>NC_141691.1:1842182917-1852182917 GCF_964263255.1 Lissotriton vulgaris
GAAACAGTCCGGAGCAGCCGCCATCTTGTGTCTCGGTAGGATCGAGACACAAGATGTGGCAAAAACAAAGGGGGAAATGAGCATAAGGGGGCAGAGTACATCCTCCCTGACCCCCTAGGTTTGATGAGGGGGCTTTAAAAGGGCCTCGCGGGGTTAAAAAATAATAATTTTTATATTGTTTCTTTTTGAGGGGGGAGCGCTCGGTACGCGCACCGGGAAGCGGTCCGGGAAGCGTAATATTGGGAAAATAGGATGAAAGAATGTTCAAATTTTGTATGTTTATTGATTGTTCTTTTTTTTATTTTTTTTTTATTTAAGTACCAACATGTAGGTACCAATGCAGAGTCTAAAAATAAAAATAAATTGTTTCCTTTGTAGATATCTTGCATGTTGTTTCAGAAGTTATTGTGGTATATGGAATTCATAGCGTAGTCTGTCAGGAAAGCAGAAACAGCATGGAGGCAGGAGATGATAAAGAGATGTTAAATACACATTGGAGATGATATAGTGGAAGAAAGGAAGTAACTATGAGCAAAATTAAAGTTGCACAGTATATTTAAAGTCTAATTTTACATTATAATCAATTTGCTACTAGTTTAAAAAATACATAATAATAATAATAATAATAATAATCTTTATTCGGTTTTTTAGCATTTGCAAAACCATAAAAGATATCACAGAATACAGAATTAATAATTGGAGTCATTTAAAAGGTACAATTTAAAATAGACATTTAAAAGAGTTACGTTTTCCAATATTGATACAAAATTAATCCACTGTTTTACAAGTTGTTGCGATGCCTCATAATACACTTTAGGAAGTTTAAAACATGATAGACAGTACACTCAGAGTCCAAGGTTTGGAGTGCCAGCATGGCCGGGCGACATTGTCTATGGCCCCATTTTTTAAGTAGAGGAATTAACCATATCTTCCGATGGGGATGATAAAACTTACAGAACAGTATCGTGTGTATGGTGGACTGTTGAGAAAGGTCGTCGCATGGACATGGGTCTATCTGTGCATTCCAGTTGTTTTTATCAGGGAAAGTCACTAACCTGAAAAAAAGGTTCATTCTAAATCTTGTTAAGAGCATTTTCTCATAGGCAGTTAGCTCCATGGTCAGATATAGCTGGATTTTCAGGGACTGCTGGATCATTATTGCGTGGGTAACAGATTTTTTTGTGATCTGCGTAGTCTGTCTCAGTGACTCCAAATGGCACAACGCAAGTCGTTTCAGTTCTTTTTTGGAGGTTTCTCTCAGGGTTTCTGGGGTGTAAAAGTACTTTTGTAGGCCCAGGTCCGTAAAAAAGTGTCTGACGTACGAGAGCCATGCGATTTTGTGGGCATGGTCCAGATCCATAACGTCCTGTAGGATACTTTTGGTCAGAGTGTTTTTTACCGAGAGCCAGGCTCGCCTCCAGAGCAGGAGAGGTTGGATTTTTATTAAATCTTCAATATGAGGGATTCCCAGCTCTAAATGTGAGGCGTAGGTGGAGGTACCTCTAGGAATTGCGAGAAGGAAACTGATGAAGATGTTCTCTTCTTTTTGTATTGAACTGGAGGAAACGTGGCCCCAAGTCCCTGCTCCATATAATGCAATAGATTGACATTTTGCAGCGTAGATCTGGAGCAGTTCTACTGGTGCTCTTTTTCCCAGTTTCTTGGAGAATTTTATCAGCGCCATGATTGCTCTTTTGAAGAGGAGCCTCCTGGACTCAACAGCCGCTTTCCAGTTTAAGGCATCATCAATCATGATGCCTAGATACGGGTATTGTGGGGTCTTTTCAATTTTTTCACCATTCAGAAAGATCGACTTGGTTGCTTTTCTTGATCCACCAGCTACCATAACGAACGTTTTTTTGATGTTGATACGCAGGTCCAAGGCCCCCATGAAGTCTGCGTATTTGGTTAGAGATTTTTGCAGTTCGTTAGGGGTGCGAGCCAGGATGACTGCGTCGTCCGCATATAGGAGCGCGGGGATCAAGCGACCTTTTACACTGGGGAGATCCCTCGCCCCTCGCAGCATGGACTCTTCTAGGCCGTTTGTATACAATGAAAAGAGAAAGGGAGCAAGGACACACCCTTGCCTTACTCCCCGCTCTACCCTGAATGGTGCCGTCAGTTCTCCGTTTGTTCCATATCTTACTCTCGCCGTGGCTTCACTGTACAATTCCCTCAGAAAGTTCAGAAGGGGAGGATCGACCCCCATTACGTTCAGCAGTGACCAGAGCTTCGCATGCGAAACGCAGTCGAATGCGGAGGACAAGTCCACATAGACCATGTAGATGGAGCCAGGTTTAGCATGGGTATATTTTGATGTTAACAGACTTAGGTTTAGGGCCTGTTCAACTGTCCCAAAGCCCTCCCTAAACCCGAACTGTAAGTCCGAGAGGATAGTTTTATCTTCTACCCATTGCTGTAATTTTTCAAGGAGGACTCTTCCAACTACTTTTCCCAGAGAATCTAGGAGCGATATCGGCCGATAGCACTTTGTGTCCTGACGGTCCCCCTTCTTGAAGATTGGGACCATTATTGAAGAGGACCATGAGTCTAACAGGCCAAGTTCCATTGTGGCTAGACATACTCTTGTCAATATTGGAACCCATAAGTCTGGCAGGTATTTGAACAAGTCAACCGGAACCCCGTCAGGGCCAGGAGCTTTCCCGCTTTTACTTGAAGACAGTGCCAGTGCTAGGTCCTGCATGTCAAGGTCCATGGTTATTGGAAAGGCAACTAGAGGAATATCGGAGTGATTTTCTTCGCTGGTTGATGTCAGTTTGAAGATTTCTGAAAAATGATTCACCCACGCGTCCTCGTCGATGGCCACATCTATTTTTGGACCGGTGGGGTCAGCTAGCGCGGGTGATTTAACAATCTTCCAGAAGGTCTTACTGTCTTTCAGGAGTGCGCTCTTATGTAGGGCGTTCCAGAGGGATTGTTTCAGTTCTTTTTTCCTCTCTTTTCTGGAGGAGATGTACACTCGTCGGAGAGCTTGGATCTCTGTTGCATCTCTGTTTGGTTTTCCGAGAGCTTTCCTTAATTTAGTTTGTGTTTTTCTGCAGTCTCGGTTAAACCAACCTGTGGAATTTATTTTAGTTTGTCTGGATGTTTTAGTCATCTGTTTTTTGACTTGCTCTATTATTATGGTGAAGTTTTCCAAAATTTGTTTTGGCTCTGCATAAGGGTCAAGGCAGATCATGAAGCTGTTGTAGGAGGATTCTACTAGCCGTTTTGTTAGTATGTTTGGGTCCACCTTTTCCCATTTTATGGTGTAACCATTGTTCTTCCTCAGCTCCAGTCTGTTCTGCGCCAGCGTGTTTGCTATCGATGCCATCAGTGACCTTGGTTGATGGATATAGAAGCTCAGGTTTAAGGCAGAATGATCACTAAGATTATTTTCCAGAATTTTGAAATTTTTGGTATGATCTTTTAAGCCTTCTGTCACAAGTACAAAGTCTACAGTAGTTGCATGACCCCTTCCTCTATAGGTTGGTTCTAGTTTGCTATGGCACTGTTGTATAGGGTTCACAATTTGTAGGTCCAAATCGGCTAGTGTTCTGTTCATGACATTCCCCACTCCTGAGTGGGAAAAGTGTACCAGTGGGTTGTCATTTTCGTCCTTTATCCCACATGTGTCAATCAGGAGGCAGGGATGTATGTTAAAATCTCCTCCCCAGATTATCTGCGGTGTTTCCTTTTTCTGTTTGGCATGCCAGTGATCAGTTATTTTTGATTGGATTAGTAAAAGGACATTCAGAAAGAGGTCATCCTCTAAGTTGTTGTAGAGGTTTATTATTGTGAGGCAAAGCTTTTTCCCAATTGTAAGTGTGAGAATCTGAAAGTGTGGAGTTAGGTCTACCTTAGTAATCTTCAGTTCAGAAATTGTGTTAGCCAGGTATGTTACCAGACCCCCTTTCGGTCTACCTGCGCTGCTGGGAAGGGCGGGAGAAAAAAATGTCCTGTAGCCTGCAAGATGTGAAGGTGTCATTGTCCAAGTCTCTTGTAGACAAATGATTTGTGAGTCCTTCAGGAAACCAGCAGCCGAGCCATCCTCTATTTTGTTTCGGAGGCCTGCCACATTCCAGAAGATAATGGATAACGGTGCATAGTCTAAAGGTGGTTTTTCGACTTGGGGAGGTTCTATTGGAGGATTAATCGGGTCCTTAGTTGTAAATGCTGACTCCGTGGGAATGCTTCTTTGTCAATCGACCATTTCCAGGCCGCTGAAACGATTCATTAACGGTATTCCTTGCCAGTTTTGCCCGTTGGTGTGGTCTCTGTAGCTGGTGCCGTATGGATTCTGCAGTGGTCTCTCCCACTGCTCCCAATTTCTAGATCTGTTATGTGGGCCCATAATCTGCCATGGTGCTTCTCTTTGCGGGTGGATTTGGTTTGATGGCCACCAAGGGTGGTCGGGCTCATTATATCGCGGCATTAGTTTTGGGCCCGCGATGTCTATCTCCCATGGCTGCAGTATTGGTTTCCTCCAAATGCTATCAATATCACGGGAATGATTATTGTTCTGATATCGTTTTGGGTAGAAATATGACAAAAATACATATAAAAATGAATAATGTCTCAAACAATTTTTGAATTATTATATATAAATTTATTTTTCTGATTTGTTTTCAAAATTAAAAATAACTTCTAATAATTCTTTGTCAGCATTTGTCTCATTTTCAATTAGGAAATCCACAGATTCAACACATTGCAGAAGTTCTATGTCCAGTGATTCATCAAAGAATTCTGATTCATTTTCTGTATCTTTGTTGCATTCTGCAACAATTTCCACGTTATTTTTTTTCTCTCCTTCCATTTTTATGCTGTAAAATGAATTTTAAAAAAATATATCAGTACAGATAGGGCACTGTTGGGTTTAAGTACAGACAGGTAGTTTGGTTTTTTAAACAGTGATTTTTTCTTTGGGCAGTGTATGGTATCAGACTGGAAGTAGAAATATCAAAAAATGTATGTGATAAAGTCTAAGTCAATTCTTAATTATACAAGACAAGCCTAACTCCATCCATAACTAAAACAGAGAAGTCTATCTTATTCTATAAGTATTACAGAGGGATAGTATATAACTATCAGAAAATGTTTTCCTAATTAACTTAAAGTACAGAACATACTTCAGTTTTTAAAATAACATCTTACCTTTCAAATATAAGTTTAAGTTCTCAGTTGAAATGCACTTGATATGTACTTCAGGAAGTAGTAGTCAAAATGGCTGTGTTTCTCTCTCTTTCTTTATATATATTCAGGTACATAACCAATCAAATGTCATGAAAAAATAGAAGATTTTGAAAGTAGCATTTTGATTGGTTGTCAATTCTAACACTTCATAAGTGTTTTTGTTAGGTAATTTACCTCAGGATATTTAGTGAGGCTTACAGCATAATTTTCTCAATGGAATTCCATCAAATTTGGGGAAATGGTAGGGACTGCTATGTAGTAGGGGCTATTCTATATTTGATGAAAGTGTCTGTAGTGGTTTTTCTGTAAATTACTTTCCCCCCTTTTTTTATCGAGCGCTTACCGGTGCGCTCCCCGGTACGCGAACCGGCAGCGTTACGGGAGTCCTCCATTTTGAATATCGGTAGAATTGGGACACAAGATGGAGGACAAACAATGTTCGGAATGGGTAGAAGGGGGCACGGTAGACACTTTGTGACCCTCTAGGTTTTCGCGGGGGGATTAGGATGCTGATACATGCAAAAATAAAAAAATAACAATTAAAAAATTTCGCGGGGGAGCGCCCGGTACGCGCACCGGTAAGCGAACCGGGGAGCGTACTTTGGTGAAAAAAAAATAAAGTAAGAAAAAGATAAACGTTTTGAATAATCAGAGGTAGTGTAGCTCTGAAAAGGGCTATTGGGTTCTGTCGCTAATTTAGGTACCTACAAGTATGTTCCAATGCACACTTTTAAATAAAGGACAAATATTCTATTCCCTTCATCGGGGAAGTGCACACCATCTCTTCTGTAGATTTCTTGAATGTTGTAACGCAATAATATTTACTATTAAAAAAACATTGAAATTCATTGAAAAAACCATAGGTTATAGACCATATATAGTTAGGAATTAGCATTTACAAAACCATAAAAATTCACTGAAAAAACCATAGGTTATAGACCATATATAGTTAGGGATTAGCATTTACAAAACCTTATTTTACTCGCACAAAACCATTGAAATTCGCATATATAGTTAGTTGCACTAACTATATATCGCGCACCCGCAATCCACTGCTGATGATGTCACATATTACATCATTCATGACATGGTCAGTGACATCACTGATGACATCACTGTTGACAACTCAAATGACATCACTGACAACATCACTGATGACATCATTCATGTGATAATACGATGAACCTCTTCAGACTCTAATATAACCTTAGATACACTCAGTGTAAACAGACACTCACAGACTGTCACTCATCCATGGAGTTACTCACACACCTAGTCAGTCATGCAAAGAATCAATCACACCTCCATTTCCTCAACTATACAATTATACACACCTTACTTATTCAAACATATAATAACACATATTTACTCTTTTATACAATCCTTTATTGAAGTTCACAATGACCCATACAGCCACTCACACATTCACTGGCTCTTATGCACAGTTATTTATATATGTCAACTCTCACATGTACTGTGTTTTACATATGTACTTACTTTGACATACAGCACTGCGATATCCATTCACTCACCAATACACTCATGCACAGAGTCAACCACGCATACAGCTGTTTCCACATGCAGTTTTGAGCCCATACATCTAGTGAATCAACTGGTCACACATCTATGCACAGAGTTATACACCTCTCAGCCAAACACACACATACTCAGTCTCCCATACAAATTTTTGGGCAACCAATCAATAACCCATATAGTTACTCATATAGCTACTGATTAACACATGCAGAAGTTTACAGAACAACAGACATAATGATGCACAAATTAAGACAGTTTAGTCACTAACCCATACAGTCACTGGATGATGTCATCAGTGATGTCACTGACCATGTCATGAATGATGTAATATGTGACATCATCAGCAGTGGATTGCGGGTGAGCGATATATAGTTAGTGCAAATAACTATATATGCGAATTTCAATGGTTTTGTGCGAGTAAAATAATGTTTTGTAAATGCTAATCCCTAACTATGGGGGTCATTATGATTGCGTTTTTTCCGCATCCTCGGGGCCGGCGGAAGCCACCGCCGGCCCCGAGGATGCGGAAAAACCGCAGCGGACTGACCAAAGACCCACCGCCAGATTAGGATGGCTGGTGGGTCCTGGTTTCCGTCCGCAGCTTTTCCGCCGCGGTCGGATTACAACCGCGGCGGAAAAGCTCTAATATGGTGACGGTGTCTTCCAGACACCGTCCACCATATTAGGATGGCCAGTAAATTATGCTTTTCCGCGGCGGGTTTTCCGCCGTGGAAAAGCATACAGAACTTCACTGCGGGGGCCCGTTGGGTGCACATGGGGGGTACCTATGGTACCCCCCTGCATTTGCATGCAGAAAGCGGCAGGCACCGCGCGGTGCCTGCCTCTTTCTGCATGCAAATGCAATGCGTGCATTTTTAACATTGCCGCGGGTGCAGCTTGAAGCTGCACCCGCCGCAATGTTAAAAAGAGGATGTGACCGCCAGGGTGGCGGTCACATCCTAATTGCACAGGAGGGAACTCCGCATGCCATGCGGAGGTTCCCTCCTGCTCTGGGGTCGCGGACGGACACAAGTCCGTCCGCGATCCTAATTGACCCCTAAATATGGTCTATAACCTATGGTTTTTTTCAGTGAATTTTTATATATATATATATATATATATATATATATATATATATATGTGTGTGTGTGTATGTGTGTATATTTCTTTCTTTCTTTTTTTTTACTTAACACAGGATTTAGTAAAAACAATCTGAGAGCCAACATACAAAGGATCCATGCCAGCCGTTTCCTGTGCCCATTCTCCCACCCCTAAAGCCCAAAGTATATGTGCTGTGGGCTCAGGGCCATACTTTGTTGTCTCTGCCAGGATTGTGCTTTTGTCCTCCTTGTCGATTTGGCACTCAGTGTTTCTTTTTTATAGACCACAATCATGAGCATTTCCGCATGCTGGTTATTTTCAACGGGTGCTTAACAAAATGGTTTTGATGATTTTTAAATCCAGTGTCACAATTTCTATTTTGTTCTAGTGGTGAACAGTATTTCGAATGCCTCTGGCGTGTTCCCTCATCTCTCTATTGTTCTTCTTGCCACTATATGCTTCCTCAAAATTATACTTGCAATCCAGGTTTGCAAACAAGCACATCTCACATCGTTCATGAACCAGCTAGCACGGCTCATGAACCATGAACTGGATGAACGGAAAAACAGCTTATCTGCCAATCAAATGTAGCTTTTTTCACTTTTACATTAGAAATGTGGTTTGCAAGCAAAACCGTCAAAGTAGAGCTATTATTCTTCTCTTCTATGTTCAAAAATTACTTTACAGTCACACATCAAACCACTACAGAATTTCAAGCTGAACCAAATACTTTCTGTCTGCACTTTTGTTACAAATTCTCGCCAGTAGATTTATCTTTGCACTTGAGCATATATTGTTGTTAGATTTTCATAAGAGGTATCTGGACTCAGCAACCTTTCCTATTCAACAAAGGTCCTCACACGCAGATCCTAATAGGTACAGTCCAGTGGTGTACGTAGCAAGGTCAGTTGGTACCAGGTGCGGAAAAAACACCCGATGACACCCGGAGCGGCCCACACCCACCGCACCCCCCTTCCTACAGTCAAAGGTTGAAAATAATTGACTTTGAGGCATGGCGGTATTGAGAACCTTCAGTGATGTCACTGATGAAGCTTATGGTGATGTGATCTGAGATGTCTTCTGTAATATCAATTGTGATGTATCTGTGAGGTTACAAGTTTCTGCAGGGGTAGGTTTGTGGAGTTAACTCTAACTTGAAAAAGACAGTAGTTTCTAGTTTTTAAATAATAACATGACAGCCCTTCATCTGAATTTCACACTCTTTACCCAGAACCTCTGTCATCTTGGCACTACATGTGTTTCTTTGTTATCTATTTATCTTTTCTTTGTGGACTTCAAAGCAGGTCAGAGAAGAGGCCCAGAAATGGTGATTGGGCAAGGGGGTTTTCCACAATGCTGGCACTTTGTTATCAAATTCCAAAGATCACCATCAGCCACCTGCAGCCCTGAAAGGCCCCATAAATTTAACAAGGAAAATGCCACATCTGAAAGTACTACTTTCATGGCTGCCTCTTCTAGCAAATGCTTCCAGAAAGTGACCACTTGGCAGAACTACTTCAAAGAAATCATCCAGTTTCTGGAATATCTACAAGTCTTTCCTAACCCTTAGGTGAAGGTCTGTGAATTCAAGATAGCAGTTATGCCATCATTTTGGAGCGATCTACTGAAATTTGTAGTCGGCTGATGATTTGAGAAGCACTTATCACTGACTACATTTAATGGTATATGTGCTGTCTTGAAATTATTTTTTTCCTTGGGATTAAATTCCTCTATGGGATCTGAGTGGGCTCCACATACATCCTCCTAAATTCCCAAAAAGTTATTTCCCAATGCGGGGTTCATTTGATTGGTTGCACACATTTGCAGCAAGGGATTGTGGATGCAACATAGATTTTCAGCTAGTGGTTGAATATGTGATGTTACAGCGCGTGGTGTTACCACGCGGTAGGTAACAACGGGGTCGTTACATCATCTGTGTTGTTACCACGCATGGCATTACATCGCAAGTCAATTCAACGGCTTTCGCTAGATGGCGCACTGGATTTAGAAATAGTATAAATTACTATTCCTACTTGTAGTGTGTTGTATCTTGTTTATTCTGTTCTCGTGCTGATTATTCTTATCTCGTGTGCACATGCCTGAGCATGTGCACAGAATGTATACATGTATTCTTTTAAATGTGGAGACGCTTTCAGAAGCCAGGTGTCCGTTGTGCTTGGTCAGTTGCTGCTTGGACTCCTGGCTGATGAGGCGCTCCTCCTGTGATTGGAAACCTATCAATAAACTTCATTTGGATTATATTCCTTTTCTGGATTCTTATTCAAGACTATTTGTCTTCTACATATTGGCGACGATCGGGATTGTTTCCATCACCGACCCACGCAAAAGGATTTTTGACGAATTTGTTTTTTTTATTTCCGTCAAAATTAGAACTTATGCAAGCGATCCCTTGATGACTTTTATACCATGCTGGTTTATTTGGTCAAGTCAAGCGGATCTTTGGATTATTTGGGCCACGTTTACTCTACGGAGGAGCGGATTTGAATTCGTTTCATCGACACTTCTGTGGATCTAAGTGTTGTCGGCGTTTTGTCTGGAGGCGGTAAACTACGATCAGAGACTTTGGTCTACGTTTGGAGACTTGGATCTGTCTTCGGATTTACTGAAAGGGTTGAATGTAAACTTGCCTCGGTTTACATTTTTGAATTACGCACTTACCGGCCTCCTGGAACGCCGGCATCGCGTCTTGGAACCATTACACAGCCTTCGTCTGGAACTCTGAATACGCGTGGAATTCTGGGATTCACGCCTACGAAGCTACGCACGGACGTCGCGTCACACGTTTGACGCTACGCAAGGCGGCCATCTTTGTAAAGGTTGAAGATTCACGCTTCTGGTTTTGTCTTCTACGTGTGTTCGGAGTGTGATCTCGGCGATTCACACGCCTCACGGACAGAGCAAGCATTAACACTGCGTGTGACCTCGGCGATTCACACGCCTCACGAACAAGACTAATTTTAACAGTAACTATCTGTGAAGCGGTATTTGGTGCCTTTGGTCAAAGCATTTTCTTTCAGCAGATTGTGTTATTCTGATTTTATGTTTTTTCCGAGGTTATAAGTTTTGCACATTTATTCTCTTGTTTTATTGCTGTTTGTAACATGGCTTCTGTTAGGGAGGTCACTCAACCCCCTCCTTTCCTTGAGAAACCTGGAAAGCCTACTTTGTTATGGTCGGAGTGGTTTGGCCTGTTTGAAAATCACATTTTAGCAATTGATGCTTCTGACTATTCTCCTCCTAGGAAGTTTGCTCTTCTTTTTGGCAGTCTTGGGTTGGCAGCACAGCGCATTTTTAAGAGCCTGGTACCTATTCCCCCTCCAGCTGCTGATTCAGGTGATAATGAATGGAATGTTTATATAGAGGCTATTGCCAGATTAAAGAAGCAATTTGAGGAATCCCCTAACATCATGCTGGAGAGACATAATTTCTATAAGAGAAAACAAAAGGAGGATGAAAAAATTGACGAATATATTTCAGCATTGAGGGTGTTAGCTATTACCTGTGATTTTGGCCCTTTGCTGGACAATTATATTCGTGATCAATTTGTGTTCAATTGTTCCTCTACCAAAGTGAAGGAAAGAATTCTTAGTTGTAAGAATCCTTCATTGTCCGAAGTTATCGATCTTAGTCTTAGTATTGAAAGATCTGTAACTTCTACTAAAGCCATGGCCCTAGATACTGTCACTAAAGTTAACTTTATTTCAGATGATGTGTCTGACGATGGCCTATATGCTATTTCTAGTAAAGAAACTAAGGAAAAGTGGCAGAGTAAAACTAGTGGCAATACAAATAAGCAAAATTTTTGTTTTAGATGTGGGTCTAAATTCCACATTGGGAATTTCAAAGGGTGTCCCGCCATGAACAAGCGTTGTGTTTTGTGCAAAAAAGTAGGACACTTCCAAAAGGTTTGCAGATTCCAAAAGAAATCCGTCAAGGTCAACTATGTAGATATGGAGGAATGTAGTGACACCTTTGATAATCTAATGTTAATGGTGGAGTGTGATGATTCTGAACCTATTAAGGGACCTTTGTGCGAAGCCATAATTGACAATATTAAGTTACACGTAATGGCTGATTCTGGAGCTCCCATTACTATTCTCAGGGACTCTACATTTTTTGATAAATGGGGAAAGGACGTGAAATTAAGTCAATCTGATGTTAATTCAAAAGCTTTCGGTGAGAAAGATATTGACATGTTAGGCTTTTTCTTAACGAGTGTGGAGGTCCTGGGTAGGTCCATTATTACAAAAGTCTACGTGGCGATTAAAGGAAAAGATATCGTAGGTTGGAAAGACCTCGCTAAAATGGGTTTATATCTTGTCCCGGGAGATGAAAACCCAATTAAAGTACGTGACTTTCCTATCTGTTTTATTGAGGATGCAAAAATTGATAGAGCTGATTTACTAAGTGAGTTTAAAAATGTGTTTAGTAATAAAATTGGCCTGGTGAGTGGCGCCGAACACAAAATTAGACTCATCCCTGGAGCATCCCCTGTTTTTCATAAGGTTCGCCCCGTTCCCCTTAGTGTCAGGGCGGAACTTAAAAAGATGCTGGAGGATCTGGTTAAGGACAAGATTATAGAACCTTCAGAATCTTCCCAATGGGTTGCGCCCATCGTCGTAGCACGCAAGAAAAATAACAAGATCAGGCTATGCGCAGACCTCAGGGGTCCTAATAAAAATATTAAAATTGACTGTCATCCTCTCCCTAAAATTCAAGAACTATTAGCAAATCTGGGCGGAGCCAGGTGGTTTTCATTGTTGGACTTAAAGTCCGCTTACCATCAGATTCCCTTGTCTAAGGATTCTCAGGAGTTAACAACCTTTGTGACCCCATTTGGAGCTTTTAAGTTTCTGAGGCTCCCATTCGGGTTAGCTTCAGCGGCTAGCTTTTTCCAGAGGTTAATGGACTCTTTGTTTGGGGATCTGGTGGGGGTACAAGCATATTTGGATGACATTTTGATTTTCGCAAAAACAATGGAGGAACATAATGTCCTACTCAAAAAGGTGTTGTCCATTCTGGGTAGTAGGGGCATGACAGTCAGGGAAGACAAATGCAAGTTCGGGGTGTCTGAATTAGAGTATTTGGGTCATTCAATTTCGAAATCTGGCATTAAACCGAAATTTTCTGTGGTTAGGGCTTTAATGGAAGCTAAACCTTCTAGTGATAAAGATGCCCTGCGTTCGTTTCTGGGCCTAGCTGAATACTATGCCAGATTTGTAGAAGGGTACGCTCAGGTGGTGGAACCTCTGAGGTTACTTCTCAAGAAGGGACAAAAATTTGTTTGGACAAAAGATTTGGATGAGACTTTTGATAAAGTCAAGAATTTAATTGTTTCTGCACGTTCCCTTCAGGCGTTTAGGGATGATTCCATGTGCATCATTGCTGTAGATGCGAGCATGAAAGGTCTTGGGGCTGTGCTCTGTTAGCAGGTGGAGGGCAAGGAACACACGGTGGCTTTTGCCTCTAGATCTTTGAAGGATTTTGAAAAGCACTACAGCACAATTGAAAGGGAGGCGTTAGCCTGTGTATGGGCGGCCCAAAAGTTTAAAATGTACATCTGGGGTCGCAAGTTCGTAATACTATCTGATCACAAACCTCTTTCATTTATTTTTAGCAAAGTTTCTGGTACCAATAGTCTTTCTCCTAGACTGACTAGACTGGTTTCTAAACTTCAGGAATTCAATTTCGAATTAAGGCACATCACTGGGGGTAAAAACTTCAGAGAAGATTGCTTGTCCAGGATGTTGATGGACAAAGATGATGAGGATGATTTAGTTGAAGAAGATGTGGAATGTGTCTCTATGGTGGATGCTATTGAGGAGTGGAATTCAGTCATTTCTGAAAAGGATTGGAAAGAGGCTAGTGAAATGGATGGTGTTTTGTCCCAGGCTTTGGAGTTTTCAGCTAAGACTTGGCCAGACGTTAGGAATCTATCTGGGGATCTAAGGAATTTCGCTCAGGTGGCAGAGGAACTCTCAGTCAAGGATGGAGTGTTATTAAGAGGCGATAAATTCGTTCCACCCAGTGGTTTAAGGAACACTGTTATCAAGTTAGCTCACGAAGGTCACCTTGGTGTGACCAAGACCTGTATGAGAATCAAAGCTCATTATTGGTGGCCGGGTATTGACTCACAAGTAAGGGCTACTGTGGACAATTGCGAAGAATGTTTGTTGTCTGATAAACATTGGAAGACTCATCAAGCCCCTTTACAACCTTCTCAATTTCCAGGGATGGTTTGGGAGAAGGTTGCTTTAGATTTCTCCGGCCCATATAAAGTTCTTCCGGAAGGGAAGAGGTACCTTATCTTAGCAATCGATTACTTCTCTAAATGGATGTATTATAGGTTCGTAGAGGCTCCGGATTCTAATAATACCATTGCTTTCCTTGAAAGATTGTTCTTGTTGGAAGGAGCACCTCGAACCTTAGTAACTGACAATGGGACCCATTTTGTCTCTGACAAGATGTGTAAATTTTTGAAAACACACGACGTGAAACAGTTGAAGGTGGCACTTTATTCGCCCTCATCTAATGGTCTAGTTGAGCGGGGCAATAAAGTCTTGAAAGAAGGTATACAAACAGCCATAGCGTCGGGTGTGGATGTTTTTAAATTTTTGGAGAAGAAAATTTGGAATTATAATGTCTCACCCCATTGTACGACCCAAATGTCCCCTTTCCAATTGTTGCGGGGAAGGGAATTTCATTCTCCTTTATTTCCTGCTTGGTTAAGGAAAGTGGAGGGCATTCAATTTCCTTCTGTTAGGGAGGACATTGACTTTTCAGTCAAGCAGAAACAGGCAGTAATGAAGGAAAATTATGACAAGTCAAAATGTGTAAAAGACATTCAGATGTTGGTGGGGGATTGGGTCATGATCAAAAAACCCTATAAGGTTGCGAAAGGTTTGTCTATGTTCTCAAGTCCTGTGCAAATCCTTAAAGTCAGTAAAAACGCAGTCTTTTTGGGGGACAAAGGTTGGTGGAACGTGAGACAATTGGCAAGGTTGACTGCAGATCAAGCTGCCCTCATTTCTAGGAGGAAAAATTTATCCACTCAGGAGGGTTGTGATTGGTCACATTGGCTTCAACCAAAAATAATTCAAGCTAGCGTAGGTTTGCCTTCTACGGCACCTGTTCCATCTAATAATGTTTCCCCTGCTCATAATACTGTTGTTTCCCCTGCGGTCCCGTCTTGCAGTCGCAGTGGTCGTATTAGAAGACCCCCTGCAAGATATAACGAGTTTATATCTTTTTAATTGTTTAGTTAATTCTCTTTTCTGTATTTGCATAAGGGGGAAGGTGATGTAGTGTGTTGTATCTTGTTTATTCTGTTCTCGTGCTGATTATTCTTATCTCGTGTGCACATGCCTGAGCATGTGCACAGAATGTATACATGTATTCTTTTAAATGTGGAGACGCTTTCAGAAGCCAGGTGTCCGTTGTGCTTGGTCAGTTGCTGCTTGGACTCCTGGCTGATGAGGCGCTCCTCCTGTGATTGGAAACCTATCAATAAACTTCATTTGGATTATATTCCTTTTCTGGATTCTTATTCAAGACTATTTGTCTTCTACACTACTCCAGTTAGCGCAACAGCAGTCAGGGAAGGTGTTGCATTTAACTCCTTGCATGCTCAGGACGGCCCCTGGCCGTCCTTCGGCACGCTGGGCATGTGCTCAGGACGGCTGGGGCCATCCGAACGCTGCCGATTCCCCAGCGTGGCGCGAATTCCCTGCCTGCGCTGGGGAATTAATTAGTGGGCTGAGTTTGGATGGCCCCCGGCCATCCTGTGCACATGCCCAGCGTGACGTAGGATGGCCAGGGGAAGTCCTGAGCATGCAAGGGGTACGTCCCCTAAATACATCCCCGCACCGCGGCGAAATTATCGGTGCAGTGAAGGGGTTAAAATCCAACACATTCCCTGATGTTTCACGCCACCTAGCGCAAGTCATCGAAATGACTTGTGATGTATTGCCATGCGTGGTAAGAAGGCAGATGATGTAAAGTCTGCATTGTTATCAACCCGCGTGGTATTACCAGCATTGCAAACGCTGTCTCCCGTAGTGGTTGCAAATCAGATTGCATGGATGTCTGTACTCATTGAAATTCCGCTGTGACCAAAATGTCATCCAGATAATTTCTTCTCCCTGTCAGTTAGTTTCCTTTTCAAAGCCTTCCTGGCACGTTTTTATAATGCACATATCTCAACAAATACAGAACAGATTTGTGCAGCTTCATGCCAACTCTATTCATTTGGTCTTGGAGGAGGAGATATTGAAAAGTCCTACAGAAGCCTCAAGCGGAACATGTTATTTTTAGAAATAAATATGTTTCTTATTGGCTTTTGAGTCAAACAATCAAACAATAGGAGTAATGCAAGTTACCACACACCTCCTGGCTAAAGTAAATCAAAAGTCAACTATTTGGCAGGAGATGACACTATTTAAAGACTACATAACCATTATGAAATCCCATATGGAGAAAATAGAACGCTGGGCAAGGAATAAAAGGGGAGAAAATACTCATTAGCTGAGTGATAAGCGGCGTAAAATAAAATATAAGAAGTTCTCCCTGAGCACTTTAACCTAATATATAAACCAAATGTCCTCAAAGTCTATAATTATTCCAAAAAGTAGTCCAATCGCAGGAAGTTAGAAACAATCCATGGATTGATCCAATCGACAATTCCTTATATTCCAGGTAATTTAATTTCATCCAATGTTCACTCCAAAGCGGCAGCCAACACGTGTTTCGTCGTGCTATGTGAGGCACAATGACTTCGTCAGGGTTTTCTTGTACTGTCTCAACACATAGGTCTTCCTCAGCTTCTTCGCAAAGAACTAATAAGCTCAATAACCATATAGATGCAGTCCATCGCCGTATAATCACAAACTTAATATCTTCTGTTAGTAAATCCTCTCGATAAGCATCTGTCCATATAGTTGTAGTCCGTCGCCGTGTAATCACAATCTAAATATCTTCTGTTAATAAATCCTAATATCCAAGGCAGGACAGTCACTAGGAGAGAAGGACCCTATCTTAGTTAAAGGGGCTGTAGGAGACTATGAAGTCTCACACTCCCTTTTGCTTTCTGGCTTGATTTCCAAATAATGCTTCCAAAAGCTGGAAATGTAGGAGTCCTACGTCTCTTTCTATGAGTTGGATGGATTTCTGACTTGCAGGTGCTTCATAAAACTCCCCCCCTGCAGCACTCATTAAGGTAAGATACGATTGGTTCTCTTCAAAAAATAGGAATCCACTTGGCCATGCCTTGGCCCCTCTTCCTGCATTCAGGTCTGACTAGCAAACCCTTCACATCTGAGGGAGCAGAGCTGCGCATGCTTGAAAATTAACCAACCCCGTTCGGCACAGGGGGCATTCTTGAGCGAGGGAAGGAGGGGCTGGGCCGAGATCATGCACCTGAATAAAAGGAGCTGGTTTTGCACATCGAGAGCAGCAGGCTCTGCATAAGATCACAGTAGAGAGGTGCCGACTGCTATGCTGCATAAGAGTAAGCAGAGCAGGTGGACATGCACAGGGAGAACCCCACGCCACGCAACTGCACAAGAACAAGCCACGCAGAAGAGCGAGAGCTTCTGCACACAAGCTAACTGCTAGAGAGAAGATATTTCACATAGACGCTAACTGACACTTCAAAATCTCACACGATGCCGAAGAGCACACCTTACACCCCCACAAGGCCTTTGTACATAGACAACACCAAATCGCGTTTTGTTCAAGTGCACATGCTGCACATACAGGGAACCATTCCTCCAAGCACCAATATTCAGTCAAGCTTTTATGGAAACTAAGGGACACTTCACAAATACAAATAAAAGAACAAGGCCCCTAAGACAGTAATAAACAAACAGCTAATTTGTCTGGATTGACAAGCTTTTATTTCTTGATGCTTTGATAAGTCCTATTTTCCAGATGAATGACTTATGCAGTAGGCACAACCTGCTTGGGCAATTGGGCTATGAACCACACACAGCAGAGAAATTCCTCTAAAATAGGTTGCTCCCAGGTACGCGGCTGCACCGTGGGTCTAACTGTCAGCTGCGTTACAATGGCATCCAGTGACCACATGCATTCCACAGCAGGCCCTCCACTCTGGATCTGACGTGCCACCTTGACTGACTATTTAGTGAGCGCTTGTAGGAGGGCTGTCAGTGACATGCTGTCTCCCGGGAACAGTTCCATGTACAGGTCCCATTGGATGATCAACACAACTGTACTTCCAGTGACACTGAGGCTTCACTTCAGCAGATTTTATTATGTCCCAACCAGGGATCGTAGAGCAGGAGGCGTGTCATGGTGAGATCCTGAATCCTTATCCAGGAGGGACATGCAGGAGGCACTGGAAGACGGTACAGCCGGAATGGGCATACCGGGCGGGATAGACGAAGGGGAGAGAGATGGAGGAGGCATCTGAGGTTTTGTGGTGACTTAGGTGACAGAGAGGGCACAGGAAATGTAGGGAGTGGAGGGGGGTGAAAGGTAAGAGACAGAGAGGAGACGGTTGTAGGGAGAAGCGGAACTCCATGGAATTCCAATGAGTTTTTATTCAACTCTGCAGAATTCTGCCTAGTGCAACTCCATAAACTCCGCCTATCCTCAGTTGAGGGGCTCTGTGCTCATTCAAGACCAGTTCTGTCCTCTTTGGTCCAGCCACCGGGCTGGAGGTTGAGACAGCATTGTTTAAGGCAGACCAGGCTCATTCAGGTGCAAGGAAATCTCCTCCCCCTACTCTAAATGCAGCCCAGGTCTATTCAGCACAGCTCTGACTCATCCAGGAAAACAAGGACACACTTCAGTGGCTGTATAGAGGGAATGCACATCCCCAGCCCCTGTCACTCCAAAGCCAGGCAGTCAATTCACAAACCAGCAGAGGCACATAAGATGGTTAAGCAAGAAAATACCCACTTTCTAAAAGTGGTATTTTTTTTTAAGTTTAAGAAATTTTTATTGAGTATTTAAAGATAACAATAGTACATATCTTATGAATGGACAGAAGATATGTAAATGATACGTGCAAATAAGGAGTACATAGCATATGCAGTAAAAACTAATTAGGGTGATGAGAAGGATAAAAATGAAGAAGAGAAAAGGAAATAGGTAAAAGGTAAAAAAGCAGAAAGAGAACAAGAAAGAAAGAAGAGAGGAAAGAGAATGAAAAGAAAAGAAAGAGGTAGTAAAAGAAAAAAAAAGAAAAAGGAGAAAAATGTATGTGGGATTAAATAGGAAGGACTCCAGAGGAAGAATTAGAAGAAAGATAGGATGTAAAAGGAAGCCAAAGAAGATCAGATTTAATTTTTAGGGGAGTAGAAGAAGAGGCAGCAATAGAGATCCTGTGTTCATCACATACAAAATTCCACCAAGTATGAACAGTAATCTTAGAATTATCTTTCCAACATGATAGAATGACTTTGAATGCAATAGAGATGAACAGGTCTAACAGTCTGGCAGAAGAACTTAAAATATCAACATCATCGGATAAAGAACCTAGCAAAACATTCTGTAAGGTTAATGGAGCGGAACAAGAGAATATATGCATACAAGTCTTCCAAACTTCCTTCCAAAAAGAGAAAACAAAGGGACATGCATATAATAAGTGTTTAAGTGTTCCATTCTCTTTAGAACATGACCAACAAAGGGTAGATGAAGTTTGGGAAAACTTATGAACAGTAATAGGTGTGATAATGACTCTATGATAAATAAAAAACAAAGATTGAGTAATTCGAGCAGCAATAGATGTCTTGAACAGTTTAGACCAGACACGATCCCACAACAAAACAGGAAAATTAGTATCTAGGTCATTTTCCAATGCAATTCCAACAGAAGATTTGGGACGATCACCAACATTCGAAGTCAAAATTGTATACACATGAGCAGCTTTGGGTTGATGGCTGGAGAATACAGGATAGAGAGGGGAGGTAGGTATAAAAGAGGGAAAGGTAGCTGGAGGTTAAAGGGAGGATACATGAGATAGAATGGCAGACGTAATAATATTGTATTCATTAACAGAAGAAGAGGGCAAGTCAAATAGGGTTTGCAATTCCAAAAAGGGAATGAGAGAGCAATCAACAAAAAACTGATAAACAAACACAATATTCTTCTCCTTCCAGTGTTTGAAGTAAAATGATTTACCTTTGTAACGAAGGAATTTGTTATACCATACAACAGATGCTAAAAAACATTGCAAAGGGGAAAGGTAAGAGGAGAATACATTGGATATCACAGTTTGGGAGTGCTTTAAAATAGGGAATTTAGTCAGAAAAGAACAATTTGACATAAAAACAGTATGCTGGAAGGAAAAATCCTTCAAGATAGAGCGTTCGAGAAGAACCCAGGCAGGTATAGGGGTGTCTTGAAAATCATAAGCCAACGAAAAAGCTTGTCTAATCAGGAAGGCTAAATGATAAGTCTAAAAGGTGGGAAAAAGGATTCCACCTTCCGATTTGGGGCGCATCAGCTTAAGCAGGGCTATACGAGGATGTTTATTATTCCATAAGAATTTGGAGCAAAGAGAATTTATACGGGTGAAATAGGAAAGGGGAATTTTAAATGGAAGCATAGAAACAGTATATAAGACATGAGGAGCAATCATCATTTTAATCGTGTCTAAACGACCCCACCATGAGAGAAATAGGGGAGACCAACTTTGAAGAAGGGATTGGAGTTTCTGTGTAAGAGAAGCAAATGTAATTTTGAGGGTTTCTTTCAGGGAAGGTGCAAACCAAATACCTAGGTATTTAATTTTGGTGGGACACCACGCAAAGTCAGTGTTATTAAACATGTATTAATAACATAGCGTATTGAGGGGTAACACTTCAGTTTTGGACAGGTTCAACTTATAACCCGATATAGCGGAATACAAACGGACATCCTCCAAAAAAGGGGGAAGAGAGGATTCCGGGTTTGACATATAAACCAATACATCATCTGCATAAGCTGACAATTTAATCTCATTAGATGACAATTTAAACCCAGAGATCTTGGGATTAGAACAAATTCTTTCTAGGAAAGGTTCGAGACACAAAATAAATAATAAGGGGGATAAGGGGCATCCTTGGCTAGTACCTCTTGATAGGGAAAAAAGATTTGAAAATTGATTGTAAACAAAAATGCTAGCACGTGGTGAGGAATAAAGGAGTTTGACCATTGAGATAAAAGAGGGACCAAATCCAAACCATTGTAAGGTATGAAACAGAAATTTCCAGTTGATGCGGTCAAACGCCTTTTCCGCGTCTACGGAAAGGGCTGCTAGAGGAATTTTAAATGTTTTACTGTTGGAAATGACATTGGAGAACATGCGGGCATTATCAGCAGCAAGTCTACCTTTTACAAATCCAACCTGACCAGTTTTAAATAAACAAGGGATAAGGGAGTCAAGACGTAAAGCTAGAATTTTTGCAAACATTTTGCAATCATAATTGATTAAAGAAATAGGGCGATCATTTTTACATTGGGAGTGATCCTTGTCAGGTTTGGGAATGATAATAATTAATGCATCCAAAAAGGATCCAGAGGCCTTTGCATCCAAAATAAACGAGTTAAACAGTTGTAAGAGTTTGGGAGCAAAAACAGTATGGAAAGAGGAATAAAATTCTACGGGAAGGCCATCAGGACCAGGTGCCTTGGATTTCTTAAGCAAATTAATGGCTCGAGTTACTTCCTGGAAAGTGATTTCTTTTTCCAAGAGAGCAAACTCGTCTGGAATGGACGGGGGGGTGGAAGACCAGCAAAAAATGATGTTAAATTAACAGTGGAGGGATGCGTATCATCAGTGTATAAGGCTTGATAATAGTTATGAAAAACGTCAGCAACATCCTCATCCGCATAAGCTAATTTGTTTAGAGAGTCATTAAAAACTGGACCATATTTTTACATTCTGACTTTACTTTCAAATAGTTTGCTAGCATTTTTCCTGCTTTATTTTGGCCACCATGAAACTTGGACTTTATTTTAAGCAGAGTGTTACAGGCTTCATTCGTAATAATCTTATTCAAGTCTGTTTTGGCAGAAATTAAATCTTGAAGGGAGGAGGGAGATTTAGAAGAAAAATATATATGTTCCACGGATTTAATTTTTTGAAGTTGCTCCTCATATTTTTTCCTATTGAGTTTCTTTTTGTTAGCAACATAGGAAATAGTAAATGCCCTGAAGGTAGCCTTAAAAGCATCCCAGTTGTTCAGAATGGAGGTGTCAGAGGGGATATTAAAGGAAAAGAACTCTTCAAAAAACTCCACACTTTTCTTCATAAAAATCGGGTCAGAAAGGAGAAAGGAGTTACATTTCCAACGACTAAATTTGGAAGAGGTAAGGGAGAGGTCAAGAGAAGTAAAAACAGGGGCATGGTCGGAAATAAAGATGGAGCCAATTTCAGAATTTTGGATTGAGGGGAGTAACGATTTACTAATCATAATATAGTCAATCCTAGAACGGGTATGATGAACATTAGAAAAAAAGGTATATTCCAACACATCAGGATTACATAATTTCCATGAGTCAAATAAAGGACGCGAGGCAATGGCCGATTGAAAACTCTTATGGGATTTATCTGGTTGAAATTTACTGGAAGAGAGTCTATCAGAAAAAGGGTCTAACCATTGGTTAAAATCACCGGCGACAATAAAGTCAGGGGAATCAATGGATGAAATCAAAGTTTTAATGTTGCTCCAGAACCCAGGGTCAGGACGTGTCGGACCGTATATATTTAGCAACACCAGAGTCTTGTTATGGATAATCACCTTAGCCATTGCCCAGCGTCCTTCATCATCATTTTGAGTAGAGATAATCTGTACATTTAAAGCTTTATGAAAAAGGATGGCAACCCCCCCTTTTTATGAACAGCAGGAGAAAATAGAACTTGGCCCACCCACTGTCTCTTCACTTTTAAAGATTCTACATCAGAACAGTGCGTTTCTTGAAGGAAAGCAACCTGTGAAGTAAGTTTAGATAAATGAGGCAATACCTTTTGACACTTGACAGGATGACCAAGTCCTCACACGTTCCATGAGACAAATTTACACACCATGGGGGGAGAAGGAGATGGGCGACACGTGAATGGAACACATGGTAAGGAAACATCTACGGAAAGGGAAATAACAGAGACAAAAAACATAAGAGGAGGGAACTCCCAGAAAACTCTCTACAGAAAAACATGGCTGACAACGATTCAAAGAGGATGTCATGAAAGAAAACAATTGAAGAAGAGACCGCATAGGAACAGAGAAACATAGAACAAAGAAGAAGAAGAAAAAAAAAGGAAGAAAAGGCAAACTAAGAAAAGAGAGAAACATATAAACAGAGCAAGGCAAAGAAGCCTGGTCTGAAAAGCGAAAAGCAAGAAAGACATCTGGAGCGAGGATACGCCAGAAAGGGGACAAACCCCACGAGCTACTGAAAGAAAAGGACAAAAATAGTGATAAAGAAAATTTTGTGAGAGCGAAAGCAGTAGGATATAAATGAAAACTAGAGAGAAGAGTCAAGGATAGGCCACAGAAGGAGGAAAGTAACCACCATGAAAAGAGAAAACATTATATAGAAGGAGAACATGAAAAATAACAATTAGTAATATTCAGATAGCAGTGTTCATCGTTGAGGGAGAGATGCTCTGCAAATAATCATGCAGTTTCTGAGGATCATCAAAGGAGCTGGTTCGACCATTATGGGTGATCTTGCAAAAGCACGGATGTAGAATGCCATATTGTATGTTGAGTTGACGCATGAGGGGTCGAAGATTATAGAATTCTTTTCTTCGGGCATTAGTCGCAGTTGAAAGGTCCTGAGAGATAAAAATGTTATGCCCTGACCACTGGAGTCGTCGCTTCAGTCTGGCAGCTTTCAGAATAGACATTAATTCCGTGAATTCTAGAACGAGTAAGATGATGCCACGAGGTTTAGTAGAATTAGAGTTTAGACGACCAAGACGGTGAGCCCTTTGAATGTTGAGAGGGTGTGACGCAGGTTGGAGATCCAAAAGATCCCGTAGAAATTTTTGCATGAAAGACACCATATCAGGACCTTCCAAATTTTCTGGAATACCATAAACGCGTAGGTTGTTTCTTCGATTATGATTTTCCAAATCCTCGGTGTGTAGCTTGAGTTTATTGATTTCTTGCTCCAGTAGTGAAATTTTAGTAGAAGCATCCTGTATGTCCCTGACCCTCTGCTCCAGATTTAAAACTTTGCCCTCCATAACGACCCAGTGGTCTTCAATTTGTTTGAGCCTCTCATTAGTGGCAACCATGAACGGTTGAAGGCCGCGACCCTACTCGAGGATGGAATCCAAAACAGGTTTTGAGGAAGACTTAATGGGGGAGGGCAGATCATTCTTGGGCCTTTTTTGTTTAGCACCAGTTTGAGAGAGTTTAGAGTCATTGGCCATGATGAAATAGTGATGTGTGGGTAGAGAAACAGTACAAGCACAGCACAAAGTAATACTCGATAGTATTGGCAGCAGGCTCTCCCTCAGAATGCCGCAAATAGGATGGGCCGCGGCTGTAAGAGACAGGCTGAATGGTGGAAGTTGAGGAACGATGAAACACAGCAGATTTGAGAAGTTGGCACAGAACTATGAGGAGACTTGCCCAGGAAATCGCCTTATGATTTTAAAAACGAAGAGGACATCTCCACAACATGAAATATTTTGGGGCACTTAGGAAGTGCAGTAGAGCCAACACACCCAGAGCGAAGATAACACTGCAAGCATGAGAGAGGAGTGACAGAGTATTCAAAATTCGGCAAGCTCAAAATGGCGGCATCCTCTCCTGACCTGACATAGCATTGTGAGGCGCAAATTGCAAGAAACAGTCACGAAATTGCCAAAAACAACATAAGAGCGCCAAAGGAGAAGGAAGAGTTACCATGAGCCATGATGTGACAAGCTAACCAGCCGGGGAGACAAAGCGGTAAGAAAGTACCGCGAAACGGGCTCAGCGGCCAAAATGGCGGCCGCCCGCTTCACGGGAGAAAGAGAAAATACCGCTAGATAGAAGAGTCTCCCCGCGGGTTGAATTCCTCCGGTAACCGCATCCTAAAGATCACGGAGCCTTCCGCTGCCCTTGTAGTCTTCACAGGGGTTCCGGAAACGGAGAAAAGTGCTCTCACGGCATCCGGGAAACAGTCCCGGTACGGAGCTCACAGGAAAGGCGTCCTTCCTAGCCGGCGTGCAAGCCACGCCCCCTAAAAGTGGTATTTTTAAACACACAATATAAAACTCATCTTTCCTAAAAAGATGCATTTTAATATTCTGAGTTCAGTCATACTAAACTCAGCTTTTTAGTGAAGTAGTGTGGCTCACTGGTTAGAGGCGGCAGACCCGAGAGCAGAGGACGGCCCGGGACCAGGGTTCGATTCCCGGCGCGGCAGGTTTCTGGACCAGGGTCAGCAGACTCGATAATTCTCTCGCCTCGGTGCCCACTCTGATCAGCAATCACACTCGGCAACTCTGGGCATTAGCTTGCCTCATCTTCACTAACGGCCCCACCAGACCGCCGGGGATGCCTGGTCTCACCCTGGAGATACCCATTAAGGGACCATCTCTCAGGGAAGCCAGGAAGGGTTTTGCAGCGGTCGAAGCGCCTTGGGACCCTACGGGTAAGTAGTGCGCTATATAAATGCCTATACATTTACATTTTTATCTTGTCCCATTCTATTTAATAGGACAGATAGCCGTTCAACAGTGAAAAACAAAATACCCTGTATTTCGCTATCAGGACATGCCACACACATTGGTACATGTCCTACCTTTCACATACACTGCACCCTGCCCATAAGGGTACCTTGGGACTACCTTAAGGGTGGCTCACATGCAATAAAAGGGAAGGTTAGGGCCTGGCAAGTGGGTGCCTGTACCAGGTCGATATGGCAGTGAAGACTGCACGCAGACACTGCAGTGGCAGGTCTGAGACTCCTTTGAAAGACTGCTTGTGTGGATGGCACAATTAGTGCTGTAGGCCCACTGGCAGCATTTGACTTACAGCCCCTGGGCACAATGCATTGTACTAGGGACTTAGTAGTAAGTCAAAGAAGCCAATCATGGAACCACCAATCCATATTCACAATTTACAGAGGGAGCACTTGCACTGTGACACTGATCAGCTGTGGCCAAGAGCCCAAAGCATCTAGACCAGCAAAAACTAAATCCAGCACACAGCAAAAATACAGGAGGCAAATGTAAAAAGACAGGGGATAACCACACCAAGGATGCTATCTCTAACATACATTATTTGCGGGTGTGCTCATTGTGAAAGTGCGAAATGCAGTCACTCAAAGTGATGTTAACCAGAGGCTGAAGTAGGCTGACCCACTGCCCAATACTGTATGCTGTAGTGGGCAGAAGCCAAATGGGAATGGCACAACGACAGGCCAATAGGTGAAGAAAGCCCCCAAGTAATTGTATTATAGCAAAAAAAAGATCAGCACACCCCAGCTCTATGTACAAATAATATCCTCAGCTGTGTTACTGGGTTTCACATTAAATCTTTGTTCAAACTTAATGCAGAGACTCCATTAATTTTTTCTTTAAAATATTCTTTTTATACACATCTTCTCTTTCTTCATATAACAAAAACGTTTCTTCAGAACTACTAAAAAATATCAAACGCGTTTCTTCTCCTATATGAGACTTCTTCAGGGCTACAGAAATATAGACAATATATGTACATTAAAAACATTTATGCCACAAGGCATTTTGCTTTCTGCATATCAACCATAAATCCATTGATCCTAATGAAAACCATGTTACAATAAGACCTTGTACTTTATTCCTCTGTGCAGTATACATCTGATACTTCTTATCAAAAGCCAAACTCATTACGGATCGGGATAAACTATAGTTGGATTGTCCGATTCAATTTTACATCATCCATGAGCAGGTAATACACAGTTCAATAATCCATACCTTAATATATTTATACCATTTATTCCTCTATACACATATCTTTTCCACAGTAGCATTGGTATGTACCTTATTGATTAGACTTCCTGGTATGGATCAACGCACCCAATAACCAGACTGGTCTGTTAGTCTGTCCTACATCTGTCTACCCCCTTGATTTAGTAATCATATCTATCACACAAACATTATTTAATTGAACACTATGTTCACTCGTAAATCTAATCTATAAAATGTGATCTATCTTCCCCTTTGATTCGGTAATTGTATCAGAAACATTACCTGGTTAAGCCTTGTGTTTACTCGTAAATCTGATCAATTGATTATTAGGCATTTCTGGGTTGTCCATATCCACAGTAGTCTTGGCATGATACTTTACTCTTCCTTATATTCTTATCTACTTACGCTCCCTCTCCATTATGGGATTCCCGGTTCCCTCCATTACTGGAACCCAAAAACGGACGTGTTAATGTATGCAAATTGTTTTCTTGCCAAGTACTTCTAAACTTAGTTTCCCACAGGTGGTATTCTAAAGCAAAATGAAATGCAGTCTGTGCATAAAGCTTGAATGAAGATTTAATGTGAAACCCAGCAACACAGCCGAGGATATTATTTGTACATATTAGTTGGGGCGTGCTGATCTTTTTTGTTATATATGGCCATATGTATCATAGTTCCGTTTTGCGATTTCTAAATAGCGATTTTTAAGGAATCGCTATTTAGGAATCGCAAAATGGTATGTATGAAGAAAATCGCTTTTTTTAAGCGATTCCTTAATTGCGAATTCGCATTTTGCGAATTCGCAATTAAGGAATAATTACCAATGCATTCCTATGGGCCAGGAGGCCCATAGGAATGATTGCGAAATAATTCTCAAATTGCGAATTCGCAATTTGCTAATTGCAATTTGAGAATTATTGCAAGGGTACAGGGGTGTCTTAAGGACACCCTGCTGCACCCCTGTAAATTACATGTGTGTGCATATGGAGCACATACATGCCCAATGGGCATGTATATGCGTCATATGCCACCCTCACAAATGCACAATTGTGCATATTTACAAGAAATCGCAAATTACCACCAACTACAAGTTGGTGGTAATTTGCGAATCCTAAACCTGAAATCGCAAGTCTAAAAAGCTTCATACATAGCATTTAAGGAGTCGCAAAATTGCGATTCCTTAAATGCTTAAGCAAAATAAGGAATCACAATTTTTTGCGATTCCTTATTTTGCTAATGTTTCTTAAATTTCAAAATCGATAAAAAGGCCGTTTGCGATTCGCTAAGGCCGAAATTCTGCGAATTTCAACCTTAACGAATCGCAAAAGGCTTGATGCATATGGCCCATAGTGTGGAGTTTGACTCTGTTGCGGAAGGTTAGGGGTTTGACTTTCCTGGTCATTGCACTGCCTATATTTGCACCTTTTAAAGTCACTAGAAGTGATAGGTAAGTTATGCTGTATCTCAACAATTTTTTTTAAATCACTGCCTAAGTTTATTATGTATATTGTTTTAGTAAAATCAAAAGATATCGACTAACGCCAGACCTAAAGATGGCCCATTAATGAATTGTCTTCCCTTCCCGGATGAATGGCATTACTTTATGGCACCCCCAAAAGCCCTGACATGAATGGATGGGGGGAGTAGAGTTCGGTCCTCCCTGAAGGAGAGTTTTTTCTTAATGTAGGTCCATGCCTTTTTTTAAGCTGCCCAGTAGTTCCCTTACACACCGCCTTATAACGAGATTGTCCCGATGCGCATAAATTAAGGCCGAGGCATTAAAAAGGCCCCATGTACGTTAAGAATTTAAAATCTGGCAGATAAGTCTGTGAAATGTTTTACATTGCTGGAAACCGTGTTATATTGGTGAATAAATTGCACCCTGTGCCGTTTCTGTTGAATTAAATGTTTGTATTTTTTTCTCTTTTAAAATTAACTTTCAACCTGTCACATATGTTAACGCTGCTGACTGCATTCCTCACAATCACTGACATGCATGCTATATCACAAAACATGGCGAAAGGCGGCATGGTTAGGAACCCACCTGGAATGCTTATTCTCCAATGAAACAAGACCGCAAATTCAATTTTCAGCATTGTGTATTTTCTTAAGCAACCTCGATGAATGGTTTCTACTGCTGCAAATCTTTTCTGCGAGTTGGGAATTTCCCGCCATGCTTTTCCTGCTGTGCGCGCCTTCTCACCACGCTCGCCTTGCGTGACGTGTTATCCTGACTGCTAATACACATCGCTCAGCCCTAAACCCCACCACCAGCACATTTTGAATTTTCGGTGCTAAATGGGGCGGCTACTATATGTAACGGCACGCTGTCTTATATATTAATATAGGCACTGGAGCCTGCCACCTTCCATATTAAAATGACATCTGCTGAGCACTCCAGGCCAGGGCAACAGGACCGTGAAGCAAAACTCTATGGTTCTGTCTCGCCTGAGCTGAGAAGAGACAGGTTCACGGAATCCATTCATTTATCATGAAGCAACTCAGATTGTTTTCACAATTTCAAATTAAAGGATTGTGCGCTCGCCAAGGCAGAGAAATGTAATGTTTATGCTCTCGGTTTTTTAGGAAGAAAGGCCTTTTACAATGTTTACACTGCACAGCTTCTCTGGATCCCCTGGGCGCGCAGGCTGAAGGGGAATCTGGGCTGTGGCAACCAGGCCCAAGGCCCTATTTAAGGTAAGTACAAATGGGTCAGAGTCAGTCATTGTTAATCAGTGAATCCATGCCAGTGCTTCATTTACAGAGGCAGCTCCTCTATAAGGGCGTTTGGGCGCCACCCCCCTACTTTCTCGCCATGCGAGAAGGCAGAAACATAAATGGTAATAACTACCATTTATGTTTCTGCCTTCTCACACGGCGAGAAAGCTGAATTTCCTGGTTGGGGGTGGGTGGTGTTTCTCGAGGGCAGGGGGGAGTGGCTTGCCCACTCTTGTTAAAACTAACTGTTTGGGCAGCCTGAGGCCCCCAAACAGTCAGTAGGAACAACAGTGGGCAAGCCTCTCCCCTGCCCTCGAGAAACAGCGCCCACTCTCCCTGTTCTCTCTGTATGATGCAGCACACAGAGAGAAAATGACGCGTGTGGGGCAGCGGCCTCACCAATCACAACGCTGCCATTGCAGCGCTGTGATTGGTGGAGGGGAGGGAGGCTGCCTGCAGCCTTCCTGGTGACTAGCTGCAGAATTCAAAGAAAAAGGACGGCGGGAGTAGGGAGTCTCGGGAAAAGCGGGATGGTAAGTTTAATTATTTTATGTATATTTTTCCCTTAAACCCCTCCGCCTCCCCCCATTCCCTCCGCAGCGCCCCATTTTCACCCCCCCCCCGCAATGCCAGCCGCGATGCATGAATGTATGTGCGGTGGCAGCCTACCTTTCAGTTAAGGTGCATTTGTGTTCTGCAAGCAGCGTACAAAATATTGCTTTATACTTTTGTTTCTGTTCCAGTAATTCTGATTTACAGCGCGTGAGGTCAGTGGCGGCTCGTAATGTCCGCCATACTACTCGTCGACATTACGAGCCGCCACTGTTCATTTATGCCCATAGATGGGGACCAACCTAGACTTATTTTTTGTCATCATACTTTGCATTGTTACAAGAAAAATGCAGAAAAAGAAGATAGAAGGAGGAAGGTAAACAGTGACAAAAGGAGAAAGCAGGGATGAAAAAAATCTGCAATAGTGGGGTAAAGGGACAGGGAGCATATGGTCGTTGAAGAAAGTATCATGAGGTGGAAACAAGACGAAGGGACTGGTTTAAGGTTTGGTGGAAGGCGTACAGTCTATCAAGGTAGCTGAGACCTTACTTCCACCACACTGATAGAATACCGACCACCAAATTTAGAGACAACTGCCATTCCAGCGGCAAACTCTGCTGATTATAGGAACCGCTGTCATGGTTTCGACAGCCACACACCAAACTTTTACAAAGTTTGTATTTGTCAGAAAAAAACTCCCAAAGAGGAAGCTAGTTTCTTTAAAACGAAAACGTATTGAACTCCATCCCCTGAGGACCATTATTGTTGTTTCCTGTTCTGGCAGTGTCAGACAGGAAGAAAAAAATTACACTGTTCACTCTAATTAGGGTGGGCAGTGTGATGTCCTTTCTCTGACAGCTCCTACTCTATCAGGTCATCAGAGAACGTTTTCAGTCAGTGCAGACATCATATGCTCCATCAATGGAAGACTTAAGGTCTGCCCATCTCTAAATGTTAAATAGAGAACCCTGAACTCCAAATTCTAAATCAGGTCCTAAACAAACGTGGTATTCAGAAAACCACGATATTTGCTATTTGCTAGTGTTAGCTGCTGGGCCCATAAAAAACTTTAGGAACCAGCATCTGTTACTTTTTTTTTTTTTTTATTATTTACAAAAAGAGCACTGGTCCAACCTTTCACTGTTTCGTTTTTCTGCTCTCTTCTTACTGGTAGGTGCTAGGTGGTTTCTCTTACAACTTCCAATCTGACGTTTGCCCCTTCAGGGTCTTTCTTCTGCATATCTCAGTGACTTAGGGCCAAATGGAAACCTGATCATGTCCTCTCTATTGCTTGAACTTTCACACTGATTAATAAAGTTGCCAACATTTCAAAATGAACGACAGAAAGTTGCTAAAGGACAACTTTGCTAATTTTGCATACAAAAAGCCATCTTCTCAGAAACTGAATCTCAATTTCCTAAAATGAAACCCCACCAGCATGAAATATCTGAATAAGGATAGCTTAGATGTGAAAACTGGTATTAAAGACTAGTAACTGGGGCAGCAAGAAGAGAAAATACCAATAACTATCATGAAACAATTGAAATCCTTATGCTTTCTACCAAAACACTTGCTTCAACTGGACTTACACGTGAAGGCATTGACAGCAGCACATTACTACATCTTTGTTCTTCGGATAATTCAGGCAATCTTGCCAGTTTTCCTGTTCTATATCACATCCAAGGCTCTAGTTGTGTCTAAATTAGATAGCCACCGGCCTTTAACTTGTATACTGAAAACAAAACGGACTTTAATGAAACGTAGGGATGCATAAAATTTTCCTAATTGGCTTTTGCATAAATACGTGAAATTTTAAAAAAATAGAAAAATTACTTGTAATTAAGCAAAATGAGAATGTAGCACTTAGACCTATATTTTAGCACGAAATGTATCTTAGCACCCATTTTTGGACACAACAATGCTTTTCTCTCAAAAAAAGGCCTAAGAAAGAACACAAGTATCGCTAACGACAGTCGCTCGCGTTCTGGCCATATAGGTGTTCTCATTCTCATGAGCTATAATTTTGCTGGCATAATTATGCAATGTGGCACAATGGTGTAATTTGAAGTAAAGCAAACTTCAACAAATTACATCGGCATATGTGAAACTTCACAGCGTTCTAACAAAAAGTTCCATAGACTATGCAGGATGATCTGAGTCATGAGCAAAGATGTATAGCCATGCCACACACAACCGAGACTCTTGATAACAGAATGTTGCAAAAAGGAATAAAATGGAAACGAGCTGCAGCAAGGGACCAGCACTTGTAGTCGGAATATTGACTACAAAAATATTGAAAATATTGATGACAAAAATATTGATATTCAATACTGTAATGACAAAAAGGTTGACAACCAAAGTGATAGTCACTAAACATTTAGCAAGTATAACAAATATCGACCAGAATAATCGACTACAAACATTTTGGGGCTTATTATGATGTCAGTTGGAGTTGACTTCAACCAACATATCTCGGTCCTGGACCGGCCAGCCTCCGGTTGTCGGTTCCGACCACCGGATTATGATGCGACCGAACACTGTTTGGTCGGATACTCACATTTCTCTATGAAAGCTTGTGTTACGACCGTAAAACAGAATCTCATAAAGAAATGGGTGTGTGTGTAAAACCCTGCATACTTTGGCAGGCACCCCATTGTGCCTGCCACAAAGTGCATGGCTTTAAAGGAGGGCGCTGTAGGTATCCCCATGGCTACCAACCTTAGTCGGCGGAGGTAAGGGGCCCCGAAAGTCACTTTCCGACAGCCTTTTCATGTTGGAAAGGCCGGCATGGAAAGGAGGTGGGAAACCGACATCGTAATCCCGACAGCAGGAATGCCGTCCATAGTGGATTAAGGTATGGTTTTGACTAGCAAGAAGACTCTGAGGGCCGGTCAATACAGCATCGGAATGACTGTCCAGTTCACGCTCCAACCGCTGACAGCGTTATCCGGCGGTCGGACCGCAAACTGACCTCGTCTGTCAGAAAGCTTCTGACTAATGGTCAGAGGCTTTCCGGCCAAGATTGTAATCAGCCCCTAAGTATTTAAAAAAAATAGACAAAATAGAGTTTTCTAAAATATAGCATACACACAAATGTTAAAAAAGTTCTAAGTGTAAAAAAAATCCCATTCAATGTAAAAATTGATTTGATTAATGAAATTAACAAACAAAATAAAATATAACAAAATGCGTTTCCTTTTTTAAAAAAAATATTTTCATTTGGGTTTCCCCCCCCCTTTTGTTGTATAGGGCGCATAAATTCATTCACAAAATGAAATGCAAGAATATGGCAAAGCATACAATACATAAATATAAGATATACAAAGAAAATAACAAGAACAAATACAAGAGAAAAAAGGAAAAAAGAACAGTTAAATAAGCAAAAACTGCTACAAGTCCTAATCAAGAAATTCTGCTTCTATATATACAAATTATCTTAATCACATTCATTTCATTACGCAGCTACCCCGGGTCTCTCTCCTTCCATCTTTGTATAGGCTCCCATATCTCCATCCCTAGTTTCTTGCCTTTTGTACCCCTCCTTGCATATATTGCTTTTTCAAGATTGTAAGCAGCTAATAATTTAGCTAGCCAATGATGGAATGTCGGTGGTAAACGGTCCAGCCATGCCGTGGCAATGCACAGAATTAATACAACCATAGCTACAAAGATAAAATATCCGTACTGGGTCTGGCTACCATTATCATCTATTCCAAGCAATACAACTGCTGATGTTAGGTTAATCTCTATCCTTAATGACTACATAAGGAATACCTCAATTTCATCTCGTGTTGGTTTTAAATGGGTACAAGTAGCAAACATATGGACTAAGTCCGCCTCGGAGCTATCGCACCTGGGGCAGGTAGTACCAGCTATCCCTCCCCATTGCGCTATCCTAGAAGGCGTGTGATACAGAAAATACAGTGTTTTATAGTGTTGTGCCTGGAGTGGTGCTGAGCACAGAACTTTCTGTCCCAGTTCCAATGACCTGCAGAAAAATTCCTTTTCTGTACCTATCTTCTGTACCCATTTGTCATCATACTTTTCTAGGTCATCTGTTTTATGTTCTATTAATTCAGCATTGAATCTTTTAATTGTACAATCTGTACCGTCCTGGATAATATCCAAGATGGAATTTGTCCCAAAACCCGCCGGCTCTCCCCTTTTTGTCAACATAACACTTCTAATTTGCAAAAACTTTAAAAAATGACTTGAATCTAAACCATATATTGCCTGGATGCCATTAAACTGCATCACCCCCTGAGATCCCATCATATCACCTATTTTACTTATCCCGTGATCCCCCCATTCTGAAAACATAGCATCTGCAAATATATCACCAGGGAGTGTAGGATTATTACTCAATCTAGTATACGCATTGTATCTACCCAGGCCAATTTTTTTCGCAAACGCCGTCCAAATCTTATGTGCGGCCAACACCGTTTTAAATTTAGTCCTTTTAAAATAACTGTGTTCAGTAAACTTCAGGAGGAGGTTCTCAGCGTTAGCGCCTAACACTAATGCATAAATTGCTGACGGTCCTGTCTCATCTTGTCCTTCCATGTCTGCTCCTCCTAATAAGCCTGTCATATATTGTAGGGACGCTGCCCAGTAATACAATCTTAGATCAGGTAGGGCCCACCCACCTCTCTCCCTAGGGAGTGCCATAAATCTCAAAGCTCTTCGGGTCTTTCCATGTGCCCACACAAATCGGTTTATCATATGTTCAAGAACCTTAAACCACTTTGCCTCAAACAATAAAGGGATGGCCCTGAATAAATACAGAAATTTCGGGAGGAAAATCATTTTAACTATATTGGTTCGCCCTACTATTGAAAAATGTATGTTATGTAGTCTGTCTAAGTCCTTCTTGGCCTTATTTATTACTGGTGTTATGTTTGCCTCCACTAACGTATCCAGTTCTGCCGTTATTGTTACCCCTAGATACACTCCGCTTTGCACCACCCAACGACATGAGCATTCCACTTTACTATTTTTAATAATCTGCGTCTTTGAAGTGTTCAAAGCATATCCGGACACCTCTCCAAACTGTTGTGCTTCTGCATCAACCAGCCTTATAGCTTCTGTGGGATTAGGGGTGACGACCGCCACGTCATCAGCATAAGCCAGGATTTTGCACTGCCACCTATGGGTGTCTAATGGACAGATATTGTCATTTAAGTCCATGCGTCGTATGAATGGGTCCATGTATAGAGCAAACAAATGTGGGGAGCATGGGCACCCCTGCCGTGTTCCCCTCTTAATCTGAAATGGGAGCGTGTATCCTGCATTTACTCGTATACGAGCAGTTGGAGCTGCATATAATACTTGCAGAGCTTTCACAAAACTCCCCCCAAAACCAGCCCTCTTTAAGATGAACCACAAGAAGTCCCAGGAGACCCGATCGAAAGCTTTCTCCGCATCTAATAGCATCACCGCCATCGGGTCTCCTGCAACTTCTGAGGCATCAAAAAGGGTGATAACCTTTCGAGTATGATGTGTGGTACCTCTCCCTGGTATAAAACCATGCTGGTTAATACTCACAAGTGTATCAACTACTTTCGCCACCCTAAGTGCCAGGGCCTTGGAGTACATTTTTGTGTCTGCGTTCATTAAGGTTATTGGCCTATATGAGCCAAGTTCTTTAGATGGTTTGCCCTTTTTAGGTTTTGCCTAGCAAATGCGTACGAAGTACGAAGTACGAAGTACGCATGCGCTAGGAAAGCCTTATGTTTTTCTCTGTGGGGTCCGGTATCCGCCCCCTCCTCCCATTGGCTAGCTCTATAAATGGAGGCTAGCCATTGGGAGAGGGCTCTGTCCGTCAATCCCGGACCATTATCGGTGGGTGTTCCTGAGAATTTTTCTCTTTTGGCTACGTCAGCCGAAAGCCTGTCCTCGTCAACGCCCCGAAATCTGGTCCGGCATTGAGCCTGCACCCGCCTTCCTGCTCGCGTGGGCGTGGTCGCCGTTCCCGCCCCCTCTCCCGCCCCTCTTCCATGCCGACCACGGCCGCCGGAAGAAGTCTAGGTGAGTGCTTTGTTTTTTTGTTTGTTGCTTTATGTCCGTGTGTGTCTGTTCCCGCCCCCCCCTCCCACTGTCAGTGTGTGGCCGTTCCCGCCCCCCTCCCGCTCTCCGTGCCTTTCCGCCCCCCCTCCGTTGCATTGTAAATGCTTGTTGTAGGTTGTGTTGGCGTTTTCTCATTTCATTACTAAGGAGTGCTTGATTTGCTCTGCTTGAACCCTTTAGAGCTCAGTGCTTTTTGTAAATATACGTTTTTCTTTCTAACTTCAGGACTGTGAGTAGAAACATTAAAACAGCTGTAGCTCGAGTACAAATGTGAAGTCTTGTTTGCAGTCGCAACCAGCTCTCCAGCTTGAGGCTGCAAAAAAGTGTCCCTCATCTGGCCCTTAATCTCCCTGACGGCAACCAGCGCCTTGAAACTTTAAAGAGTGATATGCTCACGCTTTTCAAATATGGATTATTATTAAATGATCATGCATGCTTAACGAATGCCCTGGGTCCAGGTAGCCTCATGATACGCAAACGCTTAAAAGTGTCATCTCAAGTTTCTATTTGCCAACTGGTGGCAAATCCGAGAGGTCACAAAGGTGAGACATACTGTGCTTGCCAGTGCTTATTATGTAATTATTGCACATAGCTTCGACTGATTCAGCTCGTAGGGTCAAACCCTTTCCTACTAAATTAACATAACTAGTTTCACGCCAAAATGCATTCCAAAACATAAACTGCAATACGTTTTCCATTGGTCTTTTAGATTAAAAACCCCAAATACGCATTTGATACATGTACCTGTAGTTTGTGATGAAGAATTAAGCCAGTCACAGCAGAGCAATAAATCGGTTGCATCCAAGATGATGTTAAACCCATTTTATGGTCCGAGTGCATATGGCTGAGGAAAAACAAGCGGACGTGGCTACTGCCTCTTGATTTCCAACAGTCGACCGCAATCGGCGTGTTTGGGATCACTACTCCGTTAATTTCCAAACTTGTGAATCAGCAGAGTTAGAAAGCCTAAACCAAATATACGGATATAATGAATAGGCATGCAACCTTTGTCTTTTTGTATCTTCAAACAAGCGCATATTAATCTTTCCAAGCTCAACTACATTAATATATTAGTTGATTTATGTACTTAACATTTTTATTAAACTCATAGATGACAGCCATGCCTCTACTTACACGGACAGTCCATAAATTCCGCTCTACATGCATTTTTGAATTATCGCAGTTTTGCACTATTCTAAACTTCTGGGTCGCGTGACAGCCAATCCCATAGCGAAGCATATTCTGCGAGTCGTCTGGAAGGACTCGTAATTTGTAAAGCAATTTAGGGTTGGAGTACTGTAGAAACCTCAGCCAATGCTAGCGCGAGGAACATAATTTGGATAAGCTCATTGGCTGTGGAAACCGCATGTGCGTCTGAGAATTAATAAACACTGTGGGAGCCTGCTCTATGGATGTGGGGCCTCCTCCAGTGCTGAGCTGGATTTGACTGCTAGGTGACGGGTGTCTCCAAGTAGTAAAATTAGTGCTGAGTGGTGACAGTGGGCCTTACCCTGCTGTTATTCTACCATGATTTGGGTTAAAATTTGGGAAAGAAGGTGATGTGCGCAGGCGATAACGGCTAAAGTATCATGGGGGCAGGAAGTTGCGTTGCGGCTAGAAACGCAGACTTTGACTGTGGGAACTGGGATCGTTCCTCGGCGTCCCTGCTAAGCCTTGGATTTCTGGCAAATCACTTAATCTCTCCGTATCTAAAAAATAAATAGAGCGTGACCTTGTGTAATGTATTGGGCGCTCACGTGAATACCTTCTGGTCGAGTTAGCGCCATAGAAAACTGGAATAGACGACTGGAAATAAATAATTTAAAAATGTGGATCTTCGGAGCAGGTTAGGCTCTTGAGTGTTCGCATATTGCTCATTTCGCTACTTGATGGCTGGTTGGGCTGCTGCTTATGTTTCTGGACTTCAGGTCCCTGCCTAGTTGCCTGTTGTGAATGGGTATAAACAATAAACGTCCGATTATGGTGCCGGTTGGACCTATCCCACCTCAAGAACACAAAGAACCTACTGACATTTTCTACCCGAAATAGACCATCTAATTTGGAAAGACCACCCTGTGTCCTTCCTGATTTTATTTTCACCAAGTCACTAATCTCAAACTTATACTCCGTTCTCTCCATGCACACATTTGTCCCCTTGCCTCCTACACCATTTCAACCTTTCAGCCATGCAGGGACCAATTTAGTACCAGGTAAGCATCACACATCTATTGAAATGGGGGTCGCAGTGTGTGGGGGGGCTCGCAGTGTGTGGGGCTCGCAGTGTGTGGGGGGGGCTCGCAGTGTGTGGGGGGGCTCTGTGTGGGTGTGTGGGGGGCTCTGTGTGGGTGTGTGTGGGGGGCTTTGTGTGGCTGTGTGTGTGGGGGGCTCTGTGTGGGTGTGTGTGTGGGGGGGCTCTGTGTGTGTGTGTGTGGGGGGCTCTGTGTGTGGGGGGGGCTCTCTGTGGGTGTTTGTGTGTGTCATTTGCGAAAGATAAAGCTAGTTGCATTGTAAATGACAATGCCATTTATTTATGTTTTAAAAAAAAAACATAAATAAAAATAATGTCAAGAGCAATGCCAATAGCTCTAACTTTAACAAAGGCAAAACCATTGCATTGTAAATGCTTGTTTAAGATTATTACAATGTCTGCCCCTGCCCAGCTGCTCGGAATCGATGCCCTTTCATAGTCCCAGGTCCTTTGATACAAACCCCCTTTTCCTGTGTGCCCGTTTGTCTTCCTCGTTCCCAGGCCACCACCTGGCCCTGCGGATACTGTTTATTGCCCCCCCGTACAGTAGGAAGCTTCCCCCATTAAAGGACCCTCGAATTGATCAAAGCCCCCACCCTATGAGATCCGATCAACCCCACACATTCCGTGAATCGGCGGAATGTCCAGCTGCGCGATAATCATCACCTGTTGTGACCAGGGTGGGGACTTCAACTGTAAATGTGTGTGGGAACGGGCCTGAAGGGGAGATTCCGAGGATGTCCTTTCATACTTCAAAGCATTGCAAGAATGTGTTACATGCAATAAAGTTCGTAAACCTGTGTATAAGAGGCCAGGCCTCAGAGATGCGGTTAGAGCACCTCGTGACGATACTTGCTGTCCGAACTGATGTGTTTCTCCTCCGGAGAGAATAAAACTTTCCTGCCTTCCAGTCTCCAGCGCCTGCCTCTTTGTTTGGTAAACTTGAGTGGGTATAGAGGCGGCTAACGCCGGGCAACTTCGGAAAAGGTCTTTTGCCTGTACCTTTTTCAACAATCAGATCCTGCTTAATTACCTCCCAAAAAGTTTTAAAGAATTCAATTGGAATTTGGTCAGGGCCTGCAGCCTTACCTGAGGGAAGACTTGCTAAGGCGGCTAAAATCTCTTCCGAGCTCAAGGGTGCCTCTAATCTCCGTGCCTCATCCTCAGCAAGTATAGATACCGGGATATCCCGCAAGTATTCGCTTATTTTAGCAAAGATCGCTTGGCTGCTCTTCATCATACAATGAGATATACAATTTTCTAAATACTTCTCGTATCCCCTCAGAATCTGAAAATATTCTTCCAGCATCATCCTGAATCTCCCTTACTTCCCCCGTGGATACATTCTGCCTGGTGCGGATAGCAAGGGTGCGGCCAACAGATTCATTGAACTTGTAACACCTCTCCCTATCTGCTAAATATGCTTTAGCGGCCTTGTTAGCTATACGTTTCTCTGCTTCCATCTTTGCCTTCGCTATTTTAATTAGTACCTGATCTAAAGATACCCCACGTACCACATTCTGAGTTAATTCATCCTCTGCATCTGCCACAGCCTTAACTAACTCTGCCTCTCTTTGTCTTTCCTTCTTCCACCTAGAGGCTCTGAAGCTTATTGTCTCCCCTCGAACAGCCGCCTTAAAGGCATCCCACATATTTCCTGCCGCCGTGCTACCTTTATTGATTTCCAAAAAGCTCCTAATCCATTCAGTCATATGTAAAATATAGGCGTCATCTTTCAGTAACCCTCTCTCAAATGTCCATACCCAATCCAGCCCTCTAGTTGCTCCAGTATTCAGTGTTAAAATCAGAGGGTTATGATCGGAGATTATCCGGGGGAGTCTTACAATTTTACTTTTAGATTGAGAGAGAGTTCGATACAAAAAAATAATCTAACCTAGCACACACTTTGGGGCCGATTAGGATGGCGGACGGAAATGGGTACTGTCCGCCATGGTGGGGGAAATTTTACTCCCGGCTGCGCCGCGGAGATACCGCGTTTGGGATTAGGATATTCATGTGACGAAACTCCGATCGCGGCGGACGGTTCACAACCAACACCGTCCGCGGTGGACGGAACACAACCAAGTCCGTCCGCGGCGGACGGAGTTCAATGAACAACCACTGCCGCGGACGGAAATGACCGCGGAAAATAAAACATGTACCGCCATACCTGAGAATACTCCGTGGCCGCAATTAGGATAAATCCGCCCGTACCACGGAACGCACAGCCATCCACGTCCGCGGCGGAAACAATGCTACGAGAACCACAGCATCACCGCGGAAGGCCAACACGCACAACATCCCTAGCGCCGAACAAATGTCAGAAACTGCACCGCAAGTCCTAAGCAAACATACGAACATTGACAAGGCCCCCCCCAACACCAATCACAAGCCACCATGATACGTCCCAATCATCCAATAATGCACACACGTCAACACGCCCACCTACCACCTGACTCGCAACAACCATTGAGACACGACTACAAAATGACACCCACACACAACCACAATCCTTTGCACCACAGCATTGCTGCCAGCAAGAGGGCAAATCGAGAAACTGCTAACTCACATAAAATCACATAGAAGACACCCACCCACCACCCTACCACACCCACCACACAAACACCCACCACACAAATCTGACACATCACACACCACACACCTGCACCTCCCAACTCACTCAACTCACACACTGAGCACCACACACCATGGCACCCAAAAAAACCCCGAAATTCTCAGAGACAGAGTTGAGGGTAATGGTAGATGAAATAATCCGTGTTGAGCCCCACATCTTCGGGGCCCAAGTCCAGCAGACGACCGTGGCGCAAAAGAACCACATGTGGGACAGGATCGTCACTCGGGTGAATGCGTCGGGGACTGTGCCGAGGACGAAGCATGACATTCAGAGGCGGTGGCATGACCTGAAGACCAGGATCAAGGGCATCCGAGCGAAAAACGTCGCTAGAGCCAATCATACTGGCGGTGGCACACCCCCGGAGCCATTACCCTACACCGATTGGGAGGAGAAGGTGCTGGGGATACTACACCGAGAGAGCCTAGACGGACTTGACGAAGGAGAAGAGACTGGTGAGTACAAACCAAGCACCACGATCAGCACGACATGGTCAGGCTCACACAACTGAGAAGAAACATCCCCTACGCCCCAAACCATGCACGTTCGACACCAACTCACTAACATGTCCATGGCTCCCAACAGGCCCCCGTGTTCACGGGGAGGGTGGTGGTGGTGGTGGTGGAGGGTGGGGTGTGTGAGAGGCCCAAACTACAACTCCCAATAGGCCCCCATGTTCACGGGGAGGGTGGTGGTGGTGGTGGAGGGTGGGGTGTGTGAGAGGCCCAAACTACAACTCCCAACAGGCCCCCATGTTCACGGGGAGGGTGGTGGTGGTGGTGGAGGGTGGGGTGTGTGAGAGGCCCAAACTACAACTCCCAACCGGCCCCCAGGTTCACGGGGAGGGTGGTGGTGGTGGTGGAGGGTGGGGTGTGTGAGAGGCCCAAACTACAACTCCCAACTGGCCCCCATGTTCACGGGGAGGGTGGTGGTGGTGGTGGAGGGTGGGGTGTGTGAGAGGCCCAAACTACAACTCCCAACAGGCCCCCATGTTCACGGGGAGGGTGGTGGTGGTGGTGGTGGAGGGTGGGGTGTGTGCGACAGGAAACAGAAATGGCTACAAATCTATATAACCATGTAATGTCCAAATTACTGACCAGCTCGATCTTGTCCCTCAGGTGATCGTCAACTGACTGCGGAAACCAGTACCCGGCCGCCAGCCTCGCCTCCCACATCTACAGGACTCTCTGGTGACGAGGACACAGTCAGCTCCGGGGCGGAGGATGGAGCGGGACCAAGCACGCAGCCAGGGCCATCTGGCTCACAGGGACTCCCGGGACCGACCAACGTCGCATGTGTGACTCCAGCGGCACCTGTCTCTGTGATCTGCACAGTCCCCACCACCACCAGTACCACCAGTACCACCAGTACCACCACTACCACCACTACCACCAGCACCACGACTCCTGCCGCTGCAACCCAGCATAACCCACCGCGCAACGCTGGTCCAACGGCCCCACACACAAGCAGGGTGAGTGGGCCACAAACACAGGCAACGGGACAACATCCAATCAGGCGAGCCACACACCGCCGTGCAGAGGAGGAACAGCTACCCCAGCCAGTGGCACAGTCCCTACAAGCTCTTGCCAGGTGCCAGGCGTCATACGACCGGTCCCAGGCAAACGCTGATCGTGCACACCAGGACTCAGTGGACAACACCAACACCCAGCGCCAAATCGCTGGCATCCTTGGCCAGATGTTGCTGATCATGGGGCAGCAGGCAACGATGTGGAGTGAATGGGTTGACCGGACGAACCCCCCCCCCTCCACCAAGTGTGGTAGCGCCACCGTCACCTCCGCCTCCCCCGTCACCTCCGCCTCCCCCGCCACCTCCGCCTCCGCCGCCACCTCCGCCTCCGCCTCCACCGCCGCCACCACCACCTGAGCCCCTGGCGACGGATGTGGCCCATCAACAACCTGCCCTCCCAGCTGACTCTGTTCCAGGTCAGAGACGGAGGGGCCGGCCGAGGCAGAAAGAGGCTGAGAGCAGTGTTGGAGCGCCAGGCACACGCTCCAAGAGGGGACGACCATGACAATGTCACTGCCTGTGCCAGACATTCACCCAGCTAAGTAGCCTGTCCCACAGACAATCATTCCCACTGGTCTGCTGGACTACCCTGACACCCCCCAATGTGGTGTCAGCACGGACATTTCATCAGCCAATACCTTCAACTCCAACTCCCTCCACCCCACTGACTTGTAAATATTCACCAGCACAGAAGCACAACCTGTAAATAAATAGCATTAACTCACACAATGATGTTTTGCCTCCATGTTTATTCACATGATTGCCATCAGATACAGACGTAAACAGGTACAGGGATCATAGTCGTACATGATAATGGCGCTGCGGGAGTGACCTAGAGAAAACCAGAGACAGCAAACACACGTCAGTAAAGAGATTCACACACATCACAACACAATGCACAGCTACATTACACAAACGACAACCATCACACAAGCATGGGATGAGAGCACACACATCATGGACACTTCCATGTCCAAAGACATGAAGACACACATGTGCAACCATCACAAACAACACCCAGCTGATTGACCCCATATCCACACAACACCAGCAAACATACATGAGGCATTGTCAACCGCCACTAGAGGTAGATACTCACATTCAAGGGAAGTAGCGATCTATGAGCTGGCGCCTCTGGTCCACACCTTCCTCCTCACCACTATCCTCATCAGTCGACATGGGTGGGATGGGAGGCCGAGGCACTCCTTCGTCTTCAGGGTCCAACAGCAGTTCAATGTCATTGCGTACTGCCAGGTTGTGGAGCATGCAGCAGGCAATCACGATCTTGCATACTTTTCCTGGTGAGTAAGGCAGGGCCCCTCCGGTCTTATCGAGGCACCGAAACCTAGACTTTAGCAGTCCAAAGGTACGTTCGATGACTCTCCGTGTCCTTCCATGTGCCTCATTGTACCGCATGTCACCCGCCGTCCTCGGATTACGTAGGGGACTGAGGAGCCAGGGCCGGTTTGGGTAAGCCGAGTCGCCTATGTAGGGGGATGACAGAGACAAACATCAGAAAAAGATATGGTGGGTACCCCATGCAACACAGAGATCACAAGAGTACCCACTGCACACTCACCAACAAGCCACGCTTGACCGGGTCGCAGATTTGCCATGAGTCGTGGGACATTGCTGCTCCGCATGATGTGGGCGTCATGTGCGGATCCAGGAAATCTGGCACACACATGGGAGATGATGTTGTTCGCCAGGCACACCACCTGCACGTTCAGCGAATGAAAGTGTTTGCGATTCCTGAACACTTGTTCGCGTGCCCGTGGTGGAATGAGAGCGATGTGTGTGCCATCAATTGAGCCCACAACGTGAGGTATGTGGCCCAGTGCATAGAAACCAGCTTTGACAGCTGCCAACTCTTTCGGCCGTGGAAAATGTATGTACTCATCCTTGTACAGCATCATAGATGTTAACACATCCCGAAGAACCGTGCTGAACATGGCCTGTGACATCCCCCCGGCAACTCCAACTGTGAACTGAAAAGTGCCAGTAGCGAAGAAATGTAGTACCGCCATGACCTTTGCAGTGGGTGTAATCGACCCAGGATACGTTCTACGTGGCTGCAGATGAGGAGACAATTGTGCCACAAGCTCCAGCAACCGACGTCGATCCAGCCGGAATTTCCTAATCACCTCCTCGTCTACCATATCCTCCAGCACAGTGTATGGCCGATGCACATTTGGAGCCCTCCTGTGTGGGAGAGAGATGTAACTTTGGTCAACTTACAAACGACGCATACGTGTAGAACTCCATCACATGTGTACCTTACTGACAAAACTTCAGTCTTCACCCTAATGTTTCGTAGACACATCACAGACACTCATGCTACTGCATGCACACAAACGATAAGTGTACACACGCCATATCATCAAGCACAAATGCCACCACCAATAATGATGTGCATACGGAAATGACATGCATGGTGACACAACGTACAAAACACATACACGGAATGCATGTGTACCACCACCACTGTAGTCACCTCGACACAACAAGAAACTGACAACAGATGCATTAATTGGCCACACAGCCGTGATGTACTGTGTAGTTGTGAAGATGTAACAACGTCTGTAGCGTCACACCCGACGTCAACAAGTACAAATGCACATCTGTTGCCCATTATGTGCCGACCGATTGCCATTGTATGGACACACATGCTATATTGTATGACATATGACCTTTCCCAATCACGCTCACATCCCTCATGACACAACTGCACACAACACAACACGGTGCAGCGTCTGACAAGATCACATAATTGGCGCCGCCATGGCGGTGCTCAACTTCCGCTACTTCCCAAAGGCCATATGCGGCCAGCGTCCCTCTCCCCATTGGCTGCATGTGCATGGACCGTCACGGGCAGACATCGGCGACCGCACGTGCAAGCCTCAGGCACGGATGCTTCAGTTGCAACAATGTACTATCACTGGCGCCACCATGGCGGTGCACGTACTCAGCGGGGGAGGTGCAGGCCTATACACCCTGTAGATGTAGTCAATGGACATGCCATTTCATGACCCCCCTTACAGTCACCTTGCATCATCCACTGTACACCGGCCGGAGCGGCCGGGCCTAGGACGACCGCCGTGCCCGGCCATGAACAACCGCCGTGCCCGGCCATGAATTACCGCCGTGCCCGGCCATGAACAACCGCCGTGCCCGGCCATGAACAACCGCCGTGCCCGGCCATGAACAACCGCCGTGGCCGGCCATGAACAACCGCCGTGCCGGCCATGAACAACCGCCGTGGCCGGCCATGAATTACCGCCGTGCCCGGCCATGAATTACCGCCGTGCCCGGCCATGAACAACCGCCGTGCCCGGCCATGAACAACCGCCGTGCCCGGCCATGAACAACCGCTGTGGCCGGCCATGAATAACCGCCGTGCCCGGCCATGGCGGTTGTGTTCATGGCCGGGCACGGCGGTCGTCCTAGGCCCGGCCGCTCCGGCCGGTGTACGGTGGATGATGCAAGGTGACTGTAAGGGGGGTCATGAAATGGCATGTCCATTGACTACATCTACAGGGTGTATAGGCCTGCACCTCCCCCGCTGAGTACGTGCACCGCCATGGAGGCGCCAGTGATAGTACATTGTTGCAACTGAAGCATCCGTGCCTGAGGCTTGCACGCGCGGTCGCCGATGTCTGCCCGTGACGGTCCATGCACATGCAGCCAATGGGGAGAGGGACGCTGGCCGCATATGGCCAATCGCAAGTAGCGGAAGCTGTGCACCGCAACTATAGGGCCAGTCATTGGCCCATTTCACGATCACGCTTCCAGGGCTGACCAATTGCTGGCGACGTATGCCACTGACACGTGCTGAGGGCCCTATATATGTGTGTTGGCCAAAACGACGCTTCCTACCCTGGGGACCAGTGCTGCCTGTGACCATCACCTCGACCTGCTGCTGCTGCTGAGCTGACCACCGACTGCTGCCTGTGACCATCACCTCGACCTGCTGCTGCTGCTGAGCTGACCACCGACTGCTGCCTGTGACCATCACCACGACCTGCTGCTGCTGCTGAGCTGACCACCGACTGCTGCTCTAGTGCCATACTCCGTGATCTTGCCATGTCGAGAGGCAAAGAGATCCGGTCTCGACCCTTCACCGCCGCGGAGCTTGATGTCCTCGTGGACGGTGTACTCCGCAACTATGGACGCCTCTACGGCGCACCAGGACGGGTGGTAAGTGCAGTGTGGGACATGTTGGTGTGCATGAGGGGGCAAAATGATCTTGCCAATTTCTATCTTAGCTGTGTAGTGTGGGCTACACATATGTTCCCGATTGTGCATGTCTGCTGACAGTTACGTCTTGCCCCTATGTGTGTAACAGGCCACCTGTCCACTGACTTTAACCCTTTTGTCTTTCATCATGGTAGGTCAAGCTGCACCTTCGCAAGGACCTGTGGAGGAGCATAGCACGGGAAGTACGGGCATTGGGGGTGTGCAACAGACGACATACACACTGCCACAAACGCTGGGACAACATTTCCAGGCTGAGCAAGAATGTAGCTGAAGTAACACTGGGCCTGATTCCAAGGACGCCCCGTCTGGCCCGACGCTCCATGACCCCTCTCATGCACCGTATCATTGCAGTGACGGATCCTGAACTGGCCGAACGTCTGAGTGCCGATCAACAGCAAACTAGCGGTGAGCATACTGTCTGTGTAGGAAACTTGTGAGTGCTATGCATGTATTGGTGCTCAGACACACTATTGAGTTCCGTGTTGCGTACGTATGCCTGTGCTGCCATTTTGGTCCCATTGGGTGGTACTCATTTGACAGCCAGGTCCGCCATGTTGACACGCCACTTGCTTAGTACTTGAGTGTTAATGCACATCCCCTAGTGGTCCATGGCCCCATGGCAGGAAATGTGAGGATGACCGGTAGGGGTGGGCCATGTGCAGGATGTGGGCTCCTAAACCTTTGTCTGCTATGTAATTTGGCTATCCTGTTCCTTCTGTACGTCAGTCTGCCCATGACTCACACATCTTTTCTGTGCATTTCAGCTTTGACAGAGGACACTCTGCCACAGACGGTGGAGAGTAGCCGAGGAAATGAGTCCAGCTCAGACTTCGCACACACGCAGACTGACACGGAGGAGGAGGCCAGCGCCGGAGAGGGGGACAGGACCGTCCCTGAGGACTCGCATGTGGAGACACCATCGTCCTCCTCGTCGGACACTCTTGGTGAGCCTGCACTGTTGTCACAGACTGGGAGTGGGCACTCATCACCTTCTGTCGGAAGACAGCACACAGGGCCCACACTTCCACCAACTGCACCATGTACTGTTCGTGGCCGGAGGAGTAGGGGGAGCAGAGTGGCGTTCGGTGCAGGCACCGCTGCCCCTGCCACGGTGAGCCAAAATGCACTGTGTGCTGAGGCAGTTGATCTGCTGCGACAGCTGTGTGTGGGGCAGACCAATATGACGAATGCTTTCCAGGACCATGATAGGAAGTTGGGGCAGGTGGTGGCATTCATGGAAGGGATGCATGGCGATCTTTCAGGTCTACACAGGACAGTGCAGTCATTGGCAAGCAGTGTGTCGTCTGCAATAGTTCAGTCGAATGAACAGGGTGCTACTTCTGTTTCCCCATCTACACCGCTGGATGTCTCAGGGGGTAGTGATTATTGTGAGCAAGACTCAAATAAAGGTTATTGCACTAGAAGCAGCGTCAGACAGCACGTCAGGGCACGCAGGGCACAGACCACATCCCCTAGATCACCTACATCTGTTCACGTAGACGACGTCAGATGCACTGGAGTACACACACAGGATCCACAAGTGTTGTTGGAGGACATGCCTTCAGGAGCTACACAGGCATTCAACACAAAAGGTACTCCCAAGGCATGGGATACTCACATGTCCATGGACTGTTCCTTGGACAAGGCCAGTCAGAAGACTAAGGCACCTACTAAGAGCAGGGAGACTCCCAGGAGCAGGCCCACAGCAGAGGTAAGGGACACTCCCAAGGACAGTGAGAAGACTAAGGCACCTACTAAGAGCAGGGAGACTCCCAGGAGCAGGCCCACAGCAGAGGTAAGGGACACTCCCAAGGACAGTGAGAAGACTAAGGCACCTACTAGGAGCAGGGAGACTCCCAGGAGCAGGCCCACAGCAGAGGTAAGGGACACTCCCAAGGACAGTGAGAAGACTAAGGCACCTACTAAGAGCAGGGAGACTCCCAGGAGCAGGCCCACAGCAGAGGTAAGGGACACTCCCAAGGACAGTGAGAAGACTAAGGCACCTACTAAGAGCAGGGAGACTCCCAGGAGCAGGCCCACAGCAGAGGTAAGGGACACTCCCAAGGACAGTGAGAAGACTAAGGCACCTACTAAGAGCAGGGAGACTCCCAAGAGCAGGCCCACTGCAGAGGTAAGGGACACTCCCAAGGACAGTGAGAAGACTAAGGCACCTACTAAGAGCAGGGAGACTCCCAAGAGCAGGCCCACTGCAGAGGTAAGGGACACTCCCAAGGACAGTGAGAAGACTAAGGCACCTACTAAGAGCAGGGAGACTCCCAAGAGCAGGCCCACTGCAGAGGTAAGGGACACTCCCAAGGGCATGGACACACACAGAGAGCAGGTGTCTACTGGAGACAGGTGCACCACAGACGACAAGTCTGCTGGCAGGAACAGGGCGGCGAGCAGGGCACAGGCTACATCCAGAGACAACACTCCACCTAAGGATAAGGCACATCCTACGGACAAGGCATCTAGCATGGACAATGGCGCAATCAAGGACAGGCATACTTCACCCCTGGCTGCACTGAGGCTGATGTTTACTACTGAACGCCAAACTAATGTCTCCGCGGCAGAGTCCCCCCATACCTCCACTCCCATCCAGGCCAGTCAGAAGCAGAGGTGGGTGTCCCCTGTTGTTGCATCCCCCATTACACATCATTCCGAGTCCAGGCGGCAGGCACAGAGCAAACGACAAGCAGGCTCCAGCACGTCCCCAGAAACCAGATCCCCGGCAGCAGTTGCTCCACCTATGCTGGGTGGTGATTCTTTGGAGTCCCCGCCACTTGGCAGTCCAGTCCTGTCCAGGGTGCACTCACACCTCCATAAGAAACGCAGACACACACCATTGACACCTGCCAACCCCGATTTGGCTCTAGATGACCTATCACCAGCTCCCAGGCCCACCCTGCCTCCTGGCCCATACAGCCCTGTGGCTCATCATTTCAGTTGTCCCAGTGGCGCTGGTGCAGTTGACTCTCATGTATCAGATGGTGGCACAGTGTCAGTTGTGCCCTCTCCTGTTGCACGTCCTGGCAGTGTATCTGGGTCTATGGCTCACGTGTCAGTTAGGAGATCTGTGGCTGTGTTGCACACTCCTGTTTCTGGTGCTGGCAGTCTGTCTGGGTCAGTGGCTCACGTGTCAGTGACTACATCTGTGGCTGTGTCTCACACTCCTGTTGCTGGTGCTGCCAGTGTGTCTGGGTCCGTGGCCCATGTGTGTGTGACTCGGGCTGTGACTGTGTCTCACACTCCTGTTGCTGGTGCTGCCAGTGTGTCCGAGGCAGGTAGTTCACGCAGTCCCCCTGATTCTGTGATGTGAGGTGCTGTACACTTCACTGAAATGTTACTTCACATGGTGTGTCCATTGGGAACTGCGTGGCACTCTTGTGGTTCCTGTGACGGGTTGGTAGGGACACGTAGTTGTGCAGCCTCTGATGTACCTGCTGTGTACTGCACTATGCCCTGTTGATGCTCTGATACTGCATACTGCCCCTCTCACGTGCTGCCTCTGATGGACCTGCTCTGTGCAATGGACTGTTGATTCTCTGTGCCCCTCTCATGTGCTGCCTCTGATGGACCTGTTCTGTGCAATGGACTGTTCATGCACTTGGCCCCTCTCACGTGCTGCCTCTGATGGACCTGTTCTGTGCAATGGACTGTTGATTCTCTGTGCCCCTCTCATGTGCTGCCTCTGATGGACCTGTTCTGTGCAATGGACTGTTGATTCTCTGTGCCCCTCTCATGTGCTGCCTCTGATGGACCTGTTCTGTGCAATGGACTGTTCATGCACTTGTCCCCTCTCACGTGCTGCCTCTGATGGACCTGCTCTGTTATGCACAATGCCCTGTTGATGCTCTGATACTGCATACTGCCCTCTCGTTACCTGCCTCTATTGTACCTGCTCTGTTATGCACAATGCCCTGTTGATGCTCTGATACTGCATACTGCCCTCTCGTTACCTGCCTCTATTGTACCTGCTCTGTTATGCACAATGCCCTGTTGATGCTCTGATACTGCATACTGCTCTCTCGTTACCTGCTATGATGTGCCTGCTCTGGTGCCCACTTTGCCCATGCTCACGCATACACTGTGATTATACCCCTATTTTGTGAAATAAAGGTGGTCTATCAAATCTCGTGGTTTTTCGTTGTCATTCCTGCTTGCGTACTACAAATGTGTATTCGTATTTGCTTCTCATCAGTGGTTACGGTGACATGACACTCCCCCTCCCTACGTCACGTCCCTTGCTGGTATTCACCTCCAGACAGCCAATGGTTTGTGCCTTACCAGCGTCGTCGTCCATAGTAGGCCATGACTAGGACGTGGTGGATCGCGAAGAGCATCGGGAAAGCGTGTAGCGCAGGGTCCATGGTGGTGGTCAGCTTGCGGTGGGTATCTCGGCTATGTCACCTGTGTTCGCTGTGGGGATTCCGACGTGTTCAGACAGGTTGTTTTTCTGCTGCGGTTTTATGTGTGTTTTCCGCCATCTTGATTGGGGGGACGGTCTTAGTCGTCAGTACGTACGGCGGTGCGTCCGGATGTGTTACGTCCGCCGCGTGGTCGTGTGTAGTTGGCCGGCGGAGCGTGCTTTTCCGTCGCGGACGGAAATTTGACAAGTTTTCCTATCCTGATATGGCGGACGGAGTATCCGCGGCAGGCGGACACGGAAAAGGCTTTTTCCACCTACTCACGGGCCGCGGTGGCTCTTCCGTCCGCCATCCTAATCGACCCCTATGTGTGGAGCTGAATAAAAAGTAAATCCCTGTTCACCAGGCTTAAGAGTCCCCCACACATCCAGTAAAGCATTATTCCTTGTGAAATTGCATGTTGCACGACAAACTCTTTTTTTCCTACCCTGATATCCCCCACTAGGGGCCATTCCCAGTCCCCCTGCCCCATTAATATTAAAATCCCCAGCCAGTATAATAATTGGGGACCAGGTGGCTAGCTCCAGATACCAAAAATCTAAAATATCCGGATCATCTTCTGTCGAGCCATATATGCAACCTAGAGTAACCCACTCTTCGTTAATTTTGTACCCATCTCCCCCATTGGTCTTCAAGCTTTTTCCTTATTGTAATATCCCTACGTTTAGACAGAATTGCCACTCTTCTGTTTCTAGCCCCCTGTTTTGAATGTGCAAGTACACGGTACCCCAGCTGCCCTAACAAGTATCCTTTTGCTCCCTCTATATGGGTTTCCTGAAGACACACTAAGTCCACATTCAGAGTTCTTAACCATGTGGCCACCCGCTGTCTCTTAGTGCGATCATTCAGCCCACAGACGTTTATCGTAATTATTCGAGTACACATTAATCAACAACAGGTAAATGTCCCAGCCAATCCTCCATAATACAAAGTAATATGTTGCCATTTTTCCCTTGTTTAGATACCGCCATCGCCTCAATCACCCGTGCTCTGCCACTGCTTCCCTGCAGGCCAAACCCCAACCGCAATACAACCTGCCCTGTACCCCTCCCTCTACCCCTCCAGCCCCCTACCCCCATACCCCCTCTTACGGGCAAATAGGCCAATCCTGACCTATGCGTGACAGCTATAGCCCCGAGTGCCACCCGCCCCTGTTAACACCATCCTATGCCTATGCCATAGCTGATGTGGCTGCTGCCGCTGCTCCCATTAATAAATACATTAGCCATATACTCTTCCACTATTGTTGGGCCTTCTTGTTTGTCTGTCTCAGGGCAACCGTCATGCTTTTTTGGCCTCCTTTCCTTTCTTTTACCTCAGCTAAGTATGCCTGAGCTTTGATTTCGGAGAAAAAAACCTTAATCTGCCTGCTATCCACTACTTTGAGGCGACATGGAAACATTAGATAGGCCTCGCAGCCCATATTCTGAAAAGGGGTTATCATTTGCCTCATACGTCACCTCCTTTCCACTGTCGCATGACAAAAATCTGGGCGGGCAAAGAACGTAGTACCACTGTAGGAGCATCTGGACTCAGGTTTAGTCTTATCCATGATCTCCTGTCTTAATAGGAAGTTTCAACAATTTTTTTTTATATGATCTGTGCACTCCCTGTATTCGAAAATGGAAACATTATCATAAACAATGTATTCAACAGATGCGTGCTGCCTGGTGGAGAGGTTGCCAACCCCAGTAAATGAAAAAAATACGCAGATGGAAAAACCATCAGTATGCCAGGCGCACAGCTAGGATTACCGTATCTCAATTTTACTAAATTGAAAACCAAAGTATTCACATTAATATGTCAATAAAGTTATATTCATAATAGGAAGTTTCCCACATATATCAAGATAGCCCTAGGCTTGTCAGTTGAAGGCCCTTTTCTTTGCACAAGAGGAAACCTGTGGGCTCTTTGTACCTCGTTCTCCCAATTCCAGGCTGCTAACTCCGGGAAGGCCCCCCTAAGCAAGGTAATAACAAATGCCCGCACATCCTGTCCTTCCTTTCCTTCTGCAATCCCGAGTAATCTAACATTATTCCGCCGTTGGCGGTTCTCATAATCCTCAAGTTTCCAATGTACATCAGCTGCTATCTTTTCCTGTTCCTTTTTTAAATCATTCCACTTCCCAATGTCTTCCTCCAATTTCTCTGTTCTTGCTTCTACCTCAGTGACCCTTGTTGCCATGTCCATATAAAGTTTGTTCACTTTCCGTAGTGATCCTTGAATCTTTTGGTTGGCCTGCTTTGACCTCCGGGATTCACTCCTGGCCTCCCCCTGCATTTGTTTTAGTGTAGCATATAGCATGTCCATAGTCGTTGCCTGTCCTGAGGTATTAGACTGGGTATGAGACGAGCTATTACCTCCCTCCTGGTACAAATGAGAGGTAGCTGAGTAGTCCCAATCCAGTTTTTTGGACACCTCAGGGTGTGACGGGTTTGTGTTAACTTTTGATCGATTGCGGGATCTATTCTTCAAGCTCTTAACTATTCGTTTAGTGCACACCTTATGGGCTTCTTCACTATTAGGTGTGGATGCTTCGGATTCCAGTTCTAATTCCGAGCTACCATTATCACTTTCTGTTATGGAGGCAGAAGCCTCCTTATCCTCATCATCCTCGTCGTCATCATTCACGGAAAAAAAGCAAACATCTCTGGGAGATCCCGGGTTCACAGATACACCGTCCATACCTTGCGCAGGAACTAGATGTCTATTGTGTTCTCTTGAGTGTATACCAAGGTTGTGACCTACAGGTGTGATATCTTTAGAGCGCGTTACCTGCGCCGTACCTGCACACGAGTCCCTGATTGCCTCAGAAACCCCCTTAGGCTGCAGGGTGGCAGCTGCTGAGGCTGCGTTGACTAGGGAATTATTCTGTAGCCTGGGTGTTACACACGAGTCCCCATCCTCCGTAATAGTCTCAGCTCCTGCCAGCATTTCTGTGTCTAAGTTTTGTCCAGCCTCATCAGAGCACACAGCCGGGGGTATTGTTTCCCCATCATTACCCCCCTTACCGCACAAAGCAGAGTAATCCGTGTGCTGTTGCTTCCCGTCCAGGCCCGCAACAAAGCTCCCTTTTTCGCACACCAAGGCTGCCCGACTGCTCTGATCAGGGATCTGCTCACTCTGCACTGCCAGCGCCAGCGAGACCGCGGGAAGAGACGTCAAACGCGATGGCTCATCTGACATCTGCACTGCCTGCGGCTCCCGTCACCATCCGGTCATCTCCGGAGCCCGGACTTGGCTCTCCCAGACCGGCCGTGTTCGTACTCGTTGCAAGGGACATCGGTGAAGGGGAGAGCGCCGGACCCGATACTGGGACTGCAAAAGATTCATGAAGGGTAGGTTGCCGCATATTACCTTCTTTGCCCATGACTTCGCTATTTTGGCGCTTAGCTCCTTTTTTGTTCATCTGAGCTTTTTCATTCTTTTCTTTTTCTTTCGGTTTCTCACCATTTTCGGCATCTTCCGAGTTATCCTTCCTCACGTTTCTACGATTTTGGTTCATCGACCTTAAATTAGTGTTAAACGTTGCCACGCCAGGATCACTGGAGACAGCCTTGTCCCTTTCTTTCTCCTTCTGAGGTTTTGGACCTCGAGGGGCCATACTTTGCATCGAGCTCTGCCAAGGGCGCGGGATGCCCTTTTTAATAATAATAATAATACAGGATTTTATACAGCGCGAACAGCTACCTCACAAGGAGGTGTCCCGGCGCTAGTAGTTCACAGATAACCTGGGCCGAAAATAGGGGAGCTAGCGTGGCTGGGTGAAAAGCCAGGTCTTTAGCATTTTCTTAAAGCAGGGTTCGGTTGGTGCCTGTTGAATTGCTTGTGGTAGGGAGTTCCACAAAGCGGAGACATTCGCTGAAAAGGTCCGACCGCCTAGTCGGGCCTTCTTTGCACGTGGGACAGCCAGTAGAACACGATCATTAGACTGCAGTGCGCGGCTTTGGGAGTATCTTGGGAGACGGTTTTTCAGGTATTGTGGGCAGGAACCATGCAAAGATCTGAATGCAAGCGTCAGCGCTTTGAATTTTGTTCTGTTGGCAACTGGTAGCCAATGCAGGGTTCGAAGATGCGGAGAGACTGACTGCTTAAACGGGATTCGCAGTAACAGTCTCGCAGCCGCATTCTGAACTACCTGAAGCTTGTGAGTCAGGTATTTAGGGAGGCCAAGGTACAAGCCATTGGCATAATCCAGTCGTGAGGTGACAGTTGCGTGGACAACCGTTTTTCTGCAGCTCACTGGTAGAAGTTTTAAGATTTTAAGGAGGTTTCTTAACTTGCTCAGGCAGCATCCGGCCACTTGTTGGATATGGGATGTAAAGGACATATTATCATCCCATCTCACTCCAAGATTTTTTGCCGAGTGACTGGGTGAAGGGGGTGGGCCCATCTCCGTAGGCCACCAGAGTTCTGGGGCGGGGGTGGGACCCTTCCCGAAGAAGATGACTTTGGTTTTATTGGCATTTAGTTTTAGTTTATTAGTGTTCATCCAGTGTGCTATGTCCTGGAGACAGCCTTTGAAATTTGCGAAAGAATCCTGCGTCATCTCTGAGTACGGGAATACCAACTGGGTGTCATCAGCATACGAGATTGCCTTGACACCCCAGTTGGCAATTAGCGCAAAGAGAGGTGCCAGATAGATGTTGAATAAAAGGGGGCTGAGGGCCGAGCCCTGCGGACTCCACAGCTGAGGGGTTTGGGTGTGGAAGAAATTGTCCCGAGTGCCACCTTCTGCGTTCTCAGAGATAGATAGGAGTTTATCCACCCCAGCGCACTGTCCTGAATACCTATCGCTGCCAGCCGGCTGAGTAGTCTGGCATGGTCCACCGTATCGAAGGCGGCCGACAGATCCAGGAGTACCAGCATTGCTGAGTTTCCTGCATCCATCGACCACCTCACTGACTCGGCTACCTCTATGAGTGCTGTTTCTGTGCTAAAGCCGGGACGGAAACCAGATTGAGTTTCATGTAGAATATTGTTGGTTTCCACGAATTTGCTCAGTTGGCGCTGTATAACTTTTTCCAGCATTTTTCCCGGGGCAGCCAGCAGGGATATTGGTCGAAGATTCGTGAGGTCATCTGGGTCTCCATTGGGTTTTTTCTTTAGGGGTAAGAGAGTAGCGTGCTTCCACACGTCCGGGAAAATGCCCGATGTGATGGAAGAGTTCCAGATACCTTGAAGCGTGGGGGCTACCGGGTCCGCTATGGCATTCCATAGTTTAGCTGGACAGGGGTCATCAGGGGAGCCGGATTTGCAGCGGCTAAGTTCTTGCCTTACCTCATTCAGGGGGATATACGAGAACTGGGTGAGGGTCTCTCCTAGCTCGCCATTATTCGCTAGGTCCTGCTTCACTGTTTTTACTACTGGACCAAAAGAGTCGTACACTTTTTTAATTTTATGATCAAAGAACTCTGAGATTTGCTCGCATAGCGTAGCTGTGGGTACCACCTCTCTTTCAATGCACTTTGGTTTGAAGAATGACTGTACCACTTTGAAGACTTGTTTGCTAGACTGTTCTGCCTGAAGAATCGAGTCCGCATAGAAGCGCTTTTTACTTTTCCTGATGGCTTTCCGGAGTTTTTTGGAAGCTTCCTTATACCTAACTTTTTCTTCCAGACCGTAGTTTGCTCTCCAGCGTCTCTCCAATTTTTTACATGCCGCTTTCTCACTCCTAAGTTCCTGCGAGAACCAGGGAGCTGAGGGGGAGTCTCTTTTTGATAAAGCCCGAGAAGCTGGAGCAAGTACTCAAACCAGCAAAGCACTCTTAACAGTCTGGGTTTACCCTCCACTACCCAGAGAAACAAACGCTGAGCCAGGTTCAGCGGATATAGCATATTAATTTTCCCTGACAGCAGCAACGATCAGCATCATTTTCCAAATCCAAATGTCTTGGATAAGGCCCATAGGAATGAATGGGGAGTATTCCTTATTTGCGATTAGCAATTAGCTAATCGCAAATAAGATAGCGATTTAAAGGGTGCCAGGGGTGTCCAAAGGACACCCTGTAGCACCCCTTAAATGCAAATTTAAACAGGTGTTGCGCACACACATGTCCAAAGGACATGTGTGTGTGCAACATGCATTTTAGAAAAATGCTTTTAAAAGCATTTTTTCTAAGTTTTCGCTATTTACCACGAGGTTTGACCTCGCGGTAAATAGTGGGCCAAAATTGCGAATTCGCAATTTAAAAGTGGATGATGAATTGCATTTAAGGAATCTCAAATAGAGATTCCTTAAATGTAATTCCTCGCAAAATAGCGAAATCGCTATTACCGATTTTTGCATTTGGGATGATGAATCCCAAATGCAAAAATCGCACTCGCAAAGGGCCAGATTCTCAGAATCTGGCCCTTTGCGAGCGCAATTCAGCTTGATGAATCAGGCTGTATATATTGGAGGGGATAGCGTGGAATCAAATGCACAACTCTAATTCCAACCCACTCACATTTAGGAAGGTGCACGTATTTGGCAGGAGAAAGAGCTACTATTCCAACTCCAATCCCACAAACTTTAGATAAAGTTCATAATTTGAGGGCCAAAATTAATATTATAAATTCAAATTCCACACAAATTAGTAAATGTACATATATTGGGAGTGGTTTACTATTTACTATTCAACGTTCAATTCTACAAACGTTGGGGAAATATATGTTGTGTAGGGGCCGTGTGGTTCAGACTATAATAACTACAGTTTTACACTTGAGTGAAAATGTGTGAAATGGCAAGATTTTCTATTCTAACTCCAATCCCACACATACTGGAGAAAGTGCCTCTTTTGGAGGAGGTTGGGTTTACCATTCTAACTCCAGTCCCAAAAACATTGGGAAACGTGTTTATCTTGAGAGGGGGTACATTTACCATTTTAAATCCAAATAACATGTATTTGGCCTGAGTTTGAGTGGCCTGGTGAAATAGGTGGTATTTAAAATAAAATATGCCTGTTTTTGGTATTTGAAGGGTACAACACATATCACATTTTGTGGGTATTTTACAGTTAATGGGAAATACCTTGCAAATATTAGTCTTACCACTCCAAAATCTACAAGCCTCGGGAAATACTGCAACTTTTCACCCATTAAACTCCAGCAAATTGGACCTGCAAAACTTTATCACACCAAGTAATTATCTGGTATGATAAACATATCACTGCTTTTAATTGTGATCCCTGCAAGGTAGCTGTTTGCACAGAGATTACAACTTAAGGGGCCATTTGTAATCAGGTTCAGTGAAGAAATATTGAAGGCTGTCAGATTTAGTGTTCTAACTCGTATCTCAAAAACATTTAGGGGCCAATTTCGATGTCGGACATACCTGAGTCCGTCTGACATCGATTTGGAACTGGGAATGACCGCCCTCTTGTGGGTGGTCCCAAACCACCAATCCTATTCTTTACAATCTGAGCATGCATTCCAACCGAAATGCATGTTCTCATTGCAAAGATCTGGAGTGCAGTTCATCCCTGCAGTTAAAAAAAATGTATACATTATATATTGTTATCAGCAAATAATTTAATATCATTATCATAATTTGAAATAGAACCTGCACCCCAGGATCAAGACACAGAGAGCAAATGGGGACCTGCACTCATAAACATGGAGTTTTGGCCTCAAATGAACATGGAGACAGCATGTAGGGACTCATGTCCCTGAAGACGTCACCCCAGAGTCAAGCCTTATGCAGGATGTGGAGGCCTGCACTCATGTCCTTAGAGTTTTGGCCCTGGAATCAAGTTACTAGTTAGCAGGTGTCTCTGCATCAAGAATTTAGACTCAAGCAGAAGAGCAGGTGGCTGCAGTCATGTATCCAGAATTTTCCCCTCTGGAACGTAGCAAAATGTAAGTTTTTCCAGAATCTGCTATCAAGAGGTTTTTGTGCCAATTAGTGGCGCAGCGTGCACTTGTCTGAGTGGTTGTCAAAATTTGGTATCAGATTCGGGGCAAGGATATGTGGACTGGGCCAGCAGTGATTCACAGGGTTTCACCCCAGAGCCAGGTTTTAAGCAGAGTTGCCGATCTGCACCCACAATTAAAGCAACTTCACTACAAGTTCCAGAATGCTTGTGCACCTTGATTAAAGAATGGATGCCATGGGGCCTTTTTACAGCTATGGGATCCATGTCGAAATCATAGAGCAGGTAAACCTGATTTTGTCACCCAGAGTCTGGCTTCACACATCACAAACCCACTCAGGGGCAGTTAGAGTGGCCCAAAGTTTGTAAGGCACCACTTGCTTGGGCTTTCAAATAACAAATCAATGCATTCTGGGAGCTGCAGCCTTCGTCTGCTTCAGTATAAATAGTTAAATTATTGCACCAGAAGATATAATAATTCAGAAATGTAGGTCGCAGCATTTTACTGCCATCGAAATGGCAGTAAGGACCTCTATAAAAGCACATATTATATAATACCCGAAACCACGGTGTCATGATACAAAGAGCGAGCAGCCCGCTACTGTACCCTTCCTTGAGCCTTTTCCAGCTTGGTAGGCCCATGCACCAAGCGGTCGGAAAGGTGTCAGTGACAAGAGCCAAAACAATTAGAGGCCTCGTACAGAGGAACATGCGTTGTGACATGAAATACATGTATAAACCTCGGCACTCTAATAAAACACAGGTGTCAATTTATATAGCTGTTTAGCAAAGACCAGTACAAAGGAACAGCAGGAAATCCATTCAGTTCTTGCTATGTCAATGTATTATAAATATATCTCCAAATCTTGAATAACAGGTTTCAAATTCACAACAAAATCACAATGTAGTAAGGAATAGACAGCTTGGTGTAACAGTCCTTCTTTTAAGCATTGAACCGGCAGCCAACACATGTTTCATTTCCCAGAAACCTTTTCAAGGCTGCAAATAATGCCATGAGAAAAAATAATTTTCATTGTCTATATCCATAAGTCATTGATATCCAAATGAAACAGGAAACAAGGGAAAGATTTAATTTAAGTTATATCTAAAAATATGTCTCAGCGTAAAAATCAGAAAGATATATATAAAATGTACCTTATCAATATTAAGTGTGTATTACCTAGAGACCAGAAGATGATGTGAAGAAAAGAAACCAAAAGTAACCCATAGTGTAAAAATCTATATAAAACATGCAGTTCTCCTTTCTCAAAGATGAAGCTGTTATGTTTAGTAGAAAACTGTGAGATAGGACCCCTATCCAGAAACTGTGGAACTTGTCCAAAAAATACCTTCAGTCATTGTGTCACATAGGTTGTGCACAGATTATATGTAGAAATTTCCAGATCTCTAGTATGAGAGTCCTCTTTGCCTGTTAAATTCTCATAATAAACAAAAAAAGACAAGAAAGGTTCTAGGGACGTTCTTACTCGAAAATCAAAGATATAGAGTGTCATATATCTTAACAGAATATAATGTTTTTTTGTAAGTAAAGTACCTAAATGTGTTGAAGTTCCCTATCAAAGCGGAAGAACGCGTCCCATGTTGTATATATTAGGTACATTGGTTACTATCTCTGCGGAATTAGAGCATACGTATAGGTAATAATTTTCAAGAGGTTTACAAGAATCTATAAAAATCTTGTGCTATATATAAAAGTCAAATATGCTAAATGCATCTCCTAGGTCATATGCCAGATTATTGTTCTGAGACAGTTTTTACTCAGAACACATCAATGTCAAAGGAAAGCACCAGAGAGAGCCTCCAAACATTTGAAAGCATATTGACTCCACCATATTGTGGCGCTTCTCTCGCCCAATCACTTGCATCTATGAACTAGACAGGATGGCGGTGTCACCTTTTGCTAGCCCAAACAGGGAACTGGCTGTCACAACTTTGATGTCGTTTGAGCTCCCCAAGGCAGTTTCCGTGTCTGGAAGTCTAAGTCTTAGCGTGACAGAGGTAAGGACAACCACTCCCAGTAGCCACGTAGCCACTGACGCTAGAGAGTGCCAAGAAGGAAAGTGCCCTCCTGAAGGAGTCGCAAGGAAGAAAAATCAACAAGACAAAAATCCTCAAAGAGATGGTGGACTTCCCAAAAGCTGGTATCAAGGAACAATAGAGGAGAAGGACTGCATGACTGAAGACAGTGGAGCTGGAGCAGGGCAGAAGAGTAAGAATAGTCAAAAAGATAAAGGCTGGAGCTGGGACTGCCACAAGGCTGGATCCAGGAGTGGGAGAACACAATGCGGAAACTCAAAGCATTGCACCCCAATGGATGTGTGGGAAAGCCTCCTTTAAATAGGCCCTAAACAGTAAGAGGAAACAGAATCATAAAACTCTTGATAACAGTTTGGGATAGCAGAGAAAAAACAGTGTCAGTCATCTTGGATTGGGCTGCTACAATTCCCCCTAGAATCCCCACAGTAAATGTAAATGTAAATTGATACTTGTATAGCGCTCTACTCACCCACAAGGGTTGAAGGACTGGGCTATTCTAAGGCCCAGCGGTGCCAGGAAACAACACCTGAAACCTTCGTGGGTTACCTGTTCCGGCGTACAAATCACAGAGACACTGGACACTTCCTTGGGCGTCAAAGATCAGAGTTTATTTACTGCAGGGATACAGAAATCACAAGAAGTACACATAGTGTAGGTTCTGAGAGACTGCTTCGAATTGCAAAAGTGGATCGCTCCTTTTATACACATTTTCGTCATTGCACAACATGGCGAACAAAAGGTTACAACTCAGTTCCCACAGTAAACTTCAAAAGGGTTGCTTTCATGTTTCAGAAGCCCGGAACATAATTACAGTAGCATTGCCGGTTCCCAACTGTATAAGCACATTATCCCACCATTAGGCGCATTCCATTCTAGTTGTAAACGTCCTGAAGGAAGGGACAAAAACAGGTGCTAGGAAGACAGAGACAACAGTTTGAAAAGAGTGAGGGGGCAATATCGGAAGCATGATTGCGGGATCAAAGGATTCGTGCCTAATGCATGCAAGGCTGAAACAATAGACCGGCACGGCAAGATGAGTCTTGAGCGGCGCCATCTGCCTTTGTCGTGTCATTCCCCCTCGTCATAAAGACACCCTCAAAGGAACATGTGTCTTCCGCAAGAGCTTGGGAATCCCAGGGTCACGAAGCAGACAGTGTCCGTTCGCTGGCTACTTGAGGGCAAGAAACAAAATGGATGCCGTATCTAAAATGGAACCCGTAGGTTCAGATAAAGAAACCCAAGAATAAGACGAATGCTGCTAAGTAGAGTAGCGAAAACGCGTACACCCACTAAACTCGTCATTTGCGGTTCACAGATACCAAACTCGTCCATATTCGAACAAGCCCAAAACGTCATCACGATTCTCACAGAACCTCAGACGCTCCTTTTGCCCTCATGTAGGCAAGCACTAGTCGATATCAGAATCGATTTCGATATTCATCAGATCATTTAGGTGTTGCTGGAACATTATTCTATCCATCAATGTCTCTTTAGTAACAGATGGCCGTCTTATACACGTTGTAGCACAAAGGCCACATAAGGCTGGACCACACTGTACACAAAGGCAACACGTGAACAGAAACATCACAAAAACCCCTACAATCATCAGAATTTTCCAACCCCAAGTCGACATCAGACCCCAAAACCATCCTAGAAGCGTCCAATCACCTTCGTCCACGTGTATGGACTCGGAGATCTTATGCAACTTCGAGAGGGCTTGATAAACAGTTGGAGCATTATCAGGGATGAAAATACAGCAGCTCGAGTGGATCACCTTGCACACACCACCTCTATCTGCAAGAACAACGTCTAGAACCATACAGTTCTGCAACGTCATAAGTCTATCCGCCTGAAGCTCTGCTGTTAGATTACCAAGTAATTAAACAACAGACGTGAGTCCCTTGCTCATTGCACCATCAGGATTCAAGCAAGCCGGGCCGAAGACGGCTGAAATGCCAGAAACCGGTCCCCGGTAGCTTGTTTCCTTCCCAGTGTAAGAATTGGCTTGGTAGTTTGGTTTGCCCTGTTTCCATGATACACTGGGCCAGGGACAGACTAATTTGCATATAGCCAGGTTCTGAGCTGGGATGGTGCAGTGAGCTAAAAAACGGTGTTGGATTAAGCCCTGATCTCTTGACTGGGTGAGAGTATTCTGCTTAATTCAGAAACTCTGTCCATCACCACCCCCTGTTGTTTAATTATTTTGTCCACCATAAGCGTGGAAGGGTATACTCAGACGTGAGTCCCTTGCTCATTGCACCATCAGGATTCAAGCAAGCCGGGCCGAAGACGGCTGAAATGCCAGAAACCGGTCCCCGGTAGCTTGTTTCCTTCCCAGTGTAAGAATTGGCTTGGTAGTTTGGTTTGCCCTGTTCCCATGATACACTGGGCCAGGGACAGACTAATTTGCATATAGCCAGGTTCTGAGCTGGGATGGTGCAGTGAGCTAAAAAACGGTGTTGGATTAAGCCCTGATCTCTTGACTGGGTGAGAGTATTCTGCTTAATTCAGAAACTCTGTCCATCACCACCCCCTGTTGTTTAATTATTTTGTCCAGCATAAGCGTGGAAGGGTATACTCAGACGTGAGTCCCTTGCTCATTGCACCATCAGGATTCAAGCAAGCCGGGCCGAAGACGGCTGAAATGCCAGAAACCGGTCCCCGGTAGCTTGTTTCCTTCCCAGTGTAAGAATTGGCTTGGTAGTTTGGTTTGCCCTGTTCCCATGATACACTGGGCCAGGGACAGACTAATTTGCATATAGCCAGGTTCCGAGCAGGGATGGTGCAGTGAGCTAAAAAACGGTGTTGGATTAAGCCCTGATCTCTTGACTGGGTGAGAGTATTCTGCTTAATTCAGAAACTCTGTCCATCACCACCCCCTGTTGTTTAACCACTTGGCTGCTATGGCACTTCAAGGATTTCAGTGTAATTTCCATTGAAATCAATGGAAACTCCATGACGAGTTACCCTTGTCATTAGCGCTGAAGAGGTTAACTATTTTGTCCACCATAAGCGTGGAAGGGTATACTCAGACGTGAGTCCCTTGCTCAGTGCACCATCAGGATTCAAGCAAGCCGGGCCGAAGACGGCTGAAATGCCAGAAACCGGTCCCCGGTAACTTGTTTCCTTCCCAGTGAAAGAATTGGCTTGGTAGTTTGGTTTGCCCTGTTCCCATAATACACTGGGCCAGGGACAGACTAATTTGCATATAGCCAGATTCCGAGCTGGGATGGTGCAGTGAGCTAAAAAACGGTGTTGGATTAAGCCCTGATCTCTTGACTGGGTGAGAGTATTCTGCTTAATTCAGAAACTCTGTCCATCACCACCCCCTGTTGTTTAGTTAGATTACCAAGAGCACTTGCAGTTATGTTAGCAGTCGATTCCACCACACGAGTCAACTGTCTCAGGTTCCTACTATTAACCATAGGTCCCCAAAACGGCAGGAAACCCTTAAAGAAGTCTCCTGCTTCTTGACCGGCAGTGTCTTCTTTGCTAATAACGCCTCTCACAACTCTAGTCTTGTGATAGTCTGAGGCAACTGTAAAAGTCGGTGGCAAAAGATTTGCAATATAACATGTGCCCGAGAAGTCACGGGGAAACCATGTATAAGCGCGATCATAACACACAAAATGGGTACCCTTGGCAGTCAGGAAGAGAGGGGAAGAGAGCATTGGTAAAACATACGTTTCAGTACAAGCACTCCTCCCAAGCTGAGCTCTCGGATTTCGACCAAGACCTTGCAGGCAGAAATGACCAAGGTGGGGTACGATCCAGATCGGAGACGAGCTCTTAAGCTGTCTATCACCCACTGACATGCTATACTCAGCCTCACTCAGATCCTTGTATGCTCGCACCTCCTCCTTCGGAATAAGCGACACATCATAAATGTCTCTATCTAAATCAGCAATCGCTATTGCCAAAGTCTTGTGGTACGTGCCGGGACCAAGGTCTGCTGAGCGTAGCTCTCGACGGGGGTAGGAATCTAGTGCACTACGGAACATAGTTTGAAATGCTCGAGCTGACCCCTGGGTGCTGTAAGGAAGAACCAAATACGGAATACCCTTATCCATGGTATGTGGCATTAACCCACACACCCAACAGTTAGTAGTATTCATCACCAACTGATGCTGATGTAGGAGCTGGACAAAAGAGTTGTTCATAAATTCCACACGTCTAACCTGTTCATGTTGGGGCAAAGGATGAAAGGAATGTGGAGAAATAGTGGGAACAGAATTCAGATCATGAGAAAAAGAAGTAGGTGAAGCGGAAGGCAATAACGACTGAATTCCAAAATACACTCCACCCACCAATAGCATAGAAACAGTTAGGAACAGCATGAAAACCTGAAACAGAAAACATTTTGTTCTTACAACCTTATGCAGTTTTGATCTTGATGCCGACATCCTCTCTACTTCCGACAGCTTAGAAAACTCCATCCTCTAAAAACCGTCTGTAACGTTCTTGACGCACTTCGTTCTGAATAGCGATCATCAATTCTCAGGAATTCCCAGGAATCGACAAAAGTAACCGACCTAGTGTCAGGAACCTGCTAAACAGAAGGAGGTACCCGCACACCCCTACGGTCAACCCGGATGATAGGTTTTAATCAGATAAACATTCAAATTAATATAAATCTCCTAGCTGTACAGAAAAGAAATACACATGATGTATAAAACAGATTAAAAAATGCAAATGTTCGCAATGTTTGTGGCAACAGTGAAGGGGGAATGTAGAATAAAAAAAAAAAGGAATTCTTTATTAGTCCTTGTCACGCGATCGAAGAAAGTATCGACGTTTTCCAGGTCGAGTTTGCTCTTCAAACAATGGTTCAGATGACAAAACAGTGTTCGATCGTTCAGGTGACAGTTCAGAAATCGAATTCTCCAGTGCTGACGACAAAGGTACAGTTCCAGATGATTCAACAGGTGTATCTGACTGAACTGAATCGTTCTCTACAGGTTGAGCATCACTGAATGGCACGTAACGTGGAAGGGCCTCGGTCTCCGTAGGGGCAACTCCTGTTCTTACCCAGTTATCTGCTGGCAAAGGAAGTGGAACTTTCTTCACATGGGTGGCATGCACCCAATGCTTCCTGCCGTCCAACCGAACTGCAGTCCTTGTTGCCAGCAAAACTTGGTAAGGACCCACAAACCGTGGCTCGAGATTCCGTTTTCTCCCAAAATTTCGGGTAACAACCCAGTCACCAGGTTGGAGAAGATGTCCAGGACCTTCTGTTTGTGCCGGTAGAGCTTCAAAAACCTGTTGATGAATCAAACTCAATTTAGCAGTCAGATCATAAAGATAGTCAATCAACATTGGATATTCGAGACTGTCAAGTTCCTTTGGCCTCGGGACTCCCCAAATATTCGCAGGACGGCCGAACACAATCTCATATGGGCTAAGCCCTACTCGAGAGTGCACAGTCGTCCTGGTCGATAAGAGAGCTAGAGGCAGTGCATCAGGCCATGACAAATCAGTCGTGGCTTGAATTTTGGCAAGTTTCAGTTTCAAAGTACCATTGTACCCTTCCACTAAACCTGCTGACTGGGGATGATTGGCGCTATGGAATTTTTGACGTATTCCAAGGCCCTTACACACACTCTTCATCACACTTCCCACAAACTCACTTCCGTTATCCGACCATACGATCCGTGGCATTCCATACCGAGGAAAATATTCCTTCAGTAGGACTTTCGCTATGGACTGGGCAGTATTATCCTTAAGAGGGTAAGCCTCAATCCATCTGGAGAATGCACAAACCACAACCAAGACATACTTCAAGTTATTGCATCTCTCCATATGGATGAAATCCAACTGGATAACTTCAAAGGGACATGTAGGAGGAGCAAAATGACCAGGTAGAGTGCGGGTGCCCTTGCCAGGATTATACATCAAACATACCATACAGTTCTTAACCACTCTCTCAGCACACTTAGCAATCCCATCATTCTTCCATACAGGAGACAACAACTTACATATACCTTTCGCGCTAATATGTGACAAGCCGTGAACCATAGTCACAACGGCTAGCACATATGCATCCGGTAACATCCACCTCTGACATTCTGACAAATCAACCCAACATCCATTCACGTCTAACTTCCCCGTGCTTTCTTTCCACTTAGTCTTTTCAGTTTCGGTGGCCTCACTCTGAATCGCTTTCACGCTCTCGACAGTGTCCTCACACATACCAGTCTCCGTCGGCCACCTTACTGAACTCGTAACGTACATTCGAGTTGCAAGATTCTTAGCTGTTTCCTTAGCAATCTCATCCGCAAACGCATTACCACGACCAACATCATCCGTAACCTTTCGGTGCGCGCTGCATTTAATGATTGCCACCTGCTTAGGTAATGTAAGTGCGCCCAAAAGATCGTTCACGAGCTGTCCGTGTTGGATCTTCGTACCATGCGATGTCATAAATCCTCTTTCTCTCCACAATCGACCAAAGCTATGAGCAACGCCAAATGCATATTGACTATCAGTAAACACATTCACTCGCTTTCCTTTAGACAAAACACACGCTCTTGTTAACGCAATCAACTCTGCCGCTTGCGCTGAATTCTGACTCAATCTCGCAGTTTCCACAACCGTACTAAACGTCACCACAGCATACGCAGTCGTCACATCACCATTCGGCAACTTAAAACATGAACCGTCAACATACAGAGTACCATCAGGATCTGCCAATGGGGTGTTTTTTAGGTCAATATGACCCTTCGTTTCTTCTTCAGTTCTTAGATAACAATCATGTGGTGGTACATCATCTGATTCCATATCAATCGGCAATAATGTCGCTGGATTCAGCACATTACAACGCTGTATTTGTATATGACTTGCCAAAAGTGTCAACTCGTAACCAGACAACCTTGCGCTCGTCAAGTGTTGAGTTTTCGTTCGATTCAAGAGAGTGTCAACTGCATGCGGAACCATCACTGTGAGCATATTATCCATGACCAGACCTGCGGACTGTCGAATGGAGACCGCAGCTGCCGCTGTCGCCCTCAGACAACTCGGCAATGCTCTAGCTACTGGGTCTAAGGTCGAGGAAAAATATGCACATGGACGCTGCTTACCGCCAAATTGTTGCGTCAAGACACTTAACTCACAACCTTCCCTCTCGTGAACGTATAGTGTAAACGGCTTACTGTAATCAGGAGTACCTAACACAGGAGCCGAACACAACGCATCACGCAGTTCAGAAAAACTTTTCTGACATTCTTCGGTCCATGGCAAAGTAGTCGAAACATCCTTGCACGTGAGAGCTATCAATGGCTTCGCCAGTAATGAAAAGTTTGGAATCCATTGTCTGCAGTATGACGTGATACCTAGAAAGAGAAAACAGAACAAGGTGGCTGGACAGGAAAAATTAGTATCACAACTAACAGACACGCAGTCAATATGTACCACGTGACCACGGGATTTATGTCCCAAAACAAATTTCTTTTCTTTTTTACTCAGTTTATCAAAATTTCAAAAACACAGAAACAAACCAAAGACTGTCACGACAGTGAATTCATGAGTACAATATCTATAAATATACATATTTACAAATGTACAATACTTACAAAATGAATCAAGCAAAACAATTGAGAACAAATACGAGTGACACACCAACAAACAATAAAATAATTCAGTGATCGAAAATCAATTGCATTTATTACAATACAAAAATTCGTGCAAAAAGCAAAGGTACAACCAGTCCATAGGACTATGAAACCAAGCGACAGGCGGGGGCAGATGGAATGGAACGCCTGCCTGCCTATCAGAACCTGTGGTTCACTGTTTGTATTGGGTTGCACAGCTAGGCTCCGAAGAAGCGGAACAGTTCATATCCTAGAGGCACCCTTTTGAGTAACCACAGGGCGGAGGTGTCGACGCGTTTCGAACCAGGGTGTTAAAGGTTCTCTTCAGGACGGGGACTGGGAACAGTGAGTTTGTAACAATATGCAGAGTAGGTGTCAGATTTGTATATCATAGTTTTGTAACAAATAGCTCTGACTCCACACAAATGAAAGAGAAACATTACCTGCACGAGGGCAAGGGATATGCCGTGGTGTCGGTAATTCGCAAAGGATGATTGTTTCTAAAATAAACATATACAAAGTGGACTTAGCACAGTGGTGGATTGGGGAAGTCTAGTACAAGTACTAGTCAAGGCCATAGGAAATTGTGAATCATACCTGTAGTTTGCACAGTGTTAGTGCCGGCGACGTGTAGCCCGCCGCGCGGTGCACACTCGAAGGAGGGAGCGGCTCACATTTTTTAAGGTATGTCTTTTGGAGGCTGGGGAGACCATAAAAAATGGGTTTACAAAGTTAACAGGACTTTATCACATGTATCGGCCTTTCCAAGCCCACTGAATCAGAGTTACGGGACACAGTAAGCAATTCCTACCTTAGTTTACGTTTTATCAAAGTAGGGCATCTGGTCACAGAGGCCAATTTTGAGCCGGCGGGCGTTTTCTAATTTAAACCGGGACCTGTTTCAAACAAAACGAGTGTCTTTTTAGAAAACATTCCCGTTGGTTGGGGGCCGTGTGCTAAAGGCAGGGGCACGTTGTGTGTGCTAAACACTTACTTGTATTCGAGGAGTCAATCTATCGCTACCGAAGGGTCAGTCGATATGTCGGTGGGACAACATGTTCGACCAGAGTGTTTTGAAACCACCGGATCGGTGGGTTAGTGGGAGTGTCTAGGGGCGGGATTGACAAAGCCTGCTGGTACATGTAGTTTGTATAAGGGCCATGTTCAAAAGATAAAATCCAAGGACAAGTACCTCAATCTTCAGGATAATTCACGATTAATACAAGGAGACAAAAGCAACTGTAATCGACTATTTGGTCTCAACCCTGACATTACTCTTTACAAACAAGGTTGGTATCGCTGTCATTTTTAACACATCGGTATGGAGCACTGGAATTTCACACAATCATAACATGTTACATACAAAAGACTATGGTCCCATCCCCAAGAGAAGTAACGTGCCAAGAGAGAAGGGTAGGAAAACAGCGAAGGTTTTACAGTGAATGAGGGATAGAAGGAAGGGGTTCAGGGTAGCAACACAGCCGAGCTCAGCCGGACAGTAGGAACTCAGTTCATAGGCTGGAAATTTCGGACATTTCATTCAAACCGGAGTTGGATGTATCAAACTTCAAGATGAGGTGCGCCTCTTTTTGAGACAGGCGGAGATCGGGGTCTCCACTGCCACCCCTGATGACTGCTAGAACCGTCCATCTAATATCTTGACTAGAGTGTTTTTTCTGTAAAAAATGAGACACAAGTGGGGCTGTCATGTTTTTGTTGTTGATTCTTGAACGGTGTTGAATGATTCTCTGACGCACCTCCTGCGTGGTTTTGCCAATGTATAGCATGTTGCACGGACATTGAATGGCATACACAGTGTATTTGGTCTTGCAGTTTATGTGTTCATTATGGCGCCAGAATTTGTTCCCATCTGTGAAAAGTGACCCTTCTATTGTAAGTTCGCAGACGGAACATGTCCCGCATTTGCGATGCCCTGTGACCGGGTTGGCTCCAAAGATTGTACTTAGAGGATCCCTTCTTGGGGGTGGTCTGGTGGAAGTTATCATCTGCCCGATGCTCCTGTTCTTCTTGAGGGCAAAGAGAGGGGCACCAATGTCCAGGAGGATTTCTTCGACCAAGTGCCAACTTCTTTTTATGATTTTTTGCAGTTGGTTGGTGTGGGGGCCAAAGGTGGAAACACATACCATCCTCTCGGTCGCGGGCTTGGGTCTTTTTTCAAGGAGATGTTCCCTGGGTGTCCATCTAGCTCTCTTCATGGAGTGTTTCAAGAGTTTCTGCGGGTAGCCCCGTTCTTGTAACTTCGAGGTAAGACCTTGACCATGCAGCTCAAACAGCTCGATGGTGGTGCAGTTGCGTCTCACACGGAGATATTGGCCATAAGGGAGATTATGTACATTTGTAAATTTGTAAATTTGTATATTTATAGATATTGTACTCATGAATTCACTGTCGTGACAGTCTTTGGTTTGTTTCTGTGTTTTTGAAATTTTGATAAACTGAGTAAAAAAGAAAATAAATTTGTTTTGGGACATAAATCCCGTGGTCACGTGGTACATATTGACTGCGTGTCTGTTAGTTGTGATACTAATTTTTCCTGTCCAGCCACCTTGTTCTGTTTTCTCTGTTGTTGAGATCCGGGCTGGGCAGACGTAGGATCCAAAACCTTCTCTGTTCCACAGTGATACCTAGAAAGGCACGCACATCTCTCTGAGTTGTTGGCACAGTCATTCGAGCAATCGCTGCAATTCTTTCTGGGGTCAACCTTCTTCCCTCCTTTGACAATAAGTGACCTAGATAGGTTACTTCTTGACAACAATATTGTAGCTTAGAAGGGGACACCTTGTGATGTAAGTCACCGACATGCTGTAACAACGATACTGTAGCAGTTTTGCAAATCTGCTCAGTGTCAGCAGTCACTAACAGATCGTCAACGTATTGAATCAAAGCCGCACCAGCCGGTAACACAAACGCATCAAGTTGACTCTTCAGGGCTTGACTGTAGATCGATGGACTCTCACAGTAGCCCTGAGGAGCGCGTTTAAACCTGAAGCTGCGACCACCTAATGAGAAGCCGAATAGATCTCTACTTTCCTCAGCAATCGGAATGCTAAAGAAAGCATTCTTCAGATCGATTACCGAGAACCAAGAGGCAGAGGCTGGAATCAGAGTCAGCAAAGCTGTAATGTCAGGCACCACAGGAAATTGTGGAATCACAATTTTATTTACCTCTCTTAAATCAATGACAAAACGATACACAGGAGGCTTGGATGGATCAGTTCGTTTCAGAATAGGTAACACCGGACTATTGCACACATTTCCCCGTGTTTCCTCGATAACATCCTTTTTGATCAAATCATAAATGATCGCTAATAGCGCTCTCTCACCATCAAGAGAGATACGATACTGGGGAATACGTGGCAATCGTACATTCGATTTTAATTGAACAACATAAGGTGGTATATCCAACAGGCCCACATCGTTGGGACCCGTTGCCCACAAAGACTCAGGAAGGGAACTCAATTCCGGTGGGAGCTTATCAGTTGACAAGTACATAGGAGAGATTACTCTATGACCTAATGTAAGCTCCACTCCTGTAGGAGAACAATACAGGGTCGCATATAACCGCTTCAACAAATCCAGACCCCAAAGTTTCTCACCACAACCAGAAGTTAAAATCAAAGGAGCTTCTAGTTCACGCGGCCCGATTGTAAGGGACAAAGGACTAGAAACTGGATTGCTAACCGGGGCGCCAGAGAATCCAACGGAAACATTCGTTAAGCCAGACAAAGGTGCGCCAGGGAGTTTCGAATGCATGATGGAACTTTTCGCTGCACCAGTGTCCAACAGAAAAGGCTCAACTACGCCCGATGTGGCAACTGCGACATAAGGTCCTTTCTGATCAACCGGAACTGATACTACTCCCTCTCTTTGTCTATGGCTGTCCTAGTAATTACCATCAGCATCAATGTCATGCTCAACGTAATAATCATCCACATGATACTGTGCAGATCTACCATACGATGAATCTCGCTGATCAAAGCAATTGTTTGAGACTGATGAAGTAGTAGAACGCTCATTCTGATTTTGAGAGATACCACGACCTCTACCACGAGATGCCTGTTGAGGACCACTACTACCTCCTCGAGCCGAAACGCCATTATTCCGGTCACGTAAAACCGGACAATTACATTTTAAATGGCCCTCACCCCTGCAATATGCACACTGATTATACCCAAGCATAGATCTGGGTGTAGAAGAGTCAGAACGCGACTGCGACCTAGAAGACTGTGATTGCGATCGATTTTGCTGTTGTGAATCATTTTGATTCGCACGCGGGGATACGCTTGCTGCAACAAAACCTTAGTTTTAGGCTCCTTCGTTTTTTTATCTGCACAATCACTTTCTTCCTTTTCTCTATTTTCATAATATTGAGCCGTTGCTAATATTTGAGCAGTGGTTGAAACAGCCCATGAACTTTCGGAATTTTTCAATTTGTTGCTCAACTCAGGCAACAAATTTGACACAAATTTATCAACAAACAATCGTTGACCTCCCTCAGTGCTCATATCCTGACCACTATGATCGACAAATGTCTCCTCAAATCTGGTAAAGAAATCGGAAACACTCTCGTCTTTCTTTTGCTTGCACGCAGACAATTTATCCCATTCTGGCATAAGTGTCTTCATAAATGTAATGATCCTCTGGGGCAGATCCGTAATGATCTGTTCAGGCTTAGCCCCACCAACTTGTTGTCCATCAGCCGCTACAATAGCAGCCCAATCACCGCCTAACTCAGCTGCGTGATTCTCTTGACAAATTTTCGCCCAAATCGGTTGCGGTACTACGTTACCAAACAACATGTCAATATCGGCAAGGTTCATAATAGTAGCATCCACAAGTTGGGATAACTCCTTATAATAACTTGCCGGATTTTTCCGGGGGTCAGGCAAAGATTGTTTCACCTGCAAAACTTCCGATCGCTTCCATGGGAGGTGTATCCACACTCTCTGGAAGTGCGGCGGAATTACAGGATTGGCAGCAGCATCACCTGGCATCCACACTGGGTGAACTTCTCGCATAGGATACTGACCAGGTTGTGCTTCCCACTCCTCAGTGTTGTCATCAAATAATACTCGAGGATGCACTGTAGATCGAAAAGCTAACAGACGCTCTAAAGCACGTCGGACATTACCACCCACAATCATACCGTTCAAAAACTGACTCTGGAGTTCAGTCACTTCGGGCGGTACATTGTCTACCTCATCATTATCCCACTCTTCTCTTAAGGACTTACACATTTCCTTAAACACGAATCTTTGTGTGGGTTCATTAAACCGAGAGAACGTATCGAAAACTATGCGCGAAGTGTACTTGGCAGGGTGTCTAATCCACCTACGCGCCATGGTTACTAACGTCGAACTCTCCCTACCACCAGGAATTTGACTTCGTCTCTGAGAGACGCTAGAAACATCGGACCCAAGTATCGGTCCGAACAACGGAGAGTAAAGATTAGCCACAGCATTAGGTATGCGACTACGGACAGAAGGAGAAGAGGAGAGAAGTACAGGGGCAACAACATGAGGACTGAACGTAGGAGCAGTAGGAGTAGCCAAGATAGCAGAAGTAGCAGGAATAATAGACTGAGGAGGTATAGGCAGTGAAGCAGTAGGAAGAAGGGTAGGTAAAGGAGCAGGGACAACTTGAGGAACAAGAGGATTCGGAAGGACAGGACCAACGGCAGGCTGACCAGCAGCTGCCGGAACAACAGGTTGAGGGACAGGAGGAACCACAGGAACTGTAGTATCCTGCGCATATGGAGGTGGCGATTTCCGTAGATAGGACAGCAAAGGGTCCTCTACCGCTTCTTCTCCCTTCTTGTCAGAACTCGACAGTAAAATCGGATAACATTTATCCACCGCCATATGATGCAGTCTAGCAAAAACTTCCTTTTCCTTCTCGTCTTTGTCTCGCTGATATTGTTCTGCATTTTTCATCACCGTAATGATACCTTCTCTCTTATTTTTCTTACTCTGTTTGATTTCTTTCTGCTTGGCCTCTTTGCGCCATAACCGAAAGGAATCAAACATGGCCGGCCTAGCTTTCTTTTTAAACAATTTTGCTTCGAGATTATCTAAAATCTCAGTTTCAAAACTACCATGGGGTGGCCAACTAAGGACACCATCGTTTTTGGTATAACGGATCCAATATTCATTATACACGACAGGGCCCACTCCATGTCGACTATAGAGCTCATAAATCGGAGTTCCAACTGGAGGTATCGGACATGAGTCCTCCAACCGGGAATCCGTACTGCAACATTTAAGGAAACCAAACAAAGTACTACGGCCAGGCATCGTGCACACTAACCGAGTTTACAAACTTCAAGGGATATCGAATTACGATGTCCTCGCAAAAATGCAAGACCCTCGGTTTTTGGCAATTGCAATTGTCAAATAAAAACTCAACAACTAAGAAACAACAACTAAGAACCACAAATGCAATGGAACCATGCAAACAACCAAGTTTCAACAACAACAACGAAGGATTCCGGGAGCGACCCACAAATACTTAACTGAAAGAACAATGGCGTCACCAGGAAGGCCCGTCTATCGTCTCGCCGTACAAAGGACTACGCCAGGCGCCAAAAACAGGTCGACAGTCAGGGCATCAGTCCGTCGCAGCCGTCAGGAGGCGGGAATCTTCGCGGGAAAAGTCTTCGGACCACTTATTTCGACAACAAGATCAATGAAGCGGGGTGCACCTTCCCTCGGAGATTTCACACGAAGTTCCTCACGATCGTCGGGCTTTGGACCGGTACAGCTGATGTCGCCCCACGTTGGGCGCCAACTGAAGGACTGGGCTATTCTAAGGCCCAGAGGTGCCAGGGAACAACACCTGAAACCTTCGTGGGTTACCTGTTGCGGCGTACAAATCACAGAGACACGGGACACTTCCTTGGGCGTCAAAGATCAGAGTTTATTTACTGCAGGGATACAGAAATCGCAAGAAGTACACATAGTGTAGGTTCTGAGAGACTGCTTCGAATTGCAAAAGTGGATCGCTCCTTTTATACACATTTTCGTCATTGCACAACATGGCAAACAAAAGGTTACAACTCAGTTCCCACAGTAAACTTCAAAAGGGTTGCTTTCATGTTTCAGAAGCCCGGAACATAATTACAGTAGCATTGCCGGTTCCCAACTGTATAAGCACATTATCCCACCATTAGGCGCATTCCATTCTAGTTGTAAACGTCCTGAAGGAAGGGACAAAAACAGGTGCTAGGAAGACAGAGACAACAGTTTGAAAAGAGTGAGGGGGCAATATCGGAAGCATGATTGCGGGATCAAAGGATTCGTGCCTAATGCATGCAAGGCTGAAACAATAGACCAGCACGGCAAGATGAGCCTCGAGCGGCGCCATCTGCCTTTGTCGTGTCATTCCCCCTCGTCATAAAGACACCCTCAAAGGAACATGTGTTTTCCGCAAGAGCTTGGGAATCCCAGGGTCACGAAGCAGACAGTGTCCGTTCGCTGGCTACTTGAGGGCAAGAAACAAAATGGATGCCGTATCTAAAATGGAACCCGTAGGTTCAGAAAAAGAAACCCACGAATAAGACGAATGCTGCAAAGTAGAGTAGCAAAAACGCGTACACCCACTAAACTCGTCATTTGCGGTTCACAGATACCAAACTCGTCCATATTCGAACAAGCCCAAAACATCATCACGATTCTCACAGAACCTCAGGGTCTCAAGGCGCTTGTACGAATACCGCTGTGGAACCCGTCCTGGCTTTCCCTGTGAGGCGTCCACTCCTGGGCACCCCCAAGGTGGAGGCCAGGCATCCTTAGCGCTGTGGGGCCCGTTGTGGAGATTAAGCAAGCTATTGCCCAGAGTTGCAGAGTGGGACTCTATGATTAGAATAGGCGGGAACTCTGGGATGCAGACCAGCCGGCAAGATGACTGCACTTGGGCTTCCTGCTCTCCCCAAGGCCAGAACATCCCCTCCAAGGCGGGCACCAGAAGACAAAGCACACGGTAAGTGTTCTGCTCAGAACGCGTGTAACTCTTGAACCGCGTGTAAGCACATGGAGTGTGGCATTAGCCTACATTCTGTGTTTCAAGTTACCGGCAAGCGTTCCAGGAAGTCATTACAGTGGGCTGGCCGAGGGATAGCTGCGCTCCTGTTATAGGGATAAACTTCATTTAATAAACCTTTCAACTTACCCCGGTCTGTGGTGCTGTCATTTCAGTCTGCAAGAATTGGTGACAAACAAGTCGGACATTCCCAGCAACGTTGTGAGGTAGCTTTAGACCCAGCTGCATCGTTCACCAGAACTGGCAATGTCATGGTGGTCTGTACTAGTGACTTGCTGAGGTTGCTCATCATTGCTGATATTCCACTGTGCTTGTTTAGTGATTGGTGTGCCGTTTAGGGGGTGCAAGAATAAGGCAATGAAAGGAAGGCACTGCCTTGCCGGTGCTGCTGGAAAGCTGTTGCCACTCGCGCTGCAGAGAGGCAGCGCTCCCGGCTTGCCTGAGGTAATCAGGTGAGGCACAAGCAACGCGACACAGGCCACAGGAAAATAGGATTCTTATTTTGAGTGGGGCAAGAAAAGCTGCAAAAATAATTCTGCAACAAAAAGAAGAGAGATTCAGAAGTAAATCCAAAACAGAGGTTAGCATAAATCATTACAATACATAGCCATTTTTACCAAATGAAGCATCCTATATTTTTTAAATATAAAAGTAGTCTATTCCATATAACAAAGTTACATAAGGTAAAGGCAAAGTATGTAGTATTCTGTTCTGAATGTGGTTTCTTCAGCAATTAAGCAATTTCGCACAGATTATAGCAAGGATCTAACCTCAGCCCACCATTCAGTATTATATTCAGCACCAGAATGTCTCAATTCTTGGGCACTGTAAGGGGATGGTACAGGATACTATGGAGTTGTTTTTACTTTCCTCCTTCAAAAGTTAAGTGCTGCTTACACCACATCTGTCCTGCCAAGTATGACAAATGGTGATGGTGGAAACAGATTGCAGCATAATATAGTTCACAACTGCGGCAAAGTTTATGGATTTATTCAGTGGATGGATGGCGGAATTAGAGAAAAGTTGAGAGAGATGGAAATACTCAGCATTCATCATCTCTATGGTATGCCCACATACATGTTGATATCCTGCTTCTGCAGTTGATGTCACTTTTCTCTCCCACTTGACACCTCCATCCATGTATGTTCCTCATCCATTCTGTAGTCCACTCCTCTTTTCCACTCTTACTCATTCCCTCTTCTATCCCTCTGTTCCTATTCCAGCCTCATCACCATTTGTCCTTACCTCTTCCCATTTCCTCCAATACTTTCACTTGATTCTCACCTTCTTTTCTAGTATTTCACTTCCACCACACCCTCTTCATCCTCATCCTCTACTATCCTCCCCGTGCTTTCCTCCAACACTTTGTTCTTTCTCCTCTTCCCCTTTCTCACTTTCTCTACTCTCACTTCCCTCCAAACTTTCTTTGCCTTCCACTCCCTCTCTTCTACCTCTCTCCTCCTATACAGTCCCCATTCTCTCCCTCTACTTTCCACTCCCCTTTGCTCTCCCTACAGCTCTCTTTTCTCTCTCCTCTTCCCTCATTTTTACGTTCTACTCTGCTTTTAATCCCTTACAATCCTTTCTCTTTTACCCCCCTCTCTTTGACCTCTCTCAAACTACTCCATTCTTGCCCTATACTTCCTTATCACTCTCCCTCTGCTCTCTCTCCAACACTTACTCTCTGTTTTTTCCCTCATCTCTTGCTTCCTTCCTTCCCACCTGTAACCTACCAAATGTTTCTGGTGCAAATCTAACTCACCCCCTTCTCCTTCTCTTTCTACGACTGCTCCCTCTCTTCCTGAGTCCATTTATCCTACTCTCTAGTCCTCAATTCTCTCTCCTTTTCCTCCACATCCATCCCACTTCTTCTTAGCCCCCTTCCTACCCTTTACCAACAATTCTATACTTCCCTCAAGTTCTCATTGCAGTCTTATTTAGTTCCCTTTCTTCCATACTTCATTATATGGTAACTATTACCAGTTTTATCATGATTGCATTGACCATCTAATTGGTGTTATTTTGTTATCTGTATGGCTTTTGCGTTGGTGCGGTTTTTTGTAAAACACTCCTATACCTTTCAGTGCTCGGCAATATATAAAATTGTCATATAAAATAATAAATACATGGAAGGAAGGTGGCAGTAAATTTGTCTGTTCAAGCAGTCTCCATCAACCCTTAGACTTCCAAGTTAGTTGCCTGGGATAGAAAGCAAAACAGGGAGGTCACACAGAGTTCAAAATTATGTATAATAATTAAAATGGATACTGCAGAAAATGTTGAAACTGCATTCTGACATTGGAAGTCTTTGGAACAAGGATGAACCACAGAGCAGGAGTGCCATAGAGGTTCCTTGCAGAAGAAAAGATCTGTTGAATGAGAAAAGGAAAGGACAGTATTATTTGGAAGTCGAGGTAAACATGATGTGCAGGTACTCCGAGTGAGAACCTGCAACTTTGCATAACATTGACTAAGGCCGATCTCCCAGATAACCATACAACTAGCTGAATGCACTCTGAATGAATCATGACCCCCCAAAAAAAAGTAAAGTATAGGTTTGGTCATCAATTCCACCACATTTATCACTTAGGCTATGTCATTCAAAGCACTATTCAGCATTACTGTAAAAAAGGAACCTCTTTCCAGTTCATATGGGCATGCCTCTTTAAGTATTTTCCCGAAGACGTAGAGAGAGATCGATCTTTCAGTTAGATGTTTTTGACGAGATATGCAGATATTACTTTTTCCCAAAAGAGACAGACATGTTGAACACAAAAAGGCAAGAATTTGAGTCTTGAGAGTCAAGGTAAATTGAGAACTCTCGGAGGAACCTGAACTAACATTCCCAGAGATACATAGAAACATGCACCCAAAATAATCACAGAAATATTAAAAATACCAAGTTTAGGGGGGCGTGGCCATACTGATGACCAAGATGGCCGCAATACGTCGAAGCGCCAATAGAGCTTGCTCTTATCCCGGGTCGAATGGGCCCTGCAGCTGCTGTGAGGAGGGTTGTGGCATGGGGGACCACCCCGCCATCTGTTAGCATCGAGGGCTGACTTTAGATGTTCCTGGAGACTGCAACACTAAAAAGAGCAGTCCCTGCAACTGCAGCATGCCTCAGAGAACACTATGGCAACAGGGGCTGCAGGCAAGCCTGAGACATGGGGCTGACGGGCAGTCTGGCCCGTGCTTTCGCTGCGGCCTGCCTTCTCCCTGGAGACACCGGACAGCTGTGAGAAGGCATGACTGTTGTGCACTTCGGGGTCCCTGATCATCCTACTTGCAGAACGCTTTGAAAAATTGCAAGGGCGGATGATGCAGAAGAGACTGCCGACATAGGATGAGTGATGCTTTCCCTCCAGAATCCAAACCCAAAATTGCCAAAGGCTCAACAAAGAACAGGGAGAGGAAGTTGATACTATAGTACAATAACCTCACTCTCTGTGACACTCACCTTGTAATACAAATGATAACAATAATAATAATATAAGATGTACTTCATGCTGAAAAGGTTACCCTAATGGTCACCTTCAGTGAAAATTAAACTAAAAAAGAATTTTCAAATTCCTTTATCATTGGCTTAGCCATGACCGCGCTGTAGCTGAGCTCCGACTTCATCGGAGCATCACCCCAGCATCCGTCCCAATATCCGTATAAGAAGCTGGGTGTGCGACACCACTGTGGGGGTTCTCCCGAAGCGATAGACCCCCAAGGGGAACGGGTGGAGGCTCTGTTCAAATGAATGGCCGTGGAGCCCTCTGTCGGGCTGATCGCGCGATTATCAGAAGCCGAGGAAGGGCTTCAGCTCTGATCAAGCTGGGACCTACTTCCCTGAGTGAGAGGTGACGAGCCAAGAATCATAGCCCGGGGATGGATTGGTTTCCCCCCGGGACTAGGACGGATGAGCCTGAGTGGACCCCGGGACGGTGGCAGGCCCCTTCGGAGGGGTCAGAGGAGGAGCCCTGGGACGGTCCAACTAGCATCGGGGCAGGAGCGGCACGAGAGATGAGCGGAGGCGCTTGATTGGTGACGCAGTAAGACACAGAGCGTCCTCTGTTGAGGAAGGTGATAGAGGCACAGGGGTCCTGCAGAATCCGATGGGGGGCAGATTGGTCCACAGAGAGGAGCCGTAGCACGTAATTACGCTGCGGCCCCGAACGCCCTGCGGGACATAACTGCAGCCGGCGGGTCATCTGGGTGTGTAGTTTCGAAGGGAACGCTGCCCCCTAGATTATTAAGAAAACCACTCGCCGGCAGAGCAGCGTTAAGGCCAGGACTACAAGGATCGGGTCCATCCAACTACTGTGTGTGAGGGGGAGCAACCGTTACAACGCAACTATTACAACGGACTACTTTTACAACACAACCACTACAACGCAGGATCCTTTACAACAAATGCCTTTACAACGCATGACATTACATCGCAGATGCTATTACAACGCATGCCATTACACCGTAAGTATAGGTAAGTATATCATTTAATTAAAACATTTATTTATTTTTTAACAAATTATTTAACTAATTAAATATTAATGAATTAATAAATATTAAAAATAAAAATAATTATTTTAAAAAAGTACTTTAAATAAATTAAATAAATTAATGTAAGTAATTTTAATATTTATTTAAAAAAGTAAATAAAAAAATAAAAAAGTAATTTTTACCTCTACACTATCCAGCACTTACCCTACTATTACACCCCCCTGGAGTTAGAATAGTAATTTTTACCCATACACTATCCAACACTTACCCTACTATTACACCCCCTGGAGTTAGAATAGTAATTTTTACCCCTACACTATCCAGCACTTACCCTACTATTACACCCCCCTGGAGTAAGAATAGTATTTTTTACCCCTACATTATCCAGCTCTTACCCTACTATTACTCTCCCCTGGAGTTAGAATATTATTTTTAAACACCTACACTATTTTTAAATATATATATATATATATATATATATTTACAAATACATTCAAAAAATTAATTTACAAAATAAAATTAATTACATAATTATTAATTAAATTTTTTTTAAAAAAAATACTTACCTATACTTACGTTGTAATTCCATGCGGTGTAATAGCATCTGCGATGTAATGTCATGCGTTGTAAAGGCATTCGTTGTAAAGGATCCTGCGTTGTAAAAATTGCGTTGTATTGGTATGCGTTGTTAAAGTATGCGTCGTAACGTCATACATCCGTGTGTGGGACTAGAATTTGCATTTAAGGAGGCAATGCGGCGAAGGCCCGGACTCTGAGGCCCTGAGGGGCCACGGCCTACATCCACTGAGGGTATATTCACTGCTGAGGCAGGACTCTGATCTGACGGGTGGCTCTCCAAAGTTGTCTGTCAAGGGTCCTTGTCCAGTGTGAGGAGGGCCCAGAAGTAAATGTGTGGGCCCGGCATGACATAGGAAAAGGAAAAGTGAGCGGAGCCTCACCCAGGAGGGCCAACTTTTGAGTACATCAGCTCCCAAATAACTTGGCCACGAGTACACATGTACATTATCATATACAAGGCGTGGCATATTGGAGGGAGATTACGATTGTGCGGGGGTGCTGCCCCCGGATTGTCTGACTGTGGAGGGCATTCTACAACATTATAACGCTTCGCTGTTTTCCGGTAAAATGGTGAAGCCCAAAAGTGCTGTGACTCACCAAACGAATAAAATGGATAGCTACACCATCCCAAAACACCCACGGACGGTGGGAGGAGAAGAGGCAGAGGAACCATAATGGAAGCCATCAGAGATCTAAAGGGCACGCTGGAACCCAAAATAGATACGGTGACACTGGAGGTCAATCTAATCCGAGCAGACATGTCTAAGTTAAGGGAGAAGGTTACAGTGACTAAAACACATAGCACCCAACTCCAGACTGTAGCAAAACAACTTGAGGATCAGGTACAGTAATTAACTCAGCGAACTACAATCATGGCTGCTAAGCTGGAAGACTAGGAGGGAAGAGTGAGGAGGAATAATATTAAAGTGGTGGGTGTCCCGGAGGGGGCCGAGGGCCCCAGCGTGGACCTGTTCCTGGAGGAGTTAATTTTGAATACATTGAAACCCAAGAGACAGTCTACTTTCTTCTTAGTGTAGAGGCGCCAGAGGGTGCCAATCCCTCTGCCCATGCCAGGGGCACCACCGAAGACGATATTTGTGAGTATCTTAAACTACCGGGACTGCGATTTGATACTGCACGCAGCCCATCTGAAAGGTGATATTCAGTACCAAAACACACAGATCTGCTTCTTCCCAGACTTCACTTTGTTAGTAAAGAGACAGAGAAGGAGCATTGAGCAGGTGAAAAGGGAACTCTGTGACTGAAACATTAAATACATTATGATGTTCCCAGCAAAATAACGGCAGATGGCAAATCCTGGTATTTCACCGCTCTGGAAGAGGTACAGGAATGGGTGGAGGGATGGCGTACCAAGGGCCGAAGCAATGGGAAGGGTGCCAGCTCCGGTCTGATACATGCAGAACGTAACAGGAGGATTGGAGATCGATCAGCTTGAGAGCGGTCTGATGGCCCAGCGACAGCGGAACCAGAGGCAGACAATAGAAAAGCGGCCTGAAAGTTGAGTGACTCAACAGAAAAGAACCGTACGGCCAAGGAAGGAAATAATATTGAGTCTTAGCCGGTAGACAAAGGAGGGAGGGTGGAGGATAATGGGCATTGACACTTGTCCTACTTGCTTCTCTATGGCAAAATTATTCCAAAAAGTATTGTAGATGAGCCGGCGAAAAGTTTCCTGCCTGTGGCCGAGCACCTCTCATCAGTGTTTGGAAAGTTCATTAAGGGGCGACAGGCACTCTGCAAGTAGACCACTTGGGGTATGTTTTGCCTATCTAGAAGGGTAGCAGGGGGGATGGGGTCCCAAAGTTGGTTGTTAAGATGTGAGTATTATAAGAAATGTAGTTCAGAGTTAGTTGCTCAGGGGTGAACCAGAATTATAAATGTCTTATGAGTATTGTAGAGTCAAAGAGGGATGGGAATGTCAGGAGCAATGGGAGGGAGAGGGAGAAAATTACTTTACAAACACAATAGAGAACCCTGAGACAGTTCAGAAGACAATGAAGATTTGGTCCTGGAATGTCAATGGGCTCAAGAATAGCATAAAAAGAACCACAGTATTCCAATTCCTCAAACAGCACTCCCCCGATATTGTCCTTTTACACAAGAATCATCTAATGGGGAACCAATGCAAAGCCCTGAATGTTTATGGTTATACCTTACTGGCACATGTGGGATATACCTCAGGGTCCAGAGGCACTGGCAATCTGGGGAAGAATTCCCTCCCCTTCATCCTGGATGGTTTATGGACAGAGAACTTGGGGAGATTTACAGTTATAAGTGGGCTGTGGAAAGGCAGGAGGTTAAATTTATGTTCCTTATATGCGCCGCTGGGACTGGAGCCAGCGGTATTGGATGCCATAGGATCGATGTTTGTCGACCTACAAGAGGGGAGATGGACAATTGGAGGTGACATTAACAATGTCATGTCGCTCGACCATGGCGAACGGCACCACTGTGGTAATTCCTCTGTACTATAGGCCTGGGGGACATACAGCGACATCACCAGCCATATACTAGACAGTTCACATATAGTGCAAATTTCTGCAAAAGTCTCTCTAGGCTTGACTATCTAATTACCCAGATGCACAACCTAGGGGAACCGCATGGTGGAGGTGGTTTTACAGGGGCTGTTTGGGGACAGAACGCTCACCACGAGAATCAACCCCTGGCCTCTTAAAGATCCCAAAACCAAAAAAGCAGTTCGGACAGGGACCAGGCAATTCTTCGAGGAGAACAGAGGCTCAATGACATCGGCACTGACTCTTTTGGGAAGCCCATAAGGCTGTAATTAGAGGCCAAACGCAAGCATTAATTGGGGTAACGAAAAAGGAAAATAAGCTGCAATGCCTAGCCCTCGAAGATACTATCTGATATGGGGTATCCCAATCGGGGATGAATGGGAGTAAGGTATATCACTCTATACCGATTACGCACTCCTATATGTGGAGAGACCCAGACAGTTAATTGATAGAATCCTCCAGATCTTTAGGATCTTTGGTGACTACTCTGGTTACTACATTAACTGAGACAAGTCGTTATTGTTTCCACTGGCGGGAGGTGTGCCTGCTCTCACCCCCAGATGCAGACTTTGGGTGGAAACATCCTGTTTTAAATATCTGGGGATATATATATAACTAGAGACCCAAGTGAGTTCTACCAGAAAAACGCAAAGTCGCAGTTAGCAAGATTTGTCATAGACGCCAAACGCTGGTGCTCGCTACCTCTTCTGCTAATGGGCCGTGCAGCGCTATTCAAGATGATGATACTCTCACGGCTGCTATTATAAATCCAGAATATGCCCTATGAGATCCCTATGGATGCTCATTTTGAACGGAAATGCGCCACTCATAACTTGATATAAAATTAACAGAGGAGTGTATGAGGGAGGACTGGCTATACCAGATATCAAGGCCTATTACTGGGCCTCTCAACTGGTGAGCGTCAATGACTGGGTATTCACTGACAGATAGGACCCAGCATTCCGGGTAGATAGAGAGGCGATACAAACCAGGAGCTATCCCTTCGTCCTGTATAACAAACCAAAATTGAGAGATCTACCCCCTCACACACTGACAGTGTTAAAAGCATGGCAGGCTTCTGCTAGGTTCTTGGGTTGGGTCAGGAAGTTGACGGGGATGACCCCTCTTTGGGATAGTGACCAACAGACAGTAGTGGGCCAAATCAGGGAGTTCCAAAAGTGGAAACTTCTGGGTCTCGACAGTTTAGGGGACGTTTGGAGAGGCCAGGCATATATCACATTCCAAATGCTAAAAAATGAATTTGAAATGGGGCAAGGACAGTGGCTGAGGTACATTCAACTGGGACATGCCCTAAAGCATCATACAAAGGAAGGCGAGGTACTGGCGGACGCTTCGACGTTGGAGGATCGGCTGCTCATTGACCCCCTACATGCTAAGGCCATCTCACTAATTCACGAAAAAAATCCTCAATAACTCCACCGATCCCTACTAAACACTAAAGACTGCCTGGGAAGGAGACATAGGGCAGCTAGACGATGAGGAATGGACGGAAGCCCTTCAAAGCCCACGAGAAGTAGCAATCAACTTCAGATTCCGACTAATCCAACTAAAGGTTGGTTTAGAGCACATCTGGACAGGTCTGGTCTAGATCACAGCTCATGGATCTAAGTAAGACAACTTGCATGCCCTCTACACAGTTCAACCTCTCCTTGACGAGCCCTCTCCTATTTAGATGTAACAGCTGCGCTTTCTCTATTTCGCCTCATACTAACTGCCCCTACGATCCATTATTCAGTCATCCCTTACCCATAAGAACATATTCCATGGGGTTGCTGAACTGTCGCTCTTTGCTATGCCACGCTAGTGACATTTGGATGCTATTATCTACCATGTCCTGGGACCTACTTTTCCTGACTGAGACATGGATTAAAGACTCCTCTAACCCAGATATTTCCCTTGCCTTGCCCCCGGGCTACCGCCTTACAGGCATAAGCCGCAAAGGCTCCAAGACGGGAGGCGGCATCGCGGTAATCCTACAGACTCACCTGACGATCACGTCGAGAAAAATCACGAACATAGGGCCCATAGAGGCACTATATTTTTCCGTCTCGGACACCATTTTCTCAGGGATCCTGGTTTATAGTCCCCCTAATGCCCCACAGCCTGCCATTTCTGAACTGTTAGCAGTTACTGCAGATCTGTCTCTTAAACATCCTCACTTCACGGTACTGGGAGACTTTAACCATCACGTAGATGTAAGCGACTGCAGTCGTGCCGCCCATCTTCTAGACTTAATGCAAAGTATGAATCTGACACAATGGGTCAGTGGCCCCACACATGTTGCGGGACACACCCTTGACCTAATCTTTTCCAATTGTACGAAGCTAAAAATTCTCCCCTCCACTCCTCTGACATGGTCTGATCATATCCTGATTCCGTTCGAGGTAGATATACCCCAATCCCTTAAAAAGGAATCTGCCATTAGAGAACAGGGCAGAAAATGGCACAAGATCTCTTGCACTGCCCTAGAGCAAACGTACAACAATAGCCTAGATTCACACTCTGACGATATCAATGCAGCGGTTCTTACATTTAATAAAGACCTCACGACCGCTATCGAGAAAATCGCGCCCTTACAGACTTTTACCTCCTGCAGATCAAAACCGTCAGCTCCCTGGTTCACCCAGGAATTAAGGGAAAACAGAAGCAGTTGTAAAAAACTGGAGCGCCTATGGCGCCAGACCTATGATCCTGCAACCAAATCTCTTTACAGACAGGCCCTTAAAGAGTTTCATAAACTCAAACGTAATACCATGAGTGTATACTTTGCAGAAACAATTGTTAACGCACAAAACTCCACTAAGGCCCTCTTTAACATTGTTAAAGAGTTTACCAATCCCACTGCCCTGTCCACTCCCGTCACCCCCTGCCAAGCACTTAGTGAAAGCCTATCTGACTTCTTCTCGGAAAAAATTGCCAACATCACGGCAACTATCCTCCAGAATCGTATAGAAGTTACCTCAGATTCGGACATCACCTGTACTAAAACATTTACATCTTTTAAACCACTCACAAAAGAGTATGCCCTGAATTTATTTTTAAAATGCAAATCAGGCTCACCGCTGGATCCAGCCCCGGCTCTGATCCTAAATCAGATTGCCCCACTAGTTATTAACCCCCCTGCTTGAAATTTGGAACTCCTCTCTATATGCAGGTGTTGTCCCTCCAGTATGGAAACACGCGTTGCTAATTCCCATTCAAAAAAAAGCTGGTGTCGACCCAATGTGTCTGAGCAACTACCGACCGATTTCCCTCCTACCTAAGCCAGCCAAAGTACTCGAGAAGGCGGTACAAGAACAACTGTCCGACTATCTTGAGTCAAACCTACTGTTCCACGACTCTCAGTCAGGATTCAGGCCGGACTTCAGCACAGAAACAGCCCTACTAGAAGTATCCGAGTCGATTCGTGAGTGCACGGATAGGGGAGAGGAGACCATGCTGGTCCTCCTCGACCTATCCGCAGCATTCGACACCATCTCCACGAAACTCTACTTACACGTCTGCAGGAGGTGGGAGTTGGTGGGACTCCTCTCGCCTGGATCAAATCATTCCTCACGGATCGATTCCAACAAGTGATGCTGGGCTCATTCTTTTCCACCAAGAAACCGTTGACATGGGGGGTTCCACAGGGATCCGCCCTTAGCCCTCTCCAGTTCAATGTGTACCTGAAGCCCCTGGCAAAAGTGGTGGAATCATGGGGCGTCAGAGTGATCTTTTATGCTGATGACACTCAGCTGGTGTTTTCCTTCAAGGATCACTCTGAAAGCTCTTTACTAAACTCTTGCCACTGTATGGTAAACATCGCCACCTGGATGACCTCAAACAATTTAAAACTGAATACAGATAAGACGGAAGTCTTATTTTTTAATCAGAAATCCCCCATCCCAACTAGCCTCTGGTGACCAGCGGAATTAGATCCTCCCCCCGTACCTGTCCAAGCTGCCCGCAATCTGGGCTTCCAATTTGACACGGCCCTTTCCTGCAAAACCCAAATTAACAAAGTCACTGCCTCTTGCTTTGGAAAGCTCCGTATGATTAAAAAAATCATCCCTTTCCTGCCATTAGACTCACGCAAGACAGTAGTCCACGCCCTCATAACTTCCCATTTGGACTACGCAAACAGTCTGTACATTGGAGCCCCGGCGTATCTCATAAACCGATTGCAGACTGTGCAGAATTCAGCGGCCAGGTTGATCTGCAATGTTCCCTATCGTCATTCCATCTCACCTCATCTGATCAAACTCCATTAGCTCCCAGTGAGACTACATATTCAGTTCAAGTCCCGGACCCTTGCTTTTAGAGCTCTTAATGGCAGTGGCCCCGCTTACCTGAGACACAGACTGAAAATCTCACAAGCATCCCGTAATCTCAGATCCAACCATCTTCGCCTAATGATCTGCCCCCGTTTCTGTCTAGCGCGAACGGGAGGAAGGGCCGTTGCAGTGGCCACTTCCAGACTGTGGAATCATCTACCAATGGAACTGAGATTCCTCACCTCCGAGCCCCTGTTCCGAAAGAAACTCGAGACCTGACTCTTCTCCTTGATCTAGCCCACTCGGTATCCCCCTAAGTTTCTCTGAACCTCACCAGATGTTGTCTTTAGCGCCGGGACACCTCCGTCGGAGGTAGCTGCGCGCTCTACAAACTTCTAAATAAATAAATAAATAAATAAATAAAGGTCCTACACCTAGTTTATTATCCAAGATCATTACTTCACAAGATTGGTTGTGCAGACAATGGTCTCTGCCAGAGAGGCTGCGGACAGGAGGGGCCTTTCATACCCATAATATGGGTATGCCCGGAGATACAAAACTATTGGGCAAAAATCTTATGGCGGGGTGACAGGAGTAGAAGTTCCATTGGAGCCTAATTGGTTCTTACTGACCATTTCTGGAGATGAGGAATTGCCAAGATACATGAGAATATGGTTGACCTTAGAGGCTATGATCGCCAAACATAACAGAGCAAAACAATGGGGAGCAATATTACAACCTCCCAAAATAGCGGAGTGGAAAGCAGACTCAGATTGGTGCCAGCAAGCAGAACAGACTACACATATAAAGCTAGAGGTTCCCCAGCGAAAATGGGAAAAAATATGGGGCCCTTGTTTATTTTCCATTTAAGGTATTGTACTTATCTGTCCAATCAGTTATCCGTCATGTCCAATTGCTTATCTGTAATCAAAGAATGACTCAAATTTCTAATTGTGTATAATGTATTGTACCTAGTTTAATGCGGAGCATAAAATAATAAAAAGAAGTTATAACAAATAAGAATTCCTTTATCATTGCCCTACATCAAAACTACAGCCTCCCGCATTCAGTTTGTGTTAGGAATTTTACCTGTACCAAATTTCGTGGCATATTGGCCTAATCTCTGGCATTATGCATTCACATGCATAATGTGAAATTGCAGAAAGTACCCAAGATGTTGGACACCATTTTCTCAGGGATCCTGGATTATAGTCCCCCTAATGCCCCACAGCCTGCCATTTCTGAACTGTTAGCAGTTACTGCAGATCTGTCTCTTAAACATCCTCACTTCACGGTACTGGGAGACTTTAACCATCACGTAGATGTAAGCGACTGCAGTCGTGCCGCCCATCTTCTAGACTTAATGCAAAGTATGAATCTGACACAATGGGTCAGTGGCCCCACACATGTTGCGGGACACACCCTTGACCTAATCTTTTCCAATTGTACGAAGCTAAAAATTCTCCCCTCCACTCCTCTGACATGGTCTGATCATATCCTGATTCCGTTCGAGGTAGATATACCCCAATCCCTTAAAAAGGAATCTGCCATTAGAGAACAGGGCAGAAAATGGCACAAGATCTCTTGCACTGCCCTAGAGCAAACGTACAACAATAGCCTAGATTCACACTCTGACGATATCAATGCAGCGGTTCTTACATTTAATAAAGACCTCATGACCGCTATCGAGAAAATCGCGCCCTTACAGACTTTTACCTCCTGCAGATCAAAACCGTCAGCTCCCTGGTTCACCCAGGAATTAAGGGAAAACAGAAGCAGTTGTAAAAAACTGGAGCGCCTATGGCGCCAGACCTATGATCCTGCAACCAAATCTCTTTACAGACAGGCCCTTAAAGAGTTTCATAAACTCAAACGTAATACCATGAGTGTATACTTTGCAGAAACAATTGTTAACGCACAAAACTCCACTAAGGCCCTCTTTAACATTGTTAAAGAGTTTACCAATCCCACTGCCCTGTCCACTCCCGTCACCCCCTGCCAAGCACTTAGTGAAAGCCTATCTGACTTCTTCTCGGAAAAAATTGCCAACATCACGGCAACTATCCTCCAGAATCGTATAGAAGTTACCTCAGATTCGGACATCACCTGTACTAAAACATTTACATCTTTTAAACCACTCACAAAAGAGTATGCCCTGAATTTATTTTTAAAATGCAAATCAGGCTCACCGCTGGATCCAGCCCCGGCTCTGATCCTAAATCAGATTGCCCCACTAGTTATTAACCCCCCTGCTTGAAATTTGGAACTCCTCTCTATATGCAGGTGTTGTCCCTCCAGTATGGAAACACGCGTTGCTAATTCCCATTCAAAAAAAAGCTGGTGTCGACCCAATGTGTCTGAGCAACTACCGACCGATTTCCCTCCTACCTAAGCCAGCCAAAGTACTCGAGAAGGCGGTACAAGAACAACTGTCCGACTATCTTGAGTCAAACCTACTGTTCCACGACTCTCAGTCAGGATTCAGGCCGGACTTCAGCACAGAAACAGCCCTACTAGAAGTATCCGAGTCGATTCGTGAGTGCACGGATAGGGGAGAGGAGACCATGCTGGTCCTCCTCGACCTATCCGCAGCATTCGACACCATCTCCACGAAACTCTACTTACATGTCTGCAGGAGGTGGGAGTTGGTGGGACTCCTCTCGCCTGGATCAAATCATTCCTCACGGATCGATTCCAACAAGTGATGCTGGGCTCCTTCTTTTCCACCAAGAAACCGTTGACATGGGGGGTTCCACAGGGATCCGCCCTTAGCCCTCTCCAGTTCAATGTGTACCTGAAGCCCCTGGCAAAAGTGGTGGAATCATGGGGCGTCAGAGTGATCTTTTATGCTGATGACACTCAGCTGGTGTTTTCCTTCAAGGATCACTCTGAAAGCTCTTTACTAAACTCTTGCCACTGTATGGTAAACATCGCCACCTGGATGACCTCAAACAATTTAAAACTGAATACAGATAAGACGGAAGTCTTATTTTTTAATCAGAAATCCCCCATCCCAACTTCGCCTAATGATCTGCCCCCGTTTCTGTCTAGCGCGAACGGGAGGAAGGGCCGTTGCAGTGGCCACTTCCAGACTGTGGAATCATCTACCAATGGAACTGAGATTCCTCACCTCCGAGCCCCTGTTCCGAAAGAAACTCGAGACCTGACTCTTCTCCTTGATCTAGCCCACTCGGTATCCCCCTAAGTTTCTCTGAACCTCACCAGATGTTGTCTTTAGCGCCAGGACACCTCCGTCGGAGGTAGCTGCGCGCTCTACAAACTTCTAAATAAATAAATAAATAAATAAATAAAGGTCCTACACCTAGTTTATTATCCAAGATCATTACTTCACAAGATTGGTTGTGCAGACAATGGTCTCTGCCAGAGAGGCTGCGGACAGGAGGGGCCTTTCATACCCATAATATGGGTATGCCCGGAGATACAAAACTATTGGGCAAGATGTTGGCAGCTTATAGAAGATTTCACCGAGGCGTAATTAAAATGCAGTACTAATTTGTCAGACTAAGTTGATATGTTTTCTTAGAGTACCTGTGCATCCATTCTTTCTTAATAATATTCCTTTGAGAACACCTGTGTCTAGCCGCGCAGATGTTTGGTCAGCATAATGTTTGAGCTAGTTTTCCTGCCATGGTCGTTTGCTGTTCCATCTGAATTTAGGTTAGGTCTGCTTGTTACCTTTGTTTTTTGTGTGGGCAATGCACTAATGGTCATGGATTTTCGAGAAAACTGGTTTTTATGGCTAGGTACTCTTGTAATGCCCCTACATTCACTGGCATTGAGCTCTGCTACCCCCACTTAAAATTATTTTACCTTTTATATGTAGGTATAGCAAAATGGAGTGTGTACGTAGTCATCAATCTATTATTCTCTTGTGAGCTGTCAGAAATGTTTACAAGGCTGCCATTTGCCTTTAATCCCTCATAAATACCCAATTAAGCCAAATTTAACACAAATTAAAGGAGACCTTTTCAATATTTTTTAAATAAAGGGCAAAGATTTTTCTTAAAAACATGAAGATACAATAAGCAGGGAGCAATACAACTATTTACAGAATTACAGGACAACTAGCAAAAAGATGCAGTATAATTTATGGCACTTTGAGCTCTGTGCTTGCCAAAATGGCCACTGATGAGTGCCCACTGAGAGGCATTTAGCAGTCAGAGCAGTGAGTGCTGTGTAGACAGGAAGATCCACAGAGCAAAGAAGGGAACCCAGGTCACATGTGCACTCAGTAGCCAATGCTCTCTCACTGCTTCCTCAAGGTTCAAGCACCAAGAGGCTGGAGGTGATCATGACTAGCAGGGAGAGAGATATATAATCAATGACATTCTTTGAGTACAAACTAATGAAAAACCAAAGTACAACCTTGGAACATAAGTGATATGGGACTGCAAGTGGTACAAACATGACTGTGATGCTGGACATGAAGCAGTACATCCCATGCAGTGATTATTGACAGAATTGAATTACCAGCACTGAGACAATGGGGCAATAAACCAAATGTATCCTGGACCAGCAGTGGTGCAGGCTTTCAATGGGATTCTGTAATCATTGTTAAGGAATGTCAGTATGTATGTGGTCAGTTATAGTATGGGGTAGGACAGGATTTTGTAAAGGAGCACAGAGGAACTGAGAGCGGTGGAGGGGCATGAGTCTATTGTCGCAAGATGTGGCGTGTTTCTTGAAATGATGGCATAGAATGTGCAGGAAAGGCATTGGTGTAGGACTGCCAGTGATTTGGATAAAGTGTGGTGGGGGATTAAGATTGTGTCAGGTCGCGGGCCGTGTGGGACTGGAAGTGATGCTATAGTGGGTGTGGTGCCAAGAGTATGTTGTAAGAGGCTGTGGCAAGATCAGGTGTTTTGCAGGACTGTGCAGGGATGAGAATGGGCTTGAATAGGAAATGATGGGGGTCACCATGTGGTGTTGGACTGGGAATCCTGATGGGCATACATTGCTGTAGGAGATGTAGGAGGTGGGGAACAGGATGAGATTAGAGACTGGGAATGGTGCGGAGTGTGATCATGAGTGAAAAGAAGGAGTTGTATGGGATCTCTAGTGATACAGAAACGGGAGTAGTGAGAGAACCTGGGTGTACAGAAACAGGACTTGTAAAGGCAAGTAGCAGTTTAGGGCCAGGAAGAGGCTGAACTAAGAGTTGCACCAGAGAGGCAATAATGATGCAAAAGAGGCATTAGTGTGGGGCAATGAATCACATTCACACAATAATGTGGGACTCGCAATCCCATTAAGCTAAGGAGGTACATAGAAAAAACATACATAGCTTCCTCGGTTTTTAAGTTATTAGGGTTGACTCTGTGATATCAACATACCAAGAATGTTAGCATTTTTTTTTTTTAATTTTTTTTTTCCATTTGTATGGCGCTCAGCTACCCAACAAGGGTTTCCTGGCGCCTATGACATTACTTAGATTGAAGGAATATGCTGAGTAGTGTTTTAGCTTAGTTGTTTTTGGAAAAGCCAGGTTTTTACCAGTTTCCGGAAATGGACGTAGTTTTCCACTTTCCGGATATGTGGGGGGAGTGAATTCCATAGAATGGGCCCTCTGACAGAAAACGATCTCCCGCCAGTTCTTTGTAATTTAAATCTGGGAACAGCGAAGTTTGCTGCAGTTTGGGAGCGAAGGTTTCTTGTTGGCAGGTAGGGGGAGGCCAAGGCTTGTATATAGGTGGGTGCCGTTTTGGCTGTGATTTTAAACATGTAGCTCAGGGTTTTGAAACTGATCCGATGTTCTACCCTGAGCCAATGTAGAGCATTCAGATGTTTTGATACTCTTTCTGACTTTGGTATCCTACATAGGAGTCGTACAGCAGAATTTTGTATCATTTGGAGTCGCTTGATTACTGCTAGATTTGAGCTTAGGTAGAGGATGTTTCCGTAGTCACTACGCGATGTAATTAGTGCGTTTACTACGGTTTTTTGGGTGTCGGGGGGCAGCATCCAAATGATTTTCTTCAGCCATTTTATTATGGTGAAGCATAGGCCAGCGACTTTGTTTGCCTGCTGATTCATAGATAGAGTATTGTCAATAATGACACCTAGATTTCTTACCTGAGTAGCTGGAGATGGAAGATTACCTAGCTCAGGTGGCCAATGGAGGGGGCTCCAAAGCTCCTTATTCTTTCCCAGTAGGAGGATCTCCGTTTTATCCCCATTTAATTTCAACTGGTTGGTGGTCATCCAGTTGAAAATGTTTTGGAGGCCGTTTTTGAGTAGAGAAGGGGCTGAGGATTTAGACTCTGATAATGAAAAGATGATTTGAGAGTCATCTGCGTAGGACATCAAAGACAGGCCTGCGCAGTCCGCCAGGTCTGCCAATGGTGTAACATACAGATTAAAAAACAACGGGCTCAGGATGGAGCCCTGTGGGACTCCATGTGGAGCGGGAAACGTGTCTGAACATGCAATACTGGATTTGATCTGGAAGGTTCTTTTGGTGAGAAAGGACCTGATCCACTCTAGGGCATCACTGCGAATGCCGTTTCTTTCTAGCGTTGCCAGAAGAATATCGTGTGATATGGTATCAAACGCCGCACTCAAGTCTAAAAGAATGAGTGCGACCGTTTGACCCTCATCCAGGAGTTGGCGCATTTTTTCCGTTACACTCAGCAAGGTGGTCTCCGTAGAGTATCCTGCTCGAAAACCTGATTGCGATGGGTGTAGGAGATTGTTTCCCTCTGTAAAGGTAGTGAGATCGGAATGGATATGCCTTTCTATGAGTTTGGAAAAAGCGGGGAGTAAGGATATTGGTCGATAGTTAGAAAGGACCGTGGGGTCAGCTAATGGTTTTCTCAATAATGGGGTTACCATTGCGTGCTTCCAACTTGACGGGACTGTGTAAGCTTGGAGTGACGCATTTAGCATGTCTGCTATCGTGCTCAGAGGGGAGATGTCCAGTTGTTTTAAGATGCATACAGGTAGAGGGTCGCAAAGGGAGCCTGATGAGATGGACTTCAGGGATGTTTTTAGAGAGTCCATAGTTACGGGGGGCCATTTCTCAAGGGAGTTCACTTTCCCCGGTGGCCTCTGGATATCCTGCTGTGAGCAGTTATCAAGGGGCCTGGTAGTAATGTTGAGAATGATGTTTCAATTTTATCATTGAAAAATGTTGCAAAGTCGTGACATTGTTTTTTTGTTAAAGGGCGGGTGGTAGCCGTTGTTTGAGCGCCTGCTAAGTCCTTCACTGTATTGAATAGAGTCTTTGCTTTGTTTGTGGCGTTGTTCATGGAATTTGCCACATATAGGGCCCGCGCTTTGATACAGGAGGAATGATATGCATTTCTTGCTTTGTTGTATGTTTTCTTATTTTCATAGTTATAATCTTTACGTCATTTCCTTTCTAATGCTTTACATTTACATTTTTCAATTTTGAGAAATTCATTTAACCAGAGGGCAGGAGGGCGATGGAAGTTTCTTTTTTCCTCCGTTAGAGGAAGGCATAATCGCACAAAAATCAATTTTGAGGCTTTCCGGTATAATATATTGTTGAGCCTTCCTGCATTTTTTTAATAGGGTTTCACGTTACTGATGGCACAAATACAATGCTAACAAGAGTGCTGGAAGGGAAGCCCTCCCTGCTGGCAGGAGCACGTATCCGGTAACGTTTAGCTTGTTAGTTGCTTAAACTGAATATTCAATAAGCTCATACACTTTAAGTGGATGAAGAAATTACTTCTTTTTAATTGCCAATTATGATCACTGAGGACATCATGACAAATCTGTGATTCTTCGTGTATCAAATAATTTTGGTTAGAGTAACACATTTACATATCCCAATGCATTTCAAGTTTGAACATGACCCTTCCTCAGGGGTCACTTCATGAATGTTCTAAAAGAAAATGAAACAGGAGGCGTTTAAAAAAACAGTCTATCCCTTATTCTTATTACTGGCTAAACAAATAATGGCAATGTTTTCCTAAAATCGTGCGTGATGTTATGGTGAATTGTGGACAAAAAACAGTGCTCATTGAAATGAAAGACCGTGCCGACTGGACCGATCACTGTTAATGCGTCCGATTCACAGAAGATAAAACGATGAGTGGAAAAACAGTGCTTACGCCATTGTGGTCAGAGAAACGTGCTGCTTAAAACATAATTGCGTTGACTAATCATTATTAAGGTGCTTGCGTGTGACTCATTGTCAAATGAAAACTACAAGCGTGGCCACATGTAGCGCATAGTGATATAAACTCACTTCATAAACTCATGCAATGAGACCGTGCAGGATAGAAAAAACCTATACAAAGCATGAAAAGTCCAGAGCTTACCGAGATGATGCCGTCAGCCTGGATGATTTACCAGGAGTGTTAGTCATGCAACGTGTATCGGGTTACGGGTTAAATAGGCGTTGCACTCCCGGCAGTATTAAAGGGAAAGTGCTCACTCGTTAACAGACGTCAGTGATAACGTTATTTGAAAACCTTGTGTGAAAAACAAGCGTGCTTGAAAAACAAACGAACATTACAAGAAATGTGCCTATTCCCGGGGAGTATTGCTAATACTCAGGCATCAATATCAAATGTCGAGCTAACTAGCTGTAAGCAAGGAATAAAATCAAATATAAAATCATGAATACAAGAATTAACCAAAATATATGGTTTCATCAGACATAACCATAGACTCCCTTATTGTAAATAAAGCAATAGGAAGCAATTATATTCCAGCCTATCATTCATCCCATGCGGGTGCATAGCCTGTAATTTTTTGGTCCAAAAGAATTCGGATGTTGCCAACATCTTTTGGGGATCGGTCCCCAGCTGAGGTTTGAGTGCCTCCAAGATAGTAAAGCGGAGTTTTGAGCTGTTGTGTCTAGCTTCAATCCAATGAGTAGCGACAGTAGATTTCGTGTTGCGGTTTCTGATGTTACTTTTGTTCACCCCACATGCACTTTTACTTTTCTTTCTGTCTTGCTCACGTAGATTTTTCACATGGGCATTTTAAAGCATATATTAAGTTGCAAGTGTCATGTGCTAGAAAGCTGAAGCTTTACCATAGTACCTAGATACCAATATCTACATAAAACTTGACCAGAATCCCACTATCGCCTTTCAAAAAATCCTACATCAGATTCTCACTCGAGCATTCGAAGTGGGTTGGATTAGCGCTCACACCAAAAATCTCTATACACCGAACACCCAAGACGTCCTCAACTATACATGCTCCCATAAATTCACAAGAATGTCACAAAACCGCCTTTTAGACCAATCGTTTCTGCATGCTGATCCATTTCGGAACCTATCGGAAGGTACTTAGACAGTTTTCTGCAGCCATAGTGCAAAAATGGGACACATACCTTAAAGACGCCACATTTTGTTGTACTTGCACTATAGACGTGACTGCTTTTTATACTTCCATACCACAAGAAGATGGCTTAAAGCAATAGAATGGGCTTTATTGAATCAAGGTGGGATTGGCACTGACAAAGTTTTGTTACTTGAGTTGCTACAACTCCCATTGTTCCATAGCTACTTTGAATGGAAAGGAGTGTTCTATGCTCAATTTAACGGCACTTCAATGGGTTTCCTAGGAGCACCCTTGTATGCCAATATTTATATGGCAACATTGGAATATGAACACATTCTTACTAACCAAAATTGGACACAACAACTTGTTCTTTTCAAAAGATATGTAGATGATATTTTAATCATCTGGAAAGGGGACCTGATCAGTTTGAAGAACAATATCATTGAACTTAATCACGTTCACAACCATATCAAGTTCACTCATCATATTGATAAACACTGCATAGCCTTTTTGGATCTACTAATTCAAATTGACTCTGGCAAGATCAAAACCAATGTGTTCACTAAGGAGACAGATAGAAACAACTCTCTACATTTTATGAGTTTCCACCAATGTTCACTTAAACGTCATCTTCCTTACTCTCAATTCATTAGATTGAAAAGGATTACATCTGATCCGGAAAAAGCCAACGTTACCATGAATAAATTTGTAGCCAGATTTAATCAACGTGGTTACCCTAAAGAAGTAAACAACAACGCCATTCAGACAGTGTCAACCCTCAACAGAGAGTCTTTGCTTCATCGCACAGAACCCAGGCAATTGAATCCCATCATTTGTGTTTTGAAACATTCAACCCAATCCAATGCGATAAAATCAATCATTATGAAACATTGGTCGAGCATTCAAACAGAACCCCACCTTCTACAGCTGTTCCAGCAACGTCCGACCTTTGCGTTTCAGTGTTCAAACAACCTTAAAGAATTATTATCTAAGAGACAGGAGTCAGTGTCACAAGCACACGAAGGCGTGCAAAAATGTATGAATTGTGTACACTGCAACAGCGTGATAATTGGAAATTCATTTGTGCATCCCACTAAAGGTACTATCATAAAGCTTCAGCATTCTAGCACATGTGACACTTGCAACGTAATATATGCTTTAAAATGCCCATGTGGAAAAATATACATGAGCAAGACAGAAAGGAAAGTAAAAGTGAGTGTGGGGAGCACAAAAGTAACATCAGGAACCACAAAACAAAATCTACTGTCGCTACAGATTGGATTGAAGTTAGACACAACAACTCACAACTCCGCTTGACTATCTTGGAGGCACTCAAGCCTCAGCTGGGGACTGATACTCAAAAGATGTTGGCAAGATCCGAATTCTTTTGGACCAAAAAATTACAGGCCATGTAACCGCATGGGATGAATGATTGACTGGAATATAATTGCTTCCTATAGCTTTATTTACAATAAGGGAGTCTATGGTTATGTCTGATGAAACCATATATTTTGGTTAATTCTTGTATTCATAATATAATATTTGATTTTATTCCTTGCTTACAGCTAGTTAGCTTGACATTTGATTTTGATGCCTGAGTATAAGCAATACTCCCCATGTCTGGCACATTCCTTGTAATGTTTGTTTATTTTTCAAACATGGTTGTTTTTCACACAAGGTTTTCAAATAAGTGTATCACTGACGTCTGTTAATGAGTGAGCACTTTCCCTTTAATACGGCTGGGAGCGCAATGCCTATTTAACCTGTAACTCGATTCACCTTGCGCGGCTAGCACTCCTAGTAAAGCATCCAGGCTGACAGCATCATCTCAGTAAGCTATGGACTTTTTGCGCTTTTTATAGTTTTTTTCAATCCTGCACGGTCGCATTGCATGAGTTTATGAACTGAGTTTATATCACTACACGCTACACATGTCAACGCTTGTATTTTTTATTTGACTATGAGCCACACGTGAGCACCTTAAAATGATTAGTCAACGCATGTATACACACGATTACGTTTTAAGCAGCAAATTTCTCTGACCACAACGGCGTAAGCACTGTTTTTCCATGAGTACTCATCGTTTTATATTCATTGAATCGGACGCATCCACGGTGATCGGTCCAGTTGGCACTGTCTTTCATTTCAATGAGCACTGTTTTTTGTCCACAATTCGCCATAACATCACGCACAATTTGTATTATTAGGAAAACGTCACTATTATTTGTTTAGCCAGTAATAAGGGATAGACTAATTTTGGAAACGCCTCCAGTTTCATTTTCCTTTAGTATTTTCCTGAAGTGACCCCTGAGGAAAGGTCATGTTCCGACCCAAACTGCATCGGGATATGTAAATGTGTTAATCTAACCAATATGATTTGATACACGAAGAATCACAGATTTGTCATGATGTCCTCAGTGATCATAATTAGCAATTTAAAAGGTCATTTCTTCATCCACTTAAAGTATATGAACTTATTGAATATTCAGTTTAAGCAACTAACAAACTATACGTTACCGGATACGTGCTCCGGCCAGCAGGGAGGGCTTCCTTTCCAGCACTCTTGTTAGCTTGTTCTATTGACGCCCTAGGACACGCCATATTGGCAAGGATGCCCACTGTTATAAACTATCATACTACCTAGTTCATCAAATTACAACCAAGAGTGCACACTGGCTACATTGCTACAAATACAATGCTACCTTCGTTCATAACTGGTGTCGCTCATACACCCATACATGGACATGCCGGGGCCCCTCATACGGGAACCATAGTTGCTGATGTAATAAAGCCCTTTTTTTAGGCAACACTGTGGACATGTTGCAAGTACCTGATCCTCCTCAACAAAATGCCCTTTGCTAGGATGTGCCTGGTGACAATCGCCCTCTGAACCTCAGCTCTTAAAAGAGGCTATGAGAGGAGGCCCTACTTAACACGAGCCATTTACCTTCCATATGCACATGCAGTTCACAGCTGTTCTTCACTACATACTCAATGAGGGAAGCCCGCTGTGCTGCCCCTGTGCCCAATGAACAGTATTTGCGGTTGTGCCCTGCATCTTGAAAAAAATTCCTTCTATTTCATTCTGCATTTTGAACAAAGACCTGCAGTTTCAGGGCCAGAGTACAGAGAATGTGCAATACTCCTCATAGAATGATGGACAGAATGGTAGCACCTCAAGACCCTCACGAGTGAAGGAGTTGCTCTTTACAAATCCTGATTGATTGATTGATTGATTGATTGATTGATTGATATCAAGATTAGGGATCTGAGCACTGATAGTCCCTCTTTCTGGACCATACACTGGTGGCACTCACTCAGCAGAGTGAATATTGCTTTAATGCACTTGTCTGTACTCAATTCTGAATCACACCTGAGGGAAGGTGAAAACATCTTCTATCACCATGAAAGAACTCGCAAAGAAGTGCTATATTAACTGGTATTCACTGTGTTAAAGGAAGACATCAAAGTAAAACACGTGTGATCTTTGCACTCTTCACCCCTTTCGACTAAACACAGTCTTGCAGTTGACAGTCTGCACTGTTGCTAAGTGAAGGAGGGAGTAAAGTGCTGACATACACAGCATGATTTTAATCTCTCCCTGCACCTGGCTCTCTGTGAAAATTAAATATTGGCAAGACAGTGCTTTATTGTAAGGATGATTAAATAGCAGATGAAATATTTGTGACCAGAAGCTGAATATCTGCTGCTGTCTAAAATGCCTAAAGGTAATGACAAGTAAAATGTATTGATTATTTCACTAGATCATAATGCAAAAATATGAGTAGTACATGGGGTGGATGTGTGTTCTTTGTGTCTACAAAACTGTAAGTCCCCAGCCTTTTACTCATCTGACACGTTGCTTTTCAGCAGAAATGTGAGGATGTCACAATCATAACATACTTGAAAATTTAAACAGAAATTTGGAAAATCCATATCAAACATAAATGTACATAATCTGTGTTAGGCTTAACAATTGAACAGTTAAAAGGTGCAAATATAGAACGAGCATTGGCATTGGCAAGCTCATGGTAACTTTTTTCTTATTTTTAGGTTGAGTCAAACAGACAGTGTAAAAAGACCTATTGCCAGATTACTGAGAATTTACAGTAGGCTTAAAGCCCATCCATTGCTTATCATTTGGTTAGCTTTATTGGCACTCTCATTTGCTTGCTTCATATTCAATGGCTTTCCTTATTCAATTGATGTTTGTTCCTCTCCTGGCGCATAGCCTCTTTAATTGTGACCTTTTGCTGCATACTTTTAGGGAATTACTTTTTTCTTTTTGCTGAAGCATGCCACTAGCGTGCATGTACTTTTCATCTGTCTAGCTTGCGTGCTGCTTCTCACCCCCTTTGTTCCATGTTCCTCTCTCTTCTATGTGCTTCTCTCCCTCTACCCCATGCTGTGTTACCCAATTGCACCCATGTACTTCTGTAGTATTCTCTTCCTCTTGTTGTTTTTTCCCCCTGCACTCTGTCTGCTGCTTTTCACCTCCCTCTTTTTAGGTCGAGCTTGTGTAGGCTGCGCATGCGCAGTCTCACTGGCGAGATCTAATGTCTTAAAGGAGCATTCACAAGCGGGCTTTAGGCCCTTCCCCTCTTTCCTATTGGCTGGCATCACCGTTTATGCTAAACGGTGGCCAGCCATTGGGAAAGAGGTTTATGTGACGTTGACTTTTCTCTTTCTCAGACGGCCCACTTGGACGGGCTCGTCTGACTGACTTCTGCTGCAAAAGCTTTCTTATCTTTATGGGGCCAAACACATGGCCCCATAAAGATTACAAACCTTTCACAGCAGACGGAAGTGAAAGCAGACCGTGCTTGTTATTACTGCACACAGGGAGGTGGTGAAGTCCCGCAATAAATGCAATATGTTTTAACAAATTATAACAAACTGAAGATTTGATTTTTATTAATGAGATTTGTGTTATATACTCTGGCCCAGTAACTGGAGTAGTTTAGTCTAAGGAGCACTGCAGTCGTTTGCCCTACAGACGAAGTGAAAGTGGGCATGCTTTGTTCGCTCTGAAGACCCTGAAACTTGGTGGTGGGTGGGAGTGCTTGGGAGGAGTAGGGAGATGAGAAATTAAAAAGACGTTTTTAATAAACAAAAAAAACGACAAGGTATTATATATAAAGCGTTTGACAGCTCATAAAATAAACAGACCTTTTTCTTTTCGTGAACGAAAGTAACGCTTTAGAAAATATAATCAGGCAGGCTGCTCGCTTGAACGCAAAGGATGGATCTATGAAAGATGCAGGCAGATTTCCCAGGCCTGCTCCTTCATCCTATAAACAATGTTAGGTGTGGGTGAGGTGGGCTTCCGGCGCTTGGAGAGCATCTTCAAGGAAGGACCACGGGGTCCGAAGGCTCGCGGGCGAAACTAGGACAGGAAATCTGTGGAGGGCCGCGCAGGAGGCGCTGCAAGCCGGGGACAACTGATTACAGAAAATAATTGCTTTAGCATGTCACTATAATTACAGTGTGTGTGCAGAGGCTGGGGATGCTTTCCCCCCGTGGGGGGCTAATGAGTCTGCACCAGACAGCCTAGCAGTCTGCACTTGCAGCCCCAGAGCGAGGACTCGGGCCGTCTTCATCTGAGGCGCAGGGTTTTTATGCACAAACCGCAGATTATTTATTTGTTTTCTTCAGTTCTCTTCAGACAGATAGATCATTTGCGGGTGATTTCTGAAGGTCCAGGAGACGGAACCAGTGATGTGAAGATGCCAGAAAGGAAGGCGGGGCAGGACACCAATCCTGCAAGCCCCGCCGGAGGCGTCAACACTCCAGCGGCGCTGAGCATGAACGAGAACAGACTGTGAGAGGGGCTCACATATACACAAAGCAGGCTGATGGCCTAGTGTTCAAGGGGATGCAAGGCATGGCACATCCCTAAATACTTTGTCTGGTCACAGCCCACCAGTGACAGTCACTGTCAAGTGCAGTCAGTTGTTTGTTACTGTGATGTATCATCTGTGAGGGTGAGTGCACCCAGCATGTGAATGAAATACCGGCAGAAGGGCTTTGAGTGACTCAGGAAAACAGACTTTGAAACAGGTCCATATCAGACCCTGTATCAACCTTAATTTTACGGACACAATCTGATTGATTTCGGCATATTGACTGTGATGACTCTCATGGTAATCCAGATCAGAGATGCACTCTGTGTTTACAATTCACATTCTTACTACATCTTGCACTCTCATACTGTAAGAGCACTTGGGGTGTTTCTGTAGCTGTCTTAATGCCACATAGGCCTCCAGTATAGAACATACTGTAAGTGTAAGGTGTTCTGGGCAGGTGCTTATAAAAGGACAAGACTGAGTGCTCTGCAGCGGAGACCCATGGCAGCAAGAGTTTCTCACAGTGTTTGTAACTTTGTCCTAAAGATATCCAGCCTACATGCACATCCAGTCCTTGCCCTCTCTCTAGAGCACCCAGGGGTATGGGTCACATGCCCCAAATGGAATTTTGGAAAAGTGTGTGAAATAGGTACACACCACTGCACGAATAGAAAAGAAATGCAATGCTTACAGGTGAGTGGGTGGGTGGACGACGAAAGGATGGTGATGAGCAGTAGATGAAATCAAGTACATGAACGAAAGTGAAAGATGGTGCTGAAGTAGAAAGAGGACAAGAGTTATGCAGATGGAAGATTTCAGAAAGATGCGAGGAAACGGGAGTAAGTGTCTAACAGAGTGGGAGACTGCCCAGGAAAGTGTTGTGAGACCAGGAGATTGAGACACTCCAAAGAAGACTGCACCTTACACACTCTCTACTACACACTCTCTACTATGCACTCTCTATGACTCACTCTCTACTACGCTACTACTCACTCTCTACTACTCACTCTCTACTACTCACTCTACTACTCTCTACTACACACTCACTACTAGACACTCACTACTCTCTACTACACACTCTCTATTATTCTCTACTACACACTATACTACACACTCTCTACTACACACTCTCTACTACCCACTCTCTACTACTGTCTACTACACAGTCTCTACTACACACTCTCTACTACAAACTCTACTACATATTCTCTTCTACTCACTCTCTACTACACACTCTCTACTACATACTCTCTACTATACTACTCAATCTCTACTACTCTACTACTCTACTACACTATATACTCTACTACACACTCTCTACTACACACTCTACTACACACTCTCTACTACACACTCTCTACTACACACTCTCTACTACACACTCCCTACTGCACACTCTACTACACACTCTGCTACATACTCTACTACACACTCTACTACACACCCTCTACTACTCTACAACACACCCTATACTAGTCACTCTACTACACACTCTCTACTACACATTCACGACTACACACTCACTAATCTACTACACATTCTCTACTACTCTCTACTATTAAATCTATGCTACACACTCTAGTCTCTACTACACACTCTGTACTACACACTCTCTACTACTCTCTTCTACAGACTCTCTACTACACACTCTCTACTACACACTCCCTACTACACACTCACTACTACACTCTCTCTACTACACACTCTCTACTACACACTCTACAACACACCTTTTACTACTCACTCTACTACACTCTACTACACACTCTCTAATACACACTCACTACTACACACTCACCACTCTACTACACACTCTCTACTACTTTACTATTCTCTATTACTAAATCTATGCTACACACTCTCTACTCTCTATTACACACTCTCTACTACTCTCTTCTACACACTCTCTACTACACTCTCTCAACTACACACTCTCAACTACACACTCCCTACTACAAACTCTCAACTACACACTCTCTACTACACACTCCCTACTACACACTCACTACTCTACTACACAGTCTCTACTACTCTCTACTTTTCTCTACTATTAAAGCTATGCTACACACTCTAGTCTCTACTACACACTCTGTACTACACACTCTCTACTACTCTCTACTACTCTCTTCTACACACCCTCTACTACACACTCTCTACTACACACGTTCTACTACTCTACAACACACATTCTACTACTCACTCTACTACTCTCTACTACACACTCACTACTACACATTCTCTACTACACTCTCTACTACACATTCACTTCTACACACTCACTACTACACACTCTCTACTACACATTCTCTACTACTCTCTACTACACACTCTACTACACATTCTACTACACACTCACTACTACACACTACTACTCTACTACTCAATCTCTACTACTCTATACTACACACTCTCTACTACTCACTCTCTGCTACTGTCTACTACACTCTCTACTACACACTCTACTAAACACTCTCTATTGCACACTCTCTACTACACACTCTCTACTACACACTCTCTACTACTCTACTACTCTCTACTACTCACTCTCTGCTACTCACTCTCTACTACTGTCTACTACACACTCTAACACACACTCTATACAACTGTCTACTACACACTCTACTACACACTCTTTACTACACACTCTCTACTACACACGCACTACTAAACACTCAATACTGCACACTCGCTACCCTCTACAACACACTCTCTCCTACTCACTCTACTACACTCTACTACACATTCTCTACTACACACTCGCTACTAGACACTCTACTACTCTCTAATATTCTCTACTACTAAATCTATGCTACACACTCTCTACTCTCTACTACACATTCTCTACTACAGTCTCTCTACTACTCTCTTCTACACACTCTACAACACACTCTCTACTACACACTCTCTACTACACACTCCCTACTACATCGTTTCATTTATGCTGCCTTAACCGCCTGAACTTTCATTTGGTTTGTCAAGAGCAGCAACTGTAAACCTCTGGAGACTTTCTTCTTTTTTTGGATAAGTCGTGGCTGGGAAATTGCGGCAGTGAGAATAGCGGGTGATCTCATTAGAGAGGGACTTTCTGGACATTATTGAGCATCCGGAGAAGGCGATTCATATCTGGTTAATTGTAGCAAAGAATCTGCAAATAAAAGATACTGTGGTTACTACACTGGTTGACCAGGGAGGAGTTGTCTACACCTGGGAAAATGTCACCTAAACAGAAAGAGGGGGTATAAAGGTGAACACACTGAAGCAGTTGACAAGTTCAACCCTGGATTGCTATTTACTCAAAGCAACAGAGGCAATTGAAAAAGAAATTGAGTCGACTGAGCGACGGATGTCAGTTGGAGGAGGGGTGGCAAACCATCAAGCAACCCGAGGTACTATGAACCTTACCCAATCCCCCACACCAAAAGACATTGATACTGATGCAAACATTGAGAGCGAATCATGTCATTTAAACTTGTGCCCAGAAGATGACACAATTTTAATCTTGGATCAACTGGGCTCAAGGGTGGGGGCGACAGTAGATCATGGTGGTGGTGCAAAGAAAAAGAGGAAAGTGAAACATACTGGTCAAGCTTGTTATATCCGTACTAGATCAAGGCATACAGCAAAAGAACTAGCATCTGATGAGGTTGACACAAGTGATGAATGTCCGGTGACAAATGGCCTACTTACCCCAGGCAACTTGGATGCCTCTGTGGCTTTTATAGTGGACGCGCTAATTGTGCGCCTTGATCAATCGATGTCAAAAATCCTTCTTCCAATAATTTCGAGATTGGAGAAACTTGAGGCATCTGTAGACTTAATGTATAAATGTGTCAAAAGAATTTCAGGGTATGAGGGAGGCAAGCGTAATAATGGGGGAAGCGCTATAGAGGTCAGTTTAGGTAGGGAGCAAGGTCTCCGAGCACCCCCTAAAAGGGCCGAGGATAAAACAGGGCAGATGGATAAATCAAGCAGTAAGTCCATACTAGAGCAACCCACTACACCTCCCAGTGTAACACACCCAACAAAGGGAGGTCTTTTCCCTAGTGGAGTACAAGACCAGGTAAATACTTTATCTAGACCAGCAGGCATTAGTACCAACCTATGTAATGTATCTGGCAATAGGGGGAAAGGTGCTCTAATGAACCACCTAAACCCAACCCACAACCCGGGCCTATAGGAAATTCCAATGGTGCTAAAACAATACTACATCTTCCCCCTGAATGTTCCCCGTATGTGGTTGTGCTTGCAAATGTCGTTCCCCTAATGGAAAACAAACTGGAATCTGTGGACAGCGCACTGCAAGGGGGACACTCGTGTACTCTGCGGACAGCGCACTGCAAGGACGCGCTCACCGGTTTCAGCGACAGGCGACACCGGACCTCGCCGCACCCGCTCCGCGGGTGCCGCATTGTTGGATTTAGCGAGGGGCATCAGCCCAAGACTTACAAGTGGGAAGACCGTTACCATCAGTGGCTGAGGGCTGCAGGGCTGCGAGCGCCAGGGACTCCATTACCCAGGAGTCCCTGCTAGACCGGCATCAACTTCCGGTCCGCTCTCCCTGGCGGCCGGCCCACCGCCCACCTGAGGACCTTTAAAACACCTACTTCCTCAACCACCAGTCGGACACTCGTGTACTCTGCGGACAGCGCACTGCAAGGACGCGCTCACCGGTTTCAGCGACAGGCGACACCGGACCTCACCGCACCCGCTCCGCGGGTGCCGCATTGTTGGATTTAGCGAGGGGCATCAGCCCAAGACTTACAAGTGGGAAGACCGTTACCATCAGTGGCTGAGGGCTGCAGGGCTGCGAGCGCCAGGGACTCCATTACCCAGGAGTCCCTGCTAGACCGGCATCAACTTCCGGTCCGCTCTCCCTGGCGGCCCGCCCACCTCCCTGAACGCCGGTATAACTGGGACCAACCTTCCCGCAGCGCGGGACGCAGCCCGGAGCAAAGACCGGGCTAAGAGCGGGCCGTTTGAGGCCGTTCAAGGACGGCAGAGGACGGCCCCGGCCCATAACCCTTGGCTTGCTGTGATACAAGTAAGATAGGCGATATTGTGCCCCAGAGCTGGTTTGGGCATTCGAGACTTCGTACTGACTAACAGTGTGGACTATTAAGTTATTATCCCTCTTGTGTAAAGAGAGTGTCTAGGTCTGATTACTGAAGTTGGTGCTAACTCTGAAATTATGGTTTTAAGATCTGGTAAAACACGCAATGTCCAAATTCAAACACCCACAGGAGTGGTATCAGGTCCATTAGACGCTTTTATTACACGAGCCACGGGTATCCTGGAAAAGGAAATAGCAATGGTGGAAAAGCGTCTTTCCATTGATTTAGTCAGCGGAAAACGCTCTTCACTAGGTAGGTTGGCCAAGATTCCTAGTCCCGTGCCACCTGCACAAGCACATGCAGCTTTTAATTGTATACATCTAGACACCACGGAAGCCATTGTTCACATGGATAGCGAGGGGACTGATCCTCCTGCTCACACTACACTTTTTCCTAAACATCCCCTGGACGACCATGAAGTAACAGGGGAAATTGAAACTCAGGATAGCCAAAGCACCAAACACAGTACAGAATCTGTTGACTCATACCTTGACTCACCCAAAGTAGATTCTAATGATCCAGTCCACACAGATTTCATAGGTATAGACAAGGGTTCGAGGAAAAGAAAACAAGACACTAGTTACAAGGGAGGGAGAGAATCCAAGATGCCTAAACTAAAAGACACCGTTGGTAATCCTACATCGGGATCAGGCCATCCCTGCGGAAAACAATGTACAAACATACTGACTAACACCTTATGCCCCTCCCTCATCTCCTTAGGTTCCTCAAACCCATGCCCAACTTGCCTAAGCAGCGATGATTCCCTGTTGGCAAAGATTGAGGCTCTAATGAAAAACCTCCTATCACCTGTCTTGGAGCGGACTAGATTAATGACACTGAAAATAAACTCTCTGGAGGCTGTAGTTAATGCGAATTCTGCCATATTATTGTCTCTATCCGACATAGATTCCGGGGTGGCTAAACACTCACTTTCGGCCCCAAAAACAACTAATATCCCATCTAGTCTCATTGATAACCCCAGCAATCACAAACCACCAGGGCCAGTAATAGATAGTTCAAACAAAGGTGGTGCTCACAAAAATATTCCAAGCAAGGTACCAGAGGCCCCGCCCCAACGCTCTCATATGATGAAGCCTATGAATAAACCGGATAGATCAACCCCCGCTAGACGCCAATCAACCAAACCACCCCCTCAGGTAAAACCTAGTACAGTCACCCATAGCCTCCCCCACCATAGGCCCTCAGCAAACCACCAAAGTACCCTAAATCCCTTGGTAAGGAAACAACCCAGGCATCCTACGCCTCGGGTTGACATCCCTATAGAGGCTACACCATATACCATGGTGTTGACTGGTCTAGCCCCACTGCTATCTGGTAAAGGGGAGACTCATGATGACCTGCGCAACAAGGTCATCTTTTGGTTGAATAAAAACAGACCCCTACCTCCATCCTCGCCAACAGAAATCTTATTTGTAAGAAGGGTTGACTGGGTGGGCCAGGGTTCTAAGGATTTGGAGGGGGGCTGCATTCTAATATCCTTCAGGGATTCCTGGGTGGTGGATACAATCTGTAGAGAAGCTAGGTTTGCCAGGCAGGGGGACGTCCAAACACTAGACCTTTCTTATTTTTATCCTCAAAGACAGGCTTACACCCAGAAGGCCCCCAAACATGGACGAACCACCATTAGGAACTACCCCATGACACCGCAACTACCAATATTTCCACCACTATTCAACCGCTTTGGCCCCTTGTCTGATTTGGAGGCCATTGATTGACTCCAAAAATCATCCCAAACACCTGAACCCGTAGAAAATGCTGACCCTGGGGTAGGGAGTAAGAGGCAGAGTCAGGCGTCCACCCAGATCACAATCATGGCAGAGGAGTGTAAGAGGGTCCCAGCACCAATAGGGAGGGCTACTCCATCTTCGAGGGCAGGGGGAACCTCCTTGCCGCTGATTGAATATAGTTTCGTGGGGAGATCTGAAAATGGGCTGGATGTTGGGGCAGGACAGGATACGTTTGTAGCTTCTGAGGTGGTGGCCCCCACCATGGTACCTACATCGGAAACTCTTGCCCTAGTGTCCTGGAACATTGCTGGGATTAAAAGTCGCATCCATTCTGGAGACTGGCTCGAGTTCATGGATAAATTTGATATCATCTTACTCCAGGAAACTTGGGCTGTCGATCCAATATTTAGGCAGGGCTATGTAAATTTTCATAAAGCTGCCACTCGAAGCGCTATTGGGAACGCCAAAGGGAGAGCCTCAGGGGGGCTACTGATCTGGGTGAAACAATCCCTGGGATATTGTATTACGGAGATAAATGTACTAAACCAGGACCTCCTCATTGTTAGGCTGAGAAAGACTGGCCATCGGGACTTGATCCTGTTTAACATATATGCACGAGGTCTGCCAGGTGGCCGTACGCCACCTCTGTTGGAGGTACTGGATTCCATTCTGGCAGCCCTTGATAACACCAACGTCATTCTGCTTGCTGGGGACCTAAATTGTTGTTTTGAACCTCTATTAGACCCAGGGGACTGTTGGGGTTCCGTGGAGGATGCAGTATGGGGCATACCCGACCTGTTGCCTGTCAAACCAGTACCTGCCACAGAGGCAGCGGTGAATTGGATGGCCTTTTGTCTAAACAGTGGCTTTCGGGCCTGCAACGGTCGAACAAAATCAGACCAGGGAGCCAACTGCACATTTGATAACGGGTTAAGAAGAAGCCGCATTGATTATATCCTGTTGCAAGTAGGAGACTGGTCCCTGATGGTGGATATGGAGGTAACTCCCCGTCCAGAAAGTGACCATAACCCCTTGACCTTGCAATTAAAGTTGCCAGGACTTGTGAGACTAGTGGAACCCGGTATCTCTCAGACGGGGGACACCTACCTAACAAACGATAGGAAGAGGGTAAAATGGTCTAAAATTGAGGGGGATGAAATATTGAGAAATAAGGTTACTAGCGTGGTTAATAATACTTATAATAAAATGCTGACTCACGCAGAGTTGGGGGACGACCCCGAAAAAGCTGACCTTATTATAAATCTTCACAATCGTTGTTTTGACGATTTAAAAACTCTGCTTTCGCAACCTCGCCGACAGGGAAACAACACAGCACCTACTCGCCCTCATAAATGGTACAACAAAAAATGTAGGGAAGCACACACCGTCCTGGTTAAAGCAGTTAAGTCTCGGAATATGGGTTTGGTGAAAGCGGCCAGATCATCCTATAGGAAAATACAAGGGGAAGCTAAACGGGAGTGGGAGGATAAGTATTGGTTAGACCTCTTGGAAGCCTCCATGTCCAATAACCCCATCAAATTTTGGGAAATAGTCAAGTGGGGGAAGGATCCGGACGGACGCATCCCCACAAACCATGTGCCCCCCAATGAATGGGTGAGCTTCTACGCAACCCAGTTCTGTTCAGTGAATTCCATGCCACCTAGTAATTTAGAAATGACATTCCACTCCACCACCCAAAGCGAGACTATCATCTTCACAGAAGGAGAGGTCGAGCTCGCATTAAATCTTACCACGCGAGGGAAAGCGCCAGGTATGGATCTTATACCCGCCGACTTGTTTAAAGCTAATCCCGCCCTGTGGATACCATACATTATCACGGTGGCAAACTCTATAGCTGCAGGTGCAAGAATACCCAAATCTTGGAAGGGGGCGGAGATCCTGCCGATTTATAAAAAGGGCAATAGGTCTAATCCGGGTAACTATCGCCCGATCAGTCTTATTGACTCTATGCAAAAACTCATCGCTCGCATGGTTCTGGGCAGGGTCCAAGGTTGGATCGAGATGGAGGACATCTTATCCCCAATGCAGGCGGGCTTCAGATCGGGAACTAGCACCATTGACCAGGTGTTCAGATTCTGTCTGATCTACTGGAAGGTGGTGCAGCTTGGCGGCGGTACCATCTTCGCAGCGTTCATCGATCTGAAGTCCGCCTTCGATCTAGTACCGAGGGGAAAACTGTGGGGAGTCTTGAAGACTCTAGGAATGCCAGCAGAACTGCTTGATTTGATAATTAAATTGCATGAGGAGAACTTTGCGAGGGTAAGATGGGGAGGACAGGGCCAAGTGACAGAACCCTTCCCAGTCACCCGTGGTGTCCGCCAGGGTTGCGTACTGGCACCCACTCTTTTCTTATTGTTCATTGACCAAGTGGTAAAATTCTTTGAATCGACCCCAACCGATGCCCCTATGCTGGCAGGACAGCGTTTCCCAATGCTCATCTTTGCTGATGACACCTTACTCCTCTCCAGAACACGCAGCGGATTACAGCGGGCCCTGGACCGCTTTGAGGAGTTCTGTGTCATCAGCGATCTTAAGGTGAACGTTGGGAAAACCAAATTTATGGTGCTAACTAAGAACTACCCTGTCCAGAGCACAGTTAGTATGGGTGGAGTCAAACTGGACCAAGTAGAGAATATGACATACTTGGGGGTTATGCTAGATAGTCGCTTGAAATGGAAAACACAAGTTGATGCCCAACATCTTAAGCTTGCCCGACTTACTGGCTGCCTCCTCAGTGAGCAAAGGAAATCTATTACCAAGCGGGTTACACCAGCTCTCAAAATTTATGATGCAAAAATCAATCCTGCAATTCTATATGGTGCAGATCTGTGGGGCCATAAGGATCTTACGGGCCTGTTTAAAATACAGTGCAAGTTCCTCCGCAATTTGGTAGGCTTGCCACAGTCGTCCCCCTCCATTCCCCTTTGCTTGGACTTAGGATGTCCTCCAATCAACGAGATGGCCAGATATAGACTGGTTGCCTTTTGGAGGCGCCTATGGACCTCGCCTGACCTTATCCTATTTGCAAACGGGGTAGTAGAAGTTAGGTCAATTAGGGGATCGGAAAAAATTCCCTGGTTCCGAATGGTAAAATCCATCCTGATGGATATGGGTTTAGAGCAGCTTTGGATATCCCCTGCCACTAGTACTTTTCCAACTAAATTGGCATTCAAAGAATTGTACTGGTCCACGCTCCACTTGAACAGAATCAATGCCTCCTGTTCTACCAATCTCACTGGTAGGTTCCTTTGCTTTAAGTTGGACCCCACACGTGAACATTATTGGGACACGGTTTCCAAATCCTTAGACAGGAAACTTTTCCACCAGTTCCGGGTGGGCGCATTGCCGTTGAATACCTTTACGAAAAACTGGTCTTCAAACACCACGGATCATTGTAAATGGTGCCCAGGCCAGAAGGAAACAGAGGGCCATTTTCTGTTTGCTTGTCCTAGATACCATGCACCAAGGGCCAAATGGCTAAAACCACTTTTCCAGTGCCTGCCCATAAGAAAATCAGAAGAGGCTATCCATGTATTAAAAACTAACACACTAGAAATTATCACAGTGTGTATAGCCAAATATCTGGGCTGGGCGTGGATACTCAGGGCAAAACAATAGTTTAAACCTGGATTGTATGAACTTATCTGTAATCCCATTCCCCCCAAGGAAAATTTGTTTCAGGACTGTCTTCAACTGTTTAATTCTTTTTAATGTATGTGTATTTATTGTCAATTAATTAATGTTTGTTAATATTTGTCTTTTATGATTCTTTTAAAATCGAAATAAAGACTTTAAAACCTGAAAACCTGGAATCTTTTATTGAACTAAAGAACAAAGTATGCAATTGGCTATCCCAGCACATGAACTTCTCAGGTGTATTTTTTCAGGATATACTGTATGTAAGGAGGGTAAACTGGATTGGTGCTTCTGTGAAGCCTGTTGTTGAGGATTGCATAGTTATAAATTGCAGATCCCCACATATGGCCTTGTGGCTTCTAAGTTGGGGCCCCCAGCGGAAGCACTTAGGGATGGAAGAGGACCTAAGCTATTACCCCTTGCTTTCTTTTATAGGCACTTTGTACAGGAAGTTCGGCAGATTAAGAGAGGTAGGGCTCTCCCACAGCATGAACCTAACCCTAAGCCATCTCATGCACCTAAATTAAGAAACAGATTCCAACTGTTGTCAGGCCTGGATGATCTAGACTGACTAGATTCGAGCAGGGACATTCTAGCTCCTGAATCAGAGGGTGCGAGAGGCACAGACCTGATAAAATCGATTGTCTGGCCCAAAAAAGGTAGCTGTCATCCCTCAATCCCCTACCGTATTATGCAACCTTTTGCTGTCACAGCCAGATGGTGGGGGCGAGGGGAGGGCATCCCTCTCTGAAAGGAATCCCCGGGCCATAGGTAAAAACATCCAGGATCTGGAAATCATCTCCTGGAATGTGGCAGATATTACACCGAAACTACATGATCCAGACTGGTGTTCCATGATGGATACATTTCACATTTGCCTTCTGCAATAAACCTGGGCAGTAGAAAAGGTGTACAGGGTTGGCGATACTACTTTTAGTATTGAAGCCAAAAAAGGGCAAATGGGTCGACCTGTAGGTGGCCTTCTGATTTGGATTAAAAACACAATAGCCTGAAAACTCAAAGTTCTCGATTTAGGCTTGGTGGATGGATATTTCGGAATTATCATTAGGGCTTGCAAAAGGGAAACCCCCAGTAAAGTTAATACATTTATATAATCGTTGTAGTAATCCACACAAACTTTCTGACACTATAACTACATTGTCAAACCATCTAGAACTAGATAGAGGGAACCATCAATTAATAGTTGCTGGCGATTTTAATGTCTTGTTTGAGCCGGTAAATTATATTCAGGAACTAATAGCTGAGGAAGATGAAGCAAGAGGCATTAAGAAACTAGAAATCCCGCAAATCAAAAAGAGTACAAGCATTGCACAACAGGTCATGTCCCTGACTATTGATTTTGGTGTTCGGGCCTGTAATGGCAGAACAACTCTGACAGAATTGCATGCCACACATTCCAGAGAGGGTCACGCAGATCCAGAATAGACTACATCTTGGTCGATATCGATCTATGGCCAAATGTAAAGGATATGATGGTCCAGAATAGGTCTGATAGCGACCATACAGCCCTTGTATTAACAATGTCTAACCTAGTAGCGTGGCAAAGGAAAACCATTCAAAAATGTGCTCCAGTGACAGCAAGTAATAATGAGAAAAGGTTAAGGTGGCCGATGATACTATCTGATGGGGAGTCTCTCCTAAGATGTACCAAAAGGTTGAGCTATCTCTTTCTGACCTTATGCTGATTAATGGTGGAGTGGCAGACACTATGTCAATCTTCTCATGTCTAAATGCCAGGCTCAGAGCCCACTTCTCTAGGGAATATGGAAAAAGTATTCCTGTAAGGCACAATACTCCCTGGTTTAACAGGAACTGTGAACAAGCCAGAACTAACTTGATAACTGCAGTTAAAAATAAATCACCACAAGCCATTAAAGAAAGCAGGAATGCGTATAAGGCTGCGCAAGGGGAGGCAAAAAGGTATTGGGAGGGTGAAAAGTGAAGGCACTTCTGGTGGCATCTAAAGAGAGAAATAGTCAAGTCTTTTGGCATCTTCTAGCTAAACAGATGGCAAATCCCAAACCCTGTTTTGAAGACGATCCCAATTGACGAGGATCGAAACGTTGTTGACAACACAGCGCAATACATGGCACATTCTTTATGATGGCTCATTTGAATTGCTAACTATTTGAAACAGTCACTTTCATTACTGAAATTATCCTCGAGCCACATGTTCCTACTCACTGTATATATTTGCACTATCACTCACCTTGCGCCGTTCACGCTGTTCATTATTGTCACTTGCGTCGCCACCTATGTCACCTGCACATACCCGAGCACCAAGTACAATCGGGTTGTTATTGATTTTTTCGTACAGTGCTGCTATAACTGTATTTTGTCTCCCCCTTCCTTATTGTAAAAAGTATATATAAATTTGATTCAAGTCTCCTTATTTCTGTACCAGTAATGCTTTCAGCATACATGCTTAATTGTCTCCAGAATAATACCTGTTGGGATATTGTTTGTTTTCTCTACCTCTCTGACCACAGCGAAGGCATTTGTCATCCACCCTAAGGTGGAGCTTGTGCAACCTCGCCGGGGTATGGTAAAGCCGGTGTAGAAACTTATAGTGCCTCCCACTGGTCATCTGTTAGGGGACTATCAAGATCCTCCTCCCACTCCCGTCTGGCCCTTACTGGTTGAGGGGGAGGTGCACTACGGACCCTCTTATATAACAGGGAGATAACATGTGTGGGAGCATCTGCTTGTAACATTAGATGAAGCGACGTGAAAGTCTCTGGCTCTTTCGGGAAATCCGGGGTTTTAACCCTAACACTCTAAGTCTTCTGTAAAGAAGCACATCCATGAATGAGTGTTCGCACTCCCCAAAGTACTGGTCCTTCGTGCGAAATTCCCCCCCCCAATATATAGATCTCCCCAGGTCCTATACTGCAGTTTATCTAGCAGGTTTTGACATATCTTTTCATTCGTAACTGGCAGCAATGGGCAGTGTTGCAGTGACACCCTAGAGGAGTACATCAGTTGCACCCCCTCAGCACGCGCCAACCAGTTCCATGTCTTCACTGTACAGTCAACCGTGGATGGGTCCCTTTCCCTCTCTTTGGTTGGTGTAAACATATATGCCGTCGAAGGAACAGGGGCCATGTACCCATCCTCCACTGCAAGATGGGGCATGAACGGGGGTGGATGAAACCAATAGACCGCGAAGTGTGCTTGTGCGCAATAGTAATACTGTTCGAAATTAGGGACGTCAAAACCTCCAAATTGATACGGTAACATGAGTGTGGCCAACGTCAAACGTGCTTGCTTACCCCCCCATATGAGTCGCACCAGTTGCGTTTTAAGCGTATTGAAAAAGAAACTACCCGGATGGTAATGGATATTTATAAATAAATATAAACATTTCAGCAGTATATTAATCTTAATTAAAGATATCCGTCCTGCCATCGAGAGGGGCAATTTAATCCATTCGGAAACGTTATCCGTCACCCTATCCATAGCCAGCCCATAATTGGTCCGCATTAGCGCGTCTCTATCTTTAGTGATATGAATGCCCAGGTATTTAAAATCCCCTGCCTCCCATGTTAAGGGATAGTCCAGCTGATGGGGCAATGTTTTGTCCATCAAGGGAAAAACTGCAGATTTATTCCAATTTATTTTCACCCCAGCTATGGCTCTGAAGTTCGTGATCCCCCGTAAGACTGGGTTGAGGTTGGTCTGCGGTTTATGGATGTACAGCGTGATGTCGTCTGCGTAGAGGGACACTTGTAACTGCCTGGATGGGTATATAAGGGCCCTATGGTTATGATGCTGTCTCAGTTTCGCAGCTAGGGGTTCTATTGCTAAGGCAAATAGCACTGGGGAGAGCGGGCACCCCTGACTCGTTCCTCTGGTAACCGGAAAGGCCTCAGAGCATGAGCTATTAAGAAGAACCCTGCCACACGGTTGCGTATAAAGCAGTTGAATCCAGTTTACAAAGGATTCCGGCATACCCATATAGCTCTGTGTTCCCATCACATAATCCCATTCTATGGAGTCGAACGCTTTGGTGGTGTCCAAAAAGACCGCCACCGCAGCGCTATTCGGATCAATATCTTGCAATACAGCCAGGAGGGTCCGAAGGTTATGGGCTGTGGCGCGGTTCGGCACAAAGCCTGCTTGGTCGGGCAAAACCAACCGGTCTAGGAGAAGATTAAGCCTCGTCGCTAATACTTTCGCCAAGACTTTTGTGTCGCTGTTGAGGAGCGACAGAGGCCAATACGAGTCGCAGTGGGCTGGGGACATACCGGGTTTTAATAGCGACAATATCTGAGCTTCCCTCATTGTTGCAGGTAGGCTACCTTCCTCCAATGCTTCATAGAATACTGCTTTCAATATAGGTGCTAATATGGACACATACGTTTTATAGAAGTCTATTGGAAGTCCATCGGACTCCGGAGCCTTTCCCGATGACATGGACATTATAGCCTCTGTTATCTCATCTACCTCCAAGTCTAGAGCCAAAAACTTACGCTGTGTATCCCCCATCCATGCCAGAGCGGTGTCTTCAAAGTTCCCCCGAAGATCTAAAGGAGGTCCTCTCTGTGAGGTGTAGAGCTTGGTATAATACGCTACTAAGGTAGCCATCTGTTCAGGGAGATTTCTGTGCATTTGTCCCTGCTCATCCTGCAATTCAGTGACATAGTTATGAAATTTAGGTGGGCGTACCGCGCTGGCCAACGCCCTTCCCGGCCTGTCTCCTTCACCGTACACCCTTGCCAAACAGTGCTTCTCCCGAAACTTACACTCTCTATCTGCCGCCTCCTCATATTCTAAACAAAACAGGTGATGGACCAAATGTGGATCAATGTCACACATTCACCCCAGTCCAAAGATCTGGGCCCAAATCCATCATTTTTTTGCACTCCACACCACCCTGGGTTAGACAATGGCGATATGCAAATCAGCTCTGACCCTGTGCCCCATGGGAACAGTCCAGTCCGAACTACAAAAGCCATGTCCTTCCCAGAACGGAATCAAGCATCCGAGGACCGGACCGGTTTCGAGGTAACACCTCTCATCAGCCCGGCTAGCTTGACTCCAGTGGTGTGGAGTGCCTGGGACCCACGTCTGAGCATCCCCAGCGCACTTATGGCGGCAATTGCGAACAAAACAGGTGATGGACCAAATGTGGATCAATGTCACACATTCACCCCAGTCCAAAGATCTGGGCCCAAATCCATCGTTTTTTTGCACTCCACACCACCCTGGGTTAGACAATGGCGATATGCAAATCAGCTCTGACCCTGTGCCCCATGGGAACAGTCCAGTCCGAACTACAAAAGCCATGTCCTTCCCAGAACGGAATCAAGCATCCGAGGACCGGACCGGTTTCGAGGTAACACCGCTCATCAGCCCGGCTAGCTTGACTCCAGTGGTGTGGAGTGCCTGGGACCCACGTCTGAGCATCCCCAGCGCACTTATGGCGGCAATTGCAAACAAAACAGGTGATGGACCAAATGTGGATCAATGTCACACATTCACCCCAGTCCAAAGATCTGGGCCCAAATCCATCGTTTTTTTGCACTCCACACCACCCTGGGTTAGACAATGGCGATATGCAAATCAGCTCTGACCCTGTGCCCCATGGGAACAGTCCAGTCCGAACTACAAAAGCCATGTCCTTCCCAGAACGGAATCAAGCATCTGAGGACCGGACCGGTTTCGAGGTAACACCTCTCATCAGCCCGGCTAGCTTGACTCCAGTGGTGTGGCGTGCCTGGGACCCACGTCTGAGCATCCCCAGCGCACCTATGGCGGCAATTGCAAACAAAACAGGTGATGGACCAAATGTGGATCAATGTCACACATTCACCCCAGTCCAAAGATCTGGGCCCAAATCCATCGTTTTTTTGCACTCCACTCCACGCCTCCTCATATTCTGTCATTTTCCCTCTCAGGTTAACCCGCAGCTTTCCGGTCTCACCGCCTTATCTTAGTTCCTGTTCTAGCGTTTTCAGCTCGCCGTCCAATTTGTGTAGTTCTCGACGGAGGGCCTTAAGAATACCCCCTCCCTTGGAGATGCACCAGCCTCGCACTTGTACTTTGAACGCCTCCCAAACCGTCGTTAAACTTGTCACCAAGTCAATATTCCTAGCGAAGAAATCCTGAATATCCTGTTCCATCTCCGTTCTAAACACTGCATCCTGCAAATGTAGGGGGTTCAGCGGCTAGTTGAGATCGGGGGACTGATCTACCGGGGTCCGAATTGTCAACAGTACAGGGGAGTGATCGGAGTACGTACGGGCCAGATGTGTCGCCCTGCCAACCCAATGCGTCATACCCACCGTCACTAGTACATAGTCCAGTCTGTTCCACGTGTTATGCACAACCGAATAATGTGTGCCTTCCTCCTGTGAAGGGTGAATGTGATGCCATGTGTCCAAGAAATAATCAGATTCTATTATGTCATGCAGGGTGCGTTGGCCAGTGGTGTAGTGTGCTGCCATGGCATGAGAGCGATCGTGTTTGGGGTCTACCACAGTGTTAAAGTTCCCTCCCCAGAGAACATACTTGGATCCAAGTGTGTGGAGTTTTCCTCGCAGCATGAGCAGGGGGTGCACGTCATCTGTATTGGGCCATAGTAATTTGCAATAGCAACATCATGTGAGTTCAACTTCCCCAAAAGCAGGCAGTATCTCCCATTAGGGTCCACCTCCATCCCTCCTACCACAAACCTGACTCCCCGTTTAATAAGTATAGCTACCCTCCTGGAGTAGCCCGAATATGATGCAAAGCATCTATGGGAGGCCCATCGTGTTACAAATTGGGGTGTGCTTCCATGCTGAAAGTGGGTCTCTTGTAATAGAGCCACGTGGACATGGTGGCGATCTAGATATCTCAGCACTTGCCTCCGTTTCCTCGGATGATTCAACCCTCTCACATTCCAGGAAATGATGCGGAGATCATTCCTATTACCTATGTCTTTAGTCATGGCATCTATCTATTCCATTCTGCCTTCTGCATTGGTCTCGCTTGTCTTGATCAAACATACAGTGCAACCTTTCCCCAGCAAACCTCCCTCCCTCCCCCTCCCACTCCGGCTCCCCCAATTTGACGAGTATATCCACCCTCTCCCACCCCAACTTCATAATCATTCAGTGCACGTCCAACCTCTGGGTAATCACTAGTACAATCCAAATCCCCATCCACCCTGGCCTCCCCAACACGCCGGGTAAGAGCACCCTCCCCCCTCCCAGCCTTATGCCAAAAGAGCAGCATTTGTACCCCCTAATATTAAACAATATACGTGAGAAGGGGAATGCCCTCAAGTGGGGACCACTAGGGGCTCTTGTCGTGCCCACTCATCCTCCCTATTTCACCCGTCCGCTAACCCACTGAACTAAGTGGGCTGCATTAAAGGGACGGAAGCGAGTGTCCGGGCGGTAAAAGTGTCATAACAACCAGTAAACATCAATGATACATCACCCACTCGGTACAGTTCTCACGAGTCTCTTTGCCTTGAAGCCGCGGTGGGCCTCGCGTCGCAGGGACACACAATCAGTCCGGATCTGACAGTGGCGACTGGGACCGGGACCGCCGGCGTGAAGCTTCTTCCTGGGATGCCGCTCTGTGATCGCACTTAAGGTACTCCTCCACCTGCTGAGGAGAGTTGAAGAAGTGTTGTTTTCCCCGGTGATGGATCTTTAATCTGGCAGGGTAAATCATGGCATACGTAATTTCTTGTGCTTGCAGTTTCTTCTTCACTGCTGCAAACTTTCGACGGGCTTCCTGCACGGCCTGGGTGAAGTCAGGATAGAAGGCCAAGGCGGTGTTCTCATATCACACTTCGCCCTTCTCACGAGCCAGGTGTAGGACAGTGTCCCTATCTCGATAGTTCAAAAATTTCACTATCACTGGGCACGGTGGGGCTCCCGGGGTCGATGCGCCGCCAGTGAACTATGGGCTCGCTTAATGGTCATGTGCGCAGAGAAGGAGTCTTTTCCAAATAGCTCCACCAGTAGCCTTTCCATGAAATCCTCCATCCTCCCGGTGTTTGTTGACTCTGCCAGGCCCAGTATCCGCACGTTGTTTCTCCAAGAGCGGGCCTCTAACTCCTCATTTTTGTCCGCAATGACCTTCAGCAGCTTATCCATCTGGAGCATGTGCTGTTTGTTGGCCGCCGCCCCGTCCTCCAATCCCGACACTCTACCAGGGTTCGATTCCCGGCGCGGCAGGTTTCTGGACCAGGGTCAGCGGACTCGATAATTCTCTCGCCTCGGTGCCCACTCTGATCAGCGTTCACACTCGGCAACTCTGGGCATTAGCTTGCCTCATCTTCACTAACGGCCCCACCAGACCGCCGGGGATGCCTGGTCTCACCCTGGAGATATCCATTAAAAAGGGACCATCTCTCAGGGAAGCCAGGAAGGGTTTCGCAGCGGTTGAAGCGCCTTGGGACCCTACGGGTAAGTAGTGCGCTATATAAATGCCTATACATTACATTACATTACATTACATTACATTGTTCCGCCTCCTTGAGCCGTTCATCATGCTGGTCAATCTTGGCCACCACCGCCTCATTCTCCATCTCTTGATCCTAGTGGATCCGGGTCTGTACGCTTTTTGGAGCTCGAGCTGGGTGTCTTCCGCGCGTCGAAGGACAGCTTCGCTTGTTTGGCCTCTGTCCTCCCTGAAGGAAGGTGGATATCTGACTATGGTTACCCCCAAACTTTTTGCCTGGTGTTTAGCTGGTTTTTGACTTAGTTGGCCTGGGATCCTGCTATTCAGGACCCCAGGCTGATTGCTCTCTCCTTAAAATGGACTCCATGTACCTTAGGTGCATAACACAATTGGAATTGGTTCACCTTATAGGCCCCTGTAGCAGTGTACCATAGGTACCCAGGGCATAGGTGTAGCCAAGGCCTACCAGGGGCTGCAGCATGTATTGTGCCACCCCTGGCCTGGCCTCCATATTTGACACAACTGGCTGATCACTCAGCTGGGGTAAGTTGGTGTAATCACCTCTTACTTAGATATAGTATCCCTATATCTAACCTTAACTGGACACATATGTTCCTATCAGCCACTCCTATAGAAGGCCTCATCAATCCTGGAGGCAGAGTGCTTGGAAATATGTGAGATGGTGCTCTAGCATGAGCTGAGCCTGTCTGCAGCTGTCGGGAACCACTCCCTTAGCTGTTCCGGGATATTGCCATACCATATACTCTTAAGTGCATTATAATCCTCGCGGTTATTTGCTAACTTTGGTTTGGCTTTATCAAAACATGTCGAGTAAGGTGTCATACGATTTGGAATACTATCCCCTCGACAGTTCTGTCGACTGGGATAGCATTCCACCCTTCTAGAGGGACACGACATGTGTGTAGCCTTAACCCCGGTTAAAGTTAACCAGAGCCTCAGCATCACAAAATGGATGCTGCCACCACAGACACAAGTCTGACCTCCTGCTGCTGGGAGTCCTTCCAGCGAGGGAGGCTTGGACAAAGGGTTTCCTGCCTTGGGAGGTGCGAGCACCACCCCAGACAGGATTTTGTGTATTGGGTAGGACAGGGCTGAATAGATTGAGACATGCCCGGGGCACACAAGGTGTCCCCGTGCATAAGCCAGTCCAAACCGGTCCTGGGACTTTCCAGACCCAGGCCTGGCGTGGAGCTGGACAAAGGAAAGGGGGTGTAACCGCCCCCTTCCGGGTCCCACCCAGAGGAGGGACCTAGCAGGTGATCCACCCCTCAGATTGGGAATAAGAGTGGGAGCAGTGCCATTGCACATCAGATCATCCTGAAATCAACTTTAAACGAAGAAGACGACTGGACTTCGACATTCTGCTGCACAGAAGACTGAAGAGAATCTCCCTTGTGGCCTAGGAGTGGCCACCCTGTGAACACAGGCACCAACCAGCAACTCGACGTCTGCTTTGCTGCCGCCTCCCGCTGGAGCCCGAGCCCAGAGCCTGACAAGACCCAGACTCCCAGACTTCTCACCGCCCGATCCACAGTCCCTGCAAAGAAGGGACCCGTGGAGGCACCGAGAGACGTGAGACCGGACCTCTTGAAAGTCCCCCGAGAAGCTGACTGCGCAGCATCAGAGGCATCCTCGACGTTGTGCTTTGGGGACTGAGAAGCCCCACCACCGAGCAGCCCTTGCACCGAAGATCAGCCCCCCAGCATCTCCACGATCTGCGTGGGGCCCTTTTGCATTGTGCCACTCTACGCGCCATCCCGGCCAATTGCCTCGTGGTCAGCGGCCATCTTGGCAACGAAATCTACAAACTACACTGCGGGTCTGGTTGCTCCAGACTTGCCCTTGCTTCTGTAAAAAGGAGCACCCGCTCTGACCTTGCTGGTCCGAGTAATAAGCCTTTTTCGATTCCTGCGTGGCTTGCATTAGCCAAGGCCTGTTTGCTCCAATCAAGTTGCCGACACCGCCAACAGCGAGAAGCCTGCATGGGACAGCTCGTGATCGACTCCTGGACATCCTTGACCCCTCGTGTCCACGTGGCTGCAGAGAGAAGCTACACCTCATCGCCTGTTTGCGCCCGACTTCGCCTGGTTCCAATCTGGTTCCATGGTAGTCACTGGCTAGTGACTTTGAACATTGTCCCCTCTGCTTTCAGGTCTTCACAACTTCAGATCCACCCTTGGATCCACCGGAACTCTTCACATCGAGCCGCCTGCGGCATCTTCAGCTCCAAGCACCATCGACCAGCGTGACGAAACCCGACACTAATTCAACCCTATGCACCCGCTTCCTGTGGGTGAGGTAACTCAGCAACGCTGGTGTTCCCACACTGGTACACACCTCTAGGGCCTGTGTCTCAAGTTTCAGCTTTCTAGGTCACTCGGAAGGTTCCTAACTAACTAACTTTCTACCTTTTACGCACCATAGACTTTGTATTGGTGAGTGCGTGCACTTTAAACACTGCACCCGAGTCCCGCGGGCCTTTCCTGACTTAGTCACTGCTAGTCCCGATCAGCTCCAGCGATTCCCAAGGCCCTAGGCCTGTTTCCTTTTAATTTGGTATCTCTTATACCACTTTCTTAGTATATGGTTTAGGTGGCCCCTAGGGCTCATCCATATTGTGCAACTTTTGTGTATTTTAAACTGTGTTTTGTTTAACGCTTGTGCTTCTGTGCTCATAAAGAGTTCAGGGGATATTTGTAGTTAATAAATATATATATATTTTCAATATATATCTGTGTGGTGTCCTTTCATTTGGTATTCAAGGGGATTGTGTATGGTAATACAGCTGGCTTCACATGCCTTTCAGAGTTTAGCCTAAGACTGCTTTGTCCACGTTACCACTAGGATAACTGGTCTATAAGGTTGACTTACAACCAATCATCATAAGGGTTGCTTGGCATGGTACAAGGTGATCACTAGAACTAGTGAGCATCATATACCAGGCCAACTTCTCACACTCCCCATGCTGTCCGGCCTCGTGTCACAGGCGCACTGCGCGCAGGGCGGATATGAGTGTCCCACTCTATAAGTTGCGCTAGTGCACCGTTCTCTACGCCACAGCTCGTGGCCTCTTCCTACGCCTCCAGCCAGTAGCACAGCACAATACGGGTCAGCCAGCCAGTGTGCGCCGTCAACAAAATGGGTGCCGGGGAGCCCAGGGGGGTTTCAAGAGCAAGTGTACACCCCAAAGCATTCAAAATCCAGCAAATGGGGGTGATAAGGGACTGTGGCCATCAAGTTATCACGGGAAGCGCCCTCGTGCCTCTGTCGACTCGCCGGAGGCCAGCAGCTAATGCCCCCACTGGCACCGCAAAAAAAGGTGTCTCCTCGACCGGCCACGCCTCCCCCAAGTGCCGCTGTGCTCCTCCTCGCCTACCTTATCCCAGCCTCAGGGCCGGAGTGTCCATAAGAGCGCCCCCGTTGCCCCAGGCTCTCCCGTTCCTCTCGGCGCTGGAATCCGGGCCGCCGGCCTCTCCGCCCGCCTCCACACGCCGCGCACAGGCCTCTGACCACACTCCCGGCGGTCCACCAGAGCCGCCGCCCAGCAGACGCCCCCGGTCACTACAAGGCCTCTTCTATGCTCACCAAGTGTGCGAGGGGCTCCACCGCGCCCTGCAGTCGCCACCAGCAGTCCAGGAACGCGGACGGCAGCGCGGCGGGGCCTACGCAGCTCCGGCCTTGCCCAGCCAACTCACCCGCCAAGGCTCTCCAGGCCGCCCTCGTCCCGCGGCGCACTCAGGCTCCACCGCCCGTCACACAACTCCTCTGTGATCTCCCGCCAGCAAAGACGGGTCGCCAGAAGCAGCACGCTGTCCGGTGGAACTATTTCTGGGCCGTTATGGGCAAAAAGATAAGGATTATGTATATATTACCGCCCGGATCGGCAGGAGCCTCACCACAGCGTGGCCATTGCGGTCAAGCGCCACCTAGCGCCCACCCACTTTGCTATCCTTAGAGCCCTGATTTTTTGGATCAGGATCTGGGATAGTAATACACATGTTCCCATAAAGGAAGCCTTGATAGAGCTGATTGCTCTTCACAAACAATCAGGGCGTATAAAATGGCTAAATTTGATCAGGGACGGGCTACTCAAATTAAATCTGGCTTCCCTATGGGAGGATCCTGGCTCGATCAAAAGAAGTATGGTTCCTACATTAAAACAAAGGTACTGGGAATTCCAAGATCGATCTAGTCTTGAGTGCAATGCACATGGCTCCTTGACATCCAGCTTTTTAAATGTGAAGGCTTCTTACGATTTTGAGGTATGTCTGGATGATATCGAGCCACCCCAAGCTAGAGTATTGTTTCTCCAATTTAGATAAGGGACTTTGCCCCTTAATAGTCGAAGATCAAGTTGGAGAAACACTGGCTTAACTTCATTATGCCCTGCGTGCCTTTCGGCACCTGAGTCCAATATACATTTTCTATTTCATTGTCATGCATACAATGACCATAGGAGACAATGGATTGTACCAGTTTGTAGGCTACTGTCTTGTAGTAGGCCAGCCGAAGCATTTAGAATAATTTCATCTGACACTACGAGGTGGTTGGCTTTTGCTTTTTCAAGATATTTGTTATTTGCTTGGTGGAGGAGATACAAGATAATCAAATCTGCTCTGGGGAGTAGATTATGATCTTGATATTGTTTATATAAGTCTGTATTGACGCTGATGTATTGTAACTGTTTTTTTAATCTGACTATGCCCACATAAGATCACACTGACAGATGAATTATGACTGTTATCTGATTTTTTCATAATTAAGTTTGCTGCTAAAGGGTCTTGGGATCAAATGTTTTTTAACTAGTAATTTTAAATTGTTGTTTTATGAGAAGTTTTTATTATTTTAAACTGTATTCCGTTTTGCAATGATCAAGTGATTGATCAAATAAATATTCTTCTCTCCACTCCCTACTACACACTCTCTACTACACACTCTCTACTACTGTACTACTCAATCTTTACTACTCACTCTACTAATCTCTACTACGCACTCACTACTACACACTCTCTACTACACACACTCTACTACACACTCACTACTACACACTTTACTACACACTCTCTACTACAGATTCTCTACTACTCTACTACACACTCTCTACTACACACTCTCTACTACTCAACCTCCACTACTTTACTACTCTCTACTACACACTCTACTACAGATTCTACTACAAACTCACTACTACACACTCTCTAATACACACTCTCTGCTACTCTACTACTCAATCTCTACTACTCTACTACTCTCTACTACACACTCTCTACTACACACTCTCTACTACTCACTCTCTACTACTCACTCTCTACTACTGTCTACTACACTCTCTACTACACACTCTCTACTGCTCACTTTCTACTACTCACTCTACTACTCTATACTACTCACTCTCTACTACTCTCTACTACTCACTCTCTACTGCTCACTCTCTATTACTCACTCTACTACTCTCTTCTACTCTCTACTACTGTCTAGTACACACTCTTTACTACACACTCTTTACTACACACTCTACTACACACTCTACTACACACTCTACTACACACTCTCTACTACTCTTTACTCTCTACTACTCACTCTCTACTCTCTACCTCTCTCTCTACCTCTATCTCTCTACTACTCTCTACCTCTCTACCTCTACCCCTCTACCTCTCTCTACATGCACACATATGCATATATATATATATATATATATATATATATATATATATATATATATATATATATATATATATATATATATATATATATATATATATATATTTTTTTTTATTTATTTATTTATTTAAAATATTTATAAAGCGCGACTGTCACCTGGCAGGTATCCTGGCGCTGATAGCTACTCTTGTGGTTTATTGACGGGGGTGAGCTGGAAAAGGCCGGTTTTTTTTATAGGGACAGGGGAAAGAGCCAAGTTTTGATACGTTTCCTGAGTGGGAGGAGATGAGGGATATGGCGAATTTCGGCAGGTAGACTGTTCCATAGCTTGGCTGCAGCTACTCTGAACGATCTTCCTCCCATCCTGGCCTTCTTACATCTGGGCACTCTCGCGAGGCAAGCAGTTGTAGACCTAAGTGTTCTGGTGGGGGTATACCAGGAGAATAGACGTTGGAGAGGTCTGGGTCCTGTTCCATGCAGTGCCTTGAAGACCAAACAAAGGGCCTTGAAGGCAATGCGTTGCCTCAAAGGCAGCCAGTGTAACTCGGCCAGTGCTGCAGTGGCCGAGGATCTCCTGGTCCATCCCAGAGCCAGTTTGGCTGCTGCTGACTGGACTCGTTGGAGTCTGTCCAGTAGTGTCGCCGGAGATTCAAGCAGCAGGGCGTTGCAGTAGTCAAGGCGACTAAGAATAGTACACCTGACTACTAGTGCTCTGGCGGAGGATGGAAGCAGAGGCAAGACTTTGCGCAGTGAGCGCATAAGGCCGGTGCAGGTTGCGACTGTTCTTGAGACCTGAGTCTCCATGCTCAATTGGTGGTTGAGCATGACGCCCAGGTTGCGGACGGTGGTAACTGGTGGGGGTTGTTGGAGTTCTCCGGGGGCCAGAACTCAGCGGGCAGAGGGCGGGGTATGCGACTCGCAGGGCAGTACATCACCTCAGTCTTCGAGGAGTTGAACTGAAGTGAGTTCTGGTGCAGCCAGCGTGCCGTGTCTCGTAGGCAGTCATGGAAGGCTTGTAAGGAGATGGAGTCTTCGCCTTCCCACGAGAGAAGGAGCTGTGTGTCGTCCTCATAGTTTACTGTGGTCATGTTGTGTGACTTGATTAACGTGACCAGAGGTTTTAAGTAAACGTTAAAAAGAATCGGACTGATAGAGGAACCCTGGGGGACACCGTGTGGGACCGGGGAGAAGACCGATTGAAAAGGGGGAAGGGAGACAGCTTGTTTTCTGTCGCTGAGGTAAGAGTGGAACCAGATAAGGGCCGTGCCGTCAATCCCTGCCGCTCTCAACCGCTGGAGCAGGACTCTGTGATTGACAGTATCGAATGCGGCAGACAAGTCAAGTAAAATGAGGGCCACAGCTTGGCCCCTGTCTGCGCGCATTCGGAGCTCCTCCATGGCCGTGAGCACCGCGGTTTCAGTGCCATGGGCTGGGCGAAACCCAAATTGGAATTCGTCCAAAAAATGGTGCTGCTCGAGGTGGGTTGAGAGGCATTTACTGACCCAGCGTTCGAGCACCTTCACTGGGAAGGGCAAGAGTGATATGGGACGGAAGTTGGACAGACAGTCTGGATTAAGCGTGGGTTTCTTTAGCAGCGGAGTAATAAGCGCTTGCTTCCAAGAGCGGGGAACGACACCACAGCTCAGGGATTGATTGCAAATCAACCGAAGGGTGTGAAATAGTTGGTGCCCACAGGCTTTCCATATTTTCGGTGGCAGAGGGTCAAGGGGGGATCCGGAAGTGATGCCCTGTGCGACTATTTCAAATTCTACTTGAGAAATAAGAGGGAAAGCCAGCAATTTATTCGTGGAAAAACAGGTTGGCCTCAGAGAATCAGGGTTGGTGGAGATGATTTCAGGGAGGGTGGAGAGAGTGGAAGGCGGGGGTGTTGCCAGGTTATTAATGATGCTCTCAATTTTATCAGTGAAAAACTGAGCAAGACTGTCACAGAGGGACTGAGAGGGGGGGATGGAGTTTTTGACGCAGTCGGGGTGTAAGATATTGTCCAAAATCTGGAATATGCTTTTTGGACTGTTGGCCGCATTGGTAATGGTGGAGCAGTAGTAGTTCGCTTTACTTTCTGCAATAGCGGACTTGTAGTCACGGAGTGCCTTCTTCCAGAGGATTTTATTGTTGTTACAGTATCCGTGTCTCCACTTTCTCTCAGCTTGTTTGCAGGCTGATTTAAGGGTTTTCAAAGAATCGTTGTACCAGGGGGCCGGGGCTCTACCTTTCGGTTTACAGAGCTTAAGAGGGGCAGTAGAGTCCGCAAGAGAAGTGATTCTAGAGCTAAAGGACCTGTAGTTATCTTCCACTGAGTTGGTAATAGCGAAACTGTCTTCCACCTCGAAGGTTCCGGTGGAGGTACTGAGTTTTTCAAGCGCTTTCCAGTTTCGGTACGAGAATTGTGGGGGTGGGTGGGATTTGATTTTGCTTGTTGTAGCATTCTTTATGTAGAGTTTGATGAGCGAGTGGTCTGTCCAACTCATGGGCAAGATGTCGCCTACTTGGGTTAGACCTGGGCTCGAGAAGATAAGATCGAGTCGGTTGCCTGCGGAATGAGTAGGGTCCTTTATCAGTTGTTGGAGGCCTACATTATCACAGGACAGCCGAAGGTTGTCTAGTCCTGCGTCAAGACTGCCGTTTGGCCAAATGTTAAAGTCTCCTAGAAGTATTAGATTACTGTGAGAGGTTGCCATGTTGGTAATAGTCGTGAGGAGGGCTTGCTGTTGCGGGATAGAAAAGGCCCCAGGTGGGCGGTAGCAGACGATTACCGTGAAGGTTTCGCCTTGATGGCAGTTTATAGACAGCCCAAAGAGCTCGGTTCCAGGAGTCGGGTCTATGTCTAGGATGTTCGTTTGCCACGAGGCTTTGAAGATGACACCAACTCCGCCACCGCGGCCTTTAGGTCTGGGGAGGTGGAGGATGTTAAAGTTTAGCGGACAAGCAGCTGCTAGGTCTGTCTCACAGTTTGCATGTGTCCAAGTCTCAGTTAGAAAGAGTACATCTAGATGGTGAGACTCGATAAGAAGATTAATTTCAGTGGCGTGTTTAGGTAAGGATCTTACGTTCAAGAGGCCTCCTACAATTAAGTTCTGTTGTATGAAGTCAGTTAGTGGGAAGGCCGATTCTTCGAAGGAGAGCTTACCTTCATGCGCATACCCCCGAAGGTCGAGCAAAGCATCCCGAGTGGAGCCAGGGGATGAAGGGCTGTGCCGGGCAGGGTTTGTGGCGCTAGGCGCGTCCTCGTCGCGGACGAGCGCAGACGAGCTTGCCTTAAGCGCGCCTTCGGCGCGCAATCGGCGTGCCCGCTGCGCTCGTCCGCTGCGCTTCCGACAGTGACACATAGTTGTAGTAGTGACGGGTAGCGTAGGAGGGGGTGTGGCCAACAAGAAGTGGGCGTGGCTGTCGTCTCCCTTCGGCGTTCTATGGCGCCAAGAAACGAGTGGTTTCTGTGTCCCAGCAGCTAATGATCAGCTGTTATGGGATCAGGTGTATTTCAGGTAGGCAAGTATTTTAAAAGCAAAACAATTCACAATATTAAAAGAGCGAGTGAATTACACCTCCCGGCTTTTCGCCTCAGGAGTAGCAGCAATGGAGCAGCGTTCAGCGGCTGCGCGCTCTATTTATGTCTGCGGAGGGGGCGTGGCCAACAAGAAGTGGGCGTGGCTGTCGTCTCCCTTCGGCGTTCTATGGCGCCAAGAAACGAGTGGTTTCTGTGTCCCAGCAGCTAATGATCAGCTGTTATGGGATCAGGTGTATTTCAGGTAGGCAAGTATTTTAAAAGCAAAACAATTCACAATATTAAAAGAGCGAGTGAATTACACCTCCCGGCTTTTCGCCTCAGGAGTAGCAGCAATGGAGCAGCGTTCAGCGGCAGCGCGCTCTATTTATGTCTGCGGAGGGGGCGTGGCCAACAAGAAGTGGGCGTGGCTGTCGTCTCCCTTCGGCGTTCTATGGCGCCAAGAAACGAGTGGTTTCTGTGTCCCAGCAGCTAATGATCAGCTGTTATGGGATCAGGTGTATTTCAGGTAGGCAAGTATTTTAAAAGCAAAACAATTCACAATATTAAAAGAGCGAGTGAATTACACCTCCCGGCTTTTCGCCTCAGGAGTAGCAGCAATGGAGCATATATATTTATATGTATATGTGTATATATACACATACATATATAAACATATATATACATCTGCATATCTATATAAATACATGCATACATATACATATACATATTTATTTATTTATTTATTTATTTATTGGCATTTTTAAAGCGCAACATATACCCTGGGGTGTCTTGGCGCTGATTAATTTGCCGGCTGGATGAAAAACTGCCTTGCTCAGACACTATTCTATACCTGGAATTATTTATTAAATTATTTATTAAACAGCCAAGTTTTTAGTTTTTTGCGGAATTGGAGTAGTGTGGGACATGCCTTAATGTCCTGGGGTAAAGTGTTCCAAAGTTTGGAAGCTGCCACTACAAACCGTCGGTCTCCCCACATCACAGTTTTGGTGCGTGGTACCATGAGTTGGTTACTGTTGGTAGAGCGCAATTGGCGTGTGGGTTGATACGGTCGTAGATGGTCTTTAAGGAACTGTGGGCCCTGTTTATTTAGGACTTTGTACACAATGCACTGGGATTTAAATCTGGCTCTGTTCTGAATCGTCAACCAGTGTAGTTTGGAAATGGCATTGGATAGAGGAGCAAACTTCGGAATTCCCAGAATAAGACGTGCTGCTGCGTTCTGTATGGTCTGCAGTTTTTTTAAGACTCTTACTTGGGCATTGATAAAAAGCCCATTGCAATAGTCTAGGGATGTCAGGACTAGTGAGCTCACCAGAGTTTTAATGGCAGTGGTAGGAAGATAAGGACTTATCTTTCGGATCATGCGTAGTTTATGGTGGGCTGCAGAGGCCACTTTACTAGCATGGTCCATGAAATTCAGATGGTTGTCGAAAATTATTCCTAAGTTCCTTACTTTAGTCACTGGATTAGGGGGGGCACCAAAAGTTTGGGGCCACCATGCGGCAGGCCATTCTGGTGAGAGTTGTCCGAAAATCATAACTTCGGTTTTTTCCGAGTTAAGTTTTAGGCAGTTTGCTGCCATCCACTCACCTAGTTCTGTCAGTCCTCTCTGGAATCTTTTAGCTGCCTCCTCTCCATCACCCCTTATAGCCAGCACCAATTGCGTGTCGTCCGCGTAGGAGGTTAGGCTCATCCCATGTGCCTTGATGACATTGGCCAGGTCCGACACATAAATATTAAAAAGTGTCGGACTCAGGGATGAGCCTTGAGGTACCCCACACGGTTGTGACAATTTGGCAGATTGGTAGGGGCCCAGAGTGACAGCCTGCGTTCTCTCCGAGAGGAAGGAGGCGAGAAGAGCTCTTGCCGTGGCGGAGACACCTATTTTTCCGACACGGTCGACGAAAATACCGTGGTCGACCGTGTCAAAAGCTGCTGAGAGGTCCAGCAGTACCAACACCGCTGTACCGCCTTGGTCTCTTATTATTCTTATGTCTTCGGCTGCTTTAATAAGGGCAGTTTCAGTCCCATGGTATTTCCTAAATCCATACTGAGTATCATCTAACTTCTTGTGGGTTTCTATATACTCAGTTAGTTGTAGGTTCATGGCCTTTTCCACCACTTTGGCCATGAACGGGAGGCTGGCGATGGGTCGGTAGTTTTTTAGTTCTGACTTATCAGCTCCTGGTTTTTTCAACAGTGGTTTGAGCAGTGTGGTTTTTAGATTAATGGGATATGTCCCTGAAAGCAGGATGGAATTACAGACTTGTGTCAAGACTGGTATGATCGAATCCATCACCGGTAAAAGTGCCGATAATGGGCAAGGATCCAACTTGGATCCAGCTTTGATTGTCGACACAATTTTTTGTACTTGATCTTCTGTCAGTGGTTGAAAGTCTGTGAAGGATGAAGTCTCTGTTGGTGCGAAGTCTTCCTGACTGATGTTGGGATCATTTGAGTGCGTGATTTTTGCCAGAAAGGGTTGATAAATATCATCCACCTTCTTAAAAAAAAAAGTCGGCCATGGCGTCACACATATCTTGGGTTTGAGGTGGGGTCAGGTCTGGAGTATTGCCCGAGAGCACTTTAGTTATATCATATAATTTTTTGCTAGAGTTCTTTGCCTGCTCAATTTGCATCATATAATACTCTTTTTTTGCCTTTATAATCATGGCTTTGTATATATATATATGCATATATATGCATGTTATGTACATGAAAATTTGAAAAACACTAATAAAAGCAAAGCTAAAAAAACACATAATTACAAACAGAATTGCTTTAACTTAAACGAGGGAGAGACCTATTGCATTGTCAATGCTTGTTTTGCTTTCGTGCTAAGAAAATCTTTATTTTTTTTAATTTACCGATCCAAGTGGCGTCTGCCATCTTGTATCAGTAATGAAAGAATAAAGTAAATGGCAAAAGTGTCATTCTTCTGATGAAGGCAGGCATTCTGACACATACGTGCATCAGTGGAATGATTTGACCAAAATCAAACAATTTGTTGATTCCTTTTTTTAAATCATATTGCACAGTGTTTACTTTGCTTTACTGCACCGCTAAATCAATTGGCAAAGCCAATCAGTCCCAAAGGCAAGACCTATTGGCTTTGCCAGTGCTCGCTTATTTCAAGCATACAACAGAAAAATGGTGCGATAAATGTAGCAGCCATATTTAAGCAATATAAATTTTACATTTAAAAACCATACCTTGCATATAATTTTCATTAAACAGCAAGGTGCTTCCTTGTAGTCAGGTGTACTTGAAATACGTATAATAATCTTTTTTAGTTTTAATGCGCATCAAAAGAAAATATACAGAGTAAAAGACAATCATAAAGTTAAAGAATGATAGGACAGGTAGGTGTGTTTGTGCATGGCTCATGCACTGAGAGTTACTCTTTCCTAATTTGGAGCAGCTTTGGTGTGGTCCTGATGAATACCTGAATGCTATTCTTTATCCTGGGTGCATAGATGGAAAAAGTCTGTTGATTTTTTTGGCTTTTGACACTTTTGAGGACATGACTACGAGTGTATTGGTGGTACCCCCTATAAACCCTTGTGTGCACAAGGGTCAGAATTCAGAGTTGGGTGGCATTTACTTCATCCGGTAATTACTGGCTATGATAAATAATCCACTCCTTGTTGAATTTAGGCAGGTCAAATCTGACAGAATTTCACAGAAGAGAGAATACATTTTACTGTATCATGTGGATTTTGGTGTGGTAAGCAACACAATCTGTATGTTATGCCCCAAAAACTTGCAATAGATGATACGTATAGCACCTTATGCTAGTGTCATTTTTCAGGTATCATAAAAAAAGCACATGCATTCAATAAAACTCAGAATCAAGGCCTTAGTATGCAGTCTGATGGAATTTTGACTGCAGGTGTGCTGAGAACCACCAGAGATGGTGAGTTTAACTGCGAGATAAGTGGTCTTTCTAAATGATGAAACTGTTTTTTAAGATGGTGCAGGCTGGCAAGGGTAGACAATGGAGTTTGATCCATATGGGGGTGATCAGATCATATTTTGCCAGCCCACTGATGAGTTGTGCTGTGTCGTGTAGGATGCCCTTAAATGGAGGCCAAGTAGCAGCGCATTACCACCATTCAAATGTGAGAGTATGAGTACTTGAGCAGCAGTTCTGAAGTCATTTTCTGGAAGAAAATGTTACACTTTCATCAAAAGAGAGAGCTGGTACCAGGTCATGTATCAATCAATCAATCAATCAATCAATCAATCACAGCATTTGTAAAGCGGGCTACTCACCCGGGAGGGTCTCAAGGCGCTGGGGGAGGGGTAAGTTACTGCTCGAACAGCCAGGTCTTGAGCTGCTTCCTGAAGGAGAGATGGTCTTGGGTTCGCCGAAGGTAGGTGGGGAGGGAGTTCCAAGTCTTGGCTGCCAGGTAGGAGAAGGATCTTCCTCCGGGGGTGGCTCTGCGGATGCGTGGTACGGTGGCGAGTGCGTGGCTGGTCGATCGTAGCTGGCGGGTGGGCATGTAGAAGGTCATGCGGTCGTTGAGGTACTTGGGGCCCAGGTTGTGGAGAGCCTTGTGTGCGTGGGTGAGGAGTCTGAAAGTGATTCTCTTGCTGACGGGGAGCCAGTACAGGTCTCTCAGGTGTCCGGTGATGTGGCTGTGTCGGGGGATGTCGAGGATGAGTCGTGCGGAGGCGTTCTGGATGCGTTGGAGTATTTTTTGAAGTTTGGCTGTGGTTCCGGCGTAGAGAGTGTTCCCGTAGTCTAGTCGGCTGGTGACGAGTGCCTGGGTGACGGTCTTCCTGGTTTCCGTGGGGATCCATCTGAAGATCTTGCGGAGCATGCGCAGGGTGTTGAAGCACGAGGATGAGACGGCGTTGACTTGTCTGGTCATTGACAGGGAGGAGTCCAGGATGAAGCCCAGGTTTCGTGCGTGGTCCGTTGGTTTGGGAGCGGTGCCCAGTTTAGGGGGCCACCAGGAGTCGTCCCAGGCGGAGGGTGATGATCCCAGGATGAGGACTTCCATCTTGTCTGAGTTCAGTTTAAGGCAGCTGTTTCTCATCCAGTCAGCGAAGTCTTTCATCAGTTCGTGTAGGTTGGCTCTGGCGGTGGTGGGGTCGTTGGTGAGGGAGAGGATGAGCTGGGTGTCGTCGGCGTAGGAGATGATGTTGAGGTTGTGCTGGTGTGCGATGGCTGCGAGGGGGCTCATGTAGACGTTGAAGAGGGTTGGGCTGAGTGAAGATCCTTGTGGCACGCCGCAGATGACTTCGGTGGCCTCGGATCTGAACGGAGGGAGGCGGACTCTCTGGGTTCTTCCGGTGAGGAACGAGATGATCCACTCCAGCGCTTTCTCTCGGATTGACCATGTGTTCCATGAGGGCGTGACTGGTGTCTAGGGGGAATCCAAATGACTTTGTATTTGGTTAGAGTTGAGGTTCAAAACTGTCAAAGTCCATGTCATTAAGACAGGTTTGTACTGATTCTTATTTGTTGTTCTTGGTAGATAACAAGAATTCAGTCTTGGTTGAGTTGAGCTTCAGGTAGACACTGGACATCCAGGTCTGGAGGATGTGCAGGCAATGTTTGAAGGGTTAAATGTCTGAGGCAGATGAGCCTTTCAAGTAGAGGTGTATATTATCATTGTGTTGGTAAATCGTGAGGCTGTTATCTATGAGCAGAGCACCTTGTGGCTCCATGTAGAGGTTGAAGATGGCGGGGACAGTATGAAACCACGAAGGGCTCTGCAGGTGATAGGGTCATTTGGGAGCTGGAGGTGCCCAATGGAACAAACTAGTGTCAGTTGGGAAGGTAGGAGGAAAACCAGTGAAGGATGTTAAGGAATCCGTTTTTGAAACTTCAGAATGTGTATGAGAGTGGGATGGTCTGGTGCATCGAAGGCAGCAGAGAGGTCCTGCAATATCATTGTATTCTGAAAATATAAGTTAAACACATGAGGATGACTAAAAGGATAATAATAGAAAGAAAACTAATTTGCAAAGTCATGTTTTGTCCTATCAGCCATGGTATTAAAAACCACTTCTTTTCAGGCTGATGTGCACCTGAGATCTGGCAAAATGCCGACACTCACAGTGCAAAAGCGCCTATGGCTGGAATGGCTAACCCATTCTGTAGGGCGTGGTGGGCTGAAGAAAATGTGAATGACAGTTGAACAGACCAATGGATGAAGAACACTGACTAAAAGTCCCTCTGTGTTTGTGAGTGTGTATGTTATTTTCAAAGATGTTTTTTATGATTGCATGAGGCTGGTGAAACGACTAACTCTGTCCCTTGGCCAGGCCTTAAAAAGTAGGTGCCAGAAGTATTCACTTTGGTCTGGTGACGGATGTCTTATGAAGTATTGACAGAACAGATGGAAGCGCTCTCCGTTGAGGGAAGGGCACCCAGAGGAGTAGTAGTAGTACTCTCTGTCTCTGCCCCAGGTCCCTCTTAACAGGCAAGTGCAACATTGCCTGACACAGAACTAAGCTCTGACAGCATAAATACATTTCCTGTATCTGCGACAGGAATCTCTAGCCCTTCAGAATCTTACAGTGGCAGGATATTATGCCGTTCTCTCACATGGTGTATGTTCTTTAAGATACGTCAGGTTGACATGACCTTTCTGATTTGCACAGTGTTCGCCTTCATAAATGCCAACATTTTAAAACTAATAAGTGGGAGATTTAAAAGAAAGCTGGGGATTTATCATCACCATTGACCTATTTTGAATCAGAGGCAATTTTAGGCAAGAGAATGCTAAAAAAAACTTTTTGGCTTAAAAATCGTGAGTCTTCCCCTGAATAGGGTCTGTTCACATGTATGATACAGATTAGGGTATGCCTAGTTTTCAATGCGTTGGGTTTTCGAGAGCACCTGTACATTCTAGACTAAAAGAAGGAACCTTATGCCATAATAACAAATAGAAGGGACCATCCCTCAAATCACCGAAAGACGGATGTGCAGCCTTTCGCAGTGTAATGTGGTCCAAACTTAACTTGTTCCCAATTTCGAGTGCTAATCGTGCTAGAGTGTGTTGCCATCTTTCAGGGATAACTGTTGTAATGGAAGGAAAGTGAACAGGAGGCAGAGCGCCATATTAAAGAACTGCAGCGAGATGGAATGGAAATGGAGAGGATGTGGAGTAACGGCTAGAACGGCCGACCTTGAAGCTCCAGAACCAGTGGCGTAGGAAGGGGAGTGCGGTGGATGCAGGCCGCCCGGGTGTCATCACTGAGGGGGTTGACAAAATGGCAAAATATATGTTTTAAACACGTGTTTCTGCCATTTTGTCAGGCCGGGGGTGACGAGAGATTTTCCGCACCAGATACCACCTGCCTTTGCTACGCCATTGAACCAGGTTCAAGTCTGGCAGGAGGCTCAAGCATCCTGTGACTGGGCACTACATCTCTCCGTGCCTAAAAATGAATGTGTCTGTCTGTAATGTAACTGGTGCTCATGTAAAGCCCTCTAATGCTTTCTGGTTGAGTTCGCGCTATATAAAACTGCAACCAAAGAAAAGAAACGTCTAATAAAAGTAGAAAGGGAATTTCTTGCACATTCACAGTTACCTCTTATTCTCGTGCCTAGGTTAAAGTTCAGCTCTTACCAGATCTGTGCCAGGTGCCACATACTTTATAGTTTGAGGGAAGGATGGGGGCTGCGGGGATTGATGAGAGCGACGAGTGATGACGTGTGTGTCCTTGAGCTGTCAATCTGGCGCGCTGCTCGCCGGGCTCTGCCTGCAGTGCTCCCCCGCCCCTGAGGTGTGCTGTGATATATAGTCGGGGTTGGGTCCCACAGCAGCTCGAGCAAAGGTGATATCATACTCCGAGCCGCGAGGGTGAAAGAAGCATCCATCCCTGTCCTTCCCCGAGAGCAGCCCGTTCGTAGTGTCCGGTCACGTGCAGCTCTGCAGGTCTTAGAACGAGCGCTGAGACTCGCCATCCTCGCTGCAAAAAGTAATAACGCAATCAGCAGCGAAGCGCGATGCTTCTATTGATTGGTTGAGCAATGACACAAATATCAGCTACATTGAGGGATTTTCTAATCTGAGGAAATAATATTTTTGGTCTGTACCTGAGATCCACAGTCACAGATCCACGAGGTACAATGTAAAATATATTATCATAAAGTCCCCACTTACAGAAATATTGCGTGATATAAGCATTGTGTCCTAAACATAATCCTGCAGTAACATCGCCCTGCAGTGGCGTCTGTAGGGCTGTGTTGGTGGGACTAGTGCCCCACCTGGAAATGTACTGCCTCCCCCCTTGTGCTCCACCAACGGTGACAGCTGCAGTCACCAAAGGTGGACACTGCCCGCTCAGTCTGGGGAGAGAATTGATGCACTTGTCACATTTCACTCTTCACTTATCTAAAGGTGTCTGCTTTGTCCAGGATGGTGTTTCTGTAGTTTGTCATGCCTCACTTTACTAGGGCCGAACTGGCCATAGCAGGCACGGGGCGTTTCCCCGGTGGGCCGATAGGGTGGGGTCTGGTTTAGGGCCCCTGGGGGCCGTTTTCGTCACCGAGGCTAGTAATATCAGCCCCCTGCAACAAACTCCGCCGACCCGGCCCTAGCACACAGCTCAGCCGTCATTCGCAAGTTAGTTTCCCCGGTGGGCCGATAGGGTGGGGTCTGGTTTAGGGCCCCTGGGGGCCGTTTTCGTCACCGAGGCTAGTAATATCAGCCCCCTGCAATAAACTCCGCCGACCCGGCCCTAGCACACAGCTCAACCGTCATTCGCAAGTTAGAGACATGGCAATCTGCAAAAAAAGACAGACGTGGTATCTAGTGGTACTTCACTCTAATATTTTCAATAGTTATTATTCCTGGTGACAAAGTTTCATTTTTACTTGCGGGGATCATTTACAAATCCCGGATGTTAGTAGGCATCTGCGTACTGGACACCTTCAAGAAGAGAAACTTGGGATATTTTCTAGATTGACTGCTGTATGTCGGCCTGTCACAGTGCCTTGATTTAGCTGCAGAGGACTCACTCGTTTATAGCAACATTCTTATTTCGCATTCCAAGCCAGAGATATCCGCCTAATTGTTTATCGCTCTGAAAAACTGGTATATGGATGTTAATATAATGTTCTTTATTTGTCATCTGTCGGTTGGGTTTATCTTCAATAAAGTATGGCTTTACGTAATGCGGGGGTTCTCTTCTGGCATCTGCTTGTCTTCGCATCCAAGGGTTTTAAGCCGTTGGCATTCAGGTTAAGCACCACTAGTAGTTCGAGTCTCAGAAGTTCCACTCTGACTCTTGTTAGCAGTAGTGGTTATTCCCCATTCCTTATAGGTGACATTCAGGTTAAGCACCACTAGTCATCTTAGTTTCAGGACGCTCACTCTGACTCTCTAAGTCAAAAACATACCTGCACCAAAGTGGTCTATGGCAGGTGAGTTCCCCTGGGGCAGGCTGGCCTGCAAATCAGTCTTAGCCACATCAGCAGGATCTGAACAACTGGTGTCTCCAGGTGCACCCCCTTAGAAGGTGATAAAGCTGCAGTGGCTGTCTGCGATAAGGTTTCCACGTGCGGCTTGGTAGGGGGCTACGATTGCGATTCTTTGAATTTCTCTCACGCTGACCTGCGAAGGCAGCACCTAGGAAGTCCACAATGCTCCTCCGATGCTATTAAGTTTCCTGGAATCCTCCCCACAGGTGGGAAGAGGGGTCGACGCTCCTGGTCCTCAGTTGGGGCTTGGGCTCACTCGTGCCACTACGGTGGCTTCCTCATCACAACAACAGTCTCGACCACACCACACTCCTTGCTTTGTCCCAATGGCCTCTCTGGTATACTTGGTCTTTGTCCTCTCTCTGTGCATGGGCTACATCCTGATTGGCACAGCAGCCATTTTCATGGCGGCCCTACCTGGCATACAGGGCGACTGATTTTGCTCTGCACAAGGGCTACTGCCCAATCTGGATACTACCAATCTTCACTGCGGCCCAACTTGGCATACAGGGTCCCCGACTTTGCTCTGCACATGGGCAATGACCCGGTCAGTGTAGCACAATTCATTACTCACTTCACAGTAGCCCTCCCCTGGCATACAAGAGTTGCAGACTTTTCCCTGCACATGGGCATTGTTATTGTTATTGTTATCTGGATTTTATATGGCGCCAAATCACCGAAAGGTCTCAAGGCGCTTCTGACAGAAAAAGCAACAAGAAGTGGGGTGAACAAGAATACAGATTGTCGGCCTATCTTACAGAGATGCAAAAGCGTCTCTGAATAGCAGTGAATAGCATTGACCCGATCGGTGCAGTAGCCGTCTCTTCACACCTCGCAACAGGGGTCTAATTGCCAGCATCAATGTAGTACCCTTCTCACAACTGGTTCAACAGCAATTCTTCATTATTTAGTTGAGTAGTAGGTAAGTACAAAATAAGGGTGCTGCTGCCTTGAGATGTAACTCAGAACATTCATTACACTCTAAACATGTCATACATTCTAAATTCTAACATCACAATTTACATGACTAATAGATTACCACACATCTCCCTTCTTAATACAAAAATTAAAAAAACAAATATCTAACAAACAAACTAATACTGCAAGTGTGAGTTTTAATTACAAACAAAATCTTGTAAAAATGTTGGTGTGACTACTTTTCTTCCACCTTTGGTATAAACTTGTTGATAAGCGCTCAGGTCATTAGTAGAGCAAGTTGGCACAGATTCTTGTAGACCTGTATCTATATTATTTTCTACATCCAATTCAATATTACCTGATTCACCTGGGTTACAATCCTCTAAAGCAACATTTTCATGAACAGTAACAGAATCAGGTTGAACAGAAATAGAATCAGAGGAAGGCACAGGGCTCAACCACCAGTAATCACACCCATCTCCTTCTTTGAGACTATTTCCTGCACCAGAACATCTAGCTAATGCAATTCTGCTCATGTGATGAATTGTACCATCCTGGGATCTGAGAAACGCAGTTGAAATTTTCCAACTTTCTTTGCGTTTTTGATCCTAACTAATTGACCAACCTTAACCATTGTTTCCTTGGTCCCATGTTTCTTATCATAATACACTTTACTCTTGTCTTGTGATTTACAAATGTTTTCTCTAACTTACAATCCCAATTGATTTTCTGCTCCTGCCCATCCAAACAGGATTCATTTTGCAATAAGGAAACCTGCCTCTCTTTAAACCAAAAGGACATTCACCACAAGTATCGTGCACAGTTATTCTGTATGACCATACCATCTTATCTAATTCAACACGCCAATCTTTTCTTCCTTTGTTGTACAACTGTAAAGTTCCTTTTATTACTCTGTTGACTCTTTCAACCACAGAGTTCCCTTTAGGATGATATAATGCAGTAAACCTCTGTTGCCAGTAGATTCCATGAATCTTTTCATAGCATCCGATTTGAACTGTACCCCATTGTCAGTTAAAAGAGAAGAGGGTAAAGCTTCTCTAATTAAACATTAATCTAGAAATTTGATGACTATATCAGTGTTAACATTCTCTACCACTATGAATTCGATCCATCTAGAAAACAGATCCACTAAAACCAATATATACTTACAAGAACCATCCTGCCAAATCATGGGTCCCATTAAATCCAAAGCTAATTCTTCCCATGGTAATTTGGGGCATCCCAAAGAAGACATTGGAGGATTGAGAGTTTTTTTTACTTTTATCTGAACATTCACAGCTGATACACTCTCTTACAGACCTTTCAATTTCTAGGTCAATTCCTGGCCACCAGTACAAAGTCTTAACATTTTTCTTCGTCCTGGAAATTCATGGATGACCATCATGTCCCATTGAAATTAATTTAGAACGGACACCTTTTGGCGGAATAAGTTTATCACCACGACATACAAAGGTACCCTCTAAGCTTAGTTCATCTCATACCTCCCAGAATGGTTTAAACTTAGAATCAGATTTGGAATGCGTGTGCCATCCATTAGTGATTTTTTCTTTGACACCCTTGAGAACTTCATCCTTTCTACATTCACTTTCCTATTCGTCCTTATATATGCCTTGAGAGTCAGAAAACACTCCAGCAACACAACAATCATTCCAGGAGTTATGATCCTCTTCTCTCATGGGCAAAGAAAGTCTGCTTAAGAAATCTGCAATGACATTCTTAACTCCCGGAATATACTCAATAGTATACACAAAATCCTGAAGCCTCATGGATAATCTCGCAATCCTGGCCGATGCTCTAAACAACCCTTCAGTGGTTAACAATTTGGTTAACGGTTTATGATCAGATCGAAGCGTGAATTGTTTGCCCCAAATGAACTCGCGAAAATGTTCCATCGCCCACACGCAGGCTAAGGTTTCCTGTTCAATGACGGAATACTTCTCCTCACAAGGTGACAAGGAATGTGACCCAAAAGCAATAACTACCTCAACACCTTGTACTGACATTTGTGAGAGGGCACTCCCTAAACCCGTACCACTGGCTTCAGTAGTGAGAAAAGATTGAGCAGTACGGTCAAATCCTTGTAGCATGGGGGCATTGGGTATAGCTGATTTTATTTCCTGAAATGCTTTCCTGCAACCCTCACTCCAAATGAAAGGTGATTTGTTTTTCATTAAGACACGCATTTTGTAAGTTTTAAATTGGTTGACAAACTTCGAGTAAAATTCCGCCAGACCCAAAAACGATCTGAGTTCGTCCTTAGACTTTGGTTCTGGGGAATTGATGGTAGCTTCAACCAATTTTGCTTTGGGTTTAATACCTCCATCACAAATTACGTGCCCTAGGTACGTGACCAATTTTCAGCAAATTTGCACTTGTGTAATTCAGCAACTAAATCATTACCCAAAATAATTTTTAGAACCTCTCTGAGATTAGAATCATGATGAGACTTACTTTTACCCATTATTCAAATGTTATTTTGGAAAAAAATGACTTCCTGTATGTGACAAAATAATCTTGACATTAATGTTTGCAAGACTGCGGCCGCCGAGGCTAAGCCAAAAGGCATTCGCTTGAACCTGAAGCAACCAAAAGGTGTACAGAATGATTTCAAATGTCTGCTATCGGGATCAAGAACTATTTGATGGTATGTCGCAGATAAGTCTAAAGTGGAAAACCACTTAGCATCTCTAGTCAAAGACAACATTTCATATATTCTAGGTAACGGGTATTGATCAATAAGTATTTGGCTATTCAAAAACCTCAAATCCACACATAAGCTGGCCTTTCCGTTGGCCTTGTGTGATACGACCAATGGAGAAACCCACTCCGCTGCTTCTACTGTCTCACTCACATTTGCATTGAACAATTTTTCTAATTCGGATTTGACTTGATCTCTAATTATTTTTTTTTTTGTAAATATATTTTTATTGCAGGAATTAGTAAAAGTTACACAATGGTCAATGATAAGGCAAGCGGTGATGATAACACCGACAGTGAATTAACAGTGATACATGGCCATTTAGCCCACAACCCGGGGGTCGAGCGGCGAGTTATGCAAAAAAATATGATTCGGGGCCAGCGGCCTTTGAATTGTGACCAGGTATAATATGAGGTTTTACTTCTGCTTTTCCAAACAAAAAACACCCCCTCCCCCCCCTTCCAACAAATAAAACACTCCCAGAGGCCTAATGTCCAGTCACAATTTACTATAGTCAAGCAGTGCTATGGGAAGGTAATGATGCTCCCTTCGGCCTCTATCCCCCGCCCCCCTCCCTCCCCCGCCATCGGTGTCAAGGTCAATGTTCTAAGAGCGTGTGGTAGGAGACAGTACGCATCCTGATGGGAATACCGTGCTTTGTTGCACTACGGGGTTCCAGGCTGCCCCTCGGCCTCACTGTCAGTGTCGCTGGGTGTGCTGTGATCTCGCAAGGCCTGCACCAATGTCTCCCACGCCTGTGCTGAGTCTAGCGCCTTCTCATTCTGCTGCCGCCTCGCTAGCTGGTATCGCAGGGTGCTCTCTCCCTCAGCCCACTTAAGAAATTCATTGCGCCATTTTGTGCCCGTAGGACCAACTCGTGCCTTCCAGTGTCGAGTTATTTCCCGTTTCGCCAGGAGTAACCCCATATCAATAAATTTGCTGGTGACTTTGTTTTTGGGGGTGTGGGGAAACCAGTGTAAGATCCCCACCGCAACGTCAAATTGTAGGGACCGCTCTGTTACCCTATTAAGGGTATCTCCTATTAGCGTCCAATAGGAGGACAGCGCGGAGCAGGACCACAGCATATGAATAAGGTCAGCCCCTATCGTCCGGCATCTCGGGCAGGCCGCCGTGTCAGAGGCGAAGTATTTCTGAATCTTCTCCGGAGTCAGATAGGCGCTGTGTAATATGTAGAAGTGGACCAACTGGAACCGTGCGTTACGTGTGCTCTTCCAGGCCCGGCGCATCAGCTGGGCCCACGTGGTCTCCGGGATGTCCCTCCCTATGTCCGTCTCCCACCGGGCCCTGAGTGTATCCAGCTGAGGCAACCGCTCGTTGACCATCCTGGAGTACAAACACGTTACCGCTTTGACCGTTCCCGCCGCCATCATAACGTATTGGCACGTCGCTGACATCTGTGGTTCCTCAAAACCATTCTGCCAGTGCGCTTGGCGTGGCCTCGTGACCGCCGCATGGAGCAAAAAGTCACCCCGGGGGATGTCAAAGCAGTCCAGAGCGCCTGGAAGCACAGTAGCACTCCATCTTCATAAAGGTCACCTATGATCTGTATGCCCGCGTCCTCCCAAGCCCGCAGTTGCGACCAATCGCCACCATGCGATAATGCAGTGAGCATCCCGAGTGGGATTTCCGGGATATACGGGTGATTCATTCCCGACTTGCGTTGCATGCGGTTCCAGCACGATCGAATAGTGCGTTCTTCCAGTGTGAGGTCCCTCAGGGCCAGCCTCTGTTGCAGCGCAATGTAGGAGAGAACGTGTCTAGGAATGCCCAATCCCCGCTCCTCCTCCGGTCCACGAAACTCCCGCGTTACCTCCTGGGTGTAGGTCTGTAATTGGGCGGCCAAATAATAAGCTTCAAAGTCGGGTACCGCCAGCCCCCCCTCCGCTTTAGGTCTCATTAGGGTCCTAAGCGCAACTCTACGGCGGCCTGATCCCCAGAGGAATGCCACTAGTAGTGAGCTCAAATTCCGGAAGACTGCCGGTGGGATCCAGAACGGAAGCGTCCGGAAATAATATAGCAGTCGAGGAAGTGCCACCATCTTCAGCAATGCAATACGTCCCGCCATCGATAGGGGCAGGGTGGCCGAGAAGGACATGCTACCCTTCAGTGCCCGGACGCATCGGGAAATGTTACCCTCCAGGATGTCAGCCGGGCTGTGGTACACATAAACCCCCAAATATTAGAGGCAGCTAGGTGCCCACCTGATCTCTCTAGGGGTGTCGGGTTGAGGCTCTCCCCCGCGAACCGGGAGCAAACAAGTTTTCGCCCAGTTCACCCTAAGGCCCGACACCTCACCGAAGGCAGTGAGCACTGTGTCAGCCCCTGCCAATGCCTCTCCAGCATCCTCCAGGAGAAGGAACAGGTCGTCAGCATAGAGGGAAATGTACTGTCGCCCAGACAAGGTCCGCAGTCCTCTATAATGGGCTCCGGTGCGGATCGATAGCGCTAGGGGCTCCACTGTGAGCGCAAAGAGCAGCGGGGATAGTGAACAGCCCTGCCTCGTGCCTCGTTCCACTTGGTATCGTTGGGAAATCAGCTGACCCGATCGCACACTAGCCATCGCCGAGGCATATAGCACCTCAGTCCAGCGCAAGAACCCCTCCCCTAGTCCAAAACAACCAAGCACCCTACGGAGGTATTCCCACTCTAAGCTATCAAAGGCCTTCTCCAGGTCGATTGATAGGATCATGGGTTGGGGGGCCTCAACATGGTCCTCCTCCAGCAGGCGGAACAAACGGCGTATGTTCATCGTGGTATTACGTTTAGGGATGAAGCCCGCCTGGTCCTTATGCACTAGGGAGCACATGTGGCCCAGTAATCTCGAGGCCAGGATGCTACTTAACCGCATCGCTGCGGCGGTTATTTTTCCGCTGTGCGGCTTTTTTCTAAAAGCCGCGTTACAAGACGAGCTCAGCTCGTCATCCGCACACGACCACCGTGGCTGATGACAAGCTGAGCTTGTCATCAGCAGCGAAGGGGTTAAGATCTTATAATCGACCGTAAGCATCGAGAGCGGCCTGTACGACGCCGGGTCGTTGTGCTCTCTATCAGGTTTAAGCAGGGGGACCACTAGGGCCTCACACATCGAGCCCGGGAGGTGCCCCAGACGCTTCGCCTCTCTGTAGACTACCAATAGCCGCAGGGCCAGGAGGTCAATGAAGGTGGAGTAAAACTCCACTGGAAGTCCGTCCAGGCCTGGAGTTTTGTTCCGCGCCATCTTTTTTATGGCGCTGCGGATCTCCCCCAACTCCACGTCTCTCCCCAGTTCTTTCGCCTGTTCAGGTTCCAGAGTGGGGATAGGTAAATCCTGTAGAAAAACATCAATGTGGGTAGTATCCGGTGACATCCTACTGCGGTATAGGTTTTCATAATAGCTCAGAAAGCAACTGAGGATTTCCGGTTGGGCATAGACCTCTACGCCCTCCGCGTCCCGCATAGCTATCGTGGGAGTGGTCCGCCTCGTGGGGTTGGCCAACCAAGCCAGAAGCGCTCCCGATTTATCACCCTCAGCGAGCGACCTGGTCAGAAATGCCTTGTAGTCGAAACTACGCAGCCGTTCAACTTCAACAGCTACGGCTTCCTTCGCCGCCGCAGTCTGTTGTTGAAGTTCCGGGTGGCCGGGGCGGAGGAGCTCCAGCTCACGGAGTTTCCGATCAGCTTTACTAAGATCTTCAAGTAGGACCCGTCGCATCCCACCTTCTTTGTAATGCAATAGACCCTAATTACCACTTTAAATGCATCCCATTCTGTGGCAGTTGCAGCAGTAGTTCCCTCGTTCTCCGCGAAGTACGCTTTGATTCTGTCCTCCAGCTCCCTCCGGAACACCAGGTCTTCAAGCATCTCAGGGCGGAGCCTCCAAGTCGGAACACTGGGTGTTCCCGGTAGCCACCTAAAGTCGGCCAGTAGAGGGTTATGGCCGGAGATAGTCCTCGCCAGATACTCAGATCGCACAGCCGTGGAAACTAGTTCCGTCGATCCCAGAAACCCGTCCAACCGGACATGCAGTTCGTGCATGCCGGAGAAGTGGGAATAGTCTCGGGCGCGGGGGTGCTGGGGTCTCCAAATATACGTCAGTCCCCATTTAGTCTGCTATTCCAGTCTCCTTTAGCTATCCGGTGAGTTGGGGAGTCCGGAAGGGGAGGATGAGATCTGTCGAGATCAATGTCCACCACCGAGTTGAAGTCCCCCCCGATCAATAGAGGCCCCGATAGATAGTGGGCCAGAGAGTCCGACAGCGCTGCAAAGAAGGGCAGTTGGTCCACGTTAGGCGCATAGATGCTGCATATGTTCAGGTCCTTTCCCCCCAGTTTACCAGCTATGGCCACAAACCTCCCCTCCGGATCCACTGTGTGTTTAGTTACCTACAGGGGAACCCCAACTCGCACCCAGATCAGCGTGCCCCAAGCATGTGGTGTTGTATAACTGCCCTCGCCACCTACGCTGCAACGCCAACCCCTCTGTCTTCGTTAAGTGTGTCTCTTGTAATAGCGCAATCTGCACTCCTCTATGCACTAAGTAAGCGTGGACCTTATGTCGTCTGGACATGGAATGCAACCCGCGCACATTCCAGGTTATGCACTTTAGTGTGGAAAGATCAGCCATTGTCCCATGGTACCTCTTCAAGCCTCCCCAACAATGCTCAAGTTCTGGTAAATACAGTTAAAGCCCAGCACCGATGACGTATCTCCCCCCCACAGTAACAAATTAACCTCCCAACACAACCCCTCTCCCTCCCTCCCCAGAACAGGTCCCAAATAGTGCCATCTAGTTCCCATCCAAACTGCGCCCACAGAAGAACCCAAAACTATCCTGACGGTAGCCACCGCAGGTATGCCTTAAGGGCAAAAAGGGGGGTCGGGCGTCGATAGGGGGTCTCCGCACCTCAAAGCTACCAAAGTGCGATCGAGCCCTAAGTTATGAGCGCTAAAAGAAGGGCTTGTCCCAGACTCACCCCACGGTCATTCACCCAGCAGTTCACACCTAGTCTCATCCACCCCATCGCCTCCCCCTCCATTGAAACCGGCTCACCCTGGATCACCCTTGGCCATCAAGCAGGCCTTCCGCTGTCTCTGGAGTTATCACCGGGAGGTTCACACTATCAGTCTCCGAGTCCTCCGTGTCCGTGTGACCTCTGCCTCTGCCCGGTTCCGAGTCTTCAGTTATAGGTCCACCTTGGGAGCCTGACAAGCTGCATACCATCTCCAGCACCCCTCGCCGTTCTGCCGCAGTCTCCACTTCCGAGGGTCGGCCAGGTCTGCCTCGACGATTCCGGATTCTCTTAGACCGCCGTTGTAGGCCTACCTCCGAGGTAGTCGAGAGGGAGGACCCAGGGCCATCCTCGCCAGCTCTGTATAGTTCAAGCCAATTGCATGCGTCGTCCGGGGTATCAAAGAATTTGGTGGTGCCATCCAGAATGATGCGCAGCCTCGCCGGAAAAAGCAAGGAATATTGGATGCCCTCGCTCCTCAGTTCTTGCTTGATCGCCAAAAAGGAGGCTCTTCTCCGCTGGGTCTCATAAGTGTAATCCGGAAAAATGTTCACCCGGCTATTTGCCACCTGGTATGGGCCATTTTGTCTGGCGGCATTAAGGAGCAGATCTCTGTCGCGGAAATGTAGTAGCCGCGCCACCACCGGGCGTGGGGGTAGCCCCTGTTGCGGCAGCCTAGCCGGCACCCGGTGCGCCCGCTCTAAGGTGTAAAAGGAGGAAAGCCCCTCAGGTGCCACCACAGTTCTAAGCCAGTCCTCCAAGTAGGCCACCATGTCCCCACCTTCAATTTTTTCCGGCAGGCCCACCACAAGAATATTATTTCTTCTGTTGCGCCCTTCCGCGTCCTCCGCTCTCCTCTCCAAAGCATCTATGCGGGTCAGAGCATCCTTCATGGCAGCAGCCAAGGTTTTTTGCGCCGGTTCCAAGGTTCCCACCGAGCTCTCCACTTCTTTGACTCTGTCCGAGAGCTTACCGTGGTCCGCTCTAAGTAAGCCCAGGCTCGTCACGACCTGGGCGATGTCTTGCTGAAGGGCCGATCGCGTATCCATGATCGCCCCCAGGATCTGATCGAGTTGTTGCTGGATGTGTGGACTCCCCGACATCTCCGGGTCTAACCGATCTTCTTTATCAGGTGTCTCCACTTCCGATGCGGCCTGGGAGCCACCCTTAGTGCTCTTCGGTTTCACCATGGCGGCTGCGGTCCCCAGCGGTTGGCCCGAAGGCAGTCCAGGCGAGACTAGGGTCAATCAATCTGTCCTCAACGAACCGTCTCCCCCACTAGGCCGCAGCGGCAATGGGCCGGGCGAAGGCCAGCGGCACGTCCCCTGGATCCAACAGGGCTGGAGGGGGGGAGAATGGTCACCGCCAGGTAGCAGTGTGAGGTTGTGACCAGGCCGACCTCTGTCCAGCTACTCTCGCTGTCCTCCGGTGTCCGGCCAGGGCACAGCACTCTGCCAGTTTAGGTCAAGTAGGCCCACTCGCTGCCGAGTCCCAGGACCAAGATGGTGGCGATCTGCATCGTCTCAAGGGAGGCTAGGTGTCGAGCTGTCCCCACTTCCCTCCGTGGCTGTACGTCATGTTCAGGGCTCGACTGAGCGGCGGTCTCGATGAGCACCACTTGGAAAGTTCACAGGCGTCATCAGCCGTTCAAGCAGTTGCCGCTGATGTCGTTCCCCCGGGAAGGGAGGGAAGGAGAAAGTGTCGCCGGAGTCGCCCTGGGTCGACAAGCTACTTCAGGACCACGGAGATGGAGCGGGTGCCATCTTGAGCTCCGCGCCGCTCGCCTCGTAGACTCCCGTTCACCTCGATCGGGCTTCGCTGCAGGTCCCCAAAGTCACCCCCCGATTCAGCACCCGCAGCACTCAACGATCTGGGGGTCGGGGTGCCCGTATCGCCCGGGAATCAGGATTAATGGCGGCTCGATCGCGGAGCCGAGCGCTCAAGCGACCTCCACCATCGGCGTCCAAGCCACTCCCCCATTTGACTTCATCTCTAATGATCATTGGAATATTCCTTGCTTTGTGTATCTTGGGTACAGCATAATTTTTTAATCGAATATGGTGAGTAAATTCTTTCAACTTACCCATCTCCTTTGAAAAGACAGCAGAAAATTCATCAAGAACCCATTTTTTAGTGTCTTCACCACCACAAGAGACCAAGACTTGCTCTTTGCTATTAGGATCCAGAATGATATTCAGGCTTTTTTGATCTTTCCATCCTAATACGGACGGTCCCTCCTTAGAAATGTATAACTTACAAGTGGCATGTCTGCCTTTGAATCTAAACACTAGCACTCTAAAACCTTGAATATCAATTCCTTCTCCAGTAGAGCTTTCCGGAGCAATATCAGGGTGTTTCAACCATCCTCCGATCTGGGAAACAAACTGTTCCTCCCACACATGTTGAGCAATGATTGTGAACGGTGACCCAGAATCTGCAGCTAACTGAGTGGGAACTCCCCCTAAAGAAACCTGGCACATAGGTTTATTGGAAGACCCATCTGAAATATTTAAAACAACTTTCTTCTTTATAACAGATTGCATTTGAACACCATCTTCACTAGAAGATGAGCTATATTCTAGTTCAGTTTTTTGGATACAGGATACTTTACCCTTATAATTCTTGTGCATCTTTTTTCTACGCACTTTAGCAAAGTGCCCTACAACACCACAAACTAAACATTTAGTTGTTTTCGCAGGACATTAAGGGTAATTAGCAGAATGTGAACGACTGCCACACCTAAAGCAAACCAAATCAGAATACTTTTTTGACTCCATATTGTCTTTCTTAAAAGTTCCTGACTTGAAATCTCTGTTATTCTTATGGTTAATTTTGCTATCTGAAATGTTATTAAATTAGCTAATGATGCTTTAGCACATCTTTCAGACAGTTCCGGTTTTTTCACAATAGCGATGATATCTTTCAAAGAACCTTCCCCTCCCACCCACCACTTGTCTTGGATTGTTTTGTTTTTTGTATACATAACAATTTGATCGTGTATACATTCATCATGAAGCTGCGCGAATCTTCATTTGACAGCAAGTTTTCTCAATGCAGAGACATAATCCTCAATTGTCTAGTGCTGATCGTGTTTGCGTTGAAATAATGAATGTCTGGTGATGGCAATACACACACTAGGGGAAAATGGTCATCCAAATCGAGAAAATGCTGCTTTGAAACATCAATGTCTCCTCCAACTCTATCTTGTTTCTATAGTTGATTATAGATTCGCAAACCTTCAGGAACCAAACCCAACAGAAGGATTTTTTTTATTTCTGGCGAAAATAAGCCATTAACATCCTCCAAATATGCAATATAATTGAGGAAGTACTCTTTCCAATTTAACAAGGCAACAGGTGGATCACCTGAAACAGCTAAGAACTCTCTTGGAGAACTGAGGTGCATGCCATGCAATGATGTTTCACCAGAAGAAGTTGTGTCACTAGTGTAAGGCATGGTGAAGAAAAAAATAACAGCCAGCAAATAACAATAAATTAGAAAAAAATACAGTCAAGATATCCAGAGAAATGTCTTAGGTAATTGGTACTTAAACACGTTACTCGAATCTCATGAGAAAAAAAATACACTCACTTGGTTCTTGAACAGAGTATAAGTGCAGCACCCTTGTATACTTGAAAATATATACATATAGCAGGAAGACAAATAAAGAAAACAAATACAGTGGTAAATATATGAAAAATTATCCACGTGAAAGTATTATCCTTCCCAGCTCCGATGTCATCGCAATCAGCCGGAAACTGACCACCGTGCGTGACCTTGCGAAGGGTCACGTAATACGTCACACGCCAAGCACGGCAAGACGACACTGAGGAAAAGCTGCTATACTTCACACAGGGAGACCAGAAGGTTCTTCAAGAGTGTAGCGAATGCAGCGTCTTTTAAAAGTTGAGCTGCTGATGTCGTTTGAACATTAAATGGAACGCGGGGGCAGCCTTTTTTGAAAGTCAATACGGCGAGGAATGCAGGGCATTAAGGAAAGCTGATAAGAGGGTTAAAGTTGGAGAAGAAGGCCAAAATGCGCACCATGAGAGTATGTTCTTTTCGTCTCGCTTCTTGCCCTCTGTTCCTTGGTTTCCTCACGCTGTGAATTCTTTACAAAACTCCCAAACGCTCGTATTAACGTTGGTAAAAAAAAAAAATAGTAGAACAGGAAATCCCACGTAGGTTCGAATCTCAAACGTCGCCAACATTGTAGTAACCTTCACACAACTGGTTTAAACTGCAAATCTTCTTTATTTAGTTGAGTAGTAGGTAAGTACAAAATAAGGGTGCTGCTGCCTTGAGATGTAACTCAGAACTAAAGCAACATTCTACAATCCTGTATTCATTACATTCTAAACATGTCATACATTCTTTTTACATGACTAATAGATTACCACAATCCACCACCAGACTTCACTCTCTCCAATGCGCTCTTCTTCCTCACTGAGCACACTAGTCTTGGCAAGCAGACAGGCTCCAGGGGCAGGTGGTTGTGGGTTTCCTAGGTGATGTCCATTCATCCAGCTGGCAGACTAGCAGGCCTTGGCGCCTAGTCGTGGCTACAGGCAGAAGTCTCACAGAGTTTCTCTTCCTCACAAAGTTCAACTGGCTGCTTGACAGTTGACAATTTGGCGACCTTGAGCATCCCTTCTTATAGTTAATTTTCAGTCACCAAATGTGATTTAGAGTCTGAGCCTTTGAAGTTTATGCTGGGGGTGTGCTTCCCTTTTAAGTGCTCTCCCTACTGCCCTTCCCTGACCTTCCGTCGGAAAGCAGTCTGGCACAGCAGGAGCATCTCCAAATTTGATAGCCCCACAGCTCAGGCCATGGGAGTGACTGGAGGACATCTGGATGTCAGCCACACTAATGTGCCTATCACAGAGTTACTCCAAGCCCCAAGCCTTAGCCCTACTCTTTATGATTTTTCTTATCAGCCACATCTTTCTGAGATGTGCCCAGGCCCCTTCCTAGTGACCTCTCTCTGAATCAAAGATCACCATTGAAGTGTTCAGAAGAGTCTGGCTCTTCCTTCCTCTAGCGTGTCCCACCCAGCTCACAGGAATGCAGCAATCCACAAATCTTTCTGGCAGAATTCCTCTATCTGGTCATGTTCCTCCAGAATCTTCCAGGTATTGTACCATTTACAGGTAGACATATACCCAACATATACAATTACCACAGAGACACTGCATAGCACTACATCTCCCATCTACTGTACCATTTAAGGCACAAAAACACCCCAAACATGCATCTGACTTACACGCACTGCACAGTACAGCACGCACTCTCTATAGTACCATTCACAGGCACTCGTTCACCCAGAACATGTATAACACAAGCTGCAAAGCACTACACACAAATCGATCCAGACCAAGGGTGAGTTAAGAACACATCAGCTGAACTTTAAATATGTGAGTCTGTAGGCCGCACTCCAGTGACACAGGTAAAAAGACCTGTTCACTCCTACTGATCACTACAGGTTATGCGGCCACCACTGCACTCATGCAGCTTATATCCTGGCAAAGGCTGTAGATTTTCACTACTGTGAGGGTAACGCTTTGAGTGCGACTGCTGGTCCAAAAGTAACAATCCATGCGACAGGCCTATGCCATGACGCACACGGATGATCCATGTTTGCCCATGACAACAAAAAAATGAATATCAGAGATCTAGGCATCATTACAGTCGGGGCACTTATGACAGGGGTACACGTTCATCACCATGTGAGGGACTTTTCCGTCCCAACATCATCAATGATGTCATCTGGGATGCCATGAGTGATGTCATCAATAATGCCATTTAACATGCCATAAGTGATGTAAAATATGCAGTTATAAGCAAAGCATTGCAGCGGTCCAAGATATAGTTTTTTTTTTGGTGTTCAAAACTGCTTTATTGCATAGGAGGAAATACATTACACAGCTTCTTGCGCCTACAACCCAGAGGCCGGCAGCGTAGCAACCAAATAGAACACAGCCTTGTGGCCGGCATCCCGGAGGCCTAGCAGCATGTCTTAGGATCAGGTAATAGCAGTGGTACAACCGGCGTTGCTAAGCATCTGAGGATAGACTGAAGCAGAACAGTGTTTTCAGTTATTGTTCATTTTTCGTTAAGATTGAAAGAACTTCCCAACTTTCAAGAAACTAAGAGGCGTTACATACATGCTTGGAAATAAAGGTTCAAGCCGGTACGGTAGCATAGACAGGCAAGTTCGTGCTCATCACAATAGTTGAGGAACAGGAGTCCTGGTGGCATAGTATCAATGCTATGGTAAGCAACGTGTATGGTGTCATGGATTGTCATTGAATATGAGGGGTGTGAGTATATGTCATGAATGGCACAGGAAGGATAGGGTAAGGGGAATAGGCGATCCCAGGTGGGGGGTCCACAGTGAAGAGTGACATGTGGGGTGCGGTGGTCAGGGCCTTGCCCCAAGGCCCAAGATCGGGGTGACACCCCCCAGTAGTACAAAGAGGGGATGTGTATGTATTGGCGAGGACGATGGCCCCACTCTAAGCCCATGCAGTGTCGCTAATCAGCAGTATGGTTTCCCTCAGGTGTATCGTCGTCATCCGATTGTGTGAGTAAATAGCACACTAGGGGACCTCAAATGTCTTTAGGCCGACTCAAAATCGGTAACAATTCAGCGAAGGTGGTGTGCTGCTCCTGACAGTAGGTCAAGTCTGCCAGCCAGTCCTTAAATTTAGGCACTCTGCCTCGACCCCATCGGCACGCCACACGCCTCTTAGCCAAGAGAAGTGCAGTATCGACGAATTTTCGACAAGATTTAGGGATATGTGGAGTATGTCCGAGGAGTGTCAACAAGGGGTCCATGGACACGGCGCACTTTGTCATCACTGTGGGGGCGTCCGTCACCCGCTGCCAGTAGTGCAAAACTTGAGGGCATCCCCACGCCAGGTGTAGGAAGTCACCGTGTTCAGTACGGCATCGCCCGCATCGATCATCGACCGCCAAGCCGAATCTGTGCTTCCGCACTGGCGTATAATACATCCGTTGCAGGAATTTGTAATGTATGATTTGCAGTCTACTGCTTGCGGATATGCGAGACGTGAGGGTACAGCAGTATTGCCATTGCTCGTCGGTGAGGTCAGTAGCCAGCTCAGCAGTCCAGTGTGCTCGGGCATTAGTCTCAGGCATTGGAGCCGCAGCCCTGAGCTGACGGTATAGGCCAGAGACTAGATGTGTCCCATCTTGTGAGCATAACAGGAAATGGAGTGGGGGTAGGATTTCAGGTTCTTCAGGGAAGTTGGGTAGGATGTCCCTCATCCCCGCACGTAGGCGTATATAATAGAAGACCTCAAGTGGGGTGTGGCTATGAGACGCAAGAGCAGCTCTGCAGTCTTAAACTGACCGTTCGAGAACAGGTCGCCCCAGCAAGCAACTCGTACCCTCGCACAAAGGTTGCGAAAGCCCTGTTCCTGTAGCAGGGCGAGATCAGGATGAAATGTTAGCGGTAACTTGGGCGAATACGGCAGACGGCAAGACAAACTTTTGGCAATGCGACGCCATGCATCCAGTGTGCATGAAACGGAGGTGTTCGGCGTGGTGATGGACGATTCCGGACAGTGGAGCAACCCATTGAGCGGGATAGGGTGTACTATCCAATCTTCCACCGCAATGTGAGGCATGAAGGGGGTAGGGGCCAGCCAGTGGTAGGCGAATTGCGCCTGTGCACATTGATAATATGCTTCAAAGTCAGGGACATCGAAGCCTCCCTTATCATAGGGAAGGGTGAGCGTGGACCACTTTAGCCGTGGGTTCTTACCTCCCCAGAATAATCGACATAGTTCCGACTTCAGGGTTTTGAAGGAAAAAGCGCTAGGGAAGTAGCGGATGTTAAGGAAAAGATACAGAAAGCGGGGGAGGATCACCATTTTTATAAGGGATGCCCTTCCAGCCATGGAGAACGGAAGGGTTAACCAACGATCTACTGAAGTAGCTAGCATAGTGACTGCTACCCCGTAATTGGACCGTAGTGTCTCGCTCCTATCTCGGGAAATTTGTATCCCCAGGTATCGAAGATCGGTCCGGCATCACTCTAGCGGATAATCAAGGGGAAAGTCGGCAACCGCGTCAGTTAGAGGGAAAAATTGCGACTTTGACCAATTAATGTAGACGCCTGACATTCTGCCGAACACAATGAACTCTCAGAGTAAGGGGTTAAGGTGCATCTCAGGGTGTTTAACATACAGCGTGATGTCATCTGCGTAGAGGGAGACATCGATCTGCCGCTGCAGGCATTGTATCGCCCCCTCCCGGTGCAGTTGACGTAAGCGACAAGCAAGAGGTTCGACAGCTATAGCGAATAAGAGGGGAGATAGGGGGCATCCCTGGCTCGTGCCTCTAGTAATGTCGATAGGATGTGAAAGACGACCATTTATTAGCACTCTCGCCGTAGGTCGAGTATAAAGCAGGCAGACCCAGGATATGAAGAGTTTCGGGAACTCCATACTGGCCAACACAGAGAACAAGTAAGGCCACTCAACCGAATCGAATGCCTTGGAGGCATCGAGGAATACGGCTGCAACTGGCATGTCGGGGTGTACCGTGCGCAGTAAAGAGAATAGGGTGCCGAGGTTATGCGAGGTAGATGGGCCAGCCACAAACCCAGATTGATCAGGCAATACGATCCTGGACATTAGTAGTGATAGGCGAGTGGCTAGGACCTTAGCGAGTATCTTAACATCGCAATTTAGGAGGGAGAGCGGGCGGTAAGAGTTGCAGGAGCCGGGATCCTTATCAGGCTTCAAGAGGGAAGTAATAACTACCTCACGCATAGAGCAGGGGAGAATACCGTCGCCAAGCGATTCTACGTATACCTCTCAGAGGACACGAGCCATAATATCTATGTATACTTTATAGAATTCAGCAGGGATGCCATCGTGGCCGGGGGTCTTGCCGTTCTTGAGGGACATATTGGCCTCACGAATTTCATCCAGCTCGAAGGGGGCCGCCAGAAACGCTCTGTCCCCATCGCTGAGCCAGCATAGCGCCACATCCCTTAGATAAGCAGCATAGGATGTATCAGACACTGTGTTAGAAGTATAAAGTGTGTGGTAGTGGGATGTAAATGCAGTAAGCAACTCGTCCGAGTCCCTGACCGTGGTTCCTTGTGTATCAGTAAGTTCAAGTATGGTGTTACGTTCTCGTGATGCCTGTGTGAGTGTTGCAAGCACCTTTCCTGGCCGATCCCCCTCACAGTATCTCCTGGCCTGCCAGTGTTTCCCACGGAACTTAGCCTCCCTAGCAGCCTCTTCCTCATACTTCGACAGCGTGTCTCTGAAAGCAGCGTGCGTATCAGGGCCATCGCCCGCCACCATGCGGAGTTCTAGTGCTCGCAGCTCCCCCTCTAAGGCGTAGATAGTGTTTTGAATATCTCGCAGGACCCCATAGCTCTTGGAGATGCAATATCCTCTAATGGTCACCTTGAATGCCTCCCAGATGTGTTCGACCGAGTCCACCGACCCCTTATTCCTGGGAAAAAAGGCAGCTATCTCCTGCCCCAACTCAGTTCGAAACAGATTATCCAAAAGGATCTCAGGGCGGAGTCTCCAATGTGGTCTGGGGCTATCCCACCCAGGTATGCGAAGGTGTAGCAGGACTGGACTATGATCGGAGTATGTTCTCGGCAGATGTGCTACCCTTAACCCCTCCGCGGTAATCCCTCTGGTAAGTAGGAAGAGATCCAGTCGCGCCCAAGTTCCCATGTGTGAGGTAAAGTGTGTGCCTTCCCTGCCATGTGGGTGGAAGCGCCTCCAGGCGTCTATTAGCTCACCCTCCGTGATCACCCCCTCCAGCGCCTCGCGTGCCCTGGGCTTGTAGCAGCACACTCCGTCTGCCCTATCCAGGTGAAGTATCAACGCTAGATTGAAATCACCACCCCAGATAACGTGACGTGAGCCAGCCGTCATGATCTTGCCCCACAGTGTAGTAAAGAAAACAGGTGTGTCCACGTTTGGTGCATAGCTGACAACAAATGTGTATGTGTCTCGACCTAGTCTACCCCACAATATTGCATAATGCCCCTCACCATCCACCAGTTCCCCGTATTTATGGAATGGCACCCTACGAGCAATGAAGATGGTGACTCCTCTCGCATAGGTGGAGTATGAGGAGAAGGTGCGTACTCCCGCCCATCTGCTCGCAAAGGTGGTCCTCCCTTGTGGTGATAAATGGGTTTCCTGTAGCATTGCCACCTGAACATGGTGTCTATCAAGATAAGCGATGACATTCCGACATTTTTTAGCATCATTGAGTCCCCTAACATTCCACGACATGCAGGTCAATTGTGCATTAGCATTCAAAGTAGCCATAAACAGGATAACAACAAGTGCAGCAGTGCCTGCCCACGGGAAAAGCCAAGCTGATTCCGACTAGCCAACATAGGTACTCATACCAGTGCGCTAATCGCACACACATTCCAAGCGATAAGAGCCTCTTTATAAACCAACCCAACCCCCCTCCCACCCCAGCATCCCAATCATGCCAGTAGCCAATTATCCCCACCCAATATCCCTCCCCCCTCCTCCTCCCCCCCAACCTCTGCAACAGCGTCAACAACATTAACATTCGCAAGGGGAACTCCCTATAGGGGTATAACATAGAGTACGCACAGCCACTGCACCCGTCCATAGCTCCGAGTCTGTACCGCCCTTGGCGGAGGCTAGGGCAGGAGAGTGGTCCTTGGGTTACGTTACCACAGGAATGGTGAGGCAGCGTGGGTCCGTCATATGTGGTCGTCTCCGTGCGTGTGTTCAAAGCGGGAGACAATGTTTGTTAGTGCAGGTGAAGCAAATAGTTCAGCAGGTGCAAGCATTCAGTTGTCGTCTGCTGCCGAAGACGGGTCCTCGTCCTCCAGGTCCGCTGCAGCATTGCGTCCTTCCCCACGTGCTTTACGGAACATTTTTAGGAAATCCTACACTTTTTGAGGGTTCGTAAAGAAACGTTGTTTTCCCTGATGTGTAATCCCCAGCTTCGCCGGGTAAAGTAGAGCATAGTCCAATTGAGCTTCTCGCAGCTTCTTTTTCACAGGGATAAACTTGCGTCTCTCTTCCTGTACCAAAGGGGTAAAATCCGGGTATATGGAGAAGCTAACGCCATTGTATTGAGACCGGGCCGCCCTCAGCGTGACATCTCGGTCTCGATAGTTTAATAATTTAGCAATAATCAGCCTAGGCAGCAGTCCGGGCTTAGGTACAGGTGCCAATGATCGATGTGCTCTCTCGACGATGAATTGGGGAGAGAAGACGTCCTCTCCAAGCGAGCCTTTGAGTAGTTTTTCAATATAGAGCTCCATCCTGCCCGTGTCCGTGGATTCTGGAATGCCCGTGACGCGTAAGTTGTTGCGGCGGCTGCGGGCTTCCAAATCCTCATGCTTGGCCGCTATGACTCTGAGCAGGTTGTCCATCCTGGCCAATTGCGTGGTGTGAGTCGATGTGACATCCACGTTATCGGATATGCGTTGTTCCGTGGCCGTCAGTCTCTCCTCATCGCCACTTTATGAACCAGGGCGTCTAATCTGGCGGTGACGCCGTCAACCTTTTCAACCACAGTGGCAAACCCCTGCCTCATCTCCTGAAACAGGCTGTGTAAGTCAAGGTCTTTAGTAGGAGTTGCAACGATCTTTGAGGATGCATCACTCGGCCCGGGATCGCCAGGCACCGATTTTGTGCCTTTTTTGGCGCCATCAAAGCTAAGTTTCGCTTGGCGATTTTCGGGGCGCACCATGGTGGCGGCCGGTCACGGCCCCTCAGTCGCCGCGTGTCCGATCTGCGCCGTGTGCGCGGGGGTTCACCGAGTGGGTGTAGATGCAGCCCCAGGAGGGGGCGCGTGGGCGTGCAGGTATATCCCGGTGTGGTATTCGCCGAGTGTGGCGCCTCCAATGCGTGGTAATTGTTGCTTGGGGGAGGGTATAGGCCCTCCGACGCTCTTTGCGCCCGCAGGCCCGTCGGTGGAAATGGGTATCAAGGCCCGGCAGCAGCCTCAGTCACCCTGCGAGGAGAATGAGCTGCAGGATCAGCCCCGCCTTGCACAGGCATGTGCGCAGGCCACTAGCACGCGGCAAACGGGGGAAGCAGTGTCCATTGCTGTCTTGACGGCCTCATATACCCCCCCCGCGGCACAAGCGCGGGACACGGCCCGGCCCGTGAGATCGCCGGCGGTGGGCGAAGCGGACCGCAAGGTTCCAGGGTTTCAGTCTCACCTCTGATGTGGGCTGGTAGGGAGCATACCGCCAACAATGCGCCGGGAGGCTTTCACGCAGTCCGGCAGTCCGGCAAGTACGGCCGAGCTCAGCCGCCCCACCACCCGTGGGGATCGTAGAAGCAACCGCCTCCGCTTGGTACGGGCGCCCTCCGGTTCGCGTTGCTCCACTAAGGGCACTACCGCATTCCAGCCCTCCTCAACAGCTCAGGAGCCGTCACACCGCACAAAGTTCTCTCGCTCTGCTCAGCGGCTCACCTCCAATACGGGCGCCGCCTGTCACCAGTCAGGAGCGAGGCACACGGAGGGATTATACTGCCGCACTTCAGCCGCCAGATCCCACGCAGGAAGTACCCGGGCCCTGGGCGGTCGTCCGTGATCTCGGCCTGTCCCCTCGTGGCCAGCCTCGGGGTCACGTAGTCTGCTGCAGCCGGTCCCCTCCGCTCACGGGCTCCGCGCGAGCCCGCGGTGAAACTTCAGACGGCGACACTGCCGGCTCCGAACCACAGAGCGACCCCAAACTTAAGTTGAGTGTAGAGGGCACCCCCTTACATCAAATGGGGGGTGAATCCAATAATTGCTCACCCTGTGGCACAGGATAAGTGAAGGATAAGTTGCCAAGGAGCGGGAGCTGCTCAACTAGGCAGCCATTCCGCTTGTGCGCCCTCTAGCGCCCCAGTCCAAGATATAGTTAGCACAGTAAACTATAACTGGTGAATTTCAGTAGCTTTTTTTTAACATTAGTTTTTACTTTTAATCAACACCTATTTATAATGGCACTTTAACTTTTGTTTTTTCAGTGAAATGTTAGGGTTTTTTAAAACATAAAGTCATATTTTATTACCACGCTTAATTATAACGTCACTTTAACCCTTGTTGTTTTTAGTAAATTGCAGATTTTTTTAATCTAATTTGTTTTTTTAAACCTTAGATTTTACCTTAGTTAAATACCTAATGATAACGTTGTTTTAAATTTATTTTTTTCAGTACATTTCAAATATTATTGTGTTAAGTTAAAATCTTATTACTAAATGTGACTGTAATATCATTTCAACCTTTGGTTTTTTTCTGTAAATTTCGAAGGTTTTTTAACATAAAGTAAGTTTTTATTACCATACCCAACTATAACTCCACTTTAACCTTTGATTTTTCAATGAAAATAATATGTATATTGCCCTAAAGTCACTATAACTCATGCCCTATCTATGTACTACTAATTGCCTCACATATTGCATCACTCAGACATGTTTGATAATATGAGTGCAACATTTGCTGTAAAATTATTGATGAGAAAACTGTGCATGGCTGGGGTATGAGTTATAGTTACCTTAGGGCATGAGTTACAGTTTCTTGAGATAATTCTAACTAAAAGGGCTGAATTTCTATGGTTTTGTGTGTGTAAATTCTGAACCTAACTATAACGTCCCTGTGGCCTTTGTTTTTTGTGTGAATTTCTAAGATTTTTTAAATTCCATTTCCTAACTATAACGCTCCTGTAACCTTTGTTTTTTTCAGTGTATATATATATATATATATCGCGCAAACATCCCTCCAGAAAGAAGAACGCGGAAAGCCAAGGGGAATACAGGTCAGGTAGGCACGTTTTATTCCTGCTACAGCAATGGCGGCGAATGCATTTCGGCAACTCTCGCCTTCCTCAGCGCCCAGTCATTGCAGCATGTCCTTCCACTAATGTTCCTTCCTGTTTTAAATCGCTCCAGCACATAGCGCTCCTCCCCCTCATGCGGTCGGCCCATCCTGTCGGTGTCCGTTTGGATGTGGGACTTCAACTCCCAGAAGGCACTGTGTCGGCTCAGCTGGGTGGATGGCGTGGGGAAGTAAGGCGGACTGTAGGTCTTGCTGGTCACAGGCAGGCAATGAAAGGTAGAATGCCTCAAGAAGCAGGAATGTCCACGGCCGCTGTCCTGTGTCCCCTTACAACCTCCGCTACCAGTGTACCAAAGACAATTAGTTGGGTCCGGGCAGTCAATCCGGACTGTAGCGTCCCTCGAAGTGAAATACTTCGTTTGTCCCAGCAAATACATCCAGGTCCTCTGGCGGCTCCAGGAGAATATCGATCCCTCGATACAGTTCAAAGCTGCAAGCAGCTGATTGCCAGTTTTTTCTCCGAAGCTCTTGATGCAGTGGGGCTTTCCGTACTGTGTCGCTGGCAGGCACAGGAAACATCGCGCAAACATCCCTCCAGAAAGAAGAACGCGGAAAGCCAAGGGGAATACAGGTCAGGTAGGCACGTTTTATTCCTGCTACAGCAATGGCGGCGAATGCATTTCGGCAACTCTCGCCTTCCTCAGCGCCCAGTCAATGCAGCATGTCCTTCCACTAATGTTCCTTCCTGTTTTAAATCGCTCCAGCACATAGCGCTCCTCCCCCTCATGCGGTCGGCCCATCCTGTCGGTGTCCGTTTGGATGTGGGACTTCAACTCCCAGAAGGCACTGTGTCGGCTCAGCTGGGTGGATGGCGTGGGGAAGTAAGGCGGACTGTAGGTCTTGCTGGTCACAGGCAGGCAATGAAAGGTAGAATGCCTCAAGAAGCAGGAATGTCCACGGCCGCTGTCCTGTGTCCCCTTACAACCTCCGCTACCAGTGTACCAAAGACAATTAGTTGGGTCCGGGCAGTCAATCCGGACTGTAGCGTCCCTCGAAGTGAAATACTTCGTTTGTCCCAGCAAATACATCCAGGTCCTCTGGCGGCTCCAGGAGAATATCGATCCCTCGATACAGTTCAAAGCTGCAAGCAGCTGATTGCCAGTTTTTTCTCCGAAGCTCTTGATGCAGTGGGGCTTTCTGTACTGTGTCGCTGGCAGGCACAGGAAACATCGCGCAAACATCCCTCCAGAAAGAAGAACGCGGAAAGCCAAGGGGAATACAGGTCAGAAAGGCACGTTTTATTCCTGCTACAGCAATGGCGGCGAATGCATTTCGGCAACTCTCGCCTTCCTCAGCGCCCAGTCATTGCAGCATGTCCTTCCACTAATGTTCCTTCCTGCTTTAAATCGCTCCAGCACATAGCGCTCCTCCCCCTCATGCGGTCGGCCCATCCTGTCGGTGTCCGTTTATATATATATCTATATATGTATATATATATATATATATATATATATATATATATATATATATATATATATATATATATATATATATATATATATATATATATATAGTTATATGCCACTACGCAGAGGAGGAGACAGGGAAGCGCGCTTGAGATTGCTTGAGACCAAATATATCCTTGAATTAAATAGCAAGACACCGAATGGCCTTAATGCGACAGAGGACATGTATACATGCTTATAAACTGAAATATGAAATCAAACATATAAGCATGAGCACAGCCACTGGGCACGGTCATGAGTAAATCTGTGGGGTGGATCACACAAACAGAAAACTGCCTTTAGGATTCATTTTTATATTTTTTCTTTGTCACAAGGGAAATTTTTATCACTCTCACTAAAATGTGCATAGGACAAATATATTCATGTGGGCAGTATAGACGCAGTTATCCACTAATACAGTAAGCCCACTGGGGCTTTTACTTTTGAAATTCACCTCTTTTTTGAAACCCAGTAGAAAATAACGTTGCATGTTTTGCACAGATTAAGCAGATTTTGCACATTTTTGATCAAATTCGTATTAATGAATTCAAAGTGTTTTTCTGTATCTATTTGGGTAAATGCACATATATAATGAAAAATCAGCCATGATTTTGACATTTTATGTATTTTAAAATGAAATGGGCTTTATTCAATATTTATTATACATATATGTATTTATTTATTTATTTACCGCGAAATTTGCACAAACTGATAAATCTGGGTCTTTAAGAGGAGAACAACAAATGGGAAAACGATGTAACATATAAATTGTAGCAACATTGCTGAGCACTTTTATGTTTATTGTATATATAACTTCGCTATTATGATCAATGTAATGTGGATTAGGCAGGAGTCTGTTGTTTATGTCTATAGGCTCAGGGTCATGTGACCCGAATATGTACTTTAAAATCACGGGTTTTAATTGGCCAAGTCATGTGATCAAGGGCTCCAGGGCCCGAAACGCGTCATGGCGAACGAAGGTTGCACTCAATAAAAACTAGCAAATTTACCTGACTGGGTCCGATTCGTCCTTTGTATCCAGCGAGAATGGTATGCAGACGAAGTTCCAGATATATATATATATATATAGATAGATAGATAGATAGATAGATAGATAGATAGATAGACAGACAGACAGACAGACAGACAGACAGACAGACAGACAGACAGACAGATAGATAGATAGATAGATAGATAGATAGATAGATAGATAGATAGATAGATAGATAGATAGATAGATAGATAGATAGATAGATAGATAGGTGGATAGATAGATATATCTCAAAGGGTGTCTTTTGAAGGATCCGAGGAAAATGGGCACAAAAACAGCAACGTGTTGCTTCTTTATTATAGAGAACCAGTTTCGACAAGATCCCCTTTGTCAGCTGCAAAACAGACATGTGCACAGTCTTCATGATTCGCCAATAGTAGATGGCCCGCGAGTTGTAACTGTGGCCACATGTGTGCCCCCCTCTAAAAATCCCGTCCAGAGATGCCAATGTCTTGATGTTGATTTTTTATTAATAACTGCATTGAAGTAATATTTTTGTGAACTTTATTTAGGACACAATATTTAGGCCAAACATTATCACAACAATATTCTGGAACCATACCCTACTACTATCCGTTATCTGTCACACAAATTCAAATAGTTAGTCTGTGTTGGCTTGAATATAATGGGACTTTGGCTTGTCTGAATTTTCAGGAATGTTTTTGTAGCTGATTTTGATGTTTCATGCCAAACAAGAATGGGATTTCTGACAAAATGAATTGTTAAAATAAATGCTGGGATGGACAACGGTTTTTAATTTGACATTGTGGAGCGTAATTTCCCTTGAAAGTGCACATCAATCTGACAGCTAAAAATCTGCAAACTCGAGGGATTCTGCATTTTCTTTTCCTGGGGTGGTAAAAACCAGCTTGAACAAGGTTACAGAATTGGGTGAAAATATAATTAGATACATTTGATGTCGTTCTGCATATATTATTTCCCTATTCCACAGAGATACTGGGCAATCAAGTCATGCGATGAGAGGTTAGGGGACCCCTCCCTAGATTCATTATTTTGTCTAGTTTGCAAAAATATGTCAGATTTGAAGGTGCATGTCCTGTTGTCATTTCTGTTCTTGCTTTTCCGCAAGATATTTCAAGCAGCGATTTCTTTTTGGAATATTCAGATAGAGCCGTACCATATAAGTTAAAAAAGCAAACAATATGAGGCAATTTTAGCCTATGATCACGGGTTTTAGAAAAACCCACATTCACTTTAATACAAGCTCTGCAAATTACCTCCATGTAGTCCTGAGACATCTCTGCAAATGATTTTGTGATCAGTTTTCAACAAAGGGCACAATTTAAAATGACTACAAAAAGGAATGCTAAAAGGAATTGGTGCTCTAAGAACAGTTGCCAGATCTCAATGGCTGATTATCCAATCTGGGTACTGTGGGTTCTAGATAATTTAGGGCCTAAATTAGAGTTTGGTGTATGGGATACTCAGTCACAAAAGTGACGGATATCCCAGCTGCCATATTACAAGTGCCATTAGATGTAATACACTTGTTATACGGCTGACTGTATATGCAACACATTTGTGACGGAGTAACCCGTCCACCAAACTCTAAGGGCCATATGTATGAACACATTTTCCCATAGACACAGAATGGGTAAAACCCTTTGATACATCTGGCCCTTAAATCAGGCACGTAATTTTGCACTGAGAGCATAGTACATGGTGTCTGCCTAAGTCATTTTATTATTCCACATGCTCTTGTTTGTGAATAATGGTTGTATGACTGAGGCATGCATGGCTAAACCACGTGTGCCTCTACAACGCTGCCCGAACAATGAATACGTCTTAACAACACGTTACTTTACCACGCAGACCTTTACCACATAATTTCGTGGTAAAGGCATGACTGGTAAAGGGATATGAGTGGTAAAGATCACACCCCAATCCGCTGCCCTGAGCCATAAAAACAACCCCAAACTCCATGAGCCCTAAAAACAGCCCAACCCCTCCAAGACCTAGAAACTACCCCACCACTAAAAACTAACCCACCCCCTCATAACCCAGCCCCACTTACAAGATCCTTCCTCTTCCTGTGCCCGCCAATCTGCGCATCTAGACAGCGCACTGCATTAACCACGCACAGGCTATGGCACCTGCGGGTCCACTTGGGGGGGAAACAGCACGCGTGGCTCAGCCTGCGTTGGAAAGTTCGTTTCCCATAAACAATACATTTGTCCATCAAGTTTTACCTTCATGATTGATTGCTATATCAACGTATGTACAAAGAGAGAAGGAACAAGTGAATAGGCATGAGTGAGAATACCAACACAACAAACTAAATTGCCTCCTAGGACTGTTTTATTAAAATCCACGGAAATACATTTTTCTGCGCTAACCATCATCATTGATCAGTAAACTCACAATTCTTTGATCTGCACTTGGCAAGTCACCCAACAACTCATACATGAAGTAATCACACCATTATTAAAATATGCAATTCAAACCTCAATACCGTGTCAATTACAGATTTATTTCTGATCTCCCATGCATGGTGACAGCATTGGAAGCATTTGTGCACACTCAAGTATGTGCACCTGTGGAAGATAACACAGTGCAAAGTGGATAGCAGTCCGTTTTCCACCCTGCAGCTGGACAGAAGTTTCACTACTGAAAACCAGAGAAAATCAAATGTTGGCACATTGAATCACCTGGACCTCCCTGCAGCAATCTTCACTAAAGACCATAATGCACTGCTTGTTTTCATCAGCTGGAGTCCAAGGATTCACATTAGCCTATTTAAATCGTTCCTTATCAACTAAAGACAGATGAACAAACGCAGCTTTTTTTCTGCTTAACTCCCACCATGTGTTGGCTCTCCTAATGGCCTATTCAATGTTTACATGACACCTCTTTCCAGCATGTTGGCAGGCCCGAGCACTGCCCATCACCTTTTCAGCGGAAGATACCAAACTCTGTTGCAGGCTGGAAGAAGATTTGGATGTGTTTGATCAACAGAATGGAGAAGCGTGGCGTTAAGCAAACATTGCTAAAGCCACACTTCTTCATTCTGAGAAAGCAGGGATGTGCCATATTCACAAGAATGCTGTGCACGCCTGCGCTTCCCCTAGCACTGGTGCTGAATTCAGCTGCCTAGCTGTAGAACAACAAAGGCTGTGGATCCTACGTCTACCCAGCCCGGATCTCAACAATATGATCAACAGAACAAAAATGGCTGGATAGGCACAGTTATTTTCATTAATGCCAGTGACGTAGTCAAAATGTACTACGTTACCAAGGCCTTTTGTACCAAAAACAAATTTATTTGATTTTTTGATTTTTAAATTTCATCAAAACATACGGGCGAACCAAAAGACTGTCACGTCAGTGATTACATGAATACAGTATTTACACGCTGTACACAATGCCCGATAAGACGTGTTAATATTTCTTCAATATTGGCCCGAACTACATGGACCATGATCCTCCACTGATCACGCCCACCGGTCACTCCCACAAGCCAAGCGGCAAGGGAGTTTTCAAAAAACCGTATCGAGTGCTGTGACACACTTACAGACTGCGCGTGTTCCTGCTAGAGAGACTCCGAGTGATTGAATCCTCCAGTCAAGGTAAACATGGTGCATATGTTTTGCCCCAATGCGCGAAGCGTTAGTTCTCTGTTATCTTCCGCCAGACGGGTCCCTGTGAATTAATGAACCTCTGCACTCTTGTAACGCAGATTCAGGCGAACCCCTCATCGGTCCTGAAGTGAAGTGTGAGAATTATAGCTACGTGCTACAGAAGCCACCGCTTCAGGTAGGCTGCGCCACTCGGCGTTTCATAGTACATGACACACGGCATGTGCCCACACTTAATTTAACCCCGCGCGCTGGTCTCTCTGTGTTGTTTTTAGCCTGAATAGAAATACTGCCATCATGTGAACATCCCCGTGCGTACACCGCTTGGCGGACAACTAGCCTTGTAAGAACCACTACCGGCTTACTACAGGTATGAATTCCGGTCCTTCCGGATAACTGGTGTTCTGTATCAGTATAGCTTTAAACATCTGACCATAGCCCAGGGTGCTAAGCTTCACTCTTGTATGTTCTTACAGAAATTATCTCTACACCGGCGATCTACCGTCACTAAGGCATACCCACTGCCTCGTGCAGGTAATATTCTATTGGAGTAGTGGAGTCAATTTCCTTAATTTCTTGTTAAACTTTTATAATCAATCCTGACACCCACTCTGTATATCATTACAGACGTTTTGTTCCCAGTCCCCGTCCTGAAGAGAACCGTCAACAAATCCGGTTCGAAACGCGTCGACATACCTACCCTGTGGCCACTCAAAAAGGGTACACCTAGGAAGTAAAAAAACCACCTGGAACCCTAGCTGTGTAACCCAATCTAAATCGCAACCACAGGGTTATCAGGCAGGCAGGCGCACTTTCCCATCTGTTCCCGCCTGTCCCTTGGTCTCATACCTTTATGGACTGGTTGTATTTTTGCTTGTAGGAACTCTTTTCACTGTATATAAACACAATTTATGTTTGGTTATTTGATTAATGTTATTATTTTTCTTGGTGTGTCTTTCACAACTGTGTTCATTGGAATTGTGTGTTTTTCAATTTGTAAATAATGTAAACAATGTATAGTGGTAGTTGCGTATAAATGTAAATACTGTATTCATGTAATCACTGACGTGACAGTCTTTTGGTTCGCCCGTATGTTTTGATGAAATTTAAAAATCAAAAAATCAAATAAATTTGTTTTTGGTACAAAAGGCCTTGGTAACGGAATTCAGCTGCCTAGCGCCAAAGCAGGCATCCTTGCACCATAGGGCAAGGGTGTCTGCATTGGGGGAAATGATTGTTTATGTGCCCAAGGCAGCACGCATGGAAAGAAAAAAAACGAAATAAAGGATTTCTCCTCGTTTCGCATGTTTAAGGCCAACTTTTCCCTGGTCTTAGTTATGGCGCTGCCTCCTATTTACACCACCCTTGTATATAGGGGGCAGCATCAAAATCCATGGGTGTTGCGGTGGAACGCCCACCACAACACCCATTGCCCACCGCTTTCAGACTAAGTACAGCGTGAAAGGGGGCCTTATTTACAAGGCAGTGTTAAGCCATGTTAAGTGTCTTAACGTTGCCTTGCTAAGGTGAGGCCCTTATCACTATCACAACATCACTTCCAGTGATATTGTGATGGTTATAGTGCTTGTAAATTTCGCCCTAAGATTCTTAAGCTCGACTAGCACTCTGACTTTATGTTGTCTGAGACCTGCCACACAATCCTACCAACCACCTACTCAGAGAAATATATCAATATGAGCAAAGATTCCCTGCATGTTCAAGGATCTTCACAATGGAAGGATCCACTGGCACACCTCAGGCTCAAGATAGATCTCTTACAGTTCTGATGTAGATGAAGGCAAATCTGTTCTTGTGGAAAACACAGTAGCCAAGCAGCCAACCAACTCTTTTTCGCTGGTACCTAGTTCCCATATTCAATATCAACAGGAGAGGTAGGGTGTAGACACTCCTGTACCCCAATAATATATACTGTAAACAACGAAGGAGTGACTAAGGTGCAAAAGAAAAGTGATAATCGTGATAGGTTCAGGAAATAACGCTTCACTGTGTACTGCACGCGTGATCAATGCTCACACGCGTACAGTAAGTACAGTGGGGCAGTCTCAAAGTCCCTAAGGGGGCCCGGACGACCGTCTTCAACTAGAAGAAAGTCAGGGCGTTTGCTGGTCACCCTCTAGTGGGTGGAGGGAGAGAACCTTAGTTCTTAGAAGGACACTCACTCACCACTAGTTGGTGACATGCTTCATCATCGGGTCCCCGCTGGGGTGACCGAATGCCTCCCCAGCGTGCTACGACGCCTGATTACAGCGGAGCAGGATGTGGTGGGTGCAACAGTGCCCAAATTAGGAAGTGACTAAACGTGATAGTGCAAAAGTGTATTTAACAATTAAAAAATGCAAAGGTTGTGCCTTTAGAATTTTTTTTTAATAATGGCCAACCTGCATTGGTTAAAAACAAAGTGAGCGGACTCCCCGGGTTCTTAGTTAAGGAACCGGAGTCCTAAGTCAGAAATAAAATTTGGTCGACATGTTTCAGCTGTTTAAGTTGCATGTAGCTCAGCTTTCTTCAGGACCTAAACCAGAAGTCCTCCGGTGGTGTGCACGCCCTAAGGTGCACCCTCCCGTGAGGCTCTAAGTGTGAACATTTTTTTATATAATGTCAAAGGACGGAAAACATTCCATCAACACCGCACTACTCACTCTGGTAGGGGTGTATTAAAAAGGGAACTTCCTGAAGGAACAGGTTGTGCCCCTTCGGAAATGACAGCGTGGGTTGACTTCACGCGGCGCTATTTTCCACGCCAGCGGCTCCCCTCCGTGTACCTACACGGACTGCAACTGTCTCCCGGGTTTTCCGTCCTTTGACATTATATAAAAAAAAATTCACACTTAGAGCCTCACAGGAGGGTGCACCTTAGGGCGTGCACACCACCGGAGGACTTCTGGCTTAGGTCCTGAAGAAAGCTGAGCTACATGCAACTTAAACAGCTGAAACATGTCGACCAGATTTTATTTCTGACTTAGGACTCCGGTTCCTTAACTGAGAACCCGGGGAGTCCGCTCACTTTGTTTTTAACCAATGCAGGTTGGCCATTATTAAAAAAAAATTCTAAAGGCACAACCTTTGCATTTTTTAATTGTTAAATACACTTTTGCACTATCACGTTTAGTCACTTCCTAATTTGGGCACTGCTGCACCCACCACATCCTGCTCCGCTGTAATCAGGCGTCGTAGCACGCTGGGGAGGCATTCGGTCACCCCAGCGGGGACCCGATGATGAAGCATGTCACCAACTAGTGGTGAGTGAGGGTCCTTCTAAGAACTAAGGTTCTCTCCCTCCACCCACTAGAGGGTGACCAGCAAACGCCCTGACTTTCTTCTAGTTGAAGACGGTCGTCCGGGCCCCCTTAGGTACTTTGAGACTGCCCCACTGTACTTACTGCACGCGTGTGAGCATTGATCACGCTTGCAGTACACAGTGAAGCGTTATTTCCTGAACCTATCACGATTATCACTTTTCTTTTGCACCTTAGTCACTCCTTCGTTGTTTACAGTACCTAGTTCCCATATACAGCTTCTGTCAGTCAGTACAAAGTCTGGCTCTGTTACCTGATACTCAGTGAATATCAGAAGGATCCTCATATGTCAAAGCTGGTCTGTCTTCTGCCTTCATTTGGTGTTTCGGTTAGCTAAAACTCAGATATCCAGCTTACTATATGCGGATGATGTTATACTTATGAGTCATACAAAGGTGGGGTTGCAACGACTGATTGACGGCATATCTAAATACTCCGAGGAAAATGGTATGCAGATAAACTATGCTAAGACCAAAGTGATGGTAATTACAAAAGATGTGCGACTAAAACACACACATTCATGGTTCCTGCAAGGCAAAAAACTGGAACAAGTAAAAGACTATAAGTACTTGGGTGTAACTTACAGTGATAATGGCAAGTTTGTGAGTCACAAACATGATATTACAAGGAAAGCAAACTCCCTTATTGGTGCATTTAGATCAATCCAGAAATCCATTGGGGAATGTCTTATCGTCCCTTATTAAAATCTATTGCAGCAAAATTACTACCTACTCTGTCATATGGTAGTGAGGTGCTCAACGGGCAGGATGCTGAGATTATCAACACCTCGGTTGCAAAAACTTATAGACTTTTATTTTCTCTCCCAAAGAATGCCTCACAAACCCAAGTGAGATTGGAATTCGGCCTAAACGACCAATCTTGTGCAAGAAAAGGAAACATAATTAAAGTGTGGAACAGAATAAAAAACGATTACGACAATAAAATGTCTCATCTACTTTGGCAAGAAATAAGTCATAACTGCTCTCTAACTACCGCTTCCTATTTAAATATAGCAATAAATGAGTATGGTATAGCACCTATCTGGAACTCCATGGTTAAACAGGAGAGTTTTAAAAAAACAGTAAATAAAATTACGGACTATCTTTCCTTGATAAAGGACAAAGATAACTTTGTTAAAAGACGGCATGCGTGGCCAATCGTGTATGGTTATAAGAAAAAGAAGATACAAACCTACCTGGAAACATCTTGGTCGAAAAAAAAACACATTTTTATCAATGCTAGGTTTGGTATCTTTCCAGGCTTATGCCATTTGGCACCATGGAAAAGAACGGATGATATCAGTTTGTTTATGCTATGTAAATCTGGTCAAGAACACATCTTACACTTAACGTGCCTTTGCCCAAACCTGGAAGCGGAAAGAAGAAGTTTACTTAAGAAACTGTTTAATGAACGAGGAGTAAGGACTTGTAGACAGGCTCTAATGGCAACCTTAGATCAAGATGACCTATCAATTAATTCAGCTTTCGTGAAATTTCTTATATTGGCCCAAAAAAAGTTGGAAGCCTGTCTTTGAACTGACTATAATCAGTGTCAAGATGAGTCTACTAATTAATAATTTTAAAGGACAGAATATTTTATTGTATTATTAGTATTATTTGAATATATGCATTATGTGACCATTTTATACTTGTATAAGTTTTAGCTGTTTTGTAAGATTTTAATTAATCAAACAAATAAAAACAAATTGAATTGAAAATTTAATAATTTGGTGTTTATGACAAAGAACAGTTGCAGCTTCTTCCTGACTCTATGCTGCATGTAGCGTGGTATACCGTCAGTCATGGCGGACTGTTCATTGGATTTCTCATTGAGTTCCCCTCTCTCCTGACCATAGCAGTCCAATCCAGCCAAATGTGCATTTAGAAGGCAAAATATCCTCGATATATATATATATATATATATCACCCTAAAAAGATTCTAATTTTGAAAAGCTGAAAGATACATGATTAGAAAACAGCAAAAACAGAAGAATTACAAGTGAACATATGAAGATCATCTTTTTTCTGAGTATTAGCCACGTAGACCCTACCAACCAAAAAAGTCTGAAAATCATGGGGAATAGCAATATGAGGACTACACAATTGAACGTTCTGAGACAGCTATTCTGTACCATTAAAGAAAACCCACCAAACAGTCAGCAAACAGAAAGGGATAAGGTCAGCCTCATCAGCTGTCAAGCATTACCAAGGTTCTGCAAAAAAGTTGCTGAGATAAGAAATACATTGGGAATTTTACTATTCTTAATCCAGCACACCAGCAGTCCTACCCAGTTGCTGAATGGTCCTTTAGTTTGTTTCTGACATTGAATTATTTGAACACCAGACATGATCCTTGTAGGAGCGCTCACAAACTGACGCCAGGAAAATATGCGGCTTGCTGTTTTAAATTCAAAGCTTTAGGAGGTAAGTCAATTCAATCTACAGAGGCAAAATGGTGAAATGCTCTTCCTTTAGATTTAAGATTGTAGACCAACCCCGAGATGTTTTCAAAAATAAGAGTGTGGCTCAGTGCTCCTTCTTTGGGAACAGGGAAGCACCTGTTGCCCACTGGTGGTAGTGAGCTGAATGTTGTGCAGATTGTCTTATAAAATGAGGTCCTGGGTACAGGGGAGACACGTAAAGTGGAGGTTCGCAAGATCAGCAGGCCCTCCTACGAAGGCTGAAAAACAATGAGGTGCATGCAGGAATATTGCTGGTGGAGCGCTTAGGCGACACACATAGGAACTGATACCTAAAGCAGTAGCTAAGATGCCTGACTTACATTTTTCTGGCAAGAGTCCATGTGTTCCTTTACATAAGCTGCAGAATGCTGGTAAAGAGTCAACAGACGCAAGTAGTAAAGAAAGGGCGAAATTCGTGGAGTTGGGGGCTCTTTGGGGTTCCCTCATAGACTGTGGGTGAAGAGTGCAGAAAAGGTGTCTACTTACAGTCAGCCAGAATCAGCCAGTGAGTTTGTGAAATGTGACTGTGGTGCGGCTTTAGAAAAGGATTGAGGTGGCCTGCAAGGAAGCCGACCTTCTGACTCAAATATTTTAATTTCCTGAGATTATCCATGTCGTAAGCCCCTTCAATGATATTATTCATAATACCAGTTAGATGAAGTTGTTTGCAGAGTATTTGAGAGAATATTTCAAGATTTCTACTTGTAGTTGGTGTTGCTGAGTGCTGGACAAGGATGTGAGATTATCACTCTTTCTCCCCTTCCGCTATGTTGGGTTTGTATCTGCTTGTATGGCAAGCAGGAGCGGCCAGTGCAGGTAAGAGCAGTGGGGTGGGGTGGGGTGGGGGGTGGGGGGATTCGACAGAAACCGGGTATGGGCAATTAAATAAATATTTATTTTCCCTCGTTATTGTCTGTTGAATCCCTCCCCACCCGCCACACCACTCTTACCTGCAGCCACTGCTCCTAATGACAAGAGAGTGGTTTTTTTCTCATGGACTTAGAGTAAGTTGTTGAAGATGTATTAATTTATATTGATACCATTAATACAATATTTAAACTATAACAACATCATGAAAACGCTAGACTTACTAAAAGCATTTTCCATTCTATGATTTCTCCCTGTGAGTCAATAAAGGGCAATCTGTATTTCTATCTTCATTCTCCTACTATTTGCCTTTGACCCTCCATACCATACATGTGCTGTTTTCTCCTTTCCAACATCATAACTGATTCAATTGATAATCTCAGGCTTTAATGCAGATTTTCCAAGTGTTTAGTATAGGAGAATTCAAATTTATTTAAAGGTAGTAGGGCGAGTATTCGGCATTTCTTTCCCGCTGTTTACTTCAATAGCAGCTAGACAATGCATGTTCTTAATTTGTCCACTGTAAATTAGACCCCCTTGGGCTGTCCTTCCTCTTTCAGGGTCTTACAACTTAGATTAATTGGTGTAGAAGAAAAAGATGAAGAAATGTAACATGACCACCATCCATTCCTTGTCCTCCCATGAACTACCAGTAAACCTGGGGAGTTGTAGATTCTATAACAGTACAAGAGATAAACCAGTGATACACGAAAGAGAGGGAACCTTAAAATACTGATGAGATGTACAGAGATGGCGTAATACTCTCCTCTATGTCTCTTTAATAAACAAGAACTTACCCACAGTCAACACCTTGAAAATCTGCATTTTATGTCACAACCATAAGCTCCTATTATGTATTTTCAAAGTGTATTAACAGCAGAACATGAAGCATATGAAATAGGTTTACAACAAAATGCTTTTAATGTCAATGATGAAGACCAGTCAACCACTCTCGTTCAACCTAGTCCCAGCCCAATAGGCTTTTGAAGCCAAAGTACTCCTAGTGAAATGAGTGCCAAAAAACAATGATTGCCTGCATTGTCCCTATATTCTAGTGTTTGCAGTGGCTCCGTGTCGTTTAACTGACACATTTAATAATATGATTTAGAAAAGGGGGTGGTGATGAATAGAGTGTCTGAGTTAAGCAGACCACTCTTACCCAGTCCAAAGATCAGGGCTTGATCCATCACCGTTATTTATCTCACTGCCCCATCCCAGCTCAGAACCTGGCTATATGCAAATCAGTCTGTCCCTGGCCCAGTGCATCATGGGAACAGGACAGACTAAACTACCAAGCCAATTCTTCACCAGAAAGGAGACTCTGTCCCTCACCACCCCTTGTTGTAAACATTTAATAATATAACATGTTCACCCATAGGCATCCTGACACTTAATAGCAGGTGTTTATTGTTAGACAACTGTATTCATTTTATTGACCTCAGATGGATGAAAGGCTAAGTGGACCTGCTGGGATTTGAAACCTGTGACCATGAGGTTGAACACAGGACCCTGCAGTGGATGCATTACTCCACTGAGCCACCCGACCTGGCTTCTCAGCTTCTCAGCCTGAAGGGAAGAAAAAATGACAACCATGAGAAACATCCATAAGCAAGTCATAAGGGCACCATCTTCAGTCATTGCATACCTGTCTGAAATCTCTCAGAATGGATGAATGGGAGTAGAAATAGAAAGACCAGTTTGCCTTGCAAGACAACTGTATGAAGCAATAGAAACAATGGCACCTCTTAGTATTATTATGACTTACATTGGTTGGGGACCACCCAAAACACCACTCCCCTTTACATGTAACTATGATACCGCATTTTCTGAGCATTTGCTTCATGTACACGTTTCATAGATACTTGATTTGATTTGACTTAATTTCTTATAGAGCACCTGAATCCCCTCCCAAGGGGCATATCCGCGCTGTTAGATTGCTGCCTCCAGTCACATGTAGAGGAGGGTCAGAACAGTAGGGTTTTAAGATGTTTTCTAAACTGTCAGTGATCCAGACAGAGTCGAAGGTGCACCAGTAGTGCATTCCAGAGGGTAGGGGCTATGTGGGAGAAAGCTTTTTCTCCCAAGCTCTCTTTATTATAGGGAGGAGTGACAAGGAGAGATTTGGATCCTGATTGAAGAGATCGGGTCGGCAGGTAGTTTGTAAATTTATTTGCTAAGTAGCTGGGGCATTTTCAATTCAGAGATTTGTGCACAATGCAACAAATCTTAAACTTGATTCACATTCGTATTGACAGCCAGTGTAGCTGTCGCAAAAGGGGCAGAGAAGAAGTTCGAGGGGGGGGGGTTGGCTACCAAACGGGCAGCGGTGTTCTCAACTACTTGCAGCCTATTCAAAGATGCTTCATTTGCTAAATGCATCAAGGAATTGCAATAATCTAACCAGCCTAACACTAGTGCCTGGATGTGTGTTTTCCGCGTGTGTAGTGGCAGAAAGGGTAATACCTTCCTTAGAAGCCCAAGAACGTGAAAGCATGACCGGACAGTCGATGTTGCGTGCTCTTTCACAGTCAACTTCTGGTCCGAACGAACACCCACGTTTTTTGCCACTAGTTTGGGCATAGGTTCGGTGCCCATTTCCACGGGCCACCACCCAGGAGACCACCTCAATATTGCCACATCAAACTGCATTGTCTCCATTTTCCCTGCATTAAGCTGGAGGAAGTTATTTTGCATCCAGCTAATAACGGAGCGCATACCCTCTGCGAAGATTAACTGGGCATTGGGATTGTTCTTGTCAAAAGAGAGTAGAAGCTGAGTATCATCAGCATAGGACATAGGAACGAAGCCTGAGTTCCTTAGCAAACTTGCTACGGGGGCGACATAAATGCTGAATAAAGTGGGACTCAAGTAGGAGCCCTGCGGCACTCCCTTAGTCAATTTTGTGGTTTTAGAACTGAACGAACCCAGATTCACAGTTTGAGTTCTGTCAGACGGAAAACTCGTCATCCATTTCAAGGAACTCCCATGGATGCCAATTTCCCTAAGCTTCATGAGCAAGGTCTGATGAGAAATAGTATCGAAGGCTGCCGATAAGTCAAGCAACACCAGCAGCACCGCTTGTCCGTTGTCTAGGGACATTCTGATGTTGTCAATAACTTCGATGAAGCAGTCTCCCTACTATGTCTGGGTCGAAAGCCCGACTGAGATGAATCAAGGCAGTTTGAGGCTTTGACAAAATCAGACAAATGCGTGTTAACATGCTTTTCTAGTACCGTGCTCAGGAGAGGTAATAACGAAATGGGACGGTAGTTGGATAAATCCTCCATAGGGAATTTAAGATTTTTCCAGATGGGAAATATCTGCACCGCTTTCCATGCGGTGGGGAGAATACCATCTTCTAAAGAGCAGTTCAGAATAGAACAAATAGGAGCTGCAAGTTGTTTGGCTAGCAATGTTGTGAACTTAGCAGGGATGATGTCCAACAGGCAACCTGACTTTATTTTTTTAAGTAAAGTCTCAACATCTTCGGGCTTAAGTGCCTTGAATGCATCTAGCCTCTGTGAGTTGTCTGACTTGCATGTTGGTCAGTCATGGATTTGATCTGAGTTCTTTTAGTTAGATTTTGTTGTAGATCAAATCAATTCTTTGGGTAAAATGTATAGCTAATTTGTCACATAGGTCTTGGGAGAGTATTTCGTCTTTATCACATGCCTTGGGGTTAGTGAAGGTTTTTTAAAATCTAATAGAGGGTTTTAGGTGCATTCCCTGCCTTTTCGAGTTCTTGCGCTATATGGGTTCTGCGGGCATGTTTGATGTTTTTAAGGTATTGCGCCAATGCTAGTTTGTATCTTTCCTTATCCTGTGAGAGATGTGATATTGCCATAGTCGTTATAATTTTTTGCAACTGCTCTTTTCTGTTTGAAGATTGGGAGAGAACCAAGCTGACTGTGGAAGCCCGGCTACGTTGGTGCATTTTTTCAGCTGGACCAGATGGTCGATGGTAGTTTTAATAATAGAGTTGAAACAAGCTAGGCGCTCCTCCACATTACATGTATCAGAATTTTGAGCGCTAAGGAATGTTTTTTGAAAATCCTTGGGTGTGAGTTTGAAACACTGAAACACTGTCTACGTCACCTGGCTGAATTAGTACAAGGATTGTTAAGTGTCCCCGGGCCTTTAATATAGAACTCTATAAGTGAATGGTCTGTCCAGGTGAGTGGAGAGGTGGCACCACAGATGATATTGGAAGAATTGGAAAAGATAATATCTAACGAATGTCCTGCTAAGTGAGTCGGACCACTATTGATCTTACCCAGTTTGAGTGAGGTTAGGTCTGCCAGAAGGGTAGCCGTGTCTTGATTTGTGGATATTAAAATCTCCTAGAAGCACACAGTTTCTAGTTGAAATCACATGTGGTAGGATGAATTCCATTAATTGAAGCAAGAAATTGGAGAGGGAGCTCCAGCAATGTTGGGAGGCAGATCTATTCTAAAAACAAAAATTTCCAAAGTGTCACTACATAGTTGGTCGAGTATAGACACTTTAATGGACTCTTAGTGAATAATAGCTTTGCCCCCCGTTCTGGAGTCTCTGTCCAACTTTTGGATCCGATATCCTTCTGGGAGAGCCATAGATGGGTTTGAGCTGGGTTTAATCCAGGCTTCCGTCAGGGAGTTTAGAAGAGAGCAGATCCCATATTTCGGTTGAGTGTTTTGGTAGAGATCTCACATTACATAATAGGCAATTCCAGTTTTGAGATTCCAGGGGGGTCATGGGAAGGGAATCACTCCGGTCTGAGTAGCAATGTTGGCCATTACTTCCACCGAGCAACATTCCCTTAAAATTACGATTAGCCAGTTTCATGCTCTGAAAACAGCATACTCTGCATGTAAAGGGACCTTCCATTGTTATACATGATATAGTATAGATTTGTTTCATGAACAAGTTTCATAGATGCTTGGCACATGAATTACATTCATACACACTTTTATGCCAGGGGCATTGTCATTATGCCAACTGGGGTTTTTACCTATTCTGGTCTTTTGGTGTGTAAATGTAACCTCCAAGGCAAAGCTTGTAAGTTCAAATTCAAGAGAGACTGCTAAGGCAAAGCTTCAAAACTGTAAGCTTCAGGCAGATGAGAGGCAGAGAAACAGAGTGCAATACTCTGAGGGGAAATTTTGAGGAAGATTTTGGGCACATGAGCAATACCTGTGTGGTACCTGCAATATGGCACAAACTCTGGCACAGACGGGGAACCAGGCTACAGTGGTGATATCAGGTGGACAGCTGAGTTGAAGCCGAAGTTGCTTCTGGAGAGCCAAGAATCAAGTTCTACATGCAATCCTGGCAAAAACTCTGTACGACTAGCAAGTGAACCGTACATTGTTTGCCAGTTTTGAGGATCTGTTTTATGGGCCATAACCCTTACAATCAATGAGATATTAGAAACTCCTGTGAATCCTTCTGGAATGCAGGATAGCTCTCACTTTGAACTATGGGGTGTCATTGATTAGGATAGGCAGAGGGGCTAGTGGGAGAGGTGAGCTTTCAGTCGTGGTCTGAGAAATTAGACATGGAAAACTGTATGAAAAGCCAATGATGGAGGAAGGCCCCTTTTGAATCTCACAGTATTGATCTCTTTCAAGACCGTGTAAGGACCTATGTATGAAGGTTAAAACATATTCCATCCATTAAGGTGAGTGTTTTTAGTGGAGAGTCAAACGTAGTCAGAAGGCAGTAATTGTGTGGTTGGTCATCGTGTTTATCGGCTTGTTGTTTACAGACTTCTTTGTGGTGTGCTTCTTAATTAATTCATTGGGTTTGGTAATCCATACTGAGTATAGCCTGAGCTGACTCTAGGGATACAATATCAATACCCACAATCTTAGGTAGAAACCCATGGCACAATAGAAGGGTGAAAGCCCAAGGATGTGTTCATCCAGTCATAACATTGATGCTCAATGTTTGGCTTTTTGCAAGAATTGACGTTGCAGATCTTCCGTTTGTGGATTATTACTTGATGAAAGACGTGAGTTGATGTCCCAGAGGACACAAAGGACCCTCCGGAAATATGACACTAAATGTGTTCCATGATCAGTGATGAGAGCAAAGAGTGTCCCATGAGAGTGTGCTACCACTTGCACAAAAACCAAAGCCAATGTGGCAACACTGTATAACCCCTTAAGTAAATAAAGTTAGCCTTTTTGGTGAAATGTTCTACTACAATCAAAACAGTGGTAAACTCACTGCAAGTAGGAGGCAGTTGAGTGATGAACCACAGACACCATATGCCGCGGTTGTGGTGGTATAGTGAGTGGTTGGAGAAGGCCATGGGTGCTTGGTGACTTGATTTCCATTGAGCACAAATTTAACATTTTAGGATATGGATGGCTTGGTGGAGGTGAAGGATAACACCAGGCAAATACTTACTTTTGGGGAGTAGAAGACAATACATATGGGGCATTGTGAATGTACAAAATCCTCATTCCACTCATACATTAGAGACCAAACTCCGATATTTTGCCTGTAACTGTGTTAGAAATTTGCTATGGTGGCTCCTATAACTTAAAACTGCTCAGGTGGTAGTATCAGGTTCTGTGACTTTGGATCAAAATATCCATATGCAGGAAAGGTGCCTCCATTGCTATTCTTTTGACCCGGTTGTCAATGGATAACAACATCGAAATCATCAAACAAAAGGCACCAACACATAAGTCAAGCTGACAATGCTGAAGTAGACTTGAGGAATTGTAGATACCATGATCTGACAAAAAGTTCACTGTGCACTGAGCACTGAGGGGGTAGCGTTATCATTCATCGAGTGCTGCCTTTATGGCAGGTTTTTTCTAACTGCATATCAAATAGGTTAGTGCATGGGAATCCTTGGTTAGATAACTGCTAAAGAAAAGGTCTTAGGGGTTATCTAAGGTTTGGCGGGCTATACTCCTTTCAACCAGGGCAGCGGAGGCATATGCTTCACTGTTATGGCAGACTATAGCCTGCCTTATTTAGAGAGCTCTGTTTGCATGGTGGAAATAGTGCCTCCAGAGGAGCACTCGCCATGGGGCTCCTCAGAAGGCACTGTAGCTTTCTGAACTGCCACCATATTTAATGTGGCCGCTCAGTAAACAAAGTTTTCTCCCATGATGAGGGAATCATTTAAATGTTGTCTGTTCTGGATTGCTGGGCTTTTCCACGTGGTCCTGAACAGGAAAAAAATACAATTGAACAATTGCCCGACATAAGGAGGTTAATTGGAGGTACTTAGACTGACTTTAAGTTTCCTCTGTTATACCAACGTATGTTTTTCTACATGGGCATTTTATAGCGTAGACTACGTTTTTGGTGTCACACATACTGGTATGTTTAAGCTTGATGTTAAATCCCCTCGTTGGTATAACAGAGAGGAAACTTAAAGTCAGAATGACGGAACATAAGAGCAACATAAGATTGAAAAATGAAAATCCGTCAGTGGCAATGCACTGGCAAGAAGCTGGACATAACGTCTCACAATTAAGATTTACTATACTTGAACCATTGAAAATCTGTCCTGGGATTGATCCAAGCAGTTACTTAAATCTGAATTTTTCTGGATAAAGAGACTTAATTCGCTACAACCTACAGGGTTAAATGACCGTATTGAACTAACTTTTTTTCTATGACCAACATTGTTTCATAACATAAGCCTGCAACTGTTCTAAAATGCCATATGTTATTGATTATGTTTATTTAGCTTTATATATTTAATTTATCACACTAGCGCACATATTAATATGCTCAGAATCGCCACATTGTATTCTATTATGGCTTTAGTTCACCATTTAGCCTGTTTAAAGGGTTACATTCTCTATTGTACACCATTGCGATCTTAGGTACTATCCCTTTAAATAACTAGGCAAATCCCAAACATGTGACCGCCATAAGAGGTTTGCAGTACGTAAAACGTAGCGTTCGCTTGTCTTTCATCGTTTGAACATAGACTTGCGCCGAAAATTGCACCCGGTCAAGCGAACATGGCAATTGCCTGTAATTCTGTCATAAGGCATAAACGGTAAGCGCACTATAAATGAGGAGCAGTCTTCAGCTCCAGATCACTTATGTTTTTTAATAGCATTAGACTTGTTTGTAACAAACATAGAGTACTCACACCATTTTTTGTTATTAGCATTTTTTACTTCGCATTTGCCACATGTAGGCTTATACCATCAACAGAACTCCACTTTAGGCCGTTATCGATAATTCCTCGTACCAACGAGTACGTTATACCTGTAATCACACACTTAAAACCATATTTTCAAATAATTCTCGGTCCTAGATTAGGATCCCTATAACTAAGAGATACATAGATTTTCTTTTAACCACACACATTTACATACCTTTGAACAGCCATTATCATTACTTTTTAGACTCGATATGCATTAAGCAGCATGACAGCATAATATGAGCCACTCAACCTGTTATATTCAAACACTTGAATTTTTTAGTTAGCTTCTAGCAGATTTATCGCGCACATACATACATTTAAATGCTACAAACAAAATACATTTGTTTAATCTAATATGCACTTTTTTAGAATCAAATACATAATTTAAAAAATTCTTTAAACTTCGCTTTATACATTAATTTATAATGAATAGTCACGGTTTTTTCTTCAATTGATATGTCACACAAGACTTAGTAGTATGTCACATAACTTTATTAATCCATTGTTTTGAACAAACTTTATTGAAAATGCAAATCTCTTGTCATTTTTTGAACAGTGCATCATCATTATGTTATATATTTTAGGACTGATCAGTCTTGTTTATCATTTATCCTTTTAGACTCCTGAAGAAGGGTCAATTTGAGGGACCCGAAATGCATTGGGTTTTGACCGTGATGGATTGATTACTGATAATGCACATCATTTGAATGACTTCATAAACTGAAAAACAGAAAACGTATGAACTCTGGAATAAATCTTTAAAAACAGATTTATGATACTGGATTTGTTTTGTATGAACAAACATGTTATAAACAACATAAGGAACAAGAATAGTTCCAATTAAAGAGTGCGCACATTCCTCGGACAAGGATTCTCCTGATCGAATCTTCACTGACAACAAAATTTTGGAATGTTCATCGGTACTACGAACCTTTTAAACATTGACAGGAACCGCTGTCAAGGCAGTTTTTGCCAATGCATTGTAACTTTGCCGACGGCTCCATCAAACAAGATGGGGCTATACGTCAAAGCTGAAAAGAAATTCTTTCAGAGCAAAATTTACGTTTTGACATTTTTTAAAACAATGCTGCCTTGCCATGGGAGTTTCCTTCCTTGGCGAGGGCCATTGAGCATGTTTCAGCACCCCTTTGTGCGAGGTTTTTTCTGACAGTGAAGGGCATTGAAAAACTGCTACATGTTCGCCAATTAAAATTAGGTGGGCTGACAAACAGCAAAATCTCTCATGGCCGTTACTTCGTCATGGTATTGGAGTAGTTTGACCGTGGCAAGATAGAGTAGTCTTTGTCATCATCAAACTATGGTTGGCATGATTAACAGGTAAAACCTACTTGATCTTCAGGTATCATTGCATGGATAACAAAATCTAATCTTTTTTTTTAATTACATTTCAAATATCATGGGAGCACAGAGTGAGGGGGTTTGTCTTGCTCACACTTCTTACATTCATCTGATATATATAAAAAATCAGTTTGTAAATATACATTTGCGACCAAAAATACACACATTTACTCTTACGCGGAATTCACAAAGATAATCCTGGAAGGTGTAAATGAGTTTAAAACTGTGGATTTCTCAGACATGACAGAGGAGAAAACTGTAGTAGTAAATCCCACTTGAAGCTAGCCTTTTAAACTTGAGAACACCACCATCCAGGAAATGGGTAGAAATTTACTCCAGCCAATCCATTAAAAGATGGGAAGAGGGCCAGACCCCTTCAGATCTATTGGGGAGCAAGGGAAGGGCTTTCTCCACAGAGAAAAATATTTTATCCATGGATAAAAAAAAGGTGCATTTGCAAAGAAGTCTCCGTTCCACCTCTGTAGAATAAAGCTCAGCCTAAATAATGACCAGGGAATTTGTCACAGGAGATTCCCAGTAGTTTTCCAGGCACAGCTTTTAGTAGTAAAGTTGGGTAAGTAGAAAGGTGTTATTTTACCAGTGCAGATTTACAGCTTTTTGAACTAGTAAGAGAAGGGAAGAACAAGAAAATGTACCCCACTGTTTTCAGAACTGCTAAGAGAAGTGGAGCACAATACAGCATGACCAGGTGAAGTGCAGTGCAAAAGCAAGTGATAGTTTATTTATTATTTATTTAGTGTTTTATTGAGCGCACAGCTACCTCCGACGGAGGTGTCCCGGCGCTGAACTGATCTCAGAGGAAGGAATGGGGAGGAATGAGAGTTTAGATCTGGGAGAAGAACCAGGTCTTTATTTTTTTCGGAAAAGGGGTTCTGAGGAGGCGAATCTTAACTCTGTGGGTAACTGATTCCAGAGTTTAGAGGTGACAACGGCGAAGGCCCTTCCACCCGTGCGTGTGAGGCGGAAACGGGGGGTTGTGATTAGGCGTAGATTGTTGGATCTGAGGTTACGCTGTGAATGAGAGAGTCTCAGTCTGTGTCGGAGGTATGCAGGGCCACGGTCATTGAGGGCTCTGAAGGCCAGAGTCAGGGCTTTGAATTGTATACGCATTTTTATTGGGAGCCAGTGGAGTTTGATAAGGTGGGGGGAGATGGAGTGTCGAAAAGGAATATTGTTGATTAATCTGGCCGCTGCGTTCTGGACTCTCTGTAACTGGTTGATGAGATAGGCGGGTGCCCCCAAATACAGGCTATTTGCGTAGTCCAGGTGGGAGGTTATCAGGGCATGGACTACTGTTTTCCGGGAGTCAAGCGGTAGGTAGGGAATGATTTTTTTTAACATGCGTAGCTTTCCAAAGCAGGCAGAGGTTACTTTACTGATTTGGGTTTTGCAGGAGAGAGCAGTGTCGAATTGGAATCCTAGGTTTCGGGCCGCTGGGACCGGCACAGGGGGAGGGTTTAGTTCGGATGGCCACCAGATATTGGGGGGTAGAGGAGATTTTTGATTAAAGAATAAGACTTCCGTCTTATCAGTGTTGAGTTTTAAATTGTTCTCGGCCATCCATGAGGCGATCTTTACCATGCAGTTGCGGAAGTTGTCAAATGATTTTTCATCATGGTCTTTAACGGAGAACACCACTTGTGTGTCGTCGTCGTAGAAAGTCACCTTGACTCCACATGATTCCACAATTTTTGCTAGAGGTTTAAGGTACACATTGAAGAGGAGAGGGCTCAGGGCAGAGCCCTGTGGGACTCCCCAGGTCAGTGGTTTTTTGTCAGAGAGAAACGATCCTAGCATCACTTGTTGGGTTCTGTTATTTAAAAAAGATTTTATCCACAGGAGGGGAGGGCCGCCAATCCCTGTCTCTTGCAGGCGAGTCATTAGTGTGTCGTGTGAGATGGTGTCGAATGCCGCGGACAGGTCGAGGAGTACCAACATGGCCTCCTCTCCCCTGTCCGTGCATTCTCTAATTGACTCAGAGACTTCGAGTAGTGCAGACTCGGTGCTAAAGTCCGGTCTGAAGCCTGACTGGGTGTCATGAAACAGGGAGTTAGTTTCCAGATAGTCTGAAAGTTGGAGCTGGACTGCTTTCTCTAGTACTTTGGCGGGTTTGGGCAGAAGTGAAATCGGACGGTAGTTACTCAGACAAAGAGGGTCCATACCTACTTTCTTTTGGATAGGGATAAGGAGCGCATGTTTCCAGGCAGAAGGCACCACACTGGTGGAAAGGGAGGAATTCCAGATTTCGAGAAGAGAGTCGATAATTAAAGGAGCAATGTCATTCAGGATTGAGGCTGGAGCGGGGTCTAGAGGAGAGCCCGACTTGCAGTCCAGAAATAATTTCGTAGCTTTTTCCTTAGTAAGAGGTTGGAATGCTGTAAAGGCCAGATTATGATTGTGATTCGTGTCGGGACTTTTAGTGATGACCTTGCCATTTTGTTGGATGGTGGTTGCAATGTTGATAATTTTCTCTTCAAAGAAATTTGAGAGACTGTCGCATAGTGTTTGCGACAAGGGAATAGGGGCAACGAGGGCATTAGGCTGTGTGAAGTCTTCGACTATATTGAAGAGTGTCCTGGTGGAATTCTTAGCTTTGGCAATGGTATCAGAGAAGTACGTGCTCATAGAGTGGTGTTTGAGTTTACGAAACTCTTTAAGGCCTTGTTTGTAAAGTGCCTTGGCTGCTGGGTCATAGCTCTGTCTCCAGAGACGTTCAAGTTTCTTACACTTGCTTCTATGTGTCCTGAGTTCTTGTGTGAACCAGGGGGCAGAGGGTTTTTGCCTGTTGGGGGTGAGAGGACGCAATGGGGCTATTTTTTCTATTGCAGAAGTGAGGTCATTATTTAGTGTGCACACAGCGGTGTCTAGGTCATCCAGAAGAGGGCTGTGAGTCGTAGCATATATTTGTTCTAAGGCAGTAAGAGAGAGTTTGTGCCACTTTCTGCCATGAGTTCTTATGGCGGCGTTGTGTTTAACAGTTTGGGGTAGGGAGATCTGAAAAGGTACTAAGTAGTGGTCAGACCATGTCAGGGGTAAAGGGGGAAAGGTTGTAAGTTTCTCATGATTAGAGAAAATGAGGTCAAGAGTATGCCCAGCGACATGAGTAGGGCCAGATACCCTTTGTGATAGATTAAGATTTTGCATTGAGTCCAGGAGAAGGGCTGCGCGATTGCAGCTGCTGACGTCTACATGATGGTTGAAGTCTCCCAGGGCAATGAAGTCAGAGTGTTTGAGGGATAGATCTGCTGTAGTTGCTAATAGCTCTTGGATAGCAGATTGAGGAGAGTTAGGGCGATCATAGGCCAGCATCCCTGAGGAGACGGCAGTGGAGGAGTCTATGATAGAGAAGTATAGAGCTTCTATAGGTTTGGCGTTAGTGATTTTCCTGGTGGTAATTTTTAAGTGATTCCTTAGAATTACTCCTATTCCCCCTCCTGGTTTAGAGCCTTCGCGGCTAAATCCAGAGAATCTGTAGCCCGGTGGGATAGCTAGAGCGATGTCAGGGTTGAAACTGTCTTTAATCCAGGTCTCAGTTAGGAAAACTATGTCCCAGGGTGACGAGGATAGTAGCAGCCAGATGTCATTGGCGTGGCCTGGTAGTGAGCGGCAGTTTACTAGTCCCATGGAGTAGGTTTTGGAAGGGGGGGTTGGGGATGGAGTCGGCTGGTTTGCGTGGGCAGGTCCAGATGGGGTGGAGTAAGAAAGAGCAGTTAGGGCATTTATGTGAGAAGGGGGTGGGTGGGGGAAAGCAGCAAGGTGAGGGGGAAGAACAAGATGACTTACCTATGTCCATGAGTTGTGATTTGGACCAGGTAAGTGTCTGGGCGGCCGGAGAACTGGCAGCATGGCCGGCCCTAGGCACGGAGCCGGCGCGGACGGGCGCAGACGGGCTTGCCTAAAGTGTAACTCCATATGTCCAAGAGTTGAAATAATTGAGGCTGAAATGAGATTAAAAAAATTAAATGTGTTGATGGGAAATGGCACAGAGTAGATTAATCAGTAGAAAATAATGGGTGCAATAAATAGCTCATTCTGTGGACATAACATGAATATATTGGTGATTTTGCCAAACAAAATCTGCATGTACTAACCAGAGATTTGTTTCTTCAGTAAACTTTGAAAAATCCAGAGGTTCTGAATTACTTCCACCCAGTACCTTCTGGGATCAATAAACACCACACCACTTGTAAAGGCGATCCGTGCGTACATAGACATTTATGCAGGAATTGTTAATTAATACAGCACTACTAATCAAGACCTTAGTGTGAGCGGAGATTCACTGGATGACATAAAGACTATGGAGCTGTGTATATGTGCATGGGGAATCTTAGTTGAAGGAGGTTTTGTAAAGGCTACTGTAGGAGGCTGACTTAGTACATGGTGTACACTTATTTGAGTGATGCACTCTGCACTAATCCAGGCAACCCTTATGTTGTTTTAGTGGTCTTTAATAACCATAGAAAGCTCTCAAAGTGGTTGCTGTGGAGAGCAGCCTTCATGCTTATCTTGAAGGAGTGTTAAGTAACCTGTTTTACCAGTCTAATCATGTAGTGTAGGTTAAATGAAAAAGAACCTCACAGTGTTTATATAAAAATACGTCTATTACACAACACTCACTAACATATTGGTAAATCACCTACCTAGAGATATCAACACAATACATAATACTTCAATTGCAATAAGGTAAGTAGAAAAATATACAGTGGTCTCCAGGGGGAGACCAAACCATATATTAACACCTTGGCTGCTGTGCATTTTCCACTCCTGTGCTGATTTATGGTGAACTCCTCTATTCATGACGAGCTCAGCTCGTCATCAGCACAGCTCAACTGTGCCTCATGACGAGCTGAGCTCGTCATGAGCATGGAAGGGGTTAAGAAAGTGGAATGCAAACTGCAAAGGAGGACGGATCTTGGACCAGAAGACCCAGAGGAGTCAGGGACACAAAGACCCACCCAAGGTAAGTAATCAGGAATCCCACAGAGGCTGTGTGCCATGTGGGAACTCAGTCACATGCCCAATGGAAGTCAATGGAAGGCTTGGAGAAAAGTGTCTCTGGAGCAGACGGTGAAGAAGTCCGATGAAATCCAAGGGTAGATTCTGGAAGTGAAGAACCTGCATGTAGAGGGGATAAAGTCTTTGCCATTCAGGAGTGGTCAGGAGGCATGGAAAAGCAATGCCCACTGATGCCAGACGCTTTACAAGAGGTGACGATGACCTTGTTGCTGCAATTGTGAGGACCTGGCGATGTTGAGAAAGAACAGGAGTCATGCACGAGCTGTCCTGTGTCAGATGTCGGTGACTAGGTAGTCAGTGTTGAGCAGGAGCACCAACAAGCCTTGATAGTTGCAACTGGCATGGAGAACAAAAAAAGAGCCACGTTGGGCCCAGCAAGGTCCAAGGGAATCACCAACAGCAGGAGAGTTAGAGAAGGCCCTGAGCAAGCAGGGGAGCCACTGAAGGAGGGGAAGACCCTCAGGAGGACCCACAGGCTGGAGACACAGGAGTCGCAAGAGGACTTTGAGCAGCTTGGCAAGAAGGAAGGCCTACGGTGCAGAGGATGTGAAGAGGATGCTGTACTTGTCAGGAAGGGATGCTGGAGCTTCCTGTAGCCTGAAGCTCTCTGGAGTGCAGACCCAACAAGCCTTGGCAATGGAAAGTCAATGTGGTGCATAGGGGTTCAGCCCAGTAGTTCCGACGAGGGATACAGGCCTCAAAATTTCAGGGAGGACAGTGCAGGCCTCAAGGGAGTTGCAGAACCATCACCTGTTTTGCTGAGCCTTGGTAAGTTCGTGGGACATCAGGAGCAGCAGAACGGCCAGCTTCATTGTGGTACCTGCCGATGCAGGGGAGTGACTTCTTCACTCCAAAGGATAATATTTTCTGTGTCCTTGATGCCTACAGGTCTGTTAAACATCCTGGAAGAAGCACAGACACAGACAACGAAGAAGACTTGCAGAACAGCAAGACCAAGAGTAGCTGGAGTCTTCCTTGATGCAGTCTCCGTTCCAGGTGAAGTCCAGCAAAGTCCATGTGTATAGACGGTTAAAGAATTACATGGTTTCAAGCTTGAGTCTTGTTCCACGATGAATCTAAGGAACCACCCACAGGTAAGACCTTATGTACCCCAGGGAAAGGGTTGGAACGACTTAGGGGTCCCTCCCAGAGGAGGGGCTTCACAGAGTAGAGGATACTCCCATGTCCTTTGTCTAGTTTCACACCAGAGCAGGAGCCAAGGGCTCCCTGAACTGGGTAAAACTGGAGTATGCAAGAAGGGCACCAAAAGTGCCCTTCAAAGCAGTCTGGTGGAGCTGGCTAGCGCCTCCACCCATCCCAATACACCAAGTCTTGTCTAGGAGGTGGTCACAAGTCCCTGTGACATGAAACCTATTGTTTTACTTTCCCCTGCTTGAGCTTGGCTCAGCAGCAGGAGGGCAGCAATACTAGCTTGCTGTCAGACACTGAAAGGCTATTGCAGGGAGTACAGAGGGTACCACAAGGGAGGGCCCCAGTATACATGGGATCACAATTCCAACACTGGAATCAGTGTTCGGGTATGATTCTGACATGTTTGATACCAAACATGACTGGTTCCGTGCAGCCACTATATAGTTTGACATCTCGTATTGACTGATGTCCACTATAAGATTTTAATGGCTGACCGCACTTACAAAACCTGGAGAATCTACCCCAAGGTTTGTAGGGGTGTCCTCCTCATGCATTGGTACCCTCACACTTATAACCAAGCACCCTGCCCCCAGGACTGAAGAGCCTGCCATAGGGGTGACTCATAGGTTTTAAGTGCAGTGACGTCAGATATAAGGAAACTTAAATCTGTTGTGAGAGGTGCAAGCACCAACTCACACAGGCTGCAGTGGCAGTCCTGTAGACACAGTTTAAGTGGACTCCCATGGGTGACACAATACATGTTGCAACCCATGGGAGACCCCTGGTGTACCTATGCCCTGGGTATATTAGCACCATATACTAGGACTTACAAGAGTACCACAGTAGTCAATTGTGGATGTACTTACCATGGTCAATTTAGGGTGAAAGCACAGTGAATGGGGTCCTGATTAGCTGGATCCCAGTCAGACTAAGTCAAAAACACACTGACACCAGGCAAAAAGTGGGAGTAGCCATGCTAGAATGATCCTACCTTCCTGCACTTACTATATATAAATATATAACAAATTTGTAATACATTTGGATTGATTTGAGATATCTACGTCCCTCTATTGACCCAGAAGAGTTCACAGTATGAGGCCGAGAGCTAAATGAGCCCTGTAATCTTCCTAATGGTCCATGGGTAGACACAATCTACCTTATAGAGACAATAAAGACCTAGGTAGAAAAAACCAAATGTTGATCAATTAAAAGTGAGTAAATGGCAATCGCAATTGTCATATATATTTTTTAAAATATAGGAATTGAAAAAGACAGCATATTGATTTTCACCACAGCAGATCATACAGATGTAAGTTCATTTATATATTTCACAGAAGCTTTCAGATGACAGTTTTAATTACAAAACATTTATTAATAGGAAAGAAAACTCCAGAAAAGCCTCTCATTTTAATAACCAGCATTGACAAGAACACGAAAGTGTGTATGCTTTAAAATAAGGTACAAATGTGCATAATCCAATAAATAACACTTTTCATGCCATGTTTTCATATGTATGTGTCAGAATTATGTCATGATTGAGCCAATATGGGAGATCATAGGCAGTGCATGGCGGGAGCGCAAGTTATAATTAGCTCTGTAAATTATGACTGGCGAATTTTAGTTGCTTTGTTTGGTCTGAAATGTTAGTTTATTTATATTTGCAACACCTAACAATAACGTTACTTTAACCTTTGTTTTTTTCAATGAATTTCTATGGTTTTGTAAACAAAATAAAAATCTTATCTTACCTAACTATAATGTCACTTTAAAAACTTTTGTTTTTTAAGTGAATTTCTGAGGTTTTTTTGCACATAAAATAAAATATTATAACCATACTTAGCTATAATGTTACTTTAACTTTTGGCTTTTTTTGTGGCTTTCTTTTTTTAATCATATTCACTCAATCCCTCAGTGAGGCAACTTTAGGCCATGCATGATGCTGTATATTGTGGGTTTAGCCATACGGCCTAGCACCTAGAGAAAGCCAACCCCCCACTGAGTATGGCCTTCAGCCATGTACACACAAGGAGATGATGGGCGCAGGGCTAAAAAGTTTCAGCGCTCCGTCCATCATCTCCCTGTGTTTGCTTTGTTTGCCCTTCATTGGCAGGGTATGCCCAGATGTGGGTCCCTTGCTCACTTTGCCATTGGATTCAAGCTAGCCTGGCTGATGAAGGGTGTTACCCAGAAAGCGGTCCCAGGATGCTTGTTTCCGGTTCAAGGAAGACCTGGCTTGGCAGTTCGGGCTGGACTGTTCCCATGAGGCACAGGGTCAAGACTTATTTGCATAAAGCTGGGTCTGAGCTGAGGTGACAAAGTTATCTAAAGAATGATGATGGATTCAACCCAGATCTGTGACTGGGATGAATGTCTGAAAAGTTTCAGCGCTCTGTCCATCATCTCCTTGTTTTTGTTTTGTTCGCCCTAATTTGGCAGGGTATGCCCAGATTTGGATCCCTTGCTCACTTTGCCACTGGATTCAAGCTAGCCTGGCTGATGAAGGGTTTTACCCAGAAACCGGTCCCAGGATGCTTGTTTCCGGTTCGGGGAAGACCTGGCTAGGCATTCGGGCTGGACTGTACCGATAAGGCACAGGGTCAAAATTGATTTGCATATTGCTGGGTCTGAACTGAGGTGGCGAAGCAAGCTAAAGAATGCTGATGGATTCGACCCAGATCTGTGACCGGGGTTGAATGTTTCAGTGCTCTATCCATCATCTCCTTGTGTTTGCTTTCTTCAGCCATGTACAGCATGAGGCCCTCACCCAACCACCAGTAGGATCTCAAACCCACCTCCTTTGTCCGTGGACAGTGTAGGGTTGATCGAAGGGTCTGGCTTGCAGCCAGGTCCTGCTCTCATACCCCTGTGAGCAGCCAACCCCGCAGATTCCACAGCCATTAGCAGTGCTCAGCACAGCAGTGACTACAGAGCCTGCATCTAATGCCCAACAGGGAGCCAAACCCACTACTGCACACAGCCAGAGTCTGTGAGCTGTGTGAGACTGGCTGCAGTGCCTAGCTTGTAAACAGATCCTGTGCCTAAACCGCCTTCACCGTGAGTGGACAAACCCACCCCATATTTTTCTTATAATTATTTTTAATTTCTCTTTGCAGTGCTGTGATATTCCCACTGTCCCCCCACATCCACACCCCACACTTTTACCATGGTTTCGCAGGACCTTGCAAGCTTCACTATGTGAAGTTTACCCTATGTCGGAGACCTGTACCCGCTGGATTGCCACAGTAAGTAACATGAGGGCCATTCTGTGTCGCTCTGCATCCCACAAGAGTACTGCAGAACCTCATGCAAGAACCACAGTGAGTCCTGTAGTACCTGCAGCATATTTAAATGCATGTGTGTGCCATAAACTGTCTGTACAATTGCCAATTTGGGGGGGGTCATTGTGACCACCCCAAAAAAACCTTTCTAGAGCACGGAATGTTGTGGATTGACTGCTTCCTTGCCCACCATTACCCGTGACATTTGAAGTAGGCTTTAGCCAGAAGTAATGAGTTGCATATGCACTGAAAGCCCTGGTTAAGTACTGCAGTCCCTCACTACTCATCAAACAAACAGCAAATATAAATATGTATGCATATAAATGCATGTGTGTTTTATGCACTCGCTTCACTATTGTCAACAATAGGTTTCACTGTGTGGCCCATTGTGTCACCTGCCCAAAACAAAGCATTTCTAGAGGCGGTGCTATGGAGGACTCACTGTTACCTGACCCACCATCACCGGTGACATATAAGGTAGGCTTTAGACGGAAGGCAAGAGTATCAGCACTACTGAAAGCTCTAATTACATATTGCAGCCTCTCAGAACTTATCAAACACTGGAACTCTACTCACAGTCTAGTGCCACATGGATGATGTGCACAAACACTGCTGCTCACCCACTGGCCTCCAAGACCCTATCTCACGCTCTTAGATGCCAGTCTGTCAGACGTTTTTGTGGGGCCAGGGGTTACAACATTAATGGGACCTCTCTGATCAAATATTGAAGACAAGTGGCTCGGGAAAGAGCAAACACAGTATTTGCCTTTGTCTGGTATTGTTGTTGGTCATTAGCTGCAGCAAGATCGTACAGATAAAGCCTTCAGATTTATTATTTAAAAACATGTTTTTACAGGAGAGCGGGCTCCTAAAAAGTTTGGGATCATAGCAAAGGGTCCCAGCTACCCTCCCCTTATGACAGTCCTGCTCAGATAAGTAGAGCTCCTGTTTCCCCAACAAGGGCCTTAACTAGCAGAAATGAAGCATAGCAAAGGAACCCCGGGAACCACCCTTGGCTCCACTGGTTAACACATCTAGAGAGAGACGATATAAACAGCAGAACCCAGCATCCCAGTTCTCCTTTTTAGGTTTTGCCTGCACAGCCCTGGTGCTGTGCATGTGAAATCTGTTGCATTTCATAAAAATCTAAAAAGGATATTACATCCTGCCCCCTTGCTTTCTTTGCTTTTCATTGGTTCCTGTGCTAGCCACTTACTTTTCCTCAGCTTCTATTGGCTGTGGTATACTGTTTCCTGTTGTTCCTTGTGTGTTTCTCTTTTCAGTTTCCCGTTGCCGAAAAACTGTTTTCATCTGCTTTTCTGGTAATATTTTTAATGATTTTTACCTGTGAATTGCTGCCATATCTGTTTGGTGGCTTATTTAGTTTGTTAACCTTTTTTCGCCATCAGATCTGATGTCTTTCATTTTAAATGATAATTGCATAAGTATGTATTCTATCTTTGAGAATTTACTATATCATTAGATCATGACATGTTTTATATAACCCTGGGCGTAAAAATTTGCCCCGCTCGCAGAGTTTGCGTATTTTTGGCAACTCCGCTTTCCTTTAAGAACGCGGAGTTGTCGGAAAACTCTGCACTCCGCAATGGAGGAGAGTTTTTTTTGTGTTTGAGCGCCCAAAATGCGTTTTCGCGGGAGATGCTTACCGGGTGCCTGCAATCGCTGATAAGATTTCCCATCCGTTGTCGAGCGCAGCGAGATTTGTTGGCCGGCTGCACGGTCCCGCAAGAGTGTGTGATCGCAAACTCGTCATTCAGGTGCGCGATTGGACATCCGGTGGAAGTTTTGTGAAGCAAGCCATTCCGAACATGCAGAATCTGCAACCTGGCAAAGGTTCTCTCCCAAGCAGCATCAAAACCTCGAAATGACGATTTGAATTAAAAATCTCCTCAGATTGACATTTGGCTGTACTTGTTTGTGCAAGGTGTCCTTTTTCTTTTTTTACTTTTTTAAGAGGAAGTAAGTCTCCAGAGTCTCCAACTTCCTGTTCCTGTCCAGCAGGCTCCTCCCAGTGCTTTGTCTATTTCCTGATCACTTTTCATTTGGATTTGGAGCTGGAAGGATCACTCTTTGTGTCTGCTGCATCATATATAATTGGATTTGAGGACTTATGAATTTAAGATTTCACAAGTAAGTTGGAAAATTAGTGTTTGTTTGATTGGGGCATTGAACCTTCTTTTTTTGTACTTTTCATAGTTTTTTTTAAAATGTAATGTGGTGGGTGGCCTGTAGTTTAAGTAGGGGCCTAGTTGTTTCTTTGTAAGTAATTGTTCTTCTTTTATAAAGGAAACATGTTGCACAGTTCACTATATTTTCTCCAACTTTTGAAATCAATTTGCAATATTTATTTTAATTCTCTAGCCCAGTAGTCTGCCAATAGGCCTTTCAGCCAGTAGGCCCATATCTGGTCATGGGTACATGAACCAACTGTTTCTGTGGTGTCTCTTTTATTTAAACATCATTTAGGGCATGGGTGGCAATGGATTGAATTGCAAAATGTGGTTTTTGGTGTTTCACTTTTTTCTTGGGTGTTTGTTGTATAACTTGCAAACCTTTTGTAGCCCTGTGGGTTTTCGTTTTGACGTTGTTGCATTAAAGCTGTGTTGTTTAGCAAGCCTCCTTTGTCTGGCCAGTGTGTGAGTGTGTTTGTAACAGTATTCCAGCATTTGCTTTGGCTGAGCCTCCCCGTGTGGCCAGGGGACATTTTGTAAAGTCTGTGTCCATTTAGGCCTGCTTGAGTTCATTGTTTACCAGGCCTCCTGCTTGTTGTGAGGGACCATGTGGCTGGTGGCCATTTTTTGGTGGTAGTTAGTGTGCTTTTGCCCTAGGCCTGCAGGTCTTTGCTTTGTTCCTCTTGGCCTACTGCTTCCATCCATTGTCAGCTGCAGCTCCCTGAATGCTGCATCCCATGTGATGCACAATGCCAAACCGGTTCCTTTACATTTGTATTTTTGTTGTTGTTCTTCTTCTTTCCTATCCTTCCCAAGTGTACAGTACAGCATGAAAGCCCTTGTTGTCAAAGCCTCACAAATGGCTATACTGTATTGTTATGTTTTTTTAATAACTAAGGTAGTACCATACACTAAGTTATATATTATATTTGTTTGTTTGTACTAGTCGTAAATGAACCACAACACTGAATGCCACATTTCACTGATGTTCTTGCTTCTTTGCTTTTAGGTGCCCAAAAGAGGAGGAGACAACATCACCCATTGTACTGCCAGACAGAAGTCCTGCTGTGCACGACGTCACATGACGTGTGACCACAGACATCTCTTCAACTTGTGCCACTGCGTGCTGCTGACATCTTGAAGATGATTCAGAAAAGGGGGTGGTGATGAACAGAGTGTCTGAATTAAGCAGACCACTCTTACCCAGTCCAAATATAAGGGCTTGATCCATCACCGTTATTTATCTCACTGCACCATCCCAGCTCAGAACCTGGCTATATGCAAATCAGTCTGTCCCTGGCCAAGTGCATCATGGGAACAGGGCAGACTAAACTACCAAGCCAATTCTTCACCAGAAAGGAGACAAGCTACCGGGGACCGGTTTCTGGCATTTCAGCCGTCTTCGGCCCGGCTTGCTTGAATCCTGATGGTGCAGTGAGAAAGGGACTCACGTCTGAGTATACCCTGCCACACCTATAGTGGCCAAAACTGATTCAGAAAAGGGGGTGGTGATGAACAGAGTGTCTGAATTAAGCAGACCACTCTTACCCAGTCCAAAGATCAGGGCTTGATCCATCACCGTTATTTATCTCACTGCACCATCCCAGCTCAGAACCTGGCTATATGCAAATCAGTCTGTCCCTGGCCCAGTGCATCATGGGAACAGGGCAGACTAAACTACCAAGCCAATTCTTCACCAGAAAGGAGACAAGCTACCGGGGACCGGTTTTTGGCATTTCAGCCGTCTTCGGCCCGGCTTGCTTGAATCCTGATGGTGCAGTGAGAAAGGGACTCATGTCTGAGTATACCCTGCCACACCTATAGTGGCCAAAAACAATTCAGAAAAGGGGGTGGTGATGAACAGAGTGTCTGAATTAAGCAGACCACTCTTACCCAGTTCAAAGATCAGGGCTTGATCCATCACCGTTATTTATCTCACTGCACCATCCCAGCTCAGAACCTGGCTATATGCAAATCAGTCTGTCCCTGGACCAGTGCATCATGGGAACAGGGCAGACTAAACTACCAAGCCAATTCTTCACCAGAAAGGAGACAAGCTACAGGGGACCGGTTTCTGGCATTTCAGCCGTCTTCGGCCCGGCTTGCTTGAGTCCTGATGGTGCAGTGAGAAAGGGACTCATGTCTGAGTATACACTGCCACACCTATAGTGGCCAAAAACGATTCAGAAAAGGGGGTGGTGATGAACAGAGTGTCTGAATTAAGCAGACCACTCTTACCCAGTCCAAAGATCAGGGCTTGATCCATCACCGTTATTTATCTCACTGCACCATCCCAGCTCAGAACCTGGCTATATGCAAATCAGTCTGTCCCTGGCCCAGTGCATGATGGGAGCAGGGCAGACTAAACTACCAAGCCAATTCTTCACCAGAAAGGAGACAAGCTACCGGGGACCGGTTTCTGGCATTTCAGCCGTCTTCGGCCCGGCTTGCTTGAATCCTGATGGTGCAGTGAGAAAGGGACTCATGTCTGAGTATACCCTGCCACACCTATAGTGGCCAAAAACGAAAAGGGGGTGGTGATGAACAGAGTGTCTGAATTAGGCAGACCACTCTTACCCAGTCCAAAGATCAGGGCTTGATCCATCACCGTTATTTATCTCACTGCACCATCCCAGCTCAGAACCTGGCTATATGCAAATCAGTCTGTCCCTGGCCCAGTGCATCATGGGAACAGGGCAGACTAAACTACCAAGCCAATTCTTCACCAGAAAGGAGACAAGCTACCGGGGACCGGTTTCTGGCATTTCAGCCGTCTTCGGCCCGGCTTGCTTGAATCCTGATGGTGCAGTGAGAAAGGGACTCATGTCTGAGTATACCCTGCCACACCTATAGTGGCCAAAAACGATTCAGAAAAGGGGGTGGTGATGAACAGAGTGTCTGAATTAAGCAGACCACTCTTACCCAGTACAAAGATCAGGGCTTGATCCATCACCGTTATTTATCTCACTGCACCATCCCAGCTCAGAACCTGGCTATATGCAAATCAGTCTGTCCCTGGCCCAGTGCATCATGGGAACAGGGCAGACTAAACTACCAAGCCAATTCTTCACCAGAAAGGAGACAAGCTACCGGGGACCGGTTTCTGGCAATTCAGCCGTCTTCGGCCCGGCTTGCTTGAATCCTGATGGTGCAGTGAGAAAGGGACTCATGTCTGAGTATACCCTGCCACACCTATAGTGGCCAAAAACGATTCAGAAAAGGGGGTGGTGATGAACAGAGTGTCTGAATTAAGCAGACCACTCTTACCCAGTCCAAAGATCAGGGCTTGATCCATCACCGTTATTTATCTCACTGCACCATCCCAGCTCAGAACATGGCTATATTCAAATCAGTCTGTCCCTGGCCCAGTGCATCATGGGAACAGGGCAGACTAAACTACCAAGCCAATTCTTCACCAGAAAGGAGACAAGCTACCGGGGACCGGTTTCTGGCATTTCAGCCGTCTTCGGCCCGGCTTGCTTGAATCCTGATGGTGCAGTGAGAAAGGGACTCATGTCTGAGTATACCCTGCCACACCTATAGTGGCCAAAAACGATTCAGAAAAGGGGGTGGTGATGAAGAGAGTGTCTGAATTAAGCAGACCACTCTTACCCAGTACAAAGATCAGGGCTTGATCCATCACCGTTATTTATCTCACTGCACCATCCCAGCTCAGAACCTGGCTATTTGCAAATCAGTCTGTCCCTGGCCCAGTGCATCATGGGAACAGGGCAGACTAAACTACCAAGCCAATTCTTCACCAGAACGGAGACATGCTACCGGGGACCGGTTTCTGGCATTTCAGCCGTCTTCGGCCCGGCTTGCTTTAATCCTGATGGTGCAGTGAGAAATGCCAGAAACCGGTCCCCGGAAGCTTGTTTCCTTCCCAGTATAAGAATTGGCTTGGTAGTTTGGTCTGCCCTGTTCCCATGATGCACTGGGCCAGGGTCAGACTAATTTGCATATAGCCAGGTTCTGAGCTGGGATGGTGCAGTGAGCCTAAAAACGGTGATGGATCAAGCCCTGATCTTTGGACTGGGTAAGAGTGGTCTGCTTAATTCAGACACTCTGTTCATCACCACCCCCTTTTCTGAATTGTTTTTGTCCACCATAAGCGTGGAAGGGTATACTCAGATGTGAGTCCCTTGCTCATTGCACCATCAGGATTCAAGCAAGCCGGGCCGAAGACGGCTGAAATGCCAGAAACCGGTCCCTGGAAGCTTGTTTCCTTCCCAGTATAGGAATTGGCTTGGTAGTTTGGTCTGCCCTGTTCCCATGATGCACTGGGCCAGGGTCAGACTAATTTGCATATAGCCAGGTTCTGAGCTGGGATGGTGCAGTGAGCTAAAAAACGGTGATGGATCAAGCCCTGATCTTTGGACTGGGTAAGAGTGGTCTGCTTAATTCAGACACTCTGTTCATCACCACCCCCTTTTCTGAATCGTTTTTGTCCACCATAAGCGTGGAAGGGTATACTCAGATGTGAGTCCCTTGCTCATTGCACCATCAGGATTCAAGTAAGCCGGGCCGAAGACGGCTGAAATGCCAGAAACCGGTCCTTGGAAGCTTGTTTCCTTCCCAGTATAAGAATTGGCTTGGTAGTTTGGTCTGCCCTGTTCTGATGATGCACTGGGCCAGGGTCAGACTAATTTGCATATAGCCAGGTTCTGAGCTGGGATGGTGCAGTGAGCTAAAAAACGGTGATGGATCAAGCCCTGATGTTTGGACTGGGTAAGAGTGGTCTGCTTAATTCAGACACTCTGTTCATCACCACCCCCTTTTCTGAATCAGTTTTGGCCACTATAGGTGTGGCAGGGTATACTCAGACGTGAGTCCCTTTCTCACTGCACCATCAGGATTCAAGCAAGCCGGGCCGAAGACGGCTGAAATGCCAGAAACCGGTCCCCTGAAGCTTGTTTCCTTCCCAGTATAAGAATTGCCTTGGTAGTTTGGTCTGCCCTGTTCCCATGATGCACTGGGCCAGGGTCAGACTAATTTGCATATAGCCAAGTTCTGAGCTGGGATGGTGCAGTGAGCTTAAAAACGGTGATGGATCAAGCCCTGATCTTTGGACTGGGTAAGAGTGGTCTGCTTAATTCAGACACTCTGTTCATCACCACCCCCTTTTCTAAATCGTCGACATCTTGAAGATGGCGCCAAAGAAAGGTACCAGGTCCAGTGCCAAGAAAGTTGCCAGTGAGAAGAAGTTATTGCCACTTACCAAGACCAGTATGCTGCCCAAGACCTTTTTTGGGAAACCAAAAATTGTGCCTGCAGCAGGGATATCCCAGCTGATTAAAGATAAAGACTTGCAAGTAAAATGCCATTATTTGATCTTTTACTTAATACTACTAGCAAGAAGTGAAATATGTAAACTTGGGCTCAATCGGAGGCCCCCTCTTGGCAGGGCTGGAAGAACTCTGTGGTTTTTTTTCAAGGAAATGGGTTTTGGAATCTGTTAAAATATTGAAGATCTCACTGTCCAATGATTATACCCTCTCATTTCAGTAACTTGGAGGGCAGAACAAACATCGAAATAACCCAGTAATTCTGATTGATCTGTATCCGATTTTTGGCACTCATGAAGGGCGCATTGACTGGTGCTAATCGGTGGTGAAATGAGGACAAAAAGAAGAAGAAAAAAAAGCGTTGTCCAGGGAGCAAGCTGGGAGCAGCACCACGCATCAGTGGACCCACCCCACCAACCTAGGCCTAAGCCCATGTCTGTTGCAGAGGCAGCCAGTGTAATCACGAGTCCAACACCGACAAGCAGTGATGTTGAAATTATCGCAAAGTAGTGCCCAATCAATGTAGGAAAGTCAGATAAGTGGGCAACAACAGCCGCAACAACCACCCCAATATTGGTAGTTCCTCCCAAAGTAGCGGCAGTTCAGGAGATCTAGCTTCATGCAGAGGAAAAAGAAGAGCAAACCACTCTTTCAGAAGATCCATTGTCTTCCAGATCCCCAGCAAGGATAAGGAGGGTTAGTCCATCAACTTCTACTGCAAGCCCTCCTACTGATGATTTACACGCCACTTGGAAGCCACCTCATTCTGAGAGTAAGACATGCCACGAGACAAGGCTAGGAAAAAGGAAGGTTCAAGAAATTTTTAGAGTTATGGAGGTAGAAATAGAAGAGGAGGATGATGACGAGCCAGCCATCATGGTCATTAGCCCCGCCCCAGTGGAGACCGACATTGCCCCATCCCAAATTGGTGTGAGGGATGTGGCACAGATACCACCACCACAGATTATATCCACCAACACCACCTGAAGCTTCCATATTTTGACCTACATCCACCACAACCACCTCAGTAGATGTAGGTACTGCAGGGAGTCAAACACCATGCCCACCTACCAGTTCATCCGACATTCCAAGTGGCACCTGCCGCATCCGGAAATTGACCTTCCCAGTTTGGGACCTTTTTATTTGGTTAGCAAGAAGGAGGTGAACATTGCTATATGCTCCATTTCTATACAAGGTGTTAGGTAAGCTTTATACAAACTATGGTACAAGAGGCCAAAAAACCCATCTGAGAAAACACCACTTGATCCAGTGGGAGGAGCACCTTAGCAGGCAAAAAACTGCACCCATTGCTGTTGGAGGGAATGAAGAAGTAGAAGATCCGATCACAGTGGAAGGTGAACTAGAGGGAGACATTTTCTCTGGTACACAAAGCTGCCCTGTCCCCAGCAGTGCAGTGGTACCGTCCACATCCTCATCAGCAACATCGCAATGGCACAAGAGTCAGGCTGAGACACCAATGGGTCCAAGATAAGAGAGTACCGCAACAGAAAACGTGCTTTAAGCCTAACATCTGGCATCAAGAAGTCACCTAAGTCTGAGAAAAATTCCCTTTGGGATATTCTCTTGTCATACAATGTATCCAAACATACCTCAATAATCAACAGCACTCCAAAACATTCATTGGGTCAGTACATTCAACACCAGAAAGTCAACATTTAGACAGGAATTATTTTCCGTGAGGAAAGTTTTATTATTATTTTTAAGCTTATTCATATAAAATCATTCAAAATATCTCGCTACAAATAGCACAACAATATACACATTAAAAACAGCTATAAAAACCAAGTCATAGAAATACAAAAAAATATAATAAAAAAATAATGACAATTTTCACATTGGTATAACATTAATCACTTATGTCAAAAAGATCATGTACAAATGCATTCAGTGGTTTGTAAGCAAAAAGACAGCGACGCGTTTTGGAGGATTATGTTGATCCACCTCCTTCTTCAGGCTGGTGTTGAATGTACTGACCCAATGAATGTTTTGGAGTGCTGTACAACACAAAGCTGGATAAAAAGTTAGCGCTGGACCTCCTCCCTTTTTCTTTTGTGGAAGGGCTGGGTTTTTTTGAATTTGTAGCAGCTATCAGCCGGAAATGGAAGGTTCCAGCACTACATCACGACATGCTTGAATTGCTTGGACAAGCTTTGCAGCAGAGTGCTGTTCACACTACCCACCTGACAACAGACATGTGGACCAGTTGCCAAGCCACTGATTACATGTGCATCACTGCACACTGGATCTCTTTTGTGGGAGTTAGAGAAAAGATATCTGCAGCAGGTGTTCGCCATGAAAAAATCTCATACTGCTGCAAACACTGTGGAAGACTTTGACAGCAAGGTCTTTGTATGGATGCATCCAAGAGGGCTAAACATTGGTTTTGTTGCCATGGCAGTAATATAGTTAAGGCCATGGCCGATGGTGGCTATTTCAGGGTCCTGTGTTTGGTGCACTGCATTAACATCATTGTTCAAGACTTTCTGAGAAAAGAAGACTGAGTCAGCAACTTACCTACCACCTGCAGAAAGACCTGCATACATTTCAGCCATTATTTTTAAAGCCCGGAAACAGCTGAGGATCATTTAACGTGATAATAGAATGCCAGTTAAAGCCCTCATCCAGGAGGTAACAACACATTGGAACTCAACTTACTACATGCTTGAACATCTGTTTGAACAGTAGAGACAAATCAATGAATATGTCATGCAAAGAGGGGATGCTACTGTGAAAGGCATGGTCATCGAGATAGATTAATGGGGCCTAGTTAAATGCGTAACAGAGATGCTACTTCCTTTCGAGGTCTTCACGCGTGAAGTCAACAAAGAGGACTGTACTTTGTGCCAAGCTTTCCCATTGTTGCACATGCTACAGTAACAGCTAAAGGGGATGTATGCAATGTACTCAGTTGTGGAGGAAAAAAAAGAAGCATATGAGTTGGTGGAGAGCTTAACCCTTCACTTATCTGAAAATACAAGGGTGCAAAGAGGCACTTAGAAAAAGAACAGCCAGGAATGAGAATACCACTACTCCGGGGCACAACAAGTACTACAGGGCAGCTGGCTTCAAATTCACCTTCAGAGCCTGAGGACAGTGCGGTTGGATCACAGCAGCCAAACCACCACGAACAACATTAACAACAACAACAACAGGAGCATCAGCCACAAAATAGGCACAGGAATGGTTTCTACAGCGAGGGCTTACGTCCAATGCTGAGGCAAAGCAGAGCAACAACCATGATCATTGTGCGGAGGGTCCAGGCCTATCTGGATGACCCAACAGAGGTCTACTTTGATCAAAACCCATTGTATTGTTATGGGAAAAGGCTCCAATGCCCAGTGCTCAGCAAGCTGACGATAAACTATCTGGCTTGCCCTGTCGCAAGTGTCTCTTCTAAGCGTGTTTTCAGTGCTGCTGGTCCCAATCTGACAGTGAAAAGGACCAGTCCCTCAACCCAAAACGTGGAGAGGTTAACCATGATCAAAATGAATCAGCACTTTAGGCCACCGGATTACACCATACCTGAAGTAGCACAGCAAGAAGATGATGACTCAGGTCATGGAAGTAGTGTATTAGAAGATCTACTTCTGGGTGAACCACCAGAGTTTGAGGACGAGCTCTATTTCCCTGACAACTAGGCTTCCAAGTTACTTTCATTCTTGCTGTGACGCCCCAAAAATATCCCCTTAAAAAAGATATAGCTAAGGAATATTATTTACTTTTATTATTTGTGTGTGTCACTGTCTTTCTGGTTCGAATTACAACAAATCCATCACCACTGTCTTACTCTTTTATTGCCATATTGGAGTTTCAACTGTGTGCAGTCAGTGAAGAAGTAAGTCCACTCCTCCGAGTCCTGCTCCTGACTTACTCCTGACTCGCCCTAAATCTATTTCCCTCAAGCCAGACATTGGATGGAGAATAGTACAACACATGTGAAATCTGTGCCTGCCTTGTTGAGTCTCTCCAAAGAAGCTTACTATATCCATTCTCCTTTCCGAGCCTAGAGGGACTGCCCCGGAGGAACAGGTAAATGATGGCATGCATTGCATTCTGACTCTGAGTGATTGCTGTTTGTGTTGTTGTGCATGATGTCTACTAGTATTTAATCTACACACAAAAAAGTGACTCAAGTTAATGTTTCTCTTCTTGTCGTTAAATAACAAAATTGTTCTACTGCAGGCCGATCCATTGCATTTTTGATTCTGGACTCACTCAGGACACTACAGAGTTGGATACCATGATGACCATACCATAATCGCACATAGTCAGTAGGATCGGAGATGATTGTTTGAATAAATAACTTAGGCATTTCATGAAGAGGCCTATAAGGAAAACAACAACAACAACACCTGACCTACATGTCTGTGTAGTGGTGGAGGCGAGAGTGGTAGTATGTCTGTTTAGTGGTGGAGGCGAGTGTGGTGGTATGACTGATAGCGGTGTATTTATTTTGCTACTTAATTCAGAAAATGCTATGTTGCTGTGTGTGTATGTGTGCTCAGTGCTGCCTGTCTCAAAATCTAAGCTAAGTGGAGGTTGGGTGGGCAGGCCTGCGCCTGTTGTTGGAGGTAACTGCTGAAAATAGAGTAAACATGATTTAGCCATGCCGCCTGTGAAAGTTTTCTTGTTGCACTCCTCCTTAATTTATGCAGTTCAAATTTACTTTTCTCCTTGATTTTCCAATATCATTTTTGCTTTTCCATCTACACTTACAGGCCGGCCTTTACCCTGTGCTAAACTGGGAAAAACAACTCACACTTACCTTACCAAACCGCATCTGCCAGACAGGCATCCAAGATTGACGGGTAGACAGTCCAAGGAAGGACCAAGAGGAATGCTGAGATGCAACTCCCACTTTGACCATAATTATAGTATCATTTAATTTGATTCATTTCATTCTCTTCAATCATCATGACTGTGGGTATTGTTGTTTATTATGTTTGCTTATATTTGATTCCTTCAGATAGTTTTTCATTTTCTTTGCTAGCTTTAAAAGGAAGCCTGGTAAAAAAGAACATAAAATGTATGTAACGTGGGTCTCTCTGGTGGCAGACAGGCAAGGCAATGGCATAATAATAATAATAATTAATATACTGCTGCCCTGTACTACTAGTCTAGTACTACTCATCAATTCAAGTCATCATCATCATCATGCATGCATTTCCCTTTCTCCCTTAGCAGATTTATGATGGTCCGCTGTCAAGATTGTGTGTTGTCCAAGTGTAGTGTTTGTCTTTGTCAAACCTTTCCCTCAAACACCCCTTCCCAACCATTCATCAAACTCCAACCCACTTGCCTCGAGTTGTTTGATTTATATTGAGATGTGAATAAATTAATTTAGACCAATACTGATAACACACTTACTGGGGGGTATGTGGTGAACGCAACACTAACTCAAGGCAGGGCGAAGATCTTCTTCTTCTCTAAGTATATATACTTCACTTTAGCCCACACTGGCAATATTAGATTGCCCACCCATTCACAGTATTCATCATTCATTTTTTTCTACAGAGGAACATAAATAATCCATAATTAGAATATAATTGGTTTCCAGCATCAAGTCATCATCAATCATCATCCTAGTTCCAGGCAGCACTAAAGGTTACAAAGGCACTTGTCTGCTTCATCATCATAGCTAGAGTCGACTTCAGTTTGTAACTTGTACTAGGCTAGCCCTCCAGGCATTCTAGTTTATTCTACTTTAGCATTGCTTATCATCATGGTTTCTTGTTTGGCAGTCTTCTTGTGTACCGTACTTCTACTACTGGTTCCTGAGTCTCCCTCAGGTGACTGACTGTCTCATTTTCTTTTTTTGCACATGCTACAGTCAGTGTCTACAACTACTAATAGTAACACCATGGCACCTTGGGAAACCAAACCATTACTATGCAGCCATTGCTTCGCCTAAGTGTAAATAAACATCAATCACAGGAAATAGAAGAAGTTTGGGGAGGCATAATTAATAATATGGAAATTCATTAATTAATTCACACACCCTTTTGAGCCCATATTGGTTTTATTGGTTTTAGTTGCAGACTGCATAAACTAGGAGGAGAGACTTATAGTACTAGTAAGACAAGTCACAAGTGAGGGTACCCCATCTATTTGTTGATGTGTTACACTATCTGCAGATTATTTCAATCAAAAACTGGCTGCAGCCCTGCTGCTGCAAAGCAAACCATGTGAAGTAAAAGAGTAACCCCCCACAAAACATTTACCTCATATGTAAACTATAAATAATGTATTCCCTTAACAAATAAACTAATGAAAAAAACAGAACACCAGACCCACCCCTCTCCCTAACCCCAACCAATGTCCAAAATAGTCCAACTTCCATTGTCCATAAACACCAACTTTTCCCCAACACCCAATTCCCACCCACTAAAAAAAGGATTCAAAGAGGGGCAAGGCGACAGAGTTCTAGCGGCGGGCTCGCCGGATCTTGTTACTCTCCAGGGCCTTTATCCACTCCTTTAGGCACAGCATCCAGAGAAGCATGCAGCTCTTAAATGCTAAACAGTGTTTAAAGAAATACGGTGGGCGGCTGCCAGACCACGACGCGGAACCACTGGAGGCACTGGGGGTTGTAGTGTAGTTCCTATTTTCCCAATAGGCCCTGCGCATTGGAATAACATAAACAGTAGTATTGACGTAGAAGTGCGGATCTTTCAGGCCTCTACTGACTATGCTAAAATTAATTAGGTTTGTTACCAACTAGCTCAGAGGTCACTGGAAACTTTCTTGACTGAATAGGAAGTGATCAGCTTCCCTGGCACAGACAAGAAGGGATTCAGTTTTCCAACAACCGTGCAACATGACAAATTTGCTCCTCAGATAAGAGTCAATCTCTAGAGTCGTGTGAAACAATAGACAGTTATTTTACTCAGTCAGTTTTTGTGCAGTTTACTTTCACAATATATAGAGAATAGAGAGACGGGTGTTTTCAATAAAGGGTAACATTTATTGAACAGTCTTTCTTCTCGTACAAGAGAAATGAATTGCCACAATTGCAAGACTTGTTATTATAAAAAGTACGTACAGTAAGATGAGTATTACGAAATAATACTGTAAAAGCATTGATATGGTTTCTTAGCCATACAATGGTTTAAAATGAATAAAACATATATACATTCATATATACATTAGGCTAAAATACTCAACTGGTGCTTCTAACTACGCCTACCCCAGTGTACCTGACCTAAGCCTAATACTTGGGAGGGGAGTCAGTAAGTAGCTTTAAGTTAAGTTGGTTTTGCCAAGGTTTGCTTCAAGAATTCTCTCTAAGGGTTTAGTCAACACCATACCTCTGAAATAGAATGATGGAGGTCTGGTATCTCCTTCAGGGAACTCGATATCCCAGTCACTCGCAAGAGTGGACTGGAAACGCTGGAGCTGGATTGCTCTGCAGGAGAAAAGACAGCGTCTCTCTCAGCGCGTCGAGGAAGAGGAGGAGGGGCAGCGTCCGCGGGCAGCTTGCATCTGCTGGGCTCTTGCAGGGGACGGCTGTTCAGCTCCTAAGTTCACCACACCATTGTTCGCTTGTTAGCAGCGATAGCAGTAGCGATTGCAGCGATGGTATCATCAGCATAACAGCAGCAACTTCAGCGTTTGCTTAAGGCAACGTTGGTAATATTTATACCTGAAAGGTGCCTTGTTTGACGTAAGTTTTTGGACATAAGACGTCAATAAAGATGTCACTAGGAAGTGATCGTCTATCAGTGCTCATTAGAGTTCTATTACTAATCAAAACATAGCAAGCGGGGCTTTCCCAGGTTGCTGAGTTTTTATCTTGTTGAAGAACTCGGAGTGTTAATCTAGGAATCTTAGATAGTAACTTCTGCTATGTCATTGCACTAATTAGCTGCAAAGGAAGTTGCAGAGGAAGCGATTCTGAAATGTGGCTCTGTTCGTGTGAGGCCAGAGACGAGTTTCTGAATATTGCATTTGATCGCTTATGCCATTATAGGGGTATAAGGGGATTATAGCCGTATAGGGGCATAAGGTCACAGTATCGATCAGAGTCCTAGATTAGAACGCAACACCCACTCCACGAATTCATGTCCATCAAATTACTAAAACTAGAGCAATAAGATGCATGTGTAACACTGCCCACCCCAAAATACATATATGCATTTCAAACAGGCGTATTTGTAATACGTGAAAATATAGGTACTGTACATTTTTGAAGCATAGAAATCATTCAAATTATAGCATATGCAATCAATGAACGATTTTGCAAAAAGAATTACACATGAAATATCTCTGAATACAGAAAAGAAGGGCGAGATAATTTCATCACGTATAAAGGCATTGCAGTAAAATGTGCTAGAGGCTGGCGTAAAGTTATCATGTCTCTAGATTTATCTAAAAATAGAAGTAGAAACTTCTGTTCTCTATGAATAGTTCTACCTTAAGCAAAGAATTTTCGTGCCAAAAAAAAAAGGTGAATATTAAAAAGTGTTCAATTCAAAAGAATTCTTGCTGAACGGGGAAAATAGAGTTCCAACGCTTTTAGCAGTTTTTGTTGTTCAAAACTGAAGGCCGAATTCAGAGTTCATGGGAACGCTGTGTGTCGGAATGCTTCTCTAAAGTTATTGTTTCTGTTCGGGTGAGAACATCATATCTAGGGCTCCCGGTTTTCCGTTTTTACGGATTTATACACATAAATACAGACGGAAAACTATTTTTCCATTGTCTGCATTTATATTTAGAAACGGAAAAATACGAGTAAAACTTCATGGATAAGGTCACCTTCTGGAATGTGCTAATCAGCAGTGAGGAAGCACACCTTGGGCGCACATTAAGCTCCTCTGCTACAATCTACTATTGCCAAGTGAGTAAAGGCAGACGGCCCATTCTCATTCTAAATGTGATAATCATCTGCAGTCTGTAGGCAGCTGATGGCTGCTCCGCCCCCGCCCTCGCTTCTCTCCGGCCGGCTCTCACAGCCACAGCTGAGCCGCCTGTTTAAGCTCCATCCCTCTCCTCCTGCTCAGTCCTGCAGAACAGGGCGGGAGGGAGGCCTCCCTGGTCCTAGCGCCCCTCCGGCTGCAGGACACAGGACGGGCACACCTTGCTGTCCAGGGCGCTCACCTCCGGGGCCGGAAAGGCCTGTGAACTATAGCCATGCGGTAGGGCTGGTGCAGAGTCAGTCACGTCACGAGGGAGCCTGCGACTGGTGGGTAGGATACAGCAGAAGTTTCATTAGTTTTTTCTTTCTCCTATGGCGCTTCACTGCCCATAGGGTCCCACCAAAGGCGCGTCTTGACCGGACCTGGAGGGGGGGGGGGTATTGGGCAGTGTCCTCTGACATACCAAGCAATGGAGGCTTCCCGACTGCTTCAAATCTTTTGGAAGTGGACTTCTCAGAACCAACTCAAGAAAATAGTGACAATATTTTAAACATATTGGACAAACCCAATACTTTTAGAAGAAACATGTTTTTGCAGGGTTAACAATGTTTACAGGCTACTGACAAATCATCAAAGGGAGGCTTGAGAGAAATGAAGTCACACGCTGTTTGTACAGATTTTAGTACAAAGCACATTCCATCAGCTTTCCTAAACTTATTTCAATATAAAGGCCCTTGTTGCAAATTCTCTGACAATTCCTTCTGTGGCAAGATAACCTGTTCATTAAAAATTTATAAATATAACATGTCCAGAAATGCACTCCTGTTAGGATGTTGGCCAAATGTATGCTTCCAGTCTGTATTATATACTCACCCAAGGAGAGTTAAGAGAAAGTGTCTGAAGTACGTCAACATACTGACAGAAAAGGTACTGGAAGAGATACAAGTGAAACAAGCATTTGAAATGCAATAGGTCCCGCATTTATGAGAGTTTGAGCTAATGGCATTGTAAGTGACAATGCCTTTTATTTATGTGTTGTTTTTAAAAAAGATAAATGAAAGGCATTGTCAGTTACAATGCCAATAGCTTAATCTCTCGCGACTGAGCAGCCCCCGTCCAGTGGTATAGGACCCAACAGCACTTTTGATCTGGCCAGCAAACATTGGGCCTAACAAGTGGGCTCAATGCATTGCAAACACAGAGCCTCACAAAGCACCGCTTTTATCTTCCATCCACCTATTTTCATATAGACGATCAAAGGCTCAAGCACTAATGGCGCCTCATCAGCTCCCCATTACTTTCAAATCCATGGGAAACGTGTCACATCTGCCTGAGTACACTTCACCTGTTTAACTAAGGTCCCGACCTGGTTCCCCCTCACCCCTGCAGTACTTGCAGAACCTTGTCTGTGAAGGTGTTGTCACCCAAAACACATTTTTGGGGGCCTGGACTTACTTTAATCCAGAGCAAGAGAGGAACACACAATGCATTTCTTGTATATTATAGAAGTAGTACAGCACTAAGTTTACTCAATGCCTTCAACTTCAAGTGTAGAAAGGCATTTTATTTCTGCTGTGTTTTCAATTTAAATAAATGTGGAAAAATACTAGTTGTAGCGTCGTTTTTTGCGTGTGGCAAAAATAAATGTGGATAAATACAGAAAAAATGCCCCAAAAATAAATACAGATAAATACAGACGGAAATGGCAAAAAAATAAATACCATAAAACCGGGAGCCCTAATCATATCAGACAGGCTCTCAAAGAATTAGTCTACAAAATCAGGTGACAGTTCGACCAAATTCGATAGTGCTGTAACTTGGCAGGTGTGAGAATGATTGCTGTCATCAAAGGCTGGATCAGCAATGTTCACAGAAGGTCGTACCTGGGTGATGTTGCTTTTGTCACTCGCTCCACTGTTACCACCTAGTCGTAGTACAGGAGTCTCAACGAATGCCGTCATCAGGATTGGTAGCCGCTGGGGACAACACAATGCGTGAGCCGTTATTGGACTGAGCAAAGTATCGATATCCATTGGTACTGCTGATGGAAGTGCAAGACAGGTGTCCAACACGCACTCATCTCCGCATAGCATACATCATAGTACAGGTAAGATGCAGTTTTGCCATATAGGTCTGAATGAAAGGAACCAGGTCATGTTTAGATCTCTCAGCCTGGCCAATCCAAGGATTCTAGTTATTCTGTCCCGGTAGCGGATTGCTAGGATTGTTTCTTCCATCCTCGTAGGAGTCATGTCTGAGCTTTGGCTTGCCATATCGAAGCAGGAGGGTCAAAAATAAAATTCTTGCTACAAGTCCCAAAAATAGGGGTATGCCGCCAAAGACTGAATGTACAAAATTAGGAACGATTCCCAGAATTGCTTGAAATGGTGTTAGCAGTCCCGTAAAAATCGTCTTAAATATGCCTGGGATGCCTGTGTCACTAGACATGTTAAGGAGTTGGCTAAGCATTTCTACGAAATGCACGGGGCAATTTGTTGATAAAAGGTCATGAACCTCCGTAGCTGTCCTTGCAACTAGAAGATCATACGTCTCTTTTGATGACGTGATGGGCACTGTTGTCTGCAAAAGCACAGACTTCATTTTGCTTAAAGTATCAATTCGTATAGAAGAGAAATTCAGACGAGGCCAGATGGGAGTCTCTATGTCTCCAGGGCCGCTCGGAAACAATGCTTGCATACAGCATTTGACCATGGAAGTTACGCTTACGAGATACGCTTTCCCTGGCAAAAGGCCACAACATCTGTGATCCGTTCTTAGAATGTAACTCCCATTCGCGAGTTGCATAAAGAAAGGCTCTATCTGCGTTGCAGCTGTGACAAGCTGGTGGCATGAAAGGTTGTTAGAATTACCTTCACAGGCTCCGTGTAAATTAATACCCTGGCACAAAAGTATACCGCTTAGTGAACGTTTACAGTTTTCACCACTAAGAAATAAATTTTTGTCGCTGTCACTGTAGCATGAATGTGTGTATGGTAATTTCCATGCTGACTTAACATATCCTTTACCTAATCGTTCATACTGGCCAGTAGGTATGTATTCAAGGCACTTTTTAAATCGGAAAGTTGTTATCGGAATTGTGATAATCCCGTGTATTATCCATTCAATGACAGGACTTTCTGACATTGTCAATGGTAATCTCTCAAGTTTTTCGATGCTCAGGATTGTATAGTCTGCTCCTTTCTGTGCCAAGCTGATTTGTTTATCAGTAAGGTTAAAAATGGAAAACAATGACGTTGTGTTGATTAAACGCCAAGGCACATAGCCTGAACGAAGATTTTGCAGCGTCCAGCCTAATTGTACAATAGAACGTAATTGCGACTGGCCATGCTGTAGCATTAGCAAGTCTCTGTCTATTATATCAAAGGCAGAGGATACAATATTGTCCAACGAATATATTCCGGAGGACAGAGTCATTAACCCATTGTCCACTACAGAAAGTGATTTTTCCAAATTAATACGATCAATTTCTCGTATTTTTTCTGCTGTTTCACTTTGTGTGACTTTCCAAGCCTCGTTGTATGCAGCATAGATACTGGTCGCTATGAAACGCTTTTGACGCTGTTTGCGTGGTCCCATAATAAAATCGCGCAAATCAGCACCATCTTTAAGTAAAGACAAGTGTTGCTTAATTTCAGCCAGTGTGGATGATCCTAGCCATTCAAGGCAGAGTTTCCCTACACTGTATGTTGTTACTATCCCTGGATGTTGTCTCTGGGAGTATCTAGGGTCTTGTCTGGTCATTTTTAACCCCTGTGTTTTGTTCAGGAATCTATCTTGACAGTTGTTTGTGTCAGTAGGCCAGATTAACCACTTTTTCGCTTGAGGATGTGTTCTGTTTAAATGTAAAATTTTAGTTACGTCTATCTCAATATCTGTTGTTGCATTTTCAGGTATTGGTTTCGGAATAGACGGTTTGTTACGGTCTTTAATCTTAGCTAGGCCAAGACAGGATGTTTGATGAATTGTGTCATTTAAAAACATCATTTGTTCTGGTATCATGCAGGTTCTGAATAATGCTTCTAGGCCTTGTACCTGCCACTCTTTTGTACCCCAGATAGTTTTTGTTTCACTGTTATTTTTCCAATAATCAAAACCAAATGTCATCATTTTTTCATACAATGCTTCTGAATATATCAATTTAGTGTTTGTCAGCATTGTTTTCAATCCTGCTTTATCTAACAGTTTGTAATAAAACATTTCTGCATCACTGGTGTTAAACCCTGAGAAGTACTTGAATTTCTCAAAGAATGTTGTAGAACTGCTTTTAGGTGGTGTAGCACAATGTTCCCATTGATTATACATAAAAAACATTTCTAGGCTGTGCAGATTTATGCAAATAATGATCACCATAATGTGTGAAGCAGAACATCTGTTCATAACTAGACGAACCTTGTAAATAATCATGTTCTGTGAATCTAGCTGACATTACTAAATCAGACATCATGTTATTAATACTGTAAAAGTCCCAATCATCAGAGAATGTACTAGGTTTTACAAAGTCACTTAAGGAAACCTTGAGTTGATGAGGATACTTCAGGATCTCGACCGGACCATAGATCTCATAGTCAGTTTTCTCCCATACTACCCCACCGGGTATTGGAATGGCTGTGACATTTACTGTTGACAGTTCTCTTTTCTTTACGTGGGATGATCTGTGTGGTTTGAGGACTAAGTTGATGTTCTGACTTGCTGTGTCCATTGAATTGTAATAAACTTTCCTAAAATTAAACCTAAAATTAGGCATAGTAGGAGTATGAATACCCCTGAAATAATCCAATGCTCAATTAATGGTGCATCCAGATATACTTCTTTGATTTGTTGAAAGAGTTCTGTTGCTTTTTCTTTAAAAGTCTTTTTTGTTTCTGGCATCACTTCGGGGTTGCTTTGATCCTCGGAAAAGTTGTTGACGTTGATGAAATAACCAGAGGCAGTTCTGTCAATTGTTGGAATAGTTCTTTCAATTTGTCTTTCGGTAGCACATTCAGATGCCACATCATTGTAGACTGGTGTTTCTTGACGAACTGTTTCAATCTGTGTCTCAAGAGGCACGAGTTCCATGGCATTATTGCATAGTCCCTCTCTGTGCACTGCAGGCTGATCGAATGTGATTAGTCTTTCAGTTTGAACCTCTTGGATTGTTGCAAGTTTGGGTATTCTGTTGTTTCTCGGGAGTCCACTGGGCCTACTGTTGATTATAGGCCACATGCTTGTGGTTTTACCAGGTTGATTGATACAACTCTGTTCTCCTTTTTACCAGCAAGGGGCGGTAGTACTACTGATCTTGTTCCGGTGACTGCCAAGACAGGTACTGCTTTTCTGTAAGAAGGCCCAAATTCCTTCTTCACCGCTATTTTTTCTCTGACTAGATCCCCAATCTTTGGAATCCAGACAGGCCTTGCTGGGGCTGTTGGTGGTGGTGCCTCGTCAGTGGTAGTTGTCTGTTGCTTTAACTTTATGTTGCTTAAGGATTTTCTTGTTTCATTCAAGTCCTGTAAAACAGCCAAACGATCTTTGATGTCAAAGTCTGTTTTCTTATCTTGTACCACTGATACTTGACTATCTAGGTCCTGAACTCTCATTCTAGTTCCGAACAATAGTTCGTATGGGCTGAAACCTTTTAGAGAATTTCTTGGCAAATTATTAAGACTGATTTGGACACTTATTAAATGTTTGACCCACCCAGCACCCGAACCTAATACTTTCGCTGTTATAGATCGCTTTATGTCCCGGTTTTTTCTTTCTACCACACTATTCCCTTCGGGGTGTGACGGACAAGAATACCGCAACCCAACTCCCATGCTGGCCATGGCCTCGTTATAAGCTCAAGAGCTAAAAGCAGGACCCTGGTCAGAATGGAACATGGCAATTGCGTATGTGCCGATAAAGACTCGCAGATCTTTTATAACCGTTCTGGCGTCAGCCGAGCGCTGGAGGCCACATTTTTTAAGTGTGTTTAGCCTTAATGATTAATAGGACGCAGGATGGGATGTAGACAGCGTTACGCTGGTTCTGATTGGTAGCCGGTAGCATAGTTCACTACTGCGATCCCTGTTGCAGTTTTCACAGTTATTTGCATATATCTGGTGTTGCACACTCATTCCCGGCCACCAGTATATTGATTGTAATTTAGTCAGGGATTCCTTGATCTGTCTGTGCCTAGAACCCAAACCCATGTGTGCGTCTGCTATTAAAAATATTCTCCTGTTCATGTTTGGAATTACCCTATCCCCCACTCCAGGGATTCGAGCAAAAGGAACGGAGTTTGCATCAATTATGTATGCATAATAGAGTGGATAGTTCACGGGTAGTGCTGCACAGTCGCCTTTTACGGTCGTTTTTACTGCCAGCATGGTTTCCCCGTCTATGTATTTTTCTGCACGCTTTTTTGTGGCTACGGAAGCCGGTTTAGTTGCTTCCGCTGTGGCTGTATTAGCCAATGAATTCCCTGCAACGTGAACGCCATCACGTTGAAGACTCTGTGCGTGTATCACGTGAGTCTTTTGTAGTTCTTTCTGAAAAAGAGCTACCTGTTTCCAGAGCAATTTATGCTTTATTGTGGCACCTGTGTCATCTTTGTAAACGTTTTCAATCCAGCTCTGCAACTTATTATTGTAAGAGTTGACGCAAAAATGAGAATCGCACACGATAAGTGTCGGGAATTCACGTTCTGCATTTTCAAGCGCCATCTTAAATGCTACCAATTCAGCTCGTTGAGCTGAGCAATCTCTTAGAGATTGTGTTTTAGTGACCATTGGTCTAAATTTTCCTTTGTGCCAACGACCTTTAACAATCGCGCATGCAGCACTATAAGCTTGTTTGCCCCCAACTGCGGGTTGTGCTGATCTGTCAGTATATATAATACTTCCGTATTCTTCGAGAGGCAGGATTTCAATTGGCAGAGGACATTCATATTCATATTGTAAAAATTCCCACTGAATCCATCTCGGATGCAAAGCTTTAGCATTAGGAATGCTTGCTTTAGTTACCGTTTCTAAAGCCGGTATAGGTGTTACGATTATTATTCGTTTACCTTGTGCTAGGGGCCTTTCTTTTGCTACAGCAGTCTGAACCGCAGTTAGAATTTTCTCCGTTGACCTGAATTTTATTTCAGCCTTTGTGTACAAATGTGATTTGTAAGCTATTGGCACCTTTTCTCCCTCATTAGAGGTCAGGTACGTGAATCCGCATCTTCCTGCAATGACTCGGATTACAAGATTGCGTGTGTTGTCACGTGTATCTAATTTTGTTTTTGCTAACATGTCTATTTGCAGTGATCTCAAAATTTCTGTGTGTTTTTGAGTCCAATTGATTTGTTTAAAATCAGGTTTAATTAGTTCGTAGAGAGGTTTAACCATCTCTGCGTAATTTAGAATGTAAGTTCTACCGAAATTCAGGAAGCCTAGAATCGATTGTAAATTCTTCAGCGTTTTTGGAGCTTGGAGCACAGCGCACTTCTCTAAGAAGTTGTCCGCTAGGCTTTTTCCTTCACTTGATAATTCGTATCCTAAAAATAATACTGTCAGATGGGCAATTTGAGACTTTTTAAAGTTGAATTTGTAACTCTCTGCTGCGAACCCAAGTATAATGGTGTTCACTCTTTTCAAGTGAATATCCAAGTCGTCGTCTGTGAGATAGATATCATCTACGTACGATAATGCCTCATCATCATATATTTGTAGTAACTCTGTTACTCTAGCTGAGAATAGTCCTGGGCTGTTCTTGAACCCCTGTGGGAGCCTACAGAAATTTCTCTGAGACCCCATTACGGAGAAAGCGGTCAAGTATCTGCTTTCTGGTGCAATGTTTTGACAAAAGAAACCATTAGATATGTCTAATGTTGTTTTATATTTTTTCCTAACTATGTTGTTCATTAGTGCAGCACTATGCGAATTTTGTACTGCAAAAGTTTTGCAACATGCATTAAGGTGTCTGTAGTCCAAAACTAGACAATATGAATTGTCTGGCTTGGAGACAGGAAACAAAGGATTGTTCATTTGAGAGGTGCATGTTTCAATCACCCCCTGGTATTCAAGTTGATTTAAGATCTCCCTGACTTGTTTTTTAGCTTCTTGCTTTATGGGATACTGCCGTTGGGCAGTTGGTTCATTTTTTAACTGGATTTTGTGAGGAAGAGAGTCCTCATCCCATCCTACATGATTTTTATATAATGCAGGTGCCTGGGCTACTGCCCATTTCCTTGCATAAGTATATTTTTTGTGAATCGGAATGTGATTCGAGAAGGCAGGCATAATCATTTCTTCGCCACGAGGGCACTCCCTGACAAACTCTGGGGGCCAATCTTTTTCAGCTAACAGAATATCATAGGCTTTTGAGAGTTTATCCCAAAATAGACCCCTTATTTTCCTAGTCTTATCACCCTCTATACGCAATGTTATTTCGTATATCTTATGGGGCTCGCTAAGTCTGGTGTCGGCAGTTTCAACCTGAATGTATTCATTCGTGTCCAGTGTCTCCAGATGACTCATCAAGATCTTGCGGGCTATAGTGATTTCTGCTGCACTGTCTAGCATTGTCTGTGCCCACTCCCCGTTTTTCAACTGTGTCCTCAGTATTCTCGGCATGGTTGATTACTCTAATACTGGCTACCTTCTTTTTTGGAAATTGAGATTTTTTACTCTGAGCAGGTTCCTTGTCTGTGGGCTTGGTGTGCTCTCCTGGGTCTGACCGTCCTCTTCTTTCCGATTTCTGCGAAAAAGATCGAGAGGGACGTGTATCAATACTTTGATATCTATCAGGTTTTTTCAAATTATCCCTATTTCTAAGGTTATTTCTTTTCTCAGAGGGCTCCCTCTGGGGAGACTGGTGTTCTCAAGTCGGAGTTCTTTCCCTCCGTCGAGGAGACCTTCCTCTGGACTGGAAAACTGTTTCCTTGGGAGTGGATTGTTTATTTCCCTCCCAGCTCTTTTTATGAGTGTTTGAATTATTTTTAATAAATAATTTTACTAACTCTCTATATGCTTTTGTTAATTCTCTTATGTTAAATAAGAGTTCTTCGCTTGACATTTTATCAATGTCCGGATGTGGTGTATAGCTGGCTAGAACCGGCCACGTTGCTCCTGGTCTACCTAGTGGACCGAGCCTGGTAATATGATCATTATGTTTTAGGGCGCCTTTAAACCAAAGTAAATGTTCTTGGCATTTTAATGGGATTTCAGTCTCCTCGAAAGGAGTGTACTCTTCCGGTGGATCCTCTATTTTATAATAGTGGAACTCATGTGTTGCAGCGTTTGCCGCTGGAAATTTTATCCATGAATAGAATACCTCTGTCTGCCGATATTCGTGTGCCTCTTTCACGAAGACAACTGTGCCACCTTGTGTGGTCAGTCCATTTTCTATAAGTTTTAACGTTATAGATTTTCTTAAATGTGCCGGGATGATTATTGCACCCGGTTCAGTAGTCCCGTCGGGACCCTGCTGAGTCACATCTGCTGCGGCATCAGCTCCGTTGTTTTCTACTGACATTTTATAAATGCAGGTTTTGCAGAGCAGGTCTCCAAGGAGACAAAGATTAGGTGCACAATATTTTGGAACACTGTATCCTTCAACGTTGAATAAACCAGAGCTTTACATAGGAATCTCATCCTACTGAGTTCGGGCGGATTTTAACCTTTCACCCACTCCAGACGTCTATTGGAGTATTTACGGGAGAAAAGGGGTCTGTGTGAAAAATGCATGACTGAGTTACTCTAACGTCTTGCGTTAGTTTATCGCCTTACCAAACATTTGGGCGCCATGTAGTGTAGTTCCTATTTTCCCAATAGGCCCTGCGCATTGGAATAACATAAACAGTAGTATCGACGTAGAAGTGCGGATCTTCCAGGCCTCTACTGACTATGCTAAACTTAATTGGGTTTGTTACCAACTAGCTCAGAGGTCACTGGAAACTTTCTTGACTGAATAGGAAGTGATCAGCTTCCCTGGCACAGACAAGAAGGGATTCAGTTTTCCAACAACCGTGCAACATGACAACTTTGCTCCTCAGATAAGAGTCAATCTCTAGAGTCGTGTGAAACAATAGACAGTTATTTTACTCAGTCAGTTGTTGTGCAGTTTACTTTCACAATATGTAGAGAATAGAGAGACGGGCGTTTTCAATAAAGGGTAACATTTATTGAACAGTCTTTCTTCTCGTACAAGAGAAATGAATTGCCACAATTGCAAGACTTGTTATTATAAAAAGTACGTACAGTAAGATGAGTATTACGAAATAATACTGTAAAAGCATTGATATGGTTTCTTAGCCATACAATGGTTTAAAATGAATAAAACATATATGCATTCATATATACATTAGGCTAAAATACTCAACTGGTGCTTCTAACTACGCCTACCCCAGTGTACCTGACCTAAGCCTAATACTTGGGAGGGGAGTAAGTAAGTAGCTTTAAGTTAAGTTGGTTTTGCCAAGGTTTGCTTCAAGAATTCTCTCTAAGGGTTTAGTCAACACCATACCTCTTGAATAGAATGATGGAGGTCTGGTATCTCCTTCAGGGAACTCGATATCCAAGTCACTCGCAAGAGTGGGCTGGAAACGCTGGAGCTGGATTTCTCTGCAGGAGAAAAGGCAGCGTCTCTCTCAGCTCGTCGAGGAAGAGGAGGAGGGGCAGCGTCCGCGGGAGGCTTGCATCTGCTGGGCTCTTGCAGGGGACGGCTGTTCAGCTCCTAAGTTCACCACACCATCGTTCGCTCATTAGCAGCGATAGCAGTAGCGATAGCAGCAATGGTATCATCAGCATAACAGCAGCAACTTCAGCGTTTGCTTAAGGCAACGTTGGTAATATTTATACCTGAAAGGTGCCTTGTTTGACGTAAGTTTTTGGACATAAGACGTCAATAAAGATGTCACTAGGAAGTGATCGTCTATCAGTGCTCATTAGAGTTCTATTACTAATCAAAACATAGCAAGCGGGGCTTTCCCAGTTTGCTGAGTTATTATCTTGTTGAAGAACTCGGAGTGTTAATCTAGGAATCTTAGATAGTAACTTCTGCTATGTCATTGCACTAATTAGCTGCAAAGGAAGTTGCAGAGGAAGCAATTCTGAAATGTGGCTCTGTTCGTGTGAGGCCAGAGACGAGTTTCTGAATATTGCATTTGATCGGTTATGCCAATATAGGGGTATAAGGGGATTATAGCCGTATAGGGGCATAAGGTCACAGTATCGATCAGGGTCCTAGATTAGAACGCAACAGGGTGGCCTGGCTGGGGCCCAGGGCATTGGAGAAGGCTGCAACTGCTGCTGCCTCCTCCTCTGCCTGAACCACTAGCCGCCGATATTCATTACTAATAGCCTCCAGCTTCTGTTGCTGGTCCATGGCTGCTATCTCCTTCCTAGTTGGTGGTTTCGGTTGGGAAGGAGTAGCTATATAAAGAAAAAAAAAGACAATTTTAACCAATACTATTAGCAAAATAGTAACACACAATTAAGTATACACATAATTATAGTAGCACAGTAGCACTATCTAGCACAGTACATAACATTTGTGGTATCCTCCCCCTTCCTAGGCCTCTAACATTTGTGGGAGTTTCAGGCATTACTACTAGGCACTATGGAGTAGACAAGTCTTCTCATTCTATCTATCTCTTGTTCTAAATTAACCTTGTAGGCATGCCAGCTCAGTCAGCTTGCTCCCTAGACAGACATACTTGTGTTGCAGACTCACATTATGTTTATGTACTATTGTCTGCAGGTGGGGAAGCTGTAGTCTACAACTACACAATGATCTTATTTTTTTATTATTGCCATACTTTGTTACATCAATGGCAACTGCTCAATTTCGCTTTCACCCTTACTACTACCACAAGGCAGATGATATTTGACCTGAATGATTATATATGGGAGGACGTGAGGTACTATTGATAGATTGCGTAACCATGTGACCGATAGGCCACCCATGGCAGGCTGCCACGGTCTAAAATGACATAGGTAGGGAGTGGGCCTTGGAGTTGGAGAGAGGCGATTGATAATGGGTGAGTGTGGGTACATACACACAATATATATGCTGTGCTTGCAAACTACTGTGAGTCGAGGGAGTATTCTGAAAAACAACCTTGAATCAAAAACCTTGAAAAAACTGTCCTTGTTTCTTTTCCTACCGATGTTTCCATTTATCATTGCATTGCTCTTCTAGCATTATATATTTTTTTCTAATCTTATTCTATTCTTCACCCTTGGCTTTGCTACTCAGGCGTGGTTTATAATTCTTTTACATTCTCGTCATCCAGAGTCAATCTCCAACTATGCTATGATTGAATACCATCCAGGCATCCATCCATTCAAAGTAAACACAGCTATCATTCTGCTTAATCGCTCAACAAACATTTCAACAATAACATACATTTGAATTTTTTTGAACTACCACCCATGAGTACTGCCTTGCGTGCCTTTTAGTGTGACCCATCCAACCCCCCGGAGTATTCCTATCACCCATACAGTTCCACCCAGCAAGGGAGGCATCCTTTCTTTCACCTTTCACCCATCCTTCAACCACCCATGAATCCGATTCCTATCAGCCACCTATGCATCCCACGCATCCTTCTCTGCCAGTCATGTTTTACATGTCACCCGTCTTGCTTCCTTCCATCTATCTTTCCCTTATCGTTCAACCCATCCATCAAGGTCATTTGACTCTTAGTCTCAGTCTTCTTCATAAAACTTTACCAGCTGAGTTTAAGTCAGATAGAAGAGGTCATTGGTTACTCAACTCCTGCCGCTAATGCTATTTCTAATGCTAAGTAAAGGGTGTCTTTTTCAACCGTTGCTCATAACAACTTAGTCTCTCTCAACAGTACAGCGTAGACCCTTGCAGCAAGTGTGTGTTGTCAATAAGTAAGGAATGTAACTTCCCACCTCCTGCACTGCTGCTGGCTCACCCGCCCCTGCACTAGCTGTATCTGCCCCCTTCTGGCTGGTGTCGCCTGACCCGCCGTTGGCCCCGGCACTGGTAGTCAGTACGGGTAGAAAAGAAATTACACATTTTGTAGATGCCATATACTCCCCCCTATTTTTTTCAGTAGCAAGATTGAAAATACAATACATACATACACCACACACATGACTAGTACAAATCGTGTACTCGAGTAGAGTAGACAGCAGTAGCATGTGCTATCTTATGAAAAATAGTAAAATATCTGGTTGGGCATTTTGTTGGTGTCAATTTTCGAATGCCTTTCAAGAAGAGGACAACCCAAAGGACTGAACTCAGCGGCTAGAGCTATTAGTGAATCTGAGATTCAAAACTTTTTAAAAAGAAAAAGAGTGCCAACTGGGCAAGCTACAGACAGACTAATAGTTATACAGAGTCAGAGCAGAGGCAGTTAGATTGATGTAAAAAAAAACAGACACTAGAAATATAATAACTAAGTAGGTAGGTAATGCATGGAGAAGAAGAATTTAGAAACAGCTAGATCGAAGAATATTTGGCATTCTTGCTATTTGGGAAAAACAATAATACTCACAATAACACAGAACAGAACACACAATAGTAATATAATTAGCTACTCACCAAGCCCCACGACCTCACCACCTAGCAGGTTCAGCAGTTCCTGCTCCCGGTCCAGGATGTCGGACCACCGCTGAGTCAGCTGGTTATGGGTGTGCCAGACCTCAGAGCAGCGAAACACTGCCCAGCGCACCCTCGCCCACCGGTGGTGACGCTCCTGAATCCCAGCCTGCTGCCAAGGTTAAGAGGCGGTGACGCTTTATAAAAAAATCAAGGGCGGCCACCTCCACCTCAGAGAACAAGGCCCGTGCCTGCACTCCTTCCGGGCGCCGTCTTCCGCAAGGAAGGCGGCTCCTTGTCACACAAGCCGTAGCCTTAGCCATGGTTCTGTGGGTGCGGGCGGAAAAGAAAATGCAGAAGTAAAAAATAAAGCCAGGAGAAGAAGTAGAGACGTAAAAAAAAAAGCAAGATATTGGAAAACAGTACAAAAAATGCAGTAAAAGTAGAAATAAACGCAAAATATACACTTAGGAAGAGAGAGGGATAGATCATGAATAAAAAAGTTCAGAAAAAAAGTTTTAGAAACAAGGGTTTTTAAAGATTTGACAGTATTCAAAAACAGGTCCCAGAACCATACAAAGAGTAGAAAAATAAGATGGCCGCGTACATTGGTAACCACGTGGTGAAGTTTGTGCGATATTTCCCTCTGAAAACACAATCCGCGTTGCCGAACATGAGAAACATCTCACGAACATGCGCGAGCATGCGGAACAAGTAACTACATGCTTGCGGAACTCCGCATAGCGTTGCAGAGTTTTTTTACCGCTTTGCTGAGTTTCACGTTGTCTTGAAAAAGTCCATCCATAAACATTGGCAGATTTTAACCAGAAACAATAGAACCTGGATGTAACCACTCTTTCTCATTCAAAAAAGATCGGAGCCTGAGGGACTCACTGGTACACACACGTCCTAGAGAAAAACCTATGACGGATGCAAGATCCGTCACTGACACATGGGACCTTTGGAAAGTGGTGGGTCATTGCCCCTGCTGAAATTGTACCATCTGCCACCTGACATCACACACAAAGGTTTTGAATCTCAAACCTGGAAAAACGTGGATACAACGTGTCCACGCTAATTGTAACTCCACCAATGTGGTGTACCTCATCTAATGCCCGTGCCATCTGCGGTATGTGGGTATGACCACACGTAAGATCAAACAAAGACTATGTGAACATAGAAGTAACATCAGGTGCCGGAAAGTTACAACCAAGATGAGTGAACATTTCCTACAGAGCAACCACACTACCAACGACCTGAAATGGAATTAACTTTTGATGAAGTGCTGATTTTGATTTATTTTTGCACTAAAGGTGAAATTGAGTGTGTCCGACTTACTCTGGGAATTGCACTGTGTAAATACCGATACAATGTCCCATCTTTGGCATTTTAGATCTACGACCAATTGTGCATCTATTTTCATTTGTTGGAATCACCATTGAACAGACTGCCATTAATAACGATCAGCCTGCACATCATAAAGGTATTAATGTGCCTCATTAATTTGATAAGTTTGGAGGTGAATGATTTGATCACTTAGCATTATTCTTCTTTAATATTAATAATATCAGAGATTATAAATGTGGAGGTGAGCTTTTCTTTTCTTAAATTGATCATGTATAAATAATGAAATAGGCTTTTGAAAACGAATATGTATGTTTTTGTAAATTTCAGAACAGTGAATTCATCTAATATGCTTAATCTTAGAGCAGTATAACTCTTTTCTTGGTTGATATAAATGTGAATAAATGTAATTTGTTCTAGATCAAATGTGAGATATGATAAGTAGTAATTCTTGTTCTATGCTATTTTAGGGGTCAACAAGTATAATTTTGTTCTGTCCTGAAGATGGTCTCAGCAATCAATTTCTAAGAGACCGAAACGTCGAACAACGCTTTTTCTCTCATTACTTTGTATTCATGGCAAAAAAGAAGAAAAGCGCACACAATTGTTACAGTGGAGTGGTTTTGTTTCTGTGTTCTTTGACTTCTTGTAACATTGTTGATATACTTTATAGTACCCTTCTTTCTAATTATAAAGAATAATACATTTTTCTATATACACCAGTTTCTCTGCTCTTTCTTGCTCTTGATTGTATATAGTGACTGCTAGCACTACCTAATTTGAACGAAGAATAAGGTTATACATGTTTGAATATAGACCATCATTCATCTGGGTCGTGAATTGAATTTTACAAACAAGTGTAAATTCCCTTGAAGGTGCTTTTAGCCTACTACTTCTGAGCAGTAGGCACCAGCACTTGGATATCCCTTAAATACACTGGGCACACGTCATATCTGCGATAAAGCCTTGTACCAATAAAGTTTATTTGAAAGTAATCTTAGGTGACTTAGCACTCTAGTTTTCCTCTTCTCGATCTACTCAACTTCCTAGAGAGGTTTGACATCACTGACGTCCATCCAGCTAGGCACGCCCGGTGATTGGCAAAGTGAGCACGCCCATACGACATGACGTACGTGCCAAGCCCATGACCGCTCCGGGAACGTGCTAGAATGCCCGGTCTCCCTTCCCCTTTATATACAAACACTAAACCGGACCTCCCATCGACGGGGTCCGGTTCAAGAGGGATAATCGCAAGTTCAAAGCGGGTTCCTGGTGAAGTCGGCGTGAATCTCCCCTGTGCTTTCTCAAATAAGTACACCACGCCGGTTGTGAGTTTTGAACTCACCTTTTGTTCTCTTCTCTCCCAGAGGGTGTTCCATTCTCGCCACTACCCCATCCCGAGACCCATGGTGTGGAGATTTCTCACACCTAACGTGAGACACATTTTTGCATATTTTGTAAATATGGTTTTAACGCCTTAACTGCTGTGTTTTTTTCGTTGCGGTGCAGGCGTTCTATTAGGTGGGTGGGGCTCCGTCAGCCATTGGCCGACGGTAGCACTAGGGAGGTAGTGCTCGGGAGCACGCAAGGGGTTAAACAGTTACATGTGTTTGTGTGGGTACTTGCCACGCCGTCAAGGCTCACTGATTATGATCAAAATAAATTCACCCCACCAAACACGAGATACCCCTAAACGCCCTTGTAGGCGTACAGGTGCAATAGCGCTATTTTGAAGTTACCGGTCACGTTAATCAAGCTGACTGTATTGTTATTCAGGAATGAAGTGCATGTGTTCATACACCTCAGGCTATGGAACTACCCTGAGTACAAGTGCACTTCTGAGAGCACCAGAGCATGATATTTCTGTAACAAACAAATTAGAAAGATGGAAATTATTTATTTGTCTTGTCTTCTCTTTATATATTTGTTTTTTATCTACAGGTGCAATCTTGCTTCTCTTAATAAAGAGCCACCACCCACATCAATCCTGATTGCACTTTTTTCACCATTTTTCACTTTCACGTCCTCAGGTTAGGGTGGGCCTTAGCGCGGCCATACCGCCGAGGTATGGTTTTCTTTTGACCTGATGAATGCCCGGTAAATTATACCACCAGGGCATAAACATGTTGACCCCACTCCACGGGAAATAGCTGAACAATATATTCAGCCCCTTTTCCCAGACTCTGTTTTTAGTGTGTCTGATTGGCCATTTAATAAAGTTTTTTTGGAAACAATCCAGACATTTTTAAACACTTCATTACACTTGTCATCACAAAATCCAGCTCCGCAGTACTTCTGACGTCGCAGCACCCCGGGGAGGCACTCGGCCTCTCCCGGTGGGGCCCGATGATGAGGCATGTCACCAAATAGGTTGGTGAGTGAGGGCTTTCTTAAAGAATCGAGAAAGTTTCTTCATGATCGCTCTTCTTGTTAGAAGATACACTCCTTTGTTTTTTATACCCCTATGAATTTAGGGCTCCGGCCATTCGGGGATTTAAACACCAGGCCACCAATGTTGAATGCACAGCATTGGGGAATAGGAAGTCAGGGCAGCTTCCTAAGGAGTGAGGAAGCATGCTGCCACCTGGGTTGCTTGTTAATCAGTCTAGCCGCTTGGTTCTGTACCATCTGTAACCATTTTGTAAGGCCAAGTGGTAAACTAAGATAGATTGCATTGGTGTAGTCTAGACCTGATAGGACCATGGCTATCAGGAGCTGTAACAGGGCAGCTTAGGTCAGTAGCCTGCTTATCTTCCTAATTTTACGCAGCTGAAAGAAGCAGGTGGAGATCACAGAGCCAACATGAGTTTTTAGAAAAGGTCATTGCTTATGTTGACCCCCAGATTTTTCACTTAGGGGGAGCAAATATGTGGGGCCCTAATTCTTTTGGCCAGGTATGTGGGCCTCACAGATTGTGACCACCACCTGTCAGAACCAATTCGGTTTTGCCTGGGTTTAGTTTTAAGTGGTTGTGGTCCATCCAGTGATGACGGAATTTCATGGTGGACTGGAAATCAGATATTGACTGGGAGGAGTTATCAGTTGTGAACAGTAGTTGGAGGTCATTGGCAGAATTGAAAGTGACAACTCTCCTTTACATCAAAGATCTGATCAGCGGGAAAAGGTAAAGGTTGAACAGGTGCGGGGAGAGTGAAGAACCCTGTGGGATCCCGCACGTGGTTTTCAATTTGAGGGCTGTAAGCTGGCCAATGCGGACTGCCTGAGAGCGGTCTTTCAGGAAAGAGCTGATCCAGCTAAGGGCTGGGCACTGGATGCCTGCCTCACTGACACGTTCTGCCAATATACCATGGTCGACTGTGTCAAATGCAGCTAAGAGACCTAACCGCACCAGGACCTGGGGAGTGCCTCTGTCAGCCTTTTCTCATAGGGAGTCCAGTACAGCTAGTATCACTGTTTCCGTGGAGTGGGCTGGACAAAAACCCGCTTGGCGTGGGTCAAGAAAATTAGTTAATTAGTTTGTTCCATAAAGTTGGACAAGCAGTTCGCAACAAGGGCTTCCCGTACCTTGGCCAGATATGGGAGCAAAGAGATGGGGCGGTAGTTTGCCAGCATCTGGGGTTTGGCCCCCGGTTTCTTTAAGAGGGGAACCACTATTGCCTCTTTCAAAAGCATTAGGGACACTGCCCTGGAACAGGGAGCTGTTCAGGAGGTAAGAACATGGTCTTGGAAGGCAGTGAAGGACGCTTTTAGGGCGTGTGGGGGGCAGTGGTCCATGGGGGGGTCCAGATCTTACTTTTGACAGTAGATCGCGAAGGGTCTGGGTATCAATGGGGGGAAAGGAATTGAGGGAGTAGGGATTCCTGGGCATAGGAGGGGAGATTTCTGGAGAAGTGTGAGTGGGAATACTGGCTTTGATGGAGGTGATTTTATCAATAAAAAAAGTTCTTCAGAGAGTGGCAGAGGGCCTGAGACGGAGTTGGCCTGCTTAGTACTTTCTCTGGGTTAGACAGTTTGTCTACAATTGCAAACATTTCCTTAGCTTGGTTGTTAGAGGTTAAGATTCTAGAGCAGAAGTGTCCTGCCTTAGCTGTAGTGATTGCCTTTTTAGATTCCTTCGTGGCCATTAGGTAGATGATTTTTCCTTCATTAACGTATTATTGTTACTTTAGCATCATTAACCAACCATTATTTAAACTTCACTGTTACCTTACGGTACATTATCACATTTGAGAGCATGAACACTGGTACTATTCTTCTTTTTTGTTTTTTAACAATGCCTCACCTGTGATTACTATCAATAAGCTGTGAATTAACATGCCATGATATCCCCGTATGAATACCATACATGGAGTTGCATCCTGTTTCACATTGCCACCTGCATGTACAAGAGGAACACGTTTTCACACACTCAAGAACCTTGGTGCACTACCCGGCGGGTACTGACATTATGCTTTTCATCTCAACACATAACCATTCATGTGATCATTTGTTCATTCATCACCTCGTATGTATAACCTCCATTTAATCTGCTTGTTGCTTTAACAGTACGGCACATTTATTTCACTCGTTAATATTTGTTTACTTGATCAACAACAGACAACTCATACATTTATTTTCCAGGGTGTAATAATGGTAAGATAACTCTGGTTGTTAAAGCACTTGCCGGAAAGAACTTGGTGCAGTCTAGTCAGTTTTCACATGTCATACCACAGAAAGTTAATGTGACTACTAGAAAAACAATGTGCAAAGTCAGTTCCATAATTTTTACTTTATACAGATATGGTTACTGTTATTGTTGCAGACATCCTTCTGTTACCTGAATGTCAGAAGTTACAATATTTGTAATACAGCACAGTGATTTAGGAACTGCCATGAAGTAGCTGCATGCACACTGCAAGCATCATACTATTGCCTCAACCTTTTACTATTTCAACTAAGGTTGCTGCAAATGGTTCATTTGTAGTGCTGCATACTTCTTGGTAGAGACAACCCCAACCACAGAGTTCTGAATGCCCTACACACATTTTAAGTCCTGACTTTGAGTTCCTTCAGAACAAGCACTCTTAGAATGTAATACCTTGGTACCCTCATTGTCTTACATAACATTTCAGTATATTGACTAAGACACTTGAGTGAGTCATTGCAGCTGTGTGGTATATGTGGCATATAAAGGCTCTGACATCGCTTCATAGTTTCAGTAACTTATATTGCAGAACTGTTCACCAAGCTACAACTTACAACAAAAAACTGCTTATTATTAATCCCATAGGTGAAACCTTATGCATTAACAAATCCTTTTTAGGAGATGTTAGAGCTGGGGTTTCTGGTTGGCTACATTACGCACCTCATTCAAGCAGAACCCACCACTCTAGTCAGGGTACGGGAGTTACACACCCAAGGTAACCCCTACTCACTTCCTTAGTAGCTTGGTAGAGCAGTCAGAATTATCCTGGAGACAATGCGTAAAGCATTTGTGCAACACACAGACACACCAGTGGCACACTAGGCACACCACAAAAAAAGAGAATCCACACAAGGGTATACAAAAATATTATACACCAAACACATTAGATCACAATCACATAATTCATTTTGCCACTAGGCAATTGTCATAATGATGCATATTTCATCAATTAATTAGCCATAAGGCAATACTCATAAACATATGTAGTGCACTGAAATAAATAATTGTAGGCTGCACACATCATGAAAACATCATCAAAGTACATGGATACCCCCCTCACACCATCACTGTGCACAATTATGCAGATATTTATTTACATTAGGGCACAAATGCAGCCTTTAGGTAAGGAGAAAAACACATTGCCAGTAGCTGCAGGTAAAACACATAGGCCACACGAGCATCTGTGCGCCTACTACTGGTTTTATGGTATTTTGAAAAACAGGGAAAATGCGGCCTGTTTCTTCTAGGTGACTAGATGCCTCTGTCGACGTTCCGCCCTGTGTCATGACACCCCAGCAATTGCCCCCCAGGTAGGTGTCAAGTTTGGGGGGATACACGCACTTCCCCAGTCGGCGGGTAGACCTCGAATGGTCCCCTGCATTTGGAATCACCTCACAGCAGCTGCCCGCCACAGCGGTGCAGCCCCAAACCAATTTGCTGCTCCCTGGGTAGAAGCCGCGGTCCGCGATCGTGAGGCGCAGCGGGCAGCAATTTTAAAAATGAAGTGGAGAAAGGAAAAGAAAGGGAACTTGCCTGGTCCCTCCTCTGGTTGACAGTGCAACCTCCTGGCTGCACGAGGCAGAAGGCGTAAGGCACCACTCGGGTAAGCGGTATGTCGGCATGCCGAGCCTGTGCGGGCTACTCTCCGGCCACACATGGAGCGCCCTGCACAGACTTGCACCGGGGACTCCTCTTGGCATTTGCGGATGGCTTCATTGGGCGGCAGCTGACCGTGCTGCGTTTACTTTGGCTTTCCTTGGTAGACGCTTGCATGCTCACTCCATTCTTCGTGGTCTCTTCTTCTAGCAGCTTCCCCTTGCTGATTTAAGCTAAGGTAGATGGTAGATGGACTCACCACCTTCCCTTGGTGCCTCACAAGGAGCAGTTTCCTCAGGTTATGATCACTGCCCTGGAACATTAGCCACAGGGTCAGAGTGACCTCAGACCACAAGTTCTCACCATGCGCTGTCTCGCCAGTAAGCAGCCCTCAGCTTGGGGATAAAACCAAAGCACTCCACACACACTGTTGCTTTATAAACAAGAGTGAACAACAGTCCAGTCCTTCTCCTGCAGGAGCAGCCACTGCAGGTCAACCCACTCCGCACCCCACACACTGCAGGGACATCTCCCAATGATCCCTGTCCCCCCTAAATCCTTAGAGAAATTTCCCTTGTGTCCTGACCCTCCGCTGTCGTTACTTAACAAATCACTTGCTACCGGCCTGGTCCCTGAATCCTTCAAACAGGTGGTGGTTGTCCCCATTCTAAAAAAGCCAGGGGCTGACCCGTCTGTCATGAGTAATTTTCGACCTATCTCTCTCCTCCCCTATTTGGGGAAAATCCTGGAAGCCTACGTCACCCGCTGTCTCAGCTCATTCATCGAGAGCTCCTCCTTTTTGGAGGGGCATCAAGCTGGCTTTCGTCCAGCTCACTCCACCGAAACTGTCATCGTAGCGGTGATGGATGTGCTGAGACAGGGTGCCGATAAGAACATTGCCCAGACCCTTGTTTTACTGGATCTGTCGGCCGCATTGGACACGGTCGACCATGCTATCTTGATCGACCGTGTCAATAATGCCGGCATCCAGGGTTTGGCCCTTGCCTGGATTAGATCTTTTCTTCATCAGCGCTCTCAGGCAGTTCACTTGTCCAACTTTTCTGCCCCCCTCACTCCATTAGTTTGTGGTGTCCCCCAGGGTTCTGCTTTGTCCCCTCTTTTATTTAATCTTTACATGCAACCCCTCTTGGTTTCCCTCCGTCACGCCCCTGTCACTATTCTGAACTACGCGGACGATCTTCAACTGATCTTCCCCGTGGATTCTTCCCCTTCTTCTTGTTCCAACTTTCAATCAACCATGCTGGAGATCTCAGAGTGGATCCAGTATAGCCAGCTGAAGCTTAACCCTATTAAGACGGAGTTGGTATTGATGGGTGGGCCAGCCAATCCTTGGAATTCTAGCTTCTGGCCCCCCTCCCTTGGGCCTCCACCTTGCCCTGTCAAGTCGGTTAAGAGCCTTGGGGTCATCATTTCAAATGATCTGTCTATGAGACCTCAAATCAATGTGGTAACATCATCCTGCTTTTTCCATCTTCGCAGGATCTGCAAAATTTGTAGGTTCCTCACCACTGAAGCCCTTATTTTGGTTATCATGGCCTTGGTGACCTCATGCATTGATTATGCCAATTCCCTCTACGTAGGTATTCCGGCTTATCATCTTCACCGGCTACAGCTGGTGCAAAATCAGGCGGCTAGACTGGTATTCCATCTCCCGAAACACCAACACGTTACACCCCTGTTGAACAGTCTGCATTGGCTCCCGGTGGCCTACCGCTGTCAGTTCAAACTTGGTTGTCTGGTGTTCAAAGCCCTCATTGGCCAAGCACCTGCTTTCATTATCTCCAGCCTCCAGCGTTACACTCCTTCTAGAGCACTCCGATCTACTTCCCACAACCTTTTGACGATCCCTAGGTACAAAAGAAAAAAGCATGGTGGCTCCTGTTTTTCCTTTTTGGCCCCCACCTTGTGGAACCTCCTTCCCTCCTGCCTCAGACTATGTCCTCAGTATGATTGCTTTCGTAAATTACTCAAAACCCACTTTTTCAAACTAGCCTATTGAGCCCCTCACAGCACTCTCTCTCCCGCATTGGTCTTGAGCGCCATGAAACCTTTTGGTGACCTCGCGCTGTAGAAATGTTTTTAACATAACATGCATAACATAACAGGGGCAGCGCTTGTGCAGCTCTCCTTTTTGGCCGGTTTACTTTTAGATCTAGCACAGATCTGTCATGAAGTCTTTTATCTCCCTGAGACATCCAACAGGAGGCAAGCAAACACAAGCCCTTGGAGATTCTTCCCAAACAGGATACAACAGTAGGGCAAAAAGAGTCAGTCGTTTTCCTCACCTCCACCTCACACAGAAGCAGCAACTGCAGGTTAACCCACCCCTCACTCAGAAAAGGCAGCGCTCCTCACACAGTTCTTCTGCTCTTCTTCTTGGCAGGGTCCTCTTGTTTCTTGAAGTAATCTAAAGTCCTGGGGTTTTAGGTTCAATACTTATCCCATATTGTCATTGCTCTCTTTGTTGTAAGGGTCTCGAAACCTAGTCAAAAGCAGTCCTGTCCTCCTAGGTGCATCAGGACCACAGGGGCGGAGACAGCATTGTGAAAAGGAGACAGGGCCTATTCAGGTGCAATTGAAACTCCTCCCACCACTCCAGATGCAGACCAGGTCTATTCAGCACTACGATGAGTCACCCAGGCAAGGCAGGACACACTCAAACACCAAACGCTGAATACACAAACAGCCAGAGGCACACAGAATGGTAAAATAAAAAATGCCCACTTTAGTGGCATTTTCAAACACAGAATTTAAAAACCACCTTCAGACAGAATGCCTTTCAAAAATTAAAAACTAAAAAAACAGTATTTCACTATCAAGATATGTTACACACCAGTACATGTCCTACCTTTCACATACACTGCACCCTGCACATGTTGGTGCCTTGGGCCTACCTTAGGGGTGCTTTACAAGTAAGAAAGGGAAGGTTTGGGCCTGTAAAGTGGGTACACTTGCCAGGACAACATTGCAGTAACAAACTGCGCACACAGAAACTAGTGGTAGGTCTGATACACATTTATGGGCTACTATTGTGAGTGGCACAACCAGTGCTGCCAGCTCACTAGGAGCATTTGATTTACAGGCCCTGGCACACTCAGTGCACTTTACTAGGGACTCACCAGTGAATCACATATGCCAATCATGGATAACCAATCATATCCCAATTTATACAGAGAGCAGATGCACTTTAGAACTGATCAGCAGTGGTAGAGTGCCCAGAATCATATAGCCAACGAAAACAGGGTCAGAACAATAGGAGGCAAAGTTTGGGATACACCTGTCAAAAGGACCAGGTCTAACAGGAGAGTTGTCACATACTACTACTTATTTCTGCACTGTATTTATGTATTCCCATCACACTCACAATGGAATATAATATGCCTGTCTACACTTGCCCCTGAGTCTTTCATTTTCATTGTGGAAAAAATGTTAAAAGCCTAGTTGGCAAAGAAGCAGAACTTGTTAAATGAATAAAGCTCAATACACCACATAACAGCAGCAAAATATGACCTAACCCATTAAATACACAAACCTGCAGGGTTCCCAATTATAACAATACAGTGTGTAATGAAATCCTTCTTCAGCAAATCCCTGGCAAAAGAATAAACCTGCAAGGAGAGGCAAATTTATGGCGCGCCAATGCTAAGCATTCTCGGGGTAATAATGCTGACAGAGGCGTGCAGGCTGTAACTCAATGTGCAATTAAAGCAAATTAAAGAGAGCCTTTACAGCACACAGTTTACACCATTTACAGCGCCGCGGATGTATATTATTTTGTTCTGAATAGATGATCAACAAAAGCGCTTTCCGTAGAGCCAGAAAAACATTAGCAAAACGTCGTTTTAAGGTGATTTGGATAAATGGTGCCACACGCTTCCAAGGGGAAGATAGGTGGGTAGGGTTACCACCTGCATGGGATTTTATGTTCATGGCAGTAAAAAACAGTATTGGAAAAGCAGTGTTATCTGGTATTTTTCCTTTGTGAAATATGAATCAAAACAACAAACAAATCAATAAAGAGTAATTGAAAGCCGTGTACATTATTTCTAAATTACTATTAAAGCAACAGAGGCATAATTTTCAAGTTACAAAATAATTCTGTGAGTTTTACACAAATTATTTTTCACTTAGCTCCACCCTGTATATTCTTCTGAAAAAGTGGCAATACTATAGGGGCGAAAGTACCCCTTTTTGGCAAACTATATAGTACGGACTCGACCCGAAGTGCTCAAAGCGCTTTACACGAACACCAGTTGCAAAAAGATGTACACATTCGTTTTTTTAGGCACGGGGATATCAAGGGCCATATGTATGAAACTTTGGTTTTGTGATTCTCAAATAGCGATTTTTAGAGAATCGCTATTTGAGAATTGCAAAAGACTATGTATGTAGGATTTGCTAATAATTTTGTGAATCCTACATATTCCTTAATTGTGAATCGCAAATTGCAATTCCCAATTAAGGAATACCTCCCCATTCATTCCTATGGGCCTAGAGGCCCATAGGAATGAAAGGAAAGACATTCTCAATTTGCGATTCCCAATTAGAGAATCACAAATTGAGAATGCAATTTCTAGGGTGCCAGAGTGTCAAAAGGACACCCTGCTGCACCCCTGAAATGTACATGTGTGCACATGTGGCACACATACATGCCCTAAGGGCATATATGTACGCCACATGGCAAAAAAGTGCATTTTTCAAAGAAATCGCAAATTACCACCAACTTGAAGTTGGGGGTAATTTGCGATTCTCTAAGGCCAAATTGCACTTTTTCTGTGCTTCTTACATTGCATTTAAGGAATAGCAATTTGCGATTCCTTAAATGCAATTGCAAAATAAGGAAACGCAAATTTTGCGATTCCTTATTTTTCGAGGCAGTTTTCCTTTCATACATACCACTGAGCCAAATTGCGATTGCAAATGCTGAAATTCTGCAAATTTCAGCATTTACGAACGCAATTTGGAATGATACATATGGCCCCAAGTGATCTACTCAGAATCACAGGATGCTTGAGCCTCCCCCAAACTCGAGCCGATAAGCCACATCCTCTCCCGTCAATCTGGGTTCTAATCACACCTGCAGACTGTGTAGGATTCTGGGCAAATTATGTTCTCTCCCTAAAATTAAGTGCAATGTTATTGTGAAATCTAAGGGGTAGATTTACAAGCCACTTGCGCCACTTTTGTGTCACTTTTAACATGGGAAAAGTGACGCAAAAGTGGCACAAGGTGCTTGTAAATCTGCCCCTCAGTGCCTAAATCTCCAATTGGTGTACTGTCTGTCTGGCATGAGCCTCAATAACAATTTATATTTCCCTTTACTAATCCACCACTAATCCACCTTTGGGTTCTGGAGTATAATGCAACTGGCAGGAAAGCGATTCAATGTCTCAATACAATTACAATTACATTAATGTGCAAAGCTCCTTTGCTACCCAGCTAGGTTCACGCGATACAACCAACTATATATATATATAAGAAATCCCTGCCGTTCAAGCAACGCACTCCAGGCTAAGCGATATTTAAATTGAAGGAGGCACACAAAACATGTCAGAAATAAATATGGCAGTGACACAGTTACAAAATGGCAGGAGGAAATGCTCAGAAGACCGTCTGTGCCAAGAAAGAGCGAGGGGAAGGTGACATCGCAGAGCACGAGAAGAGAGCAGCAGAAATTCTCTGGCAGAGGTCGCCGAGTGGGCTTCCGTATCGATTGCTCGCAGGGTTTCAATCTGAAAAGTTAAAGATGCACACTCCCCCGGGGCGCCTCCAATTACCGGGCCGCCTTTCGGCCGCTTTTCCGAGGCGAGCGCAGGCACAATATTTCACCGCTAACTACCCATATCATCAAGAAGCAATTAGCAAGTATTTCTACGCAGACAAATTACAAGTGACCTAATGACATGATCAGCGCGTGAGGTGTGTGCTGTGCGAGCGCGGGAGAGCCCTGTCAGCGGCTGTCGGTGAAATGAATAATTGTCTCTCCTTCGCTCGACGCGTGTGTATGGGGTGGAATGCTCCTTGCAGAATAAATAAGATTTTTAATCATATCACTGAGTTTGTGTGTGTGTTTATATATATATTTCTTTTAGCACAAGATGTTAGGAACGAGCAGAGGTTGGGTGGGCCATTCATTAGCGGATCTCACCCAAGGCATTCGTAGATATGTGGCAGCAGTTGTGAGCCAAAGGACTGGGAACTGAAAACGATTCAATGTCGAATGCAGGACAATTATATATATCCTTAACGATTATTCGAACCCCCAATTTTCCAGATGTGGGGACTGGGAAGTTATAAACTTTACATGCAATCTCAGGAATTATTGCAACACTCTAGGAGGGTCTAGCCATGTATGTATGTATGTATGTATGTATGTATGTATTTATTTATTACACATGGGAGTCTACACCCTTTTATAAAGCCTGGTCTCTAATTTCCTTACCGCAGCAGGCATGTGATGTCACTAAATGCATCTAATGAAGAAATGACACTAGCCGCTCAAAATTAATATGTGATTATAATTTAGTTTTGATGTCACTGGGCTTTATTACAGCTGCAGTTTGAACATGGAAAAGAGGAATTGGCTTTGCCTTCTTATATCAATTTTTTTAACAAGAAAATGGGATCAGTAGAAAGGAGATATTTATCGCAACATGGTTTTATTTTTTTCCATCCTGTGGTTAATTGCAGGAAAGATAACATTTCTGCATGTTTCTAAACAATCTGAGCAATAGCGTTTTTAACCTGACTAACATTAAACTGATTCTAATATCATTTTTAGCAAAAAAATACTAACTGCTTTTTGGTGTGTTTGATTTCACAGTAGAGGTTCTGATTTTATTCTTGTCTGCAATGAACATGAAAGAGCAAGACACCAAAGATGTAAGTGGATTGTGGGAAGGGTGATAATATGACCAGGTGTTATAAGGAATGAAGTATCTCCGCCATATATTATAAAGGATATTTCAAGTATCTTCCGAGTTCAATTACCTTATAAAGGAACTCTAGCTTTGTTCCTCTATAGGGCTATTTCAAGTCACAGACAAGTTTTATGATTATATATGTATGGAAAGGGTTACATAGGGCCCGATGTAGGTAAGTTCATTTTACCACTTCTTAAATACCGAATCATACCGATTCGGTATTTAAGAAGTGGTAAAATGGAGGGGGGGGGATGTAGGTATTTCAGATTCGGTAAATACCGAATCGTTAAGATTCGGTATTTACCGATTCTGTAAATACCGAATCGGTAAAGCCCATTGATTCCTATGGGCATTGAAGCCCATAGGAATCAATGGTCATTACCGAATCGGTATTTACCGATTCGGTAAATACCGATTTTTGCAAGGGTGCAGGGGGTGTCACTTTGACACCCTCTAGCACCCTGAATTCAGGCACGTGTGCCATGTGGCACACAGACATGCCCTAAGGGCATGTCTGTCTGTCACATGGCACTGGTGTGCATGCACACATGTGCATGCACACCTGTATTCAGTATTTTACCATCCAATAGGATTGGGTGGTAAAATACCGAATCTGACTGGCCTGTGGGACTCAGAAGAGTCCCACCTACATGTGGAAGTTACCGAATCGGTAAAAATACTGATTCGGTATTTTACCAATTCGGTAAATTTACTGATTCAGTAAATTTACCGAATCGGTAAAATAGGCCCCCTACATCAGGAATGACCATTTACCGGTCGGTAACGGCCGAAATCGGCCGTTACCGGTCGGTAAATGGACACCTACATCGGGCCCTAAATCTCATATATCAGTTAATTTCACATTTTATATAGCACACTAGCTCCAGGAGCCTTTGCACACTTTACAGCAACCAGAGACATGTTACATGGATCAAAAGGCGTGAGTACAGCAGGTGGGAGAGATAAACCAAAAATATACCTGCATATGGAGAAGAAGGGCAAGTATGGTCAAGGGAAGGAGTACTGCGGTGAAATGAGAGGACGTAACCAAAGATGGTGGGCCAGTGTAAGCTTTCGGACAGGAGTAGCACTTTACTACAGTTGCACTCTTAGGTGTTATTATAAGAAACTGTACTTCATCTGAAGGCTGCTATTAGGGCTATATGAAATAAGGATCGCTCAGCTTGACCAGCCCTGTTACAGACCATATTCCCAGCCTACTGGGGACCTTCATTGTGACCCAAGTCTGCTAGGCAAAGAGTAGGTGAGATGGTACGTATAAAGCTGGTTCTGCAACATGGTTCTACAATCTACCCATTATTCGCAGTGATTTGCTCCTAAACTGACACATGAGGACGTGTTCATGATGCTGATGACCCATGTACATGAACCCAAAAGTCATGGACAAAGGGCAGCAGTCTCTGGTGAAATAATTTTACGGATGTCACCTGCAGGCAAGACTTACACCTGAATGTGGAAATGGCATGTCAGGGGAAGGCTCTTACACTATAAGTGAAACTGACACCTCCCCAGAAAGTTCACCATAAGCATAACCTGGGAATGGCATAGTAACAGTAGACCAAGGAAGAGCTTGTCCTTGTAGTTTTCAAATGTCTTGTACCATTTCTGACAAATTAGTATAGGTGTCCCCGGCACTGGCAGAAATATAGATGGTTGGTTACACATTTGTGAGGTTGCCATCAGAAACAAATAGCAACAAAAGTACCTTAGCTAAATGTGTAACCAACAATCTATGTTTATGCCAGTGCAGGGGAAACCTGTACTAATTTGGAAGAAATGGTAAAAAGGCGTTATTATTCACCTATTTAGGGTCAGCAGCAATTGAAATCTTTGAAAACTTACCATCCATAACAGCACCAGCAGATCAAGGTGATAGTTGGGATATATTTAAGGAAGCTGTTGCAAGATTAGAAAAACAATTTGCTGACGAATCAAATGTGATGATAGAGCGGCATACTTTCCATAAAAGGAAGCAATTTGGGGAAGTATCAGTTGAAGAATATGCGGCAGCACTGTGAGTACTTGAAACCAGTTTGGATCCAATGTGGATATTTGCATAAGGTGTCAGGTAGTACAGTGCGGTGCTTCTACATAAAAGAGGCTGTTGGAAAAAAAGTTCTATAGTGGTCCTAATACCTGGTCAAGAAAAAATGTTCAAAGTTTTGGTTTCTGGTGATTAATTTTTTGATTGTGCCTTGGAAAGGGATGTGTTGAGTAATGTTTTAGAAAAGAGGCAGTTAGAAGAGAGTCTGGATTTGCCTGATCCAGGGCTGGCTAATTCAGACGTGAATCACCATGAAACAATTGATTATTCAGATAGAGTATTGGAGTATACCTTCACATGCGCTCCTTCCTTCCTGTTCTTCAAAACTGGAGAGACGAAATTTGGAAATAAATGATGCTCTACTTCACCAATACAAATCCTTTGAGTACTAGATGGTGTGTGTTCTGTAAAAGAATGGAGTTGAGGGGAATGCGTAATAGCGCTCCCCAATGTGGGAGCAGTTGAGGGTGTGATTAAGTCCCCGGTTCTGCCATGTGTTTTATGTGGATGCAGAAGCGGATATGAAAGGTACCTGGTCCTGCCATGCACGCTGTAGAGGGTATGAGAGCCCCTGGTCCTGCTATGTGTTTGTAAGTGTGCTGTAGTGTGTCCTTCCTAAGAGGCTAAGGATGTAGGCGCAGGTGCATTATGCCCCAATGTTGTGTGTCCTTCCTAAGGGGTTAAGGTTGCTCTGTGTGTGTGTTGTAGTGGAATTAGATTGACCTGCTGATGTTTTGTGAATCTAGTATGCATGGGACTGATTGATTGTTCTTTCCATCTTTTGTCCTATTGATTTGATGTTTAATGAGAACGAGCATTTATGGGACTGGTTGATTGTCTATTTACATTTTCAATATGCTTCTTTAAGGGTGGGAGATGTGTTGTGACTTGTCATGATTGCTATGCATCCTCGGCATAGTTCCAAGGACCTGCTCCACGGCAAGTGTTTGTGGGAGGTCACAGATTGTTTATGAGTGCCTGGTCGTTTTGATTTCTGTTTTTTTATATGTAATTTTCAGACCTGTTGAAGTTCTCCTAGTGGGAACGAAACGTGTTGGCTGACCTTTATTTTACTACTAAACTTTTTTTTTTTTTTTTTTAAATAAAGGCTTTTTATATACTACAACAAGTGTATTGGACTTCATTGCCTGGCGCACCCCCACTTGTAGCAAAGTGTCACATAAACCTTTATTAATCACGTTCTAAACATGAGCATGTCATGTGGAATACTTTAAATATGCAATACTCCACTCCCTTTATTAAAGTTAATCACACAGAATATATGAGAGTTCTGACTACACATGAATATAATGCATTCCTACGATATCTGGAATGGGATCAAGATTGCACCTCTTCAGTGTTGTATCTGCTTCGGCCTCTATGCAGGCCACTGAGTGCTTTTGCAGCTTTTGTTATTTGAGGCCCTACCAGTTCAATGCTTCTATTTGGATTCAGTCTTTCTCATTACAAATATGCAGACCTTCTTAATTGCTTATTTGGGTGGTGATATCGATGCAGTGTCAGTACGCCTACTCAGGGCCGGACCTCCTACCTGGTCCACTGTACGCCAGGGGCCCCATATGGTAGATTATTCAGCCCACTAATTCTGCCCTGGAGTCTGCCGGGGTTAGCTGTGGACAGAGGTTGTTGGGGGAGTTGGATCTGCACTACCTGCCATCTGTCCCTCCCTGCAGAATTGTCACCATGTCTCTACATTGCTCTCTGGTTCAGGTGAGTGCTGATCTCCTTCTAGGCCACACAATTATTGCCATGTTGCCGTCTGAGCTGCTCTCAGGTCAAATCGATGTGCCGAGTGTTTTCAAGGCAACCCAAACTTCCACTGTGGCCTGCCGAGATTATCAATGGTGGTGGGTACACGCACCTATGAATGGTGTGGTGCCGCACAGGCAGCATGGAGCTTGTGGGCTGACCATCTTGGAGGTCACCAAGCTTTGCCTCCTGAAATACATTATTACATCTTCAAAGCAAACATCCATGCAGTCTCATTGAGAACCCGCACTAAGGAGAATTTTCAGAAAGCACACATCTGATCACAAAGATGCATGCAACAAGTTACCCGAAACAAAAAAGGCTCTTCAAACCGGGCAATGAAGAGAACATTGTGATACACGAAGAGAAACATAATTCATATGGAAGCCAAAAGAGATACACAATTAACATGCAACTACCTTTAACTAAACAACAACATAGCTATAAAAAGTAATCAAGAACTATTAGCACATCCTTGATACATCACTGTGCACCCAATGTTTTTATTATATCACATATTTAGGAAATATACCCTGGTTCATGCAGATAAAAGCAAATGAAAGGGTAGAAGAGACATTCAAGCAACTATTGAATTACAGCCTAAACAAAGACACAACCTCAGCTTAAATTATTCCATTTAGATATAACATGAACAAATTCACTTACAACGAATTGAAAATCACTTGAAGATTTTGCCAACTGTAATATCAAACATATGGGGGCGTATTATAAAAGTACCCCGGGGGCGCAGCGGGCATTTGCACCCACTTTGGATGCCCCCAGGGCACTTTGGTATTACAGAAGGGGCCACAGACACTTGTGCATCCTCTTCTGTCAGATCAAAAGCTCTGGCACATATAGAGCACCAGCGCTTCCTCAACAGGGAGTTCCCTCATCGGCATGGGGTCATGGCCCGTGCAAATGAGGGAATCCTTTGTCTCTGCACCCGTGCTTTATTATAGACGTGGGCGCAGAGGCAAAGAAAATGTCAGTGTGCACCCTGATTGCTGCCCTCTGGTGAGAGGAAAGGGGGACACATGGACCACCCAGACATCCCTTGGCAGGCGGGTGAAGTCACTGACTGCACCTGCAGGCAAGGGGATCTCTACTCCCTTTTAAAAGTGCAGAAAGGTTGCCGCCTCCGTAATGAAACACGGAGTGGCTTCAAAGCAGCTGCTCAGTTTCTCACATGAATGCGCTGCCCCCTGGGCAGTGCGAGTTTGCGGCTGCCTTTGGGGCAGCGCATTCACTATAATTTAGCGCATTTACCTTGATTGCGCTGGGCACACTTTTTAAAAGGTGCTCCTGGCGCAATCAAGGAAAATGCGCTGGGGGCAAAATATGGCCCATGGTCTATGTAGTTATTTAATCTTGTGGATTGTCATACGTCAGGACAAAAGATCAAGAAATAAAAAGTTAACTAATTCAGAACATGTCTGAATTAGGTGCAAAACCCCTTAACGCACTACTAAGGGACCATTTCATAGCAGTAAAAGACAATGGATCTGAAGTCAAATGGACAATACTTTCAATGATCAAATCTGCCAAGAGTTGTAAAGACCAGAAACACATTCACATTAAAAGAAGCTTGTCCTGTATTAGGGTAGAAAACCTGCAAATGTGTATGAAATAAGGCCAATACATTCCACAATCATGTCTAAATAAAACATAATCATTAATGACAGTCACATAATGTTGACTACAGTTGTCATCTTCACATACCACCACAGTAGCATATTTCCCAGTGTTAAAACACCTCCACTAGAGCAAAGACTAAAAATCCCATTAATCTGTTACAGTATGACACTGACAGATCACATACTCTGTCAGTGCCAACACAACATCCATAGTATACACACTGTAGATAATGTAGTATGCATGTATACAGCAACCCAGAGTGACTGGGACACTGACGAGAACTAATAGTCTGCCTGCCTTTATGTGTTATATGTTGGGTCCTTACTGTTGTACCGATTATTTATACACCGCGTTTGTACACTGTTTGAAATGTTTGCTACCTCTCGAGTGCATCATAATAATCACATGGGAAAGTATCTCATATAACACATGAGGCAACAAATACATTTTTGTTTCAAGATCTTTTTGAACCAGGTTTGGATTTGAACTCTTCTATTAGATTTTACTGAATGGTAAGAAATTCCATAGGTTTGGGCAACTCAAAGAACTAAATAAAAGCTATGCACATACACCACGAGTAAACCGTATTTCCTATGTTCGCCCCTCTCCATATCCTTGATCATAGGAAGATAATTTTACTCATATGCTACCCAAAGTGGGGGACATTTCCATGAGCAGGTGGTTTGTTTTCTCTGTGTCAGATATCAATAATGTATTTATCTTGATAAACAGTATGCACATGACATTGTATCCTTTGGTGTGAGGCATATTTGATTATCCGGTACTCTCACATGGTTCCAGGAACAGTCCTACCATCTCCATTGGGTAATGAATAAGATTTTAAGTGCAATCCCTACAAGTAGAAAATCATTTAGTACATAATTGACATCCCAGTGCCATCTGCTTCTATAGATGACCATGCTGTGATGTTGGAGAGTGTGTTGTAAGTCCTGTGTGAGGGAGGCATCAGTATACAGCAGATGTTGCAGAGGAGGAGCTTCCTAGGACTACAAACTTCAACTAAGTGGAATTCCAAAAAGGGGACTAGGCTGCTCTTCATGCACTCCATGATAAACATGACCATCACACACCATATGAAATCATTAGCAGATGCCCGCGGGTATTGAGAATTAGCAGATTGTTTATGCCACCAGTTCATTGAGTTTGCCCTGTGCCCGTCCTGTTGAGGGAATTTTACTTTAAGTGGGGTGAAGAATACAAAAGCTTTTGTAGAAAGCCTTCAAGAAGTCAAGTCAATCAGGCCGTGGTAGAGTTACAGATGATGTCTAAGATGGCATTTGAAATTTCTCACACAATTTAGAGATTAATCTGCCACTACACAGCCATTGAGTTTGAGCTGGGAGGCTATCAGCCCATGTATCTCCTATCACACCTGCGAGATTAGTGACAGTTGGTTTTAGGATCAACCAGCTTGCCAACAGCGACTTCATAACAGAATGTAACCAGGCCACCTCCTTCTGTCCATCTCTGACTGGGAATTGCTGTGGACTGAAATGTCCATGTAAGAAATTGGATTGTTGGTTGACTGGGGTGTAAGCCCATGTCAAGCAGCAACCACAATCCTTGTTGGGGCAATGCAGACAAAACCCAGAAATTAACCTATGCTCACCCCTTGAGGTTTGGGATAAAGCAGTCAGACTTAACATAAAGTAAAGTATTTGTGCAACACTTCGAACAGTAAAACAGTGAAAACACACGACAAAAGGAGCCCACAACAGATCTAGAACAATCAAGAAATTTGTAATAAATAAAACAAGACCAAAACAACAAGCCTGCTATTTACCTGAGGCTTCAGATCTAGAGGCCTGCCAGTTAGCCATTGGAGTCACTATGTGTTCTGGGTTCAAGGGATGCAGGTCCAGTCCTTCTCACCCAGGAAAGAGAGCAGCAGGCACCGGTGCCCTGGTTCTGGAAGGTGGGAGAAGCTTCTAGACAGTGTCTTTGAAGTGTAGGGAATTCCGTTCCTCCCCTGCCATGGCCGTTGTGTGTGGCTGTCTAGGAGGAATACACAAAAAAGCAACTGCCAACTGCACCCAGCCATGTGACCAAAGACAGACTGAAGGCACCAAATGCCTAAGGCAAGGAAATACCAACGTTCTAAAAGTGGCATTTTCAGAATTGTACTTTAAAATTTGTCTTCACTGTAAGTTGGGATTTTAGATAAGGATTCCAAAGACATCAAGCAAGTAATAAGGCGCACTGAGTCCAGAGGACAACAAAACCAAATTCAGCAAAAATAGGAGAGAAGGCAAAATGTTTAGGGGTGACCCTGCAGAGAGGGCCAGGTCCACCAATCCTGGATGTGGTTTCATCTGATTAAATTGACAATGTTTGATGAGTCATTACTGTGGCCCATTTTTGTATGATGCCAGTTGTGCGTCTAGCTCAATACTCCTTTTCCCAGTTACATTCTGCTAAGACAATGAGCAATGAGTCTTAGTTGTGGTGTTTGATCACACGTTCAAGCCAACCAGTCAGCCCACAAATTATGTTTATTTACAGCAGATAGTTACCACAGCACCCATCCTTCCCCATCCCCTGCCTAACTATTGCCCCAGAGATCTTGGCTCTTGGCCTAAAGTCTCTTTGTGCCATTGCATGTTTTCTCATCAGTGCTGGGAATTGACCAGCCTGCCTTGTTTTGACCTGGTGATATTCACAATACTAACTGGTACACTGTAGAACCCATCATTCTAATTCTACGCTTATGCACAACTGCATCATCATTCCTTTATCATCATCATTGTGTCAGAGTACCATGCTTTCCCATCTCAGAATCAGAATATTGGTGCAAATCCACATTGCTTATCAGATAAGACCTTTGCATAACTTGTGTACATTGTTACTAAAGTGATACATACTTGTAGCTTGTATTTTAATTTTACAAGCTAAGCATTATTTCTCCCCCCTGATAAATAGCAATACCATGTGCGTTATTTATAGGGTTCCATAAATAATACCTATTATGAGTTCATGACCTGCCAACATTTAACAACTTTTAAGTTATTTAACGCATCCAATAATAATTGAATGTGTTAAATACCTTCAAACTCGTAATTCCGAACCATGCTTAAACAGGAGTTTACACAGACCCCTGTCCTGCCATAAAGTATACAAAACATAAAAGGGGTCAGGGTAAGGATACCATACCCCCCTAGGCCTGGTAGGGGGGTGGGGGGGGTCCTAGAGGCACCCTCCCCAGCCAAAACGGTTTTTTCAAATTTTAAGACACGGAGCCGAGAGGGGCAGTATGAGTTATTCATAACATAAGGTCTAACATTTGAGCGACTGATCATGGTCAGTCTAAAATAAAATGTTTGCATTTCTCACAGAGCACAAAGACAGTACTCCCAGTAAGCATCAGACGCTCCCCTACTCTGCACACTTTCAGGAAGAGCCCGAAGACTTGGCTCTTCGGATGATCCGAAGCTGCGCCCAGCGCCTTGAAACCCTCACTGGTGAGTAGCGCGTTTAAACCCCCTGATTGGTTGATTGGTTGACAAGTTAATATCATTTGTTCTATGAAATGTATACATTTGTCTGGTGAACAATACACTATTTCTAGTCTATTAGTTGTGGATGGCAATTATTTTAAAAAGATCAATAGGTTTCAAAATGAAAGCTGAATACAAAATTGAATAAATATGAACTGCCTTGCTGCCTTGGAGACAGAAATAAATGCATTTAAAAAATATTCGATATAGCACAACCCTCTATCCAAAGAATTGTTGAAAGTTTAACAGAAAATATCTTTTTATAGTCGTAGGAGCATACTGTTCATGAGCTCTTGCACAAAGCATTTATGTATCTAAGTGAACCAAATTACCGAGAGCAGCTACAAGGACGAGAGTAGTAGGTTATTAACAATTTGAAATTGTTTTTTACTTAACTCAGTTACACATATTTACAGCTTTAAGCCTAGCAAACTGTTGCATGTGCCACAAATAGCAGGGTTTCTTTTTGTTTAGTGTGAACGTCCGGATTAAAAGCCAGGTCTGTGTGAACGAAAGCGATCATTGTTTTACCTAATTCAGATCTAAATTCTTTGTTTCTGTCCAGAGGTGGATCCTCTGTTATGGCGGAGAAGCGTAGGCCCTCTAGGTGGCAGCTAAGGTAAACACTCAAAAAATTAAATGGTAATAAACCAATTTTATTTTTCAATGTATTTTTTTTCCTACCTGCAACTGCCGGTGGCATGTCATAGGGCACCCTACAACAGCAGTGAGAGGCAGGGTGATGGGCACTACTAAGTGCGCATAACTGTTTGGCCGGCAGTCTTAGTCTGGCCAAACAGTCATGCACACTTAGCATTTCTCCACCTAACTGTGTTGAACAGCCGGGTGGAGAAAAGCCATAGGCTCCCAGCGATAGTCTAAATGCCGAACCACAGCGCTCTGACCAATCCCAGAACTTCTCTCATGCTAGGAATAGCATTCCCAGCATGAGAGTGGTGTCAGAAATTGCCATCTTGGAGCCAGCGCAGTGTGTTCAGCCAGGGACCGGATCACGAGAGGAGCAATGCAGCAGGTAAGTTCTCTATTTTATTTTTTATTTTGTCTGTACCCAACCCCCACTGCCCCCGTGGTGTCGCATCCTGTGCAGACACCACTGTTTCCATCAGCAACCTGGAAATTCAATCATCTCAAGACTATTAAAAAATCCATTCTCTCTTGCCATGCAGCTGTGAACCACACTCCCTGAATCTGTTTTTTCCTGAAAGGTTGCTAATAAGCTCTGGCTGTGGGTATTAGATGCAGGTTCTTGCTTTTAATGCCAAGTCAATCATGTGCCACAGAAATCACTATAGGAGACATTAATTTAGTCCTCCACAAAAAAAACTAAAGTAAATGTATAGAATGGTTTCAATGAGAGTACAAGACTAATCCCAGTAACCAATAACTAATGGATTTATCACTAACTGTGGGTTCCAGAGTAGCAGGCTACTTGCCGCAAAGCACTTCAGCGCCTCGTCAGGGGTTGCAATCGATGTATGAACTAACAAGAAAACAAAATAAAATGCAAGTGCTGTTCATGAACGTTAGCGTATTTATCCCTGTGAGTTTTTAAAATACTTTACTATCTGAACTGCGCTGAAGATTTGCTACTGCAAGATTTGGGGAGAGATTAAATTTTGGACAAGAACACCATTTCTGTTGCATTTTGATTTCAAATTGCTTATTTATTTTTACAGGTATTATTATTATTATTATTATTATTATTATTATTATTATTATTATTATTATTATTATTATTATTATTATTATTAGTATTATTATTATCCATTATAGTATTATTAATAACAATAACAGTACTACTAATAATAATAATAATGCTACTTGCTAGCAGCAATACTGTTAACAATAGCATCATAATAACGATGATAATAATAACAATAATAATTGTACTACCAGCTAGCAGTAATGCTGTTAATAATAGCAACAGTACTAATAATAATATTATTACTACTAGTTAGCTACTAACAGCAACAGTAATAATAATAATATTAATGTTGCTATAATTTTCACTGTACTAAATCTACATGCCATTTTCAATCAAATGTGAAGTACAAATATAATTGGCAGAGTTATTAGGACATACTTGTCTTTGTTCTTCTTTTCATCTTTGTTGCCTCCTTTCCATTGCCTGCTACTTAAATCTAATTTAACGAAATCTGACCCCATTTCTCAGATCAGTAGTGGATTATGTTGAAACTTGGCCAACATTTGTGGTTGACACAGAAAATAGGTGTACAAAAACACTTGGAAATACTCAGTGTTAATGCTTTCAATGTAGTAGAAGCCGTTTATCTTCAAATAGTTTTGGTTATCTAGGGTGCTGGATTCAGATACAAATAAGATTATTAGAATATATTTCATGTCCGTATAATATGAATAGTGTATGTTCAAGGACAGAAATTATGAGTTTCATAATTGATATCGACATTTAGTTGAGGAATTATTTCATTGTGACTTACTTCATGGTGCCTCATGTATGTTATGCTAAGTTTCCATATGATATTTGTTAAAATTCTATTTCCAAGCAATATATCTTAATCATAATTGAGGATTACAATTGACTAACCATTTGACTTTCAAATAATGATTTTTGATATTTCTTATTTTTCTATATTTATTAAAGTGCATTTTTATAAATTCTTTTGTGAAACATGTGGAATTTGTATTAAATATAGATCTAAAATATCATATACTGGTCCTCTTTACAATGACAAAACAGGCATACTCACCAGACACCTGTAAACCTCAAAATCATTGTTGCTAAATGTAATGGTGTAAACTAAGAAAAGGCCTGGCCCTTCACCTCCTAGATCCCTAGCTACCTGCTAGGGAGATTGTAGTATTGGTCAACAAAATTAAATGCAATTTGGAGGTGATGGATATTACCCAAAAATATTTTTTCATAAACATCCAATAATTTATTTTAAATCGTAGTCCATCCATTTCTTTTAGAACACAAAGATTTTTTTTCATTACCTGTATCTTCACAGTGTTTATTCTTCTCAATTGCCTTCACAAAATGTTCACAACCATGCTTTTCAAAACACCTGATCAGCTCAAAATATGCAGTGCACTGCCTTAATTCTGCCATTCACTATATTTTATTACAATGCCCACTTCAATCAAAATTTTCTATTTTGTCCTCAAGTTTTCAGTCTCCTTTTTGTATTAATCAATATCTGTAATTCAAGCAATGGAACACTTTGCAGCGATACAGCCTTTTGGCTTCTATCCATGACCAACAGCTGTGCACTGCATATTTTGAGCTAATCAGATACCTTGAAAAAGTGGAGTGTCCACACAAAGACATATCAGCTGGCTTTGAATAATTATTTGATGGCATTCTGAACACCAGCCTTATTACCGAACTCCTCTATAGAATGCATCAAGATTTATATCAAAATGGATGATGGTTGTGAGGAATATCCTCAAGCGACAAACTGTCGTAAGGAGGTCCATCACTAAATGTAGTGTAATTGCCTTTGACCGAGTAGCATCCACGGCCCGTGGAGAGAGTTGCGGTGGGGCAGAGAGGTGGGGCGGGGGAGGGGCAGGGTGGGGGGGAGGGTTGCTGAAAACCGGCATATGGATAATTGGAGGTAAGTAAACAATTTATTTAATAATACGAATTTGTAGCGCGCGCTGCATCGCATTTTGCAGAACAAGCATACACACCGGTATGGCTCTCCCTAGAGAAAAGAATTCTTAATGGTCTTGACCCCTCAGCCCTACTCACAGCGAACAAACACACTGCGACCAACAACAACCCCATACTCAAAAACACCAAGAACGCCCTCCTAAAAGTAGACAAAAAAATGGAAACCAGCATCAAAAATATAAAATGGGAGTCAATTTGGTTCAACTCAAAAATAAAATCTAAGGAAAAGACACTGAACATGGAGGCCTGGTATAAGCAAGGTATCTCCACACCAATCCAGCTAGAATGCCGCAACGCACCACTCACATTCGACAATCTAAAGCACGCACACATCTTACCGGACATGGAGCTCTATAACTTTCTAAAAATAAAGACGCAATCACAAGAGCAGACTTAAACACTAGGTTTCTTAGATAACCCTCATAAATGCTACGTTAGTATTTGTCGCGATTTATATTGTTTTTCCACCCAACATAAGCGTTGTGGCATTTATCATTGGGTCATCTAGCGTGCTATATGCCAGCCTCAAGCCTGAGGCAACCTCTGGTGTGGCGTAGTAGTGTCCAGAGATGTGCACAGATACCCCTGCAGTGAAGGTTAAAGATAAAAAACCAACCTACATCCAAAAAGCTCTTTTAATTATGATACGGTGCGGTTTGTTATTAAAAATAGATGGGTATGTTCTTAGATCAAGTTACTGGATCTTTGCATATCACTTTATTCACAGAGTCAACATGTTTCTGCTCCTTTTTGCCCAGCCGGGTCTATGGAGCCTTCGTCAGGACAAAACACAATACAATAAAATTACTACTCACACCTTTTGTGCAGTATTCAGTGGTCTTATTTTGTTACCCACTTGGTTCAAAAATGTTCGATTCACCTGTAATACAAATCAAATATAAAACATTTTTTCTTATCGGGGTTATATCTTGGCATATTTTTTATAACTTCCGTTTTTGAAGATAAAGCATTCATTTATGCATATATTGTTCACATTCTAAGTCACTATGTGGACCATCATGGCGAGTCACAGAGGGAGATTTCAAATGAGCGAGATCAATTCCTTTTATTAGGAAAGCAAAAGACATGGAGAGACAAGTAGTTTAATGTTGTCATCCCCTGTGTTATCATCAAATTGGTTTTTATTGTATATCAAATTTTTACCATTATATGTTGTTATCACGTTATGTCATGTTTAGCCGCTACTCACTTAAGGTTTGTGTATCATTCACCTCTTATAAGCGCGATAACGAAGTTGGTATTGATACAACATGGCTGTTAGGGTACAAAGGTCTGTATTACTAGGTTATTTTTTACGAAATCCCCTACTATTGTTCTGGAGCATGTAAATTACTCCTATCGTTTTGCACACAGAAATGTATATCGATAGTTATCACAATATATTATTCCTTAGTACAATATTTGTTAAGAAAGCGTGTATTTCACTTCATTCTCCCTGCACACCCGTTCGATTTTTTACCTTAATTGCGTGAATTATTCTCGTCCTCAGGGGAGCTGGACTCAAGGTCCCAGGCTGTGGGAGAAGGAGAGGCAAGAGGTTCCTGTTAACGTTACCGTACAGACGCCACGATGCCCGTGTGATCTTAATGCTGCCATTCTCACCCACAAGGGAAGACGAATTCCGCGTCTAGTGCTGGCTCTGCCCCTAGACGCGGAATCGTCGTCATAATCCTGCTTATCAGTATACGTGATATTATGGTTTAAATCTTTTATTGAGTTTTCAGAACAGAGAAAAACAAGTGGGCCACATTTCCCCATCAGATGCAATAGTACTAAGTCGTAAGGCAAAAACCCCAGGCTTAACCCCTTCGACACTGATGACGAGCTGGGCTCGTCATGGTGTAGCCCGCTCGCACACTGATGACGAGCCCAGCTCGTCACGCAAAGTGCGATTTTGAAAAACCCAGCGCGCTAGCGGAATTCCGCTAGCGCGCATGCGGTTAAGGTAGCAATTATATTGACAGTGTTGTAAGGGTAGGGTCTTGCAGCGGGAGAACCAGGCCCCGCATCCCCTTCCCCCCCACCCTCCTCCTTGTCCACAAAACAAAAGAATAGGTAAAAAGAGATCACTGCTCCGCCACGATGAGTCCATAGGTAAGACATCAGCCCTCGGTTTTCTCCTGCGCGGCTGGGTTTTAGGTTCCTTGAGTGGAGTGTCAGTGAGGCGTAGCAAGCGCAGATAGCGCGGGCAGCTCAATTCCCTAAATTCTCCCTTGAGTAGAGTCAAAAATGGCTGCCATAGTTCTGCAAAGTCCTCTCTCTTCCCCTCTTTTGCTAGCGTCAACTTCTCCATCTCCAATATCATCCACAGCCTGTGGAGCCAGCCAGTGTGTGGGGGAGGTTGAGTGGTCCTCCAGTGCGCCACAATGTTCTGGACGGCCGCCTCAGCACAATTGCTATGAGTCTCCCTCTCTTGGACTTCAAGGGGTACATCAAAGCGTTAGGGAGTCCAAGCAGAACATAAGCGGGGAATCTGGGAAGTTGGGTGTCTAAGTGGGAGTCTACTTCATCTAGGATCAAAGTCCAATTGGGTCGCAAGCGGTCACAGCTCCACAGTAGGTGCTCTAGCGTGCCAAGTTCTTCACATCCCCTCCAGCAGTGATCACTAATGCGGGGGTCCCATCGGTGTAGGCGATTCGGTGTGTGGTACCAGTAGGTGGCCACTTGGTTAGGGTTTCGGTAAGGCCAGTGTGGTAAGCGGAGTGTCTGGCTCTGTGGTATATGCCTTCCCATTCTTTGCACGTGAATTATCTCCCTAAGTCTCTCTCCCACCTGACCTGCCCCGCATTGTATGTGTGTATATTGGTGAGGAGGAGGTGTTGGTACAGGTCGAAAATCAGTTTCTTATCCGAGGTACGTGTCATTAACCACTTTTCGTACGGGGTGAGGAAGCGCTGGCCATCCGGTTTGACCGCCGGATGCAAGGCCCAGTGTCGGACCTGTAAATAGTGCAGCCGTTCAGCTTCTGGTATGCCATAGTCCTCCGTCACCTTCTGAAATGGAAGGATGCCATTTAGATCGAATAGGTCTCCCAGAGCTCTACATGACGAACGTTTCCAAGTAACGAACGCCCTGGGGTCCAGACCCGGGGAGAAGTCTGGGTTATCAAAAAGCGGGGTCATCGGGGAAGGGAACGAGGTAAGGTCGTGTATGACCGCTACTTTGTCCCATACATCTAGCACAGTGCTCGTGATCTGTGAGGCGTAGAGATTGGGAGGTCTATGGCATCGCGGGAGAAACGGAATCCCCTGAAGGGGCCTGCCCGCCACAGCTTGGTCCTGGAAGAGCCAGTGCTTGCCTGATTGGTGCTGGTTCCACTCCACGAGGGTTCGGAGTTGCGTCGCTCGATAGTATAAGGCGAGGTCTGGCACTCCCACCCGCCGTGCGCGGAGGGAAGTATTGCAATCGTATGCTTAAAGCGCGGACGACGACCGTTCCAAACAAAGCGGGCCAAGTCGGACTGCGTCCGCTGAAGCCAGTCCGCGGGGGGCGCAGGGGGAGTGTCTGGAACACGTAGAGAATCTGTGGCAACAGAGTCATCTTGGCGGCTGCTATCCGTCCCAGCCAGGAGAGTGAGTATCGCTTCCACCTCCTGAGTTCGTTGCTGAGGCGCGAGCGAAGCCTAGTGTAATTGGCTTCCGCAGTGGCCTGAATGGTGGGGGCCAGCAGCACCCCCAAGTAGGGGATAGTGGAGTCGGACCATTGTAGATCAAACTCGTTTTGGGCCTCCGCAGGCACTTCCGGTGGCAGGGATATGTTCAGGGCCTCCGATTTCTCCACATTGATTTTAAAACCCAAGGCTAGTGCGAAAGTGTGAAGCTCAATAAAGAGCGCTCGGAGGGATTGCATCGGGTCCGTCAGGGAGAGCAGAATGTCGTCCGCATAAAGACTAATCTTATGCACGTCCCCGCCGAAGGGAATGCCCTTGATGAGGTTGTGGTGCCTGATCCGCTGTGCTAGCGGCTCCATGTAGAGGGCAAACAGGATTGGGGAGAGTGGGCACCCTTGCCTGGTGCCCCTGCCAATTGGGAAGCGTGGGGAGGTATGCCCATTGACCTGGACCGTGGCATTAGGCTGGCCATAGCAGTTCAATATGCGGTTACGCAGCGTTTCTCCCACCTGAATCGCTGCAGGACCAGCTCCAGATAGGGCCAGTGCACTCTATCAAATGCCTTTTCGGCATTGACGGTGAGCAACATGCAGCCAGGCCTTGTCCGTGACCCGGCCTCTATGAGGTGGAGGACACGTTTGGTGTTATCACTGGTCTGCCGCTGGGGAATGAAGCCTGCTTGATCAGGCTCCACTAATTGCTGCATATAGGGCGCCAGTCTATTTGCAAGAATGCCCATGTAGAGCTTAAGGTCAATGTTTAAAAGGGAGATCGGTCTGTAGGAGCTACACCGGGTGTGATCCCGGCCAGGTTTGGGTTAACCGATATCGCCGCCTCTAGCAGGTCCGTGGGGATGGCACCGGACTGATCTATGTATTGAAGAGATCTCGCAGCAATGGGGCCACCTGATGACAAAAGGTTTTGTAGAAGGCCGCCGAGTAGCCATCTGGGCCCGGCGATTTCCCCATTTTGAGGTGAGATATCGCCGAGATCACCTCCTCCAGACCTATGGGTCGATCAAGGAACTCCGCCTGTGCTTCGTTCAGGGACGGGAGGTGTGCTCCTCCCAGGTAGGCCCGGCCCGCCTGCATGTCAAGCGAGTCTGCGGCATATAAGTCGCCGTAGAAATTCCCAAAAGCCGCGGCGATGGCATCGTCGGCAGTGACAACGTCGCCCTGACCGGACCGGATGGTTCTAATGCCCTGCCTTTGGCGTTGCTCCTGCAATTTACTCGCTAAGAGTTTCCTGCAACAATCCCCCCAGTGTAATACGCTTGTCGGAGGCGTAGGGCTGCGTACTCCGCTACATCCTGGTCCAGGGCCGCCAGCATCTTTCTCTCCGTACAAAGTTGGCGCCATGCCCGAGCCGCCGCAATGCGCTGGTGCCTCTGTTCCAACTCTGCCACACGTTGGGCGATTTTGGCCCGTTTCTGAGCATGTTCTCTATTGTTAGCTGTGGCGATAGAGATGAATTCTCCCCGGAGGACCGTCTTGAGTGCGGCCCATTGTGTGGCCTTGGTAGTGTCTGCGTTGGCGTTATGAACAAGAAATTGGGTGATGGCTGTTTTGATCCGCTCTGCTATAGCGGGACTCTGGAGCAGGGTGTCCCGCAGATGCCATTGACGCTGGGGGCCAGGCGTGGGCGGGAAGAGGAAGGAGGCCATCACCGGGGAGTGATCTGACAGGGAAGTCGGGAGGATGTCCACGTCGCGCGCGCGGAGCACCAGCTGGGAGGAGCACAGAAAGTAGTCGAGCCGTGCGTAAGTTTTGTGGGCAGCCGAGTAGTGGGTGTATGCTGTGGCTTGTGGGTGGAGGTGCCTCCAAAGATCAACAAGGCCCAGGTTGGCGAGGTGTGCTAGAGAGTGCCCCCACCTGACTGTAACGTTGTCCTGAGCGATCCGCTGTGTTGTGAAAGACTAAATTGAGATCGCCTGCTAGCAGCAAGTGTGGCTGGGTGTTAGCTGTGGCCGACTCTAGTCGTTGACTAGTCCAGTCAAGGAATTTCTCTTGTCCCTCGTTGGGTGCATATATAGTGCCCACTAAGAGTATCTTTCCTGCGATAAGAAAGCGGTGTACCAGCATCCTACCCTTGATCTCCGCCTCCGTCTGCAGAACCTGCCCTTCAAAGTATCTAGACACCAGGATCGCCACTCCCGCCACTTTCTTGGTTGCGGATGAGAAATACTGCATGGGGAAGGACCGGGACTTAAGTCGTGGTGGTCTTTGGATAATAAATGCGTCTCCTGTAGGAGGCAGATATCTGCAGAAGAGTGCTCCAGAAGGGAAAGTATCGCTCGGCGTTTGATTGGGTTATTAAGGCCCCTCACGTTAAGAGAGAGGATATTCAATGGGCGCGACATCTTAAGTGGGTAGCCGAGATGGCAACACGCTGCACCCGGCATGCAGTGACCAAAGAAACTCAAAAAACCCCCGTGGACAAAGAGGGCCCCCCACCTCCCCTGAGCCCCAACACCCAAACCATCCCATCGCCCCCCCACCGCCCCTCAACCACCCCCGCCTCCTGCCATCCCTCTCACCCCATTCGAACCTTCCCCAACAACTCTCCCTCTCCCATACCCCACCCCAACTTCCCCCAATCTCCCATGAAAGAGTGTAGTCCCAGATCTGCTCTCTTGAGGTGCACTGTGGTGAGTACTTGTGTGGACGTCCAGCCACTGCGTCCTCTCGGCACGCCCCCCCCCCCGGTCCACTTTCAGTGAATCATGCTAATGTGTTCCCCCCCCCCGGAGATCAATCATTCTGAGGACGAGGTGTCTTTAGCCACCTCATGCATGGCATTGGCTCTTTCCGATTGGATAGTGTGTGCATCAGGTTTCTGCAGGGGAGCACAGTCTCCCAACTTGCTGCCAGCGATCCCTGGGTGCCTGTCGGGGTGATCTCAATAGAGTCTCTCGGTCGTCGTGAGCACTGAACATGTATCCTGAAGCGAACGGAGTTGGTGCAGGACGCCGTTCCATCTAAATATCAGTCGAAAGGGATGGCCCCAGGCATCAGGCATATGGTACCTCCTTGCTTCTGAGGAAGTCTGTTGCGGGTTTAAAGGTTTTGTGTTTTTGTAGCGTAATTGAGGAAAGGTCCTGAAATAGGGCCTCGGAATTGCAAGGACTGTCATTTACGTGCTTCCTTGAGGATGCGCTCTTTAAGCGGGTAGTCAGGTAGGAAGGCTAGGATGTCCGGGGACGGTGCAGGGGCCCGCCTCGCCAGCCCCACTCTGTGTGCCCTGTCGATCCTGATGGGGAAGTCCGCCGGCTCCCTGAGGATGTCCCGGAATAGGGCCTGTAAATACGCCACCATGTCTGTGCCCTCTTCTTTGGATGGCACCCCCCGGTCTCGAATGTTATTCCGCCAAGACCTGTTTTCCAGGTCTTTGCTGTGGGCCTGCAGGTCTAGCTGTTGATCTTTCAGGCGTATAACGTCCTGCTGTAGTTGCTCCAACTTCTCATCCCGAGCTCGCCTCGTGTCCTCTATGTTGGCCACCCTTTCACCGAGGCCGTCCACCTCCCTCCTGATCTCTCGTACCTCACCTGCTACTTCTTGTTTCAAGGCGCTGAAGTCTTCTCGGAGGGAGTTGAAGAGAGACTCCATGAAGGACCTTGTGATGGGCACCTCTCCCTCTTCCGGGTCCTGTTGCGTTTTGGAGGATCCCGGGGACGACTGGCCTCTGTCCCCTTTGTTTTGGGTCTTGCTCAGCATTTCGGGAAGGATGCGGTCCCCTTTCTTCCTCTGCCCCGCCATCCCGGACCTGCTGTGTGTCCGTATGTGGTCTCGGCCTCCGCCGTCTTCTTCCTACGTGCCTTCTGTCCGTCGTGTGGCGCCGGTGGAGGCTCCCCGCTCCACCACCACCTGGTACGTGTCTCGTCCCTCTCGGATCAGGGCGTGAATGCAGGGCCCCTACTCTTTTGTCGTATCCTCTGCCACCGTTCACCCCGCATTCCAACACCAGTCCGTGGGGAATTGGTGCCCCCTCTGCGTGTGCGGGTCCGTTCGCCCGTAAGGCCCCGGGTCGTTAGGCGTTGTGTCACCGGGTCCGGGCGGTCGCTCAGTACCACCCAGGCGGAACGTTGTTCGGGCCCGTTAGTTTGAACCGCACCGTCGACACCCGCCATTGCAGACCGGAGGCCATGGCCACCACACCGCCTCTCACCGTGCTGGAGCCTCAGGCGGGTGGGTGACAGACCTCTGATGCACTCCCAAATGATGGGGCTTGTCGCTGTTGCTGCCGCTCGGGGGTCGTGCCTCGCCAGCAATAGCAGGCCTGCAGGCGGATGTCACTCGTGGAGAAAGGGGCCCCGGGCAGGCCACGCATCGCCCACTTTTGGCTCACGCTTCTGCGCTCGGGGTTCAGCTCTAGTGTGGGGGCTTGCACACTATGAAAGGCAGGTTTGTCCGACCCTTGAGGGCCTATGGGAGCCTTGCCCCACCGGTGTCCAATATGAGTCTGCCCCAGCCGGGGTCTCGAAGGACATACAGGGCCTTCCGCTTCCACTGTTGGGCCTCAACTACTCCTCACCTTATGAAGTGGGCGATTCCTGGGGAGTCAGTATCCTGGCGGCGCCGGGGTGGCAGGTAATCTCTGTCTGCGATGTGCGGGGGTGGCCCCTCCGCTCTTCTGAAGGGCCCTGCCCAGGTCGACGAGCTCCGCCACTCTCTCTACAGGCCGGAGTTCTGGCGGGCAAAATGGAGGTCTCCTGCCGCGGTTCTCGCTGCGCCGCTGTATCTCAGCTAGGTGGCTGGAACTGTTGTCGCTGTGGCCGTACACCTAGACCCCTGTGTCCTGGGCCCTCACGTGGGTCTTACGGCTAGGGGGGAGAGCAAGGGGCGGCTCTGGAGGCGCAGTATGTGCTGGTTCAAGCGGCAGCCTGCCGGAGCTTCTCCCCCTCTAGGCCGCAGCCGCGGCCTCGATTTACGCTCTCTGGGCCGCTACCTGCACCTTCGTTGGGCCACTCCGCTCCGCTCGGCAACCTTCAGCCGCCACGGGACCTTTCGGCATCGCCGGATCTGTTGTTGGGTCGATGCGCCCGTCTTGGGGGCCGAGTGCGGCCGCCCGCCCGGTAGAGCTGCCTCTGATGCTCTCGTCACTGCTACCCCAGTTTCGGATGGGTCCGGGTGAGTGGACCACCGCGGAGCTTCGCAGATCGCTGCCCAGCGTTTCTCTGGCCGCCTGTGCCTCGATGATGCTTCCCCTCCCCTGCTTTGCTTCAGCGGGGGGAGAAATGCTGTAGTTTATGGCCCGGGCCTGGTCGGGTCGGAGGAGTTCCGAGGAGACGCGTCCGCTCACTCCGCCATCTTGGCCACGCCCCGTATACGTGATATTAGAGATAGAAAGGGGACAGGTTACGTCTGTTTCTATTTTTGGGCGTAAATGCCGATCCTGTTACTTTTTCAAGTATATCTTTATTTGAACGTACTCTAGACAAACATTGTCTTTATTAATGGTATTCCCGATATTCACTTGCATATTTCCGTCATAACGGCGAAGTCTTCATAAAATTATATTTTTACTTCAGGAGCTGTTTGTTATATTGCAGAACACTCCATGATGTTTTATAAGTGCATTTCATCGTTAATCCGGGTTCTCTGTGTGATTAACATTTTTGCAAAACATAAATTCAAAAACATCAAGATAGAACTAGGGGTATTCAATGTCTCTATATACAGACTTTTTGAATGGTATGCATCTAATGTTCTTTGCCAATGTCATGGTTGGTGGTCGTTTATGAAAACTGATGCCACGGAATATTATCGTTAAGGCCAAATTGGTGGGTTTTGAGTCTGTCCACCCATCTTTGTTCCTTCTCATACAAGATTTTTTCTGCATTACTGGTTTTTTCTTTCAACATTTCTATCACAGTCCACTTAAGTTCTTCTTTATTGTGGCCTGATTCGACAAATGGGTACAAAGTTTTGTTGTATTCTTCTTCAGTTTTATATTGCTTTTATGTTCCCCTATTCTTAATTTTACTTTTCTGCAGGTCATTCCTATGTATTTTTTCTCACAGGGGAATGTTATCATATAGATACCATGTGTCGAATTGCAGTTCATATGCTGCCTTTGGGTCCAGGTTAATGGTTCTGTCAGTTGTAGAGTCTTGGTCGTGGTTGTTAATTTACAAACAAGGCAAGTCCCACATGGATAGTGTCCTGTCACTGGGGCCATCTCAATATCCCTTACTTGTCCACTTGTATGATGTCTCTTCGGGCGTGTATGCACAAGTATATCTTTCAGATTCTTAGTTCGTTTGTTCGCGAATCTGGGTTTTGGCCAGTTGAAATTGCCAGTTGCTAATATTCGCCAGTTCTTATTAATTAGCTTCTGTACATTGTATGTTGCTGGACAGTATGTTGTGACACATGTCACTAAATCTACTGGGGGTTCTTTCACATTTGTCTCAAGGAGGCATTCCCTCGGTTGATTTTTTGCCCTCTTGTCCCCCAAATACTACAATATATGGCGAACCTAAACAGGGTAGGGCACCAGACGTCTCACCTATACAAGCTCCTAAGCCCAGCGACAACAGGACTCAACAACAAAACACTAGAATACTGGGAGACCCTACACACTAGGCAGCTCAGTGAGTAAGAGAAGTCTTGCTTTTGGTCATCAGCGTCCCAAAACAAAGTCACCTCAACACTAGCGCAAACAAAATACTGGCTCCTCCACAAAGCATACTGGACCCCAGCACGTCTTGCGGCGAGCGGTATACGCGATAGCGGCCTATGCTGGAACTGCCACAAACAAAGACGGGGCCTGGCGCACCTTATCCTCTACTGCCCCAAAGTCAAGACCTTCTGGGGTAAAATAAAAGGGTTCATAAATGACATGCTGGGGCCCTCATTGCAACTAGATTTCCAAGGGTTAGCCACTGCCTTCATGGCCCCCGAAATCCAATCCAGAGACAACAGCAAACTAGTTGACCTCCTGCTCACAGCGGCTGTTAAGACCATCCTAATGAACTGGAAAGACACAGGGAAGGCATCTTTCAAGAGCTGGTTCAACTGGATCACCTTCTTACGGGGGCGGACAACATAACCTCTAACCGCGCACCCAACACCAAACCTAAAGGGGAGATGTGGCTCTCCCTGGACAACTACCTGAGAACCCACAAGCCACTCTAGACAGACCACCAGGGCTCGACACCCCCCCATAACCAACAACCGTAAACCGCAAACTGGGATAACCTGGGCGGCTAACCACTACACGAACAACACAGTCCTCCTTTCCTGTCCTTTCACTCCTCTCTTACTTCTGTTTCTCCTTTCAGCGGGGGCGAACACAAGCCCAATTATATCATCGCCTAGATCATGATTACTCTGTGACGCCTATGAATGCCACACTTATGGCCCAAAAGAGGAAGTTTTGTAACCCACCAGGCGCACAATGCAGCCCGCACGCTACATCTAATGTATACCTATACACTGTACTCTATTTGTAAATACATTTTCTCCCTAATAAAATCATTTGAAATTAAAAAAAAGAAAAAAAATCTAAACATTGTCCTTAAAGGTATACTTGGTCAAGGGCAATATCTCAGACTTTCCACTATTCAATTTTTAACCTGTCACCAATCTATAAGCCTCAACCTCTCCCATAAACGCTATAAGTGAAGACTGTGGTTGAGAGAGAAATACTAAAATGTCATCAGCGTATGCTGCTAATTTAATCTGCTGAGAACCAGAAATGAACCCTGTTATACTGTTCTCCTGTCAAATTCTAGATAAAAAAGGTTCTAAAGCTAAGTTAAAAAGAAAAGGGGATAAAGGACAACCCTGACGTACTCCACATTGAAGGTTAAAGTAAGAGGAAATGAGGCCATTAGTAGATATATCAGCTTTGGGTTCAGAATAAAGTAGAACAATTAAAGAGGTAATTTTCGGTCTGAATCCGAAACATTTGAGGGCATTGAACATAAATAGCCAATGAACCCTGTCAAAGGCTTTTTCCGCATCCGAAGCAATTGCTGTCAGTGAATCCGGGAAATGTGTCGACCTAGACAGGATGTCAAGGAAGAAGCGTGTGTTGTCGGTGATGTTACCACCTCTGACAAAGACTGATTGATCTTTGCCAAGTAATAGTGGAAGATGGGGTTCTAATGTTAGGGCCAGAACTTTGGAAAAAAAATTGTAGTGCACATTTACTATGGATATAGGCCTATAATTCTTATAAAATCTTATGACCTTATCATCTTTTGGTATCAAACATATCAGAGCTTCGGAGAAGGAGCCCGTGGAATTGCTGGAAGTAATAATGGAAGAAACAAGATTGTATAAATGTGGAAGAAGTAAGTGGGCAAAATGTAAATAAAAGTCTACTGTAAAGCCATCTGGGCCTGGGGCTTTATCTTTTTTAAGAATCTTCAGAGCATTTAGTAATTCTGCTAATATAATTTTCTAAAAGATCAACGTTCATTTAGTAGTTAGTGTGTTTCTGGATTGTAGAGAAAAACTGGAAGATATCCTAATTTGAAGATACGTGTTCTGGTGTATAGAGAGATTTATAGAAATGTACAAATTCTTGGAGCATTTCAGGGTCTTTGTAATGTGATCGTTGGTTATCATCTATAATAGAATCAATATGAAGTGTATGTTGCTTAATCTATATATAGTTAGCTAGGAGGTTGCCTGACTTATTCTGGCCACCATAGTATTTCGCCAAGGATTTTAATAGGTATGGAGAGGCCTGTTCGGTGGAAGTTTCATTAAAGGCGATCTTAGCATTTATAAGATCCTTAAGACATTCTTTTGACTTGGAAGTGTAAAAGGAATTCTCAAGTTCCTTAATCTTAGTGAGAAGTGCATTATTTACCATAAGTGATACTTTGCGTCTATTTGACACAAATCTTATGATGAAATCACGAGTGGTAGCCTAGAAGGCATCCCAAACTGTGTGATAGGAAAGATCATTCATTTGATGTATACGAAAGTATTCTTGGTAGAAAGAAATAAAAGAAATATTGAATTTAGGGTCAAGAAGTAAGGAATTATTAAAGAGCCATCTTTTGGGTTGTGTGAATTTATGCAAAATATCTAATTCAATTGAAGCTGGAGCATGGTCTGACATAAGAATAGTGCCTCTGGCAGCTGAGCGTAAGGATTGGGAAGCATTGCGTGAAATGAAAATGTGGTCTATTCTAGACTGTGTTTGATGTGGAGGGGAGAAAAAAGAGTATTCTCGTGTGCAAAGTTGCCTGATATCTAATACATTTCTATGTTTAATAGAACATAGAAAAGCTTTGTGTGCCGTGTTTGTAATAAAGGGAGATTTAGAGTTCCTATCAATAAAGGGAACCATCACTTGATTACAGTCTCCTGCTAGAAGGAAATTTGTTGATGGATATTTTAACAATAGCTGAGAGATATGTGACCAAAACAGGGCATCTCCATTGGCAGGGGCATAGATGTTTAACAAAGATAAAGGGGTATTTCCCAGCAGTAGGTAAGTGAAAAGCCATCTGCCGTCTATGTCCGATTCTTGAAAGATAAGTTTAGCGTTCAGCGCTTTATTACAGAGAGTTATAACACCGTTCCTTTTACCATCCACTGGCGAAAAGAAGATTTCACCCACCCAGTTCCTTTTAAGTTTTAGTGATTCGCTTTCTCTGAGATGTGATTCTTGTATTAACGCAATACTAGCATCAAACTTGCAAAGGTGGGATACAACTCTTTGTCTCTTGATGGGGTAATTTAAGCCTTTAACGTTCCATGTGGCAAGTTGCAGAGACATATATGGAATGAGAATATTAAAACGTGAAGAGAACCATTGAAATCCTGAAAATCGTAAAATATAACATGTGTAAGAAATACCACAATAAAAATTATGAAAACCATTCTAACAATCATAAAATTAAGTACAAAGATAAGAAACATGAAAAACGTTTGAGAAGAATTGAAAAACGAGGGTGGACAAGGATAAGAGTACGAAAAAAGAGATAAATGATGGAGTAGTACACAAGAAAAAGGAGAAAGAGGGAAAGCAAGAAGGAAAATGAGTATTGTGAAAGTTAGTAGAAGTAAAGAGATCATACCTACATGGAATTCAAAACAATGAAGGGGTTGGGGGGATGAGGCCACATGGAACTATGACACGTCCAGACTCCATGAGGTGAGGCAGGGAGACTTCAGGATGGAAACAAACATACAGGACTGACAATTTGAACACAAAGAGAAGGAACCTGTGAAAAGAAGAAATGATCAGTACTGTCAAATATATTACAACCAAACGCAGTATAAAGTCATAAAATGCAAACTAACAACGTGAAATCGAAAGGATAATTAAGACAAGCAAACCAAAAGAGTTGTCTCAATTTAAGAGCACTCAAGAAGTGATAAGGGTGAGTAAATTCTCTTACCCTTCTTCATCAGTGAGCGATTTGCTCATAGCTAATAAAGTCATAGGTGCAGACTTTTTCCTATGACTTGATAAAGAGGTTTTAAGTCCTCTGTAGGACGCAGGGTGAAATGAAAGTCCTTAGCTGGTGGCTGTCTCGGCGGGCATTGCTGAAGTCCTCCTCATCACACAGGCAGTTCAGCATACAGGGCTGTGAAAGGTACATACTGCGAGCGAAGCAAGGCATCCCAAGCCACTCCTGGCTAAATGTAACCTGGACTTTTAGTGTTCCTCTGTGATCTGTAAAGTGATATATGTTCACCTGGTCAATGTAGTCACCTTTTACATCCCTCCAACGAACCTCAGCTCTGCAGGGGTAGAAGGTGGGAATGGCCTCCTACAAGAAGGCCTACGAGGGCTCCCTCTGGCAGGTCCTTAGCCTGAGTTCCCCCTAGGGAGACTGTTGGTGCCAGGCTGTGGATAATCCACCCCCAATCTCTGATAGTGAATTAACAGTCCATAACAGACAGGTATATTAAGGACAGGGGTGGGGCTCCAGAGCTGCTATCGCACCATCACAGGTGGTGCCTTCGGCTACTACTTCCTCTGGGTAAATTGCCCTCATGAGCAGTTTGAGGCATGAGTGAAAAGACGTGACTGAGTGTATATGAGTGTGCAATAGAGCACACTGCTCCTGGGTTCTTCTTAAGCTATGAATGCATCAGTCTGACGATGTTCCTTTTCCAGGAGCCTTTCCATTCCTTGTCCAACTGCTGATCTGATCCACTATATGCTTCAAGTGACCTAGGGAGATGCTGCAAGATCTTACTTTCCAAGGCAGATTCAAAGATCACTCCTGTCAATCCAAAGAACAGAGTCATGGCCCCATTAGATACATGCATGGCATGAAAAAGTGTGCATCTATCACTGTTCAGACTCATATAGCTGCTTACAATGAAATGGCTTTATGCTGATGAAGAGTAGACACATCACATATCATACCGGGTAGATCAGTGGTGGGCATTGTCAGGGACTCTGGAACTATTACACTCTAATAATATAGGAGCTCTGTTTGAACACTTGACTCTCCAGTAGTATCTATGCTCAGCAGGCTGGACTTACTCCAGGATGTGGTAGTAGTTAGGAACTCATATTCAAAAAATAAAATAAATTTCCATACTGAGCCTTGGCTTACACAATAAACAGGTCATTATTTACAAATAGGAACTATGTAAAGGAATAAACTACTTCTTTACCCAAGACTGTCATATACAAGTCTTCAAACACACAAACGGTGATGGAAGGAGGGCTTGCAAATTGTCTAAATCACTGCAGTCATTCTGGGTAGCATTCCGTGTCCCACTAGGCACTAAAAAACACATATGGGCCAGATCAGGGACCAAGTTAATGCAGTAGGTGTACATGAGGCGGTTGTATGGCCTCTGGTCCAGAACAAGGAAAGGTTAGCTTCAAGACAGAAGGACGCTACTGTCACTGGAGGCGGACCTAGAATTGAAGATGTACTACAAGTGTGATGGAAGAATTAATAGAAACAACATTTCATTCAGAGTTTTTCGGTGGAGTATTTACAATTGACATGTCTGCCATAGTGATCAGTGGACGGAGTAAGCTGTGTTTAAGTAAATGTAAGTTACATGTTTCATGTGTGTATTTCATATGTTATTGTTATCCTTTTCAAAAATTATTCAAAATGTTTAGAATAACAAATGTTTTTAAAATGTATCTGTGTTTTACATTTTTAATTATTAAAATGCATCATACAGTCTTTTTTTTCATTTTTTTAAAATTCTGTTGATGGGTTAAAACGTACTTAAATAAATACAAACAAGAAAAGTTTCAGTAAAAAGTGTTTAGAAATGATATACAAATTTTACATTTTTTTCATTGTAGAGTATATATATCAATATTTTTCTTATTAGTATTACTTTCAAACAAAGAAAGTTTGATCCACACTGTGACTGATGATAGGCATGATCAAGATCAAGATCAAGCCCACCAAATAGTGCCCCAAGCACTTCCGATAATGAGAACCACACAGTTTTAAAATTGGAATATGTGAAATCAGATTACATCAATGAACTATTAACATCTGCTGAACCAATCTGCACTACTACAACCACTACCACTTCGACTGCTGATCCAGTAACACAAAACCATTTTGTGTGTCACCCTCAAAAAACCAGACCTCGGCCTCAGAGAAAGGTCTGAGGAGGATGGAGGGCATTTAGCACATATGTGCATAAACTAAAGAGTAATATGGTTAGCATGGAGCCACATGTGCTTTGTCATGTGGGGTTACTGACCTACAGAAAACAATTTGTCCTGGTTTTGAGAAATTGGCCAACAGTATTTCTGACACTATATATGCACTATGCGAAATTATTTTAGAAGAGGGGAGAGCACAGAGACGTTCATTTTGCTTTTGACCATGAGTCGTTTTGATTACCACACTTGTGGATGGTTAACTCTGTCAGTTTTAAAGAGTCTTTGTCTCTGGCTTTTAGGTGCTTCAATGGGGTCTCTGAATATTTAAGTTTAGAGTCGATGAAGCCTTTGTGATAGGCTTCCCTTTCTTTATAGTCAATCCACTCCTTTTTTCTCAGTGTTTCCAGCTCTAGATAGTACAATGGAGCTGTGTGATGCTTCTCCACTGTAGTGGGATCAATGCTTGTATGGTACTACCCTGGACAGCAGGGCCATCAAATACATGGAGTAACTCCAGCGGGCTCACAGACTGCCATGGAAACTGAGAGAAAGCATTCAGGGCTGACTAAAAACTGAAGCGGGGTAAGACAGCATAGCTCTTTCTGACACACATGTACTTTGTTCCTACATTAAAGGACATTGTTTTAAAACACACAGCACGCCTTTCAGCACAGAGAGGAAAGCTATACACATGCCCTGAGTTAGGAATTAGTCGAAGTTACCTGCTTTTCTATCATTCTGTGCCTTCTTTGCACATTGTAATCTCGGTGTCCTCTCTCTGTTTCCTCTGTATTGGTAGCCTCCTCCCCTTTTTTCCTCTTGCCCCTCCTTCCTCTTCTGCCTTATCTGTGAGCCAGCACCAGTACTCGATGCTTGGTTTCTAGCCTGGTTGTGTTTTCAAACCCAGGTTGTGTTTTGGGAGTTAGCGTTTCTCCCTGTGATTGTGTTTCCCCGTTTATGGTGAAAAGGAGACGCTTTCGAGTCTACCTCCTTGACAAGACTGCTGTGGGCTGAGTCGGGGTGTGGGGTTCGTTATATACGGTCAAGCCGATTTCCGGGTTTTGTGTAACTAGTTTCACATTGTTGTGTGAAACTTTGGACGATTTCACGAAGCCTTGAGCTTCTAGCGTTTAGCGAGGAACGCGAAGTAGTTTGTGGCCACAAGTTAGGTTAAACGCTATGCATACACAGCGGTTTTGCTGTTAATAGCTATCAGAGGGTTTTTTTGTCAGAATTATGACTTTTTTCCCCTGTACACGGAACGCATGATAAAAAGGGTGTTTTGGTACCCTTTTCATTTGGATTTACAACAACAAGTCTCTTTCCGGAAGAATTTTCTGTGTTACCCAAGTAAGGAGGGGAATTGGGGTGTGTTGGGCATTAAATGTGTGTACTGTGGAAACTTCAGGTGAGAGGACACTGAGGACTGTGTTATAAGTCTGTTTCCTTTGTTTCTTCTCTTTCCCTGCTGCAGGTTAGAAGACCTATATCCCCAACAAGAACAGGGTCTGCCTAGCTGAAACATAGAGAGAGCCTTGGCGTTTCTCTTTCTTTTTGTTTTTCCCACCTTCTCCCTTTGTTCGGTCCGCTGTTACGCTGTGGTATAATGGACGTATAGCGTTCCTAATAGGGGCAGAGGATTGGGACCATCCTCGCTTCCGTGGTGTGGGTTGAGCTGGGTGGAAATCCAACACCCTGAGGCCATTATTTTAATGCACCTGGTGGAGGCATCACAGAGGCACTGCATAGTTTTACAAGGACAGCATTGCAGCAGCACTGCATGAAGCATGGACATGGCAATGGGCTACAGAATTAACATGGAGCTATGCGCATAAATAATGGTAGTTTACATGCATGTGCACATCCCCCTAGGGCTCCCTGTCACATTAATGGGGCCAGCTCGGTCTCTTTGTGTGAATGTTTGGTTGATGCCCTATATGCAAGCCTGGTGGCAGCAGACACTGGCCCACCCTGTATCACCACAGTAGGAAGAAGGGCACCCAGGGAAGTTGGTCTTTATTATACCAACCAAACCTCGTCTGCCTTATTTTTTTATTTTTATTTGAACATAAGACATTTTACCATTTTAAACTGACTTGTCTGTCCAAGACTGGGTCAGCGGAATGTACTAGTAAGGCAGTGACACTTAGAAGTGGGAAACACAATTTGTCAAAAAGGTATTAGAGTGGAACCTCCCTCTTTTTAGATTGTCTCTGGCATGGTAGTCACTTTGAAAAACTCATCAAAATCCCTTCTGTTGGCAATCTTGTTACATGGCAGATTCAGTAACTGAATATTTGTTGAGACTTCCTGTGTTATAATCTTCATATATTTTCTATTTGGTGATCCCTTTTGGATTAAACGTTTCTTTATTTAAGTGTATTATTTAAATATAAATGCACAATTATTATTGTCATGAAGGTATCTGGTTTATTGCAGTGTAATTCAGCTTACTTGAATATACACATGTTTAGGCATAGTTTTAATTGCTATTCTAGTTATTGGTTTTAAATAGTGCTCCCGGTTCTGTGGTATTTATTTTTTGAACTTTTTCGCCTGGATTTATCCATATTTGTTTTTTAGCCATCTTATTGGTATTAATACATATTTATTTTGTGTTTTGTAAACAGATAACGCTTATATTTCCACTTTTATTTAACAGATAAGCGTGCACTCATATATTCATACCTATCAGGTTTTAGCACATTACTCAGCCCAACATGATAAAATATTAATCCTGCATTAAAATCTTAGCATAATAGCACAAATACATATTGAGCTATGCAGTAATTTAGGCAAATATCATCGAGCTTTGTAACTCCCCATGCTGCCAATAAGTACAGCTATTAGCCTGAAAGTCATTAATCTCAGCATGGAGACTCGCTGAAAAGAACCCACATTATCTGTATTTTTCCGCTTTTAAAAAGAAATATAGACAGGAAACACAATGTTTTCTGTCTGTATTCATCGGTAAAGATCAGTAAAATTGAAAACAGGGAGCCCTGTTTTTAAATAGTGAGCAAGGCTTCATATAAATTGCTATCATAATTTCTCAAGTATTGTTTTTAATCAGTAATATTTGACAGCATATAAATAGGTGACAGGTGAGAGGGGCTCCATTATTGGTTGCTTATTTTGAACGTGTTCAACAATATTCTGACAGGGTATATAAACTTTAACAAAGCATTATTAGATAGAGAGGAACTTTACCAAGGAATTTCAAACTAAGGGTCCTTGCTGAAGGAAAGAGAAAGTGAACATTGAATCCGCCAACAAGTTTATCTACCTGTTGGAGAACCGCATAACTGCTGAGGCACAGACAAGAACAGCAGCTGTTGTCTCTTTATTGAACACTGCTTCGATTGTTTAGCAAAGTTAAGCAGGTATTGATCTTCTACGAACCTCAAATATGCTCCTTTTGGTGCTAAAATCAGCTACGTTAGCCAAGGAAAGCAGGGGCTGGCCCTTTTAATGCAGAGAAACCTAAAAATACCATTGTAATGATGTAATATGTGTTGTTGTTCTGCTTCTTGACAAATATTATTACCATAAACTCACCTTACTGAAGTATTGCTCATTGGGTTGAGGGATATTGCAGACCACTGGGTTTTCTGTCTCATGTTGGGACATTGACTAAGTCCTTGGTGCGACATGGTCTAAAAAATGTATTCTGTGTAATAGAGAAAAAATCCAGGAAACTGCTATTCTTTTTGTTGCTTGAAAAGCGATTCAGAATGCTGTCAATAAAGAAACCTCCAAAGGGGTGTCAGGACACATCTTGGGTATTTGTGATTTCTTGTGGAAATAATTCCAAAAGGCAGTTTTATCTTTTGCATCCTTGTTTTATGCAGTTTCTGTGATACTGATACTTTCTCTCAGGTGAGCAGCACCAAGTAACAGCCTATTTGGCTTGGATGAAAGGGGAGCAGCAGATTGTAGCAGCTATTCTGATTTGTCACCTTTTAACCCCTTGGGCGCGGCCGCGATTCTGCGCCTGTGCGGCACATTCCGATCGTGGGTGCGGTCATGACGGCCAGGAGCCGTCATCAGCACACGAGCACTGTGTGCCATGATGGCTCTCGGGCGTCATCAGCATGGAAGGGGTTAAGCAATCAGACCTGGTGTCTATGTTTTGACTACTGCAGGCTCCCATCATGAACTGTCATTGATAGGATGAGGCCGCTGGTACTCTTGAAGCAGCAGTTTGTGACCTGCTTTGGGATGCTGTGATTTTTTTCTGTCAACAAGTGTAGAAGCCAAGCCGCTGATGGCTCAGATGGGCAAATAAAGAAATGTCCCTTCATTAGTGACAACACACCAAGAAGGAGGCGCCATAGGTGATGGCCTGTAATGCCTATGTTTAGAGATGGTCTTGTCTTTCAGGTATGCTGTGCACACTTCTGTCAGAAGGCTTAGCAAGGTAATGGCTTGCAGCTGATTTCTAGTATGTCCTGTAGGTTGTGAGCATGAACCCAACACAGCCTCTCATTCTTCTGGGGTCAATAAATTAAGGGCCAGATTACGAGTTAGGCGGTCTATAGAACCACCAAACCTGTGGTGGCGGTCCGACTACCGCCATACTGCGGAGCTGCCTGCAGTATTCTGACTGCAGCGGTCGGACTGCCACAGGACCGCTGAACCGCCTGGGATCCTGGATCCTGTAGCGTGGCGTTCAGCAGGGTCAGACTGGGTACCGAAACTGGCCCTGGCAAACTGCTCAGCTGGCCCCCCTAGGGGGAGGAGAAAGGTGCAGCGGAGCTGTGTGCTATGGGCCGGTTTCGGCTGATTTTGTTACAAGGTGCCGATAGAGCTGTCCTCCGGTACCAAATATGGCCCCCAAGGGCCCAAAACTGGCACCACCCTGGTGGTCCACCGGGGAAATGCCCGGTGCCCGATACGACCAGTCGGGCCCTGGCGGTCAGACTGAGTAATATGCTAGTGGTGACTACGGCATATTCTGAGTTGCCTCACCACCACCCTTTCCATGGATGTGAGCCTGCTATGAAAAGGGTGGCAGTGAGGCAAGAAAGGGGGCCCTAACAGCATTCCATTCCGCCTCTAGGCCTTGTAGTGCACATGTAGTACACATGTAGCGCCCCCTCAATTTGCCCCTCAGTTCCTGCACGTGTGGCATATTTACCGCACCATGGAGGAAGGTGCAGGTGGCATTCTGAGAGTGGCGGTCGCCTGATAGGCTCTACTATAAGCCTGACAGACCACCGCTCTCAGTCTGCCGCAGGACTGCCCACCAGACCAGGAAATACTCCTGATCCTCCGGGGGGTTGCACCATGATTTTGGCGGTCCCACAGGAGGACCGCCAAAAACTGATTATTAGGCCCTAAGTGTCATTAACAGTAACAGTAAGATTTGTTACGACACCACTTCGAAATGGCGGAAATTAGGTAGTATGCTCCTTATGCCAACTGTTTTTTATTGCTTCACTGCATAGGGTTAAAAGTCCGTTTTCGTGTGCCCTGTTCTAATTCTTTTTGAAACAGTGAAATGTTTTCTCTTTTCTACTTCGTTTATTATCAAGCTTTAGTAATTCTCACAGAACATGCTCCCTCCATCAAGTACACCATGCAGTAGAATCCAGGTACCTTCAAGTCACAACGCTGTAGTCATGGGTTAGGCGAAAATCAAGTCTCCTGTCGTAGGTGGAGAAGGGAAAACGCTTCTATAGTGTGCTTTTTAAAATCACAATTTAACTTAAGAATTTGGGCACATACAATTGCGCATCTCCTTGTGGTCCCTGCAGGTTGTTTTATGTGTGAAACCAAATCATCTTCAGGCCCTGTCAAGAGTCCCTGCGGCGTGATACAGTGCACGGACCGGCGTCCATCCTGTTTCCCGCCTGAATTGAATTCAGCGTCCCCGGCCTTTTCCAGCCTCTAATTAAACCTGCTCACGAGCAGGTGTCGATGCTCTTGATTCGGTGGCTCCTCTAGTAACAATGCTCCCTGAATATTCGCCGGGTGCGGTGTCAGATTTCCTTGGTGCTCTGTGAATGTCAGTGCTTGGCGGTGTTGCTTGAAGGGATGCGGCAGCTCCGTGCACGCGCATCGCTCTGGAAGTGATCAGTGACCTCGTGGTGCTGATGCTGCTGTAATTATAGTTTGCAGTGTTACAGAGATGGCGCCATTACGGGCCCCTACATAGTGAGACTAATAACTCTATTATCGAAGGGCCTCAGTACGAGGACCCTGGGCATCAGGCCTCTCATTACCAGCGAGTGTGATGACACACTGAGAGCACACATGTCAGGGAACATGGATCTCCATTAGCAAGGCTGTCAGACGAGGGAGGGCATTATTGTCGTGCGTCATGGCTCTCTCTTTTCTCTCTCCAGCTCACCCTATATATATATATATACAAATACACAAACCTGCGACTTCAGAATTCCAATGATAAAGAAGCAACATGCTCTGTCTAACCTTTGCTGATTGGTTGATAGGCGTGGCTTTGTTTTCTAGCACACCACGAAGGTGTTATCCGATATTGTGACAGTACTACATATTCCTTCACCCAAACACGCATTTCAACATAGGTATGGAGAGAATAGGGAGTCTTACCCGATGCCTGATGACATGAGCATGTCACGTTTAGGTTCAGGAGCTGCTGATAGGGAGACCAACTGGCATGGGTGCAAATTAGGGACAGTAAGTGTAAAAATTCAGGACATAAGGTCAAAATTCAGGACAAAAATTCAGGACATAAGGTCAAAATTCAGGACAAAACTTCGGGACAAAAGGTACGTTTTACAGACACATCAGAGGAAGTTGCGCAATAGTATAAAAGTAAGTAAAAAGACAACCACTTAAGTACAAGTCAAAATAAGTTTATATTAGGTTGAGACAATTGTGCATTTCATGGTTTTTCGGTATGCGCGCAGCTTTGAGCAACTGCCGTTTTTTTGTTGTATTTCATATGATAATAATCTATTGATATGGGTACTGCACTGGGTTGTCCAGTCCGATATTTTTTTTACAACTCATGGTCCTGAGCAGGCATGTTTGGTGAGAGAAGGCCTCAGGAAGATCTGCTCAGATAGTCTTTGTTATTAGCATCTCATACCTGAGGGCCATTGTGAGATGTAAAGCGGCATGCATAGGTGAACTAAAGGGAGGATTGCTGTGATAAACCCACTACAGGGAACGCTTTATGGGTGTTTCAGCAAGTGGAAATTAAAATATGAAATTTGACTTTGCTTATGGGGGCTTCGCAGAGAGTTGCACTAGCTGACGAAGTCACAAAGGTGCTTTTCCCTGCAGCTTTCTCAAAGAAGGCACTGTCGATACACTATTATATTGTTTATTTTTTACGCCTTGCCTTCTGCTACAAACACAATATGCATCTCAAGCACAGCTCATGGCACTATGAGGCACTCCCTAAAACCTTACACCTAAAACAAAACATGCAAACATTTACAATTATTAGTGTAACATTCAAGTAGCAGTTGGGTGTCACTCAAAATGTCATATGCATGATTTTTTTTTTAAAGGTTTTTATTAAAGTCCTTTGCAGTCTAAAATTCAGTTACAGAAAGTAAAATATGATTTGTCACAACGATACATTCACAAAAAAAAACACAAAATAAAGAGAGAAAAAGAAATTCTAGTTACACAAAAAACTGTCCCCAAATCTTTTCAAACTTTTCTGTCCCCCAACTCGTTTTGCATACAATTGTTCATATTTCGTGACCCTTTTCATTTTGTCAAGCCATTCGTGCACCACTGGTACTTGTGGTGATCGCCAATTCTGCAGTAAAAGTGATCTAGCAACAGCCATTGCGATATAGACAAATCTAGCCAAATATTCTGGGAGTTGACAATCAGAATCAAAACCAAACAGTAATAGTTTAACGTTACAAACAATTGGAATAGCGTAATAAAATTGAAGAAAACGAAAGATTGCATCCCAAAAAGGCTTAATTTTAGAACAGTATGTCATGGTATGAGACCAGTTCGCTGGATCCTATTGGAAACATCTAAAACAATATGCGTCCAAATTATCATACATTTTGGCAATAATAGCAGGAGTGCGATACAAGAGCCATTTGCTAAAAAATAACATTCTCCGCCAATTGGCGCCGCGTAATGAACTAAAATTGAACTTATTAATAGTTTTCCATGTTTCGAGGCGAAGCACTATATTTTCCTGGGTAAACCATTTATGTGTTGCTTTATAACACAATTCCTCCTCCCGACTATGTGCCAGTAATTTTTTCCATTCCCCTGGCTTTTTTATTACAGTATTTATGAAAAGGTCATCAAACATAGGTGACGAAATACTAAGAGAGCTCAAATCTAATGGAGTAAAAATTTTAAGGATCTCGATATAAGACCTTATTAATAGAAAATTGCTGGGAATCAGACGTTGCATGGCAACGGGCGTTAACCAAGACCCATTATTCACAAAATCAGGTAGAGTTCGGAACCCGGCGCGTTCCCAGTTAACGGTGATAGTAGAATCGATTTTGATTTTTAAAAAAGAAAAAGCACCAAATAGGGGAGTTGATAAATTAAAGTAAGGGAGGGAATATCTTTTAAGCATGGCATTACGTCGTTTAAAAAAACAGTTTAAGGTCTTATATCGGACAAATTTGGGGATTTAGGTATGAGGAGAGGGGATGGAATCTGAATTTCAGAACATATTAACTCGAAATAGAAATTTTCAAAGGTATTTACGCCTGTAGATAAATTCTTGAATCGGTCTAAGTAATATACAAAATATGCATAATAGTATTATCTTAAATTAGGTAATGAAAGGCCGCCATATTCGGTTCTTTCATATAGAGTACGAATGTCAATACAAGGGTTTTTTTTTCTTCCAAATAAATGCGGAGAACATCGATTCCACTCTATTGAAAAAAGACCCAGGGAGAAAGATTGGTGTGGTGGAGAATAAGAAATTAAAGAGAGGAAGTATTGACATTTTAATCAGTGCTATTCTTCCAAGGAGAGATAATGGCAATGAATCCCACCGTGCTAACATTAGACCTACTTTTTGAACCAACAGCACAAAATTAAGTATATATAAATCCTGAATTGTAGGGGAAAAAAATTCCCAAATACCTTTTAGGTTTTAGGTTAATACAGCCATATAAATCAGGATGTAAAACAGGGTTAGCACCTCCACAGACCAAAATTTCTGTCTTTTTTTTGTTAATTCGATAACCCCCAACAGCCTCAAATTCTGAAAAGATCTTAATAGCCTGTGTTTGTGATCGAAGATCCGGCTTGATAAGTAGCATGATGTCATCTGCATAAAATTTGATCTTAGCCATAGAGGTGACCGGAGGAGCAATCAGAGCACAGTTCCTGATAGCTATGGCAAGTGGTTCAATAAAATAAGCAAAAAGAACGGGAGACAAGGGGCACCCTTGCCTAGTTCCCCGCTGAACTAAAATTGACCCTGCTATTTGTTTATTAATAATTATATTAGCTGTTGCACCAGTATACAGATTTTGAATTAAGGTGATAATTTGCTGTGGAATCCCGAAATATTTCAAAATAATAAACAGTGTGTCCCAAACCACCAAATCAAAAGCTTTTTCAGCGTCTAGTAATAAAACCAAAGCCTGTAATCCCCGTGACTCAAAGAAATCTAATGCCTAAATCAAAAAGTGCGTATTGGTGAAAAGCTGTCTACCAACAATAAACCCATTTTGATCGGGATGAATTAAATCTGCCGAAATAGAATTAAAACGAAGTGACAATAATTTGGTGGCAATTTTATAATCTGAATTCAATAGTGTAATTGGACAGTATGAATTGGGGTTTTTTCAAGTCTTTCCCTTTTTTCAAGAAACTAACAACCGTCCCTTCGTGAAAAGATGCAGGTACTTGCCCGCCTTCGAGCATAGAATTTAATAGTAACAGAAACAAATCAGCAAATGAATTGAAGAAAACTTTAAAGAACTCTGTAGAGAATCCGTCAGGACCACAAGCCTTGCCCAAAGGAAGGTCCTTAACAATCAGATCAACTTCTGCACGAGAAAATGGGCGTCGCATATTTAGTTGATCATCTAGGGATAGACTTGGAAGTACAAGTCTTCCCAGAAAATTATGCAATTTTTGATGATCAATGGTGTGCTGAGTACTATATATATTATGATAATGAGAAAACATTATAGAGCTTATTTCAGCTTGGTTAGAAGTCTCAACATGAGTGAGCGAATATTTTTAACGAATGAATCATATTAAAAGCGGCTTGAGCTTTAGCCTGCCAGGCTAAAAAGTTTCTTGTGAAGTTGCTTTCTTCGTATACTTGTTGAGATTGATTACGAAAAGCCTCTTCACTCTGTGAATAGTAATAGTCATTCAAATCGCGTTTTGCCGCATTAAGTTGTTCCTGAACATTAGGAGATGGATTCAAATTTTGTTGTATTGTTAAATCGTTAATTTTTTGTGAAAGAGAGTTCCTAATGTTTTTTACAGCGCGCCACTCAGCTGCGTCTTTACTTATGATTATGCCCCGAATAAAAGCCTTCAGAGATACCCAAATGATGTGTAAAGGGGCTGATCCCAAATTTCGATTTATAAAATCTGAAGTCTCTGTCAGGTAATCAACCTCTTAGAAGGCACCCCTTATAATGCACAGACCCAATGGCTAGTAACACTGGATGTTGAAAATCTTTATTCCAACATTCCATATGAAGGTGCTATTAATGCAGTAACCTGGTTCATTGAAGCCTACCAAGTTGATTGCAATAGCAAGTTCATTGTCGATTGCTTAGCGATTATCCTTAAAGAAAATATTTTTGAATTCAGAAATGACCTATACAAACAAGTAAAAGGGGTAAGCATGGGAGCGTCCTGTGCTCCTACTATAGCGAACATTTATGTAGCTCACTTTGAATACCAGTACATTTTCAAAGAGGAGGCCCCCTTTTTCGAGACTGTCCTTTGTTGGTCACGTTATATTGACGATATCGTCTTTATATGGAATGATGATCTTCAAATTCTGTCTGAATTTATACAATGGCTAAACCTTTGTGATGAAAATCTTCGATTTACATCACATGTCAGCAACGATCAGATCGAGTTCCTCGACATTATGATCAAACATGAGGGAATGCAATTATATGTGGATTTATATACTAAACCCACTGCACGCAATACCATCTTGCACCACTCTAGTTTTCATCCCACAACTCAAAAAAATGCAATCCCTTTTGGACAATTTCTGCGATTACGTCGTAATTGCACCAAACTCAGTGATTACGACCTAAGAGCAGAAGATATGAAGATCAAATTCAAGAATCGTGGATATCCTCATCGTATCATTCGGGATGCATACAAACGAGCCCGCTTTTACGACAGGCAACACCTACTGTCAGGCAATCCCAACACTTCTGAACAAAATCTGGTATTTGTCACTAGACATTCCATTCTTAATGACAGAATCAGACAGATTGTCTGTTCACACTGGCACTTGTTAAACATCAATAAACCATCTACTGAGGCAATACAAAAACCTATGTTTGCCTATCGCAAAAATAAAAATCTGAAAGACCTAATAGTAAGGTCACGTATGCCTAAAACGAAACCACCTCTTCAGTTGAACATTAGAGACCTACAGCCTATTCATGGTAACTACAAATGCGGAACATGTAAATCATGTCCCTTGGCCATAGAAAATGAATCATTTAGCCATCACGGAATTACCATTCAAAATAAAGGGATGACAAACTGCAAAAGCAAAAATTTGATTTACATACTTCTGTGCCCATGCGAAAAAGCATACGTGGGTGAGACTTCGCGATCTATGAATACTAGATTAACCGAACATAGATCGGCAATCCGCACACAAAAAATGGCTGCACCACTAGTAAGTCATTATCTGGAAAAACAACATTCTCCAGATGATATACGTTGGTATATATTGGAAAAAATTGTACCAACTGCAGGGCTCTGCTGTGATAAAATTAGAAAAAAACGGGAAGTATATCACATTTTCATGTTTGACACGGTAAATAATGGACTTAATTCCGAAATCCCTTGGGACCAAGCGATTATTTGATACACACTCTGAAAGATATATACTTAAAGCTTAATAAAAGAGTTGGCCCTTTATATATAGACATGACTATACGACACATGTGAAATAAGCCACCTTTACATATGAGGAGGAACTATTCCCCTATGTAGTATTAACTATTTGCTATCCTATTAACTATTTGCTATCCTACCTACTTTTTTCGCCCTTTAATTATCAGATTCCTCCTGTCATGACCCAAAAAAATTAAGACTATTACATCAGATCTTCTTTTTTCAACCCTACTTAAGAACTAGGTTAGCGCCTCTATAGTATTCATTTGTTTATTCAATTCTATTACTTAAAACAGCACCTACAGGTATTATTGCTTCTTGAATAATTTGTGTTCTGCTATTTATCGTCACAAATTATTACTTTTTCTGCTCATTAAAGTCATCTGTCATCTTTGTAATTCTAGAAATCAAGTTCTATTCATCCTCGCATTTTTTCAATTTTCTACTAGGATTGCTGACTAGTATTATTTCCGCCACACATTAGTCTTTCTTCTAACCTAACCCTGTATCTTATGTCTACCATTGATATCGCCTCATGTTGCCATTAGACATAGAACAGTCCTTTCTTTATTTTATTTGTTTTTACTTTACAAGTCCTTCTTCTATTTTAATCACTGTGACCTAGCACAAACAAGTCCTTCCTCGATTTCCACTCCCAGTACTTCTTGAATAATTTGTGTTCTGCTATTTATCATCACAAACTATTATTTTTTCTGCTCATTAAAGTCATCTGTCATCTTTGTAATTTTAGAAATCCAGTTCTATTCATCTTCGCATCTTTTCAATTTTCTACTAGGATCGTTTATTAGTATTGTTTCTGCCACATATTAGTCTTTCTTCTAACCTAACCCTGTATCTTATGTCTACCATTGACATTGCCTCATGCTGCCATTAGACATAGAACAGTCCTTTCTTTATTTTATTTGATTTTACTTTACAAGTCCTTCTTCTATTTTAATCACTGTGACCTAGCACGAACAAGTCCTTCCTCGATTTCCACTCCCAGTATTTCCATCCAATCATCTACCATTTATAAAGCGGCTGCTTCCTATCACACGGTTGCTTGCATTCTAGCATACCGGTGTGTGGTCTTTTGGCGGTCGAGTATTGCTACCAGTCCTTTTCTACCAGGAGCGTCACTATTTTCATCAAACCTCACGGGTGAGTCTGTTCAAGATGAAACTTTAGAAGTCATGCTTAATCTAGCTCGGTTATTTATATATACACTCATGCTACACCAAATGCGCTATTTCACAGCATAGTTGCATCTATATGCTTACCTTCTTCCTCAATCATATGTGAAATATCTTCCTACTATTAAGTATGTTTGTTTAGAGCCGGCTAATTATGCTTAGCTAATCACTATATAGAGATATGGCAACTCTCTTTTTTATAAATGCTAGATATGCTATACTATATGTGTTATTTCATAGCATAGCTACACCGATATGCTTATCCTCTTCTCCAATCAAATGTGAAAGATATTTATGTTAATAAGTATGTTTGATTTGGCGTTTCAATTCTGCTAAGCTAAACACAATATAGAGATACGGCAACTCTTATCTTTATATATGTTATTCTTAAGCGATGCTATGACCAGATCATCCTCCATAGTATTTTCCGCTCCTGGGACATCTTTTCTACTTTATCTTTAGGTAAATTTCCAACTTGTTGTTTTAGTAAAATTGAATTTCCTTCGATTTCCCTGCACAAATATGTTTACTACTTAATTCTATTTCGCTATTTCATCCCTAGGTGGATACAAAATATTCGTGCTAACAATTATACATCATTATTGCTCGCCTCCGGATATTTTATCAACTTGTGGAGGTAATATTAGACACTATACTTAATCGCGCTATAGATGCAATATATTGCATCATTACATACTAAACCCTCTTATCTTACATCCCTAGATAAATACTCGTTTCCTTCACTATTGCTCTCATCACCTTACCATCTACTCACTGGAAGTTATACTCGTGGAGGTAACTATATATTGATAATACACTCTTTCACTTATATGGAGAGTCAATTATACATGCAAACTATATCTGGTCCATGATATCTTATTTTATTTTAGGTTCTACAAATGTCAACACAAATAACGATCTGAATCTAAGCTACCTCCACTATACTGTTCTACCACCTCATTTTCTCTGATGTCATAACATCATATGACAAGCTATAGGACTACATCGTTCCACATCTCAAGGTAATTTTATTAGGCCTCTTACTCTCATTGCTGTATGACCCTATCCATGTTCATAGTTCATAGTCATCTATACACCAACAGGGTTAACAGTGATATTACTACCTATCAGTCTGCTATATTTACACCTATAGCTGACTTATTATGCAGCTCATCCTATGTACAGTTTAAATCCTCCTTCATTTACAGGATCGAATATGTCTCAAGTTATCTTAATTCTGTAATGATACGTATTATAACTATTTTCATTATCGTTGTTAATCATATTACACCTCCAGATCTTAAGAAGCTGCCTTTACCGACTGACCTTTTATATCCACGCCACACCTAACTGTGAGTCCTGGACTCTTTGAATCTCTGTAAGTACATCTTCATACATTTATATCATCTTTGTTCAACCTAAGTTCCCCCTTTTTATATAAATTCTGGGAACCTCGGTCATTGCTACGTTTTGATTTGGTTTAACAACATTTGTTTTCTCTCTTAACAATGTAGCAATACTTTAAACTAAAGGTCATATAGGATATTATTAAAAACCACATCTTTCTCTATTTTGCCTATTCCCATCTTTGCTAATAAAGTCTATCCTACCCCCATAAAAGTATACTCCACATTATACAGGTGGCTTATTTTTGAAAACTATATGGTTATCAAACAATATATGTATTGCTTTAAGAAAGTAACCTGTACCCTTGACTTATCAATATTGTGTCTATTATGGAATGCAATTTATGAATTGAAGTTCAAGATTAATATACTCAAATAATGTCTATCATTTTGATGTCAAGTAAAACAATTTTATGACAACCAACAGGTAAAACTTTACCATCTATATGATCTGAAATGTAGAATCAAATAATGTTTATCAATTAATGTCAACTAAAATAGATTTAAGGTAATCAACAGGTAAACGGCTAACTATCAACATGCTCTGAAGTGTATAAACATGTTAATAATGTCATGTATAAAATTTGCCTTGCAACAGGTAAAGCTTAACCATGTATATGATCTGAAATGTATAATCAAATAATGTCTATCGATTAATGTAAAACTAAAAGAGATCTAAGGTAATCAACAGGTAAAGGGCTAACTATTAACATGCTCTAAAGTGTATAAACATGTCAATACTGTAATGTATAAAATTTGCCGTGTATACAAGAAATGTTACATCCTTGTAAAATCACTATACCTTGAAGTAATACAAGTGTAAATGAAAAGAATCTCTACCACTATGATGACACACCTATACTGCCCTCTATGATTTGCTATAACTGTAAATAACATGTATGTCTGTCCTAAGTCCACTGTATATAATAAGGTTGTCGCCATCATAAAACTGTAAGAAATGTAAATAATTTGTATATATGTCTTTTTTTTATATATTGTACATAATATGTCTGTGTTTGTAAATTTCATCCATATATCTTTTTATTGCTTATAGAACAATAGACGGTCACCTGAAGAAGGCTCAAGAGCCGAAACGCGCGTAGTGGTGTCTACCGCTTTGCCTTCATCACTGTATATATGTTTCATGTCTATTGATTTTGTATTTTCTCTTTTGTATTTTTTAATTCAAGACTATATAAAATTTAAACACATAATCACTTATAAAAACTATATATATTAAAAAAAACAGTAGAAAACAAAAGAAAAATAGTCAACAACAATAAACAATAAAGCTCTATCAGAAATTATTTTGCTCATTGGTTTCTGTACACAAGTGGACTTAATATACTGTTTCATTCTAGGTTTTTATTTACAAAAAAACGTAAATTGTATTATCTAATCAATGTCTGTCACTTTGCTATAGACCTTTCCTAACTCTGTTTCTTCCCTATGTATAGCAAGTGCTACTATATTATATAGGGGTCCCCTTTTTCCAAATATCTGTTTTAAGTATCGTCACCCAATTTGTCTCTAGTAAGTAAGCTTTATTAAACATCCAACGTTTAGGTATCTTAATGTTATTGTGGCTCAAGGAAAAGTTAATAACCAAAATTGCATGATCTGAGAAACCATTGTGACAAATTTTCTGTGAAGTGAAATTAAGCAGTCAAGATGCCAAAAAAAAGTAAATTCGAGAGGATGTCTTAAACCGAGCTGACCAACAAGTAAATTCACATTTCTGTGGATTTTTCCCACGCCATGGATCACATAGATCAAATATTGTCATATTATTTAGCATAATCCAAAGGGATTTAGGTTTACATAGTTTTTTAGAAGATGAAGTAGAATCCAATTTAGGGTTCATCAGTATATTGAAATCACCGCCTATTACCATATCCCCTCTTAATAGTAGCAGAGATTGAAACATTGCATCATAAATCTGGGAGTTATCCTCTATAGGGGCATAAAAACTGACAAAAGTAATAAGTCTTTGTTGAGTTTTGAAATGGCAAGAAGCCCAACACCATCGACCTAGATCATCCTGATCCGTCTGAACAATTTCAACTTCTAGTTTTTTATTCAAAAAAAGGGCTACACCTCGTTGTGAGCTAATCGCACATGAGAAACCCCGAAAAGAAGCCCATGTTTTAAACTTAAGAAAATCATCCTTTTTGGTAACAGAGAGATGGGTTTCCTGTAACATTATAACATCCGGATTTCCTGTCCGAATCAATGATTCTATGGCCTGCATTTTTTCCCTATTATTTAGACCGTTCACATTCAATGAAATTAATTTCAATCCCCCATTAACAGACATAATACAAATTATTTACTAATATGATCTGACATTGTGACATCAAAAATAACACAAAACCTGTGATGAACTTTTTCACAGAGCACCATCTGACTGCAAAAAACTTAAACATTTCCCCCTTTTTTCCCCCACCCGAACTTCACCCGTGGCCCACCTCCTACTACTCTCTCCCACGCCTGCCACTGGGTCTTATCCCCAACCATAGAGGTGTCTTGGATTAACACCCCATAACCTCCTAAGCCCTCCCCCTCCCGCTCCCGCACCCATCCACCAGACCCACCACATATATATCCGTTATGAGACCGTCGCCGAACAGCAGTGAAAGAAAAACACAGAAGTAGGCAATACATCTAACCAGGCGACATTCTGCTAAGCAGATCATTAGCTTCATCAACATCTGTTAGGAGGTAGAATTTGCCTTTAATCAGCACCTTTAGCTTTGACTGTTGTGCAATAGAGGCTTGTGCCCCCTTAGCTTTAAACAGGTGCAAGATTTTCACAAACTCCTTTCTGCGCCTAGCAGTAGCAGCAGACATGTTGGAGAAAATCCGACATTTTGTAGTAGCATTCGCTGCAAATTGACCTTGTTTTATAGCTTTTGACAAAATTGTCTCCTTGATGCGTATGTCTGCAACATTTACCAGAATAGTACGAGGGAGAGTGGAGTTTGGGAATGGCTGAGCAGGCACCCGATGAGCTCAGGTGATTGTCAGATCGCCTTTGAATTCCGGGACGACTTCATGCTGTAGAAAGGAGGTGACCCATTGAAGCATATTCGATCCTTCAATTTTCTCCGGAACCCCTACTATTCTAAGATTGGATCTACGATTGAAATTCTCCAGTTCGTCCAGCTTAGATTCCAGAGCCTTGGATGATTGGAAAACATCTTTAACATCCCTTTGAAGCTTGGACATTTCATCCTCTAGACTTGAAATTCTGGTTTCGGCTTCCTGAAGTCTAGGAGGGAAAGTAGAAACCATGTCCTCAATTTTTTCGAGACGATTTTGGATCCCAACAAGCTCTGCCCTCTGAAACTGTTTGACTTCACAAATCTCATCTAAAATTAAATGTAGCATGTCTTTAACTGATATTTGCTTCGTATCTGTACCTGTAGCCAGAATAGTCTCAGTATCCAAAGACAATATAGGGCTCAATATATCCACTTGCTCCACACTGTCCGACGTTTTGTGACATATATCTGAATGCACCTGGTTAGTAACTCCATCGTTTAAATTGGTGACTAGAGCCGTTGCTGGGGTGACCCCTGCACTCGAGGTCGGTACTAAAGCTGCACTGGGATCTTTAATAAGCACTAAGCCAGGAGTAAGTGAAGTGGAAATAGTGCAACTCGAAGTAGACAAATTACCTTTAACCTCAAACAGGGGGAACTGTTTTACAGGTTTATTGAAAGCTGTCACATTTGACTGTGTGCCGGTACTCGCCGCAGGCAGAGAATCTGATTGAATAGTGTCAGCCTGCATTATGTCAGGTGTAAAAAATATTCCCGAAGCTGCACTTGTAGACTGTAAAACTGCTTCAAGTTCTCCTTCAGAGCTTTCAGAAGAAATCTCTGCTCTGTCTTCCTGCTGACCCACTAATTTTGCCGCTGCCGCTTCTTTAGCCTGAAGGCGTTGAGCTCTCGCCTTAGCACGCACGCCAGTTAGTTTGCCCATCCGAGACTATGGTTTGTTAGAAGAGTGGGTAGAAAGTGGGTAGGAATTGAACAGAAAACCCCAGGCGAAGCTGCCACCAAAGAGAACCAGTCCGTGAAAGTCAATACAATAAAGCTGTAAAGCTGACTCACCAACAAACTTGTTTTCTACTCACAGTTCATCCGCAGAGGGGAAGAATAAGGCCACAGCAACAGCAATGCAGGATGGGAGATATAGTCCAATCTGCAGTCTGCAGTCTGCAGTCACCTGACTGCTACAATCAAAAGCAAACGTCAAGGGAAATCAGCATCTGCAGAAAAGTTGTGTTTTTCAGCGCAGCGACGTTCCAGCTATTTAAAAAATGAAGCCTGAGTCCCATAGATCGTAAAAGGCATGCACTGTGCATTTGTTAATTAAATTATCGTCTTCAGGATTCAGCGGTGTAAAGTTGCTGTGCGCTTGATCTAATGCGCGTTGTCTGTTTCTCGTAGCTTGTTTCTTTCTCGTAGCATGAGGCTGTGGCCTCCCAAAGTGCCCCGCTGACGCCGCCAAGAGAGATTTGCCAAGCGTCCCCCGGCAGCGGTCCAGGTAGCATAGAATATCGTTTAGAAACAACAGCGGCTGCCTCTCGCCAGACGGAAGACACCGGCACCGTAATGACCCCCTGAAGCTGCAAACGCCTCGGGCCAACACCAGGGGCAAGCGCCTCGAGCGCCTCAGAGAGAAACTGCTCAGGACGCACAGCAGCAACGTAGAAGCAGCTTCAGCTCAAGCCTCTGCGAGTGAACACCCTCACACTCGTGGCAGGGAGGTTGGGCGTGGAAACAGGAGCGGAACGCTCAGGTGCTACGTGGAGGCGTGGAACTCCACCGTAGCGGCCTCTAATCATGTCATATGCATGAGGTATAGATTCCAAACATAAGCACACAGCAAATACAGAATAGTAACACATAGCCAATGGAGTAGCCAGAAAATGTAAATACCTCCTACTTTGAACTAAAGCTCTTATAGCGCAAAGAAAGCAAAGTAAGTCATCACAACCCTCCCAGAAGAGCTATCTTGTCCAAGGATCTAGCAATCCATCCTTCCATCAAACTCCTAATACCCACCATTTCAAATTTACATTCTCTCATCTATTAATTCTTTCATCCATCATTCAGTCTTTCACCATTCATTCTGCTCTTCCATCTGTGTGCCCATCCATATTGAAACGTTTTCAACCATTTGCAAACCTATCCATCATTTATCCTTCCATCCATCATTTCACTCATCCATCCCTCCATTCACCCTTTAACTCATCCAGCCATCATCCATCCACCCTTTTATCCAATCCATCCTTTCACTCATTCATCCACTTTTCCACCCACCCAGCCATCCATCCATTCACTCATCCATCAGACATTTACCCTTTCACTCAATCCATCCTTTCACTCATCCATCCATCCACTCACTCATCCATCAAACCATTTACACTTTCACCCATCCAGCCATCCTTTCACGTACACATCCATCACCCAGTCACTCATCCGTCCACCCTTTCAACTTTCCACTCATCCATCCATCCTTTCTTACAGCTCTCCACCCTCCCTTTCACTCATATATGCATTCTTTCACTCATACATCTTTACATTCTTCTTTTCACTCATCCAGGCACCCATTCGCACATCCATTCTGCCAGTCATTCATCCATGCTTTAACTCATCCATCCATCTATCATCCATTCCTCTCTCCATTCCCCTTTCACTTAGCCAGTCATCCTTCCATCCTCCCTTCACCTATCCACCCACTCATCCACTCATAAACCAATCCATTGACCCTATCACTCATCCATCCTTTCTCTCATCCATCCACCCTTTCACTCATCTATCCATCCTTTTGTCCATCTTCCCTCCCATTCACTCGCTCATGCATCCACTCGTCCACCCATCAATCCATTCACTCATCCATCCAACCATTTACCATTTCAGCCATCCTTAGTTAGTTTTAGGTCTGGTCCTACTCATGCTTTCTCAAAAGTTTATAATAACATGAATTTATACATAGTGAGGGAACCCACATTGGCTCTCTTCACGGCAAGTGACAAATCACATGTACACAACAGCCCAAAAAGGGAGTCCCTGCAGTGCCTAGCCTGATGGGTAACACCTTTATTTTAATTTTTAATATGTTTGCAATTTTTTCCACATTGCTTATGCTTGCAGAAGAAATACATAACACTAGAAAATTGGAATGTGGAGCATACATGGGTGAAAGAGAGGGTGGAAAGCTGGAAGAAAGGATGGATGGATGGATGGATGGATGAGTGAGTGAAAAGTTGAATGGGTGGACGGATGAGTGACTGGGTGGATGGATGAGTAAGTGGAAGGATGGCTGAAATGGTAAATGGTTGGATGGATGAGTGAATGGATTGATGGGTGGACGAGTGGATGCATGAGCGAGTGAATGGGAGGGAAGATGGACAAAAGGATGCACAAAAGCAGTAGAAATATGTCTACAGTGGCCTCTCATTGCACTTACATTGCTTATGTCTCAAGAGACACTTTAAGGCAGGGCCAACTTTGGCAATTGCCCAGGATCTCTAGCATCCATGGAGGCCACTGGAAACGTAAACTTTGTCTCATTTTGACCTCTGTCTATTCATGTTTTCCTTTGAAGCATCTCTCCCCTGAGTCTCTCTCCACACAGTATCATTTGAAGGGGTAGGGGTCCCCGAGCAAGACATATTTCTACTGCTTTTGTGCGACCCTGATAAAGTTAAGATTATAATCTAATATTGTTTGGTATCATGAGGCTTGATGGGTAACACAAATCAAAGGTTTTGCGTTCAGGGACCCCAAATATATATTTTGCCTGGCCCGCGCCCCCCCAGAAAACCCTAAGGTGACACTGCATGCTGTGTGACCCATCCTATTCCTCGCCAGAGAGATTACCATGCCCAGATTACATCATGGCTTCTATGCGACCTCCCCCCCATATAGAAGCCCCCAACACAGCATGTCCCATTCTTCTGCCTAAGAACCAATCTCAATGCAGAATCCCCCTGTCTCATTAGTCTATTACCAGTCACACGCTCTATTCAGGCACTGACTTTGGATGGGGGCACCCTTTTTGTAAGTATATTCTGGTTTTAAAAGCACCTGCTGCGGTGTTCCTGGCATCCAGCAATTTTCAGGCAACAATAAAATATCAAGATAGCTGCCTTGATTAATATTCTTTATTGGAAATAGATCACAGTTTTGTCTACTGGAAGTTTTGACTCATCGTAAGGTAGAGCAGAGGGTTAATATTCCTGCTGCAAAGAAAGTCTACCATGCAGATCACAACGTGCATTTAATGTAAATAGGTCAATGGGTTACTGCTTTTGTCAGAGAGATCATTTTGTTAATTGCAGTTTATATGTTAAAATCCTAATATGGAACAGTGAGCTATTAACTGTCATCAAAGAGATGCATGCAAACTGCAATATATAGACTAGAGCGTTATGATTATTTTGTCAGTTTTGTTGTACCCTGATGTTGCAAAAAGGTTCATTTGGATAAAAAATAATTCTTATTATTAATGAGAACCCCCAACCATGGTGTTGCATTTTCAATTCTGAGTTTGTGCTTCTCCGGACCAAGCACTCTTAAACTATACTGTCTACCAGTATGGATGGCATGTGACTCCTACATCTCGTAGTCTTCTGTATTATTTCCTATACACTGATTTACACATGTATTAGTGATTGGTTATCTCTGTGTAATGTGTGTGGTGTAAAATGTTCTGACACCTTACACTGGTATGAGTGGCACTAAAAAACGAACTAAATGCATCTGAGAGAGAGTGGTTATGAAGACTTGAGGGACACTGTTAAAGGGTGTTAGTGAGGGAATCTGTGGCGGAGGTCTTCATTGGGGGCACCAACAAACATTGTCACACCTGGCACCACTAGCACTAAAGCAGGCCCTGGCTCTATCTTAACTTACATCATGCCTTGCTGTACTGCATGCTGGTGCATCTACAGAACTCCCTCACAGGGCCTCTCTTCTGAATTGTAGTGTCTTCTCTGCAAAGGAGCACTTGCAGTGCTCTTTATAAATCTATTTGGCAACAAAAGTTCCATTGTGGATTCAAGGCAAGATCTTCTGTCATATATGGGAAGCAGTACCGGCTGCTCCCGTGAACCAGTAGTGGGGCGTGGAGGGGGGGAAGGGGAGGTAAGGAAGGAAAGGGTGAGATGGGTGTTAAAAATTATTTTCTTTTAACTCATTTACTTGCTGGCCCGCCGACTGGCCAGCTGCCACCTCTCTTCCGTCCTCTTGTCCTCTTCCTGGCTTCTGTTGGAACAGCAAGCAGGAAGCACCCAGTCTCCCCATAGCCAATCACAACGCTGCAATTCAGCGTTGTGATTGGTCTGAGCACTATGGTTCAGCACTAAGGTGGGGAATGAGAGCCTGGGAATGTTCTCCACTGAGGCTGTAATGCAGCTGGGAGGAGAACATGCAAAGTGGCATGAAGGTTTGGCCGGCATAGAGGGCCGTCCAAACATTCTTGCACACTTAGGAGGGTGCCACCGCTCCTCCCCTCTGCTGCCCAGCCTAGCTCCACCCCAAAAAACTGCCTCAGCACAGAAAAATAAAATGATAATGACATTGCATTATTTTTCATTATTTGCCGTGCTGAAAGGCAGTGAGGCAACGCTCCTCCGCCTTAGCGGAGACGTCGCCCCTGATGGGAAGGTTGATGAAGATATTATCTCTGCAGCAGAGCAGTTTATGGCCCAATGTCAGATATACCAGCTCAGCATTTGTGTTCCTGAACCTATTATAATAAGTACCTCTGTGTACAGTGTAGTATTAATAAATCCTGCTATTAAATGCCTCAAATCAATTCATCTCTATCATGCTATAGAAATGCTGCCTTTTTATCTGTGTACTAGAAAGGTTTACATAAACCACTTTAGAATACGGCTTTCTTGACTTAAAACTGATAAAAAGGCGTTAAGCTTTGTTAAGCATTTCACTCTCTGTGCGTCACAGAGAGTAAAGTTAAGCAAGTTACATATCATGGAGCTGTGCATGTCATAAACCAGTTTCAATCCTTATTAAACAGTTCAGAGAGTTGATTCTCTGTTGCAAAAATCTATGTGCACCCTGCTGGCCACAGGTTCTAATACCAGCCACACTCCTTGGTTGGGTAGTGCACCTACTGCAGGGATGTGTAACGTGATCCTATTTAGGCATGATGGCATGTCAGATAATGCAGCAGCTGAAGCTTTCTGTATGCAATCTGTGAATTGCACTTTCGCATGGCAGTGAAATGGGTAACTGGGTGTCATGAAGTGGATTATCAGTTAGGATGGTAGTAGTCCACCACAAGCAATAATATCACAATCCTTGTTAGGTCCAGTAAAGTTTCAATAATTTAAACCTGAGCTCAACTCCTGATAGCCATGCCAAAGAGCACATAGACTTAAGAAAATGTGTAAAGCATTTAGAAGTACCAAAATAGTTTAAAAGTTGAAAGCACAATAAAAATCCCACTCCACTTTATAAAAATAGAGTATAATTCAATGAACAAAATGACAATAAAATGTCAAAAATCCAATAAGGGGAACTAGGGATACAAATGTTTACATTTTTTAATAAAATAGTGCCAAAAAGTGTTACAAACCAATCGCTGTCATGTGGTTGTGCTTGACTGGGACCTAGGTGCGATTTAAAGCAGACTGCGATGGAGTGCGTGTAGGATATAGAAACTAGGTCCGTCCCAACCGGAAGTTTTACCTTGTGACATAGTCTTTGAAATGGAAGTCAAAAATCATCAGCAGGGCAAGGCAGCAGGCTGTGTTTGAGAATGGTTACAAAAGGCTGGATAGCTATCGGATAAGGCCCTGATGAAGCCGTTGACTTTTGACTGAAAAGCTCTGAGTGGGGGAAAGTCAAAATATGAGCCCAAGGATGGTCCCTTACCGGCTGGATACTTTTGGTCCCTTCCTGGCATAAAGATTTCTATTTTCAGATATAGTGCTTTTTTGGGAGCTCAGATTCTGCCAGCTGGACAAGGCTGCAAGCTGCAGCCGAACTGGACTCAACGGGACCATATACCCTCTCCGCAATGTTGTGCTGAAACTGATTTGCTGCTCGGGAAAAGCTCTGAGTGGGTGCAACCTTAATCTTTGGCCCAGGGGCAAAGTACTTTCATCTGATTGACCTGCCAGGTTTCACCAGTTCCTCCAGAAGTTTTTGGAGCCCAAAAGATCTTCAGTTGCAGGTTTCTCAGGATGTTAGGATGAGTACACTTTGATACGGCCATTGGTCCCAGGACCTCAGGAACAACCCCTAAGTGCCAGGACACACACCAGCTGAAGCACCAGCAGGGTTCAGGTCTAGCTGGAACTGATCAACTGGGCTCTTCAGGAAAAGGAGCTTCTTGCAGCTTGTTCTGTCCTTGTAGCTTAACAAGATGTCAAGCAATTGGCCCTTAGAGTCAGCGTCTTTCTCCTGGGTAAAAGTGGTGCAAATTCAGCCTTTCAGGTCTCTTCATAGGTCTCGACAGCAGGTTCACTCCTTCTTCCGTCATAGACAGATGTAATAGTGTTCTGAAGAGGGTTCCCATTGGTGTCACATTTATGCCTGGCATTGACCTGTGGGTGGTGGTAAATTCTGCCCCTTCTCAAACCAATTAGGAATACGTTCCCAGGGGTACCATTACTCACCTTTGCAGCAGGTCCTGTGTGCCCTATTGCAAACAACCCCGCAGTGCCCCTCTCTGCCACACAAAGTCAAGATGGTGAAATACTTCATCCCTTGTGCAGAGCCTGTGTGTGTGCCCACACCAGATGCATGGCCAGAGGAACAAACAGCTCTCCACTGTGGTCACTTCAAAACCGCTCTAGGGGCAGCTCCTTTCCCACTGGGATTGGGCCTGTGTTGTTGTGGGAAAAAAAGATGGGTTGCATCCTGTCAGCTAACATTTGCCTGTGACAGGGTAGGCCTTTTTGAAGGTAATCAACTCCTGGACACAGTCCAAATGGTCATCCTGTCAGAGGAACAGAGCACCTCCCCAGACACAATGCATTTGTTCTGCTCTGGAAGCAGTTTTCACACCTCATCAAGGGGACTATTCAGCTGCCAGGTGACAGTTGGAGCTCATGTAAATGGCCCTCCAAAGGTTGTAGACAGGTAAAAGGTAAATTTCTAAAAGTATCTTGTCCAAAATATTTATTACAAATCTAACTTCACCAGTGACCTTAGTTTGTAAGCAATATTTCAAAAAGTCCAAGGATGAAATTTGTTGGTGTTTCCTAGCCAAAGACAACATTATTACATTTCATATTTTATCCCAATACTTTTCTATGGAATAGTCAGCACTGCTACAGTGATAATTGCTTGTGGGTCCCTTTCACTGTAGGAACATTTAACATTAAGCTTTTTCAAGTCTTACTTTTAAATACCAGGCACCCTACCTTATAGACAATAGGGTCTACTTAGGCGTGATTTATTAATATTTACAAGGAATGTTTAGGCCAGTCAAAAGCGGTTATTTTGAACGGTTGAGTTTGCAGTTTTAAAACTGTACAGCCTTGCTATAATGGTAGACCTTCAGTCATGTTTGCACTGTCACTGTAGTGGCTGGCACAATGGGTGCTACAGCCACTGTTTTTTCGTTTAATTAAATATTATTTCTGTTTTAAAACAATGCCTGTCTATATATGAATTATTTATTAGGGTTTTACACAGTTCATGGTTTTATTTATATTATTCATTAGAACTTACTAGCTATTTGGGAGTGGCTCAGTCTATCTAATGAAGCACCATGAAGCAAATTGAGAGAGGTGAGCACTGCTGTTATTGTTCAGCAATTGTTTTATGATTTTTGCTGTACATAGTTCTCCTTTATGCTGAATAGTAGATGCTACAAGTAATTAGGAGGACTTATCCTTGGAAAGCTCGAAGAGTGAGACCTCACTCTCCCAATGTTTCTTTTAATCCATTCACAGCACTACATCCTAGCTGAGATTTAGGGAAAAAAGGGAAAGGTTTAGTCCAACAAGGGCTTAGACATGGCACTCCTGCAGCACAGACACTGAGCTGTCCTCCATCTTAGTCAGCTCAGCAGAAGGGTTATGAGGAAACCACTGTCCAAGGACAGCATGGGTCTCCTGAGATTCTTACTGGGAGAAGATGTGAACCACTGGAAAGTGAAAGGTTTGTGCTGAGACAGAAAATAGGCTGCTTTTTAATGCTGAAGTTTTCAATTAAAAATGGCTTTGCATGATGTGTTCTCTCATATAGTACCACTGTTTTGTGCCATGTTCACAGTTCCATCTCTTCTCTCTTTTTTCATTGAAATCACACCTCTTTGTACTTTACAACTTATCATCATACTTTTTAAAGCAAAACATGTTACCTGTGCTCATAGTGAGCTGGGTGGCACCTGAGGGACTTTAGTCCTTGTACCATTTTGCTTGTCCATTGTGTAACTTGTTGCCTTCATGGTTGGGTGGAACTGTAGGTGATGGTATGCAAGGTGTGCTTGTAGGATGCATTGTGTGCTTGCATAAATAGGTTATTGTTCTAAAGGTCACATTCATTTGCCTATAGAAATGACAAACTACATTCTTTATTGTCTGGACACTTGCTTCTAAACTCAAATGTGTTGTCTGGTGGCCCAGGGGACTTCACATTGTCTACCTTGAAAACTGGGTTCTGCCTAAAGTATACCTGAGCTACTCTAACCCCCACAGGTTTCGCTGGACATGTCCTAGCATCCGGAAACTCTTGGCAGGGGGTGGCTGGGTGCATGCCACATGTCCATTGACTATTTGTAACCAGACTTCTATGTCAGAAAGGCCCAGGAAATGCACTGTATACTGATTAGAGAATAGCTTGGAAATTAAAGAATAAACAATTTAGATAAATATTGGTCCTCTTGATCCTTTTTTGTAATTTTTCTGTAAGTGGAGGGGCATAACCCTGAGCTCAGCTCAGAAAGCCCTGCACTCTGAACCCTGTATGAATGAATGAATCAATCAATCAATCAATCAATCAATCAATCAATCAGAGTACTTGTAAAGCGCGCTACTTACCGTTGAGGGTCTCAAGGTGCTGAGGGGAGGGGCTGCCACTATGCTCGAAGAGCCAGGTCTTGAGGAGTCTTCTGAAGGCGAGTAGGTCTTGGGTCTGCCATAGGTGGGTAGGGAGGTTGTTTCAGGTCTTGGCGGCGAGGTAAGAGAAGGATCTTCTGCCAGAGGTTGTTCGTTGGATGCGGGGGACAGCGAGGCTGGCAGAGCTGGCGGAGCGGAGCTGGTGGGTGGGGGTGTAGAAGCTGAGTCTGTTGTTCAGGTAGACTGGTCCGGCGTTGTGGAGTGCTTTGTGTGCGTAGGTGAGGAGCTTGAAGGTGATTCTCTTGTCAACGGGGAGCCAGTGTAGGTCTCTCAGGTGGGGGGGGGCTGTGGCTGCAGCGGGGGATGCTGACGATCAGTCGGGCGGAGGCGTTTTGGATGCGCTGTAGTCGTCGTAGGTATTTGGCTGAGATTCCTGCGTAGAGTGCGTTGGCGTAGTCCAGTCTGCTGCTGACGAGGGCCTTTGTCACTGTTCTTCTGTTAAAAGTAAAATGACGATCGTGAACATTGCCTGCGCCATCTTGTTTAGTGGGAATTTCTATGTGCACGTAAGCTGCAGCCATTTTATCAATCACAGCCATTTTGTACTCTGTTGGTCACCTTTTGTTTCACCCTGCCCTTAACTGCATCCATCTAATCCTCTGACCAAACCTGATAAGTGTGCTGGGGGCTATAAACCCTTTTGTCACGACAAACCTCAGGCCCACTTGCTGCAACAAACTTGTTTTTCCTTTGATCTCTGTTTGCAGGCAAACCTTGAACAATCTGCCCCTTACCACACCTAGTTACTCAAACCAGTTCCAGACACTAAAATGACCCTTGCAGACATGATTTATTGCACTACAAACAGCGAGACTTGTTTTACCAATAATGGGACCTGTTTTTATCAACAGAACGGACTCTTAGATCTGGCCGGTCTCACATGTTTTAGACCCTGAAGCAAGGTCCAGCTCCAAGATAAGATTGTCTGTTTGACGTGGGTGGAAAGAGAATTACTGTTGGGCTTGTGTGGAAACCTGCCTGGGGCGGGGACTCCAAGCTTGTGTAACCATGTTGAAGAAACAAATGCATTGTGTAAAACCTGTATAAAAGGAAGAGCCAAAAGAGATGCCAGCAGAACACCTCCCTCAGTTATTCCGGTGTCTGCAGTTGACGTGGTCTCCTCATGAGAAATAAACCTTTTTCTTGTCTTCCAGTGTCCAGCGCTTGCCTCATTATTTTGATAGCGAATCCAAAGTGAATTAAAGTGAACCCTGCGCCGGGCAGTATTGGGGGTCTTAGAAGACTCGCTGCTTTTCACACTTCTTGTTTCAGTTGGGATCCACTTGTAGATCCTGCGAAGCATGCAGAGGGTTTTGTAGCAGGAGGAGACGGCGTTGACCTGTTTTGACATGGAGAGGGAGGAGTCGAGGATGAATCCTAGGTTGCATACATGGTCGGTGGGTGTTGGTGCTGTTCCCAGTGTGGCCGGCCACCAGGAGTCGTCTCAGGCTGAGGGGGTGGGACCGAGGATGAGTACCTCCGTCTTGTCCGAGTTCAGCTTCAGACGGATGTTCCTCATCCAGTCGCGACAGCTTTCATCCCCTCGTGGAGGTTGGTTTTGGCGCTGTGCGGGTCCTTGGTGAGGGAGAGGATGAGCTGGGTGTCGTCGGCGTAGGAGATGATGTTGAGGTCGTGTTGGCGGGCCACTTGTGCTAGGGGGGCCATGTAGACGTTGAACAGCGTCGGGCTGAGGGATGAGCCCTGGGGGACGCTGCAGATGATGTTGGTGGCCTCGGATCGGAAGGGCGGGAGGCGGATGCTCTGGGTTCTGCCGGAGAGGAAGGACGTGGTCCAGTCAAGGGCCTTCTTTTGGATTCCGGCTTCTAGGAGCCGTGTCTTTAGAGTGCGATAGTATAAAAACAACAATGTCCCAACTGGTATTAGTTAAAGACAATTAGTGAAGATATGCAAATACATTATCTGAAAGGAAAACAAGGAGTCAGACTCCTTGTTTTCCTTTCAGATAATGTAGTTGCATATCTTCACTAATTGCCTTTAACTAATACCAGTTGGGACATTGTTGTTTTTATAATATTACGCCCCAATCCCAACGCGGTTGACGGGTACCTCACTCCTGTTTTATCTACAAAACTTTAGAGTGCGATGGCAGACCGTGTCGAAGGCGGCTGACAGGTCCAGGAGGATGAGGGCTGATGTTTCGCCATTGTCTAGTTGGTGCCTGATGTCGTCTGTGGCGGCGATGAGGGCTGTCTCGGTGCTGTGGTTTCGTCTCAACCTGGAATGAGGCGGGTCCAAAATGTTGTTCTCTTCCAGGTGGCGGGCCAGTTGCATGTTGAGGATTTTCTCGATAACCTTTGCCAGGACCGGGAGCAGGGAGATGTGCCGGAAGTTTTTGAGGTCCTTGGGGTCCGCCTTGGGCTTATTGAGGAGGGCGTTGATTTCGGCGTGTTTCCAGCTTTCCGGGAATGTTGCTGTTTCGAAGGAGATGTTGATGACCTTCCGTAGTTGGGGTGCGATGGCAGCGTCTGCTTTGTTAAATATGTGGTGTGGGCACGGGTCTGACAGAGATCCTGAGTGGATGGAGTTCGTGACCTTGCGTGTTTCATCGCCGTTGACGTTGGACCAGGAGGTCAGGCGGTTGGCGCTGGTGGTGTTCACAGGGGAGGTGGGGTCTGGCATAGTCGTGGTGGTCATGGTGTTGAAGCTGTCATGGATGTCAGCGATCTTGCGGTGGAAGAAGATGGCTAGTAAGTTGCACAGTTCTTGTGAGGGCGGTATGTGGTTGGTGTTGGCGCTGAGGTTGGAGAGTTCCTTTACTATGCTGAAGAGCTCTTTGCTGTTGTGTGCGTTGTTATCCAAGCGGTCTTTGAAGGAGGATCCTCTGGCTAATCTGATGAGGTGATGATGTCTGCTGGTGGCGTCCTTGTGGGCAGCGTGGTTGTCCGGTCTGCGTTCGTGGAGCCATATCTTCTCCAGTTTCCGGCATGCGTGTTTGGAGGTCTGCAGCTCGTCATTGAACCAGGTGGCGCTCTTGCTGGTATGGTTGTTGGAGGGTTTCTTGAGTGGGGCGAGGGTGTTGGCGCAGTCATCGATCCACTGTCTGAGGTTGCGAGCTGCGGTGTCTGGGTTGATGAGGTTGGTGGGTGGGTTTTGGGCAAGGGTGGTGATCAGCTGGTCTTCGGTGACTTTGCTCCAGCAGCGGCGAGGTAGCTGTTGGGTGCGGTGGTGCGTGGTTGGCTTATTGAAGGTGAAATGGATGCAGCGGTGGTCGGTTCAGTGGAGTTCGGTGGTGTGTTTGAAGGTGACGTGGGTGCCTGTGGAGAAGACAAGGGTCCAGCCTGTGGCCAGCGGCGTAGGTGGGTGCAGTGACGAGTTGTCTTAGGGCAAGGTTGTCGATCAGGGTGGCCGAGTTGGCGTCATTGTTGTTCTCGAGATGGAAATTTAGGTCCACGAGGAGGATGTAGTCTGTGGAGGCAAGTGTGTGGGTGCTGGCGAGGTCGGCGATTGAGTCGCTGAATTGAGCTCGGGGTCCTGGGGGTCTGTAGATGAGTGTTCCTCTGAGGGTGGTGTTGGGGTCGGTGTGGATCCGGAAGTGCAGGTGTTCAGCAGTGTTGAGGGTGTCGTCTGCGTAGGTGGCGACCTTGATGGTGGACTTGTGGATGATGGCTATTCCTCCTCCGGTTCCATTGGCGCGATCCCTGCGGGTGATCTTGTAGCCGTCCGGGATGGCTATGGCGATGTCGGGCGCCGAGGAGTCGTTCCACCAGGTCTCAGTCAGGAAGGCCACGTCTGGGGCAGAGGTGTCAAGCAGATCCCAGAGCTTGACGGCGTGTTTGCGTGTCGAGCGGGTGTTGAGGAGTATGCAGTGGAGGTGGTTGGGTCCAGTCCTTGGAGGTTTGGTGGTTCTGTTGTAGGTGAAGCTGCAGGTGTGGCAGGAGAAAGGTTTGTGAGTCTGTTTCGGGGCGGCTTGGAAGCAGGTGTGGTTTCGACCGGTGTTGAGTGCATTCGAGGGTGCTGGCGTTGTAGCGGAGTCTGGTGTTGAGGCGTTCGCGGGGTCCAGGGGTTCTGGCGCTGGACGCGGTCCAGGCGCAGAGGGGCGCAGAGGGGCTTGCCTTTGGCGCGTCAGAAGTTGAAGAACTGGGGGCCAGGTTTCCAGAGGGTTTACATTGGTCATGCATCATGCAAGGTGAGGCAAAGCAACACAAGCATTTAACTGGGATTTACTAAGCCATGCAAAGCCACCTTGCATCATTCTGCGTGGTTTAGTAAATGTAAGGTAACACCAGGCAGTGCATTTAGCTGCATTCCTTTAGCTGTGGTATGCAGGCAATCCATGGGCGGAGTGTGGGCGTTCCCACGCATCCACTCATGCCTTTTTACACATTCCCAGATTTACAAAGCGTTATCAACCTGGGAATCCGTCAAAATGGCATGCCTTCCAGATCCAGGCATAATGAGGAGATATATCTTTATTTAGCCTCATTACTTCCTTTTTCTATGTGTGCTGAATTTCGCATCCCACATAGAAAAAGAAAAGAGACTTTCAAGGATTGTTTATGTGCAGAAAGGTATCCCTTCCTGCACAAAACCAATCCTGCTCATAACGCAGGCCCCCTTGCACCATGGTGCAAGGCTACATGGGTACCTGTGTTCAGGCCAGGCAGCAGACACTGCACCAGCACAAGGAGGCAACAGAAATGCACCATATCTTTGTTTCCCTTTCACACAACAGAGCGCAGCAAGTTGTGCGAAATGTTAGTAAATCAGCCCCCGAATCTCCAAAGAGCTATGAGGCTCTTGCAGCCTAACTGACTACAATCGACCAACAAAGAGGCTGAGTGACCAAAATGGCCGAACACATACAAAGATGTATTTTGGGAGTGCCATTTTAGTAAGCTTGCATCATCCCTGGCTTACAGTGGCCTCTCATTGCACTTACATTGCTTATGTCTCCAGAGACGCTTTAAGGCAAGGCCAACTTTGGCAATTGCCCAATATCTCTAGCTTCCATGGAGGCCACTGGAAACGTAAACTTTGTCTCAATTTTGACCTCTGTCTATTCAGTTTTTCCATTGAAGCATCTCTCCCCTGAGTCTCTCTCCACACAGTATCATTTGAAGGGGTATGTGTCCCTGAGCAAGAAATATTTCAACTGCTTTTGTGCGACCCTGATAAAGTTGAGTATATCATGTAGTATTGTTTGGTATCATGAGGCTTGATGGGTAACTCAAATCAAAGTGTTTGCGTACAGGGGCCCCCAAATATATATTTTGCCTGTCCCGCCCCCCCCCCCCCCCCCCCCCCCCCAGAAAACACTAAGGTGACACTGCATGTCTCTGCATGAGTGTGTGAGCCATCCTATTCCTCACAAGAGAGATTACCATGCCCAGATTTCATCATGGCTTCTATGCAACCCCACCCCCCCATATAGAATCCCCCAAAACAGCATGTCCCATTCTTCTGCCTGAGGACCAATCTCAATGCAGAATCCCCCTGTCTAATTAGTCTAATACCAGCCACACGCTCTATTCAGGCACTGACTTTGGATGGGGGCACCCTTTTTGTAATATATTCTGGTTTTAAAAGCACCTGCTGCCGGGTTCCTGGCATCCAGCAATTTTCAGGCAACAATAAAAATGTCAAGATAGCTCCCTTGATTAATATTCTTACTGGAAAGAGATCACAGTTTTGTCTACTGGAAGTTTTGACCCATCGTAAGGTAGAGCAGAGGGTTAATATTCCTGCTACAAAGAAAGTCTACCATGCAGATCACAACGTGCATTTAATGTAAATAGGTCAATGGGTTACTGCTTTTGCCAGAGAGATCATTTTGTTCATTGCAGTTTATAAGTTAAAATCCTAATATAGAACAGTGAGCTATTAACTGTCATCAAAGAGATGCATGCAAACTGCAATATATAGATTAGAAAGTTATTATTATTTTGTCAGTTTTGTTTTACCCGGATGTTGCAAAAATGGTTCATTTGTATACAAATGTATTCTTATTATTAATGAGAACCCCCAACCATGGTGTTGCATTTTCAATTCTGAGTTTGTTCTTCTCCAGACCAAGCACTCTTAACCCCTTCGACGCTTGTGACGGAGCGGTTCCGTCACGAGCGCCGGTTGGGCTGTGCTTATGATGGAACCGTTCCATCACGGCCACGCCCGTTTCTTAGAACCTTCAGCACAGCGCGAAAATTCGCGCCACGCTGAAGGTGTTAAACTATGCTGTCTACCAGTATGGATGGCATGTGACTCCTACATCTCGTAGTCTTCTGTAACATTTCCTATACACTGATTTACACATATATGATTGATTGGTTATCTCTGTGTAATGTGTGTGTGAAGTAAAATGTTCTGAAACCTTACACTGGTGTGAGTGGCACTAAAAAACGAACTAAATGCATCTGAGAGAGAGCGGTTATGAAAACCTTAGGGACACTGTTAAAGGGTGCTAGTGAGGGAATCTGTGGCGGAGGTCTTCTTTGGGGGCACCAACAAACATTGTCACACCGGGCACCACTAGCACAAAAGCAGGCCCTGGCTCTATCTTAACTTACATCATGCCTTGCTGTACTGCATGCTGGTGCATCTACAGAACTCCCTCACAGGGCCTCTCTTCTGAATTGTAGTGTCTTCTCTGCACAGGAGCACTTGCAGTGCTCTTTATAAATCTATTTGGCAACAAAAGTTCCATTGTGGATTCAAGGCAAGATCTTCTGTCATATATGGGAAGCAGTACCGGCTGCTCCCGTGAACCAGTAGTGGGGCGTGGAGGGGGGGAAGGGGAGGTAAGGAAGGAAAGGGTGAGATGGGTGTTAAAAATTATTTTCTTTTAACTCATTTACTTGCTGGCCCGCCGACTGGCCAGCTGCCACCTCTCTTCCGTCCTCTTGTCCTCTTCCTGGCTTCTGTTGGAACAGCAAGCAGGAAGCACCCAGTCTCCCCATAGCCAATCACAACACTGCAATTCAGCGTTGTGATTGGTCTGAGCATTATGGTTCAGCGCTAAGGTGGGGAATGAGAGCCTGGGAATGTTCTCCACTGAGGCTGGAATGCAGCCTGGGAGGAGAACATGCAAAGTGGCATGAAGGTTTGGCCGGCTTAGAGGGCCGTCCAAACATTCTTGCACACTTAGGAGGGTGCCACCACTCCTCCCCTCTGCTGCCCAGCCTAGCTCCACCCCAAAAAACTGCCTCAGCACAGAAAAATAAAATGATAATGACATTGCATTATTTTTCATTATTTGCCGTGCTGAAAGGCAGTGAGGCAACGCTCCTCCGCCTTAGCGGAGACGTCGCCCCTGATGGGAAGGTTGATGAAGATATTATCTCTGCAGCAGAGCAGTTTATGGCCCAATGTCAGATATACCAGCTCAGCATTTGTGTTCCTGAACCTATTATAATAAGTACCTCTGTGTACAGTGTAGTATTAATAAATCCTGCTATTAAATGCCTCAAATAAATTCATCTCTATCATGCTACAGAAATGCTGTCTTTTTATCTGTGTACTAGAAATGTTTACATAAACCACTTTAGAATACGGCTTTCTTGACATAAAACTGATGAAAGGCGTTAAGCTTTGGTAAGCATTTCACTCTCAGTGCGTCACAGAGAGTAAAATTAAGCAAGTTACATATCATGGAGCTGTGCATGTCATAAACCAGTTTCAATCCCTATTAAAAGGTTCAGAGAGATGATTCTCTGTTGCAAAATTCTATGTGCACCCTGCTGGTCACAGGTTCTAATACCAGCCACACTCCTTGGTTGGGTAGTGCACCTACTGCAGGGATGTGTAACGTGATCCTATTTTGGCATGATTGCATGTCAGGTAATGCAGCAGCTGAAGCTTTCTGTATGCAATCTGTGAATTGCACTTTCGCATGGCAGTGAAACGGGTAACTGGGTGTCATGAAGTGGATTATCAGTTAGGATGGTAGTAGTCCACCACAAGCAATAATATCACAATCCTTGTTAGGTCCAGTAAAGATTTCAATCATTTAAACCTGAGCTCAACTCCTGGTAGCCATGCCACAGAGCACATAGACTTCAGAAAAAGTGTAAAGCATTTAGAAGTACCAAAATAGTTTAAAAGTTGAAATCACAATAAAAATCCCACTCCACTTTATAAAAATAGAGAATAATTCAATAAACAAAATGACAATAAAATGTCAAAAATCCAATAAGGGGAACAAGTGATACAAATGTTTACATTTTTGAATAAAATAGTGCCAAAAAGTGTTACAAACCAAACGCTGTCATGTGGTTGTGCTTGACTGGGACCTAGGCACGATTTAAAGCAGACTGCGATGGAGTGCGGGTAGGATATAGAAACTAGGTCCGTCCCAACCGGAAGTTTTACCTTGTGAGTTTTATCTCTCTGAAATGGAAGTAAAAAATCATCAGCAGGGCAAGGCAGCAGGCTGTGTTTGAGAATGGTTACAAAAGGCTGGATAGCTATCAGACAAGGCCCTGATGAAGCCGTTGACTTTTGAGTGGGGGAAAGTCAAAATATGAGCCCAAGGATGGTCCCTTACCGGCTGGATACTTTTGGTCCCTACCGGGCGTAAAGTTTCTATTTTCAGATATAGTGCTTTTTTTGGAGCTCAGATTCTGCCAGCAGGACAAGGCTGCAAGCTGCAGCCGAACAGGACTCAACAGGACCATATACCCTCTCTGCAATGTTGTGCTGAAACTGATTTGCTGCTCGGGAAAAGCTCTGAGTGGGTGCAACCTTAATCTTTGGCCCAGGGGCAAAGTACTTTCATCAGATTGACTTGCCAGGTTTCACCTGTTCCTCCAGAGGTTTTTGGAGCCCAAAAGATCTTCAGTTACAGGTTTCTCAGGATGTAAGGATGAGTACACTTTGATACAGCCATTGGTCCCAGGACCTCAGGAACAACCCCTAAGTGCCAGGACGCACACCAGCTGAAGCACCAGCAGGGTTCAGGTCCAGCTGGAACTGATCAACTGGGCTCTTCAGGAAAAGGAGCTTCTTGCAGCTTGTTCTGTCCTTGTAGCTTAACAAGATGCCAAGCAATTGGCCCTTAGAGTCAGCGTATTTCTCCTGGGTAAAAGTGGTGCAAATTCAGCCTTTCGGGTCTCTTCATAGGTCTCAACAGCAGGTTCACTCCTTCTTCCGTCATAGACAGATGTATTAGTGTTCTGAAGAGGGTTCCCATTGGTGTCACATTTATGCCTGGCATTGACCTGTGGGTGGTGGTAAATTCTGCCCCTTTTCAAACCAATTAGGAATACATTCCCAGGGGTACCATTACCCACCTTTTTGCAGCAGGTCCTGTGTGCCCTATTGCAAACAACCCCGCAGTGCCCTTCTCTACCACCCAAAGTCAAGATGGTGAAATACTTCATCCCTTGTGCAGAGCCTGTGTGCCCACACCAGATGCATGGCCAGAGGAACAAACAGCTCTCCACTGTGGTCACTTCAAAACCGCTTTAGGGGCAGCTCCTTTCCCACTGGGATTGGGCCTGTGTAGCTGTGGGGGAAAAAATATGGGTTGCATCGTGTCAGCTAGCATTTGCCTGTGACAGGGTAGGCCTTTTTGAAGTTGATCAACTCCTGGACACAGTCCAAATGGTCATCCTGCCAGAGGAACAGAGCACCTCCCCACACCCAATTCCTTTGCTCTGCTCTGGAAGCACTTTTCACACCTCATCAAGGGGGCTATTCAGCTGCCAGTTGACAGTTGGAGCTCATGTAAAGGGCCCTCCAAAGGCTGTAGCCAGGTAAAAGGTAACTTTCTAAAAGTATCTTGTCCAAAATATTTATTACAAATCTAACTTCACCAGTGACCTTAGTTTGTAAAAAATATTTCAAAAAGTCCAAGGATGAAATTTGTTGGTGTTTACTAGCCAAAGACAACATTATTACATTTCATATTTTATCCCAATACTTTTCTATGGAACAGCCAGCACTGCTACAGTGATAATTGCTTGTGGGTCCTTTTCACTATAAGAACATTTAACATTTAGCTTTTTCAAGTCTTACTTTTAAATACCAGGCACCCTACCTAATGGACAATAGGGTCTACTTAGGGCTGACTTATTAATATTTACAAGAAATGTTTAGGCCTGTCAAAAGCGGTTATTTTGAACGGTTGAGTTTGCAGTTTTAAAACTGTACAGCCTGGCTACAATGGTAGACCTTCAGTCATGTTTGCACTGTCACTGTGGTGGCTGGCACAATGGATGCTACAGCCACTAGTTCATTGTTTAATTAAATATTATTTATTTTTTAAAACAATGCCTGTTTATATATGAATTATTGATTAGTGTTTTACACAGCTCATGGCTTTATTTATATTAATCATTTGAACTTACTAGATATTTGGTAGTGGCTCAGTCTATCTAATGAAGCACCATGAAGCAAATTGAGAGAGGTGAGCACTGCTGTTATTGTTCAGCAATTATTTTATGATTTCTGCTATACATAGTTCTCCTTTATGCTGAATAGTAGATGCTACAAGTAATTAAGAGGACTTATCCTTGGAAAGCTCGAAGAGTGAGACCTCACTCTCCCAATGTTTCTTTTAATCCAGTCACAGCACTACATCCTAGCTGAGACTTAGGGAAAAAAGGGAAAGATTTAGTTCAACAAGTGCTTAGACATGGCACTCCTGCAGCACAGAAATTGAGCTGTCCTTCATCTTAGTCATCTCAGCAGAAGGGCTATGAGGAAACCACTGTCAAGGACAGCATGTGTCTCCTGAGATTCTTACTGGGAGAATATGTGAACCACTGGAAAGTGAAAGGTTTGTGCTGAGACAGAAAATAGGCTGCTTTTTAATGCTGAAGTTTTCAATTAAAAATGGCTTTGCATGATGTGTTCTCTCATATAGTACCACTGCTTTGTGCCATGTTTACAGTTCCACACCTTCTCTCTGTTTTCATTGAAGTCACACCTCTTTGTACTTTACAACTTATCATCATACTTTTTAAAGCAAAACATGTTACCTGTGCTCCTAGTGAGCTGGATGGCACCTGAGGGACTTTAGTCCTTGTACCATTTTGCTTGTCCATTGTGTAACTTGTTGCCTTCATGGTTGGGTGGAACTATAGGTGATGGTATGCAAGGTGTGCTTGTAGGATGCATTGTGTGTTTGCATTAATAGGTGATTGTTCTGCAGGTCACATTCATTTGTCTATAGAAATGACAAACTACATTCTTTATTGTCTGGACACCTGATTCTAAACTCAAATGTGTTGTCTGGTGGGCCAGGGGACTTACATTGTCTACCTAGAAAACTGGGTTCTGCCTAAAGTATACCTGAGCTACTCTAACCCCCACAGGTTTCGCTGGACATGTCCTAGCATCCGGAGACTCTTGGCAGGGGGTGGCTGGGTGCATGCCACATGTCCATTGACTATTTGTAACCAGCCTTCTATGTCAGAAAGGACCAGGAAATGCACTGAATACTGATTAGAGAATAGCTTGGAAATTAAAGAATAAACAATTTAGATAAATATTGGTCCTCTTGATCCTTTTTTGTAATTTTTCTGTAAGTGGAGGGGCATAACCCTGAGCTCAGCTCAGAAAGCCCTGCACTCTGAACCCTGTATGAATCAATCAATCAATCAGAGTACTTGTAAAGCGCGCTACTTACCCGTGAGGGTCTCAAGGCGCTGAGGGGAGGGGGTGCCGCTACTGCTCGAAGAGCCAGGTCTTGAGGAGTCTTCTGAAGGCGAGTAGGTCTTGGGTCTGCCGTAGGTGGGTAGGGAGGTTGTTCCAGGTCTTGGCGGTGAGGTAGGAGAAGGATCTGCCGCCGGAGGTTGTTCGTTGGATGCGGGGGACAGCGGCGAGGGCGAGGCTGGCGGGTGGGGATGTAGAAGCTGAGTCTGCTGTTCAGGTAGACTGGTCCGGCGCTGTGGAGTGCTTTGTGTGCGTGGGTGTGGAGCTTGAAGGTGATCCTCTTGTCGACGGGGAGCCAGTGCAGATCTCTCAGGTGGGGGGTGATGTGCTGCGGTGGGGGACGCTGACGATCAGTCGGGAGGAGGCGTTTTGGATGCGCTGTAGTTGTCATAGGAATTTAGCTGAGATTCCTGTGTAGAGTGTGTTGTCGTAGTCCAGTCTGCTGCTGATGAGGGCCTGTGTCACCATTCTTCTGTTAAAAGTAAAATGACGATCGTGAACGTTGCCTGCGTCATCTTGTTTAGTGGGAATTTCTATGTGCATGTAAGCTGCAGCCATTTTATCCATCACAGCCATTTTGTACTCTGTTGGTCACCTTTTGTTTCACCCTGCCCTTACCTGCATCCATCTAACCCTCTAACCAAACCTGATATGTGAGCTGGGGGCTATAAACCCTATTGACACGACAAACCTCAGCGCCACTTGCTGCAGCAAACTCGTTTTTCCTTTGATCTCTGTTTGTAGGCAAACCTTTGAACAATCTACCCCTTATCACACCTAGTTACTCAAACCAGTTCCAGACACTAAAATGACCCTTGCAGACATGATTTATTGCACTACAAACAGCGAGACTTGTTTTACTAACAATGGGACCTGTTTTTATCAACAGAACGGACGCTTGATCTGGCCGGTCTCACATGTTTTAGACCCTGAAGCAAGGTCCAGCTGCAAGATAAGATTGTCTGTTTGACCTGGGTGGGAGGAGAATTACTGTTGGGCTTGTGTGGAAACCTTCCCGGGGCGGGGACTCCAAGCTTGTGTAACCATGTTGATGAAACAAATGCATTGTGTAAAACCTGTATAAAAGGAAGAGCCAAAAGAGATGCCAGCAAAACACCTCGCACAGTTATCCCGGTGTCTGCAGTTGACGTTGTCTCCTCATGAGAAATAAACCTTTTTCTTATCTTCCAGTTTCCAGCGCTTGCCTCAATATTTTGATAGCGAATCCAAAGTGAATTAAAGTGAACCCTGCACCGGGCAGCATTGGGGATCTTAGAAGACTCGCTGCTTTTCACACTTCTTGTTTCAGTTGTGATCCACTTGTAGATCCTGCAAAGCATGCGGAGGGCTTTGTAGCAGGAGGAGACGGCGTTGACCTGTTTGGACATGGAGAGGAAGGAGTCGAGGATGAATCCTAGGTTGCGTGCATGGTCGGTGGGTGTCGTGCTTTTCCCAGTGTGGTCGGCCACCAGGAGTCGTCTCAGGCTGAGGGGGTGGGTCCGAGGATGAGTACCTCCGTCTTGTCCAACTTCAGCTTCAGACAGCTGTTCCTCATCCAGTCGGCAACGGCTTTCATTCCCTCGTGGAGGTTGGTTTTGGCGCTGTGCGGGTCCTTGGTGAGGGAGAGGAGGAGCTGGGTGTCATCGGCGTAGGAGATGATGTTGAGGTCGTGTTGGCGGGCCACTTGTGCGAGGGGGGCCATGTAGACGTTGAACAGCGTCGGGCTGAGGGATGAGCCCTGGGGGACGCCGCCGATGATTTCGGTGGACTCGGATCGGAAGGGTAGGAGGCGGATGCTCTGGGTTCTGCCGGAGAGGAAGGACGTGGTCCAGTCAAGTGCCTTCTTTTGGATTCCGGCTTCCAGGAGGCGTGTCTTTAGAGTGCGATGGCAGACCGTGTCGAAGGTGGCTGACAGATCCAGCAGGATGAGGGCTGATGTTTCGCCATTGTCTAGTTGGTGCCTAATGTCGTCTGTGGCGGCGATGAGGGCTGTCTCGGTGCTGTGGTTTCGTCTGAACCTGGACTGAGACGGGTCCAAGATGTTGTTGTCTTCCAGGTGGCGGGCCAGTTGCATGTTGACGATTTTCTCGATATCCTTCGCCGGGAACTGGAGCAGGGAGATGTGCCGGACGTTCTTGAGGTCCTTGGGGTCCGCCTTGGGCTTATTGAGGAGGGCGTTGATTTTGGTGTGTTTCCAGCTTTCCGGGAATGTCGCTGTTTCGAAGGAGATATTGATGACCTTCCGTAGTTGGGGTGCGATGGCAGCGTCTGCTTTGTTGAATATGTGGTGTGGGCACGGGTCTGACCTTGCGTGTCTCGTTGACGTTGGACCAGGAGGTCAGGCGGTTGGCACTGGTGGTGTTCACAGGGGAGGTGGGGTCTGGCGTAGTTGTGGCGGTCATGGTGTTGAAGCTGTCATGGATGTCAGCGATCTTGCGATGGAAGAAGATGGCTAGTGAGTTGCACAGTTCTTGTGAGGGCGGTATGTCGTTGGTGTTGGCGCTGGGGTTGGAGAGTTTCTTTACGATGCTGAAGAGCTCTTTGCTGTCGTGTGCATTGTTATCCAAGCGGTCTTTGAAGGAGGATCTTTTGGCTAATTTGATGAGGTGGTGATGTCTGCGGGTGTCGTCCTTGTGGGCAACGTGGTTGTCCAGTGTGCGTTTGTGGAGCCATATCTTCTCCAGTTTCCGGCATGCGCGTTTGGAGGTCTGCAACTCGTCATTGAACCAGGTGGCTCTCTTGCTGGTGTGGTTGTTGGAGGGTTTCTTGAGTGGGGCGAGGGTGTTGGCGCAGTCGTCGATTCACTGTCTGAGGTTGTGAGCTGCGGTGTCTGGGTTGGTGAGGTCGGTGGGTGTGTTTTGGGCAATGGTGGTGATCCGCTGGTCTTCGGTGACTTTGCTCCAGCAGCGGGGAGGCAGCTGTTGGGTGCAGTGGTGCGTGGTTGGGTTATTGAAGGTGAAATGGATGCAGCAGTGGTCGGTTCAGTGGAGTTCGGTGGTGTGTTTGAAGGCAACGTGGGTGCCTGTGGAGGTGACGGGGTCCAGCGCGTGGCCCACGGCGTAGGTAGGTGCGGTGACGAGTTGTCTTAGGGCAAGGTTGTCGATCAGGGTGGCGGAGTTGGCGTCGTTGTTGTTCTCGAGGTGGAAATTTAGGTCCCCGAGGAGGATGTAGTCCGTGGAGGCGAGTGCGTGGTGCTGGCGAGGTTGGCGATTGAGTCGCTGAATTATGCTTGGGATTCGGGGGGTCTGTAGATGAGTGTTCCTCTGAGGGTGGTGTTGGGGATGGTGTGGATCCGGAAGTGCAGGTGTTCGGCGGTGTTGAGGGTGTCGTCTGCGTGGGTGGCGACCTTGATGGTGGACTTGTGGATGATGGCTATTTCTCCTCCGGTTCCGTTGGCGCGTTCCCTGCGGGTGATCTTGTAGCCGTCCGGGATGGCAATGGCGATGTCGGGCGCCGAGGAGTCGTTCCACCAGGTCTCGGTCAGGAAGGCCACTTCTGGGGCGGAGGTATCGCGCAGATCCCAGAGCTCGACGGCATGTTTGCGTGTGGAGCGGGTGTTGAGGAGTATGCAGCGGAGGTGGTTGGGTCCAGTCCTTGGAGGTTTGGTGGTTCTGTCACAGGTGAAGCTGCAGGTGTGGCAGGAGAAAGGTCCATAAGTCTGTTTCAGGGCGGTTTGGAAGCAAGTGTGGTTTCGGCCGGTGTTGAGTGCATTCGAGGGTGCTGGCGTCGTAGCGGAGTCTGGTGTTGTGGCGTTCGCGGGTCCAGGGGTTCTGGCGCTGGACGCGGTCCAAGCGCGGAGGGGCGCAGACGGGCTTGCCTTTGGCACGTCAGAAGTTGAAGAACTGGGGACCAGGTTTCCAGAGGGTTTACATTGGTCATGCATCATGCAAGGTGAGGCAAAGCAACACAAGCCCTTAACTGGGATTTTCTAAGCCATGCAAAGTCACCTTGCGTGATTCTGCGTGGTTTAGTAATTCTAAGGTAACACAATGCAGTGCATTTAGCTGCATTCCTTTAGCTGTGGTATGCAGGCAATCCATGGGCGGAGTGTGGGCGTTCCCACGCATCCACTCATGCCTTTTTGCACATTCCCAGATTTACAAAGCGTTATCAACCTGGGAATCCGTCAAAATGGCATTCATTCCAGACCCAGGCATAATGAGGAGAAATATCTTTATTTAGCCTCATTACTTCCTTTTTCTATGTGTGCTGAATTTCGCATCCCACATAGAAAATGAAAAGAGACTTTCAAGGATTGTTTTTGTGCAGAAAGGTATCCCTTCCTGCACAAAACCAATCCTGCTCATAGGGCAGGCACGCTTGCACCATGGTGCAAGGGTACATGGGTACCTGTGTTCATGCTAGGCAGCAGACACTGCACCAGCACAAGGAGGCAGCAGAAATGCGCCATATCTTTGTCTCCCTTTCACACAACAGAGCGCAGCAAGTTGTGCGAAATGTTAGTAAATCAGCCCCCGAATCTCCCAAGAGCTATGAGGCTCTTGTGGCCTAACTGACTATAATTGACCAACAACGAGGCTGAGTGACCAAAATGGCCAAACACATACAAAGATGTATTTCGGGAGTTCAATTTTAGTAAGCTTGCATCATCCCCGGCTTACCCCGTACCATTTGTGTGCCAGGGGATTCTACGTGTTCTCATTTCCAGCCACAGAGGACACTGAGGTTTTTGCTCTTGACATCATATTTTGGATTTTGTGCTGTATCTGTTTATCCTGATTCTGGAATAGTATTAGCAGTAGAAACGATATCTCCAGGCCATAGTGTTGCTGAGTTGAAGCACACCTTTAAATTTGCAATTGGCTCAGGAACCTAAATCCCAATATTAGTCTCTATTAGGTAGGCCGCTGAGTCTACTGGGGTCCGTGGGACCCCAATGGTAACCTCAGAAACAAAACATTTATGAAAAACAGGTCTGAACTGGTCTCCTCCTCTGATTGGGCCCCGTGAATGACCCCCCCCCCCGTGAATGACCGACACCCCCTCACTCAGCCCTGACTCTGACTATCTGATCATTAGTAGTCCTGCTAACAGGAACCCAATACAATCTGCCCTCCCCCCCCCCCTTTGGCACCCTGAATTACTTTTTGAACACGGGCAAAGCTCCTGTTCCAATCAATCTGGTGTGACTTTGGGCTTTAATGGTTTTGTGACATTTAATTTTCAAAATCAGCCACAGAGTCTCAAATCCACTGTGATGTCCAATTTTGCATCCAGAACTGTGAGACCCTAGGGTGCACACATCATATTCATCAAGACACATTGTATTTTCTAATCTTGTATCTCGGCTCAACTGGATGCAGTTTGTAAACAAAAAGGATAGTATAGTTTTAGCAATCAAGTCACGGATTCAACGTGTCGAGACAGTTTGACAGTTCGTGCGTAGAATGACATTGTCCCTAGGGTCCAGTGTCATTTGTTTTTCCGCCGCCCAGCAGCACATAAACTCCATTATGGTATTTGAGATTCTGTCTCGGTCTCAGAGTGCCAGAACCTTCTGTTTATCATTATTTCTATTTTACCATTTGACCTACTTCTGGATGCACACCCTTTTCTATTTCTTAGGCAGGACGTCAGTCTGGATTTCGATTTTTTTTTCTGTTATTTGCTGTACTATTCTGAGCATCCATGTTACTTCGCCTTTTAGTGTAAGATATGACTACTGTACTTTGCTACCACTGAAGGTACCCATAGCAAGCAACTCAATTAGAGTACAGGTACCTAAACTCCTGAGACAACAGTGACAAACAAAGTATCAAATCTGAATACTGCCCAACAATCACTGACTCGTTAACACCCTGCCTCCCCCACCCCACCCCCAGTACCCAGCTCCTCAACCCCAACAAGAGGACTGACAGCATCTAAATTCTACATCGATTTTCAGTACTGGAATCCTTTCTCTCCCAGCTCCCTATACTATCTCATATCCCACTTCATGGGTCAAAGTTCTGCTACTTTTTTTGCTACACTTTACCTTTCACAACTGCTAGAGAAGCTCCGGGGCCGCTGCTGATTTCCTGAAGGTGCAAATCTCCACAGATGTTGATTCTGCGAGCCAGCATTTGTGGACAGATGGCACACTTACGGCACCTCTCTGAAACGCACAAGTCCATTCTGGTGCTGTAAAAGGTCTGCACTTTTAAAAGCCTGGAACAATCATCATCTCTGCCAGAATGAAGGTTTTGCGCTGATGTTTAATAGGAGCAGTGTTGTATCTTACATCTTCCTGCTGCTCAGCTTGTATGTATGACTTGTGGAATGTTAGATGGTTGGAATGTTGGTGTGCTGTGAATGTCAGTTGGGCGAGGGCTGAGCAGCAGGACAGCTGCTCCTGATGGGGTTGACATTATATTTTATGACTTAACATCTTATAACTAATAAAGTAACTTAAGAATCTATAGTATCAGCTTCCTTCTGATTACTTCATTTGGCGACGAGGTCGGGGGCAGTTACATCGAGCCTCGGTGGAGAGTGATGGTTAAAACTGCAGCTCTGTTCTTCGATAGTGATCGGGGGCAGAAATCGAGCCTCTGTGTAGTTTGCCAACTGCTGTGTGGTGCCTTGGAGTCTACTTGGAAAAACCAGCTGCTGCCTAGTTTGTTTATGTTCGGTGACAGTAACTCGAGTGCCCAGACCGCAATTTAGGTGCAAACTGGAATTGGTGCCCGAATCAAGATTACACCTCGGGCGCAGATGCAGCACCCGCCGGGTTTTCTCCACATACATTTGTGCTAGTTAAAAACTGGGGGCTTCATTTATGAGCCCATGCGTCACTTTTACGCCGCCGGTGCGTCACTTTTTGTGACGCACCAGTGGCGAAAAAAATGCGCCTTGTTGCGTCATATTTACAAAGTGACGCATCTAGGTAGATGCGTTACTTAGTAAACCCCTGCGCCACATTATACCTGCGCCAGGTATAATGTATGCAAGGGGGGCGTATTGACGCAAGGAAAGGTCGTAGAAGTGACGCAGTGAAATCTTTGAGATTTCACTGCGTCACTTTTAGGACACCGTTGCGTCAAAATCCTGCGCCTGCCTCACAGCAGGCGTAAGACTGATGCAGGCCCTTTCACATGGGGCTTGCCCCATGTGAAAGGACGCATTGCTGGAGTTGCAGCACTTTTGTGACACACTCCAGCAATGCGTCACTTTTGCGCTTACAGGTACGTCAGAAATACTGACGTATCTGTAACTCCTTGCGATATGATGCGTCATACATTAAATATGACGCAACAGGAATGACGCAAGGAGTGGGAACTGAGAAGTGACGCATCGCTGCTTTCACGCAGCGATGCGTCATTTCTCATAAATGAGGCCCTGGAACTTTGGGGAAAATTCTAAATTTTGAGCTTTGCTTCTTGCAGAGGGTAGTGGGGTAATTCATTCCAAATATGACCTGCAGAGCTGAGGATGGTGTGGCAGTGCTCCAAGCAAGAAAAAAACAAGCTCGAGAACTCGCAGCATCATTACCACATTTATTAACCATAGACCCGGAAAGAGGGCCTTTCTCTTGTTTGAAATGTCACATTGAGCGAGAAAATGCTGGTGCCCTGCTGGCATTTCTTGTAGGGACGGTGAACAATCAAGTCAACGCTATAGTGACCCGATGGGAACAACTTTACATAGGTAATTATTAATTTTGAAAAAAATGATGGCAAATACTGAGCGGGATTGGTAAGTTTTTATTAAAGTCTACTTCTTACTTGAATCAAATCATAACTCCCACCTGTGCCTGATCCACAAAGCATGATCGTGTGCGCGGCCTGCACGTGGGCATGCCGAATTCAAACAGTGAACTTCGTTTTGACCTGTGGGCAGCTGATATACCTATTTTGCTGAATTTAATGCTTTGTAGTGTAGTTAGGCAAACTAAACTTTAGACGCCATCTTTTCCTCTGACTTTTTCTCAGTGAAATAAGCGAGACAAGAAATTTAAAAAGTGAAACAATATCAAGACATGTACATCAATACAAGAACAGGATTATGTAACTTGCTATGGGGATGGGTTGCAAATAAAGAGTTCTGGCAGTTCCCAAACATGTTGTGACGTCACAGGGTAGGCTTTGTTACTAGACTGAGCTATGTGCTACTTCTTAAATAGGAAACCCAGGCCCACCAGGTATGGTATGAAAAGTTGTTGCTGGTCTTCCAATCAATCAGTATTACTTTGATGACAACGGTGAGTAATAGGTCAAGGAGTAAGAGGTCCATGACTGGAAGGTCGATTGGGGGGTCTGCGAGGCGTGGACCCAGTATAATAAGTCAGAAGAATAGAAGTATACTTGTTTTCAATATTTTTTGTACTTCTGCGGATATATTACTCCAGTAGGAGAGTAGGTGAGGGCAAGAGAAAAATGTGTCCTTCGGTACCAGGTGACGTGTCGCATGACCAACATGTGTTGGTGTCTTTGAGTTTAATCGGAACAGTTTTGCTGGGGTTCAGTACATAAAGTGTGCAGCAAAGAATTGGAAACAAATGTGGGATCACACTGCTTCACCTCCCAGCAGGTGCGCCCGAAGGCATCACGGTAAATGCAGTTTGCCAAGTATGTGTACTTGCAAAATCTCTCAAGTGTTTCACCAGGTAGGTGCAGATTAGTGCTGGCTATCTCTAGACATGTTTTTCTGGATTGTTATCTGTCATCAGTAGAGATTAGGCAATTTGAAAGTATGGGGTTGCTGAGTAGGCTGCCAGACTATTCTCGGCTCACAGTACTTCTCCAGGCGCGCAGGTGCCTCTCCACGAGCTCGTCAGCTCAAATGGCTCGAGGGAGCCTTTTAAACAGGAAACAAATGTGGGATCACACTGCTTCACCTCCCAGCAGGTTCGCCCCTCTGCATCATGGTAAATGCAGTTCGCCAAGTGTGTGTACTTGCAAAGTCTCTCGAGTGTTTCACCAGGTAGGTGCAGATTAGTGCTGGCCATCTCTAGACACATGTTTCTGGATTGTTATCGGTCATCAGTAGAGATTAGGCAATTCGAATGTATGGGGTTGCTGATCAGGCTGCCAAACTAGTCTCCGGTCACAGTACCATCTCCAGGCGCGCAGAATTTAGTCTGGGTTAGTGAGGTATTCATTTATGTTTGAATAGGTGTGACCCAACCTTCCTCTTTGTATCCTCATTAGGGAGAGGAAGGTCTTTAGGGGAAAAATAGGTAGCCCATTTCTGTGCCAAAGGAGGGTGACGTGGAATTTTAGTAGTGGTGAGTATTTTGTAGAATTTTGAGGCAGCGTCGCCACCCATGAGAATTGATTGACATTTTTGTAACATGAATGAATTTTGGATGGGCCGAGCTTAGATATTTTGACCTTGATTTGAAGGAAGTCGTAAACTGGGTCGGACTGGCCGTAGCAGGTACTGGGCGCTTTTACGGTGGGCAGGGAGGGGGATGGCTGGTTATGGACTGGGGTGGCCATTTTTGTTACTGAGGTCCTGTTTTGCAGCAGTGCTGCAAAATTGGCCCAGTACCAAAAACACAGCAGCAGTGTTTCCCACCAGCACCCTCCGATTTCCCACCCATCTGTGACCAGTCCGATGTAATTGCCAGGGCTGGTTTTTGTTCCCAGTCCTGCTGTGGTTGTAAAAGTCCATGTTTGAAAGATCGTGTTTTTGTTGTAGCAAGGCGAATGAGAGCGGTTCGGAATTAGCTTAGAGGTCAGATATCGTTACCGTCCCTTTGGACGTCCATATTGGGCTGATAGATGATGAGTTAGGATTTTGTCATTCCTTATTATATCATAGAGATGCGAAAGATAATTTACGTATATAAGTAGCAGGTACCGAATCTAAGGAAAAAATAGTGGATATAGTATCTGTAGTAAAGTAGTATCTACGTCTATGGTTACCCCCGCTTTCTGCTTGATGTAATGCTGTTTTTGACTGGTCTGACTGGGATCCTGCTGATCAGGACCCCAACGTCTGCTTTCTCCCTAACTTGTTGTGTTGATTACTTAGGTACATTCCAGATTGGATACTCGAGTACCATTATCAGTCCCTAGTATATGGTACTAAGGTACCCAGGGCGTATAGGTACCCCAGAAGTCTCCCGTGGGCTGAAGCATGCATTATGCCACCCATGAGAGACCATGTCAAATGGACCTACAGGCCTGCCATTGCAGCCTGTGTAAGTTGGTGCTAGCACCACTTACTGAAGATATAGGTTTCCTATATCTAGTGAGGAAATATAAATTTTATGGTCAAGTTGTGTTCCCTAGTGCGTACCCCACCGACTCCATGTACCAGCTTAAAGTGCATGTAACTTCCCTCCTGTGTCAGTTATGAAGACGCAAATGCATTTGCGTCCAACGTTAACTTGTCCTCTTTCAGATCCACCCTGAATGGATTAAATAACCCGTTCCTAAGTATGCTATGCCAACGTCTTTTTGTAGTGTACTTTACATGTTTTCCTGCTCTGGCAAAGTAGGCCCTGAATTTCTGCCATCGAGCCTCTTTTCTGGCTTCTGACTCTGACAGCCTCAGCCCAGGCTGCCTCTGTACCCGTGAACTCTGACTTACTTCCAGCGCGGCCCCTCGCGCTCAGCTCAGCCTGCTTTCTGCCAAGACTGACTATAACCTTCGAGTTATCTGTTCCGCTCCTCGAAAATGCATTCCTGCCTACTAGTTTCAGTAAACATCCTCCCCAGCTGCAGAGCCAAAGGGCCGACCTGTCTCAGTGCAAGTAATTCATAGCTTCTGTTACCATGCTTCCATGGAAGGCCCCGTGCCCCACGCTTCTCATGCAGACACTTAGGCGCTTATACACGCATCCACAGTTAGTATAGAATGGCTTCTGCCCTAGAGACCTTTCCGTCCAGATAATATGGTCCCTAAACATCAGATATCAGATATGATAGAAGTACAAGTTGATCTGACATGCCAGACTTCTGTCTCTTTCCGTCAGTGTAAATGTCAAGTCCCCTGCACCCCTCCAGTTTCACGTCTATCACACGTCATGCAGCTGCGCGCGCATCCAAGCTTCCGATTTCTGCTGACATAGCAACATTTCTGTTAGTGCCACCCCTTTGTGACACCCATATGTGACGTTTCTAGCACACACCTCCAGTTCACGCCTAGTCCACGCCTTCTGATTACGTACTAGTAACACGTGTATACTGTTATCTTGTCTTCTCTCAGCTGTTACGCCTACTATACTGTTTCCTATGACATGAATTAAGTATATAAGCTATGTACTGTCAATAAAATGTAGCGCTCTTTCCCTTCTTCCACCCCTGCGGTGGGAAGAACATGATATTATGGTCCTGACCATTCCTTTTTGAGGAATAAAAACCCTAAGAACTCTAACACCACGGACTCTGGTTCTTTCTTTCCGATTTGAGTTATTATTGATTAAGTACTTACCTGCATAGAAATTAAGAGAGTAAATTAATTATTTACGTCATTTTGGCGCCCCATTAGGGACCCCTCCCCCACCTCACGCGCCGGTTGGTGCGCTGCAAGCTCTGTCCCCTGCCATCAGTTAGATGGAAACTACGCGTACCGGCAGGATTTCCTGCATCTCCCTCTGACCCACGGAGGTGACGAAGACTGCGATCAGTGCCCAGACGAGGCGGTGAGGAGTGCGGAGGATCCCGACCAGAGCCTAGCCGAAAGAAGCAAGGTCCGAGGTGTCAAGAGGCCCACCAGGTTTCCGAAGTTTTCCGAAGTTTCCCGAAGTGTCGAGTCGAGTCCAGTCGAGTTTTCCGAGGCCTTCTGTTTCCGTGCTTCCCGGTGAGTACCATTGCTGGGACGTATCTAGACGGGTTTTGGGTACACAAGTCCGGTCTGCACTGTTTCTAGGCAGTGTATCTGTACTGTTTAGCAGTATATCTAGTATTCTGAATTTCTGCACTGTTACACCAGTGCATCTGTACTGTTTAGCAGTACATCCAGTATAGGGGGTAGTCATCTATGTCTCAAATGTCTTTTCATGTGATTAATGTCGTGGTATGAATGTGACCGTTTTAATGTGCATTATTGTGTTTCATGTCAAACTAGCTGTATCCAGTATTAAGTAGTAAGGATTGAGCATTTAGTAATAAGTAAGCAAAATGCCGTTTTTCAACAAGTTGAAGCAGATAGGAACTAGGAAAGGGATACTGGAGGAAGAAATTCCTATTACCCCTAGGGACACTCCAGGTAACTTTATGTATCACAAACACGGCATAGATGCCATATTGTATCTAGACTTATGGGCCGACTATACTAAACACCTAGACGAAAGACACAGATGGCCTGCTACCGGAACATGGGATGCCGAGTGCATCATGAAGGTAGAAGAAGCATTATGGAAAAAGAAAGCTAGACAATCTCAGAAAGACGCCATAGAATTTTGGCGTAAGGAATCACATAAGCGTGCTGAGAAAGAACTCCGTAGAGAAGACAGACTTAAAGAATCAGAAAAAGCCCAAGAAAACGAATTAGTTACTGAAGGGATCCGAGTAAAAACAGAACAAATAGACCGTGCCCGAAACAATCTCGTAAACGGTATGTATCTCGCGGCCGAGGGTACACCTGAGGCCCTATCAGAAATACCGAAAAACTTACCGCCGCCATTAGTTCCAACTAAAGTAATGCATAAGACTACTAAAGACATATTCCTAAATTCTTATCTAGAGGATGTAGCACCGGCTTACACCAATCTGCCTGTTCGTGCCTTGCCTACTGACAGGGACGGGGGTGGCACCCCGCCCCCAGATCATGTTCCGCCGGTACCGCGACAGACCTCCCCCGTTCCGCCAGCCCCACCACTTCCCGCACCCAAAATTGACCTACCGAAACCACGTCTACCTGATCCTACTAAACGACAAATTCAAGTTCAGATACAGACTCCACAGGGAGATAATGCCCAAACCTCCGCTTCAGGAGGTGCGACCGCGGGTCTTCGGACCCCGCCATTAACACACAGATTCAATCTCAGGGATATGCAGAGTCCTCTCACGTTCAGGTCACCCCGCCTTGACGCATTAAAAGAAAACCTTTCAGTTTGCAGATATGATCCAGTACCCGCAAAAGACGATCTAATGATATTGGCATCACTACGGTTAAGATCTGCTACTGATATCTTGCTGTGCTATGTAGGAATGAAGGACCGTCTAGATAGAATATATGAGTTTGTTCAGACAGGGAAAGACCCTGACAGTATCAAGGATGCCATGGAGAAACAGAAAGTTGACGTTCAAGCACAGATACTACGATTTTTTATAAATTGTCTAATAAGAGAACGAGACAGGCCTGGAACAGATCAGAGTGAATTAGATGCACTGAACAAGTGGGGTCAAAATATAGCTGAAGGAAAACATGACAAGGGGACTTGCATAGCCAGTATGTACAAGAAAATTAGAAAAGCAGTGATAGCAGTACACCAAAAAGAGAAAGAAAAAGCTTCCTCCGAGGAGGAAGAAGAACTTGAAGAACCAGAAAGGACTACAGATACTATAGCGTATGTAGGTAAGGGAACTTACCTTAGGAAGGGCATCCGTCCGGAAAACAAGAGAGTTTTTCTCTCTGCTTTAACAAACCCGAATTCTTCTGAACATCAGTTCCAGGAGACTGATAAAAGACTACGAGAAAGAATGGGGTACCATGTACTCAATTCGATGGATGAACAAGAACTAGCCCGGTCAGCCATATTATGGGCCGAAAATCCAGACATATATAATGATGACACCTTAGCACAGACGTTTCTGAACCTTTCCCCAGACGAACAGAAATTAGCAGGTGTATACATGATTCAGCACCTCCTCACGAAATACAGAAACCAACATTCTGATCCAGGTCCCTTACCCGAAACATTAGAAGCACTACTTATGGATAGATGGAGAGGTTTCAGTACCAAGTTAATACAAATAATTCTAGAACAACGACATAAATATAACAATTTCGTAAGCTCTGAGTATGTTCCCGCCCCGCCTCCAGAAAGGAAAATGTACCACATGCAATGCGGGAGTGGCATTGAAAGCCAGAACCCCTTACGAGAAGTACACCCAGTTATGGGTGCGGATCACCTCTTGAAACGTGTATATGTACACACGCCACTGACTAAGTTAGAACTGTTAGAAATGAAGAAACTAGTCCCGTGTCATGATAAAGACCCTGCAGGTTTTCACAGAGAGCTTAAAGACATGTTACTAATGGGGGATTACACGTATGAGGATATCATGAAAATGTTGAAGGTGCTGTTGCCCACGGGCATCTACGAGAAATTAAAGGAAAAAGAATGGGAGGTGGGGGACAAAAAGATTGCATGGGCAGAAATAGAAGACGAAGAAAGCAAACGTGTCCCAGGGGTAGGCCTTGGGGATAAGACTAAAGCATTACCCGGTTTGATAGTACAGGTCCTGCCAAGATTATTGACAACTAGAAAGGAAGATTGGGACGCCATCTCGTCCTGTAAACAGAAACATGATGAAGATACTAGTGACTTCTATTCAAGATTCGAGAAATGTTTCATTATTAATAGTGGCCTAAAACCAAGTAGCGAATCATATCCACACCTTTTTGTATCAAAACTAGTCGAGAACTTCTACCATTAGTTAAAAACAGAGTGTACAAAGTTGAAAGTACTTGGCAGGCAAATGCGCCATCCCAGATGTTACAGATGCTCCAATATCATCAGAACAGAATTAGAGAAGAACAAGATCAGGAACAAAAACGCATGAAAGACACAAAGATAAAAATGTTAGTAGCTCAGACGGTCCCAGCCGACGGTCAAAGGAAGGGTGGGACCCAGACAAGTCACACTACAGCTCCCGTTAAAGGGACATGCAATTATTGCAAGCAGCCAGGTCATTACGTACATGAATGCCCCGTCCTGAAACATAATATAGCAACAGGTAAAACTAAAGAAAGACCGCATCCGCCTAGACATGACCATGGGCATCAACAGACCTCACAGAACGAACAGCCAATGCAGAACACATAGCCTATGCATGCTCCACCACACACAACACAGACAGTAGCGGTACCACAGCCACAGCCCATTGCCGCGACTCAGCAAGTTTCGCAACAGATGTACCAGTATGCCCAGTCTGCATATCCAGATTACCCCCGATATACATGAAACAGCCTAGAGAGGGAAGGTGGCTTGCCTCTTATTGAAATTCCTGTAGATCAAGAAGGTCCTTATGTACACAGTCACGTCTTGGGAAAAGACAGAAAGTTTTTAATTGATACAGGGGCAAGTCGCACCACGATCAGCCATGATGAAGTCCCAGGGGCACCCCTCTCAGGCTCACAGAATGTTTCCCTTGGTTTTTCAGGACAGCCTATTGTAAATGAGGTATCGCAACCCGTTCCCCTAGCTGTGGGTCCATTATCACGTATTACGGACTTGTTGCTCACGAAATCATGCCCAGAAAACCTGTTAGGAATAAAAACTCTGAAGGCTCTAGGAGCTATAATATGCTGTTCCCCGGAAGGAGTTAGACTCTTTCTGCGGGATTTCAAGGGTCATTATGTCCTGCGAGAGTTTGATATTAGATTGAAAAATGTGCCAGATCACTTGTGGGCCAAAGGCCCAACAGATGTAGGTTGCATGCATATCACCCCATACCGCGTTACACTCAAAGCAGGTGTTGTTTTACCGAGAATCAGACAATACAAGTTACCACCCGATGCTGTAGTGGCTTTACTGGAAATCATTGAGGAGCTCATTGCCCAAGGAGTGGTCGTAGAGACCGACTCCAATATCTGTAATTCACCAATCATTCCGATTCTTAAACGTACTGACCCCAATGCACCGCCAGTATATCGGCTGGTGATTGATTTAAGAGAATTGAACAAATGTATTGTACCACAGTACCCTGTGGTCCCCGATATCTCTTCCCTATTGACTGCTATTGATTCAGAAGCAACGTTCTTTACTGTAATTGATCTCAAGAACGCTTTCTTCAGTGTACCTATTGATCCGGAGAGCCAATATCTCTTCGGATTCAGTTTAAATGGACGAAGTTTCAAATTTTCCCGCGCACCTCAAGGATTCACAGAAAGCCCCAGCATCTATAGTCAAGCACTGAAAAGGCAACTAGATTGTATTCAAATGCCAGTTAACACAGTTTTACTGCAATACGTCGATGATCTACTGATCACCGCACGAAGTGAGCCCGAATGTGAACAAGCATCACTGACAGTTCTACATTTTCTGGCAGACAAAGGACACAAGGTGTCTCCTTCGAAGCTGCAATTCTGTGTTCAGCAAGTTGTGTACTTGGGTCACTTGCTGTCCAAAGTGGGGAGACAGCTCACTCCCGATCGCATTCAGTTAATTGTAAATATGCCACGACCCCAGACACAAAAGGAAGTGCGGGCCTTCATAGGCCTCACCTCGTACTGCAGACAATGGATTCCTCTATATGCATTTCTAGCTAAACCACTCATCCAGTTAACGACGCAGGAGGCAGCAACTTCGACTGCCCTCCCTTGGACTCAGGAACATACACAAGCCTTTGAGGAATTAAAGAAAGCATTATGCCAAGCACCAGTTTTAGCGACACCATGTTACAGCAAACCGTTTACACTTTTTGTTACAGAACGTGATGGTACAGCATTGTCTGTCCTCACTCAAGATCAAGCAGGTTCACATAAGCCTTGCGCTTATTTTTCAAGTACATTGGATTCCGTAGCCCAGGCACTCCCTGCATGCTTAAAGTCAGTAGCAGCCACCGCGTTAGCAATAAGACAGAGCGATTCAATTGTTCTAGGCCATCAATTAACAGTACAAGTTCCACACGCTGTAGAGGTTCTGTTAAACAGAACCCAGACTCAGCACTTGACTATAGCACGACTGACAGGTTACGAATTAACGCTATTCCAGCCACACATAGAAATCAGGCGCTGCAGCATTCTGAACCCCGCAACACTGTTACCTACAATTATGACAGATCCAGCCCCGCATGATTGCATAGAGATCATTAATGCATTAACAAAGCCCCAACGAGACTTAACAGATGTTCCATTGACAAATCCAGACCTGACACTTTATGTGGACGGTTCATGCCTGAGAACAAATACAGGAGAATTAGTGGCCGCGTATGCCGTGACCACTGAAACCGAAGTTAAAGAAACACATCGTATCGATACACTGTCTGCTCAAGCGGCAGAGCTTATTGCTCTGACCCGAGCCTGTATTCTAGCCAAGAACAGAAATGTCAACATATATACTGATTCCCGTTATGCGTTCGGAGTTGTACACGACTTCGGTATGTTATGGCAAGAACGAGGTTTTCTGACCTCTCACGGTGCCAAGATCCAACATGGTCCCCTCATTCAAGCACTGCTAGAAGCAATACATCTGCCTTCAGGCATATCCGTCATGAAGTGTAAAGCACATACTAAAGTTACAGATTCTGTTTCCCAGGGTAACGACCTGGCAGACCAGACAGCAAAACATACAGCATTGACTCACACTCAGACAACTGACATGACAAAGACAACCGGACCGACACATTGTATGACAGTCAGAGATCCCACACTAGATGTTATCGATATTCAGACACATGCTACCCCAGAAGAAATAAAGAAATGGATTGAACTAGGAGGGATCCAGACAGATCAAGGTTGGATGACGAAGGGAAAATCTACATGGTTTCTCCCTGACTCTATGGTACAAGTCATGATTAATACAGCACATAGTCCAGCACATCTAGGAGAGAAAGCGATGTTAGACAGTTTACAAAATCTTTGGAACAATAAACACTTACGAGCAGCAGCGAAACAGAAAGTGCGTACTTGCATGATCTGTTGTCAGTTCAATCCAGGTAAAAGCGTCCCTGTAGAGCAAGGTGGATTTCATCCTCCCGATCACCCTTTTGAAGTCCTCCAGATGGATTATATCCAGATGGACCGTTGTCGAGGATTTAAATATGTTCTCGTAGTTGTTTGTGCTCTGTCCCGCTGGACCGAAGCATACCCAGTCCTAGATTACACTGCTCCGACCACTGCCAGGCAGTTGGTTCGTGAATTCTTCCCACGGTACGGCTTGCCTCGTGTCGTGTACTCAGATAACGGTCAGCCATTCTCATCCGCATTAATGAAAGAAGTTTCTTTATTGCTAGGATACCAGTGGAAATTCCATTGTGTCCGACATCCTGAAGCCGCAGGCCTTGTAGAAAGGCATAACCAGACACTAAAGATCCGCCTCGCAAAAATATGTCAGGAGAAAGGGGTCGACTGGATAGTCGCCCTGCCAGTGGCACTATTCTATATGAGAATGGTTGCCCATTCGAGATCAGGGCTATCCCCGTACAAAGTGGTTTTTGGCAGACCACCGAATATGTGGGGGACGCCCATTCCGAAAAAAATTACTGATGTGGATTGCAATATGTTGACAGATTACCTTGCCTCCTTGATGTCTGCACTCCAATCATGTCGTTCACAGGTTGCCGCAGCCTTCCCTGACAACACTGATGTAAAGCCACATGATGTCCGTCCTGGGGACCTAGTATTGGTGCGAAACTTTGATAGGAAGAGCCCGCTGGAGCCCCGCTGGAAATCGCCGTAGACCGTCCTTCTCACCACGAGGACCGCCGTGAAGATCGAAGGGAGAAAGGGGTGGGTCCATACGAGTCATGTGAAAAAATTCCATGAACTGAAACCAGACCGAGACTCGTCCACCCCCACCAAAGACTGTGTTGAGCCAAAAGACTTTACAGTATCTGAACAAGAAAAGACTCCCCAAGAGGAGTACCGATCGAAACTCCGATCTAGCAAGTCAGACAGTTTAATTGTTTAAGTCCTCCCCTAGGTGAATCGGTTAAATAGTTTCTGACATGTATCCCCTAGATCGAGATAGAGAGAGAGAGAGACGAATTAAGAAACATGCATATTGTAAATCACTTCGTAGTCACTGTATAGTGACACTATTAATCATGTTTATTCTGAGTATTTTAATTATTGTTGCTAGCATCCTTCTACCTATCTATTGTCCTATTTTCAAGCGTGAACAATCTGTTTACAATGTATCTGCTGAACACACTTTTAGTGAGTTGCCTCCTCATGAACTCTCCTACAGATTTGCGCTGCGCAACAACACATTCATTAGTATGCTACACCATTCCCATCAAACTAACAATGCTACAGATTGCTGGATATGTGGCCGACTCCCTCCCTACCAGAATTACAAGGGAGCTCTGCCCCTCTTTCCTTAGATCCTGATATTGCTGTTTTCGACGGGGGCTGGGTTTGGGGAAACCTGAACTTGGTCCTGCTCGACGTCTGTTACCCTGATAAGGAGGGACTCCCCACTAGAATAGGAACTGATCTAGAAAATGAAGTGTATGGATTAGGTAATTATACAATTAGCCTTATGATTCTTACTGTTGAATCCGAAGCCGCACCTGTTATACCCACTATGTCAGTATTGCCAGTCACTGGCGAATTATGTATCAGGAAGAAAGGTTCAGTACACTTAGGTCATAGTAAATGCACTACTGTGATCGAATTCAGTGATCATGGAAAATCGTCCTTTAAAGCTATTCGTCATTCTTACTTTGTTTGTGGTCATACCGCATACATACGCCTACCTCCAGATTGGGATGGTACCTGTTACATTGCATTCCTTCTGCCACCTGTTTTCCTAGCTCCTCCTGATTACCACAGAAATACAAATCTAGTAAAGAATAGACCCAGAAGAGATATCTCACTTGTCGACTACACAGAAACGGCATGGGAACAGTACACCGATTTTAATAAAGGATTCTTTTTCTTCTTGGGACCTGTTCAGAATAGTAAATTAATACGCAGATTAACTAAAACACTTGAAGCAGTAGTGAATGAAACTGCCTCCGCCCTAGGTAACTTAACAGAAGAGCAGTCCGCCATGCGGGTTGTTGTCCTTCAGAATCGTCTTGTTATTGACGTCATCTTGGCAGATAGAGGTGGAGCTTGTAAGGTCATCGGGTCAAGTTGCTGTGTTTTCATACCACAAAACGCACCATCTGTATATCAAGCTATTACACGTCTCCATAAAATTGCAAATCAGATACATCAGAATCCAGGCACCTGGACTTGGTCCGGTTGGTTCTGGACAACGTTAACCGCTTGGGGATGGAAGATCCTATCCTTCCTAGGCATTGGCCTAGTCCTAGTATTCAGTTGCTGCCTGTGCCTGCAGTGCGGGCCAGCGATTTGTGGACTGTGTGCCACCTCCTGTATTGAACATTCCAGTTTTCTCTCAAAACGTAAAAGAAAGAAAGAAGAACAGATGATGTTACAAGAACAAACTGATCGATTCATGAGGATCGATATATCATGAAGGGTCCGTAGGGAACAAGGAGGGAATGAGGAAATATAAATTTTATGGTCAAGTTGTGTTCCCTAGCGCGTACCCCCCCGACATGTACCAGCTTAAAGTGCATGTAACTTCCCTCCTGTGTCAGTTATGAAGACGCAAATACATTTGCGTCCAACGTTAACTTGTCCTCTTTCAGATCCACCCTGAATGGATTAAATAACCCGTTCCTAAGTATGCTATGCCAACGTCTTTTTGTAGTGTACTTTACATGTTTTCCTGCTCTGGCAAAGTAGGCCCTGAATTTCTGCCATCGAGCCTCTTTTCTGGCTTCTGACTCTGACAGCCTCAGCCCAGGCTGCCTCTGTACCCGTGAACTCTGACTTACTTCCAGCGCGGCCCCTCGCGCTCAGCTCAGCCTGCTTTCTGCCAAGACTGACTATAACCTTTGAGTTATCTGTTCCGCTCCTCGAAAATGCATTCCTGCCTACTAGTTTCAGTAAACATCCTCCCCAGCTGCAGAGCCAAAGGGCCGACCTGTCTCAGTGCAAGTAATTCATAGCTTCTGTTACCATGCTTCCATGGAAGGCCCCGTGCCCCACGCTTCTCATGCAGACACTTAGGCGCTTATACACGCATCCACAGTTAGTATAGAATGGCTTCTGCCCTAGAGACCTTTCCGTCCAGATAATATGGTCCCTAAACATCAGATATCAGATATGATAGAAGTACAAGTTGATCTGACATGCCAGACTTCTGTCTCTTTCCGTCAGTGTAAATGTCAAGTCCCCTGCACCCCTCCAGTTTCACGTCTATCACACGTCATGCAGCTGCGCGCGCATCCAAGCTTCCGATTTCTGCTGACATAGCAACATTTCTGTTAGTGCCACCCCTTTGTGACACCCATCTGTGACGTTTCTAGCACACACCTCCAGTTCACGCCTAGTCCACGCCTTCTGATTACGTACTAGTAACACGTGTATACTGTTATCTTGTCTTCTCTCAGCTGTTACGCCTACTATACTGTTTCCTATGACATGAATTAAGTATATAAGCTATGTACTGTCAATAAAATGTAGCGCTCTATCCCTTCTTCCACCCCTGCGGTGGGAAGAACATGATATTATGGTCCTGACCATTCCTTTTTGAGGAATAAAACCCCTAAGAACTCTAACACCACGGACTCTGGTTCTTTCTTTCCGATTTGAGTTATTATTGATTAAGTACTTACCTGCATAGAAATTAAGAGAGTAAATTAATTATTTACGTCACTAGGGTCACTCCACTTAAAACCTATAAGTCACCCATGTAGCAGGCCTTTGCAATCCTGAAGGCAGGGGGCTTGGTTCTAAATTAGAGGGTGCCCCTGCATGTGCAGGACACCCCTGCAGCCTACGGAGTACATTCTCCCTGGTTGTCAGTGAAGCAGCCATATATTATATAGAGGGGCACAGCATAATTACGCAGTGACCATCTCGAAAACGACTGCAACGAATCCTATCATGTTTGGTATTGAACATGTTAGAATCATATCACAACACTATAAACGGTGTGGAAGGTATGATTCCAAGCACTGGAAGAGCCCTCCGTTAGGCTCTCAGTGTTCCCAGTGCCAACCTTCTAGACCCGGACAGCACAAAATGGTTGCTGCCGACCAGAGACACATTTTTGCCCTCCTGCTGCTGAGCCAAGCTCGAGCAGAGGAAGGTGGAACAATATGCATCATGTCACAGGGAGGTGTGACCACCTGCCAGACAGGATTTAATGTACTGGGACAGTGTGGGTGCGCTTGCTAGTGCCAGAAAGTCTACATGAGGGGCACACTTGGTGTCCCCGTGCATAGTCCAGTTCAAACAAGTTCTGGGAGCCGTTGGCTCCCACTCTGGTGCGAAGCTGGCCAAAGGACATTGGAGTAACTTTCCCCTGTCCATAACCTCCCCTTGGAGGGTCCCATGATTCTTCCCAACCCTTTTCCTACGGTACTTAAGGGCTTACCTGAGTGTCATTCCCTAGATTTGTCATGGGATAAGATTCAGATCAGACACCACTTCTACTTCTACCATCTGGGCACCCTGGACTTCCTTGGACTTTGTTTGGGCCAGACTTCATCTCCCTTCCAGTCTGCTGCTTCGTCTGAGCCTGTGCATCATACAGAAACCTTCCAAGGCCTGCGGAGCATCAAAGACACTTGAAGAAATCTCCCTTGGAGTGAAGGAGTCACTCCCCAGCATTCACAGGCACCGCAAGTAAACCGACCAGTATACTGATCCTGAGCTCCTCCAGACTCCAAAGGCTCTGCAACACAGGTGGTCATTTCCCACAGCTCCCAAGGCCTGCCCAGCCCTCTCCCCAAGTTTAAGGCCAGTATCCCTCATGGGCGTTGCATTAACTGAACCCCTGTGCACTGCGTCAATGTGCAGTTGCAAAGGCTTGTTGACTTTCTTCTGAGGAGATCTTCATGGCTCCAAGTAGCCCTAACCGTTAGCACCTCCAGTGACCAGAATCTTCAGCCACACCACATCATGTGCATTGTGGCCTGCATCTTTTGGTGAGCTGCTTGATGTCCTCGTGTGACTTCAGTGCTACCGGCCTGTGGGTCCACTTGAGGCTCACACTTGTTTCTTTTGGGCTTCCCTGATTGCTATGGGCCTGCTCTTACCCCCCTGCTGTTGGTGAGTCCCCTGGACCTTGCTGGTCCCGACGTTGCTCCTGCTTTGATTTCTGTGTTTCTTGCATTTGCCAAGGCTTGTTGGTGCTCCTGCCGGACACCGACCCCATAGCACTCGACATCCTTCATTGGAAAGCTCGTGCATGGCTCCAAGTCCTCCTCAGCATTGCCTGGTCCTTACAGCTGCAGGGTCAAGGTCCTCGTAATCCATCCTGCAACACCCGACATTGGAGGGCGTTCGTCTTCCAAGTCTCCTGGTCACTCCTGAGTGACAGAGACTCTGTTCCCTATGCTGTCAGGTACCTTTCAGCAATATTCTAATCTCAGATTCGACCAGACACTTCTTCCTTCTTCCACAGCAGCACTTTCCTGAAGTCCTCTATTGGATTTGAAGGGAGTTTCCGACACCACTTCACATGTATGAACTTGGCTTTGCTGATGTAGGTAACGTGGGTACTAGGGTATCCACAGGTGGGGTGGCTCTCCAACCTTCTGACTTCCACAGGGTTTCTTCAGGGTTCACTGGGAAGGGTCCTTAATCTTTAAAAATCCAACCGCGACTTGCACATAGAGTTGTACGGAGCACGCGGTCGTGTTTCCACATTGCACATGCTCTCCGTGGGGTCCCTATCTACTCAGCTTGGGTGGTTCCTTTGGGTTCCAGCACTTCTACATCCTCTCGACTCTGTCTTGATCTGAGTCGTGGTTCCAATACCCCTTTCTTAGTATATGGTTTTGTCCCCCCTGGGGTCCACTGTATATTTTGTGCTATATACTGTCTTTCTTTGCTAATGTATTGTGGGCATTGTGTTTATAACAGCTGAGGATGAAAAGTCCAAGGATTCCAGAACTATATCTGTTTTCACAAAGGTTTTTTTAAAGAGGAGGAAACATACTCAAAACTATGGACCTTTTAGAGTTTTAAAAATGAACAGTTTTTGGGGGAAAGAGAGTATGATTTCCAGTTTGGTAAACATATTCTTTTAAGGTTAAATCCTGTAGATTACAGGATTTAACCTTAAAAGAATACGTATACCAAACTGGAAATCATACTCTCTTTCCCCCAAATATTGAGGGCATTGTGTTTATCTCTGTGTTGGAGATATCCAAATGCACTAGAGAGCATTATATAATAAATACATATTTTTATAAATACTTGGTGTGGTTCTTTTCACCTCATCTATATATAAGATTGCATTCTGGTAAAACAAACTGCTTTACACTCCTTCTGGACTAAGCCTGAAGGCTGCTCTCCACAGCTACCACTTAGAGAGCTTTCTAAAGTTGTCTAAGACCTCTCATATCACCATAAGAGTTGTATGGACTGGTGCAAGGTGCCCACTTGCATTAGTGGACATCATATACCATGCCAGCTTCTCAAAGTATCCTTAATGATTGTTTGTGGGTGTTTATAGGGACAGTGCATCATCGTGAGGGTTGATAGTAGTGAAAAGGGGTGGCAAGAGGATTCCACATCAAGCCAGATATTTTTTTTAGCATATTAGATTCAAACCATTGCAAGCCTTAGGTTGCCTAGTAGGCGGTTTGGTACGTAATCCAATTAGGAAAGTTGCACCCTCCTACTTTCGTGGGTGTTTGCAGTTTTTTAAGCTTGTTCTAGGCTTTTGTTCTCCCATAAGAAGATGGAAACGACCTTGTCAATTTTGAGGAAAATTTCAGTGTAGAGACGAGTTGGGAACCTGCTGTCTAAGAAGTTAATGAAAGGTGAAACCATAATATTAATGCTCTTGAGTCTACCCCATCATAATATATGTTTCGGTGACCACACAGCATTTTGTTTTCATTGGTGGAAACCAATTTGGTGAGGTGATTGCAAAACCATATCCCAAAGGGGTGGCAGGAAGTGGACATTGAGGGGGAGAATTTCAATTTTGTCCCTGTCCAGCGAGTAACCCAAGAATTAGGAGAAGCGATCAATGTTGGATAAAATCGCAGTATTCGCAAGGTCAGGAGATTCTGTGAATATCAGAATATTGTCAGCGTACGCCGCTGTTTTATAAGGTGTGTTATCAAGTAGATGCCTGGGATGTTAGGGGATTCGTTAAACATCATGAGCAAGGGCTCATTTGCAAGTAGAAAGAGTAGGGATGATAGAGGGCATCCCTGGAGTGTAACCTGTTGTTGGGTGAAAGGTTGGGAGAGGGATTCATTGATTCTAATTCCTGCTGAGGGGTTATAATTTAGGGCTTTTGCTTTTGTAATCAATTCTTGTCCCAGAGTATGTCTTGAAAGAACAGCTATGAGGTATGGTAAGGAGACATTATCGAAGGCCTTCTCCACGTCCAAGGCAATGGCCCTAGCCGTGGGAGAAAGCAGGTGGGAGGCTCTTTCGATAGCATGGGAGCAAAAGCATATTTTGTTGATCACAAAGCAGCCCTTGATAACACCAGATTGGGTAGGGTGAACCAGTTTAGGGGTCAGGGGAGCAGGACTAACCACTAGTAGTTTCGCATCCATTTTTGCCTCCATATTATTGTGGGATATAGGTCTGAAATGTTTAGGTTTGAGGTTCCGTGATTCTGAACCCGTTCAATAAAGGTCATTGTATTTAGACGATTTTAGTATAAGCGGACCGCAAATTACGAGTGTTTTCGTTATAATCGATCAATGGAAACACCTTGTATTCAGGGATTTCGTTTGAACCTACGGGTTCCATTTTGTGTACGGCAGCCATTTTGTGGTTGCCCTCACATAGGCCGATGACTGTGGCCGAACTAGTCTTTGGGACACGTACACCTTTAGCTGACTTTTGTGTGACCTGGACGAACTGACTCCCTTGCCCGAGGCTGACCTCTTTGAGCCAGTTCCTTGTTAGGCAGCTGGTCAGATAGAGATCAAAGAGCAGGACATTGCTGAGTTTATGGTACACGCACACACCCTTCTATCTTGCTTCTCATCTGTTTCTGTTCCTTCCTTTATGGCCTATTTATGGTTTGGTTGAGGTCCTTTTATTATGGGTTTGTCCGGCCTGTCCGACCAGGAATGTTGGATTTTGCCTTGTCATTTCTGGTGGGCTAAACAACTGAAAGTGGGTTTGTCGTTATGCATTACTTTTGAAATGTCACTACATGAGTGGTTAGTTTGTAAGTAATCGATACTAGTCAGGAATGTGATTTTTGGCATAAAAGACGATGTCTCGCTCTACTAAATTGTGCAGTCTCTGACGAACCACCCGTGTTGTGCTTCGTAGACCTCTGTTCCTGGTTGCAGCCAATAAACTTGGTCTTTGACGTCACCTAGAAGTGTCCCGTGTCTCTGTTTGCCAAGACAGGAGAACTCGAAGACTTTGGGCGTTTTCCCTGGCGCCGCTGGGTTCTAAAACCCGGTTCTTCAGTTGGCGCCCAACGTAGGGCGACTTCAGCGGTACCGGTCCAAGCCTGAAGATCGTGAGGAGCTTCGTGTGAAAATTCTGGAGGAAGGCCTGCCACTTCATCGACCCCTGTATGTCGTCGTGGTCCGAAAGTCTTTGCTGCGAGGTTCCCCGCTTTCCGACGGCTACGAAGGACTGCTGCCCTGACTGTTGCCCTGTCTTGGAGCCATTAGACGATTTGTAGCGCGAGACGATAGACGGGTCTTCTGGCGACATCATCGATATTTCAGTTAAGTATGAGTGGAGCGTCTCCCAGTCCTTAGTTTTGTTTTGGGTATCCCCTTGGGATCTTTGATTTGGGACTTGCAAGCTCCAAAGCCGAGGGACTCATGTATTCGCGAGGCTATCGTATTCGATATTCCCTTGAAGTTTGAAGCTAGACTAGAGAGCGAAGATGCCTGGTCTTAGCAGACTTGGAAAGATATTTTGTTGTGGTCGTAATAGGGATTCCCGATTGGAGGACTCGTGTCCGGTGCCTCCGATTGGAACTCCGACCTATGAGCTCTATTTAAAACATGGCGTGGGCCCTATCACGTATAATGAAGTATGGATTAGATACACTAGGAAGGACGGTGTCCTAAGGTGGCCCCAATATAGTAGCTATGATTAGGAGATTTTAGATAATCTGGAAGTCAAACTGTTCAAGAAGAAAGCCCGGCCGGTGATGTTTGACTCTTTCCGCCTTTGGCGAAAGGAAGCCAAACAGAAAGAAATTAAGTTAGCGAAGAGAAATAAAAGAGAAAGAGGTGTTTCGGTAATGCAAGCTGCTATGCAGTTTAGAGATAACGAAGAAGAACAAGAGAGTGAACAGTTGCTTAGGCAACGTAAAATGGCGATTGATACATGTTATTCAGCTTTGCCACCTCAGCAGCAAGGTGCAAAGAAAGACCTTGAGAAAGATCCTTTGATGGCACATTTGTTGAGTTCGCCACCCCCTTATATGCAGAGTGCTACAGCACCTCAGCCACCTTTAGTTATGCAACCTCCGGTTGCTTTGCCTCCTGTTGTTTTACACCCGCCAGCTCCTCTTCAGTTGGCTCCTATTCCTTTGGCGCAGCCTTCTCAAGGGCCGCCGACTTTGCTACCTGTTCCGTCTCCAATTCTTACGACTTTGTCTCCTGTACTTGCTACTTCTTCGGATACTGTTCCTACGTTGGTTTCCACTCATTCTGCTTTGTCTCCTGTTCTTTCGTCACCTTCTCCTTCTGTTCGACAGAGAATGACTGATACTGTTACTGATCTTTTGTCTCCTCTCTTTGAGTCATTGGGTATGACCCCTGTTTCGGCGCGTACACAGTTGCGTAGCCACTTGCCTGGTCCCGATGAGCGGGAAGTATTAGATCACTTAGCGCGCAAATGGGTTACCTATACTTTACGATACGATTTAGAGTCTGTTATGGATGTCTTCCATCAATGGGAAGCACCGAAGTTATGTTATGTTATGTTATTTTGGTTCTTCTATAGCGCAACGGCTACTCCAGTAGGAGTGTCCCGGCGCTTTGGCGAAGAAGTCCTTTAAGGAAAGGAAACATAACTGCAGAAAAAAGGAACAGCAAAATTAACTAGTAAAAAGCCAGGTTTTTAATGCCTTTCTGAAAGACATCAGACTGGGGGCCTGTCTAAGAGAAATAGTAAGTTCATTCCAAGCGTGCGGGGCCAGGTAATGAAAAGAACGCCTCCCTTGTCTGGTTCGCTTGATGGATGGAATGACCATTTTTGACAAGGAGGCAGATCGCAGAGCTCTGCTCGGCTTGTAGAGAGTAAGGCGCTTCCTAATATACCTAGGGCCTGAGTCATGAAGGGCCTTGTAGGTCAGCGTCAGGCTTTTGAAGAGAACCCTCTTGGCTATAGGAAGCCAGTGCAGTTCCTTCAACAAGTTAGTGGCACTAGCTCGTCTAGGGAGTCCATAAATAGCCCTGGCAGCTGAATTTTGGACTACCTGAAGTCTCCTCACGAGATATTTAGGGAGTCCTAGATAGAGGGCATTTGCATAGTCCAAACGCGACCCGACAAGTGCTTGGACAATGACCCTTCGATGGTTCACAGAAATCAAGGGGAGGAATTTCCTGAGCATCCACAGGATTCCAAAGCATTTCCCCGAAAGACAGGCTATTTGAGGCCCAAAGGTTAACTCATTGTCAACAATGATACCTAGATTTTTAGCCTTGGTACTTGCATTAGCAGGAGGAAACAGGTCTTGTGGCCACCAACTTTTCCAATTTGGTTCAGAGACACATCCAAAAAAGAGCAGCTCCGATTTATCGGAGTTGCATTTCAAGCCGTGTCTTTTGAACCAATCAAAGACTGCTTCTAAGCAGCCTCTGATACGGATCCCATCGAACACCTCATTCTTGTTGTAAGTAAACAAGAGCTGGGTGTCGTCAGCGTAAGACACGATCTGAGCGCCAAACGACTCCGCAACCTCTGCAAGGGGGGCCATAAAGATGTTAAAGAGCAGAGGGCTAAGGATAGACCCCTGAGGGACCCCCACTTCCAGAGTTGCCATAGCTGCGGAGTGAGGTGGCGCCCAGATCGTTTGTCGACGGCTGGCTAGAAATGATTTGAGCCAGTTCCACACCGTCCCCCGGAGGCCACAATCCCAGAGTCGAGTTAGGAGGGTATCATGGGGAACGGTGTCGAACGCCGCCAACAGGTCCAACATGACCAACATGGCCTTTCCTCCAGTATCTAAGACCTCTCTGATGGCGGTGGTGACTTCAAGTAGCGCGGTCTCTGTGCTGTAATTCGCACGAAACCCAGATTGAGTAGTGTGCAACAGGTTATTATTCTCGATGAAGTCAGAGATAGATCTGTGCACATGTCTTTCCGCCACCTTCGCCAGAGCGGGGAGGAGAGAGATAGGCCTATAGTTGGCGTGTATGATGGGATCCAGAGCTGTTTTTTTTATTAGTGGAAGGATGAGAGCGCTCTTCCAAGCCTGAGGGACTACGCCAGAAGACAGTGAGGAATTAAGAATGGAATTGATGGGGCCATTTAGCACAGGGGCTATTTTGTTGAGGCAGGAGACCGGGCAGGGATGTAAAGGAGAGCCCGATTTCAAGCCTGTCAGATGGTCTAATGAAGCAGCAAGGCTTAGCTGTGGGAATTCCCAGAGGGTGGGTTGTAAAGAGGAGAGGGCATCAAGATCAGCATCCTGAGGCTGTTTGGAGTAAGTAGCAAGAGAGGCTTGAATAGATGTTATTTTGTCTACAAAATAATGTGCAAGTTCATTCAGCCAAGGTTATGAGTGAGACTGAGCAGAGATGCCTAGGGACGGAGAAGTAAAGTCCTTAACAATTTTAAAAATTTCCTTACAGGAATTTTCAGATTCGTCTATCCGACGTTCAAGATAGGATTTTTTCCACTCCAAATCATCTTGTGGTAGGATCTAGTCAAGTTTTTAAACTTTTCTTTCTCAAGAGGATTGTAGTCTTTCCTCCAGGTTCTTTCTGCTCTCTTGCAGTTTTGACGGGCTTCTCTAAGCTGAGATGTGAACCAAGGGGCAGAAGGACGTTTGTTTCCGGGTTTAGCGGCTTTCTCGGGCACGAGATCCGCCAATATAGTTGTGAGCCATTCAGTGTAATGAGCTAGATCGATTTCCACATGACCTAACAAAGTGCAAGGTGAACATGCCATGGCCTGTAGTAGCATCTCATTAGAGAGCAGATGAAAAGGCCTGGAAGGTCGTTTAGCAGAGGTAGTGGGATTAGATCTAGGGGGAGGGGCGCTTGATAAGATAAAAGTGATTAAGTAATGATCCGACCATAATACCGGCTGAGGAGCAAGTACATTAATCGGAACGGTGGAAAAAACTTGGTCCAAAATATGGCCCTTATTGTGCGTGGGATCATGAATGAAAGGTGTGAGTCCTAATGTTGTTGTGACCTCCATGAGTTTCATTGTGTCAGGATTTGTAGCCTCATCCATGTGTATGTTTAAATCGCCTAGAAGTAGACAATGTTCAGATTTAAGACATGGGACTGAAAGTGCTACCTGTAATTCATCCAGGAAAGAGCCTAAGGGACCGGGAGTTCTATATGCAAGAATACCGGTGCATGCTTGATGGGGAGACAAATGAAGAGTGAAGCCGAGCGCCTCGGTGTCCTGAATATTGTCTATCGGGAAGGTAGTGCAGTGCAGCTGGTTGTTAACTATAATAGCCACACCACCCCGCGCCCAGATGTTCTATCCCTCCTAATGATGGAATAATTAGGTGGGATGGCGTTGACTAAGTCAGGGGCCGAGGTATCACTAAGCCATGTCTCAGTGAGAAAAAGGCAGGATATATCAGAATTATCGAGCAAATTCCATATATCTAGCGCATGACAGCCTAGAGAGCGTGTATTAAGGAGTAGGCAGGTGGTAGTGATCGGTTGATGGATCAGTTTCGGTTTGTTGTATATAGGAACGCGCCAACCACAATCAGTGCAACCTTTTCTAAGGACGCGACGGCCCGGAAAGACAGAGTGGCAGCGACCTACCGGAGGACGGAGATTTAAGAGGGTCTCTGACGAATAAGAAAAACACATAGCTAAATCTGAGAAAAGTAAGGTACCAACCAAAAGAAAGTGCCAGCCAGCCGTCCTGCCCCGTCTGCTGCCGGAACGCTGACGGGCGCAGACGGGCAGGACTCTGGCACGACTCAGGCACAGAGAAGGCGCCACCCTGCAGAGATACGTTTTCGATAAGATGTGTACTTTCCTTCGTGAAGAATGGGAAGATGGTGATTTGGGACAGACTCCGCCTGAGTTGTTCCGTGTACAGTCTGAGTTTGCGAAGGGAACTATAGTGGGTGTTGACGTTGAGAGTGCAGTTGCGACATTGTTGTCGTTTAGGAGTGAGTCTCCTTCTCGGCCGTTGTTTGAGCCTGATTCTTCAGTTAGGAGAAAGGCGCGACAATATCCGATGAGAGAGGTTCCCCCAGTTTGGAGAGCGGGAGATCCAAATGCTATTCCAGTTGTTCCGCCTCATTTTCAGCGTGTTTGGGTACATGTTCCATGGAAGCGAGTAGAAGTCTTGGCCCTTAAGCAGTCTTTGCCTGATCCACGTAAAAATCATGCAGGGTAGTATAAGGAATTTTCACAGACTGCAGACTCATGTATTATGAATTTAGCCGACATAGACATGTTGTTTGGGAATGTAGTTCCACAGCCTATATGGGGAATGATTTGTCATATGGATCATGCGCAAGAGTTAGGTGATACAGGGGCTAATATTGGTGCTGCAGATGGCAGACAAGTTGGTGGTGCTAAACCTGAGGCATTAGTTGCAGAACTCCCTGGTAGGATTGTTAATTACATGAAGACTTTGATGCCTGCCGTGAGTGTCAATTGGGACAAGTTGTCTGCATGTAAGCAGAAGAAAGACGAAAGTGTGTCTGACTTTTTCACTAGGTTTGAAGAGACGTTTGTCGACCACAGTGGTCAGGACATGAGTACGGAAGGTGGTCAACGGTTGTTCGTTGAAAAGTTTGTGCATAATTTGCTTCCAGTAGTGCAATAAATTGAAGGATTCTGAGAGTGCTTGGGCTGTGTCTTCGTCAGCACAGATTTTGGCTACTGCACAGTACTACGAGAATAGAGATAAGGACGAGAAAGATAGAGCCGACAAGAAGACTAAAGAGATAAAGACGAAGGTTCTTTTGCGGCAAGCGTATCCGCCTCGTAATAATCAGCGCGATTATCAGCAAACTCAGCAGTATCAGAGAAACTCGCAAAGGTTCGAGTCTTCTCAACAGCTTTTCCTGTAGGCCCTAATCAGTGTGTGTATTGTAAAGAAGAGGGTCATTTCAAGAATAGTTGTCCGGTTCTGTTGCAGCGTACGAATGGTGCTTCTGGTGTGAGAGGTCGAAGTGTTCAGCAAGCTCCTAGAGGAAGAGGACGTGGTGTGTTTACTCAGAATGCGCGTCCCTTGCCTCCACAGAATTCAATGAATAGCTTTGATCAGCAGAATGGTGCGTCTGGTAGGACGGCTCAGTACTATACGGGCGACTACTATGTCGAAGGTGAGAATATGGATGGTAATGATTGCTAGGACAGCCATAGACAAAGAGAGGGAGTTGTTTCAGTTCCAGTAGATCATAGGGGACCTTATGTTAAAGTGATTGCATCAGGTGTGTCAGAGCCTTTTCTGTTGGATACTGGTGCTGCGAAGAGTTCTATTATGCACTCTAAACTCCCTGGCGCACCTTTGTCTGGCTTAACGAATGTTTCAGTAGGTTTTTATGGCGCCCTGGTTACTAACCCGATTTCCAGTCCGTTGCCTATTTCTGTTGGACCTTGTGAATTCGAAGCACCCCTTATTTTGACGACAGGTTGTGGTGAGAACTTGTTGGGATTAGACTTGTTGAAAAGATTGTATGCAACGCTACATTGTTCTCCTTCAGGAGTACAGCTTACATTAGAAAAGAGAGTGATCTCTCCGATGTATTTATCTAAAGATCGTCTTCCAGCTGAATTGTCTTCTCTCCCTGGTTCTCTTTGGGATACTGGTCCTAATGATGTGGGTCTTTTGGAGATTCCGCCATACGTTGTGACGTTGAAAGCGAATGCTAGATTGCCACGTGTTCCCCAATATCGGATTTCCAGTGATGGTGAAAGAGCACTTTTAGCGATCATCTATGATTTGATTGAGAAAGGTGTGATTGAAGAGACGAGAGGTAATGTGTGTAATAGTCCGGTTTTGCCTGTTCTGAAACGTACTGATTCTTCGCAACCTCCTGTGTATAGGTTTGTGATCGATCTCCGCGAGGTGAATAAGATCGTAGTTCCGCAATTTCCTGTTGTTCTTGATATCACCGCTTTACTGACTTTGATTCCGGCTTCAGCCACGTGGTTTTCGGTGATTGACTTGAAGAATGCTTCCTTCAGCATCCCGATTGCCGTGGAGAGTAGAGATATTTTTGGCTTCTCTTTAGGAGGCTGAAGTTTCCAGTTTAAGCACGCTCCTCAAGGCTATTGCGAGAGTCCATCGATCTATAGTCAAGCTTTGAAAACACAGCTTGATTCAATTGTTTTACCTGATGGTGCTGCCCTTATTCAGTATGTTGATGATTTGTTAGTTGCTGCTGACGATGAAGAGATTTGTAAAGAGGCTACTTTGTCATTGTTGCGTCATTTGTCTGAGTTCCATCATAAGGTGTCTCTTTTGAAGTTTCAGTATTGTCGACAAGAAGTTACCTACTTAGGTCACCTCTTATCAAAGGAGGGAAGAAGATTGACCCCAGAAAGAATTCAAGCTATTGCGAAAATGAGTGTGCCAACGACACAGAGAGAAGTGCGTGCTTTCTTGGGTATTACATCATACTGTAGACAGTGGATCCCTAATTTTTCCCTGCTTGCGAAACCTTTGATAGCTCTTACTGTTAAGGATACTCCAAATCCTATTCCTTGGACTGACGAATGTCAGAAGAGCTTTTCAGAATTACGCGATGCGTTGTGTTCGGCTCCTGTGTTGGGTACTCCCGACTACAGTAAGCCTTTTACACTCTATGTCCACGAGAGAGAGGGATGTGCATTGTCAGTTTTGACACAACAGTTCGGTGATAAGCAACGTCCATGTGCGTATTTTTTGTCGACTTTGGATCCGGTAGCTAGAGCGTTGCCAAGTTGTTTGAGAGCTACAGCATCAGTGGCTGTCTCTATTCGACTGCTGGCTTGGTGATGGATAATACATTGATTGTGATGGTTCCACATGCAGTGGATACCTTGTTGAATCGGACCAAGACACAGCACTTAACTAGTGCTCGGTTGTCAGGTTACGAGTTGACACTCTTAGCGAGTCATGTGCATATAAAGAGATGCACCACATTGAATCCAGCTACGTTGTTGCAGATTTCAGTTGAGACAGATGTTACTGAACAGCATGATTGCTTCCTTAGGACAGAGGAAGGAACGAAAGGGAGAATAGATCTTAGGGACACTCCTCTTCCAGAGTGTGATGGTACTTTATGGGTTGATGGTTCGTGCTTTAAGCTTCCAAATGGTGATACGACTGCGGCATATGCTGTTATGACTTTGCATACGACTGTTGAAGCTGCACGTATCCCACATAATTCAGCACAAGCAGCAGAGTTGATTGCATTGACAAGAGCGTGTGTGTTGTCGAAAGGGAAACGAGTGACTGTTTACACTGATAGCCAGTATGCGTTTGGTGTGGCTCATAGTTTTGGACGTTTGTGGAAAGAGCTCGGGTTCCTGACTTCACATGGAACTAAGATTCAGCATGGTCAGTTGGTGAATGAAGTTCTTGAGTCGCTTACTTTGCCGTTGCAAGTTGCGATGGTGAAATGCAGTGTGCATAAGACAGTTACTGATGATGTTGGTCGTGGTAATGCGTTTGCAGACGAAGTCGCGAAAGAAACGGCGAGAGATGTAATGAGTCGAATGTATGTTGCGGGTTCGGCGAGATGGGTTCCGGATAGAAGTATGTGTGAAGATACGATAGAGAGCGTGAAGTCCATCCAAGCTGAAGCTAGAGAGAAAGAGTTGAATGAATGGAGAGAAAGCAAGGGTAAATTGGATTTGAATGGTTGTTAGATTGAGTTGTCAGAGCATCAGCGATGGTTGTTACCCGATGCGTATGTGCTTCCAGTGGTTACGATGGCTCATGGAATGGCTCATATCAGTGTGAAAGGGATTTGCAAGTTGTTAGCTCCAGTGTGGCAGAATGTTGGAATTCCTAAGTGTGCAGAGAATTTGGTTAAGAATTGTATGGTTTGTCTGATGTACAATCCTGGTAAGGGAACTCCAACTCCAGCTGGTCATTTTGCACCTCCGACGTTTCCGTTTGAGGCTTTGCAGCTAGATTTCATCCACATGGAGAGGTGCAACAACTTAAAGTACGTGCTCGTGGTTGTTTGCGCTTTTTCAAGATGGGTGGAAGCATACCCTTTGAAAGATAATACTGCCTTGTCCAAAGCAAAAGCCCTTATTAAGGAATTTTTCCCTAGGTATGGATTGCAGAGAATGATCTGGAGTGACAATGGGAGTGAATTTGTGGGTCAAGTGATGAAGAGAGTGTGTGACGGTTTAGGAATGCGCCAAAAATTCCATGTTGCAAATCACCCCCAATCAGCTGGTCTAGTTGAATGCTATAATGGCACCCTTAAGCTAAAACTAGCCAAGATTCAGGCGAGCTCTGGTCTACAATGGCCTGATGCCTTGCTGTTGGCACTTCTATCCACAAGAATGACTGTGCATTCACGAATGGGACTTAGTCCGTATGAAATGGTTTTTGGTCGCCCCGCAAATGTATGGGGAGTGCCGCGGCCGACCAAATTCAGTGAAATAGAGCACCCTGTGTTGCTTGATTACCTTTACGAATTGACGGCTAAATTGCGTGTTTTGCACCAACAGGTTCATGATACCTCGCCACAAGCATCTGACGATCCAGGACATGCTATCGAACCTGGATCCTGGGTCTTCGTGAGGAATTTCCAGCGGACCAAGAATGAGCAGCCCCGCCGGAACGGACCTTACTTGGTGCTATTATCCACACGAACAGCAGTGCGAGTGCGCGGTAAAAAGAACTGGCTCCACGGCGTACACTGTAAGAGAGCTTCTTTGCCTCTGCCGTACGACCGGTGGGTCCAGGATGGTATTCCTGACTATGAGACTGAAACCGTGCCTCGCTTTCTGCCTTTTAGCGATGCCCGTTTGATTGGAATGAACACTGAACGAGAAAGCGACGATCTTCTGCAAGAAGCTGTGCCTCCGTCGAATCGTTTGGACACTTCTGAACCTGAGCTTTTGTTTCGAGAACAGACATTGCCTGGCAAAGAGCGTTATAATTTGCAACCAAGAGTCGTGGGACTAATAAAGATATAAATTCTTTCTTTGCTATTTTTTAAAGGTTAAGCTCTCCTCCAAGGAACTATTTAGATTTTTGTTTTTCGAACCGCCATCCGGGTTCAGCTGTAAGGTCGCGGTGCAAAGTCTTTGGAGTGCAAGCCGAAGACACTAGGTCGACGGTTCTGGTTGGTCTTTGGGCGTTCCCTGGACTGACAGACGCATTCCTTAGCACGGAACACCCTACCGCCGCGAACAGCACGGTTAGAGGATGGAGTTTTTCGAGATGGAGAGACCTGTTGAAAGAATGAGCTTCAAGAGCAAAATATGTACTGTGATGAGCAGAAAACGTTTTCTAATATTATGTTTGTTTATGTTGCTTAGCTTAATGATGTTTTTAATAGGATATGTGACATTCTCTTTTCAAGTGACGTTTGTACCCACTGCACAACCTATGCCTCCTCATACTGTTTCTTTGCATTCTTTTCACCCTCTGCCCGAACATGAATCTGTTAGGAGATTGGAATTCACTAATAATTCCTTTGTTCAGCTTCTACACCAACACCAGATAGAAGTGAACACAACTAATTGTTGGGTGTGTGGTCTTATGCCTCATACTACCGATAAAGGTATTCCTTACCTGGTTCTGCCTTTTAGCTACAATGGTTCTGTGTGGGCATACAGAACGATGTTCATCTATGCTTGTGAAGTCTACCCCCTACGTTCTGTGAAGGATAGTCCGAAGACTAGTGCTCTAGTCAAGGGTATAGTCGACATGATTAGAGGAATTAGTTCCTATGAGACTATCCCGAGAGAAGAGACACAGGCATATATTGGATGGAACGTGACTGGATATGGAGTTAGTTTGAGTGTTAACCAGCGAGCGAAAAGATCCTCTCCGATTTGGATAGTGCCCCATCAGGGTCATTATTGTCTGCAAGGTAATGGCAAGAATCCGAGAGCTCAGTTAGGGAAGAGTGTCTGTACTGAAACGTATGTTTTTGCGTCCCAGTCTACCCCAGCGTTTCTAGCAGCTAAGGGTACCTATTTCATCTGTTACGATAGAGCGTATACATGGTTGCCCCCTGATTTCTCGGGCACATGTTTTGTCTCGTTCCTGTTGCCTCCTACGTATACAGCTGCGCCAGATTACCACAAGACGAGAGTTGCTAGAGGTGTCTTCAGTAAGGAAGATACTGCAGGACAAGAATTAGGAGATTTGAAGGGTTTTCTGCCGTTTTGGGGACCTATGGCTTATAGCAGGAACCTTCGACAGTTGACGAGAGTGGTTGAGTCCACCATAGTCGAAACTGCCGGTGCCCTTAGTAACTTGACTGCTGAGCTCCAGTCGGGTCATCTTATGACTCTTCAGAACAGAGTTGCGTTAGATGTCATACTTGCAGATAGAGGAGGGGTTTGTAAATTGATTCAATCGAGCTGCTGCGTTTTCATTCCAGACAATGCTCCGACAGTTTTTCAAGCCATTTCCAAGCTACATAAGATCTCCGAGTCTGTACATGTGGACGAAGGAGATTGGTCGTTGATGGGATGGTTTTGGGGATTGTTATCCACTTGGGGTTGGAAGATTCTGATGGTCATTGGGATGATCTTAGCTATCCTTTTCCTGTTCTGTCTTTGCGTGCAGTGTGCTCCTGCTATATGTGGCCTTTGTGCTTCTTTATGTGCAAGGAGACCTGTCCAGAGAGAGTTGCAAAGTAATAGGATGATGCTACAGCAACATCTTGATGATCTGATGAATATAGACCTGGATTCAGACTGACATGAGTTTGGGTTTGTTGCCTATGTAAGGGCAAAAGGAGGGTCTGAGGTTCCGTGATTCTGAATCCGTTCAATAAAGGCCGTCGCATCTAGACGATTTTGGTATCAGCGGACCGCAAATGACGAGTGCGGTATGTACGAGTGTTTTCGTTATAATCGATCAATGGAAACACCTTGCATTCAGGGATTTTGTTCGAACCTACGGGTTCCATTTTGTGTGCGGCAGCCATTTTGTGGTTGCCCTCAAATAGGTCGATGACTGCGGCCGAACGAGTCTTTGGGACACGTACACCTTTGCTGACTTTTGTGTGACCTGGACGAACTGACTCCCTTGCCCGAGGCTGACCTCGTTGAGCCAGTTCCTTGTTAGGCAGCTGGTCAGATAGAGATCAAAGTGTAGGACATTTCCTGAGTTTATGGTACACGCACACACCCTTCTATCTTGCTTCTCATCTGTTTCTGTTCCTTCCTTTATGGCCTATTTATGGTTTGGGTTGAGGTCCTTTTATTATGGGTTTGTCCGGCCTGTCCGACCAGGAATGTTGGATTTTGCCTTGTCATTTCTGGTGGGCTGGACAACTGAAAGTGGGTTTGTCGTTATGCGATCCTTTTGAAATGTCACTACATGATTGGTTAGTTTGTAAGTTATCGATACTAGTCAGGAATGTGATTTTTGGCTCGCTCTACTAAATTGTGCAGTCTCTGAGGAACCACCCGTGTTGTGCTTCGTAGACCTCTGTTCCAGGTTGCAGCCAATAAACTTGGTCTTTGACGTCACCTAGAAGTGTCCCGTGTCTCTGTTTGCCAAGACAGTAGAACTCAAAGACTTCGGTCGTTTTCCCTGGCGCCGCTGGGTTCTAAAACCCGGTTCTTCAGGTTTGGAGTGATCCTTCCCATCTTTCGGGATGACTACTATGATGACTTCGGAGGGGGATCTTGTGCCTCTGAGCCAGAGGTAGCAAAGTGGGAAAGAGTCATCTCGAGTGTATCAATAATTGAATGGGTGAAGGGTTTCTAAAATTCAATTGAGAATCATCCGGTTCCAGGGCCTTTCCAGATGGGATGCTTTTGATGGTAAGAATGATCACTTCCCTAGTAATTAGGCTGTCTAGTGACTTTCGGTGAGAGTTGGAGATCTGCCTAATCAGTAAGAATTTCTGGAATTCTGAGCAAGCGACAAGGTGAGTGAAAACTGAGAGTGTGCAAAGCTTTGAGTAAATACATTCAAATACTCAAAGTATTTCAGGTTTGGAGTTTGTTTTGGTCTTCCTTAATCGATAGAATAATGATGGTGTTGCATTTGCACTTTAGGTAGGCCACCAAGGATTAACCAGCTTTATTTAAGTAGAATAGTTTTTTACCTTTTTGGGCATGAACCCAGAGATGTACATGCTTGCAAACAATAGTGTTGAATTCATATTTAACAAAAGAACAATACAATGGCCAATACTGGACTTAATTTTATGTATTCAAACCTTAACCTTTATGAATGAAACATACCGGTCCGTTTTTAACTTACGTCACTAGTTGAATTTTTATTTTTCACTAGTAGAACTTTTTTAATTTTTAGATCATATCATGGAATATTTATGCATGTACAAACATTTACAAAACTATACATGTCAAAACAAACAGATTTACATATCTTTACAAAAAATTCTGCACATCCTACCAACAACATTCATACTTCATTCAGACAGCTATACACAAAAGAAAATATAATGTGGCCCTTTGTCAAAAAAAACAATCCTGTATCCATATAAATGGTATTATCTCTCTACATTGGCAGTTTTGTTTTGTCATAAATGTACTTAGAAAGCAAATCCTTGTTTTAAAGCAAAAACAAATCCATTACTGTTTCTAGTTGACAAAGAGTCCAGTCAGGTCGACGCGTTTCAAACCCCTAATTGTGGAGTTCCCATCAGGACCAACACTTTCTTATGAATGTGGTCTGACACCACTGACCAACATAGTAGTCGTAGGTAATCACCAATTTCCGGTGGCAAACTGTGTTAGATGTATAAAGCCAATTCAACCGGGCTATGAGGAGGCATTAAGTTTAGCGCCCGTTTGATTTCAACACTTCCAACACTTTCTTCGTTTGGTTTTTCAATTTTCGTCAAATCAGAAGTCTCCCTTAATCAGAAGCGCCGGTCGCGTTTCTCAGTAGTGCAACGCGACCGGCGCTTCTGATTAAGGGGGACTTCTGATTTGACGAAAATTGAAAAACCAAACGAAGAAAGTGTTGGTCCTGATGAGAACTCCGCAATTAGGGGTTTGAAACGCGTCGACCTGACTGGACTCTTTGTCAACTAGAAATAGTAATGGATCTGTTTTTGCTTTAAAACAAGGATTTGCTTTCTAAGTACATTTATGACAAAACAAAACTGCTAATGTAGAGAGATTGTATTTAAATTGGGATGAAGTAATTCCAGTACAATACAATGTTGATGATTTTTTCATACATAAAAACCTTGAACTAAATCTGTTCTTTGAGAGGTGTATCTGAATGTAATTTATTATCATTCTTTTCAATCGTTTATGAGCCTAACATAGCCTTACTCAAAGTAATTTGTCTAGCCACCCGACAGAACCACGTTTTGTTTAATCACACATACCCAGGTTCTGAGGGACACAGGGTTACCCCTTTTTGTTAAACCTTACTGGGTTTAAAGCCAGAACCCTGTGGTGTTTTTTCGAATTCATATTTAAGGCGCTTTAGGGTTGCCAGGGTGGATGAGTCATTATTTTGCCAGTTTATTGGCTTTTATGTCTGATGATAACTGGTCTAGGGTCCATTTAATAAGTTTGTTTTTTGAGACATCCAACTAATGAATTGACCTCTCATGTAGCATTTTAAGGAGTCCCACAGAGTGATTGGTGAAGATATCAAGTTTTTGTTTATTTGAATGAATTGGAAAAGTTAATCCTGAAGTTCTTTGATTGCAACTGTATCCTCCAGGATTTCTAGATTCATATGCCAGTTCTTTGTCTTAAGGCAGGTGGGAAGAATCTGTAGGCACATCGATATGGCTGCATGGTACAAAATAATGATCGGATCTGTAGCTATAGAGGACGTGTATTGAAGAAGCATGGGGTCGACTAGAATGTAGTCAATTCTGAAGAAGATGTTATATGGGGCGAAAAAAAAGTAAAATAACTACCAGTGGGGTTGTGGACTCTCCAGACATCTGTCAATTCGTAGGCCGAACAGACTGCAGGTAGAGCTCTATGAGATCTAGGTGTTCTGTATCAAAAAGTAGATTGTCTGTCCAGGAGAGGGCCCATTAATTAATCTATCTATTTAAATAAAAAAGTAAATGTTTGTTTGTTCAAAATCGCAAATCTCCAAAAGAACTTCACCGATTGCTTTGAAATTTTGACACAACGTTGGATTCGAATACACAACGTTGGATTCCAATATGCGTGTTTTTAATCAAAAGCCCGAACAGACACATAAAAATGTCAATGTTCATTTGTTCAAAATCTTAAATCTCCGAAAGTTGTTCACAGATTGCTTTGAAATTTTGACACAACGTTGGGTTCGGTTAAGCGCATGTTTATATATACACAATTTTGGATTAGAATACGCGGGTGTCCAATACGCTCGTGTTTTTAATCGAAAGGTCCAACAGACCCTATCGAATTGGTTGCTGTGCAACAACTAAAAGGGACGCATTGAGACAATAGTCTACATATATTAGGATGGACAGTTGGTCTCAGGATGGCAGACCGGGGAGTGGGTGGAGGGAGGGGGTGGAGTTGGTTCACTTTGCAACATTATGAAAGGACGCATAGAGACAATAGTCTACATATATTAGGATGTACAATTGGTGTCAGGATGGCAGACCGGGAAGTGGGTGGAGGTAGGAGTTGGTTCACTTTGCAACATTAGCGCGTGTTTATATATACACAACGTTTGATTCGAATACTCACGTGTCCAATACGCGCGTGTTTTTAATCGAAAGGCCGAACAGACCCTATCGATTTGGTTGCTGTGCAACAACTACAAGGGAAGCATACAGACAATAGTCTACATATATTAGGATGCCAGTTGGTGTCAGGATGGCGGACCGGGAAATGCGTAGAGGGAGGGGGGAGGAGTTGGTTCACTTTGCAACATTAAGAAAGGACACATAGAGACAATAGTCTACATATATTAGGATGGACAGTTGGTGTCAGGATAGCAGACCAGGAAGTGGGTGGAGGGAGGGGTGAGGAGTTGGTTCACTTTGCAACATTAGCGCGTGTTTATAGATACACAATGTTGGATTTGAATATGCGCGTGTCCAATATGCGCATTTTTTTAATCGGAAGGCCGAACAGACCCTATCGATTTGCTTGCTGCACAACAAATACAAGGGACGCATAGAGACAATCGTCACAAAAAATATTGTATACCCACAAGCATTGTGACATTAAACATATTACAAACGTGAGCTTACTCTTTTCTTTCTCTTCCATTTAACCAGACTGAGCCACAGCAACGCGTGGCCGGTTTCAGCTAGTAGGTTATACATGCCACCAAGGATAATCCGTGCGTCTGGAGGGAGAAGTGCAAGTTTGGCAGAAAGGGTATTTAAAAAATGTGGGTTGTCCATGGTGGGGGTATTTATGTTCACTCAAGCTATTTTGTAGTTGTGTAATGAGCCATCTGCCATCATTATCTGGCTCAAACGAGATAATTGAAACATTTGAGTTTTTGGAGATCAGTGTAAGGACCCAATTTTTTTTAGAGATAGCATGGGAGCAGGTGATATCTAATATCCAACCTGTGCGGAAGGATAGAGCTTTGTTATATTCAATCATAGACTCCTGTAAGAAGCCCTGATCCCCCTAATGGAGTGGCAGTGGTGGGAAAAGTTTTTAACGTTTTACAGAATGGTTAAGACATTTGACATTGAGGGAAATCACTTTGAGCACTGTGGTGTGGTGGCCTGAAAAGGTATACACAGGTCACATAACACAAGGTAGGAGCAATACAAGAAAACACATATATTGTTTGGGGAGGAGTTGAGGACCATAGGTAGGGCAATGATCCTCCAACAGGGGGAAAAAGTCGTGATAGACGAGGTACTGAGTATGTGGCAGTGGGTATCAATTGCAAGATGCAACCAAGATGCAAACAGCAAGAAATAGAGCAGAAAGGAGGACACAGGTCTGCAGCAACATTTACAGTTTGACAAAATATAAACCGTAAGGATCTGATGGGTAAGAGAGGCCTACAATAACCATTGAAATCTTAATACAACTTATCATAATCGCATTGTCGATACCAATAACAATCGCATCCGTCAATGATCACAAACATATAGATGCAAAATAACCCTTTGACATAGTCAAATTATCAAAGCATATACCATTTAAAAAAATTAATGTAAATAAAGGTGCATAGAGGTGTTCAACCTTTTGTGGAATTATTGAGAAGGTTCATGGAGCCTTGACATGCAAGGCATAATGATGTGCACAGGCGTATTATAGCGTGCAAAAATATGAGGATCCAGGAGAAAGTAGAAGGGTTAAGATCTACAGTAATGAATATATATGGCTGTAGGAAATCTGACTCAATATAAGGGGCAACACACTTGTCTATATTAGGATCAAGTTGAGGGGTTCAACCCTAGTTTGACGTTTGGGTGAGTGTCTCATATTACAAAACAGCGTGCTTAGAACAATGTATTGTAATGTAGTGCATGAGGTGTAGTACTGGGATATTAGGCTATCTTAGGTAGAGAGGGGAATGTATGGGATATAAAAAGAGACAACGCTGTGTAGATTGTGCAGGCAGTAGGCAGATTGTGACATATTGGTCATTGGAGTCCTAGGATTGTAGATATGCACAGCCCGCGTGCACCTGTGTGGACATGTGTGAGCATGTTTGAGTATATGTGAACATGTGAGCATATGTGAACATGTGTTAACATGTGTGAACATGAGTAGGGACATAGTAGCATGAATAAGAAAGCTGGACCTGAAAAATAAAAATGTGTGTGAGCATATGTGAACAAGTGTGAACATGAGTTGCATGCTGGACCTGAAAAACAAAACGTTAGGAGCATTGGAGGCAGTAGAAGCATTAAACATGCTCTGGAGTGGTATGTAACAGAATAATGATGCAGTATAATGTGAAGAGGAAAAATACAACATCCTAAAAAGATATATATAGCATCTTAAGAGCCTGTAGGGCATTGTTTGCCTATATATGATATTATGGGGCATACCAAAGGATATAAGTGGTTTGAGCTGGGTGAACTTCAGATTGTCTATTATCTTCAACCAGAACCATTTGCAGAGTCCTCCACACGTGCCTCAGTAGTGTTTTCAAGGAACACACGCAAATCACTTGGTCCAGAGAACACTTGAGTCTTCCCATGACAGATAATCATAAATCTGGCTGGGCCAATGAAGGAATGCTGGAGGGCGTTTTGAGAGCTAGGAATCCTTTCCAATTGATAACTGGGTCTCTGGCATAATCCTTGGAGATGCTTATGCCTGAACCTTGCCACCTGAGAGTCTTAATATTCTTCATATGCAATAGGATGAGTTTTCAATGTTGGTAGTGCAAGGGTCGAAAAAAGAGTGCCAGTGGAGATGTCATGTTCTTCGGTTCATAAGAGTTGACACCATGGGCTTGTTCAATTTCCTTGTCCTTGTTGAATGTAAGGCTCAAGGTTGTTGGAATACATGTTTCTAGGAATGCAATTACGGAGGGCGCTTTGTCTTCTTTTCTGGCAGACCAAAAATCCTAAATTCCCTCTCCTATTGCGGTCTTTGAGTTCGATTATTTCACGTTTGACAGTCGATAGGATGTCATCGTTCTTGAGAAGATGTTTGGATTATGTTGGCAAGAGGTCAAATGCAATTTTCAGCATTTGTTACACTCAGATGTACTTCCTGTGGCCTCTTCTGATTGCAGAAACCTCTGTTTGCAGCATATCAGTATTGGTCTTGGAGCTTTGGGCAATACCGTGAACGTCTTTACGTTTTTTAAGAATCATTTCAAGGGTGGACTGGCTCTCGTGTTTATCTTTGATGGGAGAGTCAGGGTTCAGAGCTTCATGTTTGACCTTTTAAGGCCAGTTTTGCTTTTTTCCCCTGGTCAACATATGGTACCTCTGGTCAGCTATATTGCAATGAGACTGCTGGGTGTTGGTGCAGTTTTAAATTGGGCAAATTGCACTAACCTAGTGTTTGGTAGGTTGAGACTGATGTTTTATCACACTGAGCCATGCCAGTTCAGTGACTATAGTGGCGGTTGAGTATTAGGCAAATAGTCTGTCAGCACATGGAAATAAAAGTGGTTCGTTGTGAATATGTTATTAAGTCTCTGGACAGATGTGCGTATCCAACATTGATCCTGTGTAAACTTTGTAGTGCTTTGGAGAAAAAGATCGCCTCACTCAGTGTGTGAGAAAAGGGCTCACTAGGTATATTATGGGGTGGCGTCAGTAAATTAGACAGATTATATGAATAGACGCAAGCCTGTAGGGCTGCAATCCAACAGATTTAATCAGATAGATGGTGGTGGATTTATGAACATATGCCTTATGTCGTAGCAGGGTCAGGGCACGTATTGTTCTGGTGTACAAGTAGTGAGGCCATCAAGCGGTCAGGGGATCAGGTATTATCTTGAGGCGATCAGGCACTAACTGCAGGTTAGGGACTAAGAGGTCTAGTGTTGATCTTGCATGACAGTAAAAAGGTTGAGAGAAACTTAGCTGTAGTAGTGAATCAGAATGGGGTCAGAGAGACTCAGCTGCTGCAGTGAATACCCCACAAGGGCTAGATGCACAAGGCCTGTGTCTGAGTAAATACAGGCCCGCTGATCCAACAAGCATGAAGTGCACTGAAGTAATCCAAAGCAACTACCTGTATAATATATGCAAAATGATCTAAAATAACAAGAAGGCAGAGGGTCTCACTATAATTAATGGCCGGATGGGCAGGCGCCACAGAGAGGGGTGATGCTGGCCATGATAGGAAGGCTGCAAAGGCCGCCCAAAGGTGCACTGGAGGAGCTGAGGAAGCAGGTAGGAGAACGATCTCCTGAGGATTGGGAAATGTAGCCTCACAGCAGTGTTGCTGCTGAACGCAATGAGAAGTGGCATCCAATGCTGGCCTACGATAGCCTCTGATGTGAAATCAGGTCGAGGGATGAAATTGGAACCATAAAATCAGTCTCTGATCGCAGCGATGGCGCTGCCATTTTCTGAGTCGCACAGGTCGTGAGCGACGGAGCATTACATCGCCGTTTTTACAACGCAAGTCGTTACAACGACTTGCGCTGGATGGCGCTCTAGGACAAGGAATAGTATAATTTACTATCCAACACCTTCCTTACTGTACGTAGACTGAGTTGGAATAGTAAATTATACTACTCCTAAGTCCTGCACCCCCCAACGCAAGTCGTTGTTACGACTTGCGTTGTAAAAACCGCGATGTAATGTACAGCAATGTAAATGTATGCGTTGTAATGTCATACATCCCTCTAGATGTTTAGACCACCATAGCGTGGTGTCAGGTCTCGCCACAATCTGATGGGAAGATGTCCATAACCAAGGAATAAAGTTGTTAAAGCAGTAATAGATAGTGATGCCCCAGAAAAGGAGAAATCCCCCACCCAAAAAATACTTGAGAATAACACAGGAGCTAAGAGTGTTGATGATGATTTTCTAGCTGATCTGTTAAGATCAAGACCACCTCAGTACAATTTAGTTTCAGCCCCAGGGCAAGCATTTCAGAATTCCCTGGAAGGAGTGGTAACGGCACAGTCCTCTACAGAGGTAAATACACTCCAAGCTAAGTAGACACCAGTACATCCCAGACCCCATTGATCCAAAGCGTCCCCAGTCCCCAGGTACCCCAATTGCATCCCAGACTTTAACAAGTATGAGCCTTCACTTGACACTCATGGTTACTACCACTTCACAGGCTCTGGCTACTTTGAGTATTTTGCAGACCCCATATGGCACAGGCATCCCCTTAGCATCCAGGATCCTGGTAGGAGGAAACACTGATTCGCCTATGCAGATGGGTCCTCAGCAGCAATATCACCGGAAACTTCACTCCAACCTGGCAGAAATGTTCCTCCAAAACTGAATGTCACCCAGTTGAAGACTGAGCTTGAGGAGATTGTGATTGTGAAGGATTGGAATTCCTGAGACATTATAGTCAGAGTGAATTGATGTATACTAGCAAAGAGGCACATGAGGAACACGCTAAGATGGAAGAATTGGTGGATGAGTGCAGAAGAGTGCGGTTTTAATTTGACCAAAAGAAAGACGTTACAAAATAATTTTATCATGACCATTAGTGTTAAGGACTTGAAGTTAATGAAGCTGCGAGGATCTAAACCCCATAGGAAGACATTGGTAGAATGTATCCAAGAATGGAGGGACTTGGAGAAGTTCAGAGAGCAGTGGTCCAAAAAAGAGAGGTCAACGGTAAAAAGGAGAAAGGAGGTAACTGAGGGTGAGAAGACGAAAGCATGAGGATACCTCAAGAGAATACCCCGTGAGAGCGATGCAATGATGAGCATACATGCACCTCCATGGACACAAGCAGCTGTTTTCCATTTCCCGAATAGTCTCCTGAAGCTGAGAGAGAAACCAGATAAAAGGTATACCCAGGCAGATTCAATTTTGACCATTTTGAAGGTTTTATAAGGAGTATCTAGACATGTTCTTTGAAGTGGTGGTCGTGAAAGACTTGTGGGCTGAGTGTAAGCGAGTTGTAGTCTGGTCTACATAAGAACCCCCATGGGTACCGAATGCCCCTTCGTTCATGGTAAAAGCTATGTGTGATGCAGTCATTGCACATTTAAAAACAATTGTCCTACAGAAAGAGGTGAATTGGCCCAAGATATTCAGAACAACACCAGAGATGAATGAATTAGTACATATTTTCTTTGAGTGACTAATGCAATAATATAGAATGAATGACCCGCTTAGTGAGCACATGGGAGGATTTATTTTGGTTTTTTGTCTTTAGGTTGCGTTAGGAGATTTGCTCCCAGATACAGCAGAACATACTTTGTTGGCAGATGAAATCTCTTGACAAAATCCTACAGTGCACAAAATACTGCAGCTTCAGAGGCATCACAGAAGAAGTTGAAGGAGACATTTATGAGTGCACAGATCAAGTTGGCGCAAAAAGGTGGTGCAAGACCTCTGGCCATGATAGATTCAGGTTTGGATCATGCTGATGGTACAAGGAACAAACATGTATGGCGTTGCCATTCAGTTTTTACAAGGAGAAAATGTAGTGCCACAAGGGAAACGTAGAGATAATATTGGTGGGACAAATATTGCTGCTTTGGAGAAAATTACTCCTTGCCATATTTGCAACAAGGTCGGACACATGAAGAGGGAGTGTAGATTTGACCTCAATAGAGTGCCAATTGATGCTCAAGCGCAGAACATCATAAAACAGGAAGGAATAATTCCGATGCCTCAGCCTCCAATGATTAACCAGAAAAATGTATGGCCAAATGTGACCAAGACTCACATGGTGCAGTCACAGATGCATAATAGAGGTCCAAACCTCCAGCCCCTTTCCAGAGTTCATCAGAACCCAATTACAGGTCATATGCTCCACGTCCCCATAATGTTAGAGAGTCCAATCGTACTCAATCAGGCTCATTGACAGTGCCTGGGAGGGGAGAGGAGGATTGTACAATTGACGCAATTCTGAAAGTGGATCAGTGTCCCATATCTAGAAGTAAATGGTCACTCTGTGTAATTTTTTATCATTACCGGAGCCACTCATTCAACTGTCAAAATGATTCCCTCTAGACAAAAGAAAGCCAAATTGTAGGTATCACAAATCAGCAGTGCACAAATAAAGTTCAGCCCCAGTTTCATTAAAAATAGGCTCAATCAGAGACAATCACCAGTTTGTGATTTGCGAATCGAGTCCCATGAACCTGGTACGAAGGGGCCTGCTTTGCAAATTCAACTGTGTGATTTACGGCATGCTGGAAGGTTTGGTGATGAAGACACAGGCAGCTCATGCAAAATTAAAATGAAAGTCCCAAGAATCCACAATTAGGCTGTACCTGGTCCTCACTAAAGAAAATGTAGCCTTTGATCTGAAAAAGAGACTGTGAGAGAAGTCATGTGGGATTTTACAGGGAAAATGATTGGCCTGATCAAATATTCAAAGCACCTCAAGATTATCTTAAAACAGATGTCGTTTTTTCCCCTGGCACTCCCATACCAGAAGGCCATAAGTGGTAACTGGTGCAAGCTCAATCATTGAGAGTATGATAAAACAGGGCATTTTGAAAGAAGTCATCGGGTGTCCATGTAACTCTCCAATTATGGCTTTGCAATAATTGAATAAATAATGGAGAATAGTTCAGGAAAATTAACAAAATAGTTGTTCTATGCAATCCAATGGTACCAAACCCTGCTTTAATCATTTTTCAAATTCACCCACACTCTGGATTCCCATCCCCAAAGAGAGTCAGTATCTCTTCGCAACCAGATTCCATCTTGTGTGGGTTTGAGCTCCTCAAGGGTATACCGAGAGTCCCTCCAAAAAATCTGGTGGGTAAGCTACAACGGGTGCAGAATATGGCCGCCAAGTTGGCTCTCTCACGCCCTAGGTCTAGTTCTTCTACCCTAGCTTTGAGAGAGCTACACTGGCTCCCGGTACATCTGAGAGTGCTGTACAAAGCCGCTTGTTTGGTGTTTAAGGCAGTACATCAACTGGGCCCGATACCTCTGCAGAATATGTTCACCTGGTACTCTGCCCCGCGACTTCTCCGTTCCTCTTCGGCGCATTTGCTGGTAGTCCCGAGGTTTCAGAGAGTCAGGATGGGTGGCCGCTCATTCAGTGTTGCAGCGGCCAAACTTTGGAACTCCCTGCCACTCTCCTTGAGAAGCCACAGAGACTACCTTCCGTTCAGGAAAGTGTTAAAAACGCACTTGTTTCCTAAAATTGTTGTGTAAGTGAACAGTGCCACCGCTCAAGTTCAAAGCGCCAGGATGCCCTTTGGGTGACAGGACTGCGCTTTATAAATACACTAAATAAATTAAATAAATAAATAAATTAGGTACAATTGTCTTGCTGTTCAACTCTGGTGCAATGCATTAATGATCTGCTGTTGGCATTAGTGAAAAAAGGTTCTAGACAGGACACAATTAACCTGCTCAACCACCACGCTGAGAATGGGCACATGGTTTGCCCTTATAAATACAAATATTGCCAATGACAAGTTAGGTATCCAGGGAATCAAATTGAGACAGGAGCAAGGAGAGTGTCACATGAACATGTCTCGACAGTTCTTAAGATGAAATACTCGACCACACAGAGAGAAGTTAGAGAGCTGATACTGCTGAGTATAACACAGGCAGTAGTCATGCAATATCCTCTTTTTTATGGGAGGTCAGGACTATTCGCAGAGGGAACAGAACCCAAGGCACACAGGCAGGGGCAGATCCAAAACCCGCAGAGGTATAAGGGGCAGACAAAGAGGAGTACAGGAAAAAACTCAGATCATGCAACGAGAGGAACAAGTACCTGAAAATAGTTTACAGGTGGTCAACCTCTCCTCTAAGGATCTTACTACTGATATGATTTCCCTATTGAGTAAGGGTCTCAGTTTCAACCCACAAGAATCGGGTGACATCTGTAAACTGAAGGGAGACCTATTTAAATTTGTAAGAGGACTTAAATTGAAGAATTCTTTTGCTTGTAATCCCACTGCTAATAAAAAAGTCACCAATACTATGATGGGTAGTGTGTGTGGTGTTCCAAGCATACAGGACATACAGGCAACTAAACTTTTACTTTCCATCACTGAGGTAGAAGAATCTCCCTACACTATGACTCATCTTCTTGAGGAATTGGACATTGACATGGATATCTCTATATCCAGTGGTCTTAAAAACAAATCGAGATGGACACCCACCCTCCCAGGTGGACATTCCATAGACACCTTTCATAAACGGTTTCTTGAGGACCTGAATGACAGAGACTTTAAACACACCCGGAACAAAGTATTCTATTGAGACAACCTTGGAGCAGGTGAACGGCAGGCTCTCAGATCCTTAAGCGAGGACAATGACATACTAATCAGAGAAGCAGACAAAGGAGGGAATGTAGTTATCATGAATAAGTCAGACTACAACAAAGAAATCATGTCCCAACTGAATGATGACACATATTACAAACTGATCAACCACAACCTCATGGGTCCCTTGGGTACTTTGATTAATAAACACCTATTGGAATGGCACACGAAGGGCCTTCGTGATGATGATGAACATGCCAACCTAAAAGTCTTCAGACCCACTTATCCATGCCTTTACACTTTGCCCAAAGTTCATAAACATTTGCCCTTTCCACTGGGCAGACCGATCATATCGGGCATTGACGGCCCTACAGAGAAACTGTCCGAATATGTTGACCTTTTTCTAGGTCCGTTGGTACGCACTTTGGCCAGCTACATCCAAGACTCCAAACACATATTGAGTCTGCTCGTGGACTTACAGTGGCAGCTGGAAATGTTCCTGGCAACGCTCGATGTGGTATCACTCTATACCAATATCCAGCCAGAACTCGGACTGCATGCAGTAATACAACTACTCAACAATAGGCCTGCTGCCCAGTGGCTATACAATGAAATGCTAATCACGATGATGCACCTCATTTTGCACAACAACTTCTTTTTGTTTGAAAACAAGTGGTATAAGCAAACCAGAGGTGTCGCCATGGGGTCGAAATTCTCCCCCTCATTTGCTAATCTGTTTATGGGTTGTCTAGAAATGGATTGGATTTGGGGTACCAAGGGAGCACCATGAATTGACCACATTATCTTTTGGGGCAGGTACATTGACGATTGTTTGCTATTGTGGTCGGGTACCCAGAATGAATTAGAACAGTTCAGCAACCACTTCAACACCAATGATTATGGCATGCAATTCACCATGGAGTATAGCAAGACAAATATCAATTCTCTAGACATTGAACTTTATATCAAAGATGGCAAACTCAACAGTCGTCTCTTTCGGAAAGGTACCTCCTGCAACTCTGTCCTACATGCAGATAGTCATCATTCCATACACCAAATTAGATCCATTCCATGTGGTGAATAAATCAGAGCCAGACGTAACTGCAGTGAAGAGACTGAAATTCAGAAATGCGTCAAAGACATGAAAACAAGATTCCAGAGGAGGGATTATTCAGAACACCATCTAAAAAGATCAGAGTCCTGAGTCTCTAGTGTGAGAAGAGAAGACACCCTACAGACCAAGAATAAACCCACAGCCAGTGACCAAATGGTACGCATGACCACAGACTTCAACGACCTCAGTCACAACTTACGCAAAAGTCTGAACAAACACTGGGGCAAACTTCTTGCTGACAGCACCCCGGCCGGTTGCATCACTAATCGTCCACAGATTACTTTTAGACGTGGAAGGACACTACGACCAGACTCAGCCCCACAGTTCCCAAAACTGGCAGAACACAGATGTGGCTTACACCGCACACCATTGGTTTCCACAAATGTGTATTCTGTGGTGTCTGTAGGTGGGCCAAACATAAAGTGAAAACCTTTAACAGATGCAACAACAAGACTTATAAGATAAAATCTGACATTAAATATACGACTAGATTTTCGATATAAGTAATATTGCAAATGTGGTAAACAATATGAGGGTAGCACCATCAGGCCACTAAAAGAGAGAATTTGTGAGAATGTTAGGGCCCTACACCAACAAGATGTTAGGTATCCTGTAGCAACACATGCAGCATTGTGCAGTGCACAAGGCCAGCGTAAAGAATTCACTTTTTTAAAATTGAATTCATAGACCCCAGTCTGCGTGGTGGTAACAGGGAATTACATCTAAGAACAGAAGCCATGTGGATTATGCGGGTACACACAGTAGAACATGGACTTAACTGTGATTCAGAGATGCAATATTTTTTAGGTGATTAGATACTCTGAACAATGTGGCCATGCTGTTTGTCTCTAATGTCACTTATGAATTTGCGTCATACTAATTCCTGCTTCTTGCTCTTGCAGTGTGGAGTATATGCTGTGAACTCCAACACTCACCCCAACGTGCAGTCATACCAATTGACTATGCCACAGTATTGATCTTGTGTGTGTGACTGTAGCACCCCTTTGATGACCATGTGGTGAATATTATGTGCCAGTACAATTGTTGCACTTAACCCCTCTTTAAACTAATGATATGTATGTGATATGTATGTCATTTGTGCTCTGGCTGTTTGTATATTTGCATATGTATGGAACACACGTTCTGTTTCTATGCGCCGTTGTGCCTGCTCTAGCACCTAGCGGACAGATCAGTAGTAAACACACACATTTGAACAATGCACATGTGTTCGCTTCCCTGGGAATACCTGGTCTTTTCTTGAATACATGTGAGAGGTAATACATGTCTCGTTGGCACTTTCGCCTTACAACCTCACGTTCCGGTTACATACCTTGCCGCACCTGTTCTCTTCTTATGCATGAGAACAACAATGCATGTCTCCTGGGCATTCTCACCCGATAGACTCATGCTCTGGCTATACGCATGTACCATACTGTAGTATAAAATACTCTGATTACCTGGGACTACTAGCGGTATCCCATTGGACACACCACTAAGTCTGATTTTGGCTGGCATCCCCCGAGGGATGATTCATTCTAACCCAACAACTTTTTCTGTATAATGCACACAACCCTAGTGTGAATTTGTGGACATGCATACGTGTCTTTATAGTTTACATAACCATTTTCTCCGACATTCGGTGCAGACGCGGTCCATTTATGTGATATTGTGCAGAATTCGGCTTGATGGTAGTTTTATTTTTATTCTGATTACCGCCAATGTGAATCTTCCAGTAGAGGATATTTCAATTCGACTACATGTGACTTGTAGTTGGAGTGCAGTGGGTTTACTAACACTGCATACACACGGTGTTCCCCTTCTTAAGGTAGCACAACTGATTAGGATTTCCATCATTATTATTGAGCCTTCTTACGTTTTAATTTTTTTCAGGCACTGCACTTGGGTGTCGCATTTCTTAGGATTAGGATTTCGATTATTAGTATTTAGCCTTCTTATGTTTTATTTTTCTTTCCGGCACCGCACGTTGGTGACTCATTGCGTAGGCACGTTCTTAGGCAATTGCTGCCTCACTTCCGACTTGACACTCGCTGTTACTCACAGCAGACTCGGTCTAGTCTTTTTCAGAGAAGCGCGTCCTTTAATAGACTTCCAGGTAGCTCCGTACTCACTCCCAGATTGAGTCGGAGCCGCCAGGACGTGAGCACGGAATAGGGTAAGTCCACTGTGACCATATGCCATAAACACTTGTTTATATCTCTTACTTTGGTACAGCTAGGCACTACAGTTTCTGTGTATGTCTCATATCCCATGTTTTTTTCCTCCCCCTGCCTTACTCCGCAGATATTCGGGAAGCACACACATGTGTTTGACCGGGAGTAGCGCGGATTCAAGCGCATGTCAACACATAAGTTTGAGCATTATCCGCAGCACCCTTTTAGATCTGTCTTCCACGAGGTGTGAGTGCAGCAGATCCTTACGAATGCCCTTATTTTTCTTGTCACACTACTTGGGACATTGATGCATTTGGGAGGATTTTTTCCCAGTGTGTGACCGTACTGGCGGCATTTGCTTAGATATATTCCTTTAAGGTGAGGTTCCTGTTTATCCGGTGTGCCTCTTCACCTTTCTGTGTTTATGATATCGGTTTTGGTGCTGGAGCCTCTTGACTTACAGCTTTATTGATACTTTCTCTGCAGATCACCTGTACAATTCGTTAGCTCCACTTAGAAATTATGAACGTGGTTGCCGGTTTGGAAGTATCACCATCACACCGGTGAGCGTCCTATTTCCTCTCCTTCACTTCATCTTTCTCATAGTTTTTTTTTGGGTAGTTGCTCTCTGGTCTTCGTGGCTCCATCCTGAATTAGTCTCTCTTCTCCTTTTGTACAGTTTACGCCATCTGTGGCCTCAATTCGCAGGTATTTTGCATGCCTTTTAATTAAGTGCACGATTCCTCACCATCATTATTTTCTGGACGTACCCTTACCCTCTCATTTTGCTTTATCCCTGCAGCTACTAGTATTCACTCTCGACATTATTCACTATTCTGATCTTCACTTGCGCCCTACCGGGTTGGAATTATCACTGGTCCAGGGGATAGATTTTTACGCCATTGCTTTACCTATTTTTACCTACTTTCCCTTTTTTTCATCATTTCCCCCCTATGGCTATGTAGTACACAATGACTCCCCCCATTTCCTTTTTCTGTACTTGTCTTTTAGACGTTACTGACCTTAGAGTCAACCATTAGGGTACTTTACAATCCTAGACTGGCTTAGCCTGTTCCTCCCGGGATACTCTATCCCTCCCCACATCTACGTTTACAGTAGACACTTTAAAGAATTTTCTTGTTTGTTTTTCACCATGGGGTAGTGGACTGGTGTTCTTGGTTGAACTTCACTCATGGACCGTAACATTCTCGCCAAGTTATGTGGTCATAATGACAAACTTAAGATGCTTATGTGTAGCCAGTATTGTGTTCCACGAGAGCTTAGAAAGGGGTAAGCCCCACACCAATTGTTGTGGGTTTCTCATTATGATGGTTTCCACAAGTGTTGGGTGATATCACTTTCCACATATGTGGGAACATGTGTTCTCCAGACATTGTCATTATATACAGTGTTCTCAGGTAATCTTTTGTATCATTCCCAGCCCTGAAGAGTCGGAGACCACTGTTTCTCTGACAAAACACTTGTCGGCTGGCTGCTTTGTGTTATGACCAATTAAAGAAATCAAGATATCAACGTTGATTACTGTGCCATTTGCTTTCGAATTACCTCTACATTGCTTACTTTAACACTGTATGTGTGCATGGGACTGTTGCTATATGAGAATGCTTTTGGGTCCGCATCGATGCCAGCTCACCCGACGAACATACGACGCCGCAACCCTCCACGCACTCAATGCCGACCGGATCCCCGCCGGCTACCGAGCCACCCTGAAACACACCCACGGACCCTTCACCTGCCGAGACTGCCGATTCACCTGCCTGCGATCTTGCACCGCACCCGCCAAGCCGAGCCCCAGCAACAACCACCTCAAGTGCATCCTGCTCAACACCCGCTCCGTCCACAGGCACGCCGTCGAACTCTGGAACCTCCTCGACTCAACATCACCAGACGTCGCCTTCCTCACAGAAACCTGGATGAACGCCTCCTCAGCACCTGACATTGCCATAGCCATCCCAGATGGCTATAAGATCAGCCTGAGAGACCGCGTCAACGAAACCGGTGGAGGCATCGCCATCTGCCACAAAAACACCATCCGCATCACCACCAACTCCGACGACACCCTCACCGCCGCCGAACACCTTCACTTCCAGATACACACCGACCCCAAGACCACCCTCAGAGGCACCCTCATCTACAGACCCCCGGGACCGCGCACACAATTCAGTGAAGCCATCGCAGACTTCGTCAGTCCACACGCCCTCACATCCACAGACTACATCCTCCTAGGGGACCTCAACTTCCACCTGGAGAACAACAAGAACTGCAACACCGCCACCCTGCTGGACAACCTCGCCAACCTCGGACTTAAGCAACTGGTTAACACCCCACCCACTACGCCGGCCATGCGCTCGACCCCGTCTTCTCCTCCAGCAAGCACATCTCCTTCAGCCACTCCACCGGACTACACTGGACAGACCACAGCTGCGTCCACTTCACCTTCAGGAAAACCACAATGCACCACCACCCGCAACAGATCCCCAACAGAAGCTGGAGCAAGATCACCGCCGACCAGCTCATCACCTCCCTCAGCCAGAACCCACCCACCAACACAACGGACCCCGACGAAGCAGCCCGCAACCTCACACAGTGGCTCACCAAATGCGCTGATTAACTCGCACCACTTAAAAACCCTCCCAGCAGACCCGGCAGCAAGAAAGCCTCGTGGTTTACCAACGACCTCAAAAACTCCAAGAAAAACCTGCTGCACCCACGAGAAAGCCTGGCGCACCGACCAGACAGCAGAACGCATGACTGCTCTCAAGAACGCCACCCGCATACACCACCAGCTGATCCGCACCACCAAGAAGACAGCTTTCAAAGAACGACTGGACAACAACACCCACAACAGCAAGGAGCTTTTCAACATCGTCAAAGAGCTCTCCAACCCCAGCGCCTGCAACACTGACATCACCCCCTCGCAAGACCTCTGCGACTCTCTCGCCTCGTTCTTCCACCGCAAGATCGGCAACATACACAACAGCTTCGGCGCGCCGACCACGCACCCAACCACCGAACCAGCGCCCCCCACCACCACCCTCCGCACCTGGACCCCTGTCAGCACCGAAGACACCACCCGCATGATGAACACCATCCACTCTGGCTCCCCCACGGACCCCTGCCCACACCACATCAACAAAGCCGACGCCGTCATCCCACCCCAACTCCGGAATATCATCAACAACTCCTTCACATCCGCCACCTTCCCGGAGAGCTGGAAGCATGCCGAGCTGAGCGCCCTCCTGAAGAAACCCACCGCGGACCCCACGGACCTCAAAAACTTCCGCCCCATCTCGCTCCTCCCCTTTCCAGCCAAAGTCATCAAGAAGATCGTCAACAGACAACTCTCTGCCTTCCTCGAGACCAACGGCTCCCTCGACCCCTCACAGTCCGACTTCTGAGCTAACCACAGCACCGAGACTGCCCTCATCGCAGCCACCAACGACATCAGGTCCCTGCTCAACAACGGGAAAACGGCTGCCCTCATCCTCCTGGACATCTCAGCAGCCTTCAACACTGTATGCCACCGCACTCTAATACAACGCCTCAGCAACACCGGAATCCAAGGAACGGCCCTGGAGTGGATCATCTCGTTCCTTGCCGGAAGAACCCAAAGAGTCCGCCTCCCCCGTTCTGATCCGCGGCCACCGAAGTCATCTGCGGCGTCCCACAAAGATCCTCACTCAGCCCCACCCTCTTCAACATCTACGTGAGCACTCTCGCAGCCATCGCCCGCCTACACAACCTCAACATCATCTCCTACGCCGACGACACCCAGCTGATCCTCTCCCTCACCAACGACCCCACCACCGCCAAAGCCAACCTCCAGGAAGGAATGGTAGACGTCGCAGAATGGATGAAGATCAGCCGTCTGAAACTGAACTCATCCTCGGACCCTATCACTTTGCCTGGGACGACTCCTGGTGGCCCCCAGCCCGGGGCAGTGCACACAAACCAGCGGACCGCGCACGCAACCTGGGCTTCATCCTGGACTCCTCCCTCACCATGACCAAGCAAGTGAACGCCGTCTCATCATCCAGCTTCAACACCCTGCGCATGCTCCGAAAGATCTTCCGATGGATCCCCACCGAAACCAGGAAGACGGTCACCCAGGCCTTCGTCACCAGCCGTCTGGACTACGGGAATACCCTCTACGCTGAAACCACAGCCAAACTCCAGAAAAGACTCCAGCGTATTCAGAACGCCTCAGCACGACTCATCCTGGACATCCCTCGCTGCAGCCACATCTCTGCCCACCTGAAAGACCTTCACTGGCTCCCCGTCAACAAGAGGATCACGTTCAGACTCCTCACCCACGCACACAAGGCTCTCCATGACACAGACCCGAAGTACCTCAACAGCCGCCTCACACTGTACACACCCACCCGCCAACTCAGCTCCGCCAGCCTCGCCCTCGCCTCCGTCCCACAATTTCGGAAATACACCATCGGAGGAAGATCCTTCTCCTACCTGGCAGCCAAGACATGGAACACCCTCTCAACTCACCTTTGGCTGACCCAGGACCATCTCTCCTTCAGGAAACAACTCAAGACCTGGCTGTTCGAGCAGTAGCGACCCCCCTCCCCTAAGCGCTTTGAGACCCTTACGGGTGAGTAGCGCTCTATACAAATTTCGATGATTGATTGATTGATTGATTGGGAATAGTGTGCTACTATCGTCAGTGGATTCACAACTTTTCCTTTGTGGCAAAGCCCCTAGAGAGGCTCACATACAATTATGTTAGTGACCCGGTACCAATGGATGAAGAAACCATGACAGCATCCACAAGAGCTAACAAATGTACTCTGCTGTGCACCTGCTCTTGGAATAGCAGACTACAATGGCAGACTACAACAAAGAATTTGTGCTGGTTTACTACCAACGTGATGGATGTGCACTGTCTGTTTTGACTCAGACAAATGGGGAAGTGAACCATCCTGTGGCATATTTCTCAGCCACACTTAATCCTGTAGCCACATCACTTCCTGGTTGTCTTAAAGCAATAGAGTGTATAAAAAATAATAATTAGTATAATAATTAATATTAACTCAGTGGCGAGGGTGGCTCACGGCAAGTTAGCCAGGTGTCTATCACACGTACATTGGTGTTTGTGTATAGCGATTGGCTTGGACACAGCTGAACTTTGTGCTAACTGTGTCCCCCCTTTTTCTACACATTAGAGCGGGGCCTCTATTTCCCGAGCGGTTGCCGGGCGAGGTGAGGTCTTCACCCACATAAAGCTGGGTGAGTATCACTAGGAGGAAATGCCTCTTCGTGATGAAGCTAATATGTATGCATGGGCGAATTTTGCGAATCTCGCGTTCGCGAATTTTGCGGATTTGCGAATTCGCAATCCGCAAAATCCGCGAATTCTCGCGAATTTGCGGATTTTTTTTTTTGTGTTCGCAAGTGTTTCTCCCAGTTCGCGAGGATTTGGTACTAGTTCGCAATTGCGAACTTACTTGTCGGCTCGCAACGGTCGCGACTATGTTGTTTCTACGTCTGGTTCATCATCACAGCCTCCCAGCACCCTCTGTTTCACCACTGGCACCCTCTCTTTGATCCATGCCACCCTCTGTTACATCAATAACACCCTCTGGTTCATCATCACTGTAGAAGATGGGGGGGAAAAGCAAGCCCACCTGCCCTGCTTGAACTGACATGAATTAATTTGGGGTTAGTTTATTAACAACACCTGCCCTGCCCCAACTGACAATAATGAATTAGGGGCTAATTAATGTGTCACTGAAAGAATTTCAAGTTCCAGCCTGGCACCTGCTTGTCTGCTCCTTTAGCTGTAAATCAGGACCTTTGTGGCATACAGTTAAGGTCAGAGCAGGGTCACACAATAGTTGCAAGCAGGCAACCGACTTCTGGAGGGCCCCCTCAGGAAGCACTACAGAGAATCGTTACAAATCATGAGGTTGACCTTTTGCACCTGCTCATTGCTTTTGCTTTTGCTAAAATCGTTTTTCGGTTTTTTCGCGCTATTCGCGGTGCGCGGCGTCGTGCGAAACCGACCGCGGAAGCCGCCAATTCGTGCGAATGAGCATTTTATTTTTTTGCGGATTATTTTTTTGGATACCTCCAACATTAGTGAGTTGGAGGTATCCAAAATACTGCCTCTCACATGGACAGATCACCATGCTATATTGTGTCATTTACCGATTAAACGAACCAACCCCGTCAAACAGACCCCTTTCCAAAATAAATTCAGAGTATGGAAGGACATCGATTACGAAACATTCAGGATGGCCTTGTCTAACACTCGCCCGAATATTCAGTCAGACCCCACTGAAGCAGTAGGCCAGTTCCTCAATTGGGTAGGCAATGCGGTGGACATGCATGCTCCACTAAAAACTATATCGAAAAACAGGAAAGTGCCTTCAGCACCGTGGTACTCTGATACCCTCAGAAAGCAAAAACAGATCTGCAGAAACCAGGAAAGAACCTGGCGCAAGACGTATGACAACATCAGCAAAGCCAAGTATAAAGACGAACTTATCATCTATAAAAAAATGATTATGGAGGAAAAAAAGAACTACTTTGAGCAGCAAATTAACAAATCAAAAAACTCAAGTCGACAATTGTTTGAAGTAGTCAAGACTCTGGCAGGGAAAGTAGTAGATTTGAGCCCTCCCCACTCACAGGAATTCTGCAATAATTTAGCAGGTTTCTTTTTCTCAAAAGTAAACGACATATATTCGGAATTTTCGGTTATTTCATCAAATACTAACACACAACCCAAACCTCCAAGAAATAACCCGGACTGTTTGTTTACTAGATTCAGGGATGTGACGAATCAGGAGATAAGAGATCTCATGAGACAAGTAAAAACAGGCTCATCCCTAGATCCCTGCCCCCCTAAAATTTTCATTCCAGTAATTGACGTGGTTAGTGAAGTCATTACTCCCATTTGCAACGCCATGTTCCAATCCGGGATTTTCCCAGATAAGTTAAAAAACACTCTATTGAAACCCCTTCTTAAAAAAACCGGTCTCGATAAAACTACCCTTAAAAACTACAGACCTATTGCCAGCTTGCCTTTCCTGGCCAAAATAGTGGAGAAAGCGATGAACAGCCAACTAGCTGAATATATCGAACAAAACAACCTCCTGGACGAGTCTCAGTTCGGGTTCCGGAAACTTCATGGAACGGAGACCGCTCTTATAAAGGCTGCCGATGACATCAGAACCATCAGGGACCAAGGAGGAACAGCGATACTGGTCCTGCTGGATCTTTCGGCTGCCTTCGACACGGTCAATCATGCTGTCCTGATTGACCGTGTCGAGGAAATGGGCATTCGCTCAAGGGCCAAAGAGCTTTTGGCTTCGTTTCTATCCAACAGAACGCAAGCAGTGACCCTGGGCGCATTCCAGTCCACTGAGCTTGCCCTCCCATGTGGCGTTCCGCAGGGCTCATCCCTAAGTCCGACACTTTTTAACATTTACGTGTCGGACTTAGCGAGGGTAATCAAGAACTACCGGATGAGCCTTACCTCATACGCCGACGACACCCAATTGGTGATCGCTATTAAGAATGATGGTGAGGAGGTAGCTGCCAGGTTCCAAGAAGGTATGCTGGCCATCAAGGAATGGATGTCTGAGAATTGTTTGCGCCTCAACTCAGACAAAACTGAGGTAATGATCTTTGGAAAACTATCGCCACTGTGGCCCACCTCTTGGTGGCCGAGCCCACTCGGAGCCCCCCCAGAACCTGTGCAAAAGGTCAGGAATTTAGGAATAATATTCAACGACAATCTTAACTTCTCCAGCCATGCCAATCAGGTTGCGTCGTCTGCCTTCTATAAGCTCAAGGTCATCAGGAAAATCCTGCCCTATCTTCCTGAGAGTACTAGGAAAACGGTGGTGAGCTCCTTAGTACTCTCATCACTTGATTATTGCAATGGATTATTTGCAAATGCTCAGGCTCGGGTGGTGGCCAAACTGCAGCTTATACAAAATGCTGCCGCAAGGCTACTAGCTGGTCTTCCCAAGTTCCAGTCCACCAAGCAAGCGATAAAAAACCTTCACTGGTTAACAGTAAGGAATCGCATTAGATTCAAGACTCTGTGTCTCACCTACAAAGCTCTCAAAGGTCTGGGACCAGCATTCCTCAGACAGAAACTCTCCTACTACCTACCGAAAAGATCCTTACGATCCGAACAGAGACATCTATTGGTAGTGTCACGTACTAGGACGGTGACATGGGGCGACCGATGTTTCACTAACTCTGCAACCAGACTCTGGAACACGCTTCCTATTGAAATAAAACTGGCACCCTCGCTACTACAATTCAGAAAGTTGATAAAAACCTGGTTATTTGACCAATAAATCGATCAGGATTACATTTTTTCTAGGGTAGACACATGCCTAATCTGAGATCTTCAGCTAAGTCACAGCGCCAAGACACCCACGGGTATATGCTGCGCTTTATAAATTTTTAAAATAAATAAATAAATTGTTGTTTCGCGAGTTTTTTTGCAGTATTCGCGAGCCGCTTGCAGCGCAACACGCAAATTTACCCCAAGGTCGAGTACGGGCGCGGCCATTTTGTTTGCGTGACGTATTTCCGTTTCCGCCCGCTATGTATAATCTCGCACAGTAAGCGCATTGCGAGTAGAGGTTCGCACGAGATCGCGCGGGAAATCTAGAGGTTCGCACGAGATCGCGAGGAAAATCTCGCGCGAACTTACTTTCGCGCTCGTGAACGGGCGCCGGCCATCTTGTTTTTCATTCATTTCCTGTGTCTGGGCATGGTGTTTAATCCTCTTCGTATCTTTGCCATCCTTTGCTTGTTTTCAGTTTTTTATTTACGATTTTGCTTCTTATCTATCCCTCTCTTTTCCTAGCTGTATATTTTTGTCTTTTCTGCTATTTTTCTTTACTTTTAAACTACTTTTTTAAACTCTTTTCTTTTCTTCTTCCCTATCCTATTCTTTCTTAATTTTCTACTTCTTCCTACCTTACCTGCCCAGACCATGGTCAAGCCAGGCGCCGTGAAGCTGCCCAGGCACTTGAGGGCCGCAGCGGCGGCGGGGAGTAGTGCTGGACCCAGTGCCAGGACAGCATGCGGGAGATTGAGGGGGGAGCAGGTGACGCGACGGGAGATATTCAGCCCGGAGGAAGTGGGCGCGCTGGTCTACTTCGTCCAGCGCCGCCTGCCCAGGACCATCGCGGGAGGCGGCAGGATCGCGGCCGGCGGCTACAACATGCGGGAGCGCCGGAAGCGGTGGGAGAAGGTGTGCTGGGCCATATCCCACCTCTACGGGGTCCAGCTCACCTACAGCCAGGTCACCCATCGCTGGACGGACCTCCTGGACCGCGAGCGCGACCTGCTGGACCAGCTCGGCTTGGAGATCCCCGGGCTTGGTGAGTAGTAGTAGCCATTTAATCACTCACTACTACGATGTTTTCTCCTGCTCTGTGTTGTTGTATTGCAAATATTTGTTTTTTACATGGAGCAAGCCAATAATGCCGCTGATGACAATTACATTGTAGTTAAATTATATTTCAAAATCTTCTGTGCATTTCAGGTGCACTGCTCTCCTTCTCAGTGGCGTTGCTACTATGCTTATTTGTTTTCTATTTCGTGGTCTCATTGGCCTGAGTAACTATTATGTATGAGTGTACTTTACAGAACTGCGTAATGCTAGACACTAGGGAGCAGATTACATTTACAAGCCCCTTGCGCCACGTTTACGTTGCCTTGCGTGTTGCAACAGCGGCGTAAACGTGCCGCATCCCTGCGAGTCATTTACAGCATGACGCATCTAGGGAGATGCGTCACGTTATAAAGCCATGGGCCTGCACCACAATGGGTGCGTTCCTAGTACGCAGGGTGGGCGGTCCGGCGGCTGTGCGCCTCGCAAAATTGCCTGAGTGAAATCTACAAGATTTAACGCAGGCACTTCTGCGACGCTGCTACGTCAATTCAATTCCTTATGTCTGCTCGAAGCAGGCGAAAGGACTGACACAGCATCTTAAGTATTGGGTGGCCCTGAGCATTACTGGAGTTGCATTGCGTTGGCGACGTGACTCCAGCGATGCGCCGCTCTTACGTGACGAGATGCGTCACGCAAGTGCCTACCCTTGCGCCAGGGCGCGCCGCATTGTAAATGAGGCGCATCTGCCGTGTTGCAAGGGTAGTTTTGCGTGACGCATTTGATCTGGCGCATCTCTGGAGATGCGCCAGAACGCGTAAGTAAGTATGCCCCTAAGGGGCAGAATTGCAATTACCGTCGCATCCCTGCAAAGTAGCAGGGATGCGCCATTAATTGTGCGGCCCGCTACCACCACCAAACATGGTGCGCCGTATTTGCAATGCGGCGCACCATGGGCCCAAAACGTCACCGAAGCTTTACTGCTGGAGTTGCGTCGCAACGATGGCGCAGCTCCAGCAATGCTCTGGGGTACCCTATCTCCCCAATGCTGGATCAAGCCGTACGTCTGCTTCAAGCAGGTGCAGGGTTTGTGTGACGCATCATTGTCCTAAAGGTGACTGATTGAAATTTTGTAGATTTCCCTCAGCCACTTTTAGGATGTGTTCCAGCGCAGGAATGCCCTCCCTTGCGCCGGAACGCCCCCTGATGGCGCAGGGCTTTATAACGGGATGCATCTCCCAAATGCGTCACGTTGTTATAATATTATACGCCGCACCATGGCGCCCTTTTTTGTTTAGCTGCTGCGTCACAAAAGTCACGCAAGAACGGCGCAAAAGAGCCGCAAGGGGCTTAAATCTGCCCCTTCCTTTGTACCCCTGACAATAAGAAAAATAGTGGCGGTGGATTGATAGTTTGACTATTTAAATGACTGGTAATGTAGCAGGCAACTGTTAGTGTTGTCACTGATCTGACTGAAATCACAATGGAGTTTGTCCGTCACTTTGCGTCTTGCCTGCGGACTGCTGCCTGCCAGTCCTAGGTGAACGTTTCAGTACTTTGTTTAGTGAGTTACGTGACTTTCGAAGTCACAGGTCCGCAAATAAATGAAAACTAACCCTAATCAATATAATTTCGCGGAAATATTTTGTTATTGTTCTTTTGAAATGTTTGATTTGGTTGACATTGACAAGCAACAATCATCCATGTTTTCTGTTCTTTCTTTCATGTTGTACGTCAGCTCCCCCCAGGGGCGAGAGGAGGACACAGGAGCAGCAGGCGGCGGATGCTGTTCAACAGGGCCAGGATCGGGCAGGCGAGGGCTCCTCTGCTGGCCCCAGTAAGTTTTCATTTTAGACTAGTACCTATTTTTCCTAGCGTTCCTCATTTGACTTTTTTCAAAATTGTCTTTGATCTTCTTGTAGACTGTATCTAAATTCTTATCCTGCCTCTACTATGACTCCCTGTGGTATTACTAGATTATTCTTATAAGTCTGTCTGTGTAGCTAACTAAGATTGCACGGTTGGCGAAACTCCCATGATTCTAGTCAGCAATAGCTCTATCAACTTAGTGCAGTCCTCTGGGATTGTCCATAATGTCTTTTGAAGTGTTCTATCTGGACTCATGCTTGCAAAAATTGCAAAACCTTTCGCTCAGTCACTCTAGTCTGGACCAAAAAACACAGATTGTATTTAAGTTTAAAAGCTTTATTAAAAGTAAACACATTTATTAAAATGAAGTCATAATAAAACTAAACGTTTAACTGATAATGGAAAAGTGGTTAGTGCTGACGATTAATTGAAGACATTTCTTGTGGTCGAGCCGAGCTCTCACCTGGTTTCAACTTGATCTTGTTGTTAGAAGTCCATCTTCTGTCTGTGTGGAGAAAAATGGTGCGTGTTAAAAAAACAGCCTTCATCAGTTGTGCCAAAAAGTGCAGCAAGACAACCTTCCCTGGAAAAAGGGACATTTTTTTTAACTTTAAAGTAGACAGTCACAAATTACATTGTTTTCACATGTCTTCATTCCTAGACCAAAGACTAGTGAGTGCTTTATTCTAACATTCTTAAATGTACTTTGTAGGTGGAACATCTGGTGGCGGGGCCAGTGTGGAGGTGGTGGTGCTCAACACGGAGGCGGAGGGCGATTCTTCAGGGGAGGAGGCGGCGGCTGTGAGAGTTGAGATGGTGGTAGTGGCGGCCAGAGGTAAGCTCTTATATATTCCTTACTTATTGAGATTGAAGACTAGCTGGGAAGGCAAGAATATGAGATGCATGGCTGGGTGAATGATGAAGCAATGATGGGTGGAAGGGCAACAGCCTGGGTGGGTGACACAGACACTGTATGTGTCCATATACCTGGATCATGCTACTATCTGACTCTTATATAGCATATGTGTATCTAGAGCAGGGGTACTCATAGTACGGCCCGCGGGCCGGTGGTGGCCCGGCAAGCCTTCCTTGGTGGTGCGCAGACCTTGCAGACAATCACTGCTCCCCCAGCCCCCACAGAGCAGAGGCTTTTTTGTATTTCACCTGTTAGCGCCCCTGCATCTCCACTCTGACAATCACTGCTCCCCCGGCCCCCACAGAGCAGAGTGGAGATGCAAGGCCACAAAGAGGTGAAATAGAACAAAGCCTCTGCTCTGTGGGGCCGGGCAAGCAGTGATTGTCAGGGTGGAGAAGCAGGGGCGCTACAACAAACAAAGCCTCAATAATATGTTAATGGTCTTTTAAAGACCTGTTAAGTACTTTGGTGTTGTTGTCTGTGTGTGCGCGTTGAGGAAGCGGTCTCAACCCGGGCTGAAGGCTGACACAGATAGACACACACACAGTGAGATGACAGAGGTGGAGGGAGAGGGAGGGCAGGAGGGAGAGAGAGATGGAGAGGGAGGGCAGGAGGGAGAGCAGGAGGGAGAGAGATGTATGTAAATGCTGGGTCTGGTGGCTCAGTGGATGAGGGCATCTGCTGCAGGGACCTGTGTGCAACCTCATGGTCACAAGTTATCGTTTTGCTTTAGCCCCGCCCCCTCTGACTCCGCCCCCACCAGTGCGGCCCTCGGCCACAAACTACACTGTAAATTTAGCCCCTGAGAGAAAGTTTGTGAGTACCCATGATCTAGAGAGAGTAGACGGTCAGTGGATGAACTAAGTGTAACTTTGAAGAGCATGTAACACTGCACCCGCACGTCCGTTCCAGTGTAGGAAAGGCAAGGAAAAGAAGTTTTAATTTTGTCCAAATACTACCATCAATAGTAGCAGTAGTTTGTATTGCAAGCACAGCATAGATCCGGTTATTACGGTGGCCACTCCCTACCTCTCTTAATAAGTTTAGTAGTACTCAGTCATTCATGTGTGGATGTATCACTGGTCACTCAATAAAAAGCAAAGCACCTAAAGTCATCCCATATATAAGCAAAAATATCCCATGTGAAGTGATAGATAATCAGATTATTTATCTTCTTCAATTTTCCATTTCTAGTACTCATTTCCACTGTAGGGTGAAAGTTAAATTAATTAAGCAGTAGCCCTTGAGTTGTAACAGAGTATTCTCAGTGCCACCCGTAATAGAAAAGTAAGAGCTTCACCACCTGCATGTACTGGACGGGTACAGTAACGCAACGCAAGTCTAGGTCACTCCTCATGGCGTGCGTCTCTTTTTCTCGGGTGCAAGTTTACTGCGCTGGCATTATGCCGGCTTGCAGAAGATAACGTACCAATTTTCCTAAACAAGAGACAAGAAGAAGAATAAGACTGGTGTACTTTCATAGTCGACTCCAATGGAAGTCCATAGTGCTCGTAGAATTTGTTCCTTAAACTCCCACTAATGTTAGAGCAAGGATGAAGAAGTGTGAGGTTAGATAGATACTGGCCTCAATAGTTATGTAATGCGCTTGCAAGTTGCTAGTTGTAGTGCAACACAAATTTCTGCTGAATGATTGAGTTAATCTTAAAGAGCATTGGTTACAGACTATGTCTTTCTTTCTTCATATAGGTTCTCCTTCCAAACGAACAAGGAGGAAGGAGCTGGCTAGAGCGGGCCGGCAACGCAGGATCGATGCCACTGTGGCCGAATATCGGCGGCTGGTGGCCCTGGAGGACGAAGAAAGTGTGCAGTCGACCACAACAACTACGTCGTCTGCATCGGCCTCCGTTCCCCCACGGGCTGCCAGTGCCACCCAGCACAGTGGTCCACCCAGACTGAGCCGGGCTGCCAAAGCCAAACGCCACCGCCGAGTAGCAAGGACAACAGCTTCCTCTCACAGCCGTTGCACCTACAAGGCATTGAAGGCACGCCTGCGCCGCAGTACCCTGATGGTGTCCCGCCTCCAGCAGGAGCTCCACCACTTTTCAAAGGAGTTGGAGGGGCTCCGCGTAGAGCACGCCTTGCTCCGCCAGGAGCATGATGCCCTGGCCCAAAAAGTTGACAGCATCCACCCATAGTGTCCCTTGCCCCTTTTTTAGAGACTTTTGGGGGGTGGGAATTGGGAGTTGGGTTTTTGGGGACTTTTGAAGGACAATCGTTGGGGTTAGGGAGGGTCTTGCGGGAGAATTTTTTGTTAGGGATTTAAATATACTTTTTCAAACATTATCTGAGCATACCCGTTTCTTACTGCTTGCCTGGTGGGTGGGGGTTTAACAGTGACTTTGTTTTCCTGAAAGTTTAGTTCCATTTTCTTCCTTTAAGTGTAAATGCCCAAATGTTTTCAACACTAAGTGCCTCTCACAGACTAAGTGAAGTGAATCCAAGAGTCCTAGGACTTTAGTAGTACTACCTTCAGTCTCTCGTCTCTCGTACTAATACTCCATTATACCCCCAAACCACCAAACGCTTATCTTACCTGTAATTTGTGTTTGAAAGTAGGGCTAGACCCAGGGCTGGCTCCACGGGAAACAGCGAATAAGGTTGGCAATCTTGGTCGGATAAAATTTCCTCATAGCGGTGGTACTAGTGGTGTGACACAGTGGCAGTTGCATGCCTATGAAAAAAAAGAAAATGAAATCTGGTTTGTCCTCCTGAGCAATTCAACGGTACAACTGAGAATATAGCAGGTGACAGAAGTACAGTAGAACAGTGCCACATTGTAGCCTAACAAATGGTAAAGTATAACTACTAATTCGGTTGAAGTTCTTTCACATTAGCAATGGTTCTTTGTCAAGCAGAGTAAGAATATATCCTCGGATTTCTTCACCAGCCTGTTGCTATCACCTTATCCTCCCCAGCAAGTGTGTGGATTTATTGCTGTAATTTAGTCACACATCAATCAAAACCACACAGCCCGGGGGAAGAGGGTTAGGGTTTGAAAAATGGATGGGTACGGGGGTTTTTGGGAAAGGTTTTGGGAGACAAGAAAAAATAGCACAGCATAGACAAACAATTGTGAACATAAACAAATCTTTGGGTACAAACCTATCCATCAATCTTTGAAAGTGCATACACTACTGCATGCATATCAGTGAAAAGTAAGTAGTACATTCGACAACTGTGGAAGAAAGAATGCGACAGTACAGGGCCTGTGTGGAATTATTGATAACGATATTCAACATAAGGTCTCTGTAGCCAGATACCCGAGAGCCTTGCTGGTCACTATAAATCCATTCATAACAACACTCAATGGGGTTGGTCTGGAAGGTATAGTAGATAGAAAAGGAGAAATTGCTTTTTTTCTAGGTGTCCCCTCACTCACCAGGGTTGCCCCTTGGTGACATGCTTCATCATTGGGGCCATCCCAGTCCTCTACGGCCTGGGGCGTGCTGCGACTTGTGAATTACGTAGGAGCACTTACCAATGACTATGTGTGGTGCAGATGTGATAGTGGAGTGGACTAAGTGATGTGTTAAGGGATCAATTTAGAAGCAGAGAGAGATCCAAGAAATGCAGTCACAGTCAGAGAAAAAGGCAAGGGATACTGTATCTATGTGGTTGTAGTGGTCCTGTTGGAAGTGGTAAGTAAGTTGCCTGCAGAAAAAAAATCCTCCTATTAGCGGCACTCCTCCATTGCAGCCGACGCTTCGTCCATCGATGTTGGTCACCAGAAGACACCCTGTAAAAAAAAGCACAGCATAGACAAACAATTGAACATAAACAATTCTTTGGGTACAAACCTATCCATCAATCTTTGAAAGTGCATGCACTACTGCATGCATGTCAGTGAAAAGTAAGTAGTACATTCGACAACTGTGGAAGAAAGAATGCGACAGTACAGGGCCTGTGTGGAATTATTGATAACGATATTCAACATAAGGTCTCTGTAGCCAGATACCCGAGAGCCTTGCTGGTCACTATAAATCCATTCACAACAACACTCAGTGGGGTTGGTCTGGAAGGTATAGTAGATAGAAAAGGAGAAATTGCTTTTTTTTAGGTGTCCCCTCACTCACCAGGGTTGCCCCTTGGTGACATGCTTCATCATTGGGGCCATCCCAGTCCTCTACGGCCTGGGGCGTGCTGCGACTTGCGAATTACGTAGGAGCACTTACAAATGACTATGTGTGGTGCAGATGTGATAGTGGAGTGGACTAAGTGATGTGTTAAGGGATCAATTTAGAAGCAGAGAGAGATCCAAGAAATGCAGTCACAGTCAGAGAAAAAGGCAAGGGATACTGTATCTATGTGGTTGTAGTGGTCCTGTTGGAAGTGGTAAGTAAGTTGCCTGCAGAAATAAAATCCTCCTATTAGCGGCACTCCTCCATTGCAGCCGACGCTTCGTCCATCGATGTTGGTCACCAGAAGACACCCTGTAAAAAAAAGCACAGCATAGACAAACAATTGAACATAAACAATTCTTTGGGTACAAACCTATCCATCAATCTTTGACAGTGCATGCACTACTGCATGCATGTCAGTGAAAAGTAAGTAGTACATTCGACAACTGTGGAAGAAAGAATGCGACAGTACAGGGCCTGTGTGGAATTATTGATAACGATATTCAACATAAGGTCTCTGTAGCCAGATACCCGAGAGCCTTGCTGGTCACTATAAATCCATTCACAACAACACTCAATGGGGTTGGTCTGGAAGGTATAGTAGATAGAAAAGGAGAAATTGCTTTTTTTCTAGGTGTCCCCTCACTCACCAGGGTTCCCCCTTGGTGACATGCTTCATCATTGGGGCCATCCCAGTCCTCTACGGCCTGGGGCGTGCTGCGACTTGCGAATTACGTAGGAGCACTTACAAATGACTATGTGTGGTGCAGATGTGATAGTGGAGTGGACTAAGTGATGTGTTAAGGGATCAATTTAGAAGCAGAGAGAGATCCAAGAAATGCAGTCACAGTCAGAGAAAAAGGCAAGGGATACTGTATCTATGTGGTTGTAGTGGTCCTGTTGGAAGTGGTAAGTAAGTTGCCTGCAGAAAAAAAATCCTCTTATTAGCGGCACTCCTCCATTGCAGCCGACGCTTCGTCCATCGATGTTGGTCACCAGAAGACACCCTGTCCACTGCCTGATGCTGAATTGTGGCTCGCTACTGTGAAGCCTGACTCCATCCTTTTTTCCCCATTGCAGAGACTGAAACCCGGCCTGTAATTATTCAACGAAAAACAGGAAGTGATATAATATTACAACACCACTGATAAATAAATATAAGGTATGTAGGCTGTGGAGTGCAAAAAGTCACAATTTGATTTTCCTAGTAGACAGTACAATATTTTTGAAAGTGCGTACTCTGAGTCACCTTTTGAAGGATAAATTAGTATGGGCAAATTAATGTAGCGGATCTTGCCCCTCAAGCTAGGTGTACTGTAAACTGTGTTTTAGAACAAAATTAGATCTTCCTAGCAGTGCTCCCACCCAGACCCTTACTAAAGCCAGTCGCAAAAATGTAGAAGACCCCCAATCAAATCTCAAAAAACGAGGCCTAGCAGAAAACTGGTGACAAAACTTACTTTGAAAGTAAAAGTAGGCCGAAGTACCCCCTTCCTAATTACCCCTTACCCACCGTGGATTGCATTCAAACCACTTGCAAGCACCAAGCAAAAGTAGCCATAGCCAGCATCGCTCCAAGACTCGAAATCCCCCCCACTCAAACACATGCAATAGAAATACTGCTAACCCTAACGAACCCTAAGTTAAGAATAGTGGCAAAGGCTTTCTTTAACTATGCCAAATCCCCCCTTTCCCACCATGGATTTTCTTCAAATGACTTGCAACCAAAATTACACATTCTCACGAGTGCTCTAAGACCCCCGAACTCAGTTGCAAAAATCTAGAACACCCCGAAACACATGCAATCCTGCTGCTAGGGCTAACCCTAACGAACCCTAAGTTACAAAAAGTGCCAAAAGGCTTTTCCGTGAGGATTTTGTCCCAACCACTTCTACCCGGTATTAGACCATCCCAGGAATGCCCCAAGACCCGCCAACCCACCCGCCAAGAAGCATAACACCCCCAAACAGGCCAAAAGCAAAATCTCATACTTGCAATATTTCTCGGCCTTCGGTCCAAACGCGCTGCGTAGCTAGGCCATAAGTCGGGGTTGCCACAACGGATTTCCTGAAAAGCAAATGCAATCAAGATTAGAGTGTCACAGCAGTGCTCCCAGACCACGAAACTCACCCACAAACACCAGGAAGCCCCCCAAACAGGCCCCAGAAAAGGCTACATTGAGCAAAATGCCATAAATAGCCCAAAAAAAATCGGCCTGGATTTTGTCCCAACCACTTCTACCCGGTATTAGACCTTCCCAGGAATGCCCCAAGACCCGCCAACCCACCTGCCAAGAAGCATAACACCCCCAAACAGGCCAAAAGCAAAATCTCATACTTGCAATATTTCTCGGCCTTCGGTCCAAACACGCTGCGTAGCTAGGCCATAAGTCGGGGTTGCCACAACGGATTTCCTGAAAAGCAAATGCAATCAAGATTAGAGTGTCCCAGCAGTGCTCCCAGACCACGAAACTCACCCGCAAACACCAGGAAGCCCCCCTAAGAGCACCTCAAAGGCAAGCAAGTCATCAAAAACACAAATAATTTTCAGCCTGGGATTTGGTCCAAAACACTTTTATCCGGTATTAGAGCTTCCCAGCAATGGCCCCAGAGCCGTCAACTCACCTGCAAAGAGGTACAACAACACCCCCACAAGTGCTGAGTCTTTCTTCATTGGGCGTAAACCAGCCCTCTGGTTTGATGGAAATAGGAGTCTGGAGGAGGAGGATAGAGGAGCATGTTCTTCTGAAATTGTGAACCTGAGGAATGCAGACTGCGGCAACTTCAAATCAATTAGCAAACCAGTGAAGACAGTTCTGCTGATGGGCTTGATTTTGTGATTATCTGATTAAAGTTTGAAATATATTAACTGTGCACAACAAAGAAAGACAGACAGACAGGAATAAAAGTGAATAGGGACGAAAAAGAAAGTTATTGATTCGTTGTCTCATTTTCAGGGCTCGGTATCACGGTCCAGGAATAAGAATAAGGCTTCGTGATCATACTCTGCGAATTCAGGCAGGGTGAGCTCAGTGTCACCTGACAGAGTAGAAATTCCCTCATCTATGTTGCTGGCCACCTCCTCTTCATCCGGCACGCTTTCTCGTACTCTGAAATCTGGTGGTATGAGGTGCTGATTCATCTTGATCATTGTTAACCTCTCCACATTTTTGGGCGAGAGGCGGCTCCGTTTGGGAGTTACAATGCCACCAGCAGCACTGAAAACCCGTTCAGAAGACACGCTTGCGAGTGGGCAAGACAAGTAGTTTAAAGCCAGGTTGGTGAGCTGTGGCCACAATTCTTTTTTCCCATGCCAATACGCCAATGGGTCAGAATTAACATAGACCTCTGTTGAGTCATTCAGATAGTCCTTCACCATCGACTCAAGGTCCTCTTCCAAGGTTCCTCCACTTTGCTTAGCTCTTGCTGTGCCTCTGACCTTTTGAGAACCAAACCCACGCAGAGCTAGCCAATCCTCTTCAGCCTCCAATGTTTCTGTTGTGTCTCGTGCAGATGATCCGGTTGCCGGTGTCTTTAACGGCTGAGAGGTCACTTGTGCCACAGCCACAGGTGCAGAAGTGGATTGTTTTGACTGGGGATGGCATGCTGATGTACTGCCATTTCCTTCAATTTTCAGCCGTTCTGTTTCAAACCTCTTGGCTGACAAGGCTAGCCAACGTTTGTACTTTGGAACATGTTCATCATCAAAAGGAAAGAATGCTTGGCCTGCCAGCGCCTTTTTGTAGCGTGGATCCAGAATAGTAGCACAAATGTAATGCTGTTCTGAGTGGATCTTTTTAAGACGTTCATCACCTTGTAGGAGCTCTAATAATTGCTCAGCCAGAAGCAAAGAGTCTTGGTTTTTGTCATCTTTTTCAAACACAGAACACACCTCCTTCAGTTGGTCCTCCAGCATGTACAACAATGGGATAGCTTTTCCCAAATTAGAGTCCTCCTTGCTGACTGCACGCGTTAAGAACTCAAAAGGACGAAGCATGCGTGTCAGGCCTTGAACTATGTTCCATTGCGGCCCACCCATCCTCAGCTCCTCTGTACCCTCTGTAAGGAAATATTGATCGAGTTCCATATACTGCTCATACAGATGCTCAAGCATGTAGAAGGTTGAGTTCCAACGTGTTACCACCTCCTGGATGAGTGCTTTCACTGGCATTTTACGTTGATATAGCAGGCTCCTCAGCTGCTTCCGGGCCTTAAAAGAATGGCTGAAATGCTTGCACATTTTTCGGCAGGTGTCCAATACACTGTACGCTGCACTGGCTTTATTAGCCAAGAATTTTTGGACAACCAGGTTTATACAGTGCGCCAAACACGGCACTCTGAAATAGTAACCGTCCCTCATGGCCTTAACTATATTGGCGCCATTGTCCGTGGAAACACAACCAACCCGGCGTTTTAGTGGGGACAGCCAGTTAAGGACCTTTGTGTTAAAGACATCCAAAATGTTTTCTGCTGTGTGACGTTTCTCCAAACCAAACATGGCTATTGTTGCATGTTTCCGAGCAGCTTTAAAAACAATGTCCGTGTCAACACCTGCGTTTAGCTTTGCTTTAGCCCCTGAAAAAAAGACCCAGTGTGCAGTGATGCACATGTAATCAGCGCCTGCGCCACTGGTCCACATGTCTGTTGTCAGATGTATAGTGTGAACAGCACTCTTCTGCAAAGCTGCCCCAATCACCTTCAGAACATCTTCATGTAGTGCTGGAACCGCAACTCGGGCAAAATAGAACCGTCTAGGAACCTTCCATTTAGGGCAGAGCGCTGCCACTAATTCTAGAAAACCAACCCCTTCTACAAAAGAAAAAGGGAGAAGGTCCAGAGCTAGCATTTTAGCCAGCTTAGTGTTATACAGACGCGTCAGTGGGTGGTTGCGTTCATATTGCGTTTCTGTAAACAACATCTTTTTAATGTTGCCCTGGACCAAGGATTTACGGGATGATGATGATATCTTCGACCCAGTTACGCTCGCTGATGAACTTTTCCGCATTGATGTCTCACTCTCTCCCACACTCTTAGTGTGCCTCACATGGGGTGTGCTGCTGACAGGGGTACTGGGTGTAAGTGAAGTGTTTGAATCGTCTTTTTCCTCCTCGTCATCATCAGATGAAAAATCAACGCTTTCATTACGTCCAATTCTGGCTTGCATAAACGCCTTTAGGTGCGGAAACCATTGGACAGGGTGCGCTCTCCTAAGATGACCTCTCTGGCCTCGTGTACCATAGTTAGAACCAAGCTTACCACGACCAACTCGAACCTTACAAAGGCTACAAATGGCTACGTTTTCCATTTTTGGGCAAACACTAAAGAAGTCCCAAACTGGAGACTTGAAATGTCTTTGGGGGCCGGAGGAGGCGGCGATACTGGTGGTGGTGGTCCTGCTGCTAATGCCAGATGAAGTGGAGGATGTGGATTGCCGAACTTCAGTACGTTTTGCACTTTCACCACCACGAATTGAGGTCGAGGTGGGTACCTTCTTGCGAGGAAGAAATATGGAAGCGGTAGGTTTTGGTGTACTACTTAACTCCAAATCTAATGATTCCATTTCCATTGCCTCCTCGTCGACATCATCATCACGCTCAGCAGCTTCTCGGGATAGGGTCAAAATGTCTCTTTGCTGCATGCCCGGTGGGGCTGCAGTGACCATTGTGATGACTGGCACGTCGTCATCGTGAGAGGCTTCATCACCAGCAGTATCTGTCACTTCTTGTTGAGCCTCATCACACTCCATTGGTATGAGTTTTCGACGACCTTCCTTTTACGCTTAGGTACCGGTGTCAGATCATGGTGTGCCTCACTGTCAGACCGCAGTTGTGGTTCCCAAGCTGGATCTGTATCATCAGAAGGAGGTGGGCTTGAAGAAGATGTAGACACCCCCCTTGATCTTTTCCTTGCTAGGGATGTGGAAGACAATGAATGATCATAAGGAGGAGTGGCTTCCAATGATACCTCGGCTTCATTGTCGATTTCCTGATGTGCCCCTACTTCGGGAGGAACAACTATTGTGGGCACTTGTGAACCTCCATGCACCTTTGCTTGCGCATCTCCTTTTGCTGCCTCTCCTTCCACATGTACTTGGGCGTGTACTTGCACATGGTGTTGTTGTTGCGGCTGTGGTTGTTCAACACTTGTCAGATGAGTTACAACAACCTGTGTTGATTCAGGGACATTGCTGCTACTTTCTTGCGATGAGCCAACATCACTGGTCGATGGTGATTGGAGAAGTACACTGACTGCCTCTGAAGCACTCAAGGACTTTGACTTAAGTTGGCGTGGTGGTGGAGGCACTGAACCCAATGGAGCAGGGGTGCTGCTCCCAGCTTGGTCCCCAGCAGATCCTGCTGCTGCAGGCGTACTTTTTTTTTTCTCCCAAAAAACGTGGCGGGTGGCACACCAGCCTCCTTGGTAACTTGCTTCTTCTGCTCCTTACTAGCAACTTTCTTGCTAGAGGAGCTACGGAGACCTTTTTTTGGGGGCCATCTTCTTCAGAGCAGGTCAGACAGCAGGCCGCAGTTGCACGAATTGTAGAGTTGTCTGAGGCCAGACGTGACGTCGCGTGACGTTATGCTGCACACACACACCGCTGCAGGACTTCTTCCTGGCACTGGTGGTTCTCTTGAGTCTTGTGCACCTAAAAACAATGGAAGACAGAGGAACATCAGTTCAGTTATACAGCACAAAAAAATCGAAAAACACTGCAAAATCAGCACAATCCCAATCCATCCATGCCCTCCATAATGTTTAAATTCAAGACAACCCACAGAAAGACTAGACCCATGCAAGACTCACTACCCCTGGGCATAAATAAAGGTTGAAAAGTAGGCAAAATGGTTGCAGGCCTAACAACAAAGCCTGCATTCAAAATGGCCACTTGCCTGCCAGCACATGGCCAGTGCCTGTAGCTGCACTCAAAATGGCCACCAGCCACATGGCCTGTCCCTCCCCATGAACACCCCCAAAAATCGAAAAACACTGCAAAATCAGCACAATCCCATTCCATCCATGCCCTCCATGATGTTTAAGTTCAAGACAGCCCACAGAAAGACTAGGCCCATGCTAGACTCAAATACCCCTGGTGAAAAGGCCACAAGTACAGGCCCAAAAAACGAAAATCACTGAAAAATCAGCACAATCCCATTCCATCCATGGCCTCCATGATGTTTAAATTCAAGACAACCCACAGAAAGACTAGGCCCATGCAAGACTCACTACCCCTGGGCATAAATAAAGGTTGAAAAGTAGGCAAAATGGTTGCAGGCCTAACAACAAAGCCTGCATTCAAAATGGCCACTTGCCTGCCAGCACATGGCCAGTGCCTGTAGCTGCACTCAAAATGGCCACCAGCCACATGGCCTGTCCCTCCCCATGAACACCCCCAAAAATCGAAAAACACTGCAAAATCAGCACAATCCCATTCCATCCATGCCCTCCATGATGTTTAAGTTCAAGACAGCCCACAGAAAGACTAGGCCAATGCAAGACTCACTACCCCTGGGCATAAATAAAGGTTGAAAAGTAGGCAAAATGGTTGCAGGCCTAACAACAAAGCCTGCATTCAAAATGGCCACTTGCCTGCCAGCACATGGCCAGTGCCTGTAGCTGCACTCAAAATGGCCACCAGCCACATGGCCTGTCCCTCCCCATGAACACCCCCAAAAATCGAAAAACACTGCAAAATCAGCACAATCCCATTCCATCCATGCCCTCCATGATGTTTAAGTTCAAGACAGCCCACAGAAAGACTAGGCCCATGCTAGACTCAAATACCCCTGGTGAAAAGGCCACAAGTACAGGCCCAAAAAAGGAAAATCACTGAAAAATCAGCACAATCCCATTCCATCCATGGCCTCCATGATGTTTAAATTCAAGACAACCCACAGAAAGACTAGGCCCATGCAAGACTCACTACCCCTGGGCATGAATAAAGGTTGAAAAGTAGGCAAAATGGTTGCAGGCCTAACAACAAAGCCTGCATTCAAAATGGCCACTTGCCTGCCAGCACATGGCCAGTGCCTGTAGCTGCACTCAAAATGGCCACCAGCCACATGGCCTGTCCCTCCCCATGAACACCCCCAAAAATCGAAAAACACTGCAAAATCAGCACAATCCCATTCCATCCATGCCCTCCATGATGTTTAAGTTCAAGACAGCGCACAGAAAGACTAGGCGCATGCAAGATTCACTACCCCTGGGCATAAATAAAGGTTGAAAAGTAGGCAAAATGGTTGCAGGCCTAACAACAAAGCCTGCATTCAAAATGGCCACTTGCCTGCCAGCACATGGCCAGTGCCTGTAGCTGCACTCAAAATGGCCACCAGCCACATGGCCTGTCCCTCCCCATGAACACCCCCAAAAATCGAAAAACACTGCAAAATCAGCACAATCCCATTCCATCCATGCCATCCATGATGTTTAAGTTCAAACTAGCCCACAGAAAGACTAGGCCCATGCTAGACTCAAATACCCCTGGTGAAAAGGCCACAAGTACAGCCCCAAAAAACGAAAATGACTGAAAAATCAGCACAATCCCAATCCATCCATGCCCTCCATGATGTTTAAATTCAAGACAACCTACAGAAAGACTAGGCCCATGCTAGACTCAAATACCCCTGGTGAAAAGGCCACAAGTACAGCCCCAAAAAACGAAAATCACTGAAAAATCAGCACAATCCCAATCCATCCATGGCCTCCATGATGTTTAAGTTCAAGAGAACCCACAGAACGACTCAGTCCACCCACCACTGAGTACCCCTGGGCAAAAGGTCCCAAAACAGCCCAAAAATCGAAAATTCCAAAATTTTAGTTGCAGCAACTGTAATGCCCCAAACAAACTTACTTGTAAAATTTCTAATCCAACAGTGATCCAAAGAAAGTCAAAAAGGCCTCAAATCCAAATATCCAGCAGCATCCACAAAAAGTAATCCTTCCAGCTCCAGATCCAAATGAAAAGTGACCAGGAGATGGACAAAGCACTGGGAGGAGCCTGCTGAACAGGAACAGGAAGTTGAAGACTGTGGGGCACTTCCTTCCTCCCACCCCCTCCCCCCCTCCCCAAAATGGACTCCTCGCTAAAAAAGTGCAGGCAAATGTCAACCTAAGGAGTTATTCAGATAAAAATCATCATTTCTAGAAGGTTTATGCTGCTTGCTGGTGGATTTCTTGTGCAGAATTGCAAATTTTATATTTTCGCTCGCCGCATCTCAAATCTCGCAATTGCGAAATACCGCGAGACGTGATCTCGCCGTACTCGCGTTGACAAACTCTCGCTGGCAATCCGCGATGACGTTGCGCGCTCGCCAATTCCCGCGGGATCACACAGCAAGATCCAAAATGGCGCAGCACTCGCAAACTATCGAGAAAAACAACCTGGCAAACGATGATAAACGCCGCGCGCCGCAAAAATTGTATCACCAACGCCGCGCGCCGCAAAAAAAATCCGCTGCGTGCGAATTTGCGGATTTTGCGGGAAATTCGCAAATCTCGCGGATTGCGAATTTCCCAAAAATCCGCAAAATCCGCGAGCGAAACGGATTTTCCGCCCATGCTTACTAATATGCTTATTTTTTGCGGAACGTCAATTGTTCTCGCAGGTGTGGCTTGCCTTGATGGTGTCTTGTGGGTCATGCTGACTCGTGTGTTAATGGATACATGGTATTTTTTGTTTTTTGTTTTTTAACACAGGAAGAAGATTGCTTTCCTGCCCATACTGGATATTAAGGTTCTAAGTTTTTGGGAGATTTGTCTTCCCAAAGTACATTGTACGCTGTTGTGTGAAACTAATGTGTTTGCACTTTTGTATACTTTTTCACACTGTATTGCAGTAGCTAACTAACTTATAAGGTCCTGAAGAAAGCTGGAGAAACACTCCATCTAGCTGAAACTAGTCGACCAAACTGCACAGCGCTATAATGTAGTCTCACATTCTGACTACCATGAGCGGGTTTTAATCTTGACACCTACACTTATCCTTAAAGAAAAATGTTTTCAGTCTAGGTAGTCATTTTTAACTAAGCACTTTTTCTTTAAGCACTGCATTTTTTGTATTGTAGGTTGCGCACAATTGTGGCTATATGTACCGTTTTCCAATTCCGTACCATCTTCTGATGGCACGGGCGGTACACGGAGCTGTTGCCCCTTTCCCCACATGATGATATGCCGCCACGAGGGCGGTCTGATGGGACTTTTTTAGCCCTTTGTGACGCAACACACTTCCCCACACACGTATCCGTGTGATCCTCTCGCACCAATCAGGAAAACACATCAATTTGGACCTGGTCTTCTCTTTTTGTGTGGTTTGTCTTAAAGCAATTTCAACAGTCAGTATGAGTATACAGCAGAGCAAAGGCACTGGAATGGGTCACCCGCATATTGCAATGGTTCCCTTTTCCATCGAGAACCTTATGACCTGTACCTGAAATAGGCACATGATCAAAATATTCATCTTTCCCTCTATGAGAGATTAATTTTTGCTGCTGAGAATGTCTCACTGTGGTGGTGCAATACACTGAATAATGCAACATTGTTGCCCCCTCTTGAAGAAGATGATAAGGGCTAGTTTGCCCACAATTGCATTCATGTAACCAAGTTATGTATGAGACGGAGACCATACATTCTGGATGTACACCTTGTGGAACCTGATCACACATTAGTTGTTGACAGTTCTTGCCAGAGAGACAGTCGTAGTGTTATAAGATCAACTTACACTGTATCACAAATCGTCAGATGAACTCTGTCTCATCATCCTGCTTCCACATGCTACGCCTGCTCCAAAAAATCTTCAAGTGGATCCCTATTGCGTTTAGAAAGACAGTCACCCACGCACTCATCAGCAGCAGACTCGACTACGGCAAGGCACCCTATGCCAGCATCACCCCAAAACTCCTCAAGAAAATTCAAAGCATCTAGACCGCCTCCGCAAGACTCATCCTCAATATTCCCCCCTGCAGGCACATCATCAGCCACCTGAGAGACCTCCACTGGCTTCCTAGTCAACAAAAGCATCACCTTCAAGCTCCTCACACACGCCAACAAAGCCCTACATGACACGGAACCTGCATACCTCAACCACCGCCTCTCGTTCCACACACCGACCAGAGACCTCCACTCCGCCCAACTGGCCCTGGCTGCCATCCCACGTATCCACAAGACCACAGCCGGGGAAAGATCCTTCTCCAACCTCGCAGCAAAGATCTGGAAATCCAGGCCTCTCCCCCTAAGGCTATAACTGTCAATGCTCCAATTCAGGAAGGACCTCAAGACCTGGCTGTTCGACTGAACCACAGTACCTTGCAACAGATCTGCTGTTGTACCCCCATCAGCGCCTTGAGATCCTTATGAGTGAGTAGTCGCGCTTTACAAGCCACTTGATTGATTGATTGATTGATTGAAATGGGCTTGTAGAAGCATCCTACTGGTGCAATGTAACTTCTGCACAATTGGCTGAACAGATAGTTCTGATAAGGGCATGCTGTGCGTCTGATTGATTGTGAATCACCACTTACACTGACAGGCAGTATGGGTTTGGTATTGTTAATGACGTCGGACAGTTGTCGTCACAGAGAGGGGTTTTTACCCCATCAAAAATAGCCTGTGTTTCATGAATTTGTTGACTGCACTGTGTTGCTAAGAAAAATAGCAGTTGTGAAGTGTGTGATGATTTTGTTACTGCAGGAAACAGGCATGCATATACGATCACAGATATTGTGCTCTTGATTCCAGCACATATTACCTCGCTGAACCATGCGATGAGGAAAATGTGACAGACTTGACTATGTTTCTGAGCACTGTACAAACCTTCAATGACCTAAGAGAGTTACAGCACGAGACTCTAGAAATTGAAAAAAACAAAATGTGAGAAATCAGGATGTGTAAAGGTTTAGGTGACATTTGGGTATCAGACAAAGGAAAACCAGTTCTGCTTAATGCCATGTTGCTAGTTATGATCTGACATATGCATGGCTGTACCCGTGTTGGTTGCGATGGATAGTGCAGACCTTTAAGTGTTATTGCCACAACCATCATTTCTGCGCCCTTGCTGAAAACCTGTGCCAGTGCTGCATCGTGTGCCAGAATATGAATGCAGGGAGAAAAGACTTCTTTGAGATGCTCCATCCTAATCAGCTGAGGTATATCTTGGTCAGTGTGTGTTTGTTCTCCAGATGGGTCGAGGCATACCCCAACCAGGAGATATCACAATCTGACAGTGGAAAAACTACTTTTGTGGTAGTTGGTCCTGAGGATTGTTATGGCAGTTTATCTTGAATCAGATCAAGGGAGTCACTTAAAGAACGAGGTGATGAGATTACTGTGCACTTTCTTAGGCACTGACCAGTGATTTCTCTGCAGTTATAGATTGGAAGCATAAGGAGTGGTGGAGAGGATTAATGGGACGAACGAAGGAAAACTAGCAAACGTTTGCACCTCCACATCTTTTAAGTGGCTCAATACACTCTCACTGGTACTCCTGACCATTCGAGGCACTCCATGCAGGAGAACAAGACTCTTCCACCATGATGAAATACTGATGGGGAGAGCCATGAAAATCCCTTCTGTTCCCACAGCTGCAATTGTGAATATTACAGATTACATGGTTCTCAAGTATTGCAAAGGACAAGCTGATGTGGTGAGTTCTATCTCTCACAGGTCAACTTGGCAAATCATCTATGATTTCCACTCCATGCCACAAGTTCAGTCCTGGAGACTAGGATTCCACGGAGAAGCACATTTGCAAGTCATGCTTGGAGGAACGTTGGTGAGTCCCGAACGATGGTCATCCTGGTGACCAACACCACTGTTTAGCACGCAGGCTTACCAAAGTGGGCCCATGCTTCACACAGGAAGAGAGTGATACAAGCAGAGGAAGAGTTGAAGTCAATATTAGGCCTGGGTAGAGTTCACAGAGTTTTACTCCGTATAACTCTGCGAAGTGTCGGACAAACTCCATCGTGCTCCATGGAGTTCCGCCACTGCCGGAGTCTGTTAAGTCACGCTGCTAGCACTGATTTTTAGAGCTGCCAGTTTGTCCAGCGCTGTAAAATCAGCCCACACACTACTATGTGTCACCCCAGAGGGCACAGCTACTTTCTGCCGCTTGAGGGGTAGTTTCCTCAACCGTGCTAGAGGATCTTTGCATACAAACAATAAAAGAATAAGAGCGAAGAAGGAAGCACCAGTAGAGAGAGTCAGCGAGGGATCAAGGGAAGGAAAGGAGAAGGATGAAAAGAAAGACTTGTCCCAAAGTTAAATGTGGACTTTCTCTCGAACAAAGAGAAACTATGCATTGCTTAAGAGCAAGAAAGGAATGAGACAGTGGCGATGGTGGGCTGGATTGAATGTGACCAGAAATATATAGTTAGGGACAACACACTAGCAGGACATGGAGTAGGTATAAGGGGAATATATTATGTTTGTGACATATCTGCTTACTTCCACTTGCATTACAATTGGGTAGGTAGTTACTATACAGCCTTGGTCTTCCCAAGGATATATAATACTAACAAGATTAGGAACCTGTCAATTTTGGTAGACAGGTTATGCACAAACACAGCAGTTGCACTAACCATGATTAACAACGAGCTTCTTGGGAAGCGAGCCACGATAAAACAAAACTGACTTGTGGTAGACATGCTCCTTGTAAAGGAAGTCAGAGTTTGCAAGGCAGTGTTCACAGAAAATTCTGGGCCTACATCCCTAGAATAGACAACCAGATTAACAACTTTGGTTTGAACATCACTAACATCATGAATGTATGAACTAAAAGATCTTGAGGAAACTACAGGTTGAGAAGGAGTATCTTCGGGGGGGCGGAGCTTGCCGGCGTCTATGGCGGACGTGTGAGCGCTGGGCTCCTCGCCTAAGCCCCAGTAATATCAGTTAAATTCATCCTAAATTGTGCCAAATCAGGCCCTGACAACGCTGTTAACTCCCCAGCACTCCCGGGAGCCAGCGGCGAGGACTTGGCGGCTCGAACTGCCGCGAATCGGACGGCATCGGCGATAAGGGATCTGCGGCAGCGGACCGGGCCTGAATCCACGGCCTCCCCTGGAACAACGGCCGGGCCACGTCACGCTACGTGCGGCCTGAACGGAGCTGCATGAGTCGGAGCTCTGGATCCGTCGCGAAGTTTGGGAGTCCAGCGGGGACGACAGGTGTGTTCCCCCCCCCCCGCGTCAGGCAGCACCTGAGTCGCGTTGAGGAGCGAGGCACCGAGCTCTAGCTGCCCGCTGTGGGAGGCGGTGGAGCCAGGTGTCGAAGACGCCACACGACCGGACTTGGTGGACCCCGCCATTAGCTGCTGTCCACACTTTGCAGGCGACTACCCCAGTGTAAGAGGGTGCACCAGGGCACAATGACACTCGAGAGCACGGAGAGGGTACTGCTGCGCCTATGCTGATAATCTGCGCACCTGTCGTGGACACCCGCGTGGCCCTAGCGGCCCCGAGACGTGCATGCTTGGTCAGCTCCCACTACAGCCCCGTCCCCGCGCCCTGCCTGACACAAGCTAACGGAAGCCCTTGCTGGCCAGCGTGGCGGCTCGGGACACTTAAGCAGTGTTTCTGTGGGTGGACTGCTGCTGGCACCTGGCCCACGTGGACGCCGCCATTTTGGAGCCGGGTTGCGTCTGGAGAAGTCTTGTCGAGGGGGATCCGGCGGCTTGCACAGTTGGCTGTGAGAATCGCTCGCCTGGGAGAGTGGGGCCACGCACTGAGATTGGTGGGCGATCGCAGTGCGACACCCCCCTGATTGACCACTGCTTTGGGTTGGGGCGGCGCCGTGGCCCACGATAACGTGTGGAGTGCGTGTCTGGGAGCTCCTTTGGGTTAGCCGGTCCCTGGTGCAGCCGGGGTGTAGACCACCGAAGGTCTCAGGATACCGCTGGCTCACTCTGTCTGGCCGCTGTATCCGGCGTCATAGAGTGTCTGAATGTCCACCAGATTGGCCATGGGTAAAAATGACAGAACTCAGCCCAGGCTCACTTTCGAGCAGCGCCGGACCAAGGGGACGGAGACGCCTGCTACCGAATCGTCTCCGAGGAGCGCTACCATCGAAGGGCCTGCTGGAGCGGACATTCGTGAACTGCTGGTGTCCATGGAAAAGGGACTGCACGAAAGCATAGGTGCCATTGGAACTAAGATCGATGCCCTGACGTACCGCATGGACCGCATTTTGGAGCGGGTCGACAAACATGCCGAGCGTCTGGACATGGCGGAGAGGCGGCTCACAGAAGCGGAGGAGGCGCAATCAGAGTGGGACAAAGACCGTAAGCAGTTTGGCAGGCTGCTTCAGGTGATTCAGGACAAGTCCGAGGACTTGGAAGCGAGGTCACGGAGGTCCAACATCCGCATAACGGGAGTGGCGGAGACCACACATACAGGCAAAATGGAACTCTTCGTGGAAAAACTCCTGAAGGCCCTGCTTGGCGAAGAGGCTTTCTCGCCCATGTTCATTGTTGAGAGAGCCCACCGCACGCTGGGACCTAGGCCGAAGCCAGGCGCGTACCCCCGTCCCATAATCGCGAAACTCTTGAACTACAGAGACAGGGACACGGCGCTCCGTCTGGCCAGAGACAAGGGCAAACTGCAATATGAAGGCATGGAAATCTCACTTTATCCAGATTTCACGGCCAAGGTGCAAGAGGAAAGGAAGCAGTTTGCCCCCTACAAAAAACAGCTGCGCGATTTGGGGTTGGACTACGCCATGATGTATCCTGCGAAGCTCCGGATCAACAAACAAGGCCACTCACACTTCTTTACGGACCCCAGAGAACTGCAAAAATCCTTGAAGGAATGGGCCAGAGAGCCCAAGGCCGACCGGGAGAACAATCGCGACGATGCCACTGACTCCTCGCCCATGGATGAACAAGACTAAGTGTATAGGAGCGGGAAGTCTAGGATGAACACGGCTCCTGCGGTAGCCATCCCCCTGTTAATTAGGAGGTTTTCCTACATGACTGACCCCAAATGACTGAGTATCGGAGGACCACTGGCGACTCCTTGCCTGGTGAGATTGTTCCACTTCTTCTGAGTGTTTGGGGGGGCTGAGTGGGGGTCTTGCCCTGGGCAGTGACCTCGAGACCTGGAACATGCACTGTGGGGGAGTTGAGCGGAAAGCGGGTGCCCCAGTATGAAACTGAATCGGGGGGCTGTGTGAAAAGTACAAACCTTTGCACTTGTCCACTTGGGTCTTGCCAGAGGCACTGAACTCTCAGCAGGGGCAAGGCATGCGGGCACGCCATCTTCATCGTGGTGGATTGGTGACTTACTGCATTTGGCTGGCAACCTCTGCCCTTGTGCTTTCGGCTGTCAGGCTCCTTAGAGAGCCGATTAAGGGACTGTTTGAATTTGTGTTTTTGGGGTGTGGGGGGCGTTATGGGGTTCTGTCTGACCAGGTTGGGGGTGGTCGGCTGTGGGCGGGCTGAGTATTGTCAGGCCAAGTTTGGGGAGGCCGGCTTTGGGTGGAGGGGGAATAGTGTTGGGAACTGTCCTTGCTATCTTGCTTATGGTGCTCTGACTCTGATACTGGGTGAAGTGTTGCCTGCTCACAAGAATAGAGTGAGATGGTGGCGCGGTAACACAGCTGCTGGTAACTTGTTGAACCTACTGTTGAGATGACGAATGCTAATGACGAGAATGTCACACAGGATTTCCAGACACTGAAGATGTTGACATGGAATGTGAGAGGGCTCAACGATTACCGTAAATTGCGTAAGGTACTCAGTTATTTGCATAGGCATCACATTGACCTTGCTCTACTTCAGGAGACTCACCTCCCACTTTCCAGCAGAATGCTGCAGGCCAGGGGATTAGGGGGACGTACAGGGGCAGCAGGGTTCACGACACACTCCAGGGGTGTACTCACGTGTGTCAATCCAGCCTCCCGACTAAAACTGGTGCCACTGGTGTCGGACACGGAGGGTAGGTTTGTTATAGCTAAATGTATAGGCCGAGGGCTTGATTTGATTGTAGTTAATGTCTACGGGCCAAACTACGACTGCCCCGAATTTTTTACTACGCTGTCTGCCCAGTACAGGTCACACGTTTCCTCCAGAATGTTGTGGGGTGGTGATTTCAACTTCGTTTTCGACCCAGACCTGGATAGGTCGGTGGGACCCGCCTGGAGACCAGTAGCCTCGGCTCTGCACATGAAAGCGGAGCTGCTTAAATTAGATCTGGTGGACGTATGGAGAAGCAGGCACCCCACGAAGGGTGGTTACACGCACTACTCTGCTTACCATAATATTCACACTAGAATAGATTACTGGTTAGTGTCCCAAGCCCTTCTGGATAGTGTTAAGACTTGCGAGGTACTGCCCCGTACCCTCTCTGACCACTCCCCTGTGCTGCTACAATTGGTGACCCCAAAGAAAGTGATCCCTCCCTTTACTTGGAGATTTCCCCCCTACTCCCTCCTGGACGACGTGTTCCGCGCGGAACTAGCGGAGGATATAGACGTATTTTTTTAAACGAACCTGGGGACTGTAGACAGTTTCCAAACTGTTTGGGAGGCTTTTAATGTCTATGTTAGGGGTGTGGCCATATCCAAACACTCCAGTATGCTCAAATCCATTCGACGTGACCTGAAACAATTGGAAACCCGGCTGTCTGCCCTGGAGGGTCGACAACAGTGCAACCCTGCCGCAGAGTCTGACCCCCAAATCAAACTCCTCCTATCTGAATACCATGAACTAGCTGACAGGGAAGTACACCACATGGGCAAATACACCACGGCCCAAACGTACGGGGAGGGAGAGAGACCGGGGGCGCCTTACTAGCGAGAATGATACGTAGCTCCAGAAAGCCACTTGTGATCGATGAGCTGCACACACCGTAGGGCGAGGTTCTCAAAGACGAAGAGGAGATCCTCCAATCCTTTCGGCTGTACTATGCTGAGTTATACAAGACCAGATCGCTGCGGGTTGAGGAAGAGATTGATGACTATCTTGGGCATATAGCCATGCCTTTTTTGCCGGATTCAGACAGGGAATTCTTGATGTCCCCCATACAGGAGGACGAGATCTTGGAGGCGCTTGCGGGTATGAGGTCTGGCAGTGCTCCGGTCGCTGACGGGCTGACGGTGGGCTTTTATAAGTCATTCAAAGATAAACTGCTCCCCCACCTGATTACACTCTTTGACGATATCTGTGAGGAGGGCAGCATGCCTCACTCAATGAGAGAAGCCATTCTTATTGCAATTTTAAAACCTGGGAAACCCCCGGAATCTTGCAGCTCATACAGGCCACTGTCCCTGCTGAATGTGGACGCTAAGATATTTGACAAAGTGTTAGCCACACGGTTGGCGCTTCTAGTGCCGGAACTGGTCGCCCCGGAACAAGAGGGTTTCGTCCCCAACAGGAACCTGACATATAATATCTGCACGGTGCTGGGAACCATGCAGCACGTCCGTCAGGAAAACACTGCCCTGACGGTCTTTCTGGACATGGAGAAGGCCTTCGACTCCGTGGAGTGGCCCTTTATGGTCAGAGTCCTTAGGAAGTTGGGGCTGGGAGAGCCGTTCTTGCACATGATAGGAGCCTTGTACCACCGGCCTACAGCACGGTTGAAGATTGGGAACAGAGTAACTGACCAGTTCGAAATCAGCAGAGGCACTAAGCAGGGGTGCCCTCTATCGCCCCTCTTATATGCGCTAGTTGCGGAGCCGCTTGCTTGCGCAATTAGAGAATACCACAGCCTGGAGGGCATTAGCTTCCCCACGTATAAAATTGGCATATCAACATATGCAGATGATACCCTCTTGTACGTCCGCGACCCCCAAGTGAACCTCTCTGCCATCTTGCGGGAGGTGGTGCGCTTTGGCGCTCTCTCCGGCTTAAAGGTAAACTGGGACAAATCCATTGCCTTTCCACTGACGCCCGTGACACAGCCTTTTGATATGGAATATCCTCTGAAGTGGACCACCGAGTCCGTCAGATACCTAGGCATTCAACTCCACACTGATCCGGAAGTTTTGATCAGAGAAAATTACGGCGTGGCGTACACGAAGCTTGTGGAGGACGTGGACGCATGGTGCAGGCTGCCGCTGTCCCTTATGGGCAGGATTGCCATCATGAAAATGATAGTCCTGCCTAGGTTCCTTTTCCTCTTTACCAACATTCCAGTGGTGCTATCTAAGGCCTTCTTTAAACAGCTCACAAAGGTGCTCATCAGGTTGGCATGGGGGGGCAAACAGCCTAGAGTGAAGTGGACAACACTGATGCTCCCTTGCGAAATGGGTGGCCTGGGAGCCCCCGATATGGAGAGGTACTATCGTATCGCGCAGGCGTCACACTTGCACTCCTGGATACATGGGGATCCGCACATACCGCACGTTAACATGGAACGCTTGTTTGCGGAGCCTCTCCCCCTTCCGGCCACTGTCTGCCTCCCGGAGGATCGTGCCATAGGTCAGCTGGACTCACTAAAGTCCACCAATCATGCCTGGCATGCGCTGGCACGAGCGCGTGACTGTAAGCTCCTGTACTCGCCGCAAATGCAGGTTGACTGGGCTCTGTGGTTGGGCCCACTGAGGGAAAAGGGAGTGACGGATGCTCTCCACGCGCTAGGGCTTACGAAAATGGAGGACCTGTTTGCCGCAGGGGTGCCGAAGACTTGGGAACATATTACCCCCAAGCCACTGGAACCTACGCTCCTACAGCGGTTTCAGTTCCATAGAGTTCGGAGCGCGTTCAGGGAAGTGCTGGGCCCCGAAATGGAGGAACCACAGGAGGTCCCTGAGCTCACCTATGTTATTAACTCCACGCCCTCCCGCAAGTTGGTTTCGAATTTGACCAAACTCGGTCTGACCCATCGACAGTTTCAGCATTCCAAAGCCAGAGACGACTGGCAGAAAGATTTGCAGATCCCGATTGAGGATGACATGTGGAAATACTGCTGCACCAGCACAAGAAGGCTTTCCCTTAATGGCAGACATAGATTGGTGCACTTTAAATTTCTGCAACGAGTGTACTACACCCCAGAGAGACTGCACCGGTATGGGCTTAGACAGACAGCGGAGTGTGAACGGTGCCACGCGCCGGTGGCGGATTTTATCCACCTGGCGTGGTATTGCCCGGGAGTACAGAGGTTTTGGGTGGCGATCTTCTCAGAGATTAGCGCGATTCTGGGCTCGGAGCTGGCTATTGGACAGGCTTTGGCGCTATTGGGGTACTCTAAGCCACTTCCTTCATCCCAATGGCGGCTGGTAGATATGGCACTTCTGATGGCTAGGAGAGTAATAGCTCGATGCTGGATGAGGGGACCACTTCCCACCAAACAGAGATGGGCGAGTGACTTGCTCTACTGCTGCACTCAATCAGAACTTTATAGCGAACTACTCCCCCCCAGAAGCAGACCCAAAAATTTCTGGGGTCTCTACCGGGAGTATATACAGCAAAGTGAAGAGGAGAGCTTGGTCAGTGACAGGGATCTGGACTCCCCGGACTCCCCCACAAGGTCAGTTGGAGCAATGGACGTAATCCCTTAGGGGGGATGGGTTGGAGGGTGATCAGGTACTTGGGCTATCGATTTAGGCTACATCTCTCCCCAGTAGGCTGGAACTCGGGTTGGGGTCTCTGGAGTTTTAGTTGCGGGTAGGGAGGCAAGAACTAGTTGACGGTACCACTGGGGGTGAGTTACTAGGAGCAGGATAGCAAACACTCGGGGGAGGGTAGGGGGGTAGTTGGGGTAGTTAGTTTGTTCGCAGACCTTTTTTAAAAATTATTCTTCAGATTACCGAGACTTTCGCCACGTGTGTGGGGAGGCCCGCCAATCGGTGCCTACAGGAGACACCATGTCCTTATAAACGCATATTGTTCTATCTGCCTCTACTGACATGTAATGATTGATCACTATTGTCTCTGAATGTCTGTCACACTATACGCCGCCGGGCCTCCGGGATGCCGGCTGATGGGCTGTGTCTACTTTCTTCTACTGGCGTTGACAGGCGGAGCCCCCTTGGTGGGTGGCGGATAATGTATTCTATGTAATGTTTACCTATGCATCATGAACAATAAAGGTCTTTAAAATAAAAAAAAATAAAAAAAAAAAGAGAAGGAGTATCTTCTATATTGAGTTCTAATGGGAAAGGATTTTCACATTTAGGTGAGTGGTTTGCCGGTGTAGGTGGAGGAATCTTTAAATTGATTTGGACCCTTTGCCAATAACACTAATTAGAGTAGCATGTGTTTTCTTTAGAGTCTGTAAAATCATTTCAGTAAATGAGTTGGATTAAATGTGGGGGAAAGGATTTGCCAGCAACAAGCGTAATAAAGCGAAGAAGGATTGATCTGAAACTAGAGGAATTGCAAGGGGACATGTATTCTGGGAGAAAAGAATTGGAGAAAACCAGACACAAAAATCCAAATCTGTGACAACTGTCCCATGAATTTCCAGAGAACATAGTTGTGATGATGCAAGGGCATTCGTGGAGGTGTTGATACAGCTACTTTGCTGAATTGAATGCTTTGTAGTGATGTAAATTCTTATTTGAGCTAATTTTAGGCAAACTAAGCTTCAGATGCCATCTTTTACTGTGACATTTCATTGTACCGTGTGAACAGACCAGTATATCCATGTCTCACTAGATTAAAAACAAGCATTGTCAAAGCCAGTAGTTTTTGCCTAGGCAAGATCTATTTGCTCTGTCAATTTTTTTTAGACCTGTTGCACACAGTGGCGTACCAAGAGGGCAAGAGGGGCAGTGCACCCCGGGTGGCACGAGTTTGGGGGAGTTTCCTTCTCATTTCCATTATCATCAGATGGCCATATTATTAGTCTCAGATGGGCTCATAATGTGTATTGAGTATGGGGTTGCCATGTTGTCTTCATGACTACCCACCTCCCAACAGAATTCCAGTCAGGACCTGGGTGAGAGCGCGAGAACATCCTCTCGGGCAACAGCGCAACTCACAAGTGGCAGGGGTAGAAAGCCCAATGTGCGAGAGTTGTCATGAAAATACAGGGTTGCAGTGCTGGCAGTTTTGTGAGGTGCCAACAGGCCGTTGTTTCAACATTTTACAGCATAGCATTGCACACTTGTGAAGAGAAGAGTTTACTCCCCTCCTCCCGCTCTTGCCTCTGGCCGTGCAGAGCGGCAAACACTGGTTTTGTTCGCCAGCACCCCTCCTTTACGGTCTCCTCAGGGCAGCAAAGGCGGGAACCGCCAGGGCCGCAGAAGGCCTAGCTACGCCACTGGTTGCACAGCAGCACGTGCTGCTGTGCAACATGGCTTTAAATACAAAGTCCTATTATGTAGCTATAATAATAATAATGATAATAATAACCTAATTTATAATGCGTGTGGTTATGCCCAGAGGCTTGTCCCCGTGCTGTTATGTTATGTTATGTTAAATCGACTTGATATAGCGCGCACATCATCCCGGGGCAGATGGAGGTGGTTAGAATAAGTGAGCTTTAAGTTGTTTCCTGAATTTACAATAACTGAGATGGGAACGGACATGAAGCGGGAGCCTGTTCCAGTACAATGGGGCGAGGTAGGAAAAAGCCTTACCACCACTACGAGTAAGACGGATGCAGGGGATCCACAGCAGTGTTTTCGAGCTGGATCTTAAATTATGTCAGGGGTCTTTATGCTTTTATGCTCCTCTGAAGATAAAGTGGCCCTTTGCCCTTTAAGGCATTGTAAGTAAGGCAGCAGATTTAAATAGTGTGTATTTCCTTATCGGAAGCCAATGTAGTCCTTTCAGCACCAGTGCCAAAGCGGTGCCTGCCGGGCAGTTGAGTACAAGCCTTGCAGCAATATTTTGAACCACTTGAAGCTTAGAAGTGAGTGATTCAGTGGCCTTGGCCAACAGGGCCTTGCCGTAGTCCAATATGCTTATTACTAAGGCCTGAACCTGCGTTCTCCGGGCAGTGATAGGAAGATAAGGGAAGATTCTACGCAACAGGCGTAGGCAGTGGCAGAAAGAGCCAGTTGTGGTCAGGATATGATCTCTCATGGTTAGATCTTGATCAATTTTTAGCCCCAGGTCTTTTACTGCATGATTGGGGACAGGGGGGCGCCCAGCTGCTGCGGCCACTAGTTATTAGTCCACAAGGCAGGGGCTTTACCGAACAGCATCAACTCGGTTTTATTTGCATTCAGCTGGAGGTACTTCTTGTTCATCCAGTCTGAGATGGCTAGTATGCCTGCGGAGAACCGTTCTTTTTCCGCCGCCAGGTCCTGGCCAGGTGTGAACAGCAGCTGGGTATCATCAGCATAAGAAATGATATCAAAGCCAAAACGCTATGCGATCCCCGCCTAAGGGGCCATGTTAATATATAATAAGGTAGGGCTCAGACAGGAGCCCTGCGGCACTCCTTTATCTAGGATTTATTTGTGTGAAGAATAGGGACCCATGATGACAGTTTGATGTCTATCACTTAGAAAATGGTGTAGCCATTTTAATGCCAAACCCTGGATGCGGATTTCTTGTAACTTCTCCATCCACCTCATATGGGAGATGGTGTCGAAGCTTGGGACAGAAAGCCCCAAAAACCTATAACCGAACAGATCATACCTACTAACAGACATGAGGGCAGCGAGCTCTCTACGACCCTAACTACCCAATATGACCCTGTTCCATAGCCGATTGATATAGCCAAGTTTTAAGTCTCTTACAAAAACTTATTTCAGAAGGTTCCAACCTCAGCTGAAGAGGCAGAGAAATCCCAAACTTTGCTGCTAGAAAAGCTAAGGAGCAACCGCTCATCCTGGTTTTTCCCAACCGAGGAACCACCACCAAGTTGGTACCTGAAGACGTGAGACTGCAGCTTGAATGGTGGCCTTTCACCATTGATGCCAAAGATCATGGGCCCCTGCAATTGAACATTCTATGGCAGAAGCCCATAGCTTTGAACAGAATCCTCTCGTTGAGTGGCAGCCAATGCAGGGTGGCAAGGGCTGGACCTGTGGGTGCACGTCTAGGTAAATTCAACACTAGGCATGCCGCCGCATTTTGCATGCTCTTCAACTTCTGTAGTCTCCCTTTAGATGCCCATAGGTATCGGACATTGAAATAATCTAACTGCACAGTCACCAATGCCTGTACAATGGTTTTCTTAGCAATTATTGGGAGAGGTCCATGACTTTTCTTAGCATTTTCAGAATGCTCAAACACTTTCCTGCAACACAAGCTATCTGATGGTCAAAAGACAGCTCCTGGTTGAACCAAACTCCCAGGTTCTTGACCTTTTTCTTAGGGGCTGGAGAAGGACCCCCTACATCATGCCACTAGGCCGATGTCCACATGGAGGGAGAGTTACCAGTAAAATGACGGCCATGTCAATGCACTTTTTTTCTTGACTTTAAGACATGTTGCACAGCAGCTCATGCAGCTGTGCCACATGGCTAAAAAACACTGACAAAGCCAATAAATCTTGCAAAGGCGAAACATATTGGCTCTGCAAATGCTTCCCTTGACTTCGTCAGAACCAGCAGAGAACGGGGTCAGCACAGCCTGTGCTTAATTGGGCGACTGGCAACAGGGGGCGCCGCCACAGGAGAGTCTGCGCACCAGCAGCTGGGAGAGGCTCTCTGGGCTTTGATCTCAAACACTGAAGTGCTGTTTTGTTTCAGCGGATGTGATTAACAGCTCCCAATGTGAACTCTGCAAAGCAGAATTCACAGGGTCTGGTGAAATAGCGGAGCAGCTCGGGGTGGGGGGGGAGGAGTGTAGGGGGGACACGACTGCCTCCAAGACAGTCAGAAAAGGTGTGGCCTGCATGAGCTGAGCTAACAGACTCCAAATGAATTCACCACATTCCCTGACAAAGTCTATAGTTACCACAGTGGTGGCTGGCACAAGCAATGCCCTGGTGTTGTAAGTCCACGCCAGACTCTACAGCATGCGTTGATGCTGATGTGCAGGTGGTGCGAAAGTGTGGGTAAGGCTGGCAAGTGCAGACTTTGTTTGCCGTGTCTCTTAAAATCAATAATTTAAAACAAATATTGAGCATCATGAAGTATATAATGAGCTATTGCCTAGGAAATGGGGCAATGAAAGTTATCAAATCACGTCCACGTGAATGACGTCATGTTGACATATGTTGCACTTAATAAATAGATTTTGCACAGTCTGTTTACTACTACAATATTTTCAGGCGGCAAGTAAAACAAGAAACATCGTCCAAACAAGCACATATGAGTGAAGTAGAATGAAACAAAACTGCAACAGTAAAGTAAAAAAAAAGTACCTGCAGCAGTTTCCAGCCAATGGAAGGAACTGAATGCAGACAAGAAGTTGTGCTAGGTCCCTGCTCCATGGTAGGGACAGAAGCTCAGTGAGAAAGCAGGAGGAGGTGAGCAGCCGTGAGGGGGCGGGAGGCGTGACCAATAAGAATCGAGGAAATATGAGTGGGGTGGAAGCCAACTAATCACTATTTAATTTGTAAAGAAGTTTTTAACTTTTTACCCTAGTAGAGGGTGAACCTAATGCGGTGTCCTATAATCCAGCCCTATAGGCCTGATGAAATGCCAGGAATCCCTCCTGAATAAGTCGACCTACTCGACCCACACTGCCTGCACTCATCACTAAATTGTTTCTCCTCATCATTAAGACCCAACAATTTATACATTTATTTTATCTCTACGAGTAGGACCCCAGAATAAATCGGGTTCAGGGTACTCCTATGGAATTTTGAACTCACTATTTCACATGTCCCACACACCGGCACTCTCCATCCCAGCTTTTTGTACAAAAGATCTCTGCTAAAGAGCCCTCTCGCGAGGCCTGTGGGGTTTTGCAGACGACGATCCCACGAGGAAACAACGCCCGATGATGAAGCACGATACCCATACAGGTCACTGGCATGAAGAAACTTGAGGGGGCCACCCTGCAAGGTATGTGGAGGGGCTCCCACTGGACTCAATCTGGAGCTGTCTGACCAGAGTACTGTGCAGAGGGGGCCCCTGGGCCTAGGGCCCGTCCTGCTCCACAGGTGCTGCGGGCGCCCGTGTTACGCCCCTGTTACAGGTGTGTGAGGACACTACTTCATAAATAGGAAGATCCCCCTTCCATGTACCATTTGTCCACCTGAAAGCACACTCTCCTAGGAACGGTTGACCTACCGTTATTTTCATATCTATGGCCTACACCCCTCCAGATCCACCAAGGCGCGCTTGGTGGCAAAAGGCATAGTGGGTCACATGGCCAGAGCAATCCAGTGCACCGGAAGTGAACGTGTATACTGCCAGCGGGAATTTATAAATCGTTTTCAATGATTCTTCCCCACTTATCTTGCCACCTAACATGCGAGTCTGAAAGGTTGAAACGCAAGTGCTACAGTAAATGTGAGAAAATACATAAAAAGTGTACAACTCCAAGGATAGGTGTGCAAAAGAGAGGCCTTCCATGCTAATATTGTCACACACACCACCCCACCCCCTCCCCTTTAGGAAATATGACTATACCAATATACTCTGTGAAGTCCGTGCACTCACACACACACTAAGGCATCCAAAAATCAGCATGGATGTATCGAAAGTGTTTCCGAATTAGTCGAGCACTTCTAGATTACAATCATGTGTGAACAAATAACGTGGCAATTGAAGAATGCCCATTTTAATCCATCTGTTCCTCGTGAGCACGACAGAATCCATCACAGCCAATGCGAGTCCGGTGTAGGGTGACCAACCGTCCGTAAATTTCACGGACAGTCCGTAATTTTGGCTGTCTGTCCGTTGTCCGTGAAGGATTCTTTAACGGACGCCATTTGTCCGTAATTTTAACCGGGCACAGCTTGCCCCAGCTCCCTTCTTGACTCCGATGCTGTATGAAAGCTCAGACCCCCAGCAGCACTGTAGAGGCACAGCGGGATGGCAACCCCCACACCTCCAGCCCTTGATGAGCTGTTAAGAGGTGCTTGAAGGTCTGCAGGGCTGCAGGTTCAGGAGGAGCAGGGGGCATCCATTCACATGCAAACAGCCCTGAATGCGTCTTGTATCTGCTGTTTAGAGGGGGGCTCACACATTCCATTTCTACCCAGGGCCCCAAACATCCGAGACTCGGCCAGATTACACCCCTGATTACACCGAGGCAGCACCTGCTTCTCTTCACCGAGCTTAATTACTGTCACTAATTTGTAAGCAAACCTCGGTTCTTCAAACATGCATAATGTAATACAATAAAGAAATGGCACAATCGCACCCACACTGATTAACAAAGTATGGAGGACAATCAGTTCAATCAGTTCTCTTAGAGTATCTCCTGTAAGTACTGTATATCACACTGGGGGATGTCATTTTGGACAGAGAGCCTGTCTTCTCGTTGTCTTGTGCAGGAGGGGGCGAGAAGCCCAAGATGATAGTAGAATACTGCATGCTCACCCCTGTGCCCACCCTGGTGGATCCTGTTCCCCTCCTGTGATGGCTCCTGCCCCCCGCCCCCCTCAGTGATGGCTCCTGTACCCCCATGTGGTGGCTCCAGTCCACCCCCCCCCCCCCCGCCTGTGATGGCTCTTGTCCCCCCCTGTGGTGGATCCTGTCTCCGCCCTGGGTGGCTTCTGTCCCAGTCCTGGAACGGCCCCTGCAGCGAGGGTGAAGTTCTTGATGGGCCTCTTCTCAAAAGGGCTCAGCTCAAAATTAATATGGAAAGGTGGGCGAGTAAATAAGTGAAGGGATGGGTGAATGGCTGGATGAATTAGTGAAAGGGTGAATGGATGAATGAAAGATTGAATAAATGGCTAATGAGAGAGGATAGATGGATTGATGAGTGAGGGGAAGGATGGAGAGAAAAAGTAAATAGCTGGATGTATGGCTGGAAGGTTAGCTGGATGATTGATGAGGGGAAAGATGGATGAGGGGAAGGATGTTGGATGTAGGGGAAGGATGGATGGATGAGGGGAAGGATAAATGGATGAGGGGATGGATGGATGGATGGATGGAGGGGAAGGATGGATGGATGAGGGGCAGGATAAATGGATGGGATGGATGGCTGAGGGGAAGGATGATGGATGAGGAGAAGGATGGATAGATGGATGGAGGGGAAGGGGATGGATGGATGAGGGGCAGGATAAATGGATGGGATGGATGGATGGTGAGGGGAAGGATGGATGAAAGGAAGGATGGATGAGGGGAAGGATGGATGGATGACGGGAAAGGATGGATGATGAGGGGAAGGATGGATGGATGGATGATGAGGGGAAGGATGGATGATGAGGGGGTGGGTGAAAGGATGGATGATGAGGGGAAGGGTGGATGGATGGATGATGAGGGGGTGGGTGAAAGGATGGATGGGTGATGAGGGGAAGGATGGATGGGTGATGAGGGGAAGGATGGATGGATGATGAGGGGAAGGATGGATGGATGGATGGATGATGAGAGAAAAGGATGGATAGATGATGAGGGGAAGGATGGATGGATGGATGATGAGGGGAAGGACAGATGGATGGATTGATGGATGATGAGGGAAAAGGATGGATGGATGGATGGATGATGAGGGAAAAGGATGGATGGATGATGAGGGGAAGGATGGATGGATGATGAGGGAAATGGATGGATGAATGAATGATGAGGGAAAAGGATGGATGGATGATGAGGGGATGGATGGATGGATGATGAGGGGATGGATGGATGGATGATGAGAGGATGGATGGATGGATGATGAGGGGAAGGACAGATGGATGATGAGGGGAAGGACAGATGGATGGATGGATGATGGGTGGGTGAAAGGATGGATGGATGGAGAGTGGGTGAAAGGATGGATGGATGGATAAGTAGGTGGGTGAAAGGATGGATGGATGGATGATGAGTGGGTGGGTGAAAGGATGGATGGATGAGTGGGTGGGTGAAAGGATGGATCAGTGGATTGGATGGTGGGTGGGTAAAAGGATCGATGAGTGGATGGTGGGTAACTGGATGATGAGGGTAGGTGGATGAGTGAAATGATGGATAGATTGATGGATTGATAAGTGCAAGGGTGAATGAATGGACATATGAGTGAAAGGGTGGGTGTAAGGATGGATGAGTGAGTGAAAGGGAGGGTAGATGGACAAAAGGATGAATAGATGTGTGAAGGAGTGAAATGATAGATGGATGAGTGATTGGGGCAATGGATGGATTCATGAGTGGATGAGTAGATGGATGGATGGGTGGGTGGATTGATGGATGGAAGGATGGCTAAGTGAAAGGGTCGATGGAGAGAGAAAGGGAGGATGGATGGATGACTAAAAGAGTGGATGGGTGGAAGGATTAGTAAGTGAAAGGATGGCTGGATTGGTGAAAGGGTAAATAGCTGAATGGATGAGTGAATGGATGGATGGGATGAAGAGTGGATGGATAAGTGTACAGATGGATAGAGTGAAAGGGTGGATGGATGGATGGATAATGGAGGATGAGTGAAAGGATGGATGAGGGGATGGATGAAGGGAATGGATGAGTGAAATGATAGATGGAAGGATACATGATAGATAGGTTTGCAAATGGTTGAATATGTTTGGAAATGGCTGGGCTTACTTATATACTATTGCGCGACCTCTGATGTGTCTGTAAAACGTACATATTGTCCTGAAGTTTTGTCCTGAATTTTGACCTCCTGTCCTGAATTTGTGTCCTGAATTTTGACCCTTTGTCCTGAATTTTTACACTCACCGTCCTGAATTTGCACCAATGCCAGTTGGTCACCCTAGTCCGGTGAGGCGATAAGAGGCAGAGGGTTGAACTCCATGTTTAAAGAATGAAGATAAAATATGTTTTGCCGTTTCATATCCGCTTTTATACCGTTCCAAAGGAGAAGTGAGGGGCCGTTGTCCCTGCTGACGTCGTGGCGGTGTGGAGGCATGGGCTGTGAATGACGGACGAGGCTCATTATGCCTCTGACAGGTGCTCTCTTCATCATAGCCATCCTCGGCCTGCGGATCCAGCCGCAGTGCGCGCCCACGGATAGGAACACCTGCTCCCCCGTGGCAAGGTCAGAGGGGCCAATTAGCCTCAGCAGGGATTTCAGAGATTGCCTCTCTCAGAACAGGTACTGTGCCTTTAAAGCTCTGCAGTGCGGCCTCTCTGTGCTTGTTGGACTGTGTTAATGTCTCTGGCACCCCTGAATGGAATTTAGGCTCATCAATGACGCATTTGTATTGTGGTTTTCAATTCGGCCTTGTCATTTACTGATGAAGGCCCTTCCTTGCACTGGGCATCAGATAAAGGTGTGGGTTTAGTGAACTTATTTTACTCTAAAATAACTGGCTGGTGGCTGGGCAGTTTCTAAGGACGCAAGAACTCCATTGTTCAACCTGGGACCTTAGAGTTAGGGGGCTGAAGGCTCCTCGCTGAAGCCCTCACCAAATGTAGGTCTGGCTAAAGAAATGGAAATGATCACGATGACTGAAGATTACGGATATGGTCTGACATTCTTCTCTAATATCTTGGGTAAAATAGGAAGTAAGTAAGGAAATGGTTGGAAGTTCTTGAGGCCAGGAAGGGCGGGGTTGGGGCGAATAGCAGAACATTTCTTGAGCAAAGGCACAACAAATGAACTTATTAGCAATATAGAGATATGCGCGTCAGTGAGATTAAGACTGTGGCCTACAGTGGGAACTTCCTGTTGAGCAACCCTCTTGAGAGGTTAGCAGATATAGGCTATCATGTGCAAAACCGTTTTACGGCCAGTAAGGCGTCAAATTGGAAAATCAGTGCCTTTCCGACCACAAAATGGCACTTTTTTATTCACCAAACCCAAATTGCAATTCTGTAACATTTTAAAAATCTTAACGTTTCGCTAATAGGGTTTTGGAATAGATACAGATTTGTATTTTGAAAGGGGCCGGTTAAGGGCATCCTTTCCAGATATAGAATCTTTAAGCTATGTAAATGTTTTGCGACCAATCTCAGTTTGCAAAACATTAATATTTTGCCACCTCCTCCAAGGAAATGGTAAGACATTCCATTAAACCACTGCCTGCTCATAAAAAAGGTTTGTGCCATTTTTCTTATTAAAATGCATTTTGATTTCCTTTAAGGAAACTGGGCTGTATTAAAATAAATATTGCTTTATTTAAAAGCAATGACAGACATGGTGGTCTGCTGATCCCAGCAGGCCACCATGCCTGTCATTGTGGCCAATCATAGTGGTTCTCAATTTACAGGCTACTTCATGCATATTGATGAGGTAGGTCGAATTGCGACTCACTACGAATCAGTATTTTGACAACCAACCTATTAACACATATATTGTTTCTCAAAAAACAAATGGATTTGTTAGAAGTCAGTGTGCAAATTGCACCCACTTCCAACAAATTCAAATATGCACATTCCATTTAAGGAATTGCAAATTGCGAATTGTTATTTGTTGCAATTTATAATTCCTTAAATGGAATCTTTGTACAAGAGGGCCAAGGTTCCGAAGAAGATCCAGAAATTAAGATTGGAGACTGTTAGTGACATCACACATTGCAATGCACATGACAGACTTCAAGAAAAGAGTGAAAGGCGTTTCAGACAAAGACTCTTTAATGAAATCATGGTAGGGTGGAACATTTACTAAAGAATTCCTGCTACCCTAAATTTTAGAGACAATGAAAGCAGTAGCTTTTCACAGAGATCCAAGGAAGTAGGCACTTATGATTTAGGGTAGGAAAGATTACTGAGTTTTCTAACAAACTTAAAACTTTCTGTCAAAGAGTTAGTAGCGGAGTATTTGCAGTTTTGATAGTATAGACTGAGAGCTTTAAAATGCCTTTCTTATACAATGATGTATTATTGATCAGAACCTTTTTATGGTGGAATGTAATGCCTGCAGCGAGCTGCTTTCATAGTGATTATCTGTGGCAAGAACCAAGGGGCTGAAGGACAAGACATAATGAAATTGGAGGTTGTCTTAGGTACAACAGCTTCCAAGATCCAGGAGTTCATTAGAGTAAACCCCCTGATGAAATCAACAGTGAGAAGAAGGACAGTGTCTGATAATTTAGAGGAAAGACAAGGAGGCAGAAGCTCAGACCAAAGCCCACAGGTGGTTTTGAACAGGCACTCTGGTCTGGTGGTGTACAAGACAGCAGGAACACATAGTTTACATGAACAAGGAAGGAGGGATTACAAAAGAGAAAACCCAACAAGTCAACAGAGAAATACATGGGTCCTGTAGGCTGGTGAATGAGTGTGATTGATGATCCTCAAGAAGTCAAAAGGAATGAAAACCTTGAGATGGTCATGGAGATCTTACAAGTAACCCTGGGCGTAGCTACGCAAAGTGAACTTCGCACTACGTAAGCTATGCGAACTGCGTAGTGCGTTAGGGAAAATGCTGTTCGCACTGATTGCACAGTGCCGGATGCTTGTCCGCACTGTGCAATCATTGCAAACGGCATCTTGCACAGTACAAGCGGTCGTTTTCAGCTGCTTGAGTAGATTCTTACTCGAGCAGCAGTTTTCAGAACGTGGACTCGTAGTTTCTCATCATGTCCCGACCCCTAAATGTTGCAACGGTAAAAGCAGGGAGCTGTGATTCTGCCAAACTCTGAATGCGGTCCCATAAGCTCAGCACAGTATTATATTAAATAAAACCGTATGGAGAGCATGGCGTTTAATAGTACAAATAAACTGACAGCAGTTGTAGAGGTTGGAATGGGGAGTTTCATCTCTTGAAAAGATGAGATAAGAAGGTCTAGGGAAGCCAGGACCCTTCCATCCAACTGGGATAATAATATAAAAGAACTACTACACTAGTCACGTTTCCCTTTCCATTACTCATGTTCCTTTTTCCCTTGGTCTGTTTTCTGGTGCAGTTTTGTTGTCCGCGTTCCCTTTTTGTTGAATGTTATCATTTTAATGGAGGAAACACAGCATCCCTGTTTTGGAAATTCACCAAAATGGAGTTTCACCAGTCAGACTAGCCTTTTTCATTTTAGTTATTCTCCTAAATGAGGTACTGCCATTGAAGCGGAACTCTGGGGCATATTAGCAAGAACCTCGTTAAAATTATAGTCATTTTAGTGGCAGGAAACTGCCGCTAAAACGGCGATAATGGGCTTGATAATATGCGTTATAGAATCCCAATAGAAGCCCATGTTAGATGTCCTGCACGTCTAACATGGGATTCTATTGGAATTCTATAACGCATATTAGCAAGCCATGTTATCGCCGTTTTAGCAGCAGTTTCCTGCCGCTAAAACGGTGATAAGTTTAACAAGGTTCTTGCTAATATGGCCCTATGTTTTGATTATTTAAGAGCAAAGTAAAGAAATATTTAAAATTTGATACGAAAAAAAATACAGTACGGCACCTGTTCAAAGCTTTTAGTTGAAGTAAAAAAATCGTATACTCCAAACTAGGAACTCGAAACTGCACAGGTAATACCTATCTACTCCTTCAGCAGAACAGCTGTAGCAGGGTGTGCTGAACCATACTAAACTGTGCAATCCTGCACCGCTTTAAAGAGGGCGGTGCTGGAGATGTGGCAGGGAGAAGGGTCCCAACAAACACAAGCTGATAGATGGCTCTGAGGTCACTGGACTATGGGATGAAATCTTCGTGAAGATTAATATAGTATAAAATAAGGAATAAACAAGAGTCCTCAAATGAATATGTTGTCAGAAGTGTACCTGAATTCCTGCGGTTCTCCGTGGGAGATGACGACGTGAAGGGAGGACCCAGCCGAATAGTTCCCAACTCCCTCACCTCCCTGCGCCCGGATCTCTCCGAGACCAGGAATGAAAGGGAAAGGGGAAGTGGATAGACAAACAAGAGAGACGTCCACACAGGTGTCTTCTGATTCTTCAGTACTGCTAGTCACACCTAAAACATTAAGAACAACATTAATACCGTTCCTATAACTACTGGCCTTCTCTAGCACTAAACTCCCTCGGGACTGGTCTCCTACCTTGTGCTTGTGTGGAATTAGCTGCTCTCTTAGATTGTCCAGTATTACTCTCAAATGCTGAAGATATTTAAGTACTACAGTTCGGTGTCTGGGGCTACTCCTCTGGTTGATGAAGACGATATGGTGGTACACAGCAGTATTAATTATATGCATACAATTGAATACCCCTATCTACTGAAGCAATTGATCGCTGTGTCGAGTGTTGATTGAGGAGATGAGAAAAACCCTCGACTACCAACTGTTCCAAAGTAGATACTTCTTAAGTTGACGAAGTTCCAAGACAGTGCTGGTATAATCTTTACTCATAACTTGTCTCTCAGAAAAACTCAGTAAAGGCTTTGGTCAACACGCAAACAAAGTCTTAGCAATAGTCTCTCTAGATGATATCACAGGAATAAACTCTCAATTGATACACAATGGAAACCTCCTACTTGTGGTTCAGACGAGATACTGGATACTCTCCGCAAAGACGACCCTCTGGATTCCGCTCAACAAACAGAAGCGAGTAGATCTTCTGACTGGGTGGACAGGTTACCGGCTAGAACTCAGCTCCAGTATCAGAAGTGACAGGGAAATGGAATAGGCACAGGAGCACCTCAGAATACTGAATCCGTCACTGAATACAATGAGACCAAAGGTCTCAAAAGACGGAAAAGGCGGGGGGTAGGGTTGGTAGAAAACCCCGCACTAACTGGTAGGGTTAAACTCAGAATATTACGGCAATAGGACGAGACTCTGAAAAGAGCGTCAAGCAGCCAGAAAATGACAGTTGAAGTTCGCAGCGCTGAAAGCGCGAGCGCACGAAATGGCCGACAGTCAGCTGAAGCTAGAACGCTGACCGCCGGAACATAACGGCTCAACCAGGAACCAACCTGCCTAAGCAGCCCTCAGTTGAGCTACTCGCTGACGCCAACTCCACAAGGATAGAGTAGGTAACGGACCAGAAAGCATAGGAAATCTTGGTCTCCCAGACTGATTTTGACTTGCTTCAGTTCGGAACCTGACAGTACCCCCCACTAAAGCCCCCCCTCTAGGCTTCTGCGGATGGGTCTTGTGGAATTCTGCCACCAATCGGGGAGCGTGAATATTAGAGCTAGGCTCCCAAGAGCGGTCCTCAGGGCCATAACCCTTCCAATCTACTAAGTAGTACAGCCTGTTCCGTCTCAATTTGGAGTCCAGAATTCTCTTCACCTCGGACTCTTCTGCTGATTCTACTTGAACTGCCGAGGGAGGAGAATCACTTCTCAAGTCTGGTGGGTTTTGTTTGATCAAGGATACATGGAAGGTAGGAGGGATTTTCATTGACTTAGGAAGTGCTACTCTCACACTAACTGGATTGACCATGCGCTCAGCTGGGAATGGGCCCACATACCTAGGTTGAAACTTTCGATTCCCCACTAGCTTCATGTGACGGGTGGAAATCCAAACCAAATCCCCAGCCTTAAAAATTGGACTTTCCCTCCGTTTTTTGTCAGCTTGTTTCTTATATCCAGATTTGGCCTTGGAGAGATTGAGAGAAGCAGACTGATAGGTTTTCTGCAAATTCTGAATCACCTCCTCAGCGGCTGGGACCTCAAGTTCTTCTTTGCCCACCAACATGTTGGGATGTCTGCCTGAGTTCAGAAAGAACGGAGTGTAACCTGTTGCTGAATGTACTGAGTTGTTATAAGCAAACTCAGCTGTGCTTAAGTAGGAAGGCCACTCTCCCTCCTGATCCATCAAATACAAACGGAGATACTGCTCCAAGTCCTGGTTCACTCTCTCCGTCTGCCCATCAGTCTCAGGATGGAAACTGGTGGACAGACGTGAGTCCACCCCCAGACCTTTCAGAAATGACCTCCAAAATCTAGAAATGAACTGGGAGCCCCGATCCGAAATAACCACCTTGGGGATTCCATGCAACCTGACTATATGCTGTACAAACAAGGTGGCCAATTGTGGAGCAGTGGGTAAAGACTTTAAAGGGACAAAGTGACTCATTTTAGAGAATTGATCTACCACCACCCAAATCACAGAATAACCTTGACTAGATGGCAATTCTACTATGAAATCCATGGAAATGGTGTGCCAAGGGGACGGGGCCAAGGGCAAAGGCATGAGGAGGCCCTGTGTAGACTGTCTAGAACTTTTCCCCTTAACACACTGCTCACCAGTGGCTACGTGCTGTCTCACCTGAGTTTCCAATCCAGGCCAAGAATAATTTCTCTTCACCAGTTCCAAAGTCTTAATGCTTCCTTTGTGTCCAGCCATAGGATGATCATGACAAAGCTGAATAACTTCCTTCTGCAATTTGTCACCAGGCACGAATATCTTTCCTTGATGAAACGGCATCTGATCCCTGACTTCACGATTCTGGCCTTCTTCCACCCAATTGCTGTATTGTTCACCACGAAATTCCTCTCGGATTCGATGTCCCAGTTCATCCTCCACAACCGTTGCCGCAACCTTTTCTTGCGGAATGATATACCCTTTTTGAATCTCCTCAACCTCACCTTCAGAGCGGAGCCGAGACAAGGCGTCAGCTTTCCCATTTGCAGAACCTGGTTTATAGGTCAATACAAAATCATAATCTGCGAAGAAAAGAGACCACCGCAACTGGCGAGGTGTGAGGGTGCGGGCGGATTTCAAAAATTGCAGATTTCGATGGTCGGTAAAAACGGTAATCACATGTCTTGCACCCAGTAAATAATGTCTCCAGACCTGAAAGGCATCTTTTACCGCCAACAATTCCTTGTCTGCAATGGAATAATTAATTTCAGCCGGAGACAATTTCCGAGAATGATAAGCCACGGGGTGTAACTGGCCAGTCTGCTTATGGCGTTGAGAAAGAATTCCCCCTATGGCTAAATTGGATGCATCTGCTTGAAGGAAGAAGGGTTCTTTCAAATCCGGGTGTTGAAGAACTGGTGCTGATACAAAGGCTTCCTTTAAGGTTTGGAAGGCATCTTCCGATTCTTGTCCCCAAACAAATTGTTCATTCTTCTTCAAAAGCCGAGTGATGGGACTAACCTTCTCCGAGAAATTCTGGATGAACCTTCGATAAAAATTGGCGAATCCCAAAAAGCTTTGTACTTCCTTCACCGATCTAGGAGCAGGCCAAGATCTAATCGCTTGTAGTTTGGAATCATCCATGTAAACTCCCTTTGGAGACAAAATAAATCCCAAAAATTCCACCTTCGAAGAATGGAAAACACATTTCTCCAATTTGACGAACAGTTGATGTTCCAGCAAGCGCTCTAAGATCACTCGAACATGCCCAACATGCTCCTCCGAACTGTTCGAAAAAATGAGAATATCATCTATATAGACCACCGCAAAGCGGTCCAAAAATTCTGGGAGGACATCGTTGACAAAATGCTGAAAGGCAGCTGGGGCGTTGCATAGTCCAAATGGCATGACTTGATATTCAAATAACCCCAGCCGCGTTCGGAAGGCCGTCTTCCATTCCTCACCCTCAGCCATGCGCACAAAATGATAAGCACCTCTGAGATCGAGTTTGGTGTAAATGCACGCATCTTTCACTTGATCTAACAGTTCAGAGATTAATGGTAACGGATAGCGATTTTTCTTAGTCACCAGATTCAGGGCCCTATAATCTATGCAAGTCCGCAAAGATCCGTCCTTCTTCGGGATGAAAAAGAGAGGGGAAGACACTGGTGACTGAGAAGGTCGAATGAAACCACTAGCCAAGTTTTGCTCAATTAAGCATGAGCGAATTTTGCGGATCTCGCGTTCGCGAATTTTGCGGATTTGCGGATTCGCAATCCGCAAAATCCGCGAATTCCCGCGATTTTTTTTTTTTGTGTTCGCCCGTGTTTCTGCCAGTTCGCGAGGGTTTTGTACACTTTCGCAAATTGCGAACTTACCTGTCGGGTCGCAAGTTTCGCGAACTTGTTGTTTCTACGTGTCCAGCCTGTTTGGGACACTCTTCTTCATCACTGCCACTCTCTGTCACCACTGCCACTCTCTGACTACTCATGCCACCCTATGGTCCACCCATGCCACCCTCTGTTTCATCACCACACCCTCTGGTTGTCCAGTGTACAATATTTTCGGCAAAGCAAAGCACACCTTCCCTGCCTCAAGTGACCTGAATTAATTTGGGGCTGATTAATGTGTCACAGAATATTTTTTTAGCTGGCACCTGCTTCCTTAGTGCGCCCTGATTAGTGATCTTTTGCACTTGCTAAGTGCTTTCATTGTTGCAAAATTAGTTACAACACCTGCCCTGCCCCAACTGACAATAATGAATTAGGGGCTGATTAATGGATTTTAACTTCCAGCCTGGCTCCTGCTTGTCTCCCTTAGCTGTAATTCAGGACCTTTGTGGCATATGTGTAACTATTCTGAGGTTCAGAGCAGGGTCACATAATAGTTTCAACTGGCAACTGAACTCTGGAGGGGCCCCTCAGGAAGCACTACAGGAAATGGCTACTAATGATGAGCCTGAACTTTTGAACCTGGTAAGTAGTTACTTTCAGTTTTGCTAAGATCGTATTTCTGCAATTTTGCACTTATTCGCGGGGCGCGAACTCACGCGAACAGTGCGAGCAGTGCGAGCAAAATCCGCTGCTCGCGGATTTGCGGATTTTGCGGGAGATTCGCAAATCTCGCGGATTGCGGATTTCCCGAAAATCCGCAAAATCCGCGAGCGGAACGGATTTTCCGCCCATGCCTATGCTCAATATAATCTTTCAGGTGCTGATTTACTGGTTCCGAGAGGGCGTAGATTCGACTACAAGGCAAGGTTGCTCCTGGCTCCAATTCTATTTGGCAATCATAATCCCTGTGAGGAGGTAGTTTCTTGGCTTCTTGTTCACTAAACACTTCAGCTAAGTCTCGATATTCAAGTGGAATCTCGGGGACTTCTGCTGCGCAAATCATCTGAACTTGCTCTGCCAAGCTGGAAGACAAGGTGGCTTGTGCTTCTTCTTTCCGCTCATGAAAGCAATGCTCCTTACAGAAGGTTGAATTCATCTCCACAGTGCGTTTAGTCCAATCAATTTGGGGATTGTGATCCGTTAACCAGGGCAGTCCCAATATCATCTGGAATTGAGGAGCATCAATTAAATTGAAACTAATATAGCTCCGATGTCTCCAGGACCTTGCACCAACATGGACTCTGTATCAAAAGCAATAGGACCAGAAGATAAATTGGTGCCATCCACTGCTCGAACAGACTCAGGTCTGGGTTTGTTCTCGAATTTGATTCCCAAAGATTTTGCAAATCGAATATCACAGAAATTTCCTGTGGCACCAGAATCCAACATTATGGCAATCTCTTTTTCCAAATTTTTTCCAAAGAAAATTTTACAGGAAATTATCAAATGAGGTGCTGCAACCTGAAGAGTGTTCACTAAGTGTAGAGGTTTGGGAGTTGACTCAGAAGGCGCTCCCACCAGAGCAACTCCGTCTACTGGTGGAGCCTGTCTTTTACCCATTGCCGTGATTTATATCTTTTAGTACAATCCTTTACGAAATTACCAGACTGACCACAATACATGCAAAATTTTCCCGCTTGACGTTTTTCTCTTTCTTCCTTGGAAAGAGGTCCTCGAACTGTGCCAATCTGCATAGGTTCTTCGCCAACGCTCCCTTCGGCACTTTTAGCCGGTTCAGATTTCGCCCGATCAAACGAGGCACAAATGGTTTTAAATCTTTTTTCTTTTCACTTCTTCTTTCGGATAGGCGCTGATCAATTTGGAGAACTAGATCTATGAGTTCAGATAGTTCAGTAGGTCGTCTTGGAATTTGCGAGAGCCCATCTTTCAGTTCATCCTTCAATCCTCTATAGAAGATGGCGGCTCTCTTTTCAGATGGCCAGTTGGTCTCCACGATCAGTTTATTGAACTGAGCTAGATAAGCCACCAATTCCCGATTTCCCTGTTTCAAATCCAATAATTCATTATCGGTGGCTTGTGAAATGGTTCTTCGATCAAAGATTCTGAGAAATTCAGCCTTGAAGTCTTCAAATTTATAAAGAACTGGATCATTAGCTGTGACCAAAGGCATGGACCAAGCTGCGGCATCACCACTCAGGTAAGAGAGCACGAAAGCCACCTTAGACTGATCCTCCTTAAACAATATGGGCTTGCAAAGGAAATGCAGGGAGCACTGCGTCATGAAAATTTGGGCCTTGTTTGGATACCCCTGAAATCTTTCCGGAGCTGCCAAAGGAATGGTGGGAGACATGGCATGCACTACTTGGGTAGTAAGGGAAGAGGAAGTAGTAGGGGAAGAATCAAAGACAGGTGTTTTTTGACCCCCAAAGTTAGGACGGGGACTCTCAGATAATTGATCCAACCTTTGTCGCAGATAACTGGCCTCTTGGTTGGACTTCCTAACCTCTTCTCTAGTTTCGCTAAGCTGTTTCTGTAACCCTTCCAAAATTGACGCTAGCGCCTTCACATCAAATCCTTCAGCCATCTTGCTCAGACGGAGGAATTTTAGGGCACTTCAATCTGTCAGAAGTGTACCTGAATTCCTGCGGTTCTCCGTGGGAGCAGACAACGTGAAGGGAGGACCCAGCCGAATAGTTCCCAACTCCCTCACCTCCCTGCGTCCGGATCTCTCCGAGACCAGGAATGAAAGGGAAAGGGGAAGTGGATAGACAAACAAGAGAGACGTCCACACAGGTGTCTTCTGATTCTTCAGTACTGCTAGTCACACCTAAAACATTAAGAACAACATTAATACCGTTCCTATAACTACTGGCCTTCTCTAGCACTAAACTCCCTCGGGACTTGTCTCCTACCTTGTGCTTGTGTGGAATTAGCTGCTCTCTTAGATTGTCCAGTATTACTCTCAAATGCTGAAGATATTTAAGTACTACAGTTCGGTGTCTGGGGCTACTCCTCTGGTTGATGAAGACGATATGGTGGTACACAGCAGTATTAATTATATGCATACAATTGAATACCCCTATCTACTGAAGCAATTGATCGCTGTCTTGAGTGTTGATTGAGGAGATGAGAAAAACCCTCGACTACCAACTGTTTCAAAGTAGATACTTCTTAAGTTGACGAAGTTCCAAGACAGTGCTGGTATAATCTTTACTCGTAACTTGTCTCTCAGAAAAACTCAGTAAAGGCTTTGGTCAACACGCAAACAAAGTCTTAGCAATAGTCTCTCTAGATCAGTGGTTCCCACACTTTTGACTCCTGAGGACCCCCACTGAGTCACCGCTGGAAGCCGGGGACCCCCAAGCAATTTCTATGATTTAAATTTCAAACATTAAAACAGTAATCCAGAAAAATAAACACGCATGCACACAAAACAAATACGCAAATTACTAAGAATTTTAGGGGCATACTTAGAAGCCCCTATCTCCATGGGAACATCACTTTTTGCAACGTTACCATGGCAATAGAGGCTTTGCCTTATTTACAAGGCAGCGTTAAGCCACTTAACATGGCTTAACGCTGCCTTGTAAATATGGTCCCCTATCACACAATGCCTGAACGGGGTGGGCAGTGGGTGTGGGTGTTGCGGTGGGCGTTCCACCGCAACACCTATTCATTTTGACTCTGCCCCCTATTTACAAGGGCAGCATAAATGGGATGTAGTGCCAAAATTAAGCCAGGGAAAACCAGGTCTTAACTTGGGAAACCGAGGAGAAATCCTTTATTTCTTCTCATTTTTTTTTTTTAGCACACATGGAAAAAGCAAAACGCCTTGGATTGTTTATGTTCAGGAAGGTGACCATTTAAAAAAAATGCCATTTTGTAACTTCCATGTATGCTGCATTAAGCAGCACACATAGAAATGACAAAACGGAATTTCAAGATTGAAGCGGGACCTTCCTGCACATAAACAATCTTCCACTGCATACATAGTGCAAGGGTTCCCTGTTGGCGCTACACTGCTAAGTGTAGCGCCAGCACAGGGGGAAACAAAGGCTGCACCATATTCTTGTAAATATGGTGCAGCCCGCTGTTTCCGAAGTGGCGGAGCGTGTTGTTAGCCAAGGAGGCTAACGACACTCTCTGCCACTTCGGTTGTAAATATCCCCCTTAGTATTTTATACTCAAAGAATTTGCAAAAAACAAAACATTTTAATGGGAAAGTAGGTGCTGCATCTACGTGACTAACTTTTAAATGGTTGGTTTTATTTCGCAGTACATGGCTCCTGCTCCTGCTGCGGCCAGACTGGAAACCCAAAGCAGCCCTGGCAAATGCTTTCAGACCAGTCGCCATACGGTGCACACCAAGTGCAGTGAGTGAACCTGACCACTACAAGGGGGCTTTGGGAGGCTCTCCCTCCAAGAAATCTAGGGAACATTGGCGCAGTATAAAACACATTTATCATTATATATTAAATTGTATTGGCTTTTAACGAATATTAAATTAAGACCTTACTATACACCAGGATACGACACCCTTTGTTGGGGTTCTTCAATGATTCCCTTATTATCATCCTTCAGCAGTGCCTCCCATCTCTCCATAGCCTCTCTGTCACACGTATTTCCTTTGTTTTATAGTATCTTTCATACCATTGTAGGATGTTGGAGCACTTTACATCACATACATATAGAGACAATGAATCATACGTGTAAATCAGTGTATAGAAAATGTTACATAAGGCAAAGGGTACTACAATGTGTAGGATTCACATGTCATTCATAGTAGTAGGCATTTTTAAAGAGTGCTTGATCCGGAGAAGCGCAAACTTGGGATTCAGAACATCAGCTAGTGGTTAGTACTGACTTTAAAAAATAAAAATGTATTTCCGGCCATATAAACCTTTTTAGCAGCATCAGGTTAATGAAAGACTTGGAAAAAACATTAAGTTAGTAACTTGTACCATGCAGTTTGCAAGCAGCTCTCTGATGACAGTTTATAGGTCAGTGTACTAGATTACTATTGTCACTTATGAACTGCAGAGTAACAAAAACATCTGTGACAAAAGCAGCAACCCACTGACCAATGCACATAAAACACTGCTTTTGTTCAAATGCATGGTACACGTTCCTTGCACCCTCTGTTCTGTGCTATGTTAGATATCTCAAAGCTGCAAATGGACAAAACTCTCATCTCTCCAGCTGGTGCATTAATCACTGGCGTTATTTTGACACTTTTATTGTTGCTCTAAAACTGCTAATTAGACAAGGAACTTTGCAGGGCTTTTAAAACTGCCTCTTGCGGACCCCCTGGGAATGTGTCACGGACCCCTGGGGGTCCGCGGACCACAGTTTGGGAAACGCTGCTCTAGATGATATCACAGGAATAAACTCTCAATTGATACACAATTTAAACCTCCTACTTGTGGTTCAGACGAGATACTGGATACTCTCCGCAAAGACGACCCTCTGGATTCCGCTCAACAAACAGAAGCGAGAAGATCTTCTGACTGGGTGGACAGGTTACCGGCTAGAACTCAGCTCCAGTATCAGAAGTGACAGGGAAATGGAATAGGCACAGGAGCACCTCAGAATACTGAATCCGTCACTGAATACAATGAGACCGAAGGTCTCAAAAGACGGAAAAGGCGGGGGGTAGGGTTGGTAGTAAACCCCGCACTAACTGGTAGGGTTAAACTCAGAATATTACGGGAATAGGACGAGACTCTGAAAAGAGCGTCCGTCAGCCAGAAAATGACAGTTGAAGTGCGCAGCGCTGAAAGCGCGAGCGCACGAAATGGCCGACAGTCAGCTGGAAGCTAGAACGCTGACCGCCGGAACATAACGGCTCAACCAGGAACCAACCTGCCTAAGCAGCCCTTAGTTGAGCTACTCGCTGACGCCAACTCCACAAGGATAGAGTAGGTAACGGACCAGAAAGCATAGGAAATCTTGGTCTCCTAGACTGATTTTGACTTGCTTCAGTTCGGAACCTGACATATGTTTATGACTTGCCCCTTCAGTATCAATCATCGGAGCACACAGAATTATGGGTAGAGGGGAGTCAGCAGCAGAAAAGGTGTTCTCTTGAGGCATTGTAAGTCTCACGAGAAAGTAATATTCAGTGATTGGATATGGAAATTTTAAAAAAGCCACGGTGCAGAAATCGACATTTCAAGGTCACGAGGAGGAGGATTTTCTGGTGACTTGGAGCAATTGAATAGTTTTACAGTTTGAGGATATTTTGTGTGCAATGGATTCTGCTTAAAGATATATGTTATAAGAGATCAGGATTGATGTATTTTGTAGTCACTACGAAATATTCACAGGTTTACTTGAAAATTTGCGGTCACTGGAGCTCGGGAAACCGGCCGTGATTTTTGATGGTATTTGGGAGGTACTGTCCAAGTTAAAACTTTTTTCAGTTTTTAAAGCTGTGCAGCGAAGCCTGTGGACCAGGTCTCAATAACGCAGTACAGATTTCCAATCAAAACTATTGAACAATGCAGGGGACAAAGAATATTGATGCGGGGCCATAAAAGAGGACAGAGCTACCACAAACAAAACATTATCTTGTTCATTTGACTTGGTGATGCGTGTCTCTTAGAACTAATATACACCTCTGCTTCCTCCCAATGCTTACTGAATGCTGCTGTCGAGCTGATTCCTTCCCCCTCTGTGTAGACTGTCGATGATAGAGGCAAGGGGATGTGGGTCATATGTCCCAGTAGCGGCGCCTTTTGCACCTAGAATATATTTTATCCTTTTATTTTAGGGTTCGCTTTCAGTCGCTACTAACAACCCAGTGGTGTCCTTAGAGCATATGGAGCTTGGCAGGAGACAGGAATGTGCTTTGCACAATAAGGATGCCATGTAAGGGTCTGGTATAATGTGGATAGCCGCCATGCATATGTCCTTGAAGATGGCAAAGCCAAAAAGGGTTCAAAGACCAGAAGCCTCGTGGTCGTGGGTATCTGACTAGCTCTGGATTCACAATCAGCTAAACGGGAGTAAATTAACCAAATCCCAGGCAGAATGTTCTGGAACTTGATCTAGTGATCTTACAGACTGAGATTGGGTGACCTTGCATGGCTTGATAAATCCGATTTAGGTTTTGTGTCACCCTCGCACCCCATAACATGTCGCAAGAGCAACACAAAACCTACATAAATATGCACTTTATCTGTCCTCCATCTATAAGTGAACATGACAGAAGCAGTGAGGAAAGTCATGGGGTGTTCCAGGTTTCTCAGTGGGCCTGAGGTGGATATGTACATTGCACCATAGATGTGAAAAACTACCTTGTAGATGTCCAGGAAGGCAATAAAGGGGTCTGTATAGACTTTAAAAAGTGATGTCGATGGGTCAGAGCATTGGGAAGTGCCACAATAAATGTTCATTATGCTTGATTGAAAAGGACACAATTTAACTGGATGGTTGCTATTTAGTAAGAAAGACCGAAGATATTAAAGTACAGTATTACGTGGGCCAATGTAGACACTCTTTTGATGAATACCTGGTTGTCCATACTATCAAAGGGGGCTGAGATATCTGAAAGGTTGAATGCACAAAGGTAGCCTTACTGGCAGCAGCAAAGACTTCTTTCCCTAATATTTAAGAGTATGGTCTCCATGCTACGGCGCAGCATATCACTGATTTAAAGTCTCTTAGGTGGCATTTCACCTCCGGGTGCAGTGATAATTGACGAGAATCAACTGTCTTAAAAGCTGTTTCCATACATGATAAACCAGAAATGAGCCTATATCTGGAAATTTTTCAATCTCTTGCTACTGTCAAATTTCAATGTCCCTGAGTCTGTCATGACACATACAACGTGTATTAATTTTTTAGACTGGCACACAAGTGAAGATAAGAAGGAATTGTGCAAACAATCCCACATTCCCTTCCTGAATGCATAAACGATGTGGGCTAGAATTAAGTATGCCATCTTTTTCTATTTTTTGCTTTTGACAACTTGTTTTTCTAAGACCTGAAACTTCTCTTTTCTTTTTGACACTGAAAGCAAAAGTCTGACAATCACTTCAAGTTCCTGCTTTCCCAACAAGAATCCCATCGACTGTGGAGAACATGACGGAAAGCTAGCAGTCTGTTGGAGGGGAGAGTGCGGGTGAGAGGAGAGAGAGGAGGAGGAGAAATGCAAACACAGCAGTAAAAACTCCTGCAATATCGCCCCAACTTTAATATTTTATTGTAGCTCGTTTTTGTTTGGTTTGGAGAGGCTCGCAAAGTTGCAAATTTGATTTCCTACCTGGAGGTGCTGGTGGTTGGGCAGGCGTGGAGTGGTGTTGGAGGTAGGTAAAGCTCTCGAGTCGGATGGGAGCCCTTTCATCGCTGAGTGGAGAAGGGCATACCGGGAGGCGGTGGAAGCGTGAGGAGTCACGTCAAGGTTAGTTGGGAGCTACTGGGGTGGTGGTGTGTGGTCTGCATCGATTCTGGGGAGATTGAACCCCGCTGGAAGCACTCCTAGATGGAAAGTTTGTGGAGATGGGGCTCCTTCGAGAAAGCCCATCCTTTGAGGAAGTTACGGTGGAGACCAGCGAGCAGTCAGACTCACCCAGAGGAGTGCCAGAGAGTGTCCCCCTGGTTGAAGCTTCCCCAGGGATGAATGTGTCTTGTTCACAGCTAATGAGGGGGAAAGGTCAAAAGGCTCATAAGCCTAATAGAAACTGATTGAGAAGTGCTGAAGCTTTTGGAGGGGGTACTCACAGTTTTGGACAGGAAACAGCGCCTTGTGAAAAAGAGTTTGAGGTATCCCCAGTGAAGGCTAAAACCAAAGGTACTGGAGAAAAACAAAATCCCTCAGTTTCCTCTCAGGGGGTGAGGGGGGATACTTTGAAAAAAGATGTGCAGGTCTCCCTAAGTCCCCCTCCCACAAAGAGCAAAACCTGCAATTCTCAATACCAAAAATATAAAAAATCTAAGAGTTTAAACATCACACCGTCTCTAAGGTCTTATTGTAAGCTACAGGAAAAGATCCCTGAAGGTACCCAACTGTCGGATGTCACGCCCTCAAGCTTCGTAGATTCTTTGGTGGCTACTAGTGGGACCCGTCTGGTGGACCAAGACATCAGGGTTAACATGACGTCCCCCAAAACAGCCAATGGAGGCACTAGGTGTGCCTCGGATCCCTGCGACCCCTAATAGATATCAATGCCTGGCCAAAAAGGGTTCCATGGAGGATAGAGATCAAGATTTAATCTCGGCAACAGGTCGCTCTAAGGCTACAGTGACAGAGATGGTAGTGGAAGGCCACCTTTCAGGGTCCATGCCCCTAGCAAAGGATCGAGATCCACAGATAAGCCCTCTGGAGCATATAATGAAATCCCTTGCAGAGGAGGTGAAAATGGGTTTACGACTTCTCAAACCAACTAAAAGGACATCCAGTGGGTTTGTGAAGGTCTAGCAGAAATATTGGAGTCCCAGTCTCAGAGAACGCAAGGCCTAGAAGCCTCTGTGTAGGATCTGCAGGAGGAAGCAACTAGGGACAAAAAAGAATTCAATAGCTTAAAACAATAGCTTAAGGACAGTTAAGACAAGATGGAAACCTTGGATAACAATGCAAGGCGTAACAATATTAGAGAATCCTAAATGTACAAGAAGGGTTGGGCAGAGGTGATTTGACCAGCAATCTATTAAAATCCAGCAGGGCTTGGGAGGGGTCCGGGGAGGTGCTCGTGGAGGATATTCAAAGAATGCATCGGGATACATTTAGGAAGTATCCGACAAAAACAAAACCACGAAGAATTATAGCTAATTGTATTACATATTCCATCAAGGATAAGCTATTGAATACTGCGTTAAAGGCCGGGCCGTTGTCTGGAGAAGGTTTCTCTTTTAACATCAGATCAGATGTAACCTCAACTAAGCAATGGGAGCTAGGGAAAAGATTGGAGGACTTGAGGAAGCAAGGTGGGGCTGCCAAGTTAAAGTTTCCAGCCACATGAGTGATGATAGGAAATAAAATGTATAACTTTAGGGATCATGAGGTTGCTTGTTGGTAAAGCTCAAGGTGTCCTCACTACAATGGACTTCGGGCATGCAGCAGGAGATCTCAGTCCCAGGGTATTAAGGACCCCCGATGAGCTTACTATTTAGCAGCTTTGCATTTTTTGGTCCCATCTACTCTTCTTTTTGCCCCCTCCTTTTTTCTCCTTTCTTCTTTTTATTCCTCACTGCTCACTCACCTCCCTTACAGACAGGCATAAATGGCTGGGATAGCAAAGGAAAGATGGGGTTTGGGTTTTTCAGGGAGGGGGAGGGTGAAGGGATCACAGGATTGGCGGCATAGGGGGAAAAAGTCCCATTGTCTTACTTCACATAAATATTTGGAAGACTATGCAGTTCACTCAACAACATTTAAATGAAGAATTTTAACATACAGATCCTGTCTTGGAATATTAATGGGCTGAGACTTGTCCGTAGGAGAAGAAAAATATTCAATATTTAGAAGATGCCCCAGCTCAAATAGGAAGGCTGAAATGTTTAGAGATTTGTTAAAAACAGAGATGGGTTGGACAGATGGTCACCAGTGCGCAAAACCCCTATACAAATGGGGGTGCTTATATTAATAAACAAACATACAGAGATCTCTATCCTCGATTGAGAAGTGGATAAGAAAGGAAGGTGGGTTATCTCGGTCTTGAAAATACTGGGTAAAAACTATACCTTGGTAGGGTACTATGGGTCAAATGTTGATGATATTGAGCCCTTACAAGCTCTGGCTTCAGAGCTGCTGCAGTTTCAATACCCAATTCTCTGGTCTGGTGACTTTAATATTGTAAAGGACTATGAGCTGGATAGGTCCAATAATAGTTAAGCAAGATTCAATCCCAAGGCTATGTTAAATTTCTTATGAAACAGTTTGGTCTGTGTGACATTCGGCAAGTCAGGCATAACATTGAAATGCAGTTTACCTTTCATAGTTTAAAATGTAAACATAATTATAGGACTGATTTCTTTTTAATAGATAAATCTTTAGATGTAGAGGTCAGAAACATTAGACACATTCCCGCTCAGTTGTCTGACCATGTAGCTGTGGTATTAGAAATAAAGGTGGAGAAGGAAAGACAAGAAAGAAGGTGGACATTGGATGGATCATTATTAAATGACCAGGCTGTAATAGACACCCTAATGGAAAGGACAAGCAAGTTTTTTAAATTTAATAAAGGCACAGCACCTAAAAATGTTGTGCGGGACAAATGTAAAACTTTAATTTGAGGTGTTTTGATTAGCATTTCAGTGCAAAAGAGGGAAGTGTATAGGAGTCAGATTTAAGAGCTGGATTAGAAGATTGCGGCACTCGAGTCAAAGTGTGGAGAATCATCACGGGAGGGAGATCTAATTAAAAACTGTCAGGAGGAGATTTCTGAATGTAAACGTTCCCTCTCTGCTACATTAGAAGCTGGAGTGCAAGAGTGATGTTAAGCTAGTAAACGAGCACACTTTGAATCCAGTGAAAGTGGCGTGAATCTTCTGGCCTTGAAGGACAAAACAGACGCTGTAAAGAATGATATAAGCAAGATAACTTGTAGAGAAGCAGGGAACGTTTTAAGGTCGAGACAGGAGATTGAGCATGTTTTTGTAGATTTCCATGGGGAATTATACACCTAGGATCTGTGTGTTTAGCTCAATTTAACAGTTGGTTGGAGGATCAGATAGTGGAGAAACTTTCTGGGAAGGAAAAATAATTTGTAGAGGATGTTATGAAGCAGAATGAGCTCTGCACAGCTATGAAAAAAGAATAAAGCAGCTGGACCTGATGGTGTGCGTGGCTTGTGGCCGTGCCAGGCTAATGCTGAGCTGACGTCTGCCGATGCTGGCCTGTCTGGACCAGACCATCCGTCTGCTGACAGTCGGCTGCCCTGCTGCCTCGTCCCCCTTATGAGTCTCGGTTTTTCTGGGGCGTTCTGCCACCGGTTTGGGGGCGTGCGCGCCGTACCGCAAGGTCTGGGTCTAATCCTACACTGTCGGGTGCCTTCTGGTGACCGAAGTACCCTTCGCCTTCCACCCCTTTATTCGGGCCTGCAATGTGGGCGGCACCCCCCCCATACCTCCCTGCTGTTTATTGCCCCCACGCACGTGGGCTCACGGGGGTGCCTTCGCTGTGCAACCGCTGTGGTCTAGACCTCGTTGCGGCCTTCCTCGCCCCGGCGCTCAGAGGGTCCCACCTCTGCCGTCCTGCTCACCTGGATCTCCGTGCCTCACTGCACTGCGGCTTGGGCTTGCTGACTTACCGTGGGGCCCTGCCTGCTGTTGTGCATGGTGGTGTCTGCCCTGCCCCCTAGACTGCACTTCACCGGAGACTCGCCTGCGGTCTTGGGGCCTGGAGTTGCGCTGGTCCCCTGGGACCCTTCTTGCCCCGGCCTGTGTTTTGGGGCCGACTCTCCCTCCTTCGGCCTTCTGTTTCCTGCCTTGCTCTGGCCCTCCACCAGGTGTGCTGCTAGCACCTGCTGCTGACCTCTCTGTTTACAGCCCCACCTGCCTGATCTGGCATTTTGTCACCTCTCCTCCGGACCTGCATGATCACCCCTGAGCTAGATCTGACACTGCTCTCCCATGCTGGCCCTGACATCGCTGGCTCAGGTTCTCGCTCCACGCTTTCCCTATCCAGGCCTTTCCTATGTCTTTTGCAGCTGTTACTTTCCCTGGTGTGACAGTCTCAGGCAATTTTTTCTTGTTATTCTTGTTAGTCCCTGTTCCCCCTGTGCTGCGCCTGCGCCTCCTGCTCTTCGGCGGTTAAGGTGACACACTTGTGTGGGAGCTGGCGACTTGATCATGGGTAAGGCGGATCCCAAACAGCCCAAGCTGGCCTTTGACCAACGTTGGCAAACCTGTCAGGATGGAGCAGCCCTAGACACTGGCGAAAAAGCTAGCCAGTCTGACGCAGGTCCCACCCGAGAGGACGACTTTAAATCCATCATGTTGGAGTTGAAGGCCACAGTTACAGGCATCGCCGCCCAGCTCGATCAACTATCCACTCGTCTTGAGGCTGTCAAGTCATGGGTGGACTAGCACAACGCGCAACTGACCCAGGTGGAGGCGAGGGTGTCCGATATGGAAGCCTCCATGACTAGAGACCACTATAAACTCTTTCAAATGGATAGGGTTCTGGAGCTCATCAAGAACAAGAACAAGAATGAAGATTTGGAGGCGTGCTCCCGTAGAAGTAACCTCCACATCACGGGCCTTGCCCGAATCCTCCAACATTTCCAAAATGGGGGACTTCATTGAGCAACTGATCCGGGACCTCTTTGGCGAGGTTCACTCCTCAGTTTTTATGATAGAGCATGCCCATTGCTTTCTGGGTCCTCGGCCCGCTCATGGCCTGCCTCCTCGTCCAATCATCGCCAAATTACTAAACTTTCGGGACCAGGATGCCGTTTTACACACGACCAGAGAGAAAAGTGAAATTCAACATCAAGGGAATGATTTGGCCTTTTACCCTGACTACACTATGGCGGTGCAGGCTGCCCGTCGTGAATTTCTTCGGGCCAAATGACTGCTTTAGAAACACGAGATCTCCTACTACTTGGCTTACCCGGCCAAGCTGCGAGTTTGGCAGGGCTCACAGGTATATGTGCTCACGGCGCTGAAAGCGGCATTAGCCTATGCCAAAAAGCTGGACAAACCAGTGCGTTCCTTGCCCCCCAGCTCACAGACTGTTGCAATATGAGTGATAATGACTGAATACAGCCCCTCTCTACTGGTTGTTTACTGTTGGTGTTCTATGTCAAGGCTGTCTACTCGGGCGTCAGGACTCTCTGTTAATGCAGCCACCTCTGATACCACCTTTTTCTGACGCTCTCCTGCTCCCCAGCTTGTAGGCCTAGTGGACTGTCCACTCTCGTTTTGGGCTATATGCTATCTTGTGTGCTTCCCTATGTTGCGCCTCTGATGAGTAAGGCGTTTTAGTGGTCTCATAAGTCGACACTCACTGTCCGCAAACAAAGCCTGCGGCTTGGCCACCATGTCCTAGAGGCAGGGGTGTTCGCTGTGCAGAGCCATGCCTCGACGGAAATAATTCCCTCTTTCTTCACTCATGTGATTTTTCCTCCCCCAGTTGGGGCTTTCTTGGGTGAGTGGGATTGGGTTCTCAATCTGATTGGGGGTGTTGGAGTGCGTGGCGGGTTGGGGGGGTGCTATGCACTTTAGTACTGCTTTTCTTTGATCTTCCTATTCCCTGTTGGAATTTCCCTGGGTGGGTGGGCATGGTTTCTCCCTCTGATTGGTTTGGGTGGTGGTCCATTGGGGTTACTGTGCCTCTTCCTCGAGGCTTGTTTTTTTTTGTATTATGATCTTTTTTGTAATATGTTAATTGTCTCATTGACTTTCCCACTGCACATCCCTTCCCGACCACATCTGGCTTCCTCTTTGCATCTGTTCTTATACGCCATTTGCTTCCTTGGCATAGCGACATGACAGACATCACATTCTGGACGTGGAACGTCCGTGGTCTCAAGGACCATCGTAAGGCCTGTTTAGTACATGCCCACCTCGCCCATCATAAGGTTGACATCTGCTTTATCCGGGAGACCCACCTGCTGCCCGCTACGTTCACCAGGCTTCTCTCCAGACATTGGGGCGCAACTCACTCCTTCTTCTATTCTTGTTATTCTAGTGGGGTTTCCATCCTATTGCGTAAAGGGCTTCCCTGACATACATCTCAGGTCATTGCGGAACCTCGGGGCGCTTTATTATTTTGTGTGGCACCCTCCATGCCCAACCCCTGATTCCTGCTGTGATATACGGCCCCAACTCCGATGACCCTGAATTCTTTGTGCATGTTTGGCAACACATCTCGTCCCTGGGCCCTGCAGCACTGCTCTGGGGGATGATTTCAACATTATACCCTCGGCCACCCTTGATCGTTCTGGGCCCCGCGCTCTGCACCCTCGCGCTACCTCTCTCCTTCATTCCATACTCACGACAACTCACTTCTTGATGCGTGGAGGCATACCTAACCGAGGGCACGTGAGGGCACTTGCTTTATGGACTATCTGGGCTGTCGGTCCCACCTGGACCTCTGGATCACTACTCCAGACGCTTTTGCGTGGGTCACCTCCATAGAACACATGGCGCGTACCCTTTCTGACCATGCTCCCATCCTTCTCACCTTGCTGCCCCCGCATTCCCCGCAGCGTATGTTTGCCTGGCAGCTGTCCCCTAATGCGCTCCGGGACTTGGTGTTCTGCGATGAGATCCAAACCCCCAATGTGAACTATTTCGATCTTAATGGCGGTTCAGTTGATTCCCCTTCCACTCTTTAGGACGGTTTTAAGGTAGTGATTCGAGTTGAATGTATCTATAAGCAGGCAGTCGTACTGTGCTCTATTCGGGCTACCCTTGAGCGACTGGAGGGAGAAATCAAGGCTCTTGACTCTTCGCATTCTCTTAGCCCTAACCCTAACCTCCTTGCGCAGCTTCAGGGCAAATTTTCTGACTTTAATGATGAGGCTGACAGGAAACTTTCGTTTTTGGGTTTGGAAGCGAGAGCAGTCCATTTTGGCGAGGGGGATCGTTTGGGCAAGACTCTGGCAAATCTCCTAAGCCAAACTCACGCTGCCTCCTATATCTTGGTGCTCCAGGATGGTGGCCCGGACAGGCCGACCTCCCCCGAGGAGGTGGTGACTAGATTCACCACCTTCTACTCTCAACTTTACACCCCTGGAGCAGCGCCCTCCGGTGATATCCTTGACCAATATTTCAACACTTTGGAGATCCTCTGGCAAATGCCACCAGGAGTATCTCGATGAACCCGTCTCCAAGGAGGAGATTCTGGCTGCCATTAATGGTCTACTGGGCGATAAGGCTCCGGGCTCCAACTGTCTGCCTGCATCCTTTTACACAACCTTTGCGCCCCTCCTGGTCCCGCATCTCGCCGCTATGCATAATGACTCCTTTGAGTGCGGCCACTTTCCTCCCTCGCTTCGCGAGGCCCTGTTAACGCTTCTCTTGAAGCCTGACAATTCCCCTGAGCTCCGGGACTCTTACCGCCCTCTGTTCCTCATTAACACCGATAATAAGATCTTTGCTAAGCTGTTGGCCTCCTGTCTCCTTCCGCTCATGCCCCTGATAGCTCACCCAGACCAGTTCAGCTTTATTCCTGGCCACGCCACGTTGCATAATCTCTGGACTATATTTGCCGTTCTCCATCAAATGAACCCTGCACTCCCTGCCCTGGCTGCCCTCCTGGATGCTACCAAAGCTTTTGATAATCTTGAGTGGCCCTTCCTCTTCTATCTTCTCCCTCGCTTAGGCTTTAGCCCGGTTTTCCTGTGCAAGATCCACCTTGTTTATTTCCTTCCTACGGCTTGCCTTTGGAATAATGGTCAAATCACAGAGTCTATCCTCATCGCTAGGGGTATGAGGCAGGGGTGCACTCTCTCACCCATGTTTTTTGGTGTAACTATGGACCCCTTGCCACTAGGCTCCGGCAGCATCACCCAGAGGGGTCTCGGCTTTGCGGCTCGAGCCTCAGTTGTCTCCATGTACGTGGATGACGTCACACTTTATGTACGCAATCCCCAAGAAAATCTTGGTCCCATGGTCCGCGAGGTGGTGCGCTTCGGGTGGGTCTATCTGGGATCCAGGTCAACTGGGGTCAATCTATTCTCTTTCCCCTGATGGACGCCACGTTCCCTTCACTCCAGAGTACCCGTTTGTATGGGCGTTGAGCCCACTAGATATCTGGGCATCTGGCTCAGCCGGGACGTGGGCGAACTTTGGAGGGTCAATTTTGGTGGTGCAGTCGACTGGCTTGAAACTAAGATCCACCTTTGGCGGCGTTTGCCCTTGTCTCTGGTGTTGCACATAGCCATCGCCAAGATGGTGGTGCTCTCGAAGTTTATTTGTTTCTGAACATTACCATCACCCTCACGGTTCATTTTTATTCGTAAACTTCCCTCCCTGATTTTTTCTCTTTTCTGGGCCGGGGGTCAGCCTAGAATTGCTTATAATATCCTCACGCTTCCCTCATCATGTGGCGGAATACGCGCTAGAGATTTCAAATTATGCGCTCTTAGCGACCAGGCTAGCTTTCTTCACTTCTGGCAGCACCCAACTCCTTTCCAGCCTCAAGTTGCAATAGAAGCTGCTCTTGCAGCCCCCTGGCCGCTCCAGAAGCTGTCTTTGCCCCTGTAAAAACCCACATGGTGAGATTGACAGTGTGGGGACCCTGCGGTGGGCCTGGAACAGCCTTCATAAATACTCTCATGCTAGTATGCTTTCTGCCAGTGCGATGCCAATCGCACACAATCAGGTATTCCCACTTTTAACTTTATCTAACTTTATCGAACAAACTGGATGTCTAGATCATTCCCAGTCCGGGTTTTAAGCCCAAGCACAGCACCGAACCTGCACTTCTTTCAGTGACCGATAACATCAGAATGTCCCTTGACAAAGGACATTCTATGATTCTGGTGCTGTTGGACCTATCTGCGGCGTCGTTCAACACTGTATCCCATTACATCAGGCTTAGAAGATTGGAAGAGGTGGGGCTAAGGGGACCGGCTCTGTCATGCATGAGGAGTTTTCTGTCGGGGCGCTCGCAGAGTGTCAACCTCGGCCAGTATGGTTCAACCCCATGGAACTGACCAAGGCGGTGCCACAGGGCTCCTGTTTGAGCCCTACGCTTTTTAACATCTATGTCGCCCCCTTGGCTGGTCTCCTGAGGACATTCAGGTTCATCCCCGTGTCATATGCCGATGACACGCAGCTACTCTTTCCATTCAGTAAACTTACAACTGCGGTCCAACGGGCCTTTTCTGATGGAATGTGAGCTGTGTCCAAGAGGATGGTAAATAACTACCTACAATGTAATGTAGGAAAGACAGAGCTGATGCTGTTTGGCGAGGCCCCTCTTCTGTGGGCTCCTGATTGGTGGCCATCAGATCTGGGTCCTAACCCTGTCCCCAAGCCTGTTGTTAAAAATCTAGGTATCCGTCTAGATCAGGCCCTTAGTTTAAAAGAGCAGGTGATTCAAACAGCTGGCTCATGCTTTCATATAATCGAAATGCTCCGAAGAGTTTTTCTTCTAATCCCTGACTCCACCCGAAAAACTCTAGTCCAGGCTTTAGTGATCAGTCGCCTGGACTACTGTAATGGGCTGCTGATTTCTGCTAATGATTCTTTACTAAGCAGACTTCAAGTAGACCAAAATACAGAGGCCAGACTGGTCCAGAACACTCCACCTAGGTCGCCTTCACAACCTCTGTTGGTGAAGCTCCACTGGCTGCCCATCCGCGAATGGATCAAGTTTAAAACTTGTATTATCCACAAAGCACTCCAAAATATGGGCCCCTCCTACTTGGCAGATACATTTCTACCATACACTCCTTCACAGGATCTTCGTTCCAGCAGTAAACATTTTCTTTAAATACCAATCATTAAGAGGGCTAGATTGGGAGGAAAGGCCCTCTCTTACTTAGGTCCACGCCTCTGGAATGATCTCCCAGATTTCCTCAGACTCTGCCCAGAACACACAAAATTTAGGAAATTGCTAAAGACTTTTTTGTTTCACACTGTTTGAGTATGCTAGTGTCCTTAACTCTCCTCAAAGCCCGCTTAAGCGCAGAGATACTCCTTCGGGAGTCAATTCAAGCGTTATACAAACATATAAATAAATAAATTTGCAAACCGCCGGAATGGCCAAACGTGCGGCTCGCCTGCGGCTGTACACATTGTCTGACTTTTATCCGGCCGGTGCCTTCTTTTCCCTTCCAGCCGTGTCTGGCTCTATGGATACTCTGCTGTATTACCAACTTAGAGTGTCCTATATGGAGCTGCAACCCGTGTTTCCTCAGCCCCACCCCTCCTTTGGCAGCCCTCGACTTTGCATACACTTCCGCCCTCCCATGCAAGCTTGTCTCCAGACTTTATGCCCTCACGCTGGCGGCATCCCAGATCTCTATTGATCATGCCCGTGCAGCTTGGAGCAAGAACCTAGGCACCGATATCTCAAGACAGGCTGTACTGTTGCAAGCAGACACAACGGCTGTCCCCCAACTACCGCCTGCACCTTATGCATTTTAAATATCTGCATAGACTGTATCGCTTCCCTGTCCAGCTGCACAAAAATGGGCCTAACTCCCAGTGATAGGTGTCTCCGCTGCTCTCCCCCCCAGTGATAAGTGTCTCCGCTGCTCTGCCCCACTGCTGATTTTCTCCCATCTTGCCTGGCTGTGCCCACAGGTCTCTGCATATTAGAGCGCTGTGTGCACCACCGTCACTGGGATCACCTCTGCACTTGTCACGCCTGATCAGCTACTATGTCATTTAGGCTTCATGAAATATTGTCCGAATCCCTACCCGCCGGTTCATTGCTCTGCTGCTCTTTCGTGCGCGGCGTAGGGTCACCATGCACTGGGGTGGGAAACTCGTGCCCACGGTTGGTGCTTGGCTTGAGGATGCTGCAAGTTTTCAGACGATTTTATCCTAAATTTGGGATTTAATGCCAGCTGCTTCCAGCCCGCTTGATATCTGGGGCCTCCTTGTCTCTTACCTCCAACACCAGAGCGCTTTGGCCATGCAGCCTCTCCCGCGTCCCCCAAAAGCATTTTGCCTGCGGTGGTCGCCAATGCTGACTCATAAGGTGCTACCTTCCCCTCTGTGCTTTCTGTTGGTTCCCTGCTGCTTCTCTCACCAGCACCCAGCACCAGCATCCTCAGGGTGACCCTTTATCTCTTTCTCATTCCATCCCCTGTCATTTCGCTCCAGGTTCTGCTATGAGCTGCTTATGTGCAATTGTTCCCATGATACATGCAACAGATGTGGTTCTTTTATTTTAGTGCGGTATCCCTGCCTATGTACACTTTAACTTGATGTGTAAGATTATCAATAAAGGTTTTTGAAAATTAAAAACAAAATATATGAGAAGGTGTTGGTCACTAAAAGAGGGAAATGTACTATTCCCACTTCAGTCTAAACAAACTTGGGGAATGTGTTGGACACTCAAGGGGAGACATTTACTATTCCCACTCCAATATAAACCAACACAGGATAAGCGTTGAACACTAAATGGGTGACATTTATTATTCCCACTCCAATCTAAACCAATTTGGAGCAAGTGTTAAACACTAAAAGAGGGATGTATGAGGCTGGCTTATTCACGTGTAGCACCCTGCACCAATTCAGAAAACCCTTATTGTGTTTTTAGTGGTTTAGACAACTTTAGAAAGCTCTCTAAGTGGTAGCCGTGGAGTGCAGCCTTCAGACTTAGTCTAGGAGGAGTGTAAAGCAGCTTGTTTCACCAGTATCTAACTGTAAAGTGCAGAATAAGTGAAAAAAAGCACACAGTGTAGTTATAAAAATAGATAAGTATTACAGACACTCACTAATTCAAAGCAATTTCTCCTACCCGGAGATATAATTACAATACACACAATAATTTAGTAATATGACAAGTAAGTAGCACAATAATACAGTGGGCCCCAGAGGGGGGGACCAAACCAAATACAAAAATAGTGGAATGCGACTAACGTCTGAAGTCGAGAGTGGACCCAGAAGACTTAGAAGTGCTAGAGTACCAATGAGGTAATGACCCAGGATCCCCACGAAAGCTGTGTGCTAAGTGGATACACGACTACGTTCTCAAGGTAAGTAAATGGGGAAGTCGCTGTTGCAATTCTTAGGAAAAAGGACTTGGAAGACACCCCATGGAAGATGGACGTTTCGAAAGTCGCACCACCCGTGGATACCCAGGAGACCAGGTTATCTGCCCCAGGCGAGGACTTCAAGCAAGATGCTGCTGGCGAAGAAGCTAGAAGTCTCCTGTGGAATCCAAGCCTGGATTCAGGAACAGTAGAACCTAAAAGCAGAGGGCACAGTCTATGTCACTCAGGAGTGACCGGGAGGCACTGGAGTCAAGTGCCTACCAATGTCTGCTGTTGCAGGAAAGTTGACAGTGCCCTTGTGTCTGCAGCTACGTGGACCAGGTGATGCGGAGGACATCCAGGGACGGTGTGTAGTGTGGTTCCTATTTTCCCAATAGGCTCTGCGCATTGGAATAACATAAACAATAGTTTAGACGTAGGACTGAGGTCGACTAGGTCTCTATTGAATATGTTAGACTTAATTTAGGTTTGCCAGCTAGCTCAGAGGTCACTAGAAACGTTCTCGAATGAACAGGGAGGAGTGAACTTCCCTGATTAGACAAGAAGGGATTCAGCTTCTGACAACCGCATAAACATGACAACTTTGCTCCCCCAGACTAAGGAGTATATCTCCAGAGTCGTGTGAAAACAATAGATAGCTATTTCACTCAGTCAATCGTGCATACTTAGTTTCACCAGAGTGCAGAGAAATAGAGAGACGGGCGTTTTCAATAAAAGGTGTTATTTATTGAGCAGTCTTCTTTGTCATGCAAGAGTAATGAATTGCCACAATTGCAATACTTCTTATACAGTAAAGTGCGTACAGTAAAAGGAGTATTATGAAATAATACTGTGAAAGCATTGATATGGTTTCAGAGCCATATGATACTTAAAAGGTATAAAATATATACAGTTACATACATTCCTAAAAGTTTGACTAAACGTACTCAACTGATGCTTCTAGATACTCCTACCCCAGTGTACCTAACCTAAGTCTAGTACGTGGGAAGAGTAAAGGAATTTTTAAGTTAAGTTAGTTTTACCAAGAATCTGACTCAAGAATTCTCTAAGGATCTAATCAGCTCTGTACCTTGGTTTTAGAATGAAGGAGGTCGTGTATCTCGCTCTCAGGACTCGATCTCCCAGTAATCTGCAAGGGTGACCGGAAACACTGGAGCTGGATTTTCTCGGCAGGAGAAAAAAAACAGCGTCTTTCTCAGTGCATCAAATGGGAGGGACGGCTTCCTTCGGCACTCGCATCAGCGGGGCTTCGGATAAGTAGATAGCCGCTCTGCTCCACACCACCGTGTGTTGCTTAAGGCAAACGTTGGTATATTTATTCCTGGAAGGTACCGAGTTTGACGTAAGGTTGGACATAAGACGTCAATAAAAGATGTCACTAAGAACTGGCCGTTCTTTCGGACTCGCAGGAGTTCTAGGACAAATCAAAACAAAAGCATGGGGAATTCCCAGGTTGCTGGAGGTTTGGTTTGTTGAAAGAACTCTTACTTTCTAGGAGTCTAAGGAAGTAGCCTTGCCGTATTTGGACTGCATTGGCTATGACAAAATATGGATATGAATCTTATGCCTTTATAAGGATATGATTTGGTATAACCACATGAGGGCATACATCGGAAATATTTAATTAGGGTCCGAGATACGTTCACAACACCCACTCCACGTATAATGTCCATCTTTACTAAATACTAAGCAATATATAAACATATAGGTATGCATGTGTTTCCCAGCCCACCCCAAAATACATTGAATGCATTTGAAATGGTATAGATACACGAAAAAGAGTATGATACTGTACGCTTTCAAGCAGTGGTATCATTCAGATAATGCAAATATAAATATCAGCTGAATGAATTGCGAAAATTACATTTATGAAATGGCTCTTAACACAGAAGAGAAGGTCGAGACCATTTCATCACATATTTATACAAGATTGTACATGTGCTAGAGGCTGATTCAAAATATTGTCTCTAGAGTCTCTAGGAATAGAAACTCTGTTCTCTAAGAATAGTTCTACTTTAAGCAGAGTACCTTGTGCCAAAAAAAAGTAAATATTTGGAAAGTTGGAAAAATAATTTTGCTTTCAAGGGAAAAAATAGTTTCAAGTGTTTTCAGCAGTGTTGTTCATAAAAACTGGAGGCCGAATTCAGAGTTCAGGGAACGCTGTGTGCTCGCTATTTCAATTGTTATTCTCGTTGTTAGGAGAGAACATTACCTCAGATAGGCCAGCAAAAAACGCGTCTACCACAGTAGGTGAAAGTTGGGCCAACTCCGAAAAAGTTAAAATTGTGCATATATGCGATGCATTGCCATCATCGGTGTCTAGATCAGCAATGTTCACAGAGGGTTGTACCTGTGTGCTGCCGCTTTTATCTCGTACTTCACAGCCACCTAATAATAATGGTGAAGTCTCAACGAATGCCGTCATCAGAATCGGTAGCCGGTGGGGATAACACGTTGCATGAGTCGTTACTGGACAAAGCAAAGCGTCGATATCCATTGGTACTGCTGATGGTAGTGTAAGACAGACGTCCAACACGCATTATTCTCCGCATAGCAGACATCTAAGCACAGGTAAGATGCAATTTTGCCAGATCGGTCTGAATGAAAGGAACCAGGTAGTATTCAGATCTCTTAGCCGGGCCAATCCGAGGACCTTAGTGATACGGTCTCGGTATCGTATTGCTAGGATCATTTCTTTCATCGTAGCCTGAGTTTTGTCTTTGACTTGGCTTGCCATATCGGAGCAGAAGGAACAAAAATAAAATTCCTGCTACGTGTCCCAAAATAAGAGGCAGGCCACCGAAAAGAGAATGCACAAAATTCGGGAAGATGCCCAGAACCGTTTCAAAAGGTGTTAACAGTCCGGAAAAAATTGTCTTAAATACATGTGCGATGCCACTGGTATCTGACATGTTTAAAATTTGGCTTAACATTTCTACTAAATGCACGGGGCAGTTTGTCGATAATAGGGTATTTATCTCTGCCGCTGTCCTTGCAGCTTGCAGGTCATACATCTCTTTGGACGAGGTTAAAGGCACAGTTGCCTGTAAAAGAATAGACTTCATTCTGCTTAAAGTAGCAATTCGAATAGAAGAGACATTCACAGAAGGCCATAATGCCGCCTCTATGTCTGTATTGCTGTTTGGATACAATACTTGCATACAACAAATGACCCTGGAAGTGACGCTCATGAGATAGGGTTTTCCTGGCATCATGCCACAACAGCTGTGGTCACTTAATATAACGTAGCTACCGTTGGAAAGTTGTCTGAAAAAGGGTTCTATCTGTGTAGCTGGGGTGCCGTGCAGATGACATGAAAGGTTGTTGTATGAACCTTTGCAAGATCCATGCAAGTTTATACCTTGGCATAGGAGTGTACCACTCAGTGATGTTGTACAATTATTACCACTAAGAAATACCTCTTTTTTTCCCCCACTCCAACATCTATGTGTATAAGGTAAATTCCAGGTTGATTTGATGTATCCTTTACCCAACCTTTCATACAGGCACGCTGGTATACACTTTTGGCAGTATTGAAACTGAAAAGTTGTTATCGGGATTGTAATGGTGCCATGTATTATCCATTCAATGGCAGGTCTTTCTGACATTGTCAATGGTAATCTCTCAAGTTTTTCAATGCTCAGCACCGTATAGTCTGCTCCTTTTTGTGCCAACGAGATTTGTCTATCAGTAAGGTTAAAGATAGAAAATTATGACGTTATGTTGATTAGACGCCATGGCACGTGACCTGAACGGAGGTTTTGTAACGTCCAGCCTAGCTGTACAATAGAACGCAATTGGGACTGACCATGTATTAACATTATCATTTCCTGTTCTATTATATCAATAGCAGATGATACAATGCTGTCCAGTGAATAGATTCTGGAGGACAGAGTTGTTAACCCATTGTCCACTACAGAGAGTGTTTTTTCCAAATTAATACGATCAATTTCTCGTATTTTTTCTGCAGTTTCAATTTGATTTAATTTCCAAGCTTCATTGTAAGCTGCGTATATACCGGAGTATATGAAACGTTTTTGACGCTGTTTGCGAGGTCCCAGTATGAAATCTTGCAAGTCAGCACCGTCTTTAGGTAAAGTTAAGTGTTGCTTAATTTCGGGAAGTGTGGATCTCTGTAGCTAGTCGAGGCATAGTTTTCCTACACTGTATGTTGTAACTATCCCTGGATGTTGTCTGTAAATGTATATGTAAATGTAAATGTAAATGTATTGGCATTTATATAGCGCACTACTTACCCGTAGGGTCCCAAGGCGCTTCGACCGCTGCGAAACCCTTCCTGGCTTCCCTGAGAGATGGTCCCTTAATGGGTATCTCCAGGGTGAGACCAGGCATCCCCGGCGGTCTGGTGGGGCCGTTAGTGAAGATGAGGCAAGCTAATGCCCAGAGTTGCCGAGTGTGATCGCTGATCAGAGTGGGCACCGAGGCGAGAGAATTATCGAGTCCACTGACCCTGGTCCAGAACCTGCCGCGCCGGGAATCGAACCCTGGTCCCGGGCCGTCCTCTGCTCTCGGGTCTGCCGCCTCTAACCAGTGAGCCACACTACGTCACTGGCCTGGCCTGTTCTGTTTGAACCCCTGTATTTTGTTCAGAAATCTGTCATGACAGTTATTAGTGTCTGTGGGCCAGATCAACCATTTGTTCCAATCAGGAAGAGTTCTGTTTTGTTTTAAAATATAGGCTACGTCTAACCCCCTCATCTGTAGTGGTGTTTCTATCAGGCATTGGCTTTGGTATAGACGGGTTGTTTAAATCTTTTATCTTGGCTAAACCAAGACAGGTTGTTTGCTGAATTGTGTCATTCAGTACCATTATTTGCTTTGGGATCATGCAGGCTCTGAACAATGCTTCTAAACCTTGTACCTGCCATTCTTTTGTACCCCAGATGGTTTTTGTCTCAATGTTGTTTTTCCAAAATTCAAAACCAAATGTAGACATTTTTTCATAAAGTTTTTCAGAATAAATCTGTTTAGTATTTGTCAACATGTTTTTCACTCTTGTCTTATTTAACATTTTGAAATAAAATGTTTCAGGATCAGTGATATTAAACCCCAAGAAGTATGGGAATTTCTCATAAAATGTTTTTGAGCTGCCTTTTGGCGGGGTTAGACAATGTTCCCATTGATTATAACTGAAAATATTTCTAGGATTTGCAGATTTATGCAGATAATGATGCCCAAAGTGATTGAAACAGTACATTTCCTCATAATTCAACAAACCCAGTAAATAATCATGTTCTGTAAATTTTGCTGACATTTCTAAATCTGACATCATATTATTAATATTTTCAAAGTCCCAATCATCAGAGAAAGTACTAGGTGATACAAAGTCACTTAAAGAAATCTTAAATTGGTGTGGATATTTCAAGAGCTCAACCAGGCCATAAACTTCATAGTCAGTTTTGTCCCATGCTGTACCACCAGGTATAGGGATGGCTGTGATGTTCACTGATGACAGTTCTCTTTTTTCGATGTGTGAGGATCTTTGTGGTTTCAGGACCAAGTTGATGTTCTGACTTGCTGTGTTCATTGTACTATATTTTCCATCAATAAATCTACCCAAACTTAAAACCAAGATGAGCCATAGAAGGAGGAAAAGTACGCCTAACACAATCCATAATTTAATCCATTGTGAAGTTAGGTATGTTTCTCTGAGTTGATGAAAGAGTTCTGTGATTTATTCTTTGAATGTTTTTGTTGCTGGCTTGTCTCCATTTTCACTTGGATCATCGGAAAAGTCATCAAAGTTGATAAAGTAGCCAGATGCAGTTCTGGTAATTGGTGGGATTGCTTCCGGATTTCCATTGATCTTTGCATTTTCTACATCGTTGTAGACTGGTATTTCTTGATGAATTGTTCCAAGGTGGGTTTCAAGAGGCACACGTTCCATGGCTTTGTTGCATAGTCCTTTTTTAATTACTGCAGGTTTGTCAAATGTGATTAATCTCTCAGTTTGAACATCTTGAATTGTAGCAAGATTTGGTCTTCTCCTATTTCTTGGGAGTCCACTGGGCCTACTACTTATTATCGGCCACATGGTTGTGGTTTCACCAGGTCGATTGATACAACTCGGTTCTCCTTTTTTCCAGCAAGGGGCGGTAGTACAACTGATCTTGTTCCGCTGACAGCTAAGACAGGTGTCAGAAGGCTCAATCTCTTCGCAGAAGCAGCATGGACGCTAGTCCCAATCGCCCTCCCTCCAGTGTCTTCGCCACCAAGAGCAAATCCACCAGCGAAAGGGAAAAGGGGAAGTGGAAGAGAGAAGAGACACCTTGAGAACTGCTGTCACCCTCAACGGCTGCGGAACTCTGCTTTATGCTTCTGTTGTCTGTTCCAGTAGGGTGCCTAATACACAGAGGGGAAGATAATAAACAACAACCCACTTTCTCTAACAATTCTCTCTATTTAGTAAACAAAGCTTACCCTACCAGTTGTCCTCAAGATATAGCTACTCTTCTATTTGAGTGATGGTAACTCTTTGGAAGTTGGTAAGCTTCTTGCCTGGAAACTTCCAAATGACGCCTTAATGGGATTCTGTTGTAAAGGTAGATTCTGACGGTTAGTCTTGACTCTGTGGAGTATCCATACAGTGAAATCCTTCATCGCACAAAAAGGTACAAGGAAGGCAAGAGAGGAAGGAAAAGCAAGGGAAAGCGCAAGAAGGGGAAGCACAGTTTCTAGTTTGCAAGCAAGGGGGAAAAGAGCCGCTTATCTTACTGTCTCTCTCCTTGACTGCAGAAGAGTCTTCTGTTACGACAGTTCAAGAAAAACGGGCAGGAAGAACCTCTCTCCTTCGAGGGTTGACGCGTTGAAGCTTGTACTGAAGATACTCCTTGTGGTCTCTAGAACTCAGGAAACTGGAGACAAACCGAATTTGTGTGCGGAAAATTATTCTAACTCCGCAGAGTTCATCAGGAAAATATTCACTAGACTTTACAATGGCTCTACCTACATATACGCAGGTAAGAACCAGACTCAGGATTTAACTATTGTCACTGACTCTGTCAACTCCTGTCAGGAACATAGACACGGAGCCTCGGACTCAAGCTGCTACCTCAGGAACCAAATCAGTTGAAGTGCGCAGTTACTAAACAGCGCGTGCCACACGTTAACTAGACCTTCTGCTAACTCGAGGTTTTCCTCAATGGCCACAGCGGCCGCCATCTTGGGAAGGACACTACGTTTTCTACAGAGGAGAAACTATATACACAGTAATTGAGGAGATCTCATTTAAGGACATGGATACCACATATTTACCCGACTGAGTTTTGCAATTGTCTTAACCCTATTTCCTAACTTTGGAGCATAAATAGAGGCTACTCGCAAAACCCTGACAACAGGTACTGCTTTTCTGTAAGAAGGCCCAAATTCCTTCTTCAGCGCGATCTTTTCTCTGACTAGATCCCCAATCTTTGGAATCCAGGCAGGTCTTGCTGGGACAGGTGGTTTTTCTTCAGTGGTAGTTGGCCTTAGCTTTTCGTTACTCAGACTTTTTCGTGTTTCATTTAAGTCCTGTAAAGCAGCCAAACGATCTTTGATATCAAAGGCTTTTTGTTGCACCACTGAAGTCTGACAATCCAAGTCCTGAATGATCATTCTAGTACCAAATAAAAGTTCGTACGGACTGATACCTCCTAGAGAATTTCTTGGCATATTATTAAGACTACGTTGGACACTTATTAGATGTTTGACCCACTTGTCACCCGAACCTAATACCCTCGCTGTTATAGATTGCTTTATGTCCCGGCTTTTTCTCTCCACTACTACATTTCCCTCGGGATGGAATGGACTAGAATACCGCAATGCAATGCCCATGCTGGCCATGGCCTCCTTGTAAGCCCGAGAGCTAAACGCAGGAACCTGGTCAGAATGTAGCATGCCAATTGCGTATGTGCCGATAAAGACTTGCAAATCTTTTATAACAGTTCTGGCGTCAGTCGAGCGCTGGGGCCACATCCAAATGAATCTCGTCTTAATTTTTATGGGACCGCATTTGTCCGGTCGGACTTCTGCGCATAGATAGACTGATGCTGTCTAATAGTGGTGTCTGGGCTAGTTCACAACTGCGATCTCTGTTGCAATCCTGACAATTCATTGCAAATTTATAATTTTCTACGCTCATCCCCGGCCACCAGTATTGTGATTGTAATTCTATTAGAGATTTCAGGATCTCTTGGTGCCTCAGACCCAATCCCATGTGTGCTTCTTGTATCAAGAAGACTCTCCGGTCTGTGTTTGGAATTACTCTATCCCCCACTCCAGGGATTTGAGCAAATGGAACGGAGTTTGCATCAATTATGTATGTATTGCCGAGTGGATAGTTTTGAGGTAACGCTGCATAATTGCCTTCCATTGAGGCTTTTACTGCAAGCAGCGTTTCGCCATCGATTTGTTTTTTCGTACGCTTTTTTGTAGCTACGGAAGCAGAGTGATCAGCTGCCGCTGTGGCGCTGTGTATGTATCACATGAGTCTTTTGTAGTTCCTTCTGCAAAATAACTACTTGTACCCATAATGCTTTATGCTTTATTGTGGAACCTGTCTCATCTTTGTAACCGTTTTTTATCCAGGTCTGCATGGAATTATTGTAAGATCGGACTCAGTAATGCGAATCGCACACTATTAGTGTCGGGAATTCCCGATTAGCATTTTCACGCGCCGTCTTTAGAAATCTTCTTTCAGCTCGCTGAGTTGTACAGTTTCTGTGAGGTTCAGTTTTAGTGACCATCTGTGAAAATTTACCTAAGCGCCTGCGACCTTTAACAATCGCACACGCAGTATTGCAAATCTGTTTTTCCACAAAGTAGTGTTGTGCAATTCTGTCCATGTAGATTACACAGGTGTACTGTTTGAGAGGCAGAATTTCGTTCGGCAGAGGACATTCATTTTCGTATTCCAGATATTCTAGTTTTTTCATTTTCGGATCGAATGCGTGTGTTACGTCTTCTGTAGCAAGAGAATTTTCCCATTGTATCCATTTTGGATCTAGAGCTTTAGCATTAGGATTACCTGGTATTGTTACCGCCTCAAGGGCTTATACTGCTGTTAAAACAGATATCCTTTTTCCTTGGGCTAGGGCTCTTTCTTTTGCTACAGCAGTTTGAACTGCAGTTAGAATTTTTTCAGTTGAACTAAATTTCATTTCAGCTTGTGTGTACAAATGTGATTTGTAAGCTATTGGTACCGTTTCTCCCTCATTAGAGGTCAGGTATGTGAATCCGCATCTTCCTGGGATGACTCGGATTACAAGGTTGCGTTCGTTTGCGCGTTTGCAGTTTTGTTTTAGTTAAGTTGTCTGTCTGTAATGATTTTAAAATTTCTGTGTGTTTTTTAGTCCAATTAATTGGTTTAAAATCAGGTTTTATTAGTTCATAGAGAGGTTTAACCCTCTCTGCATAATTTAGAATGTATGTTCTGCCGAAATTCAGGAAACCTAGTATTGATTGTAAGTTTTTCAGTGTTTTTGGAGCTTGGAGTACTGCACACTTCTCTAAGAAGTTGTCTGCTAGGCTTTTGCCTTCACTTGATCATTTATATCCTACAAATAGGACAGTTAGATGGGCAATTCGTGATTTTTTAAAGTTACATTTGTACCCTTCAGATGCGAACCCAAGTATTATGGTGTTCACTCTTTTCAAGTGAGTCTCCAGGTTATCGTCTGTAAGATAGATGTCATCGACATAGGATAATGCCTCATCATCATACATTTGTAGTAACTCTGTTACCCTGGCTGAAAAGAATCCTGGGCTGTTCCTGAATCCCTGTGGGAGACGACAAAATTGTTTTTGTGTCCCCATGCTGGAGAAAGCGGTCAAATATCTGCTTTCAGGTGCTATGTTTTGACAGAAGAAACCATTTGAAATATCTAATGTTGTTTTATATTTTTTGCGAACAATAAAATTCATTAGTGCTGCACTGTGTGAGTTTTGTACTGCAAAAGTTTTACAGCAGGAGTATAGATGTCTGTAGTCCAAAACTAGACAATATGAATCGTCTGGCTTGGAGACAGGAAACAAAGGATTGTTCATTTGTGAGATGCATGTTTCAACCACCCCCTGATATTCAAGTTGATCTAAAATTTCTTTTACTTGTTTTTTTAGCTTCTTGCTTAACAGGCTACTGCCTCTGTGCAGTAGGTTGATTTTTTAACTGGATTTTATGGTGAGGAGAATCTTCATCCCATCCTACATGATTTTTATATAATGCAGGGGCTTGGGCCACTGCCCATTTTCTAGCAAGTGTTTTTTATGATTGGAATGTGATTCGAGAAGGCAGGCATAATCATTTCTTCGCCATGTGGGCTTCTATTTTCCTAGTTTTATCTCCCTCTATACGTAATGTTATTTCATATAGTTTATGGGGCACGCTCACTCGGGTGTCTGCAGTTTTCACTTGAATGTATTCATTCGTGTCCACTGTCTCCAGAAGATTTATCAGGATCTTGCGAGCTATGCTCACTTCTGCTGCGCTGTCTAGCATTGTCTCGGCCCACTCTCCGTTTTTCAGTTGCGTCCTCAGGATTCTCAGCATGTTTTATTTTAATACTGCTACCTTCTTTTTGGGAAATTGTAATTTTTTACTTTGATGAGCAGGTTCCTTGTCTTTGGACTTGACGTGCTCTTCTTTATGTTCTGACCGTCCTCTTCTTCTTTCCGATTTCTTTGATGAAGTCTGAATAGATCGAGAGGGATGTGTTTCAATATCTGTCAGGTTTTCTCAAATTGTCCCTATTTCTAAGGTTGTATCTTTTTTCAGAGGGCTCCCTTTGGGGAGACTTGCCCCCCGTTCTGGAGATTTATCTCTTCGCTGGGGAGACCTTCCTCTGGTCTGAAACTGTTTTCTCTGGGAGTGGTTTGTTTATTGCCCTCCCACTTCTTCTTTTGAGAATTGAGATTATTTTTAATATAAGTTTTTTCAGGATTTTCAATTAGTTGGGATTTTAGTCGGTTGATTGTACCGTCAATTGTTAATTGAACTAAATCCCTATGTGCTCTTGTTAATTCTTTTATTTTAACTAAGAGTTCTTTGCTTGACATTTTTTCAATGTCGGTATTTGGTGTGTAGCTGGCTAGAACCGGCCATGTGGCTCCTGGTCTACCTAGTGGACCGAGCCTGGTAATGTGATTTTGATGTTTTAGGGCGCCATTAAACAAGAGCAGGTGCTCTTGGTATGTTAGTGGAATTTCAACTTCCTCGAAAGGAGAGTATTCCGCTGGAGATTCTGCTAATTTGTAGTAGTGGAACTCATGTGTTACAGCGTGTGCTGCTGGAAAATTTATCCAGGAATAGAATACCTCTGTCTGCCGATATTCATGTGCCTCTACCACAAATATGACTGTACCACCTCTTGATGTTACTCAATTTTCTATAAGTTTTATAGTTATGGTTTTTCTTATATTGATCGGGATGATTATTGCATCATGGTCGTCTTCATTAAACCCTGAAAGGTTTGCACCCGGTTGATTCGCATTTACTGCGGCTTCACTGGTTTCGTTGTTGTCTCCATGATTTGACATTGTTTAATGAAAGTTTCTTGCAGAGCAAGTTTTTGAGGAAACAAAGATTAGGTGCACAATATTTTGGAACATTGTATCCTTCAACGTTGACTAAACCAAAAACTAATACATAGGATTCTCATCCTAGTAAGTTCCGGCGGATATTAACCTTTCCCCCACTCCAGAAGTCTATTGGAGTTTTTACAGAAAAAAGGGGATCTGTGTGAAAAAGCACAACTGAGTTACTCTAGTATCTTGCGTTAGATTATCGCCTTACCAAACATTGGGCGCCATGTAGTGTAGTTCCTATTTTCCCAATAGGCTCTGCGCATTGGAATAACATGAACAATAGTTTAGACATAGGACTGAGGTCGACTAGGTCTCCATTGAATATGTTAGACTTAATTTAGGTTTGCCAGCTAGCTCAGAGGTCACTAGAAACTTTCTTGCATGAATAGGGAGGGATGAACTTCCCTTATTAGACAAGAAGGGATTCAGCTTCTGACAACCACATAAACATGACAACTTTGCTCCCCCAGAATAAGGAGTATATATCCAGAGTCCTGTGAAAACAATAGATAGCTATTTCAGTCAGTCAATCGTGCATACTTAGTTTCACCAGAGTGCAGAGAAATAGAGAGACAGGCGTTTTCAATAAAAGGTGTTATTTATTGAGCAGTCTTCTTTCTCATGCAAGAGAAATGAATTGCCACAATTGCAATACTTGTTATAAAGTAAAGTGCATACAGTAAAATGAGTATTATGAAATAATACTGTAAAAGCATTGATATGGTTTCTGAGCCATATGATGCTTAAAAGGTATAAAATATATACAGTTACATACAATGATAAAAGTTTGACTAAACGTACTCAGCTGATGCTTCTAGATACGCCTACCCCAGTGTACCTAACCTAAGCCTAGTACGTGGGAAGGAGTAAAGGAGTTTTTAAGTTAAGTTAGTTTTGCCAAGAATCTGACTCAAGAATTCTCTAAGGATCTAATCAGCTCCGTACCTTGATTTTAGAATGAAGGAGGTCTTGTATCTCGCTCTCTGGACTCGATCTCCCAGTGACCCTAAAGGGTGACTGGAAACACTGGAGCTGGATTTTCTCGGCAGGAGAAAAAGACAGCGTCTTTCTCAGTGCGTCAAATGGGAGGGACGGCTTCCTTCAGCACTCGCATCAGCTGGGCTTCGGATAAGTAGATAGCCGCTCTGCTCCACACCACCGTGTGTTGCTGAAGGCAAACGTTGGTATATTTATACCTGAAAGGTGCTGAGTTTGACGTAAGGTTGGACATAAGACGTCAATAAAAGATGTCACTAAGAACTGGCTGTTCTTTCGGACTCGCAGGAGTTCTAGGACAAATCAAAACAAACGCATGGGGAATTCCCAGGTTGCTGGAGGTTTGGCTTGTTGAAAGAAGTCGTTGTATACTTTCTAGAAGTCTAAGGAAGTAGCCTTGCCGTATTTGGACTGCATTGGCTATGACTAAATAGGGATATGATTCTTATGCCTTTATAAGGATATGATTTGTTATAACCACGTAAGGGCATAAATCGGGAATATTTAATTAGGGTCCTAGATACGTTCACAACAGGTGTACAAGCTGTCCCACCTCAGATGTCAATATCCAGTGGGTGTGTGTCCAGCAGAAGCTCCAACAGGCCTTGGAAGCGGCAACATATGGAAGGAGACGAAAAGGAGACGAAAAGGAACAGTGTCGAGACCAGCAAGGTTCAAGAGACTCAGAACATTCAAGTAAGTCAGGGTAGGCCCCAAGCACACAGGGGAGCCTACAGGAATCAAAGATGACTCTCAATAGAGATCCGAAGATCACTGGAGACAAGAGTCATCCTGCCTTTGCAATGGCCAGCCAACACGGTGCACGGGGACTTGGTTCTGGTGGTGCTGATGAGGGATCCTGGCCTCAGACTCGGTCTGAAGACAGTGTAGGCCTCGAAGAAGTTGTAGAACCATCTACTGTGTTACTGTCCCTGTTGAAGACCAGGATCAGCAATCGGTCAGCTTGTGTTGTGGTGCTTGCGGATGCAGGGGAGTGACTCGTTCACTCCAAGGGCGATTCCTTCGGGTGTCTTTGGATGTCCACAGGACCTGGAAGGGACCTGTATGGAGCAAGGACACTGTGCAGCGGGCTTGCAGAATGAAGAGATTAGGAGTAGACAGGGTCTTCCCAGTTGCAGTCTTGGTTCCAAAGGCGAAGTCCGATACAGTCAGTCCGACACGGTCTACATGACTTGGTCAGAATGTCCAGATGGTTGAAGAGGACACAGCCTGGAACCAGCCATGCCGAGACGCCGAAACTGACGACGGTCATCACAGCACTGTACCCACCTAGAACAAATACAACCAGGGACGGGTAGCTCTTTGAAATACCAGAACTACTTTTTCGGACAAGACCTACAAAGTCCACGATATAAAGAAAAGATAAGGGAAGAGAGATACTCCAAAGGTTTTTAAAGAAATAGGCTGGAAAAAAGAAACGACCGAAAAAATACCAGTGCGATCACAGAGGGATCTTACAAAAGACAACTTACCGAAAATACTCGCAGCGCCCTGAAGAAACTCCTTGGTAGGGAGTGAAACGCGTTGGCTGATCTCACTACATATTTTATTGATGTGCCCTTTTTTGCTGAACAAAGATAAATAAAGAACATTTCTCTACTTATTCTATTTGGACTCTCATTTTGGTGCGCCCCCTTGAGTATCTAAAAACAGGACACAGAGTTTGATCTGAATCGATTCACACAGCAAATCTAGGGACCCACCCTCAGGTAAGCACTTAAGTACCCTAAGGAAAGGGTTGGGATGATTCAAGATTCCCTCCCAGAGGAGGATCTGGAAAGTGGGGAGGATTCTCCGATGCCCTCTGTCCAGTTTAGCACCAGAGCAGGAGCCAATTGCTCCCTGAACTGATTTGAGCTGTAGTTTGAAAGGAGGGCACCAAATGTGCCCCTCAAGCAGTCTGAGTGGCACTGGCAAGCGCCCCACATTTTCCCAATACACTAAATCGTGTCTGGGAGGTGGCCACACCTCCCTGTGACAGTATACCTAATGTTCTGCCTTTCCCTGCTTGAGCTTGACTCAGCAGCAGGAGGGCAGAATCGTGTCTCAGGTCAGCAGCAGTCCTAGCTTGCTGTCCAGTTCTGGAAGAATGGTACCAGGAGCACTGAGAGCCTCCGGAAGGAGATTTACAGGGCATGGAATCATACCTTCCACACCGTCTATGGTATGGGAGGTATGATTCCAACATGTTTGATACCAAACATGACAGGGTTTGTTACAGCCAGTTTAGAGATGATCATTGCGTAATGATGCATGGCAACTCTATATATCGTAATGGCTGATTCACTGGCAACCCGGGAGAATGGACTCCAAAGGTCGCAGGGGGTGTCCGGCTAATGCAGGGGCACCCTCACAATTAGAACTGGGCACCCACTGCAGTGATGTTAGCTATAAGCAGCAGACATATCTTTTTTGAAAGGTGCAAGCGTCAACTCACACAGGGTGCAATGGCAGTCCTGTAGTCAGAGTTTGGAGTCTCTCTTATGGGTGGCATAATACATGCTGCAGCCCAAGGGGAACCCCTGATGTACCTAGGCCCTAGGTACCTTAGTACCATATACTATGGACTTACTAGAGTACACCAGCAGCCAATTAGCAATGTACCAAGGTACTCACCACAGCCAATTTAGGGAGGAAGCAGAGTTGATGGGGTCCTGATTAGCAGCATGCCACTCAGACTAGTCAGAAAAACTGCATGGCACCAGCAAAAAATTGGGTAACCACGAAAGCAGATCCTACTGTCCTACTGGTGACATTTGCTATTCGAACTCCAATATAACCCAACTCAGGGAAGGTGTTGCACAGTAAAGGGGTGACTTTTAGTATTTTTACTCCAATCTAAACAAACATGGGGAAGGTGTTCAAAACTTTAACATACAAATCTATTAAATCCAATTCAAAATAAAAGTTTTCACCTAGATTATTATATTTAAAAAATACAAAGAATGAATGAATGAAGGAATATTGCATTTCTAATGTGCACTATTACTTGTGATTGAGCATCCTGGAGCTATGCAATGGAACACTGTGAAACCCTGACGTAGACAGGAAAGATCGAATAATTAGGGGCATGGCAGAGTGCGTCCGGGGCTTGAAAAAGCCAGGTCTTTAAGGCATTTTTTAATGCGTCTTATGTTTCCATGAAGTAGATGAGCTGGCAGCTGGTTGCATGCAATGCACAATAAATACTACACTTTTTCACACTTTAGTTCATTTAAAAATTTTCAAAAATATTGAATAATAACACACTAATGTAAACTACTAACATTTATATTTATATGGATAATTAATTAAAAAAATAAAATATATATTTTATTTAGTAATAAAATTTGCTAAATTGTAATACATAATTTCTACCATTGCTAAATTAAAAAAATACAATTACATTTGTTTCAAATAACCATTTTTTAAAATAAATGTACAAACATTTTTCTTATATTTTTACATTATAAGAATTTATTAAATATTTTCTTCTTTCTAAATATTTTCTTCCGTTTTTTATACAAAACATATTTTCAATTTAAACATAAAAAAATTCAAATATAACACTTTATAAAGAATTGTAAAAATATTTAACATATGATTTTTTTTAAATATTATATTTTCTAAAAAATACTTCTTATCTTATATTTTGTCCAAACACCACCTAAACAACAGTTATTAATGTCTGGAGAGGTGAATAGACTTGCATTAAATGGGATGTCTCTATGACTCCTATGACAGTTCCCGATCTTTATCTGTATTATTTCATTTTTTGTATAAAGCTATGGTTATCCCTTACCACACTGTAAACTTCTTGTGATAGAGAGTAAGTTAGCAGAACCTCTTTCAATAACAATATGCTAAGTAAAAAACGTATGAGGACTAGAAGAGCAGTTGAAACAATAGACTACTTTGCTGCCTCTGAAAGGTAATACTAGTACACACCCCTACTGGTACAGGGCAATGCAGGCACACTGCAATCTTTAGATCAGACCCTAATTGGAGACCCATTTCCTGAGGGCTCCTATATAACACTGAAAAAATGAAACTCTTGCAGAAGAGACACTCTGCAGTCTATATTAATTTACTACCACTTGCAGTTCGGTGTCAAAGAAGTTTGGCCAACACTCAAGGAGCCCCTGGCGAGATGGCTACACTTCCAAAATAAACAACTTGAGATGGAGAAAACTGTCTCCTTTCTAAATCGATCAGATCTTGAGACGAGGGACCGTTTATGGCCAGGGGCAAATAGGAGGCGGATATTGGACAGTCAGTTACAGACAAGTGCTGGTGGTTTTGTTGCTTCGAGGTAGGTGTGAGATATCAGGATCACTTGCAGGAAAAAACGTAATATATTTTAAATGCCTACATAAATTAAGAACTACAGCAGAGTATACCACTTGATTCAACAATGATGGACCAATTAGTTTCAAGAAATGCAATGTAAAAAATGTTGGGTCTGTACACGTGGCTGGCTCTATCCTTCTGTACAGATGTATTGGTTGCTTGGTATTCTCCTCATTACAGATGATGTTACACTTCAGTAGAAATTCCTAATTTCTGGTGGCCTTCTTAGGGTATACCCTAAGATTCCTTATAGTATGGAGAAAGTCACATCTATAGCCCAGCTGCTGGCTAAGCAGTAGGTTGCAATGCAGAAAATGAGCATGAACCACCCAGACATACAATCTGGATACATGTTTTAATACATTGCAGTGAAATGGTATACAATTATAGCCCAACCGGCAGCTAATTTTTGGAACTCTCTTTGTGTATATCTTCTGGAACAGGAGGACAGGCCAGTGATCTACTCCCTACAGTGGGAAACAAAACAATGCCCTGTTAATGGAAGGATTTTAAAGCCATTTCCTAACATACATGGTGGGCCTGGGTATGTATTCTCAAACGTTCGGGTAACAGAATCCTCAACAAGATTATAACCATTCAGGTTTTATGCGACTATGGTCACCTATAGATGCCTATTTATGTGATCAAAATTTAAAGACCCTGTAAAAAAGTCAACTTGATTATCTATCCTTTAAAATACAATTCCTCCATGAGTACACTCAAAATTACTAAATTACATAACAATCTCAAAGAAATAATAATCCTTAATCACAAAAGCACAAAAAATCAGGCACAGCCTAAATGATACTACAAAGACCGAAGTATTCTATAATTCATTCTATTTTTCAATTTTCTCAAAATATTGTAATTACATTGCACAAAAATCTCTTTCTGCTAATCCAGTACAAGTGTAGACAAAATATACAAAATGAAATGTTCCAAATTGAATGCATACACAAACAGCATGTGGACTCGCATAGAAATTTGAGAATAAGTTTAAACAAGTTTGGAATAATAAGGATTACATGGATGAAGTTTGATCATGATGATAAAACAAACAAACATTTGCGGAATTCGCACATTTAGCAGTGCGGTTGTTTGGGGCGAGATGAAGCCCCACGACAGTGACATGTGAAAAAATACTATGTATCCATTGTGAGAGTCTGGCCCATATGTGGGCAGTCCAGGTAATGGGTTTATGGCACAAAAAGCGCTCACCGGTATACTGCTGCAAACAGGGTCGAAATCCTCGGGGTGAAGATGGTGCTGTGAAGGGGGACCTGAAGAGAGTGATCCACGTCGAGGTCTGAAGGGAAGAACAGTAAAGGGGTGAGTGCCCACCCCAAGTCCTTCATTTCTGCCAACTTGAAGCTGGCGGTCCCACCGCCACGGTCAGCCAGTCGGAAAGCCAATTCATTATACGGACATCGGTTGAACTCCTATGGCAGCTGCTCTTCCACAACCGCGGCCCTGGTGGTCTGCGATGTGCTGGATGTGTCAGCGCTTCAGCCACAGTCTTTGCAGTAGCAAATTGCTCAGCTTGTAATATGTGAGTTGGACAGCTGAGCTTGCGGCAGTCGAACTGCGAACGCGGATACGGCGGCTCACTGACTGCCAAACTCAAAATAAGGCCTTAAATGTGATACCACATTTCTGCCGTCTTTAACAACCCCAAACGGGATTGTGCACCTCAATGTCTGTCAACCAAATGTAATGTTATGGTGATGCCGAACTTTTGGACATGATGTGATATCTAACTACTGTCTTCTTTCTGAACTGAGTCATTTGAAGGCTAAATATGTTACCATATTACTGCTATCTTTGCACAAAGAGTGACATTGCAAACAAATGTGGTTGTACGCATATATCTGATTTGGTTTACAGCATTTTTGCAACTGTCTACACACACCTGCAGATGTTGCACCTGTGTGTAATTGTTCACTTAAATGTGGTTCCGCACAGAAATGTTCTTTAAAAGTGATTAGGACCAAATGTATGATTTTTCACTCCCAAAATAGTTTTCACACTCCTCTTCATATTGCATTAAGAGGGGGTTCACCTCAGTATGTTTTTCTTTCTAAATGTGATTTGGGCACCTAAAAGGGTGTGCACGCTCCCAATGATGTTGCACCTCAATTTCAATTGTTGCCTAAACTTGGTATTACAATCCTGCTTACTTTTCAACAAGGAAGATCATATGTCTAAAAATTATTTTGTACTTAAAAGGAATTTTTGAAAATTTATTCAATCTTTCTCCTAAATGTGATTTATATTACTGAACTATTTCCATACCCAAGCTGATGATGCAGCAGTGGTGTAAGTCATCTCATTGTGCTGGGATGTTGGCCATGCTACGCACACCTTTTACACCGATTGTGACATCCTATTTCTATATTTTTCTCTTTCCCCATTGATAACCCATGGCTGCTTATTGAATTGTGCCATGATGAACCTGCTTCTCAAGATCAACAGCCTACACAATTTTCATTTGATCTTCCTATGGCTCCAAAACGAAAAGAAAAGCAGCATAATAGCAACTGTTTTTCTTACAGGTTGAAAAGTAGTAATCACGGATAGTTTATTCGGACATCAATTTGGTGAAGTACCATTAAGGAAATGCCTGTGATAGAGTGCTTACAGCACTCTAAATTATATGGGTGCACTATACTCATGATTTAAACACACTCACATGTATTTTTGTTTTTTGCAGTGTTTCATGATTATTAAGATGCATTTTTCAAAGTTATATTAGCATTGAAATGTAGTGTACACAATTAAGTAGGACTTTGTATGTATTAAAGAAACTTATATTTCCTGTATGTATAATGTTATTTTTGCAGGTTGTTTTGAGTTTCGTTTCTCCTTGATTGCTCAAGGATTATAATTAAATGAATCCTTTTTGTGCTCGAAGAGAGTGTGTTCTCATCCTACTGCAGGTGCAGGAATTCTACCTCGTTATTCTTGGATTTAAGGAGATACCCGGAATGTCTTTGAAGAAGGCTGAAAGGCGAAAAGGTAGGACGCCTTTTGTGTCTGGCCTATCTGGGAACCAAGGCCACTGGACAAAGAACCAATTTAATTCAAGGTTATGTAGAACTTACTGAAAGATGTTGCAAATGGTAAAGTTTACCTTGTGACGTATTGTGGGTTGAACATTGTCTTTTTGTATGATGCGCAGGGACAGATTCAAGGGACTTCTACTTATTTTTCGGAGGAGAAAGAGCATCTTAGAACGAGCTCCATAGCTCTGAGCTATCAGCCCCATTTGAGTTGAGTAATTCTTAGGAAGTCAACACGTGCTGACGCCTTGGGATAGGATATCGGGGAAATAGGTAGGATTTCCAAGTAGAGATTAGTAGGGAAAGATACCTTTGTGTTCTTCTCTAATGAAAAGAGAATTGGACTCAGCTTCTATTCTTTGTTGCATTTTGATTTTGGAGTTCATCATATTAAGCCTTTTTGTCAAGATCTAGTCATCCCTTACCTTGTACAGCTCTGGTATCTTGCAGACGACGTAGTAGATTTCGCAGAGACGCAAGGGACCAACTTCCCAATAATCTAACTATAAACTTGGCTGACTCAAATTTACAGCTAAGAATAAAACTAGAAATTTGGGAGGAGGGCCGGTACTGGATGTTGTAGTGTAGGATGTATCTTGCTGTTGACCTGCGAAACAACAAGTAGGAAGGGATTACTAAAAACCTATTCCTTAAGTTCTATCTTTCTTAACTACTCTCACTCTAAGTTCGTTTTAACTTCTCTAAAGTGATGCAGTTAAACTCTAAGGTGACTCCTACCTGCGATCAGAGTTGTCCAGTCCTTCGTCCAGTATTTCTTTGTCTTGTTTTGTGATGTCGTGAAGTTGTCTGATGTTCTTGTCAGGTGTAATGAAATGGGTCTTTGCGCTATAATCTAAAACAAGAAAAAAACTTTTAAGAAAATATTCTTTTCAAAACAATGATTTTGTTCCTCCTCAGCACCTTAACTTACTTGCAAATGTTTTCAAAATATGTTATAAAAGGGGATTCTGTAAATTCTCTCGTGCCCAAAACCTGTTGTAACACAAAGAGTGGAAAAATACCTCCTATACAAACACCTTATTAGAAATCATTTGACATCAAATATTAAAACTTAAAATCTAAACATCTTCATTACAATGAATTCTTGCAATGCGTCAATCCTTTTAACAAACTTGCACAAAGTTCTCTTATGCTATTCTTTCTGTCTTTCTTAGCAATATTCAAAGGTTCCTTTAATCAAAGCAACACTGGTTTCAGATGTTTTCCCCTTCTTGAAGAAAACGGTAAGTTCCAAAAATTATTCAAAGTCTTTCTTGCGTAGGGCGCCTGTCTATAAACGATCAAATTGTACTTATCTCTGTAATTTCTTGTCTTTTCAGGGTTCCGGATCGAATATTGTGCCCAGGAGGAGTTTCCAGGAGCTGAAAATCTTCTATCAGGTAAGTCGGGAGAGAAAGCCTTCAGACGCGATCCTTCTTGTTGCTGTAGCGGAAGGCAAAGCGTCTTCTAGAAGCCTGGGTGCGGTTTAAATAGCCGACCGCACCCAGGAGATAACGTGCGCACATCACGTTCAAGCCGCTGCGAGTTGAAGCACTCAAAGCGGCTTTAACGTGACAGGTTTCTTGACTATCAGAGGCCTCCCCGAGTTCAGTGCTCGCCCGGACCTCCGAATTAAAGCACAAAAGTAAAAGTCATATCTTGAAACCCAATACGTAAAAGAGCAAAGTATCCACAATTCCTGAGTTCGAACCTTGGGAGAAATACAAACACAATGTAACATTTCAAGCCAGGATTATGCATCGTAAGAATCACTTGACATGAACTTATAAGTACATAAAAACACAATACTCACCAGTGGTGCAGGTGCACGGGAAAGGGGTGCGATTTCCTAATTCCCAGATCTTAGGTCACCACCTATTTAGCTACAGGTTGGAGAATCATGACAGTATTCCCTCCTCAAGATCCCCCCCTGGGACCGGTGCGATAGGTCTTGGTTTGTCTGGATGTCGATCATGAAAGATTCTTACTAGCCTAGGAGCATGTTTTAAATGTTCCAAAGGTTCCCAAGATCTTTCTTCGGGACCATAACCCTTCCAATCCACTAGATAGAAAAGTCTTCCTCAAACTCTTTTTGAATCCACGATTGTTTTCACCTCGTATTCTGGGTTTCCTTCTACATTTATAGATGAAGGAGGTTGGATGAAATGAGTTTGAGGGTGAAAGGGTTTAACTAAAGACACATGGAACACCGGATGAATTTGGTATTTTGGAGGTAAAATCAATTTGACGCAAACAGGATTAATAATCTTTACGATAGAAAAAGGACCGATAAATTTTGGGTTGAATTTGCGATTGCCTTTTATTCTTAAATTTTTTGTACTTAACCAGACCTTATCCCCTGGAGAATAGGTAGGTTGCTGAGATCTATGCTTGTCTGCAGATTTTTTCTGATTTTCTTTAGCTTGTGCCAAATTGTAAGTAGCTTGATCTTGAATGGAGGATAATTTTGAAACATAATCAGAGATAGTTGGTACAGAATTGACTTCCTTAATTTCTCTAGGAAAACATTTAGGATGAAATCCAAAGTTACAAAAGAATGGAGACATTCCTAAGGATGTATGGTCCACATTGTTATATGCAAATTCCAATTGACTTAGCAGGTCAGACCAGTTCCCCTCTGTATTTGTTAACATACAACGGATAAACTGTTCAATTGTCTGGTTGGTGCGTTCAGTTAAACCATCTGTTTGAGGGTGATAACTTGACGATAATCGTACCTCCATATTTAACAGAGAACTCAAATTTTGCCAAACATGAGAAATAAATATTTCTTATTTATATAAATGGTCTGGAAAAATGCCTGCTGCAAGAGTGTGTGGATATGCCTAAGATCGGAAAGAGATTTATTCCCACACTCCTGTATGCAGATGATGCTGTTTTGATGGCGCGCACCCCCATTGCCCTACAAAAAATGTTAACATCTTTTAACCAGTTTATGCTCGATCTTAATTTAAAAATAAACTGTAGTAAGACTTTTTCAATGAATTGTGGCACGCGCACCAAAAAACAAATGAAAACAATGTACATAAATAATGCCCCCTTAGAAAGAACATCTACCTTCCCATATCTTGGAATTTTGTTTCACGAAACTGGTTCTTGGTCAAGTGCGGTGAAGGTACGAACGCTCTTGTTCTCTAAGACAATCATGGCATTAAAAAGTTTTACACGTAAATTGGGAATGAAACCAATCAGGGAAATTTTAACTGTGTACAATGCGACGTGTGTATCTGTGGCACTGTATGGAGCTGGCCTCTGGGGTTATACCAATATAAAGTCACTTCAGATAGTCGAAAATAAATTTTTAAAGAACATCCTATCACTTCCAGAGAGTACAGCGAACTCTATATGCCATGATGAGTTGGGGATCCCCTATATAATGGACACAATTAGAGTACAACCCATCTTACTATGGCACAGAGTATGGACAGTGAACGAATGTGTATTAAATCGAGCCATAATACAGGATGTCTTAAAAATGGGGAGAGCAAATGTTGTTGAATGGCTAAATTACATCAAAACGTTCCTTAATGAAATAGACCGTTCACTCTATTACAATGATCCGCTTTCCATGGCAAATATTTCTAGAAAAGACCTGAAGACACTATGTATGGAATTCCTCAGAAATAGAAGACAGCTTGATGAATCGAATAAAAATACTGTCACTTCTCATCAATTAATTTTAATAAGCGACAAATTACAGCCATACTTAAGTTTATATATGTGTAATTTTGATAGACTACTTTTAACACGTTTTAGAGCTAACATTGTTTTTAGATTATTTACTTTCCCTGTAATGAATACATGGTCCAAAGAACTCCCTTTATGTCCCTGTGATGAAATATCTATGCAATCGAATATACATGTTCTATTTTTTTGTAAATTCTATACGCTGCCTCGTAGAAAACTGATTGTCCCCATTTTAAAGGAAATGAATGTGAACAGATGTCGCCTAGCATATTTAGTACTGCAAAAAATGGACAATGTTTTTACTGTGGCTTTATTAATTGAGTATTTTAAACTGGTTTTTAAATTCAGGAAGTCGCTTCGCTGGAATGAACTGTAATAGTGTAAACACTATGTATTGTTTTTAATATCCTCCTACATTGATGTAATACTGTGCAATGTAAATGAAATATGATTGCTGTTGCTTTTATGGTTATACCTTTTTAGCCGAATAAAGTACTTTTTGACTTTGACTTTGAGAAATAAATTGAGAACCTCTATCAGAAATGACTACTGAAGGAATTCCATGCAAACGTATGATATGGATCATTAAAATATTTGCTAATTCCATTTCTGTTGGTAACCTTTTAAGTGGAATGAAATGAGCCATGCGAGAGAACTGATCCACAATTGTTAGTATGGTTGAATAGCCTTTCTTAGTAACAGGAAGTTCAACAATAAAATCTAAGGAAATTGAGTGCCATGGATGAGGTGGAACAGGGAGTGGAGTTAGTAAACCACTTGGAGCTTGATGAGACGGTTTGTTTTGAATACAAACACTACAGGTTTCTACAAACAGTTGTACGTCCTTATACATGGATGGCCGCCAAAATGTTCTCTTGATTAGTTCATAGGTTTTCACTATGCTAGGATGGGCCGATAAAGAAGTGTCATGATGGAAATGAAGTATATCCTTTCTAATAGAATCAGTTGGTACAAAGATTAGGTCATGCATGAAAATCAGATTTTCTTTTTCTTGAAAATAAGGGAGTTCTTTTTTCCATTCGCATAAACCTTTCTTTTCTAATTCCTTTCTAATCTCAACTATTACATCACAAGTGGAAAGACTGGCTTGAAATCGAGACGTTGGAATTACAGGTTGAACTTCAGAAGATGACTCTAAAACATTGCCACCAATTCTGGATAAAGCATCAGCTTTTACATTTTCTTTTCCTGGACGATATTTAATTACAAAATTATAGTCATTAAAAAACATTGACCATCTCAATTGTCTGGCAGATAATGCCTTCACTGATCTTAAAGCTTGAAGATTTCTATGATCTGTATAAATTGTTACAGGATGACGAGAACCAAGCAAGTAATGACGCCATTCTTCAAAAACTGCTTTTATTGCAAAAAGCTCCTTGTCTGCAATAGCATAATTCAATTCTGCTTCTGACAATTTCCTGGAATAATAAGCAATTGGATGCATTTGACCTTTGTCAATATTCCTTTGGGATAGGATGCCTCCAAGAGCAAACTGCGAGGCATCGGCTTCCACAATAAAGGGCTGACTGGGATCAGGATGACTTAGGATCGGAGCTGAAGTGAATTTTCTTTTTAAATCCTGGAAAGCTATTTCAGCTTTATCTGACCAGACAAATTTTACTCCTTTTCGCAGTAATCTAGTAATGGGAGTGATAATCTGAGAAAAGATTTGAATAAAGCGGCGATAAAAATTTGCAAAGCCTAAAAAGCTTTGTACCTGCTTAACTGTCGTGGGACTGGGCCAGGAATCAAATGCCTCTACCTTTTTTGGATCCATCTCAATTCCCTTAGGACTGATGACATATCCTAGGAACTCAACTCTAGAAACATGAAATAAACTCTTTTCCAATTTTACAAAAAGTGAATTTGTCAGTAGTTTTTTAAGAATGGCCCGAACTTGCTGTACATGTTCTTCTTCTGAGTTGGAAAACATCAAAATGTCATCAATATAGACAACACAGCATATATAAATGAATTCGTGCAATACTTGATCTATAAAAAATTGGAAGGCAGCTGGAGCATTGCATAGTCCAAAAGGCATAACTTGATATTCGAAGAGGCCGAATTTTGTGCGGAATGCAGTCTTCCATTCAACGCCTTTTCGGACTCATACAAGATGGTACGCTCCTCGAAGATCCAATTTAGTATAAATGGTTGCCTTTTTTACCTGATCTAATAATGTAGGGATTAAAGGCAATGGGTACCTGTTTTTAATGGTTACATTATTCAAAGCTCTATAATCTATAAACGTACGCAACTCACCTCCTTTTTTTGGAATAAAAAAAAAAGAGAAGAAGACACAGGTGATTTAGAATGTCTAATGAAACCATTTGCAAGATATTCATCAAGGTATTCTCTAAGATGTACGTTTTCATTTTCGGTTAATGTGTATATTCTGCTATAAGGCAGAGTTGCTCCTGGGACCAGATCTATTTGACAGTCAAAATCCCTGTGTGGAGGAAGAGTATTTTCTTTTTTCTTATCAAAGACGTCAAAAAGATCTGAGTATATGGATGGAACTCCTTCTAAGGCCAAAACACTGGCAGAGTCTGAACTAAAGTCAAAACCCTGAATAACCTCATTTGTCTTTTCCAAAAGAAAACATTGATTTACACAATGAAGGGATTTAAACGTTACAGTCTTAGATACCCAATCTATAATCAGATTGTGTTGTATTAACCAAGGAATTCCCAAAATTAGTTTGAACTGAGGGGCATCAATTATGTCAAAATGAATCCTCTCTCTGTGATTAGGTGGACATTCCATTTCTAATAACTCTGATTGTCTGTTGATAGGTCCTGAAGTCAGTTCTTTACCATCTACTGCCCTTACTATTTCAGGATGATCTTTTAAAATAGATTTGAACCCTAATTGAGAGAAAAAATGAGTGTCAATAAAATTACCAGTAGCTCCAGAATCAATTACTGCTTCTACTTTCTTAGATTGTGAAGAAGGAAGAAAACTCCTTAATTCTACAATGATACAGAAATGTTTACATTCAAAAGGTGGAACAGTAGAGGCCAAACTAGAAATAGCACTCGATGAACTGACCTCATCCTTCATCGAGTATTCTAGTTTTCCGAATGCTCTTGGATTAAGGCAACGTCAGAGGATTTTGTCTTACTCATCCTTAGATAAAGGACCCCGAATAGATCCAATTTGCATTGGTTCTACTGGATCTAACTTGGGAGTAATTTCTCGAATAGAGGCACTTCTTTCCTTTACAAAAAGAAATTTGTGATCACTCGTTCCTCTTTCTCCTTTCCTTTCACCTAAGCGATGGTTTCGTTTTACTTCTAAGTCTATAAAGTCATTGATGTCTTCAGGAGGTTCCAGGATTTGTGTCATCATATCTTTTAAATCGTCCTTTAGACCTCTATAAAAAATTGAAACTCTTTTATAGTATGGCCATTTAGCTTATAAAACTAAACGATTAAATTGAGAAATGTAATGGAGCAAGTCGAAAGATCCCTGTTTTAAATTAAGCAACTCATTATCTGCGGATTGTACGAATGCATGTTTAGCAAAGATCTTTTTTTTTGTCAAAGATATGTTTATTAATTTTTTGTAAACAACTCATGGCACAATCCGTCCATGTTCCCACGCAGGGGCGACCTGATCACAGGCATGCAGTCAAATGAGCGAGAAGGAACCCCAAGATCTAGGTTCACGAACCCCGGTCCCAATGTACAGGTCTATTTACAGGTTACAGTTTCGAAGAATAACGGGTACTCCCGTAAGCCATTCTCAGCATGAATGTCAGTAGCAGTGCAATTGGCTCCAACGTCCCTGAGGACGAGCTTGTGCTCAAATGGGTCCATCAGTGGGTAAAGTCCAGTGCTCGTAAGTGAATAGTGATCGCCCCCTGGGGCTCAAAAAAAAGAAAGTTAGGTGAAAAGAAACATTGATAGCAACCATGAGGCAAACAATGAAACAGAAGTTCCCCCATCCCCCCCCTCAAGTAACCCCCTCTCCCCCCTCCCCCCTGGTGGTGGCGTTAGTCCAAAAATGATGTCGCAAAAATGGGATTACTTAGAGTTGAAACAGATGTAAAGCCCGTACTGTGGGCGGACAGACCGCTGAGGGTAGTCCGCGAGACAGGAAGGTGACTAATGGACCCCACCGGAATTCAAAGTTCTTGAAATCCTCTCTAAAGATGTCTGACATGCGCTCCATACTGAGAAGCCTCCAGAGACGGGAGTGCCACAAGGACATCACCGGCGCCTCTCTCTTGTTCCACGCAGCAGCGATCGTAATTTTAGCCGCCCCTATACAGAGCCACATGATCCTCTTGTCCGCCTTGGTTTGGTGCTCCAGCATAGGGTCTCGGAACCCAACAGAGTCTCAACTATGGAGATCGGTATAGGGTACCCCAGTAAGTCCTTCATTTGCGCTAGGATTTTTTCCCAGAAGGGTTTAATAGAGGGACAGTCCCATCAAATATGTTGAAAGTCTCCCAGGAGACCACACCCCCGCCAGCACCTATCCGATGTTCCCGGGAAGATTCAAGCTAGTTTAGATGGGTAGAGATACCAATCCATCATTGTCTTTAAGTGTGCTTGCCTTAAATCTGCAGATTGATTACATTTGAAAATATCTGACCATAGATGAGACCACTCCTCGTCGGTAATGTCCCGTTGGGCCAACCCCGCCCACATTGTCATGTATCGCGATCGGGGGGATGGTGATGTGGATAGCAGGAGTTTATATAGAAAGGAAATGGCCCCTTTCATACTTGAGGATTTGACCAGGAAGGATTCAAACTTGGTCAGGGATCGAGTCGCCCCATCGCGCACCTGAGGACCAAGGGCCCAGTGTAGCATCTGAGTATAGTGGAACCGTTCAGAGTCTTCTATCCCATAATCTCTCTTGCAATTGTCAAATGTGAGGGGTTCGTAATTGTGGAACAGGTGGGTCAAGGCCAAACAACCTCCCTCCCTCCAGGTGTCAAATGGTCCTTCTTGGAGTGCAGGGGGGAAAGCCAAGTTGAAGTGGATAGGGGTAAAGGGCGAGGGAAAGGAAGACCAGCGATCTAGAGTCGCCACAGCGTCCCAGACTTTCAACGTGGTGCGCGTAGGGGTGCTGAGGTAGGTGTTCTTGGGCCTATCATGTTTCTGATGCCAGATGAGGTCCCAGATCGTCCTTCCCGCCACGCTACGATCCATATGGAGCCAGTGCTTCTCGGATTCTTTTTGCGACCACTCAACAAGTATTCTAAGTTGGGCTGCTTTGTAGTAAAGTTGCATATCCGGAAGGCCAGCTCCACCCTCCCTCTGGGGACGTCGGAGCATGTGGAAAGAGAAACGCGTGCGCCCTCCCTGCCAAATAAAGCATAGGATCATTGCCTTCACCCTTCCAAAGAATTCTTTGTCCATCTCTATAGGAAGAGACTGGAACAAGTACAACAATTTGGGAAGGAGGGTCATCTTTACAGCATGAATGCGCCCCAACCAAGAGAGGAAAAGCGGCTTCCACCTCGTGAGCTCCGCTTGGATGCGAGTCAAAATAGGAGGGAAGTTGGCCTCGTACAGTTTCTCCACTCTCTGTGTAAGCTGCACTCCCAAGTACTGAAGTGAGGAGGATGCCCATGCTATGGGTGACAGTGTCTTAAGGTGACCGGTCTCTGCCGGGGAGTGAGTAAGATTGAGTATGTAAGATTTAGACAGGTTGACTTTGAAGCCAGCCACCTTTTCGAAGCGGCCCAGTTCTGTCTGTAGGTGCGGGAGAGACGTTCCTGGGTTGGAAAGGGACAAGAGGACGTCGTCCGCGAAGAGTGATATTTTAAGGGATTCGCCTATGAATGGTAGGCACTCAATTCCTGGGTTTTCCCTGATGGTGATAGCTAAAGGTTCTATACTAAGGGCAAACAGTAAGGGGGATAAGGGGCACCCCTGTCTAGTACCGCGGGAATGATAGAAGGGAGCAGACTGGGCGCCATTAACCGAGCCCCTATATCTCGGGAGCTTATAATTGGCTTGAAGCATTTGTATAAATTTGGGGGAGTAGCCAAACGCATTAAGCGTAGCCAAAAGAAAATTCTAATCAACACGATCGAAAGCTTTCTCGCGTCGAGTCCGACCAGGATAGCAGGGATCTTAAATTTGGTAGCCTTCTCAATTAGGTGAGTGATACGCCGGGTGTTGTCGTGCGTTTGGCGTCCCGCAATAAAGCCCGATTGGTCAGGTAGGATAATGAGCGGCATCAGGCCGTTCAGTCGTTTTGCTAGGATCGAAGAGTTGAGCTTGGCGTCGATGTTTAAAAGGTCGATAGGCCTGTAGGAGGCGCAAAGCGTGGAGTCCTTTCCCGCTTTAGGGATCACCGAGATCACCGCTTTGGCCATAGAGCTCGCCGTGTCGACTTCGGAGGCCATCTGGTTAAACAGCCGGACTAAGTGGTGACTAAGGTCGGCTTGCAAGGTGTTTCCCTATTTTGTTGCCCTGAGTGTAAGAGAGGTTGCGCAGCTTAAGGAGAGTGAATTCAGCTCGGTTATTATAAATAGCCCGAAGCTTGCCTCTGATGGCTGTAAGATGGCGGAGTGTTTGTCTGGTGGGTGCAAGTTTGTGGGAACGTTCGACTGCTGCCAATTCCTCCTCCAAAGTTTCCCTATCTTTTGCTCTTTGCTTATTGAGGACGGAGTTAAGTGCTATGCACTTACCCCGAAGCACAGCCTTAAGGGTGTCCCAGTTATTATATTGAGGTGTCCACCGGTTTATTATGCTCATAGAAATCCTTGATAGTCTCCCGTAGGAGAGTGCACGATTCCTTATCCCGAGTCAGGGCTGCTGGGAAGTACCACCGGGCCGGTGAGGGGGCGTTGCCAAGGCAGGACATCCAAATTGAGTACAAGCTGTGGTCTGATACAGAGATGGGGAAGATCTTAGCCTCCCTAAGGCTGCCCTGTAGAGACTGGCTGGCAAAGATATAATCCAGTCTAGAGTAGGAATGATGTACGTGGGAGAAAAAGGAGTAGTCTTTGGTGTGTGGATAGAGGGCGCACCAGGTGTCCAGCAGACCCATATCTTGGATAAGCCCCTGAGTGTCTGAATGGAAAGAGCACAGGCCAGAGCGGTTAGAGTGTGTGCTATCAAGAGAGGGGCGCCAAACTAAATTGAAGTCACCTAGGAGAAATAAAGGGCCTTCAGCAAATTCTGTCACCTTACCCAGGAGTGTGTGTAGGAAGTCTTTCTGCCCGCTGTTGGGGGCGTAAAGCGTCACAAAGGTGCACAGTTTCCCTTTCAGTCGTCCTTTGACCATCAACCAGGGGCCATCCTTGTCATTTAGTATACCCAGGGGTTGAAAATGTGTGGAAGAACGGAATAGGAGCGCCACCCCCCTGTGTTTGGATGGAGCAGAGGACTTATAGATAAGTGGGTACAGCTTATGTTTTAGGCGAAAGTCCTCAGTTTTCATGAGATGAGTTTCCTGTAGTGCGATTATGTCTATGTGGTGGTCCAGGATGTACTTCCACACTTTCTGCCTCTTCTTGGGAGAATTGAGCCCTTTAACATTCCAGGTACCTATTGTTATCGGCATTGCAAAATGGAATCTAGGGCGCCTATACGGAACAGGGTATTCAGGTTCCCAGTCAGACACAATGCGATGGGTCTCTCCCTAACATTGCTCGGGGGCCAATCTGACACCGACCCTGAAGCTGTGTCTGTTCCCCCCCTCGTGTTGCAGTTAAAGGTACCGTTACATCTCATCCAATCTGTCTTCCCCCTACCACCCCGCCCATATGAATCAACCAGCAAAAGTAAGAATGGATCGCCACCACCAGTTGTCCCCCCCTCCCTCCCCAGAACTGTTAACAGAATAAACAACCATAATAAAAAATGTGAGAACTTGAGTAGTCGCCGCGCGGGGCAAACCACCCCACGCATAGACTGGTGGGGACTACGGGTCCTGGGATCCGGACCGCGCGGCATTTCAGCAGTAGTAATATAAAGTCATTGGAACTAAAAGTCACTTACAGTTCATCTCTGACCACCCAGCGTTAGGCAACCGCCCGAGCGGGGAGGACCTCAGCAGTTGAAGCAGGGTAGATTCGCCCCCCCAGCCAGGGGGAGCCGGCCCTTATCTCCGCGGCATCTCCCCAGGGTAGAAAATGAAGTACTTGCTCGTCGGGCAGTTCCATCAGCGGTTTTTCTTGCTCATGTTCTGCGACCAAGGCGAGGGGGAAGCCGTACCACCCGGTGGGGTCCCCGAAGCGCCCGGCGCTGGGTCTCCCTCCTCCGCCGACAAACCCAGTAGGCGTAGACCTTCTCCCAGGGTGGTGAGGTGGTGTCGTTTGTTGTGCATTTCGAAGCTGAGCCCAAAGGGATAGGTCCACCTATATTTGATTCCGTCGTCCTGGAGCTTGGATGTGACAGGGCGCAGAGTTTGTCTTCTCGCCAGGGTCGATGGTGCGATGTCTTGGAAGACGGAACAGGTAAAGTTCTGGAAGGAGACAGACTCCTTGGCCCTTGCTGCCTGCAAAACCTTTTCTTTCACTTTAAACTAGTGGAATTTCGCCAGGACATCCCGAGGCTGCCGCTGATCGCCTTTCGGGGGAGGGCCCACTCTGTGCACCCTGTCAAGCTTTATTTTGAGCACCGTGGGGTGTAGGATTTCCGCGAAGAGGCCCTCCACGAATGCCTCCAGGTCAGACCCATACGCGCCCTGCTCCAGGTCTTTGATGTGGACATTTTCCCGCCTTGCGCGATTCTCCAAGTCTTCGGTCTTCAGTTGTGTTTGCAGGAGCTGGTCTTTCAGAGACTGGATGTCGTCTTGGCATTCCCCCATCGCTTGCTTATGCGTTTGATGATTGGCCTCCAAGTCAAGCACTCGTGTACCCACTGAGTCCACATCATGTTGAAGTGTGGCCATGCGCTCCGTGATGTCCGAACGCAGCTGGTCGATGGATGATTTCATGTCCTGACTCAGTTCCTTCCGCAATTCTGACTTGAAATCTTTAAACATAGACTGGAGGTCCGCCTTAGAGAGGGCCATGTTTGCCTTTTCTGTAGAACCCCAAAGAGCTGGCCTGGCGTCAGCTGAGATGAAAAAATCTGAGACCCTGCCAGTTCTTTTATTGGTGCCCTTCTTCGGAGGCATAGGGGGTAGGGTCGCTCTCCTTGTCGCTCCCACGTGTGCCAGAGTAGATTCTCGTGCTCTTCAGCTTGCGCAGTGAGAGGGGGCAGCAGCCGACAGCTCTTCTGTAGCTATATAGCACTTTCTGGTAGGCCCGTCGCCCACTGTCTAGAGGATGCCTCCCAGTTTTTGCAAGTCGTCAGGCTGTGTGGTTCGTAGCTGCCATTGTTTCCCGGCACGGTTACTGTAGCGGAAGGCAAAGAGTCTTCTAGAAGCCTGGGTGCGGTTTAAATAGCCGACCGCACCCATGAGATAACGTGCGCACGTCACGTTCAAGCCGCTGCAAGTTGAAGCACTCAAAGCGGCTTTAACGTGACAGGTTCCTTGACTATAAGAGGCCTCCCTGAGTTCAGAGCTCGCCCGGACCTCCGAATTAAAGCACAAAAGTAAAAGTCATATCTTGAAACCCAAAACATAAAAGAGAAAAGTATCCACAATTCCTGAGTTCGAACCTTGGGAGAAATACAAACACAATGTAACATTTCAAGCCAGGATTATGCATCGTAAGAATCACTTGACATGAACTTATAAGTACATAAAAACACAATACTCACAGGTGGTGCAGGTGCACGGGAAAGGGGTGGGATTTCCTAATTCCCAGATCTTAGGTCACCACCTATTTAGCTACAGGTTGGAGAATCATGACACTTTTGCGCCGAATGAATTATATTCGTAGACTCAGTTCTGTATTGATTTTTATGTATCTATATACTCTGATATAGAGGTGTGCTTATATTCAATTATTTTTGGCCTTATAATAAATCCACGAAACTGAAATTTGGAGTCTGTGGTCGTTTAAAAGCATGATTAAATGAAAAATATAACCTTGAATTGTTTTACTCCCCTCAAACACTTTTAGCAGGCTATAAAAGACCCTCTGATTTAAATTTAGTAGGGAAGGCAAGGAGTAAATTTAGCGTAATCACCTGTTTATAATGGAGAACACACTTAAGATTAGGACCGCTTGAGGGTTAAACACAGTTATAAGATGGCTGCTGTAAAGTTAGGGAATTTAAGTGTGATGATAAAGGGGGACGATTTGGTCCATTTTCTAACACCACTATCCAAGGCTACAGCACACTATCGGTTGGACTATGGGAACGTTTTGTTCCTTGGTGCCACCGAGAGGAGTATGGGCCGCCTGCAGGTCATCCAGAACGCGGCTGCTCGCCTGGTGCTGAGGAGGCCGAGGAGAGCCAATTCACAGAAGGCGCTTGATGCTCTCCACTGGCTCCCCATAAAGAAACGTGTTCTGTTTAAATGCCTGCTTATGTGCCACCGGATTGTCTGGTTGAGGGCTCCCGCCTATCTTCGGGACCTAGTCTGCAGATACGAGCCGCCCAGGGCCCTGCGCTCGGGAGGTACGGGGCTGCTGACGGTTCCGCGGATAAAGAGATCCAGAATGGGAGGGCGGTCGTTTACATTACTGGCCGCCCAAAACTGGAACAAACTCCCGCTTGCTCTAAGGCTGGAGAGCAGAGAGGCAATATTTCGGTCTCTGCTGAAGACCCACCTGTACACACTGTGAGGCTCTGGTGAGGGGGTTTCCTAGGGAGGTTTTTGTCTGCCACTTCTCCATTAGCGCGGGGACACGCCGTGATGGCGTTACTGAGCGCTCTATAAAACCCTTTATTATTATTGTTATCGGCTGGGAGCAAACAACAAGGAGGGGGTCGGATTACAGACCTTTATGTACCGGGCATGTAACTGTTGCAGTTGAGAGCCTGAATTAACCTGTCGCAGTTTGTCCTCGCAGACGTTTCTGTTGTGGGATCTAACGCGGTTAATGAAAACATCTCTGCATATGTGTTGGTCTGTCTTTGCTGCAGGTCCAGTATTTGTTGATTAAACACTCCAAACACATTGTGAGTACTTAAGACATGATGGTGTGGGGCGCACACAAGGTTAACGCGTGGGCGAGTACAAATGGAGGTTATGATATTGGTGAGACTTTTTTGATCCCAGTGAGGAACTTGTTGAACTACACATCGTTTATAGCATGAGGGAAGCACATTGTGGTTACATTAAGGCAGAGAGAATCACAGGGGTGTCAGTACTATTAAGTATCACAGAAAGCTAGATGGTTGGCTTATTATAGTACTTGTGTCCGCATTGATGTTTTTGGTATAATGGCAGGAAGTGTGAACACCATAGGAGTGAGTCACCTTATAGTGTGGTGTAGAATGCACACTGGTTTTCCAAGTAATCTGGGAGGTTGTGGGAAGTTATTGGTAGTTTTTGAAGACTTAACTACGGCTGTTGATATTTTTGATTTTTATTCAGTCATGTTTCAGAGGCCGCTGAAGAAGGGACCACGTGTTCCGGAATGCATAGGGCACCGCATGAATAAGACGGAGCCACATCGAAGAAGATTGTATTCATCAATCATATGATTTTGTACTTCGTTTTTTTTACTGCTTTTTGTATATACTGAAGTGAATTATGGATGGTTCATCATAATCATGTATATGAATTTAATATAATGAAAGCATAAAGAATGGTTGATTGATTATGTGTTTATAATTTTTGTTTTTATTACGAAAAGAGTGCAAATAACATTGTTTAAAATGCACACAGCTGTGCACACAATTACTCAGGTACATGCTTACTTCAACACCATTTGAATATTCACAATGGGGGACTGGAAGCCTTCAGATGCTGTTTAGCATGCAAAATAGGGTCTATTAAGTTCAGTTAAAAACCTTCACACAGAGGACTTATATCAATTATGGGGTGCGCATTGAAACCTATTTTCATATTCGCTCCAAGAGGTTTATTCTGCCAGGTCGACATGGCAGTTTAAATCTGCATACACTGGCTCTGCGGTGGCAGGCCTGAGACATGTTTAAAGGGCTATTTAAGAGGGTAGGAACAATCAGTGCTGCAGACCCACTAGTAGCATTTAAGTAAAATGCCCTGGGCACAGGTAGTGCACATTACTAGGGATTTAAGTAAATTAAATATACAAATTGTAAACCAATGTTACCATGTTTTAAGGAGAGAGCAAAAGCACTTCGGCACTGATTAGCAGTAGTAAAGTGCACAGAGTCCTCAAGTCAACAAAAACTAATTCAGCAGAAAGGGGAGGAGGAAGGCAAAACGTTTGGGGGTGACCCTGCAGAAAGGATTATTTCCAACACACTCTGTCAAGGGATTTTCTATATTCTCAATTTCACACCAATAGAGACCTACAAAGTGCACATCTCAGGAAGTGATACAATTCGTAAGGAAGCAAGAAACTACGGCTGAGGAACGTTTTCAACATTTTGAGATCTCAAAACAGTTTCTGGAGGTCCTGAAATATCATCACAGGTGCCAGAGCTAACCCATAGTGAGAAGATGGATATCAATCCATGCTTTAAATGATCCTTGGAAATCACTGTAGGAAGCTGTCTCTGTATATTCTCTTCGATATGTCGTACGGCCCCCGGCCATCAGACGTCACAGTGGGCGTGTGTGGAGGACGGACGGGGGCCGTCCAAACCACGCACGCGTTATTTTTTTCTGCGAAATGTCCACCGCGGCGAAGAGGATATACTATACCAAAGTAAGGTACTGTGTGCGCAGAGTCTAGGGGAGCCCCAGAGGTATAGCAGAGGCTAAATTAGATAATCACTAACTCTTTATGGTAATGTGGTCGAGCAGTTAGGCTTATCAGGAGGGTGTGATAAAAATGTATTGTATTCACTCAATCAAGACTGATGGCACACACTCAAAGACAGAATCTAGACCAATTAGGTAAGTATAAAAAAGGTATACTAACGTTTTATTTCTGGAACCCAGCAGGACTTGGCACAGGTAAGTAAAATATACTTTCCAATGCAAACCTTTACAAGGAAATGCAGTTGGGAATGGATCTGCAATTGTTACAGGTTTGTGTTTGCTTTTAAAACCGTTTAAAATACAAAGAAAATACTTTAGAGTACTTTTTGATTACTTTTCAGTTACTTTGACTACTTGGGGTGATATCACACAAGGGGACTTACAAGTTACAGGCAAGTACAACAATTTTGGGTTTAAGGCAAAGGTACTTTGTTTTCCATACAAAAGTCAGCTCAACACAGAACATTTTCGGCACAAAAATCATAAAATTGTTTCCTATGAGGGAAAAGAAGGTTATCATTTTGCAGGTAAGTATATAGCCTGAAAGTTTCAATTTTGGGGTTTAGGACCAAGAACTCCCATGGTCCAGTCAGGTACCCAAATCGAACCACCAGCTGCACTAGTGCGGCCGGGTGCGGAGTGCAGAGGCCCAATGTTATCCATTGTGGCTAGGGGGTTGTTGGTTGGGGGCCGCTTACAAGCAGGCTGCTCGGATCTGGGAGCAAAGCTCCTGGGGGTAGGATCAGCACAGCAGAGTCCAATAATCAGAACAGGAGCTGCACTACCAGCGGCATGGGACCAGGTGGATGCAGAGTGCCAAGAGGTGCTGCAGGCGACCACCAGCATGAGAGCTTAGCCGGTTTCTTGGGGGATGCCTGGACCCCATCCGTTGGGCGACCCAAGGCCGTGGTGCCAAGTTTGCAGGGGTGCTTTTTGGTGTCGGATCTTCTTACAAACTCTTGTTGCGGTCGGGGTACTCAAACTCGGGCTGTGAGGGTCGGATGCATAGTGGTGCAGAACCGCAAAGCCACCTGGAACTGGGTTCTGTGCTTGAAGTCTTGGGCTGAGCAAATCCGGGGCTCACTGGAGACCGAGTCTTTGAGATGAGGGCAGGGCAGGTCCTATGGGTTCTAGGGAACTGCTGGCTGCTGGACATCCTGGGGATTCTCTATAGTCGGGACAGGCCGGTAGGGTTGGAGCCAAAGCAGTTGGTGTCCTCTTCTTGATATACAGAATTCACTGGTTTCCTTCAGCTTGTTCGCTCCTTGAAGTTCAGAAATCCCCACTTCTGCTTTGCTTCGCTCACCCTACTCGTTCTGGACAAGACAATGAAACTATAGAAGACTAGGAACAACTCTGGGTCACCTATTGTCTTCTGTGGCTAATTACATCTATCCCACAAGAGGTGAAATCTACCTTTCTTAGTCTCACTAAGATTTTTGTGGTGAGGGCTGAGTACAAATGAATCCTAAACAGAAAGTAGTAAACAGAAAGTAGTAAAACCACTGTTCAGAATCTGACCCTGACACCCTCAAACCTAGCAAGCTATGATGGAGTTTCCACTCTTCCACTTTTTGCAAAGCATTTAGCGTAGGCAGAATCCTGCAGCTTTAACAGTACTTTGAAGTGAGCAATCTTCTGGAAACATGACAGGGCAGTTTCTGAGCTTCCTGGAATATGGAGACATGCTTGTTCCATTCCTAGATGACCATCTAATAGTAGCAGACTGTTCATTGGCTTATGAAGTTGGAAGTCATTCACCCTGCTCAAACCACTTGCACCAATAACACATTCACGAGATGGCTCATGCATGAATCAAGCACTTTCTCTTCACATGCCAATTACTTGCGGACGCTGATGAAACATGCTGCAAAAAGGAGATACCCACCAGAGGACTCAAGACCTGCATCAGTGCAGCCACTGATTGGAAGAGAACCATCTGACTCAAACAAAATGTTTGGAAAAAATCGGTCATGGTGGAGGAAAGCAGCTTGAGCATAGGACTGATTGCAGACAGACGGATATGGGGTATTGCCCTAGGTGGTACACCTCATAGAGAAACAGGGCCTTCTAGTACATTTCTAGCTAACCTTAGCTCCTCAAATCAATATCATAACAAAATCTCATTATTTCTTTGTAAAGGTCCTGTGTCATTTCCTTCTTTTACTGACAACCTCCACTACAGCATTAATAACCTCTAAGTTCGATTATGGAAATGGCTACTACTTGAACTCTCAGAAATATTTAATCAAGAAACCCCAGCAGAACCTAAATGATGTGTTCCACCTCATGGTGCGGGCCAGCAGAGAGGCCAGAGTTTCCTCATTTTCAGACCGCTACATTGGCTCCCCGTTGGTAGGCTTTCCAAATTTAAATTCTTGACACCTGCCCTTAAGGAAATGATAGCTCAGTGCTTTATTTCCTCATGTCTAAATTCAAACAGTACATTCCGCCCAGGACGGTAACATTTGTTGGTTCTACCTGTTTGGCCAAGCAGAACAGCCCCAGAGACATGAAGAAGAAGGTTGCTCAGCGATGCATGCATTAGAATAAAATAAACAGTTTCACAGCCAAGATGTTGGTGACAGGCTTCCGAAGCCAGACTTGAGCATGAGCGAAGCGGGCGAAGCCCAGGAGTGCAAGTAGAGGCAGTGGTCTAGCCAGCACCAGCGATAACTACCTAGCAAATCGTTGTATGTTTGGGGATGCCAAGGCAACTTTGCAGTTTTCTATACTTTCTTTGCATCATGATACTTTTATTTCTGCATGTATAATGGTTAAATAACCCTGAGAGTACTGAAATGCAAACAAACAACAGGACTGGTGCACCCAGGATACATACCTGTAATGTAATGTACTGTGTGTCATACACCGCGTGATGTTTCACGCGGTGTAGGACCGTTCTTTACATGTGCTGTTGCTCGTGGATAAACATGTTGTGTTTTAGATGTTAAGTTACTCGCTCATGGTTGTCTGATCCGCGGTTGGCCATTGTCACCGTTGGCTTGCCGCTGGTCGGACGCTCCGTGTTCGGGTGGAGTTTCTCTATGGAATAAACTTCATATTATTCATCTTTAAAAGTCTTCCGATTCATTCATCACATTTTGGCGACGAATGGGGAACAAAACTCCACCCCATACCCACGCAGGAATTTAAATTCAACTTACTACGGATATTTTCCATTTGACTCTACCTTTCATTCCGGTATTATCGTCTTTGGAAATACTTCCTGTTTATCACGAAGCAAGACCTTTTGGTAAGACACAAATTCCAATTGGCTATCCGGGATTTTAGAGGCGTATCTACTTGTTTATTGGATGTTACTTCATACTTCGTTAAAGAGCCTCGCCAATTGGTTGGTGTCAATCAGCTGAGTGAGACAATTAATACCATTGGTTTTCTCTATTGCACTACATGCAGTTCAACGATGTACTCAGCGTGCTGTTTGAGAAAACTTTTATGGAATAGACGTCTCGCCAGTGAGGATTAAGGTATCGTAATTGAAGTCTGTTTGCAACTTGGATCTCGTTTGTTGAAACACAGTCTGACTGAGTTGTTAAAGGATTTTACCAAAGCGTATCATCTCTGTGATACGCACGCTTGAACTGTGTAATTATAATTGCGTATTGCCTCAGCGATACGCACGCTTGTTTAGATCAGAGTAATTATAATTGCGCATTTCTTCAGCGATACGCACGCTTATTCAGAGCTATGTAATTATAATTGCATATTACTTCAGCGATACGCACGCTTGTTCAGAGCTATGTAATTATAATTGCGTATTACTTCAGCGATACGCACGCTTGTTCAGAGTTATGTAATTATAATTGCGTATTACTTCAGCGATACGCACGCTTGTTCAGAGCTATGTAATTATAATTGCGTATTACTTCAGCGATACGTACGCTTGTTCAGAACATTATATATATATTTTAAAAATCGTTCTTCAATGATACGCACGCTGGTTTAAAACTCAGCCTGATTTAAAATTGTCATTAAAGCGTATTGTTTCAGCGATACGCACGTTTTAAATAATTTTAACGTATTGAGATTAAGTCACTCGCTTGCTTTGAAAGTGATTCCATTGTTTATACATGTTTTTGTAACATTTTTTTTATCTTTTTTTTTACTACACTTCATGTTACAATGTTCAACATTATGTTCTTATGCACATTTTAATGATATTTTATTCAACTGGTGTTGTTTCCAAATCTTAATTTATTATTTCCTTGTTTTTTTTTTTTTAATATGTCTAACAATCAATGGCATCAAATTACGCAACCACCACCATTTTTGAGTAAACCAGGAGCTCCTGACATTATATGGACTGAATGGTTTGGTTTATTCGAAAATCATTTGATTGCTATTGATGCTTCTGAATATTCCTCTCAACGTAAATTCGCTATTCTTTTTGGATGTTTAGGTCAAGCTGGTCAGCGGATTTTTAAAAGTATTACTCCTATAGCTCCTCCTATTTCCCAAGATGAAAGTGGAGATAATCCTTGGAATATTTATATTGAAGCCATTGCTAGACTTAAAAAACAGTTCTGTGATGAACCTAATATTATGCTCGAGCGCCACAATTTTTATTCCAGGAAACAAAAAGAGGAAGAGAAAGTAGAGGAATACATTTCTGCTCTAAGAGTCCTCACTATCACTTGTAGCTTTGAACCTTCACCAGATAATTTTATAAGAGATCAATTTGTGTTCAATTGCGCTTCTAGGAAAATCAAACGAGGGATCCTTGGATGTAAAAACCCATCGTTAAGTGAGGTTATTGAACGGTCTACTTTGACTAGTAAGGTAGTTATGGAGCCAGCCAAACAAGGAATTAACGCAGTGGACTATTCTGATTCTGATCAGGAAGAAGCTGTTTGTGCAATCAATCTTAAAGGCAAAATTCAACTTAACTATAAATCTTTTCAAAAGAAAAAGACTATTTTCTGTTATAGACGTGGTTCAAAAGACCACATAGGTAATGCTCCAAACTGTCCTGCACTTAAGAAAAGTTGTTCTATTTGCAAGAAAATTGGCCATTTTCAGGGAGTCTGTAGGTTTGCTAAAAAACCTCCAAATGTAAATTTCATCGATGTGGATTATTGTTCTAAATCTTTAAAGAACATTGTTGTGACTTTAGATTATAACGGCGATGTGGACTCTATCAAAGGTCCTTTATGCTCCGCTATCATAGATAACGTTCCTTTACAGGTTATGGCGGATTCAGGCTTGCCATTTACAATCCTCAGAGACTCAACTTTTTATGAAAAATGGGATAGAAGAGTTGAACTAATCAAATCTGATGTAAATCCTAAGGCATTTGGTGAGAAGGATATCAACATGTTGGGTTATTTTGAAGGGTTGGTCCAATGTATTGGGAGGGAAACAATTACTAAGATTTATGTTGCTGAAAAAGGACAAAACATTGTAGGGTGGAAAGATCTTGCTAGGATGGGGCTATATCTAGTCCCTGGAGATGATAACCCTCTCAAGGTGGGGGAATTACCTAAACCTAAACCTGTTTCCAGTGATTTTCCTGTTTCCGTTGTAGAATGTTCTGATTCAAATGTTCAAGATATTATTTCTGAATTCAAACCCTTTTTTAAAGAAATGGTTGGGAGCGTGAAAGGATTCGAACACAAGATCAGGTCGATACCTGGGGCTCAGCCTGTTGCACATAAGGTTAGAGCGGTTCCATTAAGTGTGAGATCAGAATTGAAGAAAATGTTGAATGATTTATGCGATCAAGGCATTATTACACCTATTAATTCTTCGCAATGGGTGGCTCCGATTGTGGTTGCCCGCAAAAAAACAGGAGAAATTAGGCTATGTGCGGATTTACACTCATTGAATAAGAATATTATCGTAGACTGTCATCCGCTTCCTAGGATTCATGAGCTTCTTGCGAACATTGGGGAGGCCAGATGGTTTTCGCTGATCGATCTTAGATCAGCGTACCATCAAGTTTCATTGTCTAAGGAGTCTCAAGAACTCACATCGTTCATCACCCCTTTTGGGACTTTTAAATTCCTACGTCTTCCTTTTGGATTAGCGTCAGCCGGTAGTGTTTTTCAGAAGCTCATGGACTTGTTATTTCAAGGAGTTGCAGGTGTACAGGCATACCTTGATGATATTTTGATTTTTGCTAAAACTCTTGATGAGCATAATAAGATTCTGAGACATGTACTTTCAATTTTAATGGCCAGAAACATGACAGTCCGCAGCGATAAATGTAAATTTGCTGTCAACAAAATTGATTATTTAGGTCATACTGTCTCTGACCAAGGCATTACTCCTAAATTCTCAGTTATCAGGGCCATTGAGGATGCAAAACCTCCTTCAGATAAAGATGCGTTACGATCTTTCCTCGGCTTAGCTGAGTATTATGCCAGGTTTGTGCAATCTTATTCTCAGTTGGTCGAGCCTTTAAGACATCTTTTATGGAAAGGCTCCAGCTTTATATCGACTGATGAGTTAAACAGAATTTTCTGTGAGGTTAAGAAGATGATTGTCTCATCTAAGGCCATACACGCTTTTAGGGAGGATGCTGTTTCTGTTATTACAGTAGACGCAAGTATTTCTGGCCTGGGTGCGGTTCTCACTCAGAAAGTTAACGGTCAGGAGCAGACTGTCGCATTTGCTTCTAGAGCTCTTAAAGATGTTGAACAAAGATACAGTACAATAGAGAGAGAAGCTCTAGCTTGTGCCTGGGCGGTTCACAAATTTAAGATGTATATTTGGGGGAGGAAATTCGAGTTGGTTACTGACCACAAACCCCTAATTTATATTTTCAATAAGTCTAACTCTGCTTCCATGTCAGCGAGACTTATGAGATTAGTTTCAAAATTACAAGAGTTTAACTTTACGGTTAAACATATCTTGGGGGGCAAGAATTTTCGTGCTGATTGTTTATCCAGGATGGCTATGGTCAAGGATGATGAAGAAGACTTTCTGGTGGAAGATGTAGAGTGTGTTACTCTAGTGGACTCTGTAAATGAAATGAGTGATGTTATTTCTGAAAGTGATTGGAAGGAGGCTGCCGCAGTTAACAATGTTTTGTTGAAATTTATGGACTTTGCTACCCATTGTTAGCCTGAGCCTAGGGGTTTGAGCGGAGATCTGCGTAGATTCGCTCAAGTTGCAGAGGAGCTCTCAGTGGAGAATGGTATAGTTCGGAGAGGAGAGAAATTTGTTCCTCCTTTCAGACTTCGTGAATCCATCATCAATAAGGCACACCAGGGTCATTTTGGGGTGACTAAAACGGCTATGCGTATTAAACAACATTATTGGTGGCCTTCAATGGATGTTCAAGTCAGGAATTTAATTGACTCTTGTCCTGAGTGTTTGTTGTCTGACAAGCATTGGTGCACTTTAAAGGTACCTTTGCATCCTACTGAGTTTCCGGACTCTCCCTGGGAAAAAATTGGTATCGATTTTTCAGGGCAACAAGAGAATAAGTATGTAATTTTGTTAGTTGATTATTTTTCTAAATGGATGTATTTTGATTTTGTAAGGTCTCCAGATCCGGATTCTACCATAGCTTTCTCAAAAAGGTTTTTGATTTGGAAGGGTCCCCTAAGTCAATTGTCACGGACAATGGGACACATTTTGTTTCAGATAAAATGTGTAAGTTTTTGAAGGAGTTGGATATCAAGCAATTGAAGTTGGCATTATATTCTCCAGCCTCCAACGGTCTAGTTGAGAGGGGAAACACGGTAATTTAAGAGGGTATCCAGACTGCGGTGTCTTGTGGCTACAAGGTAGGTGAGTTTGTCAAACAAAAAGTCTGGCACTATAATACGTCCCCTCATTGTGTTACAGGAGTGTCTCCTTTTTCTCTTCTTAGAGGGAGGGACAATCGTTCTATTTTGTTTCCTTCATGGTTGTGTCAAAGTGCTGTTGGGAGAACAACTGATTTAGATTCGGTTAGGAAGGCTGTACAAGATAAACAAAATCAAATGAAGTTGCATTTTGATGGTGGTTCAGATGGTAAAGTTGTGGATATACTGGCTGGTGACTGGGTGTTGATTAAGAATCCTGGGAGAGTAATCAAAGGACGTTCGAAGATTTTTGCACCGGTCCAGGTTTTGAAAGTTAGCAAGGGAGCTGCATTTCTTGGTAAAAAGGGTTGGTGGAATAAGCGTCAGTTAGTGAAAGTGACAGATCAACAAGCTGAGATCATTAAAGGTAAACTTAGGGAAAATAGTCCAGATAATTTGGATTGGAGTTTTTGGCTGAGTGTACCTAATGTTTCAGAGGAATCCTCTGATATTTCTCCTAGCCAAGCTGGTAGCCAGCTTTCTGTCAGAAATGTTGCAAATTCACGAAATGTTACTGATAATCAAACTTTTTCTTCTTTTGGCAGGCGCATCAGAGTACCCGAGAGATATAATGAATTTATTAGATTCTGAATGTTTTATTTTTTTTTAAATTATTTTTATTCGCTGTTGTAAGGGGGAAGGTGGTGTAATGTAATGTACTGTGTGTCATACACCGCGTGATGTTTCACGCGGTGTAGGACCGTTCTTTACACGTGCTGTTGCTCGTGGATAAACATGTTGTGTTTTAAATGTTAAGTTACTCGCGCATGGTTGTCTGATCCGCGGTTGGCCATTGTCACCGTTGGCTTGCCGCTGGTCGGACGCTCCGTGTTCGGTTGGAGTTTCTCTATGGAATAAACTTCATATTATTCATCTTTAAAAGTCTTCCGATTCATTCATCACAATACCATGGGGAAATTAAGAGATTTAGGTATGGCATATTGTGATATTCTCCAATCCATTCACATGCTGGCTGCATTAAAACTTGCAGATGCTCATGTCAGGCATGTAGTTTATCCAATCCTTATTTTGCCAGTGCATTTTGGTATTTGTAGTTCTGCAATAATATATGTCCAGTTAAAACTTGAGGTGCTTGGTCGGAACAAAGAATTTAATAACAAGACATGGCACCCTATCTGTGCCTAGTCTGGGTTGTCTGCTCTATTGCTGTTCACGTGTGTGTGAATGTGTCTGTTTGTTAGAGATCGCACTGCTGATGAATGTGCTGCACGTCTTGGGAGTTGTGGAGTAAGTTTGTGCTGCGCCTGCATTATTACTGAATGAATATGCGTCTGCTTCAGTGACGTAACAATAGATCCCGCTGTGCAGGTGGGGCGGAGCTCCAAGGAGACCCCTCTGGCAGTGTGCACTGGCGGCGAACCCTTGGGCTGAGAGCTTCTGACTGGGTCAGGAGTGTTGGAAGGCGGGGTATTAAATAATAACGAGGATAAAGTTGGTTGAAATTGCAGGTTTATTCGGAAGTTGATGCACCCACGGCCGGAGCCGTCCAGCTGTGGAGAATCCAACGCAGAGACTGGCGTTGCTGGGGATTCTCAACAACCGAGCGGCTACGCTCGAGAATGCCTGAGCAAAGATAAACAACATGAGTATAGCACGCGACTCGTAAAGCAACATTACAACATCTTTCCCTCTTTGAAGGGCAACAAAGGAACAATAAGAAATCAAGGAAAGCATAAAAACATTGGTAAGGGGACATTATGTGAACATGAACTTACAAGCTGCATGAGCAATGTAAGTATAGCAGGAAGAACACATTCTGCTATTCTAAAATGTAATCTCTCAACTTACAAAAAAATGTGCCTAAGACATGAGGCCCTCTTGCCAGATGCCTTGCGCGAATCGCTATTGTCAGGAGTAAGAGGTTCAGTAGTTTGTCCAATAACTGGTTCCAAAACACAATTTGAACTAGACTCTTTTTCATGACGCAAGTCAAACCAGTCACAATGTTCTGTCTCCAAGGTAGTGTGTTTACTAATAACATTAGCCTGAAAAGGAGATACCTTGACAAGAGCCCTCTTGTTCCACCATCAGTGGCGTAACGAAACTTGAGGGGGCCCCCCTGCAAAGAACATGGAGGGGTCCCACCCTGGCGGACGGGCCCACCATCTACCACTTTGCCCCACCACCTAAAAATCTGGTATATTTTGATTTGAAACCTCCAACATTTAATGAAATGCTTCTACATTGTCTTGACAAAGTTCTAATGAGAAAGTGGGAAACCCTCTTAACATATAAGGTAAGCCATTTGTAACAACACTGTCAAGAGCAGATTATTTAACTGAGGCAGCAATCAGAACAATGCCAAGAAGCGGTCCTATTGTCTCAGGAACTGCAACAATCAGAACAATGCCAAGAAGCGGTCCTAATGTCTCAGGAACTACCTGAAGAACAAAGGACAACTATGAAAGATCTGAATTTTAATTGACATTGATGGACAATAAGTTGAAACTTTGAAAGACAAACCCAAACATGCTAGTCAACAAATGCCCTTTTGGTTTGTGCACGAAGGTGCAAATATTTCGAAGTGACTGGTAAGTCAATAACAAGTACAGCAAGCAGCAGCATGCAAACCTTTTTAGTAAAACTAATACACCATTTGTTTGTGCATGAAGGCAAACATATTTCAAAGTGCCTTGTGCATAAAGGTGCTGGAGCCCATTTTGTCCATGCCGTAAAACATATCTGGATGGCATCTGCCTTTAATAGTTGCAACAATCTCCCATCCAGCCATGGCAGCCTATGAGGCAGCAATTTTGACCTGGGGAAAGTAAAGGAGGCCCTGGCAAGAGGTGATCCCAAGGATAAGGCTCGACAAACATGATACGTGGCAGAGCACTTAGAATCAGGCCTGGGCCCTGGCATGGCAGAGGAACTGAGAATTTACTGCTTGTGAAAGGAAGTGTGAGGGAAGATAGCAGCCCATCACGAAATGGTGGGCAAGTAACAGGGTGGCCAGAGACAGTCCCGCAGGCAAAGGGGCACCAAAACCCATGCACCTAAATAATTTGAAAAGATGTCTCTCAGCCAGTCGCGTTGGTTCGCAACTTGGAAAAGCAAAGGCATGTACATTTTAGTTAGAAGCATCCAAATCTGCTGAAGCGGGAAATGATTTCAAACGATTTCAAACAAATAGTAGTTAGTTGTAAGCATACTTTTAAAATATGTGCACACATCTTTTTTCCAATACACTCCATTCCCATATAACAGCTCTCTGTCTGAGCAAGTCTATATTGAAGTGTTTTAGGATGTTCAGAGTAAAGCTGGAAATGATAACATGGTTAGTTGTTAAAGGGAAAAGTAAGATTCCGATCACCTTCCTTTCTCTTTTGCCGATGAATGCAATAGAATTTTAGAAGAGAGTAAAGCATGCTATATTAAGGGGTTGGTTATGCATAGTGATTGACACATCCTTTTTTCCACAGAGGTTATTGTGAAGAGGTATCCCTGATCTTCAAAAATGGAGATGTATATTGCACATTCGTTGACAATTAACATGAATACTGGGAGGAGTAAGAGACTTATGTGCCCTCACATTATAAACACTGTTGTCTACAAAAAATATACATTTTCGAACAACTTGTTATTTTCAACATTGTTGCTGTGATCTGCATGGTACACGTTCTTTGTAGCAGGCACATTAACCCTCTGCGCTTTGTGGGTGGCAGGCGTGCCCATGCGAGTGCACGATGAGCGATGCAACAGTGTGAGAGTAGGGTAAGAGGAGTGACAGCAGGGTGAATGAGGTGACTATATGAATTAGGGTCCGGATGTAAGTGCAGAGTGGGACAAAAGAATGCATGGTTAATGATGGGATTGTTTGAGTTGAGTGAGATTGCAAATTGAGCAGTGAGGGGGTAGGTGAGTGAAGGGTGAGTAGTGCGCTTCTGTGACTCCAGGGAGAGTTACAGGGTGAACAGTGAATGTGCATTGTGAGTGCAGAGTGATAACTGAGTGCAGGGTGAGCGAGTGAATGGAGCGAGTACATGGTGATCAGTGTGAGTGCATTATGATCGCTATGAGTGCAGGGTGAGCGTGAAAGTGAAGGGCGAGAATGAGGAGCGAGTTATCTAAATGCAGAGTGCATTCGCAGACAATTTAAGTAACGCAGCATGTTATTGATGGCGGGGTAGGGTTTCAGATGTAAGTTAAACTATTGCTACCGAGGCTGTAGGAAATAAATTATGTGCTGATTCTGCAAAAAAAACTTCCAGTTTTATGATTAGGGTTGCCAGCTCATTATTCTGATGTCCCAGACTGACTTATCTGTGCATACTTCGTACAGCAAATATAAATAGAAAGCACTTTTAATTGTTTTCTAAGGCTGCCTGAATGATCCAGGACTGATAATTAAAGGGAACAAAGACAGAAAAGTCACACTAAAAATGAATACATGCTTTATTTTTAACCAAAGCACAACTCCTAAAAAAAAGAAGTGGGGATGGGACTCACCGAGTTAATCACTATGAAAGTGACATCATGGCGTGTGACATCACGGACCGTGACAACACAGGAAGTGGCATCATAATAAGTGACATCAGTTTTTAAGCCCTCACATATATGTTTAACATGTCTATCATGAGTGCATTAAAGCACATTATTATTATTATTATTATTATAAACTAACATTTGTAGAGCACCTGGCTACCCTTAGGCATCCCGCGCTATTTGACACAAGTAGGTACCCACATAAGAACGACCTTATTGAGGCAGGTTCTGGAAGAGCCACGTTTTCAACTGTTTTTGGAAGGATAGGTGGTTAACAGTTGCACGCAGTTACTCCGGAAGGGAGTTCCATAGCTTAGCTGCATTGAAAGAGAACATACGGCCCCCTGATCATGCTCTCTTTATTTTAGGGATTAACGCCCGCACCTCGTTAGCTGACCGGAGACATCTTGATGGCTGGTAGAATTTTATAAGAGGCTGATTTATCTTGGGGCTTGTCTCCCAGAGGGTTTTGTGTGCTATGCATAAAGCTTTGATTTTAATCCGTTCTGCAATTGGCAGCTAGTGAAGTTTCCTCAGCGTAGGTTTCACAGGGTGGCGGTAGGGGGTGTGGTGCAGCAGCCTAGCGGCACAATTCTGCACCACCTGCAACTTCCTTATAGTTGCCTCTGTTGATCCGAAGTATAGGGCGTTTCCATAATCTAATCTTGAAAGCACCAGTGCCTGTACAATAACCCTTGGATTCCTTCACGACTGCCAACAGTGCTGTCTCTGGCCCATGGTTAGGTCTGAATCCTGTCTGACTGGTGTGCAACAAGGCGTGATTCTCTAGGAATTCTGAGAGAAGTTTGTTTACATATTTCTCAAGAATTTTGCTGTTCCCTAGAAGCAAAGAGACAGGCCAGTAGTTACTCCAACTCTCCGGGTCCAGATTGGGCTTTTTTAGAAGGGCCCTTACCATGGCATGTTTCCAAGGCTGGGGTAACAACCCGCTAGATAGCGAGGAATTTAATACCTCTAGCAGAGCTGGAAGGACAATTTCTTCTACTTTGCGGAGTTTTGACAATGGTGCCGGGTCTAGCGGAGAGCCCGACTTGACCTGCGCAAAGATTTGTGATAGTGTGGCCAAGTCCAGGGTAGGGAAGTTTTCTAGACGTGGAGTCATGTTATGTGTGGAGTCAACTTCCTGCTCTCCATTATTTACGGTTGTGTTATGGGGAACAAGTGATATTTATTTATTTATTTATTTATTGACATTTGTAGAGCGCGGCGAATACCCGTGGGCGTCTCGGCGCTAATTAAGGGATGGATCAGCAACTGGGGTAAAGAAGATTTACAAGGCTATTGGTCAAAAAACCACGTCTTTAGCTGTTTGCGGAATGTGAACAGGGAGGGACTTGCTCGGATATGTGCAGGAAGGGTGTTCCAGAGTCTAGGGGCGGCAACCAGGAAACGCCTGTCGCCCCAGGTGACTGTTCTAGTGCGAGGCACAGCCAAGAGGTTCTGAATAGAGGAACGAAGAGATCGGGTTGGGACATGATGGAGAAGATTCTGTTTGAGAAAGTGGGGACCTTGATTATTGAGTGACTTGTAAACAATACACACCGATTTGAATTTGATACGGCTGCGTATCGGGAGCCAATGGAGATCCCTAATGATGTTTGTAACTGGTGCGAACTTGGGGATCCCAGCCAGCATTCGTGCGGCTGCATTTTGGATTGACTGCATCTTATTTGTCACTCTGACTTGGGCATTTAAGAATAGAGCGTTACAATAGCCCAAGGAGGACAGGACTAGTGAGCTGACCAGTGTTTTCCCGGCCGTGTTCGGTAGGAAAGGTAGTATTTTCCTAATCATTCTCAATTTCATATGAGCTGAAGCCGCAGTTTTATTCGCATGTGCCATAAAATTGAGGCCAGCATCGAAGATGACGCCTAGATTTCTCACTTTGCTAGCTGGACTCGGCGGTGGACCGAAAGATGATGGCCACCAGACAGGTGACCAGCCCGGGGAGAGGTGACCGAAGATGACCACTTCAGTTTTTTCTGAATTGAGTTTCAGACAATTCGTGGCCATCCAGTCACCTATTGCCGTCATTCCTCTCGTGAATCGATTGGCCACTTCCTCCCCGTCCCCTTTGATAGCCAGTACCAATTGGGTGTCATCGGCGTAGGAGGTCAGGCTCATCCCAAATGCTTTGATGACATTTGCAAGGTCCGACACGTAGATATTAAATAGTGTCGGACTCAGGGATGAGCCTTGAGGGACCCCACACGGCAGAGACACCTTCGATGATTGGTAGGGTCCTAGAGATACTGCTTGTGATGTATTGGCCAGAAACGATACAAGCAGATCCAGAGCAGTTTTCTGGACCCCCAGTCGTTCGACACGGTCGACTAAGATCTTGTGGTCGACCGTGTCGAAGGCCGCCGAAAGATCCAGCAGTACCAGGAGTGTACTCTATATCTAGAATTTTTTTGTTAAAAAATTCTGCAAATTCATCGCACCTAGTCTGGGCTGATGCTAGCGGCAAATCCGGCTCCATACACTTAGAGAGTGATTTTGTAATTTGGAAAATCTCCCTAGGTGTGTTTGCCGCTGCTGTTATTTTTTCCTCATAAAAACGGGCTTGAGTTTTTTTTATTGCTAATTGATATGTTTTAATAGCTTCTCTATATTTTTGCTTTTACCCACCATCATAGCCTTTTCTCCATTCTCTCTCTAATTTCTTGCAGGGGAATCCGTCCTAATTTAGGCAGTCGATTTGCACTTTTGTAAGCTACACATAAAACAGTGTTGCCTTTAGTCAGCATAAACGTATTCTTCCCATAGTGCTTTACAAGAATAAATAGTGACATTTAAATTATTACAACGCCTCCTCAGGAATAGGTAGCACTATATAAATGCTATTTATTTCATGTAAATACTGGGAAAGACCAACACGTCTGACATTCTTACAGTGCTTGAGTATCTCCTAAACAGAGCCTGAACAGAGTGAATAGCTGCCTCTTTTAATTATGTTTGAAGAGTTAACAAGGTGTGAGCCTTTGTTTACCCTCTGCTGAATTTGTCTCTAGGTGTGAGGCTCCTGACTACTGCCAGCCAGGAGACTCCAACAAAAGGAGGTCTGATGACCCCTCAGATTGGACCAATGTTATGGGCCCAGTACCAGTCTGAACTAAAGAAAGCCCCGTCCCCGTCTGCACAATATTGCGATCAAAAGCAGACAACAAACCATTACCATACATTGTGGGCACTTCCTTCGTCTACTGTGGTGCGTTGTTTACATATTTTGAACATTAAGGACAAATAGAAAATGCCCTACTGTTAAGAGCATAAGAAGCAAGCAACACACATATAATAGTTAAAATGAGTATGGAAACCTTCAAAACATTTGTATATGTTCGGAAAGCCCACTGAATAGTACATTTACTGTACCCTGCAAATTAAAAAAACTTTCCACTGCATAACCCACTTCTACACATAGGCAACGGGCTTTCCAATCAATGTAATGGGGTCTTTTGTGTTTGAGGGGCATAGATACACAATTTAAAATGTTATGAGTGCATTTGTTTAAACTGCGGGATTCTTTTCCTCCTACAGCAACACTTTCCAAGCTATTCATTCTCGCCGCACGGCCACTTAAAGAACAGGTAACAATTACAGCATAGCTTAGTAATGAGAATTAAAATAATGCGGTTTCATTTAAACACATGCTCAGTACAAAGGAAAAACGTAAGCAGAACAAGAGGAAAAGAACCCAGATTTACAGTAATAAACGTTTGGTAGTGGATGCCGTGGTAGGCCTTTACCGAGAGCTTTCAACCCAGAACAGACACATGCAAGGGCCAAGGGTACTGGACACTTTCCAAGGGGAAAAAACAGCACAAACAAGGCAAACGTAAAGCATGAAACCAAAATAACCAGAGCACTCATGCCACTCCTAGTCATTAACAACATTTCACCAATCACTGAGACCAGTTGTGGAAGTTTTAAAAGGTCGCAGTCTCACAGATTTATCCGAGCAAACACTTCAAGTGACTGACGTAAATAATTAATTTACTCTCTTAATTTCTATGCAGGTAAGTACTTAATCAATAATAACTCAATTGGAATGAAAGAAGACAGAGTCCGTGGTGTTAGAGTTTCTAAGGGTTTTATTCCTCATAAAGGAATGGTCTTGATCAGAATATCATGTTCTGACCACCACAGGGGTGTCAGAAGGGATAGAGCGCTTCCGTTTATTAACAATACATAGCTTATATACTTAATTCATGTCATAAAGAATAATGCAAGAGGCGTAACAGCTGAGAGAAGACAAGATAACAGTATACACGTGATACTAATACGTAATCAAGAGGCGTGAACTAGACGTGAACCAGAGGTGTGTGCTAGAAACGTCACTGATAGGTGACGCAAGTGGGTGGCACCAAGGGGTGGTGCTAACAGGATTGTTGCAATGTCAGCAGAAATCGGAAGCTTGGATGCGCGCGCAGCTGCATGACGTGTGATTGACGGGGTGCAGGGGATTTGACATTTACACTGACGGAAAGAGACAGAAGTCTGGCATGTCAGATCAACTTGTACTTTTATCATATCTGATATCTGATGTTTAGGAACTATACTATCTGGACGGAAAGGTCTCTAGGGCAGAAGCTATTCTATGCTAACTGTGGATGCGTGTACAAGCGTCTAAGTGTCTACATGTGAAGCGTGGGGCACGGGGCCTTCCATGGAAGCATGGCAACAGAGGCTATGAATTACTTGCATTGAGACAGGTCGGCCCTTTGGCTCTGCAGCTGGGGAGGATGTTTACAGGATCTAGTAGGCAGGAATGTATTCTCGGGGAGCGGAACAGATAACTCGAAGGTTATAGTCAGTCTTGGCAGAAAGCAGGCTTGAGCTGAGCGCGAGGGGCCGCGCTGAAAGTAAGTCAGAGTTCACGGGTACAGAGGTAGCCTGGGCAGAGGCTGCCAGAGTCAGGAGCCACAAAAGAGGTTCGATGGCAGAAATTCAGGGCCTACTCTGCTGGAGCAGGAAAACACGTAAAGTGTACTACAAAAAGACGGTGGCATAGCATACTTAGGAACGGACTATATAATCCATTCATGGTGGATCTGAAAGAGGACAAGTTAACGTTGGACGCAAATGTATTTGCGTCTTCATAGCTGGCACAGGAGGGAAGTTACATGCACTTTAAGCTGGTACATGGAGTCGGTGGGGTACGCGCTAGGGAACATAATATGACCAAAAATTTAATTTTCCTCATTCCCTCCTTGTTCCCTACGGACCCTTCATGAAATATCGATCCTCATGAATCGATCAGTTTGTTCGTGTAGCATCATTTGTTCTTCTTTCTTTCGTTTACGTTTTGAGAGGAAACTGGAGTGTTCAATACAAGAGGTGGCACACAGTCCACAAATCGCTGGCCCACACTGCAGGCACAGGCAGCAACTGAATACTAGGACTAGGCCAATGCCTAGGAAGGATAGGATCTTCCATCCCCAAGCTGTTAATGTTGTCCAGAACCAACCGGACCAAGTCCAGGTGCCTGGATTCTGATGTATCTGATTTGCAATTTTATGAAGACGGGTGATAGCTTGATATACAGATGGTGCGTTTTGTGGTATGAAAACTCAGCAACTTGACCCGATGACCTTACAGGCTCCACCTCTATCTGCCAAGATGACGTCAATTACAAGACGATTCTGAAGGACAACAACCCGCATGGCGGACTGCTCTTCTGTTAGGTTACCTAAGGCGGAGGCAGTTTCATTCACTACTGCTTCAAGTGTTCTAGTTAATCTGCGTATTAATTTACTATTCTGGACAGGGCCTAAAAAGAAAAAGAATCCTTTATTAAAATCGGTGTACTGTTCCCATGCCGTTTCTGTGTAGTCGACAAGTGGGATGTCTCTTCTGGGTCTATTCTTTACTAGATTGGTATTTCTATGGTAATCAGGAGGAGCTAGAAAAACAGGTGGCAGAAGGAATGCAATGTAACAGGTACCATCCCAATCTGGAGGTAGACGAATGTATGCGGTATGACCACAAACAAAGTAAGAGTGACTGATAGCTTTAAAGGACGATTTTCCATGATCACTGAATTCGACCACAGTAGTGCATTTACTATGACCTAAGTGTACTGAACCTTTCTTCTTGATACATAATTCACCAGTGACTGGCAGTACTGACACAATGGGTAGAACTGGTGTGGCTTCGGATTCGACAGTGAGAATCATAAGGCTAATTGTATAATTACCTAATCCATATACTTCGTTTTCTAGATCAGTTCCTATTCTAGTGGGGACTCCCTCCTTATCTGGGTAACAGACGTCGAGCAGGACCAAGTTCAGGTTTCCCCAAACCCAACCCCCATCGAAAACAGCAATATCAGGATCTAAAGAATTAATTATTTTAAACCATGCTCCGCAGGAGCCATTGTGAGTGAACGGGTACGGAAAGAGAGGCAGAGCTCCCTTGTAATTCTGATAGGGAGGGAGTCGGCCACATATCCAGCAATTTGTAGCATTGTTAGTTTGATGAGAATGATGTAACATACTAATGAATGTGTTGTTGCGCAGCGCAAGTCTGTAGGAAAGCTCGTGAGGAGGTAACTCACTAAAAGTGTGTTCAGCAGATACATTGTAAGCAGATTGTTCACGCTTGAAAATAGGGTAATAGATAGGCAATAGGATGCTAGTAATGATAATTAAAACACTGAGAATAAACATGATTATTAGTGTCACTATGCAGTGACTACGAAGTGATTTACAATATGTACGTTTCTTTGCTTCTCTCTCTCTCTCTCTCTCTATCTCGATCTAGGGGATACATGTCAGAAACTATTTAACCGATTCACCTAGGGGAGGACTTAAACAATTAAACTGTCTGACTTGCTAGATCGTAATTTCATGCGATAGTTTTCTTGAGGAGTTTTTTCTCGTTCAGATTCTGTAAAGTCCTTTTGATCGACACAGTCTTTGGTGGGGGTGGACGAGTCTCGGTCAGGTTTTAGTCCAGAAATTTTTTTTATATGACTCGTGTGGACCCACCCCTTTCTTCCTTCGATTTTCACGGCCGTCCTTGTTGTAAGCAGTACGGTCTTCGGAGACTTCCAGCGGGGCTCCAGCGGACTTTTTCTGTCGAAATTTCGGACGAGCACCGTATCACCAGGACGGACGTCGTGTGGCTTTACATCAGTGTTGTCAGGGAAGGCTGCGGCAACCTGTGAACGACATGATTGGAGTGCAGACATCAAGGAGGCAAGGTAATCTGTCAACATGTTAGAATCAACATCAGTAATCTTTTTTGGAATGGGCGTCCCCCACATATTCGGTGGTCTTCCAAAGACCACCTCGTACGGGGATAGCCCTGATCTCGAATGGGCGACCATTCTCATGTAGAACAGTGCCACTGGCAGGGCGACTATCCAGTCGACCCCTTTCTCCTGACATATTTTGGCAAGGCGGATCTTTAGTGTCTGGTTATGCCTTTCAACAAGGCCTGCGGCTTCTGGATGTCGGACACAATGGAACTTCCACTGGTATCCCAGTAATAAAGAAACTTCTTTCATTAAGGCAGATGAGAATGGCTGACCGTTATCTGAGTACACGACACGAGGCAGGCCGTATCGTGGGAAGAATTCACGAACCAACTGCTTGGCAGTGGTCGGAGCAGTGTAATCTGAGACTGGGTATGCTTCGGTCCAGCGGGACAGAGCACAGACAACTACGAGAACATATTTAAATCCTCGACAACGGTCCATCTGGATATAATCCATCTGGAGGACTTCAAAAGGGTGATCGGGAGGATGAAATCCACCTTGCTCTACAGGGACGCTTTTACCTGGATTGAACTGACAACAGATCATGCAAGTACGCACTTTCTGTTTTGCGGCTGCTCGTAAGTGTTTATTGTTCCAGAGATTTTGCAAACTGTCTAGCATTGCTTTCTCTCCTAGATGTGCAGGACTATGTGCTGTATTTATCATGACTTGAACCATAGATTCAGGGAGAAACCATGTAGATTTTCCCTTCGTCACCCAACCTTGATCTGTTTGGATCCCTCCTAGTTCAATCCATTTCTTTATTTCTTCTGGAGTAGCATGTGTCTGAATGTCGATAACATCTAGTGTGGGATCCCTGACTGTCATACAGTTTGTCGGATCTGTTGTCTTTGTCGTATCAGTTGTCTGAGTGTGAGTCAGTGCTGTATGTTTTGCTGTCTGATCTGCCAGGTCGTTACCCTGGGAAACAGAATCTGTGACTTTAGTATGTGCTTTACACTTCATGACGGATATGGCTGAAGGCAGATGTATTGCTTCTAACAGTGCTTGAATGAGAGGACCGTGTTGTATCTTGGCACCATGAGAGGTCAAAAAACCTCGTTCTTGCCACAGCATGCCGAAGTCGTGTACGACTCCGAACGCATAACGGGAATCTGTGTATATGTTGACATTTCTGTTTTTGGCTAGAATACAGGCTCGGGTCAGAGCAATGAGCTCTGCTGCTTGAGCAGACAGTGTATCAATACGATGTGTCTCTTTAACTTCAGTTTCAGTGGTCACGGCATACGCGGCTACTAATTCTCCTGTACTTGTTCTCATGCATGAACCATCTACATAAAGTGTCAGATCTGGATTTGTCAATGGAACATCTGTTAAATCTCGTCGGGGCTTTGTTACTGCATTAATGATCTCTATACAATCATGCGGAGCTGGATCTGTCATAACTGTAGGTAACAGTGTTGCTGGGTTCAGGATACTGCAGCGTCTTATTTCTATGTGTGGCTGGAATAGTGTCAATTCATAACCTGTCAGTCGTGCTATAGTCAAGTGTTGAGTCTGGGTTCTGTTTAACAGAACCTCTACAGAATGTGGGACTTGTACTGTTAACTGATGACCTAGAACAATTGAATCGCTTTGTCTGATTGCTAACGCTGTTGCTGCTACTGACTTTAAGCACGCAGGGAGTGCCTGGGCTACTGAATCCAATGTACTTGAAAAATAAGCGCAAGGCTTATGTGAACCTGCTTGATCTTGAGTGAGGACAGACAATGCTGTACCATCACGTTCTGTAACAAAAAGTGTAAACGGTTTGCTGTAACATGGTGTCGCTAAAACTGGTGCTTGGCATAAAGCTTTCTTTAATTCCTCAAAGGCTTGTGTGTGTTCCTGAGTCCAAGGGAGGGCAATGGATGTCGCTACCTCCTGCGTCGTTAACTGGATGAGTGGTTTAGCTAGAAATGCATATTGAGGAATCCATTGTCTGCAGTACGAGGTGAGGCCTATGAAGGCCCGCACTTCCTTTTGTGTCTGGGGTCGTGGCATATTTACAATTAACTGAATGCGATCGGGAGTGAGCTGTCTCCCCATTTTGGACAGCAAGTGACCCAAGTACACAACTTGCTGAACACAGAATTGTAGCTTCGAAGGAGACACCTTGTGTCCCTTGTCGGCCAGGAAATGCAAAACTGTTAACGATGCTTGTTCACATTCGGGCTCACTTCGTGCGGTGATCAGCAGATCATCGACGTATTGCAATAAAGCGGTATTAACTGGCATTTGAATACAATCTAGTTGTCTTTTCAGTGCTTGACTATAGATGCTGGGGCTTTCTGTAAATCCTTGAGGTGCGCGGGAAAATTTGAAACTTCGTCCATTTAAACTGAATCCGAAGAGATATTGGCTCTCCGGATCAATAGGTACACTGAAGAAAGCGTTCTTGAGATCTATTACAGTAAAGAACGTTGCTTCTGAATCAATAGCAGTTAACAGGGAGGAGATATCGGGGACCACAGGATACTGTGGTACAATGCATTTGTTCAGCTCTCGAAGATCAATCACCAGCCGATATACTGGCGGTGCATTGCGGTCTGTACGTTTAAGAATTGGAATGATGGGTGAATTACAGATATTGGAGTCGGTCTCTACGACCACCCCCTGGGCAATAAGCTCTTCAATGATTTTCAGTAAAGCCACTACAGCATCGGGTGGTAACTTGTATTGTCTGATTCTGGGTAGAACAACTCCTGTCTTGAGTGTAACACGATATGGAGTGATATGCATACAACCTACATCAGCTGGGCCTTTTGCCCATAAGTGATCTGGTACATTTTTCAATCTGACATCAAAATCACGTAAAACATAATGACCCTTGAAATCCCGTAGAAAGAGTCTGACTCCCTCCGGGGAACAGCATATTATAGCTCCTAGAGCCTTCAGTGTTTTAATTCCTAACAGATTTTCTGGACATGAGTTCGTAAGTAACAAATCTGTAACTCGGGATAATGGACCCACAGCTAATGGTACTGGTTCTGATACTTCATTTACAATAGGCTGTCCTGAAAAACCAAGGGAAACATTCTGTGAGCCTGAGAGGGGTGCCCCTGGGACTTCATTGTGACTGATTGTAGTGCGACTTGCCCCTGTGTCAATTAAAAACTTTCTGTCTTTTCCCAATACGTGACTGTGTACATAAGGACCTTCTTGATCTACAGGAATTTCAATAAGAGGCAAATCACTTTCCCTCTCTAGGCTGTTTCATGTGTATCGGGGGTAATCTGGATATGCAGATTGGGCATACTGGTACATCTGTTGTGAGACTTGCTGAGTCGCGGCAATGGGCTGTGGCTGCGGTATGGCTACGGTCTGTGCTGGGTGGGACTGAGCATGCGTAGGCTGCATATTCTGCATTGGCTGTTCGTTCTGCGAGGTCTGTTGATGACCATGTTCATGTCTAGGCGGATGCGGTCTTTCTTTAGTTTTACCTGTCGCGATGTTGTGTTTCAGGACTGGACATTCATGTACGTAATGACCTGGCTGCTTGCAGTAATTACATGTCCCTTTAACGGGAGCTGCAGAATGATTGGTCTGGGCCCCACCTTTTCTTTGACCGTCGGCTGGGACTGTCTGAGCTACTAGCATTTTCATTTTCGTGTCTTTCATACGTTTCTGTTCCTGATCTTGTTCTTCCCTAATTCTGTTCTGGTGATATTGTAACATTTGTAACATCTGGGATGGCGTGTTTGCCTGCCAAGTACTTTCAACTTTGTACACTCTATTTTTAACTAACGGTAGGGAATTCTCTACTAATTTTGATACAAAAAGGTGTGGATATGACTCGCTACTAGGTTGTAGGCCACTATTTATAATGAAACATTTCTCGAATCTGGAATAGAAGTCACTAGTATCTTCATCTTGTTTCTGTTTACAGGACGAGATTGCGTCCCAATCTTCCTTTCTAGTTGTCAATAATCTTGGCAAAACCTGTACTATCAAACCTGGTAATGCTTTAGTCCTATCCCCAAGGCCTAACCCTGGGATCCGTTTACTTTCTTCGTCTTCTATTTCTGCCCATGCTATCTTAGACTCTCCCACCTCCCAATCCTTTTCCTTTAATTTCTCGTAAATGCCCGTGGGCAACAGTACTTTTAACATTTTCATAATATCATCATACGTGTAATCTCCCATCAGTAACATGTCTTTGAGCTCTCTGTGAAAACCTGCAGGGTCTTTATCATGACACGGGACTAATTTCTTCATTTCTAACAGTTCTAACTTAGTCAGTGGTGTGTGAACATACACACGCTTCAGGACGTGATCCGTACCCATAACTGGGTGTACTTCTCGTAAGGGGTTCTGACTTTCAATGCCACTACCGCATTGCATGTGATACGTTTTCCTTTCAGGAGGCGGCGGGGGAACATATTCAGAGCTTAGGAAGGTGTTATACTTACGTCGTTGTTCTAGAATTATTTGTATTAATTTGGTACTGAAACCTCTCCATCTATCCATGAGTAGTGCTTCTAATGTTTCGTGTAAGGGACCTGGATCAGAGTGATGGTTTCTGAACTTGATGAGGAGGTGCTGAATCATGTATACACCTGCTATTTTCTGCTCTTCTGGGGAAAGGTTCAAGAATGTCTGCACTAACGTATCATCATTATATATGTCTGGGTTTTCGGCCCATAACACGGCTGACCGGGCTAGTTCCTGTTCATCCATGGAATTGAGTACATGGTACCCCATTCGGTCTCGAAGCCTTTTATCAGTTTCCTGGAACTGATGTTCAGAAGAATTCGGATTTGTTAAAGCAGAGAAAAGAACTCTCTTGCTTTCCGGACGAATACCTTTCCTAAGGTAGTTTCCCTTACCTACATACGCTATAGTATCTGTAGACCTTCCTGGTGCTTCATGTTCTTCTTCCTCCTCGGAGGAAGCTTTATCATTCTCTTCCCGGTGTGCAGTTAATACTGCCTTTCTAATTTTCTGGGACATACTGGCTATGCAAGCCCCCCTATCGTGTTTTCCTTCGGCTATATTTTGACCCCACTTGTTTAGTCCGTCTAATTCACTTTGATCTGTCTCGGGCCTGTCTCGTTCTCTGATTAGACAATTTATGAAAAATCGTAATATCTGTGCTTGAATGTCAACTTTCTGTTTATGCATGGCATCTTTGACACTGTCAGGGTCTTTCCCTGTCTGTATAAACTCATATAGTCTGTCGAGACGTTCCTTCATTCCTACATAGCATAGCAAGCTATCGGTGGCAGATCTTAATCGTAGTGATGCCAATATCATTAGATCGTTCTTTCCGGGGACTGGATCATATCTGCAAACTGACATCTTTTCTTTTAATGCGTCAAGACGCGACAAGTGGGGAGACTGTACTAAGTGGGGAGACTGGAAAGGATTCTGCGTGTCCCTTAAATTGAATCTGTGTGTCGGTGGCGGGGTCTGAGGACCCGCAGTCGCACCTCCTGAGGCGGATGCTTGGGCATTATCTCTCCGCGGAGTCTGTATCTGAACTTGAATTTGTCGTTTAGTAGGATCAGGTAGGACTTGTTTCGGTAGGTCAGTCTTGAGTGCGGGAAGTGGCGGAGCTGGCGGAACAGGGGAGGTCTGTTGCGGTACCGGCGGGACATGATCTGGGGGAGTAGTGCCACCCCCTTCCCTGTCAGTAGGCAGGGCACGAACAGGCAGATTGGTGTAAGCTGGTGCTACATCCTCTAAATATGAATTTAGGAATATGTCTTTAGTAGTTTTATGCATTACTTTAGTTGGAACTAATGGTGTCGGTAAGTTTTTCGGTATTTCTGATAGGGCTTCAGATGTGCCATCTGCTGCAAGATACATACCGTTTACAAGATTATTTCGGGCACGGTCTATTTGTTCTGTTTTTACTCGGATCCCTTCAGTAACTAATTCGTTTTCTTGGTCTTTCTCTGATTCTTTAAGTCTGTCTTCTCTACGGAGTGCTTTGTCAGCACGCTTACGTGATTCCTTACGCCAAAATTCTATGGCGTCCTTCTGAGATTGTCTAGCTTTCTTTTTCCATAATGCTTCTTCTACCCTCATGATGCACTCGGCATCCCATGTTCCGGTGACAGGCCATCTGTGTCTTTCGTCTAGGTGTTTGGTGTAATCGGCCCATAAATCTAGATATAATATGGCATCTATGCCATGCTTCTGGTACATAAAATTGCCGGGAGTGTCCCTAGGGGGAATAGGAATTTCTTCCTCCAGTATCCCTTTCCTAGTTCCTATCTGCTTTAACTTGTTGAAAAACGGCATTTTGCTTACTTATTACTGAATGCTCAATCCTTATTCCTTAATACTCTTGACAGCTAGGTTATACGAGAAACACAATAATACACGTTTAAACAGTCACATTCATACCACAACATTAATCACATAAGGACATTGAAGACATAGATGACTACCCCCCTATACTGGATATACTGCTCAACAGTACAGATACACTGGTGTAACAGTGCAAAAATTCGGAATACTAGATATACTGCTAAACAGTACAGATACACTGCCTAAAAACAGTGCAGACCGGACTTGCGTACCCAAACCCGTCTAGATACGACCCAGCAATGGTACTCACCGGGAAGCACGGAAACAGAAGGCCTCGGAAAACTCGACTGGACTCGACTCGGTACTTCGGAAAACTTTGGAAAACTTCGGAAAACTTCGGAAAACTTCGGAAACCTGGTGGGCCTCTTGACACCTCGGACCTTGCTTCTTTCGGCTAGGCTCTGGTCGGGATCCTCCGCACTCCTCACCGCCTCGTCTGGGCACTGATCGCAGTCTTCGTCACCTCCGTGGGTCAGAGGGAGATGCAGGAAATCCTGCCAGTACGCGTATGTTCCATCTAACTGATGGCAGGGGACATAGCTTGCAACGCACCAACCGGCGCGTGAGGTGGGGGAGGGGTCCCTATTCGGGCGCCAAAATGACGTAAATAATTAATTTACTCTCTTAATTTCTATGCAGGTAAGTACTTAATCAATAATAACTCAATTGGAATGAAAGAAGACAGAGTCCGTGGTGTTAGAGTTTCTAAGGGTTTTATTCCTCATAAAGGAATGGTCTTGATCAGAATATCATGTTCTGACCACCACAGGGGTGTCAGAAGGGATAGAGCGCTTCCGTTTATTAACAATACATAGCTTATATACTTAATTCATGTCATAAAGAATAATGCAAGAGGCGTAACAGCTGAGAGAAGACAAGATAACAGTATACACGTGATACTAATACGTAATCAAGAGGCGTGAACTAGACGTGAACCAGAGGTGTGTGCTAGAAACGTCACTGATAGGTGACGCAAGTGGGTGGCACCAAGGGGTGGTGCTAACAGGATTGTTGCAATGTCAGCAGAAATCGGAAGCTTGGATGCGCGCGCAGCTGCATGACGTGTGATTGACGGGGTGCAGGGGATTTGACATTTACACTGACGGAAAGAGACAGAAGTCTGGCATGTCAGATCAACTTGTACTTTTATCATATCTGATATCTGATGTTTAGGAACTATACTATCTGGACGGAAAGGTCTCTAGGGCAGAAGCTATTCTATGCTAACTGTGGATGCGTGTACAAGCGTCTAAGTGTCTACATGTGAAGCGTGGGGCACGGGGCCTTCCATGGAAGCATGGCAACAGAGGCTATGAATTACTTGCATTGAGACAGGTCGGCCCTTTGGCTCTGCAGCTGGGGAGGATGTTTACAGGATCTAGTAGGCAGGAATGTATTCTCGGGGAGCGGAACAGATAACTCGAAGGTTATAGTCAGTCTTGGCAGAAAGCAGGCTTGAGCTGAGCGCGAGGGGCCGCGCTGAAAGTAAGTCAGAGTTCACGGGTACAGAGGTAGCCTGGGCAGAGGCTGCCAGAGTCAGGAGCCACAAAAGAGGTTCGATGGCAGAAATTCAGGGCCTACTCTGCTGGAGCAGGAAAACACGTAAAGTGTACTACAAAAAGACGGTGGCATAGCATACTTAGGAACGGACTATATAATCCATTCATGGTGGATCTGAAAGAGGACAAGTTAACGTTGGACGCAAATGTATTTGCGTCTTCATAGCTGGCACAGGAGGGAAGTTACATGCACTTTAAGCTGGTACATGGAGTCGGTGGGGTACGCGCTAGGGAACATAATATGACCAAAAATTTAATTTTCCTCATTACTAAAGATTTTAAGCTGTACCCTATGAGTAACGCTCCAAGACTTAGGACTCCTCGCTCGCTCCCCCGACCCTTACCTGAAGTCATGCCTGGCCTCCAGCTTCTGTTGCAGGCGCGACGGGGCAAGGCTAGCAATATTTAAATTATGCCCGGCGGCCGCTCTGTCATCTCTCGGGGATGCCTCACCTACTCCCGAGCACTTTTTATTTACGCGCAATCGCGCATTACAATAGTTACTCCTGCGCAGACGCAGAGACAAGTGCGTGGCATGCACCATTTGATTTTTTAAAGAGGCCGCAGCAAGGTATATACTGCATCCGCGAGCGTAATGTAAGTGCTGATTGAGCAGCCACGGAGGGGGCCCTTGGAGCTTAGGGGCCCAAGGGGGCCCCTGGAGCTTAGGGGCCCCCCTCCCGCAACGCGTGGGCTGCGGGGGCCTGTGTTGCGCCCCTGTCCACCATCCCTTGTTGTCAAGAAGAGCAGAACCTCTACTCACTTGTGTTACCAAAATTGGTGAAGAAAACTTGGAATTACCTTTATCCACCTTCCCCGGGTTTTTAATGAGAACCCAATCCCCTTTTTGTAAAGGTTGGTCCACAGAATGTATACCAGTATCAAAGCATGCTTTCATGGAATCATGCTTGACTTTACTTGTTCTTGAAAGGAGGTAAACCCAAGTGTGGAACTACAACTCTGCAACCAACTAGGATTCAAATGAGTATGTACTTTTCTTTTCCTAAGAAGAGTAAATGGTACAATGCCAGTGGTAGCATGTGAGGTAATGTTGTATGCCCACACTTTGTCATGTACAAAAGTCAAGGGGTCTCGTCTGATAGAGATTGCAGTTTGTATACCCTCCTTAATTATCCAGTTCCCTCTCTCAACCAAACTGTTAGAGGAGGGAGAGTACAAAGCTACCTTGAAATGAGAGATGCCACTTTTTGAGAAAGGAACACATTTTCTGTGAAACTAAATGTATGCCATTGTCAGTCACAATAATTTTGGGACAACCTTCCACGTCAAATACAGTTTTCAGAAAATTAATAGCATTTCAGTTGTAGCTCCATTACAAAAACAATTGTATAGCCATTTGGTGTGATAAGAAACTAATAAAATCAAATACTTATTTTCACTGATAAAATATTGTAAGGACCAGAAAAGTCTAAACCCACTTTATCCCAATGACTCTCTGGAAGTGGAGCAGGATGCAAAGGCGTAGAGAGAGTCTTCCAATGTTTGTCCGATAAGAGGCATTCTGTACAACTGTCAATCATTTTCCTGACTTGTGCATCCATGGAGGGCCACCAATAATATTGTTTGATTCGTTGACATGTATTGGTGACACCTAAATGTCTTTGATGTGCAGATTGAATGATGAAGCCACGTAAAGTTTTGGGTGGGACAAACAAATCGTATTGCATGATCATGTCGTTGACCAGAGATAATACATTAGATACATTTGCAAAGGATTTTAGTTCAGAGGATAAAAGTCTAAGCTCAGGCCATTCGTTCGGAATAAATACTTTGACTTTGGTAAGTGTGGTATCATTATTATATGCATGTTCCATTCACCTTTAGAGATGGGTGAACATTCGGCGATAGCATCAATGACTGCAACTACACACTCAAGATCATCAGTTACCTCTGGAGGTTCATTCAAAGACATCCTTGACAAACAGTCAAACTTAAGGTTTTTACCTCCAGGGATGTATTTAATGATGAAGTGGAACTCATGAAGTTTAGAAAGTAGTCAAACTAGTCTGGCAGATGCTTTATTTGAAGTGCTATTTGGTAGCATGTGCATGAGTGGCCGGTGGCCTGTATAAATCTCAAATTCATGACCCCAAATGTATGACTTAAACTTGTGAATGGCCCAAACACATGCCAGGGCCTCTCTCTTGATGGTGCTTACCTGGTCTTAGCTGACTGAAGTGTTCTGGAGGCAAAAGCAACGGTATGTTCTTTGCCTGCCACCCATTGCCCTAACACAGCTCCTAGACCAGTAAGGCTGGCATCAACAGTGATAAAACACTTAAAACCATCTTAGAATGAATGTAAGGCAGGAGAGTCCTCATTGAGTTTTTTAACCTGGTCAAAAACTTTTTGTAGATCATCTGACCATGCAAACGTCACTCCCTTTCTTAGAAGAGCCCTTAGAGGTTCCACGTTTTGAGCATAACCATGCACAAATCTAGCATACTATTCTGCTAGTCCAAGGAATGACCGTAAGGAAGATCTATTAATGGGAGGTGTAGCATCTCTAATGGCTTTAATAAGAGAAAATGTGGGTTTTATGCTGTTGGGTGACAGGGTATGACCCAAATAATCTAATTCTTGAACTGCAAATTTGCACTTATCTTGTCTGACGGCCATTCCGGCTTTCTTCAGTACTTCCAAGACCTTAAAAAGCATGCTCTGTGATATTAGCAGCAAACACCAGGATGTCATCCTGGTAGGCTTGGGCGCCAGGGATATCTTTCAACAGGGTGTCCATTAACTTCTGGAAGACGCTAGCCGCGGAAGCTAGGCCAAAGGGAAGTCTAAGATATTTGTAAGCCCCGAACAGAGTCACAAATGTGGTCAGTTTTTGGAATTTTAAAGAAAGTGGAATCTGATGATATGCAGATTTAAGATCAAATAAGAAGTACTTGGCCCCACCCAAATTAGCTAACAAATCGTGAATTTTGGGCAATTGATGGCAATCCACAATGATATTATTATTAAGGGTGCTTAGTCAGCACATAATCTGACTTCACCTGACCTTTTGCGGACCAACACTATTGAAGAAACCCACTCAGACGAGTTGTAAGGTGTGATGATTCCCTCATCACATGAGTCTTTTAAAACTTTTTTAATTCATCTCTTAAGCTCAAAGTGGTGACACCTAAATGTCTTTGATGTGCAGATTGAATGATGAAGCCACGTAAAGTTTTGGGTGGGACAAACAAATCGTATTGCATGATCATGTCGTTGACCAGAGATAATACATTAGATACATTTGCAAAGGATTTTAGTTCAGAGGATAAAAGTCTAAGCTCAGGCCATTCGTTCGGAATAAATACTTTGACTTTGGTAAGTGTGGTATCATTATTATATGCATGTTCCATTCACCTTTAGAGATGGGTGAACATTCGGCGATAGCATCAATGACTGCAACTACACACTCAAGATCATCAGTTACCTCTGGAGGTTCATTCAAAGACATCCTTGACAAACAGTCAAACTTAAGGTTTTTACCTCCAGGGATGTATTTAATGATGAAGTGGAACTCATGAAGTTTAGAAAGTAGTCAAACTAGTCTGGCAGATGCTTTATTTGAAGTGCTATTTGGTAGCATGTGCATGAGTGGCCGGTGGCCTGTATAAATCTCAAATTCATGACCCCAAATGTATGACTTAAACTTGTGAATGGCCCAAACACATGCCAGGGCCTCTCTCTTGATGGTGCTTACCTGGTCTTAGCTGACTGAAGTGTTCTGGAGGCAAAAGCAACAGTATGTTCTTTGCCTGCCACCCATTGCCCTAACACAGCTCCTAGACCAGTAAGGCTGGCATCAACAGTGATAAAACACTTAAAACCATCTTAGAATGAATGTAAGGCAGGAGAGTCCTCATTGAGTTTTTTAACCTGGTCAAAAACTTTTTGTAGATCATCTGACCATGCAAACGTCACTCCCTTTCTTAGAAGAGCCCTTAGAGGTTCCACGTTTTGAGCATAACCATGCACAAATCTAGCATACTATTCTGCTAGTCCAAGGAATGACCGTAAGGAAGATCTATTAATGGGAGGTGTAGCATCTCTAATGGCTTTAATAAGAGAAAATGTGGGTTTTATGCTGTTGGGTGACAGGGTATGACCCAAATAATCTAATTCTTGAACTGCAAATTTGCACTTATCTTGTCTGACGGCCATTCCGGCTTTCTTCAGTACTTCCAAGACCTTAAAAAGCATGCTCTGTGATATTAGCAGCAAACACCAGGATGTCATCCTGGTAGGCTTGGGCGCCAGGGATATCTTTCAACAGGGTGTCCATTAACTTCTGGAAGACGCTAGCCGCGGAAGCTAGGCCAAAGGGAAGTCTAAGATATTTGTAAGCCCCGAACAGAGTCACAAATGTGGTCAGTTTTTGGAATTTTAAAGAAAGTGGAATCTGATGATATGCAGATTTAAGATCAAATAAGAAGTACTTGGCCCCACCCAAATTAGCTAACAAATCGTGAATTTTGGGCAATTGATGGCAATCCACAATGATATTATTATTAAGGGTGCTTAGTCAGCACATAATCTGACTTCACCTGACCTTTTGCGGACCAACACTATTGAAGAAACCCACTCAGACGAGTTGTAAGGTGTGATGATTCCCTCATCACATGAGTCTTTTAAAACTTTTTTAATTCATCTCTTAAGCTCAAAGGAAAGGATCGAACCTTGTAGATGACAGGGTGTGCGTTTGACTTGAGAAGGATTTCAAGCGTGGGTTTGTATACTTTCCCTGTTGCCAAGTTATTAAATAATAACGAGGATAATGTTGGTTGGAATTGCAGGTTTATTCTGAAGTTGATGCACCCACGACCGGAGTGGTCCAGCTGCAGAGAATTGAACGCCAAGACTGGCGTTGCTGGGGATTCTCAACAACTGAGCGATCACGCTCGAGAATGCCTGAGCACGGATAAACAACGTGAGCATGAGTCGTGTGGTAGCACGCAACTCATAAAGCAACATTACAGCAGGGGGGTCCTTATACTTTGCAGGGGGCCTCCTCACGTTTTGTTACGCAATTGGTCTACTTGGAAGGTGTGGCCCTGTCAGTGTATAATCACAGCTCTGTCCCGCAGAGAAGGCCGCTGAAATTATTTCTCCTTTAAAATGAAAAATCTCTTTGCAGATCTCACATTTAACAAAACTCACATAGTTTTCAAAAACATTTTGTGATGTAAGTTGGAGGACTTTGCTCCTTGTTACCTTCGGGACTCCAGAGGGTAAAACATTGTTCAGATTCCACCCAGCCTTATCGACAAGCTTCAGGTCCGGGCTGTGAACCAAAAGCAGACCTGGCAAAAATGTCCAAACCAGCCTTGCTTCGTCCTCAACGCTCTCTGATCTACCTCTTCCTCCCCACCCCCACACACTCCTGAAGTCCAGTCACCCCATCCCTCCTGCCCCGCCGGCTGTAATTACTTGGTTAAACTGGAGAAAGCATCAGGGGATTTAGCATTGCTAGTTAAAGACTGCTCTAAGCACCTGGCAAGTGATCTTGTTGAGCAAAGTGTGAGTCATCCGGTCCAATGGGGACTGTTGTTGTGAGAGAGAGACATCTGCCCATTGAGGTCGGTGACCCCGCGAGGGATGCCATGAAGTTTGGGGCCAACGCCTTTGCCCGTTATCCCCCTTAGCCAGGAGGGCGCTTATAGAACATTTGGGGCATTGCTCATGGAAATGAAACTGTTAAGGCTTTGGCCTTGTATAACAAAATGGTTTGGGCCATCACCCTTGACGTGACCCCCATATGGCAAGAAAGGGCTCCTTGGACCGCTGAGGCTGTCGCCAGTTGAAGCAAAACCATTAGGCCATCACATGACACAATGAACATCGTTGGGGCCATCACCGTTACCTGTGACCATCATATGCCAGTAGGTGCCACTAGGACTGTTAGGGCCATCAACTCTATCAGGGGAGGTCTTTCGACCATCAAAGGGACTGGAGATGAAGAACAAATGTGCATCTGCATCTCCGCTGTTACCTCATTGCCTTATCTACATAAACCGCGAAGGAGAAGTCGCCTGATGCAGCTGGAAGCCATTGCCGACTGCAACTGCTTCAGTGCACCACTTTCACTCACTGCTGGAAGACATGGTGCATCTCGCTCATCACCAGACAAGGAGAAGATGTGATCTTGTTCCTGAGCACTTCTTCAGGCCACAGATCATTAGAACATTAGCAGGGCTGGCAGGCCTTTTGGGACTTCCATAACCTATACATATTAGCACCTTAGTGAGCTGAACTTTCAGAGGTAAAGTGAAACTTTTTTGCACATTGGTAGTGTAGGCAGCACCTTTGCAATTGTCTCCAGTAAACCATCGGGAACACATTTGTTAGCAGGGAGGTGGGAAAGGGAGGACCCAAGTGACACTTCCTAGGAAAGCGCTAGAGTGCCCACCCCCTGAGAGACTTTAGAGTGTATTATTTTGTGTCCTATATTATACTTTCTGTGTGAAATAAATACTTCTTTCCACAAGAAAAGTAAGTATTGGACTGGACAGTCAGATTATTGAGGTATTGTTTTTAGTTTGGGTAATGCACCTTTGCTTACATTGCACCTACCTCCCCCCAAGTAGCTTTGTAATTTTCAACTCTTGCTACCACTTACAGTCAAGTGCTGAAGAGGTAATACTTGGCCCAGCTGTTCAGCATCTACAGTAGGTTGGGTCCCGGTAAAAGTCCTCAACCCCTATAGTTGTGCCAGTAGCTCCAGTCTGTCCTGTGGCCATCTGAAATGGCTCATGACACTTACAAAGTCACTTTCTCACTCTTCATCAAAATCCCCACAAACTGCTAGCAAGCCATCACAAGACTATGAAGTGCTCCACACAACCCTCAACACTAGGACTCTTCCTCAACTTCACATGTGCTTCATACCGCTCTTTAAAGGATGACCCCTACTGCACAACGTTGTGATCTGGAGTTAATTTCTTTTGGAAAAACCCTCAGAACTGACCCATAGGGTCCACTCTGTGGGCAAAAGTGTGTTCTTCATACATTTTCAAACATTTTAAAACACATCATTTCTCATTATGAGGAAACGCTGGATACTCAACTGAATGAGACATAGTCTTAGAACTCCTGGAAATGATGACAGAAACACCAAGAGGACAGAAAAACCTTCCTGACAAATCTAGAGCATGAACATCAGACACTCTTCGACATGAAATAAGACACAACAACATCGTAAGTTTAGCAGATAGTTGTTTAAAAGATAAATCTTTATTATCCGGCCAAGATTGTAACAGAGAAAGAACTTTATATACATCCCATAAAGTAGTGTATCTGGGTTGTGGTGGACTTGCCATCCTAATGCCTTTTAGTAACTTACATACCAAGGGATGCATTCCCACAGGTTTACGATCAATGTGGTTTATGTCCAGCCGACAAAGCAGACCTTAAATTATTTACAGAATATAGGACAGACCTGATTCCGCACATTCAGACAAAAAATGTAAGACTTCCTTCAAATCTGATCCCACAGATCCACATGTCGTTGAAGGCACCAACCAATCCATCGCTTCCAAGATGCAGAATATCGCGGTGGAAGGAGCCCAAGCCTGCTGTCTAATCGGCAGCCACTGATGAAAGGCCCTCAATTCGTTCATGTCTCTGGAGAGCATCCACACCATGAGGGATTACTGGTTCTGAAAGACCAGTGGATGTGGAGATTGCACTGGGTCCTGGAGCAGCGTCGGAATGACGGGCAGTTGGAACGGAAGGTCCACTGACAACTCTAACAGAGTCAGAAACCACAATCATGTTTTTCAGAACGGTGTGACTAACACTAATGATGCCCTCTGTCGCTGGACCTGAGCAGCTACCCTCGGAATCAACGCGAAGGGGGGAAACGCATAATTTCTCTGGGAGACCCAGTGATGGAGAAATGTGTCCGTTCCTAGCAACATCGGATCTGGTTGCCAGCTGTAAAAATGGTGAAGCTGAGTGTTGAGGCAAGATGTTAAGAGATCCATCAGGCAAGGGCCTCGAATACCCACGATCTCTAGAAACACAGAAGGATGGAGTCTCCAGTCGCCTGGAGTTCCAATCTACCACCTGATTGCTCTTGCCAGGGATGTACTCCACCTCTATCCTGATCTCCTGTGCCAGGCAGAAGTGCCAAAAGTCCCTTGCAATGTTGGCTAGAAGTCGAGATTTCGTTCCTCGTAGGCGATTGATATAACGAACCACCGACACATTGTCCATCCGTAAAAGGATGCAACAATTGCTCTTCACTGGGGAGATTGATCTGATTGTAAACGATCCAGCTAACAACTCTAGACAGTTGATGTGTAATTTTATCTCTTCTGTGGACCACATCCCCACATCTTGCGCCCCAGCCCCAATGACTGGCATCTGATTCGACAATAACGGCGGAAGAAACTCAGAAAATTGGCCTGCCCTTCCAGGCCTCCCTGTACGGAGCCACAATTGAAGTTTGTCTTGGGCCTCTGGAGACAGCATGATCAGATGATTGTTTGGAAACCTTTTCTGTAAATAATGAATTTTGAGTCGTTGCAACACCCTGTAATGGAGTGGCAGGGACCTTAAAAATATCATCTGTTTTGACAGAGTAGTTTGAATCTCCCTCTTCATGGACTTGATCTTGCGGCACCGGGAGGAGCAACTGGGCCTTCACTGAATCGATTTGAAAACCTAGGAACTCTACTTGGTGGGATGGAATAGTCATCAATTTCTTGGCGTTGATCACAAAATTTAACTCCTGCAATAGGGAGATCGTCCATTGCAAATGGGTGCACAACGGGCGGGATCTTGTGCGACAATAAGCATGTTGTCGAGTAAATGGTCATGCGAACGCCAAACTCTCGAAGGCGAGTGGTAACTGGTTTCAACAGTTTGGAAAAAACCCACGGGGCTGATGACAGGCCGAAAGGAACAGATAACGGGATCATTGCTCCTTCCACTGAAACTGGAGGAATTTCTGATGGGACGAGCAAATGGGAACTGTTAGGTACGGGTCTTTTAGGTCCAGACGGACCATCCAATCCTTCTCTAATAATAAATCTTGTAAAATATGGATTCTCGCCATTTTGAAATGTCTGCAGTCCACAAAAGGATTAAACTCCCTGAGTTTTAGAACCAACCTCTGTCCTCCTCCTTTCTTTTGTACCAAGAAGACATTGCTGCTAAATCCTTCGGGAATGAGGGTCCCACAGCAATAGCCTGCTTTGCCAAAAGCTCCTGAAGCTCGGAGTCTATAAACGCTTGTTCTGGCAGAGAAAAATGGAGTGGAGAAGGGTGAAATGACTGGAAAGGAACATCAAAGAGCTCTATTTGAAACCCTGCATTGTGTGCAGGACCCATGCCTCTGAGGGGTTATGAGTCCAATTGTACAGAAAATGCATCAGTCTGCCCCCCAGAGGAATCAAAGAAAAGACAGATGAAATTGCCCGAGGATTGGGCATCGTTATTCTTGTATCCTCTATTTTATGCCCTTGTTGTACCGGCCTTGGAACCCCCTGGATATCGTGGGGTAAAAATCTGCTTGGTCTGGTTCCTGTGTGTACCCTCTGCGCCAAGGGGCAAATCCACGCTGGGGACTCTGGTAGTTGTATCGACCAGTCGAGCGTCCCCTGCGATGACTGGCCCTGCCAGAGAGGGGATGGAACACCCTCTTGAGCGATGATTGCGATTTGTCGAGGGAAGTGAAAGTATTAACGAACTTCGCAATGTCTTTTACTAAACGTTCTACAAAGAGTTGTCCATTAGCCAGCGGACCCGGTTCAGCAGAGGCCAATTCAACAAGTTGGGGATCGATATGGAGGACTGACTTGCGTTTTTCTGAGGAAAGAGCACAGTTGGCATTACCAAGAAGACAGATTGCCCTCTGGGTCCAACAGGCCAGTACCTCAGGATGAATGGCAGCCCCAGTCTCCTGCGCTTGCAGTGCTAGCTCTAAGATCTTCGCTAGGGGTCCTGAGACATCTAAAAGCATGTCTTGACAAGCCCGAAGGGCCCAATCAATGCCTTTCTTAGGGTCTTTTTATATTTTTTTAAGAAAGTTTGCATGGACGAGTAGATTTCTGGTATAAGGGCAACCTTGTTGGCAAGGTCTGGTCGCAGGCATTCAGATCTTAAGTGAGCCTGGACCTCCTTGTTGAAACTTTTACGTAAATTAGTTTTCATATATCCGCCACAGTCAGGGCAGGACCCCAATCGGATGACTGGGGGTGAAGAATGCTGGAGGGATCATCATGAAAGGGGATGATGGACGGGAGAGAGGGTGCGCTTGCACTTCTTGGCGTGCTTACAAGGGTGTGACTCGTGTGAGGTGTTGGTGTCAGTATCTGTGTCTGTAAGGGGGATGGGGCTAGAGGGAGTCAGGCCTGTGGAGGAGCTTCCGGCAGAGTGCCATGGTCATGCTCCTGGGCAGATTTTAATTTAGAATAGATCTGCACATGAGGCCAAGAGAGGCCTGTGGGCTCGATTGGGGGTGGGGGGAGAGGGATTGGGTTACCTGTAGGAGAGGAAGGGGTGGAACCAGTTAACTGGTCAAAACGAAGAAAGATAGGCAATAAGGCAGAGGAGAGAGCCTGGTACAGTTTTCTATTGAGAGTCTTTTAAACCATGGACTTCATAGTCTCATCATAATAATAGTCTTTGTCCTCTCCAGAACCATAAGCAGCCAGTTTCTCCTCGTAGACCACACAGGCTGACATTATCAATACTATGTGTAAAACACTACAATCCAAATCCCCAGAGGGAAGCCAAATTTTACTACTCTAACTCTGCACTGAGAAAGGGTGTTGGTTAGGATTAAAAGTGCTGTGACAGTGAGTCCCAAAAAGAGAGGTACCACCCCTTGAAGCTTAGGACTAATGGGAAACCACAGTCCTCTCCTGTCTAAATTACTCAGGGGGATTTTCCAAAAATTATGAAGCCCTTAACTAATATTAAGGTGATGGAATTGCTCAAACCCTGCTGAAAGCTGAGAAAAGAGGGTTAAATCAGGCCTGGTACCGGTGTCTGCACTATCGAGCTACTTCCCTAATTTTCCTAGCCCGGGGCAGAGGCGTCATCCAGCAAGTAAAAAGGGAGACATGCGAGCGCGTAGCAGGCGCGTGCAGGCTCCAGAGAGAACCCACGCAGATGACCCGAGCGGGCCGTGCACGCATCACTCCCGGGGTGGTGGTGGTGGGTGGGGTCAGAAACAGGCCAGCAGTGTGAGGGGCACACCGGTACAGAAACTGCACCGCTCGCAACCACGAGTGCAAACAACCACAAAGGAGCTGAAAAAAGGGCTAAAAGAGCCGGGGCAAAACTAAAGGAACCTTTAGGGAAGCGCAACACGCGCTTGAATACATAGAGAAAATTAAAATAATTGCATGCTGCGCGAGACGCGAGCGCTACACCACTAGCAAGCGTACATTTAAGGAAACAATCATAAACATGAAATCATTATACTCAACAGCAATAATAGGTCAAATAAATTCAAGGCATAAGCAAAACAACGAGGCACTTATCTTGACTGGGGAGCAGTAAAGAAAGAGTCCTAACTTTACTACTGCTAAACTGAGAAAAATCCTAATTCCTAATCCTAATTTTAAGACTTTCGGTATTCACAGAAGGCATTTAGGAGTCCTAAAGTTAGGAGTCCTAACTTTACTACTCTTAAACTGAGAAAATCCTAATTTTAAGACTTTCGGTATTCACAGAAGGCATTTGGGACTCCTAACTTCTGTGAATACTGAAATGAGTAAGTTCCTTCTGTGAATACCAAAATGAGTAAGTGCCTTCTGGGAATACAAATATGGTAGTAAGTTTAGGATTTTAACTTAAGTTAGTTCTGTGAATTGGGCCCAATGTATGGAGGTGGCCAGAGACATGCAGGACAACTTCTTGATGTCACACCACCAAAACTTAATGAGAACAGTAACAGGACAATATAATATTTTAAGAAAGACCTGTATTTGATGTGCAGTGTAGGAAATTTAGGTTATTAGTTGGGGGAGGGGTGAGAAACCCATTTATGTAATAGTCATAATTTGTGTCACTGTGAACAACAGCTGTTAAGATATAAAGTTGTGCTCAACCTTCTGGTACTTGGCACAAAACAGTTAGGCTTAAATTAGAGGCAGTGCAGCACAAAAACAGTAATAAAGTGACAACACAAAACAAGAAAGATCCCAAATCAATTTGGTGGAATAGAGTATATTTTAATGTGTAAAATGACACCAGAATGACAAAACTCCAGTTAGTAGAACTGAAGTTATGAATTTTCAATATTTCAGTTAAAAGTAACACCTAGGAACACAAAGCACCAATCGCAGTTATCTGGTCGCACTCGACGGAGCCAAAGTCAAACCGACCGCAAAGGAGGTGGGATTAGATACAGGTACCAGGTTCATCCCTGTTGAGAGTTTACCTTCTGCTCCGCCTTGATTCAAGTGAGGATCCTCAGTCAGAGCTTGACATTGCAGGAGCCATGAGGAGTTTGATGTTGGCTCTAAGAGCAGGTCGCCTCTGGAGCCTTGCATTGGCGGTAGATACAGGTGGTTTCTGTTGGCACGAAGAACAGGCCGCCATAAGAACATTGCATTGGCAGGCGTCGTAGCAGTCTTGCTGACACAAGGAGTCCTCTTACAGTCACAAAGAGCCCAAAACTACTATATTTTCAAATGTAGTTCAGTCCTTGCAGCCTGGAACTAAAAGGAAGTCCAAGACCTGATGGCGCACCCTTTGAGGATCAGGACTCACTCCAGCAGAGGCCAGAAGCAGGGCTCAGGCAGGTGTAGTTAGAGATGGTTAGCTGGACAATTGCAAGGAAGGATTCTGGAAGCTTGTCGTGTCTCTGTAGCTCAAACAAGAGGTAAGTTAACTGACCCTTGGAGTCACTTCTGGGTAGCCTGGGTTCAAGGGAAGCAAGTCTTCCCTCTTCAGCTAGCAGGGCAGTCCTTCTTCTGAATTTTCAAACAAGTCCAGGATTGTTTTGATGAGCTTTTCTGAGAGTATCACTCTTAAACCAAGTGCATGCCTGTGTGTGGGGGCCACTCTCTTCGAATACCTCTAAACTGGTTCTGGTCAGTCCTGCCTCTTTCCCTGGGTTTGGCTCTAAGCTGTCTAAGGTAGCAAAGGCAGGCAGGCCCAGTTGCCAGCTGCATTTTCCAATGTCAGAGCAAGCAACTTCAGAAATCTGAATAAGGTGGGCACAGGCCATAGACCATCCTTTGAAACTCAGAAAGGGTATAGCTCCAAGGGCCATCTTGCTAAGAAGACGAATACCATTCCCCACACCTAAGGTCATTTTGTTTCTTGTCTGAAAGGAATACATATCACATGTGGCATGTGAGCCAATACAGTCATGTAACCCTGGACACCTGCAGGCACATTTGGTTTAGACAATGTCCATGAAAATGTCTATACCTGAAAATCGGTATAACCATGAAAAAGAATAATATCTCAGACGATAATCCAACATTGGTTAAATTATTAAAAAGTGTTAATTAAACTAGAAGATCCGCTGTTGCATGGAATTACCCCATAAATGAGCTGCTGTTCCTTCCAGGCAATTAGCTTCAATACAGGTCTCCAGGTGCTACACTTTAATCCAAACAATACTTTGTTGTTTATTGAAAGTACTTTTAATAAAGTGATTGAAAAAAGACTGGGGAATACATAATTAAGTGATTTTTTTTTTTAAGCATGCTGCTGGTGTCACTGCTTTCATTCTGACGCAGTAAGTTGAGGACTCTGGACACTTTACCACTGCATGGCTAGAAGCGGAAGCGAGAAGCGAGTGGAGCATCAGAGCGTCGGAGGTGGAGCATTGGACGGTTGGAGACGAGTTGAACCGCCGGTGTGAACTGCCGGGGTGAACCGTAGGGGGAGTGCCGTTTTGGTTTTGGATTTCAGATTGAAGGTCTCCACGGTGTTTACATAGCAAGACTGGTGGCTGGAGACCGGAGAGGGGGTCCGACCCAGTCTGACAGCCCCACCTAGATCCAAGTGCAGACAGACGGACGGGCAGAGGTGGCTGTCGCAGGCGCTGCACAGAAGAGGGTTTACCGGGGTGCGGGGGAGGTGGGGGGTGTTCGAGTAGCTTATTTGGTTGGCATCTGTGTAGTATTTAGCCACTGTACTGTAACTTTAATATTTCTAGATGTAGAACCTTAACTATGTTATTGTAGAGTTTTGTATGGAAACATTCTAATTTCTGACAGTTCACTCTTTGTCTGCTTGTTCATGGATGGGATCTTGATATCTCTGGATTAAATTTCATTGAAGATATTTCTGTGTACTGAATTATTTATTGAGGACACTTCACTGGTGTAGTCGGCAGAGAAAAACCAGAGAACCAAGGAAGAAGGTCACAACGTAAGTATAGGTGAGAATTTCTTTATTTCTAATCCTCTCACTTAACTGGCAAGGAAAGACTTTGACTCACATCTTTTGTGGAACTTACAAATATTTATTTCGGAATTATTTAAAGAGAAAAACAACCATTTTAAAGCTTTTTTACTTGAAGATAAAACATTGGAACTTGATGAGCCATTTCATTAAAACTTCATATTAATCTTCTATCAAACGGGAAGAGGACATCATTGTTATTTGGAGACTTCACGAATGAGCATTGCTGTAGAGCGTTAATTAGAGACTTCAAAAATGAATATTGCTTCATTTTAAATCTTTTCATGGATTTTGTACTTAACGCTAGAAAAATATTAGGAGTAGAAGAGATCATTGTTTTCTTTACATTCCTTTAAAAGACTGATAAATGTACTCTTTGGGATACTTGTATACTTTGGATGGAATGGTTATTTCGGTTTGTAAGCGCTGCTGATACACCAAATTCATAAGTATACAGATGGTCCCTAACTTCTCGAGCTAAGCAACGGAATATATGCACTCAGTTCAAAAATATACTTAGACCGTGCCACCACTCAAGATTTGGCAGTCTTTGTGAACATTCTTACCCTCATTGAAGCTTTCTTCCTCCATCTCCGAAGGTTCCTTTATTCTTGGAGTTCTTCCTGTTTCAACGTCTGACGTCTTCCTCATACTCCAAACGTCTGACGTTTTCCTCATACGCAACGTAGTAGGTGGTCGCGGCCATCTTTGGAGATCGTATTCTGTTCCTGTTGCGTCAGTGACACGCACACTAGTAAACTCTGCGTGTCACAACATCGGCAGTGATACGCTCACTTGGATTCAAAGTTTCATCTATTTGGGGGAACTTTAAATAGTGATGCGCATCTTTTAAAAACGCATTTTGTTCTGATGCATCAGTGACGCGCACACTAACAAAGCTTCTGTGTGTCACAAAATCGACAGTGATACGCACACTTGCTTTTTTTAAAAAAAAAAATGTATTTGCAAACTGATAAGGAAGACATGACAATGTTCATATAGTAAAAAGGAAAAAATAAAAAATTAAAGAATAAAAAAAAATCACATAATATACAATGTAGATGTAACACGCTCATAACAAAAGCTAGTTTCTGTTTCCACTTGGAACACACTACAAAGTAATTCATTTTCTACATACATAAATAAAGTTGGAGCCACGAGAAAGATGTAAACCAATTCAACAGCAAAATGACTATCAGATGTAGAAAAAGAGAAAAGAAATATATATATTTTTTTCCCCTTTTCTCCCCCTTTAAGCGAACACAGGGCTATCGATAAAATTACCCCATATTTTCTGAAAGTTTTTTAATGAGAGAGCTCCTCTAAGATTAGCGAACCCAAACTCCATAGAGCGAATTTCGTTAACTAATGACCACCATTCCCAAATATTAGGAGGTTTAGGACAGATCCATGCTCTGGCCAGTGTAAGTTTAGAACAAGATATGAGAATTGTTATCAGAGAGGATTGAGGGAGGGAAATAGGATATAAATCAAGTAGTACAATTGATGCAGTAAGGGCAGGTAGAAAAATCTTTTTGATTTTCAGAACTTTAATTATTTCCCCCCAAAAATCCTTTAGAGTTGGACAAGAGAACAGCATATGTTCCAAGTCTGCAGCATAAGCAAGGCATTTGGGACATTTGGTACGGTCCCCTTGAATGTTATTGAGGGACCACTTTGAGATCTTTTCCGGTGTATAGTATAGCATACAAGTTGTACGATACTGTTGTAGTCTTAAGCTAGATGATCGTACAGCATTGTTGATATTGGATAAAGAGCATATAATTTGTTTAGAAGTTATGTTTAAGCCAGTTTTACTGCTCCATTTTTGAGCTAATTTTGAGCATTCGTCGACTTTAACAGCACAAAAGTGTTTGTAAGCCTCACTTATCACTGATTTGTTTTTAGTGGAGTATATACAGTTCCAAATATCAGAATCTAGAATATTAAGTAGCTGTTTCTTTCTGATTAAGAAATCGTGTATTTGTATGTATTTAAAACTCATGGTTTCCGTCAAGTTGTAAAGGGTTTGTAGAGTGTGAAAGTTTAGAAACCCTTGTGCACCATATAGGTCCCCCAAAGTATTAATACCATGAGCAGACCATCTGCGGGTCATTCCATCATTGAAAATTCCCGGAAGACCCGGGTTGCCCCAAAGCTGTAATTTCGGGTGATAAAAGGAGGTTTTGCAATAGGACAAAATGTTATCCCATATCCTGATAATATCTTTGGCGGTCTTAAATTTCACCCTTTTGTAATAGTTAGGGTCATTAGCTCGCAGTAAAAACATATTAGATTCAGATTTTAACATAAATAAGTGGAAATAGAAAGTGTCTTCGCTATGTAACAAAGATCGGAGGCGCCTGATAAATGAGGACCAAAAGTACAGCTTAACATCTGGATGCATGCAGTGATTCATTCATTTGGTGTAATTGCAACAGTGATACGCACACTAGTGAGTATATTGTGTATCGCATCAACAACTGTGATACGCATACTCGTATGCTGTGTTAAATTCATCCTTTATATCTTATATATTGTAGTAAGTATACCATGTTATAAAGTCCTTTATTAATATTCACAGCAAAATTCACAAAGGGATTAATACTATTTGTGTTATGCTGTCTCCTAAAGGTACTTGTGTGTCACCAATAATCAGCAGTGATACGCACACTTTTGAACTGATTTGAATAATATAAGATTTAAATACTGTTATATGGTCTTAAATATATACATATGTATGGTCACTGTTCATCCTTTTACACTATAGTCTAAATATTGTGTCTTTAGTAGTATTTTATTTCAATTCTATTCAGTTTATTACAGTATTACTGATCTTATTTAAAATGCAAAATGTTACAGCTGCACCATTTTTCTTATCCAGTCCTGGTGACCCTCCAATAAAATGGAAAAAATGGAAGGTCGTTTTTGAACGGTATGCCAGAGTCTGTGGTCCCTCGCTTAGTGCTGAGAGAAAATGTTCCTTATTACTCCATTGCTTGGGAAGGTCAAGATGTTTTTGACAACTTGCCCAACTTACCTTCTTCGGAGGCAGATAATTTAAATGATTATGAAATTTGCATAAAGAAGTTAGATAATCATTATTTACCTAAAATCAGTACGATTCTTGAAAGATATCAATTTGCCAAATGTAGGCAAAACACTGATGAGACAATAGAAACGTATGTTACTCAGTTAAGGAAACTTGCATCATCCTGCAAATTTGGAAATCTCACTGATGAAAAGATTCGAGATCAGTTTATGTTTGGATGTTGTATAGAAAAAGTCAGGGAAGAATTGTGGTTAAGTGACGAGCCATCTCTTAATGAAGTTTTGGCTGTTGCTAAAAGGATTGAGCATACACTTAAGTGTGTAGCAGTAATTAAGAAGGACACTAAAAAAGATACCAAAATCCAAATTGTAAAACACAAAGATGACAAACTGGTAATAACAGAAAAGTCAGATACTGTAAAAACATGGACTGAGAGAAAGTGTTTTAGATGTGGCAAAACAGGACATCTTGCCAATGATAAAAAGTGTCCAGCTCTCAGTCAAACGTGTTCTAGGTGTAAATTAAAAGGTCATTTCATAGCATTATGCAAAACTAAACTCAAATCTAAGGTCAAGGAAGTGGATATTTATGAAAGCTCCTCATTTAGATCTTGTGATAATTTCAAACGATAGTTCAGGTAGAAAATGGTTCAAACATCAAATCTAGTCCCATTGATGAGATTTTAGTGGAAGGTGAAAAGACAAAAGTACTATTTGACTCTGGGGCTAAGATTACTATTATCTCTAATGAATCTTACAACTTGAAATTAAAAGGAAAAGTTGCTCTTCTAAGAGTTGATGTTATTCCGATGGCATATGGAGGAGAACCTATAAAGTTGCATGGATATTTCATGGGACTTATAGAATATAAAAATAGATTGATATCTGGAAAAATATATGTCTCGAAGAATGGTGAAAGCTTAATCAGCTGGATACACCAAGGGGATTTAGGAGTATATTTGGACCCCAATGCTAATCCTTCTATACAATTAAGAGATAGAGTACAAACTGTAGAAAGAGAAAACAAGAATAAATTTGTTTCAAAATTAAAAAGAGACTTTCCTAATTTGTTTAAAGAAAGTTTAGGATGTCTAAAGGGATATCAACACGATACAATTAAAAAGTCATGCTGTTCCTGTGAGTTGTAAGGTGTGGAGTGTGCCCCTATGTTTAAAAGATGATATGAGAAAGGAAATTGAAAAATTAAAAGATAATGGGATAATTGAGGAGATTGAAGGTTGTGAGTGGATGGCTCCGGTTGTAGCAGCTCGAAAACCTAATGGCGATTTACGCCTCTGTATTGATTTGAGGCAACTTAATAAGTGCATGGTTGTAGATAGGTACTCTTTGCCCAATATTGCTGAGATGCTGGTATTACTTGATGAAGCTAAAATATTTAGTACAATTGATCTCACTTCAGCATATCATCAAATTGAGTTAGATGAGTCGTGCAGAGATTATACATCGTTTATCACACAATTTGGCACGTTTAGATTTAAGAGGATGCCTTTTGGTTTAGTATCTGCATCTTCTGTATTTCAACGAGTGATGGAAAGAGTTTTAAAAGATGTTCCTGGTATATGCATATATCAGGATGATGTATTCGTTTTTGCAAAGAATGAGTTGGAGCATGATTCAAGATTAAAATGTGTGTTGGAAAGGTTTAGTAAACATAATCTTACGGTGAAAGTAGGTAAGTGTAGATTTAGATCTAGCTCAATTGATTATTTGGGACACAATATTTCAGGTGATGGTGTGAAACCAAAGTCAAATCTGAGTGGCACTATTACTAAGATGTGTTCTCCTGAAAATAAAGCTGAATTGATGAAATTCTTAGGAATGATTGAGTACTATGCAAAATTTGTAAAGGGATTTGCTGATTTGACTGTCAATATGAGGCAATTATTACGCAAAGGGGAAGACTTTTGTGGTCTAGTTCCTGTGAGAAAGAATTGATTGTCATTAAGGAGAAATTAAGTCAAGCTCCTTTGCTGAAAAGTTTCAACCATGGATTGAAATCCATTTTAGTTACGGATGCAAGTGAAAAAGGGTTGGGTGCCGTGCTTAAACAAATTGGTCCAAATGGTATGCAAACTATTTTGTTCTTGTCTAGAAGTTTGAGAGATGCTGAAACGCTGTACTGGGTTGTTGAGAGGGAGGCCTTAGCTGTCTTTTGGGCAATAAAGAAATTAAAGATATTTTTATGGGGTTTAGATTTTGATGTTCACACTGATCATAAACCTTTAATAGAGATTTTTAGCAAAAAAGGATTAGAATTGGTCTCGGGAAGAATAACCAAATGGATTATTTGTCTGCAAGAATATAATTTTGGAATTAAATATATTCCTGGAGTTGAGAATGGTGTTGCCGATGTGCTGTCACGTTTGATCTTTAGCGTTTCAATTATTACAATTAGATGAAGATCTTCCAGATGTTGATGAGGAGTTGGTATGTGTTGTGGATCACAATTGCATATCAGAAGAAAGATGGTCAGAAGAGTTAAAGAATGATGAGGTGTTATGTGATGTAAGGTCTTTAGTCAAGAAAGGATGGAATAACAACAAAGAAGGGTCCGAAGCAACCATATCATTTTGGGCTGTTAGAAATGAATTATCTGTGGAAAATGATTTCTTGTTTCGTGGGACAAGATTAGTTCCACCGATTAGTCTTAGGAAATAATTAATTGATTTAATCCATGTTTCTCACTCAGGTTTATCTAAAAGCAAAGAAAGGCTCTGCATGTCTTACTGGTGGCCTGGGATGGACAAAATGGTAGAGCGTGTTATAAGAGATTGTGTGCCATGTAACGTAAGTGACAATTCTTATTGTACACATGTACAACCCATGGTTTTAAGGAGACGCCCTATTGGTCCTTGGCAAGATATAGCCCTTGATATAGAAGGCCCAATTCATGTCAAAGGATCACATGTTTTTTTATTAGTGGTTATTGATGTGTATTTAAGATGGCTGGAAGTTTTCTTTTTACCTGGGGTGGATTCCAATAGAATAATTATATGCTTGAAAGAATTGTTTGCTAGAGAAGGATTTCCTGCTACAATATTGACTGACAATGGGGTTCAACTTATTTCTAAAAATATGGAACAGTTCTTGTTCATAAGTTCATTAAACTTCTGCTATTTACCATCCAGAGGCCAATGGTATGGTCGAGAGATTTAACAAAGGGATTAAGGAGACTATAGGATTAGTAAAAAGTATATCCTCTGATTGGAGAAAAAGTGTCATGGAAAAAGTAGAAGAATATAGGTTTACCCCTCATGTTACAACGGGTAAGACACCTTTCTTGCTATTTCGTGGGAGAGTACCAAATACTTCTGTAGACCTTTTTGTGTCAACAAATATAAATTGCTAAGAGGGAAAGAGAGTACATGTGATAGTGAGGAAATTCTCAGAAATGAGGAAGACAAAGCTGAACAAATAAAAATGTATTTTGATGTTAGAAAACGGTTAAGAAAACTGTAGTAAAAATTGGTGATTGGGTAATGATTAAACGTCCTGGGATGTTGGGTAGCTCAGAACCCGAATTCATGAAGCCAATCAAAGTGATTAAAATATTTAATAATGCTATTCAAATGCAAGACCATTGTATATGGAATTTGAACAGAGTTGTAGTTGTCAGAGAAAGGTTGCAGTATGACAAAGATGAGATTGCACTAAGAAAAAAAGGATAATCGCATTAAAAATAAATCTTGTGAGAATGATAATTCAAAAATTGTCAGATGTTCCACAAGAATATCTAAATGTCCTGGTTATCTTGAAAATTTTGTGTGAAACTATTTAAGTTATGTGTTAATATTTACAAATTTGAGAAAGGGAGATGTGCAGTATTTAGCCATTGTACTGTAACTTTAATATTTCTATATGTAGAACCTTAAGTATGTAATTGTAGAGTTTTGTATGGAAACATTCTAATTTCTGTCAGTTCACTCTTTGTCTGCTTGTTCATGGATGGGATCTTTATATCTCTGGATTAAACGTCATTGAAGATATTTCTGTGTACTGAATTATTTATTGAGGACACTTCAATCTGCTGTGAGCCTGGGCTACTGCGGGGGTCAACCCCAGTGGACTGGGTGTAGTCAAAAGTAGATTGGGGTGTTCTGACTCAGGTCTCAACAGTTCCTCTGCCTCACCCCGCCATGTTCTGCCTTGCCTGACTACTGCCTTCCCACCATCTTTGTTTTGGCCCCTGCTGCATTGTCTGCTGTATTGTGCCCCGTTGTGCCCAGTTTCAACTTGTCTCATCCTGTTTGCTCACTGTTCGTCTACTCACCTCCTTCACCCGAAATAAAGACGGTAAATGCTGCTGCAAAAAGATTTCTGTATGCTCTACTGGGAATAACTGTGAACAACCGGAAACAACTGGAACTCCTTGGATACCCCTTGAATTTTGAACTGCCTTTAACTCTCTCGTCAATTGAGCCCCCGAGTCGACTAAAACACAGGAAAAGAGGAGGAAAAATGTGTTTTAGTAGCCACTAATATTAGGTTATCTAGGGCTACTTGATCCGTGTTGTAATCTGCGTCTGACCTGCGTTTTGATCTGTGCTTCATCAAGAAAAGTGCATTACTGGCGAAGTATGGCATTATAAAAAGAAAAAAGAGCTACCTACAAGAATGTATGGTACAAGAAGAAAACTAAAGGCCAGAATGGATTAGGACTTCAATTCTGATCAATGCTCAAGAGATACCATTACTGCTGCTGCAATTATATCAGCTAAATTGTTGTCAGATAAGGAGTCAGTAGGCACATTGGTGAAGGCCCTGGGGGCAGTGCATACTACTTTCACACCCATTTTTCAAATTGGTGTGGCATTTTTAACTCAGGTGCCAAATGGGACTGGGGGTGGGCCAAGCTAATAGGAGTATAGAAGAAACCCAGAATCTTTGGCTGGCAGCAACAATACCCAAAAGTTCCATAAGCACAGAGGATTGTCAAGGGAATGTTGGGAAGCACAACATTGGAACTTCTGTACTTCAGATACTAACCCTGGATATTTTGCACTCTGTAAATAAACGGATACCTAACATTGATGATTGTCCAGGATCAGATTCGCAATTAATGACGAAATTATCTTCAGTTGTGTTACATCCTTCTTCTCAATCTTTTTCTTCTTACTCTGGAACAGTAAATACTATAACAAATTATTTTCATTATAAAAGCTCTAATGCTGACCTGATACTCACGATATATTCCCCACATAACAGCTCTTGTTTAGATTCAACAAAGGCCAAGAAGGTTCACCTTGCACTAGTACACGTGGATAGCATAGAATCGAAAAAGCGTCCCATTTTTCTCCTCTGTCTTCCTCTTCCTATTTTTCTCCTGTTCCTGTTCCATTCCCTTCCTCTTCTTCTTTGCCTTCCTGTTTGTCCTTATTACATCAACCTATACTAGCTCCTAGCAACTTTAATAAGGACCCCATTGCGTCTGCAGAAACTGACTTAATAGAAACATCTGTACTAACAGAAATACCTCAATTAGATCAATCATTACATCTTAAATCACCAGGAGTGATCTTGTCGCATATTGAAACTAGCTCAGAACTGAAATCTAATCACAATCCAAATTCCACTCAAAATGTGTGTACAGATACAAGCATTCAGGACCAAAATGTACGTAAAAATTGGGAAACATTGCATTCAAAGAATCTTTCATCTCCTTCTCTTACTATATAAACAACATTACCCATGTACAGAGGGCTGTAAAAGATTTGGGTGATTCTGATCTTCATCATTACTATCAGCAAACAAATTATGAAAGAATCTCTCAGTTATCTTCCTCTCCTATTTTTAGCCAACCAAGAGAAATAGAAATCATGAAGGATGATGACTGCTATATTGTGGAAAGTCAGAGTCAACTTATGTGTGGGTGGAAAACTAAAGAACGCACAAGACTGACTTTCAACTAGATAGTTATACTTCAGACAACTTAATTGATCTATATCTCTTGGATGACTGCCAACAAATTCACGCAAGGGAAGAATTGGGGAATTCCTGTTGTACTAAGGAGCAAAATGAGACCGCGTTCCAGTTAGACCAACCAAAATTAAGTATTATGAAGGTCATTTGCACTACTTTGGACTCAATCGCAAACACGTCGCAATTTTTAAAACTTGATGCTCAACTAGATCTTACTAGGCAATACACTACAACATTATTAAACATTGTTGATAGGATGGCGCTAATAGAGGAAGAGGTAAAAGAAAACCTGCTAATACAATCCACTCAAGCACCTATGGAGTGCCAAAGCTGTGCACCATTATTAGAAAAAATTACTGGAAGTCCCAACGGTCAAAAATAACATGATTGTGGACTGCAGACAACATCTAGAAAAGGCACTTGACTTCCAGTCAACTACTGCAGAATCCTTTAAATGCAAAACTCCAGATATCAATCCAGAGATGGTCAAAGTGGCAAAAAAGAAAAAGGTCATAATTCCATCTAAACCCCATGGGACTTTAAGTGATTCAATAGCGGAATCAAGTGACCAACAAGAGCCTGCAATACATATTCCTCCTGTAAATAAAAGGAAGACTAGAATCAAGGGGTCTAACTTTAAGTTAATGAATAGCAACTCAAAAGGCAACAAGAGAATGCTAAATTCAAGAGGGAGATCAAAATTAAATACAAATTAATTGAAAAAACAGAAGCATGTCACTATCTCAGAACCAAATACAGCAGGAGGAGACCCTTACCAATTGGGGACTGTAGTGGCAGTAGAACACAAAATGAAAGAAAAAGGAGGTGACATGGTTAACTCTGACTCTGCTAGAGAAAACAATGATGGCAAATTAGTGGATCAGAACCCAGGGCTTTTGTGTGGAAAAGACCGTACACAACACTCTCATATAAAATGTATATCAATAGGACCTAGGCAAACATTTTCTATGCAAAACCAAGTACTTGGTAATAAGGAGCAACTAATCGAATCTGGTATTGATGTAGTGTTTTTTTTTATATATTTCTTTTTATTAACATTAGGCATTTCAATCAGTGTACAGTACAGAGAGTGAATCTTCCCACAATTATTACAACTGTTCAGTAATAAGTTTTTGGGGATACAATAAGAAGGGAGGGGGGAGGTTATAAACCTTTACTTACACGGGTCATGGGGATGCGGGCACTTATGGTGGTAAAACAACTGGAGGCACACAGATGTCACCCCTGTACCGATTCCATTGGCCCCAGACCATTTCCCACTTGCGGGGTCTACCTCTGGCCAGATAAACAGTTTTCTCCAGAAACATGCTCCAATCCATACTTTCTTTCCAGTCCTCTAGCTTAGGTGGTGTCTTGGACCCCCATAGTTGTGCTATATTTTTTTTCGCTATCATAGCCCCTAGAGTAGCCCATCTCGTCTGTGCTATGTTCAGATCTGTAGGTTCCCAAATGGTAAGGAGACATCTTCTAGCCTCCGGTGACACTGTTACTCCAAATACCTCTTGCATAACCTCGTGTATCTCACCCCAATAATCTACCACATAGGGACATTCCTAGAGGATGTGGAGGAATGTGCCCACTTGACCACAATCTCGTCTGCACAAGTCATCTTCAGATAGCCCCATCCGGACCAAGCGTGGGCCTGTGATATACACCCGGTGTAGTATTTTCAACTGGACTAACCGCAATCTTTCCGGGATCGCAACCTCCCTCGGGGAGGACACAGCCGATTGCCAGTCCTCATCGTAAAGTTCAATACCATCCCTCATCCACTTATCTCTCAATTCTAACAACAGTTCTGCTCTATGGTTTATCAACTTCCTATAAATGAGGGAAATAGTTTTCTCCGGCAAATGACCATCCAATATTCTATCTTCCAGAGGTGAGGCCTCAGGTACATCCTCCCCCACCGGGATCGCCGATCTCAACTCATGTCGAACCTGCGCGTAGCGGAAGTACTCTACCCCATTTAACTCAAACTCAGTTTGCAGTTCAGTAAACGTCTTCATCCTATCCCTAGCCCAGACATCACCAAGCCTAGCAATCCCTATCAAATTCCACTTGTCGAAACCTTTCATGTTCCGAAGTTTACCCAGCTTCTCCGAGTCAAATAACGGAGTGGCCAGTGTAATGCGGCCCTTCCATCCCAAAGAGTTGGTGGCATCATGCCATATCCTGACTGCCACCTTAGTGGGTCCTGTCAAACTTTTCCTCGCCGATTTGGTATATAGGGCTCTATTATAATTACCACCTGGGAGTAGCCACCTATCCATTGCATAGCCCGGGTCTGAGCCGGGCCCATACGTGCCTTGATTTATGGCCGCTAACTGAGAAGCCCAATAATTTCGTCTGATGTTTGGAAGGGCGATACCACCATCATACCATGATAACGTCAACTTAGCCAGGGCGATACGTGGTCTACCCTCCCATAATAGTTTACGCTGTACTTCCTCCACCTCTCGGAAATAACTGGCTGAAACTATATCTAACGTGTTTTGAAGGGCATAAAGAAAACGAGGTAGAGACATCATCTTAAAAAGTGTGGCCCTTCCCAAAAGGGAAAGAGGTAACTTCCTCCAATTGTCTACATCACTTTTTAATCTAGCCAGTGGGGAAAGAAGATTACTATCTTACCGAATTTTAGTATCGAGTGAAATAAAAATCCCCAAATATTTAAATCCATCAGTTGCCACTTGTATAGGGTAATTTAGCGGGGGAATCGGGGTATCACCACTTAATACATACATATAGGATTTACCCCAGTTTATAGTGAGCCCCGAATTTCTACCATAGGAGGCCAAAACATCACAAACGACCATTAAGGACTTTCTGGGTGATGTCAAATAAAGTAAAATATCATCAGCATATAGGGAAATCCGGTCCTCCACTTGAGAGGACCACCATATACCTCGGATAGAGGGCTCCCATCTAATCCAGGCTGCCAGCGGCTCAAGCGCCAATGAAAACAACAAGGGGGAGAGTGGGCATCCCTGTCGGGTCCCTCTTCCCAATCCAAATGCCACCGAGACTCGATTATTGACTACCACTTGCGCGAGAGGCTCAGTATATAATAGTCTAACCCAGGCAATAAATTCCGGTCCAAATCCAAATTTAGCCAAGACCACCCATAAATAGGGCCATTCTATTGTATCAAAGGCGATTGTTGCGTCCAGCGATGCTATTATCGCTTGTTCTTCCAACGTATGGGCCCTGGCCAAAACTCTGTGTAACCTGCGAAGGTTCAACGCCGTATTTCTGTGAGGGATAAATCCGGATTGATCAGCGTGTACTAACCCACTAATGACCTTGATAAGCCCATTAGACAACACCTTTGCAAGAATCTTAGGCTCTACGTTTAATGAAGAAATGGGCCTATAAGAGGCACACTTAGTCCTTGGTTTCCCTTCCTTGTGGATACAAACTATAGAGGCCACTCTTTGGTCATAAGCAAGCTTCCTTCCTCCCGGGCTGCTACAAACAGATCCCTGAGATAGGGTGCAATCCTATCAGGTCTGAGCTTATACAGTTCAATCGGGAGACCATTAGGGCCTAATGCCTTACCCGAATTCAAGGCGCGTATTGCCAGGGCAACATCATCTGCAGTAAGGGCACTGTCCATAAAGTCACGATCTTCCTCAGTTAGGCCAGGGAGTTGGTTATCCCGCGACATCTTCTTCTGGCCGTCCCGCAACCGAAGTGTATACTGTGCAAAAATAATCTGCAAAATTGTCTACTATGCTCTGGTGATCCGATATTTTTACGCCCTCTGATGTCTCCAGCTGCGGGACAACCTGATCAGCCCTGTCTTTTTTATCCAGCCATGCAATAAGCTTCCCGGCCTTATCACCAACATCATATAGCCGACCCTGCTGCTCTCTACTCAAGGCTCTGGCATTATCTGTGACCAGTGCTTTATATTCAAGTTGTTTAAGATGCAGAACATGTAGTTTGGCCCTGGTCACCTTTTGTTCTAAGTCTGCCTCTATCCTAGCAATTTCAGATTCTATGTTAACCACTTCTGGATCCCGTTCCTTCTTCGCTCCTGTAATCAGTGACAGAGCCTATCCCCTTATAACCACCTTAAAAGCCTCCCATAGAGAAAGGGGAGATGTTACCAACCCCTCATTCTCCTGAAAATAGTGCTCCAACGCCTTTAGCAACTCTCTACAGATTTTAGGATTAAGTATATACCATGGATTGATGGGAGCTATCCCACCACTCGAGTCCGAGTCAATCTCAAACCTAACCCAGATCGGTGAATGATCTGCTATGCCCCTAGCCAGGTGTGTAGCCTCAGTAAGATAGTGTGCCTGAGCTGCCGGAACTAAACAATAATCTATACGTGAGAGACTACCATGCGACCCAGAGTAAAAGGTGAATTGTCACTGGTCCGGATGAAGCAACCTCCAACAGTCTGTCAGACCCAATGTGTCAATAAACTCAGAGAGCCATCGTTGCGCTCGTCCCATTTCCCGGGGAGGATGTCTGTCGCCTGTGCCCGCGATCACAGCGTTAAAATCACCTCCCAAAATCAGACGACCACTCGGGAAGTCCAGTAGGGCCTTCCCTAAATCCACAAACGTGGTTGCTTGCATTCCTGGAGGAACGTACACTGACATCAAAGATAGGATGTGCCCCTCCCAACGACCCGTTATTCTCACGTATCTGCCCCTATCGTCTTCCACAACCGTATCAATTACCATCGGAAGCGTTTTCTTGATCATAATCCCTACCCCTCTGGACCCCGAAGTGAATCCTGCATGTGCAGCCAATCGCTACCCCCTTCTGTGTATAGCTCTACATGCGTTACCCACTAAATGTGTCTCCTGCAGTAATACAACATCCGGAGCATGACGTCGAAGATATTGAAGGATCACACCACGCTTGATTTTGTCCCCCAACCCATTAACATTCCAGCTCAATACTGTTAGACCTCTGCCCGTCATCTCGAAACATGAAGTGGGCCAGTCCTCTCTTCAGTTCTTGCACCCTGTACATGCTATAATACTGAATAATGCCTTGAGACATAATGCCTACAACAAACAAAAAAACAAACAAAGAAAAAAGCCCTTCCCAAAACAAACCCCACTCCCCACCCTGCACCCCTGCTCACAGTGTCTATCCACCCCCAACTTGCAGTGTGCCTGTCACCCCGACATCTATCTACTAAACTATCAAAGAGTAACTGTGAGGAGGAGAATAGCTCCCATTTTCCCGCCCTGCCCCATCCATAATACCAGGTTCAACTAAGCTATTTAATCAATCACCCTTTTACCACACGGATCAACATGCGCACCACCCCAACCTGTGCCGATCACACCTGCAATGTCAACAGTTCTTATCCTTTTTCTTGTATGCTCTCCTCCTCATCCCCGCTCCGTCTCTGTCGGTCCTCTCGAGGATGAATCATGTCCAACCAGTCCGCTGCAGCCTCGGGAATGTCAAAGAAAAAGGCCTTCCCCTCGTGTTCAATCCGCAGCTTGGCAGGATAAAGCATGGCATACTTCAATCCCTTGTCTCGAAGTCTCCTCTTGATGCCCATAAAGGTCTGCCTTTGTTTTTGCACTGCTTGCGTGAAGTCTGGGAAAATGCTGAGCGCAGAGTTTTCGTACTGAAGTGGACCCCCATTTCTGGAGGCCTGCAGGATAGCGTCTCTGTCCCTGAAGTTAAGCACCCTCGCGATCATTGGCCGGGGAGGGGCTCCCGGTGTAGTGTAGTTCCTAGTTTCCCACTAGGCCCTGCGCATTGGAATAACATAAACAGTAGTATCGACGTGGAACTGCGGATATTCCAGGCCTCCACTGACTATGCTAAACTTAATTGGGTTGTGTTACCAACTAGCTCAGAGGTCACTGGAAACTTTCTTCTCTGCATAGGAAGTGATCAGCTTCCTTGGCACAGACAAGAAGGGATTCAGCTTTCCAACAACCGTGCAACATGACAACTTTGCTCCTCAGATCAAGAGTCAATCTCTAGGGTCGTGTGAAACAATAGACATGTATTTCACTCAGTCAGTCTAGTGCAGTTTACTTTCACGAGATGTAGAGAATAGAGAGACGGGCGTTTGTCAATAAAGGGTTAACATTTATTGAACAGTCTTTCTTCTCGTACAAGAGAAATGTATTGCCACAATTGCAATAATTGTTATTATAAAAAGTACGTACAGTAAGATAAGTATTGCGAGATAGAACTGTAAAAGCATTGATATGGTTTCTTAGCCATACAATGGTTTAAAAGTAATAAAACATATATACAGTCATATATACATTAGGCTAACATACTCAACTGGTGCTTCTAACTAAGCCTACCCCAGTGTGCCTGACCTAAGCCTAACACGTGAAAGGGGAGTAAGTAAGTAGCTTTAAGTTAAGTTGGTTTTGCCAAGGTTTGTTTCAAGAATTCTCGTCTAAGGGTTTAGTCAACACCATACCTCTGAATAGAATGATGGAGGATTGGTATCTCCTTCAGGGGTCTCTCTCGATATCCCAGTCACCTGCAAGGGTAAACCGGAAACGCCGTGGCTGGATTTCTCTGCACGAGAAAGGCAGCGGCTTCTCTTCAGCGCGTCGAGGAAGGAGGGGGGACAGCGTCCGCGGGCAGCTGGAATCTGCTGGATGTCTTCGCAGAGGACGGCTGTTCAGCTCCTTAAGCGTACTGTACCATAGTTCACGCTTTAGCGGCGATAATGGTATCAGCAGCTTCACCACCACAGGATAGCAGGCTGCAGCGACAGAGTGCTAGATTTACCAACACGGGGTCGTGCAGGCAGCTGGCTTCAGTAGCTCGTACAACAGGCATTGCTTAAGGCAACGTTGGTAATATTTATACCTGACAGGTGCCGGGTTTGACGCAAGTTTGCTGGACATAAGACGTCAATTAAAGATGTCACTAGGAAGTGATAGTTATCAGTTGCTCATTAGAGTTCTATTACTAATCAAAACATAGCAAGCGGGGATTTCCAGGTTTGCTGAGTTTTTATCTTGTTGAAGAACTCGGAGTGTTATCTAGGAATATCAGATAGTGACTACTGCTCTGTCATTGCACTAATTGGTCGCAAAGGAAGTGGCAGAGGGAACTATGCTGGAATGTGGCTCTGTTCGTGTGAGGCCAGAGATGACTTTTCAGAAAATCGCACTTGAACGGTTATGCCAATATAGGGAATAAATGGATTTATAGCCGAATAGGGGCATAAGGTCACAGTATCGATCAGGAACCTAGATAAACACGCAACACCCACTCCACGGGTTAATGTCCATCAAAATTACTAAAACTAAAGCAATTAGATGCATGTGTAACATTGCCCACCCCAAAATACATAAATGCATTCGAAATAGGCGTACTTGTAATACATGAATTTAGGTACTGTACGTTTTTTAAAGCATAGTAATCATTCAAAAAATTATTGCATATGAAATCAATGAACAATTATGCAAAAGGAATTACACATGAAGTATCTCTGACAGAAGAAAGGCGAGATAAATCATCACATACAAATGCATTGTAATAACATGTGCTAGAGGCTGGTGTAATATTGTTTATGTCTCTAGATGTGTTTAGAAATAGAAGTGTGAAGCTTCTGTTCTCTAAGAATAGTTTTTACGTTAAGCAAAGAATTGTTCGTGCCAAAAAAGGTCAATATTAGAAAAATCGTCCAATTCAAAGAAAATAGATTTCCAAAGCTCTTGGCAGTTTTTGTTGATCAAAACTGAAGGCCGAATTCAGAGTTCATGGGAACGCTGTGTGTCGGAAAGCTTCTCAAAAAGTTATTGTTTCTGTACGGGTGAGAACATCGTATCAGACAGGCTCTCAAAGAATTGGTCTACAAAATCAGGTGATAGTTCAACCAAATTAGATAGCGCTGTAACTTGGCAGGTGTGAGAATGATTGCTGTCATCGAAGGCAGGACCAGCAATGCTCACAGAACGTTGTACCTGGATGATGTTGCTTTTGTCACTCGCTCCACTGTTACCACTTGGCTGTAGTACAGGAGTCTCCACGAATGTCGTCATCAGGATTGGTAGCCGCTGGGGACAACACAATGCGTGAGCCGTTATTGGACTGAGCAAAGTATCGACGTCCATTGGTACTGCTGATGGAAGTGAAAGACAGATGTCCAACACGCATTCATCGCTGCAAAGCATACACCGTAGCACAGGTAAAATGCAATTTTGCCATATCGGTCTGAATGAAAGGAACCAGGTCATGTTTAGATCTCTCAGCCTGGCCAATCCAAGGACGTTAGTTATCCTGTCCCGGTAGCGCATTGCTAGGATTGTCTCTTCCATTCCCATGGGAGCTATGTCTGAGCCGAGGTTTGCCATAACAGGGTCAAAAATAGAATCCCTGCGACGAGTCCCAAAAATAATGGTATGCCGCCAAAAATGGAGTGCACAAAATTAGGAAAGATTCCCAAAATTGCCTGGAAGGGTGTTAGCAGTCCCGTAAAGACTGTCTTAAATATGCCTGGGATGCTTGTTGCACTAGACATGTTAAGGAGTTGGCTGAACATTTCTACGAAATGCACGGGGCAATTTGTTGATAAAAGGTCATGAATTTCAGTAGCTGTCCTTGCAACTAGAAGATCATACGTCTCTTTAGATGACGTTATAGGCGCTGTTGTCTGTAAAAGTACAGATTTCATTTTGCTTAATGTATCAATTCGTATAGAATAGAGATTCAGACGAGGCCAGATGGGAGTCACTATGTCTGGAGGCCCACTCGGAAACAATGCTTGCATACAGCATTTGACCATGGACGTTACTTCTATTAGATAACTTTTCCCTGGCGTGAGGCCACAACATCTGTGATCCGTTCTAAGAATGTAACTCCCGTTCGCGAGTTGCATAAAGAAGGGCTCTATCTGAGTTGCAGGTGTGACTAGCTGGTGGCATGAAAGGTTGTTTGAATTTCCATCACATGCTCCGTGTAAATTAATACCCTGACACAAAAGTATACCGCTTAGTGAATGTTTACAATTTTCACCACTAAGAAATACATTTTTGTCACTGTCACTATAGCAAGAATGAGTGTATGGTAATTTCCATTCGGATTTTACATATCCTTTACCCAATTGTTCATATTGGCCAGCAGGTATGTACTCAAGGCACTTTTTAAATCGGAAAGTTGTTATCGAAATTGTGATAATTCCGTGTATTATCCATTCAATGACAGGACTCTCTGACATTGTCAATGGTAATCTCTCGAGTTTTTCGATGCTCAGGATTGTATAGTCTGCTCCTTTCTGTGCCAAACTGATCTGTTTATCAGTAAGGTTAAAACTGGAAAATAATGACGTCGTGTTGATTAAACGCCAAGGCACATAGCCTGAACGAAGATTTTGCAGCGTCCAGCCCAATTCTATAATAGAGCGTAATTGAGACTGGCCATGTTGTAACATTAGCAAATCTCTGTCTATCACATCAAAGGCAGAGGATACAATATTGTCCAACGAATATATTCTGGAAGACAGAGTCATTAACCCATTGTCTACTACAGAAAGTGATTTCTCCAAGTTAATACGATCAATTTCTCGTATTTTTTCAGCAGTTTCAATTTGCTTTACTTTCCAAGCCTCGTTGTAAGCAGCATAGATACTGGTCGCTATGAAACGCTTTTGACGCTGTTTGCGTGATCCAAGAATGAAATCGCGCAAATCAGCACCATCTTTTAGTAAAGACAAGTGTTGCTTAATTTCAGCCAGTGTGGACGAAGTTAGCCATTCAAGGCAGAGTTTCCCTACACTGTATGTTGTTATAATCTCTGGATGTTGTCTCTGGGAATATCTAGGGTCTAATCTGGTCATTTTTAACCCCTGTGTTTTATTCAGGAATCTATCTTGACAGCTATTTGTGTCTGTAGGCGAGATTAACCACTTTTTCCAATCAGCATGTGTTCTGTTGAAATGTAAAATTTGTGACACGTCTAACTCAACATCTGCGGTTGCATTTTCAGGTATTGGCTTTGGTATAGACGGTGTTTTAAGGTCTTTGATCTTAGCTAGGCCAAGACAAGATGTTTGGTGTATTGTGTCATTTAAAAACAAAATTTGTTCAGGTATCATGCAGGTTCTAAATAGTGCTTCAATGCCTTGCACCTGCCAATCTTTTGTACCCCAAATTGTTTTTGTTTCTATATTACTTTTCCAATAATCAAAACCAAATGTCATCATTTTGTCATAAAATGCTTCTGAATATATCAATTTAGAATTTGTCAGCATTGTTTTCATTCCTGTTTTATCTAACAGTTTGTAATAAAACGTTTCTGCATCACTGGTGTTAAACCCTGAGAAGTATTTGAATTTCTCAAAAAATGCTTTAGAACTGCTTTTAGGTGATGTAGAACAATGTTCCCATTGATTATACATAAAAACATTTCTAGGCTGTGCAGATTTATGCAAGTAATGATCCCCATAGTGGGTATAACAGAATAACTGCTCATAACTAGATGAACCTTGTAAATAATCATGATCTGTGAATCTAGCTGACATTACTAAATCAGACATCATGTCATTAATACTGTTAAAGTCCCAATCATCAGAGAATGTACTAGGTGTCGCAAAGTCACTTAAGGAAACCTTTAGTTGATGAGGATACTTCAGGATTTCGACCGGACCATAGATCTCATAGTCTGTTTTCTCCCATACTACCCCACCAGGTATTGGAATTGCTGTGACATTTACTGTTGACAGTTCTCTTTTCTTCACGTGGGATGATCTGTGTGGTTTCAGGACTAGGTTGATGTTCTGACTTGCTGTGTCCATTGTAATATATTTCCCTTCAATGAATTTTCCCAAACATAGTACCATGATGAGCCAAAGCAGGAGGAAAAATACACCTAGACCGAACCAGAACTCTAGCCAAGGGGAAATTAGGTAGATTTCCTTCAGTTGATGAAAGAGTTCTGTTGCTTTTTCTTTAGAATACTTTTTAGTTTCTGGCATCACTTCGGGGTCATTTAAATCTTCAGAGAAGTTGTCGAAGTTGATGAAATAACCAGAGGCAGTTCTGTCAATTGATGGGATTGTTCTTTCAATCTGTCTCTCGGTAGCACTTTCTGATGCCACATCATTGTAGACTGGTGTTGTTTCTTGACGAACTGTTTCAATCTGTGTTTCAAGAGGCACGAGTTCCATGGCATTATTGCATAGTCCTTCATTGTGCACTGCAGGCTGATCGAATGTGATTAGTCTTTCAGTTTGAACCTCTTGGATTGTTGCAAGTTTGGGTATTCTGTTGTTTCTTGGGAGTCCACTGGGCCTACTGTTGATTATAGGCCACATGCTTGTGGTTTTACCAGATCGATAGACACGACTCTGTTCTCCTTTTTACCAGCAAGGGGCGGTAGCACAACTGATCTTGTTCCGGTGACTGCCAAGACAGGTACTGCTTTTCTGTAAGAAGGCCCAAATTCCTTCTTAACCGCGATCTTTTCTCTGACTAGATCCCCAATCTTTGGAATCCAGACAGGCCTTGCTGGGGCTGTTGCGGGTGGTGCCTCGTCAGTGGTACTTGGCTGTTGCTTTAACTTTATGTTGCTTAATGATTTTCTTGTTTCATTCAGTTCCTGTAAAACAGCCAAACAATCTTTTACATCAAAGTGCGTTGTTTCTTCTTGTACCACTGACATCGGACTATCGAGGTCCTGAACTCGCATTCTAATTCCGAACAATAGTTCGTATGGGCTGAAACCTTTTAGAGAATTTCTTGGCATGTTGTTAAGACTAGTCTGGACACTTATTAAATGTTTGACCCACCCAGCGCCTGAACCTAATACCTTCGCTGTTATAGATTGCTTTATGTCACGTTTTTTTCTTTCTACCACACTGTTCCCTTCGGGGTGCGACGGACAAGAATACCGCAACCCAATTCCCATGCTGGCCATGGCCTCCCTATAAGCTCGGGAGCTGAAAGCAGGACCCTGGTCAGAATGGAACGTGGTAATTGCGTATGTGCCGATATTGACTCGCAAATCTTTTATAACCGTTCTAGCGTCAGCCGAGCGCTGGAGGCCTCATTTTTTAAGTGCTTTTCGTCTTAATGGTGTACACTGGGACGCGCTTCTCTTCTTTGATTGTGCAGATAGACCGCCTTATGCTGTCTAGAAGGGATCCTGAAACTACACTGGCCTGTTCATTTCTGCGATCTCGGTTGCAGTTTTCACAATTTTGAGCAAAACATTGAATATCTATACTCATTCCTGGCCACCAGTACTCTGATTGTAATTCTTTCAGAGAGGCTTTGATTGTTTGGTGTCTCAGACCCAATCCCATGTGTGCTTCCAGTAAGAGGAAGCCCCTCCTGCTCCTGTTTGGAATTACTCTGTCCCCCACTCCAGGGATTCGAGCAAAAGGAACGGAGTTTGCATCGGTTATGTATGCATAATTGAGTGGATAGTTTACGGGCAGTGCTGCACAGTCGCCTTTTACGGTCGTTTTTACTGCGAGCATCGTTTCCCCGTCTATGTACTTATCTGTATGCTTTTTTGTGGCTACGGAAGCCGGTTTAGTTGCTTCCGCTTTGGCTGTATTAGCCAATGAATTCCCTGCAACGTGAACGCCATCACGTTGAAGACTCTGTGCGTGAATCACGTGAGTCTTTTGTAGTTCTTTGTGAAAAAGAGCTACCTCGTTCCAGAGCAATTTATGCTTTATTGTGGCACCTGTGTCATCTTTGTAGTCGTTTTCGATCCAACTCTGCAGTTTATTGTTGTAAGAGTTGACGCAAAAATGAGAATCGCACACTATAAGTGTCGGGAATTCACGTTCTGCATTTTCGAGCGCCATCTTTAAAGATCTGATTTCAGTTCTTTGAACCGAACAGTTTCTTACAGATTCAGTTTTTGTTACTTTCGGTCTGAATTTACCGCACAGCCAACGACCTTTAATGATCGCACATGCTGCATCGTAGGATTTTCTCTCTACGTTGAAATGCTGTACAAAGCTATCTGTATAGATTATACAGGCGTATTGTGGGAGAGGCAGAATTTCGATTGGCAGAGGATATTCTTCTTCATATTCTAAATCATTCAGTTCTTCAAATTGCGGGGCGAAATAGTATTTCACATCTTCCGCTCCTAGAGAATCTACGCACTGTATCCATTTCGGATCCAGTGACACTGTAGGCAAGTTTACTGGGCTGAATAGCACCTCGAAGGCGGATTCCGCTGTAAGGATATTAATCCGTTTGCCGTGTGCTAGTTCTCGTTCATTTGCTAATGCGATTTGCACTGCTTTCACAGTTCTCTCTGTGTGACTGAATGTTTTTTCTACTTGTGTGTACAAGTGAGATTTAATTGAAATTGGTACCTTTTCTCCCTCATTAGAGGTTAGGTACGTGAATCCGCATCTTCCTGGGATGACTCGGATTACAAGATCACATGTGTTGTCACGTGTATCTAATTTTGTTTTTGCTAACATGTCTGTTTGCAGTGATCTCAAAATTTCTGTGTGTTTTTGAGTCCAATTGATTTGTTTAAAATCAGGTTTAATTAGTTCGTAGAGAGGTTTAACCCTCTCTGCGTAATTTAGTATGTAAGTTCTTCCGAAATTCAGAAAACCTAGTATGGATTGTAAATTCTTCAGCGTTTTTGGAGCTTGGAGTACAGCGCACTTCTCTAAGAAGTTGTCCGCTAGGCTTTTCCCTTCACTTGATAATTCGTACCCTAAAAACAGTACTGTCAGATGGGCAACTCGGGACTTTTTAAAGTTGAATTTGTAACCCTCTGCTGCGAACCCAAGTATAATGGTGTTCACTCTTTTCAAGTGAGTATCCAAGTCGTCGTCTGTGAGATAAACATCATCTACGTAAGACAATGCTTCATCATCATAGATTTGTAGTAACTCTGTTACCCTAGCTGAGAATAGTCCTGGGCTGTTCTTGAACCCCTGTGGGAGTCGACAGAATTTTTTCTGTGACCCAAATGCAGAGAAAGCGATCAAATATCTGCTTTCTGGTGCAATGTTTTGACAAAAGAAACCATTAGATATGTCTAATGTCGTTTTATATTTTTTCCTAACTATGTTATTCATTAGGGCTGCACTATGCGAGTTTTGTACTGCAAAGGTTTTGCAACATGTATTAAGGTGTCTGTAGTCCAAAACTAGACGATATGAATTGTCTGGCTTGGAGACAGGAAACAAAGGATTGTTCATTTGAGAGGTGCATGTTTCAATCACCCCCTGGTACTCAAGTTGATCTAAGATCTCCCTGACTTGTTTTTTAGCTTCTTGCTTTATGGGATACTGCCGTTGGGCAGTTGGTTCATTTTTTAATTGGATTTTGTGAGGAGGTGAATCCTCATCCCATCCTACATGATTTTTGTATAATGCAAGTGCCTGGGCTACTGCCCATTTCCTTGCATATGTGTATTTTTTGTGAATCGGTATGTGATTCGAGAAGGCAGGCATAATTACTTCTTCGCCACGAGGGCACTCCCTGACAAACTCTGGGGGCCAATCTTTTTCAGCTAACAGAATATCGTAGCCTTTTGAGAGCTTATCCCAAAATAGACCCTTAATTTTCCTAGTCTTATCACCCTCTATACGCAATGTTATTTCGTATATTTTATGGGGCTCGCTAAGTCTGGCGTCGGCAGTTTCAACCTGAATGAATTCATTCGTGTCCACTTTCTCCAGATGACTCATCAAGATCTTGCGCGCTATACTGATTTCTGCTGCACTGTCCAACATTGTCAATGCCCACTCCCCGTTTTTCAACTGTGTCCTCAGTATTCTCGGCATGGTTGATTACCCTAATACTGGCTACCTTCTTTTTCTGAAATTGAGATTTCTTATTTTGAGCAGGTTCCTTGTCTTTGGACTTGGTGTGCTCTCCTGGGTCTGACCGTCCTCTTCTTTCCGAATTCTGTGGAAAAGATCGAGAGGGACGTGTATCAATACTTTGATATCTATCAGGTTTTTTCAGATTATCCCTATTTCTAAGGTTATATCTTTTCTCAGAGGGCTCCCGTTGGGGAGACTGGCGTTCTCGAGTCGGAGTTCTTTCCCTCCGTCGAGGAGACCTTCCTCTGGACTGGAAAACTTTTTCCTTGGGAGTGGATTGTTTATTTCCATCCCAGCTCTTTTTAGGAGTATTTAAATTATTTTTAATAAATAATTTTTCAGGATTTTCGAGCAGTTGGGGCTTTACTCGTTTCCCACCCAAGCTGTCTCTACCTAATTCTTCATAGCATTTTTCTATGATTTTTGCAAGCTCAACAGGATCTTTTATATCTGTTTCCTTCAACTTCTGGCGAATCGCCACAGATGCTGCTTCTCCTCTAATGTTGGCTAATAATATAGCCGTGACCTGCTTGAAGTCTTTCAGTAATTTCATACCTAGATTTAAAGCGGGCTCTGGACCGAATTCATTTTGAATCTGTTTCAGCACTTCTGGTATTACCGCCATAGACGGAACACCGTGTTTTTTTGTGTAAATGGAAGCAAAGACTGTACCCCAAGTGTCGCAGTCCTCCACGTGTGGTGCGATTCCCATAGGAAGGCAGATGGTCAAGATTCTGTGTTTCTCAATAGGGGTAGTATCAGGAAATACTGCCTCTATTTGAGTGATTTTCTGTGCTAACCAGAAAGGAATTTGTTCCCGTTTTACGGGTGTTTTACCAAGACATGACTGTATGTTCTGTGGTGTAATTTTATTTGTGTTCCCCTGATGAGGGGTCAGCTGTGGTGTATTAACAGCTGGCTGGACTGTTGCAGTCCGCATTACATATTGGACTAATTGCCTATGTATTTTTAATAATGTGTTTAGCTGTACTAACAGCTCTTCTCTAGACATTTTTACAATGTCAGGATGTGGTGTGTAGCTGGCTAGAACCGGCCACGTGGCTCCTGGTCTACCTAGTGGACCGAGCCTGGTAATGTGATCATTGTGTTTTAGGGCGCCATTAAACCAGAGCAGGTGCTCTTGAAATTTAAGTGGAATTTCAATCTCCTCGAAAGGAGCGTACTCTTCCGGAGGTTTCTCTATTTTGTAATAGTGAAACTCTTTTGTTATAGCGTTTACCGCTGGAAAGTTTATCCATGAATAGAATACCTCTGTCTGCCGATACTCGTGAGCCTCTATCACGAAAATTACTGTACCACCTTGTGGTGTCAGTCCGTTTTCTATAAGTTTTAACGTTATAGATCTTCTTAAGTGGACCGGGATGATAATAGCATCCGGGTCTGTGTATTCAGGACCTTGCTGAGTCGCATCTGCTGCGGCCCCAGAGGTTCCGTTTTCTGGCATTGTAAAAATGCGAGGTTTGCAGAGTAGGTCTCCAAGGAGACAAAGATTAGGTGCACAATATTTTGGAACACTGTATCCTTCAACGTTGAATAAACCAGAGCTTTACATAGGAATCTCTTCCTACTGAGTTCGGGCGGATTTTAACCTTTCACCCACTCCAGACGTCTATTGGAGTATTTACGGGAGAAAGGGGTCTGTGAAATATGCACGACTGAGTTACTCTAAAAGTCTTGCGTTAGTTTATCGCCTTACCAAACGTTTGGGCGCCATGTAGTGTAGTTCCTAGTTTCCCACTAGGCCCTGCGCATTGGAATAACATAAACAGTAGTATCGACGTGGAACTGCGGATATTCCAGGCCTCCACTGACTATGCTAAACTTAATTGGGTTGTGTTACCAACTAGCTCAGAGGTCACTGGAAACTTTCTTCTCTGCATAGGAAGTGATCAGCTTCCTTGGCACAGACAAGAAGGGATTCAACTTTCCAACAACCGTGCAACATGACAACTTTGCTCCTCAGATCAAGAGTCAATCTCTAGGGTTGTGTGAAACAATAGACATGTATTTCACTCAGTCAGTCTAGTGCAGTTTACTTTCACGAGATGTAGAGAATAGAGAGACGGGCGTTTGTCAATAAAGGGTTAACATTTATTGAACAGTCTTTCTTCTCGTACAAGAGAAATGTATTGCCACAATTGCAATAATTGTTATTATAAAAAATACGTACAGTAAGATAAGTATTGCGAGATAGAACTGTAAAAGCATTGATATGGTTTCTTAGCCATACAATGGTTTAAAAGTAATAAAACATATATACAGTCATATATACATTAGGCTAACATACTCAACTGGTGCTTCTAACTAAGCCTACCCCAGTGTGCCTGACCTAAGCCTAACACGTGAAAGGGGAGTAAGTAAGTAGCTTTAAGTTAAGTTGGTTTTGCCAAGGTTTGTTTCAAGAATTCTCGTCTAAGGGTTTAGTCAACACCATACCTCTGAATAGAATGATGGAGGATTGGTATCTCCTTCAGGGGTCTCTCTCGATATCCCAGTCACCTGCGAGGGTAAACCGGAAATGCCGTGGCTGGATTTCTCTGCACGAGAAAGGCAGCGGCTTCTCTTCAGCGCGTCGAGGAAGGAGGGGGGACAGCGTCCGCGGGCAGCTGGAATCTGCTGGATGTCTTCGCAGAGGACGGCTGTTCAGCTCCTTAAGCGTACTGTACCATAGTTCGCGCTTTAGCGCGATAATGGTATCAGCAGCTTCACCACCACAGGATAGCAGGCTGCAGCGACAGAGTGCTAGATTTACCAACACGGGGTCGTGCAGGCAGCTGGCTTCAGTAGCTCGTACAACAGGCATTGCTTAAGGCAACGTTGGTAATATTTATACCTGACAGGTGCCGGGTTTGACGCAAGTTTGCTGGACATAAGACGTCAATTAAAGATGTCACTAGGAAGTGATAGTTATCAGTTGCTCATTAGAGTTCTATTACTAATCAAAACATAGCAAGCGGGGATTTCCAGGTTTGCTGAGTTTTTATCTTGTTGAAGAACTTGGAGTGTTATCTAGGAATATCAGATAGTGACTACTGCTCTGTCATTGCACTAATTGGTCGCAAAGGAAGTGGCAGAGGGAACTATGCTGGAATGTGGCTCTGTTCGTGTGAGGCCAGAGATGACTTTTCAGAAAATCGCACTTGAACGGTTATGCCAATATAGGGAATAAATGGATTTATAGCCGAATAGGGGCATAAGGTCACAGTATTGATCAGGAACCTAGATAAACACGCAACACCGGGCGTGGTCTACCACCAGGAACTCTGTGTGCTCTTTCTACCGTGAACATTTTTCCAAGTCCTCGGGGCTTTAAATGGCTTAGTATGATATCTTCAACAAAAAGATCAGCCGAATGTCTCTCAGCCTTTCCCGGCACACCTATAATACGTACGTTGTTTCTACGCGCCCTCCCTTCGTATTTGTCCAACTTACGGCCTGCAATATCACTTGCGGTTTTAAGATCACGTACTTCTCTCTGTAGCGACGTCACATCATCTGTAAGGCTAGACGTTTTAATGTCCAGGGATTTCACTTTTTCACTAGTTTTAGTGAGGTCTGCACCGAGTAAATTAACTTCGATCGTTACCGTGTCCAATTTATGCTCCAAGGACTCCATCTTCTTTCCCAGCGACGTACGTACCCCCTCTATCGCCGCCATCACATCCTGCAGCATAGGTTCTACCGCGGTGGTCAACTTTTCCACGACTACCTCCTGAGATTTCCTGGTTCCCGACGGCGAGCCCTTAGGTTGAGTATAGTGATCCAACTTGTTGGTTTGTGTGAACCTAGTGCCTCGGGCGCCTTCGACTGCTGCTTATCCGTCTCCGTCCTTGCCGCCATGTCGTGACCCCTGAAGCGCGGCCCAAGCCTCCGCAGCTCACCCACCCCCAAAGCCGGTATGTCGGGACCAGCAGCAAAGTGTTTGCACCGGCACGGGTGATACAATAGGTTGAGCAAATTCTGGTGTGTATCATGCACAGTTCCAACCACAGGTCAATATGCTGCTAGTCCAAGAGCCAGAAGGCCCTTAACGGCCCAACACAGTCACTGAGGGCACTAACTTTGATCGGGCAACACTGAAGTGCGCCGTGCAGCCGACATCCAACCAGGAGTCTTCGCCTGTTTATTGAGTATGCCACATCAGTGTACGTCGCCTGCTAGATACGGACCTCCGATTTCCGGGGCCCAGTGCATTAACCACCATCATAAACCTCAGGTGGAGGGGAGAGGGCGATAGCGGCTTGTCCAGGGGGCCACTATGTTGTCAATCTCGCAGTGTATGTGGTATTAATCATGTACAAACGCTGCAGGGATCCAGATCAAACCTCTTAGGCCTCAATGTACCACAGATGGAGACGATCCAGCTTCCGGCGGATTACTTCTCCTCTAGCCATCATTACGGCCGCGATGACAAGTAGGAGGGGGGGGTCCATTCAAGCAATGCGCGTCGCTGCTCCCCACCCTCCACAGCACTGCCTGCGGTCTCCACACACATCGGGCCGATTCACGTTTTCCAGAAGTCCAGGGGGAGGAGGGGAGGCGCCCCGCGCCAGGCACAACACCCCGCCACCAAGCTCCCACTGCGCCGAGCGGTCGACGTTCTCTCATCCACATCCCGCACACCTCCGATGGCCGGCCGCTGCAGTATTCGAGCCGCAAGAGGCTCACAGGGAGCTACACCCAACTTATCCGGGCCGCGCCGGAGAATCTCATAATCCGCCCGCTGTTGACACACTACAGCTGGGGCAATGCTTTAACTTGAGGCCCGGGCTTCTGAGGGCCAAGGCCGCAATATTCAAATGCCTCTCCTGTCCGTGTCCAACGTCTGATCGGAGCGCCGATCGTGGCTCCCGTCACCGCTTCAGCTCCTTCAGCAGCGCCTACCACTTGCGCACGGGAGTTATGTCAGGATGAGGACCGGGGCTGCGGGGGTCTCGGGAGCTCAAAACTCATGCGGACATTTTGGTCGCGTTCGTAGCTCCTCCTACTATTAATGTAGTGTTAATCAATTCACAAGGGGAGTCATAGGCTCTAATTTCACCACAGTGTTCATACCAAAATACATCAAACCAATGTCATTATACTAAGTCTCTACCACAATTTGAGCACTTACCCATCAATTCTGGTAAAACAGGAGGTAAAACCACAGATCAACCCAAAGCAATCTGTAGCTTCAAACCACCTGGACAGATTAGTACTGTAGTATGTTCAAGTTCAAGTATGGAAATAATTCAACATTGGAGCAAATTGAATTTAATTTTAGAACGGCCATCCATGGTACTTCGGAACAGCGGCCCTCATCAAATCTAATTCCCCAACACGAGCGTACAGGTTTAGATGCCGTGCAAAGTAGGGAAATTCATACAAACTACACAAACAATATAAACAATAAAAATCAAATCAATTCTTCAACTAGTAGGCAAAATCTTTCTACAAACTTACATAGTAATCAATTGAATGCAGATGCAGAGCTATGGACTGGAACCTCAAATGAGGAGAATGAGTACTATACACAAAGGGGTCGATTCCGGTTCAGTAAAATCCCGTACGAATAGCCGTACGGAGCATTTTTCCAGTGCGAATCGTATTCTCGAACATCCTCGTACGTACGATGTAGTACGATGCATACGCAAAGCAGTTCTCCGTCCGAATAGTACCAAAGCCCGTACAACTCAATAATCCGTACGAATCGCATTCCAAACGCGCAGTACGTGATGTCCGTATGGATCGAAGCATAATTTTTCGACCCAGCATGTACGATTCGTCCAGTCAACACTCCGTACTACTCTTTTTTTGCGAGAGCTCAAACGTCCGGAAAAGCAGAATTCGACTCAAAATGCATGCAAAACGGACCCCTGGTGCGGTTCGTACACCCCATGATCTTAAGGGTACGGTTCATACACCTACGATCATGGGGTACGGTTCGTACACCCCATGATCGTAGGGGTAAAGTTCATACACCTACGATCATGGGGTACGGTTCGTGCACCCCATGATCGTAGGGGTACACTCGTAGGAAGATTTATGTCCGCTCAATGGTCGAACCAAATCATACAAACCACCTAAGTCAACATATCGAGCTGGCACCAGACAAAACACTCCTGATTATATAGCAATAAATATGGAAGCCTGGCATCTCATCATGGATGTGGGAGATACCAGCAGGCTCGAAAGTGATCAGGACCCATTGCTTTTGCTCCTGAAATACCTAGGACCTCTACGAGTTAAAGCCTACTCGAAATACAAAAAGTCATAAAGTTATTTTAAATTCAAATAGGAAAAATATTATTAGGCCACAAGATAGCAAAGAAATAGATATCCACTCTACTAGTTCAAAATTGTTAACCTTACACAATATGATATTAGATGCACCAGTGAATAACGTGGCGCAACAACAGTTACAAATGCTTACGTTTGAGGAGTTATTGGCACAAACAACTTTAGAAAGAGATTATCAAATTAACTGCGACCCTGTGAAATTTTCCCAGGACGGTAGAGATTGGTATGACGAGGAATGTGCAAAATTGAAAAATCACTGTCCCTGGCCCTAAAGAACCGATATGTAGGAAAAGCATATGAACAGTTTTTTTGGGAGAAGAGAAAATAATATAAGGGGCTTTTAAAATATAAAAAGAAATACTACTCACATAAGCAATAGCAAGAGCTCCTGGATGCAATATCTTCATGAAATGCAAAGAAATTCCGGGAATTAACAGAAGTGGCTGTGAAGGTTCTCTGAGGAATCTGGAGCTGAACATTAGTTCTCAAATGTGGGTAGAACACTACAGCATGCTGTACAAAAAAGACGCTGAATCTTTGCACAATGGGCCCGATACTCCTGTATTGTACTGTCAACAACCAACAGCCGATAACTATAGTGCCAGTAGGAATAAGGGAGGTGAAGATCAGAAATGGAACTTAAAAAGAGGACAGACATCTACAACATTTCTTACACCTGCAGCAAATTCTGACGAGAGGGAAAACGCAACAATTTACTGTCAGGAAGTTGAGCAAGTAACCCTCATAAAGCAGCTGTCCCAGACAAAATTCCATCTTATGTCTTTCGCAACCAGATAACTCTTTGGTCTCCAGTTCTAACCCAACTTTTAATATCATCTAAGAGAAATTCCACATTCATGGCAGAAATCACTAATTGTGCCTATCCATAAAAAGGGTTCAAGGGATCTTGTCACTAATTATCGACCAATTTCTTTACCTGATGGTGTGGGTAAAATATTTTGAAAATTGCTTTTTTCTCGCTTACACCAACGGTTGGAAGACTCAGATTTGATAACGCCATACCAAGCTGGGTTCAGGAGTATGGTATATCAGGTCTTCAGACTGAATTTAATTTGTTTTAGATATATATGTCTTAAAAACTCTCCACTCTACCTGGTGGACCTTTAAACAGCTTTTGATAGCGATGATCGCCCAACATTGTGGCAAACCCTAAATAGAATTCGCATCCCTGATGACATCTTGAAGCTCTTAATTGCTCTGCATTCTGGTAACATCACAAGAATTAGATAAAGCAAAAGAGGGGTATATACAACCGAAATACCAATCGAGTGAGGAGTCAAACAGGGCTGCGTTTTAACAGTTACATAAATTACATAATTGCAGCTCTGAAAAATCTTCATTTGGGTGTACGGAAAGCAGGCAACTATCACATTCCAATTTTGCTTTTTGCGGACAAAGCAGTACTGTTGCAAGAACGGAGATAGCAATGCATCGACTATTAGAAGGCTTTGAGTCTTTCTGTGCAGCAAGGTAATTTTCCATTAATGTCGATAAAATGATATATATGATATATATGATTTTAAATCAAAAACAAAAATTGTGAGCGACTTTTAAGGTTTATAAAACATCATTGAAACAAGTATCCACTTATGATTATCTTGGCATATGACTAGATGATAAACTTAAGTGGTCCCTACAGCAATCAAAAAGCACAATAATTCGCAAATTCATTGGGCAAGCATTCAGTGAAATCAGCAATCCTAGCCTACAAAATGAAAGCAAGGGCTGCTTGTATATACGGTACTGAGGTTTGGGGTTACAAGAAAAGCACTGAAATTCAAATCACTGAAAATAATTTCATACGACGACTGCTACAACAGGGCCCTGGTACACCAATTTTGAGGCCTATATTGCACTGGCTCCCCTAAGATATTGGGTTATCGTATGGTCTAAACCTGAATTGAAATCATATAAACTTACATTGCAAGATATTATGAAGCAGCAAGACTATTACAAGCTACAATGGTTTGCTAATTTTTCAGACGTTCTGACCACCATTGACTTAAATAAATATTACCTTCATCCTGAAGCGATCACAAAGGATAGCCTTGATATGGTAACAAAGGCATATTGGCACTACAAATAATGAATAATCATGAGCCCGCTAGGTGCCTTATCAAAGCGCTATTTTTCTTTCAATCAAGAATTGGGTTTGATTGATTGTCTGGACGATGTTTATCCGGCAGGAAAAAGAACTCTCTATCTTAAAATTAGACTCAGTATCATACCAGAGGCTTCTGTGACTCAAAGATGGCTGAAAATAGCTTGTGATGGAATGGAGCAGTGGCCTTGTCCCCTTGGAGGATGTGAAACGCCAACACCCTTTCTTCAGCTGTGTCACTTTACTTACGACATCCGTAGATATAATTTTTATACCTATCAAGCATATGCCACAACTTCAGCAGCACCCAAAGAAAGAATAAGTAAGTAAGTAAGTAAACTGAATTTCTAAAGTGCCTGGTTACACTGACAGTGTGTCCCCGCGCTAGTATGTAAGCTCACATGCAACCCTAGGCGGCATAGCACCACCTGCTCTGACTCTAAAGGCATCCTTTTGGGAAGAGGTACGTTTTTAATTCTTTGTGAAACGCCGTTTCCGAGGTTTTCAAGCACAGCTTACTGGGAAATCCATTCCGCAGTCGGGCAGCCAGGAACCTGAATGACCTCCACCCCATTCTGGCTCCTTTGACCTTGGGTACCTGTGCAAGACCCGCCCCACTTGATCTTAATTGCAGAGTCGGGATGTGTGGCACTAACAGATTTTGAAGAAAGCGAGGGCCTTTCCCCTGAATGATGTGATGGCTAACACATAGGCTCTTGAACTCTACCCGTTTAGTAACAGGCAGCCAGTGTTACGCCTCCAAAGCCCTAAGAGAAGACGCTCTCCTAGGCAGCCCTAGGACCAGCCGTGCTGCCGCATTTTGAATCCGCTGCAGCCTTTGCAGATATCTCACGTTCGCCCCCAGATAGAGGGCATTGCCACAATTCACAAGACACAATTTATATATTATTAGTATAAAGAAAGAGGCCATGCGGATGATTCTGACATGACAGTATATTCAGGTTGAAGGAATTTTCTAGAAAGCTTTTTTTTTGGGAATATCCAGTGATGGTGTGAAAGTGGTGGCATTTTGGATTGAAGTCTATTTCAACTCCTCTCTGAACCACACCCATCAGTTGTTGTCCTGGATGAGTGGTGGGTTCGATGAGCTCCTACTACCAAAACAAGGAGCAACCAACTACTTACCTGAGATTCCTGATCTGTGTAAAGCCTCATCCTGGAAGACTGCAATTCAAGAGATACCTCGAAAACCTGGAAGAGAAAGAAAAGAGAATCAAGGTCTGCTAAAGAAAAAAAGGCCTCCAACACTATTCCTTCCCCGCCATGGCCAAACTTCCCGCTATGGCCAAAATTCTCAGATGACCCAACGGAGTAAGGGTTGTTGGAGATATAGCTATATGTCTGCCCAGTAAATTTAGATGGGTGGACATATAGGGTAAACAGTAAAAATATCGAGTACAAAATATCTAATGGACATAATATCGAGTTTAAAATATAGAATGGACAAAATATCGAATGGACAGAATATAGACATCAAAAATATCGTTTTTAAGGTAAGTAATGTAATATCGACTGTTAAAAATATAGAAAGTTAAAATATCGAAGTATATAATATAGGTTATTAAAATTATCGAATTTTTATTAATATCAAATTTTTATAGTGTTTTTTATGTTATTATATGTGTGAAAAGTGTGTATTTATGTTATAATTAATTTTAAAATAATGAATTTTGTTTTTTTAATTTTGCGTAATTTAATTCTGTAGCGGGTTGTGGGTTTATAGGGGAATAGGGTGGGAAGTAATTTAATTATAATTAATTAAATATGTAAATGTAGTTATTGATATTAATTTTTAATTAATTGTTAATTAATTTATATTTGGTAATTAATTAAATTTTATTTGGCAATTAATTTTAATTAATTGATTAATTGCTAGTTATGTTAATTTTACTAATTTATTTTCTGTAGCGGGTTGTGGGTGTATAGGGGAATTGGGTGGGAAGTAATTTAACTATAATTAATTAAATATGTAAAATTATTTATTGGTATTTATTTAGAATTAATTGTTAATTAAGTTTTTATTGGTAATTAATATAATTTTAATTGCCAATTAATTTAATTTATTGATTAATTGCTAATTATGTTCATTTTACTAATTTATTTTTTGTAGCGGGTTGTGGATTTATAGGGGAATAGGGTGGGAACTAATTTATTTATAATTATTTAAATAATTACATTTATTTAATTGTATTTAATTTGAATTAATTGTTAATTAATTTTTAATTGTTAAATTATTAATTGTTAATTTGTAATTAATTTGTATTAATAGGTAACTAATTGTAATAATTAATGTTAATTAGAAATTTTAATAGATTAATTATTATATTATATGAAATTGGTAATTACTTGTAATTAATTTTTTATAGATATTAATTTATATTTTTTTAAATAATATATGAAGTATTTACTTTCCCTACTGTTGCACTCTCTGGAGTGGAACTAGTAATTTTAACCCCTACGCTATCCAATGCTTTCCCTACTGTTGCACTCTTTGGAGTGGGAATAGTAATTTTTACCCCTACGCTATCCAACGCTTTTCCTACTGTTGCACTCTTTGGAGTGGGAATAGTAATTTTTACCCCTACGCTATCCAATGCTTTCACTACTGTTGCACTCTTTGGAGTGGGAATAGTAATTTTTACCCCTACGCTATCCAACGCTTTCCCTACTGTTGCACTCACTGGAGTGGGAATAGTAATTTTTACCCCTACGCTATCCAACGCTTTCCCTACTGTTGCACCCACTGGAGTGGGAATAGTAATGTTTACCTCTACGCCATCCAACGCTTTCCCTACTGTTGCACTCACTGGAGTTGGAATAGTAATTTTTACCCCTACGCTATCCAACGCTTTCCCTACTGTTGCACCAACTGGAGTGGGAATAGTAATTTTTACCCCTACGCTACCCAAAGCTTTCCCTACTGTTGCACTCTTTGGAGTGGGAATAGTAATTTTAACCCCTACGCTATCCTTCGCTTTCCCTATTGTTGCACTATTTGGAGTGGGAATAGTAATTTTTACCCCTACGCTATCCAACGCTTTCCCTAATGTTGCACTCTTTGGAGTTGGAATAGTAATTTTTACCCCTATGCTATCCAACGCTTTCCCTACTGTTGCACCCACTGGAGTGGGAATATTCATTTTTACCCCTACGCTATCCAACGCTTTCCCTACTGTTGCACCCACTGGAGTGGGAATAGTAATTTTAACCCCTACGCTATCCAACGCTTTCCCTACTGTTGCACTCTTTGGAGTGGGAATAGTAATTTCTATCCCTACGCTATCCAACGCTTTCCCTACTGTTGCACTCTCTGGAGTGGGAATAGTAATTTTTACACTTCCACTATTGTACGGTAATAATATTGGATATTATTTAATTATATTATGTTACTATATATATATATGTTTGAACAAATATGATTTAACTTTTTTTTATAACTTTCATTAATTATTTAATTATTATAAGTTAATGTAAGTATTTTAAAGAATATTTTAGTAATTAATTTTTAATATTAATTAAATTTAACATTGTTTTTAATAAAGTCGATATTTTAATAAACTATATTTTTGTAAATTATATTTTTTACTTGATATTTTTGTACTTACCTGTTTGTAGATACAAACTCGATATTCTGTCTGTCGATATTTTGTCAACGATATTTTTGATAGTCGATATTATGTCCCTCGATATTATGTCAGTGATCCGACATATAGATGTCTTTTTTTGCTTCCTGTCAATGCTAGGCAAAAATTGCCCCTTTTCCATGAGACAAAGCTCCTGTGGAAAGGGAGGATTGTTTTTTGGGATTTAGAAATATGAAATCTTGCTTTAGGGCTTTGTTTTTGAAGATAAAAAAAATATGGAAGTTGGACAGATGGCTCTGTCATATTGGCAGAGCCGTCCTTCAAATTTTCAATGCATTTTCAGGATCTGCCATGACCGTCGTTCCTGGAAATGCTGGCTATAGATATGTTTGCTTGTCCAACGGACATATCTGATTATGGCGGGCAGATTAACCTTGGCATGGTGGTAGTGAAGTTCTCCATCATACCGATGAATAATACTCCGCACGACTAGATATAAATTGGGCCCTTTATAAGGACTTAAAAGGTTATCTGGGAGGTAAGGCCCCAAAGGAGATTAACGCTGGGTAGGAATCCTATACCTTAATGTTTAAAGCTCACCCTGTTTTACCTTTATTTTCTTAACAACACATTGTGTGGCAAAATAGCTGTGACGAAAAAAGGGTTGAGAGATAGCAAGTAAATTGTGAATTGTGAGCCATTTAGATCCAAAACCAGAGGCAAAAATGCAACATCTTACTCCCTCAATGTCAACAGAAACCCCCCTGGTCCCAAGGAATCATAGTCTCTCAAACGTGCAGAAGATTTGCATGAGGCGTTTCATCACTCTAAGGAAAGGTAGGACTCCTCCTTGTTCCTGCAGAAGTCCAGACTACAAGTGACACAATAACCTAGATCTCGTTTGGGATTTGACAATGAGGAACACAGGCAAGACACAGTCAGCAATGTAGAGGGCGGGGTATGGTGCTGATGGGCAGAAGCAATTCAGAGAGCAGGATAGTACCCATGGCAGATGGGGTGGGAGAAGCAACAGAAAGACTGGGGATGCAGGATGGAGGCACACGTGGGAGGAAAGCAAAATGGAAGATGCGAGGAGGGAACAATTGAACTGGGAAAGAAATGAAATTTGAGCAGGTTTGGAAAAGTAAACAGGCAAAAGAGTAACAGGTGTAGAATGGGAGACTCACATGGGGAAGAGAGCTGGAAAACACTAGGTAGGTGAGGCAGCTGGAAAACAGGAACACTTATGGAGTGCTTAAACTAAAGAAAAAAAGGTGCGCTTGAAAATTCAGCGGTGTAAGGACACAAGTAATGTGTCCATGCTTTAGCTGAGTGTTCAAACACTTGAAGATGATGGAAAGCCAGCACAAGAAGCCCAATGATGAACTAGTAAGCAAGTTAAAGAGACAACAAAGCCAAACGATGTTCAACAATCCATCGACTATAAGCCCACTGTAAAATGTTGATATGGCTGCAAGAATGACCTCCAGGGCCACAATGCACGATATAAAGCTTCTCATTCATTCATTTGTTTGTTCATTCAGTCACACTGTAATGCTGTTCCAAAGATAACATGTTTCCAGGAGAACTGAAGGGCGTCTGATTTTTGTTTCTTGATCCAATCTGCCATTATCATTACTTTCTATGGACAGGGTTTCATGAATAAGATTAGTTTAAGAAACTCATTCAAGGAAAGAGAAGTGTATCCTGCTTGGGTTAAAGTTAAACGAGGCCGCTATGCATTTAAAGAAGGGGTAAATGTTTCTGCTTGCAGGTTTGTTCTGAGGCATAAATAAGGGGTCACCCCACCAGATTTTTTGTTTTCCTGTTTCTGAGATGTACTTTGTAATTTTGGTGGCATAGCTAGACCTTTTGCTGCCCATGGTGGTGCCTGCGTTTACCACCCCGTGACGGCCACAGGTAAGAGCGAAGAGCAGGGTAGGTGGCTGTTAGATAGATGATGATAAGGGTAAAAGTGTTGCAACCCCCAAAACTCATGCTGCCCGGGGTGAACCCTCCCCCCCCCCCACCTCTGCCGCTACGCCACTGTGCAACCTATCTGAAGATGGTTCATGCTGAAAAGGTTCTAAATGTCAATAGAATGTTTCTAAGTGGCATATGCTGTATTGGTCCTGCTAGACCTCATATAATCAGGAGAAAAGTGGTAAGTTGGGTTATAAGATCTAGGAGGCATAGCCAACGAAGAATTCTTACTTGAAGGTTGTGTGGAATGGTGTAACCTCTGGGTTGGCTGGTTTGGAATCCATTTAATTAAATTTTTGACGGCATCCCTGCATGTTATGGTGAGGATTCTGCTTTGAAACTGCCTTGAAAATTGCAGTTAATGTGCAGGCATTGGAAGCAGTGCTCTTGTTGGGGGTTGTGAGATTGTGGGTAGTACTGAGTGAAGTAAATATTAACCTTGCTTCCAACGCACAGTGAATGACTAAAACATATGGATAGTCTTCTCAAGAGACCTGACATTTATGTATTGGCCTGAATAATGTGATGCCCTTAGAGATAAATGTTGATTGTTAATTTCCCAGGGGTGTTTGACTAGCCTGCTGCATTGAATCTGAGGAATGTATCAGGTTCCTATACGCTCACCAATCTTTTTAAATGTTCTTCTGCTGTGTGCTTAACCCCTTGGCTGCGGCGGTAATTCCGCCGTATTGCTAGGTGGATGGGTGCCGCATGGCGCCTCCATGCTCCGGTCGGAACCACTCCGTCACGAGCCTCGGGTGCGCTGTGCTTGTGACGGAGTGGTTCCGTCACGGTCCCACCCGCTCAATAGAGTGCAGCGCAGGCGCGGCGGCTGGGTCGTGACGGAAGCACTCCGTCACCAGCACAGCACATCCGTGGCTGGTGATAGAGTGGTTCCGTCACTAGCATCGATGAGGTTAACTCACCCTTGGCCTACATCAGGTAGATGTGGAGTACTGCGCAGGCAGGGGTAGTGACTGAGTTGTATGTGTGCTTAGGATGGGTACAGTAAAAGGATGGAGCAGTACTGCATAGTACATGTGTGGTTAGTACAATAATTAGCTGTATGTTTGTCTGAGAGGAATACATCACATGAGAGATGTTAAGCTAGGTGTGCACTGGGACCACATGTTCTGGGTGTATGTATGCATGCAGGAGATACAATATATGAAGGGTAAAGAGTTGGGCAGTGGGCACATCACAAGTGTGTGTGCTGGCAGTGTATGTCTTTTAAAATAAGCACATCCTAGTTGCATATCCCACGAACCAGCCACATCTCCGGACATCTGAGAGACCTTCACTGGCTCCCCGTCAACAAAAGAATCACCTTCCGCCTCCTCACCCACGCACACAAAGCCCTACACGACCAAGGCCCGAGCTACCTCAACAGCCGAGTCAACTTCTACGCTCCCAAACGCCACCTCCGATCAGCCAACCACGCCCTCGCCGCCGTCCCCCGCATCCGAAGAGCGACTACAGGAGGAAGGTCCTTCTCCTACCTGGCCGCCAAGACCTGGAACTCCCTCCCGACCGACCTGCGCCTGACCCAAGACCACCTCTCCTTCAGGAAGAAGATGAAGACCTGGCTGTTCGAGCAGTAGCGGCTCCCCCCCCCCCCCCCCCCCCAGCGCCTTGAGACCCTACGGGTATGTAGCGCGCTTTATAAGTGTCACTGATTGATTGATTGATATAGGAAATGTCAGTACTGAACAGTGTGCGCAGACTGAGTGTGTGTGTTGAATGTATATGTACATGTGAAGATACAATGCATAGACATGTTAGTGCTGAACGGAAAGTGTGCTGAAAATGTGCCTGTAATCTTACACTGTATGGAGGACCCTTGGTTCCATTTTGGGAAGCCCAGCCCTACCTGGTAAAGACATGAGGAGGAGAGGAATGCCCCAGACAGATTTGTGTACTGCTGTGTTCCTGTGAGCTGGATGAGGGCCAAGTGTAAAGAAAAGGAAGAGAGTCCCTTTAGATTTTGAAAGACTGCTTTTTGATTCAGTGATAGTTCACAAGGACAAGGCATGGACACACCTCAGGAAGGGAGTTGTGGCTGATAAGAGAATTATAAAGTGGAGGACAGTGGGGCTGGGATTAACCTTTTGATACACATATCATTGTGGCTGACATCCAGGTGTGAACTCCGGCCGCTCCCATGAATTTTGTTGTGGACAATCAGCTTTGCGGTAGTGCCTGCTGTGGCAGACCTATTTCATGCAGGAATATGAGAAGCAGAAGTGCCCATTTCAAAGGTAGCTGAACCCCAACATAACACTTCAAAGACACAGATTTACCATTACAAAATTCTATGCCTCCCCAGGTGAGGCGTAACAAGGAGAAACACATGTATTTCTCCTTGTTACTACTCTTTCTATGTGTGCTGCATTTTGCAGCACACATAGAAAGAGGAAAATGACTCTGAGGATTGTTTTTGTGCAGGAAGATGTCCCTTAATACACAGGCAGACTTGTACCAATGTGCCAGTGATCTGCACAGCTGAGGTGGAATCATCAGCAGACACAGAGTCATCAACAGTCTGTTGGTATCCAGTCTCTACATTGAAAACGATGTTTGGTGAGTGATTGTCACATGCAATAATTAGAGGAGTCTCTTGTAAGGGACTTCCCAGGATGCTGGACAGTCACCATGTGTCCTTTGGTGTTAGTGATGGTAAATGGTTCAGCTTTAAAATGAGCATCAGACTTTCTTATCCTGGTTTTCTGACAAGCACTCAATCTCCTATTGTAAAGGTAAAATCTTTCACATGACGTTGTCTGTTAGCATTTATTTTCATTTCTGTTTGTGAAGGTCCGTAGTATGAATGTCTTCCTCATTCTGGGATCTGAGGTTGGTTCATTTGAGGTAGATTGGTCATCATGGCTCTTTCAAACATGAGAGTCGCAGGCCTTTCCCCTGTCGCGGAGTCAGGGGTTGAACGGTAAGCTCGATGACTAGTGTTTAAAACACCTTCTCCAATGCAGTACTCGGGACAGCTTTTCTTTACTCATGAAATGGTGTAATAGGCCAAAGTGGGGTACTTTTTGGATGCTTTATATTGAGGTGATTGAGGGGATTTAGAAAGTCTTTGAATTCTCGACTATTATTAGGTGGGCCCTTGTCAGATTTTAAGATTGCCGATATATCCCACTTTACAAAGAGGCCAGCTAATCTTTGAATAACCTTTTCAAGTGTAGTGGATGAAAGGTCTTCCACAGTGGAATATGGGAGTATTTATCAGCAATGGCTAAAGATGATGTTCATTATCAAGAGGACCAAAGAAATCAACAGCAATTCTCTCCCAAGCACGATGTGGCAATTCTTACATGTTCAAAGTGTGTCGAATACCTTGAGATGGAAGACAGTTGCATCTATGACGTCTTATATTCTTTTTCAACCCTTTCATCAAGGTAAGGAAACCAGGCTCGGTCACGGAGAGCTCCCTTGTTGGCAACTATTCTCCGTTGTCCCTCCTGGGCAACGTTGATGACTTGTTGTCCGAGACTCCAGGGAATAAGAATTTGTGTACCTTGCCGAACAAGGCCTCCTTGAGTCACTGAAAGTTCATCTCTTACATTTTCGAATTTCAAATACTCACAGTTGCTAGTGAGAGGTCTAGATTTCTGGTTCCGTGATTGATGCGTAATAATGTCTTTTAACCTTAAAAGGTCACTATCTTGGCTGGTGGCAGTGACAATTTGTTATATAGACATGGCCGCAGGTGAGCTCGATTTCACAATAAAATTGAAGTAAGCCTTTGCTGTCTTAGATGGGGTTCCAGCGCATTGAAATGACACTCTTGAAAAATAATCAGCAGGATTCTGATATTTTCCTGAACAATGACGATTTATATAGTTGTATACCCCAACGATCAATTTGAGGAGGCGTTTTGGCTTTGGGGTTGCTAAATATCGCCAACATTGCTTAGTGATCAATCACTGCTGTGAAAGTCTTTCGCTATAAGAACACATAGAAATATTAGCAAGCTCATATTACTGGCAATTTTTATTTTCTCTGGTTGCGAGTAAGCACTTCTGTTTATGACAGGCTCTTACTGGCATATGCCACAATATGTCTCCGGGCATGGGGCTGTCTATTGTGCTGTGCAAGGATTGTGCCTAACCTGATAAGGCTAGAGTCAACTTCAAATTCTCTATAAAGTTTGGGAACAAAGAAGGCCATTTCAGTGGCACTTTCAATAAGTTGCTTGAGTTCTTCTCACTCACATTTATGTGACCTATGAAAAGACAGATTCCTTTTTGTCGGTTCTCGTGTGGTGCACTGACTGTAGCAAAGCCTTGGCCATTCCAAGAAATGATTGTAACATACAAAATGTCTTGTGGGGGAATTGCAACAGACAGCACTTGCACTTTAGCTGTATCAGGTGTCATACCCCTATCAGAAAAGACATGGCAAAAGAATTGTAAGCTTTTCTTGTAGAATTCACATATGTCAGCATTCAGAGTTAAGCCTACTTCTTTCAGCAACATCAGGTGTAATCACAACATGACAAAAATGACAGATCTTTTTTTGCGAACAGGACTCATAACAAATTGCCCCAAATGGGTAATCATCTAGCAAATAGAGGCAGCAGGGAACACACAAACACTTATTTTGGACAAAGAACAGAGATGGATGTACAGACTTTCAACTCAAAGAGAGGGACTTAATGACAAGATACCCTGGAATACACTTAACCAGAGATGATACACACACTAAGACAGGGATTTACATTCAGATCTGACACTCATCTATGAACAGGGAGCTCATGTATATCCCTAAATGGCACAGGTAGCAATTTAGCATTACAACATACACCACAAGTCTGACTAACGTCTTGAACCGGATGTTTTATTCATGAATACTGCAATTACAAGTACAGGGCACTTTACATCAGTACAGCTGCAACGAAGTGATTTATCCTATAATAAATAATTGCCTAATTAAAGGGAGACTCAACCACTATGCCCCCTGCCGTTTCTGTGACCCGTGGTATTAGGCATATCACTATTTTGTTCATCATCCCACCATTTACTATTTTAATTGGTTTGTAAGCAACACAACATAATGGCATGTCCCTATTGGAAAGTAGCCTGTAACAGGCCCACTTACTGTCATCCACACCGATACACACTCTGACAACAGAGGGATACAGAGGGTTAACATCCAAGAGACGATCTGGATGCCATGATGCCAACATGCCCCACAAGGTCACTTGTGAGGTAGCGCTGACACACCAACATGAGTCCATTTAATGCAGACCGCACAAGAGACGGAGTATCTCAGGGATCTCATGTTGGGACCAGAATAGGTGACATATACGGGCGGCTTTCCTTGACGAAGTAAGTAGGGCACTTCCCTTCGAACCCCCGTACCAGTGAACATGCTTCCTTTTACTCCGGTAACTTTTTAAATTACTTCTTTCCCAGGGTCTGACAACCGGTACCGCCCCCGCTGAGATCCACGACATGTCGCATAGTCGCGACCATTGTAAGATAGCATTCAAAAATTCTCCTTGTTAAAGAAACTGTGCAACTAATGTCTAAGTAATCCTGGGGATACATTTGGCTTAATTATTCAATAAGCCTACAATTCAAACGCATTGAAGTTGTTCTGAATAAACTAAAAAACAAAATCCCTTGTAGCCACCCTTTACATAAACTAACCATTGCCCAAGCCTACAAGGGTTTATTGGGTTTCCCCACGTCCTAAAGATTTTATCGACAAGAGGTATGAAAATTCCCCGCCCCTTCACAATGTCACTTAAATACCTAGTGCGACCGAATGCATGCACAGATTGACAATTTACTTTTTACCATAGCAGCACAAGATGTGTCAATTACCTGCATTCTAGCCACAGGTATAATGATACATCAACGATCCAGGCATGAGGATTACGATTGATTGCACTTGTCTGGCTAAATGTGCATGAGTGACTCATCTGCTATACTATGACTAACTGTATGCAATTTATTTTCCAGAAATTGACGCATTTAACAGAACCGTAAGTTTTCGGTTCACATATCACTAATAAGTGCACCTTAGCGAGTGCACTTGTCCTGAAGAAAGCCGAGCTATTAAGTCTCATAGGCTGAAACATATAGACCAATTCACAGATGTTTGTGATCAATTGAATCACACATAACATCCCCTTTCCTTGCTTTTACACTTTGTCCTACGACCCCATTAATAAATATCCTAATAAGGAGGGAGTTCCTAGAGGCAATTTTAAGGCCAATCACCTTCTCACTTTCTCGCACTGTCCAAACAAACATACCTGCTCCGCTGTAACTCAGACGTTGAAGCACACCTGGGAGGCACTTAGCCTCCCAGGTGGAAACCCAATGATGAACCATGCCACCAACTAGGTTGGTGGGTGAGGGTTCTTTTAAAAAATAATATATTTTCCTTTCAATGCAGTAAGTTTGATTTCGGAACTGTTCCTTCTTTGTTTATTTTGTTATTCCTTAGGGGCCTAGGAGTAGTTCTTTAATTCCCTTCCTCTCCTTGTGTTATTCACATTTCCAGATTTGCCATTATTGGTGGACCTGGGAATGCCTCTAAATACTACTCCTCCCCAGGTAAGTCGTAACCAGGAAAACTATCTTTATCCTCCTTGCTGTGGCATACCTCTTTCATGCAGGAATATGAGAAGGAGAAGTGCCCTCTTCAAAAGAAGATGAACCCCAACATAAAAGACCCAAAGACCCAGATTTACTATTACAAAATTCTATGCCTCCCCAGGTGAGGCGTAACAAGGAGAAACACATTTATTCGTCCTTGTTACTGCTCTTTCTATGGGTTCTGCATTCTGAAGCACACATAGTAAGAGGAAATGCCTCAGAGGATTGTTTTTGTGCAGGAAAGTCTCCCTTCCTGCACAGAACCAATCCTGCTTACAATGCAGGCACCCTTGCACCATGGTGCAAGGGTAACTGCGTTGGCGCTAGGCAGCACATTGTGCTCCTGCAAAAAGAAAGAACAGGAATGCCCCGTATAACGTTAAATACTGTGCATTCTGTTGTAGTTTCTCCTTTAATAATGTACATTCCTTGCCTAGAATGTACCTATGTCATTTGCTGTGGAATGTGAGGAGGGGAGTGAAGTTCAGTTATTACTTGGTCTCTGTTTGATCAACTTGCCTCCCTGTTGGGTGTCAATAAACCTCTTACTCACTATATGCTGTGCCTTCATCTTTACATTACTGGCGACGATGGACCCAACAGGTACTGATGAACCCTGCGTGATTTTTTATTAAGAACTTCTAAAACGGAGAATTTTATGAAAACGATAGAAAACCTTATCCTAAATGGATTTAGCAACTGAAGCGAGCGCTACGAGAGGAGCAAGAGCAGAGACTGAGCAGTGAAACTACTCCTCGGCAAGTACTTTTTTTTACAAAGTTATATTTTGCTCAGTGAGTGTCTACTATCTCCGCTGCATCTTTTGAATACCCGGCGAGCTGCATGTACTGTACCTCGAGCGCTTTTGTCTGTGTGACGTCTCTGGAAGCGGGTGCATTTCCGCGAGCTGGACGAACTGTGCCTTTATTTTTGTAACGCTCTGACAAGTGGACGCGCACGCCGCTTTCACGCGCATGCTCAATCTTTGTTTATGTGGCACGCAGGAAGCAGGCGCACACGCAGCTTGTCACACGACGTTCCTGTCTTCACGCGCATGCTCAACAGTGACGCGCATGCCGTTTTACACGCATCCAGCGGTGATATCCTAATTTTCTCTCGTTTACTTTTCTGAGGCAAGTTTCTGGATGTTCCTGCGCGAAATTGACCAAAGGAACGGAAAGTGGTGGTAAAGATTAACAGTTTTGATTTATGCAGAGCATAAAGAAGGAAAGGAATACAGATTATTTTTTATTTTTGTTAAGTATTGAAGGAATCAGTACTGTGTGAGAAAAAAAGGAGTACTGTGGATTCTGTGACTATTTATTTTGAAATTGATAAAAGCAGATTTCATTTCCTTATTTTCTATTATTTTCCTTCATTATTTTGATTTGTTGTGTTAGCTTGTTTAGTTAACTTTTCCTTTCAGGATGTCGTCTTCTGCAAGTGGGATGAACCAACCACCTCAGTTTTTGAGTGAACAGGGTGAGCCTATTTTGCCATGGAAAAAAAGGAAGCCAATTTTTGACTCTTATCTTCTGGCTATTGGTGGTGAAAAGTTTTCTGCAGTCAGAAAACAAGCTGTTTTGTTGAACAATTTAGGTATTGAAGGAAGGAATGTCTATGATAGTTGGGATCCTATACCTATTGGTAGAGGTGCTGGTGAACCGTCTGATGTATATGAAATGAGTGTACTACTCTTGAAAAACCATTTTAGTGCCCGAATTAATGTTGTCATGGAGAGACACAAGTTTTTTTATGCGCACTCAAGGAATGACTGAAAGAGTAGGAAATTACGTTGCAGCTCTTAAATCTCTTGCACAAACTTGTGAATTTGAACTATTAACTGATTCTCTCATTCGTGACCAACTGGTTCGTTGCACCAATGATCTGAAGATTCAGGAAAAACTTTTGTCTAAAAATCCAAATTTGAAGGAGGCCATACTTATCGTTGAAAGTGTTGAGCATACTTCCACTTGGGTCAAAGAGATTAGGAAGGGTCCTACTCAGACTGATCCTGTTTCTAATATTAATAATGTGAATCAACAAATTTTTCAACCTGAAATGAGTGTGGCTGCTGTAGGTAAAATTCCTTCTAAGCTAGAGAAACCATCTTTTAAGACTGAGAAACACAGACAAAATTTCAATTCTAATAGGGAAAATAAATTTAGATGTCCCAGATGTGGAAGTGAGAGACATGGACCTAATTACCCAAACTGTTTCGCTAAAAGTACTGTTTGTAGAAATTGTGGTAAGAAAGGTCATTATGCTAGGATGTGTAAAACAACAAAGTTAATTTTGTTGATGAAGAAGAAGAATACTCTCAGGATTCTATTCCATTTGTGACGCATCTGCGGCGTAAAACATGCGCCTTGTTGCGCCATATTTAAAAAGTGACGCATCTAGGTAGATGCGTCACTTTTTAAACCCCTGCGCCACATTATACCTGCGTCAGGTATAATGTATGCAGAGGGGGCGTTCCCCCGCAAAAAGCCTCGTAATAGTGACGCAGTGAAATCTATGAGATTTCATTGCGTCACTTTTAGGATGCTGTTGCGTCAAAATCTTGCAGCAGGCGTGAGACTGACGCAAGCCCTTTCACATGGGGCTTTACCCATGTGAAAGGACGCATTGCTGGAGATGCGTCACCTTTGTGACACACTCCAGCAATGCGTCACTTTTGCGCTTACAGATGCGTCAGAAATACTGACGTATCTGTAAGTCCTTGCGACATGATGCGTCATACATTAAATATGACGCATCATTGGTGTCGCAAGGAGTGCGCAGTGAAAAGTGACGCATCGCTGTTCTCACGCAGCGATGCGTCACTTTTCATAAATGAGGCCCCAGGCATTTAACGTCGTTTGTGACTCCTATTGGTGCTTATAGATTTATCAGGATGCCTTTTGGGCTGGCTAGTGCTGCTGCTTGCTTTCAGAGGGTCATGAAGAATGTTTTATTAGGAATTGATTCTGTTTTATTCTTTCAGGATGACATTCTTGTGTATGGAAGTGATATTGACAGGCATTATGATGTTCTTTTTTGTGTTTTAGCAAAGCTCAAGAAATCTGGTCTGACTTTGAAACGTGAAAAATGCAAGTTCAGAGTCAAATCAGTATCTTATTTTGGGCACAATATATCTGGGGAAGGTATCAGTCCTAAAATTGATTTGGCGGAGGCCATTCTTGAAGCTCAACCCCCTTCTAACAAAGATCAAGTGAAGTCTTTTAATGGTTTGTCTGAATATTACTCTAAATGTATCCCTAACTTTGCTAGTGTTATGCAGCCTATTAGACTGCTTTTAAAGAAGGGTGCGGTTTTCAGTTGGGACAAAGAATGCTCATTAGCTTTTGAAACTGTTAAGTCTCAGATTGCAAAGATGCCAACTTTGGGGCATTTTGATGTACACAGGAAAGCAATTCTGTCCACTGATGCGAGTTTACGTGGTTTGGGGGCTGTTCTTTCTCAGTTGGTGGATGGTTCAGAGAAGGTCATTGGTTTTGCCTCACGTTCTCTGAAGGGCGCAGAAGAGCGCTATTCAGTTATAGAACGTGAAGCCCTTGCTTGTTTTTGGGCTATCAGGCATTTCAGGTTCTACTTATGGGGATTACCTTTTGTTGTGAGGTCCGACCACAAACCTCTCATGCGGTTATTTGCTTGTAGGAATGTAGAGTGTACCACTCCGAGGATTAGGAGATGGGTTGAAGGGCTCATGGAATACAATTTTTGTGTAGAGTATTTACCTGGACTCGAAAACATTCCTGCTGATTTCCTCTCTAGGTCACCCCTTGATAAGTTGGTATTGTGTGATCCTGAGCCACCTGTTGTTTCGTGGGTGAGGGAATCTGCATTAAACGAAGCGGAATGGAAGGAAAGTTTTTTGTGTGACCCGGCCAGAGATTTTGTAATGGAATTCACGGTCAATGGTTGGCCTACTTTGAAGGAGGTCCCTGAAACTGCCAAGGGGTACTGGAATGTGAGGGATGAATTAAACATTGTCCATGGTGAATTGTTCAGAGGTGACAGGTTGGTTCCTCTGTCAGGAATGAGGGAGAAGATTATAAATTTGGCACATGAGGGGCATCTTGGTCGTAGTCTCACCAAGGCCAGAGTCAGGGAAACCTATTGGTGGCCTGAGTTAGACCAAGAGGTAGAAACTGTTGTGAAGGACTGCAGTATTTGTGCTGGTAATGATAAGTCTAGGAAAGTGAGCGCTGCTCCTCTTTCCCCTGTTGCTATACCTGAACGTCCTTGGTCCAAAGTGGCTGTGGACATCATTGGACCCTTTGAGAATTTGGCTCCTTCAGAAAGGTTTGTGGTTGTTCTGGTTGACTACACATCAAAATGGTTATCTGCTTCGTGCATGAGTTCTGTTTTGAGTAGGAATGTTATCGAATTTTTAAAAGATGCTTTTACCTGTGAAGGTGTTCCCGGCATTTTAGTTTCGGATAACGGTGTTCAGTTCACCTCTCAGGAAATGTCCGATTTTTTAGGAGATTTGTCTATCACTCATCATAAGACTGCTCTTTATTCTCCGCAGGCAAATGGTCTTGTAGAGAGCATGAATAGGTTAATTAGAGCATGTGCTCAGACTGCTTTGGAGAGGAGGCTCCCACTGAAACCTATTCTCAGGGAAAAACTGTGGGCACACAGGAACACTCCTAATAGCGTGACTGGTGTATCGCCTTTCAAGAAACGGAAAGGTAGAATTGCTTGTTCTAAACTTAATCCTTTGTGGCTTTCGGTTAAGGACAGAGGTTTTGTGCTCAAGGATGAAAGGGCGGAGAACTACCAGGAGAAATACAAACAAAGATTTGATTCTTTAAAAGGTGCAAAGAGTGTTTCTTGGAAGGTGGGTGATTTTGTTTACATCAAAAAAGTGGTTTGGTCACCCAAGGGTGAGTCAAAGTATTTTGGGCCTAGACGCATTGTTACGGTCATGAAAAATGTTGTTATGCTTGCTGGTGGAGATGTTTGGAGTATGTCTCGTTTATCAAGGTGTGCGGAGGGGGATGGTATTGTGAAATCTGGTTCTAGCGGTTCTGTTAGTTCCAAAAGTTCCAGTCACTCACCTCAGAATGCCTCCCTGTTGGGTGTCAATAAACCTCTTACTCACTATATGCTGTGCCTTCATCTTTACATTACATTCCTGCCCATTTCCTTTCATGCAGCGTAGAAAGGTGGCTTGCTGCGTTGTGTGAATTCTTGATAAATCTGCCCAATAGATTGGACGCTATTCCACTTCTGTTCATCACCACACATTGCGTCATAGGTTTGTAGACAAAGGGATCTCAGCTGTGTTCTCTGGCCGTCATTTTAGCCACAGTGATTTGTATCTAAAACTATTCTTCTGTTGTGTCTGATACATATAATGAGCTCACATGCTCAAAACAATTAATTTTAATTACACTGGATATGTTCAAAAATGTCCAAAGCCAAAGTGTCATGCTGTGATCTCCTCCCTGCTTTGCTTACACCCCCACTGTGTGCTTTATATTAAAACACATTCTTCCCACAATGCATTCATAACGCAAATTAGGGTTTTCTGTTAACAATTTCTTCACTGTGATTAGAATGCCTTTAATCATTGTACAGTTGGAATAATTTTGCAACGCGCTTCGATTGAAAACGCTGCATAATTATGGTGTGATAAGAAAAATCACATCTCTCATCTTACTGTTTTCTGCCTCTTTCCTACATCAGTTTGGCTCCCTGCTAGCTTGTAATTGTCTGTTTTTGCTGATGTTATTGACTTCATTTGGGTTTGCAAAGATAGAAAACATACAGAACAGCACAGATCACTATGATACAGAATCACCTCCTACCCAGATTTCAATATAACAAATATAAATATATACACAATTGTCTGAAGGCTGAAGCACAAAGCCTACAAAAGCCCAACATATTTGCTATGAAAGCAATGTATTCTGCAATTACTCTTCTTGGGATGGTTTGTTTTGAGCTGATGGCAATATGTAGGGTAAAGTATCCCCTGTCTTACATTATCAGGATATTGCAAGTCATCAGGGAGTTCTATGACCATATAGAGGAATGAGACCGAAAGCTAAGGTCCTTCATAGGGTTATAGAACTCTGAGGTGACTTGCAATATTATTTTCATTTAAGGTAAGGTGTACTTTACTCTTTCTAATACATGGTCACAGCATCACCTTTCCTAAAAACACTAAAATCATTGGTGCGTAGCACCTTCATATGAAGGAGAACACATGTTTGCAAACATGAAAAATAAAAAAAGAATCTTTAGTGCAAATTTAAACGCATCAAAGACATTTCTTAGACATTTGATGCAAAAAGTTATTAGAATCAGTTTAATACAAGTCAGTTTTTAAAAAAAGGCACATTAGAAGCCTGCAGAAAGATATTCACTGTTCTATAATTATCTAAGGAGTGCAAAAAATGTACATTTTGCCATATAGAGCTAGAAAAACAGTACAGAAGAAAGAAAAGCAACGTTTATTTTCGTTCATTATGCTCTGTGACCTGATTTGCCTTTGCACTGGCTGCTGGCTTTGGCATCAGGCATTGTATAACTTCAGAACTTGACTATAATAAGATATTACAATGAAGTTCTGATGCCATTTTTTTAATGATAAGAGGCTCAATGTGTCACAAGTTGCCTATAGAAAGAAAATAGAGACTGGTTTTTATGCAATGATTGCAGAATCCAATGTATTATAATGTGAATTATTCTGCTTCAGTTAGTATCATCAAGTACGTGTATGTTGTGTTATGCTATGCTATGTTATATTTTGGTATGGTATGTTATGGTTGTTATTTCCCAGTAGCAATCACCTCTTAGTAGTTAGGATCATGTGTCCATATGAAATGCCTTTTCATGTTGCTAATAACTTTGGTGCTGTTTGAAGAATCTCCATGAACCATTCCCCGAAAATTGCCATGTTTGGACTGGTTTGCGCATGTAAAGTTTCAGGGTGACTCTTCAAGCGGGGTTTGAGAAAAAGGGGGTTCTCAAAACACGTTTCCCTGTTCATTTTTCCATAGGAACATTAAATACAGATACAGCCCAAACCGCTGAATTGATTCACACCAAATTTGGTCTTGGTCCAGAAAGAGTGCTTTTGTGTTTTGGTGTATGTCCATTCGGCAGCTTTTGAAAAATTAAAGTAAAAAGAAATTGTATTCAACACACCACGGAGGATCCACTGAGCCGACAGATTTCATACTGAGATCTGACTTGCTGCCATCACATCAACTAGGAAATGGTGGCAGCCATCTTAGGACTTCAAACTGAATCCTAAGTCCTAAGAAAAAAACAGCAAAAAAAGACATAAGGGGCAGGATAGTGATACCCTTAGCCCATATGCCTGGTGGGGGTCAGGGTATCCATTTTGCTGTGAATTCACAGAGGATACATGAATCCACAAGAAAATTAAAAAACAAAAAAAAGTATGGTCTCTCATTCATTTGCATAGATCACTCACCCCGGCACACACCACTCACCAAGCCTCCAATTAGCAATTTGTTTAAGGCATGTCCCATGAAAGACAAGAACAAGAATCGCTGTAAATTGGAGGACATTTTGCTGCTATACATAGTGTTAAGAAAAGGCTATAAACAAAGGGCTTTATTTGTAGTTTAGCAAATAGGATATTCCACCACACAGGGTACTCTGCCACACACATGACTGAGTAGCATGTCCGTTAAATTCTTTGTCCATATGGCCTTTTGTAAGTCGGGTAGATAGTTCAGCTTTCCATCAGATATGCTCCTGTTGGCTCTGCTGATGGAAAGCTTACTCCGACTGCTTAACAGAGTACTGGCTATCAGAAATAGGGCATCACAAAGCCCGCTCGATTTAAAGTTAATGGACTAATGTCCATTTTTCTGTCTATCACTGCCAGGGAAAACCAGCTGGTGGCTAACATAAAAATTGGAATCATGACCCCACAACCAGGGAAAAAAACTTCATGAGTGTGGGGATCATTAGTTATTTGTTTTTTAAAAACAATCTCTGTTTTTGAAAAACAATAGGTTTGGTGGAGGGTCAGCTAAACCAACAGCAGCTGTCCACCAAACTTTGGCAGCAGTTCCAGTGAAGGTCCAAAGATCATCACTGGGCTTGTGTTGATATAAAAAATTGGAGGTGTGTAGTCTGTCATGGTGTTGGAAGTAATGTTTTCCTCCACCCAAATCAGGTACTAAATATTTATCTGATTGTAATGTAAACCTGCAATCCTTTTGTAGTTTCCATAATTATTATGTTCGGAGCCCCTGACACATGTAACTTAGTAAGTTGGGGCCTGATTCACAGAACTAACTTAATACAAAACGCTCAACTTACTACCCTTTTGGTATTCACAGAAGGCACTTACTCATTTCGGTATTCACAGAAGTTAGGAGTCCTAACTTTAGGACTCCTAAATGCCTTCTGTGAATGCCGAAAGTCTTAAAGTTGGTGTTTTCCTCAGTTTAGAAGTAGTAAAGTTAGAACTCCTGACTCTACTACTCCTAAACTGAGAAAAATACTAACTTTAAGACTTTCTGTATTCACAGAAGGCATTTAGGAGTCCTAAAGTTAGGATTTCTAACTTTACTACTCCTAAATTGAGAAACATCCTAACTTTAAGACTTTCTGTATTCACAGAAGGCATTTAGGAGTCCTAAAGTTAGGACTCCTGACTTTACTACTCCTAAACTGAGAAAAATACCAGACAGACAGACAGACCAGTCATTGGTGCAAGGGATCCACACAAGGTGTAGACACCTGTTTCTCGGCAGCATAATGTGTGCACTTCACAGAGTTGTCAGCAGGAGGATAATCATAGCCTCACTCAGGTGAAAGCCAAGATACATGGCCATCTTGTACTCTGTCTGGCCTGCCACTCATCACCTTCTTTAAACACTGCCTCACCATTGTTTATGCCTTGTTGGATATAGTGTACCTGAGGACTGATTACACTCAACCCTCCAAAGACTGAGTTTAATCTCATCTACACCAACAAACAAACGGAATCTGAATGTCAGATGTGAACCTGAATGACATCTTCTCACAACTTTAGGAATGCTTCAGATCCCTAGGTTAACACATTACACAACCTTAACTTCTGAGCACACATTGAAAGATGAGATGAGTAGCTTAACAACAAGTTACCATGTTCCACACACTGGATGTTTTTCATCCCACAGCTGCCTTCTGATCAGCCATCCAAGTTCAGGTACTTATACCTCAGCAGAATGTAAGACTGAACTCTGCGCAGATGAATATTTCCAATACATGTAGTTTACTCATGAGAATGAAGGATCCCATCCACAGGAACAATCCATCACATAGCTAGATCAGCTTCAACTGATATTCTACATATGCTTACATTCTAATTCTCCTAGCACCAAGCTAGAATGCTACACATCTACTTTCTATAACACATAAAAGTAAATTTACAAATATAAACAAAGAGATAAATTTACTGTACAAAATCTTTCAAATATTTGGGTGTAATAGATACTCTTTGAGACTTACGCACCACACTCGAGGCCTTATCCACACCATCTGTAGATTCTGAAGAGATGGTAACCAACTCTTTAGACACACTGGGATTCTTTGAACTTCCCTTAGTTTTCCTTAAACATCTATTAGAACTTCCATTACTGTCAAACTCTTTACACACATCTTTTTTGGATTTTCATATTGGGGATGATATGGAACAAGATCATCTCTCACCACTACCACCATATTTAAAGTCCATATTCGGTGATCAGTCAGTTTGACAGCATTCTTAAAAACGTTGACTACTTGTAGTGGTGTCAGAAAAGTAGAAGAATTGGCTATTTTACAAGGATTCTTGACTAAGACCCAATCTCCCACCTTTGCAACGGTCTCTTTTAAATTTTTCCTCCGATCATACAATTCTTTGCGAACCATAATTTTTTGTGATTCAGATACCTTCCAATTGTACTCATCAACCTCCACACCCTGAGAGTTTTGAAATACATTCACCCCTGTTGTGTCACAAGAGTGTTAGAACTTCTTCCTCTAAACAACTCAAATGGAGTTTTCTTAGTTGTAGCATGAGGTGAAACTCTATACACCTCGACTTTCTTTTGCATCTCATCTTTCCAGTCTAACCCAGCAGATATTGCCATTTCAATCGTTTCCTTTAAGACACAATTGAAGCGCTCAATCATTCTGTTCGTTTCTGGATGATATAAAGCACATTTCGTGTGCTTTATGCCACTATATACAAAGAAATTCTTGCATCTCCTTTGATACAATTTGTACCCCGTTATTAGTTAAAATACGGGCAGGAATGCCTTCCCTGGTAATGAGGCTTTGCATAAATGTTATCACCTGTTTAGTTTCTATTCCACGAGTGATACTGATTTCAGGCCATCTTGAGAAAAGATCAATTAGAGCAATCACATACCATTCAGAATCATTTGAGCGAATAGGACCAATAATATCCAATGCCACCTCATTCCACAGCCTTCAGGACAATCGCGTGTCACCATGGGTTGAATCTTGGGTTTTGCCACTCTCTCACTTAATGCACATTGTACACAATCTCTGATACAACCCTCCACCTGCAGATTCATGCCAGGCCACCAATATGACAATTTCAACCTCTCTTTTGTTTTTATCTTTCCCTAATGTCCATCATGAACCAAATCAAGCAGGGTATTCCTCAAAATTAAAGGGGGAACTAACCCTAAACCCCTCATCAATCAACCACTATGATCAGAGAGTTCATCTCTAATATGCCAGAATTTTTCTAAATCAACTTCATCTTTAGCTTTGGCTTTCCACCCTACTCTCACGCGTTCCAATACTAAGCAGAATATCATCTTCATTGAGAGCTTCCAGACACCTTTCTTTAGAGATACAATCCCCTTCTATGATGCATACCAATTCATCATCATCCTCAACTTGAACAGAATCATCAACTGAAATTTCTTGATTAGAGTCAACTAATCTCGATAAAGTGTCAGCAACCTTGTTGTCCACACCAGGTAAATACTAGACGTGAAGATTATAATCTTGAAGACCTACGACTAATTTGGTAATTCTACTCAATACAGCATCAATGCCTTTCTTTTTGAATATCTCACATAATGGTTTGTGGTTTGTTCTGACCTCAAATACATTTCCCCACAACAAATTTTTAAGTTTCTTGACATACCAAAAAATAGAGAGAGCCTCTCTCTCTATAACCGAATATCTCAACTCACCTCCTCTGTGGAGAAGTGTGGCTCAGGGGTTAGACCTGGAAGCTGAGATCGGCCCTGGACCAGGGTTCAATTCCCCGCCCCGACGGGGGTTGGGCTCAATAATTCCACGGACTCGATAATTCTCGCTCTGGTGCCTACTCGACTTACGGGTTCTCACTCTGCGACTCTGGGCAATAGCTTGCTGAATCTCCACAACGGCCCCTCGTGGCGGGATGCCTGGCTTTCACCTTGTGGATACCCTGCCGGGGTATCTCACAGGGGAATACCAGGATGAGTTCCCTAAGGAAGCGCATAGATGCCTGCGATGTGGGCGATTTGCGCTATATAAATACATTTACTCTGTGACAAAAATGAAATCACATCATCACGATCACCATTGTCTTGGTACAGAACAGCACCTACACCCTTCATACTGGCGTCTGTTAACAACATTGATTTCCTTTTTGGATCAAAACAACTCAACTTGGGAGCTGCATTACATTTTTCTTTAAGATTGCAGAATTCTTCCTCACACTCTTGATCCCACACAAACTCACAACCCTTACATAAAATGGATCACATCTTCACACAATGAGCAGCAAAACCTTGCACAAACTTATTGTAATATTCTGTCATCCCTAAAAAACTTATTAACTCGTTGTTGTTCACAGGTGAGTGTAACTTATGAATGGTATTAACCAAATCAGCTTTTGGCATGACCCCATCCGCAGAGATGGTATGTCCTAAATAATCTATTGATTTCCTCCTAAACTTACACTTTTCAATCTTTACAGTGAGGTTGTGTTGCCCAAGTCAGTCTAAAACATGTAAAACGTGTCAATAATTTTTTTTATTGTCATGCCCGAATATCAATATATCATCTTGATATAGCCTTACACCACCAAGATTCCTCAACACTTTTTCTAGTGCCCTCTGAAACACAGTGGCGGCTGACACCAAACCAAATGGTAATCTAACAAAACAAAACGTACCAAATGGGGTCACAAATGGAGGAAGGTCTTTGGAATCTTCACTCATCATAATCTGATGATAAGCAGATTTTAAAGCTATGGTACTGAAAACTTCAGCACCCTGAAGAAGCATCAAGACGTCAGCAATCTTGGGCAGAGGACAGCAATCTACCACAACATGCTTATTTAATTATCTCAAGTCTAAGCAGAGACGCAAAGATCCATCAGATTTCTTGGCAACGGCAACCGGAGCAAGCCAAGGAGTTGCTTCCACCTCCTCAATTATGCCCTCAACCTTCAAACGCGCCAGTTCAGCTGAAAATTGCTCTCGCACAGCAACAGGAATACTGCACACCTTACTGCAAACTGGTTTTGCACCATCACACAATCGAATATGGTGAATGTAATCTTTAAACAACCCATTTCACTAAAAACTTGAGGATATTTAGATCTCACCATCTACAAAAAATCACCAGATGAATTATCCTCTACTGAAGAGATCAAATGAGTACCAAAATGTTGTTTGAGTTTAATAGGAGGTGTACAATTTGGATCCAAAATCACTCCTAGATCTCTCTGATGGAACCAGCTAAGTATGTTGTCCCCTTTCTGAGAAATGTAAATTTTAGCATGAATTATTCTGTCTTTATAATGTTTTGTACCAGAAAAATAACCTAAAAGTTTGATTGGTTGACCACCATAAGCACGAGGAGTTATGTCTGGAGGACAGATTTCTACAACATGTTTAAGTTTCTTTCAATAAAACTCCTTTGATACAATGGTGAGCTTGGCACCTGAGTCAAACTGAAGTGAGGAACCTTCTCCTTGCACCAAAACCTCATCAATCGGACCATTTTTCAATGTCAAGCTATTGATCATTATCATCAACACTTTGACAATCATCTTAAATTTCATTAACCTTCCCTTTTTGTGCCTTTTGTGGTTGACTCTGCAACCAACGGAAGCATGACCTATCTTCTTACAATTAGCACAAACAGCGTTCCACTCTGGACAAGATCTATCATTTGCTAGATGACCCATTTTGCCACAGCGGAAGCATTTGGGTTGAAAAGTGTTAGTTTTATTATTCATCCCAGAATCTACTTTCTTTGGACCCAGTTGTTCGGTTATACTTTGAGAATGCTTAACCGACTGAATAGAATCTTTTTCTTTTTATCACCATTTTTCATAATTACCTCAACGCACTTAGGAGAGTGTTCAATTCTTTTAGCAATGACTAAAACCTCATCTAGTGATGGTTGATCTTTTTGCCACAATTCTTCTCTCACACGTTCAATGTTACCACCAAGCATAAATTGATCCCTAATTCGCTTTTCTACATTAGAACCAAACTTACATGATGACTCAAGCTTTCTCAAGGCAGTGATATAGTTCTCTATGGATTCATCTTCAAGTTGGGACCTATGACCAAAATTATATCTCTCAAGAATCGTACTCACTTTTGGTAGATAATGTTTGTCCAACTTGGCTATACATTTCTCAAACTCATTAAGATCAAATTCTTGAATTTCTGGGAGATGATCAAAAACCTCCTGTCCCTCCAATCCCAAACAATGTAATAACAAAGCTGTTTTTCTCTCAGCGCTCAAAGAAGAGCCGCAAACCCTAGCATATCTCTCAAAAAATGTATACCTTTTTTGCCACTTTATAGGTGGCTCTCCAGGGCTGGACAGAAAAAAACGGAGGAGCAGGTACATTTTGCATCTTGACCAAAGTATGAAAATGTCCTTATTGTGATTTAAACAATAAAGAACTTCCAAGTATAAATATGTTATGTTATGTTAGGTTATCCTCCATTTATAGCGCGCACGGCTACTCAGAATTGTCCCGGCGCGAAAGCCAAATGGAGGAAGGAGAGTTAGCCAGATCAGATTAGGAGCTTACTTAAACAGCACCGTTTTCAGGTGTTTTTAGAACAGTCTGAGGTCGCCGTTGTTTCGCAGTTCAAAGGGCAAGGCATTCCAGGCCACAGCTGCTCTGACAGAGAGGGAGCTACCTCCCATTCTAGCCAACCGATACCTGGGGATCAAGGCCAGGCATTGGCCAGAAGAGATAGCTGTCGGGCCGGCAGGTAGAACGTGAACCAACTTCTAAGATACTGAGGGCCAGACTTGTAAAGCGCTTCATGGACCAACGTGAGAGCCTTAAACAGTATACGTTGGTCGACCGGAAGCCAGTGCAAATTCAGAAGAAGGTGGCTCGCACTGGACCTTCCCGGCATATCCAGTAAAGCTCTAGCCGCCGCATTCTGGACAATCTGTAGCTTTCTTAACTGAAATGCTGAAAGGCCAACATATAAGGCATTAGCATAGTCCAGGAGTGAGAGAATGAGAGCCCGGGTCACCATTTCTTTAGCCATTCTAGGCAAAAGTGGAAGAAACGTTTTAAGGCGCTTCAGTGTGCCAAAGCACACACCAGAAACCTCAATTCCTCGCTAAACCATACCCCCACATTTTTTGCCGGGCTCCCCATAGATTTAAGGAAGGGGTAGCCTGCCGGCCAAATATCTTCTCTAAAATGGGTGGGGGGGGAAGGATCCATAAAGAAGCACCTCTGATAGCATAAAAAACAAAGCATAGCATAACATAACAAAGCATAGCAAAACAAAACATAGCATAGCATAACAAAACAACAAAACATAGTCAGAACAAAACATATCATACCTTAACAAAACATAGCATAATATAACATAACAAAGCATAGCATAACAAAACATAGCATAACAAAACACAACAAAACATAGCATACATAACAAAATATAGCATAGCAAAGCATAGCAAAACATAGCATAGCATAGCATAACAAAACACAACAAAACATAGCATAGCATAGCAAAACACAACACAGCATAACAAAACAAAACAAAACTTAGCATAGCATAGCATAACACAGCATAGCATAATAAAACACAACACAACATAGTGTAACAAAACATAGCATAGCATAACAAAGCATAGCATAGCAACATACAACAAAACATAGCATAGTATAACAAAACAAAGCATAGGATAGCAAAACTAAACATAGCATAGCATAACAAAACAACGCATAGGATAGCAAAACAAAATGGCATAGCATAACAAAACATAGCATAGTATAACAAAACAAAGCATAGGATAGCGAACTAAAAATAGCATAACAAAACAAAGCATAGGATAGCAAAACATAGCATAGCATAACAAAACAACATAGCATAACAAAATGTAGCATAATATAACAAAACATAGCATAACAAAACACAACACATAGCATAACAAAACAAAGCAAAACACAACAAAACATAGCATAGCTTAACAAAACACAACGAAACCTAGCATAGGAAAACAAAACATAAAATAGCATAGCAAAACAGCCTAGCATACCAAACACAAAAAACATAGCATAGTATAACAAAACATAGCATAGCATAACAAAACAACGCATAGGATAGCAAAACGAAATGGCAAAGCATAACAAAACATAGCATAGTATAACTAAACAAAGCATAGGATAGCAAACTAAAAATAGCATAACAAAACAAAGCATAGGATAGCAAAACATAGCATAGCATAACAAAACAACATAGCATAACAAAATGTAGCATAATATAACAAAACATAGCATAACAAAACATAGCATAGCAAAACAAAGCACAGCACAATAAAACACAAAAAACATAGCCTATCATAACAAAACATAGCATAGCATAGCATAGCAAAACATAGCACAGCATAACAAAACATAACATAGCATAACAAAACAGCATAGCATAACAAATCAAAACATAGGATAACAAAACATAGCATAGCATAACAAAACAAAACATAGGATAGAAAAACAAAACATAACATAGTATAGCATACAGCATCACTCAGCACCACCACAGCATCACTCAGGGGCACCACAACATCTCTATGTGCTACCACAGCTTCACTGAACGCCACAGCATCACTTGTTCGCCATCACAACATCACTTTTTTCTGCTACTCCCGCTGCGAGAAAGCAGAAGTGCCTCCCCTTCTTAAGAGTTCAGGGATTATCAGCAGAGCTGTACCACAGCATCAATCTGTGCAACCATTCAACAACAACTGGTTCAAATACGTACTCTCAATGTTTCAAGCTTTATTACAAATGTTACAAAAAGATGTTAATATTTCACTTCTGTTCTTGGATTTCCATCACATTAAAATACACTGAACATCATCTTTTCAAAAGTTATTTACAAAAGTTTAAGCTATTGCCATTATAAATTACAATAATTTTTTTTAAAGTATTAATTATTTAAAAGAATTAAAAGCCATTGTTATTTGTAATATCAATACATGTAAGTCACGTAAATACAACACATATTGCATTACAAATGCTATAGGTGTCACATTTGTGAAAGTTATAACTATTGGCATTGTAAATGACAAAGCTATTAATTTTGCTATTTTCAAAAACAAAACGTAAATAAAAAATGTCATTTACAATACCAATAGCTCAAACTTTCCCAATGCGAGACCTATTGCATTGCAAATGCTTGTTTAATATGTTGCCCAAACACATTCTAGTTCCCTTGCCCATTGTGCCTGAATACTTAATTTGTATTCCTGTCTCCCATTTCTTCCAACATTTTTTTTGTAACTTTAGGTGATATTCCCTTTATTTATGTTTTTTTTCATATACTCACATAAACAAAATTTTCTCAACACTTCTACATTATTAATTTGCCATTATGTGCGTTGCATAAGATGTGGTTACTTGTAAATCTGTAGATGTTTAGCATATGCTTTCAACATGATGGCTTGAGACACAGATGGTCCCACAGGTGGACATGTGGTACTCACAAATTGTAATATAGAGATATATGTCCTACAACCAGAGTGATCATTTAAAAAAAAACATCAAAATCAACTCGGGGTTGGAGATTTCATTGGTGCACCATATTTATTCATATACATATATTGAGTGAAAACATATTTACAATAGTCACACAATTGGGATAGTGAGGATCTTAGTGAGTGAGTGGTCATTCTGGGTTGGTGCCAATGTGTGTGCGTGGCAGCTGCCTGTGCTGGTGGCTCGCTTGGCTCTGCTGATAATGCCTGTACTCTTAAGACGGGGAGGCACTTCTGCTTTCTCGCAGCGAGAGAAGCAGAAAAATGAAATGGTAGTTTTACCATTTCATGTTTCTGCTCTGCTTCTCGCACTGCGAGAAAGCAGTGGTGTGACACCCCCACGCCACTATGGAGAGCCGCCACTGCATCTTGGTGCATGTTCAACATGTCTTGGCAACATTGTCCAAGGCATGTGCCTGCCTGTCAAATATCTGAGGGAGGCCTTGTAGTGAGTCTGAAATGTCAGACAGAGTAGTCTCTAGAGCACAAATATCCTGCCGCACATCATTCTGCTGTTGGAAAATTCTTCCTCCTACTGGCCAACATGAGCATCTGCCACCCCCCTCAGACATGGCCATCAGGTTGACCAGCATGGGGAGGGAGTGGCACATGGGAAGCTATGGGGTGGAGATTCATGCCTTGGTGATACCTGTTGCTCACCAGGAGTGTTCTCTCCTTCAGATATTTGAAAGCAGGCTTGGAACTCACCTTCATGGAAAGAGTGTGCAGGAGACTGTCGTGTAGTTTTTACCAATCCGTAGGACCTGAGCATTGTTGGGACAACATAAACTAAGGGCTTGGTGTCAAGACTGATTCCAGACACCCCCAGGATATGTTGACCTATAGACCAGCTGGCTCACAGTGCCACTGTAAGCCCCCCTAACCTACCAGGGAGTGAATGGTTTCTGGCAACCACTGAACATGACAACCCTGACCCCTCAGGAATCGTGGAAACAGTACAGTACCTTTCGCTCAGGCACTCATAGTTACTTTTTCTCAGAGAAATATACAGAAAATACACAGTGGGAGGTTTTCAATTATATTTATTGAACTAACGTTATTCTTGCATAAAATATATGTGCTGAAATGATTAAGAGGCAGAAGCAGGGACAATCCGACCCCATTACCTGATGGGATAGAGTGAAGGACCTCATCTTGGCCACAAACTGGACACCCCTCACGAGATGTCAGGTAGCTGCGTGGTGATTTCTTAGCATGCAAGGACCCTCGGTGTGAACTGCAGTGCCTTCTCTACTAATCATCTTTTATAACAGAAAGCAGCCTTGTGACGTATACATTTATTAGTGATGTTGTGGATAGGTAGATAGCCCTGTCACCCTTTGGATGAGGATAGTGATGACATTTGTACGTAGTAAGGAATGAGGAATGAGGAATTAGTTTCAGAGAAACTAATCCAACATTACTGTGCGTGCAAATATATGCAAAATGTCACAGCTTGGAAATATTATTTGTGAGGACAATGTAAGAAATCAGCTTCTTAGCTACATGGGCCTAACCCAGGAATATAACAAGACTCTACACATCGACACAGGATGTGAGGGCTCTGAGGAGCTGATGGTTGTGTCGAAACTGGTAGACTATGTTGCTGGTTTGCTGAATGCTGGAGAAAATTATCAGAAGGGTAGTAGTAGGTACAGTGCTGGCCAGACAAGAAGGTGCCTTATGTCTTTTGGGGAGCGGACCTACAGTGCCCTCCTCTTCATCCGTGTACTCCTCTTTGACCAGCTCCTGCTCATCTTTTTCTTCCTCATCCTCACCTTGTTGAGCAGTGCAGGCCGCAGACATTGCTGCTTGGAAGAGGATTGGATTCTCTCCTTGGATTGCCCGCCACCCTCCGCTGGTAGATGGTCAGACTTTATCAAGCGACTCATTGTCCCCAGTATCTGTAAGTTGGAGATTGCAACACATGAAGTATATAGCATACTAGTTTACGTGCTACAATACCTCTGAATAATTCAATACATCTTCTGCTCTGTTTTCATGTGCACTTATTATGTGGTTTGTGAAACTCTGCATATGATAGCTTCAAGTTTAGTAGTGATGTGATAAACATATGAAATGCAAACTCAAACTCACCAACTCCAGCCACATATCTGTGTGCTTTGGATATCTATCCCACATGTAATGTAATGTAAGCAGATTTATAAAGCGCGTGGTTACCCGGAGGCATTCCAGCGCTACACTTGAGACAGGCTTACCCAGGGAGGAAGAAAACCGGAAATCATTTGGGGAAAAGAAAAGTCTTCAAAAGCTTACGAAAGCGTAGATGACAGAGTTCCGTACGTAGTTTCAGCGGAAGAGAATTCCAGAGCATGGCCGCCTTTACAGAGAAACGGCAACCACCTGTGCGTGTCTTCCTAAATCTAGGGACTGTGGCCAGGTGTTCAATATCTGAGCGCAAAGGCCTGTTGGCTTTGTAGGGTATGACTAGACTCTTCATGATAGCAGGGCCCTGGCCTTGAAGAAGTTTGTGGGCAATACTCATGGACTGAAACCTGATCCTCTCACGGACGGGGAGCCAATGGAGCGCTTTTAGTGCTGGTTTTGCTGACTTCCTGGAGGAGGTGCCCATCAGAAGCCTGGCCGCGGCATTCTGTGAGACTTGAAGTTTATTAATGGTGGATTTGCCGGCTCCCAGAAAGAGTGCGTTACTATAGTCTAGTCTGGACAAGACAAGTCCTTGTACCAGCAACTTCCTGGATTGTTGTGGGAGGAGGGGAAGGACTTTCCGGGCGGACCGAAGAAGACCAAAACAGATGCCAGCTGTGTTTTTTGCCTGGGTTTTAAAGGAAAGGTCCTGCTCCAACCAGACCCCCAAGCTCTTAATTTCCTTTTTAGGGCTGGGGAGCTTGCCCAGGCAGTTGGGCCAGATAGAGGTTAGTAATGTGGCCAGTTTGTTGCCTAGCATCATAATCTCAGTTTTCGACCCGTTCAGTTTGAGGGATGAGTCGCAGATCCAAGTATGAATTTTCAGCAAGCATAAATTCAAACTATCAGGGAGCTGGTCAAGTAAGGATAGTGAGATGACCAATTGGGTGTCGTCAGCGTAACTCCCGATCTTGATACCAAACGGGTCACCACTTCCTCCAGGGGGGCCATGTACACATTGAACAATGTGGGGCTTAAAGACGAGCCCTGCGGCACACCACACTGGAGGGGGACTAAAGCAGATCGCGCGTTGCCATCCCAGACTTGGAAGGTGCGATTGTTCAAGTAGGATGTCAACCATGTCAGGGCAGCCCCCCTTACCTCAGCCAGGCGTTGGATCAGTACACGGTGGTTAACCGTGCCAAAGGCTGCACTTAGATCAAGGAGGATCACTGCCACTGATCCTCCCGAATCCAAGATGCACCTTGCTTCTTCGATGACCGCGAGGAGAGCCGTATCCGTGCCCTGGCCTGGACGAAACCCAGTTTGAGAACTCCGTAATAGCTGGTTTGACTCCAGAAAGTGGGAAAGTTGGGCGTTCACCAATCTTTCTGCGATCTTATTGAGTCCAGACCGTAGGGTCGAGGTGGGGTTTCTTTAGGAGGGCCTTAACAATGGCACCTTTCCAGCTGGGGGGGCACGATGCCCTGTGAAAGAGAGGAGTTGATAAGATTGGTTGCTGGTATAGCAACGGAGGTGGTGATTTGTTTAAAGAACCTCATAGGGACTGGGTCATTGGGGGAGCCGCTTTTCATACAGGCAAGGACTTTAAGAAACTCCTCCACTGAAATGGGACCAAATGCATTGAGATGGGGGCCCAGGAAACAGGGCGGACTGCCATCATGAGCATGATCAGTCAATGGCAGCGGCTGAGGCAAGGTAGCCAGAATGTTTTTGATTTTTGAATCGAAGTAAGCTGCGAGCTCATTGCATTTGGCTCCTAACGGATCTTGGGACAACGGGGGATCAGGACTCTTTAATAATTCCTTGACAATAAGGTAGGTTTCTTTGGTAGAATTAACAGCACTTTTAATTCTATTGTCATAGAATATTGCCTTGGTTTTCCTAAGAGCCACTTTATATGCTCTAATGGCAGCACGGTATGTGTCCTTATTGGCATGGTCCCAGTCTTTCCTCCACTGGCGCTCGAGTCTCTTACAGCCCTTTCTCAGCGCTCTAAGTTCAGGAGTATACCATGGGGCAGATCCCCCACCACCGCTCTTTTTATTTCCCAGTCTTTTTTTTGGGAGGACTAAGTCCAGAGCGTTCGTGAGCCAATTTTTAAAATTGGTGTCTGCTAGCACCGGGTCTGTGACCTGGGGAGGGATAGAAGCATCAGGCACACGGGTCAAGTTTCCCACGAGAGCTTGGACCACGCCCTGTCAAAAATGCCGGTACTGGGGGTGTGTTTGCTTTCATAATTCATCCTGCCAAAGAAATGGGACCAAAAAATGGTCTGACCAAGGAAGGGGAAGAGGGGGGCTGGCCTGAATTGCTCGTATGTTAGTGAAAACTGGGTCAAGCAGATGATGCTGAACCTAGCTCCTCAAGTCTTTAATATATGCTGAGTTCCTTGTTCCTTGGACCTGGCCCGGCAGTTCGGGCAGGACTGTTCCCATATGGTGCAGGGTCAAGACTGATTTTCATATGGCTGGCTTCAAACTGTCAAACTGGAATGGCATGGTGAGCAAAAAACGATGGATTTAGGCCCAGATCTCTGTACTGGGGTGAATGTATGACATTGCTCTGCATTCTGTCCATCAATTGTTCTTTTTGCATGAGTTCCTTGTTCCAGCAGCTTCAAAAAGGAAATCACAGACCTCTATTGCATGCTTAGAAAAAGTTGCATCATCCGTCAGCTAATTTCTCCAAGAGTTAGGTATTGAGAAAACTATGCAAAATAATAGTTACCTACAAATGTTGGCACCCTTACCTGATGGACAGATGATAGTTGGTTTAATTACTGCTGCCAGTAGGGCTCCTGATACCAGAGTTGTGTTCATGTTGGTGCTCCTGGGGGCCGATGGGGTTCTGACAGCAGCTGTAATGAAGCCAACATATAATATTTGTGAAAAAAGTGCTTATGTGTTTAAACAAAATGTATGTGTTAATCAAATCCACTTTCTAAATTATTACCTCTCCTATAGGATAACATTGGAGTTACCTTATTACATTTAAGGAGCTGTCATTTCCAAATGGGTGCAGGTCCCAAGTTCCTGTTTGGTATCTTTGGATCTGTAATAAAAAATCCTAACTTATGGTGAAACCGGATTTTAGTTTACGTTTTTGAAAATGCCATATTTGGAAAGTTAGTATTACAGCTACAACGGTTCAGGTAATTTGTTAATAATAAACTATTAAAAATTTCACATACATGAAAACACCATTGAATCAGAAGACAAATGGACAAAAAATCTTGAATGGGTACCAAACACATAAAATACTATTTATCTGACCCTGGTTTGGGTAATAGGGTTGCCCCTGTTTGATGTAAACTTTTAGAAAGTTGGCATTTTCATGCCCTAGTCATTTGGAGTATGTAGCCAATCTCTGGGTCACATGACTGGGTGTGGTTGGCATTTGGACTTTGTGTATTTCTCCTGGACAGCCACACACAATAGGGAGCTTTGATATGCCTGGATGGGCCATCAGTGGTAGGATGGAGGGTGGAGCTAGGTACAGCCCCATTACGCTTGAATAGGCTGTGTCCTGCCTCCACACAAAGGGCTGTTTTCCGCCTGCAGTTATTCTGGAGCCAGGGTCAGGAAGGCAGATTACCCGTGCACTTCAAAGGCCTGCCTCTAGAACGTCTCCTCGCTTCAACTGCACAACTGGGTATAAATACGGGACCTCAGACACCAACTCTTCTGGACCTGTGTATACTCTGCCAGGAAGAAGGACTGCTGTGCTGCTGAACGGGCAGCCACTATGCTGAACTGCTGCTCTGAAGGACTTCTGCCCTGCTGTGCTGACCTGTTCCCCTCTTGCCTGTGTGAGAAGGGCTGGGCCTGCATCTCTTCAACCCAGAATCCCAGAGTGACTCCAAAGACTAGTTGGCTGGTCTCCTGATCTGCAGCTTCAGGAATGCAACATGCTTCCAACAACCCTGCAACTGCACCTAAACCTGGACTTTGCCATCCGTGAGTCTACCCAACCAAGTGGTGCCACCCAAGTCTTGGACCATTGGGAGTGAGGCTAAGGTGCTCTGTCAGCCTCTGTGGATTCAGCAGAAATGATGCATCTCCTCTCTTGTACGGGGAAAACCTGAACAGAACTGAAGTATTGCCACTGCTGCGTTGATTGGACCAATGCAATGACCCACATCACAACCCATTGGAACTGAGACGCATCCTCAGTGCAGGCCCTCGTATCTCTCTTGGACTGCAGCCTTGATGACGACAACAGACTTCACATTGCAGCCTAGCAGCTCCTTGAAACTAAGGCTTTGCCCTGACTAAGCGATGCATCTTCGACGCCGGACTTTACATCAAAAGCCCGCATTGGCGGTATCATTGATGACCATGCTGGACCACGCACAGCAGCCTCGCCCACTCTTGGAACTGATGCATTACTTTGGCTGTGTGACGCATCTTCTACATGGATCCTCGCAACGCTCCACAAACCAGAATTTGAAGTACTCTGTTAAGCAAGCCTAACTGGGTCCCTGTAGCTGGCCCAAGCTCCATCGCGATCGGCCTGAAGTCCAGCATGACCAGATATCTACAGTTGCACTTCACCCTTTTTTGTCACTATTTTTACTAACATCTTTAAAATGTAATATTTGCAGTTCTACTTATTGAATTTTTGTCATTTTGATATTGTTTTATGTATTAAAAAGCTCTATTTTCTAACTTGATGTGTTTTTTTTCTCCTGTCTTTATTATTTTGTATACAGCTGTACAATGTATCTTCTAACAGTACCTACTGCCACTTAAATATAGAGCAAACATTTTCACTTGGTGGATAAGTACATATCCATTCAGATGAAACTGGGAACAAGAAAAAGGGGGGAGTTATGTTTAGAGCTACAACATTAATTACCTCATATGTGTCCAGAAGTCATAATACGTACTTTACATTTGACACTATCCAACTTTCCCAATCCAGCAATTGATCAAGAAGAGTAAACCCTTCTACCTTATTGGATACTCACCAAAATTATTTTCCGGTAGGGGGGGGCACACAAACCTCTCAATCAACACTCAGGGTACCTTCGCCTTGCGCGTGTTCCATTACTTGCTGACCATTATCTGCGTCTTCTGTGTCTGCCTTACTATTCAAGTACAAATACACTTGGTACGGCCCTCATATGTTGCGTTGCCTAGTGCAGACTGGCATCAGAATGTGGGATCCTTTTAGTGTAGTGTTCTCGCTTTATTACTGTTTCAAGTGTTATACTAACACTTTTCAAATTGCCTTGCAGTCAAGCCTGACTGCTCTGTGCTGAACTACCAGAAGGTTGAGCACAGGCTAATTTAGGGTTGGCTTGTTCCTCACCCTGACAAGAATTGTGATTGTTGCTTGACTAGGGCTCACACCCCAGTCAACCAGCAACCCTATTTCCTACAGCAGTTATATTAATGTGTTATTTGCAGTGCTTACAAGTCCCAAAAGCGACAATGTGAAGCACAATGTAGAAAACAATTTGTAACTAATGATAAGAAATTGTGGATAGCTACCAGATTTTGGGACCCTTTGTAGTATTGACATTGGGTTCTGACATGCTACCAAAGTATGTTGGGCTTTCAGTTGAAATACAGCAGATTTACCATCTGCTCTGCTGTTGTAATTAAGGTGGTATTCTTGGGCAAATCAAAGGTTCTATCTCACTGTACCCCATGAGCAGCAGGAGCCATCCTGCACTGCAGTGGCCTCAGTGTCTGTATTACAGTATGACTATGAATATTAATAGGTGCGAAGGTCAGAGGATGGTACTCTACCCCAACAAATGCACCAATATAGAAGAATTAGCAGGAACTAATGCATTTTCTCAAATAATTCCTTTTCAGTGCTTTGATAGTGTCAACTTCATCAGACAGTACCCACTGAGTGGCAGAGCACATCATCAGTGTGATCTCCTCTAGTGGCGCCTCCTCCGTGCTCCAGGACCTCAATAGTGTGACCATCCTCCAGGCATGCCTGTTACGGGTACTAAGACCTCCGCAGTGTGAGCTTCTGTCAGCTGTGCTTTCTTGGTCCACATTGGGATCTTTCTTTAGGAGTTTCCTCTCAGTGCTTCAAGAGAACCTTGTCACTATGAGCTTTTGACAATGATGCCTTGTCGGCGCTACAGGGCCTCAGGAGTGAGAGCTTCACCAAGACATGCTTTTGCAGTGCTTCAGGACTCCAGCAGTGAGAGTTTCCTTTAGCAGTGCCTTCACAGTGCTCGAAAAATACCTCTACACTGAGAGGATCCTCCAGCAGTACTTTCTCTGTGCTCTAGCATCTCAGCAGCATGGCCTTCAATTGAATGAGCCTTCCCAGTGCTCCAGGACCTTAGCAGAGTAGGTTTCCTTCAGAGGTGCCATGTAAGTGCTCCTGGAACTCAGCATTGTGAGCGTTCACCCGCGGTGTCTTCTCAGTGCTCTTAAACTTCATTAGTGTTAGCTTCTTGACTGGTGCCTAGGTGAAGCTTGGTTCTAGTGGCCCTATGAGCACAGGACCTGCGTCTGGGCATACCCTCGCCACTTAGGGCATTACATCAGACTCCGAAAAGGTAATAGGAGAAATGCTTGCAAACAAAGTCTATCCCCTGGCAATTGGGGGTAGCATTCCAACCCTTCGCACTTTTAACCATGGTGCAACCTCAGTGTGTACCCAGCCATATGCAAATCAGTCTTGACCCTGCTCCAAGAGGAATAATCCAGATTGAACTACCAAACCAGGTCCTCCACGAACCAGAACAGAGGCAACCTTCAGCAGTGCCTTCTCAGACCAGCATGATCAGCAGTCAGAAGCATCTTGTCAGTTCTTAGCAGACACAATAAGTGTGAGGTGATGCTTCTCCAGTGCGGTGAGGCAGGTCTGCAAAGTACTACTGTTTTGCACAGGCTTTTCTTTACTTATTTATATTTTATTTCAAAACCCTGCAATTTTTCATGTTTATAAATATCAACAGGGAAATGCAGCTACAGTAGTAAGGTCACTAGCAATATTTTAGCGGCCTTCTATGCCCATAGTTCTATTGCGCTTTAGTCCGATTTAAATATGGCCCATTTTTTGTCAACAGCAAGAGTAAGATCGCGAAGGGACTTTTACTTTGAAATTCATTCGTAGAAAGGCGGACAAGGGACGTTTTCACATGATCGGGCTGTTTCTTGGTTATAGATTTACTCTCCTAAATTATGGCAGTGTACAAACATCTATTTTTGTTACTCTTTTCCTGTTGATTTTCATTTTTAACATATTGCTTCTTTCTGACATTTCCTTTCTGATTTCTTTCTCAAAAAGCCTCCTGCTTCTAGCCCTGTTCGAAAACTGTGTGTTTCTTTGTTTCCAGCAATTGCGTGTGTTTTAGCAGGTAATAGGGTGTCCAGAGAGTTAGTTATTACTCTGGAACGGATCATTAGCTGAGTTAGCACCTGATATGTCAAGAATATTAGGCAATAGGTCTTCCTCCTGGGCATCAGGGAGGCGCCTTCTCCTGTTGAGTGCCAATTTAAAAGAAAACGGGGTCATCTAAAGCATGTTTTTTTTGTGCTGTGAATGAGCATTAGGAAACAAAATGAGTTTGCCTGGTTCACAGGAACAAACAAACAGCGGTCACCGGAGTTCTCATTAGTTGCAGGAACCTAATCAAAAACATAATGATTGTTTAACTGAGCGATGTCTTCCTCCAATGTTACTTCCTCGGGAGCTCTAATTGGCTGCCTAGTGGCTTTTACAATAATCCCATCCCTCACAGAACAGTTATTCAATTTGTAATAATAGTGATAATAATAATATTCTACCCATACTGATATTAAAAATAAAACAAACATAAAAGCTAATAGTAACTATAAGAGAAAATAAAAAAAATTGAAATTGGATTATAGTCTTCTGTGAATCAAATTGATGTTACAAATTAGAAGTAGGTTGTAAATGTATTAGACCAAGAACAACTCCATATATTGTAGACAGTAGTGTTATCTTTTGAGGCCACACACACCTGTTCAGCTGATTGTCCCTCCTTCGTCTCCCTTTCTCTCAGCCAACACCAAATCGCTGTGGAAGTCCGTTATGCCGGTGTGGTATCGAGCGAGTCGTGCCCCTCAAAAAGAAACAACAAACATTTCTCCACTTTACCGGGGCCACCGACTCTGCAGGGCAGGCTCAAAAGACAGGAATGGAGAATCCTGTTACATACGACAACATGTAGAATGGAGAGCCCACAGCTGAGACGTCCTCTCTTGCTGACACTTTATGGGGTCTGTGCATGGCAGCATCAACTCTTTACCTTACGCGTTTCGGCGCACATTCGCCTTGATCAAAGGAGAGTCTCATAATGTTTCAGTGGTCTAGTAGTTTGATTGAAAACCACTTTACCCAGCATGCACCAATATTCAAATTCAAAGTCTCGGAAAGTCCTCTGTATAGAAAGGGAGACGAAGGAGGTTTCCTCTTTCCGACAGACTGTGATGTTCATCTCGTGCAAATATCTTAGTGTGTGGCAGCCAAGAGCACTTGCTTTTTATTTTATTAACCCGAATGCTACGTGGAATACAGAGGACTTTCCAAGACATTGAATTTGAATATTAGTGCATGCTGGGTGAAGTCGTTTTAAAACAAACTACCAGACCACTGGGACATTATGAGACTCTCCTTTGATCAAGGCGCATGCGCGCCGAAACGCGTAAGGTAAAGAGTTGATGCTGCCATGCACAGACCCCATAAAGTGTCAGCAAGAGAGGACGTCTCAGCTGTGGGCTCTCCATTCTTCGTGTTGTCGTATGTAACAGGATTCTCCATTCCTGTCTTTTGAGCCTGCCCTGCAGAGTCGGTGGCCCCGGTAAAGTGGAGAAATGTTTGTTGTTTCTTCTGAGGGGCACGATTCGATCGATACCACACCGGCATAACGGACTTCCGCAGCGATTTGGTGTTGGCTGAGAGAAAGGGAGACGAAGGAGGTTTTTTCCTTCCGACAGACTGTGATGTTCATCTCGGGCAAATATCTTAGTGTGTGGCAGCCAAGAGAACGTGCTTTTTATTTTATTAACCCGAATGCTCTGTGGAATACAGAGGACTTTCCAAGACATTAAATCTGAATATTGGTGCATGCTGGGTAAAGTGGTTTTCAATCAACCTACAGACCACTGGGACATTATGAGACTCACCTGTGATCAAGGTGCATGCACGCAGAAACGTGTAAGGTAAAGAGTTGATGCTGCCATGCACAGACCCAATAAAGTGTCAGCAAGAGAGGACGTCTCAGCTGTGGGCTCTCCATTCTACATGTTGTCGTAGATGATTTACGTGCTCCATTGGTAATTGCTTGTATGCCAGGCCTGATGCTGTTCGAACCATCCCATGGTTAAGTTCGCATAGTTGGGCGAGAATGAAAAGCCCATGGCACAGCCTTTTGTTTGTTTGTATATTTTTTTGTTGAACAAGAAGATGTTTTGGTTCAAACATAAAAAGATCATTTCATTTAATATTTCATTGTGATCTTTATATTTGATGTTACGTTTGGCAAGAAAGAATTTGCAGGCTTGTGTCCCTACGTGGTGTTCTATATTGGTGTATAATGACACCACGTCCATTGTAATCAATAGGTAGTTGGGCGACCATGTGAGGGTTTCAAGTTTCTGTAATAAGTCTGTTGTATCTTTCAAGTAGGCTGGCAGTTGTTTCACCAAGGGTGCCAAGAATTTGTCAACGTAATTTGATATAGGCTCCATACGTGATTTTTTAGCTGATACAATCGGTCTCCCGGGAGGTTTTTGCTTGTCCTTGTGCACCTTCGGCAGGTGGTAGAAGGTGGGTACCACTGGGTTTTTGTTATCCAAGTATTTGAGTTCTTGGTCATCAATTAGGTCCTGGGCGTGCCATGTGGATAGTTTTGTTTGTAGTTAGAATTGTAATTCCTTGGTTGGGTCTTTGTCCAATTCTATATAACAGTTTCTATCCTCTAGCTGGCTTTGGGCCTCTGCCGCATATTCCACTTGGTCCATGATAACGATGTTTCCACCTTTATCTGCAGGTTTTATCTCTACTGTTGGGTCATTTCAAGTTGTTTCAGTTGTACCATTTGTGATTTGGTTAAGTTGTGTTTGTTCCTATTTGGCTGTAGTTTATAGAGATCTTCCACTACTAGCTCTTGAAAGAGATCGATCTTGTTGCCTGCTGGAAGTTGTGGATTGAATCTTGATTTGGTCCTGAGGCCACTCTCACTGGCCCCCTAAGTGGGCAGCACCTCCTCCAGGGTCATTAATGCTTCTTCCTCATGAGAGAGAGTAGTTGCTCCCATGGTTACAAGCGTCTTTAGACCACTTAGGTCTTTGCCAGTAATTGCTCAGTTTGATTCCCACTTATGGTTTTTGTTTCTCTCTTAGAGTTCTCTGCATAGATCTTTGCCATTTTTTCCATGCAGACGCTGCAAAGTGTGTAAAATCGCAAAACCAACCAAAGAAATAGAAGTCAGAAAAGGAACGAAATGGACAATACCCCAACATCTGACGTGCAAAAGCACATATGTGGTATATCTAATTGAATGCCCCTGTAACAAGAAATATATAGGGAGCACAACCTTCGAAGCAAAGAAGAGGATATTAGAACACACAAGGGCAACAACGAATAAAGATTGTTCCTATGCAGTGGCAAAACACATGGAACAAGCACATGAAAGCAACTGGGAATCACTTAAATTCTGTGCCATAGAACAAGTCCCACATACTGAGCGAAGTGGTGATCGCCTGAAAAACCTGAGACATAAGGAATCCAAACACATTATCAATTTCAGGACTCTAGAACCTAGAGGTCTCAACTTAACGGAAGAACTTTACGTACACCTCTAACTTTCTTGGCAGTAAGATGCAGAAGTGGACCCCTGCACCCAGCAATGTAAACTAGCCCACTAGAGGGCGACCAACACATGTACAACCACAGTAAAAAAAACTCTGTGACCAGAAAGCTGATTCAAAACCCAAAACCTGGGAACAGCAACAAGTGACACTGTACAATTCATCCAATGGGCTCATTGGAGGGAGAAAGTGTACATACAAACTCACCAAAGAGTTAATTATTTTGTCTGCATACGAACAAAAGCACTCCCCCCCCCTCTTTTCTTTCTGTTAATAACTGCACAAGGACACAGAATGGTGCAAACTGGTGATGAAAATGTAGTGGACACTACATTAACCAGCATGCATCCATTAATTACACAGGAAGTCACATGACTCTGTGTTTAAAAGGAGGACTTAGAAACTGGCTCAACATTCCGTGAGCAAGCGTTGTAAGAAGCGAAACGCGTTGGGTACTGGTTGCTGAAATAAACCGCTGTAACTAAACTGTGACGAGAGAGTGCGTTTTAATTTCCTTGCTGGGAACCCTGAGCGATATATATATATATATATATATATATATATGTAGATTTTTATATAATTTAAACATTATAAAATAAATTACAATTAATAGTTTATTAATTGTTTTATGTATATGTGTTCAACTTTTTTAAGTGTATTTGTTATATTTTCTAAGATTTATATTAAATATACATTTTATTATTGATCATATTTAATATCTATTATTTTATTTCATATTATATATATATATATATATACATATATACATACATCGATATTTTGTACAACTATGTTTTTTAAATCAATATATTTTTTTCAACATTTTTGTACTTACCTGTTTAAGTATATGTACTCTACTTTTGCTTTCTATATTGTTTCACCAAACAGCATGCATGGACAGCAATACCATGTCAATTATTTTTTTCTTTTGTATTTAGATCCAAAATCGGCAAATAGGATATCATATTTAGCTTGAGCCACCTTACAATCTGCTTGAAAGGGTCCAACACATAGCTAATGGGTAAAGAGACTCGTAGAAGAAAGAGCAAGAACAAGGTCCCTTACCTGGAGTCCCATCTGGCAATAAACCTACTTCTGAATGTGGAAATACCTTATTTATGTAGGATTTAGGATCTAGAATGGCATGTAACTCCATAATGACGTGCACACCTATCTCCCAAGTCATCACTCTTGGTGAATTACTTTGCTAAATACTTTTCACCTAAAATCATAACTAGCCATGAAACTCTCACTACAATATTCACAGCTCGACCTCCACCCCACTACACTTCCCTACTGGCCAGAATCGCTCCTCTGTTCTTGGATTTCTCTACCCCTTTACCCGCAAAGACCATCCCAATAATCAAGTCAGTAAATTCTTCTTTTGCTCCATTTGATCCTTTCAGTCCATTGACCCTCAAACATCTTTTTCTCACCTACGAGACTCCCTTATGCCTTACCTCCCTCCATTTATTCCACCTACCTAAAATGCTACAACTTTGCAGTGCTACTATCTCCTACAAAAACCTTCAGCAGACTCTTTATCTCCCTTTAACTATCACCTAGTTTCTCTGCTCATTTCTTTCTCTAAATTACTTGGGTGCCTGTTTGTAATTGCCTTACTCAGAATCTCTATACAAAGCTGCACAATTCCTTTCAATCCCACACATTTCTAATGCCATCACAATACCCCATTGCTACCCATAATGTTCCATTCTCATTCTCCTTGAGCTTTCACATCACGTTTGACCAACCTACTTTACTTTCCTCCTTCAACACTTCGGGTATCACCGGATGTGCCCTCAACTGGTTCTCTTCCCTTCTCTCTGATCAAGCCTTCCTAGTTGCTTGAGGTGCTGAGTCATCCTAACCCAGTGCTCTACCTAATGTGTTCCCTCAAGACTAGGTTCTGGGTCCACGTCTGCTTTATGCGTACAGCATCCCCTTGGTGATAGCAAATTGCAGTTAGCTTTATTGTACCATCTCTATGCTGATGACACCCAAATATTTCACTACTTACCAACCTTCTAAGTCACGGATATCGCATTGCTCCTCAGCTCTTTTAAGGTTTTGCACTTTTCTTCGTCTTCTGCTCTGCCTCTTTACCACTTCCTGCCAGCTTCCCTCCTGACATCAAGACATGTATCCATCTGCAGAAATCTTGGTGTTCTTTTCAATTTTACATGTGATCGAAATCCTTCACCGCTTTCATTGACTCCACCACTCGGGAGCAAGTACTGACAAACCTAATATCAGACGCTTCACTTCATTTCACACAAACAAACCATTCATTAATTCTCAGAAAATTGGTTTATTTCAACAGTCTGATCATAGGCCTCTGTAACTACTTCTTTGTCCCACTGGGGCAAACTTAGACAAATCTTTATATCACCACCAAGATAGCTGGCACCCTGCAAAAAAAAACTCTTTACAAGTTACCAACACTAATGTTTAAAACTGCTGACTGCTTATAACCTGACCACTTTTCTTACACCCACACACGCCATAACATACTTGTAACATACAATAAGTTACACATAATTTTTGATGTCATCTAAAGAACACTGTGCTCTATCAAAATTCTGATCCTTGCACCTTTCTTGACCCCTGTCACTCAAACGCTAGGATCACCATAGCCAGCCGGTCCACCCATGGCATAAAATTTGCAATTAAGAAACATCTCCTGGCACTTGAAGGCAGATATTGATTCTGACCTCTCACAGCCCTCGCACACTGTATATGTAAATTGTTATTTAGCATTCATGTGATTGTCTGCCTGTTTACTGTGCTCTGAATATATGAGGATGTCAGTCATTTCACATTCTTGCATTCCATGCTGCTTAAACACACAAACAGCGTGTTCAGCTCACATTGCATTCTCTGCTGGGTTTCAGTTATCCACCCATCCGCTCACGATGCTTAGTGACATGACTGTAAAACATTTCTCGCCAGAATATTTTGCTGCTAAAGAAATAAAATCTCCAGTAGGATTAAGGCATTTAAAGGAATCAAGGTAAATTGTCTCCTTAATATTCATAGGAAGTATCTTGTAATGCTAGGAAATTAGGGCCAGATAGCAGGTTAGCTAGGAGAAATACCTGACTGAGTCATGAAAATCAATTCTATAGAAAAAGAGAGAGGAAAAAAGAATTAGCACTGCAAATAATATTTCAAGTTTCTCAACAACTGTTGATAAACTGTCTAATGTGGCTAATGAACAGAAATTAAAATTCCAAGGAAAAACTGTCAAACACACAGATAACATCAGGGTATCACACACCAATGGATGGAGACCCTTTGAAAAGACCACAAAAAGATTCAAAGGATTAATGCTATACTTATGTAACAAAGTGTCTCAGAAACTCGCCTAATGAATCTAGATTGTGTAAATTGGAGAAAAGATTGAAAGAAGAAGGCATGACCTAGTCAAATGATCTCGGCCCTCTCTTTCTCATTTTTAGGTCGAGCCTGAGCCTACTCGCAGGCAATGCTCTGGCGATCTGTTGTAGGTAGAGAACGGAGGAGAAGCCATGCAAATATTTTTCATTCGCTTGTGTCTTTGCCTTTGTAAATGAAGGCTTCTGATTGGTTAATAGGCTTGTTAGTCCCTTCCTAGTACGGCCATGTCATTTGTATCCTCCCAAGGCTACTGGCCCCTTTGCTTGGTTGTTACACAGTACATACCACTACCTTTTTTCGTTATTGGTAGACGCTTGTTTGCAATGCAATGCGTCTCGCATTTAAACCTTGGAAATAGTGTCTTAGGACAGCTAATAGGGAGTCCTCTTGCTGCCAATGTGGCATACTAATATGGAGAATGTGGAGTTCTTCTTGCCACTGAACAGTGATTTTCTACTCGGAATCTGTTTACTGAATTTTTCATCCAAAGCATACAAATGCTGGCCGTTTGGCACAAAAAGCAGGCTACAAAATGACAGAGGAACAGTTGGATAAATCCACATTTACAATATGCCTTAAGCCATTGCGTGAACACCGAGGCCAACAAGCTAGTGAGTAGGGAAACTGTAGGGCAGTAACACAGCAGCAACAAAGGAGAGCAGCTACAACAGTCATGCAAGGTCACCATGGTGCGTATAAGCGTGGTGAGCCAGGTAACCTTGCCTCCATGACACCTGTCTCGTGGTTCAAGAGGTAAGTGCTTGTTGTGTGTCACCATCTGATTCCTTTATAAAGAGAGCCCTGAGGATAGAACAGAGGCTGGGTGGTGGAGGGGCCTTATCAAGTTTCGCCCTAAGGTGAGAACAAAAGGGTGTAACGGGGTAAACATAGAGATCAAACCTATGGAACAACTTTCCAGCTAAACAAAGAGGGAGATGGTCCCTCCTCAAACAGTTGGTCAGAGGAAGGGAGGGGGAGAGAAACAGGAACAGGAGAAAGGGAAGGAGGCCGGGAGGGCTCAGAATGTTCGGGGTCATCCCCTCTGTGTCGAAGGCTTGAGGCAGGACAGCACGGGGGGATATGTGGCGTAGTGAGTTAGACAAGTGGAGGGCACCACGGGGCTGGTCGAATCTTACAACCAAGTGATTATTGCAGCAGAGAAATGCAGAGATGACTGGCTCCATCCCTAGCCTATCGAGTGGGATACACAACAAGACAGATCAGTGGAGACCTGCTGCACTGCTTCAGACACACATAGTCAACTGTCCAGTGGAACGTACTAGGATTGAGATCTTCCCTGCGCAGGGGCTTGAGACCAAGAATAAAATGACGGCCTGGTGATAGACGCTGGCATCAGGGACCCCGACACAACATTATTGCATGGATAGCCACCTCGCCTCTCTTGGTACCTCGGTAAGTGTTCTATGTGTTGAAAACTTACGCGCACGCCGAAAAATGCCTGGTCCTAAAATGGCGGCCGGAAATCAACCCCCGCAATAGTGACACTAACTATTTAATATATCTGCAGACAGCCATTCAGTGCCACAGGCAGGAAATGACTGTACTGATAAATATCTCACACCGCCTGATGCTGCGTTAAATGGTTTGTAAATCTACACACACAGAGAAAAATGTGCCTTGACCTAAAATCGCGGCCGGCATTCAACCCCATCAACTAACTTGATCCTAACTTTCTATGTGCAGATAAACAGTCAGTGCCACAGATATAAGATCGCTGCATGGAGAGCCACCTCGCCCCTCTTGGTGCCACGGCTAAGGTTCTCGGATATTAATGCACTCAATGGAAAATGCCTGGACCCAAAATGGCAGGCAGAAATCAACCAAGGCAATATTGACCATAACTCACAATCGCTGTGCAGATAGCCACTCTCTGCCACAAACCTCTGCACTAATAGCTACCTTGCCTCTCTTAGTGCTTCAGTAAATGTTATGAAAAACGTATGCGGGCTTTGGAAAATCCTCTGGATCTAAAATGGCGTCCGGCTATGAACCCCCGCAACAGTAACCCCAACTCTCATTTTATAGTCCCCGGTGTCCAGAGCGTCAAGCCTCTATTTTGGGGAGATGTTCACCTCGTATTCCATCAGCTGTCCATTGGATGATGGCGCCCACCTCCCACTCTAATGGCCAGCAAAATAGGACTTACTAGGCAAGCTAAAAGCTGTCTTGGAAAGACTTCAACCCTCAACAATGCCCTCTCCAGACAAGAGAGGATATCAAAGAAACAGTGTAGGACAATTCTAAATATGCCAGAAATTAAGTAAATAATGTTACCAGTGAATTGGCGAAGAAAGGAAGCCAAGAGGGATTCTTTGAGACATAAGGAAATAAAGAAGTGAAGAAAGAAAGAGAAAATAAAAAGTAAAGAAGAGAGTGAGAAAAAAATGGATAAAAACCTAGAACCTTCAGGCCTCCATGCCTTCACCATTACCTATCCTCCCAATCTTTCCAAAAATGCAGCCAAGAAGTTCAAGCACAAGCTAATGAAAACTTGCCCTCAGACTCTTATTTCAGTTCCCTACTTCTGCATCAGCAAAGGCATACTATCGAATGACCTCATCTTTCACACAAAAAAACGTGCTCAGTGGAGAAATATCTGCTACTCCATGCTTCGAATCTCCAATGTAAAAAAAAACCCTCATGCCCTCAAATTGTCGTTAACTGCCTCGGACTTCTGTACTGCGAATGCTACTATATCCATATACAATAATGGTGATATCCTTATACAAGCCTCTAATACAAATCTCGCTATCATAGACAAGATATTCCCTACACTGAAGAAAGCAGTGAACAGCAAGAAAATCACACTCCCCACCACTACTCACCCGGATTATCCCGAAAACACACCAACTCTTCTACAAAATCCCATAACAAATTCAATTGAACCTAAATCTCTACACACCCCATGACCCCTACCCCTCCCTCATAATGGTTTTAAACACACCTGGGTCCCCTGGGCCAGGATGGACAGGGATACTCTTAGCTACTTGCCTCCCTAATGCAGACACACCCCTGATATCCTTGATGACCAAGGGTGAATCTACCAACCCGGATTCCACCCCGACATCCCACTAGCCCCACCTACAGCTGAGCTGTCATGCAAAGCTCCCCATGACCTGCTATCTACCCTGATATGTGATCGGCACCTAACACTCTTGATACTCTCTCCACTTAACCAAACTCATCCCTCAAAGACCATACCCGGTTCAATTGCATCAGCCCCTATCAAGTTATCAAACCTCAAGGCCATCCCCCACACTGATTCGGTCCCTCCAACAAACCTCTTTGATCATCTAACCCTATTGGATCCTAATAATGATATCTCCATGCATCCCGATAACGAGATACCCATCCAACCAGACCTTACTTGCAGACCTCTCCCTATAACTGAACACACGCCTAAACACATAACTAATAATCCTAACTCTGATTGGATCACACGATTCAATGAGTTAGCCATTGGCTTATCCCATCTCAAGGACGAAATGCAAAATCTATCAATCATCACCAAAGAACTCCTAAACGCACACAGAGCCATTAGTGCTACTGTGAACCGAATCAATTACCAAACTAGCAGATACATCGCCAAGATTTCACACCCGGAGGACACTAGACAGAGTAAGATACCTTCCCCCAACTACCCATCTCGTCCTTGGAGGGCAACTGCTGAACTATCTGACAATGCCATAGATGACCTCCTCATAGCATATGCCAGTCCGGCAGACAACAGTAAGTCTCTATTTGGCATTATCCAATCCATTCAAACCAACCCTTCAGAGAACCCATCCACAACTTCAGATCCATTAATAGAGAAAACCTCACAAATATCAACATAGTGCAGACTGCTCTCACCCATTCAACTAGCAAGATGAAGTGTGCACTCATCAATTGCAGATCTGCTATCAAACATGGTTTCGACATTTACGATTTTATCCTCTGAATGATCTGGACATTATCGTCCTTACAGAAACATGGCTAAATAGTTCCTCCTCTCCCATTCTAGACCTACTGATCCCTCCTAGTCACGATATAATCCACCTAGACAGAAACGTGAAACCCAGTGGCAGATTAGCCTGCATTTATCGAAACACAATCTCAGTCAATCAAGCAGACTCCATCTCTTTATCTTCCTGTGAATATCTCTTTTTCAACATCTCCAATGACAATCTCCTCGCCAGCAAACTTCACATAATATACCTCCCTCCAGGTGATAATCTAACGTTCATCAATGAGTTAATGGAAGTTATAACATCCAACGACAACCAACAAGTGCCACAGATTTTCCTGGGTGACTCCAATCTCCATTGGAACAACTCAAGCGATCATGATGTAAGTTGTCTTAAATCCTTTCTGTCAGATCAGGATCTGTCCCAATTCTTTGACAGTCTAACCCACAACAAGGGAGAGACATTAGACTTCATCATAGTGAAAACGAGCACTGTATCGTTAGAGAGTCGACTTATTCATGAAGGAGGTCACTACAGATTTGACGACGAGCCTGGGCACAGCGCTTATTCTACAGTACGATTTGAATACTTATCGTTGAAATCACCGAATTTTCAATCGTGAGTACCGGACTATTTTAAACCCATCTAAGAGAGATTCACGTTTTGGATTGGTGCATCCAGATAATCGTTGTGGCCCAATTACCGAAATCTACGTGTGCATATCGTCATATGATTGCAAGAAGCCATCATTTCTTCAAACGCGCATTTAACTTTGTGATTCGAGCGCAGCTGTTAGTTTTGCCTTTCATTATTTGTGGCATCAGTGAAAGTTGTTTTTTTTTGTTTAATTTATTTTCACTAAACAGCACTCTTCAATGTTATCAAGCAGTATGGATGTTTGAATAACCGACTTCTACGCTTACCGGATTTCTATGGAGTCGCGCTCATCTTTTCAAATCACGCATCGGCAAAGTTTGTACAAAGCTCCAAGCGCGTTCACTTCATTCTGCTAACAATGCGCTTACCTCACCGTCACTGACCGTCATTACGCTCACGCATTGCGGCCATTTTGAGGTTGTCGTGGCAACGCAATCATCGAGACAAAGAGCGTCTTCAATCCGAATGTATTTTTTTTTTCTACAAAGTCAGTTTCTGGTACTTATCTTTTCACCATTTGAAGCGCATTTCTGCACGAAGTGTATTTGGTCTAACAGCACTGACAAGCATTCCTGTACTTTTCAATTTTCGTATGCACATTGGACATGATGCATACTTTATGGCGCATTTTACATGAAGTGTATTTTTTTTTAAAGTGCATGCAGCGTGAGATCTATTCTTGAAGCTCATTATTTTATTTCATTTTTATTCTTGAAGACAGTTATTATTATTTTCAGCACCAGATCTGTTCTTGAAGTTCATTCTCAAAGCTTTTTATTATTGTTCTTCTGGTTGCCTCTATATCCTTCACGAGGACTCCGTCCTTTTGGACTGAATGAAGCGTGAATCGTATTTGGGAAAAGGTAGATGAAAGGAAATTTCCCGTTTTGAATGGCGATTTGTGTACTTTGTGAAGTCCAAACTGTCAGGGTTCTACCTACTGTTTACCTTTGAGCTCGGTGCTGTAACGAATCCCTGGCAGAACGCACTCCACCTAGCGTGACAGCATTATCACCATTCCTATTTTTCTGAATTAGTTTGTGTTGGCTTTTAGTACTTAATGCACTTTACCATTGCTAACCACTCTTTGCTTTTCCTTTTGATGAAGGCATTATTCACGAAGTGGTTTATTCAAAATTCGCTTTTCCTTTTGATGAAGGCATTATTCACGAAGTGGTTTATTCAAAATTCGGTTGTTGTTTAACGAAGACATCGTGCATGAAGTGGGTGTTTCAAATGACTAACCAGTTTTCTTTCAGGTATTTACTTTCTGTAAAACATTCAATTATGCCACTAATAGCGAGCGGACCAAGAACAGTTGCAACCAGAGACAAAAAGCCTTTGAGTTTGCAAATCAATTCACCTATAGGATTTTTGTCTGTTTGTTCCTGGCTAAATTGGAAAGCATGTTTCTTAGATCATTTTGCAAACTTAGAGGATGTCCATGGTTCATTCTCTCCCAAAAAGAAGAAACAGATGTTATTATGCTCACTTGGTCCAGAGGGTTTGCGTATTCTTGAAGTAATGCATACGCATGAACAAACAGTAGTAGTTTTGGATATTTTTGAATTTGCATTATTAAATTTGAATGATATTTTTTATCCCTCAGTAGGTATTGCTGGATTTGGGGAAGAATTTACTTCAGTTTTGAAAAGGTTAGCGAGTAAATGTGAATTTTTCGATGATCTAATTCTTGACCTAGTAGTAAGGTATACCAGGAACATGAAGTTATGGTTTGAGAGTGATAAAGGTCCTAAAGATATAGTTGTCTCAGTTAGAAAGACAGAATTGTCTAATCGATGTTCTAAAGCTACGTTATCGCAGGGTAACAGGATGCCAAGGGTAACTGTGGGGAAGGTCGTAGAAGAGGTAACAGGGTATAAGAATCTTGGAACCTATAAATTTGAGGAAGTGAAAATCGAGTTCCATGTTAGGAGAAAATTTGGAAATATTGAGAAAAAGGAGTGTAGCAACTTAATCTGTTTTGATTGTGATAATTCACATGCTGTTTTCTTTGAAGAGTGCCTTTCTAGTTCTACCAAGTGCAGGGAGTGCGGATTTGGTTGGACATTTTTCGCGAGTGTGCGGAAAAAAGAACAAGAATGTGTTAAAAAAAAAAGTGATGTATGTCCCAACACAAGGGTGTTTTGTCTGCATTTTGGTTGGACAAAGTGGATTTGGTTGCCCCTAGTTTCTGTTACTGCCGTAGGTGGTACAGGTGGAGAAGTTGGTATTCTAGGGTTTAGAACCTTCGTGTTTCGTTTTAGGGGAAGGCGTGCTATGGGAAGAGTGTACATTGCAAAAAATGGTCCACCGGTATTAGGGCGTAAAGACCTAAGGTTATTGAACTTCATCTGCTGTAATCTTTCAGAGGTTAATGTCGAACCGGGGTTACCACTTTTCTCAGGTCGTTGTTTTCAAAGGCTATATTCTGATGTTGGGCATGGATAGTTTCAGCTGGATACCGTTTAAAGGGATATTTGTCAATTTCTCTTTGTTTTGCTTGCTGGAAGCAGCATATTTAATTATAATACTAACTATGGAAATTTACCTTGATCTTCTGCTAGAATAACCAGCATGTCCTAAAAGTCTGCTAGATTTCGTTTATAAGGTACAGTTGGTTCCAGACATGTCAGTAGGCATTCCTTACCGCTGAAAGTAATTGTCCGAGACCCAAAGCATGTGTAGATAATATATGTGTATAGTTTCTAGTAAATTTATTCAGGGATGATTTTAAAAGGTTAAATTGGAGTTGTTCTGAAAAGATATGTTAAATTTGTTGAACTTAGTCCCAAATTTAAGGTCATCCAGGAGCCACTGGGACCAAAACTTGTATTAAATCGTATTGATGTGAACATACATAGACATGTTCGTTTTGTTTTTTTTTCAATGTGAAACCTCGGACAAGGCACACAAAGAGAAAAATGCTTAATTCACTGTCATGAATGATGAAAACAGTCTCATGATTTAGCTGCACTGTGTATTATGGTACAGTTTAGTGATCGAAGACTTATTGTTTTACTAATTTGAAGCAGAGTTGTTGTAGAGTTTCGTCACTAGTTCAGGTAGTGAACTAGAATTTTTTTTTTTTAATATTTTTTGCTTTACATTGTTCCAGGGGAAATTCTATGCTTTAAGGAGTGTATAGAATAGAATTGCTCCAGCAGGGGTTATCTTTGTGTAGAAGAAAGATATTACTAATTTAGAAAGAGGTTAGGTTTCTACACATTTCCATTTCTTGGGGTTACACGGTCAGCAAGTTGTTTTTCTCCACATTTTAAGGAAGGGGATGTGCCTCCTCTTTCAGTTCCTCACAGGTTCCAGAAGTTCCTGCTGATGAAGTTACCCATGTTCCTTTTGCAGTTGAGATACGCATTGCTGGTGTAACAAAGTTAAGCAGTTCTGGAAGTCCTATTCGTACTCCAAGTAGATTTGATGATTTTGTGCGTTTGAAATATTTACTTATTGTTCCTTTTAGTTTTATAAAGAAGGGGGATGTGTAGTGATTGCATGTTCCTTTAATTGTTAATGGAATTGTAATATGCATTAGAATCTTGTTCGTGGTGTTCTGCGGATTGTAGAATGTCATGACTTCATTCTTATACTGGTTACCTGTTTGATCAGCTGCATGCACTTTTATCTTCTGTACTTCGAGATTAATAAATACTAAATACAACCTCTGGAGAGTCGACTTATTCATGAAGGAGGTCACTACAAATCCATCACCCCATGTCACTGGACAGACCATTGCAGTATTTTCTTCTCCATCAATATTGAGGTAATTCCAAAAGAGGCCAACCTACAAAATCAAAACAATGGAAAAAATATTAACCCCATTGCCCTGGTAAACTGGTGCAACTCCGCCCTGATCCCCACTACAGCATGGTTGAGGTCCAGGACATCACAGTCTTTTACAATTCCACAATGTTTGAAATTCTTGACTCTACAGCGCCCCTCCAAGAAAAAAAAAATGTCCTCCAAAATCTCCAAACCATGGTTCAATGAGAACCTAAATTCTGATTGGTGCAAGCTAAAATCAGCTGAGCGACTATGGAAATCAGCACCCTCCATTGATCACCTATATCACCTTAGTATGCTGAGGAACATATACAACAGGAAGACCCTCAAGGCTAAGGCAGACTTCTTCAAATCTTAGCTAAACCAAGCCATTAACCATCCCAAAAAACTATTTGAAATAGTCAAACAACAATCGCGCAACACACCTAACACTATGGAACTAAGCGATTCGGCTACCCCTAACTGCAATGAGCTTGATAATTTCTTCCTAGAAATGACAAAATCCATTCACTACGACATCCAATCTAAGAATGTCCTTCCACAAACTATTGCTCACGAGTCTACATTTTACTCACAGATCAAGGACCATTTTCGTATTCCGATTGAAATCCCAAAATACAATGCTTCTTGGAACACCTTCTCGCCCATTCCTGAACACAAAATCTATAACACTTAACATCTCCAATCACTTCGCTGACCCCTTACCTCCTTCTCTATGCAAAATAATAAAAACCTCTATTCTACCCTTATGGTCAAAGTTTCTAAACGCCTCTCTGAGACAAGGCTCCATTCCGGACTGTCTTAAAGTAGGGCAGGTCACACCTATACTAAAGAAAACCAACTCCCTCTCCTCGGATCTCAACAACTACCGCCATATATCCAACATCCCCACTTTGGCGAAATTGCTGGGAAAATGTGTACAAATTCAACTATGCAACCACATTGAGAATTACAACCTCCTAGAAAAACACCAATCCGGCTTCCGTCAAGGTCACAGCCCTGAATCTGCACTCATCCACATAATGGATGACGTACAAAAAAAAGTTAGACCATAACGAATCATGCCTATTGATACTTCTTGATTTATCCTCCGCTTTCGAAATGGTTAATCATGACAACCTATTGTCCCTACTGGAATGAAGGATGGGCCTAAGTGGCCCAGTGTTACAATAGTTCACCTCCTTCCTAAATAACAGAAGCAATCACTCTCTCAACCCTCCATGGTCACCATAGGGGTTCCACAGGCCTCAGCACTTTCACCCATTCTTTTTAATCTACTCATAGAACCCCTGGCAAACGCAGCGAACATTCTTTATCAATCTTTATCACCTTATGCAGACGACACACAACTGTATATGAAAATCTCCTCTACTCTCCCTCAACGCTATTCTACATAATATGCAAAGTTGACTCACTGCCAACCACCTCATGCTTGAAACCAAAAAAACTGAATTCCTTCTCATTCCCCCCCCCAATCACACACCCAAGATAGACTTATGGCTGAAGCATCTGACTTTGTTTGACTGTGCTTCCTACATCATTGACTGCGAAATCCTTGAGAGTCACCATAGACAAACACTTGAACATGCAGGCGCAAATCAATAATGCCACCAAGGAAGCTAAACATCAGATGAGTATCCTAAGGAAACTTCAACCCTTCCTCCCACAGAATGACTTAAAAATGGTGGTACAAGCCCTAGTGTTACCAAGATTGGACTATGAAAGCACCACTCTATGTGGTCTTCCCAAATACAAGCTGGCCCGCTGAAGGCATCGCTTAATGCTGCGGCCAGACTGGTCTCAGGAACTAAAAGAAATAACCACATTTCTCCAACCTTGAAAGTTCTGAACGGGCTACTCTATGAGGAAAGAATACAATTAAAGATTGCCTGCATGACCCATAAAGCCCTGCATAGCAATACCCCCAGTTACTTAGCACAAAAGTTAGAGCGATTGGGAGGATGCAGACAATTGTGAAGTACGAGTTTACTACTACTGAAACCACAATCCTTCCATAAAAAGAGAACTGGTTGCAGAGCATTCCCAGGGATGGCACCGAAGATTTGGAGTGCCCTACCTCCAGATGGATGCAGAATCTCTCCCTTTACCTCCTTCAAAAAAGAAGTAAAAATGCTTCTAATGAACAAACTCACATCCTAAGACTTTAATCATTTGATGACTACTAGCCACCTATGCTATCCATGTACAACTGTCTACCTCTTTTGTATTGAATGGTGAATACCGAATGTATGTATATTACCCCAATCATCTAATGTTTAATAATTGTGCACTGTAAAGTGCTCTGATACCCTCATGGGTCATGTTCGCGCTATATAAAACTTTATAAATTAAATAAAATAAGGGTGCACGTCTGGGTGGCTGGAAACAGGCATTCCATCCCAGACATGTAATCAAGCATAGGCTGAGTGAATTTCTTGTCCGTGAAGGAGATTTTGTGGGACAGGTGTTCCATGGCTAGGGTGTGCCATAACCGTGTAAAGAAAGATGCAATGGGAGGAGAAACAGTGGTTTTCAGGTGAGGGCAATGAACTGCTCCACCACTCCAGTCATGTGGGGCTCTCGGTACCAGTCTGCATGTGTCAGTGCTTGAGTGTACCTAAAAGGATTGTACAATAATCTGCTGGAATCGGATACCCCAGTATGTTCTTGATATGCCCTTGGATTTCTTTCCAAAAAGCAGTAAGGTGAGGGCAGGACCACCAAATGTGTTGGAAGTCTCCCACTTGTGCCCCACATCTACAACTGTCGGCCGAAGCCGTGGGGAACATAGAGCGCAATCGGATAGGAGTATAGTACAACTGGACCATAAGTTTGTTGGCCGTTTCTTGCTGTGTTATGCTCCTGTGCATTTTGGGGATCTCGTGCCACATTGATGTATAGGGAAGCCCCCATTTTGTCTGGTACCGATGACCGGGGAGAAGGCAGGATTACCGTAGGACACCATATGTTTTGGATATCAGACCTCTTGAACCTTCAAAGTTACGGACTAAAGCCTCAAAGGATGCTAGGGGCTAAGTTGCCCTTAGGGGGTTGAGGGAAAATAGTGTCCATGGATGTAGTTGATAATATTGGTGTCAGAGCTTGTCAGGAATTTGAAAATCCATCTTCATTGCTCTATTGGTTTTATTGTCTGTCCATTAAAGAGGCTTATTGTCTGTCCATGAAAGAGGTCTTGCCTCTTGCCCATGTACAGTCAGGGAAGGAACCCGAGTGGAGTGCACGTGTGCAAGAATAATTGCAGGCTATAGGGGTGTTTGGGGAAGGGAATATTGTCAAGCCTTTCTCCACTGCCAGCCTATCCCATATCTCAAGGACCATCTGGTTTGCGGTCCCTATGTATGCACTCTGAGTGCGGTGGCACTCGGAAAGCCGGGCTGAGTCCTAGAGTGGCCTGCAGGCCACCACCCGGGCCATAAGTAGACAATGTTTTTTTACTCTTCCTGACCACCCACTCCGAGATGAAGCGTAGAAGGACTGCTCAGTAGTAGTCTACGAGGTTAGGGCAGGCAAGGCCGTCGCAATGCCTGGGGAGCATGAGCGGGACATTAGCAGTACCTGACTGCTTTTCTTTCCAGGTAAAGTATCAGAGATTCCTTTTCATATGCCAAATGTCCTCTGCCGGGAAAGGGGTAGGAAGCACCTGAAAGACACAGAGCAGACAAGGCGGGATGTTTATTTTAACCACATTTATCCAGCCCAGTCAAAAGACATGCAATGGCTTCCAACAACGCAAGGCCTCCATATGGCCCTGCGGTAGCCTGGCCAATTAGCCCGGGTCCAGGTCATCAAGGAATTGGTGATGATGAGGCCCAGATATTGGATGCAGTGGGTTACCCATTAGAGGGGGGCAAGCTCCTGCAGTCGTTGTGGGATGATAAGATTGAGTGCCTGTGATTTGGTCATGTTGATCTTATATCCTGAGACTACCTTGAATGCCCGCAGACTCTGTACTACTACCGGGAGGGTGGATTCTGGTCCTGTCAGGGTCAGCAGTAGATCATCAGCAAAGATTAGAACATTGTGTTTGAGCCCTGCAAACAAGATGCCAGTGATGCTCAGAGACTAGCCAAAATGGAACGCCAATGGTTCAACGACCAGAGCGAATAGTAGAGGAAAGAAGAGGCGGCCCGGCAGGTGCCCCGAAGGAGCACAATGAATTTGGTGAGTTGGCCCTTTCATGCTAATCGTGGGAGTCGGCTCGGTATATGAGGCTATGTTCTTGCTGAACATTGTGGGGCCCAGCCCTATTTTGATAAGGAGGGCACACAGGAAAGCTCAGTTAACCCTGTTAAATGCCTCCTCGGCATCTAAGGACAAGAGGAGGGCAGGGATGTTATGCATATGGACCTTTTATATCAAGCGGTCCAGGAGTCTGGTGTTGCCTGGGCTCTACTGGTGCTGGATGAAGACTACTTGGTCTGGGTCAACCAAACTCAGCAGTAGAGGCTGCAACCATTTGACCAGCATTTTGTTGTAAATCTTGGCATCTGTATTTAATAATGCTATGGGCCGATAAAAGCAGAGGGTAGGGAGTTTGCCGGGTTTAGGGAGCAGCGTAACTTCCACCACTGACATAGTGGGTGTGAGGCCAGTACTGTGGGTGAGGGAGTTGTAAAGCCCGAGCAGATAATCTTTCAAGTATGGGTAAAGAACATTGTAAAAAGTGACCAGCAGGCCATCCAAGCCCGTGGTCTTCCCCACTGAGAGCCATCAATGGGCTTTTTTGGGTTTGTCTTCTGTGAAGGGTGCCTCCAAGTCCTGGGCTATCTGCGGGTCTAATGACGGCCAGGGGCAGTTCAGAAGGTACGAGTGGATAGCAGCCTGATCCTCCCCTCCAGTAGTTTATTGTCTGATATTAAGTCCGACAGGCCTCTGTATATCTGGTTACCAAATAATCCATCCCAAAGCTCCCATGTGTAGTTGGAAATATAAGAGCAAGCATATTGATGACGCAACCTACGAGCCAAGAGTGTGCCAACCTTGTCGACCCCATCATGGTAATTTTGCTTAAGCCCCACCAGGGACCGTTCCACTTCATTAACCAGGTAAGCCTATAATTGAATGAATGAATGAATGAATGAATGAATGAATGAATGAATGAATGAATGAATGAATGAATGAATGAATGAATGAAATTAGACTTATAAACGTGCAGCTTTGCCCGGAGGCATCAAGGCGCCTACAAAAAGAAATGAAAAACGAAAAGGCAGAACCAAAAGCTAAGGGTAGGCTTTACCAAAAAGCCATGTTTTCAGGGCCTTTCTGAATGGTTGTATTGAAGTTAACATCCTGATTGTTAAAGGAACAGTGTTCCACCATCTTGGAGCCAGATTGGAAAAGGCTCTGCCTCCCCATTTCGCTCTTCGCACTCGAGGAGCGGTGAGGAGCAGTTTCGCCGAGGAGCGAAGGTTCCTAGTAGGAGCATAAGGAATCAGGAGATCTTTTACACCTCCAGTCTCTTTCCTGTTTAAGGCACCGAACACCAAGCATAATACTTTAAATGAAATCCTGGCGTCAATGGGAAGCCAGTGCAGAGATTTCCTGGCGGCGGTCACTGACGACCTTATTCGGAAGGTCCAGTACAAACTTCGCCGCTGCATTTTGTACCGATTGAAGACCTTGCAACAGGCCTTTGTTGGCTCCCGCGTATAAAGCATTGCAATAATCAAGCCGAGGTGTTATCAAAGCTACCACCGTTTGTTTCCGGGCTTGCACGGACAGGTAGTGCTTGATTTTCCGCAGGATTGCAATGATGCCCCAGCAGGTGGAGATAGTCCGCTTTACTTGGAGGGCCATGTCGAGGGAAGGGTCAATCATAACCCCCAGATTTCGTGCTGCCCGAGTTGGAGCCGGACACGCCCCCAAGGATTCGGGCCACCATTCCGCCGACGAATTTGCCCTGGAACACTCATAGCTGCAGTTTATTGCTCCCTGAAGGGCTACGCTTGTCAATGTCTTCTAATGAGTGAATCTTCTCAGTGAGGCTAGTTTCAAATAGGGACACTAGGCGATCTAGCTATTGCAATGGAGAACATGATGCCCCATGTGGTCACCTTGGAGCCATATGGGTGGGAGTGGTGGCAGGGCATTGAGTTTAAAGCATTCAGTTATTGCATCCTGGATAGAGAGGGTCTGTCTGGTGTGACCAGGTAAATTCCATGTGGGCATGGTCTGAGATGGAAATATGTGATATCTGTAAATGTAAATGTAAATTGAAACTTGTATAGCGCACTACTCACACGCAAGGGTCTCAAGGTGCTTGTACGAATACCGCTGTGGAGCCCATCCTGCCTTTCCCTGTGAGGCGTCCACTCCTGGGCACCCCCAAGGTGGAGGCCAGGCATCCTTAGCGTTGTGAGGGCCAGTGTGGAGATTAAGCAAGCTATTGCCCAGAGTTGCAGAGTGGGACTCCATGATTGGAATAGGCACCGAGGCGAGAATTATCAGGACCGTGGAATTTTGAGCCCAAGGCCTGCCGAGGCAGGGAATTGAACCCTGGTCCCGGGCTAGAACTCTACATCAGGGTCTGCCACTCTAATCATTGAGCCACACTTCTCCATCTGTGCAGAGCAGAGGCAAGGCCTCACAAGAGGGAATATTTGAGCAATACATTGTCGATGCGGGAGTAGGACAAGTAAACTTAGGAGTAGAAGGAATAGTCCTGTACATCAGGGGGTAGGTAAAGCAGGTAAAGCCAGGTATTGACTAAGCTGGTGTCGGTAAGTTCCCTCTTAAGCTGACCTGACATGACCGCTGTGACCCTGAAGTGTGCAGTGTTTATATCAAGTGCAAGGTCCCAGAGTAAATTAAAGTCCCCTCCTAGGATAATATCCTCCTTGGGCAGGCCAAGCTAGTCCTTAAGTACTGTGCAAAGGAAAGCCTTTAGAGCCTGGTTCAGCGCATAGAGATTGAGAAAAGTCAAGGTGGTATGCCCTCTCTCTATAATCACTTCCGGGTCTCTGGATATATGTAGCAGAGTAGTATAAAAACACGTTTTGAAAAGGATAGCTAGCCCCAGTATTTTAGACTTGGTATAAGCCCCGTGCTGGCAAGGATCTCGTGAATGAGCCATGCAGTGGCAGTCCTCCTTAAGCAAATGTGTCTCTTGTGAGAAAATGATGTTGGGATCCTGCTGAAGGAGATTGTGCCATATCTGCCGATGCTTGCTGGGGGAGATGAGTCCTTGGACGTTTTCTAGGATAGGAGTTTAGTACTAGTCAGGGTCCTCATATCCTAGTTGGTGTGGGTGAATTAGTGTATTAGTGCCATTGATTCTGGTGGAGCACGAGATCAGGAGTAAAGGGCCAAAGCCTCTCCGGCTCAGCCCCATCCCCACAGTTGCGCAGCTAGGAGAATGTGCGAGGCTAACAAAAACCTAACTAAAACAAAAGGGCCAACCGACCCACCGTGGTGGACTCATCATCAAAGGACAGATAAGAAGTCCGATCTATCTCCGAATAGTATCATCCTAGATGGAGTAGAGAATGTTAGTGGGGGAGGGACTATAATAGAAGCCCAAGAGTCAGGCCCAGTGGTGCGAGAGTGAAAAGGGTGTTCAATAATTCAGAGGGAACTACAAATGATTGCAAAAGGGCCCTGCTAAGAAAAGAAGATTAACATGCCATTATGATCCAACATAAACAGAAAATCAAGTATATTTAAGTTTCAGGCATGCTCAAACAGTGCCATGTGAGGTCAGTGAGGCTTCCCGCTTCAATTATTGCAGATGTGGTATGATGTACTCTTTTGCTGTGTGGAGGGCCTTTGCTTTACTGATGCTATTTCGACCCTGGCTGCCGACTGTGCTCCATGTTGAGTGCCAGCCCACCTGTTACTGTGGAGGGGGGGGATGAGGGCTCCCGCTCATGGACCAGTAGGGAAAGCCCAGCATGTAGTTGGCTTCCATAAAGGATCTCACCAAGTATTGTTTGCCTTTTCACTGAAAAAGCAGCCCAAACGGATGAGTCAACTAGTATTTGAGCTCTTGTTCATGCAGTTTCTTTGTGAGCGGCTTAAATTCTCTTCTCTTTTTGAGCGTCAGTGGGGAGAGGTCCGCAAAAATTTGTAGTGTGCGACCACGGAAAATCATATCCGCCTTCCCCCTGGGTGACCTGAAAACTTGGAAAAAAATGACTCCAGTTAAAATGTGAGGTGTGGTGTCCCTGTGGTAGGCGATGGCCGTAATGCGATGTGCTTTATCGCATCACTGACAGAATATCGATGACAGGAATATCGACATCCTATCTCTACAAAGGTAAGTACAACAATATCGAAACTTCTTTAAAATCATTACAAAAATACTCAAAATTATAAATAATAAATGTAATATAAAAAACAATTAAACATACATATATAAAAATTATTATATGTATTTACTTAATAATATTTTAAATAATTATTGTATTAAATTATAAAATGTGAGAAACATAAAAATGCTAAATACATATATATATATATATATATATACATCCATCTGTAACATAAATATAAAAATTATATATATATATATATATATATATATATATATATATATATATATATATATATATATATATATATATATATATATATATATATATAATTAAAATTATTATTTCATTTTAAAACAATATTTTACACTACATTAACTAAAACAGTAGGGAAAATGTTGGATAGCTTAGAGGATAAAATTACTATTCCCACTCCAGGAAATGAAAAAATAGGGAAAGTGTTGGATAGCGAATGGGATACAATTACTGTTCCCACTCCAGCGAGTGCAATACTAGGGAAATAATTGGAGAGCGGAGGGGATAAAATTACTATTCCCACTCCAGCAAGTGCAACAATAGGAAAGTGTTGGATAACGGAGAGGAATAATTTACTATTCCCACTCCAGTAAATGCAACAGTAGGGAAAGTGTTGGATAGCGGAGGGGAAAAATGTACTGCTCCCACTCCACGGAGTGTAACAGTAGAGAAAGTGTTGGATAGCGGAGGGGATAAAATTTACTATTCCCACTCCAGCAAGTGCAACAGTAGGGAAAGTGTTGATAGCAGATGGGATAAAATTACTATTCCCACTCCAGAAAATGCAACAATAGGAAAGTGTTGGATAGCAGAGGGGAATAATTTAATATTCCCACTCCAGCAAGTGCAACAGTAGGGAAAGTGTTGGATAACGGAGGGGGTGAAATTACTATTCCCACTCCAGGGAGTGCAAGAGTAGGGAAAGTGTTGGATAGCGGAGGAGATAAAATTACTATTCTTACTCCAACAAGTGCAACATTAGGGAAAGTGTTGGACAGCAGAGGGGAATAATTTACTATTCCCACTCCAGCAAGTGCAACAGTAGGGAAATATTGGATAGCAGAGGGGAATAATTTACTATTCCCAGGGGATAAAATTACTATTCCCACTCCAGGGAGTGCAACAGTAGGGAAAGTGTTGCATAGCGGAGGGGATAAAATTACTATTCTCACTCCAAAGAGTGCAACAGTAGGGACAGTGTTGGATAGCAAAGGGGAATAATTTACTATTCTCACTCCAGCAAGTGCAACAGTAGGGAAAGTGTTGGATAGCGGAGGGGGTAAAATGACTATTCCCACTCCAGGGAGTGCAAGAGTAGGGAAAGTGTTGGATAGCGGAGGAGATAAAAATACTATTCTCACTCCAAAGAGTGCAACAGTAGGGAAAGTGTTGGATAACAAAGGGGAATAATTTACTATTCCCACTCCAACAAGTGCAACATTAGGGAAAGTGTTGGATAGCAGAGGGGAATCATTTACTATTCCCACTCCAGCAAGTGCAACAGTAGGGAAATATTGGATAGCGGAGGGGAATAATTTACTATTCCCACTCCACGGAGTGCAACAGTAGGGAAAGTGTTGGATAGCATAGGGGATAAAATTACTATTCCCACTCCAGGGAGTGCAACAGTAGGGAAAGTGTTGCATAGCGGAGGGGATAAAATTACTATTCTTACTCCAAAGAGTGCAACAGTAGGGAAAGTGTTGGATAGCAAAGGGGAATAATTTACTATTCCCACTCCAACAAGTGCAACATTAGGAAAAGTGTTGGATAGCAGAGGGGAATAATTTACTATTCCCACTCCAGCAAGTGCAACAGTAGGGAAATATTGGATAGCGGAGGGGAATAATTTACTATTCCCACTCCACGGAGTGCAACAGTAGGGAAAGGATAGCGTAGGGGATAAATTACTATTCCCACTCCAGGGAGTGCAACAGTAGGGAAAGTGTTGCATAGCGGAGGGGATAAAATTACTATTCCCACTCCATGGAGTGCAACAGTTAGGGAAAGTGTTGGATAGCGCAGGGGAATAATTTACTATTCTCACTCCAGCAAGTGCAACACTAGTGAAAGTGTTGGATAGCTGAGGGTAATAATTTACTATTCCCACTTCACCGAGTGTAATAGTAGGGAAAGTGTTGGATAGCGTAGGGGATAAAATTACCATTCCCACTCCAGGAAGTGCTACAGTAGGGAAAGTGCTGGAAAGCGTAGGGAATACAATTACTATTCCCACTTCAACGAGTGCAACAGTAGGGAAAGTGTTGAATAGCGAGTGGAATATTTTACTATTCTCACTCCAGCAAAATAATAAACATTAATTAACAAATACTTAAATAATAAAAAATAATTTACCTCCCACCAAATCCCCCTATAAATGACGCCACCAATATTGTAAAACATGACACAATTAACATAATTGCTTAACAATTAATGAATTAACTAATAACAATGAACAATCAAATTAAAAACAATCAGTGATAGATTAATTCACGCTGTTAAGACAATAAAATAGCAAAAACTAAATATTATATAAAAAATATTTTAAAAAATATTACATTTTAATAACTACCCACACTACTCCCCTATAAATCCACAACTCGCTCCTAACAAAATGACACTATTTACATATTTAGCAATTACTTATTAATAATTACTAACCAATAATAATTAATGAATAATACATTATTTAACACAATTAACAATATACAATATTAAATACACAAATATGAATTAAAACAAAATGTAATTAATTAATTATAATTACATTACTTGCCACCCATCTTCCTAATAATCCCACAACCTGCTACTAAAAAAATAAAACAATTAACACATTTACCAATCAATAATTAATATACCATTAAAACTATTTAACACAATTAACAAAATAAAATTGTAAATACATACATATTAATTTATAAAATTATCAATTAATTAATTATAAATAAATTCCTTCCCACCCACTCCCCTATAAACCCACAACCCGCTCCTAAAAAATGACACAATTAACATAGTTGCTAATTAATAATTGATAACCAAATGATAACTAATTAATAAAAAATTAATTAACACATTTAACAATATCAATTATTAACTACAAAAATATTAATAATTAAAATTATTAATTAATTATAACTAAATTACTTCCCACTCTAATCCCCTATAAACTCACAACCCACTACAGAACTAAAATGCAAGATTTCATTTTTATAAAATGAATAACTTCTAAAAATTATTAACAAATATATTATAATTAAATTACTTCCCACCCTAATCCCCTATAAACCCACAACCCACTACAGAACTAAAATACGAAAAAATTAATTATCATAAATTAATTATTTCTAAAAATTTCAAACATACAATACAAAAATAGGCTATACTATATTTAAATCACATACTTTTAACACATACAGAACACTAAAATAAATTTCAATATTATTAACAGAGATATTTTTAGTAATGATATTACTAACTTCGATATTAAGTAAAACGATATTTCTTACCTGCATATCAATATTCTGGTGGACAATATTCTTGAAGGTCAATATTGTGCCACATCGATATCGATATTTAAACATCGATATTATGTCTGCATATCGTGCTTTATCTAAGAACAGGGGCTTGTCCTGTCCTTTCTGTGGATGGCCTGTAGCAAGTCTCTTGTGAAGGTCAAGAAGTCGTCCCTCTCCGCATCCCAGGGGATCCCGAGGATGTAGACATTATTTATGCGGCTGCGCTTCTCCAGGTCCTTATGCCTGGCCTGACGGGTCGAGATGTTGGCCCTCTAAGGTGACTAAGCAGTGCCAAAGCATCTCCTTGTCCTCTGTGCAGGAGTCAATGGTGCACTCGAGGTCTTCTACACTTGTGTCCATTTCCATAATGTCTCTGCGGAGATCCTGAAGACAACTCTTAAAATCAGTTTGAAGAGAGACAATTTCAAGTTTGACATCATTCAACAATTTTTCCACGTATTCCTGGGTGATAGGCTGTGCTAAAAATGATGCAAGGGCTTGTGAGGAAGAATCATCCTTGTTGTTCATGACCTCCGGGGACGGCTTGAACTAGAGAGAAATGACAGTGCTATCCCTGGAGTGTTTGCCCCATAGCATAGTAGTGTGAGGGAGCTAAGCAATTGTCATTGATCGGGGGGTGCCTTACTACCCACGCCCAGCTGTCCCCAGTCAGGCACAACCCCAAGCCAGGCGTGAAGGTTGCTGTCCAGTGGAAATGAGGTGCCAAGGTCAGGATAGGGCTGAGATCTTTGCCCGGGAGGAATGAAGGGCTCTGATGAGAAGCCCTCAGGATGTGAAGTAAAGCGTCTTTGTCTGGGGCCTTATGCCTCCAATAATACCAAAGCATGCTGGAAAGGGCCCCAGAGCACCGTGGTGAGTTGGCCCTCTGCCCTTTGCATTAAGACTTGCAGAAGGTGGAGCATAACTACTGCCAGCTCTCCCCAGCACCACCTCTGTGCTCCAGGGACTCTCTCAGGGGTGCCCCACCCGGGCTTTGCAGGAGCAGAGCGTATTCTTCTTTTACTTTCAGGCTGGTAGCCAAACCTGTAAACCTCACGATCTTCTGGGGGGAGTTACCTTCTGCCCTTGTACCTGCGTACCTTCCATCCTGCCGCAACAGCACTCACTGAACACGAGTCTCATGTGCCAGCTCCCTCTGCTGCAATCGGGCACAGGGCCACTCCCCTTCTAGTCAGAAGGGGAATCTGAGGAGCGCCACTCACCTCGCGGCCACCTGACTGGATGCACTGCATGGCCGAGAGGCTTGTCTGCCACCCCCAGGACCATCCTCATGCCACTGTCAAAGCTCCAAAGATGCTCACCTGCCATCCTCAAAATGGTTGTTCGCACTTCTGCGGGCCTGCTGGAGCACCAGGGAGTCTGTTTGTCCTCACTCCCTTCACAGCTAGAGGCCCCGTTATTTCAATGGTGTGCCTTGGCTGCCATCTCTGCCAGGCTGTCCTCATCTCTTCAGGGCTCATCCACCCTCAGTGTTGAGGCCCGCCAGGCCCTTCCTGGCACCTCTCCCAAAATGACACTGTTGCTCCGGCTCGGGGGTGGGGCAAATCAGGCCGCAGCATCCTCACTAAAAGGGGGCTAGGTAGCAATTTCAGTGTTCTTCAGCTGCAGACCCCCCGGGAAAGTCTGGGACCTCTATGCTGGGCCGGTTTTGGAACCACTAAACAAGCTGAAAATTGGTTAGTAGGCACAAGGGACCCCAGAGCTTGGACGAGCTGCATCCTACTCCATACCATGCCTTCCCACTGGACTGTGATTTCACATATCGCAAAAGGCTTCTGCAAAAAATACTGCATGGACTTCATTGTATTTTTCATACGGTGTTGAGCCTCTACAGCCATCAATGCAGTGACTCCCTCATTTGTAGGGAGAAACAACTGTGATGTACCATAAAGATATATTAGATGTGTTCATTTTCACATCATTGAAAATCCATGAAACCCCATGGTGCACTATATGTTTGAGAGCGATGCTTTGGCTGGCCATGGAAGGGAACATCAGCAGAGCAGGGTAAGACAAAGATTTCATCTGAGAACCATGCTCCCTTTGTTGCAGTGTGGTTGACTAATAGGAGTTTTGTGCTGGAGAATCTGTGGGGCAATATGGGTCCCGAACCAATATTGAAGGGTGAGGTTGTCCTGGAACTGTGAGATCTGGAGTTTTAAACTCATGGGAGTAGAATGAAATGATGGTGTGAGATTTAGTAGGATTTAAATTGTGGCACATCATTGAAAATGATGTCATTGTGGTTTGTAGTCCTGCTTTGCTACAGGTACTGTGGAGCGGGGACTACTTAACGTCACCATTCCTGGTCCCGTACTCTTCCTACACACACTTCCACCCCTTATTGGGTGCTATTGAGAAATACTGTTTGTGATATTGGTACAGCACTTGGAAAATAAACATGTTTCGATTGCTACAATGAGTGGTGTGACGTTTTATACAAATGTAATTGAAAGTACCCGTTTGACATATTTTGAAGCCACAATGTAGTGAGGAGGAGTCCACTTCTGAAAGAGTCACACACTCTTAAAACCTGCCCCTGTGCCTTGTTGCGCACCCACCTCGTTCACCACTGTTTGTCCTCATGTTTTTTAAACCCCATTTCAGCTTCCATTTTCCAGCACCACATCATGGTATGGTTCATTGCTTATTTGTCCCCCACAGTTTTTATCACTATATTTCTCTCTATGCTGACTCCCAGTTCATGGCCTATCTGCCCCCCTCACCCTGCATTAGTATTAGTATATACGTGATGGATTCATTATTTGCACAACTCATTATAACAAAAACTTGCCCTCTCCATCCTTCTTGCCTCATTTGTTTCCGGGGTGCGACTTAGACTTTATTAAGATAACTACTTGTCATGCAGGTCTGTCATGTTCCTTTTTGTTGTTGCCCCTACCAACTCTTTTGGTGTAATTTTGCAGAACATCCACATCCTTCGTCACCTTCTCCACAACAGTGTTCTGTTGCAGCCAGGAATAATATGGCACAATATGACATTGCACATGAACAGTGGGTTTTGGATTCAGACTACAGTATTGGGCAAGTGAGCATTCTAAATGTTCTGCTCCTCTTGAACCTAATTCCCATTTTCACTCCCCTGTTTGCCTCCATCCACTGGCTGCTTGTGTCTCTTTCCCACTTCCAGGTGCCTGTATCTCTTCTCTGTGATGTCTACGCCCTTCATTCTCTCTTCAGTTGGGATAGGAACATTGTTTGAAACAACTTATGAGAAGTAAAGTGGCATGAATAAGTCAAGAATATTGATAAAGCCAAATACCTTATTTGGCTTTGACAATGTGTTAAATCAATGTTGTGCAGTGTGGTTGAAAGAAAAAAGAAAACCTATGATGCGGCCAGCGACTGCATAATATGACCTTTTTAAAAACATGTATTTTTACATTCAGCTCCGCTGCTGTGCAACATGGCTAAAACACATTGACAAAGCCAAATGATACTGCATAGGGAAGACCTAGTGACTTTGCCAATGCCGGTTTCCAGTTCCAGCGCTGCGTGTATTGCACTGACATGCCCTTCACCCGTAGTATTGCGGAGGTAATACACTGCAGGTATTGTTATTGTAGGGATGGCATCGAAGCACTTTAGCCCCTCTAAATGTATGGAAGGCAGGCACTTAAGTGTATAATATAAGCTGCATAGTTAAGGGGTAGCCGGGACTCCCTCCTTTAATTATTTGTAACAATCACCTGTCAGACATCAGAGGGGCACGTGAGACAGGGCCTTCTATTTAAATGACTTGAAGTTTGTAGCCCTTGAGTCTCTGTGACTCATAAAACAAGCATTTGCAATGCAATAGGTCTCGCAGCATTAAAGTTTGAGTTACTGGCATTGTCTCTGACAATGCTTTGCATAACTTTTTTTTAATTTACAATTGGTATATAAACATTGTTTGTGAGTGGTTAGCTGTTGCTAACAGACACCCTCACAGACCTAGAGCAATGTACGGCTCATATACTCGAATTTGCACTGAAATCGGAAGCCTGCAATGCTGATTGAATGCATAGGGCCCAGGGCCCATGCACTCCTGATGTGCAGTCGAGGCCTACCTTACAGAGGGCCCCACCGACTAGCCTTGGGTGTCCACATTAGCGAGCAGCATGGTGTAAAGCTCCTCCAAGCATCGGGAGGGCTATTATACAAAGATCGTTCCTGATGGTCCTCGTTTAGGCCATTTCATATACCATCTAAACGTAGAAGGCTCTACCCGCTGTTCTTTACGAGCATCAGGTAGCCGGCCCGGGGAAAAAAAAGCTGCCTGCATTTCGGTATTTATTACTCCTCTTCGCCAGCTTATCCTCCACCACCAATGATGGACCATCTTTGCCCTCTCTAAGCAGCCCCGGACGCCCTCTGATAACGCCAGCAAATGCCCCTCTAACAAGTATCCCCTCCCGTCATCGAGCTATAAAGAATCATAGCAAACCCACTTCCAAACTTACCTGAACGCACATACTTTACACATCCCGGGCCTCGCCTGCTTTCAGTTACGTCCCAGTTAATGCGCAGCCAGAGGTAGAAGAGAGCCTACGCGCCTTCCGATGCCTTAGCCAAAGTTGGATTGTGTAGCGCCGCACCCATCTTGGAATGTGTATCACCCCTCTCATTGACTGCACATTGAGGAGCATGTATGTAAATGGACACTTTAGTCTACGTTCCCACGTCCTGACTCACAACAATGCTAGACTCATTCTACTTTCCAAGGTAGTCCTTTTTTTTTTTTTGCTGTAATGTCCGTCTTGGAACGCTAATATAACCCTAACATGTCAGCACTGGAAGACGTGCCTGCAGAATAATTGTGTGATGGAAAATGAGGTTTTCTGGTAAATTGGGTAATAACGCCTGTCCGCCTGTCAATATCGTAACAGCGTTCTAGTCTCAGACTCTGGGTGACGTCACGTTTTGTGCGACAGAAGATGCCAAATGCCGGCAGAGCGACCAACTAAAGGAGGTAAGGTGGGGAAAGTGCTTCCTGATTTGCCACTTTCTCATATCTGTCAACATTTCAAGATCAAAATAAGGGTGAAGGGAACCGGCAGTGGAGATACTTGGGGCAGGAACGGAGAAGGTGTTCTCAATTTTTCTTAATACTCGCGGGTCACGTAACGTGCTCCAGTTTCTGGGCAGTGGAAGTGCGCGTGCAAAACGAAACCTATCGTGGGGCGGGACTTCCGTTTTGTGAAGCCCGCGCCCACGGAGTGCCTGGAGGAGCAGTGGTGACGCGGGGCTCCCATGCCCGAGGGAGAGCCCCGCGGTCGGAGGCTGCACAAGTCCGGAGTGCCGGTGAGCGGGGAAGGGGGCGATGCCTGTATGTGTGCGTGTGTGTGTGTCTGTGTGTGCGACGGCGGAGGGGTGGGGGGGATTCTGTCTCTCAGTGCGTGTATGTGTGCATGTGTATGTGTGTGCGCATGCGTGCAGGGGGAGGTGTGCCTGTGTATGTTTGTTGCGCTTCCCAGGAGACTGCCACGGTGAGCGCGTTCGCGCGCGCGTGGCCTGCGCCGATCGCCTTTTGCGAGATGCGCGCGGCCAGGTGCTGTCTCCTGGGAAGCACAGTCAGTAACAAAAGATCTCTGGCAAGACAGCGCTTACGTGCTGTTATCGCTACGAGACCTAAAAAGGACGTGGAGGGGGTACGGGTGAACGGGGGCAGCAACATAGTGAAGGGATGGGTGAGAGGAGAAAGAAACTTCTTGAACAAAGGGGAGTGGGAGGTGGGGAAAAAATAGTACCTCAATTACAGCGCAAGCAGTGAACGGGCACTGATTCAGTGGAAGCAATCTGTGCTTGTTCTGTGCTCCACAGAAAGAAATGGAAGTGACGCTTAGCCTGCACTGGCCAATTAGGAGTCACCAAAGAAGCCAATGAATGGTAAGCAATGGGCGAGCTGCAAGACCCTTGTTATATACAATAGTCTAGCAAGCGAGAGCGAATGCACAAGTAGCACATGGGATGTCGCAAGCTCTACCTAATAAATGTATTGGGGTGTTCTCTCCACCAATAAATACTTTGCAGAAGGCTCAAAAATTATTTCACTTTAAAACAACTCTTATTAGGAAGCCCTGAACAAAAAATTGTCCTCCCCACCTCTCCCCCCTCAGGAAGTGTGTTATGCCCATGTTTGTTAACCCACCTGGTAAGGTACACCTGGGCACTGATAAATCAGTGTTCAGATCCAAGAGCGTCCCATTCACTCTGGTGGGCAGTGTGATCTTAGAAGACCTCTCGTTTGTTATGTCTACAACCTCTTTTTCTCAAGCAGTTTCACTCATGTTCTTGCTTTGAAATAGTTATTACCGCCTTCTCTGCTCCATTTATTTAGGGCCTGCACTTGTAGTTAAAGATCTAGCATCTTTTGATTAAAGAACAGCATATGCCTTGCTCTAAGCAGCATATTATCATAAACAATGTAATGTAGCATCAGAATGAAATAACATCAGGGGTTTGCTCACAAGCAATAACAGTTAGAGTGAATTTTACAGATGCAATTATCAAACGTTTTATTTGCACCAAGACAATACACTAATTGCAGCCATCCCTTAATTGCATGCTTTATAGTTTCATTTTGCACATGTTCTCGAAAAACAATTCTACTCACAATATATATTGCTATTTATTCTGCGTTGTCAACGTACTTGCTACACCTACACAATACATTCAATTGCTCAGCTATTTGTTCATTAGCTTTGTATGTGCTCTACCTAGCTTTTTAACCCCTTAACTGCTGCACCTCCCATCCAGCCCCCCCCATCCCCAATGCTGAGCCTTTTTCTGGCTATTTGTGGTAGTTGGCGCATATTGGCTCCATAACTTTTTTTCTACATAAGGTATCCATGCCAAATTTGGGTCCTCTTTTCCACTATCCTGGGGATTCTAAAAGTACCCAGGGTTTGGGAATTCCCCTGGAGGGGACATAAAAAATAGGCAAACCATAGTTTCATTTTCAGGTTTTTTTAAAAATAGGAAACAAGTGCTCTGGATAAAAGTGTCTAGTTCGTTTCCTACAAATGGCGTCAACGAATGGTTTGCTGTGCTAAAGTCACCATCTTCCCAGCTTTCAGGAACATGCAGAGCTGAATTGAAAAAAATGCTTTTTTTTACCACAGTTTTGGCATTTTTCAAAAGATTGCCCATTTTCCTAGTTTTTCTGCTCCCAACCTACTTCCAGTTTGTGGTGGCAACCAGTGAGAAACCCATAGGTTACCCAGAAAAGCTATAGATTTCTGAAAAGCAGATAAAATTCCAAAATCAACAAGGGATCATATTTGTTGATCCCTCAAGATTTTCCCCAAAACACTAGCCATTGAAATAAAGAAAAACAAAAAAAAGAGGGGAAAACAGTCGTTTGTGACAACATTTTCAGCTGTAAATTTTTGCCACCATGGCCGATATACAGAAGCAATATACTATTACGTCTGCTTGGCCATTCTGGTTGTGGGACACAAAGGGTTTGTAAATTTTCCAAGAACCCAAGGTACCCTGAGTCAACAACTGAGCTTCACCATACAATGGTTTTTCACTGTGTACCGAGGATAGACTCATTCATTTGGTGAAATATGTAGAGTGAAAAATGATTATACATCAAATTTTTTTCACTCAAAAGTGACCCATTTTTTGCAAAGTGGGTAGCTGTGGAGTTTGGGCCCTATCTTAGCCAGCACCTAGGGAAACCTAGCAAACCAGTACATTTTTTAAAACTAAACACCTAGGTGAATCCAGCCTTGGGTGACTTACGTGGTCTCACCAGGTTTTTGCAACCAGAATCCCTTGCAAACCTAGAACTTTGACTAGGAAAACACATTTCCCTCACATTTTTGTGATGGAAAGTTCTGGAATATGCGAGGAGCCATGAACTTCCTTCCACCCAGCATTCCCTAAGTCTTCCAATAATATGATTCCTCACCTGTGTGTATAGGCCTAGTGCCCATGACAGGAAATGGCCCAAAACGCAACATAAATACATCCCATTTTTCCTCTCCAACCTGACCAGTTTTTTTAAAAGTGGGTAGCTGTGGATTTTGGGTCCTATCTCAGCTGGCATGTAGGGAAACCTAGCAAACCTGTAACATTTTTAAAACTATGCACCTAGGGGAATACAGCATGGAGTAACTTGCATTGCTCTCACCAGGTTGTTGTACCCAGAATCACTTGTACACCTCAAACTTTACCAGAAATCATGCATTTTCCTTACATTTCTGGGATGAAAACTTCCAGAATCTGTAGGAATCTACAAAGATCCTACCACCCAGCATTACTCCACTTGTGACGATACAAACCCTGCCCCACTTGTGTGGCTGGGCCTAGTGACTGCGACAGTAACAGATCAAACCAAGGTCAATGTGAGCTTGGCATGGGGACTGTTGCCCCATATAGTTGGGGTGGGGGCCTGGCCATGCCCATGGTGGGCAGCCCCTATCCCATTATATATTTTTAAAATAAAAACATTCTCTGTAATCTAGTGGGCTTTCTACCCCCTCCAGAGGGACGCAATTCGGGAGAAATTACTCCAATCTGCCACAGAGGGGGTAGTAAGACTGCTGCCTCATTTAGTTAACATGCTGGGCAGCCCCCACCCCTATAGTCTTAACTTTTAAAAAATCTTTGTGTTTAATAGACTTTCTGCCCCCTTGGGGCAGATTGGGAATAACTACCCCATCTGCTCCCATGGTGGGTAGCACCCACCCCTACATTTGGAAAAAAGAATTCCCTGGCATCTAGTGGGCTTTCTGCCCCCCCACCCCCTGGGGGCAGATCAAAGGTAATTATCCCCCTCTGCCCCCAAGGGAGCAGAAAGACTGTTTCCCCATTCATTTGGGATGGGAGCATGACCATGCCCATGCTGGGCAGCCCCCTCTGCTTTAGCCCTCAAAATAAAAATAAAACTTTGGGCCAAGATTTTGACTTGCAGCAGCACATAAACTTTCCTGCTGTGCTGCCATGCGTCAAAATAAAAGGGCAGGAATGTGCTGTATCTACAAGATACGGTGAATTCCTGTCATTCTCCCCTGCACCGGTGCACAAATAGCAGCCGTGCACCAGTGCAAAAAGTCTAGCATCATTTTACAAGGGTGGCTGTGCTGAGAGGGGGATTGGCTATGTGCAGGAAGGGACACTTTCTGGCACAAAACAATCATTAAAGACATTTTCCTCTTCCTATGTGTGCTACAGAAGGAGGAGGCGTAGGATTCTGACGCAGTCCCAGGTTTACAAAATGTTGTAATTGGAGAATGCGTCATGTTCCATGGATGTTGCATGGGAACAACCACAGCAACACCCCTTTCAAGCGAAGCTTTGATTGAAAGGGAAACATATTCACAGAGCCATGAAAAGTCACACATGGTGACTTTACATGGCCTTGTAAATATGGGGACGCCCATTGCGCTGTTGGTGCGTCAACAAATATGACACACCTGTGGCGCAATGGGCTTGTAAATAGGCCACATTGTGTCTAGTGGGCTTTTTGCCACTGGGGGGGGGGGGCAGAACCAGTGTAATGACCCCAATCTGGCCATGGGGGTGCAGAAAGATTTTTGCCCAATTTAGTTAGGGTAGTAGCATGGCCATGCCCATGGTGGGCAGACTCCCAAACCCATATTTCTTTAATAAAAAATTCCTTTGCATCTAGTGGGCTTTCTGTCCCCAGGGGGCAGATAGGGGTCATTATTTAGCCCTGCTCCCCAGGGGGCCTCGAGGCGGCTCATGGCTGCTGATTCTCCTCAGTCAAGGACAGTTCAGATGTCATTGGCTGCTGCGATCAGGGCACGTTTGGTGCTGTGATTGCTGCGGAGCTGGATTGGGAGGCATCGAGAAGCTGGTTCAGCTCCAGGTGAGTCATGAGTTGTTTGTTGATGATCGTTTCCAGTCCCTTTGCTGTGAATGGGAGCAGGGAGATTGGCCGGTAGTTTTTACGTTCATCTGGATGGGCTGCCTAATGCAAAACGAGTGCCTGTTCACCAGCTAACGGAAGGCATCTGCAAAATTACAACATCTGCAACAAGGAGAGAAAAAAACATCTTGTGCAAACAACAGTCTGCATTATTTTCATTTAACAGGGCATCGGCAGTTAGGCTAATGTATATCAGCACTAATTTTTTTCACTTTTAGGCCTATAACATTTACCTTGGAATACCCACTACAAATCTTTGTGTTTAGTATATGTGCTATTTAAAAATAGGTGTTTGCACATTATTAATAAAAAACATTTTTGTTTGCAAATAAAATTAGCTTTTGCAGTCCCAAGGACAAGTAGCAATTCTTCATTTAGATTAGACTGCAAGTGATGTTCCCTCATCTCTGGGGAACTGCCTGTCTGGAAGACACCAGTTCTTGGTTACACAGTGATCCCATGAGTACCTCTCGGAGTTCCCCCTCCTCAGTTAAAGAGAACTGAATCAATAAGTGGATCAGCTGCTTCCACTCTTATACAGAGTTTTCAGGCAGAGTATGTGGATTCCCTGTCTTTCTTTTCAGAAGCAATTTGGGTCCATTTCCTTTTCATGTGTCCTTCACAGGTGGTCTTCCACACGTAGCCTTGGTCTTGAGACATGCTCCTTACATCAGGGTGGTCTCAGTGGTGATGCACCCACAAAAGAGGAACACAGCCACATCCGACAGTCACCAGGAAGAAAGATAAAGGGCTACCCCTCTTCGAAAGGGCCGGCCTTCACTCCTTGATAACAGACACTGCAGTCCCACTCTTCCCCCCTGCCATCCACCAAATGTGAACAATGAGAGATACATATATTAATATAATAGAGCAAAAGATCAACTGTCTCTTTACCAGGCGCTACAAAGAGAAACAACCAGAACAGTATAGTGATTCAAATGGAGGAATGAGAGAGGGAATGGGAAGGGAAGAGGAAAATCTAGATTGAAGGGCAAGAGAAATTGGAGGGAAGGCCTCGAGGAAGAGAGTACATGAAGAAGTGAAACATACAATTATGGACCATAAACATAAGGGAAGCGTGTATACATCATAGATTTGTACAGTCAAAAATGGAAGTTCCAGGGAGACAAATCAGCACCTCTCTGTATCAGAAAATCCCTAACTGAATTTCTAGAGGAAAGCTTTCCCCCCTTTACGTCCAGTCCCAGGAATGTCAACAATACACTTCCACTGCCTAGGAAAGCAAACCCACTTTCATCTTGTGCACATGAACCAGTCAAGGGCGTCCAAAATGGAAGGCACAGGGCTGCGTCCCTCTGGTTCCCACATATACCCATGTACTGCACCCCACTCAACTACATTCATGCACATGCTTAAGTATATGGGATCTTGCCATTAGGATTCCAGGTTCACCGTGAACAGCAGAAGTTTGGGTGAGTGGGTCAGAAGGCTCCCACTCACAAAGCAAAGATAAAAGAGCATGGTATGTAATATAATCACCAGAAAAACACAATATGCTGCCACCACCACACTACATGTGTGAAACTCGGTACAGGGACAGTAGTCCAGCTGTCAGTATGAGGGGTTTGCTTGATGTTCCTCTCCAGGACACATTCAGGGTCTCGTGATAGTCAAGGACAGACCTAGACCTCCGCGCACACACTGAATTAGTGTTATACTTGGACCAAAACTAGGAACACAGAGAATCACATTTTGGGCAGGCAGGCAGGGCAGGGAACACGACTGCATGGTGCTGGGGACATTCCTATCACAACAGGCTAGGAATGCCCACTATGTGCCAGTGCAAGGAGAGAGGAGACATGCTCCATATCTAAATATGAAGCAAGTATGCTCTCTTGCTGTGTTGCAACTTTGCTTCCGGCCCTGTGCTGCGAACAACATTAGTAAATCTGCCCCTGTCCCTCCAGCATATCATTCGATAGGCACATATCCAATAATGTACTAAGTGCATTCCAGCTGTAGCATGCTCTAACGTAATCCCATTCATGTGTAACCCCCAAGTTACAGTTATTTCACGTATTTTTATTTGGTGCAGTTGAATTTTAGAGTTAAAGCACATCCAGAGAATAGCACTATCTATCCCAACGTCTGAAGGGGTATGCCCTTCCTTATGTTCAAGTGAAAACCTTGTAACAATGTGCCTCTTACACTGATGTTAGACCTAGTGATCATCCAATGCCAGCACTGAGGAGCAACTGTGGCACACCTGTACACAGTGAACACGTCTACATATGGGAAAAATCCCTGCTGCGAGCACAACATAGGTGCAGTCAATTGGTCAGCAATTTGATTGGTCCAGCCTTGGGAACATAACTTGCTTTTAGGGATCATTTTGGAGAAATGTGTGCCCTAGTGCTATTTATTGAAAAAAGTAAGACCTATTTGTTGAGTTCTCGAAATAACTTAATCTAACCTTCTATGCTGTTTTTTAAATTCCCTTTCATCTTGCTCTCTTCTTGCCATGTGTTCTGTATGACAGCTGCCGTACAACTGCCAATAGTGGCATGTCATCATTACACAGAATGTATAGCAACAAACTGCAATACCCTTCACCCCTTAGGTTACCAATGTCCTTTCTCTCTGGCAGGAAAATCAAAATAATTAGTCAGCAGACCCGGTGGCAAAGGAGGATCTAGCACAGATGGCTCCAGTTAAAAAAGTTACCAGAGCATCTGAGCTCCTCGTTGTGACAATATAAACATTTCTTAGACTGTGGTTAAAATTTCATGCTAGACACATTCCCTTGGAGTGCAATAATCATGCCAGTGACAAATGGATTCCCAAGGTTCTTGTACTGCACAGAATAAGTTATTTTATAAGGTCATGGCACTCTGGGTTGAGTTGCAACATCGTTTTAACATACGACAGAGGGTATTTTAGTCCTTATAATACACGTTTACTGTCAGAATCCTGTTCAGAGAGCTTCTGAGTAAAAAGGGGTTACTGGGACCAACTGTGAGGGTTGAGGCCTTTTACTCCTGATGTCCTGGGCTCGACCTACTATGTACCCTGAGCAACTGGGCCAAGTATTCCTTCAGCATTTTACTCTCAGTGGTAGCATGGGTTGAGCAGTACAAGGCTTCTTTGGGTAGGGGGTAGACACAGAATCACAACTCAACATACGTGCCAGCAGCAGCAATAAATGATTGCCAAATCAATGCTTCTTTGTATAAAAAAAGGAATATTTATATATGACGAAAAAGTACAATACGACATTCACGCACAATACAGATGGTCCCCTGAGGTCAGGGTTCTAGTGTTTCTTAGGCAGGTCCCTAAGTCCCACTGCCCTCAAGCTAGCCGTAGTGGTTATTCGCCATTCATAATAGGCGACATTCATGTTAATCCCCTCTAGTAGTCTGAGTCTCAGGAGTCCCTCTACAACTCTTGATTAATGCTAAAAGTGTTCCTGCACCAAATAACTATCTAGCAAGCATTTTCTCAAGGACCCCCCAGCCTGACATCAGTCTCACCCCCCACCAGCAGAATCAGAGCGACTTGAGTCTCCGAGCGCACCTTCTTTGTGGGCACTGAAGCTGCTGCTATTGTCTCCAGTAAAGTCCTTCACATGCTTCTTCAATGGTGGGTAAGTTCCTCAGTTCCTACCACAGACAGGGGAGGTGCAGAGATCCTGGTACTGGTCCTCAGTCACAGCTCAGGCCCACTTTGGTAACCACGGCAGCCTTGCTCATCTGTCAACAGTCTCTGCCAGAACACGCTTCTTGATTGGTCCTGGTGGCCCCTTCTGGCATACAGACCCACCAGTTCTCGTCTGCACTTGGGGTCCTGCCCTATTTGTGCAACAGTAGTCTACATGGTGGACCCATCTGGCATGGGGGGTTGCCGATTCCCTACCGTACGCAGGCTATGCCTGATTGGCACGACAGCAATCATCACTTCAGCCCCACCTGGAATGCGGGGTCACTGACTTGGTTGCCGCATGCGGGTTACGGCTGCATCAGCACACCTACATGCTACAAAGGATGGCTGATTTAACACTGCACACTGGACACAAGGACATAACTGGCTCCCATCCACCTGCACCAGCACCCAGATCCAGCTGGAGCCAGCCGGGACCCCCCCAAGTGGTGCCCCTCAAGTCCTGGACTCTTCGTGTGCCCTCAGGGGTGCTGAATTTAGGTTTTTGTGCTATTTGAAACAGCGCATGGGTCTGTTTGCACCACAACCTTGTCGCTCGCACTACCCACCAACAAGAAGTTCCATCAACCCGTCCCTTTGCACTACAATGTTGATAACTCCCAGGGAGAGCCACCGCAAAGCTCCAGCCTGACCATTCATGACAGGATCTTGCTCAGAGATGACTGTCACGCCAGGCCTGCAGTCTTTTGTTCAACATTAATAACTATCTGTGACTCTTCCCTGCTCCTCACTCTATACCGCAATTGGGACTGTTTGTGCTGGACTGGGAAGGTAACTTTTCAGCTGGACTAGCCTGGTCCCTGTATCTGAACTGCGCTCATTTGCTGTCGGCCTGAACTTGTAATTCTCTCCCATTCTCAGACAGCCAGACAGCTGTGAGTGGCGCTTTGGAATATTTGGCTCTATTGTCATTTAAATATTTAAAACTGTATATTTGGGGGGCGTGGCTTACAGCCGACTACGATGGCCGCTTAGTCTTTGGGCTTCGAGGTTGATCTAGCCCTTAGCAGTAATCCGCTCTTTTATCCACCACATACGGTGCTCCAACGGCTGGAGCTAACGTCCAAACACAAGCGACGTCGACCGGAGATACTCCGGTACAAATCCGTCACTGCCTGCATCTGCAATCCCTGACTGAAGAGGAGCGGCCTACACGCGACGGCCGGACCGGGGACTCAAATAGTGCTGCCGCCCGACTTGAAGACTGCTGTGGCATAGTGGAAGACGCAGCCTTCATCTGCGCATAGCCCCGTGTGGCGGAGCCTGCCTCGCTAGATAGCGCCTACGGAGGACTCCTTACTTCCTATCCCCCACTGTGAGCTCTCCGGTCGGCGGTGATCCCACTGCCCGGGGTCGCCTCCTTTCATTCCTGCTGGAACCGAGCTGCTTTGGGGATCAGGCCATGACTGCCACACACGCAGCCAGTAAGCGGAAGTAAGTGCTGCACATTATACTACCGCGGCTCCCAACTGCCTCATGCTACCTTGTGCCCCTACAACTTGCGGCATGCCACCGGGGGAGATGCCGTGATCAAACTCCGTCCTTCATTTTAAGCAGGGATCGGGCCCGATGGAGTAGCGCCCCTCCCCCATCTCTAACACCGAGATCCTGACGAGTGCTGGATCACTGCACTTGACCTGCCAGGGGGTAAATATCCATCAGGGACCCTTTACTGAGCACCACACCTGCGCTGGTAGGGGACAGATCATATTGATACGCCGAGGCCTGCTGTGCGGAACCCTCAAGCAGAGCTGCACCTGCCCCTGTGCCTTCCTACAGGGAAGGGAATAAGGCTGAGTTACCATTCTACAGCTACGACGGCGGTTGGCTTTGTGGGGTGTTGCTCCCTCATCCCCCCTCGGCCACCTGACCACTTAGTGAACAGCCTTCCTGCACCTTGTAACGTGGTCAGTCTTGAGCCCCAGCTACCAACTTGAGCTGTCGAGCCATGGCGGGCAGGGGTCCCAAAAACCAGGCCACACAGCAAAAACTGGACAAATACGCCTATGGCAAACATTCACCCACGGCGCCGGAGGGGCGCTCCTCGCAACAAAAGGCGCCAGATGGAGACGGCACCCCTAAAGTCACGCTTGAGGACATCATGCAGGCTCTTGCCAGCGTCCAGACCACTGTGGGAACAATATCTTCTGATGTCTCCCTGCTGTGGGCGGACCTCCACAAAATGGAGGATAGGGTGCAAGAGTTGGAGATGGTTGAGAAATCTTTGGTTGAGGACACCTCAGAGCTGCAGGTGGCAGTCACACACCTGGAAAAAGAGAACAAGATGCTCGCTGACAAGCTTGATGACCAAGAAGGGCGTGCACGATGGAACAACGTCAGAATTATAGGAATTCCGGAAACCGAGGGCGCCCAAGCGATGGATTTGTATGTTGAAGAGCTGATAAAATCTAAACTGCAACCTAAGGGACTCTCTCATTTTTTCTCAGTGGAGCGTGCCTACAGGGTGCCAGGGGGGAAACCGAAGCCGGGGGCACCCCCTCGACCAGTTCTGACCAGGCTCTTCAATTTCAGAGACAGAGATGCAATTTTACAAGCGGCACGCGTTTCACCTCCAATAGGCAATTTAATTCAACAGTTAACTTTTTCCCCGATTACACCGCAGTGGTCTCGAGACGCAGGCGAAGTTTCTTTGACGTCAAAAAACTGCTTCGAGAAAAGGAAATACGTACTCTATGCTCTTCCCTGCAAAACTTAGAGTGGTAACTGGAAGCCGAACCTGGTTCTTCGATAGGCCGGAGTCCGCTCACGACTGGTTGGAAGGATGGCGTCCGGTGGGTCACGCTGAGCGAGGAAATGGCTCACGTCACCGCAAGGAAGAGGATGAAGATCCGGAGAAGCAGGGTTCCAGGAGCCGTGGATCCAGCTAGGTACCATTGCTCGAGCAGGAATAGGTCGACCAGAAGTACTGGCGTTCTTTGTCGTAATGAGAGGCTATACGGACTCCTGGGACTGAGCTGTTTCTAAGACTTTGGACTGAGGCAAGCCTTGGAGTACGAGAAGGGCTGGAGCTTTACGGAACTCAATACCCCCGATAAGCAAGTATTGTACTTTTGGGTGGGTCGAAGCACTCTGCTGAGGTGGGGTGGTGGGCAGTTACAGGCTTGCTAGGCAGGGAGGCAGGGAGGGGGTGGGAACTGGGTTGAGGGGGTACATGTTTTGTTTGAATTTTCTGAGTTGGTTCTATCCATTGTTATTGGGGCAGCACTCTCCTTTCATGATGGATCTATGTGTAGCAAACGTGGCTTTGAATATTTGACAATTTTCAGTATGTCTGAAGGCTGAGCAAGTTTCACAGGAGTCCAAGACTCCCCAAACAGCTTTAACGATACTGTCCTGGAATGTCCGAGGGTTAGGAGACAAAGTGAAGAGGGGCTTGGTGCTACAGCACCTGAAACGTTGTGGCCCCGCAGTGGCACTACTGCAAGAGACACACCTAATGGGCTCGACGGTAAGGGCTATGGATAGATGGGGATGCCAAGTGGCTGCACATGCAGAGTTTCTCAGGCTTTAGGGGTACGGGGATACTTATCAGGAAGAATATCCCATTGGTGATACAACAGAAGCGAGTTGACGATCAGGGCCGTTTCGCAGCACTGACAGTTCAATGGGAGGGGCGATTATTTAATTTTGTCTCTGTTTATATCCCACCGGCCCTTCACACACAAGCCAACTCTGCGCTCACAGCATTCTTACTAGCATTACTTGCTGCGACACTACTCATAGGGGGCGACTTCAACGATATAATGGATGGCACATTGGACAGATTCCTACCAGATCGGGGATACATGGTCTTCTCTGCCTCGCAGACGCTATGGGGCTCACAGATAGTTGGAGGTACAAACACCCTCACGAGAAACAATACACTTACCACTCCGGGTTCCACAACTGTCTCACGCGCATTGATTATTTCCTAATATCAGCAGATGGCCTGCCGGGAAAAGAAGAGGTGGTTATACGCCCTAGGGACATCTCAGATCATTCTCCATTGCTGCTAAAATACACACACCACCAGACTTCTAGAAAGTGTATGTTTCCGCTTCACGCTGGTTTTCTACATGTAAGGCCCATTATGAAGCACCTCACAGTTACTAGCAGACAATTCTTTCAAGAGAATCTTGGCTCAGTGGACTCCCTCAACACGATCTGGGAGGCCTATAAGGTGGTCCTGCGTGGGCAAGCAATAGCCTCTATTACTGGTCACAAACGGGCGCAACGGGTGGAGCTTGATACTCTTGAGGAGGAACTAACCACTGCCACAACCAAACAGGCGACGTGCCCGTCGCTTGAAACCAACCTTGAGGTCAAGATTAAGCAAACAGCATATGTGACATACCAAAGGGAAAGTGCGATAGCTAACATCCAAGCAACTAGGCATAGGATATACGAATTGGGATATAAAGCGGGGAAGATGCTAGCCTGGCTAGACAGGTAAGAAAGAGCAAGTAAGGTCATAGCACAACTACTCTCCCCCACAGGCTTCATGATCTCCCTACCAGATGATATAGTAGACATCTTGGCTGATCATTACGAGCAACTATATGCCCCCCGGGCGTCTTACACGTCTGAAGAAGCATATGACTATATAAAAGATTTAACTATCCCTCAACTGTCTCTCGAGGCGGCACTCCTGTTGGAGGCGGACATTACTTTAGAAGAACTGCAGACTGCAATCTACTCCCTTGCGTCTGGTAAGGCGCTGGGGCCTAATGGACTCCCAGTGGAACTGTATAAAAGGACAGCGCAGACATCTGCTTCCTTTATGCTTCAGATGTTTCTTGACAGTCTTGAAGCGGGAGAGTTGCCGAGAGACCAGCGCCTTGCCACTATAGTTGCGATTCACAAACCTGGCAGACCGAAAACGGACTGCGCATCCCATCGCCCAATCTCCCTGATAAACGCAGAACCCGAGATTTTAGCCAAACTGCTGGCGCTGCGGCTGACTCCCCACCTCTCCTCTTTAGTGCATCCGTATCAATCTGGATTCATGCCGCACCATAGCACGGCACTTAATTTGTGCAGGCTTTATGCGGTCTTTGCACGCACATCATATCATCAGGAACCTGCAGTCATCCTCTCTTTAGATGCCACTATGGTGTTCGATACCATGGAATGGCCTTACTTGTTTGCAGTGCTCTGCCACATGGGCTTCGGTCCTAAATTCTGCGCCTGGATTCGCCTCCTCTACAACAAACCCTTGGCACACGTTGCGGCCAATGGACATGTCTCTCGAGACTTCCCGCTTGGTCGAGGTACGAGACAGGGATGTCCACTGTCCCCGCTGCTTTTTGCGCTGATTCTGGAACCACTTGCAATCTGGATCAGATGGGAACCCTCAATCAAAGAACTTTCGTGGACCAAAACATGGGAGGACTGCATATCCCTATATGCGGATTGAGGTTCCGTGACAATTGTAAGTGGTGTTTTCGACTCGCACGAATATGGTCGAGTCTGGTATCTATGAACCGCAAATGACGAGTTTAGTAAGTGTGCGCAGTTTCGCTGTGCTAACTTAAACCGTTCGTTTGTTATGTGGGTTTTTCATCTGTACCCACGGGTTCCATCTTAGATACGGCATCCATTTTGTCTCTTGCCCTCAAGTAGCCAGCGAACGGACGCTGTCCGCTTCGCGACCCTGGGACTCCCAAGATATTTGCGGAAGACACATGTTCTTTGTAAGTGTCTTTATGACGAGGGGGTTGCTGCTGTAAGGCAGATGGCGCCGCTCGAGGCTCATCTTGCCGCACGAGCTTATTGTCTCAGCCGTGCATCTCATTAGGCACGTCCCTTTGATGCCTGTATCTCGTGTTTCCCGTTACCTCCCCTTTTACACCCTTTCCGATCTCCCCACTGTCTCCGTCTTCCTCTGCACCTGTCTTCGTTCCTATTTCGATCTATTTTACTGCTGATTGGAATTTGCTAATGGTGGGAAGATGGTTTTTACAGTTGGGAACCGCCAAATGTTTCCGCACTTATGTTCCGGACCTTGTGTGTTTCAAAGTGACCAAAACGACCCCTCTGGGGGCTAATTGTGGGAACCGGGTCGTAAACTTTTGTGTTCAATGTTATCCTATGGGTAAAAACTGTATAAAAGGAGCGATCCACAGAACCAATTTGAAGCAGTCTCCCCGAACTACACTTGATGTACTTCCTGTGATCTCTGTGTTCCCTGCAGTAAATAAACCTTGAATCTTTGACGCCGAAGGAAGTGTCCCGTGTCTCTGTGACTTATACGCCGGAGCAGGTTACCCACGAAGGTTTCAGGTGTTGTGCCCTGGCACCGCTGGGTCCAAAAGAACCCAGTCCTTCAGTTGGCGCCCAACGTGGGGCTGCATCAGTGGTACCGGTCCAAGCCCGACGATCGTGAGGAACTTCGTGTGAAATCTCCGAGGGAAGGTGCACCCCGCTTCATCGATCCTGTTGTCGAAATAAGTGGCCCGAAGACTTTTCCCGCGAAGATTCCCGCCTCCTGACGGCTGCGACGGACTGCTGCCCTGACTGTAGACCTGTTTTGGCGCCTGGCGTAGACCTTGGTATAGCGAGACGATTGACGGGCCTTCCTGAGGACGCCATCGATCTTTGAGTTAAGTATTTGTGGGTCGCTCCCAGAGTTCTTGGTTGTTGAACACTTTAGCGAGTGTTTCTTGTTGTTCACGCTGTGTGAGTGTTTTTGTCGGTGACACTTTGCTAGCGTACTTTGTTGTAGTATTATTTGACGACTGCAGCCGCCAAAAACCGAGGGTTTTGTTCTTTGCTGGGACTTGGTAAATCCCGTAACCCTTGAAGTTTGTGAAACTCGGCTAGTGTGCAAGATGCCTGGTCGCAGTACTTTGTTCAGTTGTTTCAGACCTTGTGGTGCGGATTCCCTGCTGGAGGACTCGTGTCCGATACCTCCGGTTGGAACTCCTACTTATGACTTATATAGCAAACATGGGCTAGGCCCGATTGCTTTTAACGATTATTGGGTTAAATATACAAAGAAAGACGGCGACCTTCGTTGGCCACCTCACGGTAGCTTCGAAGCGTCGATCTTAGATAATCTGGAAGTGAAGTTGTTCGAACGTAAATCAAGGCCGGCCATGTTTGATGCCTTTCGGTTGTGGCGCAAAGAAGCCCGCCAGAAAGAAATCAGACAGAATAAACGTAGTCAGCGAGATACTGTTGCTACCATAGTGAAGAAAGCTGAGCAGTTTCAGCGTGATAAGGAGGATAAGGATAAGGAAGTGTTTGAGAGGCTACAGCGTATGTCCATAGATAAATGTTATCCCGCTTTGCCTACAGAGTTGGATAAGAAGGAAGAGGCAGTTGAGGATCCTTTAATGTCCTATCTCATGAAGTCGCCACCTCCGTACGTACAGGGTACCGCAGCTCCTGTGGTCCCTGCCGTACCTGTTCTTCCACCTATTGTTCTTCCGCCTGTTCCTCAACCTGCACCCGTTCTTCCGACTGTTCCTGCTCCTTTGTCTGTTTCTATTCCTACTGCTCCTCCGCTTCCACATACTCCTGTTCCCGCTACTGTCCCTGTTACTGCTCCTGTGTTGCTAACCCCTGTTGTTGCTACTGTTTCTACTCCTTCTCTTGTTAGTCCTGTGTCTTACTCTTCTCCCTCTACCCGTAATCGTAATTCTCCCCTTGCGACAAACTTCTTTCACTCGCTCGGACCTGTTCATGGGTCCGCTGGTTCTGATGGTCCTCAGAGACGTAGTCAGCTTCCTGGTAACAGAGAGCGTGTTGCGCTATATAATATGGCGATGGGTTGGATGGTAAATCCTCAGAGAAATCCACCCCGTGTTGTTCTCGAAACGTTTAGTCAATTCAACATACCAACTCAGAGATATGTGTTTGACGAAATGTGCAAGTTCCTTCATGATCAGATAGTGGCCAATGCGCCTGACGAGGTGCTGACCGCCCTGTCTGAGCTTCGACTTCAGTTCGCAACTGGACTGATAGTAGATACTAATGTTCGACGTGCTATTGAGCGGTTGCTATCTCTTCGTCCCGCTCCCATACCTCATGCATTGTTTGTTGAGGATATTGAAAAACAAGACGAATCTGGCCAGTACCCCATGCGTGAAGTTCCGCCGGTTTGGATGCCAGGCGATCCCACTGCTGCCCCTCCGGTTCTGCCGTATTTCCAGAGAGTATGGATACATCTCCCATGGAAACGTTCGGAAGTGTTGCAAGTGAAGCAATCTTTGCCTGACCCTCGCAAAAATCCTGCAGGGTATTACAAGGAATTATCGCAGCTCGTAGATGCTACGGTAATGAATCTTGCCGATATCGACATGTTGTTCGGTAATGTCGTACCGCAACCGGTATGGGCTAAGATTCGTCAGGAAAATCACGCAAATGAATTGGGTGGTGATTGGGCGGCCATTGTAGCGTCAGATGGGTTGCAAGTCGGTGGTGCTAAGCCTGAACAGTTGATTGCTGCTCTCCCTCAAAGAATAATAGCGTTAATGAAAACTCTTATGCCAGCTATGAGGGTGAATTGGGACAAATTGTCAGCTTGTAAGCAAAAGAAAGATGAGAGTGTTTCCGACTTCTTTACGAGGTTCGAGGAAGCATTCATTGATCATAGTGGACAAGATATGAGTACTGAGGGTGGACAGAGGTTGTTTGTGGATAAATTTGTGTCAAATTTATTGCCCGATTTGAGCAATAAATTGAAGAATTCAGAGAGTGCATGGGCCGTTTCTACTTCAGCTCAGATATTGGCTACGGCACAATATTATGAGAATAGAGAGAAAGAGGAGAGTGACCGTGCTGACAAAAAGACGAAGGAACTGAAAACTAAAGTGTTGTTGCAACAAGCGTATCCGCCGCGTTCTAATCAGAATGCGCCCCAACAGAATAGATCGCAGTCGCAATCGAATAGAGCGCAGCCACGTAATGATTCCTCCTTCCAAAGATCCTCATTAGGGTACAATCAATGTGCTTATTGTAGACAGGAAGGACACATTAAATTTGATTGTCCTGCTTTAAATGAACGTAATAGCGGTAATGCGTCTAAAGGAGGTCATGGTGGTGCACAGCACGCATCACGTGGTAGAGGTCGTGGTGCTCAGAACGATCGCTTTGACAATTCATCAAATTCTAATAACTGTTTCGATCAACGTGGATCATCGCAAGGACGATCTGCGCAGTACAATGTAGACGATTATTACGTCGATCAGGGAACTGACGACAGTAATTACTAGGACAGCCAAAGACAAGGAGAGGGAGTGGTATCAGTTCCGGTTGATCAGAGAGGGCCTTACGTCGCAGTTGCTACATCGGGCGTCGTTGAGCCTTTTCTGTTGGACACTGGTGCAGCGAAAAGTTCTATCATGCATTCGAAACTCCCTGGCGCACCTTTGTCTGGCTTCACAAATGTTTCCGTTGGATTCTCTGGCGCCCCCGTTAGCAATCCAGTTTCGCGCCCTTTGCCCCTTACCATAGGGTCGCGTGAGCTCCAAGCTCCGTTGATTTTGACCACTGGTTGTGGTGAAAATCTTTTGGGTCTGGATTTGCTTAAACGTTTGTATGCAACTTTGTATTGTTCTCCTGCGGGTGTAAAGCTTACGTTAGGAGAGAGAGTAGTCTCTCCCATGTATTTGTCCCTCGATAAGCTTCCACCGGAATTGAGTTCACTTCCTGCGTCTTTGTGGGCGACGGGTCCAAATGACGTGGGCCTACTTGATATCTCCCCTTATGTTGTTCAGTTGAAAGCTAATGTGCGATTGCCACGTATTCCCCAATATCGTATCTCCCTTGATGGTGAACGAGCTTTGTTAGCGATCATTTATGATCTGATCGAGAAAGATGTTATTGAAGAGACTCGGGGAAACGTGTGCAATAGCCCTGTACTGCCCATTCTTAAACGTACTGATCCTACCAAACCGCCTGTTTATCGTTTTGTTATCGATTTACGGGAGGTAAATAAAATTGTGGTTCCTCAATTCCCTGTTGTGCCTGACATCACGGCGCTGCTGACTCTGATTCCAGCTACTGCTTCATGGTTTTCGGTGATTGATTTGAAAAACGCGTTTTTCAGCATCCCGATTGCCGAAGAGAGCAGGGACCTTTTCGGTTTCTCTCTCGGTGGACGTAGCTTCCGGTTCAAACGCGCTCCTCAGGGCTACTGTGAAAGTCCATCGATTTACAGTCAAGCTTTGAAGGGTCAACTGGATGCGTTTAGGTTGCCGGTTGGTGCGGCTTTAATCCAATACGTCGATGACTTATTGGTGGCTGCCGATACTCAGGACATTTGCAAAATTGCTACGGTGTCGTTGCTGCAACATCTCTGTGAGTTAAATCACAAGGTGTCACCTTCTAAACTCCAATATTGTTGTCAAGAAGTAACCTATCTAGGTCACTTATTGTCAAAGGAGGGAAGGAGATTGACCCCAGAAAGAATTGCAGCGATTGCGCGAATGGCTGTGCCAAAAACCCAAAGAGATGTGCGTGCCTTTCTAGGTATCACGTCGTACTGCAGGCAGTGGATTCCTAATTTTTCATTGCTAGCGAAACCATTGGTGGCTCTCACGTGCAAGGATGTTTCAACTCCTTTACCATGGACGGAAGAATGTCAGAAAAGTTTTTCTGAACTGCGTGATTCATTGTGTTCGGCTCCTGTGTTAGGTACCCCTGATTACAGTAAGCCGTTCACGTTATATGTTCACGAGAGGGAAGGTTGTGCTTTGAGTGTTCTAACGCAACCTTTTGGTGGTAAGCAACGTCCATGTGCATATTTTTCCTCGACCTTAGACCCAGTAGCTAGAGCATTGCCGAGTTGTTTGAGAGCAACTGCGGCAGCTGCGGTCTCCATCCGACAATCAGCAGGATTGGTCATGGATAATATGCTTACGGTGATGGTTCCGCATGCAGTCGATACTCTTTTAAATCGAACGAAAACTCAGCACTTGACGAGTGCGAGGTTGTCTGGGTACGAATTGACGCTCTTGGCAAGCCATATTCAGATAAAACGTTGTAATGTCCTAAATCCGGCAACTTTGTTACCAATTAGTGCAGAGTCAGATGAAGTAGCAGAACATGACTGTTACTTGCGGACGGAAGAGGAAACGAAAGGTCGAGTGGACCTTAAAAACACCCCATTGGAAGATCCGGATGGCACTCTGTATGTGGATGGGTCATGTTTTAAGTTGCCGAATGGCGATGTGACTACTGCTTATGCTGTTGTAACATTGAATACTGTTGTTGAGACGGCAAGATTGAATCAGAATTCTGCCCAGGCTGCAGAGCTGATCGCTCTCACTAGAGCATGTGTGTTAGCAAAAGGGAAACGTGTGAATGTGTACACCGATAGCCAGTACGCTTTCGGTGTAGCACATAGTTTTGGACGATTGTGGCGAGAGCGTGGTTTCTTGACATCGCACGGTACGAAGATACAGCATGGTCAGCTTGTGAACGATCTTTTGGATGCTTTGACTTTGCCTACACAAGTTGCGATTGTTAAGTGTAGTGCGCATCGTAAAGTGACGGATGATGTTGGTCGTGGTAATGCGTTTGCAGATGAGATTGCTAAGGAGACTGCCCGGAACCTTAGCACTCGAATGTATGTGACGAGTCCGGTTAGGTGGCCCACAGAATCAAGTATGTGTGAAGATACTGTTGAGAGCGTGAAAGCAATTCAGAATGAGGCCACCGACACTGAAAAGATGAAGTGGAAAGAAAGTACGGGAAAGTTGGATGCGAATGGTTGTTGGATTGATTTGTCGGATCAGAAAAGATGGATGTTGCCTGATGCGTATGTGCTGGCCGTTGTGACAATGGCACATGGGTTAGCACATATTAGCGCGAAAGGTATTTGCAAGTTGCTGGCTGCTGTGTGGAAGAATGATGGCATTACGAAATGTGCTGAACGTCTGGTGAAGAATTGTATGGTGTGTATAATGTACAATCCTGGCAAAGGAACCCCAACTCCCCCTGGCAGTTTTGCTCCTCCTTCATATCCCTTTGAGGTGATTCAATTGGACTTCATCCATATGGAGCGATGCAATAACCTGAAATACGTTTTGGTTGTGGTTTGCGCATTCTCCCGATGGATCGAGGCCTATCCCCTCAAAGACAATACTGCTTTGTCTACTGCGAAAATCCTACTGAAGGAATATTTTCCTCGGTATGGAATGCCTAGAGTCGTGTGGTCAGATAACGGAAGTGAGTTTGTTGGAAGTGTGATGAAGAGTGTGTGTAAGGGCCTTGGAATTAATCAAAAATTCCACAGCGCCAATCATCCTCAGTCAGCTGGATTGGTTGAGGGGTACAACGGCACCCTTAAACTAAAGCTAGCAAAAATTCAGGCTACGACTGGTCTTTCGTGGCCTGACGCTTTACCCTTAGCATTACTGTCAACTAGGGCGACTGTACACTCCCGAATAGGGCTTAGCCCCTATGAGATAGTGTTCGGCCGTCCTGCGAATGTGTGGGGGGTTCCTAGGCCAGGAATATTCTCTGATCTTGAGTATCCAATGTTGATTGACTATTTACATGACTTGACTGCTAAACTGAGGTTAATTCACCAACAGGTTTACGACGCATTGCCAACGCAGACGGAGGGTCCAGGCCACCAGCTCCAGCCCGGAGACTGGGTGGTGACACGCAACTTTTCACGAAAGAACAATCTGGACACTAGATTTACCGGACCTTACCAGGTGCTCCTGGCCACGAGGACTGCCGTTCGTCTTGAGGGGCGGAAAAATTGGGTACATGCTACCCATTGTAAGCGAGTCCCTATTCCTTTGCCGGCAGACCCGTGGGTAAGGAAAGGCATTGCGTCAACAGAAACAGAAACATTGCCGGCGTTTGTGCCTTTCAGCGACGCACAGCCTGTTGGAGAACACTCGGCGCAGCAGAAAGCCACTGTTGAACACTTATCAGCAAAAGACTCAAGACCAGAACAATCAACTGATCAGCAGGACGCTGTCTCTTCAACGGATCCTTTGTTCGACGAGCAGACACGTCCCGGGAAACATCGATATTCTTTGCGATCTCACACTAAGGACAAATAAAATATTTTTGCTTTGCTAAATTGACAACTGCATTATCCCCGATTTCCCGTGATCAGTTTTGAACATTCGTATCATTGAAAATTTTTTGTACATATATCAAGCTTCCTCCTTGTATCTTTTTACTTCCACAGCTGAGAGACATTGTGCTTATATATATACATATTGTGTATTGAAGGCCGTAGGGCCGCGCGCGTACTTCCTTCTGGACAGTAGGTCTTGACGCTAGGTTAAAGGCCGTCGGTTCCTAGGAACTCCTGGGAATTGACTATTGCTGCACAGAACGAAGTGCGTCAAGAAACGTTGCGGACGGTCGTAGGGAATGGCATTCTCGAAGCTGAATGATTTGGAAGGAGCTCAGGCGCACAGATTCAAGCTGCAGCAACTCAGTCGTACCAAATGTTTCATATTTCAATTGTTTGTGTTGTTTTTGACTGTTTCTGCATTATTGGCGGGTGGGGTGTATTACACGATGTCTTACTTTTTACCTTCTACACCTACTCCTACTCCTTACCCTAATCTTACCTCTACTGCTTCTCCCCATTCCTTTCACATGTTACCGGAACACGAGCAGGCTAGACGTGTAGAATTCCGCAACAATTCCTTTATTCAGCTCCTCCATCAGCATCAGTTAGTGGTTAACACTACTAATTGTTGGGTGTGTGGGCTGATGCCACATACTACGGATAAGGGAATTCCATATCTGGTGTTACCGTATAGTTCCCAAGGGTCAGCTCGAGCATTCCAAACAATGTTTCGAAGCGCACTGGGTTTCCACCCCATTCGAGAACCACATTCCCCCTACTCTGGTCCTACCTCATATCAGAAGCCTTTATCGATAGCAATAGAGGATATGGAAAGTGAGATCTATGACTATTCGCTTATCCCTGAAGAAGAGGTACAAGCCTATAAGGTCCTAAGTAGAGGTGAATATAGTGCGTTCACTAGTGAAAAGCAACTTAAAAGCTCGCCTCCAATATGGGTCGTACCCCACACTGGTAATTTTTGTCTCATGGGTCGTGGCCGAAAATCGCAAGCCCGACTTGGAGCAAGTGCTTGCACTGAAAATTACATTCTGCCTATGTTCTCGTCCCCTGTGTTTCTGGCTGCCAAGGGTACATACTTTATTTGTTATGATCGTGCATACACATGGTTGCCCGCTGACTTCATGGGCACATGTTTTATTGCAAATCTGTTGCCTCCGACGTTCACTGTAGATGCCGATTATCATAAGACTAGAGTTGTACGAGGCGTAATTAGCGAAGAAGACACTGCCGGTCAAGAGGCAGGAGACTTTTTCAAGGGTTTCCTCCCGTTTTGGGGACCTATGGTTAATAGTAGGAACCTGAGACAGTTGACTCGAGTGGTAGAATCGACAGCTAATATTACTGCCAGTGCCCTTGGTAATATCACCACAGAACTTCAGGCGGAGAGGCTTATGACGTTACAAAACCGAATGGTTTTAGATGTCATCCTAGCAGATCGCGGTGGGGTATGTAAGGTGATCCATTCGAGCTGCTGCATTTTCATCCCAGATAATGCTCCTACCGTATATCAAGCCATCTCGAGGTTGCACAAGATCTCCGAATCCATACACGTGGACGTAGGGGATTGGACGCTACTTGGATGGTTTTGGGGCCTGATGTCGACTTGGGGTTGGAAAATTCTGATGATCATCGGAGTTGTGGTAGTGTTCCTGTTCACGTGTTGCCTTTGCGTGCAGTGTGGTCCTGCCTTATGTGGCCTCTGTGCTACAACGTGTATGAGACAACCATCTGTTACCAAGGGGACTCGGTTGGACAGAGCTATGCTGCAACAACATCTTGATGGTCTGATGAATATCGAGTATGATTCCGACTAGTGCTTGCCTACATGAGGGCAAAAGGAGCGTCTGAGGTTCCGTGACAATTGTAAGTGGTGTTTTCGACTCGCACGAATATGGTCGAGTCTGGTATCTATGAACCGCAAATGACGAGTTTAGTAAGTGTGCGCAGTTTCGCTGTGCTAACTTAAACCGTTCGTTTGTTATGTGGGTTTTTCATCTGTACCCACGGGTTCCATCTTAGATACGGCATCCATTTTGTCTCTTGCCCTCAAGTAGCCAGCGAACGGACGCTGTCCGCTTCGCGACCCTGGGACTCCCAAGATATTTGCGGAAGACACATGTTCTTTGTAAGTGTCTTTATGACGAGGGGGTTGCTGCTGTAAGGCAGATGGCGCCGCTCGAGGCTCATCTTGCCGCACGAGCTTATTGTCTCAGCCGTGCATCTCATTAGGCACGTCCCTTTGATGCCTGTATCTCGTGTTTCCCGTTACCTCCCCTTTTACACCCTTTCCGATCTCCCCACTGTCTCCGTCTTCCTCTGCACCTGTCTTCGTTCCTATTTCGATCTATTTTACTGCTGATTGGAATTTGCTAATGGTGGGAAGATGGTTTTTACAGTTGGGAACCGCCAAATGTTTCCGCACTTATGTTCCGGACCTTGTGTGTTTCAAAGTGACCAAAACGACCCCTCTGGGGGCTAATTGTGGGAACCGGGTCGTAAACTTTTGTGTTCAATGTTATCCTATGGGTAAAAACTGTATAAAAGGAGCGATCCACAGAACCAATTTGAAGCAGTCTCCCCGAACTACACTTGATGTACTTCCTGTGATCTCTGTGTTCCCTGCAGTAAATAAACCTTGAATCTTTGACGCCGAAGGAAGTGTCCCGTGTCTCTGTGACTTATACGCCGGAGCAGGTTACCCACGAAGGTTTCAGGTGTTGTGCCCTGGCACCGCTGGGTCCAAAAGAACCCAGTCCTTCAGGATGACATCTTGCTATACTTCACCTTCCCCAAGAAATCCATTCAAGAATTGCTGAACGTCTGTGAGAAGTTCGATAGAGTGTCTGGCTACAGAATAAATTGGTCCAAATCCACTCTCCATGTCCTGACTGGCCCTCCCCCTATTCTCATCGTGAGCTGCCCCCTGCGAACTACTGCGACAGCATTGAAATACCTAGCTATCTATATTACATCAGATTCAAACGAATTTTACAATTTAAATCTTAGTCCCCTTCTAGAGCGGTTTAAGCGAGACGTTAAAGTCTGGCGAACTCTCCCTCTTACGCTTTTGGGTAAAGCGGCACTATACAAAATGATGGCGCTCCCGCGATTTCTATATGTCCTTGAGAATATGCCATTTCTGGTCCTTGACTCCTATTTCAGAACTATTGCTACAACTGTTTCCAATCTTTTGTGGGATGGGAGGCCGCCAGGTATCGCCCAGGCTAAGTTAACAAAGAGTTGCTATGACGGGGGAATAGCGCTTCCGGACATAGAATTATACTACTGGGCGGCCCACCTTAAACAGATAAATTACTGGTTGCATGCCCCGCAGACTGAACCAGCATACCTAGCCGACAGACAGTGCTTGGAGGACAGAGGGCTGCTGGGAAATCTAAATAGTCGCCGCATGCCCGCAGATCTACTTGGACCCACGCAACACTCTGTACAACTTTGGTTTAAAGCGAATAGGTGTCTTAAGTGCCCCGGGACGATCACACAGATGACACCACTGTGGGACTCTTACAGGTTAGGTTTCCTTCGTAATAGTTCAGGGTTCCGGGACTGGGATAATATAGGCATCTCAGTGATGGGTGACCTCTGGAAAGGAGGAAAGGTGGTGGATTTCTCCCACCTCCAGGCCTATTATGAAATGACGCAGAAGGAGAAGTTCAGATACCTTCAAATCAGACATGCACTCCAGTCGGCCATACCGGCGGGTACTGACCTGCAGGACTCCTCTCTTCTGGAAGACAGACTTCTGACTGAATTTATGCCAGATACGGCCACCTCCTTGACCTACCGTAAGTTGATCAACAACCTTCCGGACCTAACATCCACACTAAGACAGAATTGGTCCAGTGACGTGGGCGACTTTGATGAATCAGAATGGCAAGAGGCCCTTGCGTCCCCCCGGGAAACAGCAATACCCTCTAGGTTCAAACTGGTTCAACTTAAAATGTTACATCTAACATACTACACTAGAACGACGTTATTCAGAATAGGGTCCACCCCCCATAAATATTGCTTACCACATTGTGGCGATGAGGGGACATTCTACCATACCATCTGGGACTGTAAACACATAGCGGGGTATTGGACGGCAGTAATGCGTACAATTTCCCAAACAGTAGCTGTTTCCCTGGTGCCAGAACCCGACATTGTTTGTTGATTGTATGGGAACCAAACAACTTAAACCACCGTCAGTAAGATTGGGTAATGTTAAGTATGATGGTGGCAAAACGTAACATCGCCCTATTGTGGGGCTCAGAAACGCTACCTACCCTCCGTAAATGGTGCAAGGATATGGATGAAATGATGGTGGCAGAGAAGTCGGTTTTGTACATCGTGGGTGCCCCAAGAAATGGGAGAAAATTTGGGGGGCTTGAAACAAGTTTTGTGGTAATATATGTGAGCCTCCGCACATTGATGACGATGGAAGTGCCTCAGAATGACACAGATTGGACATGTAGAGGTTAATAATACTGATTTGTCAATATGTATATTCTGTATATGTAACTAATATGATGAACAAGGTTGATTTGCTCTCTGGATCCACACAATGCATAATATTACGTCTGTTTGTATAATTGCCCCATTTGCTTTTTTTTAATAAAATATATATTTTTAAAAACCTGTATATTTACGGTCCTTTGATTGGAATTTTGCTGTTTTGGTCTTGATTATAAAATATTGCTCTATTTTTTTATTGGTGTGGGATTTTTGCTTGTGTTGTGTTTTCAATTTACTACTGTTTGAAGTGCTGCATAAGTACTTTACACATTGCCTCCTATTTAAATCTGACTGCTGTGCCAAGCTACCAGAGGGTTGAGCACAGGTTAACTTGGGGTTTCCTTGTGCCTCACCCTGACAAAGATTGTGGTTGCTGCTTAAGTAGGGTTTCATTCCGGTCAACCAGTAACTGAATTTCTCACATATATTTACATGTATTAAAAAAAACAGAATAGCTAATGTGAAATTTAAAAAAACTGTATTTTGTGGCAAAAAGATATTACAATCAGTTTTATGTAAGGCAAAATAAAAACATATTGTAGGTCGGAATATGTAGAAATATACAGAGAGATTGTCTTTCCCGTGTTGACACCAGATAGTGTGTAAAAAATAAACATGTCATCACAGGTATCCTTCTGATGATTAACTGTTCATTTTAGAAAAAAGATTCGAAAAATTAAAAGTTAGTTTTCTTTGCTTTAACTGCAGCTGTAATTATGCTCGGTCGCCTGACTGATACCTTAGCTACAGACTCTGGTTGTAGGCATTATGATATCACAACTCTGCCATAATAACTTTTTACAGTTGAACAGCTACGTCATTTTATTATTACGGGTCAATAGAGAGGCCACAATTCGACTGAAGTGAGAAAATTAGAGACAGGATTCTATGCACGAATTACAGTTGCAGACGCCCATATACTATAATACTATACTTGCTCATTGTATTGGCATCCGATGAGTGGCACACTCATTATAATCATCGCCTCAAGAAGGGCACAGGCGCTTTTATCGTGAAACGGATTGTGAAGTGTGCAGCGAATGTACTAACTTGCAGTGGACATTGCCTCAAAACCAGGACATGGATAATTTCTGCCCCTGCCGCTGTACACACATGGGAAAATGGTATGTCCCCACGCCTCATGATGATTAGGCCAAGATGACACAGTGGCACTTACAAGAGATTTGCCTACTCAAAGCTGTGAGATCTTTTCCACAAACTTTTTTGAGAGTACTACGGTTTTGACATCACTTAAAAGCATTAGCACAGTTTGCTGAAGAAGTGGAGTAGAATATGTTTGCTCAGCCTAAAATCTTACCCTAAATTCTGTGCTGCTTGGTACTCTGTCTGGGGTGGACACTAACACGGTCTGTATCACGGGAGGCAGGAAAACAATTAACCCATTAATTGGCAGTTCTGGATGGATTCACATCATGGGTAATATTCTAAAGCCGGTGGGTGGCCTGATATAGGAGCCTGCACTAGGAATGGCACAGACAAATGGGCTTTTACATGAGTTTGCAAATGATATTGGAATGGATGATAATCTGAAGGTGAGCTCGAGATCAGGTTAGTTCCTAAAACACTGCCAAATGCTAGATTTTTTGACATGCAATTTTCATTCAGTGCTGTTACGTCTATCACTAACCAGGGACTGCTCTTCATAAGCGAACCTCAATTCTGGATTTTTCTCAGTTTAGGATTAGTAAAGTTAGAACTCCTAATTTTACTAATCCTAAACTGAGAAAAATCCTAATTTTAAGATTTTCGGTATTTACAGAAGGCATTTAGGAGTCCTAAAGTTAGGAGTCCTAACTTTACTACTACTAAACTGAGTAAAATCCTAATTTTAAGACTTTCGGTATTCAAAGAAGGCATTTAGGTGTCCTAAAGTTAGGACTCCTAACTTCTGCCTTCTGTGTATACTGAAATGAGTAAGTGCCTTCTGTGAATACCAAAATGGTAGTAAGTTTAGGATTTTGTCTTAAGTTAGTTCTGTGAATCGGGCTCAATGTGTCAGCATTTGATTTCCTTGGGCCACCTCGATGTCAATTTCAATGCTCCAATTTTCCTTTACTTAACATACCTACACCCAGACAATTTAAGGAAATGGGGCATCTGTACCCCATTCAGAAGGATGCTTGAACCCAAAATATTATTTAATTGCCACAATTTTCGTTTCTGTTCCAAGACCTGGATAATAACATGCAGTAGAATTGATGAGATATGATTGATGTTTAGTTAATTTAATGGATTGAAAACGGTAAACCCCAAAAATTAAAATCACTAGGGAAAGTGTGACTGGAGTCAATATTATAGAGCTCTGTGGAGAAAATACTATTGCATGTGTAAACCAGTGTCGTCAAGCAAAAAAAAGCATAAAATTAGCTCCACATTAGGTAAGGGAAGGTGTCGGCAGTGTCAACTTTGGCAGGATCTTCAATTCCCAGAAATGTTTGCTAAAATTGAAGTGCAAGTCTCTTTTCACACAACATTTTACCCAATGTGCAATAAATGCAGTACGTTATTAAGGTAGTTCTGAAGGGAAGCTCACAAACGTTTCCTATGCTTTAGGGTCTCACACAGTACCCAAAATTATTGGTTTCAAAAGGAGTAAATTGTTTATTTGCCTATTAGAAAATTGTGTGCCTAATGGAACATCGCAGACATATATTTTTGGCACAGGAGAAACATTTATAACTCATAGAGGTTTTAGGGCAGTGCAAGGCAGAGAAGTCACACAAGTAGCAGTAGGCAACGTCAACGTTTGCAAAGTTTAAATAAAACATATTGGTCTGCTTTTGGGGCCCCTCGGAAAAGTAGATCAGATTCCAGCTGTTTCAAAGGGCACTCAGGCCAATGGAAAATTTGGCGCAAAGTGACAGTCATCCTCTGTCCAACTGCTCTTTGTCCTGTCCCCCTTTAGCAAAGGCATAAGCTCCTAATTCCGTCCACACCACACAAGGCTTGTGGCAGGACTGCTCCTGTGCTGTATCCCCCGTCCTCGCAGTCATGCAGTCTTCAGCTCGTTGGCCATAATCCCTCACCCAACAACATTCCCTGCAACCCTACCAAGAACCTATTACTTGGTGACCACAGTGAGGGCTGAAGGCTGACAGAATTTCCTGCTGGAGGCAGGAAGTCCCACCTGCTGGACATCTTGGAGCAATGACTTATCATAGAGACGTTCAGGATGGGTATTTAACGTACACTTTAGCGAATCAAAGTTAAAGGTTTGCACCCATCTTCACCATGGCTGACTTCACCTGAGGTATTGAAAGAACTGCCATCTCTAAAACATATCCGGAAAAAGCCTGTGTTGAATTCTGGCAGCATAAACACTACCTGTTTAAAAATATTGTGCCATGTCATATGTGAGGTCAGAAGCAGTGCATGGCTGGGGTGCAAGTTATAGTTTGCGCTGCTAACTATATCTACTGAATTTCTATGTTTTCTTTTTGTTTAAAACCTTAACGTTGTCCCTAAGAAATTCAACTAATTATAACGTTACTTAAACCCCTGGATTTTTCAGTGAATTTCTAGGCTTTAAAAAAAGTTAATAAATGTATTTTGTGATTGTATGTATGGTGAATGACTTTCTAATATATGTTGCATGTAGACATTATTTTGAAAAGGAATGTTTTTTTTATTATAGCATAACAGGAAAGGGTTTACAGTTTGTAACATTTTTCTAAAAAATGTGTGAGTTTGATACAGATCAATATTGCTATATTTCATTTGGGATTGTGTATTTGTTCAGTTCTAGCTTTCATATTGTGACATGTTACCAGCAATATCATTTTGAGGAGTCCTTACTCTCACAGGAGATTTGCGACCCTTTCCAGATCGTAGATTTCTAAATTTCAATTTAATCTATTGTATTCAGTTGTTTATCATATTTTCGGTTATTATTTAATGCGAATCTATAATAGAATAGAGAAAGTAAGATGGATGGATATTTATCTTTTTTTAAAGAGTAACAGCTCTCACGAGACGCTTGCAGAAGCTGGATGCACAGTTCCTTGCATAGACCCCGAGGGGCTGTACTCCCTGTTTGGCTCTGGCGAAGCACTCACAAGATCGTATATTTAGAATTAAATTAATTGCAGTATTTTCCTGCAGTTTTGAATAAAGTTCAACATTAGACATGTTAAGTTAGAAAAACGTATTATGTATTGAAGATGCATAGCAATTCATTTTTTACGATTTTGTGAGACACCTGCGAGCCACTTACAAGAGTTCTGGGAGAATAAACATACCCCAAGAAAGGTTTGTGATTGGTTCATATGGATGTCTTCATTTCAAAAACTCTATTTTGCTTAGATTCTAGAGCATAAAAAGTACATCAATACAAATCAAGGAAAACATAATAAAAACCAGGTCATAAAACATTTTAAAACAGATTATTGATTAAAAGAATTTATACAATGTTGTCTCCTGATAAAACTGGATCTTTACACGGGCATTAGTATTCATAGAAAACTATGAAATGCATCCCTTTTAGAAATGTATACAATTAAAATACATGCAGGCCCAACAATTGTTCCATTATGGCCATCTTTTGCTATATTAAATGTGTTCAAGGCAACAATAGAGTGCACAGTAATTAGCACTTCTATATTTTGTCATCATGAATACAAATCAGACCTCAGATAACCAAGTCAACTCTTGGATGCCTTTATTTAGGAAGAGAAGAGTGCATCTGTTTTGCTTTATTTCCCTATTGGTTTTTTGGTGAGGGTAAACATATCTATGTTGTTCTCGTTTCCTGTTTCCCTTCAAACACAAAGATCCCTTCATCAGATTCTGATGTGGAGCCTGGGGCAGCTGCACCAGCTCAGCTACCTCAGCCCCCTAAGGAATTCTTAGTGTGCCAATTTGTTGGAAATGGCCCTTTTTGCAGGTTTACCCTAAACATTTTGCCTTCCTCCTCTTTTTCAGACTTCGTTTTTGTTGGCTTTAGGACTCTGAGTACTTTATCACTACTAACCAGTGCGAAAGTGTGTGTGCCCTCTTTTCTAAATTGGTATACTTGGTATATGCCTGATTGGCCTATATAGTCTACTTTTAAATCCCATGTAAAGAGGTATACCATATTTCCAGGGTTTGTAATCTAAATGCTACTATTGGGCCTGAGGCACTGATTGTGCCGCCAACACAAGTAGCCCTTTAAACCTGTCTCAGGCCTGCCATTGCAATACCTAAGTGTACAATTTACTGCCACTTTGACTTGGAATTTAAAACCCCTTGCCAATCCTTAAACTCCACTTTTATTACACATTGGTCACCCTTAAGGTAGACCCTAGATATCCCTAACAACAGGGTGTGGTGTAAGTAAAAGGTAGGACATGTACTTTCAAGTTGTATATGTCCTGGCAGTGACAAACTTTTCACTACTGTGAGGCCTACTCTTCTCACAGGCTAGCATTGGGAATTCCTCAAAACACTTTTAAGCTGTAATTTCCGATTAGAAAGAATTAGCTAAATCATGTTTCAAATCTATGGAATGGGAATGATAAATCCTCTTTTGTGGTAAAGTTGGATTTGACATTACTATTTTAGAAATGCCACTTTTAGAAAGTGGACATTATTTGCTCTAAACGTTGCTATGTGTGCCTGCAGCCTGTCTCCAATACAAATCTGGGCTGGGTGATAGCTACACTTTGTGCATTCCCTCTAGACAGCCACAAACACAGGAAGGTGAGGTTCATCTGAATTCTGAGCACTCATCTGCATTCTGATGGGTCTTCTTGGGCAGGGAGGAATAAGAGGGGCTGACACTTACATTTCAATAGGTAGTATTGTTTCTACACACAAAGCACTGATTCACCCCCACAGATTTCCTGGCAAACAGGGATGCATTGGAAGGGATCTTTGTGCACTTTGAAGAGTCACTTTGAAGTCACTCCCTACATCACAGGCAGTCTTTGGTATAAGACTGGGGCGTTGACCCTACCAAAGCAAGAAACTTCTGGATCTTGAACTGAATCTCTGTCAGAAGTACTGATTTGCTGTTTAAAGGACTTAACTGGACTGGTTTTCTGGAAGGACTGCTTTTCTGCTTGTTGCCCTGCAGCCTGCTTCTCCCTGACCCTACTGAAGGAGAGCTGGACTCTGTCTTCCCTCCAAGTGATCTCCAAGGGCTTGCCATCTGTTTTCTGAAGTCTGAAGGACACAAAAGACTTCCTGCAATTCTGCTCGTGCCCCTTGGCTCTGCCTTCTGTGAGTCCTACCTTTGCCTTAGGTGTTCCCTCCCAGTTCTGGGTCTCAGAAGTGGGTTCTGCAGCTGTTTTCCATAAAAACGACATCATCACCACTGCGCGAACAGGAACCGACACATTGCCCTTCGATGAAGATGCTGGGGCTGTTCGACTACATCGGTTATACAGCTTACGCAGCCTGATGACGACACTCTGCACGGCTCGATGACAATACACTGCCTTCACTTCAGTGAAGCCAATGATGATGCAGTGACCAGACTGCATAGAAAAGATCAACACATTGAACCCTCAGTGTCAACACTTTGCTCCATCCAAGGTACTTTCTTCAGCGGGCCCTGCATGTCTCCTGTAGCAGGTCTGCCCTCCATCGTGGTCGGTCTGAACTTTGGATTTGCATAGATCCCTCGTGATCTCAAGTGATTTTAAGCAATATTTTTGCTTTTATTCTCTAAAAATTCATATCTCGAATTCTAATGATTAAATGTTTGTCGTTTTGGTCTCATTTGGTCAGACAAATCTGTTTTTCCAAACCATTAAGGAGTCTTTTGTGGCGCATTCATTGTGTTACTGTGTGTGTGTGTGTTGCACAAATACTTTACACATTGCCTCTTTAGATACGCCTGACTGCTCTGTGCTAAGCTACCAGACGGTGACCACAGATTACCTTGCAGTGTGTATCTAGCTCACGCTGACTAGAGTAGTGTTTCCTGCCTGGACTGGGTGCATACCTCAGCCAACCAAGAATCCCATTTCTAACACAGTTCTTTGACATGAGGCGAGGCAGCGAGAAAGTTTCTGCAAAGTACATAATTTGTGAACTTTGTAAGCAGGGGCTGTTTCTCCATTAGAGCGGCAGGGCTCCACCCGCTTCAATTTCTGCATCAATTGCTATCCCGTTACAAATGTTTAATTCATTAAAACGTTTAAGAGTGTGACTCTGACTCTCAATCTGAGCGAGGGTCAGGTGAAAGCTGCCACTTTTAATAGGCACATGTGCTAGAGCGCGTGTGCTGGCCAGGCCATCGCAGTATTTACAGGGCTTACCTGAGCCGAGCCCCGGCCTCCGGCAACCTACAACACTGCAAGGCACGTCCCCCTTATGACGCACTGCAGCCTCGCTTGGATGAAAATAGTCTGGGCGCTTGAAGCATAAGCCCTGGGTTTTCAAGGCTGTCTGTCAATCAGTGAGGCTGCGTACTGCTGCAGCCCACCTACTTTCGAACTCGTCACAGAGTAGGGTGGGAACAAGACTCCATGACCCCACCCTACACTGGGAGCAGCTGAGAAAGATTGTCAGTGCACACGAGGATGTCTGTCGACGTGATACCTGCACAATAAAAGCAACCAGTCTGATGTGTAGGACAGACAGGGATACCCACACTGTAGAAATAGAACCCAACTAAAGGCCTCATTAGGATGGCAGACGGACCTGCATTCGTCCGCCACCCCGAGGTGGAGGGACCGTCCGCAGGGGCAGCGGCGGTCCCTCCGGTGCAATTAGGATGCGACCGCCACCCTGGCGGTCACATCCTGGATCTTTAACCTTGCGGCGGATGCTGCCGGTGCTGCGCGGTGCATGCCGCTTTGTGCATATAAATGAGGTACCCCCCATGTGCACGACCCACCCCCACTTCACCCTGGGAGCCTGCAACGGCCCCCCAAAGAAAAGACCGTATGCCTTTTCGTGGCGGCATTGCCGCCGCGGAAAGGCATTTCCCAATGCAAATCCTAATATGGCTGGCGGTGTCTGATAGACACCGCCACAATATTAGAGCTTTTCCGCCGTGGTCTGTGGCGGAAAAGCGGCAGACGGTCTTCCCGTCCGCCGATGACCCCCAAGCCATCCTAATCTGGCGGGGGGTCTTTAGAATCACTGCCGCGGTGAATCATCATCCTCCGGGCCGGCGGTCGGCCCCTAATTCTTTTCACCTCACATCACCACATGAACCAAGACGCAGGTAAGAAGTAGAAAATAACAGCCGTCACATTACCGCACACTAGTATCAAATGTACATTTGTGTACTTTTCATGTAAAATAAATGTACATTTGTCTTTCTTTGTTGAAATGAAAGAGAAGCTCCTTAAGGAAAATACCCTTTTTATATTGAAAAACCTCCTCCTATAAGGTGCTGTGCGTGGCCTTCATGTCTGCATGCATCCTGTCATTAAATGAGAAATGGAGGCTGCGGAGTCCAGGGTGTGGAGCAACGGTACAGAGGTGAAACGCAGGCCACAGAGGACAGGCCAAGACACAGTGTGAAAATTCACCTGACCGCTACTCAAGGACGGCTGGCAGCAAATATCCCAGGAGGCAAGTGTGATCATTCGGAAATATGGAGGAAGGGGGACTAGATGGAGCAGGGTTGTATGAGATTTATAATTCAGGTGCTAAGCACCTGAAAAATAAAACTTGAAATATGCCCCTACCATTTACTTATGTTTTATCATCCACTTGGGCGTCTATACATATATATGTTAAATATTAAGCATGATCGAGTTAGCTTATTTCTGAGAAATTAGATGGGCAAACTTCTTTTTAAGTAGATTAGGAAATACCTGTCATTAGTTAATTGCAAATTGGAATTAATCCCAGCGCTGCGTTAAGCTCAGCATTTGCAGTCCACATTCAGTCACAGTCAATCTTTCTCTTGCAAAGTTTAACCTATTCTGGGTGTAAGAAGAGAAAACAATTTAATATGCCCCTTGTTAACCTGAATTACTTTATGTTAAGGAAGGCATGTCCATCCAGCCTTGATGTAGACGGAGAAAATTACTGTTAATGACTCACCTCCAAAACATTATGCGAACAGAGAACGTGGTTCAAATATAGTCAAGCAAATGCAATTCCGAAAGAATGAGTGGATGTATACCTGAATGGATGAATGCTCCATTAGATGGACAAATGGATCAATGATTTTTTAGTGAAGGGATACATGGATGGATGGAAGGGTGGATGAGTGAATGGGAGAGTCTAGAAGGATGTATGTATGTTTGCATGAACAGATTTATACATTGGATGATAGAAACATGGATGAATTACTGGTGGGATGAGTCAGTGAATGATGCTTGGGTTGAGTGCCTTTATGTCATCCGTGCTCACACGCTACACAAAAATGAATACCCAACTTCTGTACCACTTTGAAATGTCACCAGCCGCTACTGTTTGTATGAAGGAATTCAACTGGGGTAGCAGAAATAAACAGCATAGTATGAGTACCACACACATGTGGAGGCATCTTAGATCTATGCATCCACAAAGGCTTGCACACGCAGAGTTGGCTCATGCTGTTATGTTATGTTATGTTAAAACGGGTCTTTTATAGCTCACGGCTACTCCAAGGAGTGTCCCGGCGCTTTGCCAAAAACCCGAGCAAGAAGAGACCGGGGCAGATGCAGGGCCAACAGGAAAGTTAATGGGTAAAAAGCCAAGTCTTCAGCTCCTTCCTAAAGGCCAGTAAGTTGCTGATTTTCCTGAGGGAGATTGGCAAAGAATTTACAACACCGAGGCGCAAGGCATCGGAAAGATCGTCCTTCAATTCTAGCCCGCCTGATGGAAGGAACAGAAGCCATAGCCAAAGAGGCCGATCTCAAGGTTCTAGAAGGTATGTAAAAAGTAAGGTGCCTCTTAATATATCTGGCCCCTACATGGTGTAGCGCCTTAAAGGCAAGAGTCAGTGCTTTAAAAGTAATCCGTATTGAGACAGGAAGCCAGTGGAGCTTTTTAAGCAACTCCGATGCACTCACTCTTCGCTGAAGGCCATAAATGGCCCTTGCGACGGAGTTCTGCACCACCTGAAGGCGCGCCAGAAGAAATATTGGCAGTCCCAGGTAGAGCACATTTGCATAGTCCAAACGTGAGCCTATCAGGGCCTGCTGTGGAGCTAGACAACTCTACAGGGTATTCCACATCATTTTCTCTGGCAGATGCGGTACCTGCGCAGGTTCTAACTGCAGAAACTGACATTAATCCTGCTTCCCTGAAGCACTAGTTTGCTGCCTGTGTAAGCAGATCATTTTTTCATCAGAGAAAAGCAGGTCTACTCAGGACAAGCTTGGCCAAGATAACAAATGCTCCTCTAGACATTTTTTTCCAAATGTCTCTTCTTTTTTGCTTTTAAGGAGAATTTTCTATTGTGTGTTTCATACCTCAAGTTGTAAATACAATTGTAAATACAAAAAAATATATACTTGTTAAAAATAGTTTTAAAAAAATGTCTCTTTTCAGGGATACCCTATAGTTTCATGAACTATGTAGTATGTACTATCTTTCCCTTTTTTCCTGCCTCAAAAACTCTTGAAAGAAGCTTGCGGTTGGGCAAAGAAGGTCACCATAATCGGTGGCTCTTGCACAAGAGTTCACAAGTGTCAGAGAGGTGAACAATCATGTGCAATCTATGGGGGCAGTGCTTCCTGGTTTGCTCTCATGAGCCTCTCGCAAGACCGTACTCTTTATAATGGATTTTTAATTTGTACTGAATATATCCTGATGTAATATGTATAATTCATATGCACCAGAATAGTAACAGCGTGTTTAGCTTAATGAAATGCAATCCATTATATAATTGTGGGGGAAATAAATTACTACCCACATATTTTATGTGAATGAGACAAATATTGGTACAAAGAACAAATTGATACTCATTTATTTGTTTTTTGTCATTTTATTATTATTAGAATAAGGTCAATCAATCCTTGGTCAGTCACATAGCGACAATGAATATGAACTTTTATGCGTTTGCTCTGTTTATATCTATAGAGACATAGACATTTGTAAATATAATTTCTTCTAGAACTTTAGTTGTAGAAATATAAAATAGGAATTTGAAAGTTTCCAAGGTGATCTCTGCTTTACTGTAAGAGAAGCATCCTCACATTCAGCCCAGCCAGATACATTTTTATGGTAGACTGTGTAGTGACCAGGGTTGATTGAGTATCCATGGTGGAAAATATTACCCACAGCGGTGTATGTTTTCTGATGAATTGATAGCTGACCTTTTTTTTACAGTTGGTGATATCAGTATTGATTTTGCTACCATCAGCTCCACATCTTTTTAGCATGAGAATGAGATATTTTAAACTGTGTCTTACAGCTAATGTGGACAACAGTTCTTATGTGCGTCTGGACACGACTTGTTCTCAGTGGCATAGCTAGACTAGTTGCCGCCTGTGGTGGTTCTTTGGTATCCACCCCGCTGCAGTATGTAAGAGAGGGGGTGCTGGCGATACCTGTGATGGCTGCCCCACAGCTGTGTGTAAGAGCGGGGGAAGGAGGCTTCCGCCCCAAAAACACGGGCGGTCTGGGGCAGACCATCCACCACACACCCCTCTTTCTCTTCTGTACAGCTTTCACAAATAGTTTTTCAAATGACACTGACTTGGAATCTGGGACTGTAAGGTACACAAATCGCTCTTATTCAATGTCTGACCTGCCTGAATAGCGATAATTTACACATTCGCGTTCCATAAAACGGTTGTTGTAAAGAAATCATTAAGTGCAATTCCCGCTTTTTCTAACACATTTAGCACTACCATTAAAAACTCTTGAGCATCTTGTTGTGCGTTCAAGGTGAGCTGTATATCACCATTACAGTGGTCAACCGTATCACGTATAAATTTAGATTTTTTGAACTCTTTGTAGATTTTTCACTTCATTTTGAAACTTTTGAAAAATATACAATCTCAGAAATCTTTCGCTTTCTATAACTGGGAGAGCTCACCTCTGTGACCCACTCCCAACTTGTTAGTGGTCCTGCTATCGGCAGGGACAGCCATCTTGCCTTGGGCCCGGACGGCACCCCACTGTCGGGCCGAAGTGGGCTGTGGGTGGCGCTCTGTGGGGCAGCTGAGGCAGTGGAACATGAAGTGTCCATCAGGAGTGCATCAATAATCTTGACACTGCTGGAAGGTCCTGAGGTGGCCCTGAACTCTATGGCCAGCTTCTGCAATGATCTGACAGCCATCTTGACAGCCAGTGGCTTCCTGTCAGGGAGGCTCAGGGGACACTTTTCAACGGCCCCAGGCCCTTTCTGGCCCAGGCTACACTCCAGCCACTGGCCCTAGGGGAGAAGGAATCCCTGGGTTTGCCACCTGCCTATCCTTGGCACTGTCTGAATGACTTTGACCTGGAGGTCTAACCTGACTTCTCGGGCGTCCTGGGCCTAGCTGGATCTGCTTTCTTGGCCTGGTTGGCGTTGTGGCCTGGGTAGCGACGCAATTGCGGCATTGGAACCCTCCTCCCAGTTACCTAGACTGTGCAGTGGCCCACCCCGGCCCTTTGGGGAGTTGGTGTTTTGCCACAGTAGCCCTGGGGAGCACTGAGTTCCCCCTTTGGCCCCACTGATGTCCTCTCTGAAGTTTATTCCCCTGTGACTGCATCATATGCTCTCTATGGCCAAAGCTTGCCTTGATCTCAGCGCTTTCATCCTGCAACTGCCTGGCAGTCCACGTGCCAACTCCATAGCGCACACCTGCTGTTATGCTCCCTGAAGAGGTGAGGGTGGATTGGTGAGGCAGTACAATATACTGGGCTCAAACAACTTTGTTGACTGTCCAGGTGGTCCCTGGATCACTGCCTCCAAGGCATTTGGAACCCATGGGCAGAGAGGTGGCTCTTATAAGCCCCTGGTGCTGCCCTTCTCTTTGTGGCTGCTCTGCTCCTTGGCAGAAGCAGCATTTCCGGAGGTGGTGACCCAGGCGCTTTCCCTAGGTATCAGACGGCAGAACCCCTACTCCCTCTCTTTCAAAACCTGTGACTCTCCGCACACCAGGCACCTACCACTGGGCCCTCCACTGGGACAAGCCCTCTACTGCATCTTGTGGCCTGTCGAACCATGCCACCGGACACTAATACATTCTAGAGGGGTCCCTGTCTATTCATTGCTTACGCCCTGAGGGGGTGACTGAGTGTGGATCACTGCCACTGTGCCGTTTACTCTAACCTGGAGCCCTCTTCCAGCACTAAAGTTTTCACGCTTTGGCATGGACTGGGGCATTACTCACTGCATTGACATGACATGAGGCAGATCTGCAAAAGATACCGCCAGCAGCCGAACCAGAGACAATGTGGTCACTTCACTGTGGCAGAAAGCAACCACTGCCAATATGGATTCCTCCGGTGGCCCTCTAGGATCAGCTCTGATGAAACCCCTACCGCGCCCATCACACAGGCTTACATAAACAAGTTCTCACTCAATCGGATGTCAAGACCTGCATTGACGAACTCAAACGTGAGATCACTGAAATTGTCGGGCTCATGGATGAACTGGAATGCACTGTAGAAGCCCACTCAGAGGGACAGGAAACACTGTGGCACAGAGTCTCTGTCCTGTAGGAGCAGCAAATCGAAATTGACATTGAAACAGGAAAACCTATTGAACATTCTCTTAAGGGGCCTTCCATGGGGAGCGGGGGACATAGACATAAGGACCTTCACTGCCGACTTCCTACACGCGATCAGGGGCGATGATGATGCCTACCCCCCTGGCACTGGACAGAGCTGCCCGGGTGGCCCAGTGTTCAGGTCGCCCGGAGATTGCCCCCACATCCTGACAAGAGTAAATTTCTTCACTGAAAAAGAGGCCATCCTCCAGGCCTTGAGGAAGAACACAGACATACTCTTTCGAGGTCACACTGTCTAACTTTTCCAGGACATTGTGCTGATCACACTTCGGAGGCTCCGAGACCTCACGCCCTTCACGGATAAACTAAGAGATATCAACATCTAAAATTAATGGCACAACCACTTTGAGATTATCTTCACTTGGGAGGGCAGGCACAGAGCATTTGATACTTAAGAGAGGCCAAACAACTCCTGGGCTTGACTCTTGACTTGGACGTTGACGACATGCACCCACCTTGTTCCCTCAGTCAGCCACCCCTGAAACCGGGTTGGGCCACAGTGCATGCCTCATGCTCCCAAAGATACAAAAGGGACAGGGCCTCAAAGGGGACAGGACCTCCCAAGAGGCCAAACAGGATATCATCCAGCACACCCACAACTGGGAGAGAAGACCCTTGCCCAGGCCCTCGACCTCTGGCTCTGTCTAGACCAAGCTACCCACTAGATCTCTCCTGATGGCAAAAAGCTGGGTACACCACCCAGGAACTGCTCAACCACATGTCTGCAGCTGTGCGGTGGCTTGGGTGCCAAGGCCTGCCACTCAGCACCAGCTTATGGATCAGTTTGGTCCAGTTGGCTGCATATTGTATTCTGGTTTAACTTACTTTTTCTTCCTTTTAGGTTACTTAGAGCACTCGGAAGGCTTGCTTTGCAGTACCTACTTTCCTATGCCATCCCTCCATGTCAACGCCACAGAATGGTCAACGAGATTTTGCTTGAGCCACAATAGTCACCCACAGACCCCCTACGGGACCGGAACCGACAATCCTTTGCTCCCATAGCCCCTGGGAAAGTTTACATTTCTCTATGCGACACCTCTCACATCCTTGCATATACTCTGAAGGCATGCACCCCTTCTCTCTCCCATGGCCATTATCCCACATATTAAACTCCTGTCTCTTTTTTTTTTTGTTTTTAGGTCGAGCGTAGCGAAGCTAGCGAAGGACCTTTTGTCGGCGTGTTCGGAGGAATCTGAGACACCGTTCGGGGATGCGCCTCTGCTGTCTCAGATTCCTCATCGAGGGTGCGCCCAGCGCCGTGCACATCCCCTGCCTCTCTCAATCACACACAGCCACACTCAACTCACGCATGCGCGCACACACACGCACAGCCAACAGACACACAGCCACAAATATACATACATACGCAGAGCTACACACGCGTGCACCCCCCCACCCCACCCCACCCCACTTACCGCATCGGTGCAACTCCGGAGTTCAGCCGCCACCGCGAGGCTCTCCCTCGGGCATGGGAGCCTCGCGTCACCACTGCTCCTCTCCTAGCCAGCCAATCCGTGGGCGTGGGCTTCCAGCAGGAAACGGAAGTCCCGCCCCACAGCAGTTTTCCGCACGCACACGTCTTGTTTGAATTATGTTCTACACTTGCAATGTAATGTATTGATTTTTTTAGGCTTTGCATCTAGATGTTTGAATTAATGTATATAACACTCATGTTTTCACTTGAGCACTCTTTTGTTAAGTATTCATCACCTCGCTAATGCCTACATCTTCGGCTCATACTTCATTTATCACAGTTCGTCACCCTTTTCCATCATAGCACCTGTATTATTTTGGATTAGTCCACCCTCTATTTTTACGGCGAGCCTTCCTTGTGAACTTTCGATACTAACTTTATCTACCGGGCTCACCGTCTGAGCAAACGGACTGACGTTTGGGAGAGGATTATCAACTAACAACACCGCGCTATTCGTCCATCATCACACTTTCTGTAAGTACTAGGTTACTCGTGCTTTTGAGACATTCAGCTGTGTATGCACCGTGTATTTGGAATGCCTAATTCGTCCGCTGTTTCCACAGGCAAGTCGCGCTTCAAACTGCAGCGACTTCCAAGTAAGAGCACGCTAGGCTTCATTACCGTTCTGTGCATGTTGACTAAACACACGTCATTTATCCATCTGAGATATTCAGTTTTCACTTCCTATTTTTTATGACTGTGCCGCTTTCAGCGTTCGTGTTATTTTGAGTTCTTTCATCTTTTTCACACATTGAGGCAACACACTTTTCGGGTGATACCGAGTACTTTGGCACCATTGAAAACTTTTCATTCCGACTCACTTCCTTGGGGCATGAGGTCTCATTCAGAGATTTTACACATTGAATTTCACTTTGTCAGTGCACCCCGTGATTTTGATTTGGTCATTCACTGTCAGTGTACCATGTCAAGCATGTTTGATTCATATACACTAGTCAGGTCACTTTTTGTATACTGTTTGATCTTTTATGCCTGATGGTCTTCCTGTAAGAATTGTGTTCTGGTTTAAATTCTAGAGGGTTCCCCTGACAAAGGGCACACATGCTGCCCGAAATGCATCAGGATTGATGTGAATTTGATTTACTCAATCATGGATGGTTTATTCCTAAGAGACTTTGATGAGAGTTTGTATACCCAGAGATCTTCATGAAAAACATGAAAATAGATTAGTTTTTATGCGAATAAAACGTCAATTGTACAACTTGCACAAACGTTGGGACCATATTATGATTTAAAGATTACCTACGTCATTGCGGCCACTTCTAATGAAGCGAGGAATGCTGGATCTTACAGCACTGCCGGTAGGAACCGGTGGGGGGTCTGCCTCCCAACTTAGCTGCAGTGTCTGGGGGTTGTGGTCGGAGTGCATGAGGCCCAGGTAATCAGTGGTTTTAACTAACGGCAGTAGCGAGGTGGAGCGGACTATCCAGATATCTGAACATGCAGGTAATGTACGTTGGAGTAGAATGAGTATACGCATGTGTCTGGATGTCAAGTGCACCAAATGTCTGTGAGAGACCAGTGCATGAGCCAGCCGCGTAAAGCCTGGGCTTCAGAGGAGGCAGGGGTGCGTGTCAGCGGGGGGAAAGAGCAGTCTAGGGAGATATCAAGCACTGAGTTGCAGTCCCCACCGAGCAACCACGGGATCCCGGCCCAAGGTGCAAGTGCGTTGGAAAGTTTTTTCAGGAAGACTAGTTGTTCTATGTTTGGGGCATATATGGACTCTATGAGAATAGACTGCCCATTTAGCCTACCGCGCACTAGAGCGTATCGTCCCTCCGGGTCGGTAGTCAGCTCTTCTGAGACCAAAGTAGTGCCGGCTAGAACCCTGATTAGTGATCCTCTCGCCTGGGTAGAGAAATTCGTACTTAACATTTGTCCGCGCCATGGTCTGCGGAGTCTGGGGGCTTCCTGTTGCGTGACATGTGACTCCTTTAGCAGCGTAATGTTAGCGACCCTACGCTGTAGGCATGAGTATATGGCATAGAGCTTAGAGGGAGTTTGGATGCCCCTCACATTCCATGTTATGATGTTAATGGGTGCCACACTAGGATATCTGATGTTCAATTGCAGTGTCCCGCCCTCCACTGACGTCACGGCCTGTTGGCGTGTAAAGCATGTGAGTGCCCAACATCATGCGGGGTGTGCTGTGATGCAAAGTGCAAGAGAAGGGGGCGGGGAGGGAAAACAGTAGAACTTGAAAAACTTCTGCGGGGTGGAACCCCAACGGAAGCCCACCCAAATCATTGTGCAGGTACATTCTGCATCAAAGTGTCAATACAGTGTGGGGTTACAAGTCGCAGTTGCTGGAGCTGGCTTCATTGCTGTGCCCTTGTGAGTTGTCGCTGGTGTAATCCCTGCTAGAAGGCCAGCAGATGTCCAAGAGGGTTACTACCTACCGGTTAGATGCAGCACGGTGGTGTAGTTCGGTGGACCGCCATCTGATACTCAGTTTACGACTGTGGCTACAGTTCGCTTCATGACGGCAATCGCTAAATGAAATCGTCAGCAGTTTGTAGCGTCACCTCAGGAAGATGGGGGAGTCGGATCCCCCCCAACCACGACTGTGGGTGCTCATCTTACGCCATGGATTGATTGGAATCGGTGTCCAGGTCGGAACTGTGAGAAGGGACGCCTAATGTTGTTGTGACCTGTAAGGCCCTATGACGTTCTCCGATGATTTGCTCTAAGTTGGGAGGTGTGATCTGGAAAGCTGGTGGTGTCGCTGTCTGATGCTCGCTGCGCCTCCTGCATCGCCTGGGTTGACGAGCTTTCGGCACGGCTCCTATCTCTGGATGGCCAGCAGATAACCCCTGCTCCTTCATCCAGGAACAAGTGTCTGTGAGTGACTCAAAGAAGTGTGTGGTGCTGTCCACTACCACGCGAAGTTGGGCAGGAAACACGAGGGAGTATCTCACGCTTAGTTCCTGAAGACGTCTCTTTACCGACTGAAAGGTGTTCCTGCGCCACTGGACCAGTGCGGTACAGCGGCACATTGGAGGAGCAGCCCCCCCACTATTTGCTAGGTAAGCCCTGTCTCTCACAGGTCCCTTTAGCATTAATAAAATGTTGTAGTGATTAGATCGAATGAATCCCCTTGCTTTTTTGCAGACGGTTGCCAGCGCAAGGCGTTGCAAATCCTTGAGGATTGCTTCATATGGGTCACATAAATCGGTAAGCAGACAATGCAATTGTGTTGGGAATTCTTATTATTAACATGGTTGCGCACAACATTTGGACAGTTAATGTAGCTCGTAATAATTGGGAGCTGCAGACTTAGACACACATTGAGTTATGCTTCAAAGTGCTTGTTTGCTCACAGAGTCACGCTTGATCTCACTCATGGCACGAATATGAGATTTGGCAACACTTTTTTAATCACTCTCAGCACGCACTATAGTTTACCTTGACTTGATGTAATTTCACGTTCTTCATGGGCAGCTGCCCAGTGCTAAACAATGCTGGCAGTGCATGGCAAAGTCGTGCTGTCTAAACAAACATATTTTTGGCTACGTTAACCTGTGACCTTGGCAGTATCGTAGCACCCAAATATTCAAAATAACTTATTTATAGTGAATGGCATGCTGGTCTACCCAATACCTTATAATAGGTGATTTTAATGAGCGCCCCTCTCTTGGGTCAAGTGCCCATAAGCTAAGCCATCCTAGTAAAGCAATCGGCACAACGTTTTAGAGCAATGTATATGTACATCAGATGGTATGTGTGCTGTCCAATACCCCTTTAGTGATCTTTCACCTCATCATTCTGCATCTCCACGCCAACCCTTCTTTCACCCCTCTTCTCTCCTTTCTCTTTCCTACCCTCTATCTACCCTCCTTATTACCTTCCCACAGCATCACTCAACACCATAGCATCACTCCGCACCACTCACCGCAACAGCATCACTAAGCGCCACAGCATCACTCAGCACCACTGAATGCCACAGCACCCCTCAACGCCACAGTGCCACTCAATGTCACAACAACACTCAATGCCACAGCACCACTCAGCGCACAGCATCCCTCAATGCCACAGCATCACTCAAAGCCACAGCATCACTCAACGCCACAGCATCACTCAATGCCACAGCATCACTCAATGCCACAGCATCACTCAATGCCACAGCATCACTCAACGCCACAGCATCACTCAGCACCACTCAATGCCACAGCATGACTCAACGCTACAGCATCACTCAATGCCACAGCATCACTCAATGCCACTGCATCACTCAACGCCACAGCACCACTCAACTCCACAGCACCACTCAACGCCACAGCATCACTCAACGCCACAGCATCACTCAGCACCCCTCAATGCCACAGCACCACTCGACGCCACAGCACCACTCGACGCCACAGCACCACTCAATGCCACAGCACCACTCGACGCCACAGCATCACTCAATGCCACAGCATCACTCAACGCCACAGCATCACTCAGCACCACTCAATGCCACAGCATCACTCAATGCTACAGCATCACTCAACGCCACAGCATCCCTCAATGCCACAGCATCACTCAAAGCCACAGCATCACTCAACGCCACAGTATCACTCAACGTCACAGCATCACTCAATGCCACAGCATCACTCAATGCCACAGCATCACTCAACGCCACAGCATCACTCAGCACCACTCAACTCTACAGCATCACTCAACGCCACAGCATAACTCAATGCCACCGCATCACTCAACGCCACAGCACCACTCAACTCCACAGCACCACTCAACGCCACAGAATCACTCAACGCCACAGCATCACTCAACGCCACAGCATCACTCAACGCCACAGCATCACTCAACGCCACAGCATCACTCAATGCCACAGCATCACTCAACGCCACAGCATCACTCAGCACCACTCAATGCCACAGCATGACTCAACGCTACAGCATCACTCAATGCCACAGCATCACTCAATGGCACCGCATCACTCAACGCCACAGCACCACTCAACTCCACAGCACCACTCAACTCCACAGCACCACTCAACACCACAGCATCACTCAACGCCACAGCATCACTCAGCACCTCTCAATGCCACAGCACCACTCGACACCACAGCACCACTCAATGCCACAGCACCACTCGATGCCACAGCACCACTCGATGCCACAGCATCACTCAATGCCACAGCATCACTCAACGCCACAGCATCACTCAACGCCACAGCATCACTCAGCACCACTCAATGCCACAGCATCACTCAACGCTACAGCATCACTCAACGCCACAGCATCACTCAATGCCACTGCATCACTCAACGCCACAGCACCACTCAACTCCACAGTGCCACTCAATGTCACAACACCACTCAATGCCACAGCACCACTCAGCGCACAGCATCTCTCAATGCCACAGCATCACTCAAAGCCACAGCATCAATGAACGCCACAGTATCACTCAACGCCACAGCATCACTCAATGCCACAGCATCACTCAATGCCACAGCATCACTCAACGCCACAACATCACTCAGCACCACTCAATGCCACAGCATCACTCAACGCTACAGCATCACTCAACGCCACAGCATCACTCAATGCCACCGCATCACTCAACGCCACAGCACCACTCAACTCCACAGCACCACTCAACGCCACAGCATCACTCAATGCCACAGCATCACTCAACGCCACAGCATCACTCAGCACCCCTCGACGCCACAGCACCACTTGACACCACAGCACCACTCGACGCCACAGCACCACTCGACGCCACAGCACCACTCGACGCCACAGCGCCACTCGATGCCACAGCACCACTCGATGCCACAGCATCACTCGGCGCCACAGCATCACTCGACACCACAGCATCACTCGACCCCACAGCATCACTCGACGCCACAGCATCACTCAAAGCCACATCATCACTCGATGCCACAGCATCACTCGACGACACAGCATCACTCGATGCCACAGCATCACTCGACAGCACAGCATCACTCAATGCCACAGCATCACTCAATGCCACAGCATCACTCAGCACCACTCAACGCCACCGCACCACTGAATGCCACAGCATCACTCAGTACCACTGAAGGCCACAGCATCACTCAGCACCACTGAAGGCCACAGCATCACTCAGCACAACTGAAGGCCACAGCATCACTCAGCACCACTGAATGCCACAGCATCACTCTGTGCAACCATTTAACAACTGGTTCTAATATGTTCTCGCAATGTTTCAAGCTTTATTACAAATGTCACAAAAAGATGTTAATATTTCACTGCTGTTCTTGGATTTTCATCACAATAAAATACACTGAACATAATCTTCCCATAAGTGTTTTACAAAAGTTTAAGGTATTGCCATTATAAATTACAATAACTTTTATTTAAGTATTAATTATCATAAAAAATAAAAGCCATTGTTACTTGTAATATTAATACATCTAAGTCATGTAAATACAACACATACTGCATTACAAATGCTATAGATGTCACGTTTTCAAAAAAGTTAAAACTATTGGCATTGTAAATAACAAAGCTATTAATTTCGCTATTTTCAAAACCAACAAATAAATAAAATATTTGTCATTTACAATACCAATAGCTCAAAATTCCCTAATGCGAGACCTATTGCATTGCAAATGCTTGTTTTTATTGAGGTTTTATACCTTTTTTTGCAAGCAATACAGGATTACCATTACATCATAAAATAACAGCGAGGATAAACATCTGGTACACATAAAGCAGGAGATAATTCAGATAGAAAAGAAAAAGCAATAAAATAATTATACAAACAATGAGGCAATCATCAGTCAATACATAAAGACAGAAATCGGCAAATGACTAAAATAATCATATCAAAAGAGAAAACTACAATCAGTCCAACTCCCCCTGAATCCACTGTCGAACAGGGGCCCACATTTTCATTCCAATACATCTTTTTTTTCTGCCTTTCGTTCTATATATGGCATCTTCTATATTATACGAAGCTAAAAGACGCGCCCTCCATACATCAAACGAAGGGGGAATGGTATTAATCCATTCTTGAGTAATACATGCCCTAGTTATTGCCATAGCTATAAATATTCGTTTTTTTTTCCCTACGGGTAGTGTATCAGAGGTTACACCGATTAAGACTAATTTCCCCGTGAACGTAACTGTGGATCCAAACAGTACAGTCAAAAATGTCTGAATTGCAGCTAAAAAGGAAGATAACTGGGGACAGGAAAAGAACATCTGTAAAGCATCAGCTGAGTGTAACCCACATCTATTGCATGATGTTCCTACCGTCGCCCCCCATTTTGAAATTTTTGAGGGCGTATAATATAGATCATATAGAACCATATAGTGCTGTGTGCGCGATCTACCTGTAATCAGAATAGTGTTCGCCAAGGCGATAGATTCTTCTAGGCATACAACTTCGATACTCAATTTTTCAGCCCATTTTAATGAATGTACTGCTAAATCATCTGAGCATGCAGACATAAGGACTTTATAGTAATAACCAATTGATTTTTTAGTAAACATGTTACCGATAATGGAAATTCTGGTGAGACCAGAAACTTCCGATGGTGACAAAGTATTGAAGAAGCTGTGGATCTGCACATACTTGAAGTAATCCTGAATTGTAAGGTTATATCTATCTATAAGTTCCAAAAAAGTAAGTAATTGACTATTCTGCCACAGATCGCCCACACAGTAAATTCCTTGATTTCGCCATCTTGACATAACTGAGTCCTGAAATACAGGAGAAAATATGTTGGATGCAGATAAAGGTGTATAGAGCAGAACTTTCTGGATCCCCAGGTGGCGCTTGACTATCTTCCATACTCCAAAAGCTGCTTTCAAGGTCTTACATTTGGTTTTTTGTAGTAACTTGGTGCTATATTTTTAAGAAAGCAGTCGCAACACTCCTCTCCCAGTATAAATTCATAAATTGATGGTGAATGACTCACCGGGATCCTTGCTTTTTCACCAATAATCAAGGGGGAAATAAACTGTAGAACTGATGCAATATAGTAATACAAAAGATGAGGAATTCCCCCCCCCCCCACCCTAGATTTTGGTAGAATCATTTTCTTGTAAGATCTGCAGTGTCTTTTGTGTCCCCAAATAAACCTACATACCATTCTTTCCAATTGATTAAAACAACTCAAGGGAAACTCAAGAGGAATTGTCCGAAACATATAAAGACATTTTGGAAGTATGGTCATTTTTAAAACATTGTTCCGGCCAAATAAGGATAGATGAGAATGATCAATACGTTCAAGCATAGAGTTTGCTTTTTGAAGAACTGTATTAAAATTTAAATCTGGGATGGCCGATACAGGGGATGTGATTTTAATACCCAGGTATGTTGCTACTGCCACTGCCACTGCCTTAATCGAAGGAGGAGGGTTCTGACCGACAAATAAATTGTGAGTTTTGGAAATATTCAGCTTGAAAAAGCCCCAAACTGAGTAGCCAGATCCTCTATCACTGGCAATGCTCTCTGAATATTAGTTGTAAGCACAACTATATCGTCCGCGTAAGCGAGGGCCTCAATATTTTGTGTTGGAGACATGTACAGGTGCTATGTCTGCCGCTTGATTCAATGTATTCAGTAGTATGTCAATATAAAGGACAAACAAAAGTGGGGAGGACAGACATCCCTGTCGAGTACCTCTTGAAATAGAAAAAAAGGCGGATTTTAGGGTACCAATTTTTATACATGATGTAGGTAGCACATAGAGTGACTTTAATGCTAGAAATATCTGTGGACCAAAGCCTTTCAATGACAGCACCTCCCAGAGATACGGCCAGGCTACCCTGTCGAATGCCTTCTCAGCATCCAACAGGGTAATGCCGAGATCAGTCCTAATCGCTTGGGCCCAGTCCATTAAGGCGATCACGCGCCTGACATGGTCCGAAGTATCCAGATTAGGGATAAACCCATGCTGTAAAGGTGAAACTATTGTAGAAATTATGCCCGAGATACGAGATGCTAAGATCTTTGAAAAGATCTTGCTATCAGCATTGATTAGTGAAATCGGTCTAAAAGAAGAAGGGAGAAAAGGGGGTTTATCTTTTTTAAGAAATGCCATAACGGTCAACTGTCTCCAAGATTCTGGTGCTACCGCTTTTTGAGCCTCTACGCAAGTTTGAAGAAGATCTTGTTTTAGAACATGCCTAAACATTCTATAAAACTCTAACGGTATACCATCTGGCCCCGTAGCTTTTCCAGTCGCCAACAAGAGAATGGCTGTCTCTAATTCATCCCATGTAATTTCTAAATCTAGTGCCGCAGATTGCCCAGCAGTTAACTTAGAAATGAAATCTGTACCGCAAAAATTTAGCAGAGGCTCCGACGAATAAGATAGGTTTTCCTTCGTACATAATTTACTATAGAATGAGCGGAAAACCTCCACAATTTCTTCAGGTTGTCGGTAAATTTGTCCCGTCTCATCCTGGATCTCATTCACATTGTTGAATACTTCCTGCTGCCTGATTTGTTTAGCCAGAATCCGCCCTGACATTTCCCCCACTTCATAGACCTGGGAGCGGAACACTGCAACCTGTTCTGCTAATCTCCTGGCGAAAATCTCATACAGCCTAGATTTATGTATGGCAAGCCTTGACTTAATATGCTCAATATCTTGCGAAGCATTAATAGCTAAGACTAATTTTGCCTCCCACACTTGTACTGCCTTGTAGTAGGTAGCGTGTTTAGCCCGAGAAGATCTTTGCTTATTAAGAGAGAAAGACAGAGTCTCTCCCCGAACTGCGGCTTTAAACGAGTCCCAAACCATTTGAGTTGAGGCAGACCCTCGATTGATATCGAAAAACTCTTTTATCCATTTAGACATATATTCAACATATAATGGGTCTGCCAAAGGTTTACGTTCAAATGTCCATGAGATCAAGTTCGGTATAGCACCTGACTCCGTCTTAATCTCTATTAATATAGGATTGTAATCCGATATTATTCTTCAAAAAATCTCATAGGTAATATTATTAATAAGTGCAGAGGTGACAAAAAAATAGTCCAGGCGTACCATTTCCTGATGTGGGGCTGAGAAAAACGTATACCCAGGTATAGAGACGCTGTTAACAAGCCCCACATCAGACAGCCCGACCTCACTCACTAACCCTTTTAATGCTTTATAAGTCTTCTTCTTAAGCCCGCCATATATAATATCTGACCTTATATCAAAGTCTCTTTCAATAGGAATATTGAGGTCTCCACACAATATTAAAAGAGCGGGCCACCCAGCTAATTCTAGACTGAGAAAATGTAATAACTCAGAATCATCCAAGTTTGGGCCATAAATCGAACAAATAGTCCAAAGTTTACCATCTATAAGAATTCCAATTATGACCCATCTTCCATACTGATCAGTTTTTATACGGTTACAGCATCCCACGCCTTTTTTCATCAGTACTGCCACCCCCCTAATAGTAGTACCTTGACTAGTACATCCCAAAAGTTGCATACCCAGATCGTTAAACCAATTTCTGTTATCCCAAATCAGATGTGTTTCTTGTAAACAAAGTAGGTCTATCCTCATATTCTGGATGATCTTTGCACACATACCTCTTTTTTTCCTATTATTCAAACCACAAATGTTCCACGAACAGATCCTTAATTTACCCATTTTTTTGGGGGGGGGGGTATTTATTTGAACACCACTTTTTAATAACATACCCTGCCTTAAAGCTATCATACAAGGATAAACAGTATTAGCTTCACCAGATGTTTTGCTTAAATCAACATGCATAATAATCCTGTAGTTGCTTGCCCCACCACCAAAACCCCCCTCGCCCTGACCCCCCCTCCGACCCCCAACCCCACCCAAAGAAGGCAAAGGGACTGAACAGTCCCTACAGGTGACGGCCTGAGAAGCATAGTGCATCTCGCTGTGCACTCCATTCTGCTTAGAAGTCATCCTGATTTCTCCCAAAAGAACATTTAAGCAGTAAAAAAGAAACAGTCCAGTCTAAGACACTCTAACACAATATTTCCCTTAATGGTTCAAAATTAAGACCAGAGCAAGAAAACAAGTTGAGAAATCACAAGTTGGCTAATAAGTCCTTTGCTGCACTCTCTGAGGTTAAGAAATGAGTTCTTTCCTTATGTATAACTTTACGTTTTGAAGGGTTAAGGAGAAAGGCTTGGGCTCCCTTCGCCTGGAAGGAGGGGATGAGTTGACGGAACTACCAACGTTGTTGAACCTTAAAGTGGCAATAATCAGGACGAACAAAAAAATTCCATCCCTTCTCCTTTCGTTTTCGATCTGGCCTGGCTAGGTCATACAACGCTTCATGAGCCAAAAAGTTATTCCGGGAGATCAGAATGGCTCTTGGCTGGGTGTTGGAAGTACCTCCAAAATTCTTGTTCCGTTGAAAAGGGAATCTATGTGCGCTTTGAAGCTCCCGGTCCCACTGCCACTGGGATAGCTCCGGGAAGGCTTCAGTAAAGAGCTCAATGACAAACTGCCTGACATTAGACCCTTCACTCCCTTCAGGAATGCCCAAGACTCATTCAGGGTGCACTAGTGAAGAGAGAGGACAGCTAGATGGGCAGAGAGGCTTTGATGGCCACACCATAGAGAAGGGTGCGGAGGCTGGAATATCTGGTGAGATGCACATGGCTCAACAATGTGACAAGCTGGTTTTATGGTGCATTGTGATAAGTGTCCTCTGAAATAGAAGTTGGCTGTTTAACCACTACCCACATTAGGAGCGAGGTGACGTGGAGAATTGTGTAGGCATCCAGGCTTCACATGCGCAAAGCGATAGAGGCAGATTGCAAACCCCTCCAAGGGGAGCTCAGATGGAGAACATAGGTGAACCAGAGTTTAGGTGTACGTGACGGGCCGTGCGAGAAGACGTGAGAATCTCAGCATGTTTATTAAGGAAGCAGAAATATTATAGAAGCATTCAAACACCGAAACAACTAGACCTAGTTGAAAAAGCTACCAGTTGTTAGTGAAGAGGACAGCAACAGGGAAGAAACTTCATAAGAACCTGAGAACACATTTTTATACAATGCATACCCCAGCTGTGATGCTCGGGGATAAGGGTGGATAGGCCTCTAACTTAAGAGAATTGGGCCTGGGGGTTGCATAAGAGAGACTTTTCTTTGCTTGGGGGACCGGGTGGAAAGGCAAACCGTGAATTCACAAACAATGTTTGGATACACAGGGGGAGACTGGGTTGTAGACAACTTGATGACTTGTCTACTGTGTATTTTGGGGAAAGGAATGTTGTAATAAGTATGCAAATAAATATGCATATCAAATTGTGTGTATTTTGTTGTTATGTTTTCTGAAAGTAAATCCGGCCTGAGTTCGCAACCTTTTCCAAAAAACAATAACGCGCGTCTAGGGGTATGATCCAATGATGGTTGATGATTTACGGAGGCCATCAACGTGGCCCCTGCATAAGCCTTTCTCGCAATTACAACTGCTGTTGCTGTCTGACCTGCTCTTTTCAGCACCATTAGGGCTCAGTGGCCGCCATTTTGCTGTAAAAGAAGGCAGTTTCCTCCACTAAAAGTACCCTGAATATTACAGGCCTTGGATACACGAACAATTTAATTAGGTGGCATTTGCTACATTTGTCCTCCTGATAAGGGAATGAGTCATGACATAAAAAAATGTAGACAATGATGATGACTGAATGCTATTTCTGACCTGTGCCTTCACTCCCTGCTGGCTCGAGGCAGCAACTGCCGGTAAGAATGGGTGGAAGAAATCTGGTAAAGTGTAGAAATGTTGCACCGCGGCAGAACTTGCAGACCTATCTGTTGGGTCACCACAGGCTCCGGAGACTGCAAATTGGACTACACTACCGAGACACACATGGGGTCAGTGGCAGCACCAGGCATGGGGTCTGTAAACAAAGCTCGTGCTCTGTCCTCTGGTGAAGGGCTCCCCTGTTTGCCTTAGTGCAGATCAGAAGGAAACCAGCAGAGATGCCATCAGCGCACTGCTGTGTGTAAAACAAAAGATAAAACTAGGTACTTACTGATCTAATCTTCTGCCATTTGACGAGGAGAGCTCCATGTTCCTCCAAGCTTGATACAGTTGAGCATCCTTGGATACATCAGACACTGTGGCTCAAAGATCACTGGTAGATGATTGTTCGGACCATTTTCTTAGCCAGACTTTGTATTTGATTTTTTGTCTAGTCATTCTCCATGTATGAGGTTAGCGTCCTTACATTTCTGCCCGACTATTCAGATGCTGTAGTTTAATAACAATTCAACAGGCAGCGCCCACTGTACAAGCATTTCATTTAGTCTGAAGGAATTCAAAATCTGCTCTCTCCAATAGTGATGTGGCGCAAATGCTTAAGTATGGTCATGAATAATGAAATATCACGATTCTCCAGAGGCTGCATTTCCCCCACGTGCTGAAAATCCACATATTAATTTGCAGTTTGAAACACAAAGAAGTCAAATGGATCAAATGTTACTAAAATTGTGCAAAAACCTGCTGCTATGCAGTGGCAGACCTTGGACAAAGTTTAACTGGTACTAATTAGGTGAAAGATGTGTTGCCCTGAATTAGAGTTAAAATGACAAAACAGAGAAATAAAATTCCCACAAACTGTGCTGCATTAGTCTCCATGGTTTGCCTTTTCTTTGCATACCTTGGTACATAATGTGGTCCTCCATTGCTGCATAATTTCAGTCGCCTTGACTGCGGTGCAGAGGGCAGGAGTAACAATTCAAGGCTATTCAGGGGGCCTAGATGCCAAACCAGCTACATCGCTCTCACACTTCAAGAAGAGTGTCATCAAATAGGATTTGAATAAAGTCTAAATAAAGCAAACCTTGAATGCTCGAGAGGAGCAGAGCATCTTTTAAAATTCCACCTGCATGTTGACAGCGAGGCACAGTCATCGATCTGCCACTATGAGAAGGTCTTCCTTTGTTTCACTTGAACTTCAGCCTGTAAAAATGTGTCACACTGGGTTTCTCGGTGTTGCCATGGAGAAGGGCTTGTCGTTGCATTAGAGAAGAGGAGAAGTTGTGGAAGGCGGCTCCTGTTTTCACTTATCAGTCCAATTGACTGAAAGCAGATTTCTAAGAAGCACGGATGAGTACCACTCATTCTGTGGAAACGGATGAGCACCATTCCTTCTATGGAAACAGAGGCGCAGAATTAGGTGCACTTTTTGGCTAAGTGTTGAGGACGTTTTCTACCAACCCCTACCATCTTGCAATTAATACAACGTCAATAGCTGGCAATGCATGCGTTTCATTAGAGCAAACATGATTACAGATGTATCAGTTATTTAAACAAGCAAATGGTGCAGGCGAGAAGTTCGGCCGTGACCGGGAGTTGTGGGTAGCTCTGGAAACAAGCATTGGCGGACGCAAAATTAAATTAAAAAAAACGCGAGTGGTGACGCGCGAGGTGTGCACGCAGGTCACAGCAAATGGTACTTTGCCGGCGATCAGCTTGCCTTGACACGCATGCGCGCGCTCTTGTGCGTGTTCTAGCAAGCTGATCGCCGGCAAAGTAGCATTTTCCAGAGCCCCAAAATGTCTCGGCCAAGACCAGCGCATGCGCTGGATCAGGCCGAGACCTAAAAAGGAGACAGAAACAAACCAAATTGTTACCGGCCAATCTCCCTCCTGGACTCAACTTCCAAAATACTGGGACAGGTACTCCTAATGCAGGGCGGGACTGAAAGAAATAATGTCCTTTCAGATGTCCAATATAGCTTCCGTCCGGGTATTGCCACAGTTCAACAGTCTTTGAATCTCTCCCTAATAATAGAGACATTTGTCAAGGCCAGATGAGGTACTTTGCACATTGCTTTTATGGGCTTCTCCTGTGCCTTTGACAATGTGAAGCGATCTAAATTGCCGGCCTACTTAGAAAACATAAGAGTTGAGAAGGCACTGGTTGGTCACTTTACCTAAAAGAATACACATGGATACTTCAGTGAGGATTAGACATGGCCCAAAAGGAGAGTGTACTGCCCCTGTGAGCTCCAAGTGTGGTGTCCGACAAGAATGCATTTTAGCACCTTTTTGGAAGCATTCTTCTCACAGCAAGGTGCAGAAGTGCTACTGGTCAGTAAATGCCCAATTCCAGGGTCCTTTAAATTGGATTAGATGCATGCATGGCTTTTAAGAGTAACCTAGATGTAAAGGTTAATTTGAGTAATCCTGATTAGCGGCCCACAAAATGTAAATCCAAATCACATTTCAGAGGCGGGACGGAGGTTAGTAAGGTCAAGACTTTTAATTTTTTTTACACTGGGGACATTTAATAAATATTAAAATTCAGCAATTTTCGAGGGTACTGCAAGCAATTCTTTGTTTTGCTGTTCAGTTAGGTCATAGACAGTGCTTAAGTTGAGCCGGTGGTTTCCGGTGCTCAACACCGGCACTTAATCATCAACACCAGCGCTTGGGCAGCAGTTAAGGACACATTCATTTTTGGAAGGCACAGGGATATTAAGTGATTTGCCCAGAATCACAGGTGTTGAGCCCACGCCGAGGCAGTGCTAACAGAAGAAATGGGCCGGTGGAAGCTGCCTGCTGACCAGATCCCTGGCACACATTTTTTTACAAATTAACCGACATAGACCCTTGAAGTGGATACTGCAGTTCTAAAGGAGTAAACGCATGCCAGTCGGACTGTACAGGGCTGGTGTTTAGGGATACACCAACCCCAAAGCACTCAAAGATGTAGAAATTTCACTAAAAATACAATGACATATATAAGACAGACTCTTACAGCTGGGAGGGCCGAAATATTTCTACAACCCTGAGTCTATCGAGATGACCCTTTTCTTTTTTTAATCAGTGTATAAAGGAAAGACCATAACAAATACAAACTCTGCAGTAGGTAGCCTTTGAGAGAGCGCAATTTGAGTAAAACGTATAAGTACACCATATTTACATGTAAGATGCACAAATTTAGTTAAAGCTCATAAGAGTGTCGAAATTATAGAATGCACATACTCACGAGTGTTTAATCAATGTAGAATGTATATTTTAGAGTGTGAAGCTAATGTAGTAATGTTTAGAAATGTTAGAATGATATTAGATTCCATGTTATGTGGCTTTTGCAAAAGAGAATGTAATGCTGCTAAACATAGAAATGTGCAGGCCTCATGGCAATGTATGAAGAACGAAAACGTGCCTTTACAGTTTCACATAAGATGGATTACTATTATTTAGAATATTATTGATCATACGTTAAAAATTATGTTTTGTAGAAGTGTTTCATATAATCAGAGTGTAATAGTTTAGAATATTGTTTTAGGTTAAGAAATAAAGGTTCACAGAGTGCAGGCCTGTTCAAGTAATTTAGTAGGCCTGGAAAGATAAAGTCGTTTCTTTGATCTGCATGTGCTAGTTAAAATCGGGTCTTGTTAAGCATAAATTGCCGACCATGTTCGAAGTTTTACGACTTGAGAGATAAACCGGAGGTCGGAATTTGGGGCCCAATTCATGGGTGTCTGTTTGCAGGTGTGAGGGGGTTCCAATCAAGAGAGTGATGAATAGAGCTCTGTTCTGGGAGACAGGCACAGGCCTGGAGGAGGCTTCAGGAATTTCCTGGGGGGTACCAGCGTGCCGAGAAGAATGCTGGGAAGCAAGGCCAACGCTAACAAGAAACCCAGAGGAGTATCAGTATGGAAAAAGCCAGAACCGACACCACGTGAGAGGTGTACGTGAGGGGCGTCTCTGAGGGGCGTTTTAACTGTAATTGTGATTTTGTATTAGGGACAGCACCCTGGGGTGGAGTTAGAGAAGATGGCCTGAGGAACCTTAGAGAGCGGATGGGTAGGCAGAGAGGGCAAAATTGCGATGCACAGATTTACAACAGAGACTAAGGGAAAGTGAGTGCACTTCTTTGGAAGTCACCACGGCTGACACCTTTTTAAGTTAAGATTCCGTTAAGTAGGGATGTCACTTAGTCTAGGGTAGGGACAGTCTAACCTGGATTTTTCTCCTCTTTTTGTAAATGACGCTTAAGTTACAACTTGTGCCTATTCTTGCAAACTTGCTGATCTTTGAATTAGTCTTGGTGATATTCTTCTGTCGCCTAAGATCGTTTAGAGAATTCATGTTTGTATTGGTGCCAGTATACCTCTTGAACCTTATATTGAGATGTTTGTATCTCCAGTTATCTTTGGCTTTATAATAAACCTTTAAAACTTATTCATGGTAAGTGGTTCTTCAGAGTCGTGCCAATTATTGGTCTGATTAACCTGGTAGTGGATTGCTTTTTACTCTATGACAGGCAACAAAGGTTCGGTCGACCTAAGTGGGGATTTAGATCTAAAGTGATCAGATAAGAGATCAAAAATCCCGCCGTCCCAGTTGGTAGCAGTTTAGGATGGTTGCCTTCTAGAGGAAGGTGATCTAGACTAGGTTAAGATTACCCCAAGGCCCCTAGTGATCGAGAGATGACCAGAAGAAGAATCACCTGCCGAAGAAGGTGCTGACGGTGCGAGAAAAAGCAGCAGAGTCGGTCGAGAGTGAGTATAATAAGGGTCATGCGTTGTCAGATTGCGGTGTTTTGTGTTGTATTTGTGTTGTAATGTCTTGCGGAGTTGAATGCCTGTAGTGTGATTGAGGCAGGGTTGTGAGCGCGCGCAACCTGGTGAAAATCTTAAGTTCAGAGAAGAGCTTAAGTGGTTCGGGTGTATCGGACATCCAGAGTAATTGTCGACCATTGTGAAGGGGGTCATGAGGTACCATTGATTGCCCGCAGGACCGAGTTAGGGGGAACGCAAGAGTGAGTGTATGGGTAACGGACGCTGGTCGGAAGTTACCGTGTGTAAGTAACCTATCAGTTAAGACGACTGTCTGGACGTTCACGGAAAGACATTTGGTCAGTTAAGGTGACAATTACAGTTAGACTGTGGACGTACAGTCAAGAAAAGTGATCGCTTGGTCGGAAGTAATCATTTTTCAGAGTATGAATGGGACGCATGCATGACCGGGAGACGAGCTGAGAAAGGAGGGGAACTGCTGCGAGAGGGAGACGAGTGACGTGAGAGAGAGCCGCGCTGGGATAGGCCGGTTAGTGTGAAGTCGCGCTGTGATAGGCCGGTTGACGCGAACCGCGCTGGGATAGGCCGGTTAGCAAGAGCCGCGCTGTGATAGGCCAGTTGGCAAGAATCGCGCTGTGATAGGTGGTTTGTCATCAGGAAGTAAACGAACGCAGGGAATTAAGGAAAATTGAAGATTTTGATCATGAAGTGTTTTAAATGCTTGAGAGCGATCTTTAAGAGAGAAAGGAGAGAATCTTATGACGGGGAAGAGGCCCCGCCAGAGGGTACACCAGCTCATTATATGGCTACGAATGTTGGGTTGCATACCATACTGTGGATTTCTAATTGGAGTAAGATTACAGAAGGGAACGAGGAACTGACTTTTCCGAAATACGGAACGTTTAGATTAGAAGTATTGCATCAGTTAAAAGCAGGTATGTCCTCAATGAGACCTCTGCCCAGACCAACACAGTTCGAAGCCCTTAATGCGTGGATTAGGGCGGCGCACGACAGGAACCAGAACAGGCGTCAAGAAAGAGTGAGACGATCGGTAAGGGCGGTGCAAGACGCCAAATGGGATAAGGAAGCCAAGAAATGGAGAGTGCAGACTATTGAAGTAGATAAATTGTACCCAGTGATAGAAGTTACAGGAGATAAAAGAACACCAGAAGAAGATGATGAGAGCGAGACAGAGGATAGCCTGGTAAATAGGTTACTAATGGATAGACCGCCTCCGTACAATAGAGAGATGGAAGGTGCCGAGCTCTCAAGGGAAAATAGGGTTGGCATAGGCGAGTATAGATCACTCCCTATAACAGATTGGGAACCCACCAAAGGTGAGGAAACACCTCAACCTAGTCCAGTACAGAGAGTAGTCGGAAGGTTTGTGGTACAAAAGGTGCCGGAAACAGAACGTGCCAAGTCCTATCAATTGCCAGACGCTCTTCAAGTACCTTTTACCATAGGTCCTATATTATCGATTTATGACCCAGAGAAAGCACGAGAGGAGGAACAGGTACGACTAGACAGAGAGTGAGCAGAAATGGAAAGTAGGAACAATATAACCAATTCTAGAAGGCAGTTGCCAGGACCAAGAGATCGGAGCACCCCATTGAATTCAGCAGTGGATTCCATAATAGATCAGGGGGGTCAGAGAGGACCGATGGATCTGAGGGGACCACGGCCAAAGTCCTTTAAGGAATTGAGGGCTGACCTGAGAGAGTGGGATGTTAACACAGGAACCCAGAGTAACAGGTCAGGAGCGGAAGCTGGATGGGGAAGCCGAGGCGATGGAACATTGTCTCACTGTGGGGCTAGTGAAAGCGGTCAGGAGTGCGATGGCAAAAGCCAGGAGAGTAGAGGAGCTGCACGTCGTTTCCATAGTGGAAATGGACAGGAGCAAGAAGAGAGAAGTGCAGAGTGTGGAAGGGCGTCTCGTCTCATTCACAGTGAGGGAGACCGAAGGACGCAAGAATACAGAGACAGCTTTAAGTGCACCCACCATACACCAGGTGATGATGTACAGCATTGGAATCGCGGAAACATGGGAAGCCATGAGGCGCCTCGCCATGCGTCAAGCGATCATAGACAAGAGCGGGATCGCGGGGACATGGGGAGCTGCGAGGGGTGTTGAGTGATACTAGGCAGCAAGGGAATTGCGAAAGCATGGGGAATAATGGAGAGTCTTATCATGCATTTAGAGAAACCAAGCAGAATGGGCAGCGTGGGACTGTGGGGAATAGAGCATTGTTTCACCACACACCAAGAGGGGATGGAGCTGCGTGGGACCTGGAGAGATGGGAACATGGGAGGACTCCCCATAACTCGCCTGAGCCCAGGCGTAGGGCTCGGAGCTGGGATGGGAGAGATGTCCATGGACTCTCTAGGGATAACACACTGAAAGCTGAGATAAAGGCAAGAAGGCTCGATGTAACCAGTTTAAAATCTGATCTGGATGAGATAATAGATGGCGCGTTGCCTTTGGAAAGGATTGACATGTACGAGCAAGATGAGGTGCTGTTTATAGCAAAGGATATTACTCGGAAGGCGAGAGCAGTACACGAGAAATTATCTGAATTGGCAGACAAGTATATGGTAGACTTGTCGAGGACAAAGGCATTACAGGGTAACCATAGGTTGCATTATTCAGATCAGGACCTCGATGAGAGGAGGACAATTGGATTAAAAACACACATAAGGGAACTGATCACAGGAATAAGGACATGGAGAGATCTGGATAAATGGGAAGAAAGGTGGTCCAAGAAAGGGACTGTCAGGCGGAGCACGATTGTGATGTCCCCGGAGGGAGGGCTACAGAGGATGGAAGCATACCCTTTGCGAGAAATAGCGAATGAGAGCTTTGTGCATGTGCCCTGGAGTAGGGGAGATTCAGCTGAATTTACCAATTCCTATCCTAAGCTGAGAGAAAATCCCGTGGAGTGGTACAAACAGGTAGAGAGGTTTGTAAAAATCTCTAAAGTACTGTGGATTGATTTGAACACCCTATTTGATATTGTAGTCCCAGGAGACTTGTGGACAGCATGCAAGGTTAGTGTCGAATGGCCCACATCAGAACCAGACAGAGATGCTCATACTAATGGACCGTCAGAAAGAGTAATGGAGAAATATGAAAGGGTAATGACGTGGCTGAAAGAGAAGGTGCCACCACAGGACATAGATTGGGTGAAAATAGATCGAACTAGGCAGGAACCCAAGGAGACAGTCCATGAATATTATGAGCGATTGCTGAAAACGTTCAAACAATACAGTGGATTAGATGTGATGGATCCCAAAGACATAGGACAGTTTGTGTCGAAATTCGTTTTGGGATCGAGACCTGATATTTGTTTGATGATTCAGCAACATTTAATTTGCTGGCAGAATAAACCATTAGATGAAATTTTGAGATACGCAAGGTATTGCAGTGATGTAATAGATTCAAAAGCAAAAAAACTCAAGGAGAAGCTGATGTTGGTTCAGATGCAGTCGGCTGGAAAGGGTGGACAGCAGCAACAGGGAACAGGGACCATGGGAAGGAGACCAAATAATCAGAATAGGGACAACGAGGAAAATCCGAGACCTAGAGTAGACCTGACTACCTTGAAAAAGACGACAAAGTGTCACCAGTGTCACCAGGTGGGACATTGGAAACGCGAGTGTCCCTATAATCCTGAAAATGGAGAACTGGAAATAGAGGAGGAAGAAGTTCAGACCATTCCAGTAAAGGGGATGACAGTACCCAAGGGTAAGGTGGTCAAAGGGGGGAGCCTGGCTCCTCGAGCCCAGTTCCCTCAACCACCCAAAATTGCGACAGGGGAAAAGACCTATAGACAGATGCCTCTTTTGGTAGGAGGAGAAGAGTGTTACTATGTTGATCCTTTAACTGGACAGCGTGTGAGTAGAGAGGAGGACTGTACCCTCGGAGCAGTTCTAGAGGTGGACCAAAGGGGACCGTTTGTGGAGGCCGAAGTGGCAGGGTGTCCTACGGCCTTCTTGGTGGATACTGGGGCCACTCGATCAACTCTGAGATCAGCAGTGGTTCCGGACCTGCCAATGTCGGGGGAAACAATTCAAGTGGTAGGAGTCGCAAATAGGAGAATGACTAGCCCTTTGACGGAACCGGTACTAGTGAGAATAGGGAAATACGGTGATGAACATCAGTTTGTAGTATGCGATTCTAGCCCTGTGTCTCTATTAGGAAGAGATTTGTTGTGCAAACTAAATTGCACAATATACTGCACGCCTCAGGGAGTAGAGGTACAGACTAACGACGATGATGCCACCTTTAAGGTTGCAAATTCAAAGGTATGCATAGAACTGTATCCTACCTTGACGGTGGAAGAGCTCCCTTGGGACTTAAGAGATACGGTGTCATCTGAAGTGTGGGATTTCACTGGGGAAGAGATAGGACTGATTAAAGGAGTGGAACCAGTGAAAATCATGATAAAACCAAATGTTGAATACCCAAGAACGCCTCAATACAAATTGACTCCGGAGACGATTGCAGGAATAAAGCCCGTGATCGACTCCATGATTAAGCAGGGAATACTGAAGGAAATCGTGGGTAGTCCATGTAACTCCCCGATTATGGGTTTGCCGAAACCTAGTGGGAAATTCAGAATAGTTCAGGACCTCCGAAAGATTAATAACATAGTTGTTTCATGTTGTCCAGTGGTTCCGAATCCATCAGTGATATTGTTTCAGATACCATTCCAAGCTGAGTGGTTCACAGTGATAGACCTTTGCCAGGCCTTCTTTTCAATTCCATTAGATGAGGAGAGCCAGTTTCTTTTCGCATTTAAGCTGGAAAATCGCGTATTAACATGGTGTCGTATCCCACAGGGGTATACAGAAAGCCCATCGATTTTTAACCAGCTGCTGAAGAAAAATCTTGAAAGTTTAGTACTGCCACAGAACTCGGTTCTAGTCCAGTACATAGACGACCTACTTGTTGCGTCAGAGACAGAGGAAGCTTGTAAGATAGACACCATCACCTTGCTGAACCATTTAGCTGAGAAATGACACAAGGTGTCTCCGAGCAAATTACAGTACTGTCTGACAGAAGTACAGTGCTTGGGTCACAGAATTGAAAAAGGGAAACGGAAGGTGTCACCAGACAGGATAGAGGCGATAATGAAAATGAATTCGCCCACGACACAAAGAGAGGTCAGGATGTTCCTAGGAATGGTTGGTTATTGCCGACAGTGGATAGCTAACTTTTCCCTGAAAGCAAAGCCCTTACAAAAACTGACGCACAAGGAGGTGAGTGATCCGGTACCATGGGACAAGGATTGTTTGATGGCATTTCTACAGCTGAGAGAGGACTTGTGTCGTGCTCCTGCTTTGGGAATGCCGGATTACGAAAAACCATTCTTACTTTACTGTTGCGAAAGAGAAGGTTGTGCTTTGTCAGTCCTAGCACAAATTCATGGAAATGCCCGTAGACCAGTTGCATACTTCTCGGCTACTTTAGACCCAGTAGCCGCAGCATTGCCCGGATGTCTCAAATTCGTTGCTGCAATGGGTGTCAGCATTGAGAGGTGTGAGAGCACAGTGATGGGACACCAATTAGTGGTGTATGTACCTCATTCTGTAGAATTGTTAATGACCAGGACCAAGACACAGCACTTGACTAATAATAGGCTCACGTGCTACGAGCAAGTTATCCTTGCTGCGGAGAATGTGACCCTTAAGAGGTGCTCTGTTTTGAATCCTGCTACTTTGATGCCACTCCTTAATGATATAGAAGATGAAGAATGTGAAGATCACAATTGCCTTGATGTGACTGAACTATGCACCAAACCGAGACCAGATATTGTGGATGAGCCATTGACTGACCCTGGTGAAATTTTCTTTGTTGATGGCTCATGTGTAAGAGACAATATTGGTCAGTTGAGAGCAGCTTATGCTGTTTGCACCATTACCGGAGTTGTGGAAGCCGCTTGCCTGGAAGGAGTACATTCCGCTCAGGTAGCTGAAATTATTGCATTGACACATGCCTGTTTAGCAGGTAGCAAAATTCGAGTCACCATTTACACCGATAGCCAATATGGTTTCGGGGTAGTTCACGACTATGGGCAATTGTGGTCTCAGAGAGGTTACACGACCTCCTCAGGTTCACCTATTCGAAATGGGGAGTTTGTGCGACTATTGTTAGAAGCATTACAAAGTCCGGCAGCAATTGCCGTTGTTAAATGTGTAGCCCATACCAAAGGTACTGATTTTGTATCCCAAGGAAACAGGTACGCTGATGAGGTCGCACGTTACTGTGCAGAGCAAGGATACTCTTTCACAGAAGTGGAAGTGGGTGGGACACAGGAAAAGACAGAGTTATCTATGATGCTAGAAACTGTAGACACCTGGGATGATTTAAAGGGCATACAAGAGAACGCAACAGATTTTGAGAAAAAGACATGGGAAACTGCAGGTTGTGTAAAAAGTGAAATGGATTTGTGGATTTCAGCAGATGGAAGGGCAGTGTTACCAAATGAATTAGTGAGTCCAATGGCAAGACAGATACACGGCCCAGTGCACCTAGGAAGAGATGCCATGTTGCGGGTATTTAGGCAGACTTGGTATAACCCCAAGTTTGGAGTAGCCGCAGAAGCAGTGTGCCAGCGATGTGTAACATGTCAACAATTGAACATAGAGAAAAGGACACCAGTTACATTGAGTCACATTGGGAGGTCTGGTGGTCCTTTCAACCGGATGCAACTAGACTTTATTGAGATGCCGAAATGCAACCGCCTTAGGTATGTTCTGGTGGTTGTCTGTATATTTTCCAGATGGGTCGAGGCATACCCTACACGCAGGTGTGACACACTCACAGTAGCAAAGTTGTTGCTTAGAGAGTTAATACCACGCTTCGGGGTGCCGGCCTCTTTGGAATCAGATAGGGGAACACATTTCAACAGCGAAGTTGTGAAGATGCTCTGCTCTGCATTGAATATTGATCAGAAGTTACACTGTAGCTATCGACCAGAGGCTTTGGGAATTGTGGAGCAGATTAATGGGACGATAAAATCCCGAATTGCCAAAGTGTGTTCATCAACATCCGTAAGCTGGCCTGATGCCTTGCCGTTAGTACTCATGAGTATACGTAGCACACCAGACAGGAGGACAGGTCTCTCTCCACATGAGGTTCTAATGGGGAGGGCAATGAGACTGCCATAAGTTCCAACTGCAGCTTTGTTGAATATCACAGATGATCTGATCCTGGATTATTGTAAGGGACTTTCTGATGTCATTCATTCTTTGTCTCTTCAGGTGCGGGCTGCTGAAATTCCAACGTCCAAAGATCTGTGCCATGACCTGTGCCCTGGTGATTGGGTCGTGGTGAAGAAGCACGTCAGGAAGAATTGCTTGGACGTGCGTTGGCGCGGACCCTACCAGATAATCTTGACAACGAATACTGCTGTTAAATGCGGAGGGCTGCCCAACTGGATACACGCCTCCCATATACGAAGAGTTCCAGCACCCCTGGAAGAAACAGCTCCTCTCTCCGATAAAAATCCAGCGGTGGACGAAGAATCAATAGAGGGGACCAGCCAAGCTGTGGGGGTGTCGGAGGAAGCTGGGAGCGTTTCAGATCAATTATATATTCCATCGAGCACTCAAATAAGTCCAATAGAAATCTTTTTCAAGTAGTGCAATTGTTATTTAATCTTGAATATTTCAATTCTTCTCTTCATTGAAATACAATCTTCAACAGTCTCCAAAATGTGCAGCCAACACGTGTTTCGTCTAGTCTGATTTGACTAATGACTTCCTCAGGGCTATATGCCTCCTCGTTGAGCCAACCTTTTCAAACTGTTGTCCTTAAATCTCGGTATGTCAATCTCGTTATCGTGGTTTTTTTACCCATAATAAGGGCTTTGTGTTCGGGTGAACATATCTGTCACCTAGTGCAGGAATATCCTTGCTTCGAACTGCGTCTCGTCTTCTCGGCGTTCTAGTCAACTAGACTAGAACGCCGAGAAGACGAGACGCGGTTCGAATCAGACACTGATCAAGCCACAAGTGATCAAGAGTCGAGTGTGAGGACAAGGAATAGGAGAACAAGGCGTGGAGAAGCTAGTTGGCCTGAAAGGAAAAAGAGGCCGAGCTTGAAGTCAACTCCAGGGAGAACCCTTGCTCCTATATCCGAAGACTCAGACCTGGACGAAGGTGCACAGAATCAAGAAGTGGAGGGTCCAAGAAGATCAAGGAGGGTGCGTGTGCCCTGCAGAAGATACGCCACTCCTGAGTGGACCTACCTGGCAGCAGATGTCTTGTGCACGGAGATCCGGGAGGGTGAGGGAAGTGACAGTGACCAGCACTGATCCAATCATAACATTGGAAGTGGCGTTGTTGGTACCTGGAGTTGAAGCTGAAGGGTTGCTGACACTCACTATTCCCAATCCTCCTTATCTGAGCAGAATAAAAGAACTGGTTTTAAACAGAGTAGAATTTCCGACTTTTGGCACAACGGTATCAGCGCTCGAAGAGACCATCCTTCGTCTAGAACTGTTAGAATACGTGATCAGAGCTGCCGGAACCCGGGTGATTGTAGACACCTAATGACTTTTGTAAATAAAACAAGATCGAGAAGATAACCTAGCGCCAAGTGGAAGAAGAAGAAATTTAGGGACTCTTCCATTTATTTGACGGAGAAGGGCTAGGGTTGTCTGTGCTATAGTTCAAAGGACTAATTTTTCAAAGGGGATTGTCAGCTTCCAGGTGTAGTTCGAAAAGACTGAACCAGCAAAGAAGACTGTTGAAGGTGCAACGAGAAAAGACTTTGTGTTGAAAAAGAAACTAAAACTACACTGTCTTGAGATCATGGAGGCCGGCAACCCGAACCGCAAAGCAAAATGCATAATAGGCACACTTTTAGCAGGAGTAATTTTTCTTATAGTTTTAGTAGTTACAGTATCATACATAGTAGGACATGAAAACGAAGCGAAAGCAACAGAGGAAGCAAAGGTTGTGGTAACATCGAAACCTACTACTGCTGGTAAAAAGGGGGACAATGCAGTAAAGGATAAAGCTTTACTAGCAGCAGAAGCTCGTAGGTTGCACGTAGATGAGTCACAGGGAAACTTTAAGTCAAATGCCTATGCTAAGTTACTGTACGAGTACATTGATGCCATGGAGGCAAAGGACTGTTACGTCTGCATGCAATTGCCAGCCTCCGTAGACGAAGGTATTAGGTATCATCATCTTCCATTGACTTATGGGATTACATGTAGTTTATTGCTTAGTATATTTTATGGACGAGATAGCTTTGAGTACTATTTTTCAAATTTTTATGCTGTGTTACCAGAAGTCCCGGCTTACAAGCATATGAATAAATGGGACTACTATAAGAGTGAGGATCGATTAGGGAAATTTTTCATTTCTTGGAAAACTTTAGATACTTCACATGCCCGAAGAAATAACCTGACCTGCAAGGTATCAGAAATTGAGAAAAAGTTTATAGGGCAGGTGGATGACCGTTACAGGAGGCAGAAGATTCTAAAGGCTTCAGGGCAGTGGAAAACAGATTGGACCGAGGAGGAAAAGTCACACAAAAGGAAGGGTAATAATGGTCCAATAGCTTTAGATCGAGAACAAAGAGGGAAGTTGTTTATATACAGGGGTAAAACCTACTATGAAAATGTGTTCGTGGGAGAAGTAAGTTGTGAACATGCCCTCCAGTTAGAATACTACACAAAAGATTTCTTGAAGGGAATGCAGGTGATCCCGAATGTATATTTTGTCTGTGGAAGAAATGCATACGTGAAACTACCAGATAATTGGTACGGATCATGTTATTTGGCAATTGTCTTCCCCAAAATATATCACGCTAAGGATTTAGAGATCATAGAGGGAAAAACTCAAGCCAGAGGGAGAAGGGATGTAGGCGATGCTGAGGTAGTTGGAGACGTATTCGGTGCTATGTTCCCTCTTCTAGGGTTAATACTGAATGATGTCAAGATTAGAAGATTGGCAACAGTTGTAGATAGATTATCCGCCAGTACTGCTAGATCGTTAATGCTGGTGGAGGGAGAGATGCAATCGATAAGGGCAATGGTTCTTCAGAACCGAGTTGCTCTAGACGTTCTGTTAGCAAAAGAGGGCGGAGTCTGTAAGGCTTTGAAGGTCCAGGAATGTTGCACCTACATTCCAGACAATTCAAAACCTCTTGAGAAGTATATACAAAACATTACTGAAATCCATCAGGAAATTGGGGATCTGTCAAAAGTGAATGTGTGGGAGAAAGTGGGTTACCGAATGGGTAAAGTTGGAGGTTGGTTCGCCAATCCAGGGAAAAGCTTCATTTGGTACATACTGAAACCCATCATCATAATAGTGATTTGTGTAATCGCATTATGGGGATTGGTGAGGCTGTACCAATGGTATAGGTCAAATAGGTTGCAAAGATCCATGAGAGAGCAGGAGCCGAGATTAGCTGCAATGCAGGATAACCAATATAGGAGTCTGAGGGCTCTAGAAATGATAAAGCGGGGGAGCATTGCAACGCGTTCTGTTTGATTCAATTCATTCTTTCAATGATGGTATTGTGATGGTGATGACCTCTAAAGGTCATCAAAGGGGGGAACTGAGAGAGTGCAATTTGAGTAAAACGTATAAGTACACCATATTTACATGTAAGATGTACGAATTTAGTTAAAGCACATAAGAGTGTCGAAATTATAGAATGCACATACTCACGAGTGTTTAATCAATGTAGAATGTATATTTTAGAGTGTGAAGCTAATGTAGTAATGTTTAGAAATGTTAGAATGATATTAGATTCCATGTTATGTGGCTTTTGCAAAAGAGAATGTAATGCTGCTAAACGTAGAAATGTGCAGGCCTCATGGCAATGTATGAAGAACGAAACGTGCCTTTACAGTTTCACATAAGATGGATTACTATTATTTAGAATATTATTGATCATACGTTAAAAATTATGTTTTGTAGAAGTGTTTCATATAATCAGAGTGTAATAGGTAAGAATATTGTCTTAGGTTAAGAAATAAAGGTTCACAGAGTGCAGGCCTGTTCAAGTAATTTAGTAGGCCTGGAAAGATAAAGTCGTTTCTTTGATCTGCATGTGCTAGTTAAAATCGGGTCTTGTTAAGCATAAATTGCCGACCATGTTCGAAGTTTTACGACTTGAGAGATAAACTGGAGGTCGGAATTTGGGGCCCAATTCATGGGTGTCTGTTTGCAGGTGTGAGGGGGTTCCAATCAAGAGAGTGATGAATAGAGCTCTGTTCTGGGAGACAGGCACAGGCCTGGAGGAGGCTTCAGGAATTTCCTGGGGGGTACCAGCGTGCCGAGAAGAAGCCTGGGAAGCAAGGTCAACGCTAACAAGAAACCCAGAGGAGTATCAGTATGGAAAAAACCAGAACCGACTCCATGTGAGAGGTGTACGTGAGGGGCGTCTCTGAGAGGCGTTTTAACTGTAATTGTGATTTTGTATTAGGGACAGCACCCTTGGGTGGAGTTAGAGCAGATGCCCTGAGGAACCTTAGAGAGCGGATGGGTAGGCAGAGAGGGCAAAATTGCGATGCACAGATTTACATCAGAGACTAAGGGAAAGTGAGTGCACTTCTTTTGAAGTCACCACGGCTGACACCTTTTTAAGTTAAGATTCTGTTAAGTAGGGATGTCACTTAGTCTAGTGTAGGGACAGTCTAACCTGGATTTTTCTCCTCTTTTTGTAAATGACGCTTAAGTTACAACTTGTGTCTATTCTTGCAAACTTGCTGATCTTTGAATTAGTCTTGGTGATATTCTTCTGTCGCCTAAGATCGTTTAGAGAATTCATGTTTGTATCGGTGCCAGTATACCTCTTGAACCTTATATTGAGATGTTTGTATCTCCAGTTATCTTTGGCTTTATAATAAAACTTTAAAACTTATTCGTGGTAAGTGGTTCTTCAGAGTCGTGCCAATTATTGGTCTGATTAACCTGGTAGTGGATTGCTTTTTACTCTATGACAGGCAACAAAGGTTCAGTCGACCTAAGTGGGGATTTAGATCTAAAGTGATCAGATAAGAGATCAAAAATCCCGCCGTCCCACCTTTAATTACCACCCCTAGTCTAGAACCCTTCTTGAGTACCAAAAGTAATCCAAACATTTTTACTGCACCCGCTTGCACTTTTTTGCAAATTTGCCAAACTGTCCTTTTGACACCGTATCACAGCAGAACACTGCCCACTTTATACTGTTATGCACTTTATTGCATGCTCCACGCAGGTGGCTCCTAGTTCCGGTTTTGTGCACTTCCGCTAGTAGAAGCCACGAGCTAGCTATGCTATACTTACAGCACCTAGTGACGAAAGAAAGTAGGTTTGCTGTAATAAATTTCATCTGCGGAGCTTTAGTAATAAGGAGAAGATATGAACTTGTAAAGCGATCATTATTCGTTTGTATATTTTATTCATTTTATTACGCTTGGATTTTATCGGACATTGCTCTGGTGATCATAGAGCCCTTCATTTGATATGTATTACATACCTTGGATGGACGAGCTGCATCATGTATTATTTGCACATTCTGTGCACCTGTCAAGTTTCTGCTTGTAATATTATGTATTTTAGAGTCATTATAATAGCATTTTACCAAATAAGGTTTAGATGATGATGACTTGTTATTAAGTAATATCACAGAGAATATGGCTAAAATGCTCCTGGATTAAAATATTGAAGAGTGTATGTCTAATAGTTGAATTACGTTTCTTCAGGAAAATGAAAAATGTGCATTCCAAAGGACTGTGGGAAACTCATTTCAGGGTGCAGAATCTGCACATATATTGTAGAAGCATGCGAAATATACGTGTCGCAGGTTTACAGAACGTATCTTGTGGAGCCTTGCAAATGCATAATGTAGAATCGCTCTTTTTTTTTTCTCTCTCTCTCCTCCCCACCCGTTCTGCCTCTCTCTCTCTCTCTCTTTCTGAATTTTTCTTACTTTTTCCCTCCCCTTTGCTGTAAAGTTAATCTAAAAGTTAGTCCAATTGTTTACGTCCTGTTTTGTGGGTACTGCATAAACTTATTTATTTATTTATTTATATATTTATTTCATTTCTAAATCGCACTGCTGCCTAACAGGCATCCTGGAGCTAGCAAGCTCAAAAATAGAAGCGGGGGGTCAAGACTGGTGGCAATCTAGGACTTCGGAAATAGCCAGTTTTTAATCTCCTCCTAAATGGTAGGAGGTCCGAGATTTGTCTAAGCTCAACCGGCAGAGCATTCCACAATTTTGCAGCCGCTACACCAAATGATCTGCCTCCTGCTTTAGCTCTCTTAAACCTTGGTATCCTCACCAGTCTAGCCGAGGAGGATCGAAGGTTACGGCCAGGCACATGCCACGCGCACTTCCTTTGCAGAGGAACAGGGCCCAACCCATGGAGAGCTTAAACACCAGGCAGAGGGACTTGAACTGAACTCTCTTTCTCAACGGGAGTCAGTGTAGTTGAGCCAGAGCCCTAGAAGAGGAGGACCTGATGGGCCACCCCAGGGCCAGCTTGGCCGCGGCAGACTGGATTCTCTGAAGTCTGTCCAGGAGATAATTCAGGGACTCCAGTAGCAGCGAGTTGCAGTAGTCTAACCTCCGCCCGGGGAGAGGAAGGCAGCAGAGGAAGAATTTTCCTGAGCAGTCTAATAATGGCCAGACAACCAGCCACTACCTTGAAGACCTGTGCCTCCAAGGTAAGGCTACTGTTAAACATCACGCCCAGGTTCCGAGCCACCTTCACTGGCTGAACCGATAAAGAGAAATCAGCAGGCCAGAAGTTACCAGGTAGGGCAGATTGAACCCTGGCCCTTGGGCAGTAGAGCACCTCCGTTTTGCCTGCATTGAATTGCAGGGAATTAACCTTCAGCCAACCCGCCCACAGTTGTGAAATACTTCCAAGGCAGTTGAATGATCTCCCTCCAAGGAGAGAATCAACTGCGTGTCATCAGCGTAATTGACAATCTCGATGTTATATTGCTTGATTACCGCAATCAAGGGCTTCATATAGATGTTAAATAAAATCGGACTAATTGCCGAGCCTTGAGGAACGCCCTGAGGGATGGAGGAAAAGGCGGATTGGTAAGGAGGGAGTGACACAGCTTGTTGTCTGTCCTGGAGATAGGACTGAAACCATCCAAGGGCACTACCTGTAACCCCCACCTCTTTCAGCCTATCCAACAGGATCCCATAGTTCACTGTGCTGTGAATGTATCTAGGACCCTAATTAAATATTCCTGATTCATGCCCTTCTGCGGTTATGATAAATCATGTCCTAATGAAGGCATATGAATCTTACCCATATTCAGCCATAGCCCACGCAGCCCAAATACGGCAAGGCTACTTTCTTAGATTCCTAGAGAGCACAACAAGTTCTTTCGACACACCAAGCCTTCAGTAACCTGGGAATTCCCCATGTCTTTGTTTTGATTTGTCATTGAACTCCTGCGAGCACTAAAGGAACAGTCAGTTCTTAGTGACATCTTTTATTGACGTCTTATGTCCTTATATACCAACACGTGCCTTAAGCAAACACACGGTGGTGTGGAGCAGAGCGGCTATCTACTTATCCAAAGCCCAGCTGATGCGAGAGCTGAAGGAAGCCGCCCCTCCCCTTTGACACACTGGAGAAGCTGTCTTTTCTCACGCCAAGAAATCCAGCTCCGGTGTTTCGAGTCACCCTCGCAGGTTGCTGGAATATCGAATCCTGAGAAACGAGATACAAGGCCTCCTTCATTCTATAACCAAGGTACGGAGCTCATTCAAACCTTAGAGAGAATTCTTGATTCAGATTCTTGGCAAAAAACAACAACTTAACTTAACACTGCAACTTACTTACTCCTTCTCACGTATTAGGCTTAGGTCAGGTACACTGGGGTAGGCGTATCTTAGAAGCACCAGTTGAGTTCGTTAGTCAATGTTTTTATGTATGTAAATATTTTATACGTTTAAAGTATCATATGGCTAAGAAACTATATCAATGCTTTTACGGTATTATTTTATAATACTCCTTTTACTGTACCCACTTTACTTCATGCTAAGTATTGCAATTGTGGCAATTCATTTCTCTTGCATGAGAAAGAAGACTGCTCAATAAAATAACACCTTTTATTGAAAACACCCGTCTCTCTATTTCTCTGCACTCTGGTGGAACTAAGCATCCACGATTGACTGAGTGAAATAGCTGTCTATTGTTTTCACCCGACTCTGGAGATTCACTACTTATTCTGGGGGAGCAAAGTTGTCATGTTATATGGTTGTCAGAAGCTAATCCCTTCTTGTCTAAATCAGGGAAGTTAACCCCTCCCTATTCATTCAAGAAAGTTTCTAGTGACCTCTGAGCTAGCTGGCAAAAACTAATTAAGTCTAACATAGTCAGTAGAGACCTAGATGACCTCAGGCCTACGTCTACACTGCTGTTTATGTTATTCCAATGCGCAGAGTCTATTGGGAATATAGGAACTACACTACATGGCGCCCAACGTTTGGTAAGGCGATAATCTAACGCAAGATACTAGAATAACTCAGTCGTGCTTTTCACACAGACCCCTTTCTCCCGTAAAAACTCCAATAGACGTCTGGAGTGGGTGAAAGGTTAATATCCGCTGAAACTTAGTAGGATGAGAATCCTATGTATTAATTTAAGGTATAGTCAACGTTGAAGGATACAGTGTTCCAAAAAAATTGTGCACCTAATCTATGTTTCCTTGAAACTTGATCTACAAAAAAAAATCTTTCAGTCAGTAAAAATGTCAGAAAGTGACAACGAAAGGGAGAGAGTTAGACTAGCAGCTCAACTCGCAGCAGACGACACAACTGTCCAAAATACCGACGCGGATGCAATAATCATCCCGGTCAATATAAGAAAAACCATAACTATAAAACGTATAGAAAATGGAGTAACATCAAGAGGTGGTACAGTTGTATTTGTGGTAGAGGCACATGATTTTTGGCAGACAGAGGTATTCTATACCTTGATAAACTTTCCAGCAGCCCATGCTGTAACACATGAGTTCCACTACTATAAAATAGCAGAAGCTCCAGAGGAATACTCTCCTTTCGAGGAAGTTGAAATTCCACTAACGTATCAAGAGCACCTGCTCTAATTTAATGGCGCCCTAAAACATCAAAATCACATTACCAGGCTCGGTCCACTAGGTAGACCAGGAGCCATGTGGACGGTTCTAGCCAGCTACTCACCACACCAAGACATTGAAACAATGTCAGACAGAGAACTTTTAGTTCATTTAAAACAACTAATTAAAATACATAGACAATTGGTCCAGTATGTCATGCGGACTTCAACAGTCCAACCTGCAATTAAACTTCGACAAAACACCCCTTATCAGGGGAACACAAACAAGATTACACCTCAGAATATACAATCATGTCTTGGTAGAACTCCCGCAAAACAGGAACAAAGCCATTCTGGTTAGCTCAAAAAATCACTCAGATAGAGGCAGTATTTCCTGATACCAACCCACACGAAAAACATAGAATTCTGACTATCTGCCTCCCAATGGGGATCGCACCACATGTGGAGGACTGTGACACTTGGGGCTCAGTCTTTGCTTCTATTTACACAAAAACACATGGTGTTCCGTCTATGGCGGTTATACCAGATGTCCTAAGACAGATTCAAAATGAATACGGTCCAGAACCTGCATTAACTCTGGGTATGAAATTACTGAAGGACTTTAAGCAGGTCTCTGCTATACTATTAGCCAACATAAAAGGAGAAGCAGCATGTGTGGCAATCCAACAAAAATTGAAGGAGACAGATATAACAGACCAACCTTTTGAGCTTGCTAAAATAATTGAAAAATCCTATGAAGAATTAGGCAGAGATAGTTTCGGTGGTAAACCAGTAAAACCACAACTAATTGAAAATCCTGAAAAAACCTTTATTAAAAACAATCTCAATACTCAAAAGAAGAAATGGGAGGGTAATAAACAATCCACTCCCAGAGAAAAACAATTTCAGTCCAGAGGAAGGTCCCCCCAAAGGAGAAATAAGTCTCCAGGCAGAGGGGACAAGTCTCCCCAAAGGGAGCCCTCTGAAAAAAGATATAATCTTAGAGATAGGGATAAAGTAAGAAAACCTGACAGATATCAAGACATTGATACACGTCCCTCTCGATATTTCTCACTCGATCTTTCTCGATCTTCCTCACAGAAATCGGAAAGAAGAGGACGGTCAGAACACAAGGAAGAGCACGTCAAGTCCAAAGACAAAGAACCTGCTCATCAAAGTAAAAAATCACATTTTCCCAGAAAGAAGGTAGCAAGTATTGAGGTACTGGGTTTTCTCGGAACCGATACTATTACAATAACCCAGCGGTGTCAGGGCAACACCCAAAGACCCCGGATTCCCCTGTCTTGGCAAACAGAGACACAGGATACTTCTCAATGACGTCAAAGACCAAAGTTTATTGGTTGCAACCAGGGACAGAGGTCTACGAAGTACACACGGGTAGTTCGAAAGAGACTGCACCAACCCAATGAACAAAACTCGGTCTTTTATGCCGAAAATTACGCTTCTGGCAACATCATAATTTACATTCGGTGCGTACAAAACTAACCAATGAGCAAGTAGCATTTCAAAAAGTAGCGAATCACGACAGTCAAAGTTAATCCCACTTTCCGTTGTCCAGCCCACCAAAACGATCGCACATATGCTAGTTTCCTGTTCGATTAGGCCGGACAAACCCATCATAAAACCTTCAACCCAGATCGATGAACATGTCGTAAAGGAAAGGCAGAAACAGATGGAATGGAGATAGAGGAGTGGGAACGGTGGGCCATAAAATCGGACCACGTCCTGTTCTTTGATCTTTATCAGTGCAGCTGCTAAGCAAGGAACTGGCTCAGCAGGATTCGCCACAGGCGAGGAGTCAGTTCGGCCAGGTCAACCAGAAGTCAGCTAAGGCGTACGTGTCAAGGACTCGTTCGGCCACAATCATAGGGCCTATGTTAAGGCAACCATACAAGATGGCTGCCACATTACAAAATAGAACCCGAGGGTTCAAACTAAATCCTCAAATGCAGAGTGTTCTCCTATATCGATTTATACGAAAACACTCAGACACGTTAGACCCGTCATTTGCGGTCTGCTGACACCAAGATCGTCCATTTCCGACAATCTTTATAAATCGGGTTTCCGAACTATCAAATCCAATTCGGGACCACGGAACCACAGACCCTTCTTTTGCCCTATCATAGGCAATAAACCCAGACCCATTTTAATCTGAATCCGGATCTATATTCATCAGGTCATTGATATGCTTCTGTAGCATCATCTTATTACTAAGCATCTCTCTCCGGACAGGCTTCCGTACGCACAAAGTAGCACAAAGGCCACAAATAGCCGGAGCACACTGTACACAGAGACAGAACATGAACAGAATCGCTAAGACCATCCCAATGACCATCAAAATCTTCCAACCCCAAGTGGATATCAATCCCCATAACCATCCCATCAAAGACCAATCCCCTTTGTCCAGATGGACAGAATCGGAGATTTTATGCAATTTGGAAATGGCCTGGAAGACTGACGGAGCATTATATGGAATAAGAACGCAGCAGCTCGATTGAATCAATCTACAAACTCCCCCTCGATCTGCTAGAATAACGTCTAGGGCAACTCTATTCTGAAGTGTCATAAGTCTATCCGACTGGAGTTCAGCAGTCAGGTTACCAAGGGCACCGGCAGTCTCAACTATGGTGGACTCAACCACTCTCGTAAGCTGACGAATATTCCTACTGTTAGCCATAGGTCCCCAGAACGGCAGAAAACCCTTAAAGAAATCACCCAATTCTTGTCCTGCAGTGTCTTCTTGGCTAAAGACACCTCTAGCAATTCTCATCTTGTGATAATCTGCCGCAGCTGTAAAAGTGGGGGGTAACAGAAAGGAAACAAAACATGTGCCCGAAAAATCATGGGGCAACCATGTATATGCTTTGTCGTAGCTAAGAACGCTGGGGAAGACTGCGACGGAAACACGTAAGTCTCAGTGCAAACGCTCTTCCCGAACTGAGCTTTCGGATTCTTACCGTTGCCCTGCAGACAATAGTAACCCTTATGGGGCACTATCCAGATCGGTAGAGGACTTTTCGCACGCTGGTTAATACTCAGACTTACTCCATATCCATTCACGGTCCAACCACTATATGGTTGCCTCTCGTCTTTCGGAATAGTCTCTACTGCATTAGTCCCTTGAATCATGTGACTATGCCTCTAGCTATAGGACTATTCTTCGGATTATCTCTCGGTGAACGTAAGGGGTGAACACTGTGGGCATATATGAACATGGTTCTGTAAGCTCGGATCGAACCATTTAAACTAAAGGGCAAGACCAAATAAGGAATTCCTTTATCGGCTGTATGAGGCATCAAACCACAAATCCAGCAGTTTGTTGTATTGATCACTAACTGATGCTGATGTAAAAGCTGTATGAAGGAATTATTAGCGAACTCCTTACATCTGACTACCTCATATTCAGGCAAAGGGTGGAAAGAATGAGAGGAAATAGTAGGTCAAGGTGTAGATTGCACAGTGGAATTAGACGTCACTTTAAAAACAAATGCTACATAACCAATTATGAAAATTACAAAACTCAGTAGTAAAAGTATGCATGGTATCAAAAAACATTTCTTCGACATTATTTTGCAAATGCGTTTTCTAAAAGTCAGTGTCTGCACAGGTCTCTCCAACTCAAAGAAATCCATCCTAAACTAAAGTTGCTGCCCGCGGTGGTTGGTTGATTCTGCTTGAGAGGGCCTCCGCTGAACCCAGGAAGACTGCATCGGACCAACAGAACCCAAGACCTAGTGTCTCAGGCTTGCACTCTCAAGACTGGTAGCAACCGCGACCCTAGCAGCAAGAACCGGATGGCAGTTCAGAAAAACAAAAATACGTAGATCCTTGGTGGAGAGTTAACCTGCAAACATTAAACAAAATCAACTTTATTAATTTTATTTATCCTTAGTTCTCGATCTCAAATTGTATCTGTCTCTTCCAGGTAACTCTTGATCGACAAACAAAAGATGAGGCTCGGTAGTGTCCAACCGCTCTGCAGGAGGTATTGCTGCTTGCAAAAGACGATCGCTCTCCAATTCTGAATTAGTCCCAATCAAAAGAGCATCACTGAACGTAACAAATTTCGGAACTGTCTCCGTTTCTGAATCTGCAAGACCATCCTGAACCCACTTGTCGTACGGCAAGGGTAAGGGTGCTTTCTTCGTATGGGAGCCGTGAATCCAGTGGCGTTTCCCACGAACTCGCACCGCAGATCTCGTCGACAACAGGACCTGGTAGGGTCCAGTCCAACGGGGTTGTTCGTTTTTAGTACGTTGAAAATTCCTCACAAAAATCCAGGAACCAGGTTCGATGATGTGACCTGGATCTTCTGTAGCTTGTGGAAGAGAGTTGTGCACCTGTTGGCGTAAAACACTCATTTTAGTTGTCAATTCACGCAAGTAATCAAGCAAAACAGGGTACTCAAGGTCGCTAAATCTCGTTGGTCTTGGTACGCCCCAAATGTTCGCCGGGCGACCAAACACAACCTCATACGGACTCAAACCCATTCGCGAGTGCACCGTCATTCGGGTGGACAAAAGTGCTAAAGGCAAAGCATCTGGCCATTGTAAACCAGTGCTCTCTTGAATTTTGGCCAATTTTAACTTCAAAGTGCCATTATAGCACTCGACTAAACCAGCTGATTGGGGATGATTTGCAGCATGAAATTTCTGCTTGATCCCGAGACCACCACACACTCTCTTCATCACTCGTCCCACAAACTCACTTCCATTATCACTCCAAATGATTCTCGGCAATCCAAACCTAGGGAAAAATTATTTTATTAAAGCTTTGGCAGTGGACAAAGCAGTAGTGTCCTTAAGGGGGTAAGCTTCTACCCATCTAGAAAAAGAACAAACAACCACTAACACATACTTTAAGTTGTTGCACCTTTCCATATGAATAAAATCTAGCTGCAATGCCTCGAAAGGATACGTAGGAGGAGCAAAATGACCAGCTGGTGTTGGAGTTCCCTTGCCAGGATTATGCATCAAACACACCATACAACTCTTGACCAAGTTCTCTGCACATCTGGGTATTCCTGCATTCTGCCAAACCGGAGCCAACAACTTGCAAATCCCTTTCACACTAATGTGTGCCAATCAATGTGCCATTGTAACAACTGGAAGCACATACGCGTTTGGCAGCAACCATCTTTGATGTTCGGACAAATCAGTCCAACAACCATTCGAATCCAAGCTACCCTTACTCTCTCTCCATTCATCCAACTCTTTCTCCGAAGCCTCACTCTGGATAATCTTCAAGCTCTCAATGGTGTCTTCGCACATGCCTTTCTCCGGACCCATCTCGCTGGACCCACAACATACATTCGACTCGTCACATCCCTAGCAGTTTCTTTCGCAACCTCATCCGCAAACGCATTACCACGACCAACGTCATCTGTGATCTTTCTATGAGCACTGCATTTCACAATCGATATCTGCAAAGGTAACGTAAGAGATTCAAGAAGCTCATTCACCAGTTGCCCATGCTGAATCTTCGTCCCATGCGATGTCAAAAATCCACGTTCACGCCACAATCGTCCAAAACTATGGGCCACTCCAAACGCATACTGGCTGGCAGTATATACATTCACTCTTTTCCCTTTCGCCAACAAACATGCTCTCGTAAGTGCGATCAATTCCGCCGCTTGAGCAGAATTATACGGAATGCGTGCAGCTTCGACAACTGTATGTAAAGTCGCCACGGCATATGCTGCAGTGGTATCGCCATTCGGTAATTTAAAACACGAGCCGTCAACCCACAAGGCATCATTGCAATCAGGAAGAGGAGTATCTCTCAGATCTATCCTCCCTTTTGTTTCTTCTTCAGTTCTCAAGAAACAATCGTGTTGCTCTTCGCTATCATCATCTGTCTCAAGCGAAATCGGCAACAACGTAGCCGGATTTAGGGTATTGCACCTCTTGATGCGCACATGGCTCGATAACAACGTAAGCTCATACCCTGACAACCGAGCACTAGTCAAGTGCTGTGTCTTCGTCCGATTCAACAAGGTATCCACTGCATGTGGAACCATAACCACTAGTGTATTATCCATAACCAAACCAGCAGATTGTCGAATCGAAACAGCCGCTGCTGCAGTTGCTCTCAAGCAACTCGGCAACGCTCTAGCCACAGGATCTAAAGTTGACGAAAAGTACGCACATGGGCGTTGCTTCCCGCCAAATTGTTGGGTCAAAACCGACAATGCACATCCCTCTCTTTCATAGACATACAATGTGAAAGGCTTGCTGTAGTCGGGAGTACCCAACACAGGAGCCGAACACAGCGCATTACGTAGTTCAGAAAAACGTTTTTGACATTCGTCAGTCCAAGGAATAGGATTTGGAGTATCCTTAACCGTAAGAGCTATCAAAGATTTCGCTAAAAGGGAAAAATTTGGGATCCACTGTCTGCAGTACGACGTAATACCCAAAAATGCACGTACTTCTCTCTGTGTCGTAGGGACACTCATTTTTGCAGTGGTCTGGATTCTTTCTGGGGTCAGTTTCCTTCCCTCCTTAGATAAGAGGTGACCTAGGTAGGTAACTTCTTGGCGACAGAATTGCAGTTTGGAAAGAGAAACTTTGTGATGGCATTCAGACAAATGAGACAACAAGGACACAGTGGCATCCTTACACATGTCTTCAGTATCAGCAGCGACCAACAAATCGTCAACATACTGGATAAGGGCCGCACCGTCCGGTAAGGCCAACAAGTCAAGTTGCGTCTTCAGAGCTTGACTGTAAATCGATGGACTCTCACAATAACCTTGAGGAGCGCGCTTAAAGCGGAAACTTCGTCCTCCTAAAGAGAATCCAAAGATATCTCTACTCTCTATGGCAATCGGGATGCTGAAGAAAGTATTCTTCAAATCAATCACCGAAAACCAGGTAGCAGAAGCTGGAATCAGTGTCAGTAACGCAGTAATGTCGGGCACAACAGGGAATTGCGGAACAACGATCTTATTCACTTCACGGAGGTCGATAACAAACCTATATACAGGAGGCGGTGTAGAATCAGTTCTCTTTAGAACAGGCAAAACCGGACTATTGCACACATTACCTCGAGTCTCTTCAATAACACCTTTGTCAATCAGATCATAAATGATCGCTAAAAGCGCTCGTTCACCATCGCTTGAAATACGATATTGCGGAATGCGAGGTAACTGAGCATTCGCCTTCAACGTCACAAATTATGGAGGAATGTCTAACAGGCCCACATCATTTTGACCCGTAGCCCACAAGGAATCTGGTAGAGAAGACAATTCAGGTGGAAGACAATCTTTCGACACATATATCGGAGAAATCACATTCTCACCTAAGGTAAGATGTACTCCAGACGGTGAACAGTACAAAGTCGCATATAATCTCTTCAACAAGTCAAGGCCTAGTAAGTTCTCATTACAACCTGTTGTCAAAAGAAGGGGTGCTTCAAATCTAAGAGGACCAACAGAAAGAGGCAATGGAACGGAAATCGGATTCATAACGGGGGCGCCAGAAAAACCTATAGAAACATTATTTAAGCCAGACAAAGGTGCGCCAGGGAGTTTCGAATGCATAATAGAACTCTTCGTAGCACAAGTGTCTAGCAGAAAAGGCTCTGACACACCTGATGCAATCACTTCCACGTAAGGTCCACTCTGATCTACCGGAACTGAAACAACTCCCTCTCTTTGTCCATGGCTGTCCTAATAATCATTACCTTGCTCTCCATCGCCTTCAACATAATAATCATCTACGTAGTACTGTGTAGACCTACCAGAAGAATTCTGCTGTTGATCAAAACTGTTCGTTGAATTCCGCGACCTCTACCTCTAGGTGCTTGTTGAGCACCTCTTCCTCTAACACCAGGAGCACTATTTGCACGTTGCAACAAAACTGGACAACTATTCTTGTAATGACCTTCTTCTCTACAATATGCACACTTATTAGGCCCATATTGAACACGCTGTTGTTGAGGAGTCTCGTCTCTTTGCGAGTTCCTTGAATACTGTTGAGGCTGCTGATAGTCACGCTGATTATTAACACGAGGTGGGTAAGCTTGTTGTAGAAGAACCTTAGTCTTCAATTCCTTAGACTTCTTATCCGCTTTCTCTAACTCATCCTTACGCCTATTCTCGTAGTACTGAGCCGTAGCAAGAATCTGCGCCGAAGTAGAAACAGGCCAAGAACTCTCGGAATCCTTCAACTTAGTACACAACTCAGGAAGAAGATTGTGGACGAATTTATCAACAAACAATCTCTGGCCACCTTCTGTAGCCATATCCTGACCACTATGATCGACAAACATTTCCTCGAAGCGCGAGAAAAAGTCTGAAACAGACTCTTCTTTCTTCTGCTTACGGCTGACAATTTATCCCAATTAACACGGACTTCAGGCATTAAAGTCTTCATGAAAGTAATAATCCTACCAGGAAGTTCAGTAATAACATCTTCAGGCTTAGCACCTCCAACTTGTCTGTCATTTGCTGCAGCGAGATTCACCCACGAATCGCCCAATTCATGATCATGATCTGTATGACGAATGACATTCCAAATTGACTGTGGAACAACATTCCCAAAGAGCATATCTATGTCCGCCAAATTCATGACGCACGAACTCACAGTTTGCGCAAGTTCTTTATAATATCCCGCCGGATTCTTTCGCGGATCTGGTAAAGTCTGCTTAAGCGCTAGAACTTCTGCTCGCTTCCATGGTACATGTACCCACACTCGCTGGAAATGTGCTTGAACCGGTGGAATAGCAGCAGCATCAGCAGGTCTCCATACTGGAGGAACCTCTCGCATCGGATATTGACGCGCATGTCTCCTAACTGACGAATCTGGCTCAAACAACTGTTCAGTAGGAACATCGCTACGGAGCAACAGTAACGTCGATACCGCTTTCTCAACATTGGGTAGACTCACAATCGTTCCTTTGGCAAACTCCGAACGCAATCGGGATAATTCTACAGGAACTCTACCCACTTCATCCATCCTTTGTTCATGGAGGAATGCACACATGAGTTCAAAAACATAACGCTGCTTTGGTGCTTCCCATTGTCGGAAAACATCCATAATACCTTCTAGATCATACTGGGACTTATACGTCACCCATCTACGTGTTATATGGTCTAGAACCACTCGCTCATCTGTATCGGGCAATTGACTACGCAATTGTCTACGCTCATTCATAGGAGACATACCCATTTGTCCCAAAATAGGAGTTAGAAAATTAGAAAAGGCAGCGGTCATCCGCTGTCTAGGAGAAGGAACAGTCGGAAGGACAAGAGGAGACGAAACAGTAGTAGTCGGATCCATAGTCGGAACAGGCATAGAGACAGCAGTAGTAGAAGGAGGCAAAGTGGGCAACCCTTGAGAAGGCTCCGCATTAGGAACAACAACCAACGGAGGAGCTGGCTGTGGAGGAATAACAGGAGGCAAAGCAATAGGAGCTTGCACGGCCACAATAGGCTGTGCTGGTGCCGTAGCATTCTGCATATAAGATGGTGGTGAATTTAGCAAATGCGACACCAAAGGGTCTTTTACAAGATCCTTTTCATCTTTCTGCTCTTTAGCTGGCAAGACTGGGTAGCATCTGTCTACCGCTAACTTCCTCACTCTAAGCATCTGCTCACTGTCTCTTTCTTCTTCATCATTTCTGTATGCAACGGCGGCTTGCACCATTGACATACCCTTTCTATTCTTCTTCGCTAACTTAATTTCTTTTTGTTTGGCTTCTTTGCGCCATATGCGGAAATAGTCAAACATTGCCGGCCGGGCTTTCTTCTTGAACAACTTCACTTCAAGATTATCTAAGACTTCTGTCTCAAAACTACCATAACGGGGCCACTGTAGGACACCGTCATTCTTCGTATATTTTTGCCCAAATCTCATTATAGCTAATAGGACCTACTCCATGCTTCACGTAAACTCGTATGTAGGAGTTCCGATTGGAGGAACCGGACACGAATCTTCTAACTGGGAATCCCTCATCGTACCACAACTAAACAAATTCCTAAGACTGCTAAAACCAGGCATCTTGCTCACTAGTCTAGCTTCAAACAACAAGGGTAATCTAAAATCGATAAGCTCGTGAATACACGAATCCCTTGGCTTTGGGGCCTGCAGGTACCAAAACAAAGCTATCCACTAAAGGATACAAAACAAACTAAGAACTAGGAGACGCTCCCTTTATCCTTAACTGAGTTGTCGATGGCGTCACCAGAAGACCCGTCAATCGTCTCGCTCTACAAACGTCTAAGGCTCCAAAACAGGGCGACAGTCAGGGCAGCAGTCCTTCATAGCCGTCGGGACGCGGGAAGCCTCGCTGAAAAGACCTTCGGAACCACGTCGACATACAGGGGTCGCTGAAGTGGCTGGCCAACCTCTGGAATTTTCTCACGACGCTCCTCACGAACCTCTGGCTTGGACCGGTACCGCTGAAGTCGCACCACGATGGGCGCCAAATGAGGTACTGGGTTTTCTCGGAACCGATACTATTACAATAACCCAGCGGTGTCAGGGCAACACCCAAAGACCCCGGATTCCCCTGTCTTGGCAAACAGAGACACGGGATACTTCTTGATGACGTCAAAGACCAAAGTTTATTGGTTGCAACCAGGGACAGAGGTCTATGAAGTACACACGGGTAGTTCGAAAGAGACTGCACCAACCCAATGAACAAAACTCGGTCTTTTATGACGAAAATTACGCTTCTGGCAACATCACAATTTACATTCGGTGCATACAAAACTAACCAATGAGCAAGTACCATTTCAAAAAGTAGCGAATCACGACAGTCAAAGTTAATCCCACATTTCGTTGTCCAGCCCACTAAAACGATCGCACATATGCTAGTTTCCTGTTCGATCAGGCCGGACAAACCCATCATAAAACCTTCAACCCAGATCGATGAACATGTCGTAAAGGAAAGGCAGAAACAGATGGAAAAGAGATAGAGGAGTGGGAATGGTGGGCCATAAAATCGGTCACGTCCTGTTCTTTGATCTTTATCAGTGCAGCTGCTAACCAAGGAACTGGCTCAGCAGGATTCGCCCCAGGCGAGGAGTCAGTTCGGCCAGGTCAACCAGAAGTCAGCTAAGGCGTACGTGTCAAGGACTCGTTCGGCCACAATCATAGGGCATATGTTAGGGCAACCATACAAGATGGCTGCCACATTACAAAATGGAACCCGAGGGTTCAAACTAAATCCTCAAATGCAGAGTGTTCTCCTATATCGATTCATACGAAAACACTCAGACACGTTAGACTCGTCATTTGCGGTCTGCTGACACCAAGATCGTCCATTTCTGACAATCTTTATTAATCGGGTTTCTGAACTATCGAACCCAATTCGGGACCACGGAACCACAGTATTAAAATTAAACATGCCGAGAATCCTGAGGACACAACTGAAAAACGAAGAGTGGGCCCAGACAATGCTAGACAGCGCAGCAGAAGTGACCATAGCTCGCAAGATCCTGATGAATCTTCTGGAGACAGTGGAGACGAATGAATACATTCAGGTGGAAACTGCAGACACACAAGGTAGCGTGCCCCTAAACTATATGAAATAACATTACGTATAGAGGGAGACAAAACTAGGAAAATGAAAGGTATCTTTTGGGAGAACATTTCTAAAGGCTATGATATCCTGTTGGCTGAGAAAGACTGGCCACCAGAGTTTGTCAGGGAGTGCCCTCATGGCGGAGAAATGATTATGCCTGCCTTCTCAAATCATATCCCAATTAATAAAAAATACACCTTTGCAAGAAAATGGGCAGTGGCCCAAGCCCCTGCTTTATATAAAAATCATGTAGGATGGGATGAGGATTCTCCTCACCACAAAATCCAATTAAAAAATCAGCCCACCGCACAAAGGCAGTAACCAGTTAAACAAGAAGCTAAAAAGCAATTTAGGGAGATCTTAGATCAACTTGAATATCAGGGGGTGATTGAAACATGTACCTCACAAATGAACAATCCTTTGTTTCCTGTCTCCAGGCCAGATGATTCATATCGTCTGGTTTTGGACTACAGACATTTAAACTCATGCTGTAAAACTTTTGCAGTCCAAAACTCACATAGTACAGCACTAATGAATAACATCGTGCTCAAAAAATATAAAACGACATTAGATATCTCTAATGGATTCTTCTGTCAAAACATTGCACCTGAAAGCAGGTATTTGACCGCTTTCTCAATAATGGGGTCGCAAAAAAAATGTTGCCGACTCCCACAGGGATTCAAGAATAGCCCAGGATTATTCTCAGCAAGGGTAACAGAATTACTACAAATGTATGCTGATGAGGCATTATCCTATGTCGATGACATCTGTCTTACAGACGATGACTTGGAGACTCACCAGAAACGAGTGAACACCATAATACTTGGGTTCGCATCCGAAGGTTACAAATTTAACTTAAAAAAAATCAGGAATAGCCCATATAACAGTCCTATTTTTAGGATATGAATTGTCAAGTGAAGGCAAAAGTCTAGCAGTTAATTTCTTAGAGAAATGTGCAGTACTCCAAGCACCTAAAACGCTGAAGAATTTACAATCAATACTTGGTTTCCTGAATTTCGGAAGAACATACATCCTAAATTACGCAGAGAGGGTTAAACCTCTCCACGAATTAATAAAACCTTATTTCAAACCGACTCAAGAAAACACAGAAATTTTGAGATCATTACAGACAGACATGTTAACTAAAGCAAAACTGCAAACACGCGCAAACGAACGCAAACTGGTAATCCGAGTCATCCCAGGAAGATGCGGTTTCACATACCTGACCTCTAATGAGGGAGAAACGGTACCTATAGCTTACAAATCACATTTGTACACAAACTGCTGAAATGAAATTCAGTTCTGCAGAGAAAATTCTGACAGCGGTTCAAACTGCTGTAGCAAGAGAAAGACCCCTAGCCCAAGGCAAGAGAATAACTGTTTATACAGCAGAATCAGCCATTGAGGCATTAAGAAGTCCACACAATCTAAAAACTGTGGCATTAGATCCTAAATGGATAAAATGGGAAAATTCTCTTGCTGCAGAAGACGTGAAACACTATTTTGATCCGAAAATGAAAAAATTAGAAAATATGGAATACGAGTGTGAATGTCCTCTGCCTACCGAAATCCTGCCTCTAGAACAATACACCAGTATAATCTACACAGACAGATTTGCACAACATTTTGTTGTGGGAAAACAAATTTACAACAATGCGTGCGCGATTGTTAAAGGTCGTTGGCGCCTAGGTAAATTCAGACCACTGGTCACTAAAACAGAATCATTCAGGAACTGTACAGCGCAGCAAGCTGAAATAAGATCCCTAAAGATGGCGCTTGAAAATGCTGATCGCGTATTCCCCACACTAATAGTGTGCGATTCTCATTACTGCGTCCAATCTTACAATAAGAACATGAAGACCTGGATTCAAAACGGTTACAAAGATGACACAGGTGCCACAATAAAGCATAAAAAGCTTTGGGAACAAGTAGTTCTTTTACAGAAAGAACTACAAAAGACTCACGTGATACATACACTGAGTCATCGACGGGATGGCGTTCACGTCGCAGGGAATTCATTGGCTGATAAAGCCACAGCGGCGGCTGGTCAACCGGCTTCCGTAGCTAATAAAAAGCGTTCAGAAAAACAAATAGATGGAGAAACCATGCTGGCAAAAAAAGCCTCACTAAAAGGCGACTATGTGGCATTACCTCTCAACTAACCACTCAATAATACATACATAATTGATGCGAACTCCGTTCCATTTGCTCAAATCCAAACACGAACTGGAGAATCTTCTTGATACAAGAAGCACACATGGGATTGGATCTAAGGCACCAAGAGATATTGAAATCTCTGATAGAATTACAATCACAATACTGGTGGCCGGGAATGAGCGGTGAAATTTACAATTTTGCAATAAATTGTGAGGACTGCAACAGAGATTGCAGTTGTGAACCGGACCAGACACCAGCCCAGACACCACTATTAGACAGCATCAGGCTATCTATGTGCAGACGTCCGAACGGACAAATGCGGTCCCAAAGTTATTAAGACTTGATTCACTAAAGATGTGGCCCCAGCGCTCGGCTGACACCAGAACTGTTATAAAAGATTTGCGAGTCTTTATCGGCATATACGCAATTGGCATGCTACATTCTGATCAGGGTCCGGCGTTTAGCTCTCGAGCTTACAAAGAGGCCATGAGCAGCATGGGCATTGCATTGCGGTACTCTTCTCCCTTCCATCCTGAGGGAAATGCGGCTGTGGGAAGAAAAAACCGTGACATAAAGCAATCTATAACGGCAAGGGTATAAGGTTTGGGTGATGGGTGGATCAAACATCTAACAAGTGTACAACGTAGTCTGAACAATCTGCCAAGAAATTCTCTAAAGGGTTTCACTCCATATGAACTATTGTTCAGTACTAGAATGAGAATCCAGGACTTAGATAGTCATACTTCAGTGGTAGAAGAAAAAGCCTTTGATATCAAAGATCATTTGGCTGTTTTACAGGACTTGAATGAAACAAGAAAAAGTCTAAGTAACATAAGGTCTAAGCCAACAACCACTGAAGAACCACCTGTCCCAGCAAGACCTGTCTGGATTCCAAAGATTGGGGATCTGTTCAGAGAAAAGATCGTGGAGAAGAAGGAATTTGGGCCTTCTTTCAGAAGAGCAGTACCTGTCTTAGCTGTCAGCAGAACAGGATGAGTAGTACTACTGCCACTTGCTGGTAAAAAGGAAAACAGAGTTGTTTCCATCGACCTGGTGAAACCACAATCATGTGTTCGATAATAAGTAGTAGGCCCAGTGGACTCCCAAGTAATAGCAGAAGACCAAATCTTGCTACAATACAAGAGGTTCAAACTGAAAGACTAATCACCTTCGATAAACCATCAATGAATAAAAAAGGACTATGCAACAAAGCCATGGAACTTGTGCCTCTTGAAACCCAAATTGCAACAGTTCAAGAAATACCAGTCTACAACGATGTAGCCTCTGACTATACAAATGTAGCAAAAGTAAATGCAAAGATCAATGGAAATCCGGAAGCAATCCCACCAATTGACAGAACTGAATCTGGCTACTTTATCAACTTTGATGATTTTTCTGATGATCCAAGTGAACATGGAGACAAGCCAGCAACAAAAACTTTCAAAGTGAAAATTAAAGAACTTTTTGATCAACTCAAAGAAACATATCTGATTTCCCCTTGGATTGAACTATGGATTGTGTTAGGTGTACTTAACCTTCTACTTTGGCTAATCCTAGTTTTCCCTTTGGGTACATTTATTGATGGAAAATATAGTACAATGGACACAGCAAGTCAGAACATCAACTTGGTCCTGAAACCACACAGATCCTCTCACATAGAGAAAAGAGAACTATCATCAGTGAACATCACAGCAAAGCCTATACCTGGTGGTATAGCATGGGACAGAACTGACTATGAAATCTATGGCCCGTAGAGCTCTTGAAGTATCCACACCAATTCAAGATTTCATTAAGTGACTTTGTGACACCAAGTTCTTTCTCTGATGATTGGGACTTTGAAAACATTAATAATATGATGTCAGATTTAGAAATGTCAGCAAAATTTACAGAACATGATTATTTACAGGGCTCATCGAATTATGAAGAGATGTACTGTTATAACCACTATGGTCATCATTATCTGCATAAATCTGCGAATCCTAGAAATGTTTTTACTTATAATCAGTGGGAACATTGTCCAACACCGCCAATAGGCAGTTCGAAAACGTTTTATGAAAAATTCCCATACTTTTCAGGGTTTAATCACACTGATCCAGAAATGTTTTATTTCAAGATGTTAAATAAGACAGGAATGAAAAACATCCTGACAAACACTGATTTATTCTGAGAAATTTTGTGACAAAATGTCAACATTTGGTTTTGAGTTTTGGAAAAACAACATTGAAATATAAAAAATCTGGGGAACAAATGAATGGCAGGTACAAGGTCTAAAAGCATTATTCAGAGCCTGCATGATCCCAGAACAAATTATGTTCCTGAATGACACAATTCAGCAAACTACCTGTCTTGGCTTAGCTAAAATAAAAGATTTAAACAACCCGTCTATACCAAAACCTATGCCTGATAGAAACACCACTACAGATGAGGGGTTAGACGTTTCCTATATTTTAAAACAAAACAGAACAAATCCTGATTGGAAACAATGGTTGATCTGGCCCATAGACACAAATAACTGTCAAAATAGATTCCTGAACAAAATACAGGGGTTCAAACAGAACAGGCCAGACCCTAGATACTCCCAGAGACAACATCCAGGGATAGTAACAACATATAGTGTAGGAAAACTATGCCTTGACTGGCTACTGAATTCCACACTTCCCGAAATAAAGCAACACTTAACTTTACTTAAAGAAGGTGCTGACTTGCGAGATTTCATAACGGGACCTCGCAAACAGCGTCAAAAACGTTTCATATACACCGGTATATACGCTGCTTACAATGAAGCTTGGAAATTGAAACAAATTGAAACTGCAGAAAAAATAGGGGAAATTGACCGTATCAATTTGGAGAAATCACTTTCTGTAGTGGACTATGGGTTAACGACTCTGTCCTCCAGAATCTATTCACTGACAGCATTGTATCATCTGCTATTGATATAATAGAGCAGGACATGCTAATGTTACAACATGGCCAGTCCCAATTACGTTCTATTGTACAGCTAGGTTGGACGTTACAAAACTTGCGTTCAGGCTATGTGCCATGGCGTTTAATCAACACAAGTCATTGTTTTCTATCTTTAACCTTACTGATAAACAAATCAGTTTGGCACAAAAAGGAGCAGACTATACGATACTGAGCATTGAAAAACTTGAGAGATTACCATTAAAAATGTAAAAAAAAACTGTCATTGAATGGATAATACATGGGACCATTTCAATCCCGATAACGACTTTTCAGTTTCAATATTGCAAAAAATATATACCAGCAGGCCTGTATGAAATGTTGGGTAAAGGATACATCAAATCAACCTGGAATGTAGTTTATACACACAAATGTTAGAGTGAAGGAAAAAAGAGGTATTTCTTAGTAGTAATGATTGTAAAAAATCACTAAGTAGTACACTCCTGTGTCAAGGTATTAACTTGCATGGGGCCTGTGAAGGTTCTTCGAACAACCTTTCTTGTCATCTTCAGGGCTCCCCTACTACACAGATAGAACCATTTTTCAGACAGCTTTCCAACGGTAGCTACGTTTTAATAAGTGATCACAGCTGCTGTGGCATGGTGCCAGGAAATCCTATCTCGTAACTGTGACGGCCAGAGTCATTTGCTGTATGCAAGTATTGTATCCAAACAGCAATCCAGACATGGAGGCGGCAATATGGCCTTATGTGAACATCTCTTCTATTCGAATTGATACTTTAAGCAGAATAAAGTCTATTCTTTTACACACAACTATGCCTTTAACCTCGTCCAAAGAGACATATGACCTGCAAGTTGCAAGGACAATGGCATAGATACATACCCTATTATCGGCAAATTGTCCGGTGCATTTCGTAGAAATGTTAAGGCAAATCTTAAACATGTCAGATACCAGTGGCATCGCACATGTATTTAAAACAGTTTTTTCAGGACTGTTAACACCCTTCGAAGCAGTTCTTGGCATCTTCCCGAATTTTGTGCATTCACTCTTCGGCGGCCTGCCTCTTATTTTGGGACTCGTAGCAGGAATTTTATTTTGGTTCCTCCTGCTCCGATATGGCAAGCTAAGTCACAGACAAACCTCTGGCAACGATGGAAGAAACGATCCTAGCAATACGATATCGAGACCGAATCACTAAGGTCCTCGGATTGGCCCGGCTAAGAGATCTGAATACTACCTGGTTTCTTTCATTCAGACCAATTTGGCAAAATTGCATCTTACCTGTGCTTTGATGTCTGCTATGCGGAGTAGAATGCGTGTTGGACGTTTGTCTTACACTAACATCAACAGTACCATTGGATATCGGCGCTTTGCTTTGTCCTGTTACGACTCATTCAACGTGTTGTCCCCAGCGGCTACCTATCCTGATGACGGCATTCGTTGAGACTTCACCATTACGATTAGGTGGCGGTGAGGTACGAGATGAAAGCGGCACCACACAGGTACAACCTTCTGTGAACATTGCTGATCCTAACATCGATGATGGCAATGCATCGCACATTTGCACTATTTCCACCTTTTCAGAGTTGGCCCAACTTTCACCTACTGTTGTAGACAATTTTTTTTCCAGCCTATCAGAAGTAATGTTCTCCCCTAACAAAGAGAATAATATTTGATAGAAACGAGCTCACAGCGTTCCCTGAACTCTGAATTTGGCCTTCAATTTTGATAAACAGAACGCCAAAAAGACAGTGACACTATTTTTTTCTCCCTTCCTGAGAACGAAATTAATTTCCCCTAAATTTCCAAAATATTTACAGTTTTTATGGCACATGGTACTCTGCTTAAAGTAGAACTATTCTTAAAGAACAGAAGTTCTATTTTTAGAGACTCTAGAGACAATATTTTGAATCAGCCTCTAGCATATGTACAAACCTGTGTAACTATGTGATGAAATGGTTTTCAACTTTCTTTCTGTATTCAAAGCCATTTCATGAATGTAATTTCCACAATTCATTCAGCCAATATTCGTATTTACATTTCCTGAATGATAACTATGCTTGAAAGCCTACAGTATAATACTCATTTCGTGTATCTATACCATTTCAAAAGCATTTTATTGTATTTTGGGGTGGGTTGGAAAACACATGCATACCTATATGTTTATATGTTGCTTAGTATTTAGTAATGATGGACATTATACGTGGAGTGGGTGTTGTGAATGTATCTAGGACCCTAATTAAATATTCCTGATTCATGCCCTTCTGCTTTTATGATAAATCATGTCCTAATGAAGGCATACGAATCTTACCCATATTCAGCCATAGCTCACGCAGCCCAAATATGGCAAGGCTACTTCCTTAGATTCCTAGAGAGCACAACAAGTTCTTTCGACACACCAAACCTTCAGTAACCTGGGAATTCCCCATGTCTTCGTTTTGATTTGTCATTGAACTCTTTGAGCACTAAAGGAACAGTCAGTTCTTAGTGACATCTTTTATTGACGTCTTATGTCCAACCTTACGTCAAACTCGGCACCTTCCAGGTATAAATATACCAACACGTGCCTTAAGCAAGCACACGGTGGTGTGGAGCAGAGCGACTATCTACTTATCCGAAGCCCAGCTGATGCGAGAGCCGAAGGAAGCCGCCCCTCCCCTTTGACACACTGGAGAAGCTGCCTTTTCTCACGCCGGGAAATCCAGCTCCGGTGTTTCCAGTCACCCTCGCGGGTTGCTGGAATATCGAAACCTGAGAAACGAGATACAAGACCTCCTTCATTCTATAACCAAGGTACGGAGCTGATTCAAACCTTAGAGAGAATTCTTGATTCAGATTCTTGGCAAAAAATAAAACTTAACTTAACACTGTAATTTACTTACTCCTTCCCACATATTAGGCTTAGGTCATGTACACTGGGGTAGGCGTATCTTAGAAGCACCAGTTGAGTTTGTTAGTCAATGTTTTATGTATGTAAATATTTTATCTGTTTAAAGTATCATATGGCTAAGAAACCATATCAATGCTTTTACAGTATTATTTTATAATACTCCTTTTACTGTACGCACTTTACTTCATGATAAGTATTGCAATTGTGGCAATTCATTTCTCTTGCATGAGAAAGAAGACTGCTCAATAAAATAACACCTTTTATTGAAAACGCCTGTCTCTCTATATCTCTGCACTCTGGTGGAACTAAGCATGCACGATTGACTGAGTGAAATAGCTTTCTATTGTTTTCACAGGACTCTGGAGATTCACTCCTTATTCTGGGGGAGCAAAGTTGTCATGTTATATGGTTGTCAGAAGCTAATCCCTTCTTGTCTAAATCAGGGAAGTTAACCCCTCCCTATTCATTCGAGAAAGTTTCTAGTGACCTCTGAGCTAGCTGGCAAAAACTAATTAAGTCTAACATAGTCAGTAGAGATCTAGAACCTCAGTCCTACGTCTACACTGCTGTTTATGTTATTTCAATGCGCAGAGCCTATTGGGAATATAGGAACTACACTACAACTGTGTCGAAGGCGGCAGACAGGTCCAGAGTTAGTTAGTTAGTTATGAGGTATGCATTAAACGTATCCTTAATAGGAGAATCATCTGGATACGCGCAGGGCATATGATCACAATTGGGTGGGAAGGCACAGAGAGATGAACAGATAAAAATATCAACTCCCACTTTCAACTGCATCCATCTGTGGCCACTTGTAATAAAAATATAAGCCACTGACAACTTTCCTGAAGGAATCTGACAATAGCATGTGATGCAAGCAAATGTAGCACAGGTGACTGACTTTAAAAGAAAAAGGTGCCAGAAGTGACATGCTACGGTCCAGATAGAACTATATTTCAAAAATACTTTTCAGGTATCACCGGGGATCTACTCTATTCACACATCCTAAGACTTCTTTGAAAGCTACGTCTGCAGAAGCGGTAGAGTGCACAAAGGCTCCAACCTCCTTCGTCTGTGGGGGCTGCCATGCTGGGTGACCAACTTAGTTGCAATGACCTGTTGTAAAAATGCGAGGTGAATGTACATGGTCAGCAGAAAGGCTTTATGATTACCATAGACAATGTTATGTCTCTGAATGTAATGATCTTTTTACAGTGTAGTGTTTTAGTGGCCATAAGAAAGTTGAAGAAATCTTGTCATTAGGCTTTTCTTTTGTCCATTTCCATTCAGTGCTGTTCTGCTCCCCTAGAGTTATAGTGCAGACGTGTATGCATGTTTTTCTGTTATAGGTGAGGTGCACATTATAACGGCATGGTTTATATAGTTCTGCATTTTGGGAAAATGTTTGTTGACAGTATGAAAGTATGCACATGTTCAAATGAAAATAGAATGTTGAATTTCTTTTCATAAGCAGCTTTCGGAACTTAGCTGTCAAAAAATTGCACACTCCTCTAAAACGGCGTGTGTTTTCATAAGAAAAAAATTGGGAAATTGCCTGACACGTCGGGTATTACTCTTTTGATTACATAAACGTAAATGCCAGCACTTGTAAAGCGCACAGCTACCTCCGACGTAGGTGTCCAGGCGCTGGGGGCGGTGGGGAAGATTAAGGGAGTTATTGCCCAGAGTCACATGGTGCTGGGCTAACCTACCGCCGGAGCCGGGGATCGAACAGTGAACGCTGTGGTCCAGAGCCTGTGGTCTAGAGACTGGCAACCTGGCCAATGCGCCACACCTCTTCCACTACAGACAGGTTCCCCTGAATGGGGCAATGCAGCAATGCCAGATAACGGTAAAAACTCTTTATTCTACTGCTCGGATTACATGTGGAATACACAATGTTGGGAATGTGTGAAAAGAGCTTCTTTTCTGAAAGATAAACATTGACTGTATGTGAATGAGGTGGGGGAACGAGCCTTACTTATTATACTCGGACCTTTTACTTTTCATTACAGAGTTTACGAGTCTGTGTAAGGAAAATGCTGTTGAGTACACAGACAGCTTTGGATGGAGATGTCTGTCAGAAATCGTAGAAGTCAAGAGCTGGGAATTCATCTTCCTGACATATTGTGAAGAAATGTATGTAAAAAAGGCAAACAGAAAAAAAAGTCGTTGATCGGACCACAGTGAATTTGAAAATGAGGTATTTGGTGCCTAGAGCGGTGCTTTATTGCCATTGTACTCTAGTACAGATGCACAGAGTGACCCTACTTCATACTGACTGACTCTTGTTGGGCTTGTGGGACTGCCAGGGGGAACTTGAACAAGATCATCCAAAAGGGGAGAGCAGCGGAGCTGTCGGGGGCTCTAATGGAGGTTTACAAGATTGGGATAGATGAGTGTTTATCTTACATGGTGGCATTTTTTAGGTCTCGCCTGAGCCAGCGCATGTGCTGCTCAGAGAGACATTTAGTATACGGGTTTCCAAAGTGCTACCAGACCTCGCTGGCCTAACGCTTGCGTTCAAGCACGCATTTGCCAATCACTGCTGCGCGTGCACCACTCGCGTGCTTACCACACAGCGCTTTCACGGCCGCGTGGGCGTTACTTTTACAGCCGCACGGCCAATGCTTGTTTTTTTACGAGCGCAGACGCTCACTCCCTCCCCATCCCTCATCACAGAGTGCGTATTTTTTTTCCCTTTTGCCGTCACGCGTGTCTCGGTTCTTTGCCGGCGCACGTGGGCCCTGCTTTCACTTTTGCCATCTTTTTTTTACAAGTGCGGCAGCTTGCTTTTATTTTCTTCCCGTGGCCACGATTTGTTCTTTCTCATGAGTGCGGACGCTCACAACAGTGTTGAATTAGTAGGCAGGGTCCAGCCGACTTCAGACCAGCAACGATACAGGCGCAGCCACACTCCTCTTCCTTGCTTCGCACTGTGCACCAGAAGTGGACGGCGTCTAGGTTCACACTAATGGAGCAACTTGCACCTCAGCTGTGCCAATCCAATGAGGTGCATGGTTCACATATGCTGGCACATTAAAGCCATGCGGCGGAGGCACAGCACATGAAAGCTGCGGGCAGCGAATGACGCGGCTGAAGGGCAGGGGCTTCACCCTCTTGTGGAGTCTTACCTGAAACATGGCCTGCCCCCCCTTACCCCTCCGATGGAACAGGCTGTTGCCACACTCAGTCCAAAGTAGTTATGCCCACACAAGCAGACCAGCAAGACACCAGCCGCCTTCTAAAACTCCAGAAAAGTGCCAAAACTAACTTTGGCAGATGCACGCGCTGACGCCACAACCAATCAGCAATTCATAACACCTCATAGCGTACTAGGATTGGCTCAGATGTACATTTGAGGCTCCAATTCTTGATCAAGCACGCCAAAGGCAAGCCCGTCTGCGCCCGTCCGCGACTCGAATGCGGCCAGTGCCAGGAACGCTGCCATTGCGGGGAGGGACAGCAAGCGTATCTCCTGGTCAAGGGAGGATCTACTCGCTTTTAATATAGAACAGCCTTGCAAGGCAGGCAGGGCAGATTTAGCCAACGCTAACCTACCACAGGTATGTCTACATTGCGGCAAGGTTTTTTGCAAGGAGATCTCACCTCGCACACAAAAGTCTGCTGCGGGCCCCCCTATATGTGACTTCATAGCAGGCCTTCTGAACTGTTGATCACTGGCTAGGCATGCAGAAGACATCTGGCTGCTGCTGGAGGATTCGGAGTGGGACGCCATGTTTCTGACAGAAACATGGCTGAATGACAACAACGTGACCGCCATTGCCTTAGCTGTTCCTCAAGGTTTTAATATGTGCTTTTCTAATCGGGAAAGTGACAGAAGGGATGGGGGTGTGGCTCTTATTTTTAAAGAGAGGTACACGCTCACATCCTCTGTGCCGACTACGATCACAGGGCTGGAAGGGCTGCATTTTTGCTTGCAAATAAATCCTCAACAGTCACTGGCCGGGTTAGTTATTTATTGACCCCCTGATTGTATTGAGGCTAGTTCAGCTGAACTTATGGATGTTATTGTCCAAAGCTCCCTTCTTCATCCGCATTTCATGGTAGTGGGGGACTTTAATGTTCATGCTGATAGAGATAACTGCCCCTTGGCGGAGCAGTTAATTTCTACTCTGAGTGCGGCCAACTTAAATATGGCTATCAATGGGCCCACGCATAGAGCGGGTCATACACTTGATCTGATATTTTCCAACATCAGGGACATGACAGTTGAGACGCCACTGCCGCTGCTATGGTCCGATCACGCCCTGATCCCTTTTGCTGTTACATTATCGGGTGGGGGGCAGGATGCCGGAAGACGCTCTTTTTGCAAAAACCTTCAACCTGATTCCATTGGTCCGGCCCTGGCACTGAATCCTCTTGCACTGACTTCAGACCCTAACGCTGATGCAAAGGCTATGAATTAATGGATAGGCGATATGGTGGAGACCATTGCCCCAGATAAACGTGCAACGTCACGTAGGCAATCCCCCTCGGCCCCCTGGTTTTCAACGGAGCTGAGCACAGAAAAGTCTGCCTGTAAGAGGTTGGAGCGAATGTGGAGGGTAAACTATTGGGAAGCTGCAAAGGTTCGCTATAGGACAGCCATCCGCAAGCTTCAAAAATCAATTACAAAGGCAAAAATACTTTTCATTGCCACCTCCATCCAACAAGCGGAACATTCCAGTAAAGAAGTTTTTAAAATAGTGCAGTTTTTTTTAAACCCAGAAGTATTGATACAGAGGTTGTCCCTTCTGAGATTCTCTGTGAAAATATTTCAGATTTCTTTGATGATAAAATCAAGAAAGTGTATGGTACTTTCTCTCGGTCTAGTCCTACTGTAATGGCAGATGCGGCAGAAGTTAGCGTAACTTGCGCGCCCCTAAACCAATTCCACCCGATCTCACTTTCAGAGGGTCTGTAGGAAATAAAGAGATGTAAAGCAGGGTCGCCAGATGACCCTTGCCCACCGAAGCTGTGGAGCATGATGGCGGATTCAATCGGGCTCACTCTTTGGCATATTTGGAATATGTCCATTTCCGCGGGGGTGTTCCCTGATTGTTGGAAACACGCTACACGCCTTCCTCTAAAAAAAAAAATTCAATGGGGATCCTGAGGATCTCAGCAATCTACGCCCAATCTCTTTATTGGCTGCACCAGGCAAAATGATGGAAAAGCGGATTCAGTGTCAACTAAACAGGTCCACTGAGGATAATAAGATCCTGCACGAAACCCAATCGGGTTTTAGGTCCGGCTTTAGTACCGAGACCGCCCTGATCAAGGTGGCAGAGTCAGTTAGGTGGTCGCTAGATTCAGGGGCATCTGCTATGTTGGTGCTCCTGGATCTATCGGCCGCTTTTGATAGGGTCGACCACGGCAGACTCTTATAGCGGCAGGAGGTGATTGGCCTTCAGGATAAAGCACTTGGGTGGCTACATTGTTATCTGTCTAATAGATCACAGAGAGTGGCACTGGGTTCTTTTTCCTCAAACTTAAGCGACTGGGCTCTGGGGTCCCACAAGGATCGGCACTCAGCCCGCTTCTCTTTAATATCTATCTAGCCCCACTTTTTACTCTGATTGCAAACTGGGGAGTCACGGCAATTTCGTATGCCGACAACACCCAGCTTGTCTTCCCGTACTCAGAGTTGTCGGAGGCAGCATTCGCTAAATTCAAGGGGTGCCTTTGTGATGTAGCCAGCTGGATGAACACGAATAAATTAAAATTGAACGCGTGCAAAACGGAGGTGATCTTTTTTGGGAAAGGTACCTATCCCTCCTCGGAGCTATGGTGGCCATCTGAGATGGGTCCGGCGCCTCTCCCCAGCACAAAGGCAAAAAATTTTGGGGTGAAATGGGATGACAGTCTGTCTTTCTTTCCCTACATCCAGCAGGTCGTAGGAGGGTGTTTAAGCAAATTGAGGAATCTGCGAAAGTTTCTCCTGCTTCTACCAGAGGGATGCCGAAAAATGGTATTCCATGCTACGGTCACCTCAAGGCTGGATTATGCAAATGGCCTCTACCTGGGCCTTCCTAAATACCTGATCCAACCACTGCAAACCGTGCAAAATGCGGCTGCGAGGCTGATAAAACATATCCCATATAAACAGCATGTCTCTCCGCATTTGCGTGCACTGCACTGGCTCCCAGTGGCAAGCAGAATAAAATTCGAGGCTCTAACCTTGGCCTTCAGAGCCCTACATGGGACCTGCTCCAATTATTTAAAAGCTTGACTCCCTAGGTACTCTCAGGCAAGACTCCAACGCTCAAATTCCTTGCTTCAGCTACGCGTTCCACGAGTTAAAAGGGTGCATTTGGTAGGCAGAACCTTCTCGGCCACCACAGCGAAGCTGTGGAATACTCTGCCGTTTGGTATACAGTCGGCAACATCAGAACTGGGTTTCAGGAAGCTACTGAAGACCTGGCTCTTCACCCATAAGGTTAGACCTATCAGCACCATTTACCGCTATACTCTGCTGCTTCGCATAGCGCCGGGACGCCTCCGGTTGAGGTAGCTGCACGCGCTTTACAAAATTGTGTATTATTATTATTATTATCATCTTACACATGATCAGTACCTCCCGCTCTCTAACTGGCAGAGTATATTCTGCCGTGAGATTGGCGGGCCACCTGGACAAATGACACCCATTAAAAGATCAACAATGGATGTGAGAACCTGTGCTGTGGTTTTCAGATGGTCCGCCTAAGTAGCGGGCAGCTGGTCACCATAAACCTATCAGTGGTAAAGTATATTGTGTCATATTGCGAGAGGTAGAATGGCGTCACAAGCAACACATGGAATTAGGCAAACGAATAATGTACTGATTCTGATTGGATCCTGTTGGTAGCTAGGTCTAACTTTGTCGTCTGGGCATTCAGTTAGTGAAACAGGGACTGCACCGGACTGCAGGAAGAATTGAAGATAGTGATTATTTGGACAGATTGCCGGACTAGTTGTATGGGGAACAGAGAAAATCACTGTCAGTCTGAGGACACGTGTAGTTTTTTAGGGTTGTGTGATTGAACTGGAGCGATCATCAGCTCGCCGCTTGGCAAGTAATGAAGAAGCACACCGCGTTTTCTTGTACACTTATGTATATGTTGACGTCCGAATTTTCCCTTACACTGACTCGCTTACTACAGGGGCTGATATGAACACGTTACCTACCAGTAATCTTTGCTATCCTCAGTGCTACTCGTTCTCACCAAAATCAATACTTTTGAGCTATACCCTCCTCCGGTTTACAAGCATTGGCATAGCCAATAGGTCTCGCCTTTGAGACCTTATAAGTGTTTAGCCAGGCAACAGTTGATGTTGTTGCACCATGGATATTGTGCTGCATAACTAAATACTTATAAGGTCCCAAAAGGGAGACCTATTGTCTATGCCAATGCTTGTTTATTCTGTTTCGATGAAAGTGCATCATAATGCTAGCAATATTTGCCAACACTATCATTCAAAAGGAATATAAAGGTCTTGGGAAATGCTTCTCCTACTGCCCACTATCTCTCCTGAATTGTGACATAACGATTTTCTCAAAAATCCTGTCGCATAAATCAAAGCCGGTGACAGGATCTATGGATCACAAATTGAGAATAGTGGCTTTATTTAGGTAGATATCTGTCTCACTTGAGACAGATTTTTTCATGTTTTTGATCATCTAGCTACAGAAAACTCTTGCTTTCTATTGTGATGGTTAATGCCAAGAGGTTGTTTGACCACGTGCATTGGTAATTCTGAAAACAAGCATTGGCATAGCCAATAGGTCTCGCTTTTGGGACCGTATAAGTATTTAGTTATGCAGCACAATACCCTTGGTGCAACAACATTAACTGTTGCATGGCTAAACACTTATAAGGTCCCAAAGGCGAGACCTATTGGCTATGCCAATGCTTGGGCATCTTGGGGCCAAATGGGGTCTGTTTGTGTATTGTCCTTTTATAGTGACATTTACTGCACTCTGTGTGGAGTAAATGTAGCTCACATAAAAAATCCTGGAACCGAGAGCATGGTAGTGGATGAATGGAAGCATTATAAACATAATAAAAGAGTATTGGCTTGTTTTGTCTTTTAGTACAGGGACAAGTAATATGTCAAATAATGTCCCTTCTTAGGAATCCATTGTTATTCCATATAGTTTTTCAGAACACACTGCGGTTGTGTTTAAAGAGAAGCATTGTGGTTGTTTTACAAACCCATGATCATTGTGTTAAGTGGGGGCAGGCGCACTGTAATAACGTTATGTTGATTCATATTGTGATCGTGTGTGTATATTACATTTTAATGTTGCTTTGTAGTCATACGGTGGCCATGTTCTGCAGGATCAAATATTAATGTTGTGGGAGCAGGCAGTAGAGGGCAGGCAGAGGACACGAAACACCAGTGACTGTGCTGGGACACCATGTTATATTGTCTACCTTTTAAATAGAATTGTCGTTACCCGAAGTTTTCCTCGGCTGTTAATTGTATATTTAAAAATGGATCTTTGAATGACGATTTTCGTTGATTAATATATTGGGCCTCATTTATGAAAAGTGACGCATCGCTGCGTGAAAGCAGCGATGCGTCACTTCTCAGTGCGCACTCCTTGCGACATTCCTGATGCGTCATATTTAATGTGGAGAAGTGTGGCTCACTGGTTAGAGCAGGCAGACCCTGAAGCAGAGGTCAGACCCGGGACCAGGGTTCGATTCCCGACGCGGCAGGGTGTTGAGCTCATATGTCCACAGACTCGATAATTCTCGCTTCGGTGCCTGGCCTAATCATGGGTTCACACTCTGCAACTCTGGGCATTAAGCTTGCTTAATCTCCACAACGGCCCCCCGCGGCGGGATGCCTGGCTTTCACCTTGGGGATACCCTGTAGGGGCTATCTCACAGGGAAAAACCAGGACGGGTTCCCAAGGCAAGTGCGGAGATACCCCTTCGGGGGTCGATTCTGGCGCTATATAAGAAATGTAATAATAATAATAATAATAATAATAATGTATGACGCATCATGTTGCAAGGAGTTACAGATACGTCAGTATTTCTGACGTATCTGTAAGCGCAAAAGTGACGCATTGCTGGATTGTGTCACAAAAGTGACGCAACTCCAGCAATGCGTCCTTTCACATGGGGAAAGCCCCATGTGAAAGAGCTTGCGTCAGTCTTACGCCTGCTGTGAGGCAGGCGCAAGATTTTGACGCAACAGCGTCCTAAAAGTGACGCAGTTAAATCTCATAGATTTCACTGTGTCACTATTATGAGGCTTTTTGCGGGGAAACGCCCCCTCTGCATACATTATACCTGACGCAGGTATAATGTGGCGCAGGGGTTTAAAAAGTGACGCATCTACCTAGATGCGTCACTTTTTAAATATGGCGCAACAAGGCGCATTTTTTACACCGCTGGTGCGTCACAAAAAGTGACGCACCGGCGGCGCAAAACTGACGCAAGGCCTTCATAAATAAGGCCCATTGTTTTTAAACACACGCATAAAAACGTAAAACAATCACACATCTCTTGTACTGGGAGGCATAATTCCATATTGCACGGAGGCCGCTCCCCCTTACCTCCAATAAGTTGTTTATTCATATGCATTAGACAGGTTGCATGTCTGTGATTGGTTTAAAATATAGCAATCATTTCCTTTTAAATGTTTTCCTTAAAATAGTTGGAACAAATGAAAAGTTTTATAAACATAGGACGACTGCTTAATTTAAAAACATGTTTTCGTCTACATTCACAAATGGAAAGCGGTCCCTAGAGGATCCCTTCACATTGAGAATGGGTTAACACTATGTTTGAGTAATCGGTAAAATATTAATATTTTGCAGCCAGATTTCCATCGCAAAATATTAGTACTTCCCATTCCGAATTGCTAATTTAATAGGCTGTCCTAAATACACCGCTTCCAAATACTGATTTAGTATGTAGTCACAAACCCAAATCGAGAATCAGTACCATAGTACCAAATCGCAATTTGTGTTTTGTACATAGCAAAATGCAGTTTTGAGGTCACAAAGGGTAGGGTTTTGCGATTCAGACTCTTTTCAACCGCAAAAAGCCTTAGTACATCTTGGCGCCTCCAGGGCTCTATCTGTAATATGGCCCTTATTTCCTCCTGCTGCTAGTCCTTAGTCGTTCTTTGTCTCGCAACTTTATTGTGTTAAATCTTCACTGGGTTTGCATTGCACATTGTATAAATAGTTAGAAACATTGGACCCATCTCGACTTAACTACAGCTCATCTTTATATCTGTGTTTCACAAATATCTAATTTCTCCTCTTCATTCGAATCACGGTGCATGTGTTCTTCTCTCAAGACAGTCTATAACAGCATATTGGTCCACTTACATGGGTTAGCTACCTCTGTAATTTTGTGAATTGTGTGTGAATGTTATCACCTGTTGGCACCTCCTCATCTTTGTTTTTTGATTCCTCCTTATGTTGCGGCTGGGTCATTACGGTCTGGTCCCTTGTGTCTTCTGTCAGTTTCTCATCCTCGAAGTGCTTCAAGTTTCTCTCATTAGGGCTCTTGTCTCCTCTCCTTTGGAATCAATTTCCTGCATCAGTGAGATCTCCTCCTAACATGGGAAATTCTAAGAAATTATTAAGTAAGCCTTTGTTTTGTCTACTTGTTAATGTAACACATAGACTGCCCTTAAGGTGTTTTCTCTATTTAGTACCACTGTTATGTTGGTTCAGACCCCTGGATAAAAGCACTGTAGAACATCAAATAAAAAATAAAATACATACACATTTTAGGGGATATTGGCTGCAGCATGTGCAAAACTAAGGAATGGAAAATATTTGCCAGCTGGAAATGTTCAGGTAATGACATTTCCAGTGACACCTCGCCATATTCCCAAATCCATTTGTGAACTAGCTCGCGAGATGGCTCGGTGGGACTAACCATCACGACTGATATTTAATGATCTGCAGTCCTGGCATCTGAATCCACGCAGGGCTGGCACCTACCATCTTTCCCAGGTGAGCGAATTAAGTACCATTAAACTGGGAAACAGTAACACCTATTTTTTACAGCATTTATAAATGGCAGGCACAGCACTATGCAGGAGAACAACTAATATCATTATAATAGGAGCACCACATGTTAGATTTTCAGACTTTAAAATGCAGGCCTTGATATTTCTAATCATATTTGCCCCAAAATCTAATTGCACACTGTGAAAAATCCCATTATATTTTTAATTTTCTAGGGTATTTTGTGTACGGTAATACGGCTAAAATTGGCCTTTTGAAGAGAGTGGTAGTGAATGCTTGTTGCAAATATAGTAACTGTCCCTATTCACATACCTCGACAATTGTCTTTATATCCACTTTACACATGTATCATAATGTATGGGATTCTGTAATCACTCTATAAACAGCAGACCCTAATTTCTTTGTAATTGACAACTTGAGACGCACCTAGTCCCGGATGCAGTGGCTTTTATAAGTTATTACAGTTGAGTTCTGACATTACAATGCATACTGCCAGAGCCAGCCGCCAAGGTGAAAGGTAGGTCAGGGCAAGGAGCATGCATAATTGAAGCCCCTGTTTAAAGCAACGAAACAGAATTGCTTTTCTTTCTTCTGATCTGTTTTAATAACTTACAATGACAAGCAAAGAGAATAGATAGAAAAAAGCTAGAATCTTTCTGCAGGCACCTACACATTCTGAGCTACTGCAGCTTTTTTTTTAACTGACTCGTATTGAACTGTTTCTGATATCTGTGTGCAAGAAATATCTGATGGGCATTTGATGCGTTTAATTTTGAACTAAAGTGTTATTTAATTTTTCATGTTTTCAATCATGCTCACTAATTTAAAGAGCTATTCACCAAGGTTTTAAGAGGTTTGTGGGAAAGATGATGGTGTTACCATGTATTATGATAAGGATTATGATAAGGATATTTGTAAGTCACTTTGGAGTTCCATATCCCTATAAAGGAACTTGCCTTCAGCCTTCTGGTTATGGAACTCCTCAGTGACTTGCAATAACCTTATAATGAACAGCAGGGGGTACTTTATCTCCTATATAATTGGCGACTTGTGACACACTTAGTTACCACACTACTCAACTGTAATAAGTTATTGCAGTCAAATTTTGACATCACAATACCTGTTGCCAGGCAGGTCAGGTCACAGAGAAGCTGTTTAAAGGAATAAAAATTAAAGGTTGCTTTTCTTTCCTCTGCTTTATTTTTCTAGTTTACAGTTACCAGCAGTGGAGTAACACAGGGCCCCGCATCCCCCGCTATACGGGGGGGCCCCCGAACTTCAGGGGGTCACTTCAGCACAGTATTCAGTCCTGAGAGCTCCGGATTCAATCGGGAGTGGGGGCCCCTCCATGTACCTTGCAGAGGAGCCCACTCAACATTCGCTACGCCAGTAGTAACCAGCATAAAGAACATGATTATTTTTTAGATTTGTCCGTTAATTATAGAAGTTAGAATCTTTCTGCATGTTTCTAAACTTGTATTGAACTGTTTCTGATATCTTTTTGCAACAAGAATGTAACTGTTTTTTGATGTCTTTCATTTTTCCCTAAAGGTTCTATTTTTCTTCTTCATGTTTGTAAACACGCTCTCTCTTTCATATGTAAGAGCAAAGCACCAACGTTTTAATTGGTTTGTGTGAATGATGATGATGTGAACATGTATTATATGGGATAAAGTGCCCTTACGGTACATGATAAGGCTATTGCAAGTAATCTCAGAGTTCCATAACCATCAATCAATCAATCAAAGACATTTATAGAGCGCACTACCTACCCGTAGGGTCTGAAGGCGCTGGGGGGGGGGTGCCGTTACTGCTCGAACAGCCAGGTCTTCAGCTTCTTCCTGAAGGAGAGGTGGTCTTGGGTCAGGCGCAGGTCGGTCGGGAGGGAGTTCCAGGTCTTGGCGGCCAAGTAGGAGAAGGACCTTCCTCCTGTTGTCGCTCTTCGGATGCGGGGGACGGCGGCGAGGGCGTGGTTGGCTGAACGGAGGTGGCGTTTGGGAGCGTAGAAGTTGATTCGGTTATTGAGGTAGCTCGGGCCTTGGTCGTGTAGGGCTTTGTGTGCGTGGGTGAGGAGGCGGAAGGTGATTCTTTTGTTGACGGGGAGCCAATGCAGGTCTCTGAGATGTCCGGAGATGTGGCTGGTTCGTGGGATGTCGAGGATGAGTCTGGCTGAGGCGTTCTGGATCCGCTGGAGTCTCTTCTGGAGCTTGGCGGTGGTACCGGCGTAGAGGGCGTTGCCGTAGTCCAGTCGACTGGTGACGAGGGCCTGGGTGACGGTCTTCCTGGTCTCGGTGGGGATCCACCAGAAGATCTTCCGTAGCATGCGTAGGATGTTGAAGCACGCCGAGGAGACGTGTTGACTTGCCTGGTCATGGAAAGGGAGGAGTCCAGGATGAAGCCCAGGTTGCGTGCGTGGTCTGTCGGTTTGGGTGCGGTGCCCAGGGCGGGAGGCCACCAGGAGTCGTCCCAGGCGGAGGGCGAAGAGCCTAGGATGAGGACCTCCGTCTTGTCTGAGTTCAGTTTCAGGCGGCTGGTCGTCATCCACTCGGCTACCTCTTTCATCCCTTTGTGCAGATTGGCTCTGGCGGCGGCGGGGTCGTTGGTCAGGGAGAGGATCAGCTGGGTGTCGTAGGCGTAGGAGATTATGTTGAGGTTGTGTTGGCGTGCGATGGCCGCGAGGGGGCTCATGTAGACGTTGAAGAGGGTGGGGCTCAGTGAGGATCCTTGAGGGACGCCGCAGATGACTTCGGTGGCCTCTGACTTGTACGGTGGTAGGCGGACTCTCTGTGTTCTTCCGTCGAGGAAGGAGATGATCCATTCCAGAGCCTTCTCCTGGATTCCGACGTTGCTGAGGCGCTGTACTAGGGTGCGGTGGCAGACAGTGTCGAATGCCGCGGAGAGGTCTAGGAGGATGAGGGCCGCTGTTTCTCCGTTGTCCATCAGGGCTCGGATGTCATCGGTGGCGGCGATGAGGGCGGTCTCGGTGCTGTGGTTGGCTCGGAAGCCAGACTGTGAGGGGTCGAGGGATCCATTCGTCTCAAGGAAGGCGGCCAGCTGCTTGTTGACGGTCTTCTCGATGACTTTGGCTGGAAACGGGAGGAGCGAGATGGGGCGGTAATTCTTGAGTTCGGTGGGATCCGCTGTGGGTTTCTTGAGTAGAGCGCTGAGTTCGGCGTGCTTCCAGCTCTCAGGGAAGATGGCGGTGTCGAAGGATGTGTTGATGATGTCTCGCAGGTGGGGTGCGATGACAGCGTCGGCCTTGTTGAAGACGTGGTGGGGGCAGGGGTCGGTCGGAGATCCTGAGTGGATGGAGTTCATCGTGCGGACGGTGTCTTCGGTGCTGATCGGAGTCCAGGCGGGGAGGGTGGTGGTGGGGGGTGGTGGTTCGGTCGTGGTGTGCGTTGGTTGGTTGTTGAAGCTGTTGTGTATGTTCGCGATCTTGTTGTGGAAGTATGAGGCGAGGGAGTTGCAGAGGTCTTGCGATGGGGTGATGTCGTTGTTTCCTGCGCTGGGGTTGGAGAGCTCTTTCACGATGTTGAAGAGTTCCTTGCAGTTGTGTGCGTTGTTGTCCAGCCGGTCCTTGAATGCAGTTTTCTTGGCGGCGCGGATCAGCTGGTGGTGCTTCCGAGTGGCAAGCTTGAAGGTGGTCCTGTTGTCCGGTGTTGGTTCCCTTCTCCAGACTTTCTCGAGGGCTCGGCAGTTCTTCTTGGAGCTCTTGAGTTCGTCGGTGAACCATGGGGCTTTCTTGCTGCCGGGTCTGCTGGGCGGGGTCCTCAGTGGGGCGAGCTCGTCCGCGCAGTTGCTGATCCACTTCGTGAGGTTGTCTGCGGCCTGGCTGGGGTTCGCTGAGCTGGCAGGAGGGTGCTGGCTCAAGGAGGTGGCGAGCTGGTCGGCTGTGATCTTGTTCCAGCTTCTGCGGGCAACCTGTTGCTGGTGGTGGTGGGTCGTCGTTCTTTTGAAGGTGAAGTGGACACAGCTGTGGTCCGTCCATTGAAGCTCTGTGGCGTGGCTGAAGGCGATGTCTGTGCTGGATGAGAAGACTGCGTCGAGTGTGTGTCCGGCGAGGTGGGTGGGGGTGGACACCAGCTGCTTGAGTCCAAGATTGGCGAGGTTGTCGAGCAGGCTGCTGGTGTTGCGGTCGTTGTTGTTCTCCAGGTGGAAGTTGAGGTCCCCCAGGAGGATGTAGTCAGCTGAGGGGAGGGCATGCGGGCTGACGAAGTCGGCGATGTCCTCGCTGAATAGGGTGCGTGGTCCCGGAGGCCGGTAGATCAGGGTGCCTCTGAGGGTGGTCTTCGGGTCGGTGTGGATCTGGAAATGCAGGTGTTCGGCGGTGGTAAGGGTGTTGTCGGTGCTGGTCGTGATGCGGATGGTGTTCCTGTGGATGATGGCGATGCCTCCTCCCATCTGGTTGGCGGTGCGGTCCCTCCGGATGATCTTGTAGCCCTCTGGGATGGCGATGGCGATGTCGGGTGCTGAAGAGGCGTTCATCCAGGTCTCCGTGAGGAAGGCAACGTCAGGGGCTGTGGTGTCGAGGAGGTTCCAGAGTTCGATGACGTGTCTGTGGACGGAGCGGGTGTTGAGCAGGATGCACTTGAGGTGGGTGCTGCTGGTGTTCGACTTGGCGGGTGCTGGTGCGAAGCAGGTCCGGATGCAGGTGAACTTGCAGGCGTGGCAGCTGAAGGGTCCGTGGGTGCGTCGTGGTGTGGCTTGGTAGCATCCTGGGAATCGACCGGCGTTGAGTGCGCTGAGGTTGGCGGCGGTGTACGTCAGGCGGGTCGGCCGGGGTCTTCGAGGGCCAGGGATCCTGGCACTGGGCGCGGTCCAGGCGCGGACGGGCGCAGACGGGCTTACCTTTGGCACGCCTTTGGCGCACAATCGGCGCGCCCGCTGCGTGTGACAGCTGCGCGTGACCGCTGCGCGTTCGCACGGTCGCCATATATGGCGAAGTGCGCGGGTGGGCGGAGCAGGTGGGAGGCGGGAGCGGGGAGGGTACAGAAGGAAGAAAGGGGCGGGGTTAGCGGCGGTGGCGGGAAGCGGGGAGGGAGGACGAGGGTCAGAGAAGGAAAACAGGAAGGAAATAACCAGTTACAGGACAAAAACAGGCAATGACAAAATACAATACTAAAACGGCAAAACGAGGTTCAGAGAGAAGGAAAAACAGGAAGGAATTCACGAGTCACAGGAAAAAAAAACAGGCAATACAAAATGACAAAGGCACAATACTAAACGGCAAAAACAACTGGGGCAGGTCGAGCGATCACGGACCACGCCGCTCTAAGGCAGGGGGCGTGGTCACGCGGCGGCAGCGAGGCAGACCGGCAGGGAGGCGCACGCAGCAGCTGGTGGCCGTGCGGCGCAGGGGTGTCCTAGAACTAGGTCACACTCACCTGCGTCGCACGGTCGCCATATATGGCCAAGTGCGCGGGTGGGCGGAGCAGGTGGGAGGCGGGAGCGGGGAGGGTACAGAAGGAAGAAAGGGGCGGGGTTAGCAGCGGTGGCGGGAAGCGAGGAGGGAGGACGAGGGTCAGAGAAGGAAAACAGGAAGGAAATAACCAGTTACAGGACAAAAACAGGCAATGACAAAATACAATACTAAAACGGCAAAACGAGGGTCAGAGAGAAGGAAAAACAGGAAGGAATTCACGAGTCACAGGAAAAAAAAACAGGCAATACAAAATGACAAAGGCACAATACTAAACGGCAAAAACAACTGGGGCAGGTCGAGCGATCACGGACCACGCCGCTCTAAGGCAGGGGGCGTGGTCACGCGGCGGCAGCGAGGCAGACCGGCAGGGAGGCGCACGCAGCAGCTGGTGGCCGTGCGGCGCAGGGGTGTCCTAGAACTAGGACACTGCATCATTCCTCTATATGGTTATGGAACTCCTCAGTGACTTGCAATATCCTTATAATGTACAGCAAGGGATACTTTTTTCATTATATAGCGCTGCCACGAGGAGCACTCCATCGATCTGGCCAAAAAGCTAACTTCGCTCAGAGGCTCTTGCCACACCTGCATCATGGATACCATCAGACTGAAGGCAAAAAAGCATTAAAAAAGGGCGACAGTCCTTCTCCATGTATTCACCCAAGAACTAGAGTAATATAACTGTATTCACTCTCAGGACCAAGCTCTCTCTCTAATCATTATTGACTGTATCTTTACCTTTGTTCCTGCACAGCCTACTGCTGCCTTTTGGCTGGGTTACATGCATATTGTTAAAACAGTGATCAAGAGTGAATAACCCCAAATAACCCCAGGTATGATGTAGATGTAAAGGAAGAGGTTCCGCCTCCTGAGAAAAATGTATAGATGTGAAGGTATACATCTAGAGATTTTGTGAATTATGAAAAAGTAGATTTTATTTTTCTGTTTTATATGGCGAAAACTCAAACCGAAGGTATTGGAGCGCTTTTCATGAGCACCAGTTACATTACGCAAGGAAACATACATTTTTTATTTTTAGGCACAGGAGATTAAGTGATATGCCCAGAATCACATGATGTTGAGTTGACACTGAGACTCAAACCTGGTTTCCCAGTTCCACAGTTGGCAGCTCTGGCCATTACGCCACACCTTCTCCCCTAACTTAGAGGTAAACATATCATGCCAAAGTCATAAAGCCCTTTACACACAAAAGGTCATCATAGCAGTGGTAGTAGCATGATTTACAAGGTCTTATTGACTGTAACAGTGCACAAAATCTTAATTTGCACGTGCTACTCTATTCACACTTGGGTAATGTACCTCCAAGCTTGTATAAAGTTACCTTGGATTAATTCTGCTCTCAATAGCGGGGAGTGGACATTTCAGGGCAGGACTTACTTAGACACAAAATCAGCCGGTGACCAACGTGGTGTTTATATCTACATTGACACTTCCTTCTATACTGGTTTAGAACATCAGTTACACCTCCTTACAGTAGCAGACTTCACAGGCTCTTCAGTATTATAGAAAGGCGTCTATGTCCTCTATACCATCTGTCGTTGGCATGTCACTGTCGGTCTTTACGCTATTTGTCACATCACACCAGGATGTTCTCTGGCCGGTGGCTACCTCGTGCTTTCCAGGTTTACTCTTTTCTCTGATGTGGGTGCTGCTGGACGGGATGGCTTTATTTGAACTTCAGTCAATGCTTCAACAACCATACAAATGACTCTTTCTATTTACATTACAGTGTCCCCTGAAGAAGGGACACAAGGTCCCAAAATGTATTGGGTACGGTGTCATTAAGTGCAACGTTAATCAGGATTTTTGTAATGATGTTTATGTTTTGCAAATTGTTATTTGTGTATCAGAAATTATGACACAATCATATTTGCATTGATCTAATGATTTGTTGATAATCTTAGTGTTTGAAGATCAAAATTGATTGAGACACCACCTTTGAATACTGTTGTGTATGTTATATTTTGTATGAATGCGTAGAATGAGTTCAAGATTAACTTGATGTAATTAGAACAACATTCATTCGCTGTGCACATGATCTTTCAGTCTATCCCGCTAGATCAACAGTATACATTCATGTCCAAATGAGGGATTGGCAGCCCTCAAATACTGTGTAGCACCCAGGAGTGAGAGAATTTGAGAATGTTTCCTTTCTAATTGAAGAGCTTGTATCATTTTTGGTGGTGCAGCTCTCAGCCAATTTCTTCAAAATAAATCTTTTGCCAGACCAAAACCTTTCATTTTAATACATGTAAGTTACCCCTCGGCTAAGCCCAGGACAGTCAGAGAACATGGTGTGGTGTGTTAGAAAAGGGGGGCATATACTTTTTAGTTTTACATGTCTGGGTTGGCAAAAACTCTTAGATTAATTTTTCACTACTGAAAGGTCTACCTCGCCCATGGGATAACATTTGAGTTACCTTAATACATTTAAAAAGATGTAGTATTTAAATTGTTTGGTGTCTTTTGAATAGTATTGAAAATTCTAACTTATGGTAAAGTAGAATTTTTAAATTACAATTTTGAAAATGCCACTCTTAGAAAGTAGGCAAATTTCTGCCTTAGACATTTAGTGCCTGCATTCTGTCTCTGGGTCACATGATGGGGTGAAGTTGACAGTTTGGCTTTTTGTATTCCTCCTAGACAACCACGCACAATTGGTAGCTTAGGTGTGCCTGTATGGGACATCACTGGCAAGATGGGAGGGAGGAGCTGGGCACAATCCACCTTACACGTGAATAGGTTGGGTCCTGCCTCCACACAAAGGGCTTCATACCCCCTGTAGTTCAACAGCAGCCAGGGTAGGGGAGGCAGGGCACCTGTGCACTTCAAAGGTAAACCTCTGGAAGCTTTCTCTCCCACTTCAAAGGCAGGTCTGGGTTTAAATATTGGATCTCAGACACCACAACTTCAGTAAACTTCTGGACATATGGATACTCTGCCAGGAAGCAGGACTGTTGTGATGCTGAAAGGGCTGCCGCTCTGCTGGATTGCTGCTCTGAAGGACTACTGTACTGCTGTGCTGACCTACTGCCTGCTGCACTCTTGCCTGAGTGGGAAGGACTGGGCCTGCATCTCTTGAACCCAGAACCCCAGAGTGATTTAAAGGAAAGGTCAGCTGGCCTCCTGATCTGAACCCTCGCCTCAGGGACTCAACAGTCTTTCAACAACCTTGCATTTGCACCTGGACTCACCCTTCTATGAGTCTATCCTGCAAAGTGGTGCCACCCCTTTCCTAGACCCTGTGAAGTGGGTCTAAGGTGCCTTGACAGCCTCGGTGGATCCAGCGAAACTCACGCATTTCCTCAGCTGCAGAGCGCAACCCCGAGCAGAACCGATGCAAAGGCTTTACTGCGTAGATCTGAACCAATGCAAAGACTTTGCATCGCATTACACCCAGTCGCCGCATTGCAAACACTGCTGTACAACACACCCTCTGTGCACTCCCACTCGTTCTATTGTCGATGACAATGGAATACCCATAGTAGCCTTGCAACACATCAGAATTGACGCATCACCCTAACTGTGTGATGCATTCTCGGCACAGGCCCTCACACTACTCAATGACTGGATCCTCGAGGACAACACAAGACCTCACAGAACTCCCTCAACGCATCTCAGAATCGAAGTATCTCTTCGGTCATACGACACATCTTCCACGCCGATCCTTGCAAGGATCTGCAAACCAGGTTTTAGGGTACTTTGTTCAGCGGGGCTAACTGGGTCCCTGTAGCCGGCCTACGCTCCATTGTAGTTGGCCTGAACTTGTGACTTTGTCCTCATCAAGATATCGAGAGTTGGCGATTTGTGCTCTGTGACCCAATTTTTTCCTGAAGTCTTTAATATTGCATGTCTCTAGTTCCACTAATTGGATTTTTGACATTTTGGGTTTGTTTTCTTTATTAAAAATAGCTCTTTTGGTGTGGAATCCCTTTTGTGTGACGTTTTCACTTATTTTTTGTTTGAAATGCTGAATAAATATTTTACATATTGCCCACACTGATTAAGCCTGACTACTCTGTGCCACGTACCAGAGGGTTGAGCACAGGTTAATTTGGGGTTGGCTTGTGTCTCTCTCTGATGAGGATTGTGGTTGCTGCTTGACCGAGGCTCACACTCCAGTCAACCAACAACCCAATTTCCTACAGTGTGAATGGGCTGCGTACATCCCCAAATTTAGTGACTGTGCATGAGAAAAAACACGAACATTTTAGCATATGATCAAGGATTTACAAATGTGGAACTGTAATTGTTTTTATCTAGCTGTTACTACCCTCTGCACTAAATACAATTGTGCATGTTTTGCTTTTTACATATGTGAAGACTCCTGCACAGCTCCAACTTTGCAACTGTCCAAGACGACCATTGTACATTTTAATTTTTATTTTTTATACATTTTTATTGGGATTTTATGAGTTATACAACAGTCATATACATTTCTTGTAACGGTCTGGTTTGCTCTTACGAGAGTGATGAAAGAGGTACATGATAAGTGCAGTCAGAGAGAAAAGAGATAGAGGAGAACTAAGAGGAGAAGGATAGGAAAGCCCTGTATAGAAAGTCCTGCAACATCATCTACCATTGTACATTTTTGAGAAGTCTAGAATTGTGTAAATCCACTCTAAAGGTTAGTCTAAATGTTTGATGTAGATACACATTTTTGTGAATTGAACACAAGGGGGCATATTACCAAGCAATAGCGATAATTATCGCTATTGCTTGGTTAGAGACAAAAATTTACCGCAGAGCTGCGGCGACTTTTACCGCAGATAAACCTTGGTATTACCAAGGTTTATCGCAAATGCGATAAAAATCGGCCGCAATGCATGAATATCGCTGAAAAGGCAGCGATATTCATGCATTACCGAGCTAATGCTCTTAGCCATGTTATCCACCTCCCATTGGATAACATGGCTAAGTACTGCTCAGGGCAGGTGTTAGCTTTTGGAGATATTCGCGCTTAGCACGAATATCTTCAAAAGTTGGTAATAGGAGATAGCGATGTTAGCGACTGTTTCCAGTCGCTAACATCTTGGCACGCCCACTTTGCATGTCATTAGTGATAAATATCACTGACATGCAAAGTGGGGCCCATGATGGTCGCTATCTCCTACTAGCTGTCGCTAACTGGTGTTAGCGACAGCTAGGTAATAGGGAGATAATTTTATCTCCGCTTTCTTGGCTTTTAAAGCCAAAAAAGCGGAGATAAACCCCCTTGATAATATGCCCCAAGTTTTCCCTTACATTTGTCCAAAGCAGCACAGACATTGCAAACGCAGGGAAGTTCTCTTAGCACAATCCTGGAGCTCGTCTGCATGTGCCTGAGTCCTTGACTCTCAAGATACTAGTGCACAACTACGATAATAATATTATTGTGTCACATGACACCGGTCACAGGGCAAGGGTACCAACCACTGGGAACACTGCTTCAGCATACATCAGAAATTTTGCAACATGCAGATGAAGTGAAAAAGCATAAACCTATAGATGGTTCAGCAGTGGAAACCCCATCTACTACCTCAGAGCAATAAAAATGGTAAGCTAATTCCATGTATTACTCTGTTGTGTATTTGTCACATAGTCAATTGTCGTTTTCCCTATGTTAGCCTAATAATGCACATTGTAGGCCGCTTTAGTACTGCAAACATTATTAAATATCTAGAACCACAAATTCCGAGGCACACAGGAAAGCAGTCCATAAAGTATATGGGTCAAATTACCACAAAAGAAATCAGAGGGAGTTCATTCCAAATGTTCCTTTCTTTTTATTTTCTGATCTCCTTCTTAACAGTATGATGCAACAAGCTGCCAGCCAACACGTGTTTTGTCCTACGGATTTTTTCAAGGCGAAAACAAACTGAAGAATGCCAAGTGAGACGAGAAATAATAAGCAGGACGTCCCATCCTGAACTGGCTCCATATATTGGTGCTCTCAACTAAACTTGTGATATAGACTACTGCAACCAGTATATGTTCTTTTAAGTGTACACATTTTTTGGCAACCAAAGTAGAAGCCCTCCCCCTAACACGTTACTGGCAATCTGATACCTGACAATAATGTACTGGAACATGATCAGTGGAAGGCCCTAATAAACCTTTATTAGTCTTATCCCTGTGAAGCCGACTGTTCCGAAATGTTAATACTCAAATGCAATTGGTGTAAATATAATCAGGAAAGAAAAGGGAAATTGTATATATAATCCTGTAAGGAAGGTCCACCCAATACTGATTAGGAGGGTGCGACCAGCATAGTGGCCCTGATAAGCCTGAGCGTCGCCCGTTCGATCAGAAACTCGCCCTCCTAATTCGAGCCAGTAAGAATGCTTGCTTTAGTGCCACTCCATTTTGGAGTCCCTTGCCTTTGAATTTGCGAGTGACATCATGGATTCCTCCAAAGCACCATCATGTGATCATTTTTTTAAATTGACACTTCATTTTCTGGCTTCCCCAATATAACTTTATGCATTGTGCTTTGAGTTTATTTATCTTTCTAGTATATTGATATTTTTGTAGAGATTTATTGTGCTAATATCCTGACCAAAGGGAGGGTGTTGTGTGTTTCTCACATGGCTCATTGTCGTTTCCCCTCTGTTACCCTAATCATGCACATTGTAGGCCGCTTTAGTTTTTCACACATTATTAAATATAATACTTGCTTTTGTGCCACATTGTATTTTCACAGAGAATCAGCATATGTTTCTGCATTTTATTATTTTCCTGGGCTTTAGTCTGAACAGCCTAGACAAGGTCAAACAACATTGCCCCTTGTTATTCTCTCTGGTCAGACACTCACATCTACACATAATAAAAGAATGTAGCTGCTATTTTGAATATGCATATCTTGTCATATAACCAGGGAAAGGTTAGGGGGGCAAGTGAGGCCCTAAAGTTAGACGTCTCAGGCTCATAAATACTGATGTGGTATGGTGACTGCGTCCCCTACAAACTGATGTTCTATGGTCCCAAGCATAGTTTTGTTCCTGGGCAGAATCCTTCCAACCTACTGCTGTCAGCGTTTGGTCAGGTACTTATTTGTGGGAACCCTGAGTAAGTCTTGTGCTTGTCGACATTACCCTTGCACCTTTTACCTGAGATGTCCATGGTGTTGGTGGTTATCCTTCACAGTGTTTAGGAATCACCTAGTTCTGTTGGTTTTTCAAGGTTGAATATTAAAAGGTCTAAACCCAGTTTGTGTTACACTTTGAAACCACCTTTGTTTTCTCATGGCACACATCCTGTAAATGTTGCGGCCAACTGCTGACCGGTAGTCTATGCACATTTAGCACAGCATGGAGTCCCTAATCCATAAGCTCCTGTAATCTTTGTAGTAGAAGCGGACGCCGCATACCACTTTGAAGTTTTTTATTCTTGTGTCACATTTCCAGCTATGGATGATAACACAAACACTTTTCATAAATACACTGTCCCATAGGTACCTGCTACATACAGACCTTATGCACTTACTGAAATTCCTCTTATTGTCTGGGAACACCAGACTTGGTCTAATGGTGCCCTTCTCCATGTGCCTGGGCCAGTTTGAATGGGTCTCCTCAGTAATGAGGTATTTACTTGGCCAGCATTAGCTGGATTTACACCATACCCTGATTTAGGCAATTTCAATGTTGTGCAATTACAAGGTTTGTACAAGGTTCTCAGCGTCTTACACAGGATCCTAATTCAATTTATTTTGCTTACATTCTTAGCTGGTCCAGCTAGAAATGGCTTGCAAGTGCAAACCCAGTTGCCAGCAGCACCTATTATTTGTCCTGTAATTGTTCATTCAGTTATGGGTAAAAGACCCACTAATCGTGAGGAAATTCCATTTTGGATTGCCCAAGAAAGCATTCTTCCGATGGATATCGCGGATCCTAATAGCTATCGGCCCATTGCCAGATTGCCGCTGCCAGCAAAACCTATAGAGAAGGTCATGAACTCTCAGCTCTGCGCATTTTTGGGATCCACTCAGGGCTTGGACAAAGCCCAACATGGGTTTAGGGAAGGTCATAGTACCAAGACCGCCCTGATTAAATCAACCGAGGAGATCAGGAAGGCGATGGATGCGGGGGGGGCGAGCAGCACTGGTCCTCCTTGACCTGTCCGCGGCCTTCGACACGATCCACCACAGTATTTTGGTGGACCGCTTAGAGGGCTGTGGGATCCAGGGGAGTGCCTTGAACATCTTGAAAGCCTTCTTGCGAATAGGGTCCAGGTGGTGGTCCTGTGAGAGTTTGAGTCAAGACTCTTCGAACTCCCAGGGGGGGTTCCCCGGGATCTTCTTTAAGCCCCACCCTTTTCAATATATATGTCTTTTCTCTTGCCCCGGTTATCCGTTCATACGGGTTTGAACTAACATCCTATGCAGATGGTACTCAGATTGTTGTATCACTGCTTCCGGGGAGAGAAGAAGGCGTAGCCACCAAGTTTCAGGAGTGCATGACAGCAGTCAGCACTTGGATGGCTAGAAATTGTCTAAAATTGAACTCCTCCAAAACAGAGGTTTTACTCTTTGGCTCCAATGTCAACTTTTGTAGTCCTAAGTGGTGGCCAGAAGAGATTGGAACCCCCCCTACTCCTGTAACAAAGGTTAAGAACTTGGGAGTTCTGATCGATAACCATCTCTCCTTCAAACCCCAAGTAAATGCGCTGACCTCTTCCATCCACTGGGCTTTGAAAATGATCAGGAAAATTCTTCCCTTCCTACCGGATGGTTGCAAGAAAACGCTGGTGACGGACTCTTGTGCTCTCTCCCCTTGACTATTGCAACAGTCTATTCCTGGAGGCCCAACAGGGGCTGCTTAACAAACTGCAGGTTCTGCAAAATGCGGCAGCCCGTCTTATTGCGGGTCTACCCAAGTTCACATCCATCTCTCAGGAGCTGAGGAAGCTACACTGGCTTAAATCAATGTGCATAATTTTTAAGGCGGTCCATGGTTTGGGCCCATTGTTTCTTCAGCAGCATTTCCAATGGTACAAACCAGGTAGACAGCTTAGGTCGGCTAGTATGGAGCTGGTTAAGACTTCTCCTATTAGGAAGGCACGCTGGGGGGGCAGAAGCTTCGTCAGAGGGGCGGCCAATGCCTGGAATGCCTTACCTTTGGTACTGAGACAGAGCATGGACCTGATGGCCTTTCGGAAAAGTCTTAAAGCGTGGCTTTTTACTCACTAGGCAGGAGGCTTGAAAACGACGGGAGCAATCACTACAGCTACAGAAATGAAGCCAGTGTCTGGGTTCAGGGACCTGTCTTGTGTGTGGGCTATCTACCAGTAGTGTGTAGGTGTAGCCATCCAGAAAGAAAAGAATTTTTCTTTCTTGTTATCCCCTCACTCACCGGAGTTTCCTCACGGTGACATGCTTCATCATCGGGGTCATCCCAGTTCTCTACGAAAAGGGGCGTGCTGCGACTCTCGAGCTACGAAGGAGCACTATGAAGTGAAGGACTATGTGTAGTGAGAGTAAGTGGAGTGGATGTGTGTGTGAGTGTTAAAAATACCGTGCTAGTGGGCCTCAATGTTTTATTCTGCTCCTAGACCGGTATGTTAAAAGTGGGGTTTGTACTGTGGACCAACCAGTAATGTGGGTTGGTTCAGTACCTGGTCGACATGTTTCACGCTACCCCTAGCGTTTCTTCAGGACCATACAGGGACCAGCCCTGTATAATACCACTCCTAAAAAACCTAGATTTAGGATTCAAATATTAGATTAGTGAGAAAAAATATTTACAGTGATTGGCGCTGTTCCTACTTGGTACAGGCGTTGTTATGTTCATTGGTGAACCTGTAAAAGATATGAACAGAACAGTGTTAAAAATTACTTTGCCCCTTTCTCTGCCGAGATCGGGGTCTTTTAGTCCCTCAGGACGTGCACATATCCATGCACGCTCGTTCATGCACGTGATTTATATGGTGTGAGTTTTCCATACAAGGGACGTGCATTCTTTGTAGTCTGTTGTCTGGCGGCGATTGACACTGGAAGTGAAACTACCGTGAGAGATCGTGTCAGACATACAGCTAGTGACTTTACAGGTAACAGTGAATACACAAATCAGGCACACACAAAAGAGAAAAAGAAGTCTCGCCAATAATTACATTTGTTGGTGCAATATGGCACACACAAAAGAGAAAAAGAAGTCTCGCCAATAATTACATTTGTTGGTGCAATATGGCACATCATGGTCTCATGGGGGGCGGTATCGCCTCGTTGGAAACAATGCTAAAAGGTTATTAAAGGTGTAAAAACAGAGTTAGTATTCCAAAGTATCTACTCTTCAGAGTACAAGTCTCATGTGCCCAAAGAGAGTTCCTAGGTCTAGATGGATATGACTTACTTCCTGATCAGCAATGCCGCATGGTTTTACCTAGCTGCTTCCCCTTGGACCGCATCTTAAGGACTGGTCCGTGGATCAGGGTATTATAGGTCTTAACTTCCGGTTGGAAGAGACTAGAATGTTGTAGCGGCCATCTTTGGAGGATGTAAATTAACCTAAGTTGGGTCTTTCTACTATTCCCATTTAGTAGAAAGGCCTAGTCATTGGATTGCATTGTTTACATGGGGATTTTTTCGGTTTCAAGTGGGTTCTAGTTCGAGATTCAGAAATGTCATCTATTCAAGACACCCCATGGTATGTCATCATTCAATCCTCTGGTATCCGTCTGGAGTTTGAAAACCCAGCGTTGTTCCCGTTCGTGGAGGATTTTCTCGAGATTTTCTCTGTTTTTAACACATTCTAAGACAACCCATCTTAGATCGTTCGGGGTGTGGTTTCTCTCAATGAAGTGGTTGGTCATTCTCGTTGTTGACTTTTTGCAGCGGATGTTGCTTCGGTGTTCCACGATCCTGGTGCTTACTTTCCTTGTTGTCATGCCAACATAGTGCAGGTTGCATGTGCATGTGATCAAATATACCACTCCACTTGTGTTACAGTTAGAAAACTCTTTGAGTTGCCATGTTGAGTTGTTGTTGAAAGTGATTTTCTTGGTTACTGAGGTAAGATGACATACGCTACAGTTGTTACACGGGTAGTGTCCGTTCGGAAGTGGTTGTAATCTGTTTGTGTTTTCTGTTGGTTTCGGTCTCGTATGTACCAAATAATCCTTCAGATTTCTTCCTCTTCTATGACTGAACATTGGTTTAGGGATGTTTAGTTCTCCACTGTTCAAAATTGTCCAATGTTTATTCACAATCTTGCTCACTCGATCAGATACTTTGTCGAAAGTCGTGATGCAGATTGGTCTTTCATTGTTTGCAGGTTGTGCTGTTTTCGGTTCCAGGAGAGCATCTCTGTTATTGTTGCTCGCTCTTTTGCATGCCTTTTGTACCATTTTCTTTGGATAGTTTCTTTGTTGTAATTTTATGCTTAGTTCATCAGCTTGGGATTGGTAATCTGATTTGTAAGAGCAATTTCTTCTAAGTCGGAGAAATTGTCCGAAGGGGAGGTTTTGTTTGAGGTGTCTCGGGTGGAAACTGTTAAAGGTTAGGAGACAGTTTCTGGAGGTTGGTTTGTGATGTGTTGTTGTTATTAACATTCCGTCTTTTGCCCAAATATTCAGATCCAAGAACACCAGATGGCTCCTGCTCATGGTGTTGGTGAATTTCAAGAATGGATCTTGGTCATTCAACCATTCGCAGAATCTCAATGCATCTTCCTCATTGCCGTTCCATATCAACAGGATGTCGTCGATATAACGTTTCCAAAGTTTTATGTGGTCCATGTGGGGGTTAGTGGTGGTTAGGATTTTCTTTTTCTCTAGTTGATGGACGTACAGTCCCGCTATGCTCGGCGCAAAGGTGCTGCCCATGCTGGTCCCATGCTGTTGGCGATATAGGGTTTCTTCGAAACGGAAGAAATTTTCTGTGAGCGCTAGCCTGCAGCATTCCAGTACCACATGTCTCGGTGCGTGGTATTTCCACTCCTCCTCAAATAGAACTTCTTCCAAGATTTCCAATGTCTCTTTGTGCGGTAAGCTCGTGTACAGACTCTCCACATCTAGACTTATCAAAATGCTAGATGTAGGGTCAAAGGATGTATCTTTTAAAAGGCATAGTACGTCTTTTGTATCTTTCAGATATGTGTCCGTTTTTTGCACAATGGGACGGAGAAAGGCGTCCGCATATCGTGATACCGGTTCCAGTACAGACCCTATACCAGAGACTATTGGCCTTCCTGGGGGGTCTTCCATGCGTTTATGGATTTTTGGAATTGTGTAAAAGTATGGGATGACTGGTTTTGTGTTGACCAGGAATTCGGATTCTTTTTTGTCCATCCAATCATTCACCAGGCTTTCCTCAATGAGGTGTGCTATACTGATTCTTATTTTCTCTGTTGGGTCTTCCTTAATGATAATGTAATTTCTTGTGTCGGCCAAGAGTCGAAGACATTCCTGTCTGTATTTTTCGGTGTCCTGTAGTACTATTGCTCCTCCCTTGTCCGCCGGTTTTATTGTTATTGAATGGTTATTCGATAGTTCCCGGATTGCTTCGAACTCCAGATTACTTGTGTTCTTGATGACTTTCACGGTGTTAGGATCCAATTCTCTTACATCCTTCATTACTGCTTTTTCAAAAGCCAGTAATTCTACTGGTAGGTTCTGAGATGGTGGAACAAAAGTTGATTTCCTTTTCAGGCCCGTGTCTGACCTCGAAGTTTGTGTTTGTTCATTGGTCAACACAAAACCAGTCATCCCATACTTTTACACAATTCCAAAAATCCATAAACGCATGGAAGACCCCCCAGGAAGGCCAATAGTCTCTGGTATAGGGTCTGTACTGGAACCGGTATCACGATATGCGGACGCCTTTCTCCGTCCCATTGTGCAAAAAACGGACACTTATCTGAAAGATACAAAAGACGTACTATGCCTTTTAAAAGATACATCCTTTGACCCTACATCTAGCATTTTGATAAGTCTAGATGTGGAGAGTCTGTACACGAGCTTACCGCACAAAGAGACATTGGAAATCTTGGAAGAAGTTCTATTTGAGGAGGAGTGGAAATACCACGCACCGAGACATGTGGTACTGGAATGCTGCAGGCTAGCGCTCACAGAAAATTTCTTCCGTTTCGAAGAAACCCTATATCGCCAACAGCATGGGACCAGCATGGGCAGCACCTTTGCGCCGAGCATAGCGGGACTGTACGTCCATCAACTAGAGAAAAAGAAAATCCTAACCACCACTAACCCCCACATGGACCACATAAAACTTTGGAAACGTTATATCGACGACATCCTGTTGATATGGAACGGCAATGAGGAAGATGCATTGAGATTCTGCGAATGGTTGAATGACCAAGATCCATTCTTGAAATTCACCAACACCATGAGCAGGAGCCATCTGGTGTTCTTGGATCTGAATATTTGGGCAAAAGACGGAATGTTAATAACAACAACACATCACAAACCAACCTCCAGAAACTGTCTCCTAACCTTTAACAGTTTCCACCCGAGACACCTCAAACAAAACCTCCCCTTCGGACAATTTCTCCGACTTAGAAGAAATTGCTCTTACAAATCAGATTACCAATCCCAAGCTGATGAACTAAGCATAAAATTACAACAAAGAAACTATCCAAAGAAAATGGTACAAAAGGCATGCAAAAGAGCGAGCAACAATAACAGAGATGCTCTCCTGGAACCGAAAACAGCACAACCTGCAAACAATGAAAGACCAATCTGCATCACGACTTTCGACAAAGTATCTGATCGAGTGAGCAAGATTGTGAATAAACATTGGACAATTTTGAACAGTGGAGAACTAAACATCCCTAAACCAATGTTCAGTCATAGAAGAGGATGAAATCTGAAGGATTATTTGGTACATACGAGACCGAAACCAACAGAAAACACAAACAGATTACAACCACTTCCGAACGGACACTACCCGTGTAACAACTGTAGCGTATGTCATCTTACCTCAGTAACCAAGAAAATCACTTTCAACAACAACTCAACATGGCAACTCAAAGAGTTTTCTAACTGTAACACAAGTGGAGTGGTATATTTGATCACATGCACATGCAACCTGCACTATGTTGGCATGACAACAAGGAAAGTAAGCACCAGGATCGTGGAACACCGAAGCAACATCCGCTGCAAAAAGTCAACAACGAGAATGACCAACCACTTCATTGAGAGAAACCACACCCCGAACGATCTAAGATGGGTTGTCTTAGAATGTGTTAAAAACAGAGAAAATCTCGAGAAAATCCTCCACGAACGGGAACAACGCTGGGTTTTCAAACTCCAGACGGATACCAGAGGATTGAATGATGACATACCATGGGGTGTCTTGAATAGATGACATTTCTGAATCTCGAACTAGAACCCACTTGAAACCGAAAAAATCCCCATGTAAACAATGCAATCCAATGACTAGGCCTTTTTACTAAATGGGAATAGTAGAAAGACCCAATTTAGGTTAATTTACATCCTCCAAAGATGGCCGCTACAACATTCTAGTCTCTTCCAACCGGAAGTTAAGACCTATAAAACCCTGATCCACGGACCAGTCCTTAAGATGCGGTCCAAGGGGAAGCAGCTAGGTAAAACCATGCGGCATTGCTGATCAGGAAGTAAGTCATATCCATCTAGACCTAGGAACTCTCTTTGGGCACATGAGACTTGTACTCTGAAGAGTAGATACTTTGGAATACTAACTCTGTTTTTACACCTTTAATAACCTTTTAGCATTGTTTCCAACGAGGCGATACCGCCCCCCATGAGACCATGATGTGCCATATTGCACCAACAAATGTAATTATTGGCGAGACTTCTTTTTCTCTTTTGTGTGTGCCATATTGCACCAACAAATGTAATTATTGGCGAGACTTCTTTTTCTCTTTTGTGTGTGCCTGATTTGTGTATTCACTGTTACCTGTAAAGTCACTAGCTGTATGTCTGACACGATCTCTCACGGTAGTTTCACTTCCAGTGTCAATCGCCGCCAGACAACAGACTACAAAGAATGCACGTCCCTTGTATGGAAAACTCACACCATATAAATCACGTGCATGAACGAGCGTGCATGGATATGTGCACGTCCTGAGGGACTAAAAGACCCCGATCTCGGCAGAGAAAGGGGCAAAGTAATTTTTAACACTGTTCTGTTCATATCTTTTACAGGTTCACCAATGAACATAACAACGCCTGTACCAAGTAGGAACAGCGCCAATCACTGTAAATATTTTTTCTCACTAATCTAATATTTGAATCCTAAATCTAGGTTTTTTAGGAGTGGTATTATACAGGGCTGGTCCCTGTATGGTCCTGAAGAAACGCTAGGGGTAGCGTGAAACATGTCGACCAGGTACTGAACCAACCCACATTACTGGTTGGTCCACAGTACAAACCCCACTTTTAACATACCGGTCTAGGAGCAGAATAAAACATTGAGGCCCACTAGCACGGTATTTTTAACACTCACACACACATCCACTCCACTTACTCTCACTACACATAGTCCTTCACTTCATAGTGCTCCTTCGTAGCTCGAGAGTCGCAGCACGCCCCTTTTCGTAGAGAACTGGGATGACCCCGATGATGAAGCATGTCACCGTGAGGAAACTCCGGTGAGTGAGGGGATAACAAGAAAGAAAAATTCCTTTCTTTCTGGATGGCTACACCTACACACTACTGGTAGATAGCCCACACACAAGACAGGTCCCTGAACCCAGACACTGGCTTCATTTCTGTAACTGTACCTAGGAGGACGACCTGGTCTTAAGTAAACCTCCTTTTCCCTCTACTCTGTTGCAATCACTACAGCGCCAGGACACCGGTTGGTAACAGCGCTCTCTATAAATGATATAAATAAATGAAATAAAATTTAAATTGAAGCTGTGTCTCCCCTTATTGGACCACAAGACAAGCACAGAATTGTAACTATGTGTTACCCTCTGGAATGGTTCCCACTCTTAGAGATTGTAACACCTAGACAACAATTTTTACCACAGTCTATACTATCTATCATTGCACTCCCTCGATGGCTGTTTTACCAAATGTTCTCAAACACAATGAACATGGCGCTGAGCCTGCCCTAGATTTCGGTAACTTTCCCGTAGTCTCCTAAACGATTCTTTATAATATTAAAGCTGAAGTAGCATCTCTGGCTATTTGCCAGAGACTTACTGCAGTGGCAGTAGCTAATTGCGGATGTGAGTTGCCTATAATTATTGCTAATATATATATATCTTAGAGACGCAACAATATGTGCTGTCCGTCTTTCTAATGATTCCTTGTATTTCCATTTTATACCATAATGTGAGGTAATTTTAAACATTCGAGGTTAAAAATTTTACGAATTGTTAATATGGATTGTATGTAAATCAAAAAAAATACAATTTAAGAAAAACTGTTTTGTGCCCAATACAGTTATCTTACTATAGACGGTTTCTTGACAAAGGCAGAAGTGCCGAAAAGCACATAGGTTGCCATTTACTGCTAGCCTTCATCAAACCTGTCGAGTATATGACAAAGGATATATGACTGTACTATTTGACATGTTTTCTTTTCCTTTTTGTATTCATTATATGGGTTTACCTTTTGGTTTTTTTTTGTTTAAAAAAAATCTTTATATTCGTGTTTTAACATTAAAAAAAGATGAGCACACAACATAAAAATAGAGTAATAGTGAGGTGAGAGCCGATGTCTCGACAGTCTTAATATTCAAAGCAACAATAAAAAAATAAGCCAAAAACAACCATGACAAAGCCCCTCTATCCCCCAATATCAATTGTTGTAGCATAAATTAAATTTAGACAATAATCAAAAGGGAATATACAGAGAAATTTACATTTAGCTTTTAAACATTTTAAGCCCTATGCTTCCTTCCACTTAGCTTAGGGGCCCCAGATGCGCCGCCATATCTCTCTCGCCCTTTTCCCCTTTCTCTCATAGATAGCTCTTTCCATGATAAACAATGACAGTAACCGTGCTAGCCACTGTTAAAATGTAGGGGGTAATGCATCCAACCAGGCCGAAGCAATTCTGATACGCACTGCCGCCATTGCCACAAAAAGAAATTGATAAGCCAGGTTTTGCTGCTCACTGACTCCAAGAAGTATCAGAGCAGGGGTAAGTATAACTTTCAGTGATATACTCTAGTAATGTTACCAAGTGTGGGCAGGATGCAAACATATGTACCAGGTCAGCATCTAATAAGCCACACCGAGGACATGAAATCCCAGCTGATCCTCCCACTGTGATATTATTGCCGGGGTATGGTAGAGTGAAAAAATGGCCTTAAAGTGCTGCGCTTGTACCCCAGCTGAGCAAAGAGCCACCTGACCTAATTCGAGAGATTCAATAAACCACTCTGGTTCAGCCCCCACCTGTTCCAACTATTTTCCTGCATGCTTATCCAAATCGTCTAGTTTTAGTTCCGTTGGTTCGGCATACAGTAATCCAATAACTCCCTTTGTGTTACTCCTAATAATATCTATAACTTCAATTTTAGCGAACCCCTCGAGCCTCCCCAACTTCTTACTGAGAAAGCTACGTATCTGTAAAAAAATTTAAAAATTGTTTCTTTCTTATCCAAACTCTGCCTGAATATCCCTAAACTGACGAAAGCCATTATTCTGTATGAGATCCCCAGCCATCCGGATCCTATCCTCCGACCATTCTGCCATGGTTGGATCTGAAAAAATTGCAGGAAGCATAGGGTTTTTAAATAATTGGGTATAATAATTAAATCTCCCTAATCCAGTCTTTTTTTTCAGTGCTACCCAGATTTAGCCAACTAAAGATAAATGCAGATTGTTGATTCTGTCAAAGTCACCTCTCGCCTTCTTTATAACTGGGTAGATATTTCTCTCTATAACTTTCCCCAGATCTGACGTAATAGTAATACCCAGATATACTGCTGATTCTGTAACTTGGGAATCATCTATAGTAGCGTGCTTATTTTTTATAACTTGGGTTTTGGATCTATTCAATGCATACCCAGAGTATTCACCATACTCATGTGCAACTAGCTCAACCACCCTAAGTGCAGTAGAAGGGTTTGCTGCAACTATAGCCACATCATCCACATAAGAGGGGACTTTCGATTCAAAGCCCTGACAGATGATAGGGGCAATTTCATTATAAATCAAAGAGACAGATTAACGGGTCAATGTATATAGCAAAGAGCAGAGGTGAGCAGGGGCACCCCTGCTGAGTCCCCCGTTCAATAATAAATGAAGTCGTATAGCTGCCATTTACCCTTAAACGGACTGTGGGTGCCTTATATAATACCTGTATGGCTTTGATAAAGCCGCACCCCAGGCCAAACCATTTCATTGTTTCCCACAAGAAATCCCAGGAGACCCTATCAAAGGCTTTCTCTGCATCCAATAGCAGAGCAGCCATAGGTTCCCCTGAGACCTCCATTGCATCAAAAAGGGTAATAACTCTACGAACATTCTGCGTTGTTCCGCGGCCAGCTATGAACCCATGTTGGCAGGGGTGGATTGTTTTACTCAAAATGTTATTTAGCCTTGTGGCCATAGTCCTAGAAAAAATCTTGATATCACTATTTAGGAGAGTTATGGGCCGATAGGAACCTGGCTCCTTTGATGGCTTGCCCTTTTTTAAAAATACCACTATGTCTGCCCCGGCCCAAGACTCTGGAATTTTGCCCCCCCTTTGAGCTTGCTGGATAACCTCAACCATATCCATACCTATTATATCTATAAAGATTTTATAAAACTCTAATGGAATCTGGTCGGGCCGCCAGCCTTATTAGATGGTAAGTTTTGCAGAGCATTTATTATTTGCTCTTGTGTTAAGATCACCTCGAGTGCCGCCCTATCAATAGCAGCGACTGACTGCTTAGGTATCTTATCTAAATATTCTTGTGTTGCCATTAGTGACTCTGTAGATTCTCTGCCATAGAGCTGTTGGTAAAATTGACGAACCGTTTCTCGTATCCCAGGGGCATCAGCTATTAAACTCTATTAACGTCATAGATTTCAGTTATCTCTCCTGCGGCGGCTTTTTGTCTTAACCTGACTGCTAGAGTATGCCCCAAACGCTCAATGAACTCATGGCAGTGCTCTCTTCTGCCCAAATAGGTTTCTGCAGTTTTAACTGCTATACCTTCCCCAACTTCAGCTTTACTTACAGCCAGCTGAAGAATAATATCTTCTCTTGGGCTACCCGCGTTAACAGCCGTAGGCAAAGCCTACTCTAACTTAATTAGGTTATCTCTAGCCAACTCCTCCTGTTGTGCCTCTTTCCTTTGCCGAAACTTGCTGTTTCTCCTATGACCCCGGCTTTGAAGGCATCCCAAACAGTCCCTGCACTAGTTCTTCCTCTATTAAAACCCCAAAATTCCTTTATCCAGCTCTTCCTATGAGAGACATATTCTGGGTCACATAAGAGCCTCTGTTCAAAAGTCCATGCTCGGGTGGGCCAGGCCCCCCCAGATAGATTGACTGTCAGAACTAGAGGGTGTGATCCGAGAGTATCCTGGGTTGTTTCTCGATCCTAGAATTGAAAGTAAGCTGAGATGAGATAAAGAAATAATCAAGTCTCAAGATAGCCATATGTGGAGCCGAGAAGTACGTACTGCAGAGATCATTGGGTTTCAGTTGAGCCCGTCATCGTAAGTTGATCCATATAGAGAACATATAGAGAGTTTTTCACCACCTACAGTGCAGAATTCTGGGGGCAAGATGGCCACTGACTGACCGCTCTGAGCACTAGCGCCGGCTCTCTCTCCCACACTCCCATCTAGAGGTCTTGCATAATGGCCGTTGGAGAGGGATATGGATGGCTTGACTTACCCTGAAATTCTCCTGAAGACCAAGGTTCAAGTGTGGAGTTCCGGGGGTCGGGGTCGAGGTCAGCTCACTTCTTGGCAGGCACAGATCAGCGTGACCCTCCGACAGATTCCACGACTAAGATGGCGGATTTGCCTGCAGCTACAACTGCAGCTCAGAATGGCCCCTAAGACGACTAAAGTGGCCAAAACAGTGAAGTGAGACCCGAAGCCAAAAGAGGTTGGTGTGGCTTCTGTAACCCGCCTGCGAGCGGCCGCCAACGGTAATGGATCAATGCAGCAGCAAACTGTTGCGGAGGCATTCAGAGTTATTACGGCTTTGAACAGTGTTGGTCCCACTGCTCTTGCTGCCCAGGCTATCCAGGCTGCTCCAAGTGTCCCGGATCCTAGTGGCTCTGAAATCTCAGAGGAGATGAACTCAGGGGAATCATTTGCAACACAGAAGAGGCAACAAAGCCAGTCTGCAAATCCAAACCGGCGGGCTCAGTCCAAAACTAAATCTATAGACTTAACTACCCGCAAACTTGAATGGGATTATTCAGCGGCAACTCTATCTCTGGGCACAGCCCGTGGATCGGACATGGGAATTGCAGTGCAAAGTGGCAATGCTTCTCTTCATAATTCGGAAACTGCTGCTCCTGCTCCTACTCTGGAGTTTCTGTATGCCATTCTTAAACAGATGCAGTGGGAGGCAAGACAAGAAAGCGGAAGATCTTCACAGGCCACCAAAAAACTGTAGGGGGCAATTCGGAAAATGAACAAGGTTTGCTCGGACACGACCGCACGAGTAACACAAGTAGAAGAAAGAACTGCCACAATGGAGACGGAGGTCGATAAACTACAGGCTTTCAAGTCTTCCTAGGAAAAACAGTCTCTGGAAGTATGTTGGAAACGTGAAGAAGTCGAAAACCGTCAGCGACGCAATAATGTGCAGCTGCTTGGACTGAAAGAAAATGTGGAAGGGGAGAACATTATGGCTTTTGTTGTTAAACTGTTGAAAGGTGCCTTCCCTGATCTCGACCACTGGAATTGGGAGATGGAAATCCAAACGGGCTCACTGGTTTACATTATTTAGGAGAGCTCAAGCCAAAAATCAGGGGGAGCGTCCTAGAGCTATCTTGATCTCTGTTGGCAATTTTTTGCTAAGGCAGGCAATAATAGACCGGCCTAGACCTGACTCAAAGCGGAGTTTTGAGGGGCATACCTTTTTTACCCGACCTGATTTCTCCCACACAACGGTTGAGCGGGGGTGGAGATTACGGCAGATGATAACCCCGTTTCAGGGGGAGGGTTGTGAAGCCTTTTTGTTGTTTCCTGCACCGTTGAAAGTTATAACCAAGGGTCGAGCTAGAATGTTTTTCTCTGAAGTTAAGGCTCAAGAATATCTCAATGACCTAAAAGAAATCATGGGACAGCGGGTACAGGCTCTCTTACGTAAAGGGGCATTGCCGCTGCTACTAAGGTCTAGTGTGATTCTTTGTGATATAAAGTATGACATGAAGTATGATGTATCTGTTGGCCATTTAGGTGGCTATATAAGCTTCTTTAAGGGATTGAATTATCACAATATTACTAGGGTTGATGGATAAAAAGGGTAAGTTCACTTGGGAATAGAGGTTTTGGTGATGTGGGGGGTAGTCAGCGCTGTCCGTGTATTCAACGGTCACATATAGGTTATGACTGACCTATTTGCCTGTAAGGGGTGCAGGGGGGGTAGGGGAAGGCGTGGGTTGCAGTCAGTGGGTGAGGTGGAGTGGGGCACGGGTTCAGCACAAATTGGTGTTGCATACTTGAGAGGCGGGGGATCGAGTTGGATATCTGGAGTCAAACTATATCTATAATAAATTCAGAATAAGACCAAGCTTGGATGTATTAAAAAGAAGTAGGGTGGAGTTTATTGGTAAGAATCCTGGAAGAAAAACACAATGATTTTACAAATAGGCATTCTTAACGTCAATGGATTAAATGATTTAAATAAAAGGCAAAGGGCTGCAATTATGCTTAAATCATTACATATAGATATTCTCTGTCTTCAAGAGACGCATATAGAAGGTAATAGAAGTCGTATCATGGAACAGTTGGGATACAAGTTTTATGGTAATACAACTCAAGGCACCCGAATAAGAGGGGTAGCCTTATGACTCGCAGGAGTGATATAAAGGTTTTCAGAAAATCTTCCGGCCAATGGGGTCGATGGGCGATGGTTGAATGCGCTGTAAGTGGCGAAAAACTCTATGTGTTTACCTTTTATATATATATATATATATATATATATATATATATATATATATATATATATACATATATATATATATATATATATATATATATATATATATATATATATATATATAAAAATATATATATATATATATATATATATATATATAAATTGATCTAAATCAAAAATTCATACCAAAAAAAAGATTTCATAATGAAATAAAATAAGAGGGGTAGCCTTATGACTCGCAGGAGTGATATAAAGTTTTTCAGAAAATCTTCCGGCCAATGGGGTCGATGGGCGATGGTTGAATGCGCTGTAAGTGGCGAAAAACTCTATGTGTTTACCTTTTATATATATATATTTATAAAAGAAATATATATATATATATATATATATATATATATATATAAAATATTGATCTTAATCAAAAATTCATACCAAAAAAAAGATTTCATAATGAAATAAAACATTTTTCATATTTTTTTTAAATAGTTATTAGTTATTTGTGGTTACACCTGTTTTTTGATGATGTCTTGAATGTTTATACCATAGATCATTCATGCTGGACTTACGAACCCACATATACACTAAAATCTTCACAATCTGACTTAAACTTTAAACATGCCACTTACATGCACGTGTCAATACCACAAACCTGATCATCTGTATTTTACCGGGTGCAATTGGATTTACATACATCACCTTTAAGGAAGGTGAAACCATGCCTATAGCATATAAAATGCATTTATATTCCGAAGTGGGAATGCGTTTGGCTTTAACTAAAAAATACACTGACTGCTCTGCAGACGGCTATCCTTGAAGAACGGCCACTTGCTCAAGGGAAATGCATTATTGTTGTTACTGTCATGCCAGCCTTAAAGGCTGTCACCTAAGCTGGCGTTCTGAACATTAAAGCCCTCCATCCTAGATTGACACAATGGGCTACATCCTTTAGAGCTGTTGATGTGGACTTTGTCTTTGATCCTTCTTTACAGGCAAAAGAAAGTCTACAGTATGAGCATTTTTACCCTTTGCATCTACTATGCTGCTTCTTGATCAGTAAAAATATATTATTTACACTGATGGTTCAGGTCAACCTTCTATAGGTTCTAAGAGATGATACTTGGCGGCATGGACCATCATTATTGGTGTTATGTTGGATGGCGTATTCCAACCTCAAACAACTCACATGCAATCTTTAGGAGACTGCACTGCGCAGTTGGCTGAACTGAAGGCTTTGCTTGTTGCACTTGAATGTACGGATCCTGAATTCCCAACTCTTAGTTGTGTGTGATTCATAGTACTGCGTACAGTCCTTTTATAATAATCTACATTATTGGCAACAAAATGGATTCAGAGATTCAAAGGGTAGCACAGTCAAGCATTAAAAGCCTTGGGTTAAAGTGGCAGACCTGAAAGATAGGTTGCCAAAAACTCCTGTAATACAAACACTGATTCAATAGCGTGTGGGAGCACATGCTGAAAGGAATTCTCTGGCTGATAAGGCAGTCAAATCTGCAGCCGCCACAGCTACAGAAGCAGCAATTACACACTCTAAAACTCTTATCGATAATGATATCTTGACTGCCGTGAATGCAATTAAAAACTGCACACTCTTTACCAAAGGGCTTTCCTTCTAAATACTCTTATCATTTAAATGACCAAAATGTTCCTTTTGTAATAATTCCTGAGTTTGGCAATCACTTGATTCCCAACCAAGACCGCGGACTTGCACTGGTTGTAGTGGAACATGAATGTGTTGCTTCAGCACACACTGGGAGCCACAATGTTGCTGCTACAGCTAGAGCAACGTTATTGGAGGCAAGGCTTATACCAGCAGGCCCAAAAATATGGCCTCTATTGTTACATTTGTCAACAGATTAAATGTTCCACTCTGACTCGTCACAGCAAACACACCTACTGATTTCCAACAGGCCTTTTGGCTGTATCTATTTGGACCACTGTGGTCCACTGATTTTGGACACTGCATTCAAATTTATTTTGGCTGTAGTTGATTCTTGCTCTAGATTTCTTTGGGTTTAGCTAAAGTCATGCGTGTCTCAATCAGAACATATACATGCTGTGCATTCCATTCGGACCAGAGTCCGGCTTTCGCGTCTAAAGCGTACCGAGATTCAATGACATTCCTGGATGTACAGCTGCATTATTCTTCTTCATATAGGCCTGAGGGCAATTCTGTTGTGGGTGGAAAGAATGAACCTTGATTTAAAAAAGTCCTTATTAGCTAGAGTATTAGGTACTGGACATAGTTGGGTCAGCCACCTCTTCGGGGTCAAGGAGCTCTCAATAACCTCCCTAAAAGATCTCTGGGTTGGCGGACCTGTACAAAGTACTTTTTGGCATCAAGGTGTGTGTTCCAGACCTTTACGGTCCAGACATTGTGGTGGCTGCTGCACACTTTGATTTGGATAACCATTGTGCTGTCTTACAGGAACTACAAATGTTCTGTGGTGCTCAATCAAGCAAACACTGGTGCACGTCTCTCGCTCCAAGTGCAGACGTATAGCCTGAAGCTTCCATCTGGATCCCAAAAATCAAAGATCTCGTTCAAGAGAAGGTGGTGATTAAGAAAGAGTTTGGTTCTTCCTACTGTGCTCCGGTGCTAGTCCTCGGCATCCAAGGTTCAAGAATTGTAATCTTGCCACCGCTTCCTGGTGCTAGAGAAAAAAGTTTTGCCTCCATCGAGCATGTCAAACTACACCATTTGGCTGTTCTAAATAGTAAGCCAGGGGATGTTTGTACTACTCTACAGACCATTCCTCTGCAGTCCATGAGCACCCCGTAAGCTGATGCTCCTCGGCTTGGTGGGCCGAATCCTCTACCGACAAAACTACCAAAGTGAACGCAGATTCGACTACTGTGTCTTTTACAGCTGGCGTCATTTATACTGGTCCACCGTTGTTGGATCCACCTTTGATGCGGTATGGTGACTCAGTTCTCTACATACTGATGTTCTATGGTCCCAAGCATGGTTCTATTCCTGGGCAGAATCCTTGCAACAGTTCTTATCTCTCTATCTGTCTGACCGACTCCTGTGCCCAGGAGGGAAGTTGCTAGTGTTTGGTGTCCCTGCATACCTCTATAGCTGGGAAGTGCTGGTGGATGTAGAGATCCTGCAATGCAATGGCAGCAGTGATGTTGAGCAGCCACCTCCCTTCGCACAGCACTTCATGCTTGTGGCCGACAACATTAAAGCTGTACCAGCAGTGGAGGGCTCAATCATACTGCTGGGATCATGCCGAAGAATATTGTTTCTTCATGAAAGGGCAATTCATGTGTGTGTACATGTTCTAAACTTCCTAGATGAGGAATTGTAGGAGAGGGGTTTTTGTCTGAACTTCAAATTCCCAGTACTGTAAGAGACCTTCTGGTGTCTGCTCTATTTATTATATAAAACATTGGGCAGAAGGCAGCTACATTAAACCAATATTGAGGACTGAGTGTCCAGTTAATCATATTGCCCATCTTCCTGCCCAGAGAATACAGGTAACAGAGGCATTGTGTAGGGCACATCTACCTACCCAAAGATTTCAGGTAACAAAGTCATTGGGTAGCGCACATCTACCTACCCAGAGAATTCAGGTAACAATTGCGTTGGTTAGGACGCATCTACCGCCCAGAGAATACTGGTAACAAAGGCATTGTGTAGGGCACATCTACCTACCCAAAGAATTCAGGTAACAAAGGCATTGTGTAGGGAACATCTACCTACCCAGAGAATTGAGGTAACAAAGGCCTTGTGTAGGACGCATCTACCTGCCCAGAGAATACCGGTAACAAAGGCATTGTGTAGGGCACATCTACCTACCTAAAGAATTCAGGTAACAAAGGCATTGTGTAGGGCACATCTACCTACCCAGAGAATTCAGGTAACAAAGGCATTGTGTAGGACACATCTACCTGCCCAGAAAATACAGGTAACAAAGGCATTGTGTAGGGCACATCCACCTACCCAGAGAATTAAGGTAACAAAGGCGTTGTGTAGGACACATCTACCCGCCCAGAGACTACAGGTAACAAAGGCGCTGTGTATGGCACATCTACCTGCCCAGAGAATACAAGTAACCAAGGTGGTGTGTAGGGCACATCTGCCTGCCTGAGAACACAGGTAACAGAGGTATTGTGTAGGGCCATCTACCTACTCAGGAAGTATAGGTAACAAAGGCATTGTGTAGGATACATGTATCTTCCCAAGAAATACAGGTAACAAAGGCATTGTGTAGCGCACATCTACCTACCCAGGGAATACAGATAACAAATATGTTTCGTAGGGCACATCTAACTGCCCAGAGAACACAGGTAACAAAGGTGTTGTGTAGTGGCAATTGTACTGCAGTATTGAGAGATCCAGCTAGTTACAGCGGGCCTCATATACCAAGCCATTTGCAAATATATGTCTGATTACACTTGCAAATGGCTGCATTTACTCAAATGTAATGTTATGCCGCAGAGGTTTAATATTACATCTGAATAAATCCCACTCTAGAGCAGGGTGTTTGTGGTTAATTTGGGATCACTCACAAATTTGAGTGTGTGGCTACTCACACTCCTCTGTGACCCCTTCTCAGCTTGCAAATGGGTGGAGATTAATCCTGTGAAGGGCAGGGGTACATGTCTTTCAAGTATGAGAGGGGGGAAGGAACACCCTCAAAATTGATGCATCTCTTCAGTCACCCTCAAAACTGAAACAAGTGATGGGAGAAAGAGTGTCTCCATGATGCAAAATATTTTTTCAGGGACTAAAAAACCTGAAATCAGATATTTTCCACCCAACGAAGAGGATTTCAGCATTTGTAATTGTGCAACTGGTAGATATAGGAATCCAGAAAAGTTTACCATTGTACTCGAGAGACGTACTTTTGAAAAATGTTATATATTCATTAGTCTTAATTTTACGTCCATGCAAAATGTACTCTTCTGAAACAGGTTATTGAGTTGTTTGTAAATTGGATGGGTGGGGCCAATGTACCTCAGGAGGGGGCGGAGCTTCAGAGAATAAGATACAGAAACACTTCCAAGAGGATTTGGGCTCCTGGGTGCAGCTAATGTAATAATTCCTATCATGGTTTAAGTTCTCTTCTGATTATAATATTGCAGAAATGCACACGTTAAAGAAGTAGGGCTACAGAGGAGCAAAGTTTTGTTTGCAACATCTGAAAAACAACTCCTCTCCTGCAGTCACGTCAGTTATTCTATATGTAACTGATTCAACAAAAACCTTTATAAATAGGATGAACCGATTAACCTCAAAGACCCAGCAGAGTGGAGGGCAGCGACAGGCATTGACTGCCGCAAGTTATTTTCGCTGTTAGTAAACTCTGCCATATTTATTCAGCAAAATGACTGCACACCGGAAGCTGCTCTCTGTGGGAGCCGCTTTCACAATGGAAGGCTATATGGTATTGATCGGTCTGGGCAGTACATGTTTTCCCAGTGTGGATTACCTTTATTTACCGAAAAGTTCGCTTCTGGTTTCCTGTAACGCTGAAACGGGAGATGAATAACTCAGGTCTGTGCCTTTCCTTGTTTATCTTTACAGCCTCTTCTGCTGATGCAGGCTCAGCACAGGGTGGGTGAGCCGACTGATGACATTATGCCTTTCTAGGGTGTGAGCAGGTTGAGCTCTGCTCTCTCGCGCATATGCTGCCGTCAAGATTCATATGAAATGATTTAGAAACAGAGTGTGGGCTTGGGTCCTTCTCCCGTAAAACGTGTTTCACAGACACTCAATTTGACGTGTGCAGGGCTCCAGGCATCAGATCATGAATTTAGGGCCTGAGGGAAGCTAAAGTTATAGATGCCCATCCTCCATGACAGCAAGATCTGGTACCTCACTCTCCTATCCTTTCATCGCTTGGATCCCATGCCTACGAAGCGGCACGCTCAATTGTGCTGAGCACAGGAGCCGTGAAGAATGAAGGGTGTGTACATAGAATATAATGGCAACTTAGCTGATGTGTTGTTATGCATTATTTTCCAAACAATACTGTCAGCGAAAGTCAAGAGGTCTGGCTTTAAAGTTGTAATGCGAATACACACTGTTTGTGTAGTCCTTTGAATCCAAGCGTAAGCACATTAAAACTAGATCTTTATGTGTCGTACAGTGAGGTTATGGGAGGCCCGCTAGATTGCCACCATGTAGGAACAACATACTGTACATGTACTGAAGAGCATGTTCTAGGGAATGCTTTGAAGCATCCCATATCAATGCACCAAATAAACTAACACCACAGTGTAGACACCATCCACCACTGTCATCTATCTCTGGGATGGAGGGGTGGTAGCTCTGGGGTAGTAGCAGCAGTAGTCAATACAAAGCGCACAACATGTTAGCCCTTGAGGAAAAGCCAGGGAGCACACCCCTTTTTCACTTGATCCTCAGGGTGGAGAGATAGAGTAGTCCAGGGCTCTCTCAGGGAGATGGTATAAGTTAGAAACTTTGAACTCTGTAAAGCACACAGAAACACTTAATACTTCAATGTCCTGCTTTTTTATCAAAGAAAACAAACTTTCATCCACAATAAACTGTATACTTTAAATTGTACACAATGAAAGACAGACCTCTTCTGTTAATGAAGGTCTCACTGTTAACCAATGTTAAAGCCCTTCCTATGGGGTAGTTTACAGTGGTGATAATGCATAAACCCTTTGTATTGTATTTGTCACAGACTTCACAATGGAAAACCCCTCACTACTGAATTCTGCAGGCATTACACCACGCAACGCCCCATCCTGCGATATTGGACTCGGGGTCGGTGTTAACAATGTTGAAGTCAGTTATCAGCAATGGAAAGACTTCATAGGTGGATTTAACCCTTGCTGCTCAAACAAATGTCCATGAAAAAAATGAACGAAAGGGTTGAGGCAAAGTTCTCTCTATACTGTTTTTCAATCCTAACAACCTGAGAACTCTGCCTTACTATACAGCAAAAAGAAAAGAGGTTTTGTGCGAGCAAGAAATATTTTATTGTCCCTTCACTGGAGCAAATGTTGTCCTGGAATGGGCTTCAAGGCTACAACCATAACGAGATGTTTACATTTGTTAAAACACCAGTGTATAAATTAAAAAAATACAATATTACTCCTACAGTCCTTTGCTTACATTTGGGAAGCCATTAAAGCTTTGTGTTACTCTACACTTTGAGTGGACTCGGAGCCCAGACTAGTGATCTAGTCTTTTTTTGTAGGTGGAGCGGTTGTCTTCAGGTACTAACTTCTTTATTACCTGCAAGGGCTTTGAGTACACCATAAGCTCCACCTGCACACGAATCAGCATTTTAATTCACCACCACCTTCATTCATTCATACTCACCATTCCAGCATCCCAGGCACAATACGGACTATCAATTTCATGCCAACACATGGTGGCTCAGATTTACTATAATTTTGCATCAGGGTTGCATCACTTTTGTGGCGTAGCTCAGACTCAAAATCATTTTTGCCTTTTACTGAGCCACTCTAAGCCTCTTTGCTTGGCTCTGCGTTGGTTTAGAAATACAAAGTAATGCAACGTGGTGTATAACGCTGCCTTGAGTTACTTTTAGTCAGGTAGGTCTTACAAGGGTGGAGCATGAGTGTGCCCATGCATCCAACCATGCATTTTCAGACTGTTAGAAATGGGGTCTCTAGTTGGCAATGGCTTGCACCTTTGGCTAAGTAGGGACCCTTCTTCCTAGACAGGGTAAGATGATGCACTTCTAAAATAATCCCTGCTTACCACCTTGGTAGCTTGGCATGAACAAACAGACTTTTCTCAAAGGCAGTGTGTAAAGCATTGTGCACACATACAGTAACACAGTGAAAACACTACAAATGGACACCACACCAGTTTAGAAAATTAAGTGAAATTTTATATAAACTAAACAAGACCAAAACGACAAAAGTTCACAATACAGTACTAAAAATATAACTTTCAAAAGGTAGAAACAGTTTTGTTCAAAGCAATTTGCAGATGCAACACTGTGTTGGTTCCTTACATGCAGGGAAGGTGATGCGTTGGTTCCTTACTGCTGCGCAGGGGAGGTGATGTGTTGGTTCCTTACCACCGAGGAGGTGATGAGTCAGTTTCTTCCTGCGTTGGGAGGTGATGCGTCGGTTTCTTACTGTATCCCCCAATGATGCGACAGACCTGGCACCTCGATGCAATGCGTGATGATCCGGGACGATGTGTTGGTTCTTGCCATCGTACAAGAGGGCCAGTGTCAGAGTCGGTGCAGTGATCTCGGACTTCGGTGCACTCAATGCGGTGTGAGGCGATTTCTCAAGCCGCGGGCAGGTGCTGCACCAGTTTCTTCTGCGATGCATTGGAAAAAGGTGTTGAGTCATTGTACTTCTCCTCGCTGTGTTACTTTTCCATCTCCCAACAGCAGGAACAACTTCCACGGGCCCAGAACAGCAACAGGCACCTCTTGTAGGTCAGTACTCTCTGTAAGGGAGTTCTGGGGAGCGGTGGTGTAAAGTCTTTGTTTCCCTGATACTTCTAAAACAGGAGGCAAGCTCTATTTCAAGCCCTTGGAGATCTTCCTCAAGCAGGGGACACAGCACACAACAAAGTCCTTGTCCTTTTCTTGGCAGAAACAGCCACTGCAGGCCAAACCCAGATAGCACACTGCAAAGAATAAGTACCTCTGCTTCAGTTTCTCAGAGCTCTTCTCCTTGGCAATTGTTCCTCTTGAATTCCAGAAATGCTCTAACGTTCTGGGGTCTAGGCCCCAATCTTTATACAGTAATTATCTTTGTTTGGTGTCAGAGAAGGCCTATGCTCAGTCAAAACCAATTCTGTCCTCTCTGGTGCAGCTTCCCGCCAGAAGGTGGAGGCAGCATTGTCAAAGGCAGACCAGGCCCCTTCAGGTGTGAAAGAAATCTCCTCCCCCCACTCTGAATTCAGCCCAGGTCTATCCGGCCCAGCCCTGGCTCACCCTGGAGAGGCAGTACACACCTCAACCCCCCAAGTGGCTGTCTGAACAGAATGCATATCCCCAGCCCCTTTAACTACAAAGCCAGAGAGTCAATACAAAAACCTAGCAGAGGCACACAGGATGGCTAAGCAAGAAAATACCTACTTTCTAAAAGTGGTGTTTTCAAACACACAATGTAAAAGTAATCCTCACAAAAAGAAGCATATTTATATTCTGAGTTCAGGCATACTGAACTATAACTTCCTATCTTGTCTCAATGGAAAGTTATATTTATAAGATGTTATAAATTAACTCTCATTCTATCCTATGGCACAAATGTTCTTTCAATAGTGAGACGAAATTGGCAGTATTTCATTATCAGGACATGCCACACACATCAGGGCATGTGCTACCTTTCACATACACTGCACAGGTGTACCTTGGGCCTACCTTAGGGGTGACTCACATGTAACGAAAGGGAAGGTTAGGGCCTGGCAAGTGGGTGCCCTTGCCAGGTTGACATGGCAGTTCCAACCTGCGCACAGACACTGCAGTGGTAGGTCTTCGTTACATTTACAGGCTGCTTATGTGGGTGGCACAATCAGTGCTGCAGGCCCACTAGCAGCGTTTGATTTACAGGCCCTGGGCACACACAGTGCACGGTACTAAGGACTGACTAGTAAATCAAATATGCCAATCAAAAATCCATAACAACAATTTACAGGGAGTACTTGCACTTTGGCACTGAACCGCAGTGGCAAAGTGTCCAAAGCATCTAGACCAACAAAAACAAAGTCTAAATACACAGCATAATAACAGGAGCAAAAGGCAAAGATTACAGGGGAAATCCACACCAATGATGCCAGGTCTAACAGAGACAAACCTAGATTTCAAAAGACCTGGAAACCTGGGTTTGTGCCAAACGGTGCACCTACCTGACAGAGGCTTAACAGGAGGAAATATCTTTTCTCCATGTTAGTTGATCTTTCCATGTGTGCTACAGCACACATAGAACAAGCATTTGCAATGCAATAGGTCTTGCATTTACCAGAGTTTCAGGTATTGGCATTGTAAGTGATAAGGCATTTTATGTATGTGTCGTTAGAAACACAGATAAATAAAAGGCATTGTCATTTACAATGTCAATAGCTCAAATTCTCGCAAATGCGAGACCTATTGCATTGCAAATGCATTCAGTGCCGGTGCTATAAAAAGGTTTTTAAAGATATTTGAGTAAATAGTGCACGGGACCTGTAATTAAAGTCTACCGAGTAACAACACACGTAACAGGGATGTCGCCATGGGAGGTTACAAAATGAGCCAAGGCGGTAATAAGGAGGGACTACTAAGCCTATTGACCAATGGCCAGCCACAGTTTACAGTGGAAAATGACACCAGACAATGAAAAATATGGGCGGAGCTTCAAGTCCCTACTTGAATACAGCAAGCCTCGCAGAGCAGCGCATGAGCTCTCTCCTTTTAACGCAGTGCAGCAAATTCCCTTTCTACACCATGTTGCATGAAATAATAGGAAATGTACCTCTGCGTCTTTCCCGCCAGCCAATGACACTTTTTTATTGTTCATTCTGGCTGAAGAAAGAGTCACACTGGATCGCACAGTGGTAGTTTTCATCTGGTGTATGCTGACCCTCCTCGGGAGTCGATCGGCCAAAAGAGTAAACCTCTCACTTCTCGAACACCTGTGAGTGCTGCTTGGAGTCCATCATTGTTTATTATGAAGCCACAGGAAATGATGATACACAAAATGGCGGCCTTCCACATCGAGATGTCTTTAGTGGCGAGCTGTATGATTCCATAGACAGCAAAGAAGTATACACAGCTGTCCCAGTTTTTGAACTTTTCTGCTCCATCCTTCTGGACAGTGTCGAGTACAGTGCTTGCAATTCAAGTGGTTTGTTTGTGGCGCTATGTAAATTACCTTATTCACTTTATCTCAAAGTCTAAAACATCAGCCTGCTCTCCGCTACTTTACAAAGCCTAAGAATGTGTAAGGAGTTGGATAAAATTGCGTTAACTGTGCAGAAAGTGGTTTTGGTGCGTTTAACATGATTTTCATATTTAGCAGAGGTAATGCAGCATGAGTAAATGTTGCAATACCCCGGGCCTGCATGAGAAATCGGTGTCGATTAGCAAAAAATAACTGGTGTGAATTTTACACCTTTGAATGGTGGGAAAACAGGCAGAAATAACGTCTCTTAATATTATTCCCGAAATTGTTAAAGGTTTGCTGAATATTAGTTGCCAGTTGCATTAACACGATTGCCACAGTTGTAGTGCCAAAGAGCGGGCCTGACTTACTCCAAATGGGGACCTATATGGGCTGCAACCTGTCCTATCCATCAGGGTTGTGGTGGGCCATTTCTGAACGGAAGCCATCTTTTCTGATTTTCTCTCCTAGAGGCATCGAATGTAGACATTACGGCTTTCTCACAACATTTTCAGCTCTCGATCCTTTGAGAAGGTAGTTGTTTTTTTAACCTTTGTCACACTTTAAATATAGCCCAATCAAATTTGCACATCGTCTTTATCCATCTATAGAATCATGCTTGCACATTCTCCCATATTACCATTAACACTTATGAAATGCCTCAGTGCTCCTGTTTCTAACATTGATATTGTGCCTTAAGCTGCCCAGGCTCACGTTCTTACTAGAAGATTCATGCTGACACAATGCTTTAGATATATTCTAATGTGTGTTCAGGCAAATGCAGCAAATGTGCTATGGTAAGAAATAAAGCCTAGGAAAAGGGCTATTAGACCTATGGTCGAGGCCACTGGAATTGGGCAGCAGACGAGGAGTAAGTTATGTGGCAAAGTTGACAAAATTATTTGGCAAATCTCACATTTTGCTGCATGTTGCAGCACATTTTATTTGAATAGTGTTACTTCCTTACTTAGTCATTTATAGGTATGAACAATGGGGAAATGTTTCACCTCTTTAATATCTGTTCAACACAAATACAACAATCAGCAACTGGAAGGTGATCAGGTAACCTTGACAAAGGGCCTGTCACTGGGTTGCAACAGGTGGCAGCGTTTAGTAACTTTTGATCTGACTGAGCTAGAAACAATTTGTTATAATCTGCAATGTGCAAAAATGATGGAATATCATAAATACACCGAAAATGCCACAGCTGAGGAATCGCTCAATTCCAATTGCTCTGTCTATACCTGAGCTTCCTTAGCAGCTTAAATCAACAATTCACAGAGTTGTGTCCAAACCTACTTAATGGCAAAGGCTCTCTTAATGGTAGCATGGGACAACTCAAGCAGTTGAAAAGCTAAGCAGTGCATTATGAATCCTAAAAATAAGAGGACATCCACTGTTAGCCAAAAATTATTATTATGAAAGTTATATAACATATGACTGATCAGGAACATCTTGGAATGCTTGATTAAGCGGAAAATGTTGTCCAAATCTCTACACACGATTGCGGAAGAGGTGAGCGCTGAGTCTAATGTGGATATCTGTCATGTGCGGGGTTCCTTGTGGCCAGAGACAAGCAGGAATCGCAGGGTTAATTGACATTTTAAAAATCTGGAATATTATTTGCTCTAATAATGCTCACACAGTGCTGAATTTGCAGTGTCCGTGATTTCCGCTGATGAAAATACCTATAAAAAAACCTAGTGAGACAACACTCTTCCCTGGGCCTCTAGGGATGCTCCCCAATTTCTATTGATTTGCTGCACATTTGAGACCTAGTCTAGTTACCTGATTTGTGCTCATTATTGCATCATTTATTTAACTGAGATGCTTCATGGCAAGTGATTTCTGTGTATTTTCATTGATTTAATGATGCATTCAAATTTTTCCTGTGTTTTATATTACCCCTTAAATTGTAATAATCCTTCATGTTTTTCCTAAATTTCAGATCACAAACTCTCTTTTTCGGTCAGTATTTCTTACTGACTTTATTTTAAAATGCTAGAATTGGGTTGTTGGTTGACTGCGGTATGAGCCTAAGTCAGGCAGCAACCACAATCTTAGTCAGGGTAAGACACCAGCAATCCCCAAATTATCCTGTGCTCACCCTCTGGTAGCTTGGCACAAAGCTGTCAGGCTTAACTTGAACGCAATGTGTAAAGGATTTGTGCAAAACTTCAAACAGTAAACGAGTGAAAACACTTGATTCCACACCTGTTTAGAAACATAGACAATATTTTCATAAATAATACAAGACAACAATGACAAAAATCCAATAAGTAGAACCCGAGATATTAATTTTTAAGGCATTAGGTGCAAATAGTACCAAAAAGCTCTAAGCACCAACTAATGATATCTGGTCATGCTGGACTGGGACAAAGTCAAAAGTTCAGGCCCATCTTTCTTTAATAAAATAAAATTATACCAAAAACAAAAAAAAAAGTTCAGGCCACTGCAATGAAGCTCGGGCCGGCTAAAGGGACCAGATTGGCCCAGCTGACCAAAAGTACATCCATCCGGCCTGCATCAACGTTGAAGATCCAGTCAATGGAGGGGCTGCGGATCGCAAAAGGGGAGATGCACTGATGTCAACAATGCGCTGGTCCTGTTTGTGCAACAGCAGCGATTCATCAATTCGGAGTTTCAGCTTTGAAGTCAATGGTGTCGTCGGAGATGCAATGACTTTTCTTGAAGAGCGTCATACAATTGTGGTTCTGAAGGCGGAGCAGTGTCTCTAAGCCACGCAAAGGCAGCAACTTGCCAGTTCTGGTCCATGCACTAGGGGCGATGCACTGGTTCCGATCTGCGCAGTGGCGAGGAGGCTGACCATGCAGTTGCGGCAATGCGCTGTTTCCTCTCTGTGGAGGCGATCAAGTATTGAGCAAGTACCTTAGGTCGGCTTCCAAATGTCCAAGACTGGGGTGGCACCACTTGGCAGGGTAGACACACAGAGGGCAAAGTCCAGGTGAAGAAGCAGGAGAGTTAGGAGTCTATTATGCCCCTGATACTTCATATCAGCCAACCAGCCCTTGGAGTTACTCTGTGTTCTTGGGATCAATTGATGTAGGTCCAGTTCTTCGTGCCCAGATCATAAGGGCAGCAGCAGGTTGGCACAGCAAGAAAGCAGTTCTTCTACAGCAGTAGTCCAGTACAGAGGCAGTTCTTCAGCAGCACATCAGTCCTTCTTCTTGGCAGATTATCCACAGGGCCAGACGTTTACTAAAGTGGTAGGGTCTGAGGTCCAGTTCTTATACTCAGTGGTGCCTTTGAAGTGGGGCGAGACTTCAAAGAACGGTCTTTGAAGTGGACTTAGGTCCTCCCTTCCTGCCCTGGCTCCAGACTCACTACAGAGGATTATGCAGGAGGTTATGCAGCCCGTTATGTGGAGACAAGACACAGCCTATTCAGGTGTAAGTGTGAGGCTGTACCCAGCTGCTCCCACCGATTCTCCCAGGATGGTCCATCAAGTCACGCCTAAGCTCTCATTGTGTGGGCTGTCCAGGGGGAATACACAAAGTCCCGCTGCCACCTTCTCGAGATGTGTATCAGAGACATGCTGCAGGCATGTTGTGGAGTAAGGGTCTGGAAAATATGGTGCTCAAACTTAATATTATATGAGTGTTGATATGCTTACATTATGAATATTGTTCTGTTTTTGAATCTCCTTACAGATCTAGGGCGCTCGGAATTGAGTGTATGCACCTGAACGTCTGCGTGCAGCTATGACAAGTTTGTAATTTCCTTTCCTTCTACCTGGTTTTGGTTTGGTGCCTTAGGGTGCACCACCAAGGTAAGAATTTCTGTTGGTCCTGAGGAATGCTGAGCCATACTGGGGCTCTATAGCTGAAACATGTCGACCCCTGTAGGACATAGGGTCCAAATTTACACCATCCCATATATGTCAGTTTTTTCACTTTGTTTTTAATTGGGTTAGAGCTACCCCCTTATTAAAAAGAATTTATTTGAGGTGTAGTCAATATCCATTTTCACTTGCACTTGTTTTTTGAATATTAATCACTTACTAACAAACAGGAACCCGATGAAGACAAAAGGTTACCTACCTTGAGTAGGTGCCTGAGGGTTCCTTTTTTCCCTCAATATAAGCACTTCGGGCTATATACTTCCGTCCTTCCCTTTCCACAACTTTCCTTTTTTTCTACTTCCTTTCTGGTGGTGGAGATTAACATACCTGTTTCTAAATAATTTCTCCTCCCCGGTTTTCATTATTTTGTTTTTGGAGTTTTTCTTCCTTATCAGGTTGCTCTCCTGTTGTTTGGTCACATGCTGCAGGCATACAAGGTTAGCAGCAGAAAAATTCCAAATTTCTAAAAATTATATTTTCAAAATTGTAAAACTAAATCCAAATGTTGCCATTAAAGAGGATTTATCATTACTAATCCATAGGTACCAAACATGACCGTTCTACTCCCTCTCAATTAGGAATTATAGCTTATTAAAAGTAATAAAGAATCCCCAATGTTATCCTATGAGAGGGGTAGGCCTCACAGTAGTGAAAAATTGATGTGGGAGCTTTTCACTACCAGGACATGTAAAAACTAAAAGTACATATCCTGCCATTTACTTTCACATGACTCTGGCCTATGGGCTGTCTAGGACCTACCTTAGGGGTGACATGTGTGATAAAAGGGGAGGTTAAGGCTTGGCAAGAGGCCTTAAATGCCAAGTCGACATGGCAGTAAAACTGAACACACAGGCTCTGCAGAGGCAGGCCTGAGACATGTTTAAAGGGTTACTGAATTGGGGGGCACAATCAGTGTTGGGGAGAGGATGTGGCCTAATGACTAGGGTGGTCGAACTTGAAGCTGTGGGACCAAGTTCAAGTCTCAGCAGGGACACTTCCCATCCTGTGATTTTTGGCAAATCACTTAATCTCCCTGTGCTAAACAAAAAAAATGAATGTTTGCAACTGGTGCTCAAGTAAAGCGCTCTGATACCTTCGGGTCTAGTTTGCACTACATAAAAGTAAAAATAAATTAAAGTGTTGCAGGCGGTGTAGTAGCATTTAATTTACAGGCCCTGGGCACAAGCAGTGCACTTTAATAGGGATTAATAGGTACAATTAATATGCCAGTTGTAAATAGGTCTGTCAAAACCATGTTTAGGGGAGTGAACAAAAGCACTGGTTAGCAGTGATAAAGTGCACAGAGTTCTAAGGCCAAACAAATCGAACTCAGCAAAATTAAAAGCAAGCAGACAAAACATTTGGAGGAAGACCACCTCAAGGCTGACAGGTCTAATAAAACCTTTTCTCTAAGAAACCATTACCTCATAGTTATTGAGATTAACACTGGCCCGGCCCCCCTGCAAATTTGGGGGCGCCACTGTCATGCAGATTATCTAAGCCAGGGGTCTCCAAACCGGTCCTGGAGGGCCGGATACATGCCAGATTTTTAAAATTACTACATGTATCTCAATGGGGATATCCAAAAAATCTGGCATGGATCCGGCCCTCCAGGACCGGTTTGGAGACCCCTGATCTAAGCGATAGCACACCCATATGTTTACGAATCTATCTTTGGGATTCATTATATTACCCATTCAGTCTTGGGTGGTAATTGAGCAGCCAGAAAACATCAATGTTTTTGGCTCTGAAATGTATGCACCATTACAAGTTTTGCCCTTGGAAAATAGAAAAATGCATATTTCCCTTATGTGCAAATTTAGAATGTCCTGTGTTTGGCCTCATGATTTGCACCACATTTTAGATGGGGAAGATTGCGGAAGCAAACAATTGTGGGATATGTTATTAGCACAACCATTACTACCCAAGTCCAGGAGCAAAGTACATTTTGGTCCTGACTCAAGATTTTGACAAGAAAGGGAATGAGTCCTTTGGTTTAAAGGTCTTTGACAGGACTGGATAGAGAGGGCACAGTGTGGCTGGAGAGGACCGTCGCTGACTAATTACTTTTTGCACGTATCTGTGAGAGTACCAACGCTTCCTCCCACCCCTCTCAGTCCCCATGATTTACTGTAGCAGTGACTGCAAACTTAGAAGAGCCACAGACCAAATTCATATTGTATTTTGGCCATGGTTGTTTGGACCCACTTGCTACTCACGTATATAAGATAAACTAGGTGCCGAATGAGCTTGGTGAGCCCCGAAGAAATTATTCCTTATATAGAGTTTCTTCAGGAAGCACCGGGTGCTATGGAAAGATTCTATGTTTCTAGGATTGACTTTCCATGAGCAATCCATCTCAATAACTTGCATCTTCATGGTTTGTGAATACATCTTCAAAACCTTGTAGAGAGTTCACTTTTATCCTCTTCGAGCTGAGCTCGTCATGAGCCACGGTGCTCTGGTGCTCATGACGAGCTCAGATCGTGATGAGCCCTGGAACGCTCGCATGCGGGGATAATTCCCCTGCTGTGCTGAGCGTTCCACGGGAACGGGTGTGGCCGTGACGAGCTGAGCTCGTCATGAGCACAGGAGCGCCGTGCCTCATGACGAGCTCAGCTCGTCATGAGCATGGGGGCGCTGTGTGCGCCCCCCTCCCCCCAGCACAGCGGGGGATTAACCCCCGCAGCGAAGGGGTTATTTGAGGTAGAGAAGTATGCATGCGGAAGCCTGACAGCTATAGTAGATGCCACGCTACACTCCAGAGTAACCCCTTTTCCCACAAGGTGTTGGCACCAATGACAGCTTGACTCATTAGAGGCATGTCCCTTTCATCTTCCATCTACCTTTGAGTAATTCCGGCCACTCAAGGTAAAAGACTCCTCCCCACTGCAGCACACCTTTAGCCAGGTGTGCCAGGCGCAGATCAGGGCGGTGCTTTGTATTGCAATCAAAGCTTTACCCCTGCAAGAGTCATGAACATACCCATTCCCTGAGATGAGTAGATCAGGGACAGGGGGAGTTACTGTTTGAAGTAGGCATTCCATCCTTCACTGTGCAGCTGGCCCAGATCTGCACTTTGAGGGTGGACAGAGGTCTACCTGCAGGTGTGTGCAGTGATTGACTGTGCCCCCTTCACAGGGCTATCTAGAGCAATCCATGATGCCCACTTTTCCCCTTGTGGGGTCTCCCTGGAGGGGTGCACTGACTATGCAGCACCTCTTTGTGCCAAACAGTGAGCATTCCTCCTGGTGGCCTCTTTGCTGTTGTGCCCGCTTCTATAATATGGCATGGGCATAGAGGCAAAGTATTTCCCTCATTTGCATGGGGCATGCATATAAAGGATTGCTTCTTAAGATACCACCAGCACCATCTGTATTACAGAGAGGGCCACACAAAGGGCTGTGGGCCCTTCTACATTAACAAAGTGCCCAGGTAAGTGCTGAAGTCTGTAGAGGACCTTTCTCCTGGCTAAGAACATTTCCAGATTTTCAAAAAACAAAGTGCCCAGGTAAGTGCTGAAGTCTGTAGAGGACCTTTCTCCTGGCTAAGAACATTTCCAGGTGAGTGTGGATTGGTCATTCACATGTGCAGGAAACACTTTCTGATCTTCTTGCAGGTATTAGAAGTGTATGTGTGGCTATATGTGTCTATGTGTAAATGTTTGTATGTGTGTGCATGCGGGTGTGTGTCACACGATCGTCCACCACCTTAGGTTAGGTCCTGGAGCAAATATGCTCAGTGTCACCCTGTTCTCTTTTAACAAGCGACAACAAGGTGTCCAATGTGGAGCATCAACTCACAGTTACCCTAACTCCTGTGTTTCTTGAGGTCTGGGTTGGGCTGGGTGGATCTCTCTTTCCACTATCTGTCAAAGAAGGTAAGCAGAATAAATGCTTTGATGTAGGATTTGCAACAACCAACCTTCTGCAGTGGTTTGGGGCTTTTCAGCAGAGGCTTGGGAATTTTGTGGGTGTGACTGGTGAGCCCTCTTTCCCTTTTGCTGGGTGGTCAGCCTCATCCACCTGTGTGGATTAGGGCTTCTGTATGCTCTGTTGGTTGGTAAACACCCCATGGTGCAACTATCTCCATTTACCCTCTGATTCTGGTGGAGTGGGATGGGAATGTTTGAGAGGTAAATGATGAACAAACACTTTATCGGGAGGGACAAGGATGCTGTGTCCAGCGCTGTTCAATATTCAGTAATATTGCCATTGAATGAAGACTATTCACTCCAATACACTGACAAAAATAAAACTACATTTTGCAAAACAAATCCTTTTATTGTTTGTGAAATTACCAACACTGTACTTTTCTTGTGATCACTATTTGTAAACCAGTGTGTTGGTGCAAGCAAGACATATATCAACAATGGATATGTTGGTTTTTCCATCTTCACAAAGTTGGAATATATTCTTGAGTTTACTACTGCATCTTTATGTAATGTATAAAACCTACAGCTGCACCAATGCTTGTGGCTGTCTCTTTGCTTAATTTCAGCTTAATGTTGCACACACACTTTGTTACTTCATGTTTTGAGCTCAAGTATCATATAGCAGTATCTAGATATCAACATTTTGATACATTTTCGCCTTTCTCAGAGGGAAAAAAGTCTACATTTTTCATTTTGCAAATACTCCACTTTAAAATGTTCTCTGTCATTCAGTCCTCGAAGCATTTGGCATCAAATGCAAAAACAACATGATGATGGATGGAATGCTCAAATTAATCTGAGCCACTGGCAATCGCTCTGGCTACATTCCAACCCATAGTTTTTCGACCACCATGGCACCTCAGTTTGGACCCAGCCATATGCAAATCAGTCTTGACCCTGTTCTTCAGACAAACAGTCCAGCCTGAACTGCCATGCCTAGTCATCCATGAACCGTAACACAAGCAACCCAGGACCAATTGTGCCCTTCTTGTGGGCTCTTAAATTGGGTATAGCTTGGTTACAGTGGCACATTAAGCCTGGGACCCACGTAAGTTCCTCAAATGCAAAAACAGCAAGGTGATGGATGGAAGGCTTTAATACCTCGGCTGCTAATGGTTTTCCCCTCCTGTGCTGATCCTCATTGTACCCCATTGTTCATGACAAGCTCAGCTCGTCATAAGCACAGCTCCACTGTGCCTCATGACGAGCTGAGCTCAGTCACTGGCAATCACTCTGGACCATATCCCAATCCTGGGATCACTGTGCCACTGGAACTAAGCTATACCTGGCTGAAGAGCCCTAATAACTAGGGCAAAACCAGTCCTAGGTTGCTTGTGCTCCGGTTTAGAGAGGGCCTGGTTTGGCAGTTTGGCTGGTCTGTTCTCATGATGAGCAGGGTCAAGACTGATTTGCATATGGCTGGGCCCAAGCTCAGGTGGCATGGTGGGTAAAAAACGATGGATTGGGATTTGGCCCAGAGCGACTGCCAGTGGCTGAGATTAATTCAAGCATTCCATCCATCACCTTGTTGTTTTTGCATTTGCTGCCCTTCGTGCACTGAGTATGCCCAGACATGGGTCCTGGGCTCACTGGGCCACCGGAACCAAGCTATACGTGGCAGAAGAGCCCTAACTAGGGTGAAACTGGTTCTAGGTTGCTTGTGTTACGGGTGAGGGAGTACCTGGGCTAGGAGTTCGGCTGGACTGCTCCCATGAGGACCAGGGCCAGGATTGATTTGCTTATATCTGGGTCCAAATTGAGGTGGCATGGTAAGGAAAAAAAACATGGATTGGGAGGTGGCCCGAGCGATTGCCAGTGGCTGAGGTTCATTTGAGTACACCATTCATCACTTTCTGGTTTTTGCATTTGGCATCAAAGCCAGCATCCTCACATGGGGCTGCCTTTTGGGGTCTAAATCCAGGCTTTTTGCAAAGCCCATGTCCTGCCTTTTACAGTACAGTTGGAAAATACATCAAAGCCTAGACTTACTAAGATTTTGCATAGGGTTGGGTCAATTATTTGGCGCAGGCAGACACAAAATCTATTTTGGGATTAACAAAGCCATGCAAATCCAAATCTGTGTGCCTTTGTAAAAAAAAAAAAAAGTAATGCAACACACACATACTGCTCACTTGCGTTACCCTGCATCAGGGGTATTAAGTGAGAAGTGCATGGACGTCTCTTGTAACCACAAAGACTTGTAAACAAGGGTTTGTGGCAAAATGTTGCACCTATCTGAAACTGGCATAACAAGGAGAAATATCTTTATGCTGCAGCACACATACAAATAGCAAATAGCCTCAAAGAAAAGTTCTCCTGCACAAAAACTATCCTGACCATGACACATGCATCCTTGCATCATGACACAAGGATCCCTGCACTCGTGGTAAGCAGACACAATTGTGCCACTGATGGTAGTGAGCAGAACTGCATCATAAATATGGCACAGTACTGATCTTCTCCTTTCATGCAATGCAGCGCAGCACAGCAACTTCACTTGCTCTGCTGCATTGCATGAAATGCTAGTAAATATGCCCCCAAGTCTGTCAATGTCAGGATTCCGCATGCATGAGTTGATGGAATATTCAATGAGTGTGTGCAAATTAGCTAAGAGGTCTTTCACACAATAATTGGGACAGCGAATCCACTGTGAGACCTCACTGGAAGGAGACAATGTTTACTAGCTACCGTCATCACTAGCAAAACCATGTATACAAATGAGAATTACGGGGAGTGTTCTAGATTTGCTGCAATGATCCTGCCCAGTATCCAATGTCCCTTTAGTATACAGAATATGATGGCCCAGTGCCACTAAAATGAGCAGTGTCTTGGATTTCATGCATTGTGATGTTGTGAAGGGTGTGAATGTAAGTCACATAGGAATCTTAGATCCCTTTACCTGTATAGCTATAATTAGTATAGCAGGTGAAAAAGTGCTGTGGGCCAGGGTTTTAAGGGGCCCTTGTACCAGTTGTGAAAGTCTTTCACCTATTAACCAGCAAGGCACATTTTTGCAAATCTATCTGACCTTAGGCCTTATGACACGGTGTTGTAGCGTAGCCAGACCTGGGCTGAAGTGAGCTTGGAACTGTGCTAGGCTTGTTTATATTAATGCAATGGTACCATGCCATCACTAAGGGCTTTGAACGATAATTTGAAGGTGTTGTTTGTCCCCAAAAAAGTTTCACACGAGACGCAAAAGTGGTTAGTAAGGTAAATATAATGTCAACTGCCAATGTCCATCTGCAAATGCAAGTTGTATTAGGAAATAGAAGGTGGTATGTGGTTTTGCATGAGGCAATTATAACATAAATACTTTATGGTATACTCTGCTTTTACAATGTGTCATTGACATCACTCAATGCTTTACTGTAGTTTTCTTGACGGGTTTCCAAGAGCTTTGGTTCCACATATATCCCTGGGTTACACAAGCTGATGCACAGCCTGTGGTCGCTGGTAGGCAGCCAGTTGCTGCCAAAATAATGAGTGCCCTGTTATGTTCGACTCTATCAGCTAATCTTAAACGTTCTTCTGTCAACAGCAGTTTATAAGCTTGGATATTGCTTATGTATGTTCTTAGGAAACGTTACAACAAACAAAAACTGGCTGCAAGTGCCACACATGACCTCGGGATAGTTGGCAACCAAGACAGTACTGGGTGTCATAGAAAAAGAAATAACTACAAATATTTGTTTTCACCAACTGCACAAGAACACAGAGCCCAGTCATTTTCTAGCAAATATCTTGAACAAATATTTACACAGCATTTACAACAAGCACGTCGTGATGTGAATAGATGCTCAGAGCAAGTGTAATGTTTTTGCACCCAGAGCTTAACGCAAATGTACTTGTTCAGACAGGCTGGTGAAAATACCGGCACAAAATGACACAGCTAAGGTGCAAAATACATCCATGTTCCTGTGTTTAGCATTGTGCTAAACTGTCAATGACAGCACCGGCACTGGCGTAACGAAACTTGAGGGGCCCCCTCCGGATTCATTAAGGAGCTCTCCGGGCAGAGTACTGTGCTGTGGGCGCCCCTCCCCCCTCCCCCCCCCCTTCCCCAGCTTTGGCCCCTCCGGCGCTGCGGGGGGTCCTGTGTTACACCACTGAGCACTGGCCTGAGTGCTGGTGGACTCATGTCAAACAATCTCTGTTTGCGTCCTGCCCCCCTCCTCCACCTCCCCACACAGCGGGGAGCACTATTTGCAAGCACTGCCAACTGGGTTTTCCAGTGGCGCGAGCTTTCAGAGTGCATGCGCACATTGCAGCCCTTCACTATTTTGGTTCCAGTGCTGCGGAACTGTCTGCACCACCCTCAAGCCGGCGCTGGTCATTGATACATGTACCAGCAGGCGTGCGACGCCCATAGGGCTAAAAGAGCTTCAGACCCCCCATCATGTGTGTCAGCCCGTGCCAGTTATTGAGCTGCTGTAGGCTGGCTTGTCTGACGTTTGTGTTATTGCAGCCTCACCGAGCACTTCACAGGTCTTTAAAAGACCATTTACTTGTTAACCAGGCTGTGTTGTTTTTTCACCCCTTCTTAGAACCCCTGCATCTCCACTTTGACTATTGCCAGAAGAATTACCCCCCCCACGCCCCCCCCCCCCGAAATTTTTAGTAGCCCCCCACTGCACCCCGAAATTTGCCTCTAGTTGCTACTCTGACATGTGCCATAATTCACTGGCCAAAATGACCCGTCATAACATTTTTCCTGTCTTCTTTTACACCACCCTTCATGTTTTCTTCTCACTCTAAGGTGCGTCAATGGAGTTTGGTAATTCATTCTGGCACATCAAGAGCCAAAAGAACACGAAAAAGAAATATGTCATGTCTGAACCGAAGTTATCAGAATGTCTGAATCATAAATAGCTGGAATTAATACTTATCGTGACTCCTGATACGTGGTTTGACTCCTGCTGGGTGCTTAAACCCTCCCATGTTCTCAGCCAGGGCTCGCTGCGCTGTTGTACTGCACATGGTGACGCGTACGAGGCTCGGGGGAACAGGCCGCTTGTGGGAGCAATCGGGAACATGTTCATGCGCCCTTAAAATATCATCATAGTCTGAGATTTGACTTGTGTGAGCAAAGCAGCCCCGGTGGGGATGAATGGAACAGGTAACCTTTGCAGGAAGAGCCGCAATTTAAACCCATCCATCTGAATCTGTGAGCAGCACAGCGGAAGGCAGAGCTGCCCCCTCAGAGGAATAGAGAATGCTGCAAAAGTACTTACTTTCAGGACTCAGAGAATATGGGCCAGGATGCCCGCTACCCCCTCCCAACACCAATTCCCCATGGGAGGAGACAGACACAGGTTTGAACTTTTGGAAGGCGGGGGGGAGTTACCCCCCTGGCCGTATTTATTAAAATATGAACCAAAATTTAAAACTTTAAATTAAAACGTTTCATGAATCATGTACAATTTTACTTCCATTACATTTTGATGAAGACAAGTTCTTTGGCTAACCTTAACAAATCTCTAATACAAAGGTTTCCTAGCCGAGTCTAGCATCCTGAAAATGCATAACATTCTAAAATAAAATTGTACATCCTAGCATTAAGGGCCAACGGCAAGGTCTTAACCGGTGTCAGATCCCTACTACCAAATTCCCGCCCTCACGGTGTGAGTGGCGCATGCGCAGAGGACTTTACCCTCGCTGCCAACTGTAACTTCCCTTGTCGTGGGGGCCCCCTTTCACTCGACGCCATCTTAAAGGTCGTCTGAGTTCTCGTGCGAGGTATCCGTAAGAAGGACAGCGTGGACTCCCTCCCTTCCCCACACTCTCTTCCGCCGGAGCGGATATCCGGTCCCCGGGAAATTCGTAGGAGGGGCATATAGCCGTCTCCCCCTGGGAGGGGCCTATGGCCGTCTCCCCCTAGGCGACCCATCCGTAGTAGGTGCCGCCTCCCCGTGGGAGGGGCCAATGGCCGCCTCCCCCCGGGCGCTCCCATCCGTACTGGGTGGCGCCCCCCCTAGGGACCTTGAAATCACTGCTCACCGATCATGACCTTACCGCCCGACCAAAATAAATACGACAGTTGTTTTACCTACTAAAAGGAAAGAAAATACGCCTAATCAGCAATAGCTTGACAATTCATCACTTTGACATTGCTACAAAGGGAAGCAAGTCCTAAAGCAGAAGACAATTTTTATTATTTGATCCATTCCTCTACGTTTCTACAAAGGAAAAAAGTCCTACAAACATTTATGCAATCAAAGGCATACACCATGATGCAAAAAGTGACTGTACCTTTTTAATACATTCAAATATCACCAACAATTACTTTATTCAAAAAACATTGCAAAAAGGGGCTGGTGGGTGGGTCAAAATTGCCGCTTGTTCCTTCGAGGGCTCACGAGCGACGAGTGGTGCAGCCTTCAGAGCACTGGAACAAGAGGAAGCTTCGTTGAATTCCCGCTCCATTTATCCATCTGCGGGAGGGTGGGTGCCCGCCTCAGGTACGCCCATCCGTGCGCGGACTTCCGGGCGGGTGTCTAGGACAACCCCTTCTGGGCAGGAAGGGCGTGCTCCGGCTACGCCGCTTTGGGCATACCAGCCGAGACACGCCCCCGCTCACAACGGTTTCCCGGGGGGATCGGGGCACCCATCCATACGTTCGGGGGGACCGAGTGGTCTTCCCTTTCCATATGGGCCGGGATGCCCGCCACCCCTCCCAACACCAATTCCCCATGGGAGGAGACAGACACAGGTTTGAACTTTTGGAAGGCGGGGGGGAGTTACTCCCCCGGCCGTATTTATTAAAATATGAAACAAAATGTAAAACTTTAAATTAAAACGTTTCATGAATCATGTACAATTTTACTTCCATTACATTTTGATGAAGACAAGTTCTTTGGCTAACCTTAACAAATCTCTAATACAAAGGTTTCCTAGCTGAGTCTAGCATCCTGAAAATGCATAACATTCTAAAATAAAATTGTACATCCTAGCATTAAGGGCCAACGGCAAGGTCTTAACCGGTGTCAGATCCCTACTACCAAATTCCCGCCCTCACGGTGTGAGTGACGCATGCGCAGAGGACTTTACCCTCGCTGCCAACTGTAACTTCCCTTGTCGTGGGGGCCCCCTTTCACTCGACGCCATCTTAAAGGTCGTCCGAGTTCTCGTGCGAGGTATCCGTAAGAAGGACAGCGTGGACTCCCCCCCTTCCCCACACTCTCTTCCGCCGGAGCGGATATCCGGCCCCCGGGAAATTCGTAGGAGGGGCATATAGCCGTCTCCCCCTGGGAGGGGCCTATGGCCGAGACCCCTAGGCGACCCATCCGTAGTGGGTGCCGCCTCCCCCCGGGTGCTCCCATCCGTACTGGGTGGCGCCCCCCCTAGGGACCTTGAAATCACTGCTCACCGATCATGACCTTACCGCCACAGGCCGGATAGTTGACCGACTATCCGGCCCCCCCACACCTCCTAAAGGTCATGTCTCCTCAATGCCACTAGCCATGCTATGAAGTCTCCAATGAGTAAATCATTCCCAGCCCTGGACAGGTGAACCCCATCATTCAAATAACAGTGATCACCCCGAATACACCCATGGGGAATGCTTTGTAAATGCGCGGAGCGAAACAATTTCTCAATTTTGTTGTTGACCCTCTTTACCGAGTGGTTCAACGCCGACACAGAGATACCCCCCCGCCAGGTTCTTCTGGGGATCATGTGGGACCAGGCAATCGTACACCCCGGGAGCCTCTTAGCCAACCAGCTGACTGCCGACAATATGTGTTCTACTAACACCCGTCTTCCCAGTCTTACCAAGTCATTGCCTCCCAGATGTACTATGATTACAGATGGCGGTGACCTTTGCCGCCCTAAGAGTTCCTCCACAAAGGTTTGAAATTGGTAAAAACAGAGGCCTCCCTTCCCATGGAAGTCACTCTGAACCCGTATTCCCCAGATGCGTGAGTCGCGTCACCTGCCTTGAATACGTCCCCGGCACGCCTCACGTATGAGTGGCCAACGACCCATACCACTTGATCTCCAGTCGGTGATCCTTGACCGCTGGTCCTCTGGTGTTGGGCCGATCCCAATTTCCGCCCCGCGTCACAGGCTTGCGAAACTGTAATCCAAACAAAAGACAACAAGCGTGAATGCATTTCATCAGTCTTTTACAACATGTGCAGTCGCACATACCTCTTGAAACAGTTCGAGGACCAACGGCCTAACTGTTTCACTTCTTCCGTACCCAGACCTCGAGCCGTAGCCTCAGTAGCGGCCCCTATTCTGAATGAGAGGGTCCCAAAATCACACGGGTTCAAGCACGCCGCAGCAATCGTAATTGCCAGCACCCTCCGAAACTTAAATCTCGTCAACGGGGTGCCGTCCTTGTGTCTAAGCAGGGCCCCCCCCCATGTTGACGACCTCTGTGCCAGGTAGTCCTCTACATACCTTATGGGACAACTGGGGCTCCCACGGGCGCGCTGCAAAACCATGCTATTCCCCAACGCTTCCTGGTCTGTCTTGGACCTGGCTATCGAGATCCACAGAGATGTGGTAAATATTTGATTTACCGTCCTAATTTCTATGCAGGTAAGTACTTAAACAAAAATAACTCAATCGGAAAGAAAGACGCAGAGTCCGTGGTGTTAGAGTTCTTAGGGGTTTTATTCCTTAAAAAGGAATGGTTCTGGTACCGGATATCGGGTTCCTGACACCACTGGGGTGCAGGAAGGGATAGAGCAATGCTTTATTGACAATACATAACTTTTATACTTAAATCATATAATGCAAACCAATACAGGAGGCGTAACAGCTGAGAGAAACTAGATAAGAGCACACACGTGTTAGCAATACGTAAGCAGGAGGCGTGAATGAGGCGTGTACATAGAGGTGTGTGCTAGAAAACGTCACATGAAAGTGTCACAAGTGGGTGGTTACATAGCAGAATCTTGCAATGTCAGCAGAAATCGGGGATCTGGATGCGCGCGCAGCTGCATGACGTGTAATTGACGTGAAGCAAGAGGGGGCAGGGGACTTGACATTTACACTAGAGGAAAGAGACAGAAGTCTGGCATGTCAGATCAACTCGTTCCTCTATCATATCTGATATCTGATGTTTGGGAACCATATTATCTAGAAGGAAAGCTTTCTTGGGCAGAGGCTATTTTATACTGACTGTGAGTGCGTGTATAAGCGTCTACGTGTCTGCATGAGATGCGAGGGGGCATGGGCCTACCATGGTAACAGGAGCTATGAATTACTTGCACGGAGACAGTAAGGCCTGACCCTTTGCTCTGCAGCTGGAAGGATGTTTACTTAAGCTAGTAGGCAGGAATGTATTTTTGAGGAGCGGAGCAGATAATTTGAAGGTTGGATGCAGTCTTGGCAGGCAACAGGCTGAGCTAAGTACCGTCAGCCGCGCAAGGAGTAAGGTAAAGGTCACGGATACAGAGGTAGCCCCAGGCTGAGGCATTCAGAGTCAGAAGGCAGAAAAAGGCTCGATGGCAGAATTCAGGGCCTACTTCGCCTGGGCTGGAAAACGTGTAAAGTATACTACATAAAGACGTTGGCAAGGCATACTTAGGAACGGAATATCGGACCCATTCATGGCGGATCTGAAAGAGGACATGTTAACGTTGAACGCCAATGTATTTGCGTCTTCATAGCTGGCACAGGAGGGAAGTTACATGCACTTTAAGCTTGTACATGGAGACGGTGGGGTACACGTTAGGGAACATTTCTTGACCATAAAATTTATATTTCCTCATTCCCTCCTTGTTCCCTACGGACCCTTCATGATATATCGATCCTCATGAATCGATCAGTCTGTTCATGTAACATCATTTGCTCTTCTTTCTTCTTTTCGCGTTTTGAGAGGAAACTTGAATGCGGAATACATGATGTGGCGCACAGCCCACAAATCGCCGGCCCACATTGTAGGCACAGGCAGCAACTGAATACTATGAGAAGGGCAATGCCTAGGAAGGATAGAATCTTCCATCCCCAAGCGGTCAACGTTGTCCAGAACCAACCGGACCAAGTCCAGGTGCCTGGATTCTGATGTATCAAACTTGCAATTTTATGAAGACGTGTGATAGCTTTATAGACCGTTGGCGCGTTTTCTGGAATGAAAACACAGCAACTCGACCCGATGACCTTACAGGCTCCGCCCCTATCTGCTAGGATGACGTCAATAACAAGACGATTTTGAAGAACAACAACCCGCATGGCAGATTGCTCCTCTGTTAAGTTACCTAGAGCGGAAGTAGTTTCATTCACTACTGCTTCGAGGGTTCTAGTTAATTTTCGTATCAGTTTACTATTGAAAACAGCACCTAAGTAGGGGAAGAAACCTTTATTGAAATCGGTATATTTCTCCCATGCCGTTTCAGTGTAGTCGACAATCGGGAGATCTCTTCGGAGTCTATTGTTTACTCGATTTGTATTTCTGTGGTAATCAGGAGGGGCTAGGAAAACAGGTGGCAGAAGGAATGCAATGTAACAGGTACCATCCCAATCTGGAGGTAAGCATATGTATGCGGTATGGCCACAAACAAAATAAGAATGACGAGTAGCTCTGAATGTAGACTTGCCTTGATCACTGAATTCGACTATAGTAGTACATTTACTATGACCTAAGTGTACTGAACCATTCTTTCTGACACATAGTTCACCTGTGACTGGTAATACTGACATAGCAGGGAGAACTGGCGCAGCTTCGGATTCAACAGTAAGAATCATGAGGTTAAGTGTATAATTACCTAATCCATATACTTCATTTTCTAGATCAGTTCCTATCCTAATGGGAAGTCCCTTCTTGTCAGGGTAACAGGCTTTAAGCAAAACTAAGTTCAGGTTTCCCCAAACCCAATTTCCTTTGAAAACAGCAATATCAGGATCTAAAGAATTTATTAATCTAAACCATGCACCACAGGAGCCATTGTGAGTGAACGGGTACGGAAAGAGGGGCAGAACTCCCTTGTATTTCTGGTAAGGAGGGAGTCGGCCACATATCCAACAGTTTGTAGCATTATTAGTCTGATGGGAGTGATGTAACATACTAATGAATGTGTTGTTGCGCAGCGCAAGTCTGTAAGATAACTCATGTAAGGGTAATTCACTAAAAGAATGTTCGGCAGTGACATTGTAAGCAGATTGGGCATGCTTGAAGATAGGGTAATACAGATGCAACAATATACTGGCAGCAATTATCAGAAGGCTTAGAAAAAACATAACCAATAATGTCACTATACAGTGACTACGAAGTGATTTACGATATGCACGTTTCTTGAGTTGTCTCTCTCTCTCTCTATCTCGGTCTAGGGGATACATGTCAGAAACTAATTTAACCGATTCACCTAGGGGAGGACTTAAACAATTAAACTGTCTGACTTACTAGACCGTAGCTTCAGTTTATACTCCTCTTGCGGAGTTTTCTCTCTCATGGGAATTTTAAAGTCACTAGGATCGGGACAGTCCTTTGAGGGGGTGGAAGAGTCAGTCTTTCGCAACAGTTCAGTAAATTTTTTAATATGACTTGTATGGATCCATCCTTTGCGGCCTTCCACCTTATTTGCGGTCCTCGTGGTAAGAAGGACGAGCTTCGGCTCCTGCCAACGGGGCTCCAGCGGACTCCTCCTATCGAAATTCCGTATTAATACTGTATCCCCAGGACGGACATCATGTGGCTTCACATCAGTGTTGTCAGGAAAGGCTGCAGCAACCTGTGAACGACATGATTGGAGTGCAGACATCAAGGAGGCAAGGTAATCTGTCAGCATATTACAGTCAACATCAGTTATTTTCTTAGGCATGGGCGTCCCCCACATATTTGGTGGTCTGCCAAAGACCACCTCATACGGGGATAGACCTGATCTCGAATGCGGAACCATTCTCATGTAGAATAGTGCAACTGGCAGGGCGACTATCCAGTCGACCCCTTTCTCTTTACATATTTTTGCAAGCCGTGTTTTTAGTGTCTGGTTGTGTCTTTCTACTAGGCCAGCTGCCTCGGGATGTCGGACGCAATGGAATTTCCACTGATATCCTAGCAAAAGTGAAACCTGCTTCATGAGCTCGGATGAGAATGGCTGTCCGTTATCTGAGTACACGATACGAGGCAAGCCGTACCGTGGGAAGAATTCTCGAACCAGCTGCTTGGCAGTGGTCGGGGCAGTGTAATCTGGGACTGGATATGCTTCGGTCCAACGGGAAAGTGCACAAACAACTACGAGGACGTACTTGAATCCTTGACAACGTTCCATCTGGATATAATCCATCTGGAGGACTTCAAAAGGGTGATCGGGAGGATGAAATCCACCTTGCTCTACAGGGACGCTTTTACCTGGATTGAACTGACAACAGATCATGCAAGTACGCACTTTCTGTTTTGCTGCTGCTCGTAAATATTTGTTGTACCAGAGATTCTGTAAACGGTCTAACATAGCTTTTTCTCCTAGGTGCGCTGGACTATGTGATTTATTTATTATGACTTGAACCATAGAATCGGGGAGAAACCATGTAGATTTTCCCTTCGTCATCCATCCTTGATCTGTCTGGATCCCTCCTAGTTCAGTCCATTTCTTTATTTCATCTGGAGTAGCATGTGTCTGGATATCGATTACATCTAGTGTGGGATCCCGAACTGTCATACAATGTGTCGGCACTATGATCTCTGTTACATCAGTTGTCTGAGTGTGAGTCAATGCTGTATGTTTTGCTGTTCGATCGGCCAGGTCGTTACCCTGGGAAATAGAGTCTGTAACTTTAGTATGTGCTTTACACTTCATGATAGATATGCCTGAAGGCAGATTTATTGCTTCTAACAGTGCTTGAATGAGGGGACCGTGTTGAATCTTGGCACCGTGAGAGGTCAAGAAACCTCGTTCTTGCCATAACACTCCGAAGTCATGTACGACTCCGAAAGCATAACGTGAATCGGTGTATATGTTAACATTTCTATTCTTTGCTAGTATACAGGCTCGGGTCAGAGCAATAAGCTCTGCTGCTTGAGCGGACAGTGTGTCTATACGATGTGTTTCTTTGACTTCAGTTTCAGTAGTCACTGCGTATGCGGCTACTAATTCTCCTGTGCCTGTTCTCATGCATGAACCATCCACATAAAGTGTCAGGTCTGGATTTGTCAGTGGGACATCTGTTAAGTCTCGTCGGGGCTTTGTTACTGCATTAATGATCTCTATACAATCATGCGGGGCTGAATCTGTCATACTCGAAGGTAACAATGTTGCAGGATTTAGGATGTTACAGCGTCTGATTTCTATGTGTGGCTGGAATAGCGTTAATTCATAACCCGTCAGTCGTGCTATAGTCAGATGTTGAGTCTGTGTTCTGTTTAGAAGGACTTCTACAGAATGTGGAACTTGTACTGTCAATGGATGTCCTAACACTATTGAATCGCTCTGTCTGATTGCTAGGGCTGTCGCTGCGACTGACTTTAAACACGCAGGCAGGGCTTGAGCCACTGAATCCACTGTACTTGAAAAATAAGCGCAAGGCTTATGTGAACCTGCTTGATCTTGTGTGAGGACAGACAACGCTGTACCATCACGTTCTGTAACAAAAAGTGTAAAAGGTTTGCTGTAACATGGTGTCGCTAAAACTGGTGCTTGACATAAAGCTTTCTTTAATTCCTCAAAAGCCTGTGTATGTTCCTGAGTCCAAGGGAGGGCAGTCGAAGTCGCTGCCTCCTGTGTTGTTAACTGAATGAGTGGTTTAGCTAGAAATGCATACTGAGGAATCCATTGTCTGCAGTACGAGGTGAGGCCTATAAAGGCCCGCACTTCCTTTTGTGTCTGGGGTTGTGGCATATCTACAATTAACTGGATGCGATCAGGAGTGAGCTGTCTCCCCACTTTGGACAGCAAGTGACCCAGGTACACAACTTGCTGAACACAGAATTGTAGCTTCGAAGGAGACACCTTGTGTCCTTTGTCGGCCAGAAAATGTAAAACTGTCAGTGATGATTGTTCACATTCGGATTCACTTCGTGCGGTGATCAGCAGATCATCGACGTACTGTAGTAAGGCTGTGTTAACTGGCATTTGGATACTGTCTAGTTGTCTTTTCAGTGCTTGACTATAGATGCTGGGGCTTTCTGTGAATCCTTGAGGTGCGCGTGAAAATTTGAAACTTCGACCATTTAAACTGAATCCGAAGAGATATTGGCTCTCTGGATCAATGGGTACACTGAATAAGGCGTTCTTGAGGTCTATTACAGTGAAGAACGTTGCTTCTGAATCAATAGCAGTCAATAAGGATGAGATATCGGGAACCACAGGATACTGTGGAACAATGCATTATTCAGTTCTCGTAAATCAATCACCAGCCGATATACTGGCGGTGCATTGGGATCAGTACGTTTAAGAATTGGAATGATAGGAGAATTACAGACATTGGAGTCGGTTTCTACGACCACTCCTTGGGCAATCAGCTCTTCAATGATTTCCAGTAAAGCCACTACAGCATCGGGTGGTAACTTGTATTGTCTGATTCGTGGTAAAACAACTCCTGGTTTGAGTGTGACACGATATGGTGTGATGTGCATGCAACCTACATCGGTTGGGCCTTGTGCCCACAGGTGTTTCGGAACATTTTTCAATCTGACATCAAACTCTCGTAATGCATAGTGACCCTTAAAGTCACGCAGAAAAAGTCTAACTCCTTCCGGAGAACAACATATCACTGCTCCTAGAGCCTTCAATGTTTTGATACCTAACAAGTTTTCTGGACATGATTTTGTGAGTAATAAGTCTGTAACGCGTGATAATGGACCTACTGCTAGGGGAACAGGTTTCGATACTTCATTCACAATAGGTTGTCCTGAAAAACCAAGGGAAACATTCTGTGAGCCTGAGAGGGGTGCCCCTGGGACTTCGTCATGACTTATTGTCGTGCGGCTTGCCCCTGTGTCAATTAAAAACTTTCTGTCTTTTCCCAATACTTGACTGTGTACATAAGGACCCTCTTGATCTACAGGAATCTCAATAAGAGGCAAGCCAACCTCCCTCTCTAGGCTGTTTCATGTGTATCGCTGAAAATCGGGATAATCAGATTTAGCATACTGGCACATCTGCTGTGAAACTTGCTGGGTCGCGGCAATGGGCTGTGGCTGTGATACCGCAGCGGTCTGTACTGTATGTGGTGGGGCATGCTGCATATTCTGTGAAGTCTGTTGCTGGGCCTGATCTTGTCTAGGCTGACGCGGTCTTTCTTTAGTTTTACCTGTTGCTATGTTGTATTTCAGGACTGAACATTCATGTACGTAGTGACCTGGCTGTTTGCAGTAGTTGCATGTCCCTTTAACGGGAGCTGCTGAATTACCTGTCTGGGTCGCTCCCTTTTTCTGACCGTCGGCTGGAACCGACTGGGCTACTAACATTTTCATTTTCGTGTCTTTCATACGTCTCTGTTTGTGATCCTGTTCTTCTCTAATTCTGTTCTGGTGATATTGTAACATTTGTAGCATCTGGGATGGCGTATTTGCTTGCCATGTACTTTCAACTTTATATACACGGTTCTTAACTTGTGTCAGGGAGTTCTCGACTAATTTTGTTACGAAAAGATGTGGGTATGATTCGCTACCTGGTTTCAGGCCACTATTAATAATGAAACATTTCTCGAATCTTGAATAGAAGTCACTAGTATCTTCATCGTGTTTCTGTTTGCAGGCTGAGATTGCGTCCCAGTCTTCCTTTTTAGTTGTCAATAACCTTGGCAAAACCTGTACTATTAAACCTGGTAGTGCTTTAGCTTTGTCCCCAAGGCCTAGCCCTGGAGTACGACCCTTTTCCTCGTCTTCTATTTCAGTCCAGATAATCTTTTTATCTCCCACCTCCCATTCCTTTTCCTTAAGTTTCTCGTAAATGCCGGTGGGCAGCAGTACTTTTAACAATTTCATAATATCCGAATACGTGTAATCTCCCATGAGTAACATGTCTTTTAGTTCTCGGTGAAAACCTGCAGGGTCTTTATCATGACAGGGTACTAGTTTCTTCATTTCTAACAATTCCAGTTTTGTTAAGGGTGTGTACACAAACACACGTTCCAAGGTATTATCGGCATTCATAACTGGGTGTACTTCTCGTAAAGGATTTTGCCTGTCAAAATGAAACATTTTTCTTTCTGGGGGCGGAGCTGGAACATATTGTGGGCCTAAGAAAGCGTTATATCTGCGCCGTTGTTCTAGAATTATTTGAATTAACTTGGTACTTAGGCCTCTCCATCTATTCATAAGTAGCGCTTCTAATGTGTCAGGTAAAGGACCTGGATCAGAATGTTGTTGTCTGTATAACGTGATGAGATGTTGAATCATGTACACACCAGCCAATTTCTGCTCGTCTGGGGAAAGGTTCAGAAATGTCTGTGCTACTGTATCATCATTATATGTGCTAGAGTTGTCAGCCCATAATACTGCTGACCGGGCTAGTTCTTGTTCATCCATAGAATTGAGTACATGGTACCCCATTTGTTCTTGAAGAATTTTATCGGTACTCTGAAACAGATATTCAGGAGAATTCGGTTTTGTTATGCCAGAGAGAAAGACTCTCTTGCTTTCCGGGCGGATACCTTTCCTAAGGTAATTTCCTTTACCTACATATGCTATCGTTCCTTTAGCCGTGTCGGGTTCTTCAGGTTCGTCCTCCTCAGAGGAGTCATTCCTACCGCTTTCTTTTTCTTGCTCTTTTTCGTGTATTTCTATAACTGCTTTTCTGATTTTCTTGTACATGCTTGCTATACTATTTACTTTGTCATGGTTCCCGTCGGCTATATTTTGACCCCACCTGTTTAGTCCTTCCATTTCTTCCTGGTCTACTCCAGGCCTGTCTCGTTCTCTTATTAGGCAATTTATGAAGAAACGTAATATACAACCTTGAATGCCAACTTTCTGGTGAGCCAGGGCCTCTTTAATACTTTCAGGATCTTCCCCGGTCTGGACAAAATGATAGATTCTATCTAGGTGTTCAGTCATTCCTGGAAATAACACTAGGTAATCTGCAACTTTTCGTAAGCGTAGTGATGCTAACAACATTCTATCGTGTTTACCAGGTACTGGATCATATCTGCAAAATGGAAGGGGTTCTGTAAGCATGTCTAAACGTGGTGATTGCGGTGTACGTTGTTTCAACATGTCCCTAAGGTTTAATCTGTGTGTTGCTGGCGGAGTCTGGAATCCTCCTGCCGCACCTCGTGGACCGGAGGCTTGAGCATTGAGTGTCTGTGGAGTCGGTATCTGTATCTGAGTTTGTCTCTTACTAGAATCAGGCGAAAACGGATTTAGTGTGTCAGTCTTAGATGTGGGAAGTGGTGGAGGTGGAGGAGCAGGTGGAGCAGGCTGTCGAACGGGTGAACCTTGTTGCGGTAATGGCGGGATATTGTCTTGGGGCGGGTTGCCACCTCCGTCACCGTCAGTAGGCAGTACGTGGGCACGCCGATTAGTGTAAGCGGGAGCTACATCGTCTAGATAGGAGGCAAGAAATATGTCTTTGGTGGTCCTGTGATTTACTTTAGTTGGAACCAATGGCGGCGGCAGATTCTTCGGTATTTCTGAAGTGGCTTCAGGCGAACCCTCAGCCACTAAATACATGCCATTTACAAGATTGTTTCGCATGCGGTCTACTTGTTCTGATTTTACTCGGATTCCTTCATTAACTAATTCGTTTTCTCGGACTTTATCCGGCGCTTCTCTAAGTCTGTCTTCTCTACGGAGTGCTTTTTCGGCACGTTTATGCGATTCTTTACGCCAAAACTCTATGGCATCTTTCTGAGATTGTCTGGCTTTCTTTTTCCAGAGGGCTTCTTCTACTTTCATGATGCACTCGGCATCCCATGTTCCTGTAACGGGCCATCTATATTTCTCGTCTAGGTGCTTGGTATAATCGGCCCATAAATCTAGATACAGTATGGCATCTAAGCCATGCTTATGGTACATGAAATTTCCAGGAGTGTCCCTAGGGGGGATAGGAATTTCTTCCTCTAGTATCCCTTTCCTAGTTCCTATCTGTCTTAATTTATTGAACAACGGCATCTTGTTACTTGTTACTGGATACTCGATACTTGTTGCTTACTCTGAGCACAGCTAGTTACACAAAAACACAGGAATGTACAGTAAACAATCACTCATACCACGACATTAATCACATGAAAACATTTTGAACACATATGACTACCCTTGATACTAGATGTACTGCTAAACAGTACAGATACACTGCCTAAACCAGTGCAGAACTTGAATGCCTGATGTACTGCTAAACAGTACAGATACACTGTCTAAAACAGTGCAGACCGTGTTTGTGTACCCAAACCCGTCTTTACCGGATGCGTAAATGCACCCGTCTAGATGCGTCCCCAGCAATGGTACTCACCGGGAAGCACTGAACAGAAGGCCTCAGAAAACTCGACTGGACTGGACCGGACTGGACTCGACTCGACTCGATACGTCAAAACTTCGGAACTTCGGAACTGGTGGGCCTCTTGACACCTCGGACCTTGCTTCTTTCGGCTAGGCTCTGGTCGGGATCCTCCGCACTCCTCACCGCCTCGTCTGGGTGCTGATCGCCGTCTCCGTCACCTCCGTAGGCCTGAGGGAGATACAGGAAATCCTGCGGGTACGCGTAATTGTCCGTCTTGACTTGTGGCAGGGGGCAAAGGCTGCAACGCACCAACCGGCGCGTGGGGTGGGGGAGGAGTCCCTATTCGGGCGCCAAAATAATGTGGTAAATATTTGATTTACCGTCCTCATTTCTATGCAGGTAAGTACTTAAACAAAAATAACTCAATCGGAAAAAAAGACGCAGAGTCCGTGGTGTTAGAGTTCTTAGGGGTTTTATTCCTTAAAAAGGAATGGTTCTGGTACCGGATATCGGGTTCCTGACACCACTGGGGTGCAGGAAGGGATAGAGCAATGCTTTATTGACAATACATAACTTTTATACTTAAATCATATAATGCAAACCAATACAGGAGGCGTAACAGCTGAGAGAAACTAGATAAGAGCACACACGTGTTAGCAATACGTAAGCAGGAGGCGTGAATGAGGCGTGTACATAGAGGTGTGTGCTAGAAAACGTCACATGAAAGTGTCACAAGTGGGTGGTTACATAGCAGAATCTTGCAATGTCAGCAGAAATCGGGGATCTGGATGCGCGCGCAGCTGCATGACGTGTAATTGACGTGAAGCAAGAGGGGGCAGGGGACTTGACATTTACACTAGAGGAAAGAGACAGAAGTCTGGCATGTCAGATCAACTCGTTCCTCTATCATATCTGATATCTGATGTTTGGGAACCATATTATCTAGAAGGAAGGGTTTCTTGGGCAGAGGCTATTTTATACTGACTGTGAGTGCGTGTATAAGCGTCTACGTGTCTGCATGAGATGCGAGGGGGCATGGGCCTACCATGGTAACAGGAGCTATGAATTACTTGCACGGAGACAGTAAGGCCTGACCCTTTGCTCTGCAGCTGGAAGGATGTTTACTTAAGCTAGTAGGCAGGAATGTATTTTTGAGGAGCGGAGCAGATAATTTGAAGGTTGGATGCAGTCTTGGCAGGCAACAGGCTGAGCTAAGCACCGTCAGCCGCGCAAGGAGTAAGGTAAAGGTCACGGATACAGAGGTAGCCCCAGGCTGAGGCATTCAGAGTCAGAAGGCAGAAAAAGGCTAGATGGCAGAATTCAGGGCCTACTTCGCCTGGGCTGGAAAACGTGTAAAGTATACTACATAAAGACGTTGGCAAGGCATACTTAGGAACGGAATATCGGACCCATTCATGGCGGATCTGAAAGAGGACATGTTAACATTGGACGCAAATGTATTTGCGTCTTCATAGCTGGCACAGGAGGGAAGTTACATGCACTTTAAGCTTGTACATGGAGACGGTGGGGTACACGTTAGGGAACATTTCTTGACCATAAAATTTATATTTCCTCAGAGAAGCACCCCGTAATAGAACATGATCCCTGCATAGACCTCCCTCCACATCCTTCTTGTTCCTTGCTACGAGTTCACTTACCCGCATGGCCCCATGGAATGCCAATGCGAAAGCCGCTCGGAACAGAATTACCTCGCTGGGCGAGGAGCATGTCTCATCCAGTTTTGCTAGTAGCAAGGACAATCTGTCTAGCCCAATCGGGTGCCTTGTATCTTGTCTGCGACCTTCCAGGCGCTGCCAACTGCGGAGCGCCTTCCTGACTAATAAGGAACCCGTCGGGTCCCGTATCCCGTGGAGCTGTGCCATGAATGATACGCCTGCCCTATATCTGTTGGCAGTTGCCGCCGATCGGCCTTCCTTATGAAGTGCCGCCAAAAACCTGAGGAAGGATTCTTCCCGCCCCCAGCTATATCCCCCTACCGGCCCTAAAAAGGCGCAGTATGAACGAAACGCTCCCTCATAAGCTTTCCTCGTCCTGGGCGCTAAACTGGCTGCCACGAGGTCTTGTAATCCGGGGCACCGATCTGCCATAGTGCTTCGGGGAACGGTGCCGCCACTAGTTCCGCTGTGGGTAGATAACCCCTGAAAGCCTGCATGTGTGAACAAGAGAGTGCATCAGCAGCATTATTCAGTACACCTGGCACATGTTTTGCCCTGAATTGTACATTCAATCTCATGCATCGCAATACAATTTCTTTCAACAGTCTCAAGATCCACTTGCAGCGTGCAGCCTGGTGATTAATACACTCCACCACCGTCATGTTGTCTGACCAAAACACCACTGAGCGGTTCCTAAAGTCTTCCGGCCATGCCAACAGAGCCACCCGAATGGGGAATAGCTCCAAGAACCCAATGTTACCAGTTAGGCCACTTGAGTGCCACCACGCCGGCCATGTTTGCGCCGACCATCGGTTACCAAAGATTGAGCCAAATCCCACACTCCCAGCCGAGTCGGTCCACAAGCCCAGTTCATCAGACGATGCTGGGGGTTTGTTCCACGCCACTCGACCGTTGAAATCCGCCAGGAATGCTAACCAAATGCGCATGTCCTGGCGAACCTCTGCCGACAGTCTAGTGCGGTGGTGACCTTCCCTCAGGCCCACCATAGCTTGTGCTATGGAACGTGAGAAGGGGCGAGCCATCGGTATCACTTTTAAGGCAAAATTGAGCTGCCCCACTGCCTGTTGTAACTGATGTAGGGTCACTTTGTCCTTACGAAGACATTGTATCAAGGAAGCCCTGAACTTGGCCACCTTCTCAATTGGCAGACGGAAACACCCCTCCACTGAGTCCAGCTCAATCCCCAGAAACTCCAGTGAGGTAGATGGCCCCACCGTCTTACCTTGCGCCAATGGGACCCCAAACCCCCGCATGAGTGTGCAGAAGTCCTGCAGTGTTTGTGCACATTCCGGAGTGCCCGCCGGACCTAGAAAAAGGAAATCATCCAAATAGTGCATCACCTGTCTTTGCCCTGTGGCCTCGGTGAACGCCCATTCCAAAAAGGAGCTGAACATTTCAAAAAATGCACATGAAATTGAACAACCCATGGGCATACATTTATCCATGTAATATTTTCCTTGGAACGTGAATCCCAGCAAGCGCTGGTCCTGAGGGTGTACCGGGAGCAACCTGAATGCCGATTCGATGTCTGATTTTGCCAACAGCGCACCGGGGCCCAGGCGATTCAACAGAACGACTGCATCATCGAACGATGCGTATCTGACTGAGCATACCTCAGGATCAATAGCCTCATTTACCGAGGCCCCCTTAGGGGCCGATAGATTGTGAATGAGTCTATATTCCCCCGGGTCTTTCTTCGGAACCACTCCTAAAGGTGAACACACAAAGTCCGCAACTGGCGGGCAGGCAAATGGCCCCGCTACCCGCCCCAAGCTGACTTCTTTCGCAATTTTTCTGACGGCCACCGCCGGGTTGTGCTCAATAGACAGTTGGTTCTTACAGAAGGGGCTCCCCTGAAAATTTCCCGCCGGGATTTTGAAACCATACAGAAAGCCATTCCTCAAAATCCCGGCAGACACATGATCTGGGTATCGGTTCAGCCAGGGGGTCAAAGCCAAGATATCAATGGGCAAAGATGTTTTCTTCCAAGGCGCCACCTCAATCCTGCTTGGGTCCCCCCTTACCTCCTGCACCATTGGACTTGGATCGACAACTAGTTTCTGGGTGTGAGGAATTCCCACAGCCCGAGCATGCATGCCGGAACCTACACGTCCCTTGAGGCCTGTTACAGGTTCCCTTGTTGAATCCCCAACAAACCCCCCGCTTGCCTCCGTTCCCGCCGGACCTGGGATGCGGATCCCCTCCGGCGTTCGCCCGAAAGGGCTGTGCCGGCTTCTGTTGGAATGTCCCAGGCACGCTCGTGCTTGGTAACGACGTACCCGCCGGTCCCGGCAAAAGCTGGTTATGCCACGACACCGTGTCCAGACAATCCCACGTTAAAGCCTCGTTAAACTCTTTTGCTTTTCTAAAGGTAACGTCATAACCTTTCCATTCATTCCCCCCATACATTGCATAGAAATTCATGATCCTATTCTGATAACATGATAAGTCGGGCAACACTTCAGGTTTACGCTCACCCATAACTGCCGTAAAAATAGAAAAAGGCCCTGACCCAGTTCACCATGGTCTCGTCGACCCTGAATTCCGCCATCTTGGCTCGCCATACGCTGGGGTGCCACAAATCTTTCTGGGTCTTTGCATATTCCACCTCACGGTGGTCAGTCAATAGTGAAAACATGTTGATGTATTTATCTCCCCATATCATTTCTTTCGTAGCCATAGGAATATGCTGCGATAAACTTTCCCGCCTTGAAGGTACTGAACTCTCCCCGACCAATGGCAATGGTGTCTTACCGGGTTCAGCCGTCTTCCCAGCCGTGTCCGTTGTCTTAGCTCGACCGTGCGTCGTGACCCCCGTCGCTACCTGCGGGGGAACAAGAGGTACATTCGCTGTCCCGGCATCCCTTGACTGCCGCAACTGCTCAATAATTAATCTGGCTTCTTCAGCCGGATCGCCCGCAGCCACTGATCCCCCTGCTCCTTTCTTTAGCCAAGGTAACACCGCTGCTAACTGAAGGGCCAGTTCAGGGGTCATTTGGTCATCTCCAATTGACGTTATCACTACGGGGATCGGTAAACCCCCATCCGGACCTGGTACCGGGCTATCTACCGGCGCGACTGGGCTGTCTGCGCCCGGGCTCGATAGAGGCACTTCTGGGACTGGGACCTCCCTGGAAGTTGCCCTCCCCTTATTCCTCTTACCCTTACCCCCTGGGGCGACATTCGGCAAGGCCGGTCCTATGACTTTTTTAGGCCGCCCCGAGGGGGTGTTCTGGGCCGCCATCTGCTTTTTGATGGCCGCTAAGCCCCGACCGATGTCATCCACTTTACCCATCTTCCGGTCCATCACCGCTACTCGGTTCACCAAGGTGCGTAGCATCCTCTCCATCTCGGAGCTCTTTCCCGCCTTCTTGCCAGACATGACTTCGGTTACTCCGTCCGACTCTATCCTCAAGGGTACTCGATCTTCCACACGCCTGGCACTGAAAGAGAAATAACAAAGATTACAAGTTCTCAAAATTGCCGCTTGTTCCTTCGAGGGCTCACGAGCGACGAGTGGTGCAGCCTTCAGAGCACTGGAACAAGAGGAAGCTTTGTTGAATTCCCGCTCCATTTATCCATCTGCGGGAGGGCGGGGGCCCGCCTCAGGTACGCCCTTCCGTGCGCGGACTTCCGGGCGGGTGTCTAGGACAACCCCTTCTGGGCGGGAAGGGCGTGCTCCGGCTACGCCGCTTTGGGCATACCAGCCGAGACACGCCCCCCGCCCACAACGGTTTCCCGGGGGGTTCGGGGCACCCATCCATACGTTCGGGGGGACCGAGTGGTCTTCCCTTTCCAATGTGCTCTTCTTTGTGAAACAGATTCTATGTCAGATAAAGCAGACAGATAGATCCTGAATCATTACAAATACATTATGATACCTGTTATATACTACTGTGATAAAGAAGATGATTTACAGGTTACCTTCAAACCCACGCTAGTCTCAGAAAATACTAGTTAGAAAACAGTGTAAAGTACCACTTTATGCCAATTGCGACATTCATGGCAAATGATTGCATGTGTGGGCGTGGGTAGGTGTTAACCTTGAATCAGGTGGTCATGTGGCCCAGAGACGAAGTGCAAAAACCGCATTTCAAAAACAATCAATAAAAGAAAAGACTGACACAAAAAGTGAGTTCTATAGCAGAATTTTGGAAAAATTGTGAAAGATTTATCAATCATTAACAAAACAGGATTTATAAAGAGAGGCTAATCACCCACGAGGGTATTCAGGCACTGAAAGCCAAGCTTCTCGGGTGGCATCAGTTGAATAGTCAGGTCTTGAGTCCCTCCTGAATTCCTGGAGGGAGGGTGAGGTCCAGAGATGGAGAAGGAGGCTGTTCGAGGACTTTGCAACGAGGTTGGAGAAGGAGCGTCCTCCACTGTTGCTTCAGCAGATGCTGGTTGTGTGGGGAGGGATGGAGGTGGAGCGTAGGAGTCTGGATGGTTGGCAGAAGCTCAGGCAGTGGTTGATGTATGCTGGTCCTTGGTTGTGCAGGGCTTTGTAGTTCATTTTATTTATTTATTTATTTATTTAAGACGTTTTATATAGCGCTGGCCTGACCCAAGGGTATCGGAGCGCTTTACATCAGATACATTGCAGAGATTCACAACAAACAAGACAAAAGAACAACACATTAAGAATGCAGGACGCTGCTTGCGGTGTCTGCTTCGTAGTCATGGGGACATCTGTTTCGTAGTCTTGGGGACATGGTGTTCAAGCAGTGCAAGGTGTATGCTACCCCGTTCCTCAACCGCTCCCTAGGGAGCGGTTGAGGAACAGGATTTTGAGTTGGCTTTTGAATTTTACAAAAGAGGGGATGGTTCTGATGGGAGGGGCAATGGAGTTCCAAATTTTTGGCACGCTTCCAGCGAAGGATCGAGCCGTAGTTTTTTATTTTCGAGTTTTTGGCGGGATGAGTAGGAGGGAGTTTGAGCTTCTGAGGTTCCTGGCCTGACCGGCTTTTTTGAGTTTGGCTGCCAGATATTCGGGGTTGCCAGTATGTAGGGCTTTATGAGTAAGGCAGGCTGTTCTGAAGACTATCCGCATTTCGACTGGGAGCCACTTAAGTTCTCTGAGTGCAGGAGAAATGTGGTTGAATATCTTGATTCCGGTGACCATTCAGGCTGCTGCATTCAGAGTTGTTTGGATGGTAACCAGATGTGACTTTGCGATTCCTGAGAGGACTGCGAACCCATAGTCCAGTCTTGACAGCACCAGTGTTTGAGTGGCCTGTTTAAGATCACTGGGCAGAATAAAAGGTTTTATATTGTTCAGTAGTGTAAGGTTAAGGAAAGCGCTCTTGGCCGAATTCTGTATGTGTCTGGTCATGTTCAGTTTCGGGTCTAGCGTGATGCCTAGTGATTTGACAGAGTCAACTAGGGTGAGATTCCCATTGAGCGCATCAACGGCCTTTAGCCATTCAGTAATTTGAGGAGTATCTCAGTTTTGTCGGGGTTTAATTTCAGGTGATTCGATGACAGCCAGTGTTGGACATCTCTCAGTACGTCATTGAGTCTTTGAATGTCACTGAGCGAGGTGGTTTCCAAATATATCTGAGTATCGTCTGCGTAGAGATGGAAATGGATGTTGGCTGCTTTGAGTAGTTTGGTGAGAGGTTCCATGTAGATATTAAAGAGTTTTGGGTAGAGCACTGAGCCTTGAGGGACTCCCTTGTTGACAGGGTGAGTGTCAGAAGCAAAGTTTTTTATTTTATTTTTTTAGTACGATTGTGCAGGAAGGAGGAAAATCATTGGAGGGCCGCCTCGCCAAGAATGGCTCTTTCTTGGAGAGTAGTACGTAACTCTATGAAAAGAGCAAAGTACTACAACAGAGACGCTTTGCTGCATGCTGCGGAAAAACCCACAAATCACAATCTTGTGTGTGTCCTAAATCATTCCACTATCAATAATAAGATCAGAAAAATAATTAACAACTGGAAAATCCTTAACATCAATGAACAAGAAGGAGAACTAAGTAAACCGATCATAGCATTCAGGCGCAAGAAGAATCTGAGAGACACATTGGTCCATAGCAGATGGAAAAACAAAGATTCTCTATGACAAAGTACTCTCGATGGAAACCCATTACCCAAAGGTAATCATAAATCTGGCGGCTGCCACGCTTGTGACCAAATAATACCAGGTGAAAAATGGACATATGGTCAAAAAACAGGAAACTTGAGAGAAATGACCAATTGTAAAACTTCCAATATAATATACCTCATCATGTGCCCTTGCCAGTTAGGGTATATTGGAGAAACATCGAGGGAATTCCGTACGAGATTTTCAGAGCACAAGTCTGCTATAAGAACACAAAAAACAAATGCTCCAATGGTACCACATTTTTTACAATATGGACACACTGAAAAAGATATGAGATGGCAAATCTTAGAGCGCATCCATGTACCTCCAGGTAAAGACCCTACCAATGTCCGAAAAAAACGCGAGACATTCTGGATATACCATCTTGATACAGTACGTCGTGGTCACAATGAGGAGATATCTTGGATAGTGACCTTATGATAGGTCCCTATATCACACCTTCTTAGCTCTACGCAGTCATTCTTTAATAATAGACCAACTATTTACCTTATGATAGTCTCCTCTATCATATCTCCTTAGTTCCTTACAGGCATTTTCTGAATACAGACCAATTATTTTTCGGCTGACCATATGTGCGTTCAGCACATGTAACTACAGACCTCTACAAATATCGTAGGTTCCCCCCGCAACTGTATGACTACACTAATATCCAGTATATCTGTATCACTGGTTTGCTGGTATATCCTAATGCTTATGGTGTTATTATCTGTCCACCAAGACTATGCCCCATATGCTATCAAATATATAATAATATTTTTTCCGTGACAATCATGTTACCGACACCTTTTTTTCATCAACATCACCACAAAGGTTTTTTCGGGTCCCCTCCAACCATCCTGGTTTCCATGTATCCCCCAATTAGTTTTTTGCCTGCCTTTATTGATTTTGTTATGGCTTTTCTTTCAATAGTCTCATTACCATGTCCCTAGCGCACTTGCTGGCGAGACCATAGTCCACTTTCTATGCTCACACTTTATTCTTCTGACTAAGCTTTCCGACGAGCTGCTCCTCGTAGTCCTACAACTATGTTGCTCTTCGCCGTTCTGAAACCCAGCTGCAGCCCATTACACCCTTACTGCTGGCGATCGGCACATATATATAACGGACGCCTTTTACTTCCCTTTACACGCTTGCTGTGTAAACTCGTCTGGGACCCCCTGCTACGGCCATCACGTTTCCATTTACAAGTAAGTTTTTCACGTCCAAGGTCGGCTGCGCTTTCATATAATTGCACAGAGTCTAAATCTCGTCACTGGGCGCGCTCGGCCATTCAAGGTTTGCAGGACGGCTTAGCCATTTCTATCTGGCTCTGCAAACTGATTTGTCTGTCTCCGTTTTACCGGCCGTTTCTGTAATATGCTTACTGAGCAGTGCTTTCCCTTCCTGTAGCTTATAGATCACCCTCACAGTCTGCGTTTCTACACTCGTCCAGTTGGCTGTTCGCTATATTATCTCTTGTGCATGCTTCGTTTGCGCAGCACGACTAGCCTTATACTTCATTAAGAATGATACATTAAAAAAACCGTTTTTAGCTATTTTCATGCTTTAGTCAGGTCCAGTGTATTTTTTCTATTTTCTGCATTTTGCTGGTATAATATATTATCACACTCCAGATATTTACCTACCCTCTCTTAACGCTTGTTACAGGTAGAATGAAACGTTACCACTTTCTGGTCAACAGCAAATGCTAAACACAAGACCAGGTACATCACGCACTTTCTTTCTTTTTGTTACCATCAATTACTAATTAACCTCGTGTCCCTTTTACACATACTATGTTTTCATCTTATCCCATGCAGCACTGTATGAGGACTTAAATCATACCAGTACCGGTTTCTTCTACATGCTATAAAAACTACATAGAACATCATGGAATAATACTATTATCCATCTCAATAGCCATAGCAGGTAATGCCCCTAATAACTCGGCGCTATCCTAGCCTTTGCGCACTATCCCAACTCCCCTTACCATTATTCTCTTGTTCCTTCAGATCCCATCATTCAGTCTTAAGTGATGACCCATATCCCTTCTATTGCACACTGATGCGAATTGCAATAGGTAACCACCATTCAAGTCAACCCTTTTACTTTTATTCCTTCACTTGGGTGCAGACACCGGGACCACTTTGAAGTATAGGCACAGTCCAACTCTCATAATCATGTTATTCTCTATAATTACACTGGGTGTTTATATGCCTCACTACTTCGGCTGAGGTATATGATTTCTTTTCTCTATACCCTCCATGTCTCCATTTTTTGATCTTTTTTTCTCTCTATACTATAGCAGTCCTTTTTTCTAAATTTAAACAATTTGATCTGCCAGACCATAGACTTTACAGGATGCTTTTTTAATAAATGCATAAATGCCAAAATGCATACATTTTGTAAATGACTAAGTAATATCATGCAGGATGTATAAATGTTTATACATGTCTCTTTTTTGCTTTCAGAAAAGGAAAACTTACTGCCCCTTATTTTTAATACTTTGTTTACCTATTGCCTGTATCAGTTTTGTCTGTTTCACCATCTTGGCCCTGAGGAAGGTGATTGTTTCACCGAAACGTACGTAGGCCGTACATCCTAACAAGATCTGGATAATGTATCAAAAAATGATCAATACCACACAGATCATCGTTTAAAACCTCATTTTTATACCATCTGTAGAAATTGTATTACCATCTGCACCTTTGGGTTGTTATTCTATCCTATTTAGTGTGTTTGCATGTTCCTTCTTCTGTTTGTTTTAAACAATTACGAATGTGGTTGCATGACTGGTATGCGTGAAAGTTTGTATGTTAGCAAGATATATTAGCTATAGGGGCAAATTCTCTCTTTAAAAAATCTTCTTTATTCTGCACTTTATTTAACTGCACTATTGGCAATCTAGTCAATGTATTAGGACTATTTATGACTTTTTATATGTGATGTTGTAATGCATATTTGTATAAACCTTCAAAAAGTAAAATGATATAAAAAATACAAAGAAAAAGAAAATAAAATAATATGTTTATAATATCTTAAAGTTTTGTCTATCTGTAGCATCCTTGTATGTGAAAATATCTGTTGGATTCATTGCCTTGTCAAAAGTAATATAGGTCTTTTAAGAGGTTTTTGCTTACGCTTTGTGAACCTTGATCTCCCTCCTCTTGGCCTACAACTAATTGGGAGAGCTCTTTCTCATAACTTGTTCTTTCTTGGAGAGCCCTAATGAGGAGTTTATGGTCTACTGTATCTAATGCTGCCGATAAGTCAAGGAGAATGAGGAGGCAGCATTGTTCAGAGTGTAGTGAGTTTTGGATATCTTCGATGATGTTGAGGATCATAGTTTTTGGGCTACATCCTTTTCTGAAGCCAGATTGGTGGGAGTCCAGGAGGTTGATGTTTTCCAGGTGTTGGGTTAGCTGTTGGAGTACACATCTTTCTAGGATTTTGGACAGAAATGGAAGGTTAGATACAGGTCTAAAGTTATTCAGATCCGTAATGTCAAGGCTGGGTTTTTTCAGCAAGGGTGTGACTTGTCTTACTTAAAGGCAGTCTGGAACATCTCCATTTTTCATGGAATTGTTTATTATCAGGCACCAAAGTGGTGCTAGGGAGCCCTTCAGCTTTTTGGTTAGTAGGGGACGAATGGGGTCTAGGACATAAGAGGAGGGTTTGGAGGTGGAGATCAGCGTGATTATCTCAGGTTCCTGAATGGGGCAGGAGCTTAGCCAAGATTTGGTAGAGGGGCATTGAGCGATATTGTCTGCCTCGGGTATTGTGCTCGGGTATTGTGCTCTTAGTGGGGCGAATGTTGATGGTGTCCAGTGAGTGTTCGATCTTAGTAATCTTGTCGTTAAAGAAGTTGGCGTAGTTGGCGCAGAGTTCTTTGGACGCCTGTATTGAAGCGGACATGGGCTTGGAGGTTTGTTGGCCTGATGATGCTATAGAGCTCTTTGGGTCTATTTTTTGCGCTTTCCAGCGCAGAGCGGAAAAACGTGGATTTCTTGTTTTTGATGTGGTTGTTGTATTTCCTACGAGCTGTTTTGAGTTGTTCGCGGAGGGTGGAGGTAGGGTTCTTCCTCCAGCTTCTTTCTTTGGCTCTTAATTTTCTCCTTTCGGCATTAATGTCAGTGTTGAACCATGACCTGGGCGGAATGGCTCAGCTTTTTTCAGCTTTTGAGGAGCTAGTTGGTCAAGTATAGCCAACAAGTTAGAGTTGTACAGCGCAGTGAGTTCAGTTGTGGAAAGGTGGTCATTGGTGCAGGGAAGGAGAAAACTTATACTTTCTTCGAAGACTTCCATGGGAATCTGGGAGAGGTTTCTGACCCATTTGGGGGGATCTTGCATAGGTGGTTGAGAGAGAATTTGTTGGTTGATATGAGATAGGATCATGTGGTGGTCCGACCAGTCCATGGGGAGTATGTGGTCTATCGTTATTGCGTCTTGTTGGGCGATGATGCATCCAAGGTAGCTCCTTTGTAGTGTGTCTCCTCTGTGCAGTGTTGGATTAAATCATTGTCACAGAAAAGATTGGATAGTGTTTGGATTAACAGGTTGTTTGCTTCATTCCACCGCACATTAAGATCACCAAGAATTAGGTTGTTGGAATCTCCGAGTGCACAATGAGCAATCAGGTCTGATAATTGAACCCCGAATGCAGAGGTGTTGCCTGGCGGGTGATAGAGAAGGTGACATAGTAGTGTCCAGTGGAGAAGTGTGGCTCAAATGGTTAGAGTGGTAGACCCTGATACTGAGGTCTGGTCCGGGACCAGGGTTCAATACCCGCCTCGGCGGGTCTTGGGCTCAATTTCCTCGGACCTGATACTTCTCTCCTCAGTGCCTATTCTAATCATAGGTCCCACTCTGCAACTCTGAGCAATAGCTTGCTTAATCTCCACAACGGCCCCAACAGCGCTGGGATGCTGGCTTCACCTTGGGGGTGCCCAGGAGTGGACATTCCACAGGGAAAAACCAGGAAGGGTTCCTAAGCGGTATACGGACAGCGCTGGGACACCTCCGTTGGAGGTAGCTGTGCGCTTTACAAATGGCATTTACATTATCTTTGGTCTTTATGTTGGCGGTAAGACATTCAAAGGTGTTGTACTTGCATGAGTCTCTTTCCATGATGGCAATGTTGTCTTTATGAATGATAGCTACCCCACCCCCTCGTTGGTCTTTTCTGTCTTTGTTAATAATGGAAAAACCTGGGGGCACAAGCATGTCTAAGCATGGTGAGGAGAGCTTGTTGAGCCAAGCCTCCATGATGAACGCAATGTCAACGTCCTGCGAGAGGATGGCTTCTGCTAGTTCTGTTGCCTGCATGGATGCCGATCTGCTGTTGATGAGCATGCAGTTGGTGGAAAGCTCTTTTTTGCTAAGGTTCTTTCCCTTGGGCACCCTAGGTAGGGAGGAGAGGAAGAGCGGTCTAGAGGGTTTTGAGCAAGGAGGGTCTCTTCCGAAACCCGTGATCACTTGGATCTAGGATTTTGGGAAGTCAATGGGAGGTGAGTCGTATGAAGAGGCTAAATCGGCCGCTTCTTCGCCAGACATCGCGGCTTCGTTCCTAGTGGGTCTTGAGGAGAAGGGCCCAATGTCGGTATTTGAGCAACTCTGAGCCCTAGTGACGTGGACTGTGTTTCTTAGGGTTTTTTGTGCAAGGCCTCCGTGGCCGTTCTAAAGGGACTCTGTACCCATGTCGCGGGGGTTGCTACGTGCCTCGTAAGGCGCTGGTGGTGGTTGGAGTTGGATGGAGAGGGCACCCTAGGAGGGGATTGGTGGGGCCTTCGAGCCTTGTCGAGGTTGGTGAGGATTTCATTCAAGCCTCAGGAAATCGATTCTAGCTGGCTTTCTAGTAAAGCGAGACACTGTGCCATGGTGTTGTGGGTGGGGAATCTTGGGGAGGGTTTTCCTGTGTAGTGTAGGTCTTGTTTAGGATAAGATGCCTATTACACTGGTGTAGAACATGTTGTCTCCTTTTGGGACCCTGGGAGGGGGTTGCGTTGGGTCATGGTGTGAAATTGACCTTCTGCGATCTGAGCAAGTACTAGTGTGATAAAAGGTCAATGACAGCCGAGCGGGTTGTTGGAGTTGCAGATGGTGGATCAAATTAGGAACTTGAGTTTGACGTTCTTTTGAGAGTTGGAGAACACTCTTAGTATAGGTGCTAGAGTTGGGGTTAACTCAGGGGAGGCGGGAGGAGGCGGCTTGGGGCAAGGTGGGAATAGTTTGTTTTTCCTCTCTGGCCAGTTGTCTGTTGGTGGGAGCTGGGTCGGGAAGGATCGAGGCAGGCGAGGGAGAACAGAGCGGAGTGTGGGGAAGAGGGAGTCGAAAGTCTCTAGGTTCTTGTTATTTGCCTGAATCAGGACAGAGCAGTTAGTGTAGATGGTCACAGACGTGTTCGAACTCCTTGACGAATGGTTAGGGAGCGAGGATGTTAGATTGCAGCAATGCAAGATAGCTGTGGTTTTAGAGATGTAGAGTTGTGTTTGGAGAGTAGTGTTCCAGTTCTCTGGACTTTCAGTGTGAAAGATTAAGTCCATCTTAATCTGTCCTTTAGAGGGGCAGTGATATGTGTCAGTAAATAGAGTTTCTTTGTGTTGTCTAATCAATTTCTGCTTGAAGTTTCGTCTCACTTTAGTAGAAAGGTTGGGGGGAAGCTAATAGTGAATGCGTTCGCGCTGTGAGGTTTCAAGTGTGTTGATAAGTGTAGGGTGGAATGGGTGGCGTGCCCAGTGCCATAGTGGTAGTTTCTACGGGAAGGGGTACCGTGTATCTGAAAAGTAGTCTAGGACAATTTGGTGTGGACGGACAGATCAGCTGCGGGTGAGATGAAAATTGTCACCTAAAGTTGTGCCAGGGGGGTTAGGATTGCAACTGTGCAACAGCTTGATTGATGGTGCACCTGGTGGAGACTTGGATCCATTTGTAGAGCTTTTGGAGCATGTGAAGAGTGAGAAAGTAGGTAAAGGAGGTTGCATTGATCTGGTTCTTAATGGTGAGTTTGCTGTCCAAAATGATGCTGCGGTTCCAGGCATGGTCCGTGAGGGCGGGAGAGGGTCCAAATTCATCAGGCCACCAGGAGTTGTTCCACTGAGAGGTGTTGTTCCTGAATATCAGTACTTCTGTCTTTTCTGTGTTGCGCTTGAGGTAGTTGCTTTGTATCCAGCTAGCGAACATTACTAATGCACTGGTGGAAGTTGGCCCTCGTGGTGGATGGGACTTCAGAAAGAGAGAGGACTAGCTGTGTGTCATAGGAGAAGATGTTCAGTTCATGAACTCTGATGATTTTGGCCAGGGGATCATGTAGACGTTTAACAGAGTAGGGCTGAGGGATGAACCTTCAGGAACGCTGCAAAGAATGTTCTTGGGCTCCGAGGTAAAAGGTGGAAGGCAGATTCTCTGTGTTCTTTCAGTGAGGAATGATGCAGTCCATTTTAGGGTATCCTCTTGGATTCCGATCTGGTGAAGCCTCTTGATCAGGGTGTGGTGTTGAAAGCAGCTGACAGGTTGAGGAGGATCAAGGCAGCCGCTTCTCCCTTGTCTAGGATCTGATGTCACCAGTGGCAGCAATCATGGTGGTTTTGATGCTGTGGTTTAGGCAAAATCTGGATTGGGATGTGTCCAGAAGATCACTGTTCTCAAGGTATTCCATAAGTTGGTGGCTGATGGCCTTTTGAGTACTTTGGCGGGAAAGGGGAGCAGAGTGACGGGGTGGTGTTCTTGAGCTCATTGGGTTTGGTGGACGGTTTCTTGAGAAGGGGTTTGACTTCTGCATGTTTCCACTCATCTAGGAAGGGCACCAAGGTAATGGGTCTGTTGAAGATGGCTGTGAGCTTGTTGCTGATGGTCCTGTTGCTGAGGTTGAACATTTGGTAGGGACAGGGGTCTGTGGGTGCTCCAAAGTGGACAGATTGCATGATGTCTGTGGTGCTCTGTGTGGTGAGCTGGTTCCAGGCGATGATTCAGTGGTTGGACATTGCAATTGTGAGAGTGAGGAGGATGAGGATGTCAGCGGTGGCAGTTGGGGGTCGAAGTGTTTCTAGATGGTGGAGATCTTGTCATGGAAGAAGTTTGCCAGGGTGTCACAGAGTTTTTGGGATAGGGTGATGATGTATTCCATTGCTGAGGGCTTCGAGAACTCCTTGACAATACTGAAGAGTTTTTTGCTGCGGTTGGCTAGGGTGTTCCTTCTCATCTCTTTGAGTAGTTGGTGGTATTAGTTAAGCGATGTCTTGAAGGGGAATAAGTCGGGGGGCTCCTTGCTGGTGCGCTATTTCCTTTCCAGTTGCTTGCATTTACGTTTCATGTTTCTCAGTTCAAGTATGTGCCAGCTGGCATGTTTGGTGGATCTCATTAGCTTAATGGGTTTAATGGGGGAGATTCTGTCGGCACTGTTGTAGATCCATGTGGTGAAGTTTTTGACAGCCTGTTCAAGGCTAGCAGTGGTGTCAGGGTGGAAGGTGTTGAGGGTGTCGGACCATTGGCTTTCGGATATTTTTTTCCAGCTGTGGTGTGAGGTGCTGGACGGTCTGATTGTGGCACTGGGGACTGCTGTGAAGGTGAAGTGAGTGACTGAGCGGTCCGTCCAGGTGAGCTCAGTGGAATGGCTGCACTTGACTCTGTTGCTGGCTGTGAAGAAAGGGTCCAGTGTGCACCCTGCAATGTGTGTGGGTTCACTGACTGGCTGGGTGAGGCTAATTTTGCTCATGCTTTTGAGGAGGTTGCCTGTGTTGGCACCACTGGGGTCACTGAGGTGAAAGTTGAGGCCTCCGACAAAGATACAGTGGTTGATGTTGACAGCTTGAGAAGCGGCAAATTCAGGGATGGCGTTGCAGAAGCTGAGGCATGATCCTGGAGGTATTTAGGTGAGGGTGTCTCTGATGGTGGGTTTACATCTGTTCTGAGTTGGAAGTTGAGCTGTTTGGGGTGGCGCTGTCCAGGACGTGGTGCAGTGGCTGGATTCTATGTGGATCATGGCAATCCCATGTCTGTGTTTGTTGATGTGGTCCCAGTGTGCAATCTTGTAGCTGTTGGGCATATCCGTGGCGATGTCGGGTGCAGATGCAAGGTTGAGCCAAGTCTCCGTAAGGAAGATGACATTGGGGCGAGGGAGGTGATTGTGTCCCACATCTCGGTGGCATGTTTGCAGAATAATTGGGCATTGAGCAAGAGGCAGTGGACTTGTCCAAGTGCAGCATGGTTCGTGAGGTGGTAGCAGCTGTATGTGTGGGTGCGCCAATGTTGCAAGAGAAGACACAGTAGTGGCATGCAAAGGGTCCCACTGGTGAGCACGTAGAGGTACGGCAGCACTACTTGTTGCAGAGTTTGGAGTCCAAAGCTGTGAGCTGAACACCGATGTAGCTGTGGGTGACAAAAGATCAAGGGTTCCTGGTGCTGGGCATGGTCCAGGTTCAGATGGGTGCAGACAGACTTGCCTTACAGCTGCGGTGCTGCGGCCTCCACTAAGTAGGTATTGGAAGGGTGGTGGGAGGCAGAAAGGGGAGGCAGGAGTAGTGGGAATGTGAGTGGTACAGCGGGCCGCCTCACCAAGCAAACAGAGTGCTAAAAAGCACAAAAGGACACAATGGGAAGGCAGAGAATCAAAATTACTACAGGCACAAAGTAACAAAATAACAGGCAGCAAAGTCAATTAAGCAGGAAGCGGGATGCAGGAGTGGTGGGAAAGTGAGTGGCTGGCCAGTTCACCGTGCAGCAGAGAGTGTAAAGAGGAAAGAATAACCACAATAAGAGAGCAGAGAGACAGAATAAACAAAGCACATGGTGACAAGCTTAGCAGACACATGCGTAGAGAGGCAGGCACAGTTAACATAAATAAACAATAAAGGGCAGAAGCAAAACCAACTGAAAAACATAGAGCTCTGGGCAGTGAGGGGGAGCTGACATAGGGACCTGCTCAATGGGGTTGCTCTGCGGCCTCCATTAAGTACAACCTGGAAGAGTGAAGGGTGATGGGAGGCAGGAACGAGAGGCGGGAGCGATGGGAAATCGAGCTGTGCGACGGGTGGGCTTGCTGAGGAAACAAAGGGCAAAAGAGCACCAAAGACCGCAATGGGGAGGCAGAGAATCAAAATAACCAAAGGCACAAAGTAACAAGAAAAACAGGCAACACAAGCAGTTAAGCAAGAAGCAAGCGTGGGAGCAGTGGGAAAGTGAGCCGCTCGCCATGCAACAGAGAGTGTAAAGATCACAAAATAACCACAATAAGAAGGCAGAGATACAGAATAAGCAAAAACATAGAGAGACAAGTATAATAGGCACACAATTAATAGACAGGCATACAAAGGCAGGCACAGATACCAGAAATAAACAAGAAAGGGCAGAGGCAAAACCAACTGAAAAGCACAGAGCTGTGGTCAGCAAGAGGGAGCAGGCACATGGGTTTATATTTTTGTTTATCTTTAACAACTTGCAGAATGTATTTTCTCACTCAATTACACATGTATACACTGATATAGTACTGTTGCTTTTGAAAAAAATTATCCATCTTGTGTAGAAAGGTGATTTTCTAATGTATGGTAAATATGTCTCAAAAGGGGTATAAATGCCATACTTTCTGAGGAGATGGAAGTCACCCTGTCACTCATGCTTCCCCTCTTCCCACCCACATCTCCCCTCACAAATTCTGCTACACACAGTCAAGATGAGATGTACTGGTTTATTTACAATGTCATGGTTTACTCTGCTCTCGATGAACTTTCCCCAACTTTGTCACAACCTCTAATTTTAATTTCAAGGTCCTTCTGCTGGTTCACTGTGGCCTATGCATTGGGAGGTGCCTTAACATGGGGACACAATGCCTCATGAAATTGAGGTTTAACACTGTCTCTAATTCAGTAAATCCTGGTTAAGGAACAATTATGGGGTGTCTAGAATTTTGTGTTATTCTGCACCCACAAAACCATGAAGGTTTATTATAAAAATCAAAAGTTCTGGTACAGACCTAGTAAAGTGCAGATGCAGCAAGTCTTATTTAAATACATAAGACCATTGCCTTAAAGGCTCTTAATAATAAAGGGTAATATAAATTAATAGGCAAAATCAGAAATAGTCTAAGTTTCAAAAGTGCAGCAAAATTAGTAAAAGATTGGGCAGCATCCCTGGTAGCACAGGAAAGATCTCTTAAGAGCTCGCTCACTCTCAAATTCAAGAGTTTATACAGTTATTTTCTCCCTAAGAAAGCATTAGCATTGCAAACTCATCATGGTGTGAGCAAATAATTATTTCTCAACTACTCAAATTGCAAAATATTAGACCTGGCACCATTGGCGTGGGTCTCCCTTCCATATTTCACTGTTGTCTCCTCTGTTTTTGCTGGTATTAGAATCTCTGGGTGCTGTGCCACTGCCATTCAGTGCCACAGTGCGAATGCTCCCTGTGTAAATGTAACTGTGAATTGGTATATCACTGATTGGCTTATTTGGTTTACCTGTTAGTCCCTAGTACTGTGGCCTGTGTGTGCCCAGGGCTGGTAACCCAAATGCTGCTGGTGGGCCCGCAGCGCTGGTTTGCGCCACCCACAGAAGCAGCTTGTAAATGGTACCTCAGACCTGCCACTGTGTGCAGTGTAGAACTGCCATCTTGGCTGAGAAGTGCCCACACTTCCCAGCCCCTGAACCTTTCCTTAGCATCATGTCAGTCACCTCTATTGTAGGTGCATTGTGTGTGTAAGGCAGGACATAGATTGATATGTGTAGCATGTCCTGGTAGTGAATTAACCTCCATTTTGTTTTTCACTGCTGCAAGGCTACCTGTTCTTCAGAGGTTAGAATGGGCAGTCTGTCTATTACATCTTACAGTCCTAACTGTCTCAGGGAACATGGTAAAAATTCGAGTTTATTATGCCTGAGCTCAGAATAATAAAATGCATCTTTCAGCAAAGTTGGTTTTAATATTCTGTGTTTGAAAATACCATTTTTTAGAAAGTAGGTATTTTCCTGCCTAAGCCTTCCAGTGTGCTCTGCTGTTATGTCTATTGACTGTCTGGGTTTAGAGGGGCAAGGCAGTCTGAGTCAGACCTGGGTTGAATAGAGAGATCTGCATTGAGTACTGGGGAGGCGTAGTTCCTTGACCTGAATAGGGCTGTGCCTGGCAAGGTGATTGCTGGCTCCACCTCCTAATGTGCGTCTGATGTCAGACCCCCTCTTTCTGAAAGGAAGGATGCAGCCTAGTAAACAAAGTGCTTCAGGCCTGAGCAGAACTGGTTCTGGCTGGGTTCAGTGACTAGAGACTTTTTAGAACAAAGACTTTTGGGGTATAAATATCTGTGCCCAAACCCCTGAATTGGGTATTGCTCCTGGATGTCAAGAGGAACCTCTGTCCGTTTCACTAAAGGACTCCGCAGGAGAGGACTGTCCTTGTGCTTATGTGCTATTTCTTGGATTGGCTGTAGTCGTTTCCCCTGGACTTGGAAGAAGAGGGAACAGAACTTTTGAGAGAACTTTTATTTTGCTAAAGCAATCACCCAAGGGCTAGAAGAGAGCTAGCCTCCTGCTGGAGTCATAGGCACACCTGACTCCCCCCACCAGATTCCTGATTCCTCCCTGCAAGGATTTCTATCTGAAGGTGAGGCCCCTATGAGTTCCAGGGCCTCTAGTTCTACTCCAGAGAAGAGAGTGCTAAAATCGTCGCTAACGCCCGATTGCGAGCTGCCGCAGCTGAAGAGCGTCAGAAAAATCACCACGCTGCTGCCGCCGAGTGCTCTCAAACCAACAACCATCGCACGCTTGCGGGCCCAAAAGTGCTAGCTAGTTCCAAAGATCATTGCATCGCACGTTTGCGGGCTGCCGAGTGCTCTCTAACCTCGGATCATCGCATTGAGATTGTCGCATCGCAGCGTGGGCGGCGTGCATGCGCCATTTTCCACGCATCACGCCCGGATCGTCGCTCCTTAGCGGAGCGCCATTTTTTTTCATTGCAACAGTATAACACACACAACAGGCTCAGCGCATGATCCCCCCTTGCGGCAAGGATTCAACGCATCGCTGGCCTAGCGTGAAGAAGTTTGTTGCTTTGTCCTGCACGCACTCGCAGACCGGCACATCATCCTCCCTTGCGGCAAGGATTCAACACATCACCGGCCTCCCGTGAGGAAAATCATCGCTACAGCTCCTTTGCAACATTTTGTTGGTTTTGTTACGAAATCCAGGTACTTTGTAAGTAAAAGGGTCGCAGAGACCCATGCCTTGAACTGAACTCCTATTTGCACACTCTGAACTATTTTTACAGCATTTCAAGGTTAATCCTATTTTACAGTATTGTGGCTTTTTAATGTTATTGGTCTTGTGTTAAGTCTATATATAAAGATACTTATTTTTAATAACTACTTGTGTGGTGTCCCTTTGTAGTGTTCCTCACTGTGTTACTGTGTATGATCATAAATGCTTTACACACTGCCTTTGAGATAAGCCTAGCTGCTCGTGCTACGTTACCACAGGGTTGAGCAGGGTTATCAAAGGGTGTAGCTCCCTTACTCTGACTTAGGAAGAAGGGTCCCTACTTGGACAGTGGACAGCCATTGCCAACTAGAGACCCCCATTTCTAACACAAAATATTTTAAATTGTCACAGAACCCTGCCATATTATCACTTGCCAGCTATATGAATATTGATTCGGTCCCTCTGACCTACTATCATATGGAGGTGTCAGAGCAAACTAGTCAAACAAACAACAGAAAACCTCTTTCAGGTTCCCTGTATCTATATATTTAAAACTGCTGCATTTTAGTGTTTTTGGGGTTGTGTTGAGGGGAGATTCTGTTTATGTTTAAAATGGTGCTCTAACTATTAGTGAGCCTTTGGTCCGCAGCAGGGTGTTCTGATTGATTGTAAAGAGTGGTGTAGGCAGATCGTTCCCCATTGGTTGCTTCCCACACCCTCATTTGTCAGCGGTCTAGTGCTCATCTTGGCTGCTCTATATAGCCAGATGAGAGCGCAGCTGCACGGCTTTATTCAGGTTCCCCGCATGCACATTTTTAAAACAGCTGCATTTTAGTGTTTTTGGGGTTGTATTGAGGGGGATTCTGTTTATGTTTAAAATTTGCTCTTACTATTGGGGAGCCCATTGTTCCGCCGCAGCAAGTGTTCTGATTGAGTAGAAAGGGTGGTTTAGGCAGTTCGTTCCCATTGGTTGTTGCCCTGTTCCTCATTGATCATCGGTCTAAGGCTCATCTTGGCTGCTCTGTTTAGCCAGATGGCAGAGCGGGCCGTGCAGCAGACCTACACAGCTGGCGTGCCGCTGGTGCACCAAAGGCAATCCCTTATGCACCCGTTCGCATCCGACTGTCACTAGGAGCCAGGGCGCATGCTCCTCAGGTATTAAATATGGGGAAAACTAGGATTCGCTACTCCGCCTCATCTTTGTATGAAATTAGTAAACTACTTTTTGCATTCTGATAGTCTTTAGTACACCTGCCTGGGGCTTGTTCTCTTACCTGGAATGCCTGTTTACATTGAGATCTTGTGGATTCTCATGTCTGCCTCTTATTCCCCAAGTCTTCTGTGTGCCCTTCCTCTCTGTTATTGCCTTTGTACAGATTGCACTTAGTCTTCACAAGTAATTCTCTATCCTCAGCTTGTTTGCTGCCCCTGGATCGAGCGAAGGAAACATTGATGGGAAAACAATTTAGGTAAGAACACACCAAGAGAACACAAGTAGGGTTGATTTACTCTTATATTTTCAAAAAGTATTGAATATTAAATGGCAGCCACAAACACAAGTAAATCGCAATAATACAAAGGTGACTATTGTGAGAAGGTGACATATGGTGACAGGTGAAGTGAACGGTACAGTATATACAAAACATACATATGTGACATAAAGTAAAATAATTTTTTTAATTTTTTTTCCTGTCTCCTTATTTAGCAACTGTAATGCAAGACCAAATAATGATACATTTTTGGTCAAGAGAACTGCGTGGACATGTGTGATGATAAAAAAGTGTTGACGATGTATTACAGTCCCCAAGCATAATGCAGACCATACCTTAGATCTGCTTATTACTAATTTCCCTTGTTAGCGAATATCTTCTCCCTCTTACCTGGACCAATCATTATTTGATCAAGTTTCAGATAGATAAGCCTAATATTTCTACGCAGGTGGACATAATAAAGAATCAAACTTATAAAGCTTATAGAGTTTGGACAAACATTACATTAGAAAAACTTTCTACGGCCATGGAGTGGGGTACCGCGACCCAGAATTCTGACATTAATGTGGCTTTAGGTAACTACCATCTAGCCACGTTGATGATATTTGATAAAATTGCACCCATAGAAAAATTCCCAAACAAAACTCTTCTAGACTCCATGCCCCCTAGTTCACCAGTGATTTATGCCAGCTGAAGGTAGGGTGTAGAAAATTGGAGAGACACTTACGAGCCTCTAGGCTTTAAATGATAAAGTAACCTTTAAATAGGCTCTCACTGAATAGCACACGCTTATCAGAAAGACCAGTTGAGCTTCATCTGTAACCAAACAAATGCTAGTATATCTTCTAAAGAACTTTATCAAGTGCTTAATGACGTTATTCACCCCCATGCTTGTGTCTCAGACATACCTGCTTCTCAGCAATTCTGCAATTCTCTTGCAGATTGTTTTGAGGAAAAAGTTTAGGCAATGTATTGGACATTTCCTATTAATAAGGAACAGCACAAATCCACCCTCTCGAGACCTTCTCATAATAACTCGCCTCCACTTTGGGATAGGTGTTAGTCTCTTACTCTAGACCAAGTGACAACATTTGTCCACATGCTATGGTCAGTAGTTTTTCAACTGAGTAAGGGGAAAAAGGACCAGGGGTCCAGGCCCCTGGCCTCGGCCGGGCACGGACGGGCGCAGACGGGCTTGCCTACGGCGCGCCATCAGGGCTTCCGCTCCAGCGTGGTAGATAATTGGTTTCCTCTGCCTCCGCTCCGCTTACTGTTTTCTGAGATGAAGATTCCTCACTCTTTCAGCTTCAAAACCCTACAGACTTTGTCCTCCTTCGCAAGGAGGATGTCCAACGCAAGATGGTTCTGCATAGTTATCACATGGAGAAGTGTGGCTCAGGGGTTAGAGGCGGCAGACCCGGAAGCTGAGATCGGCCCTGGACCAGGGTTCAATTCCCCGCCTCGGCGGGTCTTGGGCTCAAAATTCCACGGACTCGATAATTCTCGCTCCGGTGCCTTCTCGACTCACGGGTTCACACTCTGCGACTCTGGGCATTAGCTTGCTTAATCTCCACAACGGCCCCTTGTGGCGGGATGCCTGGCTTTCACCTTGTGGATACCCTACCGGGGTTATCTCACAGGGGAATACCAGGACGGGTTCCCTAAGCAAGCGCCGGGACACCCACTGCGGGTAGCTGTGTGCTATACAAGTACATTTACATTTACATTTACATGCATAGCAATTAATTTGTTATTTATCTGAGTCAGTGCACAGCAACTGAACATTGAAACATTTACCAGGACTTTCTTCAGTTTCACCAGTTTCAGGATTTATTTCTTACCCCTTTGCAGCCGCAAAGGAAACTTGAGCTTGACTCTGTGAATCAGTGGTTGTTGTCACCATTTCTTAATCTGCCATCTTCAACTCTTCTCTTCTGAGCTTCATGGATCCACTATGGGATTCTGGCACAATTTACAGCAGTGTTAGTCACAAAACACAACTTAATGTGGCCCTTTCCATCTTGGTTCCAGACAACTCTTGTACACTTGCTTATTGATCAGAATCAATTTACCTGGTTCCAATGTATGGCACAGAGTTCCTTTTGTTTGTGCTGTTGCCAAATTCAACTGATGAGAGGCTGATTACACCACATCAGACTCACCTTTGCAGTAATCCAATATGATATCATAATTTATCAAGACAAGTGTTGCTAAAGAAATAGATATATACAACTCTCTTGGCTTTGCCCATTAGAATTTCATGTTGCGAAAGATCAGTCTTTTTATCTGAGCTTCTTCTAATGGTCATGAGAACATGTGGAAGAGCATCAGGCCACTTTAAATGTGTTGTGGCACACACCCTGGCAAGTTTAGATTTGATGGCAGAATTCATTTTCTCAACAGCCCCTAAAGCTTAAGGTGGGACCGATTACTGGAGACTTTTGACCAACGATCTCTAGTGGCAGGGGTCAATCCAAAATTCACCTTGGCTTTCACGCTTCTTTGTGGTTCAGAGTACACCTCGCCTGTAGTCACTCTCATGCGTTCTCGGACACATGAGAACGGCTACATATGAGGTGTACTCTCCTTTCAGTATTTCAATATTTACTAGTGTCCGACACATGAGGATTGTGCGTTTGACTGAGTCTTCGACTTTCCTTATAATGATATTGAAGATTTGACACATCATTCATTAGCAACAAAATGTTGCTCTGAGGAAGTTGGTTGGAAATGTGTCCAATGACAAAGAACGTGTTGGTGGCTAGAACTGTGAAGAAACTTGAACTGATTACAGAATATTAAGCATCTTGTGAATAAAAATAAGACTACAACAGGACTGTGGACTTCTTGACTTAACCGGAGTTCTTGAAGAGCTCTTTTTCTTTTCTGGACTTTGTTCCAGTTGAGGTGTTTTCCGCGCCTTCTCTCCCCATTTTGGAGCACCGATTTGCTTGACTAATATTGATGTTTTCACTTTTGGTACCTAATCGAGCACGCCGCTTACTAACCAGCCACCTTCTTTTCTATCCTTTATGGAAGGACCCTATTCCTAATTGTAAAAGCATTACTTACATCTGTTGTGATGCACACTGGTAATGGAAGTCTATTGTGGATACCCAAAGTACCAGTCCTTGGACTGACAACCACTTCATGCATTATGAAGATCGTTAAGAGCCTTATTCAGATGAGTTGCACCCATATATGAAGCATTCCTGAAGCATTCCTTATATAAACTTTAGATTAAGGACCTATCCAACTAGATTTTATCACTCAAAGTGGGATGAACAACTGCCATAGTTTAGCACTTGCAGGCTAGGTGGCAGAGACTCTGTATTGCACTTTATGCTCTTATTCAGTAAAACCTTTGGTCCAAGATGGAATTAGCTCCTTCGTTTATTGAAGATCAAAGGAATCAGACACTATTTTGACACCATATCATTATGTATTAGGACTGATGATATCTCTATTGTTCTCTATTGTTCTTTCAGTTGCCTCTTACATGTGGACTGCTCTGCTCATTCTGAGGAAAGAACTGGTATGATTTTTCTTCTTCTTTTTAATTTTGGATGTCAGAATGTTTTAACTTTTTTATTATATCATAGATTGGATTTGTATATTTAGTTGCTTAAATTGTGATATTGATTTGTATGTTTATGCTTTGGCTAATGCTGACACTTGATTGATTTATTTAATGAATATTTATTGTGCCAATAAAAACAGTGAAAATCTCCTTTTAAACTTTATTCTTGACAGATATGAGAACATCCTATACAACTGGATGTCCATGGTAAAAATTACCAGTTCATACTGAGGAAAATGTTGGTGTGATACAAATTGAGTCTAGGGAAATTTAGTTTGCAGGACTATTTGGGATGTTGGTAGAATGAATCTTCAAACTGCACCAACCACTATGGTGACCACTGCTTAAAAAGACCTGAGCATAAAGGAGTCAGCTAAACATACTTTCCAGTCTTGGAGGGCCTATGTCAGTAGTGCTAATGATCATTAACAAATCTTAGCCTATAAATCAAAACTGCAAGAAAATTTTCGAACACTAACAGCAATTCCTGCAAGTTGGAACATGTGTTCTTGTGTAATTTTCCATGCAGTCAGGCGATTTAACAACTCACTAACATTTCAGATAAACTTAAAACAAATGAAGAGGAACTCCATCCAAATGATGGGTGATGAGACGGATTGCCTGGGTCAAAGTATGAAAAAATATACCTCCAATTACCAGCATCTCAATGAAGTAAATATTGTCTGCTAAATAGCCTCTATGGTCACATTAGCTTTTGTGGGATTCGTTGTTAGACCTGGCACCTTGGCGTGAGTCTCCCTTCCCCTTTTTGCTGATGTGCGTCAGATGTTTTGCTGGTGTTCGATGCTCAGGGCACTGCACCACGGCCGATCCGTGCCGCAGTGCAAGTGCTCTCAATGTAAAGTGTATGTGTAATTGATTTCCACGATTGGATTATTTGGTTTACTATCAGTCCCCAGTAAAGTGCACAAGGCGTGGTGGGGCTTGTAGATAATGCTGCTAGTGGGCCTGCAGCGCTGGTTGCGCCACCCACAGAAGCGGCCTCGTAAGATATGTCTCGGGTCCGCCATTGCTGACCCCACGTACAGTCCCGTACTGTCACACTGACTGTGCAAGTGCCCACACTTGCCAGCCCCAGAACCTTCCCTCACCTTCATATCAGTCACCCCTATGGTAGGCCTACGGGTGCATTGTAAGCGTATGGTAGGACAGGCCTAGAGTGGGGCATGTCCTGGTAGTGAATTACCGCCTCTCTCGTTCTTCACTATCAAAGGGCTACCTGTTCTCTTAGGCCAGATGAGCTGACGGAGCTATTACACGCTATAGTCCCGGCAGGCTCAGGGAACACGGTAGCAGGTCGAGTTTAGTATGCCTGAACTCAGAATAATAAAATACTTCCTTTAGTAAGGTTTATTTTAATATCCTGTGTTTGCAAATGCTACTTTTAGAAAGTTAGCCTTTGCTCGCCTAACAGTTCAGCCCGCCTCTGCCAGGATGTGTATCTGCTGTCTGGGTTTGCGTGAGTGACAGGGCTGGGAGATTCCCGGGGGATAGTCGGGTGCTCAAGGTGGTGAATGAGATGCTTACACCAGGATGGGTGGGCAGAGTAGTCCTTGACTCTGAATAGGGTTGTGCTCCACCACCACAATGCTGGCTCCACCTCCTGCGGATCGTCTGATGTCTCTGCCCTGCACCCTGAAAGAAGACGGCAGCGTCCTGTCAACAAAGTACTTCAGAACCGGATTGAACCAGGCTCAGGCCTCCTGGGCTGCAAAGACAAAAGAACTGCAGTATAAATATAGGAGCTCAGCTCCTTATAAATCAGATCCAGTTTTGACCACAACGAACCTCTGCCTGACTAGAAGGACCAAGAGAAGCTGAAGGACGGAAACCAGTCTGTATCCTGTAAGACTGGCCTGCAGTGGTGCCTTGCTGAGAACGGGGAGGAAAGGACCAGATAGGACTTTGTAGACTTGTGCCTGAAACGATCTCCAAGGGCTTGATCGAGAGCTTGCCCCCTGAACGGAACCCCAGGACCATTGGGTTCTATCTGCTTGTGCCCGTTTGCTGTTGGGCCTCAGTTCTTATTCCCTCGCCAGAGTTGTGACTCGGGTGCCTTCGCCCTCTCCCAGGTCGTGACAGCTCAGAGCTTGGTCGCCCCACCGTAGGGAGCCCCGCTCATCCCTGAGCCGCTCTCTGCTTCAGTGCCGGGATGCCTGCTCTCCTGTCACCTCGTCGCTTACGGAGCGAGCTTCGCACCCCTCACCTTCTCCAGCCGGAATCTGCACGGAGAGCATCTCATAGCCTCGGACGGTCCGTACGTCGTAACGTACCCGACTGTCTCGCTTTGCGCTCCTGCATACCAAGGCTCGTGCCGCACCTCAAGAAAGGCCTCCACGTACCGTGGTACCGGAAGCCTGGTGCTGCACCCGTCTGCCCGAGAACTCGACGCCCCTAAACAGATCCACGAGTCAGACCCGGCATGCTAAGAAGTAGTACGCCCCGAAGGCCTGAACGGCGCCTCGCCCCGTGAGCTGCACCGATCCCGGATCGCTGCAACCCTCCACAGTCTAGCTCCTTCACCTCGCTCCTCGAGGGGGATTGAGCCGGAGAGACCCTCTGGAGAACCGTCGGCCTCGTTCGGGTCGGCCCTCACAAGTAGCCGCGCCTGAAATGCCTCAGACTTTCACCAGCAAGGTACACTTGGACTCCGTCTCGAGTTAATATCGGATCCAGGGTCCGCAACGTTCTTATTTCCCTGTCATCGTACCTTGCTAAACAACGAACATTGAAAGACTAAGTTTGCCTATTGTAATCTGGTGACCTCAATTTACTAAACGTTATTCTGGTTTTGTGATAATCCTGCTTGAATCTATCTTTTATATAAAGTATACGTATTTTTGATACAACCATACGACTGGTGTCCATTTGTGGTGGGTCAGTGGATTTACTGTGTGTGATCATGAATGCTTAACTTACTATCGCCCTGAGGATTAGCCTTGTCTGCTCGCGCCACACTACCTAGAGGGTGAGCAGGGGTTATTCAAAGGAGTAGTTCCCTTGCCCTGACATGGAGCTGAGGGTCCTTGCTTGTCACAAGTGCATACCTGTGCCAACCAGAGACCTCCGGTTCTAACATTCGTGCACTCCGTTAATGCAATACCAAAAACTAAAGAAAACTGCTGGAATAAAAAAATACTACAACACATGCATTCTTTTTAGTAAAAGTAAAAAAAAAGAAAAACAGGCAAAAATCATTTTATGACAATTACTTCTAATATAAACCTTAAAAGTGGCAATTCAGAAAAATTAAAAGCAAGAAACACAGTACACTCTGCTCCTTAAAATGCATTGATTAGTTAAGTATTTTTTATTCTTTCACACTTCAATAATTGTACCTCAGTGTTTCACTAATCATACACTACTACGTAAGTATATAATATATAAACAGATGGGACTACATAAACATATCAACTTTTTGTTTTGGCGGAACTTCAAATTATAACGCCTTTATCAGGACACTAGCGATATTACAAACCATTTCTATCTTGAATGCACTAAGGAGATTACAGAAGAGGCAGCCTGCATAAGAGTGTTGTAGCATCACATACTTTCATTAGACTTGGATAAAATACTCTAGATTAGAACCCTCTGACCATGCAGGATATATTAACCCCGGTAAGTTGTCCAGCTCTCCTCATAACTTTAGGTTATCCATGGGAAAAAACCTACAAATGCTCCTCTTCAAACACACTAATCATCTTTCCACATGGTTTGTAACATATTTTTCTTACTTTCTCGTTTGTTTCACTTTTTGGTACTGTTTTGCTGTAATACAGTGCACATACATGGGAAATATACATGTGTGGTTTTCTTTTCCCAGTGTGGATATATAGGTTGTTTGGTGATACTTGTGGACCACCATTAGTTGAGCTATGATTAGTTGAGTTTTTTTGTCATTTGAATCCTTTGAATAAAAACTTCAGCTTAAACATCTTTATTATCTCCGTTTAAGATGGCTGTCAAAAAATGAACAAGATATCAATTCCAATGGAATCATTAGTCTAGAAATAACTTGATAGATTTTTAAAAAGCACAAATTGCTCGGTAAGGGTTGGAAGAGAGAAATCCAAAACTAGGGGGCATATTATTAAGGGGGTTTATCTCCACTTTTTTGGCTTTAAAAGCCAAGAAAGCGGAGATACAATTATCTCCCTATTACCTAGCTGTCGCTAACACCAGTTAGCGACAGCTAGTAGGAGATAGCGACCATCTTGGGCCCCACTTTGCATGTCAGTGATATTTATCACTAATGAGATGCAAAGTGGGCGTGCCAAGATGTTAGCGACTGAAAACAGTCGCTAACATCGCTATCTCCTATTACCAACTTTTGGAGATATTCGCGCTAAGCGTGAATATCTCCAAAAGCTAACACCTGCCCTGAGCAGTTCTTAGCCATGTTATCCAATGGGAGGTGGATAACATGGCTAAGAGCATTAGCTCGCTAATGCATGAATATCGCGGACTTTTCAGCGATATTCATTCATTTGCGGCGATTTTTATCGCATTTGCGTTAAACCTTAGTAATACCAAGGTTTATTTGCGGTAAAAATCACCGCAGCTCAGCGGTAAAATTTTGTCTCTAACCAAGCAATAGAGATAATTATCGCTATTGCTTGGTAATATGCCCCTAGATTCTATTGTTATCGGTAACAGCGAGGGGTAAAGTTAGCTTAATCAAAGTGGATAGAGCCAATTGCACCCAAAATGTCTTTCTTTTCTAATTGCATATTTGTTCTCTTTTGTCCGAAATTATATGTCTCAAGAATAAGGTAAAATACAGTTAAAAAAGGATTTTCCTTGGAAAACAAATCATCAACACTACAAACATGAACTACAGATCATAAAATAGGAAAACTAATGCATCACAGTAAACAACCAAGTCAACAAAAAATTGCGACTGATTCTGTGGCAAAATGAAATCCAATAGATAAACCACCCTAATTCGCCTTCTGGTGAATAAGGATTTTTTTTGTTTTTATACCAAGTTACAATTTGTTCTGGCCTAAGGTACAGTTCTTAAATGTAATACTACTGTCGGCTGGAAAAAACGATAGAATTTTTGGCACTGCCATAAGGCAGCAATGGCAGTGAGGTAAGATATAAAGGACATACTCCATATGTATGAATTCTGGGACTTTATTTCAGGGGTAAGAGAAAAGGGAGTGAAGGAAAAATGAAAGGAGGAGGTCAGTGAAGAGGGGGCAGGAAAGAAAGAACGAGGGAGGGAGAACAGGGAGAATATACATAGAAGAAGGAAGAAAGAAACAAAAGAAGGGGAAAGAAAATAAGAGAAAGGGAAGGCAAAGGACATAGGAAGGTTGGGAATTAAGAAGTCTTGAAATTATGAAATCAGGGAGAGATGGATTGGTGAAAGGACGGTGGTGTGATAGATGCAAGCGATGGGGGCTAGAAGAAGATGAGACAAGGAAAGGATGAAGGAGGGAAGGAACAAAGGACGGAAAGGACACATCTAGGAAACTATCAAGAAATGGTAACCAGCAGCTTTTGAAGGGATATCAACAGTTCTACATTCCTTAATGTCTGGGGATGAACAGTGGGTGCACGTACATCATATGTATAATGAAATAATAAGGTATGAACATCCACTTAAATGGTGGAATTGAATTCAAATATGTTCGCTTCTCTGTTTGCTTTTCTGTGTGTGGTCGTTTCAGAAAGAATCGGCCTCCATGTGTTTTTGATAACAGTGTGTGCATATATATCATCTCCCTAATAAAACCCTTTGTCTGAGTGTCCCATTGTGAATATTTACAATGCACCACAGTTATCAGAACAGCACCTTCAGTCAGCCTGGCCACATTTTTCATTTCAATGATCCAGGGAATTAAGCTATTGCGATGTAGGCCTCGCCTATGTTAAGTGATGTGCTTACTGTTTTATTTCTCCCACCCTCTCACAGCCTATGTAAATACAGCACAGGGCACAGGTCTGTGCTCCACAATGCTTCTTTTGAACTGCATTGACACCAGAGAAGATATATGGAAGCAGTTTAGGATTTTCGCTGACATCAACTTAACACAAAACCTATACTGCACAATGAGAAATTCAATACATTGCAGTCACAGGAAACCATGGCAGATACTGTAACATAAAGCACTGTAAACACACTCAAGAGGCGCAGCTGCCCTACAGCTAGAGTATGGAAAGGAACCCCCGTCTGCCACTGAGACAAACAGATGCTGCAGGCACAGAAAGAGACACACAGATGAATTGTCATATTCCTAAAGACTACTCCAGCCTGGGCACCATAGAGCTAGATTGTGTACTGGATTATAGTTCCATATATCTCTTTTTGATCTTCACAGGTGTAGTTTCACACTTTTGCGGACCTTCTACTGCAGAGAGTCAGTGGTGCCACCTCTGAATGAGACTAGCTATCATCATGGACGTCATTTAGGGTTCGCCAGGGGTCGCTGCGACCCCTGGCTTGCCCCTTGCCATCCCTGGCACTGCCTTTAAGACCCCTGGCCTCAAAGGGGGCAAAATCAGTGCCATGCGCATAAGTGCAGCTCCACTTTCCTTTTTTTGTCAATTCTTCATTACACTAAAAGTGAATAATATTCTATTATTCACAATTAGTGTATTAAAGAATGGAATTCAATTTGCTGGAATATGACCGTCTGTCAGCTGAGGTAAGTAAAAAATTATTTTAAATGTATGTTGGGTGCGTGTTTGCGGGTGAGAGTGTGTTTATGTGAGAATGAATGTGTGTTTGAGTAAATGGGTATATATGTGAAAGCATGCGTGTATAAGTAAAAGTAAAGGCTAAATGGCGTGTGATGTCACCTCCGCTACCCCTGCCATTTTGGTGAGTTGACATTCATGGCTGCCTTATGGAAAGAGGGCTTTGCTTGTTACAGTTCTGTAGTCCGATGTGAGCAAGGCCGAGAGTGATGTTGTGGCCTGTCTTCTCCAGGAGTAGGAGTGGATGCTAGGTGTTGAGGATGGGCATTAAAGTGAGGACCAGGTCAAGAGGGCTGTCTGGATGAGGATCTGGAGTGATGTGTTTTGTTTTTGCCAGTTGTGTTCAAGAGGCTGACGGGAGATTCTTTCATGGGCGTGAGGATCACGCACATCCAAAATGTCTAAAACTACAAGAATAATGTTGTTGCTCTAGAGATGTTTTCAGGTGAGGAGAAGTGGTCAGGCATTGCCGAGATGTGTGTGGAGTAGAGTCCAAGGTTCCTGTAGATGAGCTGAAAATGTATGAATGCCAGGGGTGCAGATAGTGGGAAGCAGAATACTTCATCTAGGACTGATCCTGGAGAATGCATGGCCACAGTGACTTGCGGATGACTGACAGGCCATCACATGTCTTGTGAGGCAGATCGTGCAAGCAGAGAGGTGTCCTGTTAGACCTAAGATGCCAAAGATGTTTGTTCTAGTGGTGCAGTGTCAGGTTTCTGCCATTAGGAGAGTGTTAGCTCTGGCTTTTACAGCTGGGTTATCTCTAGATTTTTTGCTTTGTGCCCTTCTGTTACTGACCTGTTTTTGTTGGTTTCATGACTCTGGGCACTTTACCACTGCTGATCAGTGCTAAAGTGCATGTGTCTCCCTGTAAATTGCATGTATGGATTGGTGTTTCCATAATTGGCTGATTTGATTTACTAGTCAGACCCTAGTACAATGCACTGTGTCTGCCCAGGGCCTTTATATCAAATGCTGCTAGTGGGCCTGCAGCACTGATTGTGCCACCCACATAAGCCAACTGTAAATGTAACTCAGGCCTGCCATTGCAGAGCCTGTGTGCAGTCGGGTAATGCCATGTTGACTTGGCAAGTGTACACACTTGTCAGTGCCTAACCTTCCCTTTTCTTACATGTTAGTCACCCCTAAGATAGGCCCAAGTTACCCCTGTGGACAGGGTGCAGTATATGTGATATGTAGGACATGCCCTGGTGTGTGTGGCATGTCCTGATAGTGAAATACTGCCAACTTCGTTTTTCACTATTGCAAGGCTACCTATTCCCATATGATAGAATGGGGAGTTTGCTTATAACATCTTATAAACATAACTATCCCTGGGAACAAGGTAAGAAAATACAGTTCAGTATGCCTGAACTCAGATGTTCAAATGCATCCTTTAGAAAGGAGATATTTTCTTGTTTAGCCTTCCAGTGCAAAAGACACACAATTGATTGATGGAATGCAGAACAACTCAAAACATTAATCCCCAGTCAAGTGATCTGGGTTAAATCCATCATTCCTTTGCTCACCATACTTTAGACCTGGCCATATGCAAATCAGTCTTGACCTTGTGCCTCATGGGAACAGTCCGGCCAAACTGCCAAGCCAGGTCCTCCCTGGACCGGAAACAAGCATTCTAGGACCAGTTTAGGGGTTTCACCCCACATCAGCCAGGAAAGCTTGAATCCAGTGGCAAAGTGAGCCCGAGACCCACGTCTGGGCATACCCAGTGCACTCAGGGTAAGAAAACAAAGGACACTGGGCCCGATTCAGAAAAATTATCTGAGCCAAAATTCTAATTTTAGGCCTTTAGGAGTACTAAAGGTAGGATTTTGTCTCAGTTAATCTCGAATTTTGGCCCTAAGTTAAATTTAAGACAAACTTAAGTTTAACTGTGACAAAATCCTAACTTTACGACTAGGATTTTATCTCAGTTAAATTAAGTTTGTCTTAAGTTTAACTAAGTCTCGATTAATGTGCAAACTGGTGAAGAAATTCTGGTGTTTGGGATACGCAGTTAGAATTTCAATATAGCAGCATGTGGCGATGCACGTAATGCTGTGGGATCCGAGCTTGATACCTGGGACACACCAGCTCCCTTTATACCCACAGAACCTTCCTAATTGCGGCTTCGCCTCTTCCTTCCAAGCCCGCGTGCGGTTACACCTTTTCTGCAAGCCAGACCACGGCAATTTTCATAAATTCAGGCTTGAATCTTTAACTGTCCTGATGATGATCCTATTATTGTTCTAAAAGGATCGAAACGTTGTCGACTAATGTAAACCGTTTGCACATTAATCGATTATGATAAAAGAAGTGCAATTACTGTTTCTCTAAGCTTGTCAGAAATTGTGTTCAATATTTCACAAGCTACCCCGTCTTGTCTGATATGTTTCTGTCTTAAATGTGCTTGTCATGTGTTTATGTAGGATGCAGGATTGTGTCCCACTGTATTGGTGTGTTTGTATTAGTTTTCTTTGACATTTTTGATTTACTAAATTGATTGTCCGGGTGGACACTCGTAATATAGTACTGGTTCAAGTCTATATTTATTCTTCTGACTAATCTGTTCTGTTTAAGGACCACTGTTCTCATATCTGTGCATAGCCTGAGTCCCATGACCCAGTACTAGAGCTGGGTTTCCCTTACCTCATGTTTTCCCCCCTTTTTGCCTCTTTCTGGCCCTTTTGAAGCCTCATTGGCATACACCTTCCTATATATTCAGCAACATGTTCATGCATGTGTTCCATTTACAAGAGCATATGCCAATATGACTAATGAGCTATATAGTTGCCTCATACTGTTGGTTCGTCTGTATGCTTCTCGGTATATATACATCGAAAGCTAAGGTTCTTACAAGGAAATCCCTCTCTGCATGATGGAGTCCAGGCCAGAAAGAGGCTTTAAGAGAAATTTCTACCCATCTAAATCTGTGACAGCTGAGCTAGTTTCACAGCCCACATGTTCTTTTTGCATCCATTTGAGAGGAAGCTGAAAGCCATTGTGTTTGTATTTTACAGTACCTTTTTGGAGTGGGTATGGGTATCGTACTGTGAAGTACAGTAAAGTCTTTAGCTAGACGCAATATGACCAGTTAGTGGGAGCAATAGTATTTTCCACCTTCTCGCCAATCCACCTATTCACATTTTGTCACAGTTTGTTGCCACACGTTCTTAACCACATGACTGCTATGGCTTTTCCCCTCCTGTGCTGGAAAAGTTTGAAAGACTTTATTTCATGACGAGCTGAGCTCGTCATAAGCACACGACCAGTGTACTGCATGACGAGCTGAGCTCATCATGAGCAGGGAAGGGGTTAAAATGTAAACCAGCTCATGTATTTTCTTCTTCAGGTCAAACCCTAGACATCTGTATGTGGTTTAGTCTCGATGACATATATTAAAAGAACATATTTCTCCCTCTTCTTGGTCGTGGGATTAGATCTATCCAAATCCAAATTTATGTTATCACTGAAATGTCATTCTGTATACATTCTCATTGTACGTAAATGGCACATCATATTGTTTAATGTGTATTAAATAATATTAACGGGGAAAAATAATCAGTAAGAATTTACTTATCATAGAAATCTTCAACTTCCTTTAGAAATGATTCAGTGCAATAATTTCATTTAGTCATGCTATTAATTATGCCATGTTAGACCCAGCAACTTTTGGCATGTTTCCCCTGTCTTTTTGCTTCTGACCTCCTGGTTTTGACTCTGTTTCTGCTGTTTTAGTGCATCTGCACACTTTCTCACCACTGTTCAGTGTTAAAGTGCAAGCGCTCCTACTGAAAATTATGTTATGGATTGGTGTTTCCATGACTGACATGTTTGATTTACTGGTAAGTCCCTTGTAGGGTGCACTGGGATTGCCAGGCCTGTACATCAAATGCTACTTGTGGGCCTGCAGCACTGATTGTGCCACCCACAGAAGTAGCCCTGTAAACGTATCTCAGACCTGCTACTGAAGTGTTTGTGTGCAGTTTTTACTACCATGTCTGACTTGGCAAGTGCACCCACTTGCCAAGCCCTAACCTTCTCTTTTAATACACGTAAGTCACCCCTAAGGTAGGCCCAATGTACCTCTATGGGCAGGCTATAATGTAAGTGAAAGTTAGGACATGCACTGGTGTGTGTGACATGTCCTGATAGCGAAATACAGTGTAATTCGTTTTTCACAATTCAAAGGTTATCTGTCCCATAGGATAGAATGATAGATACATTGTAACATCTTACAAGTATAACTTCCCACTGGGACAAGATAGGGTTTTCGAGTTTTGTATGCTTGAACTCCGAATGTAAAAATGCATCATTTAGCAAAGATGATTTTTATATTGTGTGTTTGAAAATACCCCTTTTTAAAAGTGGGTATTTTCTTGCCTAGCCATCCTATGTGCCCCTGCTGGGTTATGTATTGACTGTCTGGCTTTGGAGTGACAGGTGCTGGGGATGTGCATTCTTTTCTAACAGCCACTGGGGGTCTGAGGTGTGTCCTGTCTCTCCTGGATGAGTCAGGGCTGAGCTAAATAGACCTGAGCTGCATTTAGAGTAGTGGAAGAAGATTTACTTGCACCTGAATGGGCCTGGTCTGCCGCAGTAATACTGGCCAGAGCTTTTGACTTCAAGGTACCGCGTTTTTACGGTTATTCTTGCAAAGTGTATATTTTGATTTTTGTATGTTGGATTTCTATTGTTTTGGGCTTGTTTTACACAGATAAATACCTGATATTTTTTTAACTGGTGTGGTGTTCTTTTGTAGTGTTTTCACTGTATAACTGTTGGTTATGTGCAAATGCCTTACACATTGCCTTGAGATAAGCCTAACTGCTTGTGCCAAGCTACCAAGGGGGTGAGCACCAGCACTTATTTGTCAACACCGGCACTTGTGACAGTCTGCCACAAGGATGCGCTGTCTGGGTAATTTAGAGATGACAAACAACAACAGTTAATTATTAATTCAGTATACGTTTAAAATGACTATTACCTGCCAACAAAGCAATTTTTTATAACTTTGGGGGCCTGAAATCGTTGGAATTTCCGTACTTGTAAGAGTGTGATGGTTAGTAGCTGTGTTGTTACTATCATTGGCAGCATTTATTTAGAACGTTTTATATAGCGCGAACATGACCACCGACGGTATCAGAGCGCTTTACAGTTAATGCAGCAAGGAGGGTACAATCAAACTGAACAGAATCAATAAAGTGGAAAGTTCACAATCTTATAGTGTTCTGCAGTCTGGTGCGCCAGGCAGCTGGACCACAAATCACCATCAATAGTTTCAGAATAAGATGGAGAGGCCCAATTGAGGCACACATGTCTTCATGAGGAGCCCCTTGACTTCTTTTTTGAAGAGGACAGTGGAAGCCTTTTTTGTGAATTTTTGAGGTTTGAGCAATAGGGTGCTGGTGCTTCTGGAGGCTCTCAAACCACATGAGAGCTTTAGTTTTTAAGTGAAGTACAGCGGGGTCTTGAAGTGGATGGCTTTGTATGCCAATTCAGTGCCAGCAAGTCCAGGGAAATGGGGTTGTATTTTTTAGTGCCAGTAATGAGCCTGGCAGCAGAATTGAGGGCAACCCTAAGAGGAGCCATCTACACTCTGGGCAAGCCATAAAGCATTGCGCTACCTTAGTCCAGCTTAGAGATCTCAAATGCTTGCACTGCCACCTTGAGGTCATGAGCAGGGAGAAAGGGTTTGAACCTACTTAGGATGCTGAGTTGGAAGTTCGTTCCTTTAATGATGGAACTGATGTGCTTCTACATGTTCAGACTTTTGTCTAATATAATACCCAGAGAGGATGCCGAATCAACTAGGTGAGGTCTACAGTTAGGAGCATCAAGCTCATTCAGCCATTGTTCCATGATCGGAGATTGTTTGCGGGGTAATATTAGGAGGAATTCTGGTTTTAGGGCATTTAACTTCAAGTGATTATGTGTCAGCCAATTTTGTGTTTGCATCAGGATTGCATTGAGGAATTGAATGTCCTCAGGGGAGACGAGATTCAAGTATAGTTGAGTATCTATTTTATTACAGATTTGTAGAGCGCATGGCTGCCCGTAAGAGTCCCAGCGCTAGTATCATCCGCATACATGTGATAGTGAATGCTGTATGCTTTCAGAATTTCTGTCAGAGGTTCCATGAACAGTTGAAGAGTCTGGGAGAAAGTGCTGAACCTTGGGGCACCCCCAGAGTGACCGGTGCAGGATGGGACAGGGACTGGTTCACCTTGGAGCTTTGGGTTCTGTTCTGAAGGAACAAAGCGAACCAGTTTAATACAGGCCCAGACAGCCCCATCCTATGTTCCAGGAGGTCAATCAGGTTATCATGTTTGACAGAATCGAAAGCTGACGAAAAGTCAAGTAGGATCAAAAGGCATACCTCATTATGGTCCAACATTCTTAACGCATCATCAACAATGTGCTTTAGTGCAGACTCTGTGGTATGGCCTAGGGGAAACCAGATTGGCATTGGTCGAGGAGTTAGAAATGGTCGATGTGGTTGCAGAGTTGGGCGAGCACACATTTCTCCAAGAACTTTGCCACGGTGGGGATGTTAGAGATTGATCGCAAGTTGTGAAGGTCTGTGGTATCGGCAGTTGGTTTCTTTAGAATCGGGGTGACATGACCCGATTTTAGGCAGTCCGAAATAGCACATTGCCAAAGTGATGCATAAACAATTGTAGAGTAAAAGAAAAGGTTTCCCTTTAGTAACGCTATGTATAGAATCTAATGATGCCTCACCTATCCACTCACATCAAACACACTTCTCAAACCATTATCAAATCATAAAGCACTTACAAAGAAAGTAAGTTACATGAAAGTATATCACAGAGTTTATTTGACATTAAAAACAATTCCCCTTATACAAAAATGCATTAAAATTATTCATACACATAATTAAAAGCAACAAAATAGCCTAAAAATCATATCATAAGCTGACAGGAGAAAACGTACAGTTAGCTTTGTCTTGCAGGTGTTAATCCAAATGAACATCTGCAAGACAAAGCTAACTGTCTATGTTTTCTCCTGTCAGCTTATTATATGATTTTAAGGCTATTTTGTTGCTTTTAATTATGTGTATGAATAATTTTAATGAATTTTTGTATAAGGGAAATTGTTTTTATTGTCAAATAAACTCTGTGATATACTTTCATGTAACTGTTACTTTCTTTGTAAGTGCTTTATGATTTGATAATGGTTTGAGAAGTGTGTTTGATGTGAGTGGATAGCTGAGGCGTCATTGGCTTCTATAAATAGCGTTACTAAAGGGAAACCTTTTCTTTTACTATACAGTATTTGGGTGCTCCAGTCCCTTTGGTTAAAAGAGCCCCTCTCCTTGTTTTAAGATAATTAACAATTGTAGTCAATAATGTTAGTAAGGAGGATCTAACTTCCGGGAAAAGGTTTGAAGGCAGAGGGTAATTTTAGTGATTGGTAGGTTTCAAAGACAACAACATTTTGCGTATAGTGCCTTCATCCAAGGTTTGGAACAGACTCCAGGATGCATTGTTTTTGGGGAGGTAGCGCGCCACAGGGTGGGTGATATCTATGCCTGGGGGATGGAGGATGATCAATGGACTGATTGCCAGGTGATCACAGGCAGATCGTAATTCAGTTTCAATATTAATTGTCTTATCTTTGAAAAAATCCGAAAATTCTTAGCAGTTCGGCAATGTCCTTTGAGCCAGTGCCGAGAGGTTAGGCTTACTATTAGCTTAGGCCTTGATGAGTTCAGACAATGTTTTTGGACAGTTTTTTGCCTGGTCTAGCTGTGTTATGAAAAAGGTGGCCTTCAAGCATCTGATGCGTTTATTGTATATGCTTCTCAGGGATCTCAAGTGGCCAAGATGCTCAAGGGAGGGGGAAGGGACCGCTATAGCCTTTCTGGAAGTTTTACATTTCTTCTTTCAAAATTAAGACTATTGTTAAACTATGGTTTGTAGAGTTTAGAGGAAATTCTCTTGAGCTGTAGTGGTGCAACCAAATCTAGAACATTAAGCATAGAGAGGGTATAGTGGGCTATAAGGTTGTGGACATTCGGCATGTTCAATTGTGGTGGCAGGATGTTATCGCAGAGAGCATTTAGATCTTGTGACTTGATGTCCCGTAGACATCTTTTCAGTTGTTTTGGGTTCTTAGGCTGGGCTCTACCAGTTCTTACTAATTCCAGGATAAGGAAGGTGATACAATAGTGTTCTGTCCAATCACATAGGAGGATCGAGTCCAGGCGGATGGAGTTATGCTTATCAATGACAAGATCTAAAAGGTAGCTCCTTTGATATGAGTTGGGCCATCACAGATTTGGATAAGATTGAGGTCAAGTAAGAAGGATTTAAGGCTATTGACAACCACGTCATTTACATCATTCCAGTGGAGGTTGAAATATCGGAGGAAGATCTGAGTGCTGTGGAAATCAGCATTAGCCGAGATAATACCCATGATCTGTTCTATGAAGGGCAGATTGTCACGAGGTGGGTGGTTAAACGTGTGTAGTTTGCATGGTTGATGGTTGCAACCAGTCACTTCAATGCTTAGGTATTCCCAGGACGGCAGGAGGACGGCATGTTGTACTTTCACAGTTAGAGTGCTACGATGTAAGCAAGCAATGCCTCCACCTAGACCCTTAGTTCTGTCCAACCTAATGATATCATAATTGGGTGGGATTAAAATGTTGAGGTGGGAGCAGCTGAGTCATTTGGCCAGGTTTACGTCAGCATTACAAGATTGAGATCCCGGGCAAGGATGAGGTTGGCAATGTCAGCAGCGTGTTTAATAGCTGACCTAGAGTTTAGGAGCACGCATTTGAGACTTGTGTTGGTGTTCGTTGGTGCAGGTAGAGTGGTGGGGACTCTCGTGAGGTTGTTCTCATTTAAAGATCTGGGGGCATATTACCAAGCAATAGCGATAATTATCGCTATTGCTTGGTTAGCGGGAAAATTATATCACCGCACACCGACGATTTTTACCGCTGAGATACCTTGATATTATCAAGGTTTATCTCAAAAGCGGTAAAAATCCTGCGAAATGCATGAATATCGCTGGAAAATGAGCAATATTCATGCATTATCGTGACAATGCTCTTAGCCATGTTATCCACCTACCATTGGATAACATGGCTAAGAACTGCTTTTGGCAGGCGTTAGCTTCTGGAGATATTTGCGCTTTGCGCGAATATTTCCAAAAGTAGATAATGGGAGATAGCGATGTTAGCGACTGTTTCCAGTCGCTAACATCTTGGCACGCCCACTTTGCATGTCATTAGCGATAATTATCGCTGACATGCAAAGTGGGCCACAAGATGATTGCTATCTCCATAAAGCTGTCGCTAACTGGTGTTCACGACAGCTATGGTAATAGGGCGATAAAATGATCGCCGCTTTAGCGCGAAAAATTCACGCTAAAGCGGCGATAAGGCTTTTGGTAATATGCCCCCTGGTGTTTAGTCTAGGTTCCCTGAAGGGATCAGTGGGGATAGATTCAATCTGTTGAAGGTTTGGAATGGTGGAGGGATCTGCCTGATCATATGACCGTAGGAGTGAATGAATATCCCTATCCGACAGGGAGGCTCTACATCTGGAGGGCCAAGAATGGTCGTTAGGGTGCGGAGCAGAGGCCCACCTCTGGGGTATGTGGGTGATTAGGGATGGTGACCGCCGAGTATTAGGGGGAGGGGAGCCAGGCACAGGTGAGGATTAGCACCTTCACAGTGTCTGGAGACATTATTGATTTACGCTACAAGCTGTTGATTTACGCTATGAGCTGTTTTAAATGTACTTAACAAAAGCTTAATTTTCATTTTAATCTCTGTCATTTTAATCGCCGTACCTTAAGCTCTCCTTGGTGACCACGATTCCGTTTGGTTGCGTGTCCGGTCTGCCGCAGCTTTTCGTGCCGTTTGAACAGAGAGACGCAACCCCTCCCCTGAGGGCCGTACTCACTACCGGCTGGGAGGGTTTTGCTCCAGTGTTCATTCTGCCACTATTTAGGCAGCATGCTGCTCCGGACGGCAGCCTATCTGAAGCTAGCAGTTGAAGGTGACGGTTAGCACCTTCACAGTGTCTGGGGACATTATTGATTTACGCTACAAGCTGTTGATTTTCGCTACAAGCTGTTTTAAATGTACTTAACAAGAGCTTAATTTTCATTTTAATCCCTGTCATTTTAATCGCCGTACCTATCAGCTCTCCTTGGTGACCATGATTCCTTTTGGTTGCGTCTCTGTCCGCCACGGCTTTTCGTGCCGTTTGAGCGGAGAGACGCAACCTCTCCCCTAAGGGCCGTACTCACTTCCGGCTGGGAGGCTTTAGCTCCAGTGCTCATTCTGCCACTATTTAGGCAGCATTCTACGCAGGACGCGCAGCGGGTGCGTCGCCTGCATGCCAAAGGCAAGTCCGTCTGCACCCGTCCTCGCTGAGTCCGCGATGAGCGCTAGAAATGCTGGCCGGCGCATTACATAATCAAGCCAGGACTTAAAAAGTTTAAATCAATCTGCAACAAATACTGAGGGCAGATGCGCGCACTTTCTTCTAGAATGTTTCAGGCCACAGAAATGTAATAATTGTGTTTTAAAATTAAACTACAGCCTTTCTATATACAATTTACACAGGAATAATGGACCACGTAGGAGCAATAACCCGAAGGGCAAACAAGTACCTTGAGGCGCACTCTTAAATGTTAGATCAGTACACAAACACAGGTTTGACATTCCAGAGTTAATTGAGGCTCAGGACTTGGATCTGCTCTGTATTATTGAAACATGGGCCGATGAGGCCTCAGGTTCAGACATTTGCTCGGTGGTTCCTCCAGGCTACTCAGTCTTCAGACATGACAGGAAGCATAAAAAGGGTGGTGGTCTTGCGGTTATATATCAATACACCTACACTGCAGCATTTGAGACTATTCCCTCACCAGATTGTGAGCTATTATCTTTTAGTTTCAAAATTGCCAACTGTTTTTCTTTCAAAGGATTGCTAGTATATCGCCCTCCAGGAGAAAAGAAAAACATGTTCCTTGTCTGTTTTAATACACTGCTGGAAACCTGCGCATTGGAAAACAACTTCACTGTTCTTGGTGATTTTAATTATCATCTTGAGGCAGACACAGATGTAAACACCACCGCACTCATTGATACCATGACACTCGCCGGTCTAAATCAAAAGGTTAAAAGCCCTACTCACCAGGCAGGCCACACTCTGGATGGGATCTTTTCCAATCATAATGCTCTTGGGATTAAGGAACCTCAACCACAGTGCTGGACTGATCACAGTGCTATTATATTTGCGCTTGATAACCCAGTCAAGGGCCAAGCAAACCAATCTAACCAATCAATAGGATCATATCGGAATTGGAAGCAGGTCGATACCCAAACACTTATAAAAGGTCCACAAGAACCTGAACAAGCCTCCGTTCATTTTAATGAATGGCTTACAGATACGGCCAAATTGTTAGCCCCCCTTAAAAAGTCCACAAGCAACAGGACCACTCCATCCGCCCCCTGGTTTAGCGACACTCTTAGACAAAAAAACAGGAATGTAGAAGACAGGAGCGATGTTGGAGAAGTAATTATAATGAACAGGAATTAGGGAAATATAAACTCCTAATAGCAGACTATAAAAACTGATCCTATTGGAAAACCTACCTACTTCTCTAAGGAGATTAAAGGCAGAAAACTCCTCCAAAGACCCCTATCGGGTGGTGACTAAACTGTCTACTCCCCCTGTTAGAAAAAAGAGCAACCATTCTAAGGAATTTTGTGACAATCTGGCTCAGCACTTTCAAAATAAAGTAGAGCAAATTTTCGCTACCTTTGATAATGAGGCACATTCAAATTTGAAGAAATATAATACTTCAAAGACATCACATCCTAATGGCCCGCCTTTTTCAGAAGTTAGAGAAATAACAGTCGCTGAGCTAATGATTCTCATCTCTAAAATAAGATCCGGCTCCCCTTACGATCCACTCCCATCCATGATATTCAAAAAAGCCCCGGAGGTACTTGGAGCGAGGCTAACTCCAATTATTAGCTCTATGTTTAAAGAAGGCATTTTCCTGCTATATGGAAGAGAGCCTCGATACTACCCCTTTTAAAAAAAGCTAATCTTGATGCTCTGGATCCAAGGAATTATAGACCCATCTCACGTCTCACAGTGCCAGCCAAACTGGCCGGAAAGGTTATGAATAACCAGCTGACTACATATCTACAAGAGCATGACCTGCTGGACGAGGCTCAATTTGGATTCAGATCAGAGCGCAGCACCGAAACTGTGCTGATTAAGGCCACCAACGAAATTAGAGCAGTCATGGACACAGGGGTGCTGCCGCCCTGGTGTTGCTTGACTTGTCAGCGGCCTTCGATACAGTAGATCATAAAACCTTGTTAAAAACCTTGAATTCTTTGAGAATCTACGGAAAGGCATTGACATTGTTATGTTCCTTTCTTGAGGATAGGATAGAATTGGTGGCCTTGTGGAATCTGACCTCTTCGTCCTTCACGCTTCCCAGTGGAGTTCCACAGGGTTCTTCCTTGAGTCCCACTCTTTTTAATGTTTATGTCTTAGAACTGGCATCCCTTATTAGATCCTTTGGGATGACATTAACATCATACGCAGATGATACCCAAATTGTAGTTACCATTACCAAAAAACACATCACCGCCAGTAAACAGGTTTAGGGACTGCATGACAGCAGTTAGCCCCTGGATGAGCGTGCACTATTTCAAATTAAATTCCGGGAAAACTGAGGTAGTTCTATTTGGTACATTTTCCCCTTTATGGTCACAGATTTGGTGGCCAAATGATTTGGGATCAGCACCTATCCCGGTTCCCGAAGTGAAAAACATGGGTGTGATTAAAGATAAGAGACTTGACTTTGAAGCTCAAGTTAAATCAGTGTCATCCTCAAGCTTCTTCATGCTAAAAGCCATTAAAAAAATCCTACCCCTGATTCCTACAGAAGCAGGATAACAGTAGTCACATCCCAAGTCCTTTCCAGGCTAGATTACTGTAACGGGCTAAATCTCGGCATACCAACGAAACAACTTCAAAGGCTCCAAATGATCCAAAATGCGGCCGCAAGACTTCTCGTAGGGATTCCCATCTTCAAAGGCTGCATTGGCTGCCAATAAAAAAGGAGATCAAGTTTAAAACCCTGTGTATTACATACAATGCACTCCACGGGACCGGCCCTCAGTTCTTGAGACGTTCATTGCACTGGTACTCCCCTAACAGATGTCTTAGATTACAAGGAGCAAAAGTGATTCTTTCACAGAGAGTATTCAAATCACACTAGGGAGGTAGAAGATTTACGGTGAAAGCCACAACGCTTTGGAACTCCCTCCTGTTTAACATTAGAAATCTCAGCTCTCTGACTCTGTTCAGGAAAGCCGTTAAAACCTGGCTGTTCACGGGCTAATCCCTTTGCCTGCTTCTAGGTTTGCTAGCGCCAAGACACAATTGGTAATCGTGCGCTGTATAAATTTATAACATAACATAACTTCCGCTCTTTTGGGAGCGAGCGGAGATGGTGGTTCTTCAAAGTGGAGCAACTCAGTCTGGAGTTGGCTGACAGATTCTCAGTGATAAGTAAAAGGCTACGTACCTTTGCCTTTAGTTGTTGTAGGCAGAGTGCAATCTCGTTAAGCCGGCCATCCAATGAGGTGTCTGAATGGGATTGGGAAGCTAGGTCCAGGGGATCCTGCAGTGGTAGAGAGCTAGTAGGGGCGTGGGAAAGTAGGGCAGGTGGCGAATGGAGGTACTCTGCGGGAAGGGATTCTGGTAAATGGGGCTGGGACTGTGTGCTCATAGGGATGGGTAGGATAGGGGAGGACGGTATAGACGGTTAGAGATCACTGAAGGCCAGTGGGAGCAAGACGGGAATGCGGGTTGGGCTGGGGGAAGGGATCCTGGGTGCGCTGAGGACCGTGGGGCTAGGGGAGTTAAAGCTAGCTAACAGCGGGAGGGGGAGCATGTGTATTAGCGTGATGCTTGTGCTGTTGCAGCTCGTTCATACCGTGCATTGAGGCGGAGTTGATATTGTGAAAAAAGGTAGCAAGAGGAGGCCCTACGGAGCAGATGTGGGGTCAGAGGACGTTGGTGGCGAGGTAGGAGATAAGTTCTACGAAGCCTGGGGGACCACTAGGGGGCCAGCACCTCCAAGTTGGGTAGAATTGCAGTTAATTACTGTATTCATGATGGTGGGGAAAAATTTGTCAAATACCACTAGATTGCGATTTGAAGCTTGTATAAGGATGGTTCCGTTTTTGTAAAGGGAGATGGTGGCTTCAGCTCTGTAAGCCGAGAAGAACGCAACCATCAGTCTTAGACCATGAGGAGTTTTTAGGGAGGTGGAGATCTTGAGAAGCGAGTAAATGGCCTTCTGCCAGTGAGCATGACGTTTAATGTAGAAGATAAGATCATTTATGGTAGCACCCTTTCTGATAGAGAAGAAAAGGTCAGAGATAAGGGTTTACTGATAGGTTTTAAGTAGTCTGTGTTTGAAGTTTTTTGCAGCCTTTTTTGATAGGTTCGGTGGATATATGATTCAGAAAGCGTTATGGTATGCCGGTTCCAGGTTGGGAGAGATGAGATTCAAAGGTTTAGGATCCATATCAGCACACAACTTGTTTGCGCGCAAGGAGTAAGTAAGTCCAGAGACTGGGCAGAGCTTTGCTCCGACCATAGGAGGTGTGGTTAGGCCAGGAGACTAGGCAGAAGTCGAGGACGTGTAGACTGAGTTCAATGTGATAGCAGACGGAAGGTTTCAAGGGCTGAAGATAGTGTAGGCAATTGGATCATAAAAGCTGGCAACGCACTATCAGGTTCTTGTGGGTAGACCAGTACCATGAAAGCCAGATTATCAAGGACTAAAGGACTGGAGGCTGGGCTGAGATGAGTTGAAAGCAGTTCCTGTGATGGATTTATATGGTAGGCAGTGCAGGCTGGCATTTCTAGCATGCTCTTAATGGAAATAACCACCTCAAACTGTGAATGGCAGGAGCATGGCAGGAGCAATTGCGTGCTGCAAGCTGCAGTGGCCTCCTTTCGAGAACCCTGGCACTTATGTTTTTTTCAAATTAAGCACTGGCTTGTGGGTATCATCAAATATTTTGCAGGTTATTTCTGACACTGAAAAAGTACTCCTGCTAAGAGCAGGGGTAAATGCATTTTTAGGATGGGAAAGAAAAGTAATAGCTTACTTGATGTCTTGGAGAAATGATTTCTCCTGAGGATTTTCCCCTATGAAGAAAAAAAGGAAAATGTTCACATTTCCAATATTTTTATGTTGGAATATGAGTAGCCCTGTAAATCTAGAATTTGATCAAATTGTCTGATGTACTCAAGGTTCTGTGAATAGCAATCCCTTAATCTGTGTGAATCTACAGAAATCAAAGGAATACATCTATTACATGCTGATTTATTAACTTTTTTATACATTTTACCAAACATTTTGCTCCGCATAATTACGGCAGACTATTGGAACTATCTTAATTTTCATAGAATTTGCATCCAGTTTTACAATGTACTGACATCTACATTTCATGCTGCTGTTAAAATGACATTTTCATGATGCTTGCACTTCTCAGGGAGTATCGCTTATAGTAGCTCTGCTGTGAAAGTGTTTCCAAGTGCAACCAATTGTTGATCTAACCGATGAATATTAGGGCATAGAGTAAATAGCCCGGTGCCAGATCCTCCACTACCAGTTCTCATTGACATGTTGTCAACAAACTGAAGAAAGTGAGTTCCGCGAGACTAGGGGCCCGATTCACAGAACTAACTTAGGACAGACTTAAGACAGTCTTAAGACAAATTTAAGACAAACTTAGGACAGACTTAATACAGACTTAAGACAGACTTAAGAACAACTTAGGACAGACTTAAGACAAAATCCCACCTTTAAATGCCTTCTGTGAATACCAAAAGTTGCAACATTAGGATTTTGTCTTAAGCTAGTTCCATGAATCGGGCCTATCTCTTTTTATCAATTAAAATATTGTTGGATCAATATTCACTCATATCAGTTCATAGTCCATAAATTCACCATAAATCAATGTGTTTTCATAGTACTTAAACCGAAAAAATATGTTTTTCTGAAATGCAATATCTTTATTCCTACAGCTGAGGAAGACCTCTTTCTCAAGGCTTAAAATGAGTGTCAAGGGAATATGTCACTTGCTTGAACGAAATTCATTTACTGCAGTTTCTCAGCTGTCCAAGTCTAAACATTAGCATTACATTTTCTTAGTATTTGATTGTGATACTTTCTAATTCAAAGTGAGATGATGGCTTACCTGTGTTTTATTCCCAGTGGTTTATCATTCGAACAATAACGCCATTGTATAGATTGAGGCTGTGCTGCCATCCAATTGGATTTGCTGGCACCATTGTTGGGACAACCACCGGGAATAATTGACCCAAAAACCATTGAGAAAGAAAATATACTCTTACATTTATTTTAAGCCTTGGGAAAGAGTACTTTCTCGAAACACGCTTTGACTCTGGGAGCAGAAATATTGCAATTCAGAACATTGTTTTGTTTGGACTTCAGTTTTTATCAATCAAGGACACTTTTTCAAAATACATTAATTCCTAGACTATGAAATAATATTGTCTAATATTGTTCCATCAATATTGTACATGGTTTTGTTTCTTTCGCCTGTTTTTTTTCTCCCAACTGAACAACTTAAAAAGTTTCTTTGTAATGTCCTTATATATTCCTGTAGCTTTTCTATATATTATCTATCTATATTATCTTCTTCTCATGCTTATCCTCTTTGATTCAGTATGTGTAACTTACAGCTAATTAATAGTGCTCCTGCAACTGTGGCTGAAGTCAGAAAGCAGTGGTGTTGATACAACACAGAATGGAAATAAAAGTGTACATGAATAAACACAGGAATAAAATCATTGTTCCTGCTTTCTCTTGCAGAGACGTATCTGCATGGAAGTCGAGTTCTTCACCATTTTGATTTGTGCTGGGCTGTTTTTCTTTTGTTATTTGTTCTCAGAAAAGTACATTACAGACTCCTAATTTAGGTGGTTGTGAAAACGTAAAGGGTGTTAGACACATTTGAGCCTCTGGTCCTGACCCCTTGACTGTGCTGTTCATAACTCCACCTCGGAGGGGACGTTATCTCCTTTTTCTGGACTGAGTGATAGGTGATATTATTTCTCCTAGGGCCTTCAGGTCCTCCTCATTTCCCATTAGGGTAGGTGTACATATATTTATACATATAACCTGTTCTTTTGAACCCTATCAATAGAGGTGGGCAGGAAGGGGCATAATTATGGTCTTCTTTGTGTATTTAAGCAGGAAAATCTGGGAATTGAGAAGACGCCAATTCTATCGCTCTTCGTTTCAGCATACCTGTATGATATTTCAGGTGAGGAAAAGCATAGCATATTGGGTAGAGAGGTTATAGGTCTAGAGTTACTATTCCACTTATCCCATGCTTTATATATTTACAGGTTTCCAGTTCCAGCCGCCCAGCTGTTCCCCTCCGGACTTCTCTATTTTCCCCCGCTTGATCTCCTTAATAATCTGTGTTACTGATAGCCAGACTTGGGATGATCTAGAGGTGGGCCCCCTTTATAGCATCAATCCAATCCTGAGGAGCAATAACAAAAGGCCTGACAGAATAATCGGCGCATGAGTTCTTATCCTCCTGGTTGTGTTGATTAAAGGGATGGCCACCTTAGATGACGTCCTGGCAGCGTTAAGCTTAGTGCAAACGGAATTAGCCACCTCTCGTCAGGAGACCGCCGCGCTGCAAGCTCGGTTTGACGCCTTACAGCGAAACCCTTTCGATGTAGGTGCCCCTCAACCTGCCTCAGTAGTGGTAGAAATGCCTTCCCCTGTTCCATTGGCCCCTCCTGAACGATTTCTGGGAGATAGAAAAAAGGTGCAAGTATTTATGACCCAGGTACCGTTACACTTCACTTGTAAACCCATGTGTTTCTTAACCAACCAAGCCAGGGTTTCTTTTCTGATTTCATACCTGGGTGGAGAGGAAGCTCAGTGGGCGGTCCCCATAGTCAAAAGTAATGACGCAATCCTTTATGATTGGGATCTGTTTAGAACAGAATTCGAAAAGACCTTTGGCCGGAGGGCTGAAACTTTTTCCGCAGATAAGGAATTGCTTGTTCTCAAACAGGGCTCTTCCGACTTAGTCACATACTTGAACCATTTTAGGAGGTTGATAGCGGAAACTGATTGGCCTGAGGCAAAGCAAATGGTTCTGTTCTACCAGGGACTCACATAAAATCTAAAAGATGTCATAGCCCAGGTTGAACCCCAACCTACGACGTGTGCTGCTTTTATTGATTTGGCCTTACGTCTGGACCACAGATTACGTGAAAGAAAAGGAGAGTAAGGAAGAAAAGACAGACCACTACTCTTGGGTGAAAAACCGGCCAGTGGGGAGAAGCATGAGGGAAAGACAGAACCGATGGAAATCGGAGTTGTACGAGCATCCCTAACCCCGAGTGAAAGAGATCATCGCCGTAAATTTGGGCTCTGCCTTTATTGTGGGAAAAAAGGACACTTTTTACGTGAATGCCCAGTGAAGCCTAAGGGTGGCCGCTACCGTTCAGGACAAGTAGCAGTGTCCACAGTTGAAAAGGGGTCGGAAAACTCCAACGCTTGAGTTTACAGGAAGGGAGAAACTCGAGCACTCATTTCATCCCTTCAGTGACAGAAGAGGACTTTGTGGGAAACCACCTATTCTTTCTGGACATGGAGTTGTGGATAGAACAAACCCCCAAGAATATCAGAGCTATGGTAGACTCAGGAGCCACAGGCTGTTTTATGGATTTAGCGGAAGCACGTCGATTGGGGGTGACTCCTGTCACCAAACCTGTCCCTGAGGCTGTCTTTGCTGTAGACGGACATGAACTGGAATCTGGCCCTATCAACCAACATACGCCTGAATACGAGATGTGGTATGGGGGATATCATACAGAACGTCTATCATTCAACCTTATCCATGCCTCTACTTACGGGGTGATATTGGGACTCCCATGGTTGAAGAAACATGAACCCACCATAAGTTGGACGGATCAGTCTTTGGATTTCCTCTCCGCTTATTGTCAAGAACACTGCCCCAGAGAGAATCCTCGACCTTCCACGGCAGCAGAAAAGGATGTAGCACTACCTTGTTGCTACCAGGAATATGGGGAGGTGTTCAGTAAAACAAAGGCCGAGGTGCTCCCTCCTCATCGTGAACACGACTGCTGTATCGACTTAACGCCGGGGTCTGTGATTCCCTGTGGCAGGATCTACGCTCTATCACAACCCGAAACTGAACATCTCCGGGAATACTTGGACAACCTCCTTAAATTGGTATTCATTCGACCTTCCAGATCTCCAGCGGCTTCCCCGCTTTTCTTTATCCCTAAAGCTAATGGGAAATTACGCTGTTGCATTGATTACAGGGCATTAAATGCCATAACTATAAAGAACCAGTACCCGCTCCCCTTGATTCCAGTGTTATTGGAGCAAGTGAGATCAGCCAACATCTACACCAAATTGGACCTTAGAGGGGCCTATCATTTAGTAAGAATGCGAAGTGGCGATGAGTGGAAGACCACCTTTAAAACGCGGTATGGGCTCTTCGAGTACCTGGTGATGCCCTTTGGGCTCTGTAACGCCCCAGCCTCTTTCCAATTTTTCTTGAATGAGGTGTTAAGAGACTTCTTAGACATCTTTGTAGTAGTCTACATAGATGATATCCTGATCTATTCCAACGATGAACTAGAACATCAAAGACATGTATGTCAAGTACTTCACACCTTACAACAGAACCATCTGTACTGCAAATTAACAAAGTGCGAGTTCCATGTTACCACTGTTGAATTCTTAGGAGTCATGCTCACTCCCTCAGGTCAAGTGATGGCCGAAAGAAAAATACGTGCAATTGTGGAGTGGCCGAGACCCCACAGTGTCAAGGACATTCAAAGACTCCTTGGATTTGCAAACTTCTATAGGAGATTCATCGCACACTTCTCTGACATGGTAACTCCACTTACTAAGTTGACCAGGAAGAACACTCCCTTTGTGTGGGGCTTAGCCGAACAGACCGCTTTTGAACGATTGAAACCCGCGTTCACTTCTGCACCGGTACTAACCCATGCCGATCCGAAACTCCCCTTTGTGGTGGAAGCAGATGCTTCAGAACTGGCAGTCGGAGCGGTCCTCTCCCAAAGGAATGAGAGTACAGGTCATCTTCATCCCATTGCCTTCATGTCTCGCAAATTGAACATTGCGGAGCGCAACTACACCATTGCGGAAAAAGAACTGCTAGCAATCAAGGACGCCTTCACTGAATGGAGACATTGGTTGATGGGCGCCTCTCAGCAAATCACGGTGTACACCGACCATCGTAACCTGCAGTTTATGCGAGCAGCTCGTCACCTCACCCCTAGACAATTACGATGGATGCTGTTTTTTGCTGAGTTTCATTTCATGGTAACATTTCGTCCAGGATGTGACAACCGGAAGGCAGATGCTCTCTCGCGTCAGGAAAATAACCCAGTGATAACTGTAACACCGGAGAAAAGCATCATTGAACCTAAGAAAGTGGTGGGAGTGATACACACGGAGGAGTTTCTTCACAAGGTCAAGAGAGGTATACAAACCTTTGCTTGGAAAACATGGATCCGTCTACATCCAGAGTGGAGAATCCGACAAGGGTTGCCAAGAAAAGGCCCACAGCTGCTCGTTCCTACGATAGCCTTGAGACAACAGGCTTTTAAATGGTGTCACGATCTGCCGTGTGCGGGACACACTGGAGGAAAGAAAACCTTAGAGAAGATGCTACGCACTTACTGGTGGCCTACTATCCGCCCTGATGTTTTTGCATGGATACAATGGTGTGCCACTTGTTCTCAGGCCAAGAGCGATCATCGTCCGGCGCAGGGGCTTCTGCAAAGTATGCCCACTCCTGTGAGTCCTTGGGAGAGCTTTTCTGTGGACTTTGTAGTGGGTCTCCCTAAAGATCAGGGCATGACAGCTATTGTGGTAATAGTGGACTACTTAACTAAAATGGGACACTTCATTGCTTGTAAAGGGGTTCCAACAGCCAGCCAGCTTGCCCATTTGTTGCTCCTTCATGTAGTCAGGTTACATGGACTTCCAAAGGTCATTGTTTCAGACAGGGGAGCCCAGTTCACCGCTAAGTTTTGGAAGGTCTGGTGTGACAGGTTAGGCATTGCTTCTTCCTTATCCACCAGCTTTCATCCCCAAACAGACGGTCAATCTGAAAGGTTAAATCAAACTCTCAAACAATACCTGAGATGTTTTGTAGATACTACTACTGAGGCATGGGTTGACTGGTTATGGACTGCTGAAGTGTCATATAACGATGCTACACATTCCTCCACTTCATACACCCTGTTTTTCTGCACCTACGGGTTTCACCCTAGATTTGCCCCTTTGAGTGTCCCATCCACAGAAGTTCAGATTCCTCAGTTACAGTCTCGATTGGTGCAGTTACGGAAAACCGTACTACTAGCAAGACAGAACCTTGAGAAAGCAAAACAGAAATATAAGGCACAGGCTGATAAACATCGCAGGTCTTGTCCTGTTTATAGTAAAGGAGATTGGGTATGGTTGTCCACTAGAAACATCTGCCTCCGCAAGTATAGTGTCTTCAACCCTAGGTTTATTGGCCCATACCAAGTGATTCGCCACATCAACCCTGTGGCTGTGAAACTGAGTCTTCCCGCACATTTCAGAATACATCCAGTGTTCCATGTATCACTGCTCAAACCGTCGAGGTGTCCCCGCTCACAAACCCCTGCGCCTGTGAGAGTGCAACAGGATGTGGAGTACGAAGTTAGGTGCATCCTGGATGCACGCAGAGTGCGGGGCAAACTCCAGTACTTGGTGTCATGGAAAGGATATGGCCCAGAGGAAGACTCCTGGGAGCCTGTTGGTGCTGTACATGCCCCCAGATTGGTGCGGAAATTCCACCTATCTCATCCGGGCAAACCTGGTGGCAGTAAGTGAATTTTGCAAGGGGGGTGTCCTGTCAGGATTCCCCGGCCGCTGGTAGATCACTGCCTGCAGCTCGAGTCTTTAACAAGCATGAAAACTACAATACCCATGATTCCTAGCGCTGCGCATAGGAATGACGCTATGCGACCGGAAATGGAATATCACGGTGCTTGCGGAGAGACGCATTGCCGATTATTCCTCCTGGCGAGCAAGAGTGATTGCTCGAGTGACCTGTTCTTCTTCGGTGCTGTTTTCGGTGGGCTGAGGTAAGCTCACGCCGTTTTGTACTTTGGACCCGTTGGATTCCTAGGTGGGGCTTAGGAAGCGCCCGTATATCGGTATCTGTAATCCCGATTCTTGGAACTCCGTTTCACCTCTACCGGTGTGTCACCGTATCTTGGATTGCTTGGGAGGGGCTTAGGAAGCGCCCACATCGCGTGTTGCGAGCTTCGTATTCAGGTTTCCCCGATCAGGGGGGTGCTTGTATTGTACTTACTTACAAAACTACAGTCTCTGTTATTCCAACTTGAGGTTGGGTTCTATCCCTGTAGGACACTTAGGCTAAGTGTCCTTGAACTTGTGGGGAAGTGTTGTTCCTGCTTTCTCTTGCAGAGACGTATCTGCATGGAAGTCAAGTTCTTCACCATTTTGATTTGTGCTGGGCTGTTTTCTTTTGTTATTTGTTCTCAGAAAAGTACATTACAGACTCCTAATTTAGGTGGTTGTGAAAACGTAAAGGGTGTTAGACACATTTGAGCCTCTGGTCCTGACCCCTTGACTGTGCTGTTCATAACTCCACCTCGGAGGGGACGTTATCTCCTTTTTCTGGACTGAGTGATAGGTGATATTATTTCTCCTAGGGCCTTCAGGTCCTCCTCATTTCCCATTAGGGTAGGTGTACATATATTTATACATATAACCTGTTCTTTTGAACCCTATCAATAGAGGTGGGCAGGAAGGGGCATAATTATGGTCTTCTTTGTGTATTTAAGCAGGAAAATCAGGGAATTGAGAAGACGCCCATTCTATCGCTCTTCGTTTCAGCATACCTGTATGATATTTCAGGTGAGGAAAAGCATAGCATATTGGGTAGAGAGGTTATAGGTCTAGAGTTACTATTCCACTTATCCCATGCTTTATATATTTACAGGTTTCCAGTTCCAGCCGCCCAGCTGTTCCCCTCCGGACTTCTCTATTTTCCCCCGCTTGATCTCCTTAATAGTCTGTGTTACTGATAGCCAGACTTGGGATGATCTAGAGGTGGGCCCACTTTATAGCATCAATCCAATCCTGAGGAGCAACAACGAAAGGCCTGACACCTACAACGCTATCTAGAGTGAGATGTGTGTAGTGTAATAAGTGTTTGTCTGAGTGCAGAGCACACCACTGTTACTGGTGATTAGAAAAACTTGAAAGGATGCTGTCCCAAAAACGTTCACAGAAACAAGCAACAGTTATTGCTAAGTAATATTTCAACTACTATAGTCTAAAAATGAAAACTCTGTTGATTCTAATCTTTGACCTGCTACGGTCCAGGCTTTGCAGTGTAGTGCAGTATGGTGGGATGTGCTTATACCGACGGCTCCAAGTTTGTGGGGCCATCAATATATAGTTTCCTACGGCACAGCCAGCAAGGGCTCCGCCGGTGGTAACATCGTGGTCTGACCGACTGTAACTAGACAAACCAATAGTTTGTCAGACAGCCTACTCCACTATGTTTGTGACAGAGTCCCCTGTCCTGAGAACAACACTGCAAGCCACAACTTTGGCTTGGTTTCTTGGTTAACTTGTTGCCTTGCCCACCTCTACTATTTTTCATACAAACATTCCTTTTTCATTTTCATCTATCTATCTTGGAAGCCGTTTGGATGTTTGGCAAAGCAAAACCTCTAAAATAATTATACTTAATTTATTAATTGCAGTTGTCTTTCAGCAGATTACTAAGAACTGGAAATAATCCTCACAAATTTCCTTTTCAAGTTGGTGGTATAGTGTTTTTTACAATCATCGATTAGATAGAGCATATGTTACCCCAGTTTCACTTGTTTTTAAGAGAGGTATTATTTGGTCACATGCTACTGTTTTCCTAGATACTTGCACTCAAAATTCAAATATTCATCGACCTATTTTAGAAGAACCTCTGGGAAATGTGTTATTATACTCTTCATTTTATACCCCCTTTTATTTTTATTGATAATATGATACCAATGGTTATATATTTATACACTTATGTTTTCACTCTCCCACACCTTGACTACATTAAAAAGAAACTAAAGAAAATAAACAGTGATTGCCACAATCGCGCAAAGGTGGGTCGGCCATCATGATCCCACTTGAGTATCACAGAATGGAAGGGTTAACCATCTTGATGCTGACAAGGTGGCAGCAGGTATGACTGAATGATTAGAAAGTTTGATTAAAGGTGACTGTTTTCCCAATATCAATAGTGCTTAGTATGTCAGTAAAGAGCTAGATAGAGTCAATATTAAACCCTGAGGGAAAATAAGCTTTTGGGTGACATTGGAATATAGCTATATGGCCAGAAAATTAGCCCTTTATGAATGCATCTCTAACATAACCTTATGGTTCCTATTAAGATATAAGTGAGGCAGTCATGGAGTACCACTTTAACACAAGTGGTCTATTCTTATATTTATTTTGAGCTTAGTGTTTTTTCAAAAGGAGATGTTGCCTGCAATAGCGTTCGAGTTCCTACGACTCACAATATGGATGAAGTAAGCTGAGATGAAGTAGTATCCACAGACTATGCAAGAGTGAGCCAGAGAGAAATATGCTGAGCCAAGGCAGCACAATTCTACTACCTGCTACAATTTGCATATGTCCTATCCTGTGTCTACCAGAGGCTCATACCAAGTCAGACAAAATAATATTTACTTTTTTTAAGAGGGGGTTACAGGAAATTTTGGATATCTGAAAATTCACCTTGCAGGTGTACTTACTACCATCGACCGCCAGCCTTTGCATTGCTCTATAGTACATCACTTTTTCGTGTATTTAACTTTATGTATAATGTTGTTATGCACCACTTCTTTCATATTTTTGTATGTATTAATTTGTCTTTCATAGGCATACAATTATGTGTATGATTTTCACAGACCTATGATTATACACCAGTTTGTCTTATAGATGAATCATTGATGCTTGAGAATAGCAATATAAACAAATGTACATAAAACTATATATTTGATACATCTTAAAAAATAATTTTGCAAAAATTGGTTATTTTCACCAATGAGATATCTTGAATAAAAATATATATTTTTCAAAAAATATATAAACTATTTGGTCATTTGTATATGCCTATTAAAATGCATACTATTGTGTTCTTTGAAGGATAGTACAAAGAAATATATGGCCTGATATCCTCTATATGAGTGTATAACTTGTAGCTAGCCGCTGTCTTTCCCCATTTGTAATTTTCCCTAGAGCTAGCAAGTTTCATTGTTTATTGCAGGGGTCCCCTTCTTTACCAAATCTTACTACCATCTTCAACAGAGCATTTCCTTTCTCTCTCTCCAGGAGAACAAGGCATTCCCAACACTCTATGAAACCGTAGGGTGTTCTCATCTTCCTACTCACAGAGTGGTCACTGAAACCCAAAGATGGATGAAGCAAGTTGGTGATTGCGACAGTGATACTGCTTACTAATAGCTGAATGGTGTATATCACATTTAAACAGTAAAACATAAATGTATCTACAGCTTCTATCCTTATTTATTTCACACTCTTGCTGTGCTCACTCAATCTACGAGGTTATAAAAGAAAGACAAACCATCTGACAAGAACACACATCCTGACCTAACTGGCCTTACCAAATTAATCGAGATACTCACTCACATTAACAATATTCTGCATTAAAAATGTCATAATTTCCTGTGTGTTTATAATTGTAATTGTTTTATAAATCCAGTCAATTATATTTATAGATCTTGTTTCCCAAATGTTCAATGCAATTCAAAAAAAATATTTTTTCATCAAAATCTTCCTCTTTCAATTTAACCCAAAGTAATTTCAAAAGGAAACATTTGACAACTTTGTTATCTCCTGAAAGTCTAGGGCATCCCTTAATATTTTACAAAATGTTATTACAAATATAAATTCAAAACAAATAGTGCTTGTTAGACCTGTCTGGCTTTTTGCGTAGTCCCTCCAATTTATTATTTATTTTGTCCCCTTTTTGCCCCTCATACCCTTAATAATTTTTGTGTCCACTAACTTTTTCTAGGTGTTGGTCAAGGGGATAGGTGTTCTTTTTCCCCTCATAGTTTTTCACCTCAGGCCCAGAGGCCTGTTCTGACAGGAAAAGTTGGAACCACAAAATGGTGGCTACCAACTGCCCTAACTGTCAAACCCAGAACTTGCCCATAGACTAGTATAGGGCGTTCCAGAACCTTCTGGTCCCTTCTGGACCTCTGAGGGTCAGCCTATAAAAGGCGGAATGCTGGGCAGCCATTTTGTCTTCCTGAGAGAGTCAGCTGGAGGACAGGCTGTAGCTAAGGGTGGGAAGAGGCTAGACATAGGGTTGACCTCTTGGACTGGGAAGCTGCCTTACTGATCCACCACACTACCCCCCTTTGGGTTACTTGTCCTGACCCCGCTGTTGAGGGTTACTGGAGACCCTGGGCGCCTGACTAATCCCTTGACTGGAAGAGTAGGGAAGTGAACAGGAGAAGGAGACTGCAGCCTTGAAGAGTGTGGTCCTCTGCCCAGCATAAAGATCCCAGTGAGACTGTTGCAGCAAGAATCCCAAAACGGAGTGGGGCTAACCCTTGTGCCCCTTTTGCTCAGCTAATTAAATAGGTTCTGCCTGACTGCTGGTGCCTCAACCCTACCGTGTCCCTCTTCTTACCGGTTGCAGCGAGGGCTGAGGGAACGGTGGTAGCGTGACAATGAGCTGTTCTGGCTCTGGACCGGCGTGGGAGTGCTGAAGAAGCGGAGGCAGGGGAGCAACGAGCCGTTCTGTCCTTGATTGGTGCGAGGCGAGCAGCACCGATTGGGACCTGCAGCAGCAAGCCCTGAGGTGAGGAGCGGACCTGGAGAAGCTCTCGGCGACTTCCGGGTGGGCGGAGAAGAAGGGCAGCGCAGTGCGAGCAGCGCGGTCTCTGTCAGTGAGACACTCGCTTCTCGCGCATGCCCCGTTGAGCCGCCGGGCTCCGTGAGGCGGAGCCGGATCGGAGGAGCAGGAAGAGGCAGTGGCGCTCATCTGCGCCAGTCCGTCCCTGCAGCACCAGGATAGTGGAAGCAGAGCTCGTTAGCACCGGGCCGCCTCCGCATTGCCAGCCCGTAATTGTGTGGCCGACGATTGGAAAACGACTGCGGGGTCTGAGGAGAGGAGAACCAGACCCCGGTAATCCCCGCGCCAGCCTTGAACAGGTGGCTGGTTGGGCGGGAAGCGCTCGTCACAGCGGCTGCCAGCCGGAGCCTCTGTAAAGCGACGTGGCAACTCCAGAACGTGGGGACTTGAGACGCTTCGCCTCCCCATTACAGTAAGGTGCACGGGGGGGGGGGAAAGGAGGGAAGACTGAGCCTCTGGGAATCAATCCCCTCTCTCTCCGAAGAGCAGAGGAGGGGAATTCTTTAAGGGTCTGCCGGTGTATGAGGAAAGTGGTGCTCAAGCCTGCAGGGAGACACATTGGTCATTAGTTGTGTTCTTCCACAGAGTGAAATGGTGAGGGGAGTAGCTTGAGAGAGCAAATAGCAAAGAAAGGTTGCTGGTGTCAAGGTAGAACCCGGTAACTTTGAAACCTTCAGTAACTGTGTACGAGAAAGAGGGGGCTAGTAGTGCTGTGGGAGACAAATATTGTGTACTGCATAGTAACCTTATCTAATTAATTCTGGAGATTGATTAAAAATGTACTAGGGATGTTAATTGATGATTTAAGTTAGCATTTCTACAGAGATTGTAACAATTTCATGACTAAAACTGTACTGAGTGGTAAACTTTAAAAAGGAAAACTGTTGGAGATGTTGATTTAGTAACTGTGAAAGACTAGGTACATTTACAGATTGAATGTATTATATTAGATGTGAATTCTGAATGTAAAAGAGCAAAGATATTATTTTTATAAACCAGTACTTATTTTTCCAACATTGGTGTAGCGTCCTTTTTATGTGTTATTGCGTGGATTTACTGCTGGGTGGTTTGCAACCTTCACACTGTGCCTCTAGAATTGCATGTCTTGCCCCTAGGCCAGGCTACCCTAGGTGACCTGACATCTCAGGTTCTAACAGATTGGTGCCTAGCGGTGGGATTCTGACTTGGTTGCAGCTACTCAATAGTAATTCAACGCAATACACTGGCCTACACCAGGAGTTTTCTCCTTGCGGCCCTCCTAATTTGAATTTTGTTTTTTCCAAATTTATTTCTGGTGGTGGGTGGAGGTTAACCTCGGGTCACTTCTTGGTTTTCTCCTGTGTGTTAATTTTATTCCATAGTGAAAAATGGAATTTAATTTGGAAGAGCTGGAATCTTACACTGTGACCCAACTCAAAGAATGGTGTCAGCAACAGGGGGTATTCTTTAAAAAAGGTGCCAGGAAAGGCGAGTTGCTGACAAGCATAAGGGCATGGGTGGAGGCTCATTCCGGGGAGGAACCGGACCCAGAAGGGAGTGACAGGGACACTGTCCTTGAGACTGCAATGTTGTACCAAGCTGGAGGGGGGAATCTACTGACAGGTCCCAGGACACCTTCAAGGGTGGGCAGCAGCGTCTCAGAGAGGGGTTTAACTGACGCCGAGCTAGAGGATAGGAGGGAGGAGAGGAGAATGAGGTTGGAATTAGCTAGAATGGATATGGAAAGGGAGGACAAGAGGTTAGCCCATGAGCGAACCATTAAAGAGATGGACATACAAGCTTTAACCCTAAGGTCTTCCAATTCAGATAACGGTGGCAGCGAAACTAAGGTGAATACCAGGGAACCCAGACCCTATCTACCCAAGGATGTCATCGCCAGTTACACTACAGGCGATGCCATTGCCAAATGGTTGGCCACCTACGAAGTTTCTTTAAGGGCTCACAGGATCCTAGAAACTCACTGGGGGGGTGGGCTGTATAAATACATGCCACCTGCTGGCAGAGTCACCTTGTTGGCTCTGGAGCAGGAGGAGCAAACTCACTACCCTACAATGAAGGTGGCACTGGTGAAGAAGTTTGGACTTACCCCTGAAAGATACAGACAGAAATTCAGGGGAAGTCACAAACTGAGTACCCAGAATTGGGTAGACTTCTTGGATTACGCCAAGAAAGCTTTGGAGGGTTGGGTCCAGGGCAGCGAGGTGAAGGATTATGAGGGGCTGTACAATCTCTTTTTGAAAGAACACCTCCTCGAGAAATGTTTTCCCGAGCTGCGCCAACACCTGGTGGACAGCAAGCTGACCAATCCCCGGAAGCTTGCAGAGGAGGCGGATACCTGGGCAAGTACCCGGGTGTCCTCAAAGGGGACTGGAGGGGATTCTCAAAAAGCCGGACAGGGCGCCCCCCAGAAGAAGGAGGGGGAGATAAAAAGGAGTTCTCCAAAGGTCCCCAAAATAATTTCCAAGGAAAGGGAGCAGGTTTCACCCCTAAGGCAAACCTGCCCAGAAACCCTAATCCTGGCCAAAGCCAGCAGCCAAGGGTTCTCCACTGTTATGAATGTGGTGGTGTTTGACATTATAAGGGAGATGTCAGATGCCCAAAGAGACCACCCCCTCCCACCGGAGGAAAGTCACCGGGAGTAGCTAGTGTAGCGCTCGGGGAGGAGTTGCCCTTAGATAAGGGGGGTGAGTGGGCGGGTGTCATCTTAGTGTCCCTGGGAGAGCGGGAGATGGTTCCAAAGATCCAGGTGCCCCCAAATACTACAAAGTATGGGCAATGGGTCACCATCAATGGCCAGAGAGGGGAGGCTCTGAGAGATACAGGAGCCAGTATGACTATGGTGAGAAGTCAACTGGTGTCTCCAGAGCAGGTGGTTCCTAATGTACTCCACCCCGCCGCGATGGCTGACGGCACAATGGGCCACTATCCAGTGGCTGAGGTTCCCTTTAGTGGGAGGGGGTTGCAGGTTCACTTCGAGTTGCCGTAAGCCCTGCCGTGCCAGTCGATTGTCTGTTGGGGAATGACATGGAACACAACACTTGGAGAGAGGTGGAATACCGGACGCATTCTGCGATGCTGGGTACACCTGACTGGGCCTGTGTGAGCACACGGTCTGCGACTGCCCGGAGAGGGAGTTCGCCTGGGTTGGAGCCTGGAACAATGGCCCAACCCGCTGCTAAAAAGGGACAGACAGGGAGAGCCTGCTCCGGCTTCCACACCCCATGTGACAGATCGGCCACCTGCGGTGGTGGACCAGGAGTCCGTGGAGGGGGAAGTAGACTCTCTGGAGGATTTACCCATCCCTGCTGAGTGGCATGTGGAGGGAGGTCCTACCAGAGAGGAATTCTGTAAGGGGCAGAGGGAGTGCCCCACCCTTGAGGGACTGAGGCGACAGGCTGAAGCCCAAGCAGCAGGTGATGTTACGGGACACTACCATATTTACTCGGAGGATGGACTCCTCTACAGTGAACCCAAGGTACCCTTGCCTGGTTCGTCAAGGGCCTTGGTAGTCCTGCAACAATACCGAGCCTTTCTTTTGGAATTGGCTCATGCTATACCCCTGGCAGGACACTTAGGCCAGGACAAGACCTTTGCACGGCTTGTCCTCCACTTTTACTGGCCTCAGATGAAAGTGGCGTCCAACACTTACTGTCGGACATGTGTAACCTGCCAGGCCAGTGGGAAAACAGGGGTGAAGCTAAAGGCTCCCCTGGAACCACTTCCAGTCGTTAGCACACCCTTTGAGAGGGTGGGCATCGACATTGTAGGGCCCTTAGATCCACCAACAACAGCTGGTCACAGGTTTATCCTGGTTCTGGTGGATCATGCCACACGGTACCCAGAGGCAATTCCTCTGAGGACAGTCACTGCACCCGTAGTGGCTAGAGCCCTAATGGGGATCTTTACCCGAGTGGGATTTCCCAAGGAAGTTGTGTCCGACAGGGGGACCAACTTCATGTCAGCTTACATGCGGGCAATGTGGAAGTAGTGTGGAGTGACCTACCGGTTCACCACTCCTTATCACCCCCAGTCAAATGGACTGGTTGAGAGGTTTAATAAGACCTTGAAGGGCATGATCAGAAGTCTGCCCGAAAGCCTGCGGAGGAAATGGGACGTCCTCCTACCCTGTTTGCTCTTTTCTTACAGGGAAGTGCCACAGAAAGGAGTGGGCTTCAGCCCCTTTGAGCTTCTGTATGGGCACCCTGTACGTGGTCCTCTCAGCCTGGTGAAGGATGGTTGGGAGAAATCTCCCAGGAAACCCCCCCAGGATGTGGTCAGCTACATGCTGGCCTTCAGGAGCCAAATGGCGAAGTTGTGGAAGCAGGCTTCCGACAACTTGGAGGCCAGCCAGGCAGTCATGAAAGAGTGGTATGACCACAATGCTCACCAGGTGGAATTGGAGCCTGGCCAGAAAGTGTGGGTGATGGAGCCTGGAGAGCTTAGTGCCCTCCAGGATCGCTGGACAGGCCCCTTTGAAGTGTTGGAGAAGAAGGGTAAGGCCACATACCTGGTGGACCTTAAGACCCCTCGACAGCCCCTACGGGTGCTGCATGCCAACCGTCTCAAACCCCACCATGAGAGGCCCGAAGTCATGTTGATGATGGTGACTGACGGGGAAGAGGAAGCGGAAAGCGGACCTCTCCCAGATCTATTCTCATCTCAAGAGAAGGATGGGTCAGTGGAGGGAGTGATTCTCTCTCCCACTCTAACTCCTGAGCAATGGGAGGACTGCCGCCAGATCCTGGAGCAGTTCTCTACGTTGTTCTCCCTTGTCCCGGGAAGGACTCACCTGTGTACCCATGATGTGGACACAGGGGACAGCCCACCAGTGAAGTCGAAGACCTACCGGCTGTCCGACAAGGTGAAGGCTAGCATCCATGGAGAGGTTGCCTAGATGCTAGAGCTGGGAGTTATTGAACCTTCTAACAGTCCTTGGTCCAGTCCGGTGGTGCTCGTGCCAAAAGCCGCGCCACCAGGCACCACACCTGAACTGAGGTTCTGTGTGGGTTACCGAGGACTGAACTCAGTGACAAAGACTGATGCTCATCCGATCCCTAGGGCGGATGAATTAATTGACCGGCTAGGAGCTGCCCAATATCTGAGTACCTTTGACCTCACTTCGGGGTACTGGCAGATCTCCTTGACAGATGGAGCGAAGGAAAGGTCAGCCTTCTCCACGCCTGAGGGACACTTCCAATTTTGTGTATTGCCCTTTGGGCTCAAAAATGCCCCTGCCACATTTCAGCGGCTGGTGAAACAGGTCCTCTCTGGAATGGAGAGTTTCTCTAGTGCTTACCTGGATGACATTGCTGTCTTCAGTAGCAGTTGGGAGGACCATTTGCAGCATTTGCAAGCAGTTCTCCAGGCCCTGAAACAAGCTGGATTGACAATCAAGGCCAGCAAATGCCAGATTGGGCAGGGGTCGGTTTTGTACCTTGGACACTTGGTGGGTAGGGGGACTGTGCAGCCCCTGCAGGCGAAGATTGAGGCAATCATGGCCTGGGAACCCCCCAAGACACAGACTGAGGTCCGAGCTTTCCTGGGCCTCACAGGTTACTACCGTCGCTTTGTGAAGGGGTATGGCACTATTGTAGCGCCCCTCACAGAGCTCACCTCGAAGAAACAACCTCGACGGGTAGTTTGGACGGGAGCTTCTCAGCAAGCTTTCGAGAAATTGAAGCAGGCGATGTGTGCGGCACCGGTCCTGAAGGCCCCAGACTTCTCCAAGGAGTTCATTGTCCAAACAGATGCATCGGAACATGGCATTGGGGCAGTGTTATCGCAACTAAATGAAGAGGGCCTGGATCGACCTGTAGTCTTCTTATCCAGGAGACTGCTTCCCCGGGAACAGAAGTGGAGTGCAATTGAGAGGGAAGCTTTTGCGGTGGTGTGGGCTCTGAAGAAGCTGCGGCCATACCTCTTTGGCTCGCACTTCCTGGTTCAGACTGACCACCGACCCCTTCGTTGGCTGATGCAAATGAAGGGGGAAAATCCCAAGCTATTGAGGTGGTCCATCTCCCTACAGGGAATGGACTTCCGGGTGGAACATCGGCCTGGAGTGGACCACGCCAATGCAGACGGTCTCTCCAGGTATTTCCGCCTTAGTGATGAGGACTCCCAAGGGGTTGGGTAGTTCTCCCCACTTTCAGCTGGGGGGGACGCGTGTTAGACCTGTCTGGCTTTTTGCGTAGTTCCTCCAATTTATTATTTATTTTGTCCCCTTTTTGCCCCTCATACCCTTAATAATTTTTGTGTCCACTAACTTTTTCTAGGTGTTGGTCAAGGGGATAGGTGTTCTTTTTCCCCTCATAGTTTTTCACCTCAGGCCCAGAGGCCTGTTCTGACAGGAAAAGTTGGAACCACAAAATGGTGGCTACCAACTGCCCTAACTGCCAAACCCAGAACTTGCCCATAGACTAGTATAGGGCGTTCCAGAACCTTCTGGTCCCTTCTGGACCTCTGAGGGTCAGCCTATAAAAGGCGGAATGCTGGGCAGCCATTTTGTCTTCCTGAGAGAGTCAGCTGGAGGACAGGCTGTAGCTAAGGGTGGGAAGAGGCTAGACATAGGGTTGACCTCCTGGACTGGGAAGCTGCCTTACTGATCCACCACACTACCCCCCTTTGGGTTACTTGTCCTGACCCCGCTGTTGAGGGTTACTGGAGACCCTGGGCGCCTGACTAATCCCTTGACTGGAAGAGTAGGGAAGTGAACAGGAGAAGGAGACTGCAGCCTTGAAGAGTGTGGTCCTCTGCCCAGCATAAAGATCCCAGTGAGACTGTTGCAGCAAGAATCCCAAACGGATTGGGGCTAACCCTTGTGCCCCTTTTGCTCAGCTAATTAAATAGGTTCTGCCTGACTGCTGGTGCCTCAACCCTACCGTGTCCCTCTTCTTACCGGTTGCAGCGAGGGCTGAGGGAACGGTGGTAGCGTGACAATGAGCTGTTCTGGCTCTGGACCGGCGTGGGAGTGCTGAAGAAGCGGAGGCAGGGGAGCAACGAGCCGTTCTGTCCTTGATTGGTGCGAGGCGAGCAGCACCGATTTGGACCTGCAGCAGCAAGCCCTGAGGTGAGGAGCGGACCTGGAGAAGCTCTCGGCGACTTCCGGGTGGGCGGAGAAGAAGGGCAGCGCAGTGCGAGCAGCGCAGTCTCTGTCAGTGAGACACTCGCTTCTCGCACATGCCCCGTTGAGCCGCCGGGCTCCGTGAGGCGGAGCCGGATCGGAGGAGCAGCAAGAGGCAGTGGCGCTCATCTGCGCCAGTCCGTCCCTGCAGCACCAGGATAGTGGAAGCGGAGCTCGTTAGCGCCGGGCCGCCTCCACATTGCCAGCCCGTAATTGTGTGGCCGACGATTGGAAAACGACTGCGGGGTCTGAGGAGAGGAGAACCAGACCCCGGTAATCCCCACACAGCGGTTGCCAGCCAGAGCCTCTGTAAAGCGACTTGGCAACTCCAGAACGTGGGGACTTGAGATGCTTCGCCTCCCCATTACAGTAAGGTGCACGGGGGGGGGGGGAAGGAGGGAAGACTGAGCCTCTGGGAATCAATCCCCTCTCTCTCCGAAGAGCAGAGGAGGGGAATTCTTTAAGGGTCTGCCGGTGTATGAGGAAAGTGGTGCTCAAGCCTACAGGGAGACACATTGGTCATTAGTTGTGTTCTTCCACAGAGTGAAATGGTGAGGGGAGTAGCTTGAGAGAGCAAATAGCAAAGAAAGGTTGCTGGTGTCAAGGTAGAACCCGGTAACTTTGAAACCTTCAGTAACTGTGTACGAGAAAGAGGGGGCTAGTAGTGCTGTGGGAGACAAATATTGTGTACTGCATAGTAACCTTATCTAACTAATTCTGGAGATTGATTAAAAATGTACTAGGGATGTTAATTGATGATTTAAGTTAGCATTTCTACAGAGATTGTAACAATTTCATGACTAAAACTGTACTGAGTGGTAAACTTTAAAAAGGAAAACTGTTGGAGATGTTGATTTAGTAACTGTGAAAGACTAGGTACATTTACAGATTGAATGTATTATATTAGATGTGAATTCTGAATGTAAAAGAGCAAAGATATTATTTTTATAAACCAGTACTTATTTTTCCAACATTGGTGTAGCGTCCTTTTTATGTGTTATAGCGTGGATTTACTGCTGGGTGGTTTGCAACCTTCACACTGTGCCTCTAGAATTGCATGTCTTGCCCCTAGGCCAGGCTACCCTAGGTGACCTGACATCCCAGGTTCTAACAGTGCTATAAATGCAAATAGACAAACATTTATCTATTTATTTAATCTTTGTTTCGGCACATTGTAGCCATAAAAGATACATACAACAAAAAAGAACACATATTACAATGGTGAAAAACAGATTAAATACAAGGTAACCAATGGGATTTACAGGAGATGCAATAAAATTCATAAGTTATTTAAAAAGGCACATACAAATGTTAGTATAAAAGGCTGTTGTATACAAATCCAGAAGATATTAATCTACTGAGGCAACTCATCAATGTACAATCAACTCATCAATGTACAATGTCAATATCATCAATCATCATCTCATCAATCACAAACATTTAAATTATGAATCTCTGTAAAATGTCCCCACATAGTCAAGCTTCCATTACCTAATCAGATTCCCGCACTTCGGTTTTTAGTAGTTTCTCCAGCTTGGGTTGAGTTACCATTAGCCCAGGCACCCAAATACAGATTATATGGGTACTGGCTCTAAATAACCTAGAAGTAATTTCTGACAGTGCTACAATGAAATGATTCCTCTGCATTTTTAGGTAGTCTCATGTGTCATTTTATGAACCGCCATATTGGGTCTAATATTTGCGGACTATCTGTAAAAGTCTGTTATTTCTTTCATCATATTGAGACTAATATTAGAAAGGCCTGAAGTTTCAAGCATTGAAGTTTCTTTTCTGTTTTTCAGTCATAGGCTTTCTCATTTTATTTTGTTTAAATAATTTTTAATTCACCTGTTCATATGTTGATCTCATCTTCCTGTACACATCTCTCTCCAAAGAGCATTAGATTACATAAATCATTGTTATGTTATTAAAACAAAGGGCTTAATTTATGGAATGTTTATGAAAATGTCTGCTTCTATCGAACCTTGATGAGAAAATGATTTCTTTACAGTGACACCAATCTGGGCCTCATTATGAGTGCCTCACTAAATTCCATCCCCTGTGTGAACCCTGGTTTACGCATGGAACGGAATAATGAGTTTGGTTTCATTTAAGGTATCTGATAATTAGGACTATTGGTGATATCAAGCTCTTCCATTATACAAAGAAGCAGCTCAGGTAGTAAAGAAACTATGAACTGCATGTTTCCCTGGGTCTTTTGCCTGGGCAGGTCACACCATATTATTATTTTACATTGTTGGGTTATTTTGTTGCTTACCTTGGCCCGAGTGGGTCATACCAGGAGCACCCATTCCAGAAAAGTGCCTTGAAGTAGATCATGCTCTTTAAAATGCTTTGATTCCAAAGGGCTCTAAAGCTGTAAAAGTACAGTAAAATCAGGTATTTTTGGTTCCTATTGAAAAGCAAATATTTTCTTCAACAGTGTTTTATCAGTTATAATCGGTTTTAACTCAAAATCGTTACACTAGATTTGAATGTTTACCATAATGAATCAGCTCCTAGAGTAAATCTTGAGTACATCTCACTCCCTGTAGAATGTTTCAAGTTAGGCAAAATCTATGTAAATGAAAACACTGAGAGTAACAATAGTCATGACTCACAAGAAACTGCAGAAAGTCTGAGAGGACATCCATTTAATGGGATGAGAGTAACAATAGTCATGACTCCTGAGAGACTACAGAAAACAAGAAATAAGCTTCATCTAATTCAACACAGTGTGTGGCTACAAATTGACAATGTGTATTGTGCGCCTTCTCTCTATTCCCTATTCCCTTTAAGCCTCTCTTTTTTCCCCAGTGCCAGTTACTGTCTTGGACATGTTCGGCACTGCCGACTGGGAAGATGTGTGTGTTCCAAGTTGTTCACACAGCAACAACATTCACATCAAAAGGTTAGTGGTGACTTTAGTCTCACACAAATTACCAATAGAGCTGCTGAAAATGCTGGCTTGACTCTAAAATCAGGTGAGGTTGTGCAAAAGAAAATCTCTGTAAAGCAGCCATTTAGTACTGTGTAGCACTCACAGTTTCCAGTGATAGGAATGTATGGTGTATGCACTGTGATCCTGCTATCATTACCATGTTCCTATAAGAATCATTAGGTTTCTCACCATGTAGCCAATTCTCTTCAGCAGTGCACGAATACATCCAAGTCCACAGCTAAATACAGTTGAGGACCTTTGTTAGACTTGGCCTTTTCTGCAGGGTCACCACCACACGTTTTACTTCTCCCCTCCCCCAATTGTAATGATTTTTTTTTGTTGGCCTGAAGGCTTTCTACACTTTACCACTGCTAACCTGTGCTACACTGCTTGTGCTCACTCCCTAAAACATAGTAAAATTAGTTTACACCTGAATGGCATATTTCATTAATGTGTAAGTCTCCAGTAAATTGGTATAGCATATACCCAGGGCAGGTAAATTAAATGCTACTAGTGGGCCTGCATCACTTATTGTGCCACCCACTTAAGTAGCCCCTTAAAACATCTCAATCTTGCTATTGCAGCCTGCTAGCTGCTTTAAACTGGCAATATGACATGGCAAAATGGCACCTTTGACAAGCCTTAAGTTCTACTTGTATTAAATATGTCCCCTGTAGGCATCTTAAAAAGCAGGGCTCATTGTAATTAAAAGGCTGGACATGTCAGGTCCGGTTCCTTGGAAGCGAGGCTCTCAAGAGTCCCTCCTACTGGCAAAACCAATTCTGAGCTTTATATTTCTCCAGAGTATCAATGAGGTCAAGCGGAGGGAAGGAAAGCTAAGGTGGTGCGCGGTAGGAGAGTTGGAAGGAAAAACGCTAGTTAGTCAGTCAAATATACTTTATTTGGTTAATTAAAATTATAAAAGTACCAGACACATTAATTAAAAAGCTTGATTTCATAAGCCATAACACACAATAACAATAAAAGTCGATCATCTCTTTAAAATATGTTAAAATCACAACAACCAGTATTAATGTCCTGCCACACCATAGGACAATTCAAAGTTGTCTCTTTTTGACTTTTTACTGCCCCCTTAGAAAAGTTGCTACATTAAAACAAACCTTGATATTAGGCAACATCTGCAAATACAAAAAAAGCCGGTCTTACTTGTGCAGATTGTTTCTCTGTTAGCAACAGCAAAATGAATCATTGTCTTAACTCACTACAGTGGTCGCAAAACATGATACATGTGCATAGTATCTTGCTCTGATAAGTAGTCACAACTGCAAGGACTCATATTACTAACTTTATTTCACCCCTGGGTGTCTGCCAGTAACCAGTGCACTAGGTTTAGCTTATATCTCATTAGTAGAAAGCAACGGTAGGGCTTTGTGACCAGTTATCTCAGGCTCTGTTGAGGGGCACGTCTTTAATAAGATATGGCTGTGTACTGATGGTTTGCTAAGATTACACACTTCTCTCTTGGCTTGAACAATGAGAGTATGTGTTTTTGAACCTACAAACTCCTCCTTTCTAATCCCTTCAGGTAATCAAAATAGCTCTGACCATCCCAAATCGTCTGTGATAGATTTTATGTCATTTAGCCACAGGATAGAGTTAGCCTTTTCCAGTGCAGACAGTCAATAATGATTATCCAATTTAATTCTAATTCAGGGTTTATCCAGATCCCATTCCATGTCAACAGGGGGTGTAGAGCTTAGAGGTCCTAGATATACCACACACCTAGCTCTTCATGCATAACATATGATGCTGTAGATTGTGGGACAGAGAGGTGATGGCTAGGAAATGTATTCTCTTCTGTCTGCAAGTCCCTGGCCTCTTTATATCCCCAAATGCCGCTCTCATAGCTCGCCACAGAGATACATTTAGATTGATAAACTTTGCTCAGGGCTTTAACAGGTTTAGAATCCAGTCAGCTAGAAAAATCAAGGATGGATGCTATCGATCTGGTCATAACATTCCTTTTTGCCTTGCTTAGCGGGACCCAGCTAACTTTATCATCAAATAGAACTCCTAAATACGAAAAGGTAACCACATTGGTGATTTGAATTTCCTCAATAACACATTTCCTGTAGCTTTTACTTTTAGGCCCTAACACCATAATGTGGGAGTTGGGGAAGTTAGTGCGAGATCAAGGGGGTTCATAAAACCTACAAAGAAGTTAAGAAGGAGCTGAAGTCTCACCACATTTCTTGCTAGCAATACGGTATAGTCTGCGTATAAAAGCGCTGGTATTGTCTGCGGCCCTGCTCGTGAGATGTCTTTCCAAGTGTTGGGCCTAGGTTGTTAATGTAGAGTGTAAATAAAAGTCGGGCTAAGATGCAGCCTTGTCAGAGCCCACTGCTTGTCCTAGAGGGCGGGTAAAGATTCCCTGCCTGATGATATATTACCTCTGTGACCAGGTCCATGTGTAGATCATGCAACAAGTTCACAATGCTGTGATCTATACCCATATTGATGTGGATTAAGCATAACTTTACCCTATTGACTCTGTTGAAGGTAGATGTTAAGTATATACAGGCAAAATATATACTACCCTTCTGAGCTAGAGTATATTTCCCAATAACTAGCTGCAGGTTCAGGCATTAATCTAGCGTGCTCCTCCCAGGCCTGAACCCATATTGCAGGGTGGAGATCATGTTGTTTTGGACCAGCCAAGAGAATAGCCTTGAGAGAATGACTCTCCTCATTAACTTCACCACAGAGTAAATAAGGGATGGCTACTTCCACCGATACCAAACATCACTACGATTTCTTGGCAAATCGGTTTAAGCAGTTAGGGAACTTCCCCTTGCTTGAATATTGATTTGTCCAAGAACTCATGTACTTTGCAAAGAACAACTATTCCCTAGGGGTTCTTTCCTGACGTTATTATGCCTGACTTTACGTCAATCTATGGCATTCCAAAACACCTTCAAGGCATAAATATACCTTCACTTGCTATGGCAAACTACAGTGGTTCAGAGCAGTTCGACTATCTACTTGCCCGACGCAGCACGCCACAGCAAGTGCCCGAAGGAAGCTGACCCTCCAGCTAATGCACTGATCCAGAGGCTGCCTTTCTCTTGCTGAGAATCCAGCTCCGGCTTTTCCAAGCTTCCCTTGCGGGGTGTTGGGAAATCGAGTCCTGAGACAGAGATACCAGACCTCCTTCATTCTAAACCAAGGTATGGAGCTGATTAGAACCTAGAGAAACCATTGGTAGATTCTTGGCAAAAACAACTAAACCTATGCTACACAATACTTACTTCTTCCCGCATACTAGACTTAGGTTAGGTACATTGGGGTAGGCGTATTTAGAAGCACCAGTTGAGTATTTTAGTCAGTGTTATTTATGTATGTATTTTTATATGGCTTAGAAACCATACAATGCTTTTACAGTATTATTTTATAATACTATTCTCGCTGTACGCATTATACTTTGCAGTCTGCTTAACAAGTGTAGAAGTTCACTTCTCTTATATGAGAAAGAAGACTGTTCAATAAACCTTTTTATTGAAAATGCCTGTCTCTCTATTTCTCTACAAACTCTGTTGAAACGAAGCATGCACGATTGACTAGATCTAGATTGTCTAGATGCAGGCAGGATGGGCCACCCAGCCAGGATTTCTGGGACGGAACTGTTTCCTGCTCCACTTATATTTTAGCAGGGCTTGCCTCCAGCACACATAAAGGAACCTGACACTAATCTTTTGTCACCCCAGAAGTCTTGGAGCCTTGACAGGCGAAGGGAAGAACTTTCCTTAACCAAATGTGGGGGTAGCCCAGGATGTTCCCCATCTTTAATGGGTGGCACGAGAAATAAATATTGGACCTTCAGAACCCCATTGCAGTACACTCCTGGATCTGTGGAAGAATTTAGAAGGACTTCTTGGATCCCACGAGAACTGTACTGCTCTTACCAGGTGACTGACCACCAGAAGCTATTCCAAGGACTAGTTGGCTGATCTGCGTGACCTAAAGGTACACACCAAGCACCAAGCACCAGTGACCTTGAACCCTGCACTTGGCCTCTGCTTGAGTAAGTCCTAGCCCCACCTCCCAAGTGGTGCTCTTGGGTCATGAACCCTTGGAAGTTGTGTTAAAGGTGCTGCTCTTGCCTAACCCTAAAAGTTAAAGTGTAGATATGTTTTCACCAAAAAGTGTCCTGAGCTACCTGCCGGCTGATCTGCCCATGGTGCATCACCGGTCGGCCTTACTTCGCAATAGCTCCCACTATGTTCTTATCTGCAGCTGCAAATACTGTTTGGCTGGACCCTTTTGACGTCAGTATCCAGCCTCAAGAAGCCCTCTTCGACTACAGCCTACAGCTTCGTCCTGCTGGAGGCTTTCAACTTCCCAAAAATTGTCTACGTCCGAAGATAAAAATCTTCACTGAGCTCGATGCTGACAGGCTCCCCATCGATGACCTCCTTGGCCTGAAAATCCAGCTTTTCCTGCTCAGAGCAATATACCCGCATTTGTCAACTTCTTCACTAAGACCTCATCTGGCATCTGTCCAGCAACAACAACCGCTCCTCAGACGCAGCCTGCTGCCTTGCTCCTCTGAACTTTACCTTCTCAAGAACTTTTCTTTAAAATGTCTTAAAAGTCCAAAGGTAAGCCAAGACCGAGCCCAATCCACCTCTTGTATCCTGTCTGTGCTCCATCACAGTCGGCCTTAACTTTTGAATTTGCCCCAGTCTTGAGAGGCAAGGTACCCACAGTTGGAGCTTTGATCTTTTAGGAGCTGTTTTAGTACTTTATTCGATAAAAACATTTATCATAAAAGTAGAACCAATTTCAAGTACAAACAACCCTTAAAAATTCATACAAAACAATATGTAGATCATAAATACCATAAAAAGAGATATATACAGTTTAAAATTAGTCAATCCAAAAGGGCCATTAAAACTCAGTAGCAGGGTCGTAAACAGTTATCCTAAGTTATCTTTTGTTGCCCTCATTCAAGATCTTCTTTATCTGGATGGATCGTATCTTCCAAGCTCTACCCAAGAATTTTGCAACCCCACACACAAGAGCCAGTGATGTTACATCTGATTTGAGAATGCGATGGGCTTTAAGATGCTGTCTGAAGCCCAGTTCCCTACAAATTGGCCTAAGCCACCGTCTTCTAGCCCCACTATAGGCTCTACAAGCGAATAAGAAATGGGCTAGGGACTCTTTGGGACATGGGCAACAAGGACATGAAAGGAGCTATTTCACACTAACAATTTAAAAAATCAAAGCTACTGTTCTACTGATTGAATGTAATTAATTGTGATGTCATTTTATTTATTGAAATTTACTCTCATTTTCTTAATTGGTTTGGGGTTTTTCTTGTATTGTGTCTTTACTTTATTACAGTTTGCGTGCTGCAAAAATACTTGACACATTGCCTCTATGTCTTTTGTGCCAAACACACAGAGGGTTAAGCACAGGTTAATTTAGTGACATTTCTGGTTCACCCTGACAAAGATTATAGGGATTGCCTGAGTGGGGCTTCCAATTCCCTCAAAAGTAACCTAATTTCTTACAATTGGAATACAGGGCACTTTGCTGCAAATGGTGTAAATCCTTCCATACATACCATAAACAAGTTATAACTAAACCTCTTTTCCATGCAGAACACAGTTCATTAGTTTTGGTGTCTTGCAGAGTTCTATTGTTCCACCGTTACTCATTAACATACTTCCTTTAAACAATGTCAGAGAGTTGGAATCCTTTTATACACACACTAGCAGGCCGCCCGACGTTGTCCGGGTATAAATTGCTGCCGGCCAGTAGTATATTGTTTTGTAGGATTTCGTTTTGATAGCATTTCTTATGTGTGACAGGTCTGTAAAACGCTCCGATTCACAGTGCACTGCTGATGCACTTAAGAGTGCGCGTTCAGTAGTGTGTGAACTCGAGTTTCCCTACTTTATTTTTCCTTGCAATATTATATAGCGCGAACTCGACAACATGGCATGAGCACAATTTACATTACAGAACAACACATTCATTTGTGGTAGGCACGGGGAGACAAAGCGATTTGCCTGGAATCACAGGATGTTGAACTGATGCCGAGATTCGAACATAGCTCCCCAGCTCTAAAGTTCGCAATTCTAGAACTTGTGGCGGGAGGTGTGTCTAAAAGTGTATGTCGGCGCTGTCCATCAATGAGAGAGACCTGTGCATTTTTCAAACCGGTGGTGAGAAAATATGAGTATGTTGCTGGAGATGTGGGCCACCGTGCCACCAATGTACTTGCCGGGGGAGGGTAAACACACATTATTCCGCAACTTTCTTTCCGCATACTGTCACTCCGCATACTTTCATTACGAAAGTACCATGACTCCGCAATGCCATTAAAACGCATGACATTCATTACATTTTATATGCTTTTACCACGCATACATTTACAACGAAATTCGTTGTAAATGCATGAATGGTAAAAGCATGTTTTTTTTAAATGTTTGGATAAGGTAAGTATGGGTATATGGGTATATATTTTGGGGTACTGAGGTATATGTTTTGGGGTGTTTGGGTATTTTAAGGGTTCAGATATAGTTTTGGGTTATGGGGTACAGGGGTAGTTTTAGGGTTTAGGAAAAGGTATGGGTTTTGGGGTACAGGGGTAATTTTAGGGTTCAGGGCTAGGTTTGGGTTTTGGGGTATAGGGGTATTTTTAGGGTTAAGGGGTAGGTTTGGGTTTTGGGGTACAGTGGTATTTTAGGATTCAGGGGTAGGTTTGGGTTTTGGGGTACAGGGTTATTTTTATGGTTCAGGGCTAGGTTTGGGTTTTGGGGTACAGGTGTATTTTTAGGGTTTAGGGGTAGGTTTGGGTTTTGGGGTACAGGGGTATTTTAAGGGTTCAGGGTGAGGTTTGGGTTTTGGGGTACAGGGGTATTTTAGGGTTCAGGGCTAGGTTTGGGTTTTGGGGTACAGGGGTATTTTTAGGGTTCAGGGCTCGGTTTGGCATTTGGGGTACAGGAGTATTTTAGGGTTCAGGGGGTAGGTTTGATTTGGGGGTAAAGGGGTGTTTTAAGGTTTCAGGGCTAGGTTTGTGTTTGGAGGTACAGGGGTATTTATAGGGTTTAGGGCTAGGTTTGGGTTTTGGGGTACAGGGGTATTTTTAGGGTTTAGGGATAGGTTTGGGTTTTGGGGTACAGGGTATATTTATAGGGTGAAGATGGGTTAGTGTTTAAGGGCGTTGGGGTATTTTAAGGAGTAAGGGTGAGTTATGATTATGGGGAGCAGGGGTATTTAAAGGGAGCAGGGTGGACACCCGGAGCTGGAATGTACAGAACCTGGGAAGAAAAAATAATGAAATATTCAGCACAACGCTCGCTTATTTTTTCAGTAATCCTGCGCCCCACACATGCCCACATCACACGATATGAGACATGGCATGAAGGGCGGAACGTACCACACGCCCCCAGGGTTTGTCACGCCCCCCCAGCACACGCCCACAGCACAACGCAGACACGCCCACAAGGGACTACTTTGCTGGCACGGTTCTTTTACCTTTTAAATGTATATGGTGGGCGCCTGCATAGCCTATGTCCTTCTGCTGCAACTGCCCTTTCCAACGCTGTATTGGGTGTTGTGATTGGTGCTGTGGGTCCTGAGATTATCCGCCTCAAAGGTTTGGGCTCTCTCTTTATTATATTAGTGTAGATGTGTATAAGAGAAAACTGGGAAATTAAAATAAATCTGTGCTTCACTATCAGTTTGGTTGCACCATTAGGTACCTTTTATTATTTTATCATTCAGTGCCGCGCAGCAAGTCTCCTTGCTGCGCTACGCTGCATGATAGGGAAAGGTCAGGAACACGCTTGCTTAACATTGTACGGCGTATTACTGCTTCTTCTCAGCACTGGCACACAATGTGCTGCCTAGCACTAATGCAGGCCCTTTTGCACTTTGTTGAAAGGGTCCCTGTGTTGTTAGCAGAATTATTTTTGTGTTGGAAGGGGCACTTTCTTGCACCAAAACAATCCCCTCAGGCATTTTCCTCTTTCTATGTGTGCAGCAGAGTAGCGCACACATATGAAGAGGGAAAACGAGGAGAAATCAATATACTTCTCCTCATTACACCTCACCTGAGGAGACGTAGCAGTTTTGGCACATTCCGAGGTCTACCACCTATGGTAAATCTGGGAATATGCCAAAATCCATGGGTATTGCATGGAGCAGAGTAACGTAACGCAGCAATTTGTGCTGTGTTGCGTTACTCAGGATTTATCAAGCCACTCAGGGCCACACAATGTGTCCTTGCCTAGCATGATAAATTGCACCTCAATAGTTACAAAATCAACACAACCCTTGATAAATATGGCCTTCAGTGCGTTCAGGACGTGCAAACAATTCAGAGAATTCAGATAAGAGATCCTTAGCATCCCAAGGGTGTGGCGCCGCGGCTAGGGCGACTGACTCCGGAATCTGGGGTTCACGGTTCGATCCCCGGCACTGGCGGCAAATTAGCCCAGCACCATGTGACTCTGGGTAATAGCTTGCTTAATCTTCCAGACGGCCCCCAGCGCCTAGAGACCCTTACGGGTGATTGTGTGCTTTACAAATGTGAATTATTATTATTTAACATATTTGAGACATGAAATATCTAACATGTTATCTAAAGATAAACAGTACATAATAACAGCTCTAGAGAAAGCTATTTCACTCTCTGCCCATATCGAAACTCACAGCAAAGCTGGCCAGCTTTCAATAAAATCAGTGAAATAGGGCAGACCCAGTCCAGCGGGACAACCCGCATTCAAACAGGATTTCTGCAATGAGAAAAGCTGCAAATAAAATAACTTTCAACTCTCTCAAGGGGCTCGGGATTAATATAACCTCAAATTCCAGCCCTGAACAACTCCACTGAAATACATTTGGCCTGATATCCCTCTTTCAATCGACTGTCCACCAGCTTAGCAACAATTGTAGGCACCTTTGTAAAGTTTACAAACTGATGTGTTCTCACCCTAAGCAGATGTCTCCAATCTGCAGGTATAGAGAATGGAATGCCATATTAAGTGAAATTAGTTACTCTCCCCAACTTAATGTTGCCTATGAAATGAGATCTAATTTTAGTTGCTTTCGGGCCACAGGCCATAATGAATGATTTAGTAAGAATATTATTTAAATCTAGTTCATTCATAAAAAGGCCAAATCGATTCTGTGTGGATTATAGACCATTTTCCGTCCTGGATAAAAGGAAGTCATCATCTGCATAAAGTAAAACTGGTACTTGGTGGCCCCCTAAACTTGGCTAGACTTTACATCTTCAGAACATTGAGGTCATAAAGATAAAAGGAGAATAAAAAAGGGACTAGGACAAACCCCTGTCATACCCCTCTTGGCAAGGATATTTTATCTCTGCACTCTCCATTGGTATTTTATTACTCAGCACCTTATGCTATTCTGCACAATGTTTAAATTCTTGGGCAATCAACTTATTAGCCCTGTACTCAGTTTTAAATGTTAGAAGTTATAAATATGCAATGTGTCTTATTTGGCAACTCCCTTGAGAAAGCATCTGTAGTTCGGTCATAAGATTTATTTATGCAGCACTGAAAATTGGAATATTCTATGTCAGTGATAATATCGATATCTGCACTTGACCAATCGAGATCCCTTAAATGTAAATAATTATTACTTTCTAATTTTTTTATTTATTAACATTCTGTGAATTTAAATATATTTGTTCATTTAGAATGTATGACGTTACAATGCATGCTTTTACAAGGTAGTCTTTACATTACAACTACCATTCCATTGCATGATTTTACAACGCATGCCATTGCAATGCATTTTTAAAAACTATCATTACAACCCATACCATTACACCGCATTCTATTACAACACATAATACTTTTAGAGCAACAGTAGCGTAAGTGTTGGATAGTGTAGGGGTAAAAATTACTATACCCACTCCAGTGAGTGCAACAGTAGGATAAGTGTTAGATAGTGTAGGGGTAATAAATACTATTCCCACTCCAGTGAGTGCAACAGTAGGGTAAGTGGTGGATATAGTGTAGGGTTAAAAATTACTATTCCCATGTACCTCAAAACTCATACCCACCCTAATACAAAATAAATCTCTATTACTTACCTTATAATGCATTGTAATGGCATGCGTTGTAATGGTATGTGTTGTAATGGCATGCGTTGTAGTGACAAGCATTGTAATGGCATGCATTGTAATGGCAAATTCATTGATGCAGCCAAGCGACATTTCTATCATTTTACTGTGCAAATACGCAAATTTACTGCCATATCAAAAACCGCCCTTCCCCTTAAAAAACTGTTCCGTATACATGTGTAATACATGAAGACATTTCGTGCCATCAGAGAACTTGAGTTCATTACCCAAACGTCCATTGCTAAAATATATGTCTCTTATTCACATTGACCGACTAATTGGACTAATGCCATTTTAGAACCAATGAATGTGATATGTTGTTCTCAACCGTTATATGCAAATATGTGTTACTGGTGAGACCACGTGATTGGTGAGTATTAAAAAAACATTTATAAAAAAATGTGTGCTAGTGACCACAGCTATGGAACCAGAGCAGAAGTCATGTATATCCTGGCACAGAAGATTGGAATTCATAATTTATGCCAGGATTGGTGGCTCAAAAACCATGCACCAACACAGAGATGGCTAACATTAGGGATCAGACTACATCAATGAAGCAAAGCTGACTTAAGTTTAATTTAGAGGCAAGTATGGAAATCTTCTGTTGAGTTAAGTCCAAGGGGGGGTCTTGCTGTCTAGTTCTAAGATGTATTTGGTTTCTAGTGCTCGCAAGATACCCTCCCTGTTGCCTCCTCTCCTCAGGGGACCTACGGCATCAATCACGAAATATCTCAGAAGTTCACTTTTATTATCGTGATATTCCCTAAAGTGCAAAACAACCGGGTACACGGCATCATTGGTATTAACAGCCCTTATGTGCTTGAGTATCCGCTTGTGGACCTGCAACTTGGTACTCCCTACATATTGCAGGCCACACGGACACTCCAGCACATAGACCGCGTACTTGGTCTTACAGGTCAACTGTTTGGCTATTGAATGGGGGGTATCTGAGAAGAGTGTGGCAAACTCCGTCTTGCTGACCCCATGTGTGCAAGCCTTGAAACTGGAGCATTTGCTAAACCCTTTGCTAGCCTGTAGCCATATTTTGGAAGTAACCACTTCAAGGCTGGATTTAACAAGCGCATCACTCATTGAGCGTACTTTCCTGAAAGTGATAGCTGGTTTAGATGGCATCTGCTCACCAATTACAGGGTCATGGCGCACAAAGCTCCAATGCTTGTTCACGATTTTGCGGAGGGCCCCATGCTGTTTATTATATGTCCAGATTAATCTGGTGGGCTGTTTTACCTCTGCCACACTAGCCTTCTGTCCTTTCTTATGTACAAGGGCCTCATCTCTGGAGAAAGCATTTGCTTTTCTGATGGCATTGTCTATATCAAGTTCCCTGTACCCTCTAGACAAAAACCTGGTTTTACTCGCCTCTTGTGCCAGATTGCATTGGTAATCTGTGCTGCAAACACGTCTGATACGCAACATCTCCCCATAGGGAAAACTTGGTATCAGATGTGCTGGGTGGTGACTGGTAGCATGCAACACAGTATTGCCCGCTGTGGGCTTCCTAAATAATTTAGTTTCCAGTTTGCCATTGTTGATCCCAATTTCTATGTCTAGAAAATGTACCTTGGACTGACTGATGCTAGATGTAAATGCTAAATTGAAGGCATTAGAGTTTAGGACTTCCACAAAAGTTACAGCCTGAGAGTGTGCGCCACGCCAAATTAAGAATTTATCATCGATATACCTATACCAATGGACAATATGTTCAATGCAGATGTTGTGATGGTCGGCATGGAGGACATGCCTCTCCCGGTAGCCCATATGCAGACAGGCATAACTCGGAGAAAAGCAGACACCCATGGCGACACCCCTGACCTGCTGATAGTATTGATTATTGAACATAAAGTAGTTGTTATTTAGGCAATAGGCAAACATGGCTACTAGCATCTTATTATGTGCCAACATCTCTATTGGTCTATGTCCCCAAATAATATTGAATTGCTCTCACACCGTCATGATGGTAAATACTGGTGTAGAGGGATGTTACATCAAGGGTGATTAGCCAACTGTCAGAGTCCCAAGTAAAATTGTTGATCTTCCTTAAAAAATCACTGGAGTCCTGTATATAAGATGGCAATCCACACACATATTCCTGCAAAAAAGAATCAATATACACCGTGGTGTTCTCCATCAAACCACCATACGCAGAAATAATAGGTCTGCCTGGTGGTCTCACGGCGTTCTTTTGAACTTTGGGAATAAGGTACAATACAGGCGTGACAGGGTGGTAGTTTTTCAAGAACTTGAATTTGTCTGCACTTAAAAGTCCAGAGGAACCCCATCCCATCAAAAGGGAATATAATTCAGCCTGCGCCTTTCTCACAGTGACGGCATCACATCGTTTGTAGCATTCGGGGTCATTTAATTGGAGAAGAGCTTCCTCCATATACAGTGTCCGTGGCAATAGAACGATGTTGCCTCCCTTGTCTGACTGTCGGACTATGATATTACTCTCGCCTTGAATTTTCTTAACCAGACTGACATATCTGCTATTTTGTATGCGATATTGACGAGTGATTTTTAATGTCTTTACATACAGTGCTTTAACTTCTTTGATAGTCAGATCATGAAAGATATCGATATTATCATGTAACATCAATGGTGTAAATGTGGACCGGGGTTTGAATTTGGTCAGACTAGCAGAGGTTAGAGATAATGGTTCCGCTGTACTTTGTGAAGTTGATTGCTCAATTCATAATGCCTCCAAGTCATGCATCAGTGGTAAATCATGAACGGTAAGACCAGGTACCGTGCTTGTTCCAGGTGGTCTTGCAAGAGCAGACTGGGATTTGCTACAAAGAAAGTGTTTCTGTAACTTGAGTTTGCGTGTATATTTAAAGAGATCTACTCTGATCTTCGCATAATCAAAGTTGCTCGCTGGACTGTATGACAAGCCCAACGATAAAGTATGCAAATCAGATTTGGTGAGAACAGTTGTAAGGTTGATTACTGAAAACTCACTGTTTGATTCCTGAGGTGTGGCTACTGCTTGTTGTTCCACCTTCTGTTGAAGTTCTTCTTTTTTGGTTTTGCGCCTTGCGCCGGCTTGCCTGCGCTCACGCCCGCGCTGCTTGGTGTTGTGGCTTTTATATTTGATTGGGTTGGTATCCTGGGGCGCAATGTTTCAAACCTGTCTTGGCGTAGGCAATCCAATTCCTGTGCCAACGAAAATCGGGTAAACCCCAACCGTGGATCGCCTCTAGTTGCCTCAGATTCAGAACCAATGTCCACCATGGAGCTTAAGTCAGAGGCTGATGATCCCTGAAGTATGGCGACAGCAGAGCTAGGTGTAATTTGGATAGTAGAAGGAGCACGTGAGGTGGCAGCTTTTATAGCGTCATACTTTCTGGCGAATGTAAATATGCGCCCGTCCTGATAGTCCGTTTTATCACACTGAAATTTAAATGCCTTCCTCTTTTTAATAATCTCTCAGCTTGGTACACTTTGCAATAGCTTCAACACCCAGGGCATCTATCTCTCCATTAATTTCGTCAATCTGAGTTTGAAGTGCAGCACGATCGCTCACAGCATATTTGACTAGGATGGTAACAATAATAATAATAATAATAATAATAATAAAAACATTTATTAAGCGCTTGAATACACTAGAACAGTGCGTCTCCGCGCTAGGATGCATTCCTACTTAAAATAAGCCTAAAGATCACCACCTACACCTGGGAAAGAAGACAAGGGGAGGGGGGACGCTAGGAAGATATTAGGCTACAGGGAACAGATGGGTCTTGAGTTTCAATCGGAACCTCGTTTCTGACGGTTCCATACGGAGCTCAGCAGGAAGATCATTCCATTGCTTACTTGCCAAGAACCTGAAAGAGCGCCCACCCATCCGTGATTTGTATATGCGAGGGACCGAGAACTGCATACTGCCCATAGATCTCAAAAGTCATTTCGGGCGGTGTATGGTAAGTAGCCTATGAAGATGCATCGGGCCCTTGCCATGTGCAAACCGATGGCTTATGCACATGGTCTTAAACCGAATGCGTTCTCTCACGGGGAGCCAGTGCAAGATCTGAATGCACATTTCCCCGAGGACTTCCTAGGCAACTTTAAAACCAACCTGGCCGCCGCGTTTTGCACATATTGTAGCTGGTTCAGGCCCTTATTGCTAAGGCTACACAGCATGGAATTCCCGTAGTCAAGATGGGACGTGACTAAGGCATGCACTAATGTTTTCCGAGCTGTGATAGGTAGGAAATCCAAGATTTTGCGCAGAACCTTCAATATGCCATAACATTTCCCTGCTATCCTGGCAATATGTTGGGAGTATGAAAGATTGGTGTCCAGCAGAACACCCAAGTTCTTCACTGTGTTAGAGGGGGCAGGTGTCGGACCCAATTCCATGGCCCACCATGCGGATGACCAAATGGATGGAGAGGAGCCAATCACCAATAGTTCTGTCTTATTGCCATTAAGGTGAAGGAAATTGCTCTTCATCCAAGCTGCCAAAGATACCAGACATGCAGAAAAATTATCCACCATCTCAACTGGGTTGTGAGATAGAGTAACCACTAGTTGAATATCATCCGCATAGGATACAATATCCACCCCGTAGGACTCCACCATCCTTGCCAGGGGTGCCATATAGAGATTAAACAGCGTAGGGCTCAAAATAGAGCCCTGCGGAACCCCTTGTTTTAGGGTACGGGACGTGGACCTAAAGGGGGGACAGTGTATTTGGAATTTTCTGTCCGCCAAAAAAGAAACCATCCATTCCAAGGCATGCCCCTCAACCCCCAACTCGCTCAGACTGGTCAGAAGTTTAACGTGCGACACAGTATCAAATGCCGCACTTAAGTCCAGCAATATTAGAGCGGCAGTCTGACCTTCATCTACTCTCAGACGAAGCATCTCTGTTGAGGAAAGGAGGGCAGTCTCAGTAGAATGTTTGGCCCTAAAACCAAACTGGGAAACATGCAGGAGATGATTATCCTCCACGAATTTAACCAGCTGGTTATTCACCAGTTTTTCCACCACCTTTGCACAGAAAGGAAGGAGGGAAATGGGCCGGAGGTTATCCAATTGGGAAATATTCAAGTTAGCCTTTTTTTTAATGGGAACTACCTGTGCCAGTTTCCATTCCTCAAGCACATGTCTTTCTTGAAACTAGAGGGTCGCCAAATTGGCTATATAGTTCCACAGGAGATGAACCTGCTCACTAAGAATTTTAGGCTGAGCCACATCTAAAGGGGATCCTGACTGGATACTCTTGATAAGATTTATCAGTTCCTCCCTTGGGGGCACCGTGAATTCCTTAAGATGGGCTTAATAGGTGCATGGCAGGTATCTCCCACAGAGTTTCCATCGCCTGGGTCCTGCTGAAAGGACATATAGATCTGTTCCACTTTATTCACAAAATGATCAGCGATAGATTCGCATATCTCTGTGGAATAAAGATCTTTAGTCTCTACCCTTGTAGGCAACGTGAGCTCTTTATAAATTAGAAAGAGCTCTTTGGAGGAATTTTCCCGAGGAATCAATCCTTCCTTGGATAAATTCTCTCTTGGCCTTGTTAATCCCTCCATGGTACTCGTTCAGACTTGTCCTATATGCCTCTTTCCGGGCTATGTCATAGTCCTTGCGCCACAGACGTTCCAATCTTTTACATCTGGCTTTAACCGCGCGCAGTTCATCAGTATACCAAGGGGCCGACTTACTCTTACGTACTGGGGCTTTTAGGGTCCATGGGGCCACCTTATCTAGCGCCTTCGATAGCCATTATTCATACTCAATCCATGCCTTTTTGAGGGTATTACTAAGCGGAGGCTTATCCTGCAGTAACATTTATTCAAATGCCATCTGGGAATTTTTTTTCCAGTTCCTGCGTTTGAAATGGGTGGGCGTTTTACATGTTTCTCCTACCGATATATCAAATATCAAATAAATCTTTAAGCACTTTGAAACTGACTTGGGCTTTGACTCTGGTTTTTCCAAAAGGATTGCGGTACCAGGATTGTGACATATTGAGGGTTTGGCGACCCTGTCGAATGCCCGCTGTACAAGCGGCGGAAGTACGCCATTCTTGCCTTTTATATTTCAATTGAAAAATGCTTCCGCCCGCCCGCTACTTGACTGCCTGAATATCGATGGTTCGGAGATTCTGTCTGCAACGGTGAACTATTTGAAATCGTGCACAGCAGTGATCTTACTCGGAGTGGAAAGAACAACATTTCACGCTTCCGATTGCTGCTGAAAATCTCCATGCAAAGTGACGATTACCTCGAAAGTCGTTATTCCAGACGGAGGCATTAAAAGTAAGGCAAAACAGAGATTTTCAAGGTGCAAACAGCGACACGCCGGGGGGCCCGCTGTAAAGACGACAAATGGCCGATGTGAGGAACAGCAGGAGGAAGGAGGCGGCTGACAAATTGTTTACCCACGCTGGGACCAGCGCGGATGCAAATGCAGGCACGAGTGCAGCACCGGTCAAACCAGTGGATGAAACAAAGAAATTATGGGACACGCTCTGGAAGGCATTAAAACGTGAACAATCCAAGTGGTGGGAAGCGGCTGCTCTCACCAAATACCAGGAATGCAATCGGATACCAAGAGGATTACGTATCTTTATTATTCCTACCTTCCAGAAACCAGATCCAGAACTTATAAACGAGTGGATGGAAAATAATAACGTATGCTCAAACAACATGCTGAAAATACTTATCAAGTATGCTGAAAAAGAGTGTGCCAAACTAAACGAGGAGATCGAAGTCCTTACAACCAAATTAAAGGAAAAATATACTGAAACAGAGTTTTCAACTGAGATGGCTAAGTTGACGAAAAGATTGGAAAAACTGGAACAAGAAATAAAAGATAAAAAACAAAGGAAATTCCTCCGTGATGAGGTCGACTATAAAAAAGGTCAAATCCTTACGTTTGCCAAGAGATTCGATGCACTAAGGGACTCGGCTAAAAAGCAAAAGAAAGCCAAATCGCCCAAGAAAAGCAAAACTACCGCTGAAACTACGGCGACCGTAGAAGATGAAACCGCAGTGGTAGTGACTGAAAGTGAGTCTGGTGAAAGTGATATATCGGGATTGGAGGAGGACATGACCCCAAACGACAGAATTTTAAACGAGCTAGCTTTGATGGTACAAGGACGTCAAGCGGGCACGCCTCAAAGAAATCGTGGAAGAGGCGGCAAAGGAGGAAATACAGCAACTGGAAGAGGAATGGCAAAGAGCGTGGCCAGCCCCGTGGGAATGCGTACAAGGGGCAAATCGATGAAGAAATGAAGACCAAAACAGTGGTAAATTTATCTAAACACTCTTGGTCCCCTGATCAATTAGAAGTACTGTCTAGAGGTCTCTCCTTTTGCCCTACGGCAAGATTTAATTTCACTTACACACGTATAGACTTATTTAAGTTCACCAGAAAGCTTAAGCTAAAAAAATGGTTTGCCAACAGAACACGTTTGAAAAAAGACAATAACCAAGACAAAGTTAGCAAATTAACTCTAAATGATGCTGAGACTTTACAAACTTTTCACGAACTAGCTGGGTGTGAGGACATCTCAGATAATCCGATATTGAATTTGGTTGAAACTGAAACTGTGGATATTTGTAGCAAAAGTGGTTTTAAACCAAAATCTATTTTTGTGCCTAATATTGCAAACACCTATATTGACACTTTTGAACAGGGGATGTTGACTGCAATGCGCAAAATTGAGAAACAAAGACCTAAAATCAATATGAATCTTAGCAAAAATCAATATCTAGCTTTGCAAGACATATCATGTTGGTCTGATGTTGTGATAAAAAATAGCGACAAAGGGGGAAATGTAGTTATTTGGCCTATTGACATGTATCTGAATGAAGGAGAAAGGCAATTGAATGACTTAGAGAGTTATACAACAGCCACTAAACAGGAATATAATGACATGATTCAGACATATCATGGAAAACTATACAGTTGGAAAGAGGCAGGCACAATTGAAGACGAAGAATATAAATTCCTGCTATGTAAACATCCTGTGACTCCGGCACTGTACCTGTTGCCAAAATTACACAAGAGCATGATAACACCGCCTGGGAGACCTACAGTCTCTTCTGTTGGTAGCCTATTAGAGAACACCTCCCGGTACATTGACCATTTCCTACAACCCTCAGTACAAGCGCTACCTTCATACGTCAGAGATACGTCTGACTTTTTGAGAATAATTGAGAAATTTGTATGGCAACCTGAATATTGGCTAATCAGCTTTGATGTGGTTAGCTTATATACAAGTATACCACAAAGTTTAGGTATTGATGCATGCAAATATTTCTTAAAAAATCGGTCCATCTCACATATCATACATACCAAGATGTTATTGGATATGATGTGGTTTTGCCTCAGCAACAATTATTTCATTTTCAATAAAAGGATGTACAAACAGATCCGTGGGACGGCGATGGGTACTTGCTTTGCCCCCAGCTTTGCCGGGTTATACCTGGGCTGGTGGGAGGAGCTAGTGGTGAACAACATCCCCCACTTTAGTACCCACGCCGTCCTATGGGTAAGATACATAGACGACATCTTCTGCGTCTGGAAGGGCACGCTCAATCAAGCACAAGAGTTTGAGTCCATTATTAATAATAATGACCTCAACTTAAAATTTACGAGTCAAATGAGCCAAACCACTCTAGAGTTCCTGGACGTCAGTCTGACAGTTAAGGAGGGGGTACTTATTAGTTCACTATTTCGAAAGAAAATGGCAGGAAATAGCCTCCTTAACGCAAACAGTTGCCACCCAACCTCACTCATACACAGTATACCATTTGGGGAACTTATCAGGGCCAAAAGGAATTGCAGCACAGTAGATGGTTTTGAAATAGAAAAGGAAACAATGAAGAAAAGGTTTTTAGACAGGGGTTACTCAAAGAAAACCATCAAACAGGCAGAAGAAAAAGTAGCTCAGATGGAAAGAAAAGATCTCCTAATCCCAAAAAAACACAAAGAGGAAGAAACTATTCGGTTCATAACCACATACAACTGTCAATCTTGGGAAGGCAGACGTGGGTTAAAGAAGTTTTGGGAGATCCTCAGATTAGACAAAGATCTAGAAGAGGTAATACATGTCACTCCATCAGTTACCTACAAAAAAGCAAGGTCCTTGAAAGACATGCTCAGCACAACATTGATCAAAAATTGCCCCAAGCCAAATGCAATACAAGGATTTTATCCTTGCAAAAAGTGCAAAGCTTGTAAAACGAGTAAAAATTGTAAATCAATAAAACTCTCCCCTGATCAAGATGAACACACCATCACCAAGCATCTAAGCTGCTTTACCGATTATGCCATTTACGCATTACAATGCCCATGTAAAAAATCCTATATTGGGTGCACGACAAAACAAGCAAAACTCAGGGTCTTAGAACATCTAAGGGCCATAAAAAACTTGAATCAACAGTACCCAGTAGCAAGGCATTTTGCCCTAGAACATAATCAAAATCCCAACTTGCTAACATTTGCGGTAATTGACTGTGTAGAGAATAAAGAAAGGGGTGGCAACAGATGGCTTGACTTGAGAAAACTGGAGTCCAAATACATAATTAAGTACAACACAATCCAACCGGGGGGCCACAACCTCGGGGAAGAGTTAGCAATACATCTGTATGATTGAATGTAATGATATATTCTTCATTTTCTGAACTGGTGTTACACACAGTGCCTGCATTGAAACATATTAATGTGCGTTTTTTTAAAATTGCTTGTCACCACCTTTTGATAATATCTGCTAACTTTTAACTGAGTTATTTCTTTGCACATGCACATCACAATAAGGATTGTTATTGAAGACACAAATGCTAAAATATACACGTTGTTTCTTTGTTACAGAATATGGATGCCTGCCCACTGGGGCTTGATGAAGAATGTGTCAAACACGTATTGCACAATATTTCTTACTTTGCATGCCCACGTTACAGACTTTCTCACAACCATGGATCATGGTTAAAAAAGTGCCTGATCGTTTTTAAATTATGTGCAATACTTATCATCATCTTGGAGGCTTTATGATATGGCTGGCAAAGATATTATAAAGACACTCTATTACAAAGTTAACATGTTCGCCAATTTGAGGATTTATCAGATTGGGTGGAAATGTATATTTGATTGTTTATTACATTCAAGGCACCGCGTTGTACATATGAATTAACGCAATGTTCATTTGCGAAATATGTCACTTTATAATACGTGCTGTAACAAAATGTAAAACGGCAGCAACAAAGTAGCTACGTTAGTCTGTTTTCATGTCAATTACCACGTGATTAGTGCAAACACGAACCTGTCACTTTAAAAGTTTGACGCTTTGATTTACACTCCACCCGTGAGCAAGAGGTAGGCGTACCTCAAAACGCGTAGGGTTGTTTTTCTGCCAAATAAATCTTTAAGCACTTTGAAACTGACTTGGGCTTTGACTCTGGTTTTTCCAAAACGATTGCGGTACCAGGATTGTGACATATTGAGGGTTTGGCGACCCTGTCGAATGCCCGCTGTACAAGCGGCGGAAGTACGCCATTCTTGCCTTTTATATATATATATATATATATTACCTACTGGCGGTCGCCAGTAGGTATATATAGTTAGGATTTTTTCCCTATGGCATTTCTGAAAATTCTATGTCTAATAACTTTAGCGTTTGTGGACGGAATCGGCTGAAATTTTCAGGAAAATGGCACATTTTGTTTCTGAGCAGCCCCTGAAAATTTGGGGGGGGGTCGGCAAGGGGGGGCCGAGAAAAAAGGGGGGTCCCAAAACGCGTTTTTCCCATGTTAATTTCCATAGGGCGGTTGGACTCACTTTTAGCCCGAACGGCTGAATGGATTTTCACGAAACTTGGCAAAATTGTAGGGACTGTTAGCCCGATGTGCCTTTGCTAGGTCTCAATATATGTGCTTCAGTGGATTTTGAGAAATTACCGTTTAAATCAAGATATATATCTGTAACAGCGCTCTGGGCAGCGATCCGGTTAGCGAACTTTTCGCGTATCGGAACTTTGCGATGCGAAGCTGATTGGCCCTCCGGTGTCTGTCAACATTCTAAACAGTCCGGAGCGGCCGCCATCTTGTCTCTCGGTAGGATCGAGAGACAAGAGGAGGCAAAAACAAAGGGGGAAATTACCATAAGGGGGCATAGTAGATCCTCGTTGACCCCCTAGGTTTTATGTGGAGGTTTTAAAAGGGCCTAGGAGGGTCCAAAAGAAAAAATATATATATATTTTTTTTTTGCGTGGTAAGCGCCAAGTTCGCGAACCGGAAAGCGTTCTGGGCAGCGTACTTTAAGGATAAAAGAATGATAGACTTTTCTAATACTGTATGTTAATTATTTGTTGTTTTTGTTCGTTTTTTTATTTATTTATTTATTTTGATTTTAAAAAAAATTATTTATTATTTTCATAGTTCATTAAAACTTCCAGCATCATATCATCTGGTATCTCGTCGAACATGGATGTTTCTGTCTCTTGTAAGGTTTGAATAAATTGTTCGTCAAAAGATTGATCCATAAAATCTTCATCCACATTTTCTTCAGTTACAATGTCTTCGGATGTAATCTCGAAGGAAACATTAGTTTCTTCTTGCTCCCCTTCCATTTTTTTGCTGTAAATTGCATTAAAAAAAAAATTATATTAGAAGACTTAGGGCACTGTTGGGTTTAAGTTCAGACATGTCGTTCTGTTTTTTTAACAGTGAAGTTAAAGTAAGTAAATTCATAATTATAGCAGAGAAGTGTAAGTCAATCAATAAATGTAACAGAGGAGGTTATCTGTATCTATAACTATAGCAGGGGGTCAGTAAATAATTATCAATAAACATTTTTACAAATTAATTTAAAGTGCCACTTACAAATTATCAAATAACTTTACAGGGAGGTGAAAAGGCTCTTGAAATGTAGTTCAGGAAGTAGCAGTGAAAATGGCTGTGTTTCCTTCTCTTCCTTTATATATATTCAGGTATATAACCAATCAAATGTCAGGTAATAAAAATTGTAAATGAAAGTAAAGTTTTCATTGGTTGTCAATTCCAATATTTTAGATGTGTTTTGTGAAGTAATTTACCTCAGGGTATTTAGATAGGTCTACAGGCTAAATGGCTAAATGAAATTTCAATCAAATTTGTGTGAATGAAAGGGATTGTTATGTAGTATGAGGTAATCTATATTTGGTGAGAGTGTCTCTAGTCGTTTTTCTGCTAATTACTTTCCCACCTTTTTTTAGGATCGCTTTCTGGAAAGCGGCCCGGTTAGCGAACCTTAAGCGTCACGGGAGTCCACCATTTTGTGTTTCGGTCGCATTAAGATACAAGATGGAGGGCAAATAATGTTCAGAATGTGTAGAAGGGGGCACGGTAGACTTATCTTGACCCTCTAGGTTTTCTGAGGGTGGCTGAGGAGGTTTAAATGTGCGGAAAAAAAACATTTTTTCAAAAAATTCCGCGAGGTTAGCTTTCGGTTAGCGAACCGGGGAGCGTATTTTGTGGAAAATTAGCGAAAAAAGTTAGAAAAAAATAATAATTGTGAGTGATTAGATGAAGGGTAGCTCTGAGAAGAGCTTTTGGGTTTATGGTTCATTTAGGTACTTATAAGTAGGTACCAATGCACATTCTTAAATTCAGAATGAAAATTCTGTTGCCCTCATCTGAGAAGTGAACTCCATCTCCTCTGTAGATATCTTGCATGTAGTAACGCAAGTTATTGTTGTACAGGGAGCCCATTCCATGGTCTCTCATGAAAGCTGAAACAGATTTGTTTACATGCTTCCTCGACTTCTCAATTTGTGGACAAAATTGGTTGGACCACCTCCATTTCTGTCTTTGGCATATATTGGAATATACCAAGGCAGTTTGAGGAAAAAGTGCCATTAATTGCTCAAAGGTGTCCTTTAATAGCATTTCCAGACCTACTCCTGTCAAAGTGCCCAAATCATTACCTCCACAGTGCACAATTAACAGGTCAGGTTTTGGCAAATGCATAAAGGTTTTCACCAATGGTATCAATTGGTGACATTTTAATCCTCTTTGGCCCAACCACTTAATTTCCACATCTTGTAAATTGAGGTTGTGTAAATTTCTGTTCTCGGCATACCTTTGAGCCCAGTGGATGTAACTATGTCCAACAATCCAGACGTTAAACATGGTGGGAGAAGGTTGTGCTGCAGTCAGATGAAGTGTGGTAATGAAAGGGCAGTTGAAACAGTAGGAGTTTGTAAAGAAAAAAAACTGTGGATTTCCAATGCTAATGATTCATTAGCAGTGATTGGTGTATTTCCATTTCTGAAAACAGAAAGTTAGGGTGCATGGATGTGTTCTTTGAAAGATGTAATTTGAATGGTCAAGGAAGAAACTTTTAATGAAAGATTGCACTGGATACGCAGGTGCACTGAGAGTTCAGAGTTCAATTGAAACATTGTTGTGTGAATTTGCAAACATGAGAGGTCTTCCAGGAGGTCGTTGCTATGGAAAAAAGGTAGAGAGGGCAGAGGGGGGAAGGGTTTTGATTTGAAAAAAGTGAGGGAAGAGTTATGATTGGCTAATATGAGAGATATGTGAAATGAATATCTGTATTTCTGTGCTTTCAATAGCTGCAGCCTCTGGAGTGCATACTTTTTCTTCTGCTGAAGACAATTTGGTGTATTTCTGAGACTGTTTTCAAAACTCAAAAAGTATTTGCTAAGGTGAGAAAAGATGTATTTATTTTAGATAGAGAATAGTATGAATTAAGGAGAAAATGATGAAGAAAGCAGTGTTTTTAAACTGTGGCTTTGTCTGTAGTGATATAGAAATAGATTTTGTTACTTAGAGAAATTGTAATTGCATATTCGGTGTAGCATTCTGGAATGCAGTTATACAAGTTATTGTTGTATATGAAGCCCAGTCCATGGTCTCTTATGTAAGCTGAAACAGATATGTTGTTTATAAAAATAGTTTTTGAAATCAATTACATTTCTGCATATGTACTGCTAGAGCTTCATAGGTTGTTTTGGGTCATATTTATAAGGCATTTGAGTGTCTTTGATGTTATTTTTCCTTTTTAAATGGAAAGCGTTCCTCATGGGGCCCTGAGCAGTTCTTAGCCATGTTATTTAATGGGAAGTGGATAACATGGCTCAGAGCATTTGCTGGACAATGCATGAATATCGCTGACTTTTCAACGATATTCATGCATTGCGGCCGTTTTTTTTCGCATTTGCGAGCAGTTCTTCGCCATGTTATCCAATGGGAGGTGGATAACATGGCTAAGAGCATCTGTTGGATAATGCATGAATATCGTTCACTTTTCAGCTATATTTATGCATTGCGGCCGTTTTTTTCGCATTTGCGATAAACCTTGCTAAGGAGAAAATGATGAAGAAAGATGTGTTTTTAAACTGTGCTTTGTCTGTAGTGATATAGAAATAGATTTTGTTACTTTGAGAAATTGTAATTGCATATTCGGTGTAGCATTCTGGCATGCAGTAACACAAGTTATTGTTGTATAGGAAGCCCATTCCATGGTCTCTTATGTAAGCTGAAACAGATATGTTGTTTTAAAAACCATTTTTGAAATCAATTACATTTCTGGATATGTACTGCTAGAGCTTTGGGTCATATTTATAAGGCATTTGAGTGTAATTGATGTTATTTTTTTCCTTTTTAAATGGAAAGCATTCCTCATGGGGCAAGTGTCTTGTAAATACGCTCTTACCTGCGCTTGGCAAATTTAGATTTTGATTATGGGAGTTACATAGCCATGTTAATAATGTCCAAAAAATGGTGCTAGGGCATTCCAGAAAACGCTTTCATGTGTCTCAAGGATATTTTCAGTCATTTCCTCTTGAATGCAGGTATACAATTGATTTATATGTTGTGTTTAAAAACGATTCTTTTCTATAATGTTATTTTTTCCTTTTTAAATGGAAAGCGTTCCTCATGGGACCATGAGCAGTTCTTAGCCATGTTATCCAATGGGAGGTGGATAACATGGCTAAAAGCATATGCTGGATAATGCATGAATATCGCGGACTTTTCAGCAATATTGATGCATTGCGGCCGCATCTTATCGCATTTGCGAGCAGTTCTTAGCCATGTTGTCTAATGAGAGGTGGATAACATGGCTAAGAGCATTTGCTGGATAATGCATGAATATTGCTGACTTTTCAGCGATATTCATGCATTGCGGCCGTTTTTTATCGCATTTGCGATAAACCTTGCTAATAGCAAGGTTTATCTGCGATAAAAATCGCCGATGTGCGGCGATAATTTTTGTCTCTAAAGAAGTTATCGCTAGTGGTTGGTAATATACCCCCGCGTTTTTGGTTGCAGGAATCGGGAGGCGGGAGAGTAGCACTGAAAACAGTAGTTTGACGCCTGAATCGGGAGGGTTGGTATGTGTGGATTCTCTACAGCTGGGGCTAGGTGATAGCCTGGGACCGGCCTGGCATCTAAAATGGCTACCGTGTACGACAAAATTGTGGCATTGTAAAAAAGACAAGATGGCGCAGACAATGTTTATCAATAAGGATTCATTTATAACGAAATATTTTATCGCACTGACAAATTGGTTGTCAACACTTCCCGATTTCCTTCGAATCGAACGTTAACAGACGTGACGTAGCAAAGAAAAAAAAAAGCTCACGCAGAGCCGCTGGAACACATGTATCAACATATATGAGCCTTCTCAGCCACCCTCAGAAAATATAAGGGATTAGGATACGTCTCCCGCACCCCCTTATACTTAGTAATTTAATTAAAACGAAGCACAAAATGGTCTCCCGCACCCCCTTATACCTATTCCCGTTTTGCCAGCAGTTTGCGGCCCAGTTCGGTGTTCGGAAAGCGCTTCTACCGTGAAAAATATATTTTTTTTATTTTCCCCACGGGACCCTTTAAAAACTCCAACAACATTCCTAGGGGGTCAAGAGGGGTATACCTTGCCCCCTTTTATTAAAATCCCCCTTCGTTTTTCACCTCTTCTTCTCTCTCGATCCTACCGAGAGATAAGATGGCGGCCGCTCCGGTCTGTTTAGAATGTTGACAGACACCGGAGAGCCAATCAGCTTTCTGCGCGCAAAGTTCCGTTTCGCAGGTGGGAGCGTATTTATAAGAAACTTGCACCATGAACAACGCTTTCCATTTAAAAAGGAAAAATAACATTATAGACACTCATATGCCTTATAAATATGACCCAAAGCAACCTATAAAGCTCTAGCAGTACATATCCAGAAATGTAATTGATTTCAAAAAATCGTTTATAAACACGGCACATAAATCAATTGTATATCTGCATTCAAGAGGAAATGACTGAAAATGTCCTTGTGATGCAGTGCTGGTGCAAAAGATTTTCTATGTTAAATAATAAGTAGGACGTTAAGTTTTTGATGACTGTTATTCATTTACTGTTTGGTAATAGTGCTTAATAACATTTTTTATTATATTTTTCCACAGATTCAACTGCAGATCTTTTTTAAATTTGAAAAATGCCTACGAAAAATAGAATTAGAAAGGCTAGAAAACGTCAAAGACAGCAGGATGATGTTTTATTGCAGCAGTCCTCTTCCCCAAATACTTATCAAAACACCAAGAAAGCTCCGGGTAAGAGCACAAAATCATTCTTAAAAAGTATTTTTAGTCAAAAAAGTATTTTTCGCCAAAATGTTTCAGTTCAGAAAAAGAAGAGTAATTTAAATGGAAAGGAAAGACCCATCAAAAATGTTATTGGTAGAGGAAGAGATAACTCTGTGCATGATAGTAGAAGGAAACAACAGTTTAGGGACATTCGACATCGAATGTTCCGTAACAGGATAATAGTTAATTTATTAAGAAATATTAAAAAAGGCCAACAGAAAGCGGCATTTTATAAGAAGAAGAAAAATGTAGAGAAAATTATTGATCATGCTTTTGAAATTAAGCGGAAGTTGTTTATTTTGGTAATCAATAGAATTAGGAAACTAAGCAAGGTAATTTCTGATTTCAAAACAAACAGTAGATGGAAGAGAGTAGTAAATCGTAGTAACTTTTGTGAAGTTTTTTCCGGAGAATGGATGCATAGTTCAAGTTCTGAGGCATTTTTTAATGAGGAGAGTTATTTTCAGGATAATGATTTGATGTTTGCAGTTGACACCAGTGGTCGAGCTTATGAAGTGAAGGATGGTTGTCCAGTTGAAAAGGAAAAACTTGTGACAACAGAGACAGAAGAGGTGCTAAGTGATGAGGTTTTAGGAAGACGTCCTAAGGGTCCTGTGTACATTTGGAAGTGTAGTTCTATTTGCAGTGTGCGACAGGTTTCCATCAATTTGCTTTGTGATTTTATACGGACATTTAATAAGAAAAGTTTGAAGCAGAAAATGAAGTTGTTGCAAAATTTAGATCCTTGCAGAGTGAGACAAATGACAGGTTTGCGTGGTCATTCACTGGCTTGTCTTTCCAGGAGAGTATGCCAGAGTGTTTTTCATCATTTCAGGATGGTAGCAGTGCATCATAATAAAGTGAGAAAATTAGTGAGAATGTTGTATTATGCTAAGAGTCCTGCAATTATGCTTAAACAATTATGTGCTGCTCTTTTGCATGGTTCCGAAATAGATGTGAAGAATATTTGTGAAGAAATTGAGTTTTGTTACTTTAGTAGTAAAGATGAGAATGTTCAAATTGACCCTGAAGTAGAGGGTAATGTTGAAGATAATGTACAGGTTTCCAGTACAGATAATTTTCAGAAGGAAATTGCCACTTTTCAGATGAAATCAAGTGAGAGGCCTAATTTCACTTGTGTATGTTGTCGACGCACTTATTATAAGAATCAGACTAAAGTAGTGGATTTATATGCAAAAAGTGAAAGGGAAAATAATAGTGAATGGAAGGATTTTGCCACATACTTGATGGTAGAAAATTATTTTGATTTAGGATCGGATCAACGTGTGTGTACTTATTGTTGTAATAAATTAAACCAAAACCAGATGCCTGCTAGGGCAGTACATAATAATCTGGAATTGGTTGAGATTCCTTCTGAATTGAAGGATTTAAATACTTATGAATGTATTTTGATTCAAAGTATCCATCCCTTTCAGGCTATTGTAAGAATGGAGCCAAAGACAGGGAAGTTGCCTCCAGCAGATTTACAGCGAGGATTAAAGGGAAGAGTTGTTTATTTGCCTCTAGATTTGAACAAAAACATTAACACAATTGGAATAGAAAAAGTGGAAGAGGAACCTCTGGTTATCTTAGTTAATGGGGTTCCGACAAAGAATAAGAAAATATGGCAAGATTTAGTGGATGTTAGGAAAGTCAAAAAAGCAACAGTGTATTTGAAGACAAATAATAAGTACTATAAGAATGTATATGTTCCAGAAGAGGAAGTAAGTGATGAAGAGGATAGCGATTTGTGTGCTGGCCAAATTGAGAAAGTAGAAGCCTCTAAAAGTGAAGAAATATATGAACATTATAGTGTTCATCCTTTGCATTCCAAGGAAGTCATGGGGAATGCTATTGAGTTGTTTCAAATGAAACAAGCTAAAGGGAGTCCCATTAGTGTTTGGGAGGAAAGTTTGGAAGCTCGGTGTTTCCCACAGCTATTTCCAACAGGTCGAGGAGGAAGATATGATGAGCGACCTCATCAAATTCCTGCGTCTGAATACCGGACTTTACGATTGTATGCAGACGATCCTAGGTTTCGTCAATGCATTCCATATTTGTTTCATCTCCTGTTTGAAAGCGATCTGTCTGGACTGTCATATGCAGTTAACCACATCTTAAAAAGTGGTATACAGATGCGAAATATCTCGGCAAGGGACTTTATGCATAAAGTCAATGTCCAAGACAGTATTTTGGATTCTCACTTAATTAATCTCATGGCGTGTCAGCGTGGTACTAATGAGTACTGGTACCGTCGTCATGGTGATTTAAAATGTATGCTGAGGAACTTAGGAACTCCGACATGGTTCCTCACTCTGAGCTGTGCCGAGTATGGCTGGGAAGACTTACTTGAATTTCTACGGGAGGCAAATGGAAATATTGAAAACATTGAATTCAAGACACCTGGAGAACTGTGTTCTTTGGATCCTGTGAATGTATGCAGGTACTTCAATCATAGATTTGAAGCTATGATGTCTTTCATCACAAATAAGAAGAATCCACCTCTTGGAGAGGTGTTGGATTTCTTCTGGAGAAAGGAGTACCAAGCAAGAGGTGCTCCTCATATACATATGTTGTTGTGGATCAAGGATGCACCTAAATTTGGAACAGATCCGGATGACTTAGTGATGAATTTCATAGAACAGTATTCTACGTGTGCTGTTCCAAACGCAACGGAGAAGAAAAGCCTAAGAGAACAAGTTTTACGTTTCCAAAGCCATCGTTGTGGAAAGTACTGTCGTCGTAAATTCAGAAACAAGGACAAGTTCTACACCAAATGTCGTTTCAACTTTCCACGACCGGTGATTTCTAAAGGAAAAGTGAACAGTTTGATGTCTTCACTGCGACATAATGTGACGAGGAAATCACCCAAAAATACATACAATTTGAAAAGGAACGAAGAGTCCAAGTACATCAACGACTACAACCCAGTGATTTTGTCCATGTGGAATGCTAACATGGATATACAGTTTGTGGGTGACAACTGTATGGCTGTGGCTCGGTATGTGACATCTTACATCACCAAAAAAGAAAAGACAGAACTGAAGGATATGTGGGAGGACATTTCCCATGAAAAGAGCCTCAGCAAGAAGTTGTACAGTTTCAGTCTGAAGATGTTGTCGCATCGAGAAATCGGAGCTTACGAATGTTCAGATCGATTGTCTTCAGCAAGTCTCTATGCCAAATCCAGGAGTATTGTTTGGGCGAGTCTTGGTCTTGCTGCAACGCGAAATCGGGTTCTAAAACCTGTCCGGGAAATTGAATATTTGGCAGAAAAGGAACCAAACAGTACCGACATTTTGAAGACCAACATGTTGGATACATATTATCCAAATCGAAGCAGTCACCTTGAGAATGTTTGTCTATATGAGGTTCTACAAAATTATATATTCAAGAGGAACATCAAAGAAGATATTGAGAAAGGAGTGTATGCTGTAATTGGAAGTGAGGGATGCCTGGTCAAGCAAAGAAAATGCCAATTAGTAAACCATCGAAAATTGAGTGGCGAATCTTCAGAAACAAAGGAGTTTTTCTATTTAGCACTTTTGCAACTTTTCAAGCCTTGGCGTGCAGAAGAGGAACTGCTTGGAGATTTCCTCTGTTACGAAGACTCTTTCACTGCTGCTAAGGATAGCATAGAATGTCCTGCTTTTCCCAAATATCAAGAAATGCTAACTTTGGAAATTGAGCAGGAAGCAACGATTGCAGCCGAGATTGCCAGAGACAGTTCTCAGGACAGTCAGAGTTCTGTTTCATTGAGTCAAGATCCACTTGGAGGACCTATTATCGAAAATGAAGCTGCCACTGCTATGAATGAAGTGGAAAGAGCCATGGCACATGCTCAGGAGGATTCAGTTAACTTAGAAGACTTGGAAAAACAACTCAATGTTGAGCAGAGGAAAATATATGAAGAAGTTACCAAGCAAATTGAGCATGGATTAAGTCATGAGAAGAAAGAGTGCTCATGTACATCGTTGAAGCCTGTCCGACTGTATGTGAGTGGAGAAGCGGGAACTGGAAAAAGTTTCCTTATTAAAGCAATTTCATGCTATTTGCAGGAAAGGACTGAGTCATCGCTGTCTTGTGTTGTCACCGCTCCTACTGGACTTGCAGCACATAACATTAAAGGTATTACTTTGCATCGTCTACTGATGCTGCCGGTGGAGCATGACAACAAATTACAATATCACAAGTTATCTGGGGATGCTTGCTTTGAAGTTTCAAGAGTCTTGAGGAAAATGAAACTACTTATCATTGACGAAGTAAGCATGGTTTCCAATATCATGCTTGCCTTTGTGCATTTGAGAATGCAAGAAGTACTTAAAACTGAATATGATGTGTTATTTGGTGGCAAACACATCATTGTTTTCGGAGATCTTCTGCAGCTGACACCAGTAAAAGGAGAACCTGTGTTCAAAATACTCACGCATGAAGATACCAGGAAGTGCCTAGGGAGCATTGGCAACGTCAATATATGGTTAAACTTCAATTATGCTGAACTGCATGAAAATATGCGTCAGGCAAAAGATGAAGATTACAAGAATATTCTACAAGATATTAGAATTGGAAAAGTGACCGAGCATGGAAAAGAAGCTTTGAATGCACGATTACTTTCAAATTTATATCCCGAACAAGAGATTGTGGCTGAGAATATTTTTCAGAAAATTACTGAGAAGAAATCCGGAATATGTTTGATGCCAACTCTTGCAGAATGTGCCATCTTCAACAACAAAATGTTGAATTTAGAAAAGCAAGAGATTGTGAAACTTGAAGCTATTGACAAAATAGAGCACATGGGATCAACAATTATTTTGTCAGAAAATTTGAAATCAAAATTGGATTCATTAGAGAAGACTATATCTAAAACAGCGGGTTTTGAAAAGACTTTGAATGTGTGTTTAAATTGCCGAATCATTTTGAGAAGAAATTTACATGTTGAAAGAGGTCTGGTAAATGGATCAATGGGTAATGTTGTTGATTTTCAGAAGTACAGAAATAGAGATGGAATAGAATTTTTAAAAATTAAATTTGATGGCATTGAGGAAGTACAGCTAATTGGTCGTTGTTCTGCTAGGTTTTTGCTTGTTAAAGACTTATATGTTCGCCGTAAACAGTTTCCTGTTTGCTTGGCATATGCGGTAACAATTCATAAATCGCAAGGTTTGAGTGTAGACAGTGCATTGGTGAATATTGGCAGTTCTGTGTTCAAGGAGGGTATGGCATATGTGGCATTGTCACGATTAAGAACTTTATCAGGATTGTACTTGATTGACTGTGATGTCACAAACATTTGTGCGGATCTAGATTGTGTTAAGGAATACAATAGGTTAAGAAGAGAGTATGCGCCACATTTGCCTCAATATCCTTTGTTTGAGAAACGTGTGGTAGGCCGCAAACGTAGAAATATCAGTAATAGTAGGGAGGTTGATGCAAAAAGACCAAAAGTCGATGAACCAAAAATTGTAAGCAGAAAGAAAGTGGATTCTGTTGAAGATGTTGTCGGTTTTCAATTTGAAAACAGTTCTGGTGTCAACTGCTATGCAAATGTAGTGGTTAATGTTCTCTTTTCACTAGAGAGTTTAAAAGAACAGATTCTGTTGAATTCAGAACAAATTTTATGCTGTTTATTGAATTCTGTTTTCGAGAAATGTAGCACTGATCGAACAAAAGTAGAAAGTGTGTCTGAAGTTCGTTATCTGTTAGATGAATGTTCAGGGCAAACAGACTTCTCTGAAAATAATCAGCAAGATTGTCAGGAGTTTTTAATGTATATGCTTGATGTATTGCAAGATGAGGGTGTAGATGTAGATCACCTGTTTGGGCTTTCTTATCAATGGCAGCATGAGTACGAGAATTGTAGGGTATCAAGTACTACTAGTGTAGACTCAGAAAGATTTATATATTTAACTTTGCCAGACAGTAAATCAGTCTCCTTTAATAAGCTAGTAAATGCAGCGGATCACAACATGGAGTGTAGCCAATGTAAATCTGAAATGATGTCAACATTATTTATACGTAGATATGGAGAGTATGTCATTTTAATGATTCAACGATGTAGGCCTGATGGATCAAAATTGTCAACTTTAATAAAAAATTTTGTGGCTTCTCAGCTTTCAATATCAGGAAGGACTTTTGTAACTGTAGCAATTATCTATCATGATGGTCCTTCAACAACATCAGGACATTATACAGCTTATTTAAAGTCTCGAAACGGCTGGTCATTCTGCAATGATTCCGTTGTAACTTTAAAAAAAAAATTGCTGTTTGACCTTAAAAATTCTTACCTGGTGTTTTTAAAACCAAAATTTTAATGAAAGAATCTCGGGATTTTCTGTGAAGAATTGCAAAAGGTTCATGAAGTAGAGGGAATGTAAGTCTGCAATGCTGTCTAGATTATTGGTCCAAAACTTTTAATTATAATGTCAATTTAAAAATCCAACTATATAAACCTGATGCAAGTAAGTCTGCTTCATAGTAAGCAGTATCAGTGTCATAGGAAAAGGAGAACATGAGTGACAAAGAAGGGTAAGATATTAGTAGTCCAGGATTGTGAATATAATCTCAAATGTTTTTTTTTAGAAAGTTGCGAAAATAGAAAATGTCGGGATTTGATTGGAAGAATTACAAGAGTAGCGAATCGCGGCAACATGATTTGGCCTAGTGGAAACATGTGATAGAATGAGAGAACTGTTTTCTTCTATGTAACATATTTTTCGTATCGATGGAGGTTTTCTTTCAGAAAGTGGCGGGCTGAAAATATTTATAGCACAACAGAGTGAATGCTGTTCATAGGAGATCCTTCGACGTCATTGAAAGTAAGTTAATTTTAAGGAGTTTTGAAATCAGATTTCTTAGGTTGTATGGGTTTTTTAAACACAGTCATTTTGATTGTGTTTTTTTTCCCCGCTGTTACATGATGAATACGTTCAAGTCACTGATTTAAGTGAAATTTGATACATTCTGAGAACAGCAAAAATAAACCATAAAACATGTATAATTAATGTTCTTCTGTTTGTACTTATGATATACATTTAGAAATGTGAGGTAGATATGGAAAAACTGAGTCTTCTGTAAGTGTCAATTTTAATGCTTATAGTGCTGTATTTCCGGGTACTGTTTCTTTTAAAAAAAGGAATAGGCCTCACCTCAAAGAAATCTCTTCAAAGCAGACATCTTATTTGCATCCTGAAACTATCATTTAAAATATTAGAGACAATTTTATGATGGCTTTACATCTTTTTTGCGCTGCTATTGCATCACTATTGTGAGACATCAGCAGTGCAAAAGAAGTACCATGTTCAAAAATAGGTCTCAGTTCATCAGCATGAAGATACTGTTTATTTAAAATATATATCTTTAGGATTGTGTAGGGGACGTAGAGAAGCAGAGGCTTCTGTAAATGTCAAAATTGTTGAAAAAGTGTTTCTTCTTGAACCTTTTCCCTTTTCTTTTGTAATTTTTAAATACATGTAGTAATATTTTTGGAAATGTATGTTTTCTCTTTTACAGATTGAGAGTATGAAAAAATATTTAAAAAAGGGAACAAGAATTATAAGGTAAATGTTTTCTACTCTTTTTACCCGCAATGCACTGCTGATGATGTCACTGACACTATCTCTGATTTACTCTCTATAGCTGTCTTTCTTTTTACATTACTCTCTGTTTACTTCCCTTATACTAACTCTTCTTTTTTTTTAAAAAATATTTTTTTGGTTCGCTTCAAGTTCGCTAACCGGTCAGCGAACTTGAAGCGAACCAAAAGAAATAGAGCTTGCTAGAGTGTTAAACATTCTAGCAATTTTATTTGAAAGGGGAGGTAGTTCTGAAAAGAACTTTTTTTTAATGTTTTTGTTGTTTTATTTATTTATTTTTTTTTCTGAACATTTTTTGTTTTTTTTGTATTTTTAGAACAGTTTTATGTTTTTTTTGTGTTTTTCATGGAGGGTAAACAACAAAAAAACAGGCATCGAAAAGGGCTCAACAGGAGCAAAGAAAAAATTACTGCTTGGGTGGGTTAGGGCAGTTATGGTTATCATACACCAAGTTTATTAAGTTTACGCTCATGTTGCCACATGAGAGCATAGCACCACAATGTATGCACGTTAACTTCATGTGCTTGAAGTTTGGCTGTATGTTTGGCACAGTTTCCTGTGCCTCTCTTACAGTCAAATTTATATTAGAAGTTGATTTGGCCACAGGAGTTGTCGGGGGATTATCTTGCAGATCCCTTAACTCTGCCCGGCTGTAATTTAATGGATGCCACCTGACCATATGGCGATGCATAGTATAGTTGCCCATACTATACTTTTTCTCTGTGCCTTGAGATAATCTTTTTTTGCAAATTAGGCAGGTGGCATATTTGGCATTAACCTTCTTCTCCCCTCGAGGAATTGAGAAAAATTGCCAAATGAAACTTGTTTTCCTTCCGGAAACACGGGGCAACTCCGGAATAAATTCAGGTTCATCAGTGTCCTCTTCTTCTAAGTCGTCTTCTTCTTCCTCTCTGTTTGAGATGAATTGAGATGGTGGTCCTCTCTTGTCATGAGGAGGTTGAGGTGGTGGTGGGGGTCCACCAGCTGAAGCAAAGATAGAAGCCATTGTAAATCAAAATGGAAAATGGTCTTTCTCTCACCAAGATGAAAGTCAGAGTGAGGAAAGAAGAAGGGGTTTACGTGATTTTGGAAAAGCAAAAGTTCGGAACCAATGAAAAGTGTTATTTTTAAGTCACATGACCTAGTCATACATCATTTGGAAACCAAAAGTGAAATGAACCAATGAAAACTTCGATAAACAAGTCACATGACTTGTTCCGCTCACGTTACGCGGTGCGCACCGCGTCCCGCATCGTTTTCGGTTCGCGGTCCCGAGCACTTTCGGGAGCGCTAAAGCGGCGCGTCATAAGACGCATTCGCGACAATTATACGTCGCGCTTCCGCGACGCGTCACAGTTCCGCTAACGTAACGTTTACCGGTTCGCGTACTAGATCGCGGCATCAAGATGAACTAACGGAAAGCTTCCCAGTTCGCTTACCGGAAGCGAAGAAAAAAAATATTTCAATTAAAATTATCAATAAACATCTAAAATATATTTTGGGTTTTAAAGTAGAATACATTTTACAGCTACAGATGTTAGCTTTTAAAAAACCAATGAAATTCACAGAAAAAACCATAGGTTATAGTCCATATATAGTTAGGAATTTGCATTTACAAAACCTTGAAAATTCAATGAAAAAACCATTGGTTATAGAACATATATAGTTAGGAATTCGCATTTACAAAACCTTGAAAATTCAATGAAAAAACCATTGGTTATAGAACATATATAGTTAGGAATTTGCATTTACAAAACCTTATTTTACTCGCATAAAACCATTGAAATTCCATATATAGTTAGATGCGCTAACTATATATCGCGCACCCGCAATCCACTGCTGATGATGTCACATATTACATCATTCATGACATGGTCAGTGACATCACTGATGACATCACTGATGACATCTCAAATGACATCACTGATGACATCCCTGTCATCTCAAATGACATCACTGATAACATCTCAAATGACATCACTGATGACATCACTGATGACATCTCAAATGACATCACTGATGACATCACTGATGATATCATTCATGTGACAATACAATGCATCTCCTCACACTTTAATATAACCTCTGTTACATCCAGTGTAAAATACAGAATATAATTTTTTAAACCATTGACACACCAATACTACATACACACTCAATGATTCCAATGTCTACACACAGATTCACTCATTCACCCATACAATCATTCATACATACAATCACTCATCTTTACAACACTATCATATGCACTCATACACCTATACAGACACTCACACTCTGCCATTCATCCATGGAGTTACTCACACACCTAGTCAGTCCTGTAAAGAATCAATCACACTTCCATTTTCTAATCAATACAGTTAAACATAGAGTACCTTACATTTTCAAACATATACTAACACATACTTACTCTCTTATACAATCATTGATACAAGAACACATTAATCTCCAAAGAGTCATACATCTCCCAGCCAGCCACACACACACTCAGTCTCCCATACAAATACTTCGACAATCAATCAATAACCCATATAGTTACTCATATAGCTACTGATCAACACATGCAGCAGTTTACAGAACAACAGACATAATGATGCACAAATTAAGACAGTTTAGTCACTAACCCATGCACTCAGTGAGACACATTTAATCACTCACTCATACAGTCAGTCATGCACCTACTAAATCCTTCATCCAGATACTTATACATCCACTCATTCTTCAATATGTAAGACATATTTTAACTTTACAGAAACATACAGTCACTGGATGTTGTCATCAGTGATGTCATCAGTGATGTCATTTGAGATGTCATCAGTGATGTCATCAGTGATGTCACTGACCATGTCATGAATGATGTAATATGTGACATCATCAGCAGTGGATTGCGGGTGCGCGATATATAGTTAGCGCATCTAACTATATATGGAATTTCAATGGTTTTATGCGAGTAAAATAAGGTTTTGTAAATGCAAATTCCTAACTATATATGTTCTATAACCAATGGTTTTTTCATTGAATTTTCAATGTTTTGTAAATGCGAATTCCTAACTATATATGTTCTATAACCAATGGTTTTTTCATTGAATTTTCAAGGTTTTGTAAATGCAAATTCCTAACTATATATGGACTATAACCTATGTTTTTTTCTGTGAATATATATATATATATATATATTACCTACTGGCGGTCGCCAGTAGGTAGTTATAGTTAGGATTTTTTTCAATGTTAAATCTCAAAATTCTATTTGGAATAACTTTGGCACCGGTTGACGAATCTGCCTGAAAATTTCCTGAAAATGGCCTCGCGGCGCCCCGGTCCTTCCCTGAAAGTTTGGGGGGGATTCGTCAAGCGGGGGCCAAGATAAAAGGGGGGTCCCAAAACGCGTTTTCCCCATGTTAATTTCCATAGGGCGGTCGATTTCACTTTTAGCCCGAACGGCTGAATGGATTTCCACCAAACTTGGCAAAATTGTAGGGACTGGTAGCCCGATGTGCCTTTGCTATGTCTCAAGATATGTGCTCCACTGGATTTTGAGTAATTTATGTTCAAAAAAATATATATATCTATAGCAGCGCACCGGTACGCGCACCGGTGCGCGTACCGTGCACGCCACGCGACTTGCGTGAGGAAAGCTGATTGGCTCTCGGGTGTCTGTAAACATTCTAAACAGTCCGGAGCGGCCGCCATCTTGTGTCTCGGTAAAATCGAGACACAAGAGGTGGCCAAAACAAAGAGGGAAATGACCATAAGGGGGCAGAGTAGACCCCCCCTTGACCCCCTAGGTTTGATGTGGGGGCCATAAAAGGGCCCCGCGGGGCAAAAAAAAAAAAAAAATTTTGGGATTTTCGCGGGGGGAGCGCCCGGTACGCGCACCGGTGCGCGTACCGGGGAGTGTACCATGGGGAAAAAGAATGACAGTTTTATAAGTAGCTGTTTAAAAAAAAAATGTTTTGTTGTTTTTTTATACATACACATACATATATAAATGCATATGCATATATATATGCATATATGTGTATATGTGTGCGTGTAGAGAGAGGTAGAGAGGTAGAGGTGTAGAGGTAGAGAGGTAGAGAGGTAGCGGTAGAGAGGTAGAGATTAGTAGAGAGAGAAGAAGAGAGAGGTAGAGAGGTAGAGAGTAGAGAGTGAGTAATAGAGAGTAGAGAGTGAGTAGTAGAGAGTAGTAGAGAGCAGTAGAGAGAGTAGCAGAGAGTGAGTAGTAGAGAGTAGTAGAGTGAAGAGTAGAGTGAGTAGTAGAGAGTAGTAGAGAGTGAGTAGTAGAGAGTGAGTAGTAGAGAGTAGTAGTGAGTAGTAAAGAGTGAGTAGTAGGGAGAGAGTAGTAGAGAGTGAGTAGTAGAGAGTAGTAGATAGTGAGTAGTAGGGAGTAGCGAGTAGCGAGTAGTAGGGAGTGAGTAGTAGAGAGAGAGTAGTAGAGAGTAGTAGAGTAGTAGAGAATGAGTAGTAGACAGTGAGTATTTGAGAGTAGTGGAGTCGGAGAGAGTAAGTAGTAGAGAGTAGTGGAGAATATTCCAAAGTTTGGCACAGCACCACTTTCACAATGAGTCCAATGAAATCATATCACTTAGAGTCCTTATTGAAGCGCTGAATCTTGGTGTATATTCAAATGCTTTTATTTTCCTTAAGTTTATGTACCACAGCCAGCCGAAAGGTTTCGTTCTGTACAACAGAACTTCTTCAGGGCGTTCTTATTTCCTTCAAGTTATGTCGGTATCCCGTTGTCATATAACTAGATATTTCTTCCAAATGTTAGACGAGACATAAGTATATTCTTATTAAAAGTGACTAGGTATCAATTTTACCCACACAATTCGGGCAGACTTGAGTAATTTATAGCATCCTCAAAGTCAGTCTTTCAAAAATTCCAAAGTATAGGACATGATAATCCAAATCCAAATGTTTCTCAAGAAAAGTCATTTACAATCGTTCGGAATATCGGTGTTTGGGCAGATATGATCCAGGGACCCCCAGTATGCAAGGGGAATTAGTCTCCCCTCTGCAAAGGCGCCAGTGGCCTGCATTGCAGAGAGGTGTAACAAGGGTGTGGCCTCATTACACTTCTCTGCAATGCAGCTCCCTCGCGCATACTGGAGGCTCCTGGTGGACTAGTTGACCCCAGGGACCCCCAGTATGCAAGGGGAATTAGTTCCCCCTCTGCAAACGCGGCAGTGGGCTGCGTTGCAGAGAGGTGTAACAAGGGGCATAGTCTCATTACACCTCTGCAATGCAGCCCCAGGCGCATACTGGAGGTTCCAGGTGGGCTAATTGGCCCCCAGGGGCCCCCAGTATGCAAGGGGAATTAGTTTCCCCTCTTCAAACATGCACGGGGGCTGCGTTGCAGAGAGGTGTAAAAAGGGTTGTGGCTTCATTACACCTCTCTGCAATGCAGTCCCCTGGCGCATACTGGAGATTCCTGGTGGGCTTTCAGGTCTTATATAGTTAGGAATTAGCATTAAAAAAACCTTTGAAATTCACTGAAAAAACCACAGGTTTCACACCAGTTATAGTTAGGAATTAGCATTTAAAAAACCTTTGAAATTCACTGAAAAAACCATAGGTTTCACACCAGTTATAGTTAGGAATTAGCATTTAAAAAACCTATTAAATTCACTGACAAAACCAGTTATAGTTAGCTGGAAATTTTACTGATATAAAACCAATGAAATTCCACGTTATAGTTAGTTGGACTCACTATAACTTGCGCGTGCAATGCACTGCTGATGACGTCACATATTACATCACTCATGACATGGTCAGTGACATCACTCATGACATCACTGATGACACCATCCTTGTGACATAGTGACAGACCTCCTTTCACTGTAATGTAACCCTTGAAACACTCCTAGGCCTGCTCAGGGGGTCCCACAAGGATCCCCAAGTCCCCAAAAAGTGTTGTTTCTTTTTTAAATCGAGGGGTACGCATACGTACGCGTACTCCATAAAAAAAAAAAAACCCCGGTATGCTTTTTTTTCAAATTAGCCCCTGGGGGGACCAAATCCCGAGGGCATAGTGAAAAAGAAGTGTGGGCGGGCCCAATCACCCCCACACTGCCCGGGGACCGCCACCCCCTGGGGCAATGTAATTATAATAGCGGGGGCTTAGGGCCCCTCCCGCAGCCCCAGGGAACGCCACCACCAAGGGCTTGTATTTGTATGTTGGGGGGGCCTCTAAGGCCCCCCGAGCCTCGGGGACCGCCGGGGCTATATTATTAAGTATGCGGGGGCCGTGAACCGCCTCCCCCCGGGGCTTTGATATGTATGGTGGAGAGGCCACCCAAGCCCCGAGGACTGCCACCCCGGGGCTTTTTTATTAAGTATGCAGGGGGCTCAGGGCCCCCCGCAGCCCCAGGGACCGCCACCCCCGGGGCTTCGTTCATAATAAAAATTAAAAAAAACCTGTGTGGGGGGGGCTCAAGCCCCCCCACACGCCCCGGGGAGTGCCACCTCACCAGGGCTCTAATATGTAAAATATGGGGGTCCATAATGGACCCCCCAGCCCCGGGGACCACCACCCCTGGGGCTTTTAACAGGTGGGAGGGGGGCCGGGTGGCCCAACTCCTGGGGCCCTCGACGGCCCTGGGGACTGCCACCCCCCAGGGCCAACTCCTGCAGCGTCCCGGGGTGCCCAACCCCGGGACACTGCTGTTTGCTATGGTAGGGCGGGTGCCTTGCGGCTCCCGCCCTACCATAGCAAACTGCTTTGATTTTTGAACGAGAGAGCAGGAAACCTGCTCTCTCTTTCAAAAATCAAAGCGTATTTCTTTTCTGCATGGGGAGCAGCATGTTAGCTGTCCCCGACGGAGAGGGCAGGCCCCAGGGTATGGGTCCCCGGGGCCATAAGTTGCCCAGGAGGGGGGCCACGCAGCCCCCCCCCTCCACCATGGATATCATTTTTTTTTAAAGCAGGTCCCGGGGGCTGGGGTCCCCGGGGCCTTAAGGGGCATAGGAAGGGGGCTATGCAGCCCCACTCCACAAAAATATAAATTTAAATGTTGGCCATACCCTGGGGGATTGGGTCCCCAGGGCCAGAATTGGCCACAGGAGGGGGGGCCACGCGGCACCCTTTCCGTAAAAAAAAATGCAAAAAAGAATTGGGGACAGAACCTGGGGGATGGGGTTCCCAGGGCCAAAAAAAAGGAAAAAGAAGGGGGGGCTACACAGCCCCCCTTCTTAAAAGTCTTTTTTTTTTAAACGGGATCGCAACTCTCTGCAAACGCGCTTGCAGAGGTGGAACAAATTCCACTTGCATACTGGGGGTCCCTGGGGGCCAACTAGCCCACCAGGAGCCTCCGGTATGGGCCAGGGGGCTCCCTTGCTGAGAGTTGTAATGAGGCCACGCCCCTTTTTACACCTCTCTGCAACACAGCCCCCTGGCACATACTGGAGGTTCCTGGTGGGCTAGTAGGCCCCCATGGACCCCCAGTATGCAAGGGGACTTAATCCCCCAACTTAGAACGTGGTACGGGCATGTTCGCACAGTGGTGAAGGTATGGGCGGGGGTAGAGGTGATATGTGTGCAAACATGCCCTGTGGCGCGTTTTAAGTTGGGGAATTAATTCTTCTTCATTCCAGAGTTCCCCTAGGGGCCAACTAGTCCAACAGGTACCTACAGTAAGCACCACTGAGCTGCGTTGTAAAAAGGGGGCGTGCCCTCTGAACACCTGTCTGCCACGCAGCTCCCTGGTGCATACTGAAGGTACCTGGTGGGCTAGGTGGCTCACAGGGGACCTCAGGATTGAAGAGGAATTCATTCCCCAACCTAAAACGCGCCACAGGGCGTGTTTCCACACATGTTACCTAAGGCCCGCCCCCTTCCTTCACAATTGAGCAAAATATTCCTGTAAAGTCAGCCGAAATACGAATTCCGATTTACTCTGTTATCACAAGAGACTTCAGTGCTGCATCTTTGAGCGCACTACTGACCCTAAAAAGTAATTCTAACCATTCTTACAGTAACTTGAATTTCCTTCCATAGGCTAACATTGACTGGTTTCACTTGGAAATTTTTCTGTGTGGAGTTTTGGAACTTTAAAAAATTCCTCTAAAATCAGCTGAACTATGAATTCCGATTTACTCACCTGTTATCAGGAGAGACCTCAGTGCTGCATCTTTTAGCCCACTATTGATCCTGAAAAGTAATTTTAATCTTAGTTACAGTAACTTGGATTTCCTTCCATAGGCTAACATTGACTGGTTTCACTTGGACATTTTTTTAAGAGTGGAGTTTTGGAACTTTAAAAAATTCCTCAAAAATCAGCCGAACTATGAATTCCGATTTACTCACATGTTATCAGGAGAGACCTCAGTGCTGCATCTTTCAGCCCACTACTGATCCTGAAAAGTAATTGTAACCATACTTACAGTAACTTGAATTTCCTTCCATAGGCTAACATTGACATGTTTTACTTGGAAATTCTTCTAACTGTGGAGTTTTGGAAGTTTAAAAAATTCCTTAAAAATCCGCTGAACTACGAATTCCGATTTACTCACCTGTTATCAGGAGAAACCTCAGTGCTGCTTCTTTCAGCCCACTACTGATCCTGAAAAGTAATTCTAATCGTAGTTACAGTAACTTGAATTTCCTTCCATAGGCTAACATTGACTGGTTTTACTTGGAAATTCTTCTAACTGTGGAGTTTTGGAAGTTTAAAAAATTCCTTAAAAATCAGCCGAACTACGAATTCCGTTTTACTCACCTGTTATCAGGAAACACCTCAGTGCTGCATCTTTCAGCCCACTACTGATCCTGAAAAGTAATTCTAATCGTAGTTACACTAACTTGAATTTCCTTCCATGTGATATCATTGCCTGCTATATAAAATATATATAAATTTAGAAAATGTAAAAAAAAAATATATATATTACAATTTCAATATTTTTAAAAACATTTATTTTTCAATGTATATAAAAAATATGTAATGTAATTCAAAAAATAAAATATCTAAAAATGAATAATTTAAAATAATGTAGTAAATCAGTATAAAAAAATAACACTTAGTTGTCAGTTATGCAATCATTTTTACAAAAAAAACATTTCAGACACTTATTTACCCATTTATTCTTCAATCGACCTTTAGATATACATATATAAAAAATATTTATTTTTCAGAAAGACACACATTCACTGGATGATGTCATCAGTGATGTCATCAGTGGTGTCATTTTAGATGTCATCAGTGATGTCTTGAGTGATGTCACTGACCATGTCATGAGTGATGTAATATGTGACGTCATCAGCAGTGCATTGCGGGTGCGCGAGTTATAGTTAGCTGAACTAACTATAACGGGGGAATTTCAAAGGTTTTGTATGAGTGAAATGTCCAGCTAACTATAACATGTGTGAAACCTATGTTTTTTTCAGTGAATTTCTAAGGTTTATTAAATGCTAATTCCTAACTATAACGTGGCTTAAACCTATGGTTTTTTCAGTGAATATATATATATATATATATATATATATATATATATATATATATATATATATATATATATATATATATATATATATATATATATATATATATAAAGCGCTCCAAACCCCGAAACAATTTCCGAAGGAGACGACACAGCGTGGTGATGGAACTTTCTTTATTTTTCAAAGTCGCTTACGACGCGTTTCGCCTGACCCAGCAGGCTTGGTCACGATAGTTTTTGTGCTTACACATACATACATTTAAAGTGCTCAGTGCTGACGTGATACATCACGTGACAAACAAATTCATAGAAATGGAAAAGTTATTTACACATGTTATCATCGTGCACAACAATCTAGTCAAAGATTATTATTTTCCAATTTCATTTTCAAAGAAGCTTTTAAAGAAATGCAATTTATATAAATAAAGCAACTGATCAAAGTGGGACAAAACCGTGAAAGAATGAATAAGAAACAAATACTTATTTCTCTTATAATTCATCATTCCTCTACCCGAATTCAGGACATTTTCACACAGTTTTTGGTAAAGTTAATACAGCCCAAGTGGGCTAATTTCAATCAACCATACCACTTCAAACGGCAATTCATAAGCAATAATCAGCTTCTAACTTCAATATTATTTGACTAATATTTTGACTGTGCATAGATGATATACTGGTACTAATTCCAGAAAAAATGAAGCCCCAGTGGGCAAACCCAATCTATTCTATTTATTCTTAGTAAAAGCACTTAATTAAAACAATCAGTTACTTTAACTCCTAGAGGAAATGAACTTTTGTTATTGCAGGAAGTCAAATATACCACAAAGATTTAACTATTTTAAAGTCATAAAATAAATCATAGGTGGGTGTATAGATCCTCTTCGATGTTTAATCCATACGGGCTTTTTGTATTTAATTCCACTATGTACCATGACTCTAGTTTGCGCAGTTTTTTTACCCTATCTCCCCCTCTTTCATTCAAGGGCACGCAATCAATCACATAGTAGGACAGACTGTTTACATTTTTATCATGGAATTTCTCGAAGTGTCGGGCGACTGGGTATGTTCTATCAGCATTCTTTATCGCCCTCAAATGTTGTAGTATCCGTTGGTGAACGGGTTTAATTGTACTACCAACATACTGTAAATTACATCCACAGCACAAAACATAAATCGAAAATTCCGTTTTGCAGTCAAACTGTCCTTTGATTTTTTTCATCCTGTTTGAGAGGCCTGGTTTATATGTACTGGTGTTTCTCCCATGCTCACAAGCCTTACATTTTTTACATTTAAGAAACCCATCCTTTCTGGCCAACCAATCACTCTTCTTAGGCCTCTTTTTTGTCTTAGTCAGTATGGTCTTAACTAACAACTGTTTAAAGGATTTCGCCTTTCTAAAAGTAATCAGGGGTCTGGTGCTTAAAGCTGGACCAATAATTGGGTCATTTTTAATGACATGCCAATGCCTGCTTATTATTTTCCTTACCGAACCATGCAATTTGTTATAGTTCGTGATTATTCTGCACTCATTCCCTTCCTGTTTCTTCATTCTCCTGTCCCTGAAAAGAACCTCCTTTCTTGTCTTTTGTCTGACTTTATTGAAGGATGTCTCAAGACAGTTGTTACTGTACCCTCTTTGCTTAAAACGCTGATGCAGATCATTTAAAGCATTCTCTCTGTCTTGTGAGTCGCTGCAATTCCTCAACACTCTAAGACCCTCCCCATAAGGGATACTGTTCACCAAGCAAGTGGAATGGAAGCTACTGGCATGTAGCACAGTGTTTCCGGAGGTCTCCTTCCTATAAATCTTAGTTTGTATTCTACCATCCTTTACATAAACAGTAAGATCTAAAAAATTGACAGATTCAGTGCTGGCAGTACTAGTGAATTTAAGATTCAAACTGTTCTGCTGTATCTTTGCCAGAAAGAGGTTGAGGTCTATCATGGAGCCTTTCCAGACAACAAATAAGTCATCAATAAAACGACTCCAATGGAGGATGTTATTCTCACATTCATGTTGGTACTGCTTCCGGATCACCTGCTCCTCCCACCAGCCCATATGCAAATTCGCATAGCTGGGGGCGAAGCAGGTGCCCATCGCAGTACCACAGGTTTGATGGAACAGTTCATTATTAAAAATGAAGAAATTATTTTTCAAACAGGTAGAGACCATAGACAACAACATTTGTGTGTGGGCCCATAGTTTGATTGGTCTGGTTCCTAAAAAATGTCTAATGGCATTTAAGCCATCACTGTGTTTAATGCTTGTGTACAGTGTGGTAACATCAATAGTTACCAAAATCAAGTCATCCTCCCAAGGTATGTCATAGATGGACTTTAGAAAATCCCCTGTATCAAGAATATATGATGGTAATTGTGATGCCAGGGGATTAAGAAAGGAATCAATAAATTTGGAGGTGTTCTCCAACCCACTACCGATGGCGGAAATAATTGGTCTACCAGGGGGGTTGTATATATCCTTATGCACCTTCGGGAGCAAATAAAACACAGGGGTAACTGGATTAGCTATCTTCAAAAATTTCAATTCATCATGGGTGATTAGGGCTTGGCTATACCGCTTCTCCAAATCTGAATTATACTCAGCATGGCTATTAAACATCAATTCTTGTTTAATCCTGACATAACAAGCTCTATTATTAAGTTGTTTGTAGGCTTCAGATATATATTTCTGCCTGTCCCAGAGAACCACGTTCCCACCCTTATCCGCATTTCGAACAATACAGTTTTCATTTTGCTTGATTTTTTCAATAAGGGTTGCCTGAGCTTTTTCCTGCTTGTTAAATTTTTTATTGCACACACTGGTACACTTTTCCAGATTCTTTAGATCATTTACCACCAAATCATTGAAGATATCAATATTGTCCCGTGCAGTGTAAGGAGTGAAGCGCGACCTCGGGCGAAAACCAGTTGGGTCGCTAGCATTGATGGTTAGTCCTTCAACTCTTGCCACTTCATCTGCGTGGCCCATAAGTTCCGAAGGTCCTACTGTTTCCTCTTCCTCAAAGTTTTCATCATTGCCATCTGTCCTGAAAGGTGGATGGAAATCTAACATGAGGTCCATATCTTGTACATTCAATTCACCAGGAATACTCCCACTATTACTAGGGTTCAAAACTCCGCTGCTAGAGCTTGGGTTCATAGTGAAGTGTTTTTTTAATTTCAGCAATCTGGCAAACTTGAAGATGTCGATGCGTGTTTGAACATAATTGAACTCGGCTTCAGGGCAAAACGACAGGCCTAAGTCGAGTGTTTGTTCCTCTTCTGTGGAAAGTTCCAGATCTGTCAGGTTAATTATTGATGATTGTTGTTGGCACACAGTTGGGACAATGATTGTTGGCAGTTGTGCATCTACTCTTTGTTTTGCCCCTTGGCGCCTTTTGCGCCTTTGCCTCTGCCTTTTGCCCTTGGAGGTTTGGCGTAGTCTACCTTGGTTCTTGGGCGGAGGTTGAAGCGCCGGTCCTCTTGAAAAAAAGTAAGCTCATCTATTACAGTGGGAATTTTTTCTCCCATTTCACCACTAGGACCTTCATCCGCCGAGGTTGGTATATCCGAGCTAGGTACACTGCTCGCCCCAGATTGAGAAACTTGTTGTTTTTGGGTAGCACTGCTCATTTTTAGTCTCCTCACATTCTCGAATTTCTTGGCAAAAGTATAGATCTGCCCACGATCATAATCTTTCTTGTCCCTTATGAATTTTTGAGCCTTTCGTTCCTTAATGGAGGTTGCCAGTTTTTTTATGCGTTCCCCCATCTCCTTTTTGTAAACGGTTATCGGCTCTTGGTTTTCTTCTTTTGCCAACATATCATTGATTTGGCTTATTTCCTCTAGCATCTTAGCACGGTCTTTCTCTGCATATTTAATTAGGATCCTAAGCATGCGGAATGAGGATTCTTGGTTGTTGTCCGCCCACTCCTGCAACATCAGCGGGTCAGGGTCCTCATAGGTTGGGGCCACAAGTATTCTTAACCCCCTTGGGATTCGCCCTACTTCAAGATATCTTTGTAGGGATCTCGACTCCCACCATTTAGAGAGTTCCCCTCTGGACAATTTCTCAAGACGCTTTAAGCGGATCAGAACATCAGGCATCTTCTCATTGCGCGCTTTAGTTGTTTGCTGTTTAGCCGCGACACCAGTGGTTACCTCGTCAAAAATCAGTAGCGCTTCCCGCTCACGCTCGTTCATTTCCTCTTCTAGCGACATTTCGAGGACTTTTCCGTACTTCCTCGTCTACGCGTTCTCTCACCAACCGCCAGCGTGGGGATGAATCCAATTTCAAAACCCCAGCGTAGCTTTCCCTCTTCCTCGATACCACGGACACTCTATGCCTCGAACCACACACTACGCCCTTCCTGCCGTCAGATAAATCCCAGGTGCTCGCGTTTTTGCGCACTCACCCTTGAAACCTGAAACGGCGTTTTCTTCGGCGAGCGGGTTCAGGGCACAGCGAAGAGTACTCTGTAGCTTCTCTTTCTTCTTCCGTGGGAGGGGGACGGCAGCAAACAAAACACCTCCGAATGCTCACGAACGGCTGCTGTCTCCAAACCAGAGGGCGCGTCGTCTTTCCGGCCTCATGAGCAAGGCAGGATTCACATAAAGCGCTCCAAACCCCGAAACAATTTCCGAAGGAGACGACACAGCGTGGTGATGGAACTTTCTTTATTTTTCAAAGTCGCTTACGACGCGTTTCGCCTGACCCAGCAGGCTTGGTCACGATAGTTTTTGTGCTTACACATACATACATTTAAAGTGCTCAGTGCTGACGTGATACATCACGTGACAAACAAATTCATAGAAATGGAAAAGTTATTTACACATGTTATCATCGTGCACAACAATCTAGTCAAAGATTATTATTTTCCAATTTCATTTTCAAAGAAGCTTTTAAAGAAATGCAATTTATATAAATAAAGCAACTGATCAAAGTGGGACAAAACCGTGAAAGAATGAATAAGAAACAAATACTTATTTCTCTTATAATTCATCATTCCTCTACCCGAATTCAGGACATTTTCACACAGTTTTTGGTAAAGTTAATACAGCCCAAGTGGGCTAATTTCAATCAACCATACCACTTCAAACGGCAATTCATAAGCAATAATCAGCTTCTAACTTCAATATTATTTGACTAATATTTTGACTGTGCATAGATGATATACTGGTACTAATTCCAGTCCTAATTACCTGATGCTGCGCCACTCCGTCTTCTTCCTCGCCAGATCCTCAGACTGGGTGCAGTGGCTGCCGGCACAAATTGTGGGTAGCTGGGCAGCTGAAGGTTGGTGTTATGGAAATCGAAAATATAATTTTGCTTTTAACTTACCTTACTGCCACATCTCTCCTCCTCGTCCCTCATCACCACCTCAACAGAACAGGAAGCATACCCAGGCTCCCTAAGCCAATCACAACGCTGTAATTCAGGGTAGTGATTGGTCTAAGCTTCGCGGTTTCGCACTCAGACAGCGATTGGGGGCCTGGGCATGTCCTCCACCCAGGCTGTAATGCAGCCTGCATGGAGAACATGCTAAGTGTGCATGAATTTTTATTCATACGCACTTCCAAAGTGTGCTCACCACTCCCCCTCCTCCGCTCCTGTGTCAGAGCAGCCCCGCCCACCCTGGAAAGCTGCTACAGCAGGACAAAATAAAATGATATGAACCTCGAGTTATTACAATTTTATTTTTCCTTTATTTTACTGTTGCACAGCAGTGGGGTGGCGCTCCTCCGCCTTAGCTGAGGAGACGCCACTAACTGATGTACACTGTGGAGGCACCCTGATGCCAATTCAAGCGGAATGCTATTCCCAGCATTCAAAGCATGAGAGAAGTGCTGGGATTGGTCTGAGCACCATGCTTCGTCACTCAGGCTGGGCCTGGGAGCCTGTGGATTTTCTCCACCCAGCTGTACAACACAGCTGGGTGGAGAAATGGTAAAGGACCTGCACCGCACCGCCAAGACGAGCACCAGCAGTACCCACCTGAAGTGCATCCTGCTCAACACCCGCTCCGTCCACAGACATGCCGTGGAACTCTGGAACCTCCTCGACAACACATCTCCAGATGTCGGCTTCCTGACAGAAACCTGGATGAACGCCTCCTCAGCACCCGACATCGCCATCGCCATCGCCATCCCGGAGGGATACAAGATCACCCGGAAGGACCGCGTCAACCAGTCGGGAGGAGGCATCGACATCGTCCACAAAAACACCATCCGCATCACGACCAACTCCGACGACACCCTCTCGCCGGCCAAACACCTCCACTTCCAGATCCACACCAACCCCAAGACCACCCTCAGAGGCACCCTCATCTACAGACCCCCAGGACCCCGCACACAATTCAGTGAAGACATCCTCGACTTCATCAGCCCACACGCCCTCCCCTCCGCCGACTACATCCTCCTCGGGGACCTCAACTTCCACCTGGAGAACAACAACGACCGCAACACCACCACCCTGCTGGACAACCTCGCCAACCTCAGACTCAAGCAACTGGTCAACACCCCCACCCACTACGCCGGCCACACGCTTGATCCAGTCTTCTCATCCAGCAAGCACATCACCTTCAGCCACTCCACAGGACTTCACTGGACCGACCACAGCTGCGTCTACTTCAGCTTCAGAAGAACTACAACCCACCACCACCCGCAACAGGTTCCCCACAGGAGCTGGAACAAGATCACCGCCGAACAGCTCACCACCTCCCTCAGTCAGAACCCACCCGCCAGCACAACGGACCCCACCGAAGCAGCACGCAACCTTACGAAGTGGCTGTCCGACTGCGCTGATGACCTCGCGCCACTTAAGAACCCTACCAGCAGACCCAGAAGCAAGAAAGCCTCCTGGTTCACCGACGAACTCAAGGACTCCAAGAAGAACTGCAGCACCCCCGAGAAAGCCTGGCTCCTCGACCCCGACCACAGACAACATGACCGCTCTCAAACATGCCACCCGCAAGCACCACCAGCTCATCCGCAGCACCAAGAAGAAATCACTGAAGGAACGACTAGACAACAACACCCACGACAGCAAGGAACTCTTCAACATCGTCAAGGAGTTCTCCAACCTCAGCACCGGCAACAACGACATCACTCCTTCACAAGACCTCTGCGACTCTCTCGCCTCGTTCTTCCACCGCAAGATCGCCGACATCCACAACAGCTTCGGCGCACCACCAACTCACCTAACCATCGAACCAACGCCCTTCACCACCACCCTCCGCACCTGGACCACAGTGACCACTGAAGACACAGCCCGCACGATGAACACCATCCACTCCGGATCTCCGACCGACCCCTGCCCCCTCCACGTCTTCAACAAGGCCGAATCCATCATCGCACCCCAACTGCGGGACATCATCAACGCCTCCTTCAACACCGCCACCTTCCCGGAGAGCTGGAAGCACGCCGAGCTCAGCACCCTACTGAAGAAACCAACAGCAGACCCCACCGACCTCAAGAACTTTTGCCCCATCTCGCTCCTCCCTTTCCCTGCCAAAGTCATTGAGAAGACCGTCAACAGACAGCTTGCAGCCTTCCTCGAGACGAACGGATCCCTCGACCCCTCGCAGTCTGGCTTTCGGGCCAACCACAGCACAGAGACCGCCCTCATCTCAGCCACCGACGACATCAGAACCCTGCTGGGCAATGGGGAAACAGCGGCCCTCATCCTCCTGGACCTCTCTGCAGCGTTCGACACCGTCTGCCACCGCACCCTAGTTCAACGCCTCAGCAACACCGGTATCCAAGAGAAGGCATTGGAGTGGATCATCTCATTCCTCACCGGCAGAACTCAGAGAGTGCGCCTCCCCCCGTTCCGATCCGAGGCCACCAAAGTCATCTGTGGCGTACCACAAGGATCATCACTCAGCCCCACCCTCTTCAACATCTACATGAGACCTCTCGCAGCCATCGCACGCCAGCACAACCTCAACATCATCTCCTACGCCGACGACACCCAGCTGATCTTCTCCCTCACTAACGACCCGGCCACCGCCAGAACCAACCTACATGAAGGGATGAAAGAAGTATCCGAGTGGATGAAGAACAGCCGCCTGAAACTGAACTCAGACAAGACGGAAGTCCACATCCTTGGATCATCACCCTCTGCCTGGGACGACTCCTGGTGGCCCTCGTCCCTGGGCAGCGCACCCAAACAAATGGATCACGCACGCAACCTGGGCTTCATCCTGGATTCCTCCCTCTTGATGACCAGACAAGTCAACGCCGTCACCTCATTGTGCTTCAACACCCTACGCATGCTCCGCAAGATCTTCCGTTGGATCCCGACCGAGACCAGGAAGACGGTCACCCAGGCACTCGTCACCAGCCGACTGGACTACGGAAACGCCCTCTACGCCGGAACCACAGCCAAGATACAGAAAAGACTCCAACGCATCCAGAATGCCTCCGCCCATCTTATCCTGAACATCCCCCGACGCAGCCACATCTCCGGCCACCTGAAGGACCTGCACTGGCTCCCCGTCAGCAAGAGGATCACGTTCAGGCTCCTCACCCACGCACACAAATCTCTCCACAACCTGGGACCCAAGTACCTCAACGACCGCCTGACCTTCTACACGCCCACCCGCCAGCTACGTTCGACAAGCCTCGCCTTCGCCAGCATACCACGCATCCGAAGAGCCACCGCTGGTGGCAGATCCTTCTCCTACCTGGCGGCCAAGACATGGAACTCCCTCCCCATCCATCTTCAGCTGACCCAGGACCATCTCGCCTTCAGGAGACAACTCAAGACCTGGCTGTTCAAGCAATAGCAGACCCCTTCCCCCAAGCGCCTTGAGACCCTGCCGGGTGAGTAGCGCGCTATACAAGTGTTATGATTGATTGATTGATTGACCTTCTTTGTTGGATCCAGATTTTTGCCCTGAAAAATGTATTTTACACCTGGCATCTTTTTGGCTACACTGACGTATTCTACCTGGTTCAGAGGTGTTGTGGGTTTCACCTCCCATATGTTTTTTATAATCTGTGACCTTTGAACCTTGCCCTTGGTAGGGTAACATAATTGTTTTCATTATTTCTTTAATTCAAGTGTGCATGGGAAGTACATTAGTTGTAGATAATTCAGTTAACTATAACTGGCGAATCTCAGCGGTTTTTAGAGTTTAAAAGGCTTCGTCTTAACTGACATTTTCAATTAACTATAACAAAACATTTGCAGAGAGGTTAAGGATATATATATATATATATATATATATATATATATATATATATATATATATATATATATATATATATATATATATATATATATATATACATATATATATATATATATATATATATATATATATATATATATATATACATATATATATATATATATTTCTCTCCAAGAATGCGGAACTCAGCGTTTGTAAGATTTAAACAGCTTTACTTTATTATTTCTCCAGCTCGGACCAACGCGTTTCAGCCATCACAGGCTTTGTTCACGGTAAGTGAGCTTTTTTCTATGTCCACTATTTATCCCAGTTAGCAGTAAGGGTGCATTATGGGACTAGTAGTTAATTACATTCCAAAGTGAAAGTGCAACGTGTGATCACAATATGTACAATTCTCAATAGTCCAGTTTGTATACGCTCTGCCTTACGCGCACATAATGATTATAGTCTCATATTTGTATCATATGTAGACAGTATCTATTGTACCGGGTATAGTACCCATTTTCAACACACACGGTTTCAAAACATTATTATCCTTCTCGTCAATGTTTGCTCGTTTTCCACTAAATAACAGTATCCTGATACATTTTGTCATTTCTCATTTCTCGCGCTGCTTTACGCGCATACAATAGTTCGTTACATATGGTTCTATTATATGGAGAATTATATTTATCACGATTTTTAACGATATTTCTAGCAGTAGTCTCTTATATGGGTATAGTACCCCATAGTGCAATGTTCGATCACAGTCTACGTTTTAAGTTAAGTCATTTTATTACAGTTCGTATTCCAAATGTACGTAAAGTTCCTCATCGAAATTCATCCCTCTGGTCATCTTGGTTTTCAGTCTGATAATAAATTTGGATTCGATTTGTCGCAATTTGCGTAGCCTGTTGCCCCCTCGTTCTCCCAGGTTGACCATATGTATGCCAAAATACGACATTGCTTTCCAATCTCCTCTCTGACATGATATTATGTGTTTAGCTGTTGCATAGGCCATGTCCTTGTTTTTCACCGCTCTGATGTGCTCCATGGTGACATTAGCGTAGTTGGGTGAAAATGAAATCCCCATTGCAGTTCCACATTCTTGTTTGTACAGTTGGCTGTCAAATAGAAATACATTGTTCTTTAAACACAACTCGATCATTTTCATCAACATTTCAGTGTGTCTACGTTCTCCGATATTCCGCTGCTTTAAAAAATAGTTGCATGCCCCCAAGCCAATTTCATGTTTGATGGATGTGTACAGTGAAACTGCATCAATGGTGATCAGTAGGTAGTTCTCACTCCATGCAATGTCATTTAATACTCGTAAAAAGTCCCCGGTGTCTTCGATATAGGAACTCATGCTTTTAGCAATCGGTGCTAGGAACAGATCTACGTACTGGGAGATGTTCTCATAGAGGCTTTGACATGTTGATGAAAATGATCGAGTTGTGTTTAACGAACAATGTATTTCTATTTGACAGCCAACTGTACAAACAAGAATGTGGAACTGCAATGGGGATTTCATTTTCACCCTACTACGCTAATGTCACCATGGGGTGGTGGGAGAAATCAATTGCATGGGATCCCATAAATCAAACAGATCTAGACAAAATAATACTGTGGGTTCGTTACATCGACGATCTGTTTTTAATTTGGAATGGTACGAAAAGTGACTTTGAGGCATACTTCAAAAAACTATGTGACAATGACATCGGACTACAGTTCACTCACACCATCAGTGAACAAGAAATTGACTTCCTTGACATAAAAGTATATGTAGAAAATGAACAATTACAAACCACATTGTTCAGGAAGCAAACATCAACTAATAGTATCCTCCATGGAACTAGCTTTCATCCACAACCTTTGCTAGCTAGTATCCCGTATGGCGAATTTATTTGCATGAAAAGAAATTGCTCCAAAGAACAAGACGCTGAAAATAAAATCATGGAAACCACAGTTAGACTAAGATCGAGAGGATACAGTGAAAGAATACTTGAGAAAAGCAAGAAAAAAGTTGAACCCAAAACGAGATCAATGATATTATCTACAAAAAGAGTGAAAGATAAATCTGATGAATCACCAAGATTTGTGACAACCTTTAGTAAGGAAAGTGGCATTATCAAGAGTAAAATTCAAAAATACTGGCATCTGATTTCGGGAGATCCTGACCTAAGAAAAATCGTAGGTGATGGACCGAAGATGAGTTACAAAAAAACGTCCTCACTGAAAGATCAACTGGTAAATAGCCATTTTAAATCTAAGAAACCTGGAAAGGAAAATAATTGGCTAACTGATCAACGGAATGGATTTCGGAAATGTAATGCATGCAAAGCGTGCAAAATTGACCTGAACAAAAATACCTACGACGAACCGAATGGTAAAAAAACGCCCATCGAAGGAAAAATAACCTGCTCATCCACACATGTGGTCTATGTGATACAGTGTAAATGTGGGTCATGCTACATTGGGAGTACAACTTGTGCTCTAAAAAAACGAATATTGGAGCACATCAGAGCGGTGAAAAACAAGGACATGGCCTATGCAACAGCTAAACACATGATATCATGTCAGAGAGGAGATTGGAAAGCAATGTCGTATTTTGGCATACATATGGTCAACCTGGGAGAACGAGGGGGCAACAGGCTACGCAAATTGCGACAAATCGAATCCAAATTTATTATCAGACTGAAACCAAGATGCCCAGAGGGATGAATTTCGATGAGGAAATTTACGTACATTTGGAATAAGAACTGTAATAAAATGACTTAACTTAAAACGTAGGCTGTGATCGAACATTGCACTATGGGGTACTATACCCATATAAGAGACTACTGCTAGAAATATCGTTAAAAATCGTTATAAATATCATTCTCCATATAATAGAACCATATGTAACGAACTATTGTATGCGCGTAAAGCAGCGCGAGAAATGAGAAATGACAAAATGTATCAGGATACTGTTATTTAGTGGAGAACGAGCAAACATTGACGAGAAGGATAATAATGTTTTGAAACCGTGTGTGTTGAAAATGGGTACTATACCCGGTACAATAGATACTGTCTACATATGATGCAAATATGAGACTATAATCATTATGTGCGCGTAAGGCAGAGCGTATACAAACTGGACTATTGAGAATTGTACATATTGTGACCACACGTTGCCCTTTCACTTTGGAATGTAATTAACTACTAGTCCCATAATGCACCCTTACTGCTAACTGGGATAAATAGTGGACATATAAAAAAGCTCACTTACCGTGAACAAAGCCTGTGATGGCTGAAACGCGTTGGTCCAAGCTGGAGAAGTAAAGTAAAGCTGTTTAAATCTTACAAACGCTGAGTGCCGCATTCTTGGAGAGAAAATTGTTATTGGGCCCTGATCCGGCCCCGTTGCAGAGCACCCACAGTTGAGCGCACAGAATCTGAGGATCGCTTTGGTGGAGAATATATATATATATATATATATCCAAAGACACTCCTTATCATTTCACCTTCTCCTTCATGGGAAAGAAAGAGCACGGACCACAGAAGTTCGTTCCTTTCGCAATTTTGTTACTGCTCCCCACAAATCGCAGAAGCCATGACGCGTTTCGTCCCTCACATTGGACTTGATCACATGACGCGGACTTAGCTAGACCAGTTGTTTAAATACCATTTTTTTCCTCCTTTTTGCCGCATGATTTATTTAAAGTGACCAGTGCACTGTAACAACAGAGACAATCATTGACATAGAAATGGTAATGCTCGAGTGGGTTTCAATTGTCTGGCATATACTATAAGCAATTGCAAGTTAGTAACAGTTTCAGTTGTGACATGTGCATCAATTTATAATTAAATAAATACATATAACACTGTTTGTTAAATATATAAATACTAATAAATAAATTAATTAATTAATAGCAGACATTCGCATACTGAATTGATTTTTTGAAGAATGCGGTACCAATACCTAGAATCGCATTTAAAAAAAACCTCTGTTTCATTGCCATTAAATAAATAAATAAATAAAATTATATATATATATCACTCTCAATTCCAAAAGGAAACACGCTGCACTCGCGGGGTCACTTCAAATATATTTATTCGCAAAAGTGCGTTTCGGCGTTTAGCCTTCTTCTAGCTTGCTTATGGATACAAGAGCACCATCGTGGCAGTCTTCAAAACAGGTAAAGTAATTTCATTGGATGCAGCCTGTAAAGGGAGAAAGAGGACTGTTATATCTTGGACAAATGTCCTTTCACATACAGCACATACAGGGATTATAAAGTCCAATGGTAACTCTTTGGGAGCACAGAATCATTGTATTCGTGTCTGCATGACACAGTGGCCCCGCAAGAGCAGTGTGTTTCCTTTTGGAATTGAACCTGATGTTTGACATGGACCCACCTCCTTGTACGGGTGCACCCGCCAGGAAGAGTGCAACAGATGCCTATGGTGGAAAGCGGAGCAGAGTGGGTTCCGCAAACTTCACGGAACAGAGACTGCTCTCATAAAAGCTGCCAACGACATCAGAGCCATCAGGGACCAAGGAGGAACAGCGATACTGGTCCTGTTGGATCTCTCAGCGGCCTTCGACACGGTCAATCACGCTGTCCTGATTGATCGTGTCGAAGAAATGGGCATCTGCGCAAGGGCAAAAGAGCTTTTGGCTTCATTTCTGTCCAACAGAACGCAAGCAGTGACCCTGGGCGCCTTTCAATCTACTGAGCTCGCCCTCCCATGTGGCGTTCCGCAAGGCTCATCCCTAAGTCCGACACTCTTTAACATCTATGTGTCGGACTTAGCGAGGGTAATTAAGAACTACCGGATGAGCCTTACCTCATACGCCGACGACACCCAATTGGTGATCGCTATCAAGAAAGACGGTGAGGAGGTAGCAGTCAGATTCCAAGAAGGCATGATGGCCATCAAGGAATGGATGTCTGAGAACTGTTTACGCCTCAACTCAGACAAGACTGAGGTAATGATTTTTGGAAAACTTTCACCACAGTGGTCTACCTCCTGGTGGCCGATACCACTCGGAGCCCCTCCAGAACCCGTGCAAAAGGTTAGGAATTTAGGAATCTTGTTCGACGACAATCTCAATTTTTCCAGCCATGCCAATCAGGTTGCGTCGTCCGCTTTTTATAAACTTAAGATCATCAGGAAAATACTGCCCTACCTTCCTGAGAGTACCAGAAAAACAGTGGTGAGTTCCTTAGTGCTCTCATCACTTGATTATTGTAACGGACTGTTCGTAAATGCTCAGACACGGGTGGTGACCAAACTGCAGCTAATTCAAAACGCTGCAGCAAGGCTACTAGCTGGCATTCCCAAGTTTCAATCCACCAAACATGCGATAAGGAACTATCACTGGTTAACGGTGAAAAATCGTATTAAATTCAAGACCTTGTGCCTCACATTTAAAGCTCTGAAAGGTCTTGGACCAGCATTTCTCAAACAGAAACTCCTCCACTACCAACCGAAAAGATCCCTACGATCGGAACAGAGACATCTACTGGTAGTGCCACGCACCAGTACGGTCAAATGGGGCGACAGATGTTTCACCAACTCTGCAGCCAGACTTTGGAACACGCTTCCAAACGAAATAAAACTGGCACCCTCCCTTCTCCAATTCAGAAAATTGATAAAAACTTGGTTATTTGACCAATAATCTGTTCAGGCCAACTCTTCTTAAATTAAGATACATGTTTAATCTGAGACTGCTAGCTAAGTCATAGCGCCAAGACACCCACGGGTATACGTTGCGCTTTATAAATTTTTAAAATAAATAAATAAATATATATTACCTACTAGCGGTTGCCAGTAGGTAGTTATAGTTACAACCTAGTTTCCATAGGATAAGCATTTTTTGATTTGCTAATACCTTTGGCGTCGTTTCACGAATCCTTGCGAAATTCTCCAAAAAAAACGTCTATCCATGTCAGATGCCATCCTGCAAGTTTGGGGGTGATTCGTCAAGCGTGGGCTGAGAAAAAATAGGGGGTCCACGTTCATTTCTATAGGAAATTTTGCGACGAGCTACAGTCCGAACTGTTGACCGGAATTACCCCAAATTTGGCAGAAAGGTAGAGCCTGGTTCAGAAATAACCTTTTTATTAAATGGTGTGAATCCGTTGAGTAGTTTTTTAGAAATTCAAAAATTAAGAGTCAAAAAATCTATTTCCCATAGGAAACTTTGTGCAAGGCTACAGCTGAAACTACTGAACGGAATTACCCCAAATTTGGCGAAAAGTTAGTGCTTGGTTCAGAAAGTGAGCTTTTGCTAAATGGTGTAAATCTGTTCAGTGGTTGCTGAGTTATTAGAAAAATTAAAGTTTCGATATCTGGGCGGAGTTTAAGTCTCGAGCTTCACTGTGATTGGCTGCCAACTCTCCAAACCAGGAAGTGTTGGCAGCCATCTTGTGACTCAGTAGAAGCGAGTCACCAGAAAACAGAGAAACAAAGATATAAAACAAGAGAAGGGGGCAGGGTAGAAACACTTTGACCCCCTAGGCCTGCTCAGGGGGACCCAGAAGGACCCTCAGGGCCAAAGAAAGCATTTGTTTAAAAAAGAAATTCGATTCAGAAAAGGGGGTGGTGATGGACAGAGTATCTGAATTAAGCAGAACACTCCTACCCAGTCAACAGATCCGGGCTTGATCCATCACCGTTTTTTAGCTCACTGCACCATCCCAGCTCAGAACCTGGCTACATGCAAATTAGTCTGTCCCTGGCCCAGTGCATCATGGGAACAGGGCAGACCAAACTACCAAGCCAATTCTTTTACTGGAAAGGAAACAATCTTCCAGGGACCGGTTTCTGGCATTAGAGCCGTCTTTGGCCCGGCTTGCTTGAATCCTGATGGTGCAGTGAGCAAAGGACTCATGTCTGAGCATACCCTTCCACGCTTATGGTTGACAAAACGATTCAGAAATGGGGGTGGTGATGGACAGAGTATCTGAATTAAGCAGAACACTCCTACCCAGTCAACAGATCAGGGATTGATCCATCACCGTTTTTTCGCTCACTGCACCATCCCAGCTCAGAACCTGGCTACATGCAAATTAGTCTGTCCCTGGCCCAGTGCATCATGGGAACAGGGCAGACCAAACTACCAAGCCAATTCTTTTACTGGAAAGGAAACAAGCTTCCGGGGACCGGTTTCTGGCATTACAGCCGTCTTCGGCCCGGCTTGCTTGAATCCTGATGGTGCAGTGAGCAAGGGACTCATATCTGAGCATACCCTTCCACGCTTATGGTGGACAAAACGATTCAGAAAAGGGGGTGGTGATGGACAGAGTATCTGAATTAAGCAGAACACTCCTACCTAGTCAACAGATCAGGGCTTGATCCATCACCCTTTTTTAGCTCACTGCACCATCCCAGCTCAGAACCTGGCTACATGCAAATTAGTCTGTCCCTGGCCCAGTGCATCATGGGAACAGGGCAGACCAAACTACCAAGCCAATTATTTTACTGGAAAGGAAAAAAGCTTCCGGGGACCGGTTTCTGGCATTACAGCCGTCTTCGGCCCAGCTTGCTCGAATCCTGATGGTGAGGTGAGCAAGGGACTCATATCTGAGCATACCCTTCCACGCCTATGGTGGACAAAACGATTCAGAAAAGGGGGTGGTGATGGACAGAGTATCTGAATTAAGCAGAACACTCCTACCCAGTCAACAGATCAGGGCTTGATCCATCACTGTTTTTTAGCTCACTGCACCATCCCAGCTCAGGACCTGGCTACATGCAAATTAGTCTGTCCCTGGCCCAGTGCATCATGGGAACAGGGCAGACCAAACTACCAAGCCAATTCTTTTACTGGAAAGGAAACAAGCTTCCGGGGACCGGTTTCTGGCATTACAGCCGTTTTCGGCCCGGCTTGCTTAAATCCTGATGGTGCAGTGAGCAAGGGACTCATGTCTGAGCATACACTTCCACGCTTATGGTGGACAAAACGATTCAGAAAAGGGGGTGGTGATGGACAGAGTATCTGAATTAAGCAGAACACTCCTACCCTGTCAACAGATCAGGGCTTGATCCATTACGGTTTTTTAGCTCACTGCACCATCCCAGCTCAGAACCTGGCAACATGCAAATTAGTCTGTCCCTGGCCCAGTGCATCATGGGAACAGGGCAGACCAAACTACCAAGCCAATTATTTTACTGGAAAGGTAACAAGCTTCCGGGGACCGGTTTCTGGCATTACAGCCGTCTTCGGCCCGGCTTGCTTGAATCCTGATGGTGCAGTGAGCAAGGGACTCATGTCTGAGCATACCCTTCCACGCTTATGGTGATAAAAACGATTCAGAAAAGGGGGTGGTGATGGACAGAGTATCTGAATTAAGCAGAACACTCCTTTCCAGTCAACAGATCAGGGCTTGATCCATCACCATTTTTTAGCTCACTGCACCATCCCAGCTCAGAACCTGGCTGCATGCAAATTAGTCTGTCCCTGGCCCGGTGCATCATGGGAATAGGGCAGACCAAACTACCAAGCCAATTCTTTTACTGGAAAGGAAACAAGCTTCCGGGGACCGGTTTCTGGCATTACAGCCGTCTTCGGCCCGGCTTGCTTGAATCCTGATGGTGCAGTGAGCAAGGGACTCATGTCTGAGCATACCCTTCCACGCTTATGGTGAACAAAACGATTCGGAAAAGGGGGTGGTGATGGATAGAGTATCTGAATTAAGCAGAACACTCCTACCCAGTCAACAGATCAGGGCTTGATCCATCACCGTTTTCTACCTCACTGCACCATCCCGCCTCACAACCTGGCTACATGCAAATTAGTCTGTCCCTGGCCCAGTGCATCATGGGAACAGGGCAGACCAAACTACTAAGCCAATTCTTTTACTGGAAAGGAAACAAGCTTATGGTGGACAAAACGATTCTGAAAAGGGGGTGGTGATGGACAGAGTATCATGTAGCCAGGTTCTGAGCTGGGATGGTGCAGTGAGCTAAAACTCGGTGATGGATCAAGCCCTGATCTGTTGACTGGGTAGGAGTGTTCTGCTTAATTCAGATACTCTGTCCATCACCACCCCCTCTTTTGAATCGTTTTGTCCACCATAAGCGTGGAAAGGTATGCTCAGATGTGAGTCCCTTGCTCAATGCACCATCAAGATTCAAGCAAGCCGTGCCGAAGACGGCTGTAATGCCAGAAACCGGTCCCCGGAAGCTTGTTTCCTTTCCCGTAAAATATTTGGCTTGGTAGTTTGGTCTGCCCTGTTCCCATGATGCACTGGGCCAGGGACAGACTAATTTGCATGTAGCCAGGTTCTGAGCTGGGATGGTGCAGTGAGCTAAAAAACGGTGATGGATCAAGCGCTGATCTGTTGACTGGGTAGGAGTGTTCTGCCTAATTCAGATACTCTGTCCATCACCACCCCCTTTTCTGAATCGTTTTGTCCACCATAAGCGTGGAAGGGTATGCTCAGATGTGAATCCCTTGCTCACTGCACCATCAGGATTCAAGCAAGCCGGGCCGAAGACGGCTGTAATGCCAGAAACCGGTCCCCGGAAGCTGGTTTCCTTTCCAGTAAAAGAATTGGCTTGGTAGTTTGGTCTGCCCTGTTCCCATGATGCACTGGGCCAGGGACAGACTAATTTGCATGTAGCCAGGTTCTGAGCTGGGCTGGTTCAGTGAGCTAAAAAACAGTGATGGATCAAGCCCTGATCTGTGACTGGGTAGGAGTGTTCTGCTTAATTCAGATACTCTGTCCATCACCACCCCCTTTTCTGAATCGTTTTGTCCACCATAAGCGTGGAAGGGTATGCTCAGATGTGAGTCCCTTGCTCACTGCACCATCAGGATTCAAGCAAGCCGGGCCGAAGACGGCAGTAATGCCAGAAACCGGTCCCCGGAAGCTTGTTTCCTTTCCAGTAAAAGAATTGGCTTGGTAGTTTGGTCTGCCCTGTTCCCATGATGCACTGGGCCAGGGACAGACTAATTTGCATGTAGCCAGGTTCTGAGCTGGGATGGTGCAGTGAGCTAAAAAACAGTGATGGATCAAGCCCTGATCTGTTGACTGGGTAGGAGTGTTCTGCTTAATTCAGATACTCTGTCCATCACCACCCCCTTTTCTGAATCGTTTTGTCCACCATAAGCGTGGAAGGGTATGCTCAGATGTGAATCCCTTGCTCACTGCACCATCAGGATTCAAGCAAGCCGGGTCCAAGACAGCTGTAATGCCTGAAACCGGTCCCCAGAAGCTTGTTTCCTTTCCAGTAAAAGAATTGGCTTGGTAGTTTGGTCTGCCCTGTTCCCATGATGCACTGGGCCACGGACAGACTAATTTGCATGTAGCCAGGTTCTGAGCTGGGATGGTGCAGTGAGCTAAAAAACGGTGATGGATCAAGCCCTGATCTGTTGACTGGGTAGGAGTGTTCTGCTTAATTCAGGTACTCTGTCCATCACCACCCCCTTTTCTGAATCGTTTTGTCCACCATAAGCGTGGAAGGGTATGCTCAGATGTGAGTCCCTTGTTCACTGCACCATGAGGATTCAAGCAAGCCGGGCCGAAGACAGCTGTAATGCCAGAAACCGGTCCCTGGAAGCTTGTTTCCTTTCCAGTAAAAGAATTGGCTTGGTAGTTTGGTCTGCCCTGTTCCCATGATGCACTGGGCCAGTGACAGACTAATTTGCATGTAGCCAGGTTCTGAGCTGGGATGGTGCAGTGAGCTAAAAAACGGTGATGGATCAAGCCCTGATCTGTTGACTGGGTAGGAGTGTTCTGCTTAATTCAGATACTCTGTCCATCACCACCCCTTTTCTGAATCGTTTTGTCCACCATAAGCGTGGAAGGGTATGCTCAGATGTGAGTCCCTTGCTCACTGCACCATCAGGATTCAAGCAAGCTGGGACGAAGACGGCTGTAAGGCTAGAAACCGGTCCCCGGAAGCTTGTTTCCTTTCCAGTTAAAGAATTGGCTTGGTAGTTTGGTCTGCCCTGTTCCCATGATGCACTGGGCCAGGGACAGGCTAATTTGCATGTAGCCAGGTTCTGAGCTGGGATGGTGCAGTGAGCTAAAAAACTGTGATGGATCAAGCCCTGATCTGTTGACTGGGTAGGAGTGTTCTGCTTAATTCAGATACTCTGTCCATCACAACCCCCTTTTCTGAATCGTTTTGTCCACCATAAGCGTGGAAGGGTATGCTCAGATGTGAGTTCCTTGCTCACTGCACCATCAGGATTCAAGCAAGCCGGGCCGAAGACGGCAGTAATGCCAGAAACCGGTCCCCGGAAGCTTGTTTCCTTTCCAGTAAAAGAATTGGCTTGGTAGTTTGGTCTGCCCTGTTCCCATGATGCACTGGGCCAGGGACAGACTAATTTGCATGTAGCCAGGTTCTGAGCTGGGATGGTGCAGTGAGCTAAAAAACAGTGATGGATCAAGCCCTGATCTGTTGACTGGGTAGGAGTGTTCTGCTTAATTCAGATACTCTGTCCATCACCACCCCCTTTTCTGAATCGTTTTGTCCACCATAAGCGTGGAAGGGTATGCTCAGATGTGAATCCCTTGCTCACTGCACCATCAGGATTCAAGCAAGCCGGGTCCAAGACAGCTGTAATGCCTGAAACCGGTCCCCAGAAGCTTGTTTCCTTTCCAGTAAAAGAATTGGCTTGGTAGTTTGGTCTGCCCTGTTCCCATGATGCACTGGGCCACGGACAGACTAATTTGCATGTAGCCAGGTTCTGAGCTGGGCTGGTTCAGTGAGCTAAAAAACAGTGATGGATCAAGCCCTGATCTGTGACTGGGTAGGAGTGTTCTGCTTAATTCAGATACTCTGTCCATCACCACCCCCTTTTCTGAATCGTTTTGTCCACCATAAGCGTGGAAGGGTATGCTCAGATGTGAGTCCCTTGCTCACTGCACCATCAGGATTCAAGCAAGCCGGGCCGAAGACGGCAGTAATGCCAGAAACCGGTCCCCGGAAGCTTGTTTCCTTTCCAGTAAAAGAATTGGCTTGGTAGTTTGGTCTGCCCTGTTCCCATGATGCACTGGGCCAGGGACAGACTAATTTGCATGTAGCCAGGTTCTGAGCTGGGATGGTGCAGTGAGCTAAAAAACAGTGATGGATCAAGCCCTGATCTGTTGACTGGGTAGGAGTGTTCTGCTTAATTCAGATACTCTGTCCATCACCACCCCCTTTTCTGAATCGTTTTGTCCACCATAAGCGTGGAAGGGTATGCTCAGATGTGAATCCCTTGCTCACTGCACCATCAGGATTCAAGCAAGCCGGGTCCAAGACAGCTGTAATGCCTGAAACCGGTCCCCAGAAGCTTGTTTCCTTTCCAGTAAAAGAATTGGCTTGGTAGTTTGGTCTGCCCTGTTCCCATGATGCACTGGGCCACGGACAGACTAATTTGCATGTAGCCAGGTTCTGAGCTGGGATGGTGCAGTGAGCTAAAAAACGGTGATGAATCAAGCCCTGATCTGTTGACTGGGTAGGAGTGTTCTGCTTAATTCAGGTACTCTGTCCATCACCACCCCCTTTTCTGAATCGTTTTGTCCACCATAAGCGTGGAAGGGTATGCTCAGATGTGAGTCCCTTGTTCACTGCACCATGAGGATTCAAGCAAGCCGGGCCGAAGACAGCTGTAATGCCAGAAACCGGTCCCTGGAAGCTTGTTTCCTTTCCAGTAAAAGAATTGGCTTGGTAGTTTGGTCTGCCCTGTTCCCATGATGCACTGGGCCAGTGACAGACTAATTTGCATGTAGCCAGGTTCTGAGCTGGGATGGTGCAGTGAGCTAAAAAACGGTGATGGATCAAGCCCTGATCTGTTGACTGGGTAGGAGTGTTCTGCTTAATTCAGATACTCTGTCCATCACCACCCCTTTTCTGAATCGTTTTGTCCACCATAAGCGTGGAAGGGTATGCTCAGATGTGAGTCCCTTGCTCACTGCACCATCAGGATTCAAGCAAGCCGGGACGAAGACGGCTGTAATGCTAGAAACCGGTCCCCGGAAGCTTGTTTCCTTTCCAGTTAAAGAATTGGCTTGGTAGTTTGGTCTGCCCTGTTCCCATGATGCACTGGGCCAGGGACAGACTAATTTGCATGTAGCCAGGTTCTGAGCTGGGATGGTGCAGTGAGCTAAAAAACTGTGATGGATCAAGCCCTGATCTGTTGACTGGGTAGGAGTGTTCTGCTTAATTCAGATACTCTGTCCATCACAACCCCCTTTTCTGAATCGTTTTGTCCACCATAAGCGTGGAAGGGTATGCTCAGATGTGAGTCCCTTGCTCACTGCACCATCAGGATTCAAGCAAGCCGGGCCGAAGACGGCAGTAATGCCAGAAACCGGTCCCCGGAAGCTTGTTTCCTTTCCAGTAAAAGAATTGGCTTGGTAGTTTGGTCTGCCCTGTTCCCATGATGCACTGGGCCAGGGACAGACTAATTTGCATGTAGCCAGGTTCTGAGCTGGGATGGTGCAGTGAGCTAAAAAACAGTGATGGATCAAGCCCTGATCTGTTGACTGGGTAGGAGTGTTCTGCTTAATTCAGATACTCTGTCCATCACCACCCCCTTTTCTGAATCGTTTTGTCCACCATAAGCGTGGAAGGGTATGCTCAGATGTGAATCCCTTGCTCACTGCACCATCAGGATTCAAGCAAGCCGGGTCCAAGACAGCTGTAATGCCTGAAACCAGTGCCCAGAAGCTTGTTTCCTTTCCAGTAAAAGAATTGGCTTGGTAGTTTGGTCTGCCCTGTTCCCATGATGCACTGGGCCACGGACAGACTAATTTGCATGTAGCCAGGTTCTGAGCTGGGATGGTGCAGTGAGCTAAAAAACGGTGATGGATCAAGCCCTGATCTGTTGACTGGGTAGGAGTGTTCTGCTTAATTCAGGTACTCTGTCCATCACCACCCCCTTTTCTGAATCGTTTTGTCCACCATAAGCGTGGAAGGGTATGCTCAGATGTGAGTCCCTTGTTCACTGCACCATGAGGATTCAAGCAAGCCGGGCCGAAGACAGCTGTAATGCCAGAAACCGGTCCCTGGAAGCTTGTTTCCTTTCCAGTAAAAGAATTGGCTTGGTAGTTTGGTCTGCCCTGTTCCCATGATGCACTGGGCCAGTGACAGACTAATTTGCATGTAGCCAGGTTCTGAGCTGGGATGGTGCAGTGAGCTAAAAAACGGTGATGGATCAAGCCCTGATCTGTTGACTGGGTAGGAGTGTTCTGCTTAATTCAGATACTCTGTCCATCACCACCCCTTTTCTGAATCGTTTTGTCCACCATAAGCGTGGAAGGGTATGCTCAGATGTGAGTCCCTTGCTCACTGCACCATCAGGATTCAAGCAAGCCGGGACGAAGACGGCTGTAATGCTAGAAACCGGTCCCCGGAAGCTTGTTTCCTTTCCAGTTAAAGAATTGGCTTGGTAGTTTGGTCTGCCCTGTTCCCATGATGCACTGGGCCAGGGACAGACTAATTTGCATGTAGCCAGGTTCTGAGCTGGGATGGTGCAGTGAGCTAAAAAACTGTGATGGATCAAGCCCTGATCTGTTGACTGGGTAGGAGTGTTCTGCTTAATTCAGATACTCTGTCCATCACAACCCCCTTTTCTGAATTGTTTTGTCCACCATAAGCGTGGAAGGGTATGCTCAGATGTGAGTCCCTTGCTCACTGCACCATCAGGATTCAAGCAAGCCGGGCCGAAGACGGCTGTAATGCCAGAAACTGGTCCCCGGAAGCTTGTTTCCTTTCCAGTTAAAGAATTGGCTTGGTAGTTTGGTCTGCCCTGTTCCCATGATGCACTGGGCCAGGGACAGACTAATTTGCATGTAGCCAGGTTCTGAGCTGGGATGGTGCAGTGAGCTAAAAAACTGTGATGGATCAAGCCCTGATCTATTGACTGGGTAGGAGTGTTCTGCTTAATTCAGATACTCTGTCCATCACAACCCCCTTTTCTGAATCGTTTTGTCCACCATAAGCGTGGAAGGGTATGCTCAGATGTGAGTCCCTTGCTCACTGCACCATCAGGATTCAAGCAAGCCGGGCCGAAGACGGCAGTAATGCTAGAAACCGGTCCCCAGAAGCTTGTTTCCTTTCCAGTAAAAGAATTGGCTTGGTAGTTTGGTCTGCCCTGTTCCCATGATGCACTGGGCCAGGGACAGACTAATTTGCATGTAGCCAGGTTCTGAGCTGGGATGGTGCAGTGAGCTAAAAAACAGTGATGGATCAAGCCCTGATCTGTTGACTGGGTAGGAGTGTTCTGCTTAATTCAGATACTCTGTCCATCACCACCCCCTTTTCTGAATCGTTTTGTCCACCATAAGCGTGGAAGGGTATGCTCAGATGTGAATCCCTTGCTCACTGCACCATCAGGATTCAAGCAAGCCGGGTCCAAGACAGCTGTAATGCCTGAAACCGGTCCCCAGAAGCTTGTTTCCTTTCCAGTAAAAGAATTGGCTTGGTAGTTTGGTCTGCCCTGTTCCCATGATGCACTGGGCCACGGACAGACTAATTTGCATGTAGCCAGGTTCTGAGCTGGGCTGGTTCAGTGAGCTAAAAAACAGTGATGGATCAAGCCCTGATCTGTGACTGGGTAGGAGTGTTCTGCTTAATTCAGATACTCTGTCCATCACCACCCCCTTTTCTGAAACGTTTTGTCCACCATAAGCGTGGAAGGGTATGCTCAGATGTGAGTCCCTTGCTCACTGCACCATCAGGATTCAAGCAAGCCGGGCCGAAGACGGCAGTAATGCCAGAAACCGGTCCCCGGAAGCTTGTTTCCTTTCCAGTAAAAGAATTGGCTTGGTAGTTTGGTCTGCCCTGTTCCCATGATGCACTGGGCCAGGGACAGACTAATTTGCATGTAGCCAGGTTCTGAGCTGGGATGGTGCAGTGAGCTAAAAAACAGTGATGGATCAAGCCCTGATCTGTTGACTGGGTAGGAGTGTTCTGCTTAATTCAGATACTCTGTCCATCACCACCCCCTTTTCTGAATCGTTTTGTCCACCATAAGCGGGGAAGGGTATGCTCAGATGTGAATCCCTTGCTCACTGCACCATCAGGATTCAAGCAAGCCGGGTCCAAGACAGCTGTAATGCCTGAAACCGGTCCCCAGAAGCTTGTTTCCTTTCCAGTAAAAGAATTGGCTTGGTAGTTTGGTCTGCCCTGTTCCCATGATGCACTGGGCCACGGACAGACTAATTTGCATGTAGCCAGGTTCTGAGCTGGGATGGTGCAGTGAGCTAAAAAACGGTGATGGATCAAGCCCTGATCTGTTGACTGGGTAGGAGTGTTCTGCTTAATTCAGGTACTCTGTCCATCACCACCCCCTTTTCTGAATCGTTTTGTCCACCATAAGCGTGGAAGGGTATGCTCAGATGTGAGTCCCTTGTTCACTGCACCATGAGGATTCAAGCAAGCCGGGCCGAAGACAGCTGTAATGCCAGAAACTGGTCCCTGGAAGCTTGTTTCCTTTCCAGTAAAAGAATTGGCTTGGTAGTTTGGTCTGCCCTGTTCCCATGATGCACTGGGCCAGTGACAGACTAATTTGCATGTAGCCAGGTTCTGAGCTGGGATGGTGCAGTGAGCTAAAAAACGGTGATGGATCAAGCCCTGATCTGTTGACTGGGTAGGAGTGTTCTGCTTAATTCAGATACTCTGTCCATCACCACCCCTTTTCTGAATCGTTTTGTCCACCATAAGCGTGGAAGGGTATGCTCAGATGTGAGTCCCTTGCTCACTGCACCATCAGGATTCAAGCAAGCCGGGACGAAGACGGCTGTAATGCTAGAAACCGGTCCCCGGAAGCTTGTTTCCTTTCCAGTTAAAGAATTGGCTTGGTAGTTTGGTCTGCCCTGTTCCCATGATGCACTGGGCCAGGGACAGACTAATTTGCATGTAGCCAGGTTCTGAGCTGGGATGGTGCAGTGAGCTAAAAAACTGTGATGGATCAAGCCCTGATCTGTTGACTGGGTAGGAGTGTTCTGCTTAATTCAGATACTCTGTCCATCACAACCCCCTTTTCTGAATCGTTTTGTCCACCATAAGCGTGGAAGGGTATGCTCAGATGTGAGTCCCTTGCTCACTGCACCATCAGGATTCAAGCAAGCCGGGCCGAAGACGGCAGTAATGCCAGAAACCGGTCCCCGGAAGCTTGTTTCCTTTCCAGTAAAAGAATTGGCTTGGTAGTTTGGTCTGCCCTGTTCCCATGATGCACTGGGCCAGGGACAGACTAATTTGCATGTAGCCAGGTTCTGAGCTGGGATGGTGCAGTGAGCTAAAAAACAGTGATGGATCAAGCCCTGATCTGTTGACTGGGTAGGAGTGTTCTGCTTAATTCAGATACTCTGTCCATCACCACCCCCTTTTCTGAATCGTTTTGTCCACCATAAGCGTGGAAGGGTATGCTCAGATGTGAATCCCTTGCTCACTGCACCATCAGGATTCAAGCAAGCCGGGTCCAAGACAGCTGTAATGCCTGAAACCGGTCCCCAGAAGCTTGTTTCCTTTCCAGTAAAAGAATTGGCTTGGTAGTTTGGTCTGCCCTGTTCCCATGATGCACTGGGCCACGGACAGACTAATTTGCATGTAGCCAGGTTCTGAGCTGGGATGGTGCAGTGAGCTAAAAAACAGTGATGGATCAAGCCCTGATCTGTTGACTGGGTAGGAGTGTTCTGCTTAATTCAGGTACTCTGTCCATCACCACCCCCTTTTCTGAATCGTTTTGTCCACCATAAGCGTGGAAGGGTATGCTCAGATGTGAGTCCCTTGTTCACTGCACCATGAGGATTCAAGCAAGCCGGGCCGAAGACAGCTGTAATGCCAGAAACCGGTCCCTGGAAGCTTGTTTCCTTTCCAGTAAAAGAATTGGCTTGGTAGTTTGGTCTGCCCTGTTCCCATGATGCACTGGGCCAGTGACAGACTAATTTGCATGTAGCCAGGTTCTGAGCTGGGATGGTGCAGTGAGCTAAAAAACGGTGATGGATCAAGCCCTGATCTGTTGACTGGGTAGGAGTGTTCTGCTTAATTCAGATACTCTGTCCATCACCACCCCTTTTCTGAATCGTTTTGTCCACCATAAGCGTGGAAGGGTATGCTCAGATGTGAGTCCCTTGCTCACTGCACCATCAGGATTCAAGCAAGCCGGGACGAAGACGGCTGTAATGCTAGAAACCGGTCCCCGGAAGCTTGTTTCCTTTCCAGTTAAAGAATTGGCTTGGTAGTTTGGTCTGCCCTGTTCCCATGATGCACTGGGCCAGGGACAGACTAATTTGCATGTAGCCAGGTTCTGAGCTGGGATGGTGCAGTGAGCTAAAAAACTGTGATGGATCAAGCCCTGATCTGTTGACTGGGTAGGAGTGTTCTGCTTAATTCAGATACTCTGTCCATCACAACCCCCTTTTCTGAATTGTTTTGTCCACCATAAGCGTGGAAGGGTATGCTCAGATGTGAGTCCCTTGCTCACTGCACCATCAGGATTCAAACAAGCCGGGCCGAAGACGGCTGTAATGCCAGAAACTGGTCCCCGGAAGCTTGTTTCCTTTCCAGTAAAAGAATTGGCTTGGTAGTTTGGTCTGCCCTGTTCCCATGTTGCACTGGGCCAGGGACAGACTAATTTGCATGTAGCCAGGTTCTGAGCTGGGATGGTGCAGTGAGCTAAAATACGGTGATGGATCAAGCCCTGATCTGTTTGACTGGGTAGGAGTGTTCTGCTTAATTCAGATACTCTGTCCATCACCACCCCCTTTTCTGAATCGTTTTGTCCACCATAAGCATGGAAGGGTATGCTCAGATGTGAGTCCCTTGCTCACTGCACCATCAGGATTCAAGCAAGCCGGGCCGAAGACGGCTGTAATGTCAGAAACCAGTCCCCGGAAGCTTGTTTCCTTTCCAGTAAAAGAATTGGCTTGGTAGTATGGTCTGCCCTGTTCCCATGATGCACTGGGCCAGGGACAGACTAATTTGCATGTAGCCAGGTTCTGAGCTGGGATGGTGCAGTGAGCTAAAAAACGGTGATGGATCAAGCCTGATCTGTTGACTGGGTAGGAGTGTTCTGCTTATTTCAGATACTCTGTCCATCACCACCCCCTTTTCTGAATCGTTTTGTCCACCATAAGCGTGGAAGGGTATGCTCAGATGTAAGTCCCTTGCTCACTGCACCATCAGGATTCAAGCAAGCGGGCCGAAGACGGCTGTAATGCCAGAAACCGGTCCTCGGAAGCTTGTTTCCTTTCCAGTAAAAGAATTGGCTTGATAGTTTGGTCTGCCCTGTTCCCATGATGCACTGGGCCAGGGACAGACTAATTTGAATGTAGCCAGGTTCTGAGCTGGGATGGTGCAGTGAGCTAAAAAATGGTGATGGATCAAGCCCTGATCTGTTGACTGGGTAGGAGTGTTCTGCCTAATTCAGATACTCTGTCCATCACCACCCCCTTTTCTGAATCGTTTTGTCCACCATAAGCGTGGAAGGGTATGCTCAGATGTGAGTCCCTTGCTCACTGCACCATCAGGATTCAAGCAAGCCGGGCCGAAGACGGCTGTAATGCCAGAAACCGGTCCCCGGAAGCTTGTTTCCTTTCCAGTAAAAGAATTGGCTTGGTAGTTTGGTCCGCCCTGTTCCCATGATGCACTGCGCCAGGGACAGACTAATTTGCATGTATCCAGGTTCTGAGCTGGGATGGTGCAGTGAGCTAAAAAACGGTGATGGATCAAGCCCTGATCTGTTGACTGGGTAGGAGTGTTCTGCTTAATTCAGATACTCTGTCCATCACCACCCCCTTTTCCGAAAAAATAATTTCAGCGCAATTCGCGCAGTGGACACGAGTTCCTGGGGTTTTTTAATGAGGCCCCTGGGTGGGCTAGGTCCCAGGGGCATTTCTTAAAAAATAATAGCGGGGTCCGCTGGGGCCCCACAGCCCCAGGGCTTTACTCATGTTGGGAGGGGGATTCAGTAGGCGGTAGAAATTATATCGGGAAAAAAATAATGCGCCGTATTGCAGTGTTCCTTTAATATGGTCGGCCAACATGGGGCTGATTAAGACTGCCCGTATCAGGAAGGCGCGCTGGGGGGGCAGAAACTTCGTCAGAGGGGCGGCGAATGCTTGGAATGCTCTACCTCTGGCCCTAAAGCAAAGTGCTAACCTGTTGGCATTTCGGAAAAAGCTGAAAACATGGCTGTACACGAGCTAGACGAGAGGCTTGAAACTCATGGAGCTACGACTTCAGCGCCAGGACACCGGTTGGTAATAGTGCGCTTTATAAATGGTATAAATTAATAAATAAATAAATAAATAAATAAATATGATACGGAATAATGTTTACTTATATTGCAGTGTTCACTTTTATCACGATAGTGTCACTTTGTTACAGGAAATTTAATAATATGTGGGAGAGCGTGTTCTGTATCTTTGTGCGGAACAAATTTAATGTTTAATTTGCTGAGGTGTTTCAAGAACAAGCTTAATGTTCATTGGCTGCGAACCATTGAAAGTAGAAGTGTTTCCAGCCATTCACTTCCCCTCCACAGAGTAGCAAGGACCTCTGATTGGCTCACATGTTCTAATGAGATACTTCCAGAGGTTAATGTTCATTGGTTGCGAACCATTGAAAGTAGAAGTGTTGCTAGCTATTCGTATCTCCTCCGCGGAGTAGGAGGGACATCTGATTGGCTGACGTGTTCTAAGGAGGAGCTTCCAGAACTTAATGTTGTTTGGTTGCGAACTATTGAAAGTAGAATTGTTGCCAGCCATTCACTTCCCCTTCGCGGAATAGGAGGGACAACTGATTGGCTGACGTGTTCCAAGGAGGACTTTCCCAAGCTTAATGTTGATTGGCTGTGAACCATTGAAAGTAGAAGTGTTCCTTCCCCCTCCGCAGAGTATTAGGGACATCTCATTGGGTAACGTGTTTCAAGCGGGAGCGTCCCAAGCTTAATGTTCATTGGTTGTAAAGCATTAAAAGTAGAAGTGTTGACAGCCATTCCCTCCCCTTCTGCGGAATACCATGGATATTTTATTGACTAAAGTTTTCCAAGTACAAGTTTGCTTCTTATTGGGTGGGAAAGGTTCACTGCTGTCAGCTATTTTGTGACGCACTTCAAAGGAGTACAGGAAAACAAAGTTGTAGAGGGTAGTGTAGGAACACTGTTAACTCTATACAGTGGTCACAAGGTCGTGGACAAGGACTGTGAAGGTAAATTTTGCGGTACATTTTACGGTTTTGTAAGAGTGGAATGTCCAGCTAACTATAACGTCCCTAAAACCTATGGTTTTTTCAGTCAATTTCCAAGGTTTTTTAAATGCTCATTTCTAACTATAACGTCTGTAAAACCTATGGTTTTTTCAGTGAATATATACATATGTATACACATATATAGGTTTCGATAGTGCCCTAAACATGTGTAATTCACATGCTATAGTCTCACTGTCTTTATTGTGTAAATGTCTCACAGCACATTGCCAAACGCAGTTTCAGGAGTAAGAAAGAAAGAATTCATTTAGTGATTTATATATTAAAAATGCTGTGTTTCTGCTGCAAGTTAGAGGTTCTCTTAAGAACAGAACAGCATGATGCCCATGGGTATGAATTCCTGACAACACAAAGGGCTGCACTCTTTTCAGACTTGCTAGATGAAAGGGTGAAGGTTATTTGAGCACATTGCTTCAGACTGGCAGCATTTACAATGAGAACTCTATTAGTCCATTATAAAATGTTAGATATATTTCTTGCTTTCAGGTTTCTAATATTTGCCTGTGATAAGCTTTATTAGCACCATAATTGGCATTCCCTTTTGTGCTCTAGCTTAGAGTATGACAAAGATTTGCAGCCACTCCATTCTTGTATTAATTGGGTTCTCAGGATCAAGTGGGGACCGGGGCCCGTCTATACAAATCATCCTGCTACGGTCACCGGCAGGTCTCGAGGAGTCTCTTACCGACCCAACCCCATGACTTACCCTATGGTTGGACCCATAAAACCAGCTTTCCCTGTTCTATGGCCCACAAGCTATCTACACGAGGCCAAGTGCTGTGGGAAATTTATCCCAGGGGTAGGCCAAAGTTTGGCTCACATAACTAGGCCCTCCTGGTCTGTTTCTACACCAACAGGCTCTTTGCCCTCCTCAGTCATCTGCCTTGCCTCTGTTTTTCACACGCACGGCTTTGCCTCGGCCCATAGGGTTATTTTCTTTGGACCTATGGCTTTGGCTTCTACCTTTTTCTTTGCAGTTTTATATAGCGTAAATTCAAAACCCAAAGATATTGGAGCACTTTACATAAGCACCGGTTTCACTACACAAGGAGACATTCATTTTTGTGTTTTTAGGCATGAGGAGTTTAAGTGATTTGCGTAAGCGGATGAACCTTTGCCAAGACTAGTACCTGGTTCCCCAGTACCAAAATAGGCAGGTCTGGACGAATACCACATCCTCTCCCCATTTGTCCATCCCACTGCTCGGTGGTGGCTCCTCCGCTGAGGCGAAGGAGCGTCACTTCACTGCTCAAAAGGAAAAATAATATGACAATAACGTATCGTTATTATCATCTTATTTTTCCTATTTCTGTCAGTGGGGGGGAGGGGCTGTCCAGAGCAGTGGAGGAGTGGGTTGCCCACTAATTGGGCATGAAGTGTTTGGCCGGGCGTTTAGGGCCGGCCAAAATGTTCATAGGAACTTTGCATGACTATGCACAGGCTCCCTGTCTGAGTCTGAAGGCCGAACCACAGCCCTCAGACCAATCCCAACACTGCATTGAGTGTTGTGATTGGCTAAGGGGAGCCTGTGCCCCATGTGCTTCCTGCTGCTGGCTGGGACTGCAGGAAGATCGAAGATGACGAGGACGGAGGAGAGGTGGCGGCTGGGCATTAAAGGGAAGTCCTTTTTTTCTTATTTTTTCATTTATTTATTTTATTTATTGCAGGTTTGTACCGCGCTGGCTTCGACTCCCGGGGGAGTATCTCCGCGCCTTTGGCTTCTACCATATAGGTTTAGGGGAAGAGCTAATTTAGCAGCCATTCTAGTGATGGAACAAGAAGGTCATCAGCATTTCTCTAAAAGGAAAGTGTTCTGCACATAGCCTGAGAGATTTTGGGAGACTATTCCAAAGGGAAGGTCCTGCTACTGAAAGTGCTTTACTTCCGTGTCTGGCCTTCTTTGCTCTAGGTACACAGAGAAGGCCTTGTTTGCTCGACCTGAGTGACCGAGAGGGTATATAGGGGACAAATTTGGTGGACAGGTATGAAGGGCCAATTCCGTTGAGGCTTTTATGTATGGTGCAGCATACCTTGAACTTGGCCCTCTGTTTGACAGATAACCAATGTAGTTTTGTCAATAGAGGTTTGGAAGGCGTACGAGGAGGGGCATTCAGGACTAAGCGGGCAGCCGTGTTCTGGACCACCTGAAGTCTTGTCGTGACTCCCTCGTTAGCCGATAGTAGCAGGCCATTGCAATAGTCTAGTCGACTCAGGACTAGAGCTTGTACCAGCGTCCTCCTAGTTGCATCTGGTAAAAGGGGGAACATTTTACTCAGCATGCCAATTACATGAAAGCAGGCTCCCGCCACCTGGTTGCCATGTTGTTTGAGAGTAAGTTCCTGATCTAGTCGGACTCCCAGATTCTTGACTATTTCTTTAGGCTTAGGTACTGGGCCTGGTCTTGTGGCCACCAGTCAGGAGTCCAGAGTAGTTTTACCTCACCAAACAACATGACTTCTGTCTTTCCAACGTTGCACTGCAAGAAGTTGGAGGACATCCAGTGTGCCACTGCTTTCATGCCCTGAGAGAAGGAGTTCCGAACCTCGGGAGTAAAGATCTTAAAAGGAAAAAGGAGTTGCGTATCATCCGCGTAGGATATCGGGATGAATCCATGCGTTCTCATGATGTTAGCCAGGGGTGCCACATTCACCAATCAACTCCCCACCCCGCCCCCACCACCCCCATCTGGTAGCAACAGCTGTTGCCTCTGCTCCCATGTTTTTGCCCTCAGAGAGCGGGACATATCCAACCACAGAGTGAAGGGGGATTATGGAATGATTTATAGAGAGAGTCAGAAAGAAGGAGATTGGGGGGTCGTTGGGAGGGAGAAACATTAAAAGAGTCAGAAAGACAATGGGAGGCAATGGTGAAAGATGGTAAAGTTAGAGGGAAAGCAAGATTTCAAAAGAGAGTCAGGGAAGAGGGGTAAGAAAAGGAGGGGAATAGTGAGAATGGGGAGTAGTCGGTGAAGAGGCAGAGGAAGAAAATCAGAGGGGTATAATTAGAAAGACAGAGACATAAATGGAGTGAAAGAGAAACACATTGAGAAAGAAGGATTGAGAGAAGGTGGGAGCGAATGAATGGACAGAGTAGGAGTGAAAAGAGTGAAAAGAGTGAAAAGAAAAAGAGGGGACAAGAGATGGTGAAGGAAAGAGAGTGACAAGTAAAGACTGTTACAGCGTGATAAGGCTCTTGGTCCATAGGCACTACTACGGGTAAATATTTGGATTTTCTACAGACATACTGTATACGTGCAATGACTGCATAAAGTGTGTAATGTTAATAGACATGCCTCCATTGATGTGACTAAGGGGTCCCAGTTGTAATTCATGGAGCACTTTTTGAGTCAGTCGTGTGCGTCTCAGTTCACAAACAGGGTAGTGCTTGCAATGTTAACAGCCCTGGGAAAGGATAAAGAAGTATGTTCATTTTGAAATGTAGAGCACTGATCACTAGGGTGAGAGGTATACCCAGACCATAGTTTGTGATGACATAGGTCTGTCTGTTCTGACATAACCCCTCACAACACTCTTTAAACCCTCATTAACATTTTGAAGACATCTTTGGAGTTATATTTGTCGACCACTCCTTCACTCTCCTGATGGGGCCCCTCCTCGTGGCGGAGGTCCATTAGTGTTTATCCCCATGGTTAAAAGTCCTGAGATCCCTTGTGTCATTTTATACTTACCATTCTTTCCTCCCTACCTTTCCCTTTGTCATGTACACTACATACTACTCCATCTGTTGCACACACCTCTACCTATCTCCACACATATATTCTTCCATCATCAAATAGCATTACCCATTTGATTCATTTATTATTTACCTGATCTTTGTTACAGTCCAAGGTCCCTTTTTATCCTCTTTTTCTTCTTACTTCTGGTTTTATTTCTCTTCTTTCTTTCCTAGTCTTATCTGACATGTCCACTTCACACAATCTTCGAGTAATAACCTGGAATGTTCATGGATTCACAAATTATATTAAAAGAAAAAAGACACTCTCTTGTTTACAGTCCAAGCATATGAATATAGCGCTCACCTTGATGCTAAAGAGTCCGAAAAATTACGTCGAGACTGGGTGGGTCAGGTTATACACAGCAGCATACAGACGAGAACGGACCCAGATGCGACACCAGCCCGTAAATGTGGAGTTGCGATTCTTATCCATAAATCTTTACCAGTGACAGTCTTGAAATCCTGGATAGATCCGGATGGCCGATATGTCTTTGCCAAACTTTGCCTCGGTGAAACACACATATGCGTTGGCTCCATTTACGCTCCCACTGGACCAAAACGATCATTCCTCCTTCAACTAAACCGCCTTTTAATTGAAATAGCTGCTTCCCAGTTTCTTATCGGTGGAGATTGGAACCTAGTGCGTGATCCTGTCCTAGACAGAACAGGCTCTCTAGATAAGGCAAATGTGTCAGATAGGGCTCTAATGGATGATGTGGTGGCAGATAATGGTTTGGTAGACCATTGGCGACTTTCTATCCGATGCATAAGAACTACAGCTTCGCTTCCCCTACGCTTGGCACAGTCTCTCGTTTGGACTATTTTTTAATCTCTCAAAATGTAGTTCAAATAACACAGGACTCTCAGATACTGGAGGCAGCGATCTCTGATCATTCTCCAGTTCTACTTTCCTTACAAATTGGTTTATCTAAGCCAGGTCGGAAACCCTTGCGTTTAAACATTCAATGTTACAGGGCAACCAAAAACAAAATGTTATCACAATCCCATTTTCAAGACTTTATGTCAGTCAATCAAGGGTCCGTTTTACTCCACCGGAACTCTCTGGGCAGGGGCAAAAGCCACTATCCGTTGGCAGCTTAAGAGAAATGGAGCTCAGTTAAATAAACAAAATGCTAAAAAGCAAAAAGAATTGGAGCAAGATATTGTGTCTTACACTTGCTTATATATACTTAATCCAACAATTTCACACCGTAAGTCATTGGAAAAAGCTTGTATGGCTTTAAACAACTTTTTTACCTCTAAGGCCGAATACGCCCTACATAGAATGAAAGGGAGACATTATGAGCAGGGGGAAAAGGCGGGAAGATTATTAGAAGCCCAACTATGTCAGCAGCAACAGCTATGACTATACCTGCCATTGTTATAAGCTGTTTTGTTATATGCTGATTTGTAACGCGCACAACTACTACCGGAGTATCCTGGCGCGGTATACCGCTGGGGAACCCATCCTGGCTTTCCCTGTGGGATGGTCCCTACTGGGAGTCCCCAAGGTGGAGCCAGGCATCCCCGGCGTTGATGGGGCCGTTGTGGAGATTAGGCAAGCTAATGCCCAGAGTTGCCGAGTGGGACCCCTGGTTAGAGTGGGCACCGAGGCGAGAATTATCGAGTCCGCTGACCCTGGTCCACGACCCTGCCGCGTCAGGAATTGAACCCTGGTCCGGGGCCGACTCCTGCTTCCGGGTCTGTCGCCTCTAACCAGTGAGCCACACCACTCCACTAAGTCAATGAACTGTGTTACCCAAACTAAACCCAGAGATATTTGCCCAGTATTATCAGTCTCTTCACACTGCTGAAACATAACTTGACACTGACAAATTGGATTCTTTCCTTACAAATGTAAACTTACCCTGTTTGTCAGATGAAGGTAGTATCTTATTGGAAGGTGAAATTACCAGGGAAGAAATAGTGCGTGCAGTTGCTGGCTTGCCATACCATAAGGCCCCAGGAGAAGATGACTTTCCTGCAGAGTTTTATCGCTGGGCAGGAATAGATGTGCTTGACTATCGTTTACTCGCATTCCAAGAGGCAGAGCGTGAGGCCTCCTTGGACCTCATATCTAAGAAAGCTATTATTGCTGTGTTACCTAAACCTGGTAAAGATCCTCTATTATGTGGCAGCTATCATCCCATATCTTTATTGAATTGCGACATCAAAATTCTAGCTAGCATTCTGGCCTCTCGTTTACGTAAGGTTATCCCATCTCTCATACACTGTACCCAAGTAGGATTTGTTCCGGGGCGTTCCTCTAGGAACCATCTTCGCACACCTGCCCACACACTATGGTATGCCAAGAATCTTCGTGATGACGCTTTGGCCTTGTCGCTTGACGTGGAAAAGGCCTTTGATCGGATTGAATGGGATTATCTTTTTAGGGTGTTACAAAAATTCTGCCTGGGAGGCCAAAATATAAACAAAATACGCTTGTTGTACAAAAATCCCTTGGCACAGGTAAATTGTGGAGGCTTTATCTCAGATCCATTCTCTATCAATCGAGGTACTCGTCAGGGTGGCCCCCTCTCCCTGTTGCTCTTTCTTCTAGCCATGGAACCGTTAGCTGCCTCCTTAAGACAATCTACTTATATTAAGGGCATTTCTCTTCCGACAGGTGATTCCAAAATGTATCTCTACACAGATGATATTCTTCTTACACTCACAGATCTCTCCACCTCTTTACAATCTGTGTTCAAAATAATAGCTCTTCCCTTACTGGGTACAAAATTAATTGGAACAAAAGCAAAGCACTACCCATCTCGAACAGGACCACAATAGCAGCCATTCAAGGTTTTCCCTTTCAATGCAAATCTTCCCATCTCAAATATTTGGGCATACTAGTGAACAAAGGTCTAGAGGGCATGGTTACGGATAATCTCAATCCCCTCATTGCTCAATTGCAACGTGATTTTGAAAAATGGAAGGCATTGGGACAGGGACAGGGTTCAAGCCGTAAAAATGGTTACTCTTTCTTGTTTTCTTTATATCCTCGGCATGCTCCCTATTCAGGTCACTTTAACTATGTTATGTTCAATTGATTCTAAGATAAAATCTTTTATATGGAACTCTGCCAAACCCCGTCTCTCAGCTTCAAAACTAAAGGCTCATTGATAATATGGAGGAATAGGTCTACCCTCAGTGGAACATTATGCTTTGCCATTACAACTTTCTCAAACGTCATATATGCTTCCACATTCATCGGATGCGCCACAGTGGGTACATCTTGAACACTACCTTTCCTTAACAAAAGCAGGTCTTTCTGTTTTATATGGCTCTGAATATCGTCCCTGAGACTCCACTAATCCTATTTTGTCAGCTATGCGTGCCGCTTGGCAAAGGGCACACTGCTTACTGGGCTCATAGGAAAGCACCATTATGGAATAATTCTGCAATTCCTATTAATAGAAAATCTATTTTTTGGCCTGTTCAGGAAGCAGCAGGTGTTTCGACCTAGATCAACTTTTTTCAAACGGTTATATTAAATCATTTGTCCAACTGCAGGAAGAATTTCATTTGCCTGATATTCAACTTTCAAAATATAACCAGTTACAACAATCCTTACAAACAAGCCTAGGACCTCCACCTTGGCTCTTACCCTACTCACCAATTGTGACATATCTCTACACTTGGGGTAAGATGAAAGGAGACACATCTGGCTTCTACCAAAATCTCACTTCGCATCTTTTTTCTCAACCCTTATCACAAACTTTACATACTAAATGGCAAACCTTATTAACAGTCTCTTATGCGGATGATGAATGGTCTGACATTCTTAGCAATCTCAATAAGGGTGCACGTGAAGCACGATTGAAATGTTGCTTATTCAAGATTTTACATGATTGGCACTGGTCACTAACAAAACTGCATAAAGCTGGCTTGCTTCCCTATTCTAACTGCTGGAGATGTGATAGTACGTCTTGTAACCTTTCTCATATCATCTGTGGAACCCTTTTGAAATTATATAGGTAAAACCTTACTTTCCACGATTCCTTTACAAATTCCACTTTCACATGCTACCATTCTTCTGCATGAGACACGTCAATCACAATCACCTTCTAGGCCCCAAACCCGACTTTTACGCACAACCTTAGCTAAAACCAAAATTTGTATATTACGGAAATCGCCTCAACCACCATCACAAGAAACTTGGATGGTGGCCATGATCCAAACAGCTTCCTACGAACGTATTATATACAACATACAGGATTGATCTGATTGCTTTCTTCGAATATGGGCACCTTTTCTAGCTTCATATACTGATGCTAACATTAATGACCCATCAACGCAGTAATTTAATTTCTTTCTATTGCCTCTCATTCTCATTCATTATACATTATTGGTGGTTATAAATCTTAACACATATTGTATTTATGCCGTCCTGAGCACGGAAGAGGTTATCTACTATTTGTTATTGTTTTTTAATAGCAATTCACCAGAGCCTTTACATGTAATTCTATATCTTTTAATAAACATATTTATACATGTGTGTTTCTCTGCTTACACTTACATTCTCCACAATATGCCTACTATTTTCATTTATTGTTTGTACATTTCTCTATAATGTCCATTTCACTCTCTTTTTCTATCCTTATCTTGTATTTCCTTTTTCTACTACATCTCCCTTGGTTCCGTAACAATATATTCATATACCTGTAATATGATGTAATTTATTTAATTTTGTTTATGTCAGCGCCAGGATACCCTTTGGGTGATAGTTGCGCTATATAAGTGCACCTTACATTACATTACAATATTACTTTTTCTCTTTCTTTAAATCAGCATAATTAATTTATTTTATGTTAGGTATTTATCATATTTTATCTTACTTTATCTTACCTTTTCTTATCTATTTTTTAGAATGTCCTCTCATACATTTATATTGATGTACATCAAATGAAATTACTTAATCCTTATATTCATCTTTTACCTATTCACATTGCTTTTCTAGAGTGTCTTTTTAATCCATGTAACAAACTCATATTGTATTATGCATCATATTTGTAAATATTACAATTATGGATTTATTTTGTGATCCCTTCTTTCCTTACCTCTCTCTTCCCCGTTCCATAAATTCCATTTTTTATGGCCTGAAAATAAATCCAAATATTTGTCCTTGCACTTGTATGTCTATGTATTTATTAAATTATATATGATTAATTATTCAGAAAGTTTTTCTATATGCTTATATATAACAATCTGGCTCAGATGGAGGCTTAGGAGTACCGACGGAGAGTGCGGTGCTTCCCTCGAGCCCTGAGCCGTTGCCAGGCGGGGTGGAGCCATTTACTCCTACTATCATGTGACGAACATACTTTCTACAAACAAAAGAATACACCTCACATATCAGGTGATCTTTTTTCATGTTGTAAGAAATGTAAATATTGAGTCACTATAATTAGTTCATTTATCACTTCACTTCACTTCACTTTTTGCAGTAGCATTTAAACGTTTACCGGTCCTGATGAAAGCAATGGACTCGACAGCCCCTAGTAGATTGCTGAAACATGTTGACCAATTTAATATCAGAGTAGATATTTGTTAAATCTACCTATGCTGCTTTTTAATATTGGCAGAGCGAGCATAGAACCTAATAAAGTTTTCTTATTTCTGCTCACTCACCCAATTTTATATATCTTCACTCACCTTTTCCACACACCCCTTTTCACAGCACTGCAAATCAGTCACCCACCAAACGAATTGATGGGTAGTTTGTGATACACTACCACTGCTTGGCCGCCACTTGGCTCTTGGGAGGTTATACCAACTGACCTCTCCTTGTCTGAGCCAGTGACGTACCAATTATTGTGAACAACAGGAATGCCAAATGATGAGGGGCGGTTCCGTGTGGTGACTGATGGATAACCTGTAAGTGATCACTGGTATCCAACAATTCTTCTTTTTATTATGGTTAGATGAGTTGACACTGTTCTGTTAGTTTAATGACCCACACATAGACTGGTTAGACCCTCAGACACTCTTTTGTTTTTCTATATATATAACAATCGTCATATATTTATTGTATGATAATGCATACAGTTATCATAATATATGTATTTTTTCTATTTAAAATTTCAATAAAAAATTGAAACACATAAAAACCCCTCATTAACACAATCCTTGGCTGAATCACACTTTTCAGTCTGTATTTCGCCTGTGATATAGTATAGAACAGAGGTCTCCAACCTTTTTAATAATAAGAGGTACTTATGGTCAATGTAAATTCTCTCGAGCTACTAATATTACTTAAGATGTAATAGACCACATCGGACAAGAATACATTAGTGACCATCTTATGCAGCGATCATCTCAATGCATCAGGCACAGTTTCCAGCAGTAATGTGAAAAAGGCTCTACATTGGTAATACATAACAGCCACAGGTGCAATGCCCTGACACGAAGTTAATAATATTAACTTCCTCCACACCATTTGATTTTTCTCATTCAAATATCAGCTCTAAATGTATTTTGAAAAGGCATCCATATTTCTCTACACATCAGCTTATGAGTTCTGAAAATACACACATTTTCATCTCTAATACTTGCTTTTCGGTTTTGGTAACACATAGATTAATTCAACCAAGCACAAGCTTCTAATTTAGTGTCCGAAGCTACACACAAGAGAGCTACTTACAGGTACCTGTAGCTCTCTAGCTACTCGTTGAAGAAGCCCTGCAATTACCCAGACAGCAGGCAACATCCTACTAATCATTGGCAAGGGTGATCCCTGTTTTTTGGTTCTGCATTAATCACCAGGTGCTTTTCATACTGTTGACTATCAGGTCTTATGTGAAACTCTTACATGGAATCTATTCCAATTCCTATGTCTTATGGAGTTCCGCAGAGCTCTATTTTTGCCGTCTTCGTGTTCATTATCAACAGTGTATCCAAATGTCAATCTACTAAAGACCGAGGAATAGATTTACCAAAGTGTTGCATGGGCACTACCATGCTAGGCAAAATTTTGACAAAGTTACACATAATTATGTCAAATGCAAATATGTCATTTTAAGATATATTTTAGCAAGAAATGAGTCCTTGCATTAATTTTTGATGCATGAACGCATTTAGCACTTAGAACATAGTGCAAAAGGAAAAGCACCATAAGCAACAGCCAGTCCCATTTGGTACATTAGGGCGTAATACCACAAATTGGCTTTTTACATAATTTCTAAAAGTTCACTAAACAAGCAGTTAACAAAAATCTAACCTTGCAAGATTTCTAAAAATGTACTAATACTTTCTAAAGGGCCACTCCATGCACTTCAAACCTAGTGCAGGAATATAAAGAGGTGAAATGTATTATCAACTCATGTGCCCATACACAATGTTCCAGGCTATCATATAACTCCTTATAAGCCCTAGAAAATACTTTCGCAAAACGATTCAGAATTTTTATCAGGGGCCACCATAACTGAGTTAACCCAGGAGATGATGTGCAGCATGGCTAAAAGTTTGAAAAAAAGCACTATGACACTATCATAGCTGGTTTTGCCAATGCACTTTTTTTCTTTTGGCGGATCGGGTGTGCCACACAAACATAGGGAGAGTGGGTCGGAATGGGCAACAAAGACAATGGAACGGAATGTGGCAGGCAAAGTACAGTAAAAAAAGAGTACTTTTTATTTATGGCAGATGGGGTAAAGGGTTAAAGTAAAATAGGAAAAGGACAAGTGGGAGGGGCCACAGCAACGTGAACAAAGGGGGGGGGGTGGGAGGGGTTAAAGCAGCACAGATAAAGGGTGGGTAGGAGAGGTTAAAGCAACACGGACGAGGGGGTGGGAGGGGTTAAATGAACTCAGGCAAATTTTAAAGCAACACAGACAAAGGGCAAGTAAGAGGGAGTTAAAGCAACATAGGCAACGGGGTGGGAAGGTATAAAGCAACAAGGATAAAGGGTGGGACGGTTTAAAGCAACATGGATGTAGCATGGTTGGGAGAGTTTAAAGCAGCACGGAAAAAGGGTGATAGGAGTGTTTAAACCAACAAGGATAAAGGGTAGGTGGGAGGGTTTAAAGCAACATGGATAAGGGGTGGGTGGGAGTTTGTTAAAGCAACACAGATAAGGGGTGGGTGGGAGTTTGTTACAGCAACTCGTATAAGGGGTGCGTGGATGGGAGGATGGTAAAGCAACATGGAAAAGGGGTGGATGGGAAGGTGTTAGAGCAACATGAATAAGGGGTGGGTGGGAGGTTGTTAAAGCAAAACAGATAAAGGATGGGTGGACGGGCTTAAAGCAACATGGATAAAAGGTGGGTGGGGGTATTTAAAGCAATACAGACAAGGGGGATGGGAAGGGTTAAAAACAATATGGACAGAAGGGGCTAGGAGCGGTTAAAAGCAACACAGAAAAATGAGGTGGGTGGGGTTAAAAGCAACATGGACAATGGGTGGGTGGGAGTCATTTAAATCAACACAGATAAAGGGTCGGTGGGAGGGTTTAATTCAACATAGATAAAGGGTGGGTGGAAGGGTTTAAAGCAACCTAGATAAAGTGTGGGTGGGATGGTTTAAAGCAACATGGTTAAGTGGTGGGTGGGAGGATTTAAAGCAACACGGTTAAAGGATGGATGGGAGGGTTTAAAGCAACCAAGTTAAAGTGTGGGTGGGATGGTTTAAACCAAAACAGGGAAAGGTGGGGTGGAAGGGATTAAAGAAACATGGCAAAGGGGGTGGTAGGGTTTAAAGCAACATGGACAAAGGGGTGGTGAGAGGGGTTAAAGCATCATAGACAAAGGTGGTGGAGAGGTTAAGCAACACAAACAAAGGGGTGTGTGTGGGCTAAAAGCAACAGAGACAGAAGAGATGGAAGGGGTTAAAGCAACACAGACAAAGTGGGGCGGGGACGTTAAAGCAAGATAGAAAAAAGAGGGTGAGTGGGGACTTTAAGCAACACAGACTAAGAGAGGTGGAAACGGTTAAAAGAAACATGGACAAAGTGGGAGGGGTTAAAAGCAACACGGACAAAGGGGGGTGGGAGGGCTTAAAAGAAACATGGACAACGGGGGTGGGAGTGCTTAAACACGGACAAAGAGGGGGTAGGAGGGGTTAAAAGCAACACAGACAATGGGGTAGTGGGAGTGGTTAAAAGCAACATGGATGGGGCGTGGCTTGGACGCCGTGCAAGATGGCCGGCTAGTTGCAGAGCTCCGCCGCATCAAAGACTCTCCAAACAGTTTTCCCGATGTGAAGGGAACTGTTTTCACAGCGGCCTGCAGTATCTGGCACCGGAACCGGCGGTGAGCACCTACATCACTTGTACGGCCCCTTACAAACCGATTTTTCAGTGTAATTCGCGACGCACCTGTCGCGTACTGGAAAACGCGCGTTTTGGGAAGCCGCCATTTCACATTTCGCGTTGCCGCAGCACCAACGGACTTCTCCGTCTATCTATCCTCTTCAGCGTTGGTTCTCCGCTCTCACCCTCAATCACCTTGCGGACATTGCGGTAAGCGCCGAAGGGATTCCTGCTGCCTGTGATACGCCCTGCCTAATTTTAACCTTTTACTCAAGATGCGATTGTCGCCTGTCAGGAAGCCGCCATTTTGAGCGCATTTTGCTCGCGCTGCAGCTTCCCTCAGCACAATGACTTTTTCTTCATGGCTTCACTGCTTTAGCATCATTTTTGCCTGCTTCTATCTCCTACAAAATGTCTGTTGCATACTGGAGTGTACAACGTTTGCTTCTCTGTTTAATAAATGAACATAAATGAACATTCTTTATGATGAACCCTCTTCTGGATGTATAGCAATATTTCTACAATTGCCTCTCTACGCTTCCTACAGTGTGCCTGCCTATTAGGAGCCTTCCAGCATTCCTATTGTATTGGACCATTGTGCGTTCCATGTTTTCTTCGGAACCTTGTGAACTGCATTCCAGCCATTCTGCGCCTTCTGCCATTTCACATGTCATGGGTGGTCTCTCTATGCTCTAAGCTTTTCAATGTTCCACAAGGCAGTTGTGTCTTTCAGTGACTTTTCGTAAGACCATAAGTACAGTTTAATATCTTTGTGGAGTCCTTTGTTCAGTTCCTATTCCTACCTCTGGTATCTATACTTGACTAACTTTCGCTGGACGGAGTGCTGTCTCTACACCTCCTTTTCGTGCTATCATTAAACTGGACTTTCTCGTATGGTCAAGTTAGCAAGCCTAAATTCATTTTTCCTTCCTCTGTGAAGACTCCTCTAAATTCTCGCACTGATTCACTCGCTTCCTCACAGACTCTCAAGATGGCGACCTCTACTTCTCAACGAGCCTCACAATTGCAGGCCTCTTCAAATAAATCTTCACCTCCGGCGTCTTCTTCCAAACAACTATAACAACATCCTCCTTCACCGGATAAATCTTCCTCTTCATCCTCCATGGATTTGATTTTAGAAGAAATCCGGGCGTTACGACCATTTGTTGAGGAAACAAGTAAAGATATGCAACTTTTAAAAGATAAGTGGGAGATCATGGATGCTCGCATTTCCTCAATTGAACAACAAATCCCTGAGGTTCAATCTAACACACAACGCATCACTTCCTTGGAAAATACTGTTCTTTCACTTCAACATCATACGGAGGATTTGGAAAATCGCAATAGAAGGAATAACCTACGTATTTATGGTTTGCCAGAATCTCTTGAGGGGGATGACCCAGTCACTTTTTTCACCTCTTTTCTTCCAAAACTTTTGGACATGCCATCTTCTACGACCATCAGCATCCAAAGGGCTCACAGACTTGGACCACGTACAACTACATCTACAAAGCCTCGGGGTGTCATCATCCTTTTTTTAAAATTTACGAATCTTCTATCCATTCTTTCTGCAGCTACAGCCAAACGACAAGTATCCTGGCAAGGTCAACGTGTATTTCTAACCCAAGATGTATCTAATGCTACTACCTCTAGACGTAAGGAATTTCTTTCCCTCCGCCCCTCTTTGCGCTCCATGGGAGCACGCTATGGCTTGTTTCATCCCTGCACCTTCAGAGGGACTCATCAAAATAAGACTTGGACCTTTCAAGACCCTGGTGAACTTCGAAACTTCCTCCTTCTGCAGAATAGTGATGGAATGGAATCCTCCCCTTCAAATAGTGGCTAACTGGTTTTACTATTTTCTTGCCTCTACCTTCTAGTTGATCTGTTCTTTCTTGTACTTATGTACTCCATGTGTTATGCTTCTTGTTCTTTCTCCCTTTATTTATTTCCTCTAGTATGCTGTAGTGTTTATTTCTGATTTATATTCCGCTTGCTTGTATTTTATGTTATTTTATATTGTTTGTATCTCATATTATACTTATTTTTGTTCAATATGACCCTCTTAATAATTGTTTTTGTTTCCTTCCATTGCAGAATTGTACTTTACCGACTATTCCCTTCATCCTATGTCATCCCTATCTAGTTTTGTGAGGTCTCGGTGCGGTCTTGTCTCTGCTCCTGGTCTGCTTCGTCTTGTTACGTGTCACCACTTCCCCATATCCCTCTTTGTATTCACCTTCAGGTATGTTTTTTGCAGTCATCCTTATGGATTTGTACTGTCTTCTCTGTTTTCTCTCTCCCTTTTCTCGCTCTAATTTTTCTTCCTTTCCTTTATCCCTGCTTTTCCCCCTTTCCCGTATTCTTTTTTCATACTTTCTTACTTCCAGCCTTTTTATACTTGGTTTTTCACTATTACTGTATATTTTGCACTTTACGAATTTGAATTGTTAACTCTGTTTCAATATTTAAAGTTGTTTCATGGAATGTGAAAGGTTTTAATAATCCTATTAAGCGGCAGAAAGTACTATCTCACCTTTCCTCTTATAATCCTGACATGGCTTTTATCCAAGAGACCCACCTCTCTGAAGTTGAATCTCTAAAGTTGAAAAGACAATGTGTTGGTACCGTGTTATTCTCTCCGGCCCTCCATAAAAAGAATGGAGTTGCTATTTTGATCCACAAACGACTCAAATGCAAGATTGTACTGGAGGAAAACGATGATGAAGGTCGTTGGGTATTAGCTAAATTACTTATTAATGCAATTCCAATTACCTTGTTTAATGTCTATGGTCCCACGCACTTTGATTCTTCCTTTTGGCCAACAATCACTCCCAAATGCATCCAACGTAAAGACGATTGTTTCCTTCTAGGTGGTGATTGTAATCAGATAGTTGATCCCTTCTTGGATCGTAAGTCCTCTGTCCGCTTCACCCCACATAAGCCCCATAAACAGTTCTTGGATACTATTGCAGAGGCCCACCTTGTAGACTCTTGGAGACTCACTCATCAAGACACTTTAGATTTTTCTTTCTTCTCTCCCCCACATGCTTCCTTCTCTCGTCTAGGCTATATTTTTCTCTCCCCTTCTTTATCCCAAAATCTTTTATCTTCCTCTATTGAACCTATTGTCATCTCTGACCATTCTCCTATTGTTACAGACTTTGACCTCCTTCCCCCTCTTCCTAAATCATCTCGTTGGCGTTTTAGTTCTTCCTTACTAACTGACCCTAATTTCTCCACATCCTTCCGCTCTTTTACTACTAAATTCTTTCAGCTCAACTCTGATCCTCATCTCTCTCCACATGTTTAATGGGATTCTTTCAAAGCTACAGCTCGGGGATTCATTATTGGCTTTGTTTCTAAGGAAAAAAAAAATTCTCCATAAGCGTACTGTTGCTTTGGCGCATATTAAATCCTTGGAACATCGGTTTTATACCTCCTCCCCCAAACATATGCCTTCTGAACTCCTTCAAGCTAAAATTGCCTTCAACAAACTCACCACTGATTCGGCTTCTTTCTTCCTTCTTCGTAGTAGCGCTCGCTACTATGGGGGTCATAACAAATCAGGCAAATTACTCGCTAATTACCTCAAATCACGGAAAGAACGTATTTTCATAGATTCCATCTATTCCCCTTCTAATGTTCTCCTTCACACCGATAAAGATATTTTGAACCAATTTCAATCTTTTTAAAATCTTTGTATACTCCCGAAAATCCCCCTTCACCTTCTCTTCTTCAATCATATTTTGATAATTTGCCTCCACCTGATACATCCCACCTTCACTTCTCAGATATCGAAACTGATTTTACCTTACATGAACTTTCCACTGCATTGTCTTCCCTTACCAAAGGCAAAACTCCAGGTCCCGATGGTTTTCCGGTTGAATTTTATTTACACTTTTCTGATCTTCTTTTGCCCAAACTTCTATCTCTCTTTCAGTCTTTTTGCTCCACTGGTCTTGCCCAAGGTTCCTTTCAAGATGCCACTATCTGTCTTATCCCTAAAGAAGGTCACGATCCGAAATTCTGTAAAAATTACCGCCCTATCTCTTTGGTTAATGTTGACTATAAACTATATGCTAAACTGTTAGCCCTACGTCTTGATCCCTTCATGCCATCCCTCATTGGGAAGGAACAATGCGGATTTGTTAAAGGTCGTCTCACATCGGATAATTCCAGACTTTTCCTCAATGTTTTAAATAAAGCCTCTTCTCTTTCTATCCCCCTGGCAGCTATCTCTGTAGATGCTGAAAAAGCCTTCGACAGAGTTGATTGGTCTTTCCTACTTGCTTCGCTAAAGTGGCATGGTTTTGGTCCCAAATTTATTTCGTTTATTTCTTTAATTTATTCTACTCCCAAAGCTTCAGTCCTGGTAAATGGTCAGCTCACTTCATCTTTCACACTTCAACGTGGGGTTCGTCAAGGATGTCCTCTTTCCCCGCTTCTTTTTATCTTAGCTCTTGAGCCCTTTCTATCCTCTATTCGTAACAATTCTTTGATTTCTGGTTTTCCATATGGAGACCATCAACTCAAATTATCTGCTTATGCTGATGATATTCTTTTATTTATTTCCGATCCAGTTTCTTCTGTCCCCTCTTTGTTAGCTGAGTTTGAGAAGTTTTCTCTTGTCTCAGGATATAAAATCAATTCCGACAAGACCGAAATTCTTCCATTGACTAAATATTGTCTCCCACACTTCTTTACCTCCACAGGCTTCGCTTGGAATAGTAATAAGATAAAGTATCTTGAAGTTCTTTTCTCTAACTCTATCTCCTCCTCTATCAAACTTAATATGAATGCAGTCATCTCTAGAATTGAGCGATTGCTGTCCTCTTGGAATCCTCTCTTTCTTTCCTGGTGGGGTCGTCTTGACTCTGTCAAGATGGTGATCGCACCTATTCTGATTTATTTATTCTTTATGCTTCCTGTCCACATCCCGGCCACTTACTTTCATCGCATTGACTCTATTCTATCCAAATTTCTGTGGAAACAGAAAAAGCCTCGTATATCTTTAGCGACTCTTCGCAAACCCAAATCTAATGGAGTAATTAATTTTCCAGACTTTCAACTCTATCATAAATCCTTCTCTCTTCGTCAGGCCTCCCGATGGCTATCGTCTGAGTTATCCCCTTTTTCTCCTCTTTGGCTTCTTGTTGAACGTTCTTTATTACTACCTTTTTCATTTCAAGATGTTCTTCGCTTTACTTCTAAATCTCCTTATACTATCCCTCCTCTGTTCAAACATACTTCTTCTCTTTTGAAGCCTTTACTTTCCCCATTGCTCATTTCTCAAGAGTCTTTTCTACTTTTACCCATTTGGTACAACTCGCTTATCCTTTTGCACAATAGACCTATTTCCTGGTCCTCTTGGAGATCGAAAGGTATTATTAGGGTTCATCATCTCTTTGATGGTTTTTCACCTTGCTCTTTTCCTCAATTTCAGTTGCAGTTTCACTGCCCTCGTTCATTTGCACAGAAATATTATATCCTTATGGAAATTGTCCTTGATCGCTATTACTCTCTCCCTTCTTCAGAAATATCTCCCCCTTCTTCCCCTCTTCTTTCCATACTCTCCACTGTTCCTAAAGCCTCTCTTATCTATCGCTTCTTCTCTGCTCCTAACCCTGACCGCCCCAAATCTAAGATAGAATTATCCTGGGAGAAGGACTTGGCTTGTTCCTGGTCTATCTCTCTCTGGGATAAATTATGGATGAAAACTTTGAAGACTTCTCGCTCTGCATCCCTTACTCAGTCCGTCTTTTTATTCTATCATAGACTTTATCTTTCTCCTCTTTCCCTGTCTCATTTCCTTTCTTCTTCCACCTCTAACTGCTAGACATGCAATACCCCTGAAGCTGATCTATTTCACCTTTTCTTTCTTTGTCCTTCTGTTCAAGTTTTTTGGAAACAAGTTTGGTCTCGCATCTCACACATCTTTACACTCTCTGTTCCCTATTCCAATTCCCTCATCTTTCTAGGAAGTCTTTCAGACTCTTTGGACCTTCCTCCACATTCACTGGGTCTCCTTGATCTCATGCTAGCCCACGCTTTTCAACACATTGCCTCCAATTGGAAGTCCCTTACAAATCTCTCCATTCGTTGTTGGTGGAATTTCCTGTGTAACTCCCACAGACTTGATGTTGCCTTTGCCTCCTCTTGTAAACCTCCTCGCAATGTTGAGCTTTATTGGTTATCCCTTACTTTGTATTTAAATCAGTCTGTCAACAAAGGTTATACTCCACTTTCCTCTGACAATTTTAATCCCCCTTAAACATATGTACTTCTGCCTGCAGTTTCGTTCCTTAAATTTCACAGTTTAGGTTTTTCACTCAAGTTATAATTGATACTTCTGCTTTTAGTTATTGTGCACTTGTTTTTGTTTTTCCTTGCCGATAATTGTTTATTCCTATACTTACATATATATATGATTGCTGTTAACATGGTTTTTTTTATTTCCCCTCTTCCCTTCCCTTCTTCCCTCCCCCCCCCTTAAAATTAGAAAATGCTTGGATTTTCTCTTTGTGTCACCAGTAGTTTAATATTCATTTTTATTTCCTATTTTTTCCTATTCATTTTGTTCCTACTGATGTCACCTTGTTGTTTTTTTATATCTTGTTGATTCAATAAAGTTTTCAAACTTTAAAAAAAAGCAACATGGACAAAGAGGGGTGACAGGAGTTAAAAACAACATAGACAAAGGGTGCTCAGAGAGGTGAAAAGCAACACGGAAATGGGGAATGGAAGGAGTTAAAAGCAACATGAACAAGAGGGTGGGAGTAGTTTAAAGAACATTGACTTTGTGTTGTGAGGGGTTAAAAGCAGCACGGAGAAGGGGCATGGAAGGGGTTAGAAGGAACACGAACAAGGGGTATGGGAGGGATTAAAAGCAACACATACAATGGGGCAGAGGGGGGGGTAAAAGCAACACAGACAAGAGGGGTAAAAATGGGGTTAAAAGCAACATCGATAATTTTAAACTAACATGGACACTAGGGGTAGGCAGGGTTGAAAGCAACGTGGAAGCGTAGCCTAGACAGAGACTTCAACACCCTCTTTACCTCCAAGGCTGAATACTCACTTCAGAAACTGAGGCACAGGCATTACAAACAAGGGTAGAAGGTGGGTAGGCTTCTGGTGGGGCAGCTGAGACAGAGGGAAGTGGAGTTAGCTATACCTACCGTCACAACTGACTCAGGGACCCTGGTCACCAAACCGCAGGAAATCACAGCTGCATTCGCTTACTAATCCCGGGTTCTTAACTCCTCAGAAATAACCCCCATGGAGGCACAAGAAGCCACCTTCCTGGACGTTGTCCATTTACCCTGCCTCACAGATGAAGGCAGAGAATGGCTCTGAGGTGGGATCTCCAAGGAGGAGATAGTACAGGGCATCTGAAACCTACTGTATCACAACACCCCGGGGAGGGTGGCTTCCCCGCAGAGTTCTACAGGTGGACCAAGTCCGAGATAGTGGAGCTTCTCCACAAGGCCTTTACTAAGGCTGACTGATCGGGTTGCCTTGGTTTAACATCCAACAAGGCACTGATCTCAGTTCTGCCCAAGCTGGGTAAAGACCCCCTTCTCTATAGCAGCTATTGTCCCATCTCCTTGCTCAACTGGGATATTAGGATACTGGCAGCATACTGGCTACCTGCCTCAAGCAGGTTCTCTCCTCCCTTATCCATCACACGCAGCTGTTGTAATGGGCCGCTCATCACGCAATCACCTACAAAAACTGGTCGATGCAGTATGGATAGCAGTGGACCTGCCGGAGGTGGTTTCTGTACTTTCGTTGGACACTGAGAAGACTTTTGATAGGAGTCCTTTTCACCACGCTCCAGAAATATGGCCTAGACGAGAAGTTCCTCTCCAAAGTGCACTGGCACTATGACTCCTGCACAGCGCATGTTAACAGTGGTGGCTTCCTCTCCAACCTTTCACAATCTGCTGTGATACACTCTAGGGGTTTCCACTCCCCCCCTTCTGTTTCTTTTTACCATGGAGTCCCTGGAGGTGTCAGAATGGTTTGTGGGTTTCCCTACCCCTGGAGGCCCCTCAATACCTATACTCAGACGACATTCTGCTCACCCTGTTGTCCCTTCCCTCCTTCATCCCCTCTGTGCTGGAGGTCATCGGTGCCTTTGCGTTCATATCCGGCTATTTGGTCCACTGGGGTAAGAACAAAGGCCCTCCCGTTATTGAGGATTACCACATGCACGGCCTTTGTCAGGTATCCATTCCAGTGGAAAAAGGCCCGGAGAGCATGGTGGCCGATAATTTGGACCCATGTGGCATGAGCGCATGTGGCAGGATTTTATGAAGTGATCCCAAAAGAACCTATCACTGTGTGGTCGGACTCAGGTGGTGAAATGGTAACCCTCCCACAGTTCATGTGTGTGTTGGGTATGCATCCTCAGCTGACGCCCCTCTTTACTCTTCAGCAGGTGGACAAGGCCATTAAAGCATTCATCTCGCAACCGGAGAGACCTCATCTGGCCATCAGGAAAGTCATTGTTCATAGGTTCGGAGGGGGCTTGAGCCTCCTATCTGTGAAGCATTAGTGCATGGCTCTGCATCTGCATCTGGCACAGCTGGCATACATGCACGCCCGGGTCCAAGACCTGTGCTTTGGGTCATGATTGAGAAAGGATTCCTGAAGGGCTCTCCAGGGCAGTACTGGCCCTCTCAATACCAGGACTGCAATCCCCATTCACCAGTCAATGTACAAAACCTAAGCACGAGCCCACAAGCTCTTCTTGGTAGACGCACACCTGCATGACAGGGCACCCATTTGGAACAAATGCGCTATCTGTGTTGCGGGGAACATGCTTAATTGGGGCCCCTGGTGCATGGCAGGGATCCAAATTCTCACAAATTTGCTCTCTCACGGTGAGCTCAATACCTTTGATGCTGCAGGGCAAATTTGGCCTACCACCTAATCAACAGTGGCGCTACATGCAACTACGTCACTGCATGATGAGCAGACTTGGCCCACAACCCTGGTCCATTCCCCATTCCTCTGTGATTGCGTACCTTAACGCCTGAGACCAGTTTAAGGGCATGATGTCTGGATTCTAAAATCTTCTAATTCGACACCTCTATTCACAACCTCAGGTGGCAAGCCTTAAGGGCGACCTGGTAGACTCATCTACAGTTTTAGTATGAGAAGGGGGGCTGGGGAGAGGTCCTGGAGGGCCTGAGCCAGGGAGTTCGGGAAGCCCGGATGAAATTCAGCCTTTTCAAGATCCCCAGGGTCGGCAGTGGACATTAGTGCGGCTCCAGGATGCGGGTCTGTGGCCACACTCTTCCTGCTGGAAGTACAATCACGTTCCTTGTGACATCGTCCATCTCTTACTGGACTGCCCTGCTATCCATCCCATTTGGGATGGATAGCTACCAGAATCCATGAGCATGCCCTTGCAACTCCCGGGCCCATTGATCCTTCTCCATGACCTGGCTCACCAATTTCTCACCAGTGGCCTCACAGCAGCCAGAATCTGCATTATGCGACATCGGCACTCCCCACAACTGCTCACGCACGATGAATGGCTCACAGCCATGAATTAAACTGCCTCCTATGAGAAGATAATTCATAATCTGATTGACAAGTCCAACCTGTTTCTTTTCATATGGTCCCCCTTCCTGCTGGAGGACTGGCCCTCACCCTTCTCCTCTGCCACGATGTGCCTTCTCCACCTTCCCCCCTTTCCAACTGTGTTTCTTTTGCCATGCCTTACACGAACACTGCCCGCTTCTGCCACCCTCCCATCCTCTTCTTCTCATTCCCCTCTCTTCCCTGCCTCCTCCCTCTTTCTCTTTTCTTTCCTTCCATCTCTTTCTTTCGCCTCTTCTGGAGGCGACTCTCCCCTCACCACCCACCATGACCCCCGACTTATGACTGGCTCTGTTGATCCACCCCTTTGCTTGATAGTTATGTTGGATAAGCATGCGTCACTGCTAACAGTTGTATGTCTTTCTTGTGTCAGCGATGGATGTACATGACATTACTGCCTTTGTTTTCCTTGGAATCTTTGACATCAAGAAAGATAATTACAAAGAAAGGCAACATGGACATCTAGAAGCAACAAGGACAATGAGGAGGTGGGAGAGGTTAAAAGCAACTTGTACTATATGGGGTTAAATCAAGCAACTTGGCTAACGTGGTGGCAGGATTTAAAGCAGGCGTTACAGGCAACAGGGGTAGGAGGGAAGAAGCAACACAGAGAAAGGGGTAGGAAGGAAGAAGCAACATGGACAATACGGGTAGGAGAGAAGTGGCAACACAACATGAAGAAAGAAAAAGGAAACTAGAACCTCAATTACACCACGAGCAGTGAAAAGACACTAATCAATCAATCAATCAATCAATACATTTATAGAGTGCACTACTCACCCCCGAGGGTCTCAAGGCGCTGGAGGGAGAGGGGGCCCTACTGCTCGAAAAGCCAGGTCTTGAGGTGTTTCCTGAAGGTAAGATGGTCCTGGGTCAGCCGTAGGTGTGCGGGGAGGGAGTTCCATGTCTTGGCGGCCAGGTAGGAGAAGGATCTTCCTCCGGTGGTGGTTCTGCGAATCCGTGGGACGGTGGCGAGGGTGAGACTGGCGGAGCGGAGGTGGCAGGTAGGATTGTAGAATGATAGGCGGTTGTTGAGGTATTCGGGGCCTATGTCGTGGAGAGCTTTGTGTGTGTGGGTGAGGAGCCTGAACGTGATCCTCTTGCTGACGGGTAGGCAGTGCAGGTTTCTCAGGTGGTCTGATGTGTGCTGTGACGAGGGATGTCGAGGATGAGTCGTGCGGAGGCGTTCTGTATGCGCTGAAGTCGTTTCTGAAGTTTGGCCGTAGTTCCAGCGTAGAGGGTGTCCCGAAGTCTAGTCGGCTGGTGACGAGGGCCTGAGTGACTGTCTTTCTGGTTTCAGTTGGGATCCACCAGAAGATCTTTCGGAGCAAGCACAGGGTATTGAAGCATGAGGATGAGATGGCGTTGACTTGTTTGGTCATCGTGAGGGAGGAGTCCAGGATGAATCCCAAGTTGCATGCGTGGTCAGTGGGTGTTGGTGCGGTGCCCAGCGCTGCGTGCCACCATGAGTCGTCCCAGGCGGATGGGGTTTGTCCGAGGATGAGGACCTCCGTCTTGTCTGAGTTCAGTTTCAGTCGAGTGAGCTTCATCCATTCCGCGATAAATAAATTAATTAATCAATCAATAAAACTTTATTTCGGCTCTAAGTCATAAAAGCACAAAAGATAAAAACATAACAGAAAATAGTTGAAAATATATTATATGAAATGTGCAATATAAAAAACATTATGATATCCAATGCCTCCTTACTACCTATCCGGCTCCTGCAACATGGTAGTTTTATGCATTAAGTCAAGAAGTACCAGGTGTCTCCCTCACTGATGTTGTTCATTGACATAGTTGCATAATGTTATGTTCTTGTTATGTTGTTATGTTATTTTGTGTCTTTTATAGCGCTCGGCTACTCAAAAGAGTGTCCCGGCGCTTTATTGACAACCTGAAAAGACAAACACAACACACATATTAAAAGAAACAGGGTCAGCAAAATACAGAAATCTAGGAAGCAAAAAGCCAAGTTTTCAAGCCCTTCCTGAAAGCGAACAAATTTGGGGTGCTACGTAGTGCCAGGGGTAGGGAATTCCAAAGCTGTGGGGCCCGGAGCATAAAGGAACGACCTCCCATACGAGCCTTCCTCACACGCGGAACGATGGCAAGGAACAGCAACTCTGACCTCAGAGATCGGGAAGGACGATAGGAGACAAGCCTCTTCTGAAGATATTTAGCCCCTGTGGCATAGAAGGCCTTGTGTGCAAGAGTTAAGGCTTTAAAAACTATCCGCTGTTGGATAGGCAGCCAGTGAAGCAACTGCAACAAGCCAGAAGCTCTGACACGCCTATGCAGGCCAAAAATGGCTAATACTATAACTGCACATCAAGCTGTATAGAAGTTAATACACAATATAATAGATTGGACAGCGATCAAAGATTAAAATATATAAATACCCTGGTAAAAATTCCTGAATCATTTAAATAAATATTGCTCCATTATTAATATCAGTATCCATTTTCAGGATCGTCACTATATAAATTTCCATATGAAATGCTCATCTTGTAACTTACTCTCCACACACCAACAGAAAATGAGAAATAGCAAAGACTATGAATCTACTTGTATCAAATCTCAAGATCGTGAGTGCTTCTTTGTACTTCCAGGTTCTCAAATTCCAACAAATCGGAATAATCCAACATCTACTATAGATCACATAAGTTGGACAGAAAAAGAAAATGAGCTTAATGCTTTCTTTTGAGTCACCACAGACCGGGCACTGCAGCTCATTGACCCGTGGCGTACGCTCCCACTTGACAGTATAGGCCTGGAGAGGCAAGGTTCCATACCAGAATTGCAAACACTGTTGCCTTGCTAGAGGGGGTTCTATTTCATCCAGGACGTTTTCCTGTTCAAAGAAATCCTTAACTGTAATAAAGGCATTTGGTAACGATTCATGCCTTGACTGACTGTGTAAGAGATTATCCCTATATTGCCAATATATTGTTTTGATAAATAATTTGGCAATAGCTCCAGCCTGGTTCGGGTACTCCATAGACCATGAATGCCAATCTCTGTCACTGTCCCCTTCACATACTTTAGCCATGGAATTCTACAAGAGCCCACTTTAGACAAGATTTCCTCTAGCCATTGGTGATAGAAAGATGACTCTGTGGTAGCCCAGATACTCTTCCAGTAAAGTAAGGGGCGCAGTGGCAATCTGTCTGAGAGATCTCTAATCCAAAAGTCCAACCTAAGTGGAAGCACCCACCAACAGAAGTATAAAGCGATTTTCTACCATTGCCAATGGGGTCGCACCCAGGTGCCCCCGCAACTCTGCACTGTAGGCAGCTGTCCTCCAGGCCATAAGATTATAAACCTATATTGCTGGCAGGATGGGACGATACTGTGAGCTGCATGACAATTTTAAAATATCTCCCACTACTCGCTCCGTTTACTGCATTATGTGAGCTTGACAGCCCAGATGTTCTGTCAGAGTGAAGCCTAGATACACAAATGTGTGCATACGTTCCAATGGGGCCCCTACTAAGTGAGATGGGTCCTGGTCAAGAGCCCAGGATTCAGGACCATGTACTTAGTTTTTCTCACATTAATCTCTAATCTCCTCAATTGGCAGAAACATTCAAACAGGTTCAACAGCTTTTGGAATCCCATCAGGGTTTTGGAGAGTAGTAAGGTATCATCAGCACACATGAAGGCAAGAATCCTCCTATTTGCTAATATGGGTGCGTAGTTGTCACACTGATCCAGGAATCAGGCCATGTAAACAAAGTGGGGGCCAATACGCACCCATGTCTGAGTCCTCTGGTTATGGGGAAGGGATCAGTTAGCTCACCTGCACTACCATGGCTAACATGTGCATAGCTGTTAATATGCAGTCTAAGTATAATGTATAGCAAATGACTTGGCACCCCCACCTCAGAGAGAACCTGCCAAAGCATTGACCTTGGTACTAAATATAAGGCAGAGCGCAGGTCTACAAACACTACATAAAGACGCCCCTTCCCAATGTGACTGTGTTCCAGTACAGCATTTGTAAACGGAACACTTCATCAACTGTACTGTAGTGTAGTTCCTATTTTCCCTATAGGCCCTGCGCATTGGAATAACATGAACAGCTGTGTAGACGTAGGACTGAGGTCTTCTAGGTCTCTACTGACTATGTTAGACTTAATTTAGGTTTGCGCCAGCTAGCTCAGAGGTCACTGGAAACTTTCTTGCCTGAATAGGAAGTGATCAGCTTCCCTGGCTCAGACAAGAAGGGATTCAGCTTCCGACAACCGCATAAACATGACAACTTTGCTCCCTCAGAATAAGAGTCAATCTCTAGAGTCGTGTGAAACAAAAGACAGCTATTTCACTCAGTCAGTTGTGCAGTTTTAATTTCACCACGGTGCAGAGAATAGAGAGACGGGCGTTTTCAATAAAAGATATTATTTATTGAGCAGTCTTCCTTCTCATGCAAGAGAAATGAATTGCCACAATTGCAAGACTTGTTATAAAGTAAAGTACGTACAGTAAAAGGAGTATTATGAAATAATACTGTAAAAGCATTGATATGGTTTCTTAGCCATAAGACACTTTAAAATGGATAAAATATATATACATATATACATAGGCTGACATGCTCAACTGGTGCTTCTAAAATACGCCTACCCCGGTGTACCTGACCTAAGCCTAATACGTGGGAAGGAGTAAGTAAGTAGCAATTTAAGTTAAGTAGGTTTGTTGCCAAGGAACTATTCAAGAATTCTCTCTAAAGGTTTAGTCAGCACTGTACCTTGGGAATAGAATGTAGGAGGTCTTGTATCTCACTCTCAGGACTCGATATTCCAGTCACCCGCAAGGGTAGGCTGGAACCGCCGGAGCTGGATTTTCACGGCAGGAGAAAAGACAGCGTCTTTCTCAGCGCGTCAAAGAGGAGGGGCAGCGTCCGTGGGCTTCTCGCTTCAGCTGGGCTCTCGGAAAGTAGATTAGCTGCTCTGCTCCAGAATCACCACTGTGTCTTTGCTTAAGGCAACGTTGGTATATTTATACCTGAAAGATGCCGAATTTGACGTAAGGTTTGGACATAAGACGTCAATAAAGATGTCACTAAGAACTGGTCCTGCTTACAGTGCTCGCAGGAGTTCCATTACAAATCAAAACAAAGCAAGCGGGACTTTCCCAGGTTGCTGGGGGTTTGGTGTGTCGAAAGAACTCGGTGTGCTCTCTAGGAATCTAAGGAAGTAGCTTCTGCTGTGTAATGGACTGCAGAGGCGATTTACTGAAATATGGCTCTGATTATTATGCCATTATAGGGATATTTATTGATTATAACCGTATAGGGGCATAAGGTCACAATATTGAATCGGGTTCCTAGATAAAACACATCAGTACTTGTAGACTCTCTAGAGCCTGCCTGCAGAGGTATCACGTTCTCATTATCGGATAGCCTTTCATGTAGTCTACCCAGAAAAAGGTTTTTGCATATTATCTATGAGACTTATTGGTTGATAGTTCGCAGGCAAGTCAAATTAGTCCTTTATTTCCACTCCCCGCCCCCCCCTAAGTGTGTGGAATAGGTGTGCCCTTAACAATTGCTGTAGAAAGCACTGCAAAATAAGCACTCAAAAGATTTTTCTCACTCAAGAATAGGCCACCTGTGATTTTATCTAATCCAGGGGGTTTATTGGGCATTACTCCCCTGATTGCCAAATGTATTTCCTCAGCTGAAATATCCTTGGGTGCTTCTTCTAGTGCATAGGTGGTGAACCCTGGAAAGACATAGCACTCATGCTCATCTTACCTTGATCACTACGCGGCTGGCAGATTTGCCCAGAACCCAACAATCTTGCTTATCAACCATCTGCATATGTAAACTGGAGAAGTTTGCCACCCAATCTCTTGCTGCAGGGATATTTCTATGATGCTGAACCCTTCCTTGCTACCCATTGCTTCCAAAGTCCAAAATGAACGATTATCTTTCAATTTAGCATCTACTAGTAGGGCCTCCCATATACCCTGCTCCCGATAAAGAAATCAGTACTTTGTTTATGCTCTACGCGAAAAAAGAGGAATTGAAACTGAGACACACTGGCAATTTAAAAGTTAGCAAATAAGAGTAACAAATAAGAGTAACAAAGCCGACAGATGGTAATTAATGGACAGACTCCAAGCCTCTTGTTTTATACAATATCTGACACAAGCAACAGTGATTGTGTGCCGTCTTAGGAGAAGACACCTAAAGGTACATATATGGTCTGATTCATATAGGTTAACTTACCCTTTTGTGTAAGTTTACTACTTGAAGGTATTCACAAGCTACTTGCAGAGTATTATGACTCAACACTCCCTATACTAATTTATTTTTATTTTTTTGAGACCCACGGCCTCAGATTTTATTTATTTTCACAAAGTAAAATGTACACAAAGCCAATCAACCATACAATGTTATATAATCAGCAGTCTTTTCATACTCGGCAGTGTGCCCGGCATTCCGGACGTATTCAAGTGAAAGTAAACAGTAGCCAGGAAAGATGCATTAGTCCACAGTTAACGGTACCTAGAATAAAGCAAGCATGTTATATCTGCAGCGTACCCCATTGCATATGGGCAAAAATTGTCCATGACGGGCCAGAGCAGTTGTTCAGGGCTGTGCTTCCTGGGTAATACAGATGGTGCATTGGGCTCAGCCACTTCCCGCAGTATATTACGGAGCACGAGGCTACAGTCATGTGATCATGGCAGTACATAATTACATAGAACTAAAACGCAAGAACAGAAATAATGATCACAGCAGAAACATCACCAACTGCAAACAGAAAAGAAAAGAAAAAGGGGGGGAAACACATCAACAACAATAAGACTAGTGTTCGCATGTATACAGTGTGACTGTATTGCCAACATACTGGGGACATCAGATGGGGCCAGTAGAGGGAGGGAGCAGTCGTGTATTGAGGGTTGCTGTAGCAATGAGGCGGCAGGGGGGAGAACGGTAGACAAGTCTGGTTGATCGTAGCCCCGATGGGGGGGGGGCGGGGCAAAGAGGGGGGGTCAGGGCCAGGCCCCAGGGTGCAATAGTTACTAGGTCATCACCCCACTACAAATGGGCAATCATGTGATACCCGACTGGAGGCAGGCCTGATGGTATGCGGTCAGAGTGGTGTCCCATTCCTGGGCATTTGGATACATGCGGAGCCCCGCCGTCTCCTCCCTGTGTAACGCCACGCTTTCCGCGCTAGCCCAGTTAGCAAATGAATGACGCCAGTCTACCGGCCGAACACTCCCTATACTCATGTGTGCTAACTTCTCCACCCCAATTGCAAAACCACTTGGTACACAGAACTATGCACACCTACGTATAAGGAGCACAGCATTCACAAACTCTACAAATAGTTTGTGAATACTGAAAAGTAGTAAACTTACAAGCTACACCCCACCATCCTGGACTTGATAAGGGACCTGCACCCACTCCTGGAGCACCCAACACAAAGGGCGCATGCCATACCACCACATGTGCAGGTGCTCTGTAGCCTACACCTGCTTGCATCTGGCAGTTAACAGGGGGTGATAGCTGCGATAGGTGGGTGTCCCATAGCTGCCTGTCCCATTTCTTCAGGAAGTTCCTGGAGGCCGTGATGCAGAGAATGCATCATTACATCAGCTTCTCTGACACACATGCGGAACTGCTGAAGACCAAGACTGACTTTGCCAAATGGCACAGCTCCCACATGTCATCTGCTGTATTGATGGCACACACATCCCAATCTGCCCACCTGCAGCCACTGTGTACATCTACAGGAATAGAAAGTCCACCCACTCCCTAAATGTGCAGGTAATCTGTGATGCTGCCTCCCAGCTGCTCCTCCCTTGCTCCGCCCCCCTCCACTATCCACTTATGTCAGAGCAACATACACGCAGCGGGCACGCACTATGCGCGCCGAAGACGCGCCAAATGTAAGCCAGTCTTCACCCGTCCACGCCTGGACAGCACCCAGCCCCGGGCCCCCTGGTCCCCGCATAGTCCACTCCACCCGCATAATGTACGACGCTGCAACCCTCTCTGCACTCAACTCCGGCCGTCTCCCTGACTGCCACCAAGCCGCCCCTGGACACACCCATGGGTCCTTCACCTGCCACTCCTGCAAGTTCGACTGCATCAGGACCCACACTAAATCCACAAACGCCAAACAGAGCTCCGACACTAACCACCTGAAGTGCATCCTGCTCAACACCCGCTCGATCCACAAAACGCCACTGAACTATGGAACCTACTAGACACCACAACGCCGGACGTCGCCTTTCTTACAGAAACCTGGATGAACACCTCATCAGCGCCCGACATCGCCATAGCTATCCCAGACGGTTACAAGATCATTCGAAAGTACCGCATCAACCAAACAGGAGGAGGCATAGCCATCGTCCATAAGAACACCATCCGCATCACAATCAGTTCCGACGACAACCTCGCAGCCGCCGAACACCTTCACTTCCAGATTCACACCGACCCTAAGACCACACTTAGAGGCACCCTCATCTACAGACCACCAGGACCCCGCACACAATTCAGCGAAGACATCACCGACTTCATCAGCTCACACGCCCTCCCCTCCGAGGACTACATTCTACTAGGGGACCTCAACTTCCACCTGGAAAAGAACAACGACAGCAACACCACCACCCTTCTGGACAACCTCGCCAATCTTGGACTCAAACAACTGGTAAACACCCCCACCCACTACGCCGGACTCACGCTCGACCCAATCTTCTCCTTCAGCAAGCAAATCTCCTTCAATCACACCACAGGACTCCATTGGACGGACCACAGCTGCGTCCACTTCAACTACAGAAAGACGACGACCCACCACCACCCACAACAAATCCCCCGTAGAAACTGGAACAAAATTACCACCGACCAGCTCACCACATCGCTATACCAAAACCCTCCCGCCAAATCATTGGACCCAAATCAAGCAGCCATCAACCTCACACAATGAATCACCCACATCGCTGACGAATTAGCACCATTGAAAAACCATCAAAACAAGCCAGGTAGCAAAAAAGCCCCCTGGTTCAATGATGACCTTAAGAAATCCAAAAAGTCCTGCCGCACCCTCGAGAAAGCCTGGCGAAAAAACCCAACCACAGACAACATGACTGCACTCAAGAACGCCGCCCGCAAACACCATCAGTTGATCCGATCCACCAAGAAATCAGCATTTAAGGATCGACTCGACAACAACGCCCACAACAGCAAGGGACTCTTCAGCATCGTCAAAGAGTTTACCAATCCCAGCGCCGGCACCAACGACATCACTTCCTCTCAAGACCTCTGCGACTCTCTAGCCTTGTTCTTCCACAGCAAAATCACTGACATACATAACAGCTTCGGCGATCAGTCTACCCCCCCTACCTCCGAACCGAAGCCCCCACCACCAACCTTTGCACCTGGAACCCAATCAGCACTAAAGACACCATCCGCTTGATGAACTCCATCCACTCTGGATCGCCAACCGACCCATGCCCCCACCACATCTTCAACAAAGCCGACTCCATCATCACACCCCATCTCCGAGACATCATCAACTGCTCCCTCAACACCGCCACCTTCCCGGAAAGCTGGAAACATGCCGAACTCAGCGCCCTCCTGAAAATACCCACAGCAGACCCCACCGAACTTAAAAACTACCGCCCCATTTCGCTCCTCCCATTCCCTGCCAAAGTCATTGAGAAAACCGTCAACAGTCAGCTCGCCGCCTTCCTCGAGTCTAACGGCTCCCTCGACCCATCACAGTCCGGCTTCCGAGCCAAACACAGCACTGAGACCGCCCTCATCGCAGTCACAGACGACATTCGAACACTACTTGACAACGGAGAAACAGCTGCCCTCATCCTACTGGACCTCTCCGCAGCATTCGACACGGTCTGTCATAGCACCCTCATAAAACACCTCAGCGACATCGGAATACAAGGAAAAGCATTGGACTGGATCATCTCGTTCCTCACCGGAAGAACCGAGAGAGTCCGCCTCCCCCCTTTCAGATCAGAGGCCACTGAAGTCATCTGCGGCGTACCACAAGGATCATCGCTCAGCCCCACCCTCTTCAACGTCTACATGAGCCCCCTCGCATCCATCGTGCGCCAACACAACCTCAACATCATCTCCTACGCTGATGACACACAGCTGATCTTCTCCCTCACCAAAGACCCAAACACCGCTAAAACCAACCTACACGAAGGGATGAAAGACGTAGCTGAGTGGATGAAGAACAGCCAATTAAAACTAAATTCAGAAAAGACGTAAGTCCTCATCCTGGGATCATCCCCCTCTGCCTGGGATGACTCCTGGTGGCCCCCGGCCCTAGCAACGCACTCAAACCAACGGACCACGCACGCAACCTGGGCTTCATCCTAGACTCCTCCCTCTCTATGACCAGACAAGTCAACGCCATCTCATCATCATGCTTTAACATCCTACGTATGCTCAAAAAGATTTTCCATTGGATCCCCACCGAAACAATAAAGACGGTCACCCAAGAACTTGTCACAAGCCGACTGGACTACGGAAACACCCTCTACGCCAGAACCACAGCCAAATTACAGAAAAAACTCCAACGCATTCAGAACGCCTCCGCCAGACTCATCCTTGACATCCCCCGCCACAATCACATATCCGATCACCTAAGAGGCCTCCACTGGCTCCCCGTCAACAAGAGAATAACGTTCCGTCTCCTCACCCATGCACACAAAGCCCTCTACGACCTAGGACCCAAATACCTCAACACGCGCCTGACCTTCTACACCCCCACCCGCCAACTACGATCGTCCAATCAAGCCCTCGCCGCGATTCCACGCATCCAAAGATCCACCATGGGAGGAAGATCTTTCTCCTACCTAGCGGCCAAAACCTGGAATTCTCTCCCCACCCACCTCCGCCTTACACAGAACCACCTCTCCTTCAGAAAACAACTCAAAACTTGGTTAGTTGATAAATAACGTACCCCCCCTCCCTCAAGCGCCTGGAGACCCTCTGGGTGAGTAGTGTGCTATACAAATTTTAACTTGACTTGACTTGACAGACATCATGGACAAATTCCCAGGAAGCATCCACGACTCCTACATCTTCCAGAACAGTGGGATCTACACACGCCTGGAATCGGGAGATTTCGGAGAAGGATACCTGCTAGGTAAAGCACTGTGACACACCCTGATAGATATTGCAGATGTAGGTGTTCTTATGCATGTGAGTAATGGCTCTCTCTTTTCCACGTAGGCGACAGCGCATATGCCGTCCGCTCATTCATCCTCACTCCCTACCTGAACCCATCAACCCCGAGTGAGAGACGTTACAATGTGGCACACAAATCTACACGCAACGTCGTGGAGCGCACCATTGGGTGTAGTTAAAAGGAGGCGCCCGTCAGTACTCACCCCTCATCTGCTGTAAAATCATTGCAACTTGCGCAATGCTGCACACTAGGAAAGGAACAGCAGTAGTTGAACTGACAGATATTGAGGATAATGATGATGAATTTGCACAGACTGAGCCCAACACAGCAGGAGTGGCACCAGCAACAGATGGGAGACAGAGACGGGCAGAGCTCACACGTAACTATTTTTAAGTAAGTAAGGAGACACAGCCTGTACATGACGTAGTTTAATAACTGGGCACTACGACAATGAACAAAAGGCACACCATGCCAGTCCAAATGGTGACAACCTTAATAGGCAGTCATGGGTTACTTCACCCTAAATATGTTCATTAATTTGTGGAAGGCATTAACGTCTGCGCCCACGCACAACAGTGCTGGGTGCCTGCAGCTGGCTATCCTCACTGTCTGCTGAGCCAGGGCCAGCAGCATGCCGCCTGCTGCTCCTCCGGGTGTCTGGTACGGGGGTAATGCCGCTCCTGCTGGTGGTCTCATCACTCTCCCCCACACTTAGTGCACCAGCGTTGGCTGACTGGGTGGTCAGCAGCACTTCCAGTGCAGATGTCACCTTCCCCATCCCCCTGGAGACATCAGTGCAGCAGTGCACAAGCCCCTCCTGCATTGCCACGGAGCGCCTGCGGAGCAAGGAAGTGGCAGATGCCAGGCGGTTCACTGCCCTGGTGTGCTGCTCCATATACTGCCTCTTCTTGCCCTGTCCTCGTCCAGTTTGTCACACAGCACCAACACAGACTGGGACATGTTCCGCATGCCCTCAGCCATCTCCTTGATGTTTGTCTCTGTACTGACTGAATCTCCTTCCCCTGCCGGCCCTACACCTTTACCATACTGGCCCCCAGCCCTTCAAAGACCCCATCACCCTGCTGAGTTGTGCTGTGCTCCCGGGCCCTGTGGCGTCTCGCACCTGTGTGCGCACCCTCTGAGGTGGACTGCAGCCCAGCATTTGTTTTCTCCAGTGGACAAGTTGGTGTGTCACCCCCCCTTGTGTCCTCAGAGGACGACTCCATGACATGGAGAGTGGCAACAGCATGCCTCCTGGCCCTTACCCCTAAAGGTGATGTTGCTGCTGGTGAGGCTGAGAGTTGTTGTGAGGCTTGCTGTGGTGGTGAGTCAATCAGCAGTGTTGATGCTGGCTCTGCTGTTGCGGCTGGCTCTGTTGGTGCAGCTGCCTGTGGTGTTGATACCGGTGGTGGTGGAGTACTGTGACCTGCACTTGTGCTGGCATCCTCTGTTCTTACCTTACGGGGTGCCCTTCACTCCTTCTCATGCGCAGTCCTGCGCAATGACTCTCCTGTGGACAGATATGGACATTAGCTCAGTGGTCCTGCAGCCCTGCATTTCAATATTAAATTACATTCCTGTCACACTATCTCAATGTCCTCTGCTACTTCTGACTGATGTGTGTGGCATGCCTTGTTGTTTAGTGTGATGACTGTCATGATGGGTGTTTCACTGACTACATCTCCCATAATGCATTGTTGGTGTATACTAAAACCTGTACTGGAGTGCGAGTCACACAGCCACATTGGGGAATGGGGATAGGGAAGGGGGAGGATTGCTGTGCATGCTTCTTACCTTGTTTTGTGGGAGCTCTGGCTGAGCTGTCTGAATCCCCAATTCCAGACACACTCTCGGGCTCCAGGGTTGACTCAACCAGCTGCTCCAGGTTAGTGAGGGCAGGCGCCCTGCTCCTTCCTCCCCCTTGAGACTGGCCTCTTTCCTCTGTGCAGCCAGTTTCCTCTTGGTAATGATCCGAAGGTCATACCACCTTTTCTTGAGGTCATCCATGTCCTGTGGGCTCACCCCAATAGCATTCACCTGCGCCTGGATTGCCAGCCAGATCTTCCATTTAACTGCTTCTGCTACCTGCAGGGACTGCTTCCCAAAAAGCTGTGTGTGGTGTTTCACCACCTCCTCCACAAGGACCCGAAGCTCACTTGCACTGAACTTTTCCTTTTCCTGTCTGCTCCTTCCCTCTCAGATTCATTGGATGCCATCCTGCAGTTCTCCTCAGCAATGTTCAGCCAGTGGCTCAGTTGCTCTCCTCTGCACTCCCAGCTCTCCAGAAGGTTCTGATTGTCTGCACCTGCATTGGTGTGGCCACTTCCTGGTTGTGGGGTGGGGTGGTTGCACAGGATTGGTTGATTCCTCAATTGCTTGTTTTTTGAATCTCCGATTCGGTATTTACAGATTCGGTATTTACCGATTCGGTAAATACCGATTCGGAAAATACAGATTCGGAAAAATACTGATTCCGTGCACATTTTCCGAATTTATTTGAATCGGTAAATGTTACCGATTTTTTACCTACATCGCATTTACCGAATCCTAAATACCGAATCAGTAAAATTTGGTATTTAGGAATCGGTAAATACAATTTACCTGCATATGGTCCGGTGAAATAGAGTCTAAAAACAGTGCAAGTCTGCTGTTTTTTCCATAAGTGGGGTAAAATAAATAATTTTGCATTTCTGCCTGGGAAAATACTAGGAAAGTGCATCAAGATTGTTTTCTACTTAAGGTTCAAAATCTGATTAAATGTGAAAGCAGATTTTTGTAAATGTGAGTGGATAAGTAACTTTAAAAATGTAATTTAAACTGTCTGAGACAGAAGTGGTTTAAAATCAGTTCTGCCACTCATCACAACTCCACAGCTAGAATGCACATAATTGGCAAGGACAGTTAAAAAATCTGACTTAGTAGGCAGTGGCCTTCCTCTAAGCATAGGAAGGACAGCGTAGTGTTAACTGATGATCACTTAGTAGGGATTAGCAGAATAAAGGGCAGCTTGAGCACTACCTCTTTTGACTTGAAAAGGGTAGGCCTCTCCTCATAGTTCCAAGGAGTCTCCTGGGTAGCCAGGCTCCAGTCACAGTGGGGGAGAGAATCAGTTTGGATCATGTCAAGTGACAGGACAGCTAATCTAAATAGGGAAGTGGCAAGGGAGGTTAAGGCAGTTCACCTGGTGGCAGAAGGTTTTTGCCCTATTGAAATAGTTGCTCCCGGGTAATTTCAAAGTAGGGGCGAGAAGATGTTTTCTGAAAGAAAGGTTAGGGACTGTAAGTAAATAGTTTGGAATAAGTAGCAGAATTTCTACAATAACTGGTCAGCGCACAGTGTCAATTTGGCACCTCAACCACGGTATGCAGTCTAAATATCGAGTTTTTTTATCGAATGGAGATAATATCGAATCAGGAATATCGAGTCTGCAATAATATCGAGGTAAGTAATATCAAGGTAAGTAATATCGATTTTAATAGTAAAGAAAATATCGTAGGTAGTAATATCGAGTTGTTAATATCGAGTGTGTAAAATATCGTATTGTTAGTAATTAATTAATATCGAAAGTAAAAATATAGAGTGTCAGAATATCGACTGTAAAAATATAGAAAGTTAAAACATCGAAATTATAAATATAGAGTGCAAGAATATTTATATTTGTATTTTAGATTGTTAAATATGAAATTTAAGTTATTAAAAAATATATATATTATATAAGTTGTAATAAATAATTTAAAAAAATCATTTATTTAAAAAAAAGTATAATAAAATTTAGGAGCGGGATGTGGGTTTTTAGGGGAATAAGGTGGGGAGTGTTTTAAAAAATTGAATTTTTAATTTAACATTTTTAAATTTTTAATAAACAAAATGTTTTATTAAAAATATTTAAATAAATGTATAATAAAATTTAGGAGCGGGATGTGGGTTTTTAGGAGAATAGGGTGGGGATTGTTTTAAAAAATTGAATTTTTAATTTAAAAGTTTTACATTTCTTATTAAAAAAATGTGTTATTAAAAATATTTAAATAAATGTATAATAAAATTTAAGAATGGGATGTGGGTTTTTAGGGGAATAGGGTAGGGAGTGTTTTAAAAAATTTAATTTTTAATTTAAAATTATTAAATTTTTTATAAAAAAAATGTTTTATTAAAAATATTTAAATAAATGTATAATAAAATTTAGGAATGGGATGTGTGTTTTTATGGGAATAGGGAGGGTAGTTTTCTTTACATTTTGATTCATATATATATATATATTTATTTTTAAAAATGTAATTTATTGATAAAAATTTCAAAAATTTAAATTAAAATTTAAGAGTGGGATGTGGGTTTTTATGGGTATAGGGTGCGGAGTGTTTGAAAAATTTGAATTTGTAAAAATGTTTACTAAAATGTTACAATTAAAATAAAATAAAACAAATAATAGTAAATTATAATGGTTTTGTGTACACTACATTACCTGAGTTTGTTGTTGGTGGAGTGGGATTACTTAATAATATTGTTTGATTGTTCAGCATCTTCCCTGAGTTTATACTTGGTGGAGTGGGAATAGTAAATTATATAGGTTGATTGTCCGGCACTTTTCCGGAGTTACTACTAGGTGGAGTGGTAATAGTAAATTATATGGGTTTTGTGTCCAGCACCTTCCCTGCCTTTGTACTTGGTGGAGTGGAAATAGTAAATTATATATGTTTTGTGTCCAGCACCTTCCTTGACTTTGTACTTGGTGGAGTGGGAATAGTAAATTATATGGGTTTTCTGTCCAGCACCTTCCCTGAGTTAGTACTTGGTGGAGTGGGAATAGTAAATTATATTGTTTGAGTGTCCAGCACCTTTTCTGAGTTTATACATGGTGGAGTTGGAATAGTAAATTATATGGGTTTTGTGTCCAGCACCTATCCTGACTTTGTACCCCCCGTGTCCACCCCCCTTTGGCCTTCACTCCGGGGGCCCACAGGGGGCCCCCAGAGTGAACACCGCCTGCCTTTCCGTGGCGGCATTGCCGCCGCGGAAAGGCATTGCACACTTGCCATTGTAATATGGCTGGCGGTGTCTCATAGACACCGCCACCGCAATGCGACCGGGGCGGAAAAGTGGCGGGCGGTGTTTCCCTCCGTTGCGGTCCCCCCCCCGCCATTGTAATGTGGCGGGGGGGAAAAGGGTGGCGGGCAGTCATTTCTCTCGGGCGGATCGCCACCGCCACCATGGCGGTGGCGATCCGCCCGACATCCTAATGGAGCCCTTAGTATTTTATGAAAGTAAATATAATGATATTAACTATGTTGAACTCATGTATGTTAAAATTATTATAACAATATTAATGAATTTTTGGAATTGTTAGTAATTAAAAAAAAATATTAGAGTCATAGCATGTTTTAAATATTTTATAATTTTTAAAAAGTAGGTTGTAAAATAAGAAATCAGAAAATAATTTTATTGACATTTTTCAATGTTATCTGTACATTTTTATTTTCATTAAATAAATTAAAAATATTTACATATTCATCACAGTTGTACATTTGTCTCCAAAAATTATTATTGCAAATATAATTTATTAGAATTATTTTGAAGTAAAGTAATATTTATTAAGTGTACATTTTTTGTTTTTTTCACAGTTTTTAATGTAAAAATAAAAATGTATTTGACAAGTCATATATAACAACATTTTTTATAATTTTTTAACATTGTGGTAGTATTTTTTTAAAAATATTGTAGTACACATATTTATAAACATTACTACAAAAAGGTAGGTTTTGTTAACATTATTATAATATTTACATTTGTAATTTTTGAAATACATTTTTATTATTAATATATAAAATATTAATAATAATAATTTTTAAGGATACATTGCTAATGTTTTTAGGTAAAATATTGGTTTATACAAACAGTAAATAATAGTAATATTAATAACAGTATTGTTTATTCATACAGTCATGTAAGTAATTTTTAATAAGATAAATGTTTGTTTATTTAATATAAAGTCATTGAAAATAACATATAGTACATTGGAATAATTTTTATAACAATGTTACATTTTTGTTTAATTGAGAAAAATACAATAGTTACATAATGTATATTGTAATATGTGTAAAATAATTTTTCAATGTTATTTAATGTTAATATAAATGGGACTATTTGTTTGTTTGGGCCTATTTTGTAACCGCACCATGTTATTTTGGGTCATTTAGATTTCGAAGAGCTCGCGGTTGGAGCCTGCTTCGCGTGTGGAAGGGTAAGTTTAATTTTAAGTACTTTATATAAGTTATATGTTTAGTTGGAGTGTTTGTGGAGTGTGTGTAAGTTTTCTATTGTTTGGTAGTTGTAGGATGTGTGTGTTTTAGGCGGTAGTTACGGTTATAATTTTGGTTCCGGTTTACTAGTTTTGGGTTAGTATGTTGATGTGGTAGGAATAGGGTTAGAAATGTAACGTAATGTTTAGGATTGTGTTTAATAATGTTTTATATTGTATGTTGGGGTGTATTGTGTGCGGGTGGGTATGTATTTTTTCTATTTTACAGGTACTTTATATGGATGTCGTTTTTGGGAGAAGATTGCGTTTTTTTTCGTAAGAAGGGTCTCTATTATTTTTTAATATATTAAAGAGACACTTTCTAACATTTTCGGTTTTTCCTGGAGCGTTTTTTATCTTTTACACTATTTTCGGGTCTTTAATGGCTTATCGTTGGATCCATTATGGAGAAGAATCGTTATGGATCTTTTTTTTAAATTTTATTTATATTACATTTCCATGGAGCGTTTTTTCTATTTTTGTGAACTATTTTCGGGTTTTTTAACGGTTTCCGAGTGGATTGTGTTGGAGCAGAATTTTTTTGATTTCGTGTTATTTTTGGATGATAGCGTTTGGATTGTTTAGGTGGATTACTTCGAAGGAATGACTTATTTGATTACAAAGGTTTCTCTTCAGCAACAAAGTGAGTAAGTATTTTTCATTTTTTTATTGGTGGGATTGTTATGTTATTTTTTATGTAATTTTATGGTATATGTTAGAAATTGTAAGGAAATTATTTAGATATATTTAAATAAATATATTAAATATATTTTAACAATTTTGTTACAGTTTCTAACATGTGTTTAATATCTATATTTTATGTTTACTATTTGAATATTGTAGGTATGCGACTTATGTTTAAATAATTGTTTTAGCTATGGTAGATCGGTATGGTAGGTCTCTGGTGTTGGATATAGGGTTACTTGGCTTTGTAAGGTGTTGTACATTTTTTTTGTTTCTTTAGTTAGTTTCGGGCCTATTTGTGTTATAGATAGCTCCATTCAGAGTTCTTGGTAGCTGTGCTCTTTTTGTAATGCTTGAAGGAGTTTATGTAGGGTTAGGGAACCTCTACCTGTACCTGCTTAGAAAGCATTGTGCCATCCTTCGACAGCGTTGTTGCTTTTAGCTTGTTCATTTAGTGTACTTAGGTAGACGTTCCACTAGGGGATTTGGAATTTGGGTTGCCTTCTGTGTCCAGATCTGTGTAGTCTCCCTACCCATGTGTCTTCAAAATAATCTAAGAGAGGGCTTAGTTTAGTTTCATTTTTTTTATAATAGGGGCTGTCTATTAATAGGTAGTAATGTTCCGCTACGCCTGTAACTGGAATGTAGGCCAGTGCAATTAATTATTTTACCTGGTAGGCAAAAGTACTGTCAGTGCAGTATTGGGTGATTAGGGCAGATTTTTATATATGTTTCCATATACATTTGTTAAAGTGGTAGTAGTAACCTTGGATTGCTGTGTGAGGGTAGGTTTTTAGAATTGTATTTATCATTGCTTTCTCAAAGTTAATGATAATTTTTTGGGGGAAGTAATTATTTGTGAGGTCTTTTATTTGATTTAGTACCTCAGTATAGGTTGTTTGCTGTTTGTTGGGTAGTAGGGCATATATGAAGGAGGATATTGCAGATGGTGTATAATTGGTAGAATGGTTTTGGGCACACTGAGAATGTGCCATCCATCATCCATGTTTCGCATTGGTGTAATTTCACCATATTGTCAGCTGTAGCAAACATTATAATTCTTTCTTTATATGCATTGTCATATATGATGAAAGGTTCATTATTATGGGTAATTGTTAGTTCAGGGGGTATTTGGACTTCCTCCAATGTTTTTGGGGCAGGTGGTGTAGCTGTAGTTATTCTTTTTTGCCTAGCTATTGTCCTTTTTAGAGAATCTATAGAAGGGACTTGACTTGATGCATGTTGGGGGAGAGTTCTTAGATGGTCTTTAAGAATAGTTGTAGATGGGCGGTCTGTGTTAGTGCTTGCTTCTTTTAGTGAGTCAAGCATTTGTATAATTTCTATTTCTGTAACGTTAGGAGGGTCGTTATGTTCTGTTGTGTTAGTTACAGTTGTTTCCTGAGTTATAGCACGACCATAACATTTATTACTGTAATATTTGCTGCATTTCCAAAACACTTTCAATTGATGTTGTTTTTCTTGGGTATATGTATAGCCCATATAACAAAGAAGCATTTTGCCTTTCTGTGAAGTTACAAATTTAGCTTCTTCTGTCATTGTTCTGGTTTCTTTCTACAGTAAATAAATGTTACATAGAGAAATTTAGGTTTGTTTTACGTTTATCATTACATTTATCACATTTGCACAGTATATTTACCAGTTTTTCAGTTGTTTGGAGGGCTGTGCTCTGTGTTTTCATGGTTTTCTTCTCTGTTTCTTTTGTTGATGGCTCTGTTGGTAAAAGAAAAATAATTTATTGTATATGTTTTGTTTACAAGTATTGGATTCCTTTTCACTTGGAAGTTTTCTTTCTAAGTTTCGTTATATAACTTGTCTCTGTTATTTCAGTTTGTATACTTACTTTGTTTTTAGAGTTAATAGGTTTGTAAATGTTGGCCTTTTTTTCTTTAATTGTGGTATATCTGCAATAAATGGTAAAAATTAAAGAAAAAGATTAGTTTATTGTTTAATTTATTATTTGTAGTTTGTAGTGCTAAGCCTAGTAGTTAATGTCAGGTACTTACTTTGGTTTTCTTTATCCATTTGTTTGATAGTAGCAGTTTTCTGTTCTGGTGAAAATTTGGCAGAGTTTCCCCTTCTTCACGTTTTGTAGCACCAAGTGGTATCTAATTGTGTGTTTGCTTTTTTTATATAGTGTTTGAATTATGTGTTGGTTGATTTGATTGGTCGATTTAATTGTTTGGTGTTTTTTATTGGTTGTTTGAGACATTTTTAATTTTTTTGGTAGTTCAGTGAATCGTTTTGTAGATGGTAGGTAATGGTTTTATATTGTGGTGCATTTATTTTTCATTTTTTAAATGTAATATTGTTTTGTAATGTGAGCTGTATAATGTTTTATATGATTATATCATGTGAACTTATTGTAATATAAAAATGTTTTATATGTTATAAATGTTGCTGTTTATTTATTGTTTAATTGTAGTATGTTATATTTTATATATGTATGCTGATTTATGTTACGAATAAAGTGTTTTTTTACAGATATATTTGTATATTTATTATGTATAGTGCAGTCGATAATTAAATTTTTCGATATTTTAGTGGTCTATATTTTAGTTTTCGATATTTTTGATTATGTTTTTATGTGTATTGAAAGTCGATATATTTTAATAGCGATATTTTTTAGGGTCGATAATGTTGTTTTCGATGTTTTTTTGTTGCGACATTTTTGTTGCGATATTTTTGTAGTTTTATGTTTAAGTATTGGGAGTCGATATTTTTGTACTCGATATAATTACGTCGATAATTTTTGTACTCGATATTCGGTCCGTCAATATTGTTTCAGGGATCCCTCAACCACCACCTCCTCAGATAATTTCTTGGTCTGAGTAGACGCTGCTGGAAGAAGGGGACTCATTTAAGGACTCAAGCACCACTCAGTCCTGTTCGCACCCAGGGTCTGGAATGTCCCCCCAATGATGAATGGTTGACCCCTTGTGTGTCTGTCCAGGGACAGAAAAAGCAGAACGTTTTCAGACTCCAAGATAGCCCAGATAACCACAGAGGGCTAGCCCTGCAGGAGTCCAGGCTGGAGAGAGACCTAGAATCTAGAAGCCTGCTCTGAGGAATGATAGTGGAATAACCAGAAAGAACTTCCCTACCATTGTGCAAAAGTGGGACCAAGTCATTTTTTCCCCCTTCGCAGGACAGGAATAGGGTGCTTAGACTTGCCAAGGATGGTCACTATCTAGGAGGGCAAGAACACCAGAGGGCTTACTTAGAATCCCAGTCTGTGCCGGTGTATCACTTTTTATGATGCTCCGGTGGCACAGATTGCAGATCCATATCTACAAGGCCACGCAAAGCCACTTTGTGTGGCTTTTCATGGCCTCGTAGATAATGTGTAAGGCAATGCAGCGTAAGTCACTGTGTTGCCTTACACTGGGTCGGGGAGGCGTTGCAATGGGTGTTCCCACTATGGGAGGGTGGCGCTCACATGGTTGCACTACGTGGCATTCTGCGGAGTTGCAGGAGAACTCAGTGGAATTCCGCGGAGTTCCGCAAGTGGGTGGAGTTGCTCCCTAGCATTCCAATCTGTCTTCCAAGCACAGCAGCGGCACCATTCCACTCAACTTGCATTTTATTAGCCTTTGTCTGCCTGTTTACCACTACAATTGGTGCACTCTGCAAAAAGGTGTCTCTAAAATTACTGAACTAAAAACTATTGTTACTTTACAATAGCCACAGCATTAGGCTTGTCATTCTTTAGTTTAGATAAAACCGCTGATTGATATTCAGAGCCCCTCTAGACCGCAAAACACACCATTATCTACATGATGCTATGACAGCAGCAGCAAGTGCACATCATTCACGTGTCTGACAGTATTAATCGCTCGTGCGTCACGTCAGCACATTCTCTGACACTTTTATAGTTGTGTTCTTATTTGGATGTTGCTGTGAATTTCCATACACCCCGTTCATATCCCAATCTGTTTGCCGGGCTGAAAATCCACCCTCCTGTCAACAACTGATGTTTTCCCAATCAAGTAAGACATTTTAAAAGGCTATGGGACTTATTTACAAGCCCTTTGTGACACTTTTGTGTAACTGTTAACATGGGAAAAGTGACGCAAAAGTGGTGCAAGGGGCTTGTAAATCTGCACCTATATCTTTGTGTGTATACATAACACAATGATGAAAACGAGCAAAAAGAAATACTGAAATACCATCAAAACATCCATGGAATGCTCCATAAATAAGTACTCTGGCTGAAATGTCTTAAAACCTCATTAACTAGGCTTTATATTTCACCATTATAAAACAAGAATAACACGCAGCCTTACCTCCAGTTGATCAGATTGCAGGTCGATTTCACTACAGCGGTCCTGAAACCCGTTCTTCATTAAATGTTTGGTAGCAATATTCCCAGTATAATTTCCAACAGCTCGTGCTAGCCGGGCACAAACCCACAGCTCTGCAGAGCCCGCCGCCACAGCCCTGGGGTTCAGCTAGTGTTTCCAGTGGTCTCAAAGGATCATGATGGCCACTGCTTCCCACACAGCCCGTCAATGGGCCTGTCTAAGGCCCCCAGAGTGTTCCACTGGGGTGTCTTTTTATTGTCATCTCCTCATTGGTCTGCATCCAAACGATGGGTGACAGCGGGTGGTTTGAGAGACAGAGGTAGGTCTGTTATTCAGCCAGGATGTCTGGGTTGCTGGCTAGCAAGTGGAGTACGGTCACTTTAACCGTGGAGTCGGGGAGTGTGCAGAGGTAGGCGCCATGATACCTAGGCCGCAGAGAATGACACCATCTGACACGTGACCTGTCTCAGCCGGAGTCCATGAAGGGTACTCAGAGAGAATAGCTTCAGGCCACTCCACCACAGGCCTCGAAAGATTGCACCTCTCACAGGCCAAGAGGTAAGTCACCATAGGGGAAGACAAAATGCATGTGCTATGTTTGTGCCCTAACCTCCTAGAGGATAGAAAGGCTCTGCTACGAAGAGGTTGGATCGAGAAGGAGGTAAGATCATGCAGAGATGCAGTGGTGGCTTGTTTCGACCCATGGAACACTAGCTTAAATTGTCCTTGGTCAGGTTATTGGAACGCTTCGTAAAAAAGCTAGTGGAGGTGAGATGTCTACCAACTTTTTGGCCTGAGACCAAGCCCTCCTGCCCATTTGCATCAGCCTGCTTTGAACCATCGCTATCTGTGGATTGGCTATGCAAACGAACAAGGGTGAACAACAAAAATGCCAATAGAAGGGAAGAGGCGTACAGGCCAGTTGGTCTGGGTTCTAGACTTTTATTTTTCAGGACTGCTGCCTCCTACTGAAAAACAACTATAGGAGTTATGGATAGTGTATTTATAACAGAGTTCCATTAGTCATGATGACAGGAGTTTTTTTACTAAAACTGTAAAAAAAAATCGGGGGGGGGGCTTATTCTTTAAGTTAAAGGCAGAATGGAGCTGCAGGGGCCCTGAGAAGGGGTGAAACCCATCAAAGCCTAATTAACAAGCAAAAGGTATTTAAAGACCTGTGAAGTACTCGGGTGCAGCTGTGTGTGTGCCCGAGAAGCTGTCTCATCCCGGGCTGCCACACACGACGGGGGGCTGAAGCCCTTTGAGTCCAATGGGCGTTGCGCGCCTGGTGCTAGGGTGCCTTCACTGGCACAAGGCAGCCAAAAGGGCTCCAGCGCGGTGGGAAAGGACAGGAATGTGCTGCATACCATAAATAAGATGCATTTGTGTCCTTTCCTGATGACGCAGTGCAGCAAAGTGATTAAGGGCCAGATGTATCAAAGGGTTTTGCCCATTCTGTGTCTATGGGGAAATGTGTTGATACATATGGCCCTTACTGCGCTGCCCTGCATCAAAAACTTAAATGAGGCCCCAGAGATTTTTGCATCACAAAAAAGTTCCAGTGGGACCTCACAACAGTAATGGTAAATAGCCAGGTAGAGTCGTTCCTGGCTACAGCTTCCAGCCTTTGTTCACTAGAGGGTTTTGACTTGCAAAAAGGTGACTAAGGGCCAGATTTAGGGTTTGGTAGGGGTAGTTCATCAGTCGATGTGGTGAAAACATTTCAACACACTACCGCAAGGCACATTTAGAGATCACCCCTGGTCCAATGGTGATCTCTGTTCATTCAGAGGAACTGCCATCATGGAAAATCTTTGAAGGCACAAAAACCTTGGCTGTCAAAAACTGATGGCAGCAATCCACCAAAACTTTTATTTTTCAAAAACAAAATCTCCAAAGTGGGAGATTATTTTTGAAAAACAAATAACTAGTCGCCAATATAGACAGGGAGTTTTTCTGCTGGGTGTTGGGGTCATTATTTTTTTTCTAACTGTGACCACCAGCGTATTCCTACAGGTAATGGACATGGGGAAAAATGATTGCACTGTCCAATCTAAATAGTGTGGGCAGTCTGATTGTTTTCTCCAATGGCTCCTACTCCATCAGAATGTTAGAGCAAGTTTTCCAACAGTAGAGCCAGCAGGGGAACTACCATTGGAAAACCAGGGACTCTATATTATTTGTGACAGAGTGCCCTGTCTGCCAAACTTCAAATCTGACCCTAAGTCTGAAGGTAAAAGCTTGGACCGTTGGAGAGACAGCAAATCTATCCCACCAGTGAAGCATCCTCCCTAGCCACTAGATTCATCTTCGTCCTGCTTGGAGCTTTTAGTACCAAAGCCAACAGCACCAGTGGAAAGTCAATGATGATATATCTGACTTTGAGGGATGGCAGCTGGCAACAGTCTTGGACCTTGCACTTCTGAGAGATGTTGACTACCATTTTAGAGACTAACTTAAAAGGTAACAACTTCAACTGAGATGAGCTGCTTGTGTACGCAACATCCTCTCTATCGTGGTCGGCCTAAAATTCTCCCAGTCAACCACAAACTGTTCTTGACCTGAACTCTAAGGAAAGAGGAGGTTTAGTGGACAGGGGCCAGGTGCACAAAGCCATTTTGTGATAACAAACCCTGCGATTCATGAAATACAAGGTATGTGACTGAGCAAAAGCTATTCTTAATGTACAAAAGACCTTTTATGTGGTGGAAAAAAAATTCTGCCTTTGCAAACCTTTAAAAATCACAAATAGGTAGGCCCATAAAAGGAGATTCCTTTTCCTATTTCTGATTCAGAAAGTAATGTGTTAAAGGTTTGTGACTGTAACTGTGGTTGCAAACCATTGAAGAGGTACTAATCCCTGAGGTGGTGCGGTAACTGATTCACAAAGGCACAGATGTGACCTTGGAATACCTTTCTTTTGGTGAATCATGTCTGCAGGTTTGGGGGAGGATCAGCTGCTCCCCAGATGCAGTCCCAAACAGGATACATTTTTAAAAGCATTATCCGTGCCTGTAATGGACATGCGCTGCTTTAGAAAATGGTTACTATTTTGGGAAGTAAATGCAGGGACGGAGGTCGGCTATACCTTGCAAATCTCCGCCCGTTTTCAATGTGACCTAATACTGCATATGTCTCAATACAAATTGCATTGCCATTAACAAACCATTCGATTTGCAAACAGCACATATTTGTTTTGGGATTGGCAATAATATATGACAGTGAATAACATTTTGTGACTGGAGCTGTAAGGGATACTGCCTGTGATTATTTTGTATTCATTAGGCCACTAGACTTAGCTTCTAATTTTGGTCTTAGTCAGTCTTTTGGGACGTTCTTTAGTTGCCTCCTCCTCGACTGACTCTTTAGCAATAACAGCTACCACAGCTGTGGTTAATTTAGTGCCCTCATGTATTCTAAATCCAGTATTTCTCATATGAAATAAAAGGAATAACTTAGGACTGTTCTGTTGGGAAGCCTCTTGTTATTATTGTGAAGGCTTTCTATTAGGCTTTACAAAAACTGCTGTCAAACAGCACTTTCTTTAGCAAAGTGCCCTTGGCTTCACTCTGTCGCAGTGACACTTATTGACACTTTTTGATGCATCAGTATATAGAACCTTATCAGTAAGAAGCAGCAGTAATGGCATCAAGCAGAAGAAGGAAGCTTGCGCTGCCGGAATTAAATAAACAAAGTCCAACCGCAATGTCAGACTTCAGCAATGTGTAGAATGTGTAAAAATGTTAAAGCCCCAAAAACTAGTGGTCTTGGAATATGAAGTGTTCAACAAAGTTAAATACAGATAAGCCACGGGTACAGCCATCTAAACAGTCAACAGTCAGTAGCCAGTCAGATTAGAACAAAGAGCCAGAGAAGGTGTAGTGTCCCTTTTAGATATGCCTTGTAGATATGCTGTATCCCTTTTAGATGACATCACCTCTCTTCACCTTCCTTCCTAGAATTGTTATCATTTCCTTGGGTGTTCCACATTCTGTATGTGGGAGTTACTAGATCTACTGGCACTGCCAGCTTGTGGTTGTATAAGCTGTTTCCTCCCTGTAGAATAAACCACTTTCTTCTGCAAGCTGTGTTCCTGTTTACTTCACAAACTGGCGACGATCGGGATATCATGAAGAAGAAGGACTCACTCTTGCCTTGACACAAGAAATATTTAAAAAAAAAAAAATACAACGGAGGAACAGCGTTCACGTATCTTTCAAGGTATTATATTTCTATTTTTTTTTTTCAAGTGCAAAAATGATTGCACCAACGGCAGCAGTAATTATTTCAGTGCTTTGATCGCACCCGCGGCTGTCCACAGACTTGCGCTTCTGTTAACATTGTTATCGTTTTTTTTCTTTCAACCTGTCTGCGTGTTACGGCGTATATCATTGGAGTTAATCCTATTTCCTGTGACTGTTGCTTCAATTTACGCTGTGCCATTTCTAGCACGAATGGGATTATTTTGGTTTAAACTACCGTGTTGTTTAGAAAGCACACAAGCTGTACATTTTTAAAACTGACCTGACATTCGACTGCGTGTGTGGCCCGCGCCAGTTCCATGGTTCGCATTGTCGTCTGAGTCAGCGTTCTTCCCTTCAGCTGTGCGCCTGCTCTACGTCAGCATTACGCACGACGCTCAAACGCTCCAGAGCTGCGCAAAGGTCAAAGCATCACGCAGCCTTCGTCTCTCGGATTCATTTTTTTTTCTCTCATCTTCACTTCGTGTTCAGTACATCTTGTACACGCTGGATTAACTCTTTCATTTCCACAATTTATTACGAACAGCTACACGCATTTGTCTGCATGTAATTCTCCTCAAGAAACGAAGTTGACCACGGTGACTACGTTTATTTTATTAATTTATTATTTTCAATATGCACTCAAATATTTGACTAAGTTACCAACATTGTTTTACTTTTCTTTCTCCAGTTTTAACTTTTCCTTTTGTTCAGGTCTCCTGTTTACTAGTAGAAATGTCAAATAATATTGTTGCTCCTTCTCATTTTTTACCCACTGCTGGGGATCCTAAGGTAGAATGGGACCTGTGGTATCCCACATTTCTAGCCTATGTGGATGTGGTAGAGGAGGATGGATGCTCTGCTAAAAGAAAACTAGCCCTGTTAAAAAATTGTTTAGGTGGCGCAGGCCTTAAGGAGTTGGAAAACTTACCTTCCATCGATGGAGCAGGTGACTTTAATATTTTTGAGATCGTTGTAAAACAGTTAGCCACTAGATTTGGTAGGAGAATAAATGTAGTTATGGAAAGGTTTAAATTTTACTCCCGAGCGCAGAAAGACGATGAGTCAATTGAAAATTACGTAGCTGCATTACGAACATTAGCTGCTTCTTGCGCATTTGAAACAATTAATTTTGAGCAGGTACTAAGAGACCAATTAATGATGAAGACCAAAAGCAAAAAGATACAGGAACGGTTGTGGATGGGAACCGAGTCTTCTCTAAATGCTGTTCTGAACATAGCTAAAGGGATTGAACAATCGGAACTTTTTGTAAGTGAGATCAGAAGCCATGATGTTAAAAGTAAAGCAATAATCCCAGAAGTTGCCTTAGTAAAAGAGCTCCATAACCAAAGGAAATTTCCTTTTACTCAAACTAGGAAAGAGTATTTCCCAAGAGACAATAAATTCACTGGCAAGAAAACCCCCATTATTTGTTATAGGTGCGGTGCGAATGATCACGTTGGGAATTATAAGGGTTGTCCAGCGTGGAATAAAATTTGTGTTAAATGTAAAAAGCCTGGGCATTTCAGTAAAATGTGCAGATCCCCACAGAAAGTGAACTTGTTAACCGAGTTTGACTACGAGGTTCCTGAAGAAATCCAGGAAATCAACACTCTGCTATGTGTTGGTGATTCTAAATGTCAAGGTTTTCCCAAGGATAAGATTTTTGTTAATGATATAGAAATCCCTATGCTTATAGACTCCTGTGCTTGGTATAGCATAATTGGCAGTGATATTTTTAACAGATACTGGAATTCCTCATGCCTGCTACCATCAGATGTTCGTCCAGGTGGATATACTGGTCGGAAGATTGATTTGCTAGGATACATGTGGGCGGATATAAAATTTAAAGGTAATAGCATCAAAGGGAAAGTCTATGTAGCATCCAAGGGTGCCTCCATTCTGAGTTGGCCACACCAACACGAGTTGAGAATTAAATTAGACCCCAATGCTTCTCCACCTGTATATATAGTACCTCCTGCTGAGGATGAATTTACTGTTTTGGTAAAGAACAAGTTCCCTGAGATTTTTTCCGATACCTTGGGTGAATTTGTAAATTTTAAACACAAAATTATTTTGAAAGAAAATGCAACACCAGTCCGACACAGAGTCAGGAACGTTCCCTTGGCCTATCGAGATAAATTAAAAACCATTTTATCGGATTTGGTGACTCGTGGTATCATTGAACCAACTGAGTCTTCCCCCTGGGTTTCCCCAGTAGTTTTGTCAATAAAAGTAACGGGGAACTTCGTCTGTGTGTTGACCTCCGCAGCTTGAACACTGAAATTTGGGTGGATAGACATCCTTTACCTAACATTCATGAACTGATCTCTACTCTTTCTGGTGCTTGCGTTTTCTCAACCTTAGATTTAGCTAGTGCGTATCACCAGGTTCTACTCCATGAGGATTCTAAGTTTCTTACCACTTTCATAACCCCGGAGGGCATGCTCCAGTTCCGTCGCATGCCTTTTGGCTTAGCCAGTGCGGCTTCGGTATTTCAACGGCTTATGAAAGAGGTATTGGAGGGCTGTGATAGTGCCATTGCCTTCCAAGATGACATCTTAATATATGGAAAAGATTGTGAGGACCATGACAGAAACCTGGACAAAGTACTGATGTCTGTCAAAGCTAAGGGTTTGACTTTGAAGTTTTCAAAATGCAAATTTAGACGGAGCACTGTGGAGTATTTGGGACATGAAATCTCTGCTCAGGGTATCAAACCAAAACTTAATCACGTTTTGAGCATAACTAAGGCACCTGCCCCTAGTAATAAAGAACAATTAGTGTATTTTCTCGGCCTTACCGAGTTTTATAGCAAATTTGTCTCAGATTACTCTTCCAAAGTCCATGTTTTAAGATTGTTATTAAAAAAAGATGCAAAATTCGTTTGGAAAGATGAACATCAAACTGCTTTTGAGTTACTTAAAAAGGAGATTATCATGCCCCCTTCCTGAGGCCTTTTGATTTGGGTAGAGAATGCATTGTGTGTGTGGATGCGAGCAACGTGGGACTTGGTTCAGTACTGATGCAAAAGAGTCGTGGTGAGGAATATGTTGTCTCCTATGCCTCTCGTACTCTTCGTGGGGCAGAATTAAATTATTCCACCATAGAGAAGGAACTTTTGGCGTGTACCTGGGCTGTCGAGCACTTCAGGCAATTTATTTGGGGAACAAGATTCCGTTTGCGAACCGACCACAAACCTTTGATAAGCATGTTGGCTGCTGGTGGTGGTCGTACTTTGACTGCACGTTTGGCACGTTTAGCTGCTAAGTTACAAGAGTTCCAATGCGTTGAGGAATATGTGCCTGGTCGCCTAAATGTCCATGCTGACTGCATGTCCAGATTGCCTTGTGTTTCCCTAGTTGCAACAGACTCTCCTTGCGATGTTGATGTAGTTTTAACCATTGATGATGTAAATGATGCTAAATGCAATGACACGTCCAGTGTTATTTCTGAGTCTGCTTGGCGGGATGCCATGTCTCAAGATGTCTCTTTGTCCAATGTAGTGGATTTTCTGAAGCAAGGGTGGCCTGAAGAAAGGAAACTTTCTGGCGATGTTCTATCTTTTAGCAAAATAAAAGAGGAACTCATGTTTGACCAGGGTTTTGTAACCAGGAGTGATAAAATAGTACCTCCTTCTGGCTTACGTGAAAAAATAATTTCTATGGCACATGAAGGTCACATGGGGATGTCTAACACTAAAAGACGTATCCGTGAATTCTACTGGTGGCCTGGTATCGATAGAATGGTAGACAAATGGGTTGGCTCATGTTCTCCTTGCTCCAGTAGTGATAAAACTGCTAAACCTTTGACTGCCAAATCTGATATTTCACCCATTGAGTACTCTTTGTGTCCCTGGAAGAAACTTGGCATTGACATCGTTGGCCCCCTCGATCTGTCTGAAAGTAAATCTGTGTTCATTCTTGTACTGATCGATTACTTCTCCAAGTGGCCGGAGATAGGGGTTGTGGGCAAGATTGGTTCATCCCAGGTTGTTGAATTCCTTGATGAAATTTTCTGCAGAGAAGGGATTCCAGCTGAGCTGGTATCAGACAATGGTCCACAATTTGTTAGTAGTGAATTTTTATCATTTCTTGATAGGTGTGGAGTGGTACATAAAAGGGTGTCCAATTACAACCCTCAAGCCAATGGTCAAACGGAGCGCTTTAATAGGGTCATCAAGGAGTCTATACAGTTAGCCATTAAAAGTAAATTAGATTGGAGGAAAACTCTTCGTGCTTCTCTCCTCTCGTATCGCACTTCTCCCAACTCCGTCACTGGTTTCTCTCCCTTTGAACTGTTAAAAGGCCGCAAACCTGGCTCAAAATTGTTACCCTGGTGGATGAAGTTAAAAATCCCTTCGGAATCTATTGTTGATCATTCTTTGGTCAAAGATAAAGTACTGAAATATCAAGAAAAGATGAGACGTTCTCATAATTCTCCTGTGGGTTCTAGACCCGGTATCAAGATTGGCGACTTTGTACGAGTCAAGTTCGGCAGATCTTGTGGTTCTAGGTGGAATAAATGGTCAGATCCTTGTAGGGTTACTGAAGTTTTTAGTAAAGCTGTCAGGGTGGATGGTGGTAAAGTGTGGAACTTTCGGCGAGTTTCTTTGTGCAAAGCACCTAATCTGCAAATGGATTCCCTACCCTCTTCAATTCCCTCCTCAATTACTTCTGGTGACAACTCCTGCCCTGCTCTGTTTGACACATTCTGCAGTGATGTTCAACTTTCTCCTAGAAATAATGATGTTTTTGTCTCCAACACTGTGGTTTCTTCACCTCATGTTCCGGCTCCGCCTGGACAAGTTTCTTCCCCACATTGTTCCAACACTGTTGTTTCTAATCACAATGTACAACTTACTGCTGTACCTCTAAGAAGAAGTTCCCGGTTTAATCAGTTCCTGTTAAATTACGTGATTTTATTCATTAGGTTTTTTTTTTTTTTTTTCATTTTTAAGGGGGGAGGTGTGTAGTGTCCCTTTTAGATATGCCTTGTAGATATGCTGTATCCCTTTTAGATGACATCACCTCTCTTCACCTTCCTTCCTAGAATTGTTATCATTTCCTTGGGTGTTCCACATTCTGTATGTGGGAGTTACTAGATCTACTGGCACTGCCAGCTTGTGGTTGTATAAGCTGTTTCCTCCCTGTAGAATAAACCACTTTCTTCTGCAAGCTGTGTTCCTGTTTACTTCAGAAGGCAGAGAAAACAAGAAAGAAAGGTGAAACAGATGGATCCAGCCAGTGCTCCATAGGTTTCTACAAATGGGCAGTGAGGTTTATACTGCACAAATTCTGACGGATTAGGTATCTCTGGTTCTTTAATTTTATGATTTGCATCAAAAGGAAATCTAAACAGCCACTACCCCTGATTGTAAAATCGCAATTGCTAGCAATTGCATCAATACAAATTTAGTTAAGATTCCCTGAGCATATTGTATATCTCTATATCATACAATAAAGTTTCCAATCATGAATTAAAAAAGGAGTTAAATAGCATTCAATATAAGCCGTGTTTTTTTATAATTTTCTTATTTCTGTGATTTTCCACGAAGACTTGTTAAGCATTTCCTCCACTTGCAGATAATGCAATCAATACAGTCTTCCAGACAATGTAATCAATACAGCCAACACGCATGTTTCGTCTATGGAAAATTGTCCAAAAGACTTCATCAGGGCTGCAATACATAAATATATACAATCAATTACCATCTACCAACTCTCTCAGTTGAAAGGTAAGCCTAACCTCCACCAAGTGAGATGAGTAAAAATGGAACAGAAACCGAGAGAAAGAAGAAAAGAAAGAGAAAACACCCAAATTGTGTTCAATATAGTAAGCCAATCCCCAATACTTGCCTTTAAATAACACAATTGCACAAATCTCATGCCACTAAAGGCTCACAGATACTGAGCCACCTTCATGCAGTGCAGCGTGAATTTAAAAAATAAGGGTTCCTAGGTTCCGTATATATAGCCAGTCTACTCACCAAGAGCAACTAATTTCTCATGACCTTCTCAGTAATATTCACCTTTATCAGAGAAACTGGATAAGCACATAATCAAAAGGAGATAAACACTACCGTCAGTACCAGTAATTATAATATACTAAATGTATAGGTATCTCTAGGTAATTATCTAATTCCATCTACTTACCCAATGTAATTCACTTCAATTCTCATTAATTCATGTAATCCAAAACTCAGTTCTTAGCACATTGGCCGGGCATCCATATCCTATATCAATTATCCAGGCTGTCAGTCCCTATTATAAATATAATTCAAACCATCAGGACAGTTGTCATCTTATTCAGAAATATTTTTCAATCTGGCCACAGATCCGATTGATCAAGATCGGGACTATGTGCATGCTAACGGACAAATCATAGCTGGAGATAAAGAATTAGAAGCTGGGAGCGAAGAATCGTTAGAGGATTCTAATTTTAAAATCTATGAAACTGGCATATCGATTTCTAGCGAAATTGAAAGTGAAATTGGAGGCACAAGTGCGATTAGCGAGGACGAAAACTCACCAACTGTCAATTTGGAAGCAACCGATATAAAGAACAATAATGAACCTGGTCGAGATTCGGCATCTAAAAAGAAAGTGGATAAGAAGAAATCCAAATTTAGAAAATCTCACAAACCATTAGATGACGAAACAACGGATCAGGGGAGTAACCAGTACCAAGCAAAGATAAAGTCTCCGGAAAAGTTTGACTCCTACATTTAAAGGAGACACAGAACTTAAAAATCAAAAAAATGGAGCAGCTGAAAAGAGCAAGGGAAAACAACATCATCATGATACTGACAAACTAGGAGATTCTGTAGAACCGTCATTGAGTGAGGTCCTGAGGACCATAAAGGATTTTCACTCGGATGTTAAAACCGATAGTCAAAGGAATCACGACGCGATTCAACAACTCCAAGGTGCTATCCAGAAGGTAGATAATACTTGTACGGAGATAGTGGATAGAATGGCCTCGGTGGAGAGCCGCACAGAAAGTCTAGAAGCAGATGTCATTAAACTTCAAGGTAGAGAAAAGTCTCAAACTGCTATTATCGAAGACCTAATGACAAAGGTGGAGGACCTCAAGAACCGGGGAAGAAGAAATAACCTCCGCTTCTTGGGAATTGCAGAAGGGGCAGAGGGAAGTGATGCCAAGGGATATATTGTCAACCTTTTAAAGTCTTCCATGCCCGAACTTTCAAAATGGGAATTGGAACGAGAAGTTCAACGTGCTCATCGCTTTCCTCTGACACTCCCTAAGAGACCTATAAAAGAAAATCAGTACCCAAGAGCTATTCTGGTCTGCTTCGGAAACTTTCTTTTACGAGAAACAATTTATGACCTGGCTAGACCAACGAGTAGAAAAGAATATCGAGGAAACAAATTCTTTGTCCGCCCGGATTTTGCCCACGCAACGGTTGAACGCTGATGGAGGTTGAGACAACTCTTTGCCCCATTTGAGAAGATTGGAGCAACCGTCTATCTGCTAAATCCGACACGTCTAAGAGTACTCTACAAAGGAACATCAAGGAACTTTACAAGCAAGATCCAAGCAGAAGCTTACCTGCATGAACTCTCTGAACTAAGAAAATAGGAGGGGGAAAGTTAGCCAGCTGAACTGTTATATGGTTAAAGACATTTGTTATCTCAGGCGATCAAGCAAGCGGTGATGCTCGGATCACTCGGTCACCCACACCTGGGGCCCCTTGGTCCCAGGATGCCTCACGGATTGGCGGGGGAGGGAGGCGCGGGAGGGGGGTGGAGAAGAGGGGGGAGAGGGAAAGGGAGGGGGAAGAGAGGGTGAGAAATAGGCAAAAAATGGAAAAAGGAGGGAATGGTGCAGAATTGGTAATGGTCAAAGGATGCCAGCAAGGAAAAAGAGTTCTGAAAGGATTTTCGATATATAGGTTGCTACACTCAATTTGATGGCACGCATTAATATTTGTACAATGAATGTGGGGGGATAAAACAATTGGAGGAAAAGACAGAAATTAGCATACGTGGTAAAACATAATAGAATAGATCTTCTCTGTTTACAAGAGACCCACCTCCCTTGGTCTAAGAGAAATTTGCTTTCCATGAATGGATTTGAATTATTAGCCTGCACAACACAAACATCAACTATTAGGGGGGTCACCATTCTAGGAAGGAAAAGTCTAGGGAAAGCGAGGAAAGTGAAAGTAGATAGCAATGGAAGATGGGTGATTATCGAGATGGAATTGGGCCTTACTATTTGTACGGTATATGGCTCTAATGAGGACGACCCGGAAATTTACGATTTTCTAGAAACAGAGCTTGCAAATTGGCCCTCTCCTTTGGTTTTTACAGGAGATTTAAATATCTCATCTGAATGGGGGACGGGCATATTGTATCAGGGGAGAAAACCCAGAGTTCTTAAGGCGGTTCAAGCTATGTTAGCTTCTCATGGGCTTCAGGATCTATGGAGAGCTAAAGAACCCTTAAATGCAGGATATACTTACTTTCCTAATCCAGCCCAGAGATATTCAAGATTGGATTACTTTTTTGTCTCTGTTTTAGAATCTGAAAAAGTTAAGATATGTAGACTCCCAAGGGTTATTTCAGATCACAACCCTCTGTTGCTTAACTATGTCATGGGAGGGTTAGAACGGTCTAAGGCAAACTGGACTTTTGAAAGAAGGCTGTTGGCAGATAGTAGATTTGTTGACCATTTGAATAGATGGGCTGGTGAATTTTTTGCGGAAAATAGATACAGCACATCTCGGAACGGGGTCTGGGAGGCTTTTAAAGCTGCTTTGAGAGGAGAAACGATCAGCTGTGCCGCCAGGCTTAGAAGAGAAGATAGGGGCGAAGTAGAGAAATTAATGGATAAATTGGTTGAGGCGGAAGAACAACATATAAAGGATATTGTTTCAGGTGGTAATAGTGAGACTAGTCAGGGTGTCTTGCTGGCAGTAAAAGCAGAATTGCAGAAGGAGGTTACACAGAAAGCAATCGGGGAGTATCAATCCTCAAGGGCAAAGAGGTACGAAACGGGAGAGCAAGCTGGCAGAGCACTTGCTCTTCGGATTAGACAGGAAAGATCAAAGAATGCGATTGTGTGTATAGAAGAGGAAGGGATAACATATACTGAGATAAAGGATATTCTGTTGGTGTTTAAAAAATACTATCAGAAATGATATGAGGAGGATCCTTTTAATACTAATCAGGAGGAGGGATGTATTGACAATGGACTCTTCTTGGATGATTTAACAAGAAGAGCCCTCGATAAGGATATTACGTTTGATGAAGTTTTATCTGCCCTGCGAGAGTTAGCGCCAGCGAAAGCATCTGGCCCTGAGGGTCTCCCCTTGGAGGTATATAAAGCAATGGAAAAAGAGATCGTTCCTCTTTTAGTTGATCTATTTAATGGGATACTGCATTCGGGGGTGGTCCCGGACTCGTGGAAAGAAACTAATGTTACAGTCTTTCATAAGAAAGGTAAACCAGCTGAGAAACCGGGGTCATATCGGCCTATATCCTTAATAAATGCCGATACTAAACTATACTCAAAGATCTGGGCAAAGAGGCTGGGCAGGATCATAGGCGGTCTCGTCTCCCCGTGGCAACATGGTTTTGTTCCTGGGCGTGGTACTACAGATCATACCTGTAGAACGATAACTTTGTTTGAAGCCCAGGAAGCCGCGGGGGAGAGATGGCCATGATCCTGCTCGACGCAGAAAAAGCTTTTGATCGGGTGGGGTGGAGCTTCCTCTGGAGCATTTTGGCCGGGAGAGGTTTTGGTCCGAATGTCTTCAGGGCTATCAAGGCTATGTATATAGATCCAGTGGCAACAATTACGGTTATGGGGGAGAAGTCAGATAAGTTTAAGATAAGTAGAGGGACACGGCAGGGCTGCCCCTGCTCCCCCATACTATTCGCTCTGTACATAGACCCTCTTATTCAGAAAATTTTAGAGTGCCCTTGAATATCTCCAGTGATCTATAATGGCTACGAAAATAAGATCTTAGCCTATGCTGATGACCTGGCGGTTATCACAACAAATCCGCAGCAGGCACTTGGTACAGATGGCTAAAGTTTTCGGTCAAGGCGCTGGATATCTTTTGAATGAATCCAAAACCCAGATAATTTTCTCCAGGAATATACCGAGACCTGATTTAAGGTATGTTGATTCTGCTATATATTTAGGGGTAAAGATTAATACCTCAGTGGGTGAGATAGTGGAAGAGAACTACCCCCCCCCCTTATTAAATCCATAGAGACAGAACTGAAAAGGATGGATGTTCTTCATCTTTCTCTGGTTGGGAGGGTAAATGTCTTAAAAATTGTGATGTTTCCCAGGGTGCTGTATCTATTTAGAGCCATTCCCCTATATATTGAGGAGAAAATTCTGAAGAAATTAGAGTCTGCCTTTATTAAGTTCATATGGCAGTATGGTAAGGTTAGACGATCAACGACCCTTATGTCCCTTCCGTGGGAAAGGGGTGGGATGGCACTCCCGAACCTGAGACTGTATCACTGGTCTTGTCTCCTGATCCAGATGTCAATTCTGTTCCAATGAGACACTGGCGCGACTAATGTAGACAGTCAGGGTCCCCCTCCAATCTTCAAACTGCTGATGGGGGGGAAGCAACGGGCCTATTGTTGACGGAACTGGAATATAGGTTCTATAGGAAGGCACGATTTAAAACCCTACTGGGGGCATGGCAAGTATGGAAATTAATCTTAAAATTCTTTCATGTCCCTAAAATTAACCCTTCTCTTCTTTTGGAAAATTCGAGTCTTTTTCCTCAGTTAAGTAATGATGGGAACCTACAAATATGGAAGGGCTTAGGGGTTAAGACTATTGGAGACCTAATGGTAGGAGACAAGATAAGTGGGTTTGAGGACATGCAAAGGAGATATGGCCTCCCTGTAAATCAGTGGCTTATATATGGCCAAATTTCGGGTATCATGCAGGCTTTTAGGCCAAAACTTAAACCCTGGTAGACTTCTCTGTGGTTGAGGGCATTGAAAGAAGATGTAGGAAGATAAAAGAGGTTTATAATATGCTGGCATCCAGATTACAGGATGATGTAGGAAAAGTAGAAAGTGACTGGGCAATCAAATTGGGAAACCCGGATGTAGATTTGGACCTAGCATTATGGTTAAATAAAAAGATCTTTCGGGCGTCCAATTGACGGGCACAACATTTTAAAACAGTTTTTAATCTGTATCATACACCGGCCAAACTATTAGCCTGGGGTGTCAGAAATGATGATTGCTGCCCGAGATGCAATAATGGGCAAGCAGACTTATTACATATGTTTTTTACTTGTGAGCGGCTGGCCCCTGTCCTGGATGGAATAACAACATTTTGGGAGGGGCTGCTAGGTCATAAGATCGATCTATCCCCAACACTGATGTTATTTGGCTCAAATTCTAAACTGGTTTTATCAGAGGATGAGGCTGCTTTGGCTTTTATGTCTGTCGCTGTGCTCAGAATCTTGATCTCGGCCGGATGGAAGGATGTTACAGTCCCCTCTTTTCAGATGTGGATCTCCAGATTTTTGGGTATTTATAATATTGAGTCTTGTCTCTATGAACTTAAAGGTGCTAAAAAACGAGAGATGGGAAGACGAATATGGGCCCCGGTTAAGAAATGGCTGGAGGACAGAATAAGAGCTTGAAATGTACTGTATTGTTATATTTATTGATCGATCTTCTGCATCTTTTTTATCCCCACGTCAAAGAATGTGTTTTTAGCTGTTTATATTCGAGTGATCATGTAATTGTATCAGATGTTCTTATACCTTGCTTGTGATTAATTATGTATTTAGTCAATGCACCATGAACTCCAATAAAATAAAAAATAAAAAATAAATAAAAAAGGAGGTTAGGCTTAGCTTCCAACTGAGAGAGTTGGTAGATGGTAATTGATTGTATATATTTATGTATTGCAGTCCTGATGAAGTCTTTTGGACAATTTTCCATAGACGAAACATGCATGTTGGCTGTATTGATTACATTATCTGGAAGGCTGTATTGATTGCATTATCTGGAAGTGGAGGAAATGCTTAAAAAGTCTTTGTGGAAAATCACAGAAATAAGAAAATAATAAAAAAACACGGACTTATATTGAATGATATTTAACTCCTTTTTGTAATTCATGATTGGAAACTTTATTGTATAATATAGAGATATAGAATATGCTCAGGGAATCGTAACTACATTTGCTCCATAGTTTATTGAACAGATAATACACCGGAGGGTGCGTTTCCATCTTCAAAACACACATTGCTGGTTAGGCAAAGTGCTAGTAAGCAGCCCACTACTCCCTCAATTTGTGTCCTTATTCCTCAAGCAAACATGGAGCTGGAGTACATTTATGATTGTTTGTGACCTTTTTGACTGCAGTAAGTCTAGAAGTGCAGTTTGAGACTAGCAATGGGGTTTCCCTTTTGTGGGTGGGTCTTACCTCCCCTAAACCACTTCTTTGACATCATTAAACCCTTCTTTACTTCTTCTGAGTAACAGGTATTCCCTCCCACAGCTACTACTAAAACGTAGACATAAATGTGTAGAGATCTTTGCAATCAGAGAGGAGATCTCTGCATAGAACTGATAGGAGAGTTGGAGGTGGAGATATTCACATGTGGGTTTGTGAATAGGATTTTGTAGTGGGTGAGTAGTAGTAGTACCCCTGGGGCAGTGCTTAATTTTGAAAGTAAAATAAGTGATGTTCTCCCTTACCCTAAATATCTTTTCATTTTCCAGTGTTAGATCAGAATTTTCCTCCTGCTGGGTGCACCCACAAAATGTTTGGGTTGGTTCTCAAAATAAATGTTTTCAGTTCCTGAGATCCTCATTTGAGATCCCCACTTAAAGGGAATAGCTGTTGCTTTGTTTTGCAAACTGTTCCTGTAAATGTAAATGTAAATGTATAGGCATTTATATAGCGCACTACTTACCCGGAGGGTCCCAAGGCGCTTCGACTGCTGCGAAACCCTTCCTGGCTTCCCTGAGAGATGGTCCCTTATGGGTATCTCCAGGGTGAGACCAGGCATCCCCGGCAGTCTGGTGGGGCTGGATGGCGCACACTCCTTACACATACAAATCATTGCCTAAACATGCCTGTCCACCAAAGAGACTTAAGTAAATTCTTCTTAGATATTGAGCAATACAAATGTCCGCTATGTACTAACGCCATTAATTCATTTCTTAAACCTGCAGAAATTTTCTATTCCTCTTTTTTGTGCCTGACTCAGTGAACAGTTCACCAGCAACTGTGTGACTGTCCACTCAAATGTTTCAGTTTGGCTAGCCATCAATCATGTATTTGCAGTGTGGCTCACTGGTTAGAGGAGGCAGACCCGAGAGCAGAGGACGGCCCGAGACCAGGGTTCGATTCCCGGCGCGGCAGGTTTCTGGACCAGGGTCAGCGGACTCGATAATTCTCTTGCCTCGGTGCCCACTCTGATCAGCGATCACACTCGGCAACTCTGGGCATTAGCTTGCCTCATCCTCACTAACGGCCCCACCAGACCGCCGGGGATGCCTGGTCTCACCCTGGAGATACCCATTAAGGGACCATCTCTCAGGGAAGCCAGGAAGGGTTTCGCAGCGGTCGAAGCGCCTTGGGACCCTCCGGGTAAGTAGTGCGCTATATAAATGCCTATACATTGCATGCCGACATCAAATCTTCATCTTGTTCACAACGAATCCTCCATTTTGCCTCATCAATCACACCCACAAAAACTGGTTAAAACGGCCATGAATGCACAAAGCATCCTATGCATCATTCCTGTTGGTCTCCATTGGTAAATGCGACGAGCAGTCTGCTCATATATTGATTGGATCCAACAGAAATAGGCCTAATCTCAAAATTTAGCTTTTGCAGTTTTGAGAAAAAAACGTATCACCCTAGAAGACGCATTGCTTTCACCCTTTTCACCTAACATATAATAGGTTTGTGATCAGTGCAAAATGTAAATTGTTTCCCTGAATTTTTCTATGTCCCACACAAATGCAAGCACCTCAAGCTCAATCATGCTGTGCTGTATTTTTTCTGCATCTCGTAATTTACAAGAAGCCAATTATATCATTCTTTCTACACTGTGCATGCACTGGCATAAAACCACACCAACGCCATGTGCACTGGCATCAACCATGATTATGCAATTGCACAGAGGAACATCTCTCTTTGGTTTAATCAAATACTCTCTGCTCTAAAGCTGTTGAAACACATGTCCCTCTTTTGTTTATTCACATTTTTTTATTGCTCCATAATTACAGAATAGCCATGTAAACATCTGGAGTAATAATCACTTAAACCAATAAAGGATTTCAGCTGCTATTTGTTTTTAGGTGCAGGCACATTCTTGTCGACTTTAAGCAAATTCTTCTGAGGTTTTATGCCTTCAGGCATTAGGCAGTAACCCAGATATTCCACAAAATCTACAAGGAACTTGCATCTCTCCTTCAACATAGTCATTCCTCACTCCCCTAAAATGTAAAGAAAATGTTTCAAAATGTTATTGTGTTCCACCACAGTCTCGGCAAAAAACTAAAATGGCATTACCTCCTCGTTAGTCTTCCTCGCCACATGACTAACAAAGTGAGCTTCAGCTCCTCACCAGAACCCTCCAAAGCAAAAAGTCAGCCTCCCATGCCTCCCATCCCTTCCCAATATGGCCGACCCATTACACCCCTGACCTCTATAAGAGGCGGGCTGGCCCAACCCATCAGCCTGTTTTTTTAGTTCTGCATTGCAGATTCTCCAGAGCGTCTGTTCAGGTAAGTTGGGCTGAGGCCCTGCTCCAGCAAGTCACGGTGCCCTGGGGGGGAGGCCCTGCTCCAGTGGGCTCACTCTCTGGTTCCCCTGCCTTATAGCCCTCGCACTGTCCCTTTGGGTTCACAGCTCTGCTCTAGCGGGCTCCTAGTGCTTGTGGGCTCTTATGAGTTCTGCCCTGCGCCCCCTCCATTTTCTGCTTTCTGCCCTGCTTTAGCGGGCTTTATTATTTGGGCCCTGCGGTCACCAAGTGGGTGGGCTGGCAGGCTCTGGTGGGGTGTGCTTTCATCTCCTGTGAGGCTGCGGGCTTCCTTTTCTGGTCCGCTGCTTCTCTGGGTGGGCGTTTGTTGTCGTTTAGCCCTTGTGGATCTGGCCTCTGGCTCTTCCCTACATTTCAGGTTTTCCAGCCGGTCTCTGCCTGCGGCGGCTTTTTGCCCCTCCTGTGGCGAGACGCTCGCTTATGGCCTAGGCATCTCCTGGGGGTTTTCCCTGTTGTGAGTTTTGCCTTGCATGCTGGCAGTGCTGCGCCTCCATTCTCGAGGCCGCGCCCCCTTGTCCCTGTCTTTGCTTCTTGCCTTTGACGGCCGGGCGTGTGTGCTCCTGCCCTGTTGCGGGGGTGGGTCTGCATCGGGCGGACGTTTCCTCTGCCGCGCCCCCATATGCACCCCGGCCTTTGTTCAGCCTACGATGTCAGCCCCATGGGGCTGGCTCTCGAGCTCTCCCCAGCAGCTGAGCTCGTTCGGCGCATTTCGCTGACTCACCTTCGGCCGGGCAGGGTGCAGTCCTCGGTGCTGCCTCGGGATTCCGCTCATCGGGTTAGTGCTTGCTGCCTCCGGCTTCGGTTTGTCCTGCTGCCCTTCCGTTGTCTTTCAGGAGTTTGGCGGGGGTCGAATACGCGGCCGGGTGCCGCTTCTTCCCACGTTTCTTTCCCAACCTCTGTAGGGCGGGACCGGGCTGTTTGCTCTTGTGAGCCTCCATGTTTCGGCTCCTTGTCTCGGACCGGGGGGGCGGGCCGGGCGCCTCCGGCTTCACTTCGGAGGTTTGTCTGTGTCTGCGAGACAGCCATTGCCAGGGCGAGGTTTCGGCATTTGGAATGGACTGATATTCACTTGTGTGCTATTTCAATGTTTCGTTTGTAAATGCTTGCACACTGTACTGTACATGATGTCACTGATGTGGTTTCAGTTGGGGACATTTATTTGTACTTTTCATCGCCCGGGGTCTGTATATGTGTTTATTTACATTTCCTCCCCGGTTGCAGGTCGCTATTTTCCTCCCGGTTTCCCCCATGTTTTCACGGGTGAGTGAAGGGGGGGACGCGTCCTTTGGGCTCGTTCGGTCTCCCTTGTTCTGTCTGACTCTCCTGCTCTCCCCGCGCTCACGGGCTCTTTGCGGGTTTGTGTTGTGGTGCGGCTGTTCTTGTTTGGGGACTCTGTTCATGTTCATTTTCGCAGGTTCAGATATTGTTGGGGCCGCTAGGTTGAGCGTGGTCCTGTGCGTGTGCACCTCTTTCAGTGCCGGCATGCCCTTCAAGGTGTGGGTGCTCCTGGTTTTCCCTGTTAAGCGGGCGCTGCTTGTTGCGTTTTGTGTCCTTTCTGGTATATATATTTTTTCTGCATTTCCCGTGAGGGGTGCTGTGGAATAGTCTTCCGCTCTTCCTTTTGGGGACGTAGTGTGGTGCTACAGCCAGCGCGACTGACACTGGAACCTGGGGGCTCCCGGTTCGATCCCCAATGGCGGGTCTACCCAGCTCCATGTGTCTCTGGGCATTAGCTCGCTTACTCTTCCCGTGAGCCCCCTGCACCTTGACACCTTCGGGTTTTTGTTTTCACCCTGTGGTTTTGCCATCACTGGGCTATTGGTCACTCTTGCGGCTTCCGCTTGCCAAGTGGGGTGTGTTTTCCTGGCCTGGTGTGTTGCGGACATTGTCCTGTGGTTCCTCCGTCCTGTATACTGTGGCACTGGGGGGGTGGGGGGGGGGGGGGGTGGCCCGGTGGGGAAGCATTTGTCTGCTGATCGTGAGGTCCCCCCGTGGTTTCGTTCTTGGACCCTTATTCCTTTCCGTTGGGTACCCTCTCTAGGTTTGGGGTTTCCGGAGGCTACAGTTTGTCTTCTGGGCTGGGCCTCTGCCTGCCCCTGTTCGTCCTTCCCTGGGCTGCTTCTGTGGTCTCCGGGTGGGCTTTTTCTTCTGCTGCTGCTCTTGAGGTCTAGCCTTTTCTTTCCCAGTCTGTGGCGGTTGCATCCACTTTTGCCTGTCTCGATTGGCGGCCTTGCGTTGCCCTCCCGGTCATGTTTCCCTCGCGTCCTGGGGGTTGGGGTCTCTACTTGGGGGTCTTTTCCATGGCTGGGTCTGATGGCATGGTGGTCTCATGCATCCGCTGTTGAGGCCTGTGTTTGTCCTCATGGTCGCAGGTTCTTTTCCTGGCGGGTCTACTCTGTCTTTACCTCCATCTGGGGGAGTTATTATGAGTTCCGTTCCACTGTGTGGCCTTTGCCTCCTGTGTTTCGGCCCCTTGTGGCCCTTGGGTGATACGTGCGCTTCGCACTAACACTTTGCGGTCCATTAGGATGACGGGCAGACTTTGTCTGCCCGTCATCCTAGCGGGGATTGGGACTGCCCACCATAAGGGCGGGGGTCCCGTGGGGGCATTAGGATGTGCCCGCCACAGTGGCGGGCACATCCTGCATTTCTAGCATTGTGGCGGGCGGTGCTCTTCAGCAAATGCATTTCAGCATTTGCATAAACAAAGTGGCAGGCACCGCGCGGTGCCTGCCACTTTGTTCATGCAAATGTGGGGGGGTACCACAGGTACCTCCCGTGTGCAGCCCCCACCCCTCCTTCACTCTGGGGGCCCGCATGCCTTTACGTGTAGGCATTGCCGCCACGGAAAGGTATGACTGACAGGCCATAGTAATATGTCTGCTGAATAGAAAAAACGAACCCTGCCAGAGCAAATTGGTTGGTCCCTAGGCGGGATCCTTTCAATTAGGTTGCGAGTGACTGAGAACACCTGTCTGAGTGGACAATGAATAAACTAATAATTCAGCCGTTATTGAAAAATGTACAAAAATTTTATTTACAATACATAAAAAGAATTTATTCTGTATAAATACATAATCCAAAAAATATATCAAAGAAAGAAGATAAGCACATGAGTCATAATCATAAGTCCCACATATTCCCTCAGTCACTCAGAAACATTCATTCTCTTTCAGCGCTTCAAGCATTCAATTCATACATACTTCAATCTAACGTATACTCATGATATTCAGTAAAGATACAGTTTTAAACTAAAGCTACAACAAACTGTGATATAAAGCAATTGAGGAGGCAACAAGCAGTAAATGGTTTTTTGAGTTGATACTGCACATGTGCCATCCAGGAGGAAATGCGCCGACGCGCGTTTCGATGCTTGGCCTAGCGGGGATTGGGACTGCCCACCATAAGGGCGGGGGTCCCGTGGGGGCATTAGGATGTGCCCGCCACAGTGGCGGGCACATCCTGCATTTCTAGCATTGTGGCGGGCGGTGCTCTTCAGCAAATGCATTTCAGCATTTGCATAAACAAAGTGGCAGGCACCGCGCGGTGCCTGCCACTTTGTTCATGCAAATGTGGGGGGGTACCACAGGTACCTCCCGTGTGCAGCCCCCACCCCTCCTTCACTCTGGGGGCCCGCATGCCTTTACGTGTAGGCATTGCCGCCACGGAAAGGTATGACTGACAGGCCATAGTAATATGTCTGGCAGTGTCTATGAGACACCGCCACCATATTAAACATTTTCCGCCCCGGCCGCAAGGCGACCGGGGCGGAAAAGCCGTGGGCGGTCTCTCCGTCCGCTGCGGTCCCCCTCGCCATACTAATATGGCGGGGGGAATTCGGGAATGGATATCGGGCGGATTGCCTCTGCCAGGCCAGCGGTGTGTCCCGTCAGCCTGGCGGAAGAAATCCGCCCACCATCGTAATGGGCCCCTTTGTGTTTCGCCTCTGCTGGGTCGCTGCCGGTTGTCGGTTGTTGGGCTCCCGGGGTCGGTCCATCCTGCTGTGGCTCCGTGGTGGGTCTCCTTCCTTGGGTGGCTGTCTCCCTTCATCTGGTTTTTGTGGCCCAGGCTGTTCCTGTCTGGGTTGTTCCCCTTGGTGTTGGCCCGCCACAGGGAGTGTTTTTGGTGCCTTTGGGTCTTGCAGTGTTTTTACCATCTGTCCGTTGGGGTTCCTCCCCTTTCGGTTGGTCTCTGTGCCCTGTGGGCCTTCCCGTCTCCGGCCTGTTCCTGTGGGTGTTCCTTTTTTCTTACCCCGGTGGCTCCTTTCCCACCCTGTCTGCCAGTGGGTCAGGTGGTCTTTCTGTTCTGGTTTCCCCTTCCTGGGTGCTGGCGGCCTTTGCTTCCCCTCTGTGTCACCCTCTTGGGTGTCTTCTGTGCTACTCTATGGCTGGCTGCCTCTGCTTTGTTGGTGCTACGCCTTGCAGTTTGGTTGTGCTTCCCGTCCTTGGTCTTCCTGGGTCCCATGGCCTTCTTGCCTTGTGTGCATCGGTCCTCCTCTGCTCTGGGTTGTTGGCCGGTTCTGGACTGGTTTACTCCTTGATGTGTTGCAGCCTGGGTCTTCCTGGGTTTGGGCTGCCTCTCCTGTGGGGTCCCTGTCCTTCCTGGGTGCCTTTTGCCTCCCTTTGGGGAGTGCGGGGGTTCCCGGTCAGTGCCGGGTCAGTTGGTCGGCTTTCTGTCGCCCATTCCCTTGGCTTCTCTGGGATTTGTCCCTGTGGGGGCTTCATGCTGCTCTCCTGGGCGGTTTCTCCCCAGCTTCGTGCTCCGGGGTGTTTGCGGGGTTCGCCCCTGTTGACCTTTTGGTGCATTGGTTCAGTCCTTGCCTGGGTCTCTTTTCTTCTGTCTCCGTCCGTACCGCCCTGTCGGCTCATGTTCTCGTCTGCTTTCCTTCGGTTCTGTGGGTCGGGCCTCTTGGTACCTGGTTCGGGTTCTCCTCGACCCTCCGGCTTTGCACTTTCCTGGGGTTCTTTTCCTTCCAGGGGTTCTGGGTCTACATACTCTGTGGACTGGCTGGGGTTTTTGTCCGGTTGGTGGTACTCGCCTGGGTGCTTCTCCATTGGCGTGCGCTGCTGCGATGGTTGGATTGGGCACTGTTACTCTTTGGTCCAGGTTGGGCCTATATGGGCGCGGTTTCCTTTCCTGCCCCTGCTTTCTGGCTTTCCCTTGCTGGTTTTTGTTTCTGGCAGTGCTGTTGGGTGCCCCGGGGGTGTCCTCCTGGTTCTTTTCTCTCTGGCGGGGTCCTGCGCTTTCAATGTGGCTTTATGTCCTCATTTTTTTGTCCCTGGTTTTGGGGTTCCGGGGCCTGTTGGCTCGGTGGCTCTCTGGGAGTGTTGACGTGGCTTGGGCTTGTTTCGCCCTGTTTCTCCTGGGTGCTCGCTTTGGCGGCTCGCTTTCATCTTGTGGGGCGTTCCTGGGACAGCGGTCTCCGCCCGCCTCGCTGCGTGTCCTTTCCTTCGGGCTCTGCATTTTTTTCTTCTGCTTAGGGTCCATTGGGTGAGTCCCTGTGGCCTGATTGGTTGTGGTCTTATACTCTTCCCCTCGATGTTGAGTGGTCAATTCCAGGTGTTTCTATGTTTCTTTTTCCTCCTGTATGGAGGCGGGCGCCTCTGATTACTTTTCATGGCCATTCGCTTCCTTTCTGGTAGCTTGGCCTGGTTCCTTCTGCTCTTCGGCTCCATGGGCGGGCCTATGGGCCTTCTGCCCTTCTTCCCTTCTCGGTTGGCTGGTTGGGTTCCCTTGGTGGGCGGGTCTCTTCTGTGTCATTTCCGGCTCCTTCCTGGGTCTTTTTTTTCACTTGTACCTGCCTCTGTTTTCTCGTGGTCTCGATAGTTTCCAGGGGTCCCTTTGTGTTGGCCTCCCTTGCAGTGTTGCTGTGTTTGTCGGACTGCGTCTCTCTTCGTGCGGTGGCTTTTTTATTGGTCGCTGTGGTGGGGTTGCCCTTTGTATCGTGGGCCCTTGCCCCCCCCCTCTCACTTTTGGCTGTCCATTGGGCTTTCTTGGTAGGTTGCTGTTTTCTCTTCTGGGGCCTGTTGCTTTTGCTTTTGGCTCTGTGCAGTCTGGTGCTGTGCATTCTCTGTGCTCCTTTGGTCTTTCCTGGGGGCTCTTTTTCTGGCGGCTCGCGGGGGTCTGGGTTTTCGGCCCTTCCGTGGTCTTTCGGTCCCGGGCTGGTTCATCTGGCTCGTGGTTGCCTCCTTTGGGTGGTTCTTCCGCTCGTCTGGCCTGTTTGGTTGTCCTCTTCGGTGGGGGTCCCATTCTGGTCTGTTGGTTTCTTGTGAGTTTCCATGATGTCGCTTGGCTTTGGTATGTGCTCACTTTGTTAGTCATGTGGAGAGGAAGACTAACGAGGAGGCAATGCCCCGATTACTTACCGGTAATCTTCATTACTCCGGGTATGGTCTTCCCCGCCACAAGAGTTCTAATCCATCCCTCCCTGTCTGGCTCTTGGCTTCATGTTTATGCTTGTTAGTTTCAGGCTGATGGGTTGGGCCGGCCTGCCTCTTATAGAGGTCAGGGGTGTAATGGGTCAGCAATATTGGGAAGGGATGGGAGGCATGGGAGGCTGACTTTTTGCTTTGGAGGGTTCTGGTGTGGAACTGAAGCTCACTTTGTTAGTCATGTGACGAGGAAGACTATACTCGGAGTAATGAAGATTACCGGTAAGTAATCTGAGCATTCAGTACCACTGGCACTCCGGGTAATTTCTTGCACGAGCAATGCACACTTCTGGAACACACTTTCAGCCGAACCAAGCCCAAAATGCAGCCACAAGTACAAGTAAGCTCAGTATGGTGTAATGAATGTTGCCAGAATCTGTGACTGCTTATCCAAAGCAATCTGGTAGCAAATCGCTTTTACATCCATTGTAATGGAACACCTAACCCCCTACTATAGATAACTTATCTTGTGCCTTGGGTAATGGGTGGCAATTCACCATAATGTTCTCATCAAAGAAGTGCATGTCTGCACATAAACAAATGTGGTTCCCTTTTCTGTGATAACATTTGCCAACACCTATTCAGACACATTCACCAGCTCAATTAATCCTTGCACACACATCATTTTCAAATCCTTACGGGGGCATCACACACTTCATGAGCCACGGGTTAGGCATTCATTATTTGAAATCATTTAGGGCCAGATGTAGGTAAATCGATTTTACCGATCTGAAAATACCAAATTTTACCGAATCGGTATTTTAAGATCGGAAAATGGGATGTAGGTAAAAAATCAGTAAAAAATACCGATTCGGTAAAGTTCGGTAAATGACAATCGGTATTTACTGAATCTGTATTTACCGAATTGGTAAATACCGATTCGGTATTCCCCATTCGTTCCTATGGGCCAAAAGGCCCATAGGAACGAATGGGGAATACCGAATCGGTATTTACCGATTCGGTAAATACCGAATCGGTAAATACAGAATCGGAAAGCTAAGCAAAGTGAAACTCAGGTAGGCAGCCAATCATGTGCCACCACCCTCCCCCTCCCTACCAGGAAGTGGCTACACAGGCAGCTGCAACTAATCAGAGCCACCTCCACCGCCAAATTTATCCGTGAGCTTCATTGGCTGAGAATAGAGACCAGGATCAAATTCAAATCACTATGCTTTATGCACAAGATTTCTACCAAAAAAGCCCCTATGTACTTACAAAATCTGGTCTGCCGTTACCATCCCTCTCGGACCCTAAGATCAGCAACAGCTAACAATTTTGTTATCCCTAAAATAAAACTATCACGCATGGGTGGCAAATCTTTTGCTTTCCTTGGACCCTCTCTGTGGAACGCTATGCCACAGGCTCTGCGCTCTGAGGTGAATTACATGAAATTCAGGAAAGCCTTAAAAACCTGGCTATTCAACATCTAAGTCCTGCCAGTCCTGCCAGTTACTACTGAATCATAGCGCCGGGAATCCCTTTGTTCGGTAGCTGTTGCGCTATATAAGTTAAATAAATAAATAAATAAATAAAACCTTCTGGAAAGGGAGTTGGAGCAGAGCAGAGTGCAGGAGCAGCAGAAAGGGTTTGGAGCACTTTTAAAAGTGAAAAAGGACAAGCAGCCAAGAGAATGAGCAGCCTGAGAGGAGGAGGAAACTAAAATTCAGCAGTATGGAGCTGCAGGTCCTTGTGGAGGAGGTGGTCAGGGTGCACCACAAATTGTTTGGCAGGCAGTCCCTGACTGTGGCTGAATCAGCCAAAAGACAAATCTGGCTGGACATCATGGAGAAAGTGAATGCTATGGGGGTCACCAGCAGGGATACAGAGGACCTTAAAAAACGGTTTTATGACCTGAGGAGCCAAACAAAAGAAAAAATGGCAGAACTACACAAGCAGGCAAATAAAACTGGCGGAGGCAAGAACCCAGCACCCCCCCTGACTGACCTGGAGGAGATGGTGGCCTCAACCCTTGAAACGGAGAGCGTCTGCGGACTGGGAGACGTGGACAGCTCGGCCAAAGCTGCAAGCAAAAAAGGTAAGAGAAATGCACAGCATTCCCCCCCATACCATTTCCCTTACCTGTACCCTTAGTGGGCAAGTAAACCCAATTCAAGTACTGCTAGCAATACACAGGGCCAATGCATGTTGCGATATGTAGTCAGGAAATGTTAGGCCATATCATAGAGCACACCAACCAACTAGTACATGTAATGACTGCATACAGAACATGGGCAAAGTGAAAATATTTTATTGTAGTGACTGTGAGACAGTAGCGCTTAGCTAATGTACGCTCATATGTCCACAGGTGAAACATCTCGTAGGCGCTCGCAGGAGGCTGAAGGGACACCTCCTGAGAGGGAGGAGAGTCAGGATGCAGGAGAAAGTACCCCCAACGTACCACAGGAGAAAGCTGCATCAAGTAGCCATCCAACTGGCCAGGACACAGAAATGGTCCAAGAATTGCTGGCAACCCCTAGCAGATCTCAGTCCCCACTCCTGCTCTCATCACCAGAGATGCCTGCATCACAGCATGATGTGATACCCCAACACAGCCAGGCAGGAGGCATGTCTTGGGTCCACTCCCCGATTTTGAGTCTGTGGCAGCTGACATGGAGGGTGAGGGACAACAGAACCTGCCTGTACCAGCGAGCCCTGGCACAACACACTCCAGTGCAGGGATGGGCCATAGTAGTGGAAGACGCCGCAGAGTGTAGGAAAGGCCAGGAGATGCACCAGTTGAGGGTCGAAGTGTGTTCCTTGGTCTGGAGGGGAGCATGGTCAGGATACAGAGGATGCAGGGGAGAGCCATCCAGGCATGCCAACGACAGCTGAGGTCCCTGAATAGCAACATTGGGGAGATAGGAAAGGGCATCAGTGAGATGGTACAGGACAACAAGGAGATGGTGCAGGTCAACAAGGAAATTGTGCAGGTAAACAAGGAGATGGCTGCAGGGATGCGAGGAATAAACAACTCGGTGCAGCTACTATGCCCAAAACTTGACAATGGCTTTGCTGCAAGGGACAGGGATAGGCGTCGTGCACATGTCCGAGGTACTGCCATCAACCGCCTGGCCACTGCCGCATCCCTGTTATGCAGGAGGAGCTCCAACATGCAGGAGGCCATGATGCAAAACACTAATGAGGTCACTAGGGGCATGGGTAGGGTGACCAGTGCTCTGGAGGCACTGTTGAATGCCCAAACTGCGCACACAGCTGCAATGGAAGTGCCTATCAGTGAGGAGAGCACGAGCAGGAGCAGCATTGGAAGCACCCCTGTGACAGAAACTAGGAGGAGCAGGCACCATGCTGAGGCCGCAGGCCAACAAGACAGTGAGCAGGTTGAACAACCTCCTAGTGTTACTGGGAAGCGATCTAGGAAATGACTTACACAGTTGAAGGTGTAATTCTACATTACGCAGAGCTTCGCAATACATTTACATTTACATTTACATTGCAGTAAAATGTGTTTTGGTTACACTTTTGTGATTTAATAACAAAAGTGATTTGATAATTAAACCTGTGTTGTAGCATACTATGCCTGTCTTTGTCACCTTATTTATTTAAAAATAGTTGCGTGCAACCTCTTCCCGTCTGTGTCTGCCATCAGTTGCTGTTGCTCCACCAGATGTGTGTGGTTCAGGGACGGCATACTCGTCGTCATGGTCCTCAAAATCGGAGAGTTCCACTTCTGTCCCCTTCTTGACCGCCAGGTTGTGCAGCATTGCACAGGCTGCAATAATTTTGCAGCAGGTGATTGGTGTGTACTGGCAGGCCCCTCCACTTTTATAGAGGCAGCGAAACCTGCTTTTCCACATGCCAAAGGTGCGCTCCACGATGTTTCTAGTTGTTTTGTGTGCCCGGTTGTATCGCCTCTGACTTGGTGTTGTTGGGTTGACGTAGGGTGTGAGGATGAAGGACCGGAGGGCATATGCACTGTCCCCTATTAGTAATGAGAAATGGACATTATTCACATGCTCACACACATCCACCTGTAATATGATTCTAGTGATTACGACACAGTGTCTCACCTAGCAAGTATCCTTCGCCAAACTCCCCCGCAGTCAGGCGTGCATAGATCCCACTGTTTTGGAATATATAGGAGTCGTGGGTACTCCCTGGAAATTTGGCTACTATGTCAGTGATCACGTATTTTGCATCACAGATCACCTGAACGTTGATGGTGTGGGTGGACTTGCGGTTCCGATAGATGTACTCTGTGGCAGCTGGTGGGCATATTGGTACGTGTGTACCATCAATACAGCCTATGATGTATGGGAAATGCGCCACCTGGTAAAAGTCTGTCTTTGTCCTTAGCAGTTCTGCACGCGTTGCTGGAAAGCGGATGTATAAATGCATTATCTGCAACATTGCATCAAGGAATTTTTGAAAGAAACGTGACAGACTGCTCTGGGACACCCCACCTACCGCAGCAGCCACACTCTTGTAACTTCCAGATGCGAGCAGGTGTAGGCTGCACAGCACCTGGACATGGGGGGGGGGGTGGCGTGGGCCCTTGTGGTTGGATGTTCCAATAGTGGGTGGAGGTCCCTGATTAGGTCCAGGATGGTTTGGGGATCCAGCCTGTATCTCTGCAGGATTTCTGGGTCAGTTAGCTGGAATAGAGTGATCCTCTGTCTGTACACCTGCTCCTCCCTCCTCCAGACCCTCTCACCTTCTGCCTGTAGGCGTAGCCGCCTCGCAATGACATAGAATGCCGCCATAGTTGAGAAAATGTTGCATTTTGGGCCTTTTTTATACCTTGCACCTGTTTACCACCTGATTTGAATCCATGGTAATTACAGACTCTTAAATACCGATTTTCAGTCAAAATCGGTATTTCAGAAGTTCCCTACATCTCAAATACTAATTTTTACCATTTGTTATTTTCCGAATCGGTAATTTTACCGATTCGGTAAATTTTCCGATTCTGTAACTTTACCGACTCGGTAACTTTACCGATTCGGTAACTTTACAGATTCGGTAAATGTTCAGAATCGGTAAATTTACCGATTCGGTAACTTTACTGATTCGGTAACTTTACCGATTCGGTAAATTTTCCGATTCGGATGATTTTCTGTCCCCTACATCCCAAAAGGCCTATACCGGTCGGTAACGGCCGACATTCGGTAAAATCGGCCTTTACCGACCGGTATTGGCCTACCTACATCTGGCCCTTAGTGTTTAAAATCTTATACTTTTCCTATCTTCCTTGAGGAAACTTGATTGTACCTATTTACAATATCATCTAATGAAACACCACTTTATTCGACCGGTATGACAGGTACATTAGTACTAGGTCTCAACGCAATACTGATGTGGCCTTGATCAATCCATCCCATAATCCATCATCTACAAAACCACTCACACACCCATTCATAGACCCATACAGCCACTCATGCACACACAGTAAAATATTTGTTTGTTTTGGTTTGCTTATAACTTTGATGTCATTTGACGACTCTTCACAAAACTTTCCAAAAAAGTCTAATCCACCTCAGCTACTTCCTGAAAAGTTTTAGGGAGATCCTTCAAGTGGCGGCTGAGAAAGGGGGGGGTCACAAAATGTTTGTTCCCCATTCATTTTTCTATAGGACTATTGAACCACAATATTGCAAAAACTGAAGATTGAAATACACCATCTTTGGAAGAAAGCTAGAATTGGCTCCAGAAAGCGTGTTTTGGTGATTTAGAGTAAATCCGATCAGTAGTTAAGAAATTGTGGTTAAAAAAAGTCATATAAATGCCACACACACCCCATCATCTGCACTGACAAACAAATATGCTGCCTTTAGTCTTTATCAATCCAGTAAAAGGTGGTGCCAGCAAGGGCTGTGGTAATGAGGAAACCACATTAAATAATGTTTACTTTATTAGCCTCTCAGATAATTTGATCTTTCACTGCACATACTCCCCAAACAGAACACATCCAGAAAAGTCTTCAATGTTATCATTTTATTAATACACAATAATCATTGATTGCGATGGACAGTTCAAGAGATCCCACTGTACTAATATGGCAATTTAGAGTCTTTAAATACATAAATTAACTGATATTTATATGCCATGTACATAGTTCGTATACATGTTGTACCAGTAATCCATTGTGGTGCATGACCTAATCTGTTCCATAATGTTTCATATAATGAGTTAGACCAGGCTGGCATCTCTACTTAATGTCAATCTTGACATCAGATCTCATTAGGATGGAGTGGACATATAGGGTCCGTTTCATGAAATGTCGCATATTTTACCCGTTTCAGGTCCTGATTCAAGGCTGAGACCTGCACGAAGGAAGAAGGCAGGGAGGGGAACATGGGCAGGGCGGTTTCATCATCCATGAGCATAATGCAGAACCTGCAGCCTGACTGAGTATGCAATACCTCCCAGGAGCCTCGAAGACGGGTGGACAGAGGCCTGCTGACGTCAGCCGCTAACCTACCTCTACCCTAGTGATTGATGAATGACGTTTCCCCGGACGCGCCTTAAAAGACTTATCTAGATAAATGTTAACATTCATACAATGGGGCCTTGTCAATATCACTGTAGATGCCAATCTTATCTCCCCTCCCTGTATTGAGGATTCCCCTCCTGAAGTCCTGCGCCAGCTGAGGAGCCCCACAAGGGATGGGGAAAGCTGCAGAGAAAGGCCTTAGGAAAGTGCAGATCCAGGCGAGAATGCCAAGTATGAAGGGATGCTTCGGGCACACCCCGCGCATCTCTAAAAGTAAGTTTGATGTCCGTGGAGTTCAGGGAGCTGAATTGCCCCAGGTACCCGGGCTACTGCACTTGGCGGAACCTGATATCTATGCACGGACAGGGGTGGAAGCCCGGGGTGGATCCGCAAAGGCGAACAGTGCTTTACTAACACAATGACATTGGATGTGAATACTCCAGAGGTTGGGAAGGGGTGAGACTGGAGGATTCACAGAAGTAACTTAAGACAAAATCCTAAACTTACTATCATTTTGGTAATCACAGAAGGCACTTACACATTTTGGTATTCACAGAAGGCAGATACTCCTTTTGGTATTCACAGAAGGCAGATACTCATTTTGGTATTCACAGAAAGCACTGACTCTTCAATTAGTAAGTACCTTCTGAGGCACTTACTCACTTTGGTATTCACCGAAGGCACTTACTTGAGTAAGTGCCTTTTGTGAATACCAAAATGAGCAAGTGCCTTCTGTGAATACCAAAATGATAGTAAGTTTAGGATTTTGTCTCAAGTTAGTTCTGTGAATCGGGCCCACATATTTGAACGATAAAAGTAAGTTTGATGCTGTGGGAACATACGTGAGCTCACTTTCCACATGCCCAGGCTTTTTACTGCGACTTTAAACATGTGGAAAATGCGCTTTAGCCAAGTGACTCTCGCAGCCACTGAGAAATATTTTTTGTCAAGTCAAGTCAAGTCAGAGAATTTATATAGCGCACTACATACCCAGAGGGTTTCAAGGCGCTTAAGGGGGGTGGGGAATTACTTGTCAAATATCCACGTTTTAAGTTGCTTTCTGAATGTTAGGTGGTTCTGGGTAAGGCGAAGGTAAGTGGGAAGTGAGTTCCAGGTTTTAGCTGCCAGGTAGGAGAAGGATCTGCCTCCCATGGTGGTCTTGTTGATGCGAGGTACAGTGGCAAGGGCTTGGTTGGAGGATCGAAGCTGGCGGGAGGGGGTGTAGAAGGACATTCGTGTGTTGAGGCATTCTGGTCCGATTTCGTAGAGTGCTTTGTGTGCGTGGGTTAGGAGCCGGAAAGTGATCCTCTTATTGACGGGAAGCCAGAGGAGGTTTTTCAGGTGACCAGAGATATGTTCTTTACGCGGGATGTCTAATATGAGCCTGGCTGAGGCGTTTTGGATTTGTTGGAGTTTTTTCTGGGTTTTAGCGGTGGTCCCGGCGTAGAGGGTGTTTCCGTAGTCCAGTCGGCTCGTGACCAGCGCGTGGGTGACCGTTTTTCTAGTTTCGGTGGGGATCCAACGAAATGTTTTTTTGAGCATGCGGAGAATGTTGAAGCAGGATGAGGAGACGGCGTTGACCTGTCTGTTCATTGAAAGTGAGGAATCCAGGATGACGCCCAGGTTCCGTGCGTGGTCTGTCGGGATGGGTGCTTTTCCAAGGGCTTCTGGCCACCAAGAGTCATCCCATGCGGAGGGGGAGGTACCTAAGATGAGGACTTCTGTTTTATCTGAGTTCAGTTTCAGACGGCTGTGTTTCATCCATACGGCTACTTCTTTCATTCCTTCGTGTAGGTTCGTTTTGGCGGTGCTAGGGTCATTGGTGAGTGATAGGATCAGTTGAGTGTCATCCGCGTAGGAGATGATGTTGAGGTTGTGTTGGCGGGCGATGGCCGCGAGGGGGCTCATGTATACGTTGAAAAGGGTGGGGCTGAGTGAGGATCCTTGTGGTACGCCGCAGATGACTTCAGTGGCCTCTGACTTGAATGGTGGAAGGCAGACTCTCTGGGTTCTTCCGGTGAGGAACGAGGTGATCCATTCCAGTGCTTTTCCTTGGATTCCGATGTTTCTGAGGCGCTGTAGAAGGGTGCTATGGCAGACTGTGTCGAAGGCTGCGGAGAGGTCGAGGAGGATGAGGGCGACTGTGTCTCCATTGTCCAGTAGAGTTCGAATGTCGTCTGTTGCTGCGATGAGGGCGGTCTCAGTGCTGTGTTTTGCTCGGAAGCCGGACTGTGAAGAGTCGAGGGATTTGTTGGCTTCGAGGAAGGCGGCGAGCTGGTTGTTGACAGCTTTCTCGATGACTTTGGCCGGGAAAGGAAGGAGCGAGATGGGGCGGTAATTTTTGAGTTCGGTGGGGTCCGCTGTGGGTTTTTTCAGAAGGGCGCTGAGTTCAGCGTGTTTCCAGCTTTCTGGGAAGGTGGCGGATTTGAAGGAGCAGTTGATGACGTCTCGGAGGTGCGGTGCTATGATGGAGTCTGCTTTGTTGAAGATGTGGTGAGGGCAAGGGTCTGTGGGGGATCCTGAGTGGATGGAGTTCATCAGGCGGATGGTGTCCTCAGTGGAGATAGGGTTCCAGTCATTAAGGGTGTTCGAGGGGGGTGGAGGACCAGCAGATGGTTGGGAGGGTTGGTCTCCGGGTTGGTTGTCGAAGCTGTTGTGGATGTCTGCAATTTTGTTGTGGAAGAATGAGGCTAGGGAGTCGCAGAGTGCTTGAGAGGGGGTGATGTCGTTAGAGTTGGCCGAGGGATTGGTAAATTCCTTGACGATGTTGAAAAGTTCCTTGCTGTTGCCTTCGTGTATAAGGAACGGACCCCCCATCTGATGCCATTTTATGGCCGTGCTCTAAACTGCTTCTCCTCTCTGACTTTTCTTCATGTTCACAAGTGGAGTTCTTTTAACTGAAATTGACTATTTGTAGTGTCCCCTTCAGGCACAATCCTAGAAAATATCTTCATTTCATAGAAAACCAAAAGAGGTCACCCCAAGCCCAGACGTTAGTAGGCGAGGCACATAGCATCCTGCCATCTGTGCTACATTCATAGACACTGGTACAATTTCATTTCCTGCGTTATTGCGCCGTATGGATGAAGCATATGGGCCGCTCTGTCCTCCTCTCGAACATGTCTATTATTTTCCAAGGCGCAGTGGAGATTGCTGTTTCATCCCTGACGACGCTGATGGGCCGCTATTGTGCTTTCAGCGTGCATGCAAGCAGCATATGGGCCTGTCTTTTCCCTCTGCCTTTACTAGTTAGCAACCTATCACTGTGTCAGCTGTCTTTTTTCTACTTGCCAGTTTTTTGGCACTCTGCCCTCATTATTTTTATGTCAAGCATATGCATGCAATTTTCAGCAGACTAATGGCGAAATCTAAACATAAAAAATAAACATCGGACATGATGTGATGAGTAATAAAATTGTGTTTTATACTGACATTTGGTACCAATGTGTTTTGCAGATATAGCACTCTAGATAAAACCTGTTACTATTACCTAATTTCATTGTTGTCGTCTTTGGAAGGATAAAGGGCTTATTCGATCGTGATGATAGTGTTCATACTTGCGCCGACGTTAGCAGCGAGCGTTTAACTCAGTGATCCATCCTGCTTGGTGTGAACCGGCGCTTCTACAAGAGAGTGAAACGCCCCCTGCTGCGTAAGACTTAGCGCCCGACCCCTGTCTCAAAAAGATATATAGCAGATTAAGTAGAAGAGTTATCAATGTTCAGAAATAATCGTACACAATAGCTGTGGCATGAGCATGTGGCGTCTAAGATGTTAGCTCACTTAGCAATCTGGAAAGCTTCTTACTAAAACGTGTTATAATGTCATTATTGTTGGAGTAAAGGTCAGGTGTCCTGAGTGGGCGTCTTGAAGGGTATCCATGCAATTGTCCCTCAAGAGTACATCACCCACAGGCAGGAGGGCCAATGAGAGGAAGGGACTAAAAGGTTAGTTGTTCAGACAAAGTCCCACGGCAAGCCACATCAACTTTCTATTGGCCAGTGTCTAATTAAATGATGAAATAGGAGGCTTGAGAAAGGACAGGGGGGAGATTTGCCAATCACTGTAGAAGTTCAATTCTGCCTACAGAGGCAGCCATGGACTTTAGGTATCACCCCTTTATCCACAGAAGCACGTGTGTCCACCCTCAGCTTCGGAGGTGATCCTCTTTGTTAAGCAAATCCTTTTCGCAGGAGCTGTATTTCTCATTTTATACTCCGAGTCACTGGCCTTCTCAGAGCCCTGGGCGATGACTGCGAGGCGAAAGACTGAGCGGACTGCTGAGCTGACAGTCTGCCTACAAGCTCAGTACATGGTAAACGTGTTAGAGACCTAGGGCAGATTCTTGGGTTCAGGTCTTTGCTTTGCAACATGTTCTAAGATAGCAGAGAATTTAAGCAGACCAGTGGTATAAGCAGACAGATTCCATCCCAGAAACCGTCAGCGTAAGTGTGGCGGAAACACATACATATATGGAATGTCACATGCTTACATGTACACCATGGAAGAGCTGACGGAAGACCCAGCTCATTATTCTTTTGGGAATATTAACCTATGGAGTTCAGGGACTGAAGCAGATACTGCATTCGTCATATGCACACATGGTAAGGAGAAGGGAGATGGAATGACCCTTCGCTCATGGATTAGCTGAAACTAGTCCCCTCTGTATGTAGGATGGGGGGGGCTGCTGGTAAGGTCAAACACTGAGTAAGGCATATTGCAGCAGAATAAGCAGTAATGCTATAGGGGCTTTTCATTAAGCATTCATATATTATCAGTGAAAAGGATAACTGGTGAAAGGGTTGTACGTCACAATATCGAGTGCAAAAATACTGTCCTACAAGCTTTGTGATTGTGGTTGCAGCAATGGAACCAAAGGCCAGACACTTGAAGCAGATCGGTCCTGCTAGAGCTCTGGAGCTTTGGAGATTTCTCAATGAAAGTGTTCTAAGTTCCAACGCGGAATGGGAGTTTTGAGCAGGATGAAGCTGAAATTCAATCCAACACTGTGGTACTTCTCATCATGTTATTTTCACAGTAGAGCCCCCTGAACCTTTGCACAAAAAGTGTTCAATTTTTTCAGACTTTCGTCTGGTGCCCCAACAACCGCAGGAGCACTTACAGATTCTCAGGGTATAAGGCAGGGACCACCCACCAGCAAAGTCCAGTCTAACTCTAATTGCCACTGGTCAGCTGGCCCCTTTAGGGAAAAGGATTATTGTCACTTGTTGTGTCCCTGCAGCCACACAGGAGGCCAGCCAACTGATCCCTGATGGCAACTTCTTTGCCCTGAGTACAAGAGGGACGCCGTCCAGTCCTTCAGGGCCCCTCCCAGGTCACAGACAGCAGGACCAGTCCTCTTTTGTTATTGATCAAGTCCAGAAAGTGTTTTGAGGATAGAAACGTGAGGTGGCATATTTATTCTTGCCACCAGCTAGTAGGCAGTGGGGAATCCTTGGCACTCCCTAACCATTGGGGTAAAAGTTCCCACAGGCAACCCTACCCACTTGTTCAGCAGTTCCTGTTTGTCCTGCTGCAAACAATCCCACAGTGTCCCTCACACTCAAAATCCAAAATGGGGAACAGCTTCTTCTCTTGTGCAGAATCTATATGCCCACCTAGAGGTTTGGGCAGGGTAACGAGCAGCCCCCTCCTCTGTGATTACTCAAAACTGGTTCTGGTGGTAGCTTCCTTCCCACTAGGTTTGGTGCCAGCCCCTAAGTGGGCAAAGACTGGAGCTTTCCAGGTGTCACTGAGCATTTGCTTGTAATAGAGCACACTCCATTAAGGTCAATTAGTTCCTGTGCCCACCCCAGCTGGTCTTCCTGCCAGGGGAAGAAAACACCTCCCCACTTCCGGGCCATTGTCTCTGCTTTGGGAGGAGTTTTCACAACTCTTGCACATCTAACTCAGGCCAAGTACAGGCTGAGCCATTGCTGGAGAGCTCATGCATATTAGCCTTCCATAGCTTCGGTCTAAATAAAGGTAACTTTCTAAAAGTTATATTTCCCCTGTATTTTTCCATTAGATAGGATTTTTATTAAATACAAAAATAAGTCCTTGAATGGAATCTGTAGATTTTACAATTCAAAAGTTATAGATTACAGTGTATGATCTATTCTTTGACTTTTCCTATGTGTCAGTTATGCCTTGACCAGTGAAAATGTTGTTTTGGGCATAGTCACAGAATGAACATGCCATTTTCACTGTTACAAACCTTCCACTCCTAATGTTGTTGCACCCTACCTTGTGGGCAGTAAGGTGTTCTTAGGTGGTACTTATTTGAAAATTAAAATCATGTTTTTCTACCTGTCAAAAGGAAAATTTTGATCGGACTGTGCAGCAGTGTTCAAGCGACTGCTGACAGGCTCTACAGGGTAGGCCTGAAGCCAGGTTTTCACTGCCACTGCACATAATGGCGCAATGGATGCTTCTGTCCAAAGTTAGCATTTAATTTTCGATGCAAGCGGAATATTCTCACATCATATACTAGGGCCTTATAGGAGTTGATCGTACCAAGGAAGTCTAAGCCAATGTCGACATGTTTAACCGTTTGCGTGTGTCGGGCGGCCCCCGGCCGTCCGACGTCATGGTGGGCGTATGCGGAGAATGGCCGGGGGCCGTCCTAACCACGCCCAGTCATGCATCACCCGCACCGTGGTGGAATTCCCGCCGCAGTCAGCTTGTTAAAGTTGAGCATGGGAGCTTCACTCCTGCTTAAGCTCTAATGCCACCAAAACAGATAGGAGAAATTTAGGCAGGCATCATGAAAAAGATTAAATTTCCTACCAATTATGTAATTTAATATGTAAGGAGTGATGTAACGTGAGGTCATAAGCAGTGCATGGAGGGAGTGCAAGTTATAGTTAGCTAGGTAAACTATAATTGGCCAATTTCAGGGGGTTTGTTTTTGCTTTAAAACCATAATTTTCATATTACAAGGCCTAACTATGATGCCACTTAACCTTTGATTTTTTCAGTAACTTTCTAGGTTTTTGCTCCACATAAAGTAAGTTCTTTTTACCATACCTAACTGTAACGTCACTCTAACCTTTGTTTTTTTCAGTGAATTTCTATTTTTTTAATCCTTTAAGCATAGGTTTTGACCATGCACAAGAAGTGATTGGACGTGGGGCCTGGCCGGCGCGCAACTCCCCGCAGACACCCAACCTCCGGGTCGCATGGCCTTCAGCCTTGATCAGTGTGTGGTGGTCCCCAGGACTGAGAAAGGTTTTTTCTGCACTTGCAAAACAAGTACCTAAGGAGTCTATCAATGGATCCACACTTGGGAGAGAGAGCAGGTGGGCATGTGCATCCTCACTAACTCTCAGGAACAGGTGAGGGTACAGGTTGTCACAAGCCTGGCATGATACATACCAAAAACAGAAGAAATTGAAAGAAGGAAAAGTCAGCATGAATGAGGAACCTGGACAGCTTGTATAAGACCTAGACATGTGGAATTTTATCAGGGACCTAGCACAAGAAGTAAGCTGAAGATGGGGTCAAAGTCCCAACCACAGTGGCCTTTCTTACACCTATACAGTTGTGGCAGGCCAACAGGTTGGCTTTCCCAACATGCAGTTGTTACCAGTGTGCAGGGGCCCATTTCTAGCATGTGATTGCTTCGTCATTAGGGGAAGGGAATGTTCACTGAGATCTCACAGTTAATCCGAGATGCGTGGAGCCCTTCCCGGGAACAGTGCTGCTCGGTATTATGGATGACTTTGCTGGATTGAGGGGAGATCTCGGTATTGGGCATGATAATCACCAAACAAGACTTTGAAAAATGCCTCCTCATTCCCCCCAACATTGGCGAGTTGGAGAGTGGCGATGGACTTGTGTGCTAAACCTGAGGAGCCAATTTACAAATCAAGGGGGTGCTCAGAAAACAAGAGGGTGTATGGGAAAATGGATGGCGTACTAAGGCTCAAGTTGAAACGCTGTATGAAGCGCTTTTTCAAGATGTTCTGTATTGACTCTAATTGCAGTCTGTCAGCTGTTGTGTCACTATGTAAGTGGGGAAATTAATGAAAAGATTGAATATTAAAAAAAGTCCCAAACTCTGATTGAAATAGAAATTAAAGGGGCCTGTATATTGTGACTGATTGTACTATGGCCCTTCCAGTAGGTTGCTCTCTGTTGCTCTTGATGAACATTCAGAGCAAGTACCTTCAACTCTGAGATCACGGGACACACATTGTGCGCAAAACTGTGCAGCTTTACTTGAGTGTACCAGACATTAGGTGTTCATCAAGAGATGTCCAAACATGCTCACAAGTACTGCTACCAGATCCCTAGTGTCCTCTCTTACATTGATAATTTATTGTTTATCTCCTGAACATTGGTACAAAAGTCCTTGGACTTTGTTTGTATTCTCGTTTTTGTAAACATTTTTGGAGCCCAGCATTCCATTTGCATTGTGGGCTCATCTACAGCCAACACTTAAGTCACAATTTGGCACATTCCAACCATTAAGCCTTCCTAAAGTTCTGCGGAAAGGACACAAAATGGTGGTTGCTCATCACAAGTATTAGCACCTGTGATTTAAATCAATAAGAGAATACAATTGTTGACTTAAGTTCTTACACCAATATTGTTTGTTTTACATGGACTTGCCCCACTGATCAGAATGAATTGGCGACTTTTGATTGCATACACTAACCTGACATCTGGATCTTTTTTGAAAGCATGTTAGTTTCTTGTTGCAATATATCATGTTGGCCACTGAAAGTGTGCGGCCCCAGTTTTAAGGATGACCATGGCTGGTTGTATTATGCACATTCCTATGGATTGCTGCCCGGCAAACCTGAGTCAATTTTCACCCATGGTATGAGAGAGGGCCTGTCATTATGTATACAACCATAATATGTACCCAGTGGCTGGACAAAACTTGATGGTGGACTCCTACAAAGTACATGGAGGGGACCCCCCATGCCCTGGACACATTAAGGGGCTCTCAGGCCAGGCAAACCTGCTGCCAGTGCACAGTGTTTGAGGGGTCCCCAGGAGCTCGTGCCTCCTGCACCACAGGGGCTGCAAGGGCTTTTGTTACGCCTCTGTATATGCTTTAGTTAATTTATCAATGAATATTAGGGATTTTTAGATAATGACGGGTCCTCTGTCTTTGCAAGGTATCCCATCAACTATTCCTATTGGTTCCTCCATTCCTTTGCCATTCCTGGGAGGAGCCCTCAGAGCAGATACCATGTTTGCTAAAATAATTGTTCCTCTTCCGTCAGCTCAAGGTGATCCATCAGCACATATAATCTGGATGGCCCTATATGGCCATACACATCCTACATGTCGCTGAGTGGAGCCCTCATAGCCTCAATCAATGCTATTTTCAAGATTTAGACTCCTTTGCAGTCCCTGGATAGACTCCTAAGGGAGAGCCTATAGTGCGGCTGCCTGTGTATTGTGCATTTCTGTGATTTGCTCCCTGCCGCCCCAGGGTGTTTCCTAGGGCATAGTGACTGGTTGCAAAATGTTGCTCTTCTTTTGCGCCATAGTGAGTTATCAGAGCATAAACTTTGGCTGGCTGTATAATGCACATTCTTATGTATCGCTCTGTGCGCCACATAGGCCGGCCCCTCAGCGCATATGCCATGACTGATTGCTTAGTGCCCATTGCTATAGGTCGATCCTGTGGCGCCCATGTGTGACATTTATTACAGTTGATTCAAGATTCACTATTCACGGGTGGCATCTCTCATCTCTGGACGCTTCCAATGCCCACACCCTTTCATTGCCTTTTGTTTCATGATTGCTTCAAGCTCACATGTGAAGGATGCATATATTAATCATATCTGATTAAGAAAATGCGGAACTAGGCAATGTGTTGACAACCCATTCAATACAGTTCAATACTAATTGTACATTTGTCGGTTTTCCTTATGATTCCCAGTAATGTGTTTTTGATATCGTTGTTTACCACCTGCACCTTTTTTTAGATTTATGCTTGCTTCAGCTGTTCGCTCGCTTTAGTTTTGCATATCATATGGAACATTCATGCTCCTATATTTAAAGAACAATAACAAACCGAGCTGGCATGTAAACCAAACACTAACTGGGTCTGCCATGGGGGTGTTTGTTAGCGATGCAGCTAACTTCTGGGCTGTCGCCTATGTTTGTGTGTCGCAGCTGTGCTTACAAGCACCATGTGCTGTTGCTGGGGGGGATGCGGAAGGAGCCATAGTGAGTGGGCTCGTACATACCAGTTTGCAGATTCTTGATCTGGGTGCCCCTGCACTCTGTTATGCCTCTGTAAAGTGCTGGGGACCTAATGTGGTTTGTACTGCATGGCTGTAGGCAATCCAGACTGGTAGATGTCCACGTGCGCGCACTCTGGGTCCGATTCACAAAGGTAAACTGAGACAAGACTCTAACTTTACGACTTATGGTATTCACGAAGGGCATTTACTACTCGTAAATGCCCTTTGTGAATACCAAAGGTTGAACTTTACGACTTTCTGTATTCAGAATGGGAATTTACGAGTAGTAAAGGTCCTTTGTGAATACCGAAAGTTGCAAAGTTAGAGTTTCGTCTCATATACCTTTGTGAATCGGGCCCATAATCTTTTTCAAACTTTTAACCTGCACCTGCGCAATGGAGAAACCAAGGCCTGACTGGGACAGAAAACATGCCAGGGCACCAAAATAAAAGTGGCCTGTATTAGTGAAGTAGATAAACATGGGGGTCCATGTTTGTGTAAAAATAAACACCCTTTATGAGTGCTGAGAAACAGTTTTTGCAATGAGCATGCACTTTAAAAATAGACTGTCCCTTTAAATCGTTGAGCAACATATTTTCCCTTTTGAAGACGTGCCACTAATACGTTTTTTGCTCCTCTCTTTGCTCCCCAAACAGAGACCTCTGGCGTTGATGTTGAAAATTTAAAGTAAAGCAAAAAGAACTCATATGATCCATGTCCCGGCAAGGACTTGCCACGAATGTAGCTCATTGCCAAAGATCCGAGCATGAAAAGTGCCTTTCTGGGCAATGAGGTCATGCAGGATGCATGAAGTCACACAGTATGTGCGGTTCCAGGGTAACCAAGAGCGGTTCCCCTTCACTGTTTCCAGGGCTAGCCCTGCCAATTGAGAGCCCAAAGAGTCACTGCAAAATTAAATGATTACGCTTTTGTGTTTGCAGTGCCAGATTTGTCCTCTCCTTCTCCACCAGGCTTCTGGTGACAGGAGGAGGAGGAAGGGGCAGGGGAGCGATCCAGCAACAGAGCGTGTTTAAACACACAGTCCTATCAAGAAGCTGGGGAGGGTATGAGGTGGGCTTCCCTCTGAGATATTGTCTTGCTGCTCTCTCTGGCGCTTTGGCTTGCTGATTCCTATATTCAGCAGCTGGTTCATGTTCTGCTGCTGCAATGGAGCTTCTGATTTGCCAAAAAATAAGAGAAGTAAGTACAAATAAATCTGTGTTGTTTCTCTGTGCATGTGTGAGTGAACGTGTCTTTGTAAGTGATTGAGAGAGAAAGTGATTGAGTGAAAATGTGTTTTAATTTAATGTGTTTGAGAGTGTCAATGAGAATGAAAGAGCGAGAATTAATGAGTGAGTGAGTATGGGTAAAGGAAAGCGAGGGAGTGAGTAAAGTAGTGTCAGTGATTTAGAATGAGTGAGTGAAGGGTAGATTGTCACAGAGAGAGGGAGTGAGTCTGGGGTGTCTCTATCAATGGTGCAACTGGTGCAGTTGCACCAGGACACAAAAACCCTGGTGCAACTGCACCTGCTGCACTAATAAAGCAGCACACCTATTCCCCAGAGGTTCAGATCAAAGGTCCTGCACACTCCAGTAGTTGTGAGAGAGGATGAGTGTGCGTGCATGGGTACATTTGTGTGTGAGGGCACCCAAGGCAAATTTTGAAATAAATGAGGTGAACCAGAGGCAAGTATTGCACCTCACAACTTTCAGGGATCACGGGACACCACTGAGGGTAGCCCAGTTACTCTCAGCAATTCTGCCTTTAATTGCAGTAGCTTAAAAATATATTGAGCTGTACAGCAGGGGCTCATTTATAAAAATTCAGTTCTGGTCCCCTGATATCACCCAAACATGGTGAAGGATACACGGTTCGACAACTGGATCCATCCTGCCTCAATGACTTGGTGGGTGAAACTGACAACTGTAATGCAGAAGAATGCAAGGTTAATTCTCAAGGCTACACTTACCACAACCAAATCTAAGAATGCCAGAGCACAATATTACATAACCTAAGCAAACCATGATGAGGAATCTTGGTGGTTACAAAGTGAATTGTGCAGTGCTGAGAAAGTCCAGCAAATTTCACCACTGGTCGAACTGGCTACAAATATGCACGTTTCAAAACATGCTAACATTTCAATTAAAAAAAAAGAGCAACTATTTAACTATTGGCATGTACCTCGTCATTCACAACTGTAGCTAAAGAATAAGGTTACTCAAATCCAAAACTCTTAGTGGTTCTTCTAGTGGTTACTGCTTAACAAAGGAGAATTTACTACAGGAATACTGGGTTGGTAGGTCTCACCCAGCATAACCAGATTAAAATGACAACAGCTTACACACTTAGGGGCCATTTATTATGTCGTTCGGAAAGACTCCGAATAGGATTCGGTTTTGAAGAATCCATTTCATAACCCTTGATTCCGAACGAATCGTACACATTTCCCAATGACCGATTACCATGCCCGGAAATCGTTCGAGCAGGCCGAATCAGTTCTGAAAGGCATTCGGACAGCCCGAGTCTTACTAATGAGCGATTATGATGACCGATTCGGATAGCTGATTCGGTCATCCTGACATGAAACGGCTATCAGAATCTGTCTTTGGGGGCCTGTTGTGGGGCCCACTTCACCTGGAGGCGTACGAATAGGGCCCTTGTGGTACACTAGAGACCCCTGTTCCCACACATGCACCATGTGGGGGGCACCATGGGGAAATTTCCACAAAATCCATGGGTGGTTGCATGGGAACACCCATGCATTACCCGTGGAACAATCCCTTGATACAAAGTGATGCAAGGCATTGAAGTGTGCAGCTCTGTGTTGCTTTTGGTTACAATTGCATTTTACGGGTGAAAAACACCCTATTTTATTGTGTCATTGTCAGTCTCTGGGCAATTACTTTCTCTTTGTCCTTCAAAGATCATTTGTTTGACTTGTTTTCCTTCTACATATGAATAATATTTACCCAAACTTTGCTTCATGTGTAACAGGTAACAATCCAAGTTCTGTACAAACAATAGAGTTGTAAGCCAGTAATTTGTTCATCTTACCCAATTATCAGAAACACTAGCAGGATGACTAAGATAATGAGAAGCTGTATCAATTCCAAAAATCAATGATTGTAGCATAACTCTTTCATAGGCATTTCTCACAGATCACAGAAGGACAAATTGGCTAGCTGAGTCTACATTAGAGCGGAAAAATAACAGATTTAGTGAATGGGTCTCGACTGCCTCCAGACAGATCCACACACAGCACAAAAGGGGGCATCAAAGATGGCACAGAGACTTGTAATAGGGAAAGCATAGGGAGAAAACAAGAGCAAGGGCAGAACTGGGGACAGGTACGCCCACTGTTCCTAATGCCGGCTGACTGACAGCATGCAAGGGACATACATCGCCGAGCCCATTCCTTGCTAACAACACAACTTTCTATTGATGAGGATAATTGGTGATGGACTTATTGCTGTTCACTGCGACTATGGTACAAGAGAAGGCAGCTATACCCTTTAAGTGAGCCCCCTGCAGTGCCCGGGACTACACACCTCATACTGACGAAGAATACTCCAAATTATTTACCACAGAGACTGAATTGAGTTGTGATGACAACTTCATTAAATCACGCACATTAAAACAGCAGAAGGATGGGAGATTGCAGTGCTTCATTTGAGCCGGAGCTTTTTGGTGCTGAGCACCGGCACTTAATTGTTTTCCTGTGCTCGGCACCGGCACCTAATTGTCAATACCACACTTTGGGCAGTATGCCACAAGGTGGTGCTGCTCATGTAATCTAGAGATGAGCAGTATAACATTTGACAATAAACATAAGAAAATTACTAATACCTTCCTCCCCAGCCATTCATTTAGCTTTGGGGACCTGGAATAATCTGAACTGTCGCATTTACATGCGAGAGAGATGACTAGTAGTTGTTTTGGCAGCGATGACAGGGGCGATGGGTGGTGCAAGCTGCAGTGGTCTCCTGGTCAGAGCCCTTGCACTTAATATTTGACAAACTAAGCACTGACCGAGACAGTAATGCTTGACCCAGGATGGCCACTGCACTGTGAGCTCCGTTAACTCATCTGCCTAACAACAACTTCTTCAACAATGTTAGGCCAATGGCGACGATGGCCTTCCTATTGAATTTTTAAAAAAAATTAGGGGAACTTTGCATAAAGAACTTTTGATATTAGTTAATTATTTACTTCAAGGAAGTCCCCCACCGGATTCTTTTCATACAGCGGTGGTGGTTAGTATTTTAAAAAAAGGAAAGGACAAGGAAAATATAAATTCATACCGACCGATAAGCCTCCTGAACACAGACTATAAAATTTTTACAAAACTTTTAGCAAACCGATTAAACAAAATAGTAGGATTACTGGTAGCCCATGATCAGTGTGGTTTTATTGCAGGCAGGCATCTCCATTCCAACACCACATTTTTATTGGAGGCACTAGATTATTTTAAAACTAATAAGGTGAAGGCTCAAATTTGTTTTTTAGATGCGGAGAAAGCCTTCGATCTAGTGTCTTGGGACTGCCTGTTTGCAATTCTATGTAGTTTTAATTTCCCGAATGTTTTTATCTCTCTTTTACGACAATTGTATATGAATTCTAGGGCACAGATTATCGTCAATAATACTAATATTGGGTCTTGTCAGGTTACTAGAGGCACGCGACAAGGATGTCCCTTGTCGCCAATTTTATTCGCACTATTTATTGAACCTCTGGCGATCGCCATCAGGAATATTAAGACCGATACTGCCCCAGTATTAGGAATGACAAATATAAAATTATATGCGGATGATATTGCCCTTTTCATAGACTCCAAACCCTCAAGTCAACTGAAGATTTTAAAAATCTTTTCTGACTTTCAAAAACTAGGGGGTTATAAAATTAATGTAAACAAAACAGAAATTATTTTAGCTAACTGCACTGTAGACACTTTAGCACCAGAATTCAGGCGGACATACAATACGGATCCAAAGAGATATCTTGGAATATTTATATCGGATAGTCTAGACGACCTTTTTTCACTTAATTTTTTACCTCTATTAAAAAAGGTGGGCTCACTTTTAGATCGCTGGAATTTACTACCCTTGTCTCTTATGGGACGGGCATCGCTAATTCGAATGTCGGTGCTACCCCTTTTTAATTTCCTTTTTAGTGCAATTCCTTGCGCAATTCAGGCCTCCTATTTTAAAAAAGTAGATACTTTGATTTCCTCTTTCTTATGGGCAAAAAAATCCACCAGACTTGCACTGAGCACTTTATATTTACCATCCACACAAGGAGGGCTGTCCCTTCCAAATATCAGAGAATATTATTTTGCGTCTTTTGCACATTATAGTTACAGGTTTTTCTTTCTAGATTTTCATGAGGCAGATCATTTCTTTATGAAAAGGATGTTGCTGGAATAAAATATTTTCGACCCGGTCAGAATCACGAAAGATCCAAAGAAAGTACGTTATAAATCCCTACAGTGGATTTTTAAGTTGAAAACTCAGTTTTTTAAATTTTATGACTTACCAAATTTAAGTAATAAGACAAATTTAATACATTTTAGCTTGGGAGATGCTGGTTGCATGGACAAAAATACATTAACTCTTTGGAAGGAGAATGGCTTCGAGAAATTGAAGACTTCCTGTTGGGAAATAGGTGGAAAACTTGGGATGAAATTTCCAGCCAGTTAATCCACTCGCACTTAACTCTGAACTGGTCCTTCATCATGCTAAATCCAAAACTTAGAGAACTCGATATAGGACATTTATTTAATAAAGAAAATATTTCTACTACCCTTAATAACAAAATACAAAAGAAAATGAGTATCTGGATTAAAATATTAAAAGAAAGTAAAGACCAGGACTTTTCCAGCAAGATTATTGAGGGATGGAAAAAGATGGAAGATATTGCAATCAACCAACAGGTATGGGATAAAATAAATAAATTCAACAAAACCATTTTTCGAGGAGCAAATTTTAAACGTATGCAATTTTACAATAAATGGTTAATATACAGAACCCCGTCCTTTTTACATAATATTTTCCCCCAAGTAGCCGATAAATGCTTCCGGTGTGAAGAAAAAGGCACTTGGAAACACATTGTCTGGGAGTGTTCAAAAATCCAGGTATTTTGGAAGGAAATAGAAAAATATCTCTCAATCGTGCTAAAAACCAATATAGTATTTGACGACCTAATCCCCATTTTAGGCTGTTCCCCCAACCACACCCCACATGATGAGCCCCTTTTTATAGCTTCTTTAATAGCTAAATCCCTTATATTACAGTCCTGGAAAACAGACCTTGTACCATCCTTTCAGGCATGGAAGGCAAAATTGCTTCGAATCCAGGGTAGGGAAAGAAAATATGCTTTAAGATCAGGGGCTCTCAAAAAATACGACAAATATTGGAGTGTGTTTGATTCTTAATTTCCCTGCTATCACTCAACCCGACCCACACTTCCCTGAAAATATTTATTTGTCTGCTAAGACTATCTTGACTTCGCACGTTGCACTTTACAACCAAGCTATGAAATGTTAACTGAGAAGACGCTTATTGTATTTAAATGGTACGTACTGTTTTAATTCTAGCAAAACCTTTTGAGTATCATTGTCAGCCTGATAGATTGCTTTCTCACGAACTTTGCACCTTATAATTCAAGCGTTAAAATGATAAATTGTGTAGATGCTTCTAATATTCTTTTGCCTCGTACTGTATTAATTGGATTTCAACTATGTCTTGTTTCTTATATTGTATTATTTGAACTCTCAATAGAAAAAACAAAATAAAACAATGTAGGGGCACCATGGAGTTAGTTCTTGGTAGCGAATGTGGTCCAGAGACCAGTGGGACTAAACTGGAGGCCTTTCTCACTTCTTTGGTGAGTTAAGCGCAGGAACCTCTCATGACAGTGAACTAAACTCTGAGGTTCCCTGAGGTTCTCTGAGGCCCACCCTGTCAGATTGAGGTGGTCTCCTCAGCCATTCCAGCTTTCTTTGTGAAAGCACATGCTTGGCTTCAGTCTTAAAGGCATTTTATTCACTATTTCACCGAATTTATGTTTTCTCCACAAATATCTACCTGACTTAACAAACATATTCTTTTAAAAGGAGATTCAAACTACTAGCTGACATTCTTTAGTTATATGCAATATGTAAAGGGGCCACGGGGGCAGGAGTGACTGAGTCAGAGGCTTTGATAAGTGCTTTAAGAGATGGTTTTATTTTTATATAAGCTTTCCATCTCCGACTGGTCAGTCTTTCTCGGGCAAAAGCTGCAGGGTCCACCTTGATCTTGGTCAGGGACGCCAGACTGGTAACCGAGGATGACAGGTGGAATGCTCCGTCCGGACCCGAAAGCAAAAGAGAAAAACAAAGAAAGGCTTTAGGGTTTAAAGAAGGTAAGGGACCGGGAGTGAAGGAAACCAGGTGAACGAGTGCTGTACACACGCTAAACTGCTGTGCTCAAGTGCTCGTGAGGAGGAAGGGGTTTCTAGAGACTGTACGTGAACTATACACTATGTACATGCGGGCTTCTGTGAGGCAGGCTGAGTACGCAGTCCCTCCCAACCCGCTACCTGTTCGAGCCACGCTCTTCCCGTGGGAACAAGGCGGGGTGGCTCGTGAAGACATTGGCCTCCTGGCTTGATGGTATCGCCTCGGCAGTCGGGAACCTCGTCCGTCTCGTCTTCCTCCTCCACGATATTAGGTTTTTCTCCTCTTCTCCGTTCACTGTCCTCCTCTACACCTTCCAGGGAAACGCCGTCCGTCGACTTCCTGGTTACTCCCACTTTTGGCGAACTTGCCGTGATGACGTCCGACGTGGGAGGAGTCTCGTCGTGTTGAAATCCCAATTAAAGGAGCCACGTCCTCTCCCTTCATCGCAGTTCCAAAGGGGTTCTACATCTTCTTTCCATTCGTCTTCGAGATAAGGATTGCCATGCTGCTGAGAGGGGACAGAAGATGGGGAATATTAGACCACCATTCGTCTACATGGTCCTGTCCCTTCGTGGATCGTCTCTCCCCGCCACACAATATTAAACAATAACCTTTTTAAAAGGGGAAATATATTACTTCTCATGTGGTTATTGTATTGTGGCTAATCTCCCCTTTTTATAACCATTTCTTTATAACCTATTGATACAGTTGGTATAAACGATCTCCACAGTTTCATTTGGAATAATTGATTTTTCGCCTGGCCTTCGCAAGTAACTTTCAACCTACATATTATTTAATTCACGATCTTGACCAGTGAAACATAGTGTTGCCTGTGAATATTTTTTTTTTTTAAGTTTAAAGTTTATTGAAAGAAAAGAGCATAACATACATGGAGATAAAAGTTATAAGAGTAAAGTTGCAATGAAAAAATAATGATTGCATTATATAACAGATTACAAACTATGTTGAAAAAAGTGGATAGTGAGAGAGAATAAAAAATAAAAAAGGGGAGTGGGGAGGGAAAGTTCATAGAAAAACAACACAGGAGAGGCTACTACCTGAATCATAACTCTATTTTACCAACAAGAAATATTATTAAGTATACTGTTATGTTATGTTATGTTATGTTATGTTAGACGTTCTTATATAGCGCTCAAATCACCCTGGGGCATCTCGGCGCTGTAAAAACACAAGTGCTGAAATAGAATCCGTAAAAAGGAAAAAAGGAGTATTGTCAGAAAAACTACAAATGGAAAAAGAGTTAAAAAGACAACAAATAATTCATGGAGGGTTCCTTACTTCATCTGGAGTATTGACTGTAATAGAAGAAGCTGAGGCTACATCTGTTAGATAGGAGGATAGAGGAAGCCATAAAAGGTCTCTCTTGATGCATAAAGGTATAGGGGTTACAGTACATGTATCCAATCTATGATGAAAACAAATCGCATTCCACCAGGCTTTGAATGTAACTTTCTCAGCTTGTTTCCAGTTAGAAGTGATTAAGTGTAGGGCTATGGCTAACAGTAAGTCAAATATTGAGGGAGTGGAAGATGGGTGTGGCCAGGAGGGTGATAGTGAGCCTAAAAAGGTGTAGGAGATGCAGAAAGGGATTTGGATATCAAAGATTTTATTAATTTGGGACCAAACTAAAAGCCAAAAACGGGAGAGGGGGGGCAATCGAAAAGCATATGTTTTAAATCAGCTGAGGGACCTTTACATGACCAACAGGCTGAGGAGATGTCTGAGGAAAAAGAGGCTAACTTCATTGGAGTGAAAAGAAGGCATTGGTAAATAAAATGTAAAGTCTGAGATGTATTAGTTGCTCTTGACTTTTTATAAATTTTTAACCAAAGTTTGTCCCAAAAGGGAGTAGACCAACACTCTACAAAATCCCTTTCCCAGGCCAACTCAGATTTTCCCTTGGGCCTTTCAGGGGAGAAAAATAGATTTAATTTCTATATAGGAAAGAGGCCGATGTATTAATAGATAATAAAGGAAAAAGATTGGTACATCTGAGAGGAATATTGGGATTAGGTGATAAGGAAAGAAGATAATGTGAGAGAGAAGGAAGGAGCAAGTTATATTGAGGTTTACAGGAAGAGGGTAAGGAAAAATTTAATTGAAGATCCGAAAAAGAGAGAGGAAGAGAATTAGATACCAGTTGTGAAATCCAAAGTAAAACCTTGAGTCTCCACGTTTTCCAATAAATGGTACAACCCTTAATACATAGTAAATGATTATGCCAAATAGGTTGTTGAGCTAATGAAGTAAAAGCAGGATAAGAGGATGGAAGAAGAGGTATTAATATTTTACGTGTATGAGAGATCACTGGGGGACGGAAAGAGGTAATGTTGTTAGTAAAAGCAAGAGATTCATTACAATGGAAAGGGGCAATAAAGTGTTTCTCAATATGCAACCAAAGAGGAGGATGGGTACATTGATCAGGAGAATGCCAACAAGAGGATTGCCTCAAAGAAAAGGCATAGTGATATGTTTTAAAATCTGGAAATTTGAGGCCACCAGAGAGTTTATCAGCTTTGAGAGCATTGAGAGCTATTCGAGGAGATTTATTTTTCCAAAGGAATTTGTTTAATATAGAATGGATTTCTTTAAAATAGAAACCAGGAATGTAAACTGGAATCATAGATAAGAGATAAAGAATTAACGGAGAGAGCATCATCTTAATTTAAGTGACCCCACCATGAGAGGAAGAGCGGGTGCCATCAGTCAATAGATGCAGACAAAGTTTTGGATAGATTGTCAAAATAAATTTTCAAAGTTTCTGGAATAGTGGGAGAAAACCATACACCCAAGTATTTAATTTTAGAGGACTTCCAGGAGACTTCCAGGAGAAGCCAGTAGATTTAAAGTCTTGTTTTAAAATGTAAAGGGAGAACTTCACACTTATCTGAATTAAGGCGGTAACCAGATAATTGAGAGAAGGTGTCAACCTGGGAAACGAAAGCCGGAAGAGAAGTAGAGGGGTCAGAACAATATAAAAGGATATCATCCGCATAGACAGACATTTTAACTTGGGTAGAGTTGAGTTTAAAACCAGAGATTCTATCATCCAACCTAATTCTCATTAAGAAAGGTTCTAAGGCAATAATAAATAGAAGGGGGATAAGGGACAACCTTGGCGAACTCCCCTAAAAAGAGAAAAATAATCAGAGGTTTTCCCATTGACAAAGATAGAAGCTTTAGGTCCAGAATATAATAAGGAAATGAGAGAAATTAAATTAGTAGGAAGCCCAATCCACTTGAGTGCCCGAAACATGAAATCCCATCCAATTCTGTCAAAAGCTTTTTCAGCATCTAATGCAATAGCAGCAATGGGATACTCAAGAGAAGAGGCTTTACTTAGAATATTGGAGAAAACCCTGGAGTTGTCTGAAGAGATGCGACCTTTGACAAAGCCGGATTGTTCTTGGCCAATAATGTTCGGAAGGACCGGATCAATACGGAGAGCAAGAATTTTTGCAAAAATCTTATAATCTATGTTAACGAAAAAAATCGGACGGTAATTTTTACAAAAAGAGGGATCCTTATTTTCTTTGGGTATTGAACAAATTTTCTCGAAAAGAACCTGATGAAGCGTCTTCTTTTATGAAAAACTTATAGAGTGACAAAAGATGAGGAAGTAAGAAAGAGGCAAAGTGAGTGTTAAATTCAATAGTAAATCCATCCGGGCCTGGTGCTTTACCTCTTTTTTAATTCGGAAACAGCATTTGTAATTTCAGATAGGGTGATGTCCGAGTCTAATGAGGCGAAATCTATGCCATGAGTGGGAAGGGGGTTAATTGAATGAAAGAAGGACGAAAGTGCATCAGAGGATGGTTGTTGCTCTGGCATATATACATTTTTTTAAAAGGAAACAAATTCATTTAGAATATCATTATCCTTGAATAACGAATCACCGGCAGTGTTGCGGATGGATTCAACTTTAGTCCGCTCCCGAAGAATCTTTAAATAACTTGCAAGTAATTTGCCCATCATATTTTGACCTCCATAATAATGGGCACTGCTTCTTAAAAGATAAGAGGATGCGGCTTCTGTAGAAGATTTATTAAAAGAGATTTTTGCTTCAATAAGATTTTTTAAGGAGATTTCAGAATTTGAGCGGTAAAAAGAATATTCAAGTTGTTTAATTTTGGCTGAAAGCTGGGCATTTTGGCTTCAAAAAGTTTCTTTTTCCGCAAAACAAAATTTATGATAAAACCTCTGGCTGCCGCTTTAAAAGAATCCCAAACCATTACTGGCGAAGAGTCTGAAGTAGAGTTAATAGAAAAGAATTCAGACATAAAAGAGGTGAATTGGCCTGTGAAATTGGGATCAGATAGTAATGCATTATTAAAACGCCATCTACCAGCATGGGGGAAAAGGTAATAGATGAAGGTCAACAAAAACTGGGGCGTGATCTGAGATTAGAATGGAGCCAATCTTGGCATGTGAAATGAGTTGGGACAAAGGCTTACTGAGGAAAAGATAGTCTATTCTAGATTGTGAATTGTGAGGGGGAGAATAAAAAGTGTATTCCTGTAAATCAGGATTACAAAGTCTCCAGATGTCAGTTAAAGCTTTGCGACGTATGGTAGAGTTGAATTGTGAGTGCATCTTGGTATTGGTGAATTTTACAGAGGAACGCCGGTCTAGAATAGGATCAAGGATCTGATTACAGTCACCTCCAAAAATAACGTATTCATCATCAAACATGACAAGTTTATCAGAAATCTGAGTCCAAAATAGGTTATCAACACTAACAGGTGCATAAATAATTAACAGTACTAAAGGTATTCGATCAATAAGTAATTTAACAATTACCCAACGACCCTCAAGATAATTCTCCTGATGGACTACTGAAAGATGATGTTTTTTATGACATAATATAGATAAGCCACTTTTCTTTCCTAATGCAGGAGAGGAGAAAACATGACCAACCCAACCCTTTTTTAATTTAGCTGCTTCATCATCTGATAAGTGAGTTTCTTGAATGAAACCAATATCAGCATTTAATCTAGTTAAATGGGTTAACACACATTGTCTTTTTATAGGATTATTAACTCCTTTAACATTCCATGTTATAACTCTAATGAGAACCATTAAAACAAACATGCACAATTAATATAGAAGCATCAAAGTAACATCTATCAAATAGAGAGTAAAACAATAAGTAATAGTATACAAGCAGTATAAGAATTCAGGATTCTAAAATTAACAAGAACATGCATAATTTTGGAAGAAAGAATGAAAGAGATTTTATTACATAGGATGTGGACATCCTCTATGCAAACAATAAAACATTTCAGAATCCTATAATCTAGGAGGAAGAGACTAGAGAAAAGAGGAAAGTAAAATAGATTCAGGAATATGTAGGAAAATATTATAAGGAAAAGGGGTGAAACGATAAGAAGAATATTGCAGAAAAAAGAAGTAAAGAGAGAGCAATAGAGAGGAGGAAAAAACAAGGAAGGAAACTGTAGTGGGCTCGTCTGCCTCACGCGCCCCGCACGCGAGGCCTGAAGAGTGTGTCTTGTGCTGCCCGTTATGACGCGTGAGACAGTGACAGTTGGTGGCGTTACGGAGATTCTTATGTGTACTTGCCATTGATAAGACGAGCTGTAATAAAACTTTATCTTATTAACACTGCCGTTCCTTGCGAGTTATTACACTCGAAATTGGCGACGAGGACGGCTCCCACGAAGAACCCACAATCGAAGGTTGAGCTTACCTTGAAAACAAAGAAGACAAGTAGCAGACTTCGAGTCGGATCGGTGTGGCAGATCGTGAAAGGAATCTCCACTGAGGGCGAACTGTTTGGCAGTCAGCGACAAAGTTGCAGAGCCGAGAGGTGATCTGCGGCTACAGGCATCCGTGATTTCATGCCTGTTGGTTTGCTGCCGTATCTTGAGGAAAGCTGAGGTGAGGAGTCGTGGGACGCTCTTTGGTGGGCGTGTATAAGACGCGATTTGTCCCGCCTTCCACGTTGATCCTCTCAGGGCTTTCTCGTCAACAACATCACGCCCAGCCCTGAAAGGAGAAGCTACGTGATTAAAGACATTTGTCAGTACCGATTAGATTTTGCATAACAAAGACTGTGGGTGAAAGGTTAGTCCTACTACGACACATCTGGGGCACAAATCTAACCGCAATTTGGCAAGGTAAAATAAAATAGCACGTCTGAGGAAAAAAAAAGAAAATTCTCTTTGTATCTTTCCTGGATGTAGTGCGTGGGAAAAACAATATAAACCTTTCTAGCCCAGATTGGTATTAGAGCTCTTGGGAAAAGTAAAGGAGCTAACCATTGTTTTTTTTTAAGAAAACACTGGGATATTGCATTTTTACCTATTCACAGTTGGCAAAAGGAAAATAAAGGTTAAAGGATTACCACTCACTGTCAGTTTCACTCATAGTATCATTCTCACCAGCAAAGAAAAAAAAACATGATGCAGTCTATCCATCCTCCACCTCCTTTTCTGGATACACCAGGTGAACCACCAGTACCATGGAGGAAATAGTTTGATGCGTTTGAAAATTATTTGGGAGCAATTGGAGCACATAGGTTCAGGGCAGAAAGAAAAAGGTTCTTACTACTTCACTCTCTGGGGTTTGAAGGAAGGGAAACCCTCAAACATTTACCTGATGTGGTAGGTGAAGTAGGTGAAGAAACGGAAGAATACCAAGACACAGTGAGAAAGTTGAAAGTGAGATATGACAAGCAACCCAGTGTTGTGGTATCAAGACATAAATTCTTTAAAAGAGCGCAGAAAACAGAGGAAGATGTTGACACGTATATTACTGCCTTGAGGAAGATGGTGGCTGAATGTGAGTTTGAAAACTTCAGTGAACAATTAATACGTGACCAGTTCATAAGTAAATGCCTTGATAAAACCATAAGACAAAAGTTGTTGTCCTTGGAAAATCCATCTCTGGATGAATCCATCCGTATAGCTAAGAGCATTGAAACTTCACAATTTTCTATCAAGGAGTTAGAGAGTAAAAATGCTGAGGTGGTCACCCCTGTGCGCATAAAAAATCTTGTAAAAAAGAAAGATTACCAACAGAATAATTTCTTCAAAAAGACTGACATCTGCTTCAGGTGTGGATATCCCTCTCATGCTAAAAGTGGAAGACCATGTCCTGCGAGGAATGCTACTTGCCGCAAATGTGGGAAATTAGGGCATTTGGATAAAGTATGCCAAACTCATAAAAAAAATACAAACCAAGTTGCATGCGTAATGGACGCTAGTGGTAGTGACCGTGAAGACACTCTCAGTGAACTTAAAGACATGGTTTTAGTGGTCAATGATGGAAACATAAAAAGTGGTGATCCTAATGATTGTGTAGATCCCTATGCAATCATCGGTGTAGGTGAAGAGAAATTGAGGCTTCTGGTAGACTCTGGAGCAAGGATCACAATGATCAATGAATCATTATTCAGGGAGAAATGGGGAAATAGACCCCTGCAACCACCAGACCGTGAGCCTGTATCCTATGAAGGGAGGAGCATAGAACTTCTAGGATACTTTGAAGACATCCTGATTTTCAAAAACAGGCAAATATATGGGAACATATATGTGGCTGTGCATGGTTTAGAGATATTAGGATGGTTCCATCAAGGTTTGTTCAGCATGATGCTATACCCTGGAGCAAAGGAACAAATATTGGTTGTTCGCGACAAATGACATGTGGAAGAATTACTCAATAAATACCCAAGAGTATTTTCTGGAGAATTGGCAAAGATCAAAGGATTCAAGCACAAAATTAAGATAAGGTGCGATGCTGTGCCTGTTAAACACAAAATAAGAAGTATTCCCTTCAGCATAAGAGAAGACTTGGAAAAAGGACTTTTGTCCATGCAGAAAAGAGTAGTTATCGAACCCATTGAGTCATCAGATTGGTCTTCGGCTTTGGTGGTAGCTCGGAAGAAAAACAACAAACTCAGAATCTGTATTGATTTGCGCAGCCTAAACAAGGTGATTTGGGTGGATTTGCATCCTCTACCTAATATTTCGGAAATGTTGGGGGTAGTTGCAGGTGCAAAGGTCTTCACCAAACTGGATTTGGCCTCAGCATATCATCAAATCGAACTTGACAAGGATTCACGTCACTTCACTGCGTTTAACTCTCCATCAGAGCTATTCCAATTTTGTCGTATACCTTTTGGCCTGGCTTCGGCAGCCTCTGTCTTTCAGAGAGTTAAGGTCAATCTGCTGAAGGGAATCAAAAACGTGGCCATATTCCAAGATGACGTTCTGCTATTCGCAAAGGATCAACAGAAACATGACATGGTGCTGACCAAAATTTTGTCTATTTTCCAAGAACATGGAGTGGTCCTAAAAAGGGACAAGTGTGTATTCTCAAAAGACACCGTAGAATATCTGGGTCACACCATCTCAAGCGAAGGAGTCACACCTAAGCCGAGCTTGGTTCAAGCCATTGTTGATGCTTCTGCACCCAAAGACAAAGCTGGTGTAAAATCTCTTTTAGGTCTTACTGAATTTTACGCCCGCTTTATCCAAGACTATGCTACGAAGATACGTCCCATATCGAAATTGCTACAGGACAAAAGTGAATTTGTGTGGGATGATGAATGCAAGCTTGCCTTCCATTGGATTAATGAACAACTGAGTACTGTCAAAGCTTTGAAACCATTTGTTCAGGATGTCCCATGCACTCTGACTGTGGATGCTAGTAGCTATGGCTTAGGGGCCGTCCTGAAACAGATGGTTGGTCAAAGCGAACACACTGTAGGATTTGCATCCAGGGTACTCAGAGAGGCAGAGACACATTACTCGGTTATCGAGAAAGAGCTTCTAGCATGCTGGTGGGGCATTGAGAAATTCAAAAAATATCAGTTTACACTTCAAACGGACCACAAACCGTTGGTTGCAATTTTAGGCCATACCAACAGCCGCAGTGCTGCACCTCGCATTGCAGGTCTAGCATCAAAACCTCTACAATTCAACTTTGTAGTAGTACACATTGCTGGGGGAAAAATGTGAGGGCTGACGCATTGTCACGTGTGCCCGCAACAACCAGTCAGGACATGCAATGTATTGATGACTGTTGTTATGACGAAAAAGAGGATTATATCATAGCAAGTGTGGAATTGACAAATGTATGTACAGTGGGACAGGAAGGTTGGAGGGAGGTTCTAGCTAGTGATGAGGTTTTAAAAAAGGTGATGAAGTATATTACCCAAGGGTGGCCTAGGAAAAATAATGTGGAAGTGGCTTTACAACCCTATGTGAAAGTGGGTGAAGAGCTATCGATTGAAGATGGTCTGGTATTCAGGCTAGAAAAACTTGTTCCACCTGTGAACATCAGATCCACTCTTCTAGCCAAAGCTCATGAGGGGCACCTGGGAGCCACACTTACCAAGCGTAGGGTAAGAGAGTACTTTTGGTGGCCACAAATGGATATAGACATTGATGCAATGGTGCAGGAGTGCATGGTTTGTTCTTCCAGTGACAAATGTCTTTGCACAGTTAGTTCCCCTCTCACGTCCATTCCCCTTCCTGGTGGTCCGTGGGAAAAACTTGGAATCGATGTGTTAGGTCCTTTCCGTAGTCTACCTCAACAATGCAAATTTGCTATTGTTATGGTGGACTATTATACCAAGTGGCCGGAAGCCAAGATTGTATCTAAGGTTGACTCCAAAGAAATCATTGACTTCATGAAAGATATATTCATGAGAGAAGGGTTTCCCCAATCCATTATCTCCGATAATAGAATGCAATTTGTGTCAACTGAGGTGGAAGAGTTTCTTAAAGAATCAGTCATCGCTCATCACAGAAGTTCTCTCTACCATCCACAAACCAATGGTTTGGTGGAGAGACTCAATAGAGTTATAGGTGACTGTGTCAATTGGGCTATAGAACACAACAAGGTTGTTCCCCAATGTGTCAGGACTATGTTGTGGTTCTATAGGACCACCCCCCATTCTTCCACAGGAGTGTTTCCTTTCGAACTATTGAGAGGCAGGAAACCATGTACAGAATTTAGACCCGCTTGGATGTCTAAGTGGTTTAAATCCAATTCCACTCCACAAGAAATGGATGAAAAAGTAAGGAACAGGAATGCTAAAGTCCAGTCCAAACAAAAAGAGTACTTTGATGAAAGGAAGCGGGTTAAAAACAGAGAGTTTGTAGTGGGTGATTGTGTCAGGATAAAGAAACAAGGTTTTGTAAAATAAGGTGAATCTAAGTTTGGGGAAACTGTTGTGGTGGATAAAGTGTGTGGAAGTGCTGTCCGGGTCAAAGGGAAAAACTGGTGGAATGTAAACAAGGTGGTGAAAGTCAAAAATGTTCTAAATGATACTAAGAGTTCTACTGGTGAATAAGATGTTTCACATGGCATTCCTCAAGGTGATCTCTGTGTTCAGAGTTCTCCTCCTCTTCCCTCTACTGTCAGGAGGAGCACCAGAGCAGTCAGAATTCCAGTTAGATACCGACAATAGTCCCTTTTCCTTACTGTGCTCTTTTCCTGTGTTCTTTCTTTCTTTCTTTCTTTCTTTCTTTTTTTTTCTTTCTTTCTTTCTTTCTTCCTTTCTTCCTTTTCTCTCTCGCTCTCTCTCTCTCTCGCTTCCGCTTCTCCTTGTTTTAGGGAAAGGAGATATGTAGTGGGCTCGTCTGACTCACGCGCCCCGCGCGCGAGGCCTGAAGAGTGTGTCTCGTGCTGCTCGTTATGACGTGTGAGACAGTGACAGTGGTGGCGTTACGGAGATTCCTATGTGTACTTGCCATTGATAAGACGTGCCTGTGGGAGCTGTAATAAAACTTTATCTTATTAACACTGCCGTTCCTTGCGAGTTATTACAGAAACAAATGAGAGAAGAGGGAACAGAGATCAAAGAAGTAATTTAATAGTAACAATGAACAAGGAAGAAAAACAACAAAGAGACATATCACAAGAAAACAATGAGACTGGGGGTGGTGGAACCAAATGAGGAAAGTAGCACACCGAACCGAGGAGATCACAGGGATGTGAGCAGGGGGAATAACCTCCAAGTGAACATATGAAGAAAGTATAAGTCAAAGGGTCACAAAAACCGCATCTAAAGGAAACCAAAAAAAAAAGAGGATGTTAACAAAAGTAAAATCATTACAGGCTCAAAAACAAAACAAGATACGAAATACAAAATACAAAGCAAGAAATACATAATACAAAATACGAAGGAGGAGTAATACAGAAGGGATATCATGAAGAACATCATAACGGAACATCTCTTCAGCGCATAAAAAAGTTATACGCAGTTTTCATGGACGTGGGATTTCCATCGATTCGTTTGAACAAGAGTCAAGAAATTGTTGAAGCAAAGCCGGGTCTTCATAGTTCGTTTTTTTCTTATTATAAGTCACTTTAAATAGACATGGGTGGAATAAGCCGTAGTGAGCATTCAAGGAACGAAGAGTAGGTCTCATGTCCAAAAACTTCTTGCGATGATCAGCAGTACTTTTGGCGTAATCCTGCGCGAAGAAGAGGTTTGAACCATTCCAATTGGTTTTCCCTTTCTGCTTGGCAGCCTGAAGAACCTTGAAAAGATCCGTATGCTCCAAAAAGTATAGAAGAACACCTCTGGGTTTCACTGTAGACGAAGAGGAGGTAATGGTGTGTGAAGCTGGACCTAAGCCATGCACTCGTTGGATATTTAACACAGGAGAATTTGGAAGACTAAGCAGTGTGGGTAAAAATGACTGGAAAAAAGATATAGGATTTGATCCTCCAAGTCTCTCAGCAAGTCCGTAAATGTGTAGGTTATTAAGTCTGTTTCGATTTTCTAAATTTTGCACCTGTTGCTTGAGAAATTGAATTTCTTTGTGCATACTAGGAACTTGGTCAGTAAGAACTTGAACTGAAGTGATGGTTTCTCCAAGATGATCAAGTTTTTGGTCTGTGTGCGACCAATTATCCTCAAGGATTTGAAGTCGAGCATTTGTGTCTGCCATGTAGGGTTTAAGTGAACGGATTTCCTCCATGTATGGTTTGAGCGAACTCATTTCTTCCAGTAGAAGCTCCATAGAAATAGAAGAGGCCACATTGGTAGGAGAAGGAGGATTTGTTTTTACTCACTTCCCTGGAGTAGAAGCTGATGAAGAAGAAGTTAGTTTAGAAGTACTTTTTGTGGAAGAGCGAGAATTTTGAGGAGAGGAGCATTTTATGGAAGCAGAATCTGTAGCTGCATCTTCTGAATTCTCTTGCAAGACACTAAATGGATTGACTTTGTATACAGTAGGGGGAACCCGGTAAACCTATGGCATCTGGGTAAACAATATCATATATAAAGAAAGGTGATGCCTAGGGCAAAAAGTTAAGACAAATTATTTTCAAAAGGATAAGAGAAATTAATTGTCTCTTCCTATGTGAAATATATCACATCACAACACCGAATTTTACGTCATTTACAATCCTCCATAGTCCATCTGAGTTACACAACACGTTACACGTTTCTAAATGATTTGTTTATTTTTTGCATATTTTTTGCATCAACTAGAAAAATTGCTTCCAGGTTATTTTAATTTGTATACCTGAACTTTCAACTACAAAAGACAAAAAACAAACACTTATATGTACATCATTATACACACACATATATATGCACAATATACACACATTGATACCTTTATGACGTTTTTCATATATCCTACTTCCAAACTGTAGCCCTATTTTTTGAGAAAAGGATGCTTTATACAAAATTAACTAAGCATTCCTATAAACACACGATCTACCAGAACTATCATGCGGAGAAAAAATATATTAAGGTATAACTTATTTAAACCTTTCCAATTCTTCAACTCCTAAAGAATTAAATTATACTAGATATCCTTCTTTTGCTGGTGTCTCTTTGAAATGTCAAAACTAAATGGATTGACGTCCTCCAAGGATATGCTGGGAGCAGCAATTTGTTGAGAAGAATTTTGATGGTGGCGTGACGTCGCCATTGAGAAAGCAAGAGATAGGTACAAAAGATGCTGCAGAATTCAGCAAAGAAAATAAGTATTTTGCAGGCGTGAATTGGAAATGCAGCAAAAAACGTTATTTTGAGTAGTAAAAATAATCCACGAAAAAGGAAAACCAACTATTACATGTCAAGATAAAAATTGACTTGAAGCTATAACAACAGTGTCATTGCGCTCCAAGTGAGTAATCTTGGTGAAAGAGCAAATGTAATAGAGGAAGCAAAATATATAGTTGGCAACTCCTAAATGACAGTCTTTTTCTTTGAGCGCATTTGAAAGAGTTATGCAGTTGAAAGAAAAACAAAATGGCAGTGGAAGGAATGATGAGAAAATGCGCTGGAGCCAAAATATTTTGAGTATACAATAAGTCATTTCCGAAAGTAAAACGTTTATGAGAAAATTTATGCCATTCTAAAGAGCTGCGAGGAGAGAAGACGTGTAGCGTCAGTTTACTGGGGCAAAAAGGCTGTCGCGGCCCCAGCGCGATCCGTCAATAACGAGAAAACGGCAAAAAGGCATAAAGACGCTCACTCCATCCAATGTTAAAGGCAGCTTTTGAGGCAGCAGGTATTCCGCAACTGAAGAATGCGGAGCAAAGGACCGTGCAGTCGTTGGGAGCCCTCAGAGGGCTCCCGTCGCGACTATATCCTGGCGGAGCTCCGCGGAGAAGCAGCCATTTCCTTTGGCACCTTCAATAAACCAGTTCTCTATCTCTCCTTTACACAATTCTCTGGTGGATTTGGAGAACAGTAATCGCAGATATGACATGCGTATATTTACTGTTTCTGAAAAAATTGAAGGCCAAAGTTGCAGACTCTACTTAGAATCAATGCTGCCTAAACTTCTAAACATCAAATTCCCAGAGAGATTTGAAATAGACAAACACACTGTATTCTATCACTTCAAAAGTCACACCATTCAAAGCACAGGCAGATTATCTTCTCTTAATCAGAAAAACTGCTCATTGAAGGTAGCAAACTCTACATTCACCAGGATTTTTTGCCAAGGAAACTTGTTGAACTTTGTTGATAATTCTCAGATTTTAGACCTACACTGAAAAATGCTGGATATGAATATGTTCTTTTTGACTCTTCTAGAACGCGTATCTGGAAAAATGGTATTTCCAAATCCTTTTTCTCACCTGCAGACTTGATAGTTTATCTTGACCATCATGATTCGATTGTAAAGGATGCAGTATCTTCAGGTTCTTCTGGATAATTTCACTCGCTACTGTTTAACTTTTGTCTAGACATAAATGGCAGCTCTACGTGCGTACTCTTTCTTGCTTTATACTTCTATCTCTACTAATTATGAGGTCTTGGTATGTGACATTTATATGTCTTGTTTGTTATGTCTGTCTAGTTTTTATGGGCGACTTCTCATCTTTCCGTTTTCTTTTCTCTCTTATTACAGTATCTTTATCAATCTATGGGTATTAAACACACAATAAAAGTTGATTTGCTTAATGTGAAAAGTTTACGACATTCAGTCAGGAGGCATGAACTATTGTAATATTAGAGGTGGCTTAAGGCTAATATTTGCTTTTTACAGGAAACACATGTCAATGATAACCTTTTAAATTCCATGTCTAAAGGATGGGTAGATACTATTATATCATCGCCCTGCTGATGGTCACAAAAATGGGGCGGCCATTCCTTTTTCCACACACTTCTAATATACAGATATTAAATCATCATAATGACTCGATGGTAGATTTGTTTATTTCAAAATAAATTTGACCACCATGATCTCAATCTGTTTAACCTATATGCTCTCCCTTTTTGGAACACTGTCACTACTGAAAAAATAAAATTCAGTAATGTCTCCCTTATCGCAGGAAGCAACTTTAATCTTCCTCCTTTTGAATAGAATATCTGCATATTAATGTAAACCCAATTGATCATGTCATATATTCAAAACCTTTTTTTCTACCACCAAAATAATCAATTGATTTTTGGAGATTAGCTAACCCTACAACTAAAGAATTTGCATTCTTTTCTAACACTCACATTCAACTTTTTCTGGAATAGATTACTTACTCTTGTCAATACATTTATATAGTGTGGTTAGTAATCATAAAATTAAACTAAGCACAATTTCAGATCATGCCTTTTCTATTGCCCCACAAGACATATGTTCCCCGAAAGCTAGATGGATAATACATACTGACATAAACTTAAACCCTGCTAACTCTTTGAAAGTATCTACAGCTACGGATGCTTAAAAAAAAAAACTACAGAGAATTCTAAAATCACCATTGGAATGCTTTTAAGGCCTAAATATGAGGTGTAACCATACCTCTTATGGCACATGAACACAAAACCTTTTATGCTCAGTTATCGTTACTGGAGAAACAGGTTACTGAGTTGGAGGGATTATTTAATTCCTCCCGAAATCCTCAAAAGTACACCTCATTAAGTAAATGGGCTGGTTTACAGGTATCTAAAGAAAAAAATTAATTACCTTAATTCCAATAAATCTGAACAGATTTTGGCTAATTATGTACGCATAAAAGAAGACAGGATTCAAATTCATGCAGTGAGAAAACCTGGCGGTATCTCGCTATTTAAAGCAGAAGATATTGCTAAATGTTTTTTGCTTTTTTACTCTTCCCTCTACGACAAACTTGAGTGTCTGCAAGATGATGTTATTGCTCCATGTTTACCTTCTAAATTGCCTCACATTTCTCAGGAAGACCAGCTCAACTTAGAATGCCCACTTACTCTCCAAGACATTCACTTAACAATCAAATTTCTTAAATACAAAAAATCACCATGTCCTGATGTTATACCAGCAAAATGCTCTACATTTTTAAGACTCAATTATCTGATATGTTGCTTTCATTAATTTAGGATTTCTAACTTTCTTTCACTGTTGGAGGTTATTTTAAAGAAACTATCATTATTGTTTTACCCAAACCACAAAAAGGTCCTACTTTAATCGCAAACTATCATCCACTATTCATTATTTACCAAGACTGTAAATTCAATGTCAAAATACTAGCTACTCGATTGACCCTTATTTGAGTACTAAATCAGAACAAATAGGGTTCATTAAAGGCAAAATCTTGTCCCAAAATACATGCCTTTTTTATGTCATGTTCTGTCATCTGCTAAGAAAAATCAGGGATCGTGCTGGTATGTTGGCATTAGATGCAGAAAAAGCGTTTGGCAATGTCAATTGACAATTTATATTGCACACATAAGAAGCTTTTCATTTCAGTCCTAACTTTCTCAATATGGTCAAGGTGTTATATGCTGCTCCATCTGCTACTATGTATGTCAATTGTACTTTCTGTCCCTCCTTTAATTGATATAGAGGTGTTAGGCAAGGGTGCCCTCTTTCACCTCTTTTATTTCTTATTGGTATTGAACGTCCTTTATGTTTATGTTCTCTTTGTATGAATAAAGACTATACTGGAATTGTTAAATTGCCCCAATGAAAGTATCAGTCTATGCTAATGATATTCTGTACTGTGTTACCAACCCTTCTACATCTGTTTCCACAATTCTCCATATCATCAACCAATATGCTCAGACTTCTGGCTACAAACTCAATATTACTAAAACAGCATGTTTCCCTCTAATGTTTTCTGTACCCCAAACATTTTATGGAACCCTAATTCTCAGAAATACCTAGGTCTTACTTTTTCTCACTTTATCAAACCTACAATTGAGGTAAACGGGACCAATAAACTTACTAAAACTAAAAACAAAATCAATAAATAATCAACACTTGATTTTACAAGAATTGATACAAGGTAATCAATCAATTTCTTTGGAATATTAGGCCTGCGCTTATTAGCCTCACAACTCTACAAATTCCTAAAAAACATGGGGACATTGGCTTACATGATTTCCAGAAATACTATAGGTCATTTCTCATTGCTCAAGCTTCCCCTTAGTTTCAACCTAATGATCTTTTCCCTTCTCCTCCTACTTGGCTATTGATAGAACATTCTCTTTTACACTGTTATATTCCATATAGGCAACCCAATATAGGCTCAGGTAGCAACCTACCCTCTCACCTATATTCCCCCTGCCATTACAATGCATAACGGTTCTTGGGACTGACCTTTTACCTAGTTACGGTACTGCTAAAAGGATGTGGGGTTTTCCCTGAAAACTAGCCTCATTCATTATGCATACGGATTATTGGAAACTCAACAGGACTACCATCTCCTGCATAATAACTACCTGTAAGGGTCATTCCTTTGGTCATCCTAAGTCAGACATGACACATCAAAGTAGATCCCCTGAGGGTACCACTTTGGTTATATAAGCACCATATATTTGCTGAGGAAGAGAGAGGAGAAAAGGTCTTCCATTCTGACACACTGATGCAAGACACTGAGGTTCATGCATGCAGACACTCCAGCTCGCAGTGGTCTGACATCCCTCGCGGGGTGTCCATCTCGAGACCAAGATGAGGTCCCACAGGCTCTCACTTCAGGAAATGGGGTTGACTTTATCCTAAAAGGATTCTTGGCTCTGCACCTACATAAATGCTGGGTACAGTTAGGTACATCTAGTTTGGGTCGCATCGTAGGAGTACAAATTGTTACTGTTGTGTATTTTTATACCTGCCTGTATTCATTGTTTTAGCACCATGGCAGAAATCTACCATCCTTTTACTCAGTTGGTGCTTATAATCATCTATGTCTGTTTCTGTCTTATGGTTGTTTCAGTACACCTATTTCAATAAATGTTTATTGAAAAACGTCCCCACTGTTTATTCTGTGTTCAAAGTGAGCACGAGTGACTAAGCAAAAAGTACTGTACTGTTTCATGATCCCTGATGGGACAGATTTGTCATGTTCGATAGTTGCCAAGAACTATTCTCTCCTTGGTAAGAGGGGTTTATAGTGGCACTGTGAGCTAGCTGGTATACAGGCAAACATACCGGATGGGGGTGTCTGGAATCAGTCTGGACACCAATCCCACAGACTTTGTTGTCTAAATGTGCAGATCCTATATAGATTTATAGGGACTACACAACGAAACCCCATCTCTCTTGATGCTTTTTCAACTATGGCTAATACTAAAATTGGTAAATGTTTTCCTGTCTTAATGCCACTAAACTCGATTTGATAACTTTTGATGATATTTTGTGACCACTATGAGATCTTCAGAAAAGGTTTCACTTTGGTACTTCGTAAAATTAAAACAAACAAACTTATTTTTGGAATGATTACTGCAGGCATTTTTTATATCAATGGTATTTGTAAAAGAGATATGTTTTATTCATTTACCGAGTTAAAAGGCCAAATCCATTTTCCCCAGTCAGATTATTATAGATATAAACTCTTATGCAACTCTATTTTTAATGCTTATTCTAACTCAATACTGGTTGCTAATATGTCTAGTATGGAGTTATACATACAAAAATTTGCTTTTCAGGACAGGTAACGTTGAAAGTCTATAAGAAAATCACTACTAGCACCTCCCTCTTTCTTACTCATATGACCAACTGGAATTCTAACTTAGAGATCCCAATATCATCCGATCAGTGGAAATCAGTTTGGTTGAGAAATTTTGCTAGCTTTCTCCCTACTTCTGTTTTACAAACTAATATACTTCTTTGATACAGTTGCTTTTGGTCTCCATTTAAAATATGTCAAGCAAAATCAATTGACACACCAAATAGCTGGCATCGCAAACAGGCCTGAGGTGCTATAAAACACATGATCTATGATTGTTCTGTTATTTCTCATTTCTAGATGAAAGCATTGAGAATAATTAAACAGATTTTTTATTTTACACTCTCTTTACCTTTTACTATTATTATTTGTAATGCTCATGCTCTTTCCTATTCGCTTTCCCTGGCTGATGGTAAACTATTTGACTTTTAAGCTCCACAGCTGTTAAATCGATTACTTTAAATTGGAAAGATGCCACTTTATTATCTTTAGAGGGGATGATGAGTGTGTGCAGTGTTACATTTTAAAATCCTTAGGCTCAGTCCTTTTTAAATGAAGAAGATCAAAGTAACCAATTCTTTGTAGAAAAATAGCTCTTTATTTATGATGATACAAACGTGGACAGCCGACACGTGTTTCGCCCCTGTGGCGAATTGCGCCAGGGCTTTCTCAAGGCTATTTACAATTTTGTATATTACCGCAGTCTGTGCATGATAAATTTCACCATAAAGTCCGGTTTGTTAACTTATTAAGGGATCGAATCCCCGGCGTGGCTCTCCAAACAGCTCGTCACTCCCGTCGTTTCCGCGCGGACTGAGCCTAAGGATTTTAAAATGTAACACTGCACAAACTCATCATCCCCTCTAAAGACTTTGTTGTTTGAAAACTCAAGAGGTCCAGAGTTTTCTTGAGTGTGCTAGCATCAACAAACAAACAGTGAAAACTAATGTGGACTTGGTCTCCTTTCGTGGACCACCTCCCTTTTGCGCCACTTTATTATCTGTTCATGCATGGTGGGAATGGATTCTTTTTCTTAGAAAGAGTCACTCATCATTATGGTCTTCAGGTAAAGATGCTACATTTCTTACATCCACAGTTTGAAGTACTCTTGACTCCCATATTGCTCCTTCCAATGCATTAGAAAGTTAAAACTGTTCTGTTATCTTTTTGGCTTACAGTAGCCCTTAGTATTTACTTTCTTTTCTTTATCACATTGATTCATAATTCCAATATGCTTATGTAAGTTTTTGGTGATGTTCTTACATTCGTTTTACACCAAATGTATTCCTTAAAGTTACAGTATTATTTGGTGTATGTCTTTGACTACTGTAAAACCAATAAAATATTTTGAACATAAAAAAACTGCAAAAGGATTGTGAGACTAAATTATGCAATGAAAAAATTTCAAAATTGCTACTAATCCAGAGTGAAACACGTGTCAGCTATATAATAATTCTGGTGCTAAAACAATTTAACAACACTGTATAGGCTGGCAAACTCATGGAAATTGGATCTTTTGGGCAGTAAAATGTATTGCACAATTGAAAAATTTGTCACATTTGATTTCTTAATTGGCGCCGATGGAGCAATTCCGCAACCACCAAATCAAACACGCTCTAGAGGTGGCAATTCCCCCTGACACCACTCCACCTGAGGCCTCGCCGTTAGAGGATAGATTATTAACAGATCATATGGATACGAGAACAATCTCCATGACATATCGGAAGATTATTAATAACATGCCCGACCCCATGCAAAGGCTCCGAGACAAATGGCGGGAGGACTTAGGAGAGCTAGATGACACTGATTGGCAAAAGGCACTAGCCTCACCCAGAGAAGCAGCAATTGCATCCAAACTACGCCTAGTTCAGCTTAAGGTCCTCCATAGAATTTACTACATCAGAACTACTCTTTAAAAGATAAGAAGGGCTGACACCCAACTCTGTCTGCGACAATGTGGGGAGGTCGGTACATTCTTTCATACACTCTGGGCCTGCCCCGCAATAATGTCTTACTGGAAATCAGTGATGATCATCATCACAAGGGTAAGCGGGAACCCAGTCCCTCCAGAGCCCAAACGATGCCTGTTAAATATTTGGGAAGCGACGGACCTTAACTCCACAACACAGACCTGGGCGACACTAGGAATGGTATTGGCCAAAAGAAACATTGCCAAACATAGCCATCGCACCCACACTCATGGAGTGGTGCAAAGACATGGACACAGCCATGGTGGCGGAAAAGACCGTATATGTGCGCAGGGGTTGTCCTAAAAAATGGATAAGATTGTGGGGTGGCTGGAACACCTACAGAGGGGGAGTATGTGAATTGCCAACTGTGACCCAAGAAATGGACATAAACTAATGTTATAGATACTAATGTATGCAACGATATAAACGCATGCAGCAACGTATGAGCAATACTGTAAAGGAAAAGACAAGTAATACATACTGTATAGAACGTATACACTGGTTGATATGTAAACGGATGATATAACTGTGCTACCTATGATTAAATAAAAAATGTTAAAAAAAGAAAATTGGGATTCTTAACACTTTTTGTTCTTCATTCTGACAAGTGCTTTCAGCTGCTTCTACTTTGAATATCTGCAAGAATACTCGGTAAAAGTAACATTCCCAGCAAGACTTCCGGCCACTCTTCAACTCACTTCGCATTTTGGCAAAAATTCATAAACAGTGCCAGCCTCAAAGGAGGTGCTCAGACCCACAAACCGGTGTCACAGAACTGTAAGACCTCAGTGTGTTTCAGAGGAGCCTCAGTCCTACAAGGACTGGAGGGCTCCAAGAGGCCATTCTGAACTCTTCACAACTCAGCCCATGGTGTGCCCTTCAGTAATAGGCAGGCGGTGGTCCGGTTTAAAACCTGCATTTGATGTTAAGTGTTGGTAAAATAGGAGTTAATTGGACACACTCCTGAAATTGGACACACGTATGGACAGATTAAAATACAAGGAATAAGTAAATATTTGGCACAGTGTGATGGCAGCGTGAATTGCTGTTGGCCGTGGCTGCAGTGATTTTCAACTGCACGAAATGTTGGTTATATTGACTGTATTCATTAGTGACTGCAGGAAATGACAGAGATCAGACACTGCTAATTGTTGCCTGCATCAAAATAATTGAGCAGAGTAATTATTACGCTCATTTACGACAGCAAGAAAATATTGGGGCACAGTGATTGTGCCCATTTGCCACTATCATTACCAAAATTGCATTAGGAGAGAAAAACAGAAATTCTGAGTATAATTGATGTAATCGTGCATGTATCATATCCTAATGTCAGTTGCCACACATGTTCCTAAATCCTCCTTGTCAGCCTTCTCCACAGCCACAAAGAACTGAAGGCTGCAGCCACAGCTGCACCCGAATGCCACCCTGTACACTACCCTGTAACAATTATGATCCGTAGAGAAGACCTGGTGGACTGATGACTTGTCACTGTGTGCCCTTTATCTCTTTCTCTCTCTCTCTAGAGAAATGTGTTTTGTGGGGTGTCACTGATGTCGAGCATCATTTTATGCTACCATCAAGTTTGCCTCATAGAAAACAACACAGGCATTTGCTCTCTGGAGGTGGTAAGAGCTAATTGTGACAGCAGGCTTTGAGTACCAAACGTGCAAGTATTCAACCAAGACTGGGCAAGGGCACTTGATCCTTTGGAGTGCGCCTGTCTAAGCATTAATAAGAAGGAGCAGAGATGGCTCTAATGCCGCTTTTTTGATGATATTGGTGGTACATGCAGCATTTGAATTGTTGCATGGAGCACTCAAGTGAAACTTGTGTACCCTCGCTATTTCGGGTCCCCAATTTTGACCTCCCATTATTGTGGATCCGTTTATTTGGAATTACAGTAATTTCAGTTTACCCGTATTTCAGATATTTCTAAATCGGAAAGGGAAGATTTTCGAAACTGGGTATTTATATTTAGGAAGGTGTTTCCAATAGAAATGCTTTTTTTGTGTTGCTTGCGACTTTGGTGTAGTTTGATGAATCTCCACAAAACTTTCCATAAAAAGTGTTACCTTTTGACTAGTTTTGCATGGAAAGTTTAATGGGATCCATCAAGCAGGAGCCGAGAAAAAAGGGCAGTCCCAAAATGCTTTTTCCCCATTCTTTTTTCCATAGGAAGTTTAGACACAGCTACAGTCCAAAGCGCTGAACGTATTTGGCGGAGACCTAGATTTTGATCCTCAGCGAGTGCTTTATGACATTTGGTGTAAATCCGTTTAGTTGTTTCTGAGCATTTAATGCTCAAATAAATTGCATATTCCACGCCGCAGAGGATCTGTGGACCGGACAGATCTCTTGGAGACATCTGATTGGCTGCCACCACATCAATACGATATGTTGACAGCCATATTAGGACTCAAGACGCAGTCCTGAGTCCTAAAAAAGGTTTAAAAAAATACATAAGGGGCAGGGCAGGGATACCTGAAACTTATTGGGCTCTGAGTCCCCATCCCCAGCGGCAGAAATTCATAATCAAAGAGGAGGGGAGCAGCGCAGGCCCCCTCCAAGAGGATCCATCTGAGCCCTGGGAACCCCAAGCCCTGGGATCCCCAACCCCTGGGGCCAAACACTTTATTGTAGGGGAGGGGGACATGAGTTAATGCGTTTAGCCACAAGGCACGTCCTCCCTCCCCTTTTCTAAGGTATTTGGCCACTCTGGATGGATTAAATGGTGCCTCTTTAGTCCCAGGGAAAGAGGCCACAAGGCCCCCCACGAATGAGGTACCATTGCCTTTCAATGCTCTGCGAAGTGGGTTGCATTCCATTTTCCCTATTTTTAAGTAATAGCCCCTGAAGATGGGACACCAGGACCACTATTGGCTCTGGGAGGGGAGCTGTTCCCCCATCTCTATAAAGGCCTCTGGGGTCCCTAGGGGCCCTTATGGCTTGGGAAGGTGAGCCAAGAGCCCCCTACTGTTTACAAAAATCTTTTGCCCTGGGAAAGGGGGGCCCAGTGCCCAAAGTGTCTTGGGGAGTGGGGCCATGCACAGTGTGGGTTTGGCTGCCTGCAAGGGATGGACGCAGGGTTTGGCTGCAACCCCACTCCATAAATAGCCCTCTGCGATGCACAGCGTGGGGTTGGGTTTGACTGCCTGAGGTGGCTGGCCACAAGACCTTCTGCAGGTCCTGTCCTGCGGCCAACCTCCCCCCTGCCATGGCCAAAGGCTATACACAGCGGGGGCTGACTTTATGTATAGTAACAAAATATTACTTTACGTTAAAAAAAAATAGAAAGTCACTGGGAAAAAAACAAAGATTATAGTGATGTTATTGTTAGGAATTATAATTGTATTTTACTTTAAATAAAAAAGAAACCTGAAAATTCACTGAAAAAAGATGTTATAGCTAGGTGAAAATGTCAGTTAAAAAACAAAACCACTGAAATCCCCCAGTTTTAGTTATCTCAAGCCTCCATTACTCGTGCCCTAATGTAACTATAACTTACACCCTCCCCATTCACTGCTAATTACAGCACATATTACATCAGTCATGACTTGTTCTATGACATAATTGATAATATCACAGGAACATTTGCAATGACGTCAATGATGAGAAACCTGTGCATGGTGAGGGGGATAGCTATAACTGATGAATTTCAGTGGTTTTGTCATTTAAAATAATATGTCGTAATTGGCATTTTCACCTATTTTAATTTTAACCATTGTTTCTCCCCCCAGTGAATGAAAAAAAAAATATATATATATATGTATATATATGTATATATATATATATATATATATATATATATATATATATATATATATATATATATATATATATATATATATATATATATATATATTCCAATTCACGAAGGGTCCTGCTGAGATCCTTCTGCAAGTCAGGTGGCGCAAGAAGATGGCGAACCCAAATGCTGTTCCAATTCAATCCAATCCACATACAGCGCTCGTAAGCAATGCGCACTCAAAAGCTGGTTGCTCAAGAATTTTCTTTATTCCCAAATAACGCTACGCGTTTTGACACTACCTTGTGTCTTGCTCACGCGGTAAAGCTCCGACATCACCGGCATGTTAAATAAACAGAAACGAGGATATGGCCACATGTATCACAGGTCACATGATTCTATGCGAACCTCGATCCGCCATTACAGAATGGTTAAAAACATCGTATACTGCATTGCAAGCCATTCTGTCATGCTCCTTCATTCCACAGGTTTGTCAATTACATAGACATTTGAACTTATGAAATATAACGGCATTGAATAATATTGTAAATTTCTTCCGTAGTGAAAAAATACAATAAATTAATTGCAGCTGGACAATACATTTGCCGCCATGTTGGTAAAGTCATGAAGGAATCCCCCTTGCTTAGAACATGATTAATAACCATTTTTATACCTCAGTCACTCGGTATAGTACCCGTCAGGCACAAACTAATAACATGCCTATACTTGGATTGAAGCATACGCCGCCCTATTCGTGAAGTTTACACTCGTTGCTGTACTTGTAGACAAATTTTTTGATTTCACTCGGTTTAGTACTCATAACATGCAAGCTAGTGTTGTGCCTACATAGGGGCAAGAGTAATTACCCAAATGTAAAAGGGAAACGGTAATGTCCTCTATTTAGGAGAGTTCATATGATCATAATTCCAACATTGCTCCTATCTGGAGAGTCACATAGCTTTTTCTACACAGGCATATGTGAAACACACTTATAGGTAAGTACCTATTTTCCCCGGAGATTACGGAGAAAGCCCAATGATCTCTAATCTAACTTTGTACAAAAAAGTGAAATTCAGTATCAGCGACTATCTGACAAAGTTACTAACGACTGGTACTAAGCTTTAGTTAAGGCCAAAATTCCAAGTTCATGTAAATCCAACAATTGCCGGATTGAAAACAAAGATTAGTGCAATAAAGTTAAATATTTTATCTTACTCTACTGCAGTGGTGTCTTCGATACAAATGAAGAAAAGGTTAGGGAAACTGTGAAGTGCACAAAACAGTGAAGTGGATATTCCCTTCCTTTTCCCCTAGAAGAAACATATAAATACATATTAAAATCAACATTGAATAAAATGTATATACATTTCGCTGTGATAGGAGGCAGAAGACCTAATGGTGAAGGGGAGGGCGTTCCAAAAGGTAGGGGCAAGGACAGAGAACTTCACGCCCCCGGATTTTCTCTTCCTAAAGCGAGGAACAGAGAGAAGAGACTGGGTAGAGGATTGCAGCTCTCTACTAGGAGTGTAGGCTTCAATTTCGGAATTGATGAAAGCCGGAGCTGTTCCGACGCGAGCCTGGAAGGTCATTCATCCCATCTTGAAGAGTGCGCGTTCTCGGATGGGAAGCCAGTGCAAGGCTTTGAGTAGGGGAGTGACATGATGGGATTTAGTACGACCATAAATAAGACGGGCAGCTTGGTTTTGGACCAATTGAAGGCGGCGCAGGTCATAAGCGGGAACCCCATTGTACAAAATGTTGCCATAGTCCCGGCGTGACAAGACCATGGCCAAAAGGATCAATTTAAGTGCAGAAAAGGAGAAAAAACGGGATATCTTACGGATAGTACGAAGCGTCAAAAAACAGGATGAGACTACTGAACTGATGTGGGAGTGGAGAGTGAGATGTTTATTAAGTGTTATCCCTTGTGTCTTAACTGTAGGAGAAGGTGAAGGAGGGGTACCCAAGGGAAGGGGGCAACAAAATAGGGACCAGGGACTGGAGCCGCCACCTGTAAGTACCAGTTCAGTTTTATCTGGGTTTAACTTAAGTTGGTTGCAGTTCATCCAGTCCCTGATAAAAATCATAACCGATTGGAAATTGTGAATGGACTCCGGGGAGGGAGACAGATTAAAAATAAGCTGGAGGTCAAGCATGTAATGTAGTTCCTATTTTCCCAATAGGCTCTGCGCATTGGAATAACATAAACAGCAGTGTAGACGTAGGACTGAGGTCATCTAGGTCTCTACTGACTATGTTAAACTTAATTTAGGTTTGCGCCAGCTAGCTCAGAGGTCACTGGAAAGTTTCTTGAATGAATAGGGAGAGATCAGCTTCCCTGTCTCAGACAAGAAGGGATTCAGCTTCCGACAACCATATAACATGACAACTTTGCTCCCTCAGAATAAGAGTAAATCTCTAGAGTCGTGTGAAAACAATAGACAGCTATTTCAATCAGTCAGAAGTGCGTTCTTAGTTTCACCAGAGTGCAGAGAAGAGAGAGACGGGCGTTTTCAATAAAAGGTATTATTTATTGAGCAGTCTTTCTTCTCATGCAAGAGAAATGAATTGTCACAATTGTAATACTTAATACAAAGTAAAGTACGTACAGTAAGAGGAGTATTATGAAATAATACTGTAAAAGCATTGATATGGTTTCTTAGTCATAAGACACTTTAAAATGGATAAAATATATACATACATATAATCACTGAAAAAACCATAGGTTTCACACCAGTTATAGTTAGGAATCAGCATTTAAAAATCCTATTAAATTCACTGAAAAAAACATAGGTTTCACACCAGTTATAGTTACCTGGAAATTTTACTGACATAAAACCATTGAAATTCCCACGTTATAGTTAGTGGGACTCACTATAACTTGCACGCCTGCAATGCACTGCTGATGATGTCACATATTACATCACTCATGACATAGTCAGTGACATCACTCATGACATCACTGATGACACCATCCAGTGAATGTGTGTCTTTCTGAAAAATAAATATGTTTTATATATGTATTTGTAAAGGTGGATGGAAGAATAAATGTTTAAATAAGTGTCTAAATGGATGTTTTTTTTTTTTTTTAAATGATTGATTAACTGGCTTATTAAGTGTATCTTAGTGAATACATATATTAGCGAGTAATGTTTAAATATTTAAATGTTTGTATCAGTGTTTCACTTTGTGTATAAGTGGCTGCATGGGTTGGTGAGTAGCTACATGTGTGTGTATATGGGTTATTAGATTTTTTTTAGTATCAGTAAGAGTGTCTGTATGGTTTGGTGGGGGTATTACTTAGCACATAGATGCATCAATGACTGACTCACTGTTTGTATGTGTTTTGAAGACAGCTTATGTGCAGGACTGTATGGGTGGATGAGTGTGTATATGTGTGTGTTAGTGAGTGAATGACTGTCTCACTAGTGTCTTTATCAGTAACTACATATGTTTTAATCTAGTATATGGAGTATTGATGTATATAAGTGAGTAAATGTGAGAGTGAGAGATTGTAAGAGTTCCTGTTTAAATAAGTATGTGTTTCTATAAGTGATTGTTTAAGAGAGTAAGTATGTGTAAGTTTCCTTAGAAGTAAGGTGGTAGTGTGTGTATAGCTGTATATGCAAATAAATGGATGTTCAATAGTTTATTTGCATGTGTGAGTATGTGTGTGAGTAACTTTTGGATGACTGTCGGTGTGTAACAGGATGTATAGGTGTATCACTACATATGATGAGTGAGTATATGTATGAGTGACTATATAGAACTGTTGGTGAATGAGTGGATGTGTATATAGATGGCGGAATTACTGAATTGGTTGTTGTAACTGGTATGGGTATCTCCATGTTTTTGAAAATGTTAGTTTCTATTTTTGAATATGTGTTTCAAGGGTTACATTACACTGAAAGGAGGTCTGTCACTCTGTCACAAGGATGGTGTCATCAGTCATGTCATGAGTGATGTCACTGACCATGTCATGAGTGATGTAATATGTGACATCATCAGCAGTGCATTGCAGGCGCGTAAGCTATAGTGAGTCCAACTAACTATAACGTGGGAATTTCAATGGTTTTATGTCAGTAAAATTTCCAGGTAACTATAACTGGTGTGAAACCTATGGTTTTTTCAGTGAATTTAATAGGTTTTCTAAATGCTCATTCCTAACTATAACTGGTTTGAAACCTATGGTTTTTTCAGTGAATTTCATAGGTTTTTTTAAATGCTAATTCCTAACTATAACTGGTGTGGAGCCTATGGTTTCTTCAGTGAATTTCATAGGTTTTTTAAATGCTAATTCCTAACTATAACATGTGTGAAACCTATATTTATTCAGTGAATTTCATAGGTTTTTTAAATGCTAATTCCCAACTATAACTGGTGTGAAACCTATGGTTTTTTCAATGAATATATATATATATACATGTATATATATATATATATATATATATATATATATATATATATATATATATATATGTATATATATATATATATATATATATATATATAAATAGAATTTCTATGGCAAAATGAAACCCCTCATTTTGTTCCTTTTCAAATTAAATGTATTAAGTGTTACCACTTTATTCCAATCAAGATGACTTCAGGTGTGCCATACTTTTATCATAAGTAAGACTGTTAGCGTTCTAGTTCATCTGGCTGATATTTGGGCTACATTTGGGCTCTTTTGTCTCTGGTGGCCCTCTTGGGAGACTGCATATCAGAATTTAATGAAATATAAGAGGATTTGAGAAGTCACTCAAAATGTGCCCTAATTTTTCTTTCTTCAGCACTAATCATAATTTCTATGGCAAAATGAACCCCCTCATTTTGTTCCTTTGCAAATTAAATGTTTTAAGTGTTAACACTTTATTCCAATCGAGATGACTTCAGGTGTGCCATACTTTTGTCATAAGTAAGACTGTTAGCGCTCTAGTTGTTCTTTAGAACACTCTGGGACATTCTGTCATTGGGCTATAGTTGGGCTACATCTGGCTGATATTTGGGCTACATTTGTTTTTTTTTGTCTCTGGTTGCCATCTTTGGGCTACATTGGGCTACATTTGGGCTCTAACATATGTATAGCCCAATGTAGCCCAATATATATTTTTTCAAAGTTAATTTTCGTAAAAATCACTGGAGCATATATCTTGAGACATAGCAAAGGCACATCGGGGTACCAGTCCCTACAATTTTGCCAAGTTTGATGGAAATCCATTCAGCCGTTCGGCTAAAAGTGAGTTTGACCGCCCTATGGAAATTAACATGGAGAAAACACGTTTTGGGACCCCCTTTTATCTCGGCCCCCGCTTGACGAATCCCCCCCACATTTTCAGGGAAGGAGCGGAGCGGGCCACCTACTTTGAGAAATTCGCAAAGATTCGTCCACCGGCGCCAAAGTTATTCCAAATAGAATGTTGTGGATTTCCTATGGAAAGTAGATCCTAACTATAACTACCTACTGGCGACCGCCAGTAGGTAATACATTGACTAACGTGCTCAACTGGTGCTTCTAAATACGCCTACCCCGGTGTACCTGACCTAAGCCTAATACGTGGGAAGGAGTAAGTAAGTAGCAGTTTAAGTTAAGTACGTTTTGCCAAGAATCTGATTCAAGAATTCTCTCGAAGGGTTTAGTCAGCACTGTACCTTGGGAATAGAATGTAGGAGGTCTGGTATCTCTCTCTCAGGACTCGATATCCCAGTCACCCGCAAGGGTAGGCTGGAAATGCCGGAGCTGGATTTTCTCGGCAGGAGAAAAGACAGCGTCTTTCTCAGCGCGTCAAAGAGGAGGGGCAGCGTCCGTGGGCTCTTCGCAACAGCTGGGCTCTCGGAAAGTAGATAGCTGCTCTGCTCCAAAACCACCACCGTGTGTTTGCTTAAGGCAACATTGGTATATTTATACCTGAAAGGTGCCGAGTTTGACGTAAGGTTTGGGCATAAGACGTCAATAAAGATGTCACTAAGAACTGGCCGTTCTTACGGTGCTTGCAGGAGTTCTATTACAAATCAAAACAAAGCAAGTGGGGATTTCCCAGGTTGCTGGAGGTTTGGTGTGTTGAAAGAACTTGTTGTGCTTTCTAGGAATCCAAGGAAGTAGCTTTTGCCGTGCCTTGGACTGCAAGGGCGATTTACTGAAATATGGATCTGATTCTTATGCCATTATATGGATGTTATTGATTATAGCAGTACAAGGGCATAGAATAGCAATATTGATTCAGGTTCCTAGATAAAAACACAATAGGCATAGTTGAATACCGTGACCTCCATCTGCTGTAAAGCAAAAATGAATAGGAAGATGTATAAATTAAAAAGAAGAGGGGAAAGGGAAGAGCCCTGAGGAACGCCACATTGAACATTGGGTGAGGGTGCGGAAAAGTCGCCCAGATGGACGGCCTGCGTTCAAACCCTCAAAAAGGGGGGAAAGCCAAGCCAGGGCGGGTCCCCTGATGCCGGCCGCCTCGACACGGGTGAGAAGGATGGAATGATCAACCGTGTCAAAGGCGGCGGACAAATCAAGAAGGACCAGTGCCTGGGGCAAGTTAATATCCATCCCCTCTCCGAGCTTGTCCATAACAGAGAGGACCACCTTCTCGGTGTAGTGGGATGGACGAAAGCCCGCCTGACAGGGGGCTAAACTACCGCTGCCCTCCACAAATGCACCAAAAACTTTGGTGACGTGGCATTCCTGGACTTTGCCCAAGAACCTAAGAAGGGATATGAGACGATAGTTAGGGAGGGAGGAGGGGTCGGCGCCAGGCTTCTTTAGGATAGGAATTATGGTTGCTGACTTATGAAGATCTGGAACAATGCTCTGTGCCAGAGAGTCATTGATAAAAATAAGAGGGGGCAGTGGGCAAGCCAGAAAGATCTCCCTCAGAACATATGCAGGGCAGATGTCAGAGGGAGATCCTGACTTGACCCTGGCAATCAGAGACAGAATAGTTTCCCTGGTCAGGGGGGGTATTTGATCCAAATGAAGCAGGTTGAACGGTGGTTGGGGATCGATGATGGAAGGAGAAGGAAGTGGAATATTAGACTTGATAGCAGCGATTTTCTCAATAAAGTAGTCATTGAGAGAATCACAGAGGGATTGGGAAGGGGGAGGTTTAAGAGCGACCCTATCTGAGGAGGCTAACTCATGGACAGTGGCAAAGATTTCCCTAGGTTGGTTTTCGGCCGACAGAATTTTTGAGGAGAAGTATTCGGTCTTAGCAAGAAGTATGGCTTTTTTATATTCATTGGAGATGGAAGTGTACTGCAATTTTAACACAGGGCAGTAGGCGCGTCTCCAAGCGCGCTCAGCCTGCCGCACTTTGAGTTTTTTTTCCTTAAGCTCGGCGTTAAACCATCTGTTAGCGTCGTGTACCCGCCTAGTTCTTACGCGTCTAAGCGGGGCCACTTGGTCACATGCTGTGGACAACCAGTAGTTGATGGTGTCGGCTTGAGATGAAGGGGAAAGCTCTGAGAGGTTGGGACAAGAAGCTGAGAGGGAGGAACACAGAGAAGGCACGTCTACATGGTTACAGTTACGGGCCCAGGTGTTTCTAGGAAGGGGTGGTCTTTTGGCAAGACTTTGGTCAAGGAAAAATGAGACCAGAGAGTGATCAGACCAAGAGCAGGGCATAATAGCAGGGGGGGGGGTGGAGATATTAAGTGACCAGAGCTGATCTAAGATGTGACCTCGGACATGGGTGGGGGTGTGAATATGTGATAAAAAATTTAGGCTAAGAAGCAGTTCAGTAAATTCTTTCGACATAGAATCTTCTGCGGGATCGGAAGGCCAGAAGTTAAAGTCCCCAAGCAGCAGGACAGATGAGTTGTTCACTGCTAGAGTTGCCAATAGGTCCTGAATAGCGGAGATGAAATGCAGTGTCTGCGTAGGAGGACGATAAACAAGTACACAAATGATAGGGACTTGAAAGGAAGCAGAACGAGCAACTAAGCAGTCGACCGCCATGATGGAGGGGAATGATAGCAATGAAAGTGAAGCCCAGAACGAACTATCAGTGCAACACCGCCTCCAGCCTTCCCCCCAGGCCGGTCGGCGCGAAGGGCATATAGGAGGAAGGGAGGGACGCCAACAAGTTTGGCAGAGAATCTGGGCAAAACCAGGTTTCTGTGAGAAACAGAAGGTCTGGTTTATAGGTGTCTAGGAGGACCCTGTGCCCAATGGGAACAGTCCAGCCCGAACTGCCAGACAAGGTCCTCCCTGACTGGAAACAAGCATCCTGGGACCGGTTTCGGGCTTTATGTAGTAAGGTTCCAAATTGTCCAATGGATAAGAGGCGGTTAAAAGTACCACAAGGATCATCACTCAGTCCCACCCTCTTCAACGTTTACATGAGTCCACTCGCCTCCATCGCGCGTCAACACAACCTTAACATCATCTCCTACGCCGACGACACCCAGTTAATCCTTTCCCTCACCAAAGACCCTAACACCGCCAAAACCAATCTTCACGAAGGCATGAAAGAAGTAGCCGAATGGATGAAACACAGCCGCCTAAAACTCAACTCAGACAAAACGGAGGTGCTCATCCTAGGATCCTCCCCCTCTGCCTGGGATGACTCTTGGTGGCCTTCCGCTCTGGGCATAGCACCCACACCCACTAACCACGCACGCAACCTGGGCTTCATCCTAGACTCCTCTCTCTCGATGTCGAGACAAGTCAACGCAGTCTCATCCTCCTGCTTCAACGTACTTCGTATCCTCACAAAGATCTTCCGCTGGATCCCCCTCGAAACAAGAAAGACTGTCACCCACGCACTGGTCACGAGTCGACTGGATTATGGTAACACACTATACGCCGGAATCACAGCAAAACTACAGAAAAAACTCCAACGCATCAGCGAGACTCATATTGGACATCCCTCGCCAAGATCACATCATCGGACACCTAAAAGACCTCCACTGGCTTCCCGTCAACAAGAGAATTACATTCCGTCTTCTCACCCACGCACACAAGGCCCTCTACAAACTAGGACCGGAATGCCTCAACACTCGACTGTCCTTCTACACACCCACCCGCCAACTTAGATCGTCCAATCAAGCCCTCGCCGCAGTCCAGCGCATCCGAAAATCCACCATGGGTGGCAGATCCTTCTCCTTCCTGGCGGCCAAGACCTGGAACTCACTCCCCAATCACATCTGCCTTACTCAAAACCACATCTCCTTCAGAAAAGAACTTAAAACCTGGCTATTCGACAAAAATTAAACACCCTTCGCCAAGCGCCTTGAGACCCTGTGGGTGAGTAGTGCGCTATATAAATCCCTGAACTTGAACTTGAACTTGAAAAGAGATTTGCTGTGTTGCTGTATATGTGTTAGAAGGGATGGAAGAGAGAAAGCTTGGATTGGAGTTTGTTCATTTTTGTAGTATGAAAGGTGGATGTATGTTTGTAGTTTGTGACGGAAAGTATTATGAGGTGTGATTGAAAGATTTTGCTGTGCCGGTTTGCGTGTTATGTTTTGTTTTGAGGAGTAGTGAACGGAAGAGCTGATGGATTTGTTTTATGAGATGAATTTGTTAGTATAGTATTGTCTGTGAGGGGAAGTTGTAAGGTAAAGAGGTTGGTGATATCTTTGGGAGTAGAGTGTTGTGTGTAAGAGGGAATGAAGTTGAGTTAAGAGAGTTTGTCTTAGACTTGATTGCTGCAAGAGGTAATATGTGTGATGATGTTGCGTGAGAGTGCTTTGCAGGTATGTTATTGTGGTAGAAAGAAGAGGAGGGTGATGTTGTGTAGTTCCTATAAACCTTTATGGGACATGCAGATTTAGACAACATACACTGTAGCATTGGTGTCCAGACTGATTTTAGATACCCTCACCGGGTATGTTAGACTGTATACCAGCAAGCTCACAGTGCCACCAGAAGCCTTTCTTACCAAGAAGAGAATAGTTATTGGCAACTATCGAACATGACAACCCTGATCCCTCAGGATCGTGGAAACAGTGCAGTACTTTTCACTCAGTCACTTGTGCTCACTTGGTCTCAGAGAGATACACAGAATAAACAGTGGGGACGTTTTTCAATGAGCATTTATTGAACAACATAAAACAATCATTAGACAGAAACAGATACAAATAATTAGAAGCACTAACAGAGTAAAAGGATGGTAGATTTCTACCATTGTGCTAAAACGATGAATACAGGCAAATATATAAAATACATGGCAGTAAATTGCGTACTCCTACGATGCGACCCTAACTAGATGTACCTAAGTGTACCTAGCATGTATGTAAGTGTACAGCCCAGAATCCCTCTAAGATAGAGTCAACCCCATTACCTGACGTGAGAGACTGTGGGACCCCGTCCTGGTCTCGAGATAGACACCCCACAAGGGATGTCAGAACACTGTGATCTGGAGTGTCTGCGTGCAGGAACCTCAGCACCTCGCATATGTGTGTCGGCATGGAAGTCCTTTTCTTCTCTGACTACCTCAGCAAGATATGGTGTTTATATACCCAAATTGGTACCCTCAGGGGTTCTACTTTGCTGTGTCATGTCGGACTTAGGATGAAGGAAGGAATGACCCTTATACATAGTTATTATGCAGGAGATGGTAGTTCTGGTGAGATTCCAAGAATTCTCATGCATAATGGATGATGTCTGTTTTCATGGAAACCCCTACATCCTGTAAGCAGTATGATAACTAGGTAAAAAGTCAGTTCCAAGAACCATTATGTAGTGTAATGGTAGGGGAGAATATAGGTGAAAGGTTAGGTGACTACCTGAGCCTATATTGGGGTACCTCTATGAAACATAACAGTGGTGGTTGGAGAAATGATGGAAGGCTGAGTAGAGGTTTGTTAGTGATAAAAAGGGGTCTCTTAGGAGTAATTAGAGTCGGGAGTGTGTGTCTGGATGGGATATATTTAATTATTGTGTGGATTTGGGTTGCGTTAATGAGGAGTGGATTAGTTAGTGGTATAGGATAGAGTTGTGTACCGTTTGTAGGTGATGGTGGAAATATGTGGTAGCTTGGATAGAAGAGTGTATAGGTTGGATTTCTGGAGTTTTGTAGGGAGTTCTGAGACATTGAACTTTGTCTTGGGTTAGTTTGTAGTAAATGAGTAGAGTACATGTGCTGTGAGTGTGCTACTCTGGTTGTGGATGGGGTAGGGTGGATGCTGGTGAATAAGAAAATGAACAGCATTTCTCGCCCTAGTCCCGACCAGTCTTGAACAGGCTCAAACAGGCAATTGCCCTTGTCCTCTCCAACCATTGCCTCGATGCTCGTTCTGAGACACCCTGAACCCTGGCCTTATATAGCCTTAGTAATCAGGTGACGCTTTGGCCTATGGGAACACTAGCACTAACCCTAACAAATCACAACACTAGCCCTAAGCCCTAGGACCAATAGGATACAAACCTCTTATGGCCAATCACAGCCCTAGTCCCAGGATCCAATCAGGCTCGAAACCCTAAGCCCTACTTCTAATAGGAAGCCTAACACCAGCCCTAGACCCAACCCTAGTCCCAGCAGCCGATCATATAGGAAACCCTAAACCCTACGTCCAATAGAAACCACAGGCCTGCTGTAGCAGAGACTTACATATATTGTATGCAGGTTGTGTGCCATGTCAGGTCTTCACTTTTGTCTGCAACATTTCAAGCAGTCTGTAATGGTAGTCTGCATGGGTGTGGTGAGGTGGCACAATCATGCTGCAACCTTTAGGGACCCTCGTTAGTACCAATGACCTAGGTACCAAGGGTACCTTTTACTAGAGACTTACAGGGGAGACTGGGTACCAATTGTACAGTTTTAAGGAAAGATCTGGCACTGGGGACCTGGAAATCAGGAACCCAGTGCATGTCAGTCAAAATTGCATCAGATACCAGGCAACAAGTGGGGATGACCATTTCAAAAAGGGGTACATTCCTACACACCCTGAAATAGAAGGAAGAGAGCAGAACTCAGGAGCCAAGAAGGAGACACAGGAGAGCTTAGCCAGTGACACCCAAAAGAAAGGCGCTGGGGTCCTGACTAACATAGCCCATTTACGGAGCAATTACCTTAGGCAAGTACCCAGAGCTCTGATGCTACACTGTGCACTAATGTGGAGGTACCTTGTGCAGTAGTGAGCTCATGCGCAAGGGTTTTATGGTGGCTCAGTTCACTTCTGGGCACTAAAACCTGTTTTGCACCACAGGACTAGGGGTACCTGGTGCAGTTTCTTTATTCCATTTTCTGTTGTAAAGCGCAGGTGATGGTGAAGGGCCAACAGACATGAACGAGTAAGCCTGAAATTCAAGACGTACCTCTTTTTATTCTCCTGAGGGCCATCAAGGGTCAAGAGAGCAGAGTGCTAGAGAGACCTGAGGAACCAGACATTGGGGAACCTCGAAGATAGACTGTAAGAGATGAGAGGAACCCTTATTCTCTACTGTTTATCTAGGTCAATGTTTGTAACAATAAACATCATGACTGCTTTGCCAACTTCCTAGAATGGCTTCCACCTCAGCCTCACTCCGGGAACTCCACTGCCTAAGAATTGACAATCGAGCCAAATTCAAAGCACTCTGCTTTATGCACAGAATAAATTTAGGCTATGCCCCCTCTATCTTTGCTCTTTGGTGCACCATCACCACCCTCCACGCCTACTACGTTCCTCTAATCAATTCAAATTCCAGGTGCCCAGAATCAAATGAGCCAGAATGGGAGTCCGGTCCTTTGCATATCTGGCTCCCTCCCTTTGGAACTCCCTACCAATTAATTTATGTCTAGAAAAGCACTACCTTAAATTTTGCAAAGGCGTAAAAACATGACTTTTTAATCAATAGTATCTTTTTAACTCTCTGCTTGTATCTCTTGTCCAACGCTCGTAGGCGCCGGGAAACCTTCGGGTAGCTTCGCGCCATACAAATTGAAAAAATAAAGAAACTCTACCCTACATTCAGTTATGGTCATATTGTTAAAAGCAAAACGACAATCATGAACATTACCTGCGCCATCTTGTCTGGTGGAAGTTCCTACGTGTACATAAGCTGCAGTCATTCTGACCGACCGCAGCCATTTTGTATTCTGTTGGTCACCTTTGTTTTACCCTGCCCTTACTAGCATCCTCCGACCCTCTGACTGACCTGGTATGTGTGCTGGGGGCTATGAACTCTATTGCCACAACAAACCTCAGCACCACTTGCTGCCATAAAACTCGTTCTACCTCTCATCTCTGTTTACAGGCAAGCCCTTGGCCATTCGATCCCTCTCTGCACCTGGTCACACAAACATGGTTTATTGCACTGCCAACAACAAGACTTGTTATCACCACCAATGGAACCTGTTTTTATCAACAGAACGGACTCTTAGATCTGGCTGGTCTCACATGTTTTAGACCCTGAAACAAGGTCCAGCTGCAAGATAAGATTGTCTGTTTAACCTGGGTGGCAGAAGAATTACTGTTGGGCTTGTGTGACAACCTGCCCGGGCCGGGGACTCCAAGCTTGTGTAACCATGTTGATGAAACAAATGCATTGTGTCAAACCCGTATAAAAGGAAGAGCCAAAGGAGTTGCCGGCAGAACACCTCCCTCAGACATCGCGGTGTCTGCAGTTGACGTGGTCTCCTCATGAGAAATAAACCTTTTCTTGTCTTCCAGTGCTTGCCTCATTATTTTGGTAACGGACCAAAGGTGAATTATAGGTGAACCCTGCACTGGGCAGCATTGGGGGTCTTAGAAGACTCGCTGCCTTTCACAATATCTGACGCCCTATTACAGGCCCATCAGCGACATGTGGGTCCGGTAGAGAGGTCCTAACAATAGAGTGGATGACTAAACGATTGCAGTGCACCTGCCTGAAAAAGACCCTCGTCTGGCTGCCGATCGACTGAACTTCACCGGTTCCGAACGGACCTCTCTCGAGTGACCTGCGGTCCTGACTTGGACCTTACAGGAACGCCACATTGATCGTTGGTGTAAGAGGACAATCAGGCGCTGGAAGAGGAAGACGAAGAACTGTCCATACGGTCAGGGTAAGGTCGTGAAAAAACAACTTAAATTGATTGATTGAATAATTGAAATACTAGTATTCCTTTTTGAGTTATTTGAGACATTCCCTGATTGCAAACAAAGTAGAATAGGAACATTCTCTCTTTGCAGACAGCGAAGGACAGGTAGTGCAGACTTTTTGTCTAAATTGACTGATTGAGATATTCATTTTGACCGCTAAACACGGCATGCCTGTTTTCTCTAGATTGTTTGTTTTGGACAGGACCGTTTGTTAGAGGTCAGTCATCCGGCACTGCTGGAAGGCACCCCTAACAAGGACATGTGCGTAAAGTATGGATTAGCCACCGTAGCTTATAGCAAACTATTGCATAAATACACTAGGAAGGACCGGGTAAATCGGTGGCCTCTGACGGGATCTTTCGATCCCGCTAAAACAGAAACGTTAGTATTAGCTCTCCACAAAAAGAAAGCTAGACCAGCCATGTTTGACAGTTTTGGTTTATGGCGAAAAGAGGCAGCTCTAAGAAAGAAAAGAGACGAAGCTAGACAAGATAAAGAAACACGAAAATCAGCTTACCAAGCCTGTAAAAAGTTAGAAGAAGAACTAAAAGAAAAGGAAATTGATAAAAAGGAACAGGAATCCAAAATATCAGGTCAATGCCCTGTTAGAACGTCCTCAACTCTTTACCCCGAGTTACCGGCAAAACAAAGAATAGATGATGATTTATTACTAGGACCCCCAGTGATATGCATGCCACCACTTTATGCCCCTACTCATCCCGTAGTACAATGCCAGGACCCCAAAGTATAGCCGGAGATGGCACGATCGCCTCAGTCTCCACCCCCTCTGCTCCCATCGAGTCACCCACACCAAATGCCTCATCAAAGGATGCAGTAGAGGTAGGAACAAAAGAAATAGGAGCGCCCAGGGTCCCGCGATTAAGTAAAAATGAGCGAGCAGGCATTGATAAAATAGTTAAAACCCTTATAGATTGGAAAGAAACAGAAGAATATGTAACTGACATATGCGACTCCTATGTTGAAAACTACAGACAATACTTTATTGTACGTCTCTGTTACCACACTCTTACTGCATATGAAGAAAAGTACCAAGATATAGGGCCTGAGCGACTAGTGGCTCTCTATAAGAAGGTAGACACTGAAGATGAAGGCGACAACGATGTTGCAGAACTATTTTCATCCACACTAGAAGTATTGCGTCACCTCGTAGAACAAGGACAGTTAGATAGGGACAGGACAACTAAGATAGCAGGACCCCCGGTGGAAAAACCAGATAGCATGATGCCAATAAAAGAAGCTGCCCCTTATTGGGTACCTCCTAGAGGACAAGGGACTCATGACGTTATGAACCATCAAGACGCTAGAGGAAGGGTGGTATACAATTGGGTGTATCAGCCATGGGACAGACAGGACATTTTGACGTTCCGTAAATCTTTAATGGATTTACGAAAGAACCCCACTGCCTTTTACACCAAGGTAGGTACCGTACTGGGATTGACAATAATGACATTTGCTGACATAGACTTGTTCTTCGGGTTATGTTTACGAGCAGATGTGTGGAAACAGATTAGGAAAGTAGATCATACCGAACTGCTGGGTCATACCTGGGAACAACTCAACATACTACATAAACAGCAGAACCCTGGTCAGAAACCGGTTAAAGCAATATTGGACCTCCCTGACAAAATAGTGCAGAAAGTGAAAACACTGATCTCAGAGAAAAAGATATACTTGTCCATAGTAACTGCGTGCCGCCAGAAACCACAAGAGGATGTCTCAGAGTATTTCTCCAGATTCGAAACTGTGTTCTCCGATTACAGTGGACAAGACATGTCCACCGCAACCGGACACCACTTATTTGTGCAGAATTACGTCAAAGGACTACTGCCAGATGTATCACAGAAACTACAAGCCAGTGAAAGTAGTTGGGAAGCATGTACACCGGTGGCCATTCTCCAAATGGCCCACTACTACGAGCATCAGAGAAACGAAAATGACAGGGCTACCGAAAGGAAAAAGAAGGACTAAAGGGTAATGATAGCACAACTCCAGGGGCGAATACAGGAAGGGAGCAATATAGGGGAGGAAACCAGCAGAATACCCCTAGAGTACAGCCACCTAGGAACAATCCATCAACATCATATGTAGGACGCCAAGACCTAGGACAGGATCAATGTGCATTTTGCAGAGAATATGGACACTGGAAATCCCAATGCCCGGCTTTGTTAGGAGCTGGTAGGGGCAGAGGAGCGAGGGAAATAGCAAGTGGACAGAGAAGAATAGGATGTGGGAGAGGGTATGCGAGTGAAGCAAGTGAGGAAAGGCCAGGAAGAGTGAATGCATTTTACCATCCCAGACAGAATCCGTACCAACAGACAGATTACGACAACACGTACGACTTTGCATAGGACAGCCAAGGGCAAGTGAGGGATCCAGTCGAGCTCTATGTTGATCAGCAAGGCCCTTATGTTAACGCTGAGGTCCTGGGCACAAATTCACCATTTTTGGTAGACACAGGAGCAACACATAGTGCACTATCCAAACGACTGATTCCAAGGGCACCTTTGTCAGGCTCACATATGACCTCAATAGGATTTGACGGTACGCCCTCCACAAACCCTTTGTCCCGACCGATCCCTTTTAATCTTGACAGCAAACGACATTCCTCCTCTCATCTAACATCCCAGATGCCATTATGGGTCTCAACATTTTGAAACACTTCCATGCGACTATCAGATGCTCACCAGACGAAGTGTGTGTCATCTTGTATGACAACCCCCAACGCCATAGAGAGAACCCTTTTCAGCACATGTTTTCCATCTCCGAGACTGACGCATCCCTACTGGACACTTTGCCATCACACTTATGGGCTAGGGCTGATTCAGACGTATGACGAATGATGATTGACCCAGTACACGTAACAATACGACAGTACGCAACCCTACCGAAGGTACCGCAGAACAAAATATCGCCAGCGGGTGAGAAAGCACTGACAGAGATCATACACTCTTTGGTAGAGGCAGGGGTGGTAGAAGAAGTAGCGAGCAACATTTTTAACAGTCCCATACTACCGATTGTAAAGAGACAGGGAGAGGGAGACGGAAAAGCCTACCGCTTCATCATTGACCTGCGGGACGTAAACAAAATCGTAGTGCCACAATACCCAGTAGTTTCCGACATCACGACAATTTTGACTTTAATTCCTTCCACTGCCACCACCTTCACTGTGATCGACCTCAAGAACGCCTTCTTTTCCCTACCTATACACAAGGACAGCCGCTATCTTTTTGGATTTACCTTAAATTCCCGTTCATACAGATTTTGTAGAGCAAATCAGGGGTACACTGAGAGCTCTAGCATCTATAGCCAGGCACTTAAAAGACTGTTGGATGCCATACAATTGCCAGATGGAGTGGCACTAATACATTGTGTAGATGACATCCTTCTAGCAGCAGACATCATACCAATAGCCGTCACAGTCACCATCAAACTACTCCATTTCCTTGCTGAGAATGGTCACAAGGTCTCCCAAAAGACATTGCAGTTCTGTAGATCACAAGTGACCTATTTGGGTCACCTTTTATCAAAAGAAGGGAGAAAACTCACCCCTGACAGGATCCAGGAAATTCTAGACACCCCTGTCCCCAAAGATCAGAAGCAAGTCCGCTCATTGATAGGTCTCACCTCATTTTTCCGACAGTGGTTACTGAACTTTAGCCTCATTGTCAAACCCCTTCTCTCCCTCCTAGCTAAAGACATCCCCTCACCTCTCCACTGGACCCCCGCATGCCAGACAGCCTTTAAAGAACTACGCAATGCCCTTTGTTCAGTGCCAGTCCTAGGAACCCCAGATTACTCCAAACTATTCTTCCTCTACACGCATGAAAGGGAGGGATGTGCATTGTCTGTCCTAACACAATCAATTGGTCACAAACAATGCCTTTGTGCATATTTTTCTGCCACCCTCGATGCAGTAGCCAGAGCGCTGCCAGGGTGCCTGGACGCTGTGGCAGCTGCAGCAGTTTCGATACGCTAGAGCGAAGGAATAGTGCTCTCCAATCCAGTCACTGTTTTAGTACCCCATGCAGTCGACACACTACTGAACCAGACCAAAACCCAACACTTGACTAGCGCCCGACTGACAGGATATGAGTTGACCTGCTAGGACCGCACATTACCCTAAAGCGATGCACCACCCTCAATTCAGCCACACTGTTACCCCTACCCAAAAATGATCCTAACGTGACTCCACTACACGACTGTGTGACCCTAACCGATGAACAAACAAAGAGTAGAATAGATCTTAGAGACAACGCCTTTCTAGAACCAGATGGAGAACTATGGGTGGATGGTTCGTGCATCAAACTCCCCGACGGCACCACCTCAGCTGCATACGCTGTCACCACAGCCTGAACCGTTCTGGAAACAGCCCGTATTCCCCAACGTCCAGCCCAGGCTGCAGAACTCATTGCCCTCACACGAGCATGCATCTTAGCGACTGACACGACAGTTAACATATAAACCGACAGCCAGCCCAGTATGCATTCGGGGTGGTTCACCATTTTGGGATCTTATGGAAAGAAAGAGGGTTCCTGACTTCACACGGTACACCCATCCTGCATGGAGATTTAGTCTCCGCCTTGACGGAAGAAGTCCTCCTCCCCAAAAAGTTAGCAGTGATAAAATGCCAAGCACATAGGAAAGTAACTGATCTCATTGGACAGGGAAAAGCACTAGCAGACGTTACTGCCCGAGCCACGGCAGGAGTCAGAACTATGACACAAATGTATGTGACCAGGTCACAAGCTGAACAATGGACTGATGCTTGGACCACTGTAAGGGACATACAGACTACAGGCACACAAGACAAATTGACCCTGTGGGAAAAGGTGGGACTAAAAGACGAGGAAGGTTGCTGGAGAACTAAAGACGTAAATAAATGGCTGTTACCCAATGCCTACCTCATCCCCTTATTGACCATGGCACATTTACCAGCACACCTAGGCTCCTCCCCCATTATTGAACTAATCACCAGAGTATGGCATAATGTCAAGAGAGCAGAATCTGCCAAACGCCTAGTACAACAATGTATAGTCTGCCTACAACACAACCCAGGGAAGGGGACAGTAGTACCACAGGGAGGGTTCGGGGTCTCTGACCACCCCTTTGAAGTCCTTCAAATGGATTACATCCAACTAGAGAGATGCCATGGTCTAAAATATGTCCTGGTGGTTGTGTGGGCTTTTAGCAAATGGGTGGAGGCATATCCCACCCGCGACAATACTGCCATAGCCACTGCAAAAGTATTGTTGAAAGAATTTTTCCCCCGATATGGCCTTTGTAGAATTTTATGGCACGACAACGGCCCACACTTCGTAGCCGAAGTGACACAGAACATACTGAAAGGGTTGGGGGTAAAACAAAAGTTCCATGCCGTCTTCCACCCCCAATCAGCGGGCCTGGTAGAGAGACACAATACAACATTGAAACTAAAGCTAGCCAAAATAGTTGCAACGACCGGGTTGAAATGGCCTGACGCCCTTCTATTGGCATTGCTATCAATGCGCCCCACCCCAACCAAACATAGACTGATCCCATATGAGGTGGTCTTCGGCAGGCCTATGAGCATTTGGGCTGCACCAAGACCCACCTCCATTAACAATGTCCCGAACATATTAATGTTGGATTATTTGCATAAATTGACAAACGAGCTAACAATTATCCACCAACAGATGCAGCAAGCCTTGCCTGATGCATCCAGGGGCCGGGGACATTAAATCAAACCTGGGGATTTAGCCCTGATCCGCAACTTCTAAAGAACGAAGAATCTGGAGCCCAGGTGGACGGGCCCCTGGCAAGTCCTGATCACCACTCGAACTGCCATCCGAGTGGAAGGAAAACGAAACTGGCTGCACGCCCATCACTGCGAGAAAGTCCCTCCAACCCTGGCAACCTGTGAAGGAGTGGGGGTGCAAAAGGAAGTACTCGCAAAGAACAGACCTGCTTTGATTTGCTGCCCACAAGAAGACACCCTCGAACTGTCGGAATTTCCTGACCCCACAGTGCCATCCAAGAAAGGGTACAACCTAGGATCGAGGAAAGGAGGGAGCTCCAACGACCAGGCCACTAACTGAGTCAAGGTCTCAGATCGGTAGCACAGTCAAACAACACTACCAGGAAAGAGCCAAATAAAAGTCTGTGGTCCTGACAGTTGCTGAGCTCCACAAAGATGATGGAAGAAACTGAACACCTGCAAAGCCACAGCAAAAATGCCAAGACTGTTGAACTGCGCAGTACAAAGACAATTGCACTTGTAGCTGCATTTCTCACCTGTCTCCTGCTAATGGTCACACTCTGGATCATTGAAGAGAATGCACCTGCATACAGAACATTCAAACCTCTGTCTCAAAATTTCCCATGATATGGACATGAATGATCACCAAAGAGTTATCCAATATCTAGGTCGCAGAGAGTGCTCTCACGACAAGCTGACAGCATTGTACAACACCGTCGGCTCGTCGTGAGAGCACTCTCTGTGACCTAGATATTAGATAACTCTTTGGTGATGATTCATGTCCATATCATGGGAAATTTTGAGACAGAGGTTTGAATATTGACCTTTATGATACTTGTCAAATATGAAGAGTTTTGAAATTTGGATTGAGAATTAACTGTCGGCCCTGATGAAGTCAGAGATTCTTTGTAATCACGACTGACGAAACACGTGTAGGCTACGGCAATTTGTGATTTGAAGAGGATTCTGAAAATCAAGAATAAAGATCACCAGGAATTGGACTATTGAGTGGATTTGGAATTTGTTTTACATGAAAAGTTGTGCTCAGAACATTCTTTATCTGATTTTGGACTAACGTGTTAGTTCCTTTTTTGGGGGGTATAAGTGGCTGTCCCCGTTCTTGGAGCACACAAATAACTGTCTAGAATTCTACTTAATGGGCATAATTGATTACCTTTTTGCGCAAAGGTTACCTTGCCACTTGTCATTTTCTTTTGTGCATACAGAACATTGTCACCAACCATGCAAACAATCACCAAGAAAGAACACTACCTGGTATCACTACTGCCATATCTCCGAGAACGACGCAAAGAATTCTGGAATAATTATTTTGTGCAGATGTTGCACCAGCACAATCTTGCCGCCAATGCTACCAACTGTTGGGTCTGTGGGCTGTTACCACATGCCACTGAACATTCCATCCCTTTCATCCCTTCGCCCTTTTCTGTTCATAGATCTTGCCTTGCCTGGATGATACTCCTACAAGAAAGTTCCAAAGACAATGCCACTTCCGACGAAACAATCGCCCAGTTCTACAACGAGTTCTGGCAAAACAAAACATGGAGAACAGCCGCCCCCTTCTGCCCTCACTCCTTCAATGCGACATTCCCGATGAATGTCCCCTCCAAAGAACGAGTGGAAATGCAAGTGTTCAATAATCCCAATAGAGCCACATTTTCCTACCTGAAGAAAAGAACTGCTGCAACACTGACTGTGGCCCTATCTGTGGTGAACGTCTCTGGCCTTGTATGCATCGAAGGCCGTGGGACTAAAAATGTGGGTCACAGCTCCTGTAGCATTGTAAGGACTTTGAAGACTGCCAACCCTCCAGCGCTTGTTGCATCACCCAATATGTACTTTGTTTGTGGAACCAAAGCCTACACCTGGCTCCCAAGAAACTGGGGGGCTACGTGCTACATTGCCTTTGTTTTGCCACCAACCTACACAGCCCATGCAGAGCATCATCGAGAAAAGCGTTCAAAAGACACTGATGAAGCAAACTCTGCCGCATCACAGTTCCTCGATGCAGCAAAAGGGCTCGTCCCGCTGTGGGGTCCGATGACAAACAGCCGAGCCATCAGACATCTGTCCCAGGCAGTAGAGACCGCCCTGAACGTCACTGCTGGCATCCTCACCAAAAACACTGCTGAGCTCCAAGCGGTCTGTCTGGTTACCCTACAAAATCGCATGGTCCTGGACGTAGTACTAGAGGACCGTGGAGGAGCATGCCACATCATCGGTGCCAGCTGCTGTGTGTACAGTCCGGATAATTCACCTTCTGTCTATGAAGCAATCGAACATCTCCATAGACTGTCTTCAGAAATTCATCAAGGATCAGAGACTTGGCCAATTGGAAGTTGGCTTTGGGGCATCTTTGGGGCATCTTGAAGGACTGGGGTTGGAAAATATCAATGATTGTCTTGGTCCCAGTATTGGCAATATGTGGTTGTTGTTTGGGTGTACACTGTATACGACCTTTGTGTTCTCTTTGCATAAGTACCTTGCGCCCTAGACTATGGACACTCAGCTAACAAAAATGAGAGTAATGTATGAACGAGAGATACAGGACATTATGGAGATTGAAATAGACTGACAAGCTGGCTAGTTATGTTCAAAGGGGCGAATGTTAAAAGCAAAACGGCAATCATGAACATTACCTGCGCCATCTTATCTGGTGGAAGTTCCTACGTGCACATAAGCTGCAGTCATTCTGACCGACCGCAGCCATTTTGTATTCTGTTAGTCACCTTTGTTTTACCCTGCCCTACTAGCATCCGTCCGAGCCTCTGACTGACCTGGTATGTGTGCTGGGGGCTATGAACTCTATTGCCACAACAAACCTCAGCATCACTTGCTGCCATAAAACTTGTTCTTCCTCTCATCTCTGTTTACAGGCAAGCCCTTGGCCATTCTATCCCTCCCTGCACCTGGTCACACAAACATGGTTTATTACACTGCCAACAGCAAAACTTGTTTTCACCAACAATGGAACCTGTTTTTATCAACAGAACGGACTCTTAGATATGGCTGGTCTCACATGTTTTAGACCCTGAAGCAAGGTCCAGCTGCAAGATAAGATTGTCTGTTTGACCTGGGTGGCAGAAGAATTACTGTTGGGCTTGTGTGACAACCTGGCCGGGGCGGGGACTCCAAGCCTGTGTAACCATGTTGATGAAACAATGTTGGGCTTGTGTGACAACTTGCCCGGGGCTAGGACTCCAAGCTTGTGTAACCATGTTGATGAAACAAATGCATTGTGTCAAACCTGTATAAAAGGAAGAGCCAAAGGAGTTGCCGGCAGAACACCTCCCTCAGACATCCCGGTGTCTGCAGTTGACGTGGTCTCCTCATGAGAAATAAACCTTTTCTTGTCTTCCAGTTTCCAGCACTTGCCTCATTATTTTGGTAACCGACCCAAGGTGAATTATAGGTGAACCCTGCACTGGGCAGCATTGGGGGTCTTAGAAGACTCGCTGCCTTTCACAATATCTGACGCCCTATTACAGGCATGAAGACCAAGGCTGCTGCTGACCGAGTCCAGCCAATCACAGCAGATTCTTATGGAGATCGTCCCAATACTGGAAGCAAACCAGGTCCACAGTACACAATTCCCATATATCCCTACTGTCAATCAAGATCTTGGAGGAGAAAGACTTGGCACTGGTCTCCATACAGCGATGAAAGAAACACTGGTATTATAAGGCTGTCAATATGAGTGGTCCTTCTGCTTAAGTCTGTACCCAGTCTGCCTCCAGTCTAAGCGAAGGTTGGTAAGTGAGGCTGGTCTCAACCATCAGACCAGGAGCAGCAGGACCAGGAGGTTCCTAAACCAAACCAAGTTCACCTCAATACCGTTGTCAGGCCTTACCTCCTATCTTTGCAGAATTCTAAATCGGACTTCTTACTGAAAGGAAAAAATCTAACGGTCAGAGAGAATATTCAAGTCCTTTCTTGTCAGCCCTTTTCTTGGATTTCTAAGGCACTCAGAGAAATATGTGGTTACCACAGTTTACTAATGGTAGACCAGGACTGAAATAGTACTGCACCGCAATTACTCATTTGGAGCTAGTGTTGAGAAGATGCTTTACCCAATTTATCAAAAAGCCAATCAGCTTGAGGAATGGGATGGACATTGGTCCTGGTCTAAGGGTTGAGTCGCAGATGGTCCACAATGAAGTCCAGGTACATTGACTCTTCTAGGGAACCAGCACCACCGAGCTTGCCCACACACTAGTAGCTCATTCAATCAGTCCCCGATGGGGCATCCTGGCTACCTCGCTTTGATGGATTGCTGAACACAAGTTTGACATCAATCAAGTTTTACTCAATGCAGACAGACCATCCCTTATTTCTGACAAAGGCACATTTTAACCAAGGGATTAGGATTAAAGTCTGGTTAAAGCCGCTCAACACTAACCAACAGTGTGCCTTTTGTTAAGGTGTCATATCAGAGAAGTGTTTAACTCCCTGCAGAGAGCATCCTTTTGCTGAATCTGCAGCAGCAAGTTAGCTATACTTGTTACTCAGAAAAGAGATCCCTGTGGTCTCAGTTGTGCATCTTACTTGTTAATGACCCACCTAGACTACTGGGCATAAGCATCTCAAATATGGACTTTAGCTGACACTTTGCCCTCACTGCTCTTGGTACAATTGCTACTCACTTTTCCCAGTTGAGGAAACCCTATATATATATATAAACTATGCCACAGCGAGACATCTGTTCCAATGCCAGAATGCACATTGGAGAGCAATGAGCTATTTTGGGCTGGATACAATCCCACAGGATGAACGTGGGGGAGACAGAACAAGAAAACTGAGACGATTGGAATCTCAGTATATAATAAGACTCAGAACAAAGATACCAACTGGCCTGAACTTTGACGAAGAACTTTTTGTACCTCTATAAATTATAGGAGTATTCATCCAGGATAAAGTCTGCACAACAATTGACCTAAAAGGGTATCTGGAACCCCTTGTACTATACCGACAAGCACATTAAGCTAACTGTAGCTTATAAATTTGTACAATACATGAAGAGACACCGAAACAGGTTATGTAATACCCGACTATAAATTTGGTCTTTGAATTTTTGAATTTTTGAATAAGGCACTACACCATTCAATGTATTATATATATATACCCTCAGTACTAACTATAATTTGAATAGCTGCAGCATGTAACACACTGTTCTTGTCTCTAATATAAGTTGACTTTTTACATAAATCTCCAAGCTGATTAATGTGTAATAATATTTATTTATTTATTTATTTATTTATAGTTTTTTATAGCGCGGACTCGACCCTTGGGTATCAGAGCGCTTCACAGTTGCATATGAACATTTGAGATACAGTGCGATTGGCTATATAAAATTACTGTACAAGATTTTCTTATCAGTTTCAGCAAAAAACAGCAGTATTATTATATATAATATTCATGTACAAGACATTCTTATCCGTTTCAGTAAAAATAAAAGTATTTTTGTATACAAGTGTCTGTAGTGCTTTCTGTGAGGCCTACCACAGGACTGGTTCCTGATTGAAATTTGGTATTAAACAGCTAAAGAGCAGTCTTGTCTTATGGAAGGAACTTGCTCATCAGGAAGCTCTTCACTTCCTTCTTGAATGTTGCTATGTTTGGAATGTTTTTAATGTTTAGAGGGAGTGAATTCCAGATTCTGGGGATTGCTCCAGAGAAAGCTCTGTCATAGGTTTTCTTCTTCTGAAAGATGGATGGTTTCAGCAGCAGTTCTCTGGCACTCCTAGCTGGTTTGTTTCCCCCTGAAAGCTCTATTTTCTGAGCTAGGTACCTTGGAGTTTTGTAGTGGAGTGCTTTGTGTGTAGTGCATGCCAGTTTGAATTAAATTCTGGCTTTGTACAGGAGCCAGTTTAATACTTTCAGGTGAGGGGAGATACGGTCATATTTTCTGGATCCAGTAATGAGTCTTGCTGCCACATTTAGACATGCTTTTAGTGGAGCTGTGGACATTTTTGACAGACCTGCCAGAGTTGTACATCCATATTCAATCCTTGAGATAACTAAGGACTGGACTGCTAGTTTGAGGTCCGCTCTAGTGATGAGTGGTTTCACTTTTCTAATATAGTTCAGGCGAAACCTGGCACTTTTTGTCAATGATTTGATGTGAGCTTTCATGTCTAGGTTCTTATCAAGCGTGATTCCCAGTAATTGTGTGGATTCAACTAATGTAAGGGTGCAGTTTAGTGCTGTGATCATATTGGTCCATTTTTTCACTTCTGTGGGTTTCTTCGGTGGTGATATTAATAGGAATTCTGTTTTTTGTGCGTTTAGTTTCAGATGATTACTAGTTAGCCAATGTAATGACATTTTTAAGGCCTCATTCGTTTTCTTTATGTCATCCAATTACGTTATCTTGATGTAAATCTGAGTGTCATCAGTGTACATGTGATAAGATATGCATGCGTCTTGTAGAATTTCTGTGAGGGGTTCGACATATAGGTTGAATAGAAATGGGGATGGAGTTGTACCTTGAGGGACTCCAATTGAATTTGGGCATGTTGGGGAAAGCGACTGGTTGACTAGCAATCTTTGAGTTCTGTTCTCGAGGAATGATTCAAACCATTTCAGAACAATTCCAGATAGTCCCATCCTGTCTTGAAGCCTGGCTAGCAATTTGTCATGGTTTACTGCCAGACGACAGGTCAAGAAGTACTAATAGACATGTTTAATTGTGGACTAGGGCGTGCAGCGCATCATCCACTATGTGTAGGATTGCTGAGTCTGTACTTTATCTGATTCCGTACTGTATCTGAATCCAGATTGGCAGTCGTCGAGCAGCTTGAAATTGGCGATGTGGTTGATCTGTTGATTTTGTACACATTTCTCGATTAGTTTGGCAAGTATTGGAATATTTGTTACTGGGCAAAAGTAATTTGGCTCTGCCGGGTCCGCAGTAGGTTTTTTGATGATGGGGAGGATTTGACCTGTTTTTAGGCATTCTGATAGGATCCCTTAAGAAAGTGAGGCATTTACTATCTTTGTCCATACTGGGACAATTATATGATTGATTCATTTTAAGCCTTTAGATGAGAGGGGGTCATTGTAGTGGTTGTTGGGTTTGATAACCGAGAGAGTTTTGTCAATGGTATTCTGGTCATATAGCTTGAAGGTTGCCCAATGTGCATTGTTTTTCAATCGATCATGATCGTTTGATGTGGTATCATTGTTTTGAGTTGGTAGGTGTCTAGGCAGGTTGTTAGGTGCTAACCTGAGGTCTCTTTCAAGCGTGTTGGCCTTGTCAGTGAAGAATGTAGAGAATTCTTCGCAGCTCAGTTGAGTTTTAGGAGTTTCTTGTGCAGATTTGGATAACTTATTTGATTGTTGCTTTAACATCTCAAAAAGTTTCTAGGGTCTGTTTCCTGCGTTGTCTAGTTCCAATCTAAAGAATTCCTTCTTGGAATGGAGTACTTTTTTGTTGTACTCGTTTCTGATCTTTCTGAGTGTTTTAAGCTGGGGGTTGATGGGTGCTGTCTCCATCTTCTTTCTGCCAGTCTTAATTTGCGGCTATCTTCATTCAGTATCTCATTGAACCATGGGTTTCTATCCTTCTCAGCTATTTGTTTTAGTTTTAGTGGCATGGTGGAGTTGACAATACTTGTCATTGACTTAGTGTAGTGTTCAGTGAGATCGTTAGCGTTCAGTAAGTTGTTAGGCGGATTTAGTTCCTTCTCACATCTTGCTATAAGCAGTTCCATATTAGGTTCCTTAATGTACCGGGACCACTTTTTCAGTTTGACAGGCTGCACGGTTTTGTTCTTTATTATTGTAGATATTAGGAATGTTATGGCATAATGATCTGACCAATCACAAGGAGTAATTGATTGGACTGCAAAATTTTTACTCCTAGCTATTATCCAATCCAAGGTTGCTCCATGCGAGTTGTTTGGCTGAGTGCAGGCTTGAGTAAGGTTTAGATCTGTCAGAAAGTCTTTCAATGCGTTGATCTGTTTGTCATTCTTGTCATCCAAGTGTAAATTGAAGTCGCTGAGAAATATGTTTATGTTTATGTTTACGTAATTTGTATTGCGCAACAAATACCCTAGGGTGTCTCGGCGCTTTAGAACTTCATGGGACAAGAGCCAGCAGGTGGGATCATTGATCAAATAGCCAGGTCTTCAGGGATCTTCGGAAGGTGATGAGAGTGGGACTGGTTTTGATCGATATGGGCAGAGAGTTCCAGAGTTTGGGAGTCGCCACCAGAAAACGTCTGTCTCCCCAAGTTGAGGTTCTGGTGCGAGTGACTGGTAGTAGGAAAGGGGAGGCTGATCGCAGAGATCTTTTTGGGGCATAGATCTGGAATGCGTTCCTAAGGAAGCGAGGCCCAGTCTCATGTATGGCTTTATAGGCGATACAGAGTGCCTTAAATTTGATCCGGTTCCTGACTCGATGCCAATGGAAATGGCGTATTACCAGGGAGGTAGAATGATGTTTGGGGATGCCAAGCAGGACTCTGGCTGCCGCGTTTTGAATGGACTGCAGCTTGTTTAGGACTTGTTCTTGCGCAGTAAGGACTAGCGCATTACTATAGTCTATTTTAGAGAAGACCAGGGTGATAATCAGAGTTTTACCTGCTGAGGCTGGCAGGTATGGAAGCAGCTTTTTAATTTTCCTCAGCATGAGAAAAGAGGAAGAGACCACTGAGTTCATGAGATGTTTAAATGACAGCTTGTCGTCAAAAATGACTCCCAGGTTTCTGACCTTGGCCTCCGGGACTGGTGGAGGCCCCATTTACTTGGGCCACCAGATGGGGGACCAGTCTGGTGAGAGGGTGCTAAAGGTCATAACCTCGGTTTTATCTGAATTTAGTTCCAAGCAGTTCCTCGACATCCAGGAGCAGATGGCTAACATCCCCTCCTGGAATCTCGAGGCAACTACTGGTCCGTCCCTGTGTCCCGCCAGCACCTGCTGTGTGTCATCAGCGTAGGTGGTTAAGGACAATCCGTGCGCTTTTAATGTCTCTCACCAGATCCGCTACATATATATTGAATAATGTAGGGCTTAACGATGAGCCCTGAGGCACCCCGCACGGTAAGGTGAAAAAGGGTGAGCAAAACTCCCCCAACCTAACCGCCTGCGTGCGGTTGGTCAGAAAGGAAGTGAGCACGTTTTTGGCCGAATGGTTGAACCCCAAGGCTGCGGCACGGTTGATCAAGATGGAGTGATCAACCGTGTCGAAGGCGGCGGACAGATCTAAAAGTATGAGGTACGCCGCCCCACCGTGGTCTAAGATGGTCCTGATTTCATCAGAGGCCTTTATCAGGGCGGTTTCTGTTCCGTGGCCCTTCCTGAAACCAAATTGAGTGTCATCCAGAAGCTGATGCGTGTCAATGAATTCTGACAGCTGTTGGTTCATCAGAGATTCAAAGATTTTAGCAGGGAAAGGAAGACAAGCAATGGGTCTGTATTTGGCTGACTCACCGGGGTCAAGGGAGGGTTTTTTGAGCAGAGGTTTTAGGCTACAGAATTGCAGAGGTCTTGAGATGCATCAATGGGAGGGCCTGTTGGGGGATTAGCGAGGGAGTTAACAACTTGGAACAGCTTCTTGGCTGAGTTCTGAGCCAAGTCGATTTGAGATGAGAAGTAATCCCTTTTGTTTTTGATGATAGCTCTATGGAATATATTGCTAAGGCATTTTTAAAAATTAGTTTGTTTTCAGGGCTGTAGTGTTTGCGCCAGTGTCTCTCGAGGTTCCTACAGTGCTGTCGGTGGAGTCTGAGGTCCTCGGTAAACCATGGCGCTGATGTCGCAGTACGATTGGGAAAGATGCATTTGGTCGGGACTAACTGGTTAACCGCCTCCTGAATCCAATCCTGGTATCTGTTTGAACCTAGGATTGGTTATTAGTGTGACTGTTAGAGTTATCCGTGATGATCTCCATTAGCTCTTCTATGAAAGTAGCATTATTGCCTGGTGGGTGGTAAAGCGCATGTAGGTTGCATCTTTGATTGCTTGCTGTTCTTACGTTGAGTCCTAGGTATTCACAAGATTCGAGAGGGTCTGATTGTATTTGGTTGATCTCCATATCGGACCGGTGTATACATGCTATACCGCCTCCTGTCTTTTTTTGTCTGTCTAATCTTATAATGTTATAGTGAGGTGGCACCAGAAAAACCATGATCGGGGAAGATGATTCCGTAAGCCATGTTTCTGTTAGGATTGTTATGTCTATTTCCTGGTTAACGATGAGGGCAGCGACGTCTGAGTTGCAACTACAACTCTTAGCATGCATCATAATGAGCAGACGATTGTGAAGGTATAAATAGAAGATTAAAAAAGACCAACCTACCGTGAAAAAGACCCAGTGAGGTCAAAACATGTTAGTGGGATACTGCTGTTCCAAAATAAAGAAAAAGATGAAGGATTCACTGAGTGTGGTGTATTTGTATGCTAAAAAAATTCTGGGCTCTAGGGTTCAGACCTTCGCCGGCACCCGCAGTCGAGCGCATCTGTACTAAACCCAAAATCCTATCCTACTTGACTACTACATTGCAAACAAATAAGCACTGGTCCATCTCTTCCCATAATTCACGGTGCCCCACAGAGGCCTCCTAGCTATATTAGAGTTGTACATCCATTTCACTAATCCTGTTGCACACGTATGCATGAAAGCCCACTGTAGGCACAATGCTGCAACAGGGTCATTATAAAGACCTTCAATGGAAACAGGCCTGTACACTACAGTAAGTAAGAGAAGACATTTAACTATCTGAGTGCTGGCAGGAAAACCTAACTATCACTGTCGAAGCTCACTAAGCTAATACGTGGATGGACCACCAGGCCACTTCATTTTCACTAATGTGGCTGAGCAGGGCACAGCACTGGGGATCTGGCCTAAATATGCCTTTATTAGAAACAAGAATGGATTCTCCACACATCGCTGATTTGGGGAAGACCAAGCAGTATCTGGATAGGACTGAAATATGACTATCAACACAATTCTGGACAGATCAGTCAAACCAAACATTAAGGGAGGGGCTTTCATAAGATGCTCTCCGGCCATACATTGGTAAAACCATGGGGACAACGCCACACTTGAGATGATTATACTTTCTCATTTGCATATACACCTGTCTAGACTTTTGAAACGTCCTTACCACTGGTTGAATTCAGCCTCAAAACACTCTTGCTCTATCCTTAGTGGTGGAATCTCAGACTACTCACCTATACAACTCATGTTGGGCTTGGGCCTGGTTGCGCTGCCATTGAAAGGCTGACCCATGAATATTACAACAATCTCGTCTCCTTTCTATATGATAATGAAGGGTCCGTGTTCTCAGAAGAGATCATAAAGGGAAGCAAGAAAGTGCTGTATAAGGGATGGGCATTATGAGATTCCCAGATCTGGGATGAAACAAGGCAACACAGGAGAAGTTGTAGTGAAGCTCATAGTACCTTTGTCATTTCTTCAACCACAAGGCTGTTTTTTCTGTGGCGTCAACTCAATAGCCCACATGGTACCCGTCACATTTGTTCTATTCCTGTATTGTACTATGTCATTTCCAGTACACCACAACCATCTTGCTTTAGTAGCCACGCTCCTGATAGAGAGCGCAGGGACCTACTAGCTCAATTTTTCCATACTCACCTGGGCCCATATAACATTCATACTTTGAATTAGCAGTCCTGCCTAACTAATTACTATTTCACCCTATCAGTGCCCAGAGGTCCGTTTTAGGACTTATACCTTTATACCTGCAAACCATGACTTACCAATCCTTGTCACCTTACTATAAGTCCTGTGACTCAAGGGAGTTAGCGTAAACAGGCAGTATTTAAATACATTTACGTTTCCTGAAAATAACCACAGACTCTGGGAAAGTTTTAAAAGATTTATCTATGAGTCAAAGTAAAAGAGCCACAATCTCGTGACCATACATTTTACAAGGAAGAATGTAACCAGTATGACATGAAGTTTGTAAGAAATCACAGCAACACCTTTAGACATTGGTACCTGGGAAGGGTGTGAAAGGGAAATAGCACGAGGACATACCACATAGATTATATTTACCTAGAATGGTGCAATGACCAATCCTGGACACGGACTGGGGCAAAAAGACCAGGACCAGGCTCCCGACTAATCCAGTGCCCACGGGACAAGACAGGTGCAGATCAGGACAGGTGACCTCAGCTACGCCAGCGTTACACCCCTCTCTCTGGGAAAAAGCAAATTAATACCCCGATTGGGTAATCGATCCTTCTGACAGAGTGCTCCGCCAGCACCTCTGATCTCGATCGCCTATTGAGTGTGTTGGGTCAGTGACAGGTCAGCTATCCGGACAAGTCAGACAAATTTCTCTATCTAAACCTACCTTAGCTATACCATTTCCAGGGCAATGTACCAACCCTTAATGTTGCAAATCTATGTGTTCCCCTTCAGTGAATGGTCAGAAAGACGAGGAGAGGTCATCACACCATACTAAGATGAGGTCATTCTCAATTCGATTCATATTGATTGAATCCCCACCCTCAAGTTACTTTCCCATGACTTTTATTCCGCCCAACAATATTGGCATACAAATCATATACATTGTATTCGTTTGAGTTGTCTTGCTTCCTCTTTAGAGGTCTGTAGAGCAGGTTCCCAGGAACATCGTGGGTAAGAAGGGTGCTGGCTCCTGTTCAATGCCAATGCTTCAGCAATTTCGGAGTCTGAGCGTGCATGTGTAGCATCTCACAAGATAGAGGATGTGACAGTAATCAGGCCCAAAGTACGAGCTATCAGCATAGTCAAAGAGAAACATAATAGAATACAAAAATAAATGAATGCACTGTATGCCACTTATCTCTACTCTAACCCCATTACTTTATTTTAACTTTCGCATTAATAGCAAAGCAAAACGAACAAGCTTAGTACAAGCTGCTGCATAAGCGTTAGCATGTGAGATTCAAAAGCCGCCATTTTGGCACTAGTGCGCAGAAGCAAGAAGTTCCCACCAAAGCAGAAGGTACGTCATGCCACGTAGATATGAGAGACGCATGCGCAGAAGGTTTCCCGCGTTTATGGGGGCCATTTTAATACACTCGAATTAAATGTTAGTAAAAGCACATAGGCAAGCTTCCCCTAGATACGAGAAATGTTCTGTAGTGCAACTGTTAGTGAACAAAACATGTTGATTAGTATATTACGGGTTATTTAAAGAGGGCTGAGTACCAGCAAGTTTCTGTATATGTGAAACCTTGCTCCATCACTCCTGTTACTCTATATCAGTTTTCACAATGTTTGTCTGCCCTACTCTGGCCTCTCGTTAGGTCCTTGCGCCTGCATCCTTCACTGACATTTGGTCTGTCCTTCCTATGTTCCTGCCCCACTCGGACCAACTCGTGTTTGGCACCTTCCATTACTGCTCCCAGAGGGGAAACAGCGGTCATAGGTGTGGGCACATTTTATTTGGATCAGGAGAACACTACCCTGGGTGTGGTAAAGGTTTCTGAAGAAGCTAACTTAGGGGAAATTGAAAGTTAAATTAAGTTTTCCTGGCATGTGCGCTGGTCTTCCTGATGCAGGTCATCTAAAATGTGTTCCAAATGTGCACATACCACAACCGACCTGCAGTCCCTATTTGAAAAAGGTTTAAAACCCCTCAATGCACTGAAAAAATGCAAATTACAAAAACACGCTTTTTTCCAGCAAATCCTCCCGCAAAGTGTATAATATACAACAACGTACCTGACATGGTGGTGATAGTTTGTAATCATCACTCAATCTTGGCAGGTCACTACATTCAATAAAGAATAGCACTTATCTTATAATGAACAACGGCAGGTGTTGATTGGAAAAGAATGATCTTCTTCTTCTGCAGTAAACGCGAGATTCCCACCAGGCGCATATATGTTTGCACACATTTAAAATTCTACTTCCTTCATTCTCACCTTTTCAATCTTCATCTGCTTTCGACCATCTTCTTAAGGACAATACAATGACATAAGACGGAGGGGTATGCATTTTGTCGATAGTTGATACAATTATCTTTAAACTCTTTTTAGGCAGCCAAGTCAGCTACAAAATTATAAAAAATACAATTAACATTCGAAGTTAGATCCTCTCAATTAAAACAAAAGCAGCATTCAGGCGTCAGCGTTTCAAAACGAAGCCTTTCAAGTGCTTTAACCAGCAACACATTAGTTATTTTTCAAGTTTTAGTCCAATTTTTAATTGCTTGCGAGCAGTGCTGGAAAGCAACGCCTAGCATTAATTTTCATTAACAATGTTCTAGTACACAATATTGGCGCTATAATTATACTACGAAACCATATCCATGTTGCCAGCAAACCTTCATTATTTTGCCCTCAAAATGATAAACAAACATTGCTTCCCTAGTTCAATGCCGTTATTGATTTGTGCAGACACAACACATCTAGAACAGTTGCCCAGCGCCTTGAGACCCTCACAGGTGAGTAATGCACTTCACAATTCCCTGATTGATTGTTGAGGGATCTATTGGATGTATCAATCTTTATCCAGCTATGGGGTTCTTCTAATGTTTTTCCCTGTGCTCATATAGGCTCAGTGGGTGTGGCTCAGCTCCCTACTCTTGCAGCTCTGGGGTCAACCCGGAGAGCACAGGAGGCCTGAGCCACAGCTGCAGAGATTATGCCCAAAACCCAATGGCTAATCACTCAAAAGTGATCTGAATCACATTTCAGACAAGGAAGGGGCATGCGCTAGCAGACAGTACACTAGTCAACGTATCTAGTTCCACGATGTCCAATTACCAAGGCAACAAGAACATTGGGGCATCCACGGTCTTGATGTGGAGAGGCCACAGGTCAATAAGACAAGCTTCTCCCTATAAAATGGCTGCAAGTCATTATTCGTGGAGCTACGTTTCCTGGGAAATTAATGTGGCAGTCAGTGGGAGCATGTGGGTGCATCATATTGCTGTCTTGTGTGGGGTATCCACCCTAGAATGTTACACTCATGGTGATGTATCATAGCTCCATCTGGAACTATAATGATTTGAGCTGTGGAATTCTAAGATGTGTTAGTTGTTGAGCTGCTGGCCTGCGGATGGGGTGCAAGGAATAATATGATCCTTACTTACCTCTGTTGTTGCTGTACCGTTGTTTCGCTGACGAGAAAAGGAAGGAGACTCCACCATGGCAGTTGGAGGCTGTGGTGGGGAGTGAAGTTGAGTTCTCCATGCTCACAGCAGGGTAGCAAATGACAGCTGTGTGGAGACGTTTTGCAATCTGCAGTTGAGTGAACGGCGCATGTGCAGAGAAGGATTGTGGACAACAGTGAGGCTCCCTGTATGCCTTTGAAGGGAGAACAAATTAGCTCAGAAGTGAAAGGCATAGTGCTGTCCATTGCAAGCTGATGTAACCTGGAGAGAAGTGAACAGTAGCCATCACTGCGACAGTGCTAGTGTCGTGTGTAAGCACGCTTGAACAGTTGCAAGCGGACATCTTCTGAAGAGAAGTGAATGGTGGCCATCACTACAAGAGGCAGAAACATCTACTTAGGCACACATGCAAAAAGTCCAGACCTTAAGTGCAAGCCCTGCTATCTATTGGAGCTTGAGTGTTCATCACCTCTGATGCACATATGTGTTGATAGATGGCAGGATGCTTGTTTGCAGGAGCAGTAGCGCCATACCCTGTTTCTAGAGAAATGAACACTGAGAAGACAAATAGAAGAATAGGTTGATCTGAGACACAGTAAAATATAAAGGGGTTGGTTCAAAAACGTAACTTACAATACTAAGTACATTTACTACTTTGCGGTATTCACAAATTCTGAATGTAAGTTACTATTTAAAAAAACTGTAGTAAGTCCTGTAACTACAAATAGCTAACCACTAGTACTGCTGCACCCTCCAATAGAAAATAATAGAGGTAGTGACTTAAATAAAAACCACATTTGAAATAATGTTAGATTAAATTATTTGAAATAATAAAAAATATAAATTAATGTTTACACATTTGTATGTAAAATAGGACATATTTAATATTTAATCGTAACATATTTTAATAACCTACTTTCAATTTAAAAAATAATGTAATCATATTTATTGAAATAAAATATTAGTCATTTTAATTCATATATAACTTTCAATAATTATGAATGCACATTGAAAATCATGTTTTGTCTTTATTTTAGAATTTAGTTTTTAACTTAAGCTCCTGAATAATACTTTTAATTCAATATATTTCCATTAATTAAAGCTTTAATTCAAAATTCATTTTTTGTGCTCTTGCATTATTTTATTTTGTTCCACATTTAAGGGTATTATGTCAAATGAATTGACACTCTGCGGGTAACTGGTGGAGCTAGAGCGAGTCAAAGTCAAAATATAAAGGCTGACTGCGATGGATCGCACATTGGATACAGGCAACCGGTTCATTCTGATGGAAAGTTTACCAACTGACTTAGTAACATTCATGGAAAGAAAAGTGGTAGTCGACGGACTGAGCTAAAAGCAGGATCCAAAACGGAGCGTGACAATGGCAGGCTGAGGAAGAGCAGGGTCCCAGTGCAGTCGTTGACAAAGGAGTAACAGCTAGATTCATGAAACGAAAATCGGCTCGCAAAGGGCCAGATTCTGAGAATCTGGCCCTATGCGAGCGCAATTTTTGCATTTGGGATTCATCATCCCAAATGCAAAAATCGCTATTAAAGAATTCGCACATTTGCGAGGAATTGCATTTAAGGAATCTCTATTTGAGATTCCTTAAATGCTATTCATGAACCAATTTAAAAGTGCGAAATCGCAATTTTGGGCCGCTATTTACCGCGATGTCAAACCTCGTGGTAAATAGCGAAAACTTAGAAAAATGCATTTAAATGCATTTTTCTAAGTTGTATGTTACACACACACATGTCCTTTGGACATGTGTGTGCGTAACACCAATGTAGATTACAATTCAGGGGTGCTACAGGGTGTCCTTTGGACACCCCTGCACCCTTGAAATCGCAATTTCGAAATGCGAATCGCTAATAGTGAATCGCACATTGATATGTCTTTCCATTCATTCCTATGGGCATTTAGGCCCATAGGAATGAATGGGGAGTTATTCCTTATTTGCGATTAGCAATTAGCTAATCGCAAATAAGGAAGCTGTAGGAATCGCTAAATAAATTGCGATTTGGACATGAATCCCGTTTTGCGAGTCTGTAATAGCGATTCCTTAATAATCGCTATTACTGACTCGCAAAACGGGCCTTTGATGAATCTAGCTGTAACAGTTTACGAAGTCTGTGTCCAGGAAGCCCTTGAAGTCATGCGGATACTGCTCGGTATCAGTCTCAGTGAAGCCTCTACATTCTGACTTTGAAACCTTTTAGGAAGTCAGATCTCCTTCAGTGGTGCAAACCAGCAAGTTGAGGCCAACCGGTGATTCTCCGGCTGTGGCTCCTGCAGCAGTACCGGTCTCAATTGATTCAAAAGGCAGAAAGTTGGCAAAAATGTCTGAGTCCCACTCCTTGCAGTTTGGGAACAGGAGTAGTACACTTGAACACCAGCCAAGGTTTCAAGACCTGGGGGGGCGCCACTTGGAATTTAGAACTCACTCCAACAGAAACCAGCAGCACAGTCCAGGGCAGGTCTAATTGGAACTGGACAGCTGAGCAGTTACAGGGAGAGAGGGCTATAGAAGCTTGCTGTGTCCCTGTAGCTCAAACAGGAAGCCAGCCAGCTGACCCTTGGTATGACTTTTGAGGTCCTGGGATCAAAGCAAGCAGATCCAGACAGCAGGGCTGTCCTTATTCTTATTGTTCACAGGTTCAGGAGTGTTCTGAGGAGAGTTATGCCTAATGCCAGCATGTGGGTAGGGGGCAATCGTTTCTTCATTATTTTCAGCTCTAAATGAATTCTGGGCAGCTCTCCCTCTCCCACCGGGTTGTGAGCTACCTGACTAGAAAGAGAAAAGAGAGGCAGGTCTAGGTGTGAGCTTCATCTACCAGTAACAGAGTAGAAATCCTTTAAAGCTCTGGAAGGGGCTGGACACAGTCCACCAGGCCACCGTATCAGGTAGGTAAACTCCCTCACCCCTGTCATGTCGTGTGTAGCAGTCTAGTGTTTGAGGATAGACTCGTGGGAGGAGCAGGAAAGGGAGGAGCAGGAAAAGGGGAGATGGGAAGTTAGTTACGAGTAGGGCATGAAGGAATAAAGATGTGCTGAATACTACTCTCCGGCTCCTGTCCTATTTGGGGGGGGATGACAATGGCGACGAGGGTGGGATGATGACTGAAGCCCACATTGCCCAAGACCCCTGCCGCCCGTGGACGGCCAGGAAAACAGAGAGCCTGCAGCCCGTGTCAGCGCAGCACGTGAGGAGCGCGGAAACGGAATGCTCCACACGTCGTGGCTGAATGCTGCCCAAAGCGCGAGAATCAGCGCTGTTTCAAAGAAATTGCTGCCCGTGCCCCAGACATACCGATTAACATAGCGGAGGTATTGCCCGCCGACCTGTGTGCCTCCGGAGGGTGGCCCGACACCCGAGAGCCTGCAGGGGTCCCGACGCGATGCTCGGAAAGAGCGCGGAAATCGCAGAGCACCATTGAGCCAAGGAAAAGCTGCTGAGAGCCGCCACTCACCCCAGTGAAGAAACTGCCTGCTGACACGACAGATCCTCGGAGGAAATTGGGGGAGGCAAGATCAGGCTGCAGCCAAGGTGCGGAGTGGCACTGAAAGGGAGAAAGCGAAGACCGGACTCGAGACCGCCTGCCGATAGCACCAAAGAGGCGTGGGGTGAGTCCTGAGTGTTCACGCTCCCAAGTGATCAGCCAGTAAACCAGAGATCTTACATTTGGCACTCAAATAAAGAAAATCTCGAGTAACTATAAACACAGTCTGTCTCGAGCGGCGGCCATCTTAGAGTCAGGCGCCAGCCATAGGCCCCCATTGAATTGTATGTGTCGGCCATGTTAGAGTCAGGCAGTTGTGGAACCTGCCAACAAGTGTGAAAAAATACAACCCTCTGAAGTCAACAGAAAAACATAAGTAAAATAAGCAAGGCACAAGAGACGGAATAAGACTGACACACACACGACAAGCATTGGTAAATGCACGACAAACAAGCAACAAAACAAAACTGCGTAAATACAAGAGATAGAATAAGGAAACAAGCACAAGTAAAAACAACAGTAGAGTGAACGAGCACAAGTGACCGCAAGAAGCAAACAGCGGTGAAGACGAGAGGAAACCACAACATGCATTGGCAAACACAAGAGAACAAGCCTCGGTGAGCGCACACAACACGTGTAAGCAAACTCGAACAACCAAACGCAACAACTACGAACAAAGAATCATACCGCCAACGGCTGAGTGACGACCAAGCTGATCTCAAGAAATCAAGTCCGTCTACCTGAAGCTTGCGTGCTACACCATCATGCCTGTGAGGAAAGACACGCATAAACCCAACCCCTACATTGGAGTACCTCCTCCAGTGGCACAGACCAGCGCGCACCGTTTAGGTCCTGAATGGTCAAAGTGGCTGGAGTTGTTGGACGAATTCCTCACAACGATAGGTGAGCGGAGGGATAGCAGACGTTGACTACTACTGCTTCAGCTGGTGGGTCACGAAGGCCGACGTTTAATCAAAACATTTTTAGCAAAAGACACAGAGACATATAGGGGACTCAGAGAGACGCTGCTCGCTCATTTTTACGCGAAGGAAGATGTGGATCATGAACGCATTGCTTTCAACGCAGCACGGCAGGAACCATTAGAATCCTTACCAAGCTTTATTACCCGGCTGCAACATCTAGTGAAATGTTGCCACTTCGACACCTTCACAAATGAAGATGCAATCCGACTGCGGGTGATTGAAGGCTGTTCAAAACCCGACACCAAGCGCAAGATCATTCAAGGGCGTTTCTCGCTAAAAGAGATCATCAGGAGAGCCGAAATTTGAGAGCGGGTCACAGCGAGGGAAGCGTCCAAAGAATTCCACCAGGACGCCGCTGGAAACAAAAAGAGAAGAAAGGAGACATCCCCCATGTCTGCGAGGAAAGCCCAGGAGACAAACAAAACCCGAGAGAGGGAGGGCGAAGGCGGACTAGAGGCAAGATATCATGAAAGACGAAGTGACAGAGGACCAGAGACAAGATACCATGCAAGACGAAGTGACAGGGAGCTCCCTGAGTCACCAACACAAAGGACCATGGATAAGGGTGTACGAAAGACTGGGACAACCAGGAATCGTGACACCCGGATTGACATAACGCCGAGAAGTCACTCAACACACTACTCTGGAGACATATCAAGCAGTGACACAGACCACACAGAGGAGGCCGAAGACAGTCTACTCAATGGTCATAACGAAAATTACAAACACCAGCGAGGGGACAAATCACGTTATATTCGGAAACTAACATACTACTCCGGAGAACCATCAAGCAGAGACACAGACCACACAGAGGAGACCGACGACAGTCGACTCAACGGTTATGAGGAAAGGACCAAACACAGGCGAGGGGACAAGGAACGCCATCCCCAGAAACCGATACACACACACACTCGAACAACTCAAGATGCATACGCTCAAGCCATCTGTGATCTGTAGAAAACAGAGAAGAGTCAAATATTCCAAGACCAAACCAAGGAAGTAAACACGTGGCTAGCAAACAACCCCGTCACAGCAATAACACAAAAGACACTTCAAAAGATGCACCCAGAGGAGTGTCTCCTCGATAGCGTTGACTCCAAGAGTGTGTCATCGACACTTCAAGAGATGCACCCAGAGGAGTGTCTCCTCGATAACGTCGACTCCAGGAGTTCGTCATCGACCGATTCAGAAAGCATGTCCGGACGATCACTTAAATCAACAGAGTCCTGGTACCGACAACGGTCACGGTGTCCACCACTTGAAAATACAGTGGAAGCAAAGACCGTCTTCCCTGTCCAAAGCAACACACCTCAGTCCAACAACCTGCAATGTCTGAACTCCCCACAAGACAACATGCCATGTCAGCCCCAGGAACACCATGACGTGAAGAATATACCGTCACCGTTGAAGGGGTCAGCAAGGCTTACGCAAAAGGGGCACACAAGAAGCACAGATGCAGGTGACTGTACCCGATGGGCGGGAAGGGATCACCCAGTCACCCTACCCAGAGGGGCCAACACGTTGGGAAAGAGAGGTCATCATCATCAGTCAGAAGGGAAACGTGCACCTGTGTTGTCTGGTATGCCTGTCCACGGACAGGAGGACAGTGTTGTCCTTGACCGAATGAGACAACGAGAAATAGAAGTGCATGCAGGCACTCGGAAGAAAACCAAAATAACGGACACACATGTAAGAGATCAATTGTCACTCCAGCAAGAATTACAAAAGAATACGGACAGCCGACATCTAGCGGAACCATCGACAGCCACATCACAAGAAGCGATACTCCTGTCAAGACTGCCGGAAAGACACAACGAAGTATCTCCAGCAGACTGCGCCCTGCTGATTGATATGCACGACTCAGAACAAGAGGACACAGGGCCAACAAATGAGTCCCGAGACCAAACTGGGTCACCAATGTCAGACAGTGCCCTGCTGACTGGTATGCACAACTCGAAACAAGAGGACAGTACTGCCCCCGACTCAAAGAGACAGAAGGGAACAAGATCTCGTACTGATGCTCGGAAGAGAACCAGAACATCGCCCAATCCTGAAGGAGATCAAGCGTCAGTTGAAGGAGAACTACCAAGAAAGACAGATTGCCGCTATCGAGCTGAGTCACCAACTGTCGTCTCACACAAAGCAGCCACGCTCGCGTCAGAATCTGTAAATGGGTGGATAACCCGGAAGACTACTGAAGTCCGCAACGAATCAGAGAACCAGAAGACCACACACAATACTCCGTACTTTCAAAGGCACACTCCCGCAGTCAAGGATACCCTTGTCGAGGCAGCGGACAGCAGCTTGAACAAAGCAGTGCCTCAATAGACTATACCTTGCTAGCGCCTGAGAAGCTGACTGAGTCCAAGCCTGGAACGGCAATGTGTCCATGACCCCTGCGGACTCCCGCAGACCTGTATGCGGACAGTCAAGAAACTACGAACAAGTTGAAGATGACTATTTTGTTAGGAAAGGGGGAGGTGTCATGTCGTGTGTAGCAGTCTAGTGTTTGAGGATAGACTCGTGGGAGGATCAGGAAAGGGAGGAGCAGGAGAAGGGGAGATGGGAAGTTAGTTACGAGTAGGGCATGAAGGAATAAAGATGTGCTGAATACTACTCTCCGGCTCCTGTCCTATTTGGGGGGCATGACAACCCCATCCAGGGGTCTTTGTTTGCTGTCTGGGAGCAATACACATCTCACCACAGGGAAGCCATCAGTAGTCCGGTGACAGTTGGGCACTGGCTGAAAGTTCTTTTGGTTTTAGGCAGACACCAGAATACTTTCTAAAAGTGTATTTTACTTAGTAGTAATATAAAATCCAACTTTATTATTAGGTCAGATTTCAAATTACCATTAAAATTGTTATTGGTAAGCAGTCTTATTACATTGAAAATAACTTTGTGGTTTCCTATTTCCAGGACATATATTTATTTCTTCATGTCCTACTTTCAGACACAATGCACTCTGCCTATAGGGCCATAAGGCCTACCTTAGGGGTGGCATAGATATTACAAAGGAAGGTTCAAGCCTGTCAAAAGGGTGATTTCGACAGGTGGAAATTTCAGTTTAAAAAGGCTCACCGTGGCTGCATTGGAAGACCTGGAGACATGCTTTACAGAAGAGCTGCAGTGGGTGTCACAATGAGTGCAGCACTCAATAGTAGCATTTATTTTCCGGCCCTGGGTACAGGCAGTACCATACACTAGGGACTTCACTGTAAAATAAATATGTCAATTAGGTGAAAGCCAATTTTACCATGTTTAAAAAGGAGAGCGCATGCACTTTACCACTTGTTTTACAGGGGTAATGTGCACAGAGGTCTACGAACAATAAAAGAGGGTTCAGTAAGAGAAGGCAAGCAACTGGGGGAACACAACGCAAAATATGGCCATTTCCAACAACACTCCTAGGAAAACTACATTAGCACTCCAATGATTACAGAATTAACTTTAAGTTGGCATGCATCACTTTCAAATCCACTTTCCCTACCCAGCCAGACTATCTTTGGCCTACCTTAGAATTCTGAGGTGTGGTTGAGAAAACACTTCAGAGGCAAAGATATCCCCAGACTTGAGTTATATAAACGTTTACAGTGCCTCCTCTTAATCCTTGTCAGGAGCAGCCCCATCTCTCTAGAATTCCTTTCCAGCTTCAATGAGATGCCAGGAAGACCTCTTTCAATGACAATTGTCTGTATAAATGCCACTTAAAATGGGATATCATTGGCCAGTGCTTAGTTTGTAAACAAATAAAAGCTGGTACACAGAGTTTTGTTCAGAAGCCTGTGTCCAGCTCTTTCGGAGGTTGGCGTGTCATATGCCAATGGCGGGTACTGTTGATTCCACCTTATGCCTCTTGGATCCACCGCCTGACAACGCCTATCTCTTTATCTTACTCTTTTTCATTCCTTTTTTCTTCTTTGCAATTATTTTTCCATATTTCCCTTCCTTCTTCTTTCCCTCTTTATGTATCACTCTCTATTAGTCTAGGTTCAATTCTGAAAGAAAGAAATCAGTGTAGTTCCCCAAAAATGAGTACCGGTGGGCCCCACCTGCAATCACGGGATTAAATTAAGCACTGCCATTGTCCCAGACCATCTATTCTTCAGTTCCCCTCATTTTCTATTTCTCCTTTCTTTTTCCTTCTTTCTCCTCCACCACTGCCACACTCCCCTCTCTGTCCCCCTTTGTCTTCTCTATCTCTTTCTCTGCAACCCTCTACTCATGTTTCCTACTTCATTTACACTTACCTCTGTGCCATCCCCTACCCACCTTTATGGTCTCCTATTCCTGCCTAACTAAATCTCTCTGTCCTCCTAGATCTCTTACTGCCCCCTCCATGTGATTCAATATACGTTCAATGCGTGTTCTGTACTCAGTTTCATGTTTTACAATGTTATCAAGACTTTCTGTCATCAAAGCATGTATTATTGTAAAGTGCATTGACACATCATCTGTAGAGTGAACCTACAGAAGAATATAAAATAAAAAATAAAAATTTCCTTTTAGTTTCATTTATCTTAGATGCTCAGGAAACAATGCCTAAAGTTAAGAGATCATATAGATCCAGACCTATAGAGCTTTCCAATTTCTCACTGATCTCACAGGCTCACAATTCAGACAGTAAAGCTATCATTTAATACTATATGTATCGTACAGGCTCTGGATGAATTTCATCACATTAATGAGAACGTATAGGCTTAGGCCTTCAGAGCTGCCCTTCAGGTTATAGAAACGGTATTGGCTCAGAGTTACCTGTTAGTTACTTCAGCTTACTTACATCTTGCATTTTAAGGTCTCCTAAAGAAGAGCTATCATCTGATTACACAGATCACACTGGCTGGGGCCTCATACAACGCTTGCCGTTGAATTGCACACATTATAGACTCAGGCAGCCGTTTGCTTAAACAGTGAACTCATAAGTTTAGGCCTCATAGATGGACTTTTCATTAGAGAGAATGTATAGACTCAAACCTTATACAGTGGAACAACAATCCTACACATTGCAGAGATTTCTCCGGCTTTGGGCAGAACAACTATTCCTGAGGTTACAGAAATCTTACAGGTTTAAGACTCATAGAGAAGACCTATATACCGAGCTACAAATATATGATTGGTGCAGTCTTTGGACAGTAGAGCTATTCCTTAGATGGTCCACATCATAGAGGCTCATGAATCCAACAGCAACCGTGCCCTCCGAGTCACAAACATCTTACATTCTCGGGCCAAGATTGGAAAGCGAGCCTTATGTACAGAGAGCGCTTGCCAGTCCAGGCATCTCATAGCAGAGCTTATCCTCTGCTTGCAGGCATCTAACAGATCCAGGCCTCTAGCAACAAAGTTATAACTTATCTTGCACAGCTCTTATAGGTTCAGGCATTGGACAGCAGCAACTTTCATTGATGTACTGGCAGGCACAGGCTAAAGTCTCGGACATTAGATCTAACAATTAGTTGTTCTTAGGCTACAGAGATAAAGCATTTCCTAAAGGAAACAGTATAAATAACATATCAAACTCTAAACCCTGAGATGCTGATACTCTGAGACAGAGTCTCATTTACATCTTCACAGCCTTTCACTTTCTATCTGATTAAGGTAAACAGGGGTCTAGTGCGCTGTCTGGTGCATGAACAGAGTGTGTTAAGTTCCTACCTCTGTCCAGTGTGTTTTCTATATGTGCAGAAAGTACCATAACCTACATGAAAGAAGTGACTTTTGCAAAAGTGAGCCTCCATTATCAATAAGTCTGACCCTGTAACACCTCTGTAACATGGGGCACAGAGCTGCGGTTATTGGCCTGAGCTTGTAAGACCCTCAGAACCTGAGGCACAGTGTGCCTATCAGATGCCAGAGCCTGTGGAGTTTGCTATTTTTAAAGAGGCTCGAAGATACCTTACCTGAAAGCTGTTCTGACAGATGGCTGAGCTTGTAAACTCCCTGTCACCCGAGTGTTAGCTCTGCTGTCACAGAAATAAGTCTGTGTAAATAGACATGCTTTGCTGACAGAAGCCAAAACGTACATGAGATCTGTACCCTCTGTTATATCCTATGCTTCCTAGTCCTGGCTGCTTAGCCTGATGAGTGTGATGTCATAGAATATTTGGTGTGTGTGCATTCTTTGAATGAGTGATCAGTTAGATTGAGTGTTGCTGAGCAGCAGGATGCTGCTCCCGGTGGGGCACCCTGTACCAACTTACTTGAACCATTAAATCTACTTAACTACATCTCTGGCACCTGGTCTACCTATGATGGCAGTACTTCTTCAGATACAAATATGGCGACGATGTTAAAAGGAATCACGCGTGAAGAGCCAAGAAATTACAGATGGAACTAAAAGATGATAGCCTGAGTCTGAAAAGAAGCCTGAAGATCAAGCCAGCGCAATGCCTGGGATGCCCCACTGGTGTATTTTCCAACAGACAGTCCACAGAGGTATGTGTTGGGCGTTGGACATTATGTGGCTCGAGTGACTTGAAACCTGCCTTCCGACTGACTATCTACCATGTGCTTGGAAGTCGCTGCTAGTGTCTGGGACCTGTTCCTGTTGGAAGCGCACCAAAGGTCAGTGACAGAGCGCGTTGCAGAGAGTGTGCTCTGATTGCACCAGCGGCAGAGTACAGTGCACGGTAATGCACTATTAAAGTGCTGTGATGGGACCAGCGGCTGAGTGTGTACAAAGTTGGTGTTAGTAGTACCGGCTGGAAGCGTGAAGGAGAATTAGTGAAGCGTGAAGAGAGAATTAGCATTGAAGGGAAGCTTCTCTTTAAAAGTAAACAAAGCCTGCTGGTCTTGAAGGTAAATCACCCCGCTGTGCACAAGTGTATCCTAGTGCGAGGGAGGATTAGCGCTGATAGGAAGCTCTTCGTTAAAAGTAAACAAAGCCTGCTAGTCTTTGAAAATAAATACAAATCATTTTATTCATATGGGAAGCTGCTCTAAGATAAATGTGTTTTGGGGTGCAGTGAACTGTGTCCAGTTTCACTAGTTGGCAGCACAACTTAGATGAGGATGCTACAGAAAGTTAAAGTGTGAATTTTCGTGCCGAACAAAGTTTGACCTTGTGCACCCAACCCTGCGTGTCATATCTGCTGTGAAGGAAGCGGAGTTCTAGTGAGAAGGAGCTGCATTTGAAGGGGTTTATCTACACAAGATCAAAGCTCAACTAAAAAACTGTCAAGAGCATTTCAGATTGTGACTTGTATGGACCGGGGGCAGGTTTCCAACGAGATGTGATTGTGGAAACAGCTCTGCTTTTAGTCAGTCGGAGTGGTAAAGCAGTGTCTTGTGAAATAAGGAATCTGTGTGGAATAAAGAATTGTTTAAATTCCCACCAGAGAAAGGCAAATATGTGAAGTGTCACTTTTAAATGCAATGGCTGGTCAGATTTCTTTACAACTGGAAGCCGCTGCTCCCGGTGGGGCACCCTGTACCAACTTACTTGAACCATTAAATCTACTTAACTACATCTCTGGCACCTGGTCTACCTATGATGACAGTACTTCTTCAGATACAAAACCCTCCATGTTAGCTCTGCTGGTAAACCCTGAGCCTGTAAGTGTGTGTTATTTGAGGGGTAGCTCTGCTGTTAGATGACAATGTATGAAAGATCTCTGAAACTTGAGAGATAGTGCCACTAAGATCTGTGTAATGTTAGGCATAGCTGTATCTATAGATGTATGCTCCTATATAATCTGTATATCATGGGAACAGCTTCTTTGCAGATTCCTGACTTTTTAAAGGTTTTTGGGACTTGAGGGATATATTTTCTGTTTGCAAATGGGCCTGTAAGATGCTTGCAACCTAATAGGTAGGTCTTCTGAGGATCTAGCCTGTGAAGTTCCTGAAAACTGATGGACAGGCTTACTGCCGTCCAATACCCAAGCCTTTAAGATTTCTGAAACCTAAAGCATAGCTTTGATGTCACATAGGTAAGCCTGTAAAATCCCTGTATTAATAAGCATAGCTGTCAAATGTCTGAGCAGGTAAAAACGGTGGAACATGAGGGATGGCTTTTCTGTTAATGAAAGAACCTATAAATGTAAAATGAATTGACAAATAGCTCTCCCACTCCAGGTCTGAGCACGTGATATGTGTTTGACCTCAGACATATCGTTGCTGTCACATTTCTGCACAGGCACAAGCCGGGGGTACACGCGGGTAGACAGCATCCACCCACTATTTTCACAGGGAGGACTCCGTCTTCCCTGCCAAGAACTTGTTCCCCACTGAAAAATGCTGAACGTGTCCAGGTGTAATTTTCAGACACTGGCAGGGCCGGACTGAGAATCAAAACCGGCCCTGGCAAAGTGCTTGGCCGGCCCCCTGGGGTTGCGACCGAGCTCTTTGCCAGGGCCAGTTTTCAGCCGATTTTGTTTCAGGGCTGATTTTTCAGCTATGCTGCAAAAACGGCCCTGTAGCAAAAACGGCCCACGGGGCCCAAAACCGGCCCCCATCCTTGCGGCGCACCGGGGGATTGCCCGGTGCCCGCAATGGCCAGTCCGGGCCTGGACACTGGACACGTCCAGCAGTGCCTGCAGGTTGTCTGTTTCTATTCCCAGGTGCAACATTCAGGCAGCAAGGGGGCTTTTTATTTTCACCTCCAGCTGGGCCTAAGATTAAGGCCCAAGTTAAGGGGCCATCAGGCCTTCTTCTGCTCCTGTATTCTGGCTGGGCTCGGTCTAGAGCCTCACACTTAGATGCAAATGCAACAGAGAGGAAACGAAGGCACGCACTTGAGAGGCATACTTTTGACTGATTCAGATTCAGAATTGCTTTATTCGATTTTAACAGTAAATAAAATCATAAAAGGGACAAATATATATACATCATTTCATAATAAATAAACACCAAAATATTTAAAAACATTTAAAATATTATTAAATTGATACATTGTCGATCTAAAGCATTTAAAAAATTAACAGATCATAGAATTCCGTTTCCTCAAAATACTTTAAAAAAAACAATCATGATCATGATACATTTTCCATTTTCCAATTGCTGTAGGCTTAGATACGCTGGTCGACATTGCCGCCAAAAACCCTGTCTCAAGTAATGTTTAATCCAGCTTCTGCGTTCATTCTCATTATGCTTACAGAATAGGATTACATTTAATGTAGATTGTGATGATACATTATCACATGGGCATAGTTCCAAATTCCTAGACCAATCATTTTTTGTCGGAAAAGTTACCAGGCAATGAAATAAATCAAATCTAAACCTCGACAAGATAAAGCGGTCAAAGCCCATAATACAAAGAGATAAATAGGGTTGGATCGCATAACAAGCCAGGGACATTTGATGTTGAAATACAGTTTTTTAGTAAGTTCACCCGAACATCTTAACATCTCGAAATGGTTCATGCATAACCTTTTTAATTCTTTTCTAGACAGCCCACTAATCAGTTCCAGGTTATTATATAGTTCCGGCCTTTACAAATCAATTAACGTTTTCCTAACGTACTCTAGCCATGGAATTTGTTTTATATTATCCAGGGCCATAGCGTCCTTAATAATTTCCCGGTTAAGGGACAACGCTTCTGAAGCCCATACTCTCTGCCAGAGTAAGATTGGTTGCAATTTTATGAGGTCCGAAATAAAATACATATCTAATTCTGCATGACAGTTGAAAACTGATGTGCCCTGAGGAAGCGCTAACAAATATCTTAAAAAACAGTTTTCTGCTGTTTGGATCGACGCTACATTTTGAAAGCCCCAAATACACGCCCCATAAAGTGCGCTGCTTCTACATTTTGCGGTACAAAAGGGGGTGCTGATGGACGGAGCATCTGAATCAATCAAACACTCACACCCAGTCAAAAGATCTGGGTTTAATTCATCACCGTTCTTTAGCCCACTCTGCCACCCCAGTTCAAACATGGCTATATGCAAATCAGTCTGACCCTGTGCCTCATGGGAACAGTCCAGCCCGAGCTGCCAAGCCATGTCTTCCCTGGACCGGAAACAAGCTCCCGAGGACCGGTTTCTGGCATTCCAGCCGTCTTCAGCCCGGCTTGCTTAAATCCAGTGACAAAGTGAGCAATGGACTCACGTCTGAGCATACCCTGCCACACATATGGCGGCCACAGCGGTACAAAAAGGGGTGGTGATGGACGGAGCATCTGAATCAATCAAACACTCACACCCAGTCAAAAGATCTGGGTTTAATCCATCACCGTTCTTTAGCCCACTCTGCCACCCCAGTTCAGACCACCCCCTTTTGTACCGCTTCTACATTTTGCCATGTATATTTTTAAGAGAATTTCAGGAGGTCTTTTCCCTAATTTTTTGGCAAAATTCATTAATCCCGCAATGGAATGTTTAAACGATAGAGTCCTACTCTTAACCACTGGACCCCACGAGCCAGAGCCGTCTAGTAGCACCCCCAAATAAGAAAAGGTTTTAGTGTTTTCAATTGAGAGGCCATTCACCTTGATGGCTGTTGGACCTGGCCCTTTTGGCAGGTTCACCCCAAAACTTTTTGCTTTTTCCTAGCCTGTTTCTGTGACCTGGTGTTGGTGATTTTAGGCCTCTGCGCACTTTTTCACTGTGGTACAGTGTAAAGTGCTTCAGCTCTCTATGTATGTGCGGTGAGTGACCTGCCCTCCCATAGGAATGAATGGGGAATATGTATGCCCATGGTAGTTCCTGATGTGTGGGGAGTGCAGGGGCGAGTTTGATATGTGCAAACTCGTGAGATTGAATGCTGCGTAATGGTATATACGGCATGAGTGTGGCTAGTCTAGAAGCGCCACTTTTAGAAGTTGGCATATTTGTGAAATTTGTGTCTCGCGTGTGATTGGCTGGTGAGCCTGGCCCAGAGTGCCTGGGCCTGCTGTGGATTGACTGTCTGGTTTGAGGGTGACAGGAGCTGCAGAGCCCCAGGAGGTTGTCTGAGTCAGCCCGTGGATGAAAGGCAGCATCTGCTGCCAGGGAAGTGGGAGGAGATGGCACCTGATAGTGAAGGGCTGTGCCTGCCTGACCACAATGCTGGCTCCACCCCCCCGCTGGGCGACTGTCACCTCTGTCCCTGATACTGAAGGGACTTCCCTATAACCAGTTTTAGGTGGTTCTCACACTGCCTGCACAAAGACTTTTCCCTGTATAAGAAGGGGCTATGTCCCCTTCCAATTTGTTCTTGTTTCCAACTTGAATCTGCCAGGGGCGTGCTGCTGCTTGGGCCCAGGGGAATCCCTGGGCCCTGCCCAGCCCCTGGGTGCCTGGAGGACTTCGTGGGGACCCCTCTGCCTGTCCTGGAAGGATGGGGGACTTTGCTTTCACCCCTAGCGCCTGGGGGCGCTTTATCTCTGATGTTAGCGCAGGGAGCGCTTTAAATTTCCTTTAGCGCTTGAGAGCGCTTTATTCCTGCTCTAAACGCGCCTGGGAGCACTGTGGATTGTCATTTAGTGCTGGGAGCGCTTTATTTACTTTGCAGGTTCCCACCCTGCTTATGGTGGCCCTAGCGAGTGCCCACCTCGCTTATTTGCTATTTTTAGATTTCTACTTGAGGGAGCCCACTCCTCTGTAAATTCTCCCCCAGCCTCTGAGTCCCTGAAACGGGCCGCCGCGCTGCCCGCGGCGACCCGGAAGTGCTAGGCCGGCCGGCCAATCCCAGCACGGCCCCCGGAGAAGGACCGGAAGTCCCGCCCGAGGCCGCGGCACGAGGGAAGAAGGCTGGTGGTGCTTGCGGGGCTCCCGTGTGCTGAGGGAGCCCCGGGAACGAAGGCGAGCGTGAGCCAGCGAAGACCCAGTCCTGAGATGGGGGACCGGGTGAACAGAAGAGCGTGGCCTGCTGCTGAGGCTCCCGTGTGCTGAGGGAGCCCCAGGGAGAGAGAGAAGACCGGTGCTCTGAACCGGTGAGTGGGGCAGAAGCAAGGGAGGGGCGCCGGGACACATTGTTGGTGTCCGCCCCCCCCCCCCCCCCCCCCAGTAGCGCGAGCTCGTGCTCATTGGCAGTGTGAAGCCACGAGGGCTTCAAGGGTGGCCCCGGTTGGCAGTGGGTCGCCCCAACGTGAGGGAGAGCCCAGAGAGGCTCTCAGGGGGCATTTTATAATTTTGAGTCTCCCGAGTGGGACCCCTACGGAGTTAGGTGACTTCCCTACGAGCCCTGAGAGGCTCCAACGACGGCGCATATTTCTTCAGAGCCTGAGAGGCTCAGGGTGCCATTCTGATTTACGAGCCCAGCGAAGTTCGAGGGCCATTTAGTTTCACGAGCCCCGCGAGGCTCAAGGTGGCACAGTTGTTTTCAGAGCCTGTGTGGCTCCAACATTTGGGACATATGCGATGTCCAGAGCCTGTGTGGCTCCAACAGTCTGCGCAGTGTGATGTAGAGCCTGTGTGGCTCCAGCAGTAGGCGCAGTTTGCGCCTAAGGGTCAGTGAGGACCCTGTCGCAGTTTTTGGATTCACAGCTGCCCAGCAATTAGTGGGCAGCTGCACCATTTAGGCCTTGTGTGTTTCACAGGTGCCCAGCAAGTAGTGGGCACCTGCTACGTTTAGGCTTGTGCTTGGACTGGCGCTGCATGGCAGCGCGCCCTGACATTTGGACACAGGGGGTCTTAGCCCCAACAAGGCCAGTTGGCCTAGGGACTGCCACAGGTGGTGGCTTATGTAAGTTTTGCGCAATTGTATGGTTATTGCACCTCTGAATGTGTTTTCTTGCATCATGTGTTATTCCTGGACCTCTGAATGTTTTCAGGCATCATGTGATTTTTGCGCTATTGTATTGTTCTGGCACCTCTTAATGTTTTAGGCATTATGTGTCTTTCTTTCCCTGCGCTGCACCTCTGAATGTTTTAGGCATCATGTGTCTTCTTGCGCTGCACCTCTGAATGTATTTTATTGCATCATGTGCTTTGTTTTGAACACCGCTGAATGTGTAGGTTTATGCATCATGTGTTTCTCTTTACTACTCCTCTGAATGTATATTTATGCATCATGGGTAATGTGTTCTTTCCTAGACCCCTAAACGTTGTGTGATACTTAGGTGGTTGTCCTTACACCTCTGAATGTTTTAAGCATCATATGCTTTCCTTTATTACTCCTCTGAATGTGTTTTCATGCATCATGGGTAATGTGCTCTGGTTTATACCCCTAAATGTATTTTATTCTTAGGTGGTTGTTCTTTTTAGTACAGGTGGTCCTAGTGAGGTCCTGGTACCTGTTCCCAGTAGTTACTGGATGTGATTTATAACTGTTATTTTTGTGCTATACTTATTTTAAGTTCTAGAAGTGCTATTACTGATTCTGACAGTAGCCCACATGGCCCTGTCTCCTGTAAATAATCCCTTATGAATATTGCCCGTGCCAGTTGGCACCATGAATATTGTGTGATACTATCTGATGTGTTTTTACAATACAAAAGTTATTTTATAAATAACCTTGTGTGGAGTTCCTTTTGTGGTGTGCCTAGTATGTTGTTGCTGTTGTGTGCTGGCGCAAATGCTTTACACATTGCCTCCGAGTTTAGCCTTACTGTTTGTGCCAAGCTACCAAGGGGGTGAGCAGGGGTTATCTTGGCGTGTGACTTCCTTGCCCTGACTAGAATGGAGGTTTCTGCCTGGCTTTGGCGTCAGCCTTAGCCTACCAGAAATAGCCAGTTCTAACATTGTTGGTCAGCGGTGCGGATTTGGACTTGTGTTTGCGCAGTGCCACAGCGACAGCTGGCTACATTACAAAACTCTGCAGTTTATAGATAGTCACATGTTTGGGATTATTGTTTGTGATTTTGTTTTTCCTCGAGTGTCATTTTCAAATGTGTTCCTGCGCTTTATGTTTAGTGGCAGATGAGAGAAAGTGACAGGGTGGGACGCCAGTAGAGGGGGAGGTTCCCATAGATTAGGAATCCCTTGCTGTGTCCAGTGCCCAATCCTGTTCCTGTCCCTGTGTGGGTAGATGGAAGAGAGGGAGTGTGGAGGAGAAATGACTAGCTCAGGAGGGTGGTTATCGCCTGAGTGTAGTGTGTGTGTCTGGATTCCCCAGTATGATAGGATCCAGTGGTGGCAGCTTAAATGTGTCCAGTGCGTGTGAAGTCCCATTCCCAGTTCCCAGAGTATGGTGCCTGGTGCTCAGTAAGAGGGGTACAGGTTGTGAGTCATAGGCAGTGAGGAACTGTCTCACCAGTCTGGAGGGGGCGCGTGTGGATGAGTGGTGTCTTGAACTGGAGGAGTTGGTGTGAGTTTTTTTTAAGGAACTTGCACGTGAGGTGTACCTCTGGTGGTGTGCAGGAGGTCCTGCAGAGGCACTGGACAAGAAGGTGGATGTCTGGCGGTGTGCTAGATGTCTTGCAGAGGCATTAGGGAGTGATTCTAAAAGGAGTGGCTTGTGTATCTGATGATCCTGTGAAGGGGAAGAGGTTCATGTGTAACCCAGCTAGGTCCCAGTAGTATGGTAGGGGTGTAGGGGCTCACGCCCTGTCTCAGTGGAGGCGGAGTGAGTGCGGGACGGTGTGTCCCACGTTGGCCTGAAACCCTATCCCAGGGCCTGGAGGGTTCCCTAAGGGAGCGCCAGGTCAGGGGCCTAAGCTGTACATAGGTCATTTGAGAAGGATCTTCCTGTGTCTAGAGGACGGGGAGTGTCTGTAACCAGAACTCCAGCGGTCCTAGTGTTGGGCAGTACCGCTCCTAAGTGGAGGGTACAGAAGTCCTGGCTCGCTGAGCATTTGACCGTCTAGAGTGCTTGACCATTTGTGGGGCCTCTGGAGGTCGTTCTCCGAGGAGGGGGGAAAGCCAGGTTGGGGTTGTGGCCTGACCTGGAAGGAGTACTGGAGGAGAGTGTGTCGCTGATACGCCGCTGGCGTGTGCTCTCTCTAGCCTGAGACATACTGGGCCTGTAGTCATGGAACTGGAAGGGGGTGCAGAGGGACGGTGTCCTTACTTCTGACCCCGGTGCAACCTGAGGGTTTAGATCTTAGGTTGGGAGATTAGGAAACTTCTAGGTCAAGAGGAATCTCTGCCAAAGTGGATCAGCTGAAGAGACTGAGGGGGCTGCCCTTGCTGTGGGTTCTGGGGCTCACCTGCAGTTTGTTGTTTCCACTAAGGTAGAGGAAAGGGGACTTTGCTGTGTGCTGTGTCCCCCCCACCTGCTTGAAGAGGAACTGTGCTGTGTGCTTTGCACCTCAGAAGCGAAACAGTTTCCAGGTGATAGACCAGTGATGGAGTGAGGTCCTGATCTGGTAGGAGAATTGTGTTCTGGTGAGTGCTTTCCTGTGAGGGTGCGGAAACCCAGAAGTAGAGGTAGGGTGGGGCATTCTTGCCCGTGACCTCTGGTCAGCCTGGGGGTGTGGACCCTAGGTTGTTGGATCAGTGGTAGTTGTAGCTACACTGAGAGGGCGAGTGGAGAATGGCTATTGTGTGCCAGGGGTTACTGCCCCCCACTCTGTGAAGTGGACAGGACCTGTGATATTTGGATGGCCTAGAGCCTGGTCCTGGCTGTGGATGACTAGGAAGTACCAGTGGGGTATCCTAGTTGTGTCAGAGAGTTCTTGTTTGGAGGAAACCATGTAGGTTCAGAGTGGCGAAATACTGGAGGGTGTCCCTGCCGTGCGGGCCCGTGTCCGTGTTTTGTCGCCCAAAGCAAAGAAGCCCATCAGTGGAGTGATTGGTCTACCCTGCGTTTTGGCTGGAAGGGGGTTGTGTTGGACCTGGCCCTTTTGGCAGGTTCACCCCGAAACTTTTTGCTTTTTCCTAGCCTGTTTCTGTGACCTGGTGTTGGTGATTTTAGGCCTCTGCGCACTTTTTCACTGTGGTACAGTGTAAAGTGCTTGAGCTCTCCATGTATGTGTGGTGAGTGACCTGCCCTCCCATAGGAATGAATGGGGAATATGTATGCCCATGGTAGTTCCTGATGTGTGGGGAGTGCAGGGGCGAGTTTGATATGTGCGAACTCGTGAGATTGAATGCTGCGTAATGGTATATACGGCATGAGTGTGGCTAGTCTAGAAGCGCCACTTTTAGAAGTTGGCATATTTGTGTAATTTGTGTCTGGCGTGTGATTGGCTAGTGAGCCTGGCCCAGAGTGCCTGGGCCTGCTGTGGATTGACTGTCTGGTTTGAGGGTGACAGGGGCTGTAGAGCCCCAGGAGGTTGTCTGAGTCAGCCCGTGGATGAAAGGCAGCATCTGCTGCCAGGGAAGTGGGAGGAGATGGCACCTGATAGTGAAGGGCTGTGCCTGCCTGACCACAATGCTGGCTCCACCCCCCGCTGGGGGACTGTCACCTCTGTCCCTGATACTGAAGGGACTTCCCTATAACCAGTTCTAGCTGGTACTCACACTGCCTGCACAAAGACTTCAAATACTTTTCCCTGTATAAGAAGGGGCTGTGTCCCCTTCCAATTTGTTCTTGTTTCCAACTTGAATCTGCCAGGGGCGTGCTGCTGCTTGGGCCCAGGCGAATCCCTGGGCCCTGCCCAGCCCCTGGGGGCCTGGAGGACTTTGTGGGGACCTCTCTGCCTGTCCTGGAAGGATGGGGGACTTTGCTTTCACCCCTAGCGCCTGGGGGCGCTTTATCTCTGATGTTAGCGCAGGGAGCGCTTTAAATTTCCTTTAGCGCTTGAGAGCGCTTTAATCCTGCTCTAATAGCGCCTGGGAGCGCTGTGGATTGTCATTTAGCGCTGGGAGCGCTTTATTTACTTTGCAGGTGCCCACCCTGCTTATGGTGGCCCTAGCGAGTGCCCACCTCGCTTATTTGCTATTTTTAGATTTCTACTCGAGGGAGCCCACTCCTCGGTAAATTCTCCCCCAGCCTCTGAGTCCCTGAAATGGGCCGCCGTGTTGCCCGCGGCGACCCGGAAGTGCTAGGCCGGCCGGCCAATCCCAGCACGGCCCCCGGAGAAGGACCGGAAGTCCCGCCCCGAGGCCGCGGCACAAGGGAAGAAGGCTGGTGGTGCTTGCGGGGCTCCCGTGTGCTGAGGGAGCCCCGGGAACGAAGGAGAGCGTGAGCCAGCGAAGACCCGGTCCCGAGATGGGGGACCGGGTGAACAGAAGAGCGTGGCCTGCTGCTGGGGCTCCCGTGTGCTGAGGGAGCCCCAGGGAGAGAGAGAAGACCGGCGCGCTGAACCGGTGAGTGGGGCAGAAGCAAGGGAGGGGCGCCGGGACACATTGTCGGTGTCCGCCCCCCCCCCCCAGTAGCGCGAGCTCACGCTCATTGGCAGTGTGAAGCCACGAGGGCTTCAAGGGCGGCCCGTTTGGAAGTGGGTCGCCCCAACGTGAGGGAGAGCCCGGAGAGGCTCTCAGGGGGCATTTTATAATTTTGAGTCCCCCAAGTGGGACCCCTACGGAGTTGGGTGACTTCCCTACGAGCCCTGAGGGGCTCCAACAACGGCGCATATTTCTTCAGAGCCTGAAAGGCTCAGGGTGCCATTCTGATTTACGAGCCCAGCGAGGTTCGAGGGCCATTTAGTTTCACGAACCCCACGAGGCTCAAGGGGGCACAGTTGTTTTCAGAGCCTGTGTGGCTCCAACGGTCTGCGCAGTGGGATGTAGAGCCTGTGTGGCTCCAGCAGTAGGCGCAGTTTGCGCCTCAGGGTCTGTGAGGACCCTGTCGCAGTTTTTGGATTCACAGCTGCCCAGCAATTAGTGGGCAGCTGCACCATTTAGGTCTTTTGTGTTTCACAGGTGCCCAGCAAGTAGTGGGCACCTGCTACGTTTAGGCTTGTGCTTGGACTGGCGCTACATGGCAGCGCGCCCTGACATTTGGAGACAGGAGGTCTTAGCCCCAACAAGGCCAGTTGGCCTAGGGACTGCCACAGGTGGTGGCTTATGTAAGTTTTGCGCAATTGTATGGTTATTGCACCTCTCAATTTGTTTTCTTGCATCATGTGTTATTCCTGCACCTCTGAATGTTTTCAGGCATCATGTGATTTTTGCGCTATTGCATTGTTCTGGTACCTCTGAATGTTTTAGGCATCATGTGTCTTTCTTTCCCTGCGCTGCACCTCTGAATGTTTTAGGCATCATGTGTCTTCTTGCCCTGCACCTCTGAATGTATTTTATTGCATCATGTGCTTTGTTTTGAACACCGCTGAATGTGTAGGTTTATGCATCATGTGTTTCTCTTTACTACTCCTCTGAATGTATATTTATGCATCATGGGTAATGTGTTCTTTCCTAGACCCCTAAACGCTGTGTGATACTTAGGTGGTTGTCCTTACACCTCTGAATGTTTTAGGCATCATGTGTTTTACTTTATTACTCCTCTGAATGTGTTTTCATGCATCATGGGTAATGTGTTCTGGTTTATACCCCTAAATGTATTTTATTCTTAGGTGGTTGTTCTTTTTAGTACAGGTGGTCCTAGTGAGGTCCTGGTACCTGTTCCCAGTAGTTACTGGATGTGATTTATAACTGTTATTTTTGTGCTATACTTATTTTAAGTTCTAGAAGTGCTATTTCTGATTCTGACAGTGGCCCACGTGGCCCTGTCTCCTGTAAATAATCCCTTGTGAATATTGCCCGTGCCAGTTGGCACCATGTATATTGTGTGATACTATCTGATGTGTTTTTACAATACAAAAGTTATTTTATAAATAACCTTGTGTGGAGTTCCTTTTGTGGTGTGCCTAGTATGTTGTTGCTGTTGTGTGCTGGCGCAAATGCTTTACACATTGCCTCCGAGTTTAGCCTTACTGCTTGTGCCAAGCTACCAAGGGGGTGAGCAGGGGTTATCTTGGCGTGTGACTTCCTTGCCCTGACTAGAATGGTGGTTTCTGCCTGGCTTTGGCGTCAGCCTTAGCCTACCAGAAATAGCCAGTTCTAACAATGGCCTTACATTTGGCCCGTCCTTTCCCACACATCATCACAAAGGATTTTTTAGCATTAATTTTTAGACCCCTTGATTCCATGAACTCTTTAAATTTAGTGAGGGCCTTCTGGGCACCTATTCTAGTTCTGGCCATTAGCACTGAGTCATCTGCATAGAGAAGGGAGACAGCCTGTTTTTTTCCATACCTTGGGGAATCAACTATGCTGGCCTCCATTCCCCCTCCAAAGCGTTCGTATATATGGAGAAGAGGAATGGAACCAAAACACAGCCCTGTCTAACGCCCTTCTCTATGCGGAAAGGCCCAGTACATTTTCCCCTTAACCCATGTCTTATCTTCGCAGTTGCACCTGAGTACAGCTGTCGAAGTAAGTGCACTATAGCAGGTTCCACCCTAGTTTCTTCCAATATTTTCCACAGCTTGGCATGATCCAGGCAGTCGAAAGCGTCTGTGAGGTCGACAAATATGGCATAAAGACATTCTCTTTTTGCCTGGGTGTATTTCCCTTGTATAAGCAAAACCTGCTGCCCACTTAAAAAAAGTTCAAGCACAACAGATGTCTCAATGGACATAAAGTTCAATTATCACAGATGAAGGATTGGAACACCAGTGCTTAGGTTCTTCTTTTTTTATTACTATTCATAGAAAGCCAGCCGACACGAATTTCGTCGCCAGAAAACACAGTTTCCGCGACTCCTCAGGGCTGGGGAGGATACAAAATAATGGATGGAATACACGGTAATCTTGACAAGACATGAATTTAAATGGTGACCGTAAAAGGTGAAAGTGATAGGTGGGTGACTGGTGAACATGTTAAGCAGTAACACATGAGTGGATGCACAACACCAACCCAAATATCTGTGAGTTCAAAAAATGGTAAGTGCATGGAGGGAAGTGGGTCGACGGTGACTAAACATTTGTGATGTCTGGAATAGTTGTTAACTAAACATATGGAAAATAAGCATATTAACGTGACGCATGGGGGAGTGGAGTTGAAAGGCCATGGAAGTCCTAAAGCAAGTGTAGGTGATAATGTCCGGAAGCGGATAAATAAACAAAAGGGGAACCAAGGCCTGGGATTTAAATGGGAAATGTGCATCCTACCTGTAGGAAATGGATATATATCCACAGGTCTGTAATGCCACACAAGGGGAGAGGGGGGAGACAGAGACAAAAGGAAATAATAAGAAAAAAGTTTTACCGGTAAAGGTATAGGAGGTCACACATAGTAGAAATGCGTCCCGTTGGGGGCACATTAAATACAACGTGAAGACAGAGAAAAAAGAATAGAATCTCACTGCGGTGCCGGTGATAATTCCGACCCGGCTCCGCTCGAGACCGGGTTCTCAGTGTGAATCAAAAATTGCCTTGCAATTTCAAAAGTACTCTTCTCCAACCGGTACGTGGCAAAGATTCTGTGAAGACAAATCGGTCATCAAGGGTTTTAAGTTCGTGGGGATAGGGTTGAATGTTCTTAATTCTAAAACCTTGTTGAGCAAAAGATGGGTTATTGTGTGACTCACCTATATTAAGTAATATTTCTCAGTATTGCGATCTTCAGGTTAAGAAGCTTTGGAATATATCTTAGTTTGCGTGTTTCAAACGCGAGAAGTGTAGAGATTTCTACAGCAAAACGTCCCTGAGATGGTCATCGTTGTATCAGAAAGACAGTCCACGTGGAAATGATGTGAGGAAAAAGACGAGGGAAAATAAAAAAGGGCCGAAATGTAAATTAAACGGCCTTTCTCTCACATCAATCAGAAATCATGTAGTTAATTGTTGAATCTTTGCTTAGGTTTATCCTATCAAATAAGTGGAGCATTGGTGGATTATTCTGGCAGATGGCCTGAATACAACTAGACCTATTGGTTACCTACTAGCTAGAAAGGAAAAGTGATCCCTGACTTGTCTCAGTACGTTTAATCTAGTATTTTGAATCTGTATCTTACGGGAGAAATTCAAGTTTTACACCCTTAATATATCACATATAAACTCTTTTAATCCTTGCGAAAAAGAAATAATTGTTAATTCACCCGTAGCGTGAAAGAACAAGATACGCTAAACATATGATGTTGTGCGCGATGATAGTCTAATGGACCGCGTACATAAAACATGCCTTCGGTTTCACGCAACATACCTCGACTGTAAACACACATTTTTGGCCTGAAAAACATTTTGCCAAGACTGTAACTCACCCGTAGTGCGAGGAGTCAGTCAACAACGGTATTATTTTCGGCTCGAGAAAATATTTAGCAATGGGGCCGTATCTTACCCGTGGTGCGGGGAGTCAGTCAGCGACGGAATCGCTCACGGTCGCGTTACGGTTCCGGGTGCGGTCACGTGTCCCAAGCACCCGGAAGTGGATTAAGTACTCCGTTTAAAAGACCCGGATTCGGCAGTCTAGAGTGCTAACCCGTGTTAAATGGCCTAAATGGTGCCTGATGATATACTGTAGGAGAAGGGGTTTTAGGTCTACGATGATTTAAGTGTGAATACGTCGTGGTGCTGTGTGGGCATAGTAGGATACATACCTATTTAATTTCATGCACAGTAGTGAGTACAGTCAAGTTAACCAAAGGACGGAGAAAAGTGGGATCAGATAAACATAGTTTGCAAATTCTATACATGCAAAATTTTAAAATGAATTATAACATTGTAAAAATTACACAAATTTGCTGTTATTAAGTGTAACGGCATTGCGACAACATAATTGTTACTATATATTGCTTTTTGTGGACTATCTTCGCCAGATAGATTGAGTGAATGAGAGAGTGAGTGTTTCTCCTCGGGACATATTCAATTGGTTTTTATTCTTAGCCTCATGTGGGTTCTCATGTTGAGTCCTTATATAATGATCATTTTCAGTCGTTGACTCTATAGTTATGGGAGTTATGTTTAGTAGCACTCAGGTTGAGGGAAAGGGGGGAAACTGAGTCTGAGACGTATTGACTTAATCACCCAAAATGTATTGCATCTCTTGATCAAAGTTCAAGCCGTGGTCAACACTCCGGAGACGGAGAATCCACATGGCTTCTAGGCGACTAAGTCTGAGTTCCCTATTGCCACCTCTTATTCCTGGTGGTGCTGTGTCTATCCTGTAAAAGGATACTCTTTTGTCCAAACTCTGGTCAAAGCATGCAGACGCATGCAATGCCAAAGGATATCTGGGATCTTGTTTGTGAATGGCTCTGATGTGTTCCGCTATTCTGTCTTTCAGTGGGCGGATAGTACTGCCCACATACACTTTTTTACAGACACATTCAATAATGTAAACTACGAAGCGTGTAGTGCAGTTGATGTTGGTCTTGATAGTGAATTTGGTTCCCTTGGTATCATAAAATTCTTTGGTTTTATGTTTGGCCCAACGGCACATGGAGCAAAATCCACATTTGAAAAACTAGTGTTTCTTATTGTGAGCCAGGAGTCCGTAATTGTCTCTCGTGGAATGGTCGGACTAAATCTGTTCTGTAGTGTCCTACCTCTTCTATAAGTGATTAGGGGATGTTCTCCTATGTACACTTGGATGCCTTTGTCAGCTTTTAGGATGTTCCAATGTTTGACGAAGCTTCTGCGGAGTGTTCTATGCTGACTGTTGTAATCCGTGATCATTCGGATCTTTGGTGAACTGGTTTCTGTATTTGTATGTTTACTCTTGAGTGTGTCAGTCCTTGTCATTTTCTTAACTCTAGTAGTGGCTTTATGCAGTACTTCATCTGAGTACCCTCTTTTCTTGAAACGTGTGTGTAGTAATAAAACACTACTCAACGTGAGTTCCAATATAAGATTTATTGGTCATAGCTTAAACAGGTGCTCCCAGCTTGGCGGCTGTCTCTCACAGCCAACATTCTAACATGCGCTCCAGATGCAGAGCGGGCCAAACCAAGAGGGAGGAAAGGGAGGGGGGTGAGAGACGGGAAAGTCCACAGGTGAAGTTACAACACACCTTCCCCCCTAAAGGGAACAGGGAAGAAAGGATGCAGAGCTCCCCCAAGAGGGGCGGGGGGGGGTAGACCCGTGAAAGAGAATGGGGAACAAAGAGAGAGATGAGTAAGAAGGAGACGAGGAAACGGAAAGGGATGGGAAAGGGAGAGAGATAACGGGATGCTAGGGGAGAACAGCCAAGGAAGGGGAACAGGAGGGAAAGAGAGAGAGAAGACCTGTGGGAAGACAAGAATAGAACAGATACCATAACAGAAACAGGATGGGACTGTATACTGGGCAACTTTAAACGATGGACCACGACCTTAGGGTTAACCCTGTAGGCACAGGATGAAAGAACTCAAGAAAAGTGGGAAATATGATCTGGTAGGTCCCACAAGCAGTCCCGACTAGTTCACAGGGGAACAGCAATAATGTCCCCCATAGGTGCGACTGATACTTCCTATACCTGAACAACCTTTACTTAAACCACACCATAGCTCTCCCCAACGTCTCTTAGATGAACCCCAGGGCAAAGATTGACACAGGTATGTGCCACATCACTCTATCACCTTGGGTTCCCCTAGACTGAACGAGCCCAGCAGTCTTTTACCCCCTAGAGTGCCGCAATTCTCTAAAAAGTCTATCCATCCCAACAGGGAGGGATTATCCTGGCGGTACCATTTTTTTTTTTCTTAGGCAGTCACTTGGGCCAGGGGGCATCCCGGCATCTCCCTCTGACCCACTGTGTCTCTCTTATGATGTCATCCTAGGTGACTGGTCTTGGCCATCTTCTATCCTCCTTCCCTTGGCCATTACCAGGGTCCAGACCACTATCGAGTTTCTTTTCAAACGGCTCCAGAACTTCAACATGAGCCTCGTATGCTCTTAGTCTGTCCTCCTGTACCCTCACGAGACCACCATAGAAGAACTTAGTAGTGTTTTCTGGGTGATGAAACTCGTAATTTCTCCTAATCTCATAGGGTGGACCATTTTTCCCCAACAGAACCTTTAAAGGGAAATCTTTTCATACTTTCTGCATTTCCATAGTCTAACTCTACAAATTGTCACTATTGTTCCTTTGGAAATGTTTTCCTTTATTCTCACTCTTAGATTCAAGCAAATTAGAGTCCATTTCTCCTTCCTGTTCATAATTGTCTTCATACTCCTCCATCGCCTTGGTCCAGGACTTGGACAGTGTGGAACTTTGCCACGTTTCTTTACGATTAAATTGGTTACTCTTACATTTTAGCTCATTAGCTGTTGTACTTATGCATGCTCCCTTACTTTCGAATACTTCTTTTCCTCCAACTCTACCTTTACTGCCTTCTCTCTCCTGTTTCTTGCGTACTTCTCTTTCATCCACCCAACCTTGGACAGTCTCTCGTTTTCTCTTTCGTTTGTCCTTAGCTACTTCCTTTACACTCACATCGTTTCTTGCTGCTCCTTCCAAAACTACAGAACCCTTTGTTTGCGGCTCACGAGCCTTCTGTGCTTCACTCTTTGTTCCCTGCATGCTTTTGATCTGTGCCTGCTCACTCATGTGTTCTTTTCTTCTTCCATTACGTGAAACTCTCCATTTCTTTTGATCCTTTCCCCCTTGCATGGTGGGTCCACATTCCGTTATATGTATGGTACACCAAGTATTATTTCCCTTGTGCATTGACTCCATAACTTTGTACCCTTTTACATTGATGTCCTTCCCTGTATATGTTTTTAGGGATGTTTTGGCCTCTTTAAATTCTTCTCCATATTTTTTAGTTACTTCTCTATTCCCTACACTCTTGCTTACCGAACTATGACGTGATCCTGAGTCTGAGATCATATCTGTCTTTACTCCGCCTTGGAAGATGGTAACCACTGGGTTTATTTTATTAGCATTATCTTCCTCTTTGCTCACCTTTCTTTCCTTGATCTCGTCATTCCTTTGTTCCTTTACCAACGAGACTTGTTTTTTGTATTCATCCAACACACTCAAAATGACCTCATAAAAATTTCTGTCTGATTCTTCCGTCAATATTTTTTCCATTTCGTGGTACCTTTTCCCTCCTCCAGTTCCTAAACTGTGGAGCCATATTTCTGCCTTTTCCTCAGGTAAAAGAGATACTCTCTCTTCCTCGAAAACTGTTATGTACCTCTCAACATTTTCCTTCCACTCACCCCATTCTGCGGTGATTTTTATATCTCTCTCCATAAACTGCACTGGTGACGGAAGATTGTATTTCTGGCCCCACTCCATGTTAAACGCGCAGCTATAATCTGGAAATTCACGTGAAGATGTAATCTCTGCCAAAAAACAGAGAGATGGCGGTACGAATGCACTTTGTAGGATTCACTTGCGCCCCAAACTGGTTAAATGAAATGCGCAGGCTGTTGCCACTGGGATTCCTTCTTTGAAGGTCACGTCTCCATCTCCGCTTACAATTACCCTGCAGGGTTCCCTGAAATCACTGAATATGCCTTGCTCACTCCGTCTGTGGGTCTGTGACTCTTATAAATTCACAGTCAATAATGCACAGAGATACGTATCTCTCTCAAGAGTGCTGCCTCCAATCTGTGTTAACTCCGTCACAAGGATTCCTTGCACTCTCTGCCCCTCTGAGGGTTTCCTCACTCTGCTACAACTTGCTGCTACGATTCAGTTTACAACGCGGAAACCTTGTGGCTTGTCACACCCCCTCTGTTCCTCTGAAATCTCCACTCACCGCTTCCAAGCACTGCCTCAGTTCTGCAACTCCTCACGCTGCTTCTACACGCTGCTGCTGTTTAGTTTTCTTACACAGAACCCTGAGATTTACCTCGCTCCTGAAATCTCCACACAACGCCTCCAAGCGCTGCCTTAGTTCCGACACTTCCTCACGCTGCTTCACCACGCTGACGCGGTTTCGTTTACTTCACAGAGCCCTGTTGGTTTGCCACGCTCCCTCTGTTCTTTTGGAATCTCCACACGCTGCTTCCAAACACTCTGCCTCAGTTCTGATATTTCCTCACGCTGCTTCTACGCGCTGTTTCAGTTTAGTTTACCACATGGAACCCTGAGGTTTTCCTTTGCAATCTCCACACGCAGCTTCATAGTGCTGCCTCGTTGCCTGTGGCTTCAGGGGTTCAACGTTTTTTCTGATCCTCTAAGACGTTTCAAACCTCTTAAGACACTACTTCAGTGAATTTATTTATTTTCTTTTTTTTTTTTCTAATCGTGGGAACCCAGGTTCGCTACACCCCTTGTTCCTTTGCTCTTTCCTCGCACAGCTTCACCACGCTGCCTCAGTTCCGTTACGCTCGTGGCATCAGGGGTTAAGCTCCTTCCCTGATCCTCTCAGACATTTCAAACAGCTTGAAAACGCTGCCTCAGTGAATTTTCGATCATGGGAACCCAGGTTCGCTACACCCCCTGTTCCTCTGCTCTTTCCTCACGTTACAACTCACAGCCACCGTTCAGTTTCAAGGGTTGACTGCTCACTATGTTCCGCTCACCACTCCTAACCGTGTTTCACAGTCTCACTGCAAATTTGAGTCATCCAGATAGAATATCCTTTTGTTAAACTTGTTCACCATAATATAAGCAATAGCTCATAATTCTCAGAAACCATTTTTCACTCATCACCGATATTCCCTGGTTACGTGAGTCCCGCTCCTATGCTGTCTCTCACTCTTGTCTCGATCTCCGAACACTCTGCCTCGGGTCAGTGACGGTAATGCAGCTCTTTACCTGCTCCACGCACTTCACCTCACGCAGCTTCATAGGCTCACCTCATTGACTGGTGTGAATCCCTCTGCATCCGACAGGAGTCTTCCTCCCCTGCACCGATGCAATACACAGGAACGCCAGCGACAACCCAAGTATTTCTTCACCTTTCTTCCTTTGATCCAGTATTCAAACAGGAAGTAACTTGGGCTGCGAAGTCCTATTTCTTCTTTCACGGTTGCCGAACAGGAACTTCCCGTCGACACCCTGCGGCTTCTCGGAGCAAGACCAGCTGAGTCTTCTCCCTCACGAGTGTCGACTGCTTCTCACGGCCCGCACACCAGTCCTCACAAACCACGGAGGGGACACAGCAAGGTGCGAAAGGGCGCTCAGTGCCAGGAATGAAATCGATTTCCACGTTGTACGCCAGTGCTGACACTTCAACGGTTTCACTATCGCCTCACGCTTCTATTCGGCCACCCATTAGGCTGAAAGCAGCTTGGACACTAGAACAACGCAATCTGATAACTTGCCTTGGATCCACACTGCTCCTGGCTAAGCTCCGATTTATGCCTGTTGACTTCTGTTCATATATTTCACTTGGTGAGTCTACTTTTCCTTTTCATTTCTCCGCACAAGCATCACATATGTCCAGGGGGGATACACCACACTGACCCTGGCTCAGCTCCACGTCCTCGCCGCCAAAATGTAGTAATAAAACACTACTCAACGTGAGTTCCAATATAAGATTTATTGGTCATAGCTTAAACAGGTGCTCCCAGCTTGGCGGCTGTCTCTCACAGCCAACATTCTAACATGCGCTCCAGATGCAGAGCGGGCCAAACCAAGAGGGAGGAAAGGGAGGGGGGTGAGAGACGGGAAAGTCCACAGGTGAAGTTACAACAGTGTGTTAATTTCCCTCAAGTTGAGAAGAAAGTCTTTGTCATCACTGCAGTTTCTGCGTGCTCTTAGAAATTCACCATATGAAATGGTGTTGATTTGGTGTGGTGGATGTGCGCTGTCTGCATGTAGGATCGCGTTGCAGGCCGTGCTTTTTCTGAAGAGTCTACTGTTAAGCTTGTTGTTGGAAATGTAAATTTCCAGATCTAGAAATTCAACTTTGTCCAAACTTGCCTCGATGGTGAAACTCATATCCCACGTGTTGTGGTTCAAGTATTTGTGAAAATCCATCAAAGTCTCATGTGTGCCTGACCAAATTAGAAAGCAGTCGTCTATATATCTTCCCCAAAAAACTATTGAGTCTACAAATGTAGCTCCTTTGGGGCCCCAAATCAGGTCTTTTTCTAGTGCGCCCATGAACAGGTTCGCGAATGAGGGGGAAAATTTAGAGCCCATGGCTACACCTTTAGTTTGTTTGTACCATGAGTTGTTGAACATGAATACATTATTCTTGAGAATGAGTTCCATCATGGAGACCAACATATTTGTGTGTTGCCACATTGTGGCTGGTCGGTTCTGTAGGACTTTGGTTATTGTGTCTAACCCAAGTTCTGGTTTGATGCTGGTGTACAATGCCACCACATCCAATGTTGCTAGAATGTTACCTGGTTGCCACTGTAGATCAGGGTGTAAAGCCATGGGTAAGAGGGTTTGGAAACCTTCAAGTAGTTATCTATGTCTTCCAATACTATTTTGTGGAAGTTGTCTATTGAGTTCCCTCCCGGTAAGGTGGGGATCCATTTGGATTTGAATCTGAGCTCACAATACTGAAATCAGACTCAATGTTGAGTTCTTCCAGTAGTTTCTCCATATCGTAGGGAGTTTCTTCCTGATCAGTTAAAGATAGAAGAAGCTGAGTAGATAAACTTGACATTAAAAAAGACCAGCAATCGTTCAGATACAAAGACAATTTAACATCAGGGGAACGGGCAGCCTTAAACTCCCTCATCAAAGACCATGACATCATCATTAGGGAGGCGGACAAGGGTGGTAATATTGTCGTTATGAACAAAAAAGACTACGATAATGAAATACTAGGTCAACTTCATGACAATACATGCTATGAACCGCTAGACCACAACCCTGTAATTAACAAATTCCTTCTAAAATGGAAAGAGGAAGGTCTTCTAAATGAAGATGAATACCTCTACTTGAAGATTTCCAAACACTCTTACCCATGGCTTTACACCCTGCCTAAAGTGCACAAAAACCTCCCATTCCCCCCTGACAGACCCATTATATCCGGTATAGGAGGTCCAACTGAGAGATTATCAGAGTATGTAGATTTAATCTTAGGGCCCCTTGTACGCAATCTCCCTTCTTTTATCCAACACACGAAACATATTCTCAGCCTTCTTTCTGATCTACAGTGGCAACCAGGCAACATTCTAGCAACGTTGGATGTGGTGGCATTGTACACCAGCATCAAACCAGAACTTGGGTTAGACACAATAACCAAAGTCCTACAGAACCGACCAGCCACAATGTGGCAACACACAAATATGTTGGTCTCCATGATGGAACTCATTCTCAAGAATAATGTATTCATGTTCAACAACTCATGGTACAAACAAACTAAAGGTGTAGCCATGGGCTCTAAATTTTCCCCCTCATTCGCGAACCTGTTCATGGGCGCACTAGAAAAAGACCTGATATGGGGCCCCAAAGGAGCTACATTTGTAGACTCAATAGTTTTTTGGGGAAGATATATAGACGACTGCTTTCTAATTTGGTCAGGCACACATGAGACTTTGATGGATTTTCACAAATACTTGAACCACAACACGTGGGATATGAGTTTCACCATTGAGGCAAGTTTGGACAAAGTTGAATTTCTAGATCTGAAAATGTACATTTCCAACACAAAGCTTAACAGTAGACTCTTCAGAAAAAGCACGGCCTGCAACGCGATCCTACATGCAGACAGCGCACATCCACCACACTAAATCAACACCATTCCATATGGTGAATTTCTAAGAGCACGCAGAAACTGCAGTGATGACAAAGACTTTCTTCTCAACTTGAGGGAAATGAACACACGTTTCAAGAAAAGAGGGTACTCAGATGAAGTACTGCATAAAGCCACTACTAGAGTTAAGAAAATGACAAGGACTGACACACTCAAGAGTAAACACACAAATACAGAAACCAGTTCACCAAAGATCTGAATGATCACGGATTACAACAGTCAGCATAGAACACTCCGCAGAAGCTTCGTCAAACATTGGAACATCCTAAAAGCTGACAAAGGCATCCAAGAGTACATAGGAGAACATCCCCTAATCACTTATAGAAGAGGTAGGACACTACGGAACAGACTTAGTCCGACCATTCCACGAGAGACAATTACGGACTCCTGGCTCACAATAAGAAACACTGTTTTTTTCAAATGTGGATTTTGCTCCATGTGCCGTTGGACCAAACATAAAACCAAAGAATTTTATGATACCAAGGGAACCAAATTCACTATCAAGACCAACATCAACTGCACTACACGCTTCGTAGTTTACATTATTGAATGTGTCTATAAAAAAGTGTATGTGGGCAGTACCATCCGCCCACTGAAAGACAGAATAGCGGAACACATCCGAGCCATTCACAATCAAGATTTCAGATATCCTGTGGCATTGCATGCGGCTGCATGCTTTGACCAGAGTTTGGACAAAAGAGTATCCTTTTACGGGATAGACACAGCACCACCAGGAATAAGAGGTGGCAATAGGGAACTCAGACTTAGACGCCTAGAAGCCATGTGGATTCTCCGTCTCCGGAGTGTTGACCACGGCTTGAACTTTGATCAAGAGATGCAATACTTTTTGGGTGATTAAGTCAATACGTCTCAGACTCAGTTTACCCCCTTTCCCTCAACCTGAGTGCTACTAAACACAACTCCCATAACTATAGAGTCAACGACTGAAAATGATCATTATATAAGGACTCAACATGAGAACCCACATGAGGCTAAGCATAAAAACCAATTGAATATGTCCCGAGGAGAAACACTCACTCTCTCATTCACTCAATCTATCTGGCGAAGGTAGTCCACAAAAAAGCAATATATAGTAACACTAATGTTGTCGCAATGCCGTTACACTTAATAACAGCAAATTTGTGTAATTTTTACAATGTTGTAATTAATTTTAAAATGTTGCATGTATAGAATTTGCAAACTATGTTTATCTGATCCCACTTTTCTCCGCCCTTTGGTTAACTTGACTGTACTCACTACTGTGCATGAAATTAAATAGGTATGTATCCTACTATGCCCACACAGCACCTCGACGTATTCACACTTAAATCATCGTGGACCTAAAACCCCTTCTCCTACAGTATATCATCAGGCACCATTTAGGCCATTTAACACGGGTTAGCACTCTAGACTGCCGAATCCGGGTCTTTTAAACGGAGTACTTAATCCAATTCCGGGTGCTTGGGACACGTGACCGCACCTGGAACCGTAACGCGACCGTGAGCGATTCCGTCGCTGACTGATTTCCCGCACCACGGGTAAGATACGGCCCCATTGCTAAATATTTTCTCGAGCCAAAAATAATACCGTTGTTGACTGACTCCCCGCACTACGGGTGAGTTACAGTCTTGGCAAAATGTTTTTCAGGCCAAAAATGTGTGTTTACAGTCGAGGTATGTTGCGTGAAACCGAAGGCATGTTTTATGTACGCGGTCCATTAGACTATCATCGCGCACAACATCATATGTTTAGCGTATCTTGTTCTTTCACGCTATGGGTGAATTAACAATTATTTCTTTTTCGCAAGGATTGAAAGAGTTTATATGTGATATTAAGGGTGTAAAACTTGAATTTCTCCCGTAAGATACAGATTCAAAATACTAGATAAAACGTACTGAGACAAGTCAGGGATCACTTTTCCTTTCTAGCTAGCAGGTAACCAATAGGTCTAGTTGTATTCAGGCCATCTGCCAGAATAATCCACCAATGCTCCACTTATTTGATAGGATAAACCTAAGCAAAGATTCAACAATTAACTACATGATTTCTGATTGATGTGCGAGAAAGGCCGTTTAATTTACATTTCGGCCCTTTTTTATTTTCCCTCGTCATTTTCCTCACATCATTTCCATGTGGACTGTCTTTCTGATACACCGATGACCATCTCAGGGACGTTTTGCTGTAGAAATCTCTACACTTCTCGCGTTTGAAACACGCAAACTAAGATATATTCCAAAGCTTCTTAACCTGAAGATCGCAATACTGAGAAATATTACTTAATATAGGTGAGTCACACAATAACCCATCTTTTGCTCAACAAGGTTTTAGAATTAAGAACATTCAACCCTATCCCCACGAACTTAAAACCCTTGATGACCGATTTGTCTTCACAGAATCTTCGCCACGTACCCGTTGGAGAAGAGTACTTTTGAAATTGCAAGGCAATTTTTGATTCACACTGAGAACCCGGTCTCGAGCGGAGCCGGGTCGGAATTATCACCGGCACCGCAGTGAGATTCTATTCTTTTTTCTCTGTCTTCACGTTGTATTTAATGTGCCTCCAACGGGACGCATTTCTACTATGTGTGACCTCCTATACCTTTATCGGTAGAACTTTTTTCTTATTATTTCCTTTTGTCTCTGTCTCCCCCCTCTTCCCTTGTGTGGCATTACAGACCTGTGGATATATATCCATTTCCTACAGGTAGGATGCACATTTCCCATTTAACTCCCAGGCCTTGATTCCCCTTTTGTTTATTTATCCGCTTCCGGACATTATCACCCACACCTGCTTTAGGACTTCCATGGCCTTTCAACTCCACTCCCCCATGCGTCACGTTAATATGCTTATTTTCCTTATGTTTAGTTAACAACTATTCCAGACACCACAAATGTTTAGTCACCGTCGACCCACTTCCCTCCATGCACTTACCATTTTTTGAACTCACAGATATTTGGGTTGGTGTTGTGCATCTACTCATGTGTTACTGCTTAACATGTTCACCAGTCACCCACCTATGACTTTCACCTTTTACGGTCACCATTTAAATTCATGTCTTGTCAAGATTACAGTGTATTCCATCCATTATTTTGTATCCTCCCCAGCCCTGAGGAGTCGCGGAAACTGTGTTTTCTGGCGACGAAACACGTGTCGGCTGGCTTTCTATGAATAGTAATAAAAAAAGAAGAACCGAAGCACTGGTGTTCCAATCCTTCGTCTGTGATAATTGAACTTTATGTCCATTGAGACATCTGTTGTGCTTGAACTTTTTTTAAGTGTACAGCAGGTTTTGCTTCTACTGTATACAGTGTGTTCACAAAGCACACTTTGAGAGGTTACAGGGAATCACCCCTTACCTGCATGCACCTTCTGCTTCACTGCATTCTCCTGCGCGTCAACCTGAGCAGTGCGCCTAGTATTTCCCTCACAACTAAAACCCCGTTTGTTGTTGTCGTATACTGTCAGTGAGGGGGGCAGCCGCCGCGCAGTTCTATATAATTACACTTGGGGATAGTCACTCTTCCTCATCATGAATCGAGATAAGGCTGCTGAAGAACTTTTTGACAAACTTGCTAAGGGTATGTCAACACACAGAGCAACTACTAGCGGCACTTCTAGTGTCACTAAGGAGGAAGGTCTCAGAGACAAATTTATTAAACTTGAAAAATTGAAAAAACAAGAAAACTCAAAATGGTGGGATGGTACAACCCTGAAACAATATGCAAGACTTAGACGCGTACCCAGAGGTCTAAGGGCACAGATCTTCCCAACCTATGACGATTTAGATAGTGATCTTCTAGGGAAATGGGAAGAAGCTCTCACCAACAACTCCAACACCCTCATGGACATTCTCATTGAGAGTTCGGACCGCAAAGTGTCCAAACTTCAAGCTGAAATTGCCACTCTAGAACAGGAAATAAAGGATCTGAACCGTCCTGAATCCACTATAAAAAACTACACCATACTAGACGAAATCTTACTTAAGCATCAGAACGAGATCAAAAGCCGCAAAGCAAGACAGTTAAAAAGAGACGAGGCTGACTACACTGAGGGCAGAATATTCACCTATGCCAAAAAATATGACTTTATGATCGAGAAACCAATTCAGAAAAGGAAAGATAGACCCAACGAAACTGATGCCAGCTCAGCTTCTTCTAGCACTACATCGCTTAGCACAGTCAGTGTAAGTGAAGATGAGGCTAACCGAACAGACAGCGAAACCACTCATTTTTTATGCGAGATACAATGGATCAGGAGAGGCAACCGCATCAAAGATCCAAAACCCGCAGGGGCAGGAGGGGGAAACGTAGAAGAGTACAGGAGGAAACTCAGGTCTGGGAACAACCAGAAATGATTGACAACGAAGAAGGGGAAGTCCAAGTTATAAACTTATCATCCAAAACATTGTCCCCAACTATGATATCCCTTCTCAGCAAAGGGTTAAATTTCAACCCTTCCACTAACACTGACGTCTGCAAATTGAAAATTGACCTGTGCAAATTTGTGCGTAATTTGAAATTAAAAAAGCATTTTTCAAATCGTGATACTTCAAATAAAAGATCTACAAACATTCCGACTCATTTTGAATCTGGTGTTCTAACAATTAATGATATTCGATCTACTCAGTTTCTTCTATCTTTAACTGATCAGGAAGAAACTCCCTACGATATGGAGAAACTACTGGAAGAACTCAACATTGAGTCTGAATTCAGTATTGTGAGCGGGATCAGATCCAAATCCAAATGGATCCCCACCTTACCGGGAGGGAACTCAATAGACAACTTCCACAAAAGAGTATTGGAAGACATAGATAAACTTGACATTAAAAAAGACCAGCAATCGTTCAGATACAAAGACAATTTAACATCAGTGGAACGGGCAGCCTTAAACTCCCTCATCAAAGACCATGACATCATCATTAGGGAGGCGGACAAGGGTGGTTATATTGTCGTTATGAACAAAAAAGACTACGATAATGAAATACTAGGTCAACTTCATGACACTACATGCTATGAACCGCTAGACCACAACCCTATCGCCTCGTTAACCACTGTAATTAACAAATTCCTTCTAAAATAGAAAAAGGAAGGTCTTTTAAATGAAGATGAATACCTCTACTTGAAGATTTCCAAACCCTCTTACCCATGGCTTTACATCCTGCCTAAAGTGCACAAAAACCTCCCATTCCCCCCTGGCAGACCCATTATATCCGGTATAGGAGGTCCAACTGAGAGATTATCAGAGTATGTAGATTTATTCTTAGGGCCCCTTGTACGCACTCTCCCTTCTCTTATCCAAGACACGAAACATATTCTCAGCCTTCTTTCTGATCTACAGTGGCAACCAGGCAACATTCTAGCAACGTTGGATGTGGTGGCATTGTACACCAGCATCAAACCAGAACTTGGGTTAGACACAATAACCAAAGTCCTACAGAACCGACCAGCCACAATGTGGCAACACACAAATATGTTGGTCTCCATGATGGAACTCATTCTCAAGAATAATGTATTCATGTTCAACAACTCATGGTACAAACAAACTAAAGGTGTAGCCATGGGCTCTAAATGTTCCCCCTCATTCGCGAACCTGTTCATGGGCGCACTAGAAAAAGACCTGATTTGGGGCCCCAAAGGAGCTACATTTGTAGACTCAATAGTTTTTTGTGGGAAGATATATAGACGACTGCTTTCTAATTTGGTCAGGCACACATGAGACTTTGATGGATTTTCACAAATACTTGAACCACAACACGTGGGATATGAGTTTCACCATTGAGGCAAGTTTGGACAAAGTTGAATTTATAGATCTGGAAATTTACATTTCCAACAACAAGCTTAACAGTAGACTCTTCAGAAAAAGCACGGCCTGCAACGCGATCCTACATGCAGACAGCGCACATCCACCACACCAAATCAACACCATTCCATATGGTGAATTTCTAAGAGCACGCAGAAACTGCAGTGATGACAAAGACTTTCTTCTCAACTTGAGGGAAATTAACACACGTTTCAAGAAAAGAGGGTACTCAGATGAAGTACTGCATAAAGCCACTACTAGAGTTAAGAAAATGACAAGGACTGACACACTCAAGAGTAAACACACAAATACAGAAACCAGTTCACCAAAGATCCGAATGATCACGGATTACAACAGTCAGCATAGAACACTCCGCAGAAGCTTCGTCAAACAATGGAACATCCTAAAAGCTGACAAAGGCATCCAAGAGTACATAGGAGAACATCCCCTAATCACTTATAGAAGAGGTAGGACACTACGGAACAGACTTAGTCCGACCATTCCACGAGAGACAATTACGGACTCCTGGCTCACAATAAGAAACACTGTTTTTTTCAAATGTGGATTTTACTCCATGTGCCGTTGGGCCAAACATAAAACCAAAGAATTTTATGATACCAAGGGAACCAAATTCACTATCAAGACCAACATCAACTGCACTACACGCTTCGTAGTTTACATTATTGAATGTGTCTGTAAAAAAGTGTATGTGGGCAGTACCATCCGCCCACTGAAAGACAGAATAGCGGAACACATCCGAGCCATTCACAAACAAGATTTCAGATATCCTGTGGCATTGCATGCGGCTGCATGCTTTGACCAGAGTTTGGACAAAAGAGTATCCTTTTACGGGATAGACACAGCACCACCAGGAATAAGAGGTGGCAATAGGGAACTCAGACTTAGACGCCTAGAAGCCATGTGGATTCTCCGTCTCCGGAGTGTTGACCACGGCTTGAACTTTGATCAAGAGATGCAATACTTTTTGGGTGATTAAGTCAATACGTCTCAGACTCAGTTTACCCCCTTTCCCTCAACCTGAGTGCTACTAAACACAACTCCCATAACTATAGAGTCAACGACTGAAAATGATCATTATATAAGGACTCAACATGAGAACCCACATGAGGCTAAGCATAAAAACCAATTGAATATGTCCCGAGGAGAAACACTCACTCTCTCATTCACTCAATCTATCTGGCGAAGGTAGTCCACAAAAAAGCAATATATAGTAACAATAATGTTGTCGCAATGCCGTTACACTTAATAACAGCAAATTTGTGTAATTTTTACAATGTTATAATTAATTTTAAAATTTTGCATGTATAGAATTTGCAAACTATGTTTATCTTATCCCACTTTTCTCCGCCCTTTGGTTAACTTGACGGTACTCACTACTGTGCATGAAATTAAATAGGTATGTATCCTTCTATGCCCACACAGCACCTCGACGTATTCACACTTAAATCATCGTGGACCTAAAACCCCTTCTCATACAGTATATCATCAGGCACCATTTAGGCCATTTAACACGGGTTAGCACTCTAGACTGCCGAATCCAGGTCTTTTAAACGGAGTACTTAATCCACTTCCGGGTGCTTGGGACACGTGACCGCACCCGGAACCGTAACGCAACCGTGAGTGATTCCGTCGCTGACTGACTACCCGCACCACGGGTAAGATACGGCCCCATTGCTAAATATTTTCTCGAGCCGAAAATATTACCGTTGTTGACTGACTCCCCGCACTACGGGTGAGTTACTGTCTTGGCAAAATGTTTTTCAGGCCAAAAATGTGTGTTTACAGTCGAGGTATGTTGCGTGAAACCGAAGGCATGTTTTATGTATGCGGTCCATTAGACTATCATCGCGCACAACATCATATGTTTAGCGTATCTTGTTCTTTCACGCTACGGGTGAATTAACAATTATTTCTTTTTCGCAAGGATCGAAAGAGTTTATATGTGATATATTAAGGGTGTAAAACTTGAATTTCTCCCGTAAGATACAGATTCAAAATACTAGATTAAACGTACTGAGACAAGTCAGGGATCACTTTTCCTTTCTAGCTAACAGGTAACCAATAGGTCTAGTTGTATTCAGGCCATCTGCCAGAAGAATCCACCAATGCTCCACTTATTTGATAGGATAAACCTAACCAAAGATTCAACAATTAACTACATGATTTCTGATTGATGTGCGAGAAAGGCCGTTTAGTTTACATTTCGGCCCTTTTTTTTTCCCTCGTCTTTTTCTTCACATCATTTCCACGTGGACTGTCTTTCTGATACACCGATGACCATCTCAGGGACGTTTTGCTGTAGAAATCTCTACACTTCTCGCGTTTGAAACACGCAAACTAAGATATATTCCAAAGCTTCTTAACCTGAAGATCGCAATACTGAGAAATATTACTTAATATAGGTGAGTCACACAATAACCCATCTTTTGCTCAACAAGGTTTTAGAATTAAGAACATTCAACCCTATCCCCACGAACTTAAAACCCTTGATGACCAATTTGTCTTCACAGAATCTTCGCCACGTACCCGTTGGAGAAGAGTACTTTTGAAATTGCAAGGCAATTTTTGATTCACACTGAGAACCCGGTCTCGAGCGGAGCCGGGTCGGAATTATCACCGGCACCGCGGTGAGATTCTATTCTTTTTTCTCTGTCTTCACGTTGTATTTAATGTGCCCCCAACGGGACGCATTTCTACTATGTGTGACCTCCTATACCTTTACCGGTAGAACTTTTTTCTTATTATTTCCTTTTGTCTCTGTCTCCCCCCTCTCCCCTTGTGTGGCATTACAGACCTGTGGATATATATCCATTTCCTACAGGTAGGATGCACATTTCCCATTTAACTCCCAGGCCTTGGTTCCCCTTTTGTTTATTTATCCGCTTCCGGATATTATCACCTACACTTGCTTTAGGACTTCCATGGCCTTTCAACTCCACTCCCCCATGCGTCACGTTAATATGCTTATTTTCCCTATGTTTAGTTAACAACTATTCCAGACATCACAAATGTTTAGTCACCGTCGACCCACTTCCCTCCATGCACTTACCATTTTTTGAACTCACAGATATTTGGGTTGGTGTTGTGCATCCACTCATGTGTTACTGCTTAACCTGTTCACCAGTCACCCACCTATCACTTTCACCTTTTACGGTCACCATTTAAATTCATGTCTTGTCAAGATTACTGTGTATTCCATCCATTATTTTGTATCCTCCCCAGCCCTGAGGAGTCGCGGAAACTGTGTTTTCTGGCGACGAAACACGTTTTGGCTGGCTTTCTATGAATAGTAATAAAAAAAGAAGAACCGAAGCACTGGTGTTCCAATCCTTCGTCTGTGATAATTGAACTTTATGTCCATTGAGACATCTGTTGTGCTTAAACTTTTTTTAAGTGTGCAGCATGTTTTGCTTCTACTGTTTACAGTGTGTTCACAAAGCACACTTTGAGGAGTTACAGGGAATCACCCCTTACCTGCATGCACCCTCTGCTTCACTGCATTCTCCTGCGCGTCAACCTGAGCAGTGCGCCTAGTATTTCCCTCACAACTAAAACCCTGTTTGTTGTTGTCGTATTTCCCTTGTATCATCACAAAGTTAAGGACCTGCTCCACAGTGCCCATCCCCTCCCTAAAGCCATACTGGACCGGGCTCAGAATGTTTTTTTCATTTGCCCAAATTTGTAATTTATTTAGGACCACCCTACCTGCGATTTTCATGAGAGAATCCAGAAGGGATATAGGCCTGTAATTTGCTGGACTCTCTCTGTCCCCTTTTTTATAAATGGGTATGATTACCGATTCGGACCAGGTTTTAATAAATCCTTTAGCACAACATGCCACTAGGACACGTGTGCAAATTGAGTCCCAAAGTTCAGTGGTCATCTTAAAAATATCGTTTGGGATCCCACCCGGGCCCGGGGCTTTGCTTCCTTTACTGCTATTTATTGCAAGTAGGACTTCCTCATATAGAATTTCTATAGCTATCCGGAAATGATCCTGCTCTTGTGCGCCCAACTCATTAGCCTCTACGGGCATCCCCAATTCCCCTTCCTCTTTTTTATATACGTTCGAAAAGAAGTCTATCCACGTGCTTTCATCTATGGCGACTTCTATTCTCGCAATATCTTTCTTAGTAAAGTAGGGGGCGTTTACTGCTTGCCAAAACAGTTTACAGTCTCTGCATTGTGAAGCCTTCAGCAGATTTTGACAAGCCAGCTCTTTTATTTCTTTTTTCTGAAGGATCCGGGCTAGATTATAAGTCTTTCTACAAGCTCTGATTAATCCATATTCCCTAGGTGTAGCGCTAAGTGCAGCTTTAAGGTGAGTGTAAGCTTTTGTGCATTGCGAGTCGAACCAACCATTACTCTTGTCACATTTCTTAGTGTTTGGTTTGGTGAGGGAGTCTTGAATGACAGCGGTGACCTGCCCAAAGGCATCCAAGATTTCATCATTAGAGGATTCCTCATCTAGGCAAACCAGGATAGGTGACAGGGCCTTAGATATAATATCAGCGTTGATTTTCATTGGGTCCATTTTACCCCACTTTAATGCAAAGCCATTTTGGCGTGCCAATACTATTTCTTGCGACCATGCAAGGGACTCGATGGTGGCGGAGTTGTTACAATCAGGTAAATTTAAATACAAACTAAGAGCCAAGTGGTCACTAAGGCCATTTGGATGAATCACACATTTTTTCACCCAGTTAGAGTATCTGGTAGGTAGGATAATAAAATCAATAACAGTTTGAAAACCCCTTGCTATAAAGGTCGGGCTAAATTTTACCTTCGGGGAGCACATCATGTTTGCGAAGCCAAGATCAAATGTGTAAATATTCAGCCGCCAAACTCTGGAACTCCCTCCCTCTCTCTTTGCGGAGCATGAGGGATCTGCCATCCTTTAAAAAAGGTTTGAAAACCCACCTTTTTCCTAGAACAGTATAATGTGGTGACTGCGGATCTGGTTTAGTGGAGTCAAAGCGCCAGGATACCCTTCGGGTGACAGCTTGCGCTATATAAGTGTACAATACATACAAATGTGGCCATAATGTCATTTATTTGTTCTCCTCTGTCTGTATGTACGAGATGGTTCATAACGCCCCTTTCTTCCCAGTCATTTTCCCGTGATCTGCATGCATTCAGGTTATATACACTAAAGTTAAAATCCCCACCCCATACCAAAATTACGTCTCTTCCTTTTACTGAGTTGAAATAGTTTAAATCTTCCTGAAAATTTTTCATCTCTTCTAAAAAATCAGCATTTTTTATGTTGTTTTAGAAGTTTACCACCAGCAGTTCTGTGCCCGAGTGTAATATAATAGATACCATTTGGTAATAAGGGGAACACTTGATCATTTTGACTCTCTGGACCCTCAGCAAATTTGACACATATACACAAATACCCCCTTTGTGTCTACCATGCATAGAGCATGGAATATGAAAGGTCTTATAGCCATCCAAGTGTTTTTCATTTAAAAGCCAAGTTTCCTGAATGCATAATATATCAAAGTTCTGTATAAACTCCCCCCAAACAATATTCAAGACTTTGCTCTCCAGGCCACAGATATTCCAAAAAGCTATCCTTACGGGTCCTCGGGGTAATGATGGTCTAGCTTGCGGGGCACAAACATTATCAATAGGGGGCAAAGATGTATCCCTTTTAGCAGCAGCATCCACACATGCTGCGTCCTTCACAACCTTGCAATCATCAGCTTCAGGGCTTGCTTGAATAATACAGGGGCTTATCAGATTTACATAGGTGTTTCTATTTGTCTCACAATCTAAAGCATTATTAAGAAACAAGGAAGCTTTCTCTAGCACTAAGTTAGGCGCATTTTGGGCTTCTGTTGGGACCCTTTCTATCTGATCACCTCGTTCTATTTTCACTTTCTTAGTTGTACTCTGGTTTTGAAGCGGGCCATGTCTTATATTATTATAATCTTTGGCAACTACGTTGTTATTACCATGCAGTCAGTCACACTCTTTGAGACCAGAGAGTGCTGCGAATCTATTCGGCCCTTCAAAAAATGAGTGCAAATCCTATCCACCCCAGTTAGGTTCGCCTGGTGGCCTCACCCATGATCGACTCAAACCCTGCTGTGTTCTGTAATAAGGTGTCCTGACGTATTGCCACCCATTCCATGTCTCAGATTATACTCGATTCGATGCCCCATAGAAAAAACCCAATGGTAATGATAGAGCGCGCGGGTCACCCGGGTCACTTAGATTACCAAATTTTCCACGCACTGGGCCCTGGCGTGCATATGATGACAGTGTTTTGCAATGAACCGGGTGAAACCTCTATCACGCTACTATCAGTAATCGGGTGGGCGACTCTTACACCACTCACTATTCATGTACCTGACTTACCACAGGCACATTACTCCTGACGGATCAGGAGCTAGCAGTGGACAGGTGATAAGGGTTTTCCTAAAAGGGAGAAAATTCTAATTTACACATTTAATACCTTTAATATTACTTTAATGTATAATGACCACAGACACCTTGATGGTTTTAAGGGTTTTATATAGTATAAGTTTAGAACAAAAATGCCATTACAAGTAGGCAAATGCAAAGTAATACATCAATGATTAGTATTAGGACCAGGATGTAACTATGGATTAAAGTGAGTATCATAGAGTAAAAGGGAACACTATAGGGCATGAATCATAATGGACATTCATCTAATACAGTTTAATCTAGGGCAAGGACGTGAGAAAAACCTAATGTATGACCTAATAATTTTATACTATTTCCTAAACCTTATGCTATCTTTCTAACTTCACGGCAACCATACTAAGGGAAAGGGAATAAGTGGAACACGCTAGATAAACAGTTGGGTTTAACAATGTCCTATAGGAAGGGTAAAAGTGGAACGTTTACTAATAATCAATTTGCATGAAATTACATTCAAAGGAGAAATGGAGAATATCACAGGCAAGATTGCTTTAATCAGAGGAGGAAAAGTTGAGGGTATAGTATAGACAGACACCTATGCCAATATTTACCTAGGTGAGAATGAGGACTAACCCTGGCCACGGGTCAGTTGGGAAAGAACGGGACAAGGACCCTCAAGGATTCAGGAAATACCAGAAGGTGAGCAGGTACAGCTCATGGACAGTCAGGACAGGATACCCCTCAGGTCTAGGTCAGGACTGGGTTCACCAAGGCACGACCAACCCCTCACAGCATCGGATGCAACGCCAGCGTTACCCCCTCTTCTGCACGGAATCCGCCAATAACCCCGATTGGGTTTTCGAATCTCCCAGCAAAGTGCTTCGCTTTAGCACTTAGGACTAATTTCCACCCCTTAGAGTTTGTGGAAAGTTTCAGGCAGAATGCTCCGCAGCACTCTGTATCAGGCACCTATAGAGTTCGTAGGGTCAGTGACAGGTCTGCTACTCGGACAAGTCGGACAATTTCTCTAAGCTAAGCTAGGCTATATATACAGTTTTAAGTCCCCAAGACCACCCATAAATGTTGCAAAATGACAAAGTCCCATCTTCTGATTGGTCAAGGGAGGTGGTTTAAGACATTTGTCACCACCTATATTTCTATTACGTATTTCACGTGACATTACCCTCCCCCTAGCATCTGGGTTCCCAGGCATACGTGTGGGAAAGTACAATAGTGAAGAAAAGGTTTGCAACATTGTTGCGCATTTCAGAGTAAAAAATAGCACATCTTCAAGGGCAAAGGTGCGCCTGGAAAGGACAGTCCCCTTTTCAATGGCAAACTGGCCAGGTTCCATTGCTGCACGTCCCAGATCTTTGATCACGTGATGAGGGATACGTCAGCTTCAAAATGGATCCCATCCCCACTTCAAGGCCCTCATTTACGCGGTACATGAAAAGTAAGCGAAAACAAATTAATAACATAGAATAAAATGAATACACTGTACACCATTACCAACTACTCTTAATCCCTTATTTTATAATACTTATAGCATTAAGAGTTAGTGCAGAAAAGATGCATAGACAAAAGCGGCTTAAGATGGCATGAAGCATGATTAATGACAAGCGGCCATTTTAACACCACTGCGCATGAGCGAACTTTTCCCTCCAGATTGCGAGTGCGTCACGTCACATGGGTATGACCGACGCATGCGCAGACTGAATTTCTGCAAAGCGGCCATTTTATTAATGTGCAAGCTTGATTATGATGAAAAACACATAGGCAAGCCTCCTAGGGACACCCGTGTGTTGGGGAAATACAAATAAATGACAAACAATCGGAGTTAGTACAGTTATGATTTTAAGGCGAGGTTCATGAAAGAGAGCAAGTCGCGTTACGTGCGAATCCTTGCTCCATCAATCCCCTCTTTGATGATATTTACTATCATCACTACACATGGAAACAGATGCCAACTTCATTCATCCAATTCATCCATCTCAACCTCAATGAACTTATTGTTGAGCTTTCTCTCCGCCTCTCTGTGTGTATGATTGTTCTTTATTTTCTTATATATCTGGTTTCTTAATTCTTCTAATTCTAAGTCTTCAGCCTTTCGCTTTCCTCTTTTATTCACTATATATTTTCTGCATTTCTGGCACTTGCAACAGATGAATATGATCAGAACAATCAAACCTATTCCAGCTATTGGCATCAGTATTTTCCATATAAGACTTTTACCTAAGTTAGAGAACCAACTACCTACAGAGGAGAGACCATCAGTCAGTCTCTTCCAGGCACTGTCAACCTCTAATGGTTTGAGTTCTTTTTCCAAATTAGTAATGTTTCTTATATACTTCTTAATTTCGACACTTTTATCAGGAATGTAAGTGCAACAATGTTGTGCCCTCAGCATCCTGCAGACTCCGCCCTCTTTTGCCAATAAGGTATCAAGAGCAAGGCGATTCTGTAAAACCATTGATCTGATCGCAACCATTTCGGTATTGATCATCAGAAATCCAGCAGCAGTGTCAGTTGATAACCGATCCACTACTGTAGATAATTTGCAGATTCTATGAGTATTCAGAGCTACCCCCATTCCAGGTATCAGTGCACTAAAAATATCACCTATAATTTCTCCTACACTTTCACGTTTTCTACGCACTAAGCCATTAGTAATCTCATTGCTTCCAGCTGCATTGTTCACATGGTATATTTTCGGAAAGACAATACCAAAGTAGCAGCTTCCATACCAGTGATCCGGCAATTTGAAATAAGCCTTGTTTCCACATATATAATAAATTCCTGGAAACACAGGTTCTGACCCATTTTTGAAACCCCAACCTCCAATTACCTTGTAATTATGTTCACACTCGCTGGAACCAATGAATACATTGTTATAATAACTAGTCTTTTCTCTATGAAGACAGAGTTTCCCTTTTCGTTCAAAATCCAGCAACAGAGCAGGAGTAACTTCGCTTTGTGAGGTGTTATCCATGTTTTCTGCCCATCTAGGGGTTCTGTTCTGTTCGTCATTTGCCTTTTTCTGAAACTTTTCCCTTCTCTTCTCTGCCATTTTCAAGAACATTTTCTCTTGTGCATGTAAGGAACACGTCAAGTTGTCTCTACGAGCTTCATTCAGATCTATGTCACCTATAGTCAGGAAATATTCCCCCATGTAGCGAGTCACTCCACCAAGGGTATGTACAAGGTTCAGATTCCCTCTAATAGGAAGTTCTGAAAAGATAACGTCAGTGTTTGAGTAATAATACTGTAAAGTGCTTCTATAGAATAAACTAGCTAAAATACTACAGGAAATTCCATAGGTCAGGGGTAAATGGTGGTATGTCACGCCTTCAGCTACTGAAGTAGGTAGCATCATGCAGACATAGCAATCTTCTATTTCCATAGCTTCTACATAGTGCACTAAAAGGTTTGCGAAAACATTTAAGTGTGTCCTGTTCTTCATTTGGTGATAATGTAGTTCTCCCTCATCTGATGCTTCTAAGTCAGGTCGTGTATGTCTCAGACTCATTGCATTGTCACGTCTTTCTACTCTTCGTGGTGTTTCTTCAGTATGTACAACTTCTGCGTCTTGTGTCGTCAAGTCTGTAGGATATATGTTAGGGTCTTTGCTTATCATAAAAGGTATAAACACTGTTAATCCTATCCATATCATTACTAGCACCACTACACTACAGATGCATATTTTACAGCAGGTTCTGCAACAGCTAAATCTGGACCTTCCAGTGACATTTGAATCAGACATTTTATCTTACAGGTGGCTTTCTCAACCCCTCTTCGTTTCTTCTCAGCTGAGGTTTTACTTCGCTTCACCTCAAGGAGGGTCTTCGTCAGAACTCCGATCAGCAATGGACCCTTCGTCGCTTTTGCCACAAGCTTCGGGCTCATCAATTTCTTCCAACACCAAATAGGTCCACTCAGGGCTACGATACAGTCTGTTTTGTTTCTTTACTCTGCCGCCCTTTCGGATGGACTTTCCTCGGGCTTCTTTTCTTTCACTTTCAGCCCTTTTTCGGTCCTCTAGTTTTTCTTCGACTGTTTTTATTCTTATTCTTAGTCTTTTTACATATCGGGGTTCATCCTTCTTTTCGATCCTGTTTGTAGTCGAGGAAACTTGCTCTTCCTCGTGAACTCTTTTGCTTTTTCTTCTTTGTCGCACTATTGCCTCAGCAGTGTCTTTTTCCCTTCCTGTCTGACTAGTTCCAGGTCTTTCATCTATTTCTTCTGCCTGGTCCTTAAGCTGACCTAGTTCAGGTTTAGACTGTATTTGATCTTCGCTTGTAAGTGATTCACTGGACTCTTCTTCCTGAACACGTTCATCTATTACTAACTGGCCTGGTTCATGCTCTTCGATCTCTTGATTTTCTTCTGCATGAACTTCTGCTTTGACTACTATCTGTCCCTTTCCAGTCTCCTCTGGCTCAGAAGGAGTGTTGATGACTTGATCTGTCCCTACTTGGCCTATTCCCTGATCAGATTTTATGATGGCTTTGATGATCTGACCTTCTCCTTCTTGTTCTGACTCACCTGCACTGTCCCACTCACTACCTAGGTAAGAGTATTTTCTGGTTCTTATTGGATCAAGAACCTGATCATCCGCAGGAAACCATTCAACTTCTTGACTTGTGCCTGGTAGTTCGATGTCAGCGGGATCCGGACCCTCTTCTGGAGTCTCCTCAGCTGGTCTACCTCCGGCTTCAGTCGCGTTTTCTCCAGTCACCTTCTTCGTGTGACTTGCATGGATCCACTTTGGTACACCAGCACACTTCACAGCAGTTGTGGTGACAAGGATCACTTGTCGAGGCCTGCCCCACTTCGGTCCAAGGCAACTCGTCCGGGTGTGTTTCTTTAACACCACCCAATCACCTGGTCTCAGATTGTGTGCTAGAGTTGTAGGCCATTCGACAGCAGTCTCTCCAATCTGGTGAGAGATAGAACGCACTTGGTCACCCAACTGCCTGCAGTACTCTAGCACCATATCATCAGAAATACTCAGCAGTTTGTGTCCAGGTACCCATGCCTGTCGCATCATTCTTCCCATCAGCACTTCATGGGGGCTCAGGCCTGTCTTTCTGTTTGGAATACTTCTCAAGCTCATCAGCACCATGGGCAAAGCTTCTATCCAATTCATTTTTGTGGAGTCACACAGTTTTGCCAGCCTGGACTTGAGAGTGCCGTTTATCTGCTCGACTATTCCAGAAGCCTCTGGATGATAGGCACAGTGCAGCCTTTGCTCCATTTTGAATGCTTTGCAGAGTTCTTTTAGGACTTCGTTTGAAAAATGTCCACCTTGGTCTGTTTCAATTGTCTCTGGAATTCCAAAGCGTGGTATCAGTTCCCTAAGTAATAATTTAGCTACAGTCAGGGCATCATTCTTCTTTGCTGGGTAAGCCTCCACCCACCGGGAAAACAAGCAAACTATGACCAGGACATATCTATATCCTTTGCACAGGGGCATTGTTATGAAGTCTGCCTGCATCCTAATGAAGGGACCTTCTGCTCTCCCAATGGTACTTTGTTCCACTACTGTCTTCTTTCCTGCATTGAACTGTTGACACACTAAACACCTCTGACAAAGTTTGTCTGCTGTGCTCCTGAATTTTGGACTGTAGAACACCTTTTCAAACATTCGGCACATGGCATCCCTCCCAATATGTGTTGGTTCATGTATTATCCGTGCCATTGCGGTAACCAGTCGTTCAGGTAGTACAGGCATACCAGTCACGTGGACCACAACACCATCTCCTTCCCTTGGTCGACATTCATCCTGCCTCCACATGTCCTTTTCTTTCCTGTCTGAGGTCTGTTGTAGTTCTCTCAATTCATCCCATGTTCCCAATCTTTCAAACAACATCAGTTGGCAGCTGCTTTCACCTCCCCATAATTTAATTAGGAGGGACATTTTGTGTCGGGCGCAGTACTGGGCAATTTGGTCAGCATACCTGTTTCCGGCTGTCACCTCGTCATTTCCAGATCGGTGAGCCGCACACTTGACCACAGCCAATTCTTTGGGCAATTGGATGGCTTCTAGTAAGTTTTGTACTGGTTTTCCATTTCGAATAGGAGAACCTGAGGAAGTCATGAATTCTCTTTGCAACCAGAGCTGGCCGAAGTCATGAACAACCCCATAACAGTACTGACTGTCAGTATATACAGTTACCCTTTTGTTTTTCCCAATTTTACAGGCTCTTGTTAGAGCAATGAGCTCCGCTACTTGAGCAGATTTAACTTTGCAAAGATAGGAAGCTTCCAGGGTCTTTTCCAAAGTGACTACAGCATAGGCAGCACTCAAACCTCCATTCTCATGTCTCAAGCATGAACCATCCACAAACATTTTGAGGTCTTCATCAACCAAGGCCACTTCTCTGATATCAGGACGGGGTTTTGTGCTAAATTCAGTCAAGTCTATGCAGCTATGGTCAATTTCATCTCCTGCCTCTACTTCAATGGGAAGGGGCAGTAGAGTGGCGGGGTTTAGAGTATTACATCGGGAGATTATTACATTTTCTGCACCAATGAGAATCCTCTCATACTTAGTCAGTCGACTAGGGGTGAGATACTGTGTCTTGGTTCGGGTGAGCAAGATCACAACTGAATGTGGAACAAATACAGTGACAGGATGTCCCATCACAATGTTCTCACTCTGCTCTAGGCTTGTACAGGTAGCAGCTACTGCTTTCAGGCACCCAGGTAATCCAGCAGCCACTGGATATAGGGCGGCTGAAAAGTAGGCCACGGGACGTCTAATCAGACCATGTTCCTGGGTTAAGACCGAGAGCGCACAATTGTCTCTCGTGTCACAGAACAATTCAAAGTTCTTGGAATAGTCAGGCATCCCTAAGGCTGGAGCTGTGCACAGACAATTCCGCAATGTTACCCACGCAGTCATGCATTCATCATTCCAACAAACTGGGTCTTCCGCTCCTTTCTTTGTCATGTTAATCAAGGGTTTAGCTATAGCCGCGAAACCCACGATCCACTTTCTGCAGTACCCAACAACCCCTAGGAACATTCTTACTTCTTTCTGGGTTACTGGTAGTGACATTTCTCTAATTATTTTAATTCTTTCTGTAGTGACTTTCCTGATCCCTTTCTCTATCTGGTGCCCCAGATATTTTACTGAAGTTTTGCAGAACTGTAATTTGTCTGGTGAGACCTTATGTCCTCCCTTTCCTAGGTGATTCAGCAAGGCAATGGTATCAGTGACACAGTCGTCTTGACTTCTAGACGCTACCAGCAGGTCATCTATGTACTGTACCAGGACAGACTCTTTAGGCAGTACTAAGGATTCAAGACATTTCTTTAGAATCTGGTTGAAAATCGATGGACTTTCGGTGTACCCCTGGGGGACACGATTCCAGACATAGACTTGGCTGTTGAATTCAAAACTGAAAAGGAATTTGCTTTCTGGATGCAATGGGATGGAAAAGAATGCATGGCACAAGTCTATGACAGTGAACCATTCCGCATCCCAAGGAATTTGGTACAGTATTACTGCGGGGTTAGGCACTATGGGACAGCAAGGTACTACAATTTGGTTTACCTTGCGCAGGTCCTGCACTACCCTATACTTTCCGCTAGGCTTCTTTATTCAAAGTATGGGTGAATTACAGGGACTGCTCATCACTTCCTGAATGATGTTTGCTTTGAGCAATCTGTTTAATTCCTTTGCGACTCCTTCTTTCACTTCTGCACTCATTTTATACTGTTTGGTATTTGGGTATACAGCATTTGCTTTTATAGTTATTTTAACTGGGTCTACATTTGCCATTAAGCCTACATCTTTTCCAGTAAAATCCCAAACTTCAGGTATTACGCTCGATTGGAGTTCTTCAGGTAGACTTTCAATGGACATGGGCTTAATTTCTGTGTCGGGCCTCAATAACATTAATTTATACAGGCCATCTTCATCTGGGGTCTGGATTTCAACACCATTTGGTGAGCAAAAGATGGTGCAACGCATTTTGCACAACAAATCTCGTCCTTATAGGATTACGGGACTGGAATCACAGACCACAAATCTGTGCATTTCCTTGAAATTTCCTATGGAAATTTCCATAGGTTCTGTTACCGGAGTACTGATTATCTGATTTGAAACTCCCACTACTTGGATAGCTTCTCCCGAGAGGGGTAGGTTAGGAACGTCCGCTGTTCTCACAGTGGAACGGGTAGCACCAGTGTCCAACAGAAAGGTGACATCTGTCCCTTCAACCTTTCCTTCAATGTATGGTCCAGTCTGGTCTACCGGTAAGGAGGCGCCATGCACGCACTCCTTGTCCTCCCCTCTCAGGCCCCGTCAGTATTGATCATCACAGAGAAAAGTATCATTTAACAGGTACTGTGGAATGGGTGCATTTCTTTCATTCTCTCCTTCCCACACTTCGACCCTTTCATTCTGTTGACCCTGATTCCTATAATTCTGTCTAGGTGCGCGTGGCACCGGGGGTTGATTTACCTGCTGTTGGGTCTTTTGGATCCCCTCTTTCTGCACCTGTGGATTTAAACCATTTACGGGGACATTACCAGCCTGCAAGTGCGGACATTTATCTCTCCAATGTCCCATGTGACCACATCCGTGGCAGGGGAATTTTTCCATAGCCTCTTCCCTACTCATTTTTACCCGGGGCCTGCCTCCACCCCCAGCATTCGGATTTGGAGCATTATTACTGTTAGTCATTTTACTTAACTGTTTTTCTTGTTGTTCAGCTAATTTCACCTGAGCCCACATTACCTTCTCCTTTAGGGCTTTCTTTTTGTTCTCGATCTCATCTTCGCAGTATTTGGCATATTTGAGAACATCATCAATGGGTTTCCCTTGCCAACTGATTTTGTTATCTCTAATCCACTGGGATATTTCAGGTCTCAATCCTAACACGAATCGATAACTGAAATGGGTCATATCCTTCATGTCCACATTATCGATTCCACTGTAAGTTTTGAACACCTGTAGTAACCTTTCATAAAAGGAGTGGACTGATTCATCACACTCTTGGGTAGTTCTATCTATACGGGTCCAATCAGTTTCCTTTGCAGGCACCTTTTTCTTGAGGTACTGTATGACTTGCTCATACTTCCTCATTACTTCAGGTGCGGGAGCGCCTGTTATCTCGTCTCTCGCATATTCTTCGCTAGGCCAATCAATTTCAATTTTGCAGTCGGTCCACAAATCTACAGGGACCACAATGTCGAAAAAACCATCCAGGTCTTTCAGAAGACATTTCTGAACTTTTATGAAGCGTTCGACCTGTCGGTACCAATCGACTGGTTTCTCCCGTAATTTTGGAAAGTCATTGGTAAAAGATACTATATCTTGTCTGGACCAAGGGACATGGACATATTTTCCCCCTGGGACTTCTCTCATGGGACATAATTTTTTTGGTTTGTCAGCTTCTTGTAAGACGTACTCAGCAGTCCGTGGTCTCTCCTTGCTATCCTCCTTTTTCTTTGCCCATCTGGCTTTCCACTTGTCTAGATCTCCCCATTTCTGTACTAGGTTTATCAGTTCTTTAATCTGCGTCTTCTTCCCTGCGGTATTCAGGTTTTCTAGATCTTTGTCTGAAAATTCTACCCTATAGGATTTCTGTAGTACTTTGGATCTGCTGATATCTATTCCCATACATACTGCCGTGTCCATTAATTTATCATAGTATATTTTTGCGTTCCGAGTAAGGTGTTTGCACATGAACAACAACTCATCTTCCTCCCGGACATTCAATCGTTCTAAACCCACATTCCCTGCGCTCAGTTCCTCTAGCTCTATTCTTAGCTTATAAATATCTAGTGGTTTCGGATGAGGGGTTCCCTTTTCTAATTCTCGGGTCCATCTTTCTATTTCCTCGGGAGTTACCACTGTCGCACTTTGAGTTCCTGATGAAGACTCTATTAGTACGTCTTTGTTCCCAGTCTGAGTTCCCAGTCGAGACATACTAGGTCCTTGTTCCCTGTTAGGCAGATCCATCAAGGAAGCCATGGACTCACATTCACTTGCTTGGTCATCAATAATGAGTGGTTCCCTTCTGGGCGGGGGCATCATCAGGGTTATGACTGGAGTTTTAGGAGTATTCATTCTGTCCCCATATAGAGGAAAAACTGGGCCAATGGTTACTGGAATCGTCAGGGCTTCAGGATTTGGATTAATCTGAGCTATGGCATGTATGAGATCATTCCGCTGTCCTCTCAGGGCATCCCTTTCCTGCTCGTGTAATACTCGATTCATGGGGGGATCCTGTATCATTTGGGGTACTAGAGAAGGATATAAATTCGGAGCAGATGGAGTGGATAAAACTGATCTTTCCTCACCGAAGGGGTTGTAATTCGGGACCACGGGGTCGGGTCTACCAAATCCCTCTCCTCCCGCTCTTTTCTGTTCTATCCCTGTGGAATCAGCTTCACTAGTGCTTCTTCTTCCTGAAGGTCTCAATGGAGTAGTTAAGCTTTGAGATCTGGTGTCTTCATTATAAGGCGGGGGACCTTTCATAAATAAGTCCTCTAAAAATTCATCTTCCGCTTCACCCAGGGGCATCATGTGTCGGGTTTTCTCAGTACATTTCTTCCCTCCCACCATTTCATTAGCTCCGAACATGGGGAATAACCCTTCTACCATCATATTTTGTCTCCACTGTTTCAATTTCTGCTCCTTGGTTTCTTTTACCATTTTTGGATACCATCGGGTCACTCCCTTGTCCATTCGGGGTCTGTCTCGCTCTAGAGCCTCAATTTCCCATTCCTCTAAAGCTTCATACTGAGTTAATCTAGGTCTGGGATGTAATTCATTCATTCGGGTCCTCAGGTTAAATAGGACTCTCCCGTTAAAAGTACCATCAATGGGAAAGGCTAAAACTCCATCCTCCGCAGTGTACTTTACCCAGTTCTCTAACCATACACAGGTATGATACCCTTTTTCTAACATCATGAAAGAGGCTGGAGTATCTGGCGGAGGAATGATCACGCCCTCCCTAGTTCGTACGGGTTTGTCAGTTTTGAAGAAATTCTTTAGTTTGCTGGCAAATGACATTTTTCTCTTTCCTCCGTACATGTTGTGAGGTCTGCCTCTGCTCATCAACTCTTTATGACACCCTAGATTTCGTGGATCAGGCAGAAAATCAGGGTACCACATACACCGCTCGTAACAATCTATAAGCTCGGTGCGGAAAATTTTTACTTCGTTTGTGCTTCCAATGCTAGCGCGACTCCAATTTCTCAACAACCAATCAGTGCAGAGGTTGCAAAGGTTCTTGACCAATGGGTGTGCGGCCTTTTCGCGAGACGCGTTCTCACGCTCAGGCACTCACCCCTCCCTTACAATTTCGGCTTCACTACACACCCCGCTGGTTTAACCAATCCCAGCGCGGCACGGAGTGACGTCAGAGCAGCCCTTCGACTGTCTCCCTCCTTCACAAGGTAACGGAAACTTTGTATTTTCTCTAAGGTTCTATTGTTAATTTTAGTCAACAACGTGTAACATTCGCCATTGTGTAGGAGTGTTCTAAAGAGATAGAAAGTTCTTCTTTTACTGCAAGTAAACCACTTCTGTCATACACTTCGGATAGACTTCTCTTGCCTACCCTCACGCAAGCATTAGAAAACCTGCTATTACCCAGTCTCATCCACTTCTTTCCGGGACATATACTAAGCCTGGGGTTCGTCAGCGTTTCCCTTTGCTATCATACAAGCTCCGATGACTCTATTACTCCCTTAGTGTGACCCTTACTAGGTGATATCAGACCAAGGTTTCTATCAGCAGTCCCGTTACTGTCATTCATACAGTTTTCCGAAAAAGACCTAATTAGCGCTTCCAGTTCCACTTGAACCATGCACTAACCTTTCCTCCCTACAAATGACCTCAGAACGCGATGGATTCTACTCACCATCCGTTATACAATTCCCCGGGGATTTCAGACAACACTCAACAAGCACACACAATTGGTTAATAAAACATATAATACTTAGCAGCAATACATATATAAATCATTTAAAAAAAAATTTGAAATCGATTTCTTTTGCAATAAAATATTAAGTAACACAATCAATATTAAAACAATTTTAGCAGTACATTTATTTTTTACGGTTTCTTTTCTAACTATCTTATCTACCTATCTTACTAGTCCTAACCATCCTCTGCTACCAGAAATTACTGATAGAGCGCGCGGGTCACCCGGGTCACTTAGATTACCAAATTTTCCACGCATTGGGCCCTGGCGTGCATATGATGACAGTGTTTTGCAATGAACCGGGTGAAACCTCTATCACGCTACTATCAGTAATCGGGTGGGCGACTCTTACACCACTCACTATTCATGTACCTGACTTACCACAGGCACATTACTCCTGACGGATCAGGAGCTAGCAGTGGACAGGTGATAAGGGTTTTCCTAAAAGGGAGAAAATTCTAATTTACACATTTAATACCTTTAATATTACTTTAATGTATAATGACCACAGACACCTTGATGGTTTTAAGGGTTTTATATAGTATAAGTTTAGAACGAAAATGCCATTACAAGTAGGCAAATGCAAAGTAATACATCAATGATTAGTATTAGGACCAGGATGTAACTATGGATTAAAGTGAGTATCATAGAGTAAAAGGGAACACTATAGGGCATGAATCATAATGGACATTCATCTAATACAGTTTAATCTAGGGCAAGGACGTGAGAAAAACCTAATGTATGACCTAATAATTTTATACTATTTCCTAAACCTTATGCTATCTTTCTAACTTCACGGCAACCATACTAAGGGAAAGGGAATAAGTGGAACACGCTAGATAAACAGTCGGGTTTAACAATGTCCTATAGGAAGGGTAAAAGTGGAACGTTTACTAATAATCAAGTTGCATGAAATTACATTCAAAGGAGAAATGGAGAATATCACAGGCAAGATTGCTTTAATCAGAGGAGGAAAAGTTGAGGGTATAGTATAGACAGACACCTATGCCAATATTTACCTAGGTGAGAATGAGGACTAACCCTGGCCACGGGTCAGTTGGGAAAGAACGGGACAAGGACCCTCAAGGATTCAGGAAATACCAGAAGGTGAGCAGGTACAGCTCATGGACAGTCAGGACAGGATACCCCTCAGGTCTAGGTCAGGACTGGGTTCACCAAGGCACGACCAACCCCTCACAGCATCGGATGCAACGCCAGCGTTACCCCCTCTTCTGCACGGAATCCGCCAATAACCCCGATTGGGTTTTCGAATCTCCCAGCAAAGTGCTTCGCTTTAGCACTTAGGACTAATTTCCACCCCTTAGAGTTTGTGGAAAGTTTCAGGCAGAATGCTCCGCAGCACTCTGTATCAGGCACCTATAGAGTTCGTAGGGTCAGTGACAGGTCTGCTACTCGGACAAGTCGGACAATTTCTCTAAGCTAAGCTAGGCTATATATACAGTTTTAAGTCCCCAAGACCACCCATAAATGTTGCAAAATGACAAAGTCCCATCTTCTGATTGGTCAAGGGAGGTGGTTTAAGACATTTGTCACCACCTATATTTCTATTACGTATTTCACGTGACATTACCCTCCCCCTAGCATCTGGGTTCCCAGGCATACGTGTGGGAAAGTACAATAGTGAAGAAAAGGTTTGCAACATTGTTGCGCATTTCAGAGTAAAAAATAGCACATCTTCAAGGGCAAAGGTGCGCCTGGAAAGGACAGTCCCCTTTTCAATGGCCAACTGGCCAGGTTCCATTGCTGCACGTCCCAGATCTTTGATCACGTGATGAGGGATACGTCAGCTTCAAAATGGATCCCATCCCCACTTCAAGGCCCTCATTTACGCGGTACATGAAAAGTAAGCGAAAACAAATTAATAACACAGAATAAAATGAATACACTGTACACCATTACCAACTACTCTTAATCCCTTATTTTATAATACTTATAGCATTAAGAGTTAGTGCAGAAAAGATGCATAGACAAAAGCGGCTTAAGATGGCATGAAGCATGATTAATGACAAGCGGCCATTTTAACACCACTGCGCATGAGCGAACTTTTCCCTCCAGATTGCGAGTGCGTCACGTCACATGGGTATGACCGACGCATGCGCAGACTGAATTTCTGCAAAGCGGCCATTTTATTAATGTGCAAGCTTGATTACGATGAAAAACACATAGGCAAGCCTCCTAGGGACACCCGTGTGTTGGGGAAATACAAATAAATGACAAACAATCGGAGTTAGTACAGTTATGATTTTAAGGCGAGGTTCATGAAAGAGAGCAAGTCGCGTTACGTGCAAATCCTTGCTCCATCAGTAAGATCTCAATGCCCGTTCCCCTAGACCCCCCACCGTACATGACTTCCCTCAGTATCCTTTCCACTGGCCCTGGGCTATTAAAATTGATCACAATACAATCGCCGCTTTTAGATTTTCTCGATCTGCCCAGCCAAGACACCTTTATACCTGTATAAATATAGGAGATGTGCAGGCACTGTAGGAATACCAGATGTGTTGGTTTTTTCCAGTATTTACACAAATAAAAATTAAAATACCATTATTTTGTTTTATTACTGTAGAGCACTACTCATCCCAATGCAGGGTGTCAGTGCCCTTTACATCACACGTACACATTATACAATGAAAATAAATTATATAAGTGTGTAAATCAATGTACAGGATGTGTAACAAAAGACAGCTAGGGTTACAAGGTGTGCGAGTCACGTGTCCTTCGTAGCTATCTTTTCTACATTAGGATTACAATTTAAGAACTGTAAGTAACAAACAGATCTCTGTGTTAAAAGCAGTCACCCATTTACCTATCTACACAAAATAAAACAATCTGTCATCCTCGTTTTACATGATGTGCTTTGCATGAGACACATTAACCCTCTGTGCTACTTTGATTAAAATCTGATACTAGACAAAATACAGATTCTGTATTCTGCAAAGGTCTCTGCAGTGCATTAACCCCATAAGATATATTACAATGAATGCTTTGCAACCAATTAAGCAGAACAAATGTGCTGCCTTATTTCTCCTTGTGGCCAATTTCTTTGTGGAAGTGTTTAAAGAAATGTGGGCCAGATTTACATGCCCCTTGTGTCATTTTTGTTCTGCCATTGCGTCACGTTATGTGATGCAGCTGTGGTGTAAAAATGCAGCCAATTTACAACGTGATGCTTCTAGGGAGATGCAACACGTTGTAAAGCCCTGCATCACATTATACCTGCGCCAGGTATAATGTATGCAGGGTGGGCGTTCCCACGCAAATAAACCTCGTAGAAGTGATGCAGTGAAATCTACAAGATTTTCCTGCGCCACTTCTAGGATGCCACTGCGTCAAAACCATATGCCTGCTTGGAGCAGGCGTAAGGAGTACGCAGTACAATGAGGATTGTTGGAGTTTTGTTGTGCTTGTGACATGACTCTAGCAATGTGTTACTTTTGCGGCAACAGATGCATCAGAATTTCTGACGCATCTGTTAATCCTTGCGCCATGGTGCGCTGTATTGTAAATATGGTGCATCCATGGTGGTGCAAGGGTTTCTCAGGATAGTGCAGGGAAAGTGACGCATCTTTACAGATGCGTCACTTTATTGTGAATCTGCCCCTAAATGTATAAATTGAAGATCACATTTGGCATCTGGGCTGTGTCACTTTTTTGCACAACCCTGACACAAAAACGAATTTGTTAAATATCGTAAAGTGCTTAAATGCAGTCATGATAGTCCTGCTAAACATATGTGTGAGAGCTTAATATCTGATGTCACTTCTAACAATGTAACTTTCTGTGTGGTCATGGATTGTTATGCCACATCCTGTGATGCCATGCGTGATGTCACGCGTCATGACATCATGCACTGTGCTGTTACGTGCCCTGGTATCACGTATCACTTGCATACTGCCTAACTTGGTTAGTCCCCCCACTACTTTTCAGGTCGAGCTTAGGCAGAGCGAATACGCAGTCTGGAACACCTGCTGTATTTGATGCATGACTTTGCTCGCGTCTGCTGGCCTGCCATTGGTTGACTGCAGTGTCGCTCTTCTTTGCCGCCTAAGTGGTTAATGCGGCATTACCTCAGTTCCATTTTTCCGCAGAGCAGCACCGTCTACCAATAGTGTCTTTCCACTTCCGTTTTTGATCAGTTGGTAAGAACTCTTTTCCTAATTGTTGCAAGAGGGCACCCTACACTATATTCTTTAAATATGGCAGCCATGCCTTGCTTTTTGTAATTATTGCACCAGAGAAGCTGTTGCAGAAGGGTATTGCGTTTATTGCAGTAGATGGTGGCAGGTGCTGGGCAAGTTGATGATAACTACTGGGGCAGGCGGAGACTGCTAATCCAGTCAGTACGGGCGACTACTTTGTCAGCACATAAAAGTAGGGAACGCTCCAATGGTGTGTTGTCTGTGACTTGCTAAGCAGGCAACAAAAAGCGGTTACTACTGGGCACAGGATGTATGCAAAATAAAGGTGACCACCCGGCCACTACTTCTACGGAACGTCTATAAATGTTGCCTTATGGTTGGCTCCGTTGTTGACCTATCAAAGGCATGTCATTTGTCCGTAATGTGGCCACTTCCAGGTCACGTAAAAACCAATCACACAGTCAAACACATTCTGTGAGTAGTCCGAGAGTTGGATGTACTGCTAATGAGTAAGGTGACCTTGGATTGGAGTTCTAATTCCATGTTGGCCAATGCTAGTGTGCACTACACAATTCCGAGTGCTGATTGGTTCCGAGTCCACACGTGCTGTTGCCCTAATCCCCTCCCATGTAGCACTATGTTTGAAGCAGGTTGACTTTGATTGGCACTGGCGATAGACTTGAAATGATTTAGTCATGGACTACTGTGTCTTAAATTTGTTGCAAGTATCTGAGTACTGTCTCATGCATCAGTAAATCTGGCTGTAAAATTAGGGCTTATTTTCAGCTATGCACTTTTCGGACCAGGGAATGCAGAGAAAGATCAGCTTTTTTCTTTCTCAGGATTTCCGGTCTTCAGCAACAGTCGCCAAACTTTTAATTGCGTTTTTAAGCAGACTTTCACCAGAAAACAGTAATTGGATGTGAAAAAGTTGATCAGGGACTACTTTTCAGCACTGGCACCAACAAAATATTTTTCTGTTTACTTTAGCTTAGATCAGATCTTTGACGCTGAACTCTCATAAACTCTGTTCCCTCACTCCCTCATGGCTCTGCACTCCACCCTTTCCCCTGGATCCCTGGCTTCCTTCTAGTATCCTCCCCACTGCTCTTACTTTCTAAATCCCCCTCTTGAGGCTTTTTAGGTCTTGCTGATCCAGCGCGCATGCGCTGTCAGCGAGACATTTAGTTAAGTCGCTTTTGGAAGTGCTTCCAAAGCGGCGATCAGCTTACCTGCACACGCACAAGCACGCGCGCGACGTGCACAGCACTTTATTTGTCGCGCTCGTGCGCACAACTCGCGGTTTTTAAAAAAAAAATTTTTTATTTCGCGGCCCGGCCGCGTGGCCAATACTTGTTCAGTTTGCTGCCCTGCTTGTTTTATTATTGCAATCGCATTGCGTGAATTCGTCAGTGCATTCTCCCCTCCCGAATTGCAGCTCGTATACCCCAGCTGTGTTGATGACTGCATCACATTGCTTCCACCACCGTGTGCCCATGCGATCCTTGTTTTTATTTTATTTTAAAACAAAAACAACAGTTGTGTGAACGTGCCAGCGCACAACTCCTCTCCCGAATCGCAGCTTGTTTGGTATTCCTTCTTGCGCATTATTATTTATTTAGTTTCCATGTCCGAGCGGTCTTGATAAGTGCACCACATTCCTTCGGCCGCTGGGTCATTGTGCTATCCTTATTAAATTATTTTTGTCATGCCATATTCGAGAATAAAACTTAAACAACAAACGTTTAAATAACAGCTTACTTGGTTAAGGAGTGGCAATGTTTTGTTTCAATCTAAGGCAGACGTGTCTCCAAAAGGACATGCCCAGCACAATGAAAAGAACAAATACTCAAAAGACGGTGTCCTTCTCCTATCTTCCCCACTGACTCCTACTCCTCCTTTGTGTGTGTACCTCATCAATAAACCTTCCATCACAGGCATTTCAGGAACAGGCAGTTCATCTTCCTTGGAAGGGAGTGGTTAGATTCTTTCCTTGAAGACGTTGCCTGTCATTTGAGCCCACTTAGTCTTAGAGGAATTCCTAGTATGTCATGCAGTGGCAAAGGTATGTGAGATAGTAGGGTACAGCTGCCCATGGGTTTTTTCTCCTGTACTTTTCTTCTAGTTTATTAATTCTATCCAGGGTATTATTGAATGGAATTTATGATTTTGAGGATTCCTGTGACAGTATGGGGATATTTTTTAAATACCGACTAAAAATCTGCATTTTCACATTATATTCAGCATTGCATAATTGGAACAGAGATGACTAGCGTTCGTTTCCAAGTTAATAAGATAGTGTAAACGTTTCTCATGTATGCAACTGGAAAAAAAATTGGGACGAGGTATTCCTCAACTTGACAGAGACACAATTTAGGACGTGTAAAAAAAGCCCTTTGAAATATTCTCAATGCTTCAGTTTCAAATATTCTCCATACTTCAGTTTCAGTTAAGTCTGTTTTTATTTCTAACCGATATACTGCTTTGTGTTTCAATGAAAGCATTCCTTACTAAGATTTATTTTCCTTTAATCGATAGGGTGTTTAGGTATTTCGTTCTTTTGAAGTTGCATATATCTGGGTCTGAAAAGGTATGTTTGGTTCCTATTCTGCAGTATTACATAAACTGGTGGAGTCGTTTTTTTGAGGTTACATTTTTATCTCCAAATAGGTACCCTCTATGGTATAAAAAGCAATCTTTGTGGGGTTTTTTTTATGGTGCAGTTTTCGTCGTGCAGCATACCAACACCTCTCATGGATTAGCATCTGGCAATCCTTCTCTCTTACTTTCTACAAATTGGCCACATTGCTTACACACACAACTGCATACCCACAATAAACAAAATTATAATTGAGCTCCCACGAACAAAGACTTCATAACTTGACCTACGGTTCTAAACCTTTTGACTCTCTGGACCTCCACTGAATCTTTAATAGTATCCAGAGCCTTTGCTGAAAACCGGAGACCCTGACTGTCTCAATTGTGATGATTTCAACCACAAAACAACGTGCACAAATAAAGAAACAAGCATTAAACAAGCAAAAATCAAATGGTAAAATATTTAATTTAATTCCCATCCGGATTTATAAATTTAAAGTTGCGCTTTAGAGTACTCACCCTACCTGCAAATGCCTTACATTAATGGCTGACTCACTCGCATTGACTATCACACTCTCACTGACACTCTCACAGACTCTCAATCTCTCACACTCTCGCTGACACTCTCAAAGACTCTCCCTCTCTCACACTCTTACTGACACTCTCACAGACTCTCACTCTCTCACTGACACTCTCACTATCACTTACACTAACTCTCACTCAAACTGACTCACTCACACTGACTCTCTCACTCACACTGACTCTCACTCACACTGATTCTCTCACTCTCACTGACACTCTCCCACTCTCTCACTCACTGTCACTAACAGACTCTCACTGACTGACTCGCCCACTCTCTCTCACTCACTGACTGACTCTCCCACTCACTGACTCACTGACTCACTGTCCAGACTCTCACTGAACGACTCACCCCCTCTCTCTCACTCACTAACTGACTCTCTCACTCACTGACTGACTCGCCCACTCATTCTCAGTAACTAACTCACTCACTCACTCTCAACACATATTGCATTGTTTAAGCTATTTACATTGTAAATGACAATGCTATTAATGTATCCATTTTCAAAACTAACACATAAATAAAAAATGTGTCATTTACAATGCAAATAGCTCAAACTTTCATAATGTGAGACCTATTGCATTGCAAATGCTTGTTCTCTCCTGCACCTAATGTCTTTCTTTGCGATTGTTTTGACATCACTTTCCCTCATTCTTTTTCTGCTTTTTCATACCTCCTTCCTCTTTTCCACTCCCCACTCCTTTTCAGTTCTTGCGCAGCTGTCGTTTTATTGATTTCTCCCCTCACGAATGTCACTGCCCCTTCTCATTTACTTTTTCAATCTTAATGTATTTAATTTATTGGTTTAAACCTGCCTTTCTCCTTTCCTGCTTAATTTAATTTCGTTCTATGCTCCTTATATTTTTGCCATTCTGTTTACCATACGGTAATTCCCTATTGTTAATTCTCTAAAAAGTGCTGCAGTTGCATCTCTGTTCATACATCCACTACATTCCAAACCAAAACGCATAGGTAAAAGACAATGTCATGTACAACGCCAATAGCTCTAACAATCACAAATGCGAGACCTATTGCATTGCAAATGGTTGTTTTTGGACTTGTGCCCTGTTTCTTCACCTGCATGATGTGTACAACCTACGATTTGCTGTCCAAGGTCTACAGCTCTGAGATCTTTTCAACTGATGGATACTTTTATTATAAGACTTTCTTATGAACATGCTCTGTACCCTGAGTGATGGACTTTCTCGCCGGGGACGGAGAGGTCTGTTTCATGCGCAGGACAGGTGTGCTCTCTGTGTCGATACAGTCTTTGTAATAGAACAGCAGCGCTGATGCTTGGCGCTATAAACCCTCTACATACACAGGGAGTCTTTGCGATCTGTCTAACCTTAAAGGTAGCACAGCGGCCAGATTCGTGCAACCTGCTATATCTCTGTAAACAAGGGATATGTTTTATGGACAAAGTATGATAGATGTCTGTGGCGTGATAGAAATGGCATTTGAAATCTGAGCCCGCGCAAGCCCTGTAACCTGAAGGATAGGTGCGAAGGCCTGAGCCTGCGTCATCGCTGCATCCGGAAGGTTTAACTGAGCCTGTAACGTGGGTGGTAGATTAGTTATCCAAAGCCTGAGCCTGTGAGGTCTGTGGAACATTGGAAAACTGAGGTAGGAGCCAACTTAATCTCTATAACCCGTTCGACAGCTCTGAGCCTGAGCCTGTAACAGGTCTTTTACAGAGAGATTGATCCTGAACCACAACTAATACCTACATCCTCTGCACTGGAGAACATCCCACTCCCTTCTGCACTTCTATATCCCTCTTATAAGCCCAAATAAAATGAATTGCTGCCTCTTACATTCACATGAACCATTTATACTTTTTATGTACGTTAACAAACTAAAAGCTGTTTCAATGTAGATAAATACAACCAGCTCTACTGGGAAAAAGGTGCACAGGGCCAGATTTACAAGAAAGTGACTCAATGCGTGCCGCAAGCCATTTGGCTGCGCTGCACTGGGTCACTTTCAAAGCACAGGGATGCGATATATTAACCACAACATGACGCATCTCAGTGCTTCCCCCTGCACGGGCGCACAAACAGCTGCCATGCGCCGATACAGGCACCCTTGCACCATGGTGGAAGAATGCCTGCGTCGTGGAGAGATTGTGTATGTGCAGGATGGGGTTCTCTTCCTGCACATAAACAATAAGAAATGCGTTTTCCAACTTCTATGTGTTCTGCATTAGCACACATAGAACTTGTAAAACGTCATTTATTTAAAGGATTGTTTGTGTGCAGGAAGGGGGTCCCAACCTGTGCACAAACAATCGTTAGAGGTTATTTCCCCGTTCTATGTGTGCTGCAAAATGCAGCATGCATAGAAAGAGGAAAAAACCGGGGAGAAATTTACACATTTCTTCTCGTTGCACCTTCATTAGCCTTCCCTGGGGAGGAGTAGCATTCAGAAGCATTTCCAGATTTACAATTTCCTGTTCATCTGGAAATGTGTCAGGTTTCTTAGGTGTTGCGTGGGAACACCCACAGAAACACTCATAGAATTCCCCTTTCACGCAAAGTGCTGCGTGTAACGGGCAGTATTTACAAGAAAAGGAAAATCTTAGGGTGGCTTTTCCTGTCCTTGTAAATATGGGGCAGGAATATGGACTGCCGGTGCGCACTGGCAGCGCAAGAGGCTTGTAAATCTGCCCCACAGTTGTTTGTCTATATAATGTACAGTGAATACAAAGATCAAGTATATCCCCACATTTTGAGGAAAATAAGCACAACCCCTAAGTACCTGCAATTCTTGACTTACTAAGGCATGATTTTCCAGTGCACTGGTGCCGCAGCGAATAGTGATACAGACAGGGGCGTAACACAGGCCCCCGCAGCCCATGCGGTGTGGGGGGCCCCTAGCTCCAAGGGGCCCCCTCGGCACTGAACTCTGGCCGGAAGAGCTCCTGATTGAGCCCGGAGGGGGCCCCCCTAAGTACCGTGCATGGAGGCCCCCTCACTTTTCGTTACGCCAGTGCATACAGACACATGATTGTGCAGTGCACAGGTGCCACAGCTGCGAGTAATGCAAACACATGCAAATCTCCAAAGGCCATTATTCTGACAGGAGCATTTGATGTAGTGCCTTCTGCATTGGTGGTAATTAGTTGTATATGGTTTGTTGCAAAATGATTTGTGTGTGTTAGTATGAATGTAAAATGAGATACATCCAGGTCACTGTTTCCCAAACAGTGGGTCGTGAGCCGATTGGTGGGGGATCACAAAGTTCAAGCAATAAATTAAAATGCCTCTAAATGTTGTATTTATCTTGTCACATTTGATGCGCTTCAAAGAAAGAGGCCAAGTGTCTTCTGACAAATTGCTGATTTTTTTTTAACATGTTGATTGGTGTTTACAAACTCCTCTCAGTTTGCAGTCAGAGAAAAGTAAAGTGATTTATGTGACGATCTTGGGTACAGGGAGTATAAAGGGAAAGTCAGTAGGATGTCAACAAAATGTAAATACCTGTAAATGAACTGTGCACATTCAACAGTCCGTGGCATGAAGCAAAAAAGAAGCACTTTTTTTGTAGTTCGGACTGTGACAGAAACAAACATTTTAATAGGATCTATACAAATCAAGACTTGGTGAGGCATAAATGATATTCACTAAAACACGATTTCCATGTTTTGTGTACAATATAGTTTTTACAGTAAAACTGTATACCTGTTCTAAATGGGAAATGTGCTGTCTGTAAATGACAATGAGCCACTACACGATGCTTTAGTTACATTAAAAAATTGCAAGCCTCATTTAAGCTAGGGGGGTAGCAAAGGTTTATCATTCTAAAAATTGGATTGTGGTTCCAAAATGTTTGGGTAGCACTGCTGTGGGAAGATCTTTGTGGTGTGTCATCTATATGTTGTGAGGGCTTTTCTCTTTCTCTCTTTGTTTGAAGGAGGAATCAATTGATTTCTGTATTAGTGTGAAGCTGAGTGATGCCTACTGAGGGTGAGCAAGAGGACTATGGGAAGGTTGCATTACTCTAAGGAATAAATGTATAAAAGTGCAAGGGGAATACTGCGTGGTCCCGCAAGCAATTTTCTGCTCCGAGCAGCGCCAATTTCAAAACGCGGGGATGTGACCCATTAACAAGAATATGGTGCATTCCTGTCTGTGCTCACCCCTGTGCTGGTGCAAAAGAAACTGCCTAACACCAACGCAGGCACCCTTGCACCATGGTGCAAGGGTGCCTGTGTTGCAGGGATGATTGTGTTTGTTCAGGAAGGTACACCTTCCTGTACAAAAGCAAAAATTAATGGCGTATTTATCCTCATTGTGCCACATTAACGCCTCCTTTTGAAAGGCATTAGCTTTTGGTGCTGTTTCTCATTAACAGATCCTTGTAAAATTGGAGCTGTGTCAAAACACCACTGGTGTTGCTGGCACGCAATGCAACACCCATTGCACGTCCCTTTGCCGCAGAAAAACTGTGTTGCAGAAGACCATATTTACAAGGCTGTGCTAACCCACACAAAGTGGCTTAGCACTGCCTTGTAAATATGGGCTTGCATAGAGCGGTACCGGATCATCAAGTAAAGTGACACTCTGGTGTCACTAGGGTCTTGTACATGTGTTCTTTAAAGGAATGGATTCGCTTATGAGTTTTTTGGAGCCTATTTACACTGAAAAGGCGCAGCGCAGTGCAGCAAACAACTTTCCTGCGCTGAGCTGCATCATTTTCTTAATGAGGGGATGTGCCTTATTACCAATAATCCTGCCCATCTCTGTGCTCACCCCTGCGCCTGGGCTAACAAAGCTGTCTAGAGCCAATGCAGGCAACCTTGACCATAGTGTAAAGGAGCCTGCGTTGCAGGGATGCCAAACAATAATGCCATTTTGCTCCTTCTATGTGTGCTGCATAATGCACTATACATAGAAAGAGCAAAATATGAGGAGAAATAAAAGTATCTATCCTCTTTGCACCACATTAACCCCTCCTTTTGAAAGGCGTTTGTTTTGGGCACTGCCTCGGGTTTGCAGATCATTTTAAATCTGGAGCTGTGTCAAAAGGCGATGGGTGTTGCTGGTAACACACATTAACACCCATTGCGACAAAAAACAACGTTGCAGAGGGTCATATTTACAAGGGTGTGTTAAGCCATGCAAAGTGGCTTAGCGCGCCTTGTAAATATGGGCTTGCATAGAGCACCACCTTAGCATAAAAAAAAGTAATGCTCCAGTGGTGCTAGGGGCTTGTAAATAAGCCTCAGGGTCTACAATCATATCATTACTTATCATTGGACATACAAATCAATGTGCTGGTGTTACTGAATCCCTTATTTTCAGTACATAATCTTCTAGACCCATAAAATAGTTGAATCAGGACCATCATCTGAGACATATTAATATTTATTTATTTATTTATTTAAATTTATATGTCAGTGCAACAGCTACTCAAAAAGGGTTTCCCGGCGCCATGAGGAACAGCAGAAAGAGTGGCGAGACCTATTGGCTGAAAAGCCAGGTTTCAGAGATCTATGGAACAGAAGGAGATTAGATTGTATGCGAAGGGGCAGAGGCAAAGCGTTCCATAAAACAGGACCCAGGTATGCAAAGGAGGGCCCTCCCATTCGAGAAAGTCTGACCTTAGGAACCTGGAATTTCTCTTCAGTGGAAGACCAAAGTGTGTGAGAGGGAACATAAGGGCAAGCTAGATGTTGCAGGTATCGGGGAGACTTTGCATGCTTAATACGGAACATGTAGATGAGGGCCTTCAACTTGGTCCGTTTCTCCACTGGGAGCCAGTGGAGGTTCCCCAGCAGCCCAGATGTGGATGCAGTGTTGGACGTTCGGCAAAGCAATCTAGCAGCAGAGTTTTGCACTCGCTGTAGCTTACGGGTTACCTCTTTGTTGCCTCCCAGGTAGAGGGTGTTCCTGTAGTCCAGGCTAGATGTAACAATGGCCTGGACTATGGTACACTGGACATGAAGTGGTAGCATCCACACAATCTCCCTCAACCATTTCAGAATGGTGAAGCAGGTAGCAGCAGCCTTGGTGGCTTGTTGACACATGGATAGAGAATCGTCTAAGATGAAACCAAGGTTGCATACCTGAGCGGAGGATTGTCGAAGCGCACCCATTTCTGGAGGCCAATTTTGAGGGCCCCAGAGACCTCTATCTTTTCCCAGGATCAGGACCTCCGTTTTATCACCATTAAGTTTTAAAAAAAATTGGCGTTAATCCAGGCAACGACTTTGCTGAAGCCTGACCTGAGAGGAGAAGGCTCTGAGGTTTGGCCCGCTGAGAGAGAGAAGAGGATCTGGGTATCAGCGGCGTAAGAAAAAAGTGACAGCCCAGATTCCTCCACCATAAATTCTAGGGGTCTAATATAAATGTTAAACAGCATGGGGCTGAGAATTGACCCCAGAGCAACCCCAGAAGTGAAAAATGTGGCTTGGATTTAGAGATGGATGAAAAAATCTTAAAGGTGCGGTCAGAAAGAAAAGACGTAAGCCAGTCCAGGGCTGCCCCGGTGAGACCACAAGATTGGAGGGCCTCTATTGGTACGGTGTGGGAGACCGTATCAAAGGCCGCGCTTAGATCAAGCAATACCAGGGCCATGGTTTCGCCAGCATCAAGGTTCTGTCTAAGCATTTCTGTAACACCTAAGAGTGTGGACTCAGTAGAATAATCAGTCCTAAATCCGGACTGGGAAGGATGTAAGAGCCCATTGGTTTCAATGAATTTAGATAAATGGCCATTAATATGTCTCTCAAGGTTTTTTGAGAGAGCAGGAAGCAGTGAAATTGGACTATAGTTTGAAGGGAGTGAAGGGTCAGAGTTCTTTTTTTTTAATAATGGGACAACCATTGCATGTTTCCAAACTGGGGGAACAATGGAGTCCATTAGGGATGTATTGAGAAATTCGAGAATATGATGAAGGGAGGGTTGTTCGATTTGCTGTATGATCGTAATGGGCAATAAATCACAGGGGATCCCGATTTACTTTGACTAAGATGTTGAGTAAGTGACACCATGTCCAAGGGTGGCCAGGTGTCGACAGTGTTCATATGCATCTGGGCCAAAGCAGATGCTGTACGGCTTTCGGGCACAGGCACAGAATAGTCAAAGTTCACAGTAGGTAGGAGAGAAGGAGAGGGGACAGTTTTAGCCAGTTTAGGACAGTTTTTTCGTGACATACAACTTTCTCATTTCTCAAATTGTAACATTTATTTATTCTTCACAGAAAATATCCTATCAAATCTATCATTTATCATATTGTCTTTATCAGCGTAAACTACAAGCAAGCGAGGGATCCAAATAAGTACATTTCTGTGGTGCACCTATGAGTAGTCAAACATAATGTCACAGGGGTAGCATACAAAAGCTAATCATTCAAGATCTCCATAGCAACCTTTTTTAACTATAAACTTTAAGATTATGTAGTGAACTCCTCATTGGACAGGGTCAACACATTTCGACCAATTAATTTCAGTCCTCCTCAGGACAAGACAAGGTATTGTGTACCCATGTCACTATAAACGTATGTATTTCTCTTAAATTATACTCAACTATATTGCCTTTAGTCAAGCAGAACACAGAATATATTGCTTGTCAAGTCTCACCATCATATTAGTGCTAATACTAGACTCTCCTAATAGTGCATACATACTGAGCGACATAATCATTAAAGAAAAATCTGCTGAATCAAGGTGAAACTGCTTCCGATGAGTCCACATAACGACAGCCAGAGTGTTCCACAGTGATGACCATCAGAAATGCTCATGTGTTAAAGGAATGATAACATGAACGCTAGTAAATTGACTTCACCCTATTCATGCAAAAACACACTGACCTAAAAAAATACACTAATGCTACCCTAGAGCCAGAATGATCCTGAGTGAGCCAGCATAAATATATATATTTGGCCTATTTTCCTTCACTTTAAGTCAATTTGTAAATGGTGCCTTTCAGTGCGCCCATGGCATACAAAGTTAAATGGCATACGTATGGTGCAGTGTGTATTTACACCACGCACATTTATAACAAAAATATATTTGAGACAAGAGAAAAATACACTACAATGACAACTGGCAGGGACAACTGTGTTTGCCATGTAGAAAAAGCCTATATTCATCCCTGAATGTTCCATTATAAGCCCAAAGGGGAGGGAGCTAATATATCAAATTAGAGTGCATTGCATTTTAGGGTTTGTGGCCTCACAGCAAAATGAAACCCAAAAGTTATTTCACATTGCAGGCCTAGGTTTCCCTAATAGGCCTAGGTGAGGTTAAAATCTTGATTTTGAACCTCTGCTTAGGAAAGAGCTAGACAAATGCGTCAAAGGTATTTTCTGCTTAGTTTCTCAAATCTGACTTGATGGTGGGCTCAGATTTCTGATAACTTAAGGTAAATAGTAACTTTGTAAAAGTACTTTTGGGTACCTAAGCCAGAACATCTTAAAATAAATTCAGCATCTCACCACTCCTCCACAGCTGCAATACACATCCTTCGCTGGAAGAGTTTACAACTCTGACTCAGAGAACAATGGCTTGCCTTTGAGCCCAGGAAAGGCCACTGTGGTTTAAACACTGAACACATAGCAGGGATTAGCTTTGTGGGAATGGAAGTAGCAGTTGAAAGTACAACAGATAGCTTTACCGCTACCTTTTTTGACTTGGAGATGACAAGGAGGGCTTATTCTTTTCATCTCCAAGACCCTCTGAAGCAGATAGGGTCTGGCTAAAGTAGGAGGAAAAAACTGTTTTAACCTTGTCAGGTAGTGGAGTGACCAAGAAGATGAAGACAAGCTGCATGGTGGCAGTTGGAGCTCTCCATTTTGAAACAGAGGCTCCTGGCTAATTTTACAGTGAGGCAAAGAGGAAGTGATGCTAAAGGAGGTAGTGTCTGCGAGAAAATTGTTAGGATTATGTGCTATAATCCCTCCAGTCACTGGCTGGTCCACAGGATAAAAATGACACCCCCACCACCACCTCTTCAGAACACTCCTGGACCTGGGAAGTCTTCATCTGAGGAAGAAGGCCCTACTGAAGGAAGAATTCTGACATCTGGCTCCTGCTGCAAGAAAACGACTCATGCAAGGACTCAAGGACCCCTTATCCTGCTGCCACTCAGGAAAGGACTCTGCTCTCCTAAAATGCTAAAGTGTCGGCCTCCTGTTTACCTGCTTCAGGAACACAAAAAGAAGGAGAACTGACTCAAAGAGGGTTAGGTGATAAAGAGGAATGAACCTCCACTCCATCACAGTAGGTCTGAAATTCCACCTAGTTCCTGGTCCACTGTGAACGGTTGTTTTTCGATAGCGCTTGACTTTATTCTAGGCACTTTTTGCCATAAATCTTTTAAAAAACATATCTCTGGTACCTCTTCACCTATTGCAATGATCTTGGTGTTTGTTTGCTCATGACGTCTTTCTCTGTTTGTCTAAATTGCTTTGGGAGTTGTATTGTGTTGTGTTCTTTTCTTTAAATTTGCTGCTACTCCTTAAATATACCATAACATTTTCTGAGGATTGCCTGCTGCCTGTGCCACAGCTATCATGGGAGCAAGAATTCTCTCAGAACAACTTATTTACCTTACCATAGTGGGGTTAATGAGCTGGCAGGAGGGCCCACCTCCCAAATTATTAATCACATTTCTGGCAATTTTCAAATAGACAGCTCTACAATATAGCACCTATTGCGCTTGAGGTAATATAATACTCTGTATGAGTAGTTTTTCTTGCTCATATTTCAAAAGAGGACCGATATTAAAGAGAGGCTAAATATGGAAGTGCACAGCTTTTGCCACCCCTTGAACTAAGGATCAAAGGGGAGGTCAAGTATATCAGCCAGATTCCTAGCAGAAGCCACAGGTTATTGGGCTAAGCCCATGTAGTCAGGGCATGTGAAGGACAGCACAGCCAAGGACCAACACCACAGTTCTGACATCATTTAGGCAAGCTCAGTTGAACCACAAAATACTTAGCAACAAAAGATAAAACACAGCAGGTCCAGCATTTGGTGCCAAATAGAGGCATTAGACATCTTAGCTGCCTTGTGACTATAAATAGGGGGGATTTGCTGTGAAATCTATACATGTTGCAGTATAAGTTTCATACCCCAAAGAAGCAGGGGGGTATATGACCTCTATACACGCTTCTGATACATTTGCCCTAAACTCTAAAGAACCAGACATGGAAAAGTTAATTACATTCAAAGAGATAAGTCTTCTGGTCTTTGTGGAAGGGGAGACAGTCAAAGGGCAGCTGTAGCTTCAGAGATTGTTCCTGATCACTGCTGCACAATAAGAGAAGGCAAACCTGCCCAGATGAGTGCATCTGAAAAGAGAAATTTCCTACAGGACCTTATAGTTTAAACAAAGGACGCATCCAAGTCAAGTCAAGTCAAGTCAGAGAATTTATATAGCGCGCTACATACCCAGAGGGTCTCAAGGCGCTTAAGGAGGGGTGGGGAATTACTTGTCAAATATCCACGTTTTTCCATTGAATATATTAGAGCCTATTTTGCCTGTCAAAACGATTCAAAGTTAATCTGTTTAGTTACTGGTGACTAGTGAATTTGGTACGGTGAGAGGTGGATGGTGTATGTTTCTCAGGTCATAACATAATTGTGACTGGAAAGGAGGAAGGAGTCACCCAGCACAAGGCATGGGAGTTGATGTCCGATGTTTTCTGTTATCACCCCCTACATGGCTAGTGTTTTAAGTGTAGTCAGAAATTGGATGGCTATAAAGTTTCTAAATCTTAATCCTGCCCGTGGAAAACACACATTTTTGTTTGTTCACCTCTGATGTCCCACATTTTGCTGGACCCTACATTCTTACTGGATTTAGAACTCTGTGCACTTTACCCTGTTAACTGGTAGAAAAGTGTGTATGATCCCTCTTTTATCAAGGTCAGTTTAGCATACTCTTTACTGGCATAATTAACTTTCCTATAAGTCCCTAGTATATAGTGCAAAGTGTACCCAGGGCTTAGAAGTTAAACGCCACTCATGGACTGCAGCACCTATTGTGCCATCCACTACAGCGGCAGTGCAAACATGGCTTCAGGCCTACAATTGTAGCCTCACTGCAGTAGTGCAAAACTCCATTTTGACCTCCCAAAATAGACCTTGTTGGCAGGTCAAACCCTCCCTTTTAAATATGAATAAGCCAAACCTATGTAGGATTTGCACCCCTAAGACAGGGTGCATGGTATTTAAAATTAAGACATGAAGAAGTTTATGTCAAAGAAACGCAGTGCAGCAAGTCACCTTGCTGAACTGAACTGCACTGCGTTACAGGGAAAGGGCAGGAATGCACCATATTTACTCCAATACAACACATTCCTGTCCTCTCCTTAGTGCTGGCACACAATGGGCTCCCTATTGCCAAAGCAGGCACCCGTACACCTTCTTGCACAAAATAATCCCCAGAGGCAGAATTTTTTATCTATCCATGCTGCAGAATACAGCACACAAAGAAACAGGAAGTAACTAGGAGAAATAAAGATATTTCCCCTTGTTACCCCTCCCCTGGGAAGGTGTAGCATTTTGGCACATTCCCAGGTCTACCAGCAATGGTAAGTCTGGGAATGTGGCAATGTCCATGGGACGCCTCACCGGGGTAGAGTAAAGCAATGCAGCAAGTGCTCTGGGTTGTGTTACTCCTGAATTATCAAGCCACTCAGGGCCACAGCAAGTCGCCTTGTGTGGCTTGATAAATCACTTTTTTGGGTTTGCGTCATGCATGTAACATACTGTGTGTTGCAAATGCGATGCAAATCCTTGATAAATATGCCCCACATTGTTAGCGTCTTTACAGTGACAGCACCCAAAAGCTACTTTGAATGTAGGATGGCATCTAGAGAAACACTGGGGGGGGGGGGGGGGAATACGGAACAAGGCATGCCTATACCATGCATATTTATTTATTTATAAAGTTTTATATAGCGCTAACATGACCCTAGAGGGTATCAGAGCGCTTTACAGTACACCATCCGGAAACATTAGATGATTGAGTAGTTAATATGCATACATTCAATATTCGACATTCAGCACAAAAAGAGGTAGACAGTGGTACATAAGATAACATGTTGCTAGCAGTCATGTATGATTTAAAGTCTTAGGATGTGAATTTTAGAAGCACTGTGGTACATAAGATAACATATGTTGCTAACAGTCACGTATGATTTAAAGTCTTAGGATGTGAATTTGTTCAATACCTTTCCACGCATGCCTTCACAGCGTGAGATAAATATATAGTAAGGTAAGTGAAACACATACGTATCTTATATCTACATATATGTGTGTGTGTGATTTTGTGTATTTAAATATATATATTACCTACTGGCAATAGGTAGTCATAGTTAGGACCTAGTTTCCATAGGAAAAGCGTTTTGACTTGCCTATAACTTTGGCGTCATTTGACCTATCTGCATGAACATTTCCCAAAAAAGTGTCTATATAGTTTCTGTATATCATGGAAAGTTTCGGGATGATCTGTGAATTGGGGACCAAGAAATAAGGGTGGAAAATAAGGGTGCATTTGTAATGTTAGTTCCCATAGGAACGCGTTGTCGAACTTACAGCACAAACCATTGGACTGAAATACATCCAATTTGGCAGAAAGGTAGATGTTGTTAAGCAGATTATGCTTTCCTTTATATGGTGCAAATCTGTTCAGTACTTTATGCAAAATTTAAGCCAAAAATCATGGTGATGACTCTGGCCGCAGATATTTTTCGACGATTTTGCGATGAATCACAAATGCACACACCCACGTGAATGCTCTGATTGGCTGGACACAACCTGAACAGAAAGTTGCGGCCACCATTTTATTGATCGAGCACGGTTACCGGGCCTGAAAATGCTGTGGGAAAGCAAACAGAAGTGGTCATTGTCGAGATACTCTGACTCCATGTTTCAGAAACATAAGTGTTAGTTACACAAGTAATGTGTCCAAAGTTAGATTTTTTAATTTTGCACGATATTCACGACAATGGCACAATCACCAGCGTGACCCCATGCGTACCATTGCAGCAACACTGCAAATATTGGTGAAAATATAAAAAGATATATCAGTGACTCATTAATGCACATTATATTATATTGGGACTCTGAAAAATGTTTTTATGGAGTTATTTAGATAGTGATTTATCTAGTGTGATGATTAGAATTAATTATATAGTTACATTTTATTTAATGTGGTGGTGGCTTGTAAATTCCTGTTTTTGCTTTCTGCTTTCACGCTGAATCAGCATGAATCGTGATTACAGACATCATCGCGATCTCCAGACTCACAATGAAAACAGATATTTGGTTTTAGAGACGGTTGTTTTAGAAATACACTAGAAAAATATGAGCTTGAAGTGTACAGTAATAATCCCCTAGTGTGTAAAATAAAATAATGTAATATGTGTGCAAATATATGTGTTTTTCACTTTATGGTAAAGGCACGTTCGTCGCAGTTAACGGCATCATTGCAACTTCCAGAATAACCGCGAAAACGGAAAATAGGTCTTAAAGCGGGATTTTAAAGAAATGTAGTACCAAAATATGAGTTAAAAAAAAAATTTTAAGAAGCATGTATATAGTAATATATGTAGCACAATGTAAGATGTTTTTTTGTTCATATTTTTGGATGTGCTAGTGTCTGCTTTTCTTTTGCAATTTTGTGACGTATTCCCAAAACCTAAAAAAAAAATCTTCATAAAGAATGGGAGAGGATGTAGCCTTACGGCTAGAGTGGTCAACCTCGAAGCTGGGGAACTGAGTTTGAGTCTCAGCAACGACGCTCAACATTTTGTGATTCTGGGCAACAATTCTGCCTAACAAACAAAATTAATCTGTTAATCTGTAACGAAACTGGTGCTCTGATACCTGATATCTTTGGGTCTAGTTTGCGCTATATAAAAAATAGAAAATTAACAATATTTCGGGCACTAGGGTGTCTCTGACAAGAGCCTTGGTGTTGATTGTGTGTATTTGATAGCTACACATAAGACTAGATGCAGAGTTTCAGGTTACTTAGAAAAACCCTGTTGCCTTCGCCTATAAAGTGCATTCCATTACTTCTATAAATTCCATTCATGTCAAAATGCAGATTGTTGTTATAGATACAGCCCATGAGATGGTCTCTGAGGAATGTAGAAACAGTTGTATTAACCTGTTTCCTGGCTTTGTCAATTTGTGGACAGACCACTTCCATTTCTGTCTTTGGCATATATTAGAGTACACCAAGACAGTGTGAGGGAAAAGTGACAACAGTTGTGCAAAGGTGTATTTCATTATGATTTCCAGCCCCACACCAGTCAATGTGCCTAGGTCATTGCCACCACAGTGCACAACCATGGGGTGAGGAGCTTTGCCATCCATAATGGTTTTAACCAAAGCCAGCAACTGATGAAACATTAGCCCTACCTCACCAAACCATGTAATCTCCATATTTGGCAAACCGGAGTCCCTGTCAATACCTCTCTTTATCGCAGCCTCTTTAGCCCAATAGACATAGCTATGGCCAACAATCCACACTTTAAGTATTTTGAAATGAAGGAGCAATAGCAGTCAGAAGAAGGGAGGAGCGAATAAGGCAGTTTTCCAAATGAAAAGCAGTTAAAATTGAGGTGTTTTCTTTTTTATTAAAAATATATATTTCATTGGATGCTGTCAGCAAGTGAATAAAATTAAGTAGTGTGTTGGATGCATGAGTAAGAAGTCCTATTATTGGCTGTTGTTTAAACAAAGGGATGTAATACAGGAATGGATATGCTTCTGAATCTGTGCAATAAACCACACCTGCAGGAGAGTAGGGACAGCAAGCTGAGCACAGAGGCTAAGCAGGAGAACAATGATGCTGCATAGATTTGGGGAACGGAGGGTAAGAGGAGTGTGCAGGGAGATCGGCTAAATGGAAGGCCGTGGTAGCACATAGGACCATGCAGGGCAGGATGGGGGCTGGTGCATGGACTCAGACAACAGAGGGTAGGGAGAAATTGGATAGGGCAGCAAGCAAACTGTTTAGGGAAGGCAAGAAGGGCAGTGGCAGAACAACATCCACACACAGCTGTAATGAGGGAGCATGGTCATGGACATGGACAATGGATGGCAAGAAGGAGGGGGCAGGAGCAGCAAGTATGGGTGGGGCAGCACAATGCCAGGCCCTTCATTCAACCCCGCCCCCACGGTGCATTGCGATGGGCATCTTACTTCACGTTAAATAAACTTTAAAATTAATTGAAAAAAACCAAAGGATACAGGGATGTCTTAGGAAATAGAATTAAAAAAAACATAGAAATTCACTGAAAAAAACAAATGTTACAGGGACGTTATAGTTAGGCTGACATTTCACTCGTACAAAACCAAAGTAATTCAGCTGGTATAGTCAGTTGAGCTAACTATAACTCATGCCCCCGCAATGCACTGCTTATGACTTCACGTGTTACATCACTCATGACATGGTCGTGACATCACTGATGACATTATCCACAGAATCTCTGATGCACACATTCCCATCCCATATAAACATTCATACTCCCATTCCAACTTCCACACTGCCATTCTCAAAACCATTGACACACCCATACCAGTACGTGCATACCCACTCACTGATTCATTCATAAGTCTACACACACATCCACTTAGTTACCCATACAGCCACTCATATACCAACCCATTCACTAATACAGCCACTGATATATTCCCTCATTCACCCATATAGCCACTCACACACTGTCAGTCAGTCATAGAGCTACTCACACACCTACTCACTCACCAATAGAGTCAATCACACAGCCATTTACTCACCTATACAGTTATACACACACGTACTCAGTTATTCATACAGATACTAACACATACTCACTCACCTATACAGTCATCCACACAAGTACACACTTGCCCATACAACCACTATCACAATACCTCACTCACACATAGTCACTAATATACTCCAACACTCACCTATACTGCCTTTCACATATCCAATTACTCACCCATATACCACTGACACATCCACTCAGTCACTGACACAGCCATACACACACCCAGTCACCAATACAGCCCCTCACTAATGCACTCACTAACCCATATAGCCACTGCCTCACCCACTCACTAATCCATGCAGGCATACACCCTCTCACCCACCCACACAGACACTCATACACCTATACAGGTACTCGGACAATCAATCACCCACCACCACTTAGACACCATCTGACAGACAGAAAAAGATATTCAGACAACCTAGTCAATCACCCATACATTCACTGAGACACCTAATCACTCATGTATACAGTCAGTCACACACCCACTGAATTCTCCATAATGGCACTCATATACCCATTGATTTATCAATACACCTTGGTATATATATTTAACACTCATAAACATTTTAAAAATACTTACAGTCACTGGATATTGACATCAGTGATGTAATTTGAGATGTCATCAGTGATGTCACAGAACAAGATATGAGTGAAGTAACATGTGAGGTCAAAAGTAGTGCATTGCGGGGGTGCGAGCTATAGCTAAATCAGCTAACTATAACTGCTAAATTTCTGTGGTTGTGTACAAGTGAAATGTCAGCTTAACTATAATGTCCCAGTAACATTTATTTTTGAATTTCTATGGTTCTTTTAATTCTATTTCCTAACTATAACGTCCCTGTAACCTTTGGTTTTTCGGTAAATAGAGATATATATATATATATATATATATATATATATATATATATATATATATATATATATATATATATATATATATATATATATATATATATATATATATATTTACCATAAGGAAGATAATCAATTCTCAATGGCCCATAGTTTTAACTGATGGAGTGCTTAATGCGGTTTTACCATCTAAACCCAATTTTACGTACCGAAATGCGCATTCTAATAGGAGTGATTTGGTAAAGACGAGTCCTAAGCTCTATAAGAAGGACAATTGGCTTTCTCAAAAGAAAGGCTTTTTCAAGTGCAGTACGTGCAGAGCGTGTAAATTTGGGATTAACACCAATTCCTATAAAAATGCATTTTCTGATGAGTTGATCAAGATAAGAGGACATTTCACGTGCAAAACAGATCATGCCGTGTATGTCCTCTCATGTGTATGTGGTCTCCAATATGTGGGGAGCACGAAACTCCAGGTACACGCTCGCATTTTTCAGCACTTGAGAGCAACTGTGAATTCAGATCCCTCCTATCCGGTGGCTTGACACGTCAAGACAGAACATGATAATGATCTTAATGTCATTTTGTAATCGATAGTGTCCCTCCAAATAAAAGAGGAGGGAATAGGGAGAAGTTGCTCAGACAATTGGAAACATGATATATGTTAGAGCTCGATACCAAGACCCCTAGAGGACTAAACATTTTTGAGGAATTACATCATTACCTCTAAACAGTTTATGACCTCCTCCATTAGTAGAACATGCCATATACACACATTTTGTCTAGGTACGTTATAAGAACAGTTAGAATATCATGTATATCTGGTTTAATACTATTTTTAGATAATTTTTGTACTGTGGTTTTAAGCTATTTATTCTGGGTTCAGTTTTACATCTCCATCTGGTGTCCGGTATTTGTGTGCTTTATCATGAATTTATATTTTATGAATGTATGGTTTTATACTACTTATTGGCGCCATTTGCACAGGTACTGTTTGACCCTTTTAGTCTATAACTTAGCAGTCCGATATGAAATCTACAATGAATGCAAAATCTTTTTGCCTTTGGAGATGGTCTTTGCTTTGATCCTAAGTTCGGACGGCTGTCCGGACTTTACACTGGTATGATTGCAGGAGAATTAAGGATAGGATAATAATATTTTTCTCTGCTGCCTGCTCCCAATTTTTCCAAACCAGTTCTAGTTGAGAACTGAGAGTTCCCGGCTGGGAACATTTTATGCACTTTATTTTTAGCCCTTTAAACTTAGCACTTTAGATTGTCATGAATATGACTGGGGCGTATGGGATTCAAATTAGAACATAGATCGACAAGATGTTTGCACAATGGTATTTTTAGACATTAAAGCTGGTAATCATACTCTTAGAAGAATAGAATCAATCTGTATTATGCTGAGATATTTAATTGAATTCTTCTTATTGTGTGTTTCAAAGGCATATTGAAATATAGTCCATGCCATACGGGACATTTACAATGTTTATTTATTTACTGTTGAATTCCTGCCATATTTGCACAGTAATATGAATTTCTTTGACCATCATTGTAAAATCTATTGCAAATTTAATCATACATTTGAACAATTTTTAAATGCATCAGAATGTTCAAGAATTATGTTTGTTTCTACGTTATTTGCGCCAGTCTGTTTTCTCTCAATTGACCCGAGGTTTAAGTCTTTTAACTATGAGTATTAAGGGTCAAATGACATCCGCTTTATTCTATTGGTGGTTAGTTATTTAAATTTTGTTTGGTAATGATCACTTTCATCTGGTCAGCAAGGCGACTGAGTTCGCCGAAACGCGTCGGATTGTGGCACTCTCGATTCACTTGTTAATGAAATAAAAACTCTGCAAACGCGAAACCTGACTGAAGCGTCTGTCTCTCCCTGGAGGTGGTGTTCGGCATTCTTTTGGAGGATTGTTATATTGTATATATATTACCTACTGGCTGTCGCCAGTAGGTATATATAGTTAGGATTTTTTCTCTATGGGACTTTTGAAAATTCTATGTCTAATAACTTTGGCGTTTGTGGACGGAATCGGCTGAAATTTTCAGGAAAATGGCACATTGTGTTTCTGACCAGCCCCTGAAAATTTGGGGGGGGGTTCGTCAAGGGGGGGCCGAGAAAAAAGGGGGGTCCCAAAACGCGTTTTTCCCATGTTAATTTCCATAGGGCGTTTGGCCTCACTTTTAGCTCGAACGGCTGAATGGATTTGCACGAAACTTGGCAAAATTGTAGGGACTGTTAGCCCGATGTGCCTTTGCTGGGTCTCAATATATGTGCTCCAGTGGATTTTGAGAAATTAACGTTTTAAAAAATTTATATATCTGTGACAGCGTCCCAGATAGCGCTCCAGATCGCGTACTTTTCGCGTCACAGAGCTTTGCGAAGCGATGCTGATTGGCTCTCCGGTGTCTGTCAACATTCTAAACAGTCCGGAGCGGCCGCCATCTTGTCTCTCGGTAGGATCGAGAGACAAGAAGAGGTGAAAAACGAAGGGGGAATTTAATGAAAGGGGGCAAGGTAGACCCCTCTTGACCCCCTAGGAATGATGTTGGGGTTATTAAAGGGTCCCGTGGGGAAAATTAAAAAAATTTGATTTTTCACGGTAGAAGCGCTTCTCGGTTCGCAAATTAACGGCTGAATGGATTTGCACGAAACTTGGCAAAATTATAGGGACTGTTAGTCCGATGTGCCTTTGCTGGGTCTCAATATATGTGCTCCAGTGGATTTTGAGAAATTAACGTTTAAAAACAGGTATATCTGTGACAGCGTCCCAGATAGCGCTCCAGATCGCGTACTTTTCGCGTAACGGAGCTTTGCGTAGCGAAGCTGATTGGCTCTCCGGTGTCTTTCAACATTCTAAACAGTCCGGTGCGGCCGCCATCTTGTCTGTCGGTAGGATCGATAGACAAGAGGAGGAGAAAAACGAAGGGGGAATTTAATGAAAGGGGGCTAGGTAGACCTCTCTTGACCCCCTAGGAATGATGTTGGGGTTATTAAAGGGTCCCGTGGGGCAAATAATAAAAATTTGATTTTTCGCGGTAGAAGCGTTTCTCGGTTCGCAAACTGGTAGCGAAACGTGAATTCGCCATTTTGTGTTTCGATTTCATTAAATTACTAGGTATAAGGGGGTACGGGAGACGTATCCTGACCCCTTTTGTTTTCTGAGGGTGGCTGAGGAGGCTCATATATGTTGATACATGTCTTCCAGCGGCTGTGCGTGAGTGTTTTTTTTTTTTTGTTGCGTGACGTCTGTTAACGTTTGATTCGATGGAAATCAGGAACTGTTGACCGTCATGTTGTCACTGCGAGTAAATATTTTGTTTTAAATAATTGTTATAAATTAATCCTTATTGATAAACATTGTCTGCGCCATCTTGTCTTTTTTGCAATGCCACACTTTTGTTGAGCACGGCAGCCATTTTAGATGCCTTGACCAGACCCACTGTCTGCACCCTCGCAAGCATCTCCCCCACGCACTGGTCACTCCCGCTCTCTTTCTCATGTATGGGCTAGAAACCTCCTCCCTTCTGCGCTGTTCTTCTCTGAGAATCACACCCTGTGCCCGCCCGACACCTGCCTTTCACCCTATTCACTACCGCACCCACTGACACTCCTCTTCCTCTGTGTCCGATTGTCCAGGCCCGTCCCAGGCTATCACCTAGCCCTGCAGATGTAGTTTATGGCCTCAACTGTAAAGAATCACCCCTCTTCAAAGAAGTTACAGTAGATCAAGGCCCCCACCCGATGAGATCCGTCACACTACATGCGTTCCTGCAATCTGATAACCATCCTGTATTGTGATTGGAGAGGGGATTCTCACTGTGAGGGTGTGTGGGACCGAGCCTGAAGCGGAAGATTCCAGGGATGCCTTTTGGTACATCAAAGTCTTCACAATTATGTGTCACATTAAAAATATATAGCACTCACAAAAAAGTAGAAGGAAAATAACACTTTAATAATTTATAAATATATACATCGCAACAAAAACAGTAAACACCTTAAAACATTTTTTATTAAAACAGAAGCAACAATGGTCAGTAGCGGTCTGTTGTGCGAATAGTCCCAAGGCAGCATATTTACCTAGAGTGGTGCTGTGTAGGACATTCTGAATGGAAATTAACCAGAACTATAACCATCTACTTCCAATAATATAACTTTTATGCCCAAATTACGCAAAGATTTAGCTAATCTGCTAAAGGGGGGAGTCGCCATTTCTTTACAATAATCAATAATGAAAAATCAACATCAATAGTGTTGTCCGTATTCCCGATGCAGCACTATAGTGCAACATACACAGCACCTGGGGTGTCAAGAGTGAACAGGTCCTAGCTGCTTAACCAATGACTGACAAATGCTATATTAAACACTTACTATGTATAATACTTGCGTTCACAATAGTTTTACTTTACAAAACAGAACAAAAGATGTCCCCTGTAAGTAAACCCATATTAGCTGTTTCAGTTATTGAACATCCTAAGGTTTTATGACATGGGGAACAGTAGTGATATCCTGGGCGGGTGATGGAACTGGGTTTGTTAATGGAAAAACATCTACAGAGAAAACTATTGGTAAATTATACTTCTCCGGAAATTTAAAACTCACAAATGTTTCATTTGTGTAATCCTTTTATGAACATGTACATTAAAAAACTAAAAGAAATGCCAAGAACGTCCCATGTGAAAGTGAATTTTATCTGGCAATTTTTTTCTTTTCCTTCTCATGAAAAGAAAGTTAAAGCCAGGTTCGTTACCTGCCTCATCTGCAAAAAAAAAACTCTCGAGAGGGACCGAAAAAAAATATTGCTATGGTAATCATACCATGCATCGGCACATGGAGAGGTGGCACCCTTTTAATTATTCTAAAGCACAACTTCGAGATTTGGGGGATAACCCCCGACCGGCAAAAACATCCACCAATGACTTAGCAATAAGTGAGTCAGAGGCAAGTGAAACGGTCCCAAATCTGCAAAAGAACTTTGGGCAGATGAGATTGACTTGTGTAGCATGTGGAAAATTAATTTCATGCGGAGAGATCAGTATTACTTCAATAAATACAGTAATCAATGATGCATTAGAACTTAATATCAATTCATTTTCCGATCGTGTAATCAGTACCTGTCCCATGTCAATTCATTGTTCGAACTTATAATCAATACCCATCCCGGATCAATTCATTGTCCGAATATATAATCAGTAAAAAGTGCGACAAGTGCAACAAAATCATATCGATAATTCATTGTGAGCAAGTACCAAAAGTGTCGACAATTCTAACCTTCAATAAATACAGTAATCAATGATGCATTAGAACTTAATATCAATTCATTGTCCGAATGTGTAATCAGTACTAGTCCCATGTCAATTTATTGTTCGAACGTATAATCAATACCCATCCCGGATCAATTAATTGTCCGAACATATAATCAGTCTTATCCCATATCAATTCATGTGCTAAAAACTGCATACATATCTCATGATATCAAGGCTGAGCAATCGGGGCACAATAGTTTCATTTGTACCGGCCCCATTTTGGGTGAGGTCAGGAAGGTCCAAGTATAGTCAAAATGTCTGCACCAACTCGTGGTTGGACCGGGACCTCTTTCGGCAGTCTAAAAGTTTTCGTTGAAGGGTAGTAGAGGGGACTGGCGACATGAACCATCAGTCAAAGAGGGGTGGGAGGTAAAAATCTCTCCTACCGGGTCATACTGGTGTCCCACCGGAACTGATCAAGTTGGTAGTCTTGCAGGATTTTGGTGATTTCAAGACTGAGGCCGGCGCCGGCATGAGCGCGCCGACGTCTCGCGGCTACATCGTGGTCGTTCCATGGGTGATCATGGCAGTCATTCCCCATCGGGGGTCGGGGGCCCCCGTGGCTCTAATAGAATCTTCAAAGTTGAGGAGAACGTTTCTGGATGCAGGACTCATTTTCTAGTTGAACTCAGAAGCGCCGTTGCACCGCAACAGTGGACGAGACCCCCGCTGGGTGAGCGGAGCATCATTGCCTCGCAATAGTGGACGAGACCTTTTGTCGGGTGAGTGCAGCATCGCTGCATCACAAGAGTGGAGAAACCCTTTTGTTGGGTGAGTGCAGCGTCGCTGCATCGCAAGAGTGGAGAAACCCTTTTGTTGGGTGAGTGGAGCGTCGCTGCATCGCAAGAGTGGAGGAACCCTTTTGTCGGGTGAATGCAGCGTCGCTGTATCGCAAGAGTGGAGGAACCCTTTTGTTGGGTGAGTGGAGCGTTGGGGGTGCAGCCGAGGGGCCCTCACCTGTGGGGGTGGGAGAGGCTTGTTCGCGCCGCCTCTCCCTCCCAGCGCACCCCATGCCGACACCTGGCGTTAATATCCGTGATGTCCGGACCAGGCGATAAGGGGGGGGGGGGCGGAGGCAGAGGCAAGACATCCCCCCCGTGGCCTGCAGGGCGCCGCTTCAGGCCCGAACGGGGAGCTCATATCAAGCCGGGGCCAGACCAGGAGATACGAGGGGGGGGGGTCGGTGGCATGTGCAAGACATCCCCCCCCCCGTTGTCGCAGCCATTATCTAAGAAAGAAGAAGAATCCCGTCGGCTTCGGCTCCTCTCCTGGCCCACCTTACGGGATGACCTCCCCGGCCGACGGCTGCCAGCAGGACTCGCCCTACACGTGCCGAAGGCCTCATCTTCCGGATGGGCGTAGCCGCGAACCTGTTGCACTTCGGGAGTTTCCGGAATGGGGGTAGGTATTTGCTGATTTGTATTTATTTCATGTTACCGTTATTGAGCGTGGCGGGCGGTGGGACAGACATGCTTGGAGCAGTGGGGGGGGTGGCGGAGCCTAGCTACCTTGTGGCTGCCGTAACGTCAAGCTTGGCTTCTTTCACCACTTTCATGTTTCTTATTTCTAGCGAAGTCAAAAACTCATCAGAGGCCTACTGATTTTGTTCGATTTCTTTCCCTTCCTTTTCAAGTGTGTTTCATGCTAAAGTTTCTGTTTAACAGGATACAGGGATTACTTCGTATTTTACATATGTCTTCTTTATTAGGGGTTCTCTCCGGTTGAGTCAGATGATGTACCTCTAATAAATGGTCCGGGTGGAACTAGTTTCTCAATCAGTGGGGAGTAGATGGGCATGACAGATTACAACGGGGGACAAAGGTCCACATTACCCTTCCTTCACTACTTGCAAAGACTAGACAGAATATTTCTATTCCACGTTATTTGCAAACAGAGAGTACCTCGAAAGAACTATTCCTTGAACAATAAATGTCCAGCCAATCAATCAATCAGGCATGACGGATTACAACGGGGGACAAAAGTCTGCATTACCTATCCTTCACTATCTGCAAAGGGAGACAGAATATTTCTATTCTTCTCTGTTTGTAGACAGGGAATATCTCAAACAGCAATAATCGATAAAAAAATTAGTAGGATTATAACAGTTTAATAACTTATAAATATATACATCGCAACAAAAACAGTAAACACCTAAAACATTTTTTATTAAAACAGAAGCAACAATGACAACTAACAGTAGTGATATCCTGGGCGGGTGATGGAACTGGGATTGTTAATGGAAAAAGATCTACAGAGAAAACTATTGGTGAATTATACTTCTCCGGAAATTTAAAACTCACAAATGTTTTATTTGTGTAATCGTTTCAGGTCAAACGGATTGTGGGACAATGTTCACAATGGAAGAGTCACCAAAAGGCATTTGGATCGATGTTGCAGCAGGCTGCCATGTATATAGTTATTTAATAAAACGTTTTACCCTGTTACTTTGCTGGTGTGTTGTATATATTTATAATATTTGCATAGGGTTTGTCGTTATTTTGGGCGGGGTGGGTGGCGGAGCCGAGCTGTCTTGCAGCCATCATGGTGTGGAGCTAAGTTCATCTCACTAGTTTCGTATTTCTCATGAGGGGTTGTTCTTAATGTTTCTATTTTAGCGAGGTCAAAAACAGATCCCATTAGTGGCCTACTGATTTTGCACGATTCCTTTTGTTTTTTTAAACAATTTTTCACTATCTGCAAAGACTAAACAGAGTATTGCGACTCTGTGCTTGTTTGTAAATACAGAATGAACCAAAGAGAACCAATTCTAAAACAGTAAATGCTTGGATAGCAATCAATCAAATAGAGAGAGAAGCAGGCACGACGGATTACAACGGGGCAAAGGCCTGCGTTAACTACCCTTCACTATCTGCAAAGAGAGAGTACTGCTAAGAGAAAAGAGGGGAGGGGTGGGGGGGCAGCGTTCAAAGCACATCAGCGTGCATAAGCACGAAAATGTTTTTACCTATCATGTACTTGACATTTGACAGCTTTTGATATTTGCTATTAAAAAACCATTGAAATTCAATGAAAAAACCATAGGTTTTAGCCCATATATAGTTAGGGATTAGCATTTACAAAACCTTATTTTACTCGCATAAAACCATTGAAATTCGCATATATAGTTAGATGCGCTAACTATATATCGCGCACCCGCAATCCACTGCTGATGATGTCACATATTACATCATTCATGACATGCTCAGTGACATCACTGATGACATCACTGATGACATCTCAAATGACATCACTGATGACATCACTGATGACATCTCAAATGACATCACTGATGACATCACTGATGACAACATCCAGTGACTGTATGTTTCTGTAAAGTTAAAATATGTCTTACATATTGAAGAATGAGTAGATGTATAAGTGTCTGGATGAAGGATTTAGTAGGTGCATGACTGACTGTATGAGTGAGTGATTAAATGTGTCTCACTGAGTGAATGGGTTAGTGACTAAACTGTCTTAATTTGTGCATCATTATGTCTGTTGTTCTAAAAAACTGCTGCATGTGTTGATCAGTAGCTATATGAGTAACTATATCGGTTATTGATTGGTTGCCCAAGTATTTGTATGGGAGACTGAGTGTGTGTGGGTGACTGGGAGGTGTATGACTTTGTGCATAGATGTGTGAGCAGTTGATTCACTAGATGTATGGGTTAAAAGTGCATGTGGAAACAGCTGTATGGGCGGTTGACTGTGTGCATGAGTGTATTGGTGAGTGAATGGATATCTCAGTGCTACATGTCAAAGTAAGTACATATGTAAAACACAGTACATGTGAGAGTTGACATATATAAATAACTGTGCATAAGAGCCAGTGAATGTGTGAGTGGCTGTATGGATCATTGTGAACTTGTATCAGGGATTGTATAAGAGAGTAAATATGTGTTAGTATATGTTTGAATAAGTAAGGTGTGTATAACTGTATAGTAGAGGAAATGGAGGTGTGATGGATTCTTTGCATGACTGACTAGGTGTGTGAGTAACTCCATGGATGAGTGACAGTCTGAGTTTTTGTTTACACTGAGTGTAACTAAGGTTATATTAGAGTCTGAAGAGGTTAATCGTATTATCACATGAATGATGTCATTAGTGATGTGCTCAGTAATGTCAAATGAGATGTCAAATGAGATGTCTTCAGTGATGTCATCAGTGATGTCATCAGTGATGTCATCAGTGATGTCATTTGAGATGTCATCAGTGATGTCATCAGTGATGTCATTTGAGATGTCATCAGTGATGTCATCAGTGATGTCACTGAGCATGTCATGAATGATGTAATATGTGACATCATCAGCAGTGGATTGCGGGTGCGCGATATATAGTTAGCGCATCTAACTATATATGCGAATTTCAATGGTTTTATGGGAGTAAAATAAGGTTTTGTAAATGCTAATCCCTAACTATATATGGGCTAAAACCTATGTTTTTTTCATTGAATATATATATATATATAAATCTTTGCCCTCCTATGTCCGTGACACCAGCGATTTCATAAGGAAAATCAAAGATTTTGTGTGGCATGACAATTATTTGCTCATTGCACTAGAAGTAACTTCATTGTACACTAGCATCCGACATGAGGACAGCGTGAATGCCATTGAACACTATCAGGTGCAGCAAGCTCCTCATTACAAAGAACTTAGTAACATGGTAGTTGAAATGGTAAAGTTCTATCTGAACAATATTTCCATGTTCAACAACTTACTATATCATCAGACAAGAGGAGTTGCCATGGGGGCAGCAGGCAACAAAAATCTATACAAAAGATTATACAAAAAAGTTGGCCATTGGTCCTAAATGACCCAGTGATTCAACCTCAGCTACGGCAGAGGGTGTCTATCACCTACAGCAAAGCCCCATCCATGAGAGATAGCCTTGTTAAAACCAACCCTGAGATTATAGAAGGTAGTAGTTGGTTTCAAACACACAAGGGATTTTTTAAATGCAATTCATGCAAATCATGTATACATGGCATCAGCAAAAATGCATATGTTACTCCTTTTAGAAACAGGGAACACAAGATCAATAGGTTACATGCAAAACTGAGTTCGCTGTACATGTGCTTTTGTGCCCATGCGGCCTTCAATATATAGGCAGCACAAAATTGCAAGTAAATAAAAGGGTGTTGCAAGACTTACGTGCAATCACATATCAAGGAAAACCTCCGGGTAGCTGCGCGCTCAATAAATGCAATTATAATAATAATATTAAGACAAAACATATCCGGTGGCAAGATACTTTAGGGAGTTCCACAAATCTAACAACAGGGAACTCAGCTACTATGTGATTGACGCAACCCCCCCGGTAGATGAGGTGGAGATAGGGAACACAAGGTCAGAAAACTCGAGGCTAGCTAGCTATGACCTAGACCTAGCTCTGTGGCACTTACTAGAGGTACCTGGTGGGCTAGTTGGCCCCTAGGGGACCTCTGGATGGAAGAGTAATTAATTCCCCAACTTAAAACGCGCCACAGGACGTGAATGCACACATATCATCTCAGGCCCAGTCCCCTAACTTCACCACTGTGCAAAAGCGCCCTAGGCGTGTTTTAAGTTGAGGGATTAAGTCCCCTTGAATCCTGAGGTCCGCTGGCGGCCAACTAGCCCTCCAGGTACCTCCAGTATGCGCCAGTGAGCAGAGAGGTGTTCAGAGGCCACGCCCCTTTTTACAACACTCTGCAATGCAGCTCCGTGGCGCTTAGTGGAGGTACCTGGTGGGCTAGTTGGCCCCCAGGGTACCTCTGGATTGAAGAGGAATTAATTTCCCAACTTAAAACACACCACAGGGTGTGTTTGCACACATATCACCTCAGGCCCTGCACCCTACCTTCACCACTGTGCAAACGTGCCCTGTGGCACGTTTTAAGTTGGGGGATTAACTCCCCTTGAATCCTAAGGTCCCCTCGCGGCCAACTAGCCCACCAGGTACCTCCAGTAAGCGCCACAGAGCTGCGTTGGAAATGATATGAAGAAGGATGTAATCGCATGTGACAGAAAGGCATGCATGCCGGAGGTGGGGAGAGTGCTGTGTGCCTTCTTGGACAGGAGGGGTTAATTGGTGGAACATTGTTGCGTGGCTGTCCCTAGCCGCGGAGAAGAGCACCATCTTCGGTTCTGGCTGAAACAGCAGCAGAGCGCGAAGAGGCCGATGAGAGGAATGGTTCCTTTCTGCCAGCCGCTGGTGGTTGTGATGTTGCCACACCCACTTAGGGTGTTGTTCATTGAATAAAGGCGTGCAATGAATGGAGTGGTGAGATCTTCTCCTTCTTTTCCTTTGCAGAGTCCTGATGAAGAGGCGTTCCCGCCTTGAAACGCGTCAACATGGAAATGATATGAAGAAGGATGTAATCGCGTGTGACAGAAAGGCACGCATGCCAGAGGTGGGGAGAGTGCTGTTTGCCTTCTTGGACCGGAGGGGTTCATTGGTGGAACATTGTTGCGCGGCTTCCCCTAGCCGCGGAGAAGAGCACCATCTTCGGTTCTGGCTAAAACAGCAGCGGAGCGCGGAGAGGCCGCTTAGGGGTATGGTTCCTTTCTGCCAGGCGCACTCTCGTGGGGCGATCAAGCATGCGATACAGAACTTCTACCCTCCTATAGGAATCACAAAAGATGCGAAACAAATTTAGGAAAATAGGAACCTACTAAATGGATAAAATAGAACTCACTACTCAATGGACTTCAAAGACCAGCATGCCGCTGGTGGTTGTGATGTTGCCACACCCACTTAGGGTGTTGTTCATTGAATAAAGGCGTGCAATGAATGGAGTGGTGAGATCTTCTCCTTCTTTTCCTATGCAGAGTCCTGATGAAGAGGCGTTCCCGCCTTGAAACGCGTCAACATGGAAATGATATGAAGAAGGATGTAATCGCGTGTGATAGAAAGGCACGTATGCCGGAGGTGGGGAGAGTGCTGTGTGCCTTCTTGGACCGGAGGGGTTCATTGGTGGAACATATATATTTTATCACAGCAATGCACTAGAAAATAAATAAAGAAATTTACCAGCGGCTGCTGACTAAAACAAGGTGTCCGTTTCTCTCATTCGTGACGAGCGCCGGAAATATGGCGTGGAGAGTGGATTTCTGATATCCATATATATATATATACATATATATATAATACATATATTTACTCAAGAAAAGTTACATGGACATTATAGTTAGGGAATAGATTTTTTTTTAAAACATAGAAATTCACTGAATAATCTAAAGCTCTAGGGATGTTATAGTTAGCCTCACATTTCACTCGTACAAAGCCATTGAAATTCTGCAGTTATAGTTACCTGAGCTAACTATAACATATGGCACTGCAAAGCACTGCTTATGACCTCACATATTACGTCACTTGTGACATGTTCGATGACATCACTGATGACATTATTGATGGCACCTCAAATGACTGCACTGATGACACCACTGATATCATCCACAGACCCATTCACACACCCACACAACCTCTCATACACACACTCACACACCCACTCACATACCCATCTATAGACCCATACAACTACTGAGACACACAATCACTCACTCATACATACACTCACACAACCACTCACTCACCCATATAGCCACTCACAACCACTCACTCACCAATATAGCCACTCATACAACTACTCACTCACCACACAGCCACAGTGGCTGACCTTTATTTTGCCATATCTGCTCATTTCTGACCTTTATTTTGCCTCTTCCTGCTGTTTTCTGGCTTCTATTTTTCCTCTTTATGCTTCCTTCTGACCTTTATTCTGTCTCTTTCTGCTAATTTCTGACATTTATTTTGCTCTTTCTGTTCATTTCTAACCTTTTTTCTACCTCTTTCTGCTCGTTGCTGACCTTTATACTTCCTCTTTCTGCTCGTTTATCATCTTTATACTGCCTCTTTCTGCTCATTGCTGACCTTTTTTTTGCCTCTTTCTGCTTGTTTCGAACCTTTATCCTGCCTCTTTTTGCTCTTTTCTGATCTCTATTTTACCTTTATTTTGCCTCTTCCTGCTCATTGCTGAACTTCATTTTACCTCTGTCTGCTTGTTTCTCACCTTTATGAGGCCTCTTTCTGCTCATTTCTGACTTTTATCTTGCCGGATTCTGCTCGTTGCTGACTTTTATTCTGCCTCTTTCTGTGCGTTGCTCATCTATATCTTGCCTCTTTCGGCTCGTTGCTGACATTTATTCCGCCTCTTTCTGCTACTTTTTTACCTTTATTTTGCCTCTTTCTGCTCATTGCTGACTTTTAATCTGCCTCTTTCTGCTTGTTTCTCACCTTTATCTTGCCTCTTTCTGTTCATTACTGACCTTTATTCTGCCTGTTCTTGCTTTTTTCATACCTCTATTTTGCCTCTTTCTGCTCTTTTTCACCATTATTCCGCCTCTTTCTGCTCCCTTCTGAACTTTATTCTTCCTCATTCTGCTCATTTATGACCTTTATTTTGTTTCTTTCTGCTCCTTTATGAATTTTATTCTGTCTCTTCCTATTCATTTCTGACCTTTATTTTGCCTCTTTCAGCTCTTTTCCGACCTTTATTCTGCCTCTTTCTGCTCGTTTCTCATCTTTATTCTGTCTCTTTTTACTCGTTTCTAACCTTTATTCTGCTGCATTTCTGACCTTTATTTTATCTCTTTCTGCTAGTTGCTGACCTTTATTCTGCCTCTTTCTGCTCGTTTCTCACCTTTATTGTGCATCTTTTTGCTCCTTTCTCATCTTTATTCTGCCTCTTTATGCTCGTTGCTGACCTTTATTCTGCCTCTTTTTGCTCATTTCTCACCTTTATCTTGCCTCTTTCTGCTCATTGCTGACCTTTATTCTGCCTCTTCCTGCTCAAGTATCATCTTTATTTAGTCTCTTTCTGCTTGTTTCTGACCTTTATCTTGCATCTTTCTTCTTGTTGTTTACCTTTCCCTGGGACCGCGGTAGGACCCTCAAGGCTCCCGCAGTCCCAGCCGGCTCCCTGCCTCAAGTGGGAGCCGGCATTGCTGATGCACACAGGGAGCTATTGGAAATGCAGCTTGCTGCAGGCAGGAGCAAAACTTTCATCGCTTTAACTACCCATATGTCTGTGGGCAGAGAAAGGGATGAACCCTCCACTTCCAGCGTGCGGGAACACCTTGACAGCTCAAGCCTGCTGGAACCAGTATTTGCCTTAACTTGGTGGGAAAGCAAAAGCAAACAGCTATGTCCTGAGGGTGGGTACCCCAAGACATAGCAGGAACTGACCCGGGGGAGTGGGGCCCTAGGGCCATGTATGGTTTCAGGAGGGGGGCCACAGAGCCTATAAGACACTCCCTGCCTCTTTATTTCACTCTTGCAGGTTCTTGTTCATTCCTGCTTTCTCCTTTTTTCACTGTTATTCAGTCTTTCTCTTTCCTCTTTTTTATCCTTTTGTGTTTTCTCTCTCTTGCTCATGAAACAACGTCTGTTGAAGAAACGTAGGAGTCTGTCCCCAATTATAGATCTCGTGGGCCACACTTTGAACCACTGGTTCAATGTAAGTACTTTCTCAGACAGTCTCTACTGGACCAAGGAGAGGCGCCATCTGGCCACAGGTCAAGTTAACTTGAACTGGCAACCCAGAATTGGCTTTTTACCATGGCTCTATGAAGCAAACTTGGCAAATGACAAAAAAGCTCTAGGCTATTTTAACAGATTTACATCAAGAATCGGGCAGTGTCAAACGACCTGTAGCTCTTAGGATGCTCATCTCATGCACCTTTAATTTTACATCTGGCTGTGGCATTATACCCAAGCAAAATACCACGGAAACATAGAAAATGCATTTTATAGGTAACAAAGCATCAAACTTCACATGCAAAGTGGCATTGTGCACAATCACATGCAGCATAGACTTGGCAGCTCTTGCAGCCTTAAAGGACCTTTTATTTGTTTTTAGGTTTGGCTTCACAATGCAGCTACCCATAGGACGTATTGTTACCAATTCTTTAAAGTATATTTAGAGAGGGCTTTGGCTCCACTCAGAGGAGTATTACTCTCTAACTTCATACTATTGGTTATTTTGGTGTATCATTCCAAGTTCTAGGGCGTGCTTCCATTTGAATGGATGAGGGACTATTTTACATCAGAACACACTATCACTTTCATTGTTTTGTCTCCTACCTTTTTCTACCTTTTTCCCAGCAGTGTCATAGATAATAGGGCAGGCTTAAAGGTGATACACTATATTTAGGCACATTAAAGTCAGACTTATTGGCTGAGCCAATTGCCTGTTTATTCCTAGCTTTTTTATTTCTTGGCACAGAGATGTCCCAAAGTGTGTCGTTATAGTGTCTAGCTGCAAGGTTGAGTGTCTAAAAAGAGGGGTTGCCACATTTCAGATAATAGGAAATTTATCAGATTGTCTGGACCTCATCTCACGGAGAAAACAATTCTTTTGCTTTTCCTGGCTGGCAGGGCTTAGTGTACTTTTATCTTCTGATGCTGATAGAGGCAGAATGTTGGGTCATATTTTTGCAGTGGGAAATGTCCAAAGAACTTGACCAAGTGCCCAGGAATCAGCAAGTCTAGTCCGAGAGATTTTGATGAACCCTACAGTGGTAAGCAGTGGTTTGACTTTGCCTGGCAAGCAGGGCTTCGAGGTACATTCACCTTCTAATTTTGATTAAGGCAGTTTGTGGGTCGTAGGTTAATGGAAACAATCAACACCATTGAAAGAATCAGCAAGGCTAGCCTTATCCATTGTGACCTGCCATATAGCAGACTTTGCTGTCTCAGGGCAGTCTTGCAGTGTCCAGCACACTCAGTCAACACACACTGCATTCAGAGAGGTTGAAATAGGAGCTGCAAATTAAACTGGCTATTATTGATTTAGTGGCAAGGAACCAGACTGTGGAGATCAGAAGGAATGCTAACTTATGGCCTAGAACTCGATACCAAACACCCAGGAGGCCTGAATGCAACAGAAGATCTTTATATGTGCTTATGAAGTATTTTAAATGGGTTTTACGAACTGCTTTTTTACTATTACGCTCCGTCCATCATCCCCTTTGGTATCGTTTTGTTCCCCCTAAGTTGGCAGGGTATGCCCAGACGTGGGTCCCTTACTCACTTTGCCAATGGGTTCAAGATAGCCTGGCTGATGAGGGTTATGAACCCGAAACCTGTCCCAGGATGCTTGTTTCCGGTCCAGGGAAGACATGGCTTGACAGTTGGGGATGGACTGTTCCCATGAGGCACAGGGTCAGACTGATTTGCATATGGCCATGTCTGAACTGGGGTGGTGGAGTGAGCTAAAGAATGGTGATGGATTAAACCCAGATCAGTTGACTGGAGATTAGTGTTTGATTTGCTCAAAAGCTCTGTCCATCATCCCCTTTAGGTATCGCTTTTTACTATTACAGCTGCCAAAATTTATAGGTTTTACGAAGAGCTGGGCTAAGACTGAACAAAATGAGAACTAAATCTATGGCATACTGCTGTCCTAGCTGAAACAATGGAAGAAGAGTAACCACATTGCCGCTAAGATCTCGGTCACAATCTGACTAGAGCTTGCCCAACTGGGGCTCATCCACTTTGGAGAGCCTTTAGGAGCTTAAGAGTGGCTTCTCAAATTGTTGGCTTCTTGCACCAAACTGGAGTAGGCGGAATCTGGGCCTTGCATCGACTGTGTGGTTTCTGATCGGGTTGACAGCCTTGATTGCTCTTTCTCTTGTTTCTTCAGTCTTGGACGTACTTATTCAGCAGTAGGCAGTGTCCCGGTCTTTAAAGGAAAAACACAAAAAAGGTGCATGGCTACTGTTCATGTCACCAATTCCCACTCATGCCCTTTTGGCATCCTCTTACGCATTAGTCAGTGTCTCTGCCTGATGCATTTTGCCGTAGGGATGGCTGGGCCTCCTCTGATCACCCCCTCTTTTTTGATGAACACAGCACCTGTCTGGCTAGACTGTTGCACACTGGCATAACGAAATTTGATGCCCCCTCCAGGAAGGCACATTGCGGGGCCCCCGCTGGACTTAATTAGGAGCTCTCCGGCCAGAGTACTGTGCTGAGGGGTCTCCCTGGACCCTGTGGCACCCCACAGAGCGGGGGCTGCACAGCCAGTGTTACGCTGTTGCTGGATAGCTGCCTATATGTTTTAGTCCATTTTTCAACTATAATGTGCGCCTCTTATCTCACATACCCCCACTTATCACACTGCCAGCTGCTGCAGCCCACAACATAACCAGTGGTCATCATGAATGACATAAAAACAGCTCCCACATCGGGTCAAAATAAAAACAATGCTCTTCCAACACACCCTACACAGCTTAGCATGCCATCCATGGAGATAAGTGCTGTAGCGCCCCACATATTGGTAAGTTTTGTATGTAAGCGTGATAAAAATGCTACAAAACTATTGAATGTGAGTAAATGACAACAAATGTATCTTTTATCACAAAATAACATCTTTCTGTGTAATTGAATTTTTTATGTATATTGCGCAAAAAGTACATCTGAGGAGGTTTGCGTAAAATGAGGATCTGGATGTCCAAAAACCATTGCGGAAGGCACATCAGAGTATTCAAGGCAAAGTGCAACCTTTAAGGATATGCCTGCCTCTGTGTTCTCTTTAGGTAAAGTCCTATTTTTAATTTTAGAAGCCGCGCCACAGGTGCTAAATGGAATGGGAGTTGATTTCATCTTGTTTTCACACGTGTAATTGTTTTGGGAATTGTATTCTCACCTGAAGTCTCTAAACACATTGTCACTGTGAACACCTGAAATACGTGTAACCTTGGAAACCATTATTATCTCAGATTTAGTCCTTCGTCCCCTGCTCGTTCTCTGCCTCCCCATCTGTCTTTCAATCTCTCACCCCAAATAACTTTTCCTTCCCACTGATGAGGTAGCTTCCATCCTAAAACAGCTAGAGATGTGTTACTGCATAACGACATAATGGTGTAACATCCGCATTGCCCACATCTCTACCACTCAATCTCTGAACTTGTTGCTGTAGTGCTTTTATAGGGCTGCTTGGAGGACATTTAAGACTGGAGATGCTCCTGTGTTCTGTGATTAAAGCCACCTCTAGACATCTTGTTCAAACCATTTCGAGGCCAAGTGCAAACTCTGAGGGAGACAGTAAAAGACATAGGCCTAGATGTATCAAGCAGTTTGCGATTCGTTAAGGCCGAAATTCTGCGAATTTCGGCCTTAACGAATCGTAAACTGAAATTTTGCATCTTTTGAGATGTATGTGTAATTAGCAAAATAAGGAATCGCAAAAACTTGCGATTCCTTATTTTGCATCAGCATTTAAGGAATCGCAAATGTGCGATTCCTTAAATGCCATGTATGAAGCTTTTTTTTTTTTGCGAATTGAGGTTAAGGACTCGCAAATTAACACGAACTTGAGGTTCTTGTTAATTTGCGAAATCCTTTAAAACAACAAAATATCACTATTTTGAAGGTGGCATGTGGCACACATACATGCCCATAGGGCATGTATGTGTGCCATATGCACACACATGTAAGTTTCAGGGGTGCAGCAGGGTGTCCATAAGACACCCCTGCACCCTTGAAATAATTCTCAAATTGCGAATAGCAAATTGCGAATTCGCAATTTGAGAATTACTGCACATTCGTTCCTATGGGCCTCCTGGCCCATAGAAATGAATGGGAAAATTATTCCTTAATTGCGATTAGCAATTTGCTAATCGCAATTAAGGAATATTAAGGAATCGCTAAAATATAGCGAATTTCTACATACATACCATTTTGCACTTCTCTAATAGCGATTCCTTAACAATCGCTATTAGAGAAGTGCAAAATGATTTCTTGATACATCTACCCCTTAGTATCGACATATATATTTATCTGACTCTACTTCAGTTCAGTCAATCCTAACCTTGCAGTTTCTGATTCCAGGAGTCACCACCCAATCGTTTCCCCCATTGCTTCCCCTTATGGGTGCAGCAATGAAGTCTAATGCTGTGTTTTCCATCATAATATTTTCACTGATAGTCATAAACATTAACTAGCCCCTCCCATGTGTAGGATCCTGGAGCATTTTCACAAGAACTAACATTTCTCTTTAAAAAAGACGTTTTGTGGGCACTTTTTCGTGCTTTTCAAAGGCTTTCGATGGCTTTATATTGTAAAAGGAAGCCAGTTATGATCAAATATTATTAGAATAATGCTAGGTTGCTGACAACCCCTTTTATATGAAACGTTTTACTGCAAGAAAGGGAATTTAAAGGGGCTGTAATTAAAGGTAGCCGATTGCTAGAGTTGGAAAATGTCTCTGTCCCTTTAAGGGTGCCAGCGCCGCCATTATCCCGTCATGTACCGCACTGGAGCTTCTTGCAACTCTAGCGCCTGTGATGGCAGGGCATTAAGTGGGCCGGGTCTCAAGGCGTCGGAGCACCGGCAGTTTTTTAAAGGGGGCCTCGAAACGGCTCTGTTTTGAGCTCTGGCACAGGCGGTCCGTTTTTTGGAGTTTTGGAGTTTGATGTCACTACAGTCCGGGAAAAAGTGCCAGGGCGCAAAACAGCCCGATAGAGACCGCTTCGAAACAGCAAGCACATCTATGTGCGCTGCCCACACTGCTCACTTCTCGCTAGTGGAGAAGTTACGGCATGACGTCATGCCAGGAGAGCATTGTGGGGGAAGGGAAATCCTTTAAAGAGTCATTTTCCTTCTGGATTTCCCTTCTCTTTCTGAAACTCAGGAGCAGCAACTTTGTGATACGGTCTCCAGGGTTTTAATTGGAAGCTTCTTCAATATTATATGTAACAAGCCATATTTGCAGCTTATTTATCTTATGCAACTAATAACCATTGACAAAGCCAATAGTCCTTACTTGTTGTAGGTATGATGTTACTTGTTGTATCACATATCTGGATGCAATGACAGAAACAGCAAAATACAAGTCGGGCCTCACACTATGCTAAACACAGATTTTTAGCGGAAGTGTTTTAAAGCCACGCCCCTGATTACACTGGCCACACCCCTTTGAGAGACCCCACCCAGTTTTTTCATCCCACTTAAAGCCCTGTGTGATGGTACCCCGAGTACTCGGCTCTGTCCTTTTGCACCCTCATGACAGAAAGAGTCAATCAAATAATCTTTCAGTTTTCACGTTTCATCAAGACTAGAGTAATTATCCAGCATTCTGTACCTGCATGATTCCTATAAAAAAAAAATCTGACCATGTGTACTGTAATCTGGTATTCGCGTAGAGTGCTTTAATGCACTTGGGACAATTTCACGCTACAAAAAACTGCATAAAAAGACACAACCAAAATTTACAACATCTTGAAAATAGGTTAAACAAAGCTTACCACCCCCACGGAGGATCCCCAGGCCAAGTCATCCGCTGTCAGCAGCTTTTCCTGCCATTGGTTTATCATGGACTCTTGGACCTCATGCAGGAGGGTTCCCTCAAGCCAACATCCACTGGAGTTACACTCCAGCATCTCAAAAGAACAGTTACACAGCAAGAGCAGGACCCACTAAGGCGAATCCCAAGTCAAAATACAGTACAGTGGTTTCCACAAGAAAAACCGTACGTTCCCCTCACATCAGCCCTTTCTGACAAGACGAGTAAGATATTGGCCTCAGTGGGTAGGAAGAGCCATGAAAGCTGCTGTGGTAGATCTTTGAGGGCAATCAGTGGAAAGGTCTGTGAAACTTCATAGATGATGTGGCTGAGCGCAATTACCGGGAATTTCAGCGATCCTGAATGAAGGTCAGATGGTCTTAAAACAGGTTATTAGTGCAACAACAGTTTTTCTGACTATGCAGGGCATGTTTATTGTTGTGTCTTGTGCCTAATATACTTTGCACCACTGCCACTTTGTGGGATAAGTAAGTAAATTCTTTATTGTTTGATTATTTAAAATCTTACAATATTTCCAGTACAAAGACATATTCAATAAAAACAATACAATAAAAGCAATTATATCCTAAAAAATGTCTTTAAAAAATATTCATAAAAGCATTTTTTCTAATTTATTCTCCCAGTTTTATAGATGCTATCTTTAGGAATTTTACAAAGGCAGCGTTCATGACTATATCATTCGAATGAAGACAGACTTTCAATGCCTGTCTACATGTCCTTGTTCCACTCATATTAAAGTGAGGTTTAAGTACTGCGCATCTTTCGTTACGGAGTCCGGGACAGATACATACGAGGTGGACAATATTCTCTTCTCCACCTTTACAAAGTCTACACAATGTGCTGCTGTTGGTTTTTTTTAACAGCGGGGCGTGACTAAGGCCTGGTAGAATTCCAAATCTTGCTCTCACAAGACATTGTTTACTTTTTTCAGACCAAGGTATCTCCAAGTTTTCTTATACGTTCTTTTTTTCGTACCCATTTATTACGGACCACAAATGTTTTCTTTTAGCCAGCATATCTTTGTCGTTTACAAGTGATAGGTGGTTTGTTGTTCGGTTTACTATTTTTTTAAAGGATCCATTGTTTATCATATTATTCCAGATTGGCGTTAGTGCAAACTCTTCTAAAGCATCATTGAGATATTTCCATGCAACTGATCTCCTGTTCTTATTTATTTCTTGCCAAAGTAGCTGAGATATATGATTATCATGGTCATTTTTGATCCTATACCACGTTTTGATATATTGGCCTTTTCTTGCAAAAACTTGATTGTTTAACCCGAACTCCAGTCTAATTTGTGCTGGGGAAGCATTATTTGGGAGATAGAAGAGAGTTTTATATGTTTTGGAAAGGACCTTGTTTATCAATTCTGCATCCGTACCCATTAATGCCTCACTGCCATATGTTATTGTTGGGAGCAATTTAGCCCCTATAATTTTCAAAAGTGGCCGATAGGTCAGATTTCCGAGTGATTTCTGTGCTATCTTGAATGCTGCAGTTAGTGAGTTAGCTTTTCTTTGTATGTCCAGTTTTTGTAGTTGATAGTTTCCTTTCTGGTCAAATAGTACACCCAAATACTTGTACACTTCAATTTGTTCCAGTTGGGTATTTTCCATATACCATTTATTTTTTTCTCTCAGTTTTATGTTCCTGGTGACAACCATGATTTTTGTTTTGGTTTCATTTATTACCATTCCATTTTCCTGAGCATACAAAACCGTTCTGTTAATTAAGCGCCGAAGACCGATTTTAGTATGGCTTAGTAGGATGGCGTCATCTGCATACATTAGGTTAGATATCAATTTATCCCCTAACTTCGGAGGATGTGCATTAAGTTTGTCAAGGTTCCCTGATAGATCTCCTAGGAATAGATTAAAAAGGAGGGGGGCCAACACACATCCCTGCTTTAGCCCTTCTGTTGCTGGAATCTCCTTTGCTAATGATCGGCCGTCCCCCATCCTTACTCTTACCCAGGTTTTACTGTGTAACAATTGAATCAATCTTAATAGTTCAATTGGAATGTCTTTTTCAATAAGTTTTTTCCAAAATAAATTACTTTGCACGCAGTCAAAAGCAGATTTAAAATCTACAAAGCACAAATACAAGGGCTGTTTTACTCTGAGTGATGTTTCAATTATTAGTGATAACGCCATGATGTTTGTCATTGTTCCAAGCCCTTAATAAAACCAGTTTGATTTAATGGCAAGATCTTGTTTTCTGTTACCCATTCATTTAATTTAATTAGTAGTACTCCTGCAAACAGCTTGGCATCTGTATCTTGTAAAGTGATTAGTCTGTAGTTCTTCGCAAGTGCCCAATTGCCTTCCTTGAATATGGGGGAAATTAGAGATCATCGCCAGGACTCAGGAATGTTGCCTGTCTCTATAACTTCTTTAAATACCTTTTCCAAATAGTTCGACCAAAAGTCCGGGTTTTCTTTAAAGAGGGCAAATGGTATCCCATTGGGGCCTGGTGCACCATCTTTCTGCTTCTTTATTAGTTTTACTAATTGTTCTTTGGAGATTATGAATTGTTCTTGCATCTTATCACTTATTGTAGAGCTCTCTTGTATGTTCGCAACGATTTTTGTAGCTCCTTTACTGTTTAGATGCTTTTTGAGAAAAGTAGTCCATTCTTGCTCAGTTAAAGTTGATGAAACTACCAATTTGTTCGGCCGTACTAATTTATTTATAATTTTCCAAAATTCTCTTGCGTTTGCTTGTTTGCTTGCATGAAATAATTTAGACCACATTTCCTGTTTAGCTTGGTATTTCTCATTCCATATTAGCTTCTTCAGGGATTGATTTAAAGCTTTTAGATTGTTCAAGATTTCATCATTAGTTGCTGTGGTTTTTATTTGTCTTCTTATTCTGTTTCGGTCTCTTTTTAACTTCGCTATTGTATACAGAAGATTCATATATGAGTCCTTTCCTTCTTCTTTCCATTTTACATTCCTTTTGTTGGGGTTAACCTGGGTTTGGGGTTTCACTATTTTCTTAGTGAATTCCACCCACTGTTCAACTGCTGTTTCTGTCTTCGTGGGATAATAGCAAGGCAGAGGACGTGTATGGCCTAGAATAACTCACACAGAGACATGGATGGTTGCTCAGTGCTCTTGGTGCGGGTGGTCTATACCAACCCCGCTCGTCCTATCAGAACTTTATTACATTGGCCCCACGTGACCAGGGGATACGCCACCCGCACTAGCGTAGCAGGGGACAACCATACCAAACCCCTGCAGTTGAACAGGCCCTTTGACGGACGCACCAGCTGCTTCCCTGGTGTAACACTACATTTCTCCTTTTATATTAAAACAGTTTCACCCAGGCAATAACACTCTAAACCTCAGCAAAAGTCTCAAAATGTTGAATGTACAGTCTTAAATCAGCCATCGATATGGCACCAGTTCAGCGGTAGCAAAGTCCTAAACCAACCCTAAATAAGACAACAGTTCAGTGGAAATACACAAAACCATTGAAAACGTAACATTACCTGGAGTCCCAGGACAGGGGCTCACACATAATAGTCTCTCAGCCCAGAGGAGGGCACAGGATTGCTTCTCAGACCATACCTCGTGCAAGTGTCACAATGTCCTGACCCAGCAGGTGGCCCCCAACTCGCGTTCTTGGGAGAGAGGTCATCCTGGGCACTCTCCTCTCCACCCTCTCTCTCAGACTTGGTAGCATTCATCGATGGGCCATCCAGCACTGAAGTCTCTTCAAGGTCACCCAGGTCAATCACTTCACCTTGATGACGTGGCGGACCTGACAGGAAGAATTGATTGAACTAGGAAACGTTCTGGGACACTTGCTCCTCGCCTCATTGAATAGTCACTTTGGTGCCATGAATGCGAGCGAAGGTCCATGGATGGCATTCAAAGGACAATATAGATTTTCTGCCAGAAAATCAGTCCATTACTAAGAATAAATCACCCACACGGAGGGAGGATCGCTTGCTATGATGTCGCCGACTGGCTCTGGCGTTGGCGACTTGACATTTGATCTGGACACGCCTATCGTCCACAGGGCAGAGGGTCCACTTATGATGATGGGGAATCGATTTCTGCACGATTTGCCCCATGAGTGAGTGTCCTGGAGGCAGCCTTGTGTTGGAGTGGGGCGTTTGGTGGGACGATCAGGGAAATGAATAGCTGCCCACTCATATGTTTATTGATTATCGTGTGCAACCCTGAAAACTTTGTTTAAAGTCCACAAAAAATGTTCCACTGGGGTAACTGAGGGGTTACCTTCTTGTGGACTGTTTAGTGACTTAGGTATTCAGTTACTTCTTGTCCATGAAACAATGGGCCATTGTCAGTTCTCAGCTCACAGAGTAGACCATGAGTGGCCATGGTTTTCTCCAACTTACCCAGTACCTCCAGAGGCCATAATTTCAACTTCTGGGCACTTGGAATAATCATCACTGATCACAATCGCATATCTCCCATCTAGCAAAGTCAAGGCTGGTGCACACCCATGGCCATGGACAGGATCGCATAAGGGTCTCCATGTGCTCATCCAGGAGCTGAGCGGGAACCACACCTTTGTGCACAGCGGGTTCTTAGTCTTGACCATCCCTAGGTGGCCCGCATGAGCAAGTTGCACAATTTGATATGTGAGGCCTGCAAGAATGACTAGATGATGCACACGTAAAAGAGACAGTCTTGGTCAGCAACCAGTTCATGGAGGACATGCTATAAGCTTTTCAGGATGCGTTGAGCCACAGAGGTTTTCTGAGCCCAATTGTCTTTGAGCTGATGTCACTGGCCACTTTGGATAGCTTCTAGCGCTTTTTGCAGGCACTCATCATGGGCCATGGCCTGTTGCATCTTCTCCACCAAGATCGGCAGGAGTTAAGAGCTTTCGAAAATTTACTGCTCATATTCTACGCTCTCATTGGCTTCTTCCTCTTCTTCTGGGGTGGCAGCCCGGGATTGCCTTGATTGATAATCAGCAGGGTTGGTGGTGCCTAGACGATATTCTACTTGGCAGTTCTAATCTTCGAGCTGGTGCATCATTTTTCAATCTGAGGTGGCGGTTTTGAGGACTTCACTATGTAGAGTGCAATTATACTCACAAATGCTACAAGGGTCACCTTGCCATTCTAAGGGCGCTGCAGAAGCGCAGCTCTTAGTCCCTTTAGACCTGCGACAACCGCAGTGGTGGTCTCTCTCCATGGATCAAAGTACGTAAGTGTGCTGTCTGTCGAAAGAGCAGCTTTGTTAGCTTGGAAGGCCCATTCTTGTTCCTCTCCCTAGTGCCATGGGGTCACCGACTTGGTGAGCTCCCGGAGATGCTGCATCAGGGTGTTCAAATCTTTTCTGAAGTGGCCACAGTAATTGAACATGCCCATTGCCTAGACAGCTGCGGCCACCTAGGTCAGTGGAGCTGCTTCTTTGAGATCACTGACTTTCTCTGTGTCAGACCATTTCAGCAGAGAAAGTATATCCAAAACGTTTAGCCTTTGCTTGAGGAACTCACACTTGCTTTGGTGTAATGTGAGCCACAAGTCCTTTATTTGCTAGCGGACACTCTCCAGTCAGGCATTTTGCTCTGGGATTGTCTTTGCATGCATCTTAGGGGGCGGCCTTAAGTGATCTTGGGGGGCACGAGTCTCTGGCCAAAAACATGAGCAGCAGTAAGCCACCTTGCAATGGGAAATCACTAACAATTTTTGTTATTTATATCCTGACTGGGAGTATGTGTAAAAAGAATTAACAGAGTTTAACTGCAATGTTTAAAAATGTTTAGACATATTTGAACATTGCCAATTTAGCTGTGAAAAAATTGGGAGGGGGCCCGAGGATTTGTTTTTTTATGGGGGGGGGTGCAGCATTCAGAAGTTTGAAGGCCACTGTTGTATCGTGTTTTGAAATACTTTGGCAGCACTTAAATGCCCCTCAACCCCACGTGTGTTGAGAAGGTAGGAATGTACCTTGACTGTTCTGAAGTCCACCTTTGAAAAGCAGTACGTTCCACTTAACTCTCTTATCAAATCATCGATGGTGGGAGTAAGGTGACGTTGCCTCTTTGATGCTGCACGGGGAGCCTCCTGTTTACGCATATGCATACCTCACCGGGTTGTTTTGGCTTTCTTGTCTTGATATACCCACTGGTTGGGTCCGGAGTCCTTTTTTTATTATCCCAGCACCGTCCAACTTCTCCAGCTCTTTCTTCACTTGAGGTCTCAGATGGAAGGCAATCTACCTGTGCCGCAGTGCTACCAGCTGCACAGATCAGTGAAATGAAATGAAATGAAAGTGAGTTTTGTAGAGCGCATTACTACCCGAAGACCTCGTAGCGCTGTGGATGCATGTCTCTGGGAGTCTACTGATTTACTTAGAGAAGAGGAAGGTTTTAAGGGTTTTGCGGAATTTTAGATGATTGGGCTCGCTGCTCAGTCAATATGGAGCATTATTTCATTTCTATTCATGCACCCAATTCCTTCAAAGACTTACGGTAATTCTGCAAGGATGTGTGAGACTCCTTCCTGGTGCACTCCTAAGGTGAATGTGACAATCCCAAGTGCTTCCACGGTGCGGCACCCCAATATCATGCCATGGCCTTTTCATGTGACATAGACGAGTGAATCCAGGGATTGAGATCCATGAGTGATAAGCGTGTTAAATTTCCCTCTGATAAGTAGTGACTTGCTTTCTCATACACAAATACTTTGATCACCGCTTTCTGGAGAGGTGGAGGAAGCTGTAGCATCTGGTAAGCTTCTGCAGCTCGGAGGTTGATGGATAACCTAGTGTCTACAGTGGCCAGTATGGGATGGACTACTACGTGTATCTGGCATTGTGGTAGATAGAATTGGGGTTGCACTGCAGTCTCCAGCATGAAAACGTGGAGAACGGTGTCTTCAGCATCATTGTCATCATCCATGTCACTATCTTGTTCTTGGGATCAAAGAAAACCTCACCTCCAAAACCAGCTCTAAAGTAGAGTCATCATGTATATAGGCTATATAAAGCAATTCGAAAATTGGACAGAAAAACTGTATCAATATTTTTAATGTGTGTTTCAACTAGTTCTTTTTTTCTATTTATGCCTATGAATATTCAATACATATGCTTGGTCCAAACTATATTTTCAGCAAAGGCATGAACCTCCCACCCATTAGAGTACAAATTGCTCAGTCACTCATCATAAACACATACCATCCATACCCAATTGCTACACTCAATCATTCATACTACAAAAGCAAGATGTACATAGAGCCTTCGTTTGGAACATCCTTGAATAGATCATCCTAAACTGGGGCTATAGGAATAAAACTGAAAGAAAAGATCTAATTCAAAACTGTATTGTTGATTCATCTAAAATGACAATTTAATATATATAATAAAAAATCACTTTTTTCCTCTTTTTTATATATAATGATAGCTTAATATAGATTTTAATTTTGGGTTGGTGTCCCCAAGGCTCTATTGCTGGTGCCAATGTGTGTTTCAGTGCTGGTGATCAGTTGACTACCCCCCTACCTCAAGTCACACACAAATGGCTAGGAGAATAACAACCAACAAAAACAAGGAATGGAGGGAGGAGAACAAGGTGGCCTTGATTTAGATCGCCACCACCGCACCATCTTGAGTCTGGCAATCCGTGTACCACCAGACTCATAATCAAGCCCCTGGTGTATGGGGAGCGCACATGCCATAGTAATAAAACTAAATTACCTGTGCAATTGTGTCCTCTGGTAAATACACTGAATAAGGAGGAACAGACGGGAGTACGGGCAGAAATGCCCTCTACCCCAGGGGCTGCAAAGTCCTAAAACAGATAACCAAAGAATGAAACAGGAGAATATAAAAAAAAACAAATGAATGAAAGAAGGCCCATCAATCAGACAGAATGGGCATCCAGGGGAAGGTATATCCTGCAAGGAACTATGGGCCAAATTATCAAGAAAGGGCGCTACATTATCGCCACTTTTATTGGCAGGAAACTGCAGCTAAAGCGGCGATAATGGGCTTGATAATAGGCCCTTGTGAATTCCCATAGAAGCCCAGGTTCTGGTGTTAACCCGGACTTCTATGGGAATTCACAAGGGCATATTATCAAGCTCATTATTGCCACTTTAGCAGCAGTTTCCTGCCGATAAAAGCGGCGATAATGTAGCGCCCTTTCTTGATAATATGGCCCCAAATATTGTAGAAGCACTATGAGGCAAAAAGGCTATATTAGTCCTTACTTGTATTATGAATGGGATTCTCCAGGGAAGCCTCATCAAGGTGCCGGTCTGGTGTAAGCCCTCGTCGCAAGTACAGAAGCAAGTAACAGAGGATAGGAAATACATGTACTTAGAAGGGGGTCAAAATTAACGCACCAGCGAATAGGCATAGTGGAAATGCAGAAGCGTGTGTGATGGAAACCTAGTATAGCCTATAATTGTCGAAAAAGGCCAACTTGTCAGCCATCTTAAATGAATACAGACGAACGGTCTCTTCACAAATAACCATGGGAAAGGCCAAAAAAATCTACTGGAACTTGATAACAAGTGTATGGGAGAACAAATACTGGTTAAAGTGATGGCTATCATCCTGTAATACATAAGAGCAACTAAAACGCTACATGCCTTCAGCAAGCATAGGGAAGAAAAAAGGTTGGTGATACTGGCGCCAATAGTTAAATGGACTGAAAATACAAACAAATAGTCCCTTCATGGATAACAGAGGGACTAACCCAAAAAATATAAGTAATGGAACTTTAAAACAAATGTATTGGGAGGCAAATACTAATAAAAGTAATAGCTGTCCTCCTGTTAGGCATAAGTGCACCTAAAAAGATGCATGCACTCGACAAGCAAAGGGAGGAAAAAAGGCTGGTACAACAGGGAGCATATTTAAATAGGCCAGAGTGGAGATGAAAAAGATGAAACAGTGGAGTGGCCCTATCCCTTTGCCTAAATATTTCTCCTATCTGCAAAACAGCAAGGATTATATGTTAGAAATGCTTGCCAAATTAAGGGGATATGGAGCGAGCAGCAAGTTGATATGTACTAAATGCGAGAAAGGATCCTAAGAAATAAAAATAAGGATCACAGCTAAAAATCTAAAATGGCTTGCTTAGTGCTATCAATTAATAATAGTAGTCAATTTTGAACATCTGAACTAACAGGGGGCCTAAACAAAACTTACAATATCTAAATCTGAATATAAGGGGGAACCAGCACTATCAGGAAGGTAAAAATGAAAGGATACCAAAGCATCCCTACTTCTGTCTATTAGAGAGCCTTTTCCCACAGGACATGGTCATTGAGACCTTTTTTTACTGTATTCAAGTAAAACATCCCAAAAGCTTCCAGCTTTTCCTTGTAGGCTGTGCTATATCTGTTTCTTGTTTCTCCTATTGTGCTTTCTAAGGTAGTCCACCTTATCTTATTCCTGTGTTTCAGATATCACATTGACAGTGGGATGGGGTGCCTTATCTTTTCTTGAGCATCATACCTTCAGAAATTATTATATATTCCGCACCCTGCGCACTTCTTGCCTTTCACAGGGCAGTCAGCCGGGCAGGGTATGGGCCCCACGCAATATTCGCAGGGTCGTTGAGCTGACCCTCCAGATTTAGATTTACTCAGGGTCAGTGTCGGTGCTATGGTGTTAACAGGCTTGGCTTTTATGGTCTTTTGTAGGGCAGCTTCCACGTGAGAGGCACAGGCTTTGGATAATTCCGTATTCCTACTCATAGTCAGGATATTCGTAAGTGATTTTCCGGACTTCTGAAGTATGCTCTCATGACGTTTCACTGATGCGCACCCTTGGATTTGCTGACCTCAAATCTTTTCCCCTTCGATAGCAAATCCACAGGTCCTGGCTAGTTCCTTCAGTCTGATGTAGAACATTTCAATAGACTCAACCACCTGTTGTCTGAACTGACTAAAGATAAACCTTTCATAGTCCTGGTTGGCCATTAGCTCGAAGTACGCATTGAACGCCGCTATGAGGGTCACGTGTGTTTTCGGGGTCGCTTCGTTAAGTGTCTTAGAGATTCTGTGGATGGCCTTGGCACCAGGTATAGTATCATGGCTCTCTTCCGCTCATCTTCTTCCTCCATTGCTTCAGAATATATTGCTGCTCTCTCCACCCAATCTCTTCAACAGGAGGCTCACCCTGATTGGGCACCGTCTATCATAAATGGCTTGATTGGCGGGATGTTGGCCATGATGATTATGAATGGCTGGCTCTGTCCTTAGGTGTGCAGCAGGGCAGGTTGATACTAGTTTCCTTCTTTGTGTGCTCTATTATCTGTTTGGGTGTACTCACACCAGTAGGGGCCTTTGCTGCTGGAGGCTCTGACTCTACAAATCTGCTCTGCGCCTGAGGCCTTGTTTGCTGGAAACCCTGTGTGCACAGTTAAACAGGCTTGTGTGCCTTCTACTGGCCCTTCCTCCATGCGGAGGCCCAACGTGGTATAACTGGGCTTTTGGAGTAGGGCCCTCTTCCGATTGCATGTACCTCTCTAGTGCTGGATCCGGGCGGGCTATCTTCCCCATTCGTCGCTTTCTTCGTGGGGCCCACATGTTACGGTGCTCTGTACTGGAAACACCTTGTATCCACTCGACCTTGTGGACGCGCTTCGCGCCGTTTCCCACATGACGCTGCACCATTAGTTGCCAGCAGGCATGCTCACCGGGGTCCACAGCGGGGCTGTTATGTAAGTGGACCAACCCGTGCTGCACAAGCGCCTTGTGCTCACGTGAAGCATGCAGCCACAGCCCACGGGGTCGCACAGCCAACGGTTTGTCGTGATAGAGGGCAGATTATGTCCTTATCTGCCAAATATTGTGTCATGTGCCTAATATACCTGGCACCCCTGCCACTTCACGGAATGATAGCACAGATAGTGGAGCACGTGTATGACCTGGAATAACTCACATGGAGACAGGAATGGTTGCTCAGTCAGCCTGTCATGGGTGGTTTCTACCGTTTCCGCTCGTTGGACCATAACTTTATTAAATCAACCCCATGTGACCAGGGGCTACCCAATCTGCATCCATGAAGCGGGGGGACAACTGTACTACACCCCTGCGGTTTCACTCCACAGGCCCTTTAACTGGAGCACCAGTTGCATCAGTGGCACAACACTAGAGTTACTGGCAAGGTTTGGTGTAGGCAATCTTCCTCTTGCTGCATTAAGGAGGACATTCAACACGAGATTTTTCATCTTCCTATCTCCATCCCTTCTCTCTTTGTTACTTGAATGAGGAAATGCACCGCATAAAGGTAATGTGAGCAATGCCAAGAACTGCTTCCCTAAAAAAGAAGAAACTTGATTGACATCAGCAAAACTGTCACAAAAAGTGGAGCCAGCAGAGAATTCAAATCCTTGATATCATAACACCAGCCACAATATCTAAACACAGAGGTGGGCAGCAACATTCAGCAACTGCAGGAAAGATCCCTGCCACTGACAAACAATGACTCCATCCTCTCGCTTTCCTGTCAGCCACTCCAGGAGGGGGAAGCATCTGCAATTATGTCTAAGAACAGTACAAAAACCACCAAAGACAGATTAGTGTTAAGTATTATATGAAATGGTGATGCCTTGAGGTTCAAGACACCTCCTCTTGCCTTTCAACCAACAAAGTTAACTCTACTTCATCAAATGCATGCCAAGCAAAAATCAACATCCTTCGGCAAAAACAAGAGTGGGACCAAAGAAATGGTTCAGATATTCCTGGAAATGAAACCTACAAACAAATGGATTAAATACGAGAACTCCAAAAACTAGCCTTTACCCAAGTGTATCTCTAACTTAACCAGTATGATTGGATATGAGCGACAGATCTATCACGTTCTAATTGTATTAAAACACTGCAAATTCCTGCAGTATGCTGTCGGTGGAATCAATTCTAGTACATGTTTCTATTTGGCCTAGGATCTACCCAATGCATCTTTTCCAAAGATTTAGTATTAATGGTGGCACATCCCAACTAGCAAGTGGTATTTATTTACTGGTATCTGGATGACTGATTGATGGAAGCCTTAATTTAACAGAAGGTATCTTAAGACTTCAAAATGATGCAATCTTGTCCGCAAAACCTGGGCTTTCACATAATTTACCCAAAGTGGAGACAGTCTCCTGTCCAAGTCACACATAACCTAAGTTCAACTTTAAACACCCAATAGACAAAAGTATTTTCCTTGAAGAAGAGACACTTTTTTACCCAGTCAAATGTCTGGATCCTTAGAACATATACAGAATCCATCCAACAGTGTGCCCCATCTCTTCTCTACTGGGCTCTATATTTCTTGAATCCCCATGATGCTGATTTCCTGGCTAATTATGAGACTGTTGCAGCATTGCTTGGATGACGAAGGTAACGAGTTCTCTAGAGTTAAGAGTAAAAGCTCGCTCTAAGTCTAGCAGCACCACACCCCTCTTTCCGTGGTGGTGCTATCCAAATAACTAAGGAAGTACATTCTAAACAAAACTACCCTTTCAAACCATCATGATCAATGTTTTTATTATGGTACGTGTAACCCATATGGGTCATTTCAAGACACAAGAAGCTTAGTTTCAGAAGATGATTTTGTATCTCAGCCACCTGTTAAATGTTATTATACAAATCCAGATAAATACCATCTTAGTTCAGAAAGACAGTACACCCACAATGTACTTATCTGAACACCATTCAAGAAGGAATATGTTTTAGGGCCCTGTGTATAGAGATGTAGAACATCTGGATATGGCTAATACCTAATACAATTTTAGTATAATCACTAATCGGTCATAAATGAAAAAGCGGTGCTGAAACTATTTTTGTGAATATGGATTTTTACAAATAGATGTTTTTCTATACCTCAGTGAACAGCAAATGCCCATACTTCATCTCAGAGTCTACCAACCAGGAAAGAAGAAAATTTTTCTTTCTTTCATATATTCAGAGGAATTTCTCTACCCCTTTCCTTCAATATCCTGGTATTGCTAATTAAGCTGACAAGCAAATACGTCAGAACAAAACCAATTGCACACACATGACAATAGTTGTGCCCTGCTCCTTTTTAAGCATCAGAGATATGCAAGGTATTGCCATTCCGATTGCCCACCACAGCCATCCATCATTGAAGTTGGTAGCCAAGGTCTTTAATTCATCTAATATGGACACTTACGTCTACCACAAAAGGAAATAAACCTTCTAAAACAGCTGCAGCATCCTTTCACCACAAGTGGCATCTTGGGCTTTCAAAAATGTCAACTATGTCTGACCATGTGCTTAGAAGAAGCAGTGTTTCAAAATTACATTCATTTGCCTCGGACAGGTTCACAGTTCACTTCCATCAAGGTACATCGTCTGCATCTTTCTTAATAGCCTAGAGGAGAAGTCCTGGTAAGGTTTCCTTTTTAACCATCCATAAGGATTTTTCAAATGTGTTAATAACTTTTTCCCTCCTTCAAAAGAACCTTTATTCCATGGAAACTGAATGTAGCCCTCACAACATTTATATCAACACGTTAAGACTGCTCATAAAGCTTTTCTTCAATACGTCATGGAAAGCAGCCTTCAGAGCTGTGTGTACTTCTGCTTATAGAACAAGCATGATTGAAACTGGAGCCCAAGAGGCCCATGCAGTGTCCCATAAGGACCGAGTAGCCATGAGGACCCATCTGGCGCTCTTATCCGAAGGAGTCTTGGACTGTCATAAAAACCACTCAATATCATTGATACATTTTTCCAAAATTCTACCACTTCAGCACATAGATCTTGGTTGGGCAGTAAGCCACTACCTACTTGTGAATGCAACGTGGATTTGTATTCTGGCTCACAATCTCTTTATTACTTTAACTTACTTTGAGTTATTATTCTCACAGTTATTTTATCTTTATTTAGTTTATAAGTATCATCTGGGCACAGGGGAGGCTTCATCCAGAAAGGGAGCAGCTATTCTTTAGTTCCTGTTGGTTTGTCCCCCTTGCTTTTCTTTTAGTTGTTATATTGTGTTAGAGCTGACACTCTTGAGTGGTATTACCCTACCTGATTTGCCGTCATTCCTTCTGTTTTACTGAAATCGTGTTTGTTGGCTTTAGGACTTTGCACACTTTACCACTGCTGACCAGTGCTAAGGTGGTAGTGCTCTAACCTATAAAAATGATGAATTGGCTAACACCCAATTGGCACATTAACTGTACTTATAAGTCCCTAGTAAAGGTGTACTACAGATCCCCAGGGCCTGTAAATTAAACGTTACTAGGGGATTGTAGCACCTATTGTGACCCCCACTTAAATAGCCCTTTAAAACAAGTCTCTCACCTTCCACTGCAGCCTGTGTGTGCAGTCTTAAACTGCCAATTCGACCTGACAAAATAAACTCATTGACAGACTCAAACCCCTCCTTTCAGTATAGATATATCACCCCTATGGCAGGCCCTAAACAGCCTGTAGAGCAGGGTGCATTGTTTTAAAAAAGTTGGACATGTTGAGCATTACATGTCCTGGTAGTGAAAAGCTCACAAATTAGTTTTTCACTTCTGTGAGGCTTACCTCTCCCATAGGATAACACTGAGTTAACTTATTACATTTAAAAAGTGATATTGTTTCTTTGAGAACAGGTAGAAATCTCATGTTTATCCTCAAATGATTTATAATTTAAAACCCTCTTTAATGGTATGGTTGGATTTTAAGTCACAATTCTGAAAATGTCACTTTTAGAAAATTGCCACTTTCTTGTCCTAATCATTTGGTGCCTGCAGCCTGTTCCTGGGTCAAACTTTGTATATTCCTCACATACAGCCACACCATAGATAAACTGGATGTTGGCAGGATGGACCATCCTGATTTAATGGAAAGGTGTTGCTGTCATCTGTCATACTTGCACTTCAAAACACTGACTTAGCCAACACACAAAGAACTACACACTAGCCTTTTGTGTCCCCAGACCCAGTGGGAGGGGGGTGTATCTGGACGTGTCTCCCACTTGAAAGCTAGCACCAGGTTTAAATATTGCACCCTCAGACCAACTCTTCAGATCACCTTTGGACCTGTGGAAGACTCATAAGGACTGCTCTGCTGCACTTCTGCTGGAAAGACTGTCCTGCTGCCTGAGGAAGGAAGATTGGACCTGATCATGAACCCAAAACCACCAGAGTGACTTCTAGGGCTAGTTGGCTGGTATCCTGTTTTTAGCTACAGGGGCATAACAAGCTCGAGTCCTGCTCTCCATCTGACGAGACTCAACTGAACCGGCCTGCTGCTGGCCTCTGCTGGGGTGGTTTCTGCTCCCCGAATGATCCCTCCAGGTCCCAGATCTTTGGCTGGCATTGGAGTGTACTTCTACTGGTCCAACTGTTGGTTTCCCCAGAACTGACTCTGTACGACGCAACTCAACATAGCACTAAGCAAGACCTCACATCACAGAACTTCGCAGCCCCCAAACAGCGGCCTCATCAGACCAGATGCAGCGTGATGAAGGACCTTGCATTACATTATGGAAACAAAGGTCCTAAGCCTGGAACAATATTTCATAGGAATGTTATATAGACCACAATAGGAAACTATATACTTTTCCTTTACCCAGCCGGGCAAGGGATTTATTTATAGAATATAACAAGTCTTTAAAGTTTGAAATGCAATTTCACAACAAACATTTTTGTTTGTAGTAAAGCACAATCCTGTGCCGTACTTAGAAATGAGAGAAAATTAAAGGAAAGATATAGAAAAAAGAAACGTTTTCTTCAGGCAAGAAGAGGTGAGCAGAACTGGGTACTGTTTTACATCAAAATTGACAGAGATTCCCAGAATAGTACAAACATACAAGGGTATTCACAAATTAACTGTATGTCTACTAAAGAAAGTCGACGGCGTTTCGATCCCAGGCTCAAATTATAAAGGGATCATCTTCAGGACTTAGTGATTGTATTGCCTGGTGAAACAAAATTAAATACGCCTGTATGGAAAAAGACAGGGAGGAAACAGAGAAGGAATAGACATTTAGATTGCTATTCTGCTGCAAAGGTTCGAGGTCAACTAAGTCACATTCAATAATTACATGATTCGGAATCGCAGTGCGGTGAGGGTGCCAGCAGGTGTTTTATTTGAATAAAAGTGTGCCAGAGTGCAATACTCATGCTCGGTGCCGTCGGTTGTATGGGCACTCGATTTCAGTGTATACGAGCCATCAGAAGTGCTGGTGTCTGAATTGCATGGACTTGTGCTATGGTGGGGGCGATTGTGAAAGGCTGCCACCTCCGTGGGAGTGAGAAGGCAACAGCATGTGCGCTTATCCGATGATGGAGTCAGGAGTGCTAAGGTGGCTTAAGGTAGATCCAAAATCGCATCTGGGGTTCTGCTTACCTCTGTGTAACGACCGGATTCTCGAACCAGATGGGATCAGCTCCTAGGAGCCCCTCCAACCCAGTCGGAACGTACTCACCTCCCTCCTTAGAACGTATTTAAGGATGGGGAAAATAGCAATACACATGCATAGGTCTTCTACAATATCCTATTCATATCCTATTCATACCAACTAGTCTCACGGCCACCTAGGCCCAGACTGATCTACCCTGGGGCAGGTCTGATTATATACTCACACACACACACACACACTGATCTCCTTCAGTGCTCACTCGACACGCAATCCGGCGTGCCATACACACTGATCTCCCTCAGTGTTCACCCGACACGCAATCCGGCATGCCATTCACACTGGGCTGCAGTCCCAGTGCTCTCTCTCTCTCCCTCTTTATCCGGTCCACAATCTGGCGGACCTAGGCACTGGTCTCCCTCCCAGTGCTCACTTACTTACAACCCGATCCACAATCCGGCGGATCTATGCACCAGTCTCCCACCTGGTGTTCTCATTAACGCCACTTACCAATGACGATCACTCTCCTATGAATACCTTTGGAAGAAATCTCTCATTTGCTACTCGGGATGATACTACAATAATATGAATTAGCACGGCTTTCCAAATTGAATTATGTACCTTCTGTTCTCGGCATCAAATGGTCCCTCTCTCCCTCATTATTCAGTCACCTCTTACCTGACCGGGATTTACATCCGTTCATGAAAACAATGTCTGACTAGAAGACCAGGTTACCCTGATTGAACAAGAATACAAGGCACATGTTGGTTCACTAAGAACTGGGGTATTTTATTACAATGATTATAAACACAGCACTATACTATAACATATATATATATATCTATATATATCCTGCAAAGAAAAGTAAAAGGTTAGAATAAGCAAACTATGGGAGGTGGGGCGGATGTCACCTTATTAACGTGAAGTCGGGGTTCGGCAGTCATCTAGGTTCCCTTCTCGTCTGTGTCTTGGCTCGTCTCGGAATCACACCTCAGCAGTCACGAGTACACGTCTGCACCGCTATGCTCTGTCTCCTCTGCTTTCTTCCAAGTCACTGGAACCTTTCTCTTTATTAGCTGCTGTCTCTCTCTGTCTCTGATCGCTCTGCGCTACTTCTCCTTCTCCTTCAATCTTTCTCAGAGAGTATCAGCTTCATGATCTTTCTCGGACTTCAAAATGGCGACTGTCTGCCTGGAAATAATTAATGGCATTGATGCTAACGGCTAGCTACCGCCTACAGACTGACTGACTCACTTCCTAACACTTTTGCTAATATGGAAGCTTGTCCTTTCATGGAAAGTTACGGCCAGTAACCTGCCGCCCACCAAATTCTTGTACCTCCCCGTACCAAGGACACGTTCCCAGCCGGCCGGCCTGAAGTTGTGTCTTCGGAGTGGAGAAAAATACAGTCTTTCGATAAGGGCCAGCCTGAACCGGTTCTCTCCAAGCGAACAACACTTCGAAACTAAAACATTACACTTGGCCTAGAAGCCTCTCAAGCTGCTGGGCAGAAAGCAAGATGGAGTCTCTCCCGTTTGAGGCCTACAAGGCCCGAAATAAGCATAACTCCATAAAAGGTATACTAACACACTTGCAAAAGGACGGATTATCACTAATACTAATGAGTCTATCCCCTAGCTTACGTTTATAAGCCCTGATCTAAGGAAAAGGGTACGAAAATGCACTACTGTGCCTTATGAGTGGGCCCTGTTTATAGTTCTAATCCATGCACTAAGAGGGTAATAGGCTGGAGTCATCTTCAATCATTCTCCCTCCAAAGAGGGCCGAAAAAGACGGTCAGAACACTTCACCCTTGACTCCAGTCTATTACCCATTTCTTATATGGAACTAACATCTGTGGAAGAATAATAGGAGACAAAACTAACCGATCTATTCCTCTTACCAAGTCAACAATATTGAAGTAGAGAAGGAATACACTGAATAAAGCAGCACATGGCTACTAAAATACAAATAGAAATCATAATACCCCCTAATATTTGTCGTAAGGAATGTAAGTCAGGTAACCAATTGAAGAGCCAGTCAAACCAACCCTGATCAATATGTTTTCTAACCTCTGCAGTCAAGTCGTGAAGTTTGTCAATATGGGCTTGGATAGATTTGGTGTGATCCGACAAATTAAAGCAACAAAGACCCTCAAAGTTAGAACAATCATGTCCATGCTTTAACAAAAGGTAATCAATAGCTGCGCGGTTCTGCAAAATTGCTCTGCGTTCACCCTGTGCATCTAATAACATCTCAGATAAAACAGTAGAAGTTTGGTTAATCGATTTCACCATCCAGCAGGCTAATTTTCCAATAGATTTGGCGTTGTAAACTGCCAACGCCGGGACACCAATAATAGAGATAGCTAAACTAAGGTATTCAGATTTAGAATAAAGATGCAGGGAAGAAGCACAGTCCTCATGTAACATCATAGAATCACGGACTACACGGGAATAGGTATTGGGATGTGAGGAAAACATTAATAAACTCAGTCTGGTGATGGCACATGGACCTCCGGAAATATTTGCAGGAATATAGGGCCAGGAGGAATTCCCGCAGGAAAATAACCAACTAGAGGGTAATAACATTGTACGGTAATGGCTAGGAGCAACTAATATACATTTGCAGGTCATGTTATTTTTAACAGAAACACATGAATTCGGGAGTCTTCGTAAACATAGCAAACGTTCATGAGCCGAAAAAGAAGTGGCGGCTTTTAACTTCAATTTTACACATTCAGTAATTGCTTTAGGATCACAAGTCAAGAAAAAGCACAAATCACCCTGCGTGATATTATAGGTGGTAGTCTGGGAATGAATTGGGGGAATCGACTCAGAGAGAACAGTACATAAAGGACAAAATTCATGGGCCACGAAATCGCCCAGAATAATATTGGGTCGGGCACTTGATATATTGAAAATGTGCCTTAGAGTTTCCGTGGAGGCAGGGACAGCAACCAAGCAGGTCGCTAAGATGTCAGTTACAGAACGCATAGGGGTCAAACAAAAATGCGGAGAATTAGTGACCCGCTTGGCCAGGGTGGTCCAAAAGTTTGATGATGAATCCCACGCAGCGAAGGAACGCGGTACTCGGGCTCTCAAATCAACCAAAGTCTGTGGGTTCTCTCCTCTCCCGACGTAGCAGACCAAAAGGAGTCCAACGCCGGCACATCCTGCAGCAGCAGTCCAGAGAATGATCTGAAAGAAAATCAAATACAGGCATTATTCATTCTCGTAGGTAACATTTATCAGCCGGGACAGCTTCCCAGCTATCTTTCCCTGGTCTCATCACCAAAATGGTGTTGTCATGACCGGTTGCAATAATTTCAGCCTGTTCAGGGGGATGTTTAGGCGACTGCACCCATATTCTTGCTCCAGGGTTGTCAGAGGAACCAAATCCTTTTTGGCCTCGCACAGTTAGTAAAGTTGGGGCATTGCCTTTCTGAATCTCACCACTGAAAACGGGGATGATTAGCAATTGAGCAACTCGGTCAGTCTTCTGAATTGATAAATCAACCTCACTGCTGTTCAGCAGGAGAACCTTAATCTCTCCCTGATAATCACTGTCAATCACTCCTCCGAGTACTTGAACACCTTTTAAGGCAAGGCCCGATCTAGGGGCAATCAGACCGAAACTTCCAGCTGGTATACAGACACCAACGCCTGTCTCAATATTTATTCGATCTCTACTCCTGAGCACAGTATCATTCATAGCATGCAGGTCCAAGCCTGCGGAACCTGGGGTTGCTCTGCATGGAGCCAAAGCTCCGGGGGTAATTTCCCAGTACATAACAGTATTACCAATGGTGTTGGGTTTTGCATCAACATTTGGAGGAAACAAACGCATTAAAGGAGATTCAGCATGTAACAAGGGACGATTATTCAAAATTAGCAATGCTTGAACTAAATAATCCCGCCAATTTTTATAGCGGTCATCAGTTAACTTTCGCAACTGTTCTTTAAGCAGACCATTCATCCTTTCAATCAGACCTGATGCCTGTGGATAATAAGGAATATGAAACACCCATTCTATATTGTTTTCCGCACAAAATTCCTGTACCAATCTTCCAAGAAAGTGGGATGCATTGTCAGATTGAATTTGAAATGGAAAACCATAATATAATATGATGAATTCCAATGTTTTAATGGTATTTATTTGGGTAGCATGTTTGCAAGGAAGGGCCACCAAAAGGCCACTATAGGTATCGACAACTGTACAAACATATTGACAATTTTTGCTCATAGGGAACAGGCCAATATAATCAATCTGCCAAATTTGAGCGGGCAATTTTCCTCGATGTAAATGACCTTTAACAATTTGTGGTACTTTTCGTTGTCTGGAATGTTGACAGATGAGACAATGCAGAATAATATCTTTAATGTAATTTAAAGGAATATAAATTCCTCGATCGGCGGCCCACCTGCTAGTGGCTCTCTCTCCAAAATGTCCTGCTTTCTGGTGGGCCCATTTCGCCAATCCCGCCAAATCAGAATCTTGCATGTCCACCACTGCCTCAGCAATTTTAGATTTCTCATCTGCAATGTTATGAAAGAATTTGTCAAGGGAGTCTATTGGGGTATGAGCATCCACATGAAAGATTGTCACAGTACTCTGTGGGAGCATTTCCCAAATTTCTTGCCATAATTCTTTTCCCCGCAATTCTTTTGAATTCAACTCCCAATTATGAGAGTGCCAAGTTGGTAACCATACCGCCAGTCCGTTAGCTGTGGACCAAGAATCAGTGAAAATATGACATGTGCCAGGTAATTCCTGCTTCAAAACTTGGTAAACTGCGTATAATTCAGCATATTGACTACTCTTTCCTTCACCAGTTGTACTCAATAATTTCTGCGTGATAGGATTATAGGACACTGCCTTCCAATGCCGTTTATCTCCAATGAACCTCGCTGAACCATCCGTAAACCACACATGTTTTCTGTCCTCCGTGGACAAATCATCAAATGGCTTACCCCACTTGACAGGAGATTCCTGTACTACAGGTACGGAGCACTCACTCCCAGTCTCATTCGATGGCGCCTGCGCCACTTGCTCATGTAATGCTGCCACACCCTTCGGACCCACACGCGCCCTGTCCTGAATGTACCATTTCCATTTAATCACACTCGCTTCTTGAGCATGTCCAATTCGATGAGTTTTCGGCGAACTCAAAACCCACTGCATGATAGGAATTTCAGGTCTCAAAATCACATCATGACCTAAAGTCAATTGCTCGGTATCCACCAGAGCCCAATAACATGCAAGTAACTGTTTCTCAAAAGGTGTGTAACGCTCACCAGCCTCAGGTAACTTTTTAGTCCAAAAACCTAATGGCACTTTCTGTCTGCCTTGCTTTTGCCACAGACTCCAATTTGCATACAGACCTTGTACGGACACATTCAAATCCACATCACCCTCGCCCACAGGCCACAGATCCAAGGCATACTTAATCCCTTCTTTTGCCAAATTAAATGCATTCTGTTGTGATTCACCCCATTCAAACGCATTCTTTTTGCGAGTGACTCGATATAAAGGAGCCAATATCTGACTCAAATGGGGAATGTGTTGACGCCAAAAACCAAACAGGCCAATGAAACTCTGAGCTTCTTTTCTGTTCCTCGGAACTGCAAAGTCTAACATTTTTCGTTTAACCTGCGGGATCACCTCTCTGTGACCTTCATGCAAATTGATACCTAAAAACTTAACATTTTGAGATGGACCTTGTAACTTATCAGGATTAATTTCCCAACCTTTTTCACGTAAGCAATCAAGGATTTGGTCTAATTGGGTTTGAACTTGATCTTGTGTTTCGCCTTGAATTAAAATGTCGTCAATATAATGACACACTTGAACTTGCGGGTGTACAGTTACTTCAGACAAATGCTCCGCCACCAGCCGGTGACAGATCGTGGGACTATGTACATAACCTTGAGGAAGACTTCTAAACGTCATTTGACGCCCATTCCAGGTAAAACTGAATTGTTCCTGACACTCGGGGGCAATTGGAATTGAAAAGAAAGCATTAGCAATATCAATAGACGCATACCATGTACCTGGATGCTTTTGAATTCTTTCAATTAAAGTAACAATATCTGGTACTGCAACAGTCAAACGGGGCGTATGTTTGTTCAACTCTCGATAATCAACGGTCATGCGCCAAGAATTATCACTCTTGCGTACCGGCCAGACGGGATTATTCCAAGCAGAAGTAACCGGAGTTATAACTCCTGCGTCAACCAAATCCTGTATTGTGGCACTGATCTCTTCATGACCACCTGGAATACGATATTGTTTCTGGGAAACCACTTTTGTAGCTTGGGGAATTTTTATGGGGGGCATTCGTAAACGGCCAACCCGTATGGGTCTGGAAGATAAGTAGTGCTTAGTTCCAAATTGATAACAACCATCATCCAAATGCAAAGTCATCCCTTTTAAAATATCAATTCCAATTATATACTCCAAAAGTGGTACAACTAACACAGAATATTCTCTTCGGGGAATTCTACCTATTCTCATTTCAAGTGTAGTTTGCACTGCGGGAGTTTCCTTTCCACCTAAACCAGTAATTGTAAAAAATTGTCCTTTGAATTTCTTTGATTTACCATGAATTAAAGTGGCCTCCGCTCCTGTATCTACCAATGCTCGGGCCCTTTGGATATTACGATGTTTCCAAAAAATGTCAATATTTACATAGGGTCTATTATCTCTGTGAGCCCACCTGCATACTAGAGCTTGACCTATTTCCTAGTCATTTTTACTGCGTTCTGTCAACCAAGACAAATCAGGGTAAATGCTCTCATGTTTCTTGGGTATCAAAATATCTTGTTCATATCCATCTCCATTACGAAATGGATTTTTGTCATTTTCATGGTATTGTGAATTACGATCAGAAAGCCTGTGACGATCCTCCCTTCTCCTCAACTCAGGGGAATGATCCCTTTCATCTCTATATCTGTTGGAAACACGATCATCTCTCCCCCTTTCTTTTTCCCCCTCTCTCCCCCTCACTTTTTCACGACGAGGGGAGACATCACGTTCATAGCGCCGTTCATCACGGCGGTCAGGATCCACACGACGCTTGTCGTCACCACTGTCATCAGAATATTCACGATCACAATCATTCTTACGCACACGACGGGCACCCTCCTTTCGATCTAAACCACGCTTACGAAACATGTCCCATAAGCGATTATTAGGTTCACCGTCAATGTCCTCCTTTTTTACACCATCAGCCAATAGTGCAAGAAACATATCACGTCTAGAGAATTTATAATCCCCAGGAGCACGACCCTCAGGTCGAGATTGTCTCTCAGGTTTAAACCATTCACCTAACTCACCAAGTTGACGAACAGATTCAAGCACCATAGACAAAGGATTGCCAGTTTGATTAATCAACAAAGTCATCATAACCTGCTTATAAGCAACAGTGGAAGAACGGATAATACGATTCCGCACAGAAGATGTTAATAAGCCATCCAACAACCTGTCAGAAGTACTGAGAAAAATCGCAGTTTTCATCACTTCTTCTTTTAAACGCTGCGACGCATCGCGCAAAGTGTACCACGGCTTGTCATTGACAGGCCAATCAGATTCAGTAGGGTATTTATGGTTACAGCCATCATTCGCAAGTTGGAGTAAACTAATTTGGCCAGCACCATTATAATTTCGAAAATGGTCTTGTACAGTACAATCGGAACTCCTTGAGCAAAATCGTAAACAATCACCTGCATCAAGCATGATACCAGCAGCACCCAATTCATAAAGGCGTACCATCCACGTAAGCAAGGTCTCACCGGGCCGTTGTCGAAATCGTTGTAAAATGTCACTAACCTCCTGCTGAGTAAAATCTTCAATACTATTCAAATGAATACCATTCGGCATACCAGGAGCCTGTTGCAATTTGCGTCGAAAAACCGGGTGAGCAGAAACCTCCGGACGAGCCTCCGAAGAAGCCCGATCCATAGATTCAGAACAATCAGGACGAGAAACAGTGTCAGAACGGGAAGAGCGACCACGGTCGCTAGAAACATCGTCTTTGTCACAAGAAGCAGATTTACAATCGCGTCCAGAGCGAGAAGACTCGCGCTTGTCACTCTCCTCAGCCGAGGAGCCAGAATCATTCGAATCCCAGATATTACCATCTCACTCGTCGGGGTACCAATCCAGTCCGGCTTTCGCCACGACCAGACGCACCTTCCACGTAGAAACACGACCACGACGGTGTCTGTATTTGTATTTAGCAATTCGCACCGCAGCCCTTTCGGCTATAGTCTGATAAGTCTCAAGTTTGTCGGAAAGCAATTTATTTTGACATCGCAAAAGAGTATGCGCATTCTGCACTTCAACAAACTTTTCTTCCATATCCACAAAGCGCTTCTGCAATTTTACAAATTTCTCATGAAGAATTCGATATGCAGTCAAAACAATCCAACCTCTGCGTCCCAAAATAGGAAGCTCATCACCCTTCACTACTGGTGCCTTCTGCAAGCAGGAAACCAAATCAGCAGGCTCCGCCTGTTCCAAACAAGAAGTCCAATTCTCACTTAAACCAGTAGAATCAGCCCACTCACGGGCCAAGGCCTCGTAAGGCATTGATTCCCAGCCGGGAATTTCAACAGGCAATTTGAAAGTAGATTTCGACTTACGCGAAAACATTTTGACACACAAAAAATATATACACAATTATCAAGAAAGAAAATACGTACGAGCCTCCCTCCTTAGAACGTATTTACAATGGGTATGGATATATGTATGTACATCTTGTACCTAAGGATGGGGAAAATAGCAATACACATGCATAGGTCTTCTACAATATCCTATTCATATCCTATTCATACCAACTGATCTCACGGCCACCTAGGCCCAGACTGATCTACCCTGGGGCAGGTCTGATTATATACTCTCACACACACACACACACACTGATCTCCTTCAGTGCTCACTCGACACGCAATCCGGCATTAAAAAATACACACTGATCTCCCTCAGTGTTCACCCGACACGCAATCCGGCATGCCATTCACACTGGGCTGCAGTCCCAGTGCTCTCTCTCTCTCCCTCTTTATCCGGTCCACAATCCGGCGGACCTAGGCACTGGTCTCCCTCCCAGTGCTCACTTACTTACAACCCGATCCACAATCCGGCGGATCTATGCACCAGTCTCCCACCTGGTGTTCTCATTAACGCCACTTACCAATGACGATCACTCTCCTATGAATACCTTTGGAAGAAATCTCTCATTTGCTACTCGGGATGATACTACAATAATATGAATTAGCACGGCTTTCCAAATTGAATTATGTACCTTCTGTTCTCGGCATCAAATGGTCCCTCTCTCCCTCATTATTCAGTCACCTCTTACCTTACCGGGATTTACATCCGTTCATGAAAACAATGTCTGACTAGAAGACCAGGTTACCCTGATTGAACAAGAATACCAGGCACATGCCGGTTCACTAAGAACTGGGGTATTTTATTACAATGATTATAAACACAGCACTATACTATAACATATATATATATATATATATATATATATTTATATATATATATATATATATATCCTGCAAAGAAAAGTAAAAGGTTAGAATAAGCAAACTATGGGAGGTGGGGCGGATGTCACCTTATTAACGTGAAGTCGGGGTTCGGCAGTCATCTAGGTTCCCTTCTCGTCTGTGTCTTGGCTCGTCTCGGAATCACACCTCAGCAGTCACGAGTACACATCTGCACCGCTATGCTCTGTCTCCTCTGCTTTCTTCCAAGTCACTGGAACCTTTCTCTTTATTAGCTGCTGTCTCTCTCTGTCTCTGATAGCTCTGCGCTACTTCTCCTTCTCCTTCAATCTTTCTCAGAGAGTATCAGCTTCATGATCTTTCTCGGACTTCAAAATGGCGACTGTCTGCCTGGAAATAATTAATGGCATTGATGCTAATGGCTAGCTGCCGCCTACAGACTGACTGACTCACTTCCTAACACTTTCGCTAATATGGAAGCTTGTCCTTTCATGGAAAGTTACGGCCAGTAACCTGCCGCCCACCAAATTCTTGTACCTCCCCGTACCAAGGACACGTTCCCAGCCGGCCGGCCTGAAGTTGTGTCTTCGGAGTGGAGAAAAATACAGTCTTTCGATAAGGGCCAGCCTGAACCGGTTCTCTCCAAGCGAACAACACTTCGAAACTAAAACATTACACTTGGCCTAGAAGCCTCTCAAGCTGCCGGGCAGAAAGCAAGATGGAGTCTCTCCCGTTTGAGGCCTACAAGGCCCGAAATAAGCATAACTCCATAAAAGGTATACTAACACTCTTGCAAAAGGACGGATTATCACTAATACTAATGAATCTATCCCCTAGCTTACGTTTATAAGCCCTGATCTAAGGAAAAGGGTACGTGCCTTATGAGTGGGCCCTGTTTATAGTTCTAATCCCTGCACTAAGAGGGTAATAGGCTGGAGTCATCTTCAATCATTCTCCCTCCAAAGAGGGCCGAAAAAGTCGGTCAGAACACTCTGCAACCAAAAATTAGGTTTATAAGCAGAGGAGGGTTCCAGCTCTGGACGCAGGTGAACGTCGTGCTGAAAATAATTGAAAAACAAGGATTAGAGGGTGGTTTTGTTTTTTTAGAGAACAGACGTAAGTATCGATCAGGAGCGTACCCTGAGTACAGGAATTGTCCTGAATGGCACGTTGGTGTGGTTGAGGAAGCTGGATGGACGGCGTATCGGTTCAGATCTGGTGAAAGGAGATGATGGCATTAGTGGAGCGAAAAATTGAAGGGGGCCGGACGCCTATGTGCTGGTGACTTACTGATTGGTGATCGGTTTAAGGTATCGAGGCAGGTCCAGTGAGGCGGCCCCGTCTTGTTATATTAAGGCTGCGGTCGATAAAATATTCGATCCGCTGAAAAGAGGGAAAGTAGTTTTGAGTCGAAGGCTCTCTAGGGAGCAGGCGAGCCTCGTCTAGTCTATATAGTGGCTTCTTACCGCTTCTAGGAGTAGTGTCCGGTGCTGCGGTCGGTAAGGTACTCGATCCGCTGCAAAAAAGGGAAAAGTAATTTTGAGTTGTATGCTCTCCTGTGGGCAACCGGGCCTAGTTTGGACTAAGAATGGGCTCCTTACCGCTTAAAAGGTTGGTTGGACGCGGTGCGGGTCCACTGGTTCCTCGCCAAATACGCTGCTTCCTAAGCAATGGGCGCACTACCGCGGGTTAAGACTATTAGGTCAGGTGACGTGGGTCACATGATCAGAGTTTGACGCGAGGTGGCTAAGGGTGATGTGGCGGACATCTTGGAGTGGGGCATTGAAAGTGGATCGTGCTCTCAAGGGTGCAAATAATAATAGGAACGGCGCAAATGGAATAGGGTTATTCCTAAAAATTGGGTACAGTGCAGTCTATGAGCCTAAAATTACTAAGAGACGTGAGAGGGGTCGGCGGTAGATAAAGTGCAGCACGTGTGACAGAAAACATTTTTTATCTGAAGGTAACAAATTACATTAGACACATTATACTCTATAGCCCATAGAGATTTCTGTAGATTTTTAAGGCCCAGCATTTACAGTTTGTAGGTCCATGTTTGCATGGTATGAGACAGAAATGTCTGGCCAAAGTTCAAATTATAGGAGGTTTGTCCAGTCCTCGCTTTTGTTTAGTCCAGTCCGGATAGTGTTAAACTGGATTATGGACTTGAGTTCTTCTCTGTTCAAGAGTTGAGAAAGGTTTCCTCCTCTTTGTGGGGGCTTGATAGCTTTGAGAATTGTCCATTGAATGTCATCAGCTGTGTGGTTCATCTCAGCGAAGTGTTCCACCAAAGGAGCATTCGACGTTTTGCATCTGATTCTACTCCGATGTTGGCAGATGCGTGTCTTGGCTTTTTGGCTGGTTTGTCCTACATACATTTTCTGGCACGGGCAAAGTATCGCATAAATGACATTACAGGTGTTACAATTCGTGAATGATTTCATTTCAAAGTTGATGCCATTGTGACAGATATTGCGTGCCTCAATTGTATATTCACAGACAGTACAGTGGCCACATTTCACATGCCCCAGTAATGGTGGTAGCCCCCAATTAGAGTCTATAGTGGTTCGAGTGGTGGGGACTGGTAGGGCTGCCCTAACCAAGTGGTCTTTCAAATTTTTATTTTTCCGGAATGCGAAGAGTGGTCTCTCTAAATTGATAGGGCCTGCATTTATAGTTGGCCAATGTCTGAGAATTGATTTGCGGATTTTATTGGACACTGGGCAGAATGTGGTTACACAGGCTATTCTTTCTTTACTGTCCCGCCTCTTTGGTGTTAAAAGAACTTCGCGTGGGCAGTACCAAGCCCTTTTTGATGCTGCTTTAACCAGTCTTCTAGGATAGCCACGTGTTTTTAGTTTATTAGACAGGACATTGGCTTCCTTGAAGTAGTCTGTTTTGTTCGAACAGTTGCGCCTTATTCTTAAAAACTGGGAGTAGGGCAATGAATCTTTAAGAGCTCTTGGATGATTGCTATTGTAACTTAACAGAGTGTTCCGCTCTGTAGGCTTTCTGTAAAGGCGTGTTAATAACTCGCCTTCATTGCAATAGATTGTTAAGTCAAGGAAAGCAATTTGAGTTTTGTCGTGGGTCAGGGTGAAAGTCAAGTCCGCACAGTTGTTATTAAGCCAATGGAGAAACAGGTTCAATGTGGTGATGTCAAGGTTCCAGACTAGGAAAATGTTGTCTATGTAGCGACGCCATAGGGATATTCCTGTGAAAAATGGGTTACTGTCTGTCAAGATGACGCCGGTTTCCAGTGCATCCATGAACAAAATGGCCAGGTTGGGGGAAAAAAATTGCCCCCATGGAAGTCCCCTTTATTTGTTGGGAGTATGTGCCATCAAAGGTAAAGAAATTTTTGGATAGGCACAGTTCAAGCATTTGGAGGATAAAGATGGTTGGGACCCTGTGTGGGCGGGGCCGTATGTCAAGAATTCTTTGGATCACCAGTAGAGCCGCTGTCTGAGGGATGTTCGTGTAGAGCGACTCTACATCCATGGTACATAACGTGTTGATGGCTGGATCAAAGGGGTAGTGTTCTATCAAATTTATCATCGCCATGCTATCCCTTACGTAGCAGACTGTAGTGGGTACAAACTCTTTTATAAAGAAGTCCACGTAGGCACCCAAAGGTTCCAAAATCGAACCGCAGGCTGAGACGATTGGTCTGCCTGGGGGTTTGTCGATGTTCTTATGGACTTTAGGTAAAGTATATATCACAGGTAGGCGTGGGCTTTTCACATTGAGAAAGCAGTGTTCTTTTTTACTCAGATAGCCTTCATTTCATCCAGGACCTTGCATTACAGCCCTCGCAACTTTTCATTGGAACTGACACATTGCTCTGCATCAAGGACATATGATACAATCGTCAGTTGTTCTAACGTGGTCCTTTCATCCGGCCTGCAACTCCATCACAGTTGACTTGAATTTGTGACTTTGAAATTACATACCTCTGGTTTTACTTATTAGATTTTTTTTAGTTTTGGTGTAAAAACATTTGTTACATTTTACTCTATTGATCTCAATTGGTGTAGGATTTTTCTTTTGTTGTTTTTTTCACTTTATTGTTATATGTGTGCTGCATTAATACTTTACACATTGCCTCCAAGTTAAGCCTGACAGTTTTTGTGCCGAGCTACCAGAGGGTTAAGCACAGTTTAACTTAGTGACTGTTTGAGGTTCACCCTGACAAGGATTGTGGATGTTGCTTGAGAAGGGCTCACACTCCCCTCAACAACCAAGAACCCAATTTCTTACATCTCATCTCTATGGTGGCATAATTTGGCATTGTACCTCAGTGCTATCATCTAGGCCTTAAAATTAGCACACAAAAGGCAACCCCCAAAATAAACCATCAGCATCCGGGCTTTGCCCCGCACCAGGAATACTGTCCCCTCACCTGTCAAAGCAAGATGATCCCTACCCCGGATCAACTGCCCATGCATCGCCATTTTGATGCAGGCAAGTTTTTCTCTCCATCTGAACTTCCGTCACCTTATTACACGTCATGAACCTTCCACTCAACCCATGGGCATCCTCAACCATCCTCCAAACTTCTAAATACTCAGCTTCTACCTAATAACAGCACTGGCATTCACTGCCTTATCATCAGCCATGAATTAGACATGATTTTTGCCATAGAAAAATGACTGTAAGAAACCTCATGACCTATGATACCAATGCCTTCCATGTGGGTTTCAAAATCTTCCAGCCCAAACATCAAGGATGACTTGGCAGCATGATTGCGATAATTTGTTATTCTTCAATCAACCCTTACTGTCTTCGACCGTAGATGTTAATGCTGAATCACTCCTCGCCCACATTTCAATGTCTCCCACTTTCTCTTCACAGGGCTCCATCTTTATCACCCTTTCAACCATCCACTGTCCTGTTACAGGGTTTTTCTGTACTTTCAAAGAGATTATTGCTCTCCAAAAATGCCAGCTTTTTAAATTAGGTAATCTCAATATTTGCAAGACACCCCTATGGCGCCAACCACCCTTTCCCGACAACTCTACAGCCTCTAAAGATCTTACCCAGATTGTTTGTTCAGCCACAATATATGGCCAGAAACACTCTAGGCCCAGTCATCACTTTAGGCCCTTCCTGAGAGCTGGCTCGCATCATCTGGTCAAATTGCTTAACCATTCCATTTTACAATCTTGTGCCCAGCCACAACACGGCATCCCCATATGTCCATTGCCTGGAACACAATCAATTGCTCAAGCTTGGAAAGTACACTCATCGTTACTCCCCCACCGACTCCACCTCTTTGCTGAAGATCATTAGAACTTATAGATATACTCTGCAGCAACGCATAAGGACCCTATTAGGAAGTGTGGCATAGCTCACAGCAAGTCATCAGCACCATGGCTTTTATCGGATCTGGCAGCTGCAAAAAGTAAATGCAAAAAAGTGGAGCACCCTTGGAGACATTTCTACAGTGACACTGAAATGTGAAAACACGCTCCACTCTCAAAGGCTATAAAATGTGTTAGATTCACATGTGTCACTTTATAGTCAGATCAATTAGTTCAGTGAGAAATTCATCCAGTAACTTGTTTTATTAACAGTAGAAGAGCTAATTAATTCCATGTAGCTTTCCATAACCCTTTACTAAGATCTCTGAAACTCCTTATCCAATTTCTATGAAGAAAAAAACCCTGACTATTTATCAATCTTTTGGTACCTCCCTTCATCACCTACTGCCACCTGTTTCTAATGCTCAAGACACTTGTTATATCTTTTATGTTTCAGCCCACTCCCTGTAAAAAATAAACATTGCCACCGTGATGACCATAAAGTCTAGACCCCACCTCCCAGTCCCAGTCTTTATGGTCAAGGAAGCCATTTTTGTCCATTCAGTAAGGAACTATCTCCTCCCTGGAAAATGTATTTAGATATCCCTCTGATAAATACATTCTGGTGATCTGTCTGTGCCTTTTACCTTTCGCACCATTTCTCCTCATCATCAAAAAAACAAATCAGCTATCAAATATTTTAATTCATTGGGGCCCCACCCTCTTCAATCTTCACATCTTGCCCCTAGTATGTATAATTGAGGCCTTTGGGATCTTTCTCATGTCCTACAAGATGACTCACAAATCACCATTTTCTGTAAAGATGACTTCAGTGCTCTCAAGGAAAACGTTCACATGTGCCTAAAAGCAATTACTTTGTGGATGCAAACAGCATCTGCAAAGTTAATGCTGTCAAGACTGAGGTAATCCTATTGGGGAGACCATCTTCCAGGGACCTGTACACGTTCTCTGCTAGTCCCCCCTCCACAAAATAACCTAGGCATGCTTATTGATAGCAGCTCATCCGGTGTCCAACAGCTTATCAACGATAATTCCTCTCTTTCAAACTCCTGTGCAAAATTCTTCACATTCTGCCTTCAGTCTGCAGAAAGACTGACTTTAAGTCCTTTTCTTCTGTCTAAGCATCAAGTGATTCAGAACTCTGCTGCAGACTTTGACTTGGCCTCCCATGTCAATCTTCTGTCTTCAACAAACTTCCTGACCTACATTGGCTTCAGGTGGAGAAGAGAATCATTTTCAAGACCTTATATATCTACCACAAGGACCTTTATGACATTGGCCCAATCTTCCACTTTTTGTTACATTCTTTTTCTTCCAGACAACCATCCACATACCCACCCACATACATTGAACTTGTAAAACGAATTCCGGAGATAGTTGTTTCTCTTCTTGCAGCCACTCAAGCGATAACTTCTGCCTAAACTCTTGTGTGATTCTTTAGAAGTAACTAAAAGCTTATTTGGCAACAACCCCGTGACACCTTGCAGTCCAAGCACTAAAGCTTTAACTGCCTCAGAGATACCAAGATAAACCAAACTAGAACTCAATGACAGTTTATATTGGAACCTTCATTACATGTTGAAAATGTCACTGTATTAAACAAAAGAGACACATAGACGCATATTATAAGCACATGGACCAATGCAGCCATGAGGGTGAGGGGAAAACGCACATAGACACAACTGTAAGGAGAAAACAACAACCTAATCAGGACAATAATTTACTGATCAAAAAAATCAATAGGTAAGAATCAGAAAAAGACTCTCCTTAAGAGAGTAAGGGTGTTTATCCACTCACAAAATCCTGCATCCAACCTTGTGGTCTGCAACTTCACCCTTGGTAGAAGCGGGTTATGCTAACCGCACACCCAATAACTTGTAAGTAAGGGTCCCTGTTTTCCGTTTGTACAGGTTTTTACAGATAAATACAGACAGAAAACCATTTATTTTCTTGTCTGGATTTATTTTTAAATGTGGATAAAAACAGAAATTGCGTGCTTTTTGAGTGATTCTAAATACACTTTGCCATGACTGCCAGGCCAATAACTGTGTGGATTGAAAGGTAAGGGGGTTAAAAAAGCAAGGACTTTTAGTAAAGAGGCTTAAACAGCAGTAGATGTGCACAAAGATCATACTAAAATGTGCATATCTTCATGTAAGTGCATTGATTTATTTGTGGGGGTGTTCATATCACTGAAAACTGGTGGGCATTCAAGCATGACAGCATTTTTATTGGTTAAATACATGTGGAAATATACCAGTTTCAGCTTTATTTTTCTCACAAAACCCATAATAAATATGAATAAATACAGATAAAGTTGACAAAAAATAAATATGGATAAATACAGATGGAAATGTCAACATAATAAATACCATAAAACTGGGAGCCCAACTTGTAAGGCAATACTGCACAAAGCATGCAATGTAGAAGGACAGGACCATATGTAAGTGGTACATCCACCATACCCTTTTACCTCTGCTCACTACAGGTACACATCAGAGGGTGGTCAGATGCCACACTCAACATAATTCCAAGATAGCCGGTAGCATACCTTGGTTGACCATCCACACGAGGTATGCATTTTGATCTTTATTCTAGTCCACAATAGGGGATGTTTCTAAGAACATTTAGTGTTCATAACTGATACACCATAATTACAGTAGATATAGTATATAGAAAGGTCCAGTAATAAAGTGCTGTGACCAAATGTTGCTGAAGGCTTCACGAAGTACAGTTAACAATTCTGTAAGAAGATGTATATGCATTCAAAGACTGCTTAAACAAGAGACACACAAATAGAGTATGTGGTGGTCTAAAAAACAGTTAAGCATGGATCCTGTAAATTGACTGAACGTGTTCCTGAATAAGCAACAGGGCCACACTGGGGGTGCAGGATAATTTAGTATGTGCCATTTTCTGAGGTTCAGGTTGACCAGCCAAAGGTGGGATTTCTTCCATACTTTCAAGTTCTTTAATAAACATGGTAGCTGAAATGTGGTTAGGAGGAGAAATTACCGTGTAAGTTACCCCTCGAAGGAAACAAATTATATACAGTAGCAGTAGGCTTCTGTGTACTTCCCATAATCTGAATAGAAATATTACTTAATGGTCGAAGTATCAAAATAAGAGCTTAGAGGAAGCAAGCGCTTCCTCACTACATTGAGCACCATATACAAGAGGAATAAATAAGATAATGGTGATCAGGCAGGTTTACTCACATGGACTAGTTGCTGGAGGGAAGTTGAAATACAGATTTCCAACTTCAGGTCTGATGGCAGAGGAGCCTTACACAATTTTGTATAGATATTGCAACTACCCTTTAATGCTTTAGTCATTATTTAGGTAAGGTTTAGAATAATTGATCAGGGATGTGTGATCAAATATGATTGAGACACATCCAACCTTTGCCCTTTTCTACATATTATTTCCTGAGCTGTTTATAATCTTTACCATAATTCTTACTTGTAGTTAATAATAAATAACTGGATAACATAAAATCCTAACACTTGTGTGTATAGCCTGATTTTGGGGTTCAGTGCAGGCCTCTGCAATATCATCTGCGGATAAGAAATTCTCTAGCAGGTTGTGTTCTGACTCGTAGCATTAATTTCTATAACAAATGTTTATTAGTTTTGAAGACACCAAGCAAGAAACAATAACATATGCATTTCACAGTCACAATGCAACCAGCCACAAACTAGTCACAATCCCAGTCAGTAGGTCGCCCACCACCCCCCATATCTTGTCATGATTTCACAGGTAACCACAGGCAATGTAGACAGACTTTTCAAGTTGAGCGCATCAGTCCACACTTGCCCATCATTCCATCCAGGGTGGTAGGGGAGTTCCATCACCAAGCAATGTCTCTCTTGGCCACATAGCTCAGTGGAAAGTGGTGGGAGACATCTGCCAGGTTTCTTTTTTCCTGAAAAGGGCACAGTACCCTTTTGAGGCTTAGAAAATCTACTGGGTATCCCACAAATAATGTTGAGGAGAGACAATATGAGGAATGGAGTGAAGTCAGACTGGGGAACAAGAGCAGTTTGGACAATGCAAAGGTCCAATTTCTTAGAAATAGACCATGGGGTACACCTTCATAATTGTATACAAGAATTATTTCATTTTTATCAAGGGGCCTCAGACTTGGCTATAATCTGGGATGTATATTAATACTCCTTCTACGAAGTGAGATAACTGTGCACAATATAAACACAAATAAGAAAGGGAAGAGTGAACTGACAACATGAAAGGGAGAATGAAAACGGTGAAGCAAAATTAATGAGGCATATTAAGAACATCCAAAAGGAATAGAGGACTTATGCCTTTTAAAACAGGTCATGAATACTGGTGAAATCAGATAACATTGCCATAAAAAATGGCAGATGAGTTATAAAAATATTTTGGTGTACAAGTAGGCCCATGCTGGCACTGACAATGAAGGCTGACAAGAGACACAAATTGATCAGGGGTTAACTATATAGGCATGTCTGGGTCAGGTAAGGTAAAATGCGAAATATTTTGTACCCTTTTTCAAGTCTCACTAGATACTGAGATTAATGAGATTTGAATGAGATATTACAGAAAAAAAAGTGACGGACTGGATTTAAATCTAAAACTAGGTAAACCAGTTGATACAGATGGATTATCATCTAACTTGTATAAAAGTATTAAAAAAATGTTTAGTTCCTTTCCTCCCAACTTTATTTAATGACATAAGGGGAAGCCACAAGTCTCCTAACTCATGGGTGGAGGAAACCATATGATGGATTTTAAGTCCAGTAAAGAGCCCTCTCATTGTCAAAACTATCAACCTATCTCTCCCCTTAGTTCAGACCAAACAGTTTTCGCAAGTATATTAGATAATACATTTAATGAGGTGATCAATACCCTTGTTCATGTAGAACAGAAGGGGGTTATCCTGAAAAGACATTTGAGAAACATAAGCAATGCCATGGTGGTACAGTAGACATGGCTACAGAAAAATAATATATAGTAATGCACACGAGAGTCAGTCAAACGTTATGATCAAGTATATTCACAATATTTATGGTGCACAATGTACGAAATGGCCTTGGAAAGAACTTCTAGGAGGAATCCAAGGCTGTTGTTCGATCTCCAAAACCCAGGTATTGGGTTATCAAGGGCTAACAATGAAGCATCACATAGAACAGTGAATTAGGAAAGGTTGTCTTCTGTCTCCTGTAATATTTAACATCTGTTCAAACATTCCTTTCAAGCTAAGAGAGAAAAACAAATCCAGGCCTTTAAATGGTGCAAAGTTTTTTTTTTACATTCTAATCAGAAAACAGTATATCTAAAGGAGAAAATGCAATAGAGGTTTTCTTCTGCAGATGTCGATAGAAAAAGAATAGCGGTAAGTCCAAAACAGTTAACTAAAATAACAAATGAGTCTAGACAACAGTCAAAATAAGATTAGATATGAAGGTGCAACTATAGTTTAAAAGCTGTTGAAGGACTGGGTTCTTTAAGACCCAGCGGTGCCAGGGCACAACACCTGAAACCTTCGTGGGTAACCTGCTCCGGCGTACGAATCACAGAGACACGGGACACTTCCTTCGGCGTCAAAGATTCAAGGTTTATTTGCTGCAGGGAACACAGAAGTCACAACAAGCACACCACGTGCAACTTGGGGAGACTGCTTCAAATTGGTTCTGTGGATCGCTCCTTTTATACAGTTTTTACCCATAAGACAACATGGTACACAAAGGTTTACAACCCGGTTCCCACCATCATCCCCCAGAGGGGTCGCTTTGGTCACTTTGAAACACATGAGGTCCGGAACATAAGTGCGGAAACATTCGGCGGTTCCCAACTGTAAAAACCCATCTTCCCACCATTAGCGAATTCCAATCAGCAGTAAAATAGATCGAAATAGGAACAAGGACAGGTGCAGAGGAAGAGGGAAACAGTGGGGAGATCGGAAAGGGTGTAAAAGGGGAGGTATCGAGAAACACGAGATACAGGCATCAAAGGGACGTGCCTAATAAGATGCACGGCTGAGACAATAAGTCCGTGCGGCAAGATGAGCCTCGAGCGGCGCCATCTGCCTTACAGTAGCAACCCCCTCGTCATAAAGACACTCATAAAGAACATGTGTCTTCCGCAAATATCTTGGGAGTCCCAGGGTCGCGAAGCGGACAACGTCCGTTCGCTGGCTACTTGAGGGCAAGAGACAAAATGGATGCCGTATCTAAGATGGAACCCGTGGGTACAGATAGAAATACCCACGTAACAGACGAACGGTTTAGGTTAGCACAGCGAAAATGCGTACACCCACTAAACTCGTCATTTGCGGTTCATAGATACCAGACTCGACTATATTCGTGCGAGTCGTATGCACCACTTACAATTGTCACGGAACCTCAGACGCTCCTTTTGCCCTCATGTAGGCAAGCACTAGTCGGAATCATATTCGATATTCATCAGACCATCGAGATGTTGCTGTAGCATAGCTCTGTCCAACCGAGTCCCATTGGTAAGAGGCGGCTGTCTCATACACGTTGTAGCACAGAGGCCACATAAGGCAGGACCACACTGCACACAAAGGCAACACGTGAACAGGAACACTACAACAACTCCGACGATCATCAGAATCTTCCAACCCCAAGTCGACATCAGGCCCCAAAACCATCCAAGCAGCGTCCAATCCCCTACATCCACGTGTATGGATTCGGAGATTTTATGCAACCTCGAGATGGCTTGATAGACAGTTGGAGCATTATCTGGAATAAAAATGCAGCAGCTCGAATGGATCACCTTACATACCCCACCTCGATCTGCTAAGATGACATCTAAAACCATACGGTTCTGTAACGTCATAAGTCTATCCGCCTGAAGTTCTGTGGTGATATTACCAAGGGCACTGGCAGTAATATTAGCTGTCGATTCTACCACTCGAGTCAACTGTCTCAGGTTCCTACTATTAACCATAGGTCCCCAAAACGGGAGGAAACCCTTGAAAAAGTCTCCTGCCTCTTGACCGGCAGTATCCTCTTCGCTAATTACGCCTCGTACAACTCTAGTCTTATGATAATCGGCATCTACAGTGAACGTCGGAGGCAACAGATTTGCAATGAAACAGGTGCCCATGAAGTCGGCGGGCAACCATGCATATGCACGATCATAGCAGATAAAGTATGTACCCTTGGCAGCCAGAAACACAGGGGACGAGACCATCGGCAGCATGTAATTTTCAGTGCAAGCCCTTGCTCCAAGTCGGGCTTGCGATCGTCGACCATGACCCATGAGGCAAAGATTACCAGTGTGGGGTACGACCCATATTGGAGGCGAGCTTTTAAGCTGCTTTTCGCTGGTGAACACACTATATTCACCTCTACTTAGGACCCTATAGGCTTGTATCTCTTCTTCGGGAATAAGCGAGGGATCATAGATTTCACTATCTAAATCCTCTATTGCTATCGACAAAGGTTTTTGATACGAGGTAGGACCAGAGTAGGGGGAACGTGGTTCTCGAATGGGGTGGAAACCCAGTGCGCTTCGAAACATTGTTTGAAATGCTCGAGCTGACCCTTGGGAACTATACGGTAACACCAGATATGGAATTCCCTTATCCGTAGTATGTGGCATCAACCCACACACCCAACAATTAGTAGTGTTAACCACTAACTGATGCTGATGAAGGAGCTGAATAAAGGAATTGTTGCGGAATTCTACACGTCTAGCCTGTTCGTGTTCCGGTAACATGTGAAAGGAATGAGGAGAAACAGTAGAGACAAGTTTAGGGTCAGGAGTAGGAGTAGGTGTAGCAGAAGGTAAGAAGTAAGACATCGTGTAATACACCCCACCCGCCAATAATGCAGAAGCAGTCAAAAACAATACAAACAGTTGGAATATAAAACATTTGGTACGACTGAGTTGCTGCAGCTTGAGTCTGTGAGCCTGAGCTCCCTCCAAATCGTTCAGCTTCGAGAATGCCATTCCCTACGACCGTCCGCAACGTTTCTTGACGCACTTCGTTCTGTGTAGCAATAGTCAATCCCTAGGAGTTCCCAGGAACCGACGGCCTTTAACCTAGCGTCAAGACCTACTATCCAGAAGGAAGTACGCGCGCGGCCCTACGGCCTTTAATGCACAGTATGTATATGTGCAAAAACAAAGTCTCTCAGCTGTGGAAGCAAAAAGAGTACAAGGAAGGAAGCTCAATATATATGTACAGGAATAATTACAGTAATACGAATGTTCAAAACTGATCACGGAAAACGGGATAATGCAGTTGTCAATACAGCAAAGCAGGATCTTTTATTTGTCCTTAGTGCGAGATCGCAAAAAGTATCGGGTTTTCCCAGGACGTGTCTGCTCGTCAAACAAAGGATCCGTTGAAGAGACAGCGTCCTGCTGATCAGTTGAGTGTTCTGGTCTTGAGTCTTTTGATGCTAATTGTTCAACAGTGTCTTTCTGCTGCGCTGAGGATTCTCCAACAGGCTGTGCGTCGCTGAAAGGAACAAACGCCGGCAATGTTTCTGTTTCAGTTGATGCAATGCCTCTCCTTACCCACGGGTCTGCCGGCAAAGGGATGGGGACTCTTTTGGTGTGGGTGGCATGCACCCAATTCTTACGTCCCTCGAGACGAACGGCAGTCCTCGTGGCCAGGAGCACTTGATAGGGTCCGGTGAACCTCGGGTCCAGATTATTCTTGCGTGAAAAATTTCTCGTCACCACCCAGTCTCCGGGCTGGAGCTGGTGGCCTGGACCCTCTGTCTGCGTCGGCAATGCGTCGTAAACCTGTTGGTGAATTAACCTCAGTTTAGCAGTCAAGTCATGTAGATAATCGATCAACATTGGGTACTCAAGATCAGAGAACATTCCTGGCCTAGGAACCGCCCACACATTCGCAGGACGGCCGAACACTATTTCATAGGGGCTGAGCCCTATTCGAGAGTGTACAGTCGCCCTAGTTGACAGTAATGCTAAAGGTAAAGCGTCAGGCCACGAAAGACCAGTCGTAGCCTGAATCTTCGCTAGCTTTAGTTTAAGGGTGCCGTTGTACCCCTCAACTAATCCAGCTGACTGGGGATGATTGGCGCTATGGAATTTTTGGTTAATTCCAAGGCCCTTACACACACTCTTCATCACACTTCCAACAAACTCACTTCCGTTATCTGACCACACGACTCTAGGCATTCCATACCGAGGAAAATATTCCTTCAGTAGGATTTTCGCAGTAGACAAAGCAGTATTGTCTTTGAGAGGATAGGCCTCGATCCATCGGGAGAATGCGCAAACCACAACTAAAACGTATTTCAGGTTATTGCATCGCTCCATATGGATGAAGTCCAATTGAATCACCTCAAAGGGACATGAAGGGGGAGCAAAACTGCCAGGGGGAGTTGGGGTTCCTTTGCCAGGATTGTACATCATACACACCATACAATTCTTCACCAAACGTTCAGCACATTTCGTGATACCATCATTCTTCCACACAGGCGACAACAGCTTACAAATACCTTTCACGCTAATATGTGCTAACCCATGTGCCATTGTCACAACGGCCAGCACATACGCATCGGGTAACAACCATCTTTTCTGATCCGACAAATCAATCCAACAACCACTCGCATCCAACTTTCCCGTACTTTCTTTCCACTTCGCCTTTTCAGTCTCGGTGGCCTCATTCTGAATTTCTTTCACGCTTTCAATAGTGTTTTCACACATGCACGATTCTGTAGGCCACCTAACCGAACTCGTCACATACATCCGAGTGCTAAGGTTCCGGGCAGTCTCCTTAGCAACCTCATCCGCAAACGCATTACCACGACCAACATCATCCGTCACCTTACGATGCGCACTACATTTAACAATCGCTACTTGTTTAGGCAACGTCAATGCATCCAAAAGATCATTCACAAGCTGGCCATGCTGAATCTTCGTACCGTGCGACGTCAAGAAACCTCTCTCTCTCCACAATCGTCCAAAGCTGTGAGCGACGCCAAATGCGTATTGGCTGTCGGTAAACACATTCACACGTCTCCCTTTCGCTAACACACATGCTCTAGTGAGAGCAATCAATTCCGCAGCTTGGGCAGAATTCTGATTCAACCTTGCGGTCTCAACAACCGTATTCAACGTTACAACAGCATAAGCAGTAGTCACATCACCATTCGGCAACTTAAAACATGACCCATCCACATACAGTGTACCATCTGGTTCTTCCAGTGGGGTGTTTTTAAGGTCCACTCGACCTTTTGTTTCCTCTTCTGTCCTCAAGTAGCAATCATGTTCTGCTACTTCATCTGATTCTGCGCTAATCGGTAACAAAGTTGCCGGGTTCAGAACATTACAACGTTTTATCTGAATATGACTTGCCAATAACGTCAACTCGTACCCAGACAACCTCGCACTCGTCAAGTGCTGAGTTTTCATACGATTCAAAAGAGTATCCACTGCATGCGGAACCATCACCGTAAGCATATTATCCATGACCAATCCTGCTGATTGTCGGATGGAGACCGCAGCTGCCGCAGTTGCTCTCAAACAACTCGGCAATGCTCTAGCTACTGGGTCCAAGGTCGAGGAAAAATATGCACATGGACGCTGTTTACCACCAAAAGGTTGCGTTAAGACACTCAAGGCACAATCTTCCCTCTCGTGAAAATATAATGTAAACGGCTTACTGTAGTCAGGAGTACCCAACACAGGAGCCGAACACAATGAATCACGTAATTCAGAAAAACTTTTCTGACATTCTTCCGTCCATGGTAAAGGAGTTGAAACATCCTTGCACGTAAGAGCCACCAATGGTTTCGCTAGCAATGAAAAATTAGGAATCCATTGCCTGCAGTACGACGTGATACCTAGAAAGGCACGCACATCTCTTTGGGTTTTTGGCACAGCCATTCGCGCAATCGCTGCAATCCTCTCTGGGGTCAACCTCCTTCCCTCCTTTGACAATAAGTGACCTAGATAGGTCACTTCTTGACAACAATATTGGAGTTTAGAAGGGGACACCTTATGATTCAACTCACAGAGATGTTGCAGCAACGACACCGTAGCAATTCTGCAAATGTCCTGAGTATCAGCAGCCACCAATAAGTCGTCGACGTATTGGATTAAGGCCGCACCAACCGGCAACCGAAACGCATCCAGTTGACCCTTCAAGGCTTGACTGTAAATCGATGGACTTTCACAGTAGCCCTGAGGAGCACGTTTGAACCGGAAGCTACGTCCACCGAGAGAGAAACCGAAAAGGTCTCTGCTCTCCTCGGCAATCGGGATGCTGAAAAACGCATTTTTCAAATCAATCACCGAAAACCATGAAGCAGACGCTGGAATCAGAGTCAGTAGCGCCGTGATGTCAGGCACAACAGGGAATTGAGGAACCACAATTTTATTCACCTCCCGTAAATCGATAACAAAACGATAAACAGGCGGTTTTGAAGGATCAGTACGTTTAAGAATGGGCAGTACAGGGCTATTGCACACGTTTCCCCGAGTCTCTTCAATAACATCTTTCTCGACAAGATCATAAATGATCGCTAACAATGCTCGTTCTCCATCAAGAGAGATACGATACTGGGGAATACGTGGCAACCGCACATTAGATTTCAACTGAACAACATAAGGGGAGATATCAAGTAGGCCCACGTCATTTGGACCCGTCGCCCACAAAGACGCAGGAAGAGAACTCAATTCCGGTGGAAGCTTATCGAGAGACAGATACATAGGAGAGACAACCCTTTCTCCTAACGTAAGCTTTACCCCCGCAGGAGAACAATACAAAGTCGCATACAAACGTTTAAGCAAATCCAGGCCCAAAAGGTTTTCACCACAACCAGTAGTCAAAATCAACGGAGCTTGAAGCTCACGTGGCCCTATGGTAAGGGGCAAAGGGCGCAAAACTGGATCGCTAACGGGGGGCCAGAGAATCCAACGGAAACATTTGTTAAGCCAGACAAAGGTGCGCCAGGGAGTTTCGAATACATGATAGAACTTTTCGCTGCACCAGTGTCCAACAGAAAAGGCTCAACGACGCCCGATGTAGCAACTGCGACGTAAGGCCCTCTCTGATCAACCGGAACTGATACCACTCCCTCTCCTTGTCTTTGGCTGTCCTAGTAATTACTGTCGTCAGTTCCCTGATCGACGTAATAATCGTCTACATTGTACTGCGCAGATCGCCCTTGCGACGATCCACGTTGATCGAAACAATTATTAGAATTAGATGAGTTATCTGAGCGATCGCTCTGAGTACCACGACCCCTACCACGTGATGCCTGATGCGAACCACCACGACCTCCTTTGGATGAATTGCCACTATTCCGTTCGTTTAAAACAGGGCAATTGAATTTAATGTGTCCCTCCTGTCTACAATAAGCACATTGATTGAACCCTAACGATGATCTTTGGGAGGAGGAATCATTACGCGACTGTGATCGATTCGATTGCGACTGCGATCTATTCTGTTGGGATGCATTCTGATTCGAACGCGGAGGATACGCTTGTTGCAACAGCACTTTAGTCTTTAGTTCCTTCGTCTTTTTGTCAGCACGGTCGTTCTCCTCTTTCTCTCTGTTCTCATAATATTGTGCCGTAGCCAATATCTGAGCTGAGGTAGAAACGGCCCATGCACTTTCCGAATTCTTCAACTTATTGCTCAAATCGGGCAATAAATTCGAAACAAATTTATCCACAAACAACCGCTGGCCACCCTCGGTACCCATATCCTGTCCACTATGGTCAATGAATGCTTCCTCGAACCTCGTAAAGAAGTCGGAAACACTCTCATCTTTCTTTTGCTTGCAAGCTGACAATTTGTCCCAATTCACCCTCATAGCTGGCATAAGAGTTTTCATTAATGTTATTATTCGTTGGGGAAGAGCAGTAATCAGCTGCTCGGGTTTAGCAGCAGCCGTTTGTAAACCATCTGCCGCTACAATGGCAGCCCAATCACCACCTAATTCATTCGGATGATTTTCCTGCCGAATCTTAGCCCATACAGGTTGCGGTACGATATTGCCGAACAACATATCGATATCGGCAAGATTCATGATTGTAGCGTCTACAAGCTGCGATAATTCTTTGTAATAACCTGCAGGATTTTTGCGAGGGTCAGGCAAAGATTGCTTCACCTGTAACACTTCCGATCGTTTCCACGGGAGATGTATCCATACTCTCTGGAAATGTGGCGGAATGATAGGATTTGCCTGTGCATCACCTGGCATCCACACTGGTGGAACTTCCCGCATGGGGTATTGGCCAGACTCGTCTGGTTGTTTTTCAATATCCTCAACGAACAATGCATGAGGTATCGGAGCGGGACGAAAAGATAGCAACCGCTCAACAGCACGTCGAACGTTGGTATCCACAATCAGTCCATTTGCGAACTGAAGCTGAAGATCAGACAGAGCAGCCATCACCTCGTCAGGCGCATCGGCCGCTATCTGATCATGAAGGAACTTACACATTTCATTAAACACATATCTCTGGGTTGGGATATTGAATTGACAAAACGTTTCGAGGACAACACGGGGTGGACTTCTAAGAGGGTTTACCATCCAACCCATCGCCATATTATATAGCGCAACGCGTTCTCTGTTTCCAGGAAGCTGACTACGTCTCTGAGGACCATCGGAACCAGCGGACCCATGAACAGGTCCGAGCGAATGAAAGAAGCTAGCCGCAAGAGGAGAATTACGACTACGAGTAGAGGGAGAAAGATACGACACAGGACTAACAAGAGAAGGAGTAGAAACAGTAGCAACAGCAGGAGTTAACAAAACAGGAGCAGTAGCGGGAGCAAGAGTATGTGGAAGCGGAGGAGCAGTAGGGATAGCAACAGACAAAGGAGCAGGAACAGTCGGAAGAGCAGGTACAGGTTGAGGAACAGGCGGAGGAAGAATAGGCGGAAGAATAGGTACGGCAGGGACCACAGGAGCTGCGGTACCCTGTACGTACGGAGGTGGCGACTTCATAAGATAAGACATTAAAGGATCCTCAACTGGCTCTTCCTTCTTTTCCGACTCCGTAGGCAAAGCAGGATAACATTTATCTATAGTCATACGCTGTAGTCTGTCAAACACTTCCTTATCCTTATCCTCCTTATCACGCTGAAACTGCTCTGCTTTCTTCACTATGGTAGCAACATTATCTCGCTGAGTACGTTTATTCTGTCTGATTTCTTTCTGTCGGGCTTCTTTGCGCCACAACCGAAAGGCATCAAACATGGCCGGCCTTGACTTTCGTTCGAACAATTTAATCTCTAGATTATCTAAGATCGGGGCCTCGAAGCTACCATGAGGTGGCCAACGAAGGTCGCCGTCCTTCTTTGTGTATTTAATCCAATAATCATTAAAGGTAATTGGGCCTAGCCCATGCTTACTGTACAGGTCATAAGTAGGAGTTCCAACCGGAGGTATCGGACACGAGTCCTCCAGTCGGGAATCCATACCACAAGGTCTGAAACAACTAAACAAAGTACTGCGACCAGGCATCTTGCACACTAGCCGAGTTTCACAAACTTCAAGGGTTACGGGATTTACCAAGTCCCAGCAAAGAACAAAACCCTCGGTTTTTGGCGGCTGCAGTCGTCAAACAACACAACAAAGTACCAAGAACCACAAATGCAATGGAACCATGCAACCACTAAGTAACCACAACCAAGAACTCTGGGAGCGACCCACAAATACTTAACTCAAAGATCGATGGCGTCACCAGGAAGGCCCGTCAGTCGTCTCGCTCTACCAAGGTCTACGCCAGGCGCCAAAACAGGTCTACAGTCAGGGCAGCAGTCCGTCGCAGCCGTCAGGAGGCGGGAATCTTCGCGGGAAAAGTCTTCGGGCCACTTATTTCGACAACAGGATCGATGAAGCGGAGTGCACCTTCCCTCGGAGATTTCACACGAAGTTCCTCACGATCGTCGGGCTTGGACCGGTACCACTGATGCAGCCCCACGTTGGGCGCCAACTGAAGGACTGGGTTCTTTAAGACCCAGCGGTGCCAGGGCACAACACCTGAAACCTTCGTGGGTAACCTGCTCCGGCGTACGAATCACAGAGACACGGGACACTTCCTTCGGCGTCAAAGATTCAAGGTTTATTTGCTGCAGGGAACACAGAAGTCACAACAAGCACACCACGTGCAACTTGGGGAGACTGCTTCAAATTGGTTCTGTGGATCGCTCCTTTTATACAGTTTTTACCCATAAGACAACATGGTACACAAAGGTTTACAACCCGGTTCCCACCATCATCCCCCAGAGGGGTCGCTTTGGTCACTTTGAAACACATGAGGTCCGGAACATAAGTGCGGAAACATTCGGCGGTTCCCAACTGTAAAAACCCATCTTCCCACCATTAGCGAATTCCAATCAGCAGTAAAATAGATCGAAATAGGAACAAGGACAGGTGCAGAGGAAGAGGGAAACAGTGGGGAGATCGGAAAGGGTGTAAAAGGGGAGGTATCGAGAAACACGAGATACAGGCATCAAAGGGACGTGCCTAATGAGATGCACGGCTGAGACAATAAGTCCGTGCGGCAAGATGAGCCTCGAGCAGCGCCATCTGCCTTACAGTAGCAACCCCCTCGTCATAAAGACACTCATAAAGAACATGTGTCTTCCGCAAATATCTTGGGAGTCCCAGGGTCGCGAAGCGGACAACGTCCGTTCGCTGGCTACTTGAGGGCAAGAGACAAAATGGATGCCGTATCTAAGATGGAACCCGTGGGTACAGATAGAAATACCCACGTAACAGACGAACGGTTTAGGTTAGCACAGCGAAAATGCGTACACCCACTAAACTCGTCATTTGCGGTTCATAGATACCAGACTCGACTATATTCGTGCGAGTCGTATGCACCACTTACAATTGTCACGGAACCTCACTGTAATGGTGACTCTTCCTGTCCTTTTCCCTCCATTTGAATTATTACTGAACCCAGGGCTAGCGGGACCCAACTGAAGGCAGCACAGAGATGGAGTATCAGCCAATTCTGCACGCAGATGAGTGCTGGCCCACAAGAGTATGGGAAACAGTGGTTAGAGGGGCGCTCACCTGAACTGTGTATTAGGTTAAATGGCTGCGGCACAAACAGCAGAATATTACCTGAGCTGCACCGCAGCCTTGGATAGTATTACTGGAAGGTGCTTTAACCCGAGAGACAGTGACTCGTCCAGAAACCAATGGTGGGACTAGCCAAACTGGGGCAAGACCCTCTTATCAGCCTCAGTTGTTCTTTTAAACTTGGGTTGTGAGGCTTATTGGGTGAGTAGTGTGTAAATAAACTATATATACATTGATTTTATTTGTGGTACTGTATAAAGCATGCACATGTTTTATTTGGAATTTAATTTTATGTATGTTTAATTGTATAGAAAATAAGTATATACATGTATGTTACACAATTATTTTTTGATTATATTTTAAAAAATAATATTATTTATTGTGGGGGTGAATATGTGTTTTTGTGTAGGTTATTTTTTCAAGTGTACATTAATTATTATTTGTTTAATACGCTAAATTAGTAATGTTTGAAATTATTTGTTTTTTGTTTGCATGCTTTATTATTCTCCTGCTGTCTTCTGCATAGACAGACAAGATAAATATGCACTCTAAGGGAGCTGGTGCATATGTTTGTCTTAGTGAACACAAATATCTCATTTGAGATGTTTGCATTCTCTGAGCCGTGAATAAAAATAAATTTTGCACCTACAGCCTTGGTGTAAATGATTACTTTATCTGTTTACACGGAAGACAACTGGAGATTTCAGTGGCAGGGACCATGCTTCCAGTACGAAGAACTCCCTTGAAGATTAGAAAAAGGCTTCCAAAAAGGAAAAATTGTGCTAATATCGTATTATTTTACAACAAATTATTTTTAGTTTTGGGTTGCCGGGTATGTTGGAGGAACAGGTAGTAGTGCTTTTTTTAAATATATGAAAATTGCAAAGAAATTTAAAAAAAATGTATTATGATATTTTAATTTTGTTTAATGTGTTTTATGGGGCTTTGACATGTTAATTTTTAAATGTATTTATCTAATTGAAATATCTTTGAGCAGTTCAAATATACATTATCATTTTTAAATAATATTTGAATATTTATTTAAATGTTTTATTTATTTAGATTTATGAAGTCATTTTAATGTGTGTGTATATTATTTTGGTATACTGAATTTGAACCCCCTCAATGTATGCACTTTCCCCAAAGTCTGTTAGAGAAGTAAATTTGGCCACCCCTTAAGTATGCATTTTCCGTGATCTTAGAGTGGAGTTACAATACTAAACCGTCACCTCACCACCAGTTTTTGTATTTCCCCAAAGTAGCTAAGAATAGTGAATTTCAATTGATATATCAGTTAATTTCTTTAATGGTGATGCATTGGAGTTATGTTATTATATAATCTTATATTTCAGACATTTAAAAAATATTTTGAGCACATGTAATTTAAATGTATTTATTTTGTGAATTACTTTATTTCCTATAATTATTTTTCTATTTTCGTTTTTATAATTATTTACTATTTCTGTTATGTTTTTTAGTATTTACAAAATATGCATTTTGTTGCATATTTTCAAACTGTATGTAGAATTAATGAATAAATGTAATTTAATTTACAAACAAGCAATAATTATACATGTTTTCGTTGTGTTTTATTAAATTTACTTTAGTGAATGATTTAATATGAACAGTTAGCTTTACTCACTGCTAATTTTGTAAGTGATGTGTATATTTTTATTAGATAAATTAACATTTATGTTTTATCTTATATATAGCTTAAATATATAAATTAAGCCATATTTACCTGGTATCCTAAATTATAATAATGATAACAATTAAATGCATTTACATACCATTATAATGTCAATATTTTGGACCACTATATTTCGTGTGTCGATATTTTGGTACTTTACATTAAATGAATGTCAAGACAATAGTTTTTTGGTCAATGTTTTGAACCCAATATGTTTATACCAGAACATTTTTGTGGTCCATATTTTGTCATACAGCCTAATTAAGCACCAAGATGAAATTCAATCCTCTGGAAATAATAGCAGACCTCCTGGTAATGGGAAAGCTCAAATCCTCGAATGATTTAAAATAAATTACAACAGATACATATACAGAATTAATAAGAGCCAACTGGTGGTTTGGCTCAGAGCCATCAGGTCAGAAGACATTCTCTGACCACAAAAAATCACAGCTGGAAATATATTCAAGAATATTAATTAATAAGAAAGTGTCACAGTGGTCTCAACTGGATCAGGAAAAAGAAGCATAAAAAATGGAGTTGCCAAATGCAACTTGTAAAAACAGTTTGCAGATGCAAGAAGAAACACATTTATGCCAAGTAGCCATTAATATGTTACAAAAGCTTGCTTGTCCAGCTGCATTCAAAGAAATCACTACTTCATGATCTGCAGGCTTTATTGTTCACCAGAGAATCTCACCAAGCGTTGTCCACAATTTCCTATGGAGGGCTCCAAAAGGGCTCTGGGGAGAAGCAGAGGCCATCAATACGATTTGCAGGTGTCCTACTCTGGATCCTATTTAGGAAGAGGTAAGTAGAGCAATCCGGGGTATGTTTGAAAGACGACTCCAGATGAGTAACATATTAATATGTCGGATATGAGAGAAGGATATAGGATTGCACAAACGAGAAAAAACCCGATTACTCTATTTAATTCTGCTTGCAACTGTGGGTACTGGTAAGCACTGGAAGAAGTAAACATGTTCTTCATGTCAGGAATAGGTCTATTGAGTCTGCAAGGAGGCAAAAATGAACAATAAAAGGGCCTAGGGGAAATAATTAAAATAGCGCGCCTGTTTCTGGAATTGTGCTATTTAATATTTCTACAAAAGTCCTAAGAATAAGAGCCTAATGTAGACCATGATAGTTTTCAACGATTCAAGTTTAAAAAAGGGCTGGAATCAATTTCTGAATACACTCTGATCTCAGCGAATACGAACATAAAGAATTCAAAAACCGCAAAAAAGCATAGTCAATGTTACAGTTATTTATCTAAGTCTCTACAACATTTCCCATACTACTCCAACATACTACTCCAACATTATTCTCCTGCTAGAGTAGCTAGATAACTAGGACTTAAAATTAGTTAATTCCTTTTTCCTCTGAACAATCAACTAAGGTTGGGAATTTTTCTCTATCTGTGTCGCAACAGGGTGCTAAAATGAAAGATGGTTCCCATCTGGATAAACACAATAAAAACGGTACCTAAAAGGTAATGGTGAATGCTCTGTCTTTTACCGATCTCAATAATGAGCCTGGATAATAATTTTGTCATGTAATAGTGGGTTCTTGAGGGTCAGAACTGGATTTGAATACGCCAATGTCAGTCTATGCTGAGATGGTGAGAGCCACAATGGCAGGGATTTGCTTCTTATAAAGGAATCAATCAATCAGAAGTTTATATAGTGCAGCCTCTCACCCGTAAGGGTCTCACGTCGCTGAGGGAGGCTGCTGCTGATCTGGGCGTGGAGGTACAGTCAAAGAGCCAGGTCTTGAGATCCTCCCTGAGCTGGGTCAGCAAAGGGTGATCGCCTGAGGTGGGGGAATATGTGTTATAATTTAAATATAAGACACCACTGAGCAATGAGTATACTAGACTGGCAATTGCAACCAGAAAGATTTATAGACCTGGAATTAGCATATAAAAAAATTGTCGAGAGCAATAAAGGCTCATGTAACGAAAAAGAGTCCTGCGCTCCTTTGAAGGTCCTTTTGTCAATGTTAGCTTGGAACAGTTGTTCATTATCGGCATCATACCATCAGCGTAGCACACTCCCTAAGATAGATAACTAGAGAACTGAATCAGATACGGACAGATCTCTAACAAAACATGCAGTAAAAATACAAACATTTCCAACCGGAAGTTCCATACACAAATGTGCATATTGATCTGGTGATTCACAGATGTTAGTGAGTGAGGGAACTGGCACTGAAAAACAATACAGATTGTTGATGATAGTGCATTGCTTATTGGCATTAGCGTTGCTGAGTACAAAAGCTACTAACATACTTGTGTCTATTTGTTACAAAGAGTATTTAATTATACCCAACAAAGGACTTTGCTTTAGATTGTATCTTCACATCCTAAAATGAAGTCAATGGCTAAATTTACTGGGGTAGGTTTTTGAATACACTATTTCTCTGGCTAGCGCCAGGAAGGCCTGTGAAGAGAGACCAATTTGTATTGCCTCCCGATCACATGTAACCAAATCCTAGTGTTTGCCATTGGGCTGTCCTTCCACGATGTTTACCATCATTTATGTGTCTCCTACATACAGGATATCTTTATTTGTACAAATGTACTCATAGGACAGAACTATTTGTGTAAATTCTCCATGCTGATGATGCAGCGGAAACGTGGGGCAAACTTATTTAAAATACGAAACCAGCTAGGAAAAGAGTCTCCGGGAAATTTTAAAGACCTGCGCAGATAAATCCCCACTCTATATATGACAAAATCCGCGGGTCTCAGCCTAAGGCAAAACAACGAGGAAAAAATACAAACTAAAAACTACAGTATATATGTTTAAGGAGACTACCCTTTTAAACAACGCAGTATGTGTACCTTCTCACAGTAAATATCAGACATTTGTATGTGATGGAATGGGATGTTGATGCATCCACGTAATTGGTCCTGCTCCTGTGTAGTGCCTCCTTGCTAGACTTATGGAAGTCTGGAACTATAGTCACCCTTCCTTCACTTGGGTATTTTGGAATTTCAACATTGCTCATAAACTGAGCCAAATGTATTGTTTATTATCAAATATGTTGGTAGACAGTACACACACTATGTGATTGTCATGTTCCAAGAACTAAACTTTGATGTGTGGCATTGTGGACGGTCACGGTATATTCACTAAGAGTGCCCACAGTTCGCACATTCACCAGCCGCTATACAGCCGCCATGGGCTCATGGAGACTAGCATTAGATCCACAAGGTAGCCTCTCTTGCCCAGCAAGCCTTGGTTCAGGTTTGGGATAACGCATACTATAGATCCCATGATTTATTCCTCAACAGATATAGTAGAATCCAGGGTTTCCTGTACTGGACTACATCTCCCATGTAGTCTAGCGGGGGTTTGTAGTCCATTGATGACACGACGAGCATGCTGTCTGCTTGCTCGTCGCTAACGTGGCTCACATCACATGCCCCATTATGTGCTTAGAGCGCGACTCACACAGCCAGTCACAAGTGATCGGTTGCCAGTTTAACACAACACCCTATATAACTCTGCGCACGCCACCATCAGCTACCGCTCATGACAACCGAGTGTCGGTCCGAGGTAGCCATGGATAGCTAAATGCAGAGGGTTAGTTGGGGGTCTTTTTCCAGATTTCTGCTCTATGTGAACATCCAAGGTGGATGTGTGCTTTAGGCTATTGAATATTGAGCGGAGCGTAAACGTGATCTGCCTACTTTTTGTTTGACATTGTTTCAAAGTACTCTACTGTTTTTGTGTTTCTATGGGGCCTAACCTATATATAGATATATAATTAGAGAACAACAGTTACCTGTTCTCTTGTGTAACAACGTGAGTGCTTTATCCTCACTAATATATGTACAAGCCTAACTTTTTAATAGCTAATTCTTTTATGGATATGGGACCATACTATCCTGATATATATATACTCTTGGCCTGCTGGGTTATGAGTAGTCTTGCCATTCTCCATACACTATGCCTAAGTGGGGGTCTCGATAAATCAGTTTGATGCTATTCAGCATTAGTGGTGGATCCAAGAGGGTCCACCATTTTTTAGTCCTTGTTTCTATTTTATTTCCTATTTTTCTTGTTTACAGAGCGTTGCTTCACGCCCTGAGTTATTACCAGGAGCAGTGAGCAGTCCTCCCGATTGCTTACGGGTAAGGGATTTGAACAATTTATCTTAAGCATAACATTACAGTATGTGTGGAACGTTTCATTGATTGACGTTATTGCAAATACAGACAGTACATACGCACGAGTATTTGAGTCTACTTTGTATTGTTCGAAGTATATGACTGTTCCTTTCTCTTTTCTCTCTTTTTCAACAGGTGTTTACCAAATATCCGTGTAGTGCCTACAAATAAGTATTACACAGGTATAAGTGTAATAACATTTGAATTTTTTTGTGAAAGTATTCACTCACCCATATTTATTTGCAGTAGTCGTAACAACTAGGTCCTGAGGAAGGCCATGATCAATTTATGATCAAGATTGGCTGAAACATGTAGACCCTCTCAATTCTTTGACCAGCGTGCTCGCATATTTTATCAGACTGTGCTTATACTGTTTTTAACCCTTGACACCACAGGATATCTAATGAACTTGTTCTCTCCTGTTAGCGACTTTTAACCTCTTACTTCACACACTGCATAACACACTTTCACTACACCGTTTCATGCTCCATTGATCTTAGAAGATCTAGCCACTGGATCATATTATAACATGCGCGAGCTCCTCCTAACACATGCAAGGAGTTGTAGCTCCTTGGCTGCACTAGGCTACCAGCCAAGAGGAGATCCCAGATGATAAAGCATGCCATCTTGGTGAGTGATGGGATTCCGTCCTCTTAAACAGGACTTCCTTGGTTTGTATTTTTTCCCTGTTTTGCCTTATGCACTGTCTGTACTCTTAATGAGACCCGCAGATTTTTTGCAAACTTATTTACCACCTTAGCCAATTTTAATAACCACTAGTCTTGTCTCCTTATGAAACTAAATTTGGCCCATACCTATAAGTGGTCCTCAGACGAAACTTTTTGAGAGTTGTCAGGGACTGACTATTGTTAAAACGGATAATACCCCCCTTATGATAACCTACAACAAAGGGAATATTCTACAAACCAAATATACATCACAATGTACGAATCACATTAATCATAGTCATCAATAATGATAGATTCTGTTTTACTTATCGCTTAGTTTTCATCTAATTTTTAAGCATATGAATTGGTCAATAAAAGACATAGCATCAAATTACAGATCATCACACAAGAGAAAGCAATCAATTCACAATAACATCTCATTTAATGAGCATGAGTGAGTGGATAGGAAGAGAGATAAATGAGCATTGTACCAAGATCAATGCAAATATAGAGTATCATACGAACCTAGAGAAAACTATAGCACAGCTATAGTCTGAGAAGCTAACCCTCCAGCCGAAAGGGAAAGCTGAAGCAACCTCACAAGGTATGAGGAGCAAAGTTGAAGAGTCAGGATCAGACAGCAGAAGACAAAGAAGGAGCTTAAGGAAACAGCCCCACTCACCAGGCCCGGACTGGCCATAGCGGGCACCGGGCAATCCCCCGGTGCGCCGCAAGGGTGGGGGCCGGTTTTGAGCCCCTGGGGGGCGATTTTGTTACAGGGCCGTTTTTGCAGCATAGCTGCAAAATCGGCCCGGCAACAAAATCGGCCGAAAACCGGCCCTAGCAAAGCGCTCGGTGGCACCTCCAACCCCCCGAGTGGGGTGGGGCGGGGGGGGGGGGGCGGACGAGCACTTTGCCAGGGCCGGTTTTGGTTCCCAGTCCGGCCCTGCCACTCACGCCTCGACACATAAGACGCTTGCTCTCACGAAGATGCTCACACCTCTCCTAAACAATAAATTCTAACACCAATAGTTATATCCTAAATGTTAAAGTCCACTCCTAATTTTTATCAATGTCCAGGCATGTCACAACCTCACTCTCCAGAGTTCTTTGTTTAGAGCCATGCTTTCATCATCGTCATTCAGCAGAGGAAATCACAATATTCTTCTTCCTAGGCTCGCACACATTTTCGAAACATTTGCACCCTTTTACTAAAACAGTTATCCACAACACTAAACATTTCCTCGGACAGTAAGGAAGTTCCGTTGATATCTCTTCCACGTAGTCATCGACAAGAAAAGAACACAACAATCATAATGAAGGACAAAATACAATTCTCTGCAGCCTACGTATAAAAGCAAATTGATCCTAACAGCGGTTTGAGGCCTTCTCTGTATAGCATGTCATTTTCTCTAAGGGAAATAGACAAACTCAGTCAGTTGTTCACATAAAAAGCTCCATTTTCTTATTCAGTTTAATCTTCTATTATTCTAGTATAAACACAAATATTCTCGATCAGTATTCTGTATAATATCACTTGTGTAAACCTTTTTCGTTAACGCATTTCATTTACCACATGAAAACTCAAACCTCTTAGCATTATTGCTCTGCTGTCTTTCGTGCAGAAATCATTTGCGGACTACAGGAATCATTTGTCATTTTCTCCTGCACACTTCCTGACTCTCTTTGCAACAACCCCATGTTAATATTTTCTCGGTTAATTTCATGACTCTTGTTAATAATTTTTACACAGTAGGAGGTTTAATCCGAGCTGGTTTAATCTGCGAAAATCCTGCTCCATCACTGATAATCATGCCTGCAAAGACCCCAAAGCAGTAAGGCAGAACCTGCAGTAAGACAAGCATCACCTCCAGCGGCGGCTCCTCCGCTATGGAGGAGGAGAATCATCAGCCTTTTCAACCTCAAAACTTTAAAAGTAAAACGATAATAAAAGTGCTTATTATTGTTTTCTTTTTCATACAATAGACGAGGCTTGGGGGCAGGAACGTCATGGAGGGCGCAGGGGCGGCCTTAGGCATGTGCAAGCTGTGCACCTGCACAGGGCCACCAAACCCCAGGGGTCACCACGCCAATATATATCCTTAATATAATAATCCTCTGAGGATGGATACATATTTGCGTGGCGGCCCCTGGCAGGGATTTGGCGGCCTCCGGCTCTGTTCCACTTCCAAACACCTGAACACCCCTGCCCCCCCTTCACTGGCCTCCGCACTCCACCCCGCCCAGACCCCCTCTTCTGGGACCCCCTACCTACGCTCCTTGCCCAGGGCCACCATGAGCCTAGAGCCGCCCCTGAAGGGCGAGTGGTGGGCAGGGCACTGTTGTCAGTGCGCATGAGGGTTTGGCCGGCCGTCTCGAGGTTTAGCAAGCACGTAATGCAGTAATGCCGTAAACAGAGTAAGAATCACTTTATAGCTCGACAGGCAGGCATGAAGGTGTAGGACTCCAGCCTAGTGAGTCACTGCATTACCAAGATTATCATTCACAGTGCCTAAGTCACATCACACTGAGCAAAATAGGAAAAAAAACTAGAACAGTCACCCCAGCTCTCTCAGAAATAAGAATTTACATCGTAGAATACTTGGCCAGTTGCACAAAGGTGTCAACAGGAATGAAGCACCTGCATAAACATGTAACCCTAGCAGCTGACATGATGCAGCAAGAACCCAGAGTTCAACTGCTGCAGCTTCAACATCCCTTGAAGATTCCACTTTTATTGAAATATGTACATATGCGTGCAAAAGCCGCTACCACTTCAGCCAAGTTACACACTGCCCAGCATGAAGTGTCCAGCACTGTGAAAAACACCCTCCATCTAAATACCATGTAAAATGGCCTGAATGATCAAAACGTGGGGCAGCGGCTGAGGTGGCATTTAGCTACTGCTGTCTGCAATTTGTGAAAAGCATGTCGGACGAGGGGTACTTGATTAAGGAAAAAAGTGATTATTGCAGCTGTTGAAGTCCCAGACCAGCTTCCTTATAATAATGCTGTGGGCTGTCGCAGGCACAAATTCATACCCATCTCCCTACAGCCCACTGAAACCAATCCTAGTCTGTGTTTGTCTTAAATTTTAACTCGGCTCATGGAAGATGAGAGAGGCATTTTTAATAAGAGTTAGATTATGAAATCCTGGGAAATAGGGAATCTGTCAATGTCAAACAGACAAGACTGGCCTCTAGGGGAATCCGTCAATGCCTGAAGGATTGGTCTGACAGGTTGGTGTGAGGGACGGTTTTGTGGAGATTTGTGGGGCTGCTTTATTGTCTGGTGGGATCATTTTTACCTTCAAGTTCTCTGATATTACCACAAATATTGCCTGCAGGAAGCACAAATGCATGCAGTCTTTCTTACATTGTAAATCACCTATTCAGTGTGCATTAATTTACACGTTCAAAACTACTCCTATTTGTAGAATGTGGGCCATATTTTTAGATATTTAAATCTTAAATGGGGCCTCCATTATTTTAATGTCTTGTCCTATTTTTTTCCCAACTTGTAGAGAACAGGCTTTTGGCGTTTTTTCTGTCCCCCCCACCCCCCCTCAGACCACCATCACTTCAATATCCTCCGTCACTGCTGCTCCACATCTTTTTGTACTCTGGAAAAATGAGAAAAAGGATTAACACATCAGCTCCTTTATGACTAATGCCCTGACCTCAACGAACACATTTTTCTTTGTTGGCCAAAGGGCATCGAGGCAGTTATGAAAATGGCTGACAGCTAAGGCTTCTGCACTGAAGAGAAGACATCTGCTTCTACTTTCCAGTTGACCTCAACAAAATTGAATTTTTTCTATACTGTTCTCCCACTGACCACTTCCTCTTGGAGAGACATATGGAGAGACAAGAATGAATTCGCTTTGTAGCTGAAGAAGGACATGACATTGTCCACCGACCATTTGAAGTGTTTGTTCCTGTAGACAACGCTTGGTGGCTATACCTCAGGAGAATGGAACTAGGAGGAATCTATAGAGCAACATGTCAATAACTAATCTATTACCCGGGAACGTCTGACTGCCACAGTTGCATTTTGAATTACCTTGGGTCACAAAACCATTTTTGTTGGGTTGACCCCAGTCCTCGAATGCGTGGTGGAAGGTTAATTGGCTGAACTTCCACTCATCGGGTGAATGTAGGAGTCTACTCAGACCATCCAACTTCTGGATGAACACCCTAGCAACGTGGAACGTCACCTCCCGATGCTGCATTGCTAAAGCGGGAAAAAATTAGCAATGTCTATTTTCTGGAGCGGGAAGTAATTGACATCTATATTATTACCACCTTGGACTTAACCACGTGAAGAAAGGTATTTACAGATAGGAAGATATCCATTCCGCTCGAAGTCCATGTGGAGGGATGTACCTGAGCAAACATTCAAGGCATTTCATCTAAATTCAGGGGAATCTATTGTTACTAAAATCTATGGTTTTGGAAGAGGGTGGAAAAACTAGCTATTAGCTTGGACTGCACTGGTTTCTTGGACAAGGCTTGAAGGTCATATGACCCAGCAAGGTTCCTACAGCCTTGCGCTGTCAGCAGTATGTTGGTTGTTACCAGAAACCATTATGCCTATGCGCTATACAAATACAAAGTTCAAAGCAAAAAATTCCTCAAAGTAAGTTGAGTTCATTTGGTTTCTGCATTTTCTAATTAAATGAAGCATTATCGAGATTTTAAAAAACAAACATCTTTGACGGATCCTCATCCCTAATCATAAGTATTATGAATTAAAACTTGAAAACAATTAGATGTTCTGGTTATTTTTTATGTGTGCTGCTTCTTTAATTGATGCTATTTCATTCTAACATAGCCAAGGGGTGATATATTTATAGATCTGTATCTAGTATTATTAATAATTATGGGAGTGTAAGCAGGGGAAGGGTGTGAGTACTGTGTAGGGCTAAATCATTACCATGTCACTATCCTGAGCAGGACACATCAATTTCAAAACAAGCTTATGTGCAAAGTTGTTAATCTATTTTAGTGTATCTAAAATACGTCATTGGTGTAAATATTGCCAAATCGCACTCATAAGAAGACGCAACTTCAGACTTTAAATTGCTTCAAATTGTATGAATTTGACAACTTCCAAAGGCAGGCAAAAGACAAATTACACCGCGCACATGAACCCTGAAAGTGGTCGACGGAGGTCCAGACCAGCTACATAACTGTGACCTCAGGCTCAGTTCATCATGCTCTAACAACACAGATGAAATAAAAGAAATCCTCGGTGTTGTTTACAAATGTAATTTTGAAGTGTTCACATGCCTCTTAGAGCCTCCGCTGTAGTTCATGAAAACCATGTAATACCTACTAAAATCCTTATTCCAACTGCTGCAGTGCTCAGGTGTGTAAAAAAAAAAAAAAAAAAAAAACACCTTGGGAAAAGAGCGCAGTCACCCACCAAAGCTCCACTGCAGGCGTTGGATGTGGTGGGCAGCCGCCCCTTGCAGTTTTACCTCTGCCTTTAGAGTTCCTCTGGTTGGAATAAAGGAAAACAGAGAAATAGCGCAAGTTTGCCCACGGTCTGAGGTGGAAACTTTGAAAGTGTGCAATTTTCCCTTGCAGAAACTTCACAAGTCTAAAAGACGCTGGACAAATGTAATCTGCGCATGATTTACTACGCCAAATGGGCCGCATTTATCAAACTTGCTCCTAATAAGGATAGCTGAAAGATAGGTCCTGTCCCCACATATTATAAAGTTTAAAAGAGTTCCCTCGCACATGATTGAACCACCACATTGCGCCTACCAGGGCATACATTTGTCCTTAAATTATTAATGCAAAATAAGACATTTAGAAACCACAGTGTAAAGAACAAAGACTACCCCAGGTTGAAGAGGTCTGATCCAAAGCCTTTTAGAACCCTACGTGGCGGCTCCTCTGATATGGCGGAGGAGAGTCGCCCCACTGCTTTTAGTCAGTGCGAAGAAAAAGCAATGAATGATAAAAAAGGTTAAGTTATTATCATTTAAAGCTTCCTGCTGCTTTTGCGGGAGTCGGGTTGCTCTGCTCTCAGAGCAAGGCAGGGGAGGAGTGGTTTGCCCACTCCTAAGTGCGCAATGACTGTTTGGTCGGCCCTCTTGCGCACTTTCCCCGTTCTCCATGCAGGCTGCCTTACAGCCTCCATGGAGAACAAGCCCAGGCTCCCATTCCCTGATTGAGCGTTCAACTAGAATGCTCAAAAAACACACAACACTGCATTGCTGCGTTGTGATTGGTCAGGGGAGCCTGAGTGCCTACCAATCACAACGCTACATTGCAGCATTTTGATTGGTAAGTGGGGCCTAGCTGTGCTTCCATCCAAGATGGAGAAGAGAAGTAGAGATGCAGAACCCGGCTCAACCACCCTCGCGCCATGCCAGCCGCCACTGGAGTCCCAGGGTCAAATGAATCCTGAGTTCCATGCTCACAAGCTTTGGGGCAGAGCTGGCGTTTGCCCAGAGTGCGCTCTGGGTGATACTAAATTTACACCCCTTGCCATTTGTCTTCTTACCCTGTCTCTGTGTTGAAGAAAATAAAAGGGGAAGGTGAGGGGGGCAAGAGAGAAGAGCCTTGAGAAGAAAAGCAGTCAGTTAGCTTAGAAAATTGTGACATTCGGATAATGGGTTGGACATTGAAAACAACACCCCATCAATTTGCTCAAATGTACACTTTTCACTCTTAAATTACCAATACTGCCATGCAACTACAGTATGCTTCACTATCAGATAAGCAGACATCTATTTACTCGGACTTTTAATTAGTTTAAAAAATATATATTTTTATTGAGTAGAGCATAATAAATATAACAAAAAACAGTTGTCAGCAGGATATTTGACTAATATTTTCAAAAAGGAAACCAAATTCATTTTAACTTTAAAACCAACATGGATCAAGTTAGCAGAACATAGAAAAAGACATGTTGCAATAGTGGTCTGGCTGCATCTTGAACTGTTTTCTAGTAAACAAATCATGTAGATTAAAATGCTAAAATGCTAAAGTGCTATAGTACCAGGGACAATCCCACTAAACTATTCAAGAGTTTTAAAGTGCTATAGTGCTTTTTAAGTGAGCTTATGCAGCACACATAAAAAAAAGTGCAACGTGCTGAACCACAAAAGTGCCAAGGAACAAAAATCTATAAAGTTTCTATTGCCACCTTGGTTTCAAAATTCGCAAAATATTTCCAAACAGCAGCAAATGTTCTTGTAGTGCCTACCCTCTTAGCATATGCTTCTTCAAACAGCATTGTTCGTCTCATTTTATTTAACCACTTTAAATAATAGGGTGGGTCCTCCGACCTCCAATTCTGGAGGATTAAAGATCGAGCAACAAGAGAACAAATTGTAATAAAGGTCTCCTCTGCTTTTGTCAAGTTTCCCCTTAGTCTAGGAAATACCAAAGAGGGCTACCTCGACCTCTGGATCGAGCCTCTTCTGAATTGCCTGGCTTATAGCTGAGAAGATCTTAACCCAGAATTACTCTAGTTTTGGACACGTGAAGAATGTGTGGCGCCAATACCCTTCCCCCTCTGCCTGGCATCGGAAACATCTGTTCTCTAACTCAAGATACCTTCTTTTGCTGAGAGTTTTAGGGGTATAGCATGCCAACCACCGAGACAGAAAAGTCATTCTTTTAAAATTGGCAGGTCTTAATGCCTTACTACCTAACTGGGATATTGACAGCCACTCCTGGCTAGACAACGTATTAGTTTCACATGTTACTCTTCCTAAAGATTTCTCGACCTAGAGGATACGTTGTATTTCCTCAACTGAGAGTACCAGTTGCCCACCCCACTTAATTTGGCTTGCTAAAGAACGCTCACCTGCTTTATTGGGGCGCCACTTAATGTAAGATTGTATCTGTTTATAAAATTTATAATCTGTAAATACTCGAAAAAGCTGAGCTTGTTACGAGGGCCATATCTATTTTGGACCTCTTACCAAGTAATTATTTTATTATTCGTGAAAAAATGCCCCAGCTCTTCTAAGCCACAATCCTTCCAGTTTTTCAGACGACTAGAATGGATTTGAAGTCCCAAACTTTTACATCCACTAACTTTAAATAGTGGAATCTGTAAGAGCTGGCTTGTTTAAAAAAAGATTTCAATCTAAAGGCATAGTCCTGTAGCGTCTTATATCTAGTCCTCTCTGGCAATTTAGCTATTTTTAGTAATATTGGCATCTGCGAACCAGGGGCCCAATTACGATGGCCCGCCACCGTAACGGAAAACGGGAACGCCTGCCAGGCCAATTAGGATGCGCCTGCCACACTGGTGGGCCCATCCTCGGCTTTGACATTGCGGCGGGCGGTGCTGTAAGCAGCAACCGCCACAATGTTAAAGTCCATGTTGTGCGTCACCGCACAGTGCCTGCCACCTTTTGCATGGCAATGAAGGAGGGTACCATAGGTATCCCCCGGAGTCTCCGCCATGGAAAGTCATTTCCACCGCAGGCATCATAAAATGGATGGCACCGCCACCATATTATGGACTTTTTTCCGCCTGGACGGCAATCCTAACGATTGCCGACCGGCAGAAAAGCGGCGGACGGTCTTTCCGTCCTTCATGGTACCCCTCGCCATACTATTATGGCGGGGTGTAAAACAGAAACAGATAGCGGGCGGATCGTCACTGCCGGGGCAAGGCACCGCCCGGCGGTGGTGATCCGCCCACCATACTAATAGTACCCCAGATTCCTGTACCATTTTAGCTAAGAACAAATTATCTAAAAATCCATTTTGTTCCAGCAAACGGGCAAAAAGATCTAAAATCGCTGCCTCGTAATAGGTTGAATTATAGGCAATGCTAACCCACCCTGATTCATTTCTAGCTGAAGTATTGCTTGCCTGACCCTGGAAGCCTTTTTACTCCAGGCGAATTACCTAAATATTGACTCAAGCTCTTTACATTTTTTTTTATTGATTTTCAAAGGTACACTGATAAAAAGAAATACTAATAAGGAAGTATGGACATTTTTATTAAGGCTACATGACCTAAGTGTACAATTATAACGTGGAACATAAGGGGTATGGGCACAATACATAAAAGACATAGAATACATGCACAGCTGCAACGTCGCAAAGCACATATTGTATACATGCAGGAATCACACATGATAGAAAGTGAAGTTTTGAAGCTCTAGAGAAAATGGCGAGGACAACTGTTTTCCACCGTGTATTCTAATTATGCTAGAGGTGCCACGATCTGGGTTAAACACGGTGTACTTTTCGTGGCCCAAGACCAACAAATTGATAAACAGGGTAGGTACGTGTTTGTTAAGGGGATCCTGGATGGTCAGCTGGTGGTACTGGGCACTTTCTATGCACCCAACTGTGAACAGGATCAATACTGGAACACGCTGAATGGGGCACTGGCTGGTTGGGAGGCACATCCTTGACTGTTGGGTGGGGACTGTAATGTGGTTTTAGATACACTGCTTGACAGATCACACCCACCACTGCAGGGCACTATGGTATTAAAACAAGCTGATGCTTTCTCGCACTGGATGTCGTATTGGGACCTACATGATGTGTGGGGTATGGGACACCCCTTTCATAGGGAATATTCATAATATTCTGCAGTACATGACCTCCACACGAGAATAGATAGAATCCTTTGCACGAGCAGGATAGCCACGCACGTATTAGACTCCACTTACCTCCCCAAGACTTTTTCAGACCACAACCCGTTGGAAATTGTTATTGTGTGGGGTCGAATACCCACACCGGTCCCTACTTGGCGCCTATGGCCACATCAATTGGAGGATCAGGTTTTTCGAACTACTCTGTCTGATACTATTGTAAACTACTTTGCAGACAACCAAAACACCGCATCCAATGCACTAATAGAATGGGATGCATTTAAAGTTGTGGTGAGGGGCAGGGCTATTGGCACAGCAGTGGGAGTGCGACAAGAGCTTAATGGCTCATTAATGGATGTAGAGACTAACATGGGCGTCCTTGAGAGAGAGGTACTTACGGATGTAGGGAAACGAGAGCCCCTGCAGGAGGCGCAGATATGCTATGCGGAACTGCTAGAGTCATTACGAGTGCTAGACCGTGCAGCATACACGCAACACGTTCCTAGTAAGGCGGATAGGGCTGGTGCCTTATTGGCCCGTATTCTTAGGGATCCCCCTCCATCTGTGGTAATACCCCGAATGGTAACGGAAACGGGTGGTGTATTAGTTACGCAAGGGGACATCAATACTGCATTTTGTGACTATTATGCCCTGTTATACGAGGCACCTGTTGATCCCACTGGTCCATATACAGAAGCCTTCCTATCGGATTTGACTTACCCGACAATCCCAGACCCACTACGCAAGGGACTTACGAGCCCAATTACAGCACAAGAGATCAGAGAGGCTATGAAGGGACTGCCGAGTAATAAAACGCCCGGTATCGATTGCCTGCCCATTGAATTTTATCACACTTATGCGGAGATAATGGTCCGACAGTTGGTGAGATTATACAGAGAGGTGTGGGAGTGTGGTTATTTACCGGCCACGACAGCACAGGCATTGATAATCACACTACCCAAACCAGGCAGAGAACACACGAATATGGCAAATTACCGGCCACTATCACTATTATCTACTGAATACAAAATATTGAGTAAAGTGCTTGCACATAGGCTAATTCCGCACCTACCAAAGCTAATTCATAATGACCAAACTGGCTTCCTACCTGCCCGAAGTACATCTTTAAATATACGGAAACTGCATTATCTGCTGACAGAAGCCCCGAGTACCCACCCGCGTGCCGGTTGCATCTCTCTTGATCTGCGGCAGGCTTATGATTCTATACATTGGGAATACATGTTCCAAGCTCTTGGGAAATTTGGTATCCCGGATGATTATATCAAATGGGTGAAATTATTGTATGCGGCCCCTACGGCACATACTAGAACAGCTGAATATACTATACACAGAGGAACACGCCAGGGATGCCCGTTGTCCCCCCTCCTCTTTATTTTGGCACTGGAACCGTTAGCCATACAATTGCGTCGTGATTTCATAGATCAGGGAATACGTATGGATAACACGATCCACTTTTTTTCAGCTTATGCTGACGACATACTTTTGTATATATCTGATCTCCACACCCCATTGGCCCAATCGTTCGAAGCGTTTCGCAAATTTGAAAGTGTCAGGACTGGCCTTAAATACCTCTAAATCACATGCTTTTTTCTTTAAGAGCGGATCGGACTTAACTGCACTGGATATTGGTGATACTGTGATCCAGGTAACGCCTACAACGTTCCGTTATCTTGGTATCCAAATCTATAGGAAACACGACGACCTGCTAGAAGGGAACTTAAATAGGGCACTTAGGGCACTAAGAGCAAGTATTGCATTCTGGACGTCACTGCCACTCTCTGTTCCAGGCAGAGCAAGTATAGCAAAGAATGTTGTGCTGCCCCGACTAATATACTACTTTACGAACCTACCGCTGGTAATACCACAACATACTTTTACCTTATTGAACACTATGCTGATTGATCTTATATGGGTACGGGTAGGTGACGCATTAGTCTACAGAAACTCCAAATTGGAACTGCGATGGGTGGACAGGGAGTACCTGACTTTCGTGCTTATTTTTTTGCATGGCAGCTTCAATGGTTAGCCTACTGGATAGCGGGACGCAATTTGCATGAAAATGACTATAACGCTTCAGACTTAGATAATGGTAGGCTACACGCACTATTACTACCTGGCAGTAAGGTCCCGACAGAGCTCCCTTTACTATTGCGAACAGCACTGCGTTGCTGGAAAGCGGCACTAAAATATACACGACTGGGTGGCAAATACGCGGGTAACATACCACTACTGGGGATCACGCTGTCAAGTGGGAGGCTAACTAAACGCATTCTAACACCTTGGCTAGAAGTTGGGGTGAGTACTGTAGCTGATCTGTTTGGGGCAGAAACACTGATGGACCACAATACATTCCTACATCATACCGGCGCCCCGGTATTTATGTTTCTAATGTATACAGCCCTACTCGGGTTCATCAAAAAGACCTGGGCTCCCCAAAGGACATCCCCCCCCTGAAAACGAATTGATAAAAATGGTATATTACATGGGTGGTGGGCGTCACTTGATCAAATGGTTATACACCGCCACTAGCACGCACACAAGAGTTCCCCTGCGAATATTAAAGTTGCATTGGGAAACTGAGTTAAGAAGAGATTTATCGGACAGGGAGTGGTCGGTGGTGTTGGAACACCCTAGGATGATGCCCGCAACGCGAGGTTCAAATTTATACAAACAATGGTGCTGCATCGGGCTTATCTGACCCCACACAGACTGGAAATGATATTTCCCCAGACACAGCACCACTGCCCCGTTGCCTTTTAGAGGGAGCAGGACTCCAGCACATGTTATGGGACTGCCTACGACTGAGGGGGTACTGGAACGCGGTGAGAGATATGATAATGTCTTCCACACAGTTAGCCATTACTGACACAGCGGTTGAGTGCATATTGGGCCTTCATGCGTGTCTTACTACTAACAAAGTGCAATACAGTTTTGTGAACCTGGCATGCTTGTTAGCCATACGAAAAATAACTAGAAAATGGAAATCCCGCAAACCCCCTGAAGTGCATGAATGGCATGCGGAGCTGGTGAGGTGGGCCGCAGCGGAGGGGGCAGCACTACGTAGGGAGGAAGTTAGGGGCCTACGTAAAACCCTGATCTCCCCTGAATGGGATGCTATGTTGGAAGGTTTACGATTGCAAGAGGGTCAGTTGTTCTAGTGTACGGTACTAGGTGGAGTCAGCATGATGTTTACAACGACTACAAAAGCGGTGACTAGTGTTTCTAAGATATATGTAAATTTAATTGTCTTTTTAATTTATGTGCTTTCGGATTTCGGCCCAGACACTGGATGTTCCACTGGTAGAGTTGGTGCTTGTCCACAACCCAGGGGAAGGGGGTAGTTGGGATTATTGGGGGTTTCCTTTTCTTGCATTATATTTTATTATGTTGTTTTCCTGATTGGAAGCTTACTGTACTGCAATGTGTTTGTGATTATTACCGATCGGTTTTAACATTATATGCAGGTTCAAATCATAACCTATGTACTTATATGCATGTCTTCTTAATATTGTGGAATGATGCAAGTAGGATTTATTTTCCTCAATGAAACTGCCACTTCTATATACTGATTCCTGTATAATGTACTTTTAAGTTGGAAAAACCAATAAAATCTGTTTTTAAAAAAAGGCTACATGGCCTATTAAAGTTAAGGGTAGAAGTGACCTGTTATCAAGCAATATTTTGATGTTATACTGCATTGCTTGACAATTTAAACTACATAGCTGCTCATAATGATTAGAAACAAATATTCCCCGATATTGTATTGGTTTTGCTTTTAACGCCTCGGATTTGAGTTTAGAGGGGAGAAAATCACAGTCAGTATTTAAAAATAAAATATTGGTTTTGTTTTGTTTTATTTTGTAGCACCCAATCAATACAAATCCAGATTCAGGCCCTCAGGACTTAAATATAAAACAATATTATCTGCGAACAGCTTTAATTTGGTCATACCCGGTATTGGAGCTCTGATTTCCAAATTGTCACAAATGCTTATGTACGAGGGGCTTGATAAAGAAGGTAAACAATAAAGTGGACATCAGTCACCCTTGTCTGGTCTCATGGTTGAGGTTTACTGTTCCTATTTGGTTTGCATGTATCACCACCTGGGCCTGGGCACCCTGATAGATGTTCTTAAACATATCTATAACCTGGGCGGGAACACCAAATTTACCCAGACCGAAGACAAGTAAGTCTCAATCCATCCAGCCCAAACGCCTTTTCAGCATCCACTATCATGATGAGCGACTGAGTTTTTTTATTTTTAAAAATGGAGAACCCGGTAATAGAGGACATTGACCTTCCGGCAACAAATGCAACTTGGTCTCTATGAATCAGTTCTTGGGCTAGTGGAATAAAAATGTGGGCCCAAACTTTCATTAGAATTTTATAATTACTGTTTAACAGACTAGTCGGTCTATAAGAATTAACATCTTTAAGGTTTTTGCCCTTCTTCACAAAGCTTATGATTATAGATCCTTTAAAACTGGAGGGGACACATCCCCCCTTCTTAATGTTATTGAACAGCTTCGCCAAGAAGGGGATAAATTCCCTGGAAAATGTCTTATAAAATTCTATGGGGAACCAGTCGTTTCCACAGGCTTGAGCCCCAGCAATCGATTTTCAGGAGCGTTAAAATTTCTACTTCTGAGTTGGATTTGTTCCACACGCAAATCAGACAAGCTAGGGAGATTTACCCTCTCAAAATATTCCTGAATTAAATTCAAACCAACCTCATATCCAGTGGTATAAAGCTGTTGATAATGCTCCATGAAAACCTGGGCTATGCTATCTGTTATCGTATCACTGGTCTTGGGATCTATGATCTCGGAAATTAGAGCAGCTTCCTGTTTGTTCTTAGTTAACCCGGCTAGCAATTTCCCAATCATTTGAGTATCTTCGTATACCCATTGTTGATAAGTCCTGGAGCTATTTATCTCTTCAATTAAAAAGAATTCCCTGAGTGCCTGCTTTGCCCTTTCGAGCTGACCCGTTCCTTCCCCCTCCCCCTGTGCTTGGGTATTTCTCAGGCTCAAGGCACTATCCACAGCCTGTTGTAGTTTGGCAATTGTAGCACGTCGTTTTCTAGACTGGGCGGCAGAAAAGGCAATCATTTGCCCACGCAATGCTGCCTTAACAACCCCCCACACTGTAAATAATTCTGCCTTTCCTTCATTAATCCTGAAATATTCCAAAATCCATTCTCTTACATCTGCTATCCATTAAGGGTCCTGGATGGGGGAGACAATCCATCTGCCACCTTGATCTTGTCCTCCTTTCCCTCCTCAATTTCCAGCTCTAATTTTACGAAAGAGCTCCCATTGGCAAGAAGAGTAACGGACTGAAATTGACGAGAGACCCGGGACAACACCAACCCTCGGGGGGCCTGACTTCAATATGGCCACCCCACAAGACTACACAAGCCGAATCACGATCCAGCTATAGCAAGAAGCGAGCAAACAAACCTTAGAGGCACTTTGAACTTCTGCTGGGCCAGATCTGATCATATCACGAGCCCGGCTCCCATTGGCAAGAGGAGTAACGGAATGAAATCGACGAGAGATCCGGGACAACACCAACCCTCAGGCGCCTGACTTCAAAATGGCCAACCCACAAGACTACACAAGCCAAATCACGATCCAGCTATAGCAAGAAGCAAGCAAACGAATCTTAGAGGCACTTTGAACCTCTGCCGGGCCAGATATGATCATATCACGGGCCCGCTCTGTGGTGATCTGCATTGTCTACTGCTTGTTGTGATTCTATTACTGAACCTTGTGATGTCACCTGTGGGGTTTCCATGCACAGAGTATTCCACCCCTGGATTCCCTTTGTGGCAGTTGCAGCTGCTCTTCTTCCCCTCAAGCTGGACGGCTCTCTTATCTACAATAAATCCTTAACTACTATTTCCTGTCTGCGCCTCATCTTTACATTGGCGACAGAGGATGGTCAGCTGTTCTTCAGCTGCTCTTTCAATTTCTTCAACAAATACCATCGTGTAAAGCGCTGTGAAAGTGAGGATATTTAGCGCTGTGAAAGTGAGGACATTTTCTTTCTCTACGATCGACATCAACGTGAGTACCCTTTTCAAACTGTTACTTTGCTTGCCATACTCATTGAGAGCCGTCACAGCTGCAGGATTTGCCCTGCTATTTTTCTGCCGTTTAAGCTTAAGCTACATTCAAGCTGCATGCGACATTCAAGCTGCGTGTGACTTTCCCTGTGTCAACGCACATCATCAGCTCATTTCACCGAAACTTTTCCCCAACAATTCATGACTCTTTTTACCGTTTTATCGGCTTTTTCTGTGCTACACGCATCTCCTTCGCATGTTCTTTTCCCTCCGAGCTGCGTTTTGTTATGATGACGTTTTAGAATTCTCAACGAACTCCAACCTAACGTCATCACGCCTCACGTTTGCTGGTTACCATAGCGATCTTCCTTCTTCAAGACGCTCACGCTGCTTGTCATTCGGCTATCACGTCACTGCCACTCGTAACAAAGGCTTCATCTCTGCTGGATTCGAATGCATTCTTCTACAGGTCATAAAGGATTCATTCGTCTTAAAAGCCTCATCTGCTGCCCTTAAGTCTTCTCTGTTTTTGCCGTGCACAGCAAATCAGCTACAAAGCTTTTGCCTTCGCTGATGCACACAGCTGTCATTGTTTCACTTTGTTTATTTACACGCTGATGTGCACAGCTAAAGCACGCAGCAATCCACTTCTCCTTTTTCACGCTGATGTGCACAGCTCTATTTATATATAACAAAAAAACACATTTTCGCGCTGATGCGCACAGCTTATACTTACTACAACATCGTTTACTTTACAAAAAAAACTACATTTTCGCGCTGATGCGCACAGCTTATACCTACCATAACAACGTTTACACGCTGATGTGCACAGCATCTGCACATGTCAAAAGATTATCTACACTACTGTACTACAGCACATTTTCTCTACTATTTGTTCATTGCTAATCGCAAGTTTTATCTCGAAGTTCTATTTGCTTTTACATTGCTTTAACAGTAGTTACTTTCATTTCATAATAACAGTTTTTTTTTACTTTATTGTTGAGTTTATTCGTTTCAATTAAAAAAAAATAGAAGATCTCACGATGCAAAGCGTTTCTCCACCTGCTCCATTCCTTCAGACTCCTGGAGATCCTCCTCTTGAATGGAAACTTTGGTTGAGATCTTTCATGGCTTACTTAGGCGCTATCGATGGTCTTAGATATCGTGCAGAAAGGAAAAAAAGTCTTATGTATTATCATCTTGGTGTGGAAGGTCAAAATGTTTTTGACCATTTACCTCCTTATGTCCCTCCTCCTGGTGAAGCTCCAGATGAATTTGACATAGCTATAGCCAAATTAGACAAATATTTTGTCAAAACTAAAAACATGGTTGTACATCGTTACAAATTTTTCACCAGGGCCCAAAAACCTGAAGAAAGCATTGACACCTTTGTTACTGCCTTGAAAATCCTTGCTTCCAAATGTGAATTTGATAATTTCACCTTACAACTTATTAGGGATCAACTAGTTGCCCATTGTTCTTGCAAACAAATTCAAGGGAAATTACTATCTTGCAAAGATCCTTCCCTAGATAAGGCTATTGACATAGCTAAAAGTATAGAGACATATTTGGAAGATTCTAAACAATTAGAAGTTTCTCTCTCTAATACTTCTATTTCAAGTGCAGTCTCCTCCAAAATGCCTGTTTCTACCAAAACACCTAATTTTATTCCTCGTGACACACGTGGTTATTTTAGAAGAATGGGAACTACTAGTACCAGAAGACCCTTTATGCCTAATAGACAATTCAGTCAAAGTACTTTTTGTTTCAGATGTGGTTCTTCTTACCATTTTTCTAACTTCAAAAATTGTCCTGCTGTCAACCAACAATGCAGCCAATGTGGAAAAAATGGTCATTTCTCAAAAGTGTGCATGAGAGGTAGAAGAGGCAATGTGCGATGTGTCATGAATGAGATTGATCTTTCTTCCGATTTGAATTCCCCTATGCCTTCTACTGAATATTCTAATTCTACTGAATATTCTGATTGTGATGTAACTACTCAAGAGTATGTTGTTGTGGTAAAAGATAGTGACAACCTCAGCCATACATTTCATGTTCCTGATCCCGAAGTTGATACCATTATTGATAATTATCATGTTCAATTGCTTGTAGACACCGGAGCTCGCATCACTATCGTTTCTCATGACAAATACTCTCATTTTTGGCGAGACAAGTGTTTACTTCCTCCTGATGTTCTGACTGTAGCTTTTGAAGGGAGCAGAATTAATCTTATAGGATACTTCTGGGCTGAAATCTCTATTTTTAGCAAATACATTAAAGGGAAGGTTTATGTTGCCAAGCGAGGCATTAATGTCCTTGGTCTTCTACATCAGGCTGAATTCGGTATTACCATCAAACCTGGATTACCCAATCCTGTATTCATTGAAGGGTGTAATTCCCCTTGTTCCAAATCCTCACCTTCTCTTCCTGTATGCAACATTTTAAATGGTAAATGGTGGGAAAGTAAATATGAGAACATTTTTGAAGATCGACTTGGCAAAATCACCAATTTTCAGCATTTTATTAAGGTCAAAGACAACATTACTCCAATCAAACACAAACTCAGAAATGTCCCACTTAGCATTAGAGATGATTTATCTAAACACCTTAAGTCACTATGTGAACAGGAAATCATTGAGAAAGTTGAATCCACGTTATGGCTTTCTCCCATTGTACTTGCCAGGAAAAGGTCCGGTGACCTTAGGATGTGTGTGGATTTACGCAGCCTTAATGAGGCCATCTGGGTCGATGGCTTTCCCCTTCCCCGTATTGAAGATTTAATAGCTAAGGTGGGCTCATCTACTTGGTTTTACAAACTTGACCTTAAGGCAGCTTACCACCAGATTGAATTGCATCCTCTCTCACGACATCGCACTGCTTTTGTAACACCTGATGGTGTTTTCCAATTTCGTCGCCTCCCTTTTGGCCTAGCTTCTGCCGCTGCTGTTTTTCAGCGTATCATGTCTGAAATGTTTGAGGAACTCTCTAATGTAGTCGTTTTCCAAGATGACATCCTCATTTTTACGCAAACTGAGACTGAACATGAGAAAGCCATTGACCAAGTTTTTAGTATTCTAGAACAAAGAGGTGTAACTTTACAGAAGAGTAAGTGTGTATTCAAAACCAGAGAGGTAGAATATCTTGGTCATACCATTTCTGAAAGTGGCATCAAACCCAGACCAGGTTTAGTCAAAAGCATTGTTGAAGCTCCCCCTCCCTCTAACAAAGAACAACTTTTGTCTTTTCTTGGTCTTTGTGAGTTTTACTCAAAATTCATGAGAGACTACGCCAAAACTACTGAATGTTTTAGACTTCTACTTAAAAAAGGTGCTACCTTCAGCTGGTCTGATGAGTGTGAAAAAGGCTTTCAGCTTATTAAAGAGCACATTACTAAAGCTCCTGCTCTCCAACCTTTCAATGGCGATAGAGAAACTGTGGTCACTGTTGATGCCTGTGAATATGGCTTAGGAGCTGTTCTTTCACAATTAGCTTATGGAAAGGAATTTACAGTGGGGTTTGCCTCCAGGACCCTTCGTCCTGTGGAAAGAAAATATTCAGTCATAGAAAAAGAGCTCCTAGCTTGCGCTTGGAGTGTTGAGAAATTCAAGTCTTACTTATGGGGCAGACCGTTTGTTCTTCAGACCGACCATCGACCCCTTGTCGATATTTTGTCAGGCAGAAATATCAAACGTACCACTGCACGTTTGGCTAGACTTTCCACTAAATTATTGGAGTTCAATTTTAAAGTCATTTATATCCCAGGCGGCAAAAACAAACGGGCAGATTGTTTGTCCCGGTTGCCCATACAAGACTCTGACGAAAACGATTGGGAAACTGAGATCGAAGAATGCTTTGTAGCCAACATTTCCGAAGATTCCATTTCTTTTGCTGAAAGTGATTGGATTAAAGCAGTTGAAAGTGATGTTGTTCTTAAAGATGTAACTTCTTTTATTCAAAAGGGTTGGCCCAAAGAAAAATCTCTTTCTCCCGAACTTCAAATTTATTGGAAAATTAATTCAGAGCTTTCTTTAGAAAATGGTAAAGTTGTTAGAGGTAATACATTCATTCCTCCTTCTGTTTATCGGGAGAAAATAATTGCCGATGCCCATTCTGGACACCTAGGAGCCACCATTACCAAGAGAAATGTCAGATCAAATTTTTGGTGGCCTAAAATGGATAATCAAATTGTTGAAGCCATTAAAGTTTGTTCACGTTGCAACACCAGTGACAAGGTCCTTGTCTTAGAAGGTGTTAGTAATTCTGTTGTTCCTCCTCCTATCAGAGCCTGGCAGAAAATTGGTCTGGATTTTCTAGGTCCATTCCACGTCCTTCCCAATACTTCCAAATATTTCTTGGTTCTTGTTGATCATCTTTCTAGATGGGTTGAAGTTAAACCCATCAATGTTCCCAACTCCAAAAGTGTCATTGATTGCTTGAGTAAGATATTCTTGAGGGAGGGTTGTCCAGAAGAAATTCTCACCGACAACGGTGTACAGTTTATTTCCAAGGAAATGGGTGTTTTCTTGAAAAATTGCTGTATTAAGCACACCAGAACTCCCTTGTACCATCCCCAGAGCAACGGCAAGACCGAGAGATTCAATAGAGTCATTGTTGAATGTGTGCAAGCTGCTTTCAGGTCTAACAATTGTATTTTTCAAGCTGTAAGAGATCTTATTTGGTCTTATCGTATTTCCCCTCATGTTACCACTGGTTTTTCTCCCTTCGAACTCATGAGAGGAAGAAAAGCTTGCTCTCAAGCTTTCCCTTTTTGGATGGCCAAAAGTTTTCACCGGGGCTGTGATTTAGAAGAGGTTTGGCAATGTGCTAACAAAAAATCTTCAAGTTCTCTGTCCAATAATGAACAATTATGCAAAAAGTCTTTTCCCAGTATTCGTACAGGTGATTGGGTTAGAATTAAGAATCCTGTCACTGTCAAAAAAGGTTTCTCAAAATTTCTTGATTCTCAACAGGTTGTGGAAGTTCGCAAAAATGCTGTCAAATTGTCTAATGGTAATTGGTGGAGCACTTCTCGTGTTGCTAAAGATCCTTCCCGTGCAAATGCTCCTTCTCCTAAAATTGTCAATGTTGGGAATAGTTTAAGGAAAAGTTCTAGAGCAACTGTTAGACCTAACAGATTTCGTGATTACATCTAATTTGTTTTTTTGTTATTCTGCTTTCAGGATTGTTTTTTTTTCTTCTTTAAAAAGGGGGGAGGTGTGTGGTGATCTGCATTGTCTACTGCTTGTTGTGATTCTATTACTGCACCTTGTGATGTCACCTGTGGGGTTTCCATGCACGGAGTATTCCACCCCTGGATTCCCTTTGTGGCAGTTGCAGCTGCTCTTCTTCCCCTCAAGCTGGACGGCTCTCTTATCTACAATAAATCCTTAACTACTATTTCCTGTCTGCGCCTCATCTTTACACGCTCCCATTGGCAAGAGGAGTAACGGACTAAAATCGACGAGAGACCGGGACAACACCAACCCTCGGGGTGCCTGACTTTAAAATGGCCGCCCCACAAGACTACACAAGCCGAATGACGATCCAGCTATAGCAATAAGTGAGCAAACGAACCTTAGAGGCACTTTGTACCTCTACTGGGCCTTATCTGACCATATCACGGGCCCCACTCCCATTGGAAAGAGGAGTAATGGTCAGAAATTGACAAGAGTGACCCCAGACAACACCAACCCTCAAGATCCAGCTATATCAGTAAGTGAGGCACTTTGAGCCCCTGCTGTACAATCTTCCTTACATCCAGAGGGAGATGCAACCCCCCACACCTGCTTAACAAAAACCTAAGCCCCCACCCCTCGCCTGTGCCTGTCCCCAAAATGGCTGCCAAACCTGAAAATCGGCCGAATAATGCTAATGATTGCCTTGCCTAGTACCCAGATACTACTATAGTCTCCAGGACATTCAACCTGTCCCTAATAAAGCCCGATCCCCGCCCCCACCTTGCCAATCTTGAACTGACTCCACCCCCCCCTCAGAGCTCTCCGGGGCCAACCTCAAGATGGCCGCCTAATAGTCACCCCCATACCAGACCTGACAACCACCAACACTGGATGGCACCTGTCCCCCCCCCCACAGGCAGGAGCTCACTGTCTGTATCGGGCTTGCTAACTCCCCTAGCTCATCCATTCAGTCCTGGGTTAACTTTTTAATGCAACGCACCTCAAGCTAATGCTAGCTGTGCCTGCCACAGCTCTGTGCCCACCACCTCTGTACCCACCAAAGCTCTGTGCTCTCCACCCAAATGAGAAAAGTAGAAAGAGGTAGCTTTCTTATCTCCTCTGGTCAATTCGAATCACTCTTGAGTGGAACACACAACAGGTTAATCTTTATAATCACCCAGGTCTCACCTCCAACTGGAAGAAGGTAGAGAGATTGAACGCACTTGCAACCTCCATCTACTCTCCCCCGACGTCCCCACTCCACCACCAGCACCCTTTCCACCTCACCTCTGTAACTACCCTCCTTTTATCAGACCATGCTATTCCGACCTACATCTCTCATAAACTGTACTTCCAACCCACACCATTCCGGAGCTGGCCCTCAACTAATCTGTATATTCAACAGGGTAGGAGAGTTAAGGGATTTTATCCACTACTGTGGATGGAAGGGTACTCCCAGTCCCCTAGACAGGTAGCTATATAACAATACGAAGGGGTACCACCAAAGATAAGGCTAAACAGCCAATATTGGTGGGATGAGACACTAGTGTAAAAGAAGAAGTCCTCCTTTGTTTTTAAGGAACCCCTCACTCACCGACCTGGTCGGTGACATGCTTCATCATCGGGGCCACCTTGACAGCCGAGTGCCGCCAAGGTGTGCTGCAACACCTGAAATACAGTGGAGCGGGTATGTGAGTGATGAATGTGAAAAATGGAAAAAAAGTCAATGAGTTAAAAATTGTCCTGGTATAACTTAACAAAATATAATTTATTCTAAAGCTACTGGACAATATTAAAAACAGTGATGATACAATAAAGGCTTTAATGAGACCTAGTGTATCTGTGATATGTGTTGGGTCTACATGTTTCAAACCTTATGGGAGTTACCGGTTTTTCATCAGGACCAAAATGATGTAAAAGGAGTTGGGTGGTCAGGGTACACTAACACCCTGCCATACCTGCAACCCTTTCAGAACCCAAAATATATATAACATATAACTTATCTCTTTTACACAGAATACGTTTCGAACTCTGTAACTTCCCCTCAAATCCCCGTGAGGCAAACTTTCCTCCATTGAGGAGTAAGTGTTGTTTTTTCCTGACAATATGTGTGTAGTGTGGTGTTTTGTTATATGTTATATGTGGTTCTGGATCAAGTTGGCAATTTTTCACGTTGGTAATCCCTGACACTAAAGAGTTAGAATTATGACTAAGGCACGCACAATCAAGTTTGTGATAAGAGTGGTTTAAAAGATAAAACTACGCATGCGTGCTCACTCACACCCATATTGATAGGTGTGCCCTACCAAGGAACATTTGGTTCTAAATATAGAAAATTATGCTGATACACCGCACCATGGTTTATTCGCATCACTGAATGTGGAATGAGTCACAGACAGAGCGGACTACGTCACTTCACTACGTTACAGGCACGTAAATAACCTTTATGAGTGATAATTTTCTCTCTTTTACAGGTTTGTTCCTTTTTGTGTAACCACATCTGGGTTACTATTATTTTTACCCATCTAGCGAATCGCTATTTTGGGTTCTGAAAGGGTTGCAGGTATGGCAGGGTGTTAGTGTACCCTGACCACCCAACTCCTTTTACATCATTTTGGTCCTGATGAAAAACCGGTAACTCCCATAAGGTTTGAAACATGTAGACCCAACACATATCACAGATACACTAGGTCTCATTAAAGCCTTTATTGTATCATCACTGTTTTTAATATTGTCCAGTAGCTTTAGAATAAATTATATTTTGTTAAGTTATACCAGGACAATTTTTAACTCACTGACTTTTTTTTCCATTTTTCACATTCATCACTCACATACCCGCTCCACTGTATTTCAGGTGTTGCAGCACACCTTGGCGGCACTCGGCTGTCAAGGTGGCCCCGATGATGAAGCATGTCACCGACCAGGTCGGTGAGTGAGGGGTTCCTTAAAAACAAAGGAGGACTTCTTCTTTTACACTAGTGTCTCATCCCACCAATATTGGCTGTTTAGCCTTATCTTTGGTGGTACTCCTTCGTATTGTTATATAGCTACCTCAACTAATCTGACCATGCAATACCGTCCCCATTCTCTCCAAATTTGCACCAAATTTACCTCTCTCCTTGATTCCTGTCTAAGACCTGCCCTCCTCCTCTGAGACTCCCCCCCACCGCCCCCCCAACACCCCACACACACTATGCCTCCCGACAGGACAGCCCACAATACCCTCCCCTCTACAAAGCTCGCTACTCCGCAAGACCGGAACGCCCTTTTGATCCACTTCCCACCTGCCCTCTCACCCAAAGGGAAGAAGAATTTTAAACAGAAACTGATCCGACAACATCCCGAATCACTCTTTGCAGACACCTACCACTGTCCCTCCAAAGGAATGGTAAAAATGGACCTTATCTTCCACACTGAGAGACACGAAGCATGGAAACACATCATCAGATCCCACCTAAAAATTTCAAAAACCACCAAATCCACACATAGCTGCAAACTTACAATATCACGCCCTCACCACCCTAAGCATAATGGAAATATCACAGTGACCATTTACTATAACGGCACAGTCCTGACACAAGCCAAAAGCGAAAAATTGGAGTCCTTTGATACCCTCTTCCCCTCTCTACAGGATACACCCTCTCACGTTCCCCCTCTCCCACCCATACTCCCACACCGGAGGAACCGGACCAGCCATTTGAACTCACCCTCTGCCTCGGAACTCTGGATCAACTGCACTTGCTCCTTAGCACGTGCCTCCATCCCCACTACCCCCAGGGAGTGCATGTCCCCCCCTCTTCCCGTGTCCGACTCTCATCCTCACCTGTCACCCACTTCTCAGAATCCCCCGAGACACCCCCCATGCCCGCCTCCTCGCTACGTCCCCTGCCCCTCCCACAGGGAGAACAAGATCCATCTCCCCACATCAGCCCTCACCACCATCCGCCACCCACCGCCCGATACCACCCAGCTACCCCACACGCCCTCCCCAACGCACTGTGTACAATCAGAACACCCCCCCCCCACAACAATGCTACTACACCCCCACGAGGCCTCACACCACATGACACCCCCTTCACCACCCCCAGAGAGAACAGGACCCCCCTACTTCCCACTAAGGGCGCTCATCCCCGTCCGTCAGCAGTCGGCACAACACAGGACATCCCCCTCACCACCCTCATTGACAACAGCACCCCCCCTTGAACACCATGGGCTCTCACACCTACAGGCTCTCACCCCCCCCACAACCCACCTCCCACTCTCTTCCCCCGCACCGAACAACCTGAGCACTCGCCCCCCTGAACTCACAGGCTACACAGCACCCACGCCCCAACTAGACCCCCACCACCCTTCACCCATTGCCCCATCCATACCCCACACAGACAACGCGGCTAGCAAACTGTCGAACACCCAGAGTCTCTCCCCCCCAAGCCCCACACACTTGCTCAAGTCCAATCCCGCTACATCGACAAACTTGTGACTGAGCAATGCATTTCATCGCTGGAAACCCAGATAACTACCATATTTCGGGGCCTCAGTGAAATCCTAGCCAACCTTGCTGCGCCTCAGCAACAGTATCACACCCACTCTTTCATCACTCAGACACAACAAAATCCATCGACTACCCCTCTCAAGAGATGGGTATCTAACCCCCCAGCCAATCTATCGCAGAAACCGAAAAGAACCAGAGACGCGATGTCTGTGAACGACACAGCGGATCTAGCCGCCTCGTACGATAATCATAATGCTGTCACGGTCCAAACCAAAATACAGGTGATCACCGGACTAGGTAGAGCTCAAGCCCTTCCCAACTCACCGAGACCACCGGCCACCCGCACAAACATCCCCACGGCCCCCCTTACGAAGAAACCCAAAACAAAGACGACCCCCACAAAATGCATGCTCATAAACTGCAGATCAGCCACAAAACACGCCACAGAACTAGCAGAATCCATCCTCACACATGACATTGACATAGCATTCATCACCGAAACTTGACTCAATGACTCCTCCCTTCCTCTCCTGGACATCCTCGTCCTCCCAGGCTTTAAAATCACCAATAAGTACAGAATAGACCATCGAGGTGGAGGCTTAGCGATCATCCACAGAGACAATTTGTCTGTGTCGGAATCAGATTCTGCCTACTACAACTCCTTTGAGTGCCTAACTGTCAACATCATCACCTGCAACAAAATACACAGTAACCTGCCACCTCATTTACCACCCCCCAGGCAACTCCACCACCTTCACTGAACACCTGTCTACCCTAATTACCCACTGTTCCCTACGAGATGTGAACATTCTTATTCTGGGGGACCTTAACCTACACCGGAACGAAGAAAATAATCTGCTTATCAAGACATGGTAAGGATAAACAACACCCTGCCCGTAGACTGGTCCGACCACCACCTAATCCTTTTCCAACTCTCTCACCCAGCCACAATTCAACCCCCCGCCCAAGAACAACCAAAATGGATCAGAAATCTCACTCGGATCAACATGACTGACCTGGAAGAAAAAGTCACCTCTCTACTCACTCCCTACTCGGCTAAACTTTACACTACAGAACTCACTGACCACTACAACACTTCCATGTCAACTATTCTCGATCAGATTGCCCCTCCAAAACTAAAAAAACCCAGGAACATGCCATCCAGATCCTGGTTCAACATGGACATCAATAACTAAATGAGACAACTTAGAGCCACAGAAAGACTCTGGAGAAACAACCCCTCCGCTAGCACTCTCGAACAACTCAAAGCAGCTCGGAGAAGCTACAAAAAACACATCCAGTATGAAAAAAACAACTTCTTCTGCTCCGCCCTGGACAATGCAAAAAACAGGCCTAATGAACTATTTAAAATCAAGCTACAAACCACTAAGCACACAACAACCTTCACCCAGGCCTCCACGGAACTCTGCGAAAATTTCGCCAGCTTCTTCGAAGAAAAAATCACCAAGATTGAACATTCATTAGACGCCAGCAACGATCCCGACACCAGCCTGCCCCTAGATATTATAGAAACCACATGTCTTCACAACGCAACTACATGGAAGGCCTTTGCTCCCATCACAGAAACCGAGATTATCAAGCTAATCTCAACCTCCAAACCCGCCTCTCACCTCCTAGACCCTATACCTACTCAACTGACCAAAATTCTCATACTCTCCATAGCTCCCTTCTGGTGCAGAATCATCAACAGCTCCCTCCAATCCGGCACTATACCTGATTGCCTCAAAGTTGGCCGAGTCACACCACTACTAAAAAAAACAGGCCTTGATTGCACGGACCTGAACAACTTCAGACCCATCTCCAATCTCCCCCCCCCCCTATCCAAAATCCTGAAGAAATGTGTCCTCTCACAGCTAACTCAACACATGGATAACATCAACCTTCTTGACCCTTACCAATCGGGGTTCAGAAAAGGTTTCAGCACTGAGACGACGATCCTCAACATCACATACGACATCCAACAGTCACTAGACTCCGGCCAATGCTGCCTTCTCATTCTCCTCGACTTATCGGCAGCCTTTGACACAGCAGACCACCAACTTCTCATCAAGGCCATAAAAGAAAGGGCGGGTGCCGATGATAAGGTCCTCCGATGGTTCACCTCTTTCCTCCAGAACCGCTCGCAAAAGATAAAAATCAAGAACTTCACCTCCGACCTCCACCCTGTCAGCAGAGGTGTACCCCAAGGCTCAGTGCTCTCACCAAAACGGTTCAACATATACATGGAACCCCTCACCACCATTCTCAAAAAGGCGAAGATCCCCTTCCACCTTTACGCCGATGACACCCAGATCTCTCTAGAAACCACTCCCCAGACGACATCCTCAGACTCAACAACACTCTAAAACAAAATTAAACGCTGGCTATCCCAAGATCACCTTAAACTCAACCAAAAAAAAACTGAGATCCTCCTCATCTCCAACAAAGAAGAGAACCCACAAATTGCAGAGTGGCTTAAAGCTTAGGGTGCTCTAAACGGTAACCTCACCTTGGCCAAATCCGTAAAATTCTTAGGAATCACCCTAGACCCCAAACTGGACATGACCAACCACATCAAAAACTCTGCAAAGACTGCTTTCCTCAACCTAAGGCTTCTATACAAAATCAAACCATTCATTCCTGCCAAAGACCCCAAACAAGCCACACAATCGCTGGTGCTATCCAGGCTCGACTACGGCAACGCAAACCTCACTGGCGCCTCAAAATCCAACTTGGCTCCCCTCAGAACAAACCTCAACGCAGCAGCCAGAATGGTCACTGGAATCAGGAAATATGACGACTTTTCACCAGCACTAAGAGAACTAAAATGGCTCCCAGTTGAACAGCGAGCCAATTTCAGAATGGCATGCCTCACGCACAAAGCCCTCCACACTGGAAAACCAGACTATTTAGCCGCCAAACTTAAGAGGGGCGGGCAGACTCGAAACCTCAGGAGCTCAAACTCCTCCTTCTCATCCCCTTGAAAACATGCAAACACAAAACAGCTGCGAAATCATTTGCCAGAACCACACCCAAAATTTGGAACTCCATCCCAGCAGATATCAGAACTATCCCTGGCTTCACAAAATTAAAAAAACACCTTAAAATCCTCCTGCTGAACCGCGCCCTCCCAAATGGATAGCCACGCTACCCCTGAGGCCGGTGTTCTCCGACTTGATTCTGCTCACATCCTCCTCAGCCTGCCTTAAGACTATCCTTGCACATGATTAAGCGGCCTCACGATCCTCGGTCCATCTCCACTCAGCATTCAACAAGGCTACATCAGGACTCTTCCACTCCCCCTAGAAGACTCGGGACCCCTGGTCTGCCGATCCTCTTCAGTCTACCGAAATTAGAATTCAGCAAGGCTACCTCTAAACTCGTCCACTGCCTCCAGAAGCCTCAGCACGCTTGGACTACCGAACATTCTTTTCTTTTTGCTGATGATTATTATAATATGCTTAAATACCTTGAAACAATGCTGTAAAGTGCTCCGATACCCACGGGTCTGGTCAGCGCTATATAAAACTCCTAAAATAAAAATAAATAAATAATAAAAAATAAAATAAAATAATGCGTTAGTCTCTATTTCAATAGGGGCTATTTCCATATAGTACAACAATCGAGAAATCTCTGTGACTGGTCATTTTTGTGCCAGGGGTCTAACACATGGTACTCCTGTTTTATGACTTCTAGGACTTTTTTAGTTTTTGGCCATAATTGCTTCTTGTTTTTATTAGAAGTGCCATTCCTCAAATCTTGGATAACATTAAAATCCCCTCCCAAAATGATCAGCCCAGGTATCCTCCTGAGTAACTCACTAATTTTCGCTAGTGGGGAGGAGTCATCTACTACGGGCCGTAATAGTTTAAAAAATTTTATATGGTCCCATTTAATTTTACCTCGACCCAGATCCATCTACCAAAGGTATCTCTCCGGACTTAGCCAAACTCCCAAGGCAAACTCTACCAAAGTAAATAGCTACACCTCATTTGGCTAACCCTGCAGATGCATAAAAAGCATAGGGGAATTGGTTTTTAAATGGGTTTCTTGAAGAAATAACACTTGTGGCGCAAAAGAAGCCAACCACCTTATAAGCCTTCCATATTTTTTTTTGTTTAGCATTCTATTCACATTGACCAAGATGATACAGCACTTACTAGTCATTTCTAAAAATGTTTTGTATCACAAAAAAAAACCTCACAATCCTTCTTTCTTTACTCCATTTGCTACTACTCTTTTTACTGCTATACCCTTCATAATGCCATCCCCCCAACCTAGACAACCCCCTCCTGACATGTGGACAGCCACACTAACCACATCTCACCCCCCTACTTCTTTATTGGGTGTCATGGAACTACACCCTTGGTGACTCCCCTCCCCCTGGCAGTAAGAGCATCCACAATATTTATATGAAACTTCCTTTTGAAGAGAAGATTTCCTTTAGTAAACCCTGCGCATCTTCTAAATTTGAAAACATATGGAGTTTCCCCCTTACAAGGACACGTAACTTGGATTGTTGGGTTATTGACACCTGTGCGTCTTGAGCTTTAAAGAGGTAAAGAAGTTTGACAAAATCTTTGCACTCACGAGCAGTTTTTGCTGACATATCTGAGAATATACGGCATTTCGAGACATCATTTATAGGAAATTGTCTCTTAGCCAGGATCCTTTCTTTAATATGGTAGTCGGCAAAGTTAAGCAGGATGGTACGTGGGATTTTTGAATTTGGAAGGGGATGAGTGGGAACTCTATGTGCCCTTGTTATTGTTAGATCTCTAGTAAGTTTGGGCACTACCTTCTGCTTGACAAAGGATTCGACCCATTGTAATGTTTGAGATCCCTCGCTCCCCTCTGGAACCCCTACTAATCGTAGGTTCGAACATCGTGAATGGTCCTCGAGTTCCTCAAGCTTGTTCTCTAAAATATTCTTATTTTTTGTAACTTTGCTTACTTTCAGAAGCATAGAACTCATTTGGTCCTTTAACTGAGATATCCTTGACTCTGCTTCTAGAATTCTTACAGGGAAGCAGGTCACTGCTTCTTCGATCTTCCCAAGGCACTAATGGAGAGAGGCTGTCTCGTTTTCTTGGCATCTCTTCATCTCTCTTATCTCTTCTGAGATAAGGTTTAACATGGTCTTAATATCCATCTGTTTAGTGAGGACTCCTTCCGTTGGAAAATCTGCAGATTCCAGCATTTCCTGTTGTGCCTTATCTTCCACCATCTGACACCCCAGGAGCTGGCCCGGAGGTCCCAAATTAGCTCCATCCATCCACAGAGGCTGAAACTGTAGCAGTTCCTTGGCCCCTGGTTGTCTTTCTGTAAATTCTGCTGCTGATGTCTGTGCAAGCAGGGCCTGAGGTCGAGGAGGGATACCTACTAGGTTTGAGGGTACAACCTTCCCCCCCAAAGTTTGACCAAAGTCTTGTACTGCCACATCAACTACTAAGGGCGACTGTCCGGGTGTCTGGAGCTGTGGTTGAGACGATACAGATGAGATCTGTAGCGGACTAAGTTGAATGTCTCCAGCCTCTTGTTCCGCCAGTCATGGTGATTGCACTGTATCTTTTAGGGGTGTTACCTGTGACACTTTTTTTAAGAATAGAGGAAAATCTTTAGCGCTTTTCACCTCATCTTTGTTAGGTCCTGCAGTAGAATCCCTAGCCTGTTTTTTTCCTGTAATTGCAGGGTCCACCACTTTCCAGGAGAAGCTCTGGAGGCTCCTCTTCAGAACTTTCAAAACTTGAACTAAGGCCAGGACGGTTAACAGTGTGCTCTGCTCTGAGCACTTTAGCCTGAGCTAGGCATGTTTTTGCTTTCAGTCTTGTCACTGAATGGACTTTAGCAACAAGGTTCACCTGTTTGAGATGTTTCCCCATTTTATTTTCTTTCTTTACAATTTTGTCACTGATTAAGTCCATGCATATGGTATTCAGTGCCCCCTTAATTTAAAAGGAGCAAGGAGGATCTTACAAATCTTCTTTTTTAAAGAAAAAATTAGATGAGAGAGAGATTCTTTAAAACTCTCTTATGTCTCTTGTGTCTATTGTGTCCAGCCAGACTCACTCAGCGTGCCTCTTCTTCCTTGTAATAAAATATTTTTTTTTCACAACCTATCTCCTGTGCTCCTGTCCTGGTTCAGGTACTCCCCCGATTACTCCCCCAAAAAGGCTCACCTTATTGACAGAAAACCACCAGCAAACCGCTCTTCTTCCGCTGCACATTTGTGCCTTTGGCGGCTGAACTGTACATTTAGGGGGCGCACCGAACACGTCCTGAAGATTCTTCCAGCTTGAGCACCTCGAGCCAAGCTGCGCTCGCCATCTGGTGAAGGCACTGTTGTAACCCGAGCCTGCTTTAGCCCCGCAAACTGTTTCCTTGCTCAAAGCCTCGGGTGCGTCGACGAGCGCTGACCGGGTCGAAGAAACACTTGCTCCAGAAATTGGCATGCCAGATTGACAGGAGCCAGGTGAAGAAGCTCTTGGGCTCCATTGCCGGGGGAGGAACGGCGGCCGTCACCTGTAACTACACGGAGGAGTGGTTCTCCACGGACATCCCCAGACTTTTTAATAGTTGTGAAGGAAAACAATTGCCAACAAAAGACATGAGAAAATAGTGATTGATTTTGAAATAGCTATGATTTAGGTGATAAAAATGTTTTTATATTGGCCCACATTGACGGAACTACAACCTTACATGCATTACCTTTTGTGCATCCTCAACCTGTAGATGATTTCTACCTGGTGATTAAATGATCCGTTTTTTTCATAAAATATGAACAGTTGGCAGCTTCATTAAATTCTTTTGAGTAAATATAGATTGGATGTCTAAAGACTAGAGGTCAGGTCGTAGAAAAGTTACATGATTTCAAATTGGGTGGGTGGACTTCCTACCTGACTCGCTAACTAGCAATGTTGTAGGGGGTTGGCATAGTTAATTTTCAAGCTTTATAAGTAAAGCACACCTCACTTTTGACCATTTCTTAGAAATGTTAAAAAGGAGCAACATTTCCAGGAAACTCCACAAGGTCAGTCTTTTTTCTAGTAGTCTGTAGCCCAGAGTCACCAAAAAACAACATAAAACATTGAGAAAGTCCTTCCTAAAGTTATGTTATGTTATGCGATTTGTAAAGTGCATGGCTGTCCCAGCAAAGAGACGTCCCAACGCTGAAAAGCAGGGAAAGAGAGAAGTGAGAAGAAAAGTTACTGGAACAGTCATGTTTTTACTACCTTTCTACACATCAGAAGATTAGAAATCCTCCTGATAGAGAGAGGCAATGAGTTCCATAAATTAGGAGCCAGCACTTTGAAGGAACATCCTCCAGTTCTGGCTCTATAGAAGCGAGGCAAGTGCATCAAATTAAGGTCCACAGAGCACGAGATGGAACATAGTGGTAACCTAAATTATTAAGGATCGCCATGCCGGAGCCCGTCAGAACTTTGTGAATAACACAAAGTGCTTTAAACTTAACTTTCTGCTCCACGGGTAGCCAGTGGCGTTGACGCAGTACCCCTGAAACTAGACTGTACTTAGGTAGAGCAAGTAACATGCGAGCTGCCGCATTAATAGTGCGTTGAAGCCTATTTATCACAGACTTATTAGCTAGTAACAGGAGGCTGTTGCAATAGTCCTAGTCAAGATTGTGGCTTGAACAACTAGCTGGCGATTTCGAGGGTCAAACAGAACCAAAATGGGTTTGAGTCCGCGCATAATATCGAAACAGGTCCCTGCCACAGATTTAGCATGTTCCTCAGACTAGAGTGCAGTATCCAACCTTACGCCGAGATTTTTCACCATGGTTTTGGGCGTTGGGGGTTTGCTCAATGTAGGCGGCCACCAGTTGTTGCCCCACCGATGTGAATCCCTGACGAGGAATAGTATTTCTGTTTTGGATGAATTTAGTTGGAAAAAATTTCCCTCCATCCACCCAGCTATAGCTGCCAAATCTTCCTGAAATGTAGTCATGTCTTGACTGGAGTCTTTTGTACAGGAAAAGATTGGTTGCGTATTGTCCACGTAGGATACCATCTGTATGTTACGGGTATTGGCCAACAAGGCCAGCGGACAAACATAAATGTTTAACAGTGTTGGGCTCAAAGCCGACCCCTGTGGGGTTCCATATGACAATACTATTAGTCCTAATGATACCCTAATGATAAATTAAGACAATAAAATTAACCTTACTTTCCGGTCTTGTGATAAAATAGAATTCAACTGGGAACCTTAAAAGTAGTCAACTTATTCCTTTCTAGAGCTTTCTTCGAGTGATGGCAGTTTCTTAAAGTCTTTCCACCACTACTCCATGGTAATCCAAATAACAAAACCCAAATCCAAAATTGAAGACATTAAAGACCTGAATTATTTTTTTTTTTCACTCCAGGAAATCTTAGGTCCTCAATCCATAGAGGCACCCTCAGAAATGCAAAAATCCACACACATTCAAAAAATGTTCCCTACACAAAGGGAAAACGTTTTTAGGGAGGAAAACGAAGTTGATTTTAGTACCTGACTTATCCCTAAACTGAAAACCAATGTACAAGGAACCCAACCATTAGATGTTCCAAAAAGGAAACAATTGTGTATTAAAAAATCTGATGAAGTGCAGTGGTAGAAAAATAAAGCAGTCTACGTTGCACGTTCATTGCACTTTTTATGCTCAGAATTGGTATTTTCTCTCTGCTAGTTTTTCCGTCAGATCATATGCTTGTTTTTTGTAGTCTTGCAATCGCAGCAAAATCTTAAGAATTGACTGTATGGGAGATTCTTCCAAAGCGGGCATTCTTCTTTTTTCTGATAAACTTTACTATTGGGTTAATAAAAGCTATGCTTTGAGCTCGTTCTCTTAGTTTGTTGCCTTACTGGATGAGATGAACAAGACTCTGTGTTCCTTCTTCTCTCTCCCTCATTTGTTCAGATATACTAGTCAGCGCACAGCTGTGAGAGCTTTATCTAATCGATGTGTACACCACTTAGTCCTGAAGGCGGAATCATTGCAGAGAATCAAGGCTTAACCTTTACGGAGGAAGATGTGAATCAGATTCTGTCTGATCCACTATCGTTGGCAGATCTGAATATTGCACAAACGATCTCCCACACCAAGGACTGGGATAGTCTAACTGACCAACAAAGGATGAGAATCAGGACAATTTTACATGGGGTGATACTCACTGAGTACCAATACAGCACCGCGTGGACTAATCATAATAAATGGTCCCCCCATTTTCCTGGATGAAGCTGATTTCAGAAAAGACTGGGCTCAGATAGTCTGGCTCTGCACTAGGGATTGGATCATTCTAATTATCAAAACAGCGAAAACACTATCAGATGCCATGCTTATTAAGATCCAATTATTGGAAAATAATTTTAAAACAACTCTCACTTCCTTTTAAAAGAAGTTGGAAGAGGTGAACAAAGAAATGGGTGAATACAAGGATTACCTCACCCAGTCTGAAATAAAGAAGTTTCAGAAAGGCCTGAAAAGATTCTCCTACATTAAGGTCTACCCATATGCCGACCCTGTGTACATTCCGACTAGCAAACCCAATGACCACTCAGAATTTTAGGATGACAATTCTTCAGAAATGGGTAGAGCCTCAAGTGGAGGTATTGCAAGACGAAAACAGAGGGGGGGGGGAAGATACCAACAGTGTCCACAACATTGGCAACAGTATCCCAACCAAGGACCATTAGGTTTTCCATTACATTTCCAGCCTCCTACGCATCCTATGTTTCCTTGGAATCCCGCATACCAACAGGGCCTACCACCCTTTACCCAGAACCAACGGTTCCCTTTTTTAGGGGGAGGGCGAAGATCTCACTGCCGGAGACAGAGAGGCAATCACGTACATTGGGAGGAACAGAATGCAGGAATGAACACGAGGAGCAAAACAAGTGAGCCTCAAACAGGACCCAGCAAAAATTGGGACTAGTCACCAATCTATATTCATGCCCCCTCCCCGAGATCAAGATAAAAGTCCTCAATAGAGGATTGGGTGTTGTACCTACTCTATAACTGTGAACAATCCGATTTTTTTAGAAAACTAAAACTCAAGGATTTCTTTGAGAATAACGCACCTACAGAAAACCAGGACATCATGAGGGAAACTATTGGGAGACACTAACTTCAGAAATAAGTCTACCTTCTGTCCACCCATGACGACCTCACCAGTGGAACTGCAAACATTTGAACAAGCAGTGATGAATGACATTGAAAAGACACAACCTGATGACACTTTCTGCAACATGATCAAGGAGGAATCCCTAGTACTAAAACAGTTGCGAATTGATGAAACTATAGTGATCAAACAAGCGGACAAAGGAGGAGGTGTGGTCTTGCTAAATAAAACAGACTAAAAAAATGAATGCAAACGGCTATTGGATGACAAGAAGAATTAGAAACTCCTCACCAAAGACCCTTCTTCATCTCTAAAGAACAAGATTGGATACATGGTGGAGGAAGCAGAATTGAATGGTTATATCACTAAGAGGGTAGCAGATTTTCTAGGTACGAAGAAAGCTAGGATTCCCTATTTCTACATCCTCCCAAAAATCCATAAAAACATATTACCACCCCCAGGTTGCCCCATCGTGTCAGGGATCAATTCTCTATTGGAACCCCTCTCATGATACTGCGACTTCTTTCTGAAACCATGGGTTCAAAAAACCTCCACATACCTGAAAGACACTAAAGATCTGTTAAAGTTACTGAGTGGAGTGGACTTCAGGCCACAAACTGACCTACTCATTAACCTGGACATTGAGAGCCTCTACATGAGCCTACTGCAAAATTGGACCATAAAAATAATCAAGAACACCTTGGATGAAGTATCATGAGATTATAACACACCAATGGGATTTGTAATTGAATGTGCAGAATTAGCCCTCAAGGAGAACTTCTTTGATTTCAAAGACATGATGTTTCTTCAGACATATGGAACTTAGATGGGGAGCACCTTCGCCCATCTGCGACACTATTGTGCAAAGAGATAGTGCATTACGCAGTTGATATTGTAAAATTAGAAGCTGGCCTGCTTCATAGCTCACCAATAGATGCCACATGATTCCTCTGCTCTTTTTACAGGGGGCTCGAGAGAGTGCCAGTGCCAGAAAGATTGGTCTGACAGAACGATGTGATGGGCGGCTTTGTGACTATTTGTGGTTCTTCTTCATTTTCTGGTGGCTAATTTTGAGTCCCTTCATTTCTCTAATAGTACCACAAACATTGCCCTCTTGAAGCATAAATGCATAGTCTCTCTCTTACATTGTAAAACACCTATTCAGAGTGCATTAACAAGTTCAAAACCTCTCCTATTTACAGAATGTGGGCCACGATTTTAGGTATTGAAATCTGTAATGGGGGCCTCTATTATTTTAATGGCTGCTCCTAGTTTATTTCCCAATCCGACCCTGGAGAACATGCTGTCTTCTTGGTGCAGCTTTTTTCTGAACCCGTCCCCCCTTGCTCCAACATCCTCCATCACTTCCACTCCACATCTGTTTGTACTCTGGAAAAATTAGAAAAAGGATAAACACATCAGCTCAATAATGACCAATGCTCTGAACTCAAAGAATACATTTTTCTTTGTTGACTAAAGGGCATTGAGGTAGGTATGAAAATGGCTGACAGCTGGGGCTCCTGCTTTGAAGAGGAGGCATCCCCGGTTTCTATATTGTCCACAGTCCATTTTAAGTGTTCATTCCTGTGAGCAAGGATTGGTGGCTATACCTCAGGAGAATGGAACTAGGAGGAATCTATAGAAGGACATGTCAATCACAAACTCTGACTGCCACAGTTGTAGTGAATTGATGTGGGTCACAAAACCATGTGTGTTGGGTTGACCCCAGTCCTTGAAGGTGTGGAGGAAGCGTTCTGGCTGAGCTCCCACTCATCGGGTGAATGTAAGAGTCTACTCACTCCATCCAACTTCTGGATGAACACCCTAGCAACGTGGAATATCACCTATCGTGGCTGCATTGCTAAAGTGGAGTAAAATTAGTAATGCTTGTTTTCTGGAGTGGGAAATAATTGACATCTATATTATTACGACCTTGTACCAGACCACTGGAAGAAAGGCATTTACGGTTAGGAAGATCCCCTTCAGCTCCAAGTCCACGTGGAGAGATTCAGGAGAGTCTATTTTAACTAAAATCTGTGGCTTTGGGAAGAGAGTGGAAACCCCCACTATTAGCTTGGACTGCACTGGTTTCTTAGAGAAGGCTGGAAGGTAATATGACCCAGCAAGGTCCCACCGACCTTGCAGGGCAGTGGTAGATTGGTTGTTACCAGAAAGAACATTTAATAACCATTATGCCTATGTGCTATACCATAACAAAATGCATAGCAACTATTCCTCAAAATAAGTGGAGTTCATTTGGTTTCTTCATTTTCGAATGAAATGCGCAAATCTTTGAGGCAACCTCATCCCTGATCATAAGTGCTATGAATTTAACTTAAAAACAATTAGATGTTCTGGTTATTTTTTATTTGTGCTGTTTCTTTAATTTTTGCTTCTTTATACTAGTGTAGCTAAGGGGTGATATATTTTTATATCTGTAGCTAGTATTATTAATAAACATAAGAGTGAGAGCGGGGGACGGGTGTGAGTACTGTGTGCTCAGCCAGAGTGCTAAATCATTACTATGTCACCATTCTGAGAAGAACACATCAATTTCAGAACAAGCTTATGTGCAAAGATGTTAACCTATTTTAGTTTATCCAAAATACGTCACTGGGCAGAATATTGCCCTATCGCAAACATAAGGAGATGCAATTCAGACTTTAAATTGCTTCAAATTGTATGAATCTGACAACTTCCAGAGGAAGGCAAAAAGACATATTGCCCTGTGCACATGAACCCTGAAAGCGTGTTTTTCTAACTAATATGACATCTTACTGCATAGTTCTCTTTCCTGAGCGACTTTGCACCAACTTATGATACCATGCCCATGCTGAACTCCTCCTTCTACCAAGGGTGTATTCGCAGTTAATGCGATTCATGCCCCTAAAGGTGTTTTTGCTCCTAAGATCCTAGGAGTGACGTTAAGTTGCAACATTTATAAATTAGGAACTATTGTTGACTATACTAATTACAGTAAGTCCTTGTATTGAGGGCTACTGAAGTAGGTCGAGAATATGGAAGGGTTGAATACCTTTGGCTTCTCAGATCAGGACTTTTCTGCCCTTATAGGGCAAGTGATAACAAAAGATACAACTACAATTGTGTCTTATATAGACAAGATAGACAATACAACAAACAGACCAAAAACAGACACAATACAAAAATCTATCACTGGTCTTCCACCCATCAAAGGTTACCACAGATGTGGCACTTGCCACGCATGTGATTCAGCCATTTTTACACAATGCTGGGAACTTAAAGGCAGAAAAGGTCAGTTGAAAGACCAACTGCAAAACTAAAAACATAAAATACCTCATTGTATGTCCATGCAATCTAGGTTCTGTTACAGAATCCAGTTCAGTAAAGATAAATCAGCAGTGCAAACTGGGAAATCAACAGCTCCCATAGTTCAACACTGCCATGATAAGAATCACACGAAAAATGACATGAGATGGTTCTTTTTACAAAAGGTCAGGCCCAAACTAGGACAATCAGTAGGAGAAACTTGCAAGTAGAGAGAAGCCTATTGGATCTTTACATTGAACACAGTAAAAGATGGGCTAAATGAAAAATTATATGGAAGGTTACTTAAGTACTGACCAGCTCCGCATACCAGACATTATATATTTCTCCTGGCTGTATTTAGGCGGGCAGCATTTCAACAAGGGTGTGCAAAGCCCTCAAGCGTAAATGGAGCATTAACTTTGCTCCAGAACGGAAAGATATTTATGTTAAGGCTAGGGAAAAGTATCATAACTAATGTAAAATGGCGAAGGTTACCTTTATCTCTAAAACCATCTCCGAAGCCGCCAATTGTTCTAAAACTCTTTTTGGCGTAGTAAAAGAGTTGGCAGGTTCCAAAACAGTAGCTAAGCCTCCACCACTGAGTAGGCAACAATGTGACAATCTTGCCCAATTTTTCACGGACAAAATCAAAAACATTCATGGGGAAATGGCGAACCAGAATTCTATTGGACCGCCTCAGAATCACTCCATAACGTCAGCTTTGATTTCACCCTTGACAGCGATCACCACTGCCTCTGACCTGGAATCTACCATAACAATCCCCACCCCCACAGCCCATTTAAATGACTGGCCACCCCTAAATATTGATGAATTCAAATTATTCTAAATAGCATAAAATCTGGATCGCCTAAAGATCCCCTGCCCATCGCCACTGTGAAACAACTGGATACCCACCACTTGTAGGGTATTCTCAACTCTCTTAATGCTTCCTTACAGGAATCCATTGTACCGGCTCAGTGGAAACATGCAATGGTTACCTCACTTCTGAAGAAACCTATGGCTGACCCTAAAGTGTTTGCTAACTATAGACCAATTTCCCTTCTTCCAGCCTGTTCCAAGATACTTGAAAGGCATGTCCATTCTCTTCTTTCTCAATTTGTCAACACTAATAATCTCTTCCACCCTTCCCAATCAGGTTTCCGCTCAGGCTTCTCCACTGAGACAGCACTCTTAGGTGTCACGGAGAGGCATTGCCATCTCCTTGATGAGGGTCAGACAGTCGCACTCATCCTGCTGGACTTGAATGCGGCTTTCGACACTATTTCTCACACACAGATTATCTATACCTTGAAATCCTCTGGCATATGTGGCGCTGCCTTGGATTGGCTTATCTCCTTTCTGGATTTGCGCACCTCTCAAATCTTCTCGGCTACAGCATGTTCTAAAATGTACGCATCACCTCATGGGGTGCCTCAGGGCTCAATTCTGAGACCACTGCTTTTTAACTTGTACGCTAGGCCTTTGGCCGACATTGCGGACCAGTCTGGCCTTACTTTTTTCACATACACGGACGATTCCCAGATTGTTTTTTCCCTTTCTAGCTCCAACCCATTGGCACCCTCCTGTTTAAAACAAGGCCTCAGGAACATTTCAACGTGGATGACCCAAAATCACCTAAAGTTGAATGGTGAGAAAACTGAGGTTCTCATCCTAGGTAAACAAAAAGTTTTATGGTGTCCGTCTCACTGGCCAGATGAGATGGGCAACCTCCCTAAGCCAACTAGCCATGTGCGCAATCTGGGTGTCATTGTTGACGACACATTGTCCATGCATCAACATACTGTTAAATTGACAGCACTATGCTTTACCATATTAAAGTGGCTTAAGAAAATTCTATGGATGCTGCCCATAACTACACAAAAAACCGTGGTGCACGCTCTCATCACTTCACGGATCGACTACGGCAACATTTTATATCTGGGCAGTAACAAGTCCGTGATCCGTAGACTTCAGCTAGTTCAGAATTCTGCAGCAAGACTTCTTTGCAGAATCCCCAGATTCTACCACATCACTGGACATTTGAGGCATCTACATTGGCTGAGGGGCGAGAACCGTATTAAGTTCAAAACCCTGAGCTATATGTTTAAAATCAAGACAGGCACTGCCCCTCATATCTTCAAGCGCTGGTCTGTCCCTATGTCCCATCACGCCAATTAAGATCTGTAACCAAGGGCAATTTTGTGATATCCAGGGTTAAACTTTCCAGAATGGGTGGGAGATCCTTTTCCTACCTGGGTCCCACTCGCTGGAATACCTTGCCTTCCATCATTCGGCAAGAAACTAACTACACCCATTTCCGCAAAGTTCTTAAAGCTTGGCTTTTTGACCAATAACTCCTGATCACTGTTCTGGTTTCTTGCTCTCTGTGCACTATGGCGCCGGGAAACCCTTTTTGGGTAGCTGTGCACCTTACAAATGTACTAAATAAATAAAATAAATAAATAGGCACTATGTAGACTATATATTCGGGCAATCCTGCACTGTCTCCCACCAGACAAAGTATTCATATTAATTTTGTTGTAATTTCGCCATACATCCTCTGGTCAGAGAAGTCTGTCTTCTATTATCACGTTAAGAGATACTAAACAAACACCAATTTCCTCTCTTACATCTCAAGTTCAGCCAGTAGGAGATTTATGATCCAGTCACCAACTAGAAACAACTAAATCTGTGTAGCAATTTAGATTCTCTAACACAATCTTTGTTATCAAGTGTGAAATTCTTTGTAGGTGTGGTATCCTGGCTGTAGTGCATGCATCCAGCTCCATGGAAACTGGATGATGCTCTACAGTAGGATTCGAGAATGATGAGGGCAGTAGGTCAGTTGAAGGAGAGAGGTTGAAGATAAGAGATGTACCTGCTTGTTCTACAATAAAGGATTACTTTCCCACAATCCTTGTATCACTCATCTTTACATATTGGCGACGAGGGTGGGATCAACAAGCAGAGATTATGGTGGACCCATGCAGCTTCAATTGATTTTAAATTTTGGAATATTTTCTTTTTTTTATTTATTCATCTGGACTCACGATCTTCACTTAATTACTCTCCATGGATTAACTACAAAAACTACTCATCAATATTTTTCCAACAATTCAAGGGAAGAAATTTTCATCTTAAACAGCAGTGGTCAAGGATTCACTTGTGTTCTAATCGTGGGTAGAAATTGATGACTAGCTATACAAAGATAATGACAGTATAATGTTTAACAGATGTTATTGTTACATCTGACAGTCGTGCATTTGAAGCTATTATTAAACGTCTTAGAGTTGTGGATTTGCTAGCAGCCTGAACGTGGAGTGCATCTTACAGTTTTGATTGACTTTTGAATTGTATCCTGCAAGTTTTCACTACTTCCGTGCACACTACGTAGCGATTTCATATCTCGCTGAAGAACTGTTCCTTACTTCATGTTTGTGCCATCTCCGACGGTTGAGCCAACTGAGCTTCTCGGCTGCATTATTCGAGCGGCAGTGCCATTCTGTTGCTACTTGTGAGCCAGCCGTCTATGCAATCTTCTTGTTGCGCATTCCACAAGCATTCGACTCCTCGAACATGACGCTGTACGCATGATCACGTAAGGTCACGTACTCGTCATCACGCAAGGTCTTGTATGCGACGTTGCGTACTGCCATTTTCAACAAATTTCAGCTTCAACCGATTCTTCAATTGGAAAATATACCTTCAGAGAACTTTTAAAGAATTTCAAGGTACTTTATTTTAAAATTGCATACAATTTGTAGTTTTCCACAATGATATGCACACCGCATGTCACAATTAATATAATCTTTACGCAGTGATGTGCACACCTCATAATGATAATTGCACATCGAATTCTCTGATTACACAGTGATGTGCACACCTCTTAACGATAAATGCACATCGAATTCTCTGGTTACACAGTGATGTGCACACCTCTTAACAGCTGTTGCACATCGGAATTCTATATTCCACACGGTGATGTGCACACCTTATAACGATTAGTGCATATCTATTGAGTGTTCTCAAGTTTAATATTTACATTGTCATTTATTTAGTTGAACAATTAATTTTGTGTACCTATTTTTTATTTACCTTCTTTGCTTAGATTCTACCTACATTTTATTAATGCATCACAAGGAGGATTAAATACTCTTGTTCCATTTTTACCACGTCCTGGTGAACCTTTAATTAAATGGTCTGACTGGAAAGACTATTTTTTAAACTATATTGAGGCTTTAGAGGAAGAACATGAAGAAGCTTTTTCCCAAGCTAGGAAAAAGAAGATGCTTCTCCATAGTCTTGGTTCTGAAGGGAACAGAGTGTTTAACCAAATGTAAAAATAGTGAGACCTGCTGATAGAGAGAATGTATTCCTTGATGCTTTAGATGATTTAGATGCTCAGTACCACCCACCTGTGTGTGTGGGTATTAGTAGATATGAATTCTTTAAAAGGAAGCAAGGGAAATCTGAGTCCCTGGAGGATTATGTTTCCTCCTTAAAAAAGTTAGCGATCAATTGTGAGTTTGGTACACTTCATGACAGTTTTATTAGAGATTAACTAGTCATGCATTCTAACAACTCGCCAATTCAAGAGAAATTATGGACTTGTGGAGACGCTCCCCTTAATGAAATTTTTGCTATTGTAAGAAAAGCAGAAATGTCTCAAAGATGTGCGAAAGTTGCACTTAAAGACAAAGAAGAAGGCTTAACGGTTAGTAACGTCTCTCACAGTCATTCGAAAAAGAATGATAAACGATCTCAGCTGATACCAAGAAAAATGTTACTATTCCTAACAAACCCAAAATTGATAAGACAACCAATGGCTATAGATGTGGCTATAATGGCCATTACGCCAATGATACTAAATGTCCTGCGCTGAAATCCAAATGCAACTATTGGGGTAAAGTTGGTCATTTTACTAAGGCTTGCAGAGTAAAATTAAGCAAGGATAAAGAGACAGTTGGGTGTATCGATTAAGGTGATAATCTAGTGAATAATAATTCTGATTCATCTAGTGATAATGGCATACTGTGTATTATTGATAATTGTGATGCAGATGACATTGTGTCAAATGTCAACTCGAACTTCATAAAGAAGCCCATTGTGACATTAAAATTGGGGGTATTCACATAGTACCTACTTCAGGCTCCCCGTACACTATTATCCAACGTGATGTATGGAATTAGTTTTTTGCTGACACCTTAAACAAAAATCTATTACCTCCTGATATTCAGCCTGTTACCTTCACAGGTGAGAAAATTCTGATGGTTGGGTTTGTTGAAGAGGTCTTTGAATTTAAAGGTAGGAAATTGTTGGGTAAACTCTATGTTGCAGAGGTTGGTCCTTCTGTCCTGGGTTGGATAGACCAGGGTGCTTTGGGTATCATTCTAAATCCCAAGAATGATGACCAAGTAATGATTTTGGAAGAAAGTGACAAGGAATTTATGGACAAAATTGTGGAACGGTTTCCCAATTTTTTTTCTGGTGAAGTTGGCAAGTTATTAGGATTTTCACATAAATTCGTACTTAAGGATGATGCCCCTCCTGTCTGTCATAAAGCTAGGAACATTCCTTTAAGCGTAAAGGAAGCCGTTATGAATGAGTTCGATATTTTGGAAAAGAAAGGTGTGATTGAGCCTATAGAGAGTGCTGAGTGGTTGGCCCCATTGGTCGTCACGAGGAAATCGGATGGCTGTCTACACTTGTGTGTGGACTTGAGGGACCTAAACAAGAACATTTTAATAGATATGTTTCCTTTACATAGGATTGACAAACTATTAGCTCAAACAAAAGGCATGAAGTGGTTCTCGACTATTGACTTCAAGTCCGCTTACCACTAGATTGCATGATTCCAGTAAAAATGTGACCGCCTTCATTACACCTTTTGGATGTTATCGCTGCATCAGAATGCCTTTCGGACTGGCTTCTGCTGCTGCAGTCTTTCAAGGACTAATGCACAAACTGTTTAAGAACATGAAAGGAGTTAGTTACTTCCAAGATGACATTTTAATTATGGGAAAGAACAGAGAAGAGCATGATGATAGACGTATTAAAGTATTAAGCATACTTGCAGATAAAGGCTTGACTGGCGAACTTAAAAAATTTAAATTTGACATCAATTCTGTAACTTATTTGGGACATGAAGTGAGTGGGGGTGGTATTTCTCCTAAAAAGAAGTTAATCTGTGCTATTGAAAATCCTCCTATCCCAAAATTTAAGGATGACTTAAGATCTTTCCTGGGTATGGCAGAGTTTTATTCAAAATTTGTGAAAAACTTTGCCAGTAAAACCTTTAACCTCAGACCACTCCTTAAGGTTAAACAGGAATTTCATTGCAATGATGACCTTCAATGTGATTTTGATAGGATAAGGAATGAACTTGTGTCTCCCCTCCCTTTACAGGCTTTTGACAGTACGGCTCACAGCCTCATCACCACGGATGCCAATGGAAAAGGTTTGGGGCGCAGTTTTGTTGAACGTTTGGGAGTAACAATTGGGTTTGCATCTCGTTCCTTGACCTCTCCTGAAGAGAAATTTTCTGTAATAGAGAAGGAGATGTTAGCCACAGTTTGGGCCATGGAAAAGTTCAGGCAATTTATTTGGGGTACCAGATTTACTCTGCGTACTGACCATAAACCCCTACTTAAAATACTCACACCGTATGGTATGTTAAAAGCTACTCCCAGGTTGGGTAAGATCAGCCTTAAATTGTTGGAGTATACATATGATCTTGAGTATCTACCTGGTGAAAGGAACCAAATTGCAGATTTTCTCAGTAGATCTCCATTACCTATTCAAGACAATTTAAATGACATGTTTGAAGATTACAATGTTGCCATTGTTCACGATGTTGGTGATCACATGTTAGATGCCATTTCTAAAAAAGAATGGAATGAAGAGTGCAAGGACAAAATGTTCAATATTGTTTCCAGACATGCTATCAATGGTTGGCTCAGCAAATCTAGTTTACAGGAAGATTCAAAACCATTTTAGGAAATTAAGGAAGAGCTAAGTATTGATGATTGTAACCATTTGTGTAGGTGTGAAAGGATGGTTGTACCTTCAAATCTACGTATTAAGGTTTTATCTATTAATCATGAAGGCTATTTAAGAAAATTTTAACTCAAATCTAGAATTAAAATGTCCTTTTGGTGGCCTGGCCTGGACAAAGATAATGAAAGATTTGTCCAGAAGTGTTCCACTTGTGCCAATTCGGACAAAACCCAACGAGTTTTCAAACCCTCGCTTGGATTGAGACAAATCCCTGAACATCATTGGGAGGATTTAAGCATAGATTGGCTTGGTCCCATTGAAGACAATGAGGGATACATGAAATATATCCTAGTTGTCATCGACAACTACTCCAAATGGCCTAAGATTGAAATGACAGAAAAGTGTGATTCAAAAGAAGTTGTGTAGTTTTTAGAAAGATTATTCGTACGTGAGGGTATTCCCAAATACATTCTAAGTGACAATGGTCCACAATTCATAGCTGAGAATTTCATTCAATTTTTAGAAAGGAATGGTATTAGCGGGAAGAAAACTCCTGTTTACCACCCAGCGGGGAATGGAATTGCTGAAAGATTCAACAGAGTCATCATGGGAAGTGTACAGGCTGCCATCAGTGCGGGGAAAAATTGGGAGAAAGAATTGTACAGTACCATCTGGGCATATAGAATCACTCCCACATGCACAAGTTATAGCTCTTTCAGAATCCTTAGAGGAACAGAACCTTCTACAAAGGATAATGTGGCTTGGAATAAGAAAAGAGTATGTGGAAAATGATCTCCTGCCTTAGTTCGTTCCAAGTCACGCCAGATCCATGAGTCTAATATTGATGATTTTGGGAAGAAACATGTCACCAAGGAAGTCAAGCTACAGGTTGGTGATGGGTTAGAATAAAACGTGGCTCAAAAGTTAGGAAAGGTGGTAGCAAATTCTCATCCCCTTTGCAATTGATGGAGTTATACTCCAAATCTGCTAAATCGAGTGACAACAAGGTTTGGCATCATAGCAGAATTGCAAAATGTAAAGGGAATTTTTCCGTCACAAGCAATAGGGAAGGCAAACCACCATCGATGGACTGGATGTGGGATGAAGTCATGAATTGTGAGAAAGTACCCTTTTTAACCAATAGTGATTCTCTTGCCAGTGCATCAGTATCATTAGAACAAGCCACGTGCAGCAAATTTAAAACCACACACGCTGGCAGATCAGTGAAAGTTCAAGCACGATGTAGAAGCTATATAATGTAAATTGTTTATCCTTATAATTACTTATTTACTTGAGAAATTTTAATGCGTAGGAGGAAGTGGGGTTGGCATTTAGTGTTGCCCCCTTTACTTTATATTACACTTACACGTGTACTTTGTGTTCTTGTATAATTTTCCTTGTTTTGCATTAAGTGTACTTTGTATCCTTAGTTAGTTATATTCTCTTTACTTGTGTTATTTTCATGTTAATTATAAAGAGAGAAGATGTGGTATCCTGGCTGCAGTGCATGCATCCAGCTCCATGGCAACTGGATGATGCTCTACAGTAGGATTCCAGACTGATGAGGGCAGTAGGTCAGTTGAAGGAGAGAAGTTGAAGATAAGAGATGTACCTGCTTGTTATACAATAAAGGATTACTTTCCTACAATCCTTGTATCACTCATCTTTACAGTAGGGTGTTCTATTTTTTTTAAAAGGTGAACTTTTGGCCATAGAAATTTGTGGATGGTGAGATTAACATGATCAGTTAAAAAACACTCCAAGATGGCGTTGCATATTTCCCACACTTCCATCATTTATACCTAACTTGTACACATTATGCTCTTTAAATACATTTCAATTGTCTTTGTGGTTTAATCATCGTGCAATCTTATAAAGAACACACTGTAGAAAGAAAAAAAAATTTATGTAGGAAGTTGCTAAATGAGAGAGAAATTAAGAGCACAAACAAACTCCAAGATGGAGCCGCATTGTCATAACATCTTGAAGTAGGATATCACCTGCACTGCTAGCTCTCATGAGATTGTCTTCCCCAGGATGTCAGCTGCACTATTTAGTCATAAGAAAACACAGCCTTATTTCGTGCCATGGATCAGCAACTACTCTCAGCCCGAACCCTGATAAGAAGGTAAGCGTACTTGTGAGTCATACGCAGTATTAGTTAATCAGTGTTGGTTGTGTTAGGTAGCGGTTCTGCGTTGTTAGTTTTGGTACTCATGAAAAAGTGAATTGCCAAGTATTAGAACTATCATCTCAATGCCTAGAGGGTCTAGTATACAAAGAAATGTTTTACTTTATTTGAAAGTCCCTCTCTGAGTGTTTTTTCTGTGACCTACCGAGCAGACTGAGTAGGCACCAACTGTTTTAATCTTGGAATCGCAGCTAACGAGTGAGACTGCTTCATGATAGTCGCTTGGATCTGGAAGAAATTAAAACTTGATATCTATTCTGTAAGTTTTACAGGCTTTTTAAGTCAAATCTTTTCTGCTAGTTCTTAGGTATATAAGAGGATCTTTAGCGTACACTCCCAATTCTTGGGTTTTCTTTTTAGAACACAGGGCAAGTTCTCCAATCATGATCATGGATAGCAGGCCTATGCACACGTCTTTGACTCTGAACACCAACCTACTCCTTTACACTTTTTTCGTTTTAACTTTTTTAGCAATATACTTTTAGAGTGGTGTTGATGGCAGACATCTTTTTCTATTCACTGCAAGGAAATATCCCAACTTTTATCATTTATGACAAACCAAGAGGCATTATTCAATAAAGAAATTAAGAAGTAAAGCATTATTGATTATGGGGCAATCCCAGGTAACATTGTATTTCGCCATTTACAGATTCCCCCACCACTCACCTTTATATTCAATATGGTTGGTCCTGAAGAAAGTGGCTTTAAAGCGATAATTCGCCATCGAAACGTGCGTTGACCTGGTTGTCTGATACCCAACCGACAACACAGCCACAGAGACTGCTTTAGATCTGCCTTTACCGTGACTTTTTGAGTGTTTTCGATTGAGGTTGGGTTTTGAATATGTATAATTAGAGAGTGAGAAAGTATGATGGTGTGTTAGGTTAGTATGCAAGTATGGTCAATAGTTAGGGGATGTGTAATTAAAATGAAATTATATAGGTATTATTGTCTGTGATGGAAAACAACACAAATGTTGATTTGTTAGAACTGATGAAATTGTTACAAATGTGTGTCTTTTTACCTCCTTTGTATGTTGACATAAATGAAAAAAATATTATGGAATAATCAAATTTTAAGAAAGCAATAAAAAGACAAAAAAATTGTAAGTCTGTCATGTTTATAATTGTGGATAGTCCCATGGAGTTGATTCAGCCCACATAAAAGTAATATAGGCCTAGTGGGAGTTTTTCAGATTTTCTATAGTTTATTTCCCCCTTCTCCCAGACATAAAAGCACTTTCCAGGGAGTAACTTTGGATATTGATGTTGCTCCTAAGATTGTTCCAACACTCCTGGTAATGGTGCACCAAACATGATTTTGCACCTAAATGTGATACCACAATGCTGCTTACTTTGCATTTAGGGTGATTTGGCAACTAAATGTGACATGCGCAATATTGCCCAGAGTAAAGCTAATGTTGTTCCAATTTGCTGCCAACCAAATGTGATGTTCTACTGATGCACATTTTACGTTTCCTGTATACTCTTATTACTTCATTATCGCAAAGTTATTTTTGCATCCACATTTGGTACCACTCCAGCTGACTGTACATAAATGTGATATCTGCTTCTAAAGTTGATTCATGCTCCTAAAAGTGTTCTACTCTTTTGTTGATGTTATGTTAACCCAAATGAGCTTGTGCACTTGACCTGACTTCATGCTGTATTGATATTGCACCAGAATGGATTGTGCACTGAAATGTGATTTTGTTGTTAAATGTAATATCATAATTGGGCTTAGTTTGAACTTATTTTGCACATAAACGTGATTTGCATTCACATTTGATATGCGCATTGTTGTCCACATTAATAGCGATGTTCCACCAATGTGCTGTCAATAAAATGTGCTGTGCACACTTTTACAGCCAATGGAACATCTTCCTACCAACTTTTCTTTCTATACTGAGGGATATCACACTCCAGCTGATTTTACACCTAAATGTGATTTCTGCTTTGAACAGGTGATATGGGCTCATACAAGTGTTTCCACCCTCCTGCTAATGTTGTACTTAGGGTAATATATCACCTGAAAATGATTTGGCAATTAAATATGTTTCCCACCAAATGAGATGTGTGTACCTAAAGGTGTTTTCACACTCCTGCTAACATTGTACTGAGGGTCATGATGCACCCTAAAGTTATTTTGTACACAAATGTGATTTTGCTATAAATATGACACCATAAAGCATGCATTGATTCAAGGGTGCGGTTTCACCTAAAAGTCATTCTGCATGAATATGCAATTTCTAATTGTCGATATTTTCCACCCTGACATTGAAGTTGCACCAAAGATGAATTTTGCACCTCAATGTGCTGTCAACCAATGGGATGTCATATTGATGCACACCTTTTACATAACGTGGCTTCTTACTACATGTTTTCTCTGTCCTGACTCATGTTAACTCAAATATTATATCACACTTTGGCAGACTTTGTACAAAGGGTAATTTTGCCACATATTTGTGCTTAGCATACTAAGTGGCTGATTACGATGTCGGTCGGAAAGGCTCAGAACGTGATTCGGATTTTCCTAACCCTAACCTATGTTTCCGACCGACTCGGAAACATTTCCAACTGACCGATTACAATGGAAAGGTAACCGTTCAGACTTTCTGACTTGGTTCCAACCGGCATTCGGATACTCCAAGTCAGTCGGAGCAGAATCGTACAGGTCTATGGACTGCCTTTCCAACCGATGTCATACGATGTCGGATTGGTGCAGGCTTTCCAAATCGGTCTGTCCGACACAAAATTGCTGTCAGAAACGGGCCTTGAGGGCCCATCGCAGGCCCCCCCTTCACCCGGAGGCCTCCAGTTGGGACCCGTGGAGGTGCCCATGGGACCCCTCTTTACAACCATGCACATTGTGGTTGGCATACTGGGGTGCCTGCAACAGGGTGCAAGGTTTTCCACAACTACCCCTTTTTTTCAATGGGAGCCTGTGTTGTCGGTCGGAACACAGGCTCCCACTGAAGTCAATAGGAGTCGAACCGAACGGTGTTCAGATACATCGTAGTCGGTTGGTCAGACTCACCCCAACCTGAGTTGGTCAGAAACGATTCCGACAAGGAGTCAGTCGGAATGCTTTCCCACCGACATCATAATGAGAACCTAGTAGTTTTCCCTACTCATACTGAAGTTACAACAAGGCTTAGTTTGCACATCAATGTGCTTTCAACCAAGTATGTGTTTATACAACTTACCTATCTAGTGTGAAATCTTAGTGCTGCATTTTCTCTCTTTACTCAGGGATACCCTATGGCTGAATATTTTGACTACAGTACCTGCTTAGCAAGATCAATAGTGTATACATTCTTTGTGTGATTTTATAGACAACAATCCTAAAGCAATGCTCTTCATGTCAAATCAGACTCAAGTATGCATTTTGGAAGTCCCATTTTCCCCTGGTCTATCCAAAACTAAACTCGAATACCACAAACACCATGCCCTGATGGTTGATGCAGAAATCCTAATTGACTTGAAGTCCAATAAAACTTAGCTACTCTATATGTCTGTCCTTACCACAGTTGTACAAATCATAACATACATACATATATATGTACATCAAGATATATGTGGAAAGTCTTATTCATCAATTCATTTGGCTTCCACCCATCACAACTGACAGTATGAGAAAACATTTGTCAGCCCACTTCGGCTGCTGCCTTTTTTTACTGTCAAGGACAGAGTTTTGCTTGTGTACCACTGCCTTAAATGTAGTTCACATAAGAGCCTAGTTTTTAGGCCAAGCTCTGCTTTTATTTCTATTTTCATTAAATGTTTAAATTATTCATGTGATAGTGTTGCAAGGATCCTGCTCCTACACAGAACTGTGCACAGAGACTCAGGATATCAGTGGATTGTGGTGTACCAGAAACTCACCTCAGTACCTAGAAAACTCCAACCAGCTAGCATCAGTGTCACATTAGCTCTTCGTCCTATAGCAAAGTAACCAATGATTAGACAACCTAGAACATGAGATTTGGGTTGAACTCAGGAATGGTGGGAAGTTATGTTATGTTATGTTATATATGAGTCTTGTATAGCGCAACGGCTACTCCAAAGGAGTGTCCCGGCGCTTTATGCTCCAGACCCAGAAGAAGACTGAAAAACATAATAGTAGAGAAGACAGAGGCTAAAAAAGGAAGCGCACTAGCCAGAGAACAGCCAAGTCTTTAGACCCTTCCTAAAGGCAAGCAGATTAGATGTGGCCCGCAGGGACAGCGGTAAGGAGTTCCATAGCTGAGGGGCCAGGAATCTGAAGGACCGACCGCCCAGTCGGGCCCTCTTTATACGTGGCACCACAGCAAGTGCCAGTGACTCCGATCTTAAAGATCGTGTTGGCCGGTAAAAGTCCAGCCTCTTCTGGAGGTATTTTGCACCGGTGGCATGCAGGGCTTTGTGGGCTAGAGTCATGGCTTTGAACATTATCCTCTTCCGTATGGGAAGCCAATGGAGGGATTGGAGCAGGTTAGAGGCACTAGTACGGCGGTGCATGCCAAAAATCGCACGTGCTGCAGCGTTCTGGGTCACCTGCATGCGCTGTAAGAGATATTCGGGCAGACCCAGATACAAAGCATTAGCATAGTCCAATCTGGATCCTATGAGTGCCTGTACAGTTGTCCTCCGATGTTCCTCAGAAAGTAGAGGGAAGAACTTTCGAAGCATCCTGAGGATACCGAAGCACGTCCCTGGAAGAGTGGCCACCTGGGATTTGAGCGTGAGCTCGTTGTCGATTTTAACTCCCAGGTTCTTAGCCCATTTAGATGACTGAGCTGGGGGGAACATGTCGGCGGGCCACCAACCATGCCAATCCGGTTCCGATGGGCATCCGAAGAAAAGTATCTCAGATTTATCCGAGTTGCACTTGAGGCTGTTCAGTTGGAACCAGTTGAAAACAGCCCCAAGGCACTCACGGATACTTTCCCCATCGCAATCTTCGCTCTTGCGGCAGGTGAAAAGAAGCTGGGTGTCGTCAGCATATGAGACGATCCGGGCCCCATAGGACTCCGCCAATGTCGCCAGAGGGGTCATGAGGATGTTAAATAGAGTAGGGCTCAATACTGAGCCCTGAGGAACTCCAACTCCCAATGGCGGCATTTCGGCAGATCCAGATGAGGCCCAGACCGTCTGTCGGCGGTTGGCTAAGAAGGAACGAAACCAGTTGAGCACCGCCCCCCCAGACCGATGTCCTGTAGTCTAGCGAGGAGATCCTCATGGGGGACGGTGTCGAAAGCCGCCGACAGATCTAACAGGACTAACATCACCCTGCCTCCGGCATCCAGCACCTCCTTCACAATCTCAGAGACTTCCAAGAGCGTCTCGGTGCTTAGGTTAGATCGAAAGCCCGATTGGGACTCATGGAGTAGTTCATTCGCCTCCAGGAAGTTAGAGAGCACGCTATGAACGTGTTTCTCCAAGATTTTGGTGAGTGCTGGGAGGAGCGAGATCGATCTGTAATTGGACGGGGCTTCCGGGTCCAGGTTGGGCTTCTTAAGAAGAGGAATAACCATGGCCTGTTTCCAGGAGTGTGGCAAAGCTCCCTGACTCAAGGAGAGGTTAAGAATAGGATTGGCTATGGGGTTGAGAACATCTGCCATTCTCGCTAGAAATTTTGCTGGGCACGGATCACGCGGTAAGCCAGATTTAAGATTCCTCATCAATGCTAGGGATGAGGATATTGTAAGGGGCGGGATGTCTAGCAGAGCTGGGCCCGAGGTAAACAGGTGAACTGTCTCGTTAGGCAGAGTCGGAGGGTCAGCTGTCGGTTTTGGAGGAAAAGAGTCCTGTATTTGCCTAATTTTGGTGGTAAGAACACTTTTTTGTTATACTCTCATACCAGTCCACAACAGGAGTAAATAAGAGACACTGGTAAGGTTAAAATATTTATTTTAACGACGTGCTCTCAGGTGCAGTATCTTTGCCAACATAAGCAGACATATAATTAGAAATAATATGATCAGTATTGTTACAATTCCATAAAACACAAAGGGAGAAATCATATTACAATGATGGTGTAAACAGATCTTATAGCGCCTAGTTATAACACCCTCCCTATCTAGGAACTATGTTTAGAAACTATAGGTCTCTTAGGCTTGTTCGGGGGACCCCATTACCTCTCAGCTCAGCAAGAGTGAATCACATCAGGATAAGCAAAAGCTCTCTGCATCCCTGGAAACGGAAAATCTTCAAAGGGTGCGAACTCATGGCTACTGTGCAATAATAAAGGCGCCAGAATCTCAGTTGGCTCGCAGCTGCCATTCGTTGTGTCTAAAAACGTTAGCCGATCAGTTCGAACAACAGCTACCATGTTATGATAACCTTGACGGCTTCAGCACTCACTGTGCAGACTAGGGTCACGATGTTAGTTTAGGGATGTCGAAAACAAGCCTTTCTCATATGAAGACATTCGTGCAGCCTAACTTACAAAAAAGCTATATGCAGTGTCGTGTGCAAAAGCAGCAAAAGGTAAAATGGCGTTTAAACTTCTAATAAGCCATGCTAACAACAATGTTTGCAAACCAGGCGTGGCCCACACTACAATAAGTAATTTTGCACTTTTTTTAATGCAAAGATGTTCATGCCACCTTTAGACTTCTTTTTGTGCTGTAGTTTTTTACCTCACATTTTCTTGATTTTAGAAAGTTTGGATTGCGCTAGAGTACTTTATGTTATTCACTGCTTCTGTGACTATGCAATTAGTTTTCGATCCACATCAACATAGAATTTTTTTTTCTTCTGGTGTTGTGTCTCTGATTAGATATAACTGCTTTTCACTTCAACACTCTGGAGGATACTGGCATCTTAGATTATGTGAGATGTGGTCCACTGCGTCCTCACACTGACATAGGTCCACATAGACCACGGCCTCATTTCTTCTCTGACGGGGACGGATGTCCTGCTTTCTTCAAGACTTCACTTTCAATGAGCCCCTGGTGAGTCTTTGATCCGTTAGCCAAAAATATGAACGTGTGAGTGTTCCTCTATGTTTGCACATTTAATAAAGATGTCTTTCTTACATTTCAGAACTCTTCTTCATGTATTGTGTGGGTTCCAGGCCTCACTCAGAGAGGTATGCCACATTTTATCCCCTGAATGATTCTGGCTGTTGCTGTGAGCAAACATAGCTTTTCACAACTTTTTCCTCCTTTTTGGTGTGCCAGTATTACTTTGCAACTTGTTTCTTCTCCCCTGGATGCGTAAGGATTTCAGCTTCCACACTATTTTGTGTTCATCCTGTGCCTTTTCACATGTTGTTTCCTCCTCTCATCAGATACACATTCCCAGATTCATGTTCCTTAAGGTAAGGGAACACTTTCCCCTATCAATTCCAGGCCATGAAACTGCTACAGAGATATGGATGGCTAATGTACTATCCCTGTGTTCGCTTTCTGCTATAGCGCGCTTCTGCTTCACTGCCTTTGATACCTTAGTCCCTACTTAAATTATCATCTTTTATTAAGAGCCTAACGTTGACTTATTCACTGGACTGCTCTCTAACCAGTTTTAAATCAATTTGATATCACAAGTTAATAAAAGATTTCAGACCATATTATACTCACCAAATTAATACACTGGAACGTGGACATTTAAATCTTATCATCAGCAGCCATTAGATCTCCTTGTTCCCCTTTGTTGTATTTTACCAATCAGGTGTGTGACACATGAGCACTGCAGTCACTTCACTCTTTTTGTAGTAGCACCTTCAAACATCATTTTTATTGTAATATAAAATTTGTTGATTGCGCCTCATTGATTTTCAGTACCTTCCATAAGGCTTGATTTCTGTTTTATGATGAACATATATAGTATAATAATAGCCTCTGTATCTTTTTCAGAATCTACTTGTGTGATAACCAATTCTTTGAGCTGTACTAAGTAGGAATTTGCTTAAATATTGTTGACCACTTTGTAGACCTGTATTCGTGCTTTTACCTTCAGAATACTGCACTTTTACTTTTTTAAGATCTTACACTATTAATGCTTATTGTATGTGTTTGCAAAATAAAATACACATTGCAGGTTTGCCAATGCCAAAGATAGTGGCTTTGCCAATACTTGTTTTATTTAGTTAAGGACATATGCTCCTAGACCAAGAAACAATACTTTTTTCTTATTGGTTTCAAATAACAGTAAATTCCCTTATGGGAAGAAACTCAGGTTCCCTCAATCAGAAATGTGAGCATCACATCTTGTATAATGATCTCATCATCTCATATCAGCGTCCACATCTTCACCCACCACACTGATGCCCTGAAGGCAATAATAGCATCTGCCCAGGCTATGGGCATTAACAGCCTACCATCCCAATCGACTATGAAATCACATATGCCCAAACATAGTGGTTAAATAGCTTTGAAGGGGCACTCATGAAATATTCCAGTACCCTCAGTGTGCTAAAGAAGTGTGGCTCCTACTTATGAGTGTTGGGAGATCCCTCTCCATACGAAAACTGAAAAGCCATATGCATTTCAGCCAGTTCGAACCACTCATGGTTTTCCATGTCACATGATTATGTTACCGCATGTATCGAACATTTTTATGTATTTTAACATTGCACGGAGTTTTATTTTTTCATGTCAGCTCCTACAGTGGACTCTCAGTCATACGTTTTGGCTGAGAATATGCTTGGACGTAACAAAGTGGAAAAATTCAACATTTTCCAGGCCTCACACTCACAGCTCTAAGACAGCAGAGTAAGATGGATTTTCAAAGCTTGCCTAACAGTGCAATGTACTGGTTACTGTCACTATACAGACATCATAGAGGTTCAGGCCTCAGGTGGCAGTAGTGATAGTCTCAGAAACTGTATTGTTAGAGATATGTACTTTCTCCAAACAACTGTCACCTCTGGAACCAGCAAAACAATAGAAATAACATTTCAAAGCTAAAAATGACCTGTGCATGAATTAAGTATATTTTAGAAAATATGCATTCATCATTTAAACATCAGTTCGCCAGTTTCTGACAGCACACACATACTTCTATCAAAATCAAGCTTTTCATTTTGGATAAATAAAATGCAATACCCCGTAAATCAAAGCTTGTCACTTTCAACAAAGAGCACGATTTTGTACCTGAACGATCAACTTGCCACTTTCAACAAACATCCTACTGGTATACACTGACAAATCTCTCTTACTGGCGCATATATAACCTTTACATGTCATGGATTCCCCGAGGCGAGACACTGATGGCCACAATCCGTTTGAGAATGTCCACAAGTCACACATGTGCACAATTAAGCCAGGGACAGAAGTATGTGAAGAATGGGCTAGAGAATATTAGGGTGCCCACAATATGACAAAGATATCTAACATCATGGCAGGAGCAGGTCACATTATGACAGGATGATAAAAAAAAAAACTGGAATAATCGCCTCCAGTATGTCAGAGCCATCATTATGCCAGAGGCAGGCATCCTTATTCCAAGGATGCACACAATATGCCTTACCAATAAAACGACAGACCGAACATTGTGCCAGGGTGGCACCTTCGTGCTAAAAATTGCTACAAACACAACTGATTACAATAGGTATTCTAGATGATCCCCATAGGATGGCCAGTAGGATCCCCATTGTACCATTGGAACTCCTGTATCATTTAAAACTTTCCCCCCATATTTTACTCACCCGCTTCCTTTGTCCCTATGGGCCTCTCCTCTTGCAAGATCTGGGCCCTCATTGTTTGTTGGCTGCTGCTACATGCATAGTAAGGTTCAGTGCTCACATACAGTTCTTTTGACACAGCAGGCTCTACAACACGCTAAGTCACAACACAGCAGAGTAGATGTCAACAAGGTAGGACGTATGCTGTTAAACTCTATGTGAGTTCAGGGACCTAACATTGGCTACAAACCTTGACTCAAGTTACAACCTTGTAACTTAGGCCACTGCACACCAGCGCAAAAATAGGGGAAAAGGAAAATGTATCTTACACTTGCTGTACATAGCTCTAAAAAAAAAAAATGGGCGGGCTAGTGGAAAACATTTTTTCTGCTCTAATCCCAAGAGTTTAGAGTTTCTGAATCAGTCTTTGTAATACATTGAGTTATTAGTTGAGAGTGGTGGAAGCCCCACTCTAATAACAAACCCAATGCTCGTCAGGGTGAACCACAAAAGTCATTAAATAAACCTGTTCTTAGCTGTCTAGCAGCTTGGCACAAATGTTGTCAGGCTTAACTAAGAGGCAATACTTAAGACATGTATGCAACATTCAAAAAGCAATAATGTGAAAACACAATACTAGAAAAATCCCACACTGATGTAGAAAAATAGAGTATATTTTAATAAATTAATTAATTAAATTAAATGACACCAACATGACAAAAAAAACATCAGGAGATGCAGAGAAATTAGATTTTAAAATATTTAGGAGAAAGTAACATTAAAAAGCAAACAGCTCTTATCAGGTCGTGCTGGACTGGGGGGAAAGTCACAAGTTCAGCCTGAACACGATGGAGCGCATGTCGGATACAGGAACCAGGTTTATACCGCTGAACAGTTACCTTCTCAAGTCTGCACGAAGGATGCTGTTCTCACTAATGGGGGCTACGAGGAGGTCATTGATGGCGTGCGGAAAATGTCAGGCATCAAAGACGGGTGCTGTTGTAGTGGGAAGAGCAGGTCATTGCTGGAGCTTCATATTGGCAGCTGTTTGCACAAATAACAGGTCCCCTCACAGACAATCAATACTTGGTACAAAGGTGTCACTTTACAGTCTAGGAGACCAAAACTTTTATATCTTCACCTTTCTTCAGGAGTACACTTTGATGCCAGCCAAGTATCAAGGAACTGGGGGGTACTTATTGGGGATCAGGACTCTTTCAAGCAGAGACCAGCAGCAGGGCTCAGGCAGGTCCAGTTGTGGTGGTCAGATGGGCAATTGCAGCCTTTAGTGATCCTGCAGCTCAAACAGGTCGTCAGTCACCTGAACCTTGGATTTACTTCTGGAGAGCCTGGGCTCAAGGTACGCAGGTTCAATTGTCATTTTTGAGACAGCCTCCACAGGTCCAGAAGTGTTCTGATGAGAGGTTCTTAAGATGCCCCTTTTATACCTGGTGCCAGCCTTTGTTTGGGGGAATTCCAAAACTGGTTCTGGTCAGTTCTTTCCATTGTCCGGCTCTTACCTCCAAACTGTCTAGGGTGGCAACAGCACTGACAAGCTTGGTGTCCGGTTCCTTGGTGTGTGTTGTAGTCAGGGCTCTTTGAACCTTATGAGAACAAGGCTTAACTTCTCCCTAGCCATCTGGACAGGAGACCCTCTCCGAACACACCTAAGCCTCTTTTGTGTCAATGTCTGGGAGCAATATACAACTCTGAACAGAGGAGCAATACATAGTCATGTGACCCAGGATACTAGCAGAAAGGCACAGTTGGTTTGGGCAGAAAAATTACAACTTTCAAAAAGTGACATTTTCAAAATTGTAACTTAAAGTCTGACTTCACCATTGAAGATTCATTTGAGTGTAAATACTATAGCTTTATTTAGTCCCAACCTGAAGTTATCACGTATTAAGTGCAATAAGGTAACCCAGTGTTAGCCCATGGGAGAGAGAGCCTTACTGCAGTAAAAACAACTTTAGGAGTTTTTCGAGTTTAGGACATGTAAAGGCCAAATCCCACATGTTCTGCTTTTCTAAATACAATGCACCCTGTCCTATGAGTCTTTAGGACCTACCTTAGGGGTTACATAAGTATTAGAAAGGAAAGTTTGGGCCTGGCAACAGGTTTATTTTATCACATTGAAATGGCAGCTTATGATAGCACTACAGGCTGCAGTTATAAGCCTGAGTCATGTTTTACAGGGCTACTTTAGAAAGCGGTATAATGAGTGCCATGGCCTATTACTAGCAATTATTTCACAGGCCCCGAGTACATGTAGTACCATTTACTAGGGGCTTACAAGTAAATTAAAATTACCAATCCAGTGTAGGCTCATTTTACCATGTTTAAAGGAGAGAGTATTAGATACACGTTAGCAGAGGGAAAGCACACAGAGTCCTAATGCCTGCAACGAGTTCAGCAAAAATCAAGGAGTGACGGCAAAAGGTCTAGGGGAATGCCACACAAAGTATGCCAGGTCTAACAATCGTCATCCAGGCAGCTTGCCCTCTGTATGTAGCTTTATGTATTTCCCTTTATGAACTCTTGATGAAGCACATGGATACACCTGGATACTGTGTGCATAGCTCACCAGACCAAACCATAGAGAGTACCTTCAGTTCCTTTGCTATTCACGTCTATACAGAATCGTGGAATTGAGTATTCTGTTAACATCACTAGTGTGGGAGAGCAGGGCTCAACAAAAACGCAGGACACTGGCTCCACACTACCATGTACACAGATGAGAATATGTAGTGGTGTGCTGAAAATGGGGTGCCGCAAAGCACAAAAACAAGCTAAATCACTCACTGTGCGCGTTCGTGGGAAATAAATGAGATGCTGAGATGGCCACTTTTGTCATGGCTGGTTGAGGAAAAAACTGCACTTAAGTGACTGGAAAACAAGCAGTCCTCATGAGCTGCTGCCATCAAATCTTTCTAATCCCAGGATAGATACTCAGCCACATGATTCGCACAGAGACCTGTCAGATCGGATTTGCAGGGTTGTCACATTGACCACACTGAAGTTGAAGACATGGTACAAATCTTCCTTGTAGTGAACCCATGCATGCATTCTCCTTACATAGCTGACAAGGAATGTGATGTCAAGTGTTTTGTAAACTGCAGAGAATCATGGAGTCTGGAAAATGTTTCTGGGATCTAGTCTCAGGGGTCAGAGGCAGGAGAAATTTAGTCTCTCTGCTTTGACGACTTTTGCTATGCAGATGCACACAAAAATAATATTTGTATAGGGTTTGAGAGACTTGGGGTGAGGGGTGCTGAAGGAGGCAGAGGATCTTAACTGTCTCAAATATCACTAAGGTTTTTGGTGCTGAATGGGGCTTTGGTGGCCAGGAATCCTTCGGAATAGAGGCTGGTGTTTGCACAGTAGTGGGTTTCTGCACTGATGGTGGCTTTGGTGCCTGTGTAGGCTTTGAGCTGAGGTGGCTAGGGGAGAGAACGTTATTGACTCCACAGACTTTGGTCAGTGCTGACCATGGCTTCAAAGCAGTGGTGGCCCAGAAGGCTGTTGTTTGGACACTGGGTTTGATACCAGAATCCTTTAGGGTGGTTGTTCTCTCTTGGATGCGGAGGGGGTTGCTCGTCTCTGAGCTGGACTACATCAGCTGGGCCTCCGTAGGACCGGCTTCTTCCATTGCTTTGAGGCCAATGGCCCTGGAAGATGTCAGAGGGTAATCAGACTCCTGCCCCTGCATTCTACGATGGCCCCTCTTCCCCTTACATTTGTACTGAAGAGACTCATTCGACCGAAAGGCAAGGCAGGCCACACACGTTGTGTTGTCATGCTTGTTAAAGAGGCAGAGATTGCAGACTTGATGCTGGTCGGTCCAAGGGAACTTGGAATGGCATTGAAGGCAGCATTGAAAGGGCATTCTTTCCATCACTGACCTCGCATTCTCTTCAATGGTGTTCTCGAAATGAGGGACAGAGTGACTTGGGAGGGGCTAAGGCTCTAGCAGTGAGGTATTGAGAGGAATTCGGTCTTTGGAGTACTTGAAGTAGAAACAAACCGCGATTGAAGAGGCGTTGCAGTGAGTTTCTCAGTGAGCACGTGAGTCTAGTGGGCCCATAAGTAAAGCGCTGTTAGGAGCCTGATCAGGACACATCCAAACCTGAGAACCTGATGGCAGGGAAAACAATTAAACAATGGTTCTGGTGCCCATGCGCATTGCCAACTAAGGGCAGAGTCCCAATACCTCAGCACTCATAAGACTTCTTCAAAGGAAAACAAGTTACAAAAGTTCAAGCCCAACACTAGATGGTAGGAGTATGCAGAACATGTGTATCTACAGCCACACATGCTATGAACAAAAAAGTTCCCTAAACGTGAGCAGAGGGTGCATAGAAGCCAGACAATCAAAGAGATAGCAATGAGGCAATGCTCCTGGGGAGAGACAAACAAAATAAGGAGAGAATGAAACCTGGGAAGTTATCCAATTGAAAGAGAGCAAATAAAGGGTGACACTATAGTCAACCAGTGGTAGGCAACGGGCTTGCTGCAAACCCCTGTAAGTTCTTGCTAAGTCAAACATGTCTTTTTCAACAACACAGTTTGAGATGTCTGAAAGACTCAACCTAAAAAAGTAATTATAGCAGCAGTCACCACCTTCGAATGGTAATGGTTCCTCCATCTACAATTGAGCCTATGCAACAACTTGGTGTGTAAAAGCTATTATCACTATCTATTATGAAGGACAATATAAACAGGAGGATATGGGTATATTTATCCCCTATGCAATGTTTCATAATGTATTCTTTAAAAATGATGAAGTAATAATACATGAACCATGTTCAAAAGAAATGAAAGAGCTACACCCTGTTAATTTAAAATAAAGTGTAGGAGCAGGGCGGGCCCTACCAATGGGCGATGGAGGCTGCCACCCAGGACACCTTCACATGGTAGATGGATAGTAACAGCAGGCAATAAAGCCTGTAACCAAATACACCTCCAAACTTGATACCACAGATTAGGTAGAGGGGCACAGAGGAGAGAGAAAGGTGAAACAAAGGTTAAACTCACCAAACACTTTCAGCAAAGCAGATGCTAGAGTTCGTCGCGCAGTCTTTCAGCCTTAAACGAGCCATCTCTGCCTCTTATTTCTCCTTTGAGGCTGGCTACAATGATTTTCTTATTTTGTGCTGGGTATTGATGACGAGTATGGCTCCTTTCTCTTGGTATGCATGGAATATTCAGGGAGTAGGACTCTTCATATGAAGGTCAGGCAAGTGAGCATCTGACTGCAGCTATTATAGAGTTGATCTGTGCAGAAGATCAGGAAGGAATTCCCCTGACTGGAAGACTCAATTCACTACTATTGTGGACATTTCACTTTCCCCATCAACCTCTACATCTCTGCCTATGGCATAGTGGAAGGTCGTAAAATCATATAGTTCAGTCGGAACGGGGCATAATCCTGGCTCCTTGACATACCACCTCAAAGAAATTGTTTTCTAGAAATTTTCATTTTTAGGTTTCGCCTGGCAAACAGCTGCGCAAGCAGCGTTTCGCGCAGGCGAAATCTTTTGTTTTGCAGTATGTGGGCTTTGTCCCGCCTCTGTTTTCCATTGGCTAGCTCCATAAATGGAGGCTAGCCATTGGAAAACATTCTGCGAGGCGACTCGTGGGCGTTCCTGAGATTTTTTATCATCCAGCCCCTTTTAGGACGTCAGTGCAGCGGTGGGCGGGGTTTATTTTTTGGGTCGTCCATGTTTCTTTTGGTCATTCCGCGGCCGACCGCCACCGGAGGAAGTCCAGGTCCAGGTGAGTGCTTTTGATTGTGGCCGTTCCCGCCGCCCCCCCTCCCGCTGTCCGTGTGCCCGTTCCTGCACCCCCCTTCCGCTGTCCGTGCCTTTCCCGACCCCCTCCCGCTGTCCGTGTCTTTCCTGCCCTCCCTCCCGCTGTCCGTGCCTTTCCTTGTTTCCATTTCCTGGTCTGGAAGCCATAGTCGGAACAGTAAAACTGTAAGTATTAGAACACAGCTGTCCATTAACCACATGCGTTAAGAGTTGCCTTCGACTAAGCCTAGCTTTTGAACCAAGGACGTCAAGTTTCCTGGGATGTGGAGGCCTACACTTACCATGAGCAGACACTACAAGCCCCAGCATGCTCAGTGTGAAAAAGCAGGACTGGCTGTGTCACACTGATGAGGAGGGTCCACTTGGCAGCCATGATGAGACCATGTGAAATGATAGGGTCGTCCATTTCAGTGGACCGTATTTTGTACCTCGTGCATTTTCCGTTACTTGCCACATTGTTGTCAGCCTCATTTAGCGCGGGTTGTTTCATCTTGACGTTGCTGCTTGTTGGACAGGCCACATGAAGGGCCGCTCCCCCTCTGCCCGACCAGGCCCGAGCCCGGTCACTCAAGTGTCACACACCCCCACTTCACGTTTTCCGTCCCCTCTGGGACCCTTGCCTCTGAACATATCGACCTCGTGGGGCCGATCCACTACTGGCCCGCGCACCCAGCCTGGGCGCCATCTTTGGACACTCCGCCACGAGGCCTCGTGGCCCCCGATCGACCCCAACCCTGGGCCTGGCCAGGCCTCAGACATCCCGGCACCACCATCCACCCAGGAGGTGAGCGGACTACTTGGCAGGTCAATGGGAGTAAGAGGTGTCGATGGTTCTCCCCCGCCAGGTGCCGCTCGCCCACAACCTCCCCGGGCGCTGGCTCCACCCCCCTGCTGGGTGTCTGGACTCCCTCATCCCGGACCCCCCGACCTCCAAGTGCGAGGGTCCGGACATCAAAGGGCATCAGCCCTATAACTGGGGCAGCTCCAGAGCAGGAAGGCAGTTGTATCCTGGAGTCGAGAGACGCAGAGAAGAACTCATCCTTGACGGACTACTGGCGCTGCCGTAGCTCTGCCTTGCGCACTATCGTCCTGCCTGCTGGCGCTGCCGCAACCTTCGTAAACCTTCATCGTCGTCGGGACCTGCTGGCGTGGCCGCGGACCGTTTGTAACTACCATCTTCATCGGGACCTGCTGGCTCCGCCGCGGACCGTCGCTGCTTTCGTCCATCTCGGGACCTGCTGGCTCCGCCGCGGCCCGATCATCTAGAACGCCGAGCTCGAGGATTGAGAGCTATTTTCATCTATTGGTAACAAGACTGTCCCGCTACCCTTTTCCCAATCCAGAGACCAGAATCGAGGGGACCCCTGAGTCCAGACCTCCTTGTACCATTCTACCGTACTTAAAGAATTGCTTATAAAGTATCGTTGAACCTTATCCTTGTGTGGTGTACGTCTGTGGGGGGGAAGTTACTTGTCTGTACGATCGCTGGAGATGGCTCTCCCCGGAGACCTCTCCCCTTATCCTCGGCCGACCCTCCCGGTCCGTCTAACATTGGTGGCCAGCGGCGCGATCCGAATCACCGCATAATCGTACAGAAAGTAGCTCACCCCACGACGAAATCACGATGACAACCAAAGAAAGCGGATCCACCGAGAAATTTCAGATGGAGAAATTGGACGAGTACAACCATCGTGAATTAAAACAATTCTGCATCGAACTAGGTATCGCTACCACCGGTCTAAGTACAAAAGACGATTTCAAGCATGCCCTAGAGTCTTGGGCAGAAACCGGGGCCGTCGGAACCACCGACCAAAACATCACAGCAGTAGAAAAAAACACCACGGCCCCCGAGGAGCGAAGAACGGGTCTCTCGCAGGACGAGATCCAGGAACGAGAAAGAACACGACTACATGAACTAGAAATGGCCCGGCTCAAAATGGATATTGAACTTAAGTTGGCCGAACAAAAACTGAGCTTAGAGCACCTGCGTCTCCGAGAAGAAAGAGAGGAAAAACAGAGACAAAGGGAGCTCGAGGAAAAGAGACTGGCATATGAACACGAGCGCAAATTAGCTGAGATAGACTTACGCAAGCAGAACAAAGAGTTAGGGGTGCCCGAGCAACCCCACCCCCCAGGGGCAACAGAGAAAAAGGTACACATCCCCAAGGATGTCGTTCGAGAATACTTCCGAGAGGACGACATCCAGCAATGGTTCAAGGCCTACGAAATCGCTATGACCGCCCACCGGATCGATCGAAGCGACTGGGGAGCCGGTCTATGGGGGAGATTCCTCAATGAGGGCCGCGATGCCCTGCTACAGCTCCCGGACCACCAGATGACCTCATATGACCACATGAAAGCTGCCCTCCTCATCCGCTATGGGCTCACACCCGAGATGTACCGTCAGAGGTTCCGAGACTGCACCCGCATCCCGGGTACAACTTGGGTGGACTACGTGAACTATTTTAGCCGAGCCTTCGAGGGCTGGATCAAAGGAAGCAATGTCACAACTTACGAACAACTCTTCAATCTCATGGTGTGGGAGCATCTATCAAACAATTGCTTCATTGAGCTCCGCCAGCACCTCCTCGACAGCAAATTGACTGATCCACGGCAGCTCGCAGCCGAGGCTGACCGGTGGGAAATCACCAGAGTGGGCCGAAATGGACCCTATGAACAGAACCGGAACAGCAACGGTCAGCACCGTCCCCGAGGAGGAGGGGGCCAAGGACGCGGAAGAGACAACGCTCCGGTCGCCTCCGCTACCAGCACCACCCCCCCGGCCAACCGGGGCAGCACCCCGGCGCGACCGGGATACCGAGCCAATGTCACGTGTCATCGATGCCAACGAGTCGGCCACTATGCAAACGACCCAAATTGCCCACAGTACCAGAGCCCAAGACCCCGCCAAGTGGCCGCTGCTGCTCTGGGGGAAGAACAGATCTCAGAGGAGCAAGAAGAATATGAGCAAGAGCATCAAGAATGGGAGCCAGCCGCCATGGCTCTAGCATGCTTAGGGGGGAGAGACATGGTCCTGCGGGTCCCCCTACCCGCTAACACCCGGAAGTATAGCCAATGGGTGAGCATCAATGGACGCCAGGCCGAAGCCCTCCGTGACACCGGGGCCAGTGTAACAGCCGTCCGCTGTCACCTGGTGACCCCAGAACAGTTCCTACCAAACATTCTCTGCCCTGTCCGTTCAGCCGATAACTCAGAAAGTCTGTGTCGGATGGCCTGCGTCCCTTTCGAGTGGGGAGGGGTCTCCGGCATGTTGAAAGTGACGGTCCGAGATGATGCCCCCGTAGACTGCCTCCTGGGAAATGACCTTGAAAGCTCCCCGTGGGCAGCCGTAGAACGAAGGGAACACCTGGGGATGTTAGGCATCCCGGACTGGGCGTGCGTCACCACCCGGTCCATGGCCACCCGTGCCAATCCCCGACCAGAGGAGCCCGAATGGCCGGCGCCTCCTCCCCCGGTCGCCCCAGCCGAAAACACCGACCGTGCCGTCCCCCCAGAACCAGCTCAACCTCCAGACCTCGCTGGCCTCGACCAGTGGCATCAAGAGGGGGGGCCCACACAAGAGCAGTTTCGCCAAGAGCAGAAGACCTGTCCCTCCCTCGAGGGACTCCGCCAACAAGCCCTCGCCCAAAGCGCAGGGGATACCTCCGGAACACATTGGATCTACTGGGACAATGATCTGCTATACAGTGAACAAAGGATCGCGGAGTTGGGGGCCAGCCGAGTGCTAGTGGTGCCCCTCCGTTTTAGAGACTTCTTGCTAAACCTGGCCCACGATGTCCCCCTGGCTGGACACCTGGGTCAGGATAAAACCTACAGCCGCCTGGTGACCCACTTCTGGCCCAAAATGAGGAATGATGTACTCCAGCATTGCCGATCTTGCCCCACATGCCAAGCCAGTGGAAAGAGCGGCCGCAAACTAAAAGCCCCCCTGCAACCGTTTCCCGTGGTCACCACCCCGTTCGAGAGGGTCGGGATAGACATTGTGGGGCCCCTGGACCCTCGTACAAAACAAGGACATCGGTTCATCCTGGTGCTAGTGGACCACGCCACCCGCTACCCCGAGGCTGTTCCCCTGCGAACCGTGACAGCCCCGGTAGTCGGCCGGGCCCTGATGGGGATCTTCTCCCGTGTGGGCTTCCCCCGAGAAGTCGTCAGCGACAGAGGCACGAACTTTATTTCCAAATATATGAAGTCCCTCTGGCAACAGTGTGGGGTCACCTACCGATTCACGACCCCCTATCACCCTCAAGGAAACGGACTCGTTGAGCGGTTCAACCGCACGCTCAAAGGGATGATTGGGGGGTTGGAAGAGCCCCTCCGTCGCCAGTGGGATGTGCTGCTGCCGTGCCTCCTCTTCGCATATCGAGAGGTCCCCCAGAAGTCCCTCGGCTTCAGTCCGTTTGAATTATTGTATGGACATCCCGTACGGGGGCCTCTCAGTCTAGTCAAGGAAGGCTGGGAAATGCTCCCTCTAAAGAACCCTCCAGATGTCTTCAAATACCTCCTAACCCTCCGCAACCAGACCCGACAGTTCAGAGAGCTGGCAAAAGCAAACTTGGAGGCCAGTCAAGAGGACATGAAAAAGTGGTATGACCAGAATGCCTCCTCCCTCGAATTTGAACCTGGGCAACAGGTATGGGTGATGTCCCCCACCGAACCCTGCGCCCTGCAAGACAAGTGGACGGGACCCTTCAAAGTAGTCGAGCGCAAGGGTCCTGTCACCTATCTCATCGACATGGAATCTTCACGGAACCCCCTCCGGGTCCTCCACGCTAATAGACTGAAACCCCACTTTGTGCGTTCAGAACTCGGCCTCCTGATGGCCACAGACACTGGAACCGAAGAAGACTCCGAACCCCTCCCTGACCTCCTACGGACTCGGGAGAAAGATGGCTCCGTGGATGGGGTCCGACTCTCGGAGGCCCTCACCCCGGAACAACGCCAAGGATGTCGAGACCTTCTGTTGCAGTTCGCCAGCCTGTTTTCCCTCACTCCAGGTGTCACTTCCTGGTGTGTGCACGACGTGGACACGGGGGACAGCCCCCCTATCCGCCACCGGGCCTACCGCGTACCAGATCGGGTACGGGCCTGCATCCAGGAAGAAGTAACCAAAATGCTCACGCTCGGGGTCATCGAGCCCTCAGACAGCCCCTGGGCCAGCCCAGTAGTGCTGGTCCCCAAAGCAGCCACTCCCGGCACCACACCAGAACTCCGGTTCTGCGTCGACTACCGGGGCTTGAATGCAGTCACCAGGACGGACGCACACCCCATCCCCCGGGCAGACGAACTAATAGACCGCATGGGAGCTGCCCGCTACCTCAGTATTTTCGACCTGACGGCGGGCTACTGGCAAATCGGCCTCACACCCCGGGCCCAAGAACGATCTGCATTTTCCACTCCTGATGGCCATTATCATTTCAAGGTCATGCCCTTCGGCATGAAGAATGCCCCAGCAACATTTCAGCGGCTCGTCAATCAGGTCTTGGCCGGGCTCGAAGGATTCAGCGCCGCCTACCTAGACGACATAGCTGTGTACAGCCACCATTGGTCCGAGCACCTCCACCACCTCCGAGCGGTGCTACAGGCCCTTCAGCGGGCTGGCCTCACGATCAAGGCCAGCAAATGGCAAATTGGTCAGGGGTCCGTAACCTACCTCGGACACCAGGTGGGAAGCGGCCTGGTGGCCCCTCTGCAGCTCAAGATTGCCGCCATCCAGTCCTGGCAGCCCCCCATCACCCAGACCGAGGTACGCGCCTTTCTGGGACTCACGGGCTATTACAGACGGTTCGTGAAAGACTATGGTACCATAGTGGGGCCCCTCACAGAACTCACGTCCAAAAATCAACCCCAGAAGGTCAACTGGACCCCAGATTGTCAAACAGCCTTCGAACAACTGAAGGCCGCCATGTGCTCCGCCCCTGTGCTCCAGGCCCCCGACTACAGCCGGGAATTCGTCGTCCAGACGGATGCCTCCGACCACGGCATTGGGGCGGTCCTGTCTCAAGTGAACACCGAAGGCCTTGATCAGCCAGTGGCCTTCATCAGCAGGCGACTCCTACCTCGAGAACAACGCTGGAGCACCATCGAGAGGGAGGCCTTCGCCGTGGTATGGGCCCTCAAAAAGCTCCGGCCCTACCTCTTTGGCACACACTTTCGGGTGCAGACCGACCATCGACCCCTGCAGTGGCTGATGCAGATGCGGGGGGAAAACCCGAAACTACTACGTTGGTCCATCTCCCTACAAGGAATGGACTTCACTGTTGAACACCGGCCTGGGCCAGATCACGCCAACGCGGATGGCCTGTCCCGCTTTTTCCGCCTCGACGAGGAGAATCCCCAAGAGGATGGGTGACTCTCCCCGCCTTCAGCTGGGGGGGACGCATGTTGGACAGGCCACATGAAGGGCCGCTCCCCCTCTGCCCGACCAGGCCCGAGCCCGGTCACTCAAGTGTCACACACCCCCACTTCACGTTTTCCGTCCCCTCCGGGACCCTTGCCTCTGAACATATCGACCTCGTGGGGCCGATCCACTACTGGCCCGCGCACCCAGCCTGGGCGCCATCTTTGGACACTCCGCCACGAGGCCGCGTGGCCCCCGATCGACCCCAACCCTGGGCCTGGCCAGGCCTCAGACATCCCGGCACCACCATCCACCCAGGAGGTGAGCGGACTACTTGGCAGGTCAATGGGAGTAAGAGGTGTCGATGGTTCTCCCCCGCCAGGTGCCGCTCGCCCACAACCTCCCCGGGCGCTGGCTCCACCCCCCTGCTGGGTGTCTGGACTCCCTCATCCCGGACCCCCCGACCTCCAAGTGCGAGGGTCCGGACATCAAAGGGCATCAGCCCTATAACTGGGGCAGCTCCAGAGCAGGAAGGCAGTTGTATCCTGGAGTCGAGAGACGCAGAGAAGAACTCATCCTTGACGGACTACTGGCGCTGCCGTAGCTCTGCCTTGCGCACTATCGTCCTGCCTGCTGGCGCTGCCGCAACCTTCGTAAACCTTCATCGTCGTCGGGACCTGCTGGCGTGGCCGCGGACCGTTTGTAACTACCATCTTCATCGGGACCTGCTGGCTCCGCCGCGGACCGTCGCTGCTTTCGTCCATCTCGGGACCTGCTGGCTCCGCCGCGGCCCGATCATCTAGAACGCCGAGCTCGAGGATTGAGAGCTATTTTCATCTATTGGTAACAAGACTGTCCCGCTACCCTTTTCCCAATCCAGAGACCAGAATCGAGGGGACCCCTGAGTCCAGACCTCCTTGTACCATTCTACCGTACTTAAAGAATTGCTTATAAAGTATCGTTGAACCTTATCCTTGTGTGGTGTACGTCTGTGGGGGGGAAGTTACTTGTCTGTACGATCGCTGGAGACGGCTCTCCCCGGAGACCTCTCCCCTTATCCTCGGCCGACCCTCCCGGTCCGTCTAACACTGCTCATCTGTTATTAGCACACACAGAACAAAAGCAGTTACTCGTCCCTAATTCAAGTAAATTCAACTTTAAGTGGCTGTAACAAGCAATACTCGCCGTGTTTCCTGAACCTGGCCCCCAATTAGCATGCAGTTTTCATGTTAAATTGCAGGCCCTGCTAAACAATTGTTATTGTTCAGTATGTTCGACATTACGTTACAAAGATGGATTAATCATTGGCTCGGTGCAAGTGTATATGGTTCTTTCTGTTGTGGCATATGATTACCCATTTCTATCTAATTGGAAACCGAAGGGTTCAATTGATTTAGACGGACTCTAAACTGCAAACACTTGCTAATAAGGAACGAATAGCTTCTCTTTAGTGCCTGTTATTCCCGAGTGTAATTTAGGGACAGAGCTTTTGTTTACATGTGCAAGGCCGTTTCACCGCACGCTGCAGTCTGCTGGGTGGGTTTACAGCGGGTGGCTGCCTGTGGCGTGAGATCGCCGACCCTCACACAGTCAAGGCGGAGGCAGCAGGGCCAGTTTGCCCACCCCTCTGCGCCTTCTGCACGGCTCGAGCTCTACTCATCATAGTCCTCTTCCCATACCACCCGGCTGGCCTACATTTCTCAATTGCAACCTAGGGGCAAAAAGCCCTCATTCAAGGTTGGAGGTTGGGCAGCTAAAGCAGTTACTCATGTTTAAAGCTGTTTCCCCACCGTGACACCTGAACTGAGAGGAATATCAGACTTGCGGGGTCATGCCCAGGCTGCCAGATGTCTCACTATCATGGGGGACACAAAAGATCCAGGACGTCCCTTTTTACAAAATGTTTAATTGGTCGGACAACAACACTCATGATGCATAGATGTTTCTTTTAGGTTTCGCCTGGCGAACAGCTGCGCAAGCAGCGTTACGTGCAGGCGAAATCTTATGTCAGAACAGTGTGGCCTTAGTTCCACCTCTCTCTTCCATTGGCTAGCTCCATAAATGGAGGCTAGCCATTGGAAGAGATCTGGGTGTGTGTGTGTGTGGCTATGAGTTTGTGTGTGTGGCTCTCAGTGTGCATGTGGATCTGTGTGTGTGTGTAGCTCTGGGTGTATGTGTCTGTGGCTCTGGGTGTGTGTGTGTGTCTGTAGCTCTGGGTGTGTGTGTGTGTGTGTGTGTCTGTAGCTCTGGGTGTGTGTGTCTGTAGCTCTAGATATGTATGTGTGTGTGGCGCTCTGGGTGGGTGGGCGTGGCTCTGGGTGTGGCTCTGAGTGTGTGGGTGTGGCTCAGTGTGTGTGGCTCTGAGTGTGTGTGTGTGGCTCTGAGTGTGTGGGTGTGGCTCTGAGTGTGGCTGTGGCTCTGGGTGTGTGTGTGTCTATGGCTCTAAGTGTGTGTGTCTATGGCTCTGGGTGGGTGTGTCTGTGGCTCTGGGTGTGTGTGTGTGTGGCTCTGGGTGTGTGTGTGTGTCTGTGGCTCTGTGTGTGTGTCTGTGGCTCTGTGTGTGTGTGTCTGGCTCTGTGTGTGTGTGTGTGTGTGTGTCTGTGGCTCTGTGTGTGTGTGTGTCTGTGGCTCTGAGTGTGTGTGTGTGTGTGTGTGTGGCTCTCTGGGTGTGTGTGTGGCTCTCTGGGTGTGTGTGTGGGTTCTGGGGTGTGTGTGTGTGGCTCGGGGTGTGTGTGTGGGGCTCGGGGTGTGTGTGTGTGTGGGGCTCTGGGTGTGTGTGTGTGTGGGGCTCTGGGTGTGTGTGTGTGGGGCTCTGGGTGTGTGTGTGTGTGGCTCTGGGTGTGCGTGTGTGGCTATGGGTGTGCGTGTGTGGCTATGAGTGCGTGTGTGGCTATGAGTGTGTGTGTGGCTATGAGTGTGTGTGTGGCTCTCAGTGTGTATGTGGATCTGTGTGTGTAGCTCTGAGTGTGTGAGTGGCTCTGGGTGTATGTGTGTGTGTCTGTGGATCTGGGTGTGTGTGTGTCTGTCTGTAGCTCTGGGTGTGTGTGTCTGTAGCTCTGGGTGTGTGTGGCGCTCTGGGTGTGTGTGATTGAGTTTGGGTGTGGCTCTGGGTGTGTGTGTCTCTCTATGGCTCTAAGTGTGTTTGTGTGTCTGTGGCTCTAGGTGTGTGTGTGTGTGTGGCTCTGGGTATGTGTGTGTCTGTGGCTCTAGGTGTGTGTGTGTGTGTGTGGCTCTGGGTATGTGTGTGTATGTAGCGCTCTGGGTGTGTGTGTGTGTGTGGGGCTCTGGGTGTGTGTGTGTAGTAGTAATTGCTGTCTGCTGAGCTCGTCGGTAGGGTACACTAGGTCTCACAGTTGCGAAAGATTAAGCTAATGACAATGTAAATGACAATGACATTTATCTGTATTCAAAACCAAATCATACATACAAATTTTAACATTTACAATGCCAATTGCTCTAACTTTTCCAAAGGCGAAACCATTGCATTGTAAATGCTTGTTTATTTGTATCATTAAAAAATTAATTTAGCTTAAGTAGTCATTGCTAATCCGAGGCAAATTTTTCTGGATGACGTTTTTAAAAATTGCGGATATGTTGCAGTCATGAACTAATATTTCATTAACCATAAGACCCATTTTCTTCATTTTGGAGTGAAAACATAGGTTTTGGGGGTCCAGCAGTCTTATAGAGACATAGAATAACTACTCAGAGCAAACCTTCTGTCATTTTCCAAAATGGCTGCTCTATCATGATGTGTTTTAGCCATCATGTTGGTAATTTTTTTTAATATTGTTTTTGTTTCAGATTTTCCATTGATTCAAGTTCCTAAACTTGAGTGAAGCAGATCATAGCAGAGGATCTTTATCTCCTGACAGATGTTGCTAACTACAAAATTAGAGGACTTAAACAAAGAAAAATGTGTCATATGCCGAACTAATCCAAAAAAAAGCTAACCAAATGCGACTGTACAGGAGAGAGTTTTAGATACTGTCAAAATATGGCAAGATGAAGTTAAAAAAAGATTGAAACTGATGGGTGAAGAGGATCAAATATTTTATCATTTTAACAAGTCCTACAAGTTGAGTACAATGGGAGAAAGCCTGGAAAAAAAATGTCAAACAATAGCAGAGACCAGTGAATTACAACAAGAATCAGAGTCTTCTTAAAAAGCGATGACAACCAAACCAGATGACCATCCACTTAAAAGATCGCTGGCTACCCCTCATCCACCTCCAACAACTGATCAGAAAGCAGTAGATCTTCAATGTGTTATCTGTGGTTTAGCCAGCACAAGGTCCAAAGGAATTGACGAAACAACCGAAGTACAGAGTATATAAGTCTCAAAGGGCAAACATGTTTTTATCTTTAGCTAGTTACTTTGAAGATTACGTTTTCAGCAGAGTAGCTGATCTAAACAGCGAGGTGAATATATTTGCACGGATTTGTATGACCACCCAAACTGCATGAGTGCATCATTAAAAATTATGAATGTACAATGAGCTCCCAGCAGCAACGTAACCAGTTAAGTTTGCAATCTTTGAAAAATCTAATGACGTTTTAAATACAATCTTTAGTGCTGGCTACAGGTTCACCCTCAGTGAGATCAGAGAATTAATGGTCAACATTGATGAAACTGTACTGATCCATAATAATGATATTAAGATTTTTATGGTGAGAATGTACAATGACAGAATTTGTTTTTGTACGTCTAACAAAAAGAATGAGCCACTTATGGTGTTTTCAGCTGATTTGACTCCTGACGTTCTTGCTCCCAAAATAAGATCACAGGATGCAGTAAAATCAGCAGGAACAAATTTAAGAAATGTGCTGAAATTTTTAGATTTTGTACTTCATGACAAATTTTGTGATGCCCCAGAGCTCTGCAAATTATGGGAACGAAACAAGAATGCATGATGTTGCCTTAACATTTTTTACTTCATGGTTTAATATCAGCAAAGCAAAACCGTTATGAAGTTCTTGAGAACGGAACTGAAGCAGACAATATTGATGATGGCTTTGAAGATATAAGCATAGAAGTGGAAGACATTCACATGAACCAACAGGCTTAAGCTGTGCAAATGTACTGTTTTTTCTGAATCATGTTTTATGCATTACATCATGGCAAAAAGAAAACTCTGCTACACATGATGACTGCCCATGCAATCTAAGACAAGTGCAAAAATAGAGAGTTAGTCGCTTCAATGAATAGGATTTGGTGTATTATAAGCTAAAATGACATAGTATTGGGAATACAAGAGCACCCCACTTCCAAGTCACTTTACCAGGAAAGGATTTACAATTGCTGCTCGATAATTTTGCTTTTGAAGACAGCTCTACTTTGTCTGGAACATCCAGCAAACATGATACTGCCATGGTGCTTGTTCAAGACTGTACCACTGAAGAAGCTGCTGGAAAGCAAACTGAGTCAGCTGTAGGTAAGAACAAACAAAGCAGCAAACTTATAACCTATATAAGGTTACGGTAACCAGGTATATTTCAGGCGCACAGCATAAGTATAGGCATAAGAATAGTCAAGAGTGCTCAGTGAGAACTTTACAAACTTATAACCTAGCTGCCAATGTGTGCAAAATCACTACAAGCCATCTACACGTCCAAGTCTACCACAAAGTTTCGAAGTGGCTGAGGACATGGATCTTCTTCTACCTGATGCTGTGGTCCACAAAGCGGATTTAACTGAATTTATCAAATCACTTATTCGATCCAGACTGAAGGAAGAAGAAAAGCTAGTTTTCCAGAGGTCTATAATTCATGCTATGATCTCCCAGAGTACCATCCTACTGAAGGAGGTTTGGTTTTTACCAGTAATACCATGCCAAACAATATAGACACCTCTTTTTTTTAAAGAAATAAGCCTGCCCTGCTTGAAGACCAGCTTATCCTGTCAATTTTCTGCGAAGGTGTTTTCCGTATTATAGCTGACATTTTGATGAGCAATTAAGTAGAACTTGATGATCTTTATTCAATAATGGGTTTTTTCCACATGAGAATATTTGCATTGCACTGTGCAGGAAATTATCTCAGTGGATGTGACAGACGATGCACTTATTGATGCTGAAATCGTTGGAAGCAAAACTGTCCAGTCAGTTTTGAGAGGCTCTCCTTATGCTGGTTTGTTACAAGGTATGCTCATCATATCTGAGGCTATAGAACCTTGTGTTGGAATGCTTTCTGTAACAAGAATGACAAATTAGGTTTTGCAGATCATGTCTCAGAAGTGTTCAAGGCACGGGGTGCACTTCATTCTAAAGACATGTTGCAAAGCTCAATACACAATCCAAAATCAGAAAACCTAAAGACCAAGGTAATAGAGTTTGGCAAAGAATGTGAAGAAAAATCTGAACTTTGCAAGCACTGGGGAAATGGTTTACACATGATAGCTCAAGTGAAAAACTTGGTACATGCTGAATGGGCAGGTGAGTTCGAGCTGCACGTCAAGACTCTGGAGTCACTGATTACATGGTTTCACGAATTCAACTGCTTAAACTACCTGATATGGGTCCAAGTATTTGGAAAGAGTGAAGAAGCTAGTAGTAGAAAAAACGTACCTCTAGAGAAAATTGGCCCAAAGACATTTTGTGGTGAAAGACACAGAGGGAAGGTTCAATGCTGAGGCTCCAGATATGAAACTGGAACAGATGATCCAGAGATCACAGAAAAGCTCCAAGGGAATTGTTGGTCAGAGACGTAAAAGTGAATACGTTGCTAAATGGCAGCTAGCTTACCATGAAGTCCTTTTTATTTACAAGGTTTTCAGAGAGAGGATAAATTCAAAATTAATGGACTATTGTGAAAGGGTAACGTTTTAATGAACACTTTGCCAGGCTTCGATGCAACAAGTACTGGGACCCCCTCCACAAAGATTACTTTAACAAGGCCAGATAGAACTCCCTCACGACCTAGATATTATTGCTTTCTATTTCACTACACATTTCATTATAGACTAATGAACTGAACAAACAATGACATATTACAACATGATCATTTCGACTTTATTTATTTTTACTATGTCTTGATTCAATACTTCAATTCATTTACCAGCTTTATCAAAAATACATATTCATATTGTATACAAAACAAGTTTTATACAGTCATAATTTATTCATCCCCAGATAGAGAACAACCCACACATACCACTCACACACATATATACATTCCATTCATAACACATCCAAAACTCCCCAGTATTATCCCAAATTGTACGTTTAGCTGGTTCTAGTCTCAATGGCCCTATATTGGGCTGCTGCTAATAAGTAGGTTTGAAAAAGGGACACGGTCAATGCGTTTCAGTGGCATAAGAAGATACTAAGGCCACCTTCAACTGGACCCGCATTCTCACAACAAGAGTTCTCAACACCCTGGGAAAAGCTGAAAAAACATGTATGGAAAATCCATCGGTTAATAGCCCATAGGGACACAATCTCTTTATATATAGACATTGATTGGACCAAACCCATACAGGCATTACAATGTACATAATTCGAGTGCAATACAGTACACACGTGCCACCTTATACCCAAAAAACAGAGTGTCCACAAATATCCAGGTTATCTTAATGTACTCATCCTATAAGGCCCACTGAGGCACATGATAAGACAGATGTTGTTAATATGTGCCACCATAGTCTATAGAAGTATTCAAGAATGGTGATATGGGCCTAGAGAATGACTGGAAAAAACTAGAATAAGGGGTGATCCAAAAGTATACTCTATTTGTTCTCAGATACTTACTGTAATGGATTATATTACACAGAGCACAAAGCTCATCACCCAAAGGTTGGAATGCCCCAACACTCTGTAAACGTTCAAAAGGTCTGCCCGGTTGCTAACAAGGAAAAGGAGGTGATCTATTACTGTCTAATAATTTTGAAATAAAGGACCTTAAACCCCATCTCACCCTTAAGTAGACAGTTTTCTTACCACAAATATTATGTTTCTTTTCCTATTGTTCCTTTGGGATAAATTTGGCAACTGGGAAACCCACTGTCGTGCCCTCGGATTTCTGTGTAAACATTTTTTACCAAGAATTTTATAAGACCAATACATCCTTTTATACAGAGGTCCAAAAACATTTCTCATTTAAGGCCTAAGAGCAAAACAAAATACCTTAGGTAAATGGAGGTACTTCCATCAGGGAAATCCTCTCTGAATAGCGTCACTGTATCCACACACAGCCAAAGACCCAGAATCTTAGCTCCTTTTACAACTCAGTTTTAACACTGTCAATAAAATGATGAAAGGAGAGTGGAATAATATCTAACAAAGCTTAGGACCCAATGGCATATCAAGACCATAGCCATACCGAGATGCATTAAAATATGGGACTGCGGCATTTAAATGCATACAAGCCCTTCAGATATTCCTATATATTTTACCACTCCTACGGCACAACCTCTGTCTTAAGCTGCATAGTGGCTAACATATCGAGCAAGCATCTCACTGTACGGTAATCATTTTTAGACCACCATATAGGTAGTAGTATTTAACACCCTCCTTAAGGTTCTTGTATATTTTTTACACGGAACATTTCCAACAGGTTTTAGCATGCAATATATTAGTATCTGCCCACCATACAGGTAATTGTTCAAAACAATCCATTTTCCTTCGCTATGCCGTACGTACGAACTAGGCTCAAGAGATTTTACCCGTGCCGTACTGCTTCCCATTTTTTAATCATGAAACACACTTGTCTATTGCATCTTTGACTAACCCTTCGATAACACGGAGCGTTATAGATTCAAAACGACCGCAATATAAACAAGCATTAGTAATGCAATAGGTCTCGAATTTTTTTGAGTTGGAGGTAATGGCATTGTAAATGGCAATGTCTTGTAGCCATGTGTTATGGAGTATGCATATGGTGTGTAGTGGAAAAATGTGTGTTAGATTGGACTAGTAGCAATGGTGCATGCTGTGCTTTAGATGAATATGTTTAAAAGTAAGTGCAGCATAGTGTGATTGCTACAATAGTTAATTGTAGATGTGTTAACAATTGATGTGTGCACTGATGGGTGGTGGTGTGTGTGCCTGTAGAAATTGTGCACTAATGGCTGGTGGTATATGTGCTTGGTGGAAGCATGCAGTGCCGGGTGGAGGTGTGTGTGCCTGTTAAGTGTACAGAGATAGTCGGTAGCGTGTGTGCTTGGTGAAAGGGTGCACCGACAGCTGGTGGCAAGTGCGCCTAGTGAAAGAGTGCAGCTGGTGTTGTGTGTGACTGGTGAAAGTGTGCACTGACAGCTGGTGGTGTGTGTATGTGTGTTTGGTGAAAGCATGCATTGACATTTGGTTTTGTGTGCATGGTGGAACTCTGCACTGTCGCATGGTGTAGTTTGTGCTTGGTGAAAGCGTACATTGATTGCTGGTGGTGTTTCTTCTTGGTGAAAGCATGCACTGACGGCTGGTGGTGTGTGGTTTTGTGTGTAGTGGTGAGTCTGCGGGGTGAGTCTGTGGTGGTGATTGTGTGGTGGCGATTGTGTGGTGGTGAGGAGTGTGGTGGTGAGGGGCTGGTGTGTGTGTGTGAGTGTGGTGTGAGTGTGGTGTGTGTGTGGTGTATGTGTGTGTGGTGTGTGGTTTTTATGTGTATGGTCCTATGTATGTGTGTGGTGAACTTAGTTTTAGTGTTTGTCTCCTGCACACTCACAGTGTCCCTACACACATACACTGCTCACTCTGCACATCCACACTGTTCATCCTGCATAGTCACACACTGTTCATCCTGGACATCACACACTTTGCACCCTGCACACTTACACACTGTTCACCCTGCATACTCACATACTGTTTACCTTGCACACTCACAGACTGCAGTCACTGTCACTCTGCAGTCACTGTTACTCTGCAGTCACACTCACTCTGCAGTCACTCGGCAGTCACTCTGCAGTCACACTCACTCTGCAGTCATTCTGCACTCGCACTCACTCTGCACTCACTCTGTACCTGCACGCACTCTGTGCTCACTTTGCACCTGCACTCACTCTACACTCACTCTCCAATCACACTCACTCTGCAGTCACTATGGAGTCACACTCACTGCAGTCACATTCACTCTGCAGTCATTCTGCACTCGCACTCACTCTGCACTCACTCTGTACCTGCACTCACTCTACACCTGCACTCACTCTACACCTGCACTCAATCTTATTCTGCACTCACTCTGCACTCACTCTGCACCTGCACTCACTGTGCACTGACTGCATCTATAATCACTCTGCACTCACTCTGCATTCACTCTGTACTCTGCACTCACTCTTTCTGCACTCTGCACCTGCACTCACTGTGCATTGACTCTGCATCTACTCTGTACTCTGCACTCACTCTTTCTGCACTCACTCTACACTTACTCACTCTGCACTCACTCTCACTGTACACTAATCCCACATACTGCTTACTCTGCACACACACACTATACGTAAAGTATGTGTTTGTAACTTTGATTTACAGTCTGAGAAAAAAAACACTTTTTGCAAGTAAAAGTTGTTTATTGATATTCGAAAAGGAAAACGTTTTCATTAACACAGTTGTAGGTAAGATCAGACATTATTAAATGTATCTATATGAAATATTTCAACTGCACTCACTCTGCCCCTGCACTCACTCTGAACTCACTTGCACTCTGAACTCACTTGCACTCTGAACTCACTTGCACTCTGAACTCACTTGCACTCTGAACTCACTTGCACTCTGAACTCACTTGCACTCTGAACTCACTTGCACTCTGAACTCACTTGCACTCTGAACTCACTTGCACTCTGAACTCACTTGCACTCTGAACTCACTTGCACTCTGAACTCACTTGCACTCTGAACTCACTTGCACTCTGAACTCACTTGCACTCTGAACTCACTTGCACTCTGAACTCACTTGCACTCTGAACTCACTTGCACTCTGAACTCACTTGCACTCTGAACTCACTTGCACTCTGAACTCACTTGCACTCTGAACTCACTTGCACTCTGAACTCACTTGCACTCTGAACTCACTTGCACTCTGAACTCACTTGCACTCTGAACTCACTTGCACTCTGAACTCACTTGCACTCTGAACTCACTTGCACTCTGAACTCACTTGCACTCTGAACTCACTTGCACTCTGAACTCACTTGCACTCTGAACTCACTTGCACTCTGAACTCACTTGCACTCTGAACTCACTTGCACTCTGAACTCACTTGCACTCTGAACTCACTTGCACTCTGAACTCACTTGCACTCTGAACTCACTTGCACTCTGAACTCACTTGCACTCTGAACTCACTTGCACTCTGAACTCACTTGCACTCTGAACTCACTTGCACTCTGAACTCACTTGCACTCTGAACTCACTTGCACTCTGAACTCACTTGCACTCTGAACTCACTTGCACTCTGAACTCACTTGCACTCTGAACTCACTTGCACTCTGAACTCACTTGCACTCTGAACTCACTTGCACTCTGAACTCACTTGCACTCTGAACTCACTTGCACTCTGAACTCACTTGCACTCTGCACGCCGCACTCTGCACGCCGCACTCTGCACTCTGCACGCCGCACTCTGCACGCCGCACTCTGCACGCCGCACTCTGCACTCTGCACGCCGCACTCTGCACGCCGCACTCTGCACGCCGCACTCTGCACGCCGCACTCTGCACGCCGCACTCTGCACGCCGCACTCTGCACGCCGCACTCTGCACGCCGCACTCTACTGCACGCCGCACTCTACTGCACGCCGCACTCTACTGCACGCCGCACTCTACTGCACGCCGCACTCTACTGCACGCCGCACTCTACTGCACGCCGCACTCTACTGCACGCCGCACTCTACTGCACGCCGCACTCTACTGCACGCCGCACTCTACTGCACGCCGCACTCTACTGCACGCCGCACTCTACTGCACGCCGCACACTACTGCACGCCGCACTCTACTGCACGCCGCACTCTACTGCACGCCGCACTCTACTGCACGCCGCACTCTACTGCACGCCGCACTCTACTGCACGCCGCACTCTACTGCACGCCGCACTCTACTGCACGCTGCACTCTACTGCACGCTGCACTCTGCCATGGACAGCAGCAGGCGCGATACTTATTTTAGATCTTCAGTGGGGGAGGAAAGGAGCTGCAGTCTGAAGAGGACTGGCAGTCTGGTAAGAATATCTAGGACTGGACCGCAGCATTGTGCTCACAAGCTTGGATTTCTGTACTGTAGAATGTTACTGTGCTGCAGCCTTTGTGGCACTGAGCACCAGAGGCTCATAGTACTGGTGCTGCACACCTGGGTTACAACAGTGAAATGTGCTGCAAAATACACAGTTAAACATGGCTACGCCGGCGTTCACTCTGAGAGAACACCCGCAGTCTTCCTGTGGTTGTAACAGCAACAAAGTGTGCGTTCAGTGCGTTCATAGAGCCCCTGCTGCCGCACAACTTGCCATTGTTGCAGTCCTGCTAACAAAGGTTTTTTCCATTGTAAAATCTAACGACTCTTATATTATCAACTTCCAAAGGAGGAAAATCTAAGTTGGCCCTGTTTATATTCGAATATTACCCCTGCAGGTTACTCAGATCTCTGTAGCAGGCACTCGACCGACCGAGTTGTCCAACTTCTATTGTAGCATGCTGGTACCCTTTGCCGGGCTCCTGATAAACTCACAAAGCTCTACCTTGAGGGATGATTTAAATTGTGGGAGTATGAAATGTCCTTACAAGAGCACTTAATGCAAATAGGAATGCAAAGACAGGGCCACTGCAGGCACGTACTTACATGTGTTATATGAGAGCGGGGAGGGAAATGGGTGGCACCGTGGCAGCGCACATCCTTCCCTGCCCTGAGACGTCAGCTAAGTGAGCCCGGTCTCTACGGAATGAACTCCCAGGCAGAGACATGTAAAGTAGCCAATACTGGGCGCGGGAGACTTACATCTGGGATGGGGGAGCTGTGGGGGTGTTGGAGGGGGGCGCTAGCCGCAGCTGCCAATGTACCGACCCAGTTCCATATATGCTGCTTAACATGGGTATACGCTTGCTTCTAAATGCTCCCACCTTTGTCAGTGATCGGGGACAAAGGAGGGGTGGGCGATGTGTCCAGGATCACACAGTTTGAACCGTGATGATCAATGCAAGCGTTTTGGGGCACAAGGCTATGGCGAGGTGTGAAGGGAGCACTGATACAAATGTTGCATGGTTGTACATACATCAACAAATGTACTATTTCCACCCGCGTTGAAAAGTGCTGTGCTGCTTACTCTCCCCGATAGCACCCTCAAATAAGTATAGAATGTAGCTGACCTGATTAAAGCAGGACCAGGTGCTGACCAAAGGAATTCCAGGGAAGTTGTTTCTATGCAATTGCCGAACCATCTGATTTCATAATCATCTGTAAGAAATATGGTGCTCCTGTCATTTCCAAACTTACATCCACATAAGTGTGTGTCTTAAAAATAAAAGTGTCTTAATTGACATACCTTGTGATAGAGGAAAAAAAAGAATCCAATGGTCTGGAAAAGAAACGCTCCTTCACACGCTCGTGAGTAATCGTGCCTTTAAAAAAACCACACCATATATTCATGAATTGCCGTGAATAATTCGTAAGCCTGGACCAATAATTTTGCCAATACCTTATAAATGCCTCATGAACGTACCTCAGCGAATCTGTATTAAAGCGGTGATCGCTTCTTGCCAAAAGCCACTATACTCGCCCGTTGTATTTACCGCCTAATGATACCATTCAAAGTTTAATAGAGTTCTTATTAGTCACGTGACTAAAAACTACTGTGCCTTGTGGGAGTGGTAGTTGTTACTATTAAACTGTGATCACTGAAAACACCAGCTAAAAAAGTGCTTAAGAGCGTAAACGGCATTTACTGTAATCACGTATGCAGTTCTTAATATTGTGTATTAACGGAATGTGACTTACCGGTAGCAGTATCATTTTGCGCCAACATAAAAATAATGCTTGTGGTTGTAAACAGACGGACATCTACAATGTACGTACAAGCGGAATAAATACTAACTGTAAGGTGGAAATAAGTCATTGTTCTGATGTGTTGAGAACTCGGACATTTAACGGAATTTGACTTGCCTGAAGCAGTGCCGATCTGAGTCAACATAAACTAGACACACAAGCTTTGGCAGGGAGCCAGCATGCGCGCACACACAGCTGAAAAAAAAAAATTACTGGAGAGTGCTGAATGCGCGCCCAGCATCTGGCTTCAATTACTGCGGCCCATGACAGCTGGTAATTGAGGATATATGCCCTTCTGCTGCTCGTGTCCGCACAGAATATGCAGGAAGTGGAGCAACTCTACAGCCTATGGCCTATTGCGTGCTGTCTTCTAAAAAGTCAGGTATGCGTGGCCCAATTGCCATGCAGATGGCAAAAAAAGAACACGAAAAATCATGAGCATTCAGGAATGTTTGGGTAGCTTTTAGGAGACCCTGATTATAGGATTCTTAGGCTCCGCCCACACTGCTTCGCAGTGTGTGACGTAGGCCCGAGCCCGAAAAATGACTGGGTAACCCACGCCCGAAACTCACCTTCAGCAAGCGACTGGTTTTTCTTTCAAAGTAACGTGGCTCCGTACTCCGCAGACCAGTACAGAGGCTTCTAACCCGGCGAGCCCAATATATATCCAGCAAAAAGCAGGAGAAAGCAAGTCCTGCACGCGAAATGAAACCCACTGCACCTGGAGGTTGCATGGACACAAAGAATAGGCTAACAGCATCTTGGGCTAGGTCGTCAGCAAAAAACAACTAGACCCAACGTTCCTAATTTCCAGATTTTTATAGACATAGACTTCGAAACTGTCCATTTATTCCGCTGTTACCCGTATTGAAACCAAGCCGGATCTTCCTTAATAAAAGCAAGTATAGAAAAAGCAAATCGCCAGCGTTTATTAAATATAAATCAGCGCGCCCAGCATAAAAAATTCAAAACTCGTACTGGTTTTCCAACGAACATAACAAGAACCAAAATATCTAAAACAAACACCATCCATCTTCCAGCTCCCTACCATCTCATATAACCCAAAGATGATAGTTTGACAAGAAGCATAGCTCCCAAATACCCCTTCAGTCTTTTATAAAAAGATACCTGACCCTGCCTCATGCTCTAGAGAATAGCTCCAGTACCTTATGAAACACACATAATGCTATCTCTATTAAGCAAATAAGAACAATAACACCCTATGTGTCTAAAGCCACTTAATCCAAATATCAATCAAAGGACAAACAAACATAAATAACACACATCTAGTGTCAGTCAATTCAATATGTGTAACCAACAGCCGTCCATTACCCTCATATTGATATATCCTTTAAAATGATACCCCTCTAGCTGGATATTAAAATGCTCACACACAGATGCTGACAGCCGTCCACACTCAGGCATTCAATACGACCAGTGTACACAGCATATGTATTCACATGGAACCTACAATTGTTTCGTAATATTCCATTGAATCTCTTAGTTCAATCCCCATTTTATACTGTCTAAAGTGAAAATCCAGAAGGTTTCTCTTTTTCTCCGGAATGTCTTCATAGACATCCCAACCTGACTTTTCAGCTTTTCTAGAATACACCACTTGAAATCCTTTTCAGTGTGGTGTTTTTCAAGGAAGTGTTGGACAAGTGGAGCATTGATTTTATGAGTACGGATCGCTGATTTATGCTCACTGTATCTTACCCTGAACTCCTGTGAGGTCTCTCCTATGTATGCCAAATTGCATGGCTAGAGCAAAAAAAAATCTATGTTCTGACTCCTGCAATTTGTAAGGTTTTTGAGCTTGATCTTATAACCTTGATAAGAGAAAGAATCCTTAACCATAGCAGAGTCGCAAGAATGACACGACCCACATTTATGGTTGCCTATCACAGCCGGGTGTCCCAACAATGTAGTCTGCCGCGGCCACTCCTGAGTTCTTGGTCTCGTATGGACCAAGATGTCACGTAGGTTACGACTATTTCTGCGATAGGCTACCAAAGGTTGTTGTAACTGAGATTCATCCTCATTGGTGTTTAAAATCTTCCAGTTTTTCTGAATTACATTTTTTATCTTGAAATTCAACGAGGAATGGTTTATCACACAAACCACCTGCTACTTTGGGGTACGCTGAACCCCTTCTAAAAGGGCATCCCGATCGTAATATTTAGCCCTTTTATAAGCATGACGGACCTGTCTCTTGGGATAAAACCAGGCTAATAACCTTGTTCTAAGTGCATCACCATGTTTGTGGAAGTCCAATATGTTGGTACAGTTTCTACTCACCCGTAAAAGTTCTCCAAATGGAATCGAATCCTTTTGGATATTAAGGTGATAACTGTGGTATTGCAAGATGGTGTTCTTTGCCGTGGGTTTTCTGTACAGACTGACCTCGAGTAAGTTTTTAATACCCGATATAAGGATGTCAAGAAACTCCACGCAAACAGCACTACTTTTAGCTGTAAAATGTAGGTTGTCATCACTTGCGTTCAACCACACAATATATTCATTAAGGGAATCGCCATCTCCATGCCAGATGAAAAAAATGTCGTCAATGAAGCGCCTCCAAGTTCTGACATTGTCAAAAAATGGAGCCGCCTCATTGAAGACATTTTTAATCTCCCATGTATGTATTAGCCTCACTGGGAGCACAAAAAGCCCTCATGCTGGTGCATTTCGGCTGCTGATATAATAATCCATTGAACTCAAAATATTTATTCATCAAAACTATTTCTCAACAATCCAGCACAAATCTCACAGGTCTGCTGTCAGGATGCCTCTGCAGCAAAGAAGCCAGAGCCTGTAACGCTTGACATTGAGGGATATTAGTATATAAAGCCTCAATGTCAAGCCTTACTAAGATCTCATTGATGGGTTTGAACTGCATACCTTCCAGCTTACTGATAATATCCCCAGTATCCCGAAAACAGGATACATATGTTCGGATAAGGGGACATAGGAAAGAGTCAACGTATTTAGAAAGGGGCTCAGTGCTTGAGCCTATGGTTGATTTAATGGGATGCATTGGTAGATTGGACACATTTTTATGCGTCTCGGGTAATCTGTATTACGAGGCGGTCGTAGGGCAAGATTTATTCAAAAAATTGAACTCTTGCTGACAAATATCACCACGGTCTAACGCTCTGGTCGTCAAATCCTGAATGTTGTCTTTTAATTTGGATAGTTCTCTTGGATGGGCTCTTTTGTAATGTTGTGGGATGTTCTGCATGCTGGAAATGTTATCATCAGTCGCTTTTATTCATGATGACTATGCCAACACCCTTATCACAGGGTTTAATAATCAGATCTTTGTTCAATTTGATCTTTTGTAATGCCAAATGCTCTGTGGGTGACAGATTGCTCCCTACCCAAGATGGATGTTTAACAATTTGGGTAATCTCTTTAAGGACATTCTGTTAAAAAATGTGAACCTCCGGACCAACCATCTCCAAGGTAGGAGTGAATTGGGATGTTCTTGTATATTTTTTACACTGAACATGTTCAACAGGTTTTAGCATGCAAGATATTAGTATCTGCCCACCATACAGGTAATTGTTCGAAACAATCCACTTTCCTTCGCTATGCCATACGTACGAACTAGGCTCACAACATATTTTACCCCTGCCATACTGCTTCCCATATTTTAATCATGAAACACAGTTGTCCATTGCATCTTTGACTAACTCTTCGATAGCACGGGGCGTTCTAGATTCAAAACTACTGCGATACAAAGTATGACTGGGTCACCCACTCCCGAAACTCACCTTCAGCAAGCGACTTGTTTTTCTTTCAAAGTAACGTGGCTCCGTACTCCGCAGACCAGTACAGAGGCTTCTAACCCCGCAAGCCCAATATATATCCTGCAAAAAACGGGAGAAAGCAAGTCCCGCGCGCGAAATTAAACCCACTACAGCTGGAGGTTGCATGGACAGAAAGAACAGACTAACAGCATCTTGCGCAATATTATTCTCCTCTCATCATTTTTTTGACAGTGTCAAAACTGAGTTGTAAAAGGAGCTAAGATTCTGAGTCTTTGGCTGTGTGTGGATACAGTGACACTATTCTGAGAAGATTCCCCTGATGGAAGTACATCCATTTACCTAAGGTATTTTGTTTTGCTCTTAGGCCTTAAATGAAAACATTTTTGGACCTCTGTAGAAAAAGGCTGCCTTGGTCTAATAAAACTCTTGGTAAAAACAATTTACGCAGATATCCGAGGGTACGACAGTGGGTTTCCCAGGTGCCAAATTTATACCAATGGAACAATAGGAAGAGAACCATAGTATTTGTGGTAAGAAAACTGTCTACTCAAGGGTGAGATGGGGTGTAAGGTCCTTTATTTGAAAATTATTCGACAGTAATAGATCACCTCCTTTTCCTTGTTAGGAACCGGGCAGACCTTTTGAACGTTTACAGAGTTTTGGGGCATTCCAACCTTCCAGTGATGAGCCTTGTGCTCTGTGTAATATAATCCATTACAGTAGGTATCAGAGGACAAATAGGGTATACTTTAGGATCACCCCTTATTCTAGTTTTTTGCAGTCATTCTCTAGGCCCATATCACCATTCTTGAATAATTCTATAGACTATGGTGACACATATTAACAACTTGTGTCTTATCATGTGCCTCAGTGGGCCTTATAGGATGAATACATTAAGATATCCTGGATATTTGTGGACACTCTGTTTTTTGGGTATTAGGTGGCATGTGTGTACTGTATCACACTTGATTTATGTACATTGTTATGTCTGTATGGGTTTGGTCCAATCAATGTCTATATATAAAGAGATTGTGTCACTATGGGCTATTAACCAATGGATTTTTCAATACATGTTTTTTTCAGGTTTTTCCAGGGTGTTGAGAACTCTTGGTGTGAGAATCTGCAGGTCCTGATGAAGGTGGCATTAGTATCTTCTTATGCCACCGAAACACGTTGACCGTGTCCCTTTTTCAATCTTACTTATTAGCAGTAGCCCAATATAGGGCCATTAAGGCTAGAACCAGCTAAACATACAATTTGGGAAAATCCTGTGGAGTTTTGGATGTGTTATGAATGGAATGTATATATGTGTGTGAGTGGTATGTGCGGGTTGTTCTCTACCTTGGGCTGAATAAATTATGACTGTATAAAACTTTGTATATAATATGAATATGCATTTTTGATAAATATGATAAATGAACTGAAGTATTGAATCAAGACATAGTAAGAATAAATAAAAAAGTCGAAATGATCATGTTGTCATATATCATTGTCCGGTTCATTAGCCCATAATGAATTGTGTTGTGAAATAGAAAGCAATAATATCTAGATCGTGAGTCAAGTCAAGTCAAGTCAAAAATATGTTTATTTAGACCATTTGATCTATAAACCACAGTTCATCCTTTATAATTTAAAATCACATAACACAAATTCATATTCTTAACAGTAAAATTTATCCTAAAAACAACCTTTATACAATTTAAAACCAAATTTCATTTGGATTATAGGACTATTGGCTATTTTGGGTCTCCAGACAGATCAGGAACTTATATACCCCCTGCATATATTTCCCGATAGCTATCGCAATGTCAAGATTTTCCATGTCAACTAAAAGCTCCCGTGCTTTATGCGATCCCCAACCTCATATTTTAAAAATATCGGGCGGAGAAACTGTTTACGTAAATTTAAAAACATGTAACAATCCAGCAAGATGTGCAAAATATCACATTTCATTCCTAGTTTACACACACATTTACCATCAGGATGCATTAGGGCAGTTTTTATTGCACTATTTGTAAATATCGGATTAATACCTATTCGTAATTTAAGGACTTCTGTTCTTATCCAACGGTTTGGTAGCAAGTCTATATATGGAAAGTTAGAGTCTTTCTCCCATCCTGAGCTCATAAACTTTACAGAGTCTTTCTCTTTCAGATACATTTGGTCTATCGCCCTAGAAATTTCTTTACCATGCACTGTAAGAACATTCTTTATAACATTAATTTGGAGTGTCATAGGGTCGATGTTCACATTCAGGTAATCACAAATGGCCAGGAGTTTCCTTCTTGTTGCCTTCGCCCACTTTAACTCACTAGTCTGAATTTCTTTCATACACCATTGTGATACCTTAGTGACTTCCCCCTGACCCAAACGGTTCCAGAATCTGAGGAGACTCATCTGCACCTGAACATTCCATGCGGTTAGGCCCAATTCTACTCTAACTGCCTGGATCATTGCCGACCCAGGGAAGGACAGCAAGGCTTTTAAACATTTTCCCTCCTCTTTATCCCAGGTGCTTTTCCCATCGAAGCAGAGAACTTCAGCCCCATATTGGAATTGTGGCGGAACCATAGCTTTGAAGGCAGTCAAGAGAGGTTTATGTGACATATCGCCATAGCTATGGTTGAATCTTTTCAACCCGCATACCGCTAAATGCGCTTTTAGTTTCTGCGCTTCCAAATGGGAATCCCACTTCAGAGACCTTGTGAACCAAATCCCGAGGTATTTATATTCACTTACAGTTTCTAGCTTGGTTTGGCCCAAGTACCAGCTAAACTTCGTGCTCTTCTTCCCAAAACATAGAATTTTTGTCTTATCCATGTTTACTGTAAGTCGCTTTGCGATAGAATATTCATTGAATACATTTAACTTCCTCTGAAGCCCCACCTCTGTTTGATCCATTATTACAAGGTCATCTGCGTACAACAGACAGGACAGATGCTTACCATTTATTTTAGGGCTCGCTCCTCTGGCAGTACCCAGGAGAAGGGGCAAGTCTGCTAAAAATATGGCAAAAAGTAACGGGGCCAGAACACAGCCTTGCCTCAACCCATTATTTATCGGTATTTCCATTGTAAGGCCGCCAGAGGTATCTTTAATCACCCGTGCCCAGTTATGGCTATGCAATTCTTGGATAATTAACAAAAGATCCGCCGGAACATCATACTTTCTCAATGTCTCCCACAAACAGTCCCTATCCACCAAGTCAAAGGCTGCTCGAAAGTCCACGAAGCAACAAAACAATTTGCCCTGCTGCTCCATGGACTTCCTGGCTACAGCCCAAAGTGCGAAGCAGTGATCAATAGTGGAGTGCCCCTCCTTGAAGCCACCTTGCTCTATTGGAACTATTGACTGCCGCTCCACCCATTCTTTCAATTTTCCCAGGACTATTTTAGAGAATACCTTTTCCCCGATGTCTAATAGGTTAATTAACCTATAGTTCTTAGGGTCTTTCTTTTCTCCTTTTTTATGCAAGGGTCTAATTATGGCACCTCTCCAGGATTTAGGGAAATGACCCAAAGCCAGGATTGCCACAAACATGTGGGATAAAAATCCAGCCCACCAATCTATCTGGGTTTTAATTAGGATGGCGGGAAGATTATCTGGACCTGCTGCACGTGATAAGTTTAATTTTTTAATAGTTTCTCTCACTTTCTCTATAGAGAAGTCTGGTATTAAACCTTCTACATCCCTTATCCGAGTTGATCTATTCTTCTCGCTTTCCGAGGACTTTTTAGCATTATAAAGGTTACTTAAATAAATAGTCTACCCATGCTGCCTCCTCCACAACGCAGCTCATAGTACCCGGTACCCTTCCTGCAGCATCCTGTATCAACCTCCAGAATCCTTCTATATTTTTATTTTCAATTGTTTCTAAAAGGTTTGCCCAGCATTCTTCTTTAAAAATCCTTTTCTGCTTCTTTACTAGGGATTTATACTCCTTCTTCAACCCAAGCAAGAGCTCCACATTCCCAAGGTCATAGCTGATCCTCTGGCGTCGCTCTAATTTTCGTATCACACTTTTTTTACTCTGACATTCCTGATTAAACCACTTGGACTTTCCTTTCTTGGGTTGTGCAATTGCCTTGACTTGTTTCTTATCATTTAGGTACACTCTTATACACTGCACCGCCTGTACTATTATATCCTCATACCATGCCACCTGATGCCCTTCGAACCTTTCCTTTGATAAGTTTTGTTGAAAACTTACCAGTTTCTCCACATACTCATCCGTCAGTCTTGTGGACATGCGTTTGGGATACTCCACACTTTGGGGGATTACCCTTTCACAAGTGCCCAATATCCCACCTACAATTTCACAAAACAATGCATTGTGGTCGCTATCTCTGCGCTTAATAACATAGAATTGTTTTACCAATACATAGTTCCACGCCTGGATAAAGATATAATCTATAGGGCAATGTTGGTTTCCCACTCTAAAGGTCTGTGTAGCAGGTCGATCAGTATCCTTCCTGCCGTTCAGGCATATTAAACACTTTGACCCCAAGAACTTTCCAAGAACTTCATCCTGGCTAGACGTTGGACATAATGGGAAATTTGCTGGATCTATGTTATAGGCACTCAACATATCCTCGAACCAATGATCCAACCTTCCAAAATTTAATTTGTGATTAAAATCGCCCATTATTACCAAAGTATCCTTCCCATACTTTTCTGTCAAGTCAATTATATCCTTTTTAAACAGGCTTAATTCTCTCTCATATTCTTTTTGAGACCCCCATTGGATATATACGTTTATGATAATCAGATGGACATCCTTCCCATTGGACCCTAGATGACATACATTACACACCAACAGCCATTTACATAGTGAACTGATTAGTTTGGACTCTTTAACAAAACTGCTTGAAGCAAGTGTTACCATACCCCCTGAGGGGCGTCCAAATTTTTTATTTTTGCTAGCAGGTTTGTGAAAATGAACGAAACCTTCAACTACCTGGGTGTTGCCGCATAGCCATGTCTCCTGTAGACAAATAACATCAACACACTTTGCAAGCTGGTTTAGACTATCCGCCTTTGTTGTACCTCCCAGCCCGTTTATGTTCCATGAAATTAATTTCAGGCTATGCGGCAACTCAGTAACCTAATCGATCTCGGTAACCTAATCGATCTCGCTGAGACACCCTGACTCGTTCAGGCCCCAAGAGCAGATCGTGAGGGAGTTCTTTCTGTGGCATGTTGACAGCCTTCTTTATTTCATGGAGCAGCAAGAAAACCCCCTATGAAATGTCTGAGCGTGTGTGACTTCACAACTTCATGACCAAACAATATGTAGATATTGATATATAGACACACCTAGTAGATGTCCTGGAACATGGATTGAAAAAGAAAACGCTGTTTGACATAATCACTAAAGGCAAACTTCCATGCATTAATTGCCATAGTGAGAGTTTCGTCCAACGAGCCACTACAAAATAGGTTACAAAAAAACAACATTCGGAAGCACATAGAGAGATGGATGTAACACAATAAAAAGGTGAATTTATCAAGGATATTCTGTTGCATGATCTTCTTCCAACAAGTGCATTATTTGAGGGAGATGCTGCAACCAAACCATTGAAGCACAAACTCGTACAAGAGCTCGAAAAAAAACCTTTTACCTGAAGAACTTCAATTCGAAAAGGCGTCCTCATTTAAAGCTGTTGTTGTTGTGGACTATACGTCACAATTGCGAATGGTCAAGATTTCATACAAGCAAAACTTCCGAGAGGTCATTCAGACTTTTCTACAGATGTCAAAGTCAGCGTGCTCCTTGCAAGAATGTGCATTGTCTGACAGTTATCGTAAACTATCTGTCAAAGAACGTGTGAGAATCAGTCGAATGCTTACAAGTGGAACAACTGACCTTGCCTGCATCAAAAATTAGACACCTATACCTGTGTAACTTGATAAACTCTGGTCAACATCGAACAAGATGAACTTGGAGAGGTTAACTCACCAAAACATTGCGGATGCTTCAGTGAACACTGAATTTCCAATTATTGCAAGCAAACTGAAGGAAGCTAACCTTAGTGCTGTGCCAATTTCTCTCCCTCCCCTCACGGAAACAGGCAGTTGAGGCCCTTGTGTTGTCCATATTAGATTATTGCAATGCTCTTTATGTGGGGATAAATAAGGGGCTCGTGCATCGACTTCAACTAGTGCAGAATGCTGCTGTCAGGCTGATGATGGGCCTTCCCAAATACCACTCTGTCTCTGCATCATCAGAAATCTGCACTCGCTTCCACTGGAAGCAGCCCAGATTGGGGGGGGGGGGGGGGGGGGTTGGTATGGTAAGGGATGGTCTTTTTGCTGGCAGCAGCTAATGTGCGTCATTCCCTCCCTCTTTCAATTTCGGCTCTGGAAATCCATTCTTCGTTCTGTAAGGCCTTGAAGACCAGGCTCTGCACCAGCTTGAATCTGTAAGCCCTTTTATCTATGGGCATCTCTGTATGTTGATCTCTTTCCGCAGCGCCTTGACGCCCCTGGGCTAGGTTCACGCTTTAATTAATTCATTCACATGTTGAGTGGGTGTTTGAAATGGTTCCAAGCTAGTCATTGAACTGTCAAATGACACAGATTTTATTGAGCTTCTCAGATTTGTGGCAATGTTCATAAGTCAAGGATTGTCACAGTTATGGATACGTTATGGAACAGGTGAGAAAAGACACTTAATCCCACTTCATATTCTGAACAAGAAACTTGACCCAGAGATACCAAGTGTTCTTATCAAGGCACATATTCTTACGAGTGATTACACTTTGAGCACAATTGGAACAAAGCTTGGAGCTTTAACTGCAAAACCTGTGAACTTTCTAAAAGGTTTTTGTTAGACCTGGCATGGGCCTCCATTCCATTTTTTGTTTTTGCCTCATGTATTTTTGTTATGTTTTTGCTGGTCTAGATGCTTTGGGCACTTTGCCACTGCTATTCAGTGCCAAAGTGCAAGTGCTCCCCATTGTAAATTATTGTAATGGATTAGTGACTCCTTGATTGGCTATTTGATTTACTTGTCAGACCCTAGTACAGTGCACCATGTGTGCCCAGGGCCTGTAAATCAAATGCTGATGGTGGGCTTGCAGGGCTGGTTGTGCCACCCACAGAAGTAGTTTGTAAAATATGGCTCAGGCCTGCCATTTCAGAGCCTGTGTGCAGTCTGGGACTTCCATGTCGACTTGGCAAGTGCACCCACTTGCCAGTACCTAAACTTCCCCTTTATTACATATTTGTCACCCCTAAGGTAGGCCCAAGGGCAGGGTGCATTGTATGTAAAAGGAAGGACATAACCTGATGTGTGTGTCATGTCCTGATAGTGAATAACAGCCAATTTCGTTTTTCACTATTGCCAGGCTACCTGCTCCCATAGGCCAGAATGGGCAGTTTGAGTAGAACATCTTATAATCCTAACTGACCCAGGGAACAAGGTAGAAATTAGGGTTTAGTATGCCTGAACTCAGAATGTTAAAATACATCTTTTAGCAAAGGTGATTTTTACATTCTGCGTTTGAAAATACCACTTTTTTGATAATTATATTGTGGATTTTTCTCATTTTGTCTTATGTTAAGTCTAGTAAAGATTACTTATTTTTCTAAACTGGGGCGGTGTCCATTTGTAGGGTTTTCACTGTGTTACTGTATGTATTCACCAATGCAAGGGTCCTGATTTGGACAAAGGTGCAAATCATTGCCAACTAGAGACCCCCATTTCTAACATTTTTCCTGGGACAGAAGAAGAATGCGACTTTAAAGACGTAGAAACATTCCTTGTGCATGTGTGGAAAACGAGTTCTGACTGTCATACGTTTGACGATGTTCGGTACAGTGATTTCAAGAGATCAGTCCCACTAAGTGACCTTCCACCGACATCATATTCTGTGCATGACACATCAAAAGAGTGCTCTACTTGATCACAAGATGTGTAAATGTTTTGGATCATGCATATGTTGAGAAAGATCTGTGTGAATTTTGTTGGGACGATATTGATGGGGTGCTAAACCTACAAATTTCTGAAGCCTCTACCCACAGAACTTACACGTACTTTCAAAACCTGTACTACAAAAAGATGTCCCTATCGATATGCTCTTCTCAAATGTTCAACATTCTCCAAATGTACCATGAGCAATTGCCGAAACAAATAAAGTGAACTATAAAAATATGTTTAAAAGAGGAATGATAAAACAAAATGTCATATCCAGATCATAAACATTGGTTGGTGTACACATAAAAGGATAAAAAATAATTTGTAGTGGTTTCATTTCTATACATGTCTCTTCTTCCTCTATTATAGCTGTCATTTTGGAAAATGGCAGAAGGGTTGCTGTGAGGAGTTATTTTCTGTCTCTATAAGACTACTTGACCCCCAAAGCCTATGTTTTGACACCAAAATAAAGTATATAGGTCTCATGGTTCCTTAAATATTACACTATCACTGCAACACATCTGTCATTTTTAAAAATGTCGTTCAGAAGAATTTGGCACAGAACAGAAATGTCTACCCAAACTAAATTACTTCAGCAATGATCCAAAAACATAAATCAAAAATGAAATACTCTGGACAATAATTTTTTTACTGAGGTATATCGGGGGCAGGATTAGCAAGTAGCTCAGCAGATCACTGCACTTGTTTTTTACAAACTCTGAAATGTGTCATTTCGCAAACTAGCATTCTGCACTTAGTTACATGTATCCCTTTTTTCAAACTGGTTTAGCAATCTTTCAAACTGTTCGCTTCTACTCACTTTGGGTATTACCAAGCATTGTTTCTAAGTACTGTAAGTAACCAGCACAGTCTGATGATGCTCAGATTGCTGAACTCAGAAAACCGGGCATTCTGATATCTACAGCTCTGACCTTAAAAGGCTTAACTAAAACTGGAAGTGCAAGAGAAATCTACAGGACAAACTACTCGCACATATCAAGGGGTTAAGGTTATCCTGAACTGTGCCTGACAGGTCTGATTGAAGTATTTCCGGTCCCTATATTGTACCAATTGCGTGTGAGTGGCAGAAAATCTTTCTTGGTTGCCTGTGCTGTTCCTGTTCTGTGTTTGCTGCCAGTAGTGTAACTGTTGCATCTGTGGAAAAAAAGGTTGTGCAGATACTGCTTTGCGTAAACCGAACCATGAGAGTAGAAGTTCAGGCTGGGGAGTATAAGGGCTGCCAGTCTGTGCTCCACCCAGGAGCTGTTGTCTCAAAGGCCAGCACTGCTTTGAAGGCACCACCTACAATGTGTTGGCTATATGCAGAGGCTAGCAGCATGAAGTGCGCTATCGACTATGTGCTCCAGACACTGAAGATTCACATGTAAGATGAATAAATTATTAAGGGCAATGTGGCCAAGCTGGTGACAAGTGACAATAGGACAGCCATCTTAAAGTAAACCATACAAACAACTATCATGAACACAAACCCTAAACACCTGCTCACCCGCTGGAACCTCCTCACCACGCAAGACACTATCTCCATCATGAATTCCGGGCACTTGGGTACACACAATCCCCTGCCCCCCCAACACGTCTTCGACCTCGGAAGCAAGACAATTTGCATCAAGCTCAGGAACACCTTCATCTCTGCTGACTCTTTCCCTGAGGACTGGAAAAATGATGTAGTGAGGCCCCCCTGAAAAAAACATCTGCTGACCAGCCGAACCAAAGAACTAGTGGCCCATCTCTATGCTCCCCTATCCAGCAAAAGTCCTTGAGAAAGAAATCAACTAGCACCTTATCCAACACATAAAACACCACACCCTCCTGGAACCCTCCCAATCCAGATTCAGAGCGAACCACAGCACAGAGACAGCTCTGATCACAGCCACTGATGACATTAGAACACTCCTGGACCACAGAGAAACGTCAGCCCTCATCCTCCTAGACCTGTCCGCCATGTTTGACACGGTCACCCATCACATCCTGATCAACAAACTCCATCACATCTGGATCCAGAGACACCCTCAAATAGATCGCCTCGAAGCTCACCGGCAGAGCCCAAAGGACCAATCTCCGACCCTTCACCTCAGAGCCCAAGAAGGTCATGTGCGGGGTCCCCCATGGATTGTTCCTCAGCCTCACCCTCTTCAACACCTTAATGAACCCCCTGGCTGACACCATCAGATCGCTTGGACTGAACATCATTTCCTACGCCGATGACACCCACTCATCCTCTCACTGTCCAAAGACCCCTCTACCACCAAAACCAACTTCCACAGAAGCACGCGATGAATGTCACAGACTGGCTGAGGACAACTGTTTCAACCTCAACATGGACAAGACAGAAGTCCTCTGTTTCTATCAATATTGTTGATTTTAATGGTATAATTTAACCAGTTTGTGTAACTTGGTGCGACCGGTTTAACCCAGTTAATGCAAATTTCTCTCCGAGCTAACAGCATTAATACAAAAAGTAAACTTTCCTGTTTTTTATTTAACTTATTTCCGTCATCACCTGTATTTATGTATATCCCGAAAAATATTAAAGAAGTACTTACAGTTATGTTGGTTTCTAGTATCGTATTCACTGTCTTACCAATCTCTTCCCAATAGTTTGTTATTGCAGGGCATTTTTGAAACAGGGGAACTCTGCACACCCCGCACCAAAAGACCAGGCCTGCAATCTTGGCACCATCCTGGAAAACAAGCTACCATGGAGAAACAAGTCAATGCAATCTCATCAGACTGTTTCCACACCCTTTGCATGCTCCGCAAGATCCTCCGGTGGCTCCCAGTCAAAACCAGGACTGTCAGGCAGGCCCTCATCACCAACAGAATGGACTGCCCAGATGGACCCACATCACAAAATTCTTCACTGGCTCCCGATTCGGAAGAGACGCCAATTCAAGATGCTGACCCATACCTACAAGGCCTTGCACAATGAAGGACCAGCATACATAAACAAACTTCTAACTTTCCACCAACCGACCATACACCTTCAATTAGCTTCCCTCTTAGACTCCCCACGGATCAGCCAAACCAGCAATGGAAGGTCACTCCTTCTCGCACCTGGCAGCCAAGGCATGGAACAATCTTCCTCTGCACCTCAGCACCACATCATCACTCCAGCAATTCAGGAAAGAGCTAAATAAATGGATGCACAAATTATCATACCACCACGCAGCAGCCAACATTTTGAGCGCCTGAGACCCTTGCAGGTGATTTGTGGCGCTTTATAAATATTTGACTGATTGATTGATTGTGCACATTACCCCTGCTAACTAGAGGGAACATGCTTGTGCTCTCCCTTCCGAGCATGGTAAAATTGGCTTCCACCTAATTGGCACATTTAATTTACTGCTAGGTCCCTTGTATATATGTATGATATGTACTTAGAGCCTGTAAAATAAATGCTACAAGTGCGCTACAGCACTCATTGTGCTACCCACTAATGTATCACTGCAAAACAGGTCTAAGGTGTGCCACTGCAGCCTGTAGCGCAGTTTAAAACTGCCACTTAGATCTAGCAAAACTTACTTTTAATACTTATAAGTCACATGTAAGTTAGGCCCTTAATGCACATGTGGCAGGAAGCTTGGTATTAAAAAAAGTAGGACATATATTTCATGCCCAGGCAGAGAAAATTCTCCAGTGTTTTCACTGTGGCAAGGCTGGCTGACCCATATACAAACACGGATTCGTATTATAACTCCTTATAATGCATAACTTTAGTTTGAGACTAGCTAAAAGAAAATGACATGAGGACTCACTGGAATGGGAATTTAAACTCCACCCTAAAAATTACTAATTTGAAAATGCTACTTTTAGAAAGTTAACATTTTCCTGCTTAAACCAAATGTGCCTTTCAGCCAGCGTCACTTGACTGTTCATGACCCTCCTGCTGTGTGAGGTGTATTCCTGCACATCTCAGTAGGCAAACATGTCTCAGTTTGGAGAGGTGAGGGTCTTCCAGACAGGAGGGCTGGACCCCTGCCCTTGATGACTTCAGACAAAGCCTGCCTTGTCTATGGCAAATGCAGCGGGCACCTGGGGATACCTGCATTTTGTTTCAACAGCCAGATTGGAGTCAAACCAAAGGGAAAGGGAAGAACTGACTGGCACCCCACCCACGGGCTAGCATTGTGGTGACTCAGAAAAAGGACTGCCCTGCTCTCTGAAGACTGAAGGAAGATTGGACCGGCTTTTCATGAATCCAGGTCCTCAGAAGTGACTCAACGGGTCAGTTGGCTGACCTCCTGTATGATTTACAAGGATACTAAATGTTTCAGATGCCTATCCTCCTTCTCAGCTGGCCAAACCCAACTGGTCCTGACCTGGCTCCCTCTACTAGAGTCTGTGGGAGTGAGAGTCCTGATCACCAAATGCCACCTTGAAGGTCCTGGGCACTTAGCTGGAGTCAGAATGCACTTCTCCCTACCTGAGGGTTTCACTGGATAGAAGCCAGAACCCCTGAGTTCCAAACAAAAGGCTTCACCGGATCAGATACCAAGCGAGGCAGAGCCTGCAGCACAGTTCCTGACTGAAAGCCTCAATGGATCCAGGGTAGCACGACAGAGCTGCACCACACAGCTCCTCACTAAAGGCTTCACCAGATCAGACTCAGAACCAACCAGCACCTTCCTCACATCGAAGACAGAAGGTAAAACTTCCAGCAGGACAAACCTGTGAAATTGTGACTTTGCCCAAGTCTGGTACACCCGGATAACCAGTTTGTAGTTTGTACCTTATGGCACAATTTTTATCTGAAATTTAAAAAAAAACATAATTAGTTCTAAAGATTGTCTTTTTGATATTTTGGTGCCATTATTTAAAATGTACTTTCTTTTTCTAAATGAGTTTAAGATTTTTCTTGTGTTGTGTTTTCACTTTATTACACTGAGTCCAGCATAACTACTATGAAACATTGCCTCTAAGTTACGGCTGAATGTGTTTGTGCCAGGCTACCAGAGGGTTCAGCACAGGTTTATTTGACTCTTGTGGTTCATCCGAACAAGGATTGTGATTATAATCTGAATTAGGTTCTCGTCTCCTTCAACTAATACTCCAATTTCTTAAATTAGTCTTCAGCGGTGGGATCCAGTACTTGCGTTTCTGCAGTGTCAATCGTTAATTTGTGTAAAATCGAACACTAATAATCGGACTTCAAAATCAGTTTTTCTAATTATAATGTATTTCTTCTAATTTGCCATTTAGTCAGACTTTTTTTAGATTAAATTCCTGCCTCACATTTTTGCACCTGTGATTTTATGCAAAGACCGATGAATCTTGACAACTTTGAGTGCTTCAAGGTAGAAGACGGGTTCCTCAAAGGTGGACTTCAAACTATCCCTCAGAGTCTATGAGGACGTAAGTCTGATGCAAGCTGCAACACAAGAACAGGAGGATAGTAATCTAGAGGCAGAGGACCTGGACAGTGAAACTGATCTCATTCCGCACAGCTCCACCAGCTAAGTGCTGCCCCTGAGCACGCTCTGACCTCTGTGTCTGGGTGTTCGAGGCCCTCCACCACCAGCAGGCTCCTGCCTGCGCCTCATACCTGGTGGTCCAGTGGGAGAGCATTCTGCTCTTCTGCCCTCTAACTTTCTTCTCTGCCTTTTTTTCTTTTTGCCTTTTCTTCTTCTCTGTGCCTTTATCTGGTTTTGCCTGTGTTACTGTTATTTTCTATTTTCTTGTTTCTTTTTCTGTGCCCCCTTTTCTTTTCCCCTGTGCCTAATTCAGCCTTTTCCTGCCGCTGCTGCCCCTGCAGTCCCTCCCACCCCCATTGAGCTGTTCCTGCTCCCTGCCTCCCACCTCCCAGCTGACCCACCCTCCCCCTTACCCTACTTAACGGCGGCTGCCGTGAGGCTGCGTGTGTGCCGCTGGAGCAAAATCCCATCTGTGCGAGTCCTAGCCTCGACTGCCCCCAGTGCCAAGAACCCTAGTCTCCTGAATCACCTCCGCTAGGACTATCAGCCTCCATGATCTCAACCCCAAATACAACAACTGCTAGCTCTTGATGCCAAGCAACACCCACAGCCCCCTCTCCGGCCTTCACTGCCGCTGCACCTTCACTCACCTCCGTACCCTAGCTCCATCACATAACCAACCGAACCTCACTACATCCAAACCGCTCAACTGCATCCTCCTCAACGTACGATCCCTCCACATACATGCCAAAGAGTTCTGGGACTTCCGCCATGCCGCTCACCAGACGTCACCTTCCTTACGGAAACCTGGACGTATGCCAGGCTCAACACCAGATATCGCTATCCCTGACGGCTACAAGATCATCTACGAGGACCGCCCCAACTGGCCAGGAGGAGGCATCGCCATTGTTCCTGCCCACCCACCAATAGCCATTACAAGAAGAGAGGGTTTTACCCAAGCAGTCACGGGGACCTGGACGGTAAGTAGTACATGTAAAAGGGGGGGTCCCCGTCTGAAAGAAGGTTATATTGCACAACCTACGGAGAATAGTTCAAAACACTTTGGAAAGAAAAAACTACAATAACATTCTTCACTTTTTAGAAGTATGTATTGTTAATTATTCACAATACATTGATGAACAACTTCAAGGAATTTCATACAAATGTCACAGAATAGTTGTGCCCCGATAGGAAGGGGGGAAAAAAGGGAGGAGAGGGAGTGCTCGGGGGAAGGGTTAGTGGGGGATGAATGTACACAGTTGTGGGTGATGAGTACACACAGTATAGACAGGATCAAAACAATTACAACAAAAGCCAATTAATTAATAAAGGCATAGAATGATAAATAATTTTCACAATAAAACTTTCGACGGACACTAAGTCAGTGCTGGACTATAAAGGACATGTGCCGGAAGTTGAGTGGAAGACACCGTCGACGTTTCGACCCCTATGAGTAGGCTCAGTTCAGTCCTTAAGTGGGGTCTTCATCATGACTAGGAAGGTGGGGGGGTGTGGGGCAGTCCTGTTGGATAAAGTAGTAGACCTATAAGTTAGATGATTTGGGTAAAGCAACAGCATAGTCAATACATTCGGTCTATGATGGAGGGCTCAAGGAAATAAGGAATTACCATGGAATCGTGGCCGGTTTGGCTCACGATGTAGAACGGCGGGCCGTTGAGGGTCACAAGTCACTCGCCGGGAGAGTGAATCTCACCATGAGCTACAGAGGAGTAAAGGAGAGAGGCAAGAAAACCAGTCAGAAAGGACTTGGTCCTATACTTCTGTCGCACAATTAAAGACCAAAACTAAAGTGAATGGGGCCTATTGTAGTAAATAGTGGAAAGCATTAAATGTGCCACTGTACAGCTAGATGACAACTGATTACTGATCAAATTGGGGTATTAGGGGAGGAGACTCCCGGGGGATGCATCACTACTAGCAAGGGCGATTGTGAAACTCAGTCAGGGGATAGGAGTGAGCATCATGCAATTATCAAAGGCGTACCTGTGTGTGAAAAGGAGATCAATATTGAATATTGGTCCTCAGCGTCATACAGTTATTAAAGGCCAGCCTATGTATGAAAGAAATGCAGATGGGAGCTCTATATTAAATATCGGTCGACAGCTGCAGGGGCATCATGCATGTTACAGAATAGAAGTTTACCTGTACATAAAATTCTGTCTCCTCCCCTAATACCCCAATTTGATCAGTAATCAGTTGTCATCTAGCTGTACAGTGGCACATTTAATGCTTTCCACTATTTACTACAATAGGCCCCATTCACTTTAGTTTTGGTCTTTAATTGGGCGACAGAAGTATAGGACCAAGTCCTTTCTGACTGGTTTTCTTGCCTCTCTCCTTTACTCCTCTGTAGCTCATGGTGAGATTCACTCTCCCGGCGAGTGACTTGTGACCCTAAACAGCCCGCCGTTGTTCTACATCGTGAGCCAAACCGGCCACGATTCCATGGTAATTCCTTATTTCCTTGAGCCCTCCATCATAGACCGAATGTATTGACTATGCTGTTGCTTTACCCAAATCATCTAACTTATAGGTCTACTACTTTATCCAACAGGACTGCCCCACATCCCCCCCCCACCTTCCTAGTCCTGATGAAGACCCCACTTAAGGACTGAACTGAGCCTACTCATAGGGGTCGAAACGTCGACGGTGTCTTCCACTCAACTTCCAGAACATGTCCTTTATAGTCCAGCACTGACTTAGTGTCCGTCGAAAGTTTTATTGTGAAAATTATTTATCATTCTATGCCTTTATTAATTAATTGGCTTTTGTTGTTGTAATTGTTTTGATCCTGTCTATACTGTGTGTACTCATCACCCACAACTGTGTACATTCATCCCCCACTAACCCTTCCCCCGAGCACTCCCTCTCCTCCCTTTTTTACCCCCTTCCTATCGGGGCACAACTATTCTGTGACATTTGTATGAAATTCCTTGAAGTTGTTCATCAATGTATTGTGAATAATTAACAATACATACTTCTAAAAAGTGAAGAATGTTATTGTAGTTTTTTCTTTCCAAAGTGTTTTGAACTATTCTCCGTAGGTTGTGCAATATAACCTTCTTTCAGACGGGGACCCCCCCTTTTACATGTACCACCCACCAATAGGACCCCACAAACCAGATAAAGCACCTGCACTTCCAGATCCAGACCAACCCGAAACCCACCCTCCGTGGCACCCTCATCTAGCGATCACATGGCCCCCGCACTTCATTCACTGACGCCATCATCGACCTCTTCACACCCCAGGACCTCAAACCCACAGACTACACCCTACTCTGAGACCTCAACTTCCCCCTGGACAACCACAATGATCCGAACCCCTCCTACCTCCTAGAGAACCTCGCCAACCTAGGACTGAAACAGCTAGTCACTGCCCCAACGCACAAAGCAGGGCACACACTCGACCCAGTCTTCGCTGCAGGAAACAGCATCTCCAACTGCCACACCACGGAACCGCTCTGGACGGAGCACCAGTGTACACACTTCTCCTTTAACAAACCCCCCCACACCCAAGCATGCCCACCGTTTCCCCACAGAAGTTGGAACAAGGCCACCAAGGACCAGCTCACCCCGTCCTGAACAGCACCTCACCACCGTCAACCACTGATGCCAACACTGCAGCATGCAACCTTCATCAATGGATCGCAAACTGCGCTGCAACCCTGGCCCCCCTCAACAAAGCCACTGGCAAACATCAAGAAAGCAAGCTGGTTCACGCCTGCCCTCCAAGAATCCAGACAACCCCTGCAGATGACTCGAAAGAACACTGAGTAGCCATAAAACCCCAGAAGCCCACAACGCCTTCAAAGTAGCCACAAGTGCACACCACCACCTCATTAAAACAAAAGGAAGGCCCTCCAAGACAGAATCAACACCAACGCACACAACAGCAAAGAACTCTTCACCATCATCAAAGAATTCGCCAAACCCAACAGACGTCCCACCCTCCCAAGACCTCAGCAACAGACTCAGCATCTTCCATCAAAAGATTACGAGTATCTACGACAACTTTGACAACCAGGACCTCCCCACCACACCAGCAACCTCCTCAACTGACTTCCCCCGACAGACCCTGCTCAGTTGGACCCTACTCACTTTGGACAACACCCTAAAGAATATGAAAAGCATCCACTCCGAAGCATCATCGGACCCCTGCCCGCCGCGCATCTTCAACAGAGGCGCCATCACACCCGAGCTATGTTGAACCATCAAATGCTCCCTCGAGACCACATCCTTCCCCGATGACTGGAAACCCGCCGAAATCAACCCACTCCGGAAGAAACCCTTCACGGACCAGACAGACCTTAAGAACTGCAGGCCATCTCCCTACTCCCCTTCCCAGCCAGTCATGAAAAAAGCAATCAACTAGCCGACTTCATCAAAACAAACTACATACTAGACATCTCCCAATCTTGTTTCTGAAGCAATCACAGTACCAAGGCTGCCCTCCTCGCCGCCCGCAACATCAACTTCCTCCTCGACTAGGGTGAAATTGCGCACCTCATCTGGCAGCATTCAACACAGTCTACTACTGCACCCTAACAACTAGACTCCACGACGCAGGCATCCACGTCAAGGCCCTCAACTGGATCGATCCTTCCTCACAAGCAGAAAACAATGAGCTAGATTTCTGTCAAACCTCTCCGAACCAACAAGAGACCAACTGAAGTGTCCCAGGGATCCTCTCAACCCCACCATCTTCAGCGTCTACATGGCCCCCCTCAAAACCATAGTCAGGAACCACAGACTCAACATTGTCTCAGTCAAATACACACCGCAAATCCGCTCCCTCACCAACGAACCCAACATCACTGGGCACAACTTCCAAGAAGGGATGAAAGCAGTCGCCACCTGGATGAAGAACAGCTGCCTTAAGCTCAACTCAGACAAGACAGAAGTCCTCATCCTGGGATCCACCCCTTCCGCATGGAACAATACCTGGTGGCCCTCTGCGCTAGAAACTCTCCCCCCCGCCCGACTGACCATGCACGAAACCTCAGCATCATACTAGACACATCGCTCACTATAGACCGCCATATCAACTCAGTATCCTCTGCCTGTTTCAATACCCTCTACCTGCTGTGAAAGACCCTAAGATGGACCCCACCGAATTCAGAAAGACCGTCACTTGCGCTCAGCAGCAGCAGACTGGACTACGGCAACGCACTCTATGCCAACATTACCCAGAAAAACCTCCGCAAGTGCCAGAATGTCCATAGCGCCGCAGTCAGACCCCCGGCCCACCCACATCACTCAACACCTCCGCAAACTCCACTTTGTCCCAGCAGACAGAAGTATAACCTTCAAACTCCTCACCCATGCTTAAAAGGCCCTCTACAACCCCGGACACCTTAACAGCCGCCTCTCCATTCACGCACTCAAAAGACACCTCTGCTCTGCCCAGCCTGGCCACTATCCCACAGATCCATAAGACCAGAACTGGAGGAAAATCTTTCAACTTTCTTAGTACCAAGAACGGGAACACCATACCCCTCCACCTCAAACTATCTCCCTCGCTACCCCAGTTCAGGAAGGACCTCAAGTCCTGACTCTTTGAATGACCCCAGCACTTTGACAGATCTACTCCTCACCTCCCCTCGGCGCCTTGAGACTCTCACTGGTGTGTAGTTGCGCTTTACCAACCCTTGATTGGGAGGTAAGAAGTAAGAAGAGAATGACTTGGCTGCAGAACCAAAGCCAGAGGTGGAAGAACATATGCCCACAGGGATAAGTTCACCTGCAAGGTCTGTAGCTGGGAGCCATGTTTCCTCTGCCAGCCTGACCCAATCAGAATTAGAGGACAGGAAGGTTGAGAGGGACCTGAAACTGCAGCTAGCCAAGCTGTAGTTGGTTGTAGAAGAGAAGAAAGCAGCCACAGAAAAGAGTACATCAGCCTTAGAGTAAAGGTGGCTGGCTCTAGAGGAGATGAACCTGCTACTGGATCATGAGAGGCGAAGGAAAGAACTGCACCTGAAAGCCAAGGGGGCTCACAGGGTCTAGTGAAGATGGCGGTAGCAACTCAAGTGTCTAAATGAGGTAAAAGGGTCCACATTCCCAATGGACTGGTGCCTAGATGTGAGGTGGGTGATGTCCCCGAGGAAGATTGGTGGGAGTCTCTCTGGAAACATATGCACACTTCTGGGAGGGATGCCCTACTGGTCCTAGGGAAGGGTGACAGGGTGTATATCCTCTCATGAAAGAAACCCTTGTTGAAAAATATAGTTTAACCCTAGAAAGGTAATGCTGAAAATACAGGGATAGCCAGAAAGCATCTCATCAGCATGGGGGGGATTTCATGGAGTACTCTAGAAAGGCGCTAGAAGGATGGGTGAAGGGCAGCAATCAGACTATTTGGGGATTTTTCTAGAGCACATGAGACCAGAAGGCATCAACGCTCTATGAGCAGAGGGGGGAAAAAAAGAGTGAACATTAATAGCCCGAAGCAGACAAACCCACTATAATGTATCCCCTAAACAAGCCTAATCCAAAAAAAATGTTTTAATTTGCTTGCGGAACATTTGGTGCGTGCTAGGGCTCCTGATCTGTGGAAGAATTTCTGTGCCAAGTTCTCTTGACAGGAAAAAATCCTGTCTAGTATATGTCTGGCTTTATGAGTCGAGAACTTGAAAAATCCAGAAAACCCTGGTGTCCTGATTTTGCTCTTTTTCTTAATGAAGATTGAAATCTCCCAGAATAGTAAAGTTGTTGCACGAAATGAAGGGCTCAAGCACTTGGTGCCAATGAGTGGCATTGAAGGGCTTAACAATCTTTTTATTAAACAGCACATGTTCAGAAATTGCTTTGCAAAGCTGCACCAGCACCAGATTGATTCAAAACTCACTGTGCCCAGGGAGGCTAACCTCTGGATTAGCACCAGGGTGTCAACAAAGGTACGTGGGGTGTCTACCTTAGAATTGCCAGTGTACTGCTGGGGGGAGAGGAAGGAGGGGCAGGTTGCCCCAGCTCATTTTGGGGGAGTGTGCATGGGCCATCCTAGTGTCCCTGGGTGACAAAAAGACTGTGCCAAAGGCTCAAATGCCCGACAATAGCAAAAGGTATATCAGTGGGTCACCATCAATGGGTAGAGGCTCTAACAGACACGGGAGCCAATATGACTACGATTAGGTGTCAGCTGGTGTCCTCAGAGCAGTAAGTCCCTAATGTACCACCATGTTGTATATCTCAACATTTCAGTGTGCAGTTCAATAGTGAAGGTGCTAGTGGACCATATTAGGTAGCTGGACCTACTTAAGTCATAAGAGGCATATCCTTTTATAAGCACACAAAATTGTGGCATGTTTCTTTATCTGGCTATGCTTCTCATTGGACTGGCACTGCAATACCCAGCAGGCCCCTCACATGGGCTCTTTGCTCAAGATCTTTTACCTAGGCCTAGACCCAGGCCAAAAATCAAGAATAACCAGACCCTTGTCCTTCAAGAGTATGTGTGAGGAAGGCATTTATTTATGTGAGAGGCAGACTAGTGAGAGACAGACCGGTCAGAGGAGTGAACACTTTAAATTAACTAAATGTTCACCTAACAAACTATTTATTACAAGGGGCTTTGTTAAAAAAAATGTTTAACTATAGGAATCCTAAGTATAATGATGCTACCTGAAATCATAACAACCTTGTCAAAATGTTTTGTTCATTCTAACACGGATCAGTTGCAAAGAGTCAGGACCTAAATGGAAACCTAATCTACTCGATTGGGTGCCCTATTTGGTAAATCATTGTGATCTCACCTAAAGTGATCTGCAATAAGAGTCAGAAGTGAAATAAATCTCTTGCAACTGACATCCTCATTTTAGATGTGTTCAAAATACATATAGGGTCTGGGTACCTAATATCAGTGACTGGGACCTTCACTACGGAATCGCACATGCAAAAATTGCGAGAGATATACTTTGGTGGGATGTATTCTGGCTCGGAATCCCTCTATGTCACCTCCATTTCTTGATATATGGTCCATGAGGTAGTGACAGTAGATAACTGGGTGAGCCACTATCCAATGACTCTTGTTCCCTTTAAATAGGAAGTGGGGGGATGGAAGGTCTCAGGGTCCTTAAAGGTAGTAGAGTCTCCAGCAATGCCTGTTGACCGTTAGGGGACGACCTAGAGCACACCAACAGGAAAGAGGTGGAGGTCAGCTCTCATCTGGAGCTGTTGGATTGCCTGAGGGGTGTGCTTGACCACACAGACCGCTACTACCCACCTGAGGAGTCAAAAGGACAGGAAGCCAGGAAACATGTCCCAAGTACATGCCAAGATGAAGGGCAGGGGGAGTGGGAAACCTGCCCTAGAGATTCAAAAGGTATGGGAAGAGCCTAACTCACCGGAACCTACAAGGGAAGACATTGCTGCTCTGGGAGACCTAATTGAGTTAGCCAGGTGTCAAACTGAGGAGGGGCGACCTAGGCAGAGTTCTGTAAAGCACAAAGGGAGAGCCCCACTCTTGTGGCCAACAGTGGCAGGCTGAGTCATAGTCAGCCGGCGACACCTCAGTTGATCACCTAAATTACTTTGAGAATGGTCTTCTGTATACTGAGCCTAAGGTCCCTGAGCATGGGTCAACCCATTTGCTGCTGGTTAACCAGTGCTACTAGGCCTTCCTCCTGCGGTTGGCAGGCCAAAAGAATTGACAACTGGTCACATGCTTCTATTGGCCCTCGTTGAAGTCGGCTGCATTCTGCAAATCTTGCATGATTTACCAGGCCAGTGTAAAGCCCGGGACACAGCACAAACCCCCATGCTTCCATTCCCCATAGTGGGAAAACCCTTTGAGAGGGCATCAACTATATGTTGAGCATCCGTGCCCAAAGACTGCCTTAGGAAACAGGTTCATCCAGGTCTTGGTGGACCATGGTACACCGTCCCCTGAGACCATATTCCTGAAGTCAGTGAGTGAACCCGCAGTAGACAGTTAACTGATGGGAATACTTACCCATGTGGGTTTCTCAGAGGAGGTTGTGTCTGACCAAGGCACCAATTTCATGTATGCCTACATGAAGTCCATGCGGGAGATTATGGGGGTAACCTACAAGTTCTCCACTGAATACAAACCAAGACCAATGGGCTTGTTGAGAGGTTCAACAAGATCCTGAAAGTCCTAATCCAGGTCCTATTAGAAGAGAGTGGGGTTCAGTCCCTTTGAATTTCTGTTTGGACATCCTGAAGGTGGAGCTCTCAGGCTCACCAACCTGGTGGACATCAAAACCTCTAAGAACCACTTAACCCCTTCCCATGCTCTGAGCTCGTCATGAGCCACGGCGCTCAGTTGCTCAAGACGAGCTCAGCTCGTCATGGCCCGTGAAACGCTCAGGTGCGGGGAGAATTCCCCTGCTGTGCTGAACGTTCCACGGGGGCCGGTGCACCTGTGACGAGCTGAGCTCGTCATGAGCACAGTAGCGCTGTGCCTTATGACGAGCTGAGCTCATCTTGGGCATGCGGGCACTATGCGTGACCCACTTCCTCCCAGCACAGCGGGGGAATTACCCCTGCAGGAAAGGGTTTAAGGGTGAACCGCCGCAAGATCTAAAGTCACTATGCTCTTGGTAGCCAATGATAGTGAGAAGTAAAGCAAGCCACTCCCAAACCTCCTGTCTTCGAAAGAGCAAGATGGGTCAGTGGGAGGGGTTAATTCTTACCCCTACCTTCACCCCAGATCAATAGAGAGACTGTTGTCACTTATTAGGGCAGCTCGCCTCCCTTCTCACGGACCCCAGGGCCTACTGATTGGTGCACCCATGACAGACACAGGGAAGAGCAAGCGCATCAAGAATACAATTTACAGGCGGTTTGACCAGGTTAGGGCCAACATTAAGGAAGAATTGTCCAAGATATTACATTTGGTGGGTGATTAATCCTTCCTGTAGTCCATTGTCTAGACCTGTGGTACTGGTACCCAAGGACGCCCCATTGGGCACTCCAGAACTTGGGTTCTTTTTAGATTAGAGTCCTCAATTCTGTCACCCTAACTGATGCTCACACCTTCCTCAGAGCTGATGTGCTCATTGATCAGTTGGGAGCTGCCAAGTTCCTGAGTACCTTCGACTTGACTTCAGCATATAGGCAGATTGCCCTGATTGAGGGGGTCCAGGCGAGGTTGGCATTCCCTAGAGTGTCACTTCCAGTTAAGAGTGATGCCCTTTGGACCAAAGCATAACAATGCTATCTTCAGGAGATTGGTTAACTAGGTCCTGTCTGGGCTAGAAACGTCAGTGCCACATATTTGGATGACATTGCAGTTTTCAGCTCTAGCGGGAATGATCACCTCTGGGCAGTGCTTAAGGCCCTGCAAAAGGCAGGTCTGTCAATCAAAGCCAATAAGTGCCAGATAGGGCAGGGATAAGTGGTGTACTGGGGCTACTAAGTTGGTGGATACAAAGTTCAGCCTCTCCAGCCAAAGATACAGACCATTAAGGCTTGCGAGCCTCCAAAGGCCCAGACTGAAGTAAGAGTCTTCTTAGGCCTCACTGGGTTTTACAGGAGATTTGCAAAGGGATATGGCACCACTGTTGCCCCCTGAACTGAGCGGACCACAACAAAAAATCAGCAAAAGAAGGTGATCTGGACAGAGGCCTTCCAGAGAGCCTTTGATACCCGAAGGAGGCATTGTACACAGCACCAGTGCTCAAGGCTCCCGACTTCTTTAAGGAATTTCTAGTCCTGACAAATACTTCACAGCATGGTATTGGGGCAGTCTGGTCACCGTTGAACGATGAGAGCTTGGAGCAACCTGTAGTCTTCATCACCAGAAGATGTTGTCCTCCTTCTCGTGGAGTTCAATTGAGAGGGAAGCATTTTCAGTGGTGTGGGCATCGATTTATTTGAGACCATACTTGTCTGAGATTCACTCCTGGGTTTAGACAGATCATAGATTCATCAGATAGTAGATATAAATGTGGGGTGGGAATCTAAAAATGTTTAGGTGGCCAATCACCATACAGGGTATGGACTTTATGGTGGATCATCATCCTCGGACTGACCAGGCCAAGGCAGATTGTCTTTCCAGTTTATTCAGCCTTACTGATGAGAACTCCTACGAGGGTCAGTAATATTCCCTGCTTTCTGCTGGGTGATTGGGGGGTGGGGATTCATGTTGGAAATTACCATCTTTTGTGTGGCATTGCCCGAGATTTGCCTTCTGTAGCTGAACCCATTTTTGTTGTCATTAGGTCTCTGATCATTTCCCCCAGCTCACCAGTGGTTCAGTGCTTGTGCGCTCATTTCAAAATATGATAGAATTGGCATCCACCTAAATGAACTGTCATTTACTTAGAAGTACCTAGTATATGGTACTATACGTGCCTAGGGCCTGTAAGATAAATACTACAATGGGGCTGCAGCACTCATTGTGCCACCCACTAAATAAGCACTACAAAACATGTTTCAGGCCTGCAATTGCAGCTTGTACTGCAGTTTAAACTGCCATTTCGACTTGCCAGGCCTAACCACATTTTTTATTCTTATACGTTTCCCCGGAGGTAGGGCCCTACATGCCCACAGTGCAGGGTTCATGGTATTTAAAAGGCAGGACATATATTGATTGATTTAAATGTCCTGGTAGTGAATGATCTCCAAGCAGTTTTTCCATGGTTGCTAGGCCTGCATTCCCATACAAAAGCACTGGGTTGGATCATAACTCCATATATTGCATAAATTCAGTGTGAGATAGGAAGGTAAAATCCAACCTAATTGTCATGTTGGATTTTAAATTAATACAATTTTGAAAATTGCACTTTTAGAAAGTTAGCATTTTTCTGTGTAAGCCAAACGTGCTTTTTGGACAGTGTCACCTGACTGGGAATAGGTCTCCTGTGGTGTGATGTGCATTACCCCCTGAGAGTGGACAAAACCTGGTTGTGAAGAAGTGAGGGTCTTCCTGACAATGACTGGGGAGGAGCTGAGCTCCTACCCTGATTGCACTTCAAAGAGCAGCTTGGTGGCTGTACACAGCCTCTCTCAACTTCAGAAGAAGCCTACTATGTCACTGGCAGGTGCAGCTCCCACCTGAGCCTACCTGCCCTTTGTTTATCTAGAGAAGCTGCGGCTAAATCCAGAGTACAGGGAATAACCAACCAGGACCGTTTTTAGGGTTAAACACAGGGGGTTTCCCCCACCCATAGGCTGGGACTGGGTATAAAAGTGTCATCTCCAGGACCTGAAATTGGAACACTCCTGGACCTGTGAAGACTCTGGACTGCACTGCTGGCGAGGTGTGAAAGAAGACTTTAACTGCTTGCTTTGAACCCAGGTCCCAAGAAGTGACTACAGAGTCAGTTGCCTGACCTACGTGAACCACAGGGCTACAGCAAGCTTCAGAGGCCATTCCTAGTTACCAGCTGACCAGAGCCAAATGTACCTGATCAGGGTCCATCTGCTGGCTTCTGTGGGAGTGAGTCCTGACCGCCAAGTGCTATCCTCAAGGTCCTGGACCCATGGCTGCAGTCAGTCTGCCTTTCTCCCTGCCTAACAAAGATTCACCAGATCAAACACCAAGCTGCTCCTGAGCAAACGATGCAGAGCCACACAGCGGAGCTTCCAGCTGGAAGCCTCCCTTGATCCAGCGCAGCAAGACCGCTCCTCAATGAAGGCTTAAACGCATCTGGTGCAGAGTCCCACAGAGCCGCACAGCTCCTGACAAAGCCTAATTGGAGAAAACATAGGGCTCCACAGAGCCTCACTGCACCATTCTCACATCGAACACAAAGTAAAACTTCCAGCAAGACTAACCTGGGCCTGGATCCTCTTTGTGATCCATTGTGGTAGGCCTGAACTTGTGACTTTGCTTTGGTCCAGCGCAACCAGATTCTTGCAGTTGGTACTGCACGATTTTTGGTCCCATTTCTACCTTGAATTTTAAGGACTCATAACTCCGAATCCTATTGGATTTTTCGTTGGAGTCATTTTATTTATTAGAATTTACTCTATCTAAATAGGTTTGCTATTTTTCTTGTGTTGTTCTTTCACTTTATTACTGTTTGAGTGCTGCATAAATACTTTACAGATTCCACGTAAAGGCAGACTGCTTTTGTAGCATGCTACCAGAAGGTTAAGCACATGTTTGAGTGGCTTTTGTGGTTGACCAGGCTTGTGATATTTATTTGAAATCAATTCTCACCCATTTCAACCAATAATCCAGTTTCTTACACTAAGTTATTGAAAATGTGCTGGTGAAGTAAAGAATGAAACAAAATTGCTTTCTATAAACAATGCAAGTATGAAAGAAGAACTTAAGGTCTGATATTTCTGTGCAATTTTGAGGTGTTCATTGTGCCATGGAATGAAAACACAGTTAGCAGAATAATAGGCCAAACTGCCAATAGCATGAGGTAAGAGTGAAATGGTCCTGGGTGGAGCCAAAGCCCACTGTGTATACATTTGACATGAACCGGTAATAGGACATGCAAACCACTTCGTTAGGCCAGGTATGAAACGAATAACACAGGGAGCAGATGAAAGAATAATGCCATATTCTCTTTGTGACAGAACCCTAGAAGCAAGTCACACTATGACTGTTCACCAGCCCGCCAATCACAGGAAGATCAATGGCAGGGGTCTCCAACCTTCTAATTACCAACTTCCGTTCAATGGAAATCATGCTGAGCTACTGATATTAATTCTGTTGTACACATCAGGCAAGCTTGCATTAATGGCCACCGTACCCAAGCTAACCAGCTATGACTACTTTAGTGCAGGATTGCCAGCAGTAATTTAAAAAAAATGCTTTAAGAATTTGGAATGTGTGTACAAGGGTAATACATAACAGCCACAGCTGCAATATCCCTGGCACCAAGGTAATATTAGTAATAAGTTTCACAATGCTGTATGACTTATAATCTAAATATCAGCTTCAAACATCTTTTGAAAATGATGGGTTCTGAAAATACACACATTCTCATCTTGGATACACACGTTTCAATTTTGGTACACATATATACCAAGCAAAAGCGTCTAATTGAGTCGGCTGGGCTGTACACATGAGCTACCAGTAGCGCACAAGCTACTCTTTGGAGAAGCCTGGTCTAGATTGCCTCAAATAAGAGGAAGCTTTCGACACACAGTAGTTCTGATAGTCCCTACTGGTTGGATCCTACAAATTTAGGACATGAATTGAACTCCAAGTAGTGGAAAGGGTTCAGACACATGCGATTCTCTATGAAGGTATATGGGACATATTAAAGAAATGTCATTGCCCCTGCCACATTAAAGAAAAGAGAAGAAAGTTAGCATTTAATGCTATTCCCTGGTTTGAGGAAAATCATCAAATCTGAACAATCAATTTCATGAAGATGGAATCCATACACACAATTTCCATACTGAGCCCTGTAGAGTTTATCGTCAAACCTGCAAGACGCACAAAAATACCCCTATCTGCAGTCTCAGTTTCATAAGGTTTCCAGCCGTGAATCATCACTTAATTCGGTGTCCTTCCGTTGGGTCTTCAATCAGACCTACGTGTGCGATCTGTGCGCAGAATGCGTCCTAACTATTGACAGTCACATTGATTTATTTAAACACGATAGAACTTGCAGGTCCATGTGCCTGTTAGTGGGTATACTCTAAAGTGGGTCTAAAAGACTCGTCCGTTCTTCTTGAGGCCAAGACGGAGTTTGAAACTAGAGAGGTTGAGTGCACACACAGATTAAAATTACGTTTGATATATGTAGATACAAGAAAAATGTGTTGAGTGGGGTCTTCACTGGGATAAAAAGCAAGGGTTTTCCACCGAGTTTTAATTCTTGGTATGCTAGTTTTACTTTACACTCTCACACCAATCATAATAGAGGCAATTCATATTTTAAGTGTCACCATTTTACTTCCTGCTTAGGTAAATGTAGCTGTGAAAAATCCTGCTGCAGAGGTCATTGTGCGTACAACACTCCCATAGCTTTAAAAATTGTGCTAGTCTTCCAGCACAGCCAATAGTCTACTCTGCTCACAAATATTGGTCCACTAAAGAACTTTAAGTGGAAGCACACTACGTTATTTCTATAGCTGATGTGCTAGGCATGCTTGCAAAAACGGATCCAATATTACACTTTCTAGTTTCACAAGCTGGCGCTTTCCCGCCCACGAGTTACCCAAACAGTTCTTTCCAGATCCCTCATACAAGCATGGCTAAGCACAGTCTCGCAATGGGGAGGATAAGTTCACCCACGGACCAAAAGCATGATAGAAACGACGTGCTCGCACTCCCAGGAGCCATCACTCAACTATCCGCAGCACATGCGAAATGACGGGTGATCTGGGTGCTATCAGCAAGCAAAGGAAGCGCTGTAACTACACAGAAGCCGACATGAGAAGGGAGCTCATTATTAAACCATTAACTAGAGTCATTCTGTCAAATGTCTGCCAAACTGTAGCATTTTTCTGCAGGAAGGTTGGATATTTGGTCGGTACGAAGACAGCGATTAACTCAGTGGGATTAAGTAAAAGACATAAATAGCATTCTAAAAACAATTAAGGATCGACTTCTGAGACACAGTGAACACAAATTTGATTAAAGAAAGACCTCTGTTTTAATAGTTATTGATCATTAAAAAAGTTTAAACCTGCATAGCAATCATTTCAAAAATAATTATTTAATGTTCCATAATTAAACTGTACACAGCCTATTCTTGAGAGCACAGAGCCGGTGGGCTGGGTTTTCGGCAGTCCAGTGCAATGAATTCGAGAAAACCCCTCCGCGGAGTAACCGTTTGCCTCGTGTCCCTGCAAGCACCATGTGTTGCTTTGTTCAGCCCGGCGGGGGCTCTGTCCGCGGCCCCGCACCGGCAGAGAGGAGCTCAGTCCCAGGGCAGTGTTCAGAGCCGCTCAATGTCTCGGTATTTTTTTCTCAGGATGGACACTTGGTCTTTGAAGAGGACGGGGTCGAGCCTCATCTGCGAATGGAGCAGCGGCATATAGCCAAACCAGCTGGCGAATGTGTTCATGCAAGTCTGCCTCTGGGCGAAGTGGTCGGGGTCGGCCCAGCGGGAGGCCCTGGAAGTCTGGAGAAGCAGAAAACAGAGTTAAACAAACCAGCCTTTAAAGAGCGCCAAGACAAAACATGACCTCGCCACTGAGGACGATCAAAAGAAGGAGTTTAACAATTAATTGGAAAGACCTGGGACGTTTCGGTAAATAGGACTTGTAGACGGACTAATCTGTCTAAACCCTTAAATGTGAGGAAAACATCTGGTCCGTGGCAGGCCTTCTCGAGCCCCTTCCCAAAGAGGGCCCCTTTCGCTCAATTGTGTGATGAGGCTTGTGTGTGAGCACATACATCACCATGCAGCAGCTTACAAAGTAGGCAAGACTAAAACACGAGACTGAAAACATGACCTTAGGCTAATGTTCTTTTAGTAAAAATGAACTCACAAAAAATCACCCATTTGAAAATAATACAGATGTGCTTGTAGAAAAGAGGGGGTAGCAGGTCTACGGGGAGTGTGGGAAGCATGGTGTGTGTATGGGGGGGGGGTTTATGTTGGGGTGCTTGCTTGTGGGAGCTCACACTGACTAAGAGGAGGGGAGCAGCGCTAAGCAATAGTTGGAAGTTGTCTAAAGAAGTCAATATCCCAGAATGCACCAGGAGCTTGGAGACCAGCTGGCAGAGCCCAACCAAGGACAAATACTTTGGAAGAAAGTGGAAGACCTACAAGACGAATTACAACACTCGGAGCGTGAGACCCAATATCAACGCAGGGGCGGCTCTAGGCTCATGGTGGCCCTGGGCAGAGAGCGTAGGTAGGGGCCCTGGAAGAGGGGGTCCGGCGGGGCAGAGCGCGGAGACCAGTAAAGAGGGTCAGGGTGTTTGGAAGTGGAACAGAGCCGGAGGCTGCCAAATCACTGCCAGGGACCGCCACACAAATATGTATCCATCCTCAGAGGATTATTATATAAAGGATATATATTGGCGTGGTGGCACAGCTTGCACATGCCTAAGGCCGCCTCTGATCAACGTGGTTTTGTTATAACCAATTTCACCTGGTTTGTAGCTAGACACAGATACTGGCATTTTTCCTTTCTATCCTGTACACTGAATACATCAACCCACAGATCAGCTAGCTTGTTGACCTGACATACGAGATAACTTGTTTCAGTTTAGCCAATCAGCATGCCTTAAGATTTCTCCCCTCCAGGCGCAGCTGGTCCATTTGGGCGGAATGGCCCCACCCCCTTTTTACCCCATGGAACAGTGTGTCAGGCTGAACAAAAGTAAGCCTGACAGACACTATTCACTTTCAGTTTAAGCAGCCAGGAGACACACATTCACATTAAGTGCTGGCTCCTGGCTGCCTGAACTGAACTTTGCTGGGCTGAGAAAGTCACAGCTTCGTTGGGCGTGACTTTCTCAGCTCAGCAAAGGTTGCTGAGGCCCTCCCCTCAGTGACGAGTGATAGCGTCACTGGTTGCCTCGCACCTGGGAGCTTCAGTTTTAAGCCCTGAAGCGCCCAGGGTCGAGTGTCAATCAGTACACTTCATCACAGAGTGGGGTGAGGTCAGTAGTCTCCCTAACCCCATCCCGCTCTGTGATGACGATAGGACTGCTGCCTTCCCTCATTGGCTGACCTCAGGTCAGCCAATGAGGGAAGGCAGCAGTCCCAAGCCTCCTGGAACCTCAGAGGCAGAGCTGGCTGAAGGGAAGTGTGATGTATTTTCTTTTTACATTGTTTGGTGCGTGCGTGCGTGCATGTATGAATGTTTAGGTAAGAGTGTTGTGAATGAATGTGTTTGTGTGTGTGCGCGCCTGGTTGTGAGTGTTGTGTATGTGAGCATGTGTGTGTCCTGTCCGCCTCCCTCCCACAAAACTTACCGGCCACCACTGTTCCCCTCACTAGATATTCTTATTCCAGAGAAGTGGCTTCAATGTATTGAATATTATACAAACATGAGGGGGGGGTGTTCCATAAATTTAAGTTGAGCGCTGAGGCTGAAGAAGCTACCAGAGCAGCATACAACCCTGTCAACAGCCTGCTCTCGGAATCTCAACTCGACACGAGACTGGCGCGAACTTCTACTTCACCTTAGGCATACGTAATGGAAGCAATGGGTGACTGCTTTACACAATGATGCATCTATTATGCCATATGCTTTTCACAAAGATCAACTTGTCTTTGTACTTGAGGTGGGCAGGTCACACGGGGTACTATATTAAATGAACAAGTTGTTCATCACTACAGCTGGAGACAATGCGGTAAAGGAGACCATGAACTTCAATAGCCTCTCAAACCTCACGTCAAGGTTTATGAAATGAGGGAAAACTGCTTGCTGTGCTTGGAACTGTAAAAAGGGATGGAATGGTTGAAAATATATATATGCGCTATTCAGGCTACTGCACCTTGGGTTGTCAAAGCCCAGGTCATCATAGCCTATGCGGATCCCAGGACTCGAGAGCTAAGCGATAAGGGAATGTTAAAAAATGCAAGCACCGAGCTGTGTCAGGGTGTTAAACCCAATTCTCAATAGAAGGGCACATTCTTCTGGCACACAGCAATGCTGTCAATTTGCCAACGTATTTACATATAGGACACAATCACTCAGTGTTTGCGACTTCTTTGCCAGCTTTGTGTTGGTACATTAGCTGGGGGTTAGAATGAGCAGAGGCAGAGCACAGGCCCCTGCGGTGCAGGAGGGCCCTCAACCATCAACGGTGCACCTAAGCATTCCAGAGGGCCCCAATCGAACTTTTGTCTAAAGGGTTATTGCTAGATTTTAGAGACTTCGGGGCCCTCAACACATTTTATGGGGGCCCCACCATTATGTCACTGAGAATAAACATATACATGCATCAGACTGGGCGAATAAAGGCAGGAATAGTAAGTAGCTTACGTCTGAATTTTTGTCTGCTGTTGCAGAGAGGAGACAATACCAGACTAGAGGAGGTAGCCCATATACCCTGAGACTAGGGCAAACATCTGCAACGTACAACGATGTCTCAAAAGGGTGTCAGTAGGAGGACAATAAGAATTAGTACAATTAATTACTAAAGAATAAATCAAGAAGGTGAGAAAACAAGGGAGACAAGATACTTTGCACAACAAATTGTATTAGTACATTTACATATTTGACATTGTTTCATATGATCAAACAATTGAAGAGTTGCACTGTGTTACATTAAATGCCATGTAACCTGTTGGATACTGTGCACAAGTGCACGTTAAGGATTGTGACGGCGCAAGGGACACGTGAGGTAGTATGTACAGCGACGGTGAAGGGGGTGACGGCGAACAAGTGCGCTTTACAATTATACAGTCAGGATAGAAAACAGTAAATGGTAATTAATACGAAAGTAATTAAGTATGGTATCCTTGAGGGGAGCGCCGAAAGCTCCTCTGTAAAAGTCGACAGAGTTTCGGCCTGAAGGGGTGTTAGGCCATCATCAGGACCAGGTTACAATATTTTATATCGCAGTGTTTTTTCACCAAGTGTGCCAGTCTGCCTCCCCTCAGGCGGACCTTTCCCCCTTAGTCCATCACCGTCAAGGGAACTTCTGCCCCACGATGGACATGCCTGGCCATCCATCACGGTCCGCGTTTAGTCCTTCTTGCCCTTGCTCCGGGACTAGCGTTGTTGGCCCACACCTCCGACACAGGGTTGGCCTTGATCCACCCCCCACACCACTAGCCTTCCTCTGACTGGACCCTTCCTTTTTCAGCTCTCCTGAACAGCAGCTGTGGCATTCCTCAACACACAACACTGCGCGCGCCACCGTCACCACTTGGGACCTCCACATCTACCCTTACAGTAAGTCACCCATATCTATCCTTCCTCAGCTAACCCCCCCTTCTCGCCCCGCCTTTCCTTCCCTCCCTTCTCACTCTTGCCTTACTTTACTCTCCTTAGACCCATCCTTGGTACGCTTATGGTCTCCCTAGACCTTGCGCACATCCACTCCGGACTCCTGACGGTGTGGCCCCAAAGGTAAGTGGTCCATCGTACTCGGTCACTAGCGCTTTTCTCACCTTCCCTCCTGGAGTCTAGACGTGCAGTAATTTACTGCGGCGCTCTACCTCTTCTGTCACCCTCCCCACTTTTGGCTCCCAAATTTTAAAATTATATCCCTCTCCTCTTTACTCTTTCGCCTTGGTCCACCCACGAGTGTTCATTTGTATACAAATATGTGAATATCCCTTTATCCCCAGCACTACGATATAAATTATTGTAACCTGGTCTTGATGATGGCCTAACACCCCTACAGGCCGAAACGCCGTTGACTTTCACAGCAGAACTTTCGGCGCTCCCCTCAAGGATACCATACTTAATTACTTTTGTATTCATTATCATTTACTGTTTTGCTATCCTGACTGAGTATAATTTTAAAACTCACTTGTTCGCCATGGCGCCCTTCACCGTCGCTGTACATACTACCTCACGTGCCACTTGCGCCGTCACAATCCTTCACGTGCACTTGTGCACAGTATCCAACAGGTTACATGGCAGTTAATGTAACGCAGTGCAACTCTTCAATTGTTTGATCATATGAAACTGAATATGTCAAATATGTAAATGTAATAATACAGTTTGTTGTGCCAAGTATCTCGTTTTCCTGGTTTTCTCCCCTTCTTGATTTATTCTTCAGTAATTAATTGTACTAATTCTAATTGTCCTCCTACTGACACCCTTTTGAGACATTGTTGTACGTTGCAGTGAGGAATGCAGGCTTGCAATAGACTTACTGGACAATAAGGAGACGGGACAATTAATTAGACAGATCTTAGGCAGGGGATGCAGAAAGCAATGCTTGCAGGGAACATATATAAGAGCGACAGAACTGAAGCAGTCAAGACTGCTCAGGCAAATATGTGAATATACACGCATATCTCTGATGCTCCCATACATCTGCCGTATCATGAGAGGTGGTAGCGCTGGGGAGTGTAGCGTGGGCAGTAACTCTCTACCTCAGCTCCCAATTACCTCCCAATAGACGCTTTATTCACAGGAAAGATTACATGCCCCACCTGTCCGGACCCAAAGCATCAGAGCGTAGGCTAGCGTCAGAAGACTTATGTCAATGTAGTGCTTCACATGCATGCCTCTTCATGTGGGACTTTGTACCGCTGATAGCCTACACACAAGAGAACACGCCTGAAACAATGCATAACAGGCTGACGTTCCTGCCATTCTTGGCCCGCATGAAAATGTCTACAAAGCGCTATACTAGAGTATTCATAACAGGAGCCTGCTGCCGGGGCCCTCCTGTCTACTGTGAGGACAGCATGTCACAGGGCTGGGACCACTGCAGCATCGTATGCATAGAGCATAATACAGCACAAAGGACCCTTCCTCATCCATAAAGGTCCTGACTTTTTATGTGGGGGGCCATATACTAATACAGGAACGAAACTGCACTAATGAAAGTGTGCTTTAAGTAAGAAGCCATTTTCAGATTCTGTTGTAAATCAAGCCCATCCATAAAACGGAGATCAGAGAGAACAGCAGGAAAACTGCGGATCATAAACATTTAAGAGGGGGCATGCCAGCCTAAAGTGCCCAGCACATGTAAGGCGTCCTCCTCTCCAAGAGACAATCAGCTGCACGGCTCTTGCACCCTCATCTGGGGAGAGCTTGAAAGGGAAGGCATGGAGCAGCAAGGAGGCTGCTGCGGGGCGCGAGATGAGGAAGCCGCACTGTGAAGGATCCATGCAATATTTCTCAGACTCCTTTCAGCTTGTATGATGGGTAAACAATCTTGGCAAAACGCGCGTGACTATTCTCCAGCTCAATTACAGAGGCGTAAAGTAGGGCACATGACCAGATATTCTCACTGCCTCTTGTATGAATTGTTTCAGTGAAGAAAAGCAGGAATAAATGCCGATTTTAGCTTCCAAATCTACAGGTCATGTTTGCTACATGTTTAAAGACAACAGAAACACTTGTATAACAGATCGAGGATGCTTTCTAAACCTACCTGTCCCATCATCGTCTCCTTATATTGTTTCTTTTGTGTCACTTTGATGGGAGGCAATTTCGTCACAGCGGACACCAGGAAATTCATGAGAAGATCTTCACAATTGGCCAGTTGGTCAACCATGTTTTTCAGACTTGCAGGCAAGTAATTAGTGTACAGGTAGTGATAATATCTGAAAATAGAATGAAAAACAATTACAGAGGTGTGGTAACAGGTTTGAGTGAACAGCCATTACTGGAAGTCATCTTACAGTGTCGTTGTCCAATTCCAAAGTAAAGATTTTCCTTCTTTTTTAGTCAAAACAAAGTCGTTTTCTGCAAGCGGAACATTACTAATAAAGGCTAAACATTTTGGATTCGTTTCTAGTGAAATGTGAAAACTGAATGGATGGTAATTCATTGCTTTACAAGTAAACATCGGAAAAACAAAGATGGGGAGTTCAATCCAAAATGGCGGGTTAAGAGTAGGAAGTCAACACAGGCACCAATGCCGCATCCGATGTTGATGCTCAGCTACGCAATGCAAAGGGGGCTATACTTCAGTTACAAATGCTTAGGCCTTCAGCAATAAAAGTTAACCACGCACGTGCTTGATTTGTGCACCAGTTCTGAGCCAATCTTTTTACCACAGGAACCATGGCATGGCTGTATCTGTAAATGGACTCTCAGTAAGCCTCCCTTGCATTACCCCTATCTACCAACAGCGTCAAAGCAGCATAAGGCGCAATGCTTCAGCGTAGAACAGTGGTTCCCAAACCTAGCCAGGGGAACTGTGCACCAAGCACTTTAATGCATTTAATGCTGAAGGGGTTGTTGGCTTCAATTAAACTAATTAGACTTAAATGCATGATGTTGATGATTTGTAAATAACATGCCTAAAGTTGTAAACATAGTGCTTAATTGATGGCATGTTGAGAGAGATGACCTCCATATTACACTGGATTACCACATTCCAACACTCCCAAAGTAAGATGCCTGATTTATTTTGTTAGACTCGTTAATAGTTTTGTTTTTTCCAAATGCATTTTACACCAATGCATGTGATCTGGAAAGTACAGTTGTCCTGTCTATTAAACACACTAAGGGCCCTATTATGATGCTGTAGGAAACCGCTCCGACCGTCTGTCGGGGCCGTTCCCACAGCATCGTAATAGGCTGTTCGGATTCCTGACCTACCAACCCATTTTGATGGCATATTCCAACAGCCTTTCTGTCCCAGCCTTTCAGACACAGAAAGGCTCTGGGATTCCGACTTTGGGGACCTCCAGCAGGGCCCTATGGGTGCAAGGCCTCCAGATGGCAGCCTAGGGAGCACCTATGGTGCCCCATGTTGATCCCTGCACCCGGTGGCAGGCACCGTGAGGTGCCTGCCACCGGGTGCAAGAATGAACTGCACCTCAACTCTTTAAAATGAAAATATGTATTCCAGACGAAATTTATGTTCCTGTTGTAAAGAATAGGAATTCACGGAAGGGAGGTAGAGGATAATGTCAACTTGGTCCGTCCTCCTTAGTGTATATTTCAAATAAAACCCAAGGTCTCTGGTTTGAGGACCCAGTCGAAAGAAAAAGGCTTTGAATCAATATCCACCTGCAAGCTCAACACGCACTCCCAGACAGAAACCTATACAATTTCCTGGCTATCAAAACAGCTCTAACAAAATCAAAGCTAACCAAGCACAAACCCTCAATCTTTCACTACATGGAAACAATAAGCACGAATGGTCACCAGGTCTCACACCTGTACAAACTACTTTGCCCCACATCCACCAGACAACACCAAAAACACCAACTACTGGAAAGCACAGCTGGGTACCAAACTCACAGAACAGGAATTAGAAACCTTTTGGGCAGCCCCATCAAAAAACATGATATCACCGGTACTAGCACAAACGAAATTCTCGCTACTACATCAAGCATACTGGACACCAGCGCGCCTAGCATCGATAGGCCTGAAAGAGAACGATAGATGCTGGAACTGCGAAACAGAAAAAAAGCGACCTTGCGCACCTCATATACCACTGCAGTAAGGTCAGCAAATTCTGGGGAAAGGTAGTCAATTTCATCAACAAAACCATAGGCTGCACTCTTGACCGAGCTTTCGCCACAACTACCACTGCCCATATCACAACAGACGTACCCACCCAACAGGACAGATCCCTCTTAGACTTCCTCTTGACGACAGCAGTGAAAACAGTTCTAGCCAAATGGAAAGATACTTCCAAAGTAAAATTCAAAGGGTGGCTGAACTGGGTGACATTTCTCAGAGGAGCGGACAACACTGCACTCAAACACACCATGGAAGAACCCAAAAAGAAAAATGTGGCCGAAACTAGACATTACTAAACCCTTACAAACCGCCATGAAGAACAAAAGCAGCCAAACACTATTCCAGGACGACATTTTCGACCTGACACTAAATACCCGCCCGCCAATTTTATGTTCTAGGTCACGTTTTATGTTCCAACTATAGCGCAACCACCTGCATCAACCTTTATGTTAAATGTCATATGTGCACAGGAACTAGGGGCAGACATGAGAAGACTGTACAACCAATCTCCGAACCAGATGCAAGCACAACCACCACCGAAACCCGCAAGGTCCTATGCAATTGCCCTACAAACCTGTAATTTGTTGTGTATCACTTTTGTACTCTGTAACATGTAAATGCCGATAAAAATATAAAGAAAAAAGAAATTGCCTTCAGGAAAGAAAGATTTCTTTCTTGAGTCCCCTCACTTACCAGGGTTTCCCCACGGTGACATGCTACATCATTGGGGCCATCCCAGTTCTCTATAAACTGGGGCGCACTACGACTTGCGGAAACTACGTAGGAGCACTGAAATGGAAGACTATGTGTGGTGCACAGTGTGGTGGAGTGGGTGAAAGTGATTAAAAATACCTCGCTAGTGGGCTAAAATACTTTATCGCTCCTAAGTTGGTATATCTAAAAGAGGAAGTTTCACAGAAAAACGGAACAGTAATGGGTAGGAGTTCTGTGTAAGATCAACATGTTTCGAGCCTACCCCTAGCTCTTCATCGGAACCACACAGGGACTAGCCCTGTGTTTGCCACTCCTATTAAACCTAAATGTGGAAATGAAAAATTAAATGAACGGATGCGGTCCGACGGGGAGACGAATAGGTGTCTGAATGCGGTTTCCTCTATCTTGAACATTTTTCTCAGGGAACACCGCCCCCCTCGAGTCCATGAAGCACAGTTCTGCTCAATACTAAATACACTACGTGACAGAGATTGTATGTATAATCACGCATGCTTTATTAGTGGCAGAGTTTTGTTCATTTAATTTTTCATTTCCACATTTAGGTTTAATAGGAGTGGCAAACACAGGGCTGGTCCCTGTGTGGTCCTGATGAAGAGTGAGTGAGGGGACTCAAGAAAGAAATTTTTCTTTCCCGAAGGCAATTTCGGATCGTAAAGAATAGGAATGCATTTCAATTGCTGGGTTGAGACAGACGACATGAGGTCGTTCGGTCCCAGTTCCCAAACACTGTTGGACGGACTCAGATACGTCCGACGTCGTAATCGGGCCATAAGTATTATTAAGTATTGACTTTTGTACATTTAATCATAGGTACTTCCAGTACAAATTTCTTTCAGTACACACACTTCGACAGGCCTGCTCTCTCCTTGAGCACAGGGAAGTAAAACACTGTGTATGGCATGCCAACATTTGGAAGAAAGGAAGAGGGACATTAAAAAAAATAATAATCAGAGGAATGTATTTTACTTGTATTAATTTGGAGGCAATTTTAGGGAGAAGACAGTAAAAATAAAGTTGTATGTGGTTTAAAAAATTGTGAGTCACCCTGCTGAGATAGGTGTGTCAGAACATATGACATAGGTAGAAATGGAAGTGCATGCAAATATTCTTTAAGCGCAGAAACACTTTGTCAATGGGGCCTAATTTCATAGGGGTGCTGTCTAGCACTGTGAGTGGGATAAAAAAGTTCGAGAGGATACTCTAAAAAAGGCATGGGGAAAGAAGTGTAACTAGGAATATTTTATTAGAGGCACCACCTTAGTAATACGAAACACACTACATATTTGATTAGAATATCTTCATCAGCTTCATCCCAAATATTTCCCTGGAGAAAAATGCAAGTACTCCAGAGGCTGGGCTTACATAACACCCACCCTCCAAAACAAAAGTAACAGTGGGGAGCCACTGGCAATGGCCAATGGGTCAAGGAAGCCTCGGGTTGAAAATGTTTGGGAACCACTGGCGTATAGGATTAAGCTGCTCCTCAAGCTTTGGAAAATCTGAAAGATGTTTTAGTGTGTTGGATGCACTGTTCCAATCGATGCGAGACGACATGTATACATGGGCACCTTGGAATTCATTTACCTCTAGGGGTAAAGGGTAAGGCAACCCTTGGAACTCTCTGCAGAAGCGTCAACTTTTCAATGGTCCCTGTACTCTTTTGTGCATCCTGCGAGGACATAACCAACATTGGCACCTTGGAATACTTCCACCAGGGGAGAAGAGGATGAAGCAGTCCCCATCACTCTGTGGAAACTGAAACTTTCCTAAGTGTCTAATGTGCTCTTCCAAATGTCCTAACAGAAAGAACCTGTCCGGGAACCCGCCCACCACTACAGCCACTTAAGATGCCTCATTGGTCTACTACAGACTTTCTCTTTGAGAACTGCTGCGCTTCAACACTTTGGTTTCTGCACACAATGCCAGCAAGTAGGTAACTTAAATGTGGAAGAGGCTTCAGTCAAGGAACCTGGTAAAGGAAAACATTAAAATGTCAGTGTTTGTAGTAGTTATGGAATATAAAAATAAAACAATGTTAAAATATGCCACATTACATTTGTGCGTCAACTGTAATAAGGAGCTACTATATTTATTACCTCTAGCAGAGCAACAATTTTAGGGTGTGTGGTGCATCCCATTTCATCTCTGATTGAGCCCACCCTGTGACCCAATGGGACATGCTGGGAGATAACAGCTTCAAGCACCAGCAATTTCATCTTAAGCTTTTGATCAGGGTCTGGTGGACTAACGTGTCCGCTGTAAGGGCATGCGTTCAACCTCATTGTCACAGGTTCAAATCCCAGCGGGTCCACTCGGCATTTCATCCTTCGAAGGCCCATAAGATGAGTACCACTGAGATGTGTAACAATAAGCATCTGTTATTCAGCATCAAGGTACCCTTGGGTCAATGTGCGCTTTACAAATACAGGTTATGTTACCAGAAAATACCCTGTTTGTGTTGAGCAAATCAGCTTGAGGGGTGCTAAGGACTGGACTGGATGGGAGGGATCTGGCTATGCTTAAATTCTTCCAAGAGCAACCTCCTAATGGAAAGGCAATGCTTGAGTTAGGTTTCCTAGTCTGGTTGTTTCTGCTTCATGTGGTAGGTTTATAGAGCGCCAAATGGACAGAACAAGCTACAGCAAAGCCATTTAGCTTATCTAAGAGCTATTTGCTTTGGCATGGTCTTACAGTCATGTTCTACAGCAGTGTGGATGTTATTCTGCTTGGCTAAAAGTTAGCAGCTTGGCATAGAGTTGAACAGTTGTGGGTGTAAGAAACAAATAAGAAATCAAACTCAAAATTAAAGCAAAGGTATGAGGCGTTAAAGGGATGAATGGCAGAAAGGCAGCAGAAATAGACATGCAGCGGCAAGCATCGTGACGTGTACATTTTTTGTTAGTGTGGCATTTACACATGATAAACGCTTAATCCAATACAGGTAAAATGTAATTTTCATTTAGTTGTAGAGAAAGCCAAAAGATGCAGCAGTATATAAACAATGTCCACGAATGGAGCAAGCAGTACGAGAACTGGAAACAGAGAAGAGTCCTGAAATATGTACCTCAATCACAGCGTGATCATACACTAATTAAGTTGAATCAATCTGTGCTTGGTTCATGCTCCAAAGAAAGAAACGAAAGTGAAGCCCAGCATGCACTGGAAAATTAGGAGGCAGCAAAGAAGATCGACAATGGAAGCCAAAGATTGCTAAGCAATGGGCAGGCTCTATTGGACACAATACTCCTCGCAAGCGAGAGCGCGTGGAGCACATGTGCTGTCGCAGGCGAGATCTAAAAATGACTCCAGCTTAGCGACATTCTTCTATTCTCCATGGCTATTCTCTATAGGTTTATAAGTGGAGGAATAAAAATGTAAATCCAGAATTTGTAAAGCGCGAACAGTTACCTGGAGGCATTCCAGCGCTGGGGGCCGTCGGGAAAATTAAGCAAGCTATTGCCCAGAGTCACATGGTGCTGGGCTGACCTGCCGCCGGGGATCGAACCGTGGCTCTCAGATTCCAGCATCAGTTGAATTAAATTTAACATTTTAAATGTGAGCTGCAGTTTTTGCATCTCCGTGAGTCACGTAACTTACTTGGCAACTTCATCTCAAGGAATTGTTTAATGGTTTTTGAGACCGCTTCTGAAGATTTTTAGAAAGATAGTTCTTATGTTCACAGTAATAGATACATTCTTCTGTTTCAAATCTCTTAACATTGAGCAATACGGTGCCATAATGACACCTGCCCTTAAATTCAAGACAGTAGATTCACGATTTCAAAAGGAACTATCAAGGATCTGGGAGATTAGGGCCCAGCCGGCTGCTTCAAGCGCTTTGGAACTCACAGGCTCTTGACAGATGATTGGATGTTCTGTGGGTTCTGCCATCACAGCTTGTGATCAATAGTAGCAGGATAAGGATACCCACACCAGACATGCCACAGGCACATTAACCCCTCCCATGCCCATGACGGAGCCGCTCCGTCACGAGCACAGGCTGAGCTGTGCTCATGACGGAGCGGTTCCGTCATGGCCCTGCCGCCGCGCCTGCGCGGCGCGTTCTGAGCGGGCGGGGCCATGACGCAACCGCTCCGTCACGAGCACAGCTCAACCGCGGCTTGTGACGGAGCGGCTCCGTCACGAGCATGCGGCCGCCGCTCGCCCCCCCAGCGCTGCGGCGGAATTGCCGCCGCAGCGAAGGGGTTAAACCTGTCAGAAGGCCTGTAAGCACTTACTTGTGGTAAATAGCAGCTCCTGTCAGTACCATGGAATAATCGTTTGTCCACTTGGAAGTGTAGCCCCACCTCTCCTTTGTGCTGTCCCAAAAGTGACTGCGTGCAGGGTACCCGACAATCCGCTCTGGAAAGCTCTGCCACACTGTAAAGGCAAAGTCCACCTGCAGAAGCAAGGAATGGAAAACAAGGAGCAAAACATCAGATGCAGGTTTACTTTTCAACTTCCAAAACAGGTCAAGCTACCGAGCAGATTCTACAAAGACTTCAGGGCATGAAGATATCAATTGGCATTTCACTTCACACTTAAGTACATCCATATATTAAAGAGTACACGGAAGAGGTGGTGAATCAGGGTAACATTTACAGACGACCCATTACAAATTATATAGCTCTCTACAGAAACGCGAATATTAAAATATATATCTCTCTCTCTATATATATATATATATATATATATATATATATAAATATCTATATATAAATATCTATATATATCTATCTATATATATCTATATATATCTATATATATCTATATATATCTATATATATCTATATATATCTATATATATCTATATATATCTATATATCTATATATCTATATCTATATCTCTATATCTATATATCTATATATATATATATATATATATATATATATATGTGTGTGTGTGTGTGTGTGTGTGTGTGTTTACAAGTAAATGGTGCCCTGCATCTCAGTACCTTTGTATCCTCGCTGCTATCTACTGATTTAGAAATAAAAGAGCTCGAGTGAGAGGAGGTGTGGTTTTCTCACGGGCCCCGGAAGGCTGCTTAGCTGCTGGCCTCAGCTCTTCAAGGACATCCGAGATAAGTCTATTTCTCACAGGGCACTGACACTATGAACACTTGAACTCATTACGCTTATCAGCTCCTTGCTCCATTTTTCCTCGGATTTCTTATACAAAGCTTTCAGAAGGCAAGCCAGACATATCCTCGGAGGCCTGGCCACACTATGCAGTCATGCCATGCAGGGCTGACGTTTAAGCACAAAGGTGCAGTTGTTGTGTGGCTTCCTTCATTCATTTATACATTACAGCAAAGGGTCATTTGCGGGCTTCTTTAAACAAATCCCTTCGCGACAGGCCTAATCTCCAGTCTGCTTAGGAAGTGTCAATATACTGAGGAAACAACGGCTACATTCTCAGCCAGTCCCACCCCTCTGACGTCCCACACTTCAGTAGGGTGTTCTCGGGTGACAAAAGCTGTGTTATTGTTTAGGCCGGAGTATGAATAGCCAAAGATTAAATCAGCCATGCCATAAAACAGAAAGTAAAACATCTAACAGCCTCCTTTGCTGGAGTGGTACTGGAGCCACCTGTGTAGTGCTCTGACATGAGGTGCAAAAAAACTACTTTCAGCAAAATCTCTTCCCTTACATGACTTCTCTTCCTACGTGGTGTGGTTTTTAATTCTAATGGGCGTGGTGAGAGTACCTACAGACCACCTCCCACAATTCCATGTTTTCACTAGTCTTTACAACCAGAAATTCACTCCCGCCACAAAAGATTTGGCATAAAACTTTCCACCCTGTGCGGGCGGCGCCCTGGTGAAGCCGGGGCCAAGTGCATGGCAGTCAGTGCCCGTAGGAGACTAAGCTGGGCCACCACTCTTACACCCTCAGTACAGGTCCAGCGCCCTGCCGCATTCTGGCCCAGTCACCATGCAAGGCGCTTCCACCCCCACCTCCCTTATCTCATCCTGCTCGAGGCTCCGAGTAGTTGTCTGTCCAGCTGCACCCCTTCCTTGCCCCGGGCAGCCTTGTCCAGCTGCTCCTGCTTCGGACCTCTTCCCTACCCTTCATGCTGGAGCCACCCTGACCTGTCGGTTGTCCCTCACCTGGCCACCCAGTCTTCCATCTACAGGCTTGCTGCTCCCAGCGCCCCGTTTCTGCTATTGCTCCCTTAAGCGCCTGGTGAGTTCACCTGCGGAGACCACAGCCCCCCTCCAACAGACCCTGCACGTCCTCCAGCATGGACACCGCACCGCACCCATGCAGCAGACGTGCACAGTGTACAAGTCATGCATTGACATGGACCTCGCTCTTCCCCAGGACTCCAGCCACCACGGATAGCCTTCGCTACACGCTGGCCGAACTACAAGCCCTGGATCCGGGACTATCGAAGAAGGCCTCGTCTCCAATCTGACCTGCTGCTTCACCAGGAAAACAACAGCCACACTACGGAACTCACACCCAGCAGCAGGGCCAGCACCAACACCTCCGGAGAGGTCAACTGCCTGCTGATCAACGTACGCTCACTTGGAAAAACCACCACAGAAATCTGGAACACCATCACCACCCATGCCCCAGACAGAGCCTTCATCACAGAGATCTGGCTGAACATTGCATCAGCACCAGACATATCTACAACCACCACGGCCAGATACAGGATCACACACAGAGACCGCACCAATGTGAGTGGCGGCCGCATAGCCATCATCTACAGAGACCCTCAAATGCACTACCACCACAGATGACACCAGTCCCTTCATGGAGCATCCCCACTTCAAACGAACAATAAATCCACAATCCAGGGCACCCCCGCCTTCAGGACAATGCCCTCCCATCTGCAGCGCCATTCAAGACTTCATCGCCATTGACTTGAATATTTACATATTCCTAGGAGACCTCAATTTTTACTACAAGAACACAGACAACACTAACATGGCTGACCTCCTAGAAAGTATGGCCAACCTCAGACTCTAGCATCTCTGAACCCTTCAACACCGCCACCCCAACACAGTGTAGCTGGTCCAAGGTATCAGAACAAGGTTGGATCAACGTCCTCAACTCCAACCTACCCACTACCACCGAGAACACAAAACAAGCAATGGACAACTTAAACTGGATCACAGCAAGCACTGAAAAAAGTTGCCCAACTAAACCTACCAACCTCAAGAAATGCACACAACACCCCTACTGGTTCACATAACTAAAAATCCAGAAATGCAACTGCAGACAGACTTAACAAAGATGGCGCACCAGTAAGTGCTTCGAGGACCGCATATGCTTCAAAGTTGCCCTCCGTGGGTACCGCCACCTCCTGAAAAACACCAAGATGACCACCCTAGCCACTGCATCAATTACCTTTCCAACAATTGCAAGCAACTTTTCAACATAGTGAAGGAATTCACTACCCCTTCAGAAACAGAAAAAAACATCACACCCTCGCAAGATCTCTGCGAAGCCCTGGCAGTTCCTTTTCACAACAAAATTAATACCATCTACCAAGATTTCGGACCCCAGCCCCTGCTGCAAACCGCATCAACTTTTTCACGCCAACTTACACCCACCCACAATAGCTCACCTCATGGAACCCCCCTCACTGAGAGGCATACAGCAACTATCATGAGATCCATCCCCTCTGGAGCACCTACAGACCCCTGCCCCCACCATGCTTTCAACCTTGGCAATAAACTCATCAGCAAAGAACTCACCAAGGGCCTCAACTCCTCGATCACCACAGCCCAGTTATCCCAGAATTGGAAATACACCGACATGAAGCCTTTGCTGAAGAAGATATCCACAAACCCAGGAGAACTGAATAACTACAGTCCCATCTCTCTGCTCCACTTCTCAGCCAAGGTAATCGATAAGGCAATCAACATCCTGCTCACCTGACATGTGGAGAACCAAGACCTCTTAAACCCCTCCCAATCTGGCTTCAGAAAAAACCATAGCACCTAGACCGCTCTAATCGCAGCCACAGAGGACATCTGAATGCTGCTATACCAGGGAGAAACAGTGACCCTCATACTCCTGGACCTCTTAGCAGTGTTCAACACTTTATACCACCATACACTGATCAACAGACTTCATCATATCGGAATCCGAGCAGCAGCCCTCAAGTGGATTGCATCATACCTCACAGGAAGAATGCAGAAAATCATCCTACCTCCCTACTACTCGCACCCTAAGAACATCAACCTGTGGGGTACCTCAAGGCTCATCCCAACCCTCTTCAACACATACATAAACCCCCTTGGCCATCATCGTCATCAGCCATGGACTCAACATCATCTCCTACAACGAAAATACCCAACTCATCCTCTCTCTAACAATCGCAGAACCATCAAAGAGAAGTTCCAAAGAAGTATGAAAGATGTTGCCGACTGGATGAGCAACAACTTCCTCAAACTCCACACTGACAGGACAGAAGTACTGATCTTCAGGAAAGGCAGGGACACACACTGGAACGAAGAATGGTGGCCCCTGGAGCTGGGTCCGATACCCACTGAACACACACCATCATCCTCGACAGCCAGCTATCCATGAAGAATCAAATTTGTGCCGTCTCCACCGCCTGCTTCCCCACACGCCATATGCTTACGCAGGGTTTCAAATGGCTGCCATCAGACACCAGGCAAACCATTTGCACGCTCTCATCACCAGCAGAGTCTACTGCTGTTAGACCCTCCACAAAGGAATATCAGCCTAACTCATGAAGAAACTCCAGACTATCCAGAACACAGCGGCCAGGCTCATTCTCAACCTTCCCAGACAGCCGCACATAAGCCCTCACCTCTGGAAACTCCACTGGCCACAAGTCATGAAGAGATGCAAGTACAAACTACTCACCCATGCATAGAAAGCATTACAAAACAAAGGTGCAGGGTACCTTAACCAACATGTGACCTTATACCAGCTAAGAGACTCAAGGAGATACGGACACCTTGTCCAAGCTGCCACCTGTCTCATCTGCCAGAGATACAGTGGAAACCTGTCCTTCTCCCATCTGGCAGCCAAGACCAAAGGTCCCTCCCAGGAATCTCAGAGCCTCACCAGAAAGGATCTTAAGTCATGTTCAACCAATAGGAGAACTGACAGCGCCTTGAGACCCTCACGGGTGAATCAATCAGGCTCTACAAATCCTGATTGATTAATTAATGTAACAGGTAGGGCAGGACTGGGATTTGCATTGGAGTTCTAGAGAACGTTTCCAAACTATTTGTAAAGGGTTTTCCGAAACCCAAAAGGTCTAACCTTTGTGACACACTGGCTTTGTCAAAAAAAATGTTTTGCCATTCTACAAATCATAAATGATACTGGGCAGCCTTGCTAAAATGGAAAACAAAATCCACTAAAGCTTTTGATGTGGCCAACACATGCATGCATCTACAAAAGGGTGCGGCCACGTTGTTTTTTCTTCTTTTTAGCTACCGATCCAAGCTGGATCAGTAAGTAAAAAATATAAAAGGCATAAGAGTTTTTTTTTTGTAAGGCAGGAAGTAGAAGCAATACAAGTTATGGTGAGGGAAACATCAACCCAACACAAGGTAGTGGAACATCGAAGTAATGGATGGCGAAGACACAAAAGCAACATGGAGAAGGCCCAGAGAACATGGATGGAGAGAAAGCAACATGAAGGTGTGGGTGTAGGGAAGGAATGGGGAGTCGCACATGTGTGAGCATCAAGTGGAAAGGTGAAGGCAGAAGCAATCAGGCAACAGAAAGCAACGGAGTGCAGGAGGAGAGAAGCGCAGGAAGTGATCCAGACAGAGAGAGACAGACAGAGAGACAGAATGTTGGTGGTGTATAGCTGTGAGGCTGGTAGAAGTGCTACATCTCTTCCCTGTGCATCAAAAACATCTACAAACACCTATGGAGCGAACCATTTTCCAGCAAACATTCTGATTTTTTTTATTTTTTGTCCAAATAAGATTCCTATTTCAGAATCACCCCTAAGGACAACTTCCGCCCTCAGAAGCTTATTCTTGTGATTTTAGAGTAGTTGCCACAACAGTTTAAATGAGGACATGACTGTACTTCACGGATAGCTTCTGCCCAGTGTGTGACAGTGTGGCCAACTGTTTACATGAACCCAGACGGCCTGATAAGCATCAGATGACCTTCTCCTACATACAGTACATTGGAAATGCAAGTGAACACTTCCTCTTTTAAACTTTATCTTTTTTATTAAAGAAAACGGATCCAAACGACAGAGTAACCTCGTTCCTGCCACACAAGAAGCATGCTGCATGTATAAATTAATGCCAGAATCTCCACTTACTGTTTTTAATAGGCAGTGCTGTCATTGGCTCTCATCTAAAATTCCTTTTATGGAGTATTTTCGACTAATGTTTGAATATCATAAAAAATAACTCTGTGCCACATTACGTATACTGGCATATGGCTTAAAAAAAAAAACCTCCGTCTACCCTGACCGCTGCTGGATGAGATCCCCTGTTAAACTACACTGGAGTGCTGGCAACAGAAGTTTAATCTCCTGAGACTCCCTTCTTACACACTCGCTCACTTGTACTGGAACCGACCTCATTAGGACTGGTACATTCTTAGGGTTCCTAAAAGGAGACTTGTCACGTGCCTCAGATTTTAGGTCTCGCCAAGGCAATGCTTGACCTATCTTTTGAGACATGCTGTATCTAGGATATGAACTTATAAAAAGTCCATCTTTTTCCATTGGTTACTGTTGCTGTCCTTTAGAAATGGGGGCTTTTCGCTGGTGAATACACTTGCAGTACCTCCATTTGGAATTTTGTATCCTCCCATGAGGTCTGCCGCTTTTACATGTGTTCTTACTGGTCAGGTTGTTTATACTTGAGCAAGCTCTTTTTAGTAGGCCTGCCTCTTTGCTCGTTAACTTTTCAGTTTACTTCTGCAGTGAAACTTCTGTTGCATCATTTGCTGTCGTGGTTCATCTCCTGTGCACTCCCGCCACACTGCTTCTGTTGCATTATATCCCTTAATCTCCCCATACCTTCCCCTCATCCTTCCCACAACACTGCTTGCTGGCCTACGCCACCCCTCAGACGCCACTGCTATTTTGCTTGTATTTTTTGTTACTTTACAAATTATTTTATTTATATAGGCACCTAGCCATGGGCTTGCGGAAATTAAACAACCAGCCCATTATCACAAGACGTTAAGCCTGACAGCAGACTCGAACCAGGATCCCCAGCTCACCAGTCGACATCCCTCACTGCTGCACCATATCCATTGCCTAGTCATGTTGCAGGGTGCAGTACCATATGTGGCGAAAAGAGGTCCCAAGGAACACCTAGTGACACCTGCGGTACTGAACCCTCACTATACGGCTTGTTTGGTAAGATGGAAACAGAACTGCCATTTTCACTCCCAGTGCTACAGCACCATTGCAGGTGTACTACATTAAAAAAAACACAACGGAGTTCTTTATTTTTATTAAGGTGGGTACGGAATATATATATTTCATAGGTAAACAACATTCACATTTATAATGCCAATAGCTCCAACTCAAATCAATGCAAGACCAATTGCATTTCCAATGCTTGTTGTGGAATTGCAGGCCTGCCAGCAGTCTTCTGGTCCAGACCTGCTTCTTAGTTCAAAATGATTGAGACCTGCTTCTTGACAGTGCTTAGGGGCTGTACTTTCAGCATATCTGGTGCTCCATAACTAAACTATAACGGAGCAGGTGGATATGAGTCAGCTGTGAAAGGTGCACTCCCCATGCTTTTGTGGTTCACTGTGTATAGAAAATTAAAACCAAGAACACTGACATTTGCTCTTATTATTTTAGCACTCTTCCTAATCCCTCCTGCCCAACGTACGAAAAGCATAATTACATTTCATTTTCTGCTCAGCGGGTCGAAGTTCCCCAACAGGAACTGACTGTGCCATCCAGGTCCCGAGGCGGTGCCCCTCCCACTCCCTGCTGAAAGGGCTGAGGGCTGGGCTGCCGAGAGGGAACTTCACAGGCCGAGGGAGGGCCGGCGAGAAGCATTCATTAGGGAAACAAATGCACCCACCCGGCAGCTTCCCATGAATTGGAGCGCAAGGGCCGGGGTGGGGAGGAAGCGCTTCCGTCTCCACGCCAGCCTGGTTGCCTGCAGCGACATTATTAGAAGCGTATGCAAATTGAGGGGCCAATTAACAGGAAACAAAAAAAAATGAGCGCTCGCCATGACAGGAGGTGGCACCAATGCTGCAATTAAAAGTGGCACTGAGGGGAGCAGTCTAAACAGTCCCTCCCCCCTCCGTGAAGCGCAGATCAGCTCCTGCGGTTTCTCTGTGGTGGCGCAGCCGTTGTGACCGTGGTGCAGTGCACACTCACTGCACGCTGAAGGGCCCTGGCAGCAGCGGGCGTCGCACACTTACCTCGGTCGTAGAGAGCACCGTGTCTTCGTCGAGGCTCAGGACCGCGTCCGTCACTATGTTGTCATAGGGCAGGAAACGGCTGCTCATGACCTGGGGAGAGAAACAGGAAAAAAAATGTAGGAAATCAATAGCTTCTCAATAACTTCACCCAACATGTGTTCATGCATTTTATTTCTCTGACAAATACCGTGTTCTGGATTAGATCTGATTCATGCATTTTTAAAGCGCAGCCATTACTCGGGATACATGAAAACAAAGGATTGACAAAAGGTCACTATGCCCACGAACTCAACAAGGGGCTCGCGCCTAAGAGAATCGTCATGTTTATCATCCCGCCTGTGTAGCTTCATGCGTTGCGTTTACCCATCCGACTGGATTTCTGCCAGTCTCGTGGCAACAAAACCAACTCCAGTAGCTACGCCTAAAACTAACTTGTGGGGGTGGCGGGGAGGTTTACGGCAGAGGCAGACAACATACCACAAGCTCCAGGCGGGAGCAGCAGCGCCATCTCCTCGAACAAGTGCGCGCGCAGGGCCCTTCAGCGCGCGCACCGCCTGAAGCCACTTGGCATGCAGCGCCAGGGGGCCTTACTTAAAGGGCAGTGATGGTGGATAAGCATGGCTGGCTCCGCGCGCCTCCACCGCGCGCAGGGCCCTTCAGCGCGCGCTGCCTCCGCGCAGGGCCCATCAGCGCGCGCGCTGCCGCCTTGAAGCCACTTGGCATGCAACGCCAGGGAGCCTTGCTTAAAGAGCAGAGACGGGACAAGCATGGCTGGATCCGCGCAGGAGGCCAGGCTGTGGGAACAGCTGCTCCAAGGTCAGCACCTACAAATGCCTGCCGGAGACGTGCTGCTTTTTAGATTCACGGAGAGCGCTCAGACATCAGCCAGCAACAATCCACGCCGGCCAAGAGGCAATTCTCCCGACACAGTTTACATGCCCACTGACTCAGTCGGAAGCCATTAGCAGGCGGATTAACAGGGGCGCTGACCTTTCCCTTGTTAAGCCTGCACGGGACCCAGCGCCGCCAGGGTGTGCACGAGCACGGGTACAGCAGGGAGGGGCAGTGCTCTTTCAGGCACGGAGGGTACAAGGTACATATTGTGTCCTCCGGTTCTGCCTGCGTCCACGGGCAAAATACCATCTCAAAGTAGATGTCTAATCTCATACTCTGACGGTGATGGCTCCTCCTTCCAGCAGCCCAGCAATGACCCGGTTTAGAATATGGATCCCAAACTCCTAGCATGGACCACAAGGACCTTCAACTCTACGAAATGAGCTCAATGCGGACCGTCAAGGTTAATCCTTAAATTGGACAACTGAGCCGCACAAAAGGCCTACTAGACACACCAGGTTTCCAACACGCAGGAAGGGGGGTTTGGGGGGCTGCCGAGCCGCGAGGTCTGCCCCCCGGGCAGATTTGGGAGGGGGAAGGGGGGAGAACAAGCGAGCGGCCATTTTGCCGCGTTGGGCTGGCTGGGGTCGGACCAAAAGCAGCCCAAAAGGAGCCCAAAGCCCAAAGCTTAAATAGCGTTCCAGAGTGTTCCCAGCCACCATTTTAGATACTGAGACCTGGTGGCTGGGAACGGGTTTAGTCAGGAGCTTTTTGTCTTTCTGCTTGAGGCTATGGATATTGTTAGTTCTTCGGCGGCTTTCGCTATTTTTAAGGGGACCCGGTTTCAATCCCGGTTTCGGCATAGTTGCACTTTCGGCTTTATGGCGAGGGGCGAGCCCTCGATGCTGGCTGGGCGAGGCGGGCGGCCATCACCTGCGCGCCGCCACAGAAGTTTGCGTATTCCCAGGTAGGTTTGGGACAGGCGGGGCGGGAAACTAAAGGATGTAGGGAGGGCGGCCGAGGCGCGCTGCCAGCGGCGCCCCGCAGTCTTTGGGAATGGAATCGGCGGGGAGGGCGGCGTATTGGTTACGAGCCAAGGGACATTTTTGTAATTCTGGTTTGTGATAGAATGGACATGACCGCACATTGTATGTAAACGGAGCATGCACAATGCAGTGTAGGCTAATGTGCATCATTCATAGTGCTCCTCAGACACTGCCGGCTGAGGCGCGTATGTCCCGAAATAAAGCAGGAATAGCCGATCTGTCAGGAGAGAGATAACGTTTTGGGGAGAAACAATTATGTCTACTCTGCGCCACTTCTATACGAAGGGCTCAAGTGCACCTTTGCACATTGTCTGCTCTGGGTGACGACGCGAGGTCGGGAGGTGGCTCGAACAGCAGCCCAGTCAGACTCCCCGATCATCATCCGTTTTGAAAGAAGCCCGCCTGCTTTCTTTTTTCCCCTAAGTCTGAAGTTGTGTGACACCACCCATTTCACAGACACCAGTGTCAGTCACAGCCATTGAAGCCCCCCTTCGTGTGACCACCCTGACTAGTGCAGGGATGTGGGAAACATAATTCTATGAGGTATTTCTCGTTAGAAACACCACGTAACTGTATGGGAACATTAAACACTCAGCACAGGCATGAACACCGGGGGTAAGGGGGGTTAATAGGGAGAGGGTACGAGGAGGTGGGGGGAAAAACAGGGGGGCGGTGAGGGGGGGCACGCGGTTAGGGGTCCCAGTACACCAGCAGTACTTTTCTTTGGCAGGGGGGCGGCCGGCGTGGGGCTCCAGACTTGGTATGGCTTGGGGCGGCCCGGCGGCACCAAGGAGAAGGGAGGGCTGTGCTTCCTGCAGCAGGCCCGGAGTACACGAGGGTCTCGACGCGGCTGGTTACGAAGGCCCCAGGCGGGCTCGCCAGTCCCACCACCCACGGGCCCCCAGCGGCTTGGGGAGTAAGAAGGCCCCAGGCGGGCTCGGCAGTCCCTCACACCCACAGGGCCCCCAGCGGCCTGGGGATCGTCGGCAGCCATGGAACAACGGCACAGAGGAATACTTGACTAGTCTTGGTAGCAAAGATGAAATTGTGTTTACCAATCAAATCAGCGGGGGACTTGGTGAGGGCGTCGCCTCTTTTTAAGACAATGCAGATGACATTGGGGGCTACAATGGTGGAATGCTCGCGTACAAGTTTACATGCCTTGGGGCCAAGGATATTCAATTCATTGTCCTGTGCTTTCCTTCTACACGATTACAATGCAGATGACATTGGGGGCTACAATTGTGGAGGGCTCGCGTGCAAGCTTTACATGCCTTGAGGCCGAGGATATTCATTTCATTGTCACATGCTTTTCCTTATACACGCTTAAGCACACTGGTACTATATCTAGCATAGGAGTTCGTCATTACCACATCAGGCTTTCTGGGAACCTCAACGTATGTCGCCAGTAGGGTAAGATGGATGGGCAACCTGCGACAATCAGTCTAACAGGAGGATTGGGTGGTCCTTACGCAAGGGTAAGGCGCTCTTAGATAGAGCGAGGTGGTGGTGTTAGCTCAGACAATATTTTGTATAATTGTGGGAATAATGGAGGAGGCCTGTGGTTATGCGAAGCTATGGGTGGATGTTGAACTACATTGGACGGGAGGTTGTGGTATATTTCTTTTCCGACACAGTAGTTCCAATATATACGAGAATAAGCTATCGCGAGATTTACAGAGGGAGGACGCAGCGTATGGTCAGTGTTCCTTTTTTCGACAAGCGGCGTTAGGGGACAGGGAAAGGGTTTTTTTGGGGATCATGAGTACCCCTGAGTGGGTAGCAGGGGTAGGTTGTTATACAGAGGTTGTGGCTAGCAAGGTCGGGCAGGAGTGTGTGGTAATCACCGGTGAGGTTTGGTCATGCAGCCACGTAGGAGATCTCTATTGCGGGTGGGAAGGGAGACATTAGACGGGGGTAACGGCGACAGTAATGCTATGCCTTTAAAGTGGTCCGAAGTTGTCGCAGTGATGTTGGGGATATTGGGGCTATTAGCCACGTGCCGTTTTGTTAGAGGCAAAGTCAGACACGGGACCCCATACTATTAAGGCCGACACGTTTGCCGTGCAGTTGGGTCACGTAATCGCAGGAGCGACTATAGCGTAGCTGCACCGCACCAGCAAAGCACTCGATTGGTGAAGCGAGTTTCATGAGAGGAGGACTGATTCAGGCAACCATGCGTCTGTAAGTTTTCTACCGTGGCTGGGGGTTTTTGTTGGGTTGTACAGCGCTATGCACGGAACTCTGTCATTATTTTAGTTTGTCACGTTAGGTTTCCTTGCGAGGTTGCACGGGCAAAGTACAGGGGATGCAAGTACAGTTGGATTCATTCATGGGGGCGCTAAGGTCTCATGACACGATAGAATATTGGTACTGTTGGGGCATGTGTGCAATTTTAGTTTCTGCTCAAAGAGAGGCGGAAGGTATAAAATACGGAGTGGTGCATGGTTACACAGCATTAGGACGCAACGTCAATTCATGTGGTTGCGGTGGCAGTCGTTGGTTCCTTTTAGGAGCAGACGTTAGGTCTTCGTTGCCGGGCGTGTTGGTGAGTAATGAGGAGCAAACATGGATGTTAGAGGAGGGTGCATTTCGCCTAGTAGTATGGTGCGGCACCACGGAGGGGACAGCCGTATGGGACCGGGGTTACGTTTGACTCCAAGAAGCTGTGATGGGGTAGTGGTGTTCGGACACGTTGGGAGTGGAATAGGTGAGGGACATTATGAATATGCGCTTGGGGCATTCCGTGTGGGGTGGGCAGGCGATACATATACATGTTCTTAGGAGATGGGTCGTAAATATGTTCTGGTTGGTGCATCTGTGAATTTACAATAGATTCATGGTGCAACACTTGTCCTGGCGAGGGTATCTGGGATAATGGTGTGTGAGAACAAACGTCAACGCTATGACACTCTTCCATGGATAAGACTACTGTGCAGGGTATTGGGTTTAGGTAGATAGGGGGGAATAAGGTTATATGGCGAATGGCACATCCGGGTAAGTAGCGCGCTCTATAAATGTCTGTGATTGATTGATTGATTGACCACATAGTGGGGGGGAAAGGGTCAAACACGGCTGCACTTTGTAAACCCGAGTAGCTTGGATATTTGAGTCGCCAGACAGGCATGAAATATGGCTTAACATGGTTGATGTACGTAAGATAGGCTCTTAGGTGGCTTATGAACACTGCAACATTTTGATTTGATAATAATCCCTGGAGCGTTATGGAAGGTTGTTCACTATGGTGACACAGTTGAGGAGTAAAAAAAAAAAAAAAAAAAAAAAAAAAAACGTTAAAATAATTCCCTGAGGACCACTTTTTTATTATCGTTTTTGACTAGGCCCAGTTCCTGGGGAATATTGTTTTGCCAAAGGTATGTTCATTAGGTAGGTGGACACGGCATTGCCGATGGGCTGCGCGAGGTCCTGCGCGGGGTTGAAGGTTTCGTAGGTTCCAGCAATGGCTTTATGGAACGAACGGGTCACTGGGGAGTTTCAGCCCTACCTGGATGACTCTTTTTCGTGGCGGGGCCCCGGACTCCACGAACTGCCAGGTGGCGCTGGACAGGTTTCACGAGATCACGGAGGTCCTTGGGGTGCCATGGGCGCCGGTTGAGGCAGTGAGGCCACGCACGGCGCTGTCACCTTTGTGTAAGGAGCTGGTCTCGTGGTTGCTGGAGGCACGGTTGCCGGCAAGCGAGCAGCGACGGATGATGAGGCGGCTCGAGGTGATGGAGCCAAACCGCAAAGTGGCAGTGTGGGGAAATTCAGAAAGACAAGTGGGGCCAGGCACGGCGCTGTCAATTTTGGGAAGGGGCTGGGCTCGGTGTTGCTGGACACACGTTTGCCGGTAGACAAGCAGCGGCGGATGTGGAGGCTGCTAGGGGTGAGGGAAGCAAGGAACACAGTGCCAGTGTGGAATTTCAAATGACAAGTGGGGCCAGGAACGGCGCTGTCAATTTTGGTTTTGAGCTGTCTCGGGGCTTACTGGAGGTGACGGAGGCAAGGCACAATGTGCCAGTATGGAAATTGAAAAGACAGTGGGGACGGCATGGCATGGACAAATTTGGGTATGGAACGGGCCGTGGGTTGCTGGAGACACGGTTGCTGGCAGACAGGCCGTGGCGGATGTTGAGGCGTCTAGAGGGGATGGAGGCAAGGCACGAGGTGCCAATGTTGGAACGTCAAAAGACAGTGGGGCCAGGCACGGCGCTGTCACTTCTGGGTATTGAGCTGGTATTGGTGTTTACTGGGAGCACGGTTTCCGGCAGGCAGGTAGCGGCAGGTGTTGAGGCGGCTCGAGGTGATGAGACATGGCACAAAGTGCCAGGGTTGGAAATTCAATGACAATGGGGCCGGCTCGGCGCGGCCAATATTTGGGTTGGTTGGACGCGGGTGTTGATGGAGGCCTGGTGGCCGGCAGACAAACAGCAGCGGATATCGGGGCGGCTAGAGTTCTGGGGGGCATAGCACATGGGGGTAGTGTAGGAAACTCATGTGCTGGGGGGACACCGTGGTTTTGCGGGCGAGTGGTACGTGTCGGGGAGGTTAGCGGGGTGGAAGCCTCAGGTAAGGGCGGGGGGAGGATAGCAGTGGTAGGGCACGTTCCGGCTTCGGAGTTGTGGGGCGTCGGAAACGCATGGACGGTGGGGCGGCCGGGGGGACATTCACGCGTCGGTGGCGATGATCCGCAGTGGTATCGGCGTCATGTGCGCAGCGAATTTCTTTTGAACGCGCACGGGAAGTGAGGGGGTATAGTTATTGACAATGGTTGCTCGTGCAGGTCAGGAATGGTTTCTTAGCCCGGGACGTGTTGAGTTGGATGGCGGAGCTTTCGTTTGTAAAGAAGGCCAAGTGGCAAGCACGGGATAGCTTACTTGGTGGTAAGCTGAGTCTCAATCCTGAATGGTTGCAGGTTGCATGGGTCAGGGAGGCCCGTTATTGGGGGGTGCGCCGTGAGTTGGGGGCAGGCGGTTGACGTCTAAATTTTTTGCATCAAAAAAGGGGGGGTGGGGGGGGCAGGAAAAGGGGGAGGCGGTGTAAGCACCTAACCTCCGCCTTTCCCTGGGTGGCGGAGTTGTTTTTGATGTTGGTCAAGTTTGGCTGGATTTCGGTACTTTCTCGTGAAGTTGGGGAGTTGGGAAACGGGAGCGGGGAAAGCGTAACCAGTTTGGGAGTTGACATTAGAGGGTAGTTAGTTACAGTTGCAAGAAGGCAAATAGGAAGGTAGGTCTTGGGATGTTTTGGAGTTAGGAGGTAGGGGATAAAACTGGATAGTATTATGATGTAATTGAGTTATATGTTTGTATATTGCAGGGTGGGGGATTTTATCATGTGGGGATCGTAGGGGTGGGGGGAGTAAAACAAAAAGGGGTCAGGTAACTCGATGTTTAGAGAGGTTTCAGTTTTGTAAGGCAGTTGCCAGTTTAATAAATGTGATGTGCACCTGTTTCAATAAAGCGGCCTTTTACACACACAAAATGGTAGTCGGTGTGCTTGCCCCCCTTCCTCCCTCCCAAGGGGGGTTTGGGGGGCAGCCGAGCCGCAAGGTCTGCCCCCCGGGCAGATTTGGGAGGGGGAAGGGGGGAGAACAAGCGAGCGGCCATTTTGCCGCGTTGGGCTGGCTGGGGTCGGACCAAAAGCAGCCCAAAAGGAGCCCAAAGCCCAAAGCTTAAATAGCGTTCCAGAGTGTTCCCAGCCACCATTTTAGATACTGAGACCTGGTGGCTGGGAACGGGTTTAGTCAGGAGCTTTTTGTCCCCGCCCACCCTCCCCAGGTTTTGGCTTGGGTTTTTGGTTGTGCTGGGAAGGTTAGGACAGGAAGGGTTTTTTGTGTCAGGTGGCTGGGTTGGGACAGGTGCACAGGGGGTGTTTATATGTAAGTTGTCGCTTGGAACAGGTGCTGGCGGAGTTGTTTTTGATGTTGGTCAAGTTTGGCTGGATTTCGGTACTTTCTCGTGAAGTTGGGGAGTTGGGAAACGGGAGCGGGGAAAGCGTAACCAGTTTGGGAGTTGACATTAGAGGGTAGTTAGTTACAGTTGCAAGAAGGCAAATAGGAAGGTAGGTCTTGGGAGGTTTTGGAGTTAGGAGGTAGGGGATAAAACTGGATAGTATTATGATGTAATTGAGTTATATGTTTGTATATTGCAGGGTGGGGGATTTTATCATGTGGGGATCGTAGGGGTGGGGGGAGTAAAACAAAAAGGGGTCAGGTAACTCGATGTTTAGAGAGGTTTCAGTTTTGTAAGGCAGTTGCCAGTTTAATAAATGTGATGTGCACCTGTTTCAATAAAGCGGCCTTTTACACACACAAAATGGTAGTCGGTGTGCTTGCCCCCCTTCCTCCCTCCCAAAAGCTGTTGGTAGAAAGAAAGGTGAAGTCACACCTAGATTAAAGTCAAGGGCGGTGTGTACGGGAGATCTTGAGATATACACTGCTTTTCTCCAGGCAGACCAGAACTTTTTATTTTTAACTGTGGTTCCATCCTTCTGAAGTTCCAATAATGAAACAAGTTGTCTCCATCAGTGTTTGAGGGGATAGCAGGGTCTTTTGTGAAGTTGTAAAGCACCTACCTTACTTTCTCCTTCGATTACTATTACAGGCACAGCAGTGGCAGGCCAGCGGTGTTTGGCGGGAAGAGGCTTATCGCAATTCCACAACACGATGATCTGAAAGACACACAACTTTGGGTTACATGCATGCTAGCATTACCTAGATCTCCTCCTAAAGAGACCACAGCATACCTCACTCAATGACTGTTTTATGGAACTAATCATAAAATTAAACGAGTTTTGTAGTATACAGGGCCCGGTAGTCTCTCTTAACCCTATAACAAACATCTGTAGAGCAGAATGTTCAGATTCGATCATGCTCCCCTCTCGAGCATCCACACAAGATAGGTAACTGGTTTGGACAAAAGCACAACAATAATTATTATAGCCCCGTGGGACTTTAACAGAGCACCAGCAACTAAACATTTAAGATGGGCAAGCAATCAGAAATCTAGGGATGAAGTTCCTAAGTAAAATATAGAGTTCTGTAGATATTCAGCCCCATTACGCTGCTTTATGCCCTTCTGCGCTGAAAATTAAGCTGGCTACAAAAAATACTGAGAAAGGTTAGAACAGCTAGGTAAGCACTGGAGGTTTAAAGTGTGAGTGAGTTAAAAATACCAAGAAAAATTGGACAACCGCAGAACAGTAACTCAAAGCCCTCATCACCAGCAGACTAGTCTATGGCAACGCTCTCTATATCGGTATCTCTATCAAGCTCACCAAGAAATTCCAAGTAGAACAAAACACAGCTGCCAGACTCGTGCTCAACCTTCCCCAACGAACACACATTTCCAAGCACCTAGAGGACCTTCACTGGCTCCCCATCCAGAAACACGCAACCTTCAAACTCCTCATCTACAAGGCTATGCACAACCTGTGCCCAGACTACTCCAAGTACCGCATCCACGCCAACATCCCTTCCAGACACCCCGGATCAGCAGGCCGCCTCCTTGCACACATCCCTGCATCCTGCGCACGAAAATAGGAGGAAGCTCCTTCTCTCATAGTTCCCCCAAAACCTGGAACAAGCTCCACCTGCCCACCAGAGGAACCAGCTAGCCCCCTTCCCCTGCCCTTTCTGCAAGCATGGAGACCTTCCCCTGTTATTAAGGCACCACACAAATCCTAACATAACAGAAACAGTTGCTACGACGTGTGAATGACATGGTTACATCGGACTGCTTCACATTCCCAGCTTATAACAAATTCCAAGAAGAAAAGATTTGTAAGATCAAATAAAAAATGCAAAATACAGATGGAAGCAGAAGAGAAAAAAAGGATTTTGCAAAACAATGTAAGCTTTGAAACTGGCATCAAAGAGAAAAGCTTGCAGAAAGTGTGGTGAGGCGCTGAGTAGGCTGCAAGATGTTTCTTTCAATGTTTACATGTTTATGGTACGGGCCTTAGCATGCCTATGATTAGTCATGTGGCACGCCTAAGCGTGGGACAAATAGTAAACTTATTGTGGGAGGGTTACCTTGGAACTAAATTATGTATGAGCCAAAAAGGAGAATCCATTCACCCACTTAATATACACAAACAGACTCCTAAATAGAACTGGGACTGTAGAAATACTGCAGGAAATAGTCGCAGCCCATCACGGGACTCCTGTATTCGAACTAGAGTACAACATTTTCTGGTAAAGCAATTACATTTCACACAATATCAGCCATGCTTGGGGTAGCATTCCAAGTATTTGCAAGTTCTGGAATTCTTAACTCTCAAAGGGAGACATTGCGGGAATAGTATGTAAGAACGATGTTGATACCTTATACTCAATGTTGTTACCGGACAACGCAGTCTGACCGAAATGCATGAAGGCACCCCATACAATTAGCTCTGGACAGAGCTCTGAATGGGTGTATTTTTGCAGTATCCACTATCCTGCAAAGACGAAAGTCACCAGTGGGTAGAACTGGGCATTTATTACCCATATAGGAGACTTTCTGCGGAGATGTTTTTTCCGAGCAGTGGTCTTAACATCTCAGAGTCTACACATCTTGAGAAGCCTCACCTGCAGCCAGCTGTAGCTTTCTGTGTTCAAAAGACCTATTGTGTACAATATTAATACCTATAGTGGGCTCTGGGTAAGCCCATTACTCCTCACCGGTTGGATTTTGTGCCAAACTCATTTAATGGCTTCTTGCTCGATGTCGTTCCTTCTTTTTCCGGAGACGTTTTAAGGGAGGGGCATAGTGGGCTCAGGATAAGCCCCAGGGCCCCAGCCTTTCAGGGAGGGGGGGAAGGGGGGTTGATAGATCCAGCTCTGTTCTTCACAGAGTCCTGTCCGATTGACCTGGAATGATTCTTAAATCTAGATTGTTTTGAATACCATTTGCCTTTAACTTATTTTTAATATGAGTGATGTGTGGGAGTCTACTGCAGACATGTTGCAGAGAAATGTTTGCTTTTCAGCACCATGCAACATCCATAGAACAGATCCTTTTAGATCGAAACATGACATTTCATATGAGAAATGGCAGTGGGCCTCAGAGATTATTTACAATAATATTAGTGGCGGGCTTCTAAATCACAATATTGAAAACATACATCACAATCCCCGACTAATAGAGAGAAACACATTTAGAGTTTCGACTAGTGTGCTTGTGAGGTGTCGATCACCTGTCAGAGTGCATGAAAAAGATGAAATTGGATCAGAACTTCAAAGCTGTTCTGAACAGGGGCCCCAAAATACATTGTGCCCAGGGCCCCTAAAATCCTTAAGATGTCCCCGTCTCGTGACTGCAGAATAGTTTACCATACATTTGACGGCATGACTTGTGTCCTTGCACTTCTTATTGGAGGAAATGACTTCTCTTTTTATCTCAGCACTCCACGGGAGCCCATAGGTTCTCACTCTCTCCTTCATGTGCTGCTTCGACTCTCAACATCCCTGCACTGTCCATGCTCCACCACAGTTCATACGTTACTTCCCATGCGTATCCCATCCTGCCCCAGCTCATCCACTGCTCCCTGTGTTTTGGCACCTTTGACTTGCTCCACCTCCCCTACTTCTTCTCCTCAACTCCCACACCACGCCATTTTCTTGAAACTCGTTTTTCAGGGGCCAGCAGCTGCGATTTGCTACCTCACCACTTCTTGCTCGATCATGCATTTTCACACACTTCAGTTTACTACTCCACGGTGGGCATCTGCCATCTTAAGAAAGGTAATTTAAAAGTATAGAGAAAAAAGGCAGTGTGATACAGTAGTGTACATGTTAGTGATGCATACAGGTACATACAGAATCATGTTGGGACAATGGCCAACACAGTGACAATGCCTGCATGCGCATAGGTGATGCATGCACATCTTATGTCCTCATCACGCTGGGGGTGGCCAAGTTGATTTGTTTGGTATGGTTGCTTAGAAGTGTACGAACCATTTTTTGCCTATATTTGCAGGTGTTCAGCATTGGCAGAAAGCACTGGCAAAACCAAAAGATCAGCTAATGACTTCTACAGCAGTAGAGTGTAAGCCTCTGCAGCTGTTACGAAACTACAAGAAGGGGCGGACCTATCATAGCAGACTTGACACATTTATAATAAGCATTCGGTCAAATCATTACATTTATTGTATAATTACTGTCCTACTGCATTCGCGTTCCAAATATATTACCACCCATTAGGCAGACCCTATACCATTGCAATTTTGCTATTTACAAAAAAACGAAATAAAAAAAAAGGTAAAATCCTAATTAAATACTTTCTTTTAACCTCCTTTTATTGGCCCTGAACTGCCAGGCTTTGCGAGAAAAAGAAGGCCTGGCAGGAGAGAAGTGTTTTCCTACTCTGACTGACTCCATAACAAAAGACTACAGGAGACCGCGCCTCCTTTGGCAATCTTTGGTCCCTACAACGCTGCTCCACCCATGTGGCAATTATCTGTCCCCACCCTCACCTCTAGATAACTATTCCCACCCACCACCCGTGACACCCATCAGTCAACATTAGCGTGAAATACTTGGTGCTGGAGGAGAGCTGATGCTTTAGCCCCCTCCGTTCTTCCACCTTAATTTAAGTTGGGAGGTGGTTGGAGGGGGAGGAAGTAACAGCTCCTCTTCAGCACCCAGTGGCCAAAGTGGGGGGAAAAGTAAGGGACCTGTGGGCAGAGAATCAGAGGGCGGGAATAACCAGAGGACTGGATCAGTGGGCAGAGTCAGAGGTGTGGCCAGAAGGCACAAAACATCCCAATTTTTAGTATTTGTTTGGAATTTCACTGACCAGTTAGTTTATTATGTTTTTTTTAATTCAACCAATGGATACACATGAATATTTAAGGTTTATTATGAGTTATTCACATTAAAATATATTCACAAAGTGGGATACATTTCCAATCACAGAACGTCCCAAATACGCTTAAAAGGGGAAGCATACGCCATTTGTCTCCGAGCCATGGAGTTTCTGTCAGCACTTTTTCTTTTATATTAAAGTGCAGTTCAAACATGAATAGCAAACTATCCTAGTTCGCAAATGTTTTCTATAAAACTATGGCTCTGCCATATTTGACACATAACACAACATCTGTCACATAATCTGACAATTTTAACTAAAATTAATTGTAGCTCACACAGATCTAAAGTAAAAAAAATGGGACTTGTGCTGCTGCGAAGTGGAAAGCCCTTCGCAAAGGTTGACTGATCAACTTTCTCACTGCAGTATTTGTACGTTACACTGGTACTAATAAGGCAAAATGTTTCCAGAGATTGTTAGCATGTGTAAAATGTCAAAATAATAAAGTATCAGAAAATATACTGCATTACGCTGCAGCCTTTTTTTTCGCAGCATAATTTTGTCGACATCGCCGCTTAATTTTGTCCTCCTTTGCTGCATAATTCAAGTGGCTCCAAAGCAGGCAGCTCATGTTAAAAGTGCTTGTGAATGAAGCAGAGAGACTCCGAAGTTTGCAAGCTTAGTTTGGTGTGCATGCAAATCATGCATTGTTGATCTCTGGTGAGTTACAGCCACTACTGCTGAAACAAGGCCAATGGAGATACCAATTGTGAGGCGGACTGGACTCAAGGGCAGGGCCGGCTTTAGCCCTGTGGCGCTCTGTGCAACAATGTTTGCTGGTGCCCCCAATGACCACCTCCGCCACAGATTCCCTCACTACCACCCTTTAACAGTGCCCCTCAAGTGTCCATGACCACACTCTGATACATTTTATTTGATTTACAGCACCGCTCAGACCAGTGTAGGGTGTCACAGCACTTTGTCTCTGTGTAATGTGTGATGTAATCAATTATACATGTGTAAATCACTATATAGGAAATGTTACATAAGACAAAGGACTACAAGGTGTGGAAGTCACATGACAATCATACTAGTAGGCAATATAGTTTAATAGTGATTGGTCCAGAGAAATACAAACTGAGAATTAAAAGGTAATACCATGGTTGGGGGTTCTCTTTAATAATCAGAATTGATTTCGATCTGAATGAACACCTTTTGCAACATTAGGATAATCAAAGTCTGGGGAAAAAAAGAACGCTGTAATTTATACCTTGCAGTTCGCATGCACCTCTAGGATGACAGTTAATAGCTTACTGTTATATGTTAGGAATTTAACTTATAACTGCAAGTAATAAAAGGCTCTCTCTGACAAAAGCAGTAACCCACTGACCTATTTACATTATGTTCACTTTGTGATCTGCATGGTACATTTCTTTGCAGCAGGCACATTAAGCATCTGCGCTACCTTTACATGAGTCAAAACTTCCACTAGACAAAATTCAGATCTCTCTCCAGGAAGAACATTAATCACCAGAGTTATCATGACATTTTTATTGTTTCTGAAAATTGCTGGAGGCCAGGAAGGAGGTAGCAAGCACTTTAAAAACCATAATATACTTGCAAACAAGGAGCTCCCACCCAAAGTCAGCACCCAGGTGGCACCGCCCTAGAGCTGGCCCTTCAAGGACCCGTGACCTTAGTGACCGTGTTACTGTTGCTTTAGGGTGTGCTGCTTCATAGGCCCGCCAGAAAGACTGGAGATGAACTTCAGCATGGATTATGGCAGACAGGCCTTCAAGGTTAACCTACACTTGCCAAAACTAGGGTACACCTGCTGGTGATAAGACACCAGGGCTTCTATGGTCTTGCAGGACCTTCTAAGGTCTAGCATCGGAACGTGCTCCTTCAGGAAAGTGGGTTGGTGAGGCTGGTCATGAAGGCTGAACCTAGCTCCCCAGTTACAAATTCGACAGCTCTTACCATAGTGCCTCATCCTCTCCCACACTGAACACCATACTGCCCCACTGAGAGAAACTCACACTGCCTTCAACTACAACCCAATTGGGCCCCCAAGACCAATATGCTGCCTACAAAAAATAAAAATAAATAACATCCTGGAAAAAGTAAACACTCATAGGGAATGCAATATTAGGTAAACCATGTGAAATGTAAGTGGAAACAACATGGTTACCATATAGCTTTTACACTCACTATTCAGAAATCAGAAAGTGATTTTGCCTGAAAAGGACATGACTGCAGGGCCCAAAAGAGATCCATTTCAATGTCCATTGTTTATATCCTTACAAAACGTAAGCAGTATGGTTTAACCCCTTCCATGCTCATGACGGAACGGTTCCGTCATAAGCGTCGGTTGGCCTGTGCTCATGACGGAACCATTCCGTCATGAGTCCATAGGTTCTTTAGAACCTTCAGCACCGCAGCAGAATTCTCGCAGCGCTCAAGGGGTTAAAAAGACCACATCAGTAAACACAGAGCTGTGGTACACATTTTTTTCCAATTCAACTATCAAACAGGCATTGCAGTACCTCCAGAATTGGCGAACTTCCACAAGTGGGGAAAACAATGCTGTTCAAAGATAGACAAGAAAACAAAAATAGCGCTTCACTGGCAAACTCTGAAGTAATGCTTATGTGTTTGGGTGTGAAATCAAATCAATCTGACCACTTTGAGACCACTCAAGTCTTGCTTGCTTTCTTTTTTCTCCACCATATTTTTACCTTTTATTTCGGAGGCTGCACTGTGGAAATGAAAAATGTCAGAAAAAGACGTAAGTGTTTATTTTTGGGATCCATTTCAAAAGAAGGAAAGAGGGTGTGAACAGTTTCTTGAAGTCCTGGTTTTCAGTAAGTGAGGAGGAGCTGGTCATAAAGAGAACGAATAAGAGGAAGAGAGAGGGGTGGGGCAGCTGCCAGTAGCAGAGCAGACGTGGACACTGTCTTTGTCTTCTCTGGGCAAGAAGGAAAAACCTTTTGCATCTCTGCCCGCCACGCCCGTCCCCGAACAGCCATGAAGGCTGAGCCTTCTCTGCAGGCCTTGGCTATTTCTGGCATTCTGGAAGGAATATGCTACTTACCAGTATGCATCTGTTCTTGGCATAGAGGGCTGCAGAGTGGTACATTATGAATAGATCGCCATCTGGTGTTGGGCTCGGATGATTGCACTTTGTTTTTCTCTTGGAGAGTCTTTTGTAGATTGGGGACTCCTCCTTTGGTTGCTAGTGCGCATGGGCATCGGCTCCATCCTTAGATTGTTTTGCCATAGTAGGGTTAGATGGAGTAGTATGATAGAATACAGATAGAAATGCCCATGTAAGTGTATCTAAATAAGATATTGTTGGAACAGACACAGGTTTCCGGGGAGGCTGGGAGGGCATGTACCACTCTGCAGCCCTCTATGCCAAGAACAGATGCATACTTGTAAGTAGCATATTCCGTTCGAGGCATATGGGCTGCAGATGGTACATTATGAATAGACTAACCAGCAGTTCTCTCCCTAGCGGTGGTCACCAGTGTCTGTTGCAACAGTCTGAAATAAAGTCTTTAATACAGCTTGTCCCACTCTAGCTTGTTGTGTGCACATCTACACAATAGTGCTTTGTGAAGGTATGCAGTGTAACCCAGGTAGCTGCTTTGCATAGGTCATCTAGTGGAATGTTTCCCAAGAATGCCATAGATGCTCCTAGCTTACGTGTAGAGTGAGCTCTAGGAGGAACAGTTAATGTCCTCTTTGCTTTTAAGTAGCATATTTGTATACATTTTACAATCCATCTGGCAATGCCTGCTTTTGAGATGGGATTGCCCTTATGCGTAGGAGAAAACGCTACAAATAGCTGTTTTGTCTTTCTGAAAGTTTGTGTTCTTTCTATATAATACAATAATGCCCTTCTGACATCTAATGTATGTAGGGCCCTTTCCGCTACCGTCTGTGGTTTTGGAAAGAAGACCGGTAGTTCCACTGACTGATGTGGAATGCTGAAGTTACTTTAGGTAAGAATTTTGGGTTTGTTCTAAGAACCACCTTGTTTTGGTGTAACTGCATGAATGGTTCTTGAATTGTAAACGCTTGCAACTCACTTACTCTTCTGAGTGAAGTGATAGCTATGAGGAAGGCCACCTTCCATGTGAGGAATTGTATTTCACACCTATGCATAGGTTCAAGGGTGGTCCCATTAGGCTGGTAAGTACTATGTTGAGATTCCAGACTGGAGAAGGTGGCAGTCTTGGTGGAATGACTCTATTGAGTCCTTCCATGAAAGCTTTAATTGCTGGTACTTTGCCAAATTTTGCGTCCTCCAAATAGTAAAGCAGACCGCAAAATCCTGGGGGGGGGGGGGGGGGGGGGGGAGGAGGGGGGTCTGATTAGGGTAAGTTTTGGCTGTTTGACCGAGCTACCCCTGGATAGCATAATGTACAGAGTAACTTGGCAATCCAATTGGATTGCAGCTCTACCAGATGTCCTGGAAAACCATATTGGTGGCTCCCTCCATGTTTTTGGCTCAGTAAATAAAGACGGCCACAGAAAAGACCTCTTAATTTGCACACATCACCTTGAATGGACATAAATATAAACAATAGAGACCGCCAAGGGCCTCAAATGGACGGTACACCTCTCTTTATAAATAGCAAACACACTGCTTTTAGATTAGCAAGTGGCAGAAGACTGTCTTGGATGCGTAACAAACTTTACATAAGATGATCAATTCGGAGCTGGGGGAGGTTAAAGCACTGTCTGCGAGACAGTCAATGAGACGCCTGAACAAGATTAAGAATGGTCTTCCTTTTCAGGAACAACTGGCCCAAGTGACGAGGCTGGTCTGTGAGCAGCAATCTAAGTGGACACTGAAAATCTGACTCTGCAATCATAGTACAAGGACTTCATTGAAAATCTATGTCCCTATCATTATTGCCATTGAGGGCTGACACAAAGGTCAACATGCCTGACTGCTGATGACTCCAATGTTTGGCAAGCACTGGGCTGGATAGGCATTTGATAATCACTTTTGTCCAGAAAGGTGATATTACCTTGCACAAGTGTATGTGGATTCCCTACCACTGCAGGATGACTTACAGAAAGGCAGAGCACTGAAGCTCACCAAGTTCGACAGCGCTTCATTCTAGTGCTCAGAGTTTTGAATATGTAACATGACCACAAGTCCCAGAGAGAATGAAAAGAATGAACGGAGAGCTTCTCCCACATGGAACAGAAACACTAGAGGGCTTGCTCTGGAAGTGTTTTAGCCCAAACTGCTCTAATCCAAACCCTTAAGCAAAGCTCATGATTACTGGTTAGTGAGGTTATCATCTGCGCTGCTTATTCTGTTTTGAGAATGAAACAATTCCTTTTGGTCGTGAAGGGCAACACTAAGATCCTCATTACGATGACGGTCGGACGAGCGTCCGGCCGCCATCGCATTGGGATGGAGACAGCCCGACATGTAGTCAACGGCTCCACTTGTTTTATTACCATCCGACCACCGTGAAGGCAGTCTGAAACATGGCTTTTTTAACTGCGGCTTGTGCTAAGGGCCGGAAAAGGGCTTCAGCACAAGCTACAGTTGAAAAAGGGATGTTTTGAAACACCCAGGTACCAGGGGTGACGGGGAACCTGCTAGGGGCCCCCAAAGTCACATTCTGTCTGCCTTTACATAGCAGCTGGACCACCATGTAATGGCAGAGGGAATAAGGGACATTGTAATCCCTACAGCAGTGCCTCCGCAGGCACCACCCCCATTGCAGGAATTACAGTTGAATCAACGCATCAACAGGTGCCATGAGCCTGTTGGAGAAGTCGGTCTGTCCCAATGCCCGCTGTGGTTCAACTTACAGGATGCATTAGTTGGGCAGCTATGCTGGATGTAAGTGGGACCACCAGATGGTCCCACCAACATCAGAATGAGGCCCTAAGCATTTCAATAGAAGGCGATTTTTCTTTTGTGATGGAATTTAGGTTGTCTGAACTCTTAAAATTATATTGCACTGAACAGTTTTATGTTAATTTTTATAAATAGAAACAAAAGTAATGGGACTGATACATTTAATTAGAACTTTAAAAATATAATAAATATTTTAGTTTTATCGCAAGGTTTGCTTTTAATGCTACATTACTGGTTCTCTTGTCAAAACAGTCTTTAAAAGAAGAAGCCAAGCAAGAAGACTTTATTTCCCGTCACCACAGGAAATGACATCACAGAACCCTCATTTCTCCCTCCTCCAAGACCTACTTAAAGGCAGCTGCAACATGAATGTGCAGTTGGCGCGCCAAAGGCAAGCCAATCTGCGCCTGTCAGAGCCTGGACTGCACCCAGCGCCTTGTACCCTGATTTGATCACCACCCAGCAATACTCTGCAGCACTCCTTAGGTCACTAGACCCCAAACACTGTTGTTCCATCTGCTGCCGTGCCTCATACCACGGTACGAGCTTTCACCTGCACCCACGGCCGATTTTCCAGCAGCCAAACACCCGCACACCCCCACACAAATATTAGCAACATCCCTCCAAACACACACGCCACACAAGCTGCAACAAAGCAAACCATTACCTCAACACCCACTCGCATGCATGGTTCTCAACACGCAATCACTCAAACACAACTGAAGTATGGGACCTGGTACGCAGTGACGCACCTTACATACTCTTCATCACAGAGACCTGGCTCAACCCCTCACTGGCTCTCATCATCACCTTGGAAATCCCAGCAGTCTAAAAGATCAAAGACCACCTTCACAAACCAGAAAGAGGACTCACTATCATCTACAAGGAATCCATTAAATGTCCAACATCCACAGATAACGCCACCTCATTCATGGAACATCTTTATTTCAAGCTGCAAATCTCCAAAAACATCACCTGGAAATGTAACTTTCGCCTACCGACCACAAGCCACCTTTACCAACCTCATCATCAACTTAGTCGCTCTGCTCGCCATCGACTCCAGAGCCTAAATTCTACTCTGTGCTCTAAAATTTCCCCTAGAAGACCAAAACAACCCCTGATCCACAGCACTCTTCGTTAGCTTGAGCAACATCAGATTCACCCAGCTGGTCCCAGAACCAACACACACTGCAGGAAACATTTGACCACATCTTCACCACAAACAACAGCATCAAATACAACTCCACCACACCACTCACATGGACCGCCGACTTCATTGATTGTTAGTCATAAGTAATTAAACCTGAAAGCAGTGTGCACTGTACATATGGGTATCTCCACCACATTAATCATCTTACTGAAATCTCATTACATTTCTTTCCATCATTTCATTTCAATTGTTATGATACACTATTGTGTACTTTATTCACATTCATGAATATACAGTATGTTAATATATGCACATGATTCTCTTTCATATACGTTATATGGTCACAAACATGTTATAACAATGGAATTTTCCATGCCGTTTTTCATGCCAATGCATTTTCGGACTCTGTGTCTCTTCTTCATGGGCAATTCTTAATGTTTGGAACCGCATTGGACTTCAATTCCTAGAGCTGAACTTTCACAATGCGTTGCGCGTTCAAATCCTGTCCCGTTCTGCTAAGTGTAATGCCGACCTGTTTCTCCACAATTCAACGCTCCTCGTCTAGACGGCTTCAGTACTCGTTAATCAGTTTCTTCATCATCCACTTCCAAATCAACACTTAAGTCAACATCCCTTCCAGGCTCAGCACTCTAATCTGGGGCAAAACGTCAGAAGCAAAATGGCTCTGCGCCATTAGCATGGATCAACCTAGCCCCACAGACAACCTTGACAAGGATATCAACAACTCCAAGAACTGCATGGACTCCATTGCATCCACCAAACCCAACAAGCAAACTAGATAATACAAACAAGCCAGCTGGTACATAGAAGGCAAAAAAAACTCCACTGTAAACAGCTAGAAAGGGAATGGAGAGCTTGACATCGACATAACTACCTACAAGGCAGCACACAGACACTATCACCAGCAAATAAGAAATCAAGAAAAAAGCACTAGTGGACCGCAAAGGAAACTAACAGTGCAAGGAGATCTTCTCAATCATTTAAGATTTCTCCTCACCCTCAGCCACTGTCGCCAACAACGCTGCCTCTCAACAATTCTGCGACAACCTATTCAACCCTTCCACAGCAAACTCTCAAACATCTACAGCAACTCTGCACACCAACACATTCCCTGAGAAATCATTGCTAACCGATCCACCACCAACCAATATGGCTCTGACCGAATGGACAATCCTCTCCAGAAACGACAGAGCATCAATCATGCGGACCATATACTCAGAGGCCCTAACGGACCCATGCCCCTATTACATCTACAACTTCAGAACATCACCAATCAGCACCACCCTGATCCACATGATCAACACCACCATCACGTCTGCCACTTTCCTGGATGAATTGAAACTTGCAGAAATCAATGCTCACCTCAAGAAGCACACAGCCGATTCGAATCAACTGAGCAACTTCTCCAAACAACTCCCTCACAGATTCCGGAACACCTCATAACCGACCTACCAGGCTACACCCACAACACTGCACCTCAGCAAGCTTCTCTGGCTCCCCAATTCACAAGCGCAGCCGATTCAAACCTCACGCACACATGCAAAGCCCTACACAACAGAACCAGAACACCTGGATAACCGCATACACTTTCACCAAGCCACCAGACACCTACACTCTATCTTACTCGCATATATCCTCACATCTGCAAAAGCAAGATCACGGCGACAAATATGGTGACACTCAACTAGAGATGCTTTAACATGCACCTCCAGAGAATAAATGGCATCAGATTTCCCGCGAAACAAACAGGTCAGCCTACATCGCACCTAAGACATGGAATGACCTCCCTCAACACAGAACCTCCTCCTCACAAAGCTGAAGGCCTGGATCTTCGTATAAGTACCATGGGGACCACCAACTTGCACACCTGCCCAAGTGCCAGAATACCCTCTTGGTTGATTGGTGTGCTGTACAACGTAATATAACATAACACACAAGTATTAAATATCAAATGGAAATGCAATTCTTTATTGCCTGCTTATGTAAGAAAGCTATAGAAAATGAAAATATTCACCTGTGAACAGTATTGGGATTTGGCTACAGCAACAAGGAGTTTCAGGATAGGCTGTGACTGGGAAACCAAGGGCGTCACTGCATGAATAACCGCTGTAAACTTGGAAGGAGGCTTCAAACCTGAAGTAAAAAAAATAAAACAATAAAAAAAACACAGAAATGATGTCTCCGTTGCTCAACTATAACTATGTAGCCTACCTAGTAACCCAAATGTAAACACGCACTGTCACTTATAGACTTGCAAAATGAGTATACAAACGTTTAGGAACTGCAACAGGCAGGAACAGCCTCTGGTTGAGGTCTACAACAAAAATGACAATACCAGCTTCTAAGGAGCTGGATAGTCGGAGTCTTTGTATGCAATGGAATGTAGCAGTTAGGGACATGGTCAACCTCTTCAATAAACGAGTTTTGCAATCAAATGTTGTACATTCGAGTCCCAGATCAATCACTTAAAACCCATTCACCTGTGATCACCGAGTTCGGCACTTGTTGTCGACTTATAATTTCAAGGAATGGAAGCAGAGAACCAATAAATCATATAATTGTTTAGAAAATGTATAAACTGTAAAAGTTAGTTTTAAGAGTTGTATGAAAATTATAATTACTTGGAAGACTGTTCTATACATAGGATAAAGTACTCGATGCCATCTACAACTTTAATGGGAAGTGAGCGAAAACGGCTCAGGGTGCTTTCTCCAATAACTATGCAAAGGTACAGAACACACCAAGGCCTGGACTATTTAGTTTATCCTTTGTTATTTCTGTGCTCTAGTGTTGATTTTAAGTGAGTTTTGACCTAATAAAAGTGGGCTTTTTTTGGCTTGGTGTTATGTTATGTTAATTTCGATTTATTTATATATATATATACACACTCTGCAACTCTGGGAATTAAGCTTGCTTAATCTCCACAACGGCCCCCCCCGCGGCGGGATGCCTGGCTTTCACCTTGGGGATGCCCTGTAGGGGCTATCTCACAGGGAAAAAAGCCAGGACGGGTTCCCAAGGCAAGCGCGGAGATACCCCTTCGGGGGTCGATTCTGGCGCTATATAAGAAACATGATAATAATAATAATAATAATAAAGCGCCAAATCACCGGCAGGTCTCTTAGCGATTGCTTTGGGAACCCGTCCTGGCTTTCCCTGCGAGATAACCCCTACTGGGCATCCCCAAGGTGAAGACCAGGCATCCCATCGCGGTGGGGCCGTAGTGGAGATTAAGCAAGCTATTGCCCAGAGTTGCAGAGTGTGAACCCATTATTCGAGTAGGCACCGAGGCGAGAATTATCGAGTCCGTGGATATTTTTGAGCTCAAGACCCTGCCGCGTCGGGAAGTGAACCCTGGTCCCGGGTCTGACCTCTGCATCAGGGTCTGCCTCCTCTAGCCAGTGAGCCACACTTCTCGGCTGTAGACGAATATTATGTCTCCATTAACAAAGACTATCAAAAAAAAGGAGCTCAGAGGAAAAAAACGGACAGGGTTGCCCTCCACTCAAAAACTTAACAAAAACCCTGTCTTACGGACTTGAATTATGTCAGTAGATTCTATAACGGAACAGTGAAATAGTACTGATCACGGAAATCCTCCCCTTTATTTTTTATTTTGTTTCGGGGATGTTTTCCTGCACTACGTCCAAAGTTTTTAAGAATAAAAAGGAAAACCTATTGGTCGACAGTTCTTTGACAGTCACACAGAATAACAGACAACTGTCTGATACCTTAATCACTACCAGGTATACACCACATAAGATTGGAAACAGGCAGAGTGCTACTCAAAAAATATGTGAAGAACCAAATGACACCTCAAGGGAACACCACCATCGGGGCAACTGGTATGTAATCTCCAGACAGGGCCCCTGTCTCATCATTGGTCGTCATTCGATTCAAAAGAAAATGTGTCCAAAACAACAAACCAAAGAGTGCAAGAAAAAGTGGTAGCAGAAAGAAGCTGCTTGTGACAATCAAAAGTGCTTAAAATCAGCAGGCGCACATCTCCGCAAATTTATTCATAGAAAATGGGTGTGCACTGTAGCTATTCTCGCACACCATTACCTATCGCCGACATGTTTCTCTGCCGTAATGTTTTTTGGCAGATTCATCAGGGCTGCACACTTTGCTGCCAGACCACTATTGGACACTTGTTCTATATCAACCTCAAGCAGCCTGCTATGCTCATACCAGCTGCCAGGGGTTCCAGAGAATAAAAATGGTACTCCAAAAGTGAGTCTCCGTAATCACAACGACTGTAAACATCAACCGTGTTGTCTCAGGACGAGCGCCATGTCTCGTTCTCATGAACAAAGAGCCTTTAGAAGTCTTCCTGAGGGCCTTTAGTTCCACCAACATGTTGGTTAGTTTGAGTACACTGCTTGATTGGGCAGCAGCCATGAGCTTTCTAAGAGAATGAGGAGCCGGCATCACACACGTGTGGAATCACTCCACGGCTAGGCAGAGTACTGATGGAGGCCCGCACTGCTCGTATGGAGGACTGGGGGAGTGCTAGGGTCTTTGGATGCTCTGAGTAGATCATAGCGTCTCGGGCAAGAGGGTAGACGCATCCCATTGAGATCAATGTCACGCTGAGTGCAAAACTCTGGATCTCCACAGGCAGGGCGCCTATGACAGCCGTCTTGGGGTTACAGCAGAGCCGCTGCCAGGGCTGAGCACGCACACTCGCGGACAGTTACTGGTGAACCGGATATGAACAGTGAAACCCTGCAAATAAGTAGACTGGTCGCCCTTCTGGGAGGCCCACCCAGTTCCAAGTAAAAGGTTTTAACATAATAAATGTACTGACTAGGACGTCTCGACTTAACTGTCAAACGGTGGTCCGTTAACTGCTCACACACCTGGCAGCGTCGTGTATGGAGAGTGAGCAAGTGCTGTATTTGAGTGAGGGAGTGTGGTGAGTGGGCGGTGTGCCTGAGAGTATACAGTGTACTTGTATGACTGCAGCCTAAGTGGTGTGTCTGAGCCCAGGATGAGTAGGGTGCCTCCGAGAATCCCAGGTGACTGGCGAGCCTCCATAAGCCCTGTGTGAGGGATGTGCTTTGAGCGTGCAGTGCGCTCCCATTTTGTTTGCGGGAGTGGAGGGGGAGGTCCTATGTAAGCTCACTGGCTGCTATTTGGGGGTAAGGGCAGCGGTGTCTGAAAGGTGTTAGCTGTAAGTGGTGCCTGCATGGGCCGCCTTTATGAGTGGGGGTCTTGAAGGGGAGCCGGTGTGAGGGTAGAGGTGTGAGTGCAGGGAAGAGAGTGGCTGTGGATGGTTTTCACAGACAGGAACTGTCTGTGAGTGTTATCTGTATTAGTGAATGCACGAGGACCTCCAGGGAATTAATGTAGGGGTGCCTGCAAATTGTAAGTGCAGAGTGTGGAACAGTGTGAGTGCAGAGGGTGCTTCATTGAGCACAGGGAGTAGTGTGAGGAGTGAGACCAGGGTGAGCAGTTAGCTTGCATGTGCGCACAAGGTGTTGTGTGTCTGTGTACAGGAGGTGAGTGCAGGGGTGCCTCTAGGGAGTGCCTGTAGAGGGTGAATGAAGGGTGGGACTTTGAATGTAGACCTCTTGCACTAATCCCCGAGGCACCCACTGCACTCAAACAAGATCAAGACTTTGACTACACACACACACACACACACACAGGTGCACTGAGCATCCTGTCCTCATGCACCCCCTAAATTCTGCAGTAAGGCTGAGGGAAGCCACAGAGGTGGCATACATTTGTAGGAGTCTTGTCTTTCCTCAACTTACACACCAAAGTAAGGTTGGTGAAGAAAGACTAGGGAGAGGGGTCAAAACCCCAAAGAATACTGCAAGTCATTGAGGAGAAACAAGGCCAGGGCAGTTTCTTTAGAAGCTCTGAGAACTCCGAAGTGACCTGCAATATCCTTTTTTTTGCGTGGTAAGAGTTATTTCAATCTTTAAAATACATGCTCTCATATCAACAAAACCCAAATCTTGAACTCTTCTTCTTTACTCTTCTCATTAGCCATATCATCTTGGTGGTGATATGTACAATAAGTGTGAACTTTGTACAGTGACAAACATACCAGTAAGCAGCTAAGAATTTGTTGCATACACTTTCAGTTAATTATAAGGCACTTTCAAAAGCAGTCTATGCGTTACAATGTATGGTAACATGAAGATACATTCTTACATCCTTGTAATGAACTCCAGCGGTTCCAAAAATAACCATATGCCATAAAAGTCTTCATCAGCTAATGAAAATAAGTTTCCAAGTGAAATAAGGTTAAAATAAAATAAAAAACGAGTTTGTTCACGCGGTCTGCCTTTTAGTCTGAATGCATAGTGAATTAATTTAAAATGTGATTTTTTACAGTAGAGTATCGATGCAATTTTCTTATTACAGGGATCAATTAAAAACTAGCTGGAAAATCTCATGTTGCCCTATAGGGCAACACCACTTCTTGGGAGGAGATACATTCAAGAGGCCAAGATGGTGATAGGTGGTGCCATCTAATGTCGGTTGCAATTTTAATGATCACCCATGGAGACAACTGTACTCCTAAATGAGTTTGAAGTGTATATTAGCGACTCTATCCTGTTCCTATGAAAAACTTTCTCCACCTCTCCCGCTGTAATACCGAATATGATACGCAACATTTCTGGAAACCTAAGGTGCGATGACATTTAATAAGACCTTACATTAAGACGATCCTTCGTACGTTTAGAGTATATATGAACACTTGCATAACCCACGATTCAGCTCATCTGCATCTAGCTTCAGATATGAAGGAGAGTTTCTGCCCTATAACATTGGTGCGAGTACGAGAACCGACTGACAGTACTGAGTAAAGTCCCCCCTCCTCCCCCCACACCTAATCAGGGCATTTAGAAGGGCTGAGACATGTCAACTTTACATGAAGGATACAACTGACTGTATTTTTAGTCTGATATATTGAAGACACTAATAAAAGTTGTTAGTTTACCAGCAGGCAGATGTAATACTTTTTGCTCGTTGCATTAGTCAGACCCCACAGTAGCAATTCTAGCTCCCAAAAGGACATCGTGGCTGGTATTTCCACCTCAAAAGGTTCCCTGTTTTCAGGGCTGTAGCTCCCATTGGTAGAACTCCTCTACCAATGAGAGAAGGGGCCCTATGACGAAACATGCCACCGCTGAACAGGGGCGGGCTTTAGACATGTAACAATTAAGACCGTAGAACACTGGCCACTATTGCTTGCCGGGCTCGAAAATTCCACTCGACCGCTCGCATAGTTGAGCTAAATTTAACAAGGTCGAGCTGTAGGTCCTACTCGCCCTTTCTGGCGAGTAAGAAAACAAACCAACTTTTAGTCCTCTGTCTGTGAAAACGGAACACATGTGACAAGATAACAAGATTTAAAGGCATTTTTATTGCTTACAAAGTTAATGAGCAATAAAGATGCCTTTAAATCTTGTTATATTTGCTCCGCTTTCAGAGACAGAGATCAAGTAGGTTGCAGTTAGGTCGAGGACATTTTTTAAGGTACTAGTCCTGCAGGACGAGTACCATTTTGGGGATTTTTCTAGCCCTGGCTTGGAAATTTAGTCCCTGGCACGCGTTTTGGTGTTACTAACTGCAGTGGATATGAACCCCAGTGTTGCCGCATCTCTCCATTCTCTTCGATCAGTCTGCAATGGGCCTGGGTCTGTAACAGCAGACAGCTTCTATTTCGTTCAATGGCTGCGCACTGTGTACAGACCAAGCTAGCAGGGAACACGAGCATACAAATCATGACATCATCTCATCCAAGCAATGCAGAAGCCACCAATTACAGGTAACAGGAAAATCTATAAATCCACATTTACAAAATCAATACAAAATAGATTTCAGGAGTAAAAATAGGAACCAGCATTGGGTCTATTGGAGGTAAGAGCCAGAGCGCCGCAGACTCATTACAACCCTGATGCAAGCACACACAGAGCTCAGAGTTCATCAGCTCAGGTTGGGAGCCTTCCTCGGAGACGAGAATTGATGTAGGAGAGGAACGCTGCCCATACAAATACCTTTACATCAAGTGAGCCGCCTTAATGATCGCCTGTGCATTCAAGCACAGACCTACAGAGCATGAGACATTCAAAGAAGGCATTCATGACAGGCCGCAGGAGCCGCGCACCTACCAGATCTTCATTGATCCAGGCAGACGACATGTTTCGAGACCATTTCGTAGGGAGGCTTGGATTTTACACAGCATTCCACATTAAGGATAATGATTTCTGATGAGCTGCTTGGAAATCAATGATGTTTTTGTGTGAAGACCCCATTAGAAAAAAGGTCACCAAGGCGGATGCACTTACCTAGATTAGCATAGTAGTAAGGAAAGTCTCCCAGATATGATGAATACTGCGGCAGCACAAACAGTCCTCCGGGATGCTTGTTCCATATTAAGCTGTTTCGTGATATGTGTTTTATAATTCGGTCCTGGATAATCTGGGAGAAGAGGAACAGGCACGCATTAAGTATTTTACAATGTGCAACCTCCAACACTGCAAGTCAGAAAGACCACACTGAAACAACACTCAACAGCAGAAAATGCACCTTGAGAGCATCCACCCTTCACATTCCACCGTCCCAAATTGGAAGTATGTTTTCATATGGATTGACACATTTACATCTTTACCCTCTTCCTGTGGCCTTCAGAACCTACTGTGCTCCTTTTCTTACAGAATGTGCACGTCCGTCTTCCATTCCATCTTTTATTTTCTCACAGCTACAAAGTCTCGATTCATAAACCTCTTCTGATAGGACTGATTTAAGCCAAGCAACCATTTGGTAGTAGGCCTCTGTATTGCTTCCATCTGTCTACATTAGCAGTGCCCAATGCGGCCCAGTAGGATCAGTTTAATGCCAGGTTTGCTGAATACCTAGTGACTCATTGGAGTCTCAGTGGAGATTCATTTAGTCCTCTGTAGGTAAGCGTGTTTCTATCTAGCTATATGGAGAACCTGGCCTGGATCATACCCTCTGGACTCTGGGTCCACATCCTTCATGAGAACAGCCCTCCTTAACTAGACGCAATGCTTCAAGATGGCTGCCTGCCAGTGGTTTTTACAACACCATACAACCCGCTTTTTTCTGCTGGTAATACCTTCTTATTGCACCGTAATGTTTCCTGTGTCTTGTCACAGCCATGCCACCGTTCGTTTTAACTCCATGGTGCTTATCCCCATCAGTTAATTCTGCCAGGCCTACTTCCATCTAAGTCCCTTTAAATGGAACCTTGTGCTATGCTATCAGTATTTGTAAAATGCATTTCAAACACAGAAAGCTCTCATAGCAATTGTGGAAAATTGGGTGCCATTCCCACATGGTTCAGGGATTTCTGACCGAGTCACGAGCTTTCTAAGAAGAGAAAATTAAACTGGTCGATGTTCACAGGTACGTGAGCGATGAGTTTGACAAGTAATCCAGTTCTCCCACTTAAATTGTATTACAGAATTAGACTTCAGGTGCAGTGAATAATTTAGGATATGGACTATTCCAACTCATTCTGATATACACCACCAAATCTTCAACTGGCTCCCCATCAGCACAAGAAAGACTGACGCTAGCCACCAGCCAGCTCGACTACAGCAAAGCACTATGCCGGCACATCCACCAAACTCATGCAAAGACTACAGCCAGAATGATCCTCAACCTACCCAAGAGGACACACATCACCAAGCACCTGAAAGACCCACACTGACTCCCCATCCAGAAGAGATGCCACTTCAAGCTCCTGACCCACACCTACAGAGCCCTCCACAACCAAGGACCAGACTAAATGAACCACCGCCTGACCTTCCACCTACCCACCAGAAACCTCTGATCTGCACACCTCGACCAGACACCACATATCCACCACAGCCGCTCTGGTGGACGATCCTTTTAGGACCATGGCAACAAAGCCTGGAACTCCCTTCCCCTCCACCTTCGTACTTCAACCTTGTTAAACCACTCCACGAAAGGACTCAAGACCTGGGCTTTTCAACTGATACCTGCAATGCAGGGTCTGGATACCACCGGGGTGATTAGCCACGGTATATAAATAGTGCTTGATTGACTGATACACCATATGCAAACAGCACACTGGACCAACTAGAGCCGCACCAGGCCCAGGGAAAGATATGTTGTCTACACTGTGTGAGACTGTCTGTGCTATGACTGATTCTTTTCTGTAAAGGGAGGAACTCTAAGCTGCCCAGGGAGTGAGTGTGGGAAGGCGAAATAGTCTTTCAAGAACACTTGAACAGCTTTTAAACACAAGGTTACAGTTTTCAGTTTACCTACAAGCTCTCAGCAACCAGTAACAAACAGGGCACAAGTCCTAAAAACAGAGGTGTGGAAGCTAACCAAGCCAGGCAGTATGCAAGTGACATCCCAATGCATGACATCACACGTGGCATTACAGGAAGTAGCATTACAACCAATGACCTCACAGAAAGTGACCTCACAAGAAGTGACATAAGATCTTAAGACCTTAACAGGTCTATCTGGAGTACATTTGAGCTCATTACAATATTTAACAAATTAGATTTTCCGTCATTGTTGTGCCAAAAATGTGATGTAAACCTGACACTAATCCAGGGCCTCAACTTGTATATTTATTATTATAAACTCTGCCACAAAGAAACTGGCGACAAGAAGAAACGTGTCAGTAAATCTGTTCTGCTTAATTGGTTGCGAAGTCTGCACTTTAAAATATCTTAAGGGGTTAGGGCACCTGTTGCAGAGATCTTTGTATGCCCAGTAATATAACTCTGGAGATTAACGCACTTTGTGGAGAGATCTGTTAAATGTGTAGTCCCAGTTTTGAATCAAAGTAGCATAGAGAGTTAATGTGTCTCCTGCAAAGCACAATGTGTACACATAAATGACAGATTTTTATTTTATGTAGATTGGTAAGTGGGTTACAGCAGAAATACTTTTGTTATTTGCAGTTCCTCAAGTGTGATCCTTCGAATATAGCACAGTGAGCTATGAAGGACATGTGACTCCTATACCTTATAACCCTGTCTCTCATGTAACATTCTGTACACGGATTTACAGTCATATGATTTATTGTCAATGTATAATGTGCAAGTGTGATGTAAAGCGCTCTAATACCCTGCATTGGGATGAGAAGCGTTATTAAAGAAATAAAACTAAACATTGATAGTTAAAGTATGTGCGTAAATACTGGGACAGACCAACACATCAGGCATTCCTACAGTGCATGCATATCTCTTATATACAGGGTATGACCAAAGTCAAAACAATGGTTCTTAAACTTGTGAAGTAATAAAAGGTTGCGTGCCTTTGCTTCTCCTCCATTGCATATGCATCTAGGTGTGAGGTTCTAGACAGCCCACCCAGATTACTCCAACAAAAGGAAGCCAGATTCCCCCCCCCCACCCCAATTTTGCCTTTGTTTTGGGGCCAGTTGGAATTTAAAATAACAAACCTCACTGCCTAACATTGTTGATCCGAACGAAAGCAGACAATGTGCAGGCACTGCTGAATGAGTCTTGGTGTCTGGAAATTACACAGACGAGTTCAGCATGTTTCTGTGGGGAACAACTTCTTGGCAGGGTGGACGGCGCCCACCCTCTGAAGAGTCTGTAGATGCCTTAACCTGCACGTATCCTCAACTTGTGCCCTGGTAACAAAGGCATCAGAGAACTTACAACATAGCATCTGAGAAACACAGGAGTCTCCAGGCAACCTACACACGACAGCTCACACAGCAAGTTGACAAAGAAATAAAGAATAGCTTTGCTAAGTCCCCATAAATTCTTATGACATTACACCCTGCAACCCAACCCACTCAATAGGCGCGAGGTGCAGCGTCCATTAGTGAAGGGGTGCTGGTGCTCAAGAGGTATGAGGGACCTACTGCACTTGATTGATGTTTGCTTTCTTCTACTCAACCGTAAGACTGCGTTGCTTGCATTTGAGCGAACAGCACTTGCTAGGTCTGTGCAGGAGTCACAGTTTGGCCTACAACACTCATAGCAAGTCAGAAAGGTAGAAGATCCTGAAGCAAGCGGTTAGAGGACGGCTAGATTCAAGACAGGAGAGAATAAAGCACAGTCTAATACTTGTGTTACAAATCACTTATCAATATGGCTTTCAAGTCACACCCAATGATCATGTAAAGCCACCTTCAGCATCAGACAAAATGTATCCAACTGAAAACAAACCCAGGCGTATTAACCGGTTTCTCATTTGTATGGAGCATAAACCCTGACTTGCAGCTGCTGTGCAATGTCACTTATGAATGAATAACATCGGACCGCAGAGATCTTCGTGGCATCCCTACTTGATGCTTCTCCCTCCAGAGTGCTAGCATCACTCGGACCATTCCATGCCATACGAGTCCAGCTAGCTCCTAATCCGAAGCCTTGTGCATGTTCCTCGTGCGTCAGATAGGATACAGACACATTAAAGCAGTACTCTAGTACGCCAGTACTTGCATGACTCAGTGCCAATGTATTTTTGCTCCAGAAATGACGAGCAGAGCCGCACATAATTGGCATTCATGCGTGCTGACGTCAGTTGTGTTCTAGGCTGTCCATACCCTCAGACGCAAAGCTCATCAGCAGATTGGCATGACCAGTAAGTCGAGCTTTAGATTTGGAGCTTTTTAGATCGAAAGAGTCCAGATCACAGAACAGGTAGGTGGGAGGGAGGGTCGGTGACAAATCTGCAGTTAGCATATCCATAAGGAAGATCGTTACCAAAGGTAAGTAACTTGGTCTTCATATGGATACTTCTAACTGCAGATTCTTCACCTTGTTAATCAGTATCATCGCAATCGAGAGATATGCACACTGGTCATGCAAATCTACTGATGGGCTTTCCGTCTGACGGTGCAGACAGCCTACAAAGGAACCGTGGTCAGCGTGCTGACCCCATAGAAGACTGGTGCTTGTATGGGGGTCGGAATTAGATAAAAAGTACTGAAAGACAAAGCGGACAAAATAACCCTCTTGATGGACCAGACTGGCAGTAGTATATTGTGTATGTATGAACCTTTGTCCAAACTAGATGATTTACAAATGTCCAGCACAGGTATTTCGCGAGCTAATGAGTGGTAGAAGTTTTAGCTCTGGTTGAATGAGCCATGGAATTGCAAAATGTGTGGGCCTAAGTGCAGTACCTTGCCATGCTGTTGCGACAGAAGAACCTCCTGGAGCGGCAGCTTGATCAGCGGACCGATGCTCAAACGCCAGAGCTTCGGGTACCACACTTGCCTGGCTCAAGCGGGTACCACTTGGATGACTTGGGCCTGGTTGTTCCTGATATTTAGTACTCAGGGCAGGAGACCTAGCATGGGAAGACATAAAGGAGTCTCGATCCCCACTTTAGACAGAATGAGTACCCTGAAAGCGAGCTGCTTAGGAAACTCCAACTGGACCTTGCTTTCAACTTCAACCGGTCACAGCGTGGAGTCCTCTTGTGTTTGGCGACGTAAAGTTTGGCCTCACGGTCCCATATAGCGTTAGGGGGGGGGGGGGGGGGTTTATCTAGTTGCAGTAGTCACAGGGAAGGTGTGCTCCGACACCAGGTACCATAAGCAGACTACGCGAGAGTGTCACAATTTGACAGTCCCTACATAGTTTAAACGCCGTGGTCTTACGGAGTGATATTTTCCCTTGAATACAGGTGGTCTAAAAGAAAAAGGAGAAGGCCTGGATTTGAATCTGGAGGTGGAGAAATAAAGGGTCGGGCGTCTGAGGATGGGTAGAGCTACTACACGGCTCTGCTCGTCATTTCCAGAGCTGAATGAGGTTAGCGCAAAGCCACACAACACCATCTTCAGGTACAAAGGACTACTGCTTTAAAGTTTCCAGATCAAGTCGGATGCCTGGGGAATATACACAAGGTGAGGAATCTGTGGATAAAAATATCCATTAGAAAAATCAATTTGTGATCAACATCCAAAGTACACAAATTCAATTAAAGTGAACTCCCGTCACGACGGCTGCCTTTGCAATGGTAGAGATTTCCGACACTATACAAGTGGTTTGTTAAGAGAAACGAATGACTTAACTATGTCCAATGGACCCAAGTTTGTGGAGAGGAGTGTGAATAAATTAGGTTGAGACGGGTTTCTGGGTCGACTCTTACAAAGGTACACTTATGATGTATAATAGCTGATTTTTATGAATGTAGCATGAAAAGTCCTGAACATGACCCCAAATTTTATTCTGCATCCCAAAGAGGTGAACATCCTCAAAATGGCCAATTCCCATAGCCCTCCTTTAGCAGCGAGTACATTTGTTTATTACATGCTAGCTGTAAACCCCGCAGGAATTAGTATAATTAAATAGACTGGAGATCTTCATACCTTACCGACAAGTAACACAAGTGGTGGAAATAAACACCACAACACTGAAGATGTTTCTATTCAGTATAGCTTTGGTCATCATTGGAAAAATCCACGTCTAAACTCTAATAACTTTGGGCACTAAATCAGCACCTCGAAAGTCCCACCCATGGGTCTTTCAAACTGGCCTTGGATGAGGCAACAATGCACATTTTGCAAATGGAGGTTGAGGCTGCCAACCTCAGCAGCTCCCAAGGCCTCAGGGAATGTACGGCTGGTCTTCAATATAGAGGGAAAACCTCTCAGTCCTTCAAAAGGGCCTGGAATGGAAAGCTTAGGACGTGCGAGCCAGAGTCAGCCTTTGACTGGATCGCTGCCCTTGGTGAATAAAATGAGGCAGCATGAGGCCCCTTCCGTCTCCATTGGTCCATCTCCGGCTGAAAACATTCGAGCAATGAACACAAGCACCTCCACCGACAGACCGACTCACCTGAATCACTCACTGGTTAGCTCATTCAGCATGGTGCCACCCAGGTTGTTTGTTGGGGGGAGTAAGTTGGTTGTTGGTATGACTCAGCAGGGAGTGAGAAGTAAATGGGACAGCAACGAAAGGGGGGCTGTTGGGCAGTGCATGTGGCGTATAATTAAACCATTTTATGCAGCATCACTAGAGCAAAGTAAGCGGGAACGCGGCTATTCGCATGACCTAATGCAGTCAGTTGTGCATTTTTCTGAAAATTGGCGCCCTGGGCTCAGCTCGCCCATACCAAAAGCCGGCTCTGGTGCTGGCCGTACTAATGTGGCTGCTATAATGAGCCAGGGAGTGGACCTGAGGAGTACACCATGGCTTCCAGACGCAGTACAAACTGCGTCCCCCAGATTGGTCAAGCTTCCCCCACCGCCTTTGTGGGAGAAGGGAAGGGACACAAGCCAAGAGATAAATGGGAACTACCGGACCCAATTACTTTTATTAAATCTACAGCTAACCTTGAAATACAAAAACTATTATAGCACTGAAATACATTAGCAGAAATTACAGCGTATAAGCAGTGAGTTCTCAGATCGCGTCCCAGTTCATATGCAGAGTACAGTCACAGTTTTCACTAACAGCCTGCACAGTGCTATTTTCGTAGATGCCTCGATCTGGAAGAGAAAATGAGATGTAGGCATTTATAACACATTTTTAAGACACCGCAGTTTGTGCATGACAAACTATCAGCTAATGTCTTACCTCTTGAAATCGAAGAAGAGGGATTTGTTTAATTGGTTTGAACTTTAGATTTTTGTTGTGCGCTGTACAAACACCTTAGGGGATCAGGCACTATTTATTCTATGCAATTAAGTCCAAGTTCCCCATTAGCATGACATATTGTGAGCATCAGTTTCACGGCATCCTGCAATGCAGCTGTGAAAACTGAGAAAATGACTCCCACCCAGAATGCAGCTGGGTGAATAATGACGGGTATGAGCTGTGTAATTCCAGGCAAAGCTCTTACCCGGACTACAATTCGAATCCGCTCAAAAAGCCATTTATCATGGACTCCTCTCAAAATGCTATCCAGACGGAGCTTCATGTGCACCCTAAACACTGTGCAATGCTGACATTCACCCACTAACTTATTAGTATAAGTGTCAAAGACATCCAAGCACCTTACTCACACAAGGAGGTCCACATGTACCCTGGCAGCACACTCCCATAATGCGAGATTCACATGAATCCTGGCAACTCACTCCCTTAATGCGAGATTTGCATGTACCCTGGCACCACACTCCCATAATGCGAGATTCACACTCAGCATGGCAACACACTTCCATAATGCAGGATTTACATGCACCCTGGCAACATACTCCCTTAATGAGAGCTTCACATGAATCCAGGCAACTCACTCCCTTAATGCGATATTCCCATTCACCCTTGCAACACACTCCCATAATGCGAATTTCACATGAATCTTGGCAACACACTTCCATTTTTTGTGTGTGTGTGTGTGTGGGGGGGGGGGGTAAAATCTTTTTGGGGCATTTCGTTAATAAGCAAGGTACATAACATCTTTAACCCCTTCCATGCTGATGACGGCCCCCGTCCACCATGCAACCCGGTGGGCGTGTGCTGATGACGACAGACTCACGGCCGCGCCCAAGGGGTTAAGATATTCAGTACAATTTCGACAAGTCATCCTGTTCTCGGGTGTGGCTGTGCTAGGTAGGATCCTTCATTTTAACACGTCAAAACTCGCTTTCCAGAAGCTTCGTGCTTATACAGCCCATGTGAACATATGTTGTACCTTGTAAGACGTCCTGTTACTCGTGGTGACCTGCTGTGTCGGTTTTGGGTAACACCACCTGTTGTGTTTTCTTTTAATCGGAAGCATAACTCTTCAAACTGGGGGATCAGACCTGGGATTCACTGTATAGGAGTTTTCGCTAATTAGTGAGGGCTAGTGGACCGAATGGACCGCATCGGTCTCTAGGCTAGGTAGCACAGGGGGTTTGCGATGTGAGTGTCTATGTGACCAAGGTGGAGGACGCATCTCTCTAGGAGTCCCTTGTTGGGGGGGGGGTTATGTTATACGCTCTCTCGGCATGTCTTATCTGTAGGGGGTGTGGTAGCCTGCGCTGGTGGCTCATCGGTTGCCTCCTGCTTGAAGACATGGAGCATAGTCGCCCATTGCAAGGAAATGTGGTGTTTGCGGGTACCTTGGATTTCTCACGTTCTCGGCACCTCCTCCTGAGAGGCCCCCCACTTGCTAACCGCTCCCTTTTGGCAACACACTTCCATAATGCGAGATTCACACGTACCCTGGCAACTCACTTCCTTGATGCGCAATTCACATGCACCCTAGCAACACATTCCCATAATGCGAAATTCACATGCACCCTGGCAACACATTCCCATAATGCGAGATTCACATGCACCCTGGCAACACATTCCCATAATGCGAAATTCACATGCACCCTGGCAACACATTCCCATAACGAGCGATTCATAGGCACCCTACTCTTAGAGTCCTAGGGTTCTCCCACTCACACCCAACACGCCCGGTGAGAGGCTATAAGCATCCTGACACCTAACATCCAAACCCTACAAATTCTGCATTACTTTCAGGCCAGAAAAACGGTGCCAGCCCCTTCCCTTCAGGGGATTTCAGTGTTATTATTTCTACATGCCTACCGCAACGGTAAGCATGATCCTCCCAATGAACCTTCATAAAACGTTAAGATATTGATGAACAGAAAAAAAAAAATGTGTACTTCCGTTAAATTGAAAAAATACACGTACCCAAAAAACTCAGGTTTGGGGAAATTACCTCTGCTAGGCAGAATACCGAATGAAACGAGGGGAGAAGTATTTACAAAAGAAATATCCATCTTACATTCACATATTCGACAATGAACCAATTTCAACTGAATTTGAGGACAGTGATTAATATCCGGTTCAGTGACGTTGCGAAGCAATGAGTGCAGCTAAGGGCAGGCATGTGATTTTGGATCAGTTATTTTAATTACTTATTTTTAAATATATATCTGATGTAGAAACGAGCCTAGTTCAGTGCGGCAGGTCATGGTGTCCAGTTTGACCACGGACAGGAGAAAGGTACTAGCCATCGTCTGGATACATGATTCCAGCAAGGAATAAATAAGTGAGGTGCAAGCGCGGACTTTGCATCGATAATGTTTTTACTACACAGACAGTCATGCAAATGCACAGGCTCACATTAGAGGCGGAACTCCTCATAATGGTCCAGGACAGAAAACTCCACATGAAGAGCCCACCCATGTATGCATCAGGAAACGGGGGGATCGGGTTTTCACGGGTGAAGTGTTCCCTGCAGTGGGAGATCCATCTGTCACCAGATCTGGGCTGAAGGTAGATCAGAGGTCAGATCATTGGTGAAAGGTGTGCAAACAAACGAGGAGCTCCAGGCAAAACGCAGCGCGTTTAAGTTAAGCAAGTGCCACGATAACGACTTAAACTAACGCGGAGCTTTAAAAGTTTGCTTTCCAGCCGGTATATGCCGCTGCCGCGACCAAAACTGTCTTTTTATAGCTTTAGGGGGCAGTAAGACGACTGCCAGAAATGGCGGGCAAATCACAATAAAATAACACAGAAAAAGAAGAACTGAAAAGTTTGACTTTTGGAGGAACATCAAGGGCTTCGATCCTAGTCCCACGGGAGGATCCGGCGCTGGGATCCTTTCAGATCGGATGCTTCAGTGGCTCTAAGGCCGCAGCAATGAGAAAGCTGGATTGCCACTAGTGTGAGCAACTGAGGGCTAATGACGCCGATCACCCCTGGAGGTTACCGAGAAGAGCTTTTTCTAGCCACAAATCGTTGCTAAAGATGTAGAGAATTTCCATTGTGGGGCTGCCTTTCCCAGACTGACCACCAGTATCTTGGGGTATCTGCCTCAGTGCTGGGGCCACTGAACCATCTCATGCCGATACCCACTTTCCCAGAGACACTGACATCTATCTTCAGGCTAGGCCAGTTTTTATTTTTAATACACAAGGATCCACTAAATTAACGAGATCTAACGGGACCTGCTGTGAACATCGCTTGCAACCTACTTAATTAAACCAAATACCAAAAACATCTTCTAATAGCAACCCTCAGCTTGACAAAACTGCCAGCACAGGGTGGGCCTGTTTGATGATGCTCATACAAATATGTACCATTTTCTGAAGATTTTTGTATCAACAGTCTTAAATAGGAGTCTATGGCCAATCATCCCTGTCGGGCTTCTAACAATATATTCTACTTGAAGATTGGATTCATTTTATTCCAATTCCTCTTCCTCCCTACAATCTTCATGGTATCTACTTGGTACATTTCTTTAACATCTACCTTTCTTGCATTCATTACCTGAATGTGTCCGTTACATCATTCATACACCAAAACTCTCCCAGTGAAACGCCTCAAGCTCAGCCAGGTCTACCAAAAGGAACCATAAGCTTGTACATCAGTGAATAGATGGGATGGGCACTTGGGAAAGGTCAGGAAGAGTGCAGGACACCAACATCTTCTCTTCAAAAGCACATATTTCAGTTACAAGTGACATTTTTGACTGTGAAAGTACAAGAGTATGTCAACGTTCATATTTACCTCACCCGCCACTGGTGAACGCTCCTCAAAAAGGTTGCTGGATCAATGGCAACATTTCACTGTTACTTCCCCTTGATTTAATTTACACGTTGTAATAACAGGATCATCTTCATTTGTCCACCACACAAATAACCATAGACAAATCGCAGCATTATTTCTTATCCGTGTGACTAAACCAACGCAAAGTCTAATTAAGAAAAATGATATACAAGTTTGCGCACACACTTCACAACAGAACCATACCCTAAACTTCCATTACATATTCCATTGAGCATTTCATGTGCGGACTGTATCCAGATATTAAAGTTTTTTTTGTAACAATGACACTCTTCCTTTGCAGTAATAAAAGAAAAGCAGTACCTCCCTGACCTGTCCAGAATGACCTAGCCAGGGTGTGTCACACAATGAAGGTCAAGCAATAGCGCTGCTTCCAATCCACAAGTTCACCGAAGATATCTCTGCACTGACAAATAGCAGTTGACTTAACTCACCTCTAGTGTGGTCAATACAATCTTCTCAACTGAAGAAAAATAAGCCTCCCACAAGAACTGTGTCTGCTGTCTAAGTGCTAGGATTTTATCCTGATGGATGGATCTGATTGTAGAAGGAATCTGTAATACAAGGTGGAGACAATCAGCTACAGGAGAAAACAATGTAATCCGATCAAATTAATACACGGCTGGGAATCCCCGACCGCCCAAAGCCCGCCATCTCCGGCTCACTTAGCCCTTTTTATTTATTTATACTCGCGAACAGTCATAGGAAAAGGTGTGCGTTACTGTTAAATAATAGCTGGATTGAAAAAATGAAGAATGGTGATTTTGTTTGTCCTCTTGATATTGGAGTAGGTAGGTCACCGCTAAGGACACCCACTCGCAGTGTCATTAGTCACTGAACACCACCTCTCTGGGTTTACGCCCGCTGGTGTCCACATACCTCCCTTAGACACAATGCACATTACCTTAGGTTACGGTTCTGTTGGCGATACTAAAGTACCAAACTGGTCAGCATTGAACAGACGAGAATAGCAGGACAATAATTCAATCCAATTATATCAGATGTACACAAATCAATCTTTTCAGTCAATACAGAAACTGAAACACTATTTAGTAAAAATTGTTCTCCATTTCTCGACTAATAAAAGAACTACTATTTGAACATAAACGCTAAGTACCTTGTAACTGTAACGTTTTAACTCCAAGTCCTCAGTTTACAGTACTGTGCCCTGCCGATGTTGTGGCGGTACACTTACATGCTTCCAATTCTTCCATTGTTTACATTCACATCAATTACTATTTTTTCCATTTGTTGCATTTCGGTATCTTAATTGGTAAATGGCTGCTGTTTATCACATGCACTCATGTATGTATTTCTTCATTGCCATTTTTTATGGATTATTTACTTTTTGAGGGGTGCCGCTTCTGCTTGTAACACAGAGCCTCTGTAGTATTGGTCTATTTGTAAGTATTGTCTTACTAAATGGCAATAACATTAAATAGACACCAAAAAAATGCCAACCTGTTTTCTGCATGTAAACAGATAATTCAGTTTATATTTCTCTACTATTTTACGATAACCCCAGCATATGCCAAATGTACCCTCTTCCATCAAGTCGCTTGTGGGGGGCACCTTCAGTATGTAGCACTGTTAGTCGCAGGATGAGGAAGGAGTAAGCAGCTGTGTGAAACTATGGTACCATTTGTGACCGGGAAAATGAGAGCAAAAGATTCGCCTAGAACCCACAGATTTGTGATCAACTTTGAATTGCACACTCATAGGATGCGATCCAATACATCTCGCAATGTTGCACCAGATTCACAACTAGCTTAGGCAAACTCAATTGATCTAGCCTCGGAAACCCCGCAATGCATTTTTCACACACATATCAGACAGTAAAAGTAATATAGATAAATAAACGCCGAGATAATCAAGTTACTTCCCTTGCTAATGCTCTTTCTGGGGGATAATATAACCGCAGATTCCTCTGGATACATTTTCACAGCAGTGCCAGTGCTCCAGCACGTTGCCTTGTGGCACCGTTTGGCTTCGCTCTGGACTCGTTAAGCCCTGGAAGGGACAGAGCAGAAGTGCATATAAGCAGCACACCTGTGCACCCACATCAATTTCTTGCTCGACCCCTTCAATGCTCTCAGATGCAAAGCAAAACAACTAGAGGTAGTTGTGCACAGATATCTAATTTCAGATAGTAAAAAGGAATGCTACAGAATGGGGAGGCGAGGAATCTGCAGTTTGATGGAGTATCCACCAGAAAGACTATTACTGAGGGTAAGTAACTTGCTCGTCTGTTGGTTAATCCGAACAGCAGAATCCACACCTGTAAAACAGATAAACACCAAAGCAGTAATTCCCAAAGGAATGGAAGGTCTGTGGAGGGAACTAAGACCAATAAGTCCTGCACAACCGAATGGGCATAATGCTCTTCCTGTTGAACCTGGCAGTCAAGGTAGAAGTGTTTCGTAAACCCATAGAACACCATAAACTAATTATCCAACCGATTGTCTTTAGTGTTATCAATGCATCAGCCTAAAACTTTTTAGGGCCTCTCCAATTAAATCTCTCCCCCCTCATGAGGAGTGAAGTGGAGCAAAAAATGTTGGGAGGTTGATGGATTGCCCAACATGAAAAAGGAGTCACAACTTTTAGCAAAAATGCTGCCATGCCTAACAGTTTGTCTGGGGGGAAAAGCGGTGTAGGGTGGCTGCATCAAGAGAGCCTGGAGCCCAAACTAAGATGATCACATTGAAGATGGTTTTGAGAGTAAGAAGACGCAAGAAGCAGATGTGCATTGTTTTGAAGGTGGGTGCACATGGGGCCAAATTAAGTTCCCACTGGGACATCACAAACAGATTGGAAGGATATGTGTCAAACACTTATGTAAATCACATCTTTTGATGCAATTTATTGAGGACAATTGATCCAGAAAACAAAAAGAGCTGACGACCTTTAACAAGGACCACCTCAAGGCTTTCTGGAACAAATATAAAACAAACACCATCCAACAGTTTGTCTTGTAAAGGATCAGTATTGCAGACTCCACACCAGGCCACAAATCTGCCCCAGCCCTCTGCGTAAATGGACTTTGTAGAGGGACACCTTGCTGCAGGAATGACATCAGGTGGTAGACCAAATACAGTCAATTGCTACCACTTAATCTTCACACATGGAGGTGTGGATCGCTCAGGTTATGATCCAAAACCGAACATTGCTGATGCGAAAAGATCCTCCTGACGTGGAAGCCAGATCAGAAAACAAATGCTTGAGTACAGAAGTTCATGGTACCACACACTCCTCTTGGGCAGGTGCAAAACAACTAGAGGTATACAGGAGTCCCATGATGCACTATAGCCCGAGTCTTCTAAAGCGAGATCTTGGTGAGCAGCAGCTTTCACAATGGGTATCCTCATCTGTGCCAAAAAGATCTAGCCAAGGTTCTCCCCAATGTCAGAAGATGCCCTGTGTAACCTTGGAGTTTCATCACATTTCGTGATCTGCCAGGCACCTCCCGCTGAGCTCATCCAGCCAGTCATTTGAAGATCATGCCAGGTGGACAGCGATCAGGGAGATCCCTTTACGCTCCAGCACATTCTAGAGGCATAGCACTTCTTGGTCCTGGACCCAGGGGCCACTTCACCTTGCTCAAAGCAGTACCACATGGCAGTGATATTCTCCATGCGACACTGCACCAGCCTTCACCTGATGGACAGCAAGAAGATTTAAACACCAGGTAAATGGCCCACCGCTTCAAGAGGCTGATGTGTAGCTGAGTTTCCGCTGGAGACCAGAGACCTCTGATCTCCACCTTTCCCAGATGACCACCCACAACCCAGCAGTGACAGATCAGTTACCAATTCTGGGTGGGTAATGGTGAAGGGTCTAGCGCTAGTCAGGTTGCGTTCGGGCAGCAACCACTGCACCTCTTGAGTAGGTCTGGGATTTTTTTTTTATTTCATCAGAGCAATCAAACTAGGTTTTTATAGAGGCGTCAACAGAATTTGGTTTATTGATTAAGAAATCCAATGATCTCGAAGGTTGCAGTCGTCTAGAGATGGTCTACGACTGACTTTGGTAATCCAGCCTTCAACAGCCAGTCAAAGAAGGGGACAAAGAGTATCCTTCATCTCTGAAGATGTATGGCAACCACTGCCATCACTTTCACGAACACCTGAGGGGCGCTAAACTTGAACTAAAGATAACGTCTCTGGGACAGCAGGACAAGCACATGAAAGTATGCATCTTTCAGGTCCAAGGCTACCATACAGTTGCCTGGACCCAGGGAAGGCATACCCTAGGCCAGTGCGAGCTTTTTCAGTTTGTCCTTCCTCATGACAGCACGTACCGAGTGAAAATCTGAACAGAATTAATACTTTCATCCTACTTCAGCAAAAGGCAATAGCAGAAATAACATCCTGTTGCTTTTTCAGCATCCAGGACCATCTTGGTGGCCTCTTTGCACAGCAGAGCGTGCACCTTCTGAAGTAAGATAGATAGGTGCTCTTCTGAAAGTCACTCTAATATGGGATTATGCTGTGGTGGAAAATGAAGGACAAAACCCTTATGGATGATCTGGAGGACCAATTAGTCGGTCATGATTGATTGCCACCCCTGGAGAAAAGGTTTGATCCTGCCTCACACAGGTGGATTGTTAAGAGAGGGGGTTGTAAGGAACTAATTAGGATTCATCTTGCTGATGGTAGCTTCGGACCACCAAACTTTAAGAAGCAGTATGCTGTGCAAGCAAATCAGGCTTGCCAGGTGCCAGTCTGTTCACGGAAAGAAAGGGACGGACTATCACAAGGAAAGGTGCTCTGTCACTTCTGAGGACAAAAGGCTAATGTCGAGCAGCATGCTAATGTCAAGCAGCATGGTGCGACGTACACAGGAGCATTGCTTTGACAACATTACTGACTGGATCCAGAAGTTTTCAAAGTGCGGAATGTGCAGTTAGAAGTATCCATCAAAACGAAAGGTGGCATGTATATGATTGCAAAACAAATGAGAAAATCCATTGCAAAAATAAATTAAATAGGAAATGTACGCCAAAATCAAAGCAGAGATTAGTCCACTAGTAAGGAGTCAAAGTGGACTACTTTTCAGATGGAAGTGCATCTGCAAAATGCCCAGTTACTCACAGTGAAATGAGCCAATGGATGAAGTGGGCTGACCCCTTGCTGTATACTATGGTGGGTGGATACAGTATATGAATGAAACTTCGGAGAAATGAAGGGGGTGTTTGGCCAAGAGCCCCAATATACTTCTACAAGTGTATTTTTTTAGTATCACTTTTTTGGAAAACAGGAGGCTGGTAAATCTGTCAACGCCCCAGCTAAAAAAGAAGATCAGTAAGGGAGACAGCTGAGAAGCAACAATCTTGGGAACAAAAAGAGCATTACTAAACAAATTCCAATTGGCCTTTTAGCGACAGACTCCGATGGTGAAAGACTTGTAAACTAGCGTAGTCTGAATCCAAACACTTGCAGTCTTCATTTTATCCTTGCCAGATACCAGCAAAACCTCACATTTAAGCGACGTGGTGACAGGAGAGACTGAGTGCTTTAAACTTCAGGCAATTACAGGCATCAGCACTCTCACTCACAAATTGTAGCTGTGCCAGAGTGCTTCCGCAAACACGGCTGCCTTCAAGAACTGCCATTTGCAGAACTTGAGGGGGAAAACAATCCGCCTAGCTCCAGAACATCTATTACTTGAATTTTTATTTATAGAAAACACAACTGTCTCAGTTGAGATTCCTCAGAGGGTCTTCTGAGCTGTAAGCACCGAAGCACAGGAGCCAGCAATGCAACCCTCAGGTTATATAGCCACGTCGACGCTGGTGCTTTGGACCTTAATCCAGGCCTGCCAGATCCATCGAAGCCAACGTTCACATGAAATATTAACACACTCACGCGGTTTCCATACAGATCCAACAGCATCTTATGCTGCTCTATTTATTAACAGTAATTGTAGAATCTTGGATAAGTCCAGTACCCAGCCATAAATGTGCAGCATCGCACTATATCCTCTTTGGATTAAAAGGGTCACTGACTAAATTGAGCTTGCACTTGAACAGCAGCACAACTGGTACTTTCAGTTTTTAAAAACATAAAATCAATTAAAATGGAAAACTATGAACCTTCTGCCTAATTAAGTGTTGAGCAAAAATTCTGGGCAACCACTTGCAACACTAAAGCCTTGTACAAAATCTGTTTTTTTCCTATTTAACAAGGTGGCAACAGGCAGTAAACTTGTAAAGCTGCATTTCTTATAGGGTATTTTAACATCTCAGGGTTGAAACCATGTGGGGAGGAAGGTTCTACCTGGGGGATGGAAGGAGACTGGCCCTCAAATGCTTCAAAGCTAGGAAACCTTAATATTCTAATTGGGCTTATGACACCAGCCAAACCTGGAGCACTAAAAAGTAATTAACAGCAGAACATTAGTTCATGTCTCTAGAGGTGATGGGACAAAAATAAACAGGCTCCCAGTCTTCACGGAAATGTATGTTAATTAATAAAACAAACAAAGCAGATCACAATGTGTGGAAACCCTGTCAGAAAAAAAGGTGAAGGTCACAGATGAATTACTTGGCAATAGTACGGGTCGAAACAAAATAGCAGCGAGGGAAGCGTTATATTGCAATTATTGTTCACTAACCTCGAAATTGACCTCTAACCTTCTGTGAATCTGGATATTACTAAAGACTTTATTCTTTTACTAAGAAAGATGAGATACAATTATAATGCTTCATGACTGGAGCATGCTATAAACGCAGATAGGCCTGGGACAAGAATAAAGAGTCTTCTGGTATACAGAAAGTTAATATGCGTAAGAAGAGCCCGCCACTATGTTAGCCAATGATAATACATTACTCCTATATATACACAGAAGGATTTAGGTGAAAGGTTCCATTTGCCTAATTAGAAATACAATTCTTCAGTTGTATTTATTTTTTCAAAATTCTTGATCTACCATTCTAATAACTTCTAGTACACACCTAAAATATTTTTCTTAGGTTCAAGCAAGTACTACATCAGAGAGCCCTCTTGAAATGTTGTGGCATTATGTTGCTTGCCCGAACGTTAAACAATGGTTTGGCACAGATTGTAAAATACATAAGTGAGCAAAGGTTATGTAATGTCAACTTATTCAGGGTTCAAAATCCATGAGTGAATAAGCTATTTAAAGCAGCCATATAATTAATTCAATGTATTGATTTGCTCACGTAAAAGATGAATGGATCAGGTTCCATTTGCAAAATTGAGGGGGGAATCACAAAAATGTTAAGATTCCAAAATGGACTGTTTGCTAAATAGAACATGCACTGAGCCACTACTTAAAATACTCCACCCACTGCACCTTCCTAGATCAGAAGTGGTCTTTGTGCAACCAAGAAGCTGGTCAATTTTGCAACCATTTCTAGATCCAGCTTCTCCATGAAAATACAGCTTCATCTATTATGATGCTTACAACAGTACTTTTCAAAACTAAGGGATACATGCAGTGTGCTTAGGACGCAGGATTTACTAGATCATAAGCCTCTGTTATACCAACTAGGTCACAAAGGGATGCTGCTCATAATATATTTTGTTACACTTAAAATCGCATAAAATCGACAACGTGAAAAGGGGAAATACTTCGGTAAAGCTGCTGAGTACCATCTTAGGCCACAAGAGCAGCAAATAGCGGGACATTTGGTAATAGCAAATCCCAAGTGTCGCTAATACACCACCCATTATAAGCACTTTACCGTAACGTTTAATATTACAGGTGCTTTTGATGCAACCAGTAGTGCACAACATCATATATTCTAGCAAGGTATCCTAGGATTAGAAGTTATTTGGTAAATAACTTCGGACATCTAAAATACTAAAAAGAAAATTAACATTACCATCTCGACAGCTCATATGGAAGTTGAATCTGATAAAAACTCACAATTAGATCGATTCCTATAGTGATCACAAGATGGGTCTTCTAAGCTTCTGTAAATAATCCTTGACCAGGGGGGACCATATATGCGAAGTAAATCCTGTTTCTCATAATATTCTTGTTTGTGCTCTGCCCCCAGCTATCCATATATGCCACTATTTCCTGTTTGCTTTGGTGTTCTCCCGGACTGCTTGTTTCTGCACAATAGTTGTTTTCGGATTTCAGTTAGGTCTTTAAATAAAAAGAAAATATCAAGAATAGTGGAGTGCATGCAAGGAAATCTTGTACGAAACATGTTCACAGGAAACAAAGTGGAAAGCCAATAAGTTAATATGTCAAGGAAATATAGGAGTTGAAATCAAGTTTGTTACGTTCAGAAGGATAATATTTAGTTGTCGTAAAAGAGAAATTAAGTACTTGGGAGGTTCCTGTAACCATGTGGTTTGTGAGTGCTCTTTTGTACTACAGCAATATTTTTGCCATTAACTGTGCACACGCAACGCAGGACTGACTATGAGGCTGGAAGCAGAATAGAACGGAACCCCTGGGTACCATCTGTCCTGAAAGGACCATGATTACTGAACCTACACAAACTCTCTATCGCGCGCCAGAGGTGGGGCAAGTGGCAGACAGTGCTACTGAGAATGCATTTAGCTTGAAGGAGAATAGGGACTAGCGTTGATAAAGTACTGGACTACCGCCTCTTCCGGGAGACACGTACAGGCCTCCGCTTTCACTTAAGCACCCCAGGATGTCAGTCTACCTCAGAATCTGACAAACCGCCTCAAACATTTATTAAGGCTTATAATTAGACATCTGAAATCAAGAGTTATAAACCTAAAAATAAAGCTGCCCAGGTTCATGACACGGAGGCAATTCAGTAAGGAATTTACAATCCACCCTTTCAAAGGCCCCTTGATGGGTAGTTAAAATATAGAACATTGTTAACGTTTAGTTGCATTCCATCCATGAAGCATATACTTTTGAATCTACTTACATTGACAAAGTTAACAAACTTACAAATAAGTATATAAACAACCCTTCATCAAAAGAAGGGGTGGTAATGAGGTGCGTTTTTATGAAGGTGTAAAGACTGCTCGCGTTCAGATTATATTATAAACTAGTATTTAGTCATATGGTAACCTAGAAGGGTTGGCTACGTCAGGTGTCAGTAGTGTAAAGTTTCATTTGTGTAGAAGAAATGGTAGAATACTAGCTTTGGTCAGCAGCTTCACAGTGGGACATATTTCTAGTCATAAAACATAATTTTCTGTTGAAACACTCCATAACTTGTGAAATCCCTGATGTAAGATGACACCAGTGTACGGTCATGTCAGCCACTGCCATCATTAACATACAAAAAAACATCTCCGTTAGAAATAGACGGGCCAGCTGTTCGCTTCATCGCTAGATATAATTGGGCGTACGGCCATATGCTCACGTGTGAAGCAGGCGGACTTATCGCGCAGAAATGTGCAGACTTGAAGTCGTAAAAACCCGATCTTGCAAGGGGAGACGCATATTGCTATAAACTAGGCGTGAAGCATTTCTTTTCAGATCAATTCATCACTATCTCTGCACCTGTGATGGCAAAAAAGGGCCCCCTAACTGCCCCAATGTGTGAGGGAGCCGAGGAGAGCGGTCGGCATGCGTCGCGCGGACCATAGAGCAGGCTCCGCTGCTGCGCGAGCCGCAAAGGGACGCGGCAAATGAAAACATCTGAGCGAGTCCAAAACGGGAAATGAGAAAGTGCAACATAAAAATACAACATGTCCCAGGGCAGACGTCCAGGCGGGCTGCCAGCTCTTTAAAACCTTGTTAATGAAGGCACAGTAGCGGCTCAATATGGAAGCAATGGCGCAGAAACCAGAGGGCACGTTACGGGAAACGCCCAAATCATCAGCACCTTAAAAGACTTTAAATCCGATTCAGACGGCGAGCATCACCCCCGCCCCCAACGTGCTGCACTTTCATGCGTAGCGTGGCCGAAAGGGGGGCGGGGACGCGATGAAACGCACGAGACAGGGAAAGTCCAACGGTTCTAATTAAGGAAGCAATAGCTTCCGGCTCCCTTATCTTTTCACACTGGTCCAGACAACACTGCCTTGCTCGTTCACCTGGCATGTTTGCCTTTCCATGGTTTTCACCATCTATTGCAACCGTTCACAAGTTAATTCTATTGCTCATTTAATCAGCACATCTTCAATGTATCATTCAATAGCGATTAAAACAGAACGCTGCCTCTTCTGTAGAGATAACTTCATAGGAGCCCCATTCTCCCCCCCTGTATCCTCTCAGTTGGAGAAAAGTGGCTCGACCTCCTTTATCTACACAAGCACGTGCTGATGGCCACAGACATATCCATATAAACAGAATTCTGAGAAACAGATTCGAGTGGTACCGAAGAGCAGGACAAGGAGAGAGCCAGGGCATACCCGTAACATACTTTAATGACGGAGAAACTCACAGCCCACAACCTAGCGGGAGCCTCTATTCAGGATATGCAAACATAGGAGATCATCATTGGTGTAAGAAATTCTTGGAATATACAGCACAATTTCTTTCTATACTCAAACACGTGCATCGAAAGCAAATACATATTAGGGAGGAGTGTGGCAGTGAGTAAAGTAAGTAAACGCCCAGTCCAGCCTGCACCAATAGATCAACAGACCACACAATACATTTTTAAGTCGAGCCTTCCAGACACAGCAGCTGTCTAGATGCTAAAAGCATATTGTGAGTTTACCAATAACATACAGGGGCCTGGAGCCCGCAAATTGTTTACCATTGGTCGGCCTTCCTGTCACTTATTTGCCTGCTTCGTATTCATGTCCCAGCTAGTCACTTTTTTGTTTGTTCCACCAATTAAGCATGGCCTTTTTACCATCTTGATTGGCTGGCTTCCCTGCTTCCACAGCCTGCTTTTTAAGCACTACTTTTGTTTTCTTTGTTTAGCACTCCATGAGAGAGCATGTATATTCCAGCTGTCTCCATTGTGTACTTCTGCACACCGTGCTTCTCCTCGCCCTTCTATGTCACACTCCCTCATGGTCTTCCCAATTGCTTTCTCACCAGTGTGCTTCTCCCCAATTGCTCCATGTTTCTCTCTTGCCCATTCCTTCTTCTCCCTACCTTCCTCTGGTGCGATCCTCACCCATGCCCCATTCTGTCGCCGACTGCTACTACTACTACTACTTTACCCCTACCTGCACTGCTTTACCCACCTTCTCCCTCCATGTTACTCACCCTCACCCATGCCCTCTGTGTTACTCCCCCACTAGGTTTTGTGTATTTTCTTTTTTTTTTACATGCCATTTCATGTGGCTGTTTTTTATTTTATTTTAAGACAGCACATGCACTAGTTGTTGCTATGCATGTGAGTTTACAGAGCACTTACAGCCCGCCCATTGCTTACCATCATCGGTTGGCATAGTTTTCATTCATTTGCATGCTTCTTATTTGTTAGCTTTCACAGGCTTTCCTTCATCTTCTTGTGTTTGTCCCTCTCATGGACCATAGATGCATTCCTTGTGCCCTCCCACTGCTCATTCTTCAAGCGCTCTGTTTAAGCACTCTACAAGAGTCTGCATGTTTTCCAGCTGCCTCCCTTGTGCACTCTCCCTCTGTGTTCCTCTTTCTCATCCTCCCTCGGTTGCTGTTCTTGATTTACTAGTAAGTCCCTATGTACAGTCCACCACGTGTCCCAAGAGCCTGTAAATCAAATGCTACTAGCGGGCCTGCAGCACCGACTGTCACCAACATGAGTAGCCCTGCAAACAGGTCTCAAACCTGCCACTGCAGTGTCTGTATGCAGTTTTGAACTGCCATTTGAACCTGGCAAATGCACCCATTTGCCAGGCCCAAAACCTTACCTTTTACTGCATGGAAGGCACCCCTAAGGTAGGCCCTGGGTAGCCCCATAGGAAGGGTGCAGTGCATTAAAAAAAGGACATGTCCTGGTAGTGAAATACTGCTAATTCAGTTTTACACTGCAGCAAGGCCTATCTCTTCCATGGGTTAGAATTGGAGCTGTATTGCAACATCTATATTCATTGTGTATCTGCCAGTTGGAAGCTTTTAGTGAAGTTGATTTTTAAATTGCAGGTCTGAAAATGCCATTTTCAGAAAGTTGGATTTTTTTTTTACTGTAACCATTCTGTGCCTCTGCCCGCCTCTGAATACAAGTCTGGGTCAGGACAACAGTTTGGCTGTTTGTGCATTCACTCTAGACAGTCACACAAAGGGAGCTGTGGTGTGCACTGTATAGCCTGATGGCCCTCATCAGGTTGATGGGCCTTCCTGAGCTAGAATAGTGGGAGGAGCTGACACTGACAACTGAATAGGGCTGTACCTGTCTTCAAACAAAGCCATCTCCACCCCCAGCAGTGTGTCTGGAACCAGGGCAAGAAAAGGCAGGGTCTTATGCACTACAAAGACCTTCCTTTGAAGTTTGACAACTTCAAAGGCTAAAAGGGGTGTAAGTAACTTTGCTGTGCAGACCTGCTGCTTGCTGCTTCTGGCCTGGGAATGAAAGGACTGGACTTTGCTTTCTACATCCTACTTCTAAGGTTCTACAAGGGCTCAAGTTGAGCTAGCCTCCTGTTAGGAAGTCTCAGGATCATCAAAGACTTCAACTACCAGCATCTTGGCTCTCATGCGGAGAGTCCTGTCTTGCCACACAGTGCCAAATCCAGTTCCTGGGCCCTTGGAAAGGAGTTCTGATGATTCCAAGAAGAAAATACACGCTTTGACTCCAAGCATCGTTTGGAATCGGTGCAGCACTGCCAAAACTCAATCATCGCTGCTGCCTGCACCGGAGCGTGATTGTCGCTGAACACAACAGCGGCTTACAATACAGGCCCCAGCTTTTCATCACAGCACCTCCGATGAACTGCAGCTGAGTGAGTCTCAAGCACTACATCACTTAAGTCCCAACTGTGATGCAGCGCTTGCTTCAATGCTGTGGAATCGATGCAGCACAACTTGACTATCGACGGATCTTCCCTGGACGCCATTTTCTTCGACACCGCACCAAGGAACTGTGCTATGTGTCCAAAAATAGCACATCACCTCTCTTGCTACAGTAAGAAACTGACACATTACCTCCCCACCTAGCAGTAAGGAACCAACGCCTTACCTCACCTGTAGCAGTAAGGAACAGATGCATCGCCTGCTTTTCTGGTGCCTCACCTTCCCTGCGCCTCCTGTCACCTTAGATTTTTGATGCATCTTTGGTACTTTGTCCTGATCAAGAGCAACCACTGTTTTTTAAGAACTGAACTTTATTTAATCTTTGAAAATTCATATCTAGACTGGTGTATGCTGGATTTTTGTCTTTTTGGTCTAGTTTTATTCAGGGAAATATTGCTATTTTTTAAACTGGTGTGGGGTTCGTTGGTATTGTTTTCACTGTGTAAGTGTGTACAAATACTTTACATATTGCCTCTGGGATAAGCCTGACTGCTCTATGCCAAGCTACCAAAGAGATGAGCAGGGGTTATCTTAGGTGTGTAATCCATTTACCCCGACTAGAGTAAGGGTCCCTATTTGGACAGGGTGCAAACCACTGCCAACTAGAGACCCCATTTCTAACAGGTTAATTGTGTCATAGCAGGTTTTTTAAAAAACATTATTTATAGCCATGCTGTACACCAGTGGAGCTGTGGCACTGCATGGCTAAAACCATTGCCAAAGCAAATAGTTCTCATAAGCACAACTTATTGGCTTTGTCAATGCTGGCTTTTGATTTATCCATTATGCACTCCATTGGGGATGATGGACAGCATGACTAAAAACCACTGAAAAAAGTCAATAAGTCCCAAAGACCTATTGGCTTTGCCATGGCCCCCAACAACTACTGAATTTACGAATGTTGTCTCTCTCCGCCCCCCCCCTCCCCCCAACTATTTATTGTAGGGGGAAATAGACCTCTAGCTATTACCTACTCATGTAACTATTTCCTGTATCCCTTAGTCCTCCTTTCTTGTCCTTTCTCGTAATTTTTACTCTTGATTTTTCTTTTCTTTCAATTTTATTACCCTGTTGCTATTTCCCAAGGTAAGTTCAACAGAAAATAATGCATGCCACTCTTAACATTATTAGTTAACCCAACTTTCATACCTGAATATTAGTGAACAAAACCAGAACTCATTACCCGACCCAGGGGTCCAAAGATTTATATCGATGGAAATGAGCATACAAGTTAGTACAATATCAGAGTAACTAATTCATGGCCATCCATGCACTCGTCTAACACACTCCAGATACACTTTTATGAGCACTTCACACTATGTAATATGAACACTTCACATTATGTAACATGAACATTTCAGTCACATGGGCACTGTGTGTGTTGCTGCTTATTTTCACAAAGTGTGCAGTGTTTTTTTCTATGTTCAAGCTCAACCTCTGGGTAACGTTTCACATGTCTCTGGTTCTAAACCCAAGGTCTGCTGATATGCATTATCAGCCCTTCTGTTTAAGGCTGAGTGTTCGTCACCACCTCCTCTCATCTAGAACAGCTCCCCCACCTCAACCCCTGCCAGAAACACACATTTAAAGCTCCTACAAGTCAATTCTGGATCCATCAGTGCAAATTAAACATACCTTGCAATTTCAATGTGAATAGCTACCATCACAAGATATAAAGCTAGTCTTATTACAAATCTGTGTGCAGACACACAATGTTACTATTGGCTCACAACTGATCTCTCCATTTAAGGAAGAATGGCGGCTGGGGAAGTGATTAGCATGTGTCCCCAGTGTATCTTCAGACCTTGCCCTCTACAGGCGCTCTGGTTCATCAGACAGGCCACTTTTTGAAAAGGTCTATAACTAGTGAAAAAAAAACAGAAAACTGAATAGATGAATACTACTATTGTATCAACCCACTAACTAATACTAAATCACCAGATATTTAGATGTATTCAGATTTATTTTATCACATATATATTTTTATTTACACATTTTTTTGATTATTTAAACATATTAGGGAAAATAGTTAACATTTCATGGATAAATTTCACAGTATTTGATGCGCAAAATAATGTGTCAAATAGACAGGCCACACAGGTGCAACACATGCCTTTCTGTATGTTCTTACTCTGTGTGCTATGTGTACACACACACACAAATACATAGACAGTCATTGAAACAACTAAAGGTTAAAAGTAATGTTATAGTTAAGTTAATTTGTCAGGGACATTAACATTTTGAACAAAAAAATCCACTGAAATTATAACTCTCGCCCCTGCCATGCACTGCTTATGACCTCACATAGGACATCACTCATGACATTCTATGACAATGTATGACATCACTGATGGAATCATCCAATCAGGGTGTAAGTTTGTTGTATATTTTACATAGTGGCGGGTAAATACAATTTTACTTTTGATCTAATTTTGCACAGCCTTTGTCCAGCTAATAGGCATAATTGTTTAAAATGCATGTGCTCCTAATGAATCATAGGTTTGTAGAGGTATTGAACAAGGTCTAGCGTTAATCTTTGTTTTGAAGAGTAACTGGGTGTGCCAGATCCCTTTTGTTCATTATGCTTCACACAATTTTTATTTTTGTTAATTGCCCAAGTACTGTAATGGCTGCCAGCAACATTTCTCGTGTTTAGGGTAAGCACTCAAGAGTACATGCGTTTTCCAGCTTTTTCCCCTCCAAAAGAAATTCCTGAAACAGGAGCTGAGAGGAAAGGCAATAGACGGAGCATAATTTAGGTTGCACTTTAAAAACCAAACCTGCAGTTTTCTTCTTCTGTTAGTCTTGGTGAACAATGATAAGCAGAAAGTATATATTTCTTGCAACATGTTAATTTTCTCAGCCCTTGAGGTAATTATAGGAAAGATAGCATGTCTGTGTGTTTCTAAACAATCTTATCAACAGCTTTTTAAAAAATCTGATGTATTTTCATTGATTCTAATATCTTTTTGCAACAAGTATTTTACTGCTTTTCGGTGGGTTTCATTTTGATCAAGAATTCTAATTTTATTTTCCATATATACAATCATCCTACCTATATCTTATGGATGCACACCAAACAAAGGATTTAAGTGGTTTATGGGGGAGGTGCTGGTGTGATTGTGCGTTATAAGAAATATAGTACCTACTGATGAACATTATAAGGATATTGCAAGTCACCTCGGAGTTGAATGACCTTAAAATGAATACAGTCTCCTGCATCTTTCCTCTACATAGCTCAGAACTTCTGTGTGACTCACAATATTCCAATAATGTAACGCAGGGAGTACTTTCTCCTATAAATACATTCTTCTTTAAGGGTGTAACTAGATCAACACACACGACCGAGGATAAAATATAAAATTAAAATAAAAAGCTGTCATGCAAAAAGAGTAAAACAAAGTATGAAACGTTCTCCACCAGTCCAACAACAAACCATCCGACAAAGTTTTAACAATTCACTCTATGAAACTCGAAACAAATAGGAAAAAAACCTTGTAAAATCCAGACTTAAGATTACTGTATAGCAATCTTTCAAGATCTTCGTAAAATGAAGCAAAAAGTATTCTCCTGATAATTCGGGTAGAATTGTGGCTAGAAGGAAAGCGCTGATTTCAAATTTTTCTCTATTTAATCACCACAGCTACATGTGGTAAAGTTTGAGCACTGATTTGTATTAAGGCAGAATTGCAATGTACGATAAACTGGGGAATAAACACAAATGGCCTTGTAATCCAGCCAACAAAAAAATTAAGCTTAATTTCCGAATACTTCGCCACTGTAATTCCCTGGATTTATGGTTATCAGACTACTTTTCGACTCCTTTACTGAAAAGCAAGCGATTAAATGCAGATTTGACCAAGAGACTGCTTTCGACTGTGTTAATTCGGAATTTCTGCCCACCTGTTGGCGATTGGGATACACTTCATACACTGGATTCGGGACAATCACTAAAGGTCAGCATGTTGTATATTGCTGAATGTGTGGACACAAATCCCTTCTCTCACAGTGGAGATTTAGAAGAAATGCCCACTGAGCCCCCTCTATCCTGATTGTTTGTAATAAATACGGATGCATTCTTAAGAGCATTAGACTGAACAGTGGAATTAAATTAACCCTAGTCGGGAGAGGAAAGAAAACTGGGTACATTCCGCAACATGCACAACAGACATCCTGCATTTACACTTTGAATTAGCAGAGGATACTCACTCTAGCCTTTGACGCAGTCTCCGTTCTTCAGGGTGAACTGTTTTTTAATCAGACAGTGAATGAGTGCAACCCCATGCTCCAATTTTTTGTTTGAATAGGCTAACATTGGCTGGAATAGCTAGGGGTTACTTTTCCCAAGAATGCAAATATATCATCTAGTGACCCAACGATTTACACCATCAGGTGTTATTATGACAGGCAGACCCACTAGTCGAGTCCCTGGCAGAGGAGTCAATGTGTCCAGTGGCTTAATCCCTACACACCTATAGGTGAGACACCGATGTAAAAAAATATATAATACGTAAGCATGGTTGCTTCTTAAAAGAATGCGGTGCTTCCAGTGCTTTCCAATCAAAAACAAGATAGAGATGCATCAGATAAACGAGAAACCGCTTTTAGTCTAAGAAAGTTAATAATATATAGTCAGATGCACAGAGTGTAATGTGCTAGCTATTTCCATTGCGGAGACAGAATTACGTCTCAGACCCAGCCTCCTGAAACAGTCCTCCCTTAATACTCTTGCTACTGGATCTAGGAATTCGATTAATTTGTCCTCCATGTTTAATCATCACAGATGTGAACAATTGACTGCTGTCCGCTCTTACCTGTAATAACAATCTCTCGTCTCCTATGACAGCTGCCTGGTTCCAATCGATAACTTCGGAAAACGGCAACTCCCATCCATTACTAAGCATGACTGGGACACATGCAGCCTGCGGACCAAGCCAACATATTATGAGAAGATGCACCTTCAATGGTTTGACATTCATCTACAAACACAATCCTGTAACATTTGACGGGTACATCCTACAAAGGACTGGGACATCAAAAACAAGACCCAGAAATGGTTGCCTTGTTTCTCGTTCTAAAGTGCTTGCTTCCAGTTTCGACATTTAATACCAGTGTTCCTGAACCGTGTTAGTATTGGCCAACCCAATTTACCAACCTTTGAGGGATGAATGGGTTAATCAACACTGCTCGGATTTGAACCGGTGGCTTGCACTTCTAACACAGATATGGCCAGTGGGCAGTTTACATTGGAAGCCAGCAGTCAGTACAGAAAGAACAGAACTTAAGGTGGACCATTAATTCCCCTTTAATGGATCTGTACATTGCCGCCACCGCAGCCAGGGCCATCTCGAAGCCACACAGCAGACTTCAATTCGGCTAGAATGCATGAGGCAGAGGATGAGAAGTGTGTGCAATCAAGGATTCATTCTTTGCAACTGGCCCCTCCTGCCAAAGGTGGTGTGCGTTGCGATGCCCACCGCTATTGCAAAGCTCCTACATTTTTGAAAATTAGACAACTGAAAGATAAAACATCAACTTGTAACTAGAAATGGCAAAACAGGATACTAGCTTAAAAGGAACTGTGTTGGTCTGTTGAAGGTTTAACTAGTGGCAGTGGCCTGTGGAACAGATATGGTAAGCGGAGGTATCCACCCAGTTGTATTGCTACCTTGTTTTATTAACAGAAAGAATAAAGCTGGCATGCTACATGACAACACTTGTTTTTTCTATGGTCAACACACCCAGCTCAGTGCGTCCATACTGCTACGGTTTCGTTATGAAACTAAGAACCTTTTAACATTGTCTGGTGGTGATGGGGCAGCCAGCTCTACAGTGGCCTACAAGGCCTATTCCCTCCTTCCGAGCTCTAGTCGTCAGCACCGGCCTTGAGATATTGGTGCCACTTGAGGTCTACTACAGTCATGCAAGACACACTGGGCCATGCTTCGGACGCAAAGCTCCTCTCGGGGCGGTCTGGCTGGGCCAGTCTTCTGACGTGAACCTCCTCTAGGGGTAGGCTTGACACAATGGGCCATGCGTCCGATGTAAAGCTCCTCTCGGGGCAGGCAGTACACACTGGGCCATGCTTCCAACACAAAGCTCCTCTAGGGGGCAGGCTGTACACACTGGGCCATGCTTCCAACACAAAGCTCCTCTAGGGGGCAGGCAGTACACACTGGGCCATGCTTCAGACATGAAGCTCCTCTAGGGGGCAGGCTGTACACACTGGGCCATGCTTCAGACATGAAGCTCCTCTGGGGGCAGGCAGTACACACTGGGCCATGCTTCTGACGCGAAGCTCCTCTGGGGGCAGGCAGTACACACTGGGCCATGCTTCCGACGCGAAGCTCCTCTAGGGGCAGGCAGTACACACTGGACCATGCTTCCGACGCGAAGCTCCTCTAGGGGCAGGCAGTACACACTGGACCATGCTTCTGATGCAAAGCTTCTCTCGGGACAGGCACTACACACTAGTCCAAGCTTCTGACGTGAAGCTCCTCTCGCAGCAGGCAGTAGACACTGGGCCATGCTTCAGTTGCGAAACTCCTCTGGGGCAGGCAGTTCACACTGGGACATGCTTCTGACGCGAAGCTCCTCTGGGGGCAGGCAGTACACACTGGGCCATGCTTCTGATGCGAAGCTCCTCTAGGGGCAGGCAGTACACACTGGGCCATGCTTCTGATGCAAAGCCCCTCTCGACCAGGCTGTATACACTGGGCCATGCTTCTGACCTGAAGCTGCTCTCAGGGCAGGGATTACACACTGGGCCATGCTTCCAACACAAAGCTCCTCTAGGGGGCAGGCTGTACACACTGGGCCATGCTTCAGACATGAAGCTCCTCTGGGGGCAGGCAGTACACACTGGGCCATGCTTCTGACGCGAAGCTCCTCTCGGGCAGGCAGTACACACTGGGCCATGCTTCTGACGCAAAGCTCCTCTAGGGGCAGGCAGTACACACTGGGCCATGCTTCTGACGCAAAGCTCCTCTGGGGGCAGGCAGTACACACTGGGCCATGCTTCCAAGACAAAGCTCCTCTAGAGGCAGGCAGTACACACTGGGCCATGCTTCTGACGCGAAGCTCCTCTCGGGGCAGGCTGTATACACTGGGCCATGCTTCTGACCTGAAGCTGCTCTCAGGGCAGGGATTACACACTGGGCCATGCTTCCGACGCGAAGCTCCTCCTGGGGCAGGCCCTATACACTGGGCCATGCTTCTGACGCAAAGCTCCTCTGGGGGCAGGCAGTACACACTGGGCCAGGCTTCTGACGCAAAGCTCCTCTGGGGGCAGGCAGTACACACTGGGCCATGCTTCTGACGCGAAGCTCCTCTCGGGCAGGCAGTACACACTGGGCCATGCTTCTGACGCAAAGCTCCTCTGGGGGCAGGCAGTACACACTGGGCCATGCTTCTGACGCAAAGCTCCTCTCGGGCAGGCAGTACACACTGGGCCATGCTTCTGACGCAAAGCTCCTCGGGGGGCAGGCAGTACACACTGGGCCATGCTTCTGACGCAAAGCTCCTCTCGGGCAGGCAGTACACACTGGGCCATGCTTCTGACGCAAAGCTCCTCTTGGGGCAGGCAATCACACTGGGCCGAGCTTCTGACGCAAAGCTATTCTTTGTTTAGAACACACATACTAGATGAGATTGTGGCCCAAGTCCAAAGTAAAAAAGTGCGGGGACTAATTATATTCTACTCACGAAGGCATCACAGGAAGTGACATCACCTTGCTTCAAAGGACAAAGGAGATTTTACAAATTACCAAATTAATAATCATAAATAGGGTTGTTGGTTTTACTTTTATTAAATCAGATGACAATGTTTTTAGAGACCGTTGTTAATTTTCCTTTGAAACTGCTTTTAGTAAGTAAAATAAATCTGCTGGGTGCATTTTTTAAACATTACACTTGCTGTTATTGCTTGCTGGTTACTGCTGATATTATTTGTCCAGCTCCAAAGAACCAACGTGTTTGCAATTTGGTGAAGCGGGCCTATTCCCGAGATAAAGGATTAAAACCTAACTCCCTTCAGTGTCCTGATCACAAACCAAGGGGATGCTGCCAGCGGGATGGAGGCTCACAAACATACTGAGGCCAGGCTCAATGCTGCAGTGCTGGGGCCCTCGGTGACACCTCTCAGTCTCGCGCTAAGGCAGAGTCCGCTTTCTAAAAAACAGTTGGGGGACTCTGCACACTCAACATCCACCCCGACTTGTGCCCAGAGCACCCCCTGTAAATCTCTGCTGTTCTGAAATGCAACAACCCTACTCTAAATTCTAAAGGCTCTAAAATGGCCTTCTCCAAATCCCTAGATGGTCTGCCAGAATATCAGTAACGCTACTGTGTCCTGATTCTTTATAGATATACTGCTCCATTGGATGTAGATTTTACATTATTGGCTCCAATCCCATGCTTTATTTTTATAAATATTATCTCGGGCATTATTTTTGCGAGACAATATTAAAGCCAATGATACTTTGGTATCAGACCAATTGCAAGGACTATGAAATGGCCCTGGGCCTTCAGATTACACTGCCTTCCTCCAAAGACAGTGTTCTCAAATGGCACCCGCCAGTTCTATGGACCCAGTGCTTTCAAGCGACTCTGCCCGCAATGCTCTTACCTGCAGTGCCTCCAGAAACCTGAAGGATCCAAGCCTGCGGCCTCGTGGTACCAGGCAGAAAGTGGCATTGTGCAGCATTTCTCGATAATCATACCTGCAAAACAAAGAGGGGGCAGTCAGCGACTTGTACACAACAAGCAAGTCAAACCATTTAAAACAGTGAGGTTTCTACTGTGAACCAGAGTCAAGAAGCGCATCATCATTCAGACGCCACACCAACCCCCATTATGTATTCTACTGAAACAGAAGCAGCCAAGGAGTGTCTTTTGGGGTTCAGAGAGATGTGAGGGGAGAGAGCAGGGAGAGATGTCTAGAAACGGGATACTCTGAAAAGGAAATCAAACTCTTGAAGCCCATGGAACGTGTGCAAGCATGGAGGACTCTGCATTGTCTAAAAAGAGACCACGGAGTTGGGCCCCAGGTCTCAGGCTTAGCACCCACTGTGGGCGCAACCTGCGGGGCACCATGCCAGTATGGTCACTTAGTGAGAAAAAAAATGAAAGCACACGCTCAGGGTTGAATTTCACGTTCAGTTTTTGAAATGGCTTAAACCTAATAAGAGTGGAAATTTCAATTACATTTTTAAAGACAAACAAAAACTTAACATGACATAGAAATAAACGTGCAAAAACTTCACGTTATAAAAAACGATGAAAAAGGAATTTTTGTAACAGCATCATAAAAGCATGCAGAAAAATAGTAGTCTTAAATGATTTTGTACGTACAAATAACATAGGGTGTGAAGTATTACAATAAAAAAATCTTTATTTTGAACGTTTCATAAATGTATGCATGGTGAATTCTCATGTTTTTGAGTTTACCTCTAATCAATTTAAAATTGCAATTACATAATAAAATAAAACATTTAATTTATTAATTAGTATGATTAAACCTTGTGAATTTTATAGAATACTTATATTGTGTGATAAACTGCACCGAAGTGAAAGAAAAATAGGCGCTACACCTTTCTACTAAAAGATGCATTCGTGAAACTTTGAGACATTGCTCTTTACACACGTGCTAATAATAATTTCTTCAAACGAAAATGTAAATCAATATTATAAAGTGCATTTACATGTTGGTACCTATAAATGTGGTTGTCCCTATTTCTAATATATGCACACAGAGCCTAAAAAAGTCACTTGATGTAATGGGTGAAATGGCTATACTTATTTGTTGTCCTGACTAGACTGGGCTTTGGGCCAAAATTCTGCGACTGGGTAAAGACCCGTTGGGAAGAGTAAGGGTGAATGGAGCATTTCAGGGCCCTTCTCGCTTGGTCGAGGCACCAGACTGGTTGCCTGCTGTCCCCCTTTATCTTCACCCTTGTGTAGGAGCCGCTGGCAGCCTGGATCAGGACCGACCAGATGATATGGGTAATCCCCTCAAGTGAAGGATGGGAAGAGCGTATCTCCCTAAATGCCGATGACAATTATACTATATGTATCCAGGCCGTATTATTCAATTACTCATATCCTCCAAATCTTCGAGCTGTTTGGTAGTTACTCAAGCTACAGAGTCAACTGGGCCAAATCTGTGGTTTTCCTCTTGTTGGGTCCTCCTCTTAGATTGCCGCCACAGTCTGCGGCTCCAATCGAACTGGTGAACTTCAAATACCTGGGCAACTTTGTGACCAGAGCTCAGCAGTTGTTTCTGAAACAATCTTTCTCCTCAAATAGAACGACTTAGGTCGGATGTAGCGCATTGGCGGAAGCCGCACTATACAAGATGGTGTCCCTACCAAGACTCTTGTAGGAAGTACAAAACACGCCCTACCCTGTTCCCCTGACCTTCTTTAACACCTTGACTGCTAAGGCAATTCCCGCTGTGTGCCAAGGAATGTAGGATCCCATTGTTCAGGACGAGCTCAGCTCGTCATAAGCACACGACCAGTGTACTGCATGACGAGCTGAGCTCGTCATGAGCAGCGAAGGGGTTAATCAAGTAGATCAGTAGATCAGGAGCTCCGGGTCTTATAGAGTGGATTGCCTTGAAGAAGCTACAGAGAGGAATATATGACGGAGGTCTAGCGGTCCCAAACTTTTAACTATATTACTGGGCCTCACAGATGCTCGTGATTAAGGAGTTGGTGTTTGCAGACTGGGGTGAACCTGCCTATAGGGATGACAGAGACAATTACAGGCAAAAACTATGAAGCCAAATTGTACATCCGGAAGATGAGGGCTCTCCCCGTTCACACAGCCACTGTGGTCCAGTCCTGGACAGAAGCTGAGACCCACGTCGGAAGCTGTGGTATTTTGACAGAGTTGACCCGATTTGGTTGAGCGACAGACTGTCAGAAGTCTCGAGCTTAACTGGCTTATCGGGATAGGCGAAAATAGGCAATGAGCACTAGGACGTGTGGAGGAGTAGAGCCTTCATTTCCTTGGAGTCCTCAAGGCAAGAGTTTGACCTGGCAGCGTCTCAGACAATTAATTACTACAGGTTGTGCCACACACTTCGGGTGCACATCCAGGAGGGATGTGGTCTCCCAGTCTCCTCCCCCCTGGAGGACAGTGTACTACTAGACCTTATCCCAAAACAGGGGGTCTAAGTGATCTATAAAAAGTTGATAAATAACTCACCGGACCCACCGGGACCTCTGAGAGTGAAGTGGACAGATGACTTAAGTGACACAGATGAGAAACGGATGGAAGCTCGTCAGGGCCCCAGAGAGATAGCAATATTTACACTATTTAGATTAGTGCAACTGAAGATTCTCCACAGAACATATTATTCTTGCAGTCTAATACACAAAATGGGAAGGGCGGGAGACCCTCTATGATTGAGGGGTTGTGGGCAGGAGGGCTCCTTTTTCCATACCCTCTGGGGGTGCCCACAGATTCTCGGATATTGGGAGACAGTGACTGTTACCATGTTGCTGGTATTCTCAGTGGAGGTCCCGCTTGAGGCAAAGGGGTTGCTGCTGTTGATACAGGGGGAGGAAGACTGACTCAGACATGCTCTAATACGGTTAGCACTGGCTGCGTAGGTATGCAAAAAGGAATATTGCACAGGACTTGGTATAGAGGCTTCTACCAGTGATGGCAGCCTGGAAGTAAGACCCTGACTGGTGCCAGAGGGCGGAAGAAACAATATATCGGGGTTGGTGGTGCCTTAAAAAATGGGGAAAAATATGGGTCCCATGGTAAGCAACCCATGCATTAGACCTGGGGTGAGGACAACTATGCAATGGGGGTGGGGGGATGCCCTTCAGTGACCTTACTGTAAATGATTTATACTACAATTGACTTTTGCAAGATGTTAGATCTGGCATCATTGGCATGAGTCTCCCTTCCATTTTGACGGATTGCCTCCTCTGTTTTGATATGTTTTTGCTGGTTATATGCTTTGGGCACTGTGCCACTGCTATTCAGTGCCACAGTGCAAGTGCTCCCTATGTTAAATTGTGTACTAATTGGTGACTCCATGATTGGGTTATTTGATTTACCTGTCAGCCCGTAGTACAGCGCACCATGTGTGCCGAGGGCTTGTAAATCAAATGCTGCTTGTGGGCTTGCAGCACTGGTTGTGCCACTCACAGAAGCAGCTTGTAAAGTGTGTCTCAGGCCTGCCATTGCAAGGCCTGTGTGCAGTCTAGCACTGCCATGTCGACTTTGCCAAGTGCACCCACTTGCCAGTCCCTAAACCTTACCTATGCTTCATATTGTTGTTGTAATACTTTATTCGATAGATATATATCATGAAAGTATAAACATTTAAAAAAAATACATAAAACAATCCATCCAATAGTACTACAATTCCATCCAGAACAGCAAGGGTAAAAACAAAGTTAAAAACAATACATTCTTTCTAAAAAGAGTTATACATTGCCCAACAACCTTGAGCGAATTAGCCAGGCACCCGCTAGATATTTGGCGACCCCACAGATAATAAACATGGAGACAGTGTTGGTTGAAATAATACGCAGGGCTGATCTGTGATCCTTCACTCCCAATTCCCTGCATACTGGTTTCAACCATTTAGCTCTAACATGCTTATAGGCTGTACATGCAAACAAAAAGTGGCCGAGGGTTTCCTCTGGACATGGGCAGCCAGGGCAATTTAAGTCATGCCCTCCCTTGGTCTTCCACCCTTCCATGAATTTTTTAAGGGGCAGGGTACCATATCGTAATTTCAAAAACAAAGTTCTATCTCTGGGTAATTGGATAAAATCCAGAAAAGGTTCTAGCTTCCTTGAAGGTTTATGATCCAAAAAGTTGGACGTCAGGGTTCCCTGGTTTGAGTTAGAGTTAACCTTAGCCTCAACACAATACCAATAAAGTTTTTTTGACAACTTGTTTGGCGGGGTGGCATTGTGAGACCCAGGACTCTCCCAAACCTATGGATATTGCCAGCGTTTTGAGGTTGTTTAGCCACTTGTTTGTGACATTTAGGGAAATTAACTCGTCCAACACTAGAGCGTATTGTGCTAGTTCTTGTGTCCTAAGGCGCACCCAGTATAGCATCGGCCTTAGTTGGACTTTATCTGTGATTGGTTTTTTACCCATATCAAAAAATAGTGGTGTCAAAGGGGTTGAAACTGGGAGTGAGACTAAGTCTCTAATGAACTTGTTCTCCGCAGTAGCCAGGGCCTTGGTGTTTTCGGCACCCCATAGTTCGGAGCCGTAGACTGCCGAAGCTAAAGCCTTCCCTTCGTAGACTGCTTCATATTAGACACCCAAGGACAGGGTGCATTTTAAGAATAAGGTAGCGCATGCTCGGATGTGTGTAGCATGTTCTAATGGTGAATTACAGCCATTTTTGTTTTTCACTATTGAAGGCTCCCTGTTCTCCATAGGCGAGAATGGGCAGTTACAATATTACATTCTTATAATCCTAGCTGACTCAGGGGACATGGTAGAAATCCGAATTTAATATGCCTGAACTCAGAATAATAAAATACATCTTTTAGTAAAGTTGGTTTTAATATTCTGTGTTTGAAAATACCACTTTTAGAAAGTAGGTATTTTCTTGCCTAACTATCCAGGCCTGCCTCTGCTAGGTTGTGTATTCCTTGTCTGGGTTTGTGAGTGACAGGACTGGGGATTCCAGGAGACAGGCTGGGGCAGCCCGGTGGTGAAGAGAGAGATCTGCATCTAGATGGGAGGGAAGAGTTGCACCTGGGACCTGAATAGGGCTGGACCTTCCCTCTACAATGCTGACTCCGCCTCCTGAGGCTTGTCTGATGTCCCCGCCATCCACTGTGAAAGGAGAGGAGGAATCATGTCAACAGAGTGCTCCAGTGCATTATCTTCCCTCCCCTGTGCTGGCTCCACCTCCTGTGGGGCGGCTGATGTCTCTGCCCTGCAAAGTGAAAGGAAGAAGAGTCATGTAAAGAAAGTGCTCAGGAACTGGTTTTGTCTAGGCAGATGCCTCTCTGCCTTCAGAGAACAAAGGATTTTGGGGTATAAATATTGGGACCCTGATCCCAAGAAATTAGATCACTTATGGAACAAGAAAATCTTTGCCAAGGAGAAGAACCAAGGAAGCTGCAGGAGTTGTACTGCCCCTCTGCCAGTGTGCTGTTTGCTGGGTTGGCCTGCAGTGGTTGCTTCTTTGCCAAGAAAAGGAGAAGGAACTTTTTAAGGACTTTCATCATCTTCAGAATATTCTCTAAGGGCTTGAACTGTGCTTGCCTCCTGCTGAAGTCTCAGGGACAAAAGACTTCATCTCCAGCTCCCCTCTGAATTTCCTTACTGGGAATACTGACTCCAAACACTTGTGTGTCGCTGGGAGCTGGAAGCGCGACGCATCGAGAAAAAGCGTGTCGCCGCCGAGCTGAAATCGTATCCCCGGAGAAGCGAGCCTTCGCCGCATCTCCCTGGAAGCGTGTGCATCGAAGCTGCCTGCCGTCGCATCACCGGAGAAGTGTGACGCCATCGTGAGTCGCCATCGCATCACCAGAGAAGCGTGTCGCAGGGCCTGTCGCGGCTTCAAAGTACAGAGTCGTCGCAAGGCTGCCAGGGCATCTACGCATTGTCATTGCAACGCCGCATCAAGGGCACCATCTTATCGTATTGCAACCGGATCATCGCATTGCGGCGTCATCTTGCGCACCACAACAGGCCCGCAGGCCAAGAACCTACGCATCACCTCGGCACCGGTAAGGATCACAACGCATTCCTTACTCTGTGCAAGCATTGAGACCTGATGCATCATCTCCCCCGGATCATGGAACCGACTCATCTCCCCTTTTGAGAGCCTTTTGTTTACTTTGCATTACGCATCCAGGTACTTTGTTGAGAACTTTGTCGCATTGATCAGCAACTTGAACTAAGCAACATTTTATCATCTTTAAGCAATCTTAAGTGTAGTGTTGTGGATTTTTGTTGTTTGTGGTCTTGTGTTAAGTCTATATAAAGAATACTGTGTTGTGTCCATCTGTAGTGTTTTCACCGTATTACTGTGTATATTCACAAATGCTTAACACACTGCCTCTGAGACAAGCCTGTCTGCTCGTGCCAAGCTACCAAGAGGGTGAGCAGGGGTTATTAAGGAGAGTAATCCCCTTATCCTGACTTAGGAGTAAGGGTCCCTATTTGGACAAAGGTGAATACCATTGCCAACTAGAGACCCCCAGATCTAACACAAGATATAAATGTACATGATTCACCCTTCTGTGATGTAACATTGCACTCTAGTTAAGTGTTGATAACACAATGTGAATGTCTCTGTAACCGCTACAATCTGTTTAATGTATTGATAAACAATGAGCTAGTTCAATAAAAAGTTTTTTTTTAAAACAGTTGTCTGTAACAAGTTCCTTCTCCTCTTGAGATTCTTATGTATTGTATAAAGATGCTGTTACATTTATGTTACTACTTGCAGGACACTTGCCTGGGAAAATGCTCTTTCGAACTCTACAATGCGTTCTAGCTAAAGGGGCATTGTTTAAGGTTTCATTAACAGGATGACTTAAGGACTGCGTAATTGTTCCACCTATTTCCGCTGCATTTTGTGTCTTCTTTATGTCACCCGATCTACATTCCACATGAACTGACCAATGAACTGACCAATGAACGGAATGATCTGATCAGATGAGGTGACACCAGGAGGTATCAGCCACAGAAATGCTAAGAATATAATACTGCCCGATAAGAAAGGTTTGGGAAAGTTTTGCTGCTCTTGGAGACTCATGTGCACTTATGCAGCTGATGGTGGTGCCAGTCAGCTACTGTTCTGCATGCAGGCGAATTACAAACTGACTGATGAGATTTGCTGAACTCAATGCGGATTCTACCGGCTTCCTTTCCAAATTTGCGCCTATGCTACATGCGCACAGTAGTTCATTCCTTCGGGGACTACTAAACTGGCATTTCACATCCTTTTCCTCAACTTTGTCAGCTTTGGGTAGCGATATATATCTGTAAATGTCTTATTCCGATAATATGCACTTATTTGCAAAAAAGGATTTGATAAACATAAAATATATTAACTAAATTGACTCTGGTATCATGTTTTATCCACTGAAAGTAAACTACTAAAAAAAGGTGACCAGATTAGAGTATTTTCAGGACACCAAATATAAATTCGGCCATTTTACATTGGTTTATCTGAACTCGTGTGTATTATTTTGGCTTGCCTACGGTTATTCAGAAGATTTAGACCAGCAGAATTAATCCTTTATCTTTATAGCATTGTACTGAGAGTAATTTACTTGAGTTTCATTTCATATTTTTAGTTCAGTTATCACTTCCTGGTCACACTGCTCTCCATGGAGCCCATTGGTCATTGCTAACCAATAGCGACCATGATTGAGGTGGAAAATCATGTATTGCACACCTACTAATAATTCGCCCCCCTTTATTCCCCTGATGTAGGCAGCAGCAGAACAGAGGCACCTGCTGGCAGAGGTAAATTGCTGAGATTAAAAAAAAGCAAGCATGCAGGGCACTTGGCGCCAGGCGGTAACAAAGCACCAGGGCCTCAGGAGGAGCAGAGTTCCTCTCGGCCCTGCTTGGTGAGCAGATGTGTGTTCTCTTGGATGGAGAGGCTGAGCTTGGAGCAGTAGGTTTGTGCACTGGCCTCTACAAATCCGGTCAGGCTGCATAGCACCCTCCAAGTAATGAGAGAAACACTAGTCACCTTTTAGCACCTCGCACCACAAAGGCCATCTTGGCACTTACGTAGGGGGTATTGTGAAACTGAAGCCCTCATTTTATAGACCCCAGAGGGTGAAAAAGAGCAGTCCTGCAGTCCTTCAGAACTACAAATGACAGCTGAAACGTGGGCGCTGAACCAGAAATCCAATGGCGCGAAGAGACCGAAGGCCCATTACAATGACGAAGTTCCACTGGGACCTTTATTAATGCATGTGAACCACAGCTGGTGAGAAGGTCCACCATCCTTACAACGAGCCTGCCACCCAAGGGACTCTGCCACCCTCTCAGTGGATACATTCTGCTCCCTCTGACCCCAGGCGAAGCTCACACATGCACTGATCAAAGGGCTCCTGGGTGAAGCGCCATGCGCGGTTATCATTTCCTATGCACTTCAGTTATTACCGTCAGCACCTCTGGAGCCCTGGCCTGCCCCTTCCATCACGACCCCGCAGCAGAGACCTGTTCAGAGGCACCCTCACCCGCTAATAGTCATCCCCACCCCCGATTATGGGACCGCGGCCGGCCTCCACCCGCCTGCACAGGGCAGTGACCCGCGGCACCGCCCTCCTTTTTAGGTTTTGCCTCGCCAAAGATGTGCTCTGCGCATCTTTTCGGCGCAGGCGAAAACCTGATGAGAAGAATAGTGTGGCTTGGTTCGGCCCTCGTCGTTGATTGGCTGGCTCCGTAAACGGAGCCTTGCCATTGGACGAGGGGCCTGTCCGTCAATGCCGGACCAGACACGGGGGCGTTCCCGACATTCTTTGGCTTTTGCCGACGTCACGGGACGCCGGGAACGCCCCCGTGTCTGGTCCGGCATTGCCGGCACTACTGCGTCTCTTCTCCCCCGTTTCCCGCCCCGTGACTGGCCGGCCGGCCAATCCTAGCGCGGCCGGCCGGAAGTGCCCGCCCCCCGCAGCCCGGGGAAGAAGGAGAGGAAGACGGCAAGCACTATGGCGGCGCCCGCGGGGAGACCGGAGAAGTGCCTCTCCAACCTGCCGCTCTGTCTGGGCTGCCCAGCCTGTCGCTGCTCGCCTCCCAGACCGATCGTCACGGTGCTCTGCTAGAGGTGCCTCGAGATCCTTCGAGGTTCCGCTGCCTTGTTTTCAATACCAATCCCGTATGCCACTTCCAGACCGCAATGCTAACACTACCCCCCCACCCCCGCCCGCCCCCCTCCTGTTTTGACAATGGCCACTTGCGGACACACCGTTCTTGTATCCTGGGCTTCATGGCATGGTGTTAATTTTTTTGCGTGGCCTGAAATGCTACTGCTTAGGTTGTTTTTTTTGTGGCGTTCAAGCAATTTTTGGGGTGGAAAAGGGTCGGACTGTGTTGGTGGAGCGCTAGTGCAGCCATATAGAGGGCCAGGTTCACAACAGCGACGTCAGAATTTTCATGAACAGCAGGGTATGCTCCTTTTGTTATTCATCGATATCTACTATCACTTCCAGGGACTAACATTCACCACGGCGTGAACGCGGGCAGTATATGGGTGCTGCAGCAACATGTCGAAAGCAAACACAAACCTAAACTCGAGGTGGCCTTCCCATCTCGTGGATTCCCTACACAGACCCATGTATTCGCTTCTCCCCCTCCCACCGGCGCAGCTTGCAATGGCCCTATCCCCCTAAACCTTCAAAGAAACGTTTCCACCTGGCCCTCTTACCATCTTCAAAGGCTGCCACAAGTACCCCTGTTCAACTTAAAATACTTTCTATCCAGTTATGACACAATTTACTCCCCACAGGAATAAAACACAATCACAGGATAAGCCGCTATAGAGCAATGCTTAACACTGCCGGAGGAGCACATTATAGTTTCACTTCATGCAAGAGGCTTTTCTGCAAAGAACACTCTTCTCACCTCCGAAACTGCATGGAGCAGGCTCATCGTACGCCTTTAATTATTTATTTACGGTGCCTTTATGTTTCTTTTTTTGCATTACCTCTAAAGTACACCCCTCCCACCAATGATAGCATCAAACAGTTCCCACTGTGCGCCTTTATTAACATCGCTGTATGCTTGTCTTGGGCTTCTTTACACTTCTTTTAATGGAGGTGGGGTTTATTAATTTTAATGTCCTGCTGGCCCGGGCCGCTAACTCTCCCCTTGACTGCTGATGTTAAGAGGGGCAGCCCCGTCTCCAGGGAGGCGGGGGCACCAACCTCCAGGATCAGTGCATTGCACCAAGAGCCCTAGGCTTGGTGTGCAGGGTGCAGCACTTGGGTGCAGCGGGAGTCGGAGCGCATGCAGTAACGTTCCCCCAGGGCGCAGTGCAAATAGAGACCATGCAGCTTCAAAGTGCAAGTGCACTACGAAATCGCATTAGAGAGACGTGCATTATTTAATTGCACTGCACGGGTCACTCCTGTGCAGTGAGATGATACAGCGCTCAGGGGCGGTTACAGTGTGTGCAGTAATTCTGTGTACTGACCCGTGTGCAGAAAGAGTGTGTGCAGCAGTAGGAACATGCTGAAGAACCGAGAGCTGCAGCTCACACCTCCTGACCCCAGAACTGCACAGAAGTAAAGCCTGTAGGGGTAGTGTCCGGTCCGTGAGTGAGTCAGTAGATAATTTGGCGCTGGACGGGCGGCCGACCCGGAGCTTCATTGAAGCTAAAACTACTGCCCTAGTGTCACGTGGTATTGTTAGGGCACACTGGGTACAGCAGACAGCTGAGACCATGATGATTTGACCCCTGAGACACAGATGTTGCAGGTTGCAGCTTTCCTTTCAGTTGCTGTTCTGCCGCCAGTGCCACCCGATCTCGAGACAGCAGGTCAGTATATGGGATCATTATTTGTGTCTGTTTGTGGGCCTATTGGGCTAGGTGGATGTGTAGGGTTAAACTGATTTTTTTTTCTGATATAAAATAATTCCGACAGAAAGCTTAAATGGACGGAGTGTGACATATGCAAAACACGCCTTCTCAGCGCTGTTGTGCAGTTTTCACAGCAAGTCTATACAGGCTGGTGCAAAAGAGTTCCTTACTGTCTTAATTGAGATGAACAACGGTGCCTCAACTGTTTTATATAATGGTCATCTTAGAAAGCGGTTTTCTGGAGTTTAGCATTAGTTTCAAGTAATGTTTAAACCTTCTCACTGCTCAAAAGTTTGAAGTTTCTTGTATTTTAGCTTTTTCAATGGCACTCCCAGTTTCATTCATCATAAATCCATTGAAACAATGGAAATGTCATATATAACCAATCTGAAAACGTGGCAGCTATGGTGTAAGTCATGATCTCCTACTGTTACACTGACTTCCTCTGCTATGAATATGTGCCTTTCCTTGAGCACTCACGTTGCTCAAATAGGTGTAATTTCTGATATTTATTTATATGTTTCCTTCGTCTTCATTGCTTGACTTAGCTCGCAAGAAAGTATCTCTCTTGGTTGTTGAAATGTCACTCATAAATACACTTAAGTTATGAAAATGCCACACAGCAATCTGAAACCTTGCAGCTATGCATGATATATAGTACTTTTCCCACTCCCTCAATCAGTATCTTCCTGTAAATACAAGTTTAGACTGATATAAGCAGGCAAACAATGAGCGTGCACTCCACCGTTTCACCGGGGGACAAGCCTTGTGGGCTCCCATGTTCTTTGTGCACATTTCGGTGCCCCTGAGGCCAAGCCATCCACATCTGTGTGCCTTGTTTCCTCTTGTTTCTTTTGCATCCTTTGGAGTCATGCAGTAAGCAGGGTATGTTTTCAACAGAGTGTGTTTTCTTTGGACAGCGGTCCTTTCATGTCTTGGACTGCAACTCAGAAAGGCAATAGAATCTGTGTTTACATTGGCTTTGAACTTCAGTGCCGCAAAGTAAGTGGGGAAGTGGTTTTAATATTATAAAATCAGTGCAATCCCTGCCACTGACAGCTTTGCGGGTGCTATTTTGTGGCAAATCAATCCAGCCTCCTCATTTTCACTCTGTCATCCTTTCCTGGTCATACTGACAACCAGCTTCAGTAACCGTTCATTTTTCAATTTCTAACTTTTTTTTCTCTCTCTTGAGAATGGCATGTAATGTACGCTGCAAACTGTCATCAATCGTGATAATGTTTTTATTCATGTGTATAGTGCAACTCTGTTTCTTGTTTTTAAAGGTTCTGCTTGTTTGATTTACTTTTGGCCAATCACTCTCTAAGAGAGCATTTTGGCAGCCAGCCCCCCCCCGCTGCTCCCTCCATCTTCCCTGGGTAGGTAAAAAACATTGCCATTTACAATGTCAATAGCTCTAACTTAAAAAAAGCGTGACCTATTGCATTTCTAATGCTTGTTATATACATGGTGCATAGGTGATGACACACAATAGTGATATACTGATACGACACAAATGTGATGATTGGAGTTGACAGTGCTTTCTGATGAAATCCAAAAGAGCCTAGCCACAGTTATCCAAGTCCAAAGTCCAACTTTGTACCTCCATCAGATGTGGAACAGTTTTTATGGACAGTCAACAAAGTGAACACTCCTGTCTCCTGTCGTCTGTGCCCGTTCCTGCCCCCCCGCTGTCCGTGGCTCTTTGTTTTTTTACGTCTTTACGTGTCTCGTTGCTGTACCCCGTCTCATTTCGTCTGTGACAGTTCCCGCCCCCCGCTGTCCGTGTGCCCGTTCCCGCCCCCGCTGTCCGTGTGCCCGTGCTTCTTCAATCGTACAAACATGAGGCAAGACCACGTCGCGCTCAGGGGAATGCCGAGGCAGCGCTGGCACCACTGGTTCAAATTAAGCATTGCATGCAGCAGAAACATAAATGACAAAATACATAAATGGTGCCCTGCAACCAGTAATTGAACGGCTTCTCCCCAGAACCGCAGAAGTGAATCGCCTTCAATGGGGAACACCCACTCCTTAGCTCCAAGCAGTCAGTTTAACTTTAAAAGGAACCTTGTTAGACAAATACCGACATCTTTTAAAGAATCTCATCATTCATGAAGAGGGGCAAGAGATTATTTATTTATGTTTACAAAAAACATAAATAAAAATAATGTCAAGAGCAATGCCAATAGCTCTAACTTTAACAAAGGCAAAACCATTGCATTGTAAATGCTTGTTGCACTCTGGGGACTGCTGTCACTCTGACAGCAGCGTGAGGCGCACTTTTCACCTCCAACAGTCTGGATTAATCATACCCCGCGGACATCAGCGCCTTTTGGGGTCCAGGCGAACCTATTTTTATCTGTGCCGAGGCCTGTCTGTATGGGAGTATCCCAATTTTCAACGCCAGCCCCGTGATTACGGGAAGGAATCACACCAACGCCCGCTTGTTAAAGAAGCGTGAGCGGCTGACCTGCACAAGGAAAGGGGTCGCTGCGAATGGATCAAGAGGTCCATTTCGAACAGAAGACAAACCCGTCCTGCATGAAGGCAATGAACTAGGCGCGTCTGGTAGCGTCTGCCGTGGTGTCTGTGAGGTGAAAGGTCCGAGTGCTGAATGCTGTCGACGTCTGAACCCACAGGGTTACTGAGGGTTCAAGAACGACCATTGTCACCTTCAGCCACGGCAAGGCCCCTCCCGTTGGGCGAGGCTGAAAACAGGCACACAGGCAGCATCTGAATGCAGGGAGGCTTAATCCCAGAAGAAAAAGAGCAAAGCAAACAGGCTGTGTTTGTCTACAGCATCCTGTCCCCAATGTGTCGCTTTGTTATGCATGTGTTCATGGAAATGGAAAGTGGGACTCGCAAATCAACAGGAGGGCGCGGAGAGCCACTCGACATGGGCTCAGTCAGACTATGAGAAACGGAGAGATGTCAGATGCATCGGAGCGAACTGTAAACAAAAATAAAATCATCGCTTCCGCCCATGGTTACAAGGTATGGGTGCAATATACAGAACGGAGACCGCTTTATAGCTTGTTTGGTATGTTTTTGAGCTTTCTAAGTGTGTTATTGGTCTAATATTAGCATTCTATCCTGATACTTTTTCTAAAGCATTCAGAATCCTCTAGAGCCTCGATCGTCCCTTTACGAAATTACAAATCACCCGTACTACATTATGGCATATGCGCTCAAGGGGCTGAAACATTACATTTGGGAATTCCTGTCAACACGTTCTTCAAATTAAGGATGGTTCCCCGTCTTTTAGGTCTGCCTGAAGAGTGCCCAAACTCCCAAATGAGCTCTTCCTACCGATAACACAATTATACAAGTGAAAATTGATTATACCATCTCCAAAACGTACATTTTTCTAGGTATGGTATAGGTCAATGTGTGCAACATAGCATGTTTACCTACACCAAAGTGAAATATATAACATATAGGCACTGACAATGAAAGGGATACATAAAACCTGCTGAAAAATCACCTTTACATTCCGTTTATTACATTCACTTTCAGAACCGCCTGCTTCTGCGCCCTTTTTAGATGCGACTTTAGAGTATATATGACTACAATGCAAAAACAACACCTTAACTGTAAATAAAGTTATTCAATATAGGTAACATTCCATAGATTCACATGCTCGAATATTTCCTAGTCGGGCGATGCAGAAGATTTCAAGCATGTGAATCTATGAAAGAGTGAATGCTGGAAAACTATCTTATTAATGCTTCAAAATATGCATTGGGAGGGCTTTAGCTCCACCCAGAGGAGAAAACTACTCTTTAACCCCTTCGATGCGGATGACAAAGCCAGCTCATCATGGGCGATACCTGCGCTGCGCGCATGACGAGCTGGCTTTGTCACGTAACTCGGGATTTTTACATTTTCAGCACGCAGCGGGAAAACCCGCTAGCGCGCATGCGGTTAACCTTGTGCTTTTGGCTATTTTGTGTATTATTCAGTCTCACGCGAAAATCTGCCTTTCAATATATGACAGAATGCTTTACATCTCAAAAGTACACTAAATCTTCATACATTATATTATTTTCCTCATAGGTGCCTTGCAAATACAGAGAGGAATGTTTTTTTCTTCTTTATTTCTCTGCACACTCCTTGTTAATGTTTTAGCCAGGATGTAATACTGAATCTAGAACCAGTCACTTTGCCAATACTTATTTGTCCACAGGCAGACGAGGACATCAGAGGTTGCATTGCGCCTTGTATATCATCCAATGAATTCCTCATGTTTTTACGACAGTTACACAGAGTACATCTGCAGTATTGTTTGCATGAATTAACATACATTGTCACGCATACAGGTACCTGTAGCAAATCTGCCTTTTCAACTTGTCCATCCTCGATTTTTCTGCACCATGGTTATGCGTGATTTAAGACGCCATGTACTCACCTACTGCTAAACAGTTTTTAAGTGCCTGTGCTTCCCCTGGAAATCAGGTCCCGTATATTTGGAACTCCCTATTTAGTATTTATTTATTCCCTTCTAGCTTACTATAATTAAAACTAAAGCGCATCTATGACAAGGAAAGTAAAATGTCATGAGTGCGCCACTCAAAGATATGAAAAAATACAGGTCTGCTAGAAGCACTACTGGGCTTTGGCTGGCCTGCAGTTTAAATGCATTGCAGGGAATGCATGGCAGATGCAAGTTTTTTTCATGTAGGAAAAGCATATTTTTGTATATTCTTAAGTCACCCTAAAGTTTGCCTCGTAATCCCACAGGGCAGGGTGCTAATATATTAAAAAAATAAAGCACATTATACAGTGGAGTTATAGTGCCCTAACATTTAAATAAAAACCATAAGCTATTTCATAGTGTAGGCAAGCCTTGACCTTTCCATAAGAAGTTTAATTATGATTAATATCTTTACTTCCATTTCTATTTAGGAAAGGGATAGACAAATGATGCAACAGTATTTCCTGCTTAGTTGTGAAGACCTGATCTAATGATGAAGTCAGACTTTTGAAAACCTCTAAAAGTAGCTTAGTAATAATGTAATTTAAGCAGAAGGGCCTTAACACCAGTTCAGGCACTCATCACACCTATAGAGCTGAAATACGCATCCTTGGCCAAAGGAGTTAACAAACCTGGCTCAGAAGACAATGGCTGTCCTTTGGGCCCAGGAAAGGTCTGTGGGTGTTAAGTGCCAACCATTTAGCAGAGTGGATATCTGGAAGTGGGCAGGATCATTGTCAGCACAAAGGGGCCATTTAGCAGTACCTCTTGACTTAGGGATGCCATCTCCTATTTCATGCACAGGATCCTTCTGGACAGCCACGGTAGGAGGGAAGCACAGTTTTAACCCAGTCATGCCTCTATTACCACCTTGTTCTTTATCAGAGCGTGTCAGGCATCATCACACGAGGAAAAACCAAGCCCTTCCTCTCCAAAAACGGAATTTTCTGGGTTGCATTACTACTCAAAACGCTGGCATAGTCAGAATGAGGCGTACACTCGACTTGCTCATGTATGAAATATTCCACGTAGTGTTATTTACAAGTAGTCCTACAGAACGTATTTTGCACAAACATTCAGGATAACCACGAAATTACATATATTTTTACCCAAGCTTTGTCAAGAGCAGTTGTACACTATTGCCTTTCATTAATGCATGAACAATCAGTCTAGCAGCGCTTTACCTCTGAAGGACGTGAAACATCAAAGGTAGCAACATGCAATTCTACTGGAGTGACTCAAAACTGATATCTAGGCGGTAGCTCATTTTCCCGCAGAAAAGAAAAGCAGACACCTATCCGGCGGGCCCTACACGCTATGAGGAGAGAGCCCGCCTCAAAGCACTTCACGTAATTCGAAAGGACGAACCACCCGAGTTTAGACAAAGCACCACTTGTTCTTTGGAGCACTGACAAATTCAATTAGAGGCCATTACAGGCACTTGCAGGAGTCACGACACAGCCACTTGTGCTGATGAACCCGGGTCTGAAGGGCTGGAGGTGGCGGATTGAGACTAGGAGTGGGGAGGCCTGGATGAGGAAGTGCGGCACAGATCCCGCGCCAGACAAAGATGGCGGCACAGGCCCGGGGTACGAGCCAAGCTGAGAAAAGGCGAATCAATGGCGCGGCGGCGCTGCGTTACACTACCAAACACAGGCGGCACTGTGAAGAAAATTACAGTTACAAACGGCTGAGCTTGGCAAAGCAGTAGTTATTAAACAGTGGCAACCCGGAAGGGAGTAATCTGCACAACATTACGTAAACACTATGTTGCAAAGGTATCACCAGAGTGACGCATATCTGACTTTCGTGGCACTATAAATACCCAGAGTGAGCAGGCCCGGACTGGCTGTTGCGGGCACCGGGCAATCCCCCGGTGCACCGCATGGGTGGGGGTCGGTTTGGGGTCCCTGGGGTCCGTTTTTGTTACAGGGCCGTAATTGCAGCATAGCTGCAAAATCGGCCCTGTAACAAAATCGTTCGAAACCTGGCCCTGGCAACGAGCTCAGCCGCCCCCCCCCCCCCCCCCCCCCGACCCCCCTGGAGCAATTGGATTACTTTTTTTTATTGACAAACACTAAAGCCACGGAAATTATGCGGCAGGGGCAAATTATGCTGCAGGGTTAAGTAAATTCTGTGGTATGGAAAGGCAAATTATGTGGCATAATGCGGCACATTTTGTGATACACTGTAAACATGTCAAAATAATGAAGTTATGCGGAGCATCGGTTGCACCTCATTAGTACCAGCTGAACACCCAGATATAGTAATAAGCACCTGAAAGGTGACCAGCCAATCTTTGCAATGGGTATTCCTCTGTGTGCCAACACATACAGCTGCATTTTTAGTAACTGTTGAACCTTTGAGCTATAAAATAAATTGGGGGGTAAAATTTGCAGATTATGCTTATGTGTCAATTGCAGCTTGTGTCCAATGCGGCAAAAGTTTAGCCATGCAAAAAACGCTGTGTTCGCATAATTCCAGTGGCCTTGACAAACACTTCGAGATGAATTAAATCTTCGACTGCTTTTCTCCAAGGATCTGCACTTCAGTGAGAAATAGCACCCGTGATCGAGCTTGCAAGGCTCCAACATTACAATACATCACTGAAAACTGGCACGCGCTGCTCCCCAAAGGAGTCCGCTTCATGGTGAAGCTCCACATCAGACTGCACATGTGTAGAATCCAACAGGATGAAACCCATTTACAATTTTTAGAGTACGAGGCACAGAGAATAAGGTCCTCAGCGAAGGCCAAGACCAACGATCCCCCTGCCCACTCTTGCCATTTGTTAGAGGTTTCTCTCCACAGTGATCCTGGAAACCAAATAGAGCTGCCCAAGGAACTGATGCTCGTGGTGCTAAGTAGTAAGGACACAGCAAGCAATGGGACTGGGGGGTCTCAAGGAGCCCTGATATAGGTGGAAGAAATCAGGCTCAGGATATTATAACAACTCTAAACATCCACTGGGTTTAATATTGAAGATAAAAATATCCTTGTGTCAAAATGTCAACCAGAATGGACGTCACTGGCGTGGCTCAGTGTGGTTACTATCTACCTAAACATGTCCAAATTCAAGACCGCTAGTATCCCAATTTCAAGCTTCCGTGAGGTCCCTCCAAAAATAGTAAACTAGAGAGATGGACATGGGTTTTAAGATCTTCGAAATATTGTCCTTGGCACCTACGCTTATATGGTTATCACATCCAGACTTTGCTTCCTAAATCTAAATATAACCAATAACAAACAAACCTAACATAGCCCGCTAGCACCATATTTCCAAAGGTGGCAAGGGCCCATACAAACGGTAGTAAGACGCTACACAAATGCGCATCAATAAATGTGCTAGCCATGGCAGAAACGTTGATAACACATGCACTTTTTACTGTACACGCCAGCGTAGGCTTTGCTCACTTGGGTGTCCAGCTATTACAACAGACAGGAGACAGGTCAATAGAGCCTTTTCATCTATACACGCAATCTGTGTAGGGGTGGTGTACCACACTGTCCATTAATAACGCACACAACATGCTAAGCAGCATTCTGTGGTTCTCCTCACATAGTATCATCTTACAGGCTAATGGATCCTTATAGGGTGCACAATACATTACAGTGCTAGTGAAAACTATTAACAAGGATCTGTGAAACCGGAGCTTCGCCCATCTTCCTAGCGTTAAATAAAAGTACCGTTTTGTCTACGCTTTCTTTTCCCCTGGTGATTAAATATTTAAGATTTGTATTGATTGCACAAATACACAAACAAAAGTAGAAAAAAAATTGCGGTCAAATATAAAAAGCGAATTAATTTGAAGGACAAAGTCCCAAACTGAGACAATTTAGAGACCAGAGGCGAATACTGCCCTCTCTGCAACCTCAGAGGCTCTAATATAACCACCCAGAAAGATGTTTGAGAAAAGGAAAAAAAATATTTGTATATTTGCAAATAAATCCTAATTTAAGGAAAAAACAACAAGTTGCAAGAAAAAATATTCATCAGAACAAGAAATGGAGATTCCAGCAAAGCACTGCTTGTTAGGCCAGCTGTTCTCAATCTTTCAACTTCTTCCGACAGCCTCTGAAACACTAACAGAAGCTGAAGACCCCTGCTGAAGACATTTTTAAGATTTGAACCTCAAAACAATACATACAACTACAGAAAAAAATATGAACAAACAGTTGCACAAATGATTGTATATATTTTGTTACTTAAATAAAATATTTAAACATCGAAGGTTGGAGATTTTCAAAATGTGGGTTTATTTCTAAAATATGAAGCAATTCAGACTCTGGCATGTCCCTTTTTCTTTACTCTAAAGCAAGCTGTTTTTTGTCAGATCATGAGTGCTTGGATTGAGGCCACCAGTTCTATACATTAGATTATTTTTTTCTGCACTTGCACTGCCCCAAAAATCAAGCTAAGTATACAAACTTAACTGTTAGGAGTATCTTTATTGTGTTAAGCAAACAAGTATAGGCTAATAAAGTTTGCAAGGAGTTAAAAAAGCATATTTAAATCTCTGCTACCCTCTTGACACAGACCTGGGACTGAACCTTGTCTCAGATCAGCCTTTATCTTCTAGCATGCATCGGGGGTGGGGTGCACACCAACCGTGGCACCTCATATGTAGTGTACAATCAGACCAGGACCAGAAGGAGGAGGGTGGAATACGTTCTGTTTTGTTTGATGTCACTTCCTAACTCTGCGGCAGTATAACTGGTAGTAATTTGCCATTTCACTTAATTGCAAACCTGCATCTGTATGAGTGCCACGCTCTCATGACTTCTAGGATCATAATGCAATACTGCCTTCGCTTATTTGGAAATGACAATAAAACTAGGTTGAAAAAAATGTGTTGCACACCCTGACCGTCGTTCATGTCTGTAATATAAGCCAAGATGCTCCCTCATTTACACCCCTGGGTATCGCACAGACAAGAGCATATATAATGCAGAGCCATCCATACTGTAGAAGGGGCAGCCCGAGGGACTGCAGCTTCTTCTGTAATAACAAAGAACCCCAGGGCTGCAAACGTCCTTTATGCCCCCAGACACCATCTATAAAATGGCCCCAAGGGGTCAACCACTCACCCCGTCAGTGTATGAAGCCCCACCTCAACGCAGGTAGCAGGGGCGGCCATAGGCATGTGCAAGCTGTGCACCTGCACAGGGCCGCCAAACCCCAGGGGCCTCCACGTCAATATATATCCTTAATATAATAATCCTCTGAGGATGGATACATATTTGCGTGGCGGTCCCTGGCAGGGATCTGGCGGCCCCTGGCAGAGATTTGGCGGCCTCCGGCTCTGTTCCACTTCCAAACACCCCGCCCCTCCCCCCCTCTCTTCACTGGCCTCTGCGCTCCGCCCCGCCCGGACCCCCTACCTACGCTCCCTGCCCAGGGCCGCCATGAGCCTAGAGCCGTCCCTGCAGGTAGCTCCAAACTAAGGGGTACCAATGAGACTGCATCAGTCACCAGTTCGTAACCTTCGTTGCTTCATTGGGCAGAACGGAAGGTACCGATATCGCCCTTTTAACATTTCACACAAAGCCTCCACTGGGCATCAGGTGGCATTCAAAATACAACTTGTGTCTAACCGCCCGCGCTGCTGCCCAGCTGAGCCGCCTGCCTCTCCGGAGGCAGCAGTAGTCTAGAGAGCCAGCTGCACGGTATGAAAGCGAGGGAGGAAACTGGGGGAAAAACCTGTCAGCAAGGCTCACCTCCCGGCTGATATTTCATCCACTCCCTGTGAGTGTTAGTTTTAGGATTACTAAAAGTTTGGAGGTGAGAAAATCTAATTGGAAAACTTTTTTCTGCTTAAAGGACTAATTGATTTCACAGGTGTTTAATTATCATTTGCTGCAAGATAATACCTCGCAGTGCCATATAAAGTGGATTTCATTTCCAAAGCCAATGACAAAGAGAAGTTCGAGCTAAAACTGGATGATTGTTCTATAAATCAAACATACTGCCTCCTGCCTTTGAAATCTTTAATGCTCTGCTATAATGATATCTGACGACCTTGAAACCGACAGAAGGGTTTCCTTTGCCAAGAGCTACAGGGCGACCATGGAAGCGTTTTGCGGTGCCTGGTTCATTAGCAGCAATTCAACAAACCATAGTGCTCCAGATGTGGGATCCAGGAAGAAACCAGATTCAAGAGTGGCAGCTCTCCTGAGGGCTCCAAGGGCCTTGAGAGGGTATGAGCAGTGCTTAATTTGAGGCAGTGTGTAATGTAATGGTTCGTACCACGCCGCGATCTTGCGGCGTGGACTTGGCTTGTGTTGCCTCCATGACGGTAGATGAGTTTGTGAAACAAAAAGTATGACACTATAATACCTCTCCTCATTGCGTGACTGGGGTTTCTCCATTTTCTTTACTGAGAGGCAGGGAGAATTGTTCTGTTTTATTTCCTTTGTGGTTGCACCAGGGTTCTGCCGTAAAAACTATTGATTTGGACTCTGTTAAGAAAGCTGTTCTTGAAAAACAAAGTCAGATGAAGTTACATTTTGATGGTACCTCAGATGGTAAATTGATGGATCTTCTGGCTGGTGACTGGGTTTTAATCAAGAACCCTGGAAGAGTAGTTAAAGGACGTTCAAAATTTTTTGCCCCTGTTCAGGTAGTTAAAGTTAGTAAAGGAGCAGCTTTTCTAGGCAAAAAGGATTGGTGGAATAAGCGCCAGTTAGTGAAAGTTTCTGACCTCCAAGCTGAAATTATCAAAAACAAGAAATATAGTGATAATTCTGATAATTTGGATTGGAGTTTTTGGATGGATACCCCTTCCATTTCTGATGTTCCTAATCATTCCTTCGCGCAACTTCCTGTGGAGGGCGTAGTGAATCCTCCAAACTTTATCATTAACCAGGATGCTGCAATTCACAAGAAAGTTTCTTCTTTTGGCAGACACATCAGGGCTCCAGAGAGATATAACGAATTCGTTAAATTCTAGGCATGTGTTTTTTTCTCGTTTTTTTTCTTTTTCTTTTTCTTTTCCTCTTTCATTTTGTTCACTGTTGTAAGGGGGAAGGTGGTGTAATGTAATGGTTCGTACCACGCCGCGATCTTGCGGCGTGGACTTGGCTCGTGTTGCCTCCATGACGTGGGTTTGGCTCGTGTCGAATTCACGAGCCAAAGCCCGCGTTGGGAGTTATTATCTTTTAAATGTATTGTTCACGAGCCACGGCCCGTGCATACCTTTATTATGTTTCAAAGTGTGTACTCTCGTGCATGGACGGCTGAGCCCTTCGGTTAGCCATTGTAACCACCGGCTTTCCGAGGACCAGACGCTCATGACGGGTGGAGTTATTATTCGTGAATTAAACTTCACTTACCAGTATCTATTGCTTCCTGTTTATTCACCACACAGTGGTTGTCGGTGCCACCGCTACTTATTTCACTGCATCGTATATTTACAAAGGCAGGTAGGCAAAACAAACGGAAAAGACGAGGAAGCTAAAGACGGGAACCTTCTCTCCAAGAGAGACAGTAGAAACCTACTAGAGTGAGATAAAATAAAAGGGAGTAAAACCATTTTACAATAGTTCGAAAGTGCTGCTGAACAATGTATTTTTGCCTGAAGGTGGAGGCGCTGGATGCAGCAGTAGGGCTTTCTCAATTGAGGCACTGCATATAATCAACATCTGACAATCCTTTTGTGACCTTGGACAACTCCATTAATGTCCCATGCCTTCTCTTGCATTCAACCATGCAGGAGATAAGATTTTACTGGGCAGCACTGTGAATACTAAGTGTCAGAGAGAGATGCTGAGTGTCTGGAATACCGCATTACTCTATAAAGTGGCTCTGCTCCGATATTAAAGTTTTGAGTAAATGTCACTCACTATTGACATGAATGACTCCGTTAATCATTCGGGTTTCATCACTGCTCCTAAAAGCATCAATTGTTATTGTGAGGCTTTCAAGTACCTTCGGTTTTGAGACATCTAGGTCCATGCAATTGCCTCCTGTCCATCTCTGTGCCCTCTTCAGAGACCATCTGAAAATGTTGACATCTTTCTTGCAAGCTGCTGACAGCTTGACATGCAGCTGCTAACACCAGCATACTGATGCACTGCTGTAGGCTATCCATTGTGTCACGAAGGAGGGCAGAACAGAGAGGAAGAACAACATGGCAAAGGGACTGTAAGATCGCGCACATCACAAGGCTGTGCTCCCAAGTGTCCAGCAAGGAACTCACAGCTCATACAAGACATCACCATATACTGCTAACAGACTGAAATAGCTCACTACCTTCAACAACGTGGTAACATTGAAAGACAGCACAGGGTTACTGTAGTAACCAGTGGCTGCGCCCATCACAACAACAAATCACGCCTCTTGCAGTCAAACCAATCAACTACAGAAAACTCCTACTCCTGTTACTCTCTGGAAGATCATGCAGCAACCAAACAGTCCACCCAATAAATGATTTATCACTATAGCTCACCTAGGTATATCTACCCTCAGTCACCGTCCACACATGACTGCCAATACGGAAGAGTAGCAGTGTCATTTATGCAGGTCATTACACACCCACATCATACCAGAGATTAACACAGATCCAACCCTACCCAAAGGTCACTTCATATCTACGCCTATCCAAAGATAAAATAACTAAGCATATCAGAGAATGCACCACAAACACTTTCCCGGCAAAGACTGTTCAACATTGTACCGATGCAGTCTCCCATCCTAACCACTTTAGACCCGAGAAAGTCCGAACACCATACTACAATGAGACCTTCCACAACCATGAGTCTATTATCACACTGCCGTCAGTAGTGTCCCCACGGGCGCTCAAAGCCGCGGATAAACAAACTGAAGTGCCTACTTATAAGGATCATCACATCTTAACCAGAGACGCCCACGCTACAATTATTCTCCACCCAGAGAAAAACACCCCACAACCAACCCAACGCAAAGAAAACGATACAAACCCACCTCCTTCACTGAGAAGCGGAGACCCAAAAACGACTGCTAATAAGAGAAGGTACTTAGTCCACCCAGAGATAATCATGCAGTCACTTATGTTTGAGATCAAACCTGAATCAGGCTTTCCTAAAAATAAGCTTGTAACCACGTCTGTTCACAAAAAAAAGTGCTGCACGATTCCCCCATACCAAGAGGTTTAAACCAGCAAAACAATCCACTGTGTCATCAGTGGCAAAGAAAAAGAGTTCAATAATTATCCTAATGCACTCCTCAACAACGACTATACAAATGTTGACAGAACGGAGCACTGGTCTGCTGCTTGACTGCACTAAATGGAGCATTACTTTTGCAAGGTGAGGCTTTAACTTTGGAGTCACAAACTTCCATCCAGCAAACCTGGAAGACCACTTCAGTGGTTCTAATGCTTACAACTGCAAACCTCGTAGCCACGGTTAGAAACAGACTGCAGCAACAGAATCTCAACCCAACAAGCTGAGCACAGTGTTATTAACAGTACACAGAACACTAGCTGGACCTACTATTGTGTGCTTTTGTCGATAACACTAGTGATTCTGAATGCAAGCACTTAAAAGCCCATCTAAAATCTCTGGGAGCTAAAAAACTAAATAATAATTGGCTATGCTTCTGCTTTGAAACCCAGCTCACACCAGTTATGGTTAAAAGTAGGTTTTGAATGTATAAATTAAGCATGTGGATGTATTATTCGCAAAAGAGCTCGACAGCTAAGAAGAAATGTCCAATGGTAAGGCAAAAAATGTAAGCACTTCCATTCGGCAGTATTTAACTGCCTGGTTTTAGAGAATTCCAGAAAAAACCATGGTTAATATTGCGGGAAGACGCTGCTGCGACTTGATGGATCTGTATTCAGTCACTGGTCCCTTTCATAGACTTGTTTCTAAGCACTGTTAACACCACTCAAATAGACGGGAGAATCTACTATTGGACTCAGCGTTTCAAAGCAGTAGATGGCTCATGTACCGCACTGCATGGGACTCTTGAAACAAAAAAAATAAGCAGCCACTACAGGAAAAGAAACTGCATTGCAGACTTGGACCTACACAGTAGGTGATATGCAGAGGAGTCAACCGAGATTGTACAGGAGAGACAAGTGAAAAGGGAGGTAGTACAATTCCCCAACATGGGTGATAGGTGTCAAACATGAACTACGAATACATGATGGGTGTGACAAATGAAGGTGCAAGTGATACCAGACAGAAAGACTGGACTGACAAGCTAGGTGAGGAGAAGTACACTGCTGCAGACTTGGGGATTGGTAAGGTTTAAAAACAATTGCACGTTTTCTTGGAAAACAGCAAAAAAACAGATGAACACATCCAGTAAGAGGAGAAAGTGAAATGTAAATTCGGTGCCTTCATTAGAGGTGGAGAAAGCTCTTAACAGCTTCAAAGCGCATTTGCTGATTTTCTACATTAGCAACTACTGTGACCTAGAGTGGATACTAGAGGTTTCCAGGAAATCTACTCCTTGCTGACCAATGCACACCCAAAAACTCTCATGCAGAATCCTCAAGCAGCTTCTGAAATCCTTGCCACAACACTATGCTCTCCTGGGTCTTTAAGGGAGCTGCCATGGATAACCAAGGCCAGCTTTATTCCTTCTGTCCAGCCTTCGCCAGACTCCACTACCAAGGATTTTACATCTTTTTAATTTTGGATGGGAGACGGCATAGTTGAACATTTATTAACATCAACCCCCTCTAAAATAATGTTTCATGAATCTCTCTCCACCAACTCAGCCCACAAACGTGTTCCATCACCAGCATCCCTGTTCCATCCACTCTCTCAGGCAGCAACATCTCCTCCAACCTGAGGGTGGCGAAGGCTTCTCGCAGGAACCAACTTGGACTCCATTTAGTGCACTCCCCGTTGGCTGACCAGCGTCACACACTGGTGCTAAAGACCTGAGTCAATGGTGGCTTGCCCCTTCGCCATTTAACCACTGGCAAGAGAAGTCCTTATGCCCTCAGTGTGAGTGCTGCCTGTTCTTCATGTATTCTCATCTGCATAGTGGACCAGTTCTACCCCCACCCATTTCACCTACCGCATAGGGAGAACGGCTCGGTGGTAGACACAGCAACAAGGAAAATATTTAATTTCATGTGGAAGGTCAAACTGAGTTGTTGAGAACTAACCGGTTAGAGAGTCTACCACTGTAGGGATGTGTCACGGCCAGAGACCACTCACATTTCAGCAGAATGATAGTTTGCCGGTGTCAGAGGAATCCCATGTCATTGATTCATTCCCGCTGCAGCCAGGGACCTTCGTGTTGCCATCGTGTGCAGTTCTGCGACATTATCAGTTTATTTACAAGCATGTAGCACAGACAGACCATGCATCAACTTAAAATCATTACCACGAATGCCACATATTTATCCATGTCGCCCGCCTTGTCAGGGGGACACAAAATCTGAGCCGGGCTATCAGCCAACGTCCCGGCACGCATCAATCTTTCTTTCAGCGTCCTCCGTAATCAGATTGTGCTTCTGAAAGCAGGGGCGTCCGTGTACACGCCAGGATGCCTTTATATTTCTATATTAGCGCTATAATATATCCAGTTAACAATGCCTGCAACTGTGAAGCAGCCAAACGAAAGACTCTTAACTAATCCCAGAGGAGTGCTATATGAAGACGTGCTGGAGTAATAAGCATTCGTGGTGCAGCTGCTACCCAGGAAGTGAGAGCCATTTAACCCGTGCTAGCGGGGTCCTGTTGGGCAAGGAGCGTTGAAACGGGCAGCAGTCTGGATGCATTCCTTACACCACGTCACGCTGGCCTCGAGGCCTTACTTGAGGAGTGTATGAACAAAGGAGCGAACGAGGCCCACGCGTGACGATGCATTCAACCGAACGGAGAGGCCCAGCCAGCACCCATGGTTGACACCACGCAAATAAGCGTTGTGAGGCGCGCACGAATGCTATTTACCGTCACCAAGTGCATGCCTGACGTCATAGAGGCCAGACAGGCTGTCATTAAGTGGATGCCTGGCGTCACAGAGGCCAGAGAGCCAGACAGGCTGTCATTAAGTGCATGCCTGACGTCACAGAGGCCAGAGAGCCAGACAGGCTGGTTTGAAACCATATGTCCGATCATAAAGACGGTATGACTTTTTTTTAAAGAAATAGTACAGGATTCCCAAAAGGTTACACCTCTTCCTTCACTAAACCAGCGACTAGAAACCGGCATAATGCATTTTACCAACAGAGGGCGCACGACTCCATTCGCTGCTGCCACGTTGTGCCACATGGGGTTTGCATGGTGTGTACCCTACCAGAACTAATGACGAGCAATGAGCCCTCGCCAGGAAGTGATCTCACACTGTATCTCGCCTGCCGCAGTAGATATGGTTTTCCTTAACATATCGTGTCGGGTGAAGTGCGCCACTGTTGAAGGCCTTGTTTTCCTCACCCGTACCAGCAATGTTTGTACTTAAAATTATTTGTTCATGGTTTCTACTCTGAGCCAGAGGAGGCGTGAAAGTGGGTATATAGCATGGGCGAAGGTCACTTGCAGAGGAAGGCTGCTTTTCATGAAGTGTGGATTACAACCGAAGAGAGTCCTACCCGTCTTTAATGCAGAAGGTACAAACCCTTGGTACTCCTCTCCAGTACAGGGGCAACGGGATACCCGGGGGTAGACGGGGAAACTGCCCCCTGCCGCATTCCTCATCCGCTTCAAGTATATGCCATGCAAGACCATGGGAGACCCAAGGGCCCAGGCAGACACACAGAACGTGCACACACCCTCCCCCAACCCTCTTGGACGCTTCTAGCGGGGGCAGCTCACGGGTAGACAGCAATGCCTCGCTGGGAGTCTGGTTTGCAGCTTCTACAGGCGTCGGGCAGGGGCAGCTCACAGGTAGACAGCAAGGACCCCCCGGAGTCTGGTTTGCAGCTTCTACAGGCGTCGGGCAGGGGCAGCTCACAGGTAGACAGCAGGCCCCCCCTGGGAGTCTGGTTTGCAGCTTCTACAGGCGTCGGGCAGGGGCAGCTCACAGGTAGACAGCAAGGACCCCCCGGAGTCTGGTTTGCAGCTTCTACAGGCGTCGGGCAGGGGCAGCTCACAGGTAGACAGCAAGGACCCCCCGGAGTCTGGTTTGCAGCTTCTACAGGCGTCGGGCAGGGGCAGCTCACAGGTAGACAGCAGGCCCCCCTGGGAGTCTGGTTTGCAGCTTCTACAGGCGTCGGGCAGGGGCAGCTCACAGGTAGACAGCAGGCCCCCCTGGGAGTCTGGTTTGCATGCTTCTACAGGCATCGGGCAGGGGCAGCTCACAGGTAGACAGCAAGGACCCCCCGGAGTCTGGTTTGCAGCTTCTACAGGCGTCGGGCAGGGGCAGCTCACAGGTAGATAGCAAGGACCCCCCGGAGTCTGGTTTGCAGCTTCTACAGGCGTCGGGCAGGGGCAGCTCACAGGTAGACAGCAGGCCCCCCCTGGGAGTCTGGTTTGCAGCTTCTACAGGCGTCGGGCAGGGGCAGCTCACAGGTAGACAGCAAGGACCCCCCGGAGTCTGGTTTGCAGCTTCTACAGGCGTCGGGCAGGGGCAGCTCACAGGTAGACAGCAAGGACCCCCCGGAGTCTGGTTTGCAGCTTCTACAGGCGTCGGGCAGGGGCAGCTCACAGGTAGACAGCAAGGACCCCCCGGAGTCTGGTTTGCAGCTTCTACAGGCGTCGGGCAGGGGCAGCTCACAGGTAGACAGCAAGGACCCCCCGGAGTCTGGTTTGCATGCTTCTACAGGCGTCGGGCAGGGGCAGCTCACAGGTAGACAGCAGGCCCCCCCGGGAGTCTGGTTTGCATGCTTCTACAGGCGTCGGGCAGGGGCAGCTCACAGGTAGACAGCAGGCCCCCCCTGGGAGTCTGGTTTGCAGCTTCTACAGGCGTCGGGCAGGGGCAGCTCACAGGTAGACAGCAAGGACCCCCCGGAGTCTGGTTTGCAGCTTCTACAGGCGTCGGGCAGGGGCAGCTCACAGGTAGACAGCAAGGACCCCCCGGAGTCTGGTTTGCATGCTTCTACAGGCGTCGGGCAGGGGCAGCTCACAGGTAGACAGCAGGCCCCCCCGGGAGTCTGGTTTGCATGCTTCTACAGGCGTCGGGCAGGGGCAGCTCACAGGTAGACAGCAGGCCCCCCCTGGGAGTCTGGTTTGCAGCTTCTACAGGAGTCGGGCATGGACAGCGCACAGGTAGACAGCAGGCCCCCCTGGGAGTCTGGTTTGCAGCTTCTACAGGCGTCGGGCAGGGGCAGCTCACAGGTAGACAGCAAGGACCCCCCGGAGTCTGGTTTGCAGCTTCTACAGGCGTCGGGCAGGGGCAGCTCACAGGTAGACAGCAAGGACCCCCCGGAGTCTGGTTTGCAGCTTCTACAGGCGTCGGGCAGGGGCAGCTCACAGGTAGACAGCAGGCCCCCCCTGGGAGTCTGGTTTGCAGCTTCTACAGGCGTCGGGCAGGGGCAGCTCACAGGTAGACAGCAGGCCCCCCTGGGAGTCTGGTTTGCAGCTTCTACAGGCGTCTGGCAGGGGCAGCTCACAGGTAGACAGCAAGGACCCCCGGAGTCTGGTTTGCAGCTTCTACAGTCGTCGGGCAGGGGCAGCTCACAGGTAGACAGCAGGCCCCCCCGGGAGTCTGGTTTGCAGCTTCTACAGGCGTCGGGCAGGGGCAGCTCACAGGTAGACAGCAAGGACCCCCCGGAGTCTGGTTTGCAGCTTCTACAGGCGTCGGGCAGGGGCAGCTCACAGGTAGACAGCAAGGACCCCCCGGAGTCTGGTTTGCAGCTTCTACAGGCGTCGGGCAGGGGCAGCTCACAGGTAGACAGCAAGGACCCCCCGGAGTCTGGTTTGCATGCTTCTACAGGCATCGGGCTGGGGCAGCTCACAGGTAGACAGCAAGGACCCCCCGGAGTCTGGTTTGCATGCTTCTACAGGCGTCGGGCAGGGGCAGCTCACAGGTAGACAGCAGGCCCCCCCTGGGAGTCTGGTTTGCAGCTTCTACAGGCGTCGGGCAGGGGCAGCTCACAGGTAGACAGCAGGCCCCCCCGGGAGTCTGGTTTGCATGCTTCTACAGGCGTCGGGCAGGGGCAGCTCACAGGTAGACAGCAGGCCCCCCCTGGGAGTCTGGTTTGCAGCTTCTACAGGCGTCGGGCAGGGGCAGCTCACAGGTAGACAGCAAGGACCCCCGGAGTCTGGTTTGCAGCTTCTACAGTCGTCGGGCAGGGGCAGCTCACAGGTAGACAGCAGGCCCCCCCCGGGAGTCTGGTTTGCAGCTTCTACAGGCGTCGGGCAGGGGCAGCTCACAGGTAGACAGCAAGGACCCCCCGGAGTCTGGTTTGCAGCTTCTACAGGCGTCGGGCAGGGGCAGCTCACGGGTAGACAGCAAGGACCCCCCGGAGTCTAGTTTGCAGCTTCTACAGGCGTCGGGCAGGGGCAGCTCACAGGTAGACAGCAGGCCCCCCTGGGAGTCTGGTTTGCAGCTTCTACAGGCGTCGGGCAGGGGCAGCTCACAGGTAGACAGCAAGGACCCCCCGGAGTCTGGTTTGCAGCTTCTACAGGCGTCGGGCAGGGGCAGCTCACAGGCCCCCCTGGGAGTCTGGTTTGCAGCTTCTACAGGCGTCGGGCAGGGGCAGCTCACAGGTAGACAGCAGGCCCCCCCTGGGAGTCTGGTTTGCAGCTTCTACAGGCGTCGGGCAGGGGCAGCTCACAGGTAGACAGCAGGCCCCCCCTGGGAGTCTGGTTTGCAGCTTCTACAGGCGTCGGGCAGGGGCAGCTCACAGGTAGACAGCAGGCCCCCCTGGGAGTCTGGTTTGCAGCTTCTACAGGAGTCGGGCATGGACAGCGCACAGGTAGACAGCAGGCCCCCCTGGGAGTCTGGTTTGCAGCTTCTACAGGCGTCGGGCAGGGGCAGCTCACAGGTAGACAGCAAAGACCCCCCGGAGTCTGGTTTGCAGCTTCTACAGGCGTCGGGCAGGGGCAGCTCACAGGTAGACAGCAGGCCCCCCCTGGGAGTCTGGTTTGCAGCTTCTACAGGCGTCGGGCAGGGGCAGCTCACAGGTAGACAGCAGGCCCCCCTGGGAGTCTGGTTTGCAGCTTCTACAGGAGTCGGGCATGGACAGCGCACAGGTAGACAGCAGGCCCCCCCGGGAGTCTGGTTTGCAGCTTCTACAGGCGTCTGGCAGGGGCAGCTCACAGGTAGACAGCAGGCCCCCCTGGGAGTCTGGTTTGCAGCTTCTACAGGAGTCGGGCATGGACAGCGCACAGGTAGACAGCAGGCCCCCCTGGGAGTCTGGTTTGCAGCTTCTACAGGAGTCGGGCATGGACAGCGCACAGGTAGACAGCAGGCCCCCCTGGGAGTCTGGTTTGCAGCTTCTACAGGCGTCGGGCAGGGGCAGCTCACAGGTAGACAGCAGGCCCCCCTGGGAGTCTGGTTTGCAGCTTCTACAGGCGTCGGGCCGGGGCAGCTCACAGGTAGACAGCAAGGACCCCCCGGAGTCTGGTTTGCAGCTTCTACAGGCGTCGGGCAGGGGCAGCTCACAGCTAGACAGCAAGGACCCCCCGGAGTCTGGTTTGCAGCTTCTACAGGCGTCGGGCAGGGGCAGCTCACGGGTAGACAGCAAGGCCTCCCCTGGGAGTCTGGTTTGCAGCTTCTACAGGCGTCGGGCAGGGGCAGCTCACGGGTAGACAGCAAGGACCCCCCGGAGTCTGGTTTGCAGCTTCTACAGGCGTCGGGCAGGGGCAGCTCACAGGTAGACAGCAGGCCCCCCTGGGAGTCTGGTTTGCAGCTTCTACAGGCGTCGGGCAGGGGCAGCTCACAGGTAGACAGCAAGGACCCCCCGGAGTCTGGTTTGCAGCTTCTACAGGCGTCGGGCAGGGGCAGCTCACAGGCCCCCCTGGGAGTCTGGTTTGCAGCTTCTACAGGCGTCGGGCAGGGGCAGCTCACAGGTAGACAGCAGGCCCCCCCTGGGAGTCTGGTTTGCAGCTTCTACAGGCGTCGGGCAGGGGCAGCTCACAGGTAGACAGCAAGGACCCCCCGGAGTCTGGTTTGCAGCTTCTACAGGCGTCGGGCAGGGGCAGCTCACAGGTAGACAGCAGGCCCCCCCTGGGAGTCTGGTTTGCAGCTTCTACAGGCGTCGGGCAGGGGCAGCTCACAGGTAGACAGCAAGGACCCCCCGGAGTCTGGTTTGCAGCTTCTACAGGCGTCGGGCAGGGGCAGCTCACAGGTAGACAGCAAGGACCCCCCGGAGTCTGGTTTGCAGCTTCTACAGGCGTCGGGCAGGGGCAGCTCACAGGTAGACAGCAAGGACCCCCCGGAGTCTGGTTTGCATGCTTCTACAGGCGTCGGGCAGGGGCAGCTCACAGGTAGACAGCAGGCCCCCCCGGGAGTCTGGTTTGCATGCTTCTACAGGCGTCGGGCAGGGGCAGCTCACAGGTAGACAGCAGGCCCCCCCTGGGAGTCTGGTTTGCAGCTTCTACAGGAGTCGGGCATGGACAGCGCACAGGTAGACAGCAAGGACCCCCCGGAGTCTGGTTTGCAGCTTCTACAGGCGTCGGGCAGGGGCAGCTCACAGGTAGACAGCAAGGACCCCCCGGAGTCTGGTTTGCAGCTTCTACAGGCGTCGGGCAGGGGCAGCTCACAGGTAGACAGCAGGCCCCCCCTGGGAGTCTGGTTTGCAGCTTCTACAGGCGTCGGGCAGGGGCAGCTCACAGGTAGACAGCAGGCCCCCCCGGGAGTCTGGTTTGCATGCTTCTACAGGCGTCGGGCAGGGGCAGCTCACAGGTAGACAGCAGGCCCCCCCTGGGAGTCTGGTTTGCAGCTTCTACAGGAGTCGGGCATGGACAGCGCACAGGTAGACAGCAGGCCCCCCTGGGAGTCTGGTTTGCAGCTTCTACAGGCGTCGGGCAGGGGCAGCTCACAGGTAGACAGCAAGGACCCCCCGGAGTCTGGTTTGCAGCTTCTACAGGCGTCGGGCAGGGGCAGCTCACAGGTAGACAGCAGGCCCCCCCTGGGAGTCTGGTTTGCAGCTTCTACAGGCGTCGGGCAGGGGCAGCTCACAGGTAGACAGCAGGCCCCCCTGGGAGTCTGGTTTGCAGCTTCTACAGGAGTCGGGCATGGACAGCGCACAGGTAGACAGCAGGCCCCCCCGGGAGTCTGGTTTGCAGCTTCTACAGGCGTCTGGCAGGGGCAGCTCACAGGTAGACAGCAGGCCCCCCTGGGAGTCTGGTTTGCAGCTTCTACAGGAGTCGGGCATGGACAGCGCAAAGGTAGACAGCAGGCCCCCCTGGGAGTCTGGTTTGCAGCTTCTACAGGCGTCGGGCAGGGGCAGCTCACAGGTAGACAGCAGGCCCCCCTGGGAGTCTGGTTTGCAGCTTCTACAGGCGTCGGGCAGGGGCAGCTCACAGGTAGACAGCAAGGACCCCCGGAGTCTGGTTTGCAGCTTCTACAGTCGTCGGGCAGGGGCAGCTCACAGGTAGACAGCAGGCCCCCCCCGGGAGTCTGGTTTGCAGCTTCTACAGGCGTCGGGCAGGGGCAGCTCACAGGTAGACAGCAGGCCCCCCTGGGAGTCTGGTTTGCAGCTTCTACAGGAGTCGGGCATGGACAGCTCACAGGTAGACAGCAGGCCCCCCTGGGAGTCTGGTTTGCAGCTTCTACAGGCGTCGGGCAGGGGCAGCTCACAGGTAGACAGCAGGCCCCCCTGGGAGTCTGGTTTGCAGCTTCTACAGGCGTCGGGCAGGGGCAGCTCACAGGTAGACAGCAAGGACCCCCGGAGTCTGGTTTGCAGCTTCTACAGTCGTCGGGCAGGGGCAGCTCACAGGTAGACAGCAGGCCCCCCCCGGGAGTCTGGTTTGCAGCTTCTACAGGCGCCGGGCAGGGGCAGCTCACAGGTAGACAGCAAGGACCCCCCGGAGTCTGGTTTGCAGCTTCTACAGGCGTCGGGCAGGGGCAGCTCACGGGTAGACAGCAAGGACCCCCCGGAGTCTGGTTTGCAGCTTCTACAGGCGTCGGGCAGGGGCAGCTCACAGGTAGACAGCAGGCCCCCCTGGGAGTCTGGTTTGCAGCTTCTACAGGCGTCGGGCAGGGGCAGCTCACAGGTAGACAGCAAGGACCCCCCGGAGTCTGGTTTGCAGCTTCTACAGGCGTCGGGCAGGGGCAGCTCACAGGCCCCCCTGGGAGTCTGGTTTGCAGCTTCTACAGGCGTCGGGCAGGGGCAGCTCACAGGTAGACAGCAGGCCCCCCCTGGGAGTCTGGTTTGCAGCTTCTACAGGCGTCGGGCAGGGGCAGCTCACAGGTAGACAGCAAGGACCCCCCGGAGTCTGGTTTGCAGCTTCTACAGGCGTTGGGCAGGGGCAGCTCACAGGTAGACAGCAGGCCCCCCCTGGGAGTCTGGTTTGCAGCTTCTACAGGCGTCGGGCAGGGGCAGCTCACAGGTAGACAGCAGGCCCCCCTGGGAGTCTGGTTTGCAGCTTCTACAGGCGTCGGGCAGGGGCAGCTCACAGGTAGACAGCAAGGACCCCCCGGAGTCTGGTTTGCATGCTTCTACAGGCGTCTGGCAGGGGCAGCTCACAGGTAGACAGCAGGCCCCCCGGGAGTCTGGTTTGCATGCTTCTATAGGCGTCGGGCAGGGGCAGCTCACAGGTAGACAGCAGGCCCCCCCTGGGAGTCTGGTTTGCAGCTTCTACAGGCGTCGGGCAGGGGCAGCTCACAGGTAGACAGCAAGGACCCCCCGGAGTCTGGTTTGCATGCTTCTACAGTCGTCGGGCAGGGGCAGCTCACAGGTAGACAGCAGGCCCCCCTGGGAGTCTGGTTTGCAGCTTCTACAGGCGTCGGGCAGGGGCAGCTCACAGGTAGACAGCAGGCCCCCCTGGGAGTCTGGTTTGCAGCTTCTACAGGCGTCGGGCAGGGGCAGCTCACAGGTAGACAGCAAGGACCCCCCGGAGTCTGGTTTGCAGCTTCTACAGGCGTCGGGCAGGGGCAGCTCACAGGTAGACAGCAAGGACCCCCCGGAGTCTGGTTTGCATGCTTCTATAGGCGTCGGGCAGGGGCAGCTCACAGGTAGACAGCAGGCCCCCCCTGGGAGTCTGGTTTGCAGCTTCTACAGGCGTCGGGCAGGGGCAGCTCACAGGTAGACAGCAAGGACCCCCCGGAGTCTGGTTTGCATGCTTCTACAGTCGTCGGGCAGGGGCAGCTCACAGGTAGACAGCAGGCCCCCCTGGGAGTCTGGTTTGCAGCTTCTACAGGCGTCGGGCAGGGGCAGCTCACAGGTAGACAGCAGGCCCCCCTGGGAGTCTGGTTTGCAGCTTCTACAGGCGTCGGGCAGGGGCAGCTCACAGGTAGACAGCAAGGACCCCCCGGAGTCTGGTTTGCAGCTTCTACAGGCGTCGGGCAGGGGCAGCTCACAGGTAGACAGCAAGGACCCCCCGGAGTCTGGTTTGCATGCTTCTACAGTCGTCGGGCAGGGGCAGCTCACAGGTAGACAGCAGGCCCCCCCGGGAGTCTGGTTTGCAGCTTCTACAGTCGTCGGGCAGGGGCAGCTCACAGGTAGACAGCAGGCCCCCCCCTGGGAGTCTGGTTTGCAGCTTCTACAGGCGTCGGGCAGGGGCAGCTCACAGGTAGACAGCAAGGACCCCCCGGAGTCTGGTTTGCATGCTTCTACAGTCGTCGGGCAGGGGCAGCTCACAGGTAGACAGCAGGCCCCCCCTGGGAGTCTGGTTTGCAGCTTCTACAGGCGTCGGGCAGGGGCAGCTCACAGGTAGACAGCAGGCCCCCCTGGGAGTCTGGTTTGCAGCTTCTACAGGCGTCGGGCAGGGGCAGCTCACAGGTAGACAGCAAGGACCCCCCGGAGTCTGGTTTGCAGCTTCTACAGGCGTCGGGCAGGGGCAGCTCACAGGTAGACAGCAAGGACCCCCCGGAGTCTGGTTTGCATGCTTCTACAGTCGTCGGGCAGGGGCAGCTCACAGGTAGACAGCAGGCCCCCCCGGGAGTCTGGTTTGCATGCTTCTACAGGAGTCGGGCATGGACAGCGCACAGGTAGACAGCAAGGCCTCCCCTAGGAGTCTGGGTCCTGTGCAGTACAGCAGACTGCGTGCCTCTCCGTCGAACCTTCAAACGGATGTTCTGGCGGTTCTTCCTCTCCCAGGTGCCCTATGGTTGTGAGATGGCCTCCTGCCGCCCTGCACATACCACGCAGCGGGGCTGTCAGCGGCTCCCCCGGGGCATGAGGAGGCGGACCCTGGCCCATTCATGGAATGGCAGCGCTGTGAAGTCATACTACGGGGAATGCGCTGCAGGAGACCCACAGACATCGACCATGCATGCACTGCAAGCAGACAACATTCGGGGTTCACTAGCTTTCAAATGGACTGGAGCCCCTCAAAACAAATACAAACATCCAATTCACCTAACAGATTAACTAACTTTATTCGCACACTTGGGAGAACAGGCCCTTCCAGCGGGACAGAGATAAGAGATGTGCACGGAAAAGACTAATATTATTTTCGGATTTGAAATGGACTCTAATTCGTGTTTCAGTTCTTCCTCACCTCGGCCGGTTTGGTTCTTAATGACAGTCTCTCAAACCACGAGAAGGCCGTGAAGCGAGAAGCCACCAACATTCCTACATGTAGGTATGAATCAATGCAATCAGGCCGGGCATGAATCCGGACATAAGAGAAGACTGAACAGGTTAATTAAGCAGACACCTCCTCCAGGAGTAACTGCTACACAGGGTCGGCCTGTGGCAGAAAATCAAAGTGCCCCATCATCGAATAGGACTGCTAAAAATAAATGGCCCGACTTTCAAAATCGGGGCAGTTTTGAACCTGTAAAGACTAGTTGTAACAGCGTTTTGCGAGGTAGGGGAGACTCATTAATTTGAGCTAGCGGCAGGCAACGTTTGCTTTCATATCAGAGAATCAACAGTAAGCCTCGGCCCAGCAGACCGTAAAACAAGCCCTACAAACAGCCAGAAACCAGACTGTCAGGCAATAGGTGGTTATTCAACCGGCCTATGTACGTTGCTGAATCACCTGGACAGATGTGCACATTGTATAGACTGAAAGGTAGGTGTAGTAGGAGCGCTATGATTTTTTTTTCCATTTATGGAATCATTTTCCAACTGCCCCAATATTGAAGCATTTATCAAATGTTCCCTGTATTTTCAAAAAATGTATGTCGTTACTTTGTCAAATTAGACACTTTGCAAATAGTTTAGAATATTGCTGTACAAAAAAACACACTTCTTAAACGTTTAATCTGCCAGAAAAAGGAATACACACCGAGTGAGCCTGCTAGCAAAGGAAGCCTCTTTCATTTGCCCAGATAGTAGTGTACCAAAGCCAGTTCACAGTGGTTCTAATGGTTACAACTTCAAACCTCGTAGCTACGGTTAGAAACAGACTGCAGCAACAGAATCTCAACCCAACAAGCTGAGCACAGTGTTATTAACAGTACACAGAACACTAGCTGGACCTACTATTGTGTGCTTTTGTCGATAACACTAGTGATTCTGAATGCAAGCACTTAAAAGCCCATCTAAAATCTCTGGGAGCTAAAAAACTAAATAATAATTGGCTATGCTTCGGCTTTGAAACCCAGCTCACACCAGTTATGGTTAAAAGTAGGTTTTGAATGTATAAATTAAGCATGTGGATGTATTATTCACAAAAGAGCTGCGAATAGCCAAGTGTTCATGGACTACATATCTATCCACTACATTGAACAGCTACTTTACAACGAGACAACGCAAGCCTCATACGGGCCAGAGCTAGTTCAATGAGGCTGCGCTTTACATTCACACCACCACCAGTCAGCCGAGGCCATGAGCTGTGCTGCTACAAGAAGTGTTACACCAGGATGCAACTAAAATGCAATGGCGTCCAAACAGGTTCTTTATTTCCCTCTCTTTACTTACCAATCTGCGTTGGATTGGCAACTAAACATATACATTTCTGTAAAGCAGGTGGGGTGAGCAACCGGGAGGTGGAAGTAACACAAAGTGCGCAGTTGGGGGGAGGGGGAATGAGTAGCAACGAGCAACAGCAACATTAGGCTGGGAAGCTGCTCATGGGCTTATGAGGTGAAAGAAGTAATAAACGAAAGAGAAACGTGAAGTGGGTGGGGGAGAAGTACACAGGCAACACAGCAATGAAGAGAGGACACCAGAGCAAGCACAGCATGGAGGAGGGTGGGGAGGAGGAGGGTGGGGAGAAGTACATTGATAAAATTGACGATGGAGAGCAACAAGTAGTGCGGGCAAAAGAAATACATAAGGAAAGACTTAACATTTTTTTTTAAAAACATGGAGTGCTTGACTCGAAAAGAAAAAAAGTAGTGCTTTAAAAGCAAGCAATAGAAGAACAGAAGTCAGCCAATCAAGTGCTCCGTAGGAGGGACAAGCACAAGATTGAAAAGCTGAGAGACAAATAAGTATGCAAATGAGTGACAAGACAGTCAACCAACGATAAGCAGTGGGTGGACTCCAAGCCTATGCATGTTCATAGTAAGCCCACAATATGTCTTGCAACAGACAGCGCCAAGTGCAGTATGCGGAGAAGTGTGGCTCACTGGTTAGAGGAGGCAAACCTGGAAGCAGAGGTCAGCCCGGGACCAGGGTTCAATTCCCGGCTCAGCGGGGTCTTGAGTCCTAACATGTCCATGGACTCGACAATTCTCGCTCCGGTGCCTACTCGAATCACGTAGGGTGACCAACCGTCCGTAAATTTCACGGACAGTCCGTAATTTTGGCTGTCTGTCCGTTGTCCGTGAAGGATTCTTTAACGGACGCCATTTGTCCGTAATTTTAACCGGGCACAGCTTGCCCCCACCTCCCTTCTTGACTCCGATGCTGTATGAAAGCTCAGACCCCCAGCAGCACTGTAGAGGCACAGCGGGATGGCAACCCTCACACCTCCAGCCCTTGATGAGCTGTTAAGAGGTGCTTGAAGGTGAGAGGGAGGTGCTGCAGGTTCAGGAGCAAGGGCATCCATTCACATGCAAACAGCCCTGAATGCGTCCTGTATCTGATATTTAGAGGGGGGCTCACACATTCCATTTCTACCCAGGGCCCCAAACATCCTAGACTCGGCCAGATTACACCCCTGATTACACAGAGGCAGCACGTGGTTCTCTTCACAGAGCTTAATTACTGTCACTAATTTGTAAGCAAACCTCGGTTCTTCAAACATGCATAACGTAATACAACAAAGAAATAGCACAATCGCACCCACACTGATTAACAAAGTATGGAGGACAATCAGTTCAATCAGTTCTCTTAGCAGACCCTTTAAGTTCAGTACATCACAGGGGGGATGGCATTTTGGACAGAGAGCCTGTCTTCTCGTTGTCTTGTGCAGGAGGGGGCGAGGAGCCCAAGATGATACTAGTATACTGCATGCCCACCCCTGTGCCCACCCGGGTGGATCACGTTCCCTCTCCTGTGATGACTCCTGCTCCTGTCCCCCCATGTGGTGGCTCCAGTCCACCCCCCACCTGTGATGGCTCCTGTCCCCCATGTTGTGGCTCCAGTCCACCCCCGCCTGTGATGGCGCCTGTCCCCCCCTGTGGTGGATCCTGTCTCCTCCCTGGGTGGCTTCTGTCCCAGTCCTGGAATGGCTCCTGCAGCGAGGGTGAAGTTCTTGATGGGCCTCTTCTCAAAAGGGCTCAGCTCAAAATTAATATGGAAAGGTCGGCGAGTGAGTAAGTGAAGGGATGTGTGAATGGCTGGATGAATTAGTGAAAGGGGGAATGGATGAATGAAAGATTTAATAAATGGATAATGAGAGAGGATAGATGGATTGATGAGTGAGGGGAAGGATGGAGAGAAAATGTAAATAGCTGGATGTATGGGTGGAAGGGTAGCTGGATGATTGATGAGGGGAAAGATGGATGAGGGGAAGGATGGATGAGGGGAAGGATGATGTATGGAGGGGAAGGATGGATGGATGAGAGGAAGGATAAATGGATGAGGGGATGGATGGAGGGGAAGGATGGATGGATGAGGGGCAGGATAGATGGATGGGATGGATGGATGGGTGAGGGGAAGGATGATGGATGAGGAGAAGGATGATGGATGACGGGAAAGGATGGATGATGAGGGGAAGGATGGATGGATGGATGGATGATGAGGGGGTGGGTGAAAGGATGGATGATGAGGGGAAGGGTGGATGGATGGATGATGAGGGGGTGGGTGAAAGGATGGATGGATGGATGATGAGGGGGTGGGTGAAAGGATGGATGGATGATGAGGGGGGGGTGAAAGGATGGATGGATGATGGGAAGGATGGATGGATGGATGGATGATGAGGGAAAAGGATGGATGGATGATAAGGGGAAGGATGGATGGATGGATGATGAGGGGAAGGACAGATGGATGGATGATGAGGGAAAAGGATGGATGGATGATGAGGGGAAGGATGGATGGATGATGAGGGGATGGATGGATGGATGATGAGGGGAAGGACAGATTGATGGATGGATGGATGGATGATGGGTGGGTGGGTGAAAGGGTGGATGGATGGAGAGTGGGTGAAAGGATGGATGGATAAGTGGGTGGGTGAAAGGATGGATGGATGATGAGTGGGTGGGTGGGTGAAAGGATGGATGGATGATGAGTGGGTGGGTGAAAGGATGGATGGATGAGTGGGTGGGTGGATGGTGGGTGGGTGGGTGAAAGGATGGATCAGTGGATTGGATGGTGGGTGGGTGAAAGGATGGTGGGTGGGTGAAAGGATGGATGGATGATGAGTGGGTGGGTGAAAGGATGGATGGATGGATGATGAGTGGGTGGGTGAAAGGATGGATGGATAAGTGGGTGGGTGGATGGTGGGTGGGTGAAAGGATGGATCAGTGGATTGGATGGTGGGTGGGTGAAAGGATGGATGAGTGGGTGGGTGGGTGGATGGTGGGTGGTTGGATGATGGGGGTAGGTGGATGAGTGAAATGATGGATGGATTGATGGATTGATAAGTGCAAGGGTTAATGAATGGAGATATGAGTGAAAGGGTGGGTGTAAGGATGGATGAGTGAGTGAAAGGGAGGGTAGATGGACAAAAGGATGAATAGATGTGTGAAGGAGTGAAATGATAGATGGATGAGTGATAGGGTCAATGGATGGATTCATGAGTGGATGAGTAGATGGATGGATGGGTGGGTGGATGGATGGATGGAAGGAAGGCTAAGTGAAAGGGTCGATGGAGAGAGAAAGGGAGGATGGATGGATGACTAAAAGAGTGGATGGGTGGAAAGATTAGTAAGTGAAAGGATGGCTGGATTGGTGAACGGGTAAATGGCTGAATGGATGAGTGAATGGATGGATGGGATGAAGAGTGGATGGATAAGTGTACAGGTGGATAAGGTGAAAGGGGGGATGTATGTATGGATAATGGAGGATGAGTGAAAGGATGGATGAGGGGATGGATGAAGGTATGGATGAGTGAAATGATAGATGAAAGGATACATGATGGATAGGTTTGCAAATGGTTGAATATGTTTGGAAATGGCTGGGCTTACTTATATACTATTGCGCGACCTCTGATGTGCCTGTAAAATGTACCTATTGTCTTGAAGTTTTGTCCTGAATTTTGACCCCCTGTCCTGAATTTGTGTCCTGAATTTTGACCCTTTGTCCTGAATTTTTACACTCACCGTCCTGAATTTGCACCACTGCCAGTTGGTCACCCTAGAATCACGGGTTCACACTCTGGGACTCTGGGCAATAGCTTGCTTAATCTCCACAACGGCCCCTCGTGGCGGGATGCCTGGCTTTCACCTTGCGGATAACCCTGCCTGGGGTTATCTCACAGGGGAATACCAGGACGGGTTCCCTAAGCAAGCGCTTAGAAACCGCTCGTATATAAATTCCTGTACATTTACAAGACCACAAAATAGCAGCTTGGGTTTTTGCCTGCCGTTATATGCTGGAATTGGCTGCAAAACCATGGACTCCATTTACAATATCTCAACAGTTAAATGATGCTCTATACATTACTTCGCCCTAGTTAAACAATTTTACTGATATTTAAATGCAGACATATAGGCAACTGCAAGATATTTTCTGCAAAGTTTAGAAGTTGCCATGTTAATTTCTCCGCCAGGCACTTTCTTAGAAAAAAACGTAATTTCCATTGGTTTATTTAAAGATAAACATATTTGAGAATCAATGTGTAGAAAATTAAAAGTCCCCAAGAAACAATACTGGAAGCCATTCCAGAAACTATTAAAAATAGCTGAGGGCATCAACGGAATGTCGCGTGTCCTGTGGTCCATTACAGGTAGTACATCTGCTTCCTTAGAGACTAACTTCCCACTCACTGGCAGGATGTTTCAGGAACACAGCCCCCTGGTGCCCGTTGGCTTGGAGACAAAGTAAGCGGAATAGCAGAGGCAATAACCGTTTCAATGATTCATCGGACAGACACCAAAATTGTTTTAGCAGATGTAATCTTCTGTCTGGTACTGATCAGTTTATTAAACAATCGCCAGGAATGCAGCGAAAGTACAAAATACCAACACTACTAAAGGCGAATGTAAACAAAATACACTTGCCTGGTATGCGCAAGGTTAAAGGATAATCTCCCCCGGCTCTAATTAAATGTATAGAGGGCGAGTTCGTCCTGGCAGCGAGAAACCAACCAATGCAGATAGCTGTACGCATCAGAACTCTTTTACAGACCGAAACAGCAGCAAAGCAAATCACGTATACCAGACTCCAGCTCAATGCAAATAACCTACAATATTGCCTTTGTCGAATACACCCATAGAGGAAACTTGGTACAAGAGGTCACCAGGACATGGCATCCAACAAGAACACAAACCTCAATCCACTGGGCGAACTGGATACATATAGCCATGACATGACCTCCAATGTGGAACACATGATCATGACACGCCTTCAACGAGAACACAAGCTTCGAACCACTGGGAGAACTTGGTACATTAGGCCTTCAGATGGCCTACAACAAGAAAGAATGCGGGTAAAGCAAGTAGCCCAAACTCAAGCAGTTTAATGGCAGTGTAAACGAGATGACAAAAGAAAGCATATAGAATTATGAGGGAAAAACATGGAGGTTTAGCTAATCAAACACACTACTTTCCTTCAATCTAACTATGTGCATACCACTGCCATAAAACGAGAAGCACACAAAGCAACACCATATATTGCCCGCAAGCATGCTCATTGAAGTGAAAATAACAGCAGCTGCCCTAAATATGGCTTCTTTCATCCTTCAGGCCAGCAAACCAGTATCATAGCACCACAAGGAAAAACCATTAGGCTGTTTCGTGCAATGGGAAAGACTCCATCACAAGAAAAGACTTAAACCACCATAGGAAAGAAAACAAAATCAGAAAAAAGCAGGTGCAACAAGAGATATGTGGGCCTAGGACAGAAAGAAAGAAGTAAGAATGAGGAAGCAAGATTTGGGTTATGGTGGATGCCATGGCAGGCAGCTCAGCATTCAGATTCTTTCGAGAACTATGGTCGCATTACCGGAAAAGATACTCTTTCATATGGGCACCCTTAAAACTGCAGCCCTACTTCTGTTCAAATAAGCATGTTTCCTCAAGTGAATTTGAATTTCAGGACCACAATTGCAAGAAAACACATAACCATGCACAAGGGCTCTCCTACGTTGCCAGTGAAAACACGCCCTCACAAGAGCTGCGCAACAAACTCAGACTTCTTCAGTGACCAGATCAAACTGTATACTGAAACTTCAAACCCCAACCTACATCCACGTGCTTTGACAGATACGCTCCACTGCAACCGATACGCACCTCAGACTGACCATGTGGAACCACCTCTCCACCCATCATAAAATCCATCCACTCGGGAACTCCCACAGACCCATGCCCGCACCACATCTTCAACCTCAGAAACCAAAGATCGGCAAGGAACTCGCCACCCTGCTCAATGCCTCAATCACCACTGCAACATTTGCAGATGCCTGGAAACACTCCCTAGTCAGACCACTACTAGAAAAAAAAACAGCTACTCAACGCCTAACAATCTGGCTTCCGCAGCAATAGCAGCACCAAGACTGCCCTGATCGCGGCCACAGATGACATCCTAACCCTCCTTATTCAAGGACAAACAGCAGCTATGATCCTGCTCAACCTCTCAGCAGCCCTTCAACACCATATCCCACCACACACGGAATGAAAGACTCAACCACACACAGAATCCATGGGGAAGCACTCAGTGGATCACCTCTTTCCTCAACAGAAGGACACAGAGGGTACGCCTACCACCTTTCACCTTCAATCCCAAGGATATCATTTGCTGAATCCCCCAGGGCTCATCCCTCAGCTCCATACTCTTTAACGCATATATGACCCCGCTGGCCAACAACATTAGAACTCACAGTTTTAACCTAATATCCTGTGCAGATGACACCCAACTCATCCCGTCACTCACCGATGACCCAACCATCACCAGGACCAATTTACACAAATGCATGAAAAGGGTCGCCAACTAAATGAAGTACAACTGCCTGAAGCTGAATACGGAAAAGACCAAAGTACTGATCTTCGGCAACAACAGCAACCCATTGAAGGACTGCTGGTGGTAATCAGACCTAGGACCGGCAACCAGATCCGCCAACCACGCCAGAAACCTCAGATTCATCATGGATAACCAGCTCACCATGAAATCACAGATCAATGCGGTCTGCTCCGTCTGTTGCCTGACTCTGCGCATGCTACATAAGATCTTCAAGTGCCTACCCCTGCATATGAGAAGCACTGTGACGCAGGCCCTCATTACCAGTTGACTGGACTATGACAACGCTCTATACGTAGGAATCACAGCACACCACTTCAAACCATACAGGACTCTGCAGCCAAACTCATCCCCAACCTCCCCTGGTGAACCCACATCACACCCCACCTCAGGCAACTCCAGAAGCTCCCAGTACAGAACAGATGGCCATTCAAGCTGCTGCCACACACACAAGGCTCTACACAACCAAGAACATGCCTACATTAACCATTCCCTGAACTTCCACCAACCATCGAGATGATTATGCTCTGCCTCCCTATCACTTGCCCACACCCACCGCCTCTACCAAAGCAGAAGTGGAAGACACTCGCTCTTCTACATTGCAGCAAAAACCCCGAACTGGCTCCCCACGCAGCTCCTGGCCATCACCACACTTCAAGACCTGGCTGTTCGAAAGATCCTTCCAGGGCCTGAATACGCCTGAATAACCAATCGGGTGATTAGCAGTGCTACATAAATCCAGATTGGTTGATTGAAATTACATGTTTCTGCCACACAAGTGGGTAAACCATGCTATAAAAAAAGTTGATCACATATCGTTAAATGACTCACAAATGAGTAATTCACGATCCCACAATATTAGCTACTAATGGCATAATTTACTACAGTACATCAACTATTACTAGAACATTATAAAACGTTTAATTACACTCTTTAGTAAATATAATGAAACTAGTTACTTTTCCCCACCAACCGCATCTCTATTAAAGGAGACATTCCCAACTGGTCAGGATACCAGTCAGACCTTTTAAGACCCGTACTGGTAGGACCACATGATAGCAAACCACTTTAGGCAACCAGAATGTAGAAGGAGATGGCAGGGCACGAGAATAGAAGTGGCCGAGAGACTGAAAGCTCAGACAGGTTCAAGCCAGTCACCTAGCTCAGACTCGGATGGCCGTTCTCCTGGACCATCGAGGCCACACAAGTTCAGCTTTCATGTAGCTTCTACCTGCTATCCACCAGTCATCTCATAAGCCAGGTCAGGTGGCTTAGTGGACTAATGCATCTGCTGTTGGGGCATATTTTCGACCGCATGCTCACAGGTTCAAATCCCAGCGGGTCTACTCAGCCTTTCACCCTTCTGATGTCGATAAAATGAGTACCATTGAGTTGGGTAACAATAAAAATCTGTTCTTAAACACCAAGAAACCCTTGGGTGAATGTGCTATTTGCAAATATACGTTATGTTAGGCCAAAAATGAAAGACAAACCATTAACCTTAGATGTAAAACAGGAGAGCGAAAGATACCCGCCTAGTGGATGAATTGCACAATGAAAAACCACAAACCTGGGATCAATCCTGGCTTCCACACTGGAAAAAAGGTGAAATTTTAGGCACATTTTTTACTCCCCACAACCTCCTTTTTCTTCACTATCAGATGCAAGAGAAAATTCAAATACATGAGCTCAAGACATGCACTGTAAAAAAACATTGCGAGTTTGATTTAATAGGCGATCTATAATTTGGCTTCATGTATAATAAGAAACGTGGCCATATACAGACCAGCTGACTTGCCTCTTATTTCACTGATAGGACTCATTGGGGGAGGGGGATATAAATGTGTCTAAGTTCATGTTCAAAAACTTCTAAAATAACTTTTAATAAAAGCCTCTCAATGCAGTGATATAATCTGATATGCCAAGGTGAAATGCTCCTGCATATTTAAGAATTACACTTTGAGTTCTGAAGAGACTGTACCATGGTTGATGTGTGTTGCACAATGTACATGGCAAACATCTTCATAGCTAGGTGTGTACAAGGGCTATTAGCACCAAGGCAGACCCGTGGCTCGGCTTTCCCTGTTAATTTGCTGTTTTGCCCATCGCTACAAGAGAGTGGCTCTTCTGGTTGTGGTTTAAGGTGAATTCACATCCATGCTACAGACAGAATGCAAAAGCAATCAATTGATGGCCCTCCTCCCCGCATTCTCCGAAATAAAAAATAAAAAGTAAAAAAAAATGTGAAGGAAAAAAAAGAAAAAAGAAAAACCTCTAAGGGCCAAATGTTATCTTATGTACCTGTTTCAGAAGAGGCAGCGATGGAGGGCAGCATGCATTTTTCCGCTTTACTCATTTCAGACAGGCCCAGCAATGCTAGGCGACTCCTCCAACAGTAACAGGGTCTCTATGGAAATTAAGAATAGCTCCGACTCTGCCCTAGAAATGTCATCGGATCACGGTTAGCTACAACATTAACAGCACGATGAAACCTCTTACTAAAACAAAACGGACTGAGAAACTCTGCAAAAAACACTCATCCCTTCACCGTCTCAGAGGTGTTTGTGCACATCTGCTTCTGCCCCGTACCCAGGAGAAGTCTAAAATCTAATTAACCAATTAATTTGCAAATATATTCTAATTTATTCAAGGCAGATTTTCTTAGTGTTAAATTATCTGACTGTGAACCATATGCAATACCCCAGAACAGGACTTCATTAAAATACCAAACATTGCCCAAACGGGGAATAAAACGATATTTATACTACAGTCAGCACAAACAGCTCTCCCCTAATGAGAATGTGTTTGCAGTTCCATCGTTCTAATTTGTTTTGCACGTTTTGGGTAAACCGAAGGTAAATAAGTTTGTGATGGCGGGAATCAAACTGAGCAGCGCGGCTTGTGTCCCCTACAGGAAATCCTTCAGCGGCCTCAACTGTTCCGCCCCTTTCATTTGCAATCTCTGTTGGAAGGTAGAATAACTGGGATTGGCTGGCCACTTTAAGAGACAAAACGAAAGCCCAGAAGTTTCCATTTAGGGATTTAAGATTTGCGCGTGCCAGATACGCCAGACTCTCGGGTTGGAAACCATTCACAGGATAAGCTGCATGCTCTTAACAGCCAGTGGTGAACACGTCGATGACCACCTAAAAGGATGACTACTGTGATGGCATTTGAAGAGTTATCATCTTAAGCAGGTGTGTCCAAAGGAGGTCCTGGAGGCCAGAGGCAAGTCAAGATAGCCAATGACTGTTCATACTGTTTCTCATGCCAATAGTTTAAAAACCAAGCATGGCTACAGAGCTCTGCTGCATGCTAAGACAGTCAGGAGACTTCGAGTAGCACATCATTTCACAGCCCATCTGTTTGGGGCTCTGATGACGGGGCCACATTTTCAAATACATAATGTAGCTTCACCAGATCCTGTCTTTCCACAAAATTCACTATACAACTTCTGAGAAAACACACTTTTTCGAGGTAGCACACCACAACAGCTTAAAGATCTTGTCGTGTGTTGCAGGAAATGTACTGGTGACTTGAGGGAGACACCCACCAACACCCAAGAATTATATAACAGAACGGTTACAGAAAGTTAACCTACATAAGCACAGTGTGCCATACACCACTCGGTATTGACTGGAGGAGGCTCCCATAAAGGTTTGGAAAATTTATCTGGAGACTATATGGAAAAGTAGCTTCACCTATCAAGCCTAATTTTTTAAAAGTCATTTCAGGGTACCATTTTAAGGATCCAAACTATGGCTCATTCAATGTGGGCACATGAAGCAGCGTTTCTGCAGACAGACATAGCAGTGCTTTCAATATTAGATGAACAGGCTACTAGAGGCAGCCCGGGCCGAAGATGCTCTGAGTGTTCTCTTGGATTTGGGTTTTAATAAATCAGACAAAAAAACATACCACAGCAAAGCATGGTAACGCATACACAATGACAAAACAAGCTTTCTGTCCAGTGCTCCTCCCAAGGCGAGTTCATGATGAACCTCTGACAACTTATAGAGTGGAGTTCATCTTTTCATACATAAGATATTTTTCAGAATTAGAGTCACTGAAAATACAAACATCACAGAAACACTTCACCCAAAAAACTGATGAAACTAGCTCTAGCAATATTTACATATTTTGAGGTAGATTAGCCATTTTATTCAAGGGTCCTCTATAACGCGCTATACAGTCCATTGACAGGCCAAAGACCAGCAGCTTTGTGCAAACAAGGACTACTTATTAGCTAATGTGCTTTTCAATCGTTGACAATGAAGAAATCCAAACCATAAGAGGAATGCACCTGATCAAGTATGTTGTGTCCTGGTTGGCTGCAATTCCATACTTCAGCAAGCTCAGTCCTAGCAGGGCCAGACTGGGAACCCAGAGCAGCCTTGGAACATTTAGCCAGACCAGCCCCCATTCTGTGCATAGCGGACGAGCCTGACCACTATAAGAGAGTTAGGGGAGTGGAGACGGGATGCATAGAAAATGTTACATAAGACAAAGGGGACTACAATGTGTAGGATTCATACTGGCAGGCATTTTCTTTTTTTTCTTTGTTAGAGTCATTGGTCTGGGCAAGCACAAATTCACAATTTCGACCGTAACAAAGGTTAGGGTTGATTTGCTAATAAATAACTACAAATGACTAGGCAACACCTCTTTTATTATTTTTTTTTTTACTTTTGGTCATGCTGCTCCCAGGTCTCAAAGGAAAGACCAATTGGCTTTGCCAATGCTCGTTAGATCTTGTTTTGGCCAAGACCTTCTGATTTTACTAAAATTATATGTACAATGTACTTACTTCTAGGGCTTTCAATAAGCTTTTTCCATTGAGTTGTCTGTTATTGTATTATTCATATTGCCCGTCCGTCCACACCGACATACAGCATAGGGAAATGGTTTCACCGTAGCCTACTTCAGTCATTGTCTAATTTCACCAAAAGTGACAGCATTCTACCTGGTCACAACAAATACATCCACACACAGTAGTTCCCTTAATTGCTAGTGAGTACTATGCTTTTAGCCATTATCTTTTTGTTCTTAAATTGACGAGGGCCTAGGACCTTCCCAAACAATAACTATGCAAAAATCGTAACAAAAGCAGCACTGACAAAGCCAAAAGGCTGACCTGTTGGCTTGGCCAATCATTTTTTTGTGACACTAAAGAGCTAGCACACCTAACCGCTCCCTACAAATAGCTAGAAAATGCCTCCTGCTACCATGTGCGCCAGTTGAATGTTACCAGGGTCACTCTTAAAGCCTATGGTTAATTCAGAAACCTTTATTTGGAGCTTCAAGCAACCATAAGACGTTGCTTGTTCCTGATTCGGACTTGATGTTAACACACTACCATCAGGTTTGCTGATCATGGCACTTAAAAAAAAAAAAAAGTATCCAATTCTGAAGAAACCTTCTCCACGCTAGTTACACATCCAATACTCATTTTATCCTTATAAACCACAGAAATCAAAGCCCAAATTTCTTCACCTTGTGCTATCCGTTGCCAAGCAGCAAGAGTCTGGAGGCCACTTGTTTTCCAGTTTTAAAAGATTACTCACTTGCTGGCCTCATCCTTCAGAGCCAGGTCAAAGAAGAAACAATTAACTTCAAAGAAAAGACTGTATGAATAAGCCACCCGCATGTGTTTATATTGAATGCACTTTGATCCTTTCTTATATTTTAAAATAATATGTTGGTTCAGCATGGCTACTTGTTGATGCATTTAGTGCCATTGTATATGTTTGAAATAGGGATCCTGTTTTTGTTTTTAAGTTCTCCTAACAATGCTCGGTAAAGATGTGACAGGACTCAAAGAGACTCTTTCTTACCTCCCACACCCCCTCGAGCTGCAGAGCAGTGTTAAAATTAAATGAAAGATATGTAGTCCAGTGATATAGTTCAGGATCACAGCTTTATTCTTCCGATAGGATCCATATTAAGTCTCATTCGAGGCCTCATACAATGCCTCACCAGGAGCAGCCTCCTTGCCACTCAGCCCTTCCACACCAACCGATTCCTTCTTCCACTCAAACACTCAACATTCTGATGACATCACACAAACTGAGCAGCAAGGCAAAGGCAGCAACAGAGAGGATGCATTAATCACTTACTTGATTAGAACAGGCAGCTTATGTAGCAAATGTGTGTATTTTATTCTCAGCGGTCTACATTAATTACGCATGTGAGCTGCAACATGCCACCAATCCATTATACAAATGTGGGGGATGTGGTTTTCGTGGTTATAAACGACGGACCAATATTTTGCTGCGCTTTAAACAATTTTGTTCCAAGATTCAAAACCCCTCGTTTAGAGACTTGCAGTTAAAATGGATTTTTTTGTGGAAAATGGTTGGAGCTGAACTCCGACCAAACACAAACTAACCTTCTTCTGGTCAGGCTATCTTGGCAGCTGTGCCGCTTGGGTGGCCTTGGGAGGTGTGTTGTCCTGTACACATGACTCTAGAAGATATGGCGTGCCCTATCACACAGGCAGTGCCCACAACCTGAAGACGGAGCACGGCTATCACTCCCCTCTTCCACCACAATATGAAGAGGGGGCGTGGCTACCACTCCCCTCCTCACCAGAACCTAAAGAGGGAGCACAGCTACCACTCCCCTCTTCCAACATGAAAAGGGGGTGTGGCTACCACTCACCTCTTCCACAACATAAAGACGGAGCACGGCTACCACTCCCCTCTTCCACCACAACATGAAGAGGGAGTATGGCTACCTTCCCCTCTTCACCAGTGCCCGAAGAGGGGACGTGGCTACCATTCCCTTCTTCACCAGAACCTAAAGAGGGGGCACGGCTACCACTCCCCTCCTCCAACATTAAGAGGGGGCGTGGCTACCACTCCCCTCTTCCAACATTAAGAGGGGGCGTGGCTACCACCACTCCCCTCTTCCAACATGAAGAGGGGGCGTGGCTACCACCACTCCCCTCTTCCAACATGAAGAGGGGGCGTGGCTACCACCACTCCCCTCTTCCAACTTTAAGAGGGGGCGTGGCTACCACCACTCCCCTCTTCCAACATGAAGAGGGGGCGTGGCTACCACCACTCCCCTCTTCCAACATGAAGAGGGGGCGTGGCTACCACTCCCCTCTTCCACAACATAAAGAACGAGCACGGCAGGGCTCAATGTCGGGGTACCACGCGGTTGGACGGCATCCCCCCACTTATTTTACCAGGTGGACGCCGTCCCCCCTGCTAAACAGCTGGACTTCACTCTTTGGCCTCTCTGGGACGAGATCGGAGCTCACAGCACGCTGCTCACTTTCGCTTTTGAGTGGGGAGGAGGTGTCAGACAGGGGCAGCTCAGTCTGATGCTGCACTGTGTCTTTGGTAGATGCCTCCCTGCAAGGAACACGGGACCCCCCACCCCTCCTCTGTGCGAGTCACCCTCACCCCACCCATCCCTTGCACAAGCCCCCCTCACTGTATCCCAGAACAGTGCCCTCCTCGTTGGAGCTCCTAGTCGCCTCCTGCACCCTTCGCTCACTTCTACAACCCCCTCACTGTATCCCAGCCCAGGGCACAGGTGCCAATCGCTCCCGCTCCTTGCACCTTTTGTGACGTCACTTCATGTTGTGACTTCACTTCCGGTGACAGCGTTCCCTCACTTCTTTTTTTAGGACTCGTGTCCTGCAGCAGGGCTACCACTCCCCTCTTCCACCACAACATGAAGAGGGAGTATGGCTATCTTCCCTCTCTTCACCAGAGCCCAAGGAGGGGGCGTGGCTATCACTCCCCTCTTCACCAGAACCTAAAGAGGGCGCACAGCTACCACTCCCTTCTTCCAACATGATGTGGGGGAGTGGCTACCATTCCCCTCTTCCAACATGAAGTGGGGGCGTGGCTACCACTCCTTTCTTCCACAACATAAACAGGGACTATGGCTACCTTCCCCTCTTCACCAGAGCCCTGAGAGGGAGCACGGCTACCACTTCCTCCTTCCTCCAGAACCCGAAGATGGCGCATGGCTACCACTCCCCTCTTCCACCACAACATAAAGAGTGTGTGTGGCTCTCTCCCACTAAAACCCGAAGAGGGGGCGTGGCTACCACTCCCCTTTTGACCAGAAGAGGGAGCACGGCTACCACTCCCCTCTTCCAACATGAAGAGTGAGCATAGCTACCACTCCCCTCTTCCACAACAAACAGGGAGCATGGCTACCACTCCCCTCTTCAACCACAACAGAAAGAGTTGGCACGGCTCCCACTTCCACCAGGACTATCACAACAGCTGCCTTCCTATTCTGAAAGGCCCTAGTCGTACTGCACCCGGACCTTCATGCACGCCATGTCGCGCATTCATTTAGTGAGTTTCATCACTGCTGGCATTTGGGCGACTACCTTCGCCCCCCCCCTGCCTTTTGAGAGTTGCGACGCTGGTTAACAGTCATGCAATTGTTAAACCGTCTTTGGCCGTAATTCGCGTTAACTCCCAGCTTAAAAACAATTTTACTTCGGTAAATGAAATATAACAAAAGTCACTGAACTAATGATGCTCCTCTCCAGGGCCCAGCAGACGAGGCTTAGCAACTTCTGGCACTCTGGAGTTTCTGACGCGCTCCCTCTGCCTCTTGCGTGCTGAGCAGCTAAGCCCGGGAGAGAGCGCGGAAATAATTAGGTCTCAAATCTGCATTGAAACGTTTTTGCAGGATTTTCCTCTTGAAGTCGGATGCTGTTTCTCACTAGTTCTATTTCTATCTATGTTCTTGTATGTGTGTGTTTTTTTTTTTAAAGAAAAGAAAAGCAGCCGGGCCTCTCTGTACGCGTGGAGGTTTCGCAGCGGGAAGCTGTGCGGGCAGAATGCTTAGTAGCAGATTAATGATGGCAGAGCCCGGGAAATGAGTGATTACCAGACGGCGGCAGAGATGCAAATGCAGGGCTGTAATCATTGCAGTAGCTGGGCAAGAGGGAAATTAGAAAAGCTTTAATTACCCAAACATAGCATTCAATAAAGTTATCTCTCATTTCTCTTCACTCAATGGCTCGCGCTGGTTCCCAGACGGCAGCCGCCTCCTTGCATAGGCCGCGGTTGCGCAACACTCACACCGCTGGCATGAGGAGGGCTACTTGCAGGCAGGGTAAATGAGGCAACTGCGAACAAGTCATTGCTCCTGGTTTATTATTAGCTTTTTATGTGATGCTGCACGGCATCAACAAAAAGCATGGACATAGGTCTAGAAGGTGAGACCTACTGGTTTAGTCAATGCCTGTTTTGTCAACGTCTTGGCAAGAATGTCCAACAAAACAATACACAAAACACCAATCAAGAAAAGCAGACTGGCCTAGGAGAATGACTATGTGGCATTGTCGATGCACTTATTGAACCAATGTAACTGCTATGGTGAAGAGGAAGTGACAACAGAGGACAGATCGGAATGGCAAAGAGAGAGATGGGATCAAACAAGGAATCTGCCAAGCAAGTCAATGTCAGAGGACTAGAGACCAGCAGTGGATCCTGTTACAATATCATGAATTAACAAACAACTGCACCTAAAGTGGCAACACAGAATAAGTGATATGTGTTCAAAGTATAAGCTACTATTTCAGAAGGGTATATTTATCCCTGGTAAATGCAGCAGCTACTTTAAGTACAGGTTAGATGGATATCACTCCCAAGGGTTCACATGTGAATGAGAGACTGGAGCAATTGATATCCTACGAGATTCATTAGGACACGACCATCTTGAAATAGTGCCCTTCCAGTGAACAGTAACCCCTGCACTTCTCCACTTTCTTCCTTGTTTAGTGTTACATGAAGAAAATCCTGCAATCAATCAATCATTCTCGGCCATAAATAACTAAAATATATATATATATATATATATATATATATATACACACACATAAACACATACACACACACGTACGTACACAGAGAGGCAGATATTTTTACTGAAGAAAATACAAATGTTAAAATGATGTTATAGTAAGGTGAAAATGCCAGTTTAACAGTAATATTTTAAATTTAAAAAAGCTGAAAATCAGCAGTTCTACTTATTTGAAGTAACTACATCTTAGGTCACCGTCATGTACAGTGTTGTCGTCAATAGTAATGTTATCAATGATGTCACAGGACAGGTTTATGAGTGTTGTAATAAGGGAGGTCATTAGCAGTGCATGGTAAGGGCACGAGTTATTGCTACTCGAAATAACTATTTTCAGTGTGTTTTTTATAAGTTTAAAACTGACATTTTCACCCAACTATAACACCCCTCTAACCTATATATGTATATATATATATATATATATATATATATATATATATATATATATATATATATATATATATATATATATATATTTAATTAGACTGCATTATTTTCTGCAGGCAACACAAACCAAGGAAGAACGTGAAGAAGTGCAGGGGTGCCTGGTCTGTGTTCTCTGCAAGAGCACTATTGCAAGACTCGTGGCCTAAGCAATATCCGAGGATATCTATAGCTCCAACAAAAATCAGGATCACAAGTATATGCAGTTCGTGCCCGTAGGACAGGGATAACAGCGCATCATGCAGGGGACATTCCTCTCCCAACAAAAGTGGAAAAGGTCCTTTGAGAGACGTCAGCAAAGAAGCAGTAGCATCCATGTCATCAATTCAACTTCAAAGAGACAGAAATTAGGTACTACTCCGCTTCAAGCTGCTTGCTTCTTTCAATGTAACGTATTCTGTAGTGAGATATTTTTCACAAGCACCTACATGGAGCTACTCTGCTTGCCAGCCATTTTAGCTTCATTTGTAAGTATACAAATAACTGCTTCTATTCTCACACTTCCTCCTACCAGCATGCACAGAAGCAGCTACATGCTTGCTGCAAAACAGTCAACTTGCCACATAAGCCCCAATTCACCACATGTTTCCTATCTGTCCACCTGCTGCATTTCATGTTCAAGAATACTATCGCAGTACTTTTCACTTACGACTTACCCAGTCTTGTCTTCATGTGTGACATGATTCGCTACACACACAGTGCCTACATAACAGAAATACTTCCATCCAAATCAGCCCCATAGAGCAGTGTGCCACATGATCGTGCATGTGCTTCTGTATCTAGTCAGGTGTTTGAAGCACTACGCAAATGCAATTACAAAACAGTAAAATACAAGCTCTGAGGAGAAAGACTGAAAAGGGCGTCTTCTGAGGCTTGCAGAAACAGGTAGCAACCAACCACCCACCCTGAACAGAAATACAGGGGCAGGCTGGACAGCCGCAGACACAGAGGCTGTCTGATGAAGGTAAAGGAGTGGTGATGCTGGAATAAGGAAAAATGCTGGCAAAGAATGGAGACGGTAAGACAGTAGGGGCTCAGAAGAGGAACCGCACAGAAAGAGGAGTACAATGGAGAGGGTAGGCTAGGAAAACAATCTACCATCCAACAACCCAATGACAAGTAAGGAGGGATGAATAAAACAAGCCAAGGGAGAAACAGATAGGCTGGGGGTTAAACCAGGACACTGAACGTCCGAGACCATAGAAAAATAAAGCAGGCAGGAACAGGAGGGGTACAACAGAAAACGGAGTTGTCATCTAGTAGAGTGAGATTGTAAGAAAGGGGAATATGAAGTGGAAGAGGGCATCGAACGCAGCAAAGGAGAGAGTCAGAAAACACAGTGGTCCATCGGTGGTCTCTGCCATGAACATGAGATGAAGTCGAAGACTTCCATGAGATGCTGAAGGGGATCGGACGAAAGAGCCTAAGGACCCCGATACCAAAGATGAGCAGCAGTGGCAACATTGCCACCTTACCTGAGCTGGTTCCTCCTGACCCACACATGCAAATGTTAATCACTTCACACGTCCAATTATGGTGCAGCGACAATACATGCACTTTACTTACCAGTAACATCAACCTTTTGTTAACACAACTATAGGCCCGTAGGTGTGACTGCACAGGCAAGTGAAGAGAAAAAGTTCTCAATAGGACATCACACTATGGTGACTAAAGGCGAAACTCTACACTGACCTACATGTCGGTTGGTATTAATGTGCCTGCTGCAGAACTGTTATCTGTGGAGCCCTTTGCTCTATGAACTATAGAAGCGCGATCAGTTTTGAGTACAATAGTATGCATGTCTCGTGTGTCGCATGCTAGGCACCCAAACTTTCCACGAGATTGTTTGACAGACTACTGGTGTCAATGGAACACCAACAACAACAGCCAGCATACATCTGCCAGCCACCTTAACCCTCACGGCCCAAGCACCACATCACAATCATCTGCAGGCTCGTACTATGCTGGCTACAGAGTAATCAATCCTCGTGTGCTCACTAGAGAGGGGGGAAACAAGGCTCTATTTTGTCCAGCCATGATCAATATATTGGAACTTTCATTAACAGGACCCTCATGCAATCGTTGGGATAATGACTTCCCTATTAGTTCGTTTTAGAGGAATTCGCATCTTGAAAGAGCAGGAAGGGGCGGTTTTAATAATGCTCTTTTAGAGAGAGCAGCATTTCACCTGGTCTTCAATTCTGTGACCCATTTCTCCCTCCCCATGTGCCTGCTGTCTTAAGGGGGTGTGAGCAGAGGCCTCTATCAGCTGTGCACAGACGAGGACTCCTGTACTGCCTGCTCTTGTATGAACCATTCTAAACAATGCTCTCCACCTGCCAGAAAACACGAGCGGGGATATGCTGTTGGCGTCCTTTTCTTATAACTCCACTACTGTAGCAGTATATACTAGCAGAAGGGACCAACTCCTCCGCGGTTCCTAACCGGCATTTCGAACAAACCGCATGAGGTCCCGAAAAATTGTAAACATGTACATGTATGCACACACAAGACGGATAACAGCCTGACCCCCTTATTCAGTACACAGTCTACGGAGCTCGAGCACGGGAGGGCCACGTCTGAGCCGTTCAGAAGGGCAGCACGGGCCCTGCCGGTCTCTTAGCAACATGCGAAGCAACACACAATCTTTCTTCCCCCACAGCCGGCATTAATTCATAACGCGAACTCCAATTTTCCGACGCGACTTTCTTGTATTGTACTACTTGGCAAGGTTATTTCCATAATGCCACAGAAGTCCAGACAATTTCGGCATTTTTTCCACATTCGAGCACCGTGTTTTTCCAGGGGGCACAGAGTTTGAATGGAGGGGTTGTTTTGGGGGAGGCACGCTGGAACAAACTGCAGAACAGAGGAGGCTTGTGAATGAAACGCTGCTGTCTGCTGGCTGACAGGGCACGCAGAGCGCGCGGCAGACGTTCCCTGCGTGGTGCGTGCACGGCGGCAGCCTGTCCCGATCTCCATCAACATTCAGGCATTGCTTGCTCCAGAGCAAGCATTTCTTCCATTTGTTACATCCTCACGACTGACCAACACCTAACCAAGGCGTTCTAGTGTCTACAGTACAACTGACACCGGGCACAGAAGTTCAAATGCTGTTTTATTAGCATCCTAATAGAGGGTTCTACTTTACTGAGATCTATGAACCTGGTAAGACGTTCATATGAGCGACCTGTACTCTCATGACAGCGTTGGAGGCATGTGTTGAGGAACTTTAGGCGTTATACTACTACTGGCATTCACTGGTAGGGAAACAATGATGAAACTAGGTTCAAGTCTTTGGTGTCCAGTTGGCCAAAACTTTTTAATAGATCCTCTGGTTTGCAATTTCTCCAAGAAAGAGGCACACTTCACAGAGCTCCTCTGAAATACCATCAATGCTATTTGTATACTTTTTCTTCAGTTGAGGTACAGTATAATACTAAGTGTGAAACGTACAGTGGGAAGAGAGAAAAAGTCTTGAAAGAAAAAGTCAATGCAAAGTAAGAGTGTATATAATGTATAGCTACTCCGAATGAAGTTAGTAGATGCACAAAATCAACACTAAAGTGCAACATGGTGAGGAATACTTGAGGCGGAAAGCCAGATTTGCTCACCACAACATTACAATATCACAGCAAGGAAAGATGCTGGCAGACCACTATTACGGTAATAAGGAGCACACTACAAAGGGAGAGACAGGGTTTGAAACTGTTGTGGTTCAATCATCGCCAAAACGCCTAAGATCAGTAACATCCCATTGTGGTGTAAATTCCATGCAACATCTGTTGCAGGTCCCGTAACAGCAGCTTCACCGTAATAAACATCAAGAAGCCCCTGAGGATAGAAACTGTTCTGTCATAAAGGCAAAGGACAAAACAATTGATGGACTGCATCAGCCCACTGGCACACAGTCACATGAGATTAGAAGTCCATTAACCCACCACAACAAAGGAAGGCGATTCATACTCATTATTGCACATATGTAAAATAATCCACCCCAAATGGACAGACAGATGCCCAGCAACATAAAAGAATGATCTATTTACTTATCACATGCACGCATTCTCATTAATTTAGCAATGTATGACTGAGCATTATACCTGGTGACAGGTATGGAGAGGGCCGAATGATGTGTACCCGTAGTTCAAGGACTAGTTTACTAAACAGCTTTCCTAATTTCCAAACAACTTTAAGACGTGCTTCAGGTTCCAAAGCATGTTCATGTTTTCATAGACTATATTGTGGCATCAGGATTGTTACACTCCTATTAACGAGTCTCAATTTTGCAACAAGCAGGGGACAGAGGTCTCTTCTGCTATATAAAGGTTAATAAAATAAAAACAAGGAAGTAAATTGAAAATTGGCATGTGTTTCAATGAGAAAACCAATGTTCTTAATGTTTGGCTGAGTCTGTTCTCACAGTCCTATAGAACCGAGCTTATTTCTGCTACTTGGCATGGAATCCGGCTTCTACATAGCACAAGCAAAAAAAAGATGAAATTATAAAGACGAAAAAATGCAGTATAGCGATACAGAGTTTAAATGCAGAGCCATTTCTAAGAGCACTTACCACCTCGGACCGCCGCCCTTTCATATCTCACTGTGTGTCTTAGGATGCGCAGATGCAATTCAAGAGTAGGCCAGCACTCTCGAGCCAAGATCTGGCCAATCCATCTGCTGGCCAGCAAGGGCACCTTGTTCAGTCACAATGGCACAACATTGGCCCACACACTCCACTGCAACTTTGTAGGTGAAGGACATTTTTAGGTCTCGCCTGTCGATGTGCATGCGCATCGAGCTTGCGAGACTATGGGGGCTTATCCACTCTTGAACCAACTTGCAAGGAATCGTGGCGATTCCTTGCAGTGCCCGTGACTTTTAAGCTCAATGCGCATGCGCATGGAGCTTAAAAGCGCGTGCACATCAGTTCCCTCATCCGCACGTCGCATTTCTCCTCCCCAGCTCCGCCCCCTCACTTCTTGATTGCACGGCCGCTAGGCCGTGCCTCCCCTACTCTCCTCCCCCCTCCTCCTCCTACTCTGCCTGCCGTGTCGCACCTCTCCCCGCTCCGCCCCCTGCACACTGGCCTGAATTGTACCGAAGACTGGACCTCGTATGCCCTCAATCCATATTGTGGACCCCTTGGCTCCAGTTCCCTCAAGAGTGTCGCCGCAGACGCTCTGCATGCACCTTTGGTCTTTCCATATATTGTTTCATTACACTCCCAACCCAAAATGGCCGACACTTTCTGCCGCGCGCCCATTGGTCATTTGCTTCCATGTGACCGCGAGCGGCTTGCGGAAGAGAGGGAGGGCGCATGGTACGGTCTTTGGTGCTCATCGTGGAGGAAGGGTGACGCCCCATTCACCCACCTTCCCAATCCATGCAAGATTCAATGTGCTGAAGAGGGAATTTCACACAGTGCTCTATGCTCCGGATCCGCGGCTCATTCAGCCTCTGCGTCCCACCCCCTCTCCCGCACACAGAGGAGTTTCTTAGCAACACCAGAGTCCAGCTCGGAGTCCGCGAATCTGCAAGGCAGCCATTGATCAGGCCCAACATCTTTCCGGCGCTAGATGCAGCCGGGCTGTTGCAAGTGGCGGGGGATTGTCAGGAGGGACAGGGTGGAGGGAACGAGGTGCTAAGGGGCAGGCCGCATTAGCATGCATATCAGGGCTAGATCGTAAACGTGGCCCACCATCTCGCAGCGCCTTATCCGCATAGACTGGCCTGGCTTCAAGCATGCGTTCACGAGAACAGGAGGAAAGCCAGGTCTGGGCGAGCTTCCCTGTCAGGGGAGCCACACAGGATGCCCGCTTATGCAAAAAAACACAATATGGGGTTGCCGATTCATTTTTTTAATTCACTGACAGGTCGCCATCGGCAACTTCATGTAGCACATAAGGGGACTGGGGGATCTCAGGAGGCTAAGGGACCAATCCCTGGCAGCATGAAAATATACACCCGCCATGTGTCTATGCAGAAAGGCCAGGGAGCCTGGCTGAAGGGTTATGTAATCCAAAATGAGTGGTTAACCGACTTCACCAGTATACCTGTGCAAGACAATATGCACGTATATAGATATATGGAGAGCATTAGAGATACACAGTATACGTCTTTGGACCCATGGGCGGTTATGCGAATATAAAGCTAGATGCAGAGGCTATGGTAGCACATTGATCTCCTTTAGAGTCCTTCACTTATGGCTAGCAATGTTGCATTCCAAATGCTATAGGTGTCACATTCGCAAAAGTTATAACTATTGGCATTGTAAATGACAAAGCTATCAATTTAGCCATTTTAAAAACCAACAAATAAATAAAATATTTGTCATTTACAAGACGAATAGCTCCAACTTTTCTAATGCGAGACCTATTGCATTTCCAATGCTTGTTCTCTTTGCCCTCACACGCTTACAACATCCATAGGAAGCCCACAAAAGTAGTGGCTGCCAATGGCAAGCCCACTGCTACCAATTCTGGACTGTAGGTAAAGCCAGTCCTACAAGGTGTGGTGGCCACTCCTACAAGAACCAGGTCTTGCGACTATATCCGTGATAAGAGGCGCTGAACCACTTGTCTGAAGCTGGCTGTCACTTGTAGAGTCCAGCGTACTGACTGCCACAGTAACACGGTTTGGTGATGGAAGAACCTGCACCAATGGAATGCCAGCCAGCATGCACCTTTGGAATCCGAAGCCATCACAAAGAGACTAAGCCAGCGGCTGTATCACAAAAAGATGTTGCCCCATTTCTTGCATGTACCTGCAAATGAAAGAAACCAGTCCTCTGTGCACCTCTAGAGGACAGTAGACACGGAAATCACCAAAGATCTTGACAGGCGTAAAAAACACCGATCCCTTGTCAACTGATCTCGAACCATCTCTCCTTTTTGAGGCTATCAGCTTCGGATTGCAGTCAGCAAATGATTAAACTTGGGTTCAGGACCTCCAGGAATGCCGTGTTTAGCAGGGTCTGGTTGTACAATTTCCACCCTGGTCTCAAACATACAGGTTACTTAACTGACGAAGAACAGAAGACTTTTCCTTCTGCTTCAAGACATTTCTACTTTGTCTCAACATTGTTAGAACCCTTTTAATCACATACTTTGCTCACATATGATAAGATATTCAATGTTGTGCTAATGCTGTATCCTGGGTAGTTGATAATGTCATTAGTTCTTCAAGTCTGGTAAGTTAAAAGTGTTAGTAGGTTTAAAATCGGTTACTGATCACTTGCAATCCTCACAAAATTATTGGTTAATTAAAAATTACTCAAGGTGTAACTAGGAAGTAACCAAGATGGCTGGCAACTTCTGTTTCGGTGTCAGCTCACACTGTCTCCCACAGAGGGACCCCGCCACTGTAACAACACTTGCATCAGAGACTAAGAGATCAGGACCTGAAGCGCTGAAACCAGTGACTGCCAATGAATGGGCAGACCAAGATGGCACCCTGCTCCCCTCCCCTGTTTCTACCAACTGTGTTGACTCAGATCCGCAGTCTGCAGAGAAGACACCACCAATGTCACAAGATCAGGAAAAAGCAGTGCAACCAGATCCTCCTGTGCCTACACCAGCATAGCTGCCCCATGTGATGAAGTCCTGGGTTGGGGAAAGGGTCACCACCTCCTGGACAGGTGCACTTGTTCCTGGCTACCCTGCCTTCGCGTCAAAGCCTCTGCCTCTGCCCTTCATCCTTGCACTTTGAATGGCTCTGGACGATGCAGCGTGGCTGCAACAGACTCCCTTGTTGGAAGGCACCCGTACCTCAAGGACTTGACAGGAGAGCCCAGGCAGGATCTCCGACTATCTTTCCTCCCCAGTGGAACTATGAGTGACAGATTATGTCTCAGACTGACAGGATTGGTGGGCTCCAGTAAATATCACACCAAAGACAGTCTACTGAACATCCGATGGCTAGATCACCGGCCAGGCTCACTGGCTTTTCTCAACCAAACACCCTGGCTACACCTCTGGAAGGCTTAGACACCTGCTGTCACTGGTAAACTTGGACATTTACCCCAAACCTCTTGGAGGTCGTAGAAGGGTCCCAGAGACAGCACAATACACTTAATGACCACACAACTCCTACAGAAAGACCCTCTTCCCTGAACTGGGGAATGAGTTGATTCTTGGGCACTAACCAACACCACCACTTGACACCTCTGACTTGGGAGACTCCCCGGGCCTACTAACAAGTGCTCAGTTTGTACCACTGTTGGAAAATCTGGGTACATGGGACTATTATATTTCTGTGATGCAGAGTGTCTATTGACAACACTATGGGAACTCTGCATTGGTGTCTTCCCAGCACCCTGCAAAACAGTGTGTGTGCTTGGAGCAGCCATCTGGTACTAAACCCACTCTGAAACAATCCTCCGAAATCGTGAAAGCGGTCACCCTAAACATAATAATGGGAAAGATCTCCTCAAAGTTTCTGGTATTTTCTTAGAGGTGAAATCAATGTGCTCCACATTTAATACATGCTTAGATACTACTAAGAAGCTAATCAGCGAGCTTGAGGAATGGCAGGGCAACTTCCTAGACTGGGGCACAGATTTAAACAAACTCAAATGCAAAGTCCACTTGACAAAAGGATAACATTGGCTTTACAGGATCCATGAACAAATGGAAAAAGAAAATGATAAACTTTAGACGACTGGCAATCACCTGCTCTGAAACACTGGAATTCCGAAGAGCCCACCAGATCAGGCCCAAGTGTCACAATAATTGGAGATAGCCCTCAACCAATCATTCCTTGCCTTTTGAGACATCACCATACAACACTAATACTGAAAGCTGCAAAGAAGAAACGGTCCCTTTCTTCTAGAGGATTTCCAATCAATGTTACTGTTGATGTTTCCTTGATCAATCATCATAGCTGCTGTCACAATGGGCCAACAAATAAGGCTTCCTGGACCCTGCACTAATGTGAATAAATGTCGACCACACGACTGAAAATATACAGACCATGTGGACCCAGAAGACATTCTGACCTCTGTAGAAGACGTGTTGGATACTGTACATTAAGTATAACATTTCAAAACTTACTGCGAGGCAGAGGACGTTTATTTTGCGGATTTGTAAAGCTCCGCTTATCTATGTAACTCGACAGATGGTGTTGCTTTTAGCTTTGCTCCACAATGGCCACTGAATGTTCCTGCATTTTGATGCATGGCTTGTACAGCGAGGAATGTGATCTGCACATAGAAAGTCAAGTCCCTGGAGCGTATTGAGGAGTTTTATGAAAACAGCAGACTGCTGCTTTTCTGCTGCGCTGCGAGGAGAGTGGAGGAGACCAAAGGGACGTTTAACTGATCTTTAAATGTTAAGTCAAGGTGTTTTATAGTCCACTAATAAAGTTGCAAAAGGATGTTCTGTTTTTATTAAATCTGCAAAATTAATGAATACTTTCTGCACTGAAACTGCTTCAAGCCATTCCAATTGTCGCCAGCTCCCCTATTTATAGTAAGTAAGGTCTGCAGCAAAGAACTGAAGGCAGCAACAACCTAAACAATGAATGCAGAGGCAGTTCATACAACACTCATTACTTCTAATTAACGAATCAGCTCGGCTAATAAAGGCTTCAGAGAGAGTGCAAGAGGCCGCAGAGAAGGGAACACAGGCCAGCAGGGGCTTCCTAAATGTTTTATCACGCAAGCAGTGGCAGTACAGCACTAACAGACGACAGACATATCATTGCAGAGAAGCAGCAGGGTTATTTAAGGTACAAGTCTCGGGGACAGAACAATAAATTGCTGTAATCTTCTGCTCTGCACTTACAGCGGCACTGTCACAGCCATACCATTGACTAATGAGATAATGAGGCGGTAGTTAACACGTTTCAACACACTATACTTTTCCTACAAATGCCCTTGAGGACAAAACGCTATAAATAAGGAAACAAACTAGAGGGGGATTTAAAACCATTTCCAGCAGTACAGAAGTACTCCTGTAAAAGGAGTATTCCCCACCGATCCAGATCTAACCTGTCCTAACCAAAGAGTTCTTTGAAAAGGAATCTTATTCTGAAGGTGATATGGTGTATGCGGAATCCTACTAATGTGCAGGTCATGTCTCCCCAAGTATTGGCTCACATCCGCCAACAGACAAGCTCTGCCTACAGAATAGGGCAGCAACGATGGAGCTGGAGTGCCCCCACTTCAGCAAACGGCCCAACATCACTGTGTGACAGTGGTCTGCTCGTTCACAGATCTACACAGAAGGCAGCTCCTTTTAGTGCCAGGTTCTACTATGGCTATACGAGAGACCTAAATGATAGTTTTGCTTTCAGCTAATATTTTTTCTTATGTTGTTGGCTGCCCCAAACAACGTTTTACAATTTCCACGACAAACAGGCAATGACAAAGCCAAAAGGCTGCTGGACAATGCCAGACAAATTCGCTTTGCCAATGCTCTTTCTGCATGAATTCAATTTGAGAATCTTGAGAACACCTGCAGTTGAAACAAATCACATGCAGACAGTTCCCTGGAACACCTTACGGACAACAGTAAGCTTCAGCATCATATAGCAAGGGACATGACATTTCTATCCCCAGTAGTGCGACCAAGAGGGACTAAGTTAAAAGCTTTACTAATGCAGACGCTTTCCTATTAGGGAAATGGCTCTCTGTCCCTGGTGTGTCAGCGATGTAATCTATCAAATGGCTTCACGGTTGCTAAGGTTAAATCCCTGAAAGACGGTGAGAGAGCAGGAAAAATTCAGATAGGAGAAAAAGGTTTCCATTAACAGCTAAATCCTCAATGTCAAACCCACAGGGTTAGATAAAGGGATGCATGCCGGGCCGTACGAGGGGGAGCTCAGCATCTGCAGCCCTGGGGGATTTCTTGAGGGAGATGGAATAAGCAGGGCGAGAAAATACATAAGCAGGCAGCACCACTGTGCCCATAGCGGCGACCAGCCTGGGCACCAAGGAGGGGCTGAACACTCCTCACCCCACTGCGATCTCTGTGTGATAAGTAATGGAGCAGATCCATCTCTGTGCAATTGATCAGATACCATTTTTGTTTTCTTTACTTTGCAGCTTTATATAGCTCTCCACCACCATTGGTTGACACATCAGATGCTTTGTACCCTTCGGTTCAATCCTAGGAACACAAAATGTATATACACATCCAGTGATACAAAGGAGTGAGGTGTGGCACAGCAATTAGAGCGGCCGACTGCAGGGTTCACAGTTCGATCCCTGGCGCCGGCTCAGCATCATGTGACTCTGGGCAATAGCTCACTTAACCTTCCCGATGGTCCCCAGCACCTTGAAACCCTTAAGGCGGCATGTTTGTGCTTTACAAAACAGGAATTATTATTAAAATAATGTAAATGGTGCTTCAGTAATGGGAGGAAGGAACAATGAGGTGTATGTCAGAAAGTGAACTGATGCACAACTGTACGCCAGGAAACCCAATATAATCATCAGAGCTGAAGACAACTTTCTTTACACATGTCAGGCATCCAAAAACTTTTTAGGGGGGTCCAGAGTTGGAAAGGGAGTTTGTGTGTGTGTGTGTGTGTGTGCGTGTGTATTAATAGGGGACTTCACCAATGCGGTTGGTCGTACATTGGGGCACATAAGAAAAGACCCCGCTCTAGATCATGCAGCAGATCAGTAGTAACTGGAGAAGGACAACTGGGATGAAATGCGGCTTCATATCATAAGGTAAGGGATGTCTGGTGTCAGCGTGAGACATGAGCTCGTAAAAAGGATGTTGTGTCAGTGTGAGACATTCGATCGCCTGCAAGGTAATGGAGGTCTAGTGTCAGAGTGAGACATGAGATCATAAGCTAACGGATATCTAGTGTCCGAGCAATTTTGTCGGGCATTTGACTGTAGGAGATACAGTTTTAGTTGCCATGCCATGTGTTTGTATACGTGCTTTCAGTTTCGAATTCACACTCCCAATGTGTAAGCAGGTTTACTGCTGGGAGGGAAAGCTATATATTGACATTATGAATTAACACGCAGTCTTATTTGTTTTTAAATAAAACACATGCTTCCGTTGAAAATATAGCATTTTATATTTAAATCTTGCACTCTTGAAAATGACTCTTGATTTCTGATGGCCGAGGGATATTTCAAACGCAAGGTCAGTAAATTGGAGGCTAAAGGGAGAAGCAGTCCCATCTGACGATTGCCATCTTCATTCATTGCGCAATTCCCACAGGAGCTAAAGTAACCTTTTGAATCTCAATTCACAGATGCAGACCACCGGGGTGACCCAACCAGGAAGGACAATCTGAATTCTTCTCTAGGGAGCACAGCACACCAACAATGGAATGCATACAATAACTCAGATAAGGCAGGCTCCCTGTACTGCCTACAGTAAATGCTAGTCCGTCAACGGACGTTCTTAAAACCAGGAGACATTAGGCGTTTGCGGCTGAGGGTCGACGGATGCAAACGCTCAACACATCAGACAAAGCAGCAATTAGCTAAAATACTGCTTGAGAATCTCTGAAGAGCCAGGAACACAAAGGCAGTCCACTGTTCCACCGCCTGCAATGAAAGGTTGGATTAGATGATCAAACTTCGCACAAAGCGTGGGAAGAGGCTAAAGCTGCAGAGGTCTCATGGCAACATGGCTGCCGGGGCTCAATGGCATCAGCATTGAGTGACAGCTGCAAAATCCCAACCTTGAGAAGAAAGCATTAGGAAGGTATCCCTGGCCGCGCTCTGCCAGTTCTTACAGTTAATACCTGGATCAGGAGGATATTACGGACTATTGAAGGCTTCACAAAGAGTCAGTCCCTTGGTCCATGAGAACAGGATTGAAATTTAATTTGATGTTAAGCCCTTTAACTCCTGCGACACACAGCCGCACCGCTGCCCACCTTAAGGTCCAATGCTTCGCACACATTATTGCCCACTCGCAATACACCAAGTGAAGCAGGGTTCAAAGATACAAGGACTGTACTGCAAGCTTCTTCTACAAAGCACAGCTATAAGACATGCAAATAAGGTCTGATTTTATGAAGATTTAGGCTCATGTCTTACAAGGGAAAGTAGAAGCAGAGTACAAGGGCATGACAACATGCTCTCCATTAACTGCCCTAAGAAAAATGCCCAATATGAACTGTGTCGTCCTTTAGAACCTCACAGCACAAAATGTCACACATTACTCCAAAATAGTGAATTACAAGTTGCATCTAAGTGTACTCTGAGCGTCTGCACACATTTTGATGAACTGAAAAAGCATTTTGCAGCAACAATATACTGACAAGCTCACATTGACGACTGACACAAAGTTACTTATCTCAACCCGTTCAGTTTCACCTGGACAAAGAACTGGGAGTGCATTCTATCTTTTGGAGTATTGAATCTATTCCCATGCCACGGAAAGATACACTTCTTGTACGTTGTAGGAAGCTCAATTATAAAGCATTTGCAGGCTAGAGGTTGTGGCTATTTAGGGTTGAATATTAAATCAAACAAAACAAAAATGTAGGACAGCCTGAAATATAACCATGAATTATTTATTCGAGCAATAAAAATGATTTTAAGAATGCTCAACCTTGTGGTATCAATAACACTAATTGTATTAACCGTAACAATACTGTTAACATTATAATATTGTTCATCTTTCATGATCATTTTCTATTGCATATGTGTTTAATAAAGATCATCAATCCCTTACAGGTGTTTTTAAAGAAACGTTAAACCGAGTTGAACTACGATTTTAAGGTTTGCGTAAGGAACGACTAAAGTATCTGATGAAGTAGGGCACAGACTTGCGTAGAATGGCTACGCAACAGAAAAAGGAGGAGTTACCCTCAGTAGTTGTGTTTTGGCGGGATGACCTGTGTCACTCTGCTTACTTCTAATTAATCACTTTAGAGGCAAAGAGGACAGCGGACTCCAAGAAGGAACATATATGCATGTCAATCAGGACTTTAAGAGAGCGGCTTAAAAGCCTGATCAGCACATTACATTCATTGCCTTGGTCTAAATGCCCGAAACATATTGCTAATGAAATACATTTCAAATAGAAAAAACGTTTTCTGTATAAAAGGCATGCAGAAATAAGTAGACAGTAGTGATCCATTGTAGGCACCTTTTAGGCATGCTTTGAAACTAATAAACACACTTATTGCCAAGACGCAACAAAGACCACAGCACTCACCATAGAACTTTAAATGTAAGTGTGAACAATGTATCTCAATACTATAGTAAAATGATACACACCCCACCCTTATGTGTGCTACCAAGGAGCATTAATTCCTGAAATGCACCCTTGGTCTCCCACAAATGGAAACAGGACTGAAAAGGACTCACCTACCACCCAATACGCTGCCACAAAATAGGCCCCTCAGGGATTGCTAACCAGTACTTGACTGACCTTGAAGGAGTTCTAGGACATTCAAGAACAAGTATGTGAACATCAGGTACTCATCCTGTCTGGAAACCTGTAAGCATAATGTGTACCAATCCCAAACAGGTCCTATTGTCAGCTATATTGTTTTAAAATATAAACAGATGAAAAGATAGTGTTTGTCAGAAGGATTTGTGTATCACATGAACAACAGGGATAAAAAGTGGGAGCACTGAGGTGCGGCTAACGTTGAGATCTAGTTGGGAATGACCGAGAAATAGTCAGAGAGACTGGTCTTTCAGGAAGAAAATCTAGCAAATAAGCCTCATTGCACATTCCTATGACATACACACGGTTCAAGACTAAACACAATTTAAATCTATTTGACAGACTCAATATAAAGGGAATTACTATATCTCTATGCACCAAAATACAGACTTTCTAAGGTACCTGCTTAACTTAAATACGCCTTTCCATGAAAAGAGAGTGAAGTGGCACTTCACAAGTCTCAGAGTACCACACTAAAACCACCAATCATAAAGGGCTTCTCAATTACAACATTCGCAGTTACACAAAGCCAAATTGCTAACAGAATGCTTGTTTTAACAAGGGTTGTAATGAACGTATTGATTACTCAAATAGAAAGACTTAGTGAATGTAAAAGATAACATAAAAAAAGTATATATAAAATTTAATTCCAAGAGCATTCATAAGTATTAAAGCTTTTCAACACAACTGTTTATATTCTATAACACATATTTAGAGTCTCGATTTGGATCGAACAGCGATAAAGAAAATTGTGCTATGAAATATATGGCTACTGATCAATAGTATTCTGCCAATCCTACTAAAAGCGAAGACGGGAAGTCAGTCTTATGAGACAAAAACACAATACATTTATGTCTGAAAAAATATTAACTTTCATCCAAGTACTTTTCTTTTTGAAGAATTCTCTCCCAGATAATGCAATATCTACATTTCACTTGCAACACACCTCTCAGGCGTCTTAATAGCAAAAGGTTACATAAGATTTGGAGGTCTGCCCAAATTCACTATGTGAAAAGCGAGTTAGATTACATGAATCAACAAATGGAAATCAAACAAGCAACTATACACTTTAATCTCAAAGTCAAAAGCGTACACAGATTTAAAACAAATGTTTTCTTCTCCCCAATTGACTATGATAATATGGATTCTTAAGGCAACAACTCAGTATTGGTAGTTTGAAGACACAAGTAATTTGCACTCACAGAGCTAAACTTCCATTTTTTTACTAATGGAGATTTAATATATCAGGTTGTTAAAAAAAAAAAAGGCCATCAAAAGCTATTCACTGCCTCAGATGTGATGTTAAAACTACAACGAGTAATTTCTGAATTTCACGGGGCCCAAGGCTAAAGCGCCTTTCTATACTTCTAAGTAGCTTAAATGTTTTTGTAACATTTGGAGTGAAGTTAGGGGCCCAACATTTTAACACTTACAAAAAAAGGATGTATAAAATGATGTGATTAAAGAACAAACCAGCAAAGACAGAAACAATACTGTACATTATACAACCTTTACTCAAAAGAGGCTTGTGCTGTCTTGGTGGTATTGTATCTCTATGCATAGAAAGCAGCTTTTGGCTGCAATTTTGTGGCATTTGGATAGGGCACAATCTGCATTGTTGGTCGGGGTAACGGTCTACACGGTTTTCAAACAATTAAAGTATGAATATTCTTTGTAACTTTATAAAGGGCAATGGTGCATTGGCAGCAATGCACAGTATGCAGAGGTCTTCAAACTGGGGGGTGGGCCCCTGGGGGCAGAAGGCTTTTAGTGATCTCGTCTCTGGCCTAGAGAAGCATCATGTTTTGTTTTAAGTGTTAAAAGCATGAGAGGCAGTAAGTCACCTTGTAATGGGCCATCACCAACTACTTTTGTCATTTATTTCCTGACTGGGAGTAGGTGTAAAAAGGGGTAACAGCTTGACTGCAAAGTTTAAATATACTTAGGCAGATTTACACATTGCCAATTTAGCAGTATAATTGTGTAAAAACTTGAGGGGGTCCGAGGATTTTTAATTATAATTGGGGGGTGCGGCATTGAGAAGTTTTAAGACCACGGACGTGTTTTTGACATAAGGTTGCTTTTATTTTGATCCATCTGAAAATGTTTTCACTGCTCTGATGTGCCCACTTATGCTGCAGGAGCGACTGTCTGTTGAAACAGCACTTGCCAGGATTCCATTTACATTCTTGCAGCCTGTCTTTTACATAAACAATTGAATAAAGAGCGCTAGCTTGATATAAATAGTTCATGTAGAGAGGAAACGCTGGGGAAATCGAGGCTGCTACGAATTTATGAAGTGTGGAAAACCTTACAACCTGGGACAAAAGGTTAGCACAAAAGATCAGCATTTTGGGCAGTTCACCTAGGTGCGGACCTTGCTTTTTATACTCAGTAGCTCATTTGAACGAACAATGAAGGATTGCTGATGGTAGTTGGCAAAGAAAGCAAGATTGGGACTAAATACACAGTGTAAATGAACCCTAATCTATACACCTGAGGTTCTGGGGATAGGCAGGACTTTCACACGTGTGAGGACAAGAGCAGCTTTATCAGGCAGCCTTCAGCAGAGGACATGTGCTCACCAAATGGAGACAAGGGTCTAGACGGGGGCCAAGGCATTGGCGGAGATTACCCACAACCATGATAAACGGCCATTGCTGAAGGGAAAACTCCACTAGAAACTACATTAACAGATGAAAAAACCATTGGCAAAGCCAATGACTTGTTGGGAACCTACTGGCTGTGCCAAGGAATTTTGCTGATACTCTACAGCGCTATTATTTTTCCAGATAAAAGGTAGCACAGCAAAAAAAAAAAAAAAAGTGCCATGAACAACACTGCTGGTGGTTGTGTCATTCCAATGGGGCTTAGATGTGTTATGATATAGGCGCATGCATGTGTCAATGCATACGAGTGCCATTTGCTTTAAAATAAAAATGTTAATACCAAAGACCGTGTGGAGGGAGGTGGGTTAACAAGGAAATGGGGAGCAGGTGCGGACAAGGAGGGGAAAAGCACTGCAGGAGGGAGAGAACCACCAAGGGCAGTGAAGAGCACACATGGAGAGAGGAACACAGAGCACACAACAGTGGCAGCAACACGGGGGCAAGGGAGAGGCACACAAAAACTTGGGGGAAGGGGGACAGAGGATATGGGAAGGAGCGCGTCTAGGGAAGAGGAGGAAAGATCTACAAAAAATGCACTCAAGGATTGATTAGCCACAAATAAATCTACACAAAAGTTTCCTAAAAGTGTGCAGTGGTAAGAAAGCAAGCAAGCCAGTCAGAAATGGTAAAAAGGCAGCCCTCCAGAGGAGGGCTAAAGAAGGGCAAGGAAAGTAATTGGAAAAAAGCAAGCAAATTAATGTCAATAAAGCCACCCTATTGTTGTGTAGCTCTCAGAGAACCTCTATTGTTTATTTCAGTTTCTGAAAGTCATAACTCCTTGCTGTGACATCAAAACAGTTGATAAAATGGATCATTAACTCTTTAAATTCCATAAAGGCCTTACAGGCCAGGTGACAGAACTCTTGGAGAGCCTTGCAGCGCAGCTGGTCTGCTTTGGCTGAAAGCAAAACGCACAATTGCAGGAGGGGGAAGGTAGGCAGGGAAGGTAGAGGGTTTTGGTTAAGGATAGAAGGCAAGATATTTTTAACATTTGCATCAGGGAGGAGGGCATGTTATATATCGCTCTCCCATTATCCTCTGCGCAGTAGTTCAAGACCGGGACAGATTATATGGGGGCCATACATAACATAAAATCATAGATTGGTAAAAAGTGAATTACACAGATGTTTTTCACCTCTGGGTTCTGAGAGACATCATAGTCGACTTGAGCTTCGCTCTTGTTGTCCGACACCACTCAGAACCCCTTGATGAAAAACATTCCCGTAATTCCCTGTTACCCATTATATATATATATATATATATATATATATATATATATATATATATATATATATATATATATATATATATATATATATGAGAAGGGCGGGAGGTAAGCCCATGTAAGTTCCTGGTAAGCCCACAATTGGTCCAACGGATTTTGCTGTGTGGTAGAATCGACGTGATAATGCAGTTCTGTTGTTGGTGATGTGTGAGAATCTAGAACTTCACTGGTTGTAGAACAGCAACTGCAACCATTCCTAGCTCCACAAAGGTCCCTCCTGCAAAAGGAGGCAAAGATCCTCAGTACTATCGTGTACATGCATGTAACAACCCAAAGTCAGAAAAGAGATGCAACCTTTAGGACCTGGGGAAGACCGATTTCCAGGTTTTGGGTCTTTAATGTTTTTTTACAAAAAATTGTGTACTTGAAATGATACTTATCTTAAATTACTCTTCCCAAAAGTAGTAAGACATTGAAACATGGGTTAGGAGAGTAAATATGGCCATCTCTCGATATAAAGATCTCTCAAATCTGTAATATGGAGCTTCTTTTTTTGTGTCTCCACCATCAAATTAAAAAGCTATAAAGAATAGGTTCACCATCGTTTCTGCAGACATTCATGTTTTCGGTTTTATTTAGAAAAACATTTATGCAGATACCGATTTTACTCACATTTAACATACATATAGTGTCTGATTACAATGTCGGTCAGAAAGCCTCAGGCTTTTCGACCAACATACTAGGTTTACACTCTGACCGCTGTATTACAATGACAGCGGTCCGAGACTAAACTGGCCAGGGATTCAGACTCTGTTCCGACAGGCTATAGGAGCACGTTGGCCAGTCGGAAAGGCCTCACAATCTCTGAAGGATGGTGCTTCCGCAGTCGGGATTATGATGGCACTTTCCAACAGCAGTTCCTCGTCAACCTTTGGGACATGGAACTGCTGTCAGCTGAAAAGTGACTTTGGGGGCCCCTAGCAGGCCCCCTGCGTCTCTGGCCCTCTGCATGTGGTCCTGAGGGGCATCTATAGAACTCCCTTCACATCCCTGCACCGTGTGCGGTGCTTTCCACAAGGTGAAGGGATGAGTAAAACGTTCCATTTTTTAATGGGAGATAGTGCTGCGGGCGGTTTCAACCCGCCGCACAAGCTCCTATTGAAAAATTGAAGTTTGTGAATGCACCATGTGCGGTTGCATCCTAATTGCAGTGTCAGAACCGCCGACCTGAGGTCGGTCGGTGCACCATTGCAACGATGTCTATAGGACGCAACAACGACCGACATTGTAATCAGAGCCCAAGTTTGCAATAAACTGCTAACTTGCAAGTTAATAGCAGGGACTGATGTGTCCCAATGGATTGCACTGAAAGAGCCTGATTCGATGCAGGGCTTCTTTATGATTGGTGGGTGACTGGGTAGCGGTGGTGGCGGCGGCGTTTGTGTATGTCCACATTTATTTATAAAACATTTTTATTTCGATTAACTACGGTAGAAGTGAGTCGCTCATAAAATTCTCACTCCCCTTCCTGCATCCCAGCCACAGCATTAAACAGGAATGCCATCCAAAGTGAGCACGGGTACAGGGTGGTTTTCATGATTTTTTCTTAAGGGCAGTGGACCCTTGAGCACTTACAATACATAATATTGTACCAGGCTGGAGACACTAAGGCCATAATAACACGTTCTAGTGCCATTTCTTCAGATAGGTGGTAACTTCAATATGGTTACTTGCTACACACCGGTTTGAGACCTGCTATCAATATGGGCTTTAATCCCCAAAGCAACGATACTGGTTTTGAGTAGGCTTCGCCAACACGTTGGTTTGCTGAGCTCAGGACTTATGATGCAGTAGCACTGATCACCTTACGGTCCATCCGCCCATGTTATTTTGGCAGTTGGACTTTGGGCCGGTTTCAGCCCAATGATCGTGTCAGAGAAGAGGCCCTTAACTGTTGACAGGATAGAGATGCATAACTAACCTGCAATGAGACTATGTACTTGTAAAGCAAAATACAACTGCCAAGTCTATCAGGGCAGACTTCTCAACATGCTTCAGACTTACTCCGGCGCCTGGCACACTTTGTTTACAGTAAGAAATTTAGATTGAGCTACATCTATTAAAATGGCTAGAGAATTATGGAAACCTAACAAACTCGAAGAAGCATATCAAATACGTAAGAAACATTTGTAGATGGACTCAAGACACGCACACATACTAATACAAATACATGTATCCTGCAGTGCCACATACTTTGAGAGTGGCTGCCCTCGTTTGTGTGTCAGCATTCTAAGTTCAAATGACAGTCCATGAAATATTAAGCACTTCTTCATGAACAAGAGTAATTCAGAGCGATGAAAATGTTGAATAGCCTATAGTTTGTTTTTTATTAATTAGAGCAGTACAAATTCTCGCTTTCTCTCATTAGTAGAACTCCTGGCAGGTTTGGCCACTTCGTGTGAAATGGCGGACAGATTTCAAATGAACTGTCAGCCTTAATATAACAAGTGAGGCGCCTGGCAGCCCTGCACAGGTGCAGAACATTTACTGCTGGGTTCATGCTGTTGGGTTTCAGTGTTTGTAAAACGATTGCATGTGGTCACATGTCAGATCCATGAATAGATGTATTCTTCGGTTACTAACCATGGGCACATACAGGGCTCACTTTAAGCAAATGTGATTGTGCAGTACAGACTGTAAATCTGCTCTTTTTACTTCTTGTTACATGCAACATAATTGATATAGTCAAAGGGATGTTCCCAAATACAATCGCTGCTCTATTTCCTATATCAGTAGCAGAGAGTTGGGTCCACAGCATTATAATCCTAAAACGTTCCTTTACATGCCGTCCATATGAAGAATACGATCTGGGCGCTTGTCCAGCTTGGTTGTTCGATCATACCTCAGTGCTCAGCTTTGAGGGTATTTGGTTTGTTTAAAGTGCTTTCTCACTCAAAGCACTTTCAGCTTGGCATTCGACTTCACACCAAAACTACTAGTCTAAATTCTTCACATTACCAGCACTATATTTGAAACGTGTTGGTCCATCTTAAAAAGTCGGAGTTTTAAAACTCCAACTTTGGGGGGCAAGAAATGTCTGTACCATCCCCCACCAAATCCTTAATCAAAGTGAGCTGAAGTCCATAATGGAACATAGATGTCTAGAAACAACAGGCCAATGACCTTATTTAGTGTTAGGTGCACAGGTACTTAATTGCAAGAGTGACAGATATCCTGTACACATGACTACATTTTACTATATCCTACTATGTTTAATATATCCTAATGCACTTGTAATAAAGCGGCCAGAATAGCCATCACATTTGTGATAAAGTACCCGCCTGCTAATCCCTAAATCAATCCCTAACTGGGAGAAAGCAGCAAGTGCGGCTTACTATTGGTCAAACAGAGCCAACCTGCTAGCTGAAACAACAAATGCTGGACTTCTTCAGCCGACAGTAAGAGTTCTCTGATGGTGCTATAGATGCAACAAACAGAACCCAAAACAAACAGAAGGAGGCGCACTGGGGAGAGAGGCTACACTGTACAACAAGGAGGCAAAATTACTAGGATGAGGAAGACCGATATAGTGCACATGAATTGATTAAATAGGATAATGTAACTACACTCCTCTTGGTTATCAGTACCCTTTTCTTGCAGTGTGCCTCGAGTGGGGGGGTCTGGCGCAATAGAAGAGCGTGCCATGCTTGAGGAGCTTAGTGCAAAGAAAGGTCAATCAAGTTTTACTCTGAAGCAACGGCCCCCACATGTACCAAGCCTTGCAGAAACGCCTCGTGCTAAAAAGATTTTAGATCAAGAAATAGCCAGGGATTGCATCAGAAAACGGCCTGAAGGTATAGAAAAAAGACAAAAACACAGACAAAAAGATACAGAGACTATAAAGAGTGAAAAACGAGGGGAGAATAGGACCGTCACTAAAAGTGAAAGCCAAGGCGTGGGAGACAGATATATGAGACACAGAGAGGAGAGGCCGACAGACAGACAGACAGAGACAGACAGAGAGACAGTTGTAATGAGGGCTTCAAACAGAACAAGAGAGAAAGATGCACAACAGATTTACATAAAAGCATATTTTCGGTGCTAAAAAGAGAAGCAAGAAGGTAGAGTTGTCAAACTAGGCATTTGGTACAGTTCTCATCCTTGGTAGACTTCAGCGAGAAGTAATAATTCCATCTGGGGACAGATCATTACTATACTAAGGCACTGGGTTGCTAGATTGTTATTGGCCGAATTAAATCTGCGTTGGAACAAATGGTCAATGAGACGTGCTACATCTGCGGCACACATGTAAAAACTTGGTGCATTCCTCATACCTCCCAACTTTTAAGTACAGCCTCAGGGGGTGGGGCCTTCAAGGGGATGGAGCCTCGAGCCGAGAAGTACCAAGGAGGTAGTTTTTAACCCCACTCAACCCCCAAGTCCACTCTTAAAAAAAAAAAAAAAAAAAGCATTTGCAATGCAATAGGTCTCACATTTGTTAAAGTTTTAGCTGTAGGCGTTGAAAAGAACAATGTTTTTTACTTTTGTTTTTTTATTTGCAGTGGAGTAGTTATTATATTTGCATAACACTATTGCCAATGGTATAAAAAAACAAAAGTAAAAAGACATTGTCATTTTCAACGCCAACTCCTCTAACTTTAACCCGTTGACCGAGGCGCAAATACCACCATGGTGCGGGGTGATTTATGTAGTGGGCGTGTTTCGGACAGCCCCTGGCCGTCCTCCACATATGCCCAGTGTGACGTCCGATGGCCGCACTGAACAGGTTAACAAATGCGAGACCTATTGCATTGGAAATTCAATTGGTCTCCCATTTGTTGGAATTACTGGCATTATAAATGCCAATGTTAATTTACCAAGCCATGTTACAGGGTGCTGTACCATGTGGGCAGAAGAGGTCCCTGGGACCTCTTTTGGCCACATATGGTACTGCACCCAGGAGAAGATCAGATAAATCCACCCTACCCATAATGCATTGCATACAAGGCAGTACCACAATGACATTGAAATAGATATGTCCATATATACAATTACTAGCTTTGAAATGTGACAAAATAATTATTATATTAATTCTGGATTAGGTGGTACTCTGTGTGGAGCGGATGAAGGGAAATATATAAAAAGATCTTGTATAAATGTGAGATGTGCTAGTGAGTAAAGTAATCACTGCCAGACTTGCTTAAGACCAAATGTGTGTCCTGCCTGAAGACCTTTAAGAAAATAGTGCTGAGGCTGTAATTAAAACCTAGGGAGGAACAACACATATAACAGGAGGTGTCCTCACTGAAAGTTACAGAGGAGACAAGGCAGGGACTACTAAACCTTTTGACCAATGAAAAGCTACCATTTACAAAAGACAGGGACAGGAGTGGGCAAAGCTTTATTCCAGTATCCAGAATATTCGCAACAAATAATGTCTCAACGGGTAATATTTAGAGGCAAATTTTGAGAACATTCACAGTAGTTGCAGAGAAAAACGAGAAAAACCACTTAGACGTTTGGAGTTCAAAGCCTTTCAAAAACGAGCTGGAAAACCGCTATTTACAGTGGTTTTCAGGTCGTTTTCCTTGCCACAGTGTGATATCGGCTCCTCACCGTGTGATAGTGTGATGGGAGCCAATATCCTGTGAGTTGGCAGGTATATTTTCCTGTTCCCATGTGTTGTAAGATCCATGGTGGAGGAAAGAAACCATTAGAGGAGTTTGAGGTCTCTTGACGTGGGCAGCCTTGCAGAGTTTGAAGAAGTCACTGAAGTCCTTGCAGTCATGGTGTACAACCGGGGAAGCGTGGATTCATGTTCCATACATTTTGTCCGAAGACGAGCACTGAACCTTACTGAAGATGCCACAATTAATTTTTGTACAATTACTTTTCCAGCGTTGAGCAATGAGAAGATTCTGTGTTTCACTATAATCACAACGATATTTATTATGGTTCACTTCTACAGCAAACATATCAATATGGCACCCACCACATCTGGTCTGAAGGCCCTACCATTACCGCTCCTTAGGCTGATCCATGTGGAGCCTCGGCGAGAGCGAACGAGGCAGTCGCAGCTCGAGGAGGAGCACCTCTACCTGATGGAAAGGCTGTTTTTTCTTGCCACCTAGGTGGGTAATAAGCCCAATAATTCTACTGCTGCAAATGTTCCCTCTCCTTGCCTGCTGGAGGGGTTTTAAAAAAGAGAGTGCATCTGCAGGTCACAGTAATTGTGTTGGCGGTCTCGCGAGCCCTGGGGAGTTGTGGCGCGTGCTCACGTGCGCAGCAGATTCATTATCCGCAGGCCCTGCAAAGCCGGGGCCTTCCGCTAACAGATTTACAAGGAAAGCATGGCTGCCCTTCTGAACAACAAGGGGCGGAGGGCGGAAAATATCGAAATTGCAATTAAGTGCTGGCCGTTTTAATTTGCAGGTTGAAAATGGCTCAAGCAAATGAAAACAGCCAAGTGACAGAACAATTACAAACAATACAGGAAAATACACTTGAATTTATGCTGGCCTCTTCTTTTTGTAAAGCGTTTTAAATTAGTAGGGCTAGCCTCCTCCAGCCGATATGGGGCGCACATCGAGTGCGTAATGAAAATGGGGATAGGTTTGGGCGCCTTTTACATTGGCAGCAAACCTGGCCTTTAAAGTTAGGACATGTTAATGCAATATAAAAGCCTCAAAGGGGTTGTCATGTCTTTTTGAAACATATTGCCTGGAAAGCTTGTGTTTGCCCTCTAGAGGTCTGTTTAAAAGCGCACCCTCAGTTGCCAATTCATATGGTACGATCCCAGGTAAAGTGGGTATCGGCATTGGCTATTTTATTTGATTTAAAGAATCGTTACGTTCAGGTCATAATTGAACTAAAATGTCTTTATTGAGATATTTGCAGTAAAGAAAAGTGGCAAACGTTGGGAATTCCGAGTACACATTAACCAAACACTTCACTTAATTTCTTGGTTAAATGCATTCCTCTTATTCCAGGCACGATAACTGTTATGCACAGAAAAAAGCAGGCACTAAAAAAAACTGAAGGTAAAATGACACGTTTGAAGACTGACACTTTCTTCTGCATAGTGGATAAGAATACATCTAAAAGGTGTTTATGGATCATTCGTGCATCCCTAACCTGACAAGAGTGTTGCGACATCGCCTTGCTAGCTTCTAGGCAGGACTGCTTTGCATATGATGGGCTTTCTCTAAAAAGGCTTACAACCCAAGTGCCAAAGAGCCATGTTAAAAAGTTCAAATGCTACATCGACAAAGCATTGCGAGAGAAAATGATAACCACTGCCATAAAACATTTTTTTTTTTTTTTAAGAATAAACGTTAAGAAGTCTTAAGAATTGGCATTCAACTGTCACTTATGCCTAGGACACAGCTACACCTCTTCTGAAGCAATTCTTCTCATACCATTCCCCGTAAAACAACCAATCCAAGATTAAAGCTAGTGCCAGACAAAATGTCACCATAAATTTAACACCGACAACAAATTCATGTACAACTGAAAACATTTATACTGCGACCACTCCAACTTCAGGCTAGACCTACAACTACCTAAAATAGATTTATAACTTTCTCTCAACTAATACCTTGCTCTCCGCTATCAATGACACGACAGACACTTTAAATACCAGCTTCCGACAGAGCCTCAGCGATAAACTTTAAAACCTTGCACCTCCTAATGCTAATAGTCACAATGCCTGATTTGAACCATTGTCCATCTCCCGCTCTCCCAGGACTAACTTCTACTTGGCAAAAATATTCACTAAGTAAATGACTCATGATGCTACTTACTAGCCGCCTTGCTAGGTCATAATCCAGTGATACTCAAAGTACAGCCTGGGGGATGCATGCAGCCCTCCTGACCTTCACATGCGGCCCACAGCAGAACAACTGCACTGGGATGTTTACTTGATCAGGTATTAACATTCAGAAAGATACCACAAGAAAAAGCAATATTGACAAAAGAACAGCAGCACAGGTGTTCTTTGTAGTAAACCAACACAGCACTTGACCTCTCTATGGCCTTACTGCTCCGAGAAAATACTCAATAATAAAATTCTATACAAAAGGGAGCACTGAAAGAGTACAAAGAAGTTCTTGTGAATGTTCATACAAGATTGACACTGGAGCATTCTCTTTATCCCATGTACAAACATACAGTCCTACTTGGAGGTTCAAAAACGCAGGAGCCATGAAATTGTGTTCCAATCCTGTTTGTTTATTCTTTCAGAAGTCATCCAAAATCAGCCCAGCCAACGTGTTTCGTCCCCAGAATGGGACTTTATCAGGGTTCTATTCAATTTATCTGATGAATCACCGCCCATAATATACATCAAATACCAGTCATGTTTCCTGCTCCTTAGTAGGACCTGCATATATATCAAAGACTAGCGCTGTAGTCTCTCCACGGCAGAAAGCTTCGCGTGGAGGGCCTAACGCGCCAGTCTTTGCTGTTTGATGTATATTGCTGGCAACGAGTCTTTGGATAAATACGGACATTCCTTAGTAAACCCATCTCTGGAATCAGTGTGGGCATATTAACACGAGTTTCAATGAAGCCATCATGTAGCTGGGGAACTCAAACACCAGTGTTCTGCACATGTACTTAAAATGCCTTCCCAGTCCACTTGCAATATCTAAGAATCTACTTACACATCACTGGGGCTTATCTGCTCATGCAGATATGTCCACATATGTAGTATAGTGCACCCTGCCTTAGGGGTAAAGGCCTGCTGTTGAGATGTCGTACCTATTGTGCATGCAGTGTCTGCAGGTATGGCAGAAAGGTGTGCCATGTTGTATCTTCACTTTTCTCTGCACCATGACCCACAGCCTGCAATGGCAGTTTGAATGTGGGAGTCAAGGGGTATGCTAGGATGGCGCAATGCATGCTGCAAATCTTAGAGACCCACTTTAGCCTCCTTGCCCTAGGTATACGGGGTACCGTTTACTAGCAACTTACATGGGGCACTAAAGATATCCTCAATTAGGGGAACAATTGTACAGTTTTAGGGAAAGAGATCAGGCACTGGGGACCTGGATAGCAGGAACCCAGTGGACTGTCAAAAGTACATCAGATGGCAGGTAAAAAGTGGGGGTGACAGGTCAAAAAGGGGCACTTTCGTACAAGAGGCAAGTCAGTCGTCACATAGAACCTTCTGGGTGGTCTAGGTTATTATACATGGACGGAGAAGGTTTTTTTACAACGCATATCTGGAACTCATTCAATTTAAGGTGATCTCTTTATGTCAAAAAAGAAGGGAAAGTGAAATTAGAAAATTGCCTTGGACCATATAACTTGGTCAAGTAGGGAAGCAAGGACTGACCCCAGATTTTCTAGTTTCACATTGTATTTCATTCCAATTCAATAATTTAAGTGACTTCCTTTTTACACTTTAATCTCCCAAGCTAGTGAAAGGGCCCACCTTAACCCATCTCCTCACAAAATCCCACTCTGACCCTGCTGGCATCAATGAGGCCTTCGGGCACTCCACAGACCACACTATGCAGCCCCTGGGAACATATTTGCAAGTACCCACCGGTCATACACTTCCACCATCCAGAGAAAGAACTACTCTCACAGAACTTAGTCATATAATCAAGACTGTCAAGCCAACTACCCAGTCTAGTGGTTTTAGGCCCTCAGCTGCCTGCCACATAACCGACACCTACAGCTACAGCTACTCTTATTCTCCAACTGTCTGCCGGCCTACTGAGCCTTAGTAGACAACAAAGAAGGGTTCTACATCGTCCCAATAAGATCAATCTTCCAAAGTGAACAGGAGAAGAAAGGTGAAAGATAACGTGATCAGTACCATAAAAGGAGTCTACTAACTAGATTTTTGGAATCATTTTTGCCAGGGCGCTTGCCACTTTAAACAACCAAATCTGTCTGCATTCTCCAGGAGGCTCTAGTGTTTAAGTATTCACTAGCTCTGGGGCAGAAAGTTGCATGTTGGCTACAAACTGAGGATTACTCCACCTGTCACTTTAAATCTACCTACGGACTGGTCTGATTTCTCGGCTGCTGTTACCAAGTGGAATACTGGGAAAAGAATAAGGATCCCTCTCGACAGTGCTGCGAAAAGTAAATCATGTGTTTACCGCTCCCTACAAGGAGCCACCAACTTCTTGAACATAAGCCACTCAGCAGTTGTGATAATACAAAATAAGTTTTACTGCAAGCCTTAACAAGCTAAATAAAAGAAAAAGCCATTACGCCAAGTACGTGCTGGTACAGGCCAATGCAGCGTCACTGAGGCGGAAAAGCAGGTTTTTCAGTTTGGCTCATGATCTGTAAGCCGAAGGCTGCTGTGGCAGACTATGGATTCTGCATTAAGAACTGAGGAGAAGTTACCTAGCTAATGCGTTACCAGCCTTTAGTGGACTGGCTCAAAATGCAGCTCTGCTGTATTCTGGCCCCTTCTGGTTATCTCCAGTAAAAAGGATGCAGCCATACACACACAAGCGAAATGGCAGCTTTCACCAGAGCAGCTGTAGGAGACCGGCTCGAAGACCCCGGTACAGTAAAACTATTCTGTACTGAGTGGCCATGCAATGTGCTCCATCAGCCGCCAGTGTTTACGTTCATTCTGTGTCAAATGCCATAGGTACTCCTTAGTGTCTCAAGTCCCATAAGCCCACACACAATCCTGACTCGCCCAAATACAGGCCACTCAAACACAGAAGAATCCAACCACGCATGCCCATGGCCTCATTGTCCAGAACCAGACTCCAAACCCAAATTCACTTAAGTACCATAACACCCACACACACGTGTCCACCCTACACTGAACATCATGCCGACTACAAAGCCCTCCGGTCCATGTTATGAATTCAACCTTCCTGCAATACAAGATTAGCAGCAAAATATCAACAGATGGCGATTTATGCAAAGGTGACTGGAGAGGGACGAAACGGCCAACAATCAATAGAATGACTCTCCGAGCTCTGAAGGACCATGCTGCCAACAATCAACAGAATGACACTGACTGGCACTCGAAACCCTCTACGACCTCTGAGGGACCACGCTACCAACTATCAACAGAATGACACTGACTGGCACTCGAAACCACTCTCCGTGCTCTAAGGGACCACGCTACCAACAATCAATAGAATAACACTGACTGGCATGCTGACAACTATCCGAGCTCTGAAGGACCATGCTGCCAACAATCAACAGAATGACACTGATTGGCACCCTGAAACCACTGTCCGAGCTCTGAGGAACACGCTACCAACAATCAACAGAATGAAACATACTGGCACCTGACACCACTCTCCGAGCTCTGAGCGACCACTCTACCAACAATCAACAGAATGACACTGACTGGCACCCCGAAACCACTCTACGAGCTCTGAGGAACCACGCTACCAACAATCAAAAGAATGACACATACTGGCACCCGACACCACTCTCCGAGCTCGGAGGGACCACGCTACCAACAAACAATTGAAGGCCACTGACTGGCACCCCGAAACCCCTCTCCGAGCTCTGAGGGACCAAGCTATCAACAAACAATTGAATGACACTGACTGGCACCCCGAAACCACTCTCCGAGCTCTGAGGGACCACGCTACCAACAATCAACAGTATGACACGGAGTGGCACCTGAAACCACTCTCCGAGCTCTGAGGGACCACGCTACCAACAAATCAACAGAATGACACTGAGTGGCACCACAAAACCACTCTACGAGCTCTGAGAAACCAACACTGCCGCATGCAACAGAATGACACTGATTGGTACCATGACAACTTTCCAAGCTCTGAAGGACCATGCTGCCAACAATCAACAGGACACTGAATGTACCCTGACACTCTGAGCTCTAAGCTTTGCATATGATGGGCTTTCTCTAAAAAGGCTTACAACCCAAGTGCCAAAGAGCCATGTTAAAAAGTTCAAATGCTACATCGACAAAGCATTGCGAGAGAAAATGATAACCACTGCCATAAAACATTTTTTTTTTTTTTTAAGAATAAACGTTAAGAAGTCTTAAGAATTGGCATTCAACTGTCACTTATGCCTAGGACACAGCTACACCTCTTCTGAAGCAATTCTTCTCATACCATTCCCCGTAAAACAACCAATCCAAGATTAAAGCTAGTGCCAGACAAAATGTCACCATAAATTTAACACCGACAACAAATTCATGTACAACTGAAAACATTTATACTGCGACCACTCCAACTTCAGGCTAGACCTACAACTACCTAAAATAGATTTATAACTTTCTCTCAACTAATACCTTGCTCTCCGCTATCAATGACACGACAGACACTTTAAATACCAGCTTCCGACAGAGCCTCAGCGATAAACTTTAAAACCTTGCACCTCCTAATGCTAATAGTCACAATGCCTGATTTGAACCATTGTCCATCTCCCGCTCTCCCAGGACTAACTTCTACTTGGCAAAAATATTCACTAAGTAAATGACTCATGATGCTACTTACTAGCCGCCTTGCTAGGTCATAATCCAGTGATACTCAAAGTACAGCCTGGGGGATGCATGCAGCCCTCCTGACCTTCACATGCGGCCCACAGCAGAACAACTGCACTGGGATGTTTACTTGATCAGGTATTAACATTCAGAAAGATACCACAAGAAAAAGCAATATTGACAAAAGAACAGCAGCACAGGTGTTCTTTGTAGTAAACCAACACAGCACTTGACCTCTCTATGGCCTTACTGCTCCGAGAAAATACTCAATAATAAAATTCTATACAAAAGGGAGCACTGAAAGAGTACAAAGAAGTTCTTGTGAATGTTCATACAAGATTGACACTGGAGCATTCTCTTTATCCCATGTACAAACATACAGTCCTACTTGGAGGTTCAAAAACGCAGGAGCCATGAAATTGTGTTCCAATCCTGTTTGTTTATTCTTTCAGAAGTCATCCAAAATCAGCCCAGCCAACGTGTTTCGTCCCCAGAATGGGACTTTATCAGGGTTCTATTCAATTTATCTGATGAATCACCGCCCATAATATACATCAAATACCAGTCATGTTTCCTGCTCCTTAGTAGGACCTGCATATATATCAAAGACTAGCGCTGTAGTCTCTCCACGGCAGAAAGCTTCGCGTGGAGGGCCTAACGCGCCAGTCTTTGCTGTTTGATGTATATTGCTGGCAACGAGTCTTTGGATAAATACGGACATTCCTTAGTAAACCCATCTCTGGAATCAGTGTGGGCATATTAACACGAGTTTCAATGAAGCCATCATGTAGCTGGGGAACTCAAACACCAGTGTTCTGCACATGTACTTAAAATGCCTTCCCAGTCCACTTGCAATATCTAAGAATCTACTTACACATCACTGGGGCTTATCTGCTCATGCAGATATGTCCACATATGTAGTATAGTGCACCCTGCCTTAGGGGTAAAGGCCTGCTGTTGAGATGTCGTACCTATTGTGCATGCAGTGTCTGCAGGTATGGCAGAAAGGTGTGCCATGTTGTATCTTCACTTTTCTCTGCACCATGACCCACAGCCTGCAATGGCAGTTTGAATGTGGGAGTCAAGGGGTATGCTAGGATGGCGCAATGCATGCTGCAAATCTTAGAGACCCACTTTAGCCTCCTTGCCCTAGGTATACGGGGTACCGTTTACTAGCAACTTACATGGGGCACTAAAGATATCCTCAATTAGGGGAACAATTGTACAGTTTTAGGGAAAGAGATCAGGCACTGGGGACCTGGATAGCAGGAACCCAGTGGACTGTCAAAAGTACATCAGATGGCAGGTAAAAAGTGGGGGTGACAGGTCAAAAAGGGGCACTTTCGTACAAGAGGCAAGTCAGTCGTCACATAGAACCTTCTGGGTGGTCTAGGTTATTATACATGGACGGAGAAGGTTTTTTTACAACGCATATCTGGAACTCATTCAATTTAAGGTGATCTCTTTATGTCAAAAAAGAAGGGAAAGTGAAATTAGAAAATTGCCTTGGACCATATAACTTGGTCAAGTAGGGAAGCAAGGACTGACCCCAGATTTTCTAGTTTCACATTGTATTTCATTCCAATTCAATAATTTAAGTGACTTCCTTTTTACACTTTAATCTCCCAAGCTAGTGAAAGGGCCCACCTTAACCCATCTCCTCACAAAATCCCACTCTGACCCTGCTGGCATCAATGAGGCCTTCGGGCACTCCACAGACCACACTATGCAGCCCCTGGGAACATATTTGCAAGTACCCACCGGTCATACACTTCCACCATCCAGAGAAAGAACTACTCTCACAGAACTTAGTCATATAATCAAGACTGTCAAGCCAACTACCCAGTCTAGTGGTTTTAGGCCCTCAGCTGCCTGCCACATAACCGACACCTACAGCTACAGCTACTCTTATTCTCCAACTGTCTGCCGGCCTACTGAGCCTTAGTAGACAACAAAGAAGGGTTCTACATCGTCCCAATAAGATCAATCTTCCAAAGTGAACAGGAGAAGAAAGGTGAAAGATAACGTGATCAGTACCATAAAAGGAGTCTACTAACTAGATTTTTGGAATCATTTTTGCCAGGGCGCTTGCCACTTTAAACAACCAAATCTGTCTGCATTCTCCAGGAGGCTCTAGTGTTTAAGTATTCACTAGCTCTGGGGCAGAAAGTTGCATGTTGGCTACAAACTGAGGATTACTCCACCTGTCACTTTAAATCTACCTACGGACTGGTCTGATTTCTCGGCTGCTGTTACCAAGTGGAATACTGGGAAAAGAATAAGGATCCCTCTCGACAGTGCTGCGAAAAGTAAATCATGTGTTTACCGCTCCCTACAAGGAGCCACCAACTTCTTGAACATAAGCCACTCAGCAGTTGTGATAATACAAAATAAGTTTTACTGCAAGCCTTAACAAGCTAAATAAAAGAAAAAGCCATTACGCCAAGTACGTGCTGGTACAGGCCAATGCAGCGTCACTGAGGCGGAAAAGCAGGTTTTTCAGTTTGGCTCATGATCTGTAAGCCGAAGGCTGCTGTGGCAGACTATGGATTCTGCATTAAGAACTGAGGAGAAGTTACCTAGCTAATGCGTTACCAGCCTTTAGTGGACTGGCTCAAAATGCAGCTCTGCTGTATTCTGGCCCCTTCTGGTTATCTCCAGTAAAAAGGATGCAGCCATACACACACAAGCGAAATGGCAGCTTTCACCAGAGCAGCTGTAGGAGACCGGCTCGAAGACCCCGGTACAGTAAAACTATTCTGTACTGAGTGGCCATGCAATGTGCTCCATCAGCCGCCAGTGTTTACGTTCATTCTGTGTCAAATGCCATAGGTACTCCTTAGTGTCTCAAGTCCCATAAGCCCACACACAATCCTGACTCGCCCAAATACAGGCCACTCAAACACAGAAGAATCCAACCACGCATGCCCATGGCCTCATTGTCCAGAACCAGACTCCAAACCCAAATTCACTTAAGTACCATAACACCCACACACACGTGTCCACCCTACACTGAACATCATGCCGACTACAAAGCCCTCCGGTCCATGTTATGAATTCAACCTTCCTGCAATACAAGATTAGCAGCAAAATATCAACAGATGGCGATTTATGCAAAGGTGACTGGAGAGGGACGAAACGGCCAACAATCAATAGAATGACTCTCCGAGCTCTGAAGGACCATGCTGCCAACAATCAACAGAATGACACTGACTGGCACTCGAAACCCTCTACGACCTCTGAGGGACCACGCTACCAACTATCAACAGAATGACACTGACTGGCACTCGAAACCACTCTCCGTGCTCTAAGGGACCACGCTACCAACAATCAATAGAATAACACTGACTGGCATGCTGACAACTATCCGAGCTCTGAAGGACCATGCTGCCAACAATCAACAGAATGACACTGATTGGCACCCTGAAACCACTGTCCGAGCTCTGAGGAACACGCTACCAACAATCAACAGAATGAAACATACTGGCACCTGACACCACTCTCCGAGCTCTGAGCGACCACTCTACCAACAATCAACAGAATGACACTGACTGGCACCCCGAAACCACTCTACGAGCTCTGAGGAACCACGCTACCAACAATCAAAAGAATGACACATACTGGCACCCGACACCACTCTCCGAGCTCGGAGGGACCACGCTACCAACAAACAATTGAAGGCCACTGACTGGCACCCCGAAACCCCTCTCCGAGCTCTGAGGGACCAAGCTATCAACAAACAATTGAATGACACTGACTGGCACCCCGAAACCACTCTCCGAGCTCTGAGGGACCACGCTACCAACAATCAACAGTATGACACGGAGTGGCACCTGAAACCACTCTCCGAGCTCTGAGGGACCACGCTACCAACAAATCAACAGAATGACACTGAGTGGCACCACAAAACCACTCTACGAGCTCTGAGAAACCAACACTGCCGCATGCAACAGAATGACACTGATTGGTACCATGACAACTTTCCAAGCTCTGAAGGACCATGCTGCCAACAATCAACAGGACACTGAATGTACCCTGACACTCTGAGCTCTAAGGGACCAACGGTGGTCCCTACAGACAAACTAGTTATCCATCTGCTTTACCTGCCTCAAAAAGAATTGCCCTTCCTTCCCGATACTCATATTTATATCATTACAAAGATAAAACTGCCCCACACTAATGCCTGGTCCTTGGACTGCCAGTGCTGGCTTACTATCCAAATATAATTACACACAAATTAGTATTCTTCCAATATTGGATAGCTCCACAGTGCCTTCCTCTTTAAGTTAACATCATAGATTGCACTCTTCACGTAACCTGATGTTTATAAAACATTAAAACAAAGTAAGTTAAATTGCATGTTGAAACTGCGTAACCAGCTTCTCAGGCTGCATGCACACGTTGCTAGTATGGCTCTGGCTATTAACCGCCTTCCATTAAGTGCTAAGCCCCCACCACAAAGGAGCATTCTTCGCAGCCCAGAGTAAGCAGGAGCGTGGTCCCCAAAGGGCTGTGAAAAGTTCAGCGAGGGGACTTGACGCACACGTTGCATTAGCTCATGACACGTCTTAGCTGCGCGACGACCCTGAAAATGTCACACTTCGCTTCTCTCTTGGTATATTTGTGGAAACTCCTCTGCCAGTCATGTATGAACACTTGCTTTAGGAGTCCAAGCAGCAGGCTGTTAAGACAAGCGGCCACCAAACAGAACTTTAGACGAATTGTGGCGAACAGAATTAGGAAGCCAACAGCCTCAACTCAAAGTCTTTGCAATTCCTTCAGAGACGAAAGTGAACTGTGACTAACCCATAAGGTCATGTTACACCAGACTAACACTGACTGCAACACAGACCCAAAGCAACACACTGCTTTCTTTAACCAAAAAACCGACAACATAAGAAGCGATCTCCTCAATGACGCAATCCTTTACTCCAACCCCCAACTCACAGCAGCGCCTGAACCAAAGAACAACGCTACATGGTCATCCTTTGGCACCTACTCCGAAGAAGAAATTGGCAGATTGCTCAGCACCCTGAAACCATCCAATCACCTCACTGACCCCCTTCCTGCAAACGCTGTAAAAGACTTTACCCCTTTGCTCCTCCCACTCTGGACTAAAATCATCAATAGCTCTCTTCAACAAGGATCCATCCCTGATGCCCTCAAAGTCGGACAAGTCACACCTCTACTAAAAAAACCAACAGCAGACCCCACTGATCTAAACAACTACCGCCCTATTACAAATATTCCCACCCTCGCCAAACTGTTGGAAAAATGCGTACAGCTACAACTGACTAAACACATAGACAAGTTTGATCTCCTCAACGCTCATCAATCAGGCTTCCGTGCAGGGCACAGTACCGAAACAGCCATGACTCACATAGTGGACGACGCCCTCCAAATCCTAGACCAAAACGAAACCTGCCTCCTCATCCTTCTGGATCTCTCCTCAGCATTCGACACAGTTAAACATGAGAACTTACTCGAACTGTTAAACACAAGAATGGGCATATCAGGGACTGTTCTCAAGTGGTTCACCTCCTTTCTACACAACCGTTCACAAAGATTCAAAAGCAACAACCTGATGTCCTCTCCGGTACCTGTATCACTAGGCGTCCCCCAAGGATCCTCCCTCTCCCCTACACTGTTCAACCTAGTTATGGACCCTCTCACTACTTTGCTACAGACATCCAATGTTCACTTTCACATGTATGCCGACGACACCAAACTCTATCTCAAAATACAATCCCCCCAAGGACATCATGCTTCTGAACACCACGATCAGAAACACCCAATCCTGGCTTGCAGAGAATCACCTCAAACTCAATGCCCTGAAGACTGAGTTCCTCCTGATCTCACCTCCCGCAAAAATCTCCACGGCTCAAACATGGCTTAAGCAGTTAACAGCTTTAAATGTACAACCTACCGTCGTAGACTCAGCAAAATCCTTAGGCATAACACTTGACGCCAATCTCAACATGCAGCAGCACATCAGCAAGGCAACCAAAGGAGCGAACTTCCAAATCAATACCTTGAGAAAACTTAAAGCCTTCCTTCCAGCCAAAGACTTCCAAACTGCAGTACAATCTATAGTCATCCTGCACATAGAATACGGAAGCACCGCCCTCTGCGGGCTCCCCCTAACAACAACGGCACCCCTTAGAGCGTCCCTTAACGCTGCAGCGAGACTCATCACTGGCTCAAAAAAACACTCGCATATTTCCCCTGACTTTACATCCCTGAACTGGCTGCCTTTTGAAGCCAGAATACATCTGAAAATCGCCTGCATGACTCACAAGGCTGTACACCACAACTCGCCCAGCTACCTCACTCAAAAGCTGACAATCTCGGGTGGCTCTAGAACTACTAGAAGCACAAACAATCTTCTGCTGAAACCTCGAAGATTCAGGAAGGAAAAAACCTATAAACGCTCCTTTTCAGGAATGGCACCCAGGATCTGGAACTCACTCCCTCCGGAAACCAGGCTCATCTCCTCCAACAAACTGTTTAAGAAAGAAGTAAAAGCGATCCTCATGGCTAAATACACATGATCTATTATCCTGTAGCTCTCATGAATTCGCTCCGTAATACCTGCCTGACCCCTTGGTCTACTTGTACTACTTGTATTGTGACTTATTTGATTGTTTATGTTCCCTCTTTGTACTACTTGTACTATTGGTATTATGACTTATTTGATTGTATATGTTCCCTCTTTGTATTTTGATATATTGTTGACGCACCTGTCTGATCCTGCACGCATCTACCTCAATTATGCCCACCTTTATGTTATCTCCAAAAACACTTGCAGCACGCTTAAATAAGTATATGCTTACTTTTGTACTTTTATATTATTGGCGCAACAGTTTGACTATGCACCTTTTACTGACACTACCTCACCTATGATCTACCTCCTGTTTTTTTGACCTACCTATGTAACTATGCACCTTGTACCTAACTACCTCAACTATTACATTCTATTACTCCATCTCCCCCGTGCCCTTGTAAAGCGCTCTGATATCTGCAAAGATCTTGTTCGCGCTATATAAAACTTTCAAATAAATAAATAAAATAAATAAAGTATCAGTAGGAATGGTAGAATTGTGTACAGAAACCCCTACATCTGCTACCGCTGGGACTGAAGTCTTAAGATGCTGGTCCCTTTTAGCAGGGCAGTGTGTTCGTCTATACGAGACAGTTTGACAGCAGATGTCAGTTCAAGAAGGAAGGTAGGCGGTTTCTTTATTGGGAGGGATACATCTCCATTTCAGGTCATGCCTGCGGATCATGAGACTCATACGTAAAAAACCACAGTAGTCAAAAAGCACCTTCACCCCAGACCCAGTGAAATACCACATTGTAAATATAAAAGTAGATGGCGCTTCGGCTTTGGTCTTTTCAGCGTTCATCGTCGCTTTCTTCTTCAGATTGCGCCAACTTGAAGGGGAGCACTGAAAGCTTCCCTTGTTGATGCCAACGCTCCGCTTTGGGGTGCCTGGACAGGCCCAAGCATCTTCTGGAGATGAGGCAGCAGTCTAGCCTTAGAAATTAGTGCCAATGTAGCATGTCTTTGTATATATAAACAGAGGCCCCTACCACAAGTAGCAACTTGATCTATCGGCTTATCCCTGGCAAAATACAGCTATGAGGGATGACGATTGATTTGTGAGCACAGACGTATAAATCCAGACATGTTGGACAGATTTAATGAACAATAGTGTATATACGTCTCTTGGAGAAGGCATCTATTGCCAAACACAATTTTGAGGGTGAACACAAACACGTGATCGATATCTCTCGCGCTCTCCATCTATCTGTATCTATATATATTTTACTGTGTTTATTTAGAGATGAATCAGACCGGACTTGATGGACAGCAAATGTAGGTATGTTCTTTTTCCATGACTTTGAATGTGTTCCACTTTTAACTTGCTTATTGTGAATTATAAATACTGATAATTCAGGAGATTTACATTTATTTTGATGAACTGCCAAACAATTTCATGGAGAGAACCTATTTGTTAGTGTCTGTCTCTCTCGCACTTTTTTGCAAAGTAAAGCATCAGTATACTAGTCATGAAGCGCACTTGTTTGGAGGTAGATGTACATTCATACATGGTCAGAAAAAAATTGTGGGATAACCCTTTGCACTATATAGTGGTGGGTGGAAGTTAAATGCGAATGACAGCTGAACAGACCAATACATGAGGAGGGCTGGTCCAAGCCCCATAAATATATGACTACAGTTAAGTATTTATCATTCATGATTCCTTTTTTGTAAATGGCTAAAGCCATCTGCAGGCGTGGCCAAAAACAAAGACATATGTCATGTAAAAAAAATGTACCAATATACAACGAGGGGCGAAAGAAATATCAAATAAGGACTTAATTGCCAACCTGCAACTGTTATAATAAACAAAAAGTAGTTGTCGGCATAATTAATATGTCCAGATAATAAAAATGGTAATACTCTATGCAGTAAGTCGTAGCATGATTGTATGTATGCAAGACCATCAGATGAGGAACAGTGTAACGCCCTCAAAACAGGTACAGTAATTATTATAAAGGGCTGTCTATTAGTAGAGAAAGTGAGCACTGAGAAAACACTCAGCCAGTGAAGTCGAACTTGACTTCTGGGTGCTGGAATAAAACAAACAATTGATGTGTTAAATCTATTTGCCTCGGAGTATGGCAACAATTATGTTTAAAAAATACAAATGAGCATTTATACTAACTAGCAGTACTACCTGAAGAGCTGTTCAGTAGCTAAATGCTTTGTGCCAAAGATCACACGAGGGTGCGCCGCATTGCGTAAACAATAAGTGTAAACTAAAAATGGGACAATGTGCCAAGAAAAGAAAGATCAGAATTTGAAAAAGTGCAACGCTGGTTACAATCCGAATAGTGGAGCTTATGTTTAATGTATAATAAAACCAACAAGAACAGGAAGTGAACACAATAAAATGAGGACATGTTGTGAGGCCTGTGCAGACAGTGGTCTGAGAGTACAATCTGACTCATCACGTGAACTTCCGCTTCCTCCTTTTCATGAAAGCCAGGTTCCTGACTTAAGGGAAAATAGTCTTCAGGGTGGGATGAGATCACAGAAAAATACTATTTTTAGTTTTATGTTCTATTACAGAAAGGTCCAGACAAAAGTTGTGTTCTCCACACATGCAAGGCAACATCCTACAAATTCCTGGTTAGATTCTATGCCTGCCACATTTCAGACAGACTTCTGGATGTGCTAGTGGTGCACTTAGGATATCAACAGGTGATGGAAACATTAAGATAGAGCATGAAAATAGAAGTAAACAAGCATGTGCAATGCAATAGGTATTACATTTGCGCGAGTTTAAGGAATTGGCATTGTAAAGGACAATGCCTTTTATTTATGTGTTTTGAAAACCGCTTTCAGGTTTTCAAAACACAGCATTGTTATTTACAATGCCAATACCTCAAACTCTCGCAAATGCGAGACCTTTGTGGCACTCGTGATCATAAGGTAAAGAGGGCGTGCAGCAATTGCTTAAAAAGTAGAGAAATAGATAACATTTTTTTTCTATTTCTTTCCTTTTGATGTAATCGCAGCACCCGCATTTTAGCTTAAACGTTTAGAGCTAAAGCGAATGTGCGGCGATTGTAACTAAGGTAAACAAATTGGGGGAAAGATGGCAGCTGCAGGCTTGTTTTCCTCCATTTGTTTACTTTTGTTATAATGACGGCACCCACATTTATGCTTTGAACATCTTGAGCTAAAAGCAAGGATGCTGGGATTGCTTCAAAAGTAATGAAATAGAAAAAAGTTTGTGTTATTTCTTTGCTTTTGACGTTATTGCGGCACTTGCATTTTAGCTTAAAAAGTTGAACCCCTTCGCTGCGGCGTCAATTCCGCCGCAGCGCTGGGGGGGGGGGGAGAGTGGGGGGGGCCGAGCGGCGCTCGCATGCTCGTGACGGAGCCGCTCCGTCACGAGCTGCGGTTGCGCTGTTCTCATGACGGAGCGGTTCCGTCATGGCCCCGCCCGCTCAATAGAACACGCCGCGCAGGCGCGGCGGCAGGGCCATGACGGAACCGCTCTGTCATGAGCAAAGCGCAACCGCGGCTCATGCCGGAGCGGTTCCCTCATGTACATGCATGGGGTTAAAGCGAAAGCACGGGTGAATGCATTGTAAAAATTAAGTTAATATTAAAAAAAGGCATGCAGCAATACAGTTTAAAAAAGCATGCGCCCACCATTATCAGTGCGTTAGTTATTGTGGATTTGCAAACTGAGCCAAGTATAATCCCTCCTGCTCTAGACTTTCACAGTAGCAAGAGTAAACAGGCAAAGGCTTCTCAGGGAGGATAGTGTATGGAGCTAAAGCTCAACACTCTACAACTATCCACCAGACACGTTCGCTTCAAAGACCAGCCCAGCGCTTGGCTTAAGAAAAATGAACTAGATTCTAAACACAACAGTAAAAAAATAAATACTACACCATCCAACTTCGAACTCAGGGCAGTGGCCCTGGATACTGTTCTCCATTGTGGCACTACACGTGTCGAGTATCTCTGAGCTAATCGCACTTGGATGACCACTTGTTGGATGGTCCCACCCCCATCGACAATTAAAAGCACGAATCAGACACGGGTGCAGTCACACTTTCCCCAACAAGTTGCATTCACAAGTCCCTGTTTTCTTTCAGATCATACACCAAGTGGTGTTGCAGGCATGCAATCATCCTTTACTCACTCCTCCTCAGTGGTTACGACAGCCCCCTCGTACTCCTGTAAGCAGCAGCTATGGTAAATGGACAGTCCCAGGGGCTACTTTGTAGGCCAGACGTTGATCGCATCATTGTTCACGCAACCACCCTGCATAGTTCCATGGTGCAGCAGCTGTGATGCCTGTATATAGGTGCGAGCCTGGCTGCTGCTGCTCCATCTGACAATAGATTGTTTGGTGGCTTTGCAAAGGCCAATGCGGGCAGTTGAGGAAACAATCAGGATAACCGTAATGATGGCCGTCACTGTAACCATCACAGATGCAGTAAGGACCATGCCAAAAACCCCAGGTAAGTGATACAAACTTTGCCAAGAGCCAGCTGAGAGAGACTAGGGAGATCGTCAGCAGCACAAATGGCCTCTAGATCTCTCTGGGTGTGCCTCAGTCCCTGGTATACACTGGGCCTCTCTCCTCCTGAACGTTCGTGCTGTAGGACCAAGCATACTGCTCCCCCTCTCAGCAGGGATGAAGGCTTGTAGGTACTACGGGTAGATTCTCAGCTCTTTCAGCTGAAAGTGCAGTCTTCAGGTGATGTCCTCCCAGCTCAGAGATTGCTTGAGGTAGACACCAGCCCTGGAACTACAGAGTATTCTGCAGAGAAATCTACTCTTTGGTCAACTATGTGGAATCAGTTCAAAGAGGGGTAGCTTGACTCCCACTGTTGTACAGAACGTCTAGACAGGAAATGTGGATAAACCATTTCAGATTTCAAAACTGGGTTTATGTGGATCTCTTTTTAAGCATCTTTTTCAGACTGCTCGAAAGACAGAGCCTTTGTGCAGTTTGTTGCCTCTCCCAGAGGATATCATTGGGGGTGTCTCCAGGCTGAAGCACCACAAGACAGGCACAATCAAGACATTGTTCTTCATTTGACTGTCATCAGTTTCTCTGGAGTGGGACATACAAAGCAGAAGGCCGTACCTTAGAACTTCCAAAACTTGCAAAACAGAAACTGGTATTCAGAGTCAAACCCATACCATCACTTAGCACAACAAAGTACAGTCCCAACCCTCACAATCAACCAAATAACAGTGCTCACGAAGAATTAATCTGCAGCCCCTGGCTAATCTAAGTCCTCAAGAGATTTCTAAAGGCAGGGCTGCCATCATCCTCCTCACTTCACTGTCTGGATCGCCACTCTCCCACCACACAAATTCCGGCAATAAACTTCCACTGACTGGGGAAGCTGTAATCCATCTCCATCTTGTGTCATGCCAATCTAATGTCCTCCAAAATGGATCCCACTGGCTAGTTAGACTCAAACACACATACACAGAGCCCTAGTAAAGCACAGGTGCCCCCCTCCACCCCCCCAACACACACACACACTTTACACAGTTAAAGATTTGGGATATACAAAGAACATAAGAACCTTGCATAATAGAGGAGCGGTAGGCCACACTGTAAGTAACCGTTAAGGAGGTCTGGTTAAAATATACATTTATAAACAAGGCATGCTGCCACCACCGATTAATGCTCTGTACACAAGTCAGAAAGAGTAGTCCTCTCGCCTCTATAAGGGGAAGCTGTGTGTGCCTCTCCAGGTCATACGACAAGTTCAAGATCTCATTGCAAAGGACATGCCTATCACTCAGTATATTCCTCACATTTATCTTAATGCCAAAATAAGTCTGGATGCCATATAAACCGAGTGAGGCACTCAAAGCAAGAGAAATGGCAATGCAATGCAGGGGGCAATCCTGTCACGATAAGACCCAATGACTCACCTAGTAACCAACGTTGCCCAGGCCACTACCTAAATCTAACCTCATCACGCTTTGCACACACTACCTTAACATATCGGTATTAAAACTCAGATTTGCATATAGCCATGTCTGAACTGGGGTGGCAGAGTGGGCTAAAGAACGGTGATGGATTAAACCCAGATCTTTTGACTGGGTGTGAGTGTTTGATTGGTTCAGATGCTCCGTCCATTACCACCAAATTTTGTACCACTTTCAAAACTTCAGCATTCCTAAACTGAAGGGCCAGCCCTGGGGGTCTTACCAGGTTATCGCAACTAGGCAACGGGCAAGTAATAATGCCAGGTTAATAAACTTATGTCATTGCTTTAACTTTGGGCTTAGAGTAAAGGCCCAACAAACAATAGGCCGGCGTTCTAAGGATGAGACGGCCTGTCGCTATTGCAATTCATCGGACCACCATTTCCCAATATCTACTGAGCACAGAACATGACATGCTGCCAAGCCTGTAATATTTGTTGATAGGGCAGATTCTGAGCCCGGTAGGTCCGTTTCTTAACCCCCTCGATGCTCATGACGGAACGGTTCAGTCATGAGCATCGGTCGCACTGTACATTGCTGTGATGTAAAGCACATTAAATTGGTAAAATAGGTTATATACACGAACCCCCAAAACTACACTCCATCTGGGTATCCCAACCTTGAACTATGGCTCAAAAGCAATGACCATCATCAAGAGAGCTTTAAAATAGGAAAGAAGGTATATGCTATGAATAAATCGAACACACACAATCGATATGTGCAGACTTCCACCGACTCAATTTCATCTAGCCACTTAACTCTTGGTTTCAGAACAGTGATTCTTCTTATAGTCACACAAACTAGGGTTGAGTTTAAAGAAACAATCATACTGCCACGCTGTCTAAATATTACATACCTCAATTTTAAAATAGACATTTGCATTCCTCACCCAGGTACATGCAAAATAAAAAAGTAATTACCACTAGCATACGATTATGGGATCGAGCAACGTGCTGCAGAATAAGGGTCAGATAATCAACATTCAGGCCAGCTTTATCTTGCGGTGATTAAAATATGTTGCACAGTTTAAGCATTCTTCAACAAGTTTATTGAAAACTTTGTCGAAGTCACACTTCAAAGCATCCCAATTAACAGCCGAGTAACAATGCAGTTGGGAGAAAGGTGACGTAATGAAATCTGTGCGGTCTTGCCTACCATGAAAAAATATGCTGATCTGGCAAATCAGGATGAACGATCAGTGACTAACATCCTTTAAAAACAGTTCATGCTAGGCTTATCATTGTTCCATTGCTAGAAACGGATAGGCCGGTAAAGCACATGGTCCTTATCGTGCTTATGGGAGAAACTGTGCATCTTCTTAATCGCTACGACTACAAAAATAGCAACTGTATACCATTGCTCGGTACCCTCAGGAAATTGGCAGCATCCATTTTAATCACCTCAAGGTCTTTTTTTATTGACTTCAGTGTAGGAAGCTTGAAATTAACATTAGTTGCATGTAATTGATTTCTGACCATATATTTATGGAAGTGAAGTTCATTGGCACATCAAAATAACCGAAAAGTGAGCAAAAACTTTCAAACAGTAAGTATTGGCTGAGAAGGTCTACTTTTTACCCATTGCCTTTGCTAATGCTTTGCCAATTCTGTGCAGAATGCTTTTGCTAATTCTGTGTGCGTACATGCAAGATGTATGCATGCACCAATCACCACAGATGCAATGTCTATGAAATAACCGGTACCATTTTCTTTCCTTTGTTATTACCAGTATATTAAAAAAAAAGATATATACTTGCCTTTGGGACTGGACTTAAAATGTAAATGTAAATGTATTTGAGCTTATATAGCGCACAGCTACCCGCAGTGTGTTTCCCGGCACTTGCTTAGGGAACCCATCCTGGTATTCCCCTGTGGGATAACCCCGGCAGGGTATCCACAATGTGAAAGCCAAGCATCCCGCCGCGAGGGGCCGTTGTGGAGATTAAGCAAGCTATTGCCCAGAGTCGCAGTGTGTGAACCCGTGAGTCGAGAAGGCACCGGAGCGAGAATTATCGAGTCCGTGGAATTTTTTAGCCCAAGACCCGCCGAGGCGGGGAATTGAACCCTGGTCCAGGGCCGATCTCAGCTTCCGGGTCTGCCGCCTCTAACCCCTGAGCCGCACTTCTCCACAAAAATGGATGTTAGCTATGCTGCAAAGAATAAAGATTTAATTTTTTTTAAATGATACGGATGACCAAGTGATTTTGCTGACGCACGCCGACAAAATGTGGGCGCTTTTTACATTGTTAGTTACTAATCCGAACTGGCTCAGTAACTAACGTGAAAATAAAACGCTGGGGAGGGGTGCAGTAGCAAAACTGGGAAAGCTAGTGGAGGGGGAAGCAACACATGGGAAGGAAACATCAGAGGGGCAGAGAAGCACAAAGCAAGACAAAACACAGGGCACAAAGTAGCACACAGAAACAGAGCAACCTCGGAGACGGGGGGCCGGGGGGGGGACATGACTACACAGCGAGAGTGAGCAATATGGAGAGGATAAGAAAACATCACTGCCTGGGCAGAGAAGCACCCGATGAGAGAGTAATAGATGCACTCGTAGAGTGTTTAACTAAAAAATTAAGTAGTACAAAAAATGATTGATAAAAGAAATGCATCCACACTTGAGGGGAGGAACAACTGGGAAATAAAGCCTATACAAACCATCAAATAGGCAGCAATCAAATGAGAGAGTGACAAGGAGTGCACCCAATGGTAAACAATGGCCAGACCCTAAGCCTTCTATAAGCTAACAAAAAATATCATAAAAGTGCATGCTCTGTCTCAGACGAGGTCTAAAAAGTAGTTCTCTAAATGTAGGCAGTGGAAGAATAAAAGTCAGCCAATCAAAAGGATGGAAGAATTCTATACACCAGAGGAACAAGCACAAAAAGATTAATTAAGCCACTGATTAAGTTGCAAGCAAATGACAATAGGGCCAACCAACTGTTAACTAGTTGGGGCCTATAAACACTACAGTTTTTGGTACTGGTATGGTTCACAAGAAGTCTTTTGCAACTAGACAACAGAAAGGTTATGAGAAGGAAGATGGAACAGTGCAACCAAAAACTCTACTTCACTTATGATCAATAGGATCACAGAAAAATAGGTCTCCCTTGATTTGACCACTGCATTACAAAACACAGAATTACAGCTTCAAGGTCATCCACTGGTGCTGAAGAAATTAAATTAAGTAACAAATAAAAATTCAATCATGTCATAGCATTCATGTAACGAAGGCTAAGGGCAGGCTTCACTCTAGAGCATCCCCAAACGTTAAGCCAAAGTAGCATATTCAATGTTAACATCTACAAAACAGAAAATGTAAGTGAAGGTACTGGGTCTTCTCTCAATAAATTCAGTCAAATTAAAGTTTGCTCTAATCTACTTTTAAGCGACCCAAAAAAAGCAACAGACAGGAAGTTGACTGGCAGCTGCCACCCGGAGGATGAGCCACTGGCACCCCAGGAATTGCTCAAGTAACTATTATTGCACATCTATAAAGATGACAAACAAGTGGCGGATTTGCTACACACGATCAGCACATCATAAATTGTCTCCCCTGGTATATTTATATTTCATATCAATTATTCCCCTCTATTTGAGTCCAAGTCTGATGTGGTGCTCATCCACCTTTAGCACAAATCTACGATCACCTGCCCACCCTAGGTATGGCAGAATGTCATATACATCTCACAAAAACATCAGTGCACATCTCATTGAGTCACTATTAACCAGTGGGCAGTCAGCCTCGTTGATCCCAAGTCTCTTGTTGTCCTACAACCAATGTTCTCTCAATCCAAAATGGAAAACGCACAATAGCCAATAGTACACAATATTCTTTTATTAGTTCTTTTTCTTGTCACAGCCGACGCGCGTTTCTCCCTTCACGGGCTTTTTCAAGGCTGTAATTTATATACAAAAGATAGTCCCATATCAGAATCAGAATCCATGGTACACCTTCGATTTCTCATTTCCTATTTACATAGGTCTAACACATAAGTGTCACTGTGCCACCCCCACCAACATGGTTTAAATGCGCACCTCGCACAAATAGAGTTAATACTCATGTTTTTAATTATTCTGCTAAGAGTTATTGCGCGGAGGGCTTATCCCTACTAATTTGCCAGCAATACAATCAAGTATGGTAACAAGAGGATTGCTCCGATCCACCATAAAAAAAAAAAAACATTCCAAGTCATTACAAGCTGCTGTAACTGCAAAGGTGGACCCCACATCAGACTTAAGGGATTCAGGACCACGGACAACACGGAGGGTGATAAAGACTGAAAAGGCACCAGTTTTCACTTTTGTACCACCGCCTGTCCTATGCTGCGGGCCACAGTCTGCTTTGGCATCCAACATTTCTCACTAAAACAACAAGAGCCTCTTGCACCGCCTGGTGGTGAATCTACCACAGAAAAGATCTTGACGGTGGAGGATGGCCACACAAATGGCATCAACATTGATTTTTAACAGTCACTCTTGTGGTCGTGGATGCTCTGGCGTGGGTAGGGGTGCTGTGCGTGCACCACAGCTACAAGACTTATTTAACAGTAACTGCTTAAGAGGATTTCCGCAGATTACTATTAAGGATTTGGGCAGAAGGATCAGACACTGTCTGCATGGACGCAGTTAATGTAAGCTTATCATGAAGTAACAACTTTGCACAGCGCTTAGCATAATTGAAGGCACAATAAAAGCATTCTTCCTAAACTAATCAAATCATTAGCATGCATCTTAGCCGAGGGCGCCATGATATGTCGGGGACTGTTGGCAACCATTCAGCGCAAAGACCATTTTCACTGACTCTTCTTCCATTTATTAAATCCGATTTAGCTTCCCTACAATCCCAAACCTCTGCATCCCTCGGCTTGTACTGCACTCCTGCGGATTCCAAGGGGACACACTGGCTTATTTATGTTTTACTACTCCTACAGATTGTAGGGGGACACACAGGATGATGCTTAACGCCCGAAAACAATAGATGTTCTTGTCAGTTTTCAAACGAACTAAAAAAATATACTGAAAGATCGCGTGTATCCACGCTTGATTTATTTATTTATTTATTTAGAAGGGCATTGGCTTTAAACTAACAAACAGAAAGCAGATTAAACCGAAAGCCTGACGCCGCGACCTCGACTGCACCGCGATTACTCAGCAGGTCTGAAGTCTGTGGCAATGATGACTGTATTTCTGAAGTCATTACTTCATGCGTCCAATTCCCGCTCACAGCTGAGAGCCGGAGCCGCCTTTCGAAGTGTCCGGCTGCAAAGTTTGTGAAGGGACTCCCTCGGCTCCCTGGAATTGGCCAACTCGGAGTCAGAAGGGGGGGGGGGGGGGGGAGGAGGCATGACATCACTAATCAGTTCAAGATGCTCCGCGCGCCCACGCACGAGGGCCCTCGCTCCTGCCACGTGGCGCGCGCTCATACCACTGCTCACATCATGCTGAAGAGGGAAGGGAAGGCGTGCTGACTGAATAGGGGGCAAGAAAGGCGTGCGTGCTGGAGAGGGGGCAAGAAAGGCGTGCGTGCTGACGAGGGGGCAAGAAAGGCGTGCGTGCTGGAGAGGTGACAGAAGGCGTGCAGAAGAGGGGGCCAGGAAAACAGCGCAGAGGGGGCCAGGAAAACAGCGCAGAGGGGGGCAGGAAAACAGCGCAGAGGGGGCCAGGAAAACAGCGCAGAGGGGGCCAGGAAAACAGCGCAGAGGGGGCCAGGAAAACAGCGCTCTGGGGAGGGAGTTAAGGAAAGGCGTGCTAAAGACGGGGCAGGAAAGGAGTGCTGGGGGGGGGGGGGGGGGGGGGGGGGGAGGCAAGGGAAGGTGTACGAGGGAGGCAAGGGAGGGAGGCAAGGTGTGCGGGGGAGGCAAGGGAAGGTGTGGGGGGCAGGAAAGGCGTGCAGAGGGGGGCAAGGAAAGGTGTAATAAAGGGGGTGCGGGAAAGGCATGCAGAAGAGGGGGGTGCTGAAGAGGGGCTGCATATTGTAGGAGCAAGAGCAATACAACTAATTCACACACTACGTACACCTCTTGAATTGGTTACTCTAATTTAAGGGCTGGGAGTAGGTCAACATTTTCATAAATAAACCCATCATACCTTTAAAGCTTTTCCTTTTAACCTCAGAGACAAGTACATTTCTGTGGAACAACTTACTAGGGTTAACAGGCACCAGTTGCTCTTTTCTTCACCTCCGATTAGCACTAAAAAGGAATTGGACTGTTAATTGCGCATTCTACTCTGGGAAAGGAAGCTCTCCACACGAATTGATTTAAACTCGTTACATTTATCTAGAACACGCCAGCAACACACGTTTGGATGGCATCAATTACAAAGCTATTGGAACACGCCATACTCATAATTTGTAGATGAAAGCTTACTACAAATAGTAAAAAAAAACATTAAACTAGATGCCAAACGTTAACATTTCTGTGAAAAATGTTAATAGAGTTTGAGAAACGCCTCGTCTGTGGCTTTGTACAAGTGTCAAGATCAAATAAGCTTAGATGGACATGCCAGACCGATGGTGACAGTAATTTGAGCTGCAGCTTTTCCCTTTCTCATAGAATAAATAAAAAATGATCAAGTCATTAACCCCTCGATGATGTATCTAAGTTTGAGAGGTTACCATCCAATCACCCCCATATGATGGGTAACCAAAGACAAGGCAGCGTGCACTGAAAACTCCAGGCCAACAAACTGCTGTCTTGTAAGAAACCAAAGACCAATGTTCCTAGGTGCTTGACCATTACGCTCTAAAGGGCATATATTGGCTGATTCTTACTTTTTAATATATGCAGTTTCCTGTGCAAAGTGGTCATCCGTTTACACAGATAAAGCATTCTACCAATCCTCACTAATCTGGTCTGTTTACCCTAAGCCTTCAGGGTGGGTCTGCCTGTCAGCAATGCTTCCACCACTGCCAGCAACAGACCCCCTTTATCGAAGTTTGAACTTGCGCCTCCTGCCTATAGTTACTGAATAGGGAAGTTGTAACTCCTATGAGTAGTAATAACAAATAAGAACCCAAGATTGACTCAGATTGAAGAAGCATCAACCACCTAGAAGTACCATGTATGTGCTTTGCATTGTGTATGAGGAGGCAGGTAAAGCATCTGAAACGAATACTTGAAGCCAATCTCCAACAATAGGAAATCTCAAATAGTTGTGTGCATGAAAACATCTTAAGAGCACCACTTCTGTGGGCAGTACAGTAACCCACCACTCATGATGGTGGGGAGACAGGGCATCTATGTTTAATAACTTCAAATAAAATGCAACTCTGATGAAAGAATGTATTAGCTTACATTTCCACTAAAATCCTATACAAGCTCGCAAAAAGTGCAGGAGGGTAACATGCAAATCAAGCAGGCACATTTTAAACAACAGTACTTATTTAAATGATAATCAGTTAAGAAATGACTTTGATACATCCAAGTTTCACTATACACAAGAACACACACACACACACACTTGATACAGTTTTAATTTCTTTCTAAAAAGTATATCAGAAGATTAGTTGGCATGACAGAGCCTCAAGTGATCAGGCTAAATGCAATTTGAAATAGTTGTCTGGGTCAAAGAAGTCCCTCAGAAGGGTGAATTCCACCAACAGTAGATACAATCTATTAGAGAGCGGTATAGAATATACTCAGGCAGAACCCTAACCACAGGATATAATAAGGTACCCAATCCAATGAAAGGAAAAGGAGAGATTCCCCTACAGTGAATAAAGAAATAGTATGGAACTAAACCTAATAATGATGCAAAGGCACCGGTAAGACCAGAGGCAAATTTAATTCACAGAACAGGAACCCATGCTAGAAGCCGCACATCCACAGAGAGGGCGCGCAACCAACTCTCAGACACCCGCACGGACAGATTCCAACACAGGACGCAAACTGCCACACTCAACCGTTTCTCACAAGGCCCCGGCATAGATGCATTCCAGCACAGACAGCAAACTGATACAATCAACCCACACTCACCAGACTCCCACATGGATAGATGCCAAGACAAGAAAAGCGCGCCCCAGAATTACAAGTACAACTCTGGGTAGAAACATTAGCAATAAATGAGAAATACTGGTCTGTAAATACCATACCAAAGGCAGAGTTATAAGAACTTGATAAGAAACATCCCCTTCAAGGTCGCTGCTGGACTATTTACTTCTGAGCAACCAAGAGTCAGCAAAATGGTCAAGATAACGCCCAGTGATACTGAATCATTTCCCATGGCGAAGTGTGGCTCACTGGTTAGTGGAGAAGTGTGGCTCACTGGTTAGAGCAGGCAGATCCTGAAGCAGAGGTCAGACCCGGTACCAGGGTTCAATTCCCGACGTGGCAGGGTCTTGAGCTCAAATGTCCATGGACTTGATAATTCTCACTTCGGTGCCTGACCTAATCATGGGTTCACACTCTGCAACTCTGGGCATTAAGCTTGCTTAATCTCCACAACGGCCCCCCCACGGCGGGATGCCTGGCTTTCACCTTAGGGATGCCCTGTAGGGGCTATCTCACAGGGAAAAGCCAGGACGGGTTCCCAAGGCAAGCGCGGAGATACCCCTTCGGGGGTCGATTCTGGCGCTATATAAGAAACATAATAATAATGGCTATTGAATTAAACAAGGCACAAAGAGCAAATGCCCCTTATTACAGGTCACATGTTGCCAGGCAATCAAAACTAATGTAAATGTAAATGTACATGTATTTATATAGCGCAAATCACCCAGGTATTTATCACCGCAGGTATCTATGCGCTTGCTTAGGGAACCCGTCCTGGTATTCCCCTGTGAGATACCCTGGCAGGGTATCCACAAGGTGAAAGCCAGGCATCCCGCCGCGAGGGGCCGTTGTGGAAATTAAGCAAGCTATTGCCCAGAGTCGCAGAGTGTGAACCCGTGAGTCGAGTAGGCACCGGAGCGAGAATTATCGAGTCCGTGGAATTATTGAGCCCAAGCCCCGTCGAGGCGGGGAATTGAACCCTGGTCCAGGGCCGATCTCAGCTTCCGGGTCTGCCGCCTCTAACCCCTGAGCCACACTTCTCCACTCCACTAATGTCTCTGTGGAAAGCTGAACATAGAAATAATCTAAACAGATAACTGGTCTCACAAAACCCACCCCATTACTCAACAGAAATGAATCATGAAAAACTGAGCTGTAAAGAAATTCCCATCATTTCCTCAGCTTCTAACATTTTTTGAATATTCCAAAAGAAGGGCGTAGTACATAGTTGTATACACACTTGCGTTCGCCTCTTCACCAGCAGAGCTATGCATATCACTCAGGCTAGAAGCAGAGACTGACATCGACAATGACCCAAACTCAGCTTTCTTCCCTGATGAAGAAGGTCTCCACCTCATGTTAAGGTTAAAGCTAGAGGAAGGAGGGCACAGGAATGAAAGGCATTCTCCTCCCCATCAGCCACAGAAAAAAATAAAACATTCTTAGAAACACCTGGGATCCATTAAACACAACTGCCAAACACACTCTGCTTAAGTTGTCAGAGAGCGGGACAGAAGGATTTCAACAAAGGTTTGCAGAATCCTTTCCAAAAATATCCGTGAGCAGACATGCGAAGCACATAAAAGACACATTCTTCAGGGGATTACCACAAGTGGCTGCTGCATTTTTCTTCCACTATACCTGTAAAACCTCGAGCGCACAACTCCCGGCAAGCTTTCATGGCAGGGCGCTTATGGACTAAAAAGTGATGAATATAGTAAGGGGATGAACACACACAGCTCTGCCCTCAGAAAATAACATCTTCGATAATAGTGCACAGCAGCAAACTGGCTGTGCGGAGCACTCCTATGTCGGCCATTTATTCAGGCCTGACTATTCCACATTCCAGAAACAAGGTCTGCCAATCCAGAGCCAGGCCTCTTAAACAAAACTTCACCACTGCTGCTTTTACTCCTTACCCACTTCTTGTGTCAGACCGCACAAGGAAGGCCTCCTAAACCATGGGAGTTTGTGTGTGCTGGCTCGGAAGCACAAAGCCGTGCAGTTGGATTGCTTTTGGAAACAAGCATTGGTCAAGCCAACAGGTTTCGCCTACAAGATCTATCGGTTATGTCTGTATTTTAGGCATGTTTTTCAGCAGCACAGGTGACTGTGCAGCATGGCTGAACGTAAAAAAAAAAAATTAAAAAAAATAGTGCTGTGACGCATCAAGCGCTGGCTGCATCCTAGCGTTTTTTTTATTGCTGGCAGGAAGAATAGGAGGAGAAAGGCAACATTTTCAATGGGGTCTAGGGGACATTTTCTAGAGAAGGTATGGGGACCATTCTCGCAACTTGAGACTATGAAACCAAGGAACAATTCCTCAAAGTTTGGAAACTTTTGCCATTAAAGAAACAATGTTAAATAATGTATTCCAAAAAGAAGAACTTAGACACAAGCCTGCAAGGACAGGACTATGTGCCAAGCCTATCCCAATAATTCAGAACCTCGCAGTAGCATTTTTTCCCTTGCTTATAGTTTTTAGGTCTCGCGACCTATCGATGTGCGCAAGCGCATCGAGCGTAGCGAGAATTCATGTGGCGAAAACATCTTCAAACCAAAGGGCTTTCAGCCCCGCGGTTTTCATGCAGTTCACGTGAACCACGTGATTAAACATGCACGCGCATCGGCAACATTTCTCAATCACCCTCCCACAGGCACGCCCCCCCACCAGGCTCTCCCGCCCCCATCAGGCTTCCCTCCTAATCCGCCGCAACATTTCTCAATCACCCTCCCACAGGCACACCCCCCCACCAGGCTCTCCCACCCCCATCAGGCTTCCCTCCTAATCCGACGCAACATTTCTCAATCACCCTCCCAGAGGCACGCCCCCCCACCAGTCTCCCGCCCCCATCCGGCTTCCCTCCTAATCCGCCTCCCCTCGCTCGCATTCCCGCCCCAGGCTCTCCCGCCCTCATCCAGCTTCCCTCCGCCATCTGCCTGCCACACTAGAGCCATAAGCTATCCTCCCAAGTCGAACTCTCAAGCATTTTATGTCTGAGCCGCTAACCCGAGCTCACCAAAGTCTTACTCATTAGCCACCTATGACTTCACCCAAAATGTCCGCAGCTCCCTTGCATATACTCACGAGCCCTCAAGTCTTTCCCCATCCACTTGTCTTAATCTCAAAGGGCTCCTATTACCCACAACCCAGCAGTAATGCACACATTTTGCATGCCCATCCTGTATTAATACCCGGTGCTCCATTTCTGGCACTAAAATAGCAAACACCTCCGAGTCCGAGACCTCGTATTACCACCAGCCCCAATAGCACACCTCTCCTACTCAAACTGGGACCCCACATTCATTCTACAATAATTCGATACTATCCCCATCTCGCTTACCTCCATGGCGATGGCACTGGTTCCTCTCAGGTTTAGCGCGGGCGGCGAGGGTACAGAAAGGGTACAATGGGCTGCCTACAATCTGCGGGGCGCTGGCGTGGCGGCCATCTTAAGACGGGGCTTTCTCAGAACCATGCAAGTTGTCACATACCGCTGCCGCCATAGTCGGTCGGGGTGACTATGAATGGTTGTGGGCTTAACATTATAACTGTTTCAAATTAGGTGCACCTTATCTGCCGTAGATGTGTTCTGTTGTCTCAGACTCCACAATACATAATGAAACTGTTGCCTGTCGCAAGTGTTTTTTGTTGGCAGGATCTGGCTTTGCTCTCACCATACCTGCTTTTCAACAACGATCAACCTCCCAAACCACTCTGTTTGGTGCACTGGACCCCTCACACCACCGGGCCTCGGTGCCACTGTACCCGCAGCACGAGCGCCCCTGCATGCTGTGTACCGAACCGCTTTTTATTATTTTACTTCTTAAATGCAAGAGCTTGTTTTTCTGATTTCGGTCAGAAATAGCTAATTCTAATCGTCCAGTGCCTGCCAGTGGCAGAATTGGAAACACATTCCTCTACTGCCCCTCACCCGCGATCGGAGACACTGAAACGGGTGTTGAGGTTTTTTCTTGCACCCCGTGGTTCGACAGTCTTAAAGCAGCAGCTGCAGCAGCTGTCAGGTTGTAACAGTCTTCAGTGATCATTCACTGCATTAACCCCTAGCCTGCTGTTTGTGTGCCACGCACCCCTTTCCCCCGCCCCGCTGCTGCTGATCTGCTTGAGCCTAAAGCCCCCTCCCCCTCCACACACCCAGCTTTTCGGTTCTCTGTAAATTCGTCCTGCTGTCTCTGCCTGTGCTGTAAACCCAGCCTTTTGCCTGCTGTGCAGCGTCTGTTCAAACATCCGAGGATGCTTTTCCACTTAAAAAACAAGTCAGTGGAGGCGGTTCCACTAGGCAGGTCTTGGCTGCTAAGCAAATGGAATGTTTTTTTTAGACCTCGAAGGCATCCTTGGTGCCATTTCTTCAGTTTCAGTGTGTGCACTATACAAATGCCCTCTCGCTTTCCTGTTACCCTGTGGCACACCAACCGGAGTACATCTCAGTCAGTGATGTTGTGTGCTGTACACGGTTCTGCAGTTGGAGAATTAAATATTTTAAGTAAGGCATGCTGGTTGTGCCAGTGCCAGTCAGGGGGGCAAGGCGCCCTTCGCAGCCCACCCCCAAGTTCAGACTGGGTCTCATGCTTGTGTGGGGGGAGGGGTCTTTCCTGCGCCGCCTTTGCTGTGTGCTGAGCTGCTGCCAGCTGCATGGCGAGTGGAGAGAATTTCTCAGGACACCTAACAACGTGGCAAGGTCCGTGATATTTTTCGCTAGGCAAGGCTTTTTTTTGTAGCGTTCACTTAATAGGGGTGGGCGGGGCTGGAAAGTCTGCGTGCAGTGGCAGTGCTTATCTGAGAAACCTGACCTATCGCGAGCTGTCTGTGTTCAACCCCTCCACAGAAATGTCCCTGCAGGAGCCGGGCCAGTGTGTCCCCTCTTCATTCGGAGATCTCGAAATACTCTGTAAATTCCTTCGTATGCAGCACGAGATTTGCATTTAAAACACTCCCTGGGAAAAGCCTGTATCATTTTACTGCTCGGTCACAAAGAGCAGCTGGGATGTATAGATGGGTGCAGTCGGTGCCGTGCAATACATTGTATTTTTATTTACCCACACTGATTGTTTTTAAATACATACCAATATTCGGAAATATTTTTAGCCGTTTTCTCGTATGGGGACGATTTTTGATTAACAGTTACCTTCAAATGTATTAACACAGGGGTCACTCAGACTTTGTTACAAAAAGGCCGACTGGACGGCAATGTTATTTGCTATTTAAATTGCCGCCATTATTTGACTTCAACCCGTGGCATTGAAGCGCCCCAGGGTAGATATATTATCTGTTGTCCCCAAAGGAACAGAAAGAACAGCCTCAACCTCACCAACTGATCTTTTTAAAGAAGAAATTAGAATGAATGCGTGCCACAGCCTGTTGTGTTCCTGTATTTAAAAGTAACTTTGCATGGGACACATTTTCGGGAGGGTAATTGGGCTGGCTTGCATACAATTATATAAAACTGGTTTTGCATTTTTGATTCAGAATTTTTCATAGGCATTCTTATTCAGAAATAAAACTAGCACTGGCGTTGCCAATAGGTTTCGCATTTGGAAAGTTGGAGCTATTGGTTTTGTAAATGACATTTTCTATTTATATATTGTTGACAATGCCAATAACGATATATAAATATAAAATGTCATTTACAAAACCAATAGCTCCAACTTTCCTACTGCGAGACCTATTGGCAACGCCAGTGCTTGTTTATTGTGAAAATGGGAGCTACGGCCAAACTAACAGATGTTTTGGACTGTGTGGAGCTCTTCTTGGCCCCAGATTCCAACCACGCTCTTGCTTAAGATTTTCAACCTCCAGAATTTTTCCAAGTTTAAAGGCAAAACCTTTGGCCAGGGTGAATGTTAAGCTTTTAAATAATACACTACACTATTGTCAATCGGTCCACTGGAGTCTTGGTTCAGACCTCACGACTCTAGAACAATACTGTTTTTTTTTTTACTTTCACATTGTTTTAATAAAAATATTTCGTTTTTCCTATAATGTCTTATTTCTCATTCATCTTTCATTTGGAATATATTTGGTTTTAGTTTCTTTACTGAATTTTTTGGGGTGTTTTTGCACCTGTACCACAGGCATTTCTTTATGAAAGCTTCAACGTTTTAGTTAAGCAGGACTGAAAGATACTTTGCGAGCTCTGTCACTACTTACGCCTCGCTTGCCCATAACATACTCAATTATACAATAATGTACAAACAGATTCAAGTGCTGCTCCTGAGCCAAATTAAATGCTGCCTGGGGACTTGTAACTTTCCAAAATCACAGACGCTGTTGGGTACCGAAACTCCGCAGTGGCTTTTATGGTTTAAATCTTTTTATTGAAAATATAGCAGACAGATATTCAAGACCCTCAGCTCCCGTACAGTAAGCGAGACAATAAGTATCTAATTTAGCGTTGCCAGCGGCAAAAAACATGGAGCCACAGTGGCTTTTATTTCACTTTTTTTTATTTTGATAAAAGTGCAACTCAAGCAGATTGCGGTTAGCATTGTGCAGCACAAAACATAGAAAGAACTAGCATGAACATATGATAAGTAAATTGTCGGAAGACCAAGATATTAAACAGCAGTCTCTGCAAAAAGCATGAAGCGAAAACCATCGTAGATTAATATTTCAAGCAACGACTCTTAAGTCAACAGAGTTTGGAAGAATGAAACAGTGGTCCGAGAGGCCGAAGTAGCCGACAGGAGAGAAAAGAAGAATGATACATTTGAGAATACCAATATAGGGAGATTGCAAATTACAGATACAATCTAAGGAAGGGATGGGGGACTAGTAACTAGGGAACAGCATAGCATGTCTGAGGGTACCAGTGCATGTGACAGGGTTGCTGCGGCGCTCCCACTATTCTTACTTTTGGCATCCGACCCTGGAGGCTTGAGAACAGCTTCCAGCTAAAATGAGCCTCCCATTCCTTACAATGTGCCGTCAGTCTCTGATCCATCACCCTCATCCCGACTGACTTCTTAAAGCTCAGTTTTATTATGAACAGCGGAATGGGTCATGATGGAACTTTCAAGACCACGACACTCATTGCGGCCTTGAAAGGAATCTGCTCACGGATCCATGCCAGTGTCCAGTCAGAGGCTTCGGGCAGGTGAAGCACACGTATCAATGATGAATGTGAATGAGATGCACTGTGGCATTCCCACTAGGCCAACCTTGCTCATATACTGCTTATTATCGCTTACCAAGCCAGTGTTGGCTTAGATTACAACCTAATTGAAACATTGCTCCTGTCAACGGTCCGAGAGGATCTCTGGGACCCTCACGATGCAAAGGAAGCAGAGGCGGTGGTATTTTAATCTATATATAACAGCCTCTTGCAGCAGTGCAATCTCTGCATTCAAAGAAGACAGCTGGTGTTTGCAAAGGGTCAGCCGTGACTAGCACATACAAGGAACACATTGCAAGCTCTCTGCATGTAAAAGAGAAAAAGAAGCATCAAGACCAGGCCACTGGAAGATGCACACTGAAGTACTCGACTAGCACTGCTGCAGTGACCGGCATCTGACCTGGCTGCAGGGCCGCTACATCTGCAATGAGGGAAGCAGATGCCTAGAGTGTCTCAGGGCGCCGCACAGAAAAACTGCCTGCAGCATCTCACAACATCCGCAAAGACAGACAGAACACTTGTACCCAGTCACTGAAACCGAAACAACAGACACACAGTGTAGTATATGGTTATTGTTAGGAATGACGCGCGTGAACGCACGCGCGTCATTCACAACAATAAAACATTGTGTTGTGGTTTGAATGTGTTATTGCCGCGTGTAGTGTTCGCGTGAGGTGTGTTTGTGGTTTGGTGCCGCGTGTCTGTATGTTGTTCCTTGAATGTTGATGCGTGCATGTAAGTCTGAGTCGCGTGTGTGTGTCGCGTGTGTGTGTTGTTACTTGAATAAAGACGCGTTGGTTAAATAGGCTTGCCGTGCGGTTAAACCGCATTCAAGATTGTACGCTGTGACTGCAGGTGCTACATTAAAGCCTTTTCTTACCGGATCAACTAAATCTGTCTCCTGGAGAGTTTATTCTTCTTTACCACACTGGCGACGATCGGAAACACGTTTCCATGCGTGCAACGAGTACATTTTTCAAGGGTTTGGCTATTTTTTCAACAAATCGTTCTCATTGGCTGTTACACTTGGGAAGTTTTACACTAGTACTTTCTATTGGATGCTCCTCAACGTTTCCCATTGGATTATACTAAATGGATTAATAAGAGCCCTTTTCATTGGTTATTTCTTGGCATCATTTAAAAAAAAAAAAAAAAAAGGAACACTTTATTTATTCAGTTCATTTTGGATTATCAACAACTGGAACATATCTGCTTTGAAGAGTATTTACAAAGAAGAAATTAACCGTAAGTGACATCTGTGATTCACACACACTGTTGTGAGTCATAAATATCTCTATTGTTAAATAACTATTTCTCTTCACTGTTTAAATCTTTTATCTTTTATTAACCATGACTGGGATTCAACCCCCTCCTTCATTTTTAACTAGTAAAGGTGATCCTCCAATTGAGTGGGACATTTGGGAACCCATGTTTTTGGCATATGTTGAAGTTTTAGAGGAAGAAGAATGTGGAGCAGAAAGGAAACTAGCTCTATTAAAGCACTGTCTTTGTGGAATAGCACTTAAAGAGTTCAAAAGTCTTCCTCCGTTAAGTGACACTTCTAACTTAGATGTATATCAAATTGCTACCAGGCAATTAGCTATTAGATATGGAAAAAAGATTAATATGGTTATGGAAAGATTTAAATTTTACTCAAGAAAACAACAAACAGATGAGTCTATTGACAATTACGTATCTTCATTGAGAGCATTAGCAGTCACTTGCGATTTTGAACACATTAATTATGACCAAGTTTTAAGGGATCAGATCCTTATGTGTACTAATAACAAGAAGATACAACAAAGACTATGGACAACTTCAGATATGACCTTAAATGCAGCTATTGAAATTGCAAAATCAATAGAACATTCAGAAAAATTTGTAGATGAAATACGTTCGCAAAACAACAGTAAATCTGATATTTTAATTATAAATAAAGAAAATGAGAAATTTAAAGATTCAGGGAAATATGGGAAATACGCTAACACAAGAAATGACAACCAGTATAAAAATGAATACAGAAATAGATGGCAAAAACCTGATCAGAGAACAAATACATGGCAAAGACCTGATCAAAGGATGAATATGTGGCAAAAACCTGATTCAAGAACTTATAATATGTGCTGTTTCAGATGTGGTAGTAGTTACCATTTGGGAAATTCAAAATTGTGTCCAGCTCTGGACAAAGTTTGCTCAAGATGTGAAAAAAAGGGGCATTTTTCAAAAGTTTGCAGATCTGCACCAAGAAAAGTCAGTTTAATTCAAGATCAAGAACAAGAAAATTCAAGTGATTGTGAATTTGACGTGAATACCATAATGTGTATAACTAAAGAACCAAAAGTAAGGAAGTTTCCTTCATGTTTTATCACTATTAATGGAGTCTCTACCAAAGTATTTGTTGACTCTTGCTCATGGTACACAATTCTACCTAATGTCTTGTTTAAATCCAACTGGCCTAATATTAAATTGACACTACCAGATATCACACCAAGTGGTTATACAGGGCATAATTTGCAACTCATTGGATATTTCATTGCTGAACTTAAATTTAAAAGCTACTCCACACATGGGAAAGTGTATATAACAGAATCTGGTGATTCATTATTGGGTTGGCCACATGCAGAACAATTAGGAATGAAACTTGATCCCAATGCTGATCCTCCTGTTTATTCTATTGATTCTGAATCTAGCAAATCTGCACAAAGTAAAACTGAAGACTTGATTTCAAAAATTAAAGAAGAATTTCCAAAATTATTTTGTGATGTCCTAGGCAAATATAAAGGATTCGAACATCGAATAAAAGTGCATGCAAATGCTTTACCTGTCCGCCATAAAGTGAGGAATGTGCCTCTTTCTTACAGAGAAAAATTAAAAGAAATTCTTGATGACATGTGCAAAAAGAATATTATAGAACCCATCGAATCATCTCCATGGGTTTCTCCCATTGTAATTTCGATCAAATCTGGGGGAGATCTTCGTGTATGCATAGATTTACGCAGTTTGAACAATGCAATTTGTGTGGACTCACATCCCTTGCCCAATCTACACGAAATGGTTTCTACATTGAACAATGCCAAGGTTTTCTCATGTTTAGATCTAGCAAGTCCGTATCAAGTGGTTTTGCATGAGGATTCAAAAGATTTGACTGCTTTTATCACACCTGAAGGGCTATATAGATTTTGCAGGATGCCCTTTGGGTTAGCAAGTGCAGCCGCAGTTTTTCAGAGGCTGATGAAAGAGACACTGGATGGATTAACTGGAGCAATTGCATTCCAGGATGATATTTTAGTCTTTGGAAAAGACATAATTGAACATGACAAGCATTTATTTAAAGTACTGAACGCCTTATCGGAGAAGGGTTTAACTCTACGTGCGTCCAAGTGCAAATTTAGGAAAGATGAAGTAGAATATCTTGGACATTGTATTAGTGCTAATGGCATTAGACCTAAAAACTCACATTTGGAAAACATCAGCAAAGCTCCTATTCCTCAGAACAAGGAACAGTTGATTGCATTTTTGGGCCTTGTTGAATTCTATGCAAAATTTAACCAAAACTATGCAAGTGTGATTGAACCTTTCAGGATGCTCTTGAAGAAGAACGCAAAATTCGTATGGACAGAAACTATGACTGAAACTTTCAACGCCGGGAAGTCAATGATTACTAAGGCGCCTTGTCTTAAACCATTTGTAATTGGCAAAAAATGTATTTTGACAGTAGATGCAAGTAGTTGTGGGTTGGGTGCTGTATTGATTCAAGAGGAATGGGGTAAAGAATGGATTGTATCCTATGCCTCAAGAACGTTGAGAGAGTCTGAACGTCATTATTCGGTGATTGAAAGAGAACTTCTGGCGTGTGTTTGGGGTGCCGAACATTTCCGACCCGTCTTATGGGGAACGAAATTCACCATCAAAACCGATCACAAGCCTTTGGTACATATACTATCACCAGGTGGAGGACGTACTCTTTCTTCAAGATTGGCCAGATTATCATCAAGGTTACAAAATTTTCAGTATTCCTTGGAATATATTCCTGGGAAATCAAATGTTCATGCAGATTGTATGTCAAGGCTTCCATTAGCATGTAGAGATTCTGATGTGGTTGACAAAGATGAATGCGAAGTAGCACATGTTTATAATGATGTTAATTTAGTGTTTGGGGAAAATTCAGTAGTAGAAGAGGAGACATGGAATGAGGAAATGAACAAAGACTTAGAACTCAAAAAAGTTAAGGAATATGTGTTGGGAGGTTGGCCTGAAGGAAGGAACTTTACAGGTGGTTTAATGAGTTATCACAAGATTAAGGATGAATTAGCCATAGAAAATGGGATATTATTAAGGAATGATAAATTTATTCCACCTTTCGGTCTCAGGAATTTTTTTTGGGATTTGGCTCATGTTGGGCATTTTGGAATATCAGTCACTAGAAGACGTTTAAAGAATAATTTCTGGTGGCCAGGTATTGATTATTTTGTTGAGCAACAGGTGAAATTGTGTGGGTTATGTGCTAACAGTGACAAAACAGCTAAGGCTTTGCCCAGTGTACCACAACCTGTTGGTTTACCAGCATCACCATGGAATAAGATTGGGATTGATATTATTGGACCTTTCGGTGTTCTACCACAACAACATTCCTTTGGTATAGTACTTATAGATTATTTCTCAAAATGGCCAGAGATAAAAACAGTCAAAGAAGTTACTAGCGATGCTATTATACAGTTTATGGATGAAGTTTTCTGCAGGGAGGGTATTCCCCAAGAGGTAGTGACAGATAATGGTCCGCAGTTTGTTAGTAAGCAAATGGAAAAGTATTTTAGTAGATGTGGCATCTTTCACAGAAGAATAGCAGTATTCCACCCTGAGGCCAATGGTCAAATAGAAAGATTCAATAGAGTTGTCAAGGAAGCCATCCAACTAGCTGTTAAAGGTGGATTGTGCTGGAACAAGGCTTTACAGTCCATGTTATTATCTTATAGGACTGCTCCCAATGCAATTACTTTACTATCTCCTTTTGAGATGTTAAGAGGGCGTAAACCTAGTACTAATTTAGTGCCTTGGTGGTTAAAGAATAAGGACAGTAATCGCGTTGATTTTGCAGAAGTGGACTTTGAAGAAATTCGCAGGAAAGTTGATACCTATAAGGAAAAGATGAAGAAAGATTTGTCAGGAGATAGAACAAGGAGTTGTGTGCCTGTTCAGGTTGGTGATTTGGTGAGGTTGAAAAAAGGCAGTTATGTACATAAAGGATTAGCAAAGTGGTCTGATCCTGTTAAAGTCATTGAAGTATTTAAGAATGCTGTAAGAGTGACTGATGGAAGTGTGTGGCATTTCAGCAGAGTTTCAAAATATAATATTAGCAAAGAAATTCCTGAAAATGTTTTATCAAATGCTGTTTTGAATGAAGAGGACTCATTCAATGTATTTTTGGATGTTGACGCTAATGATTCCAAGTCATCTGAGTTACCTACTGTTCCCATTGACAGTGAATTACCTACTGTCCCCACTGATTGTGATTCACAAGAGTTGTTGAGGAGTTCGAGATGTCGCAAGATTCCTTCAAGGTTCAATGATTTTGTTCTTAAAAAAAAAAAAAGAGGGAGGTGTGTAGTATATGGTTATTGTTAGGAATGACGCGTGTGAACGCACGCGCGTCATTCACAACAATAAAACATTGTGTTGTGGTTTGAATGTGTTATTGCCGCGTGTAGTGTTCGCGTGAGGTGTGTTTGTGGTTTGGTGCCGCGTGTCTGTATGTTGTTCCTTGAATGTTGATGCGTGCATGTAAGTCTGAGTCGCGTGTGTGTGTTGTTACTTGAATAAAGACGCGTTGGTTAAATAGGCTTGCCGTGCGGTTAAACCGCATTCAAGATTGTACGCTGTGACTGCAGGTGCTACATTAAAGCCTTTTCTTACCGGATCAACTAAATCTGTCTCCTGGAGAGTTTATTCTTCTTTACCACACACAGTATCTCAGGGCACCTCCAAAGGCCAACCATAAAACTGAAAGGACAGAACCACAAGGAATACGTGCAACCCACGCTAAGAAGCAAAAAAAGACCAACGTTATCGAACAAGGGCCGACTAATAAAGTTTGTCGAGGACACAAGATCTCAAGTCAAAGACAAGTTCAAATTAGAGCGACAATTGTGATGGCACCAGCACAAAAATTAACATTTCTAACTTGCGCTTCTTTCACACAGAGAAAGCCCCATGAAACCAAATGACACTTCAAAAGTGTTCGCTAACCTTGCAATCAGGAAATCCAATGCAGCACCAGACTAGAATTCACCCTGGGCAGGCAGCAATGTGTCCTGGAGCCCTAGCGCGAGTTACAAGCATCAAAGAATGTAGAATTATTTGTTCACTTGCCCTCTAACCTTCTGATGAGGAATGCACGGCTCTGTAAAAGAAGCTTGGACACAACCCCTTTTCACAAAAACAACACCCCATACAGATTTAACCACCTTTAGGTCAGTACCTAAATTGAACTCTATGGCAAAATTCACAGGTGGTTGGTTGTGTTAAATCATCTGCTTGAGGGCCAAAGAAACCGGAGTGCGCCCAAGAACACAGCACTTTGTAAATGTGAAAAAATGTCTTTTGGAGGCTGCCGACGCTCACTTCCAGCGATGCTGGAAATATCAACAGTGTTCAACATCATTGATCAGGTTCTCTTAATAAAAAGATTACAACCAAGGTCCATGTGTCCAGTCTAGAAATCAAATTATTGGGTTCTTTCCAGCAAGATCGATGGAGGACAGCGACTGTTCCAGCTACTGTGGCGCAACCCACCACAGTATCCCATGGCCTGCCCCAGCATGCAATGCTTTACTCGCAACCTGTTACCCATTTGGCAATTATCTACAGGGTCTCAGATTTTCTTGCAGTGGTAGGAGCCTATAAACATTCATAGGTGAAAACTGGTGAGCATTAAATGCTACAAAAAACTGATAACATAACAAAGGCAATGTTTTAAAAATATTCTAAGATTCTGAGGTTTGCATGTCAATGCTAAAGAGGGAAATAGCTGGGTCTCTGATGGATTGCCACATTTAGAGGGTCACCCAATACACTGATGCAAATGCTACAGAAAATGAAGTTCTGCTATTAACAATACTGCAGAATATGGGGTTAAGCGGACAGCACATCAGTAGCATATTACACAGACTGCATCTGCTGCCTTCAGAGAAGAGGATCAGTTTCAAGACAGTAACCACAACACGTAAAAACATACAGACAGCAATGCCATATTTTCCAAAGGAAATTGCTATGAGTTATCGACTACAGAGATACTTTATAATAAGGCTAGACGGGCATTCATTCTGCACTGGAGGTCAAGGTTTATATTGGAAGAAAAATCCAGAATTGAGAAATAAAGAACACATTTTAGTGAACAAAAACATTTCGACACCTATTGCTTTTCCTAATTTTTCCCCTTCATTTTTTTTGCCTAATTTTGTGCCTAATTTGTCATTGTGAGAAAACTAGACGACTAAGCATTTTGAATATCAACAGGGCTGTAGTGACAGGTAAACAAAAGCAGAAGTAAACGCAAATAGAATGACCACTACAGAGCACCAGTCTGCATTGCATCACTATACCAGCAACTACCAACCACAAAATAGGACTCTGCTGACTAAGCGCAGGACAGAGAACGAGATACATGATAGCAATGTTATGGCTACGAAAAGGAAGTGCAACGACAACACGTCAGATGTTATGGCTACCAGCTGAAGAGTGACAAGTCACAACGTATCAAATGTTAGGAGGACTACATATACTCGAGAGAAAGAAAAGGAGAAGCACTGGCAGTGTATGAGGTAAATGGACCAGTACAATAGGCAACAGTAATAAGATAACTATCAGCACAGTGTGTCCTGAGGTAAACAGTGTAGAACTACAATGGCTGTGTCGCAGGGTAGGTGGAGGCCATTACAGAGGGAGATGCCGCCATCACCCAGCGTAAAGGCATAGCAGGCTTCAGAAAGTCCAAGCAGATTTGGAGATTTCACCTTCAACAGCCCCCTGTTAAATGCAATGGTAATCTTCAACATTGCTGCAGGGCTGCAACATAAAACTGTACTCGGTTCCTCTGCATCACAATGAGATGGCTGGCTGGCTAAAAACAAGGAAGAAACCACAAAAGAAACACTGTCCACATATTCATATAGTAGAAATTTTAGGCATGTGGGGAATAAAAAAAAAGTAATCTCTTACATAATCTCTAAATTGTCTCCACGTCACAGTTCACAGCAAGTCAACTACATCACTTTGACAAACGCCCAGATTGCTAAAGCACTGAATGGTAAAACGTAGGTTTCTATATAAAATAAATATGTGCTCATACATAGGTTATCGTACTCCAGACCCAGTGCCTACATGCTAGGTGAGAATGGTCCCCCAGTAATCAGTTTGTGTGAGTATTAACATAGAATAAATGTGTTGCACTCTACTATCAAGCCAATTTCTTCCATGCGCCAGCAGCAACATTGCCTACTTGTAGTTCCTCTGTGCTCACATCATTGAAATGAAAATTCTACAGATAAAGCAGTCCAGTACCACTTGCATCAAAGTCCAAACTAACTAGGCAGGCAAATCCCCTGCAGCGCTGGATAACAGCCACCTTGAAGTTACTAAGCCAAAGTGCATGTTCAGTGGGGAAAATATTACACACCAGGCAGTAAAGCCACATCTCCGACTGAGCACACCGCAGGGCAGGGAGAGTGGAGGTTTGGGAAGCTCCTCTGTACCAGTTACTCCTTATTTCATTCCCTATAGAGTTTACTGGGCATACCCTACGCTTGAGGAACACTGATCATAGTATAATTCATTAAATCTGTGGAGACTTGTGCCTAGGCGTGAGTGAGCCGTCCTGTAGAGAACTGTTTCATGCAATAGTGCTTTTCACACGAAGTTGTAGGTGCTACTTTTATTTGTTAGGTCGTTTAAAACCTCTCATCACATCTCTAATGGCCCACTTGATGTATCCATTAAGATAGAACACGGTGACTGGTTATTTGACCAGGTAACAGAGTGAAGGCTGCCGTTTTGAAAGAAAGTAAAAGGCCTACAGAGCTTGTTGTACGTAAAGAGGAACTGTGGGATGGAGACTCACTCCATCTCTTAAATCTACAACAAGGACTCAGAACATCACATTACCCTGTGAATGGGGGAAAAGAGAGTAGTCTCCAATTCTCCGGCTCAGTAACACTAGGCAGTTTGAGGTACCCTCGACAGAGATGTAATGGAGATTAGCTGAGATGCTTGGGACCTGCTTGATGTGATGAGAAACCGAACCTCTGTACACATTTATCACAAAACAAAGTGTGGTCTCATGCTTACATCAAGGATTTATCTTTAAATTACTCAAACTAAGATAATTTCACCTAAATACATATTTCTACCTTTTTAAAGGCCCATAAAGACAACTTATCGAAGTAACCAACATTTACAGTAGCAGCAGCTGTTCTGAAGCCAAGTAATATATTTTGAAGTTCTAGTGCAGTTTGAAAAAGCAGCATCCTGGCTTTGCTGATTAATCCTTTAAATCAAATATGAATTAGCAAGAGAAACTAAAGCAAAGATTATTGATTTGTCTGGCTTATGTAGGATGCACACTACTGTGAAAAGGGCCATTTCTGACATATCCAGCACCTTTCAAGTTCATAGCTTATTCACTCTGGCATTTGAAATAATGCATTACAAGTGTCCCCTTAAAATGTTTATTCTCGCTGACCCTCTACATCGTTAGAAATTGAGAAATGAGAATGCATTGAGAGAACTGGAATGTAGTCCATTGGAAGTCTAAGTCTTGCAAACCTAAGCCTATGTCTGGTACACTGTTTTATCTGTATTAGATTACTGCATATTGTTGGGACTTCTTGCTTATGCCTTCGTGTGTCATCATGTACCATCTGTTCCATTCTCCATGTGCTGCCAACCTCGACTGCCGGATATCTCCAATGGGTTGATGATTTAGTAAGCTACCTTAAACTCTTGCGATTTCACTAATGAGAACATGTATGCTGTACATGTCAGTATCTTCCTATTCCGTGAAGATACTCCTTGTGAAGATACTCCTAGATTGATATTGGGTGGGGATGAGATTAAGGTGCAAACGTCTCTTATGTTTGCTGTCAAAACCATTTAGGAACATGTCTTAAATTATTTTTATAGCTCAGAAGAAAATATTATAATTTATAGCTTGGTACAGCTACCACAAAATGTCCCTATGTGAGTGAACCATATCAGTTAAGGAATTATCCATTTTGTAGTACAGTATCAGGATGTGCACTGTACATAAACTCGACAGTGATAGATCTAGTGTTTATAATACATGGGATTCTGTAATTTCTGTATAAACTGGAGTATCTAATTTCTTTATACTAATCAGCTACTTGTGACTCATTTATAAAAAAAAGATCCCCAAACTCACCTGTTATAATACCTTATGACAGCCGCTGAGGTGATAGGTAGATCAGGTCACAGAGCATAACTGAAGCAGCTGTTTAAACCAACAAAAACATACGTTGCTTTTCTTTCTTCTGCTCTATTTTAATAGGTTACAATGACAAGCAGAGAGAATGTTTCTTTTTTGCACTCATTAAATAGAGAACAGCTATAATCGTTCTGCATGTTTCTACACATTTCGGGTTACTGCAGTTTTTTTACAGATTTGTATAGAACATTTTCTAATATCGGTTTGCAAAAAATGGCTAAAAGGATTTTGATGGGTTTAACTTTGCACTTTTTTTTCATTCTTCATGTTTGCAAACATGCTCGCTCTTTCATATAAAAGATGTGCACCAAGGTTAAGTAGTTTGTGGGAAAGGTGATGGTATTATGTATTATATGGGATAAATTACCCCGTAGTGTACATGAAAACGATATTGGAAGTCTCCTCAGAGTTCCAGAACCTTATAAAAAGGACTTGGCCTTCGGCCTCTTCTATATGGTTATGGAACTCGGAAATTACTTGCAATATCCTTATAATGTATGTCAGAGGGGTACTTTATCCATCACGTCAAGAGTTGAATCAATTAGCTGTTTTTATAATTTATGTGTCTTAGTAGTAGACATTTTTAAGGCTATATTTGTATATGTAGATAAGAATGAATGAATGGAAGAGGGAGGGAGGGACAAAAGAGGAGAAAATGTGAAAGGAGCAGAAAGAGGGCAATGAGTAGTGGGGTAAAACGCTGGCATGGGGGAGTATGTAAGAGGGGTAGGATTGTGTGTTGGCTTGAGTCATTTAGTCGAGCTCTACTTTTCTTGGAGTAGGTAAGACCTCTCCTGTGTTTCCTCTGAACAATGTTGGAATGGGCTAAAGCGCATAGCCGTGTTTATTTGCATTTTTGTGGTGGCGTCACCCATTAAAAGTGTTTAGTTTGTCCCATGAGTGTTTTGAAGAGCTAGTGTGAATGCTGTTAATGTGTATTGTGCCATCAGCGTCTCTAATAAAGCATACTCATGCCCAGCAGGTATGGAATGAAACAATGTTCAGGGTTATCCATTTCAATAGAATGGTTTTAATGTCTTTTGATAGTAATGGGTCTCGCAGTCCTTTCTTACGTTTGGGATTAATATCGTTCCGCCATGGTACTGTGACGATATTGAGGAAGGCTAGTGTCATTTCGGAGTTTAATATTTTGTTGATCGCCTTTCCAATTTCAGACCAGAGTGGCTGCATATATTTGCAGGTAAATAACATGCTTTAGATTAGCTTAGGGAACAGAGAGGAACATCCCCACAGTGGGGAAGCAATGACGGCTTAATAAGGACCATCTGCTCAATGGCTAGCAGGCTAAGACTATATCAGTGTTGGAGGCCAAGCTAGGATCATGATTTCTAATAGGTTTATGCTTGAAATTGTGTCTGGATACGACTGCCAGTGATGCAGCCATGTAGGGAAATGTCCACAGAGAAGGCTCAGAACCGTGGCATTTTATGTAGCAGGCATTTCCCAATTGTTGGTCGCTGCATAGCTTCACTATGCCACGCCACTCACAGCTGAGCTGTCAGAGAAGGCTTGCGCGTCAGATGCAGAACATGCATGGGCGTGCTTTCTCTCTCTCAAGAGCATGGGACATACTTAGCTGTCAGTTTGTTCAGCTTCATGAAACTGAATTAAGTAATTTTGCGAAAACCGCCATGCACTCCCTCTCAAAAACACCTGGCCCTCAATAGAGCAAAATACAGCAAGGTTACATTCAAGTGCTTTAGGACCGATAAAAAGCCGATGATTTAACGAGACACTTCGTGCTCCTTAGACTCGGCATCAGTGGGCAGCCAGAATACAGCTGCTCTGCCCTCGACCAGAGGGAGGGCTTGAACACACGCGGATGATGCCAGACCATTTAGAAGTATGTACTAATAACAAAACTAAAGACTGCATAATTGGATGCACTGTGACTCGCAACTACACCATTACTTGTGGGCATGCGCTGTAGTCTGCAATGTCTGAGCGCACAACCAGTTACCAAAAAGGGTAGAGCCAATTAAGTCACTGGGACCTGGGTAGGAAACAGTACATTGGAGGATTGGTCCCAGTACAGAAATATTTAAGACAAAAAATAAACATACTAAAAATGTTTTTTTATACTATTAGTAGTTTAATGTTATTTATTCACAATGAACGGGGATATACTTTTTTGCGAATTTCATAAATTATAAAACACAAGTGCTCCAACGAGGGAGGAAAAAGGAAGGGGAAATTTGATATAGAAGTGATCTGAGTGAGGGTCAGGGGATATAAAGAAAATAGTGCAAATCACTGATTCTTTTACATAGGCAAAAGGTCAGTTATTGGCCCACATGAATTAACACAACATACACACATTTTTATAGCCATGATTGAAATCAATATCACAGTGAAAGAATCGCTGTGGAGCCAACTGGCAAACATAGATCGATGTTGACGTTTCGACCCCTAAAGAATGCAGGCATCTTTGTTCCTTACGGGAGGGGGGGGGGGGGGGGGGGTCTTCCTCAGGACAAGGGTGGAAGGAAAAACGGGGCACCATGTGCCATCCCGGGCAGGGGATGGAAGGAGTTGGGCGCGCAGGCTCCAACGGAGAGCGAAAACGAGAGACTCAAAAAGGAAAATCAATAGTCCGGCCCTCTACAAGACTGATCGGACCAAGCCAAACTCATTAGTAACAATTAGCTGTGTCATCCAGAAAGAACTGTTAATCTTCATGATCCCTGGAGCACAACGTAGGGCTGCTCGGTCGGCAGTCACTTGTGTCAAATGCGTCCACTACTAGTAGAAGGGAGCTCACAATCAAGCTGCAGTTACCATAATGCAGTGAAATCTGGTCTGCCTCGTTCTTTCCTTAATGTAGCTGTCTATGGCAAGTAACACACCATCCTCACCCAGTAACAAGTCACGGGACCATTTCATGAAATTAACGAGAAAACCATGGCCTTGTGCCAACTCTTAAGACTTGTGTACATGTGAACATTGGTCATCAAACTGGAGTTTGATATTTTCGCTCAAAGGAACTCCTAGCATTTTGAAGATCCTGGTTAAGGGTGCCCTCTAATTTGCTTGCAAAACATTGATAAACATCGTTAATTAGAGGACTTAAACTCCACAAGTGTTAGGACAGTAAGAGAGACTTCAAAACAACAAACCACCACATGGGGTGATCCACTAAAGCGGCAATCTACGGCTTAGCAATGGTGCATCTTTGGGCACTATACCACTTGTACATGTATGAATCCCGGCTGCTGACATGCAGGAGGCTGACCCTGCAGAAGAGGAGGGTTCTTTACTGGGCCAACTACAGGTCAGGGAAATGGGAGCTGGCAAAAAGCAATGGAAAACGTGTTCTAATGTAAATCTTCATAGCTGTTAGGCGGCTCAGTGTCGTGTTTCAGTATGCGATTTAAAACATACTTTATACTTGTGCGATTTTCTATCAAAGAAGTACATTTGAGATAAAACTTATCAGTAAGATTAAAACCAAATAAAATAATCGAATACACAGAAGAACGGAGGGAGAGTAAACCAGAAGCAAATGATAGTAGAGAAATGTGTATTCCTGTATGATGGCTAAACCTAATCAATCGGTTGGAAAGAAGACAAAATCAATTCAAAATGTAGCCGACATATCATCAGAAATGTTATGGTGACTTACTGACTTGTGAACAGAGAACTATTTGAATGACGAGTGATCACAAATAAGTGAAGGTGTAAATATCGATGCTCCCAAACATCGGTGTTCTGACACGGTACATTCCACTCATTGACAGTACTCCTAACTTAATGAGAGGATGAAAAGGTATGAAAAGTGGGGGAGGGCGGGGAGAAGGGGGGGGGGGGGGGGGAAGCCCTTGCTTGAATTATTGAAGTAGATAAACTTCAACCACATAACATCTTTTATAAAGACCGCTATTTAGTAAAAAATGGAAGGATTAAAGAGAGAACTGCAAGACCATTCTTGTTTGCATTTTCCCAGCCTGCTGTGATATGTACACATTAACACCAACTCCAATTTGTCAGACTGTGTGGAAGTGAGTGGCAAATTCACAAAGATTTGCTGTGGAGCAATTTAAGAGATGCCACAGCGCACTTATGACTCACACAGCGGACTTTCGTCCAGTATGAGGATGTGACAGTATATATGGAGATGCCGGGAGCATTGTCAAGGTGCTCTAAAATTATTACAAAGATTGTGTGCACAAGGGCACCTGTAGATATTTTTGGCATTTCCAGATAAGTTCCTATAACAATTATGCCAAATACATCAAAAGATGCTTTCTGTAAACATGAGACGTAAATGTCATACATTAAGATTTTACATTGATCTTATGCAAGATATTCAAGAGCTGAAAGCTAAACATCAAGAACTCTTGATAAACTACACACCACCAAACTCTACATTCACAAATAAAAAACAGTTTAAGGATTATGAAGGAAATTAATCTTTTGCACTAAGCAAACTAGTATGGCTCATGTTTGGATTACTATAGGAAATATAGAAAGGGTGATGGGACATGCTTTCAACAATTCTAACCACTGGCAATCACTTGGGGGAGCAGTCCAACCCATTGTTGGATGAACTGGGAATAGGATGCGGGTGAGTAATTACCAGTGGCATAGATTTATTCAAGAATTCCACTCATCACTATTGTATAGTTCAGTGGGCTGCAACAGAGCATATACATACAGAGGCAGTTGATCGCTTTCTAAATACTCTTGGACTCGTGCATTGCCACTGATAGTGTAGAATAGATTGAGGTTAATTCAGTTTTTCTTGACCACTGGCTCTGTTTGTTCTTTTATAACTGCCTGTGAGGAGTGTTATGTTCTCAGCAGACTTAGAAGGCTGCGGTTTGCTGCGTGCGATCGTGTGAAATAGTGGGCTTCTCTCGGTTAATTCTGAATGTCGTCACTTTCCTTATACCATTGTTTTTTTTGTTTTTTTAAAAAGCTTCATAACCATAGAGTGTTAACAAAATTATGCTCTTTAAAATTTTCATATGATAAATATCTGACCTTAACAGACTATGTTGAAGTGGCAAGCAAAACCGTGTTTTCTGGATTAGAACAGAATATAAATATATAGACTATGACCTGCTATTAAATCACAGATTGAAAACAAGGGACTCAGTAAGAATTTGAAATAATTGGTCTGAAGGCCCTTGATTCTGGATTACGGAAACTCTACTGCTGAACACTTTTTAAGTCGGTTCCAGCTCCACCATGGGATCTTGGCTCAATCTCACATATGGAGCCCACTGTTAGGCAACGAGGAGCTCTGTGGCCGCACTTCATGACAGTTGTGTAAATATTCAGGGAATTGCAGCACAACTCAACACATACCTTCAAACCCGACCATATTTCTCTAAACTTTCAACAGAAATTCTGGTGGAATTACCATAAATGTACCCAGTTCAGATGTCCAATAGTTCTACAACTACACTGTAAAAAGAAGTGTTAATATATTTTAACATTGCTAATGCAGGTGCAATTTAACTTACACTGGTATAATTCACATAATACTAGTTCGGGGAAAAATCCTGAAATTGAGCCATTACACCACCGAGGCGTTGCAAAATTATAGTGCGGGATAAAGCAAACCATTAGAATGTGACCAGCTAATATTTACAGCAACAGTGATTTTGTGTGCTTTATTTTAGCGTAAATTATGTTCTCCAGTCAAAAATTTAACACAAGGGCTCACTTCAAGCTAGAATATAGCAATGCATTTTTTGCGAAATTTTACATCATCTTCATGAAATTTTGCATCATTGCACAAACCCAAATTACAAATATTTCACACAAAACTAAAATAAAAAACCCATCAAATTACTTTACAAAAAATGTAATAAAAATAACCATATAAGTTAGCTTTAAGTGCAGCAACACTGGAGAGCTTTGGTCTCTGAATATTTATCCATATATGTACATATGGGACTTCATATAGCGCAATCTTGTGCCTTTATTGTTGTTTTTATGTGCATGTATTCCTTTTTATGTAATTATATATTACTTTACTCCCACTATAATTAAAAAAAAATGGAATCTCCAATTCATTGCTCTATATCTTGGCCTATACCACTTTCAATACAGCTTCTACCTCTACTCCCTCACTCATCCAAGACCAAATGTTACTGCTATGAACTCCCAAATAACCCTTTCTTGACTCCCCCCCCCCCCCTTTGACCCATCCAGAGCATAATTTTAGTACTATGGTCTCCCGGGTGGCCCTTTCTGCATTCATCCCTCCTAAGACTCATTCCGGACCTCGTACTACTATCATCTTCCAAATAACCCTTTCTGGACTCCTCCCTCCTTTATCCTATTGAATCCAACTAACAGACTCGCATCCCCACCACTCCCATTATCAAGTTATATTTACCGCTACTAATCCACCACGAGTTCCGCAGTAGTGTGATACTCGCCAAAAAGCGCTTAGACACTTCCTAAGGGGTAGGAGGCACGCTATAAACGCAATTACAATTGCCATCCTATTATCTGGTATAAAGACCAAACATGAAATGATATTGGTTACACGTGTAAATAAATATATACACACATGTTTATCATACATACGACTGATACAATCAGTGACATATTGATTCTTTCACATATGCAGGTGATGCACATTTTATGCAGGCAAAGTGAAGGAAAGCAAACTTTTAGACTTAGCAACCCAAGGAATTCATTTTTGCGAAGAAAAAAAACAAAACGATGTGCATTGCAGTAAGCAGCCAGATAAGTCAGAGTCCAGGAAGGAGGACAGGCAGCATTCGGAGAGATCTGGGCTTCCATTGCAGCACGGGCTGCATACGGATGAGATTAAAGACATGCTGTAAAGGTCAAACGATCTGATAACTCCTTTGGCAGTTTGGAAAATATTAGTAAAGCGATTCGCTTCTCATAACGTGGTCAGCCATGAGCGAAGGCTGATTAGATCCTCGCTTAGAATGGCGAGGCACGCGTATGAATTAAATCTTGTATTGTGATCATGCAACAACAAAAACTGTCCTTGTACATATGCTGCGACCCGTTGAAGATTCTGGGTCGATAACAAATGCTCATCTTTACTATACTGAGAAACCCTGACTCGTCTATCTATTCAGCAGGAGGGTGAGGAGTTTCAAGGCAGTTTTTGTCAGCTAGTGTTACAAGTGCACTAAAGCTGCAACTGGTGTCATAATGCTGAATCTTACCCCTAACAAAGGTCCTGAAAGCAGGGGTGCAGCAGCACCCCCAAAATACCCGTGCTGGAGCTCCTAAGGTGAATAAGCATTAAAGATTACTTTAAATGTTGTTTTTAACTTGTTACATTTGCTGTGCATTCCAAGACAAGTCAAATGTTATTCTAGTCTTCCAACAAATAGCTGCTTATTTGTTTAAAATGTAGATTGGAATTTACTTTTCTTTGTCGGACTAAAAAAGGGCGAGGATTTTGTAACCTTAACTAGGAGAAAAGTCTTGCTGGTGTGAAAAAAAATGCTGTAGGATGTCCTTTCCTCCAACAAGAAAAAATGCTTATAAGTGTACTTTACATGTTTCAGAATAAACAGGAAAGCACAAATGGTGCGCCTTTTTCCTACTTCTCTAGAATGATGGAAACAAAGATTTTAATTGGATCAAAACAAATCAAGACCCTTTACTTGATGATGTGCAAATAAAAAATATTTACTAAAACACTATTTCCACACAATAATTTATGCACGTATAGATGTATTGGTAAAACGGAGTGTCAAACGTGCTGTCTGTTAATAACAGTGCACTACAACACCATGCCTTAGTAATATATTTGTGACAGTGTGCTCCTAAATGCAACACCAGCTACTAACCACACCCTTACCACCTGTTCTTTGCGCGATGCTTGCATATTTCACAGTCCCTATCAGTTCAGTGATGTAACATTGACTCCTAACGGTCGTTTTATAATACTGGAACACTCCGACACTTAAACTTGACATCCTTGGAAAGTGCTTTGCTCTTGTTCTGAAACTGTATATTTAATACAGGTTCCCCTAGTGAATACACAACCATGTATTACGGACGTTAGGGGCATTTCATGTGCAAACGAGGCAACATTTCTCTAGAGAGCAAAACGGTTGTGCTGTTTACCTAAATGAAAACAAGCCTGGCACGGCCAGGAGGACTGGAGACATGCCACTGATTATAAACCCTGATGTAACTAGTTTAAATGCTAGCTCAACTTAGGTTGCAGACGACCCCAATAGGAGTTGGTTAAAGTCGTAAAGTCAGGTAAAATATGTAGGAAACGTCCACATTATATTTCCTCCACTCGCCTTGTACATATATCTTTAAAATGGATTATTGTGCATCATTAAAAAAAATGTCTATTAGTATTATAATCTTAATATTCCAGCGTAATTTTGTTTTTAAAAACAATCTCATTTATACACATCTGATTTTAGAGTGGCACTAAATGCAAATGCACTTCTCTTCCTGAAAGGCAGGTAAAGTAGGTCTCTGTAAAAATAAACAATCCTTCATTAATGAGCTATAAAAATGTATTAAATATTTCCCCTAATATCAACGCCCCAGAGCACGCATTTCTCCCCCCCCCCCCCACCACCCCTACCCAGCCACCTCCATTATCCCCATGTAAGCCAATTTTGTACCTGTAATGCAACAATTTAAACGTTGCTGTTTAGGAGAAAGTGGCACAGTTGTGGATTTTTGCTTTTACAAAGGTTGAAGTCATATGTGTTACTTCAGGCTGAACGGTACTTTTCCTGTCTGCCTCTTTGTCAACAAAATTGGTCTCCGTCCATCCATAGACACCCACTGGTGTGGTGCATTGGGCAATACGCCCATCTTTCTTTCTCCAGGGGTTTGATGGGTTCTCTGGTCAGTCCTGGTCACTGATAATGGACTGATTAACCAACTGAGTAGTACACGCTGTAATTATTTTGAGGGGCACAGAAGCTTCACCCGGCTGGTATGGGGCTTATGGAGCACCCTCTGCCTTTGGATAAATTCTAGTCACGTATTTATTGCTTTTCCAAAAACAGAACTATTGGTTAGAGAATTAGTTTGTTCAAAATATTTTTCGTTTTCATTTGATTTTAAATGCTTTCTTTTCCTATGTTACTTTACTTTTCCTATGATATTTGGGGGTGAGGGGGGGGGAGAATATTGAGGAGATGTATAGATGAATATATCAGGAGGTGTGTTAGTCAGTCTCCTGCTTTGGTTAAAGACCTTTAGACCCCCCCCCCCCCAAAGGACCCACGGTTTGTATAGCAACTTAAATCAAAGCTGCATTTAACCACTAAAATCTTATCAGCGTCACAAACAGAAGGCATCCTAAACACAGTGTACAACAGACCTTATACCACAGTGGGATCAGAAAGAGACATTAAATATTCAGGACAGAGTACTGTCAGCAATTCCATGATGACATGCTGCTCCAATCAAATGGTCCCAGTGTTCAAATGCTAAGACACAGATATGCTGGTGTGCAAAAGAGTGATAAAGAAAAAGATGGCCTACTGGCAGAATTGTCCCGTTTGCACTTGGGAGGCCTGAGTTCTGTTCTGAAGCCATATGTTTGCATATGAAAACACAAGTCACGGAGCATCTATCATTTTGTTACTCATTTATTTTTTGGGTGATACTGGGGGCCTTGCTCCCCTCTCCCATCACAGAAACCCCTCTCAGTCCACTAGGGGAAGGAGTGCCCTGTGCTGCAGCGACAGAGGAGTGAGGGTCCAGGCGCATCCTGGCTTCCTTCCTCCGAGAGGCTCGAGTTTCAAAGCGAGACCCAACTGGATTAGGAGGTGGCTTGGGTTCCATTTTCTCTGAAAAAAGAGTAAAATATCAATGGACTATTGTGTTCCATGCAATTAAGAAATCGGATCCTGGCCTCCTCACCAGGACGCATACAGGGAGAAGTGCCCTTGGTAAACCAGAAGGTAAAGACATTACAATAAAGAGCCAGCTACCCTGTAAAGTGTTGGAAATTACTTGCAAAAAAAGATATGCCCAAGTGTCAAGAGCGGCTTTACTTTTAAATAGGGTTTTAGCAGAAACATTAGACAGGTCAAAATGCCAGTATATTTTTAACAAGGGAACAAAAGTAATTCTCAACTCTTCTCACACGGGTGTAAATGCCCTGGAGGCTGCAATTAAGGGTGGTTGAAAGAACCAGTTTGACCTTGTAGAGATTTCTTCGGAAAAAGATGAGGTTTCAGCATCAAGTTGATGGGTGTATGCATCGAATATGCATGTGTGATCTTGTCGTGGTCACGCTTCTTTTCTGACAACTAGGTTTGCCACCGAGGGGAAAAGCTGCTCTTCATCTGCTGGTGGGCACCTTCCCTGTAGAGCACAGCAACGAGGCGCTTTACCTCATGCTTGAAGCGGATTGTGTTCTTCGATGAAGCTACAGACTAACCAGGGGGCTGCACAGTCCCACCCCTCGGGCCAGTCAACACGGAGCCAAGAAAAGCCGACAGACACCAGGGCGTGGACTGTTCACGGACAGTACCACCAGCGATATGGGGGGATTAAAAGTAAGCCACTGGCTCTGCTCTCATACCAGATACCCTATTTATTTATACAGATGCCCCGTAACCAGAGCTGAAAAGGCAGGCGCTGCAACACAGTGGCAGGGCGCACGACTCCTGACCCGATCAAGAAAGGCACTCTCTCCGAATGAACACACGCTACCTGCAAATATACTGCTCACTTTGCCGTGAATGGAATTTACAAGCTGCGGGTTGCGACAGGCCCTCACCTCCACAGGGACGTTTAATTTCGGTCAGGCGTCCGCTCATCAGTCAGTGCCGGAAATGAAGGGGTCTAGCAGCTATGAATGGCCGCGCCAAGCCTGGCACATAGGAACTACATACATTCAGCAGTGCTTATACATGGTCAGAATTTTGCTCTAAGCAGCAACCTGCAGGCAGTAGAGCAGCTTTTTTTTACGTCCAGCTGGGCCATAGGCACAGGCCGGATTTAAAGGTCCAACAGCCCATTCTGGCAGAGAGCAATCTGGAGTCTAACATCAAGATGCTTAAGCAATGAAGGAAAACACAGGCCCACAAGATGATCACTTCACACATAATTAAGCGAAACTGATTGGGAAGAAGGTTTGTGACTTTGATTGTTCAACCTATATAAGAGAAATGCATGCACAATCTATAGAACACTTCATTTTTTAGCACTACACTTCCCAATGTAAGGTGTTAGAGCACTTTACAGCTCACCCACCCATTATACAGAGAAAGTATATGCACAGAACATGTTACATAAGACACTGAGGGTTACATGGTATAGTTGTAATATTGTATATAATCAACAGGAGAGAAAGGGCTCGTAAGGCCACTCTTGTACCCCTGATGAGTAATAATTACAAATCAACAGAAGAGTGACTAAAAGGGTAAAGGGATAGTCAATAGCTACCACCAAGTAAAGAAGTTATTCCAAACAAAGAGCAGGCAAACAGTAAGGGTTGCATGCAGAGTGCCACAAGAAGAACCCTCAGGCACCAACAAGACAGTCTGTTGCCATTTGTCTTCATTGGGTCCTTTTCAGAAAGTAGTGATTGAGAAACTAAAAGAAGTGTGGACTACTCCCCAAAAAGAGATTATTTTATTAAGGGGGTAGCTCTAACTTCATTAAAAATCTTAGTGAGAAAAGTCAGACTGGAAAGTGGTTATGTTAGTTTGAACCACCCAGTCCTAAACAAAAAACAACAATATAGGTCGACATGTTTCTGCTAATACGAGCCCAAACTCGGCTCAGCATTCATCAGGACCACGGCCCGAACAACCTAGACCTGGCAAGAAGCAGGTTTATTTGCGGGGAGTCGCCGGGTGTCAGATCCCTGAGCGTGAAGAGTTTCCCCCAGCCGCGAGCCCATGCAGCGCTGTAGAAACGACACGCATACTTAAATCCCTCACATATAGGAGGAGAAACCCTTGGAAGTTCCAGTGTCCTGATAACACAGAAGGTCGTAATCTGTTTTAGATACTTTGTCTACCTCAGGTGGCAGTGAAGCCTTAGCGTGCTCCACCCACGTGAAGTAGTTACGTATGGTCCTGATGAATGCTGAGCCGAGTTTGGGCTCGTATTAGCAGAAACAGGTCGACCTATATTGTTGTTTTTTGTTTAGGACTGGGTGGTTCAAACTAACATAACCACTTTCCAGTCCGACTTTTCTCACTAAGATTTTTAATGAAGTTAGAGCTACCCCCTTAATAAAATAATCTCTTTTTGGGGAGTAATCCACACTTCTTTTAATTTCTCAATCACTACTTTCTGAAAAGGACCCAATGGAGACAAATGGCAACCGACTGTCTTGTTGGTGCCTGAGGGTTCTTCTTGTGGCACTCTGCATGCAACCCTTACTGTTTGACTGCTCTTTGTTTGGAATAACTTCTTTACTTGGTGGTAGCTATTGACCATCCCTTTACCCTTTTAGTCACTCTTCTGTTGATTTGTAATTAGTTGTAATATTGCCCTCACTGTTTGATATTAAATGTTAAGACTGCAAGGTGGCGAGAAACACAAACTCAGGATTTAAAACCCAACACTGTTTTGGGGGGTCTGTTCCAATAGGATGTTATTGCTACCCTAAGGAACCCATTTTCGCAACCTTGAAATGATGACTGCTATAGAAAACAAGGTTGTAAACACATGCCTTGCAGTTTGCATGCAGCTCCTTGCTGAAGGTTCATACCTCACAGTGCTATGTTAGAAAGAATGCAACTAAAGGAACAGTAAGTAAGAAAAGAATCTCAGAGTCCAGCACAACCTACGTGCATTACTACAACAAGTTCAAAACTGGCAGCCAGAACTCCGGTGGGACTCCCCCGTCGGTGTTTGGTCAGGGCCATTATTCAAAGGCTGCACTGGCTACCGATTGACACCCCGATTCAGTTCAAAGCTCTTTGCCTATCTTTCAAGATCTTAAAATCGGGGAGCCCGGAGGTGCTGGGCAATCTTTTGACCCATTATGTGCCCCACCGACAACTGCGCTCGCTGGGACAGCACATGGCGGCTTGAAAACTGGGATACTGACAGTCTCAGGGCGCTCCTCACTAAATATCAGGGATAATATGTGCTCTGTACTCAGTCTAAGTATGGTGCATCTAGAGGAGGGGCGTGTACCCAACACCCCAAATTTTCCGTTGTACACAGAAATTTCGGTACACTAGACCAAAGAATATAGCGTTGAGTGCTCAGAGGTATATTGCACATGGCGGCTGTCCCACGGTTTAAACTTTGCCGAGTAGAGGTTGTTTATTCCGGTATCTGGCAGCCAGGCTCTGGAATTCTCTGCCGGTACATATTCGTGGGATGGAGGACCTGCTTGCATTTTGTAAAGCCATTACAACCTTCCTCTTCCCTACAATATAGCTATAGCTGCGACAACTCCTCTGGGCAGTGTGTTATTCAGATTTGGTAGCGCTGGGACGCCCCTTTGCTGGGGCAGCTGTTGCGCTTTAGAAAAACTACTAACAACTTAACACACAAAAAGAAAGCAATCAGTATGTTACACGACGTACTTTGCAGCAGGCACATTAACCCACTTTCTGATATACGAGTCAAACCTGACTAAACAAAACGCACATTTCACCAGCAAGTGCCGAAGTTATTCCACCATTATTATTATCCCCTCAAAATTGTTGGGCACACCAAGATCTTCGCTGCAATTGGCTTTTTTCTGTAGGATATTTTTTAATTCAGCCTCTTTGCGAGCAACTAAATAAGCCACGACAGATTCACTGTCCCGTCTCTCCTAGGTGCCACTTTTTAATTTCAGTTTACCACCACCACAGTGAATGTGAATATGAACTCCGACTCCAATGTTTACACTGCAACATTTCAGCAGCAGAAAAAATGTCCCTGCGGCGTCTTCCTCCAACGCGGACACATTTCACTTTCTAGCAGGATTCCCCGAGGCCACCAACTCCGCCGAATGAACAGTAAATTCCCGAAGCGAGCCGAGTGTCTTTGTAACGTGACCCTTCTCTTGCCCGGGCATGCAAGGGGGCCAGGGATGCAGACCCTCGAGGGAGGGCCGCCTGCTGGAGGCTTTACACAACGCAACATTTCCCAGCAGTCTCGCACAGACGAGTGCTGCTCTGTGCAAGTGCAACCACCGTCTACGAAGTGAAGGGCACCAGAAAGATGGACGCCCCACATCGCCCTCGACCCGTTTCCAAACACACCTGCTAGACAGTCGAATAAGCCATGGGCCTTGCAAGGTCCCTAGTGACTGCGGACATTCAACTTTCAAACTGCACGGATTTGTGCCGGACATCTCAAGGGCGGGCAGCTCCCAGCCAAACATTCAGTGCAGGTGACAGTCGGGGTTTCACTGAACCAGCAGCAGGCTCCAAAGCGCTCCATCCCTGCAGGGAGGCCTGCGTGGAAGAGGCGGTGGCAGGTCAAAGCAGCTACGTCACAGTGACGCGCCCCGTGCAGGGAGGGGGTCTGGCCGCTCTGTTTGTTTTTCTGAAAGTTTTGCTGTGCCTCCGACTCTAAATCAGAAAGTGGCATCTGGATTTTACTTCCCATTCTATGAAGTTCTAATCCAGTCCCTCGCTGGTGGGCATGTACACATCCAGCTATTTGGTCTGAATGATTTCACAGTAAAGATGCAGAACTGAGTTTCATTAACCTATGTCGTGACTGGTAACACCAGGCATTTTGCAAAGACACTCTTTAAACCGCTGCCTGGCAGGTCTGCTTGTAACTAGACAGGGGACTAAAGCGAGGCTCATCACCTCATCAATTTCCACATCGAGACAGCACCAGGTCAACGGTCATCCCTAGGTGCCCAAGTGAGCAGTAACTTTCATCCGCTCACCCATCTCCACCCACCACAATTAGTGTTTATTTTACAAGTGAGCACTGTTGCAATGTGTGCCGTTACAGACCGACCGTAATCTGTCTGCATCCGCCAAAGAGAGCATTTGCTAAATCAAGTCGGCTAAATTACTAGCTGTGCTTTGTTAAATCACTCCTGCTTCTCACATCCCATTGCAAACATTTATTTTTTCAAAAACATTAGGAACAGATCCGAAAGAAAAGCATTTCCAGCCAATGGAATCATTCGGATGCCTCAAATCCTTTTATGCCCTCGTGTTTTGAGATATAAAACACATATTTAACAACTGAAATGCAGAACTCCTATATATAAGGGCTTACTTGCACTGAAATCCGAATCCACACGATGTGTACAAGTACACTGACTTTGGTGCACTCCAGCACTTTGGGGCGCAGAGCATGAAATAAGGCTCCTCCGTTCGGTGACAGAGGTGCCTGGATAAGGTCTCAGAGCTCCTTGAGACGGTGCTGCCCTCAGAGGACTGTCTCCGATACAGGACATCTGGCTCCCCCTCTGGGTAACCGGCCCCATCGTCGCGAAACTTCATCCTCCACTAAAAGACTCGTGTGTGGACCGGAGAAAGGCACAAGGGCCTATTTCTTCGTAAAGGAAGCTCCCAAATAACAGGCACGACCAGGTCTTCCAGAAACTCCCAAGCGCAGCCAGGGCAGTGTCTGTCCGCCCAAACATGGGACAGCAAGGCACCTGTTGACGAGCAGGCTCACAGTAGGCTACTTCAACGCTGGCCTCGTGCATGGCAGGGCTTGAATGACCAAGCAGGCTAGGCCAAGTTGAATGACAAGCGTGCGCCTGGCCTCGCGATTTCATCATTTCAGGCGCGCTAAAGCAGACTATAGTCACCAGCGACGTACAATATTGCCAACAGGGGCGGCTGGTGACATTTGAAAGTGGTGGGGCGTAAACTAATTTGCATATTGCACCGCAGCGAGCGAGCACAGCGAGCGAGCCCGAACCACCTTGCATCCATCCATACATCATTCATGCATCCACCCATCCATCCATCCATCCACCCACCCACCCATCCATCCACCAATTCTGCATCCATCCTGCATCCATCATTCATGCATCCACCCATCCATCCAGCATCCATCATTCATTCATGCATTCACCCATCCATCCATCCTGCATCCATCATTCATTCATGCATCCACCCTGCATCCATCCATCCATCCTGCATCCATCATTCATTCATGCATCCATCCATCCATCCACCCATCCATCCACCCTTCCACCCATCCATCATCCATCCTGCATCCATTCCTGCATCCATTCATGTGTCCACCCATCCATCCATCCTGCATCCATCATTCATTCATGCACCCATCCATTCATCCATCCACCCATCCATCCTGTATCCATCATTCATTCATCCACCCATCCATCCATCCATCCATCCATCCACCCATCCACCCATCCAGCATCCATCCATCATCCATCCATCATCCATCCATCATCCATCCACCCATCCATCCACCCATCCATCCATCATCCATTCCTGCATCCATTCCTGCATCCATTCATGCATCCATCCATCCATCCATCCATCCTGCATCCATCATTCATTCATTCATGCACCCATCCATCCACCCTGCATCCATCCTGCATCCATCATTCATTCATCCACCCATCCTGCATCCATCATTCATTCATGCATCCACCCATCCATTCATCCACCCATCATTCATCCATTCATGTGTCCACCCATCCATCCACCCATCCATCCACCCTGCATCCATCATTCATTCATGCACCCATCCATCCACCCATCCATCCTGCATCCATCATTCATTCATCCACCCATCCATCCACCCACCCATCCAGCATCCATCATTCATTCATTCATGCATCCATCCACCCATCCATCCATCATCCATCCATTCCTGCATCCATTCCTGCATCCACCCATCCATCCATCATTCATTCATTCATGCACCCATCCATCCACCCTGCATCCATCCTGCATCCATCATTCATTCATCCACCCATCCTGCATCCATCCTGCATCCATCATTCATTCATGCATCCACCCATCCATTCATCCACCCATCATTCATCCATCATCCATCCATCCATCCACCCATCCTGCATCCATCATTCATTCATGCACCCATCCATCCACCCTGCATCCATCATTCATTCATTTACCCATCCACCCATCCTGCATCCATCCTGCATCCATCATTCATGCATCCACCCATCCATTCATCCACCCATCATTCATCCTGCATCCATTCATGCATCCATCCATCCATCCATCATTCATGTATTTTTATGACCCTATAACTTGCACACAGCTTGTCAGTGTTTGATACCAGTCTCGAACCTTGTACTCCAGCACCAATGATACATGATTAATATTAATTGTTTTTAAAAACATGTATTTGTTCGACACCAATTTCACACCTTAGTCGGAACATCATTTTTATTTGTTTTTTAAAATATCTATTTATTTAACACCAGTGTAAGTCATGTATAGATTTTTATGGTTCGATAAGAGGCTCGAACCTGGTTTCCCATCACCAAAGTCGGCCGTGCTATCCGTCAGGGGTTATGTAACAGGGCTAAGTAGTGACCAGCCAATCCTGCGCCAGGATTGGCTGGGGGGGCACCATGACTCCTCGCCCAGTCGCCCTGTGTAACCCAGGGGGCTGCGGCCCGCCCCCTGGTCCTCTCTCTAAGGGGGAATTCACAAGAAAACGATCTGCGCATGCGCGGGCATGTTTGTGCCCAAAAATACACTTGCGCAGCTGCAGCAGCCCGATCCTTCCCCCTTCCCCCCCCCCCCCCGAGACCCCCCCACCCCTTGCGCACTCCGGGAAGGTCGGGTGTCTCCCGGTTTCCCGGCCGGCAGATAGCGCGATTTTTTAAAATAATTGTGTTTGGCTTCTAGTGACAACGTGGTGGGTCCATGGGGCTTAGTGGGGCTTCGCCCCTACGCCCCAATGGACGCACCGCGCCTGATTGCCAATATCATTCAAAAACAATCTCCAAAAACAGAAAGACTCTAAAGACGTGCTCCTAAACGTACACCCGAGATGCGCAGAGATGAATGCCCTTCATTTTGTACACATAGCGGTCTCTGCTTTTGAAGGGCTGTTTATGCAAATCAAACGGAATTGCCAGGAAATGCCCCTTGTTAAACAATTATTTACTCGGATCAGTATAATCCTGCCTGACTTCTGCAAAAAAAACGCCCTAATTATGCAGGCTTTACTCCAGCTCTCCCAGAATCCCACGTGTTTGCGAAGAGGAAACTGCCCTGTGAACACAGCGCAGCGAGCCCCAGGCAAACAAGCAGGCATGTCCGCACCACATGCTCACTGAAGCTCGCAAACCAACCTCCCATGATTTCGAGGCTCGCGGTTCGGAATTTCCCACCCTGTTCACGGCGTATAATTAAGCCAACAAACCGTGAAGCCGAGAAGAAAAAAAAAGCCGAGGTGATTACCCTGTTGTCCCACGCGCAACGATTTCACACAATCTCAACATCTCTAGATAAATGCAAGAAGTTTACGAAATGTGCACCGATCAGCGCCCTTCAAGCAAGACGCAGAACTTCAACGGGTGAAATGGAAAACTGTCCTCTGATGGAGGAGATAGCAGCTTATCTGTGCCACGAGGCCGCTGCTGGTGCCACGGAGCCCGGCGTGCTACTTACTGTCCAGCATCTGTCTTGCTGTGCAGAGTCGCTCCTCACGCTGCGTGCGTGCAGGTACCACCCCGCCGCCGTGTGGAGGTCCTGTCACGCCATCATGTCACTCACGGGTCCTGGCCCTCTGCCGGACGCGAGTAATGAGCCAATATGGCACCTCAGTGGCTTCCAACGAGCCTTCATCACAGCGGACGATTCTGGATAAGTTCCGCAGCCTTTCTGGGGCTGAGTCATGATTCCCCTTTGTCAATTCTGAGCGGCGCCATCTTTATGCCCCTTTGCTGCGCGCCATGAGTGACGCTTCAAGACGTAGACTGACTTGTCCGCTTGTGGGCCACCTTCAGCTGCGCCGTATGCCACCCGTATGCCTTGCCTCTTAACAGAACCCCCAAGAAACAAAATGCCTGGCTCATTATTGCACGCTGATCAGGCTGGTCCAGCTCATAACTTGGGGAGCAGAGCACAGTAAATTGCCATAACCCTCGCATGTGCCTACTCAGTGGGTCAACCGTCTATACTTACTTGCCGGTCGGCATCTGCATACATCCTCCCTCTCCTCAAACACTCCTAACAAATAATGTCAGCCAACAATCTCAGTTCTTGGTGATGGTCATTGTTGGCCGCAGATTTATTAATATCAATAATGATTATTAATAACAATATTAATAACATATTAATAACGTACTGGTTGTACAATCATCATTTGCGAACTTTAACCATAAATCATGCACATCACATTACAGTTTATGACACCTTCCCCTGGTACAGGTGTCTGTCTCTCGTGCACCCCTCAGTTCGTAAATGGCACTTGTGTACAACCAGTTCTTAATCAGTTTCTTGGTGTTCCGGTAGTTGGTTGGCCACACCCCCTTTTTGGGTGTCATGGAGGGGAGCTTCTTTGCGTGGAGTTAGGTCCCCAGCTCGCTACCATTTGCGCCCTGCCGTCCGGCCGGGTCTGGGCCGCGAGTGCCGTCTCCGTCTTTTCCTCCCCTCCTTTGTGCGGCCACGTCACCCTGCCGTGCGGCATTGAAAAGTGAGTGGCCCTCCTCCTACACACCGCCCGCCGGTGTGTTTGGTTAGCCAACGATTGTAGGATTTCCGCCACGCCGCAGGGAGGCTCACGTCTTTCTGCGGCTCCCCCCTCTGCCCCTTGGTTCGTGGCTACCTACCTTCCCCCTTCTTTTGCTCCTTTTTTTTTTTTTTTTTTTTTACAACAACCCACGAGCGTCATTGCGCCCCACAAGTTGCCCCAGAACACCTCCATTCCCTTGTCGGACAGATGCACCCCATCTTGTCCATATAGCTCTGGGCGGCCTGGGTGGATGAGGCCGTGCCGGATTGATTCCAGGCCGTTGGTCGCGCAAAACTTGTGCATGGCGATATTTAACTTGCGCCTCGCGTTATCCACCGCTTTGTTGGAGTCGGCACCCCTCCAGTGCCTCCTGCTGATCATCTCCGACCACACCACTGTCGTGGTCCCCAGCCATGCCCCGCTTTGGCGATGTCCTTCTGGATGGCTTGGCCCACCGCCTTGCGGCCCAACCGCGTTAGGTCGTTCCCTCCTAGATGTATGATCAGCACATCCGGCAGCCACGCTGAGTCTGCCATGAGGCCGTCCAGGGTCGGTAGCAGCTGCTCCCATCTCATGCCGGGCCGTCCGATCCAGCGGATGTATGTCGCCTTGGGTCTGCTTTCCTTGTGCCCCACTCGCCTCCACCAGGACTCCATTCTGGATACGAATGAGTGTCCCACGACCCATACCAGTTGTGGGCGTCCTCCTGCCGAGAGAAAATGCTCCGTTAAGGTGGCTTTCTGCGCACCGGGTGTGGACGAGGAAGGGGCAAGAAACCCTGCCGTACGGCATCCCAAGGTGGCTGCTCCCCCCCCCCCCCACTACCCCTCTCCCCTTTCTGTTTCTCCTTTTTTTTTTTTTTTTTTTTTTTAAATGAGATGCGGGCGTATGTAAGACTTGTAGGCCCTGGACCGCCATCTGCCCACGGCCTGTATCCTGTCCTCTGGCATGCCATACTGCGATGCCGAGGTCGCCGCCCCCGCCCCGATCCTGAAGGAGTGCGGGGCAAATGATGTTGCCTGGAGCCCCGCCTTATTGAGGCCCTGGCGCATTACGGCCGTGAACTGGAACCTGCTCAAGTTCCTTCCGTCTTGGTGTACAAAGAGGGGGCCATCCCCCGCCGGGCGAACCGCCATGTATTGATACAGCCAGCACACTGCGCAGCGCCCCACCTCTGGAATACAATGTAGGCGAATCGTCGCCCCTTTCCCGGCCCTATCCGTTTTGGATTGCCTGAGCGTGAGCTCCACAGCTTTTACCATCGGCTTGATGTCCCTTGCCTGCAAGCAGCGCTGCGCCGGGCCTGACCTGTTGGGGGCCACTATTTCGCTTACCCGAAATGCCCCAAAGAAAGCCGTGGTGAACGCGGCCCCAAAGAGTAGCCGCTCATACCTGTCTGCAATGATGCTGGTTAGGGCGCTAAGTAACTGACCCAGCTTGTCATAATCAATGGGGCGTCTGGCGTCCTTCTTGGTCCCCTCAATTTTCCGCCAGCCTTTCATGGCTGCTTTCAGGTAGACAGTTGCCGTGGGGTCCTCGCCTGTGTGGAGCCTGGCAAAGTATGCCATGGCGGCCAGGTGCGCCTGTGCCCAAGACCTTGTTTTCTTAGCGTCAAATGCCCATTGTACGAATTTCTCCACCGCTGTGCGCACTTTCGCTTTGTCTTCCAGTGACTCTATGCCCCCGATTCTTATTACTGTGGCCGCGTATTTCCTGTATCTTCTGTGTGCCTCAGGGGTGAGCGAGTGCCCTATTAATCTGGACAAGTCAACCCCCCCCAGGTCCCACAGGTATGGTGGAAAGGGGGTCATCACCTCGTCCGCACCGGGCAGCAGTTGTTTGAACCGTGTCATCTGGGACCGGGATAGCGCATCGGCGACCGTGTTCTCTGTCCCCGGCACGTGTCGAGCCTTCAGCTCCAGGTTCCCCTCGAGCTGCAATTTAACCAACTCTCGCATTAGCCTCAACATGCCCGGGCATCTTGCTGCGCCTCTGTTAATGGCCTGCACTACCCCCAAGTTATCCGACCATAAGGTAAGCTTTAAGTTCCTTATCTCCTTTTTCCATACCGTCAGAGCCACTACTATTGGGAATAGCTCGAGGAACGTGATGTTTTTTGTGAGCCCCTGCCCATGCCACCTGTCTGGCCACTGGCTGGCACACCATCTGTTCCCCAGGACCGCCCCAAATCCCAGGCTCCCGGCTGCGTCTGTGTATAGGGATAGCTGCTCCGCTGTTACCCAACCCTTTTTCCAGATCAGCACACCATTGAACTCCTGCAGGAATTCGTCCCATACCTGTAGATCCTGCCTTACACCCGTGCTCAGCCGGATGTGGTGGTGCTTGTGGGTGACGCCAGCCGTTAGTGCGGTGAGGCGCCTGGAAAAGACCCTGGCGGGCGGTATGACCCTCGCCGCAAAGTTCAGCCTGCCTACCACCCCCTGGATATCCCTGAGGGTGGCTTTGCGCCGGCCCCGCAGTTTGGCTATTTCTTCCCTGAACTCCTGCACTTTCTCCGGGGGGAGCCTGGCGGTCCCCGCCGTGGAGTCAAGCTCAATGCCCAAGAACGTCAGTCTAGTCGTTGGGCCTGTTGTCTTCTCTTTCGCTAAGGGGACTCAGAGTGTTTCGGTCAGGTCCTCGAACGCCGCCAACGTACTGGCGCACGTCGAGGATCCCGCCGGTCCTGTGAACAGGAAATCGTCCAGGTAGTGCAGCTTCCCGCCCCCCTGATGCCTGTCGTGGAGGGCCCATTCCAGAAAGGTAGCGAATTGTTCAAAATAGGCACAAGATATGGCACAACCCATGGGCATGGCTTTGTCCACGTACCTGTTCCCTTCCCATTGGAAGCCCAGCAGGTGGAAGCTGGTCGGGTGTACCGGTAGTAAGCGAAAAGCAGATTCAATGTCCGCCTTGGCCATGAGGGCCCCCTTCCCTGCCGCTTTGACTAGTGCGATCGCGTCCTCCACTGACGCGTAACCCACCGAGCATGCTTCCTGGTCGATGCCATCATTTACGGACCCCCCCTCAGGGTAAGACAAGTGGTGTATCAGCCTGAATTGGCCCTTTTCCTTTTTTGGGACCACTCCTAGTGGGGAGATGACTATTCCTTCGCACAACTCCTGAGGGAGGGGGCCCTCGATTCTACCCAGGCTCTTTTCCTTTTCTATCTTCGCGCTCACCACCCGGGGGTGCTGCTTCGCTGATTGTAAGTTATTCGCTCCCGCTAATGGCAGTGGGCCCTGAAACGGGATAATGAAGCCTTCTTCAAAACCCTCAACCATTGTCCTGGCGTCTGTTTTGTTTGGATACCTGTTTGCTAAACTGCGCAGCTGTTGCGTATTAATGGGGGACCTAGCCAGCTGGCACTGTTGAATGTCTACTAGTGTCCCGCCCCCACTAGCCTTTGGGCTAGTGTTTCTTGTGTTTCTCTTTCTTTTCGCTCTTTGCTTCCCGCTTGGAGCCTTTGCATGTCGCTGCAGCGTGCTTCCCCCCGCAGCTTGAGCATGCATGTTGGAATTTGCACGAGGAGCCCCATGAACAGTCCCCCGCGTCGTATCTCCAGCATATGGCCTTGGTCGCGGGGGGGGAGTTGGACGGCCCAGAGGAATGTTTCTGGTAACTTTTGTTCTTCCCCTTGTGGGACGAACTCCGAAAGGACTGGTCGTACTTCCCCGTCCATGCTCTCACTTCTTTGGCCGCGAGCATTTTATGAATAAAACCTGAAACGTCCTCCTCGTTCCACTCCATCTCTGGGTGCCTCTGCATCTTTAACCTGAAGCCCTTGTCATACTCCAACCATGCATCCCCGGGGAATTGCCTCTGCGCAGAGTGTATGTTAGCCTCATACAGCCATAGGTCAGCAGCGCAATGGGGGAACCTCTCTACTATGATACACGCCATGATCCTGAAAGCGTCTAGCCAATTCTCAAAGTTCCGCTCCTTTCTAGCCCCTCGCCTCTCCCTTTTTTCATCCTCTCTCCTGTCGCATGTGGTCAGGTCGAGGCCCTCTAGCTGTATTTCTAGGAGCGAGAATATATCGATGAACTCCTTGCGCCATATCCTCTCCTTTACCGCGAGGGGAATGAGGCACGCGAGCCCCGTGGCCTTCGTCGTCAAGGAGGCAGGGCCGGGGGATGGTCTGGCGTACAGGTCACTGCCTAGCCCCCCCGACCCCGGGCTCCCGGACCCAGTATTGTACCCCCACCCGGATAATGGGGAAACCTGATCCCCCTGCGGAGATAGGCCCCACCTGCTCCTGTACCCTTGACTGTCGGGCCCACCCCGGGTCCATCATATGCCACGTTAGGCCCCCTGTCTCGTCAGAGCGTTGTTCCCTGGGCCCCGCCGCCCCCTGCCCTGAGCTGTTCAGCAACGTCGGAGCGAGCGATTTCAAGCATTCTCTTACAATGGTACTAATATGCTCACCATTAACAGCTCCGCCGTTAGTCTCACCCTTCTTGTTGTCGTCTGACCTCAGCGGCGGGAGCTTCTGGCGCACTTTCTTTGGGGGATTCCTCTTGGACGTCTTCTTCCTTGGCGTGGTCTTAGGCTTCTTGGGTGCTGACGGGCCTGCTTCCTCCTCCGCCTGGCCGTCCGGCCTATTCTCCTTCCCTTTGGCCAAATGGGGCTGGAGCCATTCGTCGCCGTGTACTGCCGATATCTCGCGGATTTTCTTCAGCACTTCCGCCATGTCTCCAGGCTGATCTTCCGCCATGTTGTCCCCAAGGCCTAGGTCTGTTTTCTGCGGGCTGGTCTGCGCCGCTGGGTCGGAAGGAATTCCGGACCCGCCTTTGAACTTCCTTACCCGTGTGTGCTGTCCGTCCGATGAAAGCGGCTCACTGCGCGCTCCAAACCGGACAGTTGCTTACCGAGCTGGAGCTTGGCCAGGCCGCCGAGCTCGTCGTCTTCCTCCGTCGCTTCGGGTTCCCGGGGAGCTGAGTGGAGAACTTGACCGGTGCGCCGCTCTGTGTGGTCGTTCTTCTGCTTCGGCCGTCCTTCGCCGCCTCCTGCCGCAGTCGGTCTTCTTCAAACGATGTCGTTGTCGCGCCGCTCTCCCAGCTCCTTCGAAGACGTTGTGCTTCTGGTTGGGGAGCGGCGGTGTTTAAATCCCCTTGAGCCCCCTACGGGCTTCAGGTGAACCCCCTTTGATTGGGGGGTTCAAAGGTAGCAAGGTTGGCCATTGGTCGCCCCCCATGGGCGCCAAGGTCACAAGGTCACTTCCTGTCGGGGTGGCTGGTGCGCACCCCGTTTCCGCTGGTCCTGGCCGCTTCGGGGCGCCCAGGACCAGTTCCATCTCCCCCCGTTGGCACCGCTTGGGTTATGGCGCCGGCCCTTGAGCCTCCCCCACCCTGCGGGTGGGTGCGGCGGCCTCTGCAAGGAGCCTTGTCACGTTAATGAACGAGGGGAGTTTAACACGCCTCTCCCCTCACAACAACCAGCCCTTTCATAGCGTGTCTTAGAGGTCAATCTTATTGTAAGCCATCCAGGCAGCAAGTAGGGTTTCTGATTAGAACGTGCAGGCCAGATATCTACATTGACATACAACACAACAATTAACATTATGAACCAGTAAGCATTAAACGACAAGTGCGAGTGACACTCAAATGAGTCATGCTGATTTATTGCTTAAGACAAATATTTTAGGGTAAAACACAAATGAACAATGTAGGAAAACCTCGTATGCAGAGGACTGGGTGTTGAATACTGAGAAGAGGAAGGGAAGGGCGAAGAACAGCCGAATACAGGGTCCTCTTAGTGCAGTTGTTGCTTCAGTACTGAGGGCGAAGGAGACTTCTAGAGGGGTCAAGGAAAGCTTTGAAATCTGGACGTTTGTCCAACTGCAGCAAAAGGAGGTGCCAAGGATTCCCAGTACCCTGTAACAACTGGCCGCTGCCACGTTACTGCCACTATTTCTGCCTCTCGCTCGTGAAAGCGGTGCGCGTGATGAAGGTCTCATCCTGCTGCGTACACTCGGGCATCTGCTGTGTCTAAATACTCCACCTTCACCCAGGAACTTCACGGTCGTAAACGCACGGTCCCACCCCAAGCAGCCAATTATATATAATCAGTCGAATAATGCCAAACATAAAGTCACTGTTTTCAGTTATAACAAGGTACAAATCCGTTCCCCCACTGCCCACTCCCTCCAATAAACACTTTTTAGCCTGCCTAGAAATAGAACAGGGACAACACAGCTCAAGGCAAGTTAGATGACAAGTGTTGAGCTTCCCTGGAAGCTAGGCTACACCCCGGAGTCGAAACACAGAATAGTGACTACTACAAACAAATGCTGGGAATGGAGACTTTAAAACTTTAATAAGAAAGATCAAGATACCAATCAGTCCACTCACTATCCAGCGGAAGAACGGACGCCAATTCCGATTAGAAGTTGTGCATTTTAGTACAACTACTCCTGGCATGGGTATTACAGCAGTCTGAATTGTGCAGAGTAGAGAGGTGTGGAGCAGCGGCCAGGGCAGCTGACTTCAGAGCATAGGCTTCACGGTTCGATCCCCGGCTGCAGCTCAGCTCCATGTGACTCTGGCAATAGCTCACTTAATTTCCACAATGGCCCCCAGCACCTTGAGACCCGTAAGGGTGAGTAGTTCGCACTTTACAAATACGGTTTACATTTACATTGATAAATCAGACAAATAATTTCTGGCCAAAAATTTCACAAAATATCATCTTCTCTCCATTTACACATACACAATTTGCGCTTTACGCCAAATGGGTTCAAGTTCATTGTGTTAAAGGTACCCAAAAGCAATTAAGTTAGCGCAACAAGACTACAGGCAACAAGACTACAGCGGCTGGTTGAAAAAGACAGGTTAATTATGAGCCAGAGATCCTATCTTCCCTGACTTATTTGCTTCTTAAAGTAATTTCCGCAAATGCCACATTGTTCTATTCTCTGCTTTATACATTTCTGAACGTTATTTTGTTACAGGAAGTTCAAATACAGCCATGATTAAAAGTAAGTGGGGAAAAAGGAAGGTAAAAGGGAAACCGTGGACTCTTGCCATATAAGCTCCCCCAGCGTTCTCAGGTTCAGGCATTTACTCTTATGTGGACCCCACTGAATCATTACTTCCAATTCCAATTCCAAAAATTCTTTATTTCGGTCATATAGACCATAAAAGATGCAGTGCAACATACAGACATTAAAATACATTATTAATAGAATACATTTACATAAAATCCACTCTCCCAGCAAGGGTAATTTAAAATTACATAGAACAAAGTTCATGGTGCTTCAGTGAGTCTTTTCTTTCTGATCAACCATATGGCCATAAGAAATTTTGAAACAGCAAACACAATGTGGCCCAAGGTGCTGGTTTTCAAAATCCTGTATGCCTGTGCGTACTCTCTGAACCCCAAGTTCTTACATAGCGGCCCTATCCAGTATTTTCTGGGCCTTTGGTAAGCAGGGCACACAAACAAGATGTGGGGGTCATCTTCCACATGGTAGTTGCAGCAGGGACATAATTTCTTGCCCCCATTTGTCCACTTGCACGTGTATGAGTTGATAGGGAGCGTGCCAAGCCTCCATTGAACGTACAATTTCCTTGCCAGGATGGGAAAGATAAAATCCATAAAAGGTTCGAAAGCATATGAATTTTTGGATTCTAAAAAAAGCATAGTTAGGGTGCCGCTATTTTGGGCGTCCATCAGGAGAGCAAGGGACCTGGCTTTGTAGATTTGTGCCAGGGCTTTGCGCGAGATTGATAGGCAACCACGCGCAGGGTCCTCCCACAGGTCACGGAGATTGATGTCAGTCAGTTCTTTTTCCACAAAATTGAGCCAGGGGATTTTGGCACTGCGGTTAAGACTCATGACGTGGGTAAGATCCTCCCTACAATGATGGAGTTCGTCCGTAGACCAGAGCCTGTGCCAGAACTTCACTGGCTTTGACACAAGCTCCTCAGCAATAGGGGGGAGACCCATGTCCATTCTCAGAGGCTGAAGTGGCGTAGAGCTTGGAAGGGCTAGAAGCCGCCGTAAAAAACTGTTTTCAACCATTGATAAATCCTTCACCGCTTTGTGCCCCCATAGTTCGCTGCCATACATGGCCGCGGCCTTGGCCTGGGTCTTGTAGGTTTCAAGGGCCGGGCTTATGGGCTTGAAGGAGGAGGAATTAGCCACTTTCAGGATTGCCCCCGACAGTTGGGACAGTTTGGCCCTAGATCGTACTATCTGGCGGTCCCATGACAGGTTTTCCTGCAATGTTACCCCCAAATATACAAAGGTAGATACCCTCTCTAGGGTGGCAGTCCCCAAGATGGGATTGGGCCTGGTTTTGGATGGGGGGTTGAAGATCATAAACTTGGTCTTTTCTGTGTTCACTTCCAGCCCATGCTGGAGACAGAAAAGACCAAAACCATCCAAAATCCTCTGGATCCCCATGGGGGATTTTGAAAGGAGGAGGGTGTCGTCGGCAAACATAATTGCCGGTACCCTCCTACCTGCCAAACAAGGGGCATCGTTATCCTTAACGCTTTCCAGGTGTGAGATGACGTTGTTGATAAATAAACAAAACAGGGTTGGAAACAGGGTCGGAGCCAGGACACAGCCCTGCCTCACACCTCGACGGACTGGAAACCTGGACGAAAGTTTGCCATCCCTCCCACACCTGACTTGTGCATAGTTGTTTTCATGCAACCTGGCTAGTATGTTAAGTAACTGGGGGGGAATTCCTAGCTTTTCCAGCACCTCCCACAGTTTCCTGCGCGGGAATAGGTCAAAGGCTGACCTCAGATCCACGAAGACCATGTACAATCTCCCCCCCTCGATCATCACCGTCTTCCAATAAAGGAGAACGAGGCGGAAGATCTGGTCCATGGTCGACGTGTTTTTCCTGAAGCCAGCCTGCAGGGGACTCATGATGTCTTTTTCCTCCACCCAGTCCAACAGATGGTTCAGAATGAGGCGCGCGAAGAGCTTTTGGGGGACATCGATCAGGCTAATAGGCCTATAGTTTGCCGGGCTCAGAGGGGACCCCTTCTTGTAAATCGGCACTATTTCAGCCCCTAGCCAAGAGGAGGGGACCGCCATACCTCCCAGAATAGCATTGAAAAGAACAAGAAGGTACGGGCCCCAAATGTCAGGATGGTATCTGAACAAATCGCCAGGCAGCTTATCCAGCCCTGGAGCCTTCCCCAGCGCCAAGTGTTCCAGAGCTAGCTTCACTTCCCCCAAGGAAAATTCCAGGGACACATCCGGGGGGCAGGGAAACTCCAGCGACATCCCTTCAGGCCAAAGAGTAGATTCCTCATATAATGTCCCAAAGTGGGCCTCCCAAACTGAAGGGGCAATGTTGGGTTCCACTGCAGATAACAGTACCCCTGCCCAGTTGTTCACCAGTGCCCAACATTTTCTTGAGTCTTTGGCTTCTAGGGCTTCAGTCAGTTCGTGCCAGTGGTTCCAGTCCCACTCTGCCCTTGCGTTGGCTAATGCTAACTTGTATCCCTTCCTGAGGGCTGCCACCTTCCCCTTATCGCTGCCCTCTTTAATTGCGGCAAGTAACTCAGACTTGGATTTTCTGCAGGTAGAGGTGTACCATGTCGGGGCGCGAGTCTTCTTCCTTCTATTTGGCAGCGCCGGGTTGAAGACATCTGCGAGGTCCTTCACTAGAGCCTGGTGAATGCCGTATAATCTCTCATTATAATCAGATGGTCTTGGTTGGTTAATGAGAGCGTCCACCTCCTCGAACCTGGGAAGTGCTATGCCATAGAGGTTATTAATAGCTTCTTCTTTATCCACTAACTTCCCCCATTTCACCCTGCGCCTACTTGTGGTGAGTAGTAAATCTCCCTGATCGGCTCCAGAGTCGATAGAGAGCCGCTCTCGAGCTGGGACAGGGTGATGAATCTCCAACAGAAGGGAATTGTGATCACTGTCTGTCCTCGGGATCACTCTAAAGTCTTTAACTTTAGGCCACAGGGAAATATCTATAAATATGTAATCCAACCTTGACTCCTGGCCCTTTCTGTTAAAAGTACACTCCGAAAGAGTGTCAGAAGGGGTGCGTCCGTTACACGCCCTCAGTGCAAAGTTCAGAGTGAGGGAAGTGAGCTGTACTACTAGAGGGGACCAAGCTTTGGGATGAGGTGAGGATGAAGGTGGAACTCCCCAGTGGTCATCCTCGGCAGAAAAAGCGCCCTCCGTCAGGCCTTCCAGGGATTCAAAATGACAGTTGAAATCCCCTCCCATCACTATTTTCAGGTCACCTGGCAGTTGGCCTAGAAAAGATGAAAGTTCGACTAGGGTTGGGGATTCCTTGCCCATAGCAACTGGACGTGAGTAAACGTTAACAAATAGCCCATGTACTTTTACCAGGCCATCTGAGGAGGACACACTGAATATCCTGAGAGAGTGTGTCCATCCTTTCCATTTGGCACCCAATGTGGGTCGCCACCCAGATTGCTAGACCGCCCGAGGGTCTCCCCCTCCCATTCGTCTTTGCCAGGATTTCAACGATATCATATCCCCTCCTAAGCTGTGGTACCCTTGCCCATGTTTCCTGGAAGAGGAGGATGTCACCTTTGCTAACCAGGGTTTCCCACTCCGGGGTGCCCACCTTACTTGAGAGGCCAGCTACATTCCAGGAAAGAATAGATATACCTGGATCTTGAGATTGTGGGCCTACTTCACTAGATGTAGGCTGGCTGACATGCGCAGAATTACCCAGGTCGCCCAAACCAATAGTATTGGGCGGCGAGGTTGGCAATTCAGCAAGCTCCACCAATTGCATTGTAAGAGCAGTTGGTGTGCTTGGTGAAACTTCATCTAGATGTAGGATGCTTCCCAGGGTGGTCCCCCCCACGTTTACAGGGGCCGGGGGCCCTTTTTCAATTTCGGGAGTGGATGTACCTTCCCCCCTAGGTATGGACCCATAGGCTAAGTTTACTAGCATTTGTGCAGACTCTCCCCTTTTTTGTCAATCAACCTGATCCAGGCACGAAAATCTGTTCTGATGGACAAAGTTGTCATGGGCAGGAAGTGTGTTATACTTGGGTCTGTACCGTGAGCCATCTACAGCAAAGCCCACTCTAGTCCAACTTTGTTCCCTCCCCACAGCTAAATTGGAAGCATTTGGATAAAAATATGAGAGGGAAACTAGTTCTATGTTGGACTTATTGGGCCTTGTCAGCCAGTTACAGATATAAGGGGCAACCAGTGGGCTTTTAAAACTAATTATAATACAGTCGCCTACCCTGTTTTTAGGGGTGACTCCGATCCAGGGGATCCTTCTTACCATCAACACATCTCCTTTGATGTTAGGGGGGAGGGGCCTGTTGATATTGAGCCAATTAATGACTTTATTACGGAGTGAGTCCTGTGGCTCTCTGGTGTCACCAGTGAGCTCAGGAACTCCCACCATAATCACTGTGTAAGGCACAGCCTCAGGAGGCAGATTGACCGCCCTACGCCTGGTGTTAGGACTAATAGGGCGACCAATATGGTCATTGTTAGCTCGCCCCTCATTCGTTGGCTGGGGTGGTGTCAGCTGCTTAGATTTCCTAGGTGCAGGGACAGGAGGCCTAGACGTTTGTGAGGAGGACAGTGAGGAGGGATGACTACCTGGGGCCGTACGTTGTGCCCCAGCTGGTACCTGTGTGCTTGTTCCGGCAATAGGTGGTCTGTTCCCTGTAGATTCCCGGGGAGCCATCTGTACACTTGGGCCCAGCCCCCTACTAGGACTGCTACTGTTATATGCGTTTTCTATAGCTGTAAGTCTAGCAGCTATAGAATCCAGTTTTGCAGAGAGGGGCTCCAGCAGGCTTCTGAGGATGTCCCTAAGTGAGCCAATCAGAGCCTCTGGCGCATTAGGAGGGTTTCCACCAAATATGAACGGCCCCGGACAACCAGGTACCACTGTGTCTATTGGCGAGTCTGGTTGATCGGACCCAGTTCCCGGGGAGGAGATCACAGGAGATGCCGAAATGTCTGTACTGGCATCTAATGTTGGATTAGTTTTATCCACTTTGGCCCTTTTTACCCCTCTAAGCTTCCTCAACCTTTTCCTTTTCGGGGGATGGTCCACTCTACTGCTTGCAGGGTCCGTTAACACTACAACTTGTCCTACATCCTGCGCCTTAGGCAACTCCGCACAATTCATATACGGAGTGGTCTCCACCACGCCAGAGGGACGCAGTGGTTCACTATCCCTGGGTAGATTAGACGGAGTCCTAAGTTGTTGAAGAACAGACTCAATGGTCTGATCAATACTATCCATAAGGGATAGATGGGTGGCGTCAAGGACTAGTGGAGTACTACCATCGATGGAGGAAGAGTCCGAGGGGTCCACAAGCACTGCCGCATTTTCAGCGTTCACCTCAAGGAGAGTGTCTGGAACTATGCGGCCTTTATTGGCCGCAGCGCTAGCCTTGGGGAAGAATTTTTCCAGTGTGCCAGAGCACTGTTGAGCAGCCTTGCTCCTGGATACTCTGGTTGCCATGCTGAATAAAACAGTCAGTACCACAGGCTGAAGAAGTGAGAGTAGTAGCCTTGGGGCGGGGACGACGTTAGGGGGGGGGCCCGGTCCGGTCTCTGCCGGCCTCTAACGGCCTAGAACGGCCCGCTCTTTGCCCCGGGAATCGCCCCGCGCGCGTCCCGCGATGCGCGTGCCCAGGTGCTGCTAAGTATGACAGGGGGGCGTGGCACTGCGTGGGGGCGCGGCGCGGCGGGAAGAGGAACCAGCTGGCGATGTTATGCTGGAATGCTGGTCCTCGCAGTCCCGCTCGCCGCGCCTCTCACCTCCACTGCGGCCGGGTTCAGGTGAAGAATGCCCCAGAAATCGCGTTGGCTCCCAGCTACTCCTGTAGCGAGCTGCACTTCTCCAAAAGGATAGAGTCTCTAACTCGAGCGGCGAATCATTACTGGAATCCGGGGATCTCCAATGAGTCATTACTGTAATCCGGGGACTGCAATACTAGCACTTTATTGGAGATGGATTGATAAATCAACCAATACCGCGAGGAGAGACCGACTACCTCTCTGGGAGAAGCCAAAGCCCACTCAATTTACAGTTCGAATAATTGGTATTAATTGGTTTTGGAGGCAGCTAAGCAGTTGAGCTAACTCACAAAAAATATAAAGAATGCAAAGAAAAAACATTAGAAAACTATGTGCCCACTAGCAATGGCATTGAAGTTCACTTCTTTTTAGGTGGATGTTCACATGTGATCATGAGAAAATGCCTCAAATCACAGTGCAAGAGAATCGTGGGGTGGGGGTCTGTCTGTCTGTCTGTCTGTCTGTCTGTCTGTCTGTGTGTCTGGTGGGGGGGGGGGGGGGGCACACAATATAGAATAGACCAATGGATGCAGAGCGCTCACCCAAAAGCCCCTCTATATACACATGCATTTTCACTTATTTGTATTACATGATGCTAGTAGAACAGATAAAGTGCTCAGTAGGCCAGGCCTAAGGGAATCACAGGTGGCAAGCACTATATTATGATATTCTAACCCAAAAGAATAGAGAACAGGGGTTTCAAGGAAATGTGCATCTCCATACATACAATACAGGGCCCGTTTGAAAAAGGTGGTGTTTGCGCTTTAGCTGAAACTAGATTATATTGCCTACCCACAGCTGTAACCTGGACACGGATGCCCTAGGCGTGAGAACGGTCAGCAGTAATATGAAGCACATACAGCTCACAGAGCCAGGGTTTCCTTTTTCCAACTGAAAACAGGCACTTGCTAGAACTCAAACTTACTTATAAAAAACACTTGAGACTACTGGACTGTCAAAGTTTGAGGTTAAAATGCCCACCAACTCTGACCGGGGGCACTGCACTGAAGAATGTGGGTGGGCAAAGTCCAGGGTGGGACCGGTGCAGGATACTATTAAGCCTTTTGACTTTCTCCCCAGGGAGGACAAAGTTCCAGCTCAAGCTTTTTGATGCTTGCATCTCCACTTTGCACACACCATAGTGCTCTTACATGTGAAACCTACTCTTTACGTATCCACTGACACATCATCACAGGGATGACAGACTTATCTTAAAGACCAGGCTCAGCCCATCCCTAAAACATGAAAGTGTGCAGCCTGAGAACTTGATGGGGTGCAACTAAGCAACCAGGCGTCTTAACAAATCTGATTACGGCTATTGTCGCTCCATAGAGAATTTTCAGATCAGCTTGTCAAACTAGCCTTTACTCTTGCAGTAATCATTAAACATCCACAAACCACATTAAGCACATCAGACCGAGTATACCAGCACAAACTTGAAATGGCTCTTGATATCTGGGATGTACTTCCATCATGCAGAGTGACTGCTACAAGGCCACTGGAGTATGGTGCATCAACCACGCTGCCCGAAACATTTACTACACAGTAGTGTAGTTAGTCCAGCACCCTTTTCAAGGACTTTAAACTAGAGTCAAGTAATACTGAAATCCTTCCCTCTCTACTCTGCTCGGACATGGCTTCCAATAAGCATTAGATCATCTCTTTGCATTTCTCAGGTGTCCGCAAGTGTCACTGGTTTCAACACTCCACAAGAGAAGGCAGGTCTGCATCTGGATAACAACTGTGGCTTTTGAGTTTAGTCCCTGCATTTTAGCGTAAACGGTGTTGTCCTGTAGGTGAGCTCTGGGATAGGGTAGGGTTACTTCTCCATGATCACTGGCAATCCCTCTTGGGCGCTGTTATGTAGTGTCAGCAGCACGGACAATACAAACCAAACTTATTTTGCTTTTACTTAAGAGCACAGTTAACGCCCAGAGTAGCAATGTATTACCGTTATCGCAGCACTTTCATTTTTGGATGAAAGGGAATACTTTTGTACTGTAGCTGGAATATTTGATCAGGTGGATAGCAACAGCTGAAGGTCGTATTTTATTTTAACATCATGGCTGAAGGCCCACTATTGTTACCATTAACAATTGTATTAAATATTCAAAAGATACGCGTGTGGCAAATGGCTCCAATAAATATTTGTGAAGCAAAGTGGCCTCTGCGGGGGACGGCTTCCTCGGCCGGTCCCATTTTGGATGCAGGCAGACGCAGTGATGCAGAATCCGGGCCCACATCTCGCGCTGTGCGGCTCCTCTGAGGCCCATGCATCTCTTTAACTAAGATGGGCTTTGCAGCAGCCATACATTAAGCGTTGGGTTTTCTCCCTAGGCTTTCCCGGCTCCATGCGGAGCCGCTGCAGACTCTTCAGAGGAGCCGACTCTGCCGCCCTTTGCCTTTCGCCATGATAATGAGGCGATGGACGCGCCGCTCGGAGGAGAGGTGGCCGGCGTGGAAGGGGGAGCCTGTGCGTCTGCGATAACGGAGCTACAAACAACGTGTCTAAGGTGCGGGCGGCGGGAACACACACACACACCCCACATCCCACCGCCCCCCCAATCCCCCCACACCCCTATCCCCCCCACCTACCCCCACCCCCCAAACCCAACCCCCCATTCCCCAAACCAACCCCAACCCCCCCAAACCCACCCCCCTGCAGCGCGATCGCCCTTCGGTGGCTGCTTGCCAGGCAATGCTTGGTACTCTGGCTGCGCTCCTGCTCTGACAAGCGTCCGCAAAATATTTTGAGCTGGAAAGAAATGGGTGGGGGCTCAGCCCAGAACTCGTGAACCAGGATCAGCATGTGTTTGTTAATCTTCAGGCATCAATACTTATGGCCCAAATTGTCAGCGTACTCTTTGTTGCAAGGGTCTCTAAACCCAGACCAAACCAGTCCTGTCCTCCCTGGTGCAGCATGACCACAGGGGGCAGAGATAGCATTGTGAGAAAGGAGACACAGCCTACTCAGGTTCAAGCGAAACGCGTCCCACCACTCTAAATGCAGACCAGGTCTATTCAGCCAAGCGAGGAGTCATCAAGGCAAGACAGGGCACACCTCAACCTCCCCCCTCCCACATGACCGTCTAGAGTGAATGCACAAACCCAGCTGCTGTCTGAAACACCAGACGCTGAATACACAAACAGCAAGAGGCACACAACATGGTAAAGAAAATACCTACTTTCTCAAAGTGGCATTTTCATACACAGAATTGAAAAAACATCTTCATCAAAAGTTGTATTAATGAATTCTGAGTTCAGAAAGCATAAACTAAATTTTTCCATCTTGTCCCTATACAAAGTTACACATGTAAAATGTTACCAAGCCACTCCCATGTTAGCCTATAGGACAGATAGCCTTTCAACAGGGACTGTGTCTTTCACACCAGTACATGTCCTACCTTTTACATACACCGCACCCTGCCCATGGGAGTACCTTGGGCCTACCTTAGGGGTGCCTTACATGCAAAGAGCAGATTTGGGCCTGGCAAGTGCACTTGCCAGGTCAACTTGGCAGTTTAAAACTGCGCGTGCAGACATTACAGTGGTAGGTCTAAGACACATTTACAGGGCTACACATGTGGGGGGCACACCCAGTGCTGTAAGCCCACTAGTAGCATTTGATGTACTGGCCCTGGCACCCAACATGCACTTTACCAAGGACTTAACAGTAACTCAAATATGCCAATCATGGATAACCAATCATATTCATAATTAACACAGAGAGCAGATGCACTTTAGCACTGATCAGCAGTGATAAAGTGCCCAGAATCCTATAGCCAACAAAAACGGGGTCAGAAAAATAGGAGGCAAAAGGTTTGCGGATAAACCTGTCAAAAGCACCAGGTCTAACAGGTAGGTTTTGAGAATCACGTCTTGAAATCCTTCTCTGTCCAAAGTGTGACAGTTCATATTTGGTTGTGATGGTGGAATAGTAATATCTTTGAGATCTTTCCTGAAGTTGTCATATGAGGGATTTGTCCTTACAGCTGGAGGGATGGAGGGATGGAGCACCATATCCATAGCACACACCTAATGACAATTTATGAATTCTTGATATATATATATATATATATATATATATATATATATATTTCTTTAAATAAAGGGTTTGCAAAATGAGCTCTTCATTATCAGTCCAAAAAGGAAATAAAAGCAGATGGCCAAGGCAATGATGCCAGAGGAAAAGTAAATATAGGAGAGAAATGATGGCCTAGGAAGGAATAGAGAATATTAGGAGTAACGCAAAGAGGATAATGATGGGTGATTGTGAATTGGAAGCAGGAAAACCAGTAACTGTACTGGCAGTACGACTGCATCTGACAGCTGTGTGAACTGGGTAGAGACAGGACAAAGAGGTTTAAAAAGTCAGGCAATATTAGATGGAGGAGGATGACGGCACGCTACAACACAGTACGATGTTCAAGAGAAGAAAGCGACAGAAGGAATTAGTAGGATGTCAAGCAACGGAAAACTGGATTTCCAACAGGGATGGGGAGATCGAAGTTAAGGACGGCAAGGTTGTGTGCTTTGTTGTTTTTTGTGGAATTCAGGAAATAAAAACAATAAAAAAGCCAGTCCGAAGCCTCAGTGGTTTGGTTACAAAAACAAAACTTGCTTTAACACAAGGTTCTTACAATTCAAAGCCTTTCGTGCATGGAGGGGAACAATGACTGCAAGTTGTTATTACTGAACCAAGGTATTTTAAACATTAACTAGAAATGGTTCAACTGTGAGTGAAACTTACAAAGGATTCGTTTTGGTCAGTTTTTCTGCCTCGAGCAACTACAAGTTTACACCAGTTTTAAATACAGATTATTTTCTGAGAAAAGAGTCGCTTGGAGGTACTATCCGATTACTTTGAAACAAATGACTGGACTTTAGTAGGCACACAGGTCTACGCGGCATTTGGTAGAGACCCTCCCTCAATGGCACTCTTCTGTTTTGTTGGCTAGAACTAGGTTTGTGTTTCACTAACAAAACACACGCGCATTTGGTGATAAATGTACCCTCACAGCCAAAGATGAAGGCAGCATGGAAAGAACTCAATCATGAAAACTACCATCCCTTCCTCAGTCGCAGTGACCTTCAGCGGCCGCCCATCAAATCACCTCCTTAAGGCATGGGCTCAAATCTAACATTGAGTTTGTACACTTGCACTCCAGCCCTCCCCCACACACATTTTCCCACAGGCAGCCCGCTTAACGCCCTCTGACCCATAGCACATCTTATCTAGGTGTGAAACGCGATCAATATTGGTTTTCCACTCAGATCACATGCTCGGAGCCAGGGCCCATCCGAGCCCCTCTAAGATCAGGAGCTCTGCGTCGAGAGTCAGCGGACAGGGTCCCTCAAAGCCCCCGGCTTCCTCGGAGGTTACACCGGCCCACATAGTTCACTGCAGATGTGGATGGAAGAGGGCCAGGCTGCTGGAAAACATGACTAACAGGCGCGCCGAGCCGTCCCAGCGTGGCCCCAGCCCAGATCATAAGTTCTAACGTGGAAGCAGCGGGCTGCCCGCATTCAGAGCGCAGCCTTTCGAACTGCGGCCTTTGAAAGGACAATCTGTGGCTGACTGTAGATTTTGTACGTATATTGAAAACAGGTGAAAAAAGACAGTTCATGAATTTTACATGACGTGAATAAAGGGTCACGTATCTCCAACCTACTGATGCTCTGATTAAGTCAGTTGCCGAGACAAGGAGCAGTACTCAAGTTACACAAGGTCATGTGTAACGGATGTAGATTATATGTGCAATATCACATTCATAGTGCAGAGCATTGGACTGGGTGCAGCAAGCGAGAAGGCAAAAAACACCTGCATCTGCAGGAGAAACGCCACATTATATATTTCACACTTGCCAACCACTGCTGCCAAAGTCTATTCTCTCTGGCTTCTGAATACACATCTCTGAGGACAAGGTGGGTCATCAGAGTGTGAGAAGCACGTTAGACGCCCTCTGATGGTGCAGGGCTTGGAGAACGCCTCACCGGGATGAAGGTGCAACCAAACCTGAAGGAGCGTGCTTAGTTAGAGTTAGGTTTGCTTATTAAGCGCACCTATCACCCCGAATGGGGTCTCAGCACAGTTACAGTTCCACAGTTCTTAAAGGCCCAAAACGATAGATATATTAAATTACGATTAAAAAAACAGGTTTTAAGGGATTTCTTGAATTGTTTAAAATCCGTAAATCCACATAGATGCAACAGAAGCAGATTCCAGTGCTGGAGGGCTAAATGTGAAATTGAACTCCTACCACGGAAGTAACAGGAGTTTCCCCCACTTGACGCAAGACTCCGCGTTGGGGCATACCACTGCAGCTGGCCCTGCAGGTAGAGAGGTCCATTTCCATAAAGGGCTTTATGAGCCAGACTGAGGAGTTTAAACACAGCACACTTTTCTTTATAAGCAACCAATGAAGAGTTCTGAGGCTTTGCAATATAATGCCGCCTCTAAGCTTCCACGGGAACAACCTATCTTTTAAAAATAGGGCCAGAGCAGAGTGCGCATCATTAAGCCACAAATGACAAATCTAGGTCAGTTCTACTGCTGTGTAAACTATTCCATTTAAACCCATGGGTCAAACCATCGCACAATACCGATTAACTCTCTGGGAGGAGTGGATATGGATGACACAGAGGAGCAGAAGCGAACCACCACCAACACACATCAAAGCGTACACACACCGGACATACACCCAGACCAACCAATACACAGTCATTTATGCATACGAACAAACCCATCTAAGCATACAATAAGAAAAAGCATGCAGGTGCAAACAGAAGAAAAATGCATGTGTGTGTGTGTATACATGGATGACATGGATGAAACGGTATAAAGTAAAAGGAAGAAGAGAACTGGACAGGTGAGGAGGAACGACTGGCATGAGAAGCTGGAGAGGAAAAACTGAAATGGTAACTTATGTGATATGTAGAGACACTGGCAATTGACAAAGGGCTGTGCAACTGTGGGGAACATAAGAAATCCTCCACGAAATCATTCTCAGGGGTCCCACCATGCTTCCTCCCAAATCCCCTGCCTGCCCACCATACCCTCCACAACGCTGCCCCCACATGCAGGCATGGACAAGATATGGAAAATAGGTTGAAATAGGAATTGTTAAGGAATAGGACTCAATGCATTTAAAAAAATCAATTCAATTAATTAATAGTAGGCCGAACCCCTCTTGGTACTCAACTCGCAAGGAGAGGGGGCATCAGATCTATCATGGAACTCAAACACGTTGCAGATGCCCCCCACACCATTACTGCTTTCAAGACGGTAAATTCTAGAAAAAAATACAGATTGCTTCTTTTGAATCGAAGTGGAGCGGATTTGTTTTAATCTAGACAAATGGACGGCTGTAACTTTCAGGGCTTTGATGCAAAGCAAGGTTCAGCTCATCTAGCACACTGTTTTGGAGAATTTATATCAAACTGACAGTCCAATTCCAGCACCGTACATACAATCGAGCACAATTACTTAGCCTTCTACTGGTTTTACATAAGTCCTGAAGTTACTGACTCAATTCATTTTCCTTCCGAGCGCAAGACAGATTAATCTGAAATTAATCAGGACAAGGAACAAGAGTAATGTTAGTACCAGTGTTAGACATTTGTCAAATGGATGCATCAGTAAGCTGCTTAAAGCCCTCACTATCGCAGCACCCTACATCTGGCTCTGGAATTACCAGTGCGCACAGACAGCTTGGGAATATATATGTTCAATTTCAAGAGCAGGTAATTGAGCACCGGAACCCCTGCTAGACACTGGTACGGTCCCTGGGTTCAGCAGCTGCATATTACAATTTCAACGTGTGCCTGGTTAAGGCACAGCTTGTGATGCCCAGTAATTACTAAGGAGGGAAAAAGGCGGGTCAGACCGTAGTTTCCCAAAAATATAGAGAGATGGGCCTTGGGTCCAAGAGCATCTCAGAAATAGAAGAAAAAGATATAGATATTTTTAGAGAGAGAACTAATAGTCGAGGCACTTCAAGGCACTTTAGAACATGTGTTTTGGTAACATTCCCAGGCATATGTTTAACAGAAGCATTTAATCACAACTGGTTCCACACTTCAGGCAGGACCATATTCTGTAAGAGTTGAAATTGTTTCCTCACAGCAGTGAAGCATGTAGAATTATGAATTGGGCAGAATTATTCATCTGGAAAAATTGGTAGAGAGAGGTGGGATTTTGCAGGTAGTCCATCATTAACCCCTTTGCCGCGTGGGTAATTCCCGCGCGGGGGAGGGTGGAGGGCACAGTGGTGCTCTTGACGAGCCCAGCTCGTCATGAGTCACAGTAGAGCTGTGCTCATGACGAGCTGGGCTCGTCACAAATCCCCAACTGATTAATTTGCACGGACAGGCGGGGAATCAATCGCGCGTGGGCGGACCGCAGCAGTTATGACAAGCCCAGCTCGTCATGAGCATGGCAGAGGTTAAAATCATTTCTTTGTGCTGTTACTTGCTTACAGTTCACGAAAAGGCGCATATTATTATGGTTATCTGGTCAAAAAGTGTCTAGGAAAATATTTGTAGGTGCACTCACCTTGAAACGAACGCCGCTATTTTAGGATGCAAAAAGAACAATTGATGGGCACAATGCAGATTAATGTTATACAATCACCTTAGTACAGAGATCTAGGCCTAAATCCATTGTTTTTTTTTGCTCCCCTTGCCATTCAAGTTTGAACCCAGCCATATGCAAATCCGTCTTGACCCTATGCCCAATGGGAACAGTCCAGCCCGAACTGCCAGGCCAGGTTCTCCCTGGACTGGAAACAAGCATCCAAGTAACCAGTTTCGAGGTTTCACCCCTCATCGGCCAGGATAGCTTGATTCCAGTGGCATGGAGAGCACTAGTATAGGATGGCTCCGGCCCACTTGTAGATGCCCTAGTTTACAATATTGCCATCTGTATTCTGAAGGAGGCCATACCGGACACAGCAAATATGAAATATAATGCCGTGCGGTGGAAAATGGGTCAGTTAAAGTGGGGGGAAAAACGACTCAATAGGTAAGATGTGTTTACTTGCGGGAGGGTTTAACCAAGTTAATGGGCCACTGGTTAATTTCTCCCAGCGTCAAACTGTATTAAGATTCACTTGCTTGTTCCTGGGTGGGGAGCGGTTGATGGGTGGGGAGAAGATGACGTGCTGACACAGGTTCTCCCCCACCTGACACAATGAGCCTGGCTGGTAAAAAGATGTGGGTGGAACAGTCTGATGGGGACCACGGCTCTATGACAATTCACTACCTCGGTTTGGTTGAGGAATCCGCCAAAGAGGAGCCACAAGCTTCTACATGGCAGACATCAAATTTGCATAGTGCTTTGAAGAGCAAAGCAATATGGAGTACCATGCTGGATGCATAACGGCGTATCTCGTGTTATTTCCCAAACCAGCCTAATGCTTTTGGTCATTCGTTGTGACTGGCCATAACTTCTGTTCAAAGTTAAAAAAAAATATTTCCCACACAGATTTTACACCAAAAAACGGCAACCTTTAAACGTGTTCCAAGAATGCCATTTTGTTGTTAACGGACTAGTTACAAGCATAAATATTCTGGCAGAAAACCAGCGGCAGTTTTTACGGTTTTATGTGGGCAAAGGCTAATAAAAACGCCAAGGTGCTTTGACATAGGTCATAAGTAGCCAAAAATAAATAGTAAACATGGCAAAATGGGTCAACAGTGGCAGGAACCTAAGAGCGAAGTAGGTTATAAATCTAGCCGGCACACCTGAACTCCATGCTGGATGCAGCCCCTTTACCTCACACACAAAGAACGAAAGTACAGCGGAACACTGCCTTTAAGACCACGATGCATGAAGCCCATGCATGTGTTCACATTTACAAAAGCAGGCGGCGAGCTTCAGAGAGGTAGTTCAATACAGTCTTTGTTAGTCTGTCGGTCCATTAAAATGGTAGCACACGCCACCGCAGCAAGTCAGCATGGTTGGAAAGGTTCCTTCAAAATTAATTTAACTTTGGGCTCAATTGAGGGCTTCTTACAACAGACAGAATTCTTTCTTGGGCTACTGCGACTGCAAAAACTTTTAGCAACCTTGCCATTCAAAAGCTAGACAAAAATGTACCGCCAATTCGTAGATACACAAAGTGTTTGAGAAAACATAATATCAGGTTTGGTGCTAGCTTCATCTACGCCCTGCATGCTTCAACTTACAGTTTATAAGTGATCCCCGACCAGGAAGATGTCGTGCATCAGGCGTTTTACACGAAGGATGGAAAGTTGGGCAGTGGCAAATGGTGCAGCATTACAGGTATAAACACAAAAATTACCTTTAGAATCCGTATCTTCTCCCCTGCCTGTTCAAAGAAAGTTTCAGCCTAAAAAAAAGCGTAAGGCACATGGATTATTTTATCCTTTACTTATAGAGGCTGGTGAATTGTGGTGTAGAGCTAGCGTAGGAATAGGGTGTGTATCAAAAAGGTAGGTGGGAAGAAAATATATGTTGCATGTGGTAGAATGGTGTGTGCTGTTTGAAGGGAGATGTAGAGAGAACTGGAGGAAGGTGGACCCCGGCATCCTTTCGCTTTGTTGCTGATGCTTGTACATAAACAACTCATACTGGAAGTGTTGAACCTGTAAATTCCGTCATCGCTACAGAAATGTACTTGTTGTCTAGAATGCTATTGTCTTTATGGACCATTTAAAATGGTTATGCCTGAATCTGGGCAGCAACACCTACCAGAGAGGACCTGGCCTGGCAGTTCGGGCTGGACTGTTCCCATGAGGCACAGGGTCAAGACCGATTTGCATATAACTGGGTCCAAATTGAGGTGACATAGTGAGCAAAATAATTACGGATTTAACCCATATCTCTTGACACGGGGTGAGTGGTTGAAACGTTTCAGCACTCCGCCCATCATCCCATTGTGATTACACCACCATTATCGTAGATAACGAAGGGGCAAGGAGGGAAATTTACCTAGGCCTTGCTCTCAAAAACTCAACTCTCAAGCACTGACCTAGAGCAACCCCCTACAGAAAGCACTACCGAAGTCAATAGGTCTTTGCTTTTGTCAATGCAGGAAAAAGTATTGCAGATGCTGAGCAACCTCAGGGAGGGGAAAAAAGGGGCAATTATGTGTCAGAGTGGATGTGTAATCATCTTTGTGCTCATGCATATCACACTACAGCTTCAAAAAAGTAAAACAATAAAAAGAAATGCGTTACTTACCTGTAACTGCAGTTATCCAGTATTAGTGTCTTTCATAGATTCACATGCCTGAATCATTCCCCGTCGTCGAGACGGGAGCCTCCGGTACATAAAAAAGTAATGTCCTAAGACATACATAAAGAGAATAGGTCTAAGGGTCTAACCTTAGTAACCTATCTAGGTCCTTATGCAGGAAGGACCAAATAGAGTAGGCTCCAGGGTCCCACCTTGGTAGCCTATCTGTGTCCTTTTGTAAAAAAAAGGACCAAAACAAAAGGAACAACCAATCAGCTACTACCTCCCTCTAGAACCTTCCTGTGAGGAGCCTCAGTCTCTCAGATTTTCGTACGCACCAAGTTGGATAGGTGTAAACCTGTAGAGAGAGGTGAGTCCTTCCAGGGGAGGCGGGAGGGTGCATGTGAATCTATGAAAGACACTAATACTGGATAACTGCAGTTACAGGTAAGTAACGCATTTCTTATCCAGTATTTGGGTGTCTTTCATAGATTCACATGCCTGAATCAGAGTAGCAAGCAATACAATATGCACATTCTGTGAAGATACAGACAGTATATTACTGCAAGAAATGAACATTTGTGACTGTAGGAAAAAAACAACAGCATACAATGTCATGCAGAATCTAGTAACAAAGAAATGTGCATACCAGTCAAGGATGGTGGGAAGTAGGAGGGCTCACCTCACTGGAATAGATGGCGAAGCACTGCTCTGCCCACTGCTGCGTCTTTCGTCAGCTCAGCGTCCAAGCAGTAGTGCCTGGTGAAGGTATGCGGGGACTTCCAGGTCGCCGCTCTACATATGTCTAGGAGTGGCACTCCAGCAAATAGTGCCGCAGACGTAGACATGGCTCTGGTGGAGTGGGCTTTGGCCCGTGAGTCCAGAGGTCTTCCTGCCTTCTCGTGGCAGAGAGTTATGGCTGAGGAGATCCATCGTGATATGCTCTGTTTAGTTAAGGGCATGCCTTTCCTAGGCCTGCTGAATGCGACAAAGAGTTGGGATGACTTCCTGAATTGTCTTGTTCTGTCAAGATAGAATTTTAGGCATCTTTGAAGGTCTAAAGAGTGCAGTGATCTCTCAGCCGGGGTAGATGGGTTCGGAAAGAATGATTTAAGAACCACCGGCTCATTAAGATGGAAGTCCGAAGGGACTTTGGGTATGAAACGTGGGTTGGTACGCAGGATGACTCTGTCCTCCTTGAATTGAAGGAATGGGTCCTGGACGGAAAGGGCCTGTAGCTCGCCTACTCTTCTGGCCGAGGTCAGAGCAAGTAGGAGGGCTGTCTTCCACGACAGGAATTTTATGTCAGACTTGTGGATAGGTTCGAAGGGATGTTTCATCAGCTGGTGAAGAACTATGTTGAGCTGCCACGTTGGAGGGACAGGTTTTGGTCTAGGGAAGGACCTAAAGAGGCCTTTCAGAAATTGCTTAATGAGTCTGTCCGCCCACAGAGAGGGGCCCCTAGAAGTTCGAGTGAACCTAGAAATCGCTGCCAAGTGGACCTTGATGGACGCATGGGCCAGGCCTGAGTGCGCCAGGTGTAGAAGGTATGGCAGGAGTTGTTGGGGAGTGACCCGGAAGGGGTGTAGACCCTCCTTTTCACACCAGATGCAGAAGCGTTTCCACTTGAGAGTATAGGTCTTTTTTGTGCTGTTAGCTCTGGCGTTGGACAGGACATCTTTGCACTCTTGTGGGATGTTTAGATGGCTGAACTCACGGTAGTCAGGAGCCAGGCTGACAATTTCAGAGGGCCCAGGTTCGGGTGGAGAACCTGCCCGTGAGACATCGTGAGCAGGGTTGGGTGACTGTGAAGACGAAGAGGTGGGTGGACGGATAGACGGTGGAGCTCCGTGTACCAGTGCTGCCTCGGCCAGGATGGGGCGATGAGGATTAGAGTGCAGGGCTCCGATTTCATTTTCCTGATTACTCTGGGTATCAGTGGGAATGGCGGAAAGGCGTAAGCAAACACGTTCTGCCAAGCTATTGAAAATGCATTCCCTAGAGTTCCTGGTTGGGGAAGCCTGCTTGCGAAGCTTGGGCATCTGGCGTTCTCCCTGGTGGCGAAGAGGTCTATCTGTGGTGTCCCCCACTTCGTGAAGATGTGGTTCAATGCACTCTCGTCTAACTCCCATTCGTGGGATAGGGACTGTTCTCTGCTGAGGGCGTCCGCCAGGACATTGTCCTTGCCTGGAACGTATTCGGCTTTGAGGGTGATGCCATGTTGTAGAAGCCAGTTCCAAACTCTCTGAGATTCTCGAGAGAGAGATAGCGAGCGCGTCCCACCCTGTTTGTTCAGGTAGTGCATAGTCGTGGTGTTGTCCGTCCTGACTAGCACTGGGGAGTTTCTGATGCGCGGGAGGAACGATTGGAGCGCCAGGAAGACCGCCCGTAGCTCTAGAATGTTGATGTGGAGCTTGGACTCCTGTGGCGACCATTTTCCGTTGGTCTGCAGTTCTTGTAGGACTGCACCCCAGCCCTCCAAGGATGCATCCGTGGTGATGATATGTGGTTGCGCCGGAAGCAGGAACGGTAGTCCTTGCGACAGGTGTTTGTCTGAAGTCCACCATTGTAGACTGTTGATTAGATGTTGAGTGACTCGTAAGCGGTCCTCGAAGGATCCCTTCGCTTGTGTCCATTGTTTTGACAGTTCTTCCTGAAGGGGGCGCATTTTTAGGCGGCAGTGAGGGATGAGAAGGATACATGACGACATCATGCCAAGGAGCGATTTGAAGAGGCGGACGGTCAGAGACTGTTTGGATGCCACTGACTTGGCCAAGGAGATGAGTTTCGACTTTCTCTCCTGTGATGGAAAGGCCTTCGCGCAATCCGTGTCCAGGGTAGCTCCTAGGAAGGTGATGACTCGAGCTGGTGTCAGGGATGACTTTTCCCTGTTGAGGGTCAGTCCAAGGCGGCGGAAAAGATGCAGACAGGCGCTGGAAGATGCAGCTGCGGCTGCTCTCGACGGAGCTTTTACCAGCCAGTCGTCCAGGTAAGGGAAGACCTGGTGTCCCTGCTGGCGGAGATAGGCTGCGACCGGAGAAAGGCATTTCGTAAAGATCCTTGGAGCAGATTTGAGGCCGAAGGGGAGTACGCGGAATTGGTAGTGTATCCCTGCGACTGCAAACCTTAGGAACTTTCTGTGACCCTTGAGGATAGGGATGTGGTAATAGGCGTCCTGTAGGTCGAGTGATGTCATGTAATCGCCTTTTTCCAGGAGTCCCAGGATCTCCTGTAGCGTGACCATTCGAAACGATTGCTTCTTGAGAAACACGTTGAGGGCTCTTAAGTCGAGAATTGGACGCCATTTCTTCCCCTTCTTGTGGATGAGGAAGAAGTGGGAATAGAAGCCCTCCCCCATCTGGGCGTGTGGAACTTTTTCTATCGCGCCTTTCTGGAGCATGGATGTTAGTTCTTGCCGAAGCAGCCGCAGGTGTCTGTGAGGACGCTTGACAGGTGGTGTCTGAGGAGGGTTTGAGAGGAATTCTAGAGAGTGGCCGAATTGAAGGAGTTGTAGAACCCACCGGTCTGTCGTTATTTGCCGCCAGTTTTGAAGGTAAAAGGAAAGCTTCCCTCCAAGTCGCAAGGGAAGCGATGGTGGAGGGGCTGGCCAATTGGAAAAGTCATTGTCGATTGCCTGCTGGTCTCTTCTGTCCTTTCCCTCTGTAGGACGATTTATTGAAGGAGGACTGACGTCCCGACTGGTTTTGGCGCTGTTGAAATTGCGTTTTACCCTGAGAGTAAGAGTAAGAGGACTTGTTTTGATAAGATCCTCTATAGGAGGATTGTCCCCTCCCCCTGTTGGCACGAAAGGACTGAGTGCGAGATTGCAGAGTGCCCAGGGCTCTGGCTGTGTCAGTGTCCTTTTTAATTGCAGTGAGGGCTTCGTCAATCTTCTCGCCGAATAGGTGATCGCCATCATAGGGCATATCTAAGATCTTGGTCTGGACCTCCTGTCTGAAAGAGGTGGCTTTAAGCCAGCCTTGGCGTCGCAGGACAGCGGCTCCCGCCAGCTGTCTGAATCCAGTCATGGCCACGTCAATGGCGCAGTCTATCAGTTCTGAGGCCGATGTTTGGCCCTCAAGGAGGAGCGAGTGTGCCTCCGCTTTAGCATCTTCCGGCAGGTCGGCAATGTAGGGCGCGATGTCCGCCCAGAGTTGGCGGTTGTAACGCCCAAGAAGGGCGATGGAATTGGCAATTTTCACCGTTGTCGCAGAGGTAGTGGAAAAGCGTTTCCCAACTGCATCTAACTTCCTGCCTTCTTTATCTGGTGGTGTCGATAAAGGTGATGCAGGGTTACGCGAGTTCTTCTGCGCCGCCTGGGTGACCACAGAGTCCGCCTTGGGGTGACCCGTGAGGCATGCTGGAGCTGAAGACGTAGCTCTGTACTTTTTATCCAGTTTGGGTACGATTACCTGTAGGGAAGCTGGAGATTGCATGAGCTGCTTGCCCTGTTTGAGTAGATAATCAATGATCGGAATCGATCTAGTAGTTTTCTTAGTTGGTTCTTTAAAGTCATAGAGGAAACATTCAGTTTCCTGAGATTCCATTGACATATGGAACCTTTTGGCAGCCCTTTCCATGAGGTTATGGAAACCTCCAATATCAGCAGGTGGAGACTCAGAAGATTGTGGCTCCGGAGAGGCTGGAGAGTGAGTAACATAGTCCTGGTCCGCATCCACGTCCGTATCATCATCTCGGACTTCCCCTTCTTCATGTTCTCTGTCCTCTTCCTCGGACGAGATAGGGTCTTGAGCAGGGTCCTGTGTCCTAGGAAGGACCAGTGGAGGGGGCCTAGGTCTTGTCCCTTGTGCAGGAACGGGCACAGATGGCTGCGGGGTTGGTGGGACAGTAGGGGTGGCTTTCTGCGGAAACCGCAGTTTGTAGTCTTGGACGAGAAAGCTCAAGTCTGCAACCAATGAGGCCGGCAAGCACACCATTGGGGTCACCTGGGTGTGGACTTGGGTAGGCACTACTGGAGGGGTCGATTCCTCAACCTCCTGCTCTTCGTCCGTACTCTGGCACTTGACAATTAGGTCGGAAGGACTAGTGGCTTGGGTAAACTCCTCCTCCTCCTCCGGCTCCTGGTCCTGTAAGAAGCAGGATGGTGTCAGCTGTTGGACCTTACTAGGTGAGGTCATCTCCGGAGTGATCTGCCTTTTGGTGATCCTAATGGAGACATGGGAAGTCTGAGCGTCCATTGCGTGTGACAAGAGCTCGGATTCTTTCCAGGTACCAGTAGCCGTCGGTATAGTCTTCGTCGACGGTGCATCCGTCGACGACCCTCTCGTCGACGGAGCTTTAAGCAGCGTTTCCTTCGTCGACTGCTTCGTCGTCGGCGCCGCCGTCGACGGAGCGCCCTTCGTCGACGGAGTGTCCCTCGTCGACGGCTTCGTCGACGGTGTGACTTTCGTCGACGGTGTCGTCGTCGACGTCTTCGTCGACGGTGCTGTCGTCGACGCCCTCGTCGACGGTGCCGTCGTCGATGTCCTCGTCGACGGTCTTGTCGTCGACGGTGCGGAGGATGAAATCGGTCGTCCTGCTGACGACGAGTAGGTTAGAGTCGTCGATGAGGAGGACGCCGACGATGCCATCGTCGTCGATACCGTCGTCGTCGATGTTGAGACGGTTTTAGGCGATGAGGTGGTCGCCGATTGCGCCGTCGTCACCGTAAGCAGTGGTTGCTTCCTAGGGACAGGAAGGTCCTTGCTAGATACGGCAGGCTTGCCCTCTGAAGCCTTTTTAGACCTCTTAGGAGGGGTCGCTGAGTGGCCAGGCGAGGAAGCCCTAGGCCTCTTCAGGGAAAGTTGTGAGGCGACCGACATGCTCCCACCCTCGGAAATGAGGTCGGTCGGTTTGTCTTTGAGCCTGTTCAGCCAGATAAGAAGTCTCCCTTCCCGGTCTTTCTGGGTTTTGACGGAGAACTTACGGCAAATCTTGCAGTCGATGGTCTTGTGGTGAGGGTAGAGGCAATACAGGCATTCCTCATGTTCGTCGTCCACGTGGAGCCTTAGTTTACCACAGGAGGCACAGGGACGGAAAAGTGCTCTTTTCTTGACGTCAGCCATAGTAGAAAGTCGAAAAAACTGTGAAGTTTGGAGAAAATACGATATTCCTGAGGAGAACTCAGGTGGAGACTCCCTAGCACAACGTGCGGTAGAAAATCTGAGAGACTGAGGCTCCTCACAGGAAGGTTCTAGAGGGAGGTAGTAGCTGATTGGTTGTTCCTTTTGTTTTGGTCCTTTTTTTTACAAAAGGACACAGATAGGCTACCAAGGTGGGACCCTGGAGCCTACTCTATTTGGTCCTTCCTGCATAAGGACCTAGATAGGTTACTAAGGTTAGACCCTTAGACCTATTCTCTTTATGTATGTCTTAGGACATTACTTTTTTATGTACCGGAGGCTCCCGTCTCGACGACGGGGAATGATTCAGGCATGTGAATCTATGAAAGACACCCAAATACTGGATAAATTAAATGACAGTGCGGAAGGGCATAGGCACAACGATCAGGGGGTTGGCAGAATGAAGAAAATGCAGCCAAGCGACAAGAGAAACGGAACAAGTTAGGGGATTAGCAATGGAGGTGGAGGGGGCTCAAAGGAATATAAAAATTACGAAAAAAACAAGCCACAATGGGTAGGCACTTGAATGCAATTTAAGATGAGAGCGAAAGCAGCACAACAAGGCGAGAGGAAGACCACAAATTCACTCCATGGAGAGCTGCATCCAAAAGATAAGTAGTTCCATGCATGTGAACAGTGGAATAATAAACAGGAGAAAAGCCAAACAAGCAAGCACTGACAAGAACACCAACCAATGGTTATCAGTGGATGAACCATATACCACTGCAAGTTTTCCTCTGGTCCTCATTCCGTTTTCAACAAGAGGCAGCTAAAAGAGGTCTGTAAGCGACATCAAGCATATGTATAGCAGGATAGAGGGGAAATGGCTCGTATTTTTTATTAGCAATTAGCCCAACTTACTCAGGTAGGGAGTGTGCAGGTCAACAAGCAATCCTTACCACAGCCACTAGTGGCCATAGTTTACAAATACACCTTACCTAAATGTCACAGAGCAATGAATACAGTGACTTTTAACCCAGGAACAATGAACAGCAATGTGATATTCCTTGAAGGAGTACTTTGGTCCTCTCGCTCCATTGACGTATGGACTTCTAAGAGTAATGTGAAGCCAAGATGCACAGCACATACATGTGTACAGGAAAGGTGTCGAGCACTCATCACCTGGATTTTGGTGGAAATTTCCCCGATTCTTCCACGTTTGTTTACAGTTATAAGTCATCCACCTTTCCCTCGCCTTTATTGGCATGAAGCAACAATGTGATTGACAGCACATAAACGTGTATACATTTCTGAAACACCCTTAAATCATCCACATCACTAAATAGCGGTATATTATCAACAGAACAGATGGCCTTTCGATAATTGCAGGTGTCTAAAAGTGAATCACTGTGGAGTGGTGTATGCACCGTAATGCAGATACATCCCCTATAGGAGGCACAACGTAGGAGTTCAAAACAATGATTCAAGAGTTCATTTGAGTGTTTTTAATTTCTTCAAGTAAAGTTCAATCCATCGATATTGTCAATCATATCAGGAATGTTAACATTGTACAGATAAAGTAGCGGTGATGCGGGGGGAACGCCTCCGATGCATTTCGGGCCGGTGGCCCTTTTTCAAGGAGCGCTAGAGAGAAGACAAATTATCGTGAGGGAGCGGAAGAGAAACGAGAAACGGGTATTAAACATTAAAGTGTCTATCAATGGTGGGGGCAAAGTTAAAATAAGGGTAGTGAAGGAAGTGAAGGGTAGCCGGGTAGCGTCAGCGCGTGACGAGGGTAATTGGCGGTGAGGGAGTGGGGTCGCGGGAGAAGGTGAGCACAGGCGGTGCTGCCTAAGACTTACTTCTTAACGCATGTAGTGGGACTCACTACTTCCGGAAAGCTGGGACGCCTGAAGTGGGTGACTGCGAGAGCTAGATAAATCAATGTGAGCGAGAGCACACGAACCATTATACCTTTTCCAACGGATTATTACAAAACAGCTGTGCCCCTCCTTATCCTTCTTCTTTGTTAAAAGTGAATCACAGCATGTGCAGACCTTCTGAGGCTGCAGTCTTTCACCTGCCTCTTCTTTATTAGATGGGAACTGCACCCGCAAGGACACTCATTTTGTATGTGTGTGGGCATGTATTTGTCGAATTATAAATTAGATGCTGCCCTCTACTCAAAATCTTGAGGGTAGAGAGCAGGTAGAGGATGCGAAACCAGAGTGGGGTTTGTTGGACTTTTGCCTCCCATGCACTATATCAAAAGATAGAGTCCAGGTCAGACAAAGGGTGGCATCAACATTTCTTGAAATTATTTTTTATAACATGCAACATGTTCCTAATATTGTAGATTGTCACCTTTTTTTATTTAAAATGTATTGTTCCAAGCATTCACTCAGCACACCTGACTGAGTTGGAGTGCTCAGTTATAGCGCTATGGAAGATGCACCCTGACTCAATATGGTATTTCTGTGGGTATTGCTAGCAAATTACCACATTAAGCACACTACAAAATAACCACTTTCACTAGAGGGGCGTTGGAAGCAGCCTGCTCTCTCTCTCTCTAGAACTCCCCCTATCCGACAGTTGTTTTGACAATAATGGCGAGCAACTACTGAAATCCTGTGTTTCTGGGCTACAGTTATGTTGCTTTACCAGTGTCCAATAGGCTTGCAACATTTCATCTTGTATGATCAATGTGTAACATGTTAAAAAGTATGATTTATTAAGTACAGATGATTCTACTTCCAAGTAAGGCAACACTATCATTTAGTGGAGGGCACAGGGAACCAAGGGATAAGCTCTACTGGTGGTGAGATCAAAGTTGCACATGATTGGCTGGCTCCTAAAGAATTGCAGCACGCCTGGGTAGCAGGTGCCTGATCAACAAAACGGATGGGAAACCATCAAAGTACATTCAGGATTTGGGATCATATAATGAGCACAACAGCTCAGAAGAAGAGACGCAGTCAGTGTGAAAAAAACATTCATAAACATTGAGAGCAATAGACAAGTTGGAGGAGGGGAGGTGTGCACAGAGCCCAGGACAAAGCAAACAAAAATAAATAACAACAACAACGTGTTTATGAAATACTGTAAAGGAGAGGAGCAAGATGACGGACTGAAGCCGCCGAGGAGTTGCAGCAGGGGTCCCTCTCTAACTGAACATGGGGTATGGAATGTGCGGAGCCTAAGAATTACAGAGGATACTTGCTTTTAGAGACGTTGCAGAACAGGAGTAGATGCAGGCGTCGTGTTGGCTCAGCCCGACCGGACCTGGGCTGAGCCGTCCCCATTGGAGGTGCATGCAGGGAGTTAGGAGTAGGTCCAAGCTGCTGCCGTCCGGGACGCAGGACGTGTACACGAACTATGGGAATTACAGGGCCGCCGCTGTTGACTGCAGTGCTGGGAGTGGATAGCTGCGGCGGGTGAAGAACAGTGTGGTGCAGCAGAGGATTGTGGTGCAGGCCCGCAGCTGAACACGGGAGAGCTGCTGAAGGCAGCGGCTGGACTCGCAGGCTTGAGACCCAGCTAAGGCAGGACGCAGGGGGCGCCGCATCGGGTCACACAACTGAAGTGAGAAAGCCGCTGAGAGCCTCAATGTTGCTAGCTGAGAGTCAGAGAGAACGAGACTGCATGTAAGATGACTCCGCTTTCATATCGATACATTGTTGCACTGTGTGGTCACATTGTATTGCGGGGGAACAGTGGTGAAGCGCTGAGAAAAGACTCATGCAGGTATAGCTCTTTTGGACATCTGTGGCTACCCATTGGATTTTGAAACTGTGCAGAGGTGGTCTGGAGGATAAAAGACAGATGAAGAAAGAGGGGAAAGAAAGGGGACAAACAAAACGTGTTATTTGCTTACAACTGAGCATCTGGATGTTTGGGTTACTTTTGCTGCCATACCACTATACTGCTACACTGCATGGCCACATTGTAAGGTGGCTAATAATCAACTGAACTGCAACTAACTACGGCGGAGCGGTGAAGTATTGGAAAAAAACAGCTTTTCCTTTTTTTACACCTGGCACCTGTATTTGGACACTTAGTTATTCAGCGGATTTTAAAACAATCTAGTGGCGGAGCGGAGGCGGATCTGGAACCGGACTTGACACATATCAACAGACCAACAGACTTGCCGCCACCCCAATAAAAGACTCAGAAAGGCATTGCATAAGGTACCGGGATAAGAGGAGAAACCCTCGGATGCTGCGATTGAACGGGACTCGTGTGTGGTTGTTACTGCGGGCGAAGCACATGCTTTTCGCGAAAATCCCAGGTCATTTGGAGCCACGTCTGTTGGCTTCTACTGTCATCTTCCCAGTCTCTTGAATCACGGAGGCTAGCGTGGAACAAATTGCGCAGACAAGAGCACAACACTTTCAATATAGGGAAATGGAGCCCAAATATCCGGCGAGATCCACGAGAGCTGGCAAGAATGTGACAACAAAAGAAGCTACTAGCTTTGTAAGTGAAACAACTACACATGAAAGAACCGGCCTGCCTTTGATGAAACCCCCAATACTACAGCCTCCTAAAGCAGCCGTAGATCCAGGCAGTAAAAGTGGAAGCGAGAATGTACAAATGCCTAATAGTAGCAATATTGCAACCCCAATCGTGCAACAGGACAATAACGAGACCTCTAAAAATGTATCCTGTAATGCGGTCCACGCCCCACCCCTAACTCAAACTCCTGTTAAAGAGTCAGCGGGAGCAACAGTGGAACTGACTAACGCACTGACATGGGGTGCTGGGGTAGATGTAGATATACAGATGGAGTTATTTATAACGAGTCACTGCTAATGGCTGCAAAAAGTAAAACTTCAACCTTATCTACAACTAAAGGGCATACCGATCTACCCGAAACTTTGTGGGGGTGATCTGCATAACTGTCCGGATATATCAATATTATCTACTTGCACTAATCATGATTCACTCTTCACAAACAACTTTGGGTTAAGCACGGCAAAATCTGGGGGAGGAGTTTTGCATAGCTATTGACAGAGCTACTGAGGGGGATGAATCGCAAATCGTCTCTGAATTTAACAACGATTTGAAGAAACGGAGGAAGTAATTCCCGGAAAAATCCATAATACTAATAAAGGTTCCACTATAAAAAAAGCTAAAGGAAAATCAAGAAACATTAAAAAAACAACGCACATGCAAAGCGGGGTAAAAGCTAAAACTATTGCCGACAATAGCCCTCTACGAAAATGGGTGCAAGCCAAAGGTGGGGTAAAGACTATGGTACTACGGCTATCTGGGAACAGCCATGGGGAGGGAGCACCCGAAGAAACCCAGCCCAACAGTACAAATGCACTTGGCAACTGTATATCAAACATGCCTGGTCAAAATCTCCCCCAGGCTATAACAGATACTAATGGTACGACCTATAATATGGATAGCCTGAACTCAGGCCCGAATCAAACAGCTGCCCAATCGCAGATTATGATTGAGAGGGGGGCCACTAAGGAGGATGCATCACTAAATAGGATTGTCCAACTCCTCAATGAACAGACATGAATCTCAGCAACATTACATGCAGATGCATGTAGACCACAATAAAATGCAACGGACTCTAAACACTTTGGAAAAGAAAGTAAAAGGTCTTACTCTAGAGGTGACAGAGCTACAACAAAGGGTTGCAGATACTGAGGAACTCTCTAGTCGTACAAAGATATGTGTTAACAAACATTAGACTCAGATTGTAAATTTGCAAAATAAAATTGAGGATATGGAAAATCGACAAAGAAGACAAAATCTTCGAGTCTTGGCATACCAGAAGGGGCTGAAGGTGGAGATCCGCGAGCATTCATGGTTCAGTTTCTTCAAAAAGCATTTCCGGACTTATCAGATTGGGACTGGGACTCGCAGCTGCAAAGGGTTCACAGACTACCCTTAGTCCAACGGAACAAAGACAATCAGTATCCCCGGCCCTTTCTGATTTATATGGGTAATTTTCTGTTAAGGCAGGCGGTGTCGCTGAAAGCTGGACCTAATAAACCAGTTACTATAGAGTCAATAACTTTTTTTGTCAGATCAGACTTAAGCAAAATTACCATGGTGAAGCGCTAGAAGTTACGACAATACATTGATCCAATTAAGGCCATGGGTGGTCAAGCTTTCTTACAAGAACCAGCGCGTCAAAGTATTCAAGAATGGTCATACATTTTTCTTTTCAGATGACCTTGAAGTGGATAAAATGGTGGGAAAATGGCGGAGAGAATCTACAGAGAAAGCAGCAGAATAATGATATAGTGTTTGACTATATATAATGATTTTAAAATGCTAAAAGAGTTCAAATGGTGCAGGTAGTGGTTTAAGAATCTGATAGTAGATTTTCTCTTTCTCGCTTTATGTTGTTAAATAACGGCTTTTGGATCATGAAAAAAGAATCCTTTTGTGTTATATATGGTCGTATTGGAGATATTTGTGGGGCTTTTTTTGGGGAGAGAGGGATGGGCACTGCTGACTCTTTCGGCTGCCCAAATCAACGGCACCTGGTTAGAGAGAAGATTCCTCCTCTACGAAGAAGTAGAGGAGGGGGTTGGTGGGGCGGGTGGGGATGGTGAGAAATGGGGTGAGAAGAGGGTTTAGGGGTGGGAGCGATCTGTGGAGCGGGTAAAATTAGTAAAATTGACATGAGGCGAGTTTTTACAAAGACAATAAGTGGCAAAGCGTTTTGCTTAGGTTTTATTTCATTTTTTTCTAATATGCAGGGGGCATGGGGAGGTGAGAAAGCTAATGTTATAGATAAAGTAAGGTGTCTTGCTTGGAATTTGCTCAAACGCTCCGTCCATCATTCCCTTTTGTATCGCTTTGTTCGCCCTAAGTTGGCAGGGTATGCTCAGACGCGAGTCCCTTGCTCACTTGGCCACTGGATTCAAGATAGTCTGGCTGATGAGTATTATGAATCCGAAACCGGTCTCAGGATGCTTGTTTCCGGTTCAGGGAAGACATGGCTTGGCAGTTCGGGCTGGACTGTTCCCATGAGGCACAGGGTCAGACTGATTTGCATATGGCCATGTCTGAACTGGGGTGGCTGAGTGAGCTAAAGAATGGTGATGGATTAAAGCTAGATCAGTTGACTGGGGGTGAGTATTTGATTTGCTTAAACGCTCTGTCCATCATCCCCTTTTGTATTGCTTGGAATGTGGCAGGGCTAAATAGTAAGAACAAACGGCGTTTAGTTTTTGAAGGAGTTAAGGATGTAGAGCCCGCATATAGCTCTACTTTGAGGCACATATATGCTATAAGGACCGTAATGTCCTTAAAGAACTAGGGTATAATGTAAGTTCTGACTTAAATGTTTCAATTAGAGGAGTTGCTATATCACAAAATAAAATTTTCAAAGCTGAGACAATTAAAACCTCGACAGATAAAAATTGTAGATGGGCTATCACCCAACTTATTATAGAAAATAAGAATTACACATTTTGTGTGGTGTACAGCTCAAATATAGACGATCCCACTGTTATGGATAAGATAAATATTGAACTTCTTGAACGGGATGGGGAGCATTTGACATTTGGTGACTTTAACTGCATCATGAACTATGATATTGACACTACCAGACGGGGGGCATTTAGAAGGAGGCGTAAAACCAAAGCAGCAATTTTAGAAATTACATCCTGATATTGCTGGTTATACTTATTATTCAGCGGAGCATAAATTATGTTCCCGCATTGATATGGCATGGGCGTCAAATAATATTTTGGAAACCAGCAGCATGGAGATATGCCCGCAGGTCACATCAGACCACAATCCTATCATCCTTGCTTTTAAAACAATTACTGAGAAACCCAACTATGTTTTTTTTCATTCCCACAACATTTACTGCCTAATGCAGACTTTATACTTAAACTTAAGGCCCATATAAAATATTTTTGGGAAATTAATATTGGTTCAGCCTCTTACAAGATGGTATGGGACTCCTGTAAGGCCAGCATCAGGGGTTTTAAACAGCAGTACATATTTAGACAGAAATCTGCAAATAAAAAGGACACAGACGATACTATAGCGAAAATATCACATGCAGAAAAACAGCCAGCAACAGCGCTGTTACAGGGGTCTAACTCAGAAGAAGAATTAACCCATGTTTTAATTGGCCTGAAGTCTGCTTTAAAACAGACGCTGAGAGAAGAAAGTCTTATTAAATTAAATAAATATCATCCTTCCCAGGTTGAAGGTGGTGAAACAATTTGAAAGATATTAGCTTATAAGGTGGCATAAAATAAGGCTAAAAAACATTAGTTAGGACTATTAAAGGCCCTGATGATGTGACATATAGTAACTCGTTCCAAATACTAGAACAGTTTGCTAGATACCATAAGGAATGATATACTCCTGAAAGTCGACCGGGTCTTGATGACATTAATATATATTTACAGACTAATGAAGTGAACTGTATCGATATGGAGCAAGCAGATCTGCTGGATAAAGAAGTTACTCAAGCTGAAATCAGATTGGCAATCTCTGCTCTACCCTCTGGCAAATCATCAGGGGAAGATTTGATTCCAGTTGAGCTTTATAAACATTGCATGGAGGAACTAGCCCCTTTTCTCAGCCAAGTGATTGGATTCATTAGACAAGAGGGGAAAGCTCCTGAGTCATGAAATATCACGCAAATTATATTTTTTCTTAAGAAGAATAAAGCATCAGACGAATGTGGTCTTATCGACCGATTACGTTAATAAACACTGATGCGAAGATATTTGCCAAAATAATGGCTAACCGACTTGCCCCAATAATATCTGCCCTGGTTTGTCCACAAGAGCATGGATTCGTACCCAGTAGGGACACTACGACTCATTAATATGGCCTTTACTGCTTTTGATGTCGCTAAGGTAAGTTACACCCCACTCTGTATGATACTACTTGATGCTGAGAAAGCATTTGACCGAGTGCGGTGAGTTTACATCTGGGCTGTGCTGAATAGATTTGGCATCAAGGGCTCATTCTTGAAATGGATAAAGGCTCTGTATGGCAATTTACGAGCCAGAGTGTGCTACGCAGGGATGCAATCGGATACTTTTATTTTGCGTGGTACCCGCCAAGGGTGCCCACTGTCGCCTTTATTGTTTGCTCTATCCATCGAACAGTTTCTAGTGGCATTACAAAATAATCTGTGTATAGTACCATTTTTATCTAGTTCAAACACCCTTAAAATGACGGTATACGCGGACGATATTGCAGTTTATTTGACAAATATAGCTGAAGCAATGATAGGGATTACTACAGAGGCTAGGATGTTTGGTTTAGTATCTGGGTATAAGTTGAACACTAATAAGACGCAAATTATATTGAATCATAAACCAAAGGATCAAATTCCGGGAGTGTGCAAAAATGCTACTTACCTTTGAGTAAAAATCTCTGCTTGCCCAGAAGAGATAGCTACGTTGAATTACGAACTATTGCTAAAGGACACAGCTATTGTTTGGAAAAATGGCATAAGGTTCCACTTCGCTTAATCTGCAAAATTAATGTAATCAAAATGAAGATTCTCCCCAAATGTATCTATTTATTCCGATCTATCCCATTACATATTAACAATCTTTTCTTTAAACGCCTGGATGGCATATTAAGCAGCTTTATATGGGGCTATAAAAAAAGCACGCCGGGCAATTGTATTAATCAAATTACCTTATAGAAAAGGTGGCCTTAACTTCCCAGATTTTAAAGCATACTTCTGGTCGACATTTATAGGACTTCTTCGTAGTATGATACACCCTTATAAGGAACCTTTTTTTAATGCATTTATGTTAGGAATTGAATTCAAAAATGTTTTATACTGTATTAATGACCCGATTACTTTTAAAGGGTCAAATTTAAGACCGCACATGACATAGTATACCTTTGGAGATCCATCGCTAGTAAATTCCAAATGTCGTTATATCATCCAAGACTACCTTTATGGGACAATCCAGCTCTCCCAGAAACTTTCCATGATGGGGGAAGGAAAACAATGGGCACAACTAGGTATCAAAAATCTTGGCGATTTATACGATAATACTGGGTTTTCGTCATTTGGGAGACTTCAACTTCTTTACAAAGTGACAGAAAACATGCGCCTAAAATATTCTCAAATTCGAGACTTTATACGCAGTCTTAACATTACTGAACTAACGGACTCTAGAATATGGGAATGTATTCACTTAGCTAAAGATAAATCACTGATCAGTTCTGCATATAAAAGCTTTAATTCTCAGAAAAATGGTGACTGCAGAAAACTAGCCACGCGCTGGAGTCAAAAATTGGGGTCTAACATTACTGCTAAGTCCATATCTTTTGCACTGGATACTATCCGTAAATCAGTACATTCGTCTAGTCGAAGGATGCAATCATACTGGACTATCTGCTTTCTCTATTATACCCCTACATGTATCTCGAAATGGTCAACAAATAACTCCAGTAGTTATTATTCATTCAAAAAGTACTAAATCAATTTTTTTTAAAGTGCAGTGTCGACTCAGGCAAATCAGATGAGCGAGCGCAGGAGAAGTCGGGTACCAAGCTCATATTTACTGGCGTCCATGATGAAAGTTGGTGGCTCCAGGGTGAAGTAGCCTCTGTTGAAGCAGTTTAGAGACCTCTTTAGGTGCAGAATATACACCCCTGAGAGGTACTTTGTCAGACAGTCTTTATCCTGAGCAAACTCACGCAAATTACCCTGCGGGTCAAAACGTCAACACTGGAGTTGGGATTGCCCAATATAGAATTCATTTCTATTCTTGAATCAGTAATAATACCGAATTGCATACTGAAGTTGTGAACACCAACTTTGTACATATGCATCATATTTTAAAGATTCACAACTACATATGAGCACTTCACCAACTGCGCTTTTTGATTTATTTAGCACTTTTTGGACGTATAATAAACGAGTATGTAAATGATCAAGTTTGACATTTAATTTAATTCCATGGGTTATCACAATTGAGACCCCACTTTTTGTTATGTTTCAAAACTGCCAGGTTCCGTTGTTTGGGCAGACTGGGGTTTGGATCTGTGTATTTTTCAATCCAAAAAGGAATAAAACATTAAACGGACAGAGGCCCTCGAAAGAATAGAAATGTGTAGGTAATAAAATGCATTAACTTAATCAAAAGTGCCGGGTTTAGAAGTTATACATAACACGCACATATAGAGAATACACATGCCTGCCATATTACATAGAATAGCACTTGGCAGGCATAACTATTTTGATATTTGAGAATGACAGTACCTGGCAAGTTTAAATGAATTGCTATGAAGCAAAAGGCAGGTGTCTGGGAATCCGAGCCTGGAGCCAACTCTTCGGGGCTGCTACTAAACACAATCATCTTCAATAATCGAAACTGAATCACAGGGCTTGGTCACTCTTGTGAAGAAAAAAAAACACTTAAGCCACACAACGGAACTAAATGTACAGAATCGCGGTCGGTGGCGCCAATAGTGGAGTTGAGAACAGAGCAGAATGAAGAAAGGGAAAATGGAATGTGAAAAAGGAGTTTTGTAACATGTTTTCAATCATATTGATTACATGGGAATTCAGTGTTTAGAAGAGAAACCAGGCAGTCTTCAGGCTTTACAGTCGCACCAAACATGTGAATGCACCAGTTTTTCAGCTGCCATGATCAGACAGTTAAGGAAGTGCCACAAACAACATCTTGCATGTAATCCGGTGTGATACTAACTCCGATAGCGCTTTAAAAATAAATATCCACGCTCGTTTGGTGTTCTTCAAAATATGCCTTACAATTGCTGAGGTAGAGTGCAGGGAGGGGTTGCGCTAAATCCGGCAGCCCAGTTGTTCGGTTGACAGGAATATGCTGGGCTAGTGCTTCACGAGACCGCCAACTGTACGTTCTTCCTATACCTCCTCCACAGCATGCCACAAAGTGGAACTATCAAATTGCAGACTTGCTGTAACAGCAGAAGGGACTGAAAAGCAATCCTCTCCCCGCACCCCATCTCAACTACTAAAGGGAAAGCAGGTATAGTACATTCTGTATCAAATAATTCCCTTTTATTTCCAGATGTTCTTTAATGCATGGAAAAAAAGCTCCACTAGCCACGTAGCACAGGTCTGTAGCTGCATATCAGAACTCAAACCACTGAAATCAGCACACGCTCATGAGCTGCATGAAACTCAAAGAGAATGGGGATCTCAGGGCGGACTGCGAGAAACGCTACGGCGCACACTAGCATCTGCACATCTGGCAGACTCTGACAATAGCCATCAGGTTTAAGAAGAGCACGCCACAGAAACGAGCATTGGAAAAGCCAAAAACCCGGACATTAGTGGTCTACTCGTGTAGAAAAAGACATTCACATATTGGTTACATGCATAAATGCTGTTTACTGCAGTAAATCCGGTCATATTGGCTCTGCCAGTGCTGGGGGGAAAAGTGATTGCCTTCTGTATCGATGTATATAGGAGATAATGTTACAAACAGCATGACTGATTAGACGTTTCTTACATAACACTGCCCCTAAAAGGTGAAATAGGACATTAAACTTCTCTGGTCGGAGGCAAAGCCCCCCTGCACTTCATGAATATTCTAAGGTAGTGCGTCCACTCATGCAAATCCTTTGTGAAGGCAGACCTCTGAGAAGGGCTGTATCTATATTTTACTTAATAGGAAGGCTCTTATAATGTGGAGAAGTGTGGCTCACTGGTTAGAGGAGGCAGACCTGGAAGCAGAGGTCAGCCCGGGACCAGGGTTCAATTCCCGGCTCGACGGGGTCTTGAGTCCTAAAATGTCCATGGACTCGACAATTCTCGCTCCGGTGCCTACTCGATTCACGGATTCACACTCTGCGACTCTGGGCAATAGCTTGCTTAATTTCCACAACGCCCCTCGCGGCGGGATGCCTGGCTTTCACCTTGCGGATACCCTGCCGGGGTTATCTCACAGGGGAATACCAGGACGGGTTCCCTAAGCAAGCGCTTAGAAACCGCTTGGTGATTTGCGCTATATAAATTTCTGTACATTTACATTATGATGCTTGCATAGTATTTTGCATGTTAGAAGGAAACTTCAGTTACAGACTTTGTCCCTGAAAAAACAGATTTTCATTAAAAAAAATCTTTGGGCAAAGCGGATTGAGGAATCTGGTTTAAGTGCTAGGTGGGTGGGTGGGTCTTAACCTTTTGACTCTGGTGAATTCCTGCCAGGGCCCATGCATAAGCAATGTCCGATTTCAAATTCAAAATACAAAAGCAAAAATACATCAACCCAATACACACATTACAAAAAGATGTATTTAATTTACAAATGGAAAAATATGCAAAAATCTAAAATTTTATTTAATGGAAATGTTAGACGGTTGGAGCTTTTCAAAAGTTAGCAAATCACTGTCTTTACTTTTTTTTTTAATCCCAATGAAAGCTCTTGGTTAGTGCAAACCAGTGCTTCAATTGAGGCTCCCAATCGTTCGATTCCATCACATTTATAAAGCATTATACATTTTCAATGGTGCCTTTTTTATGCATATAGTATTTATTAACCTGCTAATATATTTTAATTTTATAAATAGTCAGAGACCCTGAGAGGGCATATGGATCCAGAGGGGTCCACAGCCAACAGACCAAGAACCACTACATTTTTTTTTTAATTGGGCGATCAAGCCAAATTCCGAAAAAGTGAGATTCCTCAGAGCCAATGTATATGACATTATTGAGAAGCTGTTCTCATTCTCCCCGCTGAAACTTAAAGGGATGGCCACAAAGTTATTGTGAAAATCATAAAAACGGTTTATAAAGCTGGGCTTCAGGAAATTACAGATTAATAGTTAACAAACACTGGTGGGTACTTTGGCAAGCCTCTACTTCAACCTTGCTACCACCAAAATTGGCAATGAAGTTAAATAGTTAATTTGCCATGTTTTTAAGGCCAGCTCGAATTGAAATAATACAAGACATTTATAAACATCACGGTTTGTATGATGTGACTTATCAGCTAGAGTTCGAGAAATGGCTGATGAGCTACGAGGTTGCATCTTCCTACCAAACACAAACGGCAGGTGTTCTACAAGCATCTCACTAGGGCAACAGCATAAGGCACCTTGGTACTCATTTGCTTACTGAGAAGAAGCATGGGCATAAGGTCCCTTCTACCCATACTAATCTGATATCACAAAAACCATGAGGACACTACTGTCAGTGCTAGTTCAAGCCACCAAAAAAAGTGACCCTGCAAACTGCTCACCAGATGCAGAAGATACCAAAAGAACAAACAAGGGTTTTCATTCTATTTTCATCACACAATGAGATGTCTCAAAAACTGCAGAGAACCTCTTTATCAACATTCACAAAAATCTAATTACAAAAAAAAATATTTTAAAGCAAAACTTTGATTAAAAGAAGCGGCAGATGAAAGTCTCACAGCACATTACTGGGCGCCACAGAACTACTCCAGTAAATCTGTAGCAGGGAGGGTGAAGGTGTTTCTATGTACCATTCAAAAGAAGTTCGAAATAAGAGCACCAGTGCTTAATTTAAGCAGGTGGTTTCCGGGTCTCGGCACCGGCACTTGACAGCACCGACACTTATGACACAGTCTGCGACATATTGGGCTGTTTGTCTGAGTCAGAGTGAGCACAACAACAATTGTTTACTAATGCACTATGCGTTAAAATTACTATTACCTCCCACCCGTGATAATGTTGTAGCTTCGGAGGCCTGGAATAGTCAGAAATGCCACTTGCAGGTGTGTGATGGTTTGTAACAGGTTTGGTGTCGTCATTGGCAGCGCTGGCAGGGGCACTGGGTGATACAGGGTACAGTGGCCTCTTGACGAGGGCCCTGGCACTTTTTTTTAACAAATTAAGCAACCTAGATAAACACATCTGTAATTTTTAAATGACTGTCATCACGAATCAGCTCTACCACCAGCAGAACACTCGCGCGCCAGCTCGGCCCCATCTCCTCACGAGCAACAGCAGAATGCGCTCATGCAAACAGCCCGGGCAGACTCTCGAGGCACCGGGGACAAATAGAAGCGGAAACCTTACACCGGCATGGGCAAGGAATTTGCCTGGCGGTATGTTAACAGCTAACTGCCCTGCCAGCAGCACGGGGGAGGAGCCAGTCTGAGGCCTGTCTGCAGGGAGCACGGGGTGACAGACGCCTTCATCTGAGCGCCGTCCGGCCTCGAGGTGACTGGCGGGCATTAATAACGCGCAGCTTCAGAGCCGCCCGCGCTGACAGAATTCATATTTCACCGCGCTGCTTCCGCGGCACGGAGCAAGCTCCCTGCGACAGGGGGATGGCGCCCGCACGGCCCTTCGATTTCCTGAGGTGCCATTAATTACGCATAAAGCCCTCTCGCAGTATCGTTTTCAGCTCGGACTACTCGGGGCTGAGTGGGAACCCTGTGGCACGTACCGTGAAGGCAATCGCGCGAGGCTTTTACAGCCACTCAGGAAATAAAGAGACGGGTGGGTGACGCATAAGGAAATAGTATTTAGACCGTAAAATGAGGACTTTCAAAGGACCAGGTAATTTTTTCTGATATACGCCGGCATCCTCGTAAACCTAGTCGTTGAAGAAACTAGAAATGTGGTCTCTGCGCCATCCAAAAGGAAGCCATCTGCGCTCGCGCCTCTGCTGCCGGCAGCCCACGAGCGGGATCGAAGGCCGTCGCTCACTTCCGGGGAGAGCAAGAATAACTATATTATTATAACAAGTTAATAAAGTAAAATACTTGCCAGCATGCCGTGCGAGGAAATATTCAATCAAATGTTAAAATTCTGTCGAAATAATAACGTGCATGTGTAAATAACTATCTTGACCCTAAAGGGTAGCTTGGCGCAAAATACCAGATGTGTATGCTCACCCAACGCAGTAATTAATACTATTATAGACCTAGAAAGGGTGAAAAGCTGAGTGGACCTGCCGGGTTTTGAACTTGTGACCACGAGGTCAAACAGAATTCTGCACTGATGCATCAGTCCACTAAGCGACCAGATAAGGCAATGTAGCACCCCCAGACTTTTCTCCATACATTAAATACATGCTAAAAATAGAGTAGAAGTCAATGTATCAGATATAACCAAACACTACACGCTGTGATTACCAAGGTGATAAAAAACAAAATCTATCCTTTGTCTTTGTTAATACTTCTAGCATGTATGTTAAGGTGTTACTAGTAAACCACTTTTGAAGGTGACTTCTGAGGAATGACTATGAAGCAGGGAACATAGTTTAAAAGGAAAAATATTCATGATCAGACCCAAGAAGCATTTATGGAAAAGAACACAGTGAACCCTACCAAAGGCACTGTCACAAATATGTTATTACAGGACACAAACATGCATGACAAAGGGGGGCATCCCACCAGCCTAATGGGAGCATGAAGCAGCCACCTGAGAGATGGCGTTTAAGACTGATGCCGGAGCCCAGCCTTAGGAAGGTTGTAATATAACAACACAACACTCCCCCAGATAAAGCTGCAAAGCTTAAAGATCCTACTTGGCACAAGTATCACCAGTGCTTCCCTATAGGGGTGTTCCCTCAGAGGGAAACACTCGGTCTTTGTGACTGCGCCATATTCTTATACTATACAAAGACAATCATGAGGCACACTGGTTGTGTGCCACAGAGAGGTGGAGCACAGTCAGTGCTATAGTGCACTCATTTAGAGTGGGCAAAGAGTGTCCATGGACACGCCTAGATATATACCTATTGGGGGGCAGCTGCTCACTACACACCCATTTGGGGGACCTCTGCTCCCCTAGAAAGTACAAGTGCCACTTGCACTGTGAAAGGCAGACCAATTGCTTCCATCGGCTGGGCAGTTTCACCAATGCACTGCCTCCAGACCAGGTGCGAACTGCAGGATCAGTTGTGGAGCACCTACCCCTGTCAGCACACAGAGCATCTAATTTGAATAGCACAGCAGAACAAACCGGGACAGCATGCCTTTACTGTAATATAACCCCCTTCTGTGGTCATGACAGTCGAGGCAAAAACAGAGTGAGAGGTGACCTTGCTGATGGTGGCTGTGGAAGCTACAAATAAAATCTGGTAGACCACAGCACACATGTCCGTGCGTTGGGTCCTATAACAGCAGAGGACAAGCTGACCAAAGCAACACACAGCTTAAGATGAACTGCTGTGAGACAAGCAGAGTGAGGTTTAGCCTTTGCCCCTCACTGCAGGCGTGTGTGATCCCCTGAGATGGATTGTCTGAGATGCTTGGGCCACACATAGTGTAACTGCAACAAATGATGGACGGAATGCTGAATGGTTCAAACATTCTCCCCAGTCAAGAGATCCATTGTCCTTTTGCCCACGCCGCCACCCCAGTTTGGACCCAGCTATATGCAAATCAGTCTTGACCCTGTGCCTCTTGGTAACAGTCCAGACCGAACTGCCAAGTCAGGTCCTCCCTGGAACGGAAACAGGCAAACTGGGACCGTTTTCAGGGGATGTCACCCTTCATCAGCCAGGCAAGCTTGAATCCAGTGGCACAGTAAGCAAGGGACCCACGTCTGAGCATACCCGTCCCACTTAGGGTGAAAAGTTTACCTTCAACAAATGATGGACGGAATGCTGAACGATTCAAACAAGTGATGAAGTAGCAAGGAACGGCAGGCCACAGTGGATTTATTGGGACTTCTTGGCCTAGAGTTTGGGCGAATAAGTTTGTTTTCTCCTACACATGTACCCTCCTGAAGTGCCTCGTGTCGTACTACTGTAAGAGATCAAGGCAGTGAAAGGAGCATTCTGGATAGATGAGAGCAGATGAGGTGCATTAAGGTCCCCTCATCTTGGAAGACTCAAAAGCCTTGATCAACTGAAGGAGTATGGCGGTCTGGTCAGTCTTTCTACAAAGGAAGTCAGTGCTTTGCTTGCCTATACTTTTTTTTCCGATGCTGGACTCCCTCGTTCATGCAGGGATCAAACACATATTTACTACCAAATAAGTTGATGAATGTATCCTGGTCACCTATTTTAATTCTGAAGGTAAACTATTCTGCACAATACATGGGATGTCCCTTGTTCACAGGACATATAGAAGTGTTGATGAGGTTGTGCGACTTCCGCTTCTACACCGCTGCCTCTGCTACAGTTCAGCATAAGCCATATCTTCTAGCATGGTCAGGAAGGCAAAAGAGAAGTCAAATGCCCACCGAAGGTTTGACCCACTGGTCACATGATCATTGTGGTATTAGTCAATTGAGAAGAAACATCAAAAATAGCATATTTTCTTCCTTTAGATTGATAGCTCTGGTCTGGATTGCCATGAGGGAGGGCTAGTAGTTTTTCTTCTAGGGTGCTATAATTAGCACAATGGGGCCAAGCTTGGCTGCTCTGCATTCTTTGTTGTTAGACGTGGAAGTAGCAGATTCTGAGTAAGAGTTTCTCTGCTTTGCATACAAAATAAGGCAACACATGGAGTGATAGTGTCAGTTGACGAGGGAGGAGACCAAAGAATGTTACTGCCTTCATTTTCTGGTAGAGCTGAGCCACTGTCTTGATAGGAAGTAGGTGTGGAAGAACAAGCCTTCCTGTAATGTCTACGGTCTACTGGCGAACTGTATGTAGTGCAGCACACGAGCCTTTAAGTGAACTTAGCCTTAATAGCGTTTTTGTGTGTTTAATGTGATCTCACTATTCCCATACATTCCCTTGTGGCTTTTATGCGTATAAGGTTATTTTTTGCAACAGTATACAGATTAGTTTCGCTACAATTTCCGTGCGATGAAATATCACATTTTATATCAGAGGCCAGCAGTAGAAAAAAGCAATACGAATACTAGTTAAATTAGAGCATTTAAATCGTGCACAAGCTAACACATTTCAAAATATATGGGTTTCTTTGTGTTGCAAAGTGCAGGGGCTGTGCTAATCATATGGCACTGTGGAAACCCTGCAACTAAGAATGCGGTTTCTACGAGATCTCGGTGCACTTAACCGTGGTTGGAGAGCAAAAACTATCACTTTAATTGTTAAATTGAACTGGAGGTAGCAAACATTGTGTGCCGACATACTCCGAGAGGTAGAGTATGCCAAGAACAACACAGAACTAGCCCGAACTGGGAGAAAGGCACAGGCTAAAACGCCCCCCACCCTATACCCCCTAACAAAGCCACAAATAAACGGAAGAGACTGAGAAAGGAACGATTCGAGCACCTCCATTTACAGAGAGTTCACGCTCAAGCACTATCATGGCTTCCAATCACCTGTCTGCAGCCATGTTACTTAAGAACCTTCATCCCGCAAAAAGGACGATCCAAATTGCGCGATGCATTTTTTCCAAATCCTAATGTACCGTTCTAGACGTCTGCTGTATAAACGCACTTCAACAAACAGACAAAAGAAGCCCATTTCGAGTGCATGTTGTCATGGCGACGAGGCCCAAGGGCAGGAATGCTGCTTAGTAAACTTCTAACCTTTCAGCTACTGAGAGCAGCATTTACTAGAAGGCCGCAAGGAACTCTGGGAGCTGGAGAGAAGTCTGGACGCCCACAATTCTAATGTATTGAGCATTGCCTCATTGAACCCAAGAGCGAAGAAAAAGTGCGGTACATTAACCTTGCTTAGGTGAAAAGGAGTAGCTCCTCTGCCAGCTGCCAAAGTGGACAAAAACCCTAGAAACCACTCCCAGTCAGGTCTAGGGAGAATCATCTCAATGGCTTTTCTCAACATGGCTGGCCACCAACGGAGCTGCCACTCTGCCTGGCCACAAGTCACCAAGCATGGCGTTCGCCCACATGTATTTTTGATCAATATAGTACATCTGTGTGCATCACATTCTCGGATTCCAGGTGGGTTATATTATGAAGCATGTGTATAGCACACGACTGCACTAATGTGGCATTGCAGAACTCACACTGCAAACAGCAGTTCTAGGAAGACTTGAATATTTTCTTGGAGAAGTATGATACAGTGGTATGTTTCATGTGAGGGGAGTGGAGTGTAAGGTTCTGACGAGTGGCCTGGGCTTGTCGGGACAAACATGTTGCATACATACCCAGGCATACACGACATGTATATGAGAAGTGAGTGCGCTTTATGCAGCATTTATTCATACTTGGTCATGAAGCTATCGCATGGAGCATGTAAACCTGGCCTTTCAGTTGGAGGTTCAACAGTCATTAGGTTTTGTCTTTCAAGAAACCAAGGACCACTTAAAGATCTGAAACACGAAGCGCCATGTTTTCCTGGCATCCCGGAAGGTTGCAGCTGTTTTGCCATCTCCTTATCTGGATGGAGAAGGAGTTCCAAAGTTGGAATAAGAATGAACGACCTCCAAGTCAGTTTTTGTTGACATAGGACACTCTTATTCGTGTTTTGGAAGAGTACCCTCCCAGTTTATTAGTTATAACTAAGCCCCCTGGCATTGCTATCTGCCAACATTCATTTCAAGATTTCAGGTTCACTAACGTTCTACAAAGCTGTACTGTTAAAGATTTATACACCGAGGACAATGGTGCTCTGTACAAATGTAAGGTTTTATCTGTTACAAAAGGTATTTTTACTTGGAAACATGGCTAGATGCAACATTTTCGGACATGTCACGACGTTTGGTGAGGCTCAGTGCCAGAGATGGGCTTAATGTCGAGCAAATGGGTGGATTAATTGCCAAGAACTGGGTATTCAGCGTGCAAAATAAAGACTAAGTGGAATCTCTGCCATATTTTGTGAACTTGGAACTGGGAATACTACAGGGGTCCTGACCTCAAGTTATCGGTTTTATTCCGATTTAAAATCCACAAAACCATTACATCAGTCCAACATCATCATTATTAAAAAAACAATACAAACTCATTTAAGAGACAAGTACACTTATGTAAAGATAATTAAAAACACAAAATAAAAATGTGTCATCTTTACAATTTTTTAAAATTAAAATAATGTCTGCCGTGAAGTAATTATAAACTCAGAAGCTATGTAATAACAATAATAAACATCAGGTAAACACTGTGCCAAGACTGCCCTTAAAGAACAAAAAAGTCCCAAACGGTGGTAAAAAGCAGTTTCAACTAGCACATTAACAAAAGGGTCAGAATAGAAGGGGCATGCTTGTTCAAAATCACCAGAACTAGGTATAACATTACTCAATTTTCTTGTCAAACTAAGTGGCAAAACTCGTGGTAGAAATATGATCTATAGTTACGCGGTGCAGATGGCTCACAGCCTTAGACCTTTTTATTAGTGAGACAGATATTGCCTCTAGGTGTCAATAGTACGAGTACCAAGTTAGAGGTCTCAATTCACTCATGTACCTGGGCTTCATTATAAGCCCATCTTTGGCATGTAATGTTTCTGGGGAGAGACAGATATCAAAGAGATCCATATTATAGCAAACATTCTATATGCTTATACCTTGCATGCGATAAAGTGTGCTTCCTAGAATATTGTATTGTATTTTAATTGCATTTATATAGCGTTTACTACCGCTGAGGAGTCAAAGCACTTTTTCGACGAGTAGCACACTACTCCGGGACCCATAGAGGATTAGTATTGAATTAGTATACTGAAACATGCAAGTACATTTTAAGTTTTGGATAGGTTAGTCAGTTAATTGGATTTGGAATGATAGCAGAAGGATATAGGAGGACAAAGGTTTGTATTTATATAGCGCTTGTTGACGCAAGCTATTCAGGAAGCCTACAAAGGATTAGTGGTGAATTAATATGGTGAAATATGAAGTAATTTCAGTGATGGATATTAGTCAGTTACTTGGAGTGAGAAGGTTAGCGGAGGGATAAAAGGGGACGAAAGATTTGCATTCAAATAGCACTTGTTACCCCTGATGAGTGTTGTAGCGCTCTTCTGGCGAGTAGCACGCCACACCGGAACCCATAAAGGATTACTGTTGAAAATTAGTATAGTAAAAAAATATGAAGTAGTTTGAGTAGTGGATAGGTTATTCAGTTATTTGGGTAGTATATTAGTATAGTTTAATATGGAATTTGAGAAGTGACCATGTTAGTCTGTTAATTTCGATTGAAAAGGATAGTGGAGGGATAAAATAATTAAGGATTTCTTTTAGGTCTTAGCAGTAGGAGGAGGCTTTTGGGTGAGTAAAAGGGAGTTTTGGAGGGGAGGACTCAGAGGGGGGAGTTTAGAAAGGTTTGTTTTAGGGCAGAGGTCTTCACATTTTTGGATGCAGAGACCCCTCCTGTTAACATTTTCAGGGGTAAGGACCCTCTCCTGACAAAAATTTCTAAACCCTGTGTGTGTGACAAGAGTACACAAGTGACTGCACGGTGAGCGATGCAACAGTCTGAGAGTAGGGTAAAAGGAGTGACTGCAGGGCGAGTGAGGTGACCATATGAATGTGGGTTCAGCTGTAAGTGCAGAGTGGGGAGAATTAATGCACGGTTAGTGATGGTCTTGTTTGAGTGAGCTACAGATTGAGCAGTGAGGGGGGGGGGGACAGGTGAGTGAAGTGTCACATGAGTGCAGGGTGAGTAGTGTGCTCATGTGACTGCAGGGTGAGGTACAGGGTGAACAACGCAAGCGCATTGTTAGTGCAGAGTGATCACTGTGAATGCAGGGTGATCAGTGTGAGTGCTGGGTGAGCGGGTGATCAGTGTGAGTGCTGGGTGAGCGGGTGATCAGTGTGAGTGCTGGGTGAGCGGGTGGTCAGTGCGAGTGCCGGGTGATCAGTGCGAGTGCCGGGTGATCAGTGCGAGTGCCGGGTGATCAGTGCGAGTGCCGGGTGATCAGTGCGAGTGCCGGGTGATCAGTGCGAGTGCCGGGTGATCAGTGCGAGTGCCGGGTGATCAGTGCGAGCGCCGGGTGATCAGTGCGAGCGCCGGGTGATCAGTGCGAGCGCCGGGTGATCAGTGCGAGCGCCGGGTGATCAGTGCGAGCGCCGGGTGATCAGTGCGAGCGCCGGGTGATCAGTGCAAGCGCCGGGTGATCAGTGCAAGCGCCGGGTGATCAGTGCAAGCGCCGGGTGATCAGTGCAAGCGCCGGGTGATCAGTGCAAGCGCCGGGTGATCAGTGCAAGCGCCGGGTGATCAGTGCAAGCGCCGGGTGATCAGTGCAAGCGCCGGGTGATCAGTGCAAGCGCAGGGTGATCAGTGCAAGCGCAGGGTGATCAGTGCAAGCGCAGGGTGATCAGTGCAAGCGCAGGGTGATCAGTGCAAGCGCAGGGTGATCAGTGCAAGCGCAGGGTGATCAGTGCAAGCGCAGGGTGATCAGTGCGAGCGCAGGGTGATCAGTGCGAGCGCAGGGTGATCAGTGCAAGCGCAGGGTGATCAGTGCGAGCGCAGGGTGATCAGTGCGAGCGCAGGGTGATCAGTGCGAGCGCAGGGTGATCAGTGCAAGCGCAGGGTGATCAGTGCAAGCGCAGGGTGATCAGTGCAAGCGCAGGGTGATCAGTGCAAGCGCAGGGTGATCAGTGCAAGCGCAGGGTGATCAGTGCAAGCGCAGGGTGATCAGTGCAAGCGCAGGGTGATCAGTGCAAGCGCAGGGTGATCAGTGCAAGCGCAGGGTGATCAGTGCGAGCGCAGGGTGATCAGTGCGAGCGCAGGGTGATCAGTGCGAGCGCAGGGTGATCAGTGCGAGCGCAGGGTGATCAGTGCGAGCGCAGGGTGATCAGTGCGAGCGCAGGGTGATCAGTGCGAGCGCAGGGTGATCAGTGCGAGTGCATGGCGAGCGTGAAAGTGAAGGCGAGAATGAGGAGTGAGTTGTCTGAATGCAGGGTGTATTCCCAGAAACTTGAAGCGTAGGGTTTCAGATATGTTAAACTATTGCTATAATGGCATTAATCAGGGATCGAGGGTGGAGGAAATAAATAATGTGCTGATACAGCTCATTATTTTGATGGCCCAGAAATAAGCAATTCAGAAAAGGGGGTGGTGATGAACAGAGTGTCTGAATTAAGCAGACCACTCTTACCCAGTCCAAAGTTCAGGGCTTGATCCATCACCGTTATTTATCTCACTGCACCATCCCAGCTCAGAACCTGGCTATATGCAAATCAGTCTGTCCCTGGCCCGGTGCATCATGGGAACAGCGCAGACTAAACTTTCCCGGTAGCTTGTTTCCTTCCCAGTACAAGAATTGGCTTTGTAGTTTGGTCTGCCCTGTTCCCATGATGCACTGGGCCAGGGTCAGACTAATTTGCATATAGCCAAGTTCTGAGCTGGGATGGCGCAGTGAGCTAAAAAACGGTGATGGATCAAGCCCTGATCTTTGGACTGGGTAAGAGTGGTCTGCTTAATTCAGACACTCTGTTCATCACCACCCCCTTTTCTGAACCAGAAATAAGCAGTCACCTAAAGCTGTATTATTTTTAGCACTTATCTGTGAATACTTAGAACAGCAAATATAAAAAGAAAGCACTTTTGATTGTGATCATTGATCCACGACTGATAATTAAAGAGAACAAAGACAGAAAAGTCACATAGTTAATTAATACATACTTTTTTATTTATAACTCCATTTAGTGTCAAGAGCAGGTCTCTGCGGGCTCTTTAAACATACGGCAGGCATTTTTCTTTTGGCTACCCAACTTTATATTTCTTTTCATTAAATGCATTCTCACACTACAGCAGGAAGTGTAAAAATACAAATGTAAGGAATAGGCAGAGTGGGGGCCTAAGGGGTACTGGAACCATTAAAAAAACTAACAAAGGCATGTAAATATGCAAATGGTCATTAAAAGACCTGTGAAAAGCTGGCCAGAGATAAGACTCCAGACACATCCCAGCCGAGCCCCCAGCAGCGCGAGCTGCACTGCAGCAGCCCGGGCTGAGACACAAGACGGGGAAGGAGGGGGGGGCTGAAGTTATGGGCCTGGGCAGAAGTGTGAAGGGAATGCGCAACCCCCTTCCTATCACTCCACGCCCCCCCTGGGGGTCGCGCCCCACAGTTTGAAGACCCCTGTTTTAGGGGATCGGTATAGTAAAAGGTGTCAGATGATGCAAGGAGGAGTGTGGAAATCCCAAATGAGGGAAAATTTGTTGCAGCGTTTTTATAGTAGCAAAGCTTGATCTTGCTAGTTTATCCACTTGGGCATTCATCGACAGCTTGGAGTCCAAGGTCATTCCAAGGTTTCTTACTCCCTTCGATACTTTAGGCAGTGATCCCAGTTCATCAGGCCATGCGGCAAGCAGGTTGCAATGTTTCCAATCGCCACACCTGAGTATTTCCGCTTTTTTAAGCATTCAATTCGAGATGGCTCCAAGTCATCCACGGCTCTGAGACAGCTGAAAATTGGTGATTTTCCAATGTCTTTGGGGCATTCCATTTAAAGGAGTATTCGCGTGTCATCTGCATAGTTATAGCACGTAAGGTGAAATTTATTGATCAGTACTGGTAAGGACTTCATGTAGACGTTGAAAAGCATGGGCGAGATGATAGAACCGTGAGGGACCCCTGCTTTTGTGGAGTACGGTTTGGCCGAGAAAGATGGAGTAAGGATGACATTAGTTCTGTTTCGAAAGTAGGACGCGATCTAGCCTAGAGCAGTTCCCTCTATCCCGGCTTCATAGAGTCTTTGTTTCAGAATGTAATGGTCAACCATGTCAAAGGCAGCTGAGAGGTCTAAGAGGAGTAGCGCGGCAACCCTGTTGCTGTCAACTGTAGTATTTAGGTCATCCCAGATGGCAAGGAGGGCAGATTCAGTGCCTCTTCCCAGACAGAATCCTGTTTGGAAGTCTGAAAGTATGTCATTCTCTTCAATGAATTGTGACATCTGGGCAAACGTTGCTCTATAAGTTTGCCCAGGAATGGTCCATTTGTAATGGGTCTGTAGTTGTCAGGGTTCAGCGGGTTCAAGTTTGTTTCCTTCAGTAAAGGGCGTATGTCTGACTTTGAATTCTTCTGGAAATATTCCAGTAGTTAAGGAATCGTTGATGAGTCTTCTTACTGGAGTGGCAGCAGAGGTTGTAAAAGAATTGTCTTGAAAGTATGTGGCGGACATGGGTCAGAAGGGCTGCCGGCAGGCCTGCTTTGACCAGGTCCATAAATTCATTGTGTGAGATGTGTTGGAAGGAATGGAGAGGCTTGATTAGAGCATTCTTGGATTGTTGTTTTGTACAAGGGTTAGTGCTGGTGCTTTGTTTCAGTTTTAAGTATGATTCCAACGTGTCTGCTTTGTCAGAGTAATGATTTGCCACTTTGTCTGTGAAATCTTGAGTAACAGGACGAGTTCCTTCTAGGCAATTTGGTTTGCAAAATTCATTAAATATTTTATATAATTCTTTATTTGCACATTTAGCGTTTTGAACTCTGTCTGAATAGTACCTTTTCTTAACTTTTTTGATAGACTTGTATAATCTGTTAATTTTCTGCAGGTGAAGTTTGTCTTGTTTGGCGCGTTTGTTTTGAGCCAGGTACGTTGCAGCTTACTAATTTGTTGTTTTATGTCTTATTTCTGTTTCTCCAAGGCGCTTTTTTTCTTTTGTTCTGTTGTGTGGTTTTAAGTGGTATCAGGATGTCAAAAGCTTCCTGTAGCCTCTCATAGATTTTGAACAGAATTTATGGTTTCAAGATTTGTACTGGATGTTAGTTGTGTTTCCAAGTGTTCCAAATTGGCTTTGTTCCACGGTCGATAGGTGGATGGATGTAAGGTAGTTTTAGGTGAGTCGCTTAGCGTTGTTTTATGTTGGAAGGCAAGCAAGTGGTGGTCTGACCATGTGACTGGAGTTATAGTTTGAAAGGAATAGTATGTCCGATTGTTTTGCATCAGTGAGGGTCGTAGATGTGATGCTTGTTTTTAGAGAGGGATCGAGCATTTATTAGAAGAGTTTTCAGGAAGCTTGTTTCCGGCCCAGGGAAGGCATGGCTTGGCGGTTCGGGCTGGACTGTTCCCATGAGGCACAGGGTCATCTTTGCCTGCAACTGACCCTTGCTTTTAAAATCTGCAGTAGTCAGAAGCGGCATTTCTACACATCACACAGTAAAAGAATACTACTACACTCAGGAAATGAATCAACCTCTTACATTTGGAATAATTACAGATACATTATTATAGAATTGTACGTCTCCGTGGTGGCATACGGCCTCACTTGCTTCTCATCTCTCAGCTTACATACAAGCACCCAGAAGCATTAGAGTACATAGACGAGGAAACATTACTGCGAATATGTAACTACGATGCAAATTAAGGATACTTCTCGGATCACCATCCAAGCTTTTTTTGTTTTAACTTCCTCACGGTCTCATTTCATCTTGCATATTAATGTCCTACCGTTGCGTGAATTGTCTGGCCACGGCTTCATGTAATTCGAAGGAGCTGTGAGGTACGCAGCAGCATTGTTCCCCCTTGCACCTGCTGAAGCTGGACCACACTCACTGCGTAATGCGTTGGTCTTTGGAGGTAGCACGATCTGCTAGTACCTTTCTCCTCGCCAGATCACAGCATGGCCGGCGTGAGGAGTCTTGCACATGAATAAATACGCTAACCTCTATCTCCAATGTCCACTTTCATTCAACTAGAAGCCTATGATGGGGCTTCAGTTTATAGCTCCTGCAATAGGTATATAACACCTAATTACTTGTATCATTTCATGTTGAACATCACTATTCGAAAACACACTGCCATATATTGACAATCGCTGTAGGTGTGATTTGTCCTCAATATTGTGGATGCTATGGTAGTACTGCAGCTTAGAGTTAGGGACCTGAACTTTTGCACTGTATCCACGGTAATTCAAGTCACACTTTAAAAACATTTTTTTAAAAAAAGGTCATTTAGAGCTGAAGTCTTTCGACTCCACTTGTAAGTGTGTGAACAGATAACTTATCTGGGGGTGTTGAGAAGTATGGGGAGCGGATGCAAAAGTACCTCCCTACAAAGCACAGACATTAAACGAATTTCTGTCACTGACTGACCAAGTTTGGGATGGGTGTTGACTAATGTGAACCTGAACGTTCACTCCCACAGCCCCCTACACCTATATTCACTGTAGTATGGACTCTGGGCTCTTAACTTCAATTTCTACATAAACCACTGGGTGATTTTAGTACATCCCCTGAAACGGACTTTAAATACTGGACTATTGACTAGTGCATCCAAATCTCGGATAAGCAAACATTAAAAGTGCCATTACTGACTAAGTGATCCGACCTGGAGACTAGTCAAATAGGTAATTAGACATAAGAAATGAATGATGCCATAACATAACCGAAAAAAATATACATAATAAATGCAATAGAAAAAAGCAAACGAACATTACAGTCACATTGTCGCCAGATAGTATAGGTCTTATAGACTGACACAAAACTCAAAAAACGCCCAATTCAATATAAACAGACTTGGGAGAAATGTCAGTAATGTCAGTGTTCGTGTGTAATTTCTAGCATTCCGAGTTAGGATTACTAAACAAAATGCCTGGGATTATCCCAGTCGCAACTCACGACTAAGGCTACACATCCTAAAGCGGGAGAACAGGGATAATCTGAACAAATCAAACTTGAGTGACTTCACGTCATGCACAATTTTGCACTTTTTTTATGAATGCAAAATGTACCCCTTGTGCCAAAAATGGGTGACAGGACGTACACACTAAAAACATTTATTTATTTATTTATATTCTTATAGCGCGCCTGAATCAGCCCCGAAGGGGTATCTCCGCGCGTAGCTTCTGTAAGAGTCGAAAGAGCTAATTGAGGGACATAGCAGTGTAGGGAGCAGAGGAGAATTAGTCTTGGGTAAATAGGTATGTTTTTAGTTTTTTTCTAAAAGAAAAGACATAGTTCCGAATTCCAAAGTCAGCACTCTGTGCAACTTTGTGTAATATTTGGGGGTATTTTGCATAATTTATAGAAAGGAAATTATGTGAATTTCACCAAGAACTAACATAATACAACATATGGAGTGATCAGATTTCTGCTTCTTTGAAGGCGAGTTCTCAGCATTTTAGAACATCCGTTCGAAATATAGCAACATGACAAACGTTATGTAAAACTAGTTTCTGTCTGAGAATTACGTATATTGGGACACTATTCTAAACGATAACCTATGTGAAAATGTACTACTGCATTGGTAATATCAGAGAAAACGTTCTTTGCATAATTATTTGGATAAAGTCAACACATTGGTCCACCTGGAGGACTAACTGCTGTTTGATTAAAAGACGAATGAAAAGGCCTTCGCCTGGTGTACTATATTGATTTTAAAGAACTAAATAAGACCGTGTGCAGTCTCAGTACTTAAGTAGAGCAACATCTTAGACTTTAGCTGTTAACATGCAGTAAGATTTCCAAGTGAATAATTTTTGTAAAGCAAATAGCTCACTATGTGAGCATAAACATGTGTACTCAGTTAGTGAGCATGCATCAGTACGCACAAACAGGACTGCAAATCTGCCCGTGCCTCTTTATATGTTCATGATCAGGAATTATGCAATAAGCACTGACATGCAATACTACCAGCTCCAGTCGTATTCACCATCTGAGCTGGTTAGTATACTCATTTTTAAAGCCAGTGCTTAGAAAAAAATAAGCGGCAATTTGTGTTTTTAGTGGGAAGTTGCTGGTTTATGAAGAAATGTATTTAACATGCCACTGTGTTCCACTGAGGAAGCTTTAAAGCAGTCCGAGTTGGAACCAGGAGCCCAATCTATTTTGACACATTTGCAAGAAATGAACATGGCAGGCAAACCTTTAAGTGGGACAACACTAAAGTCTAACAAATAATGCTTCAGTTCTTCATCATACCAATCATTGACACTGTATGAAAGGCTGGGGAGATAGAAACCAGGCAACACACAAAAGTACTTGCATCTTTAATTCTAGTAACTCAGGGTCATTACAGTGAATTAAACAATATGCACTGCTAGAACAGCAGCTCTTAACATGGGGTCTGCAGCTATTTAGATAATTACATATTATCAGATTAATAAAAAATATATACATTAATAAGCAAATGCGCTTTCTTTTTTAATGTGAAGTATTCTGAAACAAGGCTAAAAATGAACTTGAGATCCTTAACTTGATTTGTGGGCGCAGTAATCTATTACGGACAATTGGTGACCTCATGTGAAGCACTGATATGCGTCAATAAAAACAGCATGCACTAATAGCAAAAAAGACCAGGAGATCTGCTAAAATCTAGCATAAAGATCTGTGTTTCACAAACAATATCAATTTTTACAAAGCTCCAACCTTCCCATTAAAACTTCAATATTTGTAATTTTTGGGGTGTTCAAAAACTGCTTTCATAATTTGTTTCAGGTATGCCTAATTCTGTATTTGTGTATTATTTTGAGGTCCAAAGCAAACAAATTTCAAAGGCCAGGGTTCTCTACATCCAGTAGGGATTCAGCAGGTTTAACATAAGTGAAAAGGTTAAGACCTACTACTCTAGGATCTAACACCAGACTCCTCTTTCAGCTTTGTCGATATTTAATTTATTTATTTTAGAGGTTTTATATAATGCTGGCCTGACCCGGAGGTATCAGAGCGCTTTACAAGAGCATCAGATCATAGTTACAGGTTACATCATTACAAAGGTTACACAGTTATTAGAGCATGGCAACATAGTTACTTGTAAGGTCGAGATAAATAAGCACAAATATGTAAGGGGAAAAGCAGGCAAGGGGAGAGATTCAGGGGTGGTGGGGTAGGAACTGGGGAAGTAGACCGATAATGAAGGCAGGAAAGAGGAGGGGAGGGTGAGAGACTGCAAGGAAAGAGGAGGGAAAGAGCGACGGGGACACAAACCGGACGCAAACCAGTAGACGAGTCAAAGCAACGTCCAAAGTCCAGTAAGCTGTGATCCCAGGGGAAGTAGTATCACTTCCCTATCTCTGTTGATAGATTCCCACAATGGAAATCTGTTGTGTAGGGGTAAAGCCTGCATTGAGGTTTCCTTCCAACGTGCAATACACTGTGCAAGCCTAACTGCAAGAGCCTTCTTCGGCTCTGAAATAGGACTTGCATACAATGCTTCCTATGTGGAGGTTAGGTCTACCTTCCTCCAAGGTTAATTTCCAAAAATGGTACGCCGTATGTGGAAACAAAATGCAGCTCTAGTTAAACATGGCTGTTAGGTTTGGGCACTGAAAATTAGACAAATATGTGCTAGGACAGCATTGTGTAATTTACAAGCCAGTCTGTGAATGGACAAGTGATCTCTGACTGGAAGGCACTTGCGCATCTATTGTGCTTCGAGCTCTTGCATCAATGACGTAAAGTCAAAGATATATGGGGAAAAGACTATTAACGTATGTTGCACTTTAAAAATGTGCTTATATGTGCAATTCATTAGTGTGCAACTGTGATGGTGTCTTGTTATATATCGAAGAGCCTTGTAAGGGGGGTAGCATGAGCAGACTAACCTTTGAAGCTCTGAGCCCTCAAGTCAGACAGTGGAAGCCGAGAGTGGAGATTTCAAAAATAGGTAGCTGAAGCACACTAGGTTCACCCAGTCCTAAGGGAGCAATACAAAACGACAACAAAAAATAGTTTATCGGAATACACCTTATTTGATAATGGGTACATTCCCATATACAGTTTTATTGGACTACTTCAATTCCCCATGCATCGTATTGCCTTTAACGCGCAGGTTTCAAAACTATGTGAAACCACCGTTTCACACCACTTGTGGGAACTCCCACAAACAACAATCTCTTTCTCTCTACTCCACCCAGAGCCAAGAAAAACATGTGCGTAGAGGTCTGGGCTACTGTGTTTAAAAAGAGTTGGTAGTAAAATATCTTCCAATGACCCTTTCAGATAATACTACGACCCTATATGCTAACCAGCTTCAGGAGCTGGAGTGGCAGAGGGTATATGCACATGTGGGGATGTTCGATGCATAGGAATGGTGTTCAATGTGGAATGTGAACCGGCCCTTACCACCACCAACACTGGAAAGGCAAATCTTGCTGTGGGAGATGGAGAGCCCAGATGCCTGCTACTTCGGTTAATGTGGGCAGTCGGTTCAAAGTATGCGACTACATTATACTAAACATGAACGTTTGATATTGTACAAAGGCCAAAAAAAGATCATGCGTTAGCCTTTGTACTGTGGAATGCTTCCTGTATCACCAGGCGCTCCTCTATGAAATGCGTTCCCTTTAACATAGCTGAAAGAAAATGCATTCAGGGGCAGCGCTGACGATTGCACTGCAAACAAACTGGCCTCCAGGGACACAGACAGACAATTCTGGTTTTAGCAACGCAAAAATTACCGCTGCGATAAAAATACATCAGACATCCTGAGTTTTGTTTTGGAGCAGTAATAGGTCACAAAGGATGAATTTCTCTGCGAAACATGAGCACAAAGGGAGATGCGTTCAATATTCTGCTTTGAACAACAGAAGGAAACTGCTGTGTCCAGCTCTCACGTGCTGGGGCTCCTGGGCCTGCGCTTCCAAGAAACAGAACATGGTTGTCGAGGGCCTCCTTTACACCAGCACGAGTCTGACTAGTGCTCCGAAGTCAGCCAGCTTCCGCTCTCGGCCCCAAAGAGCGTCAGGAGACGTCTCCGAAAGAGGCTCTGCTTCTTAAAGAGACCGCTCGTTTTACGAAGTAAGCAGCATGTCGACAGCACCCAGCGCGCGAGTCCCGTCTCTTAGAAGGCTATGCTAGACTAACAGTATCACAAAGACCAATCATGCACTAAATTGCTAGCGAAGGTACACCGTCTCACTGGCCGCAGCCTCCCACACGGCGGCCCGGCTCCTCTTCTATTTGCTGTAATTGCATTTCGAGGCCCCGCCGCTCTGCAGCCGCATCCTCTGCGAGGGGGTCAATAGATCTGACGCTTAACAGCATTAGGGACACAGGCGAGCGCGCCCCGGTGCCCACCGAGCCGAGAACTACACTATGTTTAGACTGCAGTGACGGGGAGGGCACGGAGGGCCGGGCTCCGACAGGCGGCTGAAACCGGAGCTCGGCGTCCGAATGGACGGCGGGTGAACGGTGAGGCAACCAGAGGCAGGGCCTGTTCTTCAGCGCTGCAACGTGGAAAAACCAGCACGAGACTGCGGGCCCGAAACGCACGAGACTGCGAGTCCTAAATGCGCGCGACGGCGTGAGTGGGGAGTGGTGGGCGGGGCTGAGACGTAAACAGGAAGCCGCGCCAGGCTCTTTTACGTCCTGGGTCTTATACGTGAGGAGGGGGGTGTCAAACAACACTTCATAAAAGCACCTGAAACTATTAACTGAAATAATGTTCACAAGATCACAAAAGAAAATATTTCTTTAGCTATAGTTGCTCAAATGTGAATAAAGAAGGCCCCAACCCCCCCCCACCCCCTCCAGAATGTTAACCAAAATGATACAGGGCTACAGTTCAAATTGCAATATTTATCTTTTTTTTTTACATCACAGAAAAGCCTAAATCCTCACCTAAAAATGCAGTTTATTTACCGTCCTATAACTTAACAGTTCCCAAAAATTGAACTCTTTTCCATGCAGGTCCCTTCATTTTATGCTCTTTAGTCCTTTCTAAATAAAAACTGCTCCAATCTAACCTACTGATATTATAGAACGCATACAAAATATCTTCAGTAAAATACATTTTAAATTATTAAAAGGGTCAATCAATGTGCAATAGGAGCCTCCATACATGGAAATCACGAAATGTTCAATCATTGAGCAGACTAAAATACATAGGTATGGACATATTTGAGCTTTTCCCAGCCTGATGCTTGCTTTTCCTGAAGAAGTGCAACCTTCCCTGGTTCTTTCGAGAATTCAAACATCATGTGCATTTGGGAAACTGTGAGCCAATGGGCACCCGCCACATGCTAATCGGAGAAACCTGGCCTAGTTTCTGGAAGCTGGTCTTAGACAGCTCAGCACTTGTTCTTGTGCAGTAATTGGGTGCACAGTGCATTCCTGTGGCAATGTACAGTTGCTCGAACATGTCTTTAAACACGCTGCAAACGTAACCATTTATAGGCCAAGCACTAGGGAAGAACATGATCTTAACTGCTGACGTGGGCGAATTAGATCACTGACATATCTCTCGTGTATTGGTAAATGAACGGCAAATGGTGAAGTCAGCACATGAACAATCCTACAATTCACAGGATCAAAAAGTAGCTGAACAAGAAGGGTTAACTTTGGCAAAGACAATACTAAAAACAAAACTACTTCAAGTCAGTAATGGAGTTAAGTGAAGGATCAACTCTTACCTTGGAAGGATAAACTAAATTCTCCATGCCTCAACCAGTCAATGAAATAGAGGCAGTCAAGGCAGGCTCTCAAATATTAGCTTTACACTCTGTGTAATTTGGATACTATTTTTTTTAATTGGTTCATTGCAAAATTGTGCACAGCATTTGTATTGCTTCTCAGACCAACTCAAGACATGCAATTACATGGCTCTCGAAGACCGAAAGGGGGGACACAAACTGATGCTGCGTCCAAAGCTTGGGAAACAAGTTCATTTCATAAAGCTTCATTAACTAGGGATGGGTGTACACATCCAGCTCCCACCTTAACAGCTATGGCATTATATCATATGCTAAAGAGGGAAACCTGAAGCGTATAGATTCACTCAGAATATTTGTGAAATAGAACCCCAGAACTGTCTGTTGTCCTTCTGAAAAGGCTGGTTCAAAAGATAGGGAGCTACAGTAACGAAACGATCACATTTAAAACTGCAAAGGTAAAGAAACTGGCTTCGAGTGCCTGCAGTGCTACAAAATGTCAGCTTGGCCGTTATCATTGTAGCAATGACCTTGAAGCCCTTATGTCTACTTGTGTTCTCTGGGAAAGCAAACATTGCGCATTCCCAGCAAAACAAACGCCGGTCCAAGGTTGCCTTTATCAAACCCATCTCTCTTTAAACAGTCCTATCGGCTGTCTTCAGCCTTGCACTTCAACACTTTGCTGAAACCCACGAGGTTCTTCCACTGTCCCACCCACAGCAGTGTGCCCACCCTTATGCATACAGCCCTCCCTCCGCTTCCCCTCTTCCCCTTGATTTGAGGCTGGCGGTACTAGCTGTCCCAGGTTCCTGTAATTCACAGCGGACATAACCGGGTTATTGGCAGCACTCCATTTCAACACAAGCCACCTAACTACCAACTTCAGAGAGTGCCCAACTCTGCCCCCAGGGGTCAAAAGATGAACATGCAACGATATATCATTGAGTTGAAGGTTTCTGCCGCTGCAGGTTTGAAGGGGGGATTTTTCCACTGATATCCGAGAGGCCTTTCATGGCCTCAGACTGCACGTAACTTGCACCTTTCATTTGTTGTAGAAGGAGACGCACAATGTAAAGTCATGAATCAATCGTAAGCTACACTTGAAACGAATGGAATGTAATAATGTGCTTATCACTCAGTCTTCCAACCCCCTCTGCCAGTATCACAAGTAAGAGTAGCGCACCCTGGACTCACAGCCAACAGTGTCAACTCAATTTCTGTGCATCCAACTTGACAAAGTGAAAAAGATAAAAACAGGTTATATTAGTTGAAAACGATAACTATTATTTAAGGTGGCACTAAAAAGTGCTGATAATATCAAAAAGGCATAGGTTTTTTCAACACTTATGGGAATGGGCAAAGGAGCGGAATCAGTCAAGCATACCTCATTGTTGCTAAAGAACAAACAGCATAATTACTATGTCCAATCCATCTAAGAGAAGTCTAGACAGCATCACACCAAAATAAGGAATTTAACAAAACTTAAGGGACAGCATTTAACAATTAAACAATTTCCATTTACTTTGTGTGGGCAGAAGGAAGCACTAGTGCAAAATGGGATGGGGGATTTAGCATGTATACTGACTGGATCCATTACAGATTTAAGGATTAGGCGGAATGTTTTTCTGGTGCATCAGAATCTTTTCTCCCTACTTAAATGCCAAACTTTCAGCTCCTGAACATCCTCAGGGGTCCCCCCGTGCCACATTATGGTTACGTATATTACTTCTCTTGCAAACTTCTTAGTCAATTTGTTGTTTACTCTTTCAGTAATGTCTATGATCTGCATTTGCTTATACAACTACCAGGGGCTCATTCTGCCGCTCCCACCACACTGCAATTGCCTCTCCTCAGTAGCATGTTTGATTACCTATAATGCTAAATCTAAAGCCCATTTCCCGATCCTCACTACTGGTGACCTTCAATTTTGGCCTAAGTTAAGTAAGACAGAAAGTTAGGAACTGTTATCAAGACGTAGCTGTCATTAACATACCATGGTGAGAGGTTTGTGGTTACTCATTTTCTCTCCTTAGTAGCTTGAAGAAATGTCTGACTCCTTTTGGATGGGAAGCATGCATGTATTAAGGCTGTGATCACGTCCTCTCTCAACTATGGCGGTGTTATTCTTTCAGGATTACCACAATTGTTAATCACCAGAATGTTTGAAAGTGATTCAGAAGCCTGCAAGTAGAAGCATTCATAATAAGCTAGTTAACTCACATCAAGCCCCATCTTGATTCTCAGAACTGGATATCCGTCACAAACCAGCTGAGTTTTGAGTCGCTATGCATTGTTCACAATGATTTTGTGGGCACAGACCTGGTTTTTCTCTGATCGAGGTTCTAAACACAATTTATTTCTCACACTCTAAAGTCATCTTTACTTGCCCCACTCAAGCTCTCTTCATCTTTCTATAAGAGATTATGCTCTTATCTAGAAGCCATCTGGAAATGATCACTTCTGAATAGGAAACTCGCCACAGACTATCACATTTTCCACCAACTTTGATAACCTATCACTAACACCACATTCTAGAAGTTCCTTCTACACTGTTTGACAAATCGGTTTGATTAAAGGATGTTCATATGGCATACATTTACATAAAATTAATATTTACATGAATCATTTAAAATTTGTATTTCTTCTAAAAATAAAACATGAATACTGACTAAATTTGCCACAGAGATACCCTTGAGCTATACCTAGGCCCTTGCTCTGACTTATTCCCAAGCTGTGCATACATGTTAAGTTATGTTACCTGCCTGTGTGAAGTACTTTTTTCCATTTGCATGTCCCCCTCAGCACTTTCTGGTACGGTTTTTGGTCCTGCTAGTCCCATTGGACGGAATTAAAGTGTTCAGGTGCTTTTGTAATTCACTAGAGCAGATCAGTGTATCCTGAGGGTAGGAGTATGTTCAACAGGTAAAAGAACATAAAAAAGAAAAGTAGCAGGGAGCAAGGAGTGGATCCAGGGAGAGGAAGATCAGAAGAAAGGCAACTCCAGGTACCTAAGAATTTAATCAACAAGATTCTTGAACATATTAAGTGGGAAGGGCAGACACAGATGCTGGCAAGGATTTGTATTATCTAGACTGAAACAAAGACAACCTTATTCTCCTTTTCCAAAAAGGGAGATGTTGCCAGAGGTTGAGCGTTCCTCAAAACACATACATATGTAACCAAACATAGTATGACAGGGTTCTACTGGAAAGTTGCTTCTGGGCCAAGAGAACGTGGAAGATCAAACCAGCGTTGAGTGCGCGTTTACTGGAAAAAGCTTGATTTTGTTTCAGTTCGAATTTTTTTATTGTAAATGTAGCGTTTTACAACTCTTTTTCTTCAGCAGCACTACCAGTGCACAAAGAAAAGTTCCAGTTCATACATACCTGATGCAGTCAAATAATCTTTCGAGAGCATACATCACACAAATAAAAATAAACAGAAGACGAACTCCAGTCTGCAGAATTAGCACAAGGGAACATAGCTGTATTCCAAATGGCACTTCACATCAAATTCTCATTAGGCACTGGCGAGCACGTAGGGGAGGACAGGGGATTTGCATGTATATCTTTTCCTTTGGAAGACGCACGAGTACAGGTGAGTCCATTGTAGGAAAGTGTCTGGGGTGGATGGGAAAAGAGAAAACACCACCACGTCAAACTTCAGTGATCACAGTCAATGAAAATGTACCTATAGGCCCACCCATGCTACTAGGAACCAGTGGCATTGAGACGGTGATATGAACGCAGTATGCAAGGAATAATTAAGAGGACAGATATGGTAGAGCAGTAAACGGTCAATGAAGTACCAAACTCTGTGCAAGGTCAGTGAGTTGGAAATGTGTAACCACCTAGTTCCACTTCAGCCAAATACTTAAGAGGATGTATCAGTTTATTATAGCTTTTGTTCTTAAAGGTTAAAAACTGAATTAAAAAAAAGACTGAAAAGTTTACTGTATTACTGCTACCCTCCACTATAGACCATGTGCAAATGTATAAAATTTTGGATAGCCATTTCATCAAAGAGCAAAACCAGTACAAAAAGAAACTTTGTGGCTTTCTGCGGTTTAAGACGAGATCAGCGCTTAATTTGAGCCAGTGTTTGTAGGTGGGGCCCACCTGCACTTTTTTTTTCCCTCAGACTTTGATCCTGAGTAAGTGAGAGAAAAACACTAAAAAGGGAAAGAAGAAATAAGAGAAAGATGGAAAAAGCGAAATGCGGAAAGTATGAATAGAAAATAATCTGCAAGACTGAGATAAAGGGGTAGGTAGTGTCTGGTGGTGGATTAAAGAGGCAGGAGGTGCAATCAAAAGTATGTAGCATTAGTTTGATACCTGAGCTTCGTTGCGAAACTTCGGGTCATGGAAAATATTTTTACAAATTAGGCACTGGCCAGGACAATACATAAAAATAAAAAACACATGAAAGCACATATGACCGTGGATTGTAAAGAGAGCAGCCATGCACAAACCAAGATAAAAGGTACCAGCCTTAGAACTAACCAGACCTATAGACCCCTTTTCTAACAACTGAATATATAAGGGTAAAACTGGACTACGAATTCTGATCAACAATTTAACCTGGAGGCTGTGCAAACTAAACCCCTGAAAATGTAACAGCAACTGCAATGAAGCAATAATAACAAATGCAGAGAGTGCATACTTGGGGTGGCCATTTCTTTGAACAATGTTTCATGTGAAATGCAAAAACCAATGAAAGATAACATCACCTTGTCCGATGAAAGTGAATCATGCAAATTGATAAAACACACAAAAGGTGATGGGACGCTTATTTTAATAATTCTAACCACTGCAGTAGCTTGGGATAGTACCACAACCCATCATTCTTTTGCTCAACATGCCACCTCAGTTTGCACCGATCCACATGCAAATCAGGCTTGACCCTGCTGCAATCGAGTAGTCTAGCCCGAACTGCCAGGCGCTTCCTGAACCGGAACAAGCAACCCATGACCAGTTGCGCCCTAGTTATGGGCTAATTAGCAGTGTCAAGTCGAGTCAATTTTATTGTATAAAATTATTAAAAATTACTACAAAAACATTTCTAAAAGTTAAAAACATATGTAACTATTACTTATATTAGAGTCTGTTGATCATATGAAGAATAAAATGAAATATATTTCAGTTTTTTGCTATAATTCCCTGTTCGGCTTGCTGTAGGAGGGATTGGGCTTTCCTCATATATTTAACTTCCCTACATGCCAACATAGGAGATTAACCATCTAGCCATCAAATTACTGCTTGCCTACATGTCCGAATGTTCAATTTGTTAAAAATGTTCTTTAAAAGCTGTCTCCTCAAATCATTAAGCGCCGGGCAAGCACATAGTGAGTGAGTTAATGATTCATTTTGATATCCACATAGACAACAGTGAGAGTCAAGGTAACAATTGCGCCAGGATGGTAACAAGTCCTTTGAAAACTGTAGGCCTAATCGATGGTTTATACATCTTTGTTTTAGGAACCTATTGAAGTGACTTTCCAGATACGTCTGTGGCTTTATTCCGGAGTATGAATTTATCACGGTCCACCCGTGTCGTCGTTTTGCTATACTTGTTTTTTCTTCCAGATAGGATTCCCATTTGACAGCATTGTTTGTGATTTTGTCAAAGGTATTTCTATTGGGCATTGAGGCCCAGGTTTCTTCAATTCCTATACAGGTCAGAGATTGGGACAAAAAAATCTCCCCAACTATTTGGCACGTGTTGTTTCTGCTGAGTGGCGATTTCTTCCCAACACAGGTTATCCAGCGAGCCTTTTTCTGACGTTCGTAATTTGTGGCAGAGTTTCACAAAGGTTCCCATACTGCGAAACTTCTGGTTCAAAAGGCCAAATTCTAGACGAATCTGCGCCGGGGCTGCCGATTTAGGGAGATTTAGGGTGGCTTTATATATCTTTGTTTGTAAACTGTTTAACAGTCCCGTTTCCTTACCACACTAGGTGACCAATGCATATGACAAGGTGGGTAGGGATTGTGTTTTCATCACTTCCAGCAGATGTCTGTAGTTTGGGCAGCTTAGTTTTTTTTGCAAATGTCGGTATGCATAGATAAAGGACTGTGTTTTTGCTTTTAGATCTGTTTTGTGTTCTTTGTTTGTTTGGCCTCGCCCCAGTTTCAGACCTAGGCCCTTTTATGATGTTGCCTCCTTTATTGGGGTACTATTTGCGTACCATTTGAATGCTTTCTGTTTTGGACTCACGATGCGGACCACTTTGGTTTTGTCTTTATTTAGTTCCAAGCATTCGTGTTACAAATAAGTTACCAAGTGGTTAATCATCCTTTGCAGGCCTATTGGCGTTTGACTCAGAACGACAATGTCATCTGCATACTGCAGGAAGGAGATTGGGATTTTTGACAGATAGGGAGGATGACCTTTCCCGACCTCCATGTGACTGACGATGTCTGCCATATGACAGACTAATTAGCAGTGTACTGCTTAGTTCCAGTGACATGGTGACCACGGGATACATGTCTAGGCATACCCATGCCACTTAGGGCGATACATGCCTTCCGGTTCAGGGAGGAACTGGCTTGGCAGATCAGGCTGGACTATTCCCATGAGGAGCAAGTTCAAGACTGATTTGCATATGGCTGGGTCCAAACTGAGGTGACATGGTTAGCAAAAGAATGATAGGTTGTAGTACTATCCCAAGCGATTGCCAGTGGTTAGACTTCTCGCGAGCAGCTTCCCATCATCTTTTGTTTGTTTTATTAATCTTAAAAATTCTACATCCATTCAAAAATGGTTTTGCCGCAGTGGCACATGATCTAAATGTTGCTGGTGTGCGATCAAAGTTTGTCCAAGTACACTCTGGGACTGAAAGCTGCAAGGCTGTAGAGTGCCTTTTTCTGCCTCTTACATGACAATCCTTAAGACGCCAAAGCAGTATTATTGCTGGTGGTACACCACTACAAAACGAAATGTACTTTCAAAGGAGTAAATGCTGGATGTGCTGCAACAAGGTATAAACTCAGGGTGCAGAAGACATTTAACAAAACCTACCACGAAGTCTAGTTCAGAAGCCGGGCCAAATTAATTTATATTTCACTCTTAGGACCCACTGATGCCAAACTTGAGATTCACATTAGATTGGGGCGTTGCTCAGAATCAGTGAGAACATTTGCTTCTGTTTAACAACAGTGTGTAACTCCTAAGTTGCACTCCTTCTCCAGTAAAAAAATGATAACTTGGATGTCAAACAGATGTAGTGTTTAATGTAGATGTATGTAAGGAAGAATAAACAGACTTGTTTGATGATAAAGCTCAAAGCGCAGAATAACAAGGTATAAACACATCGGAGCCAATGCATAAACAGAGGACAAAGAATAGTTAATTATGTAACATCTGCACACTAGTTAAGAGTGCATCCGGCGACTGCTGGCTGCACTGTCTGAATAAATAATGCAAGAATGAGGAATGGTGCCAGGGAAATCTCCCAGGGCCCTAGCTACATAGACGTCCATCCTCTGATCAGACAAGACCTGCACATCGTTTATTTACAGTGGGCCAGTATCGACATCTCTGTGCGTGGCCTTGAACAGCACTAGTCATGTACCAGCACAAGTGACGCACGGCAGCGATGTGACGAGCTGCTCTGGATACAATCTGTAACCCGCTTTATTGTGCAGTGCAACCAGCGGACCAGATGCTCTCTACACAGCCACCTTGCTCACTCACAGATGCTAGATTTCCAGGTTCACATACCGTTGTCACACTCCTGCACCGAGGGGACAGCGCCCTGTTCACCCTAAGTTCATACGACTTGTCAGACCGTCTACACTCCAGAGTCCAGCAGCACACAAAAGCGTAGAACCATGCGATAACCGAGACCAAACACTACGAAGTGGAAAGCAGTCAGGTGGAACCTGGAGCGAGAGAGGACTGGGCCACAAATAAACAACGGAGCAGCAAGAAATGGCAACAAGGACGACAAAACACTCTGGGGGAGGGGCTGGGTGGCAAATGTCTGCGAGCAACATATTATTCCCAAACGATTCCAGTGACTTGTTTCCCCAAAGAGTCCCAGACGATGTTTTGCCTGTCACTGCGCCCCAACAGTTCTCCAAGATCGAAATACACGTCTCTGTTTTGGGGAAAATTCGGGAGACCTTGAGCACAGGAAGTCAAACCCTGCTCACGTTTACATCTCGAGGAGTTGGCAGCTGCCTTCCCTGGGGCCTCTCCGAGACACGTGTTATCAGTCGGCATGGCTCATACAACCAGGGGGTGCTCTGCACTGGGAAACATCATTTACCACGAAGGCATTACCACTACTCACGTTTACCACGTGACACTTACCACGCAGGGTGCCTTCCACGCAGGGTACCTTCCACGACGTCTTTACCACGGGCTAGGGGGGAGACGTGGTATTCCTTCAAGTCGATCTGCGTGGGCATGGGGGGGCAGAGGGAGGGGGGGGGGCTCGGAGGGGTGCTGGGGGGGTCTCCCCCCCCCAAAAATAACAAGCAGGTTACTTTAACAAAAAAACGAACATAAATTTAAAAGAAAGAGGAAAGAGCCTCCCCCAAAGACGTGCCGTGTACGTCAAAAAAGCAGTCCTTTTATTATTTTGGTATACGTGTTTTGACGCTTGTTTCCATGGAGGATGGAAGTAAGGGCTCGTGGAGAAAGACGTGCAGGTAAGACGTTTCTACTCGTAGTAAAATGCTACGTTGTAAATACCAGCGTGGTAAAGCCACTTGCGAGGTAAAATTTGCGTGGTAAAGCCATGCGTGGTAACTGAAATCGTGGTATAATCATATATTCCTCTGCACTTTAATGAAGCTTTATAAACGCGTTGCCGTTTTGTTCCATGCGAAACAACCGTGGTATTTCTAGAAAAAGTGGTCTGGGCAGGCAAGAGAGCATCACAGGCTCACCAGCCGCCTGTGGCACATAACTAAGCTTTACAGCAGATCACAAGATGTGCATTTCATGAATCCTGTAGGATCTCCGAGAAAGGTCATTGTTTTGCACTTCTGATGCCAGTATATGGTTTCTAGCTGTAAGTAGGTATGCATATACCATAACGTGTATTTGTAAAGCGCACGTTCACCCAAGGGTATCTTGGTATGAATAACAGATGGCTATTGTTACCCAACTCAATGATGCTCATTTTATCAACCTCAGAAGGATGACAGGCTGAGTGGACCAATCGGGATTTGAACCTGTGACCTTGAGGTGGAACACAGGTCCCTACAGTGGACTCACCAGACCCGGAGCGAGTTTAACCACAGTACTTCGTTGGTGGCTGTTATTAGTTGAGCCTCATGCTAAAACTTCCATTTTTTTAGTCCGACTTCTAGGTACGTGGCCGGTCCCAGTTGTATCCGTGCCAGTGCTGTAACAAAGGACCAAGTACCCTGCCGGGACTGGGGCGTGCACCCCTGTGGGAGACAACATGTTCACATGCTCACTCCACGAGAGGCCGGCACATGCACCGGACGGACAATACGCTTAACCTTTGCTCTTTAAACATGCAGCAGTGTTAAATCGGAGCCATTTTATCGCTCCGTGGGGTAGCGGGCTCATGCTTATTTTTCCTGGAGCACAATTTGCAGCAAATGCTTGGTGTCAATCCACGACGAGGAGGCCGATCTACTATGGCAGCAGCTCATGGGAGGGAGCCATGTGCAGAGAGCCCCGTGGGCGGGGCAGCCCAGGGGCGTGTTTAGTTTCCATGGGGACTCTGCTAGCATCTCTTGCCTACGGGAGCCTGCGAGCCAGGAAAATAGCACTTCCTCCAAGAGCAAAGAAAGGGCTCCCTGATGACTGGCGCTGCAAACAACCCCAAGGGACACACAGGAAGCGCGGCGGCTTCCGAGAGGTGCGGCTCCCTGGCCATGAAACACTGGCAGGTCTGCGCCGTCCGTGGAAACGATGCGACATTAAAAGGGACACCTCTCTGCCGGCCTAGTACGGCTCACGGTCCTGCGAGGGTGGGCCCCACAGCCTAGTGCTGCCGAGGAGGTGAAACGAGAACTGAGCAAGGCCAGGAGGGTCTGAAACCCTCGGGCCGAGGATAAACGGACTCAAACTCTGATGCAACACGTTACTGTAGTGGGAAACAAATAGGCACTGGCACGAGAGACCTGCTGGTTGTGGCAATGCTGGTTATTCTTACATTTCTGAATCATAACATAGGATATTTACTGCTATAACATTGTGAGGGTTATATTAATTTTATACAACATGATTAAACATTGAGTAGACAATTTCACGCTGATTCCAGAGAACTCCAAAATGATACGTTAGAGTGAGATATGAAACGAACATATACACAAAGCTTAAATTAAGAAGCACTTGGAATATAATAAAACAAAATAATTTAAGTTGTCATACTATTGTATTTAACTATATAGCACAACCCTCCCCAAACTGGTAAACGTTACAGAGGCCTGAAAGAGTTACTCAACCCAAGAACACTTCATTTTCATCCTTTCTTGTTAAAAGGTGGTCCCAGAAATGTATCCACCTCGGCCAATGCGATTTGGACAGCAACTCCACCCTCAAGACGGGTAGGCCCAAAGGCTGTCTAGTAGGCACCCGTTGCAGGCAGAGCTGGTATGGTGGGGGTGCAAGTCAAACACTTGGAAGGCCTCGCCAAACTGGAAGGGTACGGTCACAGCGGTCTAAGGTGACGCTTTTCACAGCGAATTCAAGAAAGGAGGGAGCAGGCAGCTCTATGGACCAGTCATCACAAGAATAGAACCATTTTCTTGCCAGGAACGACTCCAAGAGCAAAGCCAGCAGATGTGTGTATCAACGGAGTCATTAAATTGCAAAACCAAAGACACAGAAATGGGACTTGGTAATGCAAATATCAGTCGAGGCCGAGCCACATAAAGTGTACAGAAAAACTGGTCAAAATGTGCACTAATAGTATTACTAGGATGATCTGGGAAGACGCCAGAGAAAGCCAACAGACTTTTGTATTGTTAAGCCATTACAATGTGATCATATAGGAACTAAAAAATACCATTCCCAAATCTCACCCCACGGTCTCCGCGGTATTCACAAACACTAGACAGCAAGGCTTAAGAAGTAATACAAAAGCTGTTGCACGGAAATGAAGACTGCGGATACACGCCACTGCTCAGATGCGGTCGCTGGACTGAGTGGCGAGCATGCACTTTCAGACCAGGCGCTTATATTTTCACGGTGGTCTGGGAGGATTTCTACTGTAGTGTCTGGAAATAATCTCATCATTAAACGGAGTTAGGGAAATAAGAAAACTAAAAAACGATTTATGACATTAACAGTATTTTTCTATATTGTACTGCTGAAAATGCACATCTGAGGGTGGAGTATAAGAATTTACAATTTAATTCTATTTTACAGTTCTGTAACATTGTTTTATCTAAGAGGGGAACAGTCACAGAACATAAATGAACATGTTCTGACCCTCACATGGACATGCACTGCACAAATAGTAAGGGGCGTAGCTTGGTCAGTTAGACGGGGCGAGCTTAAGATTTCCCCACAATCACGCTGGCACAATGTTAAAATACATTATAAGCAAGCAGGGTGCAGCACAAGAGGGGCTTAAGGAGCAGCGGAAATGGAGGGGAATGCATTTTGGTAGGGGTACTAATTGAGAGAAAGCGCATTATTTTGTGAAATAAACAACATTAAGTCATTCCCGATGGTGTGTGTGAGTTGTCTGTGTGTGTAAAAATTCCTAGTGAAACTATCAGACACCAAACCATACCCAACTGAAAACATCTGTATCCAACTATTTTTCACAAAATACATTTATTAGGGGGAGTGTAGCACTCCAAACACCGCCTCTGCCACCTTCAAATAGTGTTGCTAAAAACGAACATGCGAGAGGCAAGCGCACATCATAACTGTTATAGCAGAAATAGCTTAAAGCCCCAGTATTTCACTAGGTATTCACAAATAAGAGGATCTCAGCAGCATGCACGTAGCTTTCAGAAAATAAGGTAATTCAACAAAGTATGTATGTATGTGGTGTAGGCATGTATGATAAGTTTAACACAAACGTAGTCGAAAGAAACCAGAGCACTGAACAGGGTAGGTGAATAAAGTCAACACACGAGAAAAGTAGCTGGGCTGTTGACAATGAACGCATTATTATGATGTAGTGTTCTTTATAACTTAAATTAGGAATACTAGGTAGAGGTTTGACCCATTTTTTGAACCAATGGATTTTGATCAACTAAGTCGTTCGTTTTTAACAAATCAATCAAGCTGATCATAGCCATTTTGCCTGTGCCACATTTAGGAACCAAACTCTTGCTACGAGTGCCATGGATTATTTGCCATGTAAGACACACTATGTGACTTGCACTTTTTCTCTGCCCGCATTTTATTTCTTCTTGAATTATTAATGACACGTTTTGTAAGATGAAGGGCCACATGTGTAGGTCACTTGTACATTCTGATCATTTTTAATCACAGGCTTGGTTTCTGGGGTTGTTTAACTCTAAAGCTATGTGACTTGAGTGTTTGGCAACTCATAGAATATATAAAAACCAGAAAATCTGTAGATAGGAAAACTGTTATGTACCCGGATGGATTGTGATGTTTTAATGTTTTATTGTTTTTAATACTTATGAAATGAATTATGCATATCTTTTATGGTGATATAATCACCGAAATAAAGATTTATGAAATGAAATGAATATATTATTCATTTTTCTGAAAAATAATGCATGGGGCACAGTTCAGCACAAAAAGAACTGGAAGCCTACTAGTAGGATCCTACTTTTACTCGAAACTAACATACAGAACCAAAATAAAATAGATGGGAGATGATTCTATACTCCCACTGAAAGGTTTGTATTCTGCGACTTTAATGAGCAAATTGAGGCTAGGCCACAAACTAAGGACGATCACTTGCCATTTGCTGGCACTGCATTGTCCATTAGCAAAGCACGCGAGCCATGATCAAAGTGTCCACCATCTTACCTCCTTGTAAGAGTGTTTATGCGAGTCAAACACGTGTCTCAACAGACACTTCGAAGAGCAGAAGGCGTCAAGGAGTCTCATCTTGGAGGCTTTGCGCCAAATAACTGCAAGGTTTTTTTTTTTAATTACAAAAGTGAGCAAATTATTCAGCCTGGACATGACGGTACTGGGGACACAAATACATTGGTGGGTGTAGAAACACTCTTGTTATACCAGTGCCTGTTATTTTTACTTCACTAATTCAGTTGAGGGTTTTCAAAAGTGCTAAATATCTTCAGCTTTAGAGTGCTTCCGGAAGAGAGCTGAGAAGGGTGACAAGACGAACGGGGATAGTGCGAGCCCTCGAGGCATCACAAGAAGCCATCTCTGGTGCAGCGGCATGGCAGTCTGTCTCACCAGCCCGGAGGCTGGCAAGCAGGGAGGTGCATCCTCGACCAGAGATGGAGTGAACCTTCCTAAGGGAGGGGCTCAACAGCCACGCAGCCTGCACGCACGGCAACAGATAAACCACTACGAGCCGCCTGCTTGGTGGATGGATGCGGGGAAGTGGTAAAGACCCCCCAAAACTCACAATGAGACCGCCAAGGCTGGAGGCGTTGGCTGTTTATTCAAGTCCCTGTGCCGGTGTCGTTCGGAAGGCGCATGTCGAATCCGAATACAAATGCTAATATTTCCTCGAAAGAAGGCCCTGGCGCTGTTGCTGGGCAGTAAAGCTGCCTTTTCATGTGAATACACGCGGAATTCCAAGGCTCCACTTTACACAGAGGAGGTCAGCAGTGGGGTCTGTGCCCGAGGCCCCTTTAACCCCCTGCACGCCGGCGCCGCGGCGCGCACACGGGCTGTGTTTACCGCCGAGTGCAGAGCGGCGCGGAGAGGCACAGGTTAACACAGCTCGGCGCTCCCTTTCAGCCTCTTAAAGGGACAGCACAAAGGAGCCTGGCCCGAGGATTAAAGAGCAAACAGAGCAGAGGGAGCCGTTTAACCTGCCTCCTAATTGGCTGCAGCGCCTCCCTGCTTGTAAATTCATGGGCAAGACGCGCGGTGCAGCCAAACCGGCCCTGGCGGCTTGCCTTGGCACATGCACGGCTCATATGCCCCGGATGTACAAGGGGAGCGAGCCGAGGGTTCCAATGTCAGACGACTGTCTGGATGCAGCCTTTCCCTAGTATCAGAAAACTCCAACTACCTTCAGCACAAGCAAGAGGACACACCCCAAGCTCTGTGGAAGGAAACAATACCCACCTCCAGTGAAAAACTACTGGGCAGCGAGGCACTCACCACTCATCCCTCCGCTCCTGTGGCACCAGGCGCTCCAGCGCTATCACATCAAGGCGCTGTCCCTGCGGACCCAGCCACTCGACAAGGCCAAACCAACATGGTTTGCGGTTCTCACGGGTTGAACTGGATATTCAGAGACAATTTGGGGAATCAGGGGCCATCTTACGGAAACCCCCCACATTCGAGACCTGCGAATTATTTAGATGTTGTTTTGGAGCGAAAGGCAGGCGTGCCCTCAACCTGTCAGGGAGGCCATTCACACATGACCAATAAATATCTGTCACATATGGGAACTTCGACATAATGGGACAGGCAAAGTGCATGTCTACAAGGCGAGTGTAAAGCATAATCCCTCATTTCTAATACAAATGCTAATCACTCAAAAGAATGAGTAAGTCAGGCTTCCAAAGATACTAAAAACATAACTTTAAATTTCACGGATAAAAAGAACACTTAAAACAATCACTGGAGAGATGTTCCCAGAACTAATTACAGCTGCATGACACTGCGTGGCCGTGTGCTTTTAACGGAGTTACTGCAGTTTTCTATGCAGCTTTTAATTGCACTGATATTTACACAAGCACATATCGCCACATGAAAATGTGCCTGCCTGGTTAATCCAGACACTTCCGAAGAAAAGAAAGGTTGCTTTAAATCTACGGAGGCAGTTCACAGCTCAATAAAAAGGCAATATTCACGCCACAGGCCCTCAGGCCGGAAGCCAACACGTTACAGGCTGTTGCAAGCACCATAGAACAGAAAGCTCCGCGTGGCATGGCCCAGACCACTTAAGGGCCGGCCTTCTTCCTGGCTATTCTGACTGGTGTCCCTTCCAATAAAAACATCTGCCTCTTCCAGGCAGGATGACAAGCTGTTACTTGGCTGTCTGGCAATTTTCACTTTCTGATGGCAGAACGTCATATTCCCTGCCAGCAGCGCTAGAGTGCTGTAACAGGGCTAACTAATTCCATCCCGAGTTCCCAAGAGCATCTAGAAGAGAAGGAACACTACCACGAACGGAAGACGTGTGCTAGTCCACCTAGGCGCCCCTGCACCGTCGTGTCAGTGTGCACTCAATCTGGCCACGTCTAACATCCCTGCAGTCAGGCTGAAATGGAAATACATCAGATCCTCATTTAGAAATCAGGAGTAAAACAATTTAAATTCACTTACGCCCTGCAATAGCAGCTGTGGGGTATGACTTTGAAGTTCTCCAACTAGAAGCATGTGCCTTTACTTTAACTTCCGATCCAACTTTTAATTGTGAACAAAGACTTCTAAAATAAAAACAGCGCATTACATCAGTGTTCCCTTCAGTAAGAGCTAGTACAAAATCTTGTCTCAACCTGATGACACGCGCACAGCTTTGTTTAGCCCTCTCCTCTCCCCAAAACAGATCTCTGGGTTCTTCTTTTACGGCCAGACCAGCATCAACATAGCATTCTACAACCTTGCTGTTAGTAACCAGGTCTCTCCATTCACACAATGCAATTTTGCGTTTTCAGACCATATCTGACACACTATGTATGGTGGCGGTGATACGACTAGGGATATCATTTATCTTGTAAAGGCAGATTGTATTCAACTCACAATGAAACTTGTAACATGTTTAACTGCACTACAGCTAGCGATAAGGAACGCTTCGGTGCATGTACCAGATCTTCCCTAATGCTTGGACTACTGGAACTACAAGCAGTGGCACACCACATTACGTGGTAGAGCTAACTAAATGTGAAAACAAAATCAAATGATTTGGCATGTGTGATTAAAAGCAAGCTAAGCAACACTTTGGCATCCCTTCCTTCAGATTGTAAAATACATAAGAGGGAACTATATACAAAAGAAATGTTAAAAACTTAAAATCAACAGACAAACCTACTTAAAAACTAATTCACAAACTGGGATGGTCTTGCAAGTAAGCAAAGTAACACTTGTCCTATACTCTTTGAGTGGCTTAAATGAGGACTTTTGCCATTAAAATATTTTCAAATTAGGATTATGCAGCAAAGTGACTTTAAGGTACCGTATCAAATTCGTGTTTAAGTGGAAAAAAGAGGAACCAAAATGCCTCCAAGACAGTAGGCCACTGCTGACTTGAACCTGGGTGAGGTTGGCAGATGCAAAGTGGACAGGCGTGCACTCATCCTTTCCCTCAATCCGCTCCAACTAAGCAGGACTAGGGATGAAATATGATTGAACGCCTAGCTGAGAGACATAATAAAACTGAACCAATCCCAGTGTCCACTTCAGCTTTCCAAGTGTGTGAACTGTCCAGCCTCCGGTGTAAACCAACACATTCCAGTAGGATCTTGCGCATGCAAACCTAGAACGGTGTGACCTACAACATACAAAATAACTAAGCTCGACAGGACTATGTGAGTTTGGCCATGCAAACGAGGACCAGTGTGAGCTTGTGCGCATCTTCAGAGAGTTTTGACGACGAGTGAGTGCACAGCACAGTCACTAGGCTAATAAGAAATGCCTAGCTACACCATTTAGAGCTCATGTTTCAATGTTTTCAGTCATCATCCGGATGGGCTGAGAATACCAGTTAGTGACTTAAGCAGCTAATGACCATTGAAAGCTACAGATAGATAGATGAGCTTGTGGTGAAGTCCCAATACCTCAATATTTAGTTTTGAACTTATTTGTCATGTAGCATGAACAGAGCCCAGCATGTCAGAGCTTTAAGCAGGGGGATCAGGCTGGGAAGCAGCAGTGATTAATCTGCAAGCATGGTCTTTTGATGTGGGGACATTGGTCTCTGAACAGTAATGCTGCATTTGCTACACAAGTACTGTCTACTCTAGACGTATGGATGCTCACAAAGTAACACCTACAAAAAGACGCTGCTTCAACAAGGAACAGGAGCTCAGTTAAAACTCCCTACTCTAGTTCCAAACCCTTGCCGAGATGGCCCCTCAATTCACACTATATGCTTTATGGTATAAATGTATGGCAGACAACTCATCTGGAAATTGAATCCTGGTCAAGACAGCCAGCTGTTGGCGACTAGAGAAGAGTTAACACACCTCAGGCCCACACCTCAGGCCCACACCAAGGTGCATTCCACCTACTACCTGCCGTTAGTGCAGGCTGGGGCTCATCAAATCGAAATAAGTAAGACCAATTCCCAAAAGAAAGTTGAAAATCTGCGCTCGTAAAAACACTTCTACCAATGAGTGCAGCTCTGAGATTTTTCGCTGATCACAAAGACTGCTTGCACTACACCGGGAGGCTGAGCCAATCACAGGCTGCCAGACAAACGACCGTCAATGTTATGTGACATTTTAAGAGTCACTACTCCCAAATGCAAATGGTGAACATGGGTACATTTACACAACGAAAAAAAGGCGGCAGCAAAACGAAGTTGTATTGTCGACATGGAGATAACCCCTACTTCACACCACTATGAAGCTTGGGGAGGGTCCTTTCACCTGCACACCCCGGAAAGGGTTTACTTTCAGCCGTTTGCTGGAGCAAATCTAATCGGTTCCAGGGTGGTAAGGGCTGGAAAAGAGGCTTAATTGGCTGATTTGGGTTTTACAAACGTCCATGGAAAACGGCCTTCCTGCTCCCCCCATTTCTGTGTTCTTGTGGTTAGTTATGACGTTAACTACAGAGTGCCCAAGTGCATTTCCCCTGCTAAGTATCATTTTGTGACGTCAACATATGTTCACGAATCACCATCGAAAACGGCCTTAAGAATCGGCCCCATTAGTTTTCTAGAGAGCCTGCTGAGCACCGTACAGCTAGTTGCATCGAGTGCTTAAAGTGCTGATGGCTGATACGCTCGGCTCGAGCAAGTGGCACTTGTCCTAGATTCGGTCACATCTCTGAAAGGAAGAAAACAGACCCAGCATCTCCAACCGATTTCTTCTTCGAGAACCTCAGACCGAGAAACAGCAAGCACCCGCGTCAATTATTTACAGCCTGCTCTCAAAGGCAAGAGGTCACTGCGTTCACAGTAATAAGTTACCGGGAAGAGCAGCACCTCCCAGACACAGAACACCTCCAGCCAGGGAGGTTTCACGGCTTGCGAGGTCTGCAGCGGGGAGAGCACTGCACACCCACAAACAATTACACCCAAGACGCACCCCCCACGAGCTAGACCAGGCATCTACCCATAAAATAGGGCATGGCCTGGAGCGAGGTGGTACAATCAGGAGCGTTGAAGGGGGCGGGGTACAGTTCAATTCCAGTGTCTTAACAAGGAGCACAGAGACCCACCACGCGCCTGTGTGTTTGTGATCTAAGCCTTCAGCTGCCACACATCGCACTTCAGACACCCAGTTTAGCGAGAGGGAACCATAAAATCCGCTTCCGACGTTCACGCCGAAAGGAGAAGGTGAGAAGCTCATCTAGCCCCATAGCATCAATCTCTGCAGCAGTCAATCTGTGTGTGGCTTGAGGCCGCTGCTTAGTTCGGAGCGCGTCGAGGGAGGAGACGGTGGGCCCTCGTGTTATCTTCCTGTGGTGAGAAGCGTTCCCGGCCCAGAGCTCTGTCTTTAGACCAGGCTTCTGTACCACACACCTTAAGGTGCTTCTAGGCTATCAGACAGAGGTGTGCGCCTGTCCAGCCGAAAATGGAAACGCGGCTGGACTGGACGCTGGGAGTGTCGGCGTCAAAGAAAGCGGCCCAGAAGTCTCCTTTGTCGGCCCTGAATGGGCCCAGCCGTGCAGCTAAAAGGCCCAGCGGAGGGTACAGTAGTATCTGTGCACGGGCCCCTCCCAGCCTACTGTAAGGACAATCCCCGACACAGCCCCTGCGGACCGGATCAGCTTTCCGCCTGGCCTGTGGAACGCCGACCACCGGAAACACTATCTCCTCGCGTCTATTTCTGCACAGGCCCGGCCCACGTCGCTGAAACCAGATGCAGGCCAGGCCAGGCCATGCCAGCCAACAAAACCCGCTGCACAAGGCGCAGACAGGCGGAAGTGTACAGTGCTCCCAGAACGCTGGATTTCATGCCATCTTTCTCTAATATGTATTCAGTTCCCTGGAATCCACAGTATTTACCTCCGTTGGAAAACCGGGACACATGGCCAAGGGGAGAAGAAGCGATAGGAAAGCAATAGCAATAGGTGGCACGGGGGAAACCGTAAACGTGCAAGCCGGACTAGAAGAAGATGAAGCAAAATGGACAATGGACAGTCAAGAGCCAAACTAACTTAAGCCAATCGAGACAATGCTTGCCCCCCCCCCCTGCACTCTATTGTTTCCCTATCTTTTTCCTTTCCTTTTCCCCATGCGTTTCACCCTGTACCATGTAAATATGCTCTTTATTTTCAATAAAAATTACTGAAATAAAAAAAAGGAAAGCAATAGCTTGGCAAGTAACATTCTTACGGACACGAACCATGTGGCATGGCGTTCGGGTCGGTTAAATATATCATCACTTCCACGACTGCTCTCACTGGCTTAGATGGACACACACACACACGGACACACACGGACACACACGCACACACACGCACACACACACGGACACAGACACACGGACACAGACACACGGACGGACACACACACGGACACACACACGGACACACACACGGACACACACGGACACACACACGGAACCCCCCTCCCCCCCCCCCCCAAACAAACTCCATAGCACGGCTCCTCGAATGATACAAACTCTAGAGTAAACATTGGTCTACTTTAGCCCTATCACACAACCCTCCTGTCCAGTTGTGCAAAGGTAAGTACACGTCAGCACTTGCTAACGCCTCTCTGGAACCTATTAAGCGCTACAGGAAACTGGAACTAACGTGTTATATCACATTTCTCCTCGAGTCCTCGTCGACATATGGAATGGAAAAGACCAGGTCTAAAGCACAATAGTACAACTGTAATATGCGCCGCATCCACAAGGATGACCTTCCTTCAAACCTTTCAAGATTTTAGCCCCACCGCCCACATACTGTTGCTCTAAGAGCTGCCAGCCCAGCCCACTCCCCTTCTAGGCGTTCTGTGTCACAAATGAAGGCGAGAATGAAAACTTAAATAAAGTTCTTAAAAGCTCTATTTAAAACTTAATAGTGGTGTGTAGTGGGCTAAATCGGTTTTGCGCATTCTGGGATTGCGGGTCTCTTATGGGAAGAGGACGTACGACTACTGTTTATAACCATCAATTATTCCCCACATATTCACTACTCAACAGAAATCTGTGCAAGATGTTTCCACAAGATAACTTCCATTTTTATTTCTGATGCTTGTAGAGCATGGTCTCCAAGCAAAGGGAACAGAAATAGCTTACAATGAACTAAGGTGCAAGAGCCTCTAAGTGTGCCACCACACTCAATCAGCAAATGCTGGGAAACATTTGCCTTCACCCATAATCCTATCTACAGGTCAGTGGCCCACTGTGTCAGGAAAGGCACGAGTGGTACACTTGCCACCTCAATACTAGCATGGGTGTGCAATGCGAAGCAGTGCTTTGAGGGGGATTAAATAAAAAAGTGGGACGTGGGTCTCTAAAATGGGCACAGACGAAGAAGCGCAACTAAGAATTATTTCAGAGGCACAACCTATGTAATTATTAAAACATGTACATTAAAATCCTGTCCTTCATATGGTGTGCCACCTGATCAGTATTTAGGAGTTTGAACAAGGGGCCAAGGCTCTAGATAGCAGGCCTCAGACCGGTGTGGGCCGGATCGGACCAGTCAGGCTCAGTGGCCAACGGTGGCCACATTTTGCGTTCAGCAAGCAACCATTGGCAATCTGCCCTCTCCTTTCCATGTCGCTGATTGACACTCTAATGCAGCTGCTCCTAACTAGGTACCATCAAAACCTGGCATAGGCAACACTTTCCAAGGGAACACAACTGCTTTTGAAAATCAAACCATTTCAGCGATTAATAAAATACACATGCATAAAATAGGCAAGCAATAAAAGCTTAAACACTCAGGAAATGTGAAGGTAATTCACATGGGGGACAGAAAGGTTCTTGCTAGCCTAGCATTAATTCGTGGAAATGGCATGAGTACAGCAAAGGAAGCTTGTGTGGATGACTGGGTGACCTCAAGTGTCCGTGATGCATACATTCCTGCAGCCGCCCATTTTGCTCCATATCATTGATGGGCCACCAATTAAATGCCAGTTCACCTTTCTTTAGGATGGGACAAGTGTCAGCATCGTAGGAGCAGAGCTTTACCCTGAGGCAGGATAGAGAATTGGAAAGCAGGAGTCAGAAGCGCTACATGCTCCATAACACAATGTAGATATAATAGCTTGCACCGTTTCTGTACAAGTAATGACATTTAATCTATATCCTGTCAGTTTTTTCATTTGGTCACATGGCTGCCACCAGTGCATAGACCCTTGGTCATGATTTTAGGTGGCATTCAGTCAATGTTTGCCAAGAACTGGTTAAGCAGACAGGAAACGGAAGCAGACTTTCAGTTCTACTGGGCTGCAAGGGGCGATCTTTGTTTGGATGCTCTACGCCAGCTCAACTATGAGGTTGCAGGCAGGGGGCTTCAGACACCAGCTATCATCATCATCCTCCACATTAGTGGCAACTATTTTAGCAAAGTTAGAAAACGTGCCTTATTTGAAAATTTAGAGTGCGCGGTTTCAGCCATTGCATGGTCCCACGTCATCCTGAGAGACAGTCTCAAGATGGGACCAGTTCCTTGTGGGCCTAAATTGGTTGGTCAGGCCACTTGAACATTTGTCATTTCACAGGGATGGAGTTAATTTTTCAGACAGAGGCAACAATTTCTATATGGAGAACTTGGAGGCCATCGCTCCATGGCATAACAGAGTCTGGGGGAGGTTTGGTCAGTCAATGAACCACCCAGACCTATGTCAGGGGAGGAGTAATGTTTGGTCATAAAACAGGTAGACAATCTGGGCATCAAGAACATAAGTGCAGGCAAATTCAAGATGGAATTGGATTTTTAAGCCTTTAACTCAAGCCGTGGCAGGCGTAATACGGTCTCAACTGGAAGGCTGGAGACACCTGCTACAGAGATTGTCCATAGTCCTCCAAGGTACTCCATTACACAGCCCTGGGGATACTGGGTGGGTGGTGGCTGCGCCAGGGGACCAAAGTATGGCCTGGTTGCCAAGGCTTATCTCCCAATGGGTGTCAGGGGGAATACCTGTATTGGGTGGCTCTGGCATGGTTGTTAGTCACTCACTTTGCCACTGGATTCAAGCAAGCCTGGCTTAAGACGGCTGTAATGCCCTCACTTTGCCACTGGATTCAAGCAAGCCTGGCTGAAGACTGCTGTAATGCCAGAAACCGGTCCTAGGAAGCTTGTTTACGGTCCAGGAAAGTCCTGGCTTAGCAGTTCGGGCTGGACTGTTCCAATGAGGCACAGGGTCCGACTGATTTGCATATGGCCATGTCTGAACTGGGGTGGCAGAGTGGGCTAAAGAACGGTGATGGATTAAACTCAGATCTGTTGACTGGGTGTGAGTGTTTGATTGGTTCAGATACCCCGTCCCTCACCACCCCCTTTTGTACCGCATGGTTGTTTGGGGGACCAGCTGTTATACTAGCCCAAACTCCTCCTTTCTTGAGGAGGGAGGTAAGTTCTTCTTGTAGAGGACAACTTATGGAGGGCCCAGCCGGGTTATTGTCCTGGGTCCAAATGAATTAAATCAATGCCACAAGGGCCTGATGGATGGTCAACCATGACTCCTTTGGAGTTTTTGCTAGGAAATTTCATGTATTAGTTATGTCCATGTGATAATCACAACGCTGTACTATGCACATTGTAATTTTATATGAAAACTGAACATTTGTTGCGTTTATGAGGTGCAATAAATATGGGCAGAAAAGGGTATGTTCTTGAATGCAAACATTTGGGCTTGCATTGAGTGTTTTTAGAGAATCCGTTATAGGTTTATGAATTTGTAAATGTCTGTCTGCTTTGAGATATGACCGGTCCCGCTGCAGTCCCTAACCTGTTCTGTTATTGCATCCGAACATCTCGCACAGAAACAAACACACCTTGAACGAGTAAGCTCTAATGTCCTTGCCAATGCTTGCTGGCAGTATCAAACAGTTTTGTTGAAAGTAATTAGAAATGAAAATGTTTGACTTCACAAAATGTGAATTACATTAATAAGGTCTGTAGAAACAGCAGTGATCTCCAGAATGCCTCAATCACTCGTTTCCCCCTTCACACCAGTTTCCTCTGCAACCTCTCTGTTAGTCACTCAAGCTCTTTATCCCTCTCCACATCTTTTGGTAATCCCCCTAAAGCATCTCTCACAATTAATCTCTCTGCTCTTTGGTACTCTTTTCATTCCTCTCTACCTCACCATCCACACCCCCATGTACACAACCTACCCACTAAACTGTAAATCGTTTTTTTCCCCTTTGCTACCACCCATATTTCAAGAATTGTGCATCTGCTTCACACACTTTCCCAAAATTCCAATGTACACATATGTGACAATGCTTCTATAAATTCCGCTGAGAGGCCAAGGGTTGAATGAGCATGTAGTCTGAACACCTGTATGATCCACTAATAGGCACTGTGAGAAACTGGGTATCCTTGAGAGCTCTGGAGCCGAGGCAAAGACCCTCTGAACTCACCTAGAGGCAAACTCAGCAGCATGCATTATTAAAATAGAAATATTGCATTAAAAAAAAAAACACAAACGTCTAGAAAATGCATTGCTCTTAAGGAATGCTAGATGAAATCCAGCATGGACTGCACCGCTGACATAGAATAACCTTGTAGGTTTTTAAAGCCACTGCTCGGAAACTGATCGTTTTATTGCCCGTAAAATGAACATAGGAGAGGGCCAGGCGGGGAATAGTCTCTATGTCCTTTGTTAATTAGTGCCGGGTGTGAGAGTCAGCAGGACCCGACCTATGGCGGAAAAAAATGGCATAGAGTATAACAGCATCAGGTCCGAGTGTACATAGCCGAACACATTACGTATCTGGTCCATCCACAACACACTCATTTTCCAGAATTCTTTCGCCGTTTATGTCGTGTAAAACCACAGTTTTGCAGCGTGAATCTTTCTGGATTCACTATGCTGTGCATATTCCGCGGTCTTGTGGTCTTTAACCAATGCCCAGGTCAAGTACAGCCGGCAACAGTGGGAAGAAGGATCACTGTTTCCAACGCCAGTCGAAAGAAACAGGAAACTATTTATGGTCAAGTGAGCAACAAAGCAAACAATTTTGAATCCTCTTTGCCTTGCTTTCACGCACAACCATCTTGGTAATTTTCTTGAGACCTGGCTTTTCACCTGTAGGTTCTCCATTTGGGTAGGTAGTAAACACGTGCTTTCTATGGCAGCACCAGGAAGACATACTGGGCGTTTTAGTGCTGTTAAAAAGCTTAGTGAGTTTTCAGAGTCTTTCTTTTTTATTATAAAGTTTTATAATAGCGATTGGACCACACTTTAAAGATGAAGGTAACACACACAGATTATGGGAGACAAAATAGGTTGCTTTAAAAAACAGACAAAACGATACTGTCACGTGGGAAATGGTGGCTGCAAAAAAATGGCCTCAGAGTTCCAAAGCAGACAGACAACGCTAGCTCTAGATGACTTCTGCTGCTATGCCACTGGTGGGCCTCGGCCTGGGCTCCGTTTTAACGACCTTGCTTTTCTGGTCTCCAGTTGAGAGGTAAAAAGATGATTCAGCAATTTAAGTTTAAAAAAAGAGACCTGAGTGAAGGTATGCCTTATGAAAAACCCTATTCCATCAGATATCTAGAGAAACATGAAAACAAACAACAAAAAAATCCTTCACTCTTTTATCCCTCCACTATCCTTTTCAATCAAAATTAACAGACTAACATGTTCACTACTCAAATTCTATATTCAACTATACTAACTCACCACTAATCCTTTATGGGTTCCAGAGTGGCGTGCTTCAACACCCCATCAGGGGTAACAAGTGCTAGATGAATGCAAACCTTTATTCGCCTTTTATCCCTCCACTATACTTCTCATTCCAAATAACTGACTAATATCCACCACTGAGATTACTTTCATATTTCACTATACTAATTCACCACTAATCCTTTATGGGCTTCCGGAGTAGCGTGCTTCACCCCCCCCCCCCCCCCCCCCTCCCTTCAAGGGTAACAAGCGATATATAAATGCAAACCTTTTTATCTCCTCTATCCTTCTACTATCATTCCAAATAACTGACTAACCTATCCACCACTTGAAATGTACTTGCATGTTTCACTATACTAATTCAACACTAATCCTCTCTGGGTCCCGGAGTAGCATGCTACTCGCCGAAAAAGCGCTTCGACGCCTCAACAGGGGTAGTAAGCGCTCTATAAATGCAATTACAATACAATACTTGCGGGCTGCCTGCATCTCTGGGATGCCGCGTTCTATTAGTAGATGCATGTCAACGTTTGCTGTATGTCCAATTGAAGACTCACAGGAGCCACCTGCATTAGGCCTCTGGCGCTGGAGGAACAAGCTTTATTTGAGGGGAAGCAACATATACTCAACTGCTCCCCAATCACTGCTAAATAAAACAATACAATTCAGGTTTGGGGTGGCCTCGCTGGGAAGTAGACACGTGCATGTGAACCGTTCCAGCCCTCCCCTTACGATGGGAAGCGGTGATAAACACAGGCGTTTGCAAAGCAAACAACCTTCTTGGCACCCAGCCCCCAAACCTTAAAAGATCAAAGGCAGAGGCCATGGGAACCGAAGGAGCCTGGGAGGGGCTAGGTAGCCTCCACCACCCTATCTGTGGCCGACGGTAATCGGCATCTCGCAGCACAAGAGCCCCAGCCTTCCCTCCCCGGCAGAGGCAGGCCCTGCACTAATAGCTTAAAGGGGGGATAATCCCTTTCAAGTGAACCATTTTAGACATGGCGGAAAGAGATTAGATCACGCATGCACACAAGAAATGCTTTAAACTTGGCCCAGAATGGCTCTTCTAAGATTTCACCTCCTAGCCGCTTCTTCAAAGAGCAGACAGCACACGCTGCCATGGCGGCGCAGAAGGCAAGGGCAGGGTTGTCGGGATCCTCCGAGAATGCATGGCAAAGTGGGCTCAGGGAGACCCCTGATGAGAGCCGGCGCTCTTCTGCAGTCTTGCACCGATGAACTTGAATAATTCTAAAACGTTTGTTTTAAATACCGTTTACCTTTAATTTATTTTCAGTGAGGGATGTGTGAGAGTCTGTCAGTACATTTTGCAGAGAAATGTGTTTATGTTTCATCCATAAAAATGTGTTTTAGATCAAACAGAACCTCACAGATGAGAAACGGGAGAGTGTCCCAGATATTATTTGCAGTAATAGTAGTGAGCTGCTGCTGTGTTACAATATTGAGAACACACCTCACTACGCCTGAATATTACATGTAAACATTTAGAATGCGAACAAGTGTGGCTGTCAGTGGACTAGCCAAAGAGGACATGAAAGAGCTGACCTAGGATCATAAATTCACAGAACTGTTCCAAACCGGGGTCCCCAAAGTACGTTTGACCCAAGGCCCCAAAATCCATAAGATGTCTGAGGGCATCCTCCCGCTGTACCCAGTCTGCTGCTGAGGCCTCACGAGAGGTCTCGACGGCTTTAATGTCACCCGTTAGCAACGAGAGACACGCACAGCTCCTCCCACAGAGCCCCCGTGCACAGGGAGAGTGATTAACGAGGCATCCTGTATGGGTGAGCTGCTGTAGGAACAGGCCACAGTTCCTCCTGTGGAGCTCCTACCCTTCCCCGGCTCCCCCTTAACAGGATACGATTGAAAGGTATCATTTGTGGTAACAAGTCCATGTCCCTCCTAAGTAGGCCCCTTCTAAGGAAGTGTGATGAACGAGGATTCCTTTGAGAGTGGTACTAAAGGGATACAATGCTTTGCAATGCATACTTTGCAATGCAAAGCAGGCCTTCGCACTCGGTAACATTTTATAGCCCAGGAAACAAAGCAAGGGGCAAGATAGCTTCATTATAAAATGCCCTGCTATAAAGCGCGATGGCAGTTTGCAACCTCGCAGAGCTGTAAGCAACAGATGTGGTCACCCAACTCAAGCACAAAAACAGTGACCATTTCGGGTTTCACAATGATCCCTACAGAACGCGCATTAACCCACGAAGTGATCTTCCCGGTTTACCTACGAGATGAGTAAGTCTATCGAAGAGCGGCTGTAATGGAAGCTTCTCCACAAGAGTAACTGCTCTTCGAAGAACAGTAGCCCTAGGAGCACGGGATACCTGGAAGGTTTTTATAGTATAAAACGTTACAAGTCATATGTGCAAGGTCACATGTGGGGCAGATGTACACTTACTTCTAAATGAGCTGCAAGGAATTTTGTTCAAGTTTTACACCATGGAGGCCTTCTAAGTAAAAACCCTTTGGCTGAGCTCTAACCACCCTGCAACGGAGGCGTTGAGAATGACAAAGCATTGGGTGCCAGGACTGAAGAATCATACCTACAACTAAATGACAAGGTTCGGTTTCAACATACTGGGTACGCCTTCCATGATCCTGTGATGTACAGGTAACACCCTGTGCTCCGGAGTGCCTCCAAGAGCTATTCCCATCTCTTGTAAGAATAGATCAGTCCACCTTATCACAATTCGTATCCGGTCTGCGCTACAAGCCACAAATGATGTGGGGCTTGGCTGGAGGCAGCAATAGGCTTGATCAGCGCCTTCCTACCACCATGGAGGGAGTAGCAGGAGATGAGCCTCCACAGTCAGTTCCAGATGTTCCTCATTAAAAAGGTGCTAGTCACTCTCCAGTGGAGTAAAGCAATTACCATACATTTTGCTGTTTTGTGTTTTATTCACCATCCTTGGAGGAAAAAAAAAAAGGAAAAAGATGGTTCTCATCATGAACCACGCTCTCCAGAAAGCTCTAAAAACGTAAGTCAATAACACTTAAAGCCACACATGCCTTAATTCACCACAGCACCACATTCAGTCCATGCTGAGCTAGGGCGGATCAAGAGAGCATGGCGGGACATGCGTTTTTTTGTTTCCACAGAGCTAGTCACTCACTTGTGTCAAAGATGGACAATGGCAAACACGACTGCACTGGTATCGCAACAAATTCACATCAAGACTTCCAACACTGGCCAACAGTGGGTGGGCACACCTGCCAGGGACTTATCACCGCCTGTCAAAAAGAACCCAAAAACACAAAGGAAGAGAGCTGCGCTGCTCCAAAAACAGAAGCCTTGAGCCTACACATGCTGCGCAGGTCTACCAGGCCAGGTAGATTTTGAGTGGCTTCATGAAATGAAAAATGATTTTGAGTGGCATAAACCCAGGGACAACAATATTTGGCAAACTCATTCGAAAAAACAATACACCATTAGGAATTTTGGAAGGTCTTCTGTGTGAACTACCAGAAGCTGCATCTCCTACACACAATGACTTGAATTTCGCATTTTCCTACAGAACGCTGGGTGCAATAGGCACATTTATTTGGGTGGGTGGGGGGTGCAAGATCATTTGAAACTGAAATATTCACTAAGTGCACAGTACTTCGTTGCATGAACACAAAGTCCAGTCAAAAGGCAAATGGTGGGAGTGCGCACAGTAACCCCGCAGTGTATTATTTCCAGCCAGCAGTGGGTGCAGCTTTTTGTAATGAGCTGAACTGTACAGAGCACAGCACTGTGCCCGAGCTGTTAGTACAACGCTGCTCTTTCGCAAGCTCATAAAACAAACCTTTGACGAGTAATAAACCGTAATTATCTTCAATGCAGGAAGATTGCGCGATGCAAAACAAATGCCAGATGCCGATTCACTTTTATTCATATTTTAAACGCCAGAAGCTCTACTCTGCTGTGAGCAACGCGCCTTTCAATTACACAAAAGTACACTAGAAGCAAATAAAACTAAGGAGCGGAGGCGGCGGGCGAGCTCGGGCGGCAGCAGGGAAGGCAGAAGGGAGAGCAGGCCGGCCGGAGCCCTGGCAGAGAAGGACGGATTGGCGGCGTCTTCGGTAGGCGGAACGAGTCATCACCGGGAGGGCCCCGCGGGCTTAGGGCCCTTCTTCGGCCCGGGCACTGCAGAGTGAGGGGACCCCAAGAACAGGAGAAGGGACCTACACCGGTCCGAAAAAGAGATATCCGAAACCGGCAATAAAGAGAGCCCCCACCAGGGGCAGCTCTAGGTTCATGGGGGCCCTGGGCATGGATTGTAGGTAGGGTGCACCGGAAGAGGGGGTCTGGGTGGGACGGAGCACGGAGGCCAGTGAAGAGGGGGTGTTCAGGGTGTTTGAAAGTGGAACAGAGCCGGAGGCGCACCAAATCCCTGCCAGGGGCCAACCCGCAAATATGTGGATTCATATATTAAGGATAAATATTGGCGTGGTGGCCCCTGGGGTTTGGTGGCCCTGTGCAGGTGCACAGCTTGCACATGCCTAAGGCCGCCCCTGCCCCCACCCTAAGTACATAGCGAGAAGGTGGTGAAAGGAAGAGTGCCCATGCACCTACTGTAGGATAATAGAAATGTATGTTAATGAGCACTTTCAGAACATAGGGGCACACTCCCTTACACAGCTAGCTGGGCAATGCCTTTAGTGCGGCAGGTTGCAATGAGAAATCTAAAACCTCAGATCCTGTGTGTTTGACTGCATTCACCCTCATACTTGCATCTATACATCTAACATGTTCCCGTATAAATTCCAGTCAGTGCAATCCTCTACACGTCATCATCATGTTAAAATGGTGACATTCGCTACAAATATAAATTCTTCCATAAATATGTCCAGGTTAGGCACTTATGGCTCAAAAGCAACCTCAGTGCCACTCATGTTCCCACATCGCAAAATATTACACCCGTTTTTTTGCTGGACTTTGCTAAGGGACCCAATGTGCTTAACTACTGGCATTAAAGAGTACTACCAGCTGAAACGCTTGACATCAACTTTTAACAGATTGGCAGCTTTGGGTTTCCTGCGAAAAGGATACATTTGAGAGCAGAAATCAAGACAGACACGGACATAACATGGTACCCACTGACCCACAATCTTAAGTGGAGCACAGGCATACGTGAGTATTCCCACTAGTTTGTAGTAATTCTCTAGGATTCGGGAATTCCGAGTAGTTTGCATTTTGCTAGCGTTTGTCAGGTAGGTAGAAGATAGACCACTGGTGAGCCCAGAAATACAATTAGAATTCCAAATTCGCAAAAGTCTTAGAACATAACGAGTCAAATGGATGGAATCAATCAGATTTTCAAAAAGTCGATTCTACTCAGGAGTAGTCAGGAGACTAGCATTTGCAGCCGACTAACTTGATTTGTGGCAAGTAAATAAATGACAATGTGTACATCTTTTCACCTTTCAGTATTCCCTTTATGCAGATAGATTTGTCAATCGCTAAACATTTCCAAAAGGTTTCTTAAGCTCTGCATGGATCAGCTTTTACATTAGAAGCTGCTGGTGCAGGATAATCCCTATAGATAAATTATGTAATAGTGACACTGAATCTAATAAACATTTTATTGATCCACCAAGGGCTAGTGAACTAACATTGTGGTAACATTAAATGTTCTTTGATTCCTAGGTAAAGACAGATCAGTGAGGTTTACATTATGTATCAAGTACCCCCTTAGACTTAAATCTTACTTTCAACACATTTTTCTCTGCTCCCTAGTATGTTAAACTTTCATTTCTCAAAAACTACTTAACAGATTTACACAATCACAAAAAGCATATTTTTTGGACCAGGATCTAGCTTTCTGCCAAATCTTGTGTAATTTCATTCAGTCATTTTGGCTGTTGCTGTTTCCAGGTTCCCTGTGGGAAATTGCACAGGGAAATTGCATTTTGGGACCTCCCTTATGACCCTATTTGACTGATCACACCATTTCCAGGAAGGAGTTTAGATACACGAGACTTTTTGAGGGGGGGGGGGGGGGGGGGGGGACACTCACATGGTCCTTTATTTATAACCATCCAAAAATATACATTTTCTAAAGAAACGTGGTTCTAACTAACTACCCAGTGGCAACTGCCTATTGGAAATAGAGACAGACAGAATGTGTATCTGCCTGGAGGGCCAGGGAGGGGGTTTCGGGGAGGATGTACAGTTGATTGTGTACAAAATGTATGTATTAATCTATTAAACTACAATTTAGCTTTGGATGGTGCCAGAAAACGAAGTAAATGAGGTGGCAACTTAATAGCATGCCATCCATTGTGCATAGTGCAGAATTTCCAATGCTCACACTTAAGTTTTTGGACAGCTAAAATGTTAATAAACTATGGACATTTACTGCACATAAAAAAATTCGGAATATTTACTGTAGCAAAATGTGTTACTGCAAAATAATTTATGGATGTTCGGAAAATAACAGTCTAAGAACAATAAGAGGCATTCAGTTATGTAATGTTATGCAGCAATCGCACGACCAATTACACAACCTATCCGTAAAAGCAGCATTTAAGCAAAGCCATTTACTTTGGTTTTTACAATGTAAATCCTTTTCAAAGGAGGATCACCAAAATGAATTACTCAGTCGACCATTCCACAGTTCCGACTCAATACTCCCCCATACCTTTAATATATGTACCACAAGCTACAGTATTACCACAGTATGAAAAGGAGTGTGCTCAAAGCTGGTTTACAATTGAAAAAAAAACATCCATTACATTTGAACTACAATTCTTAGGAACCAGCTCGTGTGCATACCAGAATATCCCACGTTGCATTATTACCACTTTACATTCAGTAAATTCAGACATTGAGGATCTCATGATATTAAAGAAGCAACAGCCAAGACATTGTTAAAAGGAGGCGCTTTCTGGAGACAACGTTTCCAACAGATGTAATTAGAAAATTAGAGATTGCAACAAGCAAATGTTTCATTGAAGAAAGTTGAATTAAACATCAGTGGAAAGGTTGCTTGCCTCCAAAATGTAATACAATGAAATACTGAAATGTACTACGGTTGTTTGAACAGTGGGTCCAATCAATTCCACGTCAAACCACGTTCTTGCGTCAGATGTAGACATCTGTACATATAATGTAATTAATTCCACAGAGTTGGGGGTGAGGGGGATCTCACAGGATGCTAACATCCAGAAACAACCATTACAGATTATCAACTATAAAAGGCAATTGCCTCTGGGTCATGGTCGTGGACAGAATACAAAATGAAAATGTCCAATTCATCTGACCAAACTATTGGTCGAACAACTGTAATTCTCTTTCTGCAAAAGCAACATGCTTAAGATTTGCGACTTGCAAAACTGATGCAGCAAAGAGCCGTTACATTTAATATGCAGTAAGGCTCCTGTACAGTGTCACAAGGGTGCAGGGCTGAATAAGGCCACACGCTGTGAAGCCTGTTCCAGGCTGGTTTTTCATCGGGCCTACCAGAGAAATGCTTGGTAAATTGGACGAGGCCATTACTGGAAGAGAGCAGACATCATTACTGTCTCCCGATAACAGCCTGTTATTGGAAGTACTTATCCGAGTATACAGGGGGAAGCCACCAATTGAAACAGACACCCAGATATACAGGCCTGTAATTGATTAAAAGTGCAGCTGTTGAGGAAGGGCATGCAATTTGTGACCATCATCCACGACTTCGAGCTTTTCCATCAATGGTTAAGTATGCAGTGCTCTGCTCGCCCATCAAATTGCAAAGAAACCCAACGACACATTGCATTCAGAGACATTAAACACTGACTTGAAAATATGTACGTTAGTGCTGAGCTGGTCGGAAGAAAAGAAAAAAAAACACTTAAAACCAAACCCATAAGACAATTCTAAATGTAAGGGAAGGCTCACTATACTGATCTGACATGAAATGCACGTTTTGCTGTTATCAGAGGTGTGGTGAACATAAGATTGAAAGGAACTGCAGCAACACCATGCACTTAAAACTCACCCATCTGAAAGGCGCTGGGCATATCCGAACAGTGTCTGAGCATTATGGCCAGTTACATCAAAGATTTGAAGCAATTGATACTGCCTTAGAGTAGGGGGTAGTTTGGGTAGGAAACAAGCAGTACTTAGTATAACGCCAAATGTGTGAGAAGGCTGCATAATTTCATATTTAGTGGAATCTGTGTCTTTGCCACCCATAACATCCTAGAGCCAAATTGGACCAGACTGATAAGAGAAATAGAAACATCAAAGCTGGAGCTGCCCACAGGTAGCACAGCACATCTCTGTAACTAGACCAACGTGGGAAACCCATCTAGGCCAGGGCAAGCAGTCTGCCAAACCACAAGAGAAACTCTACCCACACATCAGCAAGTCTACAAGTACTAAACCTCCAAATAGTTGATTTTTGTTTTTCTCATCTGGGCGGCCAGACCTAATGATGGTTGTGCCGACATGATGAACAAAAAGATACAATTAGGAAGCCATTTTAGGGTCAGGCTTGCACATGAGTAGTAACAAAAAGAACGAATGTATGAGAAAGAATGCAATAAGTGACGACTAACAGTACTTTGAAACAAAAACTGGTCCCCATTAATTTTAACGTAAGGTGGGTTACATCCAAATAGCCATAGCACGAAGTGACAGCTTATCTTCCTGGGCTGAGACATGTCTGCGGTAGACCTACTGGTAACAATAGGCCATTCAAGCCAGACCTAGAAAAGGGTTCCTTTACTGGAGACAAAATGACCAGCACAAACCTATTCCTGTCATTAGGTTCGAAAAGTAGCTCACTCGAAGTGTGTTTACACGAGCTGACGAGTTATATAGCGCACATCACAAACTGAACTGCTTCATGGCACTTATCTATCCCTCAACCAGGTTAATTTCACTGCCCTTAGTTAAGTCAACTATACCGACCGAGTGAGGGCCTCTAGAACGCGGAACTAGGCAGGACTAAAATCCCGTAGGTGCCATATTGGGCGTACCGCTGGTTCAGCGGGCTAGGGTTCAGGGCGATTAGGCCCTTCACTACAAAATGCACCTCCCACCTCGGCCGCGCAGCGGACGAGCGCAGCGGGCGAGACGATGGCGTCTGCGCTAGGCAGAGCTCAGAGCCAGGCCCTATAGACAATCCTCATTTGCCCTCACTCAGATACTCGCGAGAAGCTCTGCTACACATGAAACGTGAGGTTAAAACTCAATGCCTACACTCTGTGCTTGGGGACAATCCCTCCAACCACTGCCTTCACTGCCCATACAAGTTCAACGTGAATAAGCCTTCACAAACAACTCACACCCTAATGCGCACTGCCCTAGTCAATTGTAGATCACTCCCTAAACACTGTAGAAATATATCATACCTTAGAAAATCTTCAGCTGGATATTCTCTTTCTGACGGAGACTTGGCTGGGACCCGACTCTGACCCCGACATCATTAAGTCCCTTCCTCCTATCTTTCTTATCCAGCATGTTGACCGAACAAAAGCGAGGGGAGGGGGAATTGCAATCATCTATAGGGATCATCTTTCCTGCCGCCTCCAAGGCAGCCCCCTCACGGACTGTGAAAATGTCCTATTTTCGATCCAAATCTCCCCATGCAGATCTCTCTCAGGGCTTCTTATCTATCGCCCACGAGGCCCCACAGGACAATTTTACAACTCACTCATGGAACACTCAGGAATACTAGCTGCCACTCACTCCACTTTCATTTATTTATTTATTTTTATTTATATTTAATTTTATAGAGCGCACAGCTACCCGGAGGTTTCCCGGCGCTAAACCAGCAAGGAAGGTGTACAGTCGCATAGATTATTGATCGAAAAGCCAAGTTTTTACATCTCTTCGGAACTTTAGATAGTTGGGTTCAATCCGAATAGACAAAGGGAGAGAGTTCCACAGGGATGGTGCCAGAAAAGCAAAAGATCGACCACCCATTCTGGCTCTCTTCCTCCTAGGGATCTGAAGTTTATGTTGACTGGATGAGCGAAGAGTGCGGGAGGGAAGGTACGGATGAATTAGAGATTTCAAATACTGAGGGGCCTTGCCAGTGTTAATTTTATGTATAAGACAGAGAGCCTTGAATTTACAGCGACTGTCAATGCATAGCCAATGGGGGCTAGGACGGTACAGGGATGTGGAAGATTTGTACGGTAATTTACACAATACACGGACTGCCATGTTCTGGACCGTTTGCAATTTCCGGATTACCCCTTTGCCCGCTCCCAGAAAGAGAACATTACCATAGTCCAGGCGAGATGTTATTAACGCCTGGACTACAGTTTTCTGGGTTTCCAGAGGAAGCATCCAGGTGATTTTCCTCAACCATTTGAGGATGGTTATACAAACGGAAGAGACTCTCACGGCATGTTGTCTCATGGACAGCTGGTCGCCAAATATTATTCCCAGGTTACAGGCTGTTTTCGAAGGGTTAGGAGGGGTGCCCATTTGAACAGGCCAGTGAGAGGGTCCCCAAAAGGCAGGATTGTTGCCAAACAGGAGAAGTTCAGTTTTCCCTCCGTTCAATTTTAGCTTGTTATGCACCCAAGAGGCAATATTGTTGAGACCATGACAGAGGGAGGATGTAGTGGAGTGATGACTGGTGGAGAGAGAGAAGATGATCTGTGTGTCATCTGCATCATGATCCTTGGGGACCTCAACATCCACTTCGACAAGGGTGAAGACAAAATAGCCGCTGAGTTAATATCAGACCTGGAAACCCTCCAGCTCAGGCTACAAAGTAGACACCCCACCCACACAATGGGTCACCCCCTGGACCCCATTTTTTCCAACATCCCTGATCTTACGACACTATGTCCTACGCCGCTACCATGGACAGATCACTTTTTAATATCGCTGAACTGGCGGCTCCCCACCATCGCTCGACCCAACCCTCCAGCTAGCAAACCTATTCGCCCTTGGGCCACATTAGATCTAGGAAAATGGAAGCACAAATAGGAGCGTTCCTCCCCTTCTCTAGACCCTAGTCCTGCCTCAGCCGACTCCCAGTTCTCCAAATGGATCGAGGGGTCACTGGAAAAGACCCTGCCGAAAAAACCTACCTGTAAACCTCGGTGCAAAATTACCTCGCCATGGTTCACCCAGGAAATACGCCTCCTAAAAAAGACCTGCAAAAAAACTGAAAGAGAGTGGAGAAAAAACTTCGACCCTATCAAAAAACTAGAATACAAGCATACTATTCTGAACTATAAAAAGACCCTCAAAATCGCTCAATCCAAATTTTTTGAAGAAAAAATCAAGTCACCATCCAACTCATCTAGGGAGACCTTTCAAATTGCCAAAAAACTTTTGATTCCAAAATCAAGAACATCCTCAACTCCCTCCCCGCCCAATTACCAGAAATATCCTCCCTTCCTGATCTGTCCAGCTCCTTTCCACATACGGACGAACCCCGTCTAACTCGGTTCACCCCCATGACTATAGATCAGGGGTCTCCAACAGGTCGATCGCGAGCTACCAGTAGCTCGCCGACCCTCCGAGGGTAGCTCGCGCTGCTCTTTAATTATTACGATGTCATTTGCAATTTTATTTTGTATCCCGTTGTTTTCTTTAAGAACTTTCAGCCCTTTTTCACAACTAATCTGCTCTTGTCCGCCCTCACACAAGCCAGCTGCTCTGATTGGCTCTAGTAAGTTTAGCTGGGGCGGGGCGGGCTGAAGTACGTTACGTTTTTTTCCCTCCTAGTAGTCACGAGCCACCTGTGTTTTCCATGCTGGCACCACGCTTCGGATCATCTTCCACGCTCTTGGGTCTCCTGGAGCAGCTCTGATGTAAGAGGGGCTCCTGACCCTGAATGAGCAGAGTCGCCGGCTAAAAAGCACTCTGCTTGCAAGGCCTTTTGATTTTAGCGCTGTCTGCCACTGCACTTTAGATCTGCCTTCAGTAATAAAGTGCAGTGGCAGGCAACGTTAAAATTAAAAAGTCCTTTCAGGCACTGGGGCCGGGCCGATATTACTTTGGCAGTGGATGTAATAAAATGTAAGGTTCTTGTTGCCTGAAGAACGTTATTTTTTTCCTCGAAGTCACGCGCCACCTGTGTTTTCCATGCTGACACTGATCATCTTCCATTTTTGGGCCTCTCGGAGCAGCTGCCCCTGACCCTGAATGAGCCGAGTTGCTGGCTAAAAAGCATTAAGTGCTTGGAAGGCCTTTTGATTTTAGCGTTGTCTGCCACTGCACTTTATAATTAGATGTGCCTCCTTCAATAATAAAGCACAGTGGCACCGATGTTAAAATTCAAAGTCCTTGCATGCACTTTTAATTTGAATGTCAGCTGCCGCTGTGCTTCACTACTGTTAAAGCAACAGTTGGAGCACAGTGGCAGCCGATGTTAAAATCAAAGGTCCTTGCCTGCACTGAACTCCTTTCACAGTCATGCAAGGGCAAATATATAGCGCAGTGAAGTAATCACTGAAAGGATTTCATTGATTACTACACTGCGCTATATATTTGTCTTTGCATGACTGTGAAAGCAGTTCAGAGCATGCAAATTAAAAGTCCTTGCATGTACTGTGCTGCAGCTAGGGCGGCGCTACCTATGCCACCGGGTGCTAAGGCGGACTTCGTGTGGGGCTGCCAATATAAACATAGAAAACACCTGCTACTGCGTTCCTGGCCTCCAACACCTTTCTGCCAACAATAAAAATGTCAAACAGGGTGATGAATGTACTTCTTTGAAACAGAGAGAGAGATCTGTGTGTAATTTGTAAACTTACAATACAAAGGAAGTTTTTACTCACAGTGAGGTAGAACAGAGGGTCAATATGCCTGCTGCAAAGAAGGTGCAGATTGTTGCTAGCTAGCTCTTTGGGTTAAAATCCTAACGTAGAACAGTGAGCAAGTAACTTATCAAAGAGCTGCATGAAAACTGCAAGGTATAGGCTTGCTGGCCTGGGCTGGACCATTATGATTTCCCCCAGTTGTTGCAAAATAGGTTAATTTGGGTAGAAATCAATTCCTATTAGAATCCCCCAACCGTGTTGTTAGGAGTTAGGGGGGTTTAAAAAAATTCTATGTTTCTGTCTCCCCTGACCAAGCACTTTTAAACTATCCTGCATACCAGTATGGATGACTTGTGACTCCTATACCTTCTTGTCCTCTGTCTTATGTAACATTTCACTGATTGATTGTCTTTGTGTAAATCTGTGTCATTTAAAGTGTTCTGACACCTTACGGTCCTGATTTTGAAGCTATTATTAATTGAAAGGTCGTACACCGGTTTGCCAACAGCACACATGCAGAGTCTTTTCTTTCAGTGTTATTGTGTACAAACAACAGTATGGGCTCTGAAGAAATAGGTTTAACGTCAATGAAACTGGGCGTGGGAGGTCTCTCGTTAAAATGCGTGAGTTGCTTGGGGTTTAGTAGCTCACGACGATTTTCACTGACCAGAGGTAGCTCTCACTACACAAAAGGTCGGAGACCCCTGCTATAGATACTCTCTCCCCTATTCTTCACTCAATTAAAAGTGGATCCCCTCTAGACCCGGCACCTCTTAACATCTTAAAATCAGTTGCCCCTACCATCCTTCCGTCTATGGCAACCTTGATTAACATCTTGCTGGCCAATGGTATTGTCCCACCTAACTGGAAAAAAGCAATCATCAAAGCCTTAATTAAAAAACCACATTTAGATCCCCTAGAGTTAAGCAACTATCGACCGATATCCCTGCTTCCAGGCATTAGCAGGATCGCCGAAAAATGTGTCAACCGACTAGCCTCGAACCATCTCGAAACCAATGACCTCCTTAAATCTTCACAGACTGGCTTTAGACCCGGCCAGAGTACGGAGACCGCGATGTTGGCGGTTTTCGAAGAGGCGCGAAAGATCACTGACTCAGGAGGATCAGTGGCAGTGATCCTCCTGGATCTTAGCGCTGCCTTCGACACCGTCAACCACTCAATACTGGTCAATAGGCTCAGCGACCTTGGTATAGCATTGTCGGCCTTGTCCTGGCTGGAATCCTTCCTGAACGACAGGTCATTTCAGGTAGCGGACGGCAACTTCACCTCTAGGCCCACTGCTATACACTGCGGGGTCCCTCAGGGCTCATCCCTGAGCCCGACCCTTTTTAACGTTTACATGTCTCCCCTCGAGAAAATTGTTGCCCTATTTGGAATTAAGCTTTTAACCTATGCGGATGACACCCAGCTGGTGGTCTCTCTCACTCAACAAAACCAATCCCCCACTAATCTCTACACCTGCCTCAGCGACATTACCAAATGGATGGACATGTCCCATCTCAAACTCAATGGTGGAAAGACGGAGATCATGGTCCTGGGCAACCAATCACACTACCGCCCTGAGTCCCTATGGCCTCCTTGCATGGGCACACCACCCAACCCTAAACATGAGATCAAGAGTTTAGGAATTTGGCTGGATGAGGACCTTAACTTCTCCACCCAAGCAAGGAAAACTGCCGGCGTCTGCTATGGTCTCTTACGGACCGCCAGAAAAATCCTTCCCTTACTTCCGGCCCAATCCCAAAAACTACTGATTCGGGGCCTTGTGATGTCCCGTCTGGACTACGGCAATGCCCTATATCTGGGGACCCCCAAAAAGGTATTGACAAAACTCCAGACGGTGCAAAACACCACTGCCCGCCTTCTCACAGGAACACACCGCCGCTGCTCAGCCAAGCCAGCCCTCAAAGCCTTGCACTGGCTGCCCATCCAGCAAAGAGTGCATTTTAAGGCCCTCTGCACTACCCACAAAATCTTGCAGGGAAAGGCCTCACCCATCCTAAAGGACCTGGTCACCCCCTACAGGACTAATAGAACCCTCCGCTCTTCTGATGACAACCTGGCATCCATACACAGGATCAAAAAAGTCCGCTCTGGAGGCAGACTATTTGCATACAATGCCTCCAGGTTATGGAACTCACTACCCTCTGATATTCGGGCTCAGCCCAATCTTCTTCCATTCCGTAAGGCACTCAAGACCTGGCTGTTCCCATAACACCCCTTCCCCAATTATTGTCATATCTATCACTAGCGCTGGGACGCTCACGGGCAGCCATGCGCTTTACAAATCTGTAAAATACAATAAAATAAATAAATAATACCAAATATTTAATACAAAATGCAAATCAGATGACTACACCTGTAGTCAAACGTACGCTATTAAAATCCATTAATTTTTTTTTTCATTCGAAGTGATGTATTACCATACAAAATTCAATCAGTTCTTTAGTCAAGTGAATAATGCAGTTTACTTCGTGGGGGGAGAGGGGGGGCATCTTTATAGTCTGGTGAAACTGGCAGGGTAGTTTCCGTATTAACAAAAGAAAACCATGCCTCCTAAGTTACATCATTAAATATCTCCTCCATGTCACTTCGTTTCCACAGCTTTCTAGTGACAATTGTCATTGTTAAAAAAGAGGATGGAAGATGAAAGAAAATAGTCTACCCAATAAAATAAGCATCCTCGAAAATATTAAATAAAGCAAATAGAGTGCAAAGCATCTAAAAATATCGCACAATGAGGCGAACCAATCATCGAGCCTGGCACACACCGAGCCCACTACTTCATGAGTGTTTTATAAATATCTGCTCCTAGAAAGCAAGAAAAATTGCACTGAATCTGTCAATTATGTTTACCTCAGCATCGAGAGAATGGTTTCTCTGCTGTCTGAACTCCTAGTTCAAAGACTGCATCAATAATACAAAAGGAAAAACGCGCTTAGAATGGAGAACCACCAGCACTCAGAGGGGGTGTGAATGCGGATAACTGATGAGGCCATAACCCCTACGGCCATTAACAGCCATGTCCCACCTAAAAAAATTGAGAAAATACTACAAACATATTGGAATTCACCTCCATAGCCCACTCATCCCACTACACTAGCCCCAAACCATGGCTTACTGCAACGGTTGAGTACAACCATGTCGAGCTTGAGGTCAATAGGTCTGACCTTTTCATGGGTGAGATATATTCGTGTTATTTATGTTTTTTGGGAAACATGTAAGAAATCTGGGTGTCCCAGTATGCCAGGCCCACCAGCCCAAGCCCTAACGTACACATGTGCTCAGAAAAAATGCCATCACTCACTGCAAAACAGCATTTAGATGAAGAGTACTGGCACAGTAGATGCTCAGATGGACGAAAGCAAAATGCGAATGAGTCGAACGGAAGAGTGGGTGTAGAGGAATAACCAAAAGCACCTGTATGTAGAGAGAGAAGAATAGTGTGGCATGGCTGTTTTGGAAACTATGAGGCTTGTGAGACATCCAGGGCAGTCTCTTGTGAGGCCTACTCCTTAAAAATACGGGTCCAGATAGGCCTTTGATGTGGATTATTTAATGCCCTTACTGGATGGAGTAAAATTATTTTTAATTTTAGATCATTATATTTTTGTCCAACCCATAGTGTAAACTTGTTTTTCCGCACATGACAAGAAACCAGATAACGGCTGTTTTACCTGGAGCTGCTGCAGGCATGGATGTCAAGTGGACATGGAGCAGTGCAGCTAAACACGAGGGTACACTCCTATTAACTAATTAAGTAGTTCAGCGACACTAATTGGACTTTAGTGAATAATAAATAAAACGAGGGGCATACAACTTGAGTCCTCAACATTATGTTGAAAAAGGGGGGGGGGGGTTGCAGGGTCTCCTTTATCTTATATGCATCACCTTTTCCTGAATCTGGAGTGGCAAAGACAGGTCAAATACAGATCTACTCATGTCAGAGACAATGACCGACTTTGAAAATTAGTTTTAATGTACAAAACTGGTCCTTGCCTGGATATTCTAGCATGGTTTCATTCCTCTTGTATGTATATAGGAAACCACCGTGTTAAAGTTATGTTATGTGAATTGATAAAGTGCTCTATCACCGGCATGGGTAGCTTGGTGCTGAGCATGTGTGTGTGCTTAGCCGAGCCCAAGGTAGCTTGGTTAGTTGAAAAATCAAGCCTTCACCATCATGCAGTATTCAAGAAGAGAAGCGGCTGCTCTGATGTGGAGTATGATGTAATTCCACACTTTATGACCGATATCAGAGAATGACTGTTCGCCTGATCTGGTTCTGTGTAAGAAAGGGATGTGTGTGAACAGGAGTCTTGAGGAGAGGGGTGTCTGGATGGTTGGTGGATTGTGATGAGACCGTTCCAGAAGTGCGGGATGAACAGGGAGACATTTAACCACCATAAGTAGAAAATTGCTACCACTGTTTGGATTTTTGATTGGAGCTTACATTCCTTACTATGTCCAACTCTACAATGAGGGCATATTGAGAAAGCACAGAGGAGAGGTACTGTATCAAGAGGGTGAAAGTGTGACAGTAACTGCATGCAGGTTTTTGACAGAGGAATAAAAAGAGACTAAAACACGTGAAAGACAGCACTTCACCCGTTTCCTCTTAAACAAGCATGAGATAGAGGCTACTAAGTGTTAGACAAGCCAAAAGGAACACTACTAAGAGTAGAGGAGTTCTATTACTCATACTTTACTAGTCCAGAAACAGAACATGAAGATTTGAATTACCAATGAGGGTCTTCAAAGTTTGCAATATGCGCTAGGCAAGCCCATTAGAAAACATGACCAGCAGCTAAAAAGAGTACTGTGAGGAGGAACACCAGTGGATTTGTAGACCAGCTGATATAGCAAACAGCAAGAGATCCGGAAGAGCAGGACACTGGGAGCATCAGGGGGAAATGTTGGTCTCTTCATCCTTTGAAAAATCAGTCCTCCTGTGGCATTACTCACTACTCCTTCACTGGGCCTAGTCTGGTACAGGGTAAATATTCAGCAAAGGCCCAGTCAGTACTACAATGTCAGGGCGTGGGTAAAAAACAGTCGATCTGTTTACTTCACAATGGTCAGGCCATCAAGGCAGGGAAACTCAAACCATGTTCGGTAAAGCTCTATCTCTAGCAACTGGCTCACACTAGGGCCAGGCTCACACTGACCCTGGGCAAGATCAAACAACGCAGGCCTACAAGAAGCTATATTAAGGCTTGTTAAAATGGCCTTTCAAAGAGATGAAGAATTTAGCGTTGAAAAGTTTTATTGCAACCTTGACCCTTCGGGTTACAGTGGCTGCATCAACGCATTTCTACCACCTTTAAATCATTACTTGGACATGCCCTTATATCACCCTGAATACCACATGTCTGTAGGGGCAGCTGCAGTTGAACCTCATACAGACAGTTTAAAGGACCTATTATTAGGTATTCCCATCAGCAGTGGTGCCTATTTTACACACCCTAATAATGCTTCACACGTGCTTGACGTATTTCAATGTTTGCCTCTCTCTGGCTCCAATTGAAAGTCCTGTTTGTAACTCGTCGAGACTCATTGAAAGGCATGGTCTTTCTCTGAGACACGACTAGGTGTTTACCGCCCCCCCAGAAATTAGTGCTATTCGGAGGAATGCAATCAAGTTGCTCTACGATTTGCAGACAAAGGTGTACTCCGGCCTTTCATCGTCGTTTTGAAAAATGTCTGCTCTTCCTTGTTAGACATTCAATGTTTGACCTTGGTCAGCATCATCATGTCCTGTTAGATAACCTGCTGCAACAGAAAACCCGGAGACAGCAGTGCTTGCAGTAGTAATTTGGCAAGAAAATTAGGGGTATTTATTTGGTACTAGCGGTCTCAAAGACTATCAAGATTTTCCCACAAGATACAAACAAGAGGTTGTTGAGGGACTGAATATGGGACAAGCAGGCAAACATATGAGCTCAACAGGAAATCCACGAGTGGCTGATCACATCTCTGATGCCTGAAGAGGAGATGTGGTATGGTGGCTAACAGGTACTAACTTTGGCATGGAGGAACAGGGTTCAGATCGAAACTCCTTCTGCCCTGCAATTCTGGGCAAATTACCTAAATTCCTTATGCCTAAAATGTAATCTTGTTCTCTTGTTAAGCACTCCAAAGCCTTTGGGTGTAGCTCAGGTTGGATAAACTGAAGAAAAAAAAATGAATACAATATTATGTAACCCAAAACATATAATCCACATACTCTCTGTAGTGTTGTGTCAAAGCCAGAGAGAACTAGTGAGGCAATTGTACTTTTAAAAAACTGACCTTTGAGAGTGGTACAAAAATGCAAGTGCTTTCCCGTTGTATATGCCCAAGCAGACAGTCACTCTCACCAAGAACTAACTATTTAGCTGTTACTACTCCATGGTGGCCAGAGCCCTTCATATCAATCTAACAATTTCATATACACTAGCAACTACTAGCAGTGAGGTAAGTTTACATGTTTTGAGTAAACAAATGTTTATCACATTAAAGCCTGCCCTATTTGCTCTGTGGGGTTTGGGGGCAGAACAGCAAACAAAAACAAAAAGGGCAAACATAGGCAAAGTCAACAGGTTTCGCCCCTGGGCCCTACAGACGTTGCCAAAGGTGTTAGCAATGCAGGACATCCTCCATGTTGCTGTATTAAAAAACTTGACGCAGCCATTCACGTCATTTTGGAGGTACACAAACCACAAATGTGCATGCCCACAAAAAGGCACAGCTGTTTCCCCCCCCTTTATTCAGTGCCAGGGCTGCTGAGTTGGATCTGTAATTATAAAGGGGAGGAGAGAAAAGGAGGGTTGTGGGCATAAACACTTGCTGGGGGTTTCCAAAGGAGGGCACGTAGAGGAATCAACACAGGGCTCGCGAGTAGGGGGTAAGAGTAATGGAGGGGATGAGGAGAGAAAGCGAACGAGGGCATGGGTCAAAAGAACAGAGAGCAATGTGGAGTTGGTGGAAGAAATTAACACAGGCGAGAAGGCAATGCGGTGGGGGGGGGTGGCAAGCTCACAGGTTAGAAAGGGGAACATGGAACGCTGAGGGGAGAAGCACAAGAGGGAAGTAGCGGGAAAACACACAGACCACCATGGATTGCTTATACAAAAAGATATAACTAGTGCCTGAAAAAGTAAGCAGTAGTAGGACATAGTAATGCGTCCATGATGCAGGGGCAGGTCAAACGTGAAGAGGAAGAAAAGACCACACAGCCAACGAATAAGAAGCAATCAAATGACAGTGACAATGAAGCCAACCAATGGTAAGCAATGGGAAGCCTCTAGGCCTTCTGTAAGATAATGTGCTGTTTTGGGCGAGAAATGAAAGCTTGCTCTCTGTACATAATGCATTAAGGAGATTTAAAACGGAATGAGACTAACCGTGTGATCACCCACAACAATTTTTCGACGCACAGTTGTCCCTCAAGCAGCTCCTTAGAGTCAGAAAGATGCACCAAAAAGTGAATAGCATTGTTCTATATTAATTGACTGAATTGCACAAGGAGATGCTGCTTATCTGCACACATTTATATTTAACATATTTATGCTTGCACAATTCTTTATTTCTTGTATTTGGCACTTCAATGGACTGGATTGTCTAAATAAAGCATTTTAACACAAACACAGTAGCATGATGAGAAACTTCTCTCGGCACAGCCAAAGCCCACCCGGTTTTACTCACGTCCGCGCATTATTGACGGGGAGTCGATGTTAAAGATTTGACTTCTTTTATTTGCTACTTATCAGCAAGTCGAATAACAGCCAGGGCCCCATTTGTTAATGATTTTGCCCTCTGCCAGTGAGCGCCAGGAGCCCCCTTGGGGCTCGTGTCTTCGGTAATTATGCACATCCATGGTACCGTGACTGAAATAAACACAGCTCACTGGCCCTTGGCCCAGGCTCTGGAGTGAGCGGTTTCCGCAAGGTAGGAGCTCAGCTGCACGTGGTCTATAGAACACAAATACGGCGTATTGGGTTCAGGCGCGCTGCAGCAGTACACACCTATCTACAGGCACCCCCTCACTGTCAACCCTTGAAAGCGAGGCAATGGGCAGGCTTGAAAGGTATAGTAAATACAGTACGAGCAGCCGTGCTACAGACAGGCGCATCCGTGCAGCGGAGGCACCAGGGGCCCAGGCAGATGGGGACCCTCATCAAGCTTTCGCGAGGTGAGTTTCCCTGCTAGCACCATTGTTAAAGCACTACGGCTGCACCCCTGAATCCCTAAAACTAGTCAAAGCTGCAGCTTCCTTCAACTCATTCATTTTACAGGCAGTACTGCTGGCCCCAAACATTATCTCGGTTTGGGATATATTTGTAAACACTCGTTTTCTCTCCAAGTAGTTTGATACATTTAATAGTGTAACAAGGTACTGACTGGTCGATTCCCACTAACAGAGGAATTTCAATATGCCCCACTCCCCCCCCCCCCCCCCAAACAAAACCCAGAATAGATTATCTAGCACACAAAAAAGCATGGTAAAAGCAAATGTTATGCAGAGTAACAGCAGAGCGTACATTTAAGAAGCGTCTGCCCGAACTATTGCATCGAATCACCATACAGCAGTCAGGCGAAACACTGCCCGACAGACCACAAAAAGCTAGAGAGGATTCTTCCGGCGGTCACGCTGAAAACCCATTCCAATCCAGCATTTCAAACACGAGCCTGAGAGCAAAACTAGAGTCAATTTAGCAGGCATCTGTTTGATCTGCCAGGATGCAAGACTATCAGGAGAATTAGATTTTAACAGTGGAGGCGGATATCTTAATGTAACTGATCTCCAGCCAAACGTTCCTTCGTGTGCACCAGTATGCCAAGAGTGTAGCTGCATAGACAAGCCAGCTGCATCCATTTAAATCTAAGGGTGAATCCATACCCAGAACAATAAATACAACTACGCCATTTATAATTTATGTGCACTTTTTCTTAAATTATAAATGCCCACTCCCAGGCAGTTTTATGATTGATTGACGCTTGCCAATAAACGGATTGTGTTGTGTTAACCATAAACTACTGATCAGGGGCTGGAGACTATCTTCATGCCCATTGCAGGTACCACCACGGAGTGTTCACTCCCTCATCATGCTTCAATGCCCTTTAAGTGCAGCACAAGCAACAGTTGTGTTCAAGTATTCAGGACGGTCTAGTTTTGCAATGAGCCAGAGTTCAGAAGAAAACAGCCCAACAGGCCAGGGAGGAGCCCACTTTGGACCCCTCCTTCTCCAACTCAACAAGACTACTCCAATTTGGCTTCTTCACACAGAATATATTTTGAACATAACCAGGTGATACATAGGGGGACAGGGAGCCAAAGCCATGGCATCTGAGCAGGATCTTCAGTGCCATGCCCCACACTGCTGCGTTAACAGTTAACCTTCACCTCAAGTCCAATTGTGAACTTCCCACTGACTAACTGCTGAGTACCAACCTCAGGACCATCCAATGTTAATTGTGGTGGGGACAGACACACTGGTTTGACTGCTGCTATGGGCTGCTTGAACGCTAAACGCTGCCAATACAGCATTTTACTGCCACCGGCCCCATGTAACCTCATGCCAAAGGGAAGCGATGGATGGCAATTTCCTTGGATGTCACTCAGGCCTGAATCACAAAAGGAAGAGGCACCCGGGGCAAGAGAGGTCCGATCTAAATAAATCTACCTCTACCACGAAGCCGGACAGACTGTGTTTTACAGTCCACGCAGTACATTTACTGTCCTCTGCACCCAAGGGACTAGGTCATACCTCCTGAGAGCGGGGTGGACAAGAAATGCACCACTTGCCACCTGTGTGATCCTTAACTCATCCTGTCACAGGACAAACAGGGGAGGGAGCGATCCACAAGCTCCCCCAGCTATCAGTACCCATCGCATGGCAGGCAGCCTCTTCGAAAGTCCTCTCAGAAATTATTTAACAGGTCAGGCAGGTGTATGAAAACCATCAGTCATACTAAGCTACTATTACTCATTCTGGAGCACTGAAGGAGAAACCGTCCATTGCCGCGATTACAAGTTTTACACACCCCTTGAACATAGTCTTCATCTCATTTGTATCTATTATGGTTATGTCCTTATATTGCATCTTGAATATATTCGGTTGATCACGTTAGGTCACGCCTCATGAATTTTTGATCAGTTCTTTATTAGTGAAAGCATCTCACAAATATTTTCACCCTGATTTAGGAAACTTTTTCAGGGTACACCCTTTTTTCTACCAATAAATAAGAAAAAGTTTAAGTTCATGTAGCTACACCAAAATATGAGATGGGCTACGTTGTAAAAAGCACAAGGGACAGACAAGTGTTCAATAAAGGCCTCGAGTGGTGGGGTAGACTGGGTCCAGTGTGCCTGCTGTACTACTCAGCAGTCAATGCCTGGTCATCTGTCGATCCCACGAAGAACAAGGTAGAAAAGGCAGTAAATGGACGGCCTTTATCCCGCGCTACCTTTCCAGTAGCAGCGATGAGCTGCTCCATGGCGTTCAGAAGAGGGCCTATGCTGCTTTCCCTTGGAAGGAAAAAGCAATGTGTCCACCTGGCTGGACCTACAGTAGGAACCAAGGTTCTTCAAGAGGGGGTATAACCATTTCCGGTGCTTGAAATACTCACCTGCATATACCTTTCATCAGTGCTCTTTTCGTACCACATGCTGCCACTTTTACACCTCTTCCTACCGCCAAAAAGTTCCAGGGTAGAAATGCACGAAAATCTTGGCCCCATTCCTAAATGTAAGTCTATTACAAAATAGGAGACGGGCGGTTGCCATTTTTTTTATATCCTCCAGTAAGTCACTAAACCGACATCAAAACTGAGTTTGAGACTGCACACCGCTGGCACCGGAGTTGCATTCGTGTCGCAGTCAAGTAGGCCTCGGTGACTGATACACGGCTAAGTAAGGAGCTGCTCTAGTGAAAAGGGTAGAAAGAGTGTACAGCAGTTCCGATAGGAATCTAAGCGCACCTGCCTTTCAAGACGAGAGTGGGTACATGGCCAAGTATAGACCCAAAACACCGAGTGAGCTCGGTTCAGTCACACCAGGACATGCCGCAGGCGGCAGCTACTTCGGAGTCGGAGATTCCGCCCCCGCGCTCTCGCCGCACCGAGAACCTTTCAGGTCAACAGCCCTTGTGAGGTCTGTAGCCAAAGACATGGGAGGCTGCGCAACAAGTGTCAACACATGCTCGAGCATCGCAGCCCTATTATCAGCCCGCCCACGTTCGATGCAGGGAGTAAACCTGGAGGAGCAGGACAAGCTAATCTAACAGCTGCTCAGCACATCTGTACCCACAGCCTGCGCGGCCGCCGCCACTGGTAGAAAGGAAGCTGCTTTCCGGCCACGGCCGCACCGCAAGCGCTTGCTACCTGCAGCACAGCCCTCCAGGCAGAGGGAGAGCTGCTTCCTACCCACACTGCACCGCAACCACCCAGAGACACAGGAGGGTTGCGTTCAGCCCACAACTGAACCACAGGTACCGGTGCTTGCTACCTGCAGCACAGCCCTCCAGGCAGAGGGAGAGCTGCTTCCTACCCAGACTGCACCGCAACCACCCTAGAGTCAAAGGAGGACTGCTTTCTGCCCACAACTGCACACTCTAGGCAGAGGAAGAGCTGCTTCCTACCCAGACTACTCAACAACCACCCAGAGACACAAGAGGGCTGCTTTATACCTGGACAACGAGAGAACTGCGTTCAGCCCACAGCTGCACCACAAGTACCGGTGCTTACTACCTGTATCACAACTCTCTAGGCAGAGGCAGAGATGCTACCTACCCACACGCCACCACAACCACCGTAGACTCAAAGGAGGGCTGCTTTCCTAGATGTACGAAAGCTGCAAGGAGAGCTATCCTCTCCCCACACCGAAGGAAAGTTGATTTACTACCTCACCATCTCATACAGCAAAATATGCTTTTTGCTCACACACTGGTTGGTCCATGACCACCAAGAGCTAAAAGAGGGCTGCTTTACTATCTGCCACAGCACCTCCCCATGCAGAGATAGCTGCTGTCTATTCACATACTGCTTCAGCAAAGAATAGAGAAATACCTGCCGCATACTGCAGCCCGATTGCCTGAAGCTAAGGAAGGGCTTCGTTAGTACCAGCAGATGTAAGACTACGTGCATAAAGAGTTGTGTTCTTTCCGCAGGGTGCATTACAAGCACCCAGAGTTAAAGGAGAGCTGCTTTACTACCTGTAGCAGCACTACCCTGTGCAGAGGTAGCTGCTGTGTGTTCACATACTGCACCAGCACCACCAACGAATAGATTGAGAGATGTCCCTAACATACAGCACCCTGATTACCTTAAGGCAAAGGAGGCCTCCTTTATTACCTGCTGCTGTGCTCTGCCTTCACAGTGCTTCACAAGCGCCCAGAGTTTAAGAAAAGCTGCTTTACTACCTGCAGCCGCAAACAAGCTGTGTATCCAAATAATGCACCTCGACCACTCATGAACAGAAGGGAAATGTCTCACTACCCGAAGCAGCAACAACCCGAGTAAAGAGAGAGGTGCTGTCTGCCCAAATACTGTACCACAGCACCCCAGAACCTGCAGCAGCACGACAGCATGTCTGAACACATACCGAAGCACAGCCACATAGGGCTGAAGGAGACCTGCTATGCTGCACCAACCGAAGCACATAACTGCTTTCAGCCCTCGTACTTCACCACAATCACGTAGACTAAAAGAGGACTGCAGAGAGACCTGCTGCCTGGACACACACATACTGCTTGACAGCCATCCGGGGGCTGGGCTGATTTACTCATTGCATCAGCAACAACCCATGCACAGAGACGTGCTGTCTGGACACATACTGCACGACAAACACTCGTCTATGGGGGGCTGCTTTCGTACCCGAAGCAGCAACACCCCACCAGGAGAGGCTTGCTAGCTGGACACATACTGGACCTCAATCACCTAGCGACAGGGGATGGCTGCTTTACTCCTTGCAGCAGCAATACCCCATGCACAGAACTGCAGCTGGACACACTGCACCACAGCCACTCATGGATGGAGGGGGGCTGCTCTCTACCCACATAATGTGCAACCACCCACAAGGGGAGCTGCTTGACTACCTGCGGCAGCCCATGGAAAAAGAGAACTACTATCTACACATACTGCATTACAACTTCTCAAAGCTGAAGGAGGTGCGCTTTATCGCTGTACCCCAGAGACGATAACAAATGTCTCCCAAATCTCCCCAACTGGAATAACCACGGGCTGCGGTGTCGCTGCAAGTGCCCGTTAGCGACAGTGACCAACCCCCGCTGCATAACATGCAAAGCCAATGAATTGGGCAATGAGCCGCTCGGTCTCCTTCCAGCCCAGCCGCCCAAGCAGAGAAAGGTCTGTCCTAGCCTCGTATAACCCCACCACTCAAACGAAGGGGACGCCACAGTCACGCATTATACGGAAATGGAAAGCGGACGAGTCTAGTTACAAGACAGAAACTCTTAGGAAACGGAGATACACTGATAAAGCAAGGTGAGAACCAACCTGCCCAGTGAACATAGTTGTAACACACCGGGTGAATTAACGACAGCCTGTGCTCCTAGAAAGTGAAAAGGGCGCACGTGCTATTGCACTGCTAACAATTTGAAAGGTGCACCACTGCCAAAAGCACAGAGGGTGGTCAGTGCACCACCACAGATAAAGGGACGGAGCATGTGAAAGTATCAATAAGGTATGTGCTACCCGCAGACAATGCCAGCTGGCAGAGAAAGGCGGGTAGGGGCACCTGATCAACTATTGCAACAAAACCAAGATACAAGGGGGGCTGCTCTGAGTGCACCACACATTGCCACCCAAATCCGAGCCAGCCATGGGGAAAAATACAACATGCCCCCGGATCCACAGGAAGAGTCAGTGCATAATCCAGGGGCGATCTACCAATGTGACGCTGCAGCACAGAATACAGGGGCGGCAAACTGAGCTCTACAAAAGCCTTAAGACAGAAAGTGTGCTGATGACAAGCGACACCACCACACAAGGTGAGGAAACTCCCTGTAATGCAGGTGGACCATGAAGGAATTATTAAACTACAGACATTACAGAGAGTGTTCTGAGAGCATGCAATAGCACCACGGAATGCATGGGTGAGGGATTACATGACGTGCACGCGTGGGAAGGTGGAATCTCGAAGCACACAACTAGTTAGAATGGGCGACTGTATGGCAAGAATAACAGTGGGTGCTATGTTCACTACCTCACATAAAAAAACATGGGGATTCGCCCTAACAAACCTTTATAACAGAACGCTAGGAGGGTGCAGTGTTCATATACATCAGAAGAAAGCGTAGCAGCCCGCTATCGCAATTAACTAAAAAAATGCATGCGAGGCTTCGTGGAAATACTACTTCCCCAGCCTACTGAGCCAATAGAAGACACCGAATACACAAGATAGGCAGAGGCCTCTTCCCCAGTGTTTTCAAACAAAATAAAAGATTTTCCATAGTTGCACACAAGATAGAGGTAGGCCTGTCCCTTTTAGGTGGCTTCTTAAACAAGCGTGCCTCTATCTTGTGTCCAATTATGGAAAATCTCTTTCATTTTGTTTCTTAAACAGCTCAAGCACTATTACGGTCCTAGCCATGAGATGTAATTGAACTTTTCGCATGAAAGACACCCCGTTCAAAAAGTGAAGGCGGGTAGAATGACACTTTCTTGGTCGTCTCTTGCAAATCATTCATAACAGTGAAGTGTGCAAAGGTCACGCAAATGAACACCCTGAGAAACCAATCCTAGCACACAGAACCAAAGCGATTCTCAACCCAGTCACCCCGCAGGGGTGCCCCCCCAGAGCCTGGGTGTCCCACTTACTTCTCGTACTCTGCGTTGTCGCGGTCGCAGCGCGCATCCTTGTGGCGCTGCCAGTCCTTGCCGTGCTTGCAGGTGGTGAGCAGCACCACGTCCTCGCCGTTGTGCACGTGGTAGAGGGCGTTGCGGGTGTCCGAGCCGATGCCCGTCAGGTAGCGCTTGCCCTTGAAGACCAGCAGGTACTTGCGCAGGGGCGGCACGGTGTCGAAGCGCAGGGCGCCGCGCTCGCCGCCCGTGCGGGGGTGCTCGCGGGAGAAGAGCGGGATGGAGACGTCGAAGCCCGGCCGGAAGCCCTCGCTGCTCAGGCTGGCCTTGGCCAGCATGGCCTGTCCGGGGTCGAAGCCCAGCTCCTCGGTGTAGTCGGGCCAGGTGCCCGAGTAGAGGTTGAAGATGAGGTGGTTGCGGCCGCCCTCCCAGAGCGGCAGCGCCTGCACCTTGGCCCGCAGGCTGTGCACGTACTGCGGCGAGAGCTGGTCGCGGTCCAGCGTGTCCAGGCTCAGCACGAACAGGCAGGCCTGGCTCGGGTCCGAGGTGTAGTAGCGCGAGCCCTCGATGGCCGCCAGCACCTGCCGGTAGCTCTCCGACACCTTGTCGCCCTTCTGCTGCGGGTACACGTACACCTTGAAGCCGCCGACGCGCCGGCAGCGCTCCGCGTCGAAGCACGACTCCATCCGGCAGCGGCGGCCGCGGTACAGGCCGGAGGCGGCGGAGCGGCGCTGCCTCGGGGAGCCCGGCGGCAGCAGCTCGGCGGCGGCGGGGTCCTCGTCCTCCCGCGGCCGCAGGGCCCCCGGGGGGAAGCGGGGCCAGGCTCGGTGGTGGTGCTGGTGGTGGTGGGGCGGCTCCGGGGGGTGCGCCTCGGTCCCATGGCGGGGAGGGTCGGCCCTCCGGCTCCTCCGCACCTGCAGCCCGCCCAGGTAGAAGAGCAGCAGCAGACAGCAGCCGGCCGAGAGCAGCGTCAGGTAGCGCTTTTTGGCCTGCATGTGTCCGGCGCGGAGAGGGGGCGGCTGGCGGCGGCGGGGCTCCTGCTGCTGCTGCTGGCCCGGGGGCCGCCGCGCTCAGCTCGGCGCCGCCATCTTCCCGCTGCCGCTGGGGGTCCCTGGCGCTGCTCCTGATTCCCGTCCCGGAGCTGGGGGCTCCAGCGCATGGGGGCGGCGGCTCTAGCTCTCCCCCCGGCGGTCTCGCATGGTGCGCCCTGGGGCCGGCGAGGGGTGCTGCTGGACGGTTGTTGGGGGGGGGGTCACGGCTCCCGGGGCAGCCGCACGAAGCCCTGCATCGCTCTCCCTTTCCCCGGGCCTGCGCTCCGGCTGATCCTGCGGCTCCCGGGGACCGACGGCTGCCGGTGGGGCTCAGCGGGGATGCGGCGCGTCTGTGCCCAGCTCTCGGTGGCTCCTCAGCCGGCTCTGCTGCCCGCAGCGGCTCCTGCTCTCACACATTCCATTCCCAGCACAGACGAGCCGCGACCCCTGACCCCGGCCGGCCACGCAGCTCGCAGCCCATTGGTCCGCGCGTCACTTCCGGCCGGGGCGGCGCTTCTTCCGCTGCACCCATTCATAACCGAGGAGTGGCGTGTGAGAAGGAGGTGCGCCGTGAGAGATTCTGGTTGAGGTTTCGGGAAATGATCGAGACGAGGCTTGTTTCTACAGCAGGTTTACGTATGTGGTTTCCCGGTGCCCACTGCGGACACCTAGGGCTCCAAATCTGTGCCAATGGCTCAGTCTGTCACCGAGCTGACTCAGACTGCGTGGTTCTGCTACTTGTCACACGCTGCCGGGTAAACATAAACATGCTGACCGGACTCTCGTGTAGCGCCGCCCTGCCCCTTTGGCTACAATCTCTGTCTTCTTTTAGACTTTTAGGTTCGCTTGTATACATCTTTTTTCTGTCTCACCTCGTCTCGCATGCCTCCTTTTAATCTGTCAAAGTTCTAATTTGCATTAAAGATTTACACTGGAATCCGATTGTTTTGCGACATATAGCTACTTTGTCCGCTCACCGCTAAAGCAAGTCATGTGTGTAAAAAAAGCACCCCAGGGAGCTGTCGCACAGTACGACATTGTTGATGCTTGTGCGCGGGCTGTCACACTGTTGCCAGACTGGAGATCACGATAACGAATGCTCCTAGAACACCCTCCCGGGTTTGGACAGGACTACCGGAAATGATCCCACTTGTATATAGTGAAGCTACATTTAAATAAACAGACATTGCACTAAAATGCAACATTCTAGAAGCGATGATCTAATATGCGAATTCCATTCCATAGTGACAGAAAATACTTCCCTGGAGGTTTATTAGCAGCAATACTGCACTGAAATATTGACACTGTGTCCGCAAGTAGTAATAGTATAAAATGTGTCTTCTAAGTTCTGAAAAGTGTTGCGCACAAGAGAAAGCAGTTTTCCTAGTTACGTCATGATAGGGTAACAGTGCACGCTTCCCATGAAACTTTCACAACTTTCAAACGTTTGCACAATTACGTGGGCAATCCAACATTCTGACAACTGAATGCATGACTCTTCCGCGAAACCTCCGCGCCCCATGGCGTGTGAGGTAAGAGGTGCATGCCCGCGCGGCCGCTCCCTGTGCCCTACGGCTTACGGCGGGAGTGGGGGACAGTCATGGCATGTAGAGGAAGCTGATAGCGTGTGCCTGACGAGGCAGCAAGTCCTTAGGGCAGAGCTTAATCACCCAATGAGGCAGGCACTGATAGTGACTGGGAGGCACTGCTTTTTTTTTTTTCTCAGCAGGGAGGAGCAGGCTCTCTCTGGGAGGGGAAGGAGGGGCTGTGCTCACTGCACACTGTCGGAGCTCGCAACATACCTCTTATTTATTTATGCGTTTTTATATTTTATATATATTCAATCGCTGATAAGGACAAAGTCTTCAGCGCTGCTCCCCAAATTAAGTTCTCACGCACTCGATGATCCAACCCTGCACCAACAAGCATTGGAAGAACGAATGCTCAATACAAAGTCGTGTATTGTTATTGAATTGATATTGCTTACTACCGCTGACGAGGCGTGGGGTAGCGTGTAGCAGTGTACTATCTTTTCAGCAGCGTTTCTATAAGTTATTGTTTTCGCTATTTGAGGCCCGGGCAAACTATTATCGCAGGGACGAGAGTAACATTACCTGCTTCCCCCAAACATATATCTTTTGAAAACATAACTCACCAAAGAAAGCCATGGAAATGGCACAGTCAGTTTAGGGTGAGCAAATGTAACAGCACATCATAAAATCATAATACAGCATGGTAAAACATCTCACAGTACTGTAGCAAAAATGGGTTCCAAGAGCACAAGACACCACAGCACCAGGAGGTACAAAATATTCTCCTTTGTTCCGTTCACATGTAGACGGCATTACAAGTCGGCATCCAGATTGTAAATGTTGTTAATCCCAACAGCAGGGTCCTATAACTCCATGCTAATCCTCCCAAGCGCACCATAAATATTGAACATATACAATGTCTCTCCCCGTGCATAACAGTCAGCTAAGCTAATGCGTTTTATGATTTGCCGTACATGAGCACTACAAGTCGTACTATTCAAGAATAAACACTAGAAGCAGGATGTGTGAGCACGAGCACTTCAGCAGAAAAGAGAGACACCACGCTCATGCATCACAACACCCAGCATGCCTCTCCCTTTTACATTGAACATTTATATTGCTTATTGATATTAAAACTTCATAACATAATCCTGGTACTTCCTAGGCATAACATGTGCTCTGCCAGTCCTTGTCTGTCTTAACATCACCATCAAGTCATTGGAAATGTCAGCCATAGGTAAAGATCTCGCAGTGTCGTCAGCATTGCTAATGGATCATTCCCTTAAATTAAAGGGGGAAATACATTTGTCTCTTCTTCTCTTGCACCTGAAAAACCCAACAAATTGCTTAGGAACTCTTCGTTCATCTAGCCCACCATTGTTAATGAACTCCATAACCTGATTCAATTCCTCATCAACCCGCCTACTTTCACACCACATGTCTTCCCTGATCACAAGATGTTCCCTTCCAATGAGATTGATATATTTCACTCTCGTTCTATGACTGAAAAATGCCTCTATGCTTCTCAAAGCTCTTGAGGCATAAAATACGATCACTTCTTTCCCATAATCCCTTTGCATGAGTACTCCTCTCAATCAACATACATTCACATCCACAGCAATCACACACTTCTTCCCAACTACATATGGTTTAATGCAAGGTGCTTTGGCAATCATATGTTTCAATTTGGTAAAAGCTAATGTTATTTCATTGCACCATTCAAACGTAGCGTTTTTTTAAAGAAGACATCTGAATGAATCCACCTCAGAGGCATAATTTGGTATAATTTTAGCATAAAACTCGGTTAGCGCAAGGAAAGCCATCAGTTGCTCCTTGCTCATAGGTACTGGGGCCTTCAAGATACTCTCAACATGTCAACTTTGGGTTTAATTCCTGCCCTTCTGATGAGATGTCCTAGATTTTCCACCTCAGATTTCCTGAATTTGCATTTGTTGATTCTCAACGTAAGACCCTTGGCTATCAGAGCGGATAAAACCATGTCTGAATATTTGTTGTGTTTCTCTGCTTTATGTCCAAGGACCAAAATATCACCCTGAAAGGCAATCATACCAGATATACATTCCAATGTTTCCTTCATCAGTCTCTGGAAAATGGATGCAGCACTTGCAAGACCAAATGGCATGCAGAAATACCTGAAAAGCCCCCCATGAGTTATAAATGCTGTCAATTGTTTTTGACTCTCCCCTTCAATTTAACCTGTCAGTAAGCACTAGCCAAATTTAGGGTTGAAAAAGACACCACTCCAGCTAATGTTGTGACCGTTTCATGTAAATTAGATAGAGGATTGACATCTACCTAAATTGCACTTTTGAGACTGCGCAATTCCACACATAGCTTCAAATCACCAGAAGGTTTGACTGAAATCCCCACTGGAGACACCCAAGGAGAGGATTCAACTGGCTCAATATTACCATAATTGTATAGGTCCTTCAACATCTCCTTCAGTTTCCCCCTGTAAGATAAAGGCACATTCCAGACCCTGTGCTTGGTGAGTACAGCTTTATCATAAACTTCGATGCAATGTTCAAATCCAAGAAAATTTCCCAATTTTCCACAATTTTTTTAGAAAATCTGACTTTGAGACCTCTTTCAAAATCACCCAATTGGTCTTCTGCCATTTTACAAATGTTTCCTGAATTGTTAATACCATAAATAGCAGGATCTGCCCTGTGATCAAGCCTAATCCCCATTTCCTGTTGGCCAGGCCAGTCTAGCAACAATTGATCCTTTCTTGACACATACACATTTCCAGGGGTGTGACGGCCGTTGAATGCCAAATTTCCAGGTGCCACATCTGGTGGGAATAAAACGTTGTTGGGACATTTCTGCTTCACTATGGGCTGACCTAAAATGGTATACCAGGCACATGTATCAACTAACACTGTGACAGATTGGCCATCAATAGAGACATTACAAGAAGGAAAATTCTTCTCATCACCCACTCTCAGACTAGTTTTAGAATAATGATCCAAATTGTCACCCTCTGTGCATTCTTGTACCAAATTTACTTTCCTGGCAGAAGATCTACAAACTCGGTTAAAATTACCTTTCTTATTACATTTAGAACATATCAGTCCATAGCAGGACAGCAGCTTGAGTTCCCAAGATGTGATGAGCTACCGCACCTGGAACACAATGTGACACTTTTCCTAGCATCAGTTTTAGGTAGAAAATTTTTTTATCCTGTCCCTACCATTCACAACATTCACGTCATTGCCCAAACTACCTCTGATCTCTTGCATACATTTCTCAGAGTGTTCAATCTGTTTTACGATATCAATGGCAGCATTAAGAGACATACCTGCACAAGTACATAGACTTTTCTGATTTTTTTTGTCATTTGTCCTCATTAAAATTTGATCTCTGAAGACTTGCTCATATGTTATATGTTCAAAATCATAAAAAAGGCTAAAGATCTTAGAACAGACACGTGCACTTATATAGATCCATCAACACCTTGTTTGAGTGAGTAAAATTAAAAAAAAAATCCATGACAATGTTAGTTGTCTTCCCATACCTGATGCACATTTTTTAGAGCAATATTGGTACACATCAATCTGGCCATGATTAACTAACAAGGGTAGGTTCTTGTATTCCTTAAGGCCACACCCTCCTAAACAGTGTTTTAATAATGCCAATTTCCTTTCTGCACCACAATCTTCACACTCTAATACCTCAACGTAGACTAGGAACATATCTTCCCAAGTCTCCCAATCGATTAGAGGTTCACCAGATTTGGCTAGGAACGAGCGAGGGAGAACAATTCCTGCCATGACAATATAATAACACAAATTTGTTTACAGTAATATGAATACCATAAAATAAGAAAAGTAGCCACCATTGTCATAGTTTCTTTAGAGGTGTGTGCATCACTGTGGACCAGATGCACAATCAGTAATACTGCCAGTAAGATAATTTACAATTAAAACTTCACCAAGGTTGTGAATGTCATTAATCCCAACCGCAGGGTCTTATATCTCCATGCTATGCCTTTCACACACACCACATTTTTTTCCAGAGTTTTATACAGCACAAACTTGACCTGAAGGTATCAGAGCGCTTTACATGAGCGCCAGTTGCGTTACAGATGGGCACATTAATTTTTTGTTACACATGGGGAGATTAAGTGATTTGCCCAGAATCACAGGATGTTGAGCGCCCCTGCCGAGACTCTAATCCGGTTCCCCAGCGTCCAGGTCGACCGCTCTAGCTTTAAGACCACATCATCTCCCCCGCATATACAATGTCCCTCTCCATGCATAACCGTCAGCTAATGCATTTTATGATTCGCCACATGAGCGCACTAAAACAAGTTGCACTCTTGAGCGCATGCATACTCTTTGACCCCTTCAAGAATACATACAAGAAGCAAGATGTGTGAGCGCGTCAGCAGAAAAGAGACACCCACCTCATGCATCACAACACCCAACAAGTACCACCATCCTAACATAAACCCTCTACATGAATATGAATGAATTTACACTGACCTAATGTAATCAGACGTATTAGCACAAATCTGGTTACATATACAATAACTTGGTATTAATGAATAGGCCTTCAGAACACAAAACAGGAAGCACTCTTTTACACTGGTACTGCTATGAAGGAACATGTTTTCCCAATGTCCAAACATACCATACAAAAGTCACTGTCCTTGCTTTTGTGTGATTTTTAAAAATTTTATAATTATAAAGTTTTATATAGCGCTAGCTAGACCCATAGGTATCAGAGCGCTTAACATACACAACGGAAAAGAAAGATTGCATAACATCGCAGGACATGAGGATGCATAAAGATATAAGCAAAAACATAATACCAGTGAGGGGAGAGAGACGCAGGGGGTTGACACAGTCAGATAACCACCATCCTTGAAGGTCAAAGTGAGGGGGGTGTCTATTATGTTATTGATGTCTAGGATGGTTGACTAGGTCGGAAAAGTATTGGTTGAAGAGAAGGAGTTTCAGGTCCTTTTTGAAGCAAGCGAAGGAGGGGTTGCATCTGAGGTCAATCAAGAGTACGTTCTACATCCTGGGTACGTTGCCAGAGAAGGACCAACATTGGATCGTTTTTTTTTCAGTTTCGGAGGGATGCGAAGAAGTGAGTTTGTGCTTCTCATAGTTCTAGATTTTCCTGCTTTTACTAGTTTGTGGTTTAGGTAGTTTGGGGATTGGGTGTGAAGGCCCTTGTGTTTGATGCAGGCCAGTTTATAAATACATCTACCTTCCATAGGAAGGCAGTTGAGTGCGTTGAGGGCTGGTGAGATGTGTTCAAACCTTTTTACACCAGTTATGAGTCGGGCTGCCATGTTAAGGACTGTCCTTAGTGGGGCTAGGTGAGCTTTTGGTGACTCTGTTAGGATGGCGTTTCCATAGTCCAGTTTAGAAAAGACTAGTGCCTAGATGCATCAACCTTTTTAGGAAGTGCAAACGGTGCGATTCACAAAAATCGGCCTTTTGCACTTCCTAAAATGGTTTTTGGGATGCATCAAGCATTTTTGGAAATTCGCTTTTTTTTGGGAGTTCCAAAAATGCGATTGCTTTTAAGGAGTTGCAAATTTGCGATTCCTTAAATGCAATGCATCATTCTCAAAACATTTGCGATTTTCCAAATTGCAAATGCAAATTACCACGAAGTTGAACTTCGTGGTAATTTGCAAAACTGTTTAAAAACGCACAAAAATGCATTTTTTAAACTGTTAAGTTACAGACACACATGTCCTTAGGACATGTGTGTGTGTAACTTACATGTAAAAGTGCATTTCATAGATGCAGGGGGGGGTCCTTTGGACCCCCCTCTCCACCTTTGAAAGGCTTTGTTGAATTCCGATTTCAAATTGCGAATTCGCAATTCCCATTCATTCCTATGGGCATTTCAGCCCATAGGAATGAATGGGAATTGCGAATTCGCTATTTGAAACTCGCAATTTTATTGCGATCCGGTAAAAATTGCGATTTTTACCGAATCTCAATAAAATAGTGAAATTAATGATGCATTGCCATTTGCGATTCCTTATTTGCGATTCCTTATTTTTCGCAAATAAGGAATCGCAAATGACAACGTTGATGCATCTAGGGGTAGGGATTGTACAATTGTCTTGAGATCATCTTGAGGAATGAAGGGTTTAATTTTCTTGAGGTGTTCTAGAGAGTAAAGCGCACTTTTTGCAGAGTTCTTTATGTGGTCCTTCATTGACAAGTTCTTGTCTAGGGTAATGCCTAGTGACTTTACTGAGTCAGATAGGACGAGGGAGCAGTTCAGAGCATCAAGCTCCTTGAGCCAGTCTTGAATTGGTTGGTGGTTACTTTTCGGAGAGAACGGTATTAGTTCAGTTTTGTCTGGGTTCAGTTTTAAGTGGTTTGCGTTAAATCAGGTTTGGATCTTGGTTAGCGTGCCATTGAGGTGTCGGATATCGCTGGGTGATTATAATATGTAGTATATTTGTGTGTCGTCTGCATAAAGGTGGTATTGAACCCCTGCTTGTTTCAGACTAATTGCAAGGGGTTCCATGAAGAGATTGAAGAGGGATGGTGAGAGGATCGATCCTTGTGGGACTCCAAGTTTGACTCGTGTTGGTACAGAGAGGCAGGACTTGATTTTAATCTGTTGCGAACGGTGCTGAAGGAAGTGAACCATTCTAATACTGTGCCATTAATGCCAGATCGCCTCTTCAGAGTGTGAAAAGCAGCAAGTCTTCTAAGACCCCCAATGCTGCCCGGTGCAGAGTTCACCTCTAATTCACTTTGGGTTCGCTATCAAAATAATGAAGCACGCGCTTGAAACTGGAAGACAAGAAAAAGGATTCTTTCTCACGAGGAGACCACGTCAACTGCAGACACTGGGATGTCTGAGGGAGGTGTTCTGCTGGTATCGCCTTTGGCTCTTCCTTTTATTCAGGTTTTACACAATGCATTTGTTTCAGCAACATGGTTACACAAGCTTGGAGTCCCCGCCCCTTGATGGTTGCCACACAAGCCCAACAGTAATTCACTTCCCACCCAGGTCAAACAGACAATCTTAACTTGCAGCTGGACCTTGCTTCAGGGTCTAAAACATGTGAGACCGGTCAGATCTAAGAGTCCGTTCTGTTGATAAAAACAGGTCCCATTGTTGGAAAAAACAAGTCTTGCTGTTTGCAGTGCAATAAATCATGTTGCAAGGGTCTTTTTAGTGTCTGGAACCTGTTTGTGTAACTAGGTGCGGTGAGGGGTAGACTGTCCAAAGGTTTGCCTGCAAACAGAGATGAAAGGAAAAACGAGTTTGTAGCAGCAAGTGGCGCAGAGGTTTGCAGTGACTATAGGGGTTATAGCCCCCAGCACACATATCAGGTTTGGTCAGAGGGTCAGAGGGATGCTAGTAAGGGAAAGGTGACCAACAGAGTACAAAATGGCTGTGGTGTATAAAAATGACTGCTGCTTATATGCACATAGAAATTTCCACCAGACAAGATGGCGCAAGCAATGTTCACAATTGTCATTTTGCTTTTAACAAGAGTCTCAAGTAAAGCTCAATGGTTTATTGTGTCAAATGCCGCTGATAGGTCAATAAAGATGAGGAGACAGGCTTCACCTTCATCTAAGGCTCTGTCGATATCGTCTGCAATATTGAGCATTGCTGTTTCGGTGCTACAACCTTTCCTGAATCCCGACTGAAAGGTGTTGAGGAGGTTGAAGTCATCAATATGTTTAAGTTGTTGGAGAATGCACTTCTCCAATGTTTTAGCTAAGAACGGAAGGTTGGAGATAGGTCTGAGGTTGTTGAGCTCGTTGGGGTTGGTCCCTGGTTTCTTGAGTATAGGTGTGATTTGTCCATGCTGAAGGGAGTCTGGGACACAACCTGATTTGAGGGAGGAATTGATGATTTTTGTCCAGAAAGGGGCAATGACGTGGTTGAGTTTTTTTTACTATTGTGAATGGGAGGGGGTCCATAGTGTGGGAAGTAGGCTTTAAGCTTGCATTTATATGGAAGACTTTGATTTCCGACATGGGTTCGAAGTTTGACCAATTAGCATCATCTTTCAGTTGGAAGCAGCTCTGGTTGTCCGTGGCATGATTTCGATTTGTTCGGTCAGGGGGCAGGTTGTGAGGGAGGGAGGATTTGAGGTTTGGTTGAAGGATTGCTCAATTTTTGTGACTTTATCTGTGAAGAAGCTGGCGATTTCTTCGCATCGATCTTTGGTGACTTTTATTTCTTGTGGGGGTGTGCCGTTTGTTTGACTTTTGACAATGTTGAAGAGTTCTCCAAGTCTATTTTTCGCCCAGTCTAGTTGGCTGCGGAAGGTGGTGGCCTTTTCTCTAAAGATGTGTTTTTTATATGCTGACCTGGTTGATCTAAGTTGCGCTTGGTGAAGAGTCGAAGGGGTTAAGTCTCCAAGTCCTTTCTAATTGACTGATTTGTCTTCTTTTATTATTAAGATCCACGTTGAACCAAGATTTTGATTTGGTAGATCTCAAATATTTGAGTTTCAGTGGTGCAAATTGATCTAACACCTCTATCATTGTGGAATTAAAGTGGACTGGGAGATCAGCGACCATCATATTGGAAAGCTGGGGTTGTAGATGAGCATGAATCTTGGATTCCAGTTCAGTTATGTGGACTCCGTTGATGTTCCTGGTCCAGTGCTTAGGTTTGTGAGGTCATCTTGATTGGTGTCTGACATGTGAGTCAATATTAAAAAGTATGAGGTGGTGGTCAGACCATTCAATGGGAGAGATCGATCTCAAAGAGACCAGCTCATTTGTGGTGATGATCGTATCCAGAGTTGCTCCTTTGATGTATGTTGGTTCATTGCAGAGTTGTTTGAGGTTGGTAATTTCAAGCGGGTTAAATAGGTTCTGGGTTGTAGTGTCTTCTGGGTTGTTCCAGTCGATATTGAAGTCACCCAGGAACACGTCTTCCGTGTCTGTTAGGGAGAAACAAGTTATTAGGTCTGTTAGTTCTTCAGCAAAGAAGGTACGTTCTCAAGGAGGATGGTAGATGGTGTGAAATTTGATGGGTGTGGTGCCTTTGACTTTAAGTTCAACACCCACATCCTTAAGAGTCAGGTATTCTGTGGATTTTAATCTGGTAAACTGTATTCCTTCTTTATGAATGATAGCTAGGCCGCCATATCTTTTGATCGGTCTGTCATGTCTGATGAGGTTGTAGCCTGGGGGTGATAAGGTCTAGGATGGGGGTAGAGTGGTCATTGAGCCAGGATTCTGTGAGGAATGTGATGTCCATTTCTTACGCATTTTAACTTCAGCAATATCTGTGTTGTGTTGTACTGCTGATCTACAGTTGAGGAGCATGCATGATAGAGGCCGGGGCGCCTCAGAGTTGGTGTGTGCTGTATGAATAGAAGTGTATTGAGCAGGGGATCTGGGTGAAAGGACAGGTCTAAGAATTCTATTAGTGCTCACTAAAACTGGGATTGCAAACGGGGCCGTGTTCAGGCTAATTTCGAGGAAGAGTTGTTGATATCATCTGCTTCTCTTCTGAAATGGGTCGGAGAGCTCGACTAGGTCGATGTGCCTGATTCCTCATAGGATTGGTGGGCCATGGGGTGCCAAGTGGGGCCATGAAAGAGGCTGTATGGGGGGAAGGTGTGTAGTTACCCGGAGTGTGTGGGTAAGGGGGCTTAATCTGGTCAGATCAGACTCAATATGAATCTATGGAAGGAGAGTTTGGTTGCACATTCGTGTCTTGTTGCTGTGAATGGTTAGACTAAATGATGGGGTAAGTGCTAATTAGTAATCAATCCAAGATGGTTGCTATCTTTTTTGTCCATAGGTTGTTCCCTTTTTCAAATTCCATGCAGAGAGATAAAATGAATAAAGGATGTTTGCTTTTTATGATGAGCCTGTGATCCTTCCTTGATGTGGAGGAGGTTTCGTTATTGATTGAGGGTTGGGGCCTCCATGCCAGTAGTAACGTTGAAGGATTGGGACTGGTCAGTTAGAAAGAGTTAACCTAGATGTTGTTGTTTTCAGTCTCCCTTTAAAGTCAGGCAAGGTCAGAGGTATTAGGGTAGGTTTAAGATAGTCTAGTATAGTCAAGTATAGTTGGGTGTAGTATATGGATACTAAAATGCCCATCTCATATAGTTGCAGTAGGAGGTGGTAGCAGGTTGTCTGTGCAGAGGTCGTAGATCAGGCTCATATTTGTGAGTTTCAATGTCTGGTTGCCATTTTGGGTCTAGGCATATTTTTGTTCCAAAGTGCCAGTTCATTGTGGGTGAGGCAGGGTATTTTGAAGTGAACAGAGTGCGGCGGTAGCATGATTAATAAAAAAGGGCTTGAAGAGTACAGCATATAAGTTAGGGTTAATGATGCAGGGGTTAAGCGTTGGCTGCTATATTGAGTCCAGGCATTATCTAGAGAGCTTTGGTTGAGTTGGGAGGAGATGATAAATAGTTAGAATTTTGGACGCTATCTTTGGTCCAGGCCACGCTTGGTATTGCCTAAACCAAATTCACTTGCGCCTTTCAAACAACAAGTTTTGTCCCTCCTAGAATGGGCAAAACTTGTTTTACCTGACTGAAGATACAGGGAAGCGCAAAGGAAGACATGTCCATGTTTTCTCTTTTTTGTTGCTCCTTAACTACAGGAACAATGGAGCATTAGGAGAGTGCAGCGTCGGGACTTGACTCTCCTGAGGAGGCTGACAAACAATGACTGCGCAATGCAGGGAACCAGTGAGACGAAGACTGGAAACAGGCGAGTGGCTGCAACATCCAAATGAAGTAAAGCACTGTTCGTTCATCAGTGCTTTAAATAACCAACAATACACGTATCCTTGAGAGTTCACAGGTTGAAGTCATTATCATATTTGCCCAGAAACACTGAAACATCCTCTGACAGACAATGATACAAATGGCACACCGTTAATACTATCAAGCTCACATGGAGTTTTGGAACCATGGCAGTTAAAACGAAGTTTCAATTAGGAAATTAACTGAACACAGCATGTGGCAAACAAGCATTGCTACAGACAATGGGAAGGACATACCTCATTTAAACATAACCTAGCACCATGCATGACCATTAATGATGGGAGTCTTTGGAGTGTGTAACTGGGCAGTGGCCTGCAAGGTGCTCATAACACAGAGGTGAACTGAAGAGTTACAAACTGCCTGGTAAATTGAGAAGTAAAGGGGGGAGACAAAGAAGATGAGGTCTGGTAGGTGGAGAGATGGAGACTGACATCGATAAAAACAGAGTCTGAAGTAGATGGATTCAGAATGGTCATACATATAAAGAGACAGAAGAGTAAGAGAGATAAGGACGTAGAGCAATAGGTGTGAGGGAGGGATTTAGCGGTGGGGTCAAGACATTTCAGTTATAAACAAAGAGATGTGGCAGAGAATAGTGAATCTACTTTTCATTCACAGTTATTACAGTAGACTTTTGTCTGTCATGTTCACTTTACCCTCGAAGTTGGGGTCAATGGCAATTGCCTACATTGCACGTCTTAAAACAGCTCTGTTTTTCAACATTTCCATTTTAGTTTTGGCATTAACAAAGACCTTTGGCCTGATACAAAAGAACCTTCTTCACCGAGAAAAAGTTGATGACACTCCGTACCATGATTGTAGGCACATTTTAATAGCCCAGGCCACGTTGGACCAACATGTTTCAACTAAAACGCGAGTCTTTCTCAAGATAATAGTGAATATTTGTATCCAAAATGGCTGACTTAAATATTCAGGCAAAGTTAAAGAAAATATTAGGACAATCTTAAAAACATAATAAGAATAAAATGAATCATCAAGATAGTAAATATAGTTGTATATTCAACGTTACATGATTGTGTAAGATTGGGGAATCCGACCCTGATATCTATGAATTGCAACATTTCCTTACTCAGAATTTATCAGCATTCCTCCCCATTTTGTAACCTGTATGCAGTTGGCGGTCCATACGTACATGCGAAGGCTATATGGTTAATGAAGACCAAGTGGACATAAAGAATAAAACTGGCATAGACCACCTTTTGATAATCCACTGCAAAAATTGAATAAACAGACTATAACATGCATATAATAAAATAACAAAAAAGGAAGGCTGAATATCAACAATTGTCAAAAATCAAGCCCAAGTGGGTCTGCATTATCTCCCCGTTCATCCCCTCAAACATGATTCAAAATGAGTTCCCAAACAGATCATTTTCACACTATCACCTTTTAACAGATATTAACCTGCAAATAGAGGATCAGTAAGATTAAAGAAAGCACGTAAAGAGACAATTAAAAGAAGGGAAAATATAGTCAATTAGAAATCACATTGAAGCGGTACATTTTTAGAGGGATCTATTCCTATATATGTATAAAAATGTCCTCATGTATATTGAGTCCCTTGGGGTTTTGTTTGTCCAAAAATATGATGTATTTTGATTCAATTTCATATAGTTTCAGTTTTCTGTCTCAACCACATGGGCGAATAGTCTCTGTATCTACATCAAAACATTTAAGCAAATCACAATTGTTCTCATGTTTTTCTTGGCGATGTCTTGTCACAAGGTAACTCTTATTGTTATGATTATTGACTTTGCAGTGTTTCAAGAAATGTTTCTTTACAGGGAAGATGGTACTCCCCACATCCCACAGATGGCACATACATTCAATCCTATATACAGCATGTGGCTTAGCACTGGTAATACATTTGGCAATCTTCCTACATTCTTTAGTCCCAGGTACATCTCATGTTAGCATTTTATTGCTATTGTTACTGTTGCTTTTTAAGACCCATTTTGAAGTATTCCTACTCTCTTGTTCTTTGATAGCACTCATATATCGTCTCACCAAAACATCCCTCATAGATTTAGATTTACATAATGTTAGAAATGGAGATCTCTAGATGGCAATGGAGTAAGGGTGCTACACCCTTAGATGACCCCTGCTCAACCCTGTGGTATATTAGCACAAGCAGACAGGCCTTTCTCAGAGGCAGTGTGTGAAGCATTAATGGCCATACACAATAACACAGTGGAGACACTACAAAGGGACACCGCACAAGTTGTTATAGAAAAATGAGTATCTTTATATAGGCTTAACACAAGGCTCAAAAACGATCAAGATCCCTCAATGCACGAAATTTAAATGCACTTAAAAAGCAATGAAAGCTCTCAAAAGCGTGTGAAACAAACTTAGTTCGAGGCCGGGGTCTACCTTCGGGAGGAAGCTGCGATGATTACAGGTGGACTTGCAGCGGTCCCAGCTTTTGCGGTCCGCGGCGTGCACTCACGATGATCCTAAGACAGTGATTAAAGGTGGTCACCCAGCGGTAACAGTGCTCGTTGGTGGAAGCCTGCACAAGTGATAACAAAGCTCCTCGATGTAGTGGCTAGTGCGGGCTCTCAGCGGCACAGCTCCTCAGTTGCAGCGGCCCACAGTAGCGATAGCGATGATTCCTGTAGCACAGACAGATGCGGGCTCTCAGCGGCAACAGTTCCTCGGCTGCAGTGGCCCACAATAGCGATAGCGATGTTTCTCGTAGCACAGATAGATGCAGCCTTTCAGCGGCAACAGCTCCTCAGCTGCAGCAGCCCACAATAGCGATAGCGATGATTCTCGTAGCACAATTCATGCAGTCAATTTACAATAGGGAGCATTCATGCTGTGGCACTGAATGGCAGTGGCACAGTTCTCAGAACATCTAACACCAGCAAACACACAGGAGACAAAAAGCGAAAGATGGAAGAGTGGCCCACTCCAATGGTGCCAGATCTAACACATAATGAATAGCGTGGTTCCTAGCCTAGTGCACAATATGTGTTCTGTATGGAGAATGTTCTAATTTCTGTCAATTATCCTGGTCTTTTCTGGGTTGTCTATTATACTCCAGAATAATTCTTTAGGAAGCAATAGGTCTTTTCTGCATTTTAATTTCACCTTCTCGACTGCCTGTACTCTTTAGCAGTAGCAACGTTCTCAGAATCTTTCTAACATAAGATTTCTGCGTGCACGCAGCAATTCCCTATATGGAATGCTCCATTTCAGAGGCATACAGTGGTTACAGTTAGCATATAGTTGGCTGTTCCCTTCTGAGGGCTTACAGTGTTAAGTAGTTTGTAGTCAATCTCCTTCAACTTTAATCACTCTCCTTACCTTGGACTGGTTGCTGCAACAGAGTAGCCCTGAGCACCTTGTCCCAAAGAAACGAGGAGGGAGGCTTGAAGGTACCAAGATTGGACTTATATTACTACATGGCACACCTGCAACGTGTGGCCCGGTGGTCCGATGAAGGGGAAAATTGTGAGAAGTGATTATTGACAGGACTTGTCCCTGCAGGCAGGCTGCCTGTGGCCTTGATCGAAGGTGCTGGGGTTGCTAACGACAGACCTTACATAGTGCGACACACTGCACACATTTGGCAGTTATACTTGGAAAAAGTCCTGAAACATACCCCATTCCACCGGGAACTTCCTCTATGGATACTGGCGCCAATACGGCAGATGATGGGCCATATGTCTTTTCAGTTGCGATGAGTGATTTATATCCTGGTGAGACTTTCATCACATATTAACAGGCATATGGGGATTTTGTGCGGGGACAGTGACACTACTTGCACTACGCTGGATTGACTGAAATATTTAAAGTAACAAGGCCCGACTATCCTGCTATCCCACAGAACACGCACACCATAGATGTATTATTGTCCTGTGGTTCGGGGCAACGTTTGATAACCCTATTGTACAAAGCAATGAGGCTGGACACAACTGGCCCTCCTCTCAAAGCAGTAGAGAAATGGGTCATAGACCTAGAAACACCTGTAGAGGACGAGATATGGACTGCTGTTAGTGGACTGACGCGCACTGTATACTTCAACGCCCGTTTCAAGCTGGTGCATTACATTTTTTTTACAGCAAACATACCTGAGAGACTTAATTGTATCACCCCTTATTCATTTATTTATTTTGAAAGTTTTCTAAAGCATGGACACGACCACCGCTGGTATCAGAGAGCTCTACAGTTTATACATCAAGAGGGATACAAACAATCATAAAACAGAACTGTTGGACTTGGGCCTTTTTGCAGGGTCATCCCTGAACTTTTTGCCTTCCTCCTCTATTTTTTCTGACCTGTTGTTGGCTGTTTTATGACTCTGGGCACTTTACCACTGCTGATCAGTGCTAAAGTGAATATGCCCTCCCTATTGTAAACAAATGTATGAATTAGTATTTCCATGATTGGCTGGTTTGGTTTACCTGTCAGACCCTGGTACAGTGCACTAAGAGTGCCCAGGGCTTGTAAACCAAATGCTGCTGGTGGGCTTGCAGCACTAGTTGTGCCACCCACAGAAGCAGCCTGTAAAATGTGTCTAAGGTCTGCCATTGCAAAGCTTGTGTGCAGCCTGGTACTGCCATGCTGACTGGGCAAGTGCACCCACTTGCCAGTCCCTAAACCTTCCCTTTTCTTCATATCAGATACCCCTATGGTAGGCCCATGGGCAGGGTGCCTTGTAAGTATAAGGTAGGACATGCCCTGGTGTGTGTGGCATGTCCTAAGAGTGAATTACAGCCATTTTACTTTTTTCACTATTGCAAGGCTACCTGTTCTCCATAGGCCTGAATTGGCAGTTAGATTATTACGTTTTATAATCCTAACTGACTCAGGGAACATGGTAGAAATTCGAGTTTAGTATGCCTGAACTCAGAATGATAAAATACATCTTTTAGTGAAGTTGGCTTTAACATTATGTGTTTGAAAATACCACTTTTAGAAAGTAGGTATTTTCTTGTCTAACTATCCAAAGCCTGCCCCTGCTAGGTTGTGTATTCCTTGTCTGGAGTTTGAGTGACAGGGCTGGGGATTCCAGGAGACAGAATGAGTCAGCCCAGTGGTGAATATAGAGATCTTCATCTAGATGGTAGGGAGGAGTTGCACCTGGGACCTGAATAGGACTGTGCCCACCCCCCACAGTGCCGGCTCCACCCCCTGTGGTGCGTCTGATGTCTCTGCCCTGCACTGTGAAAGAAGAGAAGGAATCAGGTCAACAGAGTGCTCCAGGGCTGTACTTTCCCTCCACAATGCTGGCTCCACCTCCTGTGGGGCGCCTGATGTTTCTGCCCTGCACTGTGAAAGGAAAGAAGGATTCATGTAAACAGAGTTCTCCAGAACTGGTTTGGACTGGGCAAAGGCCACTCTGCCCTCAAAGGATTTTGGGGTATAAATATAGGGACCCTGATCCCAAGAAATTAGATCACTTTTGGACTACAAGAAGTAACCTCTGCTGAGGAGAGGAACCTGAAGAAACTGAGGAGAGACTATTCCTAAGCTGAAGTTCTGCTTAGGGGATTGGCCAGCAGTGGTTTCCTTACTGCCAAAAAGAGAAGAAAGGAACTTTGTGTACTTTGCTTTAAACTTGTGAAGGATCTCAAAGGGCTTGTAAAAGAGCTTGCCTCCTGCTGAAGTCTCAGGGACAACAGACTTCCACCCCCAGCTCCCCAGAGTTCTTGTGGAAGTGCCTGCTGCTGTTTTGGGCCTTCGAAGGAACTGCGTGTCGCAAGGAGCTGGAAGCGAAACTCAACGAAGACGAAGCGTGTCACCGCCGCTGCTGCTGCCGTCGCACTTCTGAACAAGGGTGTCGCCGCTAGAGTTGTCGCACTGTACAGCATCATGAGAAAAGTCTCACAACGAGGTAGAAGCGTGTTGCCGCCGCAGTTGCTGCCGTTGCATTTCTGAACAAGGGTGTCGCCGGTTGAACTGTCACATTGCACTGCATTGAGTAAAGCACCTCTCATCTTCCGAGAAGCGCGCCGCCATCGGAGCTGCTGCTGTCTCATTTCTGAACAAGAATGTCGCCGCTGTAGTCCACGCATCGTGCCGAGAACTTCTCGCATCCCCAGAGAAGCGTGCCGCATCTGGAAGATCTTCACGTCTTTATTTCTTTGTACTTGAACTTTGCCGCATTTCCCTCGCTGCCACATTGCTTGTCGTGGAAGCGCAACGCATCGTAAGATACATTGACGCAAAGGGTCGCATCTTAAGAACTCAACTTAACTAAGCCAAATCTACCATCCTAAAGTAACAGTATTGTGTATTTTTGTCGTTTATGGTCTTGTGGTAACTCTAAATAAAGTATACTTATTTTTGATATAAAACCTTGTGTGGTGTCTATCTGTAGTGTTGTCACTGGGTTACTGTATGTGGTCAGAAATGCTTTACACACTGCCTCTGAGATAAGTCTGTCTGCTCGTGCCAAGCTACCAAGGGGGGTGAGCAGGGGTTATTTTAGGAGTGTAATCCCCTTATCCTGACTAGAGGCAAGGGTCTCTATTTGTCACAAGTACCTACCTGTGCCAACTAGAGACCCCCAAATCTAACAAAAACAAACAAAGCAAAAAATACACGGTCATGTAAAGCCAAGGGATTCTCGTGACCATGGCAGCTGGGCCACAGATCTGCTACTGTGACCTCAGTGACCAATGGAATAGCCAGTCAGAAGCAAAACATTCTTCATCAAGAATACTTTGACTTCTTTTTTGAAGGGACAATGAAAGTATTCCCCCTGACTTTAGGGGGAAGGAAGTAACAAATCCTCGGTGCTATACCTGAGAAGGCTCGATTGTAGGTTTTCTTCTTCTTGAATTTTTGTGGTTTGAGCAATAGGGTGCTGGCTCTTCTGGAGGCTCTCGAACCGCATGAGAGCTCCAGTTTCTGAGCGAGGTACAGTGGGGTATTGAAGTCAACATCTTTGTGTGCCATGCATGCAATCTGAGCTTCATATGGCAGCCAGTTCTAGGACAACAGGTCAGGAGAGATATGGTTGTATTTTTTGGCGCCTGTTACCAGCCTAGCAGCAGAGTTGAGTACAGCCCTATGAGGAGCAGTCTTTGTAGGAGAGTAGGATCTGCTTACTATGGTTAACCCCACTTTTAGATGGTGTTTTACTGTTTTTCGGCTTTAGTCTGGCTGGGGCCCTGCTATTTAGGACCCCAGTCTAGCTACTTCCTCTCTAAAATGATTGCATGTACTTTAGGTACACTCCAGATTGGTTACTGGGTTACCCTTGTGAGTCCCTAGTATATAGTACCTTAGGTACCAAGGGCATAGGTACCCCAGAGGCCTAGCAGGGGTTAAAGCATGTATTATGCCACCCCTGGGAAGCCTTCCAAAATGGCACCACAGGTCTGCTACTGCAGCATTGGTAAGGTGGTACATGCACCCCTTACTAAGATATAGGTTACCTATATCTACCTTTAATCACTGACACATATAAACCTATATGTCACTCTATGGCAGGCCTTATCAATCCTGAAGGAAGAGGGCTTGGTTTTGTGTGAGAGGGTGCCCGTGCATGAGCTGGGCCCCTCTGCAGCCTTTGGAGCCTATTCTCTCAGGCTGTTCTGTGATGTAGCCAGACCATATACTCTTAATTTCATTATAACCTCGCGGTAAATGATACATTTGGAATGGGTGCATGGAAACATGTTGTTGTGTTTGGTGTCAAACACTTTGGAATCCTACGCCGCCGCCAGTTGTGTCAACGGGGGTAGAATTCCACCCATCTAGAGGGAGAGACATGTCCACACTGACCTAACCGGTAATAGTTTAAAAGAACCCTGGCAACACAAAATTGATGCTGCAGCCACAGACACAAGCCTAGCCTCCTGCTGCTGGACGAAACACCAGCAGGGGAGGCCTGGACAATAGGTTTCCTGACACAGGGAGGTGTAACTACCTTCCAGACAGGCTTTAGTGTATTGGGGCTGGGTGGGTGCATTTATAGAATGCTTTTCAAACTGTGCTGGGGGTACAGTTGGTGTCCCTGTGCATACCCCAGTTCAAACTGGTTGCAGGGGCACTCAGCTCCTGCTCTGGCGTGAAACTGGACAAAGGGAAAGCGGTGTAACCACCCCTCTCCCCAGACCCTCCCATAGGTGGGTCCCCAGAGTATGTCCAACCCCCTAACTTAGTATAAGTATGGGACCCCAGTCCTTAGGACTTCAGATTACACCAGGACAAAACTCTGCTACATATATCCTGGAACTTCGACATTCTATTTCGACTAGAAGACGGAAGAATTGGGGTCAAGGAGTGACTCCCCTGTTCAAACAGGCACCAAGAAGCATCTTGCCAGCCTGCATTTCCAAGGCTCCCGCCTGATCCCGACCGATTTGCGACTCAGGACACGGACTTCCAGACTTCTCAAAGGCCGACATGAGATCCCAGCAAAGCTGAGACCTGCAGCCCTCACGAGTGACGTGAACCAGAACTCCTGGACACCGTGCACATTTGCAAGTGCATTGACTTCCCGAGCTTTCCCGAAGTTGTGCTTTGGGCTACTTGTAGTCCAATCCCCGAGCACCATCTGCACCAAGATTGTGGGCCTACACTCCACGAGTGTCCCGTGGGCCCGCTTCTAGCATTTCCACTCGAGGCTCCTTCGCGATCCCTGGTCCGTCAACTGATGGGTCCCCACGAAGGTAACTCTTCTGTTTCTTGGGCTTCCCTGGTTGCTCCAGATGTGCCCTGACTCCCTACCAAGAGGTGAGTCCCTCAGACCTTGCTGGTCTGCACCGAAGTCAACCTTTGCTTTCTGCGTGAGTTGCTGTTTCCAAGGCTTGATGGGTCCAATCCGGAAACCGACACAGCAGCTCTCGACATCCTTTGTGGGACACCTCAAATCCAGCTCCTGGTCGTCCTCGACGCCTTCTGGTCTTCGTGGATGAGGAGTCAAGCTTCACCTTCTTCAACTGAAATCACCCGACATCGGTGGGCATCTTCTCGTCGCCTCCCTGGTCACTGGCAAGTGACCCAGACTCTGTCCCCTCTGCTTTCAGGTGCTTCACATCACCAATCCACCCTTGGATCCACCCGGACACTTTCCACTTGAACGTCAGCATCATTTTGCAACAGCTCTCCATTGAAATCGACAACAAAACCTGACATGAAAAGACACCTATGCACCCGGCTTCCCTGGGTGAGATAACTCGAGTACTCGGGTGCTCCCGTGAGTGTTGACTCTAGAACCTACTAGTTCTAAAGGGGTTTGCTCTAAGTCCTCTTCCAAGTATCTGTGAGAGTTTCGAGCCCTCCAAGCCCTCACCCGACCAACCCAACATGGCCGCCAAGGAAGAGGGAACCCGAAGTGTGGTTGACGGTCCAGTTGTTGAGCAACACCCAGGTGCACAGACGGGTGAAAAGGGCGGTAAGCCGGTAACTTGGCGTTCAGCTGCACAGACGCGAGACCGAGAGGAGGACACAGACCATCGAGAGTCGGAGGAGCCTCAAGGAGTTCAGCGCGGGCCCGGAGAGGAGGAGGAGGAGCTTAACCCCAGCGAGGAACCAGCACAGGAGAGACGCGACATCGGACCCGACCCAACGAGAGGAAACCGCTCAAGGAACATCGTGCCCGGGACCACGATTGTCCCCGACGGTGAGGAGACGGGGTCTGCCTTCACCACGGCCCAGGATGGTCGTGGGAGCAGGCCAGTGCAACCTGCATGTCCGGGGTTTATACGGGGGCTGTGGGCGTGAGTCACAGGTCACTAATGGCACCAAATGTTTCCCCAACCACATAGGCACATCTCGTCAGGAATTTGGTGACGGTGTACAACCCCTCCCTATTTTTCATGTGTAACCAAAAGGACAAATAGCTTGAGCCTTGTTTCTTTTCTATTTCTTTTTGGGTCCATACACTGGCCGGGAGAAAGATAGCGGGAAAAGAGACCCCTGGAAACTCGCACTGGAAGAGCTCAAGAATTACACAGCGTGTTTGTTTGTTTTTGGACTTAAGAGGCTGGCTAAAGACCTAACGCTCAAACAGAATAAAGAGTATAAACATACAAATTTAGTTTGGAACTGACTCCTTTAGAACAGGGAGTAGATAAACTGTAAGAGTGTTAAGAGTACGGGGACCACAGTGTTGTCAGAAGTGGGATAAGGTCAGGCAGAGACAGAACCCCACCATGGAGGCAATCATCACCCAGCTAGCTGAAGGTCAGCACCATCTGCAGCTAGTCTTTGAAGAACAGACTAAACAAGCCCAAAAGGAGAGGGAGGCTTTACAGACTGCCCTGAAAGACCAAGCTGCTCTTATGGCCTAGAATCAACAAGTACAAGATACTGCCATACTTCGTCTTACTGATGCCATTTCGAGTGCTCGTATTCACCCCAATGTGCGCGGCTCGGTATTTCAGAAATTTCAGGCACGGGATGACCCGGACTATTTTTTTGTTAATTTCGAGAGAGTTGCCTCCACAGCCACATGGCCTCAAGAGAGATGGGGGCAGTACATTGCACCTTTGCTATCAGGCGAATTACAGGCCGCCTACCAGGCTGCCAACCCTGCCGGGGTTACCAGCTACACGCACTTAAAGAAGGCTATACTAGAGCAGCTAGGCTGTGACCATGAGTACTATCGCTCCAGGTTCAGAAAAGAGAAATGGACAGCAGGTGACAATCCTAGGGCCTTATACTACAGAATTAGGGACTTAGGTAATCGCTGGCTACAGCCTACGGTATCCTCTGTGGATGAGCTCACGGAAAAGGTGTACCTCGAACAATATATAGAGGCCCTACCATTCAGCACTAGAGCCTGGATAAAACAACATCCTAACCTAGCGGTTACCCTCGCAGTGGATCTGGCTTGTGCAATCCACCGTTCCCCTGAGTTTAAGGCTCCATCCCATAAACCACAGGCCGGACCACCACGAATCCCGGTTAGTCCCAGCATTGTTCCAATAGAACAGAAGGGACAAGTCAACCCACGACCCCAACCCCGACCACCCGTACCCACTCCCGCCCTACCAGGACCTCAGTGTTTCCATTGTGCCGAGTGGGGACACATAGCTCGCAACTGTCCCTCACGTCTTTCCCCACAGGAGCCTATGAAAGTAGGGTATACTCGAGGGAGGGTATTAGTGACAGGGAAACCCCCAGAAAGATATAGAAAGGAAATATATGTGAATCGGAGACCAGTGTTAGCATTCCTAGATACAGGGTGTCACCACACAGTAGTTGACTACTTCTTGATAAAGGGATCACAATTAGTGGAAGAAGAATGCATACAAGTAACCTGTGTTCACAGAGATAAAAAGGTGTATCCTTTGGCTGAGATCCTGCTAGACATAGACGGAGAGTCACAGCTCAGAACGGTGGGGGTGGTTCCAAACCTTCCTGAGACAGTCCTATTGGGGGACAGATCTCCCCAGGTTTCATGAGCATTTACAGACATATACAACGTCTTCCCCTCCGACTCTGTGGTTGAATAGTGCCCCTTTTTTTGAAGAAGAGATAGTAGCGCCCTTTCCTAAAACGCCAAAAACACGTAGTGAAAAAATAAAAGACAGAGCCAGGTATGCCCGGGCAAAACCAGTTTTACCTATTAGTATCTTTACCTCCTCAGACCCATCACAAGAAGCAGGACTGAGCTTCCGGGCCGCTCAAAAGGATGACACCACGCTCCAAAACGCTTGGAACCAGGTCCAGGAAGATCAACCTGATAAGGTAGGGCCCTTCTTCTGTGTGAAAAAGGGTCTTTTGTACTGGGTTTCTCAGGAAGGGGATAAAAGGAAGGAACAGCTGTTAGTTCCACGATCCTACAGGGAACAAGTATTGTCACTAGCTCATAGTCAGACAGGGGGTGGACACTAGAGTAAAGAACACACCCTTAAATACTTATTACCTAGATTCTATTGGCCAGGGGGGTACCAAGAGGTAGCCAGATATTGCGCCACATGTTCTCGCTGTCAGCTGATCAATACCCCGGCTATCCAGAAGGCTCCACTACATCCTCTCCCCATCATAGATGTACCCTTTGAAAGGGTAGGAATGGATCTGGTAGGACCTCTCATTCCCTCTGCTAGAGGCCACCAGTATATTCTAATCTTGGTAGATTACGCTACCAGATATCCAGAAGCCATACCCTTGTCCTCCACTACTACCTCAGCTGTAGCTCATGCAATGGTCGCCTTCGTTTCTAGGGTGGGGTTCCCTCAAGAATTGTTAACTGATCAGGGCACCCCCTTATGTCCCACTTAATGAAACAAGTGTGTACCATCCTCAAAGTGAAACAAATACACATATTGCTCTACCATTCCCAAACAGATGGGTTGGTAGCAAGATTCAACCGCTCGATCAAGACCATTTTACGGAAAAGCATAGACAAGGCAGAGAGGGATTGGGATAGGAAGCTACCTCTTGTCTTGGTTGCTATCAGGACCCATGAACAGAAGTCCACAGGCTTCTCCCCCTTTGATCTCCCGTTTGGGAGACAGCCCAGAAGACTTCTGGACATGGCTGCGGAACAGTGGACAGAGAAAGAAGAGGAGGGCAAACCTCTATTGCAATATTCAGCCAACCTAAAGGAGACCTTGTCTTCTTTATGGGAAGAGGTGCGTGTAAATATGGAAGGAGCTCAAAACAGCCAAAAACTCCTTTATGACCGTCAATCTAGCCTTAGAGAGTTTAAGGCAGGAGACAGAGTACTTATACTGTTACCTAGCTCTGATAAAAAACTCTTAGCCACATGGCAAGGTCCATACAAAATTTTGGACAAAGTAACACCTGTAACATACAGAGTAGATGTACCCCACAAAAAGAACGAAGGGCAGATATATCATGTAAACCTACTGAAAGCCTGGGAAGAGCCCCTTCCAAGTACCTCAAATGTAGGCACTCCCATCCACCACATTACTGTGGACAAACCCGTAGAAGTATCCTATGTTGGGAAAGGAGAGTAAGGAAGGGAGCCACATTCAACTAGGACCCCGAGGGACAAGGGAACAAAAACAACAAATGCTCTCTTTTTGTGACAAATATGCCAATGTAGTGTCTGGTAATCCTGGGAGAATGACATTAGTCGAACACAATATTATTGCAAAAACAGACCAACGAGTTACACTTAAACCGTACCGCATTCCAGAAGCAAGGAGGGAGGCAGTTAACCAAGAGATACAGTCCATGTCAAAAGCCTACATAATTGAACCTTCTAATAGTGCCTGGTCCTCTCCAGTGGTTCTCGTCCCGAAACCTGATGGAAGCATCAGATTTTGCATTGACTTTCGTCAGGTGAATGCGGTATCAAAGTTTGATGCCTACCCAATGCCTAGGGTTGACGAGGTAATTGAGCGTCTAGGGGAAGCCAGGGTAATGACAACCATAAACTTAACTAAAGGCTATTGGCAGATCCCATTAACCACTTGTGCTAGAGAAAAGATAGCCTTTTCTACACCAACAGGCTTGTACCAATTCAAAGTCTTGCCCTTTGGGCTCCATGGGGCCCCTGCTACTTTTCAGCGGTTAATGGACACAATACTAACACCACACCACAAATTTGCAGTCGCATATCTGGACGACATTGTTGTATATAGCCCAGATTGGGAGACACACCTAGTATTCCTCGAAGCAGTACTACAGTCGTTAAAACAAGCAGGACTCACCCTAAATCCTGAAGAAAACCACCTTAGGAACAGACTGCATAGAGTATTTAGCATTCACTATCTGTGGAGGGTGTATAAAACCCCAGGTGACTAAAATAGAAGCCATATCCAGGATCCCCCGTCCCTCCTGTAAGAAAGACGTACGTTCCTTCCTTGGGTTAGTGGGGTATTATAGAAGGTTTATACCACACTTTTCTGAACTAGCTAGTCCCCTCACTGATTTCCTCACAAAAGGACATGCAGGGAAACACCTTCCATGGCTAGTATCACAAGAGGATGGCTTCCAAAAGTTGAAAACGATTCTCTGTACATCGACGGTACTTTATACACACAAGAAGGGGTGGAGAGACTCAAAAACACATATAATACCACAAAACAGTCGGGTCTGCTTACAAAACGCCCTGGTGTAGCCACACTCAGGACGGAGCATAGGTACTTACCTGCCCTGACTTTAGGAGAACATTTGTCCTTCAAACGGATGCATCCGGGAGAGGTCTTGGAGCTGAACTGTCCCAGCCAAATGACTCAGGAGACTTGCGTCCCATTCTGTATCTTAGTAGAAAACTGTTCCACAGGGAAACCAGATATGCAACCATTGAAAAGGAGTGCTTAGCACTAAAATGGGCCATGGAAGCACTCCAGTATTATCTTTTGGGACGTTCCTTTTTAGTATTAACTGATCCTCCCCCCCTGACTTGGCTGTCTCTGCATGAAGACTCTAACCCAAAGGTTTTAAGATGGTTCTTTGCATTACAGCCTTTCACCTTTGAAACCATACAGACAAATGTGGACTATCTATCCAGATTTCCAGTTCTTTTTTTAAACTCTTTTTATTGAAAAAGGCATCATTTAAATCACATTACAGAGGGTCAAATGAGGCAGCCGAGCACACATCAGGGGGCAACAGTTTAAACCACTTTCATAATTATGTGGGAACTTCACGGAGAAGGGGGGTCATCCAAAGTGGCAGCCAGGGGTGGTGTACAAATTCCCCCTCTGCAACCATTCCAAGGCCCCCAAATCAATGAGCATTTCCGAGGGTGTCCCTTCGCAAGATATGCAGTTCTCTCCCTAAACATGCACCAGTCCAAATTGTTTTCCCACACTTCCAAGGTGGGAGGTTGGCCAGCACCCACAATTGGGCAATATTCCTTTTGGCAATCATGAATCCCAAAGTAGCCCATTACGTCTGTGAGGTATTGAAATCAGTAGGCTCCCAGATATTAAGTAAGCACCTCCTTGCCTCCAGTGAAAGAGAGACCCCAAGGACTTTATGTATGATATCATGGATATTGCGCCAATATGTATTGATGAGTGCATATTCCCAGATGATATGTCAAAATGTCCACACTTGACCACATTGCCGTCTGCATAGCCCCTGTCTGAGAGTCCCATATGTACCAGTCCCGGACCCGTGATAAAGATCCTATGGAGAATTTTAAGCTGAACCAATTGCAAGCGGGCTGGAATAGCAACTTCCCTAGGGGAGGACAATGCTGTCTGCCAATCTTCCTCATCCAGCTCTATTCCGTCCTGCATCCATCTATCTCTCAGAACTTATAGAGGGTCAGGCTTGTGATTGATCAGCTTCTTATAGATCAAGGAGATAGTTTTGTCAGGCAGGTGCCCATCTAGTATCCTATCCTCCAGGGGGAAGGCCTCTGGTGGCTCTGACCCCTCGGGAAGCACCGAGAGAAGGGAGTGACAAATCTGTCCATAACGGGAAATATTCAGACTCCGCTAGCTTATATTCTACCTTCATATCCTCAAATGATTTAATTCCCCCCCCCTTCCCCTAAATATCCTTGATCGTGGAAATTGCTATGAGATCGGACTTATCGAAGCCTTTCATCTTCCAGAGCGTGCCCAATTGTTCCGAATCCCACAGTGGGGTGGCCAGGGTCAATTTATTTTTCCAGCCTAGTGAACCCGTGGCCACATGCCATACCTTAACCGATTGCTTAGTTGGCCCCGTCAATGCTAGTCTATTAGGTCGAGAATACAGGGCTCTGCTATACCTACCCCCAGGGAGAAGCCCTTTATCCATAGCATATCCAGGGTCGTCAATCCGGCCATATGTGCCGTGGTTGATCGCGGCCAGTTGGGATGCCCAGTAATATCTCTTGATATCCGGTAGCGATATACCGCCGTCATACCAGGATAGTGTTAATTTGTGTAAGGCAATGCGGGCCTACCCTCCCATAACAAACTCAGCTGTAGGCTTTCTATCTCACTAAAATATCTAGATGGTACCACATCCAGGGTGTTCTGCAGGGCATAGAGAAAACGGGGGAGGGCCATCATTTTAACACCTTGACTGCTGCAGTAATTCCCCCTCTGTGCTGCAGTTCCTTGAATCCTATTATTCATGACGAGCTCAGCTCGTCATCAGCACAGCTCAACTGTGCCTCATGACGAGCTGAGCTCGTCATGAGCATGGAAGGGGTTAAAGAGGGCTGCCCTTCCCAACAGTGAAAGAGGAAGCTTCTTCCATTTGGAAACATCACTCTTCAATCTTTGGAGAGGAGGAAGAAGGTTTCGAGTATACCTAAGCGAGGAATCCAGTGAAACAAAAATTCACAAATATTTGAACCCTTCTGTGTTAAGCTGAATATGGCAGCTTTTTGGAGGGACAGAGGGGTCCCCCTTCAATACAAACAGCAGGGGGACTTCTCCCAGTTGATGGAAAGCCCCGAATTTCTCCCGAAGGAAGCCAGGACATCAAAAACTACAATAAGTGATTTACCCGGAGAGGTCAATTAAGGTAGTATATCGTCTGCATACAACGATATACGGTCCTCCCATTCAGGGGACCACTGCAGACCCTTGATCGAGGGCTCCCAACGTATCTAAGCGGCCAAAGGCTCTAGAGCCAACGCAAAAAGAAGGGGGGATAGCGGACAACCCTGACGGGTGTCCCGTCCCAACAAGAAGGGAGACGAAGCCCTATTATTCACTACTACTTGAGCTAGTGGCTCTGAGTACAACAGACTCACCCATCTAATAAACCCGGGGCCAAACCCAAACTTTGCTAGAACCGCCCACAAGTAAGGCCATTATATTGTGCCAAACGCCATTGTTGCGTCAAGTGACGCAATTATAGCTGGCTCCTGTAGAGTGTGCGTTTCCTACATTAAGACACACTGAGTGGGAATAATAACAATATGGCCCCTTTAAAATCTTAAGGAAGGTACTCTGACTCACATGGTCACGTGACGAGGTCACGTGCCCGCGCTAGATGCTACGTTAGCAAACAGCGCCGTCTGCTCGGCGTTCCAACCGGTGAAAGTGGTGAAAGACTAGGTAGTCTGCGGGGAGTCGTCAGCATACTGTGAGTACTAACTGTATAAGAGACCATTATCTAGCATTCTGCATCTAGTCCGAATATTGCACTGAGACATTGGAACACAATACTATATATTTTAAGAATTTTGTCCCATGGCTGATTTTGTTCTAGAAATGCGACGTGAAGAAAACCCCTCACCGCGTTAGCCCATGAGGATAGAAAATTACCTTCCTCCCGTGAGTTGACACAGAGACCTCTCTGTCTTTCATTTGCTATTTTACCTTCCCCCATGGAGCCCCCTTTTGGGGACACCGTTTTTATTTTCATTGTTACAGTGCACTGCTAGCTTGTTGTTGTCTGTTAAAAAAATATTTCCACGTTTTTATTTCGATAAAAACGGTTGGATACCATGTTTAGCCACATTAATTTGGAGGCATAACTAAATATACTTACCTACAACATACTAATCATGTTGTGATGGCAGACCATGTCGACCACTAATTTCGACATTAGTAGCAATAATTACTTGTCACACTGAGTAATTGCACTCCATTTCCTTAACTTCACCATAAGGGTGGTGGTTTTGGTGAAGGGACTGAGCGGTATTAATTGGTATCGCACCATAATAATTGAGATTGTTTCATTTTAATTTTGGAAACATTTCTCCCTACAGGTACCTGACTCTAGCAAAATTGCTGTTTTGGTCATGAACGGCTTTGAGCCGTAAGTATAATAAGAAATTAAAAAAAAAATTGTTTTCTTTTTCACACGATTATCCTCACGGCAGGGTGCACCTTAGGGCGTGTACACCACCGGAGGATCACATTATATGGTCCTGAAGAAAGCTGAGCGACTTGGGCTCCCAAAAGCAGAAACATGTCGACCAAACTGTATTCACTATGGACTAGGGGTCTATAATAATTGAGACTAACCCTATGAGTCCATTTATATCTGTTTTTAACCAGTGCAGATCGGACTGTTAATAAAATAGTTGAAAGTCACGATTTTGTACTTTTTATAATTTTTCACTTTATTGCACTCACTTAGCACAATCTGGCTTCAGTACACCCTCAACACACACAAGAACCAGCTCCGCTGTAAACAGGCGTCGCAGCACACTGGAAAGACATTAGGTCTTTCCAATGGGAACCCAGTGATGAAGCATGTCACCACTAGGTAGGTGAGTGAGGGTTCTTAAACAACATTTTATATATGTTGAGTTTTCTTACCCCTCCTTTTCCCTTCCACCTCACATATTAGTTTGAGGTTGTTTGTTTATTCTTCACTCTTCTGTTGTTTATTGAGAGTGTGCGCTCTGGCCAACACCCTGTGTTGTCTGTGCAGATTCAGAGCAGTGTTCCTGTGGGGCATAAAGCCCGACAGGTCGGGGTGCACCAGTTCGCTGATGACGTTTACCAGCTTATTTGCCAGGAGCTTGGCCAAAATCTTCAGCTCAGCGTTAAGAAGTGAAATGGGCCTGTAGGAGGTAAAGCTTGTTTTAATCTCGCCCTCCTTATGGATCACAACTATCGACGCGATTCTCTGATCTCTAGGGAGAATCCCTGATTCCCTGGACTCCATAAACATTTCCTTCAAATAAGGCGCGAGTTTATCAGGTTTAAGTTTATAAAGTTCAATAGGAAGCCCGTTGGGGCCTAGTGCTTTACCGGAGTTCAATGAACGGATAGCCAGGGCAATCTCATCCACTGTCAATGCACTATCCATAAATTGCTGATCGTCAATGGAAAGACACAGGAGTTTTATATCTCGGAGTAATAAAAGGGAATCAGCTTCCGGGCGGGAAGAAACTGAAGTATATACAGCCTGGAAGTGTTCAGCGAATGTATTTACTATATCCTGCGGTTCCGTGAGTCGCGTCCTCTCTTTCGTTAGAAGCTCAGAGACCAACCGGCAAGCCCAATCTCTCTTGTCCAGCCATGGAATAAGCTTCCCTGCCTTGTCCCCCAGCTCGTACAATCTACCCTGTTGCTCCCTACCAAGAGCCTTAGCCCTATCGGTGACCAATGCCCTGTAGTCGTGCTGCTTCAGGCCCAGATGGTGAAGCCTAGCCTGCATCATTTCCTGTTCCAGCTCACCCTCTAGTCTACTGATATCAGTCTCTAATTCCACCACCTCCCTCTGCCGCTCCTTCTTAACTCCCGTTATCACAGACAGAGTGTGGCCCCGGATAACTGCCTTAAAAGCCTCCCATAGGGACCCAGGCGAAGACACAGAACCCACATTATTAGCAAAGTAGTCATCTAGCTTAGCAAGGAGGTCTTTGCGTGCCTTGGGATTACGCAAATACGTTTCATCAAAAAGGGGGAAAGGATCACTTGTCCTGCGAAAAACTTAGGTCTGCAGGTTGGCAACTGGGTGTCTCCCAATAAAATGACCCTCATACACGTGTGTTTCTCTCTTGTTTGTTATCGTTAGCGGTATATGAGTTGTCCCCGCTTGTATCACACGTGCGTGCGTAATCACAGGGTCAAGTCATTTGTGTGCACCCTCCACCAGGAGGTTTTACCTTAAGTTTTAAGGCAGTAGTGATCGTGGAAAAAAGTGATTAGGATAGTGATGAGTGATTTAAAAAATAGTCCAGATATCCAAGAACGAAAAATTTATTAAATTGGAATCGGGCTATTGTTAAAAAGAAGTAAGTTCGTGCAGCTCTGGAATTTGTTATGAATTCTAGCGCACTTAATGGTCTGCTAAAATGGTCGACATGTTTCAGCTATAGGTGACAATTTGTCAGACAGCTTTCTTCAGGACCAGGGAGTGAAAGTGATAAATAATAAGTGAGAGAATAGGTAAATTTTAACCTGATTCTTCAAGTGTTGAGAGGTCTCATTGTACCTGTAAAGGAAAAACACACACACAAAATACAAGCCAAATGGGAGAATGGGGAAAGGGGGAGAAAAGAACTTGGTAAAGTACAAATATGTACACATTCAAAATCGTTTGATTTCGAATAAAGAAACTGTAAAATGGCAATACTTAGCGCAGAATCACTCTCATTTCAGGCGTCAACTCATCCATTCTCATGCCTTATCAGCGTGAGGTGATTATGCTATACTGTTCATTGGTGCTCTTAACTGTGACCGGTAATTGGTGTTTCTAACATTTCTCATGATGGAATTCACATGCTTATTTTAGGGGCACGTTGTGATCTTAATATGGTGTAGTAGGGTGTTTCAAGTGCTCGTTATGGCTATCTCGTTATGTTCATTGTGAATATATGATTTCCATAAGTCACGTGCATGGTGGTTTATTCATGCAGAAACTACACTCTTTTCTTGCTCTTAGATTCTAGTAGGGACAGTGGTCTAGAATCCGTGGTCGATGTCGGATATGATGTGAGTCCCTATCTGGTTCGAGAGGTTGTGCCTACCTCTTGAATTGTAGCTAGTAGCCTCATCGGGGGAAGGGGATTCTATGAGGACGGTAGCGCTGGGGAGGAGTAAAACATACGTTAGTACAGACAGGTTTTACTTGCGCTTTTGGTCTTGCAATTGAGCGGCGTCTTCCTCTTCTACCTTGCGCCTTAGCATCCTCGTCTGCAGCATGTGCTGTCTCTGCCTCCAACCACCCGGAAATGGTTGGTGTTGGAGGAGCGGATGTTTTAAGCAGCAAGGTATGGAAATGGAAGAAATATGGAAATGGAAGAAATATTCGCAATGTTGCGAAAATTGTTACGAATAAGTAATCAGTATGACTGAATTAATTATATGATAATGGTTTTTCAAATTGTTGGGCTTTAGAAGATTTAGTGATTCACCGGTGACCTTTTATGGTTTATTACGGTCATGGGCAGATCGGAAAGTAATCTGTATTTGCTGGAGACTGACATTTGCCCGAACGGTGAGAGAGGTGAGGAATGGGGGGGACAGGTAGTGATTTTCTCATTTGTTGAGAGCAAGCCAGGGGACAGAGTCATTGAGTCCTAGGGTGTCTGTTTTCAGTCTATGCACCCAGTGTTGTTCTTTTTCGAACAAGATTTTTTGGGCATTCCTATCGACAGTTTCAAGAGTTTCTAGGATGACCCATTGCAGATCTTTGGCCGTATGTCCCAGGTCTAGGAAGTGTGATGACATTTTTGTTGTTGTTCTTTTACAATTGACATTACGCCGATGTTCATACATCCGTTGTTTGGCCTTGCGGCAAGTCATGCCAATGTACTTCATCTGGCATGGACATGTAATCATGTATATGACATGACTAGTGTTACAGTTGGTATGTTTCTTTAGTTTCCATGTTAGATCAGGGAGTAGTTGTAGTTCTTTGGTGGGTTTTGTAGTTTCACAAGCTAGACAAGAACCTCAGGGATAGTGTCCAGTTATCGGAGTACTGTTCCATAATCCTTGATGTTCTTTTTTTCTTTTTTGGGGGGGGGGTCTAGTATGTACCAATAGATCTTTAAGATTTCTGCTTCTCTTGTTGGCAAAACGGGGTTTTGGCCAGTCAAGGTTGTTTGAAGTAATTATTTTCCAGTTTTTATTTATTATCTTCTTGACCTTGTTTGTGACTGGGCTATAGGTGGTGACACATGTTGTTCTGTCATCCCGTGGCTTAGGGTGTGTTTCTAGAAGCACTTCCCTTGGCTGGTTTTGTGCACGTTTTTTGCAGGAGGAGATTATCTTTCTAGGATATTCTCGTGCTGTAAGTTTGTCACAAAGATCTTTTGCTTGGTCCTTGTAATCACTTGTGGAGCTGCAGTTTCTCCTCAGACGGAGAAATTGGCTATAAGGGAGGTTCTCCCTTAAAGGCCGGGGGTGAAAACTTTTGAAGGATAGCAAACTGTTCTTGGCTGTAGGCTTGAAAAATGTTTTAGTATGTAAGGTGTTGTCCTTCGCAAAGATGGTTATGTCTAGGAAGTCTAGTGTTCTTTTGTTGGTAGTGTACGTAAAGTTCAAGCAATCGTCTTGGTTATTAAGCCATCGGTGAAAGTGGACCAGGGTTTGTTCATCTCCTTTCCAAATCAATATGATGCCGTCTATGTATCTTTTCCAACAGACGATCTTATCAAGGAAAGGGTTAATTTCGTTTTGAATGAACTTTTTCTCAAAGTTACTCACGTACAGCCCTGCCACGCTAGGGGCAAAGGTGCTGCCCATCGAAGTCCCATGACGTTGGAGAAAGAGGGTATCTTTGTACATGAAGAAATTCTCCATTAGAGCCAATCTGCAACATTCAAGCACAAAGTGTCTTGGGGTTTTGTATGGCCATTCTGTACTGAAAAGTATGCTCTCTAAAATGTTCAATGTTTTCTGTTGTGGTAGGCTAGTGTAGAGGCTCTTTACATCTAGCCCTACCAGGAGCATAGAGTCTTCAGAGTATGTAAAAGATTTGAGTAGATTCAGAAGATCTCTCGTATCTTTGAGGTATGTGGGTGTTTTTTGAACTAGGGGCCTTAAAAACTGGTCTGCAAATTCGGATAGTGGTTCCAGGAGTGAATTGATTCCAGAGACGATTGGTCGTCTTGGAGGTGGTATTCTCCCTTTGTGGGTTTTTGGAAGGGAGTAGAAGTACGGTATTATGGGTGACTTTGTTACCAGGTAATCCGCCTCTTTTTTAGATAGCCAGTTATTAGCCTCTGCTTCCTCAATCATGAGTGATATAGTCCTTTGTAGACGTGCAGTAGGGTCTGTGGTGAGAAATTCATAGAATTTTGTGTCAGCCAGTAGATCAGTGCATTGTTTATCGTATCCATCTGTAGTGAGGAGAACTATCCCTCCCCCCTTATCAGCCGGTTCGATCACTAGTTCTTTGTCATTCCGTAGATCTGTTAGGGCCAATTGTTCCGCTTTGGTGATATTTTGAAAGACCTTTTGTGGTTGTTGGTTCAGGTCATCTAATTCCTTCATTATGGCCTGTTCAAATGTACAGATTTCAATAGGTACTTGGGAGTTCAGAGGACAGAATGTGGATTTGTTTCTCAAAGTTGTGTCACCTTCTTCAGGTGGTGGTGTTGCATCCTTGAAGAAGGCTTTCAATTTTAGAGTGCAACAGAAATTTGCTATTTCACATTTGGTTCTGAAAATGTCTGTTTTGGGAGTTGGAACATATCCAAGTCCTTTATTTAGGACGCTTACTTGTTCATTTGTGAGGATTTTCTCGGTCAAGTTGACGATGAGGTCGTTGGATTGGGGCCTGTTTTCGCCTTGGTTACACTTCTGGTCTCCATCTATCTTGTTTGCAAATACTACAGGTTTATTGGGGCTACTCTTCCAGCCGCGCCCCGGGTTATAACAATGCGTATCCAAAGTGGAGAATGATCTGATATGCCTCTGGCTAAATTTATAACCTCCGCTATGTTTGAAGCCTGTGCCGCATGGACCAAACAGTAGTCTAAGCTTGAGAGACTATCATGCGCCCCAGAGTGGAAAGTGTACTGTTTTTGATCTGGGTGGTGTAACCTCCAACTATTGACAAGTCCCATTGCATCTATAAAAGCAGGCAGCCACCGCATCGCCCTCCGCGTTTCCCATGGGTGATACCTGTCCATCATACCAGAGACGACTGTGTTAAAGTCGCCTCCCAAAAATAAAAACCCCTCAGGGAGCGAAAGTAGGACCGTACCCAAATCTGCCAGCGTTGTGCCTTGTAATCCCGGTGGGACATAGACAGACAAAAAGGTAATATGTTGTCCCTCCCACATGCCCGTGACTCCGATATACCTCCCTCTCCCATCCTCCCATGTGGAAGACACAGCCAGTGGAAATGCTTTACGAATCAAGATACCCACTCCCCTTGAGCCTGACGTGAACCCAGAGTGTGCGATTAACTTGTACCCCATTCTGAACAGAGCATTGCATGAGTTCCCAATGAGATGTGTCTCCTGGAGCAGGACCACATCCGGTGCCTTCCTTTTAAGGAATTGAAGAACCACACTTCATTTGATTTTATCCACCAACCCATTAACGCTCCAACTCAATACTTTTATTTCGCTACCCCCCATCGTCAACCCGGTACCGCCAGTGCGCCCCCGCATTTCGCCTATGGAAACAGGATTTTGTACTGATGCAACAAACAAGCCAATCAACATATATAAATAAAACCTCCCCCCCCAAAATCCCCCCAACCCGCTGCCCTGCCCGCTGGGTTTCAAACTACCCATTGAAAATGCAGAATGCCTGTCGCCCCTAAAAAGCAAGGACTGGGTTTGGCTTCTCCACTCCCACCCAAGACCCCTTCTGATAATAATAAATCCCCCCCAAGCCCCAAATCCCCCAACAACATATCAAACTCCCAGAGAGCCTTGCGGCAGTTCCAAGGCCATACGGTCACTGATACCTAACAAATTCAAGTCACACGCGAAAATAGAAAACAATATTATTCACGTTCCACTGTTTCATGCTCTTCTGATCGGTCCGGCGGTCCTGTTCCGCCCCGAGGGAGAGTGTCTATCCAATCTGCCACAGCATCTGGGTTGTCAAAAAACCAGACCCTCCCATGAACCTCCCCCTTTAGACGTGCCGGGAACATCATGGCATAGTTCAACCCCTTCTCTCTCAGTTTCTTTTTAACAGCCAAATAATTGTGTCTCTGCTTCTGGACTGCCTGCGTAAAGTCCGGAAAAAGGAAAGGGCAGCATTTTCATACCGGATAGTGTCCCCGGACCTTGCAGCTTGCAGTATAGCGTGTCTATCGCTGAAGTTCAGGACCCTGGCGATCATGGGGCGCGGCGGGGCTCCAGGTCTCGGCCTCCCCCAGGAACCCTGTGGGCACACTTGATGGTGAAAAGTTTGCTGAGGACTTTAGGTTTGAGATGTTGGAGGGCGAGGTCCTCCACAAATAGATCCGGGGCGGGGCCCTCCGATCTTTCGGCACCCCCAAAATACGAACGTTGTTTCTTCGGGCCCTACTTTCGTATTCGTTCAGCTTGCGTTCTGCCAGTTCATGGGAGGATTTAAGCACCCATATGCCTTGTTGCAGCTGGGCCACATCATCTACCAGGCTGGAAGTTTTAATGTCCAGTGATTTAACCTTCTCATTCACTTTAGTGAGTTCTGCTCTTATGAGATTAACTTCTATAGAAACTGTGTCCAGCTTAGCGTCTAGTGTTACCATTTGCTATCCCAAGGGGGATTTAACACCATCTATGGAAGCCATAATGTCATGCAGCGTGACATCTCCCCCCGATTCAGGGACCCCTCAGACGTGACAGTGGCTGTACTGGCTTTAGTGATCTCACACCCCTAGAGGAATGCCTCTCCCCATCCTGCTTGGACGCCATTGCATGCTTAATGTACCCGACAGCTTGGTATTTAGTCTATTCCCCCCTCACCAGCGAGTGGGACACTCCAGGGTCCCAGGCACGATATATCCCTCAGCCGGATATTTCAAAAGAGTCTCCTATCAGGGGGGAGGGGGGCCTCCGCACATTCCGCTGCCCGGTCACAACAATCTCCACCAGCACCAGTACACCCCCCACTACCAGCGCTCCTTAGGGCCAATTGTCCTACAATGCTGAAATCACCACAGTTCTTCCTTTGCACCTGGCTAGGCAACTATCTCCTTCCGTTCGTCCGTCTACCGTAGAGTCTGGCCCGGCTCATGGGTGAAGGACTGGGCTAAATTAAGGCCCAGCGGTGCCAGGGCACAACACCTGAAACCTTCGTGGGGATACCTGTTCCGGCGTACAAATTACAGAGACACGGGACACTTCCTTCGGCGTCAAAGATCAGCGTTTATTTACTGCAGGGACACAGAAATCGCTAGAAGTACAACAGAGTGTATGTTCAGAGAGTCTGCTTTGAATTGCAAAAGTGGATCGCTCCTTTTATACACATTTTCGCCATTGCACAACATACGAACAAAAGGTTACAACTCAGTTCCCACAGTAAACTTCAAAAAGGTCGCATTCATGTTTTCAGAAGCCCGGAACATAATTACAGTAACATGTCGGTTCCCAACTGTAAAAGCACGCTATCCCACCATTAGGCACATTCCATTCTGGTTGTAAACAAGCGAAAAAGAAGGGACATAAACAGGTGCAAGGAAAACAAAGACAGACAACAGATTGAAAAGAGTGTGGGGGCAATATCGGAAGCGTGATCACAGGATCAAAGGATTCGAGCCTAGCGCATGCAAGGCTGAAACAATAGACCGGCACGGCAAGATAAGCCTCGAGCGGAGCCATCTGCTTCTGCCGTGTCATTCCCCTAGTCATAAAGGCACACTCAAAGGAATATACATCTTCCGCAAGAGCTTGGGAATCCCAGGGTCATCAGGCGGACATTGTCCGTTCGCCGACTACGTGAGGGCAAGAAACAAAATGGATGCCGTATCTAAAATGGAACCCCGAGGGTTCAGATGAAGAAACCCGTAAATAAGACGAACCCTTCTAAGTAGTGTAGCGAAAACACGTACACCTACTAAACTTGTCATTTGCGGTTCGTAGATACCAAACTCATCCATATCCGATCAAGCCCAAAACGTCATTACGATTCACACGGAACCTCATGGGCGAGGGGACCGGGACCTCTAATTTCCACAGGATGGTTCCCCAATATGCAGCATCTCTCCCAGTCCCTCGCTACACCAAGGCCTCAATGAGAAGTTCAGGGTGGGGGAAGGGGGCACTATGTACCTCCGATCCTTACTCACCCTCCCTTTCCAGCCAGGATGTTGTCCGTCTGCCTCAGGCGAACTCTGGGCCCAGCTGGACCCAGGGCCCTCAATTACTCCTCTGTGAAGGGAGGGGGCGGGGGGGACGATAGGGGGAAACCCAGCTGCCACCTCTGCTCCTTATGCTGCCGGAGCCCTCTACAATTTCCTCTCTGGCGAACCCGGCCGGCAACTTCCGTTTCGGGCCGCCGTTGTTTGCACACTCTGGAGCGGCCGGATCGTAAACCACAGTCTCCTGCTGCAGCTCTCCCGCAGTCCCGAACTCCAGGCGGTCACCACTCCGCCACGCAATGTACCCAGGACTCCGGAGCCAGCTGCATATGCTCCGCGCGACCTCCGGTTACAGCTATGAGGCTCAGGGGGGTCAGGATATACTGCAGGATGATGGGGCCGGCGGACGGTCCCGGAGGAGCCGAGGGTCTACGCGGCCATCTTTATCAGGCATGTAGCTCCTCCCCAGATTTCCAGTTCTTGAATGGCCCGACCGTCCATTCCCAAGGGGGAGGCAATGTGAGGGTTTCGAGCCCTCCGAGCCCTCACCCGCCCAACCCAACATGGCCGCCAAGTAAGAGGGAACCAGAAGTGTGGTTGACGGTCCAGTTGTTGAGCAACACCCCGGTGCGGAGACGGGTGAAAAGGGCGGAAAGCCGGGAACTTGGCGTTCGGCTGGAGAGACGCGAGACCGAGAGGAGGACACAGACCGTTGAGAGTCAGAGGAGCCTCGAGGAGTTCAGCGCGGGCCTGGAGAGGAGGACGAGGAGCTTAACCCCAGTGAGGAACCAGTAAGGGAGAGACACGACATCGGACCCGACCCAACCAAAGGAAACTGCTCTAGGAGCACCGTGCCCGGGACCATGATTCTCCCCGACGGCCAGGAGGCCGGGTCTCCCTTCACAACAGCCCAGGAGGGTCGTGGGAGCAGGCAAGTGCAACCTGCATGTCCGGGGTTAATACGGGGGCTGTGGGCACAAGTCACAGGTCACTAATGGCACCAAATGTTTCGCCAACCACATAGGCACATCACGTTAGGAATTTGGTGATGGTGCACGACCCCTCTCTATTTTTCATTTGTAACCAAAAAGGACAAATAGCCTGAGCCTTGTTTCTTTTGTATTTCTTTTTGGGTCCATACACTGGCCGGGAGAAAGACGTCGGGACGAGAGACCTCTGGAAACTCGCACTGGAAGAGCTCTAGAATTATACAGCGTATCTTTTTTTTTTTTTGGACTTAAGAGACTGGCTAAAGACCTAACGCTCAAACAGATTAAAGAGTATAAACATACAAATTTAGTTTGGGACTGAATCCTTTAGAACAGAGAGTAGATAAACTGTAAGAGTGTTAAGGGTACGGCGACCACAGTGTCCTTAACCTGTTCCGTGCTCCTGTCGGCCAACGGCCGACGGGAGCACTACCTACCTGGTGCTACGAACGACCGTTGGCTGACGCGGCCCCACCCGTTTCTACGAACGTTTTGCACTGGCGCAGAACGTTCGAAGCAATTAACGTGTTAATCTGTAAAATTCCAACAGCGATTTCACCATAGAAGCTAATGGTAATTTGCGGCTGTGTTTAGACACTGCAAGCATCCCCGTGGGTCCCATGTGTCAATACCTTGGGTGGTTCCTGGTGGCCCCAGTGGTTCTAAAGGCTATAGGCCTTGTATCTATGTCAGTCGTGGTTCTTATACCACTTTCTTAGTATATGGTTTGGTACGTCCCTAGGGCTCAACATAATTTGTGCTAATTTACTGTGTGCTAAATAAGTTTACTGAATGTACTTTTGCCTCTAGCCTTATAAAGATACTAGAGGGATGTGTTTAGAATAAATACATATATTTTATATATATACCTGGTGTGGTTCTCCTTTCATTTGGTCATTCATGAGATTATAGACTGGTAAAACTAGATGCTTTACATTCCTTCAAGACTTAGCCTGAAATGGGCACCCTTCCTTGCAGAGAGCCAAGCACAGGGACATTCATAGTGACAACAGGTCCAGGACAATCTATCCGGGACCCGCCGAACCAACCGGGCTAGAGTGACCACCCATGTGTGAGGCAGGAAGAGCAGGCGACGCCTGCATGCAGGTAAGAGCCGGTGTGACTCGCGCAAGGATCAGCAATAGGGCTGCATCCCCCAATAGTCTTCATACAGTTAAAGGCAGCCATAATGTACAGCGTCTCAATCAGACCAAGTGAGACGCTCGGCCCGTCTTTCCACCAAGCCACTTGGAGAGCGGGATCCAGACAGCCGCTCTTCAGAGGTGGCTTGGATCCTCGAGCACAGCCCCACGTTCAGGATCAAGGCGTGGGAGGGGAAGGGGAACTCCACGTCTACCCAGGAACAAAAAAAAGCAACGCTAAGAGCCCACCCCTTCCTGATCCTGTGACTGCCAACAATGTGGTGAGCTGATTATTCGCACTTAGCCTGGAGATGCCCAGTGATAAATTCTTTCTGGTCCCGGTTCTTATCAGCTTGTGAAACTCCACATGGCAGATGAGAGTCTGAATGGAATGAGAGTGAACTCGTACCATTGTGACGCCCCAAGGAATCTGCAGACAGTGCCTTGTGGTGGATAATATAGGGGTGGTTAAATAATCGTCCTTGAGGTCTAACATGACCATCCAATCTTGTTTCTGAAGTAGATCTATCAACAGATAGATACCCTCCAACTTGAAACATCTTTCAATAATCCTGACATTGAATTCCAGCAGGTTTATTAGCAACCTATAACTATCTCCTTTCTTCCTGACCAGGAAGATGTTGCTGGAAAAATCACCAGGATGAGGTTGGGTAATGCAAATTACCTCCTTGGAAAAAACCTCCTGAAACTCTGAGTCAATACAATTCTGCTTTTCTGGGGAAAACACATTTGGTTGGGGACTAATTGCTGACTGGAGTGCAGTAGAATTTAAGTCAGAAGTCATGAATATTCTCGCAAAACAAGTATCCTGCGTTGTCAATAGCCAAATGTACAGAAAATGAGTCACCTGAATCACAATTGACATAGGAATAATGCTCGTCTGCAAATCCTGCACCTGATGCTGTTAAAGATTGCAGGGATCTGTTAGCATGAGCTGAAAGCCATTTTGTACTTGGCAGCCATTTTAGTTAGCCATGTGCTGTTTCCCTCTTCCAGAGCCTTGCACATGCTCAGAGGGGCCTAGCTGGTAGAATGCACCTGCTCTTATGTTATAACTATCAGGCTACTCTTGCTGATGTAAGGAGAAATAACCCTCCTCCCACTTTGTTGAGCAAGCAAATCTTGTATACCCATATTAGTCATTTTGCATGCCGGTAGATGCCAGGACCTCCCCTTGGTTTTATGCTATGTAAACCCAAGCATATATAAAGTCCCTGTTTTCTGTACTCCTTACAATGCCTCCTACAGTTACCTGAGGGTATTGTGTGACATAGTCTCCCCCATCTGATGTCAATAAGTATGTCTTTTGATATTACAGCTTCTGTGCCAATCTCTTCTTTGTTGGTTTAAAATGACCATCTGTATCAGTGAGAGCCCTGAGAAGGTTTCTATTTTCTACAGATGGCGCTCAACGTGGACCTCAATAGAGAAGTGGCTATCCAAGGGAGTCGTCTTGACAGAAGACAGGAATCTACTGAGGAGGACAGGAATCTACTAAGGAGGTACCCTGCGCACTGAGATTCTCTGCCTCTACAGCCCAGTATATTTCTGGTCTTCCTGATTTTGATTCTCCGAATGTTTACCGCTCCTGACTGAGAACCTTTTTGCCGTGAGTATTCTAAAAATGACCGTTAGGTCATTCAGAACTTAGCAGTGAGAGGTTGGAGATTTGTGCTTTGGAGATTTGTGCTTTGGAGAAGTGTGAGTTTGTGCTTTGGATAGGTCGTCAACATCTGATTTATTTTGGTTTAGGCCAAAGATGATGTGATATGGAAATATATGAATTGCAATTTGTGTAGGCAGGCAATGAGGAGATTTTTCTCTAATTTGTGAATTATATGTAATGGCACATTTTGTGTTAAGTGCCACTGTTGTATAATATTGTATATCTTACTATATTCTTGGGCATGCCTGTTTCAAGCGCACATCGAAGAATGTGTTGCTTTTTGGAGGTACCATAATGGGATGTGAATAATTTAATTTAATTTGCGGGTTTGTAGAGCGCTTGAATAAACTCCCAAGGGAGTATCTCCGCGCTATCTGACTGCTAAGCTTGCAGGAGATCGAATTCCCTGGGTCCAATCTAGTTCTTAAACTGTGTGGTTAGACCTGGAACAAGAACGTCTTCAGCTTTTTTCTGAAGGCCAGATGATTTTCAAGGTGCCTAAGCTGGAGAGGGAGACCATTCCATATCCTCGGACCCCTCACAGACAGAGCCTTACCCCCTTGCCTTACCCGCTTGATCCTAGGAATCGTGAGAAGCATTTGGTCACTGGACCGTAGAGCACGAAAGAGGAACATACGGCACAAACTTGTCTGCCAGATAGGAGGGACCCAAACCATGAAGTCCTTTGTGGACCGTACAACAGATCTTAAAAACAACTCTCTGACGGATGGAAAGCCAATGAAGCCTGGCAAGTAGAGGTTTTGAAGGTGTTCTCGGAGGGGCATTTAGAACCAACCTGGCTGCGGTGCTCTGCACAACCTGTAACCTATCCAGATCCTCCTCATTAGCTGACAGCAAGAGACCATTACAATAGTCGAGACGGCTGATAACCAACGCCTGGACCAGGGTCTTTCTGATGGTGTCTGGAAGCAATGGAAAAACTCTGTGCAGCCATCCAATGGTCCGAAAGCAAGATCCAACAATGTTGGTAACATGCTGCTTCAAGCTGAGTTCTTGTTCCAGACGTACCCCTAGGTTCTTGACTATCTGCTTAGGCTCGGGGACTGGGCCTAGATCTAAAGGCCACCAGTCAGGAGCCCAGCAGATCTTAGCCTCACCGAAAAGCATAACCTCTGTCTTTGAAACATTGCACTGCAACATATTCAAAGACATCCACTGGGAAACTGCTCTCATCCCCTCAGAGAAAGAATGTAATACCTCTGGAGTAAGATGGTCAAAGGGAAAGAGCAGCTGGGTATCGTCAGCATATGACACTGGGCAAAAACCAAAGGCTCTCAGGATATTAGCCAGGGGGGCCACATAGATGTTGAATAATGTAGGGCTCAAACAGGAGCCCTGTGGCACCCCCTTAGTAATCCTGGTCTCCTCGGATCGGAAATCGCCCATGGTGACACATTGGGTCCGATCCGAAAGAAAGCTCTTTAGCCAAGCCAGTGCCATGCCCCCTAGTCCACTCCCAGTCAGACGCTCGACCAAAATCTCATGTGAGATGGTGTCAAAAGCTGCCGATAAATCTAGCAGCACCAGGACAGCTGATGTTCCTTTGTCCTGGAGCATGCGTAGATCATCGGTGATCGACAACAATGCTGTTTCCGTGCTGTATTTTGGTCTAAAGCCCGACTGAGATGGATCTAGGGCACCAGTATGTTCCAGGTGATTGGACAAGTGCTTATTGACGTGCTTTTCTATGAGCTTTCCCATGAATGGGAAAAGGGAAATGGGTCTCAGATTGGTCATGTCAGCCCATGCAGTGGCGGTGTTCTTGCGGATGGGTCACACTTGGGCTCTCTTCCACTCCAGTGGGACACAGCCTGTGTCCAAGGAGAGGTTGACCAAACTTTGTATTTCTGGTGCTAATATGCTCCTCACTGAAACCATCACTCTCGGTGGAAGCTGGTCCATAGGACTCCCACTCTTTATAGTTGTAATGAGTCCCTCCACTTCAGCCAGGGTGATGTTAGAAAAGTTCGACAGAGTGGAAGCGATGATCTTTTTACTCGCTGGGACAACAGTGGGAAGAGTAACATGTCCAATGGAAGCAATGGAGGCATGAATCTTCTCATAGATGGTTTCAATCTTGTTCGTAAAGAAGCAGGAAATATCATTACAATGTTGTTGAGATGAAGTGTCAACACTCTCACATGCTGCCGGCTTCAAGAAGGAGTTCAGTATTTGATAAAGCATCCTCGGCGCATTTCCTACCGCCTCTAACTGAATAGAATCAGCCGGCTCCCCTACAGGGGATACCTAAATACGTTTAGGTAGAAAAACGTATTTCTTCCTTGGTGACAACGTACCCCATGGAATTAAAATATGTACATAAAAAGGATCCTGCTCTGTGCACTTAGTAATGATGCAGAGCGATTTCTGGTGTCCTGCCAGCCAAAACTAGCGAATTTGGTGTATTTTAGCTTCTTCAAAATGGAACAGTCTTTGGGCTGTTTTTGTGCAGTTTTTTTATTTTCGACTACTTTTGAGAAGCTCTTCTTGTAAATATGACTTACAACTAGTATTTACAAATGGTTTGGTTTCAGTACAGTCTGTGGGCGTTTTTTTTAATTTTGTCCTAAGTATTGATTTGTGGGTTACATGTGTGTTTAAATGTCTATGTGGTTTGACATCGGTGGTACTTGTGTGAGTAAATAGCAATTGCGCTTCTTCCGTAAGAATGGCTAGCCTTAAGCGCGCTGTACTGTGTGTTGTGAGTGTATGACCCCCTTCTGTATATGTATGGAATGAGCTCAATGTGTTTGTTTGTTTTTTGCTTTCATCATTCTGTTATGCAAAATGTCATTTAATTAACATTAAATAAAAATCCAGAAATGAATTATATAACATATGCTAAATTGCTGCATGTTACTATTAAATTGACAGAGTAAGACACTATACATGTGTGCAAATTGCCACAATGCTAAAGATAAAATTAGAATTCACATTCAATAGGAATAAAATAGGCCTTAAAAATAAATTGTGTACTTTGTAATAATTGTGACTGAAATACAAATTGTTACAGCATTTTCCTTAGATACAATGTATTAGATATTAAAAGGCATTCACATCATATGAGTGACTTTGGTTGTTGCTGAACTAAACACACATTATAGAACAATAGATTTGACTGCTTTGAAATGCCTCCGTTTTTTTAATAGACTGTCACTGTGCTTACATTTCAACATAAAAAATGGCTTTCCAACAGCTGTGTTTAAACTGTCTCCCTGAGAAGAAGCTGTTTGACACGACAAATGTGGATTTAACACTGTCAGAGTATTACAAATACAGAAAAAAGGGGGTTTTCCTGAGAAAGGTGTGAGAATTCGACTCCGGCTGATCAAACAACAGCTGTGTCAATAGCACATGTCTATTTTTGACTGCAGGCCACAGAGAGAAAGGAATGCTGAGTCAACTAGGATTTTAAGTCAGTGTCAACCTGGTATAGAGGCTTGCATGCTTTTAAAAAGTCGCAAAAAATCAGTTTAGTTATTTTGGATAATAGGAAAAAATTTAAAGTAGGGATTTTCTTTTCTTAATGCCTTTTTACATAAGCACATCCATGGTTCTGATGTTAAATAATAACTGTCCTTTAAAAGTGGCGCAGATTTCTCATGTTTTAAGTTAGGCTTCTGTGCTTAGGGTTATAAATGAATGTGCTTAAATATAATGGGCAAGGAATGAAGCTTGCTTTTCATATGTGGAATTATCAAAATTGTTGGTTTTATTAAACATTTTTTTGAGTATATATAAAAATATATTATTAAAAATAAGTGCTTTAGTGAGGAGGAGCTACGTCAGCAAGCAAGATGGCTGCTTAGGCTCTGTCGACCCTCGTAACCCGCCGCGATATCCTGCATGTTAGTCTAACTTAACGCCTAGTCTCTGTATGCATGAACTGTCCCGCACTCCGATGGTGAAATCCGGAAACTTTTATCAGCTTGTTTGACGGAGTTACATCGAGTGTAAGTTTGCGACCTGCTCCAGCGGTGAAGCCGGGGCCTGGAGTACTTTCACAGCCGGGCTGTAGTGCAACAACATCGGGCAGGAGACTCAGGCTGGGTCCGGTCGACCGGAGTGGAGGCTTTGTTTCAGTCCGGATTTGGTGGTGATCGTCTTCATTGCTCAGTATCGAAGGAGGAGTGAGTCTGCATGCTGCTGGCTGCGGGTGGGGGACCCCGTCACGCGGACCCAGTTTGCTCCCGCCGGGGTTCGGTGGTTCGGGGTCACTGGCCTGCGGCCTTAACTGGGTTGACCGTGGTTGCGAACAAAGACTGGTCACCCTTCGCATTTGCACGTTCGAGATCCTGTCTATCACCCCCGTGGGTGCCGGAATCACCCGGGGAGGTGATAGTGATTGATACCGAGCACGAGATTATGGATCGAACGGTGCACGAGCCATCGCTGCAGTTAATACTGGCAGAACTTTGGGCATTCCGCTCACATGTGGATACTTTGCTGAGCAAATTGGACTCGCGCCTATCTGAAATTCGCCTGGTGGAACCGGGCCCGGCCTTATTGTTGAAACTGGATTCTGCAGCCATTCAAAACGTGGCCATTGTGACTCCTTGCGAGCACCCCGTGAAGAAACGAGTAATGGAATCATCGGATGGTGCCCTGGTGGACGGTATTCCCGAGGATGGCATGGTATTGCTGAACTTTTCACCACTGCCAGCTTTGGAGATATCGTCAGGCGTTCCCCTCCCTGAGACTTTTGTCTGTGACTTTCCATCTCTTTTGTGGTCATCTTCTCCTTTCCTGGCGACGCTACGACTCCTGTTCAAGACACATTGGGACTCTTCCTCTCGGAGGGAGAGTTTGTCTGCATCTACGGTTCCTGAGGACTCACTGCCTGCTGGTAGCCATGGGCTGATTTCTGCTGACTCTTCTCTTCTTTATTGCTTCTTTGTGTGCCTCTGGGTCTCGCTGGAAGGGGTTCGTGTTTTTGTTCGGAACGGGACATTGTTAAGTTCGGCTGGATCGGGATGGGTTGGCATGGCTTTCACAAGTGTTGGACCTGCAACTGTCTGCTCTAAGAGGCTGGGCGGTGTCTCACGGTACCCTCTAATTTCTCTACATTGCTATCATAAGTTTATCTTTAACTGATAGGGGGTGGCTGTTTCAGGCGGGGGGCCTAAAGGGGCTAGGAGCCCACATGGATATGCCCTTCTCCGCTCTTCTTTTTCCTACATTTGGGGTTTTAGTTGTTAGGGGCGACAGGAACGCTGCTAGTTGGGTCAGGCTGTAGCCATTTGCAGGGGTGCAGGGTGGGGGGCTGAAGGGGGGGTGTTTATTTTGCCTTTTTTATTTTCTATGGCCTTCCTTCTTTCTCTTTCTTCTTGTTGGGTCAGTATAGCTACGAATCATTCGGATTCTTATAGTATGCTTGTACTTCGTGCTTTTGCTTTTAGGGTATCTTGATTTGTGGGCGGGCAGGCCTCGAGTATTGGCACAACATGGAAATGTATATTGTGTGTTCTTTTGTACCGACCTATATGCTCTGGCGCCAAATCTCCATTACAGTGGTCATTACATGTATATCCTGTTTTTACCCTGCCTCCCGCTTCTCCTGTTTGATTGTATGGCACCCGATCCTCTCTTATAAAATATAAAATGAAACCTCTGTCTTATCCTGAAATCCAGCTATGCATTCCAATACAAGCTTTACTCTGAATCGCTGCCGGACCTTTGGGTTGTCGGCTGATGAGCTGTGTCGTATTGTGCTATCAACGAATTTTAATTTGTCTAGCGGCCGGCCCCTGCGGTTGTAGGCCCATGCTTGTATTTCTACTGAATGCTAAAATAAAGGTTTAAAAAAAAAATATGTGCTTTAAATTCGTTTTTAAATCTTTATGAAGCCTAATCATCATACTGTGAACTCCTAGCATTAAAGTTGAATTTAAGCGATGCTTTATCACAATGGGGGGGAAACTTACATGTGAAAATGTCACTTTACCCAGGCGTACAAAACTCAATTTTATAAGGGTATACCTTATACATTTCTGATTTTCCATTCCTGGGCTACCTAGAGAACACTCTGGGGTTTCCTATTATGCAAAAATATTGCGGGATATTCATTTTTGATGTGCCCCAAACATCAAAGTCGAAATTGGACAAGGTTCACTTTTTAAAAGTAGTTCTGCCATTCAGAGCAGCTTTCAGACTGCTCTTAGGCTTCAGTAAATGCACACATTTAAATATAACACAAATAGTTGGCCTCTATACTGCTAGAAATGTATACAGCACACTGCTTCCAATTGAAAATAAATATAAGAGCAGCAGAAGTTATTCTCTTACCTATAAATTACTGGCAAACAGGAATGGAATAGGTCTGCTTTTCAGCTATCAGTCTCCAGGGTCACTTTGAATTGGGGAACCACATGGAAAGCCTTGCACACAAAATAGGACAGCTGGTAAAGGTTTAAAGGTTGAGTTTAACATTAGGAAGCCTCAGAGCAAGGTTTGCCTTTAACATTTTGACCTCTGAAACTTTTTGAAAGACAAGATTGCAGCGCAGGGAGAGAAGGAGAAGTTTTGCTTACTTTTTTTTGGCAAAAGCAAGTTCTTATACACTCACATGAATAAAAGGCAATATAATGGTATATGTTAGGTCTGATTAACAGATAGCTCTGCCATGTATACATCACTAATGCTTTTAGTTTGAAGATTACTGTGCAAGGGCTGAGGTAATGGGATTTAGTTTGATTTCATGTCCCCTCGTGTAATAACTAGTATACTTGCTAAAGGGATTGGTGGTTGGTTATTCATGTTCTTTAGCTAGCGCAATGTGCTATTTACCTCCTTAGAGTGTGTTTATGCCCAGTTGCTACAAATAATGGTTGATAGTGTTGACAGAAGTGAAACCTGTTTCAGGGTTTCCTGGCAACTAGAACCTCAGTGAAGGCGGAAGCCCTGGGGTGTGAACTAAGTGTGTACCCCTGCCACTGTCTTGGGCGAAAGACGGGGTTATAAATCAGAAAGGAGAAATCGTGGATCAAGTTTTTGATGCCCAGCTGAGAGTCACAGACCGACCAGAATGGCAAGGAGGCTTTGCTTGAGGTGACCCCTTTTGAAACAAGGGTTGCTTCAGAGATCCCAGCATCAGGCCTCTGAATCCTGGTCCCAAAGTGAATGCACGTTTGCACCTTTATTTATTGGTCAAGAGATACATGGGCACACTGGATGCAATGTGTGGCCTTAACAAAAGAGCAGTGTGCAAACAGAGTAATATAGGAGTTAGGGAAGGACTTGAGTTTAGGGTACAGGTGTTGTGTCTCAGGTGCCTGTTAGATTGAAGTGAAGAAAACTGGTGCACTGCCTGGGACACTGGACAGGATCGCTGAAGGCATTTGCCCTGGTGGGTGATTGCCCTATCCTGAAAGAAGAAACTTTTCCCTTGAAACTGGGCCGTGATGCTTGAGTTGCGAGTTGTGCAGCTCCACTGTGGAAACAACAAGAGCCTGCCTGTGAGGCTCAAACAGACACAGGGAGAAGACTCCTCTCTGGCTTTTTGTACAGCTGCTTTAATTACCCTTAGGACTTCTTTTTTGTTAATAATGTACCCTTTTGGTCGACCCATTTTTGAGGAGGAGCAGCCGTTTGTGGCTCCTCGTCCTAATTCCTATGACCCTGTGTGATCCTCCTGGTCTTTAGGAACCATAATTGATTTTGTAATAATCTGTCTGATTTCCTTAATATTTGCATTACTTATAATGCTTATTCTACACGAAAATCGTTTTTCTGAGCAATTGAAAAATGCTACTTTGCCCTCTTCCTAAAAATATGATTGATATTCTAGCCCTCATAAAGGAACACTGGAAAAGTCTATTGAAAATGTTTTTATTAGATATGTGCTGTTGGCTATTCTGAAATTGAAATGGATGGTCACTGAAATGCATAGGAGCCCTGAAAATTATTTTACTAGATGGTTCTAGGTTTTGCTTAGGGCTGAAAAAAAATTGATAATTCTGTTTGTGATAATAGTCATTATTCTCTCGTGTATGTTAGTCATGACCCAATGCTTTTTTCCTTTTGTACTCCTGCTTATACCTTATATACACCCGCTTACTGAAATGTTTAGAATGAAAAATGCCCACCTAGCAATGAATTAGGATATTGATAACTTTATGAAAATAAATGTGCACATATTTTCTATGTTCCTACTAAATAATAGGAATGTATTTAGCTCATGCTAAAAGGACTATCTGTTAAAGATTGCAGGGATCTGTTAGCATAAGCTGAAAGCCATGTTGTACTTGGCAGCCATTTTATTTAGCCATGTGCTTGCCATGTGCTGTTTCCCTCTTACAGAGCCTTGCACATGCTCAGAGGGGCCTAGCTAGTAGAATGCACCTTCTCTTATGTTATAACTGTCAGGCTATTCTTGCTGATGTAAGGAGAAATAACTCTCCTCCCACTTTGTTGAGCAAGTAAATCTTGTATACCCATATTAGTCATATTGCATGCTGGTAGATGACAGGACCTCCCCTTGGTTTTATGCTGACTATGTAAACCTAAGCATATATAAGGTCCCTCTTTTCTGAACTCCTTAGAATTCCTCCTACAGTTACCTGAGGGTACTGTGTGATGTAGTCTCCCTCATCTGAGGTCAATAAATATGTCTTTTGATATTACAGCTTCTGTGCCAATCTCTTCTTTGTTGGTTTAAAAGGACCAGGTGTGTCAGTGAGACCCCTTAGAATGTTTCTATTTTCTACAATGCAGCTGGGGACACTCCTGTAAGTGATTCTATGAAACTTTCCACGCACTCCTGGCCCCGAGGGAAAACAAGTACCTTTTCGTGAATCATCGTGATAGTGTCCACATCTGCAAGAGTGGAGCACCCTCAGGGCACCTTGTTAGAAGGCTTAGCCTGTCTAACATCCTCTGTATCATCCGGCCCTCCCAAATAGGCCATGTTGGAAAACCTTTTTGATGGAGCGTTACACCTTGTTGAGGGTCATAATGGTTGTCACAAACCTGCCATGCTCTTTTACAAAGGGATTACCAAAAAGAAGATCTTCGGCTATAGGACCTGCCTCAGCCACAGCTAAGTCAGTTACTTTTGAATCTATGCACATCAAAAGAGATTGGCACCTCTCCACAGAAGTCTCGCAATTGGAGTTGCCGAATTGGCAAATGGTGTGTTGGGCAAATCCAAAGGCTCTCGGAACATAGCTTCACTTTCCAGCAGCTACTCAAGAAAATATAACTGCTTAGGCAGTCACAGCATCAATCGCTTAACAGAGTGCATTGACCACTGATATTTTGGCAAAATAAAGTAAAATCGGATTTGTGCATAGAGCGCTTCGTGGTCACTGTCCATTCTAGGCGCCACCTCCATATCCACCATATACACCCACAATGTAGTGGCAAGAAAAATGTAATCTTTAATGCTAACATACGCGCCTCTTTTAAAGGTTGGACAAGAAAGAAAATCAGAGGCAGGAGAACCATTCAGCATCCTCAACCCATGTGTTTCTAGCATATGTACCATTTGATTTGCATCCTTTGTTGGCCTGCGATCCGCGTTGCTGACTACAAGGGGCACCCCCTAACGTTTATTCTCCTTGTTTGACAAGGTGAGCAATAGGGCACCATCCCTAACTAATGTATTGCAGTCCCCTGAGATTTATTTAGGCCAGCTGATGTGCAGCTGCTCTATCATATCAGTCAATAGTTTAATTGTACCAGAATGTAGAGTGCCAGGGAGAGAACAAATGTAGATGTTAATGGCAATATGCCTAAACTCACTGGAACTACCTGTAGAGATAACAATGCCCAGAATGTCTTCGCAGTTAGTTGGTATTTGCTTGGCCTTATCAAACGTCCATTTTTAAAAAAAAGAATTTTTATTGTTTTCATTAATAGCACAATACATGAGTACAATATAAGTTAGCAATACATTATACATCATTGGAATACATTCAAACACAGTCAGCACTTTTGATTCATACCTCCCCGCATTGCATCACAGCTGTTATCTGAACCCCTCTCAATTTCCACCCTATTTTTTTTTGTTATTCCGTTTCTGAACCCTCATCATCCTGGTCTGGCCATGGATCCCAAAAGTCCCCCCTAAATTTGTTCCAAGCCCCCAATATTTTACTCCACTTTCGGGGGCACCCTCGATTGATGAACATCGTTCTCTCAGCTATCATGGCCGCATCCATGTCCCTGCACCATGAGGTCAGAGATGGTATCTCCGCTGCTCACCACTTCTGGGCAATGTTTCGTTTAGCAACCATGATCCCTTGCGTGGCCCTGTGGGGTCTGGCAGATTGTTCACCAATTTGCGATAGGTGAGGGAAGTCGCCTTTTTTGCCATGTAGTCCCTCATTAGCCTGTCTTCCATAGGTGATGCCTCCGGGACATCAGTACCAGGTGGCAATGCCATCATTAGTGCATGCCTAATCTGTATCTAAAAAGTTCCGATGGTGCCAGTTCATATTGTTGCTGGAGACGCCTTTGTGCCACAGGTCACCCACCGTGGAGATGCCTATATCATCCCACTGGTCAAAACCCTTACTGTTCCTAAGCCTTCCCAGTTGTTTTGTGTCCCAGAGTGGAGTTAGTTTGATCATGACTCCTCACCATCCCAGTTTAGCCTGAGCGGCATGCCAAATGATAACAGTGTGCCTCAAGGGTCCTCTCATTGCTGGGGTTAGTTTCCGGTCGTAGAGTGTAGACAGCATAACTTTCGTACCTAATATTGATCTGTCTGCCATAAATGCTGGGTCAGACTGCGGGCCATGCAACCATTGGTTAATGACCTTCAATTGTGCCACCCAATAATATAGTTGTATGTTTGAGAGTGCTTTTTCACCATCATACCATCTGCGTATCAACTTGAACTGCGCAATGCACGCTGGTTTGTTGCCCCAGAGTAGGCTGGAAACCTGGGCTGCTATCGCCTTGAAATAATTCGTCTGCACTTGGTACGCGTATTTTCCAGCACATATAAGAAGCGAGGTAGGGCCATCATTTTAAAAAGTGCTGCTTTACCTAGCAAAGTCAACGGCAAAATCCCCCAGTGTCATACATCTCTTTTAAGACGATCTAGCGGGGGTTGCAGATTTCTTTTAAAGAAGTCCGCCGGGTCAACAGTGATATATATGCCTAGATATTTAATCAAACGACCATTTTAAACTATATAAACAGGCCTTCAGAGGCTCTGCCTGCTTTTGATGGTACTTCATTGGCCAAAAAAGAGATGTACCCTGTCCTGAAGACTGGCTCTAATGTCCATTTATCCTGGAGAAGGACAATATGATATTGGTATATAAAAGAGCCCCATTCTGTATCAGATAGTTTTCCTTTAACCCCTGCTATATTCCAGGATAATACTCTTATAGTGTTGGATACATGGGTGCTCAACCCCAGCTTTTAAACTTGTGTGTCACTGCAGTGAGTCAACTTTGCATCTACAGGTGGAGAGTCAACTGAGGGAAGATATGCCTTGCCCTGTTTACCTAGGCTGCAGTCATAGGGATTGTCAAGTCTACTTTAGAAATTGAACTACACAGGGGAATAGTGCAGTGTTCTCACTATGTTTCTTTTGTAGTTAATCTACTTCATAAAGATATGTGCCACGCAGAGGCACTTCTGGGTGTGGGTGAAGACAGGGGAGAGGCATATTGCAGTTCACAGTGTTGGTGTCTAGTGTGAACTGTGTTTGATTTATCTTCAGTCTTATAATCGACCCTGTGTTGGGCCTGAATCTGTGTTCCAGGGCTATAAGTCCATCAACAAACGTATGATCTGCAAGCCATAGGCCAATATGACCATAGGTTGAATGTTTAGTAGTAAAGCAAAATGTGTCAAAACTTCCTCGAGGTGCTGCAAGTGTTCCTCCCAGCTGAAACTGAACACTGCAATGTCATCCAGGTAGGCGGCCCTGAAATCCTCCTGTCCCGCCAACACTTGGTTGACCAACCTCTCAAAGGTAGCAGGGGCATTCTTCAACCAAAAGGGCATCACCCGGAACTGGCACTGTCCTTCGGGGTTGAAAATACAGACCTCTCCTTGACCCCATTGGTTAAGGCAATCTGCCAGTACCCAGACGTTAAATCAAACGTGCTGAAGAACCTGGCAGCTCCCAACAGATCAATGATCTCATCAGCTCTGGGGATGGGGTGTGCATCAGTCCTGGTGATGACATTGAGCCCACTGTAGTCGACGCAGAACCGCAGTTCTGGAGTGGCACCGGGAGCCGCAGCCTTTGGGACCAAGACCACTGGGCTGGCCCAAGGACTGTTGGAGGGCTCGATCACCCCTAACACCAACATCTTAGAGACCTCCTCCTTGATGCTGGCCCTGACCCGGTCAGTCAGCCTGTAAATCTTGTGTTTTAAAGGAGTGCTGTCACCAGTGTCCACATCACAGGTACACCAGTGAGTAACACCTGGGGTCAGAGAGAACCGTGGGGTGAACTGTCCCAACAACTGGCGATAGTTCCTCTGCTACTCTGGGGTCAGTGTAGGGGATGGGATCACACCTTCCACTGACCAATCCTGCCCCTTGGTGAACAGGAGGTCAGGGAGAGGTTCACTCTCCTCTTCCACCCCATCATCTGTCCCCAACAGCATGCTCACTTCGGACCTCTCGAAGTGGGGCTTGAGGTGGTTCAAGTGGAGGACCCTCAAAGGGTTCCTTGGAGTCTGCAAATTCACCAGATAGGTGACACCACTTGTGCGCTCCACCACCTCAAACGGCCCACTCTACTTGTCCTGCAAGGCACAAGGTTCCACTGTGGCCATGACTCACACTTTTTGCCCAGGTTGAAATTCGACCAGAGTGGGATTCTGGTCATACCACTTCCTCATTCCTTCCTGGCTTGCTTCTAAGTTTGCCTGAGCGAGTTTCCTGAAGCTGGCAGTTTGATTTCTGAAGGCCAGCATGTAGCTAAACACATCCTGGGGAGTTTTCCTGGGAGCTGCCTAACAGCCTTCCTTCACAAAACTCAGAGGTCATCTCACTGGGTGGCCATACAGAATCTCAAAGGGACTAAAACCTTGAGACCTCTGTGGCACCTCCCTGTATGCAAAGAGAAGGCATGGCAAGAGGACGTCCCACTTCCACCTCATGGCTTCTGTTAGACCCTTAATCATGCCCTTCAAGGTCTGCTTGAATCTCTCCACCAGACCGTTACTTTGGGTGTGGTAAGGAATGGTGAACTTGTGGGTTACACCACACTCCTTCCATAGGGATGTCATATATTTGGATATGAAATTGGTCCCCCAGTCAGATACAACCTCTCTGGGGAACCGCATGCAGGAAAAGATCCCTATTACCACCTGGCTCACTACTGGCGCCATCGTTGTCCTGAGAGGGATTCCTCCCAGGTACAGAGTGGCATGGTCCACCAAGACCAGGTTGTACCTGTTGCTCATGGCTGTCTTGGGATCCAGTGTCCCCACAATGTCCATCCCTACCCTTTCAAAGGGTGTTCCAACAAATGGAAAAGGTTGGAGAGCAGCTTTGACCTACCTCCCACTCTTACAACTTGCCTGGCAAGTTTGGCAAGACCTGCAATGTCCATCCGACAGCCTTCGCATTTGGTGCCAAAAGAAGTGGTTGACAAGCCTATCAAAGGTCTTGTCCCACCCCAAATGTCCTGCCAAAGGCACGTCATGAGCCAGACCCAGTAGGAAGGTCCTGAAGCGCTGGGGTACTACCAGCACAAGGGCTGACCCAGGCTCACCAACCTTAGGCTCACTGTACAGGAGACCATTCTCCCAGTAGATCCAATGTTATCTGGACTGATCACCAGCTGCCTGGTCTGCAGCCTGCCGCAGCAGACCCTCCAGAGAAGGGCACTCTTTTTGCTCCCTGCAGAATTCTTACCTGGTGGGACCCCCTTCTTACTGCCAATGGGTCAGCTCAGAGATGTCCCCCAGTTCAACTTCATGTTCCCCTGTAGGCACCAGGGCATCCCCTTCAAGGTCAGCCTCCTCTCGGTCAATGAGAATTTCAGGAGCTGGTTTCCCACGCCCCTGCCCGTTCTCTTGGCAGGGACCTGTGCCACTGTTTCAGGCTCCAGGTCCTTCTGATCACCCTTTCTGGCCGCCATTGACCGAGTGGACATGCATGCCCACTCTGGCAACCCAAGCATCTCCAAGTGAGACCTAGGCTTAACGTCCTTCCACGAGGACTGCTCCAGGTTGTTTCCTAGCAGACAATCTACAGGCATGATAGGGCTCACAACCACCCTCAAGGGACCTGGAACCCCCCCAAAGTTCCAGGTCAATTCAAAGGGAATCTCTGCCACCATACACTGATGCTCTGAGTTGCTTACAGCAAATACTTAGTTGAATGCCCCAGGGACTACCTGCTCCTCAGAGACAAGGTGACACCGGACAGAGGTCACACTGGCTCCAGTTTCTCTGAGAGCCTCTACCCTTTTCCCATTGATGGTCACAATCTCACTGTCCCGTAGTGAGACAAGGGTTATTTCTGCGGGATCCCTACCCTCCTGTGGCCTCCCCTTCTCCCCAGGCGCAATACTTACCAACACCCTGGACTGCCCACAAGTGGGTGGCTATGCCCCCTTGAGGTACTTGCGGTCACCCTTCATGTGACCCACCTGGTCACATGCAAAACACTTGAGGGGCGGTCTCTGCAGGCTTTCCTGAAGAGACTACAGCTTTCTTGTCTCCTGGGGGATGGGAACCTTTATCCTAGGTATTCATTTGGGGCCCTTTAGAGGACTCCTGTTCTTTACCCTTGTCCCCTCCACTCTTCTGCTGGGGACCCTGCTCACCTTTGGCTGAGTCTCCCCCAAACGCTTTCTTGTGGACCCTGGCACTCACCCAACAGTCTGCCTCCATAGCAAGCTTCCTGGGGTCAGTCAGCTTACTATCAACTAGGTGCTGGCGCAGATCTGCCAAACATAGACTAGACAAGTGCTCCCATGCAATCAAATTGTAGAGCCCCAGAAAATCTGTCACATTACTGCCCTTCACCCAGCTATCCAGTGACCTGCAAAATGAATCTACACATTCCAACCAAGTGTTGGCATCAGACTTCTTACTGGACCTAAACTGAACCCTGTAATTTTCAGGAGTGAGACCATACTTAGTGAGAAGGGCATCCTTCATGTCTGGATAGGTGAAGTGATACCCCTTACCCAAAGCTATGAAAGCTTCTTCTGGAAAAAGAGGCCACAATCCTGGTCCCCAATTCTTCTCAGGGACCCCATTCATGTGTATCGCTGCCTCGTAACCCTGAAACCACCTTTGTATGTCATCCCCCTTCATGAATTCCTTGCCTGCATTCTTAGGGATGTGCATGATTCTGTCTGCCTGTCCTGACGAGTTGCTGCCACCATCTGAGCCGTATCTAATCCTCTGATCCAACTCCTTTATCCTGATCTCATGGTCTAACATCATCCTTTTCTCCTCTATGGATAACGTAAGCTTCTCTAGCTCTACTGCAACTTGCCTTGCTTCCCACCTGTCCTCCAGCTCCTTTGGGGACAAACTGCTGCTACCTGGTTTAGAGGGTGCCCCCCTCCCAAAAGCACATCCACCCTTGGAGTAGGCTCCTCTGCCTCCAGGCTAAGATCCCCAGACTGCCCACTGGCAAATCTGGCTGCTACCCAGGCCCTCAGCGCAATTTGTAGCTCCTTTTTTCTGGTGAGGCCCCTGATTTGGACTTTGAGGTTCTTGCAGATAGCCTTCAATTCTTTCACATTGTAGGTTTCTTTCAAGGTTTGCCTCATCTGCGGATCGCTGACCTCATACAGCGCTACATCGGACGTTTCAGCACAAAAAAGACTACCACTCCCAGCATGCTGAGAGGCACGTTACGTGCATTGCGCAAGTCACGCAATACCCGGAAATAAAGACCTTGCCGAAGACACCGGCATTGCCGATAATTCTTACCTGGTATTGCGAGGGTTGGTATTTCTGAAATGCGGTAAGACCCTTTTTGTTTCCTACTCCTCCAGACCCTTGTTACCCCGCTCTGGGTTGGGTACAAGACTCGTGTGGCTCCGTGTTGCAACACGCTGTTTGCGTGTTCAAGGGACATAACAAAAGCTCTCTCGGCTGAGTGAGCACTTTCTCCCTGTTGGACGAGACGGGCGTTCCGCCTTCTCATTGCAGGGAGAAAACAAGATCTAGCTAAAACTTACTATTAGGAAAAGACTATTGGTCAAGGTTTTCTTGCAAAACATACATTACCTTGAGAACGCTAATGGAACAGTATGGGCTCAAACTGTTCATTGGTTTAACTAATTTGTACATGGATTGCGAATAAGTCTAGAGGTTGCTAGACGCCTGTGGATTACCGGAATTGTTCAGTTCCAGCAGACTACGTTAAGGGAGTATTAACCTTGCCTGCTGTTCATATATGATTTGTCTCCACAACGTTTTGTCTATCTTGTTACCGTAACACAGGAGAGACGATTAAGGGGTATCTTATCAGAGGGATTTGTCTGACCACTGAAATGAACAATTTCATTGTTTGGTATGTTAGAGGATTGCCTGTAGAATAACCTAGCCCACACCAGGATAAGAGTTTCATTGTATGTTTTTGGGTCTTCCATTGCAGTTGGTTACAAACCCTGGTATCGCCCGAATCTCTTCTCCTAGGTTTAAAGTCTGCTGTTTTTTCCTTTTCAGGTAGGGGTGAAGCTATAAGATATAACATGAGAAAGGAAAGAACGTGGGTTGTTCTATTTTGGGGTCACAGGGTGTATTCTAAACATCTGTTATTGTTGTTTCAGATCTCCCTCCCCCCTGTGCCCTTCCTTTCCTTCCCTTGCGGGACTATCCTAGTAGTCTGTGTTATAACTTCAGACTCTGGGGAAGTTGTGTAGGGGAAGCTATAGGTAATTCCCAGGACACCCCCACGCCGCACGGCCCTCCAGCTGTAGGCGCCCCCTCGCTACTGCTCGTTCTTTCTCCCGCTGTTGCCCTCCTGTGCCGTTGTCATTGGACTGCATTGTACTGTTTTTAGTGTTTTTTCTTCTGTAACTAGATGTTTTAGTGTTTTTCTTCTGTAACTAGGTTGTTGCGCTTCCCTCTTCGTCTCTGCACCTCCCTCCGCTCCCCGCTTCCCGTCGCTGCTCCCTCGCGGCCTCGCCCCCTTTTTCTTTCTGTGTCCCCATTGGCCGCCTCGCTCCCGCCTCCCAGCTGCTCCTCTCTCCCACTTCGCCTTAAATGGAGCCCGCGCGTCCGCGCAGCGGGTGCGCTGATTGTGCGCCGAAGGCGCGCCAAAGGCAAGCCCGTCTGCACCCGTCCGCGCCTGGACCGCGCCCAGCGCCAGAACCCCTAGTCCTCGCAGATGCCAGCGCACCCGACGAACCTAAGACGCCGCAACCCTCCATGCACTCAATGCCGGCCAGAACCCCGCCTCCTACCGAGCCACCCCGAAACGCACCCACGGACCCTTCAGCTGCCAAGCCTGCCAATTCCCCTGCCTCCGGACCTGCACCGCACCCACCAAGCCGAGCACCAGCAGCAACCACCTCAAGTGCATCCTGCTCAACACCCGCTCCGTCCACAGACACGCCGTCGAACTCTGGAACCTGCTCGACACAACATCACCAGACATCGCCTTCCTCACTGAAACCTGGATGAACGCCTCCTCAGCGCCCGACATCGCCATCCCGAACGGATACAAGATCACACGGAGGGACCGCGTCAACCAGACGGGAGGAGGCATCGCCATCGTACACAAGAACACCATCCGCATCACAACCAACTCCGACGACACCTTCACTGCCGCCGAACACCTCCACTTCCAGATACACACCGACCCCAAAACCACCCTCAGAGGCACCCTCATCTACAGACCCCCGGGACCACGCACACAATTCAGCGAAGACATCACAGACTTCGTCAGCCTGCACGCCCTCCCCTCCGCTGACTACATCCTCCTAGGGGACCTCAACTTCCACCTGGAGAACAACAAGGACAACAACACCACCACCCTGCTGGCCAATCTCGCCACCCTCGGACTCAAGCAACTGGTGAACACCCCCACCCATTACGCCGGCCACACGCTTGACCCAGTCTTCTCCTCCAGCAAGTACATCTCCTTGAGCCATTCCACCGGACTTCATTGGACTAACCACAGCTGCGTCCACTTCAGCTTCAGAAGAACCACGACCCACCATCACCCGCAACAGGTCCCTCGCAGGAGCTGGAACAAGATCACCGCCGACCAGCTCACCACCTACCTCAGCCAGAACCCTCCCACCATCACAACGGACCCCAACAAAGCAGCCAACAACCTCACACAGTGGATCACCAACTGCGCAGACGACCTTGCACCACTGAAGACCCCTCCCAGCGGACACGGCAGCAAGAAAGCCTCTTGGTTCACAGACGAACTTAAGGACTCCAAGAAGAACTGCCGCACCCTCGAGAAAGCCTGGTGCATCGACCAGACCACAGACAACATGACAGCCCTGAAGCACGCCACCCGCAAACACCACCAGCTGATCCGCACCACCAAGAAGAAAGCATTCAAAGAACGACTGAAAAACAACGCCCACAACAGCAAGGAACTCTTCGGCATCGTCAAAGAGCTCTCCAACCCCAGCGCCGGAAACAACAACATCACCCCCTCGCAAGACCTCTGCGATTCACTCGCCTTGTTCTTCCACCGCAAGATCGCCGAGATACACAACAGCTTCGGCGCACCAACCACGCACCCAACCACCGAACCAACGCCCCCCACTACCACCCTCTGCGCCTGGACTCCTGTCAGCACCGAAGACACCACCCGCACGATGAACACCATCCACTCCGGATCCCCAACCGACCCCTGCCCCCACCACGTCTTCAACAAGGCCGACTCCATCATCGCACCCCAACTCCGGGACATCATCAGCGCCTCCTTCAACACAGCCACCTTCCCGGAAAGCTGGAAGCACGCCGAGCTCAGCGCCCTCCTGAAAAAACCAACAGCGGACCCCACCGACCTCAAGAACTTCCGCCCCATCTCGCTCCTCCCTTTTCCTGACAAAGTCATCGAGAAGACCGTCAACAGACAGCTGGCCGCCTTCCTCGAGACGAATGGATCCCTCGACTACTCGCAGTCTGGCTTCCGAGCCAACCACAGCACCAAGACCGCCATCATCGCAGCCACTGACGACATCAGATCCCTGCTTGACAACGGGGAAACATCGGCCCTCATCCACCTGGACCTCTCCGCAGCATTCAACACTGTCTGCCACTGCACCCTAGTGCAGCGCCTCAGCAACATCGGAATCCAAGAGAAGGCACTGGAGTGGATCATCTTGTTCCTCGCCGGAAGAACCCAGAGAGTCCGCCTCCCCCTGTTCAGATCCGAGGCCACAGAAGTCATCTGCGGCATACCACAGGGATCATCACTCAGCCCCACCCTCTTCAACGTCTACATGAGCCCCTTCTCTGCCATCGCACGCCAACACAACCTCAACATCATCTCCTACGCCGACGACACCCAGCTGATCCTCTCCCTCACCAACGACCCAGCCACCGCCAGAACCAGCCTATATGAAGGGATGAGAGACGTCGCCGAGTGGATGAAGAACAGTCGCCTTAAACTGAACTCAGACAAGACGGAAGTCCTCATCCTGGGGTCATCGCCCTCCGCCTGGGACGACTCCTGGTGGCCTCCGGCCCTGGGCACCGCACGAAAAACCAACGGACCACGCTCGCAACCTAGGCTTCATCCTGGACTCCTCCCTCACGATGACCAGACAAGTCAACGCTGTCTCATCATTGTGCTTCAACACCCTGCGTATGCTCCGAAAGATATTCCGATGGATCCCCACTGAAACCAGAAAGACGGTCACCCAGGCTCTCGTCACCAGCCGACTGGACTACGGCAACTCCCTCCACGCCGGAACCACAGCCAAACTCCAGAAAAGACTCCAACGCATCCAGAACGCCTTCGCATGACTCATCCTGGACATCCCCCAACACAGCCACATCTCCGGCCACCTGAGAGACCTGCACTGGCTACCCGTCAACAAGAGGATCACGTTCAGACTCCTCACCCACGCACACAAGGCTCTCCACGAACAAGGCCCCAAGTACCTCAACAACCGCCTGACCTTCCACACGCCCACCCGCCAGCTACGATCAACCAGCCTCGCCCTCGCCGCCGTTCCACGCATCCGCAGAGCCACCACCGGAGGAAGATCCTTCTCATACCTGGCAGCCAAGACATGGAACTCCCTCCCCTTCCACCTCTGGCGAACCCAGGACCATCTCTCCTTCAGGAAGCTACTCAAGACCTGGCTTTTCGAGCAGTAACGGACCCCTTCCCCCAGCGCCTTGAGACCCTTCCGGGTGGGTAGCGCGCTATACAAATGTCATGATTGATTGATTCAGCACAGCCCCGAAGAGACCAGAAGAAGGAGCCTGACAGTTTCTAACCTCACCTCCTCAAAGGCCACTTCCAATGATGCAACAGAAGATGCAATTGATTCAAGCATGTTGTACTGGAAAGTTCAAGTTCAAAACCAATGGAAAGGCAAAAATAGACCAAAAAAACAGTATGTGGTACGTAATGTTCTGTGTTATGGTGATAGTGTACACCAATCACTGTAAGTCAAGTGTAAACACAAGTCCTATCCTCACCGCTGACAACCAATGTTAGTAATGGGGGTCTTTAGTGTTCAGAGGTAGGTACCTCTGTCCAATTAAGGACCCTTCTTCCTAGTCACGATCAGGGAGTTACACTCCTAAAATAACTCCTGCTTACCCCCTTGGTAGCTTGGCACGAGCTGTCAAGCTTATCTTAGAGGCAGTGTGTAAAGCATTTGCACATAACCAACAGTACCATAGTGTAAGCACTACAAAAGAACACCGCACCAGTTTTGAAAAATATCCAATATTTTTATATACTCAAGACTAGACCATAAACGATAAAATTCCACAATACAGTACCTAGAAATCCTCAGTTATCAAAATAACCTTGAAAAACAGTTCCTTGAAGTCGATAGCTCCCTCTGGGGCTATCACGGCACTGTAAACTAACAAATCCAAACAGTTCTGGCTGAACGCGGCGCCGCAGGCCAGCTACGGTGTCGGGAAGACAGTACCTTTTAGAAATGCTGGGTGTTGGCGACCTCTCGTTGAGCTTCCGAAAGCACGGCGTAAGCAGGCGTCTGTTCTGGAAGTCGGTGCAGGAGTCATCGGGCCCTCAAAGTCACACGCATTGCAGATTGAACTCTTCACTGTTGAAGTCAGGAGCGCTGGTGTCGGCAGGCATTGGGTGCTGCGGTGCGTCATGTAGGAGTGCGGCGTGTGATGCCCTCAGGTCGCGTTGCGAGCAACGGCTTGGTGGCGGCATCAGATGACGTAGTCTGTAAGACCAGGGCCGCGGTGTGAATTAATGCGGTGCTCGTCGCGGTGCTGGCAGGTCACGGTGCATGCAGGCAGTGGCATCGTTGCTGAAGCGCTGTAGTCGGCTGACGAACAGGAGTCGATGGCACCGGCATACATCGTGTAGCTTTACGAGCGGTGCCCTCAAATCACGGTGCAAGCTGCTGCATAGATTTTGGCGTGGAACGGCGTAGTCGGGGATACCAAGGTGGCGTCATGAAGCGAGGTGATGCGGAGTGCAGTGCCCACAGGTCGCGGTGTGAGCAGCGGCTTGGTGGCAGCGTCAGCAGGCATCGTCAGTGAGGCCAGGGTCACAGAGCTGCATGGCGGCAGTGCCCTCTGCAGTGCCTTCAGGACACAGAGTCTGCAGCAGCGTCGTAGACAGCGTCGGGTTGCTTTTTCTTCTGTTTCAGCACAAAACACAAGGTACTGAGGGCAGAAGAACTTGAATGAAGACTTTGCTGTTCCTGAGATTTCTTGAACAGGGGGCAAGCTGTACCTCAAGCCCTTGGAGAAACTCACAAAAATAGATTGCAGAAAGTTCAGTCCAGTCCTTTCCCTGCCCAAGACAGAACCAGCCACAGCAGGCCAACACAGCAAATCACTCAGCAAAGTGGTAGTTCCTCCTCACAGCTTCTCCAGCTCTTCTTCTTGGCAGTCTTCTTGGTCCAAAAGAGTTCTAAAGTTTAGGGGTTTGGGCCCCATTTTTTATAGCCTAAAATCCTTTGTACTCTCAGGCAGAGGGTGTCTATGCCCAGCCAGAACCAGTTCTGCCCTCTCTGGTGTGACTTCCTGGCAGGAGGTGGAGACTGCATTGTCAGAGGCAGACCAGGCCCATTCAGGTGAAAGGAAATCTCCTCCCCCTATTCTAAATGCAGCCCAGGTCTATTCAGCCCTTTCCTTACCCACCTAGACTATCTTGAGCCATGGCTCCTCTCCAGCCGCTGTCATCCAAAACCCAGACAGTCAATCCCCAAACCAAGCAGATGCCTATGGGATGGCTGAGCAAGAAAATACCTACTTTCTAAAAGTCGTATTTTCAAACACAGAATGTAAAAATCACATTGACTAAAAGATGCATCTTTAGATTCTGATTTCAGGCATACTAAACTTTATTTTTCTACCTTGTTCCCAGGGGCAGTTATGTTTATAAGATGTTCTAAACAAACTCAACATTCTGTCCTATGGGAACAGGTAGCCTTGCAATAGTGAAAAACGAAATTGGCAGTAGTTCACTGTCAGGACATGCCACACAAGCCAGGGCATGTCCTACCTTTCACATACACCGCACCCTGCCCACAGGGGTACCTTGGGACTACCTTAGGGGTGGCTGACATGTAAGAAAAGGGAAGGTTAGGGCCTGGCAAGTGGGTACCCTTGCCAAGTCAACATGGCAGTCCCAGACTGCAGACAGACTGCAGGCAGGCTCTGCAATGGCAGGCCAGAGTTACACTTACAGGCTGCTTGCGTGGGTTGCACAATCCAGTGCATTAGATTTACAGGTCCTGGCACACTCAGTGCACTTTACTAGGGACTGACAAGTAAATCAAATATGGCATTCATGGGAACACCAATCCATAACACAATTACAACAGGAACACTTGTACTTTAACACTGAACAGCAGTGAGAAAGTGCGCAGAGACACTAAACCAGCAAAAACAGAGTCATTACCAGGAGGTCAGAAAGCAAAAAGACAGGGGAATCACGCAAAAAGATGTCAAGTCTAACACTGTCCCTCATGTAGTATGACGTTTGTCCTGTTTACTGGCACCATTTTATTGGTGCATTAGTGAGACTCGTCTGTGTAATGAGACAAAGATGTAAAAGTCAACAATCATAAAAAATGAGAATCTGTAACCCACTTTCTCACACTGGGCAAATCTCTCTCTATTGATCCCATTTAATTAATTTAAGAGGCCATCCAGTAAATGATGCCAGAATATGTATCAATCCAAGCTGACAGCATTGAACAAAGGAGTATTCTAGAATGCTTATGGTTGGTAATTGTTAGTGACGCAGGGCTGGGCAAACAGAACTTTTCTTTCACCTTCACTGGATGGCCCTTTTCAACAGAATAAGGATAAAATATCCACCCTATTAAAAAAGTATTGCTTCAGCCCAAAGTAAGCACAAAAAATCCCAAAACAACAGCCCAGTGGTTAAACAATTAGAGTAACAATCAGCAAATGATCTTGCATACCCGAGAGAAGATGGAAGAAATGTCCCTCTCTCTCCATATTCACATCCATACACAAGGTTACGAAAACCTCCTTCTCTGTAGAAGTGCTCATTTTCATTCTCAAACTTCAGAGTGCTAAAATCAGACCCAGAGACTTTTTAAAATGATGGATGACTAGATGCAGGAGGACAGGGCTCCCATGTCTAAATAAAGTTCCTAACTTCAAATATGTAGTAAAAAATACCACCCAATAAATTCAGATCAGCTCGCAGCTCAACCAGAACCTAAGCAAATTCTTCTCACAAGGAATACACCTTCAGCCTCTTGATTCATATTTATTCCCATTTCCGACTTGAAAAAAATCATGACAAGCTCTACGCTTCAAATTTCTCCACTGTCACAACACTATCTTCTCTTGCCAAGTAACATGCTGATGACCTTACTTTGGCTGGAAATTATGAATCCCAATCTTTCACAAGGACGTTTCCATATAACTAAAAATTGGGTCATGATCTGCTTCTTTTATGCTAGCCCTGACAACATCGAAAACTACATACCCACAAGACGGCTACCCTTCTTGGGTAAAGTAATAGAGAAGTGTGTAGCTACCCAATTGGAGAAATGTACATCAGAAAACCAGTTACTGGGACTATAGTAATCTGGTTTAAGACCTAGTACTGATAGAGCGCGCAGGTCACCCGACTAACTTTATTACCAAATAGTGCACACTTGGGCCCATAACAATACTAATTTCATTTATACTTTAATCAGGTAACCTACACACTATTATCAGTAATTCAGTTTCATTTATTTCTATTACCGTGTACCTGACTTACCAATCCTCGAAACAGGTACCTATGATCACAATGGATCAAGGAGCTAGCTGTGGGAGTAAGTAGACAACACAATACCATATACCATTGAATAAATGTTTATACTTTTATAATAACCACAGACTCAAGAAGTTTTTAAACACCTTTATCTAATCATCATCTTCGTCATATGCCATGAAAATGAAATTTACACAGCTCAAACTATCTATAACTAGAATTAGAAATATTGTATAGCTATGGATGAGAGTAAGAATCATTTAGAAACCGAAATAAAGGGAAGGAAAAATAAGGAACACACTATTCAGATTAATCGGACTTTCACAATTGTACTAAAGGCGGGTAAAGAAAGGGAACATACTAATCAAAGTAAGCTTTCGAAAATACACTAACAGTTCAGAGGAAACGAAACTTATGCAATTTGATTTATCAAGATGTGCTTATTTTCTATAGGGGAGGTAAGAATGGAACATACTATATATGCAAACAAATCAGTAATTAACTAAAGGTAGGGAGAAAAGTGGAACATGCTAATAGACAAATTTGCATGAAAGTCTAATTTATAGAGAAACAGGGAAAAAGACGTAAGCAATTATGCTTTATTTTAGACGGGAGAGAGAGTTTAGATAGACAAACACCCACGTATAATTTATATTTACCTAGGACAGAATGAAGACCAACCCTGGCCACGGGTCAGCTGGAAACGGTGGGAAAGGACCCTCAAGGACTTAGGTTGCCAGTAGGCGAGCAGGTACAGCTCATGGACAGTCAGGACAGGATCATCCCAGGATTATGGATCAGGACCGGGTTCACCAAAGGGTACGACCAACACCCGCAGCTTCGGTTGCAACGCCTGCGCTACTCCCTCTCTGCAAGGAATCTGCCAATAACCCCGATTGGGCTTTCGAATCTCCCCGCAAAGTGCTTCGCCAGCACTTTAAGGTTCCCCAAAACCCCGACTGGGTCTGTGGAAAATACGGACAGAGTGCTCTGCAGCTCTCTGTATCAATCACCTATAGAGTTTGTTGGGTCAGTGACAGGTCAGCTATTCGGACAAGTCAGACAATTTCTCTAGCTAAACCTAGGCTAGTTATACTGTTTTCGGGTCAGTGTACCACACACTAATGTTGCAAGTGAAAGGATCCCCAACTTCTGATTGGACAGAGGAGGAGGTTAAGTCATCACACCACCTAATTTTTAGACTTTCTCAGGCTTAATATTCAATTTTCGTACCCACCCCTTACATTCTAGTTCCCATGGCATAAGATTTACAGAGTACAATAGGGTACACAGTAGTTTAATACAATTGTTGCAATTGCAGGTACAGTTCAGCTTTGTCCCGCTGGTTTACAGGTCGATTCTCATGAGCATCTTGGCTTCGGTCGCCAGCTGGCTGAGTTCCACTGCTGCATGACTTTCTTTTCCCCCATCACGTGACTGTGACCATATGAGCTTCAAATATGGAGTAACAAGTGCCTCTCAGGCCCAAAGAATACGATACATGAAAAGAAAGTGAAAACAATTTAGAAACACAAAAAAAAATGAATACACTGTATACCATGATTGGCTATACTACACCCCTTACTTTATAATAACTATAGCATTAGGGTAAGTGCAGAACAGACAGCTTTGCAAAAGTGGCAATCCAAGGATAGAGCATATGAGAAAACAAAGCGGCCAACTTAGGTGCATTGCGCATGAGCAACAAATTCCCACCAGAACTGTGAGTGCGTCACAGCACATGGGTATGACCGACGCATGCGCAGACTAAATTCCCGCTAAGCAGCGGCCATTTTTGAGGCAAGCGTATTATGATTAATAAACACATAGGCAAGCGTCTCTGGGACACCCCGTGTAGTGTAAAATGTGCAATATTAGTAAGACAAAACAGATTGGTTACAAAGTTAAGGTTATTTGAGGTTCTTGAATACAAGCAAGTCGCGTAACATGCGAATACTTGCTCCATCAATCCCCTCTTTGATGATATTTACTATCATCACTATTAATGGAACCAGATGCCAACTTTTCACATTTCACCCAATTCAATTTCTTCAAACTTTTTGTTCAGCCTTTTCCCTGCATCCTTATTAGGATGGAAATTCTTTGCTCTTTTGTAAATTTGATTATTCAGTTCTTCTAATTCGAGTTCATCAACATTCCGTTTCATTCCTCTCTTATTCACAGCAAACTTCTTTTTGTGTTTTCCACATTTGCAACAAAATATTATAATTAGCACAATTAAACTTATTCCTGCTATTGGCATCAGTATTTTACTCACAAGACTTTTACCTATGTTAGAAAACCAATTACCTACAGAGGAGAGACCATCAGTTAGTCTCTTCCAGGCACTGTCAACCTCCAGTGGTTTGAGCTCCTTTTCCAAATTAGTTATGTTTCTCACATATTTCTTAATTTCAACACTTTTGTCAGGAATGTAAGTGCAACAATGTTGCGCTTTCAACATTCTACAGACTCCGCCCTCTTTTGGCAATAAGGTGTCAAGAGCAAGTCTATTCTGTAAAACCATAGATCTGATCGCAACCATTTCAGTATTGACCATCAGGAAACCTGCAGCAGTGTCAGTTGATAACCGATCTACTACTGTAGACAATTTGCAAATTCTGTGTGTATTCAGAGTCACTCCCACTGCAGGTATCAATGCACTAAATATATCACCTAATATTTCTCCTACACTTTCTCTTTTACTACGCACTAATCCATTGGTACTTTCATTGCTTCCAGCGACTTCATTCACATGGTATATTTTTTGGAAGACAATTCCAAAATAACAGCTTCCATACCAGTGATCTGGCAATTTGAAATAAGCCTTGTTTCCACATATATAATAAATTCCGGGAAATACAGGTTCTGACCCATTTCCATTTTTGAAACCCCAACCTCCAATTACCTTGTAATTGTGTTCGCATTCACTGGAACAAATGAATATGTTATTATAATAACTAGTCTTTTCTCTGTGAAGACAAAATTTCCCTTTCCTTTCGAAATCCAGCAACAAAGCAGGATTAGCTCCACCATTTGAGGTGCTCCCGATGTTTTCAGCCCACTTAGGAGTTTTCTGTCTTTTATCATTCGCTTTTCTTTGGAAACTTTCTCTTCTTTTCTCTGCCATATTTAGAAACATTTTTTCTTGTTCATGTAATGAACATGTCAAGTTATCTCTATGTGCTTCACCTAAATCTATTGTACCTATTGTTAGAAAGTATTCTCCCATATAACGTGTTACATCACTTTTAGTATGTACAGGATTCAGATTTCCACGTATAGGAAGTTCAGAAAATATCACATCTGAGTTAGAGTAGTAGTATTGTAACGGTCCTCTTTTATAGAACAAACTAGCTAAAATACTACAGGAAATTCCATAGGTTAGTGGTAAATGATGGTAGGTCACACCCTCAGCTACTGAAGTAGGTAGCTTCATGCAGACGTAACAGTCCTCTATTTCCATTGCTTCTACGTAGTGTACTAACAAGTTTGCAAATACATTTAAATGAGTTCTGTTCTTAATTCTGTGATAATTTAGTCTTTCCTCATCTGATGCATCTAAGTCCATTCTAGTTTGTCTAAGGCTAAGTGTTTTCTCAGGTCTTTCTACACTTTGTGGTGTCTCTTTCGTTTGCAGCTCTTCTGTGTCCGTTGTCACTATCTTAGTAGGGTACAAATTAGTATCTTTACTCATCATGTAAGGAATAGTAATTGTTAGCCCTATCCATAATATCAATACTAATGCTATACTACACAAACATACTTTGCAGCATGTTTTACAACAATTGCGTCTAGGTCTTCCATTCACAGTGGAATCAGACATTTTGGCTCAAAAGAAGTTTTTCAACCCCTCTTTGTAACTTTGCACAGGTTGCTTACACAGGGCAACGTTCAGGTTGGTTCTTCTTCTTCGGTAGTCTGGTCAGCAATCAATTCTTCATCACTCTCGTCACTTATATCAAGATTCTCAAATTCCTCCAACACCAGATAAGTCCATTCAGGATTCTGATATTTATTGTTCAGTCTTTTTATTCGGGCACTTCTTCTTCTAGGCTTTGTTCCAGACTGCTCAGTGTCACTGGAGTCTTGATTTTCTTGCTCAAGTTTTTCCTTAACAGTTTTTAGTCTTAGTCTCAGTCTTTTGACGAATCTTGGTTCTCTATTCTTCTTCTTAAATCTTTTAAGTGGCACTGTTATTTGGCTTTCTTCTAATGCTCTTTTGTTTTCGTTCAGATGTGGCACATCTATTTCAACGTCTTCTTCTTCCCTGTCTGTCTGACTAGTCCCAGGTCTTATTTCGGTTTCTTTTGCCTGGTTACTAAACTGGCCTTGTTCAGATGTATGCTGATTTTGACTTTTGGTTGTTTCAATTTCTATTTCCTGAACACATTCGTCTAGTTCTATCTGATCCTGATCAAGCACTTCGAACTTTTGATTTTCTTCCGCTTGAACTTCCGCCCTATTTTCTATCTGTCCCTTTTCAATCTCAGGAGTTCTTGGAGGTGTGTCGATAACCTGTTCTGTCCCTATCTGACCTTCATCATCTGTTTTGACGTGGATTTCGATGATCTGATTATCTCCGTCTATTCCTGTCTCGTCCTCACTATCCCACTCTCTATCTACGTAGGTTTGTCTTCTGGTTCTTATTGGATCGAATGTCAGGTCGATTACTGGGACCCAATTATCTTGACTGGTGCTCGGTTGTTCTTCTTCAGCTACTTCAGGACCAACGTCTGGAGACCCCTCAGCTGCACAACCTTCAGCCTCAGTTTTTTCTTCGTCTTCTGTCACCTTCTTCGTATGGCTGGCATGGATCCACCGTGGCAAACCCGCACACTTCACCGCAGTTGTGGTAACAAGAATCACTTGTCTTTTCTTTCCTCACTTCGGTGCTAGGCAACTCGACCGGGTGTGTTTCTTTAGTACAACCCAATCACCAGGGTTCAGATTATGGTATGGAGTTGCAGGCCTGGCGACGGCGTCTTTCCCAATCTGGTGAGAGATAGAACGCACTTGGTCACCCAGTTGCTTGCAGTACTCTAGCCCCAAGTCATCAGAAATGTTTATCAGTTTGTGTCCTGGTACCGTTGCTTGTCGCATTACTCTTCCCATCAGAATCTCGTGGGGGCTCAGGCCTGTCTTCCGAACCGGAATACTTCTGAGTCCCATCAAGACAAGGGGCAAAGCATCTATCCATTGCATTCCAGTGTATTCACACATCTTTCCTAATCTGGACTTGATAGTGCCATTCAGTTGTTCTACTACTCCAGAAGCCTCTGGGCGATATGCACAGTGCGTTTTTGGGTAATTTTGAATGCTTCACAGATTTGGCTTATTATTTCATTCTGAAAATGCCCACCTCTGTCTGATTCAATTGTGACTGGAAAACTGCACCTAGGTATTAATTCCCTTAGTAATAATTTAGCTACAGTGATGCTGTCATTCTTTCTTGCAGGATAAGCTTCTACCCACTTTGAAAATAGGTAAACAATGACAAGAACGTACTTCATTCCTCGACAGGGGGGTAACTGAATAAAGTCAATTTGTAATCTGATAAAAGGGCCTTCTGCTTTCCCAATTTTACCTGGTAAAACTACTGTTTTCTTTCCAGGATTGTATTGTTGACAGGTCAAACACCTCTGGCAGAGAGCCTCTGCTATGTTTCTGAATTTCGAATTGAACCATGTCTGTCTAAAGACACGGACCATTGCGTCTCTTCCTACATGTGCATCTCCGTGTATTAGCCTAGCCATAGGAGCAAGCAAGCTGTCTGGCAACACAGGCATACCATCAGTATAAACAATGACACCATCCTCACTCCTTCGCTGACAACCAAACTTTATCCATCTTCTCTTTTCCTTTGGTCCGGCTGCCTTCTGCAAATCTCTTAGTTCCTCCCATGTTTGTACATCTTCAAATACCATAAGTTGGCAGCTGTTTCCGATTCCCCCCAATTTGATATTGACTGACATTCTATGTCTTGCACAATGTTGGGCCAGTCGGTCAGCATATCGATTACCTGCTGTCACATTGTCATCGCCAGATTTGTGAGCAGCACACTTGACCACTGCCAATTCTTTAGGTAACTGGATTGCTTCCAGTAGTTCTTGTACAATTTTACCGTTTCGGATAGGAGTACCCGAAGAAGTCATAAATTCTCTTTGCAGCCACAACTGGCCAAAGTCATGCACAACCCCATAACCATACTGGCTGTCAGTGTATATGGTTATTCTCTTGTTTTTCCCAAATTTACAGGCTCTTGCCAATGCAACCAATTCGGCTACTTGTGCAGACTTTACTCCAAACAAATAGGATGCTTCTACTGGACGTGCTATCGTGCACACAGCATAGGCAGCGCTTAGGCCTCCATCCTCATGTCTCAGAAATGAGCCATCTACAAATAGCTCGAAATCTTCTATAGGCAGGGGCATTTCCTTGATGTCTGGGCGTGGTTTTGTACTAAACTCAGTCAGATCAATGCAATTATGCTCGACCTCTCCCTTTGCTTCTGCAATCAGTGAATTGGGTAATAGGGTAGCTGGATTCAGTATGTTACATCGAGTAATGGTTACATTTGCTGCACCCACTAGAATTCTCTCATACTTAGTCAGCCGGCTAGGAGTGAGATACTGTGTTTTGGTTTGGGTCAGTAAGATTACAACTGCATGTGGAACATACACAGTTACAGGATGTCCCATAATGATGGATTCACTCTGTTCAAGACTCATGCAAGTTGCAGCTACTGCTTTCAGGCATCCAGGTAATCCAGCAGCCACTGGATCCAAAGTTGCGGAAAAATATGCCACTGGACGTCTAGTCAAACCATGCGTTTGAGTTAGGACTGAAAGTGCACAATTGTCTCGTGTGTCACAAAACAGTGCAAACTCTTTCGAGTAATCAGGCATTCCCAGTGCAGGAGCTGTGCACAGACATTCTCGTAACTTTGTAAAGGCTGACATGCTTTCATCATCCCACTCCACTGGGTGTTTTGTTCCTTTCTTTGTCATTTTTATCAATGGTTTTGCTAGGACTGCAATCCCACAATCCACTGCCTACAGTATCCTACAACTCCAAGGAACATTCTGATTTCTTTCTGGGTATTTGGTAGTTCCATGTTTCGAATTATTCTAATTCTTTCTGTGGTAACCTTCCTGATACCTCTCTCTATCTGGTGTCTCAGATATTTTACTGAGGAGGTACACAACTGTAGTTTGTCTGGTGATACTTTATGTCCTCCTTCACCTAAATTGTTCAGTAAGGCAATGGTGTCAACAGCACAGTCTTTCCGACTTTTAGACGCCACCAAGAGGTCGTCTATGTATTGGACTAGAACTGATTCTCCAGGTAAGACCAAGGATTCAAGGCACTTTTTCAGAATCTGATTGAAAATCGAAGGACTCTCTGTGTACCCCTGAGGGACACGATTCCAGACGTAAACATGACTGTCGAATTCAAATGAGAAAAGAAATTTGCTGTCTGGATGCAATGGAATTGAAAAGAATGCGTGACATAGGTCAATGACGGTAAACCATCCAGCATTCCATGGAATTTGGTACAATATTACTGCAGGGTTTGGCACATTGGGACAGCAAGGGACGACAATTTTGTTAACCTTGTGCAGGTCCTGCACTACCCTGTACTTACCGCTTGGTTTCTTGATTCCAATTATGGGCGAATTACAAGGACTGCTCATCACTTTTGTATAATGTTTGCTTCTGACAATCTTTTTATTTCGATGGCAACCCCTGCTTTTACTTCTGCACTCATTTTGTACTGTTTGGTATTTGGGTAAACTGCATCTTCTTTTATGGAAATTTTAATTGGGTCAACATTTGCCATTAGTCCTACATCTTTTCCAGTAAAATCCCATACCTCTGGTTTCACTGTCTGCTGGAGTTCTTCATGTAAGTCTTGTATTGTTAGTCTTTTGATTTCTGAGTCAGGTCTTATTAACATTAATTTGTAAATTCCGTCTTCATCAGGGGTTTGTATTTCGACGCTTTTTGGTGTGCAAAAGATGGTACAGTTCATTTTGCACAGCAAATCTCGTCCTAACAAGTTCAAAGGACTGGAATCACGGACAACAAATCTGTGCATTTCTTTGAAATTCCCTATTGTGATCTCCATTCGCTCTGTAACTGGGGTACTAATTAGTTGATTAGAAACACCCACTACTTGGATTGCTTCTCCCGAGAGGGGTAGGTTTGGAACGTCTGCTGTTCTCGCAGTAGAACGGGTCGCACCAGTGTCCAACAGAAAGGTGACGTCATTTCCTTCAACCCTTCCTTCAATGTATGGTCCTGACTGGTCTACCGGCAAGGAGGCGCCAAGCACGCACTCCTCGTCCTCCCCCCTCAGGCACCGTCAGTAAGGTTCATCACAGATTAATGTATCATTCAACAAAAATTGCGAAGTTGCTGCATTTCTATCCTCCTTTCTTTCCCATACTTCTACTTCATCACCCTGTTGTGCGTTGCTCCTATAGGTTGGTCTAAGTGCCCGAGGCAACTGATTCTGTTTTACCTGTTGCTGTGTCTTCCGTGGTCCCTCATTCTGCGCCTGCGGATTTAAATCATTATTTGGCACATTATCATTCTGCACAGCCTTATACTCGTCCCTCCAGTGCCCTATCTTTCCGCACCCGTGACAGGGGAACTTCTTTCTGGCCTCTTCTCGGCTCATTTTTACTCGGGGCTTCCCTCCACCCCCAGGGCCTTGATTCTGGGTATTATTCATTTTACTTAAGTGTTGTTTTTGGCGCTCTGCTAATTTTACTTGTGCCCACATAACCTTTTCTTTTAATTCTTTTCGTTTATTTTCCAGCTCATCTTCACAAAATTTGGCATACTTCAGGACTTCATCAATAGGTTTAGCTTGCCAACAGATTTTATTGTCTTTTATCCACTGGGAAATCTCAGGTCTTAACCCTAACACGAATCGATAAATGAAGTGGGTCATGTCTTTCATCTCAATGTTATCTAGGCCACTATATGTTTTGAACACTTGTAACAGTCGTTCATAGTATGAATGTACAGTTTCATCTCGATTTTGGGTAGTTCTATCTATGCGAGTCCAATCAGTTTCTTTAGCAGGCACCTTTCCTTTCAAGTACAGTATTTCCTGGTTGTATTTCCTCATTACTTCTCCCGAAGGAGCTCCTGTCTTTGGGTCTCTGGCATATTCTTCATTTGGCCAATCAACAGCAATTTTACATTCTGTCCACAAATCTACGGGAACTACAATGTCAAAGAACCCATCTAGATCTTTCAGGAGACATTTTGAACTTTAATAAATCTCTCAACCTGTGTGTACCATTCTACAGGTTTTTCTCGTAATTTTGGGAAATCATTTGTGAATGACACAATATCCTGTCGGGACAATGGAACATGTACATATCCTCCACCTGGCACTTCTCTCATAGGATATAATTTTTCTGCCTTGTCAGCTTCATTTAGGATATATTCAGAAGACGCTTGTCTTGATCTACTGTCTTCCTTTTTCGTTGCCCACCTGGCTTTCCATTTTTCTAGGTCTCCCCATTTCTGTAACAGGTTCAATAATTCTCTTATCTGAACTTTTTTTTCTGACACATTCATGTTTTCTAAGTCTTTGGCGGAAAATTCTGCTCTGTAGGGCTTTTGCAACACTTTAGATCTGCTGACGTCTATTCCCATGTTAGCTGCTGTGTCCATTAGTTTCTCATGGAACATTCTGGTGTTTCTAGTAATACTTTTGCAAATGAATAGTAACTCTTCCTCACTGAGGGTGTTCAGCCTGTCTAGTCCCACATTCCCAGCCATTAGTTCTTCCAATTATATTCTTAATTTGTAAATATCTAATGGTTTTGGCTGAGAATATATTTTCTCTAATTCTCGGGTCCCTCGATCTATTTCTTCCGGAGTCACTACTGTGGCACTTCTAGTACCTGTGGATGACTCTATACGGACTTCTCTTGCACTAGTCTGTGTTTTTTCTCTGTGCACTGCCTTCTGGTTCCCTTATGGGCAAATCCATTAGGGAAATTACAGACGCGCATTCACTTGCCTGGTCATCAACTATTAAGAGCTCTTTTCTTGGCTGCATCACAGCTGGAGTAATAACTGGAGTCTTTGGACTAGCCTATCTATCCCCATAAAGAGGGACAACTGGGCCTATAGTTACTGGAATTGTCAGAGCTTCATGCCGAACTCAGCGCCCTCCTGAAGAAACCCACAGCTGACCCCACCGAATTCAAAAACTACCGCCCTATCTCACTCCTCCCATTCCCGGCCAAAGTCATTGAGAAAGCGGTCAACAACCAGCTCGCCGCATTCTCGAAACCAACAAATCCCTCGACTCCTCACAATCCGGCTTCCGAGCCAAGCACAGCACGGAAACCGCCCTCATCGCAGCAACAGACGACATTCGAACTCTACTGGATAATGGAGACACAGTCGCCCTCATCCTCCTCGACCTCTCAGCAGCCTTTGACACGGTCTGTCATAGCACCCTTTTACAACACCTCAGAAATGTCGGAATCCATGGAAAAGCACTGGAATGGATCACCTCGTTCCTCACCGGAAGAACCCAGAGAGTCCGCCTACCACCATTCAAGTCAGAGGCCACTGAAGTCATCTGCGGCGTACCCCAAGGGTCCTCACTCAGCCCCACCCTCTTCAACGTATACATGAGCCCCCTCGCAGCCATCGCACGCCAACACAACCTCAACATCATCTCCTACGCCGACGACACTCAACTGATCCTATCACTCACCAAAGACCCGAACACGGCCAAAACCAACCTGCATGAAGGAATGAAAGAAGTAGCCGAATGGATGAAGCACAGCCGTCTAAAACTGAACTCAGACAAAACAGAAGTCCTCATCCTAGGCACCTCCCCCTCCGCCTGGGATGACTCTTGGTGGCCAGAGGCCCTTGGAAAAGCTCCTATCCCGACGGACCACGCACGCAACCTGGGTGTCATCCTGGACTCCTCACTCTCGATGAACAGACAAGTCAACGCCGTTTCTTCATCTTGCTTCAACATTCTTCGCATGCTCAAGAAAACATTTCGCTGGATCCCCACCGAAACTAGAAAAACAGTCACTCACGCTCTGGTCACGAGCCGACTGGACTACGGAAACACCCTCTACGCCGGTACCACCGCAAAAATCCAGAAAAAACTCCAACGCATCCAGAACGCTTCAGCCAGGCTCATATTAGACATACCGCGTAAAGAACACATCTCTGGCCACCTGAAAAACCTCCACTGGCTCCCCGTCAATAAGAGGATTACTTTCCGGCTCCTAACCCACGCACACAAAGCACTCTACGAAATCGGACCCGAATGCCTCAACACAAGACTGTCCTTCTACACCCCCTCCCGCCAGCTACGATCCTCCAACCAAGCCCTTGCCACTGTACCTCGCATCAACAAAACCACCATGGGAGGTAGATCCTTCTCCTACCTGGCAGCTAAAACCTGGAACTCACTTCCCACTCATCTTCGCCTTACTCAGAACCACCTAGCATTCAGAAAGCAACTTAAAACGTGGATATTTGACAAGTAATTCCCATCCCTTCTTCAAGCGCCTTGAGACCCTCTGGGTATGTAGTGCGCTATACAAATTTTTGACTTGACTTGACTTGACTTGACTTCAGGACTTGAATTTAACTGGGATATTTTTTGAATAAGTTCCGTTCTCTGTTTAACTAGAGCTTCTCTTTCTCGTTCCTGTAAAACCTTTTCCATGAAGGTTTCATGTATTACTTGTGGAATCAAAGCAGGGTAAAGATTTGGGGCAGTCGGATTTGTCATACTTGGTCCCTCACCACAGGATGGCCTATAATATGGAACAGTCGGATCGGGCATGCTCGACCCCTCATTACCACTAGGCCTATAACCTGGACCTGTCGTATCAGATGCACTCGCCCTTCTATTACTGGGTGGTCTAAAGAATGGATTTTTAGTACTCAGGGACCTAGACTCCTCATCATATGGTGGTGGATTTTTCATTAATAAATCCTCCAGGTATTCATCTTCTGAATCACCCGCAGTCATTAAGTGTCGGGTTTTCTCTGTCCTTTTTCCTCCTACGGGTTCGTCTACAGTACGTACTGGGAACAGTCCTTCTATCATCATGTTCTGTCTCCACTGCTTCATCTTTTTCTCTTTTGCTTCTCCATGCATTTTCGGTTACCATTTGCTTATTCCCTTGTCAATTCTAGGTCTATCTCGCTCAAAGGCCTCAATCTCCCATTCTTCTAAAGCCTCATATTGCGTCAATCTTGGTCTGGGATGTAAATCATTCATTCGGGTCCTTAAATTAAACAAGTTTCTTACATTAAAGGTACCATCTAAAGGAAATGCTAAAACTCCGTCATCTTTGGTATATTCCACCCAATTTTCCAACCACACACAGGTATGATACCCTTTGTCAAATACCATGAAAGATGCGGGAGTATTAGGTGGTGGAATGATTATACCCTCTCTAGTTTTGATGGGCTTATCCTTCTTTGTCTACGAGAGTCATTTTTCTTTTGCTTCCGTACATATTATAAGGTCTGCCTCTTAACATCTGATCCTTACCAAAACCTAAGTATTTCGGATCAGGTAAAAATTCTGGATACCACATATACTTCGTAAAACCTAGTTTGTGCGTGAATTACGTACTTCTGTTTACAAATTTTCTTCCAATGCTATCGCGTCATTCAGTTTTCAACAGCCAATCAACACTGTGGTTGCAAATAATTTCGACCAATGGGAGCAGGGCTTTTCCGTGAGACGCGTTCTCACGCTCCGGCGCGCACCCCTCCTTTACAATACCAGCTCCGTTACACACCCGCTGTTTCGACCAATTACCAGCGTGGCACAGAGTGACGTCAGCGCAGCTCCGCGACTGACTCCCTCCTTTACAAGGTAACGGAAACTTGATTTCTTTCTTAAAGTGCAAGTGCTCTATTTTATTCACAACGTATAACATTCACCACTGTACTCGAGTGTCTAGAAAGGAAAGATTTGTTTCACTGCAAGTAACCCTTTTTCTGTCTACTTTTCATATACTGCGGATAGACACTTCTGCCTACCCTTCACACACTCTTCAACGAAAACAAGGGAAACCCTACTCACAAAGGAACCAGGGCCAACAATTATATCAAAAACAATGGTTCCAGTGGTGTCATCAAAATGATATAAATTAAATATATAGCTCAATGGTGATAAACATTAATACTGAGGATTGACAAGGATGGCAAAAAGAAATGTACATACAATTATGTATGTTTCTCTCGTTTTTTACTTCATAGTATACATTTTGTTGAAATATGTCATACAGTACATTGCATACATAAACAAAAACATAAACAGTACATAAAAGTGCAGTGTATCCCAAGTGTATCAATAAAACCAAACTAACAATACACAAAACATAAATTCTCTCAAGGCACAGTGGTTTCTAAATGGATATATGAAAAGGAAAAAGACCAAAGAAAAATAATTTGATTATTAAAAGTGATTCTACACAATCGTAGACACTTTATTTAAAGGTTCAATTCCTTGTTGCGTCGACGGCGTTTCGATCCTTTAAGGTGTGGGTCTCATCAGGACAGGACAATGAAGGACATCTGAATATTATCATGTATTCACCCATGCATGGTGAAAATTTGAAAAAGATTCACTCACTTACAAGTGACCCAGCCGGGTACACATGTAGTGGTCATAGAATTGCAATAAGCAATGTGCAACCGAGGGCACTGATAATGTTGTCTCAAGGTAACTGCTGTTATACCTGCGGTCAATTTGGAAATAGCACGGATAGCCCAATACGTATCCGGTTCTTGAATCCAATAATTGCCGTGTATTTTAAACTAGGAAAATGCCTCGCTGCTGTGGAGCCCGGTCGCGTCTCACAGCTCTCATTTCATCAAAATTATTTCAAAACATTTCATAACATTTAAAGCAATTTTATTTTTGATCGATCGATACTTTTAGCAGCAATAACATTTTAGCAGCAATTATTATTTTACACAGTTTATCAACAAGTAACCTATCTACTTATCTTAACTAGTCCTAACCATACTACTGCTACCAGAAAATTACTGATAGAGCGCGCAGGTCACCCGACTAACTTTATTACCAAATAGTGCACACTTGGGCCCATAAGAATATTAATTTCATTTATACTTTAATCAGGTAACCTACACACTATTATCAGTAATTCAGTTTCATTTCTTTCTATTACCGTGTACCTGACTTACCAATCCTCGAAACAGGTACCTATGATCACAATGGATCAAGGAGCTAGCTGTGGGAGTAAGTAGACAACACAATACCATATACCATTGAATAAATGTTTATACTTTTGTAATAACCACAGACTCAAGAAGTTTTTAAACACCTTTATCTAATCATCATCTTCGTCATATGCCATGAGAATCAAATTTACACAGATCAAACTATCTATAACTAGAATTAGAAATATTGTATAGCTATGGATGAGAGTAAGAATCATTTAGAAACCGAAATAAAGGGAAGGAAAAATAAGGAACACACTATTCAGATTAATCGGACTTTCACAATTGTACTAAAGGCGGGTAAAGAAAGGGAACATACTAATCAAAGTAAGCTTTCGAAAATACACTAACAGTTCAGAGGAAACAAAACTTATGCAATTTGATTTATCAAGATGTGCTTATTTTCTATAGGGGAGGTAAGAATGGAACATACTATATATGCATACAAATCAGTAATTAACTAAAGGTAGGGAGAAAAGTGGAACATGCTAATAGACAAATTTGCATGAAAGTCTAATTTATAGAGAAACAGGGAAAAAGACGTAAGCAATTATGCTTTATTTTAGACGGGAGAGAGAGTTTAGATAGACAAACACCCACGTATAATTTATATTTACCTAGGACAGAATGAAGACCAACCCTGGCCACGGGTCAGCTGGAAAAGGTGGGAAAGGACCCTCAAGGACTTAGGTTGCCAGTAGGCGAGCAGGTACAGGTACATGGACAGTCAGGACAGGATCATCCCAGGATTATGGATCAGGACCGGGTTCACCAAAGGGTACGGCAAAGACCCGCAGCTTCGGTTGCAACACCTGCGCTACTGAAGGACTGGGCTATTCTAAGGCCCAGCGGTGCCAGGGGACAACACCTGAAACCTTCGTGGGTTACCTGTTCCAGCGTACAAAACACAGAGACATGGGACACTTCCTCCGGCGTCAAAGATCAGCATTTATTTATTGCAGAGATACAGAAATCGCAAGAAGTACACTACGTGTAGGTTCTGAGAGACTGCTTCAAATTGCAAACGTGGATCGCTCCTTTTTATACACCTTTTCATCATAGCACAACATGGCAAACAAAAGGTTACAACTCAGTTCCCACAGTAAACTTCAAAAGGGTCGCATTCATGTTTCAGAAGCCCGGAACATAAAAACATAATCGCCGGTTCCCAACTGTAAAAGCACATTATCCCACCATTCGGCACATTCCATTCAGGCTGTAAACGAGCTAAGAGAAGAGACAGAAACAGGTGCAAGGAAGACAGAAAACAGTCAACAGATTGAAAAAGAGTATAGGGGGCAATATCGGAAGCATGATTGTAGGTTCAAAGGATTTGTGCCTAATGCATGCACGGCTGAAACAATAGACCAGCACGGCAAGATGAGCCTCGAGCGGAGCCATCTGCCTTTGCTGTGTCATCCCCCTCGTCATAAAGACACCCTCAAAGGAACATGTGTCTTCCATAAGAGCTTGGGAATCCCAGGGCCACTAAGCGGACAGTGTCCGTCCGCTGACTACTTGAGGGCAAGAAACAAAATGGATGCCGTATCTAAAATGGAACCCGTGGGTTCAAATGAAGAAACCCACGAATAAGACGAACGGTGCAAAGTAGTGTAGCGAAAACGCGTACACCCACTAAACTCGTCATTTGGCGTTCATAGATACAAAACTCGTCCATATTCGAACAAGTAAAAACGTCATCACGATTCTCACGGAACCTCAGACGCTCCTTTTGCCCTCATGTAGGCAAGCACTAGTCGATATCAGAATCGATCTCGATATTCATCAGATCGTTCAGATGTTGCTGCAACATTATTCTATCCATCAATGCTTCCTTGGTAACAGATGACCGTCTTATACACGTTGTAGCACAGAGGCCACATAAGGCAGGACCACACTGTACACAAAGACAACACGTGAACAGAAACGCTACAACAACCCCGATGATCATCAGAATCTTCCAACCCCACGTCGACATTAGGCCCCAAAACCATCCTAGTAGCGCCCAATCACCTACGTCCACGTGTATGGACTCGGAGATCTTATGCAACTTCGAGATGGCTTGATATACAGTTGGAGCGTTATCAGGGATGAAAATACAACAACTCGAATGGATCACCTTGCACACACCACCTCTATCTGCAAGAACAACGTCTAAAACCATACGGTTCTGCAACGTCATAAGCCTATCCGCCTGAATCTCTGCTGTCAGATTACCAAGAGCACTTGCAGTTATATTAGCAGTCGATTCGACCACACGAGTCAACTGTCTCAGGTTCCTACTACTGACCATAGGTCCCCAAAACGGCAGGAAACCCTTAAAGAAGTCTCCTGCTTCTTGACCGGCAGTGTCCTCCTTGCTAATAACGCCTCTCACAACTCTAGTCTTGTGATAGTCCGAGGCAACTGTGAAAGTCGGTGGCAACAGATTCGCAATATAACAGGTGCCCGAGAAGTCACGGGGCAACCATGTATATGCGCGATCGTAACATACAAAGTATGTACCCTTGGCAGTCAGGAAAACAGGGGAAGAGAGCATCGGTAAAACATGCGTTTCAGTGCAAGCACTCTTCCCAAGTTGAGCTTGCGGATTTCGGCCAAGGCCTTGCAAGCAGAAATTACCGAGATGGGGTATGATCCAGATCGGAGACGAGCTTTTAAGCTGTCTATCACCCACTGATATGCTATACTCAGCCTCACTCAGATCCTTGTATGCTCGCACCTCTTCCTCTGGAATAAGCGATGCATCAAAAATATCTCTAAGTCAACAATCGCTCTTGCCAAAGTCTTGTGGTACAGGCCGGGACCAGGATCTGCAGAGCGTGGCTCTCGATGGGGGTAGGAATCTAGTGCACTACGGAACATAGTTTGGAATGCTCGTGCTGACCCCTGGGAGCTGTAAGGAAGAACCAAATACGGAATACCCCTATCCATGGTATGTGGCATTAACCCACACACCCAACAGTTAGTAGTATTCATCACCAACTGATGCTGATGTAGGAGTTGGACAAAGGAGTTGTTCATGAATTCCGCACGTCTAACCTGTTCATGTTGGGGCAAAGGATGAAAGGAATGTGGAGAAACAGTGGAAACAGAATTCAGATCAGGTGAGGGAGAAGTAGGTGAAGTAGAAGGCAGCAATGACTGAATTCCAAGATACACTCCACCCACCAGTAACATAGAAACAGTCAGGAATAGCAGGAATAACTGAAACAAGAAACATTTTGTTCGGATAACCTTATGAAGCTTGGATCTTTGCACCGACATCCTCTCTACTTCCAACAGCTTAGAGAAATCCATCCTCTAAAAACCATCCGTAACGTTTTTGACGCACTTCGTTCTGAGTAGCGATTATCAATTCCCAGGAGTTCCCAGGAATCGACAAAAGTAACCGACCTAGTGTCAGGAACCTGCTAAACAGAAGGAAGTACCCGCACGGCCCTACGGTCAACCCGGATGAAAGGTTTTCTTAAAAAAACATTCAACTTTAATGCAAATCTCCTAGCTGTGGAAAAAGGAACACACATGAAAAAGAACTCAAGAATTAATAGAGGATGCAATTGTTCATAATGTTCGTGGCAACAGCAAGGGGGGGTAATATGAATTCAAAGGGAAAACAAAAAGGGATTTCTTTTATTAGTCTTTGTCACGTGAACGAAGAAAATAGCGACTTCTTCCAGGTCGAGTCTGTTCTTCAAATAACTGTTCAGATGGCAAAACAGTGTTCGATCGTTCTGATGACAGTTCAGACCTTGAATTCTCCAATGCTGACAATTCAACAAATGTATCTGGCTGCGCTGAATTGTTTTCTACAGGTTGAGCATCACTGAACGGCACAAAACGTACTGGGGTCTCAGTTTCTGTTGCAGCAATTCCAGTTCGGACCCAGCTATCTGCTGGCAAAGGGATCGGAACTTTTTTGGTGTGGGTGGCATGCACCCAATTCTTTCTGCCTTCCAACCGAACTGCAGTCCTTGTGGCCAGCAGGACTTGGAAGGGACCCACAAATCTCGGCTCCAGGTTACGTTTTTTCCCAAAGTTGCGGGTGACTACCCAGTCACCCGGTTGGAGCCGATGTCCAGGACCCTCTGTCTGTGCCGGTAGAGCTTCAAAGACCTGTTGATGAATTAACCTCAGTTTAGCAGTCAAATCATGAAGATAATCAATTAACATTGGATATTCGAGACTATCAAAGGCCTTAGGCCTCGGGACTCCCCAAATGTTCGCAGGACGGCCGAACACAATCTCATATGGGCTAAGCCCTACTCGAGAGTGCACAGTCGCCCTGGTCGACAAGAGAGCTAGAGGCAAGGCATCAGGCCATGACAGACCAGTCGTAGCTTGAATCTTAGCAAGTTTCAGTTTCAGAGTACCATTGTACCCTTCCACTAAACCTGCTGACTGGGGGTGATTGGCACATTGGAATTTTTGTCGAATTCCAAGGCCCTTACACACACTCTTCATCACGCTTCCCACAAACTCACTTCCGTTATCCGACCATACAATCCGTGGCATTCCATACCGAGGAAAGTATTCCTTCAGTAGGATTTTTGCTGTGGACAGGGCAGTATTATCTTTAAGAGGATAGGCCTCAATCCATCTGGAGAACGCGCAAACCACAACTAAAACGTACTTCAGGTTATTGCATCTCTCCATATGGATGAAGTCCAATTGGATAACCTCAAAGGGACATGTAGGAGGAGCAAAATGGCCAGGTGGAGTGGGGGTGCCCTTGCCAGGATTATACATCAAACATACCATACAGTTCTTAACAACCCTCTCAGCACACTTAGCAATACCATCATTCTTCCATACAGGAGACAACAACTTACATATACCTTTCGCGCTAATATGTGACAAGCCGTGAGCCATAGTCACAACGGCTAGCACATATGCATCCGGTAACATCCACCTCTGACATTCCGACAAATCAACCCAACATCCATGCGTATCTAACTTTCCCGTTCTTTCTTTCCACTTAGTCTTTTCAGTTTCGGTGGCCTCATTCTGAATCGCTTTAACACTTTCAACAGTGTCCTCACACATACCAGTTTCCGCCGGCCATCTCATTGAACTCGTAACGTACATTCGGGTTGCAAGATTCTTAGCTGTTTCCTTAGCAATCTCATCCGCAAACGCATTACCACGACCAACATCATCCATAACCTTTTGGTGCACGCTGCATTTAATGATTGCCACCTGCTTAGGCAATGTAAGTGCGTCCAAAAGATCGTTCACGAGCTGTCCGTGTTGGATCTTCGTACCATGCGATGTCATAAATCCCCTTTCTCTCCACAATCGACCAAAGCTATGTGCAACGCCAAACGCATATTGACTATCAGTAAACACATTCACCCGCTTTCCCTTAGACAGAACACACGCTCTCGTCAACGCAATCAACTCTGCCGCTTGAGCCGAATTCTGACTCAATCTCGCAGTTTCCACAACCGTACTCAACGTCACTACAGCATACGCAGTCGTCACATCACCATTCGGCAACTTAAAGCATGAACCATCAACATACAAAGTACCATCGGGATCTGCCAATGGAGTGTTTTTTAGATCAACACGACCCTTCGTTTCTTCTTCAGTTCTTAAATAACAATCATGTGGTGGTACATCATCTGATTCCATATTAATCTGCAACAATGTCGCCGGGTTCAGTACATTACAACGCTTGATCGCTCGTCAAGTGTTGAGTTTTCGTTCGATTCAAGAGAGTGTCAACTGCATGCGGAACCATCACCGTAAGCATATTATCCATGACCAGTCCTGCAGATTGCCGGATGGACACCGCAGCTGCCGCTGTCGCTCTTAGACAACTCGGCAAAGCTCTAGCTACTGGGTCCAAGGTCGAGGAAAAATATGCACATGGTCGCTGCTTACCGCCAAATTGTTGCGTCAAGACACTCAACGCACAACCCTCTCTCTCGTGAACGTATAGTGTAAACGGCTTGCTGTAGTCAGGAGTACCTAACACAGGGGCCGAACACAACGCATCACGCAATTCAGAAAAACTTTTCTGACACTCTTCAGTCCATGGCAATGGAGTCGGAACATCCTTGCACGTGAGGGCTACCAATGGTTTGGCTAGCAATGAAAAATTTGGAATCCATTGCCTGCAGTATGACGTGATACCTAGAAAGGCACGCACATCTCTCTGAGTTGTTGGCACAGTCATTCGAGCGATCGCTGCAATTCTCTCTGGGGTCAACCTTCTTCCCTCCTTTGACAATAAGTGACCTAGATAGGTTACTTCTTGACAACAATATTGTAGCTTAGAAGGTGACACCTTGTGATGTAAGTCACATAGATGCTGTAACAGCGATACTGTAGCAGTTTTGCAAATCTCTTTAGTGTCAGCAGCCACTAACAAGTCATCAACGTACTGAATCAAGGCCGCACCAGCCGGTAACACAAACGCATCAAGTTGACTCTTAAGAGCTTGGCTGTAGATCGATGGACTCTCACAGTAGCCCTGATGAGCGCGTTTAAACCTAAAGCTGCGACCACCTAATGAGAAGCCAAATAGATCTCTGCTTTCCTCAGCAATCGGAATGCTAAAGAAAGCATTCTTCAGATCGATTACCGAGAACCAACAAGCAGAGGCTGGAATCAGAGTCAGCAAAGCTGTAATGTCAGGCACCACAGGAAATTGTGGAATCACAATTTTATTTACCTCTCTCAAATCAATGACAAAACGGTACACAGGAGGCTTGGATGGATCAGTTCGTTTCAAAATAGGTAACACAGGACTATTACACACATTTCCCCGAGTTTCCTTGATCACATCCTTTTTAATCAAATCATAAATGATCGCTAATAGCGCTCGCTCACCATCAAGAGAGATACGGTACTGGGGAATACGTGGTAATCGCACATTAGATTTCAATTGGACGACATAAGGTGATATGTCCAGCAGGCCCACATCATTGGGACCTGTTGCCCACAAAGACTCAGGAAGAGAACTCAATTCCAGTGGGAGCTTATCCGTTGACAAATACATAGGAGAGATCACTCTCTGACCCAATGTAAGCTCCACTCCCGCAGGAGAACAATACAGAGTCGCATACAACCGTTTCAGCAAAACAAGGCCCAAAAGATTCTCACCACAACCAGTAGTTAAAATCAAGGGAGCTTCTAGCTCACGAGGCCCAATTGTAAGGGGCAAAGGGCTAGAGACCGGATTGCTAACGGGGGCGCCAGAGAATCCAACGGAAACATTCGTTAAGCCAGACAAAGGTGCGCCAGGGAGTTTCGAATGCATGATGGAACTTTTCGCTGCACCAGTGTCCAACAGAAAAGGCTCAACTACGCCCGATGTGGCAACTGCGACGTAAGGCCCTCTCTGATCAACCGGAACTGATACTACTCCCTCTCTTTGTCTGTGGCTGTCCTAGTAATTACCATCAGCATCAATATCATGCTCGACGTAATAGTCGTCCACATGATACTGTGCAGATCTACCGGACGATGGATCGCGCTGATCAAAGCAATTGTTCGAGTCCGATGAAGTAGTAGAACGCTCATTCTGATTTTGAGAGACACCACGGCCTCTACCTCGAGATGCCTGCTGAGGACCACTACGACCGCCTCGGGCCGAAACGCCATTATTTCGGTCACGTAGAACCGGACAATTAAACTTCAGATGGCCCTCACCCCTACAATACGCACATTGATTATACCCAAGCATAGATCGTGGTATAGAGGAGTCAGTACCCGACTGCGTCTTAGAAGACTGTGATTGTGATCGATTTTGCTGTTGCAAATCATTTTGATTCGAGCGCAGAGGATACGCTTGCTGCAACAAAACCTTAGTTTTAAGCTCCTTCGTTTTCTTATCTGCACGATCACTTTCTTCCTTTTCTCTATTTTCATAATATTGAGCCGTGGCTAATATTTGAGCAGAGGTAGAAACAGCCCACGAACTTTCAGAATTTTTCAATTTGTTGCTGAGTTCAGGCAACAAATTTGATACAAATTTATCTACAAACAATCGCTGACCACCCTCAGTGCTCATATCCTGCCCACTGTGATCGATGAATGCCTCCTCAAATCTGGTGAAATCAGAGACACTCTCGTCCTTCTTTTGCTTACACGCAGACAATTTATCCCAGTTAACTCTCATTGCTGGCATAAGTGTCTTCATAAGTGTAATGATCCTCTGGGGCAGATCAGTAATGAGCTGTTCAGGCTTAGCCCCGCCAATTTGTCGTCCGTCGGCCGCCACAAGAGCAGCCCAATCACCGCCTAGCTCGGCTACGTGATTTTCTTGACGGATTTTTGCCCAAATTGGTTGAGGTACTACGTTACCAAACAACATATCAATATCGGCAAGGTTCATAATAGTAGCATCCACTAGCTGAGATAACTCCTTGTAATAACCTGCCAGATTTTTCCGAGGTCAGGTAAAGATTGTTTCACCTGCAAAACTTCCGACCGCTTCCATGGGAGGTGTATCCAAACTCTCTGGAAGTGTGGCAAAATAACAGGGTTAGCAGCAGGATTACCGGGCATCCAAACTGGGGGAACTTCTCGCATGGGATACTGACCAGGTTGTGCCATCCACTCCTCAGTGTCATCGTTAAACAATGCTCGAGGTTGTACTGTAGATCGGAAAGATAGGAGACGCTCTAAAGCACGGCGAACATTAGCACCCACAATCATACCGTTCGAAAACTGATTCTGGAGTTCAGTCATTTCGGGCGGTACATTGTCTACCTCATCATTATCCCACTCTTCTCTTAGGGACTTACACATTTCCTCAAACACGAATCTTTGTGTGGGCTCTTTAAATTGAGAGAACGTCTCGAAAACTATGCGCGGGGTGTACTTAGCAGGATGCCTAATCCATTTACGCGTCATTTTCACTAAAGTCTCACTCTCCCTACCACCAGGAATTTGACTCCGTCTCTGAGAGACGTCAGAGACATCAGACCCAAGTATCGGTCTGAACAGTGGAGAATAAAGATTAGCCACAGCGTTAGGTACGCGACTACGGACAGCAGGAGAAGAGGAGAGAAGTACAGGGGCAACAACATGAGGACTGAAAGTAGGAGCAGTCGGAGTAGCCAAGATAGCAGAAGTAGCAGGGACAATAGACTGAGAAGGTATAGGCAGTGGAGCAGTAGGAAGAAGGGCAGGTAAGGGAGCAGGGACAACTTGAGGAACAAGGGGATTCGGAAGGACAGGACCAACGGCAGGCTGACCAGCAGCTGCCGGAACAACAGGTTGAGGGACAGGAGGAACCACAGGAGCTGTAGTATCCTGTGCGTATGGAGGTGGCGATTTCAGTAGATAGGACAGCAAAGGGTCCTCTACTGGTTCTTCTCCCTTTTTATCAGAACTTGACGGTAAAACCGGATAACATTTATCCACCGCCATATGTTGCAGTCTAGCAAAAACTTATTTTTCCTTCTCTTCTTTGTCTCGCTGACACTGCTCTGCATTTCTCATCACTGTAATGATACCTTCTCTCTTATTTTTCTTAATCTGTTTGATTTCTTTCTGCTTGGCCTCTTTGCGCCATAGCCGAAAGGAATCAAACATGGCCGGCCTAGCTTTCTTTTTAAACAATTTAGCCTCAAGATTATCTAAAATTGCAGTTTCGAAACTACCATGAGGTGGCCAACTAAGGACACCATCATCCTTAGTGTAACGGATCCAATAATCATTATATACGATAGGACCTACTCCGTGGCGACTATAGAGCTCATAAATTGGAGTTCCAACTGGAGGTATCGGACATGAGTCCTCCAACCGGGAATCCGTACCACAACATTTAAGGAAACCAAACAAAGTACTACGGCCAGGCATCGTGCACACTAACCGAGTTGACAAACTTCAAGGGTTATTGAATTACGATGTCCTCGCAAAAATGCAAAACCCTCGGTTTTTGGCAATTGCAATCGTCAAATAAAACCCAACAACTAAGAACCAACAACTAAGAACCGCAAATGCAATGGAACCATGCATACAACCAAGTTTCAACAACAAAGCAAAGATCCCAAAAATGAACCAACAACTAAGGACTGGGAGCGACCCACAAATACTTAACTAAGAGAAAACAATGGCGTCACCAGGAAGGCCCGTCTATCGTCTCGCTGTACAAAGGTCTACGCCAGGCGCCAAAACAGGTCGACAGTCAGGGCATCAGTCCGTCGCAGCCGTCAGGAGGCGGGAATCTTCGCGGGAAAAGTCTTCGGGCCACTTATTTCGACAACTGGATCAATGAAGCGGGGTGCACCTTCCCTCGGAGATTTCACACGAAGTTCCTCACGATCGTCGGGCTTTGGACCGGTACCGCTGATGTCGCCCCATGTTGGGCGCCAACTGAAGGACTGGGCTATTCTAAGGCCCAGCGGTGCCAGGGGACAACTCCTGAAACCTTCATGGGTTACCTGTTCCGGCGTACAAAACACAGAGACACGGGACACTTCCTCCGGCGTCAAAGATCAGCATTTATTTACTGCAGAGATACAGAAATCGCAAGAAGTACACTATGTGTAGGTTCTGAGAGACTGCTTCAAATTGCAAACGTGGATCGCTCCTTTTTATACACCTTTTCGTCATAGCACAACATGGCAAACAAAAGGTTACAACTCAGTTCCCACAGTAAACTTCAAAAGGGTCGCATTCATGTTTCAGAACCCCGGAACATAATTACAGTAACATCGCTGGTTCCCAACTGTAAAAGCACATTATCCCACCATTAGGCACATTCCATTCAGGCTGTAAACGAGCTAAGAGAAGAGACAGAAACAGGTGCAAGGAAGACAGAAAACAGTCAACAGATTGAAAAAGAGTATAGGGGGCAATATCGGAAGCATGATTGTAGGTTCAAAGGATTCGTGCCTAATGCATGCACGGCTGAAACAATAGACCGGCACGGCAAGATGAGCCTCGAGCGGAGCCATCTGGCTTTGCTGTGTCATCCCCCTCGTCATAAAGACACCCTCAAAGGAACATGTGTCTTCCACAAGAGCTTGGGAATCCCAGGGTCACTAAGCGGACAGTGTCCGTCCGCTGACTACTTGAGGGCAAGAAACAAAATGGATGCCGTATCTAAAATGGAACCCGTGGGTTCAAATGAAGAAACCCACGAATAAGACGAACGGTGCAAAGTAGTGTAGTGAAAACGCGTACACCCATTAAACTCGTCATTTGTGGTTCATAGATACCAAACTCGTCCATATTCGAACAAGTAAAAACGTCATCACGTTTCTCACGGAACCTCACTACTCCCTCTCTGCAAGGAATCTGCCAATAACCCCGATTGGGCTTTCGAATCTCCCAGCAAAGTGCTTCGCCAGCACTTTAAGGTTCCCCAAAACCCCGACTGGGTCTGTGGAAAATACGGACAGAGTGCTCCGTAGCTCTCTGTATCAATCACCTATAGAGTGCGTTGGGTCAGTGACAGGTCAGCTATTCGGACAAGTCGGACACTTTCTCTAGCTAAACCTAGGCTAGTTATACTGTTTTCTGGGCAGTGTACCACCCACTAATGTTGCAAGTGAAAGGATCCCCAACTTCTTATTGGACAGAGGAGGAGGTTAAGTCATCACACCACCTAATTTTTAGACTTTCTCAGGCTTAATATTCAATTTTCGTACCCACCCCTTACATTCTAGTTCCCATGGCATAAGATTTACAGAGTACAATAGGGTACACAATAGTTTAATACAATTGTTGCAATTGCAGGTACAGTTCAGCTTCGTCCCGCTGGGTTACAGGTCGATTCTCATGAGCATCTTGGCTTCGGTCGCCAGCTGGCTGAGTTCCACTTCTGCATGACTTTCTTTTCCCCCATCACGTGACTGGGACCATATGAGCTTCAAATATGGAGTAACAAGCGCCTCTCAGGGCCAAAGAATACGATACATGAAAAGAAAGCGAAAACAATTTAGAAACACAAAAAAAAATGAATACACTGTATACCATGATTGGCTATACTACACCCCTTACTTTATAATACCTATAGCATTAGGGTAAGTGCAGAACAGACAGCTTTGCAAAAGTGGCAATGCAAGCATAGAGCATATGAGAAAACAAAGCGCCCATCTTAGGTGCATTGCGCATGAGCAACAAATTCCCACCAGAACTGCGAGTGCGTCACATCACATGGGTATGACCGACGCATGCGCAGACTAAATTCCCGCTAAGCAGCGGCCATTTTAGAGGCAAGCGTATTATGATTAATAAACACATAGGCAAGCGTCTCTGGGACACTCCGTGTAGTGTAAAATGTGCAATATTAGTAAGACAAAACAGATTGGTTACAAAGTTAAGGTTATTTGAGGTTCTTGAATACAAGCAAGTCGCGTAACATGCGAATACTTGCTCCATCAGTACAATGCTGGTATTTCCATGCTCAAGAACCTAGATGTCTTCGTAGGAATCGTGGATGAAGACAGACTTGTACTCCTTGATCTGTCTGTAACTTTTCAAACCTTCAACTACAAAAACCTGCAGTGGCAGGTGCTACTTAACAGGCAGGCAGGGCGGGAGGGGGGTGTAGAGGTGGAGGTATACATTAAAAAATAAATACCACTGATGGGGCAGGAGTTCACAAAAATAAACCTGCTCGAATTAATACCCCCATAATACGTACTAACAGTAAGTAGTAATACAAAACTAACATGCACCTTACATAAACACAAGGGAAATAGCTTTGCCCATGCATGACCTAACACAAAATAATGTATGAAAGAGTTAAAGCTTTAATAACATTGTGCTTTGAAAGAAACAAGAAATATTGCATGACTATGCCATATGTGCATCAGTAATTTGCATGTTGCATCTTGCTTTGAAATAATAAATACTGCCGCTTTTGCTTAACGCTTTTGCGTGGTGACTCTAATGAAGAATAATTGGGTGGTAAACAGTGAAAAGTGCACTATCATGTAATTAATAAATGTTCATTTTCTATTTGCTATAGTAAACTGGATGAAAAAGCAATTTTCCCTTAAATTGGCCACATACGGGAGGGGTCAGAAAGAGTAGTGAAAATGTCATGAGAGCGCAGTCAGAAGTGCTGAGTGCTGCAAAGAAACAAATAAAAGTTGAAGGCCAGTGTGATGATCGTTTACCAAGAGACGTGCCCTACAGCGGGACAAGAAGAACTCTTCCGTGGGCACTGTTTAAAGTCATGTCTATTTGAAACATGTAATAAAATGTGTGTACGGAACTATTATAATTCGTGGGAACGGTGTAGAACAATGAATGTGCATAAAGATTTAATGAAGTCACTATGATGCGACAACACCACCTCCCACACCCACCAATCCCCCGTCAAGTTACGAGAAATGTTGCAACAAATGTGGGATGGACATGTAGATTTTAGGGTATAACTGTAGTGCCTTTAGGGGTGTGGTTATGCTAAGGCTGGCAGGAGAGAGAGAGGGGAGGTGCATCACTGTCTGTCAGTTTGCAAAGAGGCCTAGCTGTTCCTGACCTGTTCTGTTCCTGTCCTTTTAATCTTTGTTCCCTGATTCTATTTAGGGGATCCCCCGCCATCACCTAGGCCGAAGGGGTGGTTTTCTACAGACCGTTAGGTTTGTTTTTAGTCTGACTCGTTCTTGAAAATTTACTTACAAATGTATTTTGTCTCTGAAACTTTTGTCTCTTTACCTATCCCGTCCGATATTGGTACATTGATTTGTATTATTTTAGATGAAACTATTGTCTCTTCATCTATCCCCTCCCTTAGATGTATTTTATTTCAAATTTGAAATTTTGCTGCAACTTTTGTCTCTTAATCTATCCACTCCTTCAAGCATAATGTCATTGCCTGTAAACCATGATGAGTTTGTATTCATTTGAATTACTGATGTTTCTCTCCCTTCGTGAATTCATTATTTGCATTTTGTGAAGGTATGCATTGAGCATTTTCTATAAAATTGAGATAACGCTTTTATTAATTTTACAGAGAGTCTGTGATTATTTAGCTGCATAGTTATTTAGAAAGTATTATCATTACCATCAACTATTCAACTAATTGGTCCATCGACCTAATGGAAGGAAAGTTGATGTAACATTAGATAAGTCTAAGATGTCTCATCTGAACCGCCCTTTCATCATTTGAACCACTTCCCAAAGTGGAGAGTCTTTGTTGTTGCCACCTCACTTGGTGTAAATGGGAATGGCTAGTTCTATAGGGTAGGGGGCACAAAGAACTGGTGTTAGTAACTGAAAGCAGTGCATGAAAAAGATGTGAAAAAGGAAAAGTGCTCTGTTAAAATTGGAGAGTGAGCGCAAAAAAAAATGTATTCTGGTGCCGTCCACTTCCAATGTTAAAAACAATTCAGTGCAGCAAAAGCCAGTAGGTTCAGCAAATAGCTACTGACCGGATGTATTGGTCGACATGTTTCTGCAGTTATTTAAAGATCCACAAGGTATCTACCGCTTCATCAGGACCTATGTGTTTTGCTACTGCTTGGAAAAGAAATACAACAAATTGATACAGATATCACCTGTTCAATCCTGGTAGTCCTCCTATGTGTGCAGGGGATGTCCCAGTGCGCAAGTCATCAAGACACAGACAACATAGATAAAAAGACACATACAAAAAAAGAATAACAGTACTACAGTTAGTATAAGTCATCTATTATCATAAGCTTAATGCGAAACAATTGTTCGTAGTGTGGGTTCTATTCAACCCATTTTAAACATATCCTATCGCTCACCTTCTAATCAAGAGGAACGTGCTTCTCCTCACCTGGCAACAGCTCAGGAAGATAGTGCACCGCTCTATGATGTAGAGAAATGAGTATGTAGAGTCATAATTAAAAACCTTCGCGAGAGCTAGACAGGAAAGCGCTCCATTTAATGAACAAGTTGGCAAGTCTATTATCCTTCCAAGAATAGTTCTTACGGACTATCCTTCTTGGTATTCCACCATCATATGTAGCCTCAGTGTATCAATTGAGAAGCTTCATCACCTTTGCGATCTCATGATATGGCGTGAGATACTCTCTTATGCCTTGTTAGATCTATATGGGAAAGCCTCGGACTTTACATATGTGCCAGTTTCTTCCATTGCTTCTTAAGATGAATGCCATTTCACTTATTTTCGTTTCTGTGCTATAGCCCTAGTACTATGAACCGCTATGAAACGTGGTCTGCACCCTTCTAGGTTGGCTGTTGTTATCTTTTTTTATATACCCAGATATATATTGTGTTGTGTAATGCTTGTTTTTAAGCTAGTGATCCGATGTGTTACTATCTTTTTCGTAACTAAGTGTCTCCATTTGGGACTCTGTGTGGAGTCCCTGATCTATTGCGCGGAAACAACAAGGCCGCGGTATGTCGATCTTCATAGACATACAGCGAAGCGCATTCTGGCATGAGATTGCGAGGCCACAATAGTCTTGTATGCGCTGTTGTTATTCTAACGATCTATTGAATTTTAGCAGTGTCTGCTTACCTGCCCGTTGGTACACCTAGCAGTCATCTGTGCTGCATGCGGAGGTGCCGGGGTCGCGTAAGCAGACATGTTATGTTTCCTACCAGTTGGCATGCGATTGGTTTGTCAGGGCGTCAGTATCCCGCGACTAAGCATGATGGGAATTGGAGTTTACTATTCCCTAATTCGCGTTGTGGACGCATCATATAAAGGCGCTACTGCAAGTTTCATGGGAGATGTAGTTTGTATACAGTCCGATCTCTCATGTTGTATATGTGATTGCTTTGCCCCGTTCTTATTTCCCGATTTTTAAGGCTAAATAAGGGGGAAAAATGTTCTACCAATATAAGAAATCTTGGTTATATAATTGCATTTGGCCTTACATTCTAATATCTCTACCTGTGTCTGGCGTGGATTAACAAATATTCGCATCCTGTGATATATCACGATCTAAATACTTAGTTATCACGTGTGATCTCTGGTTTAACAGTGTATCCTTATTGACTGGCATAAATTGGGGTGTTATTATAGACAACAGTGACAATTTGATCTAGGCATCATCAAATATGTAAGACAGATAGCATCTTGTCCATTATGATACCTCGCAAGCAATTAATGAGGTGATGTTACAAAGAAGTGTAACTTTTCAATCTAGGCATCATCATATTTATGAGAGTGATGGCATATTGTCTATTTTAGTGCCTCGCAAGTTGATGGTGTGTTTTGGTGGTATATAATGAAGGTTAATGGTCACTAAGTACTAGTACTGTACAGAGATACACTATATTATAATGACATCCATGGGATGTCCTCGTTGAGGCCTGCCTTATCAGTGTTTAATCTGTACACCCACTTCTGTTCTTTTTTGAAGAGGTGTTTTGATACATCTGTGATGTGGGCTGGGATAGATGGTTGCTCCAGCGCTGTCCATTGGAAGTCTGTTAGTTTGTGTCCCACTTCTAGGAAATGGTTGGTTAGTCGGGTCGCCTGTTTTTTGCAGCGGATTGTGCTTTTATGTTCAGAAATCCGGGTTCTGATCTTCCGTGTTGTCATCCCGACATATCTTAGGGAGCATGGGCAAGTAATCAGGTAGATTAAATTACTGCTATTGCAGTTTGTGAAGCGTCTTTGTTCCCATGCTCTGCTTGTCCCTATGTCAATGCTGGTTGATTTTTTTATTTGGGGGCACGCCGCACAATTCCCACAGGGATGGTGTCCTGTCACTGCTGGCATGTCCCAAAGTGTGCCCACTTGATGGATGTCTCCAGAACGTGGTCTTGTATGTATCAACTGATCTCTGATGCTCGTCCCTCTTTTAAATGCAAATAGTGGTTGTTCTAATGTATCCGGACCAGTGTTTAGGATCTTCCAGTGTTTTTTGATTATGTGTTGGATTGCATTTGATCTGGTACTGAAGGTGTTGATACATGTCATCCGTTCGTTCTGTCTCTTAGGTGGAGCAGGTTCCAGTAATGCTTCCCGATTATTATTGATAGCCCTCTTTTTTGACATGCGGATCAGTTTCTTAGGATATTGTCTTTCTAGTAATTGCTCTTCTAGGTGTTTAGCATGCTTATTGAAGCTCTCTTTCGTTGAAGAATTTCGTTGTACATGCAAAAATTGCCCAAAGGGCAGGTTATCACGAAGTGATTTTGGATGACAACTTCCGTATTGTAGAAGTGAATTCCGAGACATGGGCTTCCTATAGAGCTCTGATCTTAATCCTTCTGGTGCTACAGTGATTAGAAGGTCGAGGAACGCGAGTTAATGTTGGTTATGTTCTACAGTAAACCGTAAGAAGTTGTTCCGGTTGTTCAACCATTTGTGGAAGATCATAAGATCCTGCACACTGCCTCGCCATACCACCAAGATGTCATCAATGTACCTTTTCCAAACCCGTACTGATGTTAGATACGGGTTTGTTGCATTTACTACATAATCCTGCTCAAATTTATGCATGTAGAGGTTCGCCAGGCTTGGGGCAAAAATGCTGCCCATGCTGGTACCAAATGTCTGTAGGTAATAACTCTCCTCATATTGAAAGAAGTTCTCTTTCATGGCTATTGATGCTAAGTTTATTATTAGAGAGACGGGCGTGATGGAATCCAAGTCACGTGCACCTAAAAGTTCTTCAATCACCTCCAGGGTCTCATCCTGGGGGATGGAGGTGTACAATGACTCCACGTCAAATGACACGAGCAAATCCAATGAAGTATCAAAGTCAATCTCTGGAAGTAGTCTCAGCAGGTCTTTGGTGTCTTGTAAATATGTTGGCATAAGTCGCACCATGGGTCTCAAGAAAACATCTACAAAGGTAGAGAGCGGTTCTAGTAAAGAGCCAATTCCCGAAATTATAGGGTGGCCGGGAGGCGGCCGCTGTGCTTTGTGAATTTTGGGAAGTATGTAAAAGTATGGCATTACCGGATGCGTTGTGCGTAGAAAAATGGATTCATTTGTAGTTATCCAGCCCTCAGAAAGAGCTTATTCCACCAGATGGCCGATCCTCGTGGTCAATCTTGGTGTGGGATCTTCTGTCAGGAGTTGATACGACCGCGTATCACCCAGTTGTCGTAGGCATTCATTCCTGTAGGCGGTGGTGTCCATCAGGACTGTTGCTCCGCCTTTGTCTGCGGGTTTAATCGTAACTGAAGAGTCTTTTGTCAGTTCTTGTAATGCCTTCTGTTCAGCTTTAGTCATGTTAACAAAAGTTTTCTGCGTTTGTTTGAACAAGTTTTGTACGTCATGTTGGACTGCTTCTTCAAACGTTGTTACTTTTGCTGGAACAGTGGCAGCAAGAGGAGTAAAGGTAGATGGATTCTTAAGCCCTGTATTCTGTTCATTTGTTCCTCGTTCTTCATTCTTCGAAAAGAAGAAGTGGAGTCGTACTTTCCGGAAAAATTTTGAAATCTCAATCTGAGTTTGAAAAGCATCTCCTGAGGTCGTGGCCACAAAACCCAAACCTCGATTGAGCAATTTCTCTTCAATTGGCATCAATATCCGTGAGCTCAGATTGACTACGAGCCCTTCTCTCTGCTCGAGCCTGCTTGGTCTTGGGGTATCTTCCTCCCGCTCCGTAGGTCCGTCGACTGTGGGGGCAGATTCCACTGTACTTGGTCTTGCGGAGCCCGCCGGCTGCCGCGTTGTCTACCCTGGCCAAACCCTAAAAAAGGAGGCATATTCTGGCCTGGTTGGAAAGGTGCAGAGCCATATGGTCCCATCTGTTGAGGAAATGGAAATTGGCCTGGGAGCCAAGGATTAGGAGTCCACCAGGGATTGAATTGTCCTTGGTCGCGCTGGATCACCACTTACCTGCACCCGGCCGGCTGCTTCTTCTCCATCCTCTTTGGCTCTTCGGTGGAATCCAGCATGAGGAAGGAAGCAGGAAGCACCTAGGCTCCCAGTCTCTCCAAGCCAATCACAACACTGCCTTACAGAAGCATTGTGATTGGTCTGAGCGCCGTGGTTTGGTGCTCGGAGAGGAACTGGGGGCCTGGGCATGGTCCCCATCCAGGCTGTAGTGCAGCCTGGGTGGAGAACCATGCAAAGTGAGCATGGATGTTTGGCCGGCTCGAGAGGGCCGGCCAACCATTCATGCATACTTAAGGTGCTGCCACCACTGTTCTGGTGATATGCAGCCCAGCCCCTAACCGGGTGAGACACAGATCGAAAAAATAAAATGATAATAACATTCGCTATTATCATTTTATTTTTCCTTTTGTAAAAATAAAATGATAATAACGTTTGTTATTTTCATTTCATTTTTCCATTTGTCCACTGCTCCAGAGCAGTGGGGCAACACTCCACCTTAGTGGAGAAGCCGCCCTTGCATCCTCCTATACATCCTATACACTGTGGGGACTATACACAAACTGCATTTTGCAGTATGTTTAGTAGTACTACAGTAGTACTATTCATGTCCTGCAGAACGTAACTTACACGTGGGGATCTACACCTCCTCTTCCTCTCTTTTCTGTGCAGAGATCTCTGCCTTGATAGCTGAGATCTCCACACATGTACAAATATGTTTTAGAAGTAAATGTGAGAAAGACAGGAGAGGGGTGTCTTGAAAATAGGGAATATACTACTGAATGGGAGGGGCATGGGGAGGAATAAGAAGGGGATAAAGGGGGAATAGGGAGTGACATGCAGCCACCCACAAAAGATAAAGCCCATTCCTATTCACAGACTGCACTTCTAAAGTTACTACACCAAAAGGACCCAAAACAGTAGAAAATCTACCATTACCCAGATCTGAAGTAAGTCTGATACTACACAAGGCCAACCAATGGTACTACAATACCATCCCGTAGAAAATAATGTAGAAGAGTCTTAAAATACCTCCCCAAAGGAAATAATGTTAAAATAAACCATTACTTTTATTAAATAAATAAAAAAGACTCATTATTAATTTTAAATATTATTTTAATAACTTTCCAAATGCAAAAAAAGCACTTTTAATTTTTGAAAAACTAATTAAAGTAAATAAAATTAATTCCATACATACATTTTAATATTTTTTAATACATAATAAAAATAAACATGTTACTTTAGGTGGGACTTTCAAAAATTATTTTCATTTTATTAAATATCTTTAAATACATTAAATATGTAACTAAAAAATTAGGTTAATACTGCTGTAGCAATTTTTATTTTTTCTGCATTTAAAATAAATATATAAAATTATAGACATTCATTTTTATCGTAAAATATTTAAAAATGTATTTAAGCTAAGAAAAACGTATACTAGTCCCTATATTTCCCTATAGGGAGATTGCTGCCGCTTTGGTGAGTTCCTCTGCATACATGTAAAAGTGACTTGTAGGAACTTTAAACTCGTAGATTAGGCTGCATCCCCTGAATTCAGGCGAAGGGGACATGTAAGTCTTCACTTTGTAGTACATTTACACTTGTAGATGGTAGATAGGCAAATGTTGTGATTTAGTACAAAGCGTAAGTGCAAATTCACCAGTGTAGCTTTCCTCAATCAATCAATCAATCAATCAAAGGCATTTATAGAGCGCACTACTTACCCGGAGGGTCTCAAGGCGCTTGGGGGGGGGGGTGGGGGGGGGGGTGCTGCTACTGCTCGAACAGCCAGGTCTTGAGCTTCTTCCTGAAGGAGAGGTGGTCTTGGGTCAGGCGCAGGTCGGACGGGAGGGAGTTCCAGGTCTTGGCGGCCAGGTAGGAGAAGGACCTTCCTCCTGTTGTCGTTCTTCGGATGCGGGGGATGGCGGCGAGGGCGTGACTGGCTGATCGTAGATGGCGTTTGGGACCGTAGAAGTTGATGCGGTTGTTGAGGTAGCTCGGGCCTTGATCGTGTAGGGCTTTGTGTGCGTGGGTGAGGAGGCGGAAGGTGATTCTTTTGTTGACGGGGAGCCAATGCAAGTCTCTCAGATGTCCGGAGATGTGGCTGTGTCGTGGGATGTCGAGGATGAGTCTGGCTGAGGTGTTCTGGATCCGTTGGAGTCTCTTCTGGAGCTTGGCGGTGGTTCCGGCGTAGAGGGGGTTGCCGTAGTCCAGTCGGCTGGTGACGAGGGCCTGGGTGACCGTCTTCCTGGTCTCGGTGGGGATCCACCGAAAGATCTTCCGTAGCATGCGCAGGATGTTGAAGCATGACGAGGTGACGGCGTTGACTTGTCTGGTCATGGAGAGGGAGGAGTCCAGGATGAAGCCCAGGTTGCGTGCGTGGTCTGTCGGTTTGGGTGCGGTGCCCAGGGCGGGGGGCCACCAGGAGTCATCCCAGGCGGAGGGCGAGGCGCCCAGGATGAGGACCTCCGTCTTGTCTGAGTTCAGTTTCAGGCGGCTGGTCGTCATCCACTCGGCTACGTCTTTCATCCCTTCGTGAAGGTTGGCTCTGGCGGCGGCGGGGTTGTTGGTCAGGGAAAGGATCAGCTGGGTGTCGTCAGCGTAGGAGATGATGTTGAGGTTGTGTTGGCCTGCGATGGCCGCGAGGGGGCTCATGTAGACGTTGAAGAGGGTGGGGCTCAGCCAGGATCCTTGAGGGACGCCGCAGATGACTTCGGTGGCCTCTGACTTGTACGGTGGTAGACGGACTCTCTGTGTTCTTCCGTCGAGGAAGGAGATGATCCATTCCAGTGCCTTCTCCTGGATTCCGGCATTGCTGAGGCGCTGCACTAGGGTGCGGTGGTAGATAGTGTCAAATGCCGCGGAGAGGTCTAGAAGGATGAGGGCCGCTGTTTCTCCGTTGTCCATCAGGGCTCGGATGTCATCGGTGGCAGCGATGAGGGCGGTCTCGGTGCTGTGGTTGGCTCGGAAGCCAGACTGTGAAGGGTCGAGGGATCCATTCGTCTCGAGGAAGGCGGGCAGCTGTTTGTTGACGGTCTTCTCGATGACTTTGGCTGGAAACGGGAGGAGCGAGATGGGGCGGTAATTCTTCAGTTCGGTGGGGTCTGCTGTTGGATTCTTTAGTAGGGCGCTGAGTTCGGCGTGCTTCCAGCTCTCCGGGAAGGTGGCGGTGTCGAAGGAGGTGTTGATGATGTCCCGCAGGTGGGGTGCGATGACAGCGTCGGCCTTGTTGAAGACGTGGTGAGGGCAGGGGTCGGTCGGAGATCCGGAGTGGATGGAGTTCATCATGCGGACGGTGTCTTCGGTGCTGATCGGAGTCCAGGCGCGGAGGGTGGTGGTGGGGGGCGGTGGTTCGGTCGTGGCGTGCGTCGGTTGAGGGCTGAAGCTGTTGTGTATGTCCGCGATCTTGTTGTGGAAGTAGGAGGCGAGGGAGTTGCAGAGGTCTTGCGATGGGGTGATGTCGTTGTTTTCGGCGTTGGGGTTGGAGAGCTCTTTCACGATGTTGAAGAGTTCCTTGCAGTTGTGTGCGTTGTTGTCCAGCCGGTCTTTGAATGCAGTTTTTTTGGTGGCGCGGATCAGTTGGTGGTGCTTCCGGGTGGCAAGCTTGAGGGTGGTCATGTTGTCCGGTGTTGGCTCCCTTCTCCAGGCTTTCTCGAGGGCTCGGCAGTTCTTCTTGGAGCTCTTGAGTTCGTCGGTGAACCATGGGGCCTTCTTGCTGCCGGGTCTGCTGGGCGGGGTCCTCAGTGGGGCGAGTTCGTCCGCGCAGTTGCTGATCCACTTTGTGAGGTTGTCGGCGGCCTGGCTGGGGTTCGCTGAGGTGGCGGGAGGATGCTGGCTCAGGGAAGCGGCGAGCTGGTCGGCTGTGATCTTGTTCCAGCTTCTTCGAGCAACCTGTTGCTGGTGGTGGTGGATAGTCGTTCTTCTGAAGGTGAAGTGGACGCAGCTGTGGTCCGTCCAGTGTAATCCAGTGGCGTGGCTGAAGTCGATGTCTTTGCTGGATGAGAAGACGGCGTCGAGTGTGTGTCCGGCGAGGTGGGTGGGGGTGGACGCCAGCTGCTTGAGTCCGAGGTTGGCGAGGTTGTCGAGCAGGGTGATGGTGTTGCGGTCGTTGTTGTTCTCTGAGGGTGGTCTTCGGGTCGGTGCGGATCTGGAAGTGTAGGTGTTCGGCGGTAGTCAGGGTGTCGTCGGTGTTGGTCGTGATGTGGATGGTGTCCCTGTGGATGATGGCGATGGCTCCTCCCATCTGGTTGGCGGTGCGGTCCCTCCGGGTGATCTTGTAGCCCTCTGGGATGGCGATGGCGATGTCGGACGCTGAGGAGTCGTTCATCCAGGTTTCCGTGAGGAAGGCAACGTCAGGAGCTGTGGTGTCGAGGAGGTTCCAGAGCTCGATGGCGTGTCTGTGGACGGAGCGGGTGTTGAGCAGGATGCACTTGAGGTAGTTGCTGCTGGTGTTCGGCTTGGCGGGTGCTGGTGCGAGGCAGGTCCGGATGCAGGAGAACTTGCAGGCGTGGCAGCTGAAGGATCCGTGGGTGCGTCTCGGGGTGGCTCGGTAGCATCCCGGGATTCGGCCGGTGTTGAGTGTGTTGAGGGTGGCGGCGTCGTACGTCCGGCGGGCGGGCTGGGGTCTGCGGGGACCAGGGGTCCTGGCCCTGGGCGCGGTCCAGGCACGGACGGGCGCAGACGGGCTTACCTTTGGCGCACCTTCGGCGCTCATTCGGTGCTCCCGCTGCGCGCGTCTGCTGCGCGGTCGCTCTGGGGGCGTCATAAGTGAGGAGCCTGGGAGGGCGGATCAGCTGGGTGGCGGGGCCGGCGAATGGGATGGAGGTGGGCGGGGCCGCAGGGAGTCAGCGGCGGGAGCTTCTGGGCGGCGGCCTCGGCCCGGGGGCAGGAGTGGCAGCTGGCAGTAGGGGTGACCAGGCCTTGACAAAGGCACAGTGGTCACTCCTGGCTCTTCCCCTGCTGGCCCCTTAAGTGAGGAGCCTGGGAGGGCGGGTCAGCTGGGTGGCGGGGCCGGCGAATGGGATGGAGGTGGGCGGGGCCGCAGGGAGTCAGCGGCGGGAGCTTCTGGGCGGCGGCCTCGGCCCGGGGGCAGGCGAGGCGGCAGGCGGGGTGATCCGGGCGGCCCAGCGGCGGCTGGGTCGCTCTGTAGCTGAAGGAGGTCGCGGGAGGTGGGAGGGGTGATCCGGGCGGCCCAGCGGCGGCTGGGTCGCTGAAGCAGGAGCTGGCAGGCAGCAGGAGTGGCGGCTGGCAGGAGGGGTGACCAGGCCTTGACAAAGGCACAGTGGTCACTCCTGGCTCTTCCCCTGCTGGCCCCTTAAGTGAGGAGCCTGGGTAAGTTTACCTTTGTGCTAGGTCTCTTTATGTGATAGGATGGGCATGGGAGACATGGCAATGATCTGGTTCAAAGCATACATCTGGATAGCATACACCTTCCTGTCTCCTTCAAAACTGGGCAGGTCACCCCTCTGCTTAAAAAACCCACTGCTGATGCGAATGACCTCAACAATTTTCACCCCATCACTAACCTACCCTTTCTTGCGAAGATCACAGAAAGATGTGTAGCGGAACAACTCTCTCGTCATATCAAGGACAATGATCTTCTTGATAATTTTTAGTCCGGCATCATCCAAAACTGCAGCACTGAAACAGCCTTGCTGCAAGTGATTGATGACGCGCTGCGGATACTCGATTCGGGGGTCTTGTCTTCTATTCCTCCTTGACCTTTCTGCAGCCTTTGACACTGTCAATCACAACACTCTCCTCAACACTCTTCAACAGAGAATGGGCATGGAGGGCACTGTGCTTCAATGGTTTGCTTCCTTCCTCTCTGATAGATCCCAAATGATCAAAATAACGAACAGTCTTTCATCTCCTTTGGCTGTAGGTCACGGTGTTCCTCAAGGCTCCATACTTGCACCCACATTGTTCAACCTCTACTTAGAACCACTGGGAAATCTCCTAAGTAAATCCAGGATCCACTATCATCTCTATGCAGACGACACTCAAATCTACCTCAAGGTTGCCTCCACTCACGATCACTCCATCCTAAGCTCTACTCTCGACTCCATTCAAAACTGGATGTCAACTCATTAACTGATTCTGAATCCCTACAAAACTGAATTCTTCCTCCTCTCCTCCTCACTTTCTCCTCCCCCGGTTCAATCAGGGATGGATCAGATTAATCTACTTAACAATAAACCCATCATTGTCGACAGCGCAAAATCCCTTGGTGTCATACTTGAGAAAAAACTCAATCTAATCTCCCACATCAATTCCGTTGCAAAGTCTGCTCAATACCAACAGCGCCTTCTTTGGGGAATTTGTCGCTTCTTCTCGGAGAAAGACCTTAAAACCCTGGTCCAATCGCTGGTCCTCTCCAGACTGGACTACTGTAATTCTCTTCTTACTGGCCTCCACAAATCCCACCTGTCCCCCCTTAAATCTGTTCTCCATTCAGCAGCTCATTTCATTTATGGGACCAAAAGAAGCGACCACATCACACTCATGTTATCCACCCTCCGCTGGCTTCCCATCGAGGCAAGCTCTATCTACAAGACTGCCTGCATCACCCACAAAGCCTTACACTCCTCCTCTCCTAGCTACCTGGCGAATAAACTGAAACTCTCTGGAGGCTCTAGACCACCACGTAATGCGGAAAATGTACTGCTTGAACCTCCCACCTTCAAGAAGGAAAGATCGATGGCCCAATCCTTTTCAGGCAATGCTGTGAGAATATGGAACTCACGTCCGCCTCAGCTCCTGACCACCACCTCCTCCCAGGCCTTGAAAACTGACCTTAAAGTTCTCCTCCTTGAAAGACACTTCTAAATATAATTCTCGCCCTATTATCTGAAGGAAGACCTTCCATTATAGTTAATTCTATTCTCCATGACAATAGAAGTGCCTTTCCAGTGGTTCCTGTGTTTTGAGTGGTCTGCCATTTATTGAAGTATTATTTTTCTACCTGTGTCTGGTACTCTTTTGTAACATGCACACGTCACTTTTCTCTTGTAACACACTGTTTGCTACCATATTTACAAGAACAGGTAAAGTCACCCTGCAAGACTTAACCTGTGCTTGTAAATATTGCCCCTGTTCATGCAACACTTTGCGTGTTAGGGGCATAACTGGAATGTTGCTGTAGGTGTTTCCATGCAACACCCATGTCCACTGATGCATTTCCAGATTTGCGCGAAATCGTAAATCTGGAAATTCGTCATAATGCTACATTACCCTAGGGGTGGCGTTGCGAGCTGCTTTCTACAGCACACTTTGGAAGAGGAAATCACCTCAATTGATTGTTTTTGTGCAGGAAGGTGCCCCTTCCTGCACAAAAACAATCTCCCCACGAGGCAGGCATCCTTGCACCATGGTGAAAGGGCGCCTGCGCCGGCGCTTGGCAGCAGTTTGTACGCCAGCTTAGGGGGAAGCACAGAGATGCAACATATTGATGTAAATATGTTGCATCCCTGTACTTCGAAACTAACGCAGAGCGGCACAGCAAAATGGCTTGCTGCATCGCGCTGTGTTAGTTTCTTGTAGAAGTGCCCCCCAGATCTCACAACTCAAAGCTTTTCCTTTTGGATATCTTCTATTCTCCCTTTATTCAACCTATATTTTGAACATCTGAGTAAGATCTTTCCCAATTCAGGTACTGACTTCCACCAATACTTGGACGCTGCTCAAGAGCGATGCATAGATAACACTGACACTCAGGCTGAATGCAGATTCGATATAAGCTCATAGTCGACTTGTTTGAAACTTTAACTTAACTCTGAAAGGATTGAATTCCTACTATTAGGTAACAGTTCCAAGGTTCTTCCACCTGACTGAATAGCTAAGTCACTGGCCTTAAACATCTTCCCTAAGATTGTGAAATGATTAAAATCCATATCTTCATGCTGGATGGCTTGTGCAATCCTTTTGCCTCATTTTATTTATATTGATCAGAGGAATTAAAATAGTGTCAAGATGCTGAGTACCTGAAGAGATGCCCCAAAAGAGGAACAATAAATAAACATAGTCAACATTATTTTAAACTCAAAGCTGATTGAAGCAGAATGTAACGTCTCTTATTAGTAGAAAAATCTCATGGTGGGCGAAGGGGGTATAGAAGAGAGAGAGAGTGCAAGTACAATAGGATTCAAAACAATGTACATGATGACTCAATATCTCATCCAGCCTGTAATAGGAAGACAGATTTCACATCCTACAATTAGATCTTTCTCTTCTTAATTGCCAAAGTCCATATTCGCCTCATCCCCATGCTAGGAATCCTTCACTTATTGTAGAAAGTTTTGTCTAATTCAGGCAGAGTAAAGGATTGTAATGTACCCTGGTTCTGCATGGTGGGTTGTGCCTGGAGTGCAGTAATACTGAAGCCTGGCAGCGGGTGAAAAGCTCTCATGGTTCAAGGGGACCCCTTTGTTTATTCTCTTGGGGTAACATTAGAGCGAAGGATTGTAAGGTCAGGACAAAAAGTGCGTGAGATTAACTTCATCTCTTACTCTAGAGGTATTGCACAACAGAGCAGTTTCTCAACAATCAGCACATCCTGCCCACCTAAGGCCGAACCCTTAGTTAACTCCATTGGTCACTTGAAACCTGCTGCACCGATTCACTGCAAGGACCCTGGAGTCTGTAAAGAGGTCTCTTATCTCTGCATCCCCAGTGAAACATTGCCTCTAGGAAAATACATGTTCCAACCCAGGAGGCCAAGCTCGCAACCTTCAGGTCGGTGCTCTGTCCAAGCACTATCTTTATGTGAAAAGTAATGTACCCAGGCAAGCACATCGACACTGGCACAATTCAAATAGCAAACAAATAAAAGTTAATGATAAGACACTGAATTAGCACAGAAAGTACAGTTTAATAAATTTGATAAAAAGTGTCATGAGATAAATCATTGACATATTAATAAAACACATTAAAAAGGTTCTTTTAACAGATATACATTATTTGTTTATACAGTAAGGTAGTATAGTGGAGAGATGGTTTCCTGTCTACGCGTTTCGACACGTTGAAGGTGTCTTCCTCAGGACACTACCATCTTGATACAAAAATTGTCTTTTCTAATAATGTGAAGGGGAATGGATGAAATAAGTTCGGGTTCAGTTCAAGACTAAATGCTGGACTTCTTTGTCTGAGGTATAGCTGATAAATAATGATATAGCTCCTTGTGTGGATAAGTTACATCAGCGTGGCTTGTGATGGATAAAATTGCCATAATGATGTCTTCAATTCCTGAAAGTAGGTGTAGCACCGCTCTTCTATTAATCGGGCGCTAATGCATACGTAGATGTTTAAAATTTATATTTATCCGGTGTTGATAGAGGTCAAGTTGATGGCTATCTGGGCCGCTATTTGAGTGCTGAGAAGAAAAAAGTGTGGTAAATCGGGGCGGTGTAGCTTCACATCTAGAGGAAGTCTAGGCAGGATCAAGCTGTGTCAAGATCTATGCAGCGGAAAAATAACGAGCGGGAGCTACGTGGGCTGGCATCTGTAACCTCAGGACTCGCTGAGGTTACAGAAGCCAGACCACGTAGCTCCAGCTCGTTTTTTTTTTAAATACAGACAGCCAGTAATCTTTACCCGCCCAGAGCTCCTTTAGCTGTGAAGCCACGCTGCCCCGGCCTGAATCACATGTCTCAACACAGACAGCCGGTAATTTAATCCTGGCAAGTTTTCTCTTGAGACGCGAAGACACGGGGCATCAGACTTGAAAGCCACGCTGCTCCGGTCCGCTGCATAGATCTTGATACAGCTTGATCCTGCCTAGACTTCCTCTAGATGTGAAGCTACACCGCCCCGATTTACCACACATTTTTCTTCTCAGCACTCAAATAGCGGCCCAGATAGCCATCAACTTGACCTCTTTCATCACCGGATAAATATAAATTTTAAACATCTACGTATGCATTAGTGCCCGATTAATAGAAGAGCGGTGCTACACCTACTTTCAGGAATTGAAGACATCCTTATGGCAATTTTATCCATCACAAGCCACGCTGATGTAACTTATCCACACAAGGAGCTATATCATTACTTATCAGCTGCAACGCAGACAAAGAAGTCCAGCATTTAGTCTTGAACTGAACCCGAACTTATTTCATCCATTCCCCTTCACATGTGTTTTATTAATATGTCAATGATTTATCTCATGACACTTTTATCAAATTTATTAAACTGTACTTTCTGTGCTAATTCAGTGTCTTATCATTAACTTTTATTTGTTTGCTATTTGAATTGTGCCAGTGTCTATGTGCTTGCCTGGGTACATTACTTTTCACATATTATTTGCCCTGACCCAGGAACCTTATCCGTATCAGGGGGTCCTTGTTTCTACACATATATACAAGCACTATCTTTAGCAATATTGTTGATGCAAGAAAGCCTCCCAAACACAGACAAATTCTTCTCTACTTTTGCCACTCAACAATCCAACCCGCTGAGCCAGCTGCGCCATGGAAGGCACATTAAGGCTACAGAGGGGAAGCAGGGCCAGAGCTCCACTCAAGAGCAACCATCTCCAAGCTTGACCAGCTCTGCTGCCCCAGGTCCCTCAGCCTGGAACGCCATATCAAAGAAATCACTGAGGGCAACTGTGTTAAATAATAGTGAAAACCAATGCAGGAACCAAAGCATTGGGCTAGTGTAAAAGAGAAGCACAAAGCCATATTTACTGATATATAAGGTTAGTGCTGTCTGCCCTAATGCTGTCACACAAACAGGCTTAGCGCACTTTAGAGGTTAACACTTGACTCTTGTTCTGCTTATAAAACAGCTTGTCTCACTAAGGCATACACCTATATCCCCATCTCATATACACTCTAGAACGGTCTAATAACATTACGAAACTAAGAAGCACATCTACAGTACTTCGCGCAACTCCTTGTTTGGAAAAAACATGCACCTTCAAGTGAACTTTCTTGGGAAATGCACCTACAATCTGAAATCCCCTTCTCAAAAATATAAGACCAACTCGCCATAATACTTCATTAAATAATCAGCAGCTGTTCCAGATTATGGATGGCAGTCGGGAACTTTATCCCCATGCTGGATGTCTCTCATTGGTCATTCACCAAGCGTTTAATGCCCGTTTACTGGGATTACATGTTTGCTATGTTGACACAACTCAGGATACCCCGGCCTGCGTTAGATGGGTTAAGTTATTGTACACTGCCCCATTAGAATGGGCTTAAACATGTTCACATATCTCCCAAAATTACTTGGTAGGACGTCGTACTAGGCAAGGGTGTCCCCTTTTCCCACTTCTTCTCTTTGCAATTGAACCCCTAGCGCAAAGACTCAGACAAGAGGCAAGTCACAAAGGAGATGTCAACATGAAAAGACTATAGAGCCTAACCTACCTACCCATTGCTAAGAAGCAGTATTATTATATAGTAGAAGATCTCTGGGTTTTGTCTGCAGACCCCATACCTTAGCCTATAGATGGTAGTTCGACATCATAGGTGCTGTCTTGCTCTTGTCCCTTGAAAGGTCCCTCTTCAAGTGTGTGCCCCCTATGTATGTATCCCAATAAGACCTAAGTACGATTTGCAAACAACAGCTGCATTGGTATGTTTTGTCTAGGTGCTAGGGCCTGACCAGAACAGAATAAAAAAGGGGAATTGTTTATCGACTTTGCTTACAATATTCAGACTAAATCACAGGAACTGGCAGAGAATGCACTCAGCAGACAGTTCTCATGTGAAAAGAACAAAAGTATTTGCAAAAATAAAGTCTTGTAGTCACGTGCGCAAGGCCTGCAGAGCTCATGCTAACTTAGTGAAGACGACAATGTCCCCATGGGCCACGTGACAAAATATACAGAGATAGTCCTGATGTACTATAAGGCAACCTCTCACGCACGGTCTTTGCGCTGAAATCACAGCAAACTTTTTGGAAAACATTGCTCCTATCTGTGTCTGGTTGACTGGCACTGGCCAAAATGGTAATGTTACCGCGTCTACTATACCATTTTGTGAACCTACTAATAGTGATTCCGGCAGGGATATTCTAACATCCAAATACTTTGTTGACTGATCTGATCTGATTATTGAAACTATATCATCCACATAAACAGACAATAATCAGCCAATCAACTGGTGAAAGTGGTGGGTTTGCTAATTCGTGGGAATTGCCAGTCTCTGAACCTATACCACAGTCTTATACCCTCTCTTGCAACTCATACTGCATCCAGAGCCAACAGTGGTGTTATCTGATCTTTCTCTTTGTAGCACTCCTCTCAAAATATCCTGTGTGTGCCACACCTCACATTCTGCTGGAGGGAATTAACCCTGAAGCTCTATTTAGTATTCAGTTCTTTCACTGGTATATCCATGGCGTATGTTTGTAGATTTAATTCACTCAAGGGAAGTGAAGACTGGATAATATTCTAGAGCGGATGAAGCACAACTAGGAGGCAGTAGCCCCTCTCCCTCTGATAGACTGAAAAAGAGGACAGTCAGGGGCTTAGATTCAGGGGGGTGTTTGGGGATTTGCACCCCTCTAATAAATGTATTCTGTAGTAAGTAGTAGGGAGCAGGGGCTTTCAGTCGAGTATGGTGAGGTGTTTGTCAGATTTCACCACACCTACCTTTCTCTTGAAGTTCTAAAAAAATGTTGGTTATTTTACAAAATGTTTATGTTTAAGTACCGCTAACAATCCACACTGCTAGCCCTTTCCACTGACCCTTAAGCCCCCCTCATGTCCTGCTTCTCAAATAATGTATGCTAAAAAGATATGCCGACGTGATCGTTGGGAAATCTGAAGCTCACCCCGCCCTTCCCCCAACCCCCAAATCTTACCGACCAAGCTATGCCGCTGAGGACATCGAATCCCCTCACAGCTCCATAGTTGAAAGGAAAGTATAGTAGTTACACTGGGAAGTTAAGGGATAATATGTATACGTGCAGCAGAAAATACAGGCATAACTCAAGCTATGGGAAAGGGCTGTTTTGGCAGTAAAAAGGTTTTGTATGATATGAAAGTATGTCAAGACAATTGGATAAAAATAAGAAGACTAGGATGAGTGAAGAGTCTGTCCAAATTTAAGGGGCCTTTTAAAGAATCTAGATGCACTGTGAAGTAAGAGAATACCAAGTGGTGGACAGCCACAGCCCGTGCAGGTAAGAGCAGTGGGGCGGAGGGGCCGGGTGACGGGCAATTTCAACAGGGGGATTTCAAAGGACGATGACGAGGGAAAATTATTTATTTATTTAATTTTCCCTCATCATCGTCCGTCGGAATCCCCCCTTGCCTGGCTTCACTTCCCCACCGCTCATAATTGCACAGGCCGGGGCTGGTGGTGGAGCAAGAAGAGAATAGTAGAGGTTAATTGTAAAAAAGTGATATTACAGATTTGGATGGTATGGAACACTCCCAGATGTTTTATAGTCGGTGAGTGGGCCTTGCGGTCACCTAACATAATCCTTGTGAATATCAAGTGTGTTGTGGGATGTCTTTGTATGGTGGTTCACCAGTGGGATTCTTTTCTTGAGGCCCTTTGCATAGCTCCTGTCAGTTGTGCAGTTGTTGTGTACTCCTTTCCCAACAAGTTTAGTGTTTCATACCCGAGTCTTTCTAGAGCAGAGTTTGTGGATCTTTCATTTCTTATTTTAGTGTATTGTTCTTGATCTAAATTCTAATTGAAACATGTTGTCCTGGGTTATTGTTTCCCTGCCTCCTTGTGGCTAGATCAGGTCTCTCACTATCTAGCACTATTTCAATTTTTCTTGGTGCAGCATCCCTTATGTTGGTGTTGCTGATGTTTACCGAATAATTTTATTCACTTGCAAGAATCCTTATGTCCCCTTGCCACCTTTATCTTTGTCTCTGGTCCCTTGTTTTCCCAGTCCCACTAGAGTCACCTCTAAGGTTCTCTTTGTCCAACAGATTCTTTTCTGGGTTTCCCTTTCTCAAACTTTCAGTGTCCTGGTTCCTGCCCAATCTTAAGTAGTTCTGCAGGGATGTCCTGGAGATAGCCAAAACTGCATCTCCATGTAACAATGAACTCTGAAAGAGACCCAGGGGAAAGGGTGAATAGGAAGACAAAAACTGCTGACAGATCTCCTTGGTCATCAGAGATCATCTTCTTCTAAGTAGTGATGCCTTTGAGCGGTGAGTAGAAGAGTCCCTATAATAGTAAGGCAAGATCTATGGTAGGTGATTGATAAGAGTAGTAAGACATTTTTCTGTAGCCAGTAACGTACACCTATTCATAGGTTCACCAACGCTTAAGCTAGCATTCTCTGTGTAGATTTATACATATGTGGTGTAAGTACCTCAAAATCAATATTATCCTTTACTCAAATGGTATAAATACGTGAACAAATATAGCCAAATTTGAGTGTTAATATAGTACCTGAAACCAAAAAATAGTCTCAGGCACAAGGGGAGTGATTGTTCCTCACACCAACTCAGTAACACAGAATATAAGTATGCTCCAGACTTTGATAAACATTCAATCCTATCTTGCCCTTAAATGCATTTAGAAAATCAGGTCTTTCTGTAGATTGTTACACCATAAGCCACTATGAAAATCCTTTGCTTTAAATAAAAAGTTCACAAACTTCCAAAAAGTCAAGCCTACTGAGTGAGTGGAAAGCAGACGAGTACTTCTTACTGTACTGAAAGCTAAACATGGCAGCCACACAAGAAGTCTCTTGAATTCACCACATTTCTTGAGATTCTCTTAATAACATAAGGCATATAAAAGAGCATCCTTCAGGTTGGTACAGGTTAATAAACATTATTGAGTTTATAGGTCTTCCATGGCCTCTGGTTTTCATATATGCTACTAACGAGCAAAAGGAAAAAGAGACAACCAGGTACTGTACAGCAACTGCTGATACCATCTGTTCATGTTAGCAGCCAGAAACTTTCCTCTCCTATATTTAGAATTTATTTTTGATGGTGTGTTGATGTTTTGTTATGTTATACTGACTTATAAAGCGCATAGCTGCCCTGCAGTCTGTGTTACGCACCTGCAGACAGGGCCTTTCTAAGCCTGGCTGACTGAAAGTGGGATAACTCATGACAGAACAGCAACAGACCTATGCTGCAAACAGCCAGACCTTCAAATGCTTTCTAAAGCAGAGGTGATTGGGAGTATTCCATAGATGTAAAGGCAGATTGTTCCATAAACATCTGGCAATCGCTCGGAAGGATCATCCTCCCATCCTGACCCTACTGATGCGTGGTTTCACCACCAAATTCAAGTCAGCTTATCGGAGAGCCCTGTTAGGTTTGTAAGGTGTCAACAGGGACGCCAACCTAGACATTTCCTGCCAGATCATAATCCGATGAGCTACTCGCAAAGCCTTAACCTGAATACGTTACTCTATCAGAAGCCAATGCAGCTTACAAAGTAGCGTAGAGGTGAGCTGAATTTAGGCAGACGGAAAAGTAATTTCACTGTTGCATTCTGAACAATTTGTAGCTTGTTTTTCACATACCCAGTGGCACCCAGATACAAAAAATTGCAACAGTTGAGGCAGGAGGTAATTAAGGACTGGGTGATCATCAACCAAACCTGGGGATGGAAGAAGCCAGTGAGAGTTTTAAGGCGTCTGAGAGTGCCAAAACCGACAACCGTCAGCGCCTTGACTTGTGGCTCAAACAGCAGAACTTCATCAATCTAGACAGCAAGATTTTTTACAGCCGATTTGGGCCTGGGAAGGGATCCTTGCACACGTCAGTGATCTTGAGAATATTTCCCTAACAAGAGAATCTCAGTTTTACTGGCATTCAACTTCATGCAGTTAGAATGTACCCTGTCAGCAAAGGCGGTCATACAGTTCAGAAAAATGACTGCACCCTCTGAGGACCCCACCGACAATGAAACTATAACTGTATATCACCTGCATTGTGAATAAGGCGAAGCCCGTATCACCACCACGTCAAAAACAGTGATGTTCTGGGGGAGATAGCAGCCTTGAAATATGCCCCTAAGTTTAATTCTGTCCTCCAGGAAGTTTATACTAGGCTCCATTTGGTATTATAGATTGTGATAAGTTCCTTCAATGGTGTGTAGCCCAATCTTCATGCAAAATTAAGTAAGGCATAAGTAGAGCTCTGGTACTGGAGTGTGCATGATTTAAAGAAGAGATCCTAACTCATCCTTGAGTCAAACCCAATCTCTACATATGTAAAGGTTTTCACTGTAACAATCTATGTGCACCCGAATTAAAATGTCATAATTTTGGTATGTTTAGTCCCCCTGTCATGATAGAAGATTTATTAAGATTTTTATTCAGGCCTAGCACATCCATAACATTTGTGAACCCATCCAAGAGAATTTGCAGCCCCCTTGCCATTCTTGAAAGTAAAACAGCATCATCTGCATAATGCAGAACTGGAATTGAAGAATCCTTTGTCCGCGGCATGTATTTGCCTGCCCGACGCAAGGATTCCTCTAGGGCATTAATTTATATTAAAAAGAGAAAGGGGGCCACCACACAAACTTGATGCACACCCATTGTAGGCCTAATGTCTGGCAGAAGCTCCCCATTTTTCCTGTAACGTATTTTAGCCATTGTTTCCGAGTGCATCCTATGTAACAGGTTAATCAGTCATATCTCAAACCCTTGCTTCTCCATGATGGACCACAATATAGGATGGTTTACCATGTCAAATGTGCTAGTGAGATCCATAATTGCAAGATGTGCGGGCCCCCCATTAGCAGTGACATATTTACCAAACAAAAACTGTAGGTTTAGGCACTGAACAATAGTGCCCAAACCTCTAACAATCCCATATTGCACGCTAAAGAGTATCTACTTCTTCTCTAACCAATTTGGAAGCAATAACTACCCAGAATCTTACTTGAACTGTACAGTAAGGAGATTAGACAGTACCAACTGGTTACATTTGTATTCTCTTTCTTAAAATTGAACCCACCACCGCCTCCAATATGGAATTAGAGGGACAAATACAGCGGCCCTCTGGACGCTTTTTTAGGAGGGGTGCCCACAAGGTGATATTTCATTTAAACAGATTCATAGGGACCCCATAGGGGCTTTCCCATGGTGACTCTGATTGATTTGTTCTGATAACACCCTTAACCTGAATTGAATGTCTGAGTGAGAAAACATATTCCTGGGCTGGCTGCATAACTTCCAGGACAACTGATTGGGAGATGTTATCTCGGCTAAAGATAGATGTAAAATGTTCTACCCAGGAGTGTATGATAATGTTTGTGGCAATAGTAGGTTTATTGTAGCCCAAGAAAATGGTTTGTTCACAGTTCACGAAAGCAACGCTATCTTTTAGGTAACTAGCCCTTCCCAGATCTTCCCATGCTGCCTTCCTGAGGTCCTCTTTATTTCACTCAATAGCCTTCTTGTATTTGCTTCTACACCGATTAATCTCTTCCTTGCAGTGAGTTTTTTTCATCCAGGCCATTTTAAGCTGCTTGTGAGCTACAGTACACATGGTTAAACCAGCCTATAGGGGGTTTACTACTAGGAGGTTTGTTAATTAGCATTTTTGATGAAATAGAAACATATAGCTCACAATAAGCATGTGCAATTCTCATACGGGGTTCATTAAAAGAGTCTATAATTGAGAAAGAACACTGGTTACCTTTGATGAGTTCCTGTGTGAATTTGTCACTGTCAATTTTTTCCCCTACATTTTGTTAAAATTCTGTTGATTAGCCATCCTCTTTACATCCCTCCTCAACCAAATTTAAGAAAAGAGTAGCAATTAATGGGTTTATTATGACCACCTCGTTGTCTTAAAACAAAGGACACAAATCAGTTGAAATGTTGACATAGAAGGGGTGCATCAGAGCTCCTGTAGTTTATGGAAGAGCCCAGAGTTCTGGAAAACAAAACTCTGTTAACTACCTCTCCATAAGGAACATGTTTATAGTGAGTTACTTCCATCCCATCCAGGTCCCTCAGGCCACTGGGAATAGTTGTACTAAAATAACATAAATGTAAATTGAAATCTCCCAACCAAATAACAAGAACTTATTATGCCTGTTCTGTAGGTATACTATGACATCTTCTAAATCATCAATGATCTTCGTTGAATTAAGATAAAAACATTGCAATAGAAAATTTATCAAAATAATATCAAACGCGAGGCAAAATCATTAAAAACATCTGATAAAAACAAGTAGAATTACCTCCCTGACTTTTAGCTTGGTCAACTTAATTGCAAAGAAAGTGGACAAGCCACGTTTAGGTCTTCCTGAATGGCAGCCAGTGGCTAGATAGTTTATATAACAAAATCCATTTAGACTCATCCATGGACCTTGATTCCTTTAGACAAATGATGTCATGCCCATTAATAAACGATACCCGATCTGGGTTTGAGAGCTTACCCCAGATACCAGTGACAGTCCATGACAGTAATCTAATGCCATCTCTCTAATTGGAAATTATTTCTTGTTGGAAGGCCATACCAGTTAATTGGGGGGGAAGAGCGATACAGTTCCTTCTGGGACCCTTGTTGTGAACAATGCTAGAAATATTGCGGTCAGCTACACAGGTAGTCCTTGGAGGAAGGTGGAACAAGCATCACGTTTGATGCTCATATGTATTTCCTTGCTGCTTAACTGCGCTTTCGGAAGTCAGACAGGCCTGGGCTCCAGAGTAGATAAAACTTCATAGCCATTCTTGGTGAGGATGTTGGAAAGTGGATGTAAAGGGTGGGCAGATCTAACACAGGGTGAGTTTCAATTTTTTGCCAGAAAGGTCTGTAGAAATCACCAAGAGGCAGAGCCTTAATTACACTCTGAGCATGTATCATCTGAATTAAACACTGAAAAAGAAATGTAACAACTTGAGGGTTCTTTAAATGTATAATCACACAATCTCCAGAGCATTCATTAGGATGGATACATAGCAGGTAGTCCTCCTAACAGAAAGGACTTCCTGCGATAAATCCTGAGACCACCAGAGTTGGATTTCAGCCAAAAGATTGTTTTATTTTTCAAGGCTGTGTGGCCATCCTCTCTTTGGGGTGGTAACACTGAGACGTCCTTGTAGGAAAGTAGGATATGCTTTCAGTGGTTACCCCCACTTTATGCTCATGTTATGCCGTGTTCTGACTAGTCTGACTGGGATCCTGCTAATCAGGACCCCAGTCACTGTGCTCTCTCCCTAAATTTGACAATGCTAAGTACTTTGGCACCTCCACAATTGGCTACTGGTGTACCCTCGTAAGTCCCTTTTATATGGTACTGAGGTGCCCAGGGCATAGGGTCCCAATGGGTCTCCCATCGGCTACAGAATGTATTATGCCACCCATGAGAGACAACTCAAACTGTGAATACAGGCCGGCAATTGCAGCCTGTGTGAGTGGGCACTTGCACCCCTCACCACAGCTATAAGTTTCCTAATACCTGAGGTTGCTACACTTAAAACCTATAAGTCACCCTATGGCAGGCTATTCAGTCTTGAGGGCAGGGTGCATGGTTACAAGTATGAGGGTGCCTCTGCATGAGAGGGGCACCCATACAAACACCATAGATAAGTTTCCAGGCTTTGTAAGTGTGGTCAGCCATTTAATGCATATAGTGGACATTTATTCATCAATTACGAGATGACTAACTATATATTGGCTGCACTAAATCTGATTATATTTGGTATCAAACATGTTGGATTCCTACCCCAACACCGATTCCAGTGCTGGATGTAGGATCCCAGGTACTGGGGGACTCCCCTAGGGTGCCCCCCTGTATTCTCGGTACCAGCCTTTCAGGACCTAACAGCAAGCTAGTGCTGTTGTCGACCACATACACGTTTCTGCCCTCCTGCTCCGAGCTGAGTTTGAGCAGGTGAAGGCAGAACAATAGGTTTCCTGCCACAGGGAGGTGTGACCACCTCCCAGACAGGACTTAGTGTATTGGGCTAGGGTGGGGGTGCTTGCTAGCGCCACCAGACTGCTTTGAAGGGCGCATTTGTTGCCCTCCTTGCATGCTCCAGTTTGAACCAGTTTAGGGAGCCATTGGCTCCTGCTCTGGCACAAAACTGGACAAAGGACATAGGAGTATCCTTCCATCTGTCCAGCCCCTTCTCTGAGAGGGATCCTTTAATCGTTCCAACCCTTTCCCTTGTTATGCTCCATATAAGAACCCTAATATAGGCCCGTATAATATCATACCCCTTCACCTACATTACCCCCCTACACTACACAGTAATGAGCCCTTTAGAATTGAACCTATACCTAGGTCTAGTCCTACGCGCAGAAGGAGGGTTTTCCCTGAACAATAGCGTCCTATAACTTCATCAATAGACTAACACAGTATGAATGAATATTCATAAGGGTTCTTGGAAACCAGGCATGGACTAAACTACCTGCATAATATCTACGTACAAGGTTCATCCCATACGTCTTCCTCAAATCCAACAATGCTAATACAACAAACAAGGGACAAAGGAAACCTAGTTACTTTCTGTTTAAATACAGCACCTCTTGCTACTGTTAGTCAGAGCGAACCGAGACTTCAAAGCCGACCCTCTGATCAGAGATGCTGAGGCTCCTGCATGTAGACGCTCCAGCTGACAGTGGTCTGACACATCCATTCGTGGGGTGTCGAACTCTAGACCAGGATGGGGTCCCACACTCTCTCTCTCTACAGGTAACGGGGATTCTTGGCTTCACACCTACTAACATGCTAGATACACTCAGGTACATCTAGATAGGCATCGCAGTAGTACCCGCTTTCTTTTATCATAAGATTATATTCATTAAGTATGGGTGGAAAATCCGTTCCGCTCGCGGATTTTGCGGATTTTCGGTAAATTCGCAATCCGCGAGATTCGCGAATTTCCCGCAAAATCCACAAATCCGCGAGCAGCGGATTTTATGGCTTGCTCGCACTGTTCGCGTGAGTTCGCGGCTTCCCAGTTCAACTTCGCGCCCCGCAAATAAGCGTTAAATTGCAGAAATACGATCTTAGCAAAACTGAAACTACTTACCAGGTTCAAAAGTTCAAGCTCATCATTAGTAGCCATTTCCTGTAGTGCTTCCTGAGGGGCCCCTCCAGAGTTCAGTTGCCTACTTGCAACTATTATGTGACCCTGCTCTGACCCTCAGAATAGTTACACATATGCCACAAAGGTCCTGAATTACAGCTAAGGGAGACAAGCAGGAGCCAGGCTGGAAGTTCAAATCCAGTGACACATTAATCAGCCCCTAATTCATTATTGTCAGTTGGGGCAGGGCAGGTGTTGTAACTAATTTTGCAACAATGAAAGCACTTAGCAAGTGCAAAAGATCACTAATCAGGAAGCACTAAGGAAGCAGGTGCCAGCTAAAAAAATATTCTGTGACACATTAATCAGCCCCAAATTAATTCAGGTCACTTGAGGCAGGGAAGGTGTGCTTTGCCACAATAATGTACACTGGACAACCAGAGGGTGCTGTGATGAAACAGAGGGTGGCATGGGTGAGCCAGAGGGTGGCATGTGGTGACAGAGGTTGGCAGTGATGAAGAAGAGTGTCCCAAACAGGCTGGACACGTAGAAACAACAAGTTCGCAAAACTTGCGACCCGACAGGTAAGTTCGCGTTTGCGAAATTGTACAAGAACCCTCGCGACCTGGCAGAAACCCAGGCGACCACAAACAAAAAAAATCCACAAATTCGTGAGAATTCGCGGATTTTGCGGATTGCGAGTTCGCACATCCGCAAAATTCGCGAACGCGAGATTCGCAAAATTCGCCCATGCTTAATATTCATGTATGTATTCATGATCATTGCAAGATGGTAGAACTATACTATCCTTGTATATTCATTGTACTGCTAATCATATATATCTGCTACTGTCTAACGGTTGTTGCAGCACATCTATTTTACGCTAGAAGAACAACTGTGCAGTAAATTCTTATTGTAACACACGCGTGACTGTTTCTTCTGTGTAACTCTCTGAGACGAATAAATGAGCTCGAGTGACTGAGCGAAAGGTAGTATATTGTTTCCACGATTCTGAGGGATCAGGGTTGTCATGTTCTAAGGTTGCCAGAAACTATTCTCTCCCCGATAAGAGGAGATTTTAGTGGCAACGTGAGCTAGCTAATGCAAACAGGCTAACATTCTCGGTGGGGGTGCTCGGAACCAGTCAGCCACTAGACCCACAGTTTATGTTATCCGAACGTGCAGATTCTGTATAGGAATATATAGGAACTACACACCACCCTAGGGTATTTAAATGCTTACTTATGAGTGGCTATTCAGATTTGTCTTGGGAGTAGATTCAAACTCGAAACCACTTCACCTTCGTCCGTTTGGGCACTTTGGACTTCGCTGGATTTCGCCTGGAACTATAGAGTGCACCAAGGAAGAATCCTGCTGCTCCTGGTCTCGCCGTTCTGCCAGTCTTCTTCGTTGTCTGTGCCTGTTCTTCATCGAGGTTCCTCTCCAGGCTTCTAGGCATCAAGGACACCCAAAGTAATCTTCCTTGGAGTGAAGAAGTCACTTCTCTGCCTCTGCAGGCACAAAAATGAAGCTGACTGGTCTGCTGCTTTTGACATCCCACGGACTACGAAAGGCTCATCAACACAGGTAGTGGTTCTGCAACTCCCTCAAGACCTGACCTGTCCTCTCAGCAAGATTGAGGCCAATATCCATTGTCAGAATTTCTGGAACAGAACCTCTATGAACTGCGTTGACTTGCCGTTGCCAAAGCTTGTTAGCTCTGTCCTCCAGAGATCTTTGGTCCACAAGAATCTCTACCCTCCAGCATCTCTTCCTACCAAGACCTTTGTCCTCACCCCGTCCTCTACACCGTGGGCCTGCGTCTTTGGTGAGCTGCTAGAGGTCTTCTTGCGACTCCTCTGCCTTCGGCCGGTGGGTCTTCTTGAGTGTCTTCTTTTGGCTTCAGTGGGCTCTCCTGCTTGCTCTGAACCTGCTCTGGCTCTCCTGCACTTGGTGAGTCCCATGGACCTTGTTGGTCCCAACGCTGCACTTTTTTCGCCTACCAAGTCTGTTGCTGCTGCCAAGGCTAGTTCATGCTCCCGCCGGACACCGACCCCCTGGTTCTTGACTTCCGATGTGGGCAGCTCATGAATGGCTCCAGGTTTTCCACAACATTGCCTGGTCCTCACAGCTGCAGCCGCAATGTCACTGTGATCACTCCTGCATCTTTCCTCATCACTGGTCATTGGTCTTCTGTGCCTCCAGGTCACCTCTGAGTGGCGTAGACTCTGTCCCCTCGGCTTTCAGGTACTTCTCTTCAAGAATCTATCCTTGGATTCCACCGGACTCCTCCACCTTCTTCGCCAGTGGCACCTTTCCTTAAGTCCTTCAATTGAGGTCTATGGCGGTTTTGGACGTCAATTCGCACCTATGCTCCTTGCTTCTCTGGTCTAGGTATCCTGATTCCTGGGGTATCCACGGATGAAGTGACTCTCCAACCTTCTGTCTTCCACTGGGTTTCTTTAGGGTCCACTGGGGAGGGTCATTTTTCTTGAAAACTGCAACCGCAACTTTCCCATTGACTTGACTCTGCACACAACCTCTGTGGGGTTCCTGGGTACTTATGTCAGGTGGTTTCTTGTGTCTTCAGCTCTTCTAAGTCTTCTGATCCAAGTCCTGACTTCGGTTGCAGTTCTCATTCCACTTCTTTAGTGTATGGTTTGGTCTTCCCTTGTAGACCACTGTGTTTTTGTGCTTACTTACCTGCTTATCTTTGAAGTATTGTGTGTATTATGTTGATATCTCAGGGTAGGAGATATACCACTGTGTTAGTGAGAGTGCATAATAAATATACTTATTTTTATACCTACACTGTGTGGTGTCTTTTCATTTAACCTGCACTATATGATTACTTCTGGTTAAACAAGCTGATTTACACTCATTCTGGACTAAGCCTGAAGGCTGCTCTTCACAGCTACCACTTAGAGAGCTTTCTACGCTTGTCTAAGACCACTAAAATCATCATAAGGGTTATCTGGATTAGTGCAAGGTGCCTGCTACCGTCCCTTACAATAATTTAATAAGTTGTGGATGGACTTTGCTGGGCATACGAGGCATGCTAATGTAAAGGTCAGCTTCCATACTAGCTTCCTTCACTCGGGCCACCTTTGACTGTTGGACCGTCAGATTTGTATTACCCCATCAGTGTCAGGTAGTGGGCCCACAGGGCTCGGTTGCTGTAGCCTGCACAGAAATGAAATCTCCCAAACCCTCATGTTGAGAGGACACTCCCGGGACCTTCAAGGCAGCCACTAATTCTGACACTTTATGGGAGAAAATGGAATTAAAATCACTTAGCAAACCCTCCAGCTTATCAAATCGCTGGGTACAATAATCAAGGGCCCTTGCTTCCTTGTCCTGGAAATTATCATTGATTCTTTGGTTTGCCACTTTGCTTCGCTGAAGTGCATCTTATCTCTCTCTTCTTAATGACTGGGCTGGGGAGTGCCTTAAAGACCCCTTGCATTTGTTCTTTCGGCATGGGCATTTTCTTGCTTTTCACCGGTGGTGAGTCAAGGGGTGGGGGGTTGGGGGGGGGGGGGGGGGGTGGAGAGACGAATCGACGATGCCTTTCCCACCAGATTCGATGTATAGTTACTTGATGCAGTAATTACAGGACCTATGTGATCCTGTTTTTTCCCATCATCTATGACCTCTGGGGCGACACACCTGTGCTTACCGAGGCTATCTGTGCTGGGGAAGAAGAGGTTCATTGCCTCTTGATTGCGTCAGTTTTACACTCCACCACAACAGATAAACATTATCTGAGATTAATTTGTACAAGTTATAAAAACACATTAAAATACCGAGTAATAGCAGCGCGCGTCTGTGTATCGTCCCGCTTTTTATAGCTCGTAGGGCACTTTAATTCTGACATGTGCCGGCCCACTAAAATGCTGACTTCCCAGTGGCAAGGTCTAACAAAAGTGCCCGACAGGAAGCGTGCTCTTACAGAACAAAACACGGAGAACAGGGCCGCAAAGACCGTGGAGGCAAAAACTGACCACTGCTTCCCACCACACACACAACCAAACAGTTAAAAACGATCTGAAATAAAAGTTTTACTTTTATAAAAACACACAGAACAACTGAAATAAGTTCTATCTCCAGTAATAGCAGTGCCTGTCAGTTCTCTGTCTTTCCAGAGTCCTGGACTTAGATGCTCCTATCGTAGGCTTCCTGAGATAGACTGACAGGTATTTAGAACAAACAGGTAGACAGATTACCAGATAGGAACCGCCTCCATACAGACAGGCATAGCAATACAGAATATAGCATAACTCTGCTGTATGTAACCATGTGTGATAGCGCTGCTGTCTGCGACAAGTGCACAGAACCTGTGCTGCCTGAGACTAGTCAGTTTAATGCTTCCCTCTGCACTGAGTGAGATATCAGCCATTTGAGTGGTAGCTTGCCTGGCAATTGAAGTGAGGGGTAGTTGATATGTCTGGTTACAGACACCTTTAGCTCCATCAAAGATTTCATGTCATCAGTTCTTCAAAATGTAAAATAGGAAAAAGTACAGAAATAAACTGGGCTTTGGGTCCACCATTCTGCAATCGTTTTCCATGTTTTTTTCATTTTGTTGCCATTGCTTGGATGGGTTGTCCTCGAGGTCCAGGGCAATGCCTCACTGTCCCATTAGTATTCCAATTAGATTTTGGTGATGGGACATCAAGTAGGCCTTTTGTTACACTGTAGAGGTGACATGATACAGAGTTTGTAGCTGAGTGTGTGTCCTTTCAGGTATTTGCTTTGCAGGCACAATGGCTTTTTAACTACTGAGTTAGTATTTTTCCATTTAGGGAGTGCTTACTGTTTTCATTCCTTTGCCTGTCATAATGATCATGATAACATGTTGCAGGATTTATAACTTTTTCATTAAGTAAAGATGTGCATTCACATAACCTTTCTGAAAGATGGAACAAAAACACATTCTTTTGTCAAAAGTATCTGCTATGCTAATTTGCAGTATATGTCTTTTATATTGATCCAGCACGGCTCTCCAAAAACCCTCAATGTCTATCTCACTTAACCCAGGATGTCGGGATCTAGCCCAGCGCGCCTGCCCAATGAATTACGTTTCCCAACACTCACGGGCTCAGGACTACATTACCCAGAATTCCCGGCGGAATCACGGGATATCTTCGGGCCAAGCCGGAAGACGGTGCTAGTGATTCTTGATTGTTCGGAGGTGGCGGCTGCTCCTCTGATCTGTTGGTCCGAGAGACTTCGAGGGTTTCCATGTACAGGAAACGGGAGCCGTCTTTCTGGTAACCTGTAGCGCGCTGGCTAGCGCGTTCATTTCTGCTGACTCCAAGTTTGCTCGTAGCACTCTATTAGGAACTACGTTTGGTGTTGGTTTTTGCCTCGCGGCTGCGAGGGAACATTGCTAATGTTTGCGTGCTCTTTGCACTCGTTCATGGAGGATTCCTGGGCGTGAGTGCTTTACAGTATTACGGATATTCAAGTGGCGGAGTGCAGGGGGGGAACATAGGACCTCCACACTGCCGTCACAAATCCTTGGTCTGGGATTCTTTATACCTAAACTTGTGGATGTACAAATACCAAAGCGGAGTGTTGTAGTGAAGGAACTACACACTGCCGTGTTTGGTTATCTTGTGTGTACAGCGAAAGGAAGGAAAAAACATTGTCCTTTATTTTTGTGACGGAGTGAACCCTTGGCAAACTCATAAGCACAGGGGTGCTCTTTATTTCTTGGTGTATTTTCACGTTTACTTTGGAATCAATTACAATTCCCTTGTTTGCACAAATGGGTATGTGTAAAACAACATTTAAGGCTTTTAGTCATTTGCAGACATGGCTTGTTGGTAATGCCTTTTCTTTTGTGTTGACCAGGAAGGAAGGAAGACGGGAGACACAGCGATAGGGTGGTGTAGAGTCATTCGTTTACAGGTGAAGTCATGGGGGAATGGAATTAGTGAGAATTGATGAGAGTAGGGTTAAGAAATATATTAACCTTTGTACTTTTGTCTTATAGTTTCTTTATCCCTGCTGCCCCTTCCTTCTTCTCTTTATTCTATCTGGGTTTTTTCCCCTTTTGGGGTTTTTCCCTCGCCGTATCGTCTGAACACCCTGTGTTTCTACTTCAGGGTGTTCGGTCGGTCCGGAGGTGGAGCATTGTTGCTGCATGTGGATCCTGCGGAGTGCAAACCTGACAGAATCACTAGCCTAAGAAATTCACTCTGCCTGATTCAGGTGTAGCAACAATGGCGTCTATGGAGGATGTGTTACAAGCTTTGGTCCTGGTACAGCAGGAGCTGGCCTCCTCTAAGGCAGAGACCGCAGCGTTGCGGGAGAAAGTGGAGCGGTTGAGTGGTAATCCGTTCAACGCTTCCACTTTGTCTTCTAATGTTCAGGTTACGGTACCCCCGCCCATTCCTCTGGCTACTCCTGAATGGTTCTCAGGGGACCCCCGTAAGGTACACGTGTTTATGACACAAGTCCTCATGCATTTCTCATGTAAACCGTCATCGTTCCCCACAAACCATTCAAGGGTGGCCTTTTTGATTTCTTATTTGGTAGGGGATGCAGCCGATTGGGTGGTACCTTGGTAAAACGAGACAATGCCATCCTGTCCAATTGGGCAGAGTTTAAGAAGGAATTTGAGAGGGTCTTTGACAGACTAGCAACTACTTTTAGTGCTGATCGAGAGCTGCTGACTTTAAGACAAGGCAGGGGCGAATTGATTACATATCTTACTGCTTTCAATAGGCTTGTGGCCGAAGCGGTATGGCCAGAGGAGAAAAGATTGTCCTTGTTTTATCAAGGGTTACACGATGATTTGAAGGATGTGGTGGCACAGGTGGATCCGCAGCCTACTTCCTTTGTGGACATGGTAAACCTGGTGTTAAGGTTGGATAGTCGACTTACGGATAGGGGGAGTAACAGGAGACGGTGGGAAAAAGGAGCTTATTTTGGAGAAAGAAACCCGCAGAAAGCAGCAGTAGGTACGGACAATACGCCTGAACCTATGGAGATAGGGGCACTTAGGGCACCGTTGTCTAGAGAAGAGAGGGAAGCCAGAAGGGTACAGGGCTTGTGCATGTACTGCGGAAAGAAGGGGCATTACGTCCGGGAATGTCCTTCTAAACCCAAGTCATCAGGGACTTTCAGTAGGTTTAAAAAGGTTGCTGTATCTAATACAGTACAGGAAAGTGAGCAGAAGGAAGACAGCACATCTGGAGTAGAAGGGGGACAGGCATGGAAACTCACTTCCTTGTCCTCTTTGGGTGATGAGGAAACAGAACCTCACTTGGTGGTTGTGATGACACTAGAATACGATTTAGAAAGATGTCCGGTAATGGTGATGTTGGATTCCGGAGCGACTGGTAATTTTGTGGACGAAGGTTTGGTGAGACGTCTAGCTTTGCCTCGTGTCTCTAGGAAGACACCGGAGGACGTGTTGGCAGTTGATGGGCAGCCATTAACTTCAGGTCAGATAACGGAGAGAACTGGTGATTTGGGGTTATCAGTGGTGACACAAGGTCATGTGCATTCTGAGGTGTTGTCATTAAACATCATTGATGCTCCTCAGTACGAAATCATATTGGGCATGCCTTGGTTACATAAACATAACCCTGTGGTGGATTGGCAGTCGAAGACATTTCAGTTTGTATCAGAGACATGTAAGGACCATTTAAGTCCATGTGTGTCTGCTAATGTGTAGGAAGGTGGCTACCTGACTATGGTTACCCCAGATTTTTTTGCCTTGTGTTTAGCTGGTTTTCGACTTAGTTGGCCTGGTTCCCTGCTAATCAGGGCCCCAGGCTATCTGCTCTCTCTGTAAAATGGATTCCATGTACCCTAGGTGCATAACTAGATTGGCTTGGGTCACCTTATCAGCCCCTGTACAGAGCACTATAGGTGCCCAGGGCATAGGTGCATCCAAGGCCTACCAGGGGCTGCAGCATATCTTTTGCCACCCCTGGCTGGTTCTTAAATTGACACAACTGGCTGATCACTCAGCTGGGGCAAGTGGGTGTAAACACCCCTTGCTTAGATATAGTATACCTATATCTAAACCTATATCTGGACACATATATAGCCTGTAAGCCACTCCTATGGAAGGCCTCATCAATCCTGGGGGCAGAGTGCGTGGTTTTATGTGAGATGGAGCTCTGGCATGAGCTGAGCCTGTCTGCAGCTGTCGGGAACAACTCCCTAAGCTGATCCGGGATAATGCCATACCATATACTCTTAAGCGCCTTATAATCCTCGCGGTTATATAGCAACTTTGGTTTGGCTTTATCAAAACATGTCGTGTAAGGTGTCATACGAATTGGAATACTACCCCCTCGCCAGTTCTGGCGACGGGGGTAGCATTCCACCCTTCTAGAGGGAGAAGACATGTTACTTTACTGAAACACGGTTGATTTAAAATGAGCCTCAGATCCACAAAATGGATGCCCCTGCCACAGACACGGGTCTGGCCTCCTGCTGCTGACCGAAACTCAGCAAATGGTGGCCTGGACAAAGGGTTTCCTGTCGCAGGGCGGTGTTAAACCACCCCAGACAGGAGATAGTGGATTGTAGTAGGGAGGATTCAAAGAAACCAGACACTGCCTGGGGAGCACAAGGCTGCCCCTTGCATAATCCGGCCAAACCGGTTCTGGGGCCTCCCAGCCCCTGTCCCAGCGCGGCCTGGGTCAAAGGAAAGGGGTGTAACCACCCCCTTCCTGGGTCCCACCCATAGGAGGGGACCTAGCAGGATGTCCAGCCCACCAGATTCGAATAAGAGTGGGAGCAGTGCCAATGCAACTCAGATCATCCTGAAGAAACATAAGAAACGAATTCTGGACCCTTCGACTTTCTACTCAACGCAGAAGACTGAAGAATCTCCCTTGTGGTCAAGGAGTGACCACCCTGTGCAAACAGGCACCATCCAGCCCTCGACCCTTGCTTTGTTGCAGTTCCCGCCGGAACTCAAGCGACAGAGATCGACGAGATCAAGCTTGCCTGCCTTCTCCCAGCCCGATCCACAGTCCCTGCAGAGCTGAGACCAGTGGAGGCGACCGGAAGCGTGGGGCACGCCATCTTGAAAAGGCCACGAGACGCTGACCGTGCAACCCATGAGTGATCCTCGAAGCTGTGCACCGGGGTTTGAGAAGCCCCCACCCCGAGCTACACTTGGACCAAAGCTACCCCCTCCACACTTGACGAGTGCTGCGTGGGGCCCTTCTGCTTGTTTTGGCTCGACGCGTTGGCCCGGTCACTTGCCCGCTGGCTTGTGGCCCCTGTGCCGAAGAAAACTGAAATACGACTTGCTTTTCTGGTTGCTCCAGATCTGCACCAGCTCCTGTGAAAAGGAGCCCCCACTCTGACCCTCCTGGTTTGAGTGATAAGCAATCTCCCGGTTCCGCGTGGATTGCTTTTGCCAAGTGCTGTTTGCTGCAATCTTGAAGCCGACGGTGCTGACGGCGAGAGCCTACGTGGGACAGATCGTGACCCGCTCCTGGACGTCGCAGATGCCCCAGAGCCCACGTGACAGCGGAGAGAAGCCTATCGACAACCACCTGATTGCGCCCGACATTGCCTGGTTCCGTCCTGGTTCCACCCTGGTCACTGCTGAGTGACCCAGACTCTGTCCCCTCTGCTTTCAGGTACTTTTCTACTTCGATCCACCCTTTGCCTATTTTTGTTGTTTAGGTTCTTTAACCCCTGTTTTTAATCGCCGCTCCACTGGGCTTCTGTCCCCTCACCCGCATTTAATTTTGGAAAACACACCGCCATTTGGTGGGTCCGGGTTCCGGGGCTGATTCATTTGCGGGCGCCATCTTTGGTTGGGGTGAGTGTGTGTGTGCGCGGGCGCCATCTTGGAGCGTCCCGACGCTCGAGTGGATGTGGGAGACGCCTATTTAAAGTCGTCCTTTCCCGCGCAGCGGGATCGCGCAGCGGGACGCCGTCGCTTAGCCGGAGTCGTGCCAGAGTCCTGCCCGTCTGCGCCCGTCAGCGTCCCGGAGGCGTACGAGGCGACGGGCAGGACTGGGCTATTTTACGTATTTAGCTTGCGTTCGTGAGCATTATGCTCCACTACTCGGGATCTGAACTCCGCTCCTGGCAGCATATTAATGGCTCCTGCCGTACGGTGTTTCCTGCTCGCCACAAGGGCAAGCATTGCTGCCCTGAGTGTGGCTGGCGCCCGCAGAAACATCTGGTCGGTGCGCCGCAGAAGGCGGCGGTCTGCGTTAAACATCTGGGCCTACTGCTTAATACTAGATCTCTTGGTCGGCATGCTCTGGATATATTTGATCTGTTAGAGTCAGAAAAACCTTTATTTCTGATGCTCACCGAGACGTGGCTCGGCGAGGCGTCCAACCCAGATATTGCCACTGCTATTCCGCCCGAGTATAATATCTTCAGGCAGGATAGGCCAAAGGGGCGTGGAGGTGGCGTTGCACTAATAGTGAACAAAATGGCCACCTGTACCATCATCCCCTCGGACGCGATTAAGGACTGCGAATCCCTTGCCTTTGCCATTATCCTTTCTCCACACCAATCGCTGAAGGGTCTTCTAGTTTATCGGCCGCCAGGGCCCACGGGCTCTTTCTTTGAAGAGTTTCAGTCGGTGACCTCTTCCTTGCTACTCACGTCAGAGCATGGTATTGTTGCCGGGGACTTTAATGTCCACATGGACGTGGAAACGGATGCTGACGCGATTAAAATGCTGGATGTCACAGCCCCTCTGGGCCTGGTTCCCTATCATGTTGGACCGACCCATGAGAAGGAACATACCCTAGATTTGACCTTTTCTACGACCCCCATAGAGATGCTGGCTCCTATTCAGGTGCTTTGGTCTGATCATAGGCTGGTGAAATTTTATTTCCCGGAAGTTAGGAATCCTTCCGCTGCCCCCCGGCAGACTCCCGTGGGATTCAGGGCACTTCACCGGGTTACTCCGGAACTGCTGGCTCAGTCTTGCGTGGACCATCCCTGTGCGCTAACGGGGGTCTTAGAGGAGGATGTGGAGCGAGTGCAGGCCTGGCTTTCAGAGAGACTTAATGACCTTGCGCCTCTGAGACCCCTCCGCAAACCTGAAAAAGGTGCATCTGCCCCTTGGTTTACGGCAGCATTGGCGGCTTCACGTCGGCAATGCAAGGTAGCGGAAAGAGCATGGAGCGTGAAATACGACGCAACGGCGAAACTCGCCTACAGGTCTTTGGCGAAAGCCTATCATCGGAACATCCTCTCGGAGAAGAAGGCTTATTTCGCGAGAAAAATTGAAGCTGCCTCCAATTCCTGTAAGGAGCTTTTCGCCATTGTGCGGGAGTTTACAACCTCACGCGAGGCACCAACTCAGGCCCCCCCTCCTGCGCCGTGGGTCAGGGCGATTGCGGACTTTTTCACATCTAAGATCCAACGGATCCAGAACTCCTTCCCTGCGCTGGAGCCTGAGATGCCCGATCGGGTGGAGAATACCGCTGTTACCCTGCCTAACGCAGGTGTGGCCCTGGCAGCCTTCCCGCCTCTCTCGATGGCCGCGTCATTTGACCTGATGGCTGGGCTTAAATCCGGTTCCCCTCGGGATGCCTGCCCCGCTAAATTTCTGGCTAAAATGGCAGCTGTCATTAATCCACTTGTGAACCCCCTGTTGAACTGTTCTCTTGCACAGGGCGTGGTTCCCCAGGCCTGGAAGCAGGCAATGATTATTCCCCTGCTTAAAAAGCCTGGTCTGGATGCGGAGGTGTTGGCGAATTATAGACCTATCTCGCTCCTGCCGGCCTTCGCGAAGGTCATTGAAAAGCATGTGCATAAGGTGCTTGCCGATTACTTGGAGTCCCACGACCTACTGCACCCCACCCAGTCAGGTTTCCGCGCCAATCTTAGCACCGAAACAGCTCTCCTGGAAGTCTCGGAGGCGATAAAGGAGGTGCTGGATTCGGGTGGGAGAGCGATGCTGGTGATGTTAGATCTGTCGGCGGCCTTTGACACCGTCCCCCATGAGGGTCTTCTTGAAAGACTCTCAGAGATTGGTCTCCGGGGGACGGTGCTCCAGTGGTTTCGATCTTTTCTGGCAGGCCGTCGACAAACGGTCTGGTCTTCTGCTTGCTCCGCCGAGATGTCGCCATTGGGTGTCGGAGTTCCTCAGGGCTCAGTACTGAGCCCAACTCTTTTTAACATCTTCATGACCCCTCTGGCGGCACTGGCGGAGTCTTTCGGGGCTCAGATCGTTTCCTACGCCGATGACACCCAGCTCCTCTTCACCTGCGAGAAGGGTGCGGACTTCGATGGAGGTAGGATCCAGGGTTGCCTTGAGGCTGTGTTTCAGTGGTTCCAACATAACAGCCTCAAGTGCAACTCGGATAAATCCGAGGTCCTCTTTTTTGGGTGCAGTTCGGACCCGGACTGGAAAGTGTGGTGGCCTGAGAACATGTTTCCACCAGCAAGTTCGTCCCAGGTGGCAAAAAACCTTGGGATCAAGATCGACAATGGCCTCACACTACGCTCACAGGTAATCGGTCTCACTGGCACCTGCTTTGGACTGCTCCGGATGCTACGCAAGTTTCTTCCCCTGTTATCGGAGGAACACAGGAAGATCACGGTTCAGGCGTTTATAGGTTCGAGAATTGACTATTCCAACGTCCTCTATCTCGGCCTGCCAGAATACCTGCTCCAACGGTTACAGGTTGTCCAGAACTCGGCAGCACGCGCCATTTATGGACTTTCTCGCCGTGCTAGAGCCTCGGGTCTCCTGGAGGCTCTTCACTGGCTTCCTGTCCGGAAGCGGATAATTTTTAAGACTCTTACTCTGGCATACAAAGCCTTGCATTCCTCCGGAGCAAAATACCTTCAGAAAAGGCTAACATTTTACCACCCTGCTAGGCCGCTCAGGTCAGGAGCCTTGTTTCTTGCTACGGTTCCTCGTGTCAAGAGAGCCCGCCTCGGAGGCCGCTCTTTTAAACTACTAGCGCCTCAGTTGTGGAATAAACTGCCTGTGTCCCTGCGCAGCTCCCCTAACCTGTTAGCATTTAGGAAGGGGCTCAAAACTTGGCTTTTTACCTCTTAGTTCCTGGCCCTATTAGGTTTCCTTCTCTCTGTTTTTATTTACTCTCCTTGTTGTGTTATGAGATTGTGTGCAATTCAAAGCGTCGGGACACTCTTCTGAGTAGCCGTACGCTATATAAAACCCCGGATAACATAACATAACATAACATAACTTGGATCGCACCGGACACTTCTGCTTCACATCGCCTGCAGCTGCAACAGCTTCAAGCACCAAGAGCCTGCGTGTCAAAACCCGACGCCACTTCGACCCTGTGCACCCACGGCCTGTGGGTGAGGTAACATTGCAACGCCGGTGTTCCCACACTGTTACACACCTCTAGGGTCTGTGTCTAAAGTTTTGTTCCTCTAGGTTCAGCGGAAGTATCTTTTAATTCACTTTGTGTAACTTTTACGCACCATTGACATTGCATTGGTGCGAGCCGCACTTTCCGTGCTGCACCCGTCTCCTGTGGGCTACTCCCGACTTCAGCATTGCTAGTCCTGACTGCTCCCAGCGAATCTCTAGGCCCTAGGCCTAACCACTGTTCGATTGGTATCTCTTATACCACTTTTTTAGTATATGGTTTAAGTGGCCACCGGCCCTTATCCAAAATTGTGCAACTTTGTATGTTATACTGTGCTTTTGATTTAACGCTTGTGCCCCTTTCCTCATAAAGAGTACTGGGGAGTAATTTAGAAATAAATACATATATTTTTATAATATATACTTGTGTGGTGTCCTTTCATTTGATTACAGGATTTTATGTGGTAAAACAGCTCGCTTAACACGACCTCTTAAGTTAAGCCTTTAAGGCTGCTTAGTCCATGCTACCTCTAGGATAGCTTGTCTAACAAGGTTGACTTACAACCTGACATCTTTGGGGTTTGTTTGGACTGATACCAAGTGGTTCCAGAATTGGAAACACTACAATCAGGCCAACTTCTCACATTGGTGTGCAGCGGTGCGGATTTGAGCTTGCTGTTTGTTTTACCATTGCAATCTTTACATCAAATTGAAAGATCACATCAAGTACCTTAGGTACATATAAATCAAAAGCTTAGCATATTAAGTTCTACTGAACTTAGTAGTTGTAGATTAAAGGGATTAGCACACCCTGACTACAACTCACTAGCAAGGTACAGTAGGAAAACACTCAGTGTAGGTAAGTGCATCACTTACACCTCACTAGCAGTCATGTCTGATACAGGTAGAGCCTCAGGCTCTGCTCCTGTAACAGTTGACCCTATAGGGGCAACATCCAGATATGACAACCTTAGCCACAAAGACCTGAGTGCCTTGTGCACAGCCAGGGGGCTAAAAAAGGGCAGAGGCCCTACCATTCCTTCCCTAATAGCTCTCCTAGAAAAGGATGACTTAGATAAGGTGAGTCAGGCTCCCTTAGAATCAGGTGAAGGGATAAACTCCCCTGAGAATGAGGATCTTCCTGAAGATGAAGTAGAGGAGGAGGAGGAAGAGGAAGAGGAAGGCTCAGATTTAGAAGAGCCTGAAGATCAGGATCAGAGGGGAAACCAGGTACAGGTTGCCAGGCTTAACCAAGCCAACCTAGACCTACATGAGAATGGAGAGGGCCAGCACCACTCCAGATCTCATAACCAAATTCTCCCAGGTAACAGGAGGGTGAGATCTCAATCAGGGGATTCTCATCTTTCTAGTGCCTCAAGAGAATCTCAGAGAGGGATGACTCCCTCCCAGAGGAAAGAGCATAGGGCCAGAATGAGGGCTGTCCAACTCCAGATAGAGAGGGAGGAGGTAGCCCTGGCTCAAGCTAAGCTTACCTTGGCTCAAGCTAAACTTAACTTGGCAAGGGAGCAGAAATTGAGTGGCTTAGATGCCACTGGTGGCAGCAAAGTTCCTAAAGAGAAACCCAGGTCATATGATAGTAGAAACCTGACAAAGATTGTGCCCACCTATCAGGAAGGGGATGACATCCACAAATGGATGACTGCTCTGGAGAGAGCCTGCATGGTACAGCAGGTTCCTGAGGAACAGTGGGCAGCAATCTTATGGTACTCCTTTTCAGAGAAAGGGAGAGATAGGCTCCTCACTGTCAGACATGAGGATGCCAGCAATTACAAAGTCCTGAAGAGTGTTCTAATAGATGGGTTTGGCTTAACCACTGAACAGTACAGGTTAAAGTTCACAGATACCCAGAAGACACAGACTCAGGACTGGACTGATTTTGTTGATTGTACAACTAAGGCTCTGGAGGGTTGGCTAAATGGCAGCAAAGTACATGACTTCACAGGATTGTATAATTTGATTATGAGGGAGCAGATCCTAAGTAATTGTCAGAACCAGCTCTTACACCAGCACCTGGTGGACTCAGATTTGACCTCTCCCCAAGAATTGGGAAAGAGGGCAGATAAGTGGGTCAGAACCAGGATTAGGCCTAAGAATCGGGACAATAACCAGAAGAAGGAGTCTACCAAGCCTCAAGATAAGGGTGGGGATAAAAGTAAATAAAACACTTCCCCAGGGCCCCAAAACTCCAAGAAGGGGGGTGGGTCCCAAGACACTTCATCAACTGAGAAAAAGCCTTATTGTCATGCCTGTAAACAGGTTGGGCATTACAAAACAGACAGCTGTTGTCCCAAGAATGGCAATAAAGAAAACATACCTCCAAAGCCAGCTCCAACACCTCCTGTTACTGTCAGCAGTAATCCCCCAGGAAGTGGGAGCACACCCAGGAATCTGGGTGGGTTTACTTTTGGAGCCCAGGGGGACCCTGGCCTATCCAGGTCCCCATCCCCAAATGATCTTGTTTATGAGACTGGCATGGGGTTTGCCAACTTCTCTGTTTGCCCAAATACCTTGAGCAAATATAGACAAGAACCCATCATCAATGGTTTGAAAGTTGAAGCCTTTAGAGACACAGGGGCTAGCATCACCGTGGTGGCTGACTGTATAGTCCCCTCTAAGCAACTTTTACCAGGTGCCACATACCAGGTAACAAACATTGATGGTATCCAAACAAATCATCCCATGGCAGTAGTAAGTCTCAGCTGGGGAGGTGTCACTGGCCCAAAGAGAGTGGCAGTGTCACCAAACTTGCCTGTAGACTGCCAACTGGGTAATGATTTAGAAATCTCAGCCTGGGCTGAGGTTGAACAATAAATCCATTCCAGAATGGTAAACTCCAATGGAAAGGTTAGTGGGGCTGTAATAGCTACAGCCCCAATCCAAGATGTCCTCCCTGAAAAGGTTGGTAGGGCTGAGCAACTCTCTGCCCCATCTTTAACAGAAGCTCTTCCAAAACAGAATAGCAAAGCTGTTATGATAACAGCAGAAACCCAAACTGAGTCTCCTCCTGAAAAGGTTGGTGGGGCTGTGATGGCCACAGCCCAAACTCAAACAGATATGTGTGTTGTGAAGCCTGAAATGATGGACCACTCCACCCAAACTGAGAGCATGGAGGAGGAAGAGAAATCTCCCCCTCACCAGACATTGGGACAGGATCAGCCTCCTCAGGGAACTGATCTTACCCCTGATGAAGGAACTGCCCCAGAGGTTGTTAGGCCTGGCCTGACAGAGCCTCTGATGGCAGTGGACCCTTCTCAGGTGGGATCCAGTCTGGAGCAGGTAACCTGCCCCTCTCTACCTTGCCTTAGTCAGCCCAGGGCTGCAGAGGACAAGAAGGACAGTGAGACCCAGAGGGCCCCCTGTCAAATAAAGCACCCCCATCAACAGATTAGGGGCACCAAAACTAGTAGCCCTAGTGAGGTGAAAACTTTAAAAACTCCTGAGGGAGCCCCCTTAAAAGTAGTTAGGGACCTCCCACAGATGGATTCTGTTGGGCACAGCCAAACCTGGGACCCAAAGGGCCCAAACCTGAACTGTCCCTCCAGCAAGCCAAACAGAGGGACCCAGCCTCCAGCTTTAGGTAGCCAGAGGTTGACCCTGAGAGCACAGTGCAACTCAGTTGAAGAGAGAAGGGCACACATGGTGGAAGATAATTGGAGGAAGCAGAGTCCTAAATTAGTGGAGCCTCACTTCAAAACTCCATATCCAAACCAGCCTTCTAACTTGCAAAGACACACCCAAGGTAGTGATTCCCTATGGTGGAGACCATCTGATACCCCATGGGTGAGGGACTGCTTAGTGGACCATGAGACAGGGGGTACCCATGCTAGGGCAGGTACTTCCTTATATGGCCACTCAGGCAATAAAGGCTTACCTGGACAAGGATAGCCTTATCTCCTTTCGTTTGGGGGGGGGGGGTTGTGTAGGAAGGTGGCTACCTGACTATGGTTACCCCAGATTTATTTGCCTTGTGTTTAGCTGGTTTTCGACTTAGTTGGCCTGGTTCCCTGCTAATCAGGGCCCCAGGCTATCTGCTCTCTCTGTAAAATGGATTCCATGTACCCTAGATGCATAACTAGATTGGCTTGGGTTACCTTATCAGCCCCTGTACAGAGCACTATAGGTGCCCAGGGCATAGGTGCATCCAAGGCCTACCAGGGGCTGCAGCATATCTTTGGCCACCCCTGGCTGGTTCTTAAATTGACACAACTGGCTGATCACTCAGCTGGGGCAAGTGGGTGTAAACACCCCTTGCTTAGATATAGTATACCTATATCTAAACCTATATCTGGACACATATATAGCCTGTAAGCCACTCCTATGGAAGGCCTCATCAATCCTGGGGGCAGAGTGTGTGGTTTTATGTGAGATGGAGCTCTGGCATAAGCTGAGCCTGTCTGCAGCTGTCGGGAACAACTCCCTAAGCTGATCCGGGATAGTGCCATACCATATACTCTTAAGCGCCTTATAATCCTCGCGGTTATATAGCAACTTTGGTTTGGCTTTATCAAAACATGTTGTGTAAGGTGTAATACGAATTGGAATACTACCCCCTCGCCAGTTCTGGCGACAGGGGTAGCATTCCACCCTTCTAGAGGGATAAGACATGTTACTTTACTGAAACGCAGTTGATTTAAAATGAGCCTCAGATCCACAAAATGGATGCCCCTGCCACAGACACGGGTCTGGCCTCCTGCTGCTGACCGAAACTCAGCAAATGGTGGCCTGGACAAAGGGTTTCCTGTCGCAGGGCGGTGTTAAACCACCCCAGACAGGAGATAGTGGATTGTAGTAGGGAGGTTTCAAAGAAACCAGACACTGCCTGGGGAGCACAAGGCTGCCCCTTGCATAATCCGGCCAAACCCGTTCTGGGGCCTCCCAGCCCCTGTCCCAGCGCGGCCTGGATCAAAGGAAAGGGGTGTAACCACCCCCTTCCTGGGTCCCACCCATAGGAGGGGACCTAGCAGGATGTCCAGCCCACCAGATTCGAATAAGAGTGGGAGCAGTGCCAATGCAACTCAGATCATCCTGAAGAAACATAAGAAACGAATTCTGGACCCTTCGACTTTCTACTCAACGCAGAAGACTGAAGAATCTCCCTTGTGGTCAAGGAGTGACCACCCTGTGCAAACAGGCACCATCCAGCCCTCGACCCTTGCTTTGTTGCAGTTCCCGCCGGAACTCGAGTGACAGAGATCAACGAGATCAAGCTTGCCTGCCTTCTCCCAGCCCGATCCACAGTCCCTGCAGAGCTGAGACCAGTGGAGGCGACCGGAAGCGTGGGGCACGCCATCTCGAAAAGGCCACGAGACGCTGACCGTGCAGCCCACGAGTGATCCTCGAAGCTGTGCACCGGGGTTTGAGAAGCCCCTACCCCGAGCTACACTTGCACCAAAGCTACCCCCTCCACACTCGACGAGTGCTGCGTGGGGCCCTTCTGCTTGTTTTGGCTCGACGCGTTGGCCCGGTCACTTGCCCGCTGGCTTGTGGCCCCTGTGCCGACGAAAACTGAAATACGACTTGCTTTTCTGGTTGCTCCAGATCTGCACCAGCTCCTGTGAAAAGGAGCCCCCACTCTGACCCTCCTGGTTCGAGTGATAAGCAATCTCCCGGTTCCGCGTGGATTGCTTTTGCCAAGTGCTGTTTGCTGCAATCTTGAAGCCGACGGTGCTGACGGCGAGAGCCTACGTGGGACAGATCGTGACCCGCTCCTGGACGTCGCAGATGCCCCAGAGCCCACGTGACAGCGGAGAGAAGCCTATTGAAACCACCTGATTGCGACCGACATTGCCTGGTTCTGTCCTGGTTCCACCCTGGTCACTGCTGAGTGACCCAGACTCTGTCCCCTCTGCTTTCAGGTACTTTTCTACTTCGATCCACCCTTGGATCGCACCGGACACTTTTGCTTCACATCGCCTGCAGCTGCAACAGCTTCAAGCACCAAGAGCCTGCGTGTCAAAACCCGACGCCACTTCGACCCTGTGCACCCACGGCCTGTGGGTGAGGTAACATTGCAACGCCGGTGTTCCCACACTGTTACACACCTCTAGGGTCTGTGTCTAAAGTTTTGTTCCTCTAGGTTCAGTGGAAGTATCTTTTAATTCACTTTGTGTAACTTTTACGCACCATTGACATTGCATTGGCGCGAGCCGCACTTTCCGTGCTGCACCCGTCTCCTGTGGGCTACTCCCGACTTCAGCATTGCTAGTCCTGACTGCTCCCAGCGAATCTCTAGGCCCTAGGCCTAACCACTGTTCGATTGGTATCTCTTATACCACTTTTTTAGTATATGGTTTAAGTGGCCACCGGCCCTTATCCAAAATTGTGCAACTTTGTATGTTATACTGTGCTTTTGATTTAACGCTTGTGCCCCTTTCCTCATAAAGAGTACTGGGGAGTAATTTAGAAATAAATACATATATTTTTATAATATATACTTGTGTGGTGTCCTTTCATTTGATTACAGGATTGTATGTGGTAAAACAGCTCGCTTAACACGACCTCTTAAGTTAAGCCTTTAAGGCTGCTTAGTCCATGCTACCTCTAGGATAGCTTGTCTAACAAGGTTGACTTACAACCTGACATCTTTGGGGTTTGTTTGGACTGATACCAAGTGGTTCCAGAATTGGAAACACTACAATCAGGCCAACTTCTCACATTGGTAACATTGCAACGCCGGTGTTCCCACCCTGGTACACACCTCTAGGGTCTGTGTCTAAAGTTTTGTTCCTCTAGGTTCAGCGGAAGTATCTTTTAATTCAATTTGTGTAACTTTTACGCACCATTGACATTGCATTGGTGGGAGCCGCACTTTCCGTGCTGCACCCGTCTCCTGTGGGCTACTCCCGACTTCAGCATTGCTAGTCCTGAGTGCTCCCAGCGAATCTCTAGGCCCTAGGCCTAACCACTGTTCGATTGGTATCTCTTATACCACTTTTTTAGTATATGGTTTAAGTGGCCACCGGTCCTTATCCAAAATTGTGCAACTTTGTATGTTATACTGTGCTTTTGATTTAACGCTTGTGCCCCTTTCCTCATAAAGAGTACTGGGGAGTAATTTAGAAATAAATACATATATTTTTATAATATATACTTGTGTGGTGTCCTTTCATTTGATTACAGGATTGTATGTGGTAAAACAGCTCGCTTAACACGACCTCTTAAGTTAAGCCTTTAAGGCTGCTTAGTCCATGCTACCTCTAGGATAGCTTGTCTAACAAGGTTGACTTACAACCTGACATCTTTGGGGTTTGTTTGGACTGATACCAAGTGGTTCCAGAATTGGAAACACTACATATCAGGCCAACTTCTCACATAATGTCACTGTGTTAGCCACCCCGTTTCTGGCAGCTACGGCTGCGGAAAAGGATGTCAAGCTACCTGTTGTATACTCGGCTTATAGTGACGTGTTCAGTAAGGTAAAGGCGGAAGCTCTACCCCCTCACAGGGAATATGACTGCCGTATCGACTTAGTGGAGGGGGCTACATTACCAACTTGTAGAGTATATGCTTTGTCTGTGCCAGAGACCTCCCATTTGAAGGATTACATAGAACATAATTCTCGTCTGGGGTTCATCCGACCCTCCCGCTCTCCAGCAGCTTCCCCTCTTTTTTTTATAGCGAAGGCCAATGGGGACTTAAGAGCTTGTGTGGATTATAGAGTATTGAATAAAAACACCTTCCGTAATCGATACCCTCTTCCACTCATCTCGGTTTTGCTCGATCAGGTGAGAGAGGCCAAGATTTATACCCGTTTGGATCTACGTGGGGCATATCACCTGGTCAGAGTGAGAGAGGGGGATGAGTGGAAGACGGCGTTCAAGACGCGTTTTGGTCTGTATGAATACTTAGTGATGCCCTTTGGGCTTTGTAATGCCCCTGCAGCATTTCAGTTTTTTATAAACGATGTTCTGAAGGAATACGTGGATCAATTTGTGGTGATGTACATAGATGACATCTTGATCTATTCACAGGATGTTTCATGCCATACGAATCATGTCTGCAAGGTTTTGGATAAATTAAGGGAACATCGTTTATATGTGAAGCTGAGTAAATGTGAGTTTGGGGTGCGAGAGGTGGAATTTCTGGGTGTAAATCTTAGTCCTAGTGGATTACAGATGTCCGAGAGGAAGGTACAGGCGGTGAGGGATTGGCCAGCCCCTAAGAATGTGAAGGAGGTACAGAGCTTCTTGGGGTTCGCCAATTATTATCGCCGGTTCATCTTGCATTTTTCCCAAACCGCTGTCCCTATCACTAGACTGTTAAGGAAAGAGAAGTCATTTGAGTGGACAGCGGAGGCTGAGGAGGCGTTCCAAGCACTGAAAAGAGCCTTCACTACAGCACCAGTGTTGGCACATCCTGTTTTGGAACATCCTTTCATAGTCGAGGCAGACGCTTCGGATGAAGCCATAGGGGCAGTTCTGTCTCAGAGAGATGTACACTCTGGTCAACTTCATCCTGTTGCCTACCTCTCGAAAAAGCTGAGCTCGGCTGAGGTCAACTATTCAATTGCGGAAAAAGAACTCTTGGCGATTAAAAAGGCTTTCCAAGAGTGGAGGCCTTATCTGAGGGGGGCATGTCAGGCCGTGACGGTTTATACCGATCACCGGAATCTCCAGTACATGTCCTCTGCTAGACACCTTACACAAAGGCAAATGCGGTGGATGCTGTTCTTTTCCGAGTACAACTTTGTGGTAACCTTTCGTCCTGGCTCGGAGAACAGGAAAGCGGATGCTCTTTCTAGACAGGGAATCCCCATAAAACAGAGTGTGGAGGAACATTCTATCATCCCTTCCACGAAAGTGGTGTGTGTGATCAGGGCCGAGAAGTTTCTGAAGGACATCAAGGGCTCCAGGTCTACGGAGTTTTGGGTCCGTTGGGCTTCGGCCAAACCAGGCAGGAAGGTTAGACAAGGTTTACCTTTTTACGGGGAGTGCTTGTTTCTGCCTAATGAGGAGATTAGAAAGAAGGCATTCAGTTGGTGTCATGAAGCTCCTGCGGCTGGACATCCAGGGATTACAAAGACCGTGGATTTGCTTAGGAGGCACTTCTGGTGGGAATCTTTGGTAAAAGACACTACTCGATGGGTGGGTAGATGTGAAGTCTGCGCCAGAGCAAAGGGGGAAACAACAAAAAAGAAAGGCTTGTTGATGCCTAAGCCCACGCCTGACCGCCCATGGTTGAACATAAGTCTGGACTTCATTACGGGTCTCCCGAATGATCAGGGAAACACCGCAGTGTTGGTGGTAGTGGACAACCTGACGAAAATGGGTCATTTTCTACCGTGTGTGAACCTTCCCACAGCTAGTCAAACAGCACAGATACTGGCATCGCAAGTCTTTCGTTTGCATGGCATTCCGAGAGTCATTGTGTCCGATAGGGGGCCACAATTTATCGCTCGCTTTTGGAGTGTGTGGTGCCGTGCATTGGGCATAGAGTCAGCGTTGTCTACTAGCTTCCATCCCCAAACAGATGGACAGACGGAACGTCTGAATCAGACTTTAAAAAAGTATTTGCGTTGTTACGCGAAGGAGGCTCATGAGTCTTGGGTGGAATTATTGTGGATGGCGGAGATGGCATACAACAATGCTTGGCACAGTTCCATAGGTATGTCCCCGTTCAAAGCCAACTACGGTTATGATGTACAGACCCTGCCAATCCATATTCCTGAAGAACTAGGTAACCAACCCTTGGTGAAGGAGAGGGTACTGACAATAAGGAGGGTACACAGAGCAGTGCAAGGACATCTGTTGAAGGCCAAGGAAACGTACAAACGATGGGAGGACAGGCATCGGGTACCTGGTCCTCAGTTCGAGGTGGGGGATAAGGTGTGGCTTTCAACCAAATATATCCGTTTCAAACTAAGAAGCATATTCCATCCGCGTTTCATAGGGCCCTATCCTGTGGTGCGTCGTATCAATCCTGTTGCATACAAGCTGAAGTTGCCTAACACGTTGAGAATCCACCCTGTGTTTCATGTACAGTTGCTAAAAAAGAGCCCTTACAACGCGCAGGACTGCGCCTCCTGTTCTTGCTAAAGACGGGAACCTGGAGTACGAGGTGAGGTCTATCCGGGACTCCAAAATCCGCAGAGGAGTGCTGTGGTATCTGGTCTCATGGAAGGGCTATGGTGCGGAGGAGGATTCATGGGAACGGTGCATAATGTCCATGCTCCTAGGGCTGTGCGATCTTTTCATGTCAGGTTTCCTGCGAAGCCTGGGCCTAGGAGGCGTTTGGGAGGAGGGTGTACTGTTGGGATCAAGCCCAGCGCGCCTGCCCAATGAACTACGTTTCCCAACACTCACGGGCTCAGGACTACATTACCCAGAATTCCCGGCGGAATCACGGGATATCTTCGGGCCAAGCCGGAAGACCGGTGCTAGTGATTCCTGATTGTTCGGAGGTGGCGGCTGCTCCTCTGATCTGTTGGTCCGAGAGACTTCGAGGGTTTCCATGTACAGGAAACGGGAGCCGTCTTTCTGGTTACCTGTAGCGCGCTGGCTAGCGCGTTCATTTCTGCTGACTCCAAGTTTGCTCGTAGCACTCTATTAGGAACTACGTTTGGTGTTGGTTTTTGCCTCGCGGCTGCGAGGGAACATTGCTAATGTTTGCATGCTCTTTGCACTCGTTCATGGAGGATTCCTGGGCGTGAATGCTTTACAGTATTACGGATATTCACGTGGCGGAGTGCAGGGGGGGAACATAGGACCTCCACACTGCCGTCACGAATCCTTGGTCTGGGATTCTTTATACCTAAACTTGTGGATGTACAAATACCAAAGCGGAATGTTGTAGTGAAGGAACTACACACTGCCGTGTTTGGTTATCTTGTGTGTACAGCGAAAGGAAGGAAAAAACATTGTCCTTTATTTTTGTGACGGAGTGAACCCTTGGCAAACTCATAAGCACAGGGGTGCTCTTTATTTCTTGGTGTATTTTCACGTTTACTTTGGAATCAATTACAATTCCCTTGTTTGCACAAATGGGTATGTGTAAAACGACATTTAAGGCTTTTAGTCATTTGCAGACATGGCTTGTTGGTAATGCCTTTTCTTTTGTGTTGACCAGGAAGGAAGGAAGACGGGAGACACAGCGATAGGGTGGTGTAGAGTCATTCGTTTACAGGTGAAGTCATGGGAGAATGGAATTAGTGAGAATTGATGAGAGTAGGGTTAAGAAATATATTAACCTTTGTACTTTTGTCTTACAGTTTCTTTATCCCTGCTGCCCCTTCCTTCTTCTCTTTATTCTTTCTGTTTTTTTTCCCCTTTTGGGGTTTTTCCCTCGCCGTATCGTCTGAACACCCTGTGTTTCTACTTCAGGGTGTTCGGTCGGTCCGGAGGTGGAGCATTGTTGCTGCATGTGGATCCTGTGGAGTGCAAACCTGACACAGGAGCAATCACTTTTACTCATCGGTGGGGCCCATAACACCGCGAGTCACACACACACAAACATACTTTTACTCCTGAATCTCTGACAAAGATGGCGAGCTGCTGGTTAGCAGGGTAACTAGGCTCATATTTTGTACATTATATACATTTATAAAATGTCTTTATACATGCTAATCTGTTACTTGGATAACTCTATACCAAGGTACTCCACTATGTGGTCAATAGATCATCTAGTAGAAGTTAGTTGATGGAGACTAAGACCAGCTTAATCATAGTAATCCTATAACTTTAGCATTTTATTCTGTCTTAACACTTTAATAAAATAAAACCACAACTCAAATTTAAATTTACATTTTGAATTTATCTAGTTCATTTGAGAAAACTGAACTTTAGTTTATTTAGACAAGCAAGAATTAAGCATTTTATTTAGTACATGATAACAGAAAATTGAATTTAGAAATCATATTACCAAGTTCTGTTATAAGGAAATAACAGAGTCGCACGATTCTCAATCTGCCTCTCTGTTCTCCTCAACGGCTTCTTCAAAAACAAAATCTCTGCATTCGATCATCTTCATTGCTCCAAAAGTTAAAGTCCAAAAATATTTCAAAGTCTCTAGCACCATATTTTGTTGTGATGGAGCTGTGAGATTCTTTCCATGTCTATTCGATGTGTTGACAATTGACGCCAATGTATCATGGAGCGCATGTTCTGCTTTTGATTTTATGTACTGCACTGGTATCTTGCACGCTCTACTGTGTCTGCCTTGATTTTTCTCAATAAAGGTTTTTGAAAACAAAAAAAACAAAAAAAAAGTCTCTAGCACCATAAAATTAGTTCAGACCGACGGCATGTAGTCGTGCAAAATAATTCCAAGGAGCAAGCTTTTTTTCACCCTTTTGAAGAAGCTCTTTTATACCCTTTTTCACTAACTAGCTTAAAATTGAAATGTTTAGGGTCCACAGTTTATTCTGATTGGTCCATTAGAGGGGTGGCTATGATCACCTCATCCCATCCTAGCCCAAAACAATTTTCCAAAATGCGTAGTCATGCTTAACATGTCCTCATGGCAGTCATCTCTGTTTATGCTTGTCATTCGCTTTTCGATACATGTTTTGCTATTCTCTTCCATTCAGTGGTTCTGTTCCCACAGTCTTAGATCTAAACATCCTTTGGCACACTTCCGCGCCCTAGGCCAAGCTGATCTTGACATCACTTTGCTCTGTGTACCAGTCATTCTGCTCACTCGGCATTTGATTTGTGCGCATGCGTAGAGGCTCCTTCTCTCAAGCCGATGTCAACGCCGCAGTCAGCAGCCATTTGGAACAACCAGGCCACAAAGGCCTCAATGAGAACTAGTGCGAAAACAAACACAACAGACGTTAGATTTAGAATTATAGTTTTTCTGTTTACCACCCACCATTCTAATATCCCTAATTAGTGATTACCTAGCAAAAGCGTGACATATAGATTTATTTTACTTACCAAATGCATTTCTTTTTCTCTCGCCACAATGAATACATACACTTTTATGAAGCATAAACATTCATGCTTATTTTCGTATTATAGCACTATATTAATATGACTCGTTCATAATTGTTAGTATATTAATTTTGCAAATGGCAATTAGATTTCCATGTGTAATTTAAAATGCTTAAGTGTGTTTTGTTGATTAATTTTCATGCATCACACTATTAATTCAGTTATTGTTATACAAAATTAATTTCACAAGGGGTACTCTAAATTTTTTGTCTCTCCACTGCTCCATCCATATTCACCACTTACAATGCAAACATCATCTTCATCCTAATGCAGATTGTTCATCAAAGGGACCGTACTCCCAGCTTCCATAATCTTGTACCCTAAGATGTTTTTTCGCTAGGGGACTTTTATTTAATTTCTGCTGGAGCTGACACACACAAAGTCGAGAAACTATCGCCAAACATTTTTCCCCAAAAAAAGCCTAATTTGTTGGCTTTGACAAAACTCTGTGATAGGTGAGAGACGGCTTGAGTGTCCACAGTAAGTGAACAAAGGATTGAACTGCCCTTTTCTGAAATGTACACAGAGCGGTGGTCTCAAGGTAGTTGGACATCCCCAATGCCTGAGGCTGGACATCACAGAACTGTCACCGAATAAAGACCATCTATCGCCCTATTGTCACCCTCCAAGCTTCTTCACAAAAAAATCAAGATGCAGCCACAATCAGAGTAGTAAAAAATGGTTTTGAATATATTAATAATATATTTGATGAATATATATCTTCTTATTATATGTTAAATATAGTACAAAATACTACCAAAGAAGATTTATACAACTCTATACAGCACTTAAATGATTAAAGACACAAGAAGAATAACAACCAATAAGTAAAAATATGCACATGTTTAGGCAATTATAAAACCAAACTTCAATGTTGCATATCCTTACTATCAATCAGCTCTTGTTGTTTTTGACGCTACTGAAAAAAATCTGAGAAGTCAACAACCGGTCTTCAATGGCCGAAATTGAGATATAAGGCATGGTACATGCCTTACATATGTTAGATAAGTCACATACTCTATCTCTACAGCTTCTATAGGCACTACACTACAGTATAAACCATGCTATAAAATCTGTGCACATCTATATCGACAGTGCTTTCTCCACCTCCTGCTGGGCCGCTGCACCAGAAAGGACAGAACTATTTTTGGCTGGGCAAAGAGTCTCTCTGCCACCTGAGAACAAAGGAATTTGGGGCAAATGTAGGTAATTTCCATTTTGCGATTCTCAAATAGCGATTTTTAAGGAATCGCTATTTGAGAATAGCAAAATGGAATGTAGGTAATAATTCACAAATTTTTTGCGAATCTCTAACATTCCTTATTTGCGATTAGCAAATTCCAAATCGCAATTAAGGAAAGTGTGTCCCATTCATTCCTATGGGCCAAAAGGCCCATAGGAATGAATGGGTATACATTCTCAAATTGCGATTTTCTGTGAGAAAATCGCAATTTGAGAATTGCAATTCCAAGGGTGCCAGGGTGTCCAAAGGACTCCTGTTGCACCCCTGCTATGTGCCTGTAAGTACATGTGGCGCACATACATGCCCTAAGGGCATGTCTGTGAGCGACATGGCACTTAGAAATTTTTTTTAAATGCAATTTTAAAGGAAATCGCAAAATACCATCTACTTGAAGTAGGTGGTATTTTGCGATTCCCTATGCCAAAATCGCAATTTTTAAGGTACTCCTACATAGCAATTTTGCGATTCCTTAAATGCTATAAACAAAAAAAGGAATCGCAATTTTTGCGATTCCTTATTTTGCTAAGTGCCACCTACATACCAAAGGGGCATTTGCGGTTCGCAAATGCCGAAATTTGGCGAATTTCGGCGTTTGCGAATCGCAAATGGCTACTTACAAGTGGGGCCCAGGCCTCTGAACTTTAGATTACTGCTGAACTAAGGAACCTGCCAGGAAGAAGAACCGGGAAAGCTGGAGGAGGAGTACTGCCCCTGTGCGGTGTTCTGTTGGGTTTGGCCTGCAGTGGTTGGTTGTGTATTGGGCAGGGAAAGGACTGGGCTGTGCTTTCATCCTCCTGATGTTAGAGTTTTCTCCAAGGGCTTGAAGTAGAGCTTGCCTCCTGTTGGAAGTCTCAGTGATAGAAAATACTTCAAAGGTTACTTCTGGAATTCAAGAGGAACCTTTGCCAAGGAGAAGAGCTGTAGAAACTGAGGAGAAATACTGCCCCTTTGCTGTTTGCTGTCTGGGGCTGGCCTACAGTGGCTGTTTCTGCCAAGGAAAGGACAAGGACTTTGCTGTGTGCTGTGTCCCCTGCTTGAGGAAGATCACCAAGTCTTTAAGTAGATGTTGCCTCCTGTTTTTGAAGTCTCAGGGGTACAAAGACTTCACCCCTCAGCTCCCCTGAACTTCCAAGCTGACCTGCCAGGAGGTGCCTGCTGCTGTTCTGGGCCTCTGGAGGTTGTTCCTTGTGTTGGGAGCTGGAAAAGTAATGCAACGACGAGTAGCGCAATGCATCCATGCCTGTTTCCCACGCATTGCCGAAGAAACCGATGAGGCGCCTGCCCGCAGGCTTGCGAAATTGCTGCACGCCCCATCGAGTGCACCGATCTATGAAGTCCAAGATCCTGCATCGATTTGACACAGACCCAGCTGTGCGGCTGCAAGAACCAAAGCATCGTGGGACCACGGTTGGAGAAACTGCCGCATCCCCGATCCTCACGCGTCACACCTGGGTGCCACGCTGGCAAGAATGCCGGGGCCTCAGTAGGAAACCAACACATCACCTCGCCGCAGCTTAGGAAACCGATGCATCAGCTCCCCTTCAGTAAAGAACCGATGCATCACCGCCCCTGCGTTGCAGTAAGGCACTGACACATCACCTCCCCTGAAGTAAGGAACCAACGCATCACATTCCCTTGGTGTAAGGAACTGACGCATCAGCTTCCCTGCGTTAGTTTTTGTTTGTGCGCGTGACGCACGTACTTTGTGTGAAAAGTGTTGCTTTTTGATAGTCATATTTTTACTACTGTACTGTGGATTTTTGTCATTTTGGTCTTGTTCGGTTTTAGATAAAGATTACTTTTTTTCTAAACTGGTGTGGTGTCCATTTGTAGTGTTTTCACTGTATTACTGTATGTGTGCACAAATGCTGTACACACTGCCTCTGAGATAAGCGTCTGCTCATGCCTAGCTAACAAGGGGGTGAGCAGGGGTTATTTTAGAAGTGTATCTCCCTTACACTGAAAGAAGGGTCTCTACTTGGACAGAGGTGCAAGCCATTGCCAACTAGAGACCCCCATTTCTAACACTTTATTTAATAACTTATCCAGAACATGTTTTCCTTCAATTCTTCAGCTTTTACCTGTTTTTAAAGTACATGCCTCACCATGAATATGAAAAACCATTTATTTGATACACAGCTTCTATATATACAAACAAAACGTAATAAGCATACAACACATGTTCAAAATATTATATGCAACATAATAAATACATACATATTACATCTAATAAAACAAAAGAAAAACACTGAACATGTATACAACTAAAAATACTACCAAAGAAATAAAACTAAATTCCTTTAAATTATATCAACATACCATGAAATATATTTAATATTTAGATGTGAACACTACAACATAAACATTCAAAATATAGCACATTAATAATAACATTATATAAAAAAACTACACAAACACTTGTAGTACTTAATAGATAAAATACATAGCATCATTTTTTCTCAGGAACAATACGGATTCAAGAAGGGGCTTGGGACAATTGAACAGTGCCTTAATCTTCACCTTATAGTGACCAAATATAAATATGGGAACGGCCCTTCTATCCAGCTGGTGTTTATGGATTTATCGAGCGCCTTCAACTATGTCAACAGGTCCAAGATGTGGGCCATCCAAGAGACCATGGGTCTTGATGCAGGTTTGATCTCTTTTTGTAATAATTTTGCCCCAGGACCTGTCAGCGACCATGAGATTGGGGGGGAATGCTGGTGAACGCACTCAACGTTGTAAAGTCAACTGAGGGGTTTGCCAAGGTTGCGTGCTTGCCCTCATTTTCTTTCTATTAATCCCAATACTGTGCCTGCGTTATTATAACTGGACAACGCAATGCTTCTTGCTAGAACAGCAACTGGTGTTAAAATCTCAATTTCAAATTTTGTGTCATTCATGAAGGGTCTAGAATTGGATACCAATTTTACAAAAACAATTACAATGGTGTGTGACCTCAGAAATACAAAAAATTATACCTTAAGCATAGGTGGTAGAATACTGAAAGGGGTGAGCTCCTTTTCATACCTTGGCCTGGACTTCGATGATGATTGTACTTGGTCCCCCTGTTTTAGAAGCAGAATAACTTGTTTCACCCAAGCTTTGGGTACCACCTTTTTCCCTTGCTAGTTGCATCGGCAGAAAACCTGTTGCCCCAATTTTAGAAATGTATAACCGTGAATGTCTGCCAACTGTAACATATGGTATGGCGATTTGGGGCTGTAGAGATGTTGGGATAATCCAGGTAGAGGAGGAGAACAGATTTGGCGACCACCTGTTGGGTGTACCCCCACCCCACTTGACGCTGAATTACCCTCTGCACCAGGAATTAAGTATCGAGTATGCGCAAAACACTATCAATGCAACCCCGCTAGTCCTCTGGTGTTCAATCAGGGCAAACAAGGAAGCCAAGCTTAACTGGGCTGTCATTAGACTGTCTTTCTTGTAGCCATGGTCTGACCATTCCATTGTTAAAGTATATCAAAGACACTGTTTCAGCCCTGGGCTGTGTGCATCTGTTTGGCAACCCTGAGATTATTATGAAAAAAGATAAACATTGGGTACAGTACAATTTTATTAAGCACAGGCAGGCCTCGAGGGGGGCCCTGGAGGTTGCAAAGCCAGAGGTGAGAGTCTATTGTATAATCCATATGTCACCAAGATTGCTCCCTATTTACTTTATGTGACAAATGTGTACCAGGGAACATTATTGACCAGATTAATACTAGGCTCGATTCACTAGTTGCTATGCTTTCCACTGGGGCAATATTCTACAGCAGACATTAATAGTATGTGTCCATGCGACAAATAATCAAGACAGTCCCTATTGCACTTTGTTTTCATCTTTAATTATTATCTACTTTTTACAAGGAGATTTTGATAGCAATTGCTTTACTTTTTCTCCAGCAACTCAGCGACTGGAACACTAGCCACTCTGTCACTTGTTTCTTGAAGTATATTTTAGCCCAGAGGAGGAGAATGCTGTTTTAATTGATGATATATCGAGCACAATTGCCCTTTAAACTTTTGGTCTTTTAATAAATTGTTGTAAATCGACTAATGCACTATTGATTCTTTTAAGATTACGTTTTTTTAATGTACCACACAGCGCATGGTTTTTGCTTGTTTTTTATTATACTTATTAAATGTTTCTTACTGCTTCATATTTATTTATGTTTTTATGTGTGTGATCTTGCTATATGCTTATATTTTAAGATCTACTTCTGGAAGATCGAATAAAGACTATTGAATTGAATTGAACTAGCCATACCAAACCAAAAACCTAACCCACTAATCTGAAAACCAGGACTGTGATAGTTATAAAAACCTTATTTAATAAGTTATCCGCAACCTGTTTTTTTTTCAATTCTTCAGATTTTAGCTCTATTTTCTTTAAAGAACATGCCTCACCATGGATTTGAAAAACCATGTATCTGATAAACAACTTGCATATCTACAAACAAAACGTAATAAGCATACAAATCATGTTCAAAACATTATATGCAACATAATATACCAATGACGTAATAAAACAAAAGAAAGACGCTAAACAAGTATGCAACTAAAAATACTGTAAAAGAATTAAAACTCAATTCCCTTAAATTATATCAGTATAACCTGAAACATATTTAACATTTAGGGGCCGATTCCCGAATCGGTCAGTCCCAGACGGATTCTTTTCTGACCGAGCTATTCCGATGGGCTCGGTCGGAAAGGAATCTGACTCAGATTTCCGGATTGCGGACGACAGGCTGGGAGAGCCTCTCCGTAGTCTGGAAATCCCTCAGTACTCCCGGTTCACCTCTTTACGACCGAGGGAGTACAATGGCAGCTTTTCACTGCCTTTTCGTGCCGGTATGTCCGGCACGAAAAGGCAGTCGGAAGCTGTCTCTGGGGGCCCCCAGCAGGGCCCCCATGGGTGTATGGCTGCGGATGGCAGCCTGGGGGCATCTATGGTGCCCCTCCGTTGATCCCTGCAGACAGTGGCAGGTACCTTGCGGTGCCGGTCACAGGGTGCAGGGATGAACTGCAGCCCTGCTTTCAGCAATGCAGGCATGCATTCCGCTCGGAATGCATGCTTGTATTGCAAAGTATACGAATGCGAACCCTGTTCGGTCGCATTGTGCTAGCAGGGCTGTAAAGACAACAGCAGGTTGGTCGGTTACAGCTCCTGGCCGATGTCGGATGGACTCAGGTCCGTCCGACATCAGAATCGGCCCCTTAGATGTGAACACTACACCTTAAACATTCAAAATTTAACACACTAAAAACATTATATAAAAACACTATACAAACACTAGCAGTACACAATTGATAAAATACATAACAATACTTACATTTTTGATTCTGTAGAAAATCCAAGCAGAACATAGCTCCACAGCAGATAAGCCAAAAAGTCTATCCCAACCAAATACAAAAATCATTTTTGAAAACAAAAATACCTCAACATAACTTTCAATGCCAAATCAATTTGTTACCCTTTAAGTGAGACAAATGATTACAAAATGTCTGATAAACCAGAAAGTACAAGACAAAACTTAAGAATAGCTGGAAACATTTTTTTTATCACATTTTCTTTTAAATTAGAATTAATAATAGCAATGAACACAATTCTAAAAGAAAAGATCTTCTGTACTTGCAATATTAAAATGATACACATTCCCACTCCGCGGCAAATAAATCAAAAATAAGAAAAACATCTTCAAAATGCTGTGACTACATTGCCCGACTACATTAGAAACACTGACATTTCTAGTATTAAAAATTCCCCACCATGTACATTCTAAACTAATTCCCCAAACATGCACTAGCCCATTACTAATAAACACTAACTGATAGATATACAAATAACCAATTATTCTTATAATAACTAAAACTATCCAATCTATTTAATTTTAATACATATAAAATCTCAATTTTCTTACATGATCCATTGTAATGGGAAGATGCATCCTGTGATGTCTACTGGGCAAGGAAAATTAAAAGACTATATGATAGACTTATTTAGACAAAAATAGTGACATAATAAAAATAAAATAAAGACTTCAAATATATTGCCGTCATTGTAAAAATAATATTATAATTTGAAATCCTGTTTAAAATATGAAACAATTTATAAACGGTATATATTTTTACAATTACAAATTAATCTAAAAAGAATATACTCGGTACATAATATAAAAAAAGGAAACATATGTTCAAGGGTTTTAAATATTCGCTCACCAAGAAACTTTATATAAATGTTTTTCTATATCACCTGTTAAGAATTTTTATGTGAAAAATATTTTTATTTTTACTTAGAAATATGCCTAGTTGTATAACCATGTTTTAGTTTTGTTCAGTAAAACTATATAACTATGTTTTTTGTATTTTCTATATAGTCCTGTGAAATATTTTTAAATGTATTTAAATATTTTTTTTAAATTATCCAATGTATAGGTTATTATTTTGTTAAAAATAATACTTATTTTAATATATTAGTACATTTCCTGACAAGTACAATTAAAATATAACAATCCATTATTAATTAAATAATTAATTAATTATTATATGTAATTATTAAATCTTTTTTTTTCCAACTCCAGTTCCATAAACATGGAGGAAAATGCATAATTGGCTGGTGAAACAGCTACATCATCCCAAATTCAATCCTACAATCTTGATTAAAGTGCATTAACGGTAGGGGGAAAAGTTGACTAGACTACTCTAACACCAACCTCATGCACATTGTAGAAAGAGAAAAATTTGGGACGGGGCTAAAAAGTACAATTTTAGTTCCAGTCTCACATGCATTTTGAAAAGTGCATAATTTGGTGATGATGTTAAGATTTACTATTCTAACTCCAGGCCCCCAAAAATTTTAGTGAACGTGCAGAAATTGGGGTTGAAATATTTGCTATTGTAGCTCCAGTCCCTCAAACACTGAGGAAAGTGCAAAAAGTGGGAGTAAGGGTACATATACTAATTGACCTCCAGTCCCAGCAAACAATGGGAAATTGCATAAATGGGGAGGGTGATAAGTTACCTCATTCAAACAAACCTTATATAATTTAATACATTTGGGGCAGGGGGTTATGACTTACTATTCTAGCTCCAGTTCCTTAAACCTCGGGAAATGTGTGTAAATAGCGGAGAGGGTTATAATGGGGATATGATATTCTAACTGAAAACAAACAAACAAACATTGGGGTAATTACTTACATTGGTGGCCAGGGGATAAAATATACTATTCTAAATCCAGTACCACAAACATGGGGGAAGTGCAAAACTAGGTGGAGCCTGGGTTACGGTGTACTATTCCAACTGCAGTTTCTCAAACACTAGGGGTCAAGAGGCAAAGGTACTATTTGTAGCTTTAGACACACAAACAGAAAAGTGCAAAAACTGGGGGAGTAAAAATTATTGCTGTAATTAAACATTTGATAAAAAGTATATGTCGTGGGCGGATGGGAGCATATATAGTACGCTAACTCAAAATCAAAATACATTTTGGAAATTCCGAAAATTGTGGAGAATCAAATATACTATTTTTCTAGTCAAAATCCAAAATCTAAAATATAAGATAAAATAAATAAACTCCCCGAAACCTCAAAATTCAATATTTTACAAGCACTATAAACTATACATACACAATGTCATCATATATATATATATATATATATATATATATATATATATATGTATATATATATGAACCCAATCCTGTGTTCACAAACTTCTGAAAGACAGACACCGACTCCGTGGGATTCAAATCAAGGGTCTTTATTCACAAGAAAGACGACCAGGCGCGTTTCGGCGGACAAGTCTGCCTTGCTCACTACATCTGTATATATAATGTTCCTGCTCTCGTCAATGGGTGGCGGGAACACCAGGTGCAGACCTCCAGACCTCGTACCAGCAGCGAAAAAGTTAGAACAGAAGCAGATCCAAAGCCTCAAATAGGTGGCAGAGTAGAGATTTTATTCGTGTTCAAGGACAAATGCCCATCCGACAACGCGTTTGAAATGAAATTTGGGACTTATATAGCGCATGGCTGCCCGTAAGCGTCCCAGCGCTGGTATTGCAGAACTACTGAGGGGGAAAGACAGGGAAAGAGAAGAAGATTATTGCGGGAAGAGGTGGGTTTTTAGGAGCTTGCGGAATTTCAGCAGATTGGCCTCACTCCTCTAGGGAGCTTGATCACATACCACACTCAGGGAAATGGAACATTATATAGTAAACATGATGGTAGGACAAATTAACTAAAGTGCCCGCCCTCACAGTGAAAGACAGTGTAAACATAAATGACAGACCAATGTCTTTTAACTATACACATAATATGTACAATTTAAACGCCATTTTGGAATGATTTAAATGTTAATATACATTAATACATTTTATCAACTCAATGCATTACCATTGAAGCAAATGGGTTAAATCAATAGCATAAATAATATAAGAAGGGGAATCATAATTCTTTTGCACAGCAAAAAGAAACCTAATAATGACATAGTGTCATGGTAAGGTGTTTGCATAGCAAATAAATGTAAGTGTCAATAGTGAAATGAATATACAAAATTCATATTATTATTCCCACAATTCATCAAATTGCTATATCGATCACAAGATTATATCAGGTATGCATATGAGTGATTGTTGTACGTTTAAAAATTGGATTTTGTTATCGGTTGTCAAAAAAAGTGCTTTAACCAGTGCAAAATCAAACCATGAATCATGATTATTGTAACCCACAGATAATATAAAAAAATAAGTGTCTGACACAGCCGAGTGTACAATTCTGACAGTTTTATATAGTCCCGACTAAGGGCCTCATTAGGATCGCGGACGGACTTGCGTCCGTCCGCGACCCCAGAGCAGGAGGGAACCTCCGCATGGCATGCGGAGTTCCCTCCTGTGCAATTAGGATGCGACCGCCACCCTGGCGGTCACATCCTCTATTTTTAACATTGCGGCGGGTGCGGCTTCAAGCTGCACCCGCGGCAATGTTAAAAATGCAGGTGTTGCATTTGTATGCAGAAAGAGGCAGGCACCGCGCGGTGCCTGCCGCTTTCCGCATACAAATGCAGGGGGGTACCATAGGTACCCCCCATGTGCACCCCCCACCCCCCTTCACCTAGGGGGCCCGCAACAGGCCCCCGCAGTGAAGTTACACATGCTTTTCCACGGCGGAAAACCCGCCGCGGAAAAGCATCTGAAACAGGCCATCCTAATATGGCGGAAGGTGTCTGACAGACACCGTCACCATATTAGAGCTTTTCCACCGCGGTTGTAAGCCAGCCGCGGCGGAAAAGCTGCGGACGGAAACCAGGACCCACCATCTATCCTAATGTGGCGGTGGGTCTTTGGTGGGTCCACTGCGGATTTTCCGCATCCTCCGGGCCGGCGGTGGCTTCCGCCGGCCCCGAGGATGCGGAAAATCCGCAATCCTAATAACCCCTTTAATGTCTAGAAATTATTTCAATTACATTTTTAATTGAAACATCAGTATTTTGATTATAATCAATTTAATGTCATGCAGTCTGATGTATAAGAAGATGGAAATATCTAAAACAACATTTGAGTTGCCTGAATTGACTTTACAGGAAGTTATTTAAATCTTCTGTTAAATTCAAACCATTAGGAGCCTTGGTATCTATCTAGGGCTGGAATAACATTAGATTCTTTTTGTCTGAGTATATATATATCCACCGAATACCGGAACCCTTTTGAAATGAGGCCACCAGAAGTAAGTAAGCTTCTTTCATTATTTAAATGGAAAGAGGCTCACCGCAGCTGCAGGTCCATGTCGACATTACAAGGTGTCTGTCGAAGGAAGAAGGAGCTGATGTCTACAGGGGATGCCAGTCTCGTGTTTCAATGAGATGCAAGAAAGCGGGACAGGCTCGCGCCACAAGTGCATTTCAAACCACTGGGGTTTCATTTGTGTTTCACTGAATGCTAAGAAAGCGCACCCACTTGGGCGAACACTTTTTATGCACTACGGATCCCAGAAGGCCTTGGCAGTGGCCAGGCCCACCTGGGCTGGGACTTTTCATTTAAAGTGCGTGAAATACTGGGCTTCCTTTTCCTCTCAACTACGCTGCTGATGAAGGGCTATTTCCTAAACATGTTTGGCGTTTTTATTATTGAATTGCATTCCTGACTGGGAGCCTGCTTGCATGACAGCAATAAATAATGAAAGAAGCTTACTTACTTCTCGTGGCCTCATTTCAAAGGGTTCCTGTTTTCGGTGGATATATATATACATATCAGGCAATCAGTGCAATCTCAGGCCACGACCAAAACTATCCAGTGGCTAGGCATTTCCAGGACAAACATCAGGGCTTACCCGATCAACTCCGGTATTTTTTAATTGATGCAGTTGAGGTTTCAAGAAGGGGAGGTGACCGTGAGGCCAAACTCCGTCTTCTTGAGACCAGATACATACTGGAGCTAAATACCAAGAATCCCAATGGGTTAAATGATCGGGAAGATCTTTATACATGTATATGAACGAATTTACAAATATGCCCTCATATATTTTTGTATGTTTTGTTACTGTTTAGTTTAACTTGGAGTCATATGAATTTTAATAACCTGTTGTGATACTGTGGTGCTACACCTGATTAGATTTTTTAACAAACTTATGAAAAGTAAAATGTCAAAACTTGTTTTTAAACATGAAATTTTTGCACATATAATGAGCTGCTTTCACTTGCACTTTATCCAAAAAGAAAAAAATCTTCCATCACTTACTTTGCACTTTATTAGACTCAGCAGGCTTTTGTGGTAGGCCCACTAGGGCTCTATTCAAAAAATTGTTACTGTAGTTAACTTAGGACAATGGTGTATATTAATTTTTTTATTGCATTAGCAGCATGTTATTCGAGTGCTATTTGAAAAAATGGGGCCATCTCTCAAAGCATAAAAACGTGGTAATACAATATCATTCAAATATGTTCCATGTCGACAAGCACACAGACACATTTATTTGTCGTGTATTATTTGAAGACTGATAATTGTGTTGATATTGTTTTTATATGATACGTTACCAGCAATTTACATTTGTAATTCCTTAAATAATTATTTGTTCAAGGATAGCTTTGTTTTCTTCGTTGGTCCCAAAAACATGTGGTATTTGCCAATTTCATGTTTGTATAACGCTGCTTATTTGCATTTCAGTATGTTTTCTATGTCCTTTGCCAATTACTATGCACTGTCACTTTAAAAGCTTTGCTCCTTGACTCGCAATTTGTCATGTGATCAAGCCTTCTCTAAGGCGAAACGCGTCATGGCGGCAGCGCTGCCTTTAATTAAATAAACCTTGTTGCACCAGCACTCTTTGGGTCGACTCCTCGTCATTTTGGATCCTGCAGAGAAGTTCTGTTGAATTGGTGACGATTAACGCAATATATATATATATATATATATATATATATATATATATATATATATATATATATATATATATATATATATATATATATATATATATATATTTTATCCAAAATTCTCCTCAGTTACGAAGAAATGCAGGACACCCAGAGCTTCTGTTACGGTATTTTATTCAGGCAGATGGAAAAAGTCCAACTGAGGAGAATTTCGGATAAAATACGTATATATATATATATATATTATATATATATATTATATATATAACAAACAAACGCTTCCAACAGGATACCAAACAGCACCCTCAAGGGAGAAACAGACACTCCAGTCAGGATTTCGCTAACGCAGAATTCTTTTATTTCATTTACAAGTGAATCGTATGTGCCTCAATCCGACGCATTTCGGCGATCCCAGTTGCCTTGCTCACCAGATAAAAGTGCAAAGTTCCAAACAGTTTTTTAAAACAGATCACCACCAATGAAATTCACAGCTGTCATGTGACCTTTGATAAACATAGATAACAGACCTACGTCCCTGAGTTAAATTTATGCAGCCAGACTACGATGTACGAGTCCATTTTCAAAACCTTTTAACTCATTTTAGAAAACCCACAAAGGTTATCATTTCGTATAACACTCCTGCTTTGCAATCAAACATTGTAAATAAAAGTACATAACTGTATCAATACTCAAAGTTATCACTAACAACTCCTGGCCGAAAGTAATTGTGTAGTTTGAAGTTACCATATATTAACATCACATTTTAACCTTCAACACATTCTAATTATAATTTATACTAATCTATATATATATATTTTCTGAAAAAACCATAGGTTTCAGCCACGTTATAGTTAGGAATTAGCATTTAAAAAACCTTAGAAATTCACTGAAAAAACCATAGGTTTCACACATGTTATAGTTAGCTGGACATTTCACTCATACAAAGCCATTGAAATTCCCCCGTTATAGTTAGTTCAGCTAACTATAACTCGCGCGCCTGCAATGCATTGCTGATGACGTCACATATTACATCAACCATGACATGGTCAGTGACATCACTCATGACATCACTGATGACATCTCAAATGACATCAGTGATGACATCACTGATGACATCATCCAGTGAATGTGTGTCTTTCTCAAAAATAAATACTTTTTATATATGTATATCTAAAGGTCGATGGAAGAATAAATGGGTAAATAAGTGTCTAAATGGATGGGTTTTTTGTAGAATTGATTGTATAATTGACTTATTAAGTATATCTTAGTGAATGTATGTATTAGCGAGTAATGTTTAAATATGTAAATATCTGTATCAGTGGCTCACTTTGTGTATAAGTGGCTGCATGGGTTGCTGAGTAGCTGCATGAGTGCCTATATGGGTTATTAGTTGTTTTTTTGAGTATCAGAATGAGTGTCTGTATGGTTTGGTGGGGGTATTACTTAGCGCACAGATACATAAATGACTTACTCACTGTTTGTATGTGTTTTGAAGACAGCATGTGTGCAGGACTGTATGGGTGGATGAGCGTATGTATGGGTGTGTTAGAGAGTGAATGGCTGTCTCAATAGTATTTTTATGAGTAACTACATATGTTTTAAACTAGTATATGTGAGTATTGATGTATATAAGTGAGTATATGTGAGAGTGAGAGATTGGAAGAGTTCCTGTATAAATAAGTATGTGTTTCTATAAGTGATTGTTTAAGAGAGTAAGTATGTGTAGGTTTCTGTAGAAGTAAGTGTAGTGGTGTGTGTATAGCTGTATATGCAAGTGAATGGATGTTTGATAGTTTATTTGCATGTGTGAGTATGTGTGTGAGTAACTCTATGGATGAGTATCGGTGTGTAACAGGATGTATAGGTGTATGAGTACAAATGATGAGTGAGTACATGTATGAGTGACTATATAGAACTGTTGGTGAATGAGTGGATGTATGTAGATGATGGAATTACCTAATAGGTTGTTGTAAGTGGTATCGGTATCTCCATTATTTGGAAAATGTTAGTTTCTATTTTTTAATGTGTGTATCAAAGGTTATATTAGGGTGAGAGGAGGTCTGCCACTCTTTCACAAGGATCATGACATCAGTGATGTCATTTGAGATGTCATGAGTGATGTCATGAGTGATGTCACTGACCATGTCATGAGTTTGAGTTTAAAGTTTGAGTTTAAAAGCACTTTTAGAGCGCACGTATACCGGCGGTTTCTTGGCGCTGTAGCTAGCGGGAACTGAGGTTAGGAGCAGGGAGGGTGGAGGGGACGCTTATTCAAAGGACTTTGTGAATAAGTAGGTTTTAAGATTTTTACGGAATTGGGGATAGAGGGTGATAGCGCGAAGTTGAAGGGGAAGGGAATTCCAGAGGGTAGGTGCAAGAATAGCAAATTTGGAGCCGCCCCACTTCTTTCTCCGGAAGCGTGGGATGGTGAGGAGGGACTGGGAAGACGAACGTAGGTCCCTGGAGGGGACATAAGAGACAATCTCGGAAGAGATGAAGGTGGGTGCCAGACCCGATCGGGCCAGGAAAGTGATGGATGCGAGCTTGAATTGAATTCTAGCTCGCACGGGGAGCCAATGAAGAGATTTCAGAAGTGGGGTAGAGCGGTGGAATTTAGGGAGGTTGAAAGCCAGGCGGGCCGCCTGGTTTTGGATCTGTTGTAGGCGACGCAGACTGTATGCAGGGATACCGGCATACAGGGCGTTCCCATAGTCCAGGCGGGACACCACCATGGCCAGAATGATAAGTTTGAGGGCAGAGAAAGTGAAGAAACGGGACACCTTGCGTATAGTACGCAGTGAAAGGAAGGAAGAAGATACCACAGAGCTCACCTAGGAGTGAAGGGTGAGTTGGGAGTTAAGTTTTATGCCTAATGTTTTGACTGAGGAGGAGGGAACAGGAGGAGGGCCAAGAGAGGGGGGCCAAAAGAGAGGGGACCAGGGGCTGGATGAACCACCCGTCAGCACCAACTCGGTTTTATCCGGGTTGAGTTTGAGGTGGTTGTGGCCCATCCAGTCCCTGATGTGGAACATGACAGTTTGAAAGTTAAGGACAGCAAAGGGAGAGGAGAGATCAAAGACCAGCTGGAGGTCCTCCGCATAATTAAATACGGCGACCTCCATCTGTTCAAGAGAGAAAATAAGAGGGGCAATATATAGATTGAACAAAAGGGGGGAAAGAGAGGAACCTTGAGGGACCCCGCACTGAACTTTCCGGAAATCCGCTGTGTAGTCACCCAGGTGGACAGCCTGGGTGCGGTCGCTCAGGAAGGAGGATAACCAGACCAGGGCAGTCCCCCCGATCCCCGCCGCCCCGATACGGGAAAGTAAGATGTTGTGATCCACCGTATCAAAGGTGGCTGATAGGTCGAGGAGCACAAGGGCCTGGTGCTGATTGGTGTCCATACCCTCCCTGAGGGTGTCGAGAACCGACATGACAACGGACTCCGTAGAGTGTGCGGGGCGGAAACCAGCTTGACGGGGGGCAAGGGCTCCATGTTTCTCCACAAAGGAGCTCAGAGCGCAGGTGACGTGGCGCTCGAGCACCTTGGCCAGAAATGGCAGGAGGGAGATGGGACGGAAATTGGCAGGGACAGAAGGATCTGCCCCAGGTTTTTTCAGGATGGGCACAATTACCGCAGACTTCAAGGAGCTAGGGACTATGCCTTGAGCAAGGGAACTGTTGAGGAGGTGAAGGGGGGGATCTGGACAAGAAACAAAGATGTGACGGAGGATGTGGGCAGGACAAGGGTCAAGTGGGGAGCCGGATTTGATCAAAGGCACCAGTGAGGTCAGGTTTTCCCGAGTGATAGGGGGAAAGGTGGTCAGTTTGCTATTGGGGGGGGGGGCATTGAGGATCAACAAAAGATGGGGAAGGTGGAGGGATGTTGGCCTTGATAGTGACAATTTTGTGGATGAAATAATTATTGAGAGAAAGACAGAGGTCTTCGGACGGGGCTGGTTTTAGCGTAGTTCTGTCCGAGAACGCCAGGTTGTGGACGATGGAGAATATCTCCTTAGACTGGTTCTCCGCTGCTAAAATTTTGGAGGAGAAGTAAGCTGTTTTGGCCTCCAGGATGCCTTTTTTGTACTGGCTGAGGATGTTGATATATTCCAGTTTCAGAGTGGGGCAGTAGTTTCTCCTCCAGGCCCGCTCCGCGCGGCGAACTGTTAGTTTGGTGGCTTTAAGCTCTTTATTAAACCACCGGTTGGCGTCTTTGTCGCGTTTAGAAGTGATGCGCTTGAGCGGGGCAACGGAGTCGCAGCTGTGGGAGAGCCACTGATCTATGGCGTCAACCTGGGAGACAGTAGTAAGGCCCTGTAGAGACGGGAGAGAGCTGGTAAGGAGGGAGGAGAGATTCTCAAGGTTGACTGTTGTACAGTGCTTTGCTTCTTCCTTGGGCCAGCAATCTAGATCTCTCCTTGTGTTCTGGGTTCTGGAGTTCTCCTTCGCCCTGTTGGCAGTTGGAGCTCTGGTTGGACGGGGGGCTGACCTACCTATACCTGTGCTGCATTAAAGCCATTGCTTCACTTACCTGCTTGTGGAGTCATCATTCTTATTTACAACATTTGGCGACTTGGACTGGTGGAGCGTCCGACCATTGCCTCTCCGTGTGTTGCTGCAGCCAAGGAAACCATTACAGTGCGGTAGAGCTCAAGAGCCCCTCAAAAACCCCGTGTGGACAGCGAGGACGCAGACATCGTCTTCAGTGTTGGCGGTGACTATTCTATCAAAAAAAAAAATAGTCCTTCGTGGAGTTTCCTGCCTCTATGGTCATTTTCTTCCTGACGGTGATTGACGTCATACTCTCAAACGTCTCAGAACCCTGGTGAGTTGCTGTCTAATACGAACGCATCACTACAACACAAGCGGCAGCATCATCACGCAGGCGGCAGCGTCATCACCAACTCAGGCGGCAGCGACTCCAGCGTCACCAATCCCGCTCAACACGACTAGCGTCACGGAAACGCATAGCAACGTGAGTAGCGTTTCCCAAGCGCAGCCTCCTTGCGCGTAGACTCTCACTGTCAAGAACGTCTGACGTGTCAATTACACGCACGACGTAATCGGCCATTTTAAAAGTATCCTTCTCTAGTGTTGACTGTTTCCAGGGATACGATCAGCGCGGAGCGCGTACAATTTCGTTACTTGCCATTGGATCTTCACTACGTGTTGAAGTAAGCACACATTTAAAAACGTATCTGCTCCTTACTGTGTGGTGAACTTTATTCTGCCCTTTACTCCATTTATGGTCGTTATAGAAGTTCCTCTATCCATGGCTCAATCAATTAATGTCGCCCTTCCTCCTCAATTTTTATCAGAGCCAGGCAATCCACCTATAGCCTGGGAGGACTGGATAGTCATGTTCAATAACTATATTGAAGCCCTAGATGGAGAGGACTATTCACCCAAACGTAAAAAAGCGCTATTAATGACCACTTTGGGTAAAGAAGGACAGCGCCTTTTCAGATATTTACCACAAGTGCTACCTGCAGGATCACAAGCTGATCTAGATGAATTTAAAGAGGCAGTAACAAGGTTAGAAACTCGTTTTGGCAAGGAAGAGAACCTTATTCTTCAGAGGTATAAATTTTATAAAAATAAGCAATTGGCTGATGAAAGCATTGATGAATTTGTAGCAAGACTGCGCGAATTATCGATTAAATGTAACTTTGGCCAGATGGCAGACGAATTAATTAGAGACCAGTTAGTTGTCCAAGCCAACAATAGAAAAGTTCAAGAACGCTTGTGGGCGGCCAAGAATCCAACATTGAAAGATGCCATAGAACTAGCTAAGGTTGTGGAAGAAAGCGAAAAGTGTATGAAGGAACTGCAGAAAAGTGGTCTTGAGACTAAAGTGGCGGAAGTCTCCAATAAGAATATGCTTAGTGATAACAGCGATGATGAAGCTACAGCCATTGCAATTGTTAGGAAAAAAGGATACGTCCTTCAGAAAAAGAATGTGTTACAGTCATCTTTTAGCAAAAATAGTCAAAAAATGTGCTCTAGGTGTGGTAGTTTTTCTCATTCTTCTGATGGGAAATTTTGTTTTGCAAACAACAAAGAGTGTCTGCGTTGTGGTAAGGTAGGACACTTCTCAAAAATGTGTAGAAATAAGAACAATTCAAGAATTACAGTCATTAATGAATGTGATGATTTGAGACGTGATGTTAACAAAATGTTGGTTTTGTCTGACACGGTTTGTTCGTGTAGCAACCAGAGAGGTAATCCTTTTAAGGATGACTTTGTTATTGATGGGAAAATCATTTCTCTCATGGTTGACACGGGTTCAAAATGGACCATAATTCCTTCTTCTCTATTGAAGAGTGTGTGGGGTGAAAGGGTACTAGAGACGTGTGACATCTTCCCGTCTGGCTACCAAGGTGAAAAGATTGATATGCTAGGTTTCTTTGAAGCTAAGATTGACTTCAAAGGCAGATCAGCCTATGGTAAGATATATATATCAACGGATGGACCAGCAATCTTAGGTCGTCACCATCAATATGATCTGCACATTGTCGTTGATCCTAGATCTGATAATCCCATTTCGATCGTTGAGACCTCATCCTTGGAGGACATATTGGCCAAATATAGAAACGTTTTTAGGGACCAATTAGGTGAACTTATAGGCTACTCACATCGCATAATTCTCAAGGAGGGCAGTTTACCTGTTCAACACAAGGGAAGGAGAGTGCCCTTTGCTTTACGGAATGAGGTCAAGGCCACCCTGGAGGAAATGCTCCAAGGGGGAATCATTGAACCCATTGAAGCATCTCCTTGAGTTTCGCCTGTTGTGATCTCGCAGAAACCGGACAACAAGATCAGGTTCTGTGTGGATCTTCGTTCCCTAAATAAGTGTGTTGTAGCCGATGTATTCCCTCTACCAAACATTGGTGAATTGGTATCAACCCTTAAAGGGGCAAGGTTCTTCAGTAAGTTGGACCTTAAACACGCCTACCATCAAATTTGTCTGGATGATAGCTCAAAGCATTTAACTGCTTTTATCACCAGTGAAGGCACATTCCAATTCACTAGGCTACCCTTTGGGCTAGTCTCAGCCGCTAGCGTATTCCAGAGACTTGTCTCTGAAGTTTTTAAGGGTCTTGATAAGGTGCTGTATTTTCAAGACGACATCTTGATTTATGGTGATTCTCTACAAGAACACAATAAAATCTTACAAGATGTGTTACTTAGGGTGGATGAGGCTGGTTTAACATTAAGAAAAGAGAAGTGTGCTTTTCTATTGAAAGAGATAGAGTATTTAGGATTTTGTTTGTCGGAAGAAGGCATTAAACCTAAGAAAAACTTACTTGAAGCCATTGAGCTAGCACCCTCCCCAGTTGATAAGGATCAACTTCGGTCCTTTATGGGCTTGATCGAGTTTTACTCGAAATTTGTAAGAGATTTCTCATCCAAGACTGCTTCCCTGAGATCCTTACTAAAAAAGGTGTCAAGTTTTGTTGGACTGCTGAACACGAATCCTGCTTTAAGTTGATCAAAGGGGAACTTAAATCTGCAAATGTCCTCACCCCTTTTGACACTGCTCGGTCCTCCATCCTGATGGTTGACGCCAGTGCCATTGGCCTTGGTGCAGTTCTCTTACAAAGACATGGTAGTGTTGAGAAGACCATAGCATTCGCGTCTAGGCCTCTGTCCACCTCTGAGTCAAACTACTCCGTAATAGAGCGTGAGGCTCTTGCCGCGGTCTGGGGAACAAGTTACTTTCGAACCTACTTGTGGGGTTACAAGTTTGTTCTGCGTACAGACCACAAACCTCTTTTAAATGTTATTGATAATGATGCAGTTGATTGTGTTCTGAAGTGTAGTTTCTGCAGGGAAGGCGAGAAGCACCTCAAAGTTTTGGGCTCTCAGTCCACACATAAAATTGTCTTTGAGAATACTCCCTGGCATAGTGTCTGCATAGACTTCATAGGCCCCATGAGTGAGCTACCTACTGATCATCGTTTCGCAATTGTTCTAATCGATTGTTTTTCAAAATGGCTGTGTGTACAATTTGTAAAAGAGATCACTACTGATGCCACCATTAAGTTTTTGAAGAGTATTTTTATCAACGAGGGGTATCCTTCTGTCCTCATTTCAGAAAATGGGACTCAACTCACGTCCTCGAAAATGACTTCTTTTGTTAATGATTGTGGCATCAGGCATCAGAAGACTAGTCTTTACAACCCACAGGGTAATGGCCTTTGTGAAAGAGTGAATCGCCTCGTTAAGGGTGTGATTCAGATGTTTGTAGAGTCTGGTTGCTTTTCAGATGAGCGTGTCCAGGAGCTGGTCTGGGCTTACCGCTCCACACCACATAAGAGTGGTGAAAAGTCTCCTTTTGAACTAATGCGTGGTCGCACACCAGTAACTAAATTGACCCCTGCTTGGTTGAAGGGCTCTGGTGGCGATGTCCCCTTAATTCATGACAGTACCCCCTTGCCCATCTCCGTGGGTGACCTGGTTAAGGTTAAGCCGGGGAGACTCGCTAAGGGTCTTAGCAAGTTTAGGGGTCCCTACAGAGTCAAGAAGGTTTTTCCTCACTTCATTGTCTTGGCCAATGGTGAAAGTTGGAACTATCGGAGGGTAGCACTCTACCAGAAACGTAAAGATTCTTCTTCTGATGACCTGTTTCCTACTCAGCTTGATGGTTGTAATGGTTATTTACTGTCCTCTGGTGGTCCTTCCTCTCCCATCCCCTTGCCAACTGGGTGGGGGGAGGTGGGTGGTGGCGATGCCTCCACATCTTTATGTACATATCATAGTGGTTCTGTGGTTGATTCCGCTCCTGCCTCTCTTGTTCCTGCTTCTGTACCTCGTGCTCCTGTTTCTCCTTCCTCTTCTTTGGTTGATGTCGGTTTGAGGAGCTCTCGCTCCCGTCGCCCACCCATGTACTTGAATGACTATGTGCACTAATGTTTCTTTCCTTTTCCTGTGTTTTCTTTCCTTGCAAAGGGGGGAGATATGTTGTACAGTGCTTTGCTTCTTCCTTGGGCCAGCACTCTAGATCTCTCCTTGTGTTCTGGGTTCTGGAGTTCTCCTTCGCCCTGTTGGCAGTTGGAGCTCTGGTTGGACGGGGGGCTGACCTACCTATACCTGTGCTGTATTAAAGCCATTGCTTCACTTACCTGCTTGTGGAGTCATCATTCTTATTTACAACATTGACACGGCCCCATGATCGGACCCAAGTGTTTTTGGGCCGGGAGGGCTTGGCTGGGGGAAGAATAGGAAGGAGAAATGAGATCAGGTGGTGGTCGGACCAAGGGCACGGGGAGATAGATAGTGATTCCACAGGGCAGTTCAGGGACCAGATCTGGTCGAGCAAGTGACCTTTGATGTGGGTGGGGGAGTGAACATGGGGTATGAAGTTAAGGGAGTGAAGGGTTTCGGAAAATTCCTTTGATGATGGACATTCCGCGGGATCAGAGGGCCAAAAATTAAAGTCGCCAAGGAGCAAGATGGAGGAATTGTTGATTGTAATGGTGGCCAGGACCTCCAGAAAGTCAGGAAGAAACTGTAGGGGGGACTGAGGGGGACGATAAGTGAGGAAGCAGGTTAGGGGGGGAGAGGTAGATACTGTGCGGATCACCAGAAATTCAGTGGTAGCAATGTTGGGTAGGGATAGAATTTGAAAAGGGAGATCGGTACGTGCGATGACCGCCACGCCGCCCCCAGCTCTGCCTGAAGGGCGGTCAGCCCTAAGGGCATAGTAGGAGGCCGGAAGGGTGGATAGGAGTGCTGGGAGGGAGTCGTCGCAGAACCAGGTCTCGGTTAAGAAGAGGAGATCTGGAGCATGAAGATCCAGCAAGACTGAAAGTTCATGCGCGTGGGCAACGGCGGACTGGGTGTTGAGGTAGAAGGCTGTGAGGTTTTTAGGGGTTGGCGGAGGAGCAGACCTACAAGTCATGGGCGGGGTATCCAATGTAGGAAGAGGGCGAGGAAGAGGGGGGAGGGAAGCTATGCCGAGAGCAGAGATGCGAGAGCTGATAGTGGCCGAGATGGGCCAGGGGCCCTGGTAGCTGCGAAGTAGGTCCGGGGTATAGGTGATAGGTGGGGCAGAATGAAGTGCCCCTAGTCCCGGCCAGTCGCGGACGGGCGCAGACGGGCTTGCCTTAGGCGCGCCTTCGGCGCGCAATCGTCGCGCCCGCTGCGCTCGTCCGCTGCGCTTCCTACCAAGACACATAATTTATGGCAGTGGGACAAGGTGTTGGAGGGGGTGTGGCCAACAGAGGGGGCGTGTCTGTGGCGCGCCTCGCGCTCGAGAATGGCGGCTGGAAGAAGGGGGTCGTTGCAGCGTGTAGCGCTGTTTAAAAGATGCCAAGAAGTGCAGGTAGGAGGGGGGAGTGAGGAGGGGGGGGTGATGTAATATGTGACATCATCAGCAGTGCATAGCTGAACTAACTATAACGGGGGAATTTCTTTTTTGGTTTTTTTTTTAGTTTCCAATTAGCAGCTTTACTATTCAGAAATGTAAAAAATAAGCTGGTCATTTTAATTAAAAACGGCATTTCTAAAACATATTAACTCACTAAAACACTGGGAATAAATGCAGTTATGCATGCACTTCAGAGTTCTTACTATCGACATTGTGGGCAGTTACAGATGCACGACCCCAGTCACAGTTTTGATTTTTTTTATCCAACTGTTCTCACAAAGTTTTATATGTTCTTATTTGCAAATGTTTTATGTCAGAAATTCTCAAAAAAAGATTAAAGAAAGCATAAATGACCACTGCAATGATTAGATTTCCAGTACTCGGGGGGGGGGGGGGGGGGGGGGGGGGGGTAGGGGAGGGCAGAGATGGTAGAGGATCTAGGTGATAGTTTATTATTTTTTTTAACCAATTATTAAAAATGCTTGCTGCAGAAAATAACACAAATAAAGACGAGAAAGACAAAGGCCGAAGTCTGAATAAAACAGTTCCATGTAAAGTCGAGAAAGTATAAATCCACAGATTTCAAGAAGTACGAAACCATTTTACAGGGGATAGGAAACAAAGATTGGGTGTTGCAGAGAGATTCACACATTCTCTCCCATTTCTGCACCTTGGTCACAGGCGGACATGGAGGAATGAAGTACAGATCTACAAAATGAGCTTCTCTGATGGAGAAAAACTGCCTCTTGAAAAGTCACAGTCCTCCCTCCCCCTTTTCAGTGAGTTTCCACAGAAAAACGGCTGCCACTTCTTCAGAACTGCATGTGTTACAGATCAGAGTTAACTTTTACAACTTCAAATATCTTTTTAATTACAATCCGACGAGTTAATTGTTATAGGTATCAGGAAATATGGCAGGAGAGCATTTTTGATCACTTCAAACGATAAGGAAAAAAATGCTCAAGTTGATTTCTGCACTTACACCGTTTGTCTTTAGTATTCATAAAATCTGGCTCCCACTTACCTTTATATCCTCGTTAAAACGGAGGCAATAACTCCTTTAACAAAATTCTAACGGTGAAATAGGATTGGCTGGAGACATTCATCATTGCTCTCGAAGGCCGCTGTAGAGGTATTCTAATTTCGGGAATCTTTTAAATAATGCTATCTTATTACAAAATATTTCCCCCTCCCCGGGGGTGGGGGGCGCTTAGGTTTGATGGCCAGATGAGTTGTGATGCGACTACTGTTTGAAGATAGATGTGATAAATATATTACACTGCTGCTTCATATTTTTTCTGCTTAGTGTTGCAACTTAAGTGACAATTTACAATTCATGAAAGTTGATTAGGACTTCAGCAGGGGGTGGTGAGCGGTTTCACACTGATAGCTCTGCTTGGAGCTGCACATCACGGCAGGGTTAACAATTTAATAGAGCTGAGCAGTCCTGCAGAAGGGTAGGTTTATTTACAGTGGTGCAGTTACTTAGTATAGCACAAGATGATAGAAAATGTACATTCACAAGAGATGCTTAGAACTGCTTTGTCAGAAGTATATATATGGTTGTGTGTGTACATACACACATATATACACACTGCTTTTTAAGAGGCGTAGTACATATGTAAAAGCTGGTAGCTTTACGAAGGTACTGCAAGCATTTGCAAGAACTGGTTACATCCATGCTTTATTAGATCTGATTTTTGTCCTAGCTTCTAACTATTTACTTTTAGGACTTAGTTATGGAGTACTTTGTTAAAAGCAGCTCTAATAAAAGAGAGAGGGACCCCACAGCCAAAGGGATGGGGTGCCACAATAGACTATTAAGTCAAGCAAAAAATCCCTTTGGGACACCTTGTTGAAATGACAAACGTTCGAAAGACAATTAGACAGAAAAATATACACTGACAGAATACTGTGCTAATGAGGCAAAATGCAAACACAAACGAAATTATGAAAAATACTGGACAATGTATTTTTTACACAATGCAATGTTAAAAAATAATGATTCGACAATAATTTAAAAAGACGGGAAAAGACATTAAAAGTAAGGAAACAATGAATTCCTATTGGTAAAAAGGAGGTATGAACAGAAAATTAAATTCAGCAAAACGTCAGAATTATTTTCCAATCAGTTTAAAACACAATCCTCCTTTCTGTTATGCGACGCGTTTCGGTGGATCATATAGTCAGACCACCTTCATCAGGACTACATGAAATGTCTTCCCAAAATTTCTGAAATTAAGAAAAATTATTTTTAAAATATTCTTATCTTTCTTATTTCCATCACTATATACAGTATTAAAAACATTGTACAACACATATCATAATAGCATTGTTACAGTGCCTCAAGTTTTGTTCAACAGTATTAAGAAGACACAGAATACACAGTTGATCACAATTAACACATATGATCTATTTGATAATATTCAAAAAGACACAATTCATGACATTTAGCAGACCTAGATACATTATCCAAGTATAAGCCGTGAGACAAAACCTAATATATATCTACAAAAATATTTCTTTGCAACAAACATTTCTAAACCAAACAAAAAAAATGTTGTTACATTTTTATACAACACAGCTCATTTATATGTGCCCCGTTATAGTTGACAACATACACCAAAAGGTGTAATCCTGTGGATCTAGGGATAACCAGCAAATGTGGGGGCAAAACTGTCCCCCAAAAAATGACCCACCAATAATCATGGGGTAACAATGAGTTCATCCCGATAGAGAGTCCGCTAAGTGCTGGGCTAAAAGAAGCGGTACAAAAGGGAGGTGGTAAAAGAAGCCGCACTGAGGACACTCCTGATAACAGGTGAGTAAATCGGAATTCGTAGTTCTACTGATTTTATAGGAATATTTTAAAGTTCCAAAACTCCACACTTAGAAACTTTTCTGGTGAAAACCACACAATGGATTCCTATGGAAGGAAATACAAGTTACTTGTAAGTACAGTTAGAATTACTTTTCAGGGTCAGTGCTGTGCTAAAAGATGCAGCACTGGATTCTCTCCTGATAACAGGTGAGTAAATTGGAATTCGTAGTTCGGCTGATTTTAGAGGAATATTTTCACAATGCTGAAGGTAGGGTGCGGTGCCTGAGGTGACATGTGTGCAAACGGATGTATGACGTTACAACGCATACTTTTACCACGCATACCATTACAACGCGGTATTTACAACGAATACCGTTACAACGCATAGCGCTTAGAGGTGCTGGATAGTGGTAAGCATAATTTTATATTCCAACTCCAGTCCCCGTGGACACTAGGGAAGGTGTTGGATATAAAATTATACTTATTCCCTATCCTAGAGCGCCCCCCAGCGCAATGCGTTGTAATGGTATGCGTGGTAATGCCTGCGTTGTAATGGTCGTGCGTGGTAAAAACTTTGTTGTAACAGTTGTATACCGTGCAAACACGCCCTGTGGCGCGTTTTAAGTTATGGAATTAATTCCTCTTCGTTCCTGAGGTTCCCTGTGGGCCAACTAGCCCACCAGGTACTTCCATTATGCGCCAGGGAGCTGCTTTGCAGAGAGGTGTTCAGAGGCCACGCCCCTTTTCACAACACTATGCAACGCAGTTCCATGGCGCTTACTGGACATACCTGGTGGGCTAGTTGGCCCCAAGGGGACCTCTGGATTGAAGAGGACTTAATTTCCCACACATCACCTCAAGCCCTGCCCCCTACCTTCATCACTGTGCAAATGCGCCCGTGGCGCGTTCTAAGTTGGGGGATTAAGTCCCCTTGAATACTAGGGGCCCCAGGGGGCCAACTAGCCCACCAGGAACCTCCAGTATGCGCCAGGGGGCCGGCATTGCTTTTCTGCATGGGGAGCAGCTAACATGCTGCTCCCCATGGAGAAAAGCAATCCGCTTTAGTTTTTGAAAGAGAGAGAAATTTTCCTGCTCTCTCTTTCAAAAACCAAAGCAGTTTGCAATGGCAGAGTGAGAACCACGAGGCTCCCGCCCTACCATTGCAAACAGCAGTGTCCCTGGGGTGGGCACCCCTGGACACTGCAGGAGCCGGCCCTGGGGGTGGCGGTCCCCAGGGCCTCTACAAGGCTCCAAGAGCCCGGGTGAAAGTGGTCCCTGGGGCTGGGGGGCCTGAGAGCCCCCCCACCCATTTTGAAATAGCCCCGTGGGTGGTGGTCCCCGGGGCTGGGAGGCTTCAGAGCCCCCCACCCATTTTGAAATACCCCTGGGGGTGGCGGTCCCTGGGGCTGGGGGTCCTCAGAGCCACGCCATCCTATTAAAGTAAGCCACGTGGTGGCGGACCCCGGGGTTGGGGGTAAAATAAGCCCCGGGGGTGGCATTTGGAACCCCCCTTTTTCCTTAGCCAGGGAAGGAGCGGAGCGGAGCGGAGCAGGCCATCATCTTGGAGAATTTCACTAAGATTCATCGACCTGCGCCAAAGTTATTCCAAATAGAATGTTGCGGATTTTATATGGAAACTAGGTCTTAACTATAACTACCTGCTGGCAATCGCCAGTAGGTAATTTATATATATATATATATATATATATATATATATATATATATATGAAGAGGAATCCCAGCCTGTCAGTGAGTGACAGGCAGCAGCAGGGTGCAGACCTCAAAGCGCCACGGCAGACAGCCAGATGTAAAGCTCACAGATAGTATAAACTCAAGTGAGTAGCAGGTTCAAACGTTTATTAGGAAGTAACGCGTTTCACTCCACTAGGGAGCTTGTTCACACAAATGCACTCAGAGAAAAGTGAAGGAATATATACAAGGTGTGGGGAGGGGCTTGATTGGGAAAACACGCCCAAAGGTAAAACAGGAAATAAAGCAACAGTGTCTGAATTTAAAACATGTTAATTTCACATGAACAACAGCATGTACCACGCATGATTACACATATAAATCAGTGATCAAAGCAGTCTGAAAATAGTATTTTGAAAAATACTAACATGGATCAAAAAGAGCGTTCAAGAAAAGTAAGAAAAAGTAGCTGGCTAAGAAAATAAATGAGAAAGCAACATAGCATGTGTCACAACATAGTGCCTACATTGTGCTTCGCAGAAATGTTAGCAGCCAACCACAGAGTAGAAGAACGCAAGAAAAAATCAAGACATAGTGCCTGAAAAATCCAACAATGCGAACATTTCTCAAATTCGGAGAAAAGGTCATCACGATAGAAAGTAGATGCTAGTGGCACAAGTAAGAATACTACAAGAAACATGTGAGTCAAATCGCTAAGGATAAGGAAACACAATAAATTAAAAAAGTGAAGAAGTAACAAAAGATACAAGAGTCCAACCACAAATGTGAAAAACTAAAAAGGTCAAAAAAGGGAAAGCAACAGAACACATAGTAAATACAGCGGCATCATAGATACATATGAAACAATGGCAAAAAATCCTAGTCAAAACAAATAGATCAAGAAACATGACTTAAGGGTAAGCGCCCTATTGAACATCTGGCAATGCGCCAGAAACAATAAATGACACCAAGACTAAGCAAGAGAAGAAAAAAGCAAAAATTCTACAGAGACCAGACCACCAAGACTGTAAACAGTGTGTTTTACAGGAAACTTTTCAGATCTTCAGTCAAATTAAGACCGTTAGGGGCTTTGGTGTCGAGGGACAGAATGAGTTGGGATTCCCGCTGCCTGAGCAGTTTTTCACGGTCCCCACCCCGGCTGGGTTGAGGCACTGAACAGAGAACCGTGTATTGTAGGTCCTTAAGTTTCTTGTTGTGGACTGCTCCAAAATGCCTAGCCACTGGGTAACTGCTGTCACTATTGACAATGGCCCTTATGTGCTGCAATATTCTTTGATGGACAGGCAACTTGGTACTGCCTATGTACTCCAAGTCACACGTACACCTGAGCTTGTAAACCACAAACTCAGCTCTACATGTGAGGTGTTCCTTGATGGAAATGGGCGTGTTACTGAATGCTGTGACATAGTGACTGGCATTCATGGCAAAGTTGCAAGCACGGCAGGAGGTGCATTTGAAAAAGCCCATTTTGGTGGTCTTAGTAAGTTTGGGAGGATTTTCAGGTGCAATCCTATCAAGAGCATCACGCATGGATGGCGCACGCCGGAACGTGATGGTAGGTGTTTCACTTAGCATTGGACCTAGAATGGGATCCGTCAGAATGATAGGCCATTCCGTGCCAATAATGCGCCTGATTTTGCGCTCCTGTGAGCTAAAAGTAGTTATGAGCCTGACAGTACGCTGGGAGTCATCTTGGTTGTCATTAGTGTTCGCAGTACGGGGCTCCCTGGGCTTAAGTAATGTGGCCCTGTCTAATGATGAAGCTTTAGCTAAAGCTTGATCAAGTATTGCTCTTGAGTACCCTCTTTGCAGGAAGCGTTGTTTAGATTCTTCGAGGCACATTGCCAAGGAATCAGGGTCGCTGCAGATTCTGTGAATACGAATACATTCGCCAAAGGGGATACTACGGATGGTGTGAGCGGGATGGGAGCTACGTGCGTGCAAGATGGAATTTCCCGCCGTACTCTTGCGATGTAGTTTGGTCATGAGGGTGTTGTCCCTGATGAACAACTGTACATCCAAAAATTCAGCTTCTGAACTGCTAAGGTTAGCAGTGAATTTCAGATTTAAGGTGTTAGCATTGCAATATATATATATGTTTTCCAAAAGATGCCCCGTAATTGAAGACACACTCACAGTAGATGTGTTCTTCATGAACATTTATTTCCAAAACCGGCATTTTTCTTCCCAATAAATCTTGTAGCCTGACAAGTTTCAGAGCAACTTGCTCCTTTCTCAAAGGCATGCTGGCAGTTCACGAAGCTTCACACACCCTCTCTTCCCCTCTGCATATTTAAATAGTTAATTACCCTCCGGTGGGTCTCTGTTGATTTGCGCTGGTGCTGCATGCTGGGATTCGAAGTATGTGCAAAGTAATTCTCACCCTCCAGTGGGTTCCATGATTTCTGCCTCAATGACAGCATATTAAAACAGTTCTTTTAGCCCTCCAGTTTTGATCAGAAAATAATGTCCGCACTCGCTCAATACGATAATTTGGGTTTATTCAACAAGAGACTCCAATACAGCCCCCTTCACCTACGCGTTTCGACCGCAGGTCTTGTTCACAGTGTTGCCACTAGTCCATTGTCTCTTTCTAACTTATAGACCTTCCAGTCCTTTTAGCATATAATGATGCATTCTGGGTGAGGTAGTTTTTAGTAACTATTGGAAACTTTAACGTTTGTTTTGCAGAGAATTTTTTAACAGTTTATAGTTCTTAAGATCACTTAAGGCTTTTTGAAACCTTCCAATTGGTTTAACAGAATCTCTTTGACCAATATTCGTCGTTTTTCACGATAGGAACATCCTATCAATCCTCTGTAGGGGTTTGAAACGACAGAAATTAAACAGGCAATCCATCTTATGGTTTAGACGCGTTTGCTGTTCATTGTGATGTTTGTTAAGTATGGGCTTAGGGCCCATGAGATTCCCTTTTGGACCAACTGGTTTGTACTCAAATGTGTTATTGGGCTCAGTGCCCATATAGTCTTAAAAAGTGACCTGTATCAAATTCTGGCATCCATGGTTTTTCAAGCAATCAATCATAGTCCGAATCAAGTCCCTTACATAATTGTTCACAGGTGGACATACATTTCCTCGTCCATGTTCAATCCTTTCGGCGTCTTAGTTTGAAATCTAATAATAAGGCGTGACTCCAATCGTCTCAGTTGGAGTTTTTTGTTCCCTCCTCTTTCATCTGGAAGGATGGTTGCCAATCCGCTGTAGCGTACATCTTTCCAAGTTTTTCCTGTATGTTGAAGCATATGTTTTGCTATGGCGAAGCACATGTCGCCATTTTGAATGGCCCTAATGTGTTCAAGAATTCTTTTGTGTAAAGGACAAGTTGTCATGCCAATATCGTTTTTTCCGCATGCACACGTCAACATGTATACCACATGCGTGGTTTTGCATGTGATAGTGTCCTCAATATTGAAGACCTGTCCTTGTGGGTCTGTTAATGATTTAAGAGATTGCCCTATAGTTCATGCCTTGCATTGATGGCATTTGTTGAAGCCTTTTTGTCTTGATGTTAGCCAATCCTTTTTCTTCTTCAACTGGAAACGACTCCTTACTAGTTTGTCTTGTAGTGAGGGTGGTTTTCTGAATGTCATAAGGGGGTACTCGCCTAATTGACCACCAATGTCAGGATCTTTCTTGATGACATTCCAATATTATATATATATATTTTTTTTTTGAACATCGATATTGTTGACAAACAGTAAAAGATCTATGGGCCTAATTACGACTTTTGCATAGTTGTGCGTGTTTTCTGCCAACACAGATGTGACTAAGCCGCGTAAGGACTGCCTGCTTTATTACGAGTTAAACTTGTGTAAGGCAGATGGTCCTTTGCCTTTCCCATGGAGGTGCCCAGAAAACAGGCACCGCAATGGGAACGGTCCATGCGGTGATGGAACTTTAGAGGAATACAGACAGGGGACACATGGTGTGCCCCCTTGAATATAGTCCCATGGCAGGAGGGCAACGGGAGAACTGTAGGGCCCCCTTTGTTCCTCCACTGCCATCCTTTCATGGCGTGGAAATGGCTGGCGGCAGGGCAGGACTGGCCAAAGTGGGCACCGGGCATTTCCCTGGTGGGCCGGAGGGCTGGGGGTCAGTTTTGAGGCCATGGAGGGCCACTTTTCTTACAGGGTGCCGGTTTTGCAGCAGTACTGCAAAATCGGCACTCTGTAAGGAAAGCTGGAGCAGTGCTTAGCCGCTAACACCTCCCTCCCCTCCTATTCCCAGGGCTGGTGGAGAAGCAACCTGCTGGTTGCTGTTCCCAGTCCGGCCCTGGCTGGCAGTGGCAGAGCTAATAATAGCTCAGTGGAACTGCCCCAGTCCCGCTGAGCATCTTACATTGTGGCGCAGCTCCGCCACCGCTGGGGAATGACTTCTCCCTGGTGCAGCCCGTGGTCTTTCTTCGCAACAACTTTTAAAGTCCTAATGTGGCGGATGATGGATCGCCACTGCTGCGCCACCGCAAATGCGGCAGCCGGAAGACCACTGCACTCGTAATCAGGCCCAGGGGCGGATTGGCACTGCGGGCATTCGGGCATCGGCCGAAGGGCCGGTGTTTCAGTGCCCTCTGTGGGACGTTTTTTTTCTCCCCATTCCCAGTCCACAGAGACTGCTCTCCGCTGTCTGCTCTCTGTCGACTGGGAAAGGGGAGAAAAAAAACGGCCCACAGAGGGCACAGAGACAGCGACAGAAATGAAAGCGCTTAACTGTGCAACCATACAGCGATTATCAGCTGTGGCCTCTACTGCACCCCCTGCCCTGCAAAGCAATCACGCTGAGGCTGGGCTGGGGAGGGGTGATTGTTTACAAGAATCGGCCTCCCTAGGGGCCAGGTGTTGCTCAGGCCTTTTGAGCCATTTTCACCTTGGCCCCCCTGGGGCCCACGCAACCAGGGAAACAGTGTTAGTCTTAACACCTCGCCCACAGCCCCTCACATTCAGGGCACAGTGGGCTAGGAAGAATGGGTCTGACTGCGGGGGCCAGGTGAAGTTTTGAAAGCGCACAATCTTCACCTTAGCCCCCCCCCCTGGCTACTTTGGATGATCCAGCAGCTGTGTTTTGTGCTGATTAATTTACAAATTGCAGGGGCCTTACTGCTGTTCATGTGCTCCTTAGCTGAAGGTCTGAGGAGGGCTGAGTATGTTAGTAATAGCAGGGCTTCACTGCTTTTCAGGTGCTCCTGTGCTGGAGGGCTCGAATAATTTTGGGATGGAAAGGGCCATGCTGTTTTTTCAGTTGCTCAGCATGTAGGCCATTGTCACCTTGGCCTTGTGTCCTGCGCAAGAACAGTATCCTCCCATTTTCAGTCCTTGTCTGTGCATAGGCATAGGTGGCCTAACGCCAGAGATGGGGATTCAAGTTTGAGTCCCAGCGTCTGCTCAACAACCTGTGATTCTGGGCAGATCACTTCCTCGCCCAGGCCCATAAATAAAAAATCAGATCATGTGTACTGTAATTGGTACTCATGAATAGAACTCAAATAGCCTTTGTCTTGGGCTGAATTTACACTATATAAAACTGCCAAATGGTAAAACAACTATAAAAAATAACCGTTTGTTCATGCTTTATGATTCTGCAAAGGGACCATGACAATTAAAGAGGACACTTTATAAAAAACATGTCCATATCAGTGAAAGGGTGAATGGATGAATGAAAGGGTGAATGGATGGATGATGAGAGAGAATGGATGGATGGATGAGTGAAATGATGGATGGATTGATTAATTGATAAGTGAAAGAGTGAATGGATGAACAGATGTGTGAAAGATTGGCCGTAAAGATGGATGAGTGAGTGAAGGGGAGGGTACATGGGCAAAAGATTGGATAGATGAGCGAAGGAGTGAAAGGATGGATGAGAGAAAAGATGGATGGATGATTGAAAGGATGGATGAGTGATAGGGTCGATGGATGGATGCATGCATGAGTGGATAAGTAGATGGATAGTTGGGTGGATGAAAGGAAGGATGGATGGCTAAGTGAAAGGGTCGATGGAGAGAGAAAGGGAGGATGGATGACTGCAAAAGGTGAATAGGTGGAAGGATGAGTGACTGGGTGGATGGATAAGAAAGTGAAAGGATGGCTGGATGGGTGAGAGGTAAAATGGCTAGATGTATGAGTGAAGGGATGGATTGGGTGAAAGGGTGGATGGAGAGAAAAAGTGAGGATGGATGTGTGGATGACTGAAAGGGTGAATGTGTGGAAGGATGAGTGACTGGGTGGATGGATGAGTAAGTGAAAGGGTGGCTGGATGGGTGAAAGGGTAAATGGATGGATGAGTGAATGGATGGATGGATGGGTGGAAGAGTGGATGAATGGGTGAATAATGGATGGATGAGTAAAAGGGTGGATGGAAGGATGGATGAATGAAATGATGGATGGAAGAATACATGATGGATAGGTTTGAAAATGGTTGAATATGTTTGGATCTGGATTAGCGGCATCTTGTGCTTGCCACTTTACATCTCACAAAGACTATCCAAGTAGATCTACCCGACCATTTCTCTCACCAAACATGCCTGCTCAGAACCATGAATTGTAAACAAAATATCAGACTGGACAACCTAGTGCTGTAACAATATATATGGATTATTATCATATGAAATATCACAAAAAGATCCGCACACTTGATCAAAGCTGCGTGCATACTGAAAAACCGTGAAGTACACGATTGGTTCAACCTGATATACACCTATTTTGACTAGTGCTTAAATGGTTGTCTATTTACTTACTTACATAATAATGCGCAACCTCCTCTGATGGGTCTGTAAAACTTACCTTTTGTCCAGAAGTTTTGTTCTGAATTTTGACCCTTTGTCCTGAATTTTTACACTCCCCATCCTGAATTTGCACCCATGCCAGCTGGTCACCCTAGTCCTGACCCCGATCCCTTCCCCCGAAGCAACAGATATGAATAAAACTGTGTTTTTTGTATATAGACATCACCTGCTGGCTGTGAAATAAATTTATGACTAGATTGCACAGATACATTTTTTCAGCATTCTTTACACCCCAGACTGCCTTTTCCTCATTTGTGAATTCTTACTTTTGTTATTACATGTTCTGTTCCCAGAAATTCCAGTCTTACCCTTTCTCCTTGACTTTGTACTAGATTTCTGGTTTATGTGATTATTAGAGTCTGGGACATAGCTGGTTAGGAAAGAGTATCTACTGACATTGTGCAGGGCGTTAAGACTGCAAGTAAGTATTCAGTTATCAGAACTGCAGTGCTCCTAATCTTTACCAATGTTACTTACTCTGTAAGCTTTAAAAGGCTTAATTTACTAAATATTTCTGTACGAATTAGACCTCAAAGAGTAACTAAATAGTGTTTCATGAAAGGGCACGCCCCATGAATGTGGGCCACGCCCCTTAACTGTATGTCACTCCCCTTAAATGTATGCCACGCCCCTTGAACGTGGGCTACTTTTTTCGTCAGTACCCGGGCCAAATTGTGATCCCAATCCGACCCTGATCAGGCCCTAAATACTTATCTTCGATGAATCTGTCAAGATGTGCTTGCAGTCACAATATTTTTACCACAATGTTCTGGCACAACTGTTTATATGACTTGCTATTCAGGTACACATCTTGTTTTAACTTTAAACAAATAAAAGATTCCCCTGTAAACTCATTTTATTATGCGGTGAAACGTAATCATGGCCGAAAATTGTGGTCTTTATAGCAAACGACGACTATGGCTAACACTAACTCTAAACTGGTAGCCGTAGGTGTTTTCTCCTTGGAAAGAGATATGTAGACTTTCCTGCTGAGCTTAAGTTAATGTCTCCCACAAAACTGAAATGCGCCAGCCCTCGCAGGTCTGATATTTTAAAACCTACAACGGCAATGACATATTTAATTTGCGTAGAAGCTTAGCTGAGTCGCGTAGACCTCTGAATTCCCTTTTGGTGTTTGATATTGAACATCTCTAAATGCACAGGCCTGTCTCAGTGGAGGAATCAATATATTATAATGTCACCTTTTGATTTTGACGATACATTCATCATTTCTGTTGGCCTTTGGGCTTTAGTAATATGTACATGATTAAATGCATGTTCCATGTTCGTCTGTTCAAAGGGGAGGATGGGTGTCTTTGGGGAAATCTGGTGTATTTGTTAGGTTGACGACCTTCTAGTCTCCTATCCCCACCAGGGGACAGCACTTCAAGGAAGGAATACTTCTTGCACCTGCGCTGTTGTGGCTTTTTTGTTCGTCATGTTGCATTTAAAACACACCCTCCTGTTTAATATACGAGTAACTTCAAAATAGTTTCTTTCTCGGAAAATGATACTCAACACAAATAATAAAACTGTAAGTGCAGACGTGCATCAATTGTGACAAAGAACATTAGCATTAGACCAATTAATAAGTTATGGAGGTAGAAACATAGAGCCAGGGAACTTTGCAGACATGTTTAGTCAAATCATTTGTTTGATTTATGCACCCTTCTGTTTGCTTGAACTTTGTAATTTGAAATTCCAAGAGTATTGAAGCATCAAGGGATGTTTGTGTGTCAAAATGTAAAAGACAAGCGGTGAAATCAAAAGGAGTTACAGAAAGAGGGATACAAAGAAAAACCAGCACGGATAAAGCAAACATATCAGTTGAAATATTTTCCCACTAATTTTGAATATGCTCTTGCATAAATGAATAATTTTATTTTTTATTAATGCATGCATTGTAGAGCAGGAAGAGGAACACTTTAGAGAGAACATAATTGTATTGCATCAGCAGTATCACAGACAAAATAATCTGTACGTAGAACAAAATGGTGTGGAGGGTCTGCTTGTCATCGGATTGGAGTAGGGTGGAAACATAATTCGAAAAGTACTAGACAGCTGACTAAATAGATGTAATTTACATGTTAATTTCAGACATGTGCATTTTACAATCACACATGTTTATAATTTCAGGCTTGTGACAAGGAGGGTAAACTAAAAATCAGAAACTAGAATTGGTAGGGCACAGATGAATAGTTAGAAAATTGCCCTAAAGGAAAGGCAAATATAGATACACACTCACGTTGGTCTGTAGATGCAATTTTTTAATTCCTCAGCAGAGTGGACAATCCGAGACAAAGGGAGTAAGGGGCATGGGTAGGTATTTGCAACTGACTTTGGTGGATTAGAATTTATATTTTTTATAAAGCATGAACCAGGCCTCAAAAGGGGGGCAGAGCACTATTTCACTATAAGAATCATTGGCAAAGCCAAAGGGTCTTGCTTTAAAGTTGTAACAAACGGACCCATCATTTGTGCATGCTGATATTTGTATGTGCTAACTCATTAAAGCCAAACCAATTGCTTTTGGCAAAGCTTTTTTTTATGGGAAAACGGAAGGGGAAGCACAATGGATGTGTAAGAGATGAGGAAAGCAACAGGAACCACTCATAGAAGCGAAACAGACCAGAAAATAGACATGAATGGAAAGACAGGTCTCTCATTTGTAGTCTTTAAAATTAAGGTAGACACTAGGAGTCTATGATGAAAAGAACACCAATATGGTTTGCATTTTTTCTCATATTCAACCATGACCGCTGTAGCAGAGAAAGTGCAGCAAATTGTGCCTAAAAAAGGTGAGTCTACTGAGGAGAAGAGGTGGAGAATGTGTGGGGACAAAATAGACGTTTACACCACAAGTTCTCCACACCTTTTCTTCTTCACACCTACTCATGGAAATAGAATTGAGTCCCACAGCGTATTGGGATCGCTTTTATTAACCGCCAACTTGGAAGCGAGGGCTTCATGTGAAAGTGCATAGCGTGAAAGGGTCACTGTTCACAGTGATTTTCTTTGACAGATATCTCTAACTTTTTATGGAAGGCCAGCGTGCAAAAAGAGAACAGCTTTAATGCATCAGCTCCTTGGCTCCATAGACTGAAATACTAGCACATGCAAGAAAAACACATGCAGATCAATTAAATACATAATTTTCCCTTTGCTGACCTACAGTGAATTCAGCTCCGGCTCTGGGTGGAGACTCAAGGAGAGTAAGTGTTAGCTAGAGGTTGCCCATGAATAAAAATGTAATCAGGGTGATCCAGTCTTGTAATGGTTGGGCCTCCGTTTATAAAATAAAAAATAAATTGCATGACAATGGAGTAATATAAACTTCTAGTAGGAAACTTTATATAAATATCGGGTTATTAATAAAGGCAATCATCAGATTCAACTCATGCAGCACATAGCATTGATTGAGTGTTAATCTTACAGCTTACAGAGCAGTGTATGCAAACTTAGCATTTCTAATGGATTTACTTTTTTCACTTCGAAAGCCTTTACACCACATGCATGTTGATGCTATTGTTCCGTAAAAAAGGTTTAAATCCACAGGATCAATGTGAGCAGTAGCGACCCGTGGTGGGAGTGCTGCCGGGCGCTGACGTGGGGCGGGGGAGGGTCAGAGTGGGGGGTAGTAAAGTCCGGAATACGTCCGCACAGAGGTAAGTACACAAACAAATAAATAAAACTAATTTAGTTGCCCACGCTGCATCGCCATCTGCCGTCGACACCCACCAAACCCCCTACTCCACTGCGCTCACCTGCACAGGCCGCGGCTGGCTGCAAGTCGGGGAAAACAACTAGAAGACATGTAAACTTTAACAGTTCTTGAAAGTATACATGAGTGACTTGAATGGCGGATTGGGTACGTGTTCAAGTCCACACAGGAGGAGACAACAAGAGAACTATTAATATGGCCAGACACTATATGGCATTTGTAAAGAACCTGCCAGAGTGAGATAAATGAGGAGGGAGAGTGTATTGGTGGCTGAAAGAGTCATGAGTTGGAAACAAGACCATGCAGCCTTGGTATTTAGCACCCAACATTCATTAGAACCTGCAGGAGGCTTCTAACCAAAACTGTTGTCCCCATCACTTATTCTTTTACAAATTAAGCAGTGAGAAACACACACATATAGAGGACTTCTTAAACAGACAGACTGCAAGTGTCCAATAGCAAAGTTTTCCTTTGCAAATAAAAACACATTTTAATCTGAAATATGCAAATGTAACTTAAATAGTATGCAGGAAAAGAAATACGAGTTTGTAATAGGTAACCAAACCATATTTAGGTGTTATAAGCCTACAAGTGATGTAAAAAAGTACTCATTTAACTTAGCCTAATTTTTTATGCCATTTTAATGGAGAATCCACACGAACATTATATGACTGTTTTTGAACGATGAATTTTTACTTGCACAAATTATTTTCCTCTTCTGCTGTAGATGTTCTAATTTTTCAGAAGCCTTCTGTTAGTTAGACAATAGGGGTTTGTTTTTTAGGTCTCGCCTGTCAATGCGCATGCACATTGAGCTTGCGAGACTATAGGGGCTTAAACAGACTTTAACTAGACTGGCGATTTGATGCTGTGCCCGTGCGCTTTTAGGTCAATGCGCAAGCGCAGTGAGCTAAAATGCGCGTGGACAGCATCAAATCGCTTGACATCTGTTCCCCAGCTTGGAGCCTCCGCTCCTGCTCTCTCCTGGTTGCTCCTCTCCTAATTATTCACGGCCGGCCGGCCGTACTTTCATTTTCACGGCCGGCAGGCCGTGTCTCGTTTTATTTTCTCAATATTCTTGTCTCTCTGGCTGTTCACTGTGTTTTTTTGTTTTGAACTGCCACAGACGCCGCGCTCCCCAGCCGCCAGCACCTCCCCTCTCACTCCCTGCAGAAAAAAATAATGGTACTTCATCTGATTTGTTCACTCTTACACATCTTTTCTCCCTTCTACTCCTTAACCATGTACTGCGCTACATTCCTTTCTCTGTTTGAAATGTTCGTGTGCAATTTAACATTTTCTTTTCTGCCTCTATCTGTTGTTCCATTACTTGTCCCCTTTCCTCCATTTCATAGCCCGGATCTGTGAACTAACCTCACCTCACACCATTCCTCCATATTGATTGTATTCTTAGTCTACCTCCATCCACTCCAATGTATCTCATCCTCATGCGTACTTCGTTCTCCCGTGCGTCTCACACTACCTCCTCACCCTCCATCCTAATAACGTGCACTCGCATGTCCTCTCTCTCCCTCCCCCCAACCCCAATCCTGGGCCAACTTCAAGTCCCTGGCCGCAATGGTTTGTCTCGTGTAATGCTTCCGGTCAGTGTTCTTGCGAACCCTGCTTTTAAATCATCCTCCTTTCTGATGAAAACCAGCTCAGTAAGGCAGGCGGCTGCTTGGATGGTTGAAAAATGTACTCTGTGAGGGCAGAACGCAGACATAGACAAGCGGGATCCCCGTAGGACACTAAATGCCTAGGGCTGGGAACATTGAGCCCTCTAGGGGAGTGCCCTTCTTTGAAGTGAATCCCATCTCCATTGGAAAGTCAACCCCTTACACGCAAAAGTCCCACCCCTATGTAATTAGCATTTGTTCAAGGACCCTTTACCGTTTTGAAAAGAGGTTTGCTCATCCCAATTTAGAGAGCCCCCACCCTTTTGATGATTGCCCTGTCCTCAGAGATGTTTGCTTTGTTAAAATTCTTAAGAGAGAAGCCTTCCTCGTTTGGGTTAGTTCTGACTATTTGGCATGAGCTGTGTCTACTTCAATGTAGCCTGGCGCTTTACAAGCTTAATAATTCCATACAGTTGCAGAGGTTTCCTTTGAATCCGTATTTTCTTTCAGAATGCCTTCCCTCCAGTGATTTAGCATCAGTCAGAAACGTTGTATACCCTAGACCAAATCAAGTCATTTCTGTCGTCTTGAGGACTGCCTGCAACAGGAACATAGAATTGAAACCACAGTTACAAATTCGTCCAGTCTCTGAAACAATGTAAAAGGAATATGTTTGGGGAAACCTCTGTCTCCTCCCCCTCCCCAGCCAGCTTGGTGCCGCCAGCACCTCCCCTCTCTCTCCCCGCACACAGCCTTGCTCGCATCTCTCCTCCCCCTCCCCAGTGTTAAAAGTTAGGCCGCAAACGTCAACATTATCGGCGCCATCTTGCCCTTTTTGAGCCCATTCGTGCGCGTAAGCGGCAGCCATTTTGAGCACCATGGCCTCCCTGCCCCTCGCTGATAGCCAGCGCGTCTCTCTCTCTCTCTCCTAACCTCGCAAGCATCCCCCGCACGCTGACAACCCCCGCTCTCACATGCCTTGGGTCATAAACCCCTCTTCAGCGCAGCTCTGCCTCGGAATCCCATCCTGTTCCCAGCGCGACACCTCCCTTCATTCCTTTCATGGTCCCGGGTCCTTTGATACAACCCCCTTTTCCTGTGTGCCCGTTTGTCTTCCTCGTTCCCAGGCCGCCACCTGGCCCTGCGGATACTGTTTATTGCCCCCCGTACAGTAGGAAGCTTCCCCCATCAAAGGACCCTCGAGTTGATCAAAGCCCCCCACCCTATGAGATCCGATCAACCCCACACATTCCGTGAATCGGCGGAATGTCCAGCTGCGCGATAATCATCACCTATTGTGACCGGGGTGGGGACTTCAACTGTAAATGTGTGTGGGAACGGGCCTGAAGGGGAGATTCCGAGGATGTCTTTCCGTACATCAAAGGATTGAGAGAGATGTGTTTCATGCAATAAAGTAATAAACTCGTGCATAAGAGGCCAGGCCTCAGAGATGCAGTTAGAGCACCTCGAGAAGATACCCTGTTGTCTGATTTGATGTGTTCTGCTCCGTCGGAATAAAACTTCTGATTCCTGCCTTCCGGTCTCCAGCGCCTGCCTCTTTGTTTGGTAACTTGAGTGGGTATAGAGGCGGTTAACGCCGGGCAACTCTGAAAAAGGTCATCTGCCCGTACCTTTTTCTACAATTGGCGTCCCAAACGTGGGGCCCATCAGCGACTCGTGGATCCAGTGGGAGAGGTCCCGACGACAGAGTGAACGACTGCAACGATCGGGATAGCTCCTGTCCGATAGACCTCGTCTGACAGCCGATCATCCGAACTTCACTGGTTCCGAACAGACCTCTCTCGAGTGATCTACGGTCCTGACTGGGAACCATCAGGAGTGCCGCGAGGACTACGAAGAATAGAGGACGATCGGGCGCTGGATTCGGAAGACAAGAAACTGTCCATGCGGTCCGGGTAAGGTCGTGTAAACACGACAAATTGCGAAATGATTGTTTGATTGTTTGGAAAATACTAGTATTACTCTTTGTTGATTTGTTTGGAGATTCGCTGTCTGCAAACGGAGAAACAACAGGCTCTCTCTTTGCAAGCAGTGAAGGATAGGTAACGCAGACTTTTGTCCCCATTGTAATCCGTCGTGCCTATCTTTCTCCCCCACTGATTGATTGTTTGAACCCGAACTACTGTTCGTGGATTGTTCTCTGGAGATTTCCTTCTCCCCCACTGATTAATTGATTGAACCCGAACTACTGTTCGCGGATTGTTTTCTGGAGATTCTCTGTCTGCAAACAGGAAAGAACAGGTTCCCTCTTTGCAGATAGTGAAAGGGTAGGTGACGCAGACCTTTGCGGGCCTACTTATTCTCCCCACTGATTGTTTGATTGACCGAACATTGACTGTTCGATATTGGTTCTTGAGGTATTCACTGCCTGCAAACAACGTAGAATAGAAATATTCTGTCTAGTCTTTGCACACAGTGATAAGATAGGTAGTGCTGACTTTTGTCCCCATTGTAATCCGTCATGCCTGTCTTCTCCCCACTGATTGGTAGCCTGTTTAGCCCGGACCGCTTATTAGAGATGAACCATCCGGCTCCACCGGAAGGCACCCCTAATAAGGACATGTTCACAAAGCATGGATTGATCGCTATAGCTTATAGCAAGCTGTGGCATAAATATACGAAAAAGGATCGAGAAAGTCAGTGGCCACTGATAGGATCCTTCGATGATGATAAAATAAGCGCTCTAGAAACAGCCCTTGGTAAAAACAAGACAACGCCCACTATGCTTGATAGTTTCGGCATGTGGCGCAAAGAAACCGAACAACGTAAAAAGAGAACTGAGAGCAGGTTGGGAAAAGAGCTGCGAAAAGCAGCCCACCTAGCTGCCCAGAAACTAGAAGAAGAGATAAAGGAAAGAGAGGAAGCCAAACAGAAACTAGAAATGGAAACATCAAACCAGTGTCCGGTTAGAATGCCCTCCACGCTCTACCCTGAATTACCCTCGAAACAGCGAGCCAACGATGATCTGCTGTTAGGTCCTCCGATCATCTACATGCCCCCTCCATATGCCCCTTCCCAACCCTTAGCACAGCACCCACCACCCCCAGGTACAAACAAGAGTAGCGCCACAGCTTCGGCCCCCATGACCTTTGTGCCGGCCGAACTCCTTGTATTAGATACTACCCAAACGACAACGTTAGGTGACCCTGAGACCCGAAGGGTTGGTACTGCAAGGACATGCAGACTAAACAAAGATGAGCGAGCAGGGATTGACAAGATAGCAAGGACACTGGTAGAAAGGAAGGAAGATGAAGAGTATATCACGGATATGTTTAACTCGTATATAGGAAGTCACAGACGACATTTTACCGTACGACTGTGTTACCATGTCTTGAACGCATACGAGGACCGATATCGAGACAAAGGTCCCGAGAGCCTAACGACTCTGTACCGGAAGGTCGATATCGGGGATGAGGGCGAGTGTGATGTGACGGACCTCCTCATGCGTATGCTTGAGGTTTTCCGCCACCTCACTGAACAAGAATCGGGAGCTAAAACCATGACATCCGTAGCGACCGAACCACGAACTGAGCAATCTAACGCTATGATGCCGATACGAGAGGCTGCCCCTTACTGGGTTCCTCCACGAGGTGAAGGGACTAACGATGATGCAAACCACAAAGATGCAAAAGGAAGTGTAGTGTACAACTGGGTCTACCAACCATGGGACCGGCAAGAGATTCTGACATTCCGGAAATCTCTGCCTGACCTACGTAAAAACCCTACTGCCTTCTATACTGAATTGGGTACAGCCCTAGGTTCAACGATTATGACCCTGGCTGACATCGACTTGTTCTTCGGGTTATGTCTACTAGCTGATGTGTGGAAGCAAATCCGGAAAGTCGACCACCTTGAGCTGTTTGGACATACCTGGTCACAACTCGATGGCATTGATAAACAACGAGAACCTGGGCAAAAGCCTTTGAAATCCATTTTAGACCTCCCAGATAAAATCGTGCAGAAATTAAAAACCCTGATTCCAGAAAAGAAAGTGGACTGGTCGATAGTAACGGCCTGTCGCCAGAAACCCCAGGAGGATGTATCGGACTACTTCTCCCGGTTTGAAACGGTGTTCTCTGATTACAGCGGCCAGGACATGACCACTGCAACCGGACACCATCTGTTTGTCCAGATTTATGTTAAGGGTTTGACACCAGAGGTCTCCCAGAAACTGCAGGCCAGCGAGAGTAGTTGGGCAGCCTCCAAACCTGCGGCTATCCTCCAGATGGCCCAATATTATGAACATCAGAAAAATGAAAACGATAGAGCAACAGAGAAAAAGAAGAAAGACTTGAAAGAGAGGGTGATGATAGCACAACTGCAAGGGGTGACTATAGGACGAGACCAATACAGGGGAAACTATCAGACGAACGTCCCTAAAACTGCACTTCCCAAGGACCGCACTTTGACTCCCCACATTGGACGTACGGACATTAGAGAGGACCAGTGTGCTTTCTGTAAAGGGACTGGCCATTGGAAATCCCAATGCCCGGTTCTTTTGGAAGTAATCAGAAACAAAGACCCCAAGGAAGTGGACCGAGAAATAGGGTACAGCAGCGAGGGCCCCCAACTGACACGACTAACGACAGATCAGGCAGACCAAATACATTTGATCGACCCAGAGAGAACCAGTGCCAGCAATCTGACTACGATGACGCCCACGACTTTGCATAGGACTGCCAAGGGCAAGGGAGGGATCCAGTCGAGCTCTATGTTGACCAGCAAGGCCCTTATGTCACTGCTAAGGTCTTGGGTACAAAGTCTCCATTTCTGGTAGACACTGGCGCAACACGTAGTGCGTTATCTAAACGACTGATTCCAAGGGCACCCTTGTCTGGCTCACTTATAACATCGACAGGTTTCGATGGAACGCCCTCCACTAACCCTTTGTCCGCTCTGATCCTCTTCGACTTAGAAAACAACACCACTGACACCACGTTTTTGCTTTCCTCCAATAGCCCTGACGCCATTATGGGACTCAACTTATTGAAACACTTCCGAGCGACAATCAGATGTTCTCAGGACGGAGTTCGAGTTTTCCTTTACGACAACCCCGTTCTGCTTAGATATTGCCCTCCCCGATGCATGTTTTCCATCACTGACGCTGACACATCCCTGCTTGACACTCTGCCTCCGTACCTGTGGGCCAAGACAGATTCGGACGTAGGGCGCATGATGATTGACCCAGTGCACATTACAGTCCGACCAGACGCAACACTCCCAAAACTTCCACAATATCGGATATCGCCCGAGGGCAAGAAGGCATTGGTAAAGATTATTCAGTCACTGATAGACGCAGGAGTGGTAGAGGAAGTGGTTAGCAACGTTTGCAACAGCCCTATCTTGCCCATCATCAAGAAACAAGGAGAGGGAGATGAGAAAGCGTACCGCTTCATCATCGACCTTCGAGAGATCAACAAAGTGGTTGTACCCCAGTACCCTGTGGTCTCAGACATCACCACCATCCTGACTTTGATTCCTTCTACTGCCACCACCTTCTCTGTCATTGACCTCAAAAACGCATTCTTCTCCATCCCCATCCACCCAGACAGCCGATATCTCTTCGGCTTCACCCTAAAAGCCCGCTCATATAGGTTCTGCCGAGCACCCCAGGGCTACACAGAAAGCCCTAGCATCTACAGCCAGGCCCTCAAGAGACAACTGGATCAGGTCCAGTTACCCGATGGAGTGGTGTTAGTGCAATACGTCGATGACATCCTTTTGGCAGCCGACACCACTCCATTAGCAGTCACAGCCACCATTCAACTCCTGCACTTCCTTGCGGAAAATGGCCACAAGGTCTCCAAGAAGAAGTTGCAATTCTGCCAACCCCAGGTCACTTACTTAGGCCACCTTTTGTCCAAAGACGGAAGGAAACTCACTCCCAACCGGATCCAAACCATTCTTGAAACTCCTGTCCCAAAGACTCAGAAACAGGTTCGCTCCCTACTAGGCCTCACCTCCTTCTGCCGACAGTGGTTACCAAACTTTAGCCTCATTGTGAAACCGTTGCTTTCTCTGCTGGCTAAAGATGTCCCCTTCCCGCTCCCTTGGACCCCTGAGTGCCAAACCTCCTTCACTGAACTACGAGATGCCCTTTGTTCGGCCCCTGTCCTAGGTACCCCCGATTACACAAAGCCCTTCTCCCTTTACACTCACGAAAGGGAGGGGTGCGCTTTATCTGTCCTGACCCAGTCCATTGGCCCAAAGCAACGACCATGCGCTTGCTTCTCTGCCACTCTTGACCCTGTAGCCAGAGCCTTGCCTGCCTGCCTTCGAGCTGTAGCTGCCGCTGCTATCTCTATCCGACAGAGTGAGGGGATCGTACTCTCGAATTCCCTCACGGTACTAGTACCCCATGCAGTTGACACCCTCCTGAACCAAACCAAGACGCAACACCTGACGAGTGCACGACTGACTGGATACGAGCTGACTTTGCTTGCACCCCATATCACCCTGAAAAGATGCACCACACTGAACCCGGCAACTCTGTTACCCTTCCCAGAGAACGACCCCAATGTGCCCCCTGTACATGACTGTGTGACTCTTACGGACGAACAGACTAGAAGTAGGGTTGACCTCAGAGACACAGCTTTTCCTGACCCTGACGGAGAGCTGTGGGTGGACGGTTCTTGCATCAAACTCCCCGATGGCACCACTTCAGCTGCCTATGCAGTCACCACGGCTCGAACTGTAGTCGAGACAGCCCGCATCACGCAACGATCTGCCCAGGCAGCGGAACTGATTGCCCTGACACGAGCCTGCATCCTAGCAGCAGGAACCACAGCAAACATTTACACCGACAGCCAGTACGCCTTCGGGGTGGATCACCATTTTGGGCTCCTTTGGAGGGAAAGGGGATTCTTGACCTCACACGGCACCCCCATTTTGCACGGAGATCTAGTCTCCGCCCTGATCGAAGCTGTCCTTCTCCCCAAAAAGCTTGCGGTCATCAAATGCCAGGCACACAAAAAGGTGACAGACATTATTGGACAAGGAAATGCACTAGCCGACATCACTGCTCGAACGACAGCTGAAAATAGGACGACGACACGTATGTACGTGACCAGGTCACAAGCAGAAAAATGGACTGACGCTAGGGACACTATTAGAGACATTCAAATGGCTAGCACACAACACGATTGACTGAATGGACACGGGTGGGATTAAAGGACGATGAAGGCTGCTGGCGGACAAAAGACACAAACAAGTGGTTGCTACCTGACTCATACCTGATTCCCATACTGACTATGGCACACTCCCCTGCCCACATAGGATCAGCCCCCATGATTGAACTTGTCTCCAGAGTTTGGCACAATGATAAAATCACAGACTCCGCCAAACGTCTGGTCCAACAATGCTTGATATGCCTGCAACACAACCCCGGGAAAGGAACTGTAGTACCCCGGGGAGGGTTTGGGGTCCCGAATCACCCGTTTGAAGTCCTGCAGATGGACTACATCCATCTAGACAGATGCCAAGGCCTGAAATATGTACTTGTTGTGGTATGCGCATTTAGCAAATGGGTGGAAGCATACCCAACCCGTGACAACACTGCTATGGCCACTGCAAAAGTACTGTTAAAGGAATTTTTCCCCCGTTACGGCCTTTGTCGAATTTTATGGAGCGACAATGGCCCCCACTTCATAGCCGAAGTCATCCAGCTCATCTTAAAGGGGCTGGGCATCAAGCAGAAGTTCCACGCAGGTTCCACCCCCAGTCTGCTGGACTTGTTGAGCGACACAATGCCACACTAAAGCTAAAACTGGCCAAGATAGTGGCTACCACGGGTCTGAAATGGCCAGACGCCCTCCCACTGGCATTGCTATCGATGCGTTCCACCACCACCAAACATCACTTGACACCTTATGAGGTTGTTTTCGGTCGACCCATGAGCGTCTGGTCTGCACCGAAACCAACTTCCATTCATGACGTCCCGGACGTCCTAATGTCTGATTATATGTATAAATTGACTGAAACTCTGTCTGTCATTCATCAGCAGGTGCAGCAGGCCATCCCCGATGCTTCCAGGGGTCCGGATCACGCCATCCAACCTGGGGATTTCGTGCTGATCCGGAATTTTCAGCGGTCGAAGAGTTTGGAACCCCGGTGGACGGGCCCCTGGCAAGTGTTAATCACCACCCGGACGGCACTTCGTGTGGAGGGGAAACGGCACTGGCTGCACGCACACCACTGTAAAAAGGTCTCCTCGACCCTGGCCACGACAGAAAGCATCGACAACCAAGAAGAGCTCCTGAACAAGGACCGACCGTCACTAACCTGCTATCCTGATACCGAAGCACTTGAACTTTCAAAATTCTCTGATCCCACTGTGCCATCCAGAGAAGGGTATTTCCTGCGTCGAAAGGAGGGAGCTTCGGCTAAGTAGACCACGGACTAAGTTAAATCTCAGAACGGTGACCTAAACACCACCAAGGGTCACCCGGAGAGAAGCTAAACGAAGTCTGTGGTTCTGCCTGCTACCGAGCACCTTGAAGATGATGGAAGCGCCAGATAAGAAGATGATGGAAGCGCCAAATAAGAAGATGATGGAAGCAACAGGAAATACCCACTACAGAAACCCAAGAACAGACAGACTCCACAACTCAAAGACAATTGCACTCTTCATCACAATCCTTTTCTGCTTTCTCCTCATGACCACGCTCTGGATTGTGGAAGAAAATGCACCTGCTCACGAAACATTCCTGACCACTACTCAGCCTACCACCATGAAGGAACATTATCTGATTTCGCTCTCTCCTCAACTCAGAGAGAGGCGAAAGGGGTTTTGGAATAACTCTTTTGTACAGCTACTTCACCAGCACAATCTCGCCACCAATGCCACCAACTGTTGGATCTGTGGGTTGCTACCCCACGCCACTGGACACTCGATACCATTCATCCCTTCACCCTTCTCAGTTCATGGCTCCTGCCTTGCTTGGCTGATCCTCCTGCAAGAAAGCTATAAGGACAATGCCACCTCCAGCAAAACCATGACGCACTTCTATCTTGGGGTCTGGCGAAACAAGACAAAGACACACTTCTGCCCGCAGACCTCCAATGACTCAATCCACCTGGACATCCCTGCTAAAGAACGAATTGAAATGCAGGTGTTCAACAATCCAACCAGACCCACCTTCTCCTACCTGCGGAAACAAACGGCTGCCACTCTGACTGTGGCCCTGTCAGTCATCAACGTCACAGGCCACATGTGCATAGAAGGGCTTGGGACACAGCTGGTAGGCCGCAGCGCCTGCCGTTTCACCAGAACTTTGGACTCCACCGATCCGCCTTCCTTTGTATCCTCTCCAAATATGTATTTCGTTTGTGGCACAAAGGCTTACACCTGGCTCCCCAAAGGCTGGGGGGGCACTTGTTTCATCTCCTTCATCCTTCCTCCGACTTATGTGGCTCCAGCAAATCATCATAGACAAAAACGAGCCAAGGATATTGAACAAGCCGACTCAACAGGAGCGCAGCTCCTCGATGCTATGAAGGGACTTGTTCCACTCTGGGGCCCGATGGCAAACAGCCGTGCCATCCGACATCTGACTCAGGCAGTTGAGACAACAATGAACATCACGGCTGGTATCCTTGCTAACAACACCGCCGAGCTTCAAGCGGTCCGCTTGGTGGCACTCCAGAACCGCCTTGTCCTAGATGTGGTTCTTGCGGACCGTGGTGGAGCATGCCGCATTATTGGGTCCAGCTGCTGTACATACATACCGGACAATTTACCCTCAGTGTACAAAGCCATCGAACATCTTCACAGACTCTCTTCAGAAGTCCACCAGGAACAGGAAGAATGGTCGCTTGGTGGTTGGTTCTGGAACACCGTTAAGAACTGGGGCTGGAGACTGTTCACCATTATTATTTTTATTATTTTTATTTTTTTTATTTTTTGCACTTATAATGCGCGCAGATACCCACAAAGGGTTTCCCGGCGCAAAGATTGGAAGGCTGAAAACACAGAAAGCGCAGAAAGCAACCTGTTCAAAGACCGCGATTATTTATCAAAGAGCCAGGTTTTAACGCCTTTCTTAAAGCTGGCGAGATTTTCCTCCTTACGCAGGGCTAAGGGAAGGGAGTTCCAAAGGACTGGTCCCAGATGGGAAAAGGACTTTCCCCCCATACGGGCCAGTTTAAATCTAGGAACCACAAAGTTTGCTCCATTTAGAGAGCGGAGGTTGCGTACAGGAACGTAGGGCCTAACCAGTTTTTGCAGGTACTTTGGTGCGGTCCCTGCCTTGATCTTAAACATATAGATCAACGCTTTGAACCGAACCCGGTTCTCAACTCTCAGCCAGTGCAGGTCCTTTAGGTACTTCAAGATCCTAGCTGTCCTAGGGATCTTACATAGCAGCCTGGCTGCGGAGTTCTGGACCAGTTGAAGCCGCCTAATCACAGCTAAATTGGAACCCAGATATAAGATGTACCGTAGTCAAGCCTAGATGTAATCAGTGCATTGACTACGGTCTTCTGGGTATCCAGAGGCAGCATCCAGATGATCTTCCGCAGCCATTTAAGGATAGTGAAGCACGTACCAGCTACTTTATTGACCTGCTGTTTCATCGATAAAGAATCATCGATGCATACCCCTAAGTTTCTGACTTGGGTAGCCGGGCTGGGAAAAGCACCCAAGGATGGCGGCCAATGGGTATCCTGCCACAGATCTCTCTTTTTACCTAGGAGAAGAATCTCCGTCTTCTCCCCGTTGAGCTTCAGCTGATTTGTTGACATCCAGCTGAAGACTTCGTGAAGACCTAATTTCAGCGCAGAGGGGGATGAAGGCTTTGAGTTGGTAAGAGAAAAAATAATCTGCGAATCATCCGCATATGTCATGAGTTCTAGACCTACTCGCTCTGCTAAATCGGCGAGAGGGCGGAGATACAGGTTAAAAAATAACGGGCTCAAAATTGAGCCCTGAGGCACGCCATGGGGTGAAAGAAAGGTGTCTGACTGAGCTTGCGAGGACGAGATCTGAAACGTCCGGTTGCTCAAGTAAGACGCGATCCAGTCTAGCGCTTTCCCTCCGACACCATCATCACTCAGCCTAGCAAGCAGTCTGTTGTGTGAGATGGTGTCGAAGGCCGCACTTAGATCAAGTAAGACAAGAGCAACCGTTTGCCCCTCGTCCAAAAGTCCCCTGATCTTCTCGGTGACTCCCAAGAGGGCGGACTCGGTGGAATGGCCCGCCCTAAAGCCTGACTGAGAAAAATGGAGTAAGTTGTTATTCTCCGTATATGTTGAGAGTACACCGTGAATATGCTTCTCTAAGATCTTTGAGAAAGCGGGCAACAGGGAAATTGGGCGGTAGTTGGCCAGCACCTCAGGATCAGCAGCTGGCTTTTTCAATAGAGGGCTGACCATGGCGTGCTTCCAAGCCGCTGGGACGGTTGCCAGATGAATGGAGGCATTTAATGTCTCAGCAATAGTCCCCAGGGCTGAGTCATCCAGTTGGCTCAGAATGCTAATGGGGAGAGGGTCACAGGGAGAACCTGATTTAATGGAAGCAGCTAAGGATTTCAGAGTGTCCAAGGAGATGGGTGGCCAAGAGTCAAGCCGTTGTCCTGTTGGGTTTACAGAAGATGGAACTTCCCTGTCATCCCTCACCAGGGGATTAATATTGGCAATAATGTTCTCGATCTTTTCCACAAAGTACGTGGCAAGATTTTGACATTTTTGAGGGGTCAGGGGGGGTGCGGCCGCCATATAATTAGCTCCGGACAGTTCTTTGACTGTATTAAAAAGAGTCCGTGCTTTATTGGCGGCAGTGTTGATGGTCTCTGTTACATAGCATGCTTTGGCTCTGGTGCAGGCCATGTGGTAGAGGTTTCTGGCCTTACGATATGTTTCCTTTTTTAGAGGATCATAATGTTTGCGCCATTTCCGCTCGAGTGCCTTACACTTGGTTTTTTCTAGCTTTAATTCATCATTGTACCAAGGAGCTGGGGGACGATGAACATTCCCTCTGCACTTGGTAACGGGCAAACAAGTATCGACTGCTCTCTCCAGCCAGGTATGGGCTTCCCGCGCAATCGTTTCCATATCAGTGCCCAGAGTGGGGGGGTGTATTTTTAGTGCATTCTGCAACTCGGTCAGGTCTAACCTTTTCCAATTTCTCATAAGAATTGGAGGCCAAGCAGAGTGTGGCAGCTTAGATTCAGTAAGAGTAATACTAAAAAGAGTTAAAAAGTGGTCTGACAAGCAAATAGGGTCAGTTTTCAACCATTTTAACTCCTGTATGTTGGATATAATAGGGTCCAACAAATGGCCAGCTTGATGAGTAGGGCCCTCATTCCGCAGTGTCATGCTCAAAGTAGTAAAATCTTCCAAAAGATTAACAACTGTGCTAATAGATTTGTCCTCCAAATGGAGATTTAAATCCCCCAATATAGTCAGGTTTTGGGCATTCAAAAAGTAAGGTGAGATAAAATTAGCCAAATTCGCAGCCCAGACATTGCTGCCTCCAGGAGGGCGATAAATTAAAAAACCAGAAAACGTAAAGTTTGGGTTCAGTGCAATTTTAAAAAATGCTGCTTCGCATCCGGGGATGTTGACCATTTCAAGATCACATTTAAATTCCCTATTAAAGATCACAGCAATACCCCCTCCTACCTGTCTTTCTCTATCTACTCTATCCTGATTCCTGTAGTTGTAATATGCGGTCTATGCTTAGGAATTCAATGTCTGCCACCTCTGTGTTCATTATGTACAAATTGTATTTGCCCTAAGGCCGTGGACTTTGGAAACGAACGCATGGGAGCATTATATGATGCTGAGGTTAGGAATTTGATGAAGATTGACATTGAGTAGGCAAGTTGGCTAGATATGTTGAAAAGGGAGGACTGTTAAAAGTTAGGCCGCAAACGTCAACATTATCGGCGCCATCTTGCCCTTTTTGAGCCCATTCGTGCGCGTAAGCGGCAGCCATTTTGAGCACCATGGCCTCCCTGCCCCTCGCTGATAGCCAGGGCGTCTCTCTCTCTCTCTCCTAACCTCGCAAGCATCCCCCGCACGCTGACAACCCCCGCTCTCACATGCCTTGGGTCATAAACCCCTCTTCAGCGCAGCTCTGCCTCGGAATCCCATCCTGTTCCCAGCGCGACACCTCCCTTCATTCCTTTCATGGTCCCGGGTCCTTTGATACAACCCCCTTTTCCTGTGTGCCCGTTTGTCTTCCTCGTTCCCAGGCCGCCACCTGGCCCTGCGGATACTGTTTATTGCCCCCCGTACAGTAGGAAGCTTCCCCCATCAAAGGACCCTCGAGTTGATCAAAGCCCCCCACCCGGGCCTGAAGGGGAGATTCCGAGGATGTCTTTCCGTACATCAAAGGGTTGACAGAGATGTGTTTCATGCAATAAAGTAATAAACTCGTGTATAAGAGGCCAGGCCTCAGAGATGCGGTTAGAGCACCTCGAGAAGATACCCTGTTGTCTGATTTGATGTGTTCTGCTCCGTCGGAATAAAACTTCTGTTTCCTGCCTTCTGGTCTCCAGCGCCTGCCTCTTTGTTTGGTAACTTGAGTGGGTATAGAGGCGGTTAACGCCGGGCAACTCTGAAAAAGGTCATCTGCCCGTACCTTTTTCTACAATAGCCGCAAGCACCTCACCTCTCTCTCCCTGCAGTTTCACGGCCGCCAGGCCGTGTCTCCCTTTATTTTTTCAGCCTCCCCTTTTTTCAGCCCCTGTTGTGCCGCCCGACTTGTTTATGTTTGTTTTCTTCCTGTTGTGCAGGATGTGGCCCCTCTCTCAGCCGTTAGCTTCTGCCTTTGCCAGTGCTTGTTAAATTGTGTCGTACGCACAGTCCATTGCAACCGCGGAGCCCAGCCGTTTGAGGTGTTATTTTTTTTCATACAGGCATACAGCCAAAGGGACCTAGATGTTGCTTCACACAGTACCAAGGCCATTTCACCCCCTCACCCACTCATCCTCACACACCCTCACTCACCCTCACACCCTCAACCCCCCTCACAACCCTCTCACCCTCACTCACCCGCACACCCCCTCACCCTCACACACCCTTACCCTCATCCCCTCACCCTGACACACCCTGTCACCCTCACACCCTCACCCTCACACCCCCTCACCCTCACACCCCTCACTCACCCTCACACCCCTCACTCACCCTCACACCCCCTCACTCACCCTCACACCCCTCACCCACCCTCACACACCTTCACACCCCCTCACACGCCCACTCACCCTCACACACCCATACCCTCACCCCCTCACCCTCACACACCCTCAGTCACCCTCACACTTCCTCATCATCACACACCCTCACATCCTCTCACCCTCACAAACCCTCACCCTCACCCACCCTCACACCCTCACCCACCCTCACACCCCCCCACCCACACACCCTCACTCATCCTCACCCCCTCATCCTCACACACCCTCACTCACCCTCACCCCCTCACCCCCCACTCACAACCCTCTCACCCTCACTCAGCCTCACACCCTCACACACCCTCACCCTCACACCCTCTCATTCGCACTTGCTGGAGACTCCTCTCTGAGTTTCTTTATACCTGTCTACATAGGAGGCTGCTTAGCCTATTTATTTGATGTCAGCTGAGAATACCTTCTAGCTTAATGTGCAATGGCTTTAGGCTTACGCATTCATTACCTCATCAGAACTCTTTATTGGGTATCTGAACTGACACCTTATTCTATTTTACTCCAATTGAATTTAGATTAGGGAATTTCCTTTATGGAGCACGCTTGATGTACTAATTACAATATTAATGGTGATTTAACCAATATTGCGTTTTTCCATATATATTGAAATATCGATTAATTTATTATCTTAACTTTTAATGCTGATACTTATTTATACCAGGCCTGGCTGGAGTTTCACTCTGCGGAAACCTGCAGAGTTATCAGAAAACCTTGTCTAATTCCGCAGAGTTCCGCAAGCAGGCAGAATACCAAACATGTTGTTACACTATATGCTGTAGCACCCTTTGCAGGTATGCTATATCACAAAAAGGTGCACTACAGTACCCACTGGAATATTCCATACACCCCCATTCCACCTACATGTCGAGGCACATATCACTCACTCACCTTTTTGGGAACTGGCAGGTGGCTGTCTCTGCTTGACACGAGCTGCTTGGCTTGGGTAATGTCGCTGTTGAGGTCCCCTGCTTCAACCGCCTCTTTGGTGGTGCTCTACAGCTGCAGCATCCTCGGATGGAAAAGAGACAGCCCCGGCCATGAAGTGAACACACAGAAGCCCATACTGCTGGCGGTGAGCAGGTTTCCGAAGCCGCAGTCATCTAGCCCATAATTTAGAAGGCCCCACGGGGTCAGTTGGGGGCTCCGTAGCCAGTACCAGCCAAGCCAGAGAGGGCACCAGTGGCACCAGCATGGTGAATTGTACACTGCACAGTGGGCCAATGCACCGGGAGTGGAGGACTCGAAGCAGCGGAAACCGGCACAGCTCCACCCCCATCGAGAGCATGCACAAGTCATCAAACTCGACTCGCCAATTGCACAGGTCACTTCCTCTGAGTCCTGACTCTGACATGGCTACCCCCATAATATGAGAACGTGACATAAAATAACTGCCTCGGGGACCAATCCCAGTCAGCTTGGTGGTACAGTGTTTGCCCCTATTATGCGTCAGAGGGGATTTAGCCAGCGCAATGGAATGCAAGGGACTTACAGAATGTGGCTATGGTGGATAGAAAACTCAGCTCCGCAGGGAATGCAGATTTTTATCAGGAACTACTTGTTGCATGCAGAGTGCAGAGTACCTGAATTCCGCAAACTCAGTGAGCAGAGTCAGTTTCTTAGCCCAGGCTAAATGAATACTTAATAAATAAATATTGAAAAACGAAAGAATTGAAAATAAAAGCCTTTAACTCACAAAAGTTATCATTATTGATTATACATCAAAAATCTTTAATGATTTTATTGCTGTTTTGAATGTTGATGATTTCTCCTTTATACGTCTCATTGTCTACAAACACAGGTCCACACAACCAGTGACAAGTGTTATTTAATGATTACACCGGAAGACTGAGATATAGAAAACAGTGCTTTAACAAGGGGACACTGGGACATCAAAGAGCACATAATCTAGAATTTAAAATAGAAATCAAAAGCAAAAAGGCAAAATCAATATCTAAAAGAAGATAGCGATGGGTGGAGGATTCGAAAATGTGCATTTATGATCCTGTCAAGCATTTTCCATATTAAATAAATAATGGAAAGAATAAAAACAAGCACTGGCGTTGCCAATAGGTCTCGCAGTAGGAACGTTGGAGCTATTACAATTGCAAATAACAATGCCTTTTTTTTTTGTTTTCATTTTAAAAACATAAAGGGCTTTGTCATTTATAAAACCAATAGCTCCAACTTTCCTACTGTGAGACATATTGGCAACGCCAGTGCTAACTGTCTGCTGACTGCTGGCAATTGCTTTATTAACCTTCATGCTTTCTCAAATTTGCTTGAAAGTGCACCATTTTTCTTCTCTTTTTTCAAAATTTTCTCTTATGGTGGTTCGGGCTCACGATGCAGTATGCCAATCATTTTACGCCCCACCACTTTCAAATGTCACCTGCCGCCCCTGGCCACACCTCTCCCTATATATATATATAATGCAATTCGGTGGACGTGACATTTGTGACGTAATATCCTATCTGCCAACTCTAAATAAGGCTCCTAATCAAGTGAGTGCCTTCACAAGCATTGCAACAATTTGCGACCTTGCGCCTATGCGAAAGCCTAACTTTGTGCAGCATGACTTGATGAATAAAGTCACTGCAACAATCCGTACATACTATGAATAAAAAGTACAAGCACACATAAACTATTTACATTGCAAGGAGTTTAGAGTAGCAATGGTATACGCATCAAATAGTAAGACTAAAAACATATATCATTTTTCACAAGTTCTGTGAGGTGTATTTCCTCTCTTGTAAGGAGAAAACTGTTTTAATTTAATTTACTTCACAGCAGTTCTATAGTGCAGAATGTACGCCTTCAATATTTTGCACACAAGGCATTTTCCGTGACCCTATTTTTAACAACAACATCATAAGTCTAAAGACACAGTGCACTCGATGGGAAAACATAATTCATATTAACTAAGGTACAGAACTAAAGAGGCTCTCTCATTTTAATAAAGTTCAGACTCAGATACACTTTTGTTGAGGTTTATGTTTCACAGGTCTTCATAATGAACACGGTGTAACCCGTAAATATTTGTCATATTAATGTGTGCTTTCTCTCGGTAAATACTACTGGGAGGGATATGAACGTCTCACATTTGTTGTACGGTACAGCTCCGCGGTTATAATGTTGTTGCATGGAAGATGGAAGATACCAATTGCAGCATTCAAGGGGTTTGTTTTCCCAGCAAAAGTATATTGCCCGCTTCTCCGATTCCGACAGTCGCCAACAAAAAAATTCGACGCCGTATATTTTTAGATTAAACGTTGCACACGCGCCACTTTCATAAAACAGAACAAATAACCACTGTGGCCTCGCGCAAACATTTTGTTTCTCCCCTTGCATTCTTGAGGCTTGACAAGTACGCCCAAGCACTTCCTGGTAGGGTTTGCTGCCGAGGGGGAGGCATCAATGCAAACCAGACATTAGAGATAACACCGCACAGCTAACGGCCGTCATGATGTTCCTGTGGCCAGAAAACTGACTCTCTCACCTTCTGCACCATTATTGTTGCATTGTAGGGAACGGATTCCAAAATGCCTTGGGAAATTAGCCCATAACCTGGTTGCCTCTGAAAAAAAACAAGACGGAGGGAAGGCAGAGAAGGGGAGGGGGAGGAGAAATGCGACACGGCGGGCAGGGGAGGGGGCCGAGTTAGAGAGAGGCAGAGACAAGTTAGACTGAACTGGTGGGTAGGTAAACAAGACGGAGGGAAGGCAGAGAAGGGGAGGGGGGAGGAGAAATGCGACACGATGTGAAGCAGCAGGGGCCTTTGAAGTGAAGCTAAGCTTCACTTCAAAGGTGTGGGAGGAGTGCTGCTACGGCCTGGGGGAAGCTGGCTGGGGAGAGCGGCCGGGAAACTGAAAGTACGGCCGGGCTTTGGCCGGCCATGAATAATTAGGGGAGGAGAAGCCCTTTGATGTGCTGGCCTGGCCGTGAATGCGCGTGCCTTTTTGGTCACGTGATTCACGTGAATTTAAAGAAAACCGCAGGAACGAAGCCCTTGGTTTGACGAGGATTTTCGAGACATGAATTCTCGCTCCACTCAATGCGCTTGCGCGCATTGATAGGTCGCGAGACCTAAAAACTTTGTAAATCTATAGCCTCCCACTTTGTTAATAAAATCACTTGCATTAGAAGCGATCGGCCCACTCATGCTAAAATACCAGAATTTAAATACAACTCACCACCTCTTCATTCATTTCACTCTGGACCTTTTACTAGTGTATACATTCAAACTCTATCAATGAAATGTAGGTAGAGCAAGCTCCCCTTAACTGTTCATATAGCTGACTACTCCACCAGTGTCTGGAACTCCTTGCTCCTAACATTGAATCCAATAGTAATGTATTTCACTTATTTTAATAGTTCTGCATATAGTGGTTCAGAAGCACCAACCAGGGTGACCAAACAGTGGAGAGTAAGTGGTAATCACATAAGAAACTATATTGAATCTTGTGGCAAAGGGTAAATTGATTAAAAGTGTGATAGAAGCACATGTAAACAGTGTATATTACACACAGGGTGATATTCTCAAGAACGTGCGATAATCATCGCCAAAATAGGTCAATGCAATTTTTGATATGACGGGAAAATAACTCTGTGTTAACGTCCTATTCACAACACATCGGTAACATGCAATAGTTTCACGATAACGTGCCAAATGTCCCTGATAAAATTACTGAATGGCTGTAAAATTCGAAACCTGTACATGAAAAAAGTGGCGATGGGCCCAACTGCGATTACAAATTCAGCGATAAGCAGCTCCAGGCCTGCAAGTCCCACAAGTCAGGTGGGAAAAATCACTATAAAAGCGGCAACAAAAAACACAAACAAAACACAAACAACTGCGAAGCACCATGGAGGTGGCCGGAGCAAGTATAGAGGACAACCAGAACCCCACAAGCTCCACGGAGGACCAGCCTGGGACCTCGGGGTCAGGGAAGGGCAATTGTGTGGCTGAGGGACAATTCCGTTGCCGGATCTTGTGGCCCTCTTGGGTCTCCGAGCTGCATGATCAGTAGCTCCATGACACGTGTTGTCTTTCAGATATGGCTCTGGGCTGGGCTCCCTTTCATACTGCAGGTTGTCATCCTGCTAAACACCACTAAAAGGCAGGTGTTAAATCCCTGCTGCAAACGCGCCTTATCGCCTGTTTTTGGATCGCGTTGCATATCTGGCTGGTCGTTGAGAATATCGCGAAGTGGTGTTTTTGTGTGTTTTTGCAAAGGAACGCCGACTCTGCATATCATTAGCGTTAGTTGTTGCTCTCATCCGTGGCAATGTTTTTTGCGTCAGCTATCGCTGGAAAACTGGTGATATTGACAGTTTGCACCATCTTGAGAATAGGGTGATAAATCTATCGCCACTTTTGTGGCGCTAAAGTGCCGATAAATTGGTGATAAGTTCTTGAGAATATGCCCCGGAGTGTATAAGGATGAAAAAATTATTCTGTAAGCAAGCCTTATGAGTGAAGGGGTACAGCATAGGCAGGTGTTTAGTGATAAAGGAAACAAGCTAACCCATTATTAAGAGGTGCTTTTTAGATTGGATTAGAACATTGCGGGGAGGAGAGTGTCTGATGTGAGCTTTAGAGTGTTTTAAATCCTAAAGCCATTACTAGAGAAGGTACATTTGAGTAGCCAGCTTTGTATCTGAGACTAGCTGTATAGTATGTAGAGAATGATTCAAGGGGATGCCATTGAAGAGGGTTAAGCATAGATGTGATCCTATCAGATTTCTTGTTGTTGGTCACCAGTCTGGAGCAAAGGCAAGTTCTAATCAGTGCAAACTGGATAATAGGAAGGCCAGTGAGCAGAGCATTGCTATATTCAATACAAGATATTACAAGTACCTACAGAAACAATGTAGGCCCTCATTATGAGTTATGGTATTTCATCTAAAGAGATAACTCTAGGTTAAATTTCACATCTCAAGATGAAACTCAGTATCTCAAGGTTTCAAGTGTCTCCAGGCCTGGCCCCTTCTCAACCTCTTCAACACAGAAGAACAGATAATGCTCCACCGGAAAGGCCCGCCCCTGCTGTGACCCCCACCTCTCCAAACCAGCCCTCTCGTCCATATTGGCCCTCCCGCTGATACTTTATTGCTGCTCAGAGCAGGCAGAATATCATGGGATTGGGAAAAACACCTTGTAAATAACACAGGAACTCTGAATCTGTGTGCTTATTCCTCATTCTGTAGTATCTGTACACCAAATTCTGTGACACTCCAATGGTGGCATTAATATCTGTCCTGAACATGCAGGTTTAATATTGCACAGTAGATTGACTTAGTTTTTCAAACTTTAAGGGACTTTATTGATATAGGTGTCAAAGGTAAGAAACAAAGAGACTTAGAGGAGGTCACAATGTTTTGGCATATGTTAGGTTTATTTAGTTTGGAAGCCCAGCCTTTGTGGACACATTAGTGTTGTTTAGTGTGTATAAGAAGAAAATGAGTCTTTTGAGAGAAAAGTGTTTTGCTTGGGATATGAAGACAATACTGCCCTTCAAATACAAGGTTAATGTGTCAAACCATTCTGGCCTATCTATCTTGAAATAGAGGTGCATACTGTCAGCATATTGAAGGAATGCAATATGAAACTTTGTATTTCTTTATACAAAGATGAAAAAGAAGTGTACAAGAATGGATCCATGAGAGACCATAGAAAGGAACAGGAAAGGGATCAGATGTAGCATATCCGATTTAATCCACTGAGACCTATTTGCCAAAAAGGATGTAAACCATTTAAACAAAGAGCCCTCAATAGCCATTGTACAAAAAAAATGTTAAGATCAGTAGTGGACTGATAGTAGAGACTGCCATGAACAGGTCGAGGAGTAGGGGAAAAAAAGGATTTCCCCTGTTCAAAGATCTGTAAGGTGTCATCAACAATCTTGAGCATTTTTAACACCTGGTTAAAAATGTCCTAGGTATTGGTTGTCATGGGTTAATTTTACTAGTTGTGCTGCAATACATTTCTCCATAACCCTGAAAAGTAAAGATAAGCCAGTGATGGGCCTATATTTTTATTCAGATTAGGATGCGCTATAGGGTTTTAGAAACCAGAGATGATCAACATTAGGGGTATCTGAGAAGGATCCTTTATCGAGAAAGGTATTTATTATTTAAAGTCTTACTGGCATGAGAGTTCCCACATGTTCTCTGTCTAGTGAATGAGGATTGAATCAGAGGAGGACTATGAAGGTTTAGTTAGCAACCGCAGCCATTTTTCAGTGATGGGAGGGATTCTTCAGGGGCTTTCCTGGAGCAGTAACGGTCCATGTTTGGGAACATGAGGAAGACTCTGTATACTTTATAATATGTTTTGCATCTTGTTAGAAATGGGTCTCTCTAGTTCCACTCAACCTGATTCCTTAAGGGAAGATTTTCACATGACTGGTCACACATAATATTAAAATAAGCTCTATTGTAGAAAAGTGTCTTGTAGGATCTAGTCTCAGCCTAAAGTGCAGAAAGTTTTATATTTGATGGTGATTTCCTCATGTCTTTTCGGCTGCCTGCAGGTCTTTTAATCGTATTTATGTCATATTCATCTTATTTATTTATGTATTTTTATGGTACACACTATAAAATCAATTGTCTCTTGGCACCATGCCTTACTTAAATAACACGTTTGCTTGTGCTTCTCAGAAACCAGAATAAATAACATGGCACAACTGGAAATGTTCTGTCTGCTTTCCTGAAACCTAACAGAGGGGGGCAATTTTTAATATCCTCTGGCAGGGAGTTCCATATTTGTGAGCCAAGGACTGCAAATCTGCTGTCCCCTTTCCAATGAAGTTTGTTTTGGAATCTCCTGAGGCCTCTGCCTGCCAGACCTTAACAATTTTATCAGTTGGTGCCAAAGGAGTATTTTCTGAAGATAGAATTGTGCAGTTTCTGCAACACAGTTAAATACTAGACATGCCATTTTAAATGTAATCCTTTTAACTACAGATAACTAATGAAGAAAATCAGACTTGACTTATTTTAAATATAATCTAGCTGCCAGGTGTTGAGCAAATTTGAACCCTCCAATTTACCCTTTAGGTAGTACACCTAATTTTATTTAGGGGCCGATTCTGATGTGGGATGGACCGGAGTCCGTCCGACATCGGTCAGGAACTGGAACTGAACAACCTCTAGCCGTCGGTTCCTGACCTGCAAGTATGATGTGACTGAACCCTGTTTGGTCGCAATCCTATACTTAACAATGGGAGCATGCATTCCGAAGAGAATGCATGCTTGCATCGTTAAATGCATCCCTGCACCCTGTGGCAGGCACCCCAAGGTGCCTGCTACGGGGTGCAGGGATCAACAGGCAGGTACCATAGGCAGACTCGCACCCATGGGTGCCCTGTTCGGGCCCCCAAAGACAGTTTCCGAGTGCCTTTCTGTGTCAGAAAGGCCGGCACAGAAAGGCAGTTGGAAACTACAATTGTGCCAATCAATCAATCAATCATAAAATTTGTAAAGCGCGCTACTCACCCGTTAGGGTCTCAAGGCGCTGGGGGTGAGGGGTGCTGCTACTGCTCGAAGAGCCAGGTCTTGACGGGCCTCCTGAAGCTGAGGTGGTCCTGAGTCAGTCGTAGGTGGGTGGGGAGGGAATTCCAGGTCTTTGCTGCCAGGTAGGAGAACGATCTTCCTCCGGTGGTGGTTCTGCGGATCCGTGGGATGGTGGCGAGAGCGAGGTTGGCTGAGCGGAGCTGGCGGGCGGGGGTGTAGAACGTGAGTCGGCTGTTGAGGTATTCCGGGCCCAGGTTATGAAGTGCTTTGTGTGCGAGGGTGAGCAGTCTGAACGTGATCCTTTTGCTGACTGGGAGCCAGTGGGGATCTCTCAGGTGGATTGAGATGTGGCTGTGGCGGGGGATGTTAAGGATGAGTTGTACGGAGGCGTTTTGTATTCGCTGGAGATGGTTCTGGAGTTTGGTGGTTGTTCCAGCATAGAGGGCATTCCCGTAGTCCAGTTGGCTGGTGACGAGGGCCTGGGTGACTGTTCTTCTGGTTTCGGTGGGGATCCATCAGAAGATCTTCCGGAGCATGCGCAGGGTGTTGAAGCATGGCTTGTTTGGTCATTGTGAGTGACAAAACCAGGATGAAACCCAGGTTGCGTGACGGTCTGTGGGTGTCGGTGCGGTGCCCAGTGCCGAGGGCCACCAGGAGTTGTCCCATGCTGAGGGGGATTGTCCAAGGATGAGGACCTCAGTCTTGTCCGAGTTGAATTTGAGGCGGCTGTGCTTCATCCAGTCAGCTACCTCCTTCATTCCTTTCTGGAAGTTTGATTTGGCGATGGCTGGGTCCTTGGTAAGGGAGAGTATCAGCTGGGTGTCGTCGGCGTAGGAGATGATGTTGATGTTGTGTTTTCTTGCGATTGTGGCGAGGGGGCTCATGTAGATGTTGAAGAGTGTTGGGCTGAGAGAGGATCCTTAGGGTACGCCGCAGATGATTTTGGTTGCCGAGGATCGGAAGGGGTGAAGGCGGACTCTCTGAGTTCTGCCGGTGAGGAACGAGGTGATCCATTCCAGAGCCTTCCCCTGGATGCCCGTGTTGTTGAGGCGATGTAATAGGGTGCGGTGGCATACGGTGTCGAAGGCTGCAGAGAGGTCCAGGAGGATGAGGGCGGCTGTATCTCTGTTGTCCATCAAGGTTCTGATGTCGTCAGTGGCTGCGATGAGGGCAGTCTTGGTGCTGTGATTTGCTCGGAATCCGGACTGGGAGGGGTCGAACAGGTTGTTGTCCTCGAGGAAGGCGGTCAGTTGTTTGTTGACGGTCTTCTCGATGACTTTGGCCGGGAAGGGGAGAAGCGAGATGGGACGGAAGTTCTTGAGGTCCCTGGGGTCTGCGGTGGGTTTTTTCAGGAGGGCTTTGATCTCAGCGTGCTTTCAGCTTTCTGGGAATGTGGCTGGCATGAAGGAGCTGTTAATGACGTTCCGTAGGTGGGGTGCGATGGTGGTGTCGGCCTTGTTGAAGATGTGATGAGGGCACGTGTCTGCGGGGGAGCCGGAGTGGATGGTGTTCATGATGTGGATGGTGTCTTTACCGCTGATGGGGGTCCAGGAGTTGATGGTGATGGTGGGGGTCATTGGGCTGGTGTCCGGGGGGTGGAGATTGGGGTCCGAAGCTGTTGTGTATGCCTGTGATCTTGCGGTGGAAGAACGTGGCGAGGGAGTTGCAGAGGTCTTGCGAAGGGGTGATGCCGTTCTTGCTGGCGTCAGGGTTCGAAAACTCTTTGATGATGTTGAAGAGTTCCTTGCTATTGTGGGTGTTGTTGTCTAGACGTTCCTTGAGCGAATTCCTCTTGGTGTTCCGGATCTGCTGGTGGTATTCGCGGGTGGTGGTTCTGAGGGCTGTCACGTTCTCCGATGTCCGTTCCTTGCGCCAGGTCTTTTCGAGGGTGCGGCAGGATTTCTTTTGCGGCTTTGAGGGCGTCTGTGAACCATGAGGGTTTTCTGGTGGTGGTCTTGCTGTGGGTGTCTTTTAGTGGGGTGAGGTCGTCAGCGCAGTTGGTGATCCAGTGTGCGACGTTGAGTGCTGCGATGTTGGCGTCAGGTGTGTTGGTGTTGGCGGGTGGGATCTGGCTCAGTGATGTGGTAAGCTGGTCCGTGGTGATTTTGCTCCATCGTCTGTGGGGTATCCGATGCGTGTGGTATTGAGATCTGGTCCTCTTGAATGTGAAGTGTATGCAGCTGTGGTCGGTCCAGTGCAGTCCTGTGGCGTGGTCGAAAGCGATGAGATTGCTGGCTGAGAAGGTGGCATCAAGGGTGTGGCCGGCGAGGTGAGTGGGGGAGTCCACTAGTTGCTTGAGTCCGAGGCTGGCGAGGTTGTCGAGCAGTGTGGTGGTGGCATTGTTGTTGTTGTTTTCTAGGTGAATTGTACTCCCTTGGGCGGAAAGAGCTGGCCAGGGGCGTACTGAAGGGTTTCCGGATGGCAGATGGACTCTCTGAGCCCGTCGGAAGCTATCCAAAAAACTGAGTCAGATTCCTTTCCGACAGAGTCCAACCGAGTGGCTCAGTCGGAAAGGAATCCAAACGGACAAGTCCGATACGGTTAGGATGCCTCCGACAGGAGCCATTCATAACCGCGTCGGAATCGGGCCATTTGCATGGACGTAGTTCAACTTCGATTGAATTAATGATCACACTTCTGGACCAACACTCCACTCTTACATTCCCATTGTCCCTATATTCAGGTAAGTATACAGTTAGATCCAGTTCTCTGATCAGGGATTCTATAGGATTCTATAGGAGATAACACCCGACTGCCTGTCGCTGCCATGTTTTTTATCTGTTTTGCCTATTGCTGTAAATGTTTCTATTTAACTCATTTCCATGAGAATTGTGCCAAATGTTAAACATGAAAACATGTGATCTATAATGCTACTCCAGGACCGGACGTATAGGTAAGGCATGGCGATTTGCCGAGATAGTAGTCTGATATGCATGAAAATCATTTATCATTATTTTCATTGCTTCATCCCTGTGCAAGACCGCATGTACTATGATATATGTACAATTCTGAATAAAAAGAGTTTAAAAAAAAGAATTCATGAACCCACAATAGGCTTTGTGCCCAAAAAGTGTGCTTAAGCTGCCTTAATCAAAAGATAGCTGAACAAACCACTGTCTCAAATTGTAGACCAGAACCCCACACAACAACCAGATTCCTTAGTGTCTTTGTGAAGGTGGTGGGAGCCAAAGTGTTGAGGAGGCTGTGGAAGGTACTAGTGAGCCGCATCTTGTGATTGAAACCCATGAGTAATACTTCAGTTTTTGCATCATTAAGATTTAGCCCATTATTTTTTATCCAGCAGGCTACATCCTCTAGTTCTTGTATTAGAGTGATGAAGTAATCCCCAATGTTACTAATACTGAGAATCATCTGAGTGTCGTCAGCGTAGAAGTGATATTAGCTTTTGTGAAAAAGTACCTAGTACAGTGTAGGACCAAATAGAAGGATTTACATAATTTTCTCGCTGAGTTTAACTCAGCAGCTGTGGATGTCAATCTTTAGAGAATCAAGTAAAAGTCAGTGTTATACACAATCGACAGATGCAACAAAACAAGGAATGATTTGTCCCCATCATCCACCGTTTGAAGTCATCGTTTACAAACTATGGAGCTGAGCTTTGGTTTAATTTGACTTTAGTCCTGGCAGGGGTAAGGTAATTTAAAACAATTCTAAGGATGCTATTGCACTGGCTGAACTGGTCAAAAGTATTCATGTGAGGCAGAGTGGGATCTTTCTGGACAATTGCTCTGTAAATATTTTCTATGTCCCTATAGGTAACAGATAACTTTTTTTGATTGTTAATCAAGGGAGGAAGTGTAGAGGAAGCGATAGAATCACCCTCCTGGAAGACTTATATAAACAAAGAGATTCTATCAAGAAAAAGTGCAAGTGTTTATTTTTAAGGGTTTAATGAATATATTTTTTGAAAGGGAGATTGGCTCTTCATCTAAACAGTAAGATGAAGGCACTATGTGCTTTTAAAATACCCCTCACACACTAAGAGTCCCTTAGTGTCATGCTTCATCATGGGGGTCTTCCCGTCCCTCTACGGGGCGGGGCGTGCTGCGACCTACGAGCTACGCGGGAGCACTATAATTTTGTGGTGAGAGACTATGTGTTTGTGCAGTGACAGTGAAGGTGGTGAGGTGTAGGGACCTGAGGGAGTGATTAAAAAAGGGTTAAAAATTCCCTGGCTAGTGGAAAAAATAATTTTATTCGCTTCCCTAGCTGGGAATGGTAAAAAAGGGGTTGTGGGGTAGGGCTATTGGGCAACTACCGGGTCGACATGTTTCACAGACAGTCCCCTACTGTCTGATCATCAGGACCAGTGGTGGTCCCTACTTGGAGGTACTCAGTTCTAAGTAGTATAGCCTAGAGTCCTACAAACGGATAGCAAAAATCGGCTAACAGTTTGTGCTTCGGGGCTTGAGTTGGCCCAATGTGAAGCGTAAAAAAATGAAAAAAGACGCAGTGGTCTCTGCAAGAGAAAGAAAGAAAAACATTCATAGCACATGGTTAGATTCGAAATTGTCATTGAATTTTAGAACACATTCATGCCTAGCAAGAAAGTTTTTACCAAATGTACTCCTGATTGCAGAGCTTAGTTTTTCGGTAAGACAAACATACATAAAGTCTCAACACACATATAACAGTGACTCACAGAGAAGGACTGACACCCATTACTACCAATGTCTCTGTTCTTTTGAATGACAGAAGTTTGTGCGATCGGTTTACTCGTTTTCTGAGTTGCGAAAGCAAATGATAGGGAAGGCACAGAGATATATATAGATGGTATACATACTTTCCCGGGTCAGAAAACGTGCCTCATGAGCCGGCAGAAACTAGGGTTTTTCGATGCGGTCAACTAAAAAGGAGGGGATAGACAGAGCCGCATACTCTCGTTAGATTGCTCAGTTCGTCGGAGTTTGTTTTACCTTTTCGTTTTTGAAGGTCTGTCAACCTCGGCTGTTAGTTCGTAGTTGATTTTACTTACGTAACCGCTGCTCGAGAGTGCCTTATTCCTACCCCCGTGCCGCTCCGAGGAGAACATCAACTTCACCTCGCCTACATCTATTTATACATATGCCGGTAATGCACTGTCATCAGTGTATGTATTATTTCCAGCTACTAGTAGGCTAACTCAAAATGGCCGCTTGTTTTTGGAACACTTCCTGGTTGGACCGGAAGTGGTGTTTTCTTGGTTAGGCGTTGGTAAAAGACATTGGCTAGGATGTATGGATAGGGTTTTTGGAACATTGGAGATGTTTCAGGGAGGTCCTTAGTTTATCAGTGCTACCTCACAAACAGCCCCAGGGTATGTCATCATTAAGGCCGTTTTTATGGGATTTGATTCTGAAAACCCATCTTTGTTCTTTTTCCAATAGTTGTTCCTCTCTAGCGACCAATTCAATTATTGTCCATGACATTTCTTCAGGTTTAAGGCCCATTTCAAGGAAGTGGTTGGTCAGTTTTGTGCTCGATTTTTTGCATTTGACGGTGCTCTTGTGTTCACCTATCCTTGTCTTAATGGCTCTGCTGGTCATTCCTACATATTCCATATTGCACGGACATTTTATCAAGTATATGGCATTCGAGCTGTTGCAGTTGCTGAAGTTTCTTTGCTCGCACACTGTGCCATCATTGAATGTGATGGATGTGCTCTTTTTTGTTGGGCAACATACTTTGCAATTACCACAAGGATGGTGACCATGTACAAAATTTACATTTCTGGCTTGATTTCTGATAGTGGTCCTAGGTCTCGTATGGACTAGTATGTCTCGGATGCTCTGTGCCTTTTTGTGTGAGAAAATTGGTTTTGGTATTTGCAGATTGCCACTGTTTAAGATTTTCCAATTCTTGTTTATGAATTTTGTCACCTGGTTGGAGCTTGTGTTAAATGTGGTGACACAAATAGGTCTTTGCTCTTCCTCTTTTTGGATTTTGTCTTCGAGAAGGCTTTCTCTGCAGTTATTCCTTGCCCTTTTGTAGGCCTGTTCAATAATTTTCTTCGGATATTGGCGATCTTCCAGTTTTCTCTTGAGATCTTTTGATTGGGTTTTAAAATTGCTGATCTCAGTGCAGTTTCTACGTAGCCGCAGAAATTGGCCATATGGTAGATTGTCCCTTAGGTGTTTGGGATGAAAGCTTTGGTACATTAGTAGGCAGTTTTTTGATGTGCTTTTGAAGTGGGTAGTGGTCATCAGTTTGCCATCTTTTGGAAAAATGTTTAAATCTAGGAAGACCAGATTGCTTTTTGAGATTGTGCTTGTAAAATTCAAAAAATTGTACTGTAGATTTAGCCATATGAGGAATTGATTGGAGGATTTTTCATCTCCATCCCAGATGATCAGGATATCATCGATGTATCGCTTCCAGGTCCGAATATGATGCCTGAAGGGATTTCTGGGGTTCAGGGTTTTAGTGACCTCAAGATGGTGAACATAGAGACCAGCTATGCTCGGCGCAAATGTGCTCCCCATACTTGTCCCATGTTTTTGGAGGTATATGGTCCCTTCATATTCAAAAAAATTCTCTTTTAGAGCCAGAGAGCAACATTCCATAACCACATTTCGTGGAGTTTGATAGTCCCATTCATTCTGGAACAGTACATCCTCTATTATTGTTAGGGTCTCTTGATGTGGCAGGCTTGTATAGAGGGATTCCACATCGCAGCCTATTAGAAGCTGTGTTTCTGGATTGAAATCTTGATCTTTGAGTAAATTAAGGACATCTTTTGTGTCTTTCAGATACGTCGAGGTTTGTTGGACCATTGGTCTCAAGAAAGCATCAGCGAATTTAGACACTGGTTCTAAGATTGAACCGATCCCCGACACTATTGGTCTTCCTGGGGGATTGTGGAGATTTTTATGAATCTTCGGTAGTGTATATAGGTAGGGCGTCCTTGGATTCTTTTGGCATAGAAATTCACCCTCTTTCTTGGTTATCCAATCGTGTGCCAATGCTTCCTCTACCATGGTATTGATTTTGGTCCGTATTTTTTCGGTTGGGTCCTCGTGTAGAATCTCGTAGTTTCGTCGGTCATTTAGTAGTCGCATGCACTCATTGTGATACAGTACTTTGTTCTGGATTACGGTCGCACCACCCTTATCCGCAGGTTTTATTAACAGCTCTTTGTTACTGCTTAGTTCTCTGAGGGCTGTGCGTTCATCCTTAGAGATGTTCTGGTATACTCGCTTGTCGGTAGGGGTCAGTTCTTCTAGTTCCTTCATGACTGCGTTTTCGAAAGCAAGCAGTTCAACGGTAATGTGTTATTCATGGGAGAGAAGCTGGATCTCGGCTTCAATCCTGTGTCTCCCTGATTTTGGTTGTTTTCCTTGTCTCTGAAGAATACTTGGAGTTTGAGGCGTCTCATAAAGTCCTGCATCTCTTTGCAAAGGTGGAATTTATCCAGATTCGATGTAGGGACATAGCCCAGTCCTTTTTCCAAGACTTTTTTCTGGGATGTAGATAGTTCGGTGTCTGTGAGGTTTACTATTACACTCATTTCTTCGTTGCTCCCGTCATGCTCCTCGTGGACACTCTCGGTAGATCCTCTGTTGTGGTGTCCCAGTGTATATTTTGTACCTCTTCTGTTCCTTCCTTTGTTCCGTCCTTGGCGTGCCCCTAAAAAAGACCCATGATCGAAGAAACCATAATCCTGCTGTTGGTAGCCCCAGGGGTGGAGTGGTCCTTGGGGGTGCTGGAATGGTGGCATCCCATATCCCTGCTGTGGAAACATCATGTGGGGAGGGTAGTTGTTCCATCCCCTCGTACCTCTGTAATTGGGTCGGCGGAAGTTCCTGCCCCTGCCTCGCTGTCTTGGGCTTCTGTTTCTGCTCGAGCCAGAGCTGTTGGAGCCAGTGTCTGACGATTCATCGTCAGTGGTGTTTTCGCGAGTTTGCTTATAATCGTCTTTGATATAAGGGTAGACTTTTTCTTTTGACCATCTGCTTGTGTCCTTTTTGAGTTTGTCGAATTTGCTTTGTTTCAAAGATTCTTCAAATTCATTTAGTGTCTGATTTATTTCATCAAGATATTTCTTTATGTTTGCAGGAAATTTGTAGCTCTTTATTCGTACCTCAATTGCTTGTATTTCTACTTTCAGTTCTGTGGCTAGTCTGCTCGCAGTCTTTATGATTAGTACGATCCAATCTCGTGTACATCTCCATGATATTTGAGACCAATCGATCTTGAAGGTTTTGTCGTCTAGAAAGATGAATGGTTCATTACGTACTATGAGGCCAGCCGGGGCCGTGTTAGCCTTCAGGTAATGGGACATCAGTAGCCCATGAAGTGCTGTTTTGATTTGCGTTCTTCTCAATTCTTCCAGCTCATTCCAATCATTGTTTTTAGTACTTGGTACTCCACAGTTTAGGCCCTCGAAAGTTTCTAATGATGCCATTAGGTTTGAGATTTCATCTTCGGTGAAAGCTAGTCCTAGGTCAGCCATTCCTAAATTGGTAGTAGGTTGTTGATGGGTGTCTATCCAAGGTAGAGAGTCACAACATGTGTTTAGAAAAAAATGTAGTTCTTTATTTTGTGAACTTCCGCAGCTGCACGCTGCAGTAAACTGTTAATCAAGGGAGGAAGTGTAGAGGAAGCGATAGAATCACCCTCCTGGAAGACTTATATAAACAAAGAGATTCTATCAAGAAAAAGTGCAAGTGTTTATTTTTAAGGGTTTTCATAAATATATTTTTTGAAAGGGAGATTGGCTCTTCATCTAAACAGTAAGATGAAGGCACTATGTGCTTTTAAAATACCCCTCACACACTAAGAGTCCCTTAGTGTCATGCTTCATCATGGGGGTCTTCCCGTCCCTCTACGGGGCGGGGCGTGCTGCGACCTACGAGCTACGCGGGAGCACTATAATTTTGTGGTGAGAGACTATGTGTTTGTGCAGTGACAGTGAAGGTGGTGAGGTGTAGGGACCTGAGGGAGTGATTAAAAAAGGGTTAAAAATTCCCTGGCTAGTGGAAAAAATAATTTTATTCGCTTCCCTAGCTGGGAATGGTAAAAAAGGGGTTGTGGGGTAGGGCTATTGGGCAACTACCGGGTCGACATGTTTCACAGACAGTCCCCTACTGTCTGATCATCAGGACCAGTGGTGGTCCCTACTTGGAGGTACTCAGTTCTAAGTAGTATAGCCTAGAGTCCTACAAACGGATAGCAAAAATCGGCTAACAGTTTGTGCTTTGGGGCTTGAGTTGGCCCAATGTGAAGCGTAAAAAAATGAAAAAAGACGCAGTGGTCTCTGCAAGAGAAAGAAAGAAAAACATTCATAGCACATGGTTAGATTCGAAATTGTCATTGAATTTTAGAACACATTCATGCCTAGCAAGAACGTTTTTACCAAATGTACTCCTGATTGCAGAGCTTAGTTTTTCGGTAGGACAAACATACATAAAGTCTCAACACACATATAACAGTGACTCACAGAGAAGGACTGACACCCATTACTACCAATGTCTCTGTTCTTTTGAATGACAGAAGTTTGTGCGATCGGTTTACTCGTTTTCTGAGTTGCGAAAGCAAATGATAGGGAAGGCACAGAGATATATATAGATGGTATACATACTTTCCCGGGTCAGAAAACGTGCCTCATGAGCCGGCAGAAACGAGGGTTTTTCGATGCGGTCAACTAAAAAGGAGGGGATAGACAGAGCCGCATACTCTCGTTAGATTGCTCAGTTCGTCGGAGTTTGTTTTACCTTTTCGTTTTTGAAGGTCTGTCAACCTCGGCTGTTAGTTCGTAGTTGATTTTACTTACGTAACCGCTGCTCGAGAGTGCCTTATTCCTACCCCCGTGCCGCTCCGAGGAGAACATCAGCTTCACCTCGCCTACATCTATTTATACATATGCCGGTAATGCACTGTCATCAGTGTATGTATTATTTCCAGCTACTAGTAGGCTAACTCAAAATGGCCGCTTGTTTTTGGAACACTTCCTGGTTGGACCGGAAGTGGTGTTTTCTTGGTTAGGCGTTGGTAAAAGACATTGGCTAGGATGTATGGATAGGGTTTTTGGAACATTGGAGATGTTTCAGGGAGGTCCTTAGTTTATCAGTGCTACCTCACAAACGGCCCCAGGGTATGTCACCATTAAGGCCGTTTTTATGGGATTTGATTCTGAAAACCCATCTTTGTTCTTTTTCCAATAGTTGTTCCTCTCTAGCGACCAATTCAATTATTGTCCATGACATTTCATCAGGTTTATGGCCCATTTCAAGGTAGTGGTTGGTCAGTTTTGTGCTCGATTTTTTGCATTTGACGGTGCTCTTGTGTTCACCTATCCTTGTCTTAATGGCTCTGCTGGTCATTCCTACATATTCCATATTGCACGGACATTTTATCAAGTATATGGCATTCGAGCTGTTGCAGTTGCTGAAGTTTCTTTGCTCCCACACTGTGCCATCATTGAATGTGATGGATGTGCTCTTTTTTGTTAGGCAACATACTTTGCAATTACCACAAGGATGGTGACCATGTACAAAATTTACATTTCTGGCTTGATTTCTGATAGTGGTCCTAGGTCTCGTATGGACTAGTATGTCTCGGATGCTCCACAGTTTAGGCCCTCGAAAGTTTCTAATGATGCCATTAGGTTTGAGATTTCATCTTCGGTGAAAGCTAGTCCTAGGTCAGCCATTCCTAAATTGGTAGTAGGTTGTTGATGGGTGTCTATCCAAGGTAGAGAGTCACAACATGTGTTTCGAAAAAAATGTAGTTCTTTATTTTGTGAACTTCCGCAGCTGCACGCTGCCGTAAACTGTTAATCAAGGGAGGAAGTGTAGAGGAAGCGATAGAATCACCCTCCTGGATGTTCTCCTCCGCTCCGAGGAGAACATCAGCTTCACCTCGCCTACATCTATTTATACATATGCCGGTAATGCACTGTCATCAGTGTATGTATTATTTCCAGCTACTAGTAAGCTAACTCAAAATGGCCGCTTGTTTTTGGAACACTTCCTGGTTGGACCGGAAGTGGTGTTCCCTATCATTTGCTTTCGCAAATGTAATGGGTGTCCGCCCCGTAGAGGGACGGGAAGACCCCCATGATGAAGCATGACACTAAGGGACTCTTAGTGTGTGAGGGGTATTTTAAAAGCACATAGTGCCTTCATCTTACTGTTTAGATGAAGAGCCAATCTCCCTTTCAAAAAATATATTTATGAAAACCCTTAAAAATAAACACTTGCACTTTTTCTTGATAGAATCTCTTTGTTTATATAACTTTTTTTGATTCCCAGGAGAGAGGGGGTTTAGAAGTTAAATGGTGAGAGGGAGAGAACACCTCAGACCAATTTGAGGGGGCTGGATTTATAGACACAACTTTAAAGAAGGACAGCTAAAATTTCCATCCTATGTGGTGTTTTGGCATCATGACATGTTGAATTAGTGAGATTTAATTAAGGACTGATTTTAGATTGGAAATAGGTACTGATTAGCGTTATTTGTTTGCACCCAAGGGAGTTTGAAATGCCCATAGAAGATATGGTTGCATGTGGAAAGGAAAGAAGATTGGTCATATATTCTACAAATTATTTGATGTTGTTGTTTTCCCAGGAAAGTAATAGAATATGTGAAGTCTAATGGGTATGGTGGGTGAGTTGCATATATTCATGAGTAGAACAATGAAGAGGTCAGAGTGCTCGGAGTGTAGTAGTTTGCAAGAGAGGGTGTCCCTGTAGATAATTGCTACATCGCTCTCTTGTTTGCGTGTTCTGTCAAGGCGTAGTAACTCAGACTTATCTCAGAGCAAAAAGAAAGCAGTGCCTTAAGGAAGATGGGCTTCCCCACCAGTACAAGGATATCATGAGTGTGGTCTAGGGTAGTGAATATATAGCAAGAGCTCTGGCAATGGAGATTATCTAACTTAAAGATGATTTTTAAAGTGCCAAATGTCAGTGTATGTTTATGGGATTTTGAGGTATTTATGTGGACCAGATTGCGCCAACAAATAGAACTAACCTTCCCCATAGAAATTCTGAGATTGGAGAAGTGAGGGATGAGGAGAAAAGATAATAGTTTCTAATCTGGAGAGATGATTGACGTCAATGATAGAGGACTGACCTAAAGAGGCAAGATAAGTGTTTATGCTGGAGTTGTCCAAAGGGGTGCTGGAAAGGGGCTTAGAGGTATTCTTGGATTCGGAGGAAACAGGCAAGCATGAATCAGGTTTAAACTGGAGAGAGGAATACTGACCACTAGTGCATGGAGAAGAGAGAAAGACTGGGAAGGGGTTCTGTTCTAGTGTTTGTTCTGCGATCCTTAGTCTTGAAGATGTCTGTGTGGGCAGCACAGTCTGAGTGACAGAAAGTAGTTTCTTATCAATATCAGTTACTTTGTTTGAGATGGTGTCAGGGATCTTGAGCAAATGTGTATTCTGTGAGGGAACATTTGTGTTTATAGTACTGAGAACATTCGAGGGTGTAGCGTTGTAGTTTCTAGTGTTTGGAGGAATCAATGCAAACTCAGGGAGAGGAGAGGACTCTGGGTGAGGTAGGAGTCTTGGTCTTGTTGCAGGTTTCGTTAAGGAAGGGAGTAGAAGTGGCAGAGGGATGAGAGAGTTCTAGGTAGTAGTGAGATGGAAGGGAATTGAAATTTGGCCTTTTGCATCATTTGAGAGATGTTAGGTGCACAGAGTGGCGAGATGGATGAGGAATGATAGGGAGGTCTGTCTGAAGCGTGTTTTTCTCTCAGTGGTGGGGGCTGGCCAGCCTGCAGGTCAGCTATCTTGTGGTAGTGGTTGTGTGTGCACATTCTCCAATGTAGCTAGGCTCTTGGAGGCAGAGTGTGGGAGGTTAGATTTGATAGAAACCTTCTCCTGTGCCTGGGCAATTGGCTAGTTGAGGAAATGTGATATTTGTGGTTGGAAGAGTGGATGGGAAAAGGGTCAACAAAGTCAGTGTGCATAGATATAAAGAAGTGGTCAATGGGAGAGGGATGGACTAGTGAAAATATCTGTTATGCCTAAGCAGCAATTCAGTTGTTTGGGACAGGAATATCTCTGCATGGTATACAAGTGTGTATCACTAACCTGAGTGCTTGACTGCATCTGTACCTGGTATCCTGACTTAATTTCCCCCTACTGTCATGCAAATCTAAGCAAGCAGGAATGCAGAGGCCTAGGCCCGACCATGACTTTGCATGGACCTGTCCTGGGAGTTGGAGAGGTACACCTAGAATACCCTCATGATGTACAAAGACTGCAATTCTTGTTCTGGGCATAGTACATGAGGCAGTTGCATACTGTATTTTGAGATTGATTGTGTGACCAGACCTTTTCATTTGTGACCCTGAGACTGTGGCATACAGGCCTCTCTTGTGTAAAGATTGGCTGGTATGTGAATGCTCTGAAACTTGCGCTGACATCCTGTTTGTATGTCAAGTACGTGTGTAGTGTGCATGTAGCACATGTGCAGTAGTAGGACTCTTTGTGTGAATGAGCCTGAGTACTGAAGCCAGTGGGATCGAGTTTAGATGCCTCGATTTGGCATGGCACAAGATAAAGGATGGATGCGTTAAGGGGTTGCAGTTGCCCCCCATTATCAGTCCATTTTTATATTTATTTCTCCTTATGTATCCGTTTGCGTGCAGAATGGGTTAAACGTGCTTCGCCTCATTGCACGTGAATTAATATGAATGACGAGTTGCAGAAACATTGTGCTGTAAATCCAATTGCACAGCTTTGAAGAATCACTGTACACCTTTTTCATTTTCCACACGTTTATTCAATGTTTTTCCAACTTTATCCGTTTTTTTCAGCTTTATTGTTTTTAACATGATAACACTGTTCAAAGGCCCATATTGCTTCACATGAGGCGGTTGTGCCCATCCAGGCCTCTAACCACAACACGATGGGACTTAAATCCATGTTTGCAGCTAAAATCATAATTCCAATGCATTTCGGGCTATTTTTAATGCCCTTCGTCAGGGGAAGCTGTTTAAAAGCGAAAATGACATAGAACTCATGTTAATCATTTGTGTGGAACACTGTAGTAATTATACATAAGTGCATTCAGCCATAACTTTTATACTATGTAAGCCCAGTGCTGCCAGGTCAGGGGGAAATACCCTGTAACCCCCGTGAATGTCTGGGTCGCAAAAACCCACCCCAGTAAATAAGAACAAGGTCCTGGGCACACGATATGAGGATAAAGTGGTGGTAGAAATGTCTTGTATTTGTATTCAAATGGTCGACACCAGTAGATTAGTTTGAAAGTTTTAATGATGCAACACAAAACAAGAGACTTGCAGACACGTGTTTCGTCACAAAGCGGGAAGTAACCCGTGACTCTTCAGGGCTGTGTGGCAGTGTAGGTGGATTTAGAAAATCATAAGGCCGATGGGGTCACCAGAGCGGCCAATGGGTCTGCTGGATAGCGTGATCAAACTCAGGTGACAAGTTTGGGATGGTGCGGGCCCAATAAAATGGGAGAGCCTTCGTGTGTTGGAGAGCGATGTGAAGTCTCAAGTGGGTGGGATGAATGTTCCAAGTGGAGTGGTGGGCGCCTTCCTAAAGGTGTATTATGCATGTAGTCATGGGCGGGATGGAAGGCACTCGGGAGTGTACGCCGTGTGCATCGATAAGTAGTAAGCAATCGGACATTGTATTTGGAATGTCCAGTGTTCTAAAAGGTATGTGCGGCGGATATGCCGGCTACCTCACGAAGGTGGAGAGGAATCCTGTAGTGGGTCCGTGGGATCACCGGATGCGGATGAATCTGAAGATTGAGACAGTGTTTCTACAACACCTATCTACAAAATGTTTCTAAGAGTGGGACTCGGATGACCCACTTTGTTCCAATTCCAAGTCCTTCATGACCAAGGAAGAGATTGTTTCACAGAATACTCGAAGTACTGCTGTGTAACCAGGTCTGGTGTCTGCCTGACAATCGGCCTGACACCTGAAGTCTTTACCTGGAGGCTGCAGTTTCTGCTTAAATAGTTACTGGTCTGTCTAGTGCCTAGAAGCTTGCCTTATGAGAGTATGAAGGAGTCTGACTGGCTCTGCAGGAGGCGAGACTATCCAGAAGAAGAATACCATAGTGTCCCTGTGTCAGAGAAACCTAAGCACCTTAGAGCAAAGCAAGGCTGATCAAGGCTGCAACTGCATTGGTGATTGCGTCAACCTGTTCGGAGTTTCACTCTTCCTTATGAATGCAACAGCCTGATCAGGGCTGCAACTGCTCTGGTGGTTGTATTGCAACACAAAAGATGATGGGCAGAATGCTGAACATTTCAAGCATTTACCCCCTAGTCACAGATCTGGGTTAAATCCATCGGTTTTTGTTCACCATGCCACCCAACCATGTGCAAATCAGTATTGACCCTGGTCTTCATGGGAACAGTCCAGCCTGAACTGCCAGGCCAGGTCCTACCATGACCAGAAAACAAGCATCCTGAGTCCGGTTTTGGGGTATCACCCCTCATCAGCCAAGCTAGCTTAAATCCAATGCATAGGGCAGCCGCGGCCCGTGGAGGGAGTTCCGGTGGGGCAGACAGGTGGGGCGGGGGAGGGACAGGGTAGGGGGTGGTAAACACCGGAATATGGATGATTGCAGGTAAGTAAACAATTAAATTAATAAAATGAATTTCATAGCGCGCCCTGCATCACATTTTACACCATGGACAGCAACTTCACCTTCAAGGGACACATCCAGCAACACGCTTCATCAAGGCCCTGATGGAACTTCACTGGCTTTCCTTCACCATCTTGAAAACCAACTGCATCATTTATAAAGCCAATACAACGGGCACCCTTCCTAACTGCCTGACAAGCTCACCACGCTCTGATAAAAAAACTAGAAGCCTGGAGAAGAACTGCAAAAAAGAAAAAACAACTTAAGGTCATCTCCATTTATGCACCCAACAAGGGGAGCAACTTTCCTTGATCGATGTATACTGAAAAGGCAGAAGACCAACCTCTATAAAGTTCACTAAACTGTGACAAAGTAACAGTCAACTACCACTCTCATTATCCAGTTTCTCAGCCAATCGCCCAAATATTTCATTGTTACCTTTGACCCTGTGCAGCATTCTTCTGCCTTTTGACTAGGTTCCCACTGTAAAATTCCAGATATATTTATACATTAACTATAACGTACTGTATGTTTTTCAAGGAAAATATATGTATATTGTTTGTATACACACAGACACAAACATATTTGAGCTGAATATAATAGGATATAAGAGTGGAGAAAGATCACTATTTAGGCAAAACAGGGCTAGAAGGGTTTTTCCACCCCTTCCACAAGTATGGTAATAAATAGCATATTTTCTTGTTGAAGGTGCATGTCTATGCTGCACTGTGTTTTCATGTATAGAAAGTATGTCCATGCCTGGAAACATAACACAAGGGTGAATTGGGTCCTTGAGATAAATTCTCCATCAGGCAAGGTAAGTGTAGATCTACTTTTTTGGTCTTGCGCTGTCTTTTCAAGACATGCTGTATTCAGGATATTGGCATGAAGCTCTGTCCACTTTCCACCCATCTTTTAATTGGCTCCTGTCACTGTCTTTTGTAAATGATGGCTATTTATTGATTAATAGGCTTAGCAGTTCCTCCTTAGTACAGTATTTTCTCTTCTTGTAACCTCCCATGAGGACACCCCCTGTGTCAATTGTTGTTACTCCGTACATTTTAATTGCAGCCTCGGAGCACTATGTTTCTAAATAGCTTTGTCCTGTCTGCTGTAGCAGGCAGGACACGCTCTCCCACAATGTTTTTCAAAAAATATATTTATCCAGCGCTGCACACATTGGCTGGAATAATGGTGTACGCGTCTTTCTTTTGGTTAGTTGCGATCCGAAGTAGCCACGTGCCTTTGTTCCCTCTTTATTTACTTTGGTTACAATGGCGGCACCCGCACTTTAGCTAGAGTGTGGGTGCCGCAATTGCTTCAAATGTAAAGAAATAAACAAAACATTTCCCTCTACTTCTTTACTTTTGAACCAATGTCCGCACTGCGCTTTAGCTTAAGATGTTCACAGCTAAAGCGTGAGTGCCACATTTGATTTACAATGCAATTGCTCTCGCATTACTGGAAGTTTGAGCTTTTGCCTTTCAATTATTATTAGCAACGCCAATAGCTCAAACTTTCAACATACAAGACCTATTATTATATTGCAAATGCTTGTTATAGAATGTACGGATCATGTGTCCTGACTTCAGAAACCTGAAAATAAACTACAGTAAGCCTGGAAATTGCAGCTATAAACCCTCTTTTTAAACATTTTCCAAAAATGCAGATAAATATTGCCCAGGTGAAGGCCAGCAGTCAATGTATTGCAAAGGCTTACAACCAAGAAGAGAAGTAGTGATCACTGTGACACCCTTTCCTGCCCTTGGAAACAACTAAAACGTTGAGTGCCAGCAGATTGCAGGGGAAGAGCTGAGACATGCAATTTAAAAAAAAAAAATGACAACTAAATGAGCCGCTTTTGTGCAGTGCTCTGAAACTAATGCAAAGTATTTTAAATCGAGAGGCAGCCGGTGAAGCAGTCTGAGATGCCGAACGAGGGAAGATCTCTGAGGAAGTTTAAGAAGAAGGAGAGCCGGGTATGTTTGAACCAATAGAAAGGAGTGAGGGAGTCATGGCAGCAGAGAGCCCTAAATATAGAAATTGGAATAGTCAAGACGCATGCCAGCAGTATTTTGAATTATGATAAACGAGTATGGTCGGGCAATGGAAGGAGTTTGTTGAATATTTTTTTTAGGTGAAAGAAACATGTTGCGGATGCCTTGGCTGCTGCAGGTGTAAATAATAGCTTGTCACTGAAAATGACACCTAGTTTTTTCAATGAAGAGGAAGAATGGGGAATTAGCCCAGAGCATCCAAATCACAGGAGCAATGCCCAAAAGCACAGTCCACCCCGTACTAACACTGCCTTTTTATCAGTGTTTAATTTCAGGCTGTTGTGACTCATCCAGTCCGAAATTGCTTTTAGACAAAAAAATGAAAAGTTGCTATGAGCTAGTGGAGTGCATCAGAGCACCAGAGGCGAGCCCCGAGTCCCGAGTTCTGAGTGCTGGCATGGAATCAGAGCGTCGCGCCTTCTTCCGGTGTTTTGTTTCCTCGGAGCACCCAGAACTTTCTGGACTCCACTGTTTTTGCAAGCTCCGCCTCATCTTTCCTCGTATTGGACCGCAGAGGGGGTTCTGAGGCTGTGAGGTAGCGCGGCAGCATGTCCGGACGGACTCTTTTCCTCTTTTAACCCTTTCGCTGCGGCGGCTATTCCGCCGCAGTGCTAACGGGGCATGCGGCCGCGCGGCGGCCGCATGCTGGTGACAGAACCACTCCGTCACCAGCCGCGGTTGAGCTGTGCTGGTGACGGAGCGGTTCCGTCATGACCCGCCCCGCTCAATACAACTGCCGCGCAAAAAACCGACAGCTGATGCTACAGACCGAACAACTATCGGCCAGTGACCAACATCCCTCTACTGGCTAAACTCATTGAGAAATGCGTTCAGGGCCAACTAAGTCAACACATTGCTAAATTCTCGCTTCTAGACGATTGCCAATCAGGCTTCAGAACAGGGCACAGTACTGAAACTGCGATCCTGCACATTGTCGATGACGCTCTACAAGCCCTAGACCGAAATCAATCTTGCCTACTGATCCTCCTAGACCTATCTTCAGCATTTGATACGGTAAAGCACGAAGTGCTAATGACCAGACTACATGACAGGATGGGTCTGTCTGGAAACGTGCTGAAATGGTTCAACTCTTACCTACAGAACAGGTCTCAGCGATTCCTGGTTAACCAAGCAATCTCGTCCCCGAGCCCCAACACAGTCGGGGTCCCACAAGGCTCAACGCTATCACCAGACCTATTCAACTTATATGTAGAACCTCTCACGGAGATCCTCCAAGAATCTCAGGTATCCTATCACATGTATGCGGATGACACGCAATTATACTTAAAGATAGCCTCCCTTGAGGACATTGACTTAATGAACAAGACACTAAAGAGTGCGTTGCGATGGTTAACATTGAACCATCTGAAACTTAACGCCCAGAAAACAGAATTCCTACTTATCTCACCAACAAGGAGCCAATCAGAAGTTAAAGAGTGGACTAAATTGGTGACAGCGCTAAACTGCACCCCGACCCTAGTTAACTCAGTCAAATCACTAGGAATTACACTAGATAAGAACCTCGACATGAAAAACCATATTAACTCGTTGGCCAAGAGCGCCCGCTTCCACTTGAATTACTTAAGAAAACTGAAACCCTTTATTTCTGAGACAGATCTAAAATTGGCTATCCAATCACTAGTCATCTCGAGGATCGAATACGGCTGCACCACATTAGCGGGCTTACCAAAATCATCCACAGCACCACTAAAAGCCTGCCTCAACGCAGCGGTGAGACTCATTACGGGAACGAAGAAATTCGATCACATATCTCCTCACCTGAAAGCACTAACCTGGCTACCTTACGAGGCTAGAATTCAAAGGAAGATGGCCTGTATTACGCATAAAGCTGTACATTACAACACGCCTAGATACCTAGCCAAGAAACTTAAGCTCTCAGGAGGTAACAGAACAACGAGAAGCGCAAAAGATTTGCTATTACGACCAGCCTTTTTCCACAAGAAAAAGACCTACAACCGAGCATTCTCCGGAGCTGCCCCCAGAATCTGGAATTCACTCCCTCCAAACATCAGGAAGATTCAAAATACAACAACATTCAAACGAGAACTGAAGAGCCACTTGATGGGTAAATACCCTACTTAGAGAAACCTACCGATCACTGGGATGTACAATCCAGCTAACTAAGGACCGCCCTCTTCCTGGAAAATTGGATGATCATCAGCGGATAAGAAAATGATGCCGTGCACAAGCCGAGACTTGGCACTTTGCTGCTACCTCATATATGTGTGAACTTTAACTATATCTCACAGCCATACTATAGACCTTCTTTCTCACTTGATTTATTTAGCCATATATGTGGAACATTTATCTATATGTCACAATCATACTATATATCTTCTACCGCACCTGATTTATTTATACTTATTATCCTTGATATGCACTGGGACACCTTATAACCCTACCTCAACGAGCACGGCTTGTTACTTTGACACAAACCAAACCTTGCTCGCCACTTACTGTTAATTACACAGTCATTTTGAATATATTTATTTAACCTCGTCCATACTGTATATCGCTTTCTACCTCATTATTCTCTTGTTGGCACTACTGCTTTTATAATGTCTATATGTAATTCTGTCCTTGTTAAGCGCTCTGATACCCACGGGTCTTGTTCGCGCTATACAAAACACTATAAATAAATAAATAAATAAGGTGCGAAATCAGCGCCGCGCAGGCGCGGCGACCGGGCCATGACGGAACCGCTCCGTCATCAGCACAGCCCATCCGTAGCTGATGACGGGGCGGTTCCGTCATCAGCAGGGGAGGGGTTAACGACAGACTCTTTTGCTCTTTTACCCCCCTCGCCCGAGGCAGTGAGGCATTCTAGAATCTTTTATCTTTTCCCCTCCGAGCTCCCCCCAAGATCCCTTTGAGCTCCTCCTGAGGCCCCCGTGCTGTAGAGACCATAGTGGCACCACCCAGCACCCACAGGTGTGGAAGACACGGCAAGCGCAGAGACTGCCTCTGCACTTGCCGTCACTGTGGTCAGCCCTCGCAGAGTGAGAGCCAGTAACCTTGCGGAAGTGGCCTCGCTAGGACTGGGTGCGGTTTTGGGAGTCCGGCGAGCTCCCGCTTGCCTCCGCCCTCTTCCTTGGCCCTACTACCTGCAGCTAAGGACTCAACGCCAGCACATAATACTGTGCTATTGGAGCCTCCAACAGTTTACAACAGCACGAGGCTTCCCTCCCACGGGCGCTGGTGCCTTCAGGAGGCTGATAGGGTGACCAACTGGCATAGGTGCAAATTCAGGACGGTGAGTGTAAAAATTCAGGACAAAAATTCAGGACAAAAGGTCAAAATTCAGGACAAAACTTCGGGACAAAAGGTCAAAATTCAGGACAAAACTTCGGGACAAAAGGTAAGTTTTACAAATACGTCAGAGGTGGTCGCGCAATAGTATATATGTAAGTAAATAGACAACCATTTAAGTACAAGTCAAAATAGGTTTATATTAGGTTGAGACAATCGTGCACTTCGGGGTTTTTCAGTATGGCTGCAGATTGCTGCCTTAGACAACTCAAAATTCGCATCTCGCTCCAGCAGGTACATTAATCACCAGACAATGGTGAACCACACCTGAATATAAGTGAAGCCGCTTTTATTGTTGATTGAAAACTCCTGGATATATAAGGAACTTTGCAGTGCCAGCCCCCAGTAACAAAACCGCCCCCCCCCCCCTTTCCAGCCTCCCAGGGAAACACCCGATGCCCAGTCCGGCCAGTCCTGCCTTGCTATCACCCTTCAATGGCGCCCCTCATCTTCACTTAGACCGTCTCTCATGTGTATTTAATTTCTCCTATAGTGTTACTCATCCCAATTATGTAGGGCAGGGCGTCGGAGTGTGTTACATCACACACATTATATAGAGACAATGACTCATATTAACGTGAAAGTCAATGTATGGGAAATGCTACTTAAGATAATGGGTGCTACAAGGTGTAATCATTCTTTTATCTATTACTAGCAGCCCGTCCCGACGTTGTCCGGATATGAATTGCTGCCTGCCAGTAGTATATTGTTTTGTAGGATTTCGTTTTGATAGCATTTCTTATCTGTGACAGGTCTGTGAAACGCTCCGATTTACAGTGCACTGCTGATGCACTTAAGAGTGCTCGTTCAGTAGTGTGTGAACTCGAGTTTCCCTACTTTATTTTTCCTTGCAATATTATATAGCACGAACTCGACAACATGGCATGAGCACAATTTACATTACAGAAGAACACATTCATTTGTGGTAGGCACGGGGAGACAAAGCGATTTGCCTGGAATCACAGGATGTTGAGCTGATGCGGAGATTCGAACGTAGCTCTCCAGCTCTAAAGTTCGCAATTCTAGAACTTGTGGCGGGAGGTGTGTCTAAAAGTGTATGTCGGTGCTGGCCATCAATGAGAGAGACCTGTGCATTTTTCAAATGGGTGGTGAAAAAATATGAGTATGTTGCTGGAGATGTGGGCCGCAGTGCCACCAATGTACTTACCGGGGGAGGGTAAACACCCATTATTCCGCAACTTTCTATCCGCATACCATTACTTCGCATACTTTCATTACGAAAGCACCATGACTCCGCAATGCCATTATAACGCATGGCATTACATTTTTATGCTTTTACCACGCATACATTTACAACGAAATTCGTTGTAAATGCATGAATGGTAAAAGCATGTTTTTTTTAATGTTTGGATAAGGTATGTATGGGTATAGGGGTATATGTTTTTGGGTACTGAGGTATATGTTTTGGGGTGTTTGAGTATTTTAAGGGTTCAGATATAGTTTTGGGTTATGGGGTACAGGGGCAGTTTTAGGGTTTAGGGATAGGTATGGGTTTTGGAGTACAGGGGTATTTTTAGGGTTCAGGGCTAGGTTTGGGTTTTGGGGTATGGGGTATTTTTAGGGTTCAGGGGTAGGTTAGGGTTTTGGGGTACAGGGGTATTTTAAGGGTTCAGGGCGAGGTTTGGGTTTTGGGGTTCAGGGGTATTTTTAGGGTTCAGGGCTAGGTTTGGGTTTTGGGGTACAGGGGTATTTTAGGGTTCAAGGGTAGGTTTGGGTTTTGGGGTACAGGGTTATTTTTAGGGTTCAGGGCTAGGTTTGGGTTTTGGGGTACATGGGTATTTTTAGGGTTCAGGGGTAGGTTTGGGTTTTGGGGTACAGGGTTATTTTAAGGGTTCAGGGCTAGGTTTGGGGGTACAGGGGTATTTTAGGGTTCAGGGATAGGTTTGGGTTTTGTCGTACAGTGGTATTTTTAGGGTTCAGGGCTAGGTTTGGGTTTTGGGGGTACAGGGGTATTTTTAGGGTTCAGGGGTTTGGGTTTTGAGGTACAGGGGTATTTATAGGGTTCAGGGCTAGGTTTGGGGTTTGGGGTACAGGGGTATTTTTAGGGTTTAGGGATAGGTTTGGGTTTTGGGGTACAGGGTATATTTATAGGGTTAAGATGGGTTAGTGTTTAAGGGGGTAAACAACCTTTACAATGAAACTTTTACAACGGATGCCTTTACAACGCGGTTTTTACATCGCAAACCATTACAACGCATTGCGCTGGGGGGCGCTCTAGGATAGGGAATACGTTTAATTTACTATCCAACACCTTCCCTAGTGTCCACGGGGACTGGAGTTGGAATAGTAAATTAAACTATTCACTATCCAGCACCCCAAAGCACTATGCGTTGTAAAGGTATGCGATGTAAAAACCGCGTTGTAAAGGCATGCGTTGTAATAGCATGCGTTGTAACGTCATACATTCGTTTAAGGGTGTTGGGGTATTGTAAGGAGTACGGGTGGGTTATGATTATGGGGTGCAGGGGTATTTAAAGGGAGCAGGGTGGGATTAGCACACGATATGAGACATGGCATGAAGGGCTGAACGTACCACACGCCCCCAGCGTTTGTCACACCCCCAGCACACACCCACAGCACAACGCAGACACGCCCACAAGGGACTACTTTGCTTGCACAGTTGTTTTACCTTTTAAATGTATATGGTGGGCGTCTGCATAGCCTATGTCCTTCTGCTGCAACTGCCCTTTCCAACGCTGTATTGGGTGTTGTGATTGGTGCTGTGGTTCCCGAGATTACCCGCCTCAAAGGTTTGGGCTCTCGCTTTATTATATTTGTATAGATTCAGTCTTTCACCATTCATTCTGTCCTTTCATCTATGTGCCCATCTATATCCAAACATATTCAACCATTTGCAAACCTATCCACCATATATCCTTCCATCCATCATTACACTCATCCATCCCTCCATCCACCCTTTCAGTCATCCATCCATTATTCATCTATCCACTCTTTCACCCCATCCATCCGTACAGTCATCCATCCACTCTTTCACCCATCCATCTATTCACCCATCCATCCAGCCATTTACCCTTTCACCCATCCAGCCATTCATTCATTCACTTACTCATCCATCCACCCAGTCACTTATCCTTCCACCCATTCACCCTATCAGTCATTCATCCTCCCTTTCTCTCTCCATCCCCCTTTCACTTATCCATCCACCCATCCATCTACTCATCCATTCATTTATTCCATCCATTGATCCTATTACTCATCCTTCCTTTCACTCATCCATCCATCCGTTCTCTCATCCATCCACCCTTTGACTTCTTCACTCATCTATTCATCCATTTGTCCACCTACCCCTTTCACTCATCCACCCATACATTCACCATTTCAGTTATCAATTCAATCCATCCATCCTTTCACTCATCTATCCACCCATTCACTCGCCCATCATCTAAGCTTTCACTCATCCATCCATCTTTTCATACACCCATCCACCCTTTTACCCATCCATCTACCCTTCCACCCATACATCCATCTATTTACCTTTTCCCTCATCCATATGTCCACTCATCCATCCATCCTTTCTTTTATCTATCCATTCACCCTTTCATTCATCCATTCATCCTTTCAGTCATCCATCCAGCCATTCACACATTCCTTCACTTATTTACTCACCCACCTTTTCACATTATGAGCTGAGCCTTTGTCTACAGAGTTGCAGACAGAAGAGGCCCATGAAGAACTTCACCCTCACTGTAGTTCCTAAAGCAAGGGTTGGGGTGGGGTGGGGGAAAGTTCAGATTAACAGAGAGTCCAACGAAAAAAGTACCTTTACATGCAGGGAAGGGAGTGGTTTTAGCTAAGTCGAGTTCCCATCAGTCCACCATCGAGACCGCCCTTCATCATTTGGGATCTCTTTGGCATTAATGATTCACGATCAGGGGTGAAAAAACCTGTATTGGTGCTTGGTTACCATATACAGGAAAAACCAGTGTGTTAATCCTGATGTGAAATTCTAATGTGAATAAGATAGCGTTTCTAGTGGTGAACTGAATAGCAGTGCTTGAAAGAAAGTGAGTGGTGAAAGAAGATAAGAAGATCTAAAATTAGGTAGTGGTTGGGAAAACAATTTAATAAGCACCCTCACACTCCTAAATCAATAAAAACAGTGCTGAATAGTGGTTTTAACAAATGTCCACTATAAGAGAATATTAGGTCGACATGTTTCTGCAGACGAGTGAGGTCAAAGGATCCTCTGCTGCTTCCTCAGGACCATTAGAGCTACTGCTAGGTTTAAAATAAAAGAATCATATCACCTGAAAGTGTATGTATTAACGTCTTCTCATCCCAACTGATGAGAAGGAACAGCCCCACCTCACCTGGCACGAGCTCAGGTAGTGGATGCACCGCACTCTCCGTCGGTACACCGGTCGTCGCCAAAGAGATCCCAAATGATGAAGGGCGGTCTCGATGGTGGACTGATGGGAACTCGACTTAGCTAAAACCACTCCCTTCCCTGCATGTAAAGGTACTTTTTTCGTTGGACTCTCTGTTAATCTTTTGTTGGTGTCAGTTCTGTTTAGGGGGCTTAACAGACAGGGTCTATAAACTTTCCCCTAGGACCTCTTTTGTGTTTGATAGTGGGGGAAAGTTCACCATGCCCCTGCACATAGGCAGTCTGAAAACGTAGAAGTCATGAGTCACACATGATGCGCAGTGCCAGGATGTGAGGTGACTGTGACATGGTGTCGTTTCCGGGGACTGAAGTGGTGTAAAAAACTGGGCAGTCTCTTCAAAGGGGGTGTTCGATGTAATTAAGGGCGTAGTTTAAAACACCTAGGCTAAAAATCAGCGCTAGCGTAGTGTTCCGCCCGACTGGCATTATGTTGTTTCTGTCATTGCATCCAGATATATAATACAGCAAGTATCATTACACCAACAAAAACCAGGACTATTGGCTTTGTCAATGGTTGGTAGTTGCTTAAAATTAAAAAAAGCAGCAACCATGGCTTTGTTGGATATAATATTGAAAATACTTCAGTTAAAAAATGATGAGACAGTGAAAGAACGATAACCCGTTCTTTTTAACTTATTTTACAGGCTTCTTTATATAAACAGTTTTCTTATGTTGCTAAAGTTGCAGCATTAGCGTTTTGACTTTTATTTTACAGAATGCCCTGCTGTACACTGAGGCAGGAGGAGGCCGCCACATGATTTACCAGCCCAGACTGCCCCATTGACATTCTGTATGTGGCAATCATCAGCCCCGTACAGAATGGCAATGGGCGGGGAGGAGCTGTACTTGTGCTCCAGGAGGAGCGCGAGGCGCCATATCAGGAAGGTGAGGCCTCTCACAGGGGAGCAGTGCTGCTCCCTGTGATGGCCAAAATTGCGGACAAAAGGCGTCCATAAAAGGGACCCTCACGGACAACGGACGAGAGGTCCAAATTACAAACTGTCTGTGAAATTTACCGACGGTTGGTCACCCTAGAGGCTGAAGTTGGAGCGAGGTGGAAGAGGCCTGGCACTTCATGGCCCGGCCTTTGCCCAGCCACTGCTACAGCTACTCTACCTGCTGCTTTGGTGAGTCTTTTCTATACTTTCCTAGAAATCACAAAGTCACTGCTTGAAATTGAAATCGGCACAACAAATGGAAGGCGGTCTCGTGCAGTTCCTGGGTACATACAAAAAGCATTCACATTGAGTCTAAAGTAATCTTGCGCATCCAGGACCCGCCCCGGGCCCACCCGGCTCACAATTACCTCCTTAGAATTGTCAGAAAATCAGTATCAGTAAGGAGAACTCAAAGTTCCCTCCTTTTATTGGCCCATGACAGAGCACAGAATACGATTAGGAAAAAAAAATCAACAATAAAAGGCCCTTGCTCAGTAAATATAAGAAAAAACAGGAACTGGAGGTCGCCGTTGATTGCTGCCCACGAGACAGGTCAAGAAAACACAACCCAAAATGTATCAGATAGCCAAGCCATTGGCAAATCAGCTGGCCCAATACCCGGACATACTCAACAGCTAGAACCAATATTGCAGGCTCACATCAAACTGGGCAAAACAAGGCACAGTAGCGACACTCTCAAAAACCTGACCAGCGAACCTCAAATCTTGAGATCCTTAAGTGACAGTGGAATCACCTGGGGCCTAGAATTAGAAAAAACTCTTCTGTCCCCTCGACTGCAAGGGTTCATGCCTGAATTAGAACTTTCCAGGGACCTTAGTGAGTCCCTCCCTCTTCCATGCTCCCTAAAAAGATGCTACTTGTTGTCTCATGAAATCACGGTGATCAGACACTTGGGACAGAAGTGTGACAGCTTTTAGCGTCTTGGCCATAGTGCTACATATACACGACTCACAGTGAATTACCACAGAAACTAACAAAAAGAAGCACCGTTAAGCATGGAAGCCTCTCCTCTGATAACCCACTCCCCACTTGGCACCTGCAGTCATTATCATGTAGGTTAACGTCGTACCCCACTGGGACAGCACTTGTCGCTCAGGATCTAGGAGCAGGATGTCATGAAAATAGAGAAGTGGGACCAAGTTGCAGTCCAAAGGTACTGCAACAAACCCAAGCAACTCAATTCAAGAACCAAAAGACCCAAAAACGCCTCAACCCAGGATGCACCAATGCATAAGCCCAGCCTCAGACGAGCAAAGTGTGCCTGGGACACATCATTTATTTATTTATTGCATTTGTACAGCGCAACAGCTACCCAAAGGTTTCCCGGCGCTAGGAGACGCAGAAAGGATGAAAAGGAAAAGCTAGACAGTAGAAGGAGAGGGAACTATTGATTAAAGAGGACGCAAACACCAAACCCTAATGGGCCTGACTAGAACAGGTGCTACAGAACGCTTTTGACAATAACAGCTACAACTGCTATGAACTCTGACAAATTGGATATACAGATATCAGTCCTACAAACATTGGCTTCATACACAATGTCAATCGACTCCAAACTGTAAAGATGAAAATCTCTGATAATAATAGTCCAAAACTCTGTGGGAGAGGAGGTAGAGCCTTGTGGCTGTGGCACTATCATGGAAAAGCTAGCTGAGCTATCTTACTTTATGAAAAACATGATAGAAGGAATAAAACATACATTGACTACTCACAAGAAACAAGAGCTGACTCAAACACCCTCACTCGACTGCAAGCAAATCAACATCACACCAAAAACAAAACACAGATACTAGATAGAATAAAGTAGTTTCTCTTCTTCAGGACCCTTCATTGTGGTCACCAAGTATGGAACTAGAAAAGTTACCCCTGATGGAGCAAGGACCCGTGAAAAAGAGACTTGCTGAATATAATCCTCTCCGGTAACTTCTCACCCCATATTAAAACTTGTATTGTGGAAATAACATGCATTTACACAACATTTAAGTATAAGATTGAAGCTTGCCTATGTGTCTTACTAACCAGTAACTCCAGTGATATTAAAATGGCCGCTAACCGGAATTCTTTAGTGCGCATGCATCTACTGCATCTACGTATGACATTTCTATGCTTGGAGGGAAACTTTCTGCACTTGTGCAGTGGGTAATAAAACGCTTGAAACTCACATGCTTGCCACCTGTTTGCTGAAAAACTAAACTCAGTTATTATATTAATGCTAATGCGGGAAGAATAATAATATGTACATGGGATTAGAGTAGAGATAGGAGGTATACAGTGAAAGCATTTATTTTTCATTTTAACATTTGTCTTTTTAACTCTTTCAATAGTGCTTAAAATGGGCCTAGAGTCCTGAACCACAGTCTGTTCCCTCTCGTTCTACCGCTCATGCGCAGTGAACCCAAACTGAAAGACGCAATGTCAACTTGAACATTGGCTAAGGCTGCAAGTGGTTATTTTCATGGTAACCGGAACGACAGTCCACTGAAATGCATGAGAACTACTGTTTTTTTCTCTAATATGTGACAATTACATTGTAAATACGGGTGGGAATAAAGACTGATGTATAAAACTTACGGGGTGGGACTTTAAACAAAGAACTGGAAGAAATAATGGGAAATAAGCATGGTGTGATGATCACCTCCCCTTGTCTGTCCAATCAGAGTTAGGAGTTTCATAACATTTGAAACATTCATGGGTGGTACAAGCATACAGAAGTAGCATTAGTTAGTTAGTTAGTTGAGAGACCGGGATGCTGTCCGAGAGCACGGAGAAGTCCCAGACTGAGATGCTGAGAAGAATCGAATTGCTGATCCACTCATCTTAAGCAAATTAATTTAGAAGAAGATTGCGGAAGAATCTCGAGGAGGAAGAGAGAGTCAGAGAGGGGTGGTATGCCAGTGTCGGTGATAGAGAGGTCATCTGTCCTGTCCTGAATCCTGTCCCAAATTCCTGTCCTGAAGTCTTTGTTTGCCAGACCTTTTCCAATTCCTAGGCCGGGGAGTTGGTTTCCACACCATACTTGGTAATTATATCTATATTTATATATGCGCTTATTTGCTTTTCTCTCTATCTTCTCTCTTTTCATGCAGTGTCATTGCAAAGTATAATTGAATGCAAATTTGATTGATTATTTGAATCTTCCTTCCTGTGAGAGACAGAGTTTGTTCTGCAACGTGTAAGTGGTTCACATGAATTTAATCTAAGATAACATTTTAAAAGACATCCCGACTCTGTGATCATTTTAAAAAGTGTGAGTATATTGAATCCTATGTCATTTCACCATCAACTAGTTCCAACTAATGGTCCATTGACGAGATGAAAGAACTTTTGATCAGTGAAAAGATTAGTTAGGGACTAAAAAATAACTAATCTAGAGGATTACAAAAACATGACCCCAGCGGTTATTGCCGGTGTGTGGTGAATAAATTTATGGGCCCAGGTGAGTATGTGGTGTTAGCTTACCTGTTTCTGGTAACCCGCTGGATCACCCCATACAAGTTAAACTATTTCCCCAGCAGGCAATTCAATTAAAAAAGAATCAACCGCAAACCAATTTGAAATTGCCTCTGAAAGGCATTCCATCTTCTTGTGAAACCGCTACTTTAGAGAATCAGTTCCAACCAGTACTCTCTAGGAACAACAAAAAAAGGAGGAAACTCAACAAAAACTTCCCAAACCGTTCTTTTGACATAAAAAAAAAACTCAGAGCGTTGGAAGGCCCTCAACCTACCTGCTTTTCAAACATGCAGAAAATAACGAAATTAGGGCACAACCCCGAAGCAACCAGACACAACCACAAAACACAGCGAAGCAATGTAGGCGACAGCACAACCAAAACCACAATGCGCCCATCAACTAAGGGTCTTATGAGCAACGTCCCCCAAGAATTCACGAGCTCGCAGCGCCCCCTCAGCTACGACTTGCACTTGTAAGTAACTAACACACTAAGCAAGAGAGAAGAACCTTCTGCATTGAATCTCAAAGAGTGTGTACACAAACATCTGGAAAACATGGACAGGCAAAATATCTCCCAGTCGTGTTCCAGTTGAGGTAATATAAATTCTATGGTCATGTTGTGTTCCCTAGCGAGTACCCCACCGACTCCATGTACGAGTTAAAAGTGCATGTAACTTCCCTCCTGTATCAGCTATGAAGACGCAAATACATTTGCGTCCAACGTTAACTTGTCCTCTTTCAGACCCACCATGAATGGGTTTGATGGTCCGTTCCTAAGTATGCTATGCCAACGTCTTTTTGAAGTGTACTCCTACGTCTTTCAGCCTGGCTGAAAGTAGGCCCTGAATCTCTGCCACCGAGCCTCTTTTCTGGCTTCTGACTGCGAGGGCCTCTGCCCAAGCAGCCCCCGTACCCGTGAACTCTGACTTACTTCTAGCGCGGCCCTCCGTGCTCAGCTCAGCCTGCTGCCTGCCAAGATTGACTATAACCTTCGAGTTATCTGTTTTCCTCCCCGAAGATACATTCCAGCCTGCTAGCTTCAGTAAACATCCTTCCTCAGCTACAGGGCTAAAGGGCCGACCTGTCTTTATGCAAGTAATTCATAGCCTCTGTTGCCATGCTTCCATGGAAGGCCCCATGCCCCCCACGCTTCTCATACAGACACTCAGGCGCTTATACACGCATTCACAGCAAGTATAGAATAGCTTCTGCTCTAGAGACCTTTCTGCCCAGATAGCTCAGTTCCTAAACATCAGATATCAGATATGATAGAAGCACAAGTTGATCTGACATGCCAGACTTCTGTCTCTTTCCGCCAGTGTAAATGTCAAGTCCCCTGCACCCCGTCTATCACACGTCATGCAGCTGCGCGCGCATCCAAGCTTCCGATTTCTGCTGACATTGCAACATTCTGTTAGCACCACCCCTTGGTGCCACCCACTTGCGTCACCTATCAGTGACGTTTTCTAGCACACACCCTAGTTCACGCCTAGTTTACGCCTCTTGATGATGTACTAGCACCACGTGTATACTGTTATCTTGTCTTCTCTCAGCTGTTACGCCTCTTACATTGAACATTATGATGTAAATCAAGTATATAAGCTATGTATTGTCAATAAACGACGGCGCGCTCATCTATCCCTTCTGACACCCTGTGTGGTGGTCAGAACATGATATCCTGATTCCTTTATGAGGAATAAAACCCTTAGAAACTCTTACACCACGGACTCTGTTTTCCTTCATTTCGATTGAGTTATTATTGATTAAGTACTTACCTGCATAGAAATTAAGAGAGTAAATTAATTATTTACATCATTTTGGCGCCCGAACAGGGACCCCTCCCCCACCTCACGCGCCGGAAGGTGCGTTGCAATCCGTGTCCCCTGCCATCAGTTAGACGGACAACACGTGTACTGGCAGGATTTCCTGCATCCCCCTCTGACACACGGAGGTGACGAAGACTGCGATCAGTGCCCAGACGAGGCGGTGAGGAGTGCGGAGGATCCCGACCAGAGCCCAGCCGAAGGAAGCAAGGTCCGAGGTGTGAAGAGGCCCACCAGTTTTCCGAAGTTTTCCGAAGTTTTCCGAAGTTTTCCGAAGTTTTCCGAAGTTCCGAGTCGAGTCCAGTCGAGTTTCCGAGGCCTTCTGTTTTCCGTGCTTCCCGGTGAGTACCATTGCTGGGTCGTATCTAGACGGGTTTGGGTACGCAAGTCCGGTCTGCACTGTTTTTAGGCAGTGTATCTGTACTGTTTAGCAGTATATAAAGTATTCCGAATTTCTGCACTGTTACAGCAGTGTATCTGTATCGTTGAGCGGTACATTCAGAGTAGGGGGAAGTTAGCTATGTCTTTAAATGTTTCATGTGATTAATGTCGTGGTATGAATGTGATTGTTCTTGTGTATTATTGTGTTTTTTTGTTTAAATAGTTACAGGAGAAATTAAGTATTAAGGATCAAGCATTTCAGTATCAAGTAGGCACAATGCCGTTTTTTAACAAATTAAAGCAGATAGGAACTAGGAAAGGGATGTTAGAGGAAGAAATTCCAATCCCCCCTAGGGACACTCCAGGTAATTTCATGTATAATAAGCATGGCATAGACGCCATCTTGTATCTAGAGTTATGGACAGATTATACCAAGCACCTAGAGGAAAGATACCGATGGCCAGTTAACGGAACATGGGATGCCGAGTGCATCATAAAGGTAGAAGAAATATTACGGAAAAAGAAAGCTAGACAATCTCAGAAAGACGCCATAGAATTTTGGCGTAAGGAATCACGTAAGCGTGCTGATAGAGCACTCCGTAGAGAAGACAGGCTTAAAGAATCAGAAAAGGCCCAAGAAAACGAATTAGTTACTGAGGGAATTCGAGTAAAAGTAGAACAAATAGATCGTATCCTAAATGGCAAAGTGAACAACATGTATCTTTTGGCCGATGGTACCCCTGACGCCATTTCAGAAATACCGAAAAATTTGCCGTCACCATTAGTTCCAACTAAAGTAATGCATAAGACTACTAAAGACATATTCCTAAATTCATATCTCGAAGATGTAGCGCCAGCTTACACCAATCTGCCTGTTCGTGCCCTGCCTACTGACAGGGCCGGGGGTGGTACTGCCCCCCAAGATCACTCTCAGCCGACACCGAAAAAGACTAGTTCCGTTCCGCCAGCCCCGCCACTTCCCTCACCTAAAACTGATCTGCCGAAACCACTTCAATCAGATCCTACTAAAAGACAAATTCAGATACTGACTACACACAGAGATAATGCCCAAGCTTCCGCTTCAGAAGGTGCGACCGCGGGTCTCCAGACCCCGCCACCGACTCACAGATTAAATCTCAGAGGTCTGCAGAGTCCTCTTACGTACAGATCCCCCCGTTCTTCTAATTCATCCCGTCTTGATGCACTAAAAGAAAATATGTCAGTTTGTAGATACGATCCAGAACCTGGACAGGACGACTTAATGGTATTAGCGTCTTTACGGTTAAGATCTGCTACTGATAGTTTGTTATGTTATGCAGGAATGAAGGAGCACCTAGATAGAATATATGAGTTCGTTCAAACGGGAAAGGACCCCGACAGTATTAAGGATGCCCTGGAGAAACAGAAAGTTACCATGCAAGCACTGATACTACGATTTTTCATAAATTGTCTAATAAGAGAACGAGACAGGCCCGGAACAGAGCAGAGTGAATTAGATGCATTGAACAAGTGGGGTCAAAATATAGCCGACGGAAAACATGACAGACAAAATTGCATAGAGGCCATGTATAAAAAGATTAAGAAAGCAGTGATAGCAGTACACGAGAAAGAGAAAGAAAAGGCTCCCTCCGAGGAGGAAGAAGAATCTGAAGAACCAGAACCAACTACAAGCACTATAGCATATGTAGGTAAGGGAACTTATCTTAGGAAGGGTATCCGTCCAGAAAGCAAGAGAGTTTTCTTCTCTGCCTTAACGAATCCGAATTCTGCTGAACATCAGTTCCAGGAAACTGATAAACGGCTTCGAGATCGAGTTGGGTACCATGTACTCAATTCTATGGATGAACAAGAATTAGCCCGATCAGCGGTATCATGGGCCGAAAATGCAGACATATATAATGATGACACCGTAGCACAGACATTTCTGAACCTCTCCCCCGACGAACAGAAATTAGCAGGTATATATATGATTCAGCACCTTCTCATTAAGTACAGAAAACATTATTCCGATCCAGGTCCCTTACATGAGACACTAGAAGCACTACTGATGGATAGATGGAGAGGCCTAAGCACTAAATTAGTTCAAATAATTCTAGAACAACGACGCAGATATGATACTTTTGTAAGTCCTGAATATGTCCCCGCCCCACCTCCAGAAAGGAAAATGTACCATATGAAGTGCGGGAGTGGTATTGAAAGTCAGAACCCCTTACGGGAAGTGCACCCTGTTATGGGTGAGGATAAAATTTTGAAACGCGTGTATGTGCACACGCCTCTGACTAAATTAGAACTGTTAGAAATGAAGAAATTAGTACCATGCCATGATAAAGACCCTGCAGGTTTCCATAGAGAGCTTAAAGACATGTTACTGATGGGGGACTACACATATGATGATATCATGAAAATGTTGAAAGTATTATTGCCTACGGGTATATTCGAGAAATTAAAGGAAAAGGACTGGGAGGTGGGAGACGCAAAGATTGCCTGGGCAGAAATAGAGGATGAAGAAAAAAAACGGGTTCCAGGGTTAGGCCTTGGGGACAAAACTAAAGCATTACCAGGTTTGATAGTACAGGTCCTGCCCAGATTATTGACAACTAGAAAGGAGGATTGGGATGCAATCTCGTCCTGTAAACAGAAACATGATGAAGATACTAGCGACTTTTATTCAAGATTCGAGAAATGTTTTATTATCAATAGTGGCCTCCAGCCAAGTAGCGAGTCGTACCCACATCTTTTCGTATCAAAGTTAGTAGAGAATTCCCTACCGTTAGTTAAAAATAGAGTGTATAAAGTCGAGAGTACATGGCAAGCAAATACGCCATCCCAGATGTTACAAATGTTACAATATCACCAGAATAGAATTAGGGAAGAACAAGATCAGGAACAGAAGCGCATGAAAGACACGAAAATGAAAATGTTAGTAGCCCAGACGGTCCCATCCGACAGTCACAGGAAAGGTACGACCCAGACAAGTCACGCTGCAGCTCCTGTTAAAGGGACATGCAATTATTGCAAGCAGCCAGGTCACTACGTACACGAATGTGCAGTTCTGAAACATAACATAGCGACAGGTAAAACTAAAGAGAGACCGCATCCGCCTAGACAAGACCATAACCAGCATCAGTCTACACAGAATACACAGCCCATGCATGCATCCGCACAGACAGCACAGACCGTAGCAGTACCACAGCCACAGCCCATTGCTGCAACTCAGCAAGTCTCACAACAGATGTACCAGTATGCCCAGTCTGCTTACCCCGAATATTCCCGATATACATGAAACAGCCTAGAGAGGGAAGGTGGCTTGCCTCTTATCGAGATTCCTGTAGATCAAGAAGGTCCTTATGTACACAGTCAAGTATTGGGGAAAGATAGAAAGTTTTTAATTGACACAGGGGCAAGTCGCACTACAATAAGTCATGACGAAGTTCCAGGGGCACCCCTCTCAGGCTCACAAAATGTTTCCCTTGGTTTTTCAGGACAACCTATTGTAAATGAAGTATCAGAACCAGTTCCCCTGGCTGTGGGTCCATTATCACGTGTTACAGACCTGTTACTAACAAAATCATGTCCGGAAAATCTGTTAGGAATTAAAACACTGAAGGCTCTAGGAGCTATAATATGCTGCTCCCCGGAGGGGGTTAGACTCTTTCTGCGGGATTTCAAGGGTCATTACGTCCTTCGTGAGTTTGACGTCAGATTGAAAAATGTACCTGATTACTTGTGGGCAAAAGGCCCAACTGATGTAGGATGTATGCACATTACACCATACCGCGTTACCCTCAAGGCAGGTGTTGTATTACCCAGAATCAGACAATACAAGTTACCACCCGATGCTGTAGCGGCTTTACTGAAAATCATTGAAGAGCTCATTGCCCAAGGAGTGGTCGTCGAGACCGACTCCAATATCTGTAATTCACCCATCATTCCGATTCTTAAACGTACTGATCCCAATGCACCGCCAGTATATCGGCTGGTGATTGATCTCCGAGAATTGAATAAATGCATTATCCCACAGTATCCTGTGGTCCCCGATATATCATCTCTATTGACTGCTATTGATTCAGAAGCAACGTTCTTTACTGTAATTGATCTCAAGAACGCCTTCTTCAGCGTGCCTATTGATCCAGAGAGCCAATATCTCTTCGGATTCTGTTTAAATGGACGCAGTTTCAAATTTTCGCGCGCACCTCAAGGATTCACAGAAAGCCCCAGCATCTATAGTCAAGCACTGAAAAGACAACTAGATTGTATTCAAATGCCAGTTAACACCGCTTTACTACAATACGTCGATGATCTGCTGATCACCGCACGAAGTGAGCCCGAATGTGAAAAAGCATCACTGACAGTTTTACATTTCCTGGCCGACAAGGGACACAAGGTGTCTCCTTCGAAGCTACAATTCTGTGTTCAGCAAGTTGTGTACTTGGGTCACTTGCTGTCCAAAGTGGGGAGACAGCTCACTCCCGATCGCATTCAGTTAATTGTGAACATGCCGCAACCCAAGACACAAAAGGAAGTGCGGGCCTTCATAGGCCTCACCTCGTACTGCAGACAATGGATTCCCCAGTATGCATTTCTAGCTAAACCACTCATCCAGTTAACGACACAGGAGGCAGCGACTTCGACTGTCCTCCCTTGGACTCAGGAACACACACAAGCTTTTGAAGAATTAAAGAAAGTTTTATGCCAAGCACCAGTTTTAGCGACACCATGTTACAGCAAACCGTTTACACTTTTTGTTACAGAACGTGATGGCACAGCGTTGTCTGTCCTCACTCAAGACCAAGCAGGTTCACATAAGCCTTGTGCTTATTTTTCTAGTACATTGGATTCAGTAGCTCAAGCACTCCCTGCGTGCTTAAAGTCAGTAGCAGCAACAGCGTTAGCAATAAGACAAAGTGATTCAATTGTTTTAGGTCATCAGTTAACAGTTCAAGTACCACATTCTGTAGAGGTTTTGTTAAACAGAACCCAGACTCAACACTTAACTATAGCACGACTGACAGGTTATGAATTAACACTATTCCAGCCACACATAGAAATCAGACGTTGCAGCATCCTGAACCCCGCAACACTGTTACCTACAGTTATGACAGATCCAGCTCCGCATGATTGTATAGAAATAATTAATGCAGTAACTAAGCCTAGACGAGACTTAACAGATGTCCCATTGACAAATCCAGACCTGACACTTTATGTGGACGGTTCATGCATGAGAACAAGTACAGGAGAATTAGTGGCCGCGTACGCCGTGACCACTGAAACTGAAATTAAAGAAACACATCGTATTGACACACTGTCTGCTCAAGCAGCAGAGCTCATCGCTCTGACCCGAGCTTGTATTCTAGCCAAGAACAGAAATGTTAACATATACACAGATTCCCGCTATGCCTTCGGAGTTGTACACGACTTCGGAGTCCTCTGGCAAGAACGAGGTTTTCTGACTTCCCATGGGGCCAAGATACAACATGGCCCCCTCATTCAAGCACTGTTAGAAGCAATACATTTGCCCTCGGGCATATCAGTCATGAAATGTAAGGCACATACCAAAGTCACAGATTCCGTTTCCCAGGGTAACGACCTGGCAGACCAGACAGCAAAACATACAGCACTGACTCACACCCAGACTACTGATGTGACAAAGACAATAGTCCAGACCCAGTGTATGGCAGTTAGAGATCCCGCCCTAGATGTAATTGATATCCAGACACATGCTACTCCAGAGGAGATAAAGAAATGGACTGAACTAGGAGGGATTCAGACAGATCAAGGTTGGGTGACGAAGGGAAAATCTATATGGTTTCTCCCCGACTCAATGGTTCAAGTCATGATAAATACAGCACATAGTCCTGCCCATCTTGGAGAGAAAGCCATGTTAGACAGTTTACAGAATCTCTGGTACAACAAACACTTACGAGCAGCAGCAAAACAGAAAGTGCGTACTTGCATGATCTGTTGTCAGTTCAATCCAGGTAAAAGTGTCCCTGTTGAGCAAGGTGGATTCCATCCTCCCGATCACCCTTTTGAAGTCCTCCAGATGGATTATATCCAGATGAATAGCTGTAGAGGATTTAAGTATGTCCTTGTAATTGTTTGTGCTCTGTCCCGCTGGACCGAAGCATACCCAGTCCCAGACTACACTGCTCCGACCACTGCCAGACAGTTGGTTCGTGAATTCTTCCCACGGTACGGTTTGCCCCGTGTCGTGTATTCAGACAACGGACAGCCGTTCTCGTCCGAGCTGATGAGACAAGTTTCCCTCTTGCTAGGATATCAGTGGAGGTTCCACTGTGTCCGACATCCCGAAGCAGCTGGCCTTGTAGAAAGGCATAATCAGACACTAAAAATCCGTCTTGCCAAGATCTGTCAGGAAAAAGGGGTCGACTGGATAGTCGCCCTGCCCGTGGCACTATTCTACATGAGGATGGTCGCCCACTCGAGATCAGGGCTATCTCCGTACGAAGTGGTCTTTGGAAGACCGCCGAATATGTGGGGGACGCCCGTTCCGAAAAAGATCACTGATATTGATTGTAACATGTTGACAGATTACCTTGCCTCCTTGATGTCTGCACTCCAATCATGTCGTTCACAGGTTGCCGCAGCCTTCCCTGACAACACCGATGTAAAGGCGCATGAGGTCCGTCCAGGGGACCTGGTAGTCGTCCGGAATTTCGACCGGAAAAGTCCGCTGGAGCCCCGCTGGAAGTCTCCAAAGACCGTTCTGCTTACCACTAGGACCGCCGTGAAAATCGAGGGGAGAAAGGGGTGGGTCCACACGAGTCACATCAAACTATGCAATGAACTAAAAAACGGACTGAAACAGGACTCTGACTCGTCCACCCCCACCAAAGACTGTGTCGAAGCACAAGACGTTACTGTGCCTAAGAGAGAAAAGACTCCTCAAGAACTTTACCGAATGAAGCTTCGATCTAGCAAGTCAGACAGTTTAATTGTTTAAGTCCTCCCCTAGGTGAATCGGTTAAATAGTTTCTGACATGTATCCCCTAGATCGAGTTAGAGAGAGAGAGGAAAAGAGAAGAACATATTGCAAATCACTTCGTAGTCACTGCATAGTGACACTAATAATTATGTTTATTCTCAGTATACTACTCATTATTGCCAGCATTCTGCTTCCTATGTACTGGCCTATTTTCAGGCGTGAACAATCTGCTTACAATGTCTCTGCTGAACACACTTTTAGTGAACTTCCCGCACATGAACTATCTTACAGACTTGCGCTGCGCAACAATACATTTATTAGTATGTTACACCATTCCCATCAGACAAATAATGCTACAGACTGTTGGATATGTGGCCGACTCCCTCCCTACCAGAATTACAAGGGAGCTCTGCCCCTCTTTCCGTACCCATTCACTCACAATGGCTCCTGTGGAGCATGGTTTAAAATAATTAATTCTTTAGATCCTGATATTGCTGTTTTCGATGGGGGCTGGGTTTGGGGAAACTTGAACTTAGTCCTGCTCAACGTCTGTTATCCGGATAAAGAGGGACTTCCCACTCGAATAGGAACTGATCTAGAAAATGAAGTATATGGATTAGGTAATTACACAATCAGCCTTATGATCCTCACTGTTGAATCTGAAACTGCTCCAGTTCTGCCCCATATGTTAGTACTACCAGTCACAGGTGAATTATGTGTTAGCAAGAAAGGTTCAGTACACGTAGGTCATAGTAAATGCACTACTGTGGTCGAGTTCAGTGACCATGGTAAATCGTCTTTTAAAGCTACCAGTCATTCCTACTTTGTTTGTGGTCATACCGCATACATACGTTTGCCTCCAGATTGGGATGGTACCTGTTACATTGCCTTCCTTCTGCCACCTGTTTTCCTAGCTCCTCCTGATTACCATAGAAATACGAATCTAGCACCGAATAGACCCAAAAGAGATATTCCCCTTGTCGACTACACAGAAACGGCATGGGAACAGTACACTGATTTCAATAAAGGATTCTTTTTCTTCCTAGGACCTGTCCAAAACAGTAAATTAATACGCAGATTAACGAGAACACTTGAAGCAGTAGTGAACGAAACTGCCTCCGCTCTAGGTAACTTAACAGAGGAGCAGTCTGCTATACGGACTGTTGTCCTTCAAAATCGTCTCGTGATTGACGTCATCTTGGCAGATAGAGGTGGAGCCTGTAAGGTCATCGGGTCAAGTTGCTGTGTTTTCATTCCACAAAATGCACCATCTGTCTATCAAGCTATCACCCGTTTACATAAAATTGCAAATCAGATACATCAGAATCCAGGCACCTGGACTTGGTCCGGTTGGTTCTGGACTACGTTAACGGCTTGGGGATGGAAGATCTTATCCTTCCTAGGCATTGGTCTTGTTATAGTATTCAGTTGTTGCCTATGCCTGCAGTGTGGGCCAGCGATATGTGGACTGTGTGCCACATCCTGCATTGAGCATTCCAGTTGTCTTTCAAACAGTCAAAGAAAGAAAGACGAACATATAATGTTACAAGAACAAACCGATCGATTTATGAGGATCGACATATCATGAAGGGTCCGTAGGGAACAAGGAGGGAATGAGGTAATATAAATTCTATGGTCATGTTGTGTTCCCTAGCGAGTACCCCACCGACTCCATGTACGAGTTAAAAGTGCATGTAACTTCCCTCCTGTATCAGCTATGAAGACGCAAATACATTTGCGTCCAACGTTAACTTGTCCTCTTTCAGACCCACCATGAATGGGTTTGATGGTCCGTTCCTAAGTATGCTATGCCAACGTCTTTTTGAAGTGTACTCCTACGTCTTTCAGCCTGGCTGAAAGTAGGCCCTGAATCTCTGCCACCGAGCCTCTTTTCTGGCTTCTGACTGCGAGGGCCTCTGCCCAAGCAGCCCCCGTACCCGTGAACTCTGACTTACTTCTAGCGCGGCCCTCCGTGCTCAGCTCAGCCTGCTGCCTGCCAAGATTGACTATAACCTTCGAGTTATCTGTTTTCCTCCCCGAAGATACATTCCAGCCTGCTAGCTTCAGTAAACATCCTTCCTCAGCTACAGGGCTAAAGGGCCGACCTGTCTTTATGCAAGTAATTCATAGCCTCTGTTGCCATGCTTCCATGGAAGGCCCCATGCCCCCCACGCTTCTCATACAGACACTCAGGCGCTTATACACGCATTCACAGCAAGTATAGAATAGCTTCTGCTCTAGAGACCTTTCTGCCCAGATAGCTCAGTTCCTAAACATCAGATATCAGATATGATAGAAGCACAAGTTGATCTGACATGCCAGACTTCTGTCTCTTTCCGCCAGTGTAAATGTCAAGTCCCCTGCACCCCGTCTATCACACGTCATGCAGCTGCGCGCGCATCCAAGCTTCCGATTTCTGCTGACATTGCAACATTCTGTTAGCACCACCCCTTGGTGCCACCCACTTGCGTCACCTATCAGTGACGTTTTCTAGCACACACCCTAGTTCACGCCTAGTTTACGCCTCTTGATGATGTACTAGCACCACGTGTATACTGTTATCTTGTCTTCTCTCAGCTGTTACGCCTCTTACATTGAACATTATGATGTAAATCAAGTATATAAGCTATGTATTGTCAATAAACGACGGCGCGCTCATCTATCCCTTCTGACACCCTGTGTGGTGGTCAGAACATGATATCCTGATTCCTTTATGAGGAATAAAACCCTTAGAAACTCTTACACCACGGACTCTGTTTTCCTTCATTTCGATTGAGTTATTATTGATTAAGTACTTACCTGCATAGAAATTAAGAGAGTAAATTAATTATTTACATCACAGTAAGGAAGCATACGTCATCCTTAAAGAGCTTTTAAAAACCCCAGAACAGGGACTGGGACTTCCCTCCGACCCTAGAGCCGACCAGGAGAAATGCCAACAACTGGCTAATTTCTTCCAGGATAAAATTCGATCAATTTTGGACTCAATTCCCCCCTCGAGCCCGTGGGAAGAGACCGTTCCTTCATACACAACATCTTCCACTTGTCTCTCCACGTGGGGCCAGGTTACCATAGACGAATCGTAAAAGCCCTATTGAAGAAACCTTCTCTCGACCCTGAGAATCTGGCGAACTACAGGCCCATTTCCCTACTCCCAGGAGTCAGTAAGATTGCGGAAAAATCAGTCAATAGGACACTTTCGCAGTTTCTGGAGGCCAACGATAAACTAAAAAGCTCCCAGACGGGCTTCCGACCAGGGCAGGGCACTGACATCGCCCTCCTGGCAGCGGTAGAGGAGGCCAGAACGCTACTGGATGGGGGAGGATCAGTGGCAGTGATCCACCTCGACCTTAGAGCGGCGTTCGATACCGTTGACCACCAACTCCTCATCGAAAGATTGGAAAGAGTTGGAGTGAAGGGTACAGCCCTATCCTGGCTTTCATCCTTCCTGGCCCAACGGACCTACCAGATCTGGGAGAAGAACGCCCGCTCCTCCGAAATGCCCCTCCAATGTGGTGTGCCTCAGGGCTCTTCCCTGAGCCCCACATTATTTAATATCTATATGTCCACATTGGAGGAGGTTATCACCCCATTCGGAGTGAGCGTCGTCAGCTATGCTGACGACACACAACTAGTGGTGTCTTTGTCCCACCCCAAACAACAGAAAGCCGACCTATTCAACTGCCTTACGCAGGTCCACCGATGGATGAATAGATCAGCCCTAAAGCTAAATGGGACGAAAACCGAGGTCCTCATACTTGGCCCGAAAGGAACCTCACTCCCCCTGGACATCTGGCCAGCCTGTCTAGGTCCTCCCCCTGATCCAAAAACAGAGGTAAAAAGTCTGGGTGTGTGGATTGACTCTGATCTCTCATTTGCTACGCAAGCAAAGAAGGTAGCAGGGACCTGCTTTGGTCTCCTAAAATCGCTGAGAAAAGTCCTGCCCCTTCTTCCCCCCAAGTCCCAAAAATTGCTAATCCAAGGTCTCATAATATCGAGACTGGATTACAGCAATGTGATTTATCTGGGCGCTCCTGAAGCGACCCTTAATAAACTTCAGAGAATCCAGAACACCGCTGCCCGGATTATCACAAACACCCCGGCCAGATCATCTGCAAAACCTGCTCTCAAATTCCTTCATTGGCTCCCCATAAGGGAGCGAGTCAAATTCAAGGCCTTGTGCCTCGTCTACAAAACATTGCATAACCAAGGCCCCCCAGTCCTCAGCAATTTTATCACCCCTTATAAAACCACTAGATCCCTCCGTTCTAACGCAGAAAACCTCATCAATACCCCAAGATTCAGGAAAGCCCGATCAGGAGGAAGACGCTTTTCGGTACAAGCTGCTCGCCTTTGGAATTCACTCCCTCGCGACCTGCGTCTTGAACCACAATATCTGCGCTTCAGGAAGCAGCTAAAGACGCATCTCTTCCCCTAGTTTTTGCTTGCCCCCCCCCCTCCTCCTGAATCCTCATCCCTCCTCTTTTCTGCTCTCTGCTCCTGGTCCACAGGCTTGTAGAATTAGGGTTTTTAGCGCTGGGATACCTCCGGGTGACTACGCGCTTTATAAAAATAAATAATAATAATAATAATAGTGTCCTCTCACTCTAGTCAGTGGTGCAGACCCTGAGTGGGGCGAAAGAAAACAGGAAAGTGCAAAAGTCAGCTGCACCACAGTAATATGAATCCCTGACAAGGGGCCAGTATATAGCACAATGCTCCAATTGGGATACCAGGGGCACATCCTTAACAGACAACCTATAATTGAAGAGAATCAACACGGAGGTCAAAATCAAACTTTAACTTACCAAAAACAATTAACCATAAAAGCAAGCCTCTGAGAAAGGATCAGCGGAGGACACAATCCCTCAGCGGGGACACAGGGGTTGTGATCTCAGAATACTTCTAATCAAAGAAGTGAGCCAACATGAAGGTCAAAATCAAATCATTCAAAAACAGCAGACCAAATAAGAGCATATCAACCACCTGGACCTGCCCAAACCTTCACGCCAATATTGCTGGAACACCCTGGCATCACAAAAGTAGGCCTTGAGCGGAACCGAAGACAACAGCACAAACCATACTGGTCTTATGGCACCAACCCTTCAACCTTCACTGTCACCCATGAGCAGATGATCTATAAATTACAGCCTACTCCAACACCAGCCGCTTTAGACTTCTGCCCCACTTATAATTACTGTGGCCTCTGGGATATACTGAACAGGTCAAACATTCTCAAAATTTGCTTGCCTATTCTAGGCCTGGATAAAATTAGCTGCAAGGACTTGGAATATGCAGTGTTGTTGGTGCCTGGACTGGACGTAAAAGGAGAGCCCACAGAAAAATGCTTCCATGACGCCACTATTACGGGTCTTACACTCAACTACAGCACCCAGTTGGATGAATGGGGAACCACCTTGAAACAGGTAGCACCAGAAAAATATCCCTATTTGCTGAACCCTAAACCAACTGCACATCCACAGAACAATCACTGACGCCAGAGGAAAAGACACTCAGTGCTCATAAGTGCGAAAGCCGCCCCTGCCGAATCACAGCAACTCTGGCTCAGTTTGAATATCACCACTCATTCAATGCAGAGTCAGATGCATCAGCTAGAATACAGCTCGCAACTAAAACACTGACTGGTTCTTGCAAGCTTTGCATAAATGTCCCTAGCACCCGTCCACCTTCAGACAGGCTTACAACTGGCTCCTCCATCAAAATCACCCTGTTATCTTGGAATGTTACATGAGAAGGTAAAATCACATTAGATCCTGAACTAGAAACTCACCTTGGATCATTCGATATAATATGCCTTCAGGAAATCTGGAGCCTTTGAGAAACACCACTTACGGGTTATTCAGAATTCTATCATCTTGCTGTAAAAAGTGGAGCCAAAGGCAGGCCAAAAAGAGGGCTGAGGATTTATTTGTCTCTAAATAAGGCCCTATATGCAACCGAGCTGGGATCAGATTCCACCTTCATGCAAGCCGTACAGATCAGCAACTGGAAATCAGATACACGAGAGAAATTGGACTAAATAGTAAACACGTACCTGAACCCAAAGAAGGCTCTAAAACTGGCAAACTTTTCAAAGAGCAGGAATGAAGCACATGCCCTGGATGCTTGCTGGGCTATACCTTGACATGCCTCAAAATACGAAAAAACAAACAGCTTTGACCACCAACTGCTGTCCACAATTGCAGCTGTGGGGATCAGAGCATTAAACAGGAGGTTTGCAAAGGGCTGCCTAATGGCCGTGAAGAGAATGAGAAAGTCAACTAAATCAGTGTTAGATTATGTATTTGTTTTCTTCCATGTGTTTACTTTCAAAGTGTCACAATGTTCATAGTGGAAGACCGCAGTGAAAGCATCCATAAACTCTTGATGATAATGATAAAAAACAACAACGAACAGGTTGCTCAAAGGTATAACGCAGGCCTTCAGGATCCAGGAACGACATGTCGTCAAGCAAGGTGGTCAGAGCTTGAGCAGGAAAAATATGAATGTTGGACACAAACTGACCTGCAAAGTAAATGGGATGTGTCTTGAACCCCTTAGCTTCCTGGCAAAAATTCAAGAAGAGCTCAAAAGCTAACTAGGAGCAAACAAATGGCAGAGGATGACCCACCAATGCTTGGCCAAAAACGACTGCTTCAACAATGCACCTAAACATCAGAAGCAAACTCTAAAAGCAAAAAAAGCAAAGCAACACCCACAAACACCCACTCACACACGCACACACTTGGATCTGCCTCACCTACATTCATGAAGGTAAGGAGAGAGCACAAAAAAACAAGGCGTGCAAAGAACGAGCAAGATTGGATTGATGTTATACACCCCTGCAAATCAAACAGTAATAAACTTCTATGGGCTGTGATGAATAAGTATGGGCGTAATTTGCGAATTCACGTTCCGCGAATTCACGCGAACTCGAATTTGCAAAATCCGCAAATTCGTGCGAATTTGCGGATTTTTGTTTTTTGCGTGTTCGCATGGCTTTTTGCGTGTTCGCGGGTCGCTTGCACGGCGAAGTTACCCATGCGGCCGTGTATGGGCGTGGCCATCTTGTTTGCGTGACGTGTGTCCGTTTCCGGGCGCTAGTTGCATGCTCGCGTCGTATGCGGCGCGCGATTACGTGTTCGCGGGCGTTTTCGCATGCTCGCAAGGGAAATATCATGCAAACTTACCCACGCGGTCCTCAATGGGCGCGGCCATCTTGTTTTTCATTCATTGCTATGGTTCTGTGCATGCTTTCTAATCCTCCTTTCATCTGTGCAATCCTTTGTTTCTTTGGACTTTTTTTTATCTTTTCTACTCTATATCTATCCCTCTTTTTCTCTAGATCTATATTTTGTTTGTTTTTCAACTTTTCGTTACTTTTAAAGCTACTTTTTAAAAACTTTTTTTCTCTTTACTTTTTCCCTATTCTTTCCTTTTTTTCTTTCTGCTGTACAGGACCATGGCAAAGGGAGCCGGGAAGGAGAAGGGGAAGGGTCCCGCACTCCGTACCCGGCTCCCTTGCGGGGGGTTACGAGGGGAGGAAGTGATGGCCAGGGAGATATTCAGCCCGGTGGAGGTGGCCGCACTGACCTTTTATGTGCAGCGCCACCTCCCCAAGACCGTGGCAGCAGGGGGCAGGCTCGCGTCAGGGTATGGCCTCCGGGAGCGGCGCCAGCTGTGGGAAAAGGTGTGCCGGGCCATACGGAGGGAGTCAGGGGTCCGGCGCACCTACCAGCAAGCGACGCACCGGTGGTCAGACCTCCTTGACCGCGAGCAGGACCTGCTTGACCTGCTCGGTGTGGAGATCCCTGGCCTTGGTGAGTAGCTATTTAATAACTACTTTGTTTTCTTCTGCTCTGTGTTATATTGCTAATATATGTTTTTCCCGAAGAGCAAGAATGCTGCCAATTCGATTACATTGCAGGTAAATTAACGTTTAAATAGCTTCTGTGAATGCAGGTGCTTGCCTGCTCAGTGGCGTTGCTACTATGCTTACTTGTTTGCAACTTTGTGCTCATTTGGCCTGAATATGTATGAGTGTAGTACTTTACAGAACTGCGTAATGCTAGAGAGACTAGAGACTCAAGTCTAGTCCTTCCTTTGTACTCCTGCTGCCACTAAGAACAAGAGATAGTGATGGATTGATAGGTTCAGGTTGAGTATATTATGACTTGTTATTAGTAGTAGTAGTAGGACATTTTTTAGTGCTCTGCAATCATGATGACGCACTGTGTCTGTCACGTCGCGTGCTGCTGAGTGCTGGCAGTTGTAGTAGAACCTTTTTGTTGTCGGTTTAGTTAGTGATTTACATAACTTTCCAAGTAGACGGTCTGCGAATCCAGCAATACTGTACTAGTATCCTCCTAGTTGACCATATCAGATAGGTCAATACATGTAGTGCAATTGTTGCTAATTTGTTTCCCCAAGATAATTTAGGATTGTGGTCAAAGAAATCAAATATTTCCAAAAAACAATCATCCATGTTTGTGTTTATTTCATGATCATCAGCACCTCCCAGGGGCAAGACGACAGCACCACCCCAGAGTCCGGCGGAACAGAGTGGGCAGGAGGAACAGTCCACTGCAGGCTCTTCTGCTGGCCCCAGTAAGTAGTTCTGTTTTTAAGATAATTATACTTCCCTAACTCTATTTTTTACAAAATAGTCTTTGATCTTCTTGTAGACTGTTTCTACATTCTTATCCTGCCTCTCTCCCATCACTCTCTGTGCTACTACTATTTACTATTATTTATGAGTCGGTCTGTGTAGGTAGCTAAGCTTGCCTAGTCTGCAAACGGTGTTAAACAAAACTCTGATCCAGCAATAGCTCTAGAGGCACTCAGTGCAGTCCTCTGGGTTGCCCTTGCTGTCTATTCCAGTCTTCTTAATGTTAGTGCTTTGACAATTTCCAACAACAAAATGTCAATGTCCACCGAGAATAAGCTAGTAGTTGTCTTTTTGATTTGATAGTAGCACATACCATACCGCTAGTGTTTCAGGGACTATTCTGCACATACAGAAGTATGGACAAGAGAAATAGGACATTGTTGATGATAGGTGCAGTTCGACTTTCCACATACCTCAGTCAGAAGTGACTGTGCGGGACTCGGGAGCCCTCACCTTGTTAGAACTTCAAGTCCTCCTGGTGGTGATGGGGATTAGTTGGTTCTGTCTGTAATTATAAAAATTTTGCACGTTAAAGAGCAAGCATTCATCAGTTGTGCCAAAAAGAGTTGCATGTTATGGCTAAGCATATAAGTTAACACCCTCCCCAAAACCGTGACTTCTTTTCAGTCCCAATAATTAAAAATTGTTTTACATTTTTTCTTCCATTACGAGGCGAAGTAGGGGGTGGTGTATGGCATCTAAAAATATGACATGTTTTTTCTAGGCGTCACAACATCTGAAGCAGCACTTGCCACCACCAGTGCCGGGGCCAGCATCGCGGAGGAGTCCACTCAAGCGGCGGCGCCACCAGGAGGAGCTGAGGGGGATGGCGCAGCGGCGGATGGTGGTAAGTTATTATTATACTCCTTACTTATTGACATTTTAGAGTAGGCTCGTAAAGGAGTGTATGATGTACTGTACAGTAGAAAGTACACTACTACAAGTACACTGAGCTGTTAAGAACAGTTACTGATTGAGAACTACATTTTCTTTTAGCCAATCACGGAGAAGTCTGTCACCCTTGACTTAGCAATAGCATTAGCGGCGGTAGTTCTCGAGTAAGCAATGGCCCCCTCTATTTGACTTTAAATCAGCTAGAAAACTTTTATCGTGAAGCCAAGTCATATCAGATGAACTTGAGGGATGTGATGAACGAAAAGGGAAGGAACTTAGGGTCAATGGAAGGACGAGCGAGTCGTAACATTTATGACTAAAGAATGATACGTGTTTTTGAATGCAGGCGGAGGTGGCTGATAGGAAGGAATCAGATGCATGGCTGCTTGAAGCAAGGATGGTTGGAGGAGAAAGAAAAAATGACTGCCTGTGTGGGTCAATCAGAAAATTCATGTGTGGTGTGCATTGCAATATATAATTTGGGTGAAACTCAAATGCAAGTCAAGACGGTGGTTTACCAAATAAAATAAAAAGGGTGTCATTTGGTTGTTGAGAAAAAGTAAAGTTGTTACAGTTGAGACATTATGAAGAATGATAGACGTTTACTATATATCTAGGTATCTTCTTCCTCATACATAGCAGAGGTGTATGTAGAGCAGATGCTCTGTGCATGAAGAGTGTTACTTTGTTCGAACAGCATGTTCGTGCCAGAGTAGCAAAGCAGAGGAAATCCAAATACTACAAGTTGTGATTGTTCTGAAACTCTCCCTTGCCTAAAGTAACAGTACAGTAGTTTACTTTGCAAGCACAGCATAAATTGTGTATGTATTGTATAGTTGACAATTATATCAAGTCAAGTCCCTTCCTCCGGCAATTATGGTTACCACACTCACTCCCTATGTTCATAATTTTCTTTCTGCTGTGTTAATCATGGGTGGACTATCGCTGTTTTTCACTCAATCTATCAGAATAAAGCACCTGCAGTCATGCATCACATAAGCAAAGAGATCATGTGATCGGCTGGAGACATGATTAGAAATGAATAATCTTCATTTTACTTTTGTAGTACTGAAGGCCCGGGGGGGCAGTGCGAAATATAAATTCCATTTAGCAGCAGCCCTTGATGTAACCAAGTATGGCCAGTGCCACCCCTATACAAAAGTAAGAGCTTCCCTATCCCCACTTGCATATACTGCCTAAAGTAATGCATGCAAGTCTGCGTCATCATGGCTTGTGTCTCTTTTTCTTGGGTGCAAGCTGACTGAGCTAGCATTATGCCGGCTACCACAAGCTCACATACAAGTAATTTCTTTCACAAAAGTAGAGAAAAAAAGTTGAATACTGGTGTACTCTTTGACTCTCTGACTATGTATTGAGTCCATAGTGCTGCCTGGTAGTAGAATTCCTGAAACTCCCACTGTTACAGGCCTACAAAGACGGCGGAAAGATACATGCCAAAATGTTACACTGGGCTTGCAAATTGCTAGTGTTACTGTGAGACAACTTTCTGTTGAATTATTTTGTGTTATTGTTAAAGAGTATTGGTTACAATATTTTTCATTCTTTCTTCATATAGATGCTCCCAAAAAGCTCACCAGAGGGGAGATGGCTGTCCGGGCCAGGGCCGGGAAGATGAAGGCCATTCGTGTTGAATGTTGCCGGCTGTGGGCTCGGGAAAATATGGAGGGAACCTCAACAACCTCCTCCAGCACTGCCCCGTGTCCACCAGCCAGCAGCCTCCATCCCAGCTCCGTGGTGGGACAGCCCCCCGCCGCCAGTCAGCTGCAAAAACAACATCAGCAGCTGGCCCCATCAGAGCCTGGAAGGCACGCGTGCGCCGCCTAACGTTACGAGTTGACTTCCTGGAGCGCAAGGTGGATGACCTCGAAAAAAAGCTCCGGGACCGCCGCAAGGACCGCCTGTGCAAACACCGCCGGAAGTGACTGTGTCCCTTTCCCTTTATTTTACATACTTCAACATAGTGTACGCTTTGATCTTATTTTGTGGGTTGGTGGGCGGGAGTTACAGCACGTTTGATTTTCCTCAAACTTACCAGCATGAATTCTCTAAAACGTCTAAAAATGTTCAAAAGTGCCACTAACAGAGTTAGTGAATTCAATTGGCCTACTAGTACTTTACTTGTACTACTATCAGTCTCTCCTTAGCATCCTAGCTCATGTTTCTACCTCCCCAAAATGCTTATCTTACCTATGATTCGTGTTTGAGAATAGAGCTAGGCACAGCGCTGGCGATTACACCATCCCGGACCAAAATTCCATTGTTGTGGTTTTAGTAGGAGTGGTACCACACTAGCAGTAGCAGAATATGAAAAACAAAGTAAAAAAATGAGACATTGAGTGGCCTGAGAGGAGTATTAGAAGGAACAGTAGCCTAAGCAATGCTGAAGATAAGTATGGGGAAAAAAGAATTGCATGGATGATTATGGCTACAACAAGAACAGTGACACAGCAGCATAACACAACAGGTCTTCTTGACATGTAGGAGGATGATGTTGACGATGGATCCAATCGATGGTGGGCATGAAATTCAGAATTTATTTTAAAATATTCATTGTTGTTTTTTAACCAGAATTACTATATCCTAGGATTCATCTAGCTGCCTTAAAATTGAGTTGAGGAGGTTGCTTGCACCTTATCCTCCCTAGCAAGTGTGTGGAATTATTGTTATAATTTACTCACACCTCAATGAAAACCACACAGCCCGGGGGAAGAGGGTTAGGGTTTGGACGGGAAGGGGGTTTGTGGGGAAAGTTTTGTGGAGAGAGGAAAAAAAATAACACGGCATGTACAAACAACAAATGAAGATAAACAAATCTTTGGATACGAAGCTATCCATAAATCTTTTAAGGGACATAAGGGAAGTGCATGCACTACTGCATGCATGAAGTTGTTTGCTAAATGGATAGGTTTCTGAAAAGTAAGTAGTACTTTCTACAATCATACAATGTAATTACTATGAAGTAACAATGTGACAGTACAGGGCTGCAGGAATTACGCATTTTCACTTGCCTATCTACCCTCAGAGAGAAGAACCACTTAGTACATTAAAATAGCAAAGAAAATACAATGGCTGGAGGGATGAATTGAAGAAGAGAGCAAACAAATCACACTCATAGAAGTTCACAGCAATAACATTACTTAAAAGATAAGTAGAAATGAAGATGGATACTGTAACTGTATGTTGTTGTAGTTGTCCTGTTGAAGTTGGGAAGTTGCATGCATCCAGCCATTCCTCTTTTTCGCGGTACTCCTCCATTCCATTTGAGGCTACGCCGATCAATGTTGGGGACCAGAAGACACCTTGTCCACTGCCTGCCTGGCGGATACTGAATTGCGGGTCGCTAAGCCTGAGGTCATCCTTTTTGCCATTGCACAGGGTAAAAGCCGTCATGTAAATGTTGATGGAAAAACAGTAAGTGATATTAAAACACCACGGAGAAAAAAAATACGGTACGCTGTGTAGTGTAAAAATCACACTTGCATTTTCAAAGTCGACAGTATTACAAAACATACAAGCATCATTTCGAAAGTGCGCACTCTGAGTCTCCTTTTCAAGGATAAATAAGTGTGGGCGAAATTTGCGGATATTTCCCCTCAACCTATGTCTAAAGTGTAAACAGTGATTTTAGAACCCTAACCCTAGCCCCTAACCCCCCATGTTCACTATGGATTTGGTCCAAACCACTTGCGTCCGATATTAGACCTTCCCAGCAATGCCCCTAGACCCGCCAACCCACCCACAAAAAAGTAGAACCCCCCAAACCAGGCAAAAAGCAAAAATGCAAAATCTCACACTAAGAATATTTTAGGCATTCCTTGGATTCAGTCCAAACGCGCTCTGCAGCTAGGCCATAACTCCCCTTTTCCACCATGGATTTCCTTAAAAACAAATGCAATCAAAATTAGACTGTGCCAGCAGTTCTCCCAGATCCCAAAACCCACCCCCAAAATCCTAGAACCCCCCCAAAGAGCCCCCCTAAAACAAGGAAGTGAGCAAAAATGGAAAAACATTTTCGCCATGGATTTTGTCCAAACCACTTGATTCCGATATTAGATATTCCCAGCTATGCCCCCAGACCCCTGCAGCCACCGGCAAAAAAGCAGAACACCCCCAAACAGGCAAAAAGCAAAAATGCAAAAACGGGTACTTAGACAAATTTATGCCTAGTTCACAGATCACTCCGTGCGCGCTCTGCAGCTAGGCGCTAACTCCCCTTTTCCACCATGGATTTTCTCCAAACCACTTGCAACCACAATTAGGCATGCCCAGCATTGCTCCAAGACCCCCCCAAACCCCCCCAAACACCAGAAACCCCCCCAAACAGCCCCCCGAAAACACAAAAGTGAGCAAAAAGTCTGAAAACGGAAAAACGTTTTCGCTATGGATTTTGTCCAAAGCACTTGATTCCGATATTAGACCTTACCAGCTATGCCCAAGACCCCTGCAGCCACCGGCAAAAAAGCAGAACACCCCAGATCAGGCAAAAAGCAAAAATGCAAAAACGGGGACTTAGACAAATTTAGGCCTAGTTCCCTGATCACTCCGTGCGCGCTCTGCAGCTAGGCCCTAACTCCCCTTTTCCACCATGGATTTTCTTCAAAAAACTTGCAACCAAAATTAGGCATGCCCCGCATTCCTCCAAGACCCCCAACCCCCCCAAACATCAGGAACCCCCCCAAACAGCCCCCCGAAAACACGAAAGTGAGCGAAAGGTCTGAAAACAGAAAAACTTTTTCGCCATGGATTTTGTCCAAACCACTTGATTACGATATTAGACCTTCCCAGCTATGCCCCCAGACCCCTGCGGCCGCCGGCAAAAAAGCAGAACACCCCCAAACAGGCAAAAAGCAAAAATGCAAAAATGGGGACTTAGACAAATTTAGGCCTAGTTCCCAGATCACTCCGTGCGCGCTCTGCTGCTAGGCCCTAACTCCCCTTTTCCACAATTGGATTTTCTCAAAAACACTTGCAACCAAAATTAGGCACGCCCAGCATTGCTCCAAGACCCCCCAACCCCCCAAACACCAGGAACTCCCCAAACAGCCCCCCGAAAACACGAAAGTGAGTGAAAAGTCTGAAAACGGAAAAAAAAATTGCCATGGATTTTGTCCAAACCACTTGATTCCGATATTAAACCTTCCCAGCTATGCCCCCAGACCCCTGCACCCACCGGCAAAAAAGCAGAACACCCCCAAACAGGCAAAAAGCAAAAATGCAAAAACGGGTACTTAGACAAATTTATGCCTAGTTCACAGATCACTCCGTGCGCGCTCTGCAGCTAGGCGCTAACTCCCCTTTTCCACCATGGATTTTCTCCAAACCACTTGCAACCACAATTAGGCATGCCCAGCATTGCTCCAAGACCCCCCCAACCCCCTCCAAACACCAGAAACCCCCCCAAACAGCCCCCCGAAAACACAAAAGTGAGCAAAAAGTCTGAAAACGGAAAAACGTTTTCGCTATGGATTTTGTCCAAAGCACTTGATTCCGATATTAGACCTTCCCAGCTATGCCCAAGACCCCTGCAGCCACCGGCAAAAAAGCAGAACACCCCAGATCAGGCAAAAAGCAAAAATGCAAAAACGGGGACTTAGACAAATTTAGGCCTAGTTCCCTGATCACTCCGTGCGCGCTCTGCAGCTAGGCCCTAACTCCCCTTTTCCACCATGGATTTTCTTCAAAAAACTTGCAACCAAAATTAGGCATGCCCAGCATTCCTCCAAGACCCCCAACCCCCCCAAACATCAAGAACCCCCCCAAACAGCCCCCCGAAAACACGAAAGTGAGCGAAAGGTCTGAAAACAGAAAAACTTTTTCGCCATGGATTTTGTCCAAACCACTTGATTACGATATTAGACCTTCCCAGCTATGCCCCCAGACCCCTGCGGCCGCCGGCAAAAAAGCAGAACACCCCCAAACAGGCAAAAAGCAAAAATGCAAAAATGGGGACTTAGACAAATTTAGGCCTAGTTCCCAGATCACTCCGTGCGCGCTCTGCTGCTAGGCCCTAACTCCCCTTTTCCACAATTGGATTTTCTCAAAAACACTTGCAACCAAAATTAGGCACGCCCAGCATTGCTCCAAGACCCCCCAACCCCCCAAACACCAGGAACTCCCCAAACAGCCCCCCGAAAACACGAAAGTGAGTGAAAAGTCTGAAAACGGAAAAAAAAATTGCCATGGATTTTGTCCAAACCACTTGATTCCGATATTAAACCTTCCCAGCTATGCCCCAGACCCCTGCACCCACCGGCAAAAAAGCAGAACACCCCCAAACAGGCAAAAAGCAAAAATGCAAAAACGGGGACTTAGACAAATTTAGGCCTAGTTCCCAGATCACTCCTTGCACACTCTACAGCTAGGCCCTAACTCCCCTTTTCCACCATGGATTTTCTCCAAACTTCTTGCAACGAAAATTAGGCATGCCCAGCATTCCTCCAAGACCCCCCAACCCCCCAAACATCAGGAACTCCCCCAAACAGCCCCCCGAAAACACGAAAGTGAGCGAAAAGTCGGAAAACGGAAAAACTTTTTTGCCATGGATTTTGTCCAAACCACTTGATTCCGATATTAGATCTTCCCAGCTATGCCCCCAGACCCCTGCAGCCACCGGCAAAAAAGCAGAACACCCCCAAACAGGCAAAAAGCAAAAATGCAAAAACGGGGACTTAGACAAATTTAGGCCTAGTTCCCAGATCACTCCGTGCGCGCTCTGCAGCTAGGCCCTTAATCCCCTTTCCGACCATGGATTTTCTTCAAATCACTTGCAATCTAAATTATGCTATCCCAGCAGTGCTCCTAGACCCCCAGACCCTCCCCCACAAATCTAGAACACCCCCAAACAGCCCCCCAAAAACACGCAATACCTAGGCCTCAGTTTAAATTTTGCCAAAACGCTGTCTGCAACTAGGCCCAAACCCCACTTTTCCACCATGGATTTTCTTCAAACCACTCGCAATCAAAATTAGACTATCCCAGCAGTGCTCCCAGCCTCCCGACCCACCCCCACAAATCTAGAACACCCCCAAACAGCCCCCCAAAAACATGCAATACTGGTATATTCAAAATATGGCAAATTGCGCTGTTCACAAAACATTGCTGTTTTCAGCACTTCCACTACTTCGATCCTCTTGAAACTTACCTGGACAGTCACTTGTTCCAGCGATTCACAAGATTCTCAGCAAGGCAGAACAAAATCGAACCACTGCGCTCATTGAAGAAGAAGAAGAAGAAGGTATACGACTAGTTTTCACGTAGTTTTCACCCAAACACACGTGCCTGCAAAACACCCAAAAAGGCCAAAATTCTGCCAATTCTGGACCAAAGAACACCAAACATCCCTAAAACCTTGCCAACATCATTATGAACGAGTCTGCATCGGGCCCCGAGCTCTATACTCAGCGTGAACCATACCAACTTAAACCCAAAAACCCTAGTAAATCGCACTGAACCCTAAACCCGAGATATGCTTTGTCTGTCTGTGTCAAAGAGCCTAGGTATGCTACATCAGGAGGATGCTTCACTCAGTGGTGCCTGCCTTGACCGTCTGCATGGCCCTGCCGCAAGCATGGGCCAAAAATCCGTTCCGCTCAAGAATTTGCGGTTTTTCGGTAATTTTGCGAGATTTGCGAAATACTGAAAAACAGCAAATTTTGCAAACATAACGGATGTTTGTCCCAAGCTTGAGGCAGTGCCATGCAGACGGTCAAGGCAGGCACCACTGAGTGAAGCAACCTGATGTAGCATACCTAGGCTCTTTGTCAGACAGACAAAGCATATCTAATTGTATGCAGCAAGCCACATAGCCCCAATTTTACATGAACTGCTGTCTGGAGTGGACTCTGCCTGGCATAACAACAACAGTACACTGCCTCGCCCTCGATCACTACATACCACGAATAGACAGACATGTAGTTCTGCTGTAGTAGTTGTTGTAGACTGGTTTACCTGTTTGCCACTCACGAATTGTCCATCGTTCTTCCGTAAACCGACACTGATGATCCATCCATCCCAGTGAGTGACTGTAAAGAAAAAAGATATATTATTTAATGAATCATCATGGTATATTGGCAAGTGAGTCCGCTCCAAGGACATTTTGCATATTGTGAAATGCAACATAGTGGCCCCTGAATTTGAAGTACAATTTGAATAAAACAAGGTAAAAAAAACAGAGTAGTTGACATGAGTTACAATTACTGTTTAAAAGATTAAATAATAACTAAGACAAGACATATGATTCATCATTTCATGCACAAAAAACAAACAGCAATTGGTTTTATCAGAGCCAGACAGCCATTGCTGTCCACTGCATGCCATCTTCTCAATTATTCATTACCTGTTCTACTTTTTGTCAGCATCTTCTTCAGAAAGTGAGGGCCCACAGGGCAGCCTCTCCTGTCAATATCAGAAGTAACTCTGTCAGCAATCAGTAAGCATGTAGTCAGTCAGTAATTTCAGTCCCACTTGAGGGGACTCGTCGTAATCCATCCATCTGCCTTGAGGGAAATGGATAGGGGGAGTCTGGAGGAGTATAGAGGAGCATGATTGAGTTGTGAACTTGTGAACCTCAGGAATGCAGACTGCGGCACCTTCAAATCAATAAGGAATATAAGATGAGACAGAGCTGCTGATGAACTTGTTGTGATTAGGTGATTAGAGTTTTGTTGTGGTAAAAGTTGCAACACAAAGAAAGACACACAGGAATAAAAGTGAATAAAGACGAAAAAAAGGAAGTCATTTTCAGGCCTCGGTGTCAGGGAAGTAGAGCTCTTCTTCAAACTCCATGAATTGAGACGGGAGTAGGTCAGCCAACAGACAAGAACTTCGTCACCTAAGTCGGTGTTCTCTTCTTTCTGCATGCATTCACATACTTTGTAATCTGGTGGTATGAAGTGCTGATTCATCTTAATCAGTGTTAACCTCTCCACATTTTTGGCCGAGAGGCGGGTCCTTTTTGAAGTTACAATGGCACAAGCAGCACTAAAAACACGTTCAGAAGACACGCTTGCGAGTGGACATGACAAATAATTTAGAGCCAAGTTGGGGTTCAGTGGCCATATAGGCATTTTCCTGTACCAATACTGCAATGGGTTCTGATTAACAAAGACCTCTGTTGGGTCATCCAGATAGGCCTGCACCATCGACTCAAGGTTCTCCACGGTTGCTCCACTTTGCGTGCCATCTGTGGCCTTTGCAGCACTGGAACGAGCAAACCCTTGATGAGTTAGCCAATCTGCTTCCGACAATATTATGGCTGGGCCTGGTGCAGGTGAGGATGATGATAAGGGTGTTGCTGGTGTCGTTAACGGTTGTGAGGGAAAGTGACTCCCTTCGCCCACAGATTCAGAAGTGGAACTTGACGCCGGATGGCCTGCCTATTCAGTTGGACTTCTGCCGGCTCCTTGAATTTTCTGCTGATATTTTTCGAACCGAGTGGCTGACACAGCTAGCCAATGTTTGTACTTTGAAACATCTGCTTCATCAAAAGGAATGAATGCTTTGCTGGCCACTGCCTTTTTGTACCTTGGATCCAGAATAGTGGCACAAATGTAATGTTGTTCTGTATGTATGTTTTTAAGCCTTTCATTGTCAACTAGGCGGCTTGATAACCTCTTCGCCAACTGATATGCGTCTTGCTTTTCAGCAGCATCTCTAAACTTTGAAGACACCGCCTTCAGTTGGTGCTCTAGCATGACCAACAATGGGATAGCTTTGCCCAAAGAACAATCCTCCCTGCTGACTTCACGTGTGAAGACCTCAAAAGGACGAAGCATGTCTGTCAGGCTTTTAACTAGCTTCCATTCCTTCAACTCTAGCCTCATGTCTTTCATAGTAGAACCCCGTCGAAAGACATACTCAATGTTTACCATGCACTGCTCAGACAGACGCTCAAGCATGTAAAGGTTTGAGTTCCAACGTGTTGCCACCGCCTGGATGAGTCCTTTGACTGGCACTTTACGTTCATGTTGATTGCCCCTCAGCTGCTTCCGGGCCTTAAAAGAAAGGCTGAAATGTGTGCAGATTCTTCGGCAGGTGGTCAGTAAATTCCTGACTGTGTTTTCATTTTTCAAGAAATCTTGCACCACGATGTTAATACAGTGCGGCAAACACGGCACTCTGAAATAGTCACCTTCCTGCATGGCCTTAACTATATTGCTGCCATTATCCGTGGAAACATAACCAACTATGCGATTTCTTGGATGCTGCCATTCAGAGACCTTACTGTTAAACTCCTCCAAAATGTTTTTTGCAGTATGAGATTTCTCCACGGCAAACATGGCTAATGTTACATGTTTACGAGTATCTTGAAAAAGTGTGTCCGGGGCAACACCTGCACTTGACTTTTCTCTAACCCGTGCAAAAGAGACCCAGTGTGCAGTGATGCACATGTAATCAAGGGCTTGGCAACTGGTCCACATGTCTGTTGTCAAGTGGATAGTGTGAACAGCACTCTTCTGCAAAGCTGCCCCAGTCACCTCTAGCACATCTTGATGTAGTACTGGAACCGCAACTCTAGCAAAATAGGACCGGCTAGGAACCTTCCATTTAGGGCAGACTGTTGCCACTAATTCTAGAAACCCCACTCCTTCTATGAAAGAAAAAGGGAGAAGGTCCAGCGCTAGTATTTTAGCCAGCTTTGCGTTATACAGACGTACCGTTAGGTGGTTGCGTTCAAATGGCGCCTCTGACCAATGCATGCTTCTAATGGTGGGCTGGACCATTTTACGTGATGATGATGATGATGATGATGATGATGATGATGATGATGATGCAGACTTCAAACCAGTTAGGCTCATTGATGGACTTTTTTGCATTGGTGTCTGTCCCAGACTCTTAGTGTGCCTCATGTTGCAGGGGTAGAGGGTGTGGGCGCTTCCACTGCAGTGCTGCTGCCAGGGGTACCAGAAAAAATTTCGCTTGGTTCTTGACTTCCCCCCTGCACAATCAGCCCCTCATCAGCATCAGAAGCAATGTGAATGGATACATTTGGATCAGTTCTACTTTGTTGGACTTCCTCGATCTTACTTAGGTGCGAATACCGCTGGATAGGGTGGTGTTTTTTTAGATGACCTCTCTGGCCTCCGGTACCATAGTTGGTACCAAGCTTACCCCGACTAACAGATACTTTACAAATTGAACAAACAACCATGTTTTCCGCCTTTGCGCTAACAGTAAAGAAGTCCCAAACTGGGGACTGGTGATGTCTGCTGGTGGTGGAGGTGCTACTTTGACTTTCAATGCGAGATGAAGTGGAGGATGGGCGTGGCTGAATTCGTTTCTGTTGATCACTTACAGCACAACTACTTGAGGTCATTAAGTGTTGTGTGTATGGAAAAAAATGCATATGCTATAATGCCGAAATGTTTTATCAATTGTCTATAATCATGTATCAATTTTATCAAACATTATATTTTGTATGAGGAATGAAATTGTATTCTATGTGTAAAAACAGTAGTAGATTATTTTTTGTGTGGTGTTTACCACCTTTCATGTGCTAGTAGGTATTGGGAATTTTCCTGGGTGTTTTACTCACATATGGAACAAGCGTTGTAGGCAGTTGTGCCACTCCATGAACCTCTAGTTGCACCTCTCCATGCACCTCTCCATGCGCCTCTCCTTGCGCCTCTCCATGCAACTCTCCATGCGCCTCTCCATGCGCCTCTCCTTGTGCCTTTCCATGCACCTCTCCTTGCACTTCTCCTTGCGCCTCACCTTGTGCCTCTCTTTGCGCCTCTCCTTGCGCCTCTCCTTGCCCATGTACTTGCGCTTTTACTAGTTGCACCTGTGGTTGTCGTTGCGGCTGTGGTTGTTGAACACTTGTAAGCTGAGTTACACCCGGCGTTGATTGGATGGTACTTTCTTGTGATGAGCCAACATCACTGGTCGATGACGATTGAACAACCAAAGTGGCTGCCGCAGCAGCACTCCTTGTCTTGGACCTAACTTGGCTTGGTGGCACTGAGCCCAATGAAGCGGAGGTGCTGCTTCCAGCTTGGTCCCCGGTGGATACCGCTGCTGCTGCAGGCTTCGTTATTTTTCTCCCAAAAAAGGTGTCGGTGGGCACACCAGTCTCCTTGGTAGGTGGTGCCACTTGCTTCTTCTGCTCCTTGTTACTGGCAAAGGCACTGGCAACTTTTTTCGCTGAGGCGCTATGGCCACCTTTCTATGGGTCCATCTTCTTCAGATGTCAGAACAGCAGGCCGCAGTTGCACGGGTTGCAGAGTTGTCTTGTCTGAGGCCACACGTGACGTCACGTGACGTGCTGCACGCACCGCTGCAGGACTTGTTCCTGGCACTAGTGGTTCTCTTGTGCACCTAAAAGCAATGGAAGCCAGAGGAACATCAGTTAAACACTTCAAAAAGTCGAAAACCCCCCAAAAATCACCACAATCCAATGCCATCCATGCCCTCAATGATGTTTAAATTCTAGACACCCCACAGAAAGACTAGGTCCATGTACCACTGAGTACCCCTGGACATAATGGTTGAAAGCAAGCCAAACTGGGTGCAGGCCTAAGCACACTACCTGGCTTCAAAATGGCCCCTTGACCCCCTCCACATGGCCAGGCCCTGCCTGTACCATGCCTCAAAATGGCCCCCACCCACATGGCCAGGCCCCAACACCACCCCAAAAAGTCGAAAAACACACAAAAATCACCACAATCCAATGCCATCCATGCCCTCAATGATGTTTACATTCAAGACACCCCACAGAAAGACTAAGTCCATGCACCACTGAGTACCCCTGGGCATAATGGATGAAAGCAAGGCAAACTGGGTGCAGGCCTGAGCACACTGCCTGGCTCCAAAATGGCCCCTTGAGCCTTGACCCCTACCACATGGCCAGGCCCTGCCTGTACCAGGCCTCAAAATGGCCCCCACCCACATGACCAGACCCCAACACCACCCCAAAAAGTAAAAAAACACACAAAAAACACCACAATCCAATGCCATCCATGCCCTCAATGATGTTTACATTCATGACACCCTACAGAAAGACTAGGTCCCTGCACCACTGAGTACCCCTGGGCATAATGTTTGAAAGCAAGGCAAACTGGGTGCAGGCCTGAGCACACTGCCTGGCTTCAAAATGGCCCCTTGACCCCCACCACATGGCCAGGCCCTGTCTGTACCAGGCCTCAAAATGGCCCCCACCCACATGCCCAGGCTCCAACAACCACCCCAAAAAGTCAAAAAACACACACAAATCACCACATTCCAATGCCATCCATGCCCTCAATGATGTTTAAATTCAAGACACCCCACACAAAGACTAGGTCCATGCACCACTCACTACACCTGGGCCTACTGGCTAGTGAGGCTTTACAGGCACCCCCCACCAAAAAAATCAACATATAACAGTGAGCTAAAATTCCATGACATAAATGAGAATTCAGTTTAAAAAAATCACAGAAACAGTTGTATCATGCACCCATGACTAACCCTGGGCTTACTGGATACTGTGGCTAACCACAATATATATATTTTTCTAAGTTGTGAAAAAAGTTTTAAAGCTGTAGTTTCCTCAACTGCAATGCCCCAAACAACACCAACTTACTTGTAAAATCTCAAGTCCAAAAGTGATCCAAACTCCAAAGTCCAAAAAGTCCTCAAATACAAATATCCAGCAGCAGCCACAAAAAAAGTAATCCTTCCAGCTCCAGATCCAAATCAAAAGTGACCAGGACATGGACAAAGCACTGGGAGGAGCCTGCTGGGCAGGAACAGGAAGTTGGAGACTCTGGGGCACTTCCTTCCTCTAACCCCCCCAAAAAATTGACTCCTTGCACCAAAAAGTGCAGCCAAATGTCAATCTGAGGAGTTATTCTGATCAAAATCATCATTTTCACAAGGTTTATGCTTCCTGCGGTGGAATTCTTGTGCAGAATTGCAATTTTTGCAATTTCGGGAACGCGAGCTGTTCAAATCTCCCGCCGGAAGTCAGCTGCGCGCCGCATCTACATGTTCGGCATTGTTTACTCCCGCAATGCGTGATCGCGGGCCTTTATGACGTACTTGCGTTGTCAAATTCTCGCTGTGCAAGATGGCGAGCCGCGATAACGTAATTGCATTCGAAAAACTCTTGCGCGATCACCCAGCAAGATCGAAAATGGCGCAGCACACTCAAACCGGGAGAAAAACAACTCGGCGGACTCAGAATCACGGTAAGTCAACGCCGCGCGCGATATTGTATGTTTCAAGCGCGACCAAGCAAAATAATTCGCAACTTGCGAATTTGCGGATTTTTGGGCAAATTCGCGCGATTTGCGGATCGCGAAATTGCCAAAAATCCGCAAATTCGCCCGCAAAACGGATTTTACGCCAATGCTCAGTGATGAACCAGCTAGAACGTGGCACATCTTCTTCTGTAGGAAACTATGTCCCCCTACAAGCTTGGTTAGCCCACACTGGCTCTTTGTCCCACTGTGGAAATTCACCAACACTGTATACAGATGACAATAGTAATTCCCCAAGCCTCCGCCTCTCTCAAACTGTAATCGAAGACCAAACAAAGAAAATCAGAGGAAATGGGGCCCTGGGCCCAAATGAACTACCAGCATCGATCTACAAGTGTGGCCTCGGCTTCTGGAGTAAACAACTCCTCCAGCTGTTTAATTTCTGTCTCCAGAAAAGCACCATACAGGAGTCATGGTGAGGATCCATCCTTCAACCCATCTACAGACGAGCATTGAAAATGCAATAGGTCTCGCCCTCGTTTAAGTTAAAGCAATTCTGTTTGTAATTAGGTAGCTTTTTAGCTTTGCTTTTATTAGTGTCTTTCAAACGTTCATGTACATAACATGCATATGTATGCATATATGTATATGTATGCATGCATTTATATTTTTATTTATATAGATATGCAGATGTATATATATGTTTATATATGTATGTAATTACATTCACGTACATATATATAAATGAATATGTTTATATATATATATATGTTCACTCAAACCTTCTGCACAGCAACGTGAAGGAATCACAAGCCACTCCAGCCGGGTAGGTCCACAGGTATTCTTAATTGGGCACAAAGAAGACGCGTTTCGAGCACACAGGCTCTTGGTCACATGACCACCACGGACATAGTTGCTCTTTAAATAACATAACACAACATAGAGTAATGAAAATGAAAAAAAGACTCATTGTTTACATCACATTGAGCTTTCTATTGTGCTTTAGAAAAGTTAAACTAAATCATGTAAATACATGTAAAGAAAATTATTTAAATAAAGCACAGTTTCAATATATTTGTGGTTTGCAGCAAAACATTGTACAATTTTTAATACCGTTAGTACAAAATTAAGGGTGTAGTACCCGATTAGTTTTATAACTGAACGTTTTATAAGAGGGTAGGGGAGAAGGAGATGTCAATTGATCATCTAAATTGCAAAAGACGACTGTAATTAAGAAAACATATAAGAAATTAAGTAGAGCCAGTGGGGCTATGACGGAATAGGTATAGATGTGATCGAGCATAGGGTGACTAAAGTTCAAAATACCGGGTATAGTACCCATAGTTGTGGAGATAAATTCAGAGTTAGAGTTGCAGTTCATTGAAGTAAAAAACGTTTGTGTCATATTGGCAGTATCTTTCCTATTACGACAGTCTTGACCCATTAATTATAAATAAACTAATTGGCATAAGTGTACTGTGTCTATTCTATTTCTTCATGCAAATCTGTGCTCTTATCATATTATCACTACAAGTCGGTGAACGTAGTCGTGCTCATATCAACATCTTATATCCGTGAGGTGGTATAATCACAGTGTTGCGTCCATAGCCTGTATTCTGGAGATAAGATAAAGACAAAGAAATATTGGTCATTATATCGTTATCACATAAGCATTTGTACAGTCTTTTCGTCATATCATAATTCATTGAATTCTGTACTCCTACCCTTCATAAATAATGATTTACAACTACACACAATTGTATACGAACAAAATTATAAGTGGGTGTTTAAAAACCATATGGTCAAAGAATCAGAGTCCCTAAAGGTAGACGGAAGAAGTTCTCAGATCAGAAAGCAATTTACAAATGAACGTACATTTCTTCGTCAACGTTCATCCCCATTGGAACAATACTACCTGCCTGGAGGATGAATCTCGATTCTGCTCTGTGTAGTGCTGTCACTCTATCACCACCTCTTACGTGTTTTGGTATAGAGTCATGAACGAAAAATTTGGCCTTTGTCCAGTCCCCATCATGATGGTTATGGAAGTGTTTGGCTGTGCTGTATGTGAAATCTTTATTAGTGATGGCACGCCAATGCTCCAGAATTCTCTTTTTGGCTGGGAAAGTGGTAGACCCTATGTACCATTTACCACAGGGGCATGTTACAACATAAATTACAAATTCTGTATTGCAAGTGATTTTCTTGTTTATCTTCCACTTTTTGTTGACCCTGCTGAGTACCACCTCCTTCACATTCGTACTGTACCTACAGGCTTTGCATTTACCACATGTCGAGAATCCACCCTTTGGTTCTAACCATGTCTTTTTCTTCTCCATGGCTTTGTACGATTAAATCCTTAATCGATTTGTCTCTCCTGTAAGTTATTGATGGGTGTTTGTATAGTTTGTCTTTCAATGTTTTATCCTGTAAAAGGATATCCCATCTTTTTCTTATTATTTTACTGAACTCTGGCGATTGAGTGTTATATGTAGTTATTAGCCTAATGGGTTCAGTCGAGGGGTCCCGTTTGCACTTTGGTGCTTGAAACAGGGTGTCTTTCCGGTCTATTAGAGAGACTCTAGCCTCACTTTTCTGGAGCATATTCTGATGGTAACCTCTTGTTACAAATCTCCCATGCATGGCTTTCTTGTGTTTCTTGTGTTTCTCAAATGAATTGGGAGAGCTACAATTTCTTTTGGCGCGTAAAAATTCGCCAAATGGTATTGCCCACCTGAAACTAGGGGGGTGACAGCTGGTGGAATGTAGCAATGAGTTTCCTGCTGTCTCTTTTCTGAAAATTTCAGTTTCAATTTTATTTTCAATGATGTTCATTCTAATGTCAAGGAAGTCTAAGGTTTTTTGGCTATGTTTCATTGTAAATTTCAAATTGAGACAGTTTGAATTCAAAACATTCACAAATGTGGTTAGTTCGTTCTCACCTCCCTCCCAGACAAAGAAAATATCATCGATGAACCTTACCCAAACGTTCACATTTTTAGTCCATTCCTCAAGGGCATCGTCTCTGAGCACCTGTTCCTCCCACCAGCCTACCAATAGATTGGCATAGCTGGGGGCAAAACAGGTGCCCATCGACGTGCCCTGTCTCTGTTTATACAGGGATCCATCAAACAAAAATACATTTTCCTCGAGACATAGCTCAATCATTTGTAACAGCATAGTAGAATGAGCTTTTATATGTATATATATATATATATATATATCCTCACTCGCACTCTTCTCACGTTTATGGAAAAGAACGGCACTCACTGAGTTTATTAGTTGCAGCAGCAGCAGTTTATTGTACAGACGCGTTTCTGAGAATTTTCTTCGTCAGTGTTCGTTTACGGAAACGCACTGACGGACACCATATTTCAAATGTTAATTCATGGAAATTGAAAGGGGCTAGCGCCAAAGGTTCAAAATAGCACGGAGGCCGACGGAAAACCAGAAGGGGAGGCAAAAACTATCTGACCAGCAGAGTCACTCGGAGCAAGAGGGGAGGTCGGTGGTAGATGATGGCGACCAGCTAACCATCATCAACCTTTCACCAGAAGTCCTGACAAGCACCTAAAAATCAGTGCTGAAACTTGGACTGAATTTTTGCCCCCTAAACCGGATGGAATACACACAGACAAGAATAGACATTCAAGTTCACACGCAAACTCAAGCCTCATAAATTGTTCAGCTGAGACCATCTATTGAAGAAGCAAGACTCATTAAAACACAGGGCCGTGACACTGACCTCTTATTGGTTAACGATTTAACAACTCTGGAAGTCCTGTATGACCTACGACAGGAAGAAGGCTCACAGCCTACAGCGAATCTGAGTCAACGTGTGAGGCGAGTTGACGTAGAACAACATACGCTCACCAGTGGCATGAAGCCTACATCACAGTTTCTTCCGCAAATGCCATCTGACGCCATTGATACTTTTAGTGAGGCTGTCATGAAGGAACTGTTGAAATTCAGAGAAAATCAACCACCTCCCAAAAACCGGCGCAACCTGACAAAATTACAAAGAATCTGGAAGAAGACAAGTCAGTTATCTATAAACCCTCTGACAAAGGGGGCAATATTGTCGTCATGTCCCGGGAACAATATGTAGATGAAGCCTATCGTCAACTGAGAAACCAAGAGTGCTATGAGGTGACCAACATGACTATATATCAGGAGAGTATCAAGAAATTCCATACTCTCATCAATAAATGGTATGAAAAACAAATGTTGGACAGTGATGAACATCTGTTTCTAAGAACAACAAATCTGACTCTACCCACCTCTATCACCTCTCTGCACAAAGACAAAGTGAGACCACCTGGGAGACCTATTGTCTCCTCGATGGGGAGTCTGACGGAGAATCTATCTAAATTCTTGGATCATTTTTTATTTGATGCTGTATTGGAATTAAAATCCTATATCAAAGACACCACAGATTTTATTAATCATGTAGAATCTCTAGAATGGCAGCCATCATATTGCCTGATATTTTTATACATTACGAGCCTGTACACATGCATTGATCACAGACATGCCCTCAATGCCGTGAATTACTTTCTTAACAAAAGACCTTTGAAATGTGCGACCACAACACCATGCTGTTGGAACTTATCGAATTCTGCCTGCTTAATAACATTTTTGTTTTTCAGGGAGAGTTGTTCAGGCAGGTGTTAGGAACAGCAATTGGTGTTAGGAACAGCAATGGGTACCTGCTTCGCTCCCAGCTACGCAAACTTGTTCGTTGGCTGGTGGGAGGTCCCCCGCTAATGAGGACTGGACCTCTAAAATTGTGTCGTTTTATAGGTATATCGACGACCTGTTCCTGGTATGGGGAGGCACTGTCAGTGAGGCGGAAGAGTACATAACACTCTTAAACAACAATGAGGTGAATCTTCGATTCACTGGTGAGATTAGTTTGGTGGCACCAACTACTTGGATTTGAGGGTGGAAATGATAGATGGCAAATGAACTACTGCCCTTTTCAGGAAGCCGACTGCTGGCAACAGCACGCTTCATGCGTCAATCGGTCATCCCAAGAAACTAATAAACAGCATCCCCTATAGGGAGTTTCTTAGGCTAAAACGTAATTGTTCTAGAGAATGTGATTTTGATTTGGCAGTAACAAGCAGCATCAACCGATTCCTGGCTAGGGGTTATGATGCAGGACTTTTGGAAAGTACTTTGATAAAAGTAAAAACAAAGTCTAGAAAAGATTTGCTTAAACAGAACAGATCTAACAGCGAGACAGGACAATTCAGAATGATTACCACATACTCAGAAGATGCTAACACACTGAGGAATATCATGAGAAAAAATTGGCACATTTTAAAAACTGATAACATCATTGGTGCTGATATTCCAACGTGCCCATTAATAACTTACAGGAAGGCAAGTTCTCTGAAAGATAGTCTCGTACATAGTTATCTGGAAAACATACTGCCCAGAAAGGGAACCTTAAATGAAATGAGAGGATTTTATCCATGTGGAGGATGCAAAGCTTGTGCTTTTAGCAGAAGGGTTCTCTCTTACTGTATCAAAGGTTTACAATCAGACAAAAAGATCAGTAAGTTTATGACATGCTTAATCACTCACGCTGTGTATTGTTTGGTATGTCCCTGTGGACTCAGGTACATAGGGAGTACTATACACAGCATGAAATTGAGAGTGCTAGAGCATATGCGCGCTATAACTAAAAAGGATTTGAACTATCCAGTAGCGCGTCATTTCGCTATCAAACATAGAAGCAACTGGGACCTGTTACAATGCTTTAGTATTAACAGTGTACCATCCAATGTCAGGGGGGGAGATAGAGTTTTGAAACTAAAAAGACTGGAGTCTCGCTATATTATAGACTTAGAGACCAAATCCCCAAATGGATTAAACTGTGGGGAAGAACTGACAGTGCATCTAGGTAACTGAATCATGTGGTATACTGACAATAGGGTTCTGATGGTATGAATTGAGCAGGAAAGTTGTTGTAGTGGCTTTTCCTATGTGGAACATTGTTTCGTGTCTTCTCTTTTCTTTTCTGTTTAGCATTTTAACTATAGACGATATACGGCATGATATACGGCATGATACATGCGAGGATAATGCATGCAACCGGCTTAGTAGGTTGCGAATGCGGATCCACAAAGATATTTTACGGTACTTCTTTAAGCCACATATACGATGGTTCTTGAAATATTTCTTATGTCAGATGTATTTATTGTCTTGACTTTTAAATGTATCGCTAATGTTAGTTCAATATGTACGTAAAGAGATTTACTCTGTTAAAGATGGCACATCCTATTTTGCACCTTTGGTGCTAGCCCCTTTCAATTTCCATAAATTAACATTTGAAATAAGGTGTCCGTCAGTGCGTTTCCGTAAACGAACACTGACAAAGTAAATTCTCCGAAACGTCTGTATAATAAACTGCTGCTGCTGCAACTAATAAACCCCGTGAGTGCCGTTCTTTTCCACAAACGTGAGAAGAGTGAGGATATTTTTGCGGCGCATCACCGGAATACCGGCACCCGTCTTGAGAAGTGCCCCGCCCGTGGTGCAATAAAGGAGCAGGATATATATATTTATATATATCCGTTCCACACTCCTACTGATCGGCAATGAATTCCGACTCTCCAAACATAGGTACAGACCACAAAACTGCGCTTCATTCAAATCAAAGGTGGTTTATTGTTCTTCTGTCCCCAGCATGACGCGTTTCGGCTGCATATGTGTGCGCGTAGAGAGGTAGAGAGTAGGGAGTAGTAGAGAGAGGCAGAGAGAGGTAGAGCGAGAGGTAGCGCGAGAGTTAGAGAGTAGAGAGGTAGCGAGTAGAGAGTGATTAGTAGAGAGTGAGTAGTAGAGAGTGAGTAAAGAGTGAGTAGTAGAGAGTTAATAGTAGAGAGTAGTAGAGAGTGAGAAGTAGAGTAGTAGAGAATGAGTAGTAGAGAGTAGTAGAGAGGGAGTAGAGAGTAGTAGAGAGTAGTAGAGTGAATAGTAGAGTGAATAGTAGAGTGAGTAGTAGAGTGGGTAGAGAGTGAGTAGTAGAGAGTAGTAGAGAGTCAGTAGTAGAACGTGAGTAGTAGAGAGTGAGAAGTAAAGAGTAGGTAGAAAGTAGTAGAGAGTACTAGAGAGTGAGTAGTAGAGAGTCAGTAGTAGAGCATGAGTAGTAGAGAGTGAGTAGTAGAGAGTAGGTAGAAAGTAGTAGAGAGTAGTAGAGAGTGAGTAGTAGAGAGTGAGTAGTAGAGAGTGAGTAATAGAGAGTAGTAGAGAGTGAGTAGAAGAGAGTGAGTAGTAGAGAGTGAGTATGAGTAGTAGAGTGATTAATAGAGAGTAGTAGAGAATGAGTAGTAGAGAGTGACTAGAGAGTGAGTAGTAGAGAGTGAGTAGGGAGTGAGTAGTAGAGAGTGAGTAGAGAGTGAGTAGTAGAGTGAGTAGAGAGTACTAGAGAGTGAATAGTAGAGTGAATAGTAGAGTGAGTAGTAGAGTGAGTATTAGAGTGGGTAAAGAGTGAGTAGAGAGATTAGAAGAGAGTGAGTAGTAGAGAGTAGGTAGAGAGTAGTAGAGAGTGTGTAGTAGATAGTAGAAAGTGAGTTGTAGAGAATAGTAGAGAGAAAGTATGGAGCAAAGAGGGTAGGCAGTGGCCTTGATATTCAAGGAGGGTTTTCTCCGAAAACCTGCAGTTGCAAAATAAGTAGTTTTTGTGCCGTGTTTATGCCTCCCTGTGCCGGCTGCAGTGGATATGTGACTTAGAATTGTTCGCTCATTTATTAGCGCCATCATGTTAAGTCTAACACATTAGTAACGTCTTCCACTGAGACTACAACACCCACATGGCGTTATCTTCAAATAAAATTAGCAAAGCAAATGTCTTTAACTTAATCAAAGGTGAGACCTATTGCATTTTCAATGCTTTCTTTTTTTACTATGCTGCCAGAGATTGTGGTCTTTTTTCCTTTCTTACATTTGGGCCTATGTAACACATCCTGCTCAACTGTGTGTCATGAGTATGCAGACCACGTCCATTTCTTAATTGATTCCCTATGCAAGGCAGCCGCGGAGAGACATCTCAAAGTCTTTGTAAAATATAAACTATACACCATCAAAGCTAAAAAAGAAATTAACAGCCTGCACACTTTCTAATAAAAATAAACAAAGACAGTACGTTTTCCATCTGGGCTGGTTCCATATGCAAGCCTGTCCTCGAACGGATGAGTTAATTGCATGAGTTAAGTAGAAATGCATGCCAAAGCTATGACTTTTGGGGCGTGCACGGTTAACCTTTGAGGACTGGCAAAGTATTTATTTATTTATTTTTGTTTCGTCTTTATATAGCACGAACTCGACCCAAAGGTATTTGAGAGCTTTACATGAGCACCGTGTTTACATTACACATTGAGGCACAGGGAGATTAAGTGATTTGCCCAGAATCACAGTATGTGGACTCGACCCCGAGGCTGGAACCTTGGTTTCCAGCACCAAAGTCGGCTGTGTAGCAGATGGACCACATCCTCTCCTAAGTATTCATTGGTAGTCAAGTAGCTCACATTATCGGTTCTTCACAGAGAAAATATGTCAGCGTTATAATTTTTCACAATCTAAACTTTAATCTAGACCTTCACCTTTCACACGGTTATCCCTACTGCCAGCTGCTACGTTATTACCCATATATATATATATATATATATATATATATATATATATATATATATATATATATATATATATATATATATATATATATATATATATATATATATATATATTTTTTTTTTTTAACCATACTGATAAGCGCCTTGTTGGCTTTTTCCCATAGGTTTATTAAACTCTAGTGTTGGCTAATTCAATTTGCTGAACCGGGTATTCAACGCTTCTGGTAAGATAATTGAAAAACCGTTGCCTGCCATACTAAAGCCGTTGTCCATAATCTTCGAGGCGATTGCTTGTAACAAAAAACTTTGCCCACTCCTGTTTCGTAGGTCTCAGACTGAACTCCACTTCCACCCCTATAGTGACAGCTTTTTAAATATGGCGGCAGCGACTTAAAATACAGCGTCAGCGACGTAAAATATAGATTTTAGAAAATTAGGTAAGGCGAATTGCAACCTCTTGACTACCTGGTTGTGTAACAGTTGTAACAAACCCACCCTAAAGTCTTGTATGTTCACTACCCTTCAGGGATTCCTTCTGCCTTTCCAAGCGATCCCGTCTCTAGTAAAGCATCATTTGTGTATACCGCAGCAGGTAACATTAAAAGCTCTTGTCCCAGTTTTGCCATCTCTTTGCCACTTGTATTCTAGTCCGTTATGTAATTAATGTCTGCTTCGGACATTTCAGGTACAAAAAGCCCCCCCAGCCATGATGCTGTGAAAAATTACATTTGGATGTACTAACACCTTGTCTTGGTAAGCTGTGTAGGAGAGGGTGTGGACTGAGTCTGGATTCTGATGTTGATCCACTTAATGCACATGTAGCAAAATCCTTGATCTTACAATTTCTTTTTTCCTTTCTCTAGAATCAAAGGCCCTGATGAGAATCCTCGTACATCTGTAGGATTCGAAATGCGTAGGCCCTTCACCACCTTTAAGTCTGCCTGGGTGACAAGTTTATTCGAATTGTTTTGCTGCTTATCACCCTTAGCTGTACATTACCTTGTTCATTCTTCTGTTCGATTTTATCAAAAATTGTGATTACTTGAACCTCCGTTAGGAATGTACAGTTTATGTAAATAATTTCAATATCAAACTCTTCAGAATATTTTGCAGACTGTGGCCTGTTCTAGCATCTTGGTGTTCGTCTGTTCACTGTAAATACTGTTCACTGTAATACATAAGTTTTCATGTTTCCCATTGTCCCTGAATGATTGGATGTTGTATGCTTGTGATATGCCTGATATAATGATAGACCTTTCCTTCCCACATTTTTGTACCTAGCATGTAATATCGTTTATTTTTGAACTAACTGTCTTTTGATAACATTAAGCAAAATAAAAAAAGCTACTAATCAGCTCCAAGCCTTGAATTTTACTTCAGGTTGAGTGTCTTAAATTTCTAATTGGTTATTTGTATCAGTACTGGCATCTCCTTCTTGTTGTTATAGATATTGGCTCAGCCATACTGATTAGAGCCACCCCCTTGTAGTTTTCTGACGTTATTACCCAGAGCATGGCCGTGAAGCAGTGTGCCTTTAACTGTAACCATGTTATCTGCCGCTCAGACATTAACTCTGTAACTGGAAGCGTTAGTACGCGAACAGCAAATACACAACTTGGAAACAAACCGCAGAGGGATTTTTGAGCTGTGCACTCTGTAGCTCATGCACTAACTCGTGGAATTACAGAGACCGCACTCCATCTGTGCATCTCCAAACAGCATTGGTACCAAAACTATCCCACATTTCTCACTTATATCAAACGTAGTGACCCCAGCAGAGCACAGTATCTGCCCGATTTCTCACAGAAGCGCACCCACTCATTGAAGGTGACCGGGCACGCTGCTCTAAATCACAGAGGATGTGGCACTGCGGCCAAAGCTGCAGACTCGGGAGCTGGGGATCCGGGTTCGAGTTTCCGCGTCGGCTCAACATCCTGTGACTCTAGGCAAATCACCCAATCTCCCTGTGCCAATGAATACGCCTGAATACCCTCACGGGTTGTAAGCAGTGCTATATCCATCTCCAACTTTTTTTTAAGTAGGGGGTTAACTTCCTTTGGGGTGGCAGGTGAACTGCTACTGGACTACAGGTCGGTGGGGTCGGGGGGCAATGTACCCCTATTATTACTGTATTTCACAGTTCAGACAGGTGATTCAGTTTACAGATAGAAACATCCCCCAAGAGAGTTTACTAATCTTACAGCCCCCACCCCTCCCTCAAAGCTATTTATCGAGTAATCCCCCCAACCCCCATACACAGAGAACAAAGCAGAAACCGGTGGGTATGCCGGTTTGGTGACACTTTGGTCCACTGATTCCAAGCAATAGCCCAGAATACAACCAGAATGTAAAGTGGTCACTCGAAACACTACTTTGGCAGCAAAATTCAAACATGTCTCAAGGGCATTCAACAATCATAGGAGGATTTTGACCCCATGAGGAAGGATCCCAGAAAAGGGAACAGAAAAGGGGAAAAGGAAAAGAGAGATGTGCACAAAAAGACCGGGTGAAGGATTATTTTCGAGCGCATTTTCATTTTTAAACGTGCCACAACTGAAGGAGAGGTTTAAGGGTGCTGACTGCTCGCTGGATAATGCAGTGGGAAAGTTAAATGGGTAAGAAACGTTGTTTCCAGCTGTTCCCCACCAACCGTCTGGCTGCTCCTTCATTGGCAGTTATTCATAGACTAATGTCTCGGAGCATCTTTCTACTGTGGTGCGTTGTCTGCTAAAGACCGATGTAGGTGCCATCTGATCCTCGGCGCCACCCATCGACATACACTTTGCTCCTTCAGAGACTCCTCCTGACAATTTTATGGGTCAAAGTCTGTCTTCTGTTTCCCAGCCGGTGTTGCCCATTAACGGAGCCCTTCGATGCGATTCTTTGTTATATTATGATAGATAAGTGTAATCTTTTCTTTCCTCAGTTGCCCATTAACTTCTGAGTAGTTCTCTGCAAGATTCACTGTTGTCACTGTGTGCTGCGGACGTGTAGTTCAACCTCACAGAACTCCCGTCCGCTGTTTGGTCTCTGGTTCTGAGGCCCATGATTGATGGGTGACACTATGAATCCCCCTACACCTTCCTTGCAGTGTCCCCCTTAACCGGTCGAGCAACGCAGACAACAAACAAAGCCTGGAAGCTTCTTCCCAGAGGGGCTAAGCGAATTGGGGCAAAACCCACAAACGGATTTAATGTTCTCCTAAAAAGTGGCTGTTTTAGTCCAGAGTGTTGGTCATCCTCCACCGTTACCCCCTGGGGAGCACCAGTGAGACAGACAACCGGGAGTCAGCAGGGGGCGGTGATGGGAGGTGGGTGAGACAACAAATGAAGTAATATCTACGGAAATAGCTTTTATGTATTATCTCTGACCCCGTCCAGCTAAGTAAGCTCTCCACTGGAATGGGGCAATAGAGGTAGCGACAGGGTCGCAAGAAAAGACAAGCGCTCGCCATGACGCCGAGTTTTCTCTTTTTTCTGCCGTCCCACTTGGACAGTCTTGGCCTGCTTTCCTTTGGTTTGTTATCTTCATGGGGCCATCTGTTTGACCCCATAAAGATAACAAAGGTTTTACGGCAGAAGGAAGGCAAGCCAGTCGGTCCAAGTGGGACGGCAGAAATAGAGAAAACTGTACGTCACCACAAGCTCTTTCCCAATGGCTGGCCACCGTTTAGCATAAACGGTGACACCAGCGAATGGGAAAGAAGGGCAGGGCTTAAAGCCCACTAGTGAAAGCTCCTGATAACACTAAATCTCGCCAGCGCGACTGCGCATGTGCGCAGCTCTAGGTTTCGACCTAAAAAGGCCCCTACTCAAACCCAGATAGTTATTGATTGATTGTGCTATTAGACATCGACTCAAACATTTTTGCCAGCATCCTGTTACAAGAACTAGAATGTGGTGAGGAAAAGAATGATGGATTAAACCTAGATCATTGTGACTGGGGGTGAATGTTTTCATTGTCCAGCATTCCGTCCATCATTTGTTTTCTTTGCATATGTGGCCCAGACGTGGGTCCCGTGCTCACTACACCACTGGATTCAAGCTAGCCTGGCTGATCAATCAATCAATCAATCAGTTCATTTATAGAGCGCACTACTCACCCGCGAGGGTTTCAAGGCGCTGAGGGTAGAGTGGGGGGTCCTGCTACTGCTCAAACAGCCAGGTCTTGAGGTGTCCCCTGAGGTGAGAAGGTCTTGGGTCAGTCGGAGGTGGGTGGGGAGGGAGTTCCAGGTCTTGGTGGCGAGGTAGGAGAAAGATCTGCCGCCTGTTGTTGTACTTCTGGTGCATGGTATGGTGGCGAGGGCGAGGCTGGCTGAGCGGAGTTGGTGAATCGGGGCGTAGAGCGAGAGGCGTTTGTTGAGGTATTCGGGTTCGGCGTTGTAGAGCGCTTTGTTTGCGTGGGTGAGGAGCTTGAACGTGATCCTCTTGTTGACGGGGAGCCAGTGCAGGTCTCTCAGGTGGGTGGTGATGTGGCTGTGGAGGGAGATGTCCAGGATGAGGCGTGCGGCGGCATTCTGTATGCGTTATAGTCTTTTCTGTAGCTTGGCCGTTGTCCCTGCATAGAGTGCGTTGCCATAGTCGAGCCGGCTTGTGACGAGGGCTTGGATGACAGTCCTTCTTGTTTTCGTGGGGATCCATTTGAAGATCTTTCGTAGCATGCGGAGGGTGTTGAAGCAGGAGGAGGAGATGGCGTTGACTTGCTTGGTCATAGTGAGAGATGAGTCCAGGATGAACCCAAGGTTGCGTGCGTGGTCGCTGGGAGTTGGTGCTGTGCCCAGGGCGGCGGGCCACCAGGAGTCGTTCCAGGCGGAGGGGGATGGTCCAAGGATAAGGACCTCCGTCTTGTCTGTGTTCAGTTTCAGGCAGCTGATCTTCATCCATTCGGCGACGGCGCACATTCCTTCTTGGAAGTTGGATTTGGCGGTAATTGGGTCTTTGGTCAGGGAGAGGATCAGCTGGGTGTCGTCGGCGTAGGATATGATGTTGAGGTCGTGTGGGCTGACAATGTCGATAAGGGGGCTCATGTAGATGTTGAAGAGCGTCGGGCTGAGTGATGAGCCTTGGGGTACGCCGCAGATGATCTTGGTGGCCTCTGAGTGGAACAGGGGTAGGTGGACTCCCTGGGTTCTGTTGGTGAGGAAGGAGGAGACCCAGTCCAGGGCCTTTCCCTGGATCCCTGTGTTGTGGAGAAGTGTTTTTAGGGTGCGGTGGCAGACCGTGTCGAAGGCAGCTGAGAGGTCTAGGAGGATGAGGGCTGCGGTTTCTCCGTTGTCGAGCAGGGTTCTGATGTCATCAGTGGCGGCGATGAGGGCGGTCTCGGTGCTGTGGTTGCTGCGTAAGCCAGACTGGGATAGGTCGAGGGAGCCGTTGGTTTTGAGGAAGTTGGTCAGCTGCTTGTTGACTGCTTTCTCGGTGACCTTCGCCGGGAAGGGGAGCAGGGAGATGGGCCGGAACTTCTTGAGGTCCTTGGGGTCTGCTGTCGGCTTCTTAAGGAGGGCGTTGAGTTCAGTGTGTTTCCAACTCTCAGGGAAGGTGGCAGATTCGAAGGAGCTGTTGATGATGTCTCGGAGGTGGGGTGCGATGATGGTGTCTGCTTTGTTGAAGATGTGGTGAGCGCAGGGGTCGGATGGAGAGCCTGAGTGGATGGTGTTCATGATCTGGGTGACGTCTTCGGTGTTGACGGGGGTCCAGCGACTGAGGAGGGTGGTGGGGGGGAGTTGGTTCTGCGGCTGGTTTGCAAAGCTTTCGTGCATGTCGCCGATCTTGCGGTGAAAGGAGGCTGCGAGGGAGCCGCAGAGGTCCTGTGAGGGGGGGATGTCATTGGAGTTGGAGCTTGGGTTGGAGAGTTCCTTCACGATGCTCAAGAGCTCCTTGCTGTTGTGTGCGTTGTTGTCTATGCGCTTTCTGAAGGCGTTCTCTTGGCAATGCGGATGAGCTGGTGGTGTCTGCGTGTGGCGGTCTTAAGGGCCTCGAGGTTTTCCGCTGTCCGTTCTTGGTGCCAGGCTTTCACTAGAGTTCAGCGGGATGTTTTGGAGTCCTTGAGGTCTGTGGTGAACCAGGTGGTTCTCCTGCTGTTGTGCTTGTTCGGAGGGTTCTTGATAGGGGCGAGGGTGTTGGCGCAGTTGCTGATCCACTGTGTGAGGTTTCGGGCGGCGGTGTTGGTGTCTGAGGCGTTGGCCGGGGAGCCCAGGGCGAGGGAGGCGGTCAGCTGGTCAGTGGTGACTTTGCTCTAGCATCTTCGGGAGGTCTGCGGCGGTTGGATGTGTGCGGTGAGTTTCTTGTAGGAGAAGTGGATGCATCGGAGGTCGGTCCAGTGGAGAGTGGTGGTGTGGCTGACCGTGAAGTTGGTGCTGGCGAAGAAGATAGGGTCCAGCGTGTGGCCTGCGTGGTGGGTCGGGGTGTTCACTAGTTGCTTCAGTCCAAAGTTGGAGAGGTTGTCGAGCAGAGTGGTGGTGTTGTTGTTGTTGTGGTTCTCCAGGTGGAAGTTCAGGTCCCCCAGGAGGATGTAGTCTGTGGTGGCGAGGGCGTGTGTGCTGACGAAGTCGGCGATGGATTCGCTGAATTGTGGGTGTGGACCCGGTGGTCTGTAGATGAGTGTTCCTCTGAGGGTGGTCTTGGGGTCGGTGTGGATCTGGAAGTGTAGGTGCTTGGCGGTGCTGAGAGTTTCTTCGGTGCTGAATGTGACTCTGAGGGTGTTTCTGTGGACAATGGCGATTCCTCCTCCGGGTTTGTTGGTACGGTCCCTCCGGATGATTTTGTAGCCGTCCGGGATGGCAAAGGCGATGTCAGGGGCCGAGGAGGCGTTCATCCAGGTTTCCGTCAGGAACGCGACGTCCAGGGCTGTTGAGTCGAGGAGGTCCCAGAGTTCGATGGCATGCTTGTGTACGGAGCGGGTGTTGAGTAGGATGCACTTGAGGTCGTTGTTGTTTCCTGGGCTGGTGTGGGATGCGGTGGTTCGAGTTCTGGTGTAGCAGCAGTTTCGGCAGGAGAATGATCTGTGAGTGCGCTTCAGGGTGGCTTGGTAGCAGGCAGTCGAGCGGCCGGTGTTGAGTGCGAGGAGGGTGGCGGCGTCAAAGGTCTGTCGTGCGTGGTGGGCCTGTTGAGGGCCAGGGCTCTGGCTCTGGGGGCGGTCCAGGTGCAGACGGGCGCAGACGGGCTTGCCTCTGGCCTGCATTAAGAAGGGATGAAGGGATGGAGGAGCAGCTGGGAGGCGGGTAGCGGGAGCCAATGGGAGGGAGGGGGGCGGGGACACAGGGACGCAGCGGCAGGAAAGAGCGGGAAGCGGGCGGTGGGGAAAGGAGGAAAGGACGGCGAAAAAAGCAAAAAAGACAAGGAGGTAACTTTATTCACTCAGGGGTGGAGGCAGAGGGGAGCAGAGGCAGCACAACGGGGGATCACGAATAACGGAAAGAAAGCGGGGTAGACAGGGACACTACACAATCAGATGGACAGAAAACCAAGCGCAGATGAGCAGAGAGAGTGAAAGCAGACAGAATACAATCGGATTGACAGAGCAAGCACAAATTAGCAAAATAAAAAATAAAAAGGTGATACCCTGAAACCGGTCCTAGGAGGCTTGTTTCTGGTCCATGGAGGACCTGGCTTGGCTGTTCAGGCCGGACTGTTCCTACAAGGAACAGGGTTAAGACTGATTTGCATATGCATGGGTCCAAACTGGGGTGGTGTGGTGAGCAAAAGAATGATGGATTAAACCCAGATCCTTGTGACTGGGGGTAAATGATTGCATTGTCCAGCATTCCGTCCATCAATTGTTTCTTTTGCGCATATGTCGCCCTAAGTGGGAAGGGTATGCCCAGTCGTGGGTCCCATGCTCACTACACCACTGGATTCAAGCTAGCCTGGCTGATGAAGGGTGATGCCCTGAAACCGGTCCTAAGATTCTTGTTTCCGGTCCATGGAGGACATGGCTTGGCAGTACCGGCTGGACTGTTCCCACAAGGAACAGTGTCAGGACTGATTTGCATATGGCTGGGTCCAAACTGGGGTGGTGTGGTGAGCAAAAGAATGATGGATTAAACCCAGATCCTTGTGACTGGGGATGAATGTTTGCATTGTCCAGCATTCCATCCATCAATTGTTTCTTTTGCATAGGGCAGATGAAGCAGGACTGATCCTGCGAAACCAAACAGGCTACTGCACCATGTCATGTATGTCCATGTAGCGGTATTCATAAAGCGCAGCTGCTACTTCAAGGAGTGTCCTGGCACTGGATGCCAAAAGGTAACAGAGGGGGCAGGGGAGGAGATTATGGACTAGAGAAAAGCCACGTTTTCAGCTTTTTCCGGAACACGGGTGTAGACTGAATGCTTCTGAGGGTCAGAGGCAGTTTTTTCCAGAGGGAAGGGCCCAGAAAGGAGAGGGCCTTTCCTCCCAACCTGGCCTTTTTAATACATGGAGTATTGGCCAGGAAAATATTCGAGGAACTGAGGGTGGTTCTCTCCACTCTCACTGAAAAATGTATTAAAAAACTGTTGGTTTACACAAGTTCTTTTGACTTCTCAAAAGCTTTGATCCCATGGGTAGGAATTTACTCATGCACAAACTGGCATCGTGTAACCACATCACATCAAATCTCGTACGTGCTGTGCAGCTTCTGTACTCAGAAACCTGGGCAAACGTGATCCTTGGTGTGAACAAGGGACTATCCCTGGCAATCAAAACCTTGCAAGGTCTAAAACAGGGTGAACCAATATTGTTCCACCTGTTAATCTTGAAACCGAGGAAATCATTGGATGAAGCACATTCTCACCCCAATACTGGGTAAGGAACTGCTGACAGCGCTACAATATGCAGATGACATGGTGTTGCTGAACTTAATTCCAATTAGCTTGCAAAAACTATTGAATACACTGACCCTCTACTGAACACAGTACTGTAAGTGAACTCAGAAAGAAAGAAAATAGTAATTTTTGTCAGTGGCCACAACAAGAGGGGGAAATGGCACCTGGGAGGCAACATGGTGGAAAAGAGTTCCAGTTACGAATATTTAGGGATATGGCTTCACAACCGCCATTCGCCTTGACTTCACCTTAATACACTAAAGCCCAGCTTGGATTCACTTATCACCACTTTTCAAAAAGCATTTATTTACCTTGCTCTCAGCACCAACTAGCAAACCTGCTCTGATGGAAATCAAAGCTAAGCTTATCTCAACGTTAGCCTATGGGTCAGAAGCCTTCCCAGGAAAGCCTAGCCTATTCATGAACAACTGAAAATGCAAGGCTTTCCGACTCATATATTCCATTTCCCACAGTAGGTCTCACCTGCACAGATCCGCCTTGAGTTTGGACTACAAGATCAATGGCTAGAACAGCAATGCACCATTCTAAAGGACATGTCATCGCTAAGAGAGGCCAGGCTGGGTACATTAAGATCTTTTATTTGGCAAGAGATTGAAGACGGTCACAGCATCACAATGAATCGAGGCCCTAGAGCCATTGGACACACAGCACCTGTGGGAAGCAAATCTACCGCACAATGGGGCATATTACCAAGGGCCTTATCGCCGCTTTAGAGGGAATTTTTCCCGCTAAAGCGGCGATAATTTTATCGCCCTATTACCTAGCTGTCGCTAACACCAGTTAGCGACAGCTTTAAGGAGATAGCGATCATCTTGGGGCCCACTTTGCATGTCAGCGATAATTATCGCTAATGACATGCAAAGTGTGCGTGCCAAGATGTTAGCGACTGGAAACAGTCGCTTACATCGCTATCTCCTATTATCCACTTTTGGAAATATTCGCGCTAAGCGCGAATATCTCCAAAAGATAACGCCTGCCAAAAGCAGTTCTTAGCCATGGTATCCAATGGTAGGTGGATAACATGGCTAAGAGCATTGTCACGATAATGCATGAATATCGCTGATTTTCCAGCGATATTCATGCATTTCGCAGGATTTTTACCGCTTTTGAGATAAACCTTGATAATATCAAGGTATCTCAGCGGTAAAAATCGTCGGTGTGCGGCGATATAATTTTCCCGCTAACCAAGCAATAGCGATAATTATCGCTATTGCTTGGTAATATGTCCCAATGTCTTTAAGCTCGCCATGAGTAAACAAATGCAATTACTTTTGTGGATCAAAGATAAGAAATCCTTTCAACGAATACTCGTGAGCGTGCATAAACACATACAAATCACCAAACCCGCAAGACTATGTATTTGAAATAACCAGAGTTCCACTAACCCAGGTTTCTAGCCCTGAGGTTTGGCCTATCACCTACTAGCGATGCACTACCCACTTGGGCCTCAAGCCCTACGTCAAAGTCTTCTAGACTGTGCCCTGGGCAAGACGAAATCCTTTTGGACATACTATGCATTTGGCCAGCTTTACAACCTGAACATAGCGGGTTCCTAAGCAACATCTTTAAACCTACAGAATCAGGACATGCTGCCAGGCTCTTCTGTTTTGCTTACTAGGCTCGAACTCCCACGTAATAAAGAGTCTGCTTAGCAAAGATCATCGCCATCGCAGGGAAACTGTTCAAATTGGGACCTAATGCACTCTGACACACACCAACGTTCACAAAACGCATATACATCTTGATTACACTTCAGTGCAACAAGGCTTACAGCCAGGCTTTTGATGCTCACCTCATTGCACTTTTCAAGCACTTGGCACTTCAATTGCGCTGCCCTGCACCATCATCAGATAACTGCTGCAGCAGCCTAGTGGTGCCCGTTATCCGTATGAACAACCAGCCGGCCGAGCAGTCATTGTACATCCCGAATTCACTTAACTGCATATTTAAACACTCTGATCTCATCTGAGTGCACTTTATGAGCCAACTAAGATCCGCAGCAGGGTGTGTTTGACACATGCCGTGTTGCACTTTTCAAGCAGCTGGCACTTTAACTGGCTGGTATGGTAGCCCTTCAAGTGGCCGGTATCATACTTTCATTGAACCACCGCTGCAACTGTTCAATGGCAGCGGTAGCCACTTCTCTATTGTTCAATGTATTGCAAGATCAGTAACCATGCACCCCGATTTCACTTACGTGCACTTCAGACTTGATCTAGAGGAACTCTTGGGCATTTAACGCATGCCCACTGCCCTCTTTGAGAACTGATCCTTAATTATATGGCATTGCACTACTACTGGACATTCACCGCAATAGCATAATCACAAAGGTGCTCATCATTGGAACCAGTGGCGTCACTAGGGTTGGTGTCACCCAGTGCGGGTAACTCATGGTGTCACCCCCTCACGACTTACCCCATGAATCCATGATGGACCTACACCGAGTCCGCCAGTGCCAAATAACGGCACCATACAGAATGGTTTCTGTGCTAACTCCCACATTGCCCCATCCCTTGCCACCCTCAGTCCCCACCTCTCATTTTCCCCTATTCCCAGTGGCGTCACTAGGGTTGGTGTCACCCAGTGCGGGTAACTCATGGTGTCACCCCCTCACGACTTACCCCATGAATCCATGATGGACCTACACCGAGTCCGCCAGTGCCAAATAACGGCACCATACAGAATGGTTTCTGTGCTAACTCCCACATTGCCCCATCCCTTGCCACCCTCAGTCCCCACCTCTCATTTTCCCCTATTCCCTGCAGGTCCGAGACCTGACAGCTTCAATACAGAAATGCTCTGCAGTCTGCACATAAACCCCCTTCCCTCCTCTGATAAACAAACAGCCTCACAAGTCGCAACGCTCTGACCTGTCTATGGCTCACTTTCTGATCTCTGCACTTCCTTTAATGAAATGTGTTTCCATTATTCGCCATGTGCCTAAAAAAAACCATTGATGGAACCATGTGTTTTGTAACTGGTGGTCATGTATAGCGCTCCAATACCTTTGTGTTGAGTTTGCTCTATATAAAACTAAAAACAAAAAAAGAAAGAGCCTTATATCTTTTTAAATGACCTATAAACAATGATCAACCTAATTTGTAGAAAAAGCAATTGAGTCATGTCTAAAGGTCGGCAACAGACAAACTGTGGCTCTACACTCAGCATCACTCTGGATTATAACCCATACAATACCTTCATCTAGAAAACAATACCCGTTCTACAGTACCACGTAGTGTTAGGGCTTCATAGCTGAATGATGAAAAACACAGCCTATCACCCCTCCGAGCCTTGCTTCGAAGAGTTCAACGCGCCTCTTTTCTGTTTAACTAGACTCCACTGCGAATTTCTTAATCGGAGACCCTTTAGCTAAAAAAAATTTTGTTTTCAATTCTGTTTTGCAATCTATCTAATATGCTAACCAGTCCATAAAACAGTAGCCAAGGGGCACAATGGGAAGAGAAACAACTCTTACACGGCGAAAATCAGATAGATCATCATCAGGCAGTTGAGGACCTGCTTAAAGGGTCTTAGAATAGCTTGGGGGTCAAGGTTCAACAATCAGCTGAGTCTTCCGTCCTTACGAAATAAGCAGACATGACTCCTGTACTACACGGAACTAGAACACTTTACACTTTTTTTACTTTTTTTTCAGATTTAGTGTGCGATGTGCCTATGCTCTACCACAAGTCAATGTTATACAGCATTTCCAAAAGCAATACAAACTCCGATGGCACGCATCCGTAAAACTAGAAAGCGCTGCGCCTGACTCAGCTCGCAGGGCCCAGTCGGATTACAGCGCTTGCCTCCCTGCGAGCACCAGACTGAGGCAAGAGGCTGCTGCTTTCACCATACGCCAAGCGCAGTGGGCCCGGGCCGGCTTTCTGACAGTTGCAGAGACTAGCAGGCCGGACAGGGCACTGCTGGGATGCAACGCGCCCACTCGCTCTGTCTCTCTCTGCCTTCGGCTCCAGGCACAGAGGAGCAGGCCCGGACTGGCCGTTGCGGGCACCGGGCAATCCCCCGGTGGGCCGCATGGTTAGGGGCCGGTTTTGGGCCCCTGGGGCCGTTTTTGTTACAGGGCCGTTTTTGCTGCAAAAACGGCCCTGTAACAAAAACGGCCGAAAACCGGCCCTGGCATAGAGCACGGTCGCGCCCCCCCTCCCTCCCTGGGGGGGAGGGGGAGAAGGGGGGGAGGGGGAGGAGGGAGGCCGGCCGAGCACTTTGCCAGGGCCGGTTCTGGTTCCCAGTCCGGCCATCCGGACTGGTCGTTGCGGGCACCGGGCAATCCCCCGGTGGGCCGCATGGTTAGGGGCCGGTTTTGGGCCCCTGGGGCCGTTTTTGTTACAGGGCCGTTTTTGCTGCAAAAACGGCCGAAAACCGGCCCTGGCATAGAGCACGGTCGCGCCCCCCCTCCCTCCCTGGGGGGGAGGGGGAGAAGGGGGGGAGGGGGAGGAGGGAGGCCGGCCGAGCACTTTGCCAGGGCCGGTTCTGGTTCCCAGTCCGGCCATGCAGAGGAGTCACGCTCCGCCATGCCCCATCCCCGGGCGCTTCCTAACGTGCTGGTGATGATGAAGAAGAAACAGCAGTGGCAGTACATTTTAAGCACGTAGCGGTGGGCGTTTTTAAACACGTGTAGTGTGAGCAGTGGGCTGATGAAAACGGCAAGGGTGTCATGGTGTCACCCCCATATGATGGTGTCACCCGGTGCGGTCCGCACTCCCCGCACCCCCCTAGTGACGCCACTGATTGGAACGTATAATCAGCTGACACAACAAACTCTTTGGTATTTTTAGTCATTTTGCACAATTTGAATAGACTAGATCAAACATGTTGCTAGGCACATGGTAAATTGCCAATTTAAAAAAAAAAGAAATCTTGTTTAATGCATATTTGGGCATATTTATGAGCCCCTTTGCATCACTCTTGCACCACGCAATGTTGTTCAAGAATGACGCAAATAACCATGACCCTGAGTGGCTTCATAAATCTTGAGTAATGCAACTCAGCACAAATCACTATGTTGCATTACTCTGCATCAGGGAGGCATTTCCATGGGCATTGCTTGGGTGCTCCCACGCAACATCCATGGGTTTTGACGCATTCCCGGATTTAGCAGAAATGGTAGAACCGAGAATGCTCCGAAACCTACGCCTCTCCAGGTGAGGCATACAGAGAAGAAATGTTCATTTATCCAAATTACAAACTGCATTGGCACCCAGGGGAGACGTGCATCCACTTTAAAACCCTGTGTTTTATTCATATGATTCTGTACTCCCAGAGGGCCCCTATTTTGTCCAGTCTCGTAATGCGGAACCAACCCTTCCGCCTTCTACGCTCAGCTGATCTAAATCTGGCCACTGTCACACATTTCAGGAGAGCCAGAGGTGGAGACCGGCCTTTCATACCAAGACATGTGCTCTGTGGAATTCACTACCACTTCCTATCAGAAACACGAAGACCATCTGCACTTCAGAAAATCCCTGGAGACATGGCTGTTCCCCATCTAATGCCAGTCCTTCTCTATAGGCTGTTGGTTACAGCATTTCGATATTTTAGGTCTAGTGCTGGGAAGCTCTGTTTTTGGGGCAACTGTGCACTTTATAAATCCTCTTAATATAACATAACATTGTTTTTGTGCAGGGAGGTGACCCTTCCTTCAGAAAAACAATCCTTCTTACAACGTAGGCCCCCTTGCACCATGGTACACTGGTGACTGCATTGGCGCTAGGCAGCCAAAAAGGCGCCATTGCAGGAGAAAAGGCAGAAATTCTCCCTATTGACTTAAATACACTGCATTTCTGACTATTCCCTGTCACGCAGCGCAGCAAGGTAAGTTGCTGTGCTGCACTGTGTGACTTGGTCATACATAAGGTATATTGTTATTTTCATGTAAGGTTTTAATAACTGGACCATGATTAATACATCCATAGTGTCCCTAACAACATGAGAACTACAACTAGTCAGAACCTGTAGGGCACATACATTTGCTGACCTGCAGGTGAACACCAAACTCGGGCACCGAACAGCTGAATTTCTTAACATAAAATCCGAGTACCTCTTGTAGTCTTTTCTGGATGACATACAGCCTCCCATGGCCAGGAAGCTCTATGTCTAGTTCAGAACAGGGACCCTCCTGGTCATTGTTTTTCTGAACAAATGGTCAAATGATCTCCCTGCAGGTGGTCCTGCCTGCAACAGCCCTGACGAGACCGACACTCACGTTCTTTTTTTCTTCCCAGGCTACAAATCTGCCAGGCGGCGTTGGGTTATACCATTATGCAGAAACCTGGGATGTACACAGTGTCTGGAGGAGTATAGAATGTTAAGATCTGATATGCACCCCCCATAGTTTTTACTGTGTTTCATTTTCTTTAATCCATGTGTCACATGGGTACGGCCTTTTTTAATTCATTTCAGCAACTGTAAAAAAACTCTACATTTTATGTCCTTTTTAGCCTCTAAATGTTATGTTTTTTATCTGGTTGTAATTATTTGTGTTTCTAATTGGCATAAAGACCTTGGACATATTAAAATGTTTTTCGGGGATGTATTGCAATATCTAAACCATGAACTGTCAAAAACTGTTTGTCAATGTTATATTGTATATGAACTTCTACTTTTTATGGCCTTTTATGACCGAAATAAAGTTTGTTGAAATGAAATAAATGATTTCTTTGGTACGTGCTAGCTCTGTACTTCCGTCCAGGTTGAATATAGGCTGTATCATCAGTGTAACACATACATGACATTTTGAAGGAACTTGTGAGCCTGACAGGAGAGTCATATAGAGATTAAACAGTGTAGAGCTTAACAAGCAGCTATAAGACTGAATTTTCACCACTTGGAAGGGCATGACTTTCAGCAAGCAGATCCCATGTGCTGTTGCAGGTTGAGGAGAAGTCTTTGATGTCCCTGAGACTCAGAACAGGGGGCAAGCAAGAATAACCTTAGAGTCATTCTGGGTTCAAGTGAGATGGGTCTAGTCCTTCTTCAACAGAGTGCAGGGTAGCAGGCAGCAGGGAAGCACAGAAGAAAAGCTATTCTTCCAGAGAAGCAGTCCAGCATAGTGGCAGTCCTAGCAGCACAGTAGTCTTTTCTCCTAACAGAGTTCTTCACAGGCCCAGTAGTGGACTCAACTGATAGGGTCAGAAGCCCAGTTCTTATACCCAGTGGTGCCTTTGAAGTGGGAGTGACTTCAAAGAGGGGCTTTGAAGTGCACAGAGGTCCTCCCTCCCAGCCCTGCTCCAGACTCACCCAGGGGGGGGGGGATTATGCAGCCCTTTGTGTGGGGACAGGGCACATCCCAATCAGGTGTTTCAGCTCCTCCCTCCCATCCTGCCCAGTATGACCCATCAGGATGTGGATGGCCTCTCAGTCACACTTAAGCTCCATTTGCCTGTGGCTATCTAGAGGGAAGAACAAAGTCAGCTGTCACCCACCCCAGATGTGTATTGGAGAAAAGCTGCAGGCACACAGGGCTAAGAGCAGAGAAATACCATGTTTCTAAAAGTGGCATTTATAAAAAGATAATGATAAAATTGACTTTCCCTACAAAGGCGATTTATCATTACCAATCCAATGATGTGAAACATGACAGACCAACGCCTTCTCAATCTGGAATTGCAGCTTAAAAGTGTAATAAGGAATTCCCAATGTTAACCACAGAGAGGGATATGCCTCACAGAAATGGAAAATAAATGTAGGTGTTTTTCACTAAAAGTACATGACCTACCCTTTGATTACACAGTCAGCTCCCTGTCATATGGGCTACCTAGGGCCTATCTTAGGCGTGACTTATATGTAATAAAAGGGGAGTTTAAGGCTTGGCATGGGTTCTTAAATCCCAAGTCAACATGGCAGTGTAAACTGCACACAGGCTCTGCAGTGGCAGGCCTAAGACAGGGTTAAAGTGCTACTTGTGTGGGAGGCACAATCAGTGATGCAGGCCCACTAGTAACAATTAATTTACAGGCCCTGGGCACATGTAGTGCATTCTATGAACAACTTATAGATAAATAACATATTCCATGTTTTAGGGGAGCAGCACATGCACGTTATCACTGGTTGGCAGTTTCTAAGGCCAACAAAAAGAATTTAGCAAAAGTGGATTCAAGCAGGCAAAAGGTTTCAGGGGAAGACAACCCTAAGGCTGACAGGTCTAACAAGAAGGCATAATGACGACGTGCCTCTGATCAGAATGATAGAAAGGAAAACAGCTCAATGCTATTCCTCTGCTTCCCAGATGCTACACAATCTATCTAGGCATCATGCATGGGACACAGTATCAAAGGCCACATAGAGGTCAAGTAAAATCAACAACGGCATGCCGCCCAGATCTAAGATTATGAGAAGTTTATGCTTCAAGACTACCAGTGCAATATCAGTTATAAGGAATGGATTGTACCCTGCTTCCTCAGAGCCAAGTAATATATTCTCTCTGATTGAAGAAGACATTTGAGCATCGAACTCTCATTCTGCTATCGGAGCAAAGAAGGACTTTAATTAGCAGACTATGGATACCAGACACCAGTTGATTAGTCAAAGGAAGTAGAAGCACAGTTGGAGCCCAAGGAGTCATAAATAGAGCGAATTTTATCCTTAAAAAAATAGGCAGGGACTCACATAAATAAAGAGAAGGAACACTCACTGGGTTAGAGAATTCAATTCATGAACAATTTTAAAGGTTTCATGAGAAGAGTTGGAAGGTTTTGATGATTGCAAGGATTAGACCTGCGCTCAAGTGTGCCTTATCTCTGTCCCTTACAGCTTTTAGCTGCTTGTGAGCAAATGGGCTTGGCTGAGCCATAAGAATGACAGTTTAGGCTCATTCATGCATTTTGCAGGCTTGCTTAGGTTTTGAAGGTGGGGTAGTGTACCACGTGATCGGGGATCCAGTGCGGTATGATATGTACTTCCTGACTGGCAAAAACACATCTAGGGCTGATTTGAGCCAGTAGATAAAATAGATTGTGTTACCATTCCTGGCAAATCACACGGTGCCACCATGTGACACACAATATCGGCTCCCATCACACAGTCTCCCGGTGAGGAGCCAATATCACATTGTGGCAGAGAAAACTAGCTAAAAACCACGGTAAGTAGTGATTTTCCAGGTCGTTTCCCAAGGTTTGAACTCACGACGTCCATTATGGGGAGTAAAAACAACCCAGGACATTGGCACCAGTCTCAGCAAGCTTTTTCTTCTTTGGGGATGAGGGGGTTTAGGGACGGGTCGGGGTTCAAAAGTGCTTCATAGGCACTTTTCAGCACTAGGCCCGCCCCTTTAAGGCCCTGCCCCATCCTCATACAATAAGATTGTTCTTCAAGTTGGCAGGTATGTGCTAGGCTGTGGATCAGCAGACAGGTTATGTGTGAACGCTTCCAGCTGATAGAAAAACTTGGACTCATTAACCGCAAAGCAGTTCCATTTCAGCTCATATGTGATAGGCTGTAGAGGGCAGTGTGAACGTGTCTAACGTTAATTGAGCTACAACAACAAAATGACTTGATCTGCACAAGGAACCGGAAAAAACTACAATACCACATTCTAAGATTGCCTTACAGTGTCTGTGGAAGGAGCAATTGCTTGCGTAAGGAGTGGCACATGCCTTGGCAGCGTGCTGGGGGAGGGCTGGGGCATCAGCCAATCCCATGAATTTAGAAACACTGGGGACGGATGGCAAAAGAAAATTGAAAACAATTTGTCCCAAGCCCACAAGCAGCTCGAGGAGGGCAGTTTATCAAGATCCCTGAGAAGGTAGTTGTAGTAATCACTCCAGGTTTGTTGAGATATTTTAGGAGTATTTATTGTAGATCAATAGTACAGTAGTAGTACAGCCCCATCAGGAGCAACCAGCAAGCTGCTCAGCCCTTCTCCAACTGTGCTTTCCAGGGACCAACATTCTATATTACATCATTCTTACAGTATTCCACTGGTGCATCGATGGATGACAAAAACTACAATATAGCTAGGATATAACATATCCTCTTTTCTTCCAAAAATGAAAACAGAAATGAACACTACAATGGACCAGAAAGAAAAATGAAGCTAGATGAGCAGAAAAGAGTAGAGAGAACCAGAGAGAGACAAGAAGAGCAATAAAGGAGACAATGGAAATATGAAAAACAGATAAAAATAATCCATTAACCATCCTCCCCTCTCTATATAACCAAAGAAAAAGAAAAAGAGAAATCATCAATGATTACCACCTGCACACCTACTGGTCAGGGGGTTTGCAAGAAGGCAACCCAAATCAGGAAGAAACAAACTGACAGAGTAGAAGAGAAATACAAAGGATTACTCATACTTCCCTGTAATAAAAAAATGTAGAAATAAAATGTTAACAACACTGGATGAACAGTCTACTAAAACTAGAAGCAATACGTTGAGGATAAACATAACACCCAGTGTACTGAAACCCTGCAACATAGAAGTAGGACAAGAACCCAAACTATGCACCCTTTAAGGGTAGAAATTAGCGTGTGCAGCAGCGACCTCAAATGGAGATCAAAATATTGTGCACTGTAAAATAAAAAAGCAACCCACACTAGACACCTTACGTAAGGTAAAAATGTGCACTGTAGTGAAGGTATAAGTATGAGTTAAGAAAGCCTGTGTAAGAACGCACCTCGACTGGAGGTCATGTGTTATGCACATAACAATGGGAGAACCCCAAAAGACACACTTCAAGGAGAGGTCAAGAGTTGTGCATTGTAGGGGGGGACTACAGTCCACGCAAAACACCTTGTGTACTTTGAGGTAAAACATTGTGCACTATAACAAACGGGCAAAGAGCCCATAACACACACCCTATGTAGGGCAAAATGTAAACGTAACGTGTAAACCATTGTGCACTATAGCTAATGAGCGAAAAACCCATAAAACACACCCTAGGTAGGGTACACTGTGAACAGATGATGATTGGGACTATAACCCCACTATATTGAACACTGTAAGTGGAAACCACTACTCAGGATGTAATGTAAGCCGTAGTAGTGAGTCAAAAAGACACGTTGGTGAGCGATCCCCTCACCCGAATTTTCCTTGGAATGACTTCCCATGCTGACTAAGGATGTCTCACAAGTGTAAGGAAAAGGAGACAAATCCAACCATCCAGAAAAAAAACCATTGATGAACTGTGTAGAAATATGCCCAAAAGCAGCAGGTAGGCAGTTGTAGAGAGGGGAACGGTTACTATAAGTGGCAGTGTTCAAATTGTGTCATTCGCAAAGTCCTGCATCCACATCACTGACTTGAGTAAACTACTCGGATGAAACTTGCTGATGAAAGTACGTGCATGAAAAGAGAAAAACGCCAGCTCCATGTAGCATAAAGAAAATGTGACCAACTAAATGAAAACGACACAGTACCTAGAAGAAGTATTCCATGGACTTGACCCGAAGACCAATGCAGAGGCAGCAGGGGCAACAGGTCAAGAAAGAAAGGGAAACAGAACCTACTGTGAACGACGATGGTATGCTACGGCGATCTGATGTCTTTTGAAGAAATCCATGCAAGGGGAGAAAAGTGCTGAAAACTCAAGAAGACGTGACAGAGAGACCGCGCAGGAGACTTCTTGAAGAAAAACTTTATTGAAATTACAGACATTGTGGTAGGCACCGAGAGATTTTGCAGATGAGAAACACGCCAACCTCAAAATGGTGGCACGCTGTGAACATCTCACCGGATGACTCACGGTGCATAAGTACATCACAGCATTAAGCAGAAGCCACCAGTCGGGAAGACTGAAGGACATCACAGGGGATCCACAAAGACTTTGCTGGACACTGTAGACGGTAAGACTGCACGCGCAATGGCTTACATGATGCATCTTTGAAAACTGCACGCCCAAGGTGAGCGCGCCGTGACAAAGCTCGCTTGGTAATTTGAACCATGCGGTTGAACTGCCATATGTAAAGGAGACAGTTGGGGTCCATAAATTAATAATAATGAACTTAACCCCATGCGACCAATACCGCCAATGTAACACCAGACGGTCACCACACCAGACTTGCCTCTCTTGTAGCAACTTAGTTGTGAAAGTCCAGAGCCCTGCTACGTGTGAGGATTTCGTCGTTACGCATGACTACAAGTCCGTTTTAGAGCAGGACTATCTATGTGTAGAGATCTCTACGCCCGTTGTACGAACATGTTGCACGTAAAGTCATTCTTCAGGCACCTCCATAGCAGCGGCCACATCTGGCTGGAAGCAGAGAACTTGTAGATGCAAACACAATCAGCAGCTGATTACATTCTGTGATGAGTCTGTTTAGACACACCAGGAACTAGCTTGTGCTGCAGCTGAAACAGACGCTGTAGGGACAGCAGGAATAGAATAGAGCTGCAGTTGATGAGATACTAAAGGCACAGCATACACATACAGAACTGAGCTACAGTTGAAACAGGAGCTGGCACTGTAGCGTAGAGGGCGACCGTTGTAGAGGTTACTGGTGGGGTTGATGTGCGCCAGTAGTAGAATAACCGCAGATGTAATTACAGGAATTGCTTGATCCCATCCTCATCGCCATAAAATTGTAGTAATCACTTCAGGCTGGTTGAGATGTTTTAGGAGTATTTATTGTAGATCAATAGCACAGTAGTAGTACAGCCCCACCAGGAGAAGCCAGCAAGGTGCTCAGCCCTTCTCCAACTGTGGTTTATAGAGACCAACATTATATATTACATCATTCTTACAGTGTTCCACTGGTGGAGCAATGGATGACATAAACTACAATATAGCTAGGATATAACAGCAGTGGAAGCAGTAGTAACAACACTAAAGAAAATACAATCCGTCTTCAAAAGACCATGGAAACTAGATGGTCATGTATCATGATAGATTCCTGTTTGTCCCCCCTTCTGCAGTGCCCTGGTGAGCTACATGCATAATCTATGAACCAAAGAAAACTGCAAGATAATCATTTTATAGTGTTACACTCTTGTGATTTCAAAGCCAAGTCATTTGTGTTTGCTCTGTGTTCTTACTGTTTGGTTCAGTTATGAGAATTTCTCTAAATGTTCTTATTTAATTGTTGTGCAATTTTGCGTTGTTGGTAGTTGCATTTTGTAAATATGTTTGTTCTTTATATGTGAATATTGTTTTTTATTTGACCCATAATCGTTGTGTTTTTCTGAGTTATTTTGTGTAGTTTTTGCGTAGTGTGTGGTTGATGACACTCTTGCGATGTCTGCATTCATCTGTTAATGAATACATTTTTTCTTTCTGGCAGCAAATTATGGTTGGACTGCCACCTGAACGTTTACACTTTCTTGCATATTAGGCATTGATTGTCGTGACGCAGTAATGTATGTTAACATTTAATCCACACCATTTCATGTTTAGTAGCTCCTCTAGGAACTATTTCTGCTTCGTGGTATTTTTTAAGCACTGCAGCTTCCCTCCACTTTGAATTTTTTTTCTGACTGCTCTTTCTAATCCCTGGAAAGCAGCTTTGGGTGAGGGAAGGTCAAGGGTTTTGGCATCTTGCTGGCTCTTGTCAGGGGTATTAAACACCTTTTCTACCTTCCTCCATTTTGTTTCTGGAATCATAGCTATGCACTTACATATCTATTTTGCTATTGTTTTCAGTGTATTGCTGATAGAATTGCTGCTGTGCATGGCTTTGTACTGTGCTAATATGACCAGTGTTCATTATTTAGTTTAGTTTAGCTTTTACCCCTGTGCTTCTGACTTCGCCGATTGCTTCAATGCAAATTTCACCCTTATCTGCTTGCTCAGGACTGCTCGAGGTGTCTTCATGCACAGAGTCTGGCCTAGGGGTTTGAGCAAGATAGGCAGTGACACAGATTCCTGCTATTTCAAACATGAGCAATTATTTCTTTCAAGAGGCTCTGTCTCTGCAGCTGCCACTGCTGGGTACAGAGGCTTCTAGGAAGGTAAAGTGGAACTGAAGGTTCAGGAATATTGTTATTGTGGTGTCTTTCCAGCAATATGCTTATCTTCCTTTAGACATCTTCTCTTGCCTGTTCTATGTAAATGTATAATTCATAGACTATGCCTTGTCACTGGCAATGCTTGCGTTGGCAGAAAGATAAGTTATTCATTGTTGCTGCTTTCAGATTGCCTACAGATTGTACATCTGAAACAGTTATTTCTTTTCAGGTGTTTCCCAGGTTTTTCAACCATACATACAATGTATAAAAGGTTGCATATTGGAAATTGACTGAGAATAGAAATACATATATTATTGAATTATGTAAGAAATATGAAGCTTTGCACAAATGGGCCAGTAAGTAAAGAAAGACAAGCACTGCTTTGTTTATGTGGATTCCTATTTTAAGGCTTTCCCATTCGTCCTTTAGAAACCGTCTGCTTTTTCTGAATATCTGTATCCACACCGTGCTGACGCAAGGACTTTTTCCCTCCTTTGGTACCCGAAGAGACAATCTGGTGCTTCTTGGCAGCTACCTTGTGTCTTAGATTTATAATTATGTGTTACTCTTAGCCTGAGAAGGTACTGCTTGGAGTTAGATTCGGATTAATACTGGGTGTTACCTTCTATATGACAAAGCCAGCTATGCCTCTCTGCAAGATCTAACAAGAGCAAAACACGTGTCAGGAGCTACATTTACTAATTCCAAGTTGGCTTGGGTGGTATTGTTTTTTTATCGGTCTAAAGCGTTTATGTTGGGCTTAGAGTGATACATCTCTGTCATTTTAGCTGGGTGTGGATAGCACTTGCTGATACCATGCTTAAAAAATATTTCTAAAATATTGCAAAAGATGTATTCAATTTTTAGGCTCAGCGTGGATGGCAATGGGCATATTCTATTTTTTAATTTTCCGGTAGAAAAGCAGACATTTAAGGTGAGCATATGTAGAGTGTTGGTGGTGCAGTACAGTGCTCCACTTAAGCTAAGTATAACCTTTGCCCTGACATGCACTGACTATTACCTCCCATATTGCATCACTCATGACACGTTCTGTGACATAATTTATGGCATCACTGATGACATCATCACAGGAGTGTGTTAGTTAGTTTTATGGTTTACATTGTGGCCATATTACTTTTCTACCTAATTTTGAAGAGCCTTTGTCTAACTAGTGGGTGTAAGTGTTTTCAAAACACATGGGCTTCTAATGCATCATAGTGTGTAGATATATTGAACACTTTATAAATCTATGTATTGAAGAGTAGCTCTGCGTGCAAATGACAGTTGACAACTTTTGTCCAGGTCTGAAGAAAAAGTTTCCAAAATGCCAAAGATACTGTGTAATAGATACTAATGGCCTCATTCAAATTCCGGTCGGACCGACCGTCCAGCCGTTGCGGCTGCAATCTGATTCCAACCGCTGAGGCCAGGAAAGTTCCCCCCGCCGTATTACGATACAACCGCTGCTACAATGGCAGTCTCATCTATGGTGGTGGCCTAACCCCAGAATATGTTGCTGCAAGTGCGTACAGACTCACAGGAAACATGTGATGTGTACACACATGCATGATACATGTGGGGATATGCCTTGTGCTCCATGTACCCTATTGCTGGAGTGTGGCACTTTGTGCATAGTCCAGTCAATGGTGATACATGCCGCCTTTGGACTTACCTGCATTCCAGTGCCCACAGGATTGTAGTCTTCAGGGTTCAGCAGCCAAGGTTTAAGGGGGACCTGGAGAAAATGATCCACCTTGGAGACTGTCGGGGAGAAGATGATTTGGGTGAGAAATTACCCCAAATTCTTTGTTTCCGAAAAGTTGAGGCAGCCGGTCGGAACGCCATGGTCGGCTAGTTGGAAATGCACAGCAGAATCCAAACGGTGGTCGGGACTTCCTCCTGTACAGCAGTATGGCTGCTGCTTTTCTCCAACAGCCATCTCAGCGGTCGGAGAAAGGCTGTCGGAGTCAGCAGTCTATCTGCAGTTGGTCGGAGTACACGATACATGCATCGTAATCCAGGGGTCGAACCGACTGATTCTGACGAGACTGTCCCAGTCTGACCCCCTCCGACAGGACCGCAGAAGCTGGTCTGACCGGCATCGTAATGAGGCTCTAAGTATTGTAAGCAGCCTAGAGTTATTAGACAGAATTGTCACAACATGACAATTTCTTCATAACATAGAAGACTGTATTCACCAGGTACTAACCCTTGTCCACGTGCTTGTTTTTAACTTGAAAAGATGTGCTATCTGTAAAGTTTCCAACACAGCATGAATGATGGCTTCAGGTAGTATGATCTTTAACACCTTCACACCATGGTTATTATTGCAATAGTGTCTTTTTTTTTACGAGTGTTGCATAGAGTGCACACTATTCTAAATAGATACTTTTTAAATACTCTATGGTGTACTTCTCATGAGAGTTTCACTGTGCAAACGGTGTGGTACAGAGTAAACTCTCTCTCTATAGAGCAAACACTATTTACAGTACCCACTTTTCTACTCATCCCAACTTAATTTCTCAATGTTGGTTTGTGACTGTCAGGGGTTAAATACTGTCCATAGTAGGGCATTAATTTTGAAACAGACGTTGAGTATCTTGAGGAACCTGGCTTTTTCTGAACAGCTGTCTACGTATTGAACGCTGTCTGCACTGAGGGTTTCCCATATATCTGTGGTAGATTTTAAACTAGCCTAACTGGGAAGTGTGTGGTAAAGGGTCAATGTTGCACATAACACATGTTTACTACAACTGAGAGAGTTGCATCTGTGATGGCATTAATGATGCTTCATATTATTCTGAGCTATTTTGTACTTACTTATAGACTTCTAAGTTCATACTAGTTTATAAAGTAATGTGTACAAAAGAAGCTGATGTCATCAGTGATCAGCAGCCCCTCTCCCTGAGCCTTATTGGGCCCCAGGGACACCACCTTGGGGCCAAATATAATTAAAAAAAAGGCAAGGGGGCCTCATGGCTCCTCCACCCCAAGCCTTATTAGGCCTGAAGGTCCCATCTTCTGGGGCCAAACCAATAGAAAAGGGGAGGGGGCTGTCAGAACACATTATGTTCAGTTGCACTAACTTTGGATATGAGCCTGACCCAGTAGGAGCGATGTTCGCAGACTGTCTGACCACCCCCTCTAAAGCAACCTGGACCGCATTACTGCCGACCCAGGTCGCCATGAAGGGAATGGGAGAATGGGACAAAATAATAAACAAGATCTGGTCTGCTGCGTCACTGGTCTCCTTCATCTGACGTTATTTGAATAGCTGTTGCCCTCATCCATGATTGTCAGATGGCGTCAAGGATGTAGGGTGTGCTATAAGACAAGCGTATACAATTACTGTGCTACTCAACAATCACTCTTACACTCTCTCTTGTGCACAATCACTCATTCCTCATTGTTACCTTGTGGGACCAGTGATGTCTTCTTTTGCCCACAAGGTCTGCAGTCTTTTGGCACCAGTTAATTCACTGGCTGCAGAAACTCACAAGTAAATGCCTAAGCACTATGCGTACAACTGTTCTTGACCATACCCCTTGCAGCTGGTCACCAATCCTGTATAGATGCTGTATCCATGTAACTTCAGGCATTGGAAATATCACACTTGCAACACACTAGCGAACAAGCCTTTCTCAGTTTAGTGTGCATGCATAAGTCTTTCTAGCATTCATGCATATATGCAGGTTTCAGAAGCACTTGCAATATTATGCAGTTTTTGTTTGTTCATGCATACACTTCATATATAGAAATTGGCTTGTAATGCGGGTGTTGCTCACTGTCCGGGTGTGCTCTCAAAAGACCAGCACGACTGATGCTATGTTGTGACTCCAATAAGTCAGTACTATTGAGGCATGCTCTTCTGGTTGTGAGACGTGTGGTCAGAGAGACCCGGCCTCCATCGGGAAGTCCCTGCAGTGTCACACACCTTACTGTGGAGATATCGGAAGAAGCACTGAGCTCAACTGGGAGTGCTGTCCTGAAGGCACTAGTCCACTTTCCTGGCCCAATGCAGAATACTGGAGTGATCCAACTATATGCTGTGCCGATGGAAGTCCTGATTGCCTAGCAAATGAGTGTAGCCAGAGCATGGCTATTTATAGACTCAGTCTGCTTAGTCATCAGGCATCCCCCTGATTGTTTAGTCATCAGGTAACCTCCTGTTTGTGGAGTCATCAGGCAACCTCCTGATAGTTGAGTCCTCAGGCAACATGATTGCTTAGTCATGAGGCAACTTCCTGATTGCTTAGTCATAAGGCAACCGTATCAAGCATACTGAAACATAGTGCTACACATACAATTTCCACGCTAGTACTGCAACCAAACCTACTTATACTGGACGGGTCATCTCATGTATACATGCACACTTGAAATCATGTGTGTAGAATTGCGTAGATTACAATGGTCCAGGATTTCGTGGTAGAGCGCGCTGAATAACTCTCTAGGGAATCAGTGGTGCCTTCGTGGGCTTCGGGGACCCCATCCTCAGGAAGGGCTGTTTTTTGTCTAAAAAGGGAAGGGGCTCCATCGCCGTCCTCCCTGAGCCTTATCAAACCCCTGCACCCCATCCTTTGGGCAAAAGCCAATTAGAAAGGGGAGGGGGCATGCAGGCTACCCACTCCAAGTCTTATTAGGCCCCAGAGACGCCCACTCCCCTGGGGCTGTGTATTTTTTTATGGGGAAGGGTGCCGTGCGGTCCCATCGCAAACTTTCTCAGGACCTCAGGACCCTATCTCATTGGGACGCATTTATTTTCAAAGGGAGGAGTGGCGTGTGGTCTCCCTCCTTGAATATTATTTAGCCCTGGGGATTCCACTCCCTAGCACCAAACCAATGAAAAAGAGGAGGGGTCATGTGGCCACCTTCCCTGAGTCTTCATAGACCCCCATACCCAGGCCTTATCAGGCCCAGGGACCAAGAGCCAATTAAAAAGAGGAGGGGGCATGTGGTCCCCTTCCTCGAGCATCATTGGGCCCCGTTGACCCTATCCCCAGGGCTATCTATATAGTAGAAGGGGAGTGACCTTGTAACCACCCAGGGCACCCACCATGAACACATTGGGGGCCACTGGGGGGAGCCCCAGTGCTCCCACCGCCCCCAGCCAACGTGCTTCATGCTGTAGCAGCCGGCATTCCTCCCACCTGAAGGGAGCAGCTAATTATGCTGCTCCCATTGGGCGAGAGCAATCTGTTGTACTGTTTCCCTGCTCACATCATTGTGGGCATGGAAACATATCTCAAGTCTGCTTCCAGCTGGCGTATCCTTTTTAAAACTCCTGCCTGCTGGAAGCAGACTTTGTGTTTGCTCCTGTTTGGTGAGAGCATGCTTCCCTGCCTGCACCCTCTGTCCGTGGGCTCCACGGAATACAGCAAGTGAGCCGGCCCAGAAGGATGTGCTCCCTGGCATCATTAAAGACTCAGGGAGGGGGGACATGTGGCCCCCACCCTTTTAAATTAATATATGGCCTTGGGATGGGGTCCCCAAGGCCTTCTAAAAGCTTGCGGAGGGGGCTGTATGGTCCGGCTAACCTTAAAAATACTGTGGACCCAAATACAGCTTGAGGAAGGGGGACTCACGACCGCTCCACTAAGAAATGTGATTAACCCCCTAGGGTACAGGATCCCTGGGGGCCTAAAACAGCTCTGGGAGTGGGGCCCTGGGTTCATGGCAAAATTTGCAGATTTTTTTTATTTAGGCCAGCCCCGGGTACCGCATCCCCAAGGGCCTGCCTTTTTTTACTTGCTTTTTGATTAGGGGCAGGAAGCTATGTGGCCCCCCTCCCAGGGGTGATTTCAGCCCTGGGGATCCCGTCCCCCAGGGCCTCGTCATGTTTCCTGGGTGCCCTCAAGGCACCCAGTGTGCAATGGGACAACGAGGAACCTTAATGCCCCCGCAGTCCCAGCCGGCACTCTGCATCTTCCGTGAGCCAGTATTGCTGCCGCAAGCAAGGAGCTGATTTAAGTAGCAGCTCCTTACTAGCAATAAGCATTGTTTTCATCTGCTTTTCTGCAACAGATGAAAAACACCACATCTAGGGGGTCAGGGTATTCCTACCCTGCCCCCTTTCCTGTGTTTCATTTTTTTTGTGAGATTCAGCAAATGCGGAGTCCCAAGATGGCTGCTGACATTTCCTGGTTGAAGTGTTGGCAGCCAATCAGATTTCATCACGGTGACTGTTGGATCCTCAGAGGATACAAATTTGGTTTTCCCTTAATATTTCCAAAACTAACTAATGGATTTACTCCTATTTACAAAAAGGTAGTTTTCGGTACCCACAGTTACCTTTCTGTCAAATTCGGTGTAATTCCGTTCAGTGGTTCGGGCTGCAGTCGTATCTAAACTCTCTAATTGAATTAACATGGGAAAAATGCATTTAGGGACCCCCTATTTTGGGTCCGTTTGACCAATCACCACAAAACTTTCAAGATAGCAGCTGAAGTGAGTGTCGTATTCGTTCTTAATATTTCGCGAGGATTCGTCAAAGGACTTCAAAGTTATAGGCAAAACAAAAAATGTTATTCCTGTGGAAACTGGGTCCTAACTTAACTACCTACAGGAGACTGCCAGTAGGTAATATCTCTCTCTCTCTCTCTCTCTCAAACGTTTACATGTCACTTAAGTTGTATGACACAGTGGCCTTTCCGTCACTCCTCGTGCTCCAACTGCATGTCACAGTACATATAGTTTCTTTAATTCTATAAGGGTGACCACATGCCACCTCGTCATTATGAACACTATCTCCAGTTCTGAACTTTTCACCTACAATCATTAATTTGAGGCATGTTGGTCTAAGTAGTTTAAGGAAAGCAAAATGAACACAGCACCCAAGAATGCATTAGTCATTCACGCAAAGGTCTAGGACTCAAAGCAGTGTCCATATAACCTGGAGGGAGGTGGTCATGATACGAACACCGCATAATACTTCACAAAAAACACCCTTTTTTAAACTGCGCAAGGGAATCGTTTCACTTCCTGAATGCAATCAGTTTTGGGAACACAAAATCATTAGACATGTGAAAGCGGTCAGCGTGGCAAAGCCACTGCCCTGGTGTTTTCCCATGTTCCCCTCATAAATGTAACACTTGGCTCAGACCATCATTGTTACTCTGGGCACAATTTAAATGTATATTACCATTTCAGCAAACACATCCTCGAAGGGCCCTGGCTCCCCTTGTGGCTACATCCCCTGAGAAAATGAAAAACTTTCTTGGACTGTCATTGTTACTCTGGTCAATGTTTAACCCCTTCGCTGCTGGCCCGTTTCCGCCGCTGTGCGGTAAACAAACGAACAGGGCGGGGCCGTGACGAACCCCAGCCGTCATCAGCACACGAGCACCGCGGAGCGTGACGGCTGGGGTTCGTCACCAGCATACAAGGGGTTAAATGCCAAACATCTCTTTCCACTCAACCGCTAGCAGTACTTAACTTGTGCCAGAATTTGCTGGTGCTCTGTTCCAGAAATTATTTTTAAACCCAGCACTTATTAATGAGAGTACACCTGATGCTGCCAGTGCCACGCTCAATTTTATTTCCACACAGTTCGAGTACTTAGGAATTCAATTAATTAAAGAATAATACAACTCACAGTTCGAAGCCATACATACAACTTGGGATTACCTGCAATTTTCCTGTGACACACTTGTTTAATTGTGATGGTGACTGTATAATGCTGGCACTGGCCGGCCAGGGGCGTAATACAGGCCCCCGCAGCCCCCGCTGTGCGGGGGTCCCAAAGCTCCAGGATACCCCCTCAGCACAGCACTCTGGCTTCAGAGCTCCTGATTGAGCCTGTAGCCCCTCCTCGTGCCTTGCAGGTAGGCCCGCTCAAGTTTCGTTACGCCAGTGGTGCCGGCTGCAGTGGAATACCTTGGGCCCTGGCACTTCCATTTTCACAAATTAAGCACCTCCCTCTAGGTCGACGTAGGTGAAACCCACTCTCAGGCTGTTTGCAATGACACATTCTTTGACAATTGGAACACCTTTCTCAGTCTCTTTTTTTGCTGCTCTGGGCGCTTATTTAATGATTGCGAAAATATCGCAAAAGATACCCTAGAGCAGGGGGTCCTCAAACTGGAGGGTGGGGGTGGGCCCCCCGGCATCAGATGATGGGGGGCACCAGGCTCTAGCCAGAAGAAGCAAAATGCTGATAACAGTGCTTTGTTTTCAGCAGAAATAAATGAGCAGCTGCAGCTGCTCTGTAATGGGCCATCACTGACACTAACATTTTCCATCAGTTTTTATCCTGGCTGGGAAAAGGTGTCAAAAGAGAAGGGACTCCGAACACCACCCTGAAGGACTGGGTTCTTTAAGACCCAGCGGTGCCAGTGCACAACACCTGAAACCTTCGTGGGTAACCTGCTCCGGCGTACGAATGACAGAGACACGGGACACTTCCTTCGGCGTCAAAGATTCAAGGTTTATTTGCTGCAGGGAACACAGAAATCACAGGAAGTACATCGAGTGTAGTTCGGGGAGACTGCTTCAAATTGGTTCTGTGGATCGCTCCTTTTATACAGTTTTTACCCATAGGACAACATGGCACACAAAAGTTTACAACCCGGTTCCCACCATTATCCCCCAGAGGGGTCGCTTTGGTCACTTTGATATACATGAGGTCCGGAACATAAGTGCGGAAACATTTGGTGGTTCCCAACTGTAAAAACCCATCTTCCCATCATTAGCGAATTCCAATCAGCAGTAAAACAGATCGAAATAGGAACAAGGACAGGTGCAGAGGAAGACGGAGACAGTGGGGAGATCGAAAAGGGTGTAAAAGGGGAGGTATCGGGAAACACGAGATACAGGCATCAAAGGGACGTGCCTAATGAGATGCACGGCTGAGACAATAAGTCCGTGCGGCAAGATGAGCCTCTCAGCAGCGCCATCTGCTTTACAGTAGCATCCCCCTTGTCATAAAGACACTTACAAAGGACATGTGTCTTCCGCAAATATCTTGGGAGTCCCAGGGTCGCGAAGCGGACAGCGTCCGTTCGCTGGCTACTTGAGGGCAAGAGACAAAATGGATGCCGTATCTAAGATGGAACCCGTGGGTACAGATGAAAAACCCACATAACAAACGAACGGTTTAAGTTAGCACAGCGAAACTGCGCACACTTACTAAACTCGTCATTTGCGGTTCATAGATACCAGACTCGACCATATTCGTGCGAGTCGAAAACACCACTTACAATTGTCACAGAACCTCAGACGCTCCTTTTGCCCTCATGTAGGCAAGCACTAGTCGGAATCATATTCGATATTCATCAGACCATCTAGATGTTGCTGTAGCATAGCTCTGTCCAACCGAGTCCCCTTGGTAACAGGTGGTTGTCTCATACACGTTGTAGCACAGAGGCCACATAAGGCAGGACCACACTGCACACAAAGGCAACACGTGAACAGGAACACTACAACGACTCCGATGATCATCAGAATCTTCCAACCCCAAGTCGACATCAGGCCCCAAAACCATCCAAGTAGCGTCCAATCCCCTACATCCACGCGTATGGATTCGGAGATCTTATGCAACCTCGAGATGGCTTGATAGACAGTTGGAGCGTTATCTGGAATGAAAATGCAGCAGCTCGAATGGATCACCTTACACACCCCACCTCGATCTGCTAAGATGACATCTAAAACCATACGGTTTTGTAACGTCATAAGTCTATCCGCCTGAAGTTCAGTGGTGATATTACCAAGGGCACTGGCAGTAATATTAGCTGTCGATTCTACCACTCGAGTCAACTGTCTCAGGTTCCTACTATTAACCATAGGTCCCCAAAACGGGAGGAAACCCTTGAAAAAGTCTCCTGCCTCTTGACCGGCAGTATCCTCTTCGCTAATTACGCCTCGCACAACTCTAGTCTTATGATAATCGGCATCTACAGTGAACGTCGGAGGCAACAAATTTGCAATGAAGCATGAGCCCATGAAGTCAGCGGGCAACCATGCATATGCACGATCATAGCAGATAAAGTATGTACCCTTGGCAGCCAGAAACACAGGGGACGAGACCATCGGCAGTATGTAATTTTCAGTGCAAGCACTTGCTCCAAGTCGGGCTTGTGATCTTCGGCCACGACCCATGAGACAAAAATTACCAGTGTGGGGTACGACCCATATCGGAGGCGAGCTTTTAAGCTGCTTTTCGCTAGTGAACGCACTATATTCACCTCTACTTAGGACCCTATAGGCCTGTACCTCTTCTTCGGGAATAAGCGAGGGATCATCACTATCTAAATCCTCTATTGCTATCGACAAAGGTTTTTGATACGAGGTAGGACCAGAGTAGGGGGAACGTGGTTCTCGAATGGGGTGGAAACCCAGTGCGCTTCGAAACATTGTTTGAAATGCTCGAGCTGACCCTTGGGAACTATACGGTAACACCAGATACGGAATTCCCTTATCTGTAGTATGTGGCATCAACCCACACACCCAACAATTAGTAGTGTTAACCACTAACTGATGCTGATGAAGGAGCTGAATAAAGGAATTGTTGCGGAATTCTACACGTCTAGCCTGTTCGTGTTCCGGTAACATATGAAAGGAATGAGGAGAAACAGTGGAGGTAAGTTTAGGGTCAGGAGTAGGAGTAGGTGTAGCAGAAAGTAAGAAGTAAGACATCGTATAATACACCCCACCCGCCAATAATGCAGAAGCAGTCAAAAACAATACAAACAGTTGGAATATAAAACATTTGGTACGACTGAGTTGCTGCAACTTGAATCTATGAGCCTGAGCTCCTTCCAAATCATTCAGCTTCGAGAATGCCATTCCCTACGACCGTCCGCAACGTTTCTTGACGCACTTCGTTCTGTGTAGCAATAGTCAATCCCTAGGAGTTCCCAGGAACCGACGGCCTTTAACCTAGCGTCAAGACCTACTATCCAGAAGGAAGTACGCGCGCGGCCCTACGGCCTTTAATGCACAATATGTATATATGCAAAAACAAAGTCTCTCAGCTGTGAAAGCAAAAAGTATAAGGAATGAAACTCAATATATATGTACAAAATAATTACAGTGGTACGAATGTTCAAACTGATCATGGAAAACGGGATAATGCAGTTGTCAATACAGCAAAGCAGGATCTTTTATTAGTCTTTAGTGCTAGATCGTAGAAAGTATCGAGTTTTCCCAGGACGTGTCTGCTCGTTAAACAAAGGATCCGTTGAAGAGACAGCGTCCCGCTGATCAGTTGAGTGTTCTGGTCTTGAGTCTTTTGATGATAATTGTTCAACAGTGTCTTTCTGCTGCGCTGAGGATTCTTCAACAGGCTGCGCGTCGCTAAAAGGTACAAACACCGGCAATCCTTCGGTTTCAGTTGATGCAATGCCTCTCCTTACCCACGGGTCTGTCGGCAAAGGGATAGGGACCTTTTTGGTATGGGTGGCATGCACCCAATTCTTGCGTCCCTCGAGACGAACAGCAGTCCTCGTGGCAAGGAGAACCTGATAGGGTCCAGTAAACCTCGGGTCCAGGTTATTCTTGCGTGAAAAATTTCTCGTCACCACCCAATCTCCGGGCTGGAGCTGGTGGCCTGGACCCTCCGTCTGCGTCGGCAATGCGTCGTAAACCTGTTGGTGAATTAACCTCAGTTTAGCAGTCAAGTCATGAAGATAATCGATCAACATTGGGTACTCAAGATCGCAGAACATTCCTGGCCTAGGAACCCCCCACACATTCGCAGGACGGCCGAACACTATTTCATAGGGGCTAAGCCCTACTCGGGAGTGTACAGTCGCCCTAGTTGACAGTAATGCTAAAGGTAAAGCGTCAGGGCACGAAAGACCAGTCGTAGCCTGAATCTTCGCTAGCTTTAGTTTGAGGGTGCCGTTATACCCTTCAACCAATCCAGCTGACTGGGGATGATTGGCGCTGTGGAATTTCTGATTAATTCCAAGGCCCTTACACACACTCTTCATCACACTACCCACAAACTCACTTCCGTTATCTGACCACACGACTCTAGGCATTCCATACCGAGGAAAATATTCCTTCAGCAGGATTTTCGCAGTAGACAAAGCAGTATTGTCTTTGAGAGGATAGGCCTCGATCCATCGGGAGAATGCGCAAACCACAACTAAAACGTATTTCAGGTTATTGCATCTCTCCATATGGATGAAGTCCAATTGAATCACCTCAAAGGGGCATGAAGGGGGAGCAAAACTGCCAGGAGGAGTTGGGGTTCCTTTGCCAGGATTGTACATCATACACACCATACAATTCTTCACCAGACGTTCAGCACATTTCGTGATACCATCATTCTTCCACACAGGGGACAACAATTTGCAAATACCTTTCGCGCTAATATGTGCTAACCCATGCGCCATTGTCACAACGGCCAGCACATACGCATCCGGTAACATCCATCTTTTCTGATCAGACAAATCAATCCAACAACCATTCGCATCCAACTTTCCCGTACTTTCTTTCCACTTCGCCTTTTCAGTCTCGGTGGCCTCATTCTGAATTTCTTTCACACTTTCGATGGTGTCTTCACACATGCTCGATTCTGTAGGCCACCTAACCGAACTCGTCACATACATTCGAGTGCTAAGGTTCCGGGCAGTCTCCTTAGCAATCTCGTCCGCAAACGCATTACCACGACCAACATCATCCGTCACCTTACGATGCGCACTACATTTAACAATTGCAACTTGCTTAGGCAGCGTCAGTGCATCCAAAAGATCATTCACAAGCTGGCCATGCTGAATCTTCGTACCATGCGACGTCAAGAAACCTCTCTCTCTCCACAATCGTCCAAAACTATGTGCGACGCCAAATGCGTATTGGCTGTCGGTAAACACATTCACACGTTTCCCTTTCGCTAACACACACGCTCTAGTAAGAGCAATCAGCTCTGCAGCCTGGGCAGAATTCTGATTCAACCTTGCAGTCTCAACAACAGTATTCAACGTTACAACAGCATAAGCAGTAGTCACATCGCCATTCGGCAACTTAAAACATGACCCATCCACATACAATGTACCGTCCGGATCTTCCAATGGGGTGTTTTTAAGGTCCACTCGACCTTTTGTTTCTTCCTCTGTCCTCAAGTAGCAATCATGTTCTGCTACTTCATCTGACTCTGCGCTAATTGGTAACAAAGTTGCCGGGTTCAGAACATTACAACGTTTTATCTGAATATGACTTGCCAGCAACGTCAGCTCGTACCCAGACAACCTCGCACTCGTCAAGTGCTGAGTTTTCGTACGATTCAAAAGAGTATCGACTGCATGCGGAACCATCACCGTAAGCATATTATCCATGACCAATCCTGCTGATTGTCGGATGGACACCGCAGCTGCCGCAGTTGCTCTCAAACAACTCGGCAATGCTCTAGCTACTGGGTCCAAGGTCGAGGAAAAATATGCGCATGGACGCTGTTTACCACCAAAAGGCTGCGTTAAGACACTCAAAGCACAACCTTCCCTCTCGTGCACATATAACGTAAACGGCTTACTGTAGTCAGGAGTACCTAACACAGGAGCCGAACACAATGAATCACGCAGTTCAGAAAAACTTTTCTGACATTCTTCCGTCCATGGTAAAGGAGTCGAAACATACTTGCACGTAAGAGCCACTAATGGTTTCGCTAGCAATGAAAAATTAGGAATCCATTGCCTGCAGTACGACGTGATACCTAAAAAGGCACGCACATCTCTTTGGGTTGTTGGCACAGCCATTCGCGCAATTGCTGCAATTCTCTCTGGGGTCAACCTCCTTCCCTCCTTTGACAATAAGTGACCTAGATAGGTTACTTCTTGACAACAATGTTGGAGTTTAGAAGGGGACACCTTATGATTCAGCTCACAGAGATGTTGCAGCAACGACACCGTAGCAATTTTGCAAATGTCCTGAGTATCAGCAGCCACCAATAAGTCGTCGACGTATTGGATTAAGGCCGCACCAGCCGGCAACCTAAACGCATCCAGTTGACCCTTCAAGGCTTGGCTGTAAATAGATGGACTTTCACAGTAGCCCTGAGGAGCGCGTTTGAACCGGAAGCTGCGTCCACCAAGAGAGAAACCGAAAAGGTCTCTGCTCTCCTCGGCAATCGGGATGCTGAAAAACGCATTTTTCAAGTCAATCACCGAAAACCACGATGCAGAAGCTGGAATCAGAGTCAGTAGCGCCGTGATGTCAGGCACAACGGGGAATTGAGGAACCACAATTTTATTCACCTCCCGTAAATCGATAACAAAGCGATAAACAGGGGGTTTTGAAGGATCAGTCCGTTTGAGAATGGGTAGTACAGGACTGTTGCACACGTTTCCCCTAGTCTCTTCAATGACATCCTTCTCGATCAGGTCATAAATGATCGCTAACAGTGCTCGTTCACCATCAAGGGAGATACGATATTGGGGAATACGTGGCAATCGCACATTAGATTTCAACTGAACAACATATGGGGAGATATCAAGTAGGCCCACATCATTGGGACCCGTTGCCCACAAAGACGCAGGAAGAGAACTCAATTCCGGTGGGAGCTTATCGAGGGACAAGTACATGGGAGAGACAACCCTCTCTCCTAACGTAAGCTTCACACCCGCAGGAGAACAATACAAAGTCGCATACAAACGTTTAAGCAAATCCAGGCCCAAAAGATTTTCACCACAACCCGTAGTCAAAATCAACGGAGCTTTTAGCTCACGTGGCCCAATTTTAAGGGGCAAAGGGCGCGAAACTGGATTGCTAACAGGGGCGCCAGAGAATCCAACGGAAACATTTGTTAAGCCAGACAAAGGTGCGCCAGGGAGTTTCGAATGCTTGATGGAACTTTTCGCTGCACCAGTGTCCAACAGAAAAGGCTCAACGACGCCCGATGTAGCAACTGCGACGTAAGGCCCTCTCTGATCAACCGGAACTGATACCACTCCCTCTCCTTGTCTTTGGCTGTCCTAGTAATTACTGTCGTCAGTTCCCTGATCGACGTAATAATCATCTACATTGTACTGCGCAGATCGTCCTTGCGACGATCCACGTTGATCGAAACAATTATCGGAATTTGATGAGTTATCTGAGCGATCGTTCTGAGTACCGCGACCTCTACCACGTGGTGCCTGCTGCGAACCACCCCGACCTCCTCTAGACGAATTACCACTATTACGTTCATTTAGAACAGGACAATTGAATTTTATGTGACCCTCTTGTCTACAATAAGCACATTGATTGTACCCTAACGAAGATCTTTGGGAAGAGGAGTCATTACGAGTTTGAGATCGGTTTGATTGCGGTTGCGATCTATTCTGTTGTGAATTATTCTGATTTGAACGTGGGGGATACGCTTGCTGAAGCAGCACTTTAGTTTTGAGCTCTTTAGTCTTTTTATCAGCACGGTCATTCTCTTCTTTCTCTCTGTTCTCATAATATTGTGCCGTAGCCAATATCTGATCTGAAGTAGAAACGGCCCATGCACTTTCTGAATTCCTCAATTTATTGCTCAAATCGGGCAGTAAGTTTGAAACAAATTTATCCACGAACAATCTTTGACCACCCTCGGTACCCATATCCTGTCCACTATGGTCAACGAATGCCTCCTCAAACCTCGTGAAGAAGTCGGAAACACTCTCGTCCTTCTTTTGCTTACAGGCTGACAATTTGTCCCAGTTCACTCTCATAGCTGGCATAAGAGTTTTCATTAACGTTATTATTCTTTGAGGGAGAGCAGTAATCAACTGTTCAGGCTTAGCACCACCAACTTGCAACCCATCCGCCGCTATAATGGCCGCCCAATCACCACCTAATTTGTTTGCGTGATTTTCCTGACGAATCTTAGCCCATACCGGTTGCGGTACAACATTACCAAACAGCATATCAATATCGGCAAGATTCATTATCGTAGCATCTACGAGCTGCGATAATTCTTTGTAATACCCTGCAGGATTTTTGCGTGGATCAGGCAAAGATTGCTTCACCTGTAACACTTCTGAGCATTTCCACGGAAGATGTATCCATACTCTCTGGAAATGCCCCACTGTCGTCGGAGGTTGAGCATTAGGATTAGGTGGTATCCAAACCGGTGGAACTTCACGCATGGGATATTGGCCAGGCTCGTCTGGCTGTTGTTCAACATCCTCGACAAACAATGCATGAGGGATCGGAGCGGGGCGAAAAGATAGTAACCGCTCAACAGCACGTCGGACGTTAGTATCCACTATCAGTCCATTCGAGAACTGAAGCTGAAGGTCAGACAGGGCGGTCAGCACCTCATCAGGCGCATCGGCCGCTATCTGATCATGAAGGAACTTACACATTTCATTAAACACATACCTCTGGGTTGGTATATTGAATTGACAAAATGTTTCGAGGACAACACGGGGTGGACTTCTAAGAGGATTTACCATCCAACCCATCGCCATGTTGTATAGCGCAATGCGTTCTCTGTTTCCAGGAAGCTGACTACGTCTCTGAGGACCATCGGAACCAGCGGACCCATGAACAGGTCCGAGCGAATGAAAGAAGCTAGCCGCAAGAGGAGTAGTACGAGAACGAGTAGAGGGAGAAGTATAGGACACAGAACTAACAAGTGAAGGAGTAGAAACAGTAGCAACAGCAGGAGTTAGCAAAACAGGAGCAGTAGCGGGAGCAGTAGCGGGAGCAGGAGTATGTGGAAGCGGAGGAGCAGTAGGGATAGCAACAGGCAAAGGAGCAGGAACAGTCGGAAGGGCGGGTGCAGGTTGAGGAACAGGCAAGGGAAGAATAGGCGCAGGAACAGGTACAGGGGGAATCACAGGGGCTGTGGTACCCTGCACGTACGGAGGTGGCGACTTCATAAGATAAGACATTAAAGGATCCTCAACTGCCTCTTCCTTCTTTTCCGACTCCGTAGGCAAAGCGGGATAACATTTATCTACGGTCATACGCTGTAGTCTATCAAACACTTCCTTATCCTTAACCTCCTTATCACGCTGAAATTGCTCTGCTTTCTTCACTATGGTAGCAACATTATCTCGCTGATTACGTTTAGTCTGTCTGATGTCTTTCTGTCGGGCTTCCTTACGCCACAACCGAAAAGCATCAAACATGGCCGGCCTTGACTTTCTTTCAAACAATTTAATCTCTAGATTATCTAATATCGGGGCCTCGAAGCTACCATGAGGTGGCCAACGAAGGTCGCCGTCCTTCTTCGTGTATTTAATCCAATAATCGTTAAAGGTAATTGGGCCTAGTCCATGCTTACTGTACAGTTCATAAGTGGGAGTTCCAACTGGAGGTATCGGACATGAGTCCTCCAGTCGGGAATCCGTACCACAAGGCCTGAAACAACTAAACAAAGTACTGCGACCAGGCATCTTGCACACTAGCCGAGTTTCACAAACTTCAAGGGTTACGGGATTTACCAAGTCCCAGCAAAGAACAAAACCCTCGGTTTTTGGCGGCTGCAGTCGTCAAACAACACAACAAAGTACGCTAGCAAAGTGTCACCGACAAAAACACTCACACAGCGTGAACAACAAGGACACTCGCTAAAGTGTCAACAACCAAGAACTCTGGGAGCGACCCACAAATACTTAACTCAAAGATCGATGGCGTCACCAGGAAGGCCCGTCAATCGTCTCGCTATACCAAGGTCTACGCCAGGCGCCAAAACAGGTCTACAGTCAGGGCAGCAGTCCGTCGCAGCCGTCAGGAGGCGGGAATCTTCGCGGGAAAAGTCTTCGGGCCACTTATTTCGACAACAGGATCGATGAAGCGGAGTGCACCTTCCCTCGGAGATTTCACACGAAGTTCCTCACGATCGTCGGGCTTGGACCGGTACCACTGATGCAGCCCCACGTTGGGCGCCAACTGAAGGACTGGGTTCTTTAAGACCCAGCGGTGCCAGGGCACAACACCTGAAACCTTCGTGGGTAACCTGCTCCGGCGTACGAATGACAGAGACACGGGACACTTCCTTCGGCGTCAAAGATTCAAGGTTTATTTGCTGCAGGGAACACAGAAATCACAGGAAGTACATCGAGTGTAGTTCGGGGAGACTGCTTCAAATTGGTTCTGTGGATCGCTCCTTTTATACAGTTTTTACCCATAGGACAACATGGCACACAAAAGTTTACAACCCGGTTCCCACCATTATCCCCCAGAGGGGTCGCTTTGGTCACTTTGATATACATGAGGTCCGGAACATAAGTGCGGAAACATTTGGTGGTTCCCAACTGTAAAAACCCATCTTCCCATCATTAGCAAATTCCAATCAGCAGTAAAACAGATCGAAATAGGAACAAGGACAGGTGCAGAGGAAGACGGAGACAGTGGGGAGATCGAAAAGGGTGTAAAAGGGGAGGTATCGGGAAACACGAGATACAGGCATCAAAGGGACGTGCCTAATGAGATGCACGGCTGAGACAATAAGTCCGTGCGGCAAGATGAGCCTCTCAGCAGCGCCATCTGCTTTACAGTAGCATCCCCCTTGTCATAAAGACACTTACAAAGGACATGTGTCTTCCGCAAATATCTTGGGAGTCCCAGGGTCGCGAAGCGGACAGCGTCCGTTCGCTGGCTACTTGAGGGCAAGAGACAAAATGGATGCCGTATCTAAGATGGAACCCGTGGGTACAGATGAAAAACCCACATAACAAACGAACGGTTTAAGTTAGCACAGCGAAACTGCGCACACTTACTAAACTCGTCATTTGCGGTTCATAGATACCAGACTCGACCATATTCGTGCGAGTCGAAAACACCACTTACAATTGTCACAGAACCTCAACCCCCATGTCTAATAATCAACTGTGGATACTCTTACATGTTAGTAAGGCCTGCCTGACCAGAATAGTATGTTTGGCAATCAAGGATTTGATTGCATTTTCAATACGGTAGCAGAACTTAAGTGCAATGCTTAGATACGTCTAGACATATTTAAACATTGGCAGTTTAATAGAATAATTGTGAAATTGTTTGAGGGGGGGGGGCTGCTGATTTTTTTTTCACTGGGGGGTGGGGGGATGGGAATTAAAACGTTTGAAGTTGCCTGCCCAGGAGGTTGACCTGGGTTCAGCTCACGCTCTCTGTCAGGTCTCAATGACACTTGTCCTGAGAAATGGAACTCGTGCCTCAGAGCGACAGTGTCACTGTGACACCAATTTAAAGGATCAGGAACATGTTGAAAATGACTTCCAGGAAGTCAGCGTGGGCGAAGCCACAACCTGGCACTTCTCATTGATCCAGCGCCTGCGAAATAGAGCAGCTTCCTCAGAGTGCCAGTGTCAATATGGCTGTAAAATGAAATATTTCTGAACATCCAGGGAAAACATGCTCTGGCTGTCACCAGTGTCAGGAACTCGAAAGGTTTTTGCACCTAAAGTTAGTGAACTTTTTATAAAAATGAAAATAAAATCAAATACAAAAATCTATTTTTTTAACAAAAGTTGTGGCCTAAGAAAAACAAGGGGCCTCATTTATGAAAAGTGACGCATCGCTGAGTGAAAACAGCGATGCGTCACCTTTCACTGCGCACTCCTAACAACATTCCTGATGCGTCATATTTAATGTATGACGCATCATGTCGCAAGGAGTTTATGTATGCAATAGATTTCACTGCGTCACTATTACGAGGCTTTTTGCGGGGGAACGTCCCCTCTGCATACATTATAACTGACGCAGGTATAATGTGGCGCAGGGGTTTAAAATGTGACGCATCTACCTAGATGCGCCACTCTTTAAATATGGCGCAACGAGGCGCATTTTTTACACCGCTGGTGCGTCACAAAAAGTGACGCACCGGCGGCGCAAAACTGACGCAAGGCCTTCATAAATAAGGCCCCTATGTTCTAACACATTAAAGGCCATGTTGCAATGCGGTTGGTGTTTTTGCACCATGGCTAGATTGTGCCCAGGCCTTCATTCTGCAAAATGGCTGATGTACTAATCGGTCATATAAAAAACTGTGGATTTGCAGGAGGTATGAAATCTTTCTACCTAATGAATATTAGCGAGACAAGAGACATTTGGAACCCACCCGTGCAAGTCACCAAATGCAGGAGTGGAGCATTGCTTGATTTGAGCCGGTGGTTGCAGGTGGGGACCACCAGCACTTATTTTTGGGAACCGGCACTTCTTTTTCCTCAACATACTTGTAAACACACAAAGGGAAGAAAGGAGCAGAAAGAGATGGACAAAAAAAATGACAAAGGGAGACAGTAGGGATGAAACAGAACCTGCAAGAGTGAAATAAAATGGCAGTGAGGGTTCGGCGGAGGAAGAAAGAAGCATGAGGCGGAACACAAACGAATCCCAACATTGGTCAGCGCTAGCTGCGGGAATCTAAGAAAAACTTTGGGCAACAGCACTTATTATTTTACAAATTAAGCACTGATTGACACCTGCACGGGATATCATACCTCCATCCCTGCTTTCACATTCCTAGCAGGAAATCATAGTCCATGTCCATCAAAGCACTGGTTCTGTTTTAAAAATCTTTTCCTGCAAGGAATGTCATCGGATTAGCGTGAACTGGACCACTGTTTGCCTCTCCACCCCCTGTGGCTGGCAGCCATGATTTCTCAAGGGGATGTTGTCCCAATGAGGCTGTTTCCAATTTACAAACGAGTAACTACTCATCTCGGGGGTTGGTTACAGATCTGTGGTTTGTGTTTGCAGTTTCAGGACAAAACATTAATGCACCCCTTTGCAATTCAGAAGGAGGAGAGGGCATTAAGAGGTGGTATTATGAAAGGGTTTCATCATCCCTTTTCCAAGTTTGAAATGCTTTCCCTAGAACCAAAATAACTTTGGTACATTGGTAAAAGGTGTTTTGTGATTACAAATCCTGTGATTTTGTGACTCAACAGCTTTGCTATCGCAAAACACACTTGTCCATCAGGCTTCTTGGGTGCTAGGGGATCATCTAAAAGCAGTACTACAAGAGAGCACCTAAACATGTCTCCTGCACTCACATAAGTGACAATCAACAAAACCAATACCCTGCATCTTCCATAGTAGAGTGTGATTGGCTAAGAACAATGGGGCATATTATCAAGGAACGGCGTTAAAATGATCGCGCTTTATGCCCAAATGTGACCACATTAAGGGTTCAGGTTACTTTTACTGATGTGCAGGTACTGACACTGAATGCACTGCCAGTGATGCAACACAATGGTAATGCCTAGATTACATCTAACATGTTGCTCCCCCTTAGTATGTAATCACAAAAAGCTTTGAACTGGATACGTTTTCCACAGGCAACCAGTGGAGGTCTCGAAGAAGGTTGGATGTGGAGGCCTGTTTAGGGAGATGAATAACAGTTTAGCATCCAGGTTCTGGATCACCTGCAGACCTTTAAGTGAGGTTTTGGAGCCCCCAATGTAAAGAATATTACCACACTCCAACCTGGACAGAATTGGGGCCTGAATTACTGTTCACTATGCCGAGAATGGGAATATCCAGAGTATTTATTCTCGCCGCCTTAAAACAGCAAAATAAGGAAAGGCTACCTTGAAAATTTTAAATTGAATTGTTCTGTGCTACTCAGGAAGGCAAGCATTAAATGGAACATTCAGTACTTCACGTGGCACATTTTACATACAGCGACTATTTCAAGGTGGCCTAGCAGCATGACAACAGAGGTTTGAAACCTGGTTCTGCTTTTGAAAAAAAATAAAGTTTGGACTGTTCATTTACCTTTTAACTAATAAAAACAACAAGGAATGCATTTTATTGGCACACAGGGCTTGCAGTGTTGTATGAAAACTATAGGAAATGCACTTTAACGTATGCTTTACAAATGTACAATTTCTAACTTTAAATGTTGGTGCACAATGAACACTTTATTATGTAGTAAATATAAGTAATTCTAGGACATTCAGCACAGAGGCATCAAAAGCTGGCACCACTGACTAAATGTAATCTTCTCTGGTCTGTCGGGTCGTGACAAAGCGCCTATAATACATATTTGCCTTCAGGTTCCTAGCTTTGCTTCTCTCCTTATTTTAAAATTGAAAAGGCATCGAAAAAGTGATAATATGACTGCCATATGAGGCAAATACTTTATGAGATTTAAAAGCAATAAAAATGGGTTATAAGATAGCTCACTAGAAGGCAAAAAAGAGTTAATGGATAGGCACTGGGTAATAATGTTAGAGAAATGTAAGAGCTGAAATGGAAAGAGATTCTGGTAGTTCATTAATAATGTTTACATATAGCCAGATTTTATGGAAGATATAATACTTTGCAATGTTCAAAGCTACCAGCATACTGAAAACCTAAATCTGTCCGTCTGTCTCTCACACTTCATCATCCAACACACTGCTTTGTGCTGCAGTCCATAACACGATAAACGCACCTCGGTGGTCATCACATATGGCATAGAAACACTGCTCTTATAGGATCAAAACACCTAGACAACATCCTTCCAATGACCCACCCTGCACAGTGTAGTGAGCTACTAATGAAGGCAAGCACTTCAGCACCCCACATAGGTGTAGTAAGCACTATATAAATGCTGCAATACAATAGAATATAATACTGTATGAACCCAGATGCAACTGTTCATGTTGCAGTAATAGCTCCCTTTGCAAGTGGACTAGAAAGATCAGCCTAATATGTGGAAAATCTAATTGTTGTGGAACACCTGGAATGTTTTAGCCGCACAAGTCACATTTTTCCTAATGCTAGGGAATGAAATATGGTTGCATGTGATTTCATAGAAAAACATTTCATGGAATAGTATTACTGATAAACTATTTCACCTAAACTCTTAAATGGACATTTTTCAGATTGAATGGCATTTACATTTGGAGAGAAACCAATTCATAGAATGTCGTTTTGTTCAAAATTGGCTTTTGCATGCACATTTTTAAAGGTGTAAATACAATGGTTGCAAGTCTTACTTTCAGAAACTGTTTTGTATGAGGCATGTATTTCAGTGCTTTACTTCAGGGCACATTATTTCAGATTTATATCTTTTACACTGTCAAACAATTTCTTTGGATGCTTTTAATTCACTGGCCACTTACCTACCGAAACCCCATCCATCCCTGCCCACTCACAACCCCTAAACACTATCAATCCCTGACCCCTAAAGTCCCTCACCACACCTATACTACACCCATTTTGGAACCTCTAATGCCCTTCTACTCTTGAACTAAACCAATCCCAGACATTTTAAAGCCCCTCACTACACCTAAACTACACCCATACATGACCCTACACATATACCAGAATCCTAAAAGCTCTTTCCACCCCTACATTCCACCTATCCCTGAACTGTAAAACCCCTCACTACCTATAAACTCCACTTATTCCTGAACCTTTAAAAACCCCTTTCTATACTTCATCCCCAAACATCCTTGACCCCTTAAAACACCTCATCACACCCAAACTCCACCCATCCCTGAACCATAAAAAACCCTCACCGTCTGTAAACACCGCCCATCCTTGACCCCTAAAAGCCCCTCACTCCTCTAAATACTACCCATCCCAAAACCCCTTCGTACACCTAAACTCCACCCATCCTTGAATCCTTAAAACCTCTTATCATTCTATACTCCACCCAATCCTGAACCCTAAAAATATCTTCACCTCCCGATCCTCTACCAATCACTGAACCCGAAAACCCTTAACACCTCTACCCTCCACCCATCCCTGAAAACACCTCACACCCCTAAACTCCAATCATCTATGAACCCTAAAAACTCCTCTCCTTCCATAAAGCCCACCCATGTATGATACCTAAAAAGCTATGAATGAAAGACTAGAAAAATACAGATAGGAAGTAAAAAAATAAGAAAAAATTTAACTACGAACAAAGACACATATGTTCATTTGCAAAGCATTCACTCACAGTGTGTGTCTGTGAGTGGGCAAGGTCCCCAATGAAATCTCTTAATTTTGGCTATATGTTAATTTCTGTGACAGTAAGTACATCATTGAATAACCTATATAGTCTTCAACCCCAGAGTTGGGTGGAGCATTTCCAAAAAGGTATGCAGCCAAGCCCAATTATGAGGTATGGGTACCAGCACACGATCCTCCTAACACAGGTCAAGGCTCCCCCTTGACTCTTCAGTGCAAAGGTGTACTGGAGGAGCTATGGAATGTCCAGCAAATAAAGCACCAGGCCCTGACTCCATCCCCAGGGACCTCTTTAGATCAGAAGCATTGATCTAGACTACCTCTTTCCACCTGCTTTTCCTTTCAATTCTAGAAGGTAGCCTAATCTGTGGTTCCTGGCAGAAGACCGAGATCATCCCAATTTATAAAACAAAGGCTGTAAAGATGACCCATGGAATTGTAGGCCCATCAACCTTATTGACACGTCCCAGAAACTCTTCTCTTGCCTGTTCCTAGGGCAGCTCCTGGATTGGGTTCAGGCCAACTCCATTCTTTCTGTGATGCAGGCAGGATTTAGGTAAAAGGTCAGTACGGTGGACCAAATCCTTTGTTTCAGTGGCATTTATTGACTAGACTAGTCCCATTAGTTCGGAAATGTGCCTTTCTAAAACCTTTGCGAAAAAACATCACACTCTCCTATAGTTTTAAACAGCCTTCATCCCATCTCACTTGGGTTTACCCAATTGCAAGTGTTTGTGGGAGAGAAGGGCTACTCATCGTAAACTGTCTTTTATCCAGGTAAAAGTTTATGTTTATGTTTAAGTAATTTGTTAAGCGCACGTACACCGAAAGGTCTCTTGGCGCTAATTGGAGGTTGGGAGCCGTCCCGGGTATGATCTAACAATAGGCTTGAGTTAACAGCCAAGTTTTCAGTTTTTTCCTGAAACCAATGTAGTCCGGCGTTAGTCTGATATCAAACAGTAGATATTTCCAAATTTTGTGGCCTAGCATAGAAAATTGTGAGCCACCCATTCTCTTGTGCTTGGATCTAGCGGTTGTCAGCAGATTCATTGAAGCTGATTTTAGGTTCCGTTTGTGAGATCTTTGTGTAGATAAATTTAGGGCCCCTAGCATGGAGAGCATTGAAAAGCATGCAGCCAGTCTTGAGCATAGACCGCTGAACCACGGGAAGCCAGTGAAGCTGCTTCATCAATGGCTTAGTGTGGCAGTGTCTTGGTTGCTGGAAGATTAATCTAGCAGCTTGGTTCTGTATCAGTTGCAGTTGGTGGATTTGATTGGCTGGAAGACCCAAACAGATAGCATTGGCATAATCTAGCCTGGACATAATCAAGGCCAGCATGATCAACACACTTGACACCCTAGTAAAGATCTCCTGGTTTTCTTAAAATTCCTTAGTTGATAGATGCACGATGATGTGACCAGGCTAATCTGTGCGTGCATGGATAGGTTGGCGTCAATTTGGATGCCCAGGATCTTAACAGAGTTCTTAGGGTTAGGTGGAGTACTAATGTAGCCGGCCAGTGTCCTGGCATCCGATGGTGGAGTCTGCTATTTGAATTGACTATCTCTGTTTTATCAGAGTTCAATTTGAGATGGTTACAACTCATCGAGTCTTTAATAAATAGCATGGTGTTTTGAAAAAATGCTGTAGTGTCCTCTGTTTTATCTATTGGGAAAATCAGCTGCATATCGTCTGCACAGTTATAGACCATAACCCTCCTGCATTGGAGGGAGTGGATCAGGGGTCAGATATGAAGGTTAAACAGGTGGGGCGATAGAGACGAGCCTTGAGGTGCACCGCAGGTGGTATTGACCCTTGCCGAATTAAAGGATGCCAGCCTAACAGACTGGGTGTCACCTCGATATTAGGTGATATGAGGAGACTTGTTGATTGGGGTGATGTCACGACTCTGGTTTTATATGGACTTTCCACCACTTGACATCATTGGCAGCTCCCTTCTCCTGCTCAGACTCCTAGAAATCAGCCCTCCCTAACCAAATGGAACCAGAAGGTGTATCTTCAACTCTTCACCACCCAATCTAAGATATTAGCTGTGGGGTTCCGCAAGGCTCTATTTTGTCACCTCTCCTTTTTAACATAAATACAATACCAATAAAGAAACTGTTCCATCAAGTTGTGCGCAGTTTTATATATTTGGGGAGAAAACCGAAATTAATGTATGCTTGGAGTATATGCATGGGCCCACACTTATGTCCTTTGAATAATCTACTATGCGAAATCTGTTAAGCCTTGTGTGGTGGTACATGTACAGTATTTAAAACTTAACCCCACTTAAACAGTCAGGACTCCATGGGCCGTTCCCTCGCTATGGCTGAGGAGCATTGACCTCCCTGACAGCAGCGTAAAACAACAACAACAACAAATTGATAATAAACCGGGATTTATTATCATTTTATTTTGTTCCTGGACGAGGCTTGGGTCAGAGCCAGGGGAATGACAGGCACAGATGGAGAGTGGTTGCACTGCTATCAGTGCGCATGACGACTTGGCCAGCTGTCTCAGACCGACCAAACCGTCATGCGTACTGAAGCGCTCTTCAATGCAGAGTTGGAGACAGCAAAGCACAGGCTCCCAGTCTCCCTGGGAGTGCAAATCATCGGTGCTCAGACCAATGCTGAAGCTGCTCTCATGTGTGAGAGCATCTTCAGGACTGGCTGCAGTGTAGTCTGGGAGCCTCTGTCCGGAATGGAGGTTTGCGTGATGGTACAACGCATGCCTGAACTACGCGGTCTTAACCACAACCACATCTTTACCACGCATGCCTTCACCACACAATTAAATGGTAAAGACAGGATTGGTAAAGGAACATGTGTAGTAAAGATCACACTTCTGCCACAAGCCCTAATATTCGGCCCTTCTGCAGTCTATTCTACCCATCCCAGCCCTATAAACTAGTGACCCCCTATCCTTATCCTTAAAACCCGATCGCCTAGCCTTCAAAAGCTACTCTGAGCCCCGCTCCTCTCTTTGAGTCCTTAATCCAGCCCCATTCCCTTAAACCAAATCCCACCTCCCACCTCCCCCTTCCCAGGCCCACTGCACCTTCAGCCTGAAAACTTCCCCTTTCCTGTCCCCTGACTTCAGCCCTAAAACACCCGACCCCTCAGCCCTGAACTCTACCCCCAACCCATACAAACTAACTTCACCCGCCCAAAACCCCACTTACCTCACGCGCTGCATCGCCGCCTCTCCCGATCCTTCATCTTCCTGCTTCCACCAGCAACTAGACCGCAAATATGCCTTAACCATGTATTTGTTAGGGCATATGTGTGTTTAAGGCAAGCGTGGATAAGCTTGCGATGCCGGGACACGCATGGCTGAGGCCGGGGTGTTCCGATTATTTGCTGCAATGGAGCCACAAGAAGAGCAGAAGACGGTGATGCAGCGGGCTGCAGGTAAGTTCTTTTTGTTCTTCTAATTTTTTGTTGCCTGTAGGTCGCCCCCCGCCCCACCCCGCCTGTCTCCTCTGACACAGGCCGCTATTGCAGAACTCACCTGGTGACCAGATTTGAAGCTTGTGCTATGGATTCCACAAGATTGTGGGTGTACAGATGTATAAGGGGTACATCATGGTATGGGAATGTAAGATGGCGTCTGTAGCTACCTGGGAGATGGAGCTTAACGAACCAGGCTTGTATGCAATGGCCTCTAAACCACTCCAAGATGGGAGAGGTTCACCATGTAAGGAAAAGGGGGTTACAAGTGCAAGTTGGTGACCGGGTTACTCTTCTGCAGTACGGTAGGCAGAGCAGTATAAAGGGCTGAACTTTCAGATGGACTTTGCCTGGCAACTGCTCATGTTAAGGAGCTCCCTCGCTCTTCATTCTAGTTCTCACTCTGCTTCCATTCTGTTCCACCTTTCTTGTTTTCTCGCATTCTTGTGAATAGTTTCGCTCACAAAAGAATTGTTATCTGCTGCTGCCACTAACCGCTCCATTTTCCTAACTCAGCTTCATTCATTATGGAATCCTAGGGCGCACCTTGTTGGTGAAACTGATCCATAGCCTCCAGTTGCAGTAAGAATGCTGTATGTCTAACCTTGCAAACATAGCTAGATTGCCCATACCTGTAGAGCTGATTGAAACCTGACTGTGGAATGCCTCTTGTTATAGATGGTGAATAGTACTCACAGAATCATCCTTTCCCCTGTTTCTCCCTTCCTTTTCCCTTCTCTCCTGTTTCTCTACGGCCTAATTCCAATGCTTGTGTTCACAATATAAGTACTAAGAATGTTAGGCTTCTTGGGTCTTGGTCCTCATAGAACTGAATTCAAACCTGGCCTTAGGTTGTGATAAATACTGGCCTTTTCACACTAAGAGCAGTTCTGCTACCTGGAAAACCTGTCAATGCCCAGCCGTGATGTGCCTTACCCCACACCCTCAAACCAGGTCTGCAATTTAGGCATAGTGGAAAACCTCTCGCCGAACAAACAGATAGCTAATGTCTTCAGCACGGTTTCTTATAAAAGATATACCGTACATTCCTGCAGATCATCATGTCCAGTTGCGAATGGATTAATGCAATTAAGCGTAAACCATAATAGGTCAATTTACCTAGGTTCACCTACCACTCTTCTGAACAGTCTCCAGGTGGCCCAGAGTGCAGCAATGTGTCTCCATATCAAGAGAATTAATTGAGATCTTATCACTCTCAGATTCGAAGCAGTCAATTGGTTACCAAGACCATTTAAGAGACTGTATAAATTGTACAGAGTCATTTATCAGTCTTCTCCTGATTGTTTGACTGTGTAATGTAGACAACACCCGCTTCAACTCTGTCTTAATTCAACTAACAAAACCCTAGTAGACGTGCCCAACACCAAAATAGTCACCTACAGCGACAGAACATTCTCAGTGGCCACAGCTCAGTCCTGGAAAACCTTGTCCACTACCCTTTGACTAGAACCCTCTCTCCAGATTGATTTTTTGTAACCTTTCCAACTAGTAAATCCATCCTTTAATGTTCCTTGCCTTTCTTTTTGCTTCCTTCTTTCAGCTGTTGTTTTTAGCTGAGTTGTCTTTTTTTAATGAAAATTCTTTATTGTATTCATTTTTTTGCACTGTTTTCAACATTAAAAAAAGAAAACAGAGTTAAAGTTAAAGGGATCCAAATCCGTAATAGGTACAAAACAGTGTCTCAGTGCTTTCTAGAATTTCTGGGTTCGTGGCTTAAAGCTGAGGCATTAGCTCTGATGCCGAATTTATCTTGAAGATACTTTTAGATGATAATTAATTGTATTCATTGATTGGAGAATCGTTTATTCTAGACTCATGTCGAAGAATGAAGTTGAAGATTTTAATTTGCCCTGGGTTATGGACCAGAATTTTATAGTGCATCAACTAGTTTTCCCAGCCCAACCATCTAAACACAGAGCTTTCGCTCCTCTTATTCTTCTGGCCCCACAAATATAAAAAGTTGTCTCAAATATTTCTTATGTGCATCTAATAGATTTGGGCAAATACAGAAGACATGTTCTATTGATTCTTTTTAAGGGTGACATAAGCGGCATAGAGGTGATTTATTTGAGTTTTTTGTTCCATGATCCTTCAAATTGTAGGACAAGTGTGTAAAGGAGACAGAACCTAAGAAAAGATACTGTGATTTATACTGTGCTGTACTTCTCTTTTCATTGTTTATGAAGATGTTAAGTATTTTACATCTTCGTATTTCACTGATTGATCAAAATTCAACTCAACGTTAGATAAATAATAAATATTATTTATTTAATAAAATAAATAAATACATCTGACAGACTTCATTATTAAAGTCTTTCGCTCTTTCCTAGTCATCTTCATTCGGGTAGAAATTGCGGAAAAACCATAGTCCCTCGGTATCAATAGGAAGTGATGTTGAGTAAAAATATGTTTAATTCCTGATGATTTCATTCTTGATCAGGTTTTGCCATGTGTTCTACTCATAGATAGATCAGTTGCAGAGCTCATTCATGAGATCTTTGTCGTTCTTTGCAATCAGAGAAGGAACTCCAAGGGGCTCATTATGATGTTGGGCTGATCGCCACCGTGCAACCGATGGTGGCGATCCGCCTGACATCTTTCCCTGCCTGCCCGCCCACCATTTACCCCCTAACATATTTCAAAGGCGGGGGGTACAGCTGCGGACGGGAAGACCGTCTAACGTTTGCCGCCGGTCGGATTACCGGCCGGGCGGAAAATGCACACAATATGGTGGCGGTGCCTGGCAGGCACCGCCATCCATATTATTATACCTGCGGTGCGTTCTTTCTTTCCGTGGTGGAGACTCCACCATGGAAAGGAATATGGTAAATGGCTATGTGGCTCTGTTGTGGGCTCCCGGGGGGGTCGTTGGCTGCACTTGGGGGCTACCCAGGGTACCCCCCTACATTGGCATGCACAAGATGGCAGGCATCCCGCGGTGCCCGTCACGTTTTGCATGCCAATGCACAACATGCAAATTTTACATGGCAGCGGGTGCTGCTTACAGCACCGCCCGCCTCAATGTAAAAGATGCGGGATGCGACCGCCAGGGTGGCGGTCGCATCCTAATTGTCCCAGCGGGACTACCACACCTCTAGCGGTCAGTCCCGTTTTCCGTTACGTTGGCGGGCGGACAAAGTCCACCCGCCATTGTAATGGCGACCTAAGCTCTGATATCAGTCTCTAATCTTAGCTTCAGTATTCTACGTATGCAGCACTTGTCAATTTCGTTAATGGCTTATTTCTTCATATCGATTGATCCATAAGAGGAATTAATTTTGCACTAATAGCTGTAATGGTGGGGCTGAGCTCCACCCCAATATATCTTGGAAAGTGGTTGATTGCCCGCAGGGCTGGGCTGGTACTTTTATTTATCACATGACTGATGTGATAGGAGCAAATGAGTGTAATAGGATACTCATTGGCAATTCCTTTTTATTCAATACCCCGGTTATAGTTTATTGCAGAGTTCCCAACACATAATATTTTAGTTTCTTCATAATTAAGGTTCAGTTGTTACATGCATTATACTGTTTTAGATGGTCATTTTGAGTAGTGGATAGTATGGCCAGATCAACTGCATAAGCTACGTAGCAGTATATGGCCGGGTTTTGTAGCGTCTCTTTCTTTCTGTTCCAGTGCCTCATGAAGATCAGCAATATATAGAGTAAAAAAAAGCTATGATAGAGTATATCCTTTTTTTAATTCTCGGGGTAGGGCCCTTTCAATTGCTCAGTTTCATCTGGACTCTGCTATCCAGGTGGAGGTCAAATATTAAGGGCTCACTTTACAAGGCGACTTTGGCACCGGAGCGTCACTATTTATGACACTCCGGTTTCGCTGTGTCCTGCTCCATATTTGCAAAGCAGCAACGCAGCCTTGCAAATATTGTTCCCTTTAACGCAGTTTTTTGCTTTAAAGGGGCATGCAATGGATGTTGTTGTGGGCGTTCCCAACTACACCCATGGCTTTTTGACACTGCCCCAGATTTACAAGGAATCGTAAATCTGAGGCAGTGCCAAAAATGTACGCTGCCCCAAGGGAGGAGTAAGGGTGGCTCAACGAGGAGAAATACTTCTATTTCTCCTCATTTTTTGCTCATTCTGCAGCTCACATAGAAGGAGCTAAATGCCATTAAAGATTGTTTTAGTGCAGAAAGGTAGCCCGTCCTGCACAACAGCAATCATCACTGCAACGCAGCCACCCTTGGACCATAGTGGAAGGGTGTCTGCGTTGGTGCACAGCTGCTGTTGTGCGCTGGTTCTGGAGTGAGTACAGTTATGCACCGTATTCTTGTAAATACAGCCCATTTTGGCACTTAGAGAATGACGCCGCTCGGTGCAGCAAAATTGCTTGAGGCACTGCGCTGCGCCATTGTCTTGTAAGTATGCCACTAGGGGCTGATTAAAATGCAGCTCGGAAGGCTCGGACCGATGATTGGAGCCTTCCTAGCTGCATCGTAATGGGCCTGTTGGATTCCTTTCCGACCCCCTTATTTTGATGGAAGCGGTCGGAAAGGAATGCAACAGGTCATTCTGACTGGCTTACGATGGCCTTGGAGAGCCTGTCCGCCAGTGGGAATAAGGCAAGTAATCTCAAGGGTGGGTCTTTCCTCCTTTTTGATTACGGTGACAGTTTCCGAATTGGTTTCCATGCCGGTCTGCCCGACATGAAACCATGTCGGAGAGCGTCTTTGGGGGCCCCCTTGGGTGTACGGACTCCGGTTGGAAGTCGAGGGGACAACTATGGTACCTTGTGGTAGGCACCTTGAGGTGCCTGGCATGAAGTGCAGGGATGAACCGCACCTCCCATTTTACTATGGTAGCATGCATTACGGACGATTTATGGCCGAAGTGCATGCTCCCATAGTAAAATATAGGAATGCTACCGAACAGTTTTCGGTCATATCCTAATGGGGAGGTCGGGTCAGCTGACCCGGTGTCGGTCGGTCCCATGACTGATGCAGTGTTGGGTTTAAGTGATTCCGCCCTTCATCTTAATGACCCCCTTAGTGTAGAAGTGACTGGTCAATTTATCGGGATGTCAGTTTCGTCCTGTTTCTAATCACTCTGTCCAATGCAGTGGAATAGTTTCTAAAGCGTGCATATAGATTATTTTCTTTGAATTGCTATGTTATTTTTTCCAGGTAGCTTATAGCTGTGATATTATCTAGTGTTAAACATTGAGATCGAAGGTCTACTTGATGATGTTTTATTACATCAATATCTACTACCCATTGTGGCAGACATTTTAAGAGATGTTTTGCACAGATTTTGCCTTCAGTGTCTAGTAGAGCAATCAGACAATAACTTTAGGTTGGGATTTCGGACCTCGCTTGTATCAGTTTCAAAATAGAATCTATCCAAGAAGTAGAAATGTGGCCAGTTTAATTGGCACTTTTAAAAAGTACTGCCACAATATTGCACCACCTGTATACATCTATTTATTAGGTGTTAGAGATTCAAGTATTAGTTAACAAGGGTGAGAACCCACCTCAAATAATAAGTACAATCCTTGTCAGGGTGACCAAAAAAGCCACTAAATAAACCTGTGCTTAACTCTCTGGTAGCTTGGCACAAATCAGTCAGGCTTAACTTAGAAGCAATGGGTAAGGTATCTAAATGGGAGGTGTGGTGGGCAGGTACCCTTCCAGTACAAAACCTATGCTAGACATCATTCCCACACATTTGCTCTATGATCCAACTGATGTTTTATGCTTGTCATGCTCTATCTAGCAAGGTATGACACTGTCCTGCTCCCTCCTCCTGGAGCAATGAAGCATAGCAACTTTGATTGTTATGCTGTGTTGTGTTATATTTGAATACAACACCCCTCTTGCGTTATGCACCTTCCTGGGCTCCTTCAATCAACTGGAACTGAGATACACTTTACTTACTTTATTTCAGTTGTAAAATGCAAATAAATATCTTAATCATACCAGGCACCAGAAATGGGGCGGCTCTGGAAAAAAAGAGCAAGCTGGGGCAGCTAAGCCATGCCCCCTCACCTCCTTAACAGCCTTATGACCTTAGCCACTGGTAGGGGGTTGTGGAAGGGGGCATGTCTTTTAGCCAGGTCCTTTGCCCTGCTTCCATATGGACATAGCCCATGCTCATGGATTTGATTGTGTGCAGCAAGTGGGCGAGTGGCAGACCAAGATTTCCTCCAGGATTTTGGCATGACATTATATGTATATCATCCCCTGTGCATGACCTTTTTCTCTCCGGGGAAGCGGGACTGAGACACACAGGATAAGGGGACCGGACGGCCAGTAAAAGTGACTATGTGGCATCGACATGCCAAGTGAACCGTAGAAGGGAACGCAAACTATATATCGGGAATGAGATTATAAACAGCAGCAGAGATGATAAAGTTACACACAAGATATTACTAGTACTTCTGGCCTAGTCTAAAGCTTGACTCTTATGCACTAATCTTGCTGTGCTTTGAGAATATACCTAAAGAAAACACCCTGCTTAAAAGCACCGTGGCTGAGTTTCACAGAATAGAGACGGGGATTAAATCCCCCCACCCCCTCAAAACAAATAAACCTCGCTGAACGTAGCAGCATAGTAAGGACAACACGCCCGGACAATACCCATGAAGATTAGAAAATCCAAACCAATTCTATGGGATTCCCCATCACACTTCTGCGATTGAAAAAGAGAGTAAAAATGATATGGCCCTGAGGAAGGTGGACATAAATACATTAAATCCACCGAAACGTACGTTGGCTTGATATTTTTGCCGGCTGGTGGCAATACCATGGATAACTGAAAAGGATTCCTATCATGTGTATCATTAGCACGTTAATTCAGACTGGGAAGTTGATGTGGTTCAGAATGTGAGTTTGTGTGCCTGGTTCTGGTGAGGATGAGATGGAATGAGACGTGTGGTATGATGAGATAATGTTTCTTTTTCCTTCTGATAGGGAATTGATAAGTCAGTACCAATTTGTAGGAAGCCTATTTGAATGTACTGTTTTTTACAATATAGAAGCACTGTTTTCATGTTTGTTATGTCTTAAAAATATATGTTAAAAAAAGTTCTCTTTAAAAAAAGTATTTGTAAACTATTTAAAGAAGATGCAATGTTTATCTTTATAAACAAATAATGAAGCATAAATACTTCACATTATAAAAAATGTGTATTTCGAATAAAATGATGAAATGAAATTCTGCAGCATGTTTTGCTTCATACAGGAAGAGATGCCCATTAGAGCTTTGTAAAGTCATAGTGAAAGTATTATAGGTCGAGTGGGAGATTTCTTTTGCATATTTTGTGACCTTTGGCTAGGTGCAGTTTGCATTGAGCACAGGGCTTTGACTATGGACAGCGCCAACACCCGCCCCATATCTTGATGTTTAGGTGCAGACCTGTGTTGAATTCCCATGTACAACCAAGTCCCATCCACAATAACCATAATAGGCTTTTACATATTCCACAACTTTCCCCTGGTTTAGCTGCAGCTAGAAAGGCAGACTTTGCATTCTTAGTCCATGGGGTACAGCAGTAATGATTCTTAGTTTCACAGGTATTTGCACTTTAGTAGAGAGTCTGCTTGAATTAAAATTGCAGTGTGCAGAGGTGCTGTGTTTTGTTTCAAAGTTGGATTTTGTTGGTGTGGAGTTAGACTACCGTGGCATCCAGAGAGGGGTTAGTGGTGAGTTGATAGGTGATATTACCAGTGATGCCATCGATTATGCAATTTGTGGTTATCATATTGGAGATTATGAGCAGTGCATTGGACGAGGGAGTTATACTTCTCACCTTCCCTGGCAAATTCCAGTAGATTTTCTAGTGAAAATTTTAACCATAATGTCCCTTCAACTGAGGTTTCTAGTATTTTAAATAGTTGTTTTTAGTTTTCTGTGTACTGGGGCATAATTCCTGTTAAGCATTTTTCTCAGTGAATTCTTTATGATAGACTGTACCCAACACTAGGCCACCCAAACCATCGGCATATTGCCTTTGGCCAGTTGCAGTGGGGTCTGGACACATGGGCTGGCCTTTGCCCATCCCCTACTTGTTCCCCTAACCAACAAGGCTCGGAAACCAGCCTGCCCCATCCTTTAGTTGCGTGCAAATGCCTGTTGACAGGACTTGGTCTATCCCCTGCTGAAACCAAACTAATCAATTAAAAAACAGATTCTTGACACTTTAAACCAATAATCAACAACAGCATTTTGAACAGGATGGAGGTGATTAATTAGATAAGTAAGTTAGCTGAAAATGGAATGCCACGACTGAGTTCCCCACAATGTTTTGAATATCTGGAGGGAGTTTACATAGCACAAAACTAGCAGCCACCGCCATACCAATGTGGAGGGCCAATAAAAGATCTGTTTACATTGTAATTCCCTAGTTACTCAGAGAAGATATAGTCTCTGCTGAAGGGCCTGAAGATGAAGTCCAAAGATTGGAAGTCCTGTAGTTATAGAGTTGAATTAAGCTGTTCATTCTCACCCAGCTAAAGATTTTCATCTTCATCTCATGCCCTCTTACCCCTAAATCCCTGTACTCTCTTCACCACCAATGACCCCTTATCTTCTATGTCTATATGCTTCTCCTTTTCCCACTCCACTTTTTCCCTTCTATGGCACCATGCATTGTGGTGATATGGTTGTTTGTAACACTCTGCTTGTTTTTATGCTCTTGATAAAGCTATTTTCTGATTTCCCTATGAATCTGACAAATGTCTTAATTGATACAATAATTCTGTGATGTTCAGAACTTTTTATCCAGGCCTATGCTAACTAAACATCAACTAGGCTTCAATTCTATTTTGTATTAGTATGGTTGCTTCATAAAATTCATAATGTGCCTATAATTCTTATTGACAACACACTCAGCAAAATGTGTGCCTTGTTTGTTTTGACATGCTGTTGTTGAAGAGCTCCGGAGAAAGCCTTTAGATACATTTCAAGGTCTTTTCTGTCTGTCTGCTGTATGATATTCATCTAGAAGACTTTCCATTGTTTATGTAAACAGAATAGTTCTGAAACCTCTGATGATATAAGGTTAGAAGGTATTTATTATTCACTTAGGACAATAGTGGTAAGATGGTGGTATTATATGATGTTTAATATTGTTTTAAAAAATTGGGCTACTAGTTGCGTGGGTTTAAACCCTTTTTGAACAGCAACCACAATCCTTGCCAGGGTGAAGTCACAAGCCAGCTCCAAATTAACCTGTGCGCAACTCTCTAGTAGCTTGGCACAGAGCATTCAGGCTTAACTAAGAGACAATGTGTAAAGTAATTATGCAGCACTTCAAACAGTAATGAAGTGCAAAAAACACACAGGAAAAATCCCAAACCAATTTGGAAAATAGGGTGAATTTTAATGAATAAATCAAGACAAAAACGACAAAAGTCCAATTAGTAAAACCGGAGTCATACAATTTGAAAGATTCCGGTGAAAGTAGTGCCAGAAAGCCTAAAGCATCACTCGCGTCCATCTGGTCATGCAGACCGAGAGAAAATCGCAAGTTCAGGCCAACCGAGTTGGAGCATGACTTGGATACAGGGACCAGGTTAGTCGTGCTGAAAAGTTACATTCTCAGTGCAGCGCAAAGAGTCCCATTTAGGGTGGAGGGGATCACGAGGAACAGGGAAAGGTTGCAGGCGGTCTTCATTGCAGAGTGAAGAGCTGACGTCACGTGCGGTCGGGCCAGAGCTTCACTGTGAAACCAAATTATGAATATAAAATCAAAGCTCCTCATGAGCGGTCAATACTGTAGTGTGAAGGGTCAGGTTAACACACCTTCGTGGTGGCGGGCAATGTGAGTGACAAGGATTTTGGAGCTGGTTCAGGTGGTTGGGAGTCTGTTATGTCCATGTGGCTCTGAACAGGAAGCTAGCTGACAAGCCCTTGGAGTCACTCAGGGAGTCCCATGTTCGGGAAGGGGGGGGTGTCAAAATCCCTCTGACTTCGGCAGGAGGGCAGCAGGGCAGTAATCCAGCAAGCAACAGTTCATCAAGGCAGTAGTCCAGCAGGGCAACAGTCCAGCAGATTGGCAGCACTTTCAGCAGCACAGCAGTCTTTCTTCCTGGCAGAGTCTCCACAGGCCCAGAACTGTACTGAAGAGTTGGTGTCTGAGGAGGTCCAATATTTGTACCAGATGCCTTCTTTGAAGTGGGAGAAGCTTATTAAATATAATATAGCAACACCAATGGTATTCTATAGGAGAGGGAGGCTTTGCAGTAGTAAAAAATTAATTGAAGAGTTTTACTCTACCAGGACATGTAAAACTTAAAAGTACACATCCTACTTTTCAAATGTATTGTACTCTGCCCTCTGGGCTGTCCAGGTCCATCCCAAGTGGTGACTTAAATGTACTAAAAAGGAAGGTTTGGGACTGGCAAAAGATTTTGTCAGGTCCTAATGGCAGTTTAAAACTGCACACACTGGATAGAATAGCAGGCTTGAGACATGTTTACAATGCTACATAAGTGGGTGTCCCAACCAGTGCTGCAGGCCCACCAGTACTGTGGCAACAAATGATGAATGGGATGTTAAATTAATCAAACATTCACTTCCAGTCAAGAGATCTGACTTAAATCCATCATTCCTTTGCGCCACTTCAATTTGGACCCAGTTATATGCAAATCAGTCTTGACCCTGTTCCTCATGGGAACAGTCCAGCCCAAACTACCAAGAACACGGTGGGTAGACCTTCAGGGGGTTTGATGACGCTGATTTCTACAAGGATTGCCAAGGACATTGAACCCCTGGAACTACAGTGTAACTGGGCACAGGGCAATAGAGTGCGAACAACAAACAACATGTTGGGGGTGAAAGCCTATGCATTATAAATGTATATATTCAGAAAGGGAAAGTAAATGAATATAAGGCAGACTTGGAACACTTAAAAACTGACCTAGATGGGGTGTGTAACCGGTTTCCAAAGGATGTGCTCGTAATATTGGGAGACTTCAACCATAAATTGAATCCTAAATCAATGGATTCTTGGTTGAAGGACTTGTTGGATGCATATAAAATAGAGCAGGCACAATTCCCCAGCTGTGAAACCTCAAGTAAAGATGATAAGCTCGGGCAACTGTTGGGGGTTATGGGATTTGTATGTACCAACGGTAGAAAGGAAGCAGACAGGCCTGCGAAGCGTACCTTTAAGGTAGGGCAACAAATGTGCCCCATAGACTATGTATTCATACAGGCCTGGCATTTCCACCTTATGAAACAGTTCGAAATTTTGGGGGTGGAGGGTAGTGATCACTATCCACTGCAGGTTGAACTTCAGGTAAATAGCCGCCCGCAAAGACAAAAAGTGTTATCAGTAGATGTAGAATATCCCAAGCGGTTAACAACACGAATCACCGAGGAACATATACAGAAACTAAGTGCATATCAGCTAACTGTGAATTTGGGTAACCTTGTACCAGAAGGAAGTATAGCCTGGTACGAGGGCATAATAAGGCAATTGGTGGAATGCCTCCGGATTAAGTTAAAGTGCAATAACCAAAAACCAGTAAATAATGCAACATTATACCCTAATAATAACAAACACTGGTTTGATGCCGAATGCCGGAAATTAAAGGCCGGAATTAGGAAACAAGAAAGACGACTCAGAGGTAACTATAGTGAGGAAGTGGTATCAGAACTTAAAAAAATGAAGCTAAAATATAAGTCAGTTATTAGAGATAAAAAAAGGTGTTTTAAGGACAAATGTTGGGATAATTTACTCGTGACAATTGAAGACAAAAATGTGAAAGGCTTTTGGAGGCTAATACAGGACTGTATGGGGAAAGCACAAGGGACCATGCAGTGCGCAGTACCAGAGGACAAGTGGCTGGCCTATCTAGAGGAAATTTACGGGAAATGGCCAATGAGGGAGGGAATAATGGTAAATGCCTGGCCAGGAATAAGTGAAGAATTAAAAACTCATTTTCTCCCAGATCAAATTAGAACCATAATATCTAGACTAAACCTAACACGGGCAGCCGGCCCTGACAACCTGCCAGCTGTCATAATAAAAACAAACATAGAATGGTGGGCAGAGTTCCTTTCAAATATGTTTTTATGGATCCTAAATTCAGGTGAATTCCCTGCAAACTGGAAAGGGGCTATTGTTAGGCCAATCCATAAAAAAGGTGATGTAAACACCCCTAGAAATTACCGCTTAATAAACCTCTTGGATATAGGCGAAAAGGTCTTTTCTAGGGTAATCCTAGGGATTCTAAAGGAGTGGGTGGAAGACAAACAGATAATACCCCCAGAGCAGGGGGGGTTCAAAGAAGGCCACTCAACGATTGACCATTGCTTTGCTCTGTGGTCCATCGCACGGAAGTCAATTGATCAGAGGAGTAATCTATTCTGCTGTTTCGTTGACTTCCGTGCAGCCTTTGATCTTGTGGACAGGGATCAGCTGTGGTCAACACTAATAGGGTATGAATTACAGGATGACCTGCTGGCCCTTGTCCAAGCATTACATACAGAAAATTGGGCACAGATAATATTGGACACGGATGGAGGACTGACCAGGAGAATCCCTATTGGAAATGGCCTAAGACAGGGGTGCGTTCTAGCCCCCCTGCTGTTCGCCCTGTTTTTAGCTGACTTACCCCAAGTATTAAGAGATGTCAGAGGGGCGAACCCGAAGTTGGGAGGAAGGCACATATCGTGCCTCCTTTATGCCGATGACCTAGTAATAATGGATCAAACGGAGATAGGCCTCCAGAGAAAACTCAATAGGTTTAAAGATTACTGTACGAGTAAAAAACTAGTGGTAAATATGGATAAAACCAAAATAGTATGTTTTGGGAGAAGGAAAGTGAAGTTCTCGTGGTATCTTGGCACAACCTTGCTTGAGAGGGTGACCAATTATAGATATTTGGGAATGTGGTTCTCAGGTAACCTGAAATGGAATACACACCTGCAAGCATTAAAAATAAGGGCACTGACGTCGGTCAAAGGCCTAAAAAGCTTTAATAACACCTATGGTGAAAGGTCAGATAGACCAGTCTTAAAAGCTTATCAAGCAATGGTTCCCCCACAATTTCTGTATGGAGCCAAGGTTATTTATCTCAGTGGTAAGACCTCCTGGGATAGTGAAGAGGGAAATATATTAAAAAGCTTATTCGCTCTGCCAAAATCCTCTATGGTGCAGGCAGCACGACTGGAGCTGGGAATAACCTCCTGGGCTATTACAGTTTGTATGAGCCTTGTACGCTTCTGGCAGCGGTTGGGAGTAGGGGAAATTGCTAAAATCTCCCAATGGGCTAAGGAGGAAATTATCAATAGTGAGCTCCCCTGGGCAAAAGAGGTAAGAGCCTCAATAAGCAAGGCTTATGGGGTGCTAGATTTGAAGGTATGTTTGCCGCAAGACCCCATAATATTTGGGAAAAAAGAATTAAAGACTCAGGGGGTCAATATGTCCCGTAGTTATGACCGGGAATACCTTGCTCAAAAGACCTCGGTAGCACACATGAAAGTGGCTTGGGAGAGCAGTCAACACTTCCCTTACGTGGACCGGTTACCTAGTCATAGTCTGAGGCGAGAAGTCCTGAAAATGCGAATTGGCATAAACCCATGCTATGCAAATAACGGGGTTCGAAATTTAATGATAGGAAGTAATGGGAAATGCACTTGCACTTTAGGAACCTCCTGTGATATGTTACATATTTTATTAGATTGTACGAGATTTTTAGACTTTCGAAAGGAGTTTTTATGTCCGATTTTTAAAAAATATAAGATTACGCACAGAATGCAAGCTGCCACTCTTTTGGTGGAAATGGAGACTTTAGATATAGCCTGCACATTGGGGAAATATATGAACAAAGTTAGGTGGTTCCTCAAATGCGCAGAAGAACATGTATAGTGTAGCCCTTATCCCTGAATAAAGGTAGAGACACTAAGGGACAATAGTAGTATAGGAAATTTTAGCGATTTTAACAAATAAATGTTATAATACTCCGTTTTAAAAGGAACAAGAGAAGTTAATTTTCAAGTATCTTGAGGTGTAATTGTGGTTTTAATATTATCTTGTTATGCTGCTGCTCTTTTTCCTGCTGAATATTACCATGTTTTGCTGTTGTCCTTTCTCTTATCACGGAATGTGGAATGTACTTTTAAGGTTTTAACAAATCAAATAAAGTTTTGTTTGACTGGCTGACTGACAGTCTTGACCCTGTTCCTCATGGGAACAGTCCAGCCCAAACTACCAAGCCAGGTCCTGCCTGGACCGGAAACAAGCATCCTGGAACTGGTTTCGGGGTAACACTCCACAACAGCCAAGCTAGCTTGAATCCAGTGGCACAGCGAACAAGGGACCACATCTGGTCATACTCATCGCACTTAGGGCAAAAAGTACTGCGGCAACAAATGATGGACGAAATGCTGAATGAATCAAACGTTCACCCCCAGTCAAGAGAGCCGGGTTAAATACATAATTCTTTTGCTCACTAAGCCACTCTAGTTTGGAACCAGCCATATGCAAATCAATGTTGATCTTGGTCCTCATGGGAACAGTCCAGGCTGTACTGCCAGCCAGGTCCGTCCTTAACCAGAACCAAGCATCCTGGGACCGGTTTCAGGGTAAGACCCCTCATCAGCCAAGCTAGCTTGAATCTAGAGGCACACCGAACAAGGGACCACATCTGGTCATACTCATCCCACTTAGGGCAAAAAGTACTGCGGCAACAAATGATGGACGAAATGCTGAATGAATCAAACGTTCACCCCAATCAAGAGATCTGGGTTAAATACATAATTCTTTTGCTCACGAAGCCTCTCCAGTTTGGAACCAGCCATATGCAAATCAATGTTAATCTTGGTCCTCATGGGAACAGTCCAGCCTGTACTGCCAGTCAGGTCCTTCCTTGACCAGAACCAAGCACCTAGGACCGGTTTCACCCGTCATCAGCAAGGCTAGCTTTACACTAAGTTATGCAAATAGGCCTCTGCTAGGACACAGATCCATTTAGTAAAGTATGGCTGCTTCATAATATTAATTGTGTGTATACATTTCTCATTGACGCCACAAGCAGCACAATGTGTTGACATGCAGCACTCGAAGAATTCCAAAGGAAGCCTATTTTTTAATATTTACATTTCTATCATGCACATTATCTGTAAATAGTGCCAACACCTTCTCTCGCTCTCATTTCTATTTCGCTGATATTGTTTGTTTGTATAAGCTTTATTCAAGACAATTCTCATAAAAGCACATAAAATCAAAACAGTTACACAAATACATAATCACAGACTAAAAAATTCATTAAACACAGTGCAGCTCATACTACATTTACACATAGGGCAATTTATACCAATAATATTACATAAAAATGTGTTAAGAAGGGAATTCCTGGTTACCTACTACCCCCCAAGGACCGTCGTCTTATCGCCCAAGCCCAGCCCATGTATTTGGCTACCCCTATGACTATCGAATCCTGGGTTGTTGTACATAGGATTCTTAAGGCCACTGCACTGTCTCGTGTCCCCAGGTTTTTGCATACCGGCGAGAGCCATTTTCTCCTCGGATTTACATAGGCTTGACATGCGAAGAGAAAATGGCCTATACTCTCCTCGGCTTTTTCGCAAGCAGGACATAAGTTGTTAGTGGGTCTGTGCCAGCCAGATGTCAATTTCTTAAGGGGGATAGATCCTGACCTTAGCTGAAAGACAAGTTTCCTGTCCATAGGTACCGTGATGTTATCCCAGTAATTTTCTAGGACAGGAAAAACTTTAGTCTCCAGGAAACGACCTGACATAGAGTCTGCCCTGGTGTCATTCAGCATCTTACCTCCCACCCAATCCCAATATTGCTCTTTGAGGGCTTCTTTACTTGGGAAGATTTCTCCCTCGGGGTTGTTCCAAAGATTCGAAAACCCTAGATTTACCAACATGGTCTTCAGGTGTTTTAACCATTTTATCTTATGGAAGATATCTTCCTTGATTATCCACAGAAGGCCCTCTGCGTATTGTCTTATTTCTGGAGTCGTCCAGAGACGTCTCCAGTAAAGAACTGGGCGCAATCGAGCTCTGTCAACAATCGTACGTCTGCCTAGCTCCAAGAACAGTGGGATTAGGGGGGTGCTCTGTGGAAGTCCTGTAATCCCTCGCATGAACTTGTTCTCGGAAGTCTGAAGAGCCACCAGACTATCCCAAGCCCATAGTTCCGCGCCATATAGAGTGGCACCCAAAACCTTCGCATCATACACTGCCATTGCGGGTTTTATAGGTTTTGTTTTTGATTTACGGTGTTCCCCCCTTAGAACACCTGAAAGCTGCTGGTGCTTTAGGTCTACTTTATTCAAATGGTGCGTCCAGCCAGTCCCCCCCGCGATCTGCACTCCCAAATATGTAAATTCATTAACTATATCAAGCATGCTGTTATTTAGGGTTATCTTGGGATCACTCCTGCGTCCTGCAGAGAAGGCCATTAGTTTAGTTTTTCCTACGTTTACCTCTAGCCCGTGCTCCACGCAAAAAGCATCAAAAATGCTTAATGCACGTTGCAGCCCCATGGGGGTCTTAGACAGAATAAGAGTGTCGTCAGCGAACATCAGGATTGGAACCCTGGTGTCCGCTAACGATGGGGCATCTACACTAGCCTTCAGCATTCTCTCGACTATCCCGTTAATGAATAACAAGAAAAGTAGAGGGGCCATGGAACAGCCTTGCCGAACACCCCTCTCCACAGGGAAATCCAATGTTGTCTCCCTACTTCCACCCCACTGGACTCTAGCGGAATTGGATTCATGCAGTCGCATGATTAATGTTAGCAGATCTGCAGGAATCCCCAGCTTTTGGAGAACCGACCATAGCTTGTACCGGGGAACTAGATCAAACGCCGCCCGCAGGTCGACAAACGCGACGTACAGGCAGCCCCTTCCCAGTTCGATGGTCTTCCACCGCAATATAGTGAAGCGGAAGACCTGGTCAATGGTACTAGTCGCTCGCCTAAATCCCGCTTGGTATGGGGGGAGGGCGCTATTATCTTCTACCCAGTCCATTAGCTGGTTGGTTACCATTCTCCCAACAATTTTCTGAATAGTGGCTATTAAACTTATAGGCCTATAATTAGCAGGCAATAAGCGATCGCCCTTCTTGTGGATGGGGATAATGGTTGCACCCTTCCAAATGTCTGGGACCACTGCCCCCTTTGCTAGAACGTTTGCTACAAGGAGGGTGTATCTCGCCCATCTAGTCACATCGTGTTTGAAAATATCAGGGGGGATACCATCTGGACCTGGCGCCCTCCCACATTTCGCGGAGCAGATGGCAATTTCCGCTTCTCTAAGGGAGAATAAATCTTCGGTTGCATAAACCGGTATTACATTATCGACTGCCACGGGTTTGTTACTTTCCGCGTACTGTGGTCCAAAGTAATCGACCCAGGCTTCCACTGGTACATTGTTGTCAGGTTTTGCTGGGCCCGCACCACTACCCCACTTGATAATTTTCCAGAATAACATTGAGTCTTTGTTATCAGAGGCTTCTTTTAATTGGGCCCAATGGTCTTCGTCCCATTTCTTTTTGGCACGATAGATGGCTAATTTGTACAGTTTCCTATTCTTTATCACTGCAGCACGGTCCCTGTTCCTTATAGCATGCCCCAGGTCTAGTCGAGCTGTTCTACAGTGGTTATCAAACCACCTACCCACTTCCTTAGTTTTCTTCCCTTTTCTTTTCTTGATGAAAATACATGGTCTTAAAAGGGAGAATAACTTATTGTGGATTTCAGTGATGCCGTTGTCCCCTGGGACCACAGGGACTGCTGCTTCAATCGCGGAAATTGCACGATCAACCTCATTATTAATGTATGCCATAGTGGCCTCATTTGCTAGTACCTTGGGCCATTTTAGCCTTCGCTCATCGTTACTTAAAAGAGGGGTTTCATCGTGTGTCTCAATAGGGTTTCCTGAACCGGTATTCCACCGCCTATGGGACACACATAGGGGGTTGTGGTCACTTTCAACCCGGGGCCTAACAGCCATGTCAACAACCCCATTCCACAGCTGGAGACTACACAATATATAATCAATTCGGCTCCTGTTAATACCATTGTCAAAAGTGTAGCAGCCCTCCTTGTCACCAAGTGTCCTGCCGTTGAGAGCTCTTAGACCATGTTCCAAACAAATTCCATTTAGCAATAAGATCTCTTTTGTCCATCGCTTCACAGGTTTTAGGTTTAGAGGTGGTATTCCCCAGAGATTATCCTCTTCACTCTCCATAGGGTCATTTGTACAGTCCAAGGGTTCAAAAGTCCTGTTTAGATCCCCAACAATTATCTTTACATTTTCCTGGGAATTGGCCTCCATGGCATCAGACAACAACTCAATAGTGGATAGATTTGTTGCTTTGTCTCCTCTCACATAAACATTATATAAATCTATTGGTTGGCCCTTAGCAACGGAGATTCTTAATGCTAGCAGATCAATGTATCCTGCGTCCAGGATTTTTATGTTGATGTTCAGATCCTGCCTAACCCAAACAGTTAGACCTCCCTTAGGCCGCCCTCTTCCCCCTTTTAAGGCTGGTATACAATAATTCAAGTAACCTAGGCAAAAGAGTGGGTCACAAGCCCAGGTCTCTTGAAAACAACATATGTCGAAACCACTTATAAAATCCACCCAGGATTGGGAATCCAACTTGCTAGCCAACCCGGCGACATTCCAAGATAAAAGTTTACCAATGTCTACATTTTTCCCGTCCCTAGCTTTGACAAGTGGAAATACTTGGGTTGACATTGGGCTTTCCATAGGACTAGTCAGCCTTTCTAAATCATCTGTTGGGTTCACAGTTAGATCATCTATTACTGGGTATAAGACATTTGTGTTTAGTATTCCCTGTCTTAAGCCACCTTCTTCAGCCACACACCCCGCCTCAGTAATGTTCACCAATAGATTTGTGGCAATGGTATTATCACAAGCATCACGTAACCCTTCTACTTCTTTAAAGATCCCACCTAAGCTATCAATACCAGTATGTCAATACCCCCAACCCGAATCCTGCCAACCTACATAGGGATTGTAATATGTGTGTAAGGTATGATTATAACCAGCAGGTGGAGGTGGTAAAGGATTAACTGGCCATGATACAGTAGGGGGGATTAGGGGCTCATTGAGTAAACTTGTAGTTACACTTGAGGGTCGGGGGTAAAAAAAGGTAAGGTCTACAATACCAATACCACCCTTATTTGTTCCCCATCCCTGCCTTGTTATCCATCCCACCACCCTAGGGTCTTGGAAATTAACCACAATACAATCCCCCCCCAGGGTTTTTGGTGTGTAACCCATCCAGTCAATTCTCCTTGCCCCTATTATTAGCCCGTCAATATCACCCGGCAGAGGACGGTTTTCCTTTAACCAGTGCATGGTCTTGTTTTTAAGCATCTGGAAATTTTCTCTCTGTCCTGGGGGTAAGGGTGGTACATTGATAAGAACTGCCACATAGGGGAAGGAGTCTGGAGTAAGATTAATTGGAGGTTTTCTTTGGGGTGGCTTTGGCAAGGACGGTGGGGTAGGTTTGGGAACTTGGGGAACGAGTTGGAGGGCAGGCTTCTGCACCTGTAGTTTGTTATTTACTTGGGACGAAGCTAAAGATTTACCTGCCGGCTGGCGTACATTAGCCCCGTTTCCTCCCCCCGGGATGTTAGGAGCTATGCGTGTGTTATTGGTTACGTTTACAGATGTTGGTACTGTGCCCACTTGTTGACACAATATAGCCTCAACATTCGCAGCGGCCGGTGGATTTTGTGTCTGAGGTATTATGGGCTGTGTAGGATGTGTTGAAGTCGACTGCGATGGTTCAGAACCAGCAGTCACTCTCTCGGTCCTATCTGAAATTTTTACAGTGGCTTTAGCTGGAGGTTTGTTTTGTTTGGGGGGTAAAGGAGAGCCATTTCGGGGATTTCTACCCTTGTCCTGTACATGAGGGTTATTTACGACCTGGGGGTTTGAGTTTGCTTCCGCCCTATTTGCTTTAATCAGGGATTTTGTAGAATAGAAATTGTCTAGTGTTGTCTGCTCGAAGTGGTTTAACCTATCTGCGAGCTTAGCAATTCTATCCTCAATAGGGGTAAGTAGTAGTCTAAACATTTTTTCCAATTCAGGGAGCACATTTGCAAATAATACAGCATTCTCTTTACTTGTTACATTGGGAACAGTACAAGAATTGTCCGCTATGTCTTGGCTATCCTGGGATACAAAAATAGTTGATATTGCAATTCCTGTACTTTGGACTTGTTCATTAACTACCTTCCCAGTGTTCACAAGTTTATGTAGCTTCCTGAGTTTTTGTGGAGGTCTGACCACCTTTTTGCATTTTTTTGCGGAAGCTGGTCGTTTCCTTTTGAACCCGATTTTGGGATTGGCCAATGTAACCTGAAGACCCAAATCAGGGTGCGATGTTGATTGAGATTTGCTACCACATGGATTATTTGAATCAGCCAAGACACTCTTGTTTGTTTTATCGGCCTGAACCTCAGAGTGTTCGTATGTAACTGGGAGGTTCACTGATGATAAGGGGGTTACCAAAGTGGGGTATGCTGAATTTGGAAACTTGTCCGTGGAGTTCTTAAGTATTTCAATGGATAACCTACGCTCTGCACGCTTCTCAGCCAAAGTTAACTCTTTATCTATTGTCAATGAGCGATTAAAAAAGAATTTGTCTAAGGGACCGATAGCCAGTGGACCAGGCTCCGTTGGAAGAGACATCAAGTGGCTGTTTGCAGGGCTTGTATTTGTAGGCATTGCCATATTGATTACAAGATGATGCAGGAGTGTCTATGTCACTTACTGAAATAGATGATGAATTGTGCTGGCAAGGGGGGTGGCCCAGCCCGGCCTCCTTCGGCCCCGGACGGCCACAGACGGTCCCGCCCTTGTCCCGGGCTTCTCCCGGTGCCCTCCCGCGCGCTCCCGCGCAGCGGGATCGTAGTACGCTGATAAGGGGGAAAGGGTGGGGCAGGGGGCGTGGCGATCAGGGAGAGCGACCCAGGTGTTGAGGGTTGACCGCCCGCAGGGGCTCCTGGTAGTTGGAGTCCCTGCCGGTCCGCTCGCAGCCCTGTGCCTGCCTGTTCTTGCTTGCCCAGTCCGAAATGCACTTCCTGTGTCACAGCGCCCCTTTGACTCACAGCGCCTCGCACCACGAGGCGAAGCGGGACTCGCGGAGCGGGTCCGGCGAGGAGCTACTTCAACAGGGAAGGGTCCAGGTACAAAGAGAAAGACCACGGCAACGGTCAGTCAAACAGAGAGTCCCACGACGATCCAGGCGAACGCTGCTTTCACCGCTGCTGGGGCAGGGGGCGTGGCGATCAGGGAGAGCGACCCAGGTGTTGAGGGTTGACCGCCCGCAGGGGCTCCTGGTAGTTGGAGTCCCTGCCGGTCCGCTCGCAGCCCTGTGCCTGCCTGTTCTTGCTTGCCCAGTCCGAAATGCACTTCCTGTGTCACAGCGCCCCTTTGACTCACAGCGCCTCGCACCACGAGGCAAAGCGGGACCCGCGGAGCGGGTCCGGCGAGGAGCTACTTCAACAGGGAAGGGTCCAGGTACAAAGAGAAAGACCACGGCAACGGTCAGTCAAACAGAGAGTCCCACGACGATCCAGGCGAACGCTGCTTTCACCGCTGCTGGGGCAGGGGGCGTGGCGATCAGGGAGAGCGACCCAGGTGTTGAGGGTTGACCGCCCGCAGGGGCTCCTGGTAGTTGGAGTCCCTGCCGGTCCGCTCGCAGCCCTGTGCCTGCCTGTTCTTGCTTGCCCAGTCCGAAATGCACTTCCTGTGTCACAGCGCCCCTTTGACTCACAGCGCCTTGCACCACGAGGCGAAGCGGGACCCGCGGAGCGGGTCCGGCGAGGAGCTACTTCAACAGGGAAGGGTCCAGGTACAAAGAGAAAGACCACGGCAACAGTCAGTCAAACAGAGAGTCCCACGACGATCCAGGCGAACGCTGCTTTCACCGCTGCTGGGGCAGGGGGCGTGGCGATCAGGGAGAGCGACCCAGGTGTTGAGGGTTGACCGCCCGCAGGGGCTCCCTGTAGTTGGAGTCCCTGCCGGTCCGCTCGCAGCCCTGTGCCTGCCTGTTCTTGCTTGCCCAGTCCGAAATGCACTTCCTGTGTCACAGCGCCCCTTTGACTCACAGCGCCTTGCACCACGAGGCGAAGCGGGACCCGCGGAGCGGGTCCGGCGAGGAGCTACTTCAACAGGGAAGGGTCCAGGTACAAAGAGAAAGACCACGGCAACGGTCAGTCAAACAGAGAGTCCCACGACGATCCAGGCGAACGCTGCTTTCACCGCTGCTGGGGCAGGGGGCGTGGCGATCAGGGAGAGCGACCCAGGTGTTGAGGGTTGACCGCCCGCAGGGGCTCCTGGTAGTTGGAGTCCCTGCCGGTCCGCTCGCAGCCCTGTGCCTGCCTGTTCTTGCTTGCCCAGTCCGAAATGCACTTCCTGTGTCACAGCGCCCGTTTGACTCACAGCGCCTCGCACCACGAGGCGAGCGGGACCCGCGGAGCGGGTCCGGCGAGGAGCTACTTCAACAGGGAAGGGTCCAGGTACAAAGAGAAAGACCACGGCAACGGTCAGTCAAACAGAGAGAATATTATTTTTGTGGGTTTATGCATATTGAATGATGTTGGGTTGCCATTCAGATGCTGAACACATTATCATTACTTTGTATTCATTAATCACTATTCTATTTATTTTGTACTGTACAGGACTCCTATACTCTATGGCTTAGGTTAGTCCTATCAAAACCTTAACTAAATGCATATATTAAACATTAGGAGACCAGCAGTCACTTAGCCTAGCCTTACTTTCAAGCTCAGGAGAATCTGTTTGTCTTTGGCACAATCAAAACAATAAAAAAAATAAAGAATAGGAGGCTAAAATAGGCATTATAGCACTGTATGGATAAAGAAACTTCCAGGCGGGGGGATTCAAAAGTGCAGCAGAAACCCTGTTAATGGCAGTACCAAGGGTGGCCCTGCTTGGAGTCTGGCAAAGAGACTATCATGGTCAGTGGTGTTAAAGGGAGCAGAAAGCATTAATAAAATAAGGGCCAACATATCAAGCAGAAAGGAAATGGAGGAAAAACCATGCTGAGACAGATAAACTAGCTTTAAAACATCTGCTTCACACCTACAAGGAGTCGATAGGCATAGCAAAGGCTAAATACCTTGAGGAGACCATTTTACATTCAGCGAACAAATCTCAAACGCTTTTTAGATTAGTCAGTGGCTTGTCTAATCCAGACTGTGTGAAGCCCAACACTTAGGCTTCACAAGAACTTTGTGAGGACTTGGCGCTATTCTTCGAGGAGAAAATCAGTAAAATACTTGCTGGTCTCAAACCCTCTGGAGATGACGACATATACCAGCCTACCGGCGATAACACTGTAACATATGGTCGCACTATTGAAAGAGAACATGTGTCAGTTTTGGACCATTTCCAGGTTCATTCAATAGAGGAATTTAATGCAATCGCCATTGGTATCTCTTCTTTGGATCCACTTCCCACAAGTTTTGGAAACGTTTTGGTGCTGAGCTTTTCCCCTACCTATTTCAGATCTTCTGACAATCTTTAAGCACTGCTGTAGTCCCGAACTGTTGGTAAAAGGCAGTTGTTTCTCCACTACTAAAAAATACATCTTTGGACTCTCAGTGTCCTGCTAACTACAGACCTATCTCCTTGCTGCCCTACCCAATTAAGATTCTGGAGAGGGTAGCGACCAAATCGCTCTCAAAATATGTTGAGGACAACGAGCTGCTGGACGATGCCCAATTCGGGTTTCGCCCTGCACATGGAACTGAGACAGCATTGTTAGCAGTCTTGGATGACATGAGAATGCGGGCCGACAGTGGTCAAGCGGTCTTTCTAGTGCTAATTGACATGTTGGCCGCATTCGATAAGGTCAATCACCAAATCCTGATTCAGAGATTGGAGGAACTAGGTGTTGTTGGCAGGGCTAGGGACTGGCTTCGTTCCTATCTTTCCAACGGACGGCAGGCAGTGGCATTATTGCCATTTATTTCCCAGTACAGAGAGGTCAAACAGGGAGTCCCTCAAGGCTCGTCCATCAGCCCAATTTTGTTTAATCTTTATCTCCGCCCCCTCATTGCTCTAATAAAATCATTTGGCATTAATGTTATCAACTATGCTGATGACACTCAGCTTGTCTTTGCGGCAATGATGCAGTCTCCCTGGAAAAATTCCCTAATTGTATGCACAGGACAGCGAATTGGTTGAGAGAGAACTCCCTTCAATTTAACGGGGAAAAAACTGAAGTCCTGTGCTGCACCTCAGGTAAAGTTCAGCGCCCCCTTCCAGCAGTCTTTTGGCCAGATCGGGCTAATAACTGTTTAGTGCCCGCAAACACAGTGTGCAACCTGGTAGTGCTGTTGGACAGCAACTTACAATTGGATTCCCAGGTGAATAAAACAGTAAGCACTTGCCTATCTCTGCTCTGAGCCCTCCGGAAGATTCTGCCGTATCTACCCACCTCTGTCAGATCTCAAGTGGTACGGAGTATTGTTCTGAGCAGAATAGACTACTGTACTGCTCTCCTCTTGGGCACTCCAGCCTCTCTGATAAAGAAGCTACAAAGAGTTCAGATCATGGTAGCCAAATTGGCACTGAATCGGCCACGAGGAGCTTCGACCTCCTTGGCTCTAAAAAACCTCCACTGGCTGCCTGTTTTGCATAGAATTCATTTTAAGGCACTATGTATTGTCCATAGAGCAGTACATAAAACCGGGCCAAAAGTATTACAAAGAAAATTTGGCTGGTATTCCCCTGCCAGATCCTTGCGATCTTCTTCTGCCAACCTGGTCTGCATCCCTCATGTTAAAAAAGCTCAAACAGGTGGCAGATCTTTCAGCTTCACGGCAACCAGAACTTTGGAATGCATTACCTTTGGAGCTCCAACAACTTGACACCTTGTTGTTTTTTAAGAAGGCTCTGAAAACTAGACTGTTCCCTAGGGGCTAGTTCTCGGCTTATTTTCGCTCTGTTCTCGCGAGCTGGTAATCAAAGCGCCAGGATACCCTTGGGGTGACAGAAGCGCTATACAAGTGCACGTTACATTACATTACGTATGTATCTGACATTCACGGACACCACTCTGGCCATCCAGGATTGCAACCAAAATAGATTGAAAGTCTTGTAAAGAATCTAAAGCATGACAGCTCTTGTAAGAGGCAGAACTTGAGTAAAAACAACCTTCTCAAACAACTCGGCAGGAGTAAAGATCATTCAAACGTGGTGAAAAGCAGAAGGACTGGAGACTGGAGACGTAATGTCTTTCTTTCTGTGAAGGAATGAAGTGATGACTTCCTTGAAGTCCACGGTCACTATACCAGCAGCAGGCAAATAGTTCAGAAGGTCCCAAAAGCAGACCAATACATACTTATCTGGACATGGGTCCAGCAGCATGTTTGCTCTACGGATTGAAATAAGGCTAAGGCAGTCAGCTTCTGACTAGAGAGAGAGATCTCGCAGGACCAAGGGCAAGTGCAGGGATTAGCCACACATGGAACAAGTGAGAAGATGGAATGAAGCCAGTAGACATCCATTCTCTGAGGACACATTTGACAAACCCGAATACATTTAGAAGGCAGGGACAATCTGAGGATGCAGCTGTGCTTTGAGGTCATGCATAAGAACTACAATAGATTTCTTGCTTGCTTCATTAACTTGATACCCATAGTCCTTGAAATCGCAAAAGAGCCAAAGTTTTCAAATAATTGTGGATAACCCTATCTGTATTAGAGAAGCTGTGCAGGTGCAAGATTTTAACTTAAATTGCTGGGTAAAAATCTCAATCCGCACTAAGATTAAGACCCTTAAGCTTTAGCAGTAAATTTTACAAATCTTAAAGCAAGGACTCAGTCCTCTCGATATCATTTGCAGACCAATAATGCCTGAAATTCGGTTTCCAAAGCTCCACAAATGCAGTTTCCATCCATAAGAAGATGACAAAAGAGTTATAAATCTAAAATGGTAATGGAAGATATGCTAAAAGTAATACTCATAGAGCTGAATTGCGCAGGAAGACAATATGCCAGGGGCCATATTATGCAATGCGGCACATTTTCGTTGTTGCCGCTGGGTGCACCTTTCAAAAGGTGGGCTCAGCGCTAACAAAGAGAATGCGCCATAATAGATTGAAAGAGCTGCCCCCACGGCATTCGCAAACTTGAGCTGCCGTGGTGGTAGCGCATTCAAGTGAAATACGGAGCGGCTTTAAGCAGCCGCTCTGTGTTATACTGTGCAGGCAGCAGCCCTCCTGCACTTTTAAGAGGGGTGTGAGATCCCCTCGCAGGCGGGTGCAGTGAGTGACTGCGTCTGCCTGCAAGGGGATGTCTATCCTTCATTCCATCCAGAGAGTTGCCATCAGGGAGACACTTTCTAGATGGTGCATTGTCAGCACGGCTCCTAACAGCTTCTGTACTTTTGCGCCCACATCTAAAATATGGTGCAGATGCAAAGAGATTCCCTCATTCTCGTGGGGCCACGCCCCCATGCAAATGAGGGAACACCATCTGAAGATACCTACATGTGCACCAGCGCTATCTGTATTACAGAAGGGGCTGCACAAGCGTCTTTAGCCCCTTCTATAATACCAAAGTGCCTCTGGGGCATACAAAGTGGGCACTAACGCTTATTGCGCCCCCGGGGCACTTTGTATTATGCGGCCCAAGATGTTCTGTTTTATAACTGACTAGCTTTTGAAAGTATAAAGACACAACTCACAATTGTAATATACAGAGAAAGGAAGAAAATGTGCTGATGTTGTGTGTAGAAGTATGGGCCTTCTTGGTGCTAATAAACTCTGCATCATTTGCAAGAGCTTTTATGGCTCCCCTGCCATTTTAACTTGATGGAGTACTTATAGCCATATGGCTGATAAAATGTTTCACATCCCTAACCTGGCAACTAGCAAATTCTTCAATGCGGAAAGAAGAAGGCCGGGAAAGAGTTAGGAAATATACCTGCAAGAATACATTTTCATATAGTTGCTTTTTTCTATTTATTCATCACTTAATACCAGTGCTTAACTTGAGCCTGTGGTTTCTGGTGCTCGGCACCGGCACCTAATTGCCAACACCAGCGCTTGTGACAGCCTCCCACAAGGTGGCACTGTCTTAGATGACCACAACAACAGTCAACAGTCAATTTTCGATTCAAAGCACATTAAAAATGACTATTACCTGCCTTCCAAACCATTCTTATAGGTTTGGAGGCCAGGAATAGTCTGACTTGTCACTTATAGGAGTGTGATTGTTAGTAGTTATGTTGTTACTATCATTGGCAGCATGGCAGGGGCAATGTGTGGTGCAAGTTGCAGTGCTCTCCTGATGAGAGCCCTGGCTCTTATTAATTTGCAAATTAAGCACTGCTTGATACCAAAGGTCCTGGATTTAAGTAGGCATTAATAAAAGAATGTTATTGGTTCCTATAATGGTGGTACTACTCTTATTGAATTCTTGCAAGTTACACATAGATCCCTACACTGACCACTTGATTAACTAAACTATCCTTCAGGCTCTTAACATAATGCAGAATAAAAGAGATGCTTAGAATAAGCAAATTGAGACAGTTTGAGTTCAGGATATGCTTTGACTTTTGAATAAGTGAAGGACCTAACCCCACATAATTAGGCCCTCATTTAGACAGCCATGCTTAAAAAGGAGGTAAAACTATGATATGTTATTATGTTACTGCATATAGGACTTGTACTTTTTTATTTGTTTTATTTTATTTTATTAATTTTCTTAGAACAATCAACAGTGAGACTCAGTAATATAATATTACACTCACTTCCTGCATAATTCTAAATGCTATTGTTAGTTTCCTTAGTTTGATCTGCTGATGATTGCAAATGATGATTGCAGTCTCTACAATAAATTAAGTTGCATATTGCTTAAAACAAGAATTACTCTCCTTTACCCTAAATCATAAGGATAAGCACAATTAATGAAGTAAAAACAATCTTGTAGTGTTATGGAGGAGCATGCAAAGATGAAACTTAGCAAAATAATATTGGTCAACTCCTCTTTCCTTCTATAAATGAAGACTCAGTTAGACAGGTCCAGTAAACAAACTTTCAAAAGAAACAAACTTAGAAACATAGTGTTTGCCCAGTGTTTATATACAAAGATTAGACAATCATGACTCACAAACTGCAAAGATATAATTATATAAACACTCAGTACAATAAGCAAAAACATTCCAAATCCAAATCATAGAGCAAGTGAAATATAGGCGCATAAGGTTCAGTGGGATAGAATACTACTAAACTGATGCTGACCGAAGAGAATAAATAGGTTCCTACCTTATTTATGGCTTTTAAGATAGATGGATTTCAACAACTGTTAAGGAGTTAGGTCACAATGCACCAACCCTGCACAAGTCCAGTCTAATATATTCTGCGTATGAATCTGTGGATAAAATGAGAAACTTGTAAGTGACCCCTTCAGCGGAATGTCAAGATTTCATAAATGCATTGCTTCTTCGGGTAATGAAAAGGCTGTTTATGCATAACTTTGCCAACAATATATCAGCACACCATAGTTTGCTTTAGTCAATGCAACAAGCCATACCTTCAACACTTTCATCACTTTGAGAGTGCCAGAAATGTGCCATGTTGCTAGGCGCCCAACTCGAATCCTTCCAATAAATTGCTTTAAAGAAAACTTTCTGATATTAAATATAAAAACTGTGATAAAGTGCCATCTTTCTTGCCTTGGTATGCTCCCACTTTTTTCTGAACTGCTGATGTGCTTCGACTGAGTGTGCCCTGGGTTCCTGCCAACCAGGTACCCAGGGCCTGTGTTCCTTCCCTAAAACTGTGGTGAAACTAAAACCCAATTGGCATCTCTGGCCACCTATCAGCCCCTAGTAAATGGTACCCTAGGCACCTAGGGCATGGTGACCAGAGAAGACCCAGAGGGCTGCAGCACTTATTGTGCCACCCTCAGGGGCCCTGTACTCTGACACCCACACACTGCCTTTGCAGGCTGAGTGTCTAAGTAACAGAACTAAACAGAGAGTCGATATGGCACACACCCCTGTGTGCCATGCCCACAGAACCCACTGCCCTGGCATACTTCAGTCACCCCTCTAGCTGGGTGCCCTATGCCAGAGGTGTGGGAACAGGTGCATGAGCCCTGTGCCCCTATGGTACCCAGGGCCATTCCTGGGCACTGTTAGTGCAGTGATGCCATTCAGAGTATATGGTGCTGGGAGGTTGTCATTACGAACTCCACAGCACCATAATGGCTACACTGAAGACTGACAAGTTTGGTACCAAAACTTCTCAGCACATTAAACCCGCACTGATGCCAGTGTGGGATTTAATGTAAAATGCACCAGAGGGCATCCTAGAGATGCCCCCTGAAAAACTAACCTACAATCCACATCTGGGCTGAGTGGCTGCCGAGGCTGCCACACAGCAGACATGTTGCTGGACCCCTGGGTGGAGAGCCCCCCCACTCTCCTGGGCCTTCAACAATGCACATCCTGGGTGAGGTGCTAGGTCTCCTCCCCCAGGATGGGCAGGGGGAAGCTTCAAAGGCATGCCGCCTCTGTGAGCTTCTCCAGACCATTTGCTGTACCCAGCAACTGGCCCCCACTGGTTCTGGCCCCCACTGGTTCTGAACCCCACTCTGGCGGGAAGACTGGCAGGAAAAATTACGTCAGGAAGGGGGGTGTGCCAGCTTATGCCAACCCCACCCCTCAGGTGGGGGAGACGAGGTGAAGCACGACCCCGGGCTCCGGCCATCGTGAAGATGGGGAGCCCTGACCAATCCCAGCTAGGCTCCTGCCCCCCTCCCACAGGGGAGGAGCAGGCTAGGGGGTGTACCCACCCCAGGACAGAGACCTATTGGTCCCTGCCCTTGCCCTACCTGTAACGCCCCTGAATTCAGTATTTAGGGGCTCCCTGAACCTTACTTCCTCAGATCCCGATAAGAAAAGAGGAAAGAAGATCCAGAGGAAGAAGATCCGCTGTGCAGCTGCTAACAACAGGATGACAACAACTGACTTGGCCCCAGCCCTACCGGCCTGCAGATCCTGGAACCTGTTGTTGCCTAATCCCGGCGACTCCTGCGGACAGAAGCCTTGGGATACCCAGAGGACCTGCCTGCCTTGACCCTCTTAAAGCCTGGGACTCCCATTGCAGAGGCTCTGCTGCAACAACACCCCTGGTGCCAGCCAGGAAGCTCCGGACAAACCCACTCTACACATGCCGAGCCCGGCCCGTGCCTGAGGGATCCAGGACCACGAGGGCGTCCCCCTGGCGACTGGGACCCAAAGACCCTCCTCGATGACCCCGACGACGCCTGCAGCCTCAGGACAGAGGACCCCTCCGACCGCGATCAGCAGGTGGTAAGATTTCCCGACCTCAAAAGACACCCCTGCACCCGGCACCCCACGGCCCCCTGTGCCCAACTCCTGGGTGCTTACCTATCCTCCAAGACCCCATCTTACCCCTCGAAGTGTTGGTCACTCCAGAAGATCCTTTGTCCCTGCGCCTGCAGAATTTGTTTCCTTTTCAAGTTCCTCATTGAATAACTTCGAGTGCCCGACGTCTCAAAAGCACCCTGCACCCATCCGCCCGAGTGCCCCTGGCAGTGCAACCTATACCCTATCCTACTTCCCCATTTGCCCTGAGAAAGTGACCAGGAGCCCAGCTCCCACAGCTGTGTGGCCTGCTAGCCAGCAGCCACCAACCGGAGGCCCCCTTTCCCTCATTGGATAAAATTGGGCCTAACTATGTCTGCACCCGGCCGCCCCTGTGCCGCTGGGGGTGAACCAACTGTACTTACCTGACCCTGGGGGACCCCTGAGTCTATGCCCAGAACCCTAACTTCACCAGCCAAGTACTCACCTGGGAACCGATAACTCACTTACCTGCCTTTGGATAACATTACTGGTTTGACAAGAAAAATCTTCTAAGTGTGAAGTTTTGGAAACTAAACATATTCATATAAAATCACCCGAATTCCGAAGTACTCACCTGTGATCAGGGGAGAAGCGAGTACTGTACCTTGTAGCCCAGTACTGAACAGCAAAAGTAATCCTTACCGGGTTTACTAGTAACTTGTATTTTCTCCATAGGAATCCATTGTCTGCTTTTCTATGAAATTTCGTCTGTATACTTTTGAAAACTAGAAATATTCTTTAAAAATCACACGAAATACTGAAACGTAATCACTTACCTGTTTTGAGTTGAGACCCCTGTGCTGGCCCCAGGAGACCAGTACTGGATTACAAAAGTAACAAGATCGTACTTTACCAGCAACCTGAATTTTCTCCCATTGGATAACATTGCCAGATTCCTGTTGAAAAGTTTTTAAGTGTGAACTTAATAACTCTTTTTTTTCCTGAAAAATCACTACAATACCTAAAACGTTTTTGCTAAACTGTTTTCAGCTTAGACCCCAGGACTGAACCTAGGAGCCAGTCCTGGAATTACCAAAGTAATCTACAAAGTAATCAACTGTGTTTATATAAGGTAATCCATTTAGCTCAATGCTAAATTGTGTGTAGAATTGTGTTGCCTACTGCAACCCCTGTACTTATTGTCTTTACAAAGTTTATTGCCTTTCCGCAAAGTACTCATCTGAGACCTCTCATATTGAGAACAGTATATGTTTTTGATACCTGTTGGTTCTAGAAATAAAATAACTATATCTTTTGATATAAAAACAATTGGCCTGAAGTTCAGTCTTTGAGTGTGTGAAACCTTTTGCTGACTGAGTGTGTTCAACAATTGCTTTACACTGTCCTCTGGTACTGCCTTACTGCTCGACCAAGCTACCACTTTAGAGAGTAAGGCCACACCTGGCTTTAACCTCTGTTAAACCTTTAGGTTTGTGGACTCTATACACACTGTACCTTGTTCTGGTCCAGTATATCTAGAGCCACTTTCTCACAACAACCATTGGCAAAGCCAATAAGTCTGGCCCTGGTGGTTAGCATTGTTGCTTTGTCAATAATTATTTTGCACAACGTTATTGTTGGAGAAGTTGCCGGCACCTCATTGATCCAAAAATACATTGGCGAAAAGCAAAAGTATTTTGCTGGTTTCAAAAAGCACATATTGCCATTGTAGTCCCAAGCACATAAGGGAACTACTTTGTGTCTAAATGTGCTCCTTGTGAAAGAGCAGAATCCCATCACTCACACAGTTCGCCAATGGCTGAAGAGGGCTGACCCACTGCCCTATGCTATATCGCGGAGTGGGACGAATAAAAATATGAATGACACTAAAACAGACCATTAGATGAAAAGGACTGGCTCAAAACTCCTACAAATAAGTATATCATATATAATTTCAGTAAAATGAAAAGTTCTTAGCTAACACCAGACTTAAAAATAACAATTTAGTGGTCGGCATGTTTTAACTGAAAAAGGAGCAGGAAGTCTAGTCTAGAGATTTGAAAGTGTGAAATAAAGGTGTGAATGGAAAGTGGTAGTCCTTTGTCTATGTCCTCTACAGTGTCACCCGACCGACAGAATAAACAGCAAACAGCCTTTTTTGCTCCTCCTGTAACTTCTCAAGGTAGGTCAGAGGGCAGCAGCTGGTAGCTTTGCTAGTAGGTAAAGTTGCCTTACAAAAATAATGAGGTCAGATGGGGCATTGGGTCAGCCCGCTAGTATCAATCACAGCTGAGAATCAGAGAATGAGAAATGAAGGCCAGCACTGCAGGGGAGAAGGCGCGAGGGAGGGGGCAGAGAGGGCGCTATGGAAGGGAGACTACATATGAACAATGCCACTGATGAAAAGTCAAGCTTCTAAATGGCTGATGAGAAATTGGCAAAGGTACAGTAGGTCTAAGTTGTTGTTACTGTGGTTGTGACACAGTTGCTCTGCCACTCTTCAGCATCCGGCATTTATGCAGCTCAGATATGCACAGCGGGAATGCTGATGTAACATCCCAGAAAAGTGTTTATGTTACACGTAAGGGATGTGGTTATGCAACATCAGCTTGCCGAAAGAATCCCTGCAAAGTGATGGTGAGGAGTTAGAATATGTAAGGGACTGTCATCATGCTCCATAATTGAACCAGTCATTTTAGAGCAATTATACTATATTGAATCCAGGATTATGACAAAAAACAAACAACAGGGTAGCGTTGGTACCCAGAAACCAGGTAGTGGCACATCATATCTGCTGCTTAGGTATATCAAGTAAGGAAAACAACTTAGATGAAGCACCACTTTGCACAAGTCACATCTTCCCAGCTACTGCAACCATGTGTACTTTTCTAATGTGTAAATACCACCGTATACATTCTGATGTCCTTCGGACTCATTTCTCTACATGGTTATGAGACTCCTTGGTGACTTGTACTTTCTTATAATGTATGGCAGGGGGTACTTTATCCCTTATATATTGAGAGAAAAAGAAGCATTATCCACTGGTACCAAAAAAGCCTAATACAAGGTTCAAATTAAAAGAAATTTCACAATTCACCTTTATGGTGTACTGGAAATCTTTCATGTAGAGCAGCCACACAATAAAACTGCGTCCAGTCCAAGCTGGAAGGGAACAGGGTAAACATCTCATTGTTTGCTGCTCTCCTGGGGATAGCCCTTCCGGCAACAGATGGCGGTTCCTGGTCCTTTGTAAACAGATTGCCTTTTATGAGGGCATATGGTAAATAGCTAAACTAAAATATGAAAAAGACATCTGCTGGCATATATTGTAGAGATGAATCACCTATTGTGATCACCAGTGCATCGAGCAACCATCTTAATGAACTGCTCCCCTGAATCATTGCAGGGCCACAAGCTGGGGGCATAAACATATGCATTGAGCAATAGTTGTTTTTTATTTCAATGATTCCATGCAAGAAACATGCTTTGCGTTATCAAGTTTCAAGTTTCAAAAGACCTTTATTCGAATTTGTTAAAATTCATAAAAGTACCGAACACATCAAAGAACATATACATTCGCATAATACAAAACAGTTAAATAATTTACATTTCATAGTGACAAAGCAATTCATACAGCGGTTAGACAATAAATTTCATTTACTTATAAGGTTTTAGCAGTATTATTTTGACTGAATCTGATTTCAAGGACTTTCCATAGTCTTGCGTGCGCGTATGGCTAGTCTTAGAAAAGTGCTAGTGCGAAATGTCAGTTCATCATTGTCCAGGGTGAGCAGCAGCATATAGGATTCCTGAAGTGTAAGAGGTCTAAGTTTTCTAAAATATGGGGTTAAAAGCCATTTGGTATATCTCGCATAAAATTTACAGAAAAACAGAAAGTGCAAATCGTCTTGAGTGCTTGTACCGTCACAAGGGCAGGGGGTAAGGTCAGTATGGTGTTGATACCCCAGAGGAAAAGAAAGCAAAAATTTCACAGTTCCTGCCCTTAGACGAAATAGTAGAGATCGTTCCCAATTTGACATAGGCAATGATAAGTAGGGTGGCATGATTTGCATACAAAGACCATTACCAATGTATTTTTTGACCCCTGATTTCTGTATTTCAATTCCAAGCCGTTCATAACGGTAAAGTGCATACAGTGCCTTTTGGACCTCATATTTGTCCTTTGGTTCAATGGCCGTTGGCTCAGTGAACAAAATACCTCTACCAATTTCATTAAATATTTTAAAAACTTCCTTAAGCCAGGGGATCTGCATGCCATTTTCACTATTAAGGCAATCCCTAATGATGTTTTGCGTAAGGGCGGCAGCCTCATTCCTTTTCGTTATCATTTAAAGTTAGGAGTGGGAGAAGTTTCCTGGAATTTCTCTTGATATTGTTCCCAAACTTTTTTGCGAAGGTCAAAAAAACAGTTGGTGAACAATCTCCTGCAAGTAGGTTTTTGCTGAAGAAAAACGGTCAAAATGATATTAAAGGATAATATACCTGCAAAAAATCTTCCATGGAAAATACCATTTACATTTCAAATTGTAAGAACTGTACACGTCCTGAAAATTCTGCTACCAGGTATATATGTATATATATCCACAAAGGTGCCCAACAAAAAGGAAGAGGAAGAGCCCACGCAGGTAAGATCTGCTTTTCGATTTTTAATAAGACTGCTGCAAGAATGAAACAAGTGTGCCTTCAGCTTAGTTAAAGTTCGAGCCGATGCGTTTCGTGCTGTGTGCACTTCTTCAAAGGCTCCTTTGAAAATGCGAAGAGACTTACCCGGCATTTACATTCAATTCCAGTACCTGCCCATCGGGGCGTGGCCACTCGCGAGGCCCTGATGGTACTAAAAATTACAAATAAAGAATAAATAAATAAAATAGAAAGGCCGGCCACAGGGGATGGGGTCCCCGGGGCCATAAGTGGCCACAGGAGGGGGGCAACACAGCCCCCCTCCAAAGAAGAAAAAGAAAATAAAAAAAGGCCATGCCCCGGGGGATGAGGTCCCCGGGGCTGATTAAGGCCTCGGGAGAGGGGCCACGCGGCCCTCTCTCAATTTTTTTATTTTTAAAAAAAAAATTAGGGGGACGGCCCTGGGGAATGAGGTCCCCCTGGGCCAAAAAATAAGAAAAAGAAGGGGGGCTATGCAGCCCCCCTTCTTAAAAAAAAAAGAAATACCGCTATTGCGCCGGAGGCCATGCCTCCTCCTTTCAGTGCTCTGCAAACGCGCCCCCTGGCACGTTTGCAGATGGGGAACAAATTCCCCTTGAATACTGGGGGTCCCTGGGGGCCAACTAGCCCACCAGGAACCTCCAGTATGCGCCAGGGGGCTGCGTTGCAGAGAAGCGTTCTGAGGCCACACCCCTTTTTATACCTCTCGGCAACGCAGCTCTGTGGCGCTTAGTGGAGGTAGCTGGTGGACTAGTTGCACCCCAGGGTCCCTCAGGATTCAAGGGGAGTTAATCCCCCAACTTAAAACGCACCACGGGGCACGTTTGCACAGTGGTGAAGGGAGGGGGTGGGGCTTGAGTTCACCTGTGTGCAAACACACCCTGTGGCGCGGTTTACGTTGGGGAATTAATTCCTCGTCAACTCTGAGGGTCCCTGGGGGCCAACTAGCCCACCAGTTACCTCCAGTAAGCGCCACGGAGCTGCGTTGCAGAGTGTTGTAAAAAGGGGTGTGGCCTCTGAACACCTCTCTGCAACGCAGCCCCCTGGCGCATACTGGCGGTACATGGTGGGCTAGTTGGCCCCCAGGGACACTCAGGATTCAGGAGGAATTAATTCTCTAACTTAAAACGCGCCACAAGGCGTGTTTGCAGACATGTCACCTCAGGCCATGCCCCCTTCCTTCATCACAGTGCAAAAGCGTCCCGTGGCGCGTTTTAAGTTGGGGAATTAATTCTCTTTAAAAACTGAGGGTCCCTAAGGGCCAACTAGCCCAACAGGTATCTGCAGTATGCACCAGGGAGCTGCGTTGCAGAGAGGTGTTCAGAGGCCACACCCCTTTTTACACCTCTCTGGAATGCAGCTCTGTGGCGCTTACTGGAGGTACCTAGTGGGCTAGTTTGACCCTAGGTACCCTTAGGATTCTAGGGGACTTAATCTCTCAACTTAGAACGGCCACAGGGCGCGTTTACACAGTGGGGAAGTAAGGGGACGGGGCCTGAGGTGACGTGGGCAAACACGCCCTGTGGCACGTTTTATGTTGGGGAAATAATTCCCTTCAATCCTGAGGGACCCTGGGGGCCAACTAGCCCACCAGGTGCTTCCAGTAAGCGCCACTGCGCTGCGTTGCAGAGAGCTGGTGCAGGCCGTGCCCATTTTCTCTGCAACGCAGCTCTGTGGTGCTAACTAGAGATACCTGATGGGCTAGTTGTATACCCAAGGGACACTCAGGATTCAAGGGGACTTTATCCCCCAAATTAAAAGGGGCCACAGGGCGTGTTTGCAAACGTCAGCTCTGCCACCCCCTCCCTTCACCGGTGTGCAAACGCGCCGTGTGGCGCGTTTTAAGAGCTCGTTTTAATCCCCCTGCCCTATTATATACTAGGGGCTTACAGAGGAGGTCATGCTAATAACAGGGGTACCCCAACGCATAGTGTTCCCTAGTGTATGTAGGTGTTTCAACTGTATTCTAAGTGTGTTTTAACATAGCACTGGCTCTAGGACTGGTTAGTCAGAGTCAGTTACCACCAGTACCCATCCAAAAAAGTTGAGGGTACAGGATGATTTTGCAACAAGGCCTCTTTCTGCTCCTCTGTTTGTTCTCTCTGCACGTCTTCCTTCCTCCTGCACTTTTCTTCGTATTTGATGACTTTTGTTGCTTCTTTCTGCATTTCTTTTTCTTCTTTCACTGTATTTTTTCTTCTTTCTTCACATGTCCTACCTCTGTAGGCATAGTTAGAAACTAGCATTTAAAAAAGCTTTGAAATTCACTTAAAAAACCATAGGTTTCAGTTACGCTAAAGTTAGGAATTTACATTTAAAAAACCTTAGAAATTCACAGAAAAAACCTTAGGTTTCAGGCATGTTATAGTTAGGCATTAGCATTTAAAAAACCTTAGAAATCCACAGAGAAAACCATAGGTTTCAGGGGTGTTAAAGTTAGCTGGGCATTTCACTTGTACAAAACCATTGAAATTCCCCCATTATAGTTAGTTCAGCTAACTATAACTCGAGCACCCGCAATGCACTTCTGATGACGTCACATATTACATCACTCATGACATCACTGATGACATCTCAAATGACATCACTGATGACATCATCCTTGTGATAGAGTGGCGGACTTCTTCTCACCCTAATATAACCTTTGATACACATATTCAAAAATAGAAACTAAAGTTTAAAAACAAATGGACATACCAATACCAGTTACAACAACTTAATCAGTAATTCCAAAATCTACATACACATCCACTCATTCACCAACAGCCCTATGTAGTCACTCATACATGTACTCACTCATCATATGTAATCATACACCTATACATCCTGTTACACACCGCCACTCATTCATAGTTACTCACACACATAGTCACTCATGCTAATAAAGAATAAAGTATCCATTTACAGTTATACACACACCACTACACTTACTTCTACAGAAACGTTCACATACTTATTCTCTTAAACAATAACTTATTGAAACATATACTTATTTATACAGGAACTCTTCCAATCTCTCACTCTCACATATACTCACTTATGTACACCAATACTCACATATACTAGTTTGAAACATATGTAGTTACTCATGAAGACACTATTAAGACAGTCATTCACTCACTAACACACCCATACACACACTCATCCACCCATAGAGTCTTGCGCACATGCTGTCTTCAAAACACATACAAACAGTGAGTCACTCATTCATGCATCTACGCGCAAAGTAATACCCCCACCGAACCATACAGATACTCAGACACTCATACTGATACTCAAAAACCCAACTAATAACCCATATAGACACTCGTGTAGCTACTCACCAACCCATGCAGCCACTTATGCACAAAGTGAAAGACTGATTTAGATATTTATATATTTAAACATTACTTACTAACCCATGTATTTACTAAGATACACTTAATCAGTCAGTTATACAATCAATTTTACAAAAAAAACATCCATTTAGACACGTATTTACCCATTTATTCTTCCATCGACCTTGAGATATAAATATATAAAAAATATTTAATTTTTAGAAAGACACACATTCACTGGATGATGTCATCAGTGATGTCATGAGTGATGCCACTGACCATGTCATGAGTGATGTAATATGTCACGTCATCAGCAGTGCATTGCGGGCGCACATGTTATAGTTAGCTGAACTAACTATCACAGGGGAATTTCAATGGTTTTGTATTAGTGAAATGTCCAGCTAACTATAACGCCCCTGAAACCTATGTTTTTTTCTGTGATATATATATATATATATATATATATATATATATATATATATACGTCAACAATCAGCCCCTGAGCTCCAATAAGGCCCACTACGCTCTCCGCAAACCAACCAGTGTTACTGCCTTGCTGATGCACACAAGCCACGGTCTCCAAAAGTGCTGCTTCCGAGTCCGACACGTTTCAAGTCTGTTCCGCCCCTTCCTCATGGACTGTGCACAGAGGTACACGACACATCACCACTATTAGTATCCACCCCTTTATTGATAGATACACCACCCTTAGTGGGTGTGGCACTGTAAACACCACCCATGCTGGTACATACATATATATATATATATATATATATATATATATATATATATATATATATATATGTTTCAGGGACCCCCCCGAATTTGAATAATTGGTGTCCCGGGGAGGTGGCGGTCCATGGGGCGTATGGGGGGGCTTGAGTCACCCACACAGGATGTTTTTTTTTAAACAGATGCCCCGGGGGTGGCGGTCCCCGGAGCTGCGGGGGGCCACCTGCCCCCTGCAAATATTTTTTAAAAGCCCCAGGGGTGGTGGTCCCGGGGGCTTGGGAGGGCCTTGGAGGCTCCCCCACAGGTTAGAAAAGAAGCCCCGAGGGTGGCGGTCACTTGCGCTGCAGGAGGGCTGCGTGCCCCTGCAACTCAATTATCTTGCCCCGGAGAGGTGGTGGTCCCAGACGCAGTGTGGGGGGATTACGAACCCACCACACTTTTTTTTTCCCTGCCCCCCGGACCTGGCCCACCTGGGGGCTAAATATTAACAAAGCTCTTGGGCGGATTCGCGGATCCTCCTCAGAGTTTGCTGACTTAAAAAAAAAATGCTTTTTTTTGGCCCTGGGGGTCCTTGTGGGACCCCCTGAGCAGGCCTAGGGGGGGTCAGAGTATTTCTACCCTGCCCCCTTTTCTTGTTTTACACCTTTCTTTTTCTGTTTTCTTGTGCCTTGGTTACCGAGGCCCAAGATTGCTGCCAACACTTCCTGCTTTGGAGTGTTGAAAGCCAATTAGAATGCAGCTCGTGATCCTCAGGGTGTGCGGATCCACCGCTCTTCTATATATCGATATTTTTATTTTTTGAGTTTCTCAGCAACTACTGAATGGATTTACACCATTTAAGAAAAAGAGTTCTTTCTGAGGCAAGGGCTACCTTTATGCCAAATTTGGTGTAATTCCATTCAGCAGTTCGACCTGTAGCCGTGTCTATAGTTTCCTATGGGGAATGCATTTTTTGACCTCTTTTTTTTAATTTCTCACGAACTACTGAACGGATTTACAACATTTAACAAAAAGAGTTCTTTCTGAACCAAGGACTACCTTTTTGTCAAATTTGGTGTAATTCCGTTCAGTAGTTGGGCTGTAGCTGTGTCGAAAGTTTCGCATGGGAATTAACATGGAGAAAATACAATTTGGGACCCCCCTTTTTCTCGGCCCCTGCTTGCCAAATCACATGAAACTTTCAAGATAGGAGCTGACCGGAGCAGGCCATAAGTTTTGATAATTTCACGAAGATTCGTCAACCGGCGCTAAAGTTATTGGGAAGACAAAAAATGAGTTTCCTATGGAAACTAGGTCCTAACTAAAACTACCTACTGGCGACCGCCAGTAGGTAATATATAGATATATATGTAAAACCTACTGGCGGTCTTCAGGCAAAAGAATTTTTTGACAGGCCTATAACTTAGGCGTCGTTTGACTAATCTTCATGAAGTTTTCCCAAAAAAGTGTCAAAGTAGGTTCTGTGTGTTTTGAGGGGATCCATGCAGTGGGGACCAAGAAATAGGTGCTCGAAAAAAGGATGCATTTGTAATGTTAATTCCCATTGGAACACGTTGTTGAACATACAGCCCAATCCACTGGAAGGAATTACACCAAATTTGGCAGAAAGGAAGATATTGTTACGCAGATTGTGCTTTTTGGTATTTGGTGCAAATCCATCCAGTAGTTTTTGAGAAATTCAAGCCGAAAAATACAAATATATCTCTGTCCGCAGATATTTTGTGGTGGCTTTGCAATTAATCGGGACTGCGTGCACCAACGGGAATGCTGTGATTGGGTGGATGCAACCTGAACAGAAAGTTGCTGCCGCCCTTTTATAGTTCGGGAATGTTTCCCTGGGCTGAAAATTTGTGTGAGAGCTAACATAAGGGGTCAGGGTGGAAATACTCTGACTCCATGTTTTGAGAAACGGGTGTGTTAGTGACACAAGTTATGTATCTAAAAGGGATTCTTTTATCTACGCGCGATATTCCTGATGATGCTGCGACCCCGCCTGACCCCGTGTACCATGGTGGGGACATCATAGATATCGCGGCGACACTGGGGATATTGGTGAAAATATCAAACAAATAAATATATCTATATTTGTACACACTCACCAGTTACAGTCACAGACTCAATTAGGCACCACAAACACATTCAGACACTTTTACACCCATTCACATACCCACTCACACACTTATACATCCAGTCACATACCCACTCATATACTCATGCACCCACACACATACCCATTCAGGTACTCATGCACCCACTTACTCACTCTGAGAGTGACACACCCATGTACACACCCACTCAGAGACTCACACACCTACTTAGAGACCCATTCATATACTCATGCGCACCATCTCATACCCACTCACAGACCCACCTAGACAGCCATGCACCCACTCAACCATGCACCCACTCAGAGGCCCACTCAGATACTTATGCACCCACTTACAGACTCACTCAGAGAGTCAGGTACCCATGTACAGACCCACTCAAAGACTCACGCACCCACTTAAAGACCCCATCACATACACACATATGTACTCACAGACTTATTGAGACACTCATCCACTCCCTTACACACCCATACATTCACTCACACACTCTGTCACAGATCCTGTCAAAGAGTTATGCACTCAGTTACTCACTCATATACTCAGAAACTCACGTACCCACTCACTTGCCCATTCAAAGACTTACGGAAAACTGATCCAGTGGAAGCGGGTCTGGCAAACCCTTTCTTCCTACTTATCTTTTATGGTATAGCTTAAAATCAGTTAATCTGGCCCATTTTCCTCTTGTAACCTGCTACCGACTGCTACCAACATCACTTAGGTCCTTTGATGGATCTTGCGTTGAGCTATAAGGGACCAGAATGTTCGGGGAATAAACTAGTGTCCCATGAGAACTGTTACCTCAAACTTTTTCTCCACATAACTTAGCACCTTTATCAGCCATGAATAAAGATTTCCATAGACAAAGAATATCACCAAAAGAATGAGACAGAATCGATGAAGGTAGTTGTGAGAGGCTGGCCTGGTATGTGTCGCACCAGTCCAGACAACCCCTATGGTGATTTAGGAGGTCTCAGACAACCTTAGAAAGCTACCCAAATGGATAGCTTTCTAAGGTTGAGAAAGTACTTAATAGATTTATTTGGGCACACGGGAAAACTAGACGGGCCTATAGATATATGACCCTCCCAAGAGAAAGAGGTGGGTGGGGGATACCTGACTTTAGGTTATATCAAATGGCGGCAGCACTTCAGTATATGCAGGGGTTAATTGGGGGGGGAGGAAGTGATAGCAGGGTTACGACTATGTCAACAGAAGTTTATTCTATAGTATTAGGGGCAGAGGCAGAAAATAATTTTTTAAATAGAACTGAGTTTGGTTATCACAAACGGACTAGGTTTAAGACAGTAGTGGCAGCAGGTAGGGTATGGATAGCATTCCTAAAAAAAATGAGGATGGGAAGATATAACAGGTACACCAGGCTCTATAAGAATAGATCTTTCCCGGCGGAAGTATTTGCAGACTTGATAATGTTGAGTTGGGATCAAAAAGGAATAGGGCAGATTGGGGACTTAATGGATGGGGAGGAGTTACTTCAATTCACAGATCTTAGCCTTAAGTATGGGATTGAGAGGAAAGATTTTTTCAAATACCTGCAGGTAAGGAGCTTCCTCTGTCGTAAGCAAGGTGGCAGTGCGGGTTTTAGTTCTAATGAAGTATTGGAGAAAATAAAAATGGGGAGGGACTGTACAATTAGATCTTTTTATGCATGTCTAGCAAAAAGTAAAATGGATGACTTAGAGAAAGTTGGCAACAAATGGATCGAAAAATTGGGTGGGGAGACTGGAAATTTTCAAGAATCTCTGGACATGGGATGTAATGTTCTGTGCTCAGGTCCCATTAAATCGCAACATTATAAGACTTTATTCTCGTTGTACCATACTCCCGCCAGGATAGCTAAATGGGGAGGCACCACTGGCACCACCTGTCCACGTTGTAATGCAGGGGATGCAGACATTATCCATATGTTTGCCACCTGCCCTCAGCTTTATTCACTGATCAAAAATATGGAAGATTTTCTTAGTAATACTCTTGACATACGAACCAAAATGACACCCATGATGATATTGTTCGGGAGAGATAATCAAGATGGTACTGATCAGAAGGAATTCATGTTTATAGCCACCGCAGTTATGAGATTAACAATAGCAAGAGCTTGGCTAGACAAGGTACCCCCAGGAATGCATGTATGGCTGGCAAATTTACTAGCTAGTTATAACCTCGAGAAAGCTATTTATGCACGCAAGGGGAAAAGGGGTAGGAGACTTGGGCTCAAAATCTGGGAACCAATAATCAAATGGAAAGAAAGGATGGCAATATAAGATACTGAAACAGTATATGAACTTTTGAACTGTAATTTATCTGGCAAGATAAATCTATATTGCTTATATTGTTTATATTATGTTAAACTTCAAACCAGCGAAATTGGAAATTTTTGATGTATAAAATATACAAATGTATGATGTAAAATACAATGTGCATATTAAGAAAAAGGAAAAATAAAAATTATTTATAAAAAAAAAAAAAAAGAAAGCTATCCAAATGGTAGCCTTGGAGAGCGGCCTTCAAGCTTAGTTTTGAAGGAGTGAAAAGTAGCTTATTTTACCAGAATGCAATCTTGTAGTATAGATTAAATTAAAAGAACCACACCAAGTATTTATAAAAATATGTATTTCTTATATAATTATCTCTATTAGGTTCCAATATCTCCAACATGGAGATAAGCACAATGCACACAATACTTTAGCAAAGTAACACAGTAAATAGCACAAAATACACAGTGGGCCCCGGGGGTCCCACACCATATGCTAAGAAAGTGGTATAAGAACCACAACTCATGTATGTATGTATGTATGTATAACACACTTATAGAGCACATTCTGTCACCCAACGGGCATCCTGGCGCTGAGATCAAGCAGATCCTGAAGCACGAGCAAAGAAGGATCATAGAGGAATTATCCTGACCTAGGAAACAGATGAGTTTTTAGTAGTTTTTTAAAAGAGGGGAGGTCTCCTGAGCATCTGAGCGACAGTGGCAGATCATTCCACAGCTTAGATGCCGTGAAACCAAAAGAGCGGCCACCCATTCGCTTTCTCCGAAACTTAGAAACAACCGCCAAATAGGCAGAGGCAGATCGGAGAGCTCTTGCGAGGAGACCTTGAGAGGATGTTGAATTGCTGGGGACCCAGAGACCCACCCAAGGTAAGTAGATAGGGATCCCACGGAGAGCGTGTGCCGTATGTGAACACAACCACATGCTCTGTACAAGTCTATGTGCAAGTCACGGTTGAATTTTTAAAGATTAGGGGCACTTCCCTTGGACTCCGAAGAAGCCCTGTGGAAGACAGAAGGTTGGAGAGCCACCCCACCCATGGATACCTTGGTACCCTAGTTACCTATCCCAGGGAAGCTAGGTGCATAGGTATGAAGTGGTGTCAGAAACCGCTGTCAAACCCAATGGAGGTCTTCAGCAAAGTGCCATTGCTGGAAGAGGAGAAAGTGTCCAGAGGAATCCAAACATGGATTCTTGAAGAGGAGTACCTGAAAGCAGAGGGGACAGAGTCTATGCCACTCAGGGGAGACCAGGAGACTTGGAAGACGAATGCCCTCCGATGTCGGGTGCTTCAGGGAAGATTTTAATGACCTTGACTCTGCAGCTGTGAGGACCAGGTGGTGCTGCGGAAGACCAGGACCTGGATAAAAGCTGTCCCACAAAGGCTGTGGAGTGCTGAGTGGTCGATGTCTGGCGGGAACACCAACAAGCCTTGGCAAGTGCAACCCATGCAGGACGTCGAGAAGGAGCAAAGTTGGGACCAGCAAGGTCCAGGTGAGTCACCACAGGTAGGGGACTCAGGGCAGGTCCCAAGCAATCAGGGGAGCCCAAAGAAACAAGTGTGACCCTTATGTGGACCCCCAGACCGGAGGCACCGGAGTCGCGAGAGCAGCTCACCAAAAGATGCAGGCCTGGATGCACACGATGCGATGTGGCTGAAGATTCTGATCTCTGGAGGTGCTCGAGGTTGGGGCTACTTGGAGCCCGAATATCTTCTTGCAAAGATGACAACAAGCCTTTGCAACTGCAAAGTGGCCGCTGTACTCAGGGGTTCGGTTATTGCCTCAAACATTGTGAGAGGGTAGAGCAGTCCTTGGGAGCTGTGGAAAACTACCACCTGTGATATTAAGCCCAAGGAGCCCTGAGGAGCTCAGGATCTGCAGACTGGTCGACTTAGTTGCGGCGCCTGTAAATTCAGGGGAATGACTCCTTCACTCCAAGGGAGATTGCTTCGGTTGTCCTTGATGCTTCACAGGCCTTGGAAGGTTCCTGTATAATGCACAGGCTCAAACGATGCAGCAGACTTGAAGGGAGACAAAGTCAGTCTTAAACGAAGTCCACCGAAGTCCTGAGTGCCAAGTTGTTAGAAGTGCAATGGTGTCTAATCTGAATCTTATCCCACAGCGAATCTAAAGACATACACCCAGGTAAGCCCTTAAGTACCCTAGGGAAAGGGTTGGGAGGATTCAGGGTACCCTCCCACGGGAGGGTCTGGACAGGAGGGAGGTTACTCCCATATCCTTTGTCCAGTTTGGCACCAGAGTGGGAGCCAACGGCTCTCAGGACTGGTTTGAACTGGACTATGCACAGTGACTCAAACAAAAGAAGAGGGTCAGTGGAATAAGAGTAAACCACAAAAAGGAGCAAGAAGTTGAAACTGACCTGACTTAGGTTAGTTTAGAAAGCCCTCACTCACCGACCTGGCCGGTGACATGCTTCATCGTCGGGCCCCACTAAAGAGGCCGAGTGCCTGGCCTCGAGGGCGTGAGTGGGCTGACAATTCCAGCGGCGATGTTGAGATAAGTAACCCTTGGGCAAATACCTGATAATTCGTTTCTTTGCTGCATTTAGGGTGTGCCAATTATGCCTCCACCCCCCTCCCGTGACCCATGGTGCAGATCGCAATCATTTTACAAGTGCGACAATTTTAATTAACTGAAATTTACGATCGGATCCGTGACCTTTGGTCCATTGATCTGAAACCGGAGCAGTCGCTCCCCTGATTTTAACCTTTCTAGCTACTTGGCTCGATCTAGTTTCACTAGTAGCTCACAACACCCCCTAATTCTAGTAGTAGTTTCCAGAGGGTACAGAGGCTGGTGATAACCATAATGTATAGTTGCCATCCACTGTCCTACCACACTTTTGGAGCACCACATTTATATGTTTGTGAACAAGACCAGCGACTTAACGTTTTGTTTTGTCCTTTATGTATGTCTGTGTCTTTTTCCTTTTCCAGGTGCAGTAACCTGTTTTTGGTAAGCCTCCTAAACCAGGAGTAACAGGGACTGGGCATTTGCTCTCCCTTTGCACTTTCACATTTTTACCTTTTTTTTCACTTTCATGCCCCTAGGTAAGGGTGAGCCTTAGAGTGCTCATACCGCCAGGGTTTAGCACAATTAAAAGTCCTGATGAATGCCTGGTAAACTAACACCGTTTCAGAGGCAGAAACATGTTGACTGATCTTATTAGTAAATGGAATTAACTATAAAATCAATCTTGGACTTAATTCCTGACACATAAACTAATTTTTAACTGTGTCCTAGTGATCTATAAATAAAGTTTTTTTGATATACTTGAGACACGTTTATCTTTATCCTTACTGAAAGCCTGTACACAATTAACCTGCTCCGCAGTATTTCTGGCGTCGCAGCACACTAAAGAGGCACTCAGCCCCTTTAGTGGGGCCCGATGATGAAGCATGTCACCGACCAGGTCGGTGAGTGAGGGCTTTCTAAACTAACCTAAGTCAGGTCATTTTCAACTTCTTGCTCCTTTTTGTGGTTTACTCTTATTCCACTGACACTCTTCTTTTGTTTGAGTACCTTGACCGGGGATTAAGAGTGTGTCTGAAATCTCCCTATCTCTCTTTTTGTTGTTACATATGCACAGTGACACCAAAAGTGCCTCTCATGCAGACTTTCTGGTGCTGGCACGCGCGCCCACCCCGCCCTAATACACTAAACACTGTCTGGGAGTTGGTCACACCTCCCTGTGACAGGATGCCTATTGTTCTACTGTAGTGTAGTTCCTATATTCCCAATAGGCTCTGCGCATTAGAATAATGAATACTGTAGTTTAGACGTAGGACTGAGGTCTACTAGGTCTCTACCGAATATATTAGACTTAATTGTGAGTGCCAGTTAGCTCAGAGGTCACTAGAAACGTTCTCGAATAAACAAGAAGGGATTAGTTTCTGACAACCGCATAAACATGACAACTTTGTTCCCCAAGAATAAGAAATCAATCTCTAGAGTCGCGGAAACAATAGATAGCTATTTTACTCAGTCAATCGTGCATGCTTTGTTTCACCAGAGGTGCTGAGAAAACAGAGAGACGGGTGTTTTCAATAAAAGTATTTATTGAACAGTCTTCTGTCTCAAGCATAAGAAATGTACTGCTACAATAGTAATACTGGTTATAAAGTACAAGGCATATAATACGAAGAGTATTATAAAGTAGTACTGTAAAAGCATGATATGGTTTCTAAGCCATAAAAGTGCATTAAATGTATAATATACATACAGTAATACATAATGACTAAAAGTACTGTAAAAGCATGATATGGTTTCTGAGCCATAAAAGTGCATAAAATGTATAATATACATACAGTAATAAATAATGACTAAAAGTACTCAACTGGTGCTTCTAAAATATACCTAACCTAAGTCTAGTACGAGGGAAGAAGTAAGTGAGGAGTAGCCTAAGTTTAGTAGTTCTCTGCCAGGAATCTATTCCAAGAATTCTCTAAGAGGTCCAAAGCAGCTCCGTACCTTGGTTTTAGATTGAAGGAGGTCTTGCATCTCTCTCTCAGGACTCAATTTCCCAGATACCCGCAAGGGTGGCCTGGAAACACTGGAGCTGGATTTCTTTGCATGAGAAAAGAGAGCGGGTCTCAGTGCCTCAGCTGGAGGGTCGGCTTCCTTCGGTACTTGCTGCTGCAGGGCGTCGGGCAAGTAGATAGTTGATCTGCTCCAAACCACTGTGTGTTTGTCTAGGCAAACCTAGGCATATTTATACTTTGAAGGTGCCGAGTTTGACGCATGATTGGACTTAATAGCGTCACTCAAAGGCTAAATTCTTTAAAAACTCCAGGAGTTCTTGGAGAACTCAATATTCAAGCAGGAAGAAGTCCCTAGCTGCTGAAGGTGGGTTTTTCCAAGAAATCGTTGTTGATTCTCGGAACTTAGTGAAAGTAGCCATGCCGTATTTGGGCTGCAACGATTCAGAAAAGGGGGTGGTGATGAACAGAGTGTCTGAATAAAGCAGACCACTCTTACCCAGTCCAAAGATCAGGGCTTGATCCATCACCGTTATTTATCTCACTGCACCATCCCAGCTCAGAACCTGGCTATATGCAAATCAGTCTGTCCCTGGCCCAGTGCATCATGGGAACAGGGCAGACTAAACTACCAAGCCAATTCTTCACCAGAAAGGAGACAAGCTACCGGGGACCGGTTTCTGGCATTTCAGCCTTCTTCGGCCCGGCTTGCTTGAATCCTGATGGAGCAGTGAGAAAGGGACTCATGTCTGAGTATACCCTGCCACACCTATAGTGGCCAAAAACGATTCAGAAAAGGGGGTGGTGATGAACAGAGTGTCTGAATTAAGCAGACCACTCTTACCCAGTCCAAAGATCAGGGCTTGATCCATCACCGTTATTTATCTCACTGCACCATCCCAGCTCAGAACCTGGCTATATGCAAATCAGTCTGTCCCTGGCCCAGTGCATCATGGGAACAGGGCAGACTAAACTACCAAGCCAATTCTTCACCAGAAAGGAGACAAGCTACCGGGGACCAGTTTCTGGCATTTCAGCCTTCTTCGGCCCGGCTTGCTTGAATCCTGATGGAGCAGTGAGAAAGGGACTCATGTCTGAGTATACCCTGCCACACCTATAGTGGCCAAAAACGATTCAGAAAAGGGGGTGGTGATGAACAGAGTGTCTGAATTAAGCAGACCACTCTTACCCAGTCCAAAGATCAGGGCTTGATCCATCACCGTTATTTATCTCACTGCACCATCCCAGCTCAGAACCTGGCTATATGCAAATCAGTCTGTCCCTGGCCCAGTGCATCATGGGAACAGGGCAGACTAAACTACCAAGCCAATTCTTCACCAGAAAGGAGACAAGCTACCGGGGACCGGTTTCTGGCATTTCAGCCTTCTTCAGCCCGGCTTGCTTGAATCCTGATGGAGCAGTGAGAAAGGGACTCATGTCTGAGTATACCCTGCCACACCTATAGGGGCCAAAAACGATTCAGAAAAGGTATTTGGGCTGCAAGGCTTAGGCCAAATATGGTAGTGATTTCTATGCCTACACAAGGATATGATAAAGTATACCTATATAAGGGCATGAATCGGGAAAATTTACACTAGGGTCCTAGATTCATTTACAATACCCACTCGACGATCTTAAGTTCTATAAAGTTAAACGTATAAGCACTGAACATATCTAAAGCTAGTGTTTACAATCCCACCCCAAAATACATAACACGCACTTTAAATTGTTGTACAAAAGAAAAAAATATTGAGCATTTCTACATACGCATTTTAAGGAAGTGATGTCATTCTAAGCATAGAGTATGGTATCTAAATATGCAAACTGAATGAATCATGAATTTACATTTATGAAAATGGCTCTTAAATACAGAAAGAAAGGTCAAGACCATTTCATAACGTAACATATCATGTCAATTTTTTATATGAGGACAAGGCCAAATATTTTCTCTAGGCAGTGTTCAAAAAAGAAAAGAATTTCTTGTTCTCTAAGAATAGTTCTACTCTAAGCAGATTAGTCTGTGCCAAAAAGTTCAATGTTTTGGAGAGAAAAATTAAATTGGTTGTGAATAAAATAGAGTTCCAAAGTTAGAAGTCTTTGTTTTGAAAAAATGAAGGCCGAGTTTCAGAGTTCAGGGAACGCTGCGTGCATGAATCAAAAGTTATTCTCGGTGTCAGGAGAAAACATGAAATCATCTAGGCTCGCAAAGAAATCGTCTACCACAGTAGGTGAAAGTGGAACTACTTGATCAAGCAGATCAAATGTGCACAGATGAGAAGCATTGCTGTCTGCGCCAGGTGTCGCATTAGCAGTGTTCATATCAGATGGTACCTGTGTGCCTGTTGATCCTCGTATCTCACCCTCAGTTAGACTCACTGGTGAGACCTCAATGAATGCAGTCATCAGGATTGGTAGCCACTGGGGACAACACAATGCATGAGACGTTATCGGACCTAGCAATGCGTTGACATCCGATGGCAGGACAGATGGAAGTGTAAGACAAATGTCAAACACGCATTCTTCACCGCAAAGCAGGCATCGTAGAACAGGTAAAATGCAATCTTGTCAGATTGGTCTGAACGAAAGAAACCACGTTGTTTTCAGATCTCTTAAACGAGCCAAGCCAAGAATCTGTGTAATTCTCTCATGATACCTCATGGCAAGGAGGGTCCCTTCCATGGTAGTCTGGGTATCGTCGGTTACTGGACTTGCCATATCGGAGCAGAAGGAATAAAAATAGAATTCCTGCTACGAGTCCCAAGATGAGAGGCAGGCCACCGAACACAGAGGGCACGAAGTTTGGAAAAATGCTGAGGACTGCTTCAAATGGTGTTAACAGTCCCGAAAAAATCGTCTTAAATACATGTGTGATGACACTGGTATGAGACATGTTTAAGATTTGACTTACCATTTCTAAGAAATGTACTGGGCAGTTTGTTGATAGAAATGCATGTATCTCTGCAGATGTCCTCGCAACTTGCAGATCATACGTTTCTTTAGACGAGGTCTGTGGGACAGATTTTTGCAAAAGAATGGCTTTTATTCTGCTTAAAGTATCAATTCGTATAGAAGAGATATTCAGTGAAGGCCATAATGCCGTCCCACTGTCTGTCTTGTGCGTTGGATACAATACTTGCATACAACAAGTGACCATGGACGACACACTAACGAGATAAAGTTTTCCTGGCAACATGCCACAGCAGCTGTGATCATTCAACATAATGTAACTGCCATTGGATAGCTGCCTGAAAATGGGTTCTATCACTGTGGAGGGTGTACCGTGCAGGTGGCAAGAGAGGTTATTTGCAGAACCGTCGAAGGCTCCGTGTAAATTAATACCTTTGCATAAAAGTGTACCACTTAGTGAGTTTTTACAATTGTTACCACTAAGGAATACCTCTTTCCCCTTGTTCCAACATTTATGTGTGTAAGGTAAAGTCCAGGTCGACTTAATGTATTCTTTACCCAACCTTTCATACAGGCCTGCTGGTATATGCTGTAGACAATACTGAAATTGGAAAATCGTCACTGGTATCATGATGGTGCCATGAATTATCCATTCAATGACAAGCTTCTCAGAAACTGTCAATGGTAATCTTTCCACTTTTTCAATGCTCAGCACCGTATAGTCTGCTCCTCTTTGTGCCAAAGAGATTGGTTTATCTGTAAGGTTAAATACAGTAAAAAATGATGTTGTGTTGATTAGACGCCATGGCATGTAGCCTGAACGAAGATTTTGCAACGTCCAGCCCAACTGCATTATAGAACGTAATTGAGTCTGGCCATGTTGTAACATTAGCAAGTCCTGTTCCATTATGTCAATTGCAGAGGATACAATGCTGTCCAATAAATATATCCTGGAGGACAGAGTCGTTAACCCATTGTCCACTACAGAGAGAGTTTTCTCTAAATTAATACGATCAATTTCTCGTATTCTTTCTGCAGTTTCCATTTGCGTTATTTTCCAAGCTTCGTTGTACTCAGCGTCTATACCGGCGTATATGAAACGTTTTGCCGTGGTTTGCGAGGTCCCATTAAGAAATATCGCAAATCATTGCTTTCTTTAAGTAAAGATAAGTGTTGTTTGATTTCCGGAAGTTTGGATGTCTTTAGCCACTCAAGGCATAGTCTTCCTACACTATAAGTTGTTACTATCCCTGGATGTTGTCTCTGGGAGGATCTTGGATCTGGCCTGTTCAGTTTTAACCCCTGTGTTTTGTTCAGGAATCTATCTTGACAGTTATTGGTGTCTGTGGACAAGATTAACCATTTTTTCCTATCAGGATTAGTTCTGTTTTGTGTTAAAATATATGGTACGTCTACCTCCTTTTCTGTAGTATCATTACTCTAAGAAGTGGGTTTAGGTAAAGACCGTTTATTTAAATCTTTTATCTTAGCGAGGCTAAGACAAAAAGTCTGTTGAACAGTGTCATTTAAAAACATTATTTGTGCTGGTATAATGCAGGCTCTGAACAAGGCTTCTAAACCTTGTACCTGCCAGTCTTTCGTGCCCCAGACAGTTTTTGTCTCAATGTTGTCTTTCCAAAAGTCGAAACCTACTGTAGAAAGCTGAGCATAAAAGTTTGCAGAATAAATTTGTTTAGTGTTGGTCAACATTGTTTTCATTCCTGTCTTATTTACATTTTTGAAATAAAACGTTTCTGGATTTTTAACATTTAACTCTGAGAAGTGCGAAAACGTTTCATGAAATGTTTTTGAGCTGCCTTTTGGTGGCGTTGGACAATGTTCCCATTGATTATATGTAAAAACATTCCTAGGGCTTGCAGATTTATGCAAATAATGGTGACCATAATGATTAAAACAATACATTTGTTCATAATCTGATAACCCTTCTAAATAGTCATGTTCAGTAAATTTTGCAGACATTTCTAAATCTGACATCATATTAATAATAGTCTCAAAGTCCCAATCATCAGAAAATGTGCTGGGTGATACAAAGTCACTTAAAGAAACCTTGAACTGGTGTGCAATCTTCAGCATTTCTACCGGGCCATAGATGTCATATTCAGTTCTATCCCATGCTATACCACCAGGCTGTGATGTTTACTGATGACATGTGTCTCTTTTCACGATGGGATGATTTGTGAGGTTTTAGGACCAAGTTCATTTTCTGACTTGCTGTGTCCATTGTACTATATTTTCCATCTATCATTTGTCCCAAGCTTAAAACTAAAATCAGCCAGAGCGGGAGGAAAAATACACCTAAACCAATCCAAAATTCAATCCATGGTGAAACCAGATATATTTTCTCAAGTTGATGAAAGAGTTCTGAAGTTTTTTCTTTGAGAGTTTTATTTGCTGGCATTTCTTCAGGTTCACTGGGATCCTCAGAAAATGTATCAAAGTTGATGAAATAGCCAGAGGCAGTTCTGTCAATTTTAGGAATTGCATCAGGATTGTTATTAATCTTTGGAGTTGCTTCGTCCTTTGTTATATTGGTATAGTCAGAGGCTACATCATTGTAGACAGGTGTTTCATTACGAACTGTTATTTGGGTCTCAAGAGGCACAAGTTCCATGGCTTTGTTGCATGGCTTTTCTTACTGCAGGTTTATCATTTTTTTTTTTTTTAAGTTTTATTGTTTTATTGCAAGGAAATACAGCGAAGCATAATAAGCAGAATAACACAGTATATTCCAAAAACAAAATATATAGTAACTTTTAACAGAATACATAATGGAAGAAAAATGGAACAGAGCATAAAGAAAATTAAATCCACTCGGCAATTGGTGTCCATATCTTTTCCCCCATGATTCTTTTTTTAACCCCCTTAAGCTTATCAATAGCAGATTGTAGGAAGGGGGAGTCTCTAGTTGGCGCAGTGTAGCACTAGCGACAAGCAGGGACTCTCTCTTCCTCGTCAGGGCTGAGGGTTACCTTCCAGACAACCTCTGCTTACCCTCTAGGTAGTGTGGCTTAAGCAGTCTTAGGCTAATCTTTGGGGCATATAGGGTTAAACATTTGCAATATCACACCATCACAACCAACCCACCACACAAGGACACCAAACTGTATTTGTAAAAATATATATGTTTTTATATAAATTTCAAGCAGGCTTGTAAATACAGTCTTGATTCAATGCAAAAACGGTTCCAGTATACTTTCAATCAGGTTGCCACAGTTCTTCTCTTTAGCAATAATCAGTTAGCGATTCGGAACAGTTCTTGTTCAGCGTGACTCCCCCGCATGGGGATTCTGGGCTCCTTATGGTACTTTTCTCGGTCCTGGCGGTCTACCAGGATTCCTCCAGCGGTCCGCTGGTCTCTCTGCGCGGCAGGGCGCGGTTGACGAGGGAGAGAGAGCGGGGGCCCTGGGAGCGCTCCGCACGCAGCTCCGAGGGCTGGGCGAGGCAGCGGGAAGGAAACAGTACCTTGCGGGAGAGTTGATGGGGCGCAGGTCAATGCGGCAGTCCGCGTCGCGTTGTCTTCCGTCCGGTGCTTGGAGCGAGCAGCAGCTCGACTCTGGCTCGTGGGTTGACGTTGCTTTGCGGGCCGGGTGCACGGGGCCGGCGCCTCCGGGTGTCCTGATCAGGAGGGCGCACTTAGGGGACAGCGCTCCTCGGCGCAGGCCTCTATCAATCCAGGCGACGTTCAGGCACCCCACGCAACAGCTGTTTCTCGGACAGCGGCGGCGCGTCCAGGGGTACAAGACACGAAGGGGGGGCCAGCAGGCACCGGGCGCCACCTCTCTTCACGTTGCGAGCTGCAGCTCGGGTCAGTCACTGTGCTCGGATCAGCTGGGCTGATCTTTACGATGCTTCTGGGCCAAGCAGGCGGCGGTCACTTTGTTTAGAGGGAGGGCAGCTCCCAGAGTGTTGCTGAAGAGCGCGATGGTCACAGCGCGCTCCGCTTTTCCTGGAGAGGCTTGCAGAGGGGAGACAGCGTCTCGCAGTGATTCCTCTGTCAGAGGGTAGCGCCCACTGGTCCTGGGGCGCTGGTCAGGGGGCAAGTTCACAAGCAAGCCCTTGGAGATCTCTCAGCAAAGTTTGGCACAAAGTTTTACAAAGCAAAAGTCTTCTTGTAGTCTTTTCTTTTCCTCTCCTTCTGCAGCAAGGCACCAGACACAGGCAAGAGACAGCACTCCTCCTTGTCCTTCCAGGTCCTTCTCGTCGGGCAGAGTTCCTTCTGTAGCACAAACAGGATCTAATTTACAAGGAGCAAGGCTTCTTCTTTTATACTGCATTTCTTTTGTTCTTACAGGCCAGGGGGGCCTTTGCATAGCCACTTTCAGTCCTTGAGTACCTTGTTGGGTGCAATCCGGCTTCTGCTTTCAGTGTGAGGGGCAGGCACATCAGACGCTCCACAGGAGGTGGAGCCAGCATTGTGTGGACAGGGGCAGCCAGAAGCACCTTGTTGATGGGGCTTCGCCCTTCCTGGGCCAGGTGCCGGCTGAGTCATCAGTCGCTCCCCAGGAGGGTGGAGCCAGCATTGTGGTGGCAGAGCACAGCTAGATTTCGAGTCAAGGGGCACTCCTACCTCCCACTAAGGTGTAATCTTCGCATTCACCACCTGTCATCCCCCAGCCCTGTCACTCACACATCCCAGACAGTCAGATACACATCCCAGCAGAGGCGGGCTGAAATGGCTAGGCAAGCAAATGCTAACTTTCTAAAAGTAGCATTTGCAAACACAGGATATTAAAATAAACTTTACTAAAATAAATATTTTATTATCCTGAGTTCAGGCATACTAAACATGACTCTCTACCATGCTCCCTGAGCCTGCTGGGATTATAGAGCTTAATAATTCCAGCAGCCCATTGTGGCCTAAAGGAAGCAGGTAGCCTTACAATAGTGAAATACGAATTTAGTTGTACTTCACTACTAGGACATGCCACACACATCAGGGCTTGTCCTACCTTACACTCACAATGCACCCTGCCCTCAGGCCTACCATAGGGGTGACTGATATGAAGTAAAGGGAAGGTTTAGAGGCTGGCAAGTGGGTGCACTTGCCCAGCCAGCATGACAGTGCGAGACTGCACGCGGGTTCTGCGATGGCAGACCCCAGACACATCTTAAGGCTGCTTCTGTGGGTGGCGCAACTAGCGCTGCAGGCCCACTAGCAGTATTGGCATTCACAAGCCTTGGCACTCCTAGTGCACTTTACTAGGGACTAACAGTAAATCCAATGAACCAATCATGGACATCAATCACATGTACAATTTACAGTAGGGAGCACTTGCACTGCGGCACGGGTTGGCCGTGGCGCAGTGCCCTGAGTAGCGGAAAACCAGCAAAACATCGGAGGCACACCAGCAAAAAGTGGAAGGGAAACTCACGCCAAGGTGCCAGGTCTAACACGTGTCCCCTCCAGCTGAAATGTGGGGGGAACTACCCTTCCCCAGGGAGTTCCACATCACTAAGGCGGAAAAATTTGGACAGACCATCAGCGTTGGCGTGATCTGTGCCAGGGCGGTGTTCCACCGTAAAGTCCATACTCTCTAGAGAAATGGACTACCTCAACAGTTTCGGGTTCTCACCCCTCATTTGCATCAACCATCTGAGGGGCCTGTGGTCCGTCTGAACTCGGAAGTGAGACCCAAACAAGTAGGGTCTTAGCTTCTTCAGCGCCCAGACCACAGCAAATGCTTCTCGCTCTATTGCACTCCACCTACTTTCCCGTGGAAGTAACCTCCTACTGATGAAGGCTACGGGTTGGTCAAAGCCCTCCTCAGTCATCTGTGAAAGAACAGCCCCTACACCATGCTCTGAAGCGTCTGTTTGCACTATGAATTCCTTGGAGAAATCAGGAGCCAGGAGCACGGGCGCCGTGCACAATGCAGTCTTCAGGGTGTCAAAAGCCTTCTGACAGGTGTCAGTCCAAATCACATTCCTGGGCTGTTTCTTCGAAGTCAGCTCTGTCAAGGGGGTCACAATCGTGCCATAGCCCTTGACAAACCTCCTGTAATACCCAGTGAGCCCCAGGAAGGCTCTTACTGCAGTCCGGGTCTTTGGGGGTTCCCAAGCCAGGATGGTCTCAATTTTGGGTTGCAAGGGTGCCACCTTGCCACTCCCCACTTGGTGTCCCAAGTACACCACTGAACCCTGCCCAATCTGGCACTTGCTTGCCTTGATTGTGAGGCCTGCTCTGCGCAGGGCCATCAACACTTCCCAGAGGTGTCGCAGGTGTTCGGGCCAGCTGCCACTGAACACCGCGATGTCATCCAGGTAGGCGGCACTGAACTCATCCAGCCCAGCCAGCACCTGGTTGACCAATCTCTGAAAGGTGGCAGGGGCATTCTTCATTCCAAATGGCATAACCCGGAACTGGAAATGCCCATCTGGTGTAGAGAATGCCGACCTCTCCTTTGCCCCATCGGTCAAGGCGATCTGCCAGTACCCAGACGTTAAATCAAACGTGCTGAGGAACTTGGCAGCCCCTAGCCGATCAATGAGCTCATCCGCTCTGGGGATGGGGTGCGCGTCAGTCTTGGTGACTGAATTGAGTCCTCTGTAGTCCACACAGAACCGGAGTTCAGGTGTGGCTCCTGGCGCAGCAGCCTTTGGGACCAAGACCACGGGGCTGGACCAAGGACTGCTGGAAGACTCAACCACCCCAAGGGCAAGCATCTTGGAGACCTCCTCCTTGATGCAGGCCCTGACCCTGTCAGTCACTCTGTAAGCCTTATGCTTCACAGGTAAGCTGTCTCCTGTGTCCACATCATGGACGCACCAATCTGTGACACTAGGAACCAGGGAGAACAGATCTGGAAACTGCCCCAGCAACTGGCGGCAGTCTTCCTGTTGTTCGGGGGTCAGGGTGGGTGAGAGGTTAACTCCATCCACTGACCCATCTTTCTCGCAGGCCACTAAGAGGTCAGGAAGAGGCTCAGACTCCACCTCCATTCCATCATCAGTTGCCAACAACATGCCCACTTCGGACCTTCTTAAGTGGGGCTTGAGGCGGTTGACATGTAGGACCCTCAAAGGGTTCCTGGGCGTCTTCATGTCCACCAAGTATGTCACTGGGCTCTTGCGCTCCACAACCTTATATGGACCTGTCCACTTATCCTGAAGGGCACAGGGTTCCACTGGGGCCAGGACATACACCTCTTGTCCAGGCTGAAGCTCGACCAGAGTGGCATTCTGGTCGTACCACCGCTTCATCTCCTCCTGGCTGGCTTCCAGATTTGCCTTGGCAAGTTGTCTGAAGCACCTGGTTTGGTTTCTGAAGGCCAGCATGTAGCTATATACATTCTGGGGAGGTTTCCTGGGAGATTGCTCCCAGCCTTCCTTTACCAAACTCAGTGGTCCTCTCACGGGGTGACCGTACAGCAGTTCAAAGGGGCTGAACCCTAGGGACTTCTGTGGTACCTCGCGATATGCAAAGAGCAGGCATGGTAAGAGGACGTCCCACTTACGCCTCATTGGACCTTCCAGGCCCATGATCATGCCCTTCAGGGTTCGGTTGAACCTCTCAACCAACCCGTTTCCTTGGGGATGGTAAGGTGTGGTGAACTTGTAGGTTACACCACATTCTTGCCAAAGGGACTTCATATACTTGGATATGAAGTTGGTCCCCCTGTCGCTCACCACCTCTAGAGGGAATCCTACTCGTGAGAAAATTCCCATCAGTGCACGTCCCACCACGGGGGCCGTCACTGTCCTCAGAGGGATGGCTTCAGGGTACCGGGTGGCATGGTCCACCAAGACCAGGATGAACCTGTTGCCCATGGCTGTCTTGGGGTCCAGAGGCCCAACAATGTCAATACCCACTCGTTGGAATGGCGTACCGACCACAGGGAAGGGTTGGAGGGGAGCCTTGTTCTTCCCTCCGCTCTTCCCACTTGCCTGGCAAGTCGGACAGGTCCTACAATGAGCATTGGAGCTCTTGTGGATTTGGGGCCAGTAAAAGTGGGTGACAAGCCTGTCATAGGCCTTGTCCATCCCCAAATGTCCTGCTAAAGGCACATCGTGAGCCAGCCCCAGTAGGAAGGCTCTGAACTTCTGGGGTACCACCAGCACACGGGCTGACCCAGGTTCAGCAGCCTTAGGCTCTGAATACAGGAGGTCGTTCTCCCAGTACACATAATGTGTTTTGGCCTGAACACCATTGGCCTGGTCTGCAGCCTGCTGCCGCATACCCACGAGAGAAGGGCATTCTTTCTGCTCCCTGCAGAATTCCTCCCTGGAGGGTCCTCCTTCTTGCTGCCAATGGGTCAGCTCAGGCAGGTCCCCCAGTTCAGCAATCTGTTCCCCTGTAGGCTCCAGGGCATCCCACTCAAGGTCTGCTTCCTCCTGGACCGTGGGAACTTCAGGGGCCGGTTTCCCGCGCCCCCCTGCGCCTTCTCCCTAAGGCCGGTTCCTGGGCCTCTCCTTCAGGCCCCAGGACCTCTTGATCACCCCTACTGGCTGCCATCGACCGGGTGGTCACGCACTCCCAGTCAGGTAGACCCACCATCTTCAGGTGAGTCGTCTTCTCCACCTTTTCCCAAGGGGAGTGCTCCAAGTCATTCCCTAGCAAACAGTCAACAGGCATGGTTTTCCTCACACAGACCTGCAGAGTACCAGAGACCCCCCCCACTCGAAGGGAACTTGAGCCATCGGGCACTGACTCTCTGAATTATCAGCATTGATAACCCTACAGTAGGCATGGGGTACAACCTGCTCTTGAGACACCAGGTGCTGCCTCACTGCAGTCACACTGGCTCCTGTATCTCTAAGAGCCTCAGCTTCCTTACCATTGATGATCACCACCTGCCCATATTTCTAGTGTTAGAGGGCAGGTAGTTTGTAGGGACCATCTCGCTGTCTCCTAGTGAGACTAGGGTCATCTGAACGGGATCTCCACCCCCCGGGACCATCACTTCTTCTCCTAAGTGAACACTAGTCACTTGACGGGGCGGAGCACCAGTGGGTGCGGGTTTTCCAAACAGGCGACACTTGGGGTCACTGGATATGTGCCCCGGTTCACCACATTTGAAACAATTGAAGGGCCCCTTTGGAACAGGTCTACCTGTCGGGCCCCATTCTGCTTTGGGGGTGGGGGAGGCTGAGAACCTTTCTGCTGGTCCCCTTGGGGATTACTTTGGGGGCCTTTTTGGAACCCTTTCTGTTTTCCCTTGTCCCCCCCACTCTTCTGCTGGGGAACCTGCCCACCCTTGGCGGAGTCTCCCACTGGACCCTTGTGGACCCTGGTGCTGAGCCAGCGGTCCGCCTCCTCAGCAAGCTTCCTCGGGTTGGACAGCTTGCTATCAATCAGGTGTTGGCGTAACTCAGGAAAACAGTGATCAGACAAGTGCTCCCATGCAATTAAATCAAAGAGACCTTGAAAATCATTCACTTTGCTACCCTTCACCCAACCATCCAGTGCTCTGCAAAAAAAAGTCACATACTCCACATACGTATTCCCAGGCCGCTTAGTACACCCCCTAAACTTCTGTCTATACATTTCAGGGGTAAGCCCATACCTGTTCATTAAAGCTTCTTTCATGTGGGAATAGGATCTCTGGTTTTCAATGGGCAAATCTAGCAGGGTGTCTCGCCCTTCGCTAAGGAACCTTCCCCACAACCCCGCTCCCCAATCCTTGTCAGGGACCCGGTGGGAGGACATGGCTACCTCATATGCCCTAAACCACTGTCCTATGTCATCCCCCTTAAAGAACTCTTTAACTACATCTTTGGGGATGTGCACTCTTGACTCTACCTGCACCGGCGTTGTGCTGCCACCAGAGGGAGGATTATCCAAGCTTCTCTCTTTTAGATTCATCTCCCTCATTTTCAATTCGTAATCCATTTGGTGCTTTCGCTCTTCCAGAGCCATCCTTTTGGTCTCAAGCTCCAGTTGGATTTTTAATTCTGCCAGCTTCCTTTCATGATCCCGGGTTTCCTTCCTGTCTGCCAGCTCCTCTGGCGACAGGCCTCTACCAAAGCTGTGCACGCTGTCTGGTTTTTCGAGATCACCAGATCCACAGGTGCACCCTGCTCCTCAGTTGCATTCTGATCCTCAGGTGCATCTTGATCCTCACGGGTCTTTCTGGACTCTATCCAGGCTTTCAGGGCTTTGTAGAGTTCTGGTTTGTTCCTACACCCTGCGTGTGGAACCTTGAGCTTTTTGCAAAAAAACTTCAGTTAATTTCTGGTGTAATTATCCAGCTTTGCTGCATCCCATTCCACCTCCAACATCTCAGAGGTCGTGGACTCCGCTCCATCCAGGCTCTTCGTGCCCGGCATGGTTTCTACACCAGGGATCTTTTCTTGGCAAAATTAAAAACAAGCCTGTGGCCAAGTTACTGTACCGTAATCACTGTGCAATGGTCAGAAGCTCAGGTATAAACACTGCAAATGTAAATTCGAAAATCCTCACCGCTGCGTCCAATGTAGGAAGGGAGAGTCTCTAGTTGGCGCAGTGTAGCACTAGCGACAAGCAGGGACTCTCTCTTCCTCGTCAGGGCTGAGGGTTACCTTCCAGACAACCTCTGCTTACCGTCTAGGTAGTGTGGCTTAAGCAGTCTTAGGCTAATCTTTGGGGCATATAGGGTTAAACATTTGCAATATCACACCATCACAACCAACCCACCACACAAGGACACCAAACTGTATTTGTAAAAATATATATGTTTTTATATAAATTTCAAGCAGGCTTGTAAATACAGTCTTGATTCAATGCGAAAACGGTTCCAGTATACTTTCAATCAGGTTGCCACAGTTCTTCTCTTTAGCAATAATCAGTTAGCGATTCAGAACAGTTCTTGTTCAGCGTGACTCCCCCGCATGGGGATTCTGGGCTCCTTATGGTACTTTTCTCGGTCCTGGCGGTCTACCAGGATTCCTCCAGCGGTCCGCTGGTCTCTCTGCGCGGCAGGGCGCGGTTGACAAGGGAGAGAGAGCGGGGGCCCTGGGAGCGCTCCGCACGCAGCTCCGAGGACTGGGCGAGGCAGCGGGAAGGAAACAGTACCTTGCGGGAGAGTTGATGGGGCGCAGGTCAATGCGGCAGTCCGCGTCGCGTTGTCTTCCATCCGGTGCTTGGAGCGAGCAGCAGCTCGACTCTGGCTCGTGGGTTGACGTTGCTTTGCGGGCCGGGTGCACGGGGCCGGCGCCTCCGGGTGTCCTGATCAGGAGGGCGCACTTAGGGGACAGCGCTCCTCGGCGCAGGCCTCTATCAATCCAGGCGACGTTCAGGCACCCCACACAACAGCTGTTTCTCGGACAGCGGCGGCGCGTTCAGGGGTACAAGACACGAAGGGGGGGCCAGCAGGCACCGGGCGCCACCTCTCTTCACGTTGCGAGCTGCAGCTCGGGTCAGTCACTGTGCTCGGATCAGCTAGGCTGATCTTTACGATGCTTCTGGGCCAAGCAGGAGGCGGTCACTTTGTTTAGAGGGAGGGCAGCTCCCAGAGTGTTGCTGAAGAGCGCGATGGTCACAGCGCGCTCCGCTTTTCCTGGAGAGGCTTGCAGAGGGGAGACAGCGTCTCGCAGTGATTCCTCTGTCAGGGGGTAGCGCCCACTGGTCCTGGGGCGCTGGTCAGGGGGCAAGTTCACAAGCAAGCCCTTGGAGATCTCTCAGCAAAGTTTGGCACAAAGTTTTACAAAGCAAAAGTCTTCTTGTAGTCTTTTCTTTTCCTCTCCTTCTGCAGCAAGGCACCAGACACAGGCAAGAGACAGCACTCCTCCTTGTCCTTCCAGGTCCTTCTCGTCGGGCAGAGTTCCTTCTGTAGCACAAACAGGATCTAATTTACAAGGAGCAAGGCTCCTTCTTTTATACTGCATTTCTTTTGTTCTTACAGGCCAGGGGGGCCTTTGCATAGCCACTTTCAGTCCTTGAGTACCTTGTTGGGTGCAATCCGGCTTCTGCTTTCAGTGTGAGGGGCAGGCACATCAGACGCTCCACAGGAGGTGGAGCCAGCATTGTGTGGACAGGGGCAGCCAGAAGCACCTTGTTGATGGGGCTTCGCCCTTCCTGGGCCAGGTGCCGGCTGAGTCATCAGTCGCTCCCCAGGAGGGTGGAGCCAGCATTGTGGTGGCAGAGCACAGCTAGATTTCGAGTCAAGGGGCACTCCTACCTCCCACTAAGGTGTAATCTTCGCATTCACCACCTGTCATCCCCCAGCCCTGTCACTCACACATCCCAGACAGTCAGATACACATCCCAGCAGAGGCGGGCTGAAATGGCTAGGCAAGCAAATGCTAACTTTCTAAAAGTAGCATTTGCAAACACAGGATATTAAAATAAACTTTACTAAAAGAAATATTTTGTTATCCTGAGTTCAGGCATACTAAACATGACTCTCTACCATGCTCCCTGAGCCTGCTGGGATTATAGAGTGTAATAATTCCAGCAGCCCATTCTGGCCTAAAGGAAGCAGGTAGCCTTACAATGGTGCAATACGAATTTAGTTGTACTTCACTACTAGGACATGCCACACACATCAGGGCTTGTCCTACCTTACACTCACAATGCACCCTGCCCTCAGGCCTACCATAGGGGTGACTGATATGAAGTTAAGGGAAGGTTTAGAGGCTGGCAAGTGGGTGCACTTGCCCAGCCAGCATGACAGTGCGAGATTGCACGCGGGTTCTGCGATGGCAGACCCCAGACACATCTTAAGGCTGCTTCTGTGGGTGGCGCAACTAGCGCTGCAGGCCCACTAGCAGTATTGGCATTCACAAGCCCTGGCACTCCTAGTGCACTTTACTAGGGACTAACAGTAAATCCAATGAACCAATCATGGACATCAATCACATGTACAATTTACAGTAGGGAGCACTTGCACTGCGGCACAGGTTGGCCGTGGCGCAGTGCCCTGAGTAGCGGAAAACCAGCAAAACATCGGAGGCACACCAGCAAAAAGTGGAAGGGAAACTCACGCCAAGGTGCCACGTCTAACACAGATTCTATGTTATACATAAATAATAATCTGTGGAGAAGTGTGGCTCAGGGGTTGGAGGCGGCAGACCCGGAAGCTGAGATCGGCCCTGGACCAGGGTTCAATTCCCCGCCTCGGCGGGTCTTGGACTAAAAATTCCACGGTCTCGATAATTCTCGCTCCGGTGCCTTCTCGACTCACGGGTTCACGCTCTGCGACTCTGGGCAATAGCTTGCTTAATCTCCACAACGGCCCCTCGCGGCAGGATGCCTGGCTTTCACCTTGTGGATACCCTGCCGGGGCCTCTCACAGGGGAATACCAGGACGGGTTCCCTAGGCAAGCGCCAGGATGCCCTTTGTGGTGACAGGTCGCGCTATATAAGTATACCTACATTTACATTTACATTTACATTTTTCCCACCACATAAAAACGTGGGGGGATCCTGGCTGATCCATTCTTTAGTAATACAAGATCTTACTGCGGCCATGCAAAGAAAGAGAAAGTAAGAGATTGGTCTGGGCCTAGTAACAGTGTGGTCTATACCAAGTAATACTAATTCAAGAGTTATCTTTATATCACATTTCAAAATAATAGATAAAAAAGTTTCAATTTGTTGATACAGCAATGACAATTTAGAACAAAGAAAAAACATGTGCAATTCATCGGCTGCATACAATCCACATCGACTGCAGTGCATGCCTACCGTCGTACTCCATTTAACTACTTTACTTGGAGTATAGTAAAGATTATGGATACACATAAAATGTTGGGATTTCATCATCCCAGTTATAAGACACTCTGCAGCCATTCTAATCGACAATAAGATGTCAACATCCGATATACCTAGACTGTTAGCCCATTTCATCTGACATTGGCCTAGATCATCCCCATATTCCTGCATTAAGCTTAAGTAAATAGCTCCTATCCGGGTTTTTTTTTGTAAAAGCTCTAGTAAAGGAGTTTTAACTGGAGGGATTGAAGAATGATTCTGTAGGAAGCTACGAAGTTGTAAATATTTAAAGAAATCGTTTCTTCCCACAGAAAAATTAATCATTAAATCCTGAAATGAAACCATTTGACCATTATAAAATAAATCACCCAGATGCCTTACTCCTTTCTGCTGCCACCTATACATAATTAAATCATGAAAAATTTCTGGAAATTGCTCCATTGATATAAGGGGAGTGTAGAAATTTAGTTTCGTTAATTTTATGTTTTCGTATTTTTTGCCAGACTCCAAAATCTGATTTCAGCGTCTTATATTTAGTTTTTTTGTGGTAGCTGGGTTCTACTATTCTCAAGAAGCTACCCTTAACTTTCTCACCCACAATCATTTGATAAATTAATGGGGTCTGGCAATCTACAAGTTCGACCCTGTCACCCAAAATTAAGGGGGCAATATATTGTAAAACGGCAGAAAAATAATAAAAAAGAAAATAAGGGACATTCCATCTGCCACATTCCTTGCTAAGAATCATTTTCTTAGCAGCTTTTCTATGGCGTTTATAACCCCAAAGAAATCGAAGTGCAGTTCTCTCTAAATTTTTAAAGGAAAGTGGTTGGAAATCCAGAGGAATTGTGCGAAATAAATATAGAACCTTTGGTAGAACCAACATTTTTAAAATGTTAAGTCTACCAAAGAGAGATAGATGTAGATGATCAAGACGGTGTAATGAGGTGTTAGTTTGGGTTATAATAGGATTTAGGTTACGCTCTGGAATCTTTTCTATAGGTAGCGAGATTTTGATTCCTAAATATGTAACTTCTGAAATAGTAGAGATGTTTGCAGGTGGGTTTTCTCCTGAGCACAGAATTTGGGTCTTTTCCAGATTAAGTTTATAACCAGAAAAAAACCCAAACTGTTTAGCAATCTGATCAATGATAGGTAAGGCTGTTTGAACATCCGTAGTAGTGATCACAATATCATCGGCGTAAGCAAGGACTCAGTAGTTAATATTGGCTAGGTGTATGGGTTTGATATTAACTTCTAAAAAAAACGGTTAATTAAAGGGTTAATGTAAAAAGCAAAAAGTAGGGGAGAACAGGGGCATCCCTGACGGATAATTGCCCATTATTACGAATATACGCTCGGGGAGAAATGTACAAAGTTTTTAAAGCTTTAATGATCCCCTGTCCTAGTCCCTTCCTAAACAGAATTTCCCAAAGATAGCCCCAAGCAACCCGGTCGAAAGCTTTCTCAGCGTCTAAAAATACGAGTCCAATGTTAGACCGAGTTGCTTGGGACCAATCCTAAAAGGATATTACACGTCGAATATGATCGGCAGTGTCTCTAGCTGGGATAAAACCATGTTGATGCTTAGAAACTAAAGGGGAGATAATATTAGATAGTCTTCCCGCTAAAATTTTAGAAAAGATTTTACTATCAGTATTTATAAGTGAAATAGGGCGAAAAGATGAAGGTAATAACGGAGGCTTGCCTTTTTTAAGAAACACCGTAATAATAGAGTCATGCCATGATTGAGGGGCGTTACCTTGCTGTGCATTCAGATATAGGTCCAATAGTTCTAATTTTAACATATTCCTAAAGAATTTATAAAATTCTAAAGGAATAGCATCAGGTCCTGCAGCTTTTCCTGAAGCTAGCGACATTAGGGAGAGTTCGATCTCCTCCCAGGTGAATGGTAAGTCTAGTTTCTCCCTCTCTTCATTAGATAGGGTAAAGTTCAATACTGGGTCAACAAACTGCTTAATCTGATCTAAACAATCAGGGCGATCATCATCAGCATACAGTTTAGAATAAAAATCACTAAAGACTCTCAGAATATCTTCCATTTTACTGACAGTCGTCCATGTGTGATTGTTTATTTTATTGATACTAGCAAAAGCTGCTTTCTGTCTCTCCCTCTTTGCCAATAATTTACCAGAGTTTTCTCCAACTTCATATAGCTCTGTCCTAAAGGCAGAAACTTGTTGCGCAAATTTTGTAGCAAATCGTTGATAGATCTTGGTTTTCAAAGCTGTTAATTTCTTTATAATTATTTCAGTAACTAATCCTTGATTGTATGCTTGCATAAGTTGGACCTCTAGAGATCTAAGGTTTTTAATTTCAGAGATCTCCAGGACTCTAGCTTCCTTTTGTTTGCTTATTGAATAGCTCAATGTTTCACCCCGAACCCCACATTTAAAGGCATCCCAGACTTTTTCAGGTGATGCAGTACCTTTATTGTTAGAATAGAATTCCGGAATCCAAGCATTCATGCGGTCAATATAGGATGGGTCATACAATAATTTACGATCAAAAGACCATGAGCGGGTGGTGTTAGAAGTATTCAATTCAAATTTGAGTATTAGAGGGTTATGATACTGCAGGTTTATCAAAGGTGATAAGTCTTTCAGTTTGAACCTCTTGGATAGTAGCAAGATTTGGTCTTCTGCTACATCTTGGGAGTCCACTTGGCCTACTACTTATTATTGGCCACATGTTGTGGTTTGACCAGGTCGATGGACACAACTCTGTTCTCCCTTTTACCAGCAATGAGCGGTAGTACTACTGATCTTGTTCCTTGGATTGCCAAGACAGGTACTGCTTTTCTGTGAGAAGGCCCAAATTCCTTCTTTACCGCTATCTTTTCCCTGACTAGATCCCCAATCTTTGGAATCCAGACAGGTCTTGCAGGGACAGGTGGTTTTTCTTCAGTGGTCGTTGGCTTCTGTGTTGTGTTACTCAGACTTCTTCTTGTTTCATTTAAGTCCGGTAAAACAGCCAAACGATCTTTGACATCAAAGGGTTTTTGTTCCACCACTGAAGTTTGGCAATTGAGGTCTTCGATTATCATTCTAGTACCAAATAGTAGTTCATATGGAGTGATTCTCTCAGAGAATTTCTTGGCGGATTGTTAAGACTACGTTGGACACTTATTAGATGTTTGACCCACCCATCACCGGAACCTAATACCTTAGCTGTTATGGATTGCTTTATGTCACGGTTTTTTCTTTCCACTACCGCATTACCCTCAGGATGGAAGGGACTAGAATACCGCAATGCAACGCCCAAGCTAACCATGGCCTCCTTGTAAGCTCGAGAGCTAAACGCAGGACCCTGGTCAGAATGTAGCGTGCCGATTGCGTATGTGCCGATAAAGACTCGCAAATCCTTTATAACAGTTCTGGCGTCAGCCGAGCGCTGGGGCCACATTCAAATAAATCTTGTGCAGGAATCCACTGCGACCATGATATATTTATAGTTCCCATCCCTATGTAAGGGACCACAGTGGTACAGGTAAACGCAGGTCGCTTCACTGTAGAAACTTTCATTTTTTGGCAGATTTCACATTCTAGAACATAGTTTCTAGTTTTTACCTCATGCCTGGCCACCAATATCTCTGTTTTAATAAAGATACTGTGGCGGAAACTCCTGCGTGTGCAGAGGCGAGCCCTTCATGTGCTGCTAAGATTAGTCCTAACCTGTGTTCCATGTTTGGAATTGCTCTGTCCCCCACTCTAGGGATTAGAGCATAAAGAACATTATTCGTATCAGTTATATATGGGTACTTTACTGGAAAGCCTTTCGGGAGTGTCTTACCACTGTCTTTGATTGAAGCAGTGACAGCTTGCATTATTTCCCTGTCTATTTTTGTTTTTGACCAGGTGATTGCAGCTACGGAAGCCGTTTGCACAGCTGCCTTTTCGGCTTCATCAGCCAAAGAATTCCCTGCAACGTGAACGCCATCACGCTGATGACTCAGTTTATGAATCACGTGAGTCATTTGTAGTTCTTTCTACAAAAGAACTATTTGTTCACAAATAATTGTGCTGCCTTTTGCGTGTTTGAAACCGTTTTGAACCCAGTTCTGCAGATACTCATTGTAAGATTGGACGCAGTAATATGAATCGCACACTTTTAGTGTGGGTAATTCGCGATCAGTATTTTCCAGCGCCATCTTGAAAGCCTGTAGTTCAGCTCGCTGAGCTGCACAGTCTCCGAGGGATTGAGTTTTTGTGACTATAGGTCTTCGCACCAGCGGCCTTTAGCAATCACGCACGCAGCACTATAGGCTTGTTTACCCCCAAATGCGGGTTGTGCTGATCCGTCTGTATATATTATACAGCCGTTATGTTCTAGAGGCAGAATCTCGGTAGGCAGAGGACATTCGTGTTCGTATTGAGAAATTCTTGTGTTTTCAAGTATGAGTCAAACATGTATTCAACGTCTATTGCAGCAAGAGAGTTAACCCATTGTATCCATCTTGGATGTAAAGCTTTTGCATTTGGAATGCTTGCTTTTGTCACTGCCTCTAAGGCAGGTACAGGTGTAACGATCATTATGCGTTTACCCTGCGCTATGGCTCTCTCCTTTGCTACTGCAGTTTGAACAGCTGTCAGAATTTTCTCAGTAGATGTGAATTTCATTTCTGCTTGTGTGTACAAGTGTGATTTTTATACTATTGGTACCGTTTCTCCTTCATTAAAGGTCAGGTATGTGAATCCGCATCTCCCTGGGATGATTCGGATCACAAGGTTGCGCACGTTTTCGAGTGTCTGTAATTGTGTTTTTGCTAACATGTCTGTTTGGACTGAACGCAGAATTTCTGTGTGTGTTTGAGTCCAATTAGTTGTTTGAAATCAGGTTTGATTAATTCGTAGAGAGGTTTAACCTGTTCTGCGTAATTCAGAACATAAGTTCTTCCAAAAATTCAGGAAACCTAGAATTGACTGTAAGTTTTTCAGCGTTTTTGGAGGTTATAGCAGCGCACATTTCTCTAGAAAGTTAGCTGCCAGGCTTTTGCCTTCACTTGATAACTCGTAGCCTAGAAATAGGACGTTGAGGTGGGCAATTCATGATTTCTTAAAATTGAATTTATACCCTTCAGATGCGAACCCAAGTATTATGGTGTTCACTCTTTATAAGTGTACGTCCAAATCGTCGTCTGTAGGATAGATGTCATCGACATAGGATAATGCCTCATCATCGTATGTTTGTAGTAACTCTGTTACCCTGGCTGAAAATAACCCTGGACTATTCTTGAATCCCTGGGGGAGATGGTAAAATTATCGCTGTGTCCCCATGATTGAGAAAGCGGTCAGATGCCTGCTTTCAGGTGCAATGTTTTGACAGAAAAACCCATTAGAAATATCTAATGTGGTTTTATATTTTTTCCGCCCGATGTTATTCATCAATGCTGCACTGTGTGCATTTTGTACTGCAAACGTTTTGCAACAAGAGTTAAAGTGTCTGTAATCCAATACTAGACAATATGAATTGTCTGGTTTGGAGACAGGCAACAAAGGATTGTTCATTGACGAGGTGCATGTTTCAATCACCCCTTGGTATTCAAGTTGATTTAAAATCTCCCTGACTTGTTATTTAGCTTCTTGCTTAACTGGATACTGCCTCTGTGCAGTAGGTTGATTTTTTAACTGGATTTTATGGTGAGGAGAGTCCTCATCCCATCCTACGTTATTTTTATATAACGCTGGAGCCTGGGCCACTGCCCATTTTCTGGCATATGTGTATTTTTTATGAATTGGAATGTGATTTGAGACGGCTGGCATAATTATCTCTTCGCCATGAGGGCACTCCCTGACAAATTCAGGTGGCCAGTCTTGTTCAGCTAGAAGAATGTCATAGCCCTCAGAGAGCTTCTCCCAAAAGAGTGCTCTTATTTTTCTAGTTATGTCCCCCTCCATCCAGAGTGTTACTTCATATAACTTGTGGGGTACACTAACCCTGGTGTCCGCAGTTTCAACTTGAATGGATTCATTCAAGTCCACTGTCTCCAGATGATGCTTCAGGATCCTGCGAACTATGGTGCCCTCTGCTGCTCTGTCTAGCATTGTCTGAGCTCACTCCCTGTTCTTGAGTTGTGTCCTCAAGATCCTCGGCATGTCTGATCTTTATGCTTGCTACCTTCTTTTTGGAAAATTTAGCTTTTTTGCTTTAGTGAACGGGTTCTTTGTCTTTGGAATTGACAGGTTCTTCTTTCCAATTTCTGCGAGGAAGTCTGAAAAGATCGAGAGGGATGTGTATCATTATCTTGATATCTGTCATGTTTTTTCAATTTATCCCTATTCCTAAGGTTATACCTTTTTTCAGAGGGTTCCCGTTGGGGAGACCTACCTCCCCTTTGGGGCTATCTTCCTCTGGACTGAGAACGTTTCTCTCTAGGAAGAGTCTGTTTAGTGTTTTCCCACTTCTTTTTAGGAGTTGTGAGATTATTTTTAATATAAACTTTTTCAGGATTTTCTGTTAATTCGGGTTTTACTGGTCTCCCACCCAAACTATCTCTACCTAGTTCTTCATATGATTTTTCAATAATTCTAGCAAGCTCAAATGGTTGATCTGCTATATCTGTTTCTTTTAACTTCTGGTGGATTGCCACGGATGCTGCTTCACCTTTAATATTAGCTAATAGTATAGCCGAGTCCTGTTTGAAATCTTTCAGTAATTTCATACCTAGATTTAAGGCCGGTTCTGGACCGTATTCATTTTGAAACTGCCTCAAAACATCTGGTATTACCGCCATGGACGGTACACCATGTGTTTTTGTGTAGATTGAAGCAAAGACTGTTCCCCAAGTGTCACAGTCCTCCACATGTGGCGCTATCCCCATTGGTAAACAGATTGTCAGAATTATGTGTTTCTCATGAGGTGTAATATCAGGGAATACTGACTCTATTTGAGTAATTTTTTGAGCTAACCAGAACGGAATTTGTTCCCTCTTTGCGGGTAATTTACCAATGTCTGATTGTATAGTCTGTGGTGTAAGTTTGTTTGTGTTCGCCTGGTGAGGGGTGTGCTGTGGAATCCTTATAGCAGGTTGGACTGTTAAGGTCCGCATGACATATTGAACCAATTGCCTGTGTATTTTAATTAACTGTTTCAGCTGAGCTAACAGTCTGGACCTGACATTCTGTAAATGTCACGATATGGTGTGTAGCTGGCCAGTACCGGCCATGTAGCTCCTGGTCTACCTAGTGGACCGAGCCTGGTAATGTGATTTTGATGTTGTAGGGCGCCATTAAACCAGAGCTGATGCTCCTGGTAAGTTAGTGGAATTTCAACGTCCTCGAAAGGAACGTATTCCGCTGGAGGTTCCTCTGCTTTGTAGTAGTGGAACTCCTGTGTTACTGGATTTGCTTGTGGAAAAGTAATCCATGAATAGAATACCTCGGTCTGCCGATATTCATGTGCCTCTATCACAAATATAACTTTACCACCTCTCGATGATACCCCATTTTGTATAGGTTTTTTAGTTATGGTTTTCCTTATTTATGCCGGGATGATTATAGCATCATCGTCTTCTTCATTAAACCCTATAACGTCTAAACCCGGTTCATTCACATCTACTGCAGCTCCACCGGTTGCGTTGTTGTCGCTGTTATTTGACATTGTTTAAGGAAAGTTTGCCGAACAAGTTTCAAGGAAACAAAGATTAGGTGCACAATATTTTGGAACACTGTATCCTTCAACGCTGAATAAACCAACAACTAATACATAGGATTTTTGTCCTGCTCAGTTTTGGCGGATATTAACCTTTTACCCACTCCAGACGTCTATTGGAGTATTTTACGGGAAAAAGGGGTCTGTGTGAAAAGCATGACTGAGTTACTCTAGTATTTAGCGTTAAATTATTGCCTTACCAAACGTTGGGCACCATGTAGTGTAGTTCCTATATTCCCAATAGGCTCTGCACATTGGAATAATATATACTGTAGTTTAGACGTAGGACTGAGCTCTACTAGGTCTCTACCAAACATATTAGACTCAATTGTGAGTGCCAGCTAGCTCAGAGGTCACTAGAAACTTTCTCGAATAAACAAGAAGGGATTAGTTTCTGACAACCGCATAAACATGACAACTTTGTTTCCCAAGAATAAGAAATCAATCTCTAGAGTTGCGGAAAAAATACATAGCTATTTTACTCAGTCAATCGTGCATGCTTCGTTTCACCAGAGGTGCTGAGAAAATAGAGAGATGGGCGTTTTCAATAAAAGTATTTATTGAACAGTCTTCTTTCTCAAGCATAAGAAATGTACTGCTACAATAGTAATACTGGTTATAAAGTACAAGGCATATAATACGAACAGTATTATAAAGTAGTACTGTAAAAGCATGATATGGTTTCTAAGCCATAAAAGTGCATAAAATGTATAATATACATACAGTAATAAATAATGACTAAAAGTACTCAACTGGTGCTTCTAAAATATGCCTACCCCGGTGTACCTAACCTAAGTCTAGTACGAGGGAAGAAGTAAGTGAGGAGTAGCCTAAGTTTAGTGGTTCTCTGCCAGGAATCTATTCCAAGAATTCTCTAAGAAGTCTAATCAGCTCCGTACCTTGGTTTTAGAATGAAGGAGGTCTTGTATCTCTCTCTCAGGACTCGATTACCAGATACCCGCAGGGGTAGCCTAGAAACACTGGAGCTGGATTTCTCGGCAAGAGAAAAAACAGCGCATCTCAGTGCGTCAGCTGGAGGGTCGGCTTCCTTCGGCACTTGCTGCTGCAGGGCGTCGGGCAAGTAGATAGTCGATCTGCTCCAAACCACCGTGTGTTTGTTTGGGCAAACCTAGGCATATTTATACTTTGAAGGTGCCGAGTTTGACGCATGATTGGACTTAATAACGTCACTCAAAGGCTAGATTCTTTGAAAACTCCAGGAGTTCTTAGAGAACTCAATATTCAAGCAGGGGGAAGTCCCTAGCTGCTGAAGGCGGGTTTTTTCCTAGAAATCGTTGTTTATTCTCGAGACTTAGTGGAAGTAGCCATGCCGTATTTGGGCTGCAAGGCTTAGGCCAAATATGGTAGTGATTTCTATGCCTATATAAGGATATGATAAAGTATACCTATATAAGGGAATGAATTGGGAAAATTTACACTAGGGTTCTAGATTCATTAACAACACTACCTTCCTCTGCTCGAGCTTGGTTCAGCAGCAGGAGGGCACAAATGTGTCTCTGGTCGGCAGCAACCATTTTGTGCTGTCCGGGACTAGAAGGCTGGTACCGGGAGCACTGAGAGCCTAACGGAGCGTTCTTCCAGTGCTTGGAATCATACCTCCCACACCGTTTACGGCATGGGGGTTTGATTCCAACATGTTTGATACAAAACATGGTAGGATTCGTTGCAGCCGTTTTTGAGAAGGTCATCGCAGTGCCCCTCTATTTTGTATATGGCTGCTTTATTGGCAACCCGGGAGAATGGGCTCCGTAGGATGCAGGGGTGTCCTGCTCATGCAGGTGCACCCTCTCACTTAGAACCAAGCACCCTGCCTTCAGGATTACAAAGGTCTGCTATAGGGGTGACTTATAGGTTTTAAGAGCAGGGGCCCTTAGATATAGTAAACCTATATCTTTTGTAAGTGATGCAAGCACCAACTTAGACAGGCTGCAATGGCGGGTCTGTAGTTCCATTTTAAATGGTCTCCCATGGGTGGCATAATACATGCTTCAGCCCATGGGGGACATCTGGGTTACCTATGCCCTGGGTACATGGGTACCAAATACTAGGTACTGACAAGGGTACCTCAGTATCCAATCGGGGATGTACCTAGGTACCAAACACAACAATTTTGGGAGAAAGCTGATAGACTGAGATCCTGATTAGCAGGATCCCAGTAAGACTAGTCAAAAACAGCTTAGGCACCAGACAGGAAAGTGGGGGTAACCATGATGAAGGATCCTACCTTCCTACAGTTGTTTATTAAGAACATTTATCTAATGCCTCAAGAATGCAGATAATAACAGAAATACAGTTAAAAGATAAGATTTAATAACAAGACTAATGCAAAGAAAACCACACAGTACATGAAACTTTCAGTTTCAGTGAAGCTCATACAAACCAAATCAATGTCGTCTCAGTTTCTGTCCACAAGAATTCAGTTTGTGTCCATTATGGAGCTTCAATTGCCACATCAGGAGTCAGAATAACCCCTCAGACGAGAAAGGTTATCTCTCTGCGCTCGAATTCCAGCTGGCAATAGCACAGGATAAGGTCTCAGTTTGCCTCATGTTTAGTTCCTTATTGTCTTTGCCACTCAGTACGAGTGATTAGAGGCACGAAAACAGGAAGTTTCACGACAAGCAACATGCGTGGATCAAGAGGAAAACCCACAGCATGTTGAGCAGGAAAAGATCCAACAGACAATCAGTCAGCCAGCAAGCCCGTCAGCCCCTGACTCCTCCTTAATTTGGGCAATTAAACTCCAATACTTTCAAGTTTACACCCTTAAAGTATCAACTTCATCAGTCCATGGGGCATCATTGGTCGCTCACAATGGGCTTTTATGTGGTGATCCGTATAGTTATATGAATCCAGAAGAAATAAGTGATACATTTCTCAAAATTTGTTTAGGATCATTATATTCTATTTAGTTAGTGTCTAGTAACATCCTCGGAAGTAGGCAGTGCATTTCGTCATTTGCCGTTCCCAGGAGCCATTCGACTGGGTTGCAACAATGTCAATGGAATGTGCAACATATGAGAAACAAGTCCAATGTAAGTGAAAATTCAGATGTAAACCTCACAGAAAGTTCCCATAGGGCTTGGGTGACACTTTCGCATGACTTAATATTAGCTAAGGAAAGAAATCCTTTGAGGCCTAAGCAGCAAACAACTAAATCACAAAATATTATTGACATAAAGAGCACATGTTTCTTGGTGCATTTAGCCTTTTCTTATTAATTCAGATACGTTTTGCTTATGAAATGCTTAAGCACTACTAAAAAATATATTTTCCCTCAAGTCATTATTCGTATGTTACCATGCAAGTTTGAATTTCAGCGTTTCACTTTCAATATTTGTTCATGCATGTAGGTTACAGTTTATAACAATCCATGTCAGTTCCTTGGGTAAATGCATTCCTTTCAACTCAATTAGTGTCCAATCGTGTGCTTCTAGTGCAGGTAAAGATAATTCAATGTTCAATTCACATTATATATTCGTTAATGTAAGTTTTCTCTACAGGTTACAATTGACATCTTCAGTTTTTCTTCTATAATATCTAAATACTTCATCATAACTTTATCCTTTCTTAGCACAGTTTTCTCATTCCTACATATATCATGTATTCTAACATTCTGCATGCTTTTACGATCCAGTATCTAAACCATGTCTGTGTAGATGACATGTTTCTCTCAGCGGGTAAACATCATCATTTAGTTTGTCTCATCCATTCAAAAAGGTGTCGTAAACCGACTTGTCACAGGTGGGAATTGGTGAAGATGGATGCACGATAACATCTACGCCCCATCAATGCATCTACTCACAGACCTACCCAGACAATCACCCTGCCAGTCACAGACCCTCTCAGACACTAATGCATGCACCTGTTCACTCACCCACTCAGAGACTTATGCTCTCACTCACAGACCCACTGAGACACGCATACACCCACTCACAGATTCACTCAGACACTTACACACCCACCCACAGACCCACTCAGACATTCACACACCCATACCATCACTCACACATTCACTCACAGACGGACTCAGACACTCATGCACCCACTCACTCACCCACTCAGACACCCACTTAAGCACTCATGTATACACTCACAGATCCAGTCAAACAGTCATACACTTCCTTGAAAAGGCACTTGTGCACCTACTCACAGATTGAAATACTAATGCAACCAATCACAGACCCATTGAGACAGTGATGCACCCACTCATAGGTGCACTCAGACAGACATGCAGTTTGTTAGAGAACCATTGACAGACTGATGCACCGTCTCACAGATCCACTCAAATACTTAATCAGTAAAAGAGAGACTTACTGATACAATGATGCGTGCAGGCACAGATTGCACTGAAAGAGTTATACACTATGTTATAAAGATATTAAGGGAGTTAAACATGCTATTAAATAGTCATTTAGATAGTAAATATTGCAGTTATACATTTTGAATGTGGTGGTGGCTGAAATCGGCTTAAACCCTTCGCTGTCTGACCTCCCCCTTGCCATGTCTTTTTTTGATATTTGAGATAGTTCGAGCTTAGGGCTTCATACCTTTTTGTCCACATACGGTATCCATGCCAACATCCAGAGGAACCTAAAGGTACCCAGGGTTTGCAGATTCCTCTGGAGGGGACTGAGAAATTAGGCAAAATACAGCAACATTTTGGTTTTGGGTGGAGGGGAACTGCTGCAGAAGACAGCGTCTGTTTTTTCCCCTACAAATGGTATCCATAAAAGGTTTGTAGTGTTAAAATAACCATCTTCTCAACTTTCAAGACCTGGCAGCCTTTTGTCGGAAAATCGAGATTTTCTACACAGTTTTTGCATTTTACTGGGACATTGCCTATTTTTCCTATTTTTTGTGCTTTCAACCACCTTTCAGTTAGTGGTAGATATGGATATGAAACAAATAATGGATCCTAGAAAACTATACATTTGTAAAAAGAAGACAATATTCTATAATTCAGCAAGGGGCGATTTGTGGAGATCCTTCAATGCCTTCCTATTGAAATTAACAGTTGGAATAAAAAAGACTATTGAAATAGTGTTGAACAAACAAACAGCCATTTCTGCCTACATTTTCACCTGTAACTTTTTCTAAATATGCTTTATTTTTTAAAGTAATATACTGTTTTGTCCGGACAACCTCTCTGGTTGTGAGTCTATACCCGGCTTGTACGTTTACAAAGAACCGGAGGTAGCCATAGCCAACAACTGAGCCACACCTTGAAATGGTTTTTCATTGTGCACCGGGTATACAGCAATCAATTTTGTAAAATACAAAGAGTGAAATATAGATATCAAGGAACCTATGTGTAGTAATCCATGTTAGTACCTTCTAGGTTAGAGTGTTAGTGCAGTATTCTCTGTTAGAATTGTTATCTTACATTTCCATTGTAACATTCTATGTGCTGACCATCCATTCTCTATGAGCCCTTGCTGGAGGTGGTTGTTCAAGCTGTCCTTTATAATAAACCTACAGACTTCTACTTGATCTCTTTGAATCCAATTACTACATAAATTTGGCGACGACCGGGATCTTCAACTCACCATCAAGAACCTTCAAGAATCTATAATTATTTTTCTTAAAAAAAAAGAACCCGCATCTTCAAGGATCCTTTCTAGTGAAGTCAAGGGATACTGACAGCGTTCACCTGTACAGCTTAAAGAAAATTAAGGTATTTTTCTGTTTTTTTTGTGTAAAAAGATTGCACCAGCGGCTGTTTTTCTCCTTCTGTGCCTTGATTGCACCAGCGGGAGTTTGTGTTTATTACTCTTATATTCCCCTCGCTTAAACCGGAGATATATTTACGTTTAAAAACTGACTAGCGCTTATTTACCATCTTAACGCGATGCCTGTCTGCCAATGCGCTGCATTTTTCTGACTTTTACTACTTTATTGACTGTTCATATCGTCTGCATCATTTGAAACTTACCCAACGAGCGTTCCTGCTTTCAAGAGCGTCCCTGTCCACACGAGCGTCTACACGAGCGTTTCTGCCTACGCGAGCGCTCCTGCTTCCATTGCTCCGGTTTCTTCAAACCAGCGCTCCAGCCTGTGACTCATCACCACGTCATTTCCTCATCGTCATCACGCACGCATCACGCCTTTGCGTATGCGTCCCAGCGGCCATTTTGTTTCTTACGTTTCCATGGAAACAACCACGATCGCTTGCAAGTCACAGTCACGATCGTTTCTTCAGTAGTTTGCCTCATTATATCTCGTTTAAAACTATTTTTTCTACGCTCCTCATTGTACAAGTTACATTTACGGAATATACCATTTTCCACATCGGTTTTTTTTCTCCTCTGTTTCAAAAAAAAAGGGAGAACTTGAAGCAAGAAGACTTAGAATTCTTTTGGGACTTCTGCTTTATGGACAACGGTGACTACGTTTATTATTTTGTGTAATTAGTCATTTTATCTCTTTGGACTTCTTTCATTTATATGAAATTTTAAGTGTAATTATTTACTATGTCTAACAATATTCCTTCCCCTGCACACTTTTTACCCACAGCAGGTGACCCAAAAGTAGAATGGGATCTTTGGTACCCTACATTTTTAGCTTATGTAGATGTTGTTGAAGAGGACGGTTGTTCTCCTAAAAGAAAGTTGGCGTTGCTAAAGAATTGTCTGGGTGGTGCTGGACTCAAAGAGTTACAAAGTCTACCTCCCATAGAAAGTACTGGTGCTGGGGATTTAAATGTTTTTGATATTGTCATTATACAACTCAGTACTAGGTTTGGAAGAAAAATTAACATTGTAATGGAAAGATTTAAATTTTATTCCAGAGTACAAAAAGACGATGAGTCCATTGAAAATTACGTAGCTGCTTTGCGCACCCTGGCTGGGTCTTGTGCTTTTGAAACCATCAATTTTGAACAGGTCTTGAGGGACCAAATTATGATGCGCACTAGAAGTAAAAAAATTCAAGAACGTCTCTGGATGGGTACCGACTCTTCCCTTAGTGCTGTACTGAATATTGCCAAAGGCATTGAACAGTCCGAACTTTTTGTGAACGAGATTAGAGGTCAAGATACCAAATCAAAGGTAGTCATTCCTGAAGTCTCTTTAGTCAAAAATGTCAATAACTTTAAAAAGAGTTCTTTTCCTCCCAGAAAAGATTTCCCTGGTAGAGAAAGTAAATTTCCTGTTAAAAAACCTCAGATTATTTGTTATAGGTGCGGTGCTAATGATCATGTAGGTAACTACAGAGGTTGTCCTGCTTGGAATAAGATTTGCATAAAGTGTAAAAAATCTGGTCACTTTAGCAAAATGTGTAAGTCTCCTCAAAAAGTAAATTTTCTGTCCTATGAAGAATATGATGATACTGAACAACCTTCTGAAATCAACACTTTGTTATGTGTAGGTGATTCAGAATGCAAAGGTTTTCCTACTGATATCATCACTATTAATGGTAAGGAAATCTCAATGTTGATTGATTCCTGCGCCTGGTACACCATTATCGGGAAAAATGTTTTCAGTCGACATTGGCATTCAACCAAGCTTTTACCACCAGACATAAATCCTGGTGGATACACGGGTAAGAAAATTGATATTGAGGGTTACATGTGGGCAGAGATCAAATTCAAAGATAGATCCATTAAAGGGAAGGTTTATGTATCTTCCAAAGGAGCACCCATTTTATGTTGGCCTCATCAGTACGATCTAGGCATTAAACTTGACCCCAATGCTTCTCCTCCAGTATACGTAGTTCCTCCTGAAAATGATTTCATTTCACAATTAAAAAATAAATTCTCATCTATTTTTTCAGACAATTTGGGGACCTTTGTGAACTTTAAACACCGTATCATTCTCAAAGACTCAGCCATACCCATTCGTCATAGAGTAAGGAACGTTCCTTTGGCATATCGTGAAAAATTAAAGGGTTTTCTATCGGATTTGGTTGATAAGAAAATTATTGAGCCAGTTGAGTCTTCTCCATGGGTTTCGCCAGTGGTTTTATCACTCAAGAGCAATGGCGAACTCCGTCTATGTGTTGACCTACGGAGTTTAAACAAGGAAATCTGGATTGATAGACACCCTTTGCCCCACATCCATGAACTCATCTCCACCCTGTCTGGGGCATCGGTATTTTCCACACTAGATTTGACTAGTGCATACCATCAGGTATTGTTGCATGAAGAGTCAAAATTTTTAACAACCTTCATCACGCCGGAAGGCATGTTCCAATATTGCCGCATGCCTTTCGGCTTAGCCAGTGCAGCCTCTGTGTTCCAAAGGCTTATGAAAACTGTGTTAGAGGGTTGTTTGGGTGCAATTGCATTTCAGGATGATATCCTCATTTATGGCAAGAATCATGAAGAGCACGATGCTAACCTAGAGAAAGTTCTTAAATCTGTCCAGGAAAAAGGCTTAACGCTGAAATTATCCAAATGTAAGTTCAGACAGAGCAAAGTAGAGTATCTCGGGCATGAGATTTCTTCAGAGGGCATTAAACCTAAGTTTAACCATATACAGAGTATCTTGAAAGCACCGGCACCGTCAACTAAGGAACAGTTGGTCTCTTTCCTAGGTTTAACTGAATTCTATAGTAAGTTTGTTCAGAATTATGCCTCAAAGTACACTCTTTAAGGTCTTTATTAAAGAAAGATGTAAAATTCAGCTGGTGTAAAGACCAGCAATTTGCTTTTGACACTATGAAACAAGAGGTAGCTAATGCTCCGTTTCTCAGACCTTTTAATCTGGGTAAAGAATGCATAGTATGCGTGGATGCAAGCAATACCGGTTTGGGTGCTGTTTTAATCCAGAAAAATGATGGTGTAGAACATGTAGTTTCTTACGCTTCCAGGACATTGCGTGGTGCCGAATACAATTATTCCACCATAGAGAAGGAACTCCTAGCATGTACTTGGGCTTGTGAGCATTTCAGGCAGTTCATTTGGGGTACTAGTTTTCGTTTAAGAACCGACCACAAGCATTTGATACACATGTTAGCAGCTGGTGGTGGCAGAACTTTAACTGCCCGTTTGGCCCGTCTGGCTGCGAAACTACAAGAGTTCCAGTGCATTGTGGAATATATTCCTGGTCGCTTAAATGTACATGCCGACTGCATGTCCAGGTTACCACTAGTCAATTCTATTTGTTCCCATCTTTCTGACTCTGATGTGGTTTTTAACATTGATGACGTCAATGAATGTAACAGTACAGGTTTATCTACTGGCATATCTGAGGTTGCTTGGAGAGAAGCAATGTGTAATGATACTTGTTTATCTGATGTTGTGGATTATTTGCAGCATGGTTGGCCTCAGGAAAGGTATTTGTCTGGTGATGTTCTCTCCTTCTTTAAAGTCAAGGATGAACTTATGTTTAACCAGGGTTTTGTGACTCGTAGTGACAAGATTGTCCCTCCTTTTTCCTTAAGAGAAAAGATTGTTTCTATGGCACATGAGGGCCATATGGGTATGTCCAGTACCAAAAGGCGTATCCGCGAATTTTACTGGTGGCCTGGCATTGACAGAATGGTCGATAGGTGGGTAAGTTCCTGCTCTCCGTGTGCCAATAGTGACAAAACTGTAAAACCCTTGTCCACAGACATTTCTCCCATCGAGTTTGTCAACTGTCCCTGGAAAAAGTTAGGCATCGATATTGTTGGACCTCTATCTTTGTCTCCGAACAAAGAGGTCTTTGCATTAGTTTTAATCGATTACTTTTCCAAATGGCCTGAGCTCGAGATTGTAGATAAGATTGGCTCTACACAGGTTGTTCAGTTTCTTGACGAAGTCTTTTGTAGAGAAGGAATTCCAGCTGAAATTGTGTCTGATAACGGTCCGCAGTTTGTCAGTAAGGAGTTTGGGTCTTTTCTTGAGAGATGTGGCATTGCCCACAAAAGAGTATCCAATTATAATCCCCAGGCCAATGGTCAGACAGAACGCTTCAACAGGGTTATCAAGGAGTCCATCCAGTTGGCAGTTAAGAGCAACCTTGATTGGAGGAAAACCTTATGTGCCACACTTTTATCCTATCGTACCTCCCCTAACTCTGTTACAGGTATATCTCCCTTTGAGATGCTTAGAGGTAGGAAACCTGGTTCAAAACTTCTTCCTTGGTGGATGAAAATTAAATTTCCAGTTGGGTCTTCCTTTGACTGTGATGAAGTTAGGGATAGAGTGTTGAAATATCAAGAAAAAATGAAAAGCAGTGCTTTGTCTTCTAGCAATCGCAGTAGGAAAATCAGTGTGGGTGATTTTGTGCGTGTCAAGTTTGGAAGGTCTGTTGGGAACAGGTGGAACAAATGGTCTGACCCCTGCAAAGTTATCGAAATTTTCTCCAAAGCTGTCCGTGTTGAAGGGGGGAAAGTATGGAATTTCAGGAGAGTTTCTCTGTGTAAAAACCCGAATCTCTTGTCTCCTCCTCCACCTAAGAACCCCATTTTCAAGGACCTAGTACCTTATTCTGCCATGGTTGACACTTTCATGCCGGAGAGTCAAGATTCAAATGTTCCTGTTCCTGTGGGTAGTCTTCCTTCTCAGAGTGTTTCTCCTACACCTGTTTCTTCTACACCTGTCTATGAAATTATGTTCCTACACCTCTCAACGAAAGTAATGTTGACAATCCCAGTTTTCAGGAGAAAGTGTCCTTGTCTCAAAATCCTGTTTCTCAAGAAAATGTTATTCCTGACTTTGTTCCTAGGAAAAGTTCTCGAGTCAAGCTAATTCCAGTAAAGTTACATGATTATTGTTGTTGAACTTTCTTTTTTCAGTTTTTTTTTTCTCCTTTCTCCTTGCTGTTCTTTTTACTTTCTCCTCAGTGTATTAGTTTGTTTTTTTTTTTGTTTTTTTTTCTTTCAAAGGGGGAAGGTGTGTAGTAATCCATGTTAGTACCTTCTAGGTTAGAGTGTTAGTGCAGTATTCTCTGTTAGAATTGTTATCTTACATTTCCATTGTAACATTCTATGTGCTGACCATCCATTCTCTATGAGCCCCTGCTGGAGGTGGTTGTTCAAGCTGTCCTTTATAATAAACCTACAGACTTCTACTTGATCTCTTTGAATCCAATTACTACACTATGTGCTTCTGAAATCTGAATGAGATATGGAGTATAGAAATAGTGCTTATTTGAACATCTCTGATGGTATGGGTACTCATACTAGCAGGTGAATTAGGGGTCATTTTCAAAATGTCTTGTTTTGTACATACTGTCTTACATTTGGATGGCAGAAATTCATAGAAAGACAACTGGTAATAACACCTTTTTCTACTATACTGTGTTTCCCTAAGTCTCCTGATAAAACAGTAATTCATTTGTGTGGGTAGGCCTAGTGCCCACAACAGGAAACAGGTAAAACAGTTAAAACACAACATGGACACATCACATTTTTTCAAACAAAATTGGCCCTTATGTTGCCGTGCGCCTAGCTGTGGATTTTTGGCACTAGCTCAGCCGGCACCTAGGGAAACCTAATAAATCGGTATATTTTTGAAAACGAGACACCCAGGGGAATCCAGGATGGGGTGACTTGTGTGGCTTTCACCAGGTTCTGTTACCCAGAATCCCTTGAAAACCTCAAACTATGCAAATAAAACTAAACATTTCCCCTTACATTTCTGTGATGAAAAGTTCTGGAATCTGAGGGGAGTCACAAACTTCCTCCAACTTAGCATTTCCCTAAGTCTCCCGATAAAAAATGGCACCTCACTTTTAAGGGTAGGCATAGTGCCAGCGACAGAAAATGGCCCAAAACGCAACATAGACACATCAAATGTTTCCACAGAAAACAAACACTTTTTTGCAATGTGCCCAGCTGTGGCCTTTAGGCCCTAGCTCATCTGGCACCTAGGGAAACATAAAAAACCTGTATATTTATTAAAACTAAACACCCAAGGCATTCCAGTAAGGGGTGACTTGAGTGGCTCTCCTCATTTTCTGTTACTCAGAATCCCTTGCAAACCTCAAACTTTGTAATAAAAAAACATTTTCCTCACATTTCTGTGATGGAAATTTCTGGAAACTGTATAGAGCCACAAACTTCCACCCACCCAGAGTTTCCCAAAGTGTCCCAATAAAAATGGTACCTCACTTGTGTGGTAAGGCCTAGTGACGGCAGCAGGAAATGGCCCAAGACTGGTTGTGGAGACTTAAAAATTGGAGATCACAAAAAGACCTGGTTTTGCAAGGGGGTCCCCTGCGGTTTTGGACCAGGTCTCGGCGGCCATGGAGGGAAACCTCCAAAACCCAAACATTTCTGATAACTATACACCCAGGGGAGTCTAAGGACGTGTGCCTTGCGTGGATCTTCCAATGTTTTCTACCCAGAATCCCCTGCAAACCTCAATTTTTGAAAAAATATTCACATTTTCATTGTATTTCTGTCTAGGATCACCGCGCACTCACGAGTTTCCTGACACCCAGCATTCCCCTTGGTCTACCGATAAAAATTATACCTCACTTGTGTGGCAGTCAAATGCAGATTCAACCTAAAAACTTATAGAAACACTAATATAGCGCTTAGAACTCGCTGTGCTATTCCCTCAATGTCTATTGGGTCGATTTCGATGGAGGAAGGCCCACCACTGCCAGTTATCCGGTGGCTGGCCCCCTGCCATCGGACAATGATTCCGCGCCTGAAAAATTAGGATGGCGGGGGAATCGGACCGTGGCGAGAGCAAAGACTGCCCACCACGGATCTGCCACAGGCAATCGTTCCGATTGCCTGGCGGAGTTGTCTGCATCTTTAAAATGGTGGGGGTGCCTAGCAGGCACCATCGCCCAAATTACGATGCTGGCTTCAGCCAGCCTTTCCCAGGCAGTAGAACCACCATGGAAAGGCTGGCAGGGATTGGTTTTGGGGGACAGTTGCTGGCCCTTCTTGTGTATTTAGGGGAGGTGGTGGTGAACTGGGGGATATTTCCCTGTACCAAGTGGCAGGCACCGCATGGTGCCTGCCACGTAGTGCAGGGAAATGCACTTCATACATTTTTAACATTGCGGCGGGTGCAGCACCCACCACAATGGTAAAGATGCGACCGCCACTGTGGTGGTCGCATCATAATGCTACGTGCAGGACCGCCACCATACAGGCGGCGGGTCCCAAGCACCGCTATGATGGCGGGGGAACTCGGTCCGCTCACCATCGTAATTGGCCCCTATGTTTTTGACCTTTCCCAGTCGCAGGGCCTTGGCCCAACAACACAAGTGAGATATCATTTTACTTAGGAGACCAAAGGGAACGCTGGCTGGTAGGAAATTTGTGCCAGGAAAATGTAATTTCTTTTGCAAAATTTGAGGCTTGCAAGGGATTATGGGTAGGAAAAAGTTGGGGGATCCATGCAAGCCTTACACCCTTGGACTCCCAGGGTGTCTAGTTTTCGGAAATGCCTGGGTTTGCTAGGTTTCCCTAAATGGCCACTGAGCCCAGGATCAAAAACACGGTGAACCCCTTACAAAACTAGGTTGTTTTGTGATTGATCATTTTTAATGCCTCCACAATGAGATTTGGGCCCTTCCTGGTGGCAGACACTTGGCCAACCCACACAAGTGAGAGACCATTTTTTGTGGAGACTTGGGGGAACAGAGGGTGGTAGGAAATTTGTCTAGGTCCGGTGATCCCACAACTTTACCCACAGAAATGTGAGGAAAATGGGATTTCTTTTAGCAAAATGTAAGTTTTCCAGGGGATTCTGGGTATGAAAACGTTGGGGGATCCATGCAAGCCACACATCCTTGGATTTCCCTGGGTGTCTAGTTTTTAGAAATGTCCGGGTTTGGTGGGTTTCCCCAAATGGCCACCGAGCCCAGGACCAATAACGCAGGTGACCCCCATGCAAGACTAGGTCGTTTTGTGATTGATCATTGTTGATGAATCTACAATAGGTTTTGGTTACTTCCCTGTGGCGGACACTTGATCCACACACACAAGTGAGGTAGCATGTTTATCGGGAGACCTGGGGTAACTATGGGCGGTAAAGAATTTGTGGCTTCTTTCTAATTCTAGAAGAATATGGCACAGTAATGCAAGGAAAACGTGTCACTGTAGTCACAATTAGAGGTTTACAGGGCATTTTGGATAAAAAAAAACGTGTTGGGATCCATGAGAGGGACACCACCATGTACTGCCCTGGGTTTCCCCTTCAGGGAAATATCGGGAATTCGAAGATTTTCCCTAGAGACAATGTACACCCTGGTAGAGAAAGCCAGAAAATGCCAATTTTACTTCACAACCAACTATTCCTCAAGTACACACATACTGGTTGGATTTGAAGTGAGGGTGAGTGAAGGATTGATCATTTCCCCGTGATCAGCTCCTTCCTCACCTCTGCGAATTTGCCCAGAGCCTCCCCTAGGGTTAGAGATCGCATGGGTCAGCTTTTCCCCTCATCTGTCTCGAAAACCATACCCCTACCCAATGCCACCTCCCGCCCCAGAAGATTTAAGGCCTACCTGACATCCAATAATATCAATGACCTTCTCAGTTCTTACTACTAGGTCCAACACAATCGCTCCGGGACAAATACAAACCCTCCACTCTAACCTGAACAGAGAACCCCCTCACAATCTTAGAGTCATCAATAATGACAACCTTACCAGAGTAAAGTTCATCCAGACTCCTTCCCCCCTTAATCCGGCATGCCTTAAATGTGTACTACTCAATTGCAGGTCAGCCAGTAAACATGCCTCCGATATCTTCGACTTCATCCAACACAATGAGTTAGACATTATCATCCTCTCTGAAACTTGGCTAAATCCCCCTCCACTCTTTTCCTAGACCTCCTAGTAGCCCCTTCCCATGACATAATTAGGCTTGGCAGAGTTCTGAAGCTGGGTGGTGGGCTAGCCCGTATTCACAGGAACACACTCTCGATTTCCAACATAGAGCCCGCTACTCCTTCCTCCTGTGAATACCTCTGTCTCAGCATCTCAAGTAATAACCTGCTGGTGTGCAAACTTCGCACTTTTTTATCCCCCAGCGGGAGACAATCTCCCCTTCATCAAGCAACTAATGGAAATCATCTCTGACAATGTCAACTCAGTATTGTCCCAAATCTTCCTTGGTGATTTCAACCTTCACTGGTCTAACCCCAACGACCATGCTGTAACTTGCCTTAAATCATTTCTAAATGATCAAGAATTGATTCAGCACTGTGACCAACCAACTCATAATAAAGGGGAAATTCTTGACCTCATCATCTCGAAAGGACAGACCATCACATTGGATACCATTTCCCCTGGCGATTGGTCCGGCCACCACTGCATCCTCTTTTATATTAACAGCAAGGTGTCAATGAGGAAGGCTCAACCAACAAAATCAAAGATCTGAAAAAGGGACCTCAGATCTATAAATTCAGATAAACTAGCAGCCCACTGTAAATCTGCCCTCTCCTCCCAAGCTGACTTGGTTGAGGTTCAGTTACTCACTGACTTTTACAGCTCGACTATCTCGAACATCATGGATGACATTGCACCACTCCAACAAATAAATGCCTCTACAAAAATCTCCAAACCGCAGTACAACGACAATGTAAACAACCTTAGGGAAGTTGAACTATCCTGGAGATCCGAACCCTCCTTGGACCAACTAAAACTCCTTAGAGAGGTTACAAGCTTATACAACAAACAAATCAAAAGTGCTAAGGCAGACTACTTCAGATACCAACTTGATCAAGCTGCTCAGCGCCCCAAGAAACTATTCGAATTGGTTAAACAACAATCAGTGGTAGTTCGAAACCACTCTGATTCTGGAGGCAGCCCACCCTCATGTGACAAACTGGCTGCTTTTTTCACTGAGAAATCAAGACTCATCCCCATTGAACTCGCCTCTAAGAAGGCAATACTGCCATCCTCTGGGTCCGCACCGGGAAACAGCCACTACAACGAAGCTGTTTCCACGCTATACTTAACCACGCATGCTTTACAACGCAAGTGTGGTTACCACGTATAGCCTTTACCAGGCATTCCTTTACCACGAAATAAGTAGTAAAGGAATGCGAGTAAAAGGAAGAATAAACAAGCATTTGCAATGCAACAGGTCTCGCATTATTTAGAGTTAGAGAATTGGGCATTGTTTATATTTAGCTGGATATGTTTGCTGGTTTGTGTACTGTGTGTGTTAGGGAATGGCAGGTTTGTATGTATCTGTGGAGTAAGTATGTGTATTATAGCGTTCCCATGCCATGTTTACATTGCCAGTGAGGCTAACAGTAGACATATACACAGAGACAAACATACAGAGAGACACATGCACCGATAGACACATAGAGACAAACACATACAAACACACAGAGAGAGACAAACATGCACATAGAAACATACACACAGAGATGCACAGAGAGTCACGCACACATAGAGACTGACATACGTATTGAGACGCACACACAGACAGAGACACACATAGAAACAAAGATGCACACACAGAGAAGAGACATACTTACAGAGACAAATGCACATATAGAGACGTAGACACAGAGGTAGAGAGGCACACACAGAAAAATACACACAGATAGAGACACACACACCGAGACAGAGATGTGCACCGAGAGACAGAAACACGCACATAGAGATGCACACACAGACACAGATTCAGAAACGCGCACACAGCAAAAAGCACACGCAGACAGAGATATGCACACAAGACAGAGACATGCACACAGACACAGAAACGCACACACAGGGGCAGAGGCGTATACATAAAGAGAGACACACGCACAGAGACAGACAGGCACACACAGAGTAACACAGACCCACAGATACAGACACACAGACATAATTTGGTAGCTAAATGAGCTAAGGCATCTGCTACAGGAGCTTGTGCTCAACCTTATGTTTACAGTTGTTTTTAATTGTATCCCCACCCCTTGCTGACCTTGCTCCCACAGGTGCGGATATGTTGCCCCTCTGTGTTTACATACAGTACAAGACAATAAAATATAGTTAATTGCTGTGGTGTTTATGTTTGGGCGATGTGTTCTGATGTTAATGCACATAAGCCACTCGACTCTATCAATTAGACCATTTTACAATGGGACCCATCTCTGATCTCTGCCGGCTCAGATGTCTTAACGATTTGTCGCTGGATGTGATTGGTCGCGAGCCAGCGATGGAGTAGAAAGGAGCTGGCGTCTCTTCCTTTGACTCCGCTCCAGCTTCCTCCCAGGAGCCGGCCCTGCCGCTCTGGGTTTCATCAGCAGAGTGGCACGTCCCTGTCCTGCCAGGTTGAAACCTAGCGCTTAAAGATGGGGCAGAGGGAGGCAGGGCTGTGTGCTCCATGAATGAATCCAGCGCTCTCGCAGAGCAAGCAAGGGGTTCCATCAGCGGAGTGACATACCTCGTCCTGCCAGAGTGAACCCTAGCGCTTAGAGGACGGGCAGTGAGAGGCAGTGCTGTATGATCCGGGAATGAATCCAGCGCTCTCGCAGAGCAGAGGTTTCCATCAGCTGCTGGCATGCCCCATCCTGCCAGACAATGAAACCTAGAGCTTAGAGGCGGGGCAGAGGGAGGCAGCACTGTGTGCTGCTCTGTGGATGAATCAAGCGCTCTCGCAGATCAGCAGAGTGGCTTTCCCCTACCCTGCCAGAGAGTGCAACCTAGAGTTTAGAGGAGGAAAGTAGAGAGGAACGCTGTCTGATCCATGGATGAATCCAACAGGGCAGATGGAGAGATTGGGGGACAGCAATACATGGAAAAACAAGCATGTCATTGCAGTGCCCTTCTATGTAAAGTCTGCCCTCCGAGGCCAGCGCTTCAAGGAGCAGGTTTGTACTTGTGTATTTCAAAATATAGATTTCAAAGAGGGTTTGATTTTCTAAGAAAACATAAAGAAACTTTCTCCACAATGTAGCACATTACGACTTATAAACTAATAAATACCTGTGTGCAGGGCTGTGTGCGGGGCTGTGTGAGGGGCTGTGTGAGGGGCTGCGTGAGGAGCTGTGTGAGGGGCTGCGTGAGGAGCTGTGTGAGGGGCTGTGTGAGCAGCTGTGCAAAGGGCTGTGCGAGGAGGGGCAGTGTGAGGGGCTGTGTGAGGGGCTGTGTGAGGAGCTGTGTGTGGGGCTGTGTGAGGGGCTCTGTGAGGAGCTGTGTGAGGGGCTGTGCGAGGGGCTGTGCGAGGGACTGTGCGAGGAGCTGTGTGAGGGGCTGTGTGAGGGGCTGTGTGAGGAGCTGTGTGAGGGGCCCAGTAATGGCCAAGGGGTGGCGTACTCTGGCCTCAAGCGGCCATTTGTGAATAAAATAAACACACCACGTGATCGCAACCACGTGGCCTGTTCGACGGCTGAATGCCTTTGCTGCAATGGAAATGTGTTCACGAACACAAATGAAAGTTTGACTCAGGAATGGAAATGCTTTGATGCTCCCGGGGAGGACAGGCACAGCAGCGAGTAAGAGAAAACTAGTGAGAGCCTTTCCACAAACCCTTCAGAAGCGAGTAAGCTAGCACGGCCGACTGAAGCCCTGCTGTGGACAGGTATGTGTCTTACTTCCAGGTTACAGTTGAAATTCCATTCTTCTGAGAGTGATGGTGGCATGCTTACTGAAGGGGTGGGGCAGTGAAAATACATTCCTGACCCCCTCCACCAAGTCACGGGCTTGACGGTGACTCAAGATCATGGTGGTGTCCATTCTTTTCTGGCATTGGTCCTTGCATCTGATGTGCACTTCCTGGCGCAGTAGGCGAAGGGAAACGAACCAGTTTGCATCACTTCTTGAGAAAAATTCACTCTCCAAGGGAACTCATTTTTGTGCATCATGCCTAAGATCAAACCCCTCCCGCTCACCCCGAAAGATCACATGCTGTTTTTTTCATCAACATAGTTGTGTCTTGGTCTTGAATTGCCGGGGTTAGCAGAAAAGAGGCAGAATTATGTAATTTGCAGAACTATGGTGCTGATGTTTTATGTTAATTGTCATCTTAAGTACGCTTTTTACTGAAAGTAAATAAATAAATACAAATATGACCCATTTTAAAATCCTACAAGGCTGTTTTGTATCTTTGCCTTGCAGGGAACCGATGCCAGATGCCTCCTCAACCTATCACAACATGCTGTATATTTGGCTAACAATAACCCTAATACCAGCACCTGGTGATGTTCTGTTTGTTTATATCTAGACCCATCTAGAGCGCAACTAGCACTGCACAAGGGTGGGCCACCCCGAGATACCGTCAGGATGGCGTCCAGTGGAGCATGATACCCAGCTGTGGTGCAGTGTAACGTGTGGAGCTGCATGGGTCAATGCACAAAGCATCCGGGAGTAGGGAGCATGTACCTCAGGGGTACTCTTGCACGCACTCTTGAGTGCCTTAGTGAATCTTTCCCTTACGTGTTTTCAGCCCTTTCAGGAGGTTTGGGGCAATGCGGATGTAGTTGTTGTTACATATCCAGGGAGCAAGGATGGAGAATGCATGGATGTTTGCGGGACCCCCTCCCCTGTCTACATTGAAGAAAGGCGGAGCGAGCGGGCTTTCTTTCATCTGGAATAGACCCCTTCACAGCCGAGTCAAGGCTTGAACAGGTGTCACCCAAAGGACACGGAGGGGTGGATATCCACTGGGACAGGTGCGTGGGAAGGACAGGCGGAAGGAAGGGGAGATAAGTATTTTGTGAATACGACAAGAAAATGCCAGCGATGTTGAGAGTGGCAGTGGAAGTGTGCGCCGGAGAGAGAGGCGGCTCCTGGGAAATATAGGATGGCATATCTGATTTCCTGGCACTGCTCCAGCAATCGCTAATCATTGCGGCGCAAGGGACAGGGGAGGAGTATTTGCAAGCCAAGCATGTGTCACATGAGACCGGCCCCGGTGAGAAGCAGAAAATCTCAGCGTTCTGTGGAGAGCTCTCGCAGTTATTTACTTCTGGGGGGCTCTGGCGGAAACTTGCCGCCCCTGCTTGTGGTGATGATGCTTTGGGCAGCCCTGTGCAGCGTCTTGAGGCACCCCCAGGTACGCAAAAAAAGCCCTCAGACAGATGGCGGCGCGACCGCGATATACAGCTACAAGATCGTCGGTGCTCAAGTTGGAGCTTTTACTATGAAATCACTAATACCAAACTTTAGATCGTTTCAGACGCAGTGTGGCGGTAAAAATAAAGCAGCGACAAAATTATGCCAGCGAGATGCAGATGCGAGCTACTCAATACTCAGCCTTAAAATATTTACAAAGTGTTTTTTGTAATTTCCACCAAATCAAGAGAGGCAATAAAAGAGCGTGCTACTGCTGCTGTGCCATTTCACCCAAGAGATCATTGCGGGAATATGGAAAAGCGATCACCTCGTGCAAACAAAAAACAAGCATCACTGAAAGCGATCGCTTTCGCGATAGCTATAGTAAAAAAAAAAGCCTGTGAGTGGTGCGCGTGCGCGCCACTGCAGGCATATGTCTTCAATTATCGCGGCCATGTCTGGGCGCGATAATTGAAGATATATGGGCTTTGGTGTGCGTGACAGACACCAATAGGCCATACGCGACCGCCTATGGCCTATTGCGTGCTCTGTTAAAAAACAGCACCCACGCAAAGCCCAATCAAAATGGACCTAGGAAATAACACGCACGAGCTGTGTGGAATTTCCAGGTCCATTTTTGAAACCCTACCAAAAGGGCTTTTCGCTACGCTTCGCTTGCGATCCCTAAAAAAAGGGGCTTGGGAGGTCTCCCCCCCCCAAAAAAACAAGTGGATTTAATAAAAAATATACGTCTTACCAAAAAAAGATCTTCTGTGCTAGTCCATCTTTCAGTGAGCCTCAATAACTACGTAATAATGCAAGTGCGTCTATGTAATGAATTAAATAAAAAAATAGAAAAAGGACAACTTAAAACAGAGTATGAAGATGGAGAAGTCCGTAGATTGAAAAATAAGGAAAACTGTTATTAATTTTATTTATTATACACATTTTTAATGTTAGGCAAGTTTAAAAATATATTTATAGTTATAAACTAAAAAAAAAACACAAGAGGCGGTAAGGGTGTGGTAGGATTAGGGGCTGAGGAAGGAGGGAACATGTAAGGTATTGGGGCAGGGATCGGAGATGGCATTTACCATGAAAATGCCATTATCATGCATAGTTATACAACGAAAATTATTGTATAACTATGCGTGGTAAAGGTATTTTCGTGGTAAAGCATATTCGTGGTAATTGCATTTGCGTTGTAACGCATGTGTGGAAAAGGCATGCGTTGCAATGGAATGCGTTGTAACGACATACAACCGTCCGCACCACCTCTTGACCTCTTAGAAAAGCGCAAACCTTTCAGCCTGAACACTAAGAACAATGCTTCATGGGGCACCTTTACCCCCTTCAGTGAAAATGACATAATCAAGATTCTTCAGAGTATCAACCCTTCTAATCATTTCAGCGACCTTTTGCCCCCTGCCATCTTCAAAGAAACCAAGAATATCCCCATCTCCCCTGGACAAAGATTGTAAACGCTTCACTGTCACAAGGCACAATCCCAGACTGCCTAAAATTAGCTCAGGTATCACCTTTACTAAAAAAAACTAACACAGATAGAGCTGACCTCAATAACTTCCGCCCTATTTCCAACATCCGCAACTTAGCCAAACTCCTAGAAAAATGGGTCCAATCCCAACTCTGTGCTCACATTGAGAATTTCCAACTTCTAGACCAGCATCAATCTGGCTTTCGGAGGGGGCACAGCACTAAATCGGCTCGCACTCACGTCATGGATGACATTTTAAAAATGCTTGACCAAAATGAATCCTGTCTCCTAATCCTGCTTGACCTTTCATCTGCCTTCGACACAGTCACTCACAACAACCTCCTATCCATTCTGAAGAACAGGATGGGTTTCTCTGGTTAGGTGTTACAATGCTTCTTGGCCTTCCTCAACCACAGATCACAAAGAGTCAAGGTGAACCACTCTCTCTCCCAGCCCTCTCCAGTACTCATGGGGGGTCCACCACGGGCCCACCCTATCTCCTATACTCTTCAACCTATTCTTGAAACCATTAGATAATTCTCTAAATTGCATGAACATTCTCTTCCATATGTATGCGGATGATACACAACTTTATTTGAAAATCTCCTCCCCGGACCACATCATCTCCCTCAACACTACCCTAACTTCTACTCAAAACTGGTTAACTGAGAACCATCGCCTGCTCAACACCTCCAAAACAGAATTCCTTCTAATCTCTCCCCTGAACCACACTCCCAGGCTACATCTTTGGTTGAATCACCTCACTGCTTTTAACTGCTCCCCCCTCATTATAGACTCAGCCAAATCTCGCGGAATTACCCTGGACAAGCACCTGAACTTGAAGAATCATATCAGCAATGTGTGTAAGGGAGCTAATCACTTGATGAGGGCACTCGGAAATATCAAATCATTCCTTCCACTAATTGATTTCAAGCATGTTGTCCAAACATTTGTTCTGCCGAGGCTAGACTATGGCAGTGCTAACCTTTGTGACCTCCCCAAATACACCCTGGCTCCACTAAGAACATCACTGAACGCTGTGACTAGACTGTTCACAGGTACCAAACGAAATGAGCACATATCCCCAGTCCTAAAATCGCTTAAATGTTTGCCCTGGGGGCGTGGCCAAGATGGCGAGGTGAGCGGCCGGACTCTCTGTGAGCTCCCCTGAAAACAGGACCCCTGAGCCCCGTTTTGATGCCGATCTCCGACCGAGCAGCTTCAATCAGACAGCCGAAGCGGCGGTGCTCCTGGTGACCCATTGTGAGCCCACAGCAACCTCGGCGAACGCGACAGAGGAGCTCCGCGGCGCGGGCCGGTGCCGACACCGAGGGCAAGGAGGGCCGAGACCCGGGGCCTGCCGGGACACTGGGCAGCGGTTCCGCGACAGGAATCGAACGAGCTTGGGGGCGTCCGCGGAGCCGCAGGAAGGAGCAAGGAGCACAGGAACAGCGAAGCGGCTGGAAGGGCCTGGCGGCGTCACAGGTGCTACCCCGCAGGCAGAGAGCTGATACGCGAGGTCGGGGACGCGGCCTAGAGGCGGAGCAGCCGAATTCATCATAGCGGGCCAGGAGATCGTGGCGCCAGCCATAGACGGCATAGAGGTACCGGGCTGGTGGCGGCACGGCGGCCGGAAGGACACAAACCTCCTGGGGCACCAAAGGCCCGAAGAGTACTGAAGGAAGTGAAGGCCCCGATCAGACCCCGACATAGGCATTCAGCCCCACTGAGACACAGCCGGGTGGGAGGCCGGTCCACACACCGACGGCCGACAGCGCACGTGGGACCCCCCGCGGATAGCCTAGCCTCAGGGAGGTACGGAGGTGGGGCTCCGACGACAGCACACGGTGGAACGGAGTGTTAGCGGCCGAACGGAGACGGGAGCCGAGCGGAGGAGGGGCCTGAGGCGGATGCCTTCTAGCGGACAAGGAGACCTAGAGACCCCAGCTGCGGCAGACCGAAGTGCGGCGCTCATCCCGACGAAGCAAGCGGAGTGCTGGTGAAGCCTCGGACGGGTTCCGAAGCCCAAGGTACGGCTGAAGAGGCTCCGCTGCAGCACTGGAGTGACACGGCCGACGGGGGGCGGATACGCGAGGCCGGGGACGCGGCCTATAGCTGAAGCGAGCCGACCCCTGAGCACACGCGGTCACGGTTACCGGAGGAAGGCAGGTGAAGGGTTGACACCAGTGAGGGGAGCTCAGGGGCATGGTCGCACAGCAGCCAGAGGGTGAAGTAACCCCGTGATCGGGATCGCCACGAGACAAGAAAGGCCGGTGGGAGACCGCGTGGGCGGCCTGCATGCACCGCAGTTAACGACGAGCCATAGTGCGCCCCAGACGGCTTGGTTGGGCCCCCGGTAGCTGCGGGTGCGGCTGATTGCAGGCTCTCAGCTCCAGGACATTGGCTACTGAGTGGGTGAGGAATCAAGAAAGAGCGACTGGGCCCGCTCCCCCCCCACATGCATCATGAATGGGCCGCTGACCTATTGATCGGGTGTTGCCGAGTACACCGGTCGGGCCATCGAGTTAGGAGGGCAGAGCGCTCGAATACCCAGGGGCCAGGGGGTCGCAGGCTGGGACCAGACCCGCACGCGGGCCTACTCCGGCACGCAGATCGGCGAAGCAACGGAGAAGGGCCCCCGGCCCGGAACGAAGGGCACGTCGACCCCAGGAGGACGGACGGTGGGTCGCTGGGTTTCCACCTACAGCCGGCAGGGAAGACAGTGGCGCGAAGCTGTTGATGGCACAGGCCGAGGAATGAAGGCTTACTGAAGTGGCGCGAAACCGGAAAGAGGCCTGAGCACGCGCAGTGGTGAAGGCGCAGCGGAGACCCAAAGAGGGGCTAGAGCATAGATTGAGCACACACGATCTCCTAAGACGGCGAAGACGACTGACAGAGGCTCACGGTCAGGTCGGTGCTTCGCGGGGTGCTCGAGCGAGGATTGACCAGGCAGCAGCGGACAGGCCGGGGAGCAGCAGCAACAAAGATGGCAATCTGAGGCCCGTGGGGAGTGCACAGGAAATCTGTGGTAGAGGCGAGCGGCCCTTTAAACTCACTAGGGTGGACGGTCGGAACAACGAAGTCGGGGGAGGTGCCCCCCCCAGGTGGGCAATTCCCTTGCATACTCTTGGCTGCCGAAAACGTCCAGAGAACAGACAGAACTGGCTTGTGAGGTACCCACGTCTGCGATGGCCAATAACAGAGGGAACAAGAAAGGGGACCGGACATTGCCGGAGATGATGAGCAGGGGGGCAGCAAAACAAGATAAGGGGCAACACTCCCCTGGCCCTTCGCGAAGCTCGTTGGAAGCAGGGGACAGAGAGCCACCGGTTACTAGGTCCTTCCTGGAATCACTCTTCAGTTCCCTATGGGATGATTTTCAGACACTAAAACAGGAAGTGGCCAGAGAAGTTCGGGAAGTGCGGAGAGAGGTCGATAGCCTAGGTGAAAGGGTGGCTACCATGGAAGGATCAGGGCACTCCAGGGATGAAGAGATTGGACAATTGCAGCAGGAGGTGCTACGCCTGAGGGACCAACAGCTAGACCTCCAAGCACACAATGAAGACATTGAAAACCGGTCCCACCGGAACAACATCCGAGTCCGGGGGGTGCCATCCAGGGAGGAAGGGGAGGATGTTGCTGGATATCTGCAAGGCATGTTCAGGGAGATACTGGGTGAGCCGGAGGACTTCCATATAAGAATAGACAGAGCACACAGGGTGGGTGCGACACGCCGGACCTCAGCGCCCCCGCATGATATACTGGCCTTCCTACCGGACTTTCCGCTCAAGGAGCGAATCCTTCGTGAGGCACGGAAACAGCAGTCGCTGCAATTCCGGGGACATCCGGTAGCTTTCTATCAGGACTTATCGACGATCACACTTCAAAAACGAAGAACATTCAAAATCGCGACAGACTTTTTGAGGTCCCATGGGACGCAGTACTCCTGGGGTCATCCTTTCCGACTCATCTTTAGGTGGAACAGCGTCCTGCATCAACTTTGGTCCCTTCAGGACACTTGTGAGGTACTGGGGATCACCGCGACAGATAAAGAAGCGCACACACCGCGCCGTAGGCGGGTTACTAGAGAAGGCTGGCAGAGAGTCCCTTATCATCGACCGTCAGCCTCCTCAGCTAGGCCAGACTCGCCCACCATCCAAGCTGGAATGGAAGGGGCAATGCGAGAGGTGGCCGGGGACGCTGTCCCGAGTGAGGTTGCACTTACGGCCTAAGATGGTGGCGCTGGAGACGGCCAGAGATATGGCAGCCGGTGTTCCTGCACTGGCGGCTTGAGAGAACTCCGGGGTAGATCGACACAGCTTCTCAACATTGCAGGTTTGGGGGTCCAGGGGAGGGGGGGCGGCGGGTGGGTGTGCAGTGGCTGGACGTCCACTTATATAACTTTCCACAGACTTGTCCACTGAGGACCGGACTGGGACAATGGAGTTCTGGGAACAGTTGGTGAGATGGGATGAGGGGGAGAGGGTGGTTGGGGTGGTTCTGGGTTTGGATTGGGGAGGGAGGGTTGGGGAGTTGGGGATGGGGAGTTCAGGGTGGGGATCGGGGAGTTGGGATGGGGGGGAGGGTCGTCCAGTGCACCACGCAGGTACTAGCTGCTTTGGCGGCATTCATACACCTTAGTTTGCCCGGGCGGGGAAACTGCGCGCTCACTTACACTTTCTTCTATGCCTCGCAGGTTCTGGTAGCTTAAGGGCGCTCATGCACCTTGCCTCGCCCGAGCGGGGCCTTAAAGCTTTTACCTACACCTTCTTCTATGCCTCCTGACACTTTTAAGGTGGTGACTCTGAATGTCAGGGGTTTGAACAACCCGGTCAAGCGGCGGGCAGTGCTGTCTCTCCTGGAGAACATGCGTGCAGACATATGTCTCCTTTAAGAGACACACCTGCTGCCACAGGACACACATAGGCTGCGCTCACATAAATTCCTGTCACAGTTTTTCTCTTCCTGTACCAGTAAGATGGCGGGGGTGGCGATACTGGTAGCCAGACACTTTAAAGGGGTAAAGGGGATATCCTTCACAAACTCACAGAACACAAAGGTCGACTGTTAGCATACCGGTTTAGGATTGGCGGTATTGCTTTCACGATCGGGTCCCTGTATAGCCCTAATGAACGGCAGGAACGATTCCTGCAATCGGCACTTGTAGATGTTACCGCCTCGCAAGATAGACACGTTATTCTCGGTGGAGACTTTAACATGGTTTTTGACTCAGCCATGGACAGATTGGCGCAATGCTCCCCGCAGGTCGGGGAGTTCTCCGCCGGATGTAGGGCACAGCTGTCGGAGGTAGACTTACTTGACCTTTGGCGACACATGCATCCTACAGACAGTGGATATTCGTATTATTCCTACGCACACAAAACGTATGCGAGGCTAGATCACCTCCTGGTCACGTCTCCAGTGCAGGCATTGGTCTCGGGATCGGACATGGGAGTGCTATCTTTATCGGACCATGCCCCGGTCTCTGCCACTTTGTGTCTGCCGCCGGCGGCTAGTCCTCCCAGAACATGGCACCTCCGCGACACCCTGCTACACAGGAAGGTGGTGGTGGACCGCGTCGAAGGCGCGATCCGGGAGTATCTGACCCACAACGATAACTCTGACGCCACCCGGGCAACGCAGTGGGCGGCCTTGAAAGCAGTCCTCCGGGGGTAATTTTTGGCGATCTCCTCTACTGAAAATAAGGAGCGACAGGCCAAGAGGGATGAACTCACCCAGCGGGTCCGCGAGCTTGAACAGATGCACCGCAGGACAGGGACCCCCAGAATTTGGCGGCAGCTTAGGGAGGCGAGGAAACTCCTGGCGGCCCTGGACTTGGACCGCGCGGAATATGCTGCACTCCGACTGCGCCATACCTATTATACATGTGGGGACCGTTGTGGCAGATTGCTGGCCAATAGGCTCCGAGCAGCGCGCCAGAGTCAAATGGTGAAAGAGATCTCTGACCCCACAGGGGCGGTGGTGACGGAAGACGCCCACATAGCAGACGCATTCTGCAGGTTCTACGCAGATCTCTATACTGGTGACCCACCGGATGAGACGGCAATGTCCACATACCTGGACTCGGTCACCCTGCCCTCCCTGGATCCCTCGCAGGCGGAGCACTTAGATCGGGATATCCGGATAGAGGAGGTGATCTCTGCCATCGCCAGGCTTAAACATGGCAAAGCGCCAGGCCCGGATGGATACACCTCGCTTTTTTACAAAATGTTCTGCACGTCACTAGCCCCAATTCTCACTCGCCTTTTTAACTCGTTCGCTGACCCAGGGGCCATTCCACATGACCTCCTGCGGGCTTCCCTCACGGTTATCCCCAAACCTGTTAAAGACCGGAAGCATTGCGGATCTTACAGACCGATATGCCTTTTGAATGTGGATTTAAAATTATACACTTGGATCCTAGAGGCCCGACTAGCCCCTCACCTACCGGGTCTTATAGACCCAGATCAGGCCGGTTTTGTCCCGGGGAGGCAGACGGTCGACAACACCAAGAGGATCGTCCTCCTGTTGGAGAAAGCCTCCTGGATCCCGGGAGAGAGAATGATGCTGGCGGTGGACGCTGAGAAGGCGTTCGACCGGGTGCACTGGCCTTATCTTGAACGGGTCCTGATGAAGGCTGGCATAGGAGATAAGTTCCGCTCCATGATCCTTAATTGCTACAGGCTACCAACTGCGGTGGTTCACGTGAACGGTTATAGTTCGAGGAGCTTCAACATCGAGAGAGGTACCAGGCAGGGATGCCCGCTCTCGCCCCTGCTCTTTGCCCTTTATATGGAGCCATTCGCCCAATGGGTGCGTTTCAATCCGGCGGTGACGGGGGTGCGGTTGGGAGGCTTCACGCACGCTATAAGCCTATACGCAGACAACGTCATTTTATCGCTTGATGAACCCCGGACGGCCCTGCCGGCCTGCATCGAGGAGCTGGTCTCCTTTGGTGCGGTCGCGGGTTTTAAAATGAACATGGGGAAATCGGTGGCTCTGGATATCTCCCTTGAGCCGGCCACTAGGGCCTACTTACAAAACCAATTCCCCATGCTTTGGTCATCAGAGGTGGTGCCCTACCTGGGGATCCAGCTGGCCCCCACCTTACCGGCCATGGTGTCGGCTAACTACACTGCAATAGGCACAAAGATCCAGGAGGAATTGGGACGATGGAATCACGGCACTCTCTCCTGGTTAGGCAGGATAGCCGCCGTCAAAATGACAGTCCTACCCCAGGTGCTTTACTTGTTCCGGGCCCTGCCGCTTCAGCCACCAGTTGGGTGGATCCCGCAACTACAGGCGGACCTCTCGCGCTTTATCTGGCAAGGCAAAAAACCCAGAATGCGCAGGGCTCTCTCAATGTTAGCCCCAGAGGCGGGAGGACTGGGCATTCCGGACCTCCGTAAGTACTTCCAAGCAGCACAGTTGCGCTATCTGGTAGAATGGAGTAGGTGGGAGTCAGATAAGCACTGGCTCTTCCAGGATCAGGCAGTGGCGGGCCAGCCCCTACAAGAAATCCCATTTCTGCGTCGGCCTCACCGTCCCAAGAATCTGTACGCCTCCTTTGTCACAAGGGTACCCCTGCGGGTCTGGGACGCTACCAACCTCGCGTATAACCTCACCTTGCTCCCATCACCACTTACACCGTTAGTGGACAACCCAGACTTTACTCCGGGGATGGAAAAAGGAGCCTTCTGTAGAAAAACGGTAGGGCTGACGGCCTGTTTCAAGATTGCCCGGCGTTAACCGCCTCTATACCACTCTGGTTACCAAATAAAGAGACAGGCGCTGGAGATTGGAAGGCAGGAAACAGGGGTTTTTTATTATTCCGACGGAGCAGAACACATCAGATCAGACAACAAGGTATCGTCTCGAGGTGCTCTAGCAGCCTCTCTGAGGCCTGGCCTCTTATACCCTGGTTTATGGCATGTGACCACTCTTTATTACAATCAAGACATTGTGAAGTAAGGAAAAAGACATCCCCGTAATCCTCGTGTCAATCCCACCCCCACATACATCCACAATAGAGGTCCTCAACCTGCTGATAAGAGGAGGGGGCTATCACGCAGCTGAGTGTTCCGCCGATTCTTAGGATGTGTGCGCCTGATCGTATCCCAGGGGGTGGGGAGGCCATGATCAATAGTGGGTCCTTTGAAGAGGAATGACTCCATGCAATAGGGGGCAGTAAACTGTATCTCCCGGCTTAGGCGATGGCCTCGGACCTGTGTGGACAATCGGACTCGGTGGAAGGGGTCATCAAAGGAGAGGTATTCATGCCGCGTGGACAATCAGGCGCATAGGGAGAGTTTACCAACAGAGGGGTATTCATGAAAGGAAAGGAGGTGTTTGGTCAGGCGCGAGCGTGACTCCCAAGGACAGAGTCTTGCAGAAGAAGAAGGTTTATGACTTGCCCATGTGAGGGAGGAGGGGGGAGCCAGGGTGCGCGGAGGATGCTCGCAGGGTCAGGGGAGCACGCTGGCGATTGATCGAGGACAGGGAGACCATGATACCTAAAATGGCTGTCGTGCATGTTGTACGTGGGTGACAGGCTGGCGCAGACGATGTTCAGACTAAAATTCCACAGTCCTCCCTTTTAACACGTCTCGCCAACTTGTCAGTTCGGATTTATCCCCATAAGGCCACGTATTTCTACTTCATAGAGGGGACTCATGCGCTCATTTCTGAAGTCCAAAGTCTTTGGGCACAGACAGTTAGTGACGAGTGCACACAAGGATGGCAGGCATTGGATACTTAAGCAACACACACATAGTATCGCAATCGGTATCAATAAAAAGGTAAACAACCTCCACCCCCAGTCCTTCAAAGTGCCCCAGAACCAGCTCCCAAGCGACCATCCTTCTTGTTCTTGGTGAACCTCCGAGGAAAGTCTGTGGAGGTGTTCAATTGCTTTGTAGACTGAGGGCAAGTTATCTGGTACGTAGGTGCAACAGCTAGATCCGATGATGCGGCATGCTCCTCCTCGATCGGCTAGAACCACATCTAGAACAAGGCGGTTTTGAAGGGCCACAAGGCGGACCGCCTGAAGTTCCGCCGTGTTGTTAGCGAGGATGCCAGCCGTGATGTTGATCGTTGTTTCCACTGCCTGGGTCAGGTGTCGGATAGCGCGACTGTTCGCCATTGGACCCCACAGAGGAACAAGCCCCTTTGCTGCATCCAGGAACTGTGCTCCAGTGGAGTCGGCTTGTTCAATGTCATTTGCGCGCCTCTGCCGGTGATGGTTAGCAGGGGCTACATATGTGGGAAGGAGAACGAAGGCAATGTAGCAGGTACCCTTCCAACCTTTCGGGAGCCAGGTGTAAGCTTTGGTGCCATAAACAAAGTACATATTTGGAGAAGCAACAAAGGAAGGAGGATCAACTGAGTCCAATGTTCTGGTGATACGGCAAGAACTGTGACCCACCAGCTGCGTTCCCTGGCCTTCGAGACACACAAGTCCTGTGATATTGATAACAGACAGAGCCACAGTCAGGGTGGCGGCAGTTTGTCTTTGCAGGTGAGAGAAGGTGGGTCTAGCCGGATTGTGGAGCACTTGCACTTCAACACGTTCTTTGGCTGGGATGTTCTTAAGGAAGGTGGCACCCGAGGGTACAGGACACAGGGGAGCAGAGGTCCTTCCGGTTTTGTTCAGCCAGAACCCATAGTAGAAGTGTGATACTGTTTGGCCGGAAGTGGCGTTGTCCTTGTGGCTCTCTTGCATGAGGATCAGCCAGGCGAGGCAGGAGCCGTGAACTGAGAAAGGAGAAGGGATGAAAGGGATTGAGTGTCCAGTGGCGTGCGGGAGCAACCCGCAGATCCAGCAGTTCGTGGCATTTGCAGCAAGGTTGTGTTGGTGCAACAGTTGCACGAAGGAATTGTTCCAGAACTCCCTGCGCCTTTCTCGGAGCTGAGGTGACAGGGAGATTAGGTGATGCTCTCTCGTAGGGGCTGGCTGAGCAGTGGGCAGCAATAACTGACGAGCGGGTGTGTTTTCCTCCAGGATCCAGAAGGAGGTCATGAGGAGGAGGCAAAAGAGAAAGACAACGAAGAAGGCGATTGTCTTTGATTTGTGCAGATTGTCAGTCTTTGGGTTCCTGTAGCGGGTATTTCCTGTTGCTTCCATCATCTTCTTATCTGGCGCTTCCATCATCTTCTTATCTGGCGCTTCCATCATCTTCAAGGTGCTCGGTAGCGGGCAGAACCACAGACTTTGTTTAGCTTCTCTCCCGGCAACCCTTGGTTGTGTTTAGGTCACCGTTCTGAGATTTAACTTAGTCCGTGGCCTGCTTAGCCGAAGCTCCCTTCTTTCGCCGCAGGAAATACCCTTCTCTGGATGGCACAGTGGGATCAGGGAATTTTGCAAGTTCAAGTGCCTCGGTGTCGGGATAACAGTTTAATGCTGGCCGGTCTTTGTTCAGGAGCTCTTCTTGGGTGATGATGTTTTCTGTCGTGGCCAGGGTCGGGGAGACCTTCCTGCAGTGGTGTGCCTGCAGCCAGTGCCGCTTCCCCTCCACTCGAAGCGCCGTCCGGGTGGTGATCAGCACTTGCCAGGGGCCCGTCCACCGGGGTTCCAGACTCTTGGCCCGTTGAAAGTTTCGGACTAGCACGAAGTCCCCCGGTTGGATGTCGTGGCCTGGGCCCCTGGAAGCATCGGGGATGGCCTGCTGCACCTGTTGATGAATTACAGACAACGTTTTAGTCAACTTGCACAAATAATCAGACAGTAGGACGTCCGGGACGTCATGAATGGAGGGCGGTTTGGGGGCAGTCCAGAGGTTCATCGGTTGCCCGAATACAACCTCGTAGGGGGTCAAATGGTGTTTGGTGGGAGTGGAGCGCATCGACAGCAAAGCCAGTGGGAGGGCATCTGGCCACTTAAGTCCGGTGATGGCCACTATTTTTGACAATTTCAACTTCAATGTGGCGTTATGTCGCTCCACCAGACCGGCGGATTGGGGGTGGAAGACCGCATGAAACCTTTGCTTCACCCCCAATCCTTTTAAGATTAATTGGATAACCTCAGCTATGAAGTGGGGGCCATTGTCGCTCCATAAAATTCGACAAAGGCCATAGCGAGGGAAAAACTCTTTCAGTAGCACTTTGGCAGTAGTCATGGCAGTGTTGTCACGGGTTGGATAGGCCTCTACCCATTTGCTGAAGGCACATACAATGACTAGTACATACTTCAAGCCTTGGCATCTCTCCAGCTGGATGTAATCCATCTGGAGGACCTCAAAGGGGTGATCGGGGATCCCAAACCCTCCCCGGGGCACCACAGTTCCCTTCCCGGGGTTGTGTTGCAAACAGATAAGGCACTGCTGGACCAGGTGTTTGGCTGAGTCGGGGATGTTGTCGTTGTACCAGACTTTGGAAATGAGTTCGATCATGGGTGCAGATCCTATGTGTGCGGGGGAATGTGCCATAGTCAGTACCGGGATCAGGTATGAGTCAGGCAGCAGCCATCTGGTTGCGTCTTTTGTCCGCCAGCAGCCCTCATCGTCCTTCAAACCCACCCGTGCCCACTCGGTCAGTTCGTGAGGGGTGCTGGCCGACTGGATGTCTCTAATCATTTCCCTAGCGTCAGTCCATTTCTCTGCTTGTGACCTGGTCACATATATGCGTGTCACCGTCTTGTTCTCAGCTGTGGTTCGTGCAGTGATGTCGGCCAGTGCGTTCCCTTGTCCGACTAAGTCTGTCACCTTCTTGTGTGCCTGGCATTTGATTACTGCTAATCGTTTGGGGAGGAGAACTGCTTAAATCAAAGCAGAAACCAGATCTCCGTGAAGGATGGGTGTACCGTGTGATGTCAGGAATCCTCTTTCCCTCCATAGGAGCCCAAAATGGTGAACCACCCCGAAGGCATACTGGCTGTCCGTATATACGTTCGCGGTGGTTCCTGTGGCTATGATGCATGCTCGTGTGAGGGCTATCAGCTCTGCAGCCTGTGCAGATCGTTGTGTGATGCGGGCTGTCTCAACTACTGTTCGGGCTGTTGAAGTGGTGCCATCTGGGAGTTTGATGCATGAGCCGTCTACCCATAGCTCTCCATCAGGGTCTGCAAAAGCAGTGTCTCGGAGGTCAACTCTACTCCTAGTTTGTTCGTCCGTGAGGGTTACACAGTCGTGTATGGGAGGCACGTCGGGGTCATTTTCAGGCAGGGGCAACAGTGTGGCAGGATTCAAAGTCGTGCATCTCTTTAGTGTGATGTGGGGTGCAAGTAGCGTCAATTCGTACCCTGTCAGTCGTGCGCTAGTCAGGTGTTGAGTCTTGGTTTGGTTCAAAAGGGTGTCGACCGCATGGGGTACTAACACAGTGAGGGAGTTCGAAAGTACGATTCCCTCGCTCTGACGGATAGAGACAGCAGCGGCAGCTGCTGCTCGAAGGCAGGCAGGCAAAGCTCTGGCTACAGGGTCAAGAGTGGCAGAGAAGTAGGCACAAGGGCGCTGCTTAGGACCGATAGACTGTGTTAGAACGGACAATGCACATCCCTCCCTTTCGTGGATGAAAAGGGAAAAGGGCTTGGAGTAATCCGGTGTTCCCAGGACAGGGGCTGAGCAAAGGGCACCCTGTAGCTCCTTAAAGGATGCTTGACACTCAGGGGTCCAAGGAAGCGGGAAGGGGGCATCTTTGGCCAGCAAGGCAAGTAGGGGTTTTATAATGAGGCTGAAATTTGGTAACCATTGTCTGCAAAAAGAGGTAAGGCCAACTAAAGAGCGGACTTGCTTTTGTGTTTTTGGGATGGGGGTATCTAGGATGGTCTGGATTCAATCGGGCGTAAGTTTCCTCCCTTCTTTGGACAGGAGATGGCCTAGGTATGTCACTTGTGGCTGGCAGAACTGTAGTTTCTTTTTGGAGACTTTGTGGCCATTTTCTGCGAGAAAGTGTAGGAGTTGGATAGTGGCTGTGATTGCAAGTGGGGTGGTGTCAGCCGCCAAAAGGATATCATCGACATATTGGATCAACACCACTCCATCTGGTAGCTGGACGGCGTCCAGCTGTCTTTTGAGGGCCTGGCTGTAGATACTGGGACTTTCAGTGTACCCCTGGGGAGCTCTACAAAATCGGTACGAGCGGGATTTTAGGGTGAAGCCGAAGAGATAACGGCTGTCTGGGTGAATGGGGATAGAGAAAAACGCATTCTTGAGGTCAATAACAGTGAAGGTGGTGGCAGTGGACGGAATGAGGGTCAAAATGGTGGTGATGTCTGAGACTACGGGGTATTGGGGTACAACCACTTTGTTAATCTCTCGCAGGTCGATGATGAAGCGGTACGCTTTCTCATCTCCCTCGCCTTGCTTTTTAACAATGGGTAGGATAGGGCTGTTGCAGACATTGCTAACCACTTCTTCGACCACTCCTGCATCTACCAGAGACTGAATGATTGCTACCAGTGCCTTCTCGCCCTCGGGCGATATCCGATACTGTGGGAGTTTCGGGAGCATAGCGTCCTGTCTTACAGTTATATGAATGGGGTCAATCATCATTCGTCCCACATCAGAGTCATTCTTGGCCCATAGGTACGGGGGCAGGATGTCGAGCAAGGACAGATCAGCGTCAGTTATGGAGCACATGTGTCGTGCAGGGCAGGATTTGGGTGTGCCTGGGTTGTCGTACAGGATGACTCGGACTCCATCTGGGGAACACCTAATGGTAGCTCGAAAATGCTTCAGTAAGTCAATGCCCATAATGGCGTCAGGGGAGTTGGAGGAGAGCAGAAATGTTGTGTCAGTGGTGTTGCTTTCTAGGTCAAAGGTGATAGGCACGGACAGGGGGTTAGTGGAGGGCGTCCCATCGAAACCTATCGATGTAATGCGTGAGCCAGACAAGGGTGCCCTTGGAATCAGTCGTTTCGATAACACACTACGTGTCGCCCCAGTGTCTACCAAAAATGGAGACTCTGTACCCAGGACCTTAGCAGTGACGTAAGGACCTTGCTGGTCAACACAGAGCTCGACTGGATCCCTCCCTTGCCCCTGGCAGTCCTATGCAAAATCGGGGGCATTCTCACCGTCGGATAGTTGATACTGGTTCTGTCCGGGACGGTCAAATGTGTTCGATCTCCCTGGTCTGTCATTGGTGGTGTCGTTTGTGTACCCTCGTCCTTGTCCCCTATTTCTCGGCCCACCCGCTACGTCCTTGGGGTCCCTATTTCTGTTCATCTCTAATAGAACCGGACACTGGGATTTCCAATGACCGAATCCTTTGCAGAAGGCACATTGGTCCTCGCTAATGTCTCTACGTCCAATGTGGGGTGTTGGGGTGTGGTCTTTGGGAGGCGGATTTCTAGGGGTGGTCGATTGGTAGTTCCCCCTGTGGGTTTCCCGTCCGACCGCTATACCTTGTATCTGGGCTATCATCACCCTTTCTTTCAAATCTTTCTTCTTTTTCTCGGATGCCCTATCACTCTCATTCTTCTGGTGCCCGTAATACTGATAGCTGCGGGTTTGGAGGCCCCCCAACTACTCTCACTCGTCTGCAGCTTTTGGGAGACCTCTTGTGATAGGCCCTTTACATAATTTTGTACAAACAGGTGTTGTCCGGTTGCGGTGGTCATATCTTGGCCACTGTAGTCGGAGAACACTGTCTCGAATCGGGAGAATTATTCCGATACATCTTCCTGGGGTTTCTGACGACAGGCCGTGACTATCGACCAGTCTACCTTTTTCTCTGGGATCAGTGTCTTTAACTTCTGAACTAATTTGTCTGGGAGTTCTAATATGTCTTTTACTGGTTTCTTTCCGGGATCTCGCTGTCTATCTAGATCACTGAGTTGCTTCCAGGTATGTCTGAACAGATCCGTGTGATCAGCCTTCCGGATTTGCTTCCACACGTCAGCTGGCAGGCATAACCCGAAAAACAGGTCAATGTCCGCTAAAGTCATTATCGTCGAACCCAAGGCTGTGCCTAATTCGGTATAGAATGCTGTCGGGTTCTTTCTTAAATCGGGCAGAGTTTGTCTAAAGGTTAAGATGTCTTGTCGGTCCCATGGTTGGTAAACCCAATTGTACACAACCCTCCCCTTTGCATCTTCATGGTTAATATCGTCGTTTGTTCCCTGACCACGTGGCGGAACCCAGTAAGGGGCCGCCTCTCTGATGGGCATCATAGAGTTGGCTACTCCTACTGAAGACTCGGTTGTTTCAGGGACTGTAACCTTGACTTCTGGTTTCTGTTCCGTGAGGTGGCGGAAGACCCCAAGCATTTGCATGAAGAGGTCCGTCGCCTCACGTTCGGTCCCATCTCCAACATCAATCTTTCTATATAGCGTTGTCAGTTTAGCAGGGCCCTTACTCTGATACCTATCCTCATATGCGTTCAGGGTGTGGTAGCTGAATCGTAAAATGAAATGCCGTCTGTGGCTGTCGGCATGTGAATTATACATGTTCATTGTATATTCTTCGCTCTCCTTCCGCTCGACTAGTGTCTTTGCTATTTTGTCAATCCCATCCCGATCATCTTTACTCAGTCTGTTTGATCTGACCGGTGGTTGCTCGCTAGCCTCGGGGTCACCTGGTGTTGTTGCTAATGCGCCTGGTGCGGAGGCCGCGAGGGCTGGTGCACTAGCGCTAAGGTCACTCTCGTTCGCACCCAGGGCTTGTAGGTGCTGTTGGCAGGGGGCGTATGGAGGGGGCATGTAGATGATTGGGGGACCTAGCAGTAACTCATCGTTCGCCCGTTGTTTGGAGGGCAATTCAGGGTAGAGCATAGAGGGGGTCCTAACAGGACATTGACCTGTCAGCCCTGATTCTTGTTTTTGTGTAGCTTCTTTTCTTTCTTTTCTTTCTTCTTCTAGTTGCTTAGCGGCTAGGTGGGCTGCCTTTTGTAATTCTTTCCCTATTTTTGCTTCTTCTCTTTTTCTTCGTTGTTCCGTTTCTTTGCGCCACATGCCGATACTATCGAGCATAGTGGGCGTAGTCTTATTTTTCTGGAGTGCTATTTCTAATGTTTTTATTTTATGATCATCAAAGGAACCTATCAGTGGCCACTGACTTTCAGGGTTCTTCTTTGTGTATTTATGCCATAACTTAGTATAAGCTATAGCGACTAGTCCATGCTTAGTGAACATGTCCTTATTAGGGGTGCCCTCCAGTGGAGCTGGATGGTTCATCTCTAATAAGCGGTCCGGGCTAAACAGGCTACCAATCAGTGGGGAGAAGATAGGCATGACGGGTTACAACGGGGACAAAGGTCTGCACTACCTATCTTCTCACGGCGTGCAAAGACTAGATAGAATATTTATATTCTCCGTTGTTTGCAGGCGGTGAATACCTCAAAAAGAACCAATTCCGAACACTTAATGTACGGTCAATCAAACAATCAGTGGGGAGAATAAGTAGGTACGACGGGTTAAAAGTTTTGCGTTACCTACTTTTTCTCTACCTGCAAAGAGAGACCTTGTTCTTCCCTGTTTGCAGACAGAGAATCTCCAGACAACAATCCACGAACAACAGTTCGGGAAAACAGTGGGGGAGGAAGATAGGCACGACGGGTTACAATGGGGACAAAAGTCTGCGTTACCTATCCTTCACTGCTTGCAAAGAGAGAGAGCCTGTTGTTTCTCCGTTTGCAGACGGTGAATCTCCAGAAGAATCAACAAAGCGTAATACTAGTATTATCCAAATCAAACAATCATTTCGTAATTTTGTCGTGTTTACACGACCTTACCCGGACCGCATGGACAGTTTCCTGTCTTCCGAATCCAGCACCCGATCGTCCTCTATTCTTCGTGATGTTCCCGGCACTCCTGATGGTTCCCAGTCAGGACCGTAGATCACTCGAGAGAGGTCTGTTCAGAACTAGTGAAGTTCGGATGATCGGCTGTCAGACGAGGGTCTATCGGACAGGAGCTCTCCCGATCGTTGCAGTCGTTCACTCTGTCGTCGGGACCTCTCCCACTGGATCCACGTGTCGCTGATGGGCCCCACGCTTTGGGACGCCAATTGTAGAAAAACGGTAGGGATGACGGCCTGTTTCAAGATTGCCCGGCGTTAACCGCCTCTATACCACTCTGGTTACCAAATAAAGAGACAGGCGCTGGAGACTGGAAGGCAGTAAACAGGGGTTATTTATTATTCCGACGGAGCAGAACACATCAGATCAGACAACAAGGTATCGTCTCGAGGTGCTCTAGCAGCCTCTCTGAGGCCTGGCCTCTTATACCCTGGTTTATGGCATGTGACCACTCTTTATTACAATCAAGACATTGTGAAGTAAGGAAAAAGACATCCCCGTAATCCTCGTGTCAATCCCACCCCCACATACATCCACAATAGAGGTCCTCAACCTGCTGATAAGAGGAGGGGGCTATCACGCAGCTTAGTGTTCCGCCGATTCTTAGGATGTGTGCGCCTGATCGTATCCCAGGGGGTGGGGAGGCCATGATCAATAGTGGGTCCTTTGAAGAGGAATGACTCCATGCAATAGGGGGCAGTAAACTGTATCTCCCGGCTTAGGCGATGGCCTCGGACCTGTGTGGACAATTGGACTCGGTGGAAGGGGTCATCAAAGGAGAGGTATTCATGCCGCGTGGACAATCAGGCGCATAGGGAGAGTTTACCAACAGAGGGGTATTCATGAAAGAAAAGGAGGTGTTTGGTCAGGCGCGAGCGTGACTCCCAAGGACAGAGTCTTGCAGAAGAAGAAGGTTTATGACTTGCCCATGTGAGGGAGGAGGGGGGTGCCAGGGTGCGCGGAGGATGCTCGCAGGGTCAGGGGAGCACGCTGGCGATTGATCGAGGACAGGGAGACCATGATACCTAAAATGGCTGTTGTGCATGTTGTACGTGGGTGACAGGCTGGCGCAGACGATGTTCAGACTAAAATTCCACACTTCACACACTGGAGACAGGCGGGGTGTAGAGCCCTGTGTCACATGTATGGCCCGGAGGGGGTCGTCCCCTTCCCGCAATTTCGCCAGGAATTTTCACTCCCTGAAGCTGAGAGGCACCGCTATATGCAGGCTCGCCACTGGGCACTTCAACCACAGGTGCGGGAGACGGCCGATAGACAACTCCTCCCGTATGAAAAATGGCTTCTGACGCGCACATCAGACTCAAAATTGATCACAGATCTCTATAGGCTACTACAACCACCTTCTACACACCTCTATAACCCGGGGAGAGAACGCTGGGAACAGGAGTTGGGTAGGACACTGAGTCATAAAGAGTGGGAGCAGATATCCTATAGGGCAAGGCACTCGGCGTACCACATGGGCCTCACTGACACACTAACTAAGGTCTCCACCTATTGGTACTATACACCGGAGCGGGTTCACGAACTGGACCGTAGCAAGGAGGATACCTGTTGGCGAAGGTGCGGGCACCGGGGCACACTGACACACATTCTATGGGACTGTCCGCTTCTAGTTCCCTATTGGAAGGAGGTGCTAGACGAAATTGACTCCCACTTTAGCATAGAATTGCCACGCTTTCCCGCGGGCTCCCGAATGGACTGATGTACCCACTCAGATTACGCAGGGGTAGGCAGATAGCCATCGCACTAGGATCAGCGGTCCAAAACATCCTGATACATTGGCGCACTGCCACGACACCCTCTATGACGGGCTGGCTCCATAGATTATGGCACGTGCTGGGCATGGAGCAATTGTCACTCAGAGTAGCGGGGGATATAGAGCAATTTAATGAGCTTTGGCAACCATTCCACTCCTTGCTGCTCACAGAATTTAAAGAACTTACATGTCCCAAATGTCTCCGTCTTTTGCGGCTCTCGAGTCCAGCGGCGCCAGCCCCTTGAATTGATGGGAGATTCACTTCCCCTGCAGGAGGCGACTTGGGTAGAGGACTTGGAAAGGGCCTGTGCACTGGACGAAGGGAGGGGAGGGGGGGACGGGGACCTGGGAGTTGGGAATTTGGGGTTTTGGGGGGGAATTTGCAATGGGAATGTCATTTCATACTGCGACAATGCATATCACTCACTGCCGTGGTGGACTGGCCCACGAACGAACTGCACCTGATAGATCTACGCGGTGGGTGCGGCTTTGTCCGCACTAACAAGATGCTTCATACTTATGTATGTTTGTCTATGTATGTTGTGCTGAATAAAATACTTTAAACCTAAATGTTTGCCCTATGGAGCTCAAATTCAGTTAAAGATTGCTGTTCTGGCGCGCAAAGTCCTTCATTTAAAAACTCCCAGGTACCTAGTGCAAAAGCTTGAAGTATCCTATGGTGGTAGAGCCTCAAGAAGTGCTAACTCTTTCCTCTGGAAACCATGCATCTTTAGCAAAAAGAGAACCTGCCACTGAGCCTTCTCTGGCGCTGCCCCGAAGATATGGAACTCACTTCCACTGGAGGTACGCAGAATCTCCTCCACGATTGCTTTCAAACTGGAAGCTAAAAGATTCCAAATGAACAAGTTCTTACCTTAATTGGGTTAGGATCATCTGCTCTAAGTAATTGATCCTACAACCATTAGACCCTCAGTTGATGCTGCTCTGCTTTACCTTATCGTGTGCCCCCCTCGTAGCCCGCTATGTACATGTTGATTGTATTACTTGCCTTTGACCCATTTGTCTTGTAATCATGTGATTATTCTTGTTTGTTATTCCTACTTTTTTTTTGATTTTTCAAAAACCTTTATTGAGAAATTCAGCACTATTAGAATACAATTTTAGCATTAAATCACAGCATCATACATGGTGGATCATTTAAAAAGCACATCACAAATAGAAGTAGACCAATCAGGCAAAGGCATTATCTAATACAATACGGCAAATGCATCTTTAAGCCATGCATAACTGAGTAATGTAACATCAGCACCTTAGAGGAGGTAGCAGGTCCGGCTTAAGAGCGTTGAGGACAGGGAAGGAAGTGGCTACTGACCAGCACCGGTGGCTGCTGCGGGCAGAGTGCCAGAAGGGAGCGCGGGGGAGGCAGTCCAGCTTAGATGTGAAAGGGTATGAAGGTACGTCACCAGGGGGCCCCATATGTCAAGAGGACGAGATCTAGCAGTCATAAGGTCCCAGAATTCCGATAGTAGGGTCTGACATCTGGAGGCATCTTCAAGCCATTGGGAAAACTTAGGTGCTGGTCTGCACCCCAAACACATGGCCACCCTAAGCCGCGCAAGAACGAGCAACATTGGGACCAGTTGGCGAGAGGCATTCAGACAGAATTTAACAAAACCCAGTAGGCACAATGGTGGGTCAGGCCGGACTAGCATAGAGGTAATCTCAGAGATAGCTGCACAAACCTCCTGCCAGAAATCAGACACCCTAGGGCACACCAAAGCCAAATGGGCAAAGTCAGCGGCAGGGGAAGAGCAGTGCAGGCACCTAATCAGGGATAAGTCCCAGCTTCTGTAGCTGAGCAGGGGTGCGAAATACCCTGTGTAAATATTTAAATTGTATGAGATGGAGGCAATAATTGGGAGATCATTTTTTAGTCTGGTTGCAGAAATAGAGACAGTCGGCTTGGGAAATGTCATCACCAAGATCCTCACCCCACGCCACTCGGGCGCGATCAGTGGAAATAGAGGCGGTCGACAGGGTGATCGCATATAGTTTGCTTACCAGCTTCTGGGGGTAGGGGAGGAATAAATGAAGTTCGACGGAGGAGGCTGGGGAAATGTGGGATGCAACCCCCTGCAGATCGCCCGCAACTGATAGAAGAGCAAAGTGTCCAAAGGACCAGAGGAAGCTGAAAGAGAACAGAAAGTATTTCCAGGATATAGATCCGCAAGTGTCGCCAGTCCGAGACGGGCAACGTGCCTAGACATGCCAGATGGTTAGAGAGTAGGAAAGGTAGGGTGGGGTACAATCGGCATAGTATTGTAGTGTAGTTCCTATATTTCCAATAGGCTCTGCGCATTGGAATAATATATCCTATGGATTAGATTTAGGACTGAGGTCGACTAGGTCTCTATCGAATATACTAAACTTAATAGTGAGTGCCAGCTAGCTCAGAGGTCACTAGAAACTTTCTCGAATTCAGAAGAAGGGATTAGTTTCTGACAACCGCATAAACATGACAACTTTGTTTCCCAAGAATAAGAAATATATCTCTAGAGTCACGGAATCAATATATAAGTATTTCACTCAGTCAATCGTGCATGCTTCGATTCAACAGAGTTCTAGAGAAATAGAGAGACGGGCGTTTTAAATAAAAAGGTTTATTGAACAGTCTTCTTTCTCATGCAAGAGAAGTTAACTGCTACAATTGTTAAGCAGACTGTTAATTATAATGCGTACAGCGTGAACAGTAATATGAAATAATACTGTAAAAGCATTGTATGTTTTCTAAGCCATATAAAACTATATGCATAAATAACATTGACTAAAATACTCAACTGGTGCTTCTAACATACGCCTACCCCAATGTACCTAACCTAAGTCTACTACGGGAAGAAGTAAGTATTGTATAGCATAGGTTTAGTTGTTTTTGCCAAGAATCTACCAAAGGTTTGTCTAGATTCTAATCAGCTCCATATCAAGTTAGAATGAAGGAGGTCTGGTATCTCTGTCTCAGGACTCAATTTTCCAACACCCCGCAAGGGGAGCTTGGAAAAACAGGAGCTGGATTCTCGGCGAGAGCAGGGCAGCCTCTTGATCAGTGCATCAGCTGGAGAGTCGGCTTCCTTCTGCACTTGCTATAGCGAGCTGCGTCTGGCAAGTAGATCTTCGAACTGCTCCGAACCACAGTAGTTTTCCATAGCAAGTGAAGGTATATTTATTCCTTGAAGGTGCTTAGGAATGCCACAGTTTGACGTAAAGTGGGGCATATGAACGTCAGGAAACAACCCCTAGGGTTCCTATTATTCCTAACTGGACTACGATAATCAACGCCTCCCTCCGGCAGGGATCATTCCCTGACTCCCTGAAAGCGGGCCAAGTCCTTCCCATTCTGAAAAAGCTGTCGCTGGATCCAGCCTCCCCAGATAATTTCAGACATCACTCCTCACCTGAAAGCATTGAACTGGCTTCCACTTGAGGCCAGAATTCACCTCAAGCTGGCATGCATCATGCACAAGGTCCTACACTCTAACTCCCCTGCGTATCTTGCATACAAACTGGTGATATCCAGAGGAAGCAGAAACTCACGATCGGCCAGTGCCCTCCTACTCCAGCCTGCACGCTTTCGGAAACAAAAAACCTATAATCGGGCTTTCACTGGGGCTGCACCAAGAATATGGAACTCCTTCCCACCCGCTATTAGAAGAATCCCCTCTCTGGTACGCTTCAAAAAGGAGGCTGAATCCTCCCTCATGGGTAAATCCCTTAGCTAAAACCCGTCCCACAAACACCTCAGAGACTATTGCCTTCCTCCTTCGACCGCGCTCCACCAAGAAACCTGGGGGTCCTCAGAGACTGTAACATTGACTATCCGTGTATGCTCCCATCGCTTTGTATGCAGTACCCACCCTCCCTAATGTACAGTATTTTCTTGTGTTCCATGTCTATTGTATGACTCCTTGTTGACTTCTTTGACTATGTAAAGCGCTCTAATACCCTAACGAGTCAAGTTCACGCTCTATAGAACACCAAAATAAATAAATAAATAAATAACATGAGTTCTTGGACAAATCAATATTCAAGCAAGGACTACTTAAGCCGATTTTCCAAGAAATCGTTGTGATGTTTGGTACGGGTGGAAGTAGCCATGCCTGTATTTGGATAGCATGGGCTATCCTAAATAAGGATTGATTTATATGCCTATATAAGGGCAATGTGAATTGTACCTATATAAGGGCATGAATCAGGAAAATTCACTCGGAGCTTAAAACGCCACACAACAGTATTAGCTGATAGCATAGGGAAATTGGAGAGGCGACGCAGTCCCTGCCAGGCCCAGTGCAATGTTTCAACTGTGTCCACCTCATCTCGCGGGCAAACAGGTCGGTGGTCAATGGCCAAGGGGCCGTGAGGTCAGCCTCGACTGCGACATGCAGCTGCTAAGGGGAGGTGTCAATCCAAAGGTGCAAGAAGCTGGCCTGGGCGCATAAGGCATAAAGTTTGAAATTGGGAGCGCCCATGCCGCCTACCGACATGGGGAGAGTAAGGATGTCGTAGGCAATCCTGGGTTGCTTTCCAGACCAGACGAGAGATATGATCAAGGAGTGGAGTTTACGAAAAAAATGAGCAGTTAGTGGTATGGAGATATTCATAAAGAGGTAAAGGAATTTCGGGAGGACCACGATCTTGGCGATTGCTAGGCCAAAGACAGGGGAAGCCGATTCCATTGGGGTATTTTAGACTCAAGCCAATCCACTGTATGTTCGAAGTTAGCCCGCCATAGGTCATCTAAGTCTCTGCTCAGCCAGATACCCAGATAGCGAGTGGGGCCAGAGGCCCATACGAAAGGAAAGTCCGGAGTAAATGGCTTGGTGGCATCCGTGAGCGGGAACAGAACTGAATTGCTCCAGTTCACCTGTATGCCGGAAAGACCAACAAACCGTATTATCTCACGCACTAGAGGGCTGAGGTTTTCTTGGGGATGGCAGACATACAGTGTAATATCATCGGCGTACATAGAGGTGAAGAGGGCACGGGCCGAGAAGCCGATGCCCTTCTGAGTATTGTGTCACCAGCACCGGGCGGCTAGGGACTCCATCGCATTAGCGAAGAGCATAGGGGAAAGTGAGCACCCCTGCTGAGTACCGCACCCAATCGAAATAGGGTCAGAAATCTGACCCTTGATCCGAAGGTGGGCGGAAGGTCTGGTATAGAGGAGTGATGTCTTGCGAATACAGATGTTGCTGAAGCCGAGGCGGGGTAGAAGAAAGAATAAACTAGGCCACTGAAGTGTGTCGAATGCCTTAGTGGCATCGAGTAAAGCAGCAACTGAGGGAAGGCTAGGATTAATCTGATGAAGGACTGAGAAAATTGTCCGGAGATTGTTTATTGTGGTGCGGCCTGATATGAAACAGGACTGCTCCAGAAGAGCGATGGTGGGCATGAGGAGGAGGAGTCGGGAGGCAAGTAAGTTCGCAAAGATTTTGTTGTCGATATTAATTAAGGAGAGGGGGCGATATGAATCGCGCCAATCAGATGGTTTGTCCAGCTTAAGTAAAAGCGTTATCCGTGCCTCACAAAGTGATTGCGGGAGGAGGCCATTGTCGAAGGAGTCATTATACACAGCAGCCAGATGTGGCTCAAGAAGGGATGCAAAGGTCTTATAGAACAAGGCGGGGAGACCATCTGAACCAGGGGCCTTGTCACTGTGTAAATTATTTATGGCAGTGAGTATTTTATCTTTAGAGAAGGGCAAATCTAAAAATTTACGATGGTAGTGCTCAAGCCAGACCAATTCGATCGTATTGAAGTATTAGTTTAAATCCTTACGCGAGGGGGTAGGGCCCGCTGTATAGAGTTGAGAATAATAGTCTGTAAATCGAGTCTTAATTTCCTCAGGGGAGGTGGTTCTGGTGGGACCACCGTCCAGGAGGGCCGTGATGTATGAAGCAGCACAAGGGGGACGAAGAAGGTTGGCCAGGGTCTTGCCAGGCCGCTCGCCCTCACCAAAACAGCGAGCCTGGGCTTCCCTGCCAAGGAAAGAAAGTTCCCGGTTAGCCTCTTCAGTAAATTCCGTATGTTTTTCGCACAGACGAGCAAGAGTCTCAGGGCTTGGGTGGGTTGCATGAGCGGCGCCCAAAGCTTTAATCTCAGATTCAAGCTTGTTTATAGTGGAGAGGATGGAGCGAAGGGCACCGGATAGTTTAGAGATACACTCGCCGCGGATCACAGTCTTGAAGCCTTCCCACAAAGTGGATGCAGAATCTACAGAGCCGACATTCAAGTCAAAATAGTTTGAGATTGTGGTTTGGATCTCGTCACAGAAGACGGAGTCAGGGAGAGTGTTTGGGGGAAGCCGCCAGGTGAAGGCAAGCTGAGGAAAGTGGGGAAGGCAGAGACGAAGCTGGACTGGAGCATGATCAGAAAGAGTATGGCCATGTTGTTAGCAGAGTTTAAATGTAGATGAAGTCTGGTCAGTTGAAAACTGATGACATCCCATAGGGCACTCCAATATTAGGAAACAATCCTCCTCTGTTAATCACAAGATAACATAAATGGTTTTCAAGAATTTATTCTTCTTTTGTTCAAGTATGACGTATTCTTTTCAAAAAACGATAACATTTCCGTTGTAAAACATATATTTCATTCCATTTCATATATGCTTGAATTCGCTCCAATGCATTTCGGGCTATGCCCTTCGTCGGGGAGCATCTAAACAAAACGACATATGGTATTCTAAGTATGATGTCACCATGATAATGAACAAAATAAACAAGAGGTATAATCCTGTTAAACTACAAACTAAGTTAGCGACAAATGCAAAAGTTGGTGCTCATCTAGAAAGCGGGAAAGGCTCAATGTGCTATGAATACGAAAGATAGTCACGTGATCGACAAAACTAATTCGGCATGTGATTACGAATATGTTCATGCAGTCTTTAGGGTGTTGAGTTAAAGTAAACGAAAAGGGCTCTTATGGGTAAAAGTAGTGATTCAACAAAGTTCGTAATATAACAGTCGTGATTTGACAAAGATAAAAAAACGCCATAAGCGCTACAGTGACGGTAGGAAAAAGGTGAATCGATAACGGACAGCTCGTGGCACTACAAAGTGTCGAGCGGTCGTGTAGTGGGTAATACAGCTGGTTTACTTACTCGGTTGTTCAATGAACAGCAACATGGTTTAGTGGCGTCTTCGCGGGAATGTAAACTACGGAAGAGGCATGGGGTCAGATTTCATGCGGGGAACCAGGAAGTGATGTGGTCACGTGAGTGAGTGAACAAGGTAATAGAAATAGGACTAAAGTAAATAGTGCCAATGTGATCGGAGTGAATGATAGAACACAGATATAAGGTGAAAATAATCATGCTGCATGGCAAACCTAATATAAATAAACAATATGATAAAAGAATCATGGTAAAAGAATCACAAGTAAACTTCATAATTAAAAAATTACGGGCCAAGTGGAGTTTCAGAACAGAGTGCCCACAAACAGTGGGGTAACTTACAAGTAACATGCAAACTCAATGCTTTCATTGAGACCATTTGGTTTTATCGAATTAAGTCTGTAAATCCAGTGATTTTCACGCTGTAACAATGTCCTGTTATTGTCTCTTCCTTCAATTTTGTCAATGGTTTCCAACGCCATGAACTTGAGCTGAGAAATGTTGTGGTTCATTTCAATGAAATGACTTGCTACCGATGATTTCAAGTTTTTAGTTCTAATGTTAGATTTGTGCTCATTAAGGCGAGTCTTAAGTTTACGTTCAGTCTTCCCAATATATACCATGCCACAAGGGCATTTCAGTAAGTATATGAGATTGTTAGTGTCACAGGTAGCCGTGACTCTCAATTGAATGTCATATCCTTTCATTGGATGAGTGACTTTTGTTCCTGGAATGATGCTGTGGCAATTATTGCAGTTGTTGCAGGGTCTTGTGCCTCGTGAGACCACTTGTTCCTTGTGAGGCTGTTTTAAAATTTCTCCTACATTTTTTCCTCTCGTGTAGGCAAATAAGGGTCTGGATTTGAACATGTCTTTAAAATCAGGTTCCACTTAACATAGGCCAATGTTTTAGTATAATGTTTTTATACAACAAACTCATGTTGGAATATTTCGATACAATAACCATCCGGTCGTCTACAGCTTTGATTTGAGTTTGTTTTAACAAATCCATTTGTTGGGTTTCCTGTACTTGAATTTTCGCTGTTTTTAATATTTGTTCCGGGTAACCTCTTTCTCTGAATCGGTCAAGCATTTCCTCCATTCTTATTTCTACTACACCAGGGTCAGATGTGATGCGTTTCACTCAAAGTAACTGTGATTTGGGCAAATGTCTTTTTAAGGATGTTTGGTGAAAACTGGTATAATGCAAGAGATTATTCCGGTCTGTGGGTTCTCGAAAAATATCAGTGATGAATTGGTTGTTATTTAGAGTAATATGTGTATCCAAGAATGTGATAGTTTTAGAGTCAATTGTCCAGGTAAATTGAATTCGTTGGTTGACTGAATTTAGGTTCATAAGATCTTGTTCCAAACTTTCCTTGGTGTCTTTCCAAAGAAAGAACAAATCATCGATGAAATGTACGTACATTTTCAGGTGATTTTTCCATGTTGGGTTGGTCCAAATGTGAGTCTGTTCAAACTCACCCATGAAGGTGTTAGCGTATATTGGAGCTGCGCTATTTCCCATGCTAGTACCCACGAGTTGCAGGAATCAATCATTCTCATGTTTAAAGTAGCTATGATACAATGTAAACATAGTTAATTCCATTAAAAACACTTTCATTGATTCTTCCACTTCCAACTTTAGAATTGCTTGTTCAATAGCTTCAATGCCTTCCTGGTGTTGGATTAAGGTGTACAGGGAAGATACATCTGCTGTACATAACCATAGTTGTTCATTAGGTTCAATTTTGATGTCCTAGTTTACATAAAAAGTCTGTGGTGTCTCGGATGTAGCTGGTAAGGGATTGTACCATCGATTGAAGATGGCGATCCAAGAATTGGCCTATCGGTTGGTGAATGCTACCACAGGTCGATACTATCGGTCGTATAGGTGGGTCCATCAAGTTTTTGTGTATTTTTGGAGCTGCGTAGATAAATGGACTTCTAGGATTAGTCTTGATTAAAAAGTTCCTCGTTCTCTGATTGATTGTGCCAAGGGTTAGTGCCTTATCTACAATTTCTTTCAAGATCATGGCATATTCTGTTGTTGGGTTTCCAGGTAATCGCATGTGAGTTCATCCGATAAATGTTCTCTCAGTTTCGGTTGATACATGTTAGAATTCATGACAACTAGGGCGCCTCCCTTATCTGCTTTTGTGCAGACTATGTCTTTGTTGTTAGCTATTTTTAGCAGTTTGTCTCGGTCCTTTTGTGTCATATTTTTATATGGACTTTTCTTGAAGTTGATGGATTGTACATCCTTTTTAACCAACTGTTCAAACAGATCTATACTCTTATGGCTCACTGGTGCTTGAAATGAACTGAAAGTTTTTAAACCCATCAACGCGTCTGGTTCCTTTGCCCCTTGGGGAGGTGCAATATTGGTGAAAAAGTGACGTAGTCTTAGTTTTCTAGTCAGTTTAAAAGTACTTATCTCCAATTCCAATAAGTCTGACTTCGTGGTTGGTACAAATGAAGTGCCTTTTTGAAGTAGTTTAGTTTCTTGTTCTGTCAACGCATGACTTGAAATATTTATGACTAGGTTACATTTTGTTTTTTCTTGTTGTCTTTCTTCGGCTGTGTGGTACTCCTTGTTTGTGGAGGTCCTTTTTGCTTTGCTCCTCCTGGGTCGTCTGGTTCTGCGACCTGTTCTAAAAAATCAATGTTCAAGGAACTAGTTGATGTGCTTGGAGTTTGTGCATTTTTATCACCAGGTCGTGATTCTTGTGTTTTTTGAGTTGGTTGTGGTCCAGGTCTCCTTGATCGGTTGGTTGATCGGTTGGTATCGCTATCGGAAGAAGATGTGTCCGTGTTTTGTGTGTTTACATTCCCGCGAAGACGCCACTAAACCATGTTGCTGTTCATTGAACAACCGAGTAAGTAAACCAGCTGTATTACCCACTACACGACCGCTCGACACTTTGTAGTGCCACGAGCTGTCCGTTATCGATTCACCTTTTTCCTATCGTCACTGTAGCGCTTATGGCGTTTTTTTATCTTTGTCAAATCACAACAGTTATATTACGAACTTTGTTGAATCACTACTTTTACCCATAAGAGCACTTTTCGTTTACTTTAACTCAACACCCTAAAGACTGCATGAACATATTCGTAATCACATGCCGAATTAGTTTTGTCGATCACGTGACTATCTTCCGTATTCATAGCACATTGAGCCTTTCCCGCTTTCTAGATGAGCACCAACTTTTGTATTTGTCGCTAACTTAGTTTGTAGTTTAACAGGATTATACCTCTTGTTTATTTTGTTCATTATCATGGTGACATCATACTTAGAATACCATATGTCGTTTTGTTTAGATGCTCCCCGAGGAAGGGCATAGCCCGAAATGCATTGGAGCGAATTCAAGCATATATGAAATGGAATGAAATATATGTTTTACAACGGAAATGTTATCGTTTTTTGAAAAGAATACGCCATACTTGGAACAAAAGAAGAATAAATTCTTGAAAACCATTTATGTTATCTTGTGATTAACAGAGGAGGATTGTTTCCTAATATTGGAGTGCCCTATGGGATGTCATCAGTTTTCAACTGACCACACTTCATCTACATTTGTTCTCATTCGCCTAAGGGTGGAGGGCGATACCAAAGGAGCACCCTTTTGAATGTACACATTGCATCATTGAACTTTATTTGAACTCAGGTGTGCACGGGTCAACAAACATTTTAATACATCTCGTTAGTAGAGTTTAGCCAAGTGAGAATATCAGGGGAGGTGATCCAGAGATCAATATGAGACCAGCAACGGCGGGCAGCGGTGACGCAGGTGCCCTCTCTAGCCTCGGGCCACATGTGACGCCATGCATCATATAACGAGTTATCATGAGTATTGACTGAAGGAGAGCAGTGGAGCGAGGGTGGGATGAGTAAAGGCCAGAGCGGTCCAAGACTGCCGAAAGTGTGACGTTAAAATCTCCCCCCCAAACAAGTGCCTCGGGACCCAAGGATGAAATGAGATGCCATATGTGAGTAAAGAAATCAGGGTTATCCGAGTTCGGGCCGTACACAGCAGCGATCGTCTTAGGTTGGGACAACAGGGAGCCATGCAAAATGACATAGCGTCCTTCAGGGTCAGTAAGAACATGAGTCGTATTCCATGGGAGCCCCCTCCTTATCAAGATGAACACTCCCCGGGAATAGGAGGAATAAAAAGAGGAATGGGATTCCCCCCAGTAACGCAATTGGAGTCTAGTAGAAGTCACTGGTAGCAGGTGGGTTCCTGTAATAGGCATATGTCAACTTTGTGCCGGAGTAGGTGAGAGTGAATGAGCCTGGCCTTTCGATGGTCATTCAGACCGCGGATGTTCCAGGTCCAACATATGGTGTCAGTCATACTACGCTAGCCCAGGGTGAAATGGGGTGCAGGGCAGCGAGTTCTGTCCGTGGCCAAACACTGGTGTGTGTAACGAGGGCAAGCATACCTGGAGGAACAATGGACGGGACAGTCGCAGAAGACGTGCTATGGAGCCAGCCAGTGCCTACGTGTGTGTATGGCCAAGCTATGAGGAAAGTCATTAATAGGCAGAGAAGGGGGAGGCAGTCGGTACCGATCCAAAGAGTGCCAACCTGTGACAGGGTGAGGTGCACTGTGCAAACACAGTACAGTGATCAAGCATAGCAGTGTAATTATGCATACCAAGGAGATACAAAAAATAAGGCCTAGAATACTTAAACTTCCCCCCACCCAACCCACGCTAACCCACCATGCAAGGTGCAGTGGAGGAACCCCAGAAGGGAGCAACAATTCCCTAACAAACCCCCAAACCCATCCGCCCCACCCCTACAACCAAAAAACATTTCTGAAAAGCTCCCCACCCTCGCACCCTCTCCAACACCCCAATCAGGCTGAAAGGTGTGGCGGCGCAGCCAGGGCGACTGACACTGTACGCTGGGGATCACAGTGTGATCCCCGACTCCACCGGCAGGGGTCTGCCCAGCACCATGCGACTCTAGGCAGTAGCTCGCTTAATATTCCCAACGGCCCACAGCGCTGAGATACCCCTTCGGGGGTGATTTGTGCGCTATACAAGTACTGGATTTTTATTTACATTCCCACCCCAGGAACCCGTAACTTGGGAGAGGGGAAACCATGTTGAATAAGGGAATTATCCCGTGAGGGCATGGAAGGGTGCAGTGAACACCCCCGCAATAAAGCAGGGTGGCCAAGCTACAGGAGCTTCAGACAACGATCAGAAAATAGTAAGCCAGTAGAACACAACCAGTCAATCATTATCACTGAGGTGGTCAGGTGCAGCAGTTTGAGAGCTAGATGGTGAGGCACAATGTGATTTTTCGAGTTTCTTGGCAAAAGCGAGAGCGTCCCTAGGATCCAGAAAGACAAGCATTTTTGCACCCTGTCAGATTCTCAGTTTTGCAGGGTACGCCAGTAAATAAGTGACTTCGTGTTTTTGAAGAATACGTTTTGCTGGAAGGAATTCACGATGAGCTGCCTTGACCGCTATAGTGTAGTCTGGGTAAAATCAGAGCGAATTGCCTTGGTGATTTATATTGCCCCTGTCTCGTGCTGCGCGGAGGATGGCGTCGCATTCTCTAAAATTTAGAATTTTTGCAATTATGGGGCGAGCTGGTAGTCCGGGGCCAGGCCATGAGCCGAGAGAGCGATGTGCCCGGTCGACAATAAAGACGGAGGAGAGGATGTCACCGAAGAGTTCCCTGATGGGCTGCTTCACAAAGTCCTCCATGCGGGAAATATTGGTGGATTCGGGTACTCCCGAGATGCGGAGGTTGCTCCTCTGGGATTGGGCCTCCAAATCCTCATTTTTATTCCAAATAATGTCCAGTATTTTGTCCATCTGCAGAAGTTTTTGGCGATCCTGGGTGGCGGTGGCCGAGACCCGGGACTCAACGTGCAGGAGGCGGATGTCGTGAGAGTCCACACTGGCCTTAACCGAGTCCAGGCGGGCGGACAGTTGGGTTGCAATTCTGGTGACCGGGACTTGACTTCAAGCATAATCGCCTTCAGGTCATCATCGCGAGCAGGGGAAGTCTCCATGATGGTCGCGGGGTCACCGCACTGTCCTGGCTTGTAGATCTGCGCTGGTCTAAGGTGATTTTGGGCTGCCTAGTGTCAGTCCTCCCCATGGCAGTCAGAATCAGAAGAATGTATCACCAGGGAACAGGAGAAGGAAGTGGTGCCCAATAGGGACAGCGTTGGAGAGCCCAGTAGGCGAAGCGCAGCCACACAACAGTTTCAGACTGAACTAGAGAGATGGCAGGGTCAACAGCACTGTGGGGTTGCAGCGGTCAATTACAGCTAGTAGTGGACGCAGTATGGTTGCAAGAAGACGTGGCAAACGGCTGAGGAACCGGGGCGGCAGCCCAACAGGATAATACAGGGAGAGCACAACACTGTAGGCTAAAAGAAAAGTAGGTATCCTGTGGGCCCACTGGACGCCAAGAAGAGAGTATAATTGTCCAGCGACGGGCCAGTGCCGCGGAGCCGATGACACCAGAGCTAGCGGCAAAGCAGGAGAGGAACATCAGGAATCACACTGCATGCTGCGCCTTGATAAAATGTCACCATTAGATTGTCACCCTGAGATAATGCTGCAGCAAATAACTGCCGAGGCAGACTCAAATGTTCCCGGATGGTGGACCCTGGTCCCTACAGGGCAGCCCACCAGCAGACGCCAAGTGGACCTCGAGGCTGGCAGGTACGATCTGGGAATGAGAGGAGCGGGCCCAAGGTGAGGTGTAGCAGCGGCATGAGCTCAGGGCCAGGCACGACCAAGAGCGGGAGTCTCACCAGACACTTGAGGTAGAGGCAGTGAAGGAAGGATGTGTGAGGCCATGGGAGGAGGCAGCAGAGGTGAATAAAGGCTCAGAGCCAACCATACAGCACAGCGACCCAAAGCAAATCACAGGTCAGGTGCAGGTCCGTTCCGCAGCAGAGGTCAGCAAGCCCGACACAGGAGGCAGCCACAGCTGGGAGGCCCAGGGTCAGTAGAAATGGCACTAGTCATCAGGTACCAGGGGCGGTGTAACTGAGGCGTGGTGGGCCGCAAGAGGAGGCAGCAGAGGTGGGTGTGGATTTAGAGCTCCCGGGACAGCACAGCGGGAAAGTTGCCGGGAGTACGCACCAGGCAGGAGCGGTCACAGTGGGGAGACACCGCTCATGTCACCAGGGCCGGATGGGACAACTCGTGGGCCCCCTACCTCGCCGCAAAAAGCCCCAGCGGCAGTGGCACTCACCGGATGAAACAGTCCGGGATCCTCCGGAATCACTCAGGCTGCGTGGAGCACCAGGCAGCTCGGCCAGATAACAGAGAAGGTGGGGCCGGGCCTCGCCGACCTGCGAGGCTCAAGCCCAGCACCACATACGGGCAGCAGCTCTCGCCCCTCGCAGGACTCCGGGGAGCAGGAGCAGCACCGGACAATGCCTCAGGCGCTTGCGGAGCAGGAAACGTTGGTTGTAGGCAGTAGAATTGCCGTCGTCTGCAGGATTCTGATGGAAATTTAGCTTGGCTGGCAAAGCCCACTTAGAGTGCGGCCATCTTGCGGCCAGCCAAGCCACGCCCCCCCTTGTTATTCCTACTTGCTGTCGATATTGCATTTATTACCTTCCTTCCATCCTTTGGTAAAGAGCTCTGATATCCTTCGGGATCTTTTTTGCGCTATATAAAACTTTATAAATAAACTAGCTTACCCGTTGCACGATGCTGCGGTCTCAGAAGAAAGGAAATTTAAGGAAACTTGTTATGATAACATTCAATTTACATTGTGTCATTTTTATTGAAACTTTTTCATTTTAATATGGAAAACATTTTAATGTGTTGTTTTAATTCTGTTTATTTATTCGAGTGCTTGTGGATACACGGTATTTTTTGTTTTTCCTTCTGGTGCGTACAAGAATAAATCAGAAGGTTTTCTGACGCGTGAGCTGCCACATACAGTTGCCCATGTGAGAAGCACTTATTCTCCAAATGTAGTCCACACACTTGCAGCGATTGTCCTTGTTCTTTCTTGATGGTAATTGCAAAAGCGAGTCGCACCGTAAACTGTAAACGTTCAGTATTGGAAAGATTATGAGGGCCCTGGGGGCCGGGGGGCGATATTTACCAATTTTCTTTTTTTTTGCCAGAAACCTTCGCAGGAATGTACTCAACAACTTTTAACAATTGTTTTATTTATTTATTTATTATTTTTTTTTTCCCAGAAACCTTCGCCGGAGTGTACTCAACAACTTCCCAAAGTTTCATGGCGATCGGATGAATGGTGTAGTAATGCATGAAGGACAAACAGGCAGACATACTTTCGTTTATATATATATATATATATATATATATATATATATATATATATATATATATATATATATATATATATATATATATATATATATATATATATATATATATATGAAATATATTAAATAAATAAAGTTCAGAGCATAAAATATAATTAACAAGAGATTTCACGAAAAGGAAAGGCATTGTTAATAGTTAAAAGGTTAAAAACCTGAACCATTGACTCACAGCTTGTGAGCTGTAAAGCCACAGCAAGCCACCAACCTCTTTACAGGCAATTCATACACCTTTTATTCATGAGACATACAAGACCATTCACACTGCCAGCCGCGGGCCCAGCACATTGTAACCCTCCCATCAAGAGGCAGTGCAATTCAAAGGCCCATCACTTTCATATGCCCACATGCTTGAAACAGCAACCACGTCGGCTGACAGAGTGTCTGGACTGGCGTCTGGCTAGCAGTGCGCATAGTGACCAACAACATTTCACTATTCACACATCGCCAGCCAAGCGCCAGTCCACACACACCGCCATCCAAGCACCAGTTTACACACCCCACTAGCCAAGTGCCAGTTCTCACACCCTGCCGGCCAAGTAATGAGTAAACAATACCCAACACCGTGTAAATTAAGTAATTAAAAAAGTGTGGATTTATAAAACAAAGGGTAAAACTACTGGCATATAGCAATTGTAAGGTAATGCCAATCAATACAAAGCATGCAAAGACCTATATACTTAAAACAATACCACTCACTTGCTAAAGACAGCTAGACTCACCAGCACCTACTCTGACAGACAAAGCAAGCACCAATAAAAACCCACTAGAAAAGAAAAACAAAAGAAAATTACACAGAAGGAATCATAATACACATTGTGCACAAATACAAGGAAAGTTTTACACCCGTTGCAACAGAAGCTAAGTAGGTTGCTATTATTACCGCATTTTTATTATTCACTTTTTCTTACCAAACACCTGCAACTACACAAACTGCAGATCTACCAGTGAGTATCAAAACCACAACTCAAAGGAAAACAAAAGCTGTGCACCAGAATGAAAAGGAAAAAAATGACCATCACCAATGATGACAAAAAATTACAGTTAACATTATCAAACACTATGAAGTCAAGATCACCATCCAAATGCAAGCCACACACACCGCAGACAAGTTAAGCATGAGCGAATTTTGCGGATCTCGCGTTCGCGAATTTTGCGGATTTGCGGATTCGCAATCCGCAAAATCCGCGAATTCTCGCGAATTTGCGGATTTTTTTTTTGTGTTCGCCCGTGTTTCTGCCAGTTCGCGAGGGTTTTGTACACTTTCGCAAATTGCGAACTTACCTGTCGGGTCGCAAGTTTCGCGAACTTGTTGTTTCTACGTGTCCAGCCTGTTTGGGACACTCTTCTTCATCACTGCCACTCTCTGTCACCACTGCCACTCTCTGACTACTCATGCCACCCTCTGGCCCACCCATGCCACCCTCTGTTTCATCACCACACCCTCTGGTTGTCCAGTGTACATTATTTTCGGCAAAGCAAAGCACACCTTCCCTGCCTCAAGTGACCTGAATTAATTTGGGGCTGATTAATGTGTCACAGAATATTTTTTTAGCTGGCACCTGCTTCCTTAGTGCGCCCTGATTAGTGATCTTTTGCACTTGCTAAGTGCTTTCATTGTTGCAAAATTAGTTACAACACCTGCCCTGCCCCAACTGACAATAATGAATTAGGGGCTGATTAATGGATTTTAACTTCCAGCCTGGCTCCTGCTTGTCTCCCTTAGCTGTAATTCAGGACCTTTGTGGCATATGTGTAACTATTCTGAGGTTCAGAGCAGGGTCACATAATAGTTTCAACTGGCAACTGAACTCTGGAGGGGCCCCTCAGGAAGCACTACAGGAAATGGCTACTAATGATGAGCCTGAACTTTTGAACCTGGTAAGTAGTTACTTTCAGTTTTGCTAAGATCGTATTTCTGCAATTTTGCACTTATTCGCGGGGCGCGAACTCACGCGAACTCACGCGAACAGTGCGAGCAGTGCGAGCAAAATCCGCTGCTCGCGGATTTGCGGATTTTGCGGGAGATTCGCAAATCTCGCGGATTGCGGATTTCCCGAAAATCCGCAAAATCCGCGAGCGGAACGGATTTTCCGCCCATGCCTAAGACAAGTGTCCATCCACACACAGTCAGCAAAACGCCAAAACACTCATCAGCCAAACTACACTTAACACACAATCTTTCCCTGGTGGTCTGGTGGCTTCTGCCCCCCTTTGGGCCTACAAATACATGGCTGATCTGCCCGGGGACAGACAAGGCCAAAATATTCACCCCAAAACCGCTCCCAAATCATTTTGCACATATAAAAATAATCCCTTGTGGTCTATGGGCTTGGTAAATGGGCCTAAAAATATGTGGTCAAGAGGGGCTGAAATGGCCAAATCACTAATGCCCCAAAAGGGGGAGAGAAACCCTTGCCCAAGGGGCCGCTCCCCCTAAACATAATGCAGAAAATCTCTGCCTTCCATTGGGTTTCAACCCCCGAGGGCTAGATCGGCCATAGAAACGGCTGATCTAGCCCCAGGGGTGGGGTCGAAACACAGGAAAACATGCTTCCCAGAGGGCAGAGACCCTTGACTAAGGGGTCACTCCCTTGAAAATGTATTTTGAATGAATCCATGGTGCCTAGTGGGTTTCAACCACCCTGGGGGGGCGGTTCGCACAAAAACACAGCTTATCTAACCCAGGTGGGGGGAGAAAAGCAGGAAAATAGGCTGCATATTACCACATTACTGTGGGGACCATGTTACACATTAGTAATTTAGACAATATTGTTCTTTAAATGTAATGAAAGATGTCATCGTTGAGGTAATTTAACGTGTCATGAGTGATGTAATCTTGAAAGCCATCAGCAGTGAATGATGGGGCTAAAGTTATAGTTAATTGACTAAACTGTTCTGGCATATCTCAGTGATTTTTGTTTTATTTAAATGTTTGTTCTCATTTCAACGTCTTACTATAACTTCACTTTAACTTTTTTTCTTTCAGTAAATTTCATTAAAAAATATATATATATATTCCAAACTGGTTCAACCGTCTGCGAGTTGCTATCCCCTGCTGTGCACGAACTTAGACCATGTGCAGCGTGGGTTTGCTGAATAGCCTAGCCTCACGGTCAGTCCTTGTGTCCAGCCATCAACAGGTGACCTTTCCCCAAATGCACACAGTGTCTGGCCATGCTCAGGAAGGATTGGCCACTGGGCCTGTGCCAAACTGCTGCGGTTACCCAGTATTTTTCTCTCTGGATTTCCCTTCTCTTTTTTAAACTTAGGAGCAGCAACATCGTTGTGATGTCACCAGGGGTTTAAGTGGAAGCTTTTCCAATATTATATTCAAGCCATAGTTGCTGCTTATTTATCTTATGCAACTTACAACCATTGACAAAGCCAATAGTCTTGACTTATTGTTAAGTATGATGTTACTTGTTGTGCTATATATCTGGATGCCTTGACAGAAACAGCAAAATACAATTCGGGCAGCACACTATGCTATACACAGATTTTTTGCATACGTTTTTTACCACGCCCCTTTGAGAGACCCCCCAGTTTTTCCATCCCACTTAAAACCCTGGATATATGGATATATTCCCGTAAGGACAGAAAAGACAACATAACAGGTACGGCTATCGGGCAGCAGCTAAGCAAACAACAAGATAGCTAGACATGGGGGAGGTAAGGACAGAGCTAGAAAGGGAACCACTCAGACAAGTGACTATAGGCAGAAAATTACAGCTAAAGATAGGTAAGTGCGATCGATAGATCACAAGAGAGAGGCAGTTCATGAGAGAACAGACTGTGATACACAGAGATGCGCCAGACGAACGGACGAGAATAAACAGATAGAGCTGGGGTTGGATAATGTTTGGGAAGGTTACACAACGGCGTATACGCAAAGATAGGCGATTCTAGATGGAGATCAGAACAGGAGATGACAGAACGGAATGAAAAGAAAGATCTCTCTAGACCGCAGAATCTGGATAAGGGCAGATAGATACACGTAGCTAGAGAGTGCCGCCACCCCCCAGCCCTGGACTGCGGGCTCCAGCACGCGCCACCGATATCACTGCCTTAAACGCTGATTGTACTTTTTTCTAAAAGCAGGGTATTTATTGTTTTGCTTTTTTTGTCTTTGTGACTAGCTGAGGAGGCAAGCAGGGCTCGCACGAGGACAAAAGGGTGATTTTAACCAGAATAGCTTGCCGCTGGGAGCCAACGGCTGGAATTTGCTCAGCTATTCCGAGGGCTCAAGTAACCCGGGCCCGGGCAATTACAAGGAGATGGCTATCTGGGAAATGCAACTTCATGAAAGCAGGCGCCGCTCCCAAACTACAAGCACAGGGAGTGGCGACGTGTGCGAGTTTTAGCTTGTTCCTGAAAACCCGCTATTTTGAGAGCAAGCCCTGGACTTGTTTAACAAGCAGAGGGGTCGGGGGTGGCAAGGGCGGCAACAGATGAAGAAAGCACGCAAGTGATGCGCGCTCTCTTGGGAGAGTGAGCAGCCCATCTGTTTTCAATTATCGCACCCTCGTCTGGGCACGGTAATTGAAAACAGATGTGGCCCTTGCACGTAAGCGCAAGTCTTAGGCCGTGGGCGGTTACATTGGCTGGGAAAGCCTGGACATGCGCCCATCTTTACCCACTTGAGTGCTGTCTTTAAAGGAAGACGCAGGCAAACACAAATAGAAATATTGGTGGAAAAAATGCCACAAGAACGAGCTTGTGAAAAGTCCTGGTCAGCTGCAAGAGGTCGTTTTCCTATTGCAGCGCATGCGCACTGCTATAGGCTCGACCTAACAATTTTAGCACTACTTTTGTTCTGTAGAACTATGTACCGAAGCTGCAGTTGATCACAACGGAGTTAAATGACAGACTGCTGCTGGTGTTGGAAGTACATTTTTCACTATGCATGTCAGAATATTTTCTGACATGGATGACGGGGACATTTGAGAGCTCCTAAGCAATGTGTCCTGATTTTAGCTTTTTTGTCTAACCATAATCTCTAGCACCAAAGGCATCCTCAAATTTCTTCATTTACTGCAGTGTCCTTTGTAGGAAATGCTTTCAATTTACAGCTTTCATTCCATCAAGATGGCTTTAAGGCATGTCAAACTTGAGTCATAATTACAGAATGTGAGCACTCTAGTTTTGCATTAGAGCACTGCAGAGAAGCTGCAGTAGAGAGTCCAGCAATCAACTTACATCCTGCTGCTGGTGTTGGAAGTACATGTTATACTCAGCATACCAGACTTTTATTCTGATGTTAGCCAATAATATATTTGTGAATTTATAGAAAAAGTGTACTGATTTTAGCTTTCTAGAGAACTCACCATAATGTTTACAACAAAAAGAGATCCCTCATGTTGTTCATTTACTGCAGAATCCTCTGCTTTCAGTTTCTTAGCTTTGATTCTATCAAGATGGTGTTCATGTGTGCCAGACTTTTGTCAATAACACAGAATGTTAGACTCTAGTTGTTCATTTTAACACTGTGGTGATGCTATAGTAAAACAACGGCAAATCAACTGGAAGGCTGGTGATGGTGTTAGAGGTACATGTTTCAATCAGCATATCAGACTTTTTTCTGACATTGATGAGAAAAATATTTCAGAATCTGTAGAAAATGGGTCCCCATTTTAGCTTAGAGAATTAACGATAATTTCCATGACAAAATAAACACCATCATTTAGTTAATTTCCAAAAGAAATGCTTTTGGTTTACAGTTTTGACTCCATCAGAAAGTATTCAGGTTTGCCACACTTTTTTCTCCCATGCAGAATTATAGTGCTCTAATTGTTCATTAAAAACACTGTGGTGTAGCTGTAGTACAACACTGGGGAATCAACTGACAACCTGGTGATGATGTTTAAAAATCTATGTTTTACTCAGTTATAGAAAACACATTATCATTTTAGCTGGATTACCTTCCAGAACTTCAATGAGAAAATCATGAGAGAAAACTGTTTCTTCTCAGACTTGGTTCATCAAATTCCAGCAGATGATCAGCATTTTTCACAAGGTAAAATCATATTTAAACACACCAGGATTCCTAAAATTAGAATGGTACCAGCAGCAAACAATTTATATTGTGACTAAAACCTGTCATCACACTTCATTTCTGTTCTTTTTTTGTGACCCAAGAAACTAGGCTTTCACTACAATTTATTTCAATGAGGGATCATGTCTCCAAGTCTTGCAGTGGCTGTTATAACATGTTTTTCATGTTGTGGGCAGTCAATCAAGCTCCCCCACTTTCTCTGGGGGGTCAGGGTCAATCAATCAATCAAGGTTTTGCAGAGTGCACTACTCACCCGTGAGGGTCTTGAGGCGCTGAGGAAGAGGGTGTGAGTAGCATCGCTGGGGTCATTCGAAGAGCCTGGTCTTGAGGTCTTTCCTGAATTGGTGCAGTGTTGGGTTTCATCAGCGGTGAAGGGGGAGTTCATTCCAGGTCTTGGCTGTAAGGAAGGAGAAGGATCTTCCGCCGGGGTGTGCTCTGTTGTGATGTGGAATTTTACTTGCTGGCCTTTTCTTAGAATGTTGGGTAGGATGGATTGTAGAGGGGACAGTGAGGACTGTTGAGTGGTTGGCATGGTTGGCATGGTTGGAGTAGGCTGTACTTCTGCAGGGCTTGAGTTGGAATAAAAAGCATCAAAATACAGTTGGATAAGTTTGTATTTCTCGGATGTAAACATAACAAATATGGCGACGACTGGACACTCAAGCCCAGAACATATGCCATTCTGCCTATGGAGTCAGACTACCTTCATTGTATACTCTATATCGTCCTGTTGTGATGAGGAACATTTCCATGATTATTGGATCACGATGGTGGATTATTAATTTCATTTGAGCCTACATGGTTCCCCTGTGCTGAGTGAGTCGTTAGTGGTGAATGGTGTGAGCGCACAAAGGATCATCTTCTTGTGCTCCCATTCCTTCCGCGCATACGGGAGCTTGTGGAGGATTCTCTCCTCATGCTCGGGCTGTTCCACACTCCTGTTGCTACTTCACAGTCAGCAGCTCACGGGGATCTGCTGGCTTGTAACTCCATTGTGCCATAATTTCTTTCCTAGGAAACAGGGTGACATCGAAAAAAACTGAAGATTATGTAGTGGCATTAAAGAAATTAGAAATGTTGATTTGGTTCATTGCATGATGAACTTATTAGAGATCAGGTCATCATACATTGCACCACTTCTGCCCTCTAAGATAGGTTGTGCTTTCATGGGGATGCAGCTTTACATAAAGTAGTGTGTATCATGAGTAAAGTCGAACTCATATCTAGATGAGCGAGGGTAGTGATAACCACAGGAAAGGATGGAGGTATTTGAAGTGTAGTGAAAGCGATTACCAAGAAATAAAAGTTAAAGATGATAAGGATATTGACAAGAAAGGACCAACATAAATCATAAAAATATAGGGGGATAAGTACAAGGAAGTGGAGGAGATAAGCGTTAGCCTTCTTGGCTTAACGCCTCTCTCCTTCACTTCTGAAACGCAAAGCTGCACCATATTTACAAGAATGTGGTGCAGCTTTGCATTTCCCCCTGCGATGGCGCTAAGTTTAGCAACTTAGCGCCAACGCAGGCACCCTTGCACCAGAGTGCAAAGGTGTTTGCATGCAGGGGAGGATTGTTTATGTGTAGGAAGGTGTCTCTTCTTGCACATAAACAATCCTAGAAAAACCATTATGTCACTTTCATTTGTGCTGCTTCATACAGCACTCATGAAAGTGACAAAATGGCATTTTAAAAACAAGTATGTTTATTTAGAGGAAGGGACACCTTTCAGGCTTACCATAGTATGAAAGGGGGCCTTATGTACAGGGCAGTGCTAAGCCACATTAAGTGGCTTAATGCTGCATTGTACATAAGGCGCTGCTCCTATCACCACCACAATGTCACTATAGGTGATGCTGTGGTGGCGATAGGGTCTTGTACATATGCCCCATAGTTTCAATAAGAGGATTGCTGAAGGGTAGGTGTTATTGCTGTGATAGTCCTAATCATTTGGCTCAATACAAAAAGTGCCCTTCAATGAACCAGGAATGTTCCAAGTACAGAGAGAAGGGGCATTTTGGGAGGCTGTGTAGCAACTCGAAGTCAGTAAAATGTATTGTTGATGAAGCAAGTCAGGAGGATGATTACGATGAATCAGGTTGTGAGAAGTAAAATCCTCAAGTCCTGTGCATTAACGATAGTGTGTTGGAAAGAAGTGGGTGTGGAAGAAAAAAACCCTTGTGTGACATTATAATGGGAGTAGTTAATGTAAAATTGATAACAGACTTGGGTTCACCTTACACTATTATGAATAAAGAAATTTGGTTGCATTCATTTGTTTCCAAGTTGGGAATTAAGCTCTGTAAACTAGATATCAAACCACAAAGTTTTGCAGGAGGGGAATTTACTGGGCTTCCGTAAGTTGCAATTTGAGTTCAAGGACAGGTTGGCAGACTAAAATATATATGTAGCAGAAAGTGGTCCTTTGGTTTTAAGATTGTGGGATCAAGGAGATTTGGGAATATTGCTAGATCCTACCAGTCCAGATCCTGTTTTAGTTGTGGAAGATGAAGCACATGTCGAGAAGGTACTTACTAATGAATTTCCTTCTGTGTTCACTGGCAAAATTGGGCAGTTGAAGGGTTCGTGCATAAAATAATACTCAAAGATCAAGCTTGTCCTTGTTTTCACAAAGTTTGGAACATACCTTTCAGTGTTAGGGATGGGTTTATGAAGGAACTGTGGGCCCGATATACAGAACTAACTTAAGACAAAATCCTAAACTTACTACATTTGGTATTCACAGAAGTTAGGATTTTGTCTTAAGAGAGACTTAAGTTAGGATTCTGTCTTAAGTGTGTCTTAAGTCTGTCTTAAGACAAAATCCTAACTTCTGTGAATACCAAAAGTAGTAAGTTTAGGATTTTGTCTTAAGTTAGTTCTGTGAATCAGCCCCACTATAACTTGGAAAAACTTGGGTGATTGAGCAGGTGGAGTCCTCTGACTGGGGTCCTCTGCTTGTTCTCATGTGGAAGGCGAATGGGCATGTCAGGCTGTGTGTAGATTTGGGGAAATTAAGAAAATATTGTATTATTGAATTGTTAGCGGTGAATTTGAATTTGAATTTAAAATATTTGTATAGCGCATCATTCACCAGGCGGTTTCTTGGCGCTGTGGAAGCAACTTTAGCAGTAGGGACGAGAACTGGCAAAAAGAAAAAAGAAGGGGGGTCAGTTTACATTGCAGAAAGCCTGAGTGAATAGAAAGGTCTTGAGATCTTTTCTAAAAGTGGAATATTGTGTGGCCAGACGTAAGTGGTCGGGGAGGGAATTCCAGAAGGATGGTGCTAGGAATGAAAAATTGGTTCCACCCCATTTCTTACGTCTGTACCGGGGAACCTGAAGAAGAGCTTGAGTAGATGAGCGAAGCTCACGAGCAGGGGTATATTCTTTTAACAATGAAGAGATGAAAGCAGGGGCAGTGCCCTGGCGGGCCTGAAAGACCATGCAGCCTGTTTTAAAAAGGGATCGCTCCCTAACAGGTGGCCAGTGTAGTGCCTTCAATAGAGGGGTAGAGTGGTGGGAACGAGAGAGGCCATGCACCAGTCTGGCCGCCTGGTTTTGAACCAGCTGGAGCTTCCGCAGACTATACGCTGGGATGCCGTTGTAGAGGGCGTTGGCATAGTCCAGCCGGGAAACAACCAGAGCGGACATGATTAGCTTAAGTGCAGGAGGAGAGAAAAAACGAGAGACAGAGCGAATAGTTCGAAGAACAAGAAAGCAGGAAGAAACAACAGAACTGATTTGTGAGTGAAGGTTGAGCTGATGGTTGAGTTTGATGCCCAGAGTCTTAACTGAGGGAGAGGGTGTGGGAGAGGATCCAAGAGAAGAAGGCCAAAAGGAAGAATTCCAGGGACTGGAGGAACCACCCGTAAGGACCAATTCTGTTTTGTCAGGGTTCAACTTCAGATGGTTGTGGTTCATCCAGTCCCTGATAAAAATCATAATAGACTGAAAATTGGAAATAGAGTGAGAGGAAGAGGACAGATTGAAGATGAGCTGGAGGTCGTCTGCATAATTGTAGACAGTGACCTCCAGTTGCTGAAGTGCGAAAATCAGAGGATAGATATAAAGATTGAACAAAAGAGGGGAGAGAGAAGAACCCTGGGGGACACCACATGTGACTTTGAGTTGGGTAGCTGAGAAATCCCCTAACCGGACCGCCTGGGTGCGGTCCCTCAGGAAGGACGATAGCCAGACCAGGGCTGAGCCCCCGACCCCCGCCGCTCCGACACGGGAAAGTAAGATGGAATGATCCACCGTATCGAAAGCGGCGGAAAGATCGAGGAGCACCAGAGCCTGGCGGCAGTTTTGGTCCATGCCCTCCCTGAGGTTATTAAGGACCGACACCACGACAGACTCGGTGGAGTGCCTAGGCCGAAAGCCTGCCTGGCGGGACGCTAGGCCCCCATTGGCTTCCACATGGGCACTGAGGACCGATGTTACGTGTCGCTCCAGCACCTTGCCCAAGTAGGGCAGGAGAGAGATGGGACGATAGTTGGCTGGAGCAGAGGGGTCCGCGCCAGGCTTTTTAAGAATGGGCACTATGGTGGCGGTTTTAAGTGCTGGAATTACCACCCCCTGGGCCAAAGAGTTGTTAAGAAGGGAGATTGGCGGTTTAGGGTAAACTGAGTAAATCTGTTGCAAAATATGGGCTGGACAGATATCCGCCGGGGAGCCAGACTTAACTTTGGGGAGTATTGTGAGAAACATTTCTTCAGTAAGCGGGGGGATAGAGGAAAGACAACAGTGAACAGCGGTGATGGAAGAAGTTAATTGGTTCTCTACTATTGACTTAGCAGCTGCTTATCATCAGGTACCTTTAGTTTGCATCAAGAAAGCAAACACCTAACAGCATTCATTACACCCATAAGCTGTTATCAATTTTAGGGAGCACTATTTGGCTTAGCCTCTGATGTTCAAGCATCTTATGCATAAACTATTTTAGAATGTGAATAATGTCACTTTCGTTCATGATGATATACTGGTGTTGGGGAAGAACAGAGAAAAACATGACAGGTGTCCGTAATGAGATTGATGCTTTTCTCAGCAGATTGCAACTACCCATTATGGAGGATATTAAGTAATAAGTAGGATAATTGTTTGGTGGTAGTGTTGTTGTGGGTGAGTCACAAGGGATAAAGATAGAAAGTGGAACTATAACTAAAGCAGGATGTAGTTTGTCTAAGGTTAAGAGGTTTTTATCATGGATGGTTGGCCTGATAAAACTAAAGTTGAAAAATATTTGTTGGCTTTTTGGGAAGTAAGGAATGAATTGTCTGAGGAAAATAGTTTATTGTTGAGAGGGGAATAGTTGGTTCCCCCAAGCAGTTTATGGAGCAGAGTAAAAAATGTATGTCACGAGGGCCATCTCGGTAGCATGAAAACAAACAGCAGGGTTAAGCAATTCTGTTGATGGCTTTGTATTGATAGAGAAGTTGAAAGGGTGATCAGGGAGTGTGTGAAATGTGTCGATTCAGATAAATCTCTTGTCACATTTAAGCCTCCATTGCATCCTATAGAAGTGCCACCTATGACGTGGGAAGGAATTGGAGTGTATGTTTTTAGTCCTGTGCAAGGTAGGAATGGTTTGCCCAAGTTTGCATTAATGGTCATTGATAATTTTTCCAAATGGCCAGAGGTTAAAGTTATGAGTAGGGCATATGCCAAAGGTGTTGTGGAATTTTTAGAAGACATCTCCCACAGCAGAGAGCTTCACAATTGTATAATTAGTGACTATGGAGGACGTTTTGTGTCTGGTGTTTTTAAAGAATTCATTGTCAGGCCTGGAGTAGAACACAAAACTACTTCTTTCTGTCATTGTAAGGGGATTGGTAACCTTGAATGTCTTAACCATGTAATTAAAAGTATCATCGAACTGGCTGATAGTATTAATTTAAATTGGGAAGATGAAATCAAGGACACAGTGTGGGCATACAGGAAACGTTATATGAGGCAGTTGAGCACAGTCCTTTAATTTGTTGAGAGGTAGGACTCCTGGTACCAAGGATAACATGAGGTGGTTGTCCAAAACAAGGAGAGTGGATTGGTTACCTGGAATGATGAAGGTAGGATGGAAAAAACTCAGATGAAATACAAAGACAGGTATGATTCATTGCATGGGGTGAAGAAAGCAGGACTCAGTTGAAATTTTGGCAAAGTTAAAAGGGTAAGCTGGTAAAAAAAAAAAACGGAAGGGGCAGGTTTTCTGGTCCGTTGCATGTTGAAAAGATTTTGTGCAACTTTGATTGTTGAACGATGGGAAAATGTGGTATACCAGTAGGTTGCCTTTTTTGAAGGGAACTAGAGAGGCTGAACCTAGCAGTGTAAAGTATGACTGGAAGGAAGATGATACTCTGGCTGCCTGGCAGTTGTTTTTTGACTACACAATCCCTTAAAACAGGCTGTCCGGTTGGATGCTACTGTACCAGATATGGCTGCCCAATCCATGACAGAGCCACAGTGTCCCAATGGTGGTATGCATGATGACTGCTGATGTGGCCAAGGAAGAGTTCACTGAGAAGGGAGATTGTTGTAAGGGTGTTGATATAAGAACGGGAAGATCTATTGTGAAAGCCAGCCGTTATAATAATTTTGTGTCTTAAATGCAAGTTTCAACCACTATATATTTTTGTGGTTTAAATGCAAAGTTTCATCTTTCTATGTTTTTTTTGCATATGTTTACTTCATTATTGGGTAGAGGAGTTGGCCTAACGGCTAGGGCGGTCGACCTCGAATCTGGGGAACCGGATTCGAGTCTTGGCAATGACGCTGAACATCCTGTGATTCTGGGCAAATCACTTAATCTCCCTGTGCCTAACAAAAAGGAATGTGTCTTCTTGTGACGCAACTGGTGCTATGTAAAGCGCTCTGATACCCGATACCTTTGGGTCAAGTTCGCGCTATATAAAACTCTGTAAAAGAAAATAAACATTTCATATAGCAACGGTTAATTGCTTTTCATTTCTCTTTTCTTTTTGAGGGGGAGGTTGTGATGTGAGTGGAATTTCACTCACTGGCTAGTTCTCAGACTGTGGGTTAGGAGGGAATGTACTGTGAGAAAGCGTGGACAGTTGAGCGGTTGACACTGTTGGAGTAAGCTGTGCCTTGTACTACAGCAGCGTTTATGAAAACAATGGTTCAAAGAATGGCCAAAAAATGGTCCAAGGCAGCCACACGAGTTGCTCCCTAGTGGGCAACAGTGCAACTAAATAGGGGGAGGCAAGTAAGGCTGGAGGGAACATGAAATTGTGTGACCAGGTGTGGAATTTCAGTTTGCGATCTGAACATCATCTGCGCCAGCTTGTCACCTATGTACTACGTGCACGGCAGCCATTTTAGATATCATGGTCTCCCTGTCCACGATCGATCGCCAGCGCGCCCCTCTGACCCAGCAAACATCCTCCGCGCACCCTGGCTCCCCCTCCCTCCTCCTTGTGAGCATGACCCTTCTGCATGACCCTGCCCTTGGGAGTCACGCCAGCGCCTGACCAACACCTCCTCTCCTCCCATGAATGCCCCTCTGTTGATAAACCTCCCCTCTGCGCTGGATTGTTCACGCGGCATGAATACCACTCCATTGATGGCCCCTCACCCCGTGTCCGACTGTCCACACAGGTCCGAGGCCATTGCCTAAGCCGAGAGATATCATTTACTGCCCTTATTGTATGAGGTCGCCCTCCTTCAAAGGACCCTCTATTGATCCAGGCCTCCCCACCCCCTGTGACATGATCAGGCGCACACATCCTAAGACTCGACGAAACACTCAGCTGTGTGATGACCCTCTCTCTTATCAGCAGGTTGAGGACCTCCATTGTGAAGGTATATGGGGGTGGGATTAACACGAGGATTACGGGGATGTCTTTTTTTCTTGCCTTACAAAGTTGTGATTGTAATAAAGGAAGGTCACATGCCATAAACCAGTGTATAAGAGGCCAGGCCTCCGAGAGGCTGTTAGAGCACCTCGAGACGATACCTTGTTGTCTGATCTGATGTGTTCTGCTCCGTCGGAATAAACTTCTGTTTCCTGCCTTCTGGTCTCCGGCGCCTGCCTCATTGCTTGGTAAATTTGAATGGTACAAGGGCGGTTAGCGCCGGGCAAATCTTGAGAAAGGTCCTAGCCCTACCTTTTTCTACAATTGGCGTCCCAAAGCGTGGGGCCCATCAGCGACACGTGGATCCAGTGGGAGAGGTCCCGATGACAGAGTGAACGACTGCAACGATCGGGAAGAGCTCATGTCCGATAGACCCTCGTCTGACAGCCGATCATCCGACCTTCACTAGTTCTGAACAGACCTCTCTCGAGTGATCTACGGTCCTGACTGGGAACCATCAGGAGTGCCGCGAACATCACGAAGGAGAGAGGACGATCGGGCGCTGGATCCAGAGGACAGGAAACCGTCCATGCGGTCCGGGTAAGGTCGTGTAAACACGACGAATTGAGGAAAATTGTTTGTTTGGATAATACTAGTATTACGCTTTGTTGAAACCTCTGGAGATTCGCTGTCTGCAAACGAGGAAAAACAAACAGGCTCTCTCTTTGCAAACAGTGAAGGATAGGTAACGCAGACTTTTTGTCCCCATTGTAATCCGTCGTGCCTATCTTCCTCCCCCACTGTTTCCCGAACTGTCGTTCGTGGATTATTGTCTGGAGATTCTTTTTCTGCAAACAGGGAAGAACAAGGTCTCTCTTTGCAGGTAGAGAAAGAGTGGGTAACGATAACTTTTCGTGCCCACTTATTCTCCCCACTGAATTGTTTGATTGGCCGATTATTCGGTATTGGTTCGTTTGAGGTATTCACCGCCGGCAAACAACGGAGAATAGAAATATTCTGTCTAGTCTTTGCCCGCCGTGATAAGATAGGTAGTGCAGACTTTTGTCCCCGGTGTAAACCGTCATGCCTATCTTCTCCCCACTGGTTGGTAGCCTGTTTAGCCCGGACCGCTTATTAGAGATGAACCATCCAGCTCCACTGGAGGGCACCCCTAATAAGGACATGTTCACTAAGTATGGACTAGTCGCTATAGCTTACACTAGACTATGGCATAAATACACGAAAAAGAACCCTGAAAGTCAGTGGCCACTGATAGGTTCCTTTAGTGAAAATAAAATAAAAACATTAGAAATAGCGCTCCAGAAGAATAAGACCACGCCCACTATGCTCGACAGTATCGGCATGTGGCGCAAGGAAACGGAACAACGAAAGAAAAGAGAAGAAGCAAAAATAGGGAAAGAATTACGAAAGGCAGCCCACCTGGCCGCAAAGCAACTAGAAGAGGAAATAAAAGAAAGAAAAGAAGCTACACAAAACCAAGAATCAGGGTCAACAGGCCAATGTCCTGTTAGGACCCCCTCTGCGCTCTACCCTGAACTACCCTCCAAACAACGGGCAAACGATGAGCTATTGCTAGGTCCACCGATCATCTACATGCCCCCTCCATATGCTCCCAGCCAACAAAACTTGCAAGCCCCGAGTATGAGTGAAAGTGACCCTAGTGCTAGTGCACCGGCCCTCACGGCCTCCGCACCAGCCGCATTAACAACTTCGTCAGACGACCCCGAGGCTAGCAAACAATCATCCGCCAGGTTAAGTAGGTTAAGCAAAGATGAGCGGGATGGGATCAACGAAATAGCGAAGACACTGGTAGAACGAAGGGAGAGCGAAGAATACACAATGAGCGTATATAATTCACATGCCGACAGCCATAGACGGCATTTCATTTTGCGATTCAGCTACCACACCCTGAACGCGTATGAAGATAGGTATCAGAGTAAGGGTCCCGCTAAACTAACAACACTGTATAGGAAGATTGATGTTGGAGATGGGACTGAACGTGAGGCGACGGAGCTCTTCATGCAAATGCTTGAGGTCTTCCGCCACCTCGCGGAACAGAAACCAGAAGCCAAGGTTACGGTCCCTGAAACAACCTCGGCAGAGGTAGCCAATACTATGATGCCTATCAGAGAAGCGGCTCCTTACTGGATCCCGCCACGGGGCCAGGGAACGAGCGATGATGTTAATAGTGAAAATGCAAAGGGGAGGGTTGTGTACAATTGGGTTTGCCAACCATGGGATCGACAAGACATCCTAACCTTTAAGCAAACCTTGCCCGACTTAAGAAAGAACCCGACGGCATTTTATACCGAATTAGGCACCGCCTTGGGTTCGACAATAATGACTTTAGCAGATATTGACTTGTTCTTTGGGTTATGCCTGCCAGCTGATGTGTGGAAGCAAATCCGGAAGGTCGACCACACGGATCTGTTTGGACATACCTGGGACCAACTCGGTAAACTAGATAGACAGCGAGAGCCGGGGAGTAAACCAGTGAAGGACATACTGGAACTCCCAGACAAACTGGTCCAGAAGTTAAAAACCCTGGTCCCGGAGAGAAAAGTAGACTGGTCGATAGTCACGGCCTGTCGACAGAAACCCCAGGAGGATGTATCAGAATACTTCTCCCGATTCGAGACCGTGTTCTCCGACTACAGTGGCCAAGACATGACCACCGCAACCGGACAGCACCTGTTTGTGCAAAATTATGTAAAGGGACTAACACAGGAGGTCTCCCAAAAACTGCAGACGAGTGAGAGTAGTTGGGGGGCCTCCAAACCCGCAGCTATCCTTCAGATGGCTCAGTATTACGAGCACCAAAAGAATGAGAATGATAGGGCGTCCGAGAAAAAGAAGAAAGATTTAAAGGAAAGGGTAATGATAGCCCAGATACAAGGTATAGCGCTAGGACGGGAACACCAAAGGGGGAACTACCAATCAACCACCCCCAGAGATCTACCTCCTAAAGATCACACCCCAACATCCCACACTGGACGGAGAGACATTAGCAATGACCAATGCGCCTTCTGCAAAGGGCTCGGCCATTGGAAGTCCCAGTGTCCGGTTCTGCTAGAGATGAATAGGAATAGGGATTCCAGGGATGTGGCGGGTGGTCCGAGGAATAGAGTACAGGGACGAGGGAACCCCAACGACACCAACAATGACAGATCAGGAAGACTGAACACATTTGACCGTCCCAGACAGAACCAATATCAGCTATCCGAAGGTGAACATGCCCCCGACTTTGCATAGGACTGCCAGGGGCAAGGGAGGGATCCAGTCGAGCTCTGTGTTGACCAGCAAGGTCCTTATGTCACCGCTAAGGTCTTGGGTACAGAGTCTCCATTCTTGGTAGACACCGGGGCGACACGTAGTGTGTTATCAAAACGACTGATTCCAAGGGCACCCTTGTCTGGCTCACACATAACGTCGATAGGTTTCGATGGGACGCCCTCCACTAACCCCCTGTCCATACCTATTACCTTTGACCTAGAAAACAACACCACTGACACGACATTTCTACTCTCCTCCAACTCCCCTGACGCCATTATGGGTATTGACTTACTGAAACATTTTCGAGCTACCATTAGGTGTTCCCCAGATGGAATACGAGTCATCCTGTACGACAACCCAGACATGCCCAGACCCCGTCCCCCACGACACATGTGCTCCATAACTGACGCTGACATGTCCTTGCTTGACACCCTGCCTCCGTACCTGTGGGCCAAGAATGACTCTGATGTGGGACGAATGATGATTGATCCTATTCACATAACTGTACGACAGGACGCTATGCTCCCGAAACTCCCGCAATATCGGATATCGCCAGAGGGTGAGAAGGCACTGGTAGCGATCATTCAGTCTCTGGTAGACGCAGGAGTGGTTGAAGAGGTGGTTAGCAACGTCTGCAACAGCCCAATCCTACCTATTGTTAAGAAGCAAGGTGAAGGAGATGAGAAAGCGTACCGCTTCATCATCGACTTGCGAGAGATTAACAAAGTGGTTGTACCCCAATATCCTGTGGTCTCTGATATCACCACCATTCTGACCCTCATCCCGTCCACTGCCACCACCTTCACTGTTATCGACCTTAAGAACGCGTTTTTCTCTATCCCCATCCATCCAGACAGCCGTTACCTCTTCGGCTTCACTTTAAAATCCCGTTCGTACCGATTTTGTAGAGCTCCCCAGGGGTACACTGAAAGTCCCAGCATTTATAGCCAGGCCCTCAAAAGACAGCTGGATGCCTTCCAGCTACCAGAGGGAGTGGTGTTGATCCAATATGTCGATGATATCCTTTTGGCGGCTGACACCACCCCACTTGCAACGACAGCCACCGTTCAACTCCTACACTTTCTTGCAGAGAATGGCCATAAAGTCTCCAAAAAGAAGTTACAGTTCTGTCAGCCACAGGTGACTTACCTAGGCCATCTTCTGTCCAAAGAAGGGAGGAAACTTACACCCGACCGAATCCAAACCATCCTAGACACCCCCATCCCAAAAACACAAAAGCAGGTCCGCTCTTTGGTTGGCCTAACCTCTTTTTGCAGACAGTGGTTGCCTAATTACAGCCTTATCGTGAAACCATTACTCGCCCTACTGACCAAAGATGTCCCCTCCCCGCTTCCTTGGACCGCTGAGTGTCAAGCCTCCTTTAAAGAATTACGGGATGCACTCTGCTCAGCGCCCGTCCTCGGAACGCCGGATTACTCCAAACCTTTCTCCCTCTTCACCCATGAAAGGGAGGGATGCGCATTGTCTGTCCTAACACAATCAATTGGTCCTAAGCAGCGCCCTTGTGCCTACTTCTCCGCCACTCTTGATCCTGTAGCCAGAGCTTTGCCTGCCTGCCTTCGAGCAGTAGCCGCCGCTGCTGTCTCTATTCGTCAGAGCGAGGGAATTGTACTTTCCAACACTCTCACAGTGCTAGTACCCCATGCAGTTGACACCCTCTTGAACCAGACCAAAACCCAGCACCTGACTAGCGCACGACTGACAGGGTATGAACTGACGCTACTTGCACCCCACATCACACTAAAGAGATGCACGACTTTGAATCCTGCCACATTGTTACCCCTGCCTGAAAATGACCCCGGCATTCCTCCCATCCACGACTGTGTGACCCTCACGGACGAACAAACTAGGAGTAGGGTTGACCTCCGAGACACTGCTTTCCCTGACCCCGATGGAGAGCTATGGGTAGACGGCTCTTGCATCAAACTCCCAGATGGCACCACCTCAGCTGCCTATGCAGTAACGACAGCCCGAACAGTAGTTGAGACAGCTTGCATCGCACAACGATCTGCCCAAGCAGCAGAGCTGATAGCCCTCACCCGAGCATGCATCATAGCCGCAGGGACCACCACGAACGTATATACGGACAGCCAGTATGCCTTCGGAGTGGTCCACCATTTTGGGCTCCTGTGGAGAGAGAGGGGATTCCTGACGTCCCACGGCACCCCGATCCTCCACGGAGATCTAGTCTCCGCTCTGATTGAAGCAGTTCTCCTCCCCAAACGATTAGCGGTGATCAAATGTCAGGCACACAAAAAGGTGACAGACTTAGTTGGACAAGGGAATGCATTGGCCGACATCACTGCACGAACCACAGCCGAGAATAGGACGGTGACACGCATGTACGTGACCAGGTCACAAGCAGAAACATGGAGTGACACAAGGGTAATGATCAGAGACATACAGTCGGCCAGCACCTCTCACGAGCTGACTAAGTGGGCAAGGGTGGGTTTGAAGGATGAGGAGGGCTGCTGGCGAACGAAGGATGCAAGCAAATGGATGCTGCCCGACTCATATCTGATTCCCATACTGACCATGGCTCACTCCCCCGCACACATAGGATCTGCACCCATGATCGAACTCATTTCCAAAGTCTGGCATAACGACAAAATCCCTGACTCAGCCAGACGCCTAGTTCAGCAGTGCCTTATCTGTCTGCAACACAACCCCGGGAAAGGAACTGTAGTGCCCCGGGGAGGGTTTGGGACCCCCAATCACCCCTTTGAGGTCCTTCAGATGGATTACATCCAACTAGAGAGATGCCAAAACCTGAAGTATGTACTAGTCATCGTATGTGCCTTCAGCAAATGGGTAGAAGCCTATCCAACCCGTGACAACACTGCCATGACTACTGCCAAAGTACTACTGAAGGAATTCTTCCCTCGCTATGGCCTTTGCCGAATTTTATGGAGCGACAACGGCCCCCACTTCATAGCTGAGGTTATCCAACTAATCCTGAAGGGGTTGGGGGTGAAGCAACGATTCCATGCGGTCTTCCACCCCCAATCCGCTGGTCTAGTGGAACGCCACAATGCCACACTAAAGCTGAAACTGGCAAAAATAGTGGCCACCACTGGACTTAACTGGCCGGATGCCCTCCCACTGGCTTTGTTATCAATGCGCTCCACTCCCACCAAGCACCATTTGACCCCCTACGAGGTCGTGTTCGGGCGGCCAATGAATCTCTGGACCGCTCCCAAACCGACCTCCATTCATGACGTCCCAGACGTCCTACTATCTGATTATTTGTGCAAGTTAACTAAAACGTTGTCTGTCATTCATCAACAGGTGCAGCAGGCCATCCCCGATGCTTCCAGGGGCCCCGGTCACGACATCCAACCGGGAGATTTCGTATTGATACGAAATTTCCAGCGAACCAAGAGTCTGGAACCTCGGTGGACGGGCCCCTGGCAAGTGCTGATCACCACCCGAACGGCACTCCGAGTGGAGGGGAAGAAGCACTGGCTGCACGCGCATCATTGCCGGAAGGTCTCTGCAAACCTGGCCACGACAGAAAACGTCAGCACCCAAGAAGAGCTCCTGAGCAAAGACCGACCGATATTGGACTGTTATCCAGATACTGAGGCACTCGAACTTGCAAAATTCTCTGATCCTACCGTGCCATCCAGAGAAGGGTATTTCCTGCGCCGAAAGGAGGGAGTCTCGGCTAAGTAGGCCACGGACTAAGTTAAAATCTCAGAACGGTGACCTACACACAATCAAGGGTTGCCGGGAGAGAAGCTAAACGAAGTCTGTGGTTCTGCCCACTACCGAGCCCCTTGAAGGTGATGGAAGCGCCAAATAAGAAGATGATGGAAGCGCCAAATAAGAAGATGATGGAAGCGCCAGATAAGAAGATGATGGAAGCAACGGGAAATACCCAGTATAGAAATCCAAAGACTGACAACCTGCACAAATCAAAGACAATTGCACTCTTCATTGCCTTCCTCTTCTGCCTCCTCCTCATGACCTCCTTCTGGATTCTGGAGGAGAGCACACCGGCTCATGAGACATTGCTACCTACTGCACAGCCAACACCCCTGAAAGAGCATCACCTAATCTCTCTGTCGCCTCAGCTCCGAGAAAGGCGCAGGGAATTCTGGAACAATTCCTTCGTGCAACTGCTGCACCAACACAACCTTGCTGCAAATGCTACGAACTGTTGGATCTGTGGGTTGCTCCCGCATGCCACTGGACACTCCATCCCCTTCATCCCTTCACCCTTCTCAGTTCACGGCTCTTGCCTCGCCTGGTTGATCCTCATGCAAGAAAGCCACAGGGACAACGCCACCTCCAGCCGGACAGTGTCACACTTCTACTCTGGGTTCTGGCTGAACAAAACAGGAAAGACCCCAGCTGCCCTGTGTCCTGCGCTCGCAGGCGCCACCTTCATCAAAGACATTCCAGCCAAAGAACGAGTCGAAGTACAGGTGCTCCACAATCCAGCCAGGACCACCTTCACTCATCTGCAAAAACAAACTACCGCCACTCTAACTGTGGCCCTGTCTGTCATCAATGTCACAGGTTTCGTGTGTCTCGAAGGCCAGGGAACGCAACTGGTGGGTTACAGCGCCTGCCGAATCACCAGAACATTGGACTCAGCTGAACCCCCTTCTTTTGTTGCTTCTCCAAACATGTACTTTGTGTGTGGCACCAAGGCTTACACCTGGCTCCCGAGAGGTTGGAAGGGCACCTGTTATATTGCCTTCGTTCTTCCACCCACATATGTAGCCCCTGCCAACCATCACCGGCAGAGGCGTGCAGACGACCTTGGACAAACCGACTCCACCGGAGCACAGTTCCTGGATGCAGCAAAGGGACTTGTTCCTCTGTGGGGTCCAATGGCAAACAGCCGTGCTATCCGACACCTGACCCAGGCCGTAGAAACAACGATCAACATCACGGCTGGCATCCTCGCCAACAACACTGCGGAACTTCAGGCGGTCCGCCTTGTGACCCTTCAAAATCGACTCGTCCTAGACGTGGTCCTGGCCGACCGAGGAGGAGCATGCCGCATCATCGGATCCAGCTGCTGCACCTACGTGCCTGACAACTCGCCTTCAGTCTACAAAGCCATTGAACACCTCCACAGACTGTCCTCAGAGGTTCACCAAGAGCAGGAAGGATGGTCGCTTGGGAGCTGGTTTTGGGACACTTTGAAAAATTGGGGTTGGAAGTTGTTTTCCTTCGTACTGGTACCTGTTGTGATATTATGTGGGTGTTGCTTAGGTATCCAATGTCTGCCACCTTTGCTCGGCCTTGCTTCTAGCTGTATGTGCCCAAAGACTTTGGACTTCCGAAATGAGCACATGAGCCCCCTCTATGAAGTAGAAATACGTGGCCTTATGGGGATAAATCCGAACTGACAAGTTGGCGAGACATGTTAAAAGGGAGGACTGTGGAATTTCAGTTTGCGATCTGAACATCATCTGCGCCAGCTTGTCACCTATGTACTACGTGCACGGCAGCCATTTTAGATATCATGGTCTCCCTGTCCACGATCGATCGCCAGCGCGCCCCTCTGACCCAGCAAACATCCTCCGCGCACCCTGGCTCCCCCTCCCTCCTCCTTGTGAGCATGACCCTTCTGCATGACCCTGCCCTTGGGAGTCACGCCAGCGCCTGACCAACACCTCCTCTCCTCCCATGAATGCCCCTCTGTTGATAAACCTCCCCTCTGCGCTGGATTGTTCACGCGGCATGAATACCACTCCATTGATGGCCCCTCACCCCGTGTCCGACTGTCCACACAGGTCCGAGGCCATTGCCTAAGCCGAGAGATATCATTTACTGCCCTTATTGTATGAGGTCGCCCTCCTTCAAAGGACCCTCTATTGATCCAGGCCTCCCCACCCCCTGTGACATGATCAGGCGCACACATCCTAAGACTCGACGAAACACTCAGCTGTGTGATGACCCTCTCTCTTATCAGCAGGTTGAGGACCTCCATTGTGAAGGTATATGGGGGTGGGATTAACACGAGGATTACGGGGATGTCTTTTTTTCTTGCCTTACAAAGTTGTGATTGTAATAAAGGAAGGTCACATGCCATAAACCAGTGTATAAGAGGCCAGGCCTCCGAGAGGCTGTTAGAGCACCTCGAGACGATACCTTGTTGTCTGATCTGATGTGTTCTGCTCCGTCGGAATAAACTTCTGTTTCCTGCCTTCTGGTCTCCGGCGCCTGCCTCATTGCTTGGTAAATTTGAATGGTACAAGGGCGGTTAGCGCCGGGCAAATCTTGAGAAAGGTCCTAGCCCTACCTTTTTCTACACAGGGACACGTTACGATCAGAGTAACAATAGTTGTTTATTTTCAATAGTATGCAAGGATTAATACTAGTTCAGTTGCTCACATAAAAAAGTGACAACAAGAGTGAGGTGTCCAGTGAGGGTGACTTTAAAATATATACATCGCCTTGACAACACACAAGTGAACTCCTTAGGAAAAAATGTATATAAAATATCTATCGAGTTCTGGTTGTAGTGGGTCGACGGCGTTTCGATCTCTGTTATTTAGAGATCATCTTCAGGACATAGCTTATGTGAGCAATCCGAATTCAAAAACTAACCTTGGGGCAGTTGTAGGTTGAGTCAGGAAAACTGCATCAAGGAAGAACTCAGAATGGTGGGCGTCGGAGTTGACGTGAGGCCAATTACGATTTTGCTGGGTTGTGGTTAACAGTAGACCAGGAATGGCGGGGTGGCTTGAAGCCAGTAGTTTAAATGAAGGTGCCAGAATTAATTTACGGATTAGTTATGAGTGGTCAGGTGATTCAAGGCACAACACAGCTGTGTTGTCAGCAGGGGATAATCAATTAAGTAAGTCCATCCGTTTTGAAAAATCGCTTGGTAGAGAGATTGCCGTAGTCAATCTGTAAGGGAAGGAGTGGGGTATGTTCCACGCTTCCATGAGAGGCACACTCAATGAAGGCAGCTCATTGTATCACCGCAGGGCTTGGGTTGGAAAACAAAGCTTCAAAATACAGTTGGGGAAGTTCTTATTTCTGCGATGCAAACATAATGTGCTCATCCTGCCCCTAATATGTTTTTTTTAAACCATGTACTTGAGTCCTGGTTTAGCTGTCACAATATATTGCTCATTATGTAGCCAGCCAATCAGGATTGTCCAATCCCCATTAAATAGGCCATTCAGAGCTTATCTGAATGTCAACGGTCTAGATATCACTAACTTTCACTGTTTCACTTTAACCCACTCATGTCCACCCTAATCACCTTTCTGTAACGCTAATTTCTTGAAAACTATTGAATGTGGTTAGACCAAATAATAAAAAGCACACTTTCTGAGTAAAGTTCTAACTTGCTGTCAAATGTGGTATAATTTCATTCAGCCATCTTTCCTATGAGAAATAAAATGGGGAATCAAATTTTGAGGACCCAACCCCCTTTTTCATTGCCCTTACTTGTTGGATCAGTCCAAAAATTTCCATGAAGGAGTCAAAATGGATGAACTTTGTTTTGGAAAGTTTCATGGGAATGGAAAGTCTGAACTAATTATAACTACAGTGGTGCTGATTGCAGCCAGAGTGGAGTGAGAGAGTGAGAGAGAGAGCGAGAGAGAGAGAGAGAGAGACAGAGATTGTGAGTGTATGTGTGTGCGTGTGTGTGTTTTATGTGTAACCCACACCTGTTGGGACCAGCTTGGTCCTCATAGCATTCAGAATCAGTGGTGTGTGTCATATTACTAATGCCAGGCTTCACACTATCTTATTGCAATTATACATAACAAAGATCTCATGATATTTTACATGTTGATTTTATGTATGCATGTTACCGCATGTATGATGGTATGTAACCAAATGTACCAGATACTGCGGTGGTCTGGTAAATGGGTGAGCAAATGTTTCTGCAGATTCGGCTTCAAGTTTAAACCTTTCCAATTAAGGGTAACAAAATGTTAACGTACATTAACCACAGGGACCACCTATCTGGTTGAGCAATTAGATAAACTGCATTTCCTCGGATTGAAGATAACAGTGCTCCAGCTCATCCGTGTGTACTACAGACTTAGGGCCCTGTGGACACATTTACTTCACTGACAATCCACCTGTCTGACCTTTGTGCAGCTTCAAACGAGCCGTATGGATGTGTTCATGTCTACAGACAACTCCAGACATCTGAGTGCTTCACAGTGTTCAGAAATTGCCAGTGGGTTGTAGCGGTTGTGCTATTACGACAAGCACTGGCAAAGTCAAAAGGGCATAGCAGAAAAATTGATTGCTTTGGCACAATGCTTTTGTCTGGCTTAGGTAGCTGCCATGAATGTATGCACATCTACAGCAGCCATCATGGAACAACTTCTAAAATATTGTAAATGCAGTCTAAGATGGACGCTACGGATATCCATGAAACAAGTATGGGCAACTATTGATGGGCCGGAAGTGGGTTTGTTAGTATTGCTTGATGACTGGCTAAGATGCGCAAAGGACTCAGAAATTAGCAACGTTTGTGGGCTTGTACCACTTCTATCTATCGAAAAACGTTTATTTTGATGCTCTTGCCTCTGCTGTAGCGCTACTGGGCTCTTTTGATCACTAATCTTTATCATGTGTCACTTGCCTTAGTTCTCATTCATTTGGTCCTCCAATGGATCTTGAATCGTGCCGAGAGGGGTCGGTCATAGGGGATCCAACTCCAGTTATCCAATGAGGATTATGAATTGGGTAACTGACCTACAAACTCGTAATTAGATTCATATATGTAATGCTCAACACCAGGCTGTGTAAGTAAAGTATTATCACTGCCAGACCAAATCTCCTGAAAAAATGGAGTCTAACTGGGTCATACAAACCAATAAATAAGTTAAAGCTATGCAGATCCATTTGGTCCTCCAATGGATCTTGAATCGTGCCAAGAGGGGTCGGTCATAGGGGAGCCAACTCCAGTTATCCAATGAGGATTATGAATTTGGTAACTGACCTACAAACTCCTAATTGGATTCATATATGTAATACTCAACACCAGGCTATATAAGTAAAGTATTATCACTGCCAGACCCAATCTCCTGAAAAAATGGAGTCTAACTGGGTCATACAAACCAATAAATAAGTTAGAGCTATGCAGAATAATAACATTAGTGTTTCCTGTCCAGAGATCTCTCTGTTATAATTCCCTCCGACCATTTGATAAACCAATTGAAATGCACAATCAAATTTGGAGACAAATCATGGAGAGGCAGAAACAGGATTGAGGATGGTAAGTTTTATCATAATCATTAAAGAAGTCATTACATCAATATCAGCATTTAAGATCTAAAGATGCGATTAGGCAAATTAATTTCTGATTGGTTATTAATTACTGAAGCTCGGGGAAAATATGAATCATGACATTTCAAAAGCACTCTCCCAGGATAGGTAATGCAGTCCAGGACTAGGATCCACAGTTTAGGCCCCGGCCAGCAGAGTCTGCAAGGAACTTCCAAAGTAAAGAGCAATACCATGCAGTAAAATGTTGGAGAGAGAAATGTGATGGTGGTGCAGTAGTAGTCCTTTCTGCCAACCCAATGTATAAATATAATCTTGTTCTGGTGTGACTCTCCTGGGTCACCTCATCTGATCAGACTCCTCAGTCCACTGGTCAGTTGGTATAGAGAGATCGTCATGCAGCATAAAGAAGACACAAATTACAGCAAAAAGGTGGTGATTATTACTTAAGTTGTTGAACCATCTGGTGTTTATTCTTTCAACAATATTTCATATGCAAAAAGCGCATGGATGAGTTCAAGCGGACTGTTTCCCATGGCATATGTTCCCAAAGTAGCAAAATTGTAGCAGACAGTCCTAGTTTGCGAATAGGAACTCTCCCTATGAGACCTACAGGCACATGCATCAATCTCGGCATTTGCGATTCCTTAATTGCGATTTTTAAGGAATCGCAATTAAGGAATCGCAAATGCCTATGCATCAAGAAATCGCTAAATAAATTGCGATTCCTTAGAATTCCTTATTTGCGATTAGCATTTTGCGAATCGCAATTAAGGAATCCCTTCCCATTCATTCCTATGGGCCTAGAGGCCCATAGGAATGAATGGGAAGACAATCTCAATTTGCGATTCGCAATTAGCTAATCGCAAATTGAGATTGCGATTTCAAGGGTGCAGGGGTGTCCAAAGGACACCCTGTTGCACCCCTGAAATCAAACAATGCACATATGTTGTGTGCACACATGCCCTAAGGGCATGTGTGTGCACAACATGAAAGTTAAAAATATGAACAAAATTGCATATTTCTAACTTTTCGCAAAATTACCATGAGGTCCAACCTCATGGTAATTTTTTCTCTCTAATTGCGAAATCGCAAATTTTTTAAGTTTCATGCATTGCTTTTAAGGAATCGCAAAATTGCGATTCCTTAAAAGCAATCGCACTTTAAAAAATCGCTAAAATAGCGATTTCTTCACTTTTAGGTTGATGCATCCCAAATAGGGATTTGGGAATCGCAAACGGCCGAATTTTGCGATTCGCACCGTTTGCGATTCCCAAATCGCTTGATGCATGTGCCTGCTAGTTTCCTTTCATATTGCAAGTTTATTAAGCCTTTCCGTGAGAACAGAATCAAGCAAAGTAAGGGGAAAAATATGCGGAGGCCTAAATTAAATTTGGTTAATTAAATACAGAATATAGGATGATGGAAATATGCATTTCATTTATTTGCTTTGGGAATTTGTATATAGTTTCTCCAATTTATTTGAACTCCTAAAGCATTTCATTTTGTTATAAAAGGCACATGTAACTATGACATATTACTGCATTTCAAAGTACCAACGCATAAAAGTCTTACAAAACATAAATTATTAATATTGTTTCTAGTAATTCACATTAGTACATGTATGAAGATTATTTCCTGGAAATGTCAGATTAATTGGAATGAGCATAAATGTGCAGCACCATTTTCACTTCTCACTTAGGGCCATATGTATCATCAACCTGATTTGCGATTCTCAAATAGCGATTTTTAAGAAATCTCTATTTGGGAATCGCAAACAGATATGTATGTTCAATATCGCATTTTTTTCCGATTTCTTAAAATTCCTTAATTGCGATTTGCAAATTGTGAATCGCAATTAAGTAATAATTTCCCATTCATTACTATGGGCCAGGAGGCCCATAGGAATTAATGGGAAGGTATTCTCAATTTGCGATTCACAATTTGAGAATCGCAAATTGAGAATAATTTCAAGGGTGCAGGGGTGTCCAAAGGACACCCTGTTGCACCCCTGAAATATGCATGGGTGCACATGTGGCACACATACATGCCCTAAGGGCATGTATGTGTGTCACATGGCACTTTGAAAAATGCAAAAATTTGCATTTTTCAAAGAAATCGCAAATTCCCACCAACCTAAAGTTGGTGGTAATTTGCGATTCCTTAAGACAAAATTGCACTTTTTTGTGCTTCTTACATTGCATTTAAGGAATCGCAAAATTTGCGATTCTTTAAATGTAATCGCAAAATAAGGAATCGCAAATTTTGCGATTCCTTATTTTGCATGCAGATTTGTGTGATACATACCATTTACCGAAAATGCGTTCGCAAACGCCGAAATTCTGCGAATTTCGGCGTTTGCGAACGCATTTAGGCTTGATACATATGGCCCTTAGTGCATAATTTTATGTGTGCAATAAATGGAGTTTAGAATGAAACTTTTTTCAAAATCACACGTAAATATCTCAAAATCATGTGAGATTTCATTAATTTCCTCACATACATCATTTGATTAGCATGATTAGAAATCTTATAACACCTAAATACATCACAATGACCTTCTGTTTGATTCACATTGTATTAGCAACTGAAACAGGTTAAACTATGAACCTATACTACTTCATGTATATTTTTCCATCTATCCTACTATGTATCTGCATGCTTTTTACAATGCAGTAAATAACCCTTCTTATGATTTGTCTCGTGTTTTCTTCAACGTTTAATTAGCACATTTCGTGCATGTTTGTTCTTTTGTCTTTCAAATGTGTCCAAACCAGTTTTATGTGTCAAATAAAAGTTCAGGAGCTTATCTGCTTTATCACCTCCCTATGTGCACTGTGCTGCAGTACACACACTAGATGGTACCCATAAGCAACCTTAACATTGCTAATCCAGGTTGCGCAGTAAGAGTTGCAGAACAATATGGGTGTCGCCTAGGCAAGGAAGGAGGCACAGAGATTCTGTGATGATGCTGCAGTGGGTTCTGAGAAGGAGGTTGACTTTGTGAAACAAGACAACCTGACACTGCTGGTTGTTGGCACCCACCACATGATGGACCCGAGGTCATATTAACCGGTTGTGGGAAAGTAAAGTCGTTGTTTCATCTGTTGTAACCCTTACTCATTGAGCAAGTGATCCAGAGAAAGTCACTGCCAAGATAATTTGCTGAGAAGGGGCAGATGCAGATGTGCAGAGTTCATTGGCCATTAAGAGGAACTGTCTTGGTGCTGATGCTCCCCTGCGTTGCTGTGCTGCAAACCTGTGACCTGGAAATGCTGGACCTGAATGCACTGAATCATCAAACAGGGCATTTATTTGCAGATCCTTGCTTTCTGCTGGAATGTCCCAAAAGTACATGGAGACATGATGGTCATAATCATCTCGGATTCCCAAGTACGGAAATCCAACCTCAAAGTTTGTGCTGAGTCGCAGGAGGTCATGTCATGACCGAAGCAGGGCCTGGGAAAAACCATGCAAAACATTTTGAACACAAGATACTGGTCAACCCAGGCAGGTGGCACTGTCCTGGAAGAATTGAGTAACCAGGCATCCACTGACAAGAGAGGCTCAGTGTTCACTGAGACTACATTTGCAATGGTGGGAAACAGCTCAACTCCTTAAAGCACATCTGTCGGGTGCTTTGGCCACATCAGAGGGAAATTTTAAAATCATAATAAGGCGCGGGGACGATTTGGTGGCAAATCAGGAATCTACGACCATGGACACAGAAAGTCAGGCTGACTACACCAACACAGTGAAGGAGACCATGATGCATTTAGCATCAAAAGCCATCCCTGACATTGAGAAGTGGCTGGAGATAGTCAATTCGCAATCGCACTGCTATACCGAGATATGAGAGGAAATTGTTTTTGGAGGGACAAAATATCCTCCCCAGTACTTTCCACTGCCACAGGAGTGGTGTGTGCCCTTCGAAACCCTTCATTGCACTGGTTACACATGAAGACCCTTGATTGTCCCACCCTTCATTGGACCTTTACCTACGGCAGCACCCACCCAGTGTGTCAGCGTCTCTCAGACCCCTGATGTCCTTGTAGAGCTAATGAGTGAACTTTTTGATAAATTGTGTGGAAAGTTTTTAAATTGCTATATGTTATAGATTGAGTTGCGCTTGATTGATACATCCAACATAGTCGGAGTCAGCAAGATAATATTCCTACCAATTTAATGAACGAGTCAGTCCCATTACCAAGCATTGGATTAGACAGAGCTTAGCCAAACTCAACTATAACAAAACCAGTTTTCAGCGCCATTTTAGATCAAGAGGAAATCGTTCTCCCCGGAAATGAGACCAGTAATTGTGATATAAAGTATTTCAGAGTTACAAAATATGGGATATCCTCAGTTGTTGTAATTATAAGAGGTGCTAATGGATTGCCTGCTCTGCTCTCCCTTAGGAATGAAACACTCTTAGGAAATTTGCCCTTTACCCATGTATACAATATCTAATTAAGCAGTCTTTAGTAATGACCTATTTTTAGTGCCAAACTGACCTTCAAATGAGAAAGGAAAGGAATAATATTATCCTTGAAAGCAAAATGAAGTGCATAAAGAGCAGAAAATCCCATGTGGTCTCCAGTCAGCAGGGGCAAGGACAGGGTCAGCTGCCCCTGCTGCAATGGCCTCAGTTATAATACATGTGCAGCAGATACCCTGTGCCCCACCACCTAGTTGGAGGGATAAGGATACCTTTTCCAGTTCTGGATAACGAAACAGCCGCAGGAATGGGTGACCTTTGGTGACCTGCAAGCCTGCAAGATAAGAGCAGGCTTGAGGTGGAACTGAGTCAGAGCTAGACATTTGGGACAGCACACATGGATTCAGAGTGGAGACCACAGTTCATCGACGCTACAAAACTATTCCTTCTGAAGCAGGATCAAGTTAGTGCTTAGATATACTTCCATGACTATTTTGACCAAAGCGAGACCACTATGCAGTGACTGCCAATGGTCTGATTCAGTCTCAGTTGGCGCTATGGGAGTGCAAGGGCTGCCACACTCAAGTGTGGATACGGCAGCTACAGAATGTGGGCTTTGGTCCCCACTGCCCTTAAACCACTACAGTTTGGAGTTTGAAGGGTGATACTGCTGAGCAAGCACCTGCATGGTGTACAGAGACCTCAGCCTCCTCTCAGTGAATATTGCTGAGGTTCCCATGTGAGTCACTCTAAAGTCGCTGAAACAATGAGATAAAAAAATTCATGGACGGAAGTGTAGGAAAACCAATAGAAAAAACGGGCAGTTTTGGCAACAACGTGGACCTAGAGGCAACACCCCCCCCCCCCAGATTCTTCACCGATTCTAACTGGCTAACACTGGAATCAACAGACAACACTCGCAGAATGTAGGCCTATATTGGCATGAACTCTGTCTGACATTTATTTCCTTTGACATGTGCCTCATCTGTTGCACTGCCAGCTGCCATAAGAAACAGGAAAGAGCATCTCATAATCTAGGTGAGCTTCACTTAAGCACCCTCCAGGGCCATGGCAGAATGGGGGTCTTATGGAAAGCTGCCAGCAAGCCTCATGTTCATGCTTGTGTCTTCATAAGACCCACAGACTGAGGATGCACTCTTTTAGGTAAGCCAACAATACATGGGTGCACATGGACATTCAAGAACTTTGAATGCTGTTAGGACTGAGCACCGTTGCAATAGTCTTACCGACAAACCCCCATCTATCAATTACAAACATTGTGTACCCATGCACCTATACAGACAGTTGTCAGAAGCGTAGGAACTGGAATCTGGGGGATGCGGCAGCCCAGAAGAACACCATGTAGACATTGCAGGTGTGAAGGTTGGGGGGCTGTCGGTCTACACATCAAAGTGGCTTCAGGAAATCCAGAAACAATGTACAGAGCTGGTAGCCACTAGCATTTAAATATTGCCTTTATAGAGCAGGCCGCTCTCTCTCACACAGCCAGTGCATGTCACACCAATTAGCAATCAAAGAAAGGCCAATATAAGGGCACAGCCACTGAAGAGTGGTATCTCAGCAAGTTCCTAAGTATATGATTTGACTTACTAAAACTACTCCTGTTAGCCAGATCAGCTCTTGATTTCCTGTGTTGACTGCTTACATATTTAGGGGCCCATTAGGATGTCGGGTGGATTGTCCCCGCCAGGCTGGCGGTAGCCACCGCCAGCCTGGCGGGGGCAATCCGCCCGACATCCTCACTCGTTTCCCCCCCCCCGCCATATTAGTATGACGGGGGGACCTCGGCGGACCGAAAGACCGTCCGCCGCTTTTCCGCCCGGTCGCCTTGCGGCCGGGGCGGAAAAGGAATAATATGGTGGCGGTGTCTATCAGACACCGCCAGCCATATTATGATAGGCATTTTACAATGCCGCCACGGAAAGGCATGCGGTCTTCACTTTGGGGGTCCGAAAGTGAAGGAGGGGTGGGGGTGCACACGGGGGGTACCTGTGGTACCCCCCTACATTTGCATATACAATGGGGTAGGCACCGCACGGTGCCTGCCGCATTGTGTATGCAAATACATACATTCATTTACGGCATTGTGCAGGGCGGTGCAGAGAGCACCGCATCCTAATACCACCCACGGGACCCCCACCCTTATGGCGGGTGGTCCCACTCCCCGACAGGATGGTGGGCGGGCAAAGTCCGCCCGCCATCCTAATGACCCCCTTAGACTTTGCACACACCTTGTTCCAGTTCCTCATGGCGGTGGCGATCCACCCTACATCATACCCCACCCGCCACCCATTTCCCCCTGTCATATTAGTATGGTGGGGGGACGCCGGCGGACGGAAAGACCGCCGGATTTCCGCCGGTCGACCTGTCGACCGGGCTGAAAAGGGACTAGATATGGTGGCGGTGTCTGCTAGGCACTGCCATCCATATTAGCATGACATTATGAAACATTGGGGTGACCCAGTAAAGTCAAAGGACCTGGGTAATGGTCGGTATAGGATACAAGTGGTGCTAGACTGTTATTATATTTATTATTACAGATAGATATATCAATATATCAATACATAATCAGGCACAGTAATGTCTATAAATACATCACTTTAAATGACACAGCAAAACTCTGATCATGATTGAAAACCTTGTTTAATCAATCATGCATGGTATTTTTCATTGTTATATCACATGGTTGTTACCAGACAGAAAGTAGAGGGTGGAAGGTCAGTGCGCAAGTGTGGAGAAAATAGGAAAAGGAAAAAGGAAGGATAAATTAAATTCAAAAGACTCAAAACATTTGAGATCCAATGTAATTCAAAAAACGGTATCTCATTGGCATTCAGGCCTACCCCTATATGGATACAGTAAGACACAGTACATCAAGTTTGTTTTTACTGTTATTTCCACAGTGTACTTTCTTCTGTTCTCAATTGTGGGGGGTCAGGAAAAAAGGGTGTGGGCCCATTCGGGGGCGTCGACGTTTCGACCCTGAGCTAAAGGGTTAATGTGTTCCTCAGCGGCGGGTCTTCCACAGGAAGGGGGGGTGGGGGCATCAGAAAACTGACCGGTGAGTAAACAAAAGTGCAGCAATCATTCGCTGTTGGTGTCCCGTAAATAATATCAGGAGAGAATGGGAACAAATCCCAACGCACCGCGGTGCGAGGCCACGACGTGCGGGCGTATTCAAATGGCGGTCTTCAGAGTCATCAAGTTTAGATTAAGAATCCAGTAAATGGAGGTATTAGTCATTTCCGACGGTCCGTTATCGATTACATGGACCTTGGAATTGTGTGAGCGCTGTTCCAATCAATCGAACCGCAACCGTCTTCTCCGGTCAGTGAGAGCGTTTTTTGAATTACATTGGATCTCATATGTTTTGAGTCTTTTGAATTTAATTTATCCTTCCTTTTTCCTTTTCCTATTTTCTCCACACTTGCGCACTGACCTTCCACCCACTACTTTCTGTCTGATAACAACCATGTGATATAGCAATGAAAAATACCATGCATGATTGATTAAACAAGGTTTTCAATCATGATCAGAATTTAGCTGTGTCATTTAAAGTGATGTATTTATAGACATTACCGTGCCTGATTATGTATTGATATATTGATATGTCTAGCTGTAGTAATGAATATAAGAAAATTGTAGGATCACTTGTATCCTATCCATATTAGCATGGGCAGTGGTACATGGCTTTCCATGGCGGAGACCCCGCCATGGAAAGCAATGCAAAGTCTCCTTTCGGGGGCCCGTTGCGGGCCCCCATGGTATTGGATGGGTGGGAGGTGCACATGGGGGGTACCTATGGTACACCCCTACCTCGTCATGGATGAGGTGGTAGGCACCGCGCGGTGCCTGTCACCTTGTGCATGACAATGCACACAGCGTATTCCTAGCACTGTGGCGAGTGGTGCTGTGTGCACCGCCCGCCATAATGCTGGGAATAGAGGATGCCATCGCCACGGTGGTGGTGGCATCCTAATCGCCGATGCGGGACCGCCGCACCACTGGTGGGCGGTCCCAGCACCGCTAGGGTGGCGGGCAGACGAAAGTCCGACTGCCATCCTAGTAGGCCCCTTAGTCTCCTCCCTTGGTTCCCATTCCTCCCTACATTGTACCTTTTACTTAACCCATCAGAGTTTGAGTTATTCCATTGGTGATCCATTTCTCTGAAGTTGCCACTGGAAATTCAAATTATCATTAGAAGTGCCTTTTGCATCACCTCCCTGCATCACCTCCCTTTGTACCTATCCCTTAGAGGGACCCCTTTCTGCCCGCCTTGTAAACTGGTGAGCAGTGATCCCTTAAAGGAATGGGAGGCTCCTCTTCAGATCTACTCCAGGGAGGTACATCTGTCCCTAGCATCCAGGACCAGACACAGGGTAGTGTTTGGAGGGTATATAGAACTCCTTACTGGTCATGGTCAGAGATTCAGCACAGCCCACCTCTGCACTTCTTCCTTTTCAGTCGCAAAATCAGACATGATGGAGGACTTAGGAAGGAAAGGTCTGACATTGTTTATATCTTACTCAAGAAGAAGACAATTGTCCAGTTTGTTATAGGGCTTAATGCTGTGAGTATAGTCTACTCCCAGAGACTTCCTGCTATCACAATGATTTATTAAGGAGCTTGAGTAGCTTTAAATGTGTCACCCTGCGGACACTTCAAAGCGCTGGGTACAGGTAGTTAAATCCTTAGGGCCTCATTTATGAGGTTTTGACATTGGGCAGTGCAGCGCAGCAAGGAATCTTGCTGTGCTTCCCTACATCACAACAAAAGGGCAGGAATTCACTGTATCCATGTGACACCGTACATTCTTGTCCTTTTCCCCAGCGCCAGTGCCCAATGGACTGCCATGGGCCAACGCAGGCACCCTTGCATCATGGCGTTGCGGGGCTGATTGATTTTGTGCAGGAAGGTTCACCTTCCTGTACAAAATCTATACATTCAGGCGATTTCCTTTTTCTATGTGTACTGCAGATTTTCTCGTAAATCTGGGAATGTGTCCGGTTCTATAGGTGTTGCGTGGGAACCCCAAAAGAAACACCCATGGAACTCCCCTTTCACACAGTTTTCTGTGTGAAAACGGCACATATTTATAAGGCCATGACAAGCCACTTAACGTGGCTTTACGTGGTCTTATAAATATGATGTCGCACATTGCGCCACCAGAACGTAATAAAAGTGATGTTTTGGTGGCGACAAACTGCCGGTAGGTCCTCACAAATGAGGCCCTTAATTTCAGAGCAATCTAGTCAGATATCATGGTTTACATACAAACCTAGCCTATGCATCCTAGCTGGGAGGACAATCGAACAGTAAGATTCTGTTTAAAATGGTTTTCAGCTGTAACCGCTGCTGCCAACCTTTTAAAATTATGTTTCCTGCTTCACAGGTGGGGTAAGAGGTTCTGCATTGACTATGCATGAACTCTTGTGCACATGCTGCCCTCTAGCTTGGTATCTGCACACACTTTTACACATAGGACCTAGGTACTATTGGTTATGATCTCCTAAGCCTTACAATTTAAATGGGGAAATGCCAACTTTCTTCTATTTTGAAGCGTACAATCCGTAGTGCTTTATCTGTTTTTCATTTTGGGTGACATTTGCTTAAAGACCACAGTTGTGACTTTTCTTATGTTTTCTTAAGTTGCAGTGTCAGAGTTGTCACATATGTTTTCTTTTCTGTATTTAAAAATTTGGGCAAAAGTCCTTGTCTTACAAGTCATAATGAGACTTAGGTTTTGAACCACCCTGATGGGACCTGTTAATTACTCTCCTGACCAGTTGCGAGTAATATTCCTTCCCCTCAAACATTGCCCCATTAGGATCGATTAGCCCATTCCTTTGAGAGTAAGGGGTTGGAGACAAACCTCAGTAAGGTGTTTAGCTGAATCACTGACAGAATATCAACGTCAAAACATATCAACGTCAAAAATATCGGAGCCGAAATGTCGAGATCAAGAATATCGAAGTCCTATCTACATTATGGTAAGTACAAAAAATTGAAAACAAATTTCGTTGTTAGAAATATCGTTTCTTTAAATGTTTAAAACTAGTTTAAAATAAAATAAATAATACATATATTAAAAATAAACATAGTTTAAAATATGTTTAAAATGATGAGTAATACATATAATGTAAATAAACGTAAACATATACATATAAAATATAATATATATACTTTCTTAATAATATTTACAATTAAATTATTATAATAACGTATAAATTGTTAAAAAATATTTTATAAATTATAAATACATACATACACATGCAAGAATAATATAAATAAAAATATAACAAATATTTATAACAAATTAGAAAAATTAGAAAAAAATTATTAATATATGATACACTATATTAACTAAAACAGTAAATATTGGATAGAGTAGGGGTAAAAATTACTATTCCCACTCCAGAGAGTGCAACAGTAGGGAAAGTGTTGGATAGCGTAGGGGTCAAAATTACTATTCCCACTCCAGAGAGTGCAACAGTAGGGAAAGTGTTGGATAGCGTAGGGGTGAAAATTACTATTCCAACTCCAGAGAGTGCAACAATAGGGAAAGTGTTGGATAGCATACGGGTAAAAGATTACTATTCCAACTCCAGAGAGTGCAACAGAAGGGAAAGTGTTGGATAGCGTAGGGGTAAAAATTACTATTCCCACTCCAGAATGTGCAACAGCAGGGAAAGTGTTGGATAGTGTAAGGGTAAAAATAACTTACTAATAATTAAAAAACATTTGGTCAAATAAATAATAATTTAATTATTAAATAACAATAAATTATTTAACAATCTCTGGAGTGGGAATAGTAATTTTGACCCCTACGCTATCCAACACTTTCCCTACTGTTGCACTCTCTGGAGTGGGAATTGTAATTTTTACCCCTACTGAGCAACTCCCTGCTGATTGAATGATAAAATACAGCAATAATCAGGGCTCAGTGGCCGGAGAGATGCAAGCAACTGTGATGAGGGACTGAGTGGGTTCCAGACAGGTGCATACAGCATTGGTGGAGAAATGAGTGGGGTTCAGTGTGAATGAGGTTCATTAGAAGTCTATACACCAGTGGTAGCTAATGTGGGGCCTCCTTTGAAGTAAATGGCCAGCGGTTGGGGAATGAATGGGGTTCAATGGAATTAGTTAAAAAAAAATTCTTTTTTTAAAAAATTAACAATACCAATAAATACTTAAAAATAATTCCCACTTAATAATTAACAATTAAATTGTTGATAAATACTATTAAATAATAAATATTGAAAATGTATTAACAAATAATAATTGAATAAAAAATAATTAATGTTCAATACTAAAAAACAATAACTATTACAAAATATTTAGCAATTAATAATTAATTAACCATTAATTATTGATAAATACCAATGAATAATAATTATTCACATTTAATTACTAATTAATAATTAATGAACAATACATTAATTTCCCAAACAAAACATATTAATTATTAAAAAGTTATTATCAACTAATAATTAATTAACAGCACATTATCAATATTCAACAATAAAATAAATATTTACTTAATTACAATTAAATTACTTTACACCCTATTCCCCTATAAACCCACTACCCGCTACAGAACTAAAATGCAAAATGTATTTAAAAATAATTACTAATTCCTAAAAACCTGTAATTAATTTACTATAATTAAATTACTTCCCACCCTAACCCCTATAAACCCACAACCCGCTATGGTACTAAAACGCATAAGTTACTTAAAAAAAAAATCCTATCTGCTAAAAAAATGATACAGATATTCTACAATTAGTTCAATAATTAAGAACAAATATAAACACAAACATATCAAATCCATACTAATATAATAAAGAGAGTGCCCAAACCTTTGAGGCGGGTAATCTCAGCAACCACATCATCAATCACAACACCCAATACAGCGTTGGAAAGGGCAGTTCCAGCAGAAGGACATAGGCAATGCAGACGCCCACCATATACAGTTAAAAGGTAAAAGAACCGTGCCAGCAAAGCAGTCCCTTTTGGGCGTGTCTGCGTTGTGCTGTGGACGTGTGCTGGGGGGGGCGTGACAAACGCTGGGGGCGTGTGGTACATTCCGCCCTTCTTGCTATGTCTCATATTGTGTGCTAATCCCACCCTGCTCCCTTTAAATACCCCTGCACCCCATAATCATAACCCACCCTTACTCCTTAAAATACCCCAACACCCTTAAACACTAACCCATCATAACCTTATAAATATACCCTGTACCCCAAAACCCAAACCTATCCCTAAACCCTAAAAATACCCCTGTACCCCAAAACCCAAACTTAGCCCTGAACCCTATAAATACCCCTTTACCTCAAAACCCAAACCTACCCCAGAACCCTAAAAATACCCCTGTACCCCAAAACCCAAACCTAGCCCTGAACTCTAAAGATACCACTGTACCCCAAAACCCAAACCTACCCCTGAACCCTAAAATACCCCTGTACCTCAAAACCCAAACCTAGGACTGAACCCTTAAAATACCCCTTTACCCCAAAACCCAAACCAACCACTGAACCCTAAAAATACCCCTTTACCCCAAAACCCAAACCTAGCCCTGAACCCTAAAAATACCCCTGTATCCCCAAACCAAAGCCTAGCCCTGAATCCTTAAAATACCCCTGTACCCCAAACCCCAAACCTACCCCTGAACCCTAAAAATATCCCTGTACCCCAAAACCAAATCTAGCCCTGAACCCTAAAAATAACCCTGTAACCCAAAACCCAAACCTACCCCTGAACCCTAAAATACCCCTATACCCCAAAACCCAAACCTAGCCCGGAACCCTAAAAATACCCCTGTACCCCAAAACCCATACCTATCCCTAAACCCTAAAACTACCCCTGTACCTCATAACCCATAACTATATCTGAACCCTTAAAATACCCAAACACCCCAAAACATATACCTCAGTACCCCAAAACATATACCCCTATACCCATACTTACCTTATCCAAACATTTAAAAAAAACATGCTTTTACCATTCATGCATTTACAACGAATTTTGTTGTAAATGTATGCATGGTGAAAGCATATAAAATGTAATGCCATGCGTTATAATGGCATTGCGCAGTCATGGTACTTTCGTAATGAAAGTATGCGGAGTGATGGTATGCGGAAACAAAGTTGCGGTAAGTACATTGGTGGCACGGCGGCCCACATCTCCAGCAACATACTCATATTATTTCACCACCGATTTGAAAAATGCACAGGTCTCTCTCATTGATGGCCAGCACCGACATACTCTTTTAGACACCCCTCCCGCCACAAGTTCTAGAATTGGGAACTTTCGAATCTCGGCATCAGCTCAAAATCCTGTGATTCCAGGCAAATCGCTTTGTCTCCCCATGCCTACCACAAATTAATGTGTTCTTCTGTAATGTAAATTGTGCTCATGCTATGTTGTCGAGTTCGCGCTATATAATATTGCAAGGAAAAATAAAGTAGGGAAACTCGAGTTCACACACTATTGAATGCGCACTCTTAAGTGCATCAGCAGTGCACTGTGAATCGGAGCGTTTCACAGGCCCGTCACAGATAAGAAATGCTATCAAAACGAAATCCTACAAAACAATATACTACTGGCTGGCAGCAATTCATACTCGGACAACGTTGGGACGGGTTTCTAGTACATAATAAAATACATAACACTATTATAAATATCGATATTAGTAACATATATATTTTTGCTATCGATATTACTAACTTTGATATTACCAAAAATGATATTTCTTACCTTCAGGTCGATATTCTGGCTGTCAATATTCTTGATTTCGATATTGTGTCTCTATGATATTTCCAAGTCGATATTCTTGTAGGTCGAAATTAAAAACTCGATATTTAGACTGTTTACCGTTTAGCTGTGTTTGTGTGTGTGTGTGACAAGTCATGGCAGGAAACTCCATCAGTAAGCACAGGGAGGGCAGACAAACTTCTGGCACTAGTCAACCCAATGGGTTCCTTTGATGTGTTGGAGTGAAAAAGACAGTTTAGAGTCGGAGGAGCCAGGCTCAGATTACAAGCCTTTACCAATGTTGGTTGAATCTGCCATCTTGAACATTCTCATAATGCGAGTCAGTCTTTGGGCTGGTGCCTAAAAGTATAATTTCGAGTGGGGTAATGTGGCATCTCCGTATTGGTAAGAGACTTTTAGATTCTAGAATTCGCTGCCTCCATTTTTAAACCCTGTACAAGGAGAGAAGCTTTTAAAAATAGAGGAGAATTAGAAGAGGAAGGGTGAGCCAACAGCATGGATGGGATCTAACCTGGAGTAGAAAGACTTATTTTGGACGTTGTCTCCAGAGTTAGTGGCAATGGCTACTCACCTCCCTCTTGAGAACTGTAGAGGTGGGACTTGCTGGGTACCCTGAAGGAGGAGGGTTGCCTTGTTCTTCCTTGGACTGGTCCTGATGTGGATGCATAAGGAGTGGGTATCCCAGGATACTACTGGACATACAGGCACACAGCAATTGGTGGAAAGCTGAGGGCTGGGTACTTAAGGAGAGTAGGCAGGAAGGGCAATCTGCCTGAGGATTGTGGGGGCATGCTAAAGGAAGACCTCAGGATAGGAGATTACAAAGGGCCATGATGGGGGTGCAAAGCTTTTTTTAGACAACTGCTGCTAGGTGGAAGAAGTAGCAGTGTCCAGGGGATATAAAAAACATCTTTCAACATCCTTCGGAAAGCCATCCACAATATTAGGGTTCAGAAGACCTAAAGAATGATTCCTGATGTCCGGCGTGCAGCACCAGGATTGCAAAGCCAACCCCCCATCTGGTTTGGCCTACCATAGCTGGAGACATCCTAACTTGAGGTTGCCACTCCTCTGTGGCACTCTTGGCTTTGCCGAAGGATTTGGATATAGTCCCCAGTGTGGCATGAGGCTGTGTCACCACCAAAATGATCTGGAAAGCGTTTGGAGTGTGGCACTAAAATTTAATTTGCCCATCCCCCAAGGCAAGGTCCCTCCTGGCAGAGTGTAATGGTTGCATTGACACCAAAGACACGCGAAGTGACCGCTAGTGATGATTGATTCTCCTGCCTCTTTTTTTAACCTTTTGTTAAGCCTCAGTCATATGCTCCCCATCTCATGGTGTATTACATGCTAAATGTTATTGTCCTGATGAAGGCCATACATGTTACACTATAAGGTTGAAATGGTGCCAACACTTTGAAAAGCAAACTGGGGACAATCGACGGATTAATGCAAATTTCTTGTAGTTTCAATAACATATTTCTGCTGACTAGCTTATATCTTCCTTGTCAGCCATTGTTCCATATACACACCACCTCACTTGTCTCACTTTTGCCCCCTGTGACCACTATTTTGAGCATTCTACGAGGCATGAAGAAATGACACATTTGCTATTATTATTTCTTTTTCACTGTTGAACCTTATGTAATTGCAGTGGGATAAATACATACCACAAATGGATAGCGAAGCATTAGCTTCTTGTTTACACTGAGGGAGCCATGGGAAGAGCTCTCCCCCGCTAAACACTTTAACACCTTAGCAGCTATGGAACGTCCAGCTCCAGTGCTGAACGTTCCATTGCGCAGGTGCAGTTGGAACGTCCAATGGCCGACGGCAGCACTCCCGAGGTAGTGGTGCCGTCGGCCGTTGGACTGGCGCAGCACTTATGAGGTTAAGAACTTTCTTAGATTACTCTTTTCTGAACCACTGTTTATGCACGCGCCTGAAAGCAAGGAACCCACAGAGAGGGAGCGAGAACTGCCTCCCCCAACTGGCGGTGATGCGGAAGTGCTGGCCAGCTCAGCAGTGAAGTCAGCAGGGTCCCCAGCACAGAGGACCCTGCTGCACAGCCCTGAACCCCGCACGCAGAAGAGAGGGTGGGCGGGCGCTGCACGGGAGGGGCTGTTGAAAATAACCCCCTGGCTGGTGCATCGTAAAAGGAAAAGAAGGGGCAGCCATACAATGTACGTGTTGTGCTTCTGGTGGTGCCCCAGAAAGGCAGGAGCACCACCAAAAGGGGGAAAAAATGCCCCCGGCCTTCCAGGAGCTGCAGCAATCACCTCACATGTGACCCCGCTGTTTATTAAAGCCATGGCACCCTCTTCCTCCCAGGGCAGGGGTTGTGGGACAACAGGTAAAGTTTTATTCTTTAAAAACATTCCCAGGACCGATATTTTGTTCCGAGGCTCTGGAGGGCATGGACACATTGAGGGGCATATTACCAAGGGACTTATCGCCGCTTTAGCGGGAATTATTCCCGCTAAAGCGGCAATAATCTCATCGCCCTATTACCTAGCTGTCGCTAACACCAGTTAGCAATAGCTAGTAGGAGATAGCGATCATCTTGGGGCCCACTTTACATGTCAGCGATATTTATCGCTAATGGCATGCAAAGTGGGCGTGCCAAGATGCGCGAATATCTCCAAAAGCTAATGCCTGCCCAGAGCATTTATTAGCCATGTTATCCAATGGTAGGTGGATAACATGGCTAAGAGCATTAGCTCGGTAATGCATGAATATCGCTGACTTTTCAGCGATATTCATGCGTTTCGGCCGATTTTTATCGCTTTTGAGACAAACCTTGATAATAGAAAGGTTTATTTACGATAAAAATCGTCGGAGCTCGGCGATAATAATATTGCCGCTAAGCCAACATAGCGATAATTATCGCTAGTTGTTGGTAATATGCCCCTGAGTTTCTGAGTCATCTGGAGATGGCTGACATTTTGGTGAATGGTAAATAAGAAGGAATTCAATGAAGGTGTTAAATTGTAAATACACACTTGTTTAGGATGGAAAATAAAAAAAGGAATATTTGGGGCAACATCCTGCAATGTTTGTTATATTGATCTGTCGATATCTTTTTATTTTTAATTGCATGCGCACACCTTTTGATAAAGCCAGTAGTCTAAACTTTTTACTATTATGTATCAAACGTTTATATGACAGTACTAGCAGCTCGTCCCGACGTTGTCCGGGTATGAATTGCTGCCGGCCAGTAGTATATTGTTTTGTAGGATTTCTTTTTGATAGCATTTCTTATCTTTGACAGGCCTGTGAAACGCTGCGATTCACAGTGCACTGCTGATGCACTTAAGAGTGCACGTTCAGTAGTGTGTGAACTTGAGTTTCCCTACATTATTTTTCCTTGCAATATTATATAGCGCGAACTCGACAACATGGCATGAGCACAATTTACATTACAGAAGAACACATTCATTTGTGGTAGGCACGGGGAGACAAAGCGATTTGCCTGGAATCACAGGATGTTGAGCTGATGCAGAGATTCAAACGTAGCTCCCCAGCTCTAAAGTTCGCAATTCTAGAACTTGTGGCGGGAGGTGTGTCTAAAAGTGTATGTCGGTGCTGGCCATCAATGAGAGAGACCTGTGCATTTTTCAAATGGGTGGTGAAAAAATATGAGTATGTTGCTGGAGATGTGTGCAGCCGTGCCACCAATGTATTTACCGGGGGAGGGTAAACACCCATTATTCCGCAACTTTCTTTCCGCATACCATCACTCTGCATACTTTCATTACAAAAGTACCATGACTCCGCAATGCCATTATAACGCATGGCATTACATTTTATATGCTTTTACCACGCATACATTTACAACAAAATTCGTTGTAAATGCATGAATGGTAAAAGCATGTTTTTTAAAATGTTTGGATAAGGTAAGTATGGGTATAGGAGTATATGTTTTGGGGTACTGAGGTATATGTTTTGGGGTGTTTGGGTATTTTAAGGGTTCAAATATAGTTTTGGGTTATGGGGTACAGGGGTAGTTTTAGGGTTTAGGGATAGGCATGGGTTTTGGGGTACAGGGGTATTTTTAGGGTTCAGGGCTAGGTTTGGGTTTTGGGGTATAGGGGTATTTTAGGGTTCAGGGGTAGGTTTGGGTTTTGGGGTACAGGGGTATTTTAAGGGTTCAGGGCTAGGTGTGGGTTTTGGGGTACAGGGGTATTTTTAGGGTTCAGGGCTAGGTTTGGGTTTTGGGGTACAGGGGTATTTTAGGTTTCAGGGGTAGGTTTGGGTTTTGGGGTACAGGGGTATTTTTAGGGTTCAGGGGTAGGTTTGGGTTTTGGGTACAGGGGTATTTTAAGGGTTCAGGGCTAGGTTTGGGTTTTGGGGTACAGGGGTATTTTAGGGTTCAGGGGTAGGTTTGGGTTTTGGGGTACAGTGATATTTTTAGGGATCAGGGTTGAATTGGGTTTTGGGGTACAGGGGTATTTTTAGGGTTCAGGGGTAGGTTTGGGTTTTGAGGTACAGGCGTATTTATAGGGTTCAGGGCTAGGTTTGGGTTTTGGGGAACAGGGGTATTTTTAGGGTTTAGGGATATGTTTGGGTTTTGGGGTACAGGGTATATTTATAGGGTTAAGATGGGTTAGTGTTAAGGGTGTTGGGGTATTTTAAGGAGTAATGGTGGGTTATGATTATGGGGTGCAGGGGCATTTAAAGGGAGTAGGGTCGGATTAGCACACAATATGAGACATGGCATGAAGGGCGGAACGTACCACACGCCCCCATCCCTTTGTCCCGCCCCCAGCGTTTGTCACACCCACAGCACAACGCAGACACGCCCACAAGGGACTACTTTGCTGGCACGGTTCTTTTACCTTTTAAATGTATATGGTGGGCGTCTGCATAACCTATGTCCTTCAAAGGTTTGGGCTCTCTCTTTATTATATTAGTATGGATTTGATATGTTTGTGTTTATATTTGTTTTTAATTATTGAACTAATTGTAGAATAGATTGCAGTTTTAGGAGCTCAGGTATGCTGTCACACAAACAGTTACAAATACTTTTAGCTTGGGGGTTTACTTTAAATTTAGGGGGGTAATGGACTTTGGTGGTCTTTCCTTGTAGCGCACCTTCTGTGGTTTGGGACGCCATTCTACAGTGTGTCCTCTACATATTTCCACCTGCCAGTAGTGGGAGAGGTGTGGCACAGCAGCCAGAGTGGCTGACTCTAGAGCGCAGGGCTCTTGTTCGATCCCCGGCGGCAGCTCAGCACCATGTGACTCTGGGCACTTTATCTCCCTGAGGGCCCCCAGTTCCTTGAAACCCTAAGGGGTGATATGTTTCTGCTTTACAAATGTGGGGCATATTAGCAAGAACCTCTGTAAAATTATCGCCGTTTTAGCAGCAGGAAACTGCCGCTAAAACGGCGATAATGGGTTAGCTGCAGTTTCCTGCCGCTAAAATGGCGATCATTTTAACGAGGTTCTTGCTAATATTCCCCATGGATTTGGTTTATTTAGTCTGTATATATTTGTAATTCTGTGTGTTGTATGTAGTTTTATTTGTGTTTGAGTACTTTTTAGGGCTTGGTGGAAAATGTCATTCTGCTTGCGAAATTGGTGGAATTTGGGCGACTCCGCATTACTCTTGCAAAGGGGACTTCCGGCCAAATTCCGCCAATTGCCTCATGGTGGAATTTTTACTCCTGTAAAATTTTAAAAGTACGAGCTGGCGAGCTGGATTTGGCATCCTCTAGCATAATTTTCGGTCACTAGGCAGACTTCCCTCGAGATTTTCTAATGCGAGTGGTCGCAGACGCTATCGAAGGGCTGCTTCCCAAGTACATTTTCTACTAGATTGACAGCAATATCAACTTGGCTGCACACACTTGCACACTGCACACAGCGTGGTGCTGTTTGTGCGCTACCGGAATAAAATCGCAGTGTGAAATGCATATTTCTGACAGCTAAACAAACACTACAGAATCCCTGAGTTTTTATGTAACTCCACGGAATTCAGCGTTCCGCCCAACCCTAGTGTTTTTCCTTGCTACATGAAAAAGTACCAACATTAATTTGTTGCGTGTTATTTCTAAGTCTGTGGCTCAGAGCACTGCTGTACTGTGCTAAAAGGGTACTTCATTCTCAACTTAGGTGCCTGAACTAGGAGAGCCCAAGGACACCAAAAACGAAAGACCCTGGAAAATACAATTAGGGCCCACTAACATTTGGATGCCCTAGGATCCTCCAATCTGGATTTCTTACAAGCATCATAGAAGATGCATAAGTAGTTTGGTCCATCCCTTTGGTATCATCCATCAAATACCAAGGGCCTCATTTATGAAAAGTGACGCATCGCTGCGTGAAAACAGCAATGTGTCACTTTTCATTGCGCACTCCTTGCGACATTCCTGATGCGTCATATTTAATGTATGACGCATCATGTCGCAAGGAGTTACAGATACGTCAGTATTTCTGACTTATCTGTAAGCGGAAAAGTGAAGCATTGCTGGAGTGTGTCACAAAAGTGACGCAACTCCAGCAATGCGTCCTTTCACATGGGGAAAGCCCCATGTGAAAGGGCTTGCGTCAGTCTTACGCCTGCTGTGAGGCAGGCGCAAGATTTTGACGCAACAGCGTCCTAAAAGTGACGCAGTCAAATCTCATTGATTTCACTGCGTCACTATTTCGAGGCTTTTTGTGGTATACATTATACCTGACGCAGGTATAATGTGGCGCAGGGGTTTAAAAAGTGACTCATCTACCTAGATGCGTCACTTTTTGAATATGGCGCAACAAGGTGCATTTTTTACACCACCGGTGCGTCACAAAAAGTGACGCAATGGCGGCACAAAACTGACGCAAGGCCTTCATAAATAAGGCCCTAAGAACGTATATCAAAAGGAAATGATCTCCTTAGGTCAAATGGCTGGCATCCTGTTCACTGCAGAGATACAAAAGGAAGAATGGCTTCATCCTATGTATAAGATCTAACTCACCATTTGTGAGTGGACTGCAGTGAACCTTAATGTATTTCTGGCTTGAAATACACCACAGGTATAGAAGACCGCCCTAAGGAACTGGGGGATGAAGGAGAGACCTGGAATAGCTTTCCCAGCATTAAGAAAGAAGTTATCACAACTAAGACAAAAGATTTAATTTAGCTTACAGTCTGCACTTTAACAATCTATAGAGAGCAGGACTTTTAATAGAACTAAAACTTAAATTTTTGAATTCCAGAACATTTCGACCAAAGCAAATATACATAAAAAACCTTGCCATGAAGAGAAACTGGTGCAACCATATCTTCCACAATACCTTTTGAAGGTCTCAAGATTCAGGACTTTTAAGCCCAGGAAAATACACAAGAAACTCTTGCTCTTTAATATGATGAGCAAGCATGCCCATATCTAGCAAAATTATTTGACATTTCCACCGGGTCATACCAGAATTTTGCTTTTTGTTGCTGAACCCTTTTTTGTTGGCCATAGCACACTGTGTAGTTCAACCCTGGTAACCAGTGGTAAAGTGCTTGTGCTCTCTCTTTTAAACATGGTAGAGCTGGTTTACACTGGCACCTTTAATTTACTTATAAGTCCCTAGTATATGGTACTGCAGGTTCCCAGGGCCCGAAAATTAAATGCTACCAGTGGGCTGCAGTACTCATTGCACCTCCCTCTCCACATCAGAGCCTTCTCCTCTCTTCTTGAATTCTGTAAGAAGTTGAAGATTTAGCTTTTAAATTAACCAACTGTATGACCTGGCATCTTTTGGCGTGTTTCTCCTAGCTTTTTGCTTTCTGGCCTCCTGTTTTTAATGGTACTTTGGACTTTGTTTTGCTGGTTTAGAGCCTCTGCGCACTTTCTCACTGCTGTTCAGTGTTAAAGTGCATGTGCTCCTACTGTAAATTTTGTTTATGGATTGGTGTTTCCATGTTTGGCTTATTTGATTTACTATTAAGTCCATAGTATAGTGCACTGTGTGTGCCCAGGGCCTGTAAATCAAATGCTGCTAGTGAGCCTGCAGCACTGATTGTGCCACCCACAGAGGCAGCCTGTGAAAGGTGTCTCAGCCCTGCCAAAGCAGTGTCTGCATGCAGTTTTTACTGCCATTTCGACCTGGCAAGTGCACACACTTGCCAGGCCCAAACCTTCCCTTTTCTTACATGTAAGGCACCCCTCAGGTAGGCCCAAGGTACCATTCTGGTCAGGGTTCAGAGTTATGTGAAAGGTAGGACATATCTGGGTGTGTGTGGCATGCCCTGATAGTGAAATACTGTGTATTTCATTTTTCACTATTGCAAGTTAATCTGTCCCATAGGCTAACATGGGAGATGCTTTGTAACATCCTACAAGTATAACTTTCCATTGGGACAAAATTGTGAGATTGAGTTTAGGCTCTCTAAACTCAGAATTTAATAACACATCTTTTAGTAAAGATGTTTTTTTAAATTGTTTGTTTGAAAATGCCACTATTAGAAAGTGTGCATTTTCTTGCTTAGCCATCCGATGTGGCTCTACAGGGTTGTGTATGACTGTCTGGTTTTGGAGTGACTGGAGCTGGGGATGTGAATTCACTGCACACAGCCACTGGGGGGGATGGGGTGTGGCCTGCCTTTCCTGTATGATTCAGAGCTGAGGTGAATAGTCATGGGCTGAATTTAGAGTAGTGTGAGGAGTTTACTTTGCACCTGAATAGGCTCTGTCTCCTGTGCACAATGCTGTCTTTACCTCCTGCCAAGAGGCTGGACCAGAGAGGACAGAACTGGTTTGGACTGAGCTGAAATACTTTTTGCCACAAGAGAACCAATGACAATCTGGTATTAATATTGGGGCCCTGATCCCAGAACTTTTTTGGATCAAGGAACCTGACAAAAAGAAGAGCTGAAGAAGCTGTGAGGAGGAACTACTACTTTTCTGTGCGCTTTGCAGTGCTGGCCTGCAGTGGCTGCTTCTGTCTTGGGCAGAGAAAGGACTGGACTGAACTTTCTGCAACTTCTTTGTTTGAGTTTCTCCATGGGCTTGCCTCATGTTCAAGAAGTCTCAGGACCAGCAAGACTTCAAGTTCATCTGCTAACAGCACTGGGAACCGTGTGTTTTGTGCTGCAACAGAAGAAAAAGCAACTGGACATGGTAAATGATGCCTGCTGCTGGCTCTGTGTCCTTGAGGCACCGCCGCACTTCGCACCACAACCCTGGCCTAACCAACGTGCTGCCTGCTGCCACCACCGGGCCGCTGCTTGCACAGTGACCTGTGGGCACCGCACTATGCACCGCCTCGCTTCACACACCCGCCCTGGTATCCCCAACAACACCGCTCCACACCGACATCGACGCACCACCCTTGTCCTACAACACAACCTTGGCTTACCGATGCCGGTTCCATCGACACATTTGTCAGCCGATGACAGTGCTTCAGCAATGACGACTTCGCTGCCTGCACCGTGATCTGCTAGCACCGCAACGAGCCCTGCCCCACTTCGCACAGCAGCCCTTGTCTCACCGATGCTGCAGGATGACCGTTACAAAGCCGCTACTTGCACTGCAGCCTGAGGGCACCGCAAGCCACCTGAGGGCACTGCACGCCCCACTGCTGCACTTTGCACCACAGCCCGATGCCCATCGATGCTGGTGCTCCCTACTTTAACCGCAGGGAGTTCGATCTGCAATGCGTGTGACTTAAAGGGTCTGACGACTCCTGCACAGACCTCCGGGACCAACGCCTGCCGACGCCAGCTCTTCAGAGCTTACCATGAGGTCCTAATGGTAATGTTTTGTGGGTCATCCCGACTCCGTAGCTGGCCTGCGGTCAGCCAGAACTGTTTGGATTTGTTGTTCACGACGCAGTGATAGCCTCGTTCAGAGGTATCGACTTCAAGGAACTGTATTTTAAGTCTACTTTTTCTTATTGATATTTCTAAGAACTGTATGGTGGATTTTTTATCAATTTTGGACTTGTTTTGCACAGATAAAATATTAGACATTTTTCTAAAACTGGGTGGTGTCCTTTTGTAGTATTTTCCCTGTATTACTGTATGATATGTGCAAATGCTTTACACACGGCCTCTGAGATAAGCCTGACTGCTCGTGCCAAGGTACCAAGGGGGTGAGCAGGGTTATTTTAGAAAGTGTATCCCCTATATCCTGTCTAGGAGGAAGGGTCCCTATTTGGACAAGGTAACAACTGGCCAACTAGAGACCCCCATTTCTAACACCAACCTAGCATCGGTAGGGCTAGGCACACACACCTGCTGAGCGCCAGGATAACCTCACAGGTGATAGTGTGCTTTACAAATACACATCACAATATAACATCAACTAAAGTAGCACAGTAAAGCATGTCTCAGGGCTGCCATTGTAGTTCAAGTATGCAGTTTGAAACTGCCATTTCGACCTGGCAAATACACTTTTAAGCCTACCTTTATGGTAGGCCTAAATCCCATAGGGCAGTGTGCATGGTATTTAAAAAGTAGGACATGTATATTTAATGTTTTAGATATTCTTGCAATGAAAAATCCCTAGTCGTTTTTTACTGTGGCAAGGCTGGCCTCCCACAGACTAACAGTGGTTTACCCCATTACATTTAATAAGGCTGAATTGAGTTTGGGACTAGTCTGCTAGAAAAATATTTCAAAGACTATAATTTTAATAGTAATTTTAAATCCAACGTCATATTAAAGTCAGATTTTATATTATAATTTTTGAAATTACACTTTTAGAAAGTTGATATTTCGTGTCTAAGCCTCAAAGGCTTTTCTGTCAGTGCCCACTGCATCTGACCCTTAATGTATCTTTTGGGGTGTATATGTATTGCTCCCAGACAGTGTTGGGTTACAGTCTTGAGGTCTTAATCTTGTGTGGTGTGGGGTTTTCATTCCTTTGGCCTGATGAGCCGGGGGCTGTCCCTATAATTAATTATAAAAGAGGCCTCTCCTGCCACAGGAAGATGCAGCTAACACCTAGGCCTGCCACCTCTTTTGTCCAGATAGTCACTCAGGCTCCAATCATGCTGGGCCGATTTTTTACATGTCATTGACAGGTCTGCTGGAGGTTTACATAGAAACACTTGAGGCACACTTCAAAGGTGCGAGGACAGGATACCAAAAGAACTCTTGTATATTCACTGTCTGGCTACCAAAGGCCAGCCTTTTTTCTACCAGAATCCTGACTCTGCATTTCTTATGGATACAAGGACTGTCTCAAACTGGATTTTGGTGTTAGATGTAGGAGGTCACTAGGATTACAATAGTACACTCCTAAGATACACCTAGCCCTCAAAGGCAAGAGGATGTGGCCTAACGACTTGGGAGGGAACGACCTCGAAGCTGGGAAACAGGGTTCGAGTCTCGGCAGGGACGCACAACATCCAATGATTCTGGGCAAATCATTCGATCTCCCATGCCTGACAAAAATGTATGTGTCCGTCTGTAACACAACTGGTGCTCATGTAAAGTGTTCTGATACCTTTGGGTCTTTTTTGCATTATATAAAACTCCCACCCCTCGAAAAAAAGCCTGAGATTAGTGTGGCCAAAGACTTCAGAAATCTTGAAAATGCCCAAAGTGTGTAGGGTTAGCCCCAGGAACCTATACCCCATTGGCTAGGGTGTCCTCCCACAAGCTCTTGCCAGCCATAAATGTAGCACATCCAGGCACCCACTTCAGAACACTCTCTGGATCTGGAGAGAATAGAAGAAGGACTGCCCCGCTGTCTGTGACCTGAGAAGAGCCCTGATGAATGAACCTGATCTCCCTCTTTTACCCAGGACAAAGTAGTGGACTGCAATGGTCACAGGCCTGACCTCCTATTGAAACTACAGGGACCCGTTACACAAAAAGCTGCAAGAGGCATTTTCCGGCAACTACCTACCGGACCAGTGACAACTGGACCTGGACTGAATCCTGCTGCGACATCTGCCTGCCACACTGTGAGTCACTTAGTGCCTTTCCTGAGGTCCTGGAGGGCTTTAGAGTTATACTCCTGCCATGGATTGGGCATTAAAGAACTAGAGACAGAAGGTAAAATCTTTGACCAAGGCAAATCTGGTTAGTGTGTCTGACCTGCAATCTCTCGCAGTAATTGTCAAATTAGATCTAGATCCTGTTCCACCATAATCATTGTTATCATGAGACTTTGTGCTACTTGGTGCTATTTTTACATAAAACTTTAAACAATCATAACTCTGGTGTTCTTACTGGAATTATCTTGTTCTTTGTCATTTCTCTGAGCTTTACATAGCCCTAACTTGACCTGAAGGTATTAGGTATTTGAGCTCTTTACATGAGCACCAGTTGTGTTACTCAAGGACAGATGCATTTTTGTTAGGCACAGGGAGATTAAGTGATTTGCCCAGAATCACAGGATGTTGAGTGTCATTGCTGAGACTCGAACCGGGTTCCCCAGATTTGAGATCAACCGCCCTAGCTGTTCGGCCACATTTATATCAATTTGTTTTTTAAATTTTACTCTATTTTTCTAATTCATTTTGGAGGTTTTTTTGCTTTACATTTCAACTTTATTACTGTTTTAGTACTGCATAAATACTTCAACATTGCCTCTAAGTTTTTAAAAAACTTTATTGGGGGTTTAGCAGGTATAGTAGGTTCCACAGCATTGCCTAATTGCAGTTAACATGCTAATAATCTGTGAAGCATCACACAATGAGAACAATAGGTTAAAGTGCACATCTATCATCTCAATATTCAGCAATATCATGTTCATAAGTCCACAGGCAGGCAGCCGTGCCTACACGTGCACACTGCTTCAGTATTGTTGGGCCACACATCCTCCCGCTCAGCAAAGAGTGACATGAACTGAACAATGAACCTTAAACACAAACTGTTTAAATCCTGTCCAGTTGTGCTCCATATGTCTGCATATATGAACCCTGTAGATGTTTCTATAGGCAGATAGGGGAGGACTAGTAGGGCCAGAAGGAACACCGAACGGGGGGTAAAGCTTAAAGAGTCCAGGGACTTCATGGCCGATCAGTCCCCAAGCCTGTGTCTCTGGCAGCAAATCACCCAGCTAGTTCATATAAGTTATTGGTGATCAGTGCAAGTGTCACTCACAGTAAGCTCCCTCATCAGCAGCTTCTACGGATCATAATCTGAGAAGCTAATGGCCACCTCTATCCATAGATCCGCAAGGGGCCTTCAACGTACCCCTCTATACTCCTCAGCGTGCAGTGCCCCACCCTCAGATGCGGCCCACTTCTCCACCTACTATATATACTGTGAATCAATTTTAGGAGTATAGATTCAAGGGACTGCTGTTGCTAGACACTAGGGCAGTCACGTCTGGAATGACTCGCGGGTGGGGGGATGGGTGGGTGGGTCACGCAGACGTTCGTGCGTGGAGATTTAAAAATAAACAAAAACATATCTTACCAGGTCCACGCCGCCTCTGCTCCTGGCCGGGTCCCACATTTTCCTGCTGCTGTCGTGCTCTCCTGCCTCCGGTAGGAACAGGAAGAAGGCAGCCACCCGCCCCGCTCCTAAGCCAATCACAATGCTGCAATGGAAGCGTTGTGATTGGTGAGGACGGCGCCCAGCCAGGTGCCTAAGGGGAGGCCATATTCTCTATTTAGGCTGCATGCAGCCGACATAAAGAAAATCCAGAGTGCGCATGACTGGTTTGGTCAGCCCCAGAGGGCGGACCAGTCAGAGCCCACAACATTGGGCAATCCTCTCCTCCCCGACCCGCTTTCCCCCTCGCCCCCAACCAGGCCTACTCTTCTACTATCTCGTAGTGCAAGAAGCATAAACATAAAATGGTATTTAAAATACCATAAGCAGTGGGCCGACGCTCCTCCGCCCTAATGGAGGGGCCACCCTTGCACTAGGGGTGTCAATTGTTCAAATGTGTTTGGTACATGCCAGACTTTTAGGATAACTATTGATTATGCAAATTCATTCCAAATCGGTTAATTGCATGCAAATGTCTATTTTCTGGATATTATGACATTTTTTCATGAGCCATCTCTCTGGGACCCATATAAGCACGGGTTAGGTAACACCCCCCCTTTAGCTGCTAAAGCGGAGGCTCCCACTGGGTCTCATAAGCGAATGTGAGTCCACAGAAACATTAAGTAATTGTTTCTGTGCTTCTTATGTCGGCAGATTTACAGACAAAGTGACGATAAACTGCTACCAAATACCATGATAGAGGGTTCTGAGCTGTCAGCTGGCGTGCACAGGGATAGAAACATATAAAGAAAAGAGTTAAATAGAGGAAAACGCAGCGAGAGGAATAATTAGAAAACAATGAGTGAGTATGACAGAGTAAGATATGAATGAAAAAGTAAGGATGAGAGAAAAAAGATGGCTAGATACAACGGAAAAAAAGAATGAAAGGAAAAAGAAAGGGTGAATGAAGGAAGGAAAGGTGAAGTGAAAGATGGGAGAACGGTAGGATGAAAGGGTGAATGAATGACGCAATGGGAGAGGATTGACTGGTGAATGTGTAAATGGATGGGAGTATTAAGAATGCACAGATGAAGAAGAGAGAATGAATGAATGGTTAAAAGATTGATGGATACATGGGCATATTGATGGGTGGATGGTTGAAAAGATGGATGGATGGGGCAAAGGGTGGTTATCTGTAAAGCTGAAAGTATGGAGAGATGGATAGATGAATAGATGGAAGGATAAATGGCTGGATAGATGGAAAGAGAGTGAAAGGAGCTCGGTCTGATTAGAATTGGTTTCAAGTGGGGGTATTTTCATTTTATGGCATATAGACCACCCCCAACACAGACATACTTCACCACCTGGGGTGGAAGAGCATATTCCACACAGGGGACAATAAAGTGAAACCAGCCTTGAAAGAGGATGCTGATTAATACATTTACCACAATGTTTAAATAAAAAAAGAATACTGATTTATTGAGATCAAATTTCAATATGACCTTCCTCACTGCTTCAAACCCTTTCGAGCCCCCTTATCCACGTCTTCCCCACATGGGCTCTTATTTCTATAGGGTCGGTAATCACAAAGTAAGACACACACTATGCACTTTTTTCCCGGCATACATTTTGGCACGTGCTACCTGGAAGGATGCGTGAGGGGAAAAACGTCAATAGTTCGAGTTTTCCCGCTCAGAACAGGGTAAAACAGGATACAACAACATGCAATGCGTGACATCAATCATTACAGGCGATCGATCGAACAGACAGTCGAGAATAGACCGCTGCCTTTACGATGCCGATGGAAAATTTCAGGTGCTAAAAACTGCGGCTGCGCTAAAGCTTCCATTCGTATAATGCATGGGCTAGCCTTTAGGAACTGTCTGCGAGGGCCCACCGTGCCAAAAGATATGTTCGAAGTCTGATCGATTTTCGTTCCCAGCCAGCACATTTTAACATATGGATCAATACGTTGCTCGACGCCGAGGTCAACTTTTTATTACTTATCTGCAGCTGCACTGTAGTATTGATCCTATTTTGAAAGATTTTAATTTAGCATGAAACAATATTGAATACCTGAGTTAACTGGAAGTGTGGGGTGGTAGTCACGTGATCACAGGTACATTAGCATCAGGCTCGGAATGCATTTTTCTCATTTGTTTGTATTTCATAAGCGTGCATTTTTGTTAGCCATTCTGTTAAAATTGACAAAATACTTTAGTATTTCTTTAATCGTTTATCTTTCTCCAAACCCTGAAGTAAGCCTAAGTATTATTTTGTGTCGAATTCTTACTGACAGTGGCAGGCATGGCATTTTTTTCATATTAGTGAATAATGCACGCTCCCACTTCTCATGGGCCACCAGCATTTGTGGCCTGTTTGAGTTTAGCATGTTCTCAGGCCAGACCACAAGTCCTAAAAAAAGAAGTGGGGGACTAACCAGCAGCGGCTCCTCCGCTAAGGCCGGCCAAACAGACATGCGCACTTAGCATGTTCTTCACAGCCGGGTGGAGAACATGCACAGGCTCCCACTAGCTGTCTGAGCACCAACCCAGGTCAATCAGACAAATCACAATGCTGCTGTCATGCTGATGACAGCAGTGTTGTGATTGGTTTAAGGGAGTTCGGCAGCCTTTGTGCTTCCTGCGTTGACCGAAGAGGATGGAGGAGAGGCGGCAGCCAGCAGGTAAGTGAAATTTTCTTTTTTTCCTTTTCTTTTTTAGGTCTCGCCTACGCAACACTTGCTGCATTGGAGTGACCTTTTGAAATCACTCTGTACTTTCTTGGAAACTCGTGCATGTTTTGCACTGTTTCCAATGAGTCCTTGTGCTTGCCGAGCATTTGCCTTGTGGGAGCGAGCAGAGGCGCCATCTGTATGCAATTATCGCGCTCGCACTTTTGAAACAGATGGCGCCACTGCTCGCTCCTGCAAGGTAATCGCTGTGCGATCTGCAATCCTTCATGGGATTTGGAAGCTCGCGCACTTTACCTCCAGCACAGTGTTTCTGTTCGTTTTCCCTTGTGTCACATTTTTTGTGTGCGCCTCACAGACTGTCCTCTGTAGGCACAGAGGGATCAGTGCCCCTCCTTGCGTGGGACCCCCCTAGGGGTTCTAGGTGAGGTGAATGTAGTAGTCCTCTCACACCCACATTCAGATCAACTGGGAACATGTGTGCTTCATCTCTGCAACACGTGACCCCTTGTCTGCAACTGTACAGCTTATGCCCCCTAGTATGGACCCCCGGGCCCACCCAGGGGTTGCGCCACCCACACAGCCCTTCAAACAATGGCCGCTTCACTTAAGACACTCCGTAGTTTGATGTCCTTCAGTTCCTGTGGGTCTAGGTGTGATGCAGCACCCTGCTCACCCCTTCTAGGTGAAGGTCTTACTTCGAGGAGGCACCAGTTGGCAGGGTTTGGGTAGGGGTCACCAAGCCGTCCGAGGAGGGGTCTTTCCCATACGACTGCGAGTCACACGTGTCTTCAGTGCACGCTGACTGCCCGCTAGGGGAGGGTCCGGGAATCTTGAGTTAATACTGTACCCCGGTTGATCCTGTCCGGCAGGGGCTGCCTTAGGCATGTGCAAGATGTGCACCTGCACAGGGCCACCAAACCCCAGGGTCCACCACGCCAATATATATCCTTAATATAATAATCCTCTGAGGATGGATACATATTTGCGTGGTGGGCCCAGGCATCGATTTGGCGGCCTCTGGCTCTGTTCCACTTCCAAACACCCTGATCCCCCCTCTTCACTGGCCTCTGTGCTCCGCCCCGTCTGGACCCCCTCTTCCGGGGCCCCCTACCTACGCTCCCTGCCCAGGGCCGCCATGAGCCTAGAGCCGCCCCTGTGTCCGCGGTGCTCTCGGGGAGCCCCCTGTGCCTCAAAGAGCTCCCTCGCTAGGGTGAGCTGGCAGTCTGCAAAGAAGTCAATGAGTCTCTCCTCTCAAAGTGCCGCATTCCCTTAGAACAGGGCTCGAACCTTTTGACTTCTCTGGGCATGCCCAAAATCATTACTGCAGGCCGGGGGACCGCTCTCTAAGCAGTTCTTCAAATTGCATTCATCAAAATACAGAAACGTGTATACACCAAATATAACTATTCAAATGATGGACTTTTTTAAATTAAATTCACAAACAAAAATATGTAAATATCACAATTTTAATGAGATGGTTCACACGTTTCAAAATGTTTTATTTTCAAGAGACCGCCACGGAGGTCAGGATTTCAAGGGGGCGTTGCCTGCCCTCCCACTCTTTCAGCTGTTTAGTGGGTTGCATCTCACTTCAACATTTAGATTTTTAATCTTAAATAGCTTGGTAAGTAGGTTAGCGCTTTTAACACAAAGATCCTTTTGTTACTTGCAGTTAATACATTGGAATCCTTCTATGTAATAACACAGTGAGTTATGAAGGGCATGTGATTTCTAAACATTGTAACCATCACTGTCTTGTGTAACAAATTATGGAGATCGATTTACACATGTTTTTTATTGTCAATGTATAATATTTACGCATGACTTAAGGCACTTTGACACCCTGCATTGGGATGAGTAGGGCTATAAAAGAAATAAAACAAAATAGTTGTATTTAAATTGTTATTTGTCTAAATACTAGGACAAACCAACACATTTGACATTCTTACAGTGTATGCATCTCTCTTATATATAGGGATTGAACAAAGTCAAAAGCATGCTCCTCTTAAGTACTTGTGAATTGATAAGATCTGCGCCTTTGTTTCCTCTCCTTCGTATTTAGGTGTGAGGTTCCAGATAGGTCCCAGTCAGGATACTCCTACAAAAGCAGTCCTGATGGCCCCTTAACCCCGCGCTGCGCCACTTCTGAAATGCAGGGCTGCGTGGTATTTACAAGGATAAGGTGCAGCCCTGTGTTTCCCCCTACGCTGGTGCTAATTATGTGCAGAAAGGTGTCCCTTCCTGCACATAAACAATCTGAAATGGGGTTTGTAACTTCCATGTATGCTGCTAAATGCAGCACTAAAAGAGGTTGTAAAACGTAATTTATCGGTCAAGCCTAGCTTCAACGCGCATGCGCTGCTCTGCGAGGCATGCTGTATTGCTGTATGTACTTGAAGCCCGGCCCACTCTCCGCCCATATTTGTCATTGGCATATGTAATTGTCCTCCGTAAATGCTGCCTTCTGATTGGTTAACAGGCTGGTTAGTACCTCCTTAGTATTGCCTTGTCTTCATTTGTAACCTCCCAAGAGGCTGGCCCTTTTACTTCATTTGTTACACAAATGCTTTAATTAGAGCCTGGGAGCACTATTTTCTTAATTGGCTTGCTTCTGCCAGCTGTTGCAGGCAGGACACGGTCACTCTCTCTCTCTCACAATGCATTTTTTAAAATTTAAGCAGCACAGCCGCCTCAGATGGGATAAGCAAAAAGGGGGAACAAGGGGACCCTACTCACAGCGGAACCAGGGTAATATGTTTATCCAAAGAACAATGGTTCCTGTGGCATATTTATTTTACACAATATTCAATATAACAGCTTAAATTAGCACTATTGACTTATAACAGAGAAGGGTTTGGCAAGGAAAGAAGCACACATATATACCAATTTTTAAGAAATTACTTCTTGTATTTCAACTTAAGACACTCAGTCTAATACTTATGACAGCGACATATATACAAAAAAAGTGCAATGTGTCCCCAGTGATTTTGTGAACAAAAAACAGAACATAAAACAATAAGTGGTAAGTGGCGTTTTCTGCTATATAAATGCCTAAGTTGTGGCTCTCAAAACACAATAGCCCACTTTAAAGTACGTGTGTTAATAATAACTGACTATTGTATCTTGCTTCCCAACAGTGCCCGGCTGGGTATACTGTAAGTCAATTCCATTATTCCATCACGCATAGGTTGCATTAATTAAAGACACCACAAGGTATTATTCGTCCATCTTAGTCCACATATAATTATTAATTACTGCGACTAACCATATTTACACATTTTTTCACTTTCACTTTCCCCTAGATGTCCCTCACTGTTTAGTCCTGACGAGACCTTTATCAAGCAGGTCGAAACGCCGTCGACGCCATAGGGAATGAACCTTTTCAAGCACAGTGTTCTATGATTGTAGATAGTCACTGATAAGAATTGCTTTATTATTGTGCTTGGTCATTTTCCCTCTGTAAATATCCATAACAACAAAACTGTACAGACCACTTATTGTTTTATGTTCTGTTTTTTGTTCACAAAATCACTGGGGACACATTGCACTTTTTTTGTATATATGTCGCTGTCATAAGTATTAGACTGAGTGTCTTAAGTTGAAATACAAGAAGTAATTTCTTAAAAATTGGTATATATGTGTGCTTCTTTCCTTGCCAAACCCTTCTCTGTTATAAGTCAATAGTGCTAATGTAAGCTGTTATATTGAATATTGTGTAAAATAAATATGCCACAGGAACCATTGTTCTTCAGATGGGATAAGGGCGGATGTGCTTTTCTTTTGTTAATTTTTTTATTGTTGACAGCAGGTCATGCCCGCTTTCACTTTCATAATAGTGTGCACTCCGCACTAAATATGTAAAGTGGTGACTGCGCTTTTGTTTTCTGATGCGTAGCTCGCCAAAAACAACTTTACAAAGATTGCTTTCATACTTTATAACAGCGCAGCATACCGTGCTTTCACTTTCTTTGTTGCATACGCGCTGTGTGCCTTCCAGCTCTGCTGCGTCCCTGGACTCACATGACACCCCCTGACCCCACCCTCACTACTCAGCAGCAGTAACCAGAAGCAGCTGTGCCACAGTCAGGTATGAGGCCAGGTGATACATTTCAAGTTGTATGAAGGTATTACGGTGCTTTATTCAAAGTCGTATGGAAATAAACTTTATTTGGTTGATAGTTGAGTTAGAACGAGACATGCTCAGTTTCACCGTTGAAAATCAATAAACAAAATGTTATCTTTAGGAAGCAGAAAGAAGGCAGCTGTATTTAAACGCAGCACTTTCTTTTTTAACAGCTCCACGGCTTTCTCCTGAGACAGGTGAGATGTGGTGGGCTGGGATAACCTTGGAATGGGGGGAGAGGAGAGTTGGTCTCCACCAATCAGGGATTGCCTGGGCTGCTTCTGCCAGTCTGAGCCCCTGTGCCATGCTCTGTGCCCGGTCACTGTCGCGCGGGCAGCTCTCTGGTGTTAGCCCCTGCACCCTCCACCCCATCTCATGCAGCAGGTATCTTTGGGGATAAGATGAGTCTCTTGAGGTTTATTCTTCTTCTCATGGCCGCCTTCCTATCCCGTGCCTCTCCCAGTCTGAGACCCTCGCTGCTCATTGTATGTTTGGGTTCAAGTTCAGTTTCAAGGGGCCACACATGAGCCTGCCCAATGGGAATGTGCCCTTCTGGTCCCACTATGGAGGTAAGAGGCTATGGGGGCATGTATGAGGGTACTCATGTGCAGAGTCTCTTAGGGGGTCTTTAATGTTATGTTATGCTATTTGTAAAGCACAGCATACACCCGGAGGTGTCTTGCCGCTGGTTTTATAAGCAGCAAAGGGCCGAATAGAGAACCTACGGATTGAAAAGCCAAGTTTTCAAAAGTCTCCTGAACTGGGACAGGGAGGAAGCTGGCCTAAGATCCAGTGGAAGGAGATTCCTGGATGTGGCTGCTCCTACCGCATTTAGATTTTTTTTATATATGATAGGGTTTATTCTGAAGGAGCCTGCTGATCTTAAATTTCTTGTTGGTATGTACCCTGATAAGGCTTTCTTCAGAAAGAAAGATCCTGAATCGCGGAGGGCTTTATATGTCAAACAGAGGGCCTTAAACTTGATTCTGTTTTTGACTCTCAGCCAATGAAGATCCTTGAGACCAGAAGAAATGGATTGGTGCCCAAGCAAATCCAATAGGAGCTTGGCTGCTGAAGTTTGAAGAGTCTGCAATTTGTTCAGGTGTTGAGCTTGTAGGTCAATGTAGAGGCCATTGCAGTAGTCGATCTTGGACAGTACCAAAGTGGAAATAACTGATTTCCTAACTGAGATGGGCAGAAAAATGTATATTTTTTCTAGTATTCTCAAGGTATTATATGAAGAAGAGACTACTGCATTGATTTGATTGCCTAAGAGTAGACGGTCGTCAATCATGACCCCTAAACTCTTGGATTGCCCGTTGGGAGCAGTGAGAGGGCCCATGTCAGCTGGCCAGCAGGGAGCTGTCCAGAATATAGGATTATTGCCAAGTAAAATCACCTCAGTTTTTCCAGCATTAAGCTTGAGGCGGTGTTTGTTCATCCAGCCATAAATAGATTTCATACAATCGTGGATGCAAAGACACATATGGTTGGCATCGTTTGAATGAGTATGGATTTGTATGCTACCCGGAGGCATCCCAGCGCTTTTGACCCATGACAAACCAACATCCCTCAGCAGAACAGGAAGGTATTCAGCCGCTTTCTAAACAGTAGGTGATTGGGTTCATGACGTAGGTAATCGGGCAGTTGATTCCAAATATTTGCTGCCTGCACTGCAAACCGTCGACCCCCTGTCGGAGAGCACTTAACCCTCGGAACAGAGAGCAGATTACGATAATTGGATCTTAAAGCTCTGGGCGCTTGATGATGGCTGAAAAGAGGGAGCAGGATGGCCGGACCGTTGTTGGCCATTGCCTTGTGGGCCATACACAAGGCTTTAAACTGGATCCTTTCCTGCACCGGTAACCAAGGCAGAGCTCGGACGGCAGCCTTCCCCGAGCCATGTCTTGGTACCTCCAGGAGCATGCGGGCTGCACAATTCTGGACAGACTGAAGTATCTTAATAGTGCCCAGAGGTGCACCCAGATAAACCGCATTCGCCTAATCAAGCCGCAAAAGAATCAGGGTCTGGATAAGAATCCGTCTTGCCTCGAACGGAAGAAGGATCAACACCTTCCTTAAGATCCTCAAAAGGCCAAAACAAGTCGAGGCGACCTTACGAGCGGGATCAAGCTAAACCCCCAAACTCTTAATTTGGCTTTTGGGGGAAGGAGAGGGGCCCAAACATCTCGGCCACCAAGAGTCAAGGTTAATGGGGGCCTTGTATCCCAACATCATGATCTCGGTTTTTGAGCCGTTGAGTTTTAAAAAGGAGGCATCAATCCAATCGAGGACCTTGGTGACAGATTGTTAGCCCCAGAATCCACAGCATCCGCCCTAGCAAGGGAAACAACTAGCTGTGTATCATCGGCGTAGGTGACCAGCTGGATTCCCCAGGGAAGAACCACATCAGCCAAGGGCCTCATGTAGATGTTAAATAAGGTCGGGCTCAATGAGGATCCCTGGGGAACGCCGTAATGCCAAAGGAGGTCAGGGCCCACCTCAGGTCTGAATGCCCCCGCCCCTCCCTACCTGACAAAATAGCCATGACCCCTGAACTAGACAGTAAGGTAGTGGCATTTATTGCCAAGACGGGGAAAGACCCGAGGAGGGGGCTTGACAAAGGACTCAAGTCCTGCCAAGACAGACTGCTGGATATTACAGGCCCGTTGACCAAGATGTTTGAAATGGCCGAAGGAGCTTATGTTTCTGATTCTCCCATCGACCCGAAGGAACTGCGACAGTGGACACAAAGGGCTATATGCCTCCTGGGCAACGCAAACACTGCTCTTTCTAACGAAAGGCGTAAGAGTGTGCTTCTCAAGATTGACCCCAAACTAGCTGAGCTATCTAACAAAGAAGGCGGTGCTTCCTCCCAAGGTCTCCTCTTCGGAGAAGAATTCATTAGAGATATGGCCAAATATGTGGGAGTTTTTAACTCCATCCAAAAATCTCAGAAGGATATAAAGAGGGTTTTCAACAACAGAGAAGTTTTTTTCCCGGGCCGGGAGGATGCGGGGTCGATTCCCCGGCCGTGGAAATAGCTCAACAAGACCCTTTGGAGGACGAGGAGGAAGGTCCTTTCAGTCCGGCTACGGCTTCCAGTCATCCTTCTTTCCCCAGAGACAACGATCCAGAGGAAGAGGATTCAGAGGTGAAAGGAAGACGAGACCCTTCTCTACCGGTAAGATCTCCCAAAGACTCTTCAGATACCCCTATAAAGGTGGGCGGGAGACTAGCCCTTTTCTCTGGGAATTGGACCTTAGTGAGTCAGGACCCTTGGGTGCTAGACACCATCAGGGGATACAAAATAGAGTTTGTGAACTTTCCCGTCCAGAAGAGACTCCCCCAAGAAATACGTTTCTCGCAAAAAGACTCTGCCTTAGTATCTCAAGAAGACCTTTTTTCCAAGGGTGCAATCCGGGAGGGAGAAGAGATTGGCTTTATCAGCAACGTCTTCCTGGTAGAGAAGAAAGACAAAAAAATCAGACTTGTTATAAACCTCAAAGACCTAAACCAGTGGGTGGTCTACCGACATTTCAAAATGGAGGGAATCCATCTTCTCAGAGATGTTTTGAGAAAGGGCGACTGGCTTACTCGCCTGGATCTCAAAGATGCATATTTGACTATCCCAATCTGGCCCCCTCACCAAAGATTTCTTCAATTCTTCTGGGAGGGCAAACTTTGGCAGTTTTGCAGCCTTCCCTTCGGTCTTTCTTCGGCCCCTTGGTGTTTCACCAAGGTTCTGCGTCCCATAGCAGCTTGGCTAAGGAACAAAGGGGTCAGACTGATTCTTTATCTCGACGACATCTTGATAATGGCCGAATCCAAAAAGGTCGCTTCTCAACACACTGCCCTCGCCATAAATCTTCTGGAACATTTGGGGTTTGTGATAAACACGAAGAAATCCTCTACGTCTCCAACCCAAGTCACTCAGTACTTGGGCTTTTCAGTAAATACTCTCCAAGCGGAGCTGAAACTTCCTGGCTACAAAGTCAGGAAACTCAGGAAAGAGTTGAGGAAAGTCCTAAAGATCCGCTCCTTTCCTCTAAGGACCCTAGCAAGGATAATGGGTCTACTGTCCTCAACTATCCAGGCAATTTATCCAGGTCTCCTACATTATCGGGCGCTTTAGAGGCTCAAAGCCAAAGCCCTCAGATTAAATCCATCTTATTCTCAAATGGTCTCCCTGGACACAGACTCCAAGAAAGAGATCATATGATGGTTGAAGAATGCAGAAGCCTGGAATGGCAGAGCAATCTTCGGAGAAGAACCAGACCTAGTCATTCACTCGGATGCGAGCCTGGAGGGTTGGGGCGCGACCTGCGGCGATTCCTCGACCGGGGGTCTCTGGACCCCACAGGAGAAGGATCTACATATCAACTGCCTGGAACTTCTGGCGGGATCCTTTGCTATCCAGAGTTTTACCAAGGATCTGATGAAATGCTCGGTCATGCTTCGCATGGACAACGTATCCGCTGTGAGATACGTGAACAAAATGGGCGGCCCTCATTCCAAGGGCCTCTCGGACCTAGCCAAGAACTTTTGGGCCTTCTGCCTCAGCAAGGGCATTTCGGTCGTTGCCGAACATATTCCGGGGTTGAACAATGGGGTAGCAGACTGGTTCTCCAGGAACCATGTAGAGTCGAGCAACTGGAGACTAGACAGGAAAATTTTTCTTGCGATCCAATCTCACTGGGGTCCCTTCGGAATAGACCTTTTTGCGGACCGTCTCAATACTCAGTTGCCCACATTTTTCAGCTGGAGGCCGGACCCTCTGGCCTTGGGAATAGACGCCTTTTTTCAGAACTGGCTTGGTCTGAGACCCTATGCATTCCCACCTTTTGCCATGCTCTGCGCCTCCTCGTTCAAGTCCGGAGGAACAAAGAATCCATAGTAGTAATAACTCCTCTCTGGAGTTCCCAAGCGTGGTTCCCCATCCTGCTGGAAATGAGTGTGGATTTTCCAATCCTCATCCCCGCTTTCGAAGAGCTACTGATAGGACCTCACGGAGAAAGCCATCCACTTCTTCTTCAGGGCATCCTGTGTCTGATGGCCTGGAAGATTTCAGGAGACAGTGGCAGATCCCTGGACTTTCGCAAGACGCTTTCAGGCTCATGTCAGAATCATGGGCCCCTGGTACCAGAAAAGCATATAGATTGGCTTGGCGTAAATGGGTTTGCTGGTGCCTTCGACGGGGTTACGATCCCGTTTCAGCTGATATAGTTCAAGTACTTAATTTCTTAACTGAAATCTTTGCTTCGGGTCTGGCTTATCGGACCGTTAACGTTTATAGATCAGCTATTGCTGCAGGTCACTGCCTGCTAGATGGTTCTTCGGTAGGCCAGAATCTTCTGACCAAAAAACTTATGAGGAGTATGCACGTTTTGAACCCTCCTCTACCAAAATACTCCGCTCTCTGGGACGTGAGAGATGTCCTCAGACTACTTTCCTCTTGGGGCGAGAACTCCTCTCTCTCTTTAAAGAAATTGTCTTTTAAATTAACTGTTTTACTGTGCCTTGTCTCCTTCAGACGTACCTCAGATGTTAATGCCTTAGATGTCTCCAATAGAGCTTTTCAACCTGAGGGTGTTTGCTTTTTTATTAAAAGACGGACTAAAACTATGTCAACCTCTGTTTTCTATCCCTTTTTCCCTCAAAATGAGATCTTGTGTGTGGTACGATGCCCTTTGGAATACGAGAGAAGGACCTTAGGTCTAAAGGGTTCTGTAGATCAATTAATCATTTCCCACAGGTTCCCTCATAGAGCTGTTTCCTCTCCCAGCTTGGATAGATGGGTTAAAGATGTCATGAAGGAAGCTGGAATTGATATTAAAATTTTCGGAGCTCACTCCCTTAGAGGTGCTTCAGCTTCAAAAGCTTTTATTTTGGGTGGCGGCCTTCAGGATATCCTTAGGGCTGCAGATTGGTCGAATGAATGTATCTTCAAAAGATGTTATTTTAAACCTGTTTCAAATGTTATTGATAATGTTTTGAACACACTTTGAACTTGCATAATATTGGCCTCCGTGTCATGCCATAAAATTTAGATTTTTCACAGCCTGCTGGGCAGAAAATCTGGATTTTATTAAGGACACGGAGGCTAAGATTATCCCACCTCTTTTGTTCCCACCCTGGTAATGTTTATTACCTTTTTGCTCTTCTTCTTTTTCAGATTAATTTCTTCAAAATAAGTCTCGGATGAATTCTCTATGGTTTTACGTTGGATTCAGAGTCTTCTAAGTTATTCCAGAAGTTATCTTGTTCGCTTACAAAGAAGGAAGTCTTCTGTGTGTTCATGGACTATATCCTCTATATTGGAATGTTTATTCAAGTTCTAGATCTTTCATTGTTGCTGCTGTGAGCTACGCAATAAAGGAGATTTGCATAATCTTAGCCTCCGTGTCCTTAATAAAATCCAGATTTTCTGCCCAGCAGGCTGTGAAAAATCTAAATTTTCCCTTCATAGTAAATGGATTGTGCAATTTTAAGTTGTTTCTTATATTCCCTAAGTACAAGTCTATAGTCATTTTTGTTCTCACATGAAAAGTTCCTTCTCCACTTTCTTTCAGCCCTCTTGCAGCTACGTTTAAGATTTTTCAGGTCCGTAGAATACCAGGGCAGTTTATTCAAGCCGGTGCGATGACTGACTTTAGTTATAGGTAGGGTGAGATCAAGGGAGGTCTCTAGCCACTTATTGAAGGCCGCATTCGCTCTGACAGGGTCGGCACAAAAAGGGGGGGAGACTTATTTTAAAGAGTCCACCCACTTGTCCAAGGGGAGCCTTGACCAAATCCGATTCATTTTCTTAGAGATTATGGTTGGATGGCTAAAGTCGGCTGGGGTCCATGTAAAAGATAGCAACGCATGGTCTGACCATGGGACAAACTGTGAGTCGTCCCATCTAATCTCTTCCAAGTTGGTAAAGAAATGGTCAATTAAGTGCCCTGCCAAATGGGTGGGTCCAGCTACAATTTGTTTGAGTTGCAGCATCCCCAAGCTCTCCAGAAGAGCTTTCGAAGGAGGGGCGACTGGGTCGTCTAAATGTATATTAAAGTCTCCCAATATCAAAAAAATTGGGAGTACTACTGATAATGTGGGTGATCTTATCATGAAGATTGTCGCAAAAGCTAGTATGTAATCCAGGAGGCCTGTACACCACAATCCCAGAAAGGGAACAAGTGGGAGAGAAAGTGATTACAAATGACAGACTCTCACACTCGGAGAGCGGACTCTCCGAGGTACGACACCCAAGTGAATTTCTATAGATAATTGCCACCCCACCTCCTCTTCCACTTTGACAATCATTTCTACTAATTGCATAGCAAGGGGGAAGGGCACAAACTAATTCCGGATCAGAGGCATCTGTTAGCCAAGTTTCCGTGAAGAACAGGACATCAGGCTCTCGCTCCTCCAGCAGCATGCGTATTTCCTGTGCATGTTTCGGGAGGGACCGACAGTTCCGAAGGAGTAATGACATTTTTTTTAGTTTAGTATTTATCAGCGTGCCAGAATCATGAGGTCCCAACAAACCTTTACAATGAGGGCAAGGAATCATTACCTCCTTAGGGAATAACACATGGGGACAAAGGGCCGCAGGGTCATCTCGAAGCCTCAGAAGCTGTTCCCCACAGTAATTACGTTTACCTGCCAGATTAACGGCAGTAGCTCCCATCCTCCTAGCCCCTGCTCCCGTCCGGACACGGATGGGCACAGACAGGCTTTCCTTAGGCGCTCCTTCGGCGCGGGGAGGCGCACCCGCTGATCGCGTCCGCTGCGCGGAAGGATTCGCTTCTCAATTTATGCGCTTCAGCGCGTGTGGCTAACTTGTTCCCCGAGCCTAGAGTGCCAACCTGCCTCCACCCCAAGACGGCCGTTGTAAATTGCCAGCCGCCTCCAAGCCCCAGAAGCACTCAGCAGCCTAATCGGCTGAGAAGGGGCAATGATGTACAGAAAAGCGGCGAAAATGCAAGTAGGAGTCTGCTAAAGGGGAGTGAGAGGGAAAATACAATCGTTTGAAGCTGATAACACAATTTGCATATTATCCGCATAAGATGTGAGGAAGAACCTGAAGGATTCGACCAGCGGAGCCAGATCAGCAATGAATATATTAAAAAGAGTAGGGCTGAGAGAGGATCCCTGCTGAACTCCGCAGGGTACGCGGAACAAGCTTGAAGAGAAAGCATCAATGTTAATTATGTTTTCCCTATTCGACAGGAAGGAAGTGACTAATTTCAAGGCAAGGTTTTTTATAACTTTTGCTTCCAATTGGTAGATTAACATGGAATGATCCACTGTATCAAACGCCACAGACAGATCCAACAGGAAAAGGGCAGCTGATCCCACCCCTCATCCAGGATGAATTTCAGCTCATCAGTGGCTTTGATCAGGGCTGTCGATGTGCTGTGTTCCGATCTGAATCCAAATTGAGTGGGATCCAGGCAGTTAGAGTCTTTAGTGAACTGATTTAATTGAGTGTTAATCACATTCTTGACTATTTTCGCAGGGAAGGAAAGTCTAGAAATAGGCAAACAATTGTCCGGGTCTTCAGGGTCCAGATTAGTTTTTTTTCAATATGGCAGAATGGAGGCTCGCTTCCATTTAGATGGGAAGATATCTGTTCTGAGCATGTTGTTAAACAGGTTTGAGAGATGAACTGCAATAAAGTCCGGGACCAACTTGATTACTGAGGGCAGACATGGATCGTCCGGAGAACCTGACTTGGTGGTCAGGATAAGATCTTTTATTTGTGATGTAGAGACAGGGGAGAATGCCTCGAAGCCATTGGTGGCCAAGTCGTTATCAGAAATGGTGTCCACATTATCTTGAATGGTGGATGGCGGGAGATTACCAGGGTGACCGAATGAGTTAAAGATTGAGTCGATTTTACCCCTGAGGTGCGAAGCAATCTCATTACAGAATGACTGGCTGACTCACTCCCTTTAATACTCAGGTTGTTTAGTGAATTTATTGATGACTTGGTAGAGCTCTTTAGCTGAGTTTTTGGCAGATTCACTTTGCGAAGCCAAGTAGGCTTCCTTTTCGGTGACTAATAGGGCTCTATATTTAGGTAACAAACGTTTGTAAGTGTCTCTTACAAACAAACAAACCAACAAAGAGTCATATTGGACTCCCCATTTTCTCTCTTGGCATCTACAACCTTGTTTTTCAAGTCTATGGGCCTCTGAGAACCACGGAGCAGATGGACGGGTCCTGCTGAGACCACCTTTTTTTATTGGGACTTACCCCCAGATTCATCAAAGTCCTGTTTTGCGAGTCCTTAATAGCGATTTTTAAGGAATCGTTATTAAAGGCTCGCAAAACGGGATGCATGTAGAAATCGCAATATTTTTTGCGATTTCTACTGCTTCCTTATTTGCAATTCGCTAATTGCTAATCGCAAATAAGGAATGGCTGTCCCATTCATTCCTATGGGCCTTAGGGCCCATAGGAATGAATGGGGAGTCATTCCTTATTTGCGATTAGCAAACAGCGAATCGCAAATCAGGCAGCGATTTCAAGGGTGCCAGGGTGTCCAAAGGACACCCTGTAGCACCCCTGAAATGGTAATGTACACTGGTGTTGTGCACACACATGTCCAAAGGACATGTGTGTGTGTAACATACAACTTAGAAAAATGCACTAAAGTGCATTTTTCTATGTTTTCGCTATTTACCACGTAGTTAGACTTCGCTGTAAATAGCGGCCCCAGATTGCGAATTCGCAATTCTAAAATGGTTCATGAATTGCATTTAAGGAATCTCAAATTGAGATTCCTTAAATGCAATTATTCACAATTTAGCGATTTCTAGAAGTGCGATTTTTGCATTTGGGATGATGAATCCCAAATGCAAAAATAGCGCTGGCAAAGGGCCAGATTCTCAGAATCTGGCCCTTTGCGAGCCGATTTTTCCTTGATGAATCTGGCTGTTAGTGGGAAAAGGCAGAGTTCAGGCAGGTGGAATAAGTCACATCAGCAATTTCAAGGTTTTCCACCACCTGGGGTGTGAGAAGTCAGTTGTTGCTCTAGTTGATTTGGATCAACTTTTGGCCAGGATCGATACTGGGCTGATATAAACCTCTTTTTCAGGGCTGTATGAATAGCAGGGCAATTTATCTAAAAAAGATAGCAGAGTGATCAGACCAGATCAGTGGATGTATTTTGGGACTAGAGATATCACTGTTGTTTGAGAACAGCGCATCAAGTGTTTGACCACCGTGGTGGGTGGGATCAGAATTAAGGAGTTTAAGATCTGAGGCCTCCATGAGTTCTATTAAAGAGTCTGTATCCTTGTCTTCCATTTGTTCTAAGTTAAAATTAAAATCTCTGAGGACCATAAAATTGGCAATGCAGATTACAGCCTTGAGTAAGCAGCTAATGGAGTTTAAAAACTCGGCTTTAGCACCGGGAGGACGATAAATAAGGACGCCTCGAAATGTGTAACTGTTAGTAAGCCTGAGGTGGGGCTGCGAGAAATTCAGGTATCGAAGTATTAGAAACCCAGGTTTCTAAGATAAATAGAATGTCAGTTTTATGAGAGTCAATAAGATCAGTTACTTCGAGTGTGTGCTTTACGAGTGAACAAGCATTAATTAAGGTGCAAATTATGCCCGTAGAATCTTGTGTTCCAAATAATTACTGGCTGGAACCGAATGAGCTGACCGAGACGAAAGGGCCTGGTAGCAGGAAACCACAGGAGGGGCAGATTCCCTCTGAACCCTGACAGAGAGCTAGTGTATTAAAACAATAGCAGTTGAGATCCTGCCTTACTTGAGAAGGAGATTCCAGTCCTGGAATCTGAGGTAAAACTGGCACTAGGCGGTGTCCAGGCGCGGACGGGCACAGACAGGCTTGCCTTTGCGCACCTGCGGCACACCCGCTGAGTGCGCCACTGCGTGTTCACAGACATATGGGGGCAGATTTATGAAGGCTTTGCGCCGCCGGTGCGTCACTTTTAACATGGGAAAAAGTGACGCACCGGCGGCGCAGGGCCTTCATAAATCTGCCCCATGGTGTTTAAATAATCGACAGTAGTGTCCCTGCAGGAAGTTGGGGTAGGTAGGTGGAGGAGCCACATTCCTCGACTCAATCAGCAGGAACTGCAGCGGCGGACCAGGGACTGGAGAGTGATCCGTGGAGGAAGGAGAAGAAAGTGCAACGTGCAGAGTAAAGTAAAATAAGGTAGCTTTTCAAAAAAAAAATAAGCCTTTGTAAAACAATCGACAATCACGGTTTAAAAGCAGGGTAGGTTTTTGAAAATAGCCCTTGGCGCGCTGCTTACAACCCACCGCACACACATGGTGTTTGAATAATCAGCAGTAGGATCCCTGTCAGAAGTTGGGGTAGCCCTAGGTGCGCTGCTTACAAACCGCTCACATTGTTGGACCTCTCCTGGGGCAATAATTTCAAATATCAGCCTTCTTCAATGACGTAAATTTCACATTTGAGTGTCAGTTTATGCCATTATGTTAACTTGATAGTTTATCGCTGGGGCATTAATGTCACGCTGACTGGCCCTCCCTTGTACTACTGTTAAGTGACTCTCCCACGTCACAGTCTCGAACAGGGCCATTATTTTTCATCAGGACTCTCATTTTGGTCCATTAATTTCATGGGCAGTCTCATTCGGGGCCCTTCCTGTGTCCACAAGTCAGCCACTCCCTCCGGGCAATTGCAGCCCCCCAGTATCGTGAGCCAGGCAGTGGCGTGGCACCAAGTTAAGCGAGTAGCCAGTTTCGAGGACAGAAACTGACCTTGGGGTTTGGGGTCGCTGATTTCATTATTCGCCCAGGGCTTTAAGAGGACAGGGTCTTTTTCGGCCCGGTAGTAATTAATAACAGGTATTGAAACGGGTCCCTATCAGGCCTTATGTTCATATTCTTAACCTTGCAGAAAATTACACTGATACATTTCGGAAAAATGAATGTAAAGAAATATTAATGTAACCAATGTCAGCGATGATATTTCGGGATATACTTCACATGTTTAACACTATTAGGAAAGCAAGGTTAAGTACACCGGGGCAGATTTACAATTACTGGCGCATCCCTGCATATCAGCAGGGATGCTCCAGTAATTGTGTGCCGCAGCTCCGACACCCTGGATGCGCCGCATTTACAATGTGGCGCACCATGGGGCAAAAACGGCACAGATGCGTCACGCATCTGTGCTGTAAAAGCGGCGCATTGCTCGAGTTGCGTCGCAAGCGCGACGCAGCTCCAGCAAGGCTTGGAGGGCTCTATCTCCACAATGCTGCGTCAATCCTTACACCTGCTTCAAGCAGGCACAGGGTTTTGGACGCAGCATGGGCCCAAAAGTGACTGAGTGAATTCTTGTAGATTTCACTCAGCCACTTTTGGGAGGCGTTACTGCGCCGGAACACCCCTCCCCCCCCCCTCCCTGCGATGGAACGCCTCCTTCTGGTGCAGGGCTTTACAACATGACGCATCTGGGAGATGCGTCACGTTGTAAATACCCCGCACCAACGGCGGCGTAGAAGAGGCGCAAGGGGTTTGTAAATCTGCCCCACCATGTCCAGGATATTGTGTCTCTGTCATTTTAGTGTCGCATATTACTCTTGTTTAGTGCATACTTTGAACTAGGTCACCTTCAGGTGTTTATACTAGGCCAGGATTGCTCTGGAGTGAGGCTGAATGCGGTGCGAGTATCTTTCTCACTATGCCTGTTAGTGGGTTAAAAATGTGTCATAAATAGAGGGCTTTCCAATCATTGGCCTCTCTCCTGAACAAACCGAGAAAAGGTGAGGTGTTCCGTTTGCAGTGTTATTCTGTGCAAACATGTGTGAAGGAGGTACGTACATGTCAAAATATTGACAAGAAAATGCAGGGCTTACAGGTGAGTATGTGCTATGGGCATGTTTGGAGGATGGTGACATGAAGGAGATGTGAGGTAGTGCATTCAGGAGGGAATGAAAAGAGGATGCGAGAGCAGGGTTCTCCAAAGTCAGTAATGGAGTGCTGGATCCATGCCAGATTTTTAAGATAACTACATTTATTAGGTCGAGCCTGGGCAGCACATGCGCTGATTTTCAAGGCCTTCTGTATTCAGGTAGTGACTTAAAGCTCCGCCCACTCTACTCCCATATTTTTCATTGGCTGGCTTGTGCCATTGTTCACTGTAAACTGTAGCTGTGCATTGGTTGATAGGCTTAGTAGTCCCTCCTTAATACCGCCTTGTCTCATTTTGTAACCTCCTATGGCAACACTTCCTGTTCCATGTGTTGTTACGCGGTTGGCTTTATTTACAGCCTCCAAGCACTATTTTCTCAAATAGCTTTGTTCTGTCTTCTGTTGCAGGCAGGACATGTTCTCTCTTAATTCTTTTGTAAAAATTTTTACAGCAGAGGGGCTGGCATTTGCAATGCAATAGGTCTTACATTTGTGAGAGTTTGATGGGAATTATAAATGACAATGCCTTGTATTTATCTGTTTTAAAAACAGGACATAAATTAAAGGCATTGTCATTAACAATGTCAATAGCTCAAACTCTCGTAAATGCGAGACCTACTACATTGCAAATGCTTGTTTTTAATGATTGTTTATGTGCAGGAAGAACACCTTCCTGCACATAAACAATCAATGGCCTTTTGCTGTTTCTATGTGTGCTGCACAAAGCAACACACATGGAAACAGCAAAAACGAGTAGAAATTAAACATGTTTTCTCGTTGCACCAGGGTAAGACCAGATTTACCTTGGTCTTAATTTTGGCGCCGGCCCATGTTTACGCCACTCTTGTAAATATGGGGAAGCGCAAAAATCAATGGATGTTGCGTGGGAACGCCCACCGCAACACCCATTGCCCGCCCCTTTCATGCTTAGTATAGCGTGAAAGGGTGCCTTATTTACAAGGCAGCATAAAGACACATCATGTGGCTTAACGCTGCCTTGTAAATAAGGAGAATCCGCTATTGCCACCTGTTAGACCTGTCAGCCCTTTGGGTGGTCCCTCCTAATATTTATTTATTTTGTCCCCTTTTTGCCTCCTAGTACTTTTCATTTTTTTTATGTCCACTACACTTTTGGTGTTGTCCAAGGGGGTTAGGTGCGTCCTTGTCCCTCTAGAATCCTTTTAGGCCTGGATGCCCCTCTTGTATTATGAAAATCTAGTTCTACAAAATGGTGGCTTGTAACTGCCACAACTGTTCACCTCAGAAAAATGGTCCCATAGGATAACATAGGGACACTCTAGAACTTTCCAGCTGGTTCTAGTAGCCTGAGGCTAGCCTATATAAGGCCAGTATCAGGACAGCCATTTTAGAGTGACCAGAGAGTTGGTTTTGGAACCTGGTCGAGAAAGGAGTGAGGCAAAATTGTGGGGAGGGAGGCGCACTGAGTGAGGGAAGATCGTCCTCTGGGTCGGCTGCCTCCTTAAATGACGTGTCCCCCTACTTATCGACCAAGCCCTTCCATTGTGGAATTACTTTTGGCTCCCTGCATTCGTCAAGTGCTCCTAGGCTAACTTCAGTGTGCTGTTTGAAGCTGGCCTGGGGAAGCAAAGAGCAGAAGCATCCGTGACCAAAGAGACACTCACTGTGGGAGAGGCCCTGGAGCACCGAGCGAGGTTCCCCCGGCGACAGCTGTAATCTCCATCTGCACGGGAGTGTGCCTGCCGTGTAATACTTCCTCCGGAGTGGCTGAGGGGAAGCCAGGCAAGCCCAGCTGACGAGCGGCAGAAGCGGGAGAATCCCACAGCAGTTGCTGTAGCGACGGGTGCAGACGGAGGACAGCGGAGACATCTGTCCGCTTGTGGTGGAACTGAAGTGACGCCGAGGTAGGCGTGATGACGTGGGAGGAGGCCGGGCGAAGGCAGAGCCTGATACGTGTGAAGCCAGCCGCGTCCCCGAAGGAGGCCGTCCGACGCTGGAAGAGGCTGGGTAAAGGCGGGTCCTGCTGCGGGTGGAGCCAGCGTGAGAAGAATCGCGGAAGTTCTGACAGACGCCGCAAGCAGCCCACAGTAGAGGAAAGCCTGAATCCTGCTTCACGAGGAATGGAAGGCAAGTCAGTCAGATACATGGCAGAACCTACCCCTGTTCGGGAACCCAGATCGAGCGCTGCTCGGAGCTCGGCTGTTACGTCCACAGAAACGAAGTAAGCTGGGGTCCAACTCTGGGAGGGGGGTGACCGAGGAGACAATCGAGACATGGCCTGAGTTGAGGGAGAGCTGGGAGGGCCTTGGCAAAGACACAGACCTGAGGCAGTGGAACGTAGACGAACTGCATCACGAACAGTAATCCCTAAGAACTGGACTGTACATTCCAGCGTCTGGGTGGGAGAGACAGTCCCTGATATTTGTTCAGTCATCAGTAGTGTAGGTTGCTGAAGGTATAGGAATATACTGTTAATATCTGTACCAGCCTTTACAGGAGTGAAGCAAATTACATGGATATGGGGAATGCAAAAGTAACCTGCCTGTTTTTCTTTTGAATATACAGTTGCTTGAGTCATTTCACAAGTGTGCCAGTAGGGAGAACTTTGCTGACCAGCTGTAACTTTTAACTTTGGTTGTTCCTGAGTTTCCAAGGGTAAAGTACATGTAAGATTCCTCATAAAGAAAAATGTTATGTAGGTAATTTTTCTCTGTTAAACTGTGAAACTACTGCTGAAAGGAGAAGTGTGAATATTGTTATGCGGAAATTGCAAATGCTAATAACTGAATGCAAAACTATGGAATGTGCTGGAATTGAATACTGCTAAAGAGAAATCAGAGAGTTTTATAAAACAGCTCGTATTTTTCTAAATTGGTGTAGTGTCTTTCTTTTCTTGTGGATGGACGCTGAGTTACTTTAAGGGTGTGATGCAAGCTTAACACTTTTGCCTTTAGGTTAGACCTTTCCACTCCGTGCCAGGCTACCCTATGTGGACTGGTGACCCCAGGTCCAACATAATTGGTGATCAGTGGTGGGATTAGAGCTTGTGCTTGCATCCACTCAATAGTAACACAGTGTGTACCACAGGCTTACACCTGGAGTTTTCTCCAAGCGGACTCCCTAATTAAACTTTTGAATTTCCAAATTTACTCCTGGTGGTGGGTGGAGGTAGCCCTTACTTAACGCCCTTCCTTTTTAACTTCCAAGTGGTTGTTTGAGTCCCTACTGACAAGATGGAACTTGATTTGGAGGAGTTGGGGACCTACACTGCAGCCCAACTCAGGGAATTTTGTCAAAGTAAGGGAGTGTTTTTCAAGCGTGGTGCTGAAAAGGGGGAACTCCAGACCAGCTTGAGAGCGTGGGTGGCAACTCACCCAGATGGGAAGGAGGAGGAAGAGGCCGACCGGGACACTGTCATCGGGGTAGATGTATTGTACCGACCTGAGGGGGAGAACCTACTGACAGGTCCCAGAACACTCTCAAGGGAGGGCTGCAGAGTCTCGGTGAGGAGCTTAACTGAAGCTGAACTAACGGACCGAAGATAGGAAAGACAGTTAAAGTGGGAGTTATTGAGAATGGAGAAGGAAAGGGAGGAGAAGAGGTTAGCCCATGAACTGTGTCTCAGGGAACTAGACTGATGGCCCTGCAAGTAGGGACTTCCAGCACTCCTAATGGTGGCGGCGAATCCAAAGAGATAACCAGGTAACCCAGACCCTATTTGCCAAAGGACATAGTCGCCAGCTACAGTGCCGGGGATGACATTGCCAAGTGGCTGGCTGCCTATGAGGTCTCCTTAAGAGCCCATGGGATACTGGAAAAACACTGGGGGGGGTGGCTTGTATAAATACATGCCTCCTGCAGGTAGGGATACACTCTTGGCCCTAGAGCAGGAAGAGCAGACCCACTACCCCACCATGAAAGTGGCGCTGATCAAAAAGTTTGGGCTGACTCCAGAAAAATATCGACAGAAATTTAGGAGCAGCCATAAACTAAGCACACAAAATTGGGTGGATTTTCTGGACTATGCAAAGAAGGCACTAGAGGGTTGGGTACAAGGCAGCGAGGTGGGGGACTACGAGGGGTTGTGTGACCTAATCCTCAAGGAGCACCTACTCGAGAAATGTTTTCCCGAGCTGCGACAACACCTGGTGGACAGCAAGCTGACCAGCCCCCGGAATCTTGCTGAGGAGGCGGACATCTGGGCTAGTACCCGGGTGTCCTCAAAGGGGACCGGAGGGGATTCCCAAAAGACCAGACAGGGCGCTCCCCAGAAGAAAGAGGGGGGTGATAAAAAGAGGGAGTTCTCAAAAGGCCCCCAAAACAGTTTCCAGGGAAAAGGGAACAGGATTCACCCCTAAGGCTAACCCGCCCAGAAACCCTCATCCTGGCCAAAGTCAGCAGCCAAGGGTTGTCCACTGCTTTGAGTGTGGTGGCGTTGGGCACTATAAGGTGATGTAAAGTGCCCCAAGAGACCACCCCCTCCCACTGGAGGAAAAGCCCCGGGAGTAGCTAGTGTAGTGCTCGGGGAGGAGTTGCCCTTGGATAAGGGGGGGGAGTGGGCGGGTGTCACCTTAGTGTCCCTGGGAGATCGGGAGATGGTTCCAAAGATCCAGGTGCCCACAAATACTACTAAGTATGGGCAGTGGGTCACCATCAATGGCCAAAGAGGGGAAGCTCTGAGAGACACAGGAGCCAGTATGACTATGGTAAGGAGTCAACTGGTGTCTCCAGAGCAGGTGATTCCACATGTACTCCACCCCGCCGCGATGGCTGACGGCAGAATGGGCCACTACCCAGTGGCCGAGGTTCCATTTGAGTGGGAAAGGGTTGCAGGTCTACTTCGAGTTGCCATAAGCCGTGCCAGTTGATTGTCTGTTGGGGAATGACATGGAGCACAATGCTTGGAAGGAGGTGGAATACCGGACTCATTCTGAGATGCTGGGTACACCTGACTGGGCCTGTGCTAGCACAAGGTCCGCGACTACCCGGAGGGGGAGTTCGCTTGGGCTGGAGCCTGGAACAAAGGCCCAGCCAGCTGCCTGAAAGGGAAAGATTCGGGGACAAGAGAAGCCTGCCTCGGCATCCATGCCCCATGAGGCAGATAGGCCACCTGCGGTGGTGGGCTAGGAGTCCGCGGAGGGGGATGTTATCTCCCTGGAGACCCTACCTATCCCTGCCGAGTGGCATGTGGAAGGAGGGCCTACCAGGGAGGAGTTTTGTAAGGGCCAGAAGGAGTGCCCTACCCTTGAGGGACTGAGGCGACAGGCTGAAGCCCAGGCAGCAGGGAACGTTACTGGGAATTACCATATTTACTGGGAGGATGGACTCCTCTACAGTGAACCTAAGGCACCCGTGCACGGTTCATCACGGGCCTTGGTTGTCCCTCAACGTTATCAAGCCTTTCTTTTAGAATTGGCTCATGAGATACCCTTGGCAGGACACTTAGGACAGGACAAGACCTTTGCCTGGCCTGTCCCCCACTTTTATTGGCCTCAGATGAGGGTGGCATCCGACAAGTACTGTCGGACATGTGTATCTTGCCAAGCCAGTGGGAAAACAGGGATGAAGCTAAAAGCTCCCCTGGAACCACTTCCTGTCGTTAGCACCCCCTTTGAAAGGGTGGGCATCGACATTGTGGGGCCATTGGATCCACCAACTTCAGCTGGTCACAGGTTCATCCTGGTTCTGGTGGATCACGCCACGCGATACCCAGAGGCAATTCCTCTGAGGATCATTAATGCACCTGCAGTGGCAAGGGCCCTGATGGGGATCTTTACCAGAGTGGGTTTCCCCAAAGAGGTTGTGTCCGACAGGGGGACCAACTTCATGTCAGCTTACATGCGGTCTATGTGGAAGGAGTGTGGGGTTACCTATCGGTTCACCACTCCTTACCACCCACAGACCAATGGTCTGGTGGAGAGGTTCAACAAAACCTTGAAAGGCATGATCAGAAGTCTGCCTGAGAGCCTGCGGAGGAAATAGGACGTCCTCCTACCCTGTTTGTTGTTTTCCTACAGGGAAGTTCCACAGAAGAGAGTGGGCTTCAGCCCCTTCGAGCTTTTGTATGGGCACCCTGTGCGCGGACCTCTCAGCCTGGTGAAAGACGGATGGGAAAAGATTCCCAGGAAGCTTCCCCAGGATGTGGTGAGCTATATGCTGGCCTTCCGGAACCAATTGGCTAAGTTGTGGAAGCAAGCTTCTGACAACTTGGAAGCCAGCCAAGCAGTGATGAAGGAGTGGTATGACCACAATGCTCACCCGGTGGAATTGGAGCTTGGCCAGAAAGTGTGGGTGATGGAACCTGGAGAGCTTAGTGCCCTCCAGGATCGCTGGACAGGCCCCTTTGAGGTGATGGAGAAGAAGGGTAAGGCCACTTACTTAGTGGATCTGAAAACCCCCAGACAGCCCCTACGGGTGCTTCATGCCAATCGTCTCAAACCCCACCATGAGAGGCCCGAGGTCATCTTAATGATGGTGACTGATGGAGCAGAGGAAGCGAAAAGCGAGCCTCTCCCTGATCTCTTTTCGTCTCAGGAAAAGGATGGGTCAGTGGAGGGAGTGATTCTCTCACCATCCCTGACTCCTGAACAGCAGAGGGACTGCCGCCAGGTCCTGGAGCAATATTCCTCGCTGTTCTCCTTTGTCCCGGGAAGGACCCACCTGTGTACCCATGATGTGGACACAGGAGACAGCCCACCTGTGAAGTCTAAGATTTACCAGCTGTCAGACAAGGTGAAGGCCAGCATCCACAGGGAAGTCACTAAGATGCTGGAGCTAGGAGTAATTGAACCTTCTAGTAGCCCCTGGTCCAGTCCGGTGGTTCTGGTACCAAAAGCTGCCCCACCGGGCACCACTACAGAACTAAGGTTCTGTGTGGATTACCGGGGACTGAATTCAGTGACCAAAACTGATGCTCATCCGATCCCTAGGGCGGATGAACTCATTGACCGGCTGGGAGCTGCCCAATACTTGAGTACCTTTGACCTCACTTCAGGGTACTGACAGATCTCCCTTACCGATGGAGCAAAGGAAAGGTCAGCCTGCTCCACACCTGAGGGCCACTATCAGTTCTGTGTAATGCCCTTTGGGCTTAAGAACGCTCCTGCCACTTTTCAGCGGCTGGTGAATGAGGTCCTCTCTGGAATGGAGGCTTTCTCTGCTGCTTATCTGGATGACATTGCTGTCTTCAGTAGCAGTTGGGAGGATCATTTGTGTCACCTACAAGCTGTTCTCCAGGCCCTGAAACAAGCTGGCTTGACAATCAAGGCCAATAAATGTCAGATCGGGCAGGGGTCGGTTGTGTACCTAGGCCACTTGGTGGGCAGGGGAACGGTGCAGCCCCTCAAGCGAAGATTGAGGCTATCATGGCCTGGGAGCCCCCCAAAACCCAAACCGAGGTCCGAGCTTTCCTGGGCCTCACAGGATACTACCGACGCTTTGTGAAGGGGTATGGCACTATCGTGGCCCCTTTAACTGAACTCACTTCCAAGAAGCAACCCCGACAGGTAGTTTGGACGGAGGCTTGTCAGCAAGCCTTTGAAAAATTGAAACAAGCAATGTGTGCTGCTCCAGTTCTAAGGGCCCCGAATTTTTTCAAAGAATTCATTGTCCAGACAGACGCATCAGAGCATGGGGCAGTGTTATCGCAACTCAATGAAGAGGGTCTGGATCAACCTGTTGTCTTCCTGTCCAGGAGACTACTTCCCCGGGAACAGAAGTGGAGTGCAATTGAGAGGGAAGCCTTTGCGGTGGTATGGGCTCTGAAGAAGTTGCAGCCATACCTGTTTGGCTCGCACTTCCTGGTTCAGACCGACCACCGACCCCTTCGTTGGCTGATGCAAATGAAGGGAGAAAATCCCAAGTTGTTGAGATGGTCTATCTCCCTACAGGGAATGGACTTCCGGGTGGAACATCGGCCTGGAGTAGACCACGCCAATGCAGATGGTCTCTCTAGGTATTTCCGCCTTAGTGATGAGGACTCCCAAGGGGTTGGGTAGCTCTCCCCACTTTCAGCTGGGGGGGACGCGTGTTAGACCTGTCAGCCCTTTGGGTGGTCCCTCCTATTATATATTTATTTTGTCCCCTTTTTGCCTCCTAGTACTTTTCATTTTTTTTATGTCCACTACACTTTTGGTGTTGTCCAAGGGGGTTAGGTGAATCCTTGTGCCTGTAGAATCCTTTTAGGCCTGGATGCCCCTCTTGTATCATGAAAATCTAGTTCTACAAAATGGTTGCTTGTAACTGCCACAACTGTTCACCTAAGAAAAATGGTCCCATGGGATAACATAGGGACACTCTAGAACCTTCCAGCTGGTTCTAGTAGCCTGAGGCTAGCCTATATAAGGCCAGTATTAGGGCAGCCATTTTAGAGTGACCAGAGAGTTGGTTTTGGAACCTGGTCGAGAAAGGAGTGAGGCGAAATTGTGGGGAGGGAGGCGCACTGAGTGAGGGAAGACCGTCCTCTGGGCCGGCTGCCTCCTTAAATGACGTGTCCCCCTACTTATCGACCAAGCCCTTCCATTGTGGAATTACTTTTGGCTCCCTGCATTCGTCAAGTGCTCCTAGGCTAACTTCAGTGTGCTGTTTGAAGCTGGCCTGGGGAAGCAAAGAGCAGAAGCATCCGTGACCAAAGAGACACTCACTGTGGGAGAGGCCCCGGAGCGCCGAGCGAGGTTCCCCCGGCGATAGCTGTAATTTCCATCTGCGTGGGAGTGTGCCTGCTGTGTAATACTTCCTCCGGAGTGGCTGAGGGGATGCCAGGCAAGCCCAGCTGACGAGCGGCGGAAGCGGGAGAATCCCACAGCAGGTGCTGTAGTGACGGGCGCAGGCGGAGGACAGCGGAGACATCTGACCGCTTGTGGCGGAACTGAAGTGACGCCGACGTAGGCGTGACGACGTGGGAGGAGGCCGGGCGAAGGCAGAGCCTGATATGTGTGAAGCCAGCCGCGTCCCCGAAGGAGGCCGTCCGATGCTGGAAGAGGCTGGGTAAAGGCGGGGCCTGCTGCAGGTGGAGCCAGCGTGAGAAGAATCGCGGCAGTGCTGACAGACGCCGCAAGCAGCCCACAGTATGAGGAAAGCCTGAATCCTGCTTCACGAGGAACGGAAGGCAAGTCAGTCAGATACACGGCAGAACCTACCCCTGTTCGGGGACCCAGATCGAGCGCTGCTCGGAGCTCGGCTGTTACGTCAACAGAAACGAAGTAAGCTGGGGTCCAACTCTGGGAGGGGGTTGACCGAGGAGACAATCGAGACATGGCCTGAGTTGAGGGCTAGCTGGGAGGGCCTTGGCAAAGACACATACCTGAGGCAGTGGAACGTAGACAAACTGCATCACGAACAGTAATCCCTAAGAACTGGACTGTACATTCCAGCGGCTGGGTGGGAGAGACAGTCCCTGATATTTGTTCAGTCATCAGTAGTGTAGGTTGCTGAAGGTATAGGAATATACTGTTAATATCTGTACCAGCCTTTACAGGAGTGAAGCAAATTACATGGATATGGGGAATGCAAAAGTAACCTGCCTGTTTTTCTTTTGAATATACAGTTGCTTGAGTCATTTCACAAGTGTGCCAGTAGGGAGAACTTTGCTGACCAGCTGTAACTCTTAACTTTGGTTGTCCCTGAGTTTCCAAGGGTAAAGTACATGTAAGCTTCCTCATAAAGAAAAACGTTATGGTGGTAATTTTTCTCTGTTAAACTGTGAAACTACTGCTGAAAGGAGAGGTGCGAATATTGTTATGCGGAAATTGCAAATGCTAATAACTGAATGCAAAACTATGGACTGTGCTGGAATTGAATACTGCTAAAGAGAAATTAGAGAGATTTATAAAACAGCTCGTATTTTTCTAAATTGGTGTTGTGTCTTTCTTTTCTTGTGGATGGACACTGAGTTACTTTAAGGGTGTGATGCAAGCTTAACACTTTTGCCTTTAGGTTAGACCTTTCCACTCCGTGCCAGGCTACCCTATGTGGACTGGTGACCCCAGGTCCAACACCACCACATCATCAGAAAAAGTGACGCTGTGGTGGCAATAGGGGCTTGTAAATATGCCCCCAAGTGTGGGGTGCTCTTAGTCGTTGCCACGTTTTGCCAGTTGGGATTTGTTTGGTAACTTTAGGGAGGCACCTCAATGTCTACTATCAGCCTTGTCAACCAGAAGAAGATTTTGGAACCCACTGACAAAGTTACAAACCATAATGGATGGACAGCTTTGCAGGAGTAATCCTGGTTGTGTGGACTTGGTGGAATACAGATTGTAAGTGGTTGAATACATTACAGGGCATTATGTAATGAGTTACCCTATTAAACACCAGGGGATATATTTACCAATGCTTTAAGGAACGCAACGTAGCAAGACGACTTTCTGCACTGCGTTGAGTGAAAGGGAGTCAGGAGTGTGCCACATCTACTAAGATATTGTGCATTTCTTCTGTCCCCTAACGCTGGTGTACTTGTAGCAGTCTAGCACCAACTCAGACACCCTTGTGCCATGCTGCAAGCATGCCTGCATTACATGCAGAATTGTTTTTGTGCAGGAAGGAAAACTCTACTGCACAAAAACAGTCCTTTTTGCAATTTTTCTCAGAATGCAGAATGCATAGAAAGAGGAAGTAACAATGATCAATAAAGTAATTTCTCTTTGTTACGCCCCGGTCAAGTAGGTGCAGCATTCTGGTAGAATCCCGTTTACCGACTTTTGAAAATCTGTGGCTGTGTCAAACAAAAAACATGGGTGGATGCGTTGGAACACCCACACTCCACCCATTGAACACTTCTATCCCTTCCTGCTGCAAGGTAATGGAAACAGAGATATGCGTTGCCTTGCATTATTTTGGATTTACTAAACCTCGCAGAGCTATGCGAGGTGGCTTAGTGACTACCACTTAAGGAGTTGCGTAGTCTTGCAATGACTTGCGTCACACAAGCGCAAATCAAACCATTAGTATATATGCCCCCATGTGTTTGAGTGTTTTTGAGAAATAAGTGAGTTTTGAGACAGGATCATCATTGAATGAGATGAGGGGAAAAGAGTGCGGCCCATATTTGCAAACACTTTGCGTCCGATCTGCATTACTATTTTTACCACAAACCAGACACAAAGTATCGTCATGGGATTTACAATCCAACGCAGATCACAATTTGCATTGGATGATTGTAACCCAAATGCACTGCCTGCCATTACTTTGCATCAAAGAGGCGTTCCATGGGTGCTGCATGGGCGTTCACATGAAACCACCATGGGTTTTGACGCAAATCCCTGTCTAGAAAGAATACACAGGGATTTGCATGAAAATCCTGCGCGTCTTTGAGGTAGGCATAACAAGGAAACATTGTTCAACTTCTTATTTTTCCACTTTGCATGTGTGCTGCATTGTACAGTATCCATAGAAAGAGTGAAATGCTCACAAAGGTGCAATGGTGTCTGCGTTGGCGCCTGGCAGCCAGAAAGTGGACCGGCTTAGGGAAAGATATCTCCTGTTCATGTGATGCAGTGCAGCGACATGAACAATCTTCAAATAGGGTATAAACATTTGGAGTAATGTTGGCCAAACACTAAAGAGTAACGTTTTACAAAATCAAGGTTAAGGGTACAATTTTGTGTCTCACTTCTATGGCTCTCGTTACAAGAGGTGGGAGAAAACTGCACTGGTAATCCTGCACCCAGAATTTCTGATAGTGTGGGATATTGTAATTCCTGGATGCAGGATTACCAAATCATTATGAGTTTTCCTCTCTGGCATGGGGGATCATTGCTGGAATCAGTATTTGTACAAAGATGTTGTGAGCTTTTTCTCCGTCTGCACACATTTTTTGCTCAGATTGCGACAGGCTTTGCCTGGCTGAAGCTAGAAAGGGAAGGCGTCAGCATGGATTTACTTGAAATTAGCAGTCAAACCTCTGGTAATTTCCAGCCTTGATTGCTACTCTGCCCTCCTCACTGGCATAACTCAAACACAGACTGGCTCCACTTAGAGATGTCCCCTGCTGCTCTGAGATTTTATGATCAATACAAAAAAAGTGAATATAATGGCAAGCAATTGCCGTTAGATGTACTATGGAACCTGCCAGCCCCCATCCAAAGCCTCACACCGCAAGAATACCAGATACCTTCAAATGTTATCCATGACTCGACGTTCACAAAACCTGCTAACTAAAAATAAAATGTATCTCTTCATCCCACATTTCAAGCAGTTAACCTTGCACAGATACTTCTTGGACAAGTCCTCTGCTTGTCTCAGATGCCTCCTCTGTTTTTAACTATCTTCTAAAAAGTATGCTGATTGAGAAGCATCCTCAGGTGATTTAATAATCCACGAAAGAATCCAACCTGGCTGGAGCCAAGCGTCGGGCTCGGTCATGGCTCTTGGTACTGGCTCCAAAGTGGAGCCAGAATGAGCACCCCAGCCAAGTAATTGTGCAGTTTTTGAAACACAAAAACTGTTAAAAGCAGGACAGCTGAGAGCTTATAGGAAATCTGCTTTTTAGCTTGAACTAAAAGCAGAACATGTCAATGAATAGTTCATCATACAGTGTTTCACTTCAAGTGACTCAAGAAGGCTTGTAACCGAGAGCGGCCAAGCAGTCTCCAATGCTGATTGGCTGGGCTACTCTATTTATTAGCCTTCATTGAGGTGGTGAGCCACACCTAAAATTGGTATGTATTTGTTAAGTCAGGGGAAGCCAGCAACTTTAGCGTAAAATGAATGTGTCCCACCTCCAATTTTGCTGAACAATATACTTTGGAGCATATTATCAAGACAGGCGATAAAATGATTGCCGTTTTAGCGGCAGAAAACTGCAGCCAAAACGGCGATAATGGGCTTGATAAAATGCTCTATGGAATTCCAATTGAAGCCCATGTTAGATGTCCTTCACATTTAACAAGGGCTTCAATTGGAATTCCATAGAGCATATTATGAAGCCCATTATCGCCGTTTTAGCTGCAGTTTTTTGCCGCTAAAATGGCGATCATTTTATTGACTGTCTTGATAATATGCCCCGTTATCTCTAGAAAAACTTTATAGCCAGAGTTACTTGGGTTTGCTCTGGTGTGACTCTAAAATTTGCAATTCACCCCAAACAACAGAGACTGATCAACCTCCAAATGCAAAAGCTATTTTGCACAAACTTTTGACCCTGTCCCTGCATACAAACCTCTTTACACTACCCCTCTGATAATGAATGCAAAGAGGTGTGTTTGGGACAGGCCAACAGCAAAACCTTTGATTTTGGTGCCAAGACAGATTTACTAAAATAGTGTTATCTGGGTTTGCCTGTCTGAGACAGCGCAGAATCGCCATTATGCCACAGCGAAAGGCTCACAAAACAGCCTTAGTTAGCATCATCAACTTGCAGCTTTTACTAAATCTGGTGTCATCTGACCCCTGAGATGGCAATATAAGATCATATTACACATTAGCTGTTATGTATTTTTTATTATACATGGTTTATTCAATTTATTTTAATATACTTTGAAAGGATTCTGAGTATTTGAGTGTCAATCATTTAGCATTCGTTGTTTGTCTGAGACTGCAGATGTGTCTGTCAATGTTTTGATAAATGTTTTCTTTTGTTCGGCATTAAGTTTTATATTTGGAAGGAGAGGATGTGGCCTAACAGCTAGAGTGGATGACCTTAAAGGTGGTGAAACAGGTTCGAGTCTCGGCAGGGACGCACAGCATCCTGTGATTCTGGGCAAGTTACATAATCGCCCCGTTCCTAACAAAAGGAATGTGTCCGTCTGCAATGCAAGTGGTGCTCATGTAAAGTGCTCTGATACCTTGCGGTTGAGTTTGCGCTATATAAGGCTCCAAAAAAACATATATATATATATATATATATATATAGGAGATGAAAGACAAAGAAGAGAACAATGTCATAAACCTTTCAAAGAGAAAATTAACGACTGATGAAATTAACATCCTCAAAAAAGGCTTAAGCTTCTGCCCAGCCAGCGATTTCGATCCAGTGAATGTACGGATTGACCTATTCAAGTACATCAGAAAACTTAAGTTCAAAAAGATCTTCTTACTGCACCCTCCAAAACCGGACACCATAGAACCTGGGACCTCGGTTTTGACCACAAATACAAATGATGTACCCACATGTGAGGAACTGGCGGACACACTCCTAAGATCCACACAAGAACTACAGTTAACGACTACAAATGCCGAGATGGCGGAACAGATAATGACCGCACAAAAAAGAGATCCGAGCACAATGAAAAACAAATCAAAAAAGTTGCCAATAACTAACTATGATGCAATTGATTTATTTAATGAAGCGGTGCTTGAAGATCTGGAAAAAATTTCAACTGAAACAAAAAGGAAAATGAATCGAAGAACTTCCAACATATCTAGGAAAGAATGGGAGGCTATTAGATCACTCAAAGAGGATAAAACAATCGAAATCAAACCTTCGGACAAAGGAGGAAACATTGTCATTTTCAATCTGGATCACTATTTCTCGGAGGCACTAAGACAACTAAGTGATAAGGATTGCTATACTCCCATACAAAGAGCCGAATACAATAAGAGCTTTATAACATTTCACAGCATGCTAGAAGATTGGCAAAAAGAAGGAATGCTCAGTATGGACGAATATCTTTTTCTAAAATGCGAAGCACCTATCGTACCAACCTTTTATCACCTCCCGAAGGTACACAAACATGCTAAAAGATCTCCAGGACGCCCAATTGTGTCCTCAATTGGGGGCCTCTTAGAGAACACCTCCAGATTCATAGACTCTTATCTAGCACCCTTCGTGAAGGACCTCCCTTCTTATCTAAAGGACACTCAGGACTTCCTCAGTATCATGGACAATGTTACATGGGACTCTGAAATGTTATTAATAACATTGGATGTAGTGAATTTGTATACCTGCATTAACCATGAGGAGGGTCTTACTGGTATAAAGTGGTTTTTAGATCAAAAACCCGACCATTTCTACACTCACAATGCCATGATTTTGTCCATGATAAGATTCTGCTTATACAATAACTTTTTGTTTGATGGAACAATGTACAATCAAAAGAGAGGTACTTCCATGGGTTCGTGCTTCTCCCCCAGCTACGCGAACTTGTTCGTCGGCTGGTGGGAGAGGCACGAGGCCTGGAAAGATACCAATAGTGAGTGGACCGAAAGGATCCTAATGTGGACCAGATACATAGACGATCTGTTCATTATTTGGCACGGCGATCGTCTATCTGCGGAGAATTATATTGCTACCCACAACACAAACAATCTCAACCTGACATTTACTAGCACCATCAGTGCTAGTAGCATCAACTATTTAGATCTAGAAATATTTGTACATAATAACACCTTACAAACCCGCCTATATAGAAAACCCACGGCGGGTAATGCGATACAGCCGAGTAGAGTAGGTAATAGCCGAGTGGATGACGACCAGCCGCCTGAAACTGAACTCGGACAAGACGGAGGTCCTCATCCTGGGCTCCTCACCCTCCGCCTGGGACGACTCCTGGTGGCCTCCCGCCCTGGGCACCGCACCCAAACCGACAGACCATGCACGAAACCTGGGCTTCATCCTGGACTCCTCCCTCTCCATGACCAGGCAAGTCAACAGCGTCTCCTCGGCGTGCTTCAACATCCTACGCATGCTACGAAAGATCTTCTGGTGGATCCCCACAGAGACCAGGAAGACCGTCACCCAGGCCCTCGTCACCAGCCGACTGGACTACGGCAACGCCCTCTACGCCGGGACCACCGCCAAGCTCCAGAAGAGACTCCAGCGGATCCAAAACGCCTCAGCCAGACTCATCCTCGACATCCCACGATCCAGCCACATCTCCGGCCATCTGAGAGACCTTCACTGGCTCCCTATCAACAAGAGAATCACCTTCCGCCTCCTCACCCACGCACACAAAGCCCTACACGACCAAGGCCCGAGCTACCTCAACAGCCGAGTCAACTTCTACGCTCCCAAACGCCACCTCCGATCAGCCAACCACGCCCTCGCCGCCGTCCCCCGCATCCGAAGAGCGACTACAGGAGGAAGGTCCTTCTCCTACCTGGCCGCCAAGACCTGGAACTCCCTCCCGTCCGACCTGCGCCTGACCCAAGACCACCTCTCCTTCAGGAAGAAGCTGAAGACCTGGCTGTTCGAGCAGTAGCGGCACCCCCCCCCCCCAGCGCCTTGAGACCCTACGGGTATGTAGCGCGCTTTACAAGTGTCACTGATTGATTGATTGATTGATACTGCATGCTGGCTCCTATCACCCTAAGAGCCTGGTGAAGAATGTGCCTTACGGCGAATTTCTCCGCCTAAAGAGAAATTGTTCCTTAGAACAAGATTACATGCAGGCTAGCAATGATGCTAAAGAGAGGTTTGAGAGAAGAGGGTATAATAAAAACATCCTACAACAGGCCAGTGTGAAAGCTTCAGGCATCAACAGGAGGGATCTCCTGACACCGAAATTAAAAGTAGAGGTGCCTGATGAGGTGAGAATGATCACAGAATTTAACACCAAATCAGGAGAAATTGTAAACATCTTCAAAAATCACTGGCATATACTCACCGCTGACAAAATATTGAAAAAACACCTGCCACAGAGACCATTGAATACATACAAAAGATGTCCATCTTTGGCAGACCATCTGGTCCGCAGTCATTTTAGAACAACGGTCCAACCCATCAAACTATCCAAATCAACAGGCTTTTTTCCATGTCTAAAGTGCAAGGCATGTAGATTTAGTAGGAAAGTGTCGGAGTATCCCAATCGTACAGGTGAAAAGAAACCCAACATAAAAATCAAACAGTTACTTAATTGTAACTCAGAATATACCATCTACTGTTTAACCTGCCCCTGCAAGCTGCGATATATTGGCAGCACCATAAAACCAGCTAAACTAAGAATCCTGGAGCACATGCGGGCAATTACGAATAGGGACAAGACATATCCTGTTGCCTGCCATTTTGCCGAACACCATCAAAGTGACTGGGAGAAACTTAGTTTCTATTGCATTGATCAGGCTCCTAAATTGGAGCGGGGAGGTGACAGAGACAAGTCCCTACGCATCCTTGAGTCAAAGTATATCATCAGTCTTAAAACCATGACTCCGTGGGGACTTAATAATAAAGAAGAACTATGGGTTCACCTCTGAGATACACATAGAATCTGACGCATATGATACTAGGACTAGAATCATCTAATATCCCCTTTAAACAATGACACCATTCATCTACTAAACTCAATGTCCTTGCTTGGTTACCTGTGCTGCTAACACAATTGCCCAATCAGGGCCAAATAACTAGTACAATGCTTTATAGGAAATGATTGTTCCTAGCAATTCTGCACTTTATTGGTTAAAAATCTATAAGAGACACCAAAAATAGAAACTTCACATGAATTTATAAAACAACAGAATTTTATGCATTTATGAAATTTACTGTGGTTAAGAACTGTTATATGAATGTCTTACGTTACATGTTTTTAATTAGCACTATGCACTTTACTTTAAGTCACCATTGATAGCCACGTATATTACAATGCAATTTGCACTTTACAAGATGGCTCCCATCAGTAGCCGTCTTCTATGTCCATGATTATGTTTGACTGGCTAATGGCTTAAAATGGCGACTTGTATATGTCAAAAACGTAACACTGACGAAGCCTGCAAAGGCGAAACGCGTCTGTTTGGGGTGAGGGGGGTTTGGTGTAAATAAATCTTTGAACCGGATACCAGCGTGCCAGCCGTTTTCCTTCCGAACCAATGGATGAGAGGAGGAACGTGCAGTAATATATATATATATTTGAATAGTTTTTATGCAAGACAGTGTATTATCATGTCAATTTTTAAACGCAAAGCACATTGTAAGTCAATTAAAAACATTTGTTTTAAAATGTGCTTTTTGTAGTATATTGACCCTACACAGCAGGTTTAATCCGACATAAATGAAGCAAGAACATAAAGGGAAATGTGGGACAGTGAGTGTAACTTATTGCTGACAGGGTATTGCGTTTCGAGTGTTTATTTTCACTCACTGGGGAGGGTTCACTGGTAGATGATTGGAAGCAAAGACGGACCTGCAAGAGTGAGCTTGTCAAGTGTGCTGATTAATATTCTGAGAGCAACACGGTCCCTCTGAAAGCATTTTGCTTTACTAGAACTAAAAGAATGAAGAAATGCTGCGTTGTCCATCCAGTTAACTATGTTATTTGTTCAGGCAAGCTAAATATCATGCAAATTCATTATCATGAGAATAACTCACAGTTAACACCTCTTTTTCTGTGAAACTAGTGCTTTGAGACTATTGATAAACATTCAATAACAAGGCCTAGTGTGTGTGTGTGTGTGTGTGTGTGTGTGTGTGCGCGTGGGTGGGTGTGTGATACTAGAAAAATAATGTAACTTCTCATTTTCCTTGAGCAGCCGGTTTGACAGCAATGTGAATGCTATACAAAACCATCATTCCAGTAAGGTTTAATAGGGTTTAAAGCTTCTTCACATATAACAACACTGGCAGGGTGTACACATCACATGACAACTGATATCCTTCTCTGGTGATTCATGGTAACATCGTCATCACGGCATAGATTATGTTTTCTAACATATTTTATTGATTTTGTTAGTTAGACACGACACTCAGTACAAGACATATATTTAACCGTAGTCATATTGATTTTGCACAGGAGCATCACCCAGACCACAAAGCAATTATACATTTGACAGTTTTCTCTATTGATAGCACATTACAGCTATACACACAAGAAATTCCCCTGGTGCTTCAGTGGTTACCTACATGATCTTGCAAATATCTTGTCCAGCTCTACCCCCTGTTCCTTCGTTTCTCTTTTGTGCCAGGGTACCCTGGCGGGTGACAGTGCGATTTACAAATACACACATCATAACATAGTCCCTACTCCCTACTCAGTTTTATCTCAACCAACCACCCCATACCTTTTAGAACTTTTTGGGAAATCCCTTTCCTGTGTACACAGCTCTTTTGGTGGTCACACATCCCTCCAGAATGTGGATCCATAGTGTATACATTGCAGGGGTTGCACTTAGCAGCGGAGATGCAAGCCAGTGAACTTAATTACAGCCCTTCAATATCTTCCCTGCAAACTCCAGCCAAAGACGCTCTTTGTAATGCTGACAACCTTCTCGTTTAGCTTCTCTGTCCCCTTGCATTTATTCACGCATCTCATGGTTTGGTAGTAATCTACACAAGTCTAGCCATCACCAGCCATTTCACTCCTTATGTTCCCATAGCTCTGACTTTCGGTTTATCTTTGATGGGAACTAATAAAGCAATGAATACTCCCTGTATATCAATGATACCTTTTAAATGAACCAGTTTAATGCATCTACTCCTGTTATTGCGATGCTTATTACAGAGCTGTTGAATTGTTTTTCGGCAAATGAGACTTTTACTTTCACTATTGTAAACTCGTTTAGACAGTATCCTGAATTTGCCCCACTCAGTGCTTCTCTTAGTCTTTTTTCTCCTAACAAATTTTATTAGGTTTTGTTGAAATATTCCAGCCCATGGGCCGTTGTACATAAGAAAAATAAAGCTGACAAACTGATCATAAACAATAACATAAAACTTGCACAGAAACTTTCACATTACCCACCCCAACTCACATCAGCGAAATACAGAAATGTCCATGAGTGAAAATTAGAATTTTCACCCATTGTCTACTTTCAACGTACCCATAGGTTCAAATCTCTTCTTCAATACATGAGTTATGGGAACGAACAGGCTCCAAATTGATCACACTGTACTCCGCCCACCTCTGCCAAATTTGTATGTGTTTTGGGGGCATCCCCTCGCCTGGTTCACCGCTACTCTCTTGCTCTATTTATTGCCAGGGCTTTGCATAGCGCTCCACAATCAGACACTGGACACATACCCAACGATGATCACAAACACACAGAGCAGTCCCGACACTGTAATCTGCGTACACACACACACACACACAGTATGACAGCCCCAGATCAATAGGGACACGTGTTCATACACTTACAAAATGCCTATAAAGTGGGACATACTGAAACCGAGCACCAATTAAAACCAGACACATCCAAACAAGTGGACACATAGGGAAGGACAGCAGAAATCCGAACGACCACAGCCACAGCATTAGTCAAGGTCCAGCAAAGCACTCACTGAGGAGCACGGGGAAAATCCCAGCGGCAGCACAATCAACCCAGGTCTTATTAGGGCTCATCAGCCAGGTATAGCTTGGTGCTAGTGGCACAGTGAGCTCTCCACCCACGTCTGGAGTTTTTGAATTAACCTCAGTCACTGGCAATCACTCGCATCCATTGGAGCTGGGTCAAGACTGATTTGCAGATTACTGGGTCCAAACTGAAGAGGCATGGTGGGTGAAAAAAATAGATTGGGAAGCGGCCACAAGCAATTGCCAATGGATGAAATTAACTCAAGCCTTCCATCCATCACTTTATTGTTGTTGCAGTTGATGCTTTAAGTGTGATAGGTTTGCCCAGACATGGGTTCCGTGCTCACAGGGCCACTGGAACCAACCTATGCCTGACTGATTAGCCCTAATCAGGGCAGAACCGCTCATATGGTACGGGCCTCCGGAGGACTTATCATGCTCCAGATGGAATTTTCCCAGATGTTATCCAGGGAGCAGTTATACTAAGACTGGTTCTTAAAAATAAAATACAGATTCTACTTGTGTTTGGAGAAATACCACTTGTTACAATATCTTCAAAGCTTCATTAACGACCAAGGACATGAACTAAATTTTAAAGAGACCACTATATTGTGATTTCCACCTTGTGACTGGTGATATAAGTTAGCCTGTGACCGCCTCTCAAGCCAAGACAACGCCCTGAATAGGAGTTGAGGCTATACATACATACAATCTTTAAGATAACACTTGACAACTGAGGCCTTATGCATACCGCTTTATAGAACACTGGTCACATCCATCGTGAGGTCAGCTTTAATTATAACAAGCCCTGAAGAAGTCCCCTGCGTGGGACGAAACGCGTCGGCTATGTGGTACTCCATTTTTGCTGAATAAAGATTGAAAATCCATAAAATGAAAATCATCGTTTGCAACTTATTGTAACATTCATTTATATATTATTGCTTGTGGTGCACCTTAGCTGTTGTAGAAATCAATTTTGAATTCCTTATGGAATAGGCATCGGGACGGTGGGTGCTACTCAGTGTGCACACGATTCCCTCTCTTTATTTTAGGGACAAACTAGAAATTTAAAGCGGTGATTTGAGATTAGGTCCTTCAAGAGGTAGGGACCACCGTTAGATCTGTGTCGTCACAGACCACAGCCACAGCCTTAGTAAAAGCCCAGCAAAGCACTTGCTGTGGAGCATGGGGAAAATCCCAGCGGCAGCGAATCAACCCAGGTCTTATTAGGGCTCATCAGCCAGGTATAGCTTGGTGCTAGTGGCACAGTGAGCTCTCCACCCACGTCTGGAGTTTTTGAATTAACCTCAGTCACTGGCAATCACTCGCATCCATTGGAGCAGGGTCAAGACTGATTTGCAGATTACTGGGTCCAAACTGAAGTGGCATGGTGGGTGAAAAAAATAGATTAGGAAGCGGCCACAAGCAATTGCCAATGGATGAAATTAACTCAAGCCTTCCATCCATCACTTTATTGTTGTTGCAGTTGATGCTTTAAGTGTAATAGGTATGCCCAGACATGGGTTCCGTGCTCACAGGGCCACTGGAACCAACCTATGCCTGACTGATTAGCCCTAATCAGGGCAGAACCGCTCATATGGTGCTTGTGTTCCAGGTCAGGGAGGACCTGGCCTGTCTGGTGGGGGGGACTGTTCCCATTAGAACAGGGCCAAGGCTGATTTGCATACCGCTGTGTCAAAACTTAGGTGGCATGTTTGGTGAAAAACAATGGACTAGGATGCGGCCCAAGCACTTGCCAGTTACTGAAATTAATAGAAGCATTCCATCTATCACTTTGTTGTTGGTGCAGCTGGTATTAAGACAACACCCTAAGTTTATCCACTGACTAGCGAGTGCCTATTGCTTCCATTGGTTCACATGCATCTGATAATGGACGACTCTGAGACATCATCCCCAGAAACTGGATATTCCTGGCTCGTAAATGGAATGGAGTGATAGCAATAAAATAGTAACGCTGGATGGGCACAAAACCCCATTAGAGTGGAGTAGCATGGATTGGAAAGTCTACTTCAATATCCTCCCACCGCAAACTGAAACAGACATTAAATGCATGTGCTTCTGTAATGTAGTGTTATAGCACAGATATGTTGTTTTCTACCCCTGAAGAGATGCTGAAGCATGTGCAGGGGGAGATCTACGATCGCATAGAATAAGAACTTAGCAGCAGTGCTGCATGAACCTTTAGACAATATTCTGTAGTGATGAATGTATACTCCACACTCTTGGTGTGTCACTAAATCCATTATCTGTCTTCCTGTCTCCAGCTATAGATCAGAGGCTTAGCTCCATTGGTAGAAAGTGTTCAGCAAAGATGCATAGGTTACACTTGGGAGAAGGGTAATATTGAGATATTGGTTGTGTTAGTTGCAATGATGCTTGCCAGGACCACAACAAGGGATGCTTTAATTACCAATCTATTTATACAACTTGCCTTCATTCACTCCCTGTCAATGACTAAATAGATGGACTTTAATAATGATGAAAGTTGAGATTATAGAGGCTCTTTTTCATTTGTGTGTGAAAGTTGTAATCATTAGCTTTGATTTTCTATTTTTACTATCTGTTTATCTGCATTTTGGTATGGAAGGTCAATGACGTATGCAATTGAATAAACTGGGGTAACCTACATCGTTAGACAATGTTCCCTACCTCAAATAAACACAGTCTCATTTTCCACATCTCAAACTTCTTTAATCAGGTATATTCTGCCATAAATGTAGAAGATGGTGTACTAGCAGGGATCTCACAGACCAAGCCACCTTCAAGTCAGCCATCAACAAATACCACTAGTGCCATAAAAACACAAAAGGTGGTGCCCTGGCAGAGCTCATCAAAGCAAGCTCCAACCACAGCAAGGAACTCTTCTGCATTGTCAGAGAGTTCTCAGCCCATCAGCCACAGAGAACACAATTTCTCTTTCCCAGGAATTTGACGACAGCCCAGTGGATTATTTCCACAACAGGACATCCACCATCTACAGTAACTTCATTCCCCAACCCACCGACCTCTGCAACCTCCTTACACCAACGGACGCAACTCACAACCACTGGCTCACACATAGAAACCTCTCACCACACAGAGCACTCCTTGAGCACCAACAAACCCATGCCCCTACCACTTCTTCAATGTCGGGAGCAAAGAAATCTGCTGCCAACTCACTCCCATTTTCAATGCATCCAACACCATGGCCATCTTCCCCGATGGAGGGAAACATGCATAGATCAGACCACTCCTTAAGAAACCTTCCGCCGGTGCATACAAACTCAAGAACTACCGCCCCATCTCGCTGCTCCCCTTTCCCACTAAAGTCCTCGAGAAGGCTATCAACCACCAGCTCACTGAACACCTGGAGAGAAACAACCTGCTGGATGCCTCTCAATCTAGTTTCTGTGCCAGCCACAGCACTATGACAGCCCTGATCACTGCCACTGCATTAGAGCCCTCCTTGACAGGGGTAAAACATTGGCCCTGATCTTCCTCGACCTCTCAGCAGCGTTCAATACTGTATCCCACAACACATTCATCAAGCAACTCCACCCCATTGTGATCCAAGGAGACGCCCTCAAATGGATTGCATGCTTCTTCACAGGACGAACCCAGAAAATCTGCCTACCACCCTTCATCTCAGAACCAAAGAGCACCATTTACAGCCTCCCTCAAGGTTTATCCCTCAGCCGGACCCTTTTCAACACTTACATAACTCCCCTTGCCGACATCGTCAGAACCAATGGCCTCAACATCTTATCCTACGTAGATGGCACCCAGCTTATCATCTTGCTCTCAGAAGACCTCCCTACCACTAGTACCAACTTCCACAACTGTGCGACGAGTATCGCTGACTGGAAGAAGACCAATTGCTTGAAGCTCAACACAGACAAGATTGAAGTGTCAAGTCAAGTCAAGTTTAAATTTGTACAGCGCACTACTCACCCAGAGGGTCTCAAGGCGCTTGAGGGAGGGGGGGGGGGAGCTTTACTTATCAAATATCCAAGTTTTTAGTTGTTTTCTGAAGGAGAGGTGGTTCTGTGTGAGGCGGAGGTGGGAGGGGAGGGAATTCCAGGTCTTGGCCGCTAAGTAGGAGAAGGATCTTCCTCCCATGGTGGATCTTTGGATGCGTGGAATTGCGGCGAGGGCTTAATTGAATGATCGAAGTTGGCGGGTGGGGGTGTAGAAGGACAGGCGCGTGTTGAGGTATTCGGCTCCTAGGTCGTAGAGGGCTTTGTGTGCGTGGGTGAGGAGGCGGAACGTTATTCTCTTGTTGACGGGGAGCCAGTGGAGGTCATTCAGGTGACCGGAAATGTGAGCTTGGCGGGGGATGTCTAGGATGAGTCTGGCTGAGGCGTTTTGGATGCGTTGGAGTTTATTCTGTAGTTTGGCTGTGGTTCCGGCGTAAAGGGTGTTTCCGTAGTCTAGTCGGCTTGTGACCAGTGCATGGGTGACCGTCTTTCTTGTTTCGGTGGGGATCCAACGGAAGATTTTGTTGAGCATACGTAGGATGTTGAAGCATGAGGATGAGACGGCGTTGACTTGTCTGGTCATCGAGAGGGAGGAGTCCAGGAAGAAGCCCAGGTTACATGCGTGGTCCGTTGGTATGGGTGCGGTTCCCAGGGCCAGTGGCCACCATGAGTCGTCCCAGGCGGAGGGGGAAGATCCTAAGATGAGGACTTCCATTTTGTCCAAGTTTAGTTTTAGACGGCTGTTCTTCATCCACTCGGCTACTTCTTTCATCCCTTCGTGTAGGTTGGTTTTGGCGGTGTTTGGGTCTTTGGTGAGGGATAGGATCAGCTGAGTGTCGTCTGCGTAGGAGATTATGTTGAGGTTATGTTGGCGCGCAATGGATGCGAGGGGACTCATGTATACGTTGAAGAGGGTGGGACTGAGTGAAGATCCTTGGGGTACGCCGCAGATGACTTCGGTGGCCTCTGATCTAAAAGGGGGGAGGCGGACTCTCTGGGTTCTTCCGGCGAGGAACGAGATTATCCAGTCCAATGCTTTTCCTTGTATTCCGACGTTGCTGAGGCGTTGTATAAGGGTGTTATGACAGACTGTGTCGAAGGCTGCGGAGAGGTCGAGTAGGATGAGGGCAGCAGTTTCTCTGTTGTCCAGTAGAGTTCAAATGTCGTCTGTTGCTGCAATGAGGGCAGTCTGGGTGCTGTGTTTGGCTTGGAAGCCGGATTGTGAAGGGTCGAGGGATTTGTTGGATTCGAGGAAGGCGGCGAGTTGACTGTTGACGGCTTTCTCAATGACTTTGGCAGGAAATGGGAGGAGCGAAATGGGGCGGTAGTTCTTAAGTTCAGTGGGGTCTGCTGTAGGTTTCTTCAGGAGGGCGCTGAGTTCGGCGAGTTTCCAGCTTTCCGGGAAAGTGGCGGAGTTGAGGGAGCAGTTGATGACGTCTCGGAGATGGGGTGCGATAATGGAGTCTGCTTTGTTGAAAATGTGGTGGGGACATGGGTCGGCTGGCGATCCTGAGTGGATGGAGTTCATCAGGCGGATGGTGTCTTCAGTGGTGATTGGGTTCCAGGCGTAAAGGTTGTTGGAGGGGGGTTTTAGTTCGGAGGTAGGTGGGGTGGGCTGGTCTCCAAAGCTGTTATGTATGTCAGCGATTTTGTTGTGGAAGAACGAGGCTAGAGAGTCGCAGAGGTCTTGGGATGGAATAATGTCGTTGGTGCCGGCGGTGGGGTTGGTAAATTCTTTGACGATGTTGAATAATTCTTTGCTGTTGTGGGCGTTGTTGTCGAGTCGATCCTTGAATGCTGATTTCTTGGTGGATCGTATCAGTTGGTGGTGTTTGCGGGTGGCGTTCTTGAAGGTGGTCATGTTGTCAGTGGTTGGGTTTTTTCGCCAGGCTTTCTCGAGGGTGCGACAGATCTTCTTGGATTTCTTAAGGTCATCATTAAACCAGGGGGCTTTTTTGCTGCCTTGCTTGATTTGATAGTTTTTCAAGGGTGCTAATTTGTCCACGCTGTGGGTGATCCATTGTGTGAGGTTGGTGGCTGCTTGGTTTGGGTCCGATAATTTTGCAGGAGGGTTTTGGTGGAGCGATGTGAAGAGCTGGTCGGTGGTAATTTTATTCCAGTTTCTCCGGGGAATTGGTTGTGGGTGGTTGTGGGTCGTAGTCTTTTTGTAGTTGAAGTGAACGCAGCTGTGTTCCGTCCAGTGGAGAGCTGTTGTGTGATTAAAGGAGATGTGCTTGCTGGAGGTCAAGATTGGGTCGAGCGTGTGCCCGGCAAAGTGGGTGGGGGTGTCAACAAGTTGTTTGAGTCCGAGATTGGCGAGGTTGTCCAAAAAGGTGGTGGTGTTGCTGTCGTTGTTCTTTTCCAGGTGGAAGTTGAGGTCTCCCAGTAGGATGTAGTCCTCGGAGGGGAGGGCGTGGGGGCTGATGAAGTCAGTGATGTCTTCGCTGAATTGTGAGCGGGGTCCAGGTGGTCTATAGATGAGGGTGCCCCTGAGTGTGGTCTTAGGGTCGGTGGGAACACTTCCTGTGGTGTGACACCTGGTGGCCCTCTGAACTCGGGCCCACATTGCCTACAACCTTGGCATTATCCTGGACAGCAAACGCACCATGAAACACCAGATCAATGCAGTCTCCTCCTCCTGCTTCCACCCCGCATGCTCTGAATGATCTTCAAATTGCGCCCCGTCTGCACCAGAAAAAGTAATTCAAGCCGTAGTCACCAGCCAGCTGGACAACGGCAACACGCTCTATGCAGAAATCAGCACCCAACTCCTGAAGAGACTCCAGACGATACAGAACTCAGCTGCCAGACTCATCCTCGACCTCCCCAAATGGACCCACATCACTTCCACCTCAGGAACCTCCACTGGCTCCCCACCCAGAAAAGATGACAATTGAAGATGCTGACACACGCTTACAAGACTCTCCATGACTAAGGACCAGCATACAATAATCACTGCCTGAACTTCCACCAACCCTCAAGACACCTGTGCTGTGCCTCCTTGTCCATTACACACACTCCCTGTATCTGCTGAAGCTACAGTGTAAGACTATCCATCTCCTACCTTGCCGCCAAGTCCTTGAACAACCTTCCCCTTCACCTCCAAACATCATTCTCTGTCCTGACATTCAGAAAGGGACTCAAGACCTGGCTCTACGACTGATCCCAGCTGTCAGGTGACTCCGTATGTGCCAAGATTCCACAGGAGAGAAGATGAGAGCACCCCGAACTTCCTGAAAACAGCACCCAGGTGCACTTGAAATGCACTCACAGAGGGCTGTTCTCTAAAGGTATGGAGGAATATTCCAAAGAGTGTCCACCACTCTCCCCATACGTAGGTAGTCGTGCTGCTGGTAATGGTCTGGCAGTATAACAGGTACTGTAAACAAGATAATACATATAATAAACAAGAAAGCCTTTATATGTGAACTCTAATAAACATTGAAGTATACTCAGCTCCTGCGTTCCACTTACCCCACGATAGAGTTCAAAGGATCTTGAAACAGGAGACCTAAGTAGAGAGAATTCACCACTGGACGAAGTCCTCGATTGAGTAATATCTTATGAGGAGGGCAGGGTCGTGAAGGGTACACTCATTCTGCAATCATACCAAAGAATCGCAAGAAAGGGAGCACGTATAGAAAGAGGGCAGGAGTAAGTAGTTCCACTAAAGGCAATCCTGTAAACAGAAGGGAAAGACACAGAGAAGCTCTGGCCGGCTCCCGAGAACAGTACTAAGGAAGCAGAGCAGAGAATAACTCTGGAGGTGTGCCGTCTGGCCTCACAAGCAAAATTGAAGCGGAACAGCAAGACACTCAAAACACAAAGAAAAGACGGACAAATAATCTCGTAAGGCAACTCGCGAGCGAGAGACAGTAACTTGCTATGGGCAGGAGAGAGATAAATGCTGTCCAGCTCCGGAGGGAGGCAAGGAGCGGAACAGCATCCGACTCGAGGGTAGGAAATAGAAGTGCTGTCCGGCTCCGGGGGAAGGCAAGGAGCGGAACAGCGACTTACTCAGGGGTAGGAGAGAGAAGTGCCGTCCGGCTCCGGGGGAAGGCAAGGAGCGGAACAGCAACTTACTCGAGGGTAGGAGAGAGAAGTGCTGTCCGGCTCCAGGGGGAGGCATGGAGCGGAACAGCGACTTACTCGAGGGTAGGAGAGAGAATTGCAGTCCGGTTCCGAGGGGAGGCAAGGAGCGGAACAGCGACTTACTCGAGGGCAAACAACTCTTCCTACTGAAAAGACGCCAGAAACGCCAGAATCAATAATGGGGGCGTGGTCACTACAAGATTCAGTAAGCCAAGCAACGACTTACGTTGGGAACGTCCCTTTATGCTCTTAGGGACCGTCTCTAAAGTACTCAATACAAGGGATGGGAACAGAGCTGAGTACACGGCAAGGTTTCCTTTGCTCTTCGCCTTTCCCTAACAGTTCTCCCGCCCAAAGGCCCTCTCACTGGCCGTGGTTTAGTTGGGTGAAGAGCATGAAATCTCTTAATCAATCTAGGGGCATGAATATTTTCTGCAGGCTCCAAGGATCTATCTTCAGGGGGATAGCTTACCCAGTCTACCAAATATTGTAATTTGCCTCTATGCCTCAGGGAGTCTAATATTTCCTTCACTTCAAATTCTTCCTCCCTGTCTACGATTAATGGAGGAGGTGGCATTTTGGGTTTTTGTGGAGGGCATGTTTCTTGATTAAGGAACAATGAAAAACGGGGTGGCTTTTTGGTTGATTGGGTAATTGTAATCTTAGTATGACTGGAGTTATAACCTTCTGTATGGATGTATGACGTCACAACGCATACTTTTACAACACATACCTTTACAACGCATTTTTTACAATGCAACATCCATTACAACGCATTCCATTACATCGCATGCCATTACCACGAATTTTTAAAAATTACCCTTACAACGCATTCCATTACATCGCATACTACCTTTACAACGCATACCATTACAACGCATAACATTACATTGCATGTAAGGTAAGTATTGGATAGTGTAGGGGTAAAAATTACTACTCTAACTCCATGGGGATGCAACAGTGGGGAAGTGTTGGATAGTGTAGGGGTAAAAATTACTATTCTAACTCTAGGGGGCGCAATATTAGGGTAAGTGTTGGATAGTGTAGGGGTAAAAATTACTATTCTAACTTCAGGGGATCAACAGTAGGGTAAGTGTTGGATAGTGTAAGGGTACTATGTGTTGTAATGCTATGCGTTGTAATGGTATGCGTTGTAATGACTGCGTTGTAATGACATGCGTTGTAGTGGTATGCGTTGTAGTGTCATGCGTTGTAATGGTTGCGTTGTAATGGCATGCGTTGTAATGGATGTTGCGTTGTCAAAGTTTCGTTGTAATGGTAGGGCGTTGTAAAAGTTGCGTTGTAAAGGTTGTTTCCCTTCTGTATGGTGTAAGGACCTATGAATCGAGGCTGTAATTTTTTAGGGCCTCTAAATCTTAGATTTCTTGTTGATAACCAGACTTTCTCTCCAACTGTGTACGTGGGTTCTAGAGTGCGATGTTTATCTGCTTGTTTTTTCATAGCTTCCTTAGCCTTGCTTATTTCTTCTTTGGACTGTTCCTATACTGTCTTAATGTTATTATGATGCTCCTTAAGTGCGGGGATGCTTTCTAACTCTGAAGAAAAGGATATGGGTAGAAATTTTGAATGTTGTGCATAATTGAAGTAAAAAGGAGAAACCCCTATAGAGGAGTGTTTGGTGTTGTTGTAAGGGAATTCTGCTAAGGGCAAGACTTGCACCCAGGTATTTGTGAGACTGGTTAATAAACAACGTAGATACTGCTCTAATGTTTGATCAGTTCTTTCAGTCTGACCATCTGTCTGTGAATGATAGGCTTTTGAGAGTCTATGGTCTATGCCAAGAACGGAACACATACCCTGCCAGAATCTGGAAACAAATTGAGGGCCTCTGTCTGAAATGACAACAGATGGAAGACCATGTAGGCGCACTACGTTGTCTAAAAAGGTGTAAACCAATTCTTTAGAGGATGGCATCTTCTTTAAGGGAATAAAAGGAGCCATCTTGGATAGCATGTCTACAATCACATATATGGTGTTATATCCTTGATAACGGGAGAGGTCTGTAATAAAGTCCATTCTAATGGAATGCCAGGGTCCGGGAGGGATAGCTATGGTCTTGAACAATCCAGTGGGTGCATAATGGGACACTTTTTGTCTGGCACAGATGGAACATGCTTTAACAAAAGCAGATATGTCTTTGGTCATGCTCACCCACCGAAACCATCTTGACAAGTGTTTATGGTCTTAGTACCTCCCGGGTGTCCTGCAAGAGAACTATTGTGACACCATTCTATCAATTATTGTTGTAAGGAGAGGGTAGAGATGTACAACTCCCATGATAGTATAAGTCTTCCTTGATTGTGTTCAATTGGTCCTTTCTCCATTCTTCAGGAGGAATACAAGCATATTGATCTCTCAATTGATCTAGGAAACTTCTACTCTCTTATGTTCCTCTACCCCTATGATCTTATGTGCAAGAATAATGGGGAGAGAATCTTCTCGTAACACAGATGTATGATATCCAAGACGTGATAAGACATCTGCTTTGCCGTGTTGTGGTCCAGGGCGATAGGTAATGACAAAGTCATGCTCACTAAAAAATGATACCCATCGCATTTGTCTAGGTGTGAAAGCCTTTGCTGATTTAAAGAATGGAGGTTCCTATGATCGGAATAGATGGTGATTACATGTGGAGATCCCAACAAATAATGCCTCCATTCTTGAAAGGCTAACTTAATAGCCAACAACTCTCTTTCCCCCATGGTATAGTTCTGCTCAGCTGGCAGCAAGGTCTTAGAAAAGTATGCAACTGGATGTAAATGTCCTGTGCTCTTACCTCTCTGCGATAAAACTCCCCCACCGCATATTGTGAAGCATCCGCTTCCACAAAATAAGGCTGATTATTATCTGCATGCTTAATTATGGGGGCTGAGGTGAATTTGTCCTTTAAAGTGCAAAAAGCCTGTTCTGCTTCTGCTGTCCAGCTAAACGATACTCCCTTTTTTAACAACCTGGTTAATGGGGTGATCAAGTCGGAGAAGTGATCAATAAACCTCCTATAAAAATTTGCAAACCCTATAAAGGATTGAACTTCTTTTACTTAGCTAGACTAGGCCACTGAATCAATGCCTTAATTTTCTGGGGATCCATTTGGATACCATCGGGAGAGATTACAAACCCCAAAAAGTCTACTTTAGTAGTATGCAAGGTGGTTTTGTCCAGCTTAGCAAACAAATGATTCTCTTGCAGCTTGCTCAGAATTTTCTTTACATGAATTATATGATCTTGTTCAGACTGAGAGTAAAGCAGAATGTCATCTATATACACTATCACAAAGATGTCAAGATATTCTCTCAATATGTCGTTAAAGAAATACTGGAAGGCAGCTAGAACATTGCAAAGGCCCAATGGCATTACGCAGTATTCATATAACCCGGATTTTGTAGGGAAAGTTGTTTTCCATTCATCTCCTTCTTTAACTCTAATGAGATGGTATGCTCCTTTGGGATCTATTTTGGTAAAAAATTTCGCTCCTCTGATTTGATCTAACAAGACTGAAATAAGAGGAAGGGGATATTTGTTCTTTATTGTGATTTTATTTAATGCACGGTAATCCAAGAACGTTCTCAGACCTCCTTCTCGTTTAGGTATAAAAAAACAGAGGCAAGGATACAGGTGAGGTAGAGTGTCTTATGAATTCTTTCTTTAACATCTCACATAAATAGGTTTTCAGATATTCGGTTTCAGAGGGGGTGATTGCATATATTCGACTGCTAGGTAATTCTGCACCAGGTACCAAGTCTATACAAAAATCATAGCTGTGATGTGGAGGCAGCTTAGTGGCTTCTGCTTCATTGAAGACGGATTGGAATTCTGTATAAATATCAGGAACGCAGGAAGCTGCGGCTACGGTTTGAACGGTACAACATAATGGGCTTATTCCTTCACTGGCTTCCTGATAACAATGGAACATGCAATAAGGTGATTTTAGGGTTACTGTCCGAGCTACCCAGTCAATTAGAGGATTATGTATTTGTAGCCAAGGGGCCCCCAAGATAGCTCCAAAGTTAGGAGCGTCAATAAGATCAAAGGTCAAACTTTGAGAATGTCCATTACTGCATACAAGAATCAGTGGCGGAGTCTGATAAGCTATTAACCCTGAGGATAGCTCAGTGCCATCACTGCTCTCACTGGTTCCAGATGGGCTTTGGGTAGAAAAGGAATTCCAATCCGTTTAGCTAGCTGTATGTCTAGGAAATTTCCTGTTCCCCCAGAATCTAATAAAATAGACATATTATGTCTACTCTGAGCTGATGTTTTCAAGGTAATACATAAGGTAAAATGCTTAACTAATCTAGATGTAGTGTTCTTGGATTTTGAGATCTGCTTAACCATTGTGCTTGAAGAATCGACCTCAGCTTTCTTCAAGCCCTCTATTTTTCCTGCAAGAGAGAGTTGCCCAGGCTACTGGCAACATTTTTGGAAGGAATACGAGGACGAACAGGAAAATCTTTTGCATAATGGCCTCCTTTCCCACTGTATAGGCAAAGATTATTCTTTCGCCTTTGGTCTTTTTCTTCTGAAGACCGAGGACCTCTGAACCCACCTATTTGCATGGGTTCAGAGATACCCTTACTTTTTTTCTTTTCAGGACGCAGCATTAGATATCTAGGGGAATTGAGTCTGGATTTTTCACTTTTCTTTCTTACAACCTGTGATCCAGTTTGACTGTTAATTCAATAAAAGAGGGACTATCTTCTGGAGGATTCACAATTTGAGACAAGAGATCTTTTAACTCATCACAGAGTCCTCGATAAAACAAAGACGTCCTCTTATCTTCTGGCCCGTGTGCCTCTGCAATCAATCTATTAAAACTGGTGAAGTAGGAAAGGAGATCTTTAGATCCTTGTTTAAGACTAAGAAGGGCATTATCACTGGCCTGCATATATGTATGCTTAGCAAAGAGACTTTTAATCTTTTCTTGAAACATATCAAAATTATATAGCAAAGGGTCATTATTTTCCACTAATGGTACCACCCATTCCGCGGCATTACCTGCAAGATAAATTATGACAAAGGCCACTTTGGCAGCATCATCTGGGAATGCTGCTGCCTTACACAAGAACTGCAATTGACATTGGTTCATAAATACATTGAATTTTGAGCTATCTCCAGTAAACCTCTCCGGCATGGCGAGTGGAATAGGAGTCGGAGTATGCACTGTCACCTGCACAGGAGTTATGTCGCTGTCTTCTTTTGAGGAGGAGGCTCCCGACTGGGAAGAAGGTACTGTGAAATGAGCTGGCTGGATGTAATTCTTTCTTGTCTTGGGGATAGTACCTGGTCTATTGACTTTATATTGAACCTTGGGATTTCAACTGTAACACTTCTGCCTGTAATCTTTGGTTATCTATTCTTAACCTCCCAACTTCTGATTGCAGATCAACTAGTGCTATAGCTAACTCCTCTACTGAGAGAGTTTGTAGGGCAGAGTGTAGGTTTTGCTCTAAGGGTATGCCTGTGTTGTCTGGGTTAATTTTCGCTCGGGTGGAAGATAATTTGTGGGCTTGGCTTTCTGCCGGGTGACTCAGTATGTGCCAAGATTCCACAGGAGCGAAGATGAGAGCACCCCGAACTTCCTGAAAACAGCACCCAGGATGCACTTGAAATGCACTCACAGAGGGCGGTTCTCTAAAAGTATGGGGGAATATTCCAAGGAGTGTCCACCACTCTCCCCATAAGTATGTAGTCGTGCTGCTGGTAATGGTCTGGCAGTATAACAGGTACTGTAAACAAGATAATACATATAATAAACAAGAAAGCCTTTATAGCGCCAGGATGCCCGTAGGGTTGCAGAAGCGCTTTACAAATGCTATAAATAAATAAATAAATAAATTATATGTGAACTCTAATAAACATTGAAGTATACTTAGCTCCTGCGTTCCACTTACCCCAAGGTAGAGTTCAAAGGATCTTGAAACAGGAGACCCAAGTAGAGAGAATTCACCACTGGACGAAGTCCTCGATTGAGTAATATCTCACGAGGAGGGCAGGGTCGTGAAGGGTACACTCATACTGCAATCATACCAAAGAATCGCAAGAAAGGGAGCACGAACAGAAAGAGGGCAGAAGGAGTAAGTAGCGCCACTAAAGGCAATCCTGTAAACAGAAGGGAAGGACACAGAGAAGCTCTGGCCGGCTCCCGAGAAAGGTACTACGGAAGCGGAGCAGAGACTAACTCTGGAGGTGTGCCGTCCGGCCTCATGAGCAAAACTGAAACGGAACAGCAACACACTCAAAACACAAAGAAAAGACGGACAAATAATCTTGTAGGGCAACTCACGAGCAACAGACAGTAACTTGCTATGGGCAGGAGAGAGATAAATGCCGTCCGGCTCCGGGGGGATGCAAGGAGCGGAACAGTGACTTTCTCGGGGGTAGGAGAGAGAAGTGCCGTCCGGCTCCTGGAAAAGGCAAGGAGCGGAACTGCGACTTACTCAGGGGTAGGAGAGAGAAGTGCCGTCCGGCTTTGTGGGGAGGCAAGGAGCGGAAGAGCAACTTACTCGAGGGTAGGAGAGAGAAGTGCTGTCCGGGGGAGGCAAGGAGCAGAACAGCGCTGTACTCGAGGGCAGGAACAAACAACTCTTCCTAGCGAAAATATGCCAGAAACGCCGGAATCCATAATGGGGGCGTGGTCACTACGGGATTCAGTAAGCCAAGCAACGGCTTATGTTGGGAACATCCCTTTATGCTCTTAGGGACAATCTCTAAAGTACTCAATACAAGGGATGGGCACAGAGCTGAGTACACGTCAAGGTTTCCTTTGCTCTTCGCCTATCCCTAACACCAGCAAGAACCTAGCGCTTAGATACCCTCACAGGTGATTAGTCAAGCTCTACAAATCTGAGTTGGTTGATTAATTGATTGGCATACTTTACAAGTGGTTGAACCACTTGTGGGTGAGTAGAGGAAAAAGAGGAACGCGTTTGGGGTCAGTCAGAATTTCTAGAATCAATTTTGTGTGCGCATATATGCCTCACATGGGGAGTGTCAGACCTGGCACCATTGGCGTGGGTCTCCCTTCCATTTTTTGCTGTTGCCTCATGTATTTTTGGTGGTGTTAGATGCTTTGGTCACTGTGCCACTGCTATTCAGTTCCACAGTGCAAGTGCTCCCTATTTTAAATTGATGTATGGATTAGTGATTCCATGTTTGGCTATTTTGGTTTACTTATCAGACCCTAGTCTAGTGCACTGAGTGTGCCAGGGCGTGTAATCCAAATACTGCTGGTGGGCCTGCAGCACTGGTTGTGCCACCTAGAGAAGCAGCCTTGTAAAATGTATCTAAGGTCTGCGATTGCAGAGCCTGCATGCAGTCTGGTACTGTCATACTGACTTGGCAAGTGTACCCACTTCCCAGTCCCTAAACCTTCCCTTTTCTTCATATCAGTCACCCCTATGGTAGGCCCAAGGGCAGGGTGCATTGTACGTATAAGGTAGGACAAGCCCTGGTGTGTGTGGCATGTCCTCATAGTGAATTACAGCCATTTTCGTTTTTCACTATTGCAAGGCTGCCTGTTCTCCATAGGCCAGAATGGGCTGTTAGAATTGTTACATTTTATAATCCTAACAGGATCAAAGAACATGGTAGAAATTCGAGTTTAGTATGCCTGAACTCAGAATAATAAAATACATCTTTTAGTAAGTAGGTATTTGCTTGTCTAACCATTCAAACCTGCCTCTGCTAGTTTGTGTATTCCTATGTCTGGTTTCTGTGAGTGACAGGGCTGGGGAATTCCAGGTAACAGGCTGAGTCACCCAGTGGTGAATAGAGAGATCTGCATCAAGATGGGAGAGGGGAGTGCACCTGAACTCTAAATAGGGCTGTGCCTACCTTCCACAATGCTGCCTCCACCCCCTGGGGAGCGGCTGATGTCTGCCCTGCACACTGAAAGAAGAGAAGGAGTCCTGTCAACAAAGTGCTCCAGGACTGTACTTGCCTTCCACAATGCTGGCTCCACCTCCTGTGGGGCGTCTGATGTTTCTGCCCTGCACAGTGAAAGGAAAGGAGAAGTCTGGTAAACAAAGTGCTCAGGAACTGGTTTGGACAAGGCACAGGCCCTCTCCCCTCGGAGAACAAAGGATTTTGGGGTATAAATATTGGGACCCCGCTCCCAAGAAATTAGATCACTTTTTGACTACAAGAAGAAACCTTTACTGAGGAGAGGAACCTGAAGAAACTTAGAAGAGACTATTCCCAAGCTGGAGTGCTGCTTGGGGGATTGGCCTGCAGTGGTTGCCTTACTGCCAAAGGAAGGAGAAAGGAACTTTGTGTACTTTGCTTTCAACTTGTGAAGGATCTCCAAGGGCTTGGAAAAGAGCTTGCCACCTGATGAAGTCTCAGGGACAACAAACTTCAACCCCCAGCTCCCCAGAGTTCTTTGGAAGTGCCTGCTACTGTTTTGGGCCTTCTTAGGAACTGCGTGTCGCAAGGAGCTGGAAGCGCGACTCAACGAGAAGAAACGTGTTGCTGTGCCTGCTGTCGCAACTCCGAAGAAAGGAGGGTGTCGCCACTGGAACTGTCGCACTGCACCGCATCGGAGAGAAGCGTGCCGCAACAAAGAGGAAGGGTGTCGCCGTCACTGCTGCTGCCGTCGCAACTCCGAAGAAGGAGGGTGTTGCCGCTGGAACTGTCGCACTGCACCGCATCGATCAAGAGCACCTCGCATCCCCGAGAAGCGCGCTGCCATTGGAGCTGCTGCCGTCGCATCTTGGATGCCGCCACTGTAATTGTCGCATCGAGCGGAAGCTTCACGCATCATGGAGAAGAGCGTCACCGCTGGAGCTGTTGCCGTTGCATCATAAGTGTGTTGCCGCTGCAGTCCACGCATCGGACCGAGAACTTCTCGCATCCCCGAGAAGCGTGCTGCATCTGGAAGATCTTCACGTCTTTAGTTCTTTGTATCTGAACTTTGCCGCATTTCCCATCGCTGTGACATTGCTTGTCGTGGAAGCACAACGCAACTTAAGGTACATTGACGCAGAGTGTCGCATCTAAGAACTGAACTGAACTAAGCTTAATTTACCATCTTAAAGTAATCATAGTGTGTATTTTTGTCGTTTATGGTCTTGTTGTAACTCTATATAAAGTCTACTTATTTTTTATATAAAACCTGTGTGGTGTCCATTTGTAGTGTTGTCACTGGGTTACTGTATGTGGTCACAACTGCTTAACTTACAAAGCCTCTAAAATAAGCCTTGACTGCTCGCGCCACACAACCTAGAGGGTGAGCAGGGGTTATTTTAGGTGTGTAATCCCCTTTCCCTGACTAGAGGAGAGGGTCCCTATTTGTCACAAGTACCTACCTGTGCCAACCAGAGACCCCCAAATCTAACAGGGAGTAATATTCATGAGCATACATCAGAGTCTAGAATCTTCTCTAAATTTAAGGATGTGGTTAATAAGGCTAGTTCCTACTCTAAGGGCCTACGGTTTTCTTACAGCAGGTCTCTGAGGCGATCCTGTGGCTGATTATAGTGGCTTCCATAGCAAAGCCTTACCGGGCCTAAAGGACTGAATGCAGCATTATAGCCTACTGTCCTGTGGAACTACAAAAAGAGTACATCTCCCAGTCTATCTTCTAACTAGGAAGAGACACATGTGCCAGAATCCTGCTCTGGCATCAGGTTCGCCTAGTACTGATTTTGCCTATAACAGGCACCAGCGGCAAGGCAGGTGGCTGCATGGTATCCGGAGTTGTCAGTAGCGTTGCTGCTCCTACTGTGGTGTTACTACATCCATAAACACTTACTGGTCCTTCTTTAGCACCTAATGCATCACACAGATACAAGCCACTGCATCAGCTGGAGCCTAGGGAAGCAGTCTACTCCAGGGAGATACATGCCTCGTTCTCATTATACACTTTGGGGGGTAATTAACCAACTTTTCACGTAGTGCACTGCAGCAGCCACACATGCTGTGCTGCGCTTTGTGAGAAGGAGAGAGAAGGAGATCGCTCTATTTACTCAAATAAGGCAGTCTCCTCCCCTCTCACTAGCCCTGGTGCTGAAATCAGCTGCTGTGCACCACAGAGACACCTTTGCGCCATGCTGCAAGGGTGTCTCCATGTGTCTAGCATAGGTTTAGTACTGGAAGGATAACCTTCCAGTACAAAATACTATGCTGATACTCACTTCAAACCTTTTACACGTTGAGAATGCAATATTAGGGAACATAAGTACTCCAACCTACACAACCCGCACAGCTGCTAACCGGAAATGAAACTACCACCTAGTAAATACAAATTTGTTTTTTAAAAGTTAAGTGGCGGAAGCGGAAGGAGACATCGCGTGCAAATGCCAGTGACGTCACCCACAACCGGAGCTGTGTGCTCAGAACGACGTCATTAGCGGGGGAGGGGCTGCTGTTTCACCTCTGCCCTCTCCCGCGCGCTTCAGCAGCTTTCAACTGTATCAGAAGTAGTTGGAGCTGATTCGACCCCTGCCTTCGTTGTTCACAGCACAGACAGTTCAGACCCCACGTGACAACGGCAGCAGCGAAGGTTTCTTGCCTGGTCCTGGAGGCAGTTTCAGCAATTTACAGTTTCAGACTGGTGTGGGAGCGCTAGGATACATTTCCTGCGAGGAGCGTCGTTTCCTTGGTTTCCGCAGCATGTGTAGTTTCAGAGAGAGGTGACCTACATAGACAGCTCGCTCTCTCTCCGTGCCCTTTGCAGAAGTAGTTACTGGGAAAATATCAGCGCAACGAAGGATGCGGGCTACCTTTCGGGCCCTCTGAAGCCCCCAGGTCATCTTTATATATATAGCTCTGGCCAACAGGAGTTTTAAAACAAGCATTGGAAATGCAATAGGTCTCGCAATTGTTTGAGTTCGAGCTATTGGCATTGTAAATGGCAATGCCTTTTAGCCATGTGTTATGGAGTATATGAATGTGATGTGTAGTGGAATTATGTGGTTTGGATTGGAATTAATAGTTGTGGAATTCTGTGCTGTTGAACTGTGTGGTGTGGAGTGGTTTTGTGTAGTGTAATTATGTGGCATTGTGTGCAGTGAAATTATGTGGATAGTTATGTGTACTGGAATATTGTTGAGTGGGATTCTATGTCAGGAATGGAGGGTCTGATTATGCTTCTCATTTCTTTACTACTTTTAAGCATAAGCCAATTTCAATAAATTTGAAACATTACTACATTTCCTATGATACCCTAATATCACGTGACCAACCATAGAGCCACTGCCGTACATAAGCACCTCACAGAGTCTCAGTGTCCTGTTTCTTAGCCAGTTGAGTACACTTCTCAATCTTTGTGATTAACTGTACCTTTATCGTTTTTATGGTAATATACAGTATTCAGGGTTGTCTATAGTTGGCTATTATGTGTGTTTTGAATGTCTTATTGTGCAGGTTTATTGAGCAAGTTTTAGCAATTTTTTTTTTTGACCATGCGCGGTCAGCGCTTGTATTTGCTTGTGCACAGGGCGCTTCGCCTCCCGACCGGGCACCCGTGCCTACGTCCTTTCAAATGTGGAGCGGAAGACAGGAGCGAGGATGCGCATCTGATGGACGTGCAGTCTTCTTTCTGTTGCCCTCTACGGTCTGGCAACGCGCATGTGCAGCGGCCATCTGTTTGCCTCCATAGATCGGAAGGCATTATGAACGCGAGGAGCCGCGTATAACTGCGACGGTTGATGCATCCCTCGAGGCAGCTCCCTGTGACACCCTGCAAAGAGGCTCAGCAGGGTTGCAAAATAAAGCATAGGCTGGGCCTTTAGTAGCAGGCAAGCCCTACCTCCACCACATATTTCTGGTTCTATACAGTGGTTCTATATCTGGCTTGCCTGGGGTTGGTTCTACTCCTCCATTAGTGCTCCTGATTCAGGCTACTCACCTTAAGCCTAAAGTGGTGGCCACTGTTCTTATCCTCAGTATTACTAAATTCAGTAAAAAAAGATGGTAGAATTTTATGAAGAGGAATATTTATATGAGGAACCCTCTGGGTCCTTGGAGTAAGGCCTGGTAAATGCATTGGACGTGGGGGTTCAGCATTCAGTAAATAGGTCCTTGGTTTGGGCGATTGAACATTTGAAGCGCCCCCTGTGTGGCTACGCAGAACAAAGCTGGCTATCTACCCCTCCATAGCGGGCCAGACCCAGTGGGAAGTCCCCCAAGGGACCCCATACAGTGGATTTTGCCAAACTGGCCAGTAGCATGACTATGGAACATGATTATACCGTCTCTTTGGAGGCTGCGGTATCCAAACTATTCCAGGAGGATGATGATGGTTCCTCTTCTCACCGGAGCTCGGACCAGGAAGATGCTCCAGACCCAGCAAATGCTCACCGGAGTAGCGACATGTGGACCTTCCTTCGCAACCAAAGTTACTTTGAGCCCTCAGATATTGTTCACGCGAATTCCACAGCCTGGATGCCCTCGGGAGGTAGCCGAGTATGTGAAGGCTCACCTGCGTCAAGCTTTTGATAAGGATGTACGTGCGAGGTTACTTGCTGAAAGCCCCAGTCCAGACCTCTTCGGTAAGGTAGCTGACACCCCGGAAGTGGACCATAGTTACCTACATCAAAAAATACTCCCAAAAACCTAAAAAGGGATCAATAGGTCCTGGCGCTCCTGACAGGACAAACTCCTTCACATAACGGAGTCGGTCATGTCAATAGACCTCAAAGAGCTAATAGGTTGGGCGCAACGGGCATATGCCAACTGGGGGAAACTAGCGGCTCCATGTCCAGTGAGAGGAGATGATTCATCCTCTTGAAACTGGACTCCAATCTGTCCGAACTTTCCTCTTTTGAAGCCGGCCCCTTGGCCCAAGTCCTCTTGTTTGGTCAACCATTCCTCAAACAACTGACTAAATTTGTGCTACCTTTAGTGGCCTAGACAAGGCACAAGGGTCCCTCTGTAAGGCCTTTTGACAGGTTTTTGGCAAGGCCAGACGATTTAGAGGGCATTCGTTTGGCTGGGGTTAACAGCAAGGCCTCTAACGAGGTTATTACCAGCAACAATGGGGGGTTATCAGGACCCGAATAACCCGCCCTTCTATCCAAGCCTATGCTCCAACAGAAATCGCTTCAGAAAGAGTAGATACGGAGGAAATCAATGTGGTGCCTAGGATTCAGGGACTACAGGTGAGACTCAATCTGTGTTCAGAAGTGGTATTGGGGAGCAAAATTCAATCCTTCCTTCATTTTTGAAAGACGATCTCGCAGGATGCATTGGTACTGGAGACAGTGCAGGGGGACAAATTAGAACTGAACAGCTCCCCCATACAAGCTTCCCTTCCTCCGGTGATGTCTTTTTCCCTTCAAGATCAAAGCTTTATCTCCGCCAAAATTCAGGCCCTTCTACAAACAGGGGCCTTAGTGGTTACAGAACCTCACCCCCTAAGTTTTCTCAGCAGTATCTTCTTAGTAGAGAAGAAAGGGGGCGGAGCACGACTAGTGTTGAATTTAAAGTATTTTAATGGTTGGGTCATTTACTGACATTTCAAGATGGAAAGCATCCTTCAGCTCCGCGATCTCCTCCAGAATGGGGACTGGATGAAGTGTCCTAACTTAAAAGACACATAGCTTTCCATTTCCATTTTCACGCCCCATCATGTTTCCTGCAATTCCTGGGGAAAGGAGTTATTATAAGTGCAAATTTCTCCCCTTCGATCTCTCCCCTGCCCAATGGTGTTTCACGAAACTCCTACGCCCAGTGGCAGAGTCCTTGAGGGCTCGGGTGGTCCGGCTGATCATTTACCTGGTCGAAATCATTATCATGGCATGGTGTCCCAGGCTCTTGGTCACTCATCTTGAGTAGTCAATCGCGCTCCTGCAGAGCTTGGGATTCATTGTTAACTCACAGAAATTGATTTTGATACCAGCTCAAACAATAGAATTTCTGGGATTTCAGATCAATTCTCATATGTGCCAGCTCATGGTTCCTGCACAGAAGGTCAGGAGCATCAAGAGAGAGTTCAGATTGATTTTGAGCAGGAAGACTGTATTCTTGCGATCATTAGCCTGAGTGGTGGGTCTACTGGCCTCCTCGATACAAGTGATTTTTCAGGATCCCTTGCAGTATTGAGCACTTCAGAGACTCAAAATTCGGCATCTCCGGAAAGGCCTCAGTTATGCCGAGCAGATTCTACCCTCAGAGGATGCAAGGTCAGAGATGGAGTGGTGGTTGGATCACATGGAGTCCTGAAATGGCAGGGCCATCTTTGGTTCCACCTCGAGATAGTGATCGAGTCAGATGCCCGCCGCTAGGGTTGGGGCGCCAGGTGTGGACCGATTTCCACAGGGGCCATTGGTCCCAAATTAATTGACCATGCATATCAATTACCTTGAGCTTCTTGCAGGCTCCTTTGTAATTTGCAGCCTCTCACTAATAAAAACAGACTGCTGCATTTTACTTCGAATGGACAATTTCTCATCGGTTTGCTATGTGAACAAGCGGGGGGACAAGATCCCATGTGTTGGTGGAGATCGGCAAGGGTTTTTGGCACTTTTGTCTTCAACATCGGATATCGGTGGTGGCTGAGTCTCCGATTGGCCGCAACAACACTGTGGCAGTTTGGCAGTCCCATAATCTATGGGACTTCAGTGATTGAAGTCTTCATCCCTGAGTTTTCCATGCGCTGAATCGTCTTTGGGTTCCCTGACAGATAGACTTGTTGCCTCACGCCTCAACGGCAGGTCCCATCATTTTTCAGCTGGCGTCCGGATTCGTAGTCCTTGGCCATAGATGCTTTTCTCCAAGTCTGGAACTACAATCTGTGCTATGCGTTTCTCCCGTTCTTAATGATTTCCAGGGTACTAGTGCAGGTGCGCTGCCAATGGGCAGAATTGGTGTTGATAACGCCGTTCTGGTAGCGCAAGCTTGGTTCCCTGTCCCCCGTGTGCTTCCTCCATACTTCTCCCATTTTGGTGCAATCTCCTTCTGGATCCGGGGGGCTCTCTACGTCCACTGCTATTGTGGCTTGGTGATTTTCCCGGACAAATGGAGTGTCCATGGACTTTAGAAGGAAGCTAAGAACTTCATTAGTGAGGCCTGGTCAACCAATACCCACAAACGATATGCCTCCTGTTGGAAATAATGGTGTGGCTGGTGCCCTGAACAGAACGGCAATCCCATTGGAGCACATTACACTTTGGTAATTAATTTTCTGTCTTTCCTTGCCTCAACAGACATGGCTTACAGGACAGTTAATAATTTCCTATCAGCCATTTTGGCAGGCCACGATCAGGTGGATGGTACACCGGTTGGTGAACAGCCCATATATGCAAACTTCTGAGGGGTATCCGTATGGTCCGCCCTCCGTGTTCAAAGTACTCAGTGTTATGGGACGTGTCCATTGTTCTTCAATTTTTGGAAGCATGGCCGGTCAATAAAGCTCTCTCGAGAAAACAATTGTCCGCCAAACTGGCTATGTTGCTTTGTCACATATCTTGTAAAAGAGTTTAAGCTTTCCTCCCTTAGATTCAGCGAGACACAGTTTTTTTCCATGAAGGGGTTACATTTTTAATTTCCAAGCGTACTAAATGCAATATCTCTTTGGTCTCGTATCTGGCCTATCCGGATAATCCCAAGCTAAGTGTGGTCCAATGTTTGAAAGCGTATGAGGTGAGTACTGCTGAGTTTCGTAGAGATGTAAAGCGCTCTGATATCTGCAAAGATCTTGTTCGCGCTATATAAAACTTTCAAAATAAAATAAAATAAAATAAATATGAATGGACAATTATCAATAGAACAGCCGAAACCTTATCACCCAGTGGCTCCGGCTACTTTGGCGAGCTAATGTCTCCATGTTTGGGGTCCACTAGGCTCGAGGAGCCATGGCTTCCAAATCTGTTGCTTTAGGCGTCAGATTCGCTGACATCATGAAGTTTGCAGATTGGTCGACAGAGTCCACTTTCAAGACATTTTATTGCAAACCTACTGTTGATGTGGCTTCTGTTGTGGTGGCTAAGCTTTAAACAAGCATAATCGAAGCCTCTGGTCCTAACATAGAATAACACATTTTCAAACATTTGTGACAAGAATTGTTAATTCTATAAAGAACACAGTGGTGAGGATTATTCTACCCAGATTAAGATGTTTTACAGTTTATTGATGTAATAGATCTAGGGGCATATTACCAAGCAATAGCGATAATTATCGCTATTGCTTGGTTAGAGACAAAAATTTACCCCTAAGCAGGGACGATTTTTATCGCAAATAAACCTTGGTATTACCAAGGTTTATCGCAAATGCGATAAAAATCGGCCGCAATGCATGAATATCGCTGAAAAGTCCGCGATATTCATGCATTACCGAGCTAATGCTCTTAGCCATGTTATCCACCTCCCATTGGATAACATTGCTAAGAACTCCTCAGGGCAGGTGTTAGCTTTTGGAGATATTCGCGCTTAGGGCGAATATCTCCAAAAGTTGGTAATAGGAGATAGCGATGTTAGCGACTGTTTCCAGTCGCTAACATCTTGGCACGCCCACTTTGCATGTCATTAGTGATAAATATCACTGACATGCAAAGTGGGGCCCAAGATGGTCGCTATCTCCTACTAGCTGTCGCTAACTGGTGTTAGCGACAGCTAGGTAATGGGGAGATAATTTTATCTCCGCTTTCTTGGCTTTTAAAGCCAAAAAAGCAGAGATAAACCCCCTTGATAATATGCCCCCTAATTCTTAATGTTTTTCCCACCCCTTTTGTAGTTAATGTCATTGATTTGTGACATGGGTGGCAAGACCAGTGTTACAGAATTTTCCTTTTTTTCTTCCCAGGTTTGGATGGCAAGTAAGATCTCCATGAAGTGGTTGTTATTTTTTATTTTTTTAAAGCTTGCGTCAAGGAGGATTGGATCCTCGGCAGATGACCAAACATTTAGTTGAAGGATTCTTGCCATCCTGTTAGTCGGTGTTTCGAATTGGACCACTTTTGGGTCTTGTGTTATGATTAGGCTCCCAGTTTTATGGTATTTATATTCTTGTCATTTCCATCTGTATTTATCCATACTTATCTTTTGCTAATTTTTCCTGTTATATCAATATTTATTTTAGGTTTTGTGAAAAAATTAAGCTGAAATGTGTATATTTCTACATTTATTTAATCAGTTAATGTAAACTTGTGCCTGAATGCCTGACAGTTTTCAATGATATCTACACACTCAGATGATAGAAAACATGCACATTTTGGTATCAAGGTTGTGAAAATCTACTTCTGTTTAAGGTTCTTTACTAAAGTTTCTTTATGTTTTTAACCCCTTGCCTGTATGATTGACAGCATTCAGAATCACTCAACAACAACAACAAAAAATCAGTTTTTATCCACATTTGAAAATAAATACAGACAGGAAAATAAATGGTTTTCTGTCTGTATTTATCTGTAAAAGACTGTAAAAACGGAAAACAGGGAGCCTTAGTTATGATTCATAAGAGAAGGTTGATCTGCCTGGAAGGGACTCATTTTTGAATGTTCTACAAAATTGTATGGTTCAAGCTGAATTAACTGTTTCTACTGGCCTCTAGACAAAGACTGAGACTCTGTGAGGAGCTCATATAGGGCCATGGCTTTGTGGTTGGTCATGTGATATTAGCATATCATGGGGAATGCAGTGATGTTTAAACTTTATTGTAATTGGCTGCTGTTCAAGAGTAGTAAAGAGAGAAGACTAATCCTCAACTTTGTGTCCTTAATAGAATTGAAAATTATTGTCACAAATGTTTGAAAAGTTTAAATTGTGTGTTATGGAGTATAATTATGTGGAATGATATTTTGTATTGTGGAGTGGTATGTAGTGGAGTTTAATTATTTGTTGTGCTGTGGCATGATGTGGAATTCTGTGGTGTCGATTGGATGTGTGTGGTGTGTTGTATAATTGTGTTGTTGAGTTGAATTATGTGGTTTGGTGTTGAATTATGCGTTGTGACATTGTGTGGAGTTGAATCTGTGTTGTGTGGAACTGTGAGGATAGCTTTGCCTATATGTTTTAGCTTTGTTGTATATTTGTGTGGCTGCTATGTGTTTATACCTTTAAGTTGTACAGGGGTGTTGAGTGTAGTATGGTAAATTTGAGTAGAGTGTAGTGTTATGGAGTGGTGTGTAGTATAGTGGTGTTGATTTGAGATGAGCGGTATGGTGTGTTATGGATTTGCATGTTGTGTTTTGTAATATATGGAGTATAGTTTTGTTTAGTTGAAGGGTGTAGTGTTGATTGCAGTAAATAGCTTGAGTGGAGTCAGTTTATGAGTATATTATAGAATTACCCCAAGAAATGTAGGGGCATATTAGCAAGAACCTCGTTAAAATTATCACAGTTTTAGCGGCAGGAAGCTGCCACGAAAACAGAGATAATGGGCTTGCTAATATGCGTTATAGAATTCCAATAGAATCCCAGGTTAGATGTGCAAGACATCTAACCTGGGCTTCTATTGGAATTCTATAATGCATATTAGCAAGCTCATTATCGCTGTTTTAGCAGCAGTTTCCTGCCGCCAAAACGGCGATAATTTTAACAAGGTTCTTGCTAATATGCCCTGTAGTGCCTCCTATGCTCTTACAGGGAACTCCAATTGAGCCCAAAGTCTGGGAATACTGACTTGTAAGACATTCTGAAAGGGGCCTAAGCACAGCTGCCGAATTACCCAGGCCCAGGAGTGGCTAGCTAGATCAGTCTGTTTTTTTAAATATATTCTGGGATTTGTAGTTCTATTTAACTCATTACTGGGACTGCAAGTGTAACAATTCTAAAAACAAAACCGGGTCTGGACTAGCTTATCATGCATGCAACTGGGAAATTTGGCGCATGTGAGTGTGGTGTGGTATAATTCGATCAAATGGTTATATATTGCTGCTGTCCATGAGGGAAGCTTCCATTGCTAGTCGCTCCTGCTACACGTACTAGTGAAACTGAAACTGTCCCTGTTCTTCTGTTAAAGAAAATTTGTATAATCTTTCTACTAAACATTGCCAGTGCTTGTTCGTTAATGTGGTGGACATTAGACAACACATTGGGCTTCTCCCATATCTCCAAGTTTATAATGCACCACCTGTCTTCACTGTTTTGAAAATTCCTGCCAAGGCCTGGAGGGCCATAGGACAGCAGGAACATGTATTACAAGCTTTACGTGCTTGAGGTCGTCATATTCTGACGCAGACTCACCGTGTGACCTTGAGTTCCCTTTTTCACTACTATGTGCATTTTCTATTTTGAAACTTGTAATCTAGACACACAATAAATAGCTCAAACTTTGATAGGACGTCCAATGATTCTTGCGAAAGGAATGTCAACTATGAATCGCAAAAGCACTGTGCCGTTACTCCGGAAGGGTGGGCACATATTGTAGGTAATTCATTGCTAAAACTGTATCTTAGTAATGTTGACATGTAAAGGATAAGATGTATTGTATAAAAAATAAATATGGGTTATCACTAGCCCTGGGCGTAGTGGGCGTATTGGGGCTTCGTGGAGCTACGCGAAGTGGGCGAGATACTACGCCCACCTCCGCACTCCGCGTAGCCCCACTACGCAAACACCACTGGCCGCCAGCCCCGCCACCCGCCTCCCTCCCGCCCTCCCTAAATACTTTCAATGAAACGAGTAAAATAATTAAAACGCACTTACCGTGGCCGCCGCTGCCCGCCGCGTCCCCGGGGCTCGCTATCTGCAGTCTTCCGTCTTGTTTACTAATGCGCATGCGCGGGCGGCCGCGCATGCGCATTTCTCACGAGAAAATGCATGTGCGCGGCCGCCCGCGCATGCGCATTAGTAAACAAGACGGAAGAATGCAGATAGCGAGCCCCGGGGACGCGGCGGGCAGCGGCGGGCGAGGTAAGTGCGTTTTAATTATTTTACTCGTTTCATTGAAAGTATTTAGGGAGGGCGGGAGGGAGGCGGGTGGCGGCCAGCTACGCTCCGTCTGCGGAGCGTGCGTAGTGCCGCCTGGCTACGCCCGCTCCGCAAAATGCGGAGTAGGCGGCACTACGCACATTCCGTGCACGGAGCATAGCTGGCCGCCCACCCCTAGTTATCACACAGACACTGTTTCTAGGACTGGGCTTTTCTCTCACAAACAATGGCAAAGCAAGAGTTCAAAGGGACTGAACAAGCAAAACAAAAAAAGGAGTCCACTTCCTGGTTGGGTTGGAATAACATCTATAATTGGAGTGTAATGGTCCCCTCAGCCAACTGGGTCCTGCTCCTGCTGTATCATTGAAAGCCCACTTTTCCTTTCAAATCATAGCTGACACGGGATCTAATCAAATTGGGTTTAGAAGTCTACGACTACTACAATTCCCAGAATGCATTTGGTTGTCACATGAATGCCCAGGAATGGAGACAGTGTCTGTGATGGCTTGGAGTGAGGTTGTCAACCTGCAACCAACACAGAAGATGCATTAGTACTGTACCAGTACAAACTCACCTTCATAATGGTTTATTTAATGAAGCCCAAGTGCATTTCAGCAAAACAGTAGGAATAGAGGCCAATAACAAACAGGAGTTCATAGACACCACTGCAGCAAAGAGCCAGATATAGCGGCAGTTGTGGAAAAGTGGGTCTATTGTCTTGCCATTTTGTGATTCACTCCACCATTTTGTGCTGTGCCTTTGTAACTGACCTTCTCTCTGTATCACAAACACTCTGGAGCTCCACTTTTGACCTGCCACATTCCTGCACGGACACTCACACCTCGTGCTTTGGCCTGCTACAAACTGACCAGCCCATGCTCAACCAGTCAGACAGGGAGTTTCTCAGATGTTTTTCGTCCTCATTCTGTACATTACGCCCTGCAGGCGTCCATCAACAGGCCTATCCCTGCTTGCTGTGTAATCATACCTCTCGCCTGTACCCTGCAGTGGTCCAAACAACTAATATTTGTGGAGTTATTTGTATAAACATGCTTTTCGCCTACACCCTGCAGGGGCCTCACCATTCCCTGTGCTTATCAGATTAACCTTTGTTTGACACGTAATCATGCTATGCCCTGCAGTACCACCTAATCAGATTTCTGGACTAATGTGTATCAGAGGCTTAGGTATTGAGTAGGTTGGGAACAGCTCTTGTGCCATGACAATGACTCTGAATACGACATCTCCACCGCCCCTTATTGCTTCCCCAAACACCTACTTTGTGTGTGGAACAAAGGCGAACACTTGGCTTCACAAGAACTGGGGAGGCACATGTTACAGAGCATCCTTCCCTTCTGGGGACCAATGGAAAACAGTGGAGCCATTCGCCACCTCACCAGAGTCATGGAAGCCACCGTCAACATCACAGCTGGTATTCTGGCCAACAATACTGTGCGGAGCTCCAAGCGGTACGCCTTGTCACTCTTCAAAATCGCATGGTCCTTGATGTCATCCTAGCTGACCGTGGAGGAGCATGTCGCATCATTAGCACCAGCTGTTGCGTGTATGTTCTGGATCATTCATCATCTGTCTACGAGGCTATTTCCACACTGTATCGAATAGCCTCTGACCTACATCAAGATACAGGCTCATGATCTCTTTGTTCTTGGATATGGCAACTCCTACTGACATGGGGATGGAAGGTCCTAATGATTATTCTAGTACCTCTTGCACTGATCATCTTCTGCTGTCTTTGCCTTCAATGTGGCCCACCACTCTGCGGCCTATTTGCAAATGCTATCAAACCTGTCCCCATGAATGCCCATGTCAAAAACGACAAAATAATGACTGAATGTGAGACACAGCTATTGATGAACATTGTAATTGACTAAAAATGGTTCTGCTCATGCCAAAAGTAGGGACTGTGAAAAAGTGGGTCTATTGTCTTGCCATTCACTCCGCCATTTTGTGATTCACTCCACCATTTTATGCTGTGCCTTTGTAACTGACCTTCTCTCTGTATCACGACACTCTGGAGCTCCACTTTTGACCTGTCACATTCCTGCACGGACACTCACACCCTGTTCGTGCTTTGGCCTTCTACAAACTGACCAGCCCGTGCTCAACCAGTCGGACAGGGAGTTTCTCAGATGTTTATCGTCCTCATTCTGTACAATACGCCCTGCAGGCGTCCATCAACAGGCCTATCCCTGCTTGCTGTGTAATCATACCTCTCGCCTGTGCCCTGCAGTGGTCCAAACAACTAATATTTGTGGACTTATTTGTATAAACATGCTTTTCGCCTACACCCTGCAGGGGCCTCACCGTTACCTGTGCTTATCAGATTAACCTTTGTTTGACATGTAATCATGCTATGCCCTGCAGTACCACCTAATCAGATTGACCTCTGTGTACTATGTAATTATAATGTTTTGCCCATGTCTTGCGAAAAACCCCAAAGGCTATTGTTTAGGAATGTAATAAAGTATTATTGGTACAACTCCCTTACATGCCTGGGGCAGGATAGAGGGTATATAAAGTGCAGAACTAAAGCACTGATCAGACTGCCTCCTCAGACAGCTATGGGTGTCTGTTGTTGATGCACCTCTCCATCTCATGAGATTGTGATATATATCCTTTCTCTCTGGCTCCAGCGTTGGTCTCAGTTTGTATTCCGGACCCTTGGACTATAGGTTAACCCTGCACCTTTGGTGGTCTGCCAAAAGACCCCCAAATCCACAATTGCCGCCAAAACGTGGGGCCGATCAGAGACGCGGTTGCCCGGTCATGGGGTCCCGAGGAGGAAGTTGAACGGATGGTGGTGAGGCTGGCCTATGCGAAAATTACCCTTGTCCTCATAACCACCACCCGACCTTCACTACATCCGAAAAGACCATCGCAAGTGGCTCTGGTCCTGACTCGGGCCCTCGATAGACTTGGACGATCTTTGCAGTAAAGAGACCACCTGGAGAACAAGACAAAGGATTGTGGTAAGGTCGCTGATTTGCGACACCTTTTTGTTTATAATTGGTTTTGGTTGTCTGGTTTGTTTAATTTAACTCTTTGAAAAGATTGAAGATACAACGGGTAGTGTGGACTTTTTGTCCGACCTTTGAAATTTGTAGAAATATTATTTAAGATAACATAGAAAAGCATTCCGTACTTAGTAAATCCGCTTGATAAGGTTGTTCATGACACCTTTTTTTTTGGTATTATAGTTATCCAGACTTGGTATTTCGATATTTGAAAATAACGAAAATTAACCGGGTAAAGTGGACTATTTGTCCAGTTTTCTAAAATTTGTAGAGACGTTTTTAGGAAACTAGAAAATTATGCCGGCGTTTAGTAAATTTGCACGATGGTTAGGTTGTTAAATTTCTCTATCCAGGGTGCTAGAAGATAGTCAGCCGGCTCCCCCGGAAGGTACCTCAAGTAAGGAAATGTACATTAAAATACGGTATTTCTCCCATAATGTATAATTTAATATGGCATAAATACACGTCCAAGGATAAAGAGACTCAGTGGCCCATGTATGGTTCTTTTGAATCTCACAAAATTGAAGCTGTAGAAATACAGATCTTTAAACGAAGGTCGCATCAAGCTGTGTTTGACGCCCTAGGCCAATGGAAAAAGGAGGGAGCTGAAAGAGAGAGAAGGGCTCAGGCAAGGTTACAGAAAGAGGCTAGAAAAAGCGATAAACAGAAATTGATAGAATTACAACAAGAAAAAGTTGCATCCAACCTTGCGTGTACAGATAGAGAACACAGGTTGAATGTGTCTGGTCACTATCCTGTGTGTCATATACCACTAGCACGAGTAGACCCCCATGAAGAGGATCTTCTCCTCCATCCATTACCACCACCATACCATTTCCCTCCCCATCCCATCCCACGGCCGGCCGATGGAAATGTACCCTCCGATAATGCCCAACCCCTACCTCCCGATCCCACTGCCACTCCCGCTCAATCTGAACCCGAGACCACATCTTCTGCGCGATCCCACACACCCGCATCACATCTGCACAGAAACAGGCCTTGGATGGTCTAGTTCGCACGTGCCGTTTTACCTCTAGCCATCTCCGTGCTATTTATGAGGCTTATGCTCTGAGGTTTTGTAATTCTCGAGTCTGACTCCATTTTGTTCTGTGCCACCATTTTGTGTTGCCCTCACGTAGGCCTGTGAAGGCAGCCTGGCGAGCAAAGTGGCCTGGCCTTCTTAGTTCATATATGCATTAACTAGGTTTCTTTTTGACTCTGAAATGAACTGTAAGAAACTGACCTCTTCACCTGAAACTGACCTCGCAAAGCCAATTTCTCTGATCGATCTTTGTCTGAGATTGCCAATCAATGTTCAGGACATTGTTAACTTTTAGTTTCCTTGCACATGCCTTATGTTGTTCATCATATGTTACTGTTTCTTTTTTAAGTTTCTTCATTACATGGATTATGCTTTCAATTATAGGTTTGTCCGGCTTGTGGAGATTGAATTTGGGACATTCCTAATAATTAACTTTTGGGTTGGGATACTGTAAATTGAGTTTTTGTTATGTGATACTTTGTTTGAAAATGTACCTTATTGGCTAGAATTTTGTGCAGTGGGTGTACATTTATAATGTGAATATTGGGTATAAAAGGAGACGTCTCGTCTTAGTATAATGAGCAGTCTCCTGAGAATTTACACTGTGCTGTATTTCTAGGATCACTGTTACTAGCTGCAGCTAATAAACTTAGTCTCTGATGCCATGCAGAAGTATTCCGTGTCTCTGTATACCAAGACAGGTGAACTCGAAGATCTTAGGCGTGCCGTTGACGCCGCTGGGTTAAACCCGGTTCTTCAACTGGCGCCCAACGTCGGGCGACTTCAGCGGTACTGGTCCAAGCCCGAAGATTGTGAGGAGCCCCGTGGGGAAATTCTGGAGGACGGCCGCCACTTCATCGACCCCTGAATGTCGACGTGGACCGAAGGTTTTTTTCTGCAAGGCTTCCCCTTTCCGACGGCTGCGAAGGACTGCTGCCCTGACTGTCACCCTATCTTGGACCCTCTTGTGATGATTTGTAAGGCGAGACGTTAGACGGTCTTCTGGTGGCGTGACAGACATTTTGGTTAAGTATAAGTGGGTCGCTCCCACGACTTTGTTTTGTTTCTTGGTTTTGATTCGGCCATTGCAATAGTCGAAGCCGAGGGGTTTGTATATTTGCGAGTGTATCATTTTTGATAACCCCTTGAAGTATGAAGCAAGACTAGAGAGCTAAAAGATGCCTGGTTTTAGCAAATTTAGGAAATGGTTTTGTTGTAGTTGTAATAGGGATTCCCGATTGGAGGACTCGTGTCCGATACCTACCGGTTGGAACTCCAATTTATGAGCTCTATTCAAAGCATAGTGTAGGTCCCATTACCTTTAATGAAGTATGGGTCCGTTATACAAAGAAAGATGGTGTTTTATGATGGCCCCAACATGGTAGTTTTGAATCAGATGTTTTAGATAACCTAGAAGTTGCGCTATTTAAAAAGAAAGCCCGGCCGGCGATGTTTGACTCTTTCCGCCTTTGGCGTAAGGAAGCCAAACAGCGAGAAATTAAGCAAGCTAAGAGAGATAGGAAGGAAATAAATATATCGGTAATGCAAGCTGCTAGGCAGTTCAAGGAAGATGAAGAAGATCGTGCGATTGAAGTGTCAGAAAGACAACATTGTATGGCCATTGACAAATGTTATCGGCTTTGCCACCCCACCCCCTTTCAAATGTGACTGAAGACCCTGAAAAGGATCCTTTGATGTCACATTTACTGAGATTACCACCCCCTTATGTGCAGGGTGCTACTGCACCTCCGTTACCTCCAGTTGTTGCACCCCTTGTTGTCGTTCAACCCTCTGTTGTTGTTCAGCCACCCGTTGTATCACAGGTGGTTCTTCCTCCCCCGGCACAGCCCCCTCCAGGGCCGCCAGCCTTGCCACCAGCCTTGCCTCAAACTCCTTTGCCTTACACTCTTTATCTTCGACTTCTCTTATTTCTGTCCCTACGTCTCTGTCGCCTCAAAACACTTTGTCTCCTGTCCTCATGTCAACTTCTTCTCCTTCTGCTCGGCACCGAATGACTGAGACTGTCACTAGTCTTTTGTCTCCTTTCTTTGGGTCACTGAATATGACCCCTGTTTCTGAACGTAAGCAGAGACGTAGTCAGCTCCCTGGTCCCGAAGAGCGGGCAGTGTTAGATCTCCTTGCTCGTAGATGGGTTTTGAATACCTCCAAGTATAGTCCACAAGTGGTTATGGATATCTTCCTACAGTGGGAGGCACCAAAACAAAGGTATGTTTTTGATGTCATGTGTACCTTCCTTCGTCAGGAGTGGGAAGATAATGAGTTGGGTTCAATTCCACTGGAATTGCTTAAAGTTCAGTCTGAATTTGCTAAAGGGACGATAGTGAGTTCCGATGTTGAGGAAGCGGTAGAGACACTACTCACTTTTAGGTCTAGACTTCCACCTCAGTCATTGTTCGAACCTGACCCTTCTGTTAGGAGAAAAGTGAAGCAGTATCCTATGAGAGAAGTTCCCCCTGTATGGAGAGCGGCAGTTGTGGCTGATGCCGCTCATGGTATTGCAGCTGCACCGGCTCATTTTCAGCGTTTTGGCGTGCATGTCCCTTAGAAGAGAGCTGAGGTCCTGGCTCTTAAGCAGACCTTGCCTGACCCCCGTAAAAATCCTGCTGGTTATTACAAGGAGTTGTGTCAGACAGTTGATGCGTGTGTGATGAATTTAGCTGACATAGATATGTTGATGGGTAATGTAGTTCCTCAACCCATGTGGACGAAGATCCGTCACGAGGATCACGCGCCAGAGTTAGGAGATACGTGGGTTAATATTACTGCTGCAGATGGTCGGCAGGTAGGAGGTGCCAAACCTGAACCCTTAGTTGCAGAACTACCTGGTAGAATTATTAATTTAATAAAAACTATGATGCCTCCTCTGCGGGACAAGTTAGCAGCATGCAAACAAAAGAAAGACGAGAGTGTGTCTGATTTCTTCACTAGGTTTGAGGAAACATTCATTGATCATAGTGGTCAGGACATGAGTACAGAAGGTGGTCAGAAATTGTTTGTAGATAAGTTTGTTTTTAATTTACTTCCTGAACTTTCTAATAAGTTAAAGGACTCTGAGAGTTCATGGGCTGTTTCTTCTTCGGCCCAGATATTGGCTACTGCACAATACTATGAGAATAGAGATAAAGATGAGAAGGATAAAGTAGAGAAGAAGACTAGAGAATTAAAAACAAAAGTTCTTGTGCAGCAGACTTATCTGCCTCGCCCTAATCAGCGTCAGTTTTACCAACCTTCCCAGTTTCAGCAACCCCCACAGTTTCAGAAACTGTTGCAGAAGTCTGAGTCTTTTGCTTCGCGACTCCCGCTAGGCCCTAATCAGTGTGCTTATTGTAAAGAAGATGGTCACTTCAAGAATAGTTGCCCGATCTTGCTACAACGTGCAAATGGTATGTCTGGTCTGAGAGGTCGTGGTGGTTTCCAACAAGTACCTAGGGGTAGGGGACGTGGTACGTTTCTCAAGAATGAACGTTCATTTTCCCCTCAGAATTCTATTACTTATTTTGACCAACAGAATGTTCCGACTGTCCAGTCCGCTCAGTACTACACTGATGATTATTATGTTGGAAGTGAGGGTGCTGGTTTTAATTATAGTTAGGACAGCCATAGACAAAGGAAGGGAGTAGTGTCAGTTCCAGTAGACCAGAGTGGACATTATGTTGAAGTGATTACATCAGGTGTGGCAGAACCTTTTCTTTTGGATACTGGTGCAGCAAAGAGTTCTATCATGCACTCTAAACTCCCTGGCGCACCTTTGTCTGTCTTGACCAATGTTTCAGTAGGATTTTCTGGCGCCCCAGTTCGTAACCCGGTTTCTTGTCCTTTGCCCCTTTCTATTGGTCCCTGTGAATTGGAGGCTCCCCTTATTCTAACGACTGGCTGTGGCGAGAATCTGTTGGGTTTGAACTTGTTGAAAAGATTGCATGCGACATTACATTGTTCTCCTTCGGGAGTACATCTTATGGTGGGTAAGAAAGTGATTTCCCCGATGTATCTGTCTAAGGATCGCCTTCCACTGGAACTGCGTTCTCTCCCTGATACACTTTGGGCTACAGGTCCCAATGATGTTGGTCTCTTGCAGATTCCACCCTACGTTGTTACCCTTAAGTCGAATGCTAAATTACCTTGCATTCCTCAGTACAAAATTTCCAGTGATGGCGAAAGAGCTCTTTTAGCGATTATCTATGATTTGGTTGAGAAAGGTGTGGTTGATGAAACGAGAGGCAATGTGTGTAACAGTCCTGATCTGCCTTTCCTTAAGCATACTGACTCTTCTCAGCCACCTGAGCCACCTGTGTATCGGTTTGTGATCGACCTTCGAGAGGTCAATAAGATCGTTGTGCCACAGTTTCCTGTTGTCCCGGACATTACTGCTTTATTGACTATGATCCCTGCCTCAGCTGCTTGGTTTTCTGTTATTGATCTGAAGAATGCTTTCTTCAGTATTCCGATTGCTGAGGAAAGTAGGGATATTTTTGGCTTCTCTTTAGGAGGCCGCAGTTTCCGGTTTAAGCGCGCTCCTCAAGGTTATTGTGAGAGTCCCTCCATTTATAGTCAAGCTTTGAAAACTCAGCTTGATACTCTTGCATTGCCTTCTGGTGCTACTCTTATCCAGTATGTTGATGATCTGTTGGTTGCTGCTGATGATGAAGAGATTTGTAAAGAAGTTACTCTTTCTTTGTTGCGACACCTGTCTGACCTTCATCATAAAGTGTCACCTTCGAAGTTGCAGTATTGCTGCCAAGAAGTGACCTACTTAGGTCATCTCTTGTCGAAGGAGGGAAGACGATTGACCCCAGAGCGTATTCAAGCGATTGCCCAAATGACTGTGCCATGCACACAGAAAGAGGTGCGCGCCTTCTTAGGTATCACCTCGTATTGTAGACAGTGGATTCCGAATTTTTCTTTGCTAGCGAAACTTTTGTTGGCACTTACTCCTAAGGACACACCACACTCTCTTCCTTGGTCTGACGAATGTCAGAAGAGTTTTTCTGAATTGTGTGATGCATTGTGTTCTGCTCCGGTATTGGGTACCCCCCGACTACAGTAAACCTTTTACACTTTATGTACACGAGAGAGAATGTTGTGCGTTGTCAGTGTTGACGCAACAATTTGGAGACAAGCAGCGCCCATGTGCGTATTTTTCAGCTACTTTAGCTCCGGTAGCTAGGGCGTTGCCTAGTTGTCTAAGAGCTACAGCGGCAGTGGCTGTTTCTATCCGACAGTCTGCTGGTTTGATATTGTATAATACATTGATTGTGATGGTCCCACATGCAGTGGATACCCTATTGAGTAGAACGAAGACTCAACATCTTACCAGTGCGCGTTTGTCAGGTTATGAGTTGACGCTTTTGGCTAGCCATGTGCACATCAAGCGGTGCAACACATTGAATCCAGCTACATTGTTGCCGATTTTTGTAGAGATAGATGCTCAGGAACAGCATGATTGTTTTCTCCGGACAGAGGATAAAACGAAGGGTAGAGTTGATCTAAAAGATACTCCTCTTTCGAATCCTGATGGTACCCTATGGGTAGATGGTTTGTGCTTTAAGCTTCCAAATGGAGAGACGACTGCAGCATATGCTGTCACAACTTTGCACACGATTGTTGAAACAGCACGTATTGCACAGAATTCAGCGCAAGCAGCGGAGTTGATAGCATTGACTAGAGCGTGTGTGTTGTCAAAAGGAAAGAGAGTGAATGTTTATACTGATAGCCAATACGCATTTGGTGTGGCTCACAGTTTTGGTCGCTTGTGGAAAGAGAGAGGATTTCTTACTTCCCATGGTACGAAAATTCAGCATGGACAATTAGTCAGTGAACTTCTTGAATCACTTACTTTGCCGACCCAAATTGCGATAGTGAAGTGTAGTGCACATAAGAAGGTTACGGATGATGTGGGTCGAGGGAATGCGTTTGCAGATGAAGTAGCGAGAGAAACGGCGAAAGATGTGACGAGTCGGATGTATGTTGCAGGTCCTGCCAGATGGGTTGTGGAAGGAGGAATGTGTGAAGATACAACAGAAAGTGTGAAGATGATTCAGGCAGAAGCTACTGAGAAAGAATTGAGTATGTGGAGAGAGAGTACAGGAATGTTAGAATCAACAGGCTGTTGGGTTGAGTTGTCAAAGCACCAGCGATGGTTGTTGCCGGATGCATATGTGCTCCCGGTGGTTACTATGGCTCATGGGTTGGCTCATATTAGTTCAAAAGGGATATGTAAGTTGTTGGCTCCGGTATGGCAGAATGGTGGAATTCCTAGGTGTGCTGAGAATTTGGTTAAACACTGCATGATTTGCTTGATGCATAATCCTTGAAAGGGAACCCCAAGTCCAGTGGGTCATTTTGCTCCTCCAACGTATCCGTTCTAGGTGCTGCAGATAGACTACATTCATATGGAAAGATGCAATAACTTGAAGTATGTCCTTGTGGTTGTTTGTGCCTCTTCCAGATGGATAGAGGCCTACCCCCTAAAGGATAATACTGCCTTGTCTACAGCCAAGGTTTTGCTCAAATACTTCTTTCCCAGATATGGCTTGCCGAGGATGGTATGGAGTGATAATGGAAGTGAATTTGTGGGTCAGAAAATGAAGAAAGTATGTGCGGGTCTGGGTATTAAACAGAAATTTCATGCTGCGAATCAGCCCCAGTCAGCAGGCCTGGTTGAGTGCTATAATGGCACTCTGAAGCTGAAGTTGGCCAAGGTGCAAGCGAGCTCTGGTCTTACATGGCCCGATGCCTTACCATTGGCACTTTTGTCCACGAGAACGACAGTACATTCTCGCGTGGGACTTAGCCCATACGAGATTGTTTTTGGACGTCCGGCGAATGTCTGGGGTGTGCCGAGGCCTAAGAAGTACAGTGATATCGAGTACCCTATGTTGTTTGACTACTTACATGATTTGACTGCTAAATTGCGTGTTCTTCACCAACAGGTCCATGACACTTTGCCTTCAGTTTCTGTAGACGCAGGCCACACGATTCAACCTGGCGACCAAGAATTTCCAGAGGTCAAAGAACTTGGAACCAAGATGGACCGGTCCATACCAAGTCCTATTATCAACTCGGACTGCTATTAAGGTGTTCGGCAAGAAAAACTGGGTACATGGTACCCATTGCAAGAAGATACCTTTGCCCTTACCGTACGATAAGTGGGTCCGGGAAGGTGTTGCCGATTCCGAGAGTGAAAGGGTTCCGAGATTTGTACCTTTTAGTGATGCACACCTGGAATGGACTCAGTCAGAACGTGCGGATGATGAAGTCTTGCAAGAAGCTGTGCCGCCGTGTTTTAGACTTGATACTATGCACCCAGAGACACTCTTTCTGGATCAAACTGTGCCTGGTAAAGAACGCTACAACATAAGGTCTAAAAAGGACAAATAAAATCTGAATTTTTTTGTGGATTACACTCTTTCAGACAAGAGACTTTTTTCTTTTTCTTTTTCAAACCACCATCCGGGTCAGCTGCAGGGTCGCGGTATAAGACTTAAGGGGTGGCCCGCGTATTGACGAAAGGTCTGCGGTTTTAGGGACGTCTAGGACGCCTGGACGCACACTTGAGTGAAATAGGAAAATTGCCGTGAGCAGCTCGTTAGAGGATGGAGTCTGTTGTAACTGAAAGAGATGTTGAGAGAATAGATCTTAAGACAAGATTTTGTACATTGATACATAGCAAATGTTTTATAATATTGTGCTTTTTGACATTTTTAAGTATCACGTTAGCTTGTGTGGGTTGGACTGTCTATGCTACACAACAGACATCTGCACCCACCTCCCAACCTATTCTTTCTTTCACTACTGTTTCTTTGCACCAGTTTTATACGTTGCCTGGACATGAACAGACAAGGAGATCAGAATTTGTCAACAACTCGTTCATACAGTTGTTGCATCAGCATCAGTTAGTAGTAAATACCACTAATTGTTGGGTTTGTGGTCTTATGCCTCATACGACAGATAAAGGTATGCCATATTTGGTTTTGCCTTTTTCTTTTAATGGGTCTGTGTGGGCTTGTCAGACCATGTTCATCTATGCAAATGAGGTACGCCCCTTACGTTCCCTTAAAGATAACTCGAGCAATAGTGCCTTGATAAGGGGAATAGTAGCTACGATCCGAGATATTGATGCATATAATGCTATCCCTGAGGATGAGGTGCAGGCTTACATTGGTTGGAACGTGACTGGATATAGTACCAGCTTGACAGAGAAGGAGAGACAAGAAAAGTCCCCCCCCTATTTGGATTGTACCCCACAGAGGCCATTTTTGTTTGCAAGGTAATGGTCGGAATCCGAAAGCTCAACTAGGTAAGAGTGTGTGTGCTCAAACCCATGTCTATTCATCTCGGATTTCTCCACGGTTTGTGCCAGCTAAAGGCACATATTTTGTTTGTCATGACAGAGCCTACACATGGTTGCCACCTGATTTTTCAGAAACGTGTTATGTGGCGTTTCTGCTTCCCCCTACATACACTACTGCTTCAGACTATCATAGAACGAGATATGGCAGAGGTGTCTTCAATCAGGAAGATACTGCAGCACACGAAGTAGGAGATTTCTTCAAGGGCTTACTGCCCTTTTGGGGTCCTTTGATCAATAGTAGGCATATTCGACAGCTTGTCCGCGTTGTTGAAGCTACTATTAATGAGACAGCTGGTGCTCTTAGTAATGTTACAGCTGAGCTTCAAGCGGACTGCCTTATGACTTTGCAGAACTGTATGGTATTAGACATCATACTTGTAGATCGAGGAGGAGTATGTAAATTGATTGGATCCAGTTGCTGTTTTTACATACCAGATAATGCCCGTACAGTGTACCAAGCCATCTCTAGGTTGTATAAAATCTCTGAGTCTATCCATGTAGACGAAGGAGACTGGTCATTGACGGGATGGTTTTGGGGACTGCTGTCCAAATGGGGATGGAAGACTCTGACATTCCTTGGTATGGTTTTAACCATCCTTTTCTCTTGTTGTCTTTGCATCCAGTGTGGTCCCGCCATTTGTAGTCTTTGTGCTTCTATGTGTGTTCGGAGACCTGTCCCGAGAGAAGTAGGGAATAATAAGATGATGCTACAGCAACACCTTGATGACCTAATGAATATCGATATAGACCTAGATTCAGATTAACATGAGTCTTAGGTTATTGCCTACGTAATGGCAAAATGAGGGTCTGAGGTTTTGTAATTCTCGAGTCTGACTCCATTTTGTTCTGTGCCACCATTTTGTGTTGCCCTCACGTAGGCCTGTGAAGGTAGCCTGGCGAACAAAGTGGCCTGGCCTTCTTAGTTCATGTATACATTAACTAGGTTTCTTTTTGACTCTGAAATAAACTGTAAGAAACTGACCTCTTCACCTGAAGCTGACCTCACAAAGACAATTTCCCTGATCGATCTTTGTCTGAGATTGCCAATCAATGTTCAAGACATCGTTAACTTTTAGTTTCCTTGCACATGCCTTATCTTGTTCAGCATCTGTTACTGTTTCTTTTTTATGTTTCTTCATTACATGGGTTATGCTTTCAATTATAGGTTTGTCCGGCTTGTGGAGATTGAATTTGGGACATTCCTAAAAATTAACTTTTGGGTTGGGATACTGTAAATTGATTTTTGTTATGTGATACTTTGTTTGAAAATGTACCTTATTGGCTAGAATTTTGTGCAGTGGGTGTACATTTATAATGTGAATATTGGATATAAAAGGAGACGTCTCGCCTTAGTAAAATGAGCAGTCTCCTGAGAATTTCCAGGATCACAGTTACTAGCTGCAGCTAATAAACTTGGTCTCTAATGCCATCCAGAAGTATTCCGTGTCTCTGTATACCAAGGCAGGTGAACTCGAAGATCTTAGGCGTGCCCCTGACGCCGCTGGGTTAAACCCCGGTTCTTCAGCACCACCTCAAAAGGTCTACTTCCTACAACAATTTGCTTATGAAATATTCTCTCTTTATGAGAAACTCCACCAAGTGACACCAGCAGACAATGTTAGAGGATTGTATCGTAAGTTGACGGAGGGTAGAGAAAGTGCTGAGGAAAGCAACAGTTTGTTAGCGCTTACCCAGCAAATGATGGAGGGTCTAAGGAGAGACCAGGAGGAAGAGGAAAAACCACTTGTAAATGAGGGTGCGACTGGAGGTCATCTGGCAACAATAAGGGAAGCAGCTCCAGTTTTTGTCCCCTGCTCAGGGGCAGGTACTGCTGAGGGACTGGATAGTCCAGGTGCCAAAAGTAGGACGTTATATAATTGGGTGTACACTCCGAGGCTTCGAGCTGAAATCTTAGCTTTCAAAAAGGACTTGCCTGACCCCCGGAAGATTCTACAAAGGGTTGGACACGGTTATTACTACCTATACAATGACACTGACTGACATAAACCAGTTCTTTGGGTTAATTTTGCCCCCAGATATTTGAAGACCCATAAGGAAAGTTGACGATGAGGCCTTGTTCAAGCATAAGTGGGAAGATTTGACGACAATGGATAGGGATAGAAAAACAGGTGAAAGGCCTGCAGAAGCTATTTTAGAGCTGCCAGGTAATATAGTAAAAAAGAATCGAAGGCCACAATTCCAGCTAGGAAGGTAGATCAGACAGCTATCACTGCTTGCAAACAAAAATCTGATGAAACTACATCTGACTACTTCTCCCGCCTCAGCCAGGTGTTTATTGACTATAGTGGACAGGACGCAACGACTGAGACAGGTCGACAATTACTAGTTCCGACATTTGTTAAAGGATTGTTGCCACCCATCTCCACAAAGTTACAGAGTAGCGAAAGCACGTGGCCTGCTGCAACACCCACACAGATCTTGACTATGGCCTAATATTATGAACATTTGCAGAATAAGATAGAGGAAGAAAAAGATAAGAAAAGAAAAGAACTCAAAGAAAAAGTAATGCTTTCCCAAATAAGCATTAGAGGGGGAGGAAACGGTAGAGGTCCACAGTATAATTATATGCCAGAGCCTACTGGAACACACCCACCTCCACGTCAGCTGGCCCAGGACCAATGCGCGTATTGTAAAGAAACAGGCCGCTGGCGCGCAGATTGTCCTCTTTTACAGCGGAATACAATGGGTCGGGGAAGGGGATTGAGTAGAGGTAGAGGAAGAGTCCCACCCTTCAATGTCTTCGATAACAATAGACAAGCTTTTGCACACAATTTTTCTGGTGACCACTTCCCCGACAATGAATTTGCATGAGATAGCCAGGGACAGGGAAAGGAACCAGTGGAACTTTCAGTTGATCAATCAGGCCCCTATGTCACAGCATCAGTGGTTGGAACTTAGGGAAAATTCTTGGTCGACACAGGGGCCTCTAGAAGTGCCCTCTCACATAAGCTGATTCCTAGGGCGCCCCTGTCTGGCTTATCGGTCACATCTGTAGGATTTGACAGCACGCCCTCTACCAACCCCCTTTCTACTGAGGTGTCCCTGGACTTACAGGGGAACGCAGTGATGGCCTCTTTTCTGCTCCCCCCAAACTGCCCAGACAATTTGATGGGGATTGAGCTCTTAAAGCATTTCAGAGCCATCTTTCGCTGTCCTCCTCAGAAATTCCGAGTTAAACTGTTTGATAATGATTGTCCTCTTGGTTATGAATCCCGCCTTTATCGTCTCACCGATTCAGAACAGCAGGATTTGTCCCAGCTACCTGACACCCTGTGGGCCATCACGGACACCGACGTGGGGGAGATTGTGATGGATCCTGTCCACATAACAGTAAAACAGAATGCACCTCTTCCCCGCCTCCCTCAGAATAAAATTTCTGCAGACTGTGAAAAGGCTCTCATGACTATAGTACAGGATATGATTACAGCTGGGGTAGTTGAGGAAGTTCAGTCTAACATTTGCAATAGCCCCATCCTTCCAGTTTTGAAACGTGCGTCCACTTCTGAGAAAATATACAGTTTTGTCATTGACCTCCGCGCAATTAACAAAATAATGGTCGCACAATATCCTGTGGTCTCTGACATAACAACTATATTGACAATTATCCCCTCAACTGCTACCACCTTCACAGTAATAGACCTCAAGAACGCCTTCTTCTCCATACCAATACATCCTGATTCACGCTATCTTTTTGGTTTCACCATAAAAAACAGATCGTACAGATTCTGTCGGGTTCCTCAAGGTTATACTGAAAGTCCTAGTATCTACAGCCAGGCCCTTAAACAACAGCTCGACCAGATACAGTTACCACCCGGCGCTGTTCTCATCCAATATGCCAATGACATTCTGTTGGCTGCAGACACTCCGGCCCTGGCTCGCACTGCCTCTCTTTCTAATTCCGCATACCTTCGCCGATTTAAAATTACCGATTTGCATAATCTTTATTAATTTGCGCCGCTCCGCTGCTTGCCCTTGCCGCTGCTGCCTGCCTGGCACCACATTTCCCACTGCCGCTCTGCGCTGCGTGTTACTGTGTTCACAATCAATTTGTAAGGTAAAGTGCAGCTGATCGACCCTACGAGGCCACCGGCCATTTTGTTGTTGTTGTTGTTGGTCGCCCTGCCCTAGTCTCCACCCCGCTCCCGCCTTCCCAGCTGACCCGCCCTCGCCCCTCCCCCCTCGCCACCATATATGACAGTAGTTCCCGCGCGCAGCGTTCACGCGCAGCGACCGCGCCCAACCCGCGCCGAAGGTGCGCCAAAGGTAAGCCCGTCTACGCCCGTCCGCGCCTGGACCGCGCCCAGCGCCAGACCCCCTGGCCCTCGCACAGCCCCGCTCCCCCGCGTTACCTACGATGCCGCCTCCCTTTCAGCCCTCAACCCCGGCCGCTCCCTCAACTGCTTCCAAGCCGCTCCTGGACACACCCATGGACCATTCTCCTGCTACTCCTGCAAATTCAGCTGCACCGACATCATCTCCGCTACGACCTCACCACAGATTCCTGACCCCAACCACCTACAATGCATCCTGCTCAACACCCGCTCGATCCACAGACACGCCATCGACCTATGGAATCTACTAGACACCATCGCTCCAGACGTCGCCTTCCTAACGGAAACATGGATGAACGCTTCCTCCGCCCCAGACATCACCATCGCTATCCCTGAAGACTATAAGATCACACGCAAGGACCGCACCGACCACACAGGAGGAGGAATCGCTATCGTCCATAAGAAATCCATCCGCATCTCTACCAGCTCTGACGCCAACCTCGTTAACTCAGAACACCTTCACTTCCAGATCCACATCGACCCCAAGACTACTCTCAGAGGCACCCTCCTCTACAGACCACCAGGACCCCGCGCAAAATTCAGTGAAGACATCACGGACTTCATCACCCCACACGCGCTCCCCTCCAAAGACTACATCCTTCTGGGAGACCTCAACTTTCACCTCGAAAAGATCAACGACCGCAACTCTGCAACCCTCTTAGACAACCTCGCCAACCTCGGACTTAAACAACTTGTCACTACCCCCACCCACATCGCAGGTCACACACTCGACCCCATCTTCACATCCAGCAACCATGTCTCCTTCAGCCACACTACGGATCTCCTCTGGACTGACCACAGCTGCGTTCACTTCACTTACAACAAGCCGAAACCCATCATCCACCTCCAACCAACTCTACAGAGAAACTGGAACAAAATCACCACGGATCAGAACTCCGCATCACTCCTTCGAACCTCCCCAGCCCTCTCTTCTAACGCCAACGAAGCCGCCTCCAACCTCACCCTTTGGTTATCTAACACCGCCGACTCCTTAGCACCGCTTAAAAAACGTCAACACAAACTTGGAAACAAGAAGGCCTCATGGTTCAACGATGATCTCAAGAAGTCCAAGAAACTATGCCGCTCCCTTGAAAAGGCCTGGAAAAAAGACCCATCCACCAGCAACAAGGACGCCTTCAAAAGCGCCACCCGCACTCACCACCAACTGATCCGAAAAGCCAAGAAAACAGCATTCAAGGATCGACTTGACAACAACGCCCACAACAGCAAGGAACTCTTTAACATCGTCAAGGAATTTTCCAACCCCTCGGCCAACTCCAACGACATCACCCCCTCTCAAGCCCTCTGCGACTCCCTAGCCTCATTCTTCCACAACAAGATTGCAGACATCCACAACAGCTTCGACAACAAACCCGGAGACCAACCCACCCAACCATTTGCTGAACATTCTCCCCCCGTGAACACCCTTAACGACTGGAACCCAATCTCCACTGAGGACACAATCCGCCTGATGAATTCCATCCACTCAGGATCACCCACAGACCCATGTCCTCATCACATCTTCAACAAAGCAGACTCCGTCATAGCACCGCACCTCCGAGACGTCATCAACTGCTCCTTCAACTCCGCCACCTTCCCAGAAGACTGGAAACACGCTGAACTCACCGCCCTTCTGAAAAAACCAACAGCAGACCCCACCGAACTCAAAAACTACCGCCCCATCTCGCTTCTTCCATTCCCGGCCAAAGTCATCGAGAAAGCCGTCAACAACCAGCTCGCCGCCTTCCTCGAAACCAACAAATCCCTTGACCCATCACAATCTGGCTTCCGAGCCAAACACAGCACTGAGACCGCCCTCATCGCAGCAACAGACGACATTCGAACTCTACTGGACAATGGAGACACAGTCGCCCTCATCCTCCTTGACCTCTCTGCAGCATTCGACACAGTCTGCCACAACACCCTTCTACAACGCCTCAATAACATCGGAATCCAAGGAAAAGCACTTGAATGGATCACCTCGTTCCTCACCGGAAGAACCCAAAGAGTTCGCCTCCCACCATTCAAATCCGAGGCCTCTGAAGTCATCTGCGGCGTACCTCAAGGATCCTCACTCAGTCCCACCCTCTTCAACGTATACATGAGCCCCCTCGCAGCCATCGCCCGCCAACACAACCTCAACATCATCTCTTACGCGGATGACACTCAACTGATCCTTTCTCTCACCAAGGACCCCAGCACCGCCAAAACTAACTTACACGAAGGAATGAAAGAAGTCGCCGAATGGATGAAACAAAGCCGTCTGAAACTGAACTCAGACAAAACATAAGTCCTCATCTTAGGCACATCCCCCTCCGCATGGGACGACTCCTGGTGGCCGGAAGCCCTCGGAAAAGCACCCATCCCAACAGACCACGCACGGAACCTTGGCGTCATCCTGGATTCTTCACTCTCAATGAACAGACAAGTCAGCGCCGTATCCTCTTCCTGCTTTAACATTCTTCGCATGCTCAGAAAAACATTTCGCTGGATCCCCCCCGAAACAAGGAAAACAGTCACCCACGCTCTAGTCACGAGCCGACTGGACTACGGAAACACCCTCTACGCAGGTACCACCGCTAAACTCCAGAAGAAACTACAACGAATCCAAAATGCCTCAGCCAGGTTGATATTAGACATCCCACGCAACGAACACATCTCTGGTCACCTTAAAGACCTCCACTGGCTTCCCGTCAATAAGAGGATCACTTTCCGACTGCTTACCCACGCACACAAATCACTCTACGACATCGGACCAGATTGCCTCAACTCTCGACTGTCCTTCTACACCCCCCCCCGCCAAGCAGCTTAAAACATGGATATTCGACAAATAATCCCCCTCCCCTTCCTAAGCGCCTTGAAACCCTCTGGGTATGTAGTGCGCTATACAAATTTTATGACTTGACTTGACTTGACTTACTACACTATGCTTTTTGGCATCACAGAGCCATAAGGTATCCACACTACAGAGATGTGCGACCCTGAACCCTGCCACACTCCTGCCCACACCAGATTCTGACATCCCAGACATTCCACATGACTGCCTCTTTCGAACAGAAGAACAGACTAAGGGACGGGTTGACTTTAAAGACACCACTCTCACAGAACAGGATGGGCAATTGTGAGTGGACGGGTCTTGTATTAAACTTTCAAACGGTACCACATCTGCTGCCTATGCCGTCACCACTACCAACACCATTGTTGAGACTGCACACATACCTCAGAAATCGGCCCAGGCCGCAGAACTTATAGCTCTCACCCGCACTTGTATCCTTAGCCAGGATCTCCCTGTCACCATTTATACCGACAGCCAATACGCCTTTGGAGTAGCCCACAGTTTTGGTATCCTTTGGAAAGATAGAGGGTTCTTAACATCACATGGTACGTCCATTCAGCATGGTGATTTAGTCACTGCATTGCTCCAAGCCTTGACACTACCCAGAACATTAGCTATTGTTAAATGCAACACACACAAGAAGGTCACAGACGAAATAGGGTTAGGAAATGCTTTTGCTGATGAGACAGCCCGGGCTACTGCACAGGAAAGAATACATACCCCTATGTATATAGTAAAATCCCAAGCAGAGAAATGGCATGATGTTAGACAACAGATCAGGGACATCCAGTCCACTGCCACCTCTGAAGAACTTCAAAATTGGGAGAAGGAGGGCATGCTTGATGAAGAAAATTGTTGGCAATCCAAAGATGCAAAACTTTGGAAATTACCAAATGCTTATCTCCTCCCATTGTTGAACATGACTCATTTGCCAGCACACACCAATGCTGCCACCATGACTAAACTATTACAGGAAGTGTGGGATAACAACCAACTCTGGTCTACTGCCTCCAGGCTGGTCCAACAGTGTTTGGTTTGTCTCCGCTACAATGTAGGCAAAGGGACTCGGGTACCACGAGCATGATATACCATCCCTACATCACCTTTCGAAGTCTTGCAGATGGATTATATCCAAATGAAATGATGCAACAACCTTAAATATGTTTTGGTGGTTGTTTGCGCGTTCAGCAAATGGGTGAAGGCTTACTCGGTCAGAGACAACACTGCCCTAACCACCGCGAAGATATTGCTGAAGGAATTCTTTCCCGGCTACGGCCTTTGCCGGGTCCTATGGAATGACAGTAAATGTAAATGTGTGGGACTTGTAAAGCGCACTGTTGCCCGGGAGCGTCCTGGCGCTGAAGACCGCTGGGGAACCCGTCCTGGCTTTCCCTGTGAGATGGTCCCTTCTGTGTATCTCCAAGGTGAAACCAGGCATCCCCGGCGTCTGTGGGGGGCCGTTGTAGAGATGAGGCAAGCTTACTGCCCAGAGTTGCCGAGTGTGATCCCTGGTTAGAGTAGGCACCGAGGCGAGAATTATCGAGTCCGTAGACCCTGGTCCACGACCCTGCCGCGTCGGGAATTGAACCCGGGTCCCAGGCCGTTCTCTGCTTCCGGGTCTGCCGCCTTTAACCAGTGAGCCACACCCCTCCACAGTGGGAGTGAAGGAATGAAAGAACAGCCGAGTGGATGAAGCAAAGCCGTCTGAAACTGAATTCTGACAAAACAGAAGTCCTTATCTTAGGCACCTCCCCCTCTGCCTGGGACGACTCTTGGTGGCCAGAGTCCCTCGGAAAAGCACCCATCCCGGCGGACCACGCACGGAACCTGGGCGTCATTCTGGACTCCTCACTCTCGATGACCAGACAAGTCAATGCCGTTTCATCTTCTTGCTTCAAAATTCTTCGCATGCTCAAAAAAACATTTCGCTGGATCCCCACCGAAACCAGAAAAACGGTCACCCACGCACTGGTTACAAGCCGACTGGACTACGGAAACACCCTTTACGCCGGTACCACCGCAAAACTTCAGAAAAAACTCCAACACATCCAGAACGCTTCAGCCAGACTCATACTAGACATCCCGCGCAATGACCACATTTCTGGTCACCTGAAAAACCTCCACTGGCTCCCCGTCAATAAGAGGATAACATTCCGCCTCCTATCCCACGCACACAAAGCACTTTACGAACTTGGACCTGAATGCCTCAACACACGACTTTCCTTCTACACCCCCTCTCGCGAGCTACGCTCCTCCAACCAAGCCCTGGCTGCTGTACCTCGCATCAACAAAACCACCATGGGAGGAAGATCCTTCTCCTACATGGCGGCTAAAACCTGGAACTCACTTCCCATTCACCTTCGCCTCACTCAAAACCATCTAGCATTCAGAAAGCAACTTAAAACCTGGGGGCATATTACCAAGCAATAGCGATAATTATCGCTATTGCTTGGTTAGAGACAAAAATTTACTGCAGCGCTGCGGCGATTTTTACCGCAAATAAACCTTGGTATTACCAAGGTTTAACGCAAATGCGGTAAAAATCGCCGCAAAGCATGAATATCACTGAAAAGTCAGCGGTATTCATGCATTAGCGAGCTAATGCTCTTAGCCATGTTATCCACCTCCCATTGGATAACATGGCTAAGAACTGCTCAGGGCAGGTGTTAGCTTTTGGAGATATTCCCGCTTAGCGCGAATATCTCCAAAAGTTGGTAATAGGAGATAGCGATGTTAGCGACTGTTTTCAGTCTCTAACATCTTGGCACGCCCACTTTGCATCTCATTAGTGATAAATATCACTGACATGCAAAGTGGGGCCCAAGATGGTCGCTATCTCCTACTAGCTGTCGCTAACTGGTGTTAGCTGCAGCTAGGTAATAGGGAGATAATTTTATCTCCGCTTTCTTGGCTTTTAAAGCCAAAAAAGCGGAGATAAACCACCTTGATAATATGCCCCCCGGATATTCGACAAATAATTCCCCACCCCTCCCTAAGCGCCTTGAGACCCTCTGGGTATGTAGCGCGCTATATAAATTTCTGAATTGAATTGAATTGAATTGGAGAAATAGTCATGCATATACTATCAGGATAAGGGGTTCAACAAAAATGTCATGCCGTCTTCCACACCGAATCAGCAGGCCTAGTGGAAAGATACAATGCCACGATCAAATCCAAACTAGCCAAAATAGTAGAAACTACAGGGCTAAAATAGCCAGATGCGCTACCACTGGCCCATCTATCAATAAGATCTGTCCCGCATTCCCGCACCTCATTGACTCCATATGAGGTGGTCTTTGGACGCCCAATGAACATCTGGGGCGCACCCCCGGCTACCACATTGTCTGATTCCCCTTGTGAATTATTGAGTGATTATTTGTCCGTACTTACACAAACTTTGTCTTCCATTCATCAGCAGGTCCACGAAGCATTGCCTGATCGATCCACCGGGCTGGGACACGCCATCCTACCCGGGGATTATGTACTGGTAAAGAACTTTGCCTGCAAAAAGACACTGGAACCCCGGTGGAAAAGACCCCTCCTAGTCCTGCTGACCACCAGAACGGCCCTGTGAGTGGAAGGCAAGAAATCTTGGATCTATGCCGTACACTGCATCACTCAAACCGATCCCACCTTGTCCACCTACAAGGAAGTTTTAACGTGTGACACCCCTGTGTGTGGTCTCCCAGAACCAGAACTGGAATTGTTCAAAGATAACACTGTGCCAACTAAAGAAAGATACAATCTCCGCCCACGCACGGCCTCTGGAGCTCCAGCGACCGGGCAGGTGAGGCGAGCCAAAAAGTTGCAGGGCAGTAGTATTATCTGGAATGGTGGATTGGTATTCCAGGGTAGCGGGGTACTGAGAAGCCTAGCCAGGGAAAAGCAACCACCAGCTACTGGCGACGCGTAGGGCTCAGCTTCACTCTCCAACTGCTGTAGACCCCAAAGAAGACTGATTATGAGCGACAATGAAACAATGAAACTTTCCAACAAGAAGATAGCACTATGCAACAAACTGCATTATAACAGGTCAATAGCTTTAACGACAGTTCTCCTTCTCACTATTATCTTCGCCATCCTCTTCTGGATCATAGCGGAAGGGGCACCAGCCAAGGATACCATATTGCCCAATGATGCCATGCCTCCTGAACACTCCCATGTCTCCTTGTCCCCTGATCACAAAAATAGGCGACGAGAGTTTTGGAACATCACCTTCATCCAAATGTGGAATCAACATAATGAGGTATTGAATAAAACGAAGTGTTGGGTCTGTGGTCTCCTGCCTCACTCCACAGAGAATAACATACCCTTCCTATCTTACTCTTACTCTATACCTGCCTCTTGAGCTGCCTGGATGTCGCTCATCATGGGCGCCCGTCGGTCCAGCGGCCTTTCCGACATCACTCTCCAACAATTGCGAGATGGGTTCTGGCATGACAAAACGGACAATGCTGTTTGCCCAAAGAACAGTTCTACAAGCATGTCTAAGGACGAGAAGGAGGAAATGCTGGTATTCGACTACCAGTAGAATATGCTTCTCCAGCTTCAAAGCAAGGACACTCGCCGAGCGGACCCCACCGCTAGCTGTTGTTCGCATTTCTGGACTAATGTGTATCAGAGGCTTAGGTATTGAGTAGGTTAGGAACAGCTCTTGTGCCATGACAATGACTCTGAATACGACATCTCCACCGCCCCTTGTTGCCTCCCCAAACACCTACTTCGTGTGTGGAACAAAGGCGTACACTTGGCTTCACAAGAACTGGGGAGGCACATGTTACATAGCTTTCCTCCTTCCCCCTGTCTACATAGCTTCTCCTCTTCATCATCGCGCCCGCCGCAGCGACAATGTGGCTGAACAAACAGACACAACCTCTCAACAATTCCTGGATGCCATGAAGAGCATCCTTCCCTTCTGGGGACCAATGGAAAACAGTGGAGCCATTCGCCACCTCACCAGAGTCATGGAAGCCACCGTCAACATCACAGCTGGTATTCTGGCCAACAATACTGTGCGGAGCTCCAAGCGGTACGCCTTGTCACTCTTCAAAATCGCATGGTCCTTGATGTCATCCTAGCTGACCGTGGAGGAGCATGTCGCATCATTGGCACCAGCTGTTGCGTGTATGTTCTGGATCATTCATCATCTGTCTACGAGGCTATTTCCACACTGTATCGAACAGCCTCCGACCTACATCAAGATACAGGCTCATGGTCTCTTTGTTCTTGGATATGGCAACTCCTACTGACATGGGGATGGAAGGCCCTAATGATTATCCTAGTACCTCTTGCACTGATCATCTTCTGCTGTATTTGCCTTCAATGTGGCCCACCACTCTGCGGCCTATGTGCAAATGCTATCAAACCTGGCCCCATGAATGCCCATGTCAAAAACGACAAAATAATGACTGAACGTAAGACACAGCTGTTGATGAACATTGTAATTGACTAAAAATGGTTTCCTCATGCCAAAAGTAGGGACTGTGAAAAAGTGGGTCTATTGTCTTGCCATTCACTCCGCCATTTTGTGATTCACTCTACCATTTTGTGCTGTGCCTTTGTAACTGACCTTCTCTCTGTATCACGAACACTCTGGAGCTCCACTTTTGACCTGCCACATTCCTGCACGGACACTCACACCCTGTTCGTGCTTTGGCCTGCTACAAACTGACCAGCCCGTGCTCAACCAGTCGGACAGGGAGTATCTCAGATGTTTATCGTCCTCATTCTGTACAATACGCCCTGCAGGCGTCCATCAACAGGCCTATCCCTGCTTGCTGTGTAATCATACCTCTCGCCTGTGCCCTGCAGTGGTCCAAACAACTAATATTTGTGGACTTATTTGTATAAACATGCTTTTCGCCTACACCCTGCAGGGGCCTCACCGTTACCTGTGCTTATCAGATTAACCTTTGTTTGACATGTAATCATGCTATGCCCTGCAGTACCACCTAATCAGATTGACCTCTGTGTACTATGTAATTATAATGTTTTGCCCATGTCCTGCGAAAACCCCCAAAGGCTACTCACCTGCTGATTCTCCAGATTGACTATTGTTTAGGAATGTAATAAAGTATTATTGGTACAACTCCCTTACATGCCTGGGGCAGGATAGAGGGTATATAAAGTGCAGAACCAAAGCACTGTTCAGACTGCCACCTCAGACAGCTAGGGGTGTCTGTTGTTGATGCACCTCTCCATCTCATGAGATTGTAATAAATGTCCTTTCTCTCTGGCTCCAGCGTTGGTCTCAGTTTGCATTCTGGACCCGTGGACTATAGGGTGACCCTGCACCTTTGGTGATCTGCCAAAAGACCCCAAAATCCACACAGTGACGCATTCACCCCCCCCCCGCCCCTTTTTCGTCCCTTTTACAGCCTCCCATGAACAGTTGAAACAAGACATCTGGAGCCATGTTTACTTTCTGTTCTTCTGACTGGTTTCAAGAATCCTGTGAGACTGTTGTAAGGTTAGGAAAACGCAAACCAGCAATTACTAACCCTCTCTATTCTATTTGATACACAGATCATTGATGATACAGGTCAATGAGATTTAGGGTGCTGCAAAAGTATTGTGATGAGAAAACAACTGAAAGTTAAAATAATTGTTGCAATATGCATCGGAGCATATTTACAAGAAGGTGCAGCAGTGTGGCACCACTACTCCTTTGGCTGTGCCATGCTCTGTCACTTTCATAGCACAGGAATGTGACATATTTACAATGATATGTCGCATTTTTGTGCCCTCCCTGCGCTGTTGCACAAACAGCTGCCATGCACCGGCTCAGGCACCCTTGGACTATGGTGCAAGGATGCCTGCGTAATGGGGAGATTGTTTTTGTGCAGGAAGAGGCACCTACAGTCATTGTCCTCTTTCAATGTGTTCTGTAGAATGCAGCATGCATTAAAAGAGGAAAAAAACTGGGAAAAATTAAAACATTTCTCCTCGTTGCACCTTGCTATGTCACCCCTTGTGTGGTGTAGCATACTAACACATTTCAAGGTTTACGAATCCTCGTAAATCTGGAAATGTGTCTGGTTCAATGGGTGTTGCGTGGGAACATCCACAGCAACAGCCTTGGAACGCCCCTTTCACGCAAAGTGCTGTGTATAAAGGGGCCGTATTTGCAAGGACAAGAAAAGTCATGCCTTGTGGCTTTTTTTGTCTTTGTTAATATGGGGCAGTGTAATATGCTGCCAGTTGCATCAAAAAAAGGGACGAACTGGCAGAGCAAGGAGCTTGTACATCTTCCCCATCGTTTTTTACTTCAGTATGTAATATTGTGGAGCACAGTCTATTGTAATATAGTGGGCTTAGATGTTGCTTGCTTGAATATCTTTGCTGAGTGATCATGTAGTTGTGTTTAGCATTGCGGGATTCCTGGCAGCAGAGTGAAATGTCTTAGAACAAATACATTTGCGGAATATAGAAAACATCAAAGACACTAGTGGAAAGCAGCTAATAGCATGATAGCTGGAGGGAGGAGGAGGAAACATGCGAGGACGAGAAACATCAAAGACCCCAACAATCCAACAGATCAGAAATAGAAAAAGAACTGCTAAAACGTAACAATCTAGACAGAGGAGGAATAATACTTGTAAGAGGGTCAGTCGCTGGGGAAAGGAACCACCCACCAAAAGGAGAGACAAATGCAAAAGTTAGCCCCGGAAAGGAAGGGAATTTAGACAGGCACACAAAGGAGCTAATGGGGAATCAGGGGAGTAATTAATGTCCCTAGAGGCGATACAGCATGCCTCGCTGAGCAAAGCATGCATTCCTAGGCTCGACCTAAAAAGCGAGTTAAGGCAGACCAAGGTAACTCTTCCGTGCCTATTCATCTTTGAAATAATCTGGTCCAATGGTGATCTCACATTTGGACTTCCTAGGATTTCATTATGGAGGAATATTGCTTCGACTCATAAAACCCTGATTATTGGATGCTAGGTTGTGGTTTGTTGCCCTGCCAACTTTTAGATTTTAATTGATATTCTGTGCCTGGAGGAAGGTGAACTAGTATTCAATGAATGAATCAAAATGCGCGTCGGCATGGACTCAATATGGAACATTTAGTAACAATAACAGTTGCTATCACAATATTTGTAAGAAGGATTTCAAGAAGTAAGTGTAATTGAATATTGTAGATGTATGCAAATAATGAGGGACTTCCCATACTGTATGAAGAATAATCATAAAAACATCTGGTATAAGTCTTCCATGTTTTATTGTATAGAGGAATTTTTCAGTGGAACACCCTCTTTGAAATGATTCACATATTGAGATATGTTTGTTTTTAGCATGGTCTGAGTGGAGTACATGAGGGGTGAATGGTGTTGGCAGTGTGTGAAATCAAGTCAAAATGTTGAGAAAATGTTAAGTAATTCGTATATCCTATGATGCTGTGCACCCTAGTGGAAATGGATTCTGTGAAATATGATATAAAGATAAAATAAATAAATTATGAAAAATATGAAGTTTGTATTTGTATTTAAATTTATAAAGCCATCTATGCCCACAGGTGTCAAAGCGCTAACCACTGGAAAGAATACTGCTGAAAGTGAACATAGCGCTGCAATATCGGAATCGACAAAGCCATGTTTTTATTGCTTGCAGAAGATCATATAGGAGTTTAAGCTTGCAATGGGGATGGGCATCGTGCTCCACAATTTAGCAGCTGCTACAGAGAAGGAACGACCACCCCATCCGGCTTTCCTGAATCTTGGAAAATTTAACTTCCTAAGAAAGGAAGATTTTAGATGCCTCCTAGGGGAGTACGCATGAATGCTTTCCTCAGAGGTAATGGCCCTGTAGGTGTGGAGCCAAATGAACCACACAGAGCGCTTTAAAAGACACCCACCTCCTAACTGGCAGCCAGGAGAACGTTTGATTTATTGTGTTTCTGGAGAGATGGGCTATTAGTCATTTGCTTGGTTATTTTCCGCTGTTCCCATTCGCACTTTTATGCAAGGGACTCCTTGTGTTAATTTATTTTAACTGTACTCCCCTCTTTCTAGCGACAGGGAACATTCAGGCCACCGAGTGCCACACAAATAGCTTTGCACAACAGTGCAAGAGTGTCTGCGTGAGTGTACTATCGGTTTTGTACTGAAAGGGTACTCTTTCCACACAAAATACTATGCCTAGAAAAACGTACAACTTTTACTACTTTTTATGTGTGCAGTACAGTGCAACACACATGCAATGTTGGGAAATAAAGGAGAAATACAAGTATTTCTCCTTCTAACATCTGCTTCAAAGTAGTGTTTTTTTGGAGCAAAACCCTGTCTACTATTGTTAGGAGATGGGCTTTAGATCAAAAAGCATGCATGGTTGGTAGCACAAGAACACCCACGTACCACACATGTATTGCACCTTTAATGCAGAGTAACACAAAGCAGCGCTTTCTTAAATTCAACAAAAATCTGTTTGTGCAGGTTTGCATCATTTGTGTGTTGCAAACCCGGCAAAAAGGTTTGTAAATCTGGCCCTGAGAGTTCCTATTTATAATGTTAATTTCCCTTCTGAACTGCACAAGTGACTGCAGACAAAGTCATAACTAACCAGTATTGTGAAGAGTAAAGCAGAATTATTTTTTTCAAATTGTGTTTTATAAACTAGAGGATTTCTATTCCTCTTAACCTTAGTGGTATGGCATGCCACACAGTGATGTTGTGAACCTCAACAGTTATTTTGAAGGTTACTACGGCTGTTCAGCTGGATGCCATTAAAAGTTTTATTATGTATTTATGGTCCTCCTTCTGACTGCAGGCTGAAGTTAATCTAAAAACCATAAGGGAGTAGCATGACTAACCTGAGTTGTGCAGCTCGAAGGCTGCCAAAGAAGCTGGGTGCAGTTATGGAGACAACGAAAGAAAAATGATGAAAATGGGGATAAGGGTAAATAGAGCTGGACAAACAGAAAGACTAATAAAGTGAGAGAAGTCAATCAATCAATCAATCAATCAATCAGAGGTTTGTAAAACGCAGCTATTCAACTGTGAGGGTCTCAAGTGGCTGGGTGGCGGCTTCGTAGGTTTCTGGGTCATCTGAAGAGCCAGGTCTTGAGGTCCTTCTTGAACTGGAGTAGTGTGGGGTTTTGACGGAGGTGGAGGGGGAGGTCGTGCCAGGTCTTGTCTGCGAGGTAGAAGGACTTTCCACCCATTCTGGTCTTGTAGATGCTTGGGACGGTGGCCAGAGAGAGGTCGGCTGATCGGAGGTTTCCCTTGGGTGCTTGGAAGGAGAGGTGGTTGTTTGGGTATGCCGGTCCAATGTTGTGGGGAGCCTTATCCGTGTGCATGAGGAGCTTAAAGGTTATTCTTCTTTCGATGGGGAGCCAGTGGAGATCGTGGAGGTGTTGGGTGATGTGGTTGTGACAGGGGGATCTAGGATCAGTCTGGCTGATGCATTCTGGACGGTCTGGAGCTTGCATAGAAGTTTTTTTAAATTAAGATAGAGGGCATAGCCATAGTCCAGTCACTTAGTAATTAGGGTGTGATTGACCATTTTTCTGGATTTGGAGGCTATCATCTGAATGTTTTTCAGCGTATGCGGAGGGTGTTGAAGCAGGTCGAGGATGTGGCATTGATCTGGTGGTTCATGGTGAGTGATGAGTCCAGTATGATGCTGAGGTTTTGTGCAAGGTCTGTCGGGGGGGTTCCAAGTGTGGGGGGGCACCAGCTGTCGTCCAATGCTGACGGAGTGGAGCCAAGGATGAGGACTTCTGTTTTCTCAGAGTTGAGTTTCAGGCAGCTCTTCTTCCTCTAGGTGGCAATGGCTTTCATCCCTTTCATCCCTTATTGGAAGTTGTGCCTGGTGATGTTGGGTTCCTTGGTGAGGGAGAGGATGAGCTGGGGTTTGTCGAGGTTGGAGACTATGTTGAGCCCATGATTTCTGATGATGGTTGCGAGGGGGCTATGTAGATGTTGAAAGGAGAGGGTTTGGATGAGGGAGAATCCCTGGGATACTCCACATTTGGTCTCTATTGGTTCTGGGAGGTTGGGCGGGAGTCTGACTCAGTGGGCTCTGTCTGTGAGAAAATTAGAGGGCCTTCCCTAGGATGTCGGCATTGTGGAGTCTAGGGGCTAGTGTGCGGTGGAGGACGGTGTTGAAGGTAGCTGATAGGTCCAGGAGGATGAGGGCTGGCATTTGGTCCTGGTCGAGGAGGGTGCAGATGTCATCTGGTAGGGCGGTCTCAGTGCTGTGGTTGCTGCAGAATCTGGATTGGGAGATGTTCAGGATGTTGTTGGTTTTGATGAAGTTTGCTAGCTGGGTGTTGACAGCTTTTTTTATGATCTTCGCTGTGTGAAATGGTCCTCAAACTCTTGAGGTCTGCCGGGGCTTAGGAGAGTTTCTTCAGGAGCGGGTTGACTTCAGCGTGTTTCCAGTCATCGGGGAATGTGGCGGTCTTGAGGGAGTAGTTGATCGTCTGGCACAGTTGAGGTGCAATGGTCCTGGCCGCTCTGTGGAAGATGTGGGGGAGACAGGGGTCTGAGGGTGTTCCTCAGTGGATGCTATTCATGGTATTCAAGGTGTCTTCTGTCGTGAGCGGGGTCAAGGTGAGTAGGGTCTGTTAGGTGGCATTGCTGGGTGTGGGGGCTGAAGCGTACAGAGGTCTTGGTCATCGAAGTTGTCATAGAGGTTCTTAATCTTGAGGTGAAAAAGGTGCTGAGTCTGTTGCAGGGGTTTATGGAGGGTGGGATGTCTGTTGTTTTGCTGGTGGGTTTGGCAAATTCCTGGATGATGGAGAAGAGTTCTTAGGAGTTGTGGGCATTGGTGAGGATTCTGTCTTGGAGGAAGTTTTTTTTGTGTGGATTTGATGAGTTGGTTGTGTGATGTGGTAGCGTTTGTCCAGGTTCTGCAGGGAGGCGTTGCCTGTAATTGTATACTGAGGGGGGGGGGAGGTTTGAAGGAGAAATGGATGCATGGATGCAGTGGTGGTACGTCCTAAGAAGTTACTAGGTGTGGTTGTCGGAAATGCTGTTTCCTCCTGCGAAGACGAGGTCGAGTGTGTGTCCTGCTGTGTGTGTGTGGGTGAGGGGACAAGTTGCTTCAGTCCTGTGTTGGCGAGGTTATCTATGAGGGCGGTGGTGTTGGGGTCGCTGTGGTTGTCCAGGTGGAAGTTAAGGTCTCTGAGTAGTATGTAGTCTGCAGAGGTGAGGGCCTGGGGTGCAATGGGGTCAGCAAGGGTGTTGGTGTAAGAAGCACGGGGCCAAGCGCCTTACATATGAGGGTTCCTCTGGGAGTCTTTTTGGGGTTGGTTTGGGTCTGGAAGTGGAGATGTTCCCTGAGGGTTGTAGTGTCATCTGGGTCCATGGATGTCATGCAGAGGGAATTTTTGTGGATGATGGCGATGCCTCCTCCTAGGCAGGTGGGTGGTCTTTTCTCAGGATCTAGTATCCATCAGGAATGGCGGTTGCAATGTCGGTCACAGAGTTGGTGTTAGTCCAGGTTACTGTGAAGAAGCCGACGTCTGGCATGTTGAAGAGGTCCCACATTTCTGTGGCGTGCCTGTGTAGGGAGCACAAGTTCAGGAGGATGCAGTTCAGTTGTTTGTGTGCGGTGGCTTCAGGTAGGCTAGGGGCTGCTGCTGGGGTCTGGAGATGGGTGAAGGTGCAGGGGCCGTGTCGACAGTAGACAGGGCCTTGGGTGTTACCCGGGTCGGAAGCTGGCAGTTGGTGCTTTATTGGGATTGAGAGAGTGTAGGGTTGGCAGGCTTAGTGGAGGTGGGTTGGAGGATCAGGGTCTCTGATGATGGTCAGGGCGCGGATGGGCACAGACTGGCTTGCCTTTGGTACGCTAGTGTCATGCCCACTGTGTGCATCCGCACAGTGGCTGTTATTAAGTAGGGTTTGGGGGGATGGCAGCTGAGTGGCGGGAGAAGGAAGTAATGACACACTGGAGTGGGGAGGGGCCACAGGGGCAGGGAGCGCAGGAATGAGAGAGCGCAGAAAAGAGAAAGCAGGAACAAAAGAGAAAGAGGGAGCACACAAGGGAGAGCAAAAAGAGAAAAGAGGGAGCAAAAAAGCGAAAATAAGGCAAAGAGAGAGCAAAAAGCAAGAAGAGGGCACAGAAAAAGAGCAGAACAGCAGAAGAGCAGAGTGCTCTCCCACTGGACCACCATGGGTGAGGCGCAGGCAGGAGCCTGCGGATGGAGTGGAGCTATGCGGGGGAGAGCAGTCATACTGACCAGGTCAGTGGTCTTGCTCTTTTTGCCGCGCAGCAGCTGACATTACATAGGGGTGGGGGGTAGAGCGGTCAGCTGGCAGGTGGGAGCGGGAAGGAAGGACACACTGGAGGGGAAGGGCCCGCGGGGACTGCAGCGGCGCCGAGCATGGGAAAGAGAGCGAGCAGAAAAGAGAAAGCAGGAACAAAAGAGAAAGAGAAGGCAAAAAAGAAAGAGCAAAAAAGCGAAAAGAGGGCAAGGAGAGCAAAGAGTGAGAAAGAGAGAGCAAAAAGTGAAAAGAGGGAAAAGAGAGAGCAAAAAAGTGAGAAGAAGGCACAGAAAAAGAGAGGCACATCAGAAGAATAGAGAGCTTTCCCACTGGACGACCAGGGATGAGGCGCAGGCAAGAGCCTGAGGGTGGAGGAGGGCCTTGAACACCTACCTGGCACGAGTATCCAGGCTTGGCGGGTAGTACTCTTATGGTGGAGACAAAATACAAAGAGAAAGGAAGGAAGGGAAGGGAAGGGAAGGAAGGAAGGAAGGAAGGAAGGAAGGAAGGAAGGAAGGAAGGAAGGAAGGAAGGAAGGAAGGAAGGAAGGAAGGAAGGAAGGAAGGAAGGAAGGAAGGAAGGAAGGAAGGAAGGAAGGAAGGAAGGGAGTAAGTTCAGGGAGTGTGTTTTACACTAAATTCAGCAAATAATGCATCTCCTGAATTGAAAGTTTTTATAGAGACTGCTGTGCCAATAGAAAACGGAGCTCATGATATATACCTTTATGTGTACATATGTGTGCATATTGCTATTCTCATGGGTTGTTATACCAAGGACGTACAGACAATCTGATCCATGATCCATGTTATATCTTCCTCTACCAATTCTTTTGGTATATTAGCAGGCTACAACAAAGGACTTTGGGCCTTATTTATGAGGGCCTGTGCTGCAGTTGCATAACATTTTTGTGAGGCTGCAGCAGCGTAAACAATGCACCGCACTGCGCCACACTGCGCCCTAGTTACAAAGTGATGCATCTATGCTGATGCGTCACTTTGTAAACCCCTGCACTACAATATACATGCGTCAGATTTAATGTATGCAGGGTGGGCGTTCCCCCGTAAAAAAGCCATGAGATTCTAATTTATATTCAAATCTATGAGATTTCACTGCCCATTCCTAGGATTTGACTCCGTCACAGTCCTTACACAAGCTTCAAGTAGGTGTAAGGAGTGACGCAGGGCCCTTTACATGGGACTCATCATGTTTGTAATGGCACATTGCTGGAGTTGCGTCAGTTTACTGACACACTCCAGCAATGCCTCATTACTGCGCCACCAGATACTTCAGGATTCCTGAGGTATCTGTGAAATCTTTGCGACATGAAGTGCCGTAGTGTAAATATGGCGCATCTATGGTGTCACAAGGATGGTGCTATAAAAAGTGATCCACTGAACTGTTGTGTAGCTTGCACACAACTCTTTTTGTTCTTGATTGTGAATTTTTTGGTGCTTTTTTAGTTGAATTTGAGCTTTTTTGGCTAAATTTGAGGGTGCTCCCGGGGTGGCGTTTTCCATCCTCTGGGTACGTCACTGTCGTAATGCTTTGAAGTGCTTCCCAAAAACATTTTGTTGCATCCCCTTGGGCACTCCTTCTTTCCTCATAAAAGGATTCTGTTGTGTTTTCTTTTCTCCTCTTTGTAATAATCACATTAATTCATGGATTATGCTAAATAAAATTCTTTTAATTGTTTTGGCTTGTTTTGAAATTCATTTCATTACATTGTTTTCTTGCAAAGAAGTAGAACACTGTTGAGGTTATTTGATAGAGAATAGTAAAGCAATTGAATACAGAGGAATATACGTTACTCCGTTCACTGATCCTGCTATTTACAGAAAGAAAATGTAGTTAGACTTTTTCAGGAGCACAGGAAGGTGGATTGGGTGGAGCTCAGTGGTAAGATCATTCACAATTGATGCCGCATCACCAGATGTGTCTTAAAACACATTTATCTGGAACTTGGGAGTTTCGAATCTTAGTTATGTTTCGGTTCTGAACCCTTTAGAGCTTCTTGAAGTAGTAAATATAATGGTAATTTATGTGGGCTGGTGGCAGGGTTTCATATTTGAGACGGGCGAGGATGAGGGGGATTCTGACCTCCAGGGAACCCCATGAAACTCCTTGATGACGGGAGCGATGTGGGTGAGCAAGTGTAAATATGCATTTAGAGGAGACAAAGAAGACCGAAGTAAGTGGCAGATGTATCAAGATTCCATTTTGCGATTTCTAAATAGCGATTTTTAAGGAATCGCTATTTAGAAATCGCAAAATGCGATGTATGTAAAAAATCGCAATTTTTTAGCGATTTCTTAATCTTCCTTGTTTGCGAATTCGCAATTTGCGAATTTGTAATTAAGGAATAATTTCCCATTCATTCCTATTGGCCAGTAGGCCCATAGGAATGATTGTGAAATTAATCTCAATTTGCGATTCGCAATTTGCTAATCGCAAATTGAGAATAATTTCAAGGGTGCAGGGGTGTCTCAAGGACACCCTGCTGCACCCCTGAAATGTACATGTGTGTGCATATGGGGCACTTACATGCCCTATGGGCATGTGTGTGCGTCACATGCCACCTTCAAAAATGCCAAATTGTGCTTTTTTAACCCCTTTGCTGCTCATGACGAGCTCAGCTCGTCATGCAGTACACTGGTCGTGTGCTCATGACGAGCTGAGCTCGTCATGAACAATGCAATCCTGCATTCCTTAGCACACAGCGGGAAAATGCACCGCATGCATGTGGTTAAAAGAATTCGCAAATTAACATCAACTACAAGTTGGTGTTAATTTGCGATTTCTTAACAAAAATTCGCAATTGAAAAATGCTACATACATAGCATTTAAGGAATCGCAAAATTGTGATTCCTTAAATGCTATGGCAAAATTAGGAATCGCAAATTTTTGATGCATGCCAAAATATGCAAATAGACCATGCAAATTTCGGCCTTTGCGATTTGCAAACGGTTTGATACATCTAGGCCTAAGCTTCTTAAAATTACATTTTCATTTTCAATGCAGAATAGAATCAGACTTAAATAGCTAAGTGGATGTCCTTGAGGGGAGCATGGGTTTTATTTTTACATTGTGGTCTCAGGTGGTTCATTTACCAGACATCAGCAACATATGGCAATGGCATATGATGAAGGAAGCTTAGGGACAGCAGGGACTCAAAGTCATTTTTCCTTGCTCCTTCGCTACTTGTGCTTTTGCCAAACCAGCACTAATCCTGCAAAGTGGTCCTGCATCGAACTGCATTGTGGTGTGGTAATTTACCTATAGAAAGCGTGCATCCCCATGCTGAAATGCAATGTACTGAGGGGCATATTCTCAAGAATGTGTGATAACCATCGCAAAAGTAACTTAACGCAACCACCAACATCGCACTATATCGTGGGAAAATTACGCCGTGTTAACGAAGCATTCTCAACACGGCGGCACCATGCGATATTCTCCAGATAACGCATCAAACAATTGCGTTAAAATCAACACCACGCCGCAAAAATATGAAACACGAATGCAAAAAGAGCTGCGATTAGGCCAATCGTAATACAAAAATCAGGGAAAACCAGCTACAGGCCTGCAATTCACACGCGTCAGGCGGGAAAAATCACCATAAAAGTAAAAATAAAACATGACAAACAAATGCCAAACAACAGCGAAGCACAATGGATGTTGCTGGAGCAAGTACGGAGGAGAACCAGAACCCCAGAAGCCCCCCGGAGCACCTGCCTGGGACCTCGGGGTCAGGGAAGGCCAAGGAGAAGAACAGAAGGAGGAAGCGCTTCAGTCTGCAGGAAAACAGGATCCTGATAATGGAGGTGGTCGAACACCATCAACAACTGTTTGTCACCTCCACTGTGTCATTGGCATTAAAAAATTGACTATGGCAGTCCATAGTGGACAAGGTGAATGCAGTGGGAGTGCTGCAGAGGTCAAGAGGCGCTGAAATGACGTCAAGCGCAAAACCTAGCCAAAAATCACCAACAACCAGAAGGTAGCAATGCAGACTGGAGGTGGGAGTCCTGCGCCACAGGAGGAGCTGGATGATATAGAGGAAATGGTGTCCACAGTCATCAGTGGGGAGACGGTGGCTGGAGTCAGGGGACCGGACACTGCTCAACATGAACGGACACAACAGCCGCAGGGTGAGTAACGACCATGGATTGGGGGGATGGGGGAAGATGGGCACAATGGCGCACATGCACAATTGAGATGAGCACATCTGCTGACAAACCATGCCCCAGCCCCCAACTCCCACTGAGAGACCAATGTACCCAACTATGCAACATCTCAGCACTGTAGAAGCACAGAAGTCAAAGGCACATCGCAGAAAAGGATACAGGGCAGCAAAATTAGAGCAGCAGGGGCCACTCCCCCAAAATGCAGCACACACACATAACATGCAGAGCACATCAACACTGACATCAATTTGGCACAAACCGCAACACATGCACAACAGAACACTGGACACAACTGGCGCCGACTGGGTGTAGACACTGGCCAATCACAAGTGGCATTGTAGGGAAATGTAAGTTGATAATGTACAAGTACAAACACACACACGTCCATTGTCGAAATGTCCACTGTCCCCCATGAAATAGGCAGCTCCTCCCAAACAGCCACAATATACACAGTCATGCAGTCTGTATGTAAACATACATATCGCCCTTCACATTGCAGAGGGACAATCAACACCTTCTGCAGAGCAGCCCGAACCTCTCTTCTCTGATGACTAAGAGGACCACCACAGCTTCAACTCCGACGCCCTCCAAGAGTTCATTGACAGCCTCCGCAACCCTACTCCAGGAGCAGGGCAGCACTGCTGTAACGAGGACACCCCACTCCCTGCACAGACCACACAGCAGGCAGCACCCACCATCACGGCTGCCTCCCAGGACCCCCATGAAGAACACATGGCGTTCCAACGCCATGTGTTGGGATGCCAGGAGCAGCTGGCTGAACAGATGCAGGTGGGCTATGACTGCCTGGCTGAAAAACTAGGGGGCATATTACCAAGCAATAGGGCTAATTATCGCTATTGCTTGGTTAGAGACAAAAATGTACCGCTAAACTGCGGCGATTTTTATCGCAAATAAACCTTGGTATTACCAAGGTTTATCGCAAATGCGATAAAAATCACCTGCAATGCATGAATATCGCTGAAAAGTCAGCGATATTCATGCATTACCGAGCTAATGCTCTTAGCCATGTTATCCACCTCCCATTGGATAACATGGCTAAGAACTGCTCAGGGCAGGTGTTAGCTTAGCGCGAATATCTCCAAAAGTTGGTAATAGGAGATAGCGATGTTAACGACTGTTTCCAGTCGCTAACATCTTGGCACGCCCACTTTGCATGTCATTAGTGATAAATATCACTGACATGCAAAGTGGGGCCAAGATGGTCGCTATCTCCTACTAGCTGTCGCTAACTTGTGTTAGCGACAGCTAGGTAATAGGGAGATCATTTTATCGCCGCTTTCTTGGCTTTTAAAGCCAAAAAAGCGGAGATAACCCCCTTGATAATATGCCCAGTGATGCCATACGTGGGTGTCTAAGTCCCATCAGGGACCACTCACGGTCCCAAACGGACACCCACAGTTCGCTCCTTGCTCTCCAACGGACCATGGCTGACATCGCTGGAGCCCTGACTCAGAGAATAGAACAACTGTCCAGTCAGAGTGGCTCCTGCGATGTCACATGGGAGTTGGGACACATGTGGAGGTTAATGGAGACCATGGAGAGGGGCAATGCAGAAAGCGCGGCTGCCACGGCTGCACACCAGCGAGTGGTAGCTAGGTTCCTCAATAACCTCAAAACCATCCTCATGGCATTGCTACCACAAGGCCTGGCACTGATGCATGCTGCTGCTACCACTACATCACAGTGTTGTTTAAATGCCCCTCACACACCAACAGGCCCCTTGGTGTCATGCTTCATCATCGGGGCCTTCGCACTCCTCTACGGGATGCGGCGTGCTACGACTCGCGAATACGCAGGAGCACTTTGAAGTGGACTATGTGTGGGGGTGTGTGTAGGATCAGAAATGTGAGTGAGGTGAGGTGAAAAAAGTGAAAAGTTAAAAAATACCTGGCACGTGGGAGGAATTTTTTTTTTTAATTTAATCCCCGGCTGGTATTATTAAAAGAAGTGCAGGGCATGGTTAGATAGATACGAGTTAAGGTATCAAAAACCACTAGTATAGTGTCAACATGTTTCGGAGGCCACAGCCTCCTTCTTCAGGACAAGGGTTATGCACTTACCCTCCCCTTACTCACATGCAGAATGTAAAAGTGTATTAAAAAATTAATAAAATTACCACAATGTGTAATATTCCTAACAGTGTTTTTTGTGTTAGCGAATGCAGTTGCGCCCAGTTGGCGAAAGAACTTAGAGTTCTAAAATATAAGACCTCATGAGCCTAAGCGTATATTGGGGATCCTTCCTTCCTGCTCAGAAAAGACGGTTACTGCATCAGCAATTCGCCTGCCTTCCCTCAACGCGGCTCCGATGACATCATCGGAGCCGCGTTGAGGGAAGGCAGGCGAATTGCTGATGCAGTAACCGTCTTTTCTGAGCAGGAAGGAAGGATCCCCAATATACGCTTAGGCTCATGAGGTCTTATATTTTAGAACTCTAAGTTCTTTCGCCAACTGGGCGCAACTGCATTCGCTAACACAAAAAACACTGTTAGGAATATTACACATTGTGGTAATTTTATTAATTTTTGAATACACTTTTACATTCTGCATGTGAGTAAGGGGAGGGTAAGTGCATAACCCTTGTCCTGAAGAAGGAGGCTGTGACCTCCGAAACATGTTGACACTATACTAGTGGTTTTTGATACCTTAACTCGTATCTATCTAACCACGCCCTGCACTTCTTTTAATAATACCAGCCGGGGATTACATTAAAAAAAAAAATTCCTCCCACGTGCCAGGTATTTTTTAACTATTCACTTTTTTCACCTCACCTCACTCACATTTCTGATCCTACACACACCCCCACACATAGTCCACTTCAAAGTGCTCCTGCGTATTCGCGAGTCGTAGCACGCCGCATCCCGTAGAGGGGTGCGAAGGCCCCGATGATGAAGCATGACACCAAGGGGCCTGTTGGTGTGTGAGGGGCATTTAAACAACACTGTGTGTTTTCCCATCACTTTAAGGATCACCACCACCTTGAGTGGATTCCACTTTGTTTATGTATACATTCAGGGAGACTGAATCCGCTGACTCTCTCTCTCCCCCCTTCTGTTATAATTCGCTACCACTACATCCACATCTCCGCCCCCTGAAGTGTCAGTGCCACACAGTGAGGCAGACATTCCACCTCCGGCCCCTGAGGTGTCACCGCCACACAGTGCTGGAGAAAGGCCAGCACCACCCACACGTGAGGCACATGGAACAGCAGAGGACAAAGATGTGGATGAAACTGCCTTTGCAGTAAGAAGAACGCAGTAGCATTCATCGCCATATTGCCGGTTTCAGCTTTGTTCTGCCCTCTGCATTATCACCTTCCACTGCCCTCCGATGCACTCTGCGACACTCACCTTGGACCTCGCATTGAACTGCCATATTCTGTTTTATCGCCAATTACACAACAAACAGACTGCGTACTGAACTCTTCCTCTTCCTTTGGACTTGTCATTCCCTGAAGGACTCTGGATGGCCCTCCACGGGCCAACATTGTGAATTGGTGTTTGCATGGCCCTGCACTGCTCCAGATGCAACACTCCACTGAAAGTGCATAAAAAATTCCGAATCATACAGATGTGCTGTGTCTATGGTCTTGGTCTATGGTGCGGTAGTATGGATGAATGTGGGGTCAGTGTATTCCTCTTACACCCATGTGGCACATGTCGTTGTACTTCAGTGACAGGGTGACACATCGCCAAATGTTGTCCGGGTGGTGCCGACGCAACAACAGCGACACATGCATTTGTTACTTTCTTGTCCAGCCCCGTACGGAACACCGCCCTGGGGGTCATTGTTCACACCCTTATGCTGGACTGGCATATGCCAGGCCAGCCCACTACGTTTACGCACACAGGGGGGGACGACAACACTACATGTCCCAGGTCTACCCTGTATTGAAATACAGATCACAGGTCTATTTGTCAGCATGCCACAGCCACTCCCTCACGGCTGGTTCCCACCCACACCACACCCATCCAGCACACACGTTACAGGATATGTGACTCTGCCAGTAAAAAGATCTGGGCGCACATGCTCTACGCCATTTCCAACCTCTCTTGGGTGTATGCGTGTGGTGTGCAGGTAGGCATGGGGGCCCAGGGTCCTGCGACATCACATTCCGATGGCCCGGAGGTGGCATGATGGCATCCACACCACGATATACAATCATAGAGGATCCATGACTTGCGGGGCACAGACTTGGTGGCACAGGATACACTGCAGCCGGCAGGGGACGGTGACTTTTGGTGCACTGAGGTAGGGGCACCTTAAGTGCTGAGAAGGTGTGCAGCCTGCGATGATGTCCCGTCCCGGCGGTCCGGACTTCTCAGGTTTTGTGTGCCCTGCTGGACCGCAGTGTAGGCCTGAGCCAGCGGACAGTGGGGGTCCACCGCCACGTGGCATGGTCTTGTGGGTCACAGAGTTAGTGGCACTTGAGCGGGTGTGCAGCCTGCGATGATGCCCTGTGCACTGGTATGTCCTCTGCCTTGGTGAAATCAAGACTCAGCATCAAAAGTGAGACCTGGTGGCCTGTGGAGCGGGGCTGCATGATGTGGAGGGTGCCATGTCCGCGGGCCAGCCTGTGGCTTGCAGCAGCATGTGGTGGCCCTCTTTTCTGCACGCTGGTGGCGTAATGTGAGAAGTGAGGTATGGGTGCGCAGGGGCGGGCATGCACCGCTGGGCGGAGGGAGGGGCTGGGGTGCAGCTGCCTGGGTGCTCAGGGGCGGGCATGCACTGCTGGGTGGCGGGAGGGGCTGCAGTCCAGCTGCCTGGGTACACAGGGGCAGACAGGCGATGATGTTCTGTGCATTTGTATGTATGAATTGTCTGAAAAAGATTCCCCTTTAGGTGAACTTTTTAAACTAACCTAAATCTGGAAACACACATACACATTCAGTACAAATATCAACACTTCGGAGCAGCAAATGATGTAATCGATACAGTCATACAAAAAATTTACATTTTATTTTTATATATTTAAAACAGGGTTAAAAAACAAATTTAAAAAAACAATATACAATATATAATGGGACAATACATAAGGAAGATAATTCCAATTCATAAGAGGGAAATACAGTAGTCCTAAAACCTATATAGGATCACACTCCAAAATATATTTTTGGTCACTTTAGAAGGAGTTCTTTGTCCAATGACTTAATGTATTTCCACCCAGTAAAGCATCGACGCGTTTCGGTTATGGCAGATATAGATTCAGAGCCAAAAACCTTCCTCAGGAGAAAGCAATAGTATCCCACTATAACCATGTATCTAGAATAAAAATATATACAATATAAGATATACACACTGTGTATTACATGACTGATTACAACAATATAAACATCATTCACAAAATTCTGCTCCTACACATACATACATTCTACCACTAATCACTAAACATGGTCAGCTGCACATTGTTTCCTCATGAGATAACAACATGTTGATGTGTAAAAGTGTTATCACATTCCATATTTCATCACAGGCACAGGTCAACTACACGTAGTTCCCTGTTAAGATAGCCACATGTTGGTATGTTTACATATTTGTATCTAATCACCGGTGTATTTTTAGTGGGTGCAAGGTTCACACAATTGTCCTCACTACATATAGTTCCTTGTTAGGAAAACCACTTGTTGATATATTAGCATATCAGTACCTAATAGCCAATATATTATTAGTAGGCACAAGGTTCTCACAGTTGGTTATAGGAGAACTTTAGTTAGTTGGTCACAGTACCTAATCGCCAATATATTTTTAGTAGGCACAAGGTTCTCACAGTTGGTTATGGGAGAACTCTAGTTAATTGGTCGCATACTATTTAGTTCAAATACGGAACATATTAAGTAGCCAAGTAAAACATGAACCACAAAAGGGGCACAGAACGCTCCTAAATAAACGAGATAAGGTTATTGTTTTAAATTGAGATTACCTTTAGTGAAATCAAGTAAAATCAGTGTCAGTGCTGATGTGGTATACAGCTACCTTCAGCTACCATCCGGTGCCTAAAGAATCAAAGCAAAATGAAGTCTTAGCGATATAAACATAGTGACCACCAAGGTTGTCACATATCTTGCTCTGAAGAGTTGGACTGATTTCATGGGCATATATATTCCCCATATTGGTGAATGACATATCCGTTTTTAGCAGTTATAGCCCTCACTCTACAATTTCTTTCTTTAGATTAATGGAGAGTGGCCAAGCCTCTATATGGTGACTAGCACCACCCAAAAACCATCATGGGAATAAGTCTACAGCAATCAATATTCGTTTCAATATTTACCTCTATTTTTGCTACCAGTGCGTGTAAATATACATTGCACTATTTTCACCTGCGACGTTTAAGTTTCGTTGTTCGTTCTTAATCGTTTTCCTTTTGTAGCTAAACCGCCTGCAGTCTAAGGATTTGTTTTTTAATCCTTAGACTGCAGGCGGTCTAGCTACAAAAGGAAAACGATTAAGAACAAACGACGAAACGTAAACGTCACAGGTGAAAATAGTGCAGTGTATATTTACACGCACTGGTAGCAAAAATAGAGGTAAATATTGAAACGAATATTGGTTGCTGTAGACTTATTCCCATGATGGTTCTTGGGTGGTGCTAGTCACCATATAGAGGCTTGGCTACTCTCCATTAATCTACAGAAGGAAATTGTAGAGTGAGGGCTATAACTGCTAAAAACGGATATGTCATTCACCAATATGGGGAATATATATGCCCATGAAATCAGTCCAACTCTTCAGAGCAAGATATGTGACAACCTTGGTGGTCACTATGTTTATATCGCTAAGACTTCATTTTGCTTTGATTCTTTAGGCACCGGATGGTAGCTGAAGGTAGCTGTATACCACATCAGCACTGACACTGATTTTACTTGATTTTACTAAAGGTAATCTAAATTTAAAACAATAACCTTATCTCGTTTATTTAGGAGCGTTCTGTGCCCCTTTTGCGGTTCATGTTTTAATTGGCTACTTAATATGTTCCGTATTTGAACTAAATAGTATGCGACCAATTAACTAGAGTTCTCCCATAACCAACTGTGAGAACCTTGTGCCTACTAAAAATATATTGGCGATTAGGTACTGTGACCAACTAACTAAAGTTCTCCTATAACCAACTGTGAGAACCTTGTGCCTACTAATAATATATTGGCTATTAGGTACTGATATGCTAATATATCAACAAGTGGTTTTCCTAACAAGGAACTATATGTAGTGAGGACAATTGTGTGAACCTTGCTCCCACTAAAAATACACCGGTGATTAGATACAAATATGTAAACATACCAACATGTGGCTATCTTAACAGGGAACTACGTGTAGTTGACCTGTGCCTGTGATGAACTATGGAATGTGATAACACTTTTACACATCAACATGTTGTTATCTCATGAGGAAACAATGTGCAGCTGACCATGTTTAGTGATTAGTGGTAGAATGTATGTATGTGTAGGAGCAGAATTTTGTGAATGATTTTTATATTTTTGTAATCAGTCATGTAATACACAGTGTGCATATCTTATATTGTATATATTTTTATTCTAGGTACATGGTTATAGTGGGATACTATTGCTTTCTCCTGAGGAAGGTTTTTGGCTCTGAATCTATATCTTCCATAACCGAAACGCGTCGATGCTTTACTGGGTGGAAATACACTAAGTCATTGGACAAAGAACTCCTTCTAAAGTGACCAAAAATATATTTTGGAGTGTGATCCTATATAGGTTTTAGGACTACTGTATCTCCCTCCTATGAATTGGAATTATCTTCCTTATGTATTGTCCCATTATATATTGTATATTGTTTTTTTAAATTTGTTTTTTAACCCTGTTTTTAATATATCAAAATAAAATGGACATTTTTTGTATGACTGTATCGATTACATCATTTGCTGCTCCGGAGTGTTGATATTTGTACTGAATGTGAATGTGTGTTTCCAGATTTAGGTTAGTTTAAAAAGTTCACCCAAAGGGGAATATTTTTCTGACAATTTGTCTTTTGGTACCCTACCCCTTTGGTTTGTTTGGGTCCCTCTCTTTTGTTAGAGACATTTGTATGTATGAGCCATTCATGTATCTTGACTCTGTTTCAGGTGATGTGTCTGTCTCAGATGTGGGACCTGGTGAACTGCACTACATACCGGCATGTAGTTGGCGACACACCGGTGGCAGCAGGTGAGTAGTGTGGTCTGGGGGCGCAGTGTCGGCACTCTCTCTCCCTGTCCCTCTCATCTTTTCTAAATCTCTCTCTCCCTCTCCTGGTCCGTCTATCTCTCTTTCCCCTTCTCTGTCCGACTATCTCTCTCTCTCCCCCTCTATTTCCATCTACCTCTCGCTCCCTCTCTTTCTCTCGCTCTCTCTGTCCCTTGATGTGCTCAGGACACACCTTCTCATCACGATTTTTGTCTTGCAAGCTGTGACCTACGGATTGTCCTGAGGGGAGCCGCCATGTGTCTTCATTTATATTCTGTGTGTATTTTAATACATTTTCATTTGTTGATTCGACGGTAAATGTGTGAGGCTCATTTTTATGACTACACATGCATGTCACCAGATGTGATTGTGGGACATCAGGCGGATTATTTGGTACATCATTCCATGTAGTTGATGTGGCATGTCTTTGGCCGGGGGGGGCGGGGAGTGTTGGTCCTGGGGGTGGTGGCGGTGGGTTTGTGGCCCTCTTGGGTGTCTGGCCTGCATGCTCAATGGTTCCATGGCTTCTGTTGCCCTTCAGGTGTGGCTCTGGGCTGGGCTCCTTTCTTGTGGTGCAGGCTGGGGTCCGACTTTACACCAGGTCAGAGCAGGTGTTAGTTTCCTGCTGCTAACGCGCCTTATCTTTTTTTTTGAGGTTGTATCGCCGATCTGGCTTGTCGTTGAAAATGTTGCGGAGTGGTGTTGTCGCGGATTTTTGCAAGGGAATGCCTACTCTGCATTTCATTAGCAATAGTTTCTGTTAGCACTAGCTTGTGAAAGGGGTGATATATTTATCGCGACTTTGGCTGTGATAAAGTGCCGTTAACTTGGCGATAACTCCTTGAGAATATGCCCCTGCATTTAGCATCTAATGCTGGTGCTTCCAGCCCCTCCCTCATAGTGCTCCAATACCTATGCTATTCACCATCTTTCACTATCCTATGGCTCCCTCTGAGTCCAGTTCAGTTCTAGGCTTTAGTGACACTGACACAAATTATTCTGATTCTTACTAGGTGGCTGACTCTGCTTTTCAGTCTCAGTGAGCCTGCACCAAGTCAGATGCAGCCGAAGACTCGAGTGCTCCATTTAAATGGGATATCAGGAGATAAACTTTGTTTGTTAAGGGGAAATATTTAGTTGAGCACAACCTGAAGCAGCATCAGTGACACGATTGCTACTAAGAATAGCTTAGCCTGTTATTAATACTGACCCATGAGGAGCCCCATCTTTTATTCCATGGGCCTTAAACTCGTCCAATGCATTCAGTAATAGTGGTTGCAACTTGCGTAACAACTCTTACCAAATGCATTGTTTTTTGTGTACCAACATGAGTTAAAACATGTTGGCTCACAAAATTCCCATTCGTAGAGGGGTCGAAATTTGACCTACCATATTAATATGCATGGGGTAGGACATAAATTGCGACCCACTACAAATCGCTGCCTCACAGGGATGTTGGCCTGCTGGGGTCAGGAGACCATCATATCTGTGATTGTTTTTAAATAAAACACTTTTTAATTATGCACCCTGTTTTTCCATACTGAAAAATGGAATGCATTTAAAACAAGCAGAGGCAAAGGCAATAGGTTTTACATGTGAAAGATCTATAGGCTTTGTTAATGTTTTTTTTTTTTTTACATGTTACGCAGCAAATAGGGCTGTGGTGCACCAAAGCTTAAAAAAAGCACTATGATTTAAGCCATGTTGCACAGCAGCCTACCCTGCAATATGTTAAAAAATATTGACAGAGCCAATAGCTCTCACATAGGCGAAAGCGATCGTCTTACCCAAACGCATGTAGTAAGTGTACAAGTATGGCATGAACGCAGGTCCATAGTGCATTCATTAAGCGTGAAAGAAGAGGGCTCGCTAAGGAGATTCTTTGGTAAGTTCTTAGTACACAAGACGCAGCAAACAAGGCAGCGGATTTGAGTCCTACCATCTGCACAAGCTTACTTTTCGGCTGTGCCATGGGATCTAAGAACAGTATACAGACCTTGTAAGGTCAACGCTACACAATGACGTATGCTTTTAGGTTATACTATAAAGGCTATTTTCTGGAAAGTGGTGGCAGTACTATCATCGTAGGATATAAATTCTAATATCTATACCATCCACAAAGTTTCCAAAACTACCCATTTAAAGGAGTACTTTGCCATACAGTTGCAAAACAGATGGTCTAAGATCCAAAAGGTGCGGCTAAAGTTCACAGAACTGGCCCTCATCCTGGAGATTCGGGAGCTCACTATGAGGTGGAAGTCCCCCAGATGCCCGGCAGTCACTGTCTGGCAGTCTGACATGCTTCAATGGGGGAGAGCAGAGGATGCTGCTTTCCGAAGGGAGGAGGAGACAGGCCCGAGGAAGCAGCCCATCTCGCTGGATTGGGAGGCCATGCTACTTGACCTGGAAACACTGGAGTTGTCTCCTGCACAAGATACTGAGACCCAGTAAGCTATAAGGCTACCTAGATCTCTGCAGGCATTAGGCCCTGTTCGACTGAAATGACAGAACTCTAACCAGTACATTGCTTCCTCCAGGAGGAGGACTATAGGATGAACCCCGGCAACCATAGTGGCTTCCAGGATATGACTGACCAGGAGGGGGTTGGGGAGGGTTGGGGTGGGTGGAAGACGGGGTTTGTTTATGTTACCAGTAGTTTATTTAAATATGCACTACTTTTGAGGTGTCGCTGGGGATGCAACATGTCCATTGCTCGTTTGGTAACATTTCCAGCACTGATATTGACCTTGATAAGCCTGCTCTAGCATGTAAGAGAACGAGTGATAAATTGCTACATGATTCATGTACTGACTTTGATGAAAAGGGGAGAAAAAGATGTATGTAAAAGAGTATTTCCCTAATGCACATGTTATAATGCAGTCACCAATAAAGTGTGTTAAAAAAAAACAGTTGCAATACTCAGCAGAGTGACGAACTCACAGACCACTCAATGTTCTTAATGATATGGGTTGCAACGTTAGGAGCATTCTTGGAATATATCTTCATGAATAAAAAGACAGAGAGGAAAAAATGCACCCGCTCCGAAAGCTTGAAGGAGCAAGCAACTACCAAGCATGAGGAGGTAGCGGGGAGAGGGTAAGCAGCGACGATGCGCGAGGGAGCTTGGAAGCAACAACGAAACAGGAGGGGATGGGAAAGCCAGAGAGGGCTTTCAAACACATACACTCCTATTGAGAGTAGCTTTGCGAGTTGGTGGCCAGTGGAGGGACACTGGCCTCCGAAAGCAGTATTTAGAACAGCCTCTAACACAGGCCGGCCAGATGAAAAACATCAGTACTCAAAGCACAAGAGGAAGCCTGAGGCGAAAGGGTGGTGAGGACCAATAGTGAGTAATTGAATGGTAAGCAAAGGTCAGTAATGGCTGGTTCTAAGCCCCTTCTAAGATTATTTTTTTTAATACACGAATACAAGACATTTTGGAAGCACAGCGCAAGCGCTGTGCAGGCAAAACATACGAAAGATAAAAGTTTCAAAAAACGTTTTTTACCACTAAGCGGTGGTTCAAGGGACCACTGCCTACTCTTAAAAATGTTGACAAAGGAGAAGGGTCCCTAAGGGTGTGAGGGGGTTACAAAGTCCTTTAGGGTGTAGGTAACCTAATAATGATTTAATCAGTTAATAACCATTGGTACATACCATTAGATTTCGCACATTGGAAGGGACGTCCTAAATATGACACTTCCACTTTGTGATTTGGTATGTCGTTGTAAACCTGCGTTGTGATTTTGTAACAAGTTACCGAAAAAACAGGTTGGGTTTTGAACAAACCAATAAGTTATTTTGCGATCTCAAATGCTCCAATTTTGCTAATCTGAATCTTCTCACTTGCAGAATAGCTTTAAACATAAGGCCCAAGACCCACGCATCACATCTCCCTATTTGGGATCAAACCTCTCACTGTAGCGCTGCTGCAGAGCCGCTTACATGCACACGGCTTAGGTCACTGCACTACTGCTGCAGAGCCGCTTACATGCACACGGCTTAGGTCACTGCACTACTGCTGCAGTGCCACTTACATGCACATGGCTTAGGTCACTGTACTACTGCTGGAGTGCCACTTACATGCAAACGGCTTAGGTCACTGCACTACTGCTGGAGCGCCACTTACATGCACACGGCTTAGGTCACTGTACTACTGCTGGAGTGCCACTTACATGCACACGACTTAGGTCACTGCCCTACTGCTGGAGCGCCACTTACATGCACACGGCTTAGGTCACTGTACTACTGCTGGAGTGCCGCTTACATGCAAACGGCTTAGGTCACTGCACTACTGCTGAAGCGCCACTTACATGCACACGGCTTAGGTCACTGCACTACTGCTGGAGTGCCGCTTACATGCACACGCTTAGGTCACTGCACTACTGCTGGAGTGCTACTTACATGAATACGGCATATGTCACTGCACTACTGCTGGAGTGCCGCTTACATGCACACGCTTAGGCCACTGCACTACTGCTGGAGGGCCACTTACATGCAAACGGCTTAGGTCACTGCACTACTGCTGGAGCGCCACTTACATGCACACGGCTTAGGTCACTGCACTACTGCTGCAGTGCCACTTACATGCATACGGTTTAGGTCACTGCACTACTGCTGCAGTGCCACTTACATGCACACGGCTTAGGCCACTGCACTACTGCTGGAGTGCCGCTTACATGCACACGACTTAGGTCACTGCACTACTGCTGGAGTGCCACTTAGGAGAAGCATGGCTCAGTGGTTAGAGGCGGCAGACCCAGAAGCTGAGATCGACCGTGGACCAGGGTTCGATTCCCCGCCTCGGCGGGTCTCGGGCTCAAAATTCCACGGACTCGACAATTCTCGCTCTGGTGCCTACTCAACTCACGGGGTCACACTCTGCGACTCTGGGCAATAGCTTGCTTAATCTCCACTACGACCCCTCGCGGTGGGATGCCTGGCTTTCACCTTGTGGACACCCTGCCGTGGTTTCTCACAGGGGAATACCAGGACGGGTTCCCTAAGCAAGCGCCGGGACGCTTACGGGCAGCTGTGCGCTTTACAAGTCCAGCACATTTACATTTACATTTACTTACATGCACACGACTTAGGTCACTGCACTACTGCTGGAGCGCTACTTACATGCACACGGCTTAGGTCACTGCACTACTGCTGGAGCGCTACTTACATGCACACGACTTAGGCCACTGCACTACTGCTGGAGTGCCACTTACATGCACACGACTTAGGTCACTGCACTACTGCTGGAGCGCTACTTACATGCACACGGCTTAGGTCACTGCACTACTGCTGGAGCGCTACTTACATGCACACGACGTAGGTCACTGCACTACTGCTGGAGTGCCACTTACATGCACACGACTTAGGTCACTGCACTACTGCTGGACTGCCACTGACATGCACACGACTTAGGTCACTGCACTACTGCTGGAGCGCCACTTACATGCACACGACTTAGGTCACTGCACTACTGCTGGAGTGCCACTGACATGCACAGGACTTAGGTCACTGCACTACTGCTGGAGTGCCACTTACATGCACACGGCTTAGGTCACTGCACTACTGCTGGAGTGCCACTTACATGCACACGACTTAGGTCACTACACTACTGCTGGAGTGCCACTTACATGCACACGGCTTAGGTCACTGCACTACTGCTGGAGTGCCACTTACATGCATACAGCTTAGTTCACTGCACTACTGCTGGAGCGCCACTTACATGCAAACGGCTTAGGTCACTGCACTACTGCTGGAGTGCCACTTACATGCACATGACTTAGGTCACTGCACTACTGCTGGAGTGCCACTTACATGCAAACGGCTTAGGTCACTGCACTACTGCTGGAGTGCCACTTACATGCACACGGCTTAGGTCACTGCACTACTGCTGGAGCGCCACTTACATGCACACGGCTTAGGTCACTGCACTACTGCTGGAGTGCCACTTACATGCACATGGCTTAGGTCACTGCACTACTGCTGGAGCGCCACTTACATGCACACGACTTAGGTCACTGCACTACTGCTGGAGTGCCACTTACATGCACACGGCTTAGGTCACTGCACTACTGCTGCAGTGCCACTTACATACATACAGCTTAGGTCACTGCACTACTGCTGGAGTGCCACTTACATGCACACGGCTTAGGTCACTGCACTACTGCTGGAGTGCCACTTACATGCAAACGGCTTAGGTCACTGCACTACTGCTGGAGCGCCACTTACATGCACACGGCTTAGGTCACTGCACTACTGCTGCAGTGCCGCTTACATGCACACGCTTAGGTCACTGCACTACTGCTGGAGTGCCACTTACATGCACATGACTTAGGTCACTGCTCTACTGCTGGAGCGCCACTTACATGCACACGGCTTAGGTCACTGCACTACTGCTGGAGTGCCACTTACATGCACATGACTTAGGTCACTGCTCTACTGCTGGAGTGCTGCTTACATGCAAACGGCTTAGGTCACTGCACTACTGCTGGAGCGCCACTTACATGCACACGGCTTAGGTCACTGCACTACTGCTGGAGTGCCGCTTACATGCCCACGCTTAGGTCACTGCACTACTGCTGGAGTGCCGCTTACATGCAAACGGCTTAGGTCACTGCACTACTGCTGGAGTGCCACTTACATGAATACGGCTTATGTCACTGCACTACTGCTGGAGTGCCGCTTACATGCACACGCTTAGGTCACTGCACTACTGCTGGAGTGCCACTTACATGCAAACGGCTTAGGTCACTGCACTACTGCTGGAGAGCCACTTACATGCACACGGCTTAGGTCACTGCACTACTGCTGGAGCACCACTTACATGCTCACGGCTTAGGTCACTGCACTACTGCTGGAGTGCCACTTACATGCATACGGCTTAGGCCACTGCACTACTGCTGGAGTGCCGCTTACATGCACACGGTTTAGGTCACTGCACTACTGCTGCAGTGCCACTTACATACATACAGCTTAGGTCACTGCACTACTGCTGGAGTGCCACTTACATGCACACGGCTTAGGTCACTGCACTACTGCTGCAGTGCCACTTACATGCATACGGTTTAGGTCACTGCACTACTGCTGCAGTGCAACTTACATGCACATGGCTTAGGCCACTGCACTACTGCTGGAGTGCCGCTTACATGCACACGACTTAGGTCACTGCACTACTGCTGGAGTGCCACTTACATGCACACGACTTAGGTCACTGCACTACTGCTGGAGCACCACTTACATGCACACAACTTAGGTCACTGCACTACTGCTGGAGTGCCACTTACATGCACACGACTTAGGTCACTGCACTACTGCTGGAGCGCTACTTACATGCACACGGCTTAGGTCACTGCACTACTGCTGGAGCGCTACTTACATGCACACCACTTAGGCCACTGCACTACTGCTGGAGTGCCACTTACATGCACACGACTTAGGTCATTGCACTACTGCTGGAGCGCTACTTACATGCACATGGCTTAGGTCACTGCACTACTGCTGGAGCGCTACTTACATGCACACGACGTAGGTCACTGCACTACTGTTGGAGTGCCACTTACATGCACACGACTTAGGTCACTGCACTACTGCTGGACTGCCACTGACATGCACACGACTTAGGTCACTGCACTACTGCTGGAGCGCCACTTACATGCACACGACTTAGGTCACTGCACTACTGCTGGAGTGCCACTGACATGCACACGACTTAGGTCACTGCACTACTGCTGGAGTGCCACTTACATGCACATGGCTTAGGTCACTGCACTACTGCTGGAGTGCCACTTACATGCACACGACTTAAGTCACTACACTACTGCTGGAGTGCCACTTACATGCACACGGCTTAGGTCACTGCACTACTGCTGGAGTGCCACTTACATGCATACGGCTTAGTTCACTGCACTACTGCTGAAGCGCCACTTGCATGCAAACGGCTTAGGTCACTGCACTACTGCTGGAGTGCCACTTACATGCACATGGCTTAGGTCACTGCACTACTGCTGGAGTGCCACTTACATGCAAACGGCTTAGGTCACTGCACTACTGCTGGAGTGCCACTTACATGTACATGGCTTAGGTCACTGCACTACTGCTGGAGTGCCACTTACATGCATATGGCTTGGGCCACTGCACTGCTGCTGGAGCGCCACTTACATGCACACGGCTTAGGTGACTGCACTACTGCTGGAGCGCCACTTACATGCACACGGCTTGGGTCTCTGCACTACTGCTGGAGCGCCACTTACATGCACACGGCTTAGGTCACTGCACTACTGCTGGAGTGCCACTTACATGCACACGACTTAGGTCACTACACTACTGCTGGAGTGCCACTTACATGCACACGGCTTAGGTCACTGCACTACTGCTGGAGCGCCACCTACATGCACACGGCTTAGGTCACTGCACTACTGCTGGAGTGCCACTTACATGCACACGACTTAGGTCACTACACTACTGCTGGAGTGCCACTTACATGCAGACGGCTTAGGTCACTGCACTACTGCTGGAGTGCCACTTACATGCACACGACTTAGGTCACTGCACTACTGCTGCAGTGCCACTTACATGCACATGGCTTAGGTCACTGCACTACTGCTGCACTGCCACCTACATGCACACGGCTTAGGTCACTGCACTACTGCTGCACTGCCACCTACATGCACACGGCTTAGGTCACTGCACTACTGCTGGAGTGCCACTTACATGCACACGACTTAGGTCACTGCACTACTGCTGGAGTGCCACTTACATGCACACGGCTTAGGCCACTGCACTACTGCTGGAGTGCCACTTACATGCTCATGACTTAGGTCACTGCACTACTGCTGGAGCGCCACTTACATGCAAACGGCTTAGGTCACTGCACTACTGCTGGAGCGCCACTTACATGCACGCGGCTTAGGCCTCTGCACTACTGCTGGAGTGCCACTTACATGCATACGGCTTAGGCCTCTGCACTACTACTGCCTCGATGTATTTGGACAAGTGAGTGTTAACGTGTCTCTCGGTCATCTTGCTGAGAAGGGGTAGGAGGGTGATGGGTCGGAGGTTGGAGAGGTCGGTCCATGGAATTGCTACGTTCTTTCGGATAGGGTTCACCACTGCTTTTTTCCATTCCCTGGGCACTGATCCTTCCCTAAGAGAATGATTGATCAGTGTTTGAATATGGGCATGTTCTTGTTTTCATAGAATGATGACCGTCTAGCTGATAAATGATGCGCCACAAGAATTCTAAGTGGGGGTGCCAGAGTGCCCAGCTCCAAGATGGCGACACTCCTGTGAGCCTCCTTCCACCAGGTGTGTAATTCTACCTTATCAGCCCACAATGGGATCCCCGTATGCCTGTCTGCAATGTAGGGATAGGCATACTGTGTCCCCTGGGACCATGATGTACTTGAAGACTGACCAGTGGGAAGGTGCACAGCTCCCAAGGTGGCAGACGACTAAGCAACGACATCAACAAGGTGGCAGGTGCTGAGCGGAGCTCTGGCTTGGACTGACTGCAGCAGTTTCCACGGAGCTGGAGGGTGCAGTTGCCTGCATGAGCCTCGGTGGCTGGCTGAAAGGACTCTGCTGGAAGTGCAGGTGCGGAGAAGCAAGCAACCCGGATGCGGGTCCCGGTGCTTCCGCCCAGCTAAAATGGTGGCACCCGGCCATGGGGCCACAATAGCCTAAGAGGTGCGGCACGCCCAGATCCTGGCATCACTGGTTGTGGATCAGAGCCAAGGGGCACCTGAGGCTGTAAAGGAGAGTGCAAGGGGGAGTCGTCCTGGGGGGGTCGAACAGGCATGGGTGGGACTGTATATGTCGCCACCCCCCTGCTGAGTAGAATGAGGCACGACCTCAGGGGATTGTGGCGGTGGGGTTGGATGAAGGTCTGTCCCCCTGTTTCACCACTGGTGCAGGCTGTGATCACCTACAGCAACTGCAGCTGAGATTAGATGGGCGCTTTGAACTCTGACTTGGTGATGTGTACTGTCAAGGTACTGATGTGCCCTTTTATGTGAATGTTGTAGCAGCGAGGCCCCACATTTACTGCGCCTGGTCTCTGGGAAAGACTGTGAAAGTGGAATTTTCGCAGGTCGGTGGACTTATATCTGGAGTGCTGGGGTCCTCTTTACTCACTGCATTTGGGTGAAATGGGTAAAAGCAGACCAAATTGGCTTTTGAGGCCAGGTGCTCCAATAGAGCTCCTTCAATGACCCAGATGGATGCCCCAGTGGCCTCTTCTGGAGACACTAATGATTCTGATGTAAAACCTTTCTTGCATCATATCCAACAAAGACTCACTGCAATTGACAGCAAGCTTGACACTCTCACAGCAAGAGTGGACAAAATGACAACCGCGATTGACACACATGACAAACGGCTCTTTGCAGCTGGGCCCGCATCTTTTGCCTAGATGATGACTCTGCTAAGAACAGCAAACGGCTGGCAGAAATGGCATACATGCTTGAAGCCATTCGAGTCAAAAATGAAGATTTGAAAGCTCGCTCGTTCTACTGCCGCTTCCTAGTGAAGCAGACCTAGAGGTCCTTGGGATCCCGCCCACTTTCGGTGGCACCACCGTGCACAATCATAGCCGACTCTTTAACTACTGCGACTGCGATGTGGATTTGAAATGTGCCTGAGAGCACCAGCCAATGCCATAGGATGGAAATAGTATCTCTACCCAGACTTTACCAAAGCTGTTCAAGATGCCCAACGTGAACACCTGCTGTTGAAACAGGGTTCGGCTGGCCAGAGTACCCCATGCCATGCTGTATCCTGCAAGGCTTAAAATCACTCCTCAAAACAAGTCACACTTTTTCATGATGCCACAGAATGCCTACGCGTTTGTCAAAACCCTGCCCTTTGAGACCAATGGAGGCCTGCCTGGGGGACGTGCACCCCCCACCCCCATTAGAACTTGAGTGATGTAAAAAAAAACACTTCACAAAGTACGTAACTTGCACAGGCCATGTAGTTGTACTCATCTGATCCAAATATGCCGCCACTCGGATCCCTCTACAACTCAATGGCAACTTCATCATTGCTGATGGAAGGCATGTATCCACTGCTCATGGTTCTTTCGATTGTCTTGATTATTGGATATGTACAGGTGTTGTGGGCGTGAGGATGTGCTCTTTGGGACATCTCCCTCATATATTTTCTGATCATAGCCCAGTTAAGTTGGTGCTTCAGTTGCCGCTAAGTAGGCATCGTACCTTCACATGGCGACTAAACCCCTCCACTTGGCTTGACACTGTTTAAAGATGAACCCCAGGAAGAGATCATTGCCTTTTTTCAAATGAATGACAATTACATGACGTAGATTTGTACTATTTGAGAGACATTTAAAGTTTAACTTTTTTGAGGTGGCAATTGCCAAGCAACATGGAGTCCGCAAGGCACTGATGGAGCGCCTGGACATGCTTGAAAGGGAGAATAAGAGTTTGGAAAACCAGGGAGTAGTGGCGGCTGCTCCTGAAAAGCAGTAGTTGGATGGGGCTGGCTGCCTGACCCCTGCCTCTCCTCTGTCCTCTCTTTGACTTCTTCTGTGCAAACAGGAGGCAGGAAGCACCCGTGCTCCCAGGTTCTCCATAGCCAATCACAACACTGCAATGCAGCATTGTAATTGGTCTGAGGGTTGTGGTTCGGCTCTCAGCCAGGGAATGGGAGCCTGGGCATGTTCGCCACCCAGGCTGTAATGCAGCCTGGGTGAAGAACATGCCTTGTGTGCAGGAATGTTTGTTTGGTCGGCCCAAAAGGGCCGGTCAAACATTCGTGCACACTTACCTAGTGCCCACCACGCATCCCCCTGCTCTGAGAGCAGAGCAGATTTGCCACACCCGACCAAGACGCTGTAGCAGGAACAAATAACATAATAACAACATTGAATTCTTGTCAGTTTTCCTTTTTTTACTGCGAAAAGCAGTGAGGTGATGCTCCTCCGCCTTAGCGGAGGAGCAGCCACCTCCTGGGAGGCAGTCAGCGAACCGCCCGGGGAATGGCTGAACTTCGTACTAAGCTAGCTGAATCTGAGGAGACCGCTGACCAAGAACTCAAACACCTCCATCAATTTGCTGTGGCCAAGGCTTATGGGGAGGGGGGGTGGCTGAGCCCAGGTAGGATGCTCGCCCGGATCCCCCAAATCAAAAAAATTACTGGCAAGATGATACATCCTGGAGGAATTTGTCCAGCAATATACTGCATAAAATATATACTGAAGTACGTTTGAGCCTTCTGAGTATTCCACATATTTTGAGTGCAATGTGCTGGCGTGTTTGGAGGGTCACAGGCATCAATGTCTTGATGCGCTGCTCACTCTAGACGAGGTAGTGGATGCAATCTTGAGTCTCCCCGCCTGCAAGTCTCAGGGAGGTGATTGTCTCACATCAGAGCTCTACAAGGCCTTTTCCTCTATATTTGTCCCAAAGCTCCTTCAAGTAAATAATCTTTCAGAAAGACAACCCTCTTCTCCCTGCTGAAGCCGAGCAATCCCCTCTACCCGTTGCGACTCATAGCGACTATTGTCTTTCCTCAATATTAAGTACTTGGAAAGGTACTTGCCAACCGAATATTGCTAACCCTTCCTGACCAGGCAGGGTTCATCACTAAACCTCCACACTCTTTTTGCAGTGCTGCACCAATTGAACCTAGTCCTGAATATGGTGGCCCCTAATGAGCTTATACAGCTCACAGAAGAGATCTCTTCCAAGATGGCAAGTTCCTGCAGGGACCGGGGGAGGGGAAGACCTGGTTCCAAATTGACACATTAGTATACTGCAGATTATAGGCCCTACGTAGGGCACGCTACCCTTTTTTTCCAAAGAAACCTCCAGCTTGTAAAGCTTTAGGGGTGCTTATCAGCACTCCATGTAGCAGACACATAGTGATGATCCTTTATAGTGGAATCCAAATCATGGCCCCTCTTGCGCAGCATAAGGCCAAAATACACTGGGAGAGGGACCTGAGGATGCAGCTCAATGACAAGGAAAGGAAATGTTGCTGCATACAAATTGGGGAGTAGTACAGAAATGGAAGACTATGTCTTATCCATTTTAAGTTCCTACATCAGCTATATCCACCCACACACCCTGGTAAATGTTAAAATATGGGAGGTGTGCTGACTCTTCTTGCCTTCGATGTGTGACTCCGGCAGTTGACTTCATGCTCTTGGCCTGGGGATGTGAACATTTTAGGAAGTTTTTGGCTGACTTGTTCATTCGGTTCTCTGAAAGGACGTGTGCTATTAGGACCCTCGCCGACGACGTCTCTACTGGGGTACAGCCTAGAGGTGCCAAAGGAACTCCAGAGCTTCAGCTCTGTTGCGCTATTGTTGGCTAAGCATCAGGTGGCTTGTGTTTGGGGCAGCGAGAGAGCACCCAAGGTGCATAATGGCTGAGGGACATGGTATACTGTGGCGCACAGCTGGAACAATACTACACTATCATTCGTGCAGCCAGTAGGCCTGTGAGTGCCCCATGTTGTTTAGCATTCACTGCACCATTTTCTTTTCAGGCACCATTTTATGCTGCTTGAAACTGTTCTCGTCCATTTCTGAGAAATGCATCCTTCTAAGTTTTGTTTCTTGGTAATGAATAAACTGTTCATGTCAGCGCATTGCTTTCTCAGTAGATAGAGGCCCTCTACCACTTGTCTGGTGGCAGGCCCAGGGTGAAATTACCTTGGACTGTGCTAGTTTGTGCAATATAGGAGAGCTGAAACCTTGTTTTATATTTCACTGTGTAGCTGCATCTGCCTGGAAAATTCCATTGTGGACATGCCTGCACACTGGGTATGAAACACATATAATGTATTATTTGCTTGCTGATCTTTAGTTCCCTCTGTATTACTCTTTGAGGCAGTGAATCTGAATAAAACAATTATTGGTATATTCTCCACTGCTCTTCAGACTCTTCATTTGATATAGAAGGTTGAGAGGTGGTCTGAGGTGTCCCGGGTGGCCCCAAGCTCGTCACATCCTTCAGGCCAAAGGGCTTTTGGTGGCCTCTACAGACAGATTTTCTGACAACTACAAGGCTGGAGCCCAAAACTGTACCAGATACAGTGCTGGCATCTGTAACTGAGAGGCGATTCCCATCTTGATTTGTACCCTGTCGATATGCTGGCCGTGCCCCATGTTCTTATACACTAGTATATCTGAGCACGGTCTAGACATGTGTGCCCATCTGAGATATGTCTTATGCTGTGCAAAAGTGTTTCTTACTGCGGCTTGTCTTAGCAGCCGCCCTCCCAGTCATAGATGACGTCAGTGTTGATGTGTTTCTTTTTCTTACCTTGTTGTTTGGTTTATGCAACAACGCCCGCAATAGCGGGGTTTCAATATGCTGTATGTCTTTATTGTATTCCAATAAAAACAATATAAAAAAAGAACAATGTTCTGAGTGGTTGGTTTAGATAAATGCTCCATGAATTTGTAGATGTAGCATTCCAAAGCTTAAAGAAATGCTTATTGACAATGGATAAATGTGTTGCAGGGAGTGAAGTTGTTATTCTGTCCACAAATTTAACATAATGGAGTACTGAGTATACCCTAGTTTCACAATATCAGTCAGTGAAATAGTCATTTCACCTGTGATCAGGATGTTAACATGATACTCCGCTCACCAAGAATTAAAAACAATTATGGGGTATATTCTCAAGAACGTGTGATAACCATCCCAAAAGTTACTTAACACAACTTCCAACATCGCAGTCAATCGCAGGAAAATTATGCCTTGTTACCCAAGCATTCTCAACACGGCGGTACCATGCGATAGTTAACGGGTCAACTGACCGCGTTAAAATCAATACCACGCCGTAAAAATGTAGAACGCGAACGCAAAAAAAGCTGTTATGAGGCCAATCGCGATACTAAAATCAGCGAAAACCAGCAACAGGCCTGCAACCCACACACGTCAGGCGGGAAAAATCACCATAAAGGTAGAAAAAAACTGATAAACAAATGCCAAACAACAGCGAATCACAATGGATGTTGCCGGAGCAAGTACGGCGGAGAACCAGAACCCCACACGCCTCCTTGAGGATCTTCCTGGGTCAGGGAAGGCCAAGGCGAAGAAGAGTAGGAAGAAGCACTTCAGTCCGGAGGAAAACAGGATCCTGATAACGGAGGTGGTCGAACACCATCAACAACTGTTCGACACCTCCACTATGTCATGGGCAACCAAAAATGGACTATGGCAGTCCATCGTGGACAAGGTAAATGCAGCGGGAGTGCTGAAGAGGACAATGGAAGAGGTCAAGAGGTGCTGGAATGATGTCAAGTGCAAAACCAAGCTGAAACTCGCAAACAACCGGAAGACAGCAAGGCAGACTGGAGGTGGGAGTCCTGCCCCACAGTAGGAGCTGGACGACATAGAAGAAATGGTGTCCACAGTCATCAGTGGGGAGACGGTGACTGGAGTCGGGGTACCTGACACTGCTCAACATGACCGGACACAACAGCAGCAGGGTGAGTAATGATCAGGGACTGGGGGGACGGGGGGAGATGGGCACAATGGCACACATGCACAATTGAGCTGAGCACATCTGCGGACAAACCATGCCCCTGACCCCAACTCCCACCAAGAGACCAATGTACACAGGTATGCAACATCTGAGCACTGTATAAGCACAGAGGTCAAAGTCACATCGCAGAAAAGTGATAAGGGGCAGTAAAACAGAGCAGCAGGGGCCACACCCCCGAAATGAAGCACACACACATAACATGCAGAGCACAGCAACACTGAAAACAATGTGGCACAAACCGAAACATGTCCACAACAGAACACAGGACACAACTAGTGCCGACTGGGTGTAGACACTGGCCAATCACAAGTGGCATTGCAGGGAAATGTGAGATGACTATGTACAAGTACAAACAAATGGAAGTCTGTTGTCAAAATGCCCACTGTCCCCCATCAAATAGGCAGCTCCTACCAAACAGGCACGAAGTACACAGTCATGCAGTCTGTATGTAAACATGTACAATGCAATAACACACATGTGAACACATTGTTAAACTGCATCTCCCCTTTACATTGTAGAGGGACAATCAACACCTCCTGCAGAGCAGCCCAAACCTCTCTTGTTATGTTATGTTAATTTGATTTTTTGAGCGCACAGCTGCCCCAGCAAAGGGGCGTCCCGGCGCTATAACTGAGAAGGTAACATAACTAACAAAGAAAAAAGAGTAGGGAAATTTTAATAAGGCAGAGGGAAAAGATATGTTTTAACAGCCTTTCTAAAAACAAGAAGATTTTCCAAAGATCGAATATGCACAGGAAGCGCATTCCAAAGCCTAGAGGCCAGCACAGTGAAAGAACGGCCACCTAATCTGCATTTTTGGAAGCGTGGGACAAGTGCTAGATTTTGACCTGCCGAGCGAAGGCTACGTGAGGGAGTGTACAGAGTCAAGAGGTGCTGGAGGATGATAGGGGTGTCTGTTTTAAGGATCTTAAACGCGAAGCACAGAGTCTTAAACTCTATGCGTCTGATTACAGGCAGCCAATGTAGTTTGGAGATTGTGCTACGGGCAGAACAGAAGCGTGGTAGGCCTACCAGAGCCCTGGCGGCTGCGTTCTGAACCCGTTGGAGTCGCAGGACCTCCGCCTGATTAACGCCCAGAAACAGTGAACTCGCGTAATCAAGCCTTGATGACACACTAGCTTGAATCACCATCTGGCAAGTAGAGGCATCAAAAAATTTGAGGATAGGCCTCAAACCACGAAGAATTCCAAAACATGTAGATGCCACCTTCTTCGTATGACACGAGAAGGTTAATTTAGAATCAAGCCAGATGCCAAGATTTTTTAGTTCAGAGATGGGTCTAGGGGGGGGTCCCAGCTCATTGGGCCACCAGCTCGCACCCCACAGATCAGGATGTTTTCCCAGAACCATCACCTCAGTTTTGAGGGCGTTGAGCTGTAAGCAGTTGGTAGTGAGCCAGCCAGCAACAGCCCTCAAACCATCCGCAAAGTTAGATGCCAGTTGGTCAGAGTCCCCATCAAGAACCACCGCCAACTGGGTATCATCGGCGTATGATACCATAGTGAGACCCCAACTCTTCGCAACCACCGGCAAAGGTTGGACGTATAGGTTGAAAAGAGTGGGGCTCAGCGCCGAACCCTGCGGAACTCCTTGGGTGATGGCATGAGATTTAGATTTGAACGGTGGCACTACTACCTGAAATGATCGTTCCGAAAGGAACGATTGGAACCAATCCAGCGCCTTGCCTGATATGCCAGCCTCACTAAGTCTGTGGATAAGAATGGTGTGGGATACAGTGTCAAAGGCGGCACTAAGATCTAATAAGATCAGTGCCGCCGTTTGACCTGCATCCAGTACAGAGCGGAGATGTTCTACCATATATAGAAGTGCCGTCTCTGTACTGTGCCCAGACCTAAAACCATTCTGTGTGGGATCCAGTAGGTGTGCAGAGGTCAAATGTTTTGATAGGATGTTATTCACATGAGCCTCTGTGATCTTAGTCACCCATGGAAGAAGGGAGATAGGTCGATAACTCTCCGGCTTCGCTGGATCCAGCCCCGACTTCTTTATGATGGGCATGACACAGGCCGCCTTCCAACTAGGTGGAACAAGCCCGGTGGTAAGGGATTGATCCACCAGTTGTCGGATCGGTGGGAGGCAAATAGACGCTGAGTCCAAAAACTGGGCCGGTCTCAAAGGATCATCTGGGGAGCCAGACTTAACCTTGGCCGCTAGGAGATTAAACTCCTGTTCCGACGGAATGGGAAGCGAAGCCAAGCACTGTGAGGTACGCAATGTAAAAGTCGTACTGTCAGGGTCGACTTTGGGAAAAGAACGATAGATGGTATTTACTTTCTCCACAAAGAAGCCAGCTAACGACTCACAGTGAGCAAGGGAACAGATCTCCGTGACAGGAAGCCTGCTTGTTGTGAGCTCCTTCAAGACTTTAAATACCAGTTTGGACGGATTGGAACTCGCCTGGAACTCTCTGGCATAATAGTCAGCCCGAGCCCGACCAACAGCCCAATGATATATCTTTACCTTAGTCAGGTAGCACGTCTTTAAGTCTCTGTCATAGTTCTTCCTCCATGCTCTTTCGGCTTGACGGCAAGTGGCTTTAATCCGCCTTAGTGCCTCCGAATACCAAGGGTTAGACTGAGAAGAACGATTTCTGCTCCAGCTGGCCGGGATTAATATGTCAAGCGCTCGGACAATCCAGGCGCAAAAGATGTTGTACCCAGTTGTAACGTCATCCTTAAGAACCAGAGGAGTGGTGGCCAGGACGCGGTGGAAGTCCTCCAGTTTAAGCTTTTTCCAGGGTCGCCTGAAAGATGTTTTATCGGGCTTCCCGGTGGCACGCGTTACCATTGTAACAAAAAGCTCGATGAGATGGTGATCACTCCATCCCATAGGTCTAGGGGGAGAGACCTCAACCAGTTGGAGATTAGTAAAAACCGGGTCAAGAATATGACCAGCCTCATGGGTCGGGAGACGAATCAGTTGGGATAATTGCACTGCTTCAAGATCGTCCAGCAGGCTTCTAACCGCTTGTAAGTCAGTGGCATCAAAATGTATGTTGAGATCGCCGATGATGGTGATGTTGGAGGAGGATAGAGACAGAGAGCTGACCAGCTCAGGAAGAGCTTTCCTGAAAGCACAGTCACTCCCTGGAGGGCGATATATCAAGAGACCTGATAGAGTTTGTGTCTGCCCAATATTGATAGAAAAATGGGCACACTCAGCACCAATCAAGTCCATGGGCTTCCAGGTACAGGTGTAGCAGGTTTTAAAAGCCACAGCTATACCTCCTCCTCTCCCCTTCCGATTTAATGTGTGGCTAGCATAGCCCGGGGGAAGGGCCAGATTGACAATAGCCCCATCCTCATCGCCTAGCCAGGTCTCCGTCATAAAGAAGGCATCAGGGCCTTCCAACGAGATTAGTTCGTATATATCTCGGTGATGTTTCGACAGAGACCTTACATTGAGGTGCCAAAGTTTGATGGCACTGGGGGGAGGGAGTGCCTTCTTCTGATGTAAAGATACCTGGCTGTGAGCCATAGATGGAGCAGGCAGATCCCACCAGCCACATGGGCATGTATGGGGACCACACAGAGGATGCTGAGCAGAGTGCAAGCAAGTGGGCAAACCAGATCTAATACGGCGGAGGGCCAGACTGGAATACTGGAGAATCATGATGGCAACACAACAGATTCCTGCCGCAATCCGCGCGTCCTGAGCGCGGACGGGCGCAGACGGGCAGGACTCTGGCTTGACTCCGGCTCGAGTCAGGCGCTACCGCTGCGCGTCACCGCTGCGCGAGTTGTGTGAGCTTTAAATAGGAGCTCACCTGAACTCCTGCAAAGCGCTAGAACGCTCAGGCAAGTGGCGCGTGATTCAATAGTCACCCCCAAGATGGCGACCGGTGCCACGAGCAGGCAACAAGAAGGTGAGTAACTCCGCTCAAACGCAAAATCTTCTCTGATGATGAAGAGGACCACCACAGCTTCGACTGTGATGCCTTCCAAGAGTTCATTGGCAGCCTCAGCAGCCCACCTCCAGGAGCAGGGCAGCCCAGCTGCAACGAGGACACACCACCCCCTGCACAGACCACAGACCACACAGCAGGCAGCACTCACCACCACGGCTGCCTCCCAGGACCCCCACCCACGAAGAACACATGGCCTTCCAACGCCGTGTGTTGGGATGCCAGGAGCAGCTGGCTGAACAGGTGCGGATGGGCTTCGACAGCATGGCAGACAAACTAGATGCAATATGTGGGTGTCTAAGTCCCATCACAGTCCCTAGCAGACACCCACAGTCCGCTCCATGCTCTCCAATGAACCACGGCTGACATCGCCAGAGTCCTGACTCAGAGACAAGAATGACTGACTAGTCAGAGTAGCTCTATCGAGTTCGCCCGGGAGGTGGGTAACATGCGGAGGCTCATGGAGACCATGGAGCAGGCCAATGTGGAAAGAGCGGCTGCCACAGCTGCACACCAGCTAGTGGTAGCTGAGTTCCTCAAAGACCTCAAAACCATCCTCATGGCATTGCTGCCACAAGGTCTGGCACTGATGCCTGCTGCTGTTACCACCACATCCACATCTCCGCCCCCTGAGGTGTCACTGCCACATAGTGCTGGAGAAAGGCCAGCACCCCCCACAGTGAGGCACATGGAACAGTAGAGGATGAAGAGGCGGATGAACGTGCCATCGTGGTAAGAAGGACGTAGTAGCATTCATCTCCGCCATATGGCCTGGTTCAGCTTGGTTCTGCCCTGAATGAATGAATGAATGAATACAGTCTTGTAACGCGCAACTTAACCCAAAGGCATCAAGGCGCCTAAAAGATGGTACTGTTTGTTATATGAACAGATACAAGATTACAGATAGGACTCTGCAAAAAGCAATGTTTTTAATGCTTTACGGAAAATCATGACGGATGGTTGCCCCTTTAATTCAGGGGGAAGAGTGCTCCACAACTTCGGGGCGAGAGAGGAGAAAGCCCTCCCTCCCCACCTGGCTCTAAGAACCTGAGGGACAGACAGAAGGTTTTTATTGGAAGAGCGCAGAGCTCTGCTAGGAGAATAAGGGGATAGAAGAGATCTAATGCCCGCTAAACTTGCTCCATACAAGGCCCCATGGATAAGGCATAGGATCTTAAAAGAGATCCTGGCCTGGATGGGTAGCCAGTGCAGATTCTTCCTGGCTAAAGTGGCAGAGGAAAAGCTAGGGGCATCAAGAACAAATCTGGCCGCCGCGTTTTGTACTACTATCTGCAAGCGCTGGATTAGCTTTTTGTTGACGCCTAAATAGAGCGCATTACAGTAATCTAGTCTCGAGGAGACAAGGGCCACCACGATCTGCTTTCGGGAATCTGGAGAAAGGTAGTGTGCAATCTTTCTCAGGATACTGATGACACCACAAGAGGTGGAAACAGTCCTATTGACCTGACTGTCAAAGGAGAGCGTGGTGTCTATCAGCACACCCAGATTCCGGGCAGATTGAGAGGGCAGGTGGGCACACTCCAAGGGACGGAGGTCACCAGTCGCTTGACCAGATGTCCTGTTTGCCCCCAAAGATCAGGACCTCAGTTTTCTCTCCGTTTAATTTCAGTGAGTTCAGAATCATCCATTGAGAGACTGCCTCCATACAGTTCCTGAAATTAAGAGCGGAGATACTCACCATGTAGGAGAGGGAGACCATGATTTGGGTGTCGTCAGCATATGACAAACACCTCCAACCCGAAAGATCTTACTAGCCTGGCAATTGGGGCCACATAGATGTTAAAAAGTGTGGGGCTCAGGGCCGATCCCGGAGGGACCCCACACTGCACAAGTTTGGCGGGGGAAAGGAACTCCCCCAGCTTGACTCTCTGCTCTCTCTGATTAAGAAAAGAGGTCAGGAGACTCAATGCTGGGCCCTCCACTCCCAACTCCCTGAGGCGTGTTACCAATACTGAGGGAGACAGGGTATCAAAGGCCGCTGTCAGGTCGAGCAGGACCAGAAGGGTGGTCTGGCCCCTGTCGACCTTCGAGCGGATGTTATTGGTAACCACGGTAAGGGCAGACTCAGTACTGTGGGCCCTTCGGAAACTGTGTTGCGATGTGTCCAACAGGCTGGAGGCATCCAGGAAGGCGTTTAGATGTTTATTAAGATGTACCTCAAGCATTTTTGCTGGGGCAGGCAGCAGGGATATCGGACGGAAGTTCTTCAATATCTCGGGATCCAATGTAGACTTTTTCAACAGGGGCTTGACCACCGCCATTTTCCAGGAGGATGGGAAAATACTTTCAGTGATTGCAGGATTTATCACCTTTAGGAGGGGAGGCAACAAGATCTCCCTGCAAACCTTAAGAATCTTAAGGGTACAAGGATCCAGAGGGGATCCGGATTTTATTTTGTCCAACAGCAGATCTAGCTGCTAAAGGGTGAGAAGAGGAAAATTGAGAAGGCCACTATGGGGTTCATTTACCTGGCGTTCTATAGGGGGGGAGAGCGGGAGACATAGGGGAACCAGCTCACGTTTAAGAGATTCAAGAGGAGTATAGATATCCGCTATTTTCGTGTGAAAGAAGGTCGAAATCTTATCACATAGCTCTTGAGATCCCACTATAGGGTCCGGTGTTTGCAGAGGGCAGAGGGAGTCTACAATCTTAAACAGTTCCCTGGGGGAATTGAGGGAGGCCGTCATGTTAGCAAAGTAGAGCTTCTTTTCCTCAATTAACTTCAACTTATATTCTTTAAGGAGGGTTTTATGTTTTTCCTTCTCCTTAGGATCTAAAAGAGTTCGCCAAAGCCTCTCCTGTTTCCTGCAACCCTGCCTTAGCAGCCTAAGCTATTCGGGAAACCAGGGAGCTGAGGGTCTCTTTCTGGCAGAGTAATGCTGTTTAGCAGGGGCCAGAGAGTCCGCTGCTCTTGCAATGGTATTGGAAAGATCGCGAGCAACTGCGTTGGCATCCCTCGAGGGAGATGGCCTAGAACTGGTCATAAAAGGAGCAAGAGTCTCATTTTTGATCATCCTATAGTTCCTTTTCAGTTCCCACTTCCTAGGGTCGAGGAGGGGAGTGGAGGCATGGTGAGATTTTAGTTAGAAAGGGACGGCCATATGGTCTGACCATGCAAGGGGAATGGGAGAGCCTATACTTAATCTGGGATCATTAGAAAAAACTCCATCCAGCGTATGGCCGGCTAGGTGGGTAGGGCTGTCCACCAGTTGCAGCAGGCCACACGATGCCAAGGAATCCATTAGGGAAAAGGTGTCGCTGGAGCTTATATTTTCCAGATGGAAATTAAAGTCTACCAGAACGGTCAGGTAGGGTCTGTCAATGTAAGGTTCTATAATTTTCAAAAGATCATAACTAAAACCAGGCCTAGGGCCCGGGTGCCTATAGAAAAGAAGACCAGAAAAGGAAACTGTGGGAGAGGAGTTAAGAGAAAAATAAATGGCCTGGAAGGGGTCTAAAGGGGTGGAAAGGGGTTTAATGCGGCAGATGGAAGAGCTCTTATACAAGATGCCCAGGCCTCCTCCCCTACATCCCACTCTGTCCATCCGGGCTAAAGCATAGCCCTCCGGAATGGCATTAACAAGCTCTGGGCCAGTGGAATCCGATGCCCACGTTTCCGTAATAAAGACCCATGAGGGCTTCCTGGCGGAGACAAAGTCCCTGAAGGCAATGTTATTTTTGACTAGGGATCTTGTGTTAATGAGAAAGCCCACTTCGGTAATTGATGAGGGCGACCTTTGCTTCACGGGTGTAGGCAGCTTCTTTGGGTAATCAGGAATTTTGGCGCGGGTGCCTTTAATGGTACAATTACAGCGAAAGTTCCCAAGGAGCGCTTCTGGGGGTAGCACGTGATGACAGGGTAGTCTGCGGGGCTTAAGTGCCAATAGCTCCTGGAGTGGGTAAATAAGGCTTACTCTGGCCCCTGGCGCGCCCTCAGCGCGGACGGGCGCAGACGGGCTGGACTTAAGGCGCAACTTCGGCGCGTGCCTGCTGGGCGCATCCGCTGGGCGCGGAGAAAGCCATCCAGCCTAACTAGGGAAGGAGCCTCCGTGTCAAGCCCCGCGTGAGCCTATTGCAGCCAATCAGGGCAGGGGAGGAAATGTTTGCCGGCTCCCTCCACAACAAACGGGAAATCCCGTGGTGGACCGGGGTGCTGGCAGGGGAAAGGTAGAACAGGTAAGAAAACGCGGGCACAATGTCAGGAACAGAGTGAGGATCACAAATTTAAAAAGTTAAAAACGAGACAAGTCATGGCAACATAGTAATCATGTAGCTAAGAGAGATATTAACAGCGAGTCATCGCAATCATGGCTCGGTACAATAAAACAAAACAGGCTGGATTCCAGTCAGCCAGCCTAAATAGGGAAGGAGCCTCCGTGTCAAGCCCCGCGTGAGCCTATTGCAACCAATCAGGGCAGGGGGAGGAAATGTTTGCCGGCGCCCTCCACAACAAACGGGAAATCCCTTGGTGGACCGAGGCGCTGGCAGGGGAAAGGTAGATCAGGTAAGAAAACGCGGGCACAATGTCAAGAACAGAGTGAGGATCACAAATTTTAAAAGTTAAAAACGAGACAAGTCATGGCAACATAGTAATCATGTAGCTAAGAGAGATATTAACAGCGAGTCATCGCAATCATGGCTCGGTACAATAAAACACTGTTTCCCGATTCACACTGCGGCACTCACCTTGGACCTCGACATGGACTGCCATATACTGTTTGATCGCCAATGACACAGCAAACTGACTGCGGACTGAACTCTTTCTCTTCCTTTGGACTTGTCATTCCCTGAAGGACTCTGGCTGGCCATCATGGGCCAACAATGTAAAGTGTGGTTTGCATGGCCCTGTACTGCTCCAGATGCAACACTCTACTGAATGTGCATTGAACATTCCGAATCACACAGATGTGTTGTGTCTATGGTCTTTCATGTGTGGTAGTATTGATGAATGGAGCAAGACCACTGACTCATTGTCAGTGAAATTGCTCTCCCACCCTTGCAGCTCCATCATTAAGTGAGGTGCCCCTGCCCCTGCCCTCTTGAGTGTTAGTGATCGAGGCCCTCCTCCACCCGCAGGTTTCCCTGTGCCTCATCCCTGGTGGTCCAGTGGACCTCTGTCTCCTTTCTCTCACTCTGCTCCTATCACTCGTTTTTCCACCCTTTCTATCTTTCACCCTTCTGCACCTTTCTGCATCTCTGCTCTTTTGTGCCTTATTTCTGCCCATTTTCCCTTTCTCTCCCTCTGCTCCTTCACTCGTTTTTCTACCCTTTCTATCTTTCACCTTTCTGCACCTCTGCTCTTTTTTGTCTTATTTCTGCCCATTTTCTCTTTCTCTCCTTCTGCTCCTTCACTCGTTTTCACTCGTTTTTCTACCCTTTCCATCTTTCACCTTTCTGCCCTTTTCTGCATCTCTGCTCTTTTGTGCCTTATTTCTGCTTATTTTCCCTTTTTTCTTTATCCCTTCTTTCCTCTCTTTACCTTTCCCCGCCGCTGCTGCCCCCGCGGCCCCTCCCCCCCAGCGCGACCGGCCCAATCCAGCTCCTCTCCCCGCTCCCGCCTCCCAGCTGTCCAGCCCTCCCCGACCCCTATCTAATGGCGGCCGCGGGCTGCGGGCGCACCGCTGGTGCACCGAAGGCGCGTCAAAGGCAAGCACGTCTGCGCCCGTCCGCGACCCGTCCGCGACCAGCACCAGGACCCCTGGACCTCTGCCCCGCCAACGCTACGACCCAGCAGCACTCCACGCACTCAACCCAGGCTGCAACAACAACTGCAAGCTAGCATCACCAGCCGACACCCATGGACCCTTCAGCTGTCACCGCTGCCGGCACACCTGCAGCACCGCCAAGAACACGGATCCAGCACAACCCGCCCACAAGAACACAACCGAACCGAAGACCCTGCAATGCATCCTCCTCAACGTCCGATCCCTCCACAAACACGCCACAGAAATCTGGGACCTCCTCGACAGCACCACCCCGGACGTAGCATTCTTCACCGAAACCTGGACCAACGCCACCTCAGGACCGGACTTCGCCATCGCCATCCCCCAAGGATACAAGATCTACAGGAAGGACCGCCCCACCCACCCAGGAGGAGGAATCGCCATCGTCCACAAATCCAGCCTCCGCCTGAGCACACTCCCTGACGAGTCCACAAAACTGATGGAACACCTTCACTTCAAGATACTGGCCAGCCCCACTGCCGCCCTCCGAGGAACCCTCATCTACCAACCCCCTAGACCCCGCAGACCCTTCGCCAACTCCATCACGGACATTATCTCCCCGCAGGCCATCGCATCCACCAACTACACCCTGCTGGGAGACCTCAACTTCCACCTCGACAATCAACTGGACCCCAACACCACATGCCTCCTGGACAACCTCCACAACATTGGACTCTGCCAGATCGTGACCGAGCCCACGCACTCAGCAGGACACACGCTCGACCCCCTCTTCACTACAGGAAAATCCATCACCTTCGGCCACACCACCAAACTCCCATGGACCGACCATCGTTGCGTCCACTTCACCTTCAGAACACCCACCATCCACAGACACCAGCACCTGCTTCCACAAAGAAACTGGACCAAAATCACCGACGACCAGCTCATTTCCTCACTCAACAACTCCACCCCAACCGTCGCGGAAAACGACGACCCCAACACCGCAGCCTGAACCCTGCATAGATGGATCTCGGACAGCACCAACACCATAGCCCCCCTCAAGAAAAACAACAATACCCGTGCCAAGAAAGCCAGATGGTTTACCACCGAACTTCGAGAGTCCAGGCGTTCATGCCGCCACCTCGAAAAGGCCTGGAGAAACACCAAATCCACAGAAGCCCACAACAACTTCAGAGCCGCCACCAACGCTCACCATCAACTCATCAGAGAAACGAGGAAAAAAGCGATTGAAGACAGAATCTCCACCCACGCACACAACAGCAAGGAACTCTTCAGCATCATCAAGGAGTTCGCCCAACCCACCAGCGAGTCTACCGACATCCCTCCCTCACAAGACCTCTGCGACAAACTCAGTACCTTTTTCCACCACAAAATCAAGAGCATCTACGACAACTTCGACGAAGACAACCAACACACTGAACCCTCACCAACCACCCCCGACACCCAGAAACCAGCGATTGATGACTGGACAACCCTCACCACCGAAGACACACTGAAGGCAAGGAAGTCAATCCACTCAGGGGCCCCCACGGACCCCTGCCTCCACCACATCTTCAACAGAGCCGCTGACACAATCGCACCCATGCTCTGCCACACCATCAACCGCTCCCTGGCGACCGCCTCGTTCCCCGATAGCCGGAAACACGCCAAGGTCAACCACCTCCTGAAGAAAACCACAGCGGACCCCACCGACCTCAAAAACTACAGACCCATCTCCCTGCTTCCTTTCCCAGCGAAAGTCATCGAGAAAGCCATCAACAGCCAACTCGCCACATTCATTAAAGAACACAACATCCTCGACTCCTCCCAATCCGGCTTCAGAAAAAACCACAGTACGGAAACCGCCCTCCTCGCCGCAACAGATGACATCCGCACCCTACTGGACAAAGGAGAAACAGTAGCCCTCATCCTCCTAGACCTATCAGCGGCGTTCGACACAGTCTCCCACTGCACCCTAATACGCAGACTCTACGACGCAGGAATCCAGGACAAGGCCCTCGACTGGATCTGCTCCTTCCTCTCCGGCAGGACGCAACGGGTCAGACTCCCCCCTTTCCTCTCAGACCCCACACCTACCACCAAGGAGTCCCCCAGGGCTCCTCCCTCAGCCCGACGCTCTTCAACGTCTACATGGATCCACTTGCCCCCATCGTCAGAACCTACGGACTTAACATCGTGTCATACGCAGATGACACCCAGCTCATCCTCTCCCTATCCAACGAGCCCAACACCGCCAGACGCAACTTTCGAGAAGGCATGGAAGCCGTCGCCAAATGGATGAAAAACAGCTGCCTACAACTAAACACCAACAAAACAGAAGTACTCACCATGGGCCCAAACCCCATCGCCTGGAGCGACACCTGGTGGCCCACCGCCCTCGGAAACCCGCCAACCCCCACAGACCACTCACGCAACCTGGGAATCATCCTGGACTCCGAGCTCAAAATGGACCGCCAGATCAACTCTGTCTCATCTTCCTGCTTCCACACCCTCCGCCTCCTTCGTAAGAAATTCAAATGGATCCCCCTCTAACACCCAAAAACAGTCACTCACGCCCTGGTCACCAGCAGACTCGACTACGGCAACGCACTCTACACCAGAATAAACAAAAACCTCATCCGCAAGCTACAGAACATCCAGAACGCCGCCGCAAGACTGGTCCTCAACCTGCCAAAACACTACCACATCTCCCAGCACCTGCGCACACTCCACTGGCTCCCCGTCGAGGCGAGAATCACCTTTAAGATGCTCACCCACGCTCACAAGGCCCTCCACGGCACCGGACCAGCATACCTGAACAGCCGGCTCAAATTCCACGCACCCCTAAGGACCCTACGATCAGCCCAGCTCTCCTACGCCAAGGTCCCCCGCACCAGAAAGACCAGATCGGGAGGCCGCTCCTTCTCCTTACTCGTGGCCAAAGCATGGAACGCCCTTCCGCTCCACCTCAGACAGACAACATCTCTCCCCATCTTCGCAAGAAACCTCAAAACCTGGCTCTTCGACAGACCCCCTCCTTGATGGAATGGAACCTGCACCCCCCCCCACCCCTAGCGCCTTGAGACCCTTACGGGTGAGTAGTTGCGCTTTAACAAACTCCTGATTGAATGATTGAGACTCAACAAATTCCCCCTACGTCCATGTTGCTCATGTCGTTGGACTTGGGTCATAGGGTGACACATTGCCAAATGGTGTCCGTGTGGCGCCAATGCAACAACAGGGACACACGCATTAGTTACTTCCTTCTCCAGCCCTGTACGAACCATGCCCAGAGCCCCGGGGTTATTGTTCAAACCCTCACGCTGGACTGGCATACGCCACGTCCGCCAATTACGCTTACGCTCCAGGGGGACAACAACGCTACATGTGCCAGGACTTCCCTGTAATGATCTGCTGCTCACAGGATGTCAGCATTCCACGGCCACTCCCTTACGGCTGGTATACACCCACACCACACGCATCTAGCACACACGTCACAGCACATGTGACCCTGCCAATAAAAAGGGCCGGACGCATGTGCACAACGCCATTTCCAACCTCTCTAGGGGTGTATTCATAAGGTGTGCATGAAGGCATCAGGGCCCAGGGGCCTGCAACATCACATTCCGCAGGCCTGGAGGTGACATGATGGCACCCACACCACGATACCCAATCATAGAGGGTCCATGACTTGCGGGGCACAGACTTGGTCACACCAGATGCACTGCGGCCGGCACAGGCACACCGCCACGGGACGGTGACTTTCGGTGCACTGAGGTAGGGGTACCTTAAGTGCTGAGCGGGTGTGCAGCCTGAGATGATGCCTCGTCCCAGCAGTCCAGACGGCTCAGGTTGTGTGTGCCCTGCTGGACCGCAGTGTAGGCCTGAGCCAGCAGGCAGTGCAGGCCTACCGCCACGTGGCGTCGCCTCCTGGATCACAGAGTTAGTGGCATCTATGAGGCTGAGCGGGTGTGCAGCCTGTGATGTTGCCGGGTGCACTGGTATGTCCTCTTCCATGGAGAAATCAAGACCCAGCACCAAATGTAAGACCTGGTGGCCTGCGGAGCGGGGCGGCATGATGTGGAGGGTGCCATGTCCGTGGACCCCGGGCTTGCAGCTTGCAGCGTCACGTGGTGGGCCCTCTTTTCTACACGCCAGTGGCGGAAGGTGAGCAGTAAGGCTTGGGTGCGCAGGGGCAGTCATGCTCCGCTGGGCGGCAGAAGGGGCTGAAGTGAGCTGCCTGGGTGCGCAGTGTCGGCACTCTCTCTCCCTGTCCCTCTCTTCTTTTCTCTGTGTCTCTCTCCCCCTCTCTGTCTATCTCTCTCTCCCCCTCTCTGTCCGTCTATCTCTCTCTCCCCCACTCTGTCCGTCTACCTCTCTCTCCCTCTCTCTCTCTCTCTCTCTCCTTCGCTCTCTCTCTGTCCCTTGATGTGTGAAGGACACACCTTCTCATCATAATTTTTGTCTTGTAGGCTGTGGCCTAAGGAGTGTCCAGAGGGGTGCCGCCATGTGTCTTCATTTCTGTTTGTTTTAATACATTTTCAGTTGTTGCTTGGAAGGTGAATGTGTGATGTTCATTTTTGTGTCGACACATGTATGTAACCAGAGGTGATTGTGCGACATCAGGCGGAATATATGTAGTTGATGTGGCATGTCTTTGTCCGGGGGTGGGGGGAGCCGGGGATGGGGGGGTCCTGTGGGTGGTGGTGGTGGGTGTTGTGGCCCTCTTGAGTGTCCGGGTTGCATGATCAGTGGTTCTGTTGTTCTTCAGGTGTTGCTCTTGCCTTGGCTCCCGTTTGTGTTGTAGGCTGTGGTCCGACTTTACACCAGGTCAGAGCAGGTGTTAGTTTCCTGCTGCTAACGCGCCTTATCGCATGTTTTGTGATCTTATCGCCGATCTGGCTGGTTGTTGAGAATGTTGGGAAGTGGTGTGTTGCAGCTTTTTGCTCGGGAACGCCTACTCTGCATCTCATTAGCGATAGTTGCCGAGGTCGTTGGTGACGATGTTTTTTTGCGGCTGCTACCGCAGGTAAACTGGTGCTATGGGCTGTTAGCAGCAGCTTGTGAATGGGGCGATACATTTATCGCGAGTTGGCTGTGGTAAAGTGCTGTTAACTCGGCGATAGCTCCTTGAGAATATGCCCATATATGTTTGGGACTCTGTTTGTGCAAGCCTTGCTGTGAGTTAGTTATATGATGCATGCTAAGTTCTGCAGCCATAATAGAAGCCATCACTATTAGGTTATACTATAAATTAAGTAATAGTTTTATCCGTAATCCTTAGATACAAGTGTAACCCTTAATTGCCCTAAATGGCTGTTCAAAAATTGACATTCTTTTTGGGGTCTCATATTAAGCGCCTTGAGACCCTCTGGGTATGTAGCGCTCTATATAAATCACTGAATTGAATTGAATTGAAGCTAACTGGTGTACTGTGTAGTGTCCCCTGGTGAGGACATTTTGGAGTAAATTTGATAATTAGTACCTCTGTATGTATTTTATGTATTTTTCTCTGCAGAAATAATGTCTTTGGGTATCGATTTCTCTTCATACAACAAGGTTTTGAGGTGTGGTCACTTTTTATACTACAGCATTGAAAATGGGGGCTTAGATTTAGTGTACTGACCTATATAATGATCCTGTTTGGGGTTTTGTAACTTAATTGCATTATTGGGTCAGGGTTTGATGAAATATTCTCAAGTAAAAAGGATCATAATTTACTGCTAATATTGGCAGTGATGTGTATGTACTAATTTGGAAACGATGAATGATTAATGAATTGATATAAAAATATATGGCTCTTTGTTGACTTTAAAAATGATAAATATATCCTGTTTCCTTTAATGGTCTATCACTGGATTATTGTATATGAAAAAAATTAATGACGACTCGCTTTTTAAAGTGTTCACATAATTGGTCCCTAATGTCATTTCAAAGCCAGATATGTTTTCAAGACGTTCTCAGCTCTAGATTGTTGAGCGCAGGATTTTTCTTAAAAAGGACTGAGTCTTTTTTAAAGACCTGTTGTGTTCATATCTAGGACCCTAATTCTATATTCCCGATTTATGCCCTTGTGAGGATATAATCAATAATATCCTGATAAAGGCATAAGAATCAGATTCATATTCAGTAATAGCCCATGCAATCCAAAGCACAGCACGGCTACTCCCATCGACTCCTAGAAAGCACAACGCGTTCTTTAAACAAACCAAGCCTCCAGCAGCCCGGGAAACCCCCCCCCCCCTGCTTTTGTTTTGATTTGAACAAGAACTCCTGAAGTCCAGAAAGAACTGTTAGTTCCTAGTGACTTCTTATGTCCAACCTTACGTCAAACCCGGCACCTTCCAGGTATAAAATACCAACAGTTGCCTTAAGCAAACACACGGTGGTTTGGAGCAGAGCGGCCATCTACTTGCCCGAGAGCCCAGCTGATGCGAGTGCCCACGGAAGCCGCCCCTCCTGTTTGAGGGACTGAGAGAGACGCTGTCTTTTTCTCCAGCCGAGAAAATCCAGCTCCGGTGTTTCCAGCCTACCCTTGCGGGTTGCTGGAATATCGAGTCCTGAGGAAAGAGACACCAGACCTCCAACATTCTATTACCAAGGTACGGGGCTGACTAAACCCTTAAGAGAATTCTTGATGCAGATTCTTGGCAAAATAATCTTAACTAACTTAACTTAAACTGCTACTTACTCATCCCTTCAAATGTATTAGGCTTAGGTCAGGTACACCGGGGTAGGCTTAGTTAGAAGCACCAGTTGAGTACTTTAGTCAATGTATTTATGTATGTATATGTTTTATCAATTTTAAAGTATCATTTGGCTAAGAAACCATATCAATGCTTTTACAATATTATTTCATAATACTACTTTTACTGTACACACTTTACTTTACTTTAAGTATTGCAATTGTGGCAATTCACTTCTCTTGCATGAGAAAGAAGACTGCTCAATAAATAACACCTTTTTATTGAAAACGCCTGTCTCTCTATTTCTCTGCACTTTGGTGAAACTAAGTATGCACTGCTGACTGAGTGAAATAGCTGTCTATTGTTTTCACACGACTCTAGAGATATACTCTTATTCTCAGGGAGCAAAGTTGTCATGTTTATGCGGTTGTCGGAAACTGAATCCCTTCTTGTCTGAGCCAGGGGAGATTGTCCCTCCCTATTCATTCAAGAAAGTTTCCAGTGACCTCTGAGCTAGCTGGCGCAAACCTAAATTAAGTTTAACATAGTCAGTAGAGACCTAGATGACCACAGTCCTACGTCTACACTGCTGTTTATGATATTCCAATGTGCAGAGCCTATTGGGAAAATAGGAACTACACTACAGACCATGAATCACAATGTATTACATTATTTACGGTTGTATTAATCTATTTTGGAAATACTGAATTGCCTATTCACTAATACAATGAATTTGGAAAATGAATGTTTATCTTTAGAAAGTAATATGCAGAAAATTATATTTCGAATGGGAATTTAATTTTGCCCTAAATATTTGGATTTTTGTAATAAATTATTTATCTTTTTTAGCAATGAGAAGTCAAAAAATGAACTATGCGTTTCTGTCCTGTTGAAGATCTAAGATGATTTGTTAAAGAAACATTAACATACACGTACTGATCGGATAAATGTTTTGTGTTTTGTCTGTGAAGTATTTTCTATACTGGAGGCAGTCGTTGATGTCCAACAGTACTTTGTGATTTAATGTATTATATTTTGGCTCATGTCTCTCATGGGCTACTTTCTGTGGTACTCTTTTCTCATTGACTAATTGTAGGTAAAGCCAGGCCCGGACTGACCATTGCGGGCACCGGGCAATCCCTGGTGTGCCGCAAGGGTGGGGGGCCGGTTTTGGGCCCCTGGGGGCCGTTTTTGTTACAGGGCCACTTATGCAGCATAGCTGCAAAATCGGCCCTGCAACAAAATCGGTCGAAAACCGTCCCCGAGCTCAGACCTCCCCCTCCGGGGGCCGGCCGAGCACTTTGCCGGGGACGGTTTTGGTTCCCAGTCCGGCCCTGGGTAAGGCCTAGCCAGGCATTATGGGGGACTCCCTCTAGGAGTGTGAACATTTTATCCGCTGCTTCCACAGCACTCCTTTTCATTATGCAGGGTTCTCATGTCTTTACTTTCTTAAGCTTGGTGGAGGTACTCCATCTACCTGGACACCCTGGGCCCGATTCACAGAATGAACTTACTACTTTTGGCATTCACAGAATGCACTTACTACTTTTGGTATTCACAGAATGAACTTACTCATTTCGGTATTCACAGAAGTTAGGACTACTAACTTTAGGACTCTTAAATGCCTTCTGTGAATACCGAAAGTCTTAAAATTAGGATTTTTCTCAATTTAGTAGTAGTAAAGTTAGGACTACTAACTTTAGGATGCCTAAATGCCTTCTGTGAATACCGAAAGTCTTAAAATTAGGATTTTTCTCAATTTAGTAGTAGTAAAGTTAGGACTACTAACTTTAGGACGCCTAAATGCCTTCTGTGAATACCGAAAGTCTTAAAATTAGGATTTTTCTCAATTTAGTAGTAGTAAAGTTAGGACTACTAACTTTAGGACGCCTAAATGCCTTCAGTGAATACCGAAAGTCTTAAAATTACGATTTTTCTCAATTTAGTAGTAGTAAAGTTAGGACTACTAACTTTAGGACGCCTAAATGCCTTCTGTGAATACCGAAAGTCTTAAAATTAGGATTTGTCTCTATTTAGTAGTAGTAAAGTTAGGACTACTAACTTTACTACTACTAAATTGAGAAAAATCCTAATTTTAAGACTTTCGATATTCTCAGAAGGCATTTAGGAGTCCTAAAGTTAGTAGTCCTAACTTTACTACTACTAAATTGATAAAAATCGTAATTTTAAGACATTCGGTATTCACAGAATTCATTTAGGCATTCTAAAGTTAGTAGTCCTAACTTTACTACTACTAAATTGAGAAAAATCGTAATGTTAAGACTTTCGGTATTCACAGAAGGCATTTAGGCGTCCTAAAGTTAGTAGTCCTAACTTTACTACTAGTAAATTGAGAAAAATCCTAATTTTAAGACTTTCGGTATTCACAGAAGGCATTTAGGAGTCCTAAAGTTAGTAGTCCTAACTTCTGTGAATACCCAAATGAGTAAGTTCATTCTGTGAATACCAAAAGTAGTAAGTGCATTCTGTGAATGCCAAAAGTAGTAAGTTCATTCTGTGAATCGGGCCCCCTGACATGTACTTTTGTTGGGGCAGCGTAGAGAGCCCACTCTCGAGCTACCCAGCACTCTCTCTGACGGTCCTCTTCAGTGCTGGCAAATGGATCCCCCTGCCCGTTCTGTATGGGCCCCACACTCACCCCAGACACGGGCACAGGGAGCGAGACCACTGGTCTCCTGTGCTCCTATCCTCTTGCTGGGGGCACAGAAGTCCAGATCCACCCCAACTAGTCCATAGGGTGGTTAAAGAAACCAGCTTCTATGGTCCTGGAGAGACCCACTAGTCCTGGGTCAGATGTAGGCAGAGTCCTTAGTCCATTAGGGCATCAGGGGGCTTGTCCTTTCAGCTGTCAATGGCGCTGCCACCGTCCAATTCCAGTGTCTAGCAACTCTCTATCTCTTGTGTAAGAGCTTTTAAGTGGTGGTGGAACGTTCTAGGAGCCAGGCAACCCTGGCCAATCCTAAGGTGCCACATGATCCCTCCAACACTGTCCCAACCCTCCTGCAAAGCATGCTGGCCCAATCTAAGATTGCGCCATCAAATGGTCACTGTAAGTATCTTCTCTGGGGGCCTCAGCACCTTCCACAGAGGATATCACTGCCAGGGACGTTCCCACCAAAACTTCAACGGGACCCCACCCTCCAGTGTTTGCTCCAGAGGTCTGGGCTTCCTCCTTCGTCAGCGGGCCTGGGCTGTCCAAACCCTGGTACAGTGTGACAGCTAATTAACAGATGAAGATTTTATTCCCCACCCTTTTCTCTTTAGGACCGGAGTGACGCACTGTTAATTAATCCTTTCATGTAAGGAAGCATTTGTTACCCCTGCTGGGGATCCAAGTAATTACCTTGGCTCAGCAGGGTTACAAAAGGCTCGAAATCTGAAGCAGAGCTGAGCCAGAGAAATTTGACAATTCAGGACGGTTCATAAGGTATACATGTATGTTCTTCGGACTTGCATATTCAAACGTGGAGCACATGCTTCACCCCAGTTGTATACCTTACTGCACTTTGTAGGCTTAAGGAAAGCAAAACTGCACTTTAGGGTGGATTTCCCTCTATGTCTATAATACAGTGACACTGGAGATAAACGAGTAAGCCCTACTGACCTTCCTTATGATGACCCACTAATAATATAAGGCTTACCCCAGGTCAACATCTGACTTTGCAGATTCCCCTCTGAGCCAGGCAACCTGAGTGCAGGGCTTGAAAAATCATAAAAATGTTACTAGACCTGCAGGTCTAGTAACTTGAAAGATCTACTCGACCTAACTGTAATGTACTTGACCTCTGTCTCTGAAAGCCGGATAAATGTGGCAAGATAACAAGAGTTAAAGGCCTCTTTATTGCTCATTCACTTTGTGAGCAATAAAGAGGCCTTTGAATCTTGTTATTTTGTCACATTTGCTCCGCTTTCAGAGACAGAGGTCAAAAGTCAGTTTATCTTCCTACTCGTCAGAAAGGGTGAATAGGCCCTAAAAATAGCTCGTCCTGATTAAATCTGGCTCGCCATATCGAGCGGGCAAGGGGATTCTTTGAGCCCTGCGAAATTACTGGGCTGCACGCTATGGTTGTCTCACATGTGCAGCCCTCACACGTGTTCACGTGTAAACAGACAAGTGCCCCTTACCCTAGCTGCATCATAGCAGCCTTATAAGAAGAGGCAGACACTGGCGGTAAACACGTGCACTCCATTTACTATGAGATTACCATGGATGAAGCACAAATATTGAAACTCTTCCACAGTAAAAAGTCTAAACTGGGTCATCAAAAAGCAAAAAATCCTGGCAGAAAATATTGGATGAACCCATTTCCCTACAATAATGTTTAACCATATTATGAGAAGAAGAATTACTAAACTAGATATTAGTCTTCAGCCCATTCTCTTGTTTGACGATTACTCTAAAGTATGCTGTGCTGAAACTGTTTCACAATTTTGTAGAAATAACAATAAATGATAGAGTAAACAACACATTCAGGAGTTATCTTGTGTGTATATTGTTGAAAGAAGCTCATAGAGAGGTGACTGTTTTGTCGGTTTGTTTCCATGTTGGAGTAAGGACAGAAGACTAACTAATGAGGAACTAGAAGATTCTCATTTTCATGGAGAACAGGTAAATAGAGACAGGTTTCCAAAGGTCTTTCCCATGAACAAGGACACTGTGTATTGGGAAGAAGTGTACTAGGACTCCAGGATCAACCTGTGGCTCTTTGACGAGCTGGGTCACCTGGTGAGTGATGTATGACCCAGGGATGTGCTGTTATAAGAGAAATGTTAACATATGGGGGCATATTATCAAGGGGGTTTATCTCCGCTTTTTTGGCTTTAATGCCAAGAAAGCGGAGATAAAATGATCTCCCTATTACCTAGCTGTCGCTAACACCAGTTAGCGACAGCTAGTAGGAGATAGCGACCATCTTGGGCCCCACTTTGCATGTCAGTGATATTTATCACTAATGACATGCAAAGTGGGCGTGCCAAGATGTTAGCGACTGGAAACAGTTGCTAACATCGCTATCTCCTATTACCAACTTTTGGAGATATTCGCACTAAGCGCGATTATCTCCATAAGCTAACACCTGCCCCTGAGCAGTTCTTAGCCATGTTATCCAACGGGAGGTGGATAACATGGCTAAGAGCATTAGCTCGGTAATGCATGAATATCGCTGACTTTTCAGCGATATTCATGCATTGCGGCCGATTTTTATCGCTTAGGAGATAAACCTTGATAATAGCAAGGTTCCTAAGCGATAAAAATTGCTGCAGCTCGGCGATAAAAATATTGCCGCTAAACCAACATAGCGATAATTAACGCTAGTTGTTGGTAATATGCCCCATGGTTTCAAGTGTCAGTAAAGAGGTTGATAGTATATTGTAAATTGTTCGCATGCAAAAACATCTTCACATGCATAAATGTAACAAGTGTACATTTGCTTACGCATGAATGCGATTAAGTGCAATTGCACTTGCTAACTTTTGGCGTTGTTTCTGTACAGCTTTAGTATTTTCCCCATGTAAACTCTGCTGTGTCCAATTGACTTGGGGTATTTCCTCCCTTTTCCCATATCAAACAGAAATATAATCCTGCAGCTCATAAGAGGAAATGTACAACTATTTTCAAGATTAATATGTGACTGCCTAGAGATTGTGAATGCAAACACATTCGCAAATTTGCAATTCACCTATGTAAGCCAATATCCCTGCCCGAGAAGCCCAATAAAAGCACCTTGAATCATTTGCTCCACTATAATAGTACATCATATAGGTCTCCTATCACGCGTGTGCAAATACAGTTAGCACTCGTAAATGTGTTTGTGCTACTAATTTCAACATAGATGTGCAAATATCATTGGGAGTTTAAACAATGCTAAATTCTAAATGTGCGTCTTCAAAGATCCGTGAGAATGAGTGTAGGACATGTTATAACCACTTTGAAATGGATAAAGCTATTCCTTTGGAAGATGCATTAGTGTAAAAGTCTGGAATCGTTTAAAGTCAACATATTTCTCGTGCTTGCAATGGCTCAGACCATCAACAATAAATGCATGTAGAGAGCAGCATTCCTTTGAATAAAATCTAGGTCAAAGCTTACTATTTATAAAGAATGGGAATAAACAATTGTTTCATCATTAACAGCCTCTCTGGATCCCATGCAAAACAGCTTAGATTGATAAATTATGTGTAAAGTTTTCGTTTTGGCAATGAGGCTCGCAATAATGTAAGTTGCAGTCACTTTCTTCACATTGTTAGTTTCTATTTAATGCCCCCAGTTTAGATGCCAGGTTCCAGTCCTACTGACAGCTCAGCGTGATGATGATGAAGTCTGATGAGGATCTGACAGCTCGGGTTGATGATAACGAAGTCTGATGTGGGTCTTCATAGGTAGCGAGGAAGGCCACAGGGAATCCATGATTTGCTATGCCATGGCTGCGCCCTGAGGCACCTAGGAAAATATTGACTTGCTATTCATTGTGCAGTTAATCTCTACCCACAGGTTTTCATATAGTTCTCAATAGGTCTGTGAATCCTATGGGGCGCCCTCAAAATTCCCTTGCTTTGGATTGAAAACTTTCAGGTCGGATGCTTCCTGGCCATGGAGGGCAACTTATGAAATAGACAATACTGTTGACTTTTTGTTTTTCTTTTTTCCCCGCAGTTTCCTGTGGTGGCTGCCATATAAGGAGGCTGGTAGGGCGGGAGGGAAAAAAAATAAATGTTATAATAAATGTTAGAAATGGGATTTCTGGCTGGCTAGGGCTTGCGCCTAAGCCAGGCAGAAACCACCACTCTTGTCAGGAAAAGGGAGTTACACGCCAAGGATAACCCCCTTGGAAGCCTGGCACCAGCAGTCAGGCTTATCCCGGAGGCTATGTGTAAAGCATGTGCGCAACCCACACAGCAACAACATGCTAGGCACACCACAAAAGGAACTCCACACAAGGTTATATCAAAAAAAGCCTTTGTATTATCATAAAACACATTAGAATAGTAATCACACAATATGCACTGTGCCAATTGGCACTGGACAATATTTACAGGGGATTATATACACATGACAGGGCCACTTGGACCACTGTCAGAACCATCACTTAGTAAAGATAGTAAATGGAGAACATATATTAAGCATAGAACACAACCAGTTATTACTGGCAAACCCTGGACTCAGCATCATCCTGTAACATAAATCATATTATGCACAGTATCACATTAGGCGTGAAATATATCCTGCGACAGCCTCATAAGCCTAAACATATTAGACCATAACCTCATAAGCATAACTCACCTTAGGAAATAATCTCACTAGCATAAGCCACAGTAGAGGATAACTCAAACATAAATACAGTATGCAAAACCTCATCATCATGAACCACATTTAGAGGCATAAAACAGGGTACGCAAATCATACTACATAAATCAAATTTCCTAGCACCACATCCATCACATTAGGGCCTGGCACCCCACAAACCTAACAGTCACCCTGGCCAACTGGCCTTCTCAAAGGGGGCTCAAAATGCCCTATGTCCAAAGTCAGGGTGGCTGCCAATGCAGCAGAATCCATGTGCACAATTGTGCAGACCTAAACGTTGCAGCTGGCACTAAGTGCTGCACAGATGTGAAAGTACGGGGCTTAAAGGCGGCCACTCGGCGGCACAGCTCCTCAGCTACAGCGGCCCACAACAGTGATAGCGATGATTTTCGTAGTACAGCAAATGCGGGCACTCAGTGGCACAGCTCCTCAGCTGCAGCGGCCCACAATAGGGGTAGTGATGATTCTCGTAGGACGGCAAATGCGGGCACTCAGCCGGCACAACTCCTCAACTGCAGCCGCCCACAACAGCGACAGCGATAATTCTCGTAGGATGGCAAATGCGGGCACTCAGCGGCCACAGCTCCACAGCTGCAGCGTCCCACAATAGCGACAACGATGACTTTGGCAACACAGGCAAACGCAGGCTCTCAGCGGCAACAGCTCCTCAGCTGCGGCGGCCCACAATAGCGATAGCGATGACTTTCGTAACTGTGACGTGGTGGGGTCCCTCGATAAGAAGGTAGAGCAAAAGGAAGACTGGTGGTCCGCTATACCTTTATCCCCAACTCTTGTTCCCTTCCAGCAGGAGGAATGGATTCCGAAAAATAAAGCTTTATTATACCATGTGTACGATGAACAGGAGGACGGCGCCTTTAACTGGGGATTCAGGTCAGACGAGACTCCTCCCCCTGACGATGTCAACACGCGCACAGCGTTAAGTTCAGAGACTTCCTGGATTCCTGTGTGCACAGCCACCGGAACAGAGACGGAGACGGAAACGAGAGTTCCTGTGATTCCTGTGACATAAGGGAGAACCGAAGAGAGTGAGGAAGGACAGAGGACTGGTCCCCCTGAAGCTGCGAGTAAGCCAGGAGACTAACGACACCTTTACCTGCCGGGCCACACTCCCGGAGGAGTGTGGCTTGAACAGGTAGGGGGCAAGTTCTTGGGGTGGAAGGAGTGCACACCAGCTGTTAAGAAACCTCCAACCCCCACCAGCCTTTAAAGACTTTTTTTCCTTTTCTTTATGAATTATCCTCCCGCACGAGCACCAGTCTGAACCATTTTTTCAGTTCGCAACACAAAGTGCACTGTGTGTGTGTGTGTGTGGTGCATTTCCTCACTCCCGGTCCCTTACAAAATGAATGTAAGAGGTCAGGTGTCACGATACTGCTTATTTTTCCTTTGTTACACGCCATCCTTCACGACCTGACGGGACCTTCGAGAACCAGGGCCCAAGCGTCTGAAACGCCTTCAATCCCGAGCCCAATCTTCTACAGGGAGATCCAGATCTACAGCCACGACGTATCCCACCACTTTTGCCAAACAAAGATTGACAAGTAGACAAAAAAGAGTTTTTGGTAAAATAAAACCTTATATCTCTTGACCTGGCCTACGTCCCATCCTTTCACCCCGCCACAGTAACACAGGCAAATGCGGGCTCTCAGAGGCAACAACTCCTCAGCTGCGGTGGCCCACAATAGCGATAGCGATGACTTTGAGCCTGCATTCCGCGCAGTAGAACCAGAGGTCTGGAATTCTCAACAGAGACCTCATCTGCAAGGAGAAGTCCCCTCAAATAGGAATCCGGACGGCTGATGGGTGAAGTCTAATGTCCCTGAGACTTCAGCAGGAGGCAAGCTCAAATCAGGCCCGATGGGTAGTTGCTTCAGCAAGATGGATTTAAGTTTCAAAGTCCTTTCCCTTTAGTTACACGGACAGAGGTTCGTCTTGGCATCCAGAAGTAACACGTTCTTCCTCCAGGAAAGAATTAAAATATAGCACTCACAGGGCGCAGGGATCCATAGCTCCAAAAACAAAAGTCCTCAGCAATCAAGGGGGCAATGCAGGGCCCAGGGAGACAAGCCCTCAAGGCAGTTCCTCCTGGGCCCCAGCAGCAGCATGCCCTAGCAGGATCAGGAACAGCACATCATCCTAGAAGAGCACCATAGAACTGAACAATTTCATGGGGTTACAGCCCCTTTACGTATACCACCAAAAGACTTTGTCCTCAAAAGTCACAAGTCACTGAACCCAGCCAGAACCAGTCCGGTGTGGTCCTGGAGCACTTTTTTTACAAGGCTGCATCCTGCCTTTGAGGAAAAGGGGGTCTGCCATCAGCCGCACAGTGGGAGTTGGAGCCATCATTCACCTTGCCAGGCACAGCCCTGCTCAGATCAAAGGGTCACCCCTCCCCATACTCCAACTGCAGATCTCTCTATTCAACCCATGTCAGCCTGCCCTGTCTCTCCAAAACCAGACATGCAAATCACATCAGGCAGGCGGACACATAGCACACAGAAATGCCAACTTCTAAAAGTGGCATTTCGCACATAGTCATAATAAATATGCGCACACCATTGCGCAGCATTTATTCTCACAATTTCATACATACCAGAGTTGACCATACTGCTACTTTCATAACACGAATTTCCACTGACACACACTGAGCAGGGAATCCCCCATGCATTCCTATGGGAGGGCAGGCCACTAAATGTAAGAGAGTGCACGCACTTTACACTGGACCACAGGGCTAAAGTGCCCAGCGGCCTAAAACCACTAACACTACACAGAGAAAAAGGCTGGGAGAAATGCAAAAAGCTTATGGGTGAACCTGCAAAAATGGCCAAGTTCAACAATAAATAAATAAATAAAAATAATTACACTTACTGTCAATCCTGGCACAACATCCTCCTCGCTCGGGTCTTCTCCAGGTAGGCTCTAACACGGGACCAGGAAACTGCAGTAACCAATCCTGGTGCTGCTTTCATGCAGCATGAAACAAGTGCCAGGATTGAAGGGAGCTGCCTCCTTCGGCACGCCCGTGGACACAGGAGTCCTATGCTGTCTAGAGAGATTTAAACTGCGCATGCCTGGCTAGCTGGTGCACGACAGTCGGCCAAAGAGACATGCACAGTTTAAACTTAAAGTGCCCTGCCCATTATTGCTGTCTGCTGCTGCCTGATTGGTAGCTGCAGTGTAGTGTAGTTCCTAGTTTCCCACTAGGCCCTGCGCATTGGAATAACATAAACAGTAGTATCGACGTGGAACTGGCTATATTCCAGGCCTCCACTGACTATGCTAAACTTAATTGGGTTGTGTTACCAACTAGCTCAGAGGTCACTGGAAACTTTCTTCTCTGCATAGGAAGTGATCAGCTTCCTTGGCACAGACAAGAAGGGATTCAGCTTTCCAACAACCGTGCAACATGACAACTTTGCTCCTCAGATCAAGAGTCGATCTCTAGGGTCGTGTGAAACAATAGACATAGATTTCACTCAGTCAGTCTAGTGCAGTTTACTTTCACAGTATGTAGAGAATAGAGAGACGGGCGTGTATCAATAAAGGTTAACATTTATTGAACAGTCTTTCTTCTCGTACAAGAGAAATGTATTGCCACAATTGCAATAACTGTTATTATGAAAAGTACGTACAGTAAGATAAGAATAGCGAAATAGAACTGTAAAAGCATTGATATGGTTTCTTAGCCATACAATGGTTTAAAAGTAATAAAACATTTATACAGTCATATATACATTAGGCTAACATACTCAACTGGTGCTTCTAACTAAGCCTACCCCAGTGTGCCTGACCTAGGCCTAACACGTGAGAAGGGGAGTAAGTAAGTAGCTTAAGTTAAGTTGGTTTTGCCAAGGTTTGTTTCAAGAATTCTCGTTTAAGGGTTTAGTCAACACCATACCTCTGAATAGAATGATGGAGGATTGGTATCTCCTTCAGGGGTCTCTCTCGATATCCCAGTCACCTGCGAGGGTAAACTGGAAGCGCCGGGACTGGATTTCTCTGCACGAGAAAGGCAGCGGCTTCTCTCAGCGCGTCTGGAGGAAGGAGGGGTGACAGCGTCCGCGGGCAGCTGGGCTGGATGTCTTCGCAGAGGACGGCTGCACGGCTCCTCAAGCGTACTGCACCATAGGTCGCGCTGTAGCGGCGATAATGGTAATCAGCAGCTTCACCACCACAGGATAGCAGGCTGCAGCGACAGAGTGCTAGTTTTTACCAACACGGGGTCATGCAGGCAGCTGGCATCAGCAACATGTTCGCTCATTGCTTAAGGCAACGTTGGTAATATTTATACCTGACAGGTGCCGGGTTTGACGCAAGTTTGCTGGACATAAGACGTCAATTAAAGATGTCACTAGGAAGTGGCAGCTATCAGTTGCTCATTAGAGTTCTATTACTAATCAAAACATAGCAAGCGGGGATTTCCAGGTTTGCTAAGTTTTTATCTTGTTGAAGAACTCGGAGTGTTATCTAGGAATATCAGATAGTGACTGCTGCTCTGTCATTGCACTAATTGGTCGCAAAGGAAGTAGCAGAGAGTCATGCTGGAATGTGGCTCTGTGGCTCTGCTCGTGTGAGGCCAGAGATGACTTTACAGAAAATCGTACTTGAACGGTTATGCCAATATAGGGAACAAAGGGCTTTATAGCCGAATAGGGGCATAAGGTCACAGTATCGATCAGGAACCTAGATAAGCACATGACACCCACTCCACGAATTCATGTCCATCAAAATTACTAAAACTAAGCAATTAGATGCATGTGTAACATTGTGTAACATAGCCCACCCCAAAATACATAAATGCATTCGAAATAGGCGTACTTGTAATACATGGAATTTAGGTACTGTACGTAGTTTTAAAGCATAGTAATCATTCAAAAAATTATTGCATATGAAATCAACGAACGATTATGCATAAAGAATTACACATGAAGTATCTCTGACAGAAGAAATGCGAGATAAATCATCACATAAAAATGCATTGTAATAATATGTGTGCTAGAGGCTGGTGTAATGTTGTTATGTCTCTAGATGTGTTTTTAGAAATAGAAGTGTGAAGCTTCTGTTCTTTAAGAATAGTTTTTACGTTAAGCAAAGAATTGTTCGTGCCAAACGGAAAGGGTCAATATTAAAAAAATTGTCCAATTCAAAGAAAAATCAGTTTACCAAAGCTCCTGGCAGTTTTTTTGTTGATCAAAACTGAAGGCCGAATTCAGAGTTCATGGGAACGCCGTGTGTCGGAAAGCTTCTCAAAAGTTATTGTTTCTCTATGGGTGAGAACATCGTATCAGACAGGCTCGCAAAGAATTGGTCTACAAAATCAGGTGATAGTTCAACCAAATTAGATAGCGCTGTAACTTGGCAGGTGTGAGAATGATTGCTGTCATCGAAGGCAGGATCAGCAATGCTCACAGAACGTTGTACCTGGATGATGTTGCTTTTGTCACTCGCTCCACTGTTACCACTTGGCTGTAGTACAGGAGTCTCCACGAATGCCGTCATCAGGATTGGTAGCCGCTGGGGACAACACAATGCGTGAGCCGTTATTGGACTTAGCAAAGTATCGACGTCCATTGGTACTGCTGATGGAAGTGAAAGACAGATGTCCAACACGCATTCCTCGCCGCAAAGCATACACCGTAGCACAGGTAAAATGCAATTTTGCCATATCGGTCTGAATGAAAGGAACCAGGTCATGTTTAGATCTCTCAGCCTGGCCAATCCGAGGACGTTAGTTATCCTGTCCCTGTAGCGCATTGCTAGGATTGTTTCTTCCATTCCCATGGGAGCTATGTCTGAGCCGAGGTTTGCCATAACGTAGCAGGATGGTCAAAAATAGAATCCCTGCGATGAGTCCAAAAAATAGTGGAATACCACCAAAGATGGAGTGCACAAAATTAGGAAAGATTCCCAAAATTGCCTGGAAGGGTGTTAGCAGTCCCGTAAAGACTGTCTTAAATATGCCTGGGATGCTTGTAGCACTAGACATGTTAAGGAGTTGCTCGAGCATTTGTACGAAATGCACGGGGCAATTTGTTGATAAAAGGTCATGGACCTCAGTAGCCGTCCTTGCGACTAGAAGATCATACGTCTCTTTAGATGACGTTATAGGCACTGTTGTCTGCAAAAGCACAGATTTCATTTTGCTTAATGTATCAATTCGTATAGAATAGAGATTCAGACGAGGCCAGAGGGGAGTCACTGTGTCTGGAGGCCCGCTCGGAAACAATGCTTGCATACAACATTTGACCATGGACGTTACTTGTATTAGATAACTTTTTCCGGGCGCGAGGCCACAGCACCTGTGATCCGTTCTTAGAATGTAACTCCCGTTTGCGAGTTGCATAAAGAAGGGCTCTATCTGAGTTGCAGGTGTGACTAGCTGGTGGCATGAAAGGTTGTTTGAATTGCCATCACATGCTCCGTGTAAATTAATACCCTGACACAAAAGTATACCGCTTAGTGAGTGTTTACAGTTGTCACCACTAAGAAATACATTTTTGTCGCTGTCACTATAGCAAGAATGAGTGTATGGTAATTTCCATTCGGATTTAACATATCCCTTACCCAATTGTTCATATTGGCCAGCAGGTATGTATTCAAGGCATTTATGAAATCGGAAAGTTGTTATCGGAATTGTGATAATTCCGTGTATTATCCATTCAATGACAGGGCTCTCTGACATTGTCAATGATAATCTCTCGAGTTTCTCGATGCTCAAGATTGTATAGTCTGCTCCTTTCTGTGCCAAACTGATCTGTTTATCAGTAAGGTTAAAAATGGAAAATAATGACGTTGTGTTTATCAGACGCCAAGGCACATAGCCTGAACGAAGATTTTGCAGCGTCCAGCCTAATTCTATAATAGAGCGTAATTGAGACTGGCCATGTTGTAACATTAGCAAATCTCTGTCTATCACATCAAAGGCAGATGATACAATATTGTCCAAAGAATATATTCTGGAAGACAGAGTCATTAACCCATTGTCTACCACAGAAAGTGATTTTTCCAAATTAATACGATCAATTTCTCGTATCTTTTCAGCAGTTTCAATTTGCTTTACTTTCCAAGCCTCGTTGTAAGCAGCATAGATGCTGGTCGCTATGAAACGCTTTTGACGCTGTTTGCGTGGTCCAAGAATGAAATCGCGCAAATCAGCACCATCTTTTAATAAAGACAAGTGTTGCTTAATTTCAGCCAGTGTGGATGTAGTTAGCCATTCTAGGCAGAGTTTGCCTACACTGTATGTAGTTATAATTCCTGGATGTTGTCTCTGGGAATATCTTGAGTCTAATCTGGTCATTTTTAAACCCTGTGTTTTATTCAGGAATCGATCTTGACAGCTATTTGTGTCTGTAGGCCAGATTAACCACTTTTTCCAATCAGGAAGTGTTCTGTTGAAATGTAAAATGTGTGACACGTCTAATTCATTATCTGCAGTTGCATTCTCAGCTATTGGCTTTGGTATAGACGGTGTTTTCATTTCTTTGTTTTTGGCTAGGCCAAGACAAGATGTTTGGTGTACAGTGTCATTTAAAAATAACATTTGTTCTGGTATCATGCAGGTTCTAAATAGTGCTTCAATGCCTTGCACCTGCCAATCTTTTGTACCCCAAATTGTTTTCGTTTCAATATTAGTTTTCCAATAATCAAAACCAAATGTCATCATTTTGTCATAAAATGCTTCTGAATATATCAATTTAGAATTTGTCAGCATTGTTTTCATTCCTGTTTTATCTAACAGTTTATAATAAAACGTTTCTGCATCACTGGTGTTAAACCCTGAAAAATATTTGAATTTCTCAAAAAATGCTTTAGAACTGCTTTTAGGTGGTGTAGAACAATGTTCCCATTGATTATACATAAAAACATTTCTAGGCTGTGCAGATTTATGCAAGTAATGATCCCCATAGTGGGTGTAACAGAATAACTGCTCATAACTAGATGAACCTTGTAAATAATCATGATCTGTGAATCTAGCTGACATTACTAAATCAGACATCATGTCATTAATACTGTTAAAGTCCCAATCATCAGAGAATGTACTTGGTGTAACAAAGTCACTTAAGGAAACCTTTAGTTGATGAGGATACTTCAGGATTTCGACCGGACCATAGATCTCATAGTCTGTTTTCTCCCATACTACCCCACCAGGTATTGGAATTGCTGTGACATTTACTGTTGACAGTTCTCTTTTCTTCACGTGGGATGATCTGTGTGGTTTCAGGACTAGGTTGATGTTCTGACTTGCTGTGTCCATTCAATTGTAATGAACTTTCCTAAAATTAAAACTAAAATTAGGCAGAGTAGGAGTATGAATACCCCTGAGATAATCCAATGCTCAATCAACGGCGAATCCAGATAAAGTTCTTTGATTTGTTGAAGGAGTCCTGTTGTATTTTCTTTAAAAGACTTTTTTGTTTCTGGCATCACTTCGGGATCGTTTTCATCTTCAGAGAAGTTGTCGAAGTTGATGAAATAACCAGAGGCAGTTCTGTCAATTGATGGGATTGTTCTTTCAATCTGTCTCTCGGTAGCACTTTCTGATGCCACATCATTGTAGACTGGTGTTGTTTCTTGACGAACTGTTTCAATCTGTGTTTCAAGAGGCACGAGTTCCATGGCATTATTGCATAGTCCTTCATTGTGCACTGCAGGCTGATCGAATGTGATGAGTCTTTCAGTTTGAACCTCTTGGATTGTTGCAAGTTTGGGTATTCTGTTGTTTCTTGGGAGTCCACTGGGCCTACTGTTGATTATAGGCCACATGCTTGTGGTTTTACCAGGTCGATGGACACGACTCTGTTCTCCTTTTTACCAGCAAGGGGCGGTAGCACAACTGATCTTGTTCCGGTGACTGCTAAGACAGGTACTGCTTTTCTGTAAGAAGGCCCAAATTCCTTCTTAACCGCGATCTTTTCTCTGACTAGATCCCCAATCTTTGGAATCCAGACAGGCCTTGCTGGGGCTGTTGCGGGTGGTGCCTCGTCAGTGGTACTTGGCTGTTGCTTTAACTTTATGTTGCTTAATGATTTTCTTGTTTCATTCAGTTCCTGTAAAACAGCCAAACGGTCTTTTACTTCAAACTGCTTTGTTTCTTTTTGTACCACTGACATCTGACTATCGAGGTCCTGAACGCGCATTCTTATTCCGAACAATAGTTCGTATGGGCTGAAACCTTTTAGAGAATTTCTTGGCATGTTGTTAAGACTAGTCTGGACACTTATTAAATGTTTGACCCACCCAGCGCCTGAACCTAATACCTTCGCTGTTATAGATTGCTTTATGTCCCGGTTTTTTCTTTCTACCACACTTGTGCGACGGACAAGAATACCGCAACCCAATTCCCATGCTAGCCATGGCCCCCTTATAGGCTCGAGAGCTTAAAGCAGGACCCTGGTCAGAATGGAACGTGGTAATTGCGTATGTGCCGATATGGACTCGCGAATCTTTTATAACCGTTCTAGGCGTCAGCCGAGTGCTGGTGGCCTCATTATTTTAAGTGCATTTCGTCTTAAACGTTGTACACTGGGACGCGCTTCTCTTCTTTGATTGCGCAGATAGACCGCCTTATGCTGTCTAGAAGGGATCCTGAAACTACACTGGCCTGTTCATTACTGCGATCTCTGTTGCAGTCTTCACAATTTTGAGCAAAACATTGAATATCTATACTCATTCCTGGCCACCAGTACTCTGATTGCAATTCTTTCAGAGAAGCTTTGATTGTTTGGTGTTTCAGACCCAACCCCATGTGTGCTTCCAGTAGGAGGAAGCCCCTCCTGCTCCTGTTTGGAATTACTCTATCCCCCACTCCAGGGATTCGAGCAAAAGGAACGGAGTTTGCATCGATTATGTATGCATAATTGAGTGGATAGTTTACGGGTAGTGCTGCACAGTCGCCTTTTACGGTCGTTTTTACTGCTAGCATAGTTTCCCCGTCTATATACTTATCTGTACGCTTTTTTGTGGCTACGGAAGCCGGGTTAGTTGCTTCCGCGGTGGCTGTATTAGCCAATGAATTCCCTGCAACGTGAACGCCATCACGTTGAAGACTCTGTGCGTGAATCACGTGAGTCTTTTGTAGTTCTTTGTGTAAAAGAGCTACTTGTTCCCAAAGCAATTTATGCTTTATTGTGGCACCTGTGTCATCTTTGTAATCGTTTTCGATCCAACTCTGCAGTTTGTTATTGTAAGAATTGACGCAAAAATGAGAATCGCACACTATAAGTGTGGGGAATTCGCGTTCTGCATTTTCGAGCGCCATCTTTAAAGATCTGATTTCAGTTCTTTGAACCGAACAGTACTTTACAGATTCAGTTTTTGTTACTTTCGGTCTGAATTTACCGCACAGCCAACGACCTTTAATGATCGCACATGCTGCATCGTAGGATTTTCTCTCTACGTTGAAATGCTGTACAAAGCTATCTATATAGATTATACATGCGTATTGTGGGAGAGGCAGGGTTTCGATTGGCAGAGGATATTCTTCTTCATATTCTAAATCATTCAGTTCTTCAAATTGCGGGGCGAAATAGTATTTTACATCTTCCGCTCCTAGAGAATCTATGCACTGTATCCATTTTGGATCCAGTGACACTGTAGGCAGGTTTACTGGGCTGAATAGCGCCTCGAAGGCGGATTCCGCTGTAAGGATATTAATCCGTTTGCCGTGTGCTAGTTCTCTTTCATTTGCTAATGCGATTTGCACTGCGTTCACAGTTTTTTCTGTGCGACTGAATGTTTTTTCTGCTTGTGTGTACAAGTGAGATTTAATTGAAATTGGTACCTTTTCTCCCTCATTAGAGGTTAGGTACGTGAATCCGCATCTTCCTGGGATGACTCGGATTACAAGATCGATCGTGTTGTCACGTGTATCTAATTTTGTTTTTGCTAACATGTCTGTTTGCAGTGATCTCAAAATTTCTGTGTGTTTTTGAGTCCAATTGATTTGTTTTAAATCAGGTTTTATTAGTTCGTAGAGAGGTTTAACCCTCTCTGCGTAATTTAGGATGTAAGTTCTTCCGAAATTCAGAAAACCTAGTATTGATTGTAAATTCTTCAGCGTTTTTGGAGCTTGGAGTACAGCGCACTTCTCTAAGAAGTTGTCCGCTAGGCTTTTCCCTTCACTTGATAATTCGTACCCTAAAAATAGTACTGTCAGATGGGCAATTCGGGACTTTTTAAAGTTGAATTTGTAACCCTCTGCTGCGAACCCAAGTATAATGGTGTTCACCCTTTTCAAGTGAGTATCCAAGTCATCGTCTGTGAGATAAATATCATCTACGTAAGATAATACTTCATCATCATAGATTTGTAGTAACTCTGTTACCCTAGCTGAGAATAGTCCTGGGCTGTTCTTGAACCCCTGTGGGAGTCGACAGAATTTTTTCTGTGACCCAAATGCGGAGAAAGCGGTCAAGTATCTGCTTTCCGGTGCAATGTTTTGACAAAAGAAACCATTAGAAATGTCTAATGTTGTTTTATATTTTTTCCTAACTATGTTATTCATTAGGGCTGCACTATGCGAGTTTTGTACTGCAAAAGTTTTGCAACATGTATTAAGATGTCTGTAGTCCAAAACTAGACGATATGAATTGTCTGGCTTGGAGACAGGAAACAAAGGATTGTTCATTTGAGAGGTGCATGTTTCAATCACCCCCTGGTACTCAAGTTGATCTAAGATCTCCCTGACCTGTTTTTTAGCTTCTTGCTTTATGGGATACTGCCGTTGGGCAGTTGGTTCACTTTTTAGTTGGATTTTGTGAGGCGTAGAATCCTCATCCCATCCTACGTGATTTTTATACAATGCAGGTGCCTGGGCTACAGCCCATTTCCTTGCATATGTGTATTTTTTGTGAATCGGTATGTGATTTGAGAAGGCAGGCATAATCACTTCTTCGCCACGAGGGCACTCCCTGACAAACTCTGGGGGCCAATCTTTTTCAGCTAACAGAATATCATAGCCTTTCGAGAGCTTATCCCAAAACAGACCCTTAATTTTCCTAGTCTTATCACCCTCTATACGCAATGTTATTTCGTATATTTTATGGGGCTCGCTAAGCCTGGCGTCGGCAGTTTCAACCTGAATGTATTCATTCGTGTCCACTGTCTCCAGATGACTCATCAAGATCTTGCGCGCTATACTGATTTCTGCTGCACTGTCCAACATTGTCAATGCCCACTCCCCGTTTTTCAACTGTGTCCTCAGTATTCTCGGCATGGTTGATTACTCTAATACTGGCTACCTTCTTTTTCTGAAATTGAGATTTTTTACTCTGAGCAAGTTCCTTGTCTTTGGACTTGGTGTGCTCTCCTGGGTCTGACCGTCCTCTTCTTTCCGAATTCTGTGGAAGAGATCGAGAGGGACGTGTATCAATACTTTGATATCTATCAGGTCTTTTTATATTATCCCTATTTCTAAGGTTATATCTTTTCTCAGAGGGCTCCCGTTGGGGAGACTGGCGTTCTCGAGTCGGAGTTCTTTCCCTCCGTCGAGGAGACCTTCCTCTGGACTGGAAAACTTTTTCTTTGGGAGTGGATTGTTTATTTCCATCCCAGCTCTTTTTAGGAGTATTTAAATTATTTTTAATAAATAATTTTTCAGGATTTTCGAGCAGTTGGGGCTTAACTGGTTTTCCACCCAAGCTGTCTCTACCTAATTCTTCATAGCATTTTTCTATGATTTTTGCTAGCTCAACAGGATCTTTTATATCTGTTTCCCTCAACTTCTGGCGAATCGCCACAGATGCTGCTTCTCCCTTTACGTTGGCTAATAATATAGCCGTGACCTGCTTGAAATCTTTCAGTAATTTCATACCTAGATTTATAGCTGGTTCTGGACCGAATTCTTTTTGAATCTGTTTTAGCACGTCTGGTATTACCGCCATAGACGGAACACCGTGTGTTTTTGTGTAAATGGAAGCAAAGACTGTACCCCAAGTGTCACAGTCCTCCACGTGTGGTGCGATTCCCATAGGAAGGCAGATGGTCAAGATTCTGTGTTTCTCAACAGGGGTAGTATCAGGAAATACTGCCTCTATTTGAGTGATTTTTTGGGCTAACCAGAAAGGAATTTGTTCCCGTTTTACGGGTGTTTTACCAAGACATGACTGTATGTTCTGTGGTGTAATTTTATTTGTGTTCCCCTGATGAGGGGTCAGCTGGTGTGAATTAACAGCTGGCTGGACTGTTGCAGTCCGTATTACATATTGGACTAATTGCCTATGTATTTTTATTAATGTGTTTAGCTGTGCTAACAGCTCTTCTCTAGACATTTTTATAATGTCAGGATGTGGTGTGTAGCTGGCTAGAACCGGCCACGTGGCTCCTGGTCTACCTAGTGGACCGAGCCTAGTTATGTGATCATTGTGTTTTAGGGCGCCATTAAACCAGAGCAGGTGCTCTTGAAATTTAAGTGGAATTTCAACCTCCTCGAAAGGGGCGTACTCATCCGGAGGTTCCTCTATTTTGTAATAGTGAAACTCTTGTGTTATAGCGTTTACCGCTGGAAAGTTTATCCATGAATAGAATACCTCTGTCTGCCGATACTCGTGAGCCTCTATCACGAAAATTACTGTACCACCTTGAGGTGGCAGTCCGTTTTCTATAAGTTTTAAAGTTATAGATCTTCTTAACTGGACCGGGATGATAATAGCATCCGGGTCTGTGTATTCGGGACCTTGCTGAGTCGCATCTACTGCGGCCCCAGTGGTGCCGTTGTTTTCTACTGACATTTCAAAAAAAATGCAGGTTTGCAGAGTAGGTCTCCAAGGAGACAAAGATTAGATGCACAATATTTTGGAACACTGTATCCTTCAACGTTGAATAAACCAGAGCTTTACATAGGAATCTCTTCCTACTAAGGTCGGGCGGATTTTAACCTTTCACCCACTCCAGACGTCTATTGGAGTATTTAAGGGAGAAAGGGGTGTGAAATATGCACGACTGAGTTACTCTACAAGTCTTACGTTAGTTTATCGCCTTACCAAACGTTAGGGCGCCATGTAGTGTAGTTCCTAGTTTCCCACTAGGCCCTGCGCATTGGAATAACATAAACAGTAGTATCGACGTGGAACTGGCTATATTCCAGGCCTCCACTGACTATGCTAAACTTAATTGGGTTGTGTTACCAACTAGCTCAGAGGTCACTGGAAACTTTCTTCTCTGCATAGGAAGTGATCAGCTTCCTTGGCACAGACAAGAAGGGATTCAGCTTTCCAACAACCGTGCAACATGACAACTTTGCTCCTCAGATCAAGAGTCGATCTCTAGGGTCGTGTGAAACAATAGACATAGATTTCACTCAGTCAGTCTAGTGCAGTTTACTTTCACAGTATGTAGAGAATAGAGAGACGGGCGTGTATCAATAAAGGTTAACATTTATTGAACAGTCTTTCTTCTCGTACAAGAGAAATGTATTGCCACAATTGCAATAACTGTTATTATGAAAAGTACGTACAGTAAGATAAGAATAGCGAAATAGAACTGTAAAAGCATTGATATGGTTTCTTAGCCATACAATGGTTTAAAAGTAATAAAACATTTATACAGTCATATATACATTAGGCTAACATACTCAACTGGTGCTTCTAACTAAGCCTACCCCAGTGTGCCTGACCTAGGCCTAACACGTGAGAAGGGGAGTAAGTAAGTAGCTTAAGTTAAGTTGGTTTTGCCAAGGTTTGTTTCAAGAATTCTCGTTTAAGGGTTTAGTCAACACCATACCTCTGAATAGAATGATGGAGGATTGGTATCTCCTTCAGGGGTCTCTCTCGATATCCCAGTCACCTGCGAGGGTAAACTGGAAGCGCCGGGACTGGATTTCTCTGCACGAGAAAGGCAGCGGCTTCTCTCAGCGCGTCTGGAGGAAGGAGGGGTGACAGCGTCCGCGGGCAGCTGGGCTGGATGTCTTCGCAGAGGACGGCTGCACGGCTCCTCAAGCGTACTGCACCATAGGTCGCGCTGTAGCGGCGATAATGGTAATCAGCAGCTTCACCACCACAGGATAGCAGGCTGCAGCGACAGAGTGCTAGTTTTTACCAACACGGGGTCATGCAGGCAGCTGGCATCAGCAACATGTTCGCTCATTGCTTAAGGCAACGTTGGTAATATTTATACCTGACAGGTGCCGGGTTTGACGCAAGTTTGCTGGACATAAGACGTCAATTAAAGATGTCACTAGGAAGTGGCAGCTATCAGTTGCTCATTAGAGTTCTATTACTAATCAAAACATAGCAAGCGGGGATTTCCAGGTTTGCTAAGTTTTTATCTTGTTGAAGAACTCGGAGTGTTATCTAGGAATATCAGATAGTGACTGCTGCTCTGTCATTGCACTAATTGGTCGCAAAGGAAGTAGCAGAGAGTCATGCTGGAATGTGGCTCTGTGGCTCTGCTCGTGTGAGGCCAGAGATGACTTTACAGAAAATCGTACTTGAACGGTTATGCCAATATAGGGAACAAAGGGCTTTATAGCCGAATAGGGGCATAAGGTCACAGTATCGATCAGGAACCTAGATAAGCACATGACAGCAGCAGAAACCAGAAAGCCCCGCCTGTCCTCCTGATGCTCGGCTCAGCTATTTGAAAAAATAAAATGGTAATAAATGTACTTTATCACTTCATTTTTCCATATCGGGGGCAATTTGGTTAGTGGGGCAATTATCCTCCGCTTTAACCCCTTGCGTGCGGGGCGTTTTCCCCCCCTGTGCTGACTCCGCCTTGCACGGGCGGAGTCATGACGGAACGGTTCCGTCATCAGCACAGCTCAACCGACGCTGATGACGGAACCGTTCCGTCATCAGCATGGAAGGGGTTAATGAAGGAGCCGCCCATGGCAATTTATAAACTCAGTGTTTATAGACGTGATCTGTAAAGCAATCCACGCATGGTTACAACACCAGATCTCTACGGGTCTCGGTTTAGTAACCTGATTACTATCTTAGGCCTGGTAGAGCCAGCTTTTGCGGTATCACAGAGGTCATGTAATCCATAGACAGGGGGATTTTTAACTCAGTCACTGGTTAATGCCATTGTCGTTCATCACATTTATAAACAATTGATTGATTGTGAGTGTGATTTATGATGTAAAGTGTTTTGTCCTTGCACTTAGGCAAATTGTGGTTTCATTGATGCAGCAGTAGGACGTGTCCACGTAGGGAGGAGAATCCACTTTTCTGCAACAGTTTTTTGTGTCTGTCTTGATCTTAATTTGGTTCTCATCAATCATCCAACAACTCTTCCTCAAGCTTGTATTGGATACTGGCTTCTTTAGAATCTAACTCTCTGGAAAAAAAATAAACTGACATGTTAAGCATATTGTTTACATGCTTTGAACATATTGGTAATTACACTGAACCTCCTTATTTGCTCAGCTGATGCTCCGATCAAAGGGTATTTGATGGCCCCAGAGAGTTCCAGGAACCCTACCCGAGCCCTACCAAGTACCACGCATCAGGCGTAGGACTAACACATTTTAGTGTGGTGGTCCGCATCACTGCACTGAAATGCAAAGTCATGCATATGAATGAAACGAGATTTATATTGCGCAACTTAGCCCCAGAGGGCGTCAAGGCGCCTCAGCTGCCCGGAGCGCTGGCTGCTAATACACCATTTAGTGACTGAGAAAGCTGAAGCGGCAGTGCACGCTGCGCGCTGGTTTCAGCAGGTTTGGGGGATGGTTGAGCTCTAGCTGTTACTGATACAATGTAACAGACATGCCATGATTGAATCACTGTGCAGCCACTGCGCATTTCTGTTTGCACATTTCACTAACATAATGGATGATCTTGCGACGCTAACAAATCCGACCCCACTTGCGATTGACTGAACCACAGACTACCAAGCGGCCACTGGAGTGATTCTCAGCTGCCTAGAACACATCTGCCTGACTGCATCTAGCTGAGTAGGGCTGCACAGGGCTGCGAGGCGAGCCTCAATCTGAATCATGTCCAGCAGGCGCGGGGTCCAAGTCGAGTTGCGGCAGGTGGCCACTACCAACCTGGCTGTCGCCAACCCTCTCAATGCTGAAAAAAAGTGACCATCCTAGCCAATGATGTATCATTCCAAGGAAGGTGGTTGTACTAAAAATGTGCTTGCACACACCGCATGCACACACAACATACACAGATTAGCCACGCGCAGACAACAGATGCATGTCTGCACTTGATGATATTAATGTATTTAACTTTTGTGTAGCACAGCCACGAAAGTGAAAAAAAAACATTCTCCTGAGATCAGCCCCAGCCTCCGCAACCACGTGGATCCTGCGTCTTCCACTTCTACAGCAAGCACATCAGAAATATCAGGTAGTCCGAACCAGTGTTTAGTTGCTTATCTGGGCCGCGGTGCAAGTGTTCACCTCACCCAACTAAGTGGTAGCTGGATTCCAGCTGGCCAGCACCTGGGCCTACTCCTGTCCACTTAGAAAAGTTGGAGCTGTAGTGCCTCGCAGCCCCTAGGTAGTGAAGCAGGCACGCCATGGTGCAAGATCCTGGATGATTTTGTTTTTGTTGTGGCGGGCACCACAGGAAAATCAGGGGAGAACATATCTTGAACATGACTCTCATGCTCCTGGGTTCCTCCCCGCCCAGAAAATATAATGACGGTCTGTCTCTGACACTGCTGGCCGCCCTTCTAATATGTTGTTCACACTCAAGGACTGGAGAGGCCCTATATACATACCGATTTCCTTTATGGAAAAAAGTGCAACTTCGCCTGTCCTCTGTACTACGTCATCAGCTGCAAAATAGAGCCCTGCTGGAGCTCTGAGAATAGCTGTCATCCGGGGACTGCAATAATGAGAGGCCAGTAAAAAATAATCATGTCCCAAAGAGCAGCACTGTCTATTTGTTTTGAGGTATATTTTTCACCCTTTCACCAAATATTTACCTCTAATGGCATTACTATCAGAATTGAGTTATATTCTTATTCCTAATGTGTGGCAGTGGCGTAAATGGGTAACTACTTCTGTTGCCATCAAGAATGTTAACACAATTTGAATCTGTAAAGGAAAAGGAATATTGTTGAAAGCTATTGTCAAAAGCATTCCCAGGTTGCACTGTCGTCTATGCGTTATGAGGAAAGGCTGGTTACAAGAAGAAGTCATGGAAAAATGAAACTTGCAAGAAAAAAGCAATTGAGAGCTGTCTTTAGTTCATTACAAAGTGTCAAAAATAAGGGAGTGAAGTGTTACTCATAAATACCTTGAAAGCCTATAACTGTCACATATGAGCCAGCTGAAAACTTGGCAGCTACGTCCATGCCAGCCAGAAACCAGAGCATCAACCCCCTTACTGAAATTACAGGAAATTAGTTAACTGGCTGGTCAAAATCCCATTTCTCTGGGCAGGGAGAGACATAGGGGCATATTGTCAAGGACTTATCGCTGAGTATCGTCACTTTATCGCAGCCAAAGTTGTGATAAATGTATCACCCCATTCACAAGCTGGTGCTAACAGCCCATATCACCAGTTTACCTGCGATAGCAGCCGCAAAAAACATCGCCACAGATGTAACGGCAACTAACGCTAATGAGATGCAGAGGAGGCGTTCCTGTGCAAAAAACAGTGAACACACCACTTAGCGACATTCTCAACGACTTACAAGATCGGCAATAAGGACACAAAACAGGTGATGAGGCGCGTTAGCAGCAGGAATCTAACACCTGCTCTGATCTGGTGTAAAGTCGTAAGTCAACCTGCACCATGAAAGGGAGCCCAGCCCAGAGCCACACCTGAAGAACAACAGACGCCATGGAGCCAACGAGCATGCAGCTCCGACACCCAAGAGGGCCACAACCCTCACCATCTCCAGGCCCGCAACCCCCACCGGCCTCCCCCGACAACGATATGTGTCATCAACTTTACGAAATCATGAACAAAACAATTCGCCTGATGTCACACAATTACAACGCTCAACATGCATGTGAGGACGGAAAGAATCACTCAGTGATCATTGAATTACCAAACAAAACATTTTTATTCAAATAAACATCAAAAGAACTATTTAGAAGAGCCATGGCGGGTCATCTCCGGACAATCTGTAAGTCACAGCCTGCAAGACAAAATTCAAGATAAGAAGGTGCATCATGACCTCATCAAAGGACAGAGAGAGAGGAAGAGAGCGAAAGAGAGAGAGTGAAGAGAGTGAGAGAGAAAGAGAGAGAGAGGGAAAGTGAGAGAGAAAAGGGAAAGAGGTTGAGAGAGTTAGAGAGAAAGAGAGAGGGGGAAAGAGAGTGAAAGAGAGAGAGGGAAAGGGAGAGCAACAGAGAGAGAAAGAGAGATAAAGAGAAAGGAAGAGAGGGAGAGGGAGAGAGAGTGCCAACACTGCGAACCCAGGACTCACTGCTCACCTGCTACCACCAGTGTGTCTCCAACCATGGAGCGGTACACACTGCTGTCCACCAGGTCCCTTATCTGAAACAGAGTCCAGATTTAGGAATGGCAGAGTATATACAATTGCACACACCATCATTGCATGCCCGCCCCTGCGCACCCAGGCTGCTGCACCCCAACCACTCCCGCCGCCCAGTGGTGATTACCTGCCCCTGCGCACCCACTTCCTCACTGCTCACCTTTCGCCACCGGCGTGTCTCCAAGAGGGCCCACCATGTGCCGGTGCAAGCCCCAAGCCCGGACCCGCGACCTTGGCAGCCCCCACATCATGCGTCCCCGCACCATGGGCCACCAGGTCACACACTTGATTCTTGATATCGCAATGGCCGAGAACATATCAGTGCACAAGGCATCATCGCAGGCTGCACACCCGCTCAGCTCTTTAGGTGCCACAAACCCTGTGATCCGCGAGGCAACGCCAGTGACCGTAGGCCCGCGCTGCCTGCTGGCTTAGGCCTACACTGAGGTCCAGCAGGGCACACTAATCCTGAGCAGTCCGGACCGCCAGTACAGGGCATCATCGCAGGCTGCACACCCGCTCAGCACTTAAGGTGCCCCTTCCTCAGTGCACCGAAAGTCACCGTCCCGTGGCGGTGTGCCTGTGTTGGCTGCAGTGTGTCCGGTGCCATCGAGTCTGTGACCCGCAAGTCATGGACCTTCTATGATTGGGTATCGTGGTGCAGACGCCATCATGTAACCTCCGGCCCTGGGGATTGTGCTGTGGTAGGGCTCTAGGCCCTCATGCATAAATGATATGCACACTGACACACCCAGATAGAGAGTGAAAATGGAGTCCAGCACGTGCACCCGTCCTTTTTATTGGCAGGGTCACATGTCCTGTGACGCCTGTGCTGGATGGGTGTGGTGTGGGTGTATACCAGCCGTGAGGGAGTGGCTGTGGCATGCTGACAACTAGACCTGTGATCATCAGATCACTACAGAGAAGACCTGGGACATGCAGCATTGTCGACCCACTGGTAAGCGAAGTAGGCTGGTCTGGTGTATGCCAGTCCTGCATAAGGGTGTGAACAATGACCCTGGAGCTCTGGGCGTGGTTCCGTCCTGGGCTGGACAAGGAAGTAACTGATGCGTGTGTCCCTGTTGTGGTGCCGGCGCCACCCGGACTGCAATTGGCAATGTGTCACCCTGTGACCCAAGTCCCACAACATGAGCAACATGGGCGTAAGGGGGAGTCACTGACCCTACATTCATCCATACTTCCACTCTTGAAAGATCATAGACATGACACATCTATGTGAATATGAATGTTTAATGCACATTCAGTGGAGCGTTTTTGCTGGAGCAGTACAGGGCCATGCAAACCCCACTTTCCAATGTTGGCCTGTGAAGGGCCGGCCAGTGTCCTTCAGGGAATGACAAGTCCAAAGTAAGAGGAAAATTTCAGCCGCAGTCTGATTGCTGTGTCATTGGCGATCAAACAGAATATGGAAGTCCGTTTCGAGGTCCAAGGGGAGTGTCGTAGAGTGTATCGGGGGACAGTGGAAGGTGATGATGCAGAGGGCAGAATCAAGCAGAAACCGGCCATATGACGGAGATGAATGCTACAGTTTTCTTCTTACCAGTAAGGCAGATTCATCCACATCTTCGTCCTCTGTTGTTTCATGTGCCTCACGTGTGGGTGGTGGTGTTCTTTCTCCAGCACTGTGTGGCAGTGATACCTCAGGGGGCATAGATGTGGATGTAGTGGTAGCAGCAGCATGCATTAGCGCCAGGCTTTGTGGCAGCATTGCCATGAGGATGGTCCTGAGGTAATTGAGAAACCCAGCTGTGTCACGCTGGTGTGCAGCTGTGGCAGCCACTCTTTCCACCTGCGTTCGCTCCATGGTCTCCATTAACCTCCGCATGTGTGCCGACTCCCTTGTGACATCGCTAGAGTCACTCTGACTGGACAGTTGTTCTAGTCTCTGAGTCAGGGCTCCAGCGATGTCTGCCATGGTCCATTGGAGAGCATGGAGCAGACTGTGGGTGTCCGTTAGGGACTGTGAGTGGTCCCTGATGGGACTTAGACACCCATGTATGGCATCTAGTTTGGCTGCCATGCTCGTCGAACCCCACACGCACCTGTTCAGCCAGATTCTCCTGGCACCCCAACACACGGCATTGGAAGGCCATGTGTTCTTCGTGGGGGTCCTAGGAGGCAGCCATGGTGATGGGTGCTGCCTGCTGTGTGGTCTGTGCAGGGGGTGGGGTCTCATCGATGCAGCTGGCTGCCCTGCTTCTGAAGGTGGGGTGCGGAGGCTGTCAATGAACTCTTGGAGGGCGTCGGTGTCATAGGTGTGGTGGTCCTCTTTGTCATCAGAGAAGAGAGGTTCGGGCTGCTCTGCAGGAGGTGTTAGACTTCCCTCTGCAATGTGAAGGGGAGATACAGTTTAGCATTGTGTTCACATGTGTGTTGTCGCATTGTACATGTTTACATACAGACTGCATGACTGTGTACTTTGTGGCTGTTTGTGAGGAGCTGCCTATTTGATGCGGGACAGTGGACATTTTGACAACATCACGGATGTGTGTTGATACTTGTACATTATCCACTCACATTTCCCTGCAATGGCTAAGGTGATTGGCCAGTTTCTACACACATGCAGCACCAGTTGTGTCCTGTGTTCTGTTGTGGACGTGTTGCGGATTGTACCACATTATTGTCAATGTTGATGTGCTCTGCATATTATGTGTATGTGCTGCATTTTGGGTGAGTCGCCGCTGCAGCTCTGATTTTGCTGCCCCTTCTCCCTTACATGCGGTGTGCCTTTGATTTCTGTGCTTGTACAGTGCTGTGACTTTGCATACTTGGGTACATTGAGCTCTTGGTGGGAGTTGGGGGTATGGGGCATGGTTTGCCTGCAGATATGCTCTATTTAATTTTACCTGTGTGCCATTGAACCCATCTCCCCCCGTCCCCCCAGTCCCTGGTCGATACTCACCCTGGTGCTGTTGTGTCCAGTCATGTGGAGCAGTGTCCGGTCCCCCAACTCCTGCCACCGTCTCTCCACTGATGACTGGGGACACCATTTCATCCATCTTGTCTAGGTCTTCCTGTGGCACTGGACACTCACCTCCACTCTGCATTGCTGCCTTCCTGTTGTTGGCGAGTTTCTGCTTGGTTTTAGGCTTGACATCATTCCAGCGCCTCTTGACCTCTTCCATTGTCCTTTTAGCACTCCAACTGCATTTACCTTGTCCACGATGGACTGCCATATTCCATTTTTTGTTGCCAATGACACAGTGGAGGTGACGAACAGTAGATGAGGGTGTTCTACCACCTCCGTTATCAGGGTCCTGTTTTTCTGCGGACTGAACCGCGTCTTCCTCTTCTTCTTGTCCTTGCCCTTCCCTGACCCCGAGGTTCCAGGCTCGTCTTCCGGGTGGCTTGTGGGGTTCTGGTTGTCCTCTGTACTTGCTCCGGCAACATCCATTGTGCTTTTCTTTTGTTTGTCTTTTGTTTGTATGTTTTTTTTCAACTTGTATGGTGATTTTTCCCGCCTGACGTGTGTGAATTGCAGGCCTGTTGTTGGTTTTCGCAGATTTTTGTATTGCGATTGGCCTCATCACATCTTTTTTTGCGTTCGTGTTTCGCATTTTTGCGGCGTCGCGCTGACTTTATCGTGGACATTGACGCGTTATCTGGGCCTATCGCATGGTACCGGCTTGTTGTGAATACAACGTTAACATGGCATTATTTTCTCGCAATAGACAGAGAGAAGAAGAGTTGTGTTAAGCTACTTTTGCGGTAATTAACACACGTTCTTGAGAATATCCCCCACAGTCGAGTAATCACAGGGCTCTCTGTGGTGCCATTTAACAACACCATTTTGCTTCCTCCGGCGGCAATTGCTCCGACCAACTTTCAGCACCAGTCAACCTGGTGTACTCAATATCAATATCATACTATCCGCATTGTGTGGCTGAGATCATCTTTTGAGCAACTCCGGTGCCTGCCTGCCCCTGTTGCTGAACACTGCAGTCATGCAGTCTGTCTCCAGTTACTGCCCTTCCATTTTTGGTGGTTAGCATCAGTTTTAAGATCTTCTTAGAATTTTCCATTGCTCAAATGGGTGTAATTTCGGATATTTATTTCCCTCATCTTCATTGCTTGATTTTGCTTGCGAGAAGGTGTTATTCATAGTCGTTGAAATGTCACTTATAATTACACTGAAACTATGAAAATGTCACACATAGCAGTCGGAAACGTTGGCAGCTATGCACCCCAGACTTGGGGGTAGCAGCAGCTGATACACATGCAGAACAACAACAATAGTAGTAATCATCGATGAGGCATAATCCTTCAACTAACGGGTAACAAGAGGAAGAGAGGGAGAAGGGAACAAAACCGACGTGGAAGGGAAATGCCAAACGGTAAATGAACTAACTATTGCAGGAAGCCCTACAACAACCTTCTTCTGGATTACTGACTCTACTTTAGCTAACCCAGAAGAGCTCACCCACTTCCTTCTGTGCTGTTATAGGCCTTCTCTCTGTTTCTGATCTGCCGGCCGCACCTCCTGTTCTGTCTTCCCAGTCTTCATAGCCTGGACTGCAACCTCCTCCATTCCTCAATGCTTGTTTTTATTGTACCTTATGTTTCTGCTGACTCGTCTGAATTTCTTTCCTTTTCTTGACTCCCTTCCCTCTCACAACAATTTTGCCTCAAGTTCCTGACACCTGGTGTAGAGTCAGGAGCTGCTGGAAGAAGCCGTCTTTGCATTACATAGAGGTGGAACACAGTCAGAGCACCTCCAAAGGGGCCCCTTAAAAGAGGAGAGCGAGGGTCCCAGGTATCCCCGAGTCATTTCCCTTCAGTCACTAACTATGCCCCCCTGCATGGGGATCCCAATCCTTCTGCAAATGTGAGGCCAGGTCTGTCTCTTTCTTTCCCAATACATATATATTGGATGTGCCTAAAAGCATCGCTAATGTATATAGAAGTATGCAATCCCTGCTGAGTACTGGCCGTACTGTCACAGCAGACTAGCAAAAGCACTTGCAAATCCAATATGTATGCAATGCTGCATTAGAAGTATGTGATCCCTGCTGTGAAGTGACAGTACTGTCACAGTAGACATGCAAAACCCCTGCTGTGAAGCGCTAGCACGGTCCTATTGCATTTATGGTATCCTTTCTGGAAGCATCTGGCACTTTCCCAATAAATGCTTAGCAAATCTGCTGAGAAATAGCAGCGGTGTCACAGTAGAAGCACAAAAAACCTGAAAAGAAAACGTATTTCAATCCAAGATGGCAGCCATCCTGGAACTACATTCACTGTCCCCCTAGGAGGAAATCATCCTTGCTGAGACGTGAAAACTCTGTCACATGTACACAGGTGCCTTACTGAGAAAAAATCCTTATTTGTAAAGCATGAACATATCAGTGTTTCACCCCTTGAGGTTTCAAGCCGCTGAGGGACGTCGGGGAGATTGCGTGAGCAATTGCCCAGAGTCACATGGTGCTAAGCTGGCGCCAGGGATTGAACCATGATCCGCCCTCCCCTGAGTGGGCCACTCTGCCGTTGCACCACACCTTGCACTACTTATCCTTGCTGTCCCTCTCTGAAAGTGATTATCTTCGTGTGGTGTAAAACACTGTTACAAAATGCCTACCAGCCTCCTTCTAGAATTTATGGGCCAGACGGGCGTAGCATTTTACTGGCTGCAAAAGGCCCATTTGGCCGTTTGCGACCAGTAAAAAGCATTTTGCTATGTACAAAAAGCAAAATGCGACTCTGTAACTTGTTACCAAATCACATTTTGCTTTTGCAATTCGATATTAGGAAGGGGTGTGTTTAAGGCGTCCCTTCCTAATACCGAATAGGACTGGTATGTATTAATGTTTTGCGACCGGAAAGCGGTACATAGAGAAAGGGGTCTCAGAACGTAATATACAATTTAAATCAGAAATAGTGAAAATATACACAAAACTACACATATTGCATTAGCACACTTGTTATTTAATCACAGAGTGTTTCAGAATACAGAACGTAATGAATATATTGTTTCATCATCCTCATACTAAATTAGTGCCCCAAGTAGTGAGAGGGTGAGGAAGGGTGAGTAGTGAAGTAGGAAAAAAGTGCATGTTTTGAACACAGTATAAAATGCAATTTCACAACTTCGAAAGCTATGCATAAATACAATTACTAAACCCTGGCTTCACCATAGAGCCAGCTACAGAGACAGACATTCAATGTTCATATCTCCTTAAATTCGACAACATGCTAAATGCGCTTGTATGAATATCTTGTATGTTGGTTGCGCAGGCTGATGGTAGGTTATAAGGTCTGTCGACGTTTCAACCCCAGATAAATAGGTAGGTAACTGTAGGGCCTTAGAGTGGGGTCTTCATCAGGACGTGGGGGGTGTGGCTGGCAAATAACTCTATAAACAAGCATTAGAAATGCAATCGGGCTCGGATTTATTTGAGTTTGAGCTAATGGCATTGTAAATGCCAATGTATTGTTGCTATGTGTTATGGAGTGTGTTCATGTGGTGTGTACTGCCAGTGATCTCCTTGTGAGTGTGAGAATATTGCACCGTTACTGCCTGTGATGTCCTTCTTGTGAGTGTGAGAAGCTTGCACCTCTGCTGCCTGTGGTCTCCTTTTAAGCGTAAGAAGCTTGCACAGCTGCTGCCTGTGATGTCGTTCTTGTGAGTGGGAGAAGATTGCACCTCAGCTGCCTGTGGTCTCCTTGTGAGTGTAAGAAGCTTGCACAGCTGCTGCTTGTGATGTCCTACTCACTACTCTACTCTACTCACTACTCTACTCACTACTCTGCACTCACTACTCACTACTCTACTCACTACTCTGCACTCACTACTCACTACTCTACTCACTACTCTACTCACTACTCTACTCACTACTCTGCACTCACTACTCTGCACTCACTACTCTGCACTCACTACTCACTACTCTACTCACTACTCTACTCACTACTCTACTCACTACTCTACTCACTAATCACCTCACTACTCTACTCACTACTCACTACTCTACTCACTACTCTACTCACTACTCTACTCACTACTCTGCACTCACTACTCTGCACTCACTACTCACTACTCTACTCACTACTCTACTCTCTACTCACTACTCACTACTCTGCACTCACTACTCACTACTCACTACTCACTACTCTACTCACTACTCTACTCACTACTCTACTCATTACTCTACTCACTACTCTACTCACTAATCACCTCACTACTCTACTCACTACTCACTACTCTACTCACTACTCTGCACTACTCTGCTCTACTCACTACTCTACTCACTACTCTACTCACTACTCTACTCACTACTCTACTCACTTCTCTACTCACTACTCTACTCAGTACTCACTACTCTACTCACTGCTCTGCACTCACTACTCACTACTCTTCTCACTACTCACTACTCTACTCACTACTCACTACTCTACTCACTACTCTACTCACTACTCTACTCACTACTCTGCACTCACTACTCTACTCACTACTCACTACTCACTACTCTACTCGCTACTCACTACTCACTACTCTACTCTACTCACTACTCTACTCACTACTCTGCACTCACTACTCACTACTCTACTCACTACTCACTACTCACTACTCTGCACTCACTACTCTACTCACTACTCTACTCACTACTCTACTCACTACTCTACTCACTAATCACCTCACTACTCTACTCACTACTCACTACTCTACTCACTACTCTGCACTACTCTGCTCTACTCACTACTCTTCTCACTACTCTACTCACTACTCTAATCACTACTCTAATCACTACTCACTACTCTACTCACTACTCTGCACTCACTACTCACTACTCTTCTCACTACTCACTACTCTACTCACTACTCACTACTCTACTCACTACTCTGCACTACTCTGCTCTACTCACTACTCTACTCACTACTCTAATCACTACTCTAATCACTACTCTACTCACTAATCACCCCACTACTCTACTCACTACTCACTACTCTACTCACTACTCTGCACTACTCTGCTCTACTCACTACTCTACTCACTACTCTACTCACTACTCTACTCACTACTCTACTCACTACTCACTACTCTACTCACTACTCTGCACTCACTACTCACTACTCTTCTCACTACTCTACTCACTACTCACTATTCACTACTCTACTCACTACTCTGCACTCACTACTCACTACACTGCACTCACTACTCACTACTCTACTCACTACTCTACTCACTACTCACTACTCTACTCACTACTCACTACTCACTACTCTACTCACTACTCTGCACTCACTACTCACTACTCTGCACTCACTACTCACTACTCTACTCACTACTCACTACTCTACTCACTACTCTGCACTCACTACTCACTACTCTGCACTCACTACTCTGCACTCACTACTCTGCACTCACTACTCTACTCTACTCACTACTCTGCACTCACTACTCACTAATCTGCACTCACTACTCTACTCACTACTCTACTCACTACTCTACTCACTACTCTACTCACTACTCTACTCACTACTCTGGTGGTGTTAGTACTGCTAGTACTGGTAGTGGTAGTACTGGTAGTGGTAGTACTGGTAGTGGTAGTACTGGTGGTGGTGGTACTGGTGGTGGTGGTACTGGTAGTACTGGTGGCTGTAGTAGCGGTAGTACTGGTGGCTGTAGTAGTGGTAGTACTGGTGGTGGTAGTACTGGTAGTATTGATGGTGGTAGTACTGGTATTACTGGTGGAAGTGGTAGTGGTAGTACTGGTGGTGGTGGTAGTACTGGTGGCTGTAGTAGTGGTAGTACTGGTGGTGGTAGAAATGGTAGCACTGATGGTGGTAGTACTGGAAGTACTGGTGGTGATGGTGGTACTGGTAGTGGTAGTACTGGTGGTGGTGTTACTGGTAGTACTGGTGGTGGTGGTGGTACTGGTAGTGGTAGTAGTGGTAGTACTGGAGGTAGTGGTACTGGTAGTGGTAGTACTGTTGGTGGTAGTACTGCTGGTGGTAGTACTGGTAGTGGTGGTACTGGTGGTGGTGGTACTGGTGGTGGTGGTACTGGTAGTGGTAGTACTGGTGGTGGTACCGGTAGTGGTAGTGCTAGTGGTGGTGGTACTGCTGCCCGTAGTACTGGTAGTGGTAGTACTGGTGGTGGTGGTACTGGTGGTGGTAGTACTGGTGGTGGTAGTGGTAGTACTGGTGGGTGTAGTAGTGGTAGTACTGGTGGCTGTAGTAGTGGTAGTACTGGTAGTACTGATGGTGGTAGTACTGGTGATGGTGGTGGTACTGGTAGTGGTAGTACTGGTGGTGGTGGTGGTACTGGTAGTGGTAGTACTGGTGGTGGTGGTACTGGTAGTACTGGTGGTGGTACTGGTAGTGGTAGTAGTGGTAGTACTGGAGGTGGTGGTACTGGTAATGGTAGTAATGTTGGTGGTAGTACTGGTGGTGGTAGTACTGGTAGTGGTGGTACTGGTGGTGGTGGTACTGGTAGCAGGAGTACTGGTGGTGGTGGTACTGGTAGCAGTAGCATTGGTGGTGGTGTTACTGCTGCCTGTAATACTGTTAGTGGTAGTACTGGTGGTGGTAGTGGTACTGGTGGTGGTAGTGCAGTGGTGGTAGTGGTACTGGTTGTGGTAGTACTGCTACTGGTAGTACTGGTGGTGGTGGTAGTACTGTTGGTGGTGGTACTGGTAGTACTGGTGGCTGTAGTACTGGTAGTACTGGTGGCTGTAGTAGTGGTAGTACTGGTAGTACTGATGGTGGTAGTACTGGTAGTACTGGCCACTCTGCACTCACCGCCTCTCTGCACTCACCGCCACTCTGCGCTCACCGCCACTCTGCACTCACCGCCACTCTGCACTCACCGCCACTCTGCACTCACCGCCACTCTGCACTCACCGCCACTGAGTTGTAGAAGGTATTATTGCTACTAGGGCTCATTGTCTTGTAGTATATGCTGTGTTGTGTGTTGAAAGTATGTTCACAAGCTGTAGTTGTTTGAAAAATGAAAATTATGTGCAGGTAGAATGTTAAATTGTCTATGAAATGTTATTTTTCATGTTATTGTCTGTCAGTCACCTAAAGGCATAGCAATAGCATGAATGCAGGGAGCAGATGTTCCATAGTGGGTGTATTTGGATATTTACTTTAAAATGTGTATACACGCATTGGAGCATCGTGTGCTGCTGCTTGGATGAGAGAGCACATCACAGGCAATACAGTGAAATGCAAACAGACACGACCAGCATCTACCAAGCTCGGTGTGCTACGCAATTAGAAGTGTGTACAATGAAAAATAAGACCGGTAGACGCGTTTATTTGCAAGCTCAGCGCATTGCTCTCTCGTCTGCTTGACCTTAGAATACCGAGCATGAGGGAACTACACACAGCATTTATATGCAATTCATAAAAAACACGAGGGCACGGCCAATGGGGAGGCAGCTCTTTCCTAGTTGCAAAGTATAGCAGATGCAGGCAATGTGCATTACAAGAACTACGGTAATGTCTTCATTCTCCACCCCCCCCCTCTCTGGTGCTACTCTAAGCAGTTGCGTCAGCGATGTAAATGAGCACGAGATATTGTTATTGTTTCGTATCATGCACAAGGCAACCAGCAGCAGCCGGAGTAGGGAACTGCTGGTGGCTGCACAACAAAGCAACCGGTCTTTGGGAGCCAATACTACGAAAACGCATCCAAGCCCCCGCCATGGAGCGACAAAACATGCCCTGCTCTCAGCTCCGTCCTTCCACGTGGATGACACTGGGCGGAAAACCACTCCGTTTAAACAATAAACTGCAAAGGCTAAGCTCGGCGCCTGTACTATGACTACTACTCCTCCTCAATGGATACAAATGCACCCATGTTTTCTTACAACCAATCACGGTTGGTAGGATCGCATTCAAGGCGTGGGGGTTATTTCAGTAATTGCCCGCACAGCCCCCCTTGGGATGACAATGCACGCTTCCGCTGAAGGAGACAAGGTGGTTTGTATGGGGAAACGTGGTTTTTACAAGTTCTTTTTTTATCGTCTCGCTCGGTTCTAAATAGAGTCAAATGACTCATCTCGTAAAAATAGACGAGCCCACGGGAGCGCGGCAGTCAATGCACACACGGGAGCGCACTTCCCCACCATCAATGCGCGCACTGGTTGCAAAGCTGCTGAGTCCAGGGCAGCGTGCGCTTCTTATTCCGAGTATAAACTAAGCAGAGAAGGACAGACCCCGCGTGAATAACGGTGGCCTTATAAACAGCTTTTGGGATCCAAACAAAAAGACAGTACACCCGAACGGTAACTCCCCGTGTGGCTTGGCTTATACGGTCGTATGCCCAAGCATGCAATGTGAACGCGCTTGCAACATCTGGATTGCATTACACGGGCACTCTGACAGCTCCTAATTAAGATTAATCACTCTTCGTGCTCGTTCGCGCACAGAATATGCCATGAAACTAACATCAATGACGGACAAAAAGTAAATATAGCCTATCACGTCAAGGCTACTAAATAGAAAGCACAGCGAAGACGAATCACTAGGCAGATGCCATAAAACACTAAGGAATGTGTCTGGCCAGAGCCCTAGAGATCCTTTTTTTTTCTTTAACATTAGGATCTCGGAAGCTCCGCCCCCACTTCGTGGAGGCCGAGGCCCGAGCCCTAAAAATGAAGAGCAATTGGTAAACTCTGACAGGACAACCTTAGTCCAGTAATGTCAAAAAAGAGGCCCGAAGGCAATTACCATGGGGAAGGCATCAAATGTTGGGCCATCCGCTCCAATCCCAGCGGGACACAAATTAATCTAAAAAACATAAAGGAGTACAGTGGTACCTACGTAGATTATGGAAGAGGAATTGTATCAAAACAGCACAGTAGTCTAGTAAATAAATCCTCACTGGGCTCAAGACGAAATCGTCACCACTAATAAGTGAATTATTGAGGTGGATAACGCCGCCATGAAGGTCAGTATAATAGCACTACAAGAAAATGAGGAAATTGCAAACTGACTTTTTTGTACATCTGGCCATAAGTGCCTTTAGCACATTTGCACTTTCGTATTACTCCAACGTGGACTATGATAGTGTGCAGCCTTAATCAAAATGACTGAATCATACCTTTCAATATTCCTCTGACGCCAATGCTGCTTTAAAATACATTGGGGCATATTCTCAAGGACTTATCTCTGAGTTAACTGCACTTTATCGCAGCCAAACAGGCGATAAATCTATCGCACCATTCATAAGCTGGTGCTAACAGCCCATATCACTTCGATAGCATCCACAAAAAACATTGCCACAGATGACCCCGGCAACTATCGCTAATGAGATGCAGAGTAGACGTTCCCGTGCCAAAGGCCGCAACAACACCACTCCGCCACATTCTCAACGACCAGCCAGATCGGCGATAAGAATCCAAAACATGCGATAAGCCGCGTTAGCAGCAGGAAACGAACACCTGCTCTGACCTGGTGTAAAGTCGGACGATAGCCTGCACCACACAAGGGAGCCCAGCCCAGAGCCACACTTGAAGGGCAACAGATGCCATGGATACAATGATCATTCAGCTGGGAGCCCCAACAGAGCCACAACATCCACCGTCACCACACCCCAGACCCCCGCCCCCGTACCAACACTGAGACAGCGCAGACAAAGACAACGACCCTCAGAAAATGCACCAACTTCACAGACCTAACAGTAGAGAATGTGATTGCCCACTACATGCTCGAAGGGACAACCATCCTCTGCATCCTGACCACCATTGTCCACAGGCTGACGATGCCAACACAGCGGACAACCAACATCCCACCTCAGACAAAGCTGTTGGCCGTGCCGCACATGTCGGCCTCTGGTACTCTCCAACCAACAACCGCATGAGACGGAGGAGTCACACAGCCAGCCCAATCCAAGTCCCTCACAACAGCCATGGATGACACCATCAGCTTGGTACCCCACTATCTATACTTCCCCCACACTGCGGAAGGAACAGCCGGAGATCAAGCAAGGCATCTATGCAACATCTGGCCTCTCGCACGTGTCAGGGGGCAATTGACTGCACAAATGTTCTACTTGTGCCCCCTTGCAACACTGCACACAAGAACCGCAACAGAGAGCGCACGTATCCGACCAATGTGCAGGCAAGAGTATACCACCGGGGAATCTCCACCAACATCGACGCCAACCACCCAGGCAGTGTGCATGATCCCTACACCTTCCGACAGTCCATCATCAACATGCGCTACTTAGAAGGCACCCACAGTAATGCACCGCTTGTTGGCAAATACCAAATGTACACAACACACACCACCACACCACAATCATGCAACTCACAACACCGGGAATGCACACATCACAAGCTCACATACAACATGCCGAACAACATGCCCACCCACCAGACACGACAGCACAACTCACTGTGGGAACCTGGGCCAGCCATGTACATAAGCCATCAATGGCATGGCACCTCATGGTACTGATTGGCCTCATCGCAGCTTTTTTTGCGTTCGTGTTTTGCATTTTTGCGGCATGGCGTTCATTTTCCCGCGGTCATTTGTCTCGTTATCTGGAGACAATCTCATGGTAGCTCCATGTTGTGAATACTTGGTTGACATGGTGTCATTTTCCCGCGATAGACTGCGATGTTGAAGGTTGCATTAGGTTACTTTTGCGATGGTTATCACACGTTCATGAGAATATGCCCCATTGTGTACATGGTGTGTTCAGTTCATTGTGAAACTTCTTGTAGCTTATTGTGTATGTATAAATAAAAAAGAAGACAGTGCTGAAGTTCAAACCAATACCCAGGTCACTTTGGCTTTGCAGTGTTCGATCATTTTCAATGTCTCAGTACATTAGAAGGGATCAAACATTCAATTTTAAAACCTCTTCTATTGAATGTGTTAAGATGTTTGCCGAGCTCTGCATGTCTTCTTCTGGACACTTCAGAGCACTGAGAGGTCTTAAAGTCGAGGTGAATCCGCCTGGCTCACCCCGGGGCTCGTTAGGGTCTAATCCCTGAGGTAGGCTCTTGTCCCATGCTCTCAGGTCACGACCCCTTGACCCCGTGCAGAGCAGCAGTAGGAGGAATTTAAAAGTTCAGTGTTAAGTTGCCATCAGCACCTCGTGCCGCTTGGCTGCATAAAGACATGCCTCGGTGTTTAAGCCGTTTGAAGGCTTGTTGGGCGGTGGGGTGTGTGGTCCATGAGGCTGGATCCCTGCTTTGAATCATGCAACGCCCTGAGTGTTTCACAGTCTCCATTTCCCTTTACTTGGTCATTCCTTTCCAGTTGCCTGCACCTGCTGCGCCAAAATGAACTGGATGAAAGTGTCCCCTCCTACACCTGGAGCGCGAAGCATAGACTGGACACGCTCTTCTGGTCAGTGCGGTGGACCGGCCTCTTCTCTGAGACCAGACAGTGCATTTTCACCAGCAAGCAAATTGTGCTCATGCATCCTTGTGCCACGAGCAAACCCAACCAGAACCAGCCCTCGTGCTCCTTGCTTGGATAGGATATTATACAGGGTGATGCACTGAAGTCAGCAAACAAGAGGTCCGCATACACGAAGAGCGAAAAGTAAAGCCTTGGTAGAAACCAGAACCACGTCTCTACCCACCAGACCGGTGCAGAGCTCCATTCGACAAGCATTAGACCAGGTCTTAAGGTTCAGCGCAGACCCAGCCTGTGAAGGTCCATGCAGGCAGCTCTGAAGAGCCGCTCTAGATCTGCGGTGGGTTCTAGCGGCCCTTTTTGAACCCGAGCCCCGGGCCCACACTCCCCACTAACATCCCCCCTACTGCCTTCCCTCCAGTGAGCAGCAGCCTTACAAACTCCATGAATATGTAGGGACTGGCACGCCCCTTGCCCTCATGGCTGCCTACTCATGGCTGTACTATGGCGAACATGGAGGTGGTACCAGTTACAATTAAGTGCTACGTAGTGGCTGCAAGATGGCATGCCAGCACTGGATACAACGCGTTACTACACAACTACACCAAAGCAAAACAAGCATTGGCATAGCCAATAGGTCTCGCCTTTGGGAACTTATGAGTGTTTTACCATAGATATTAGCTTTACCTATGTCTTTAAGCTGTGCTGTACAGAAGTTTGCAGCATGCTGAAAAGTTATAATAAACAAGTATCAGAAGCATTTTTGTTACCTTAGATATGACCAAAGAAGCATTATGTACAACTAAACGACCATATTAAAAAAGTATTAAAAATAATATAATCAGTTTTTTTTTTGTCCTTTCAATGCTGGCAACTTGTATCTGCCTGTCCCAATGGTTGCTTGTTGTGTTTTTTTTGTTATGGGGGGCATAAATAACAGGAGGGTGAAGGTCAGTCAGTCAGTCAGTGAGAGTGAGTGAGTGAGAGAGTCAGTCAATCAGTGAGAGTGAGAGAGTTAATCAGTGAGAGAGTGAGAGTCAGTGAGAGAGTGATAGAGTCAGTTAGTGAGAGTGAGAGTCAGCCAGTGAGAGTGAATGTGAGTGAGAGAGTGAGTCAGTCAGTGAGTAAAAGAGAGTGAGTGAGATAGTCAGTCAGTGAGCGTGAGTCAGTCTTTAAGCGAGAGTCAATCTTTAAGCGATAGTCAGTCTTTTAGCGAGAGTCAGTCTTTGAGCGAGAATCAGTGTTTTAGCGAGAGTCAGTCAGTCAGTGAGAGAGAGTGTCAGTCAGTGAAAAGAGTCAGTCAGTGAGAGAGAGTCAGTCAGTGAGAGAGAGTCAGTCGGTGAGAGAGAGTCAGTCAGTGAGAGAGAGTCAGTCAGTCAGTGAGAGTGAGCCTGTGAGAGTGAGTCTGTGAGAGTGTCTGTGAGAGAGTGTCTGTGAGAGTCTGTGAGAGGGTGTCTGTGAGAGAGTGTCTGTGAGAGAGTGTCTGAGAGAGTCTGTGGGAGAGTGTCTGTGAGAGTCTGTGAGAGAGAGTTTGAGAGAGAGTCTGTGAGAGAGAGTCTGAGAGAGAGTCTGTGAGAGTGTCTGTGAGAGAGAGTCTGTGAGAGTGTCTGTGAGAGAGTGTCAGTCAGTGAGAGAGAGTGAGTCAGTCAGTGAGAGTGAGTCACTCAGTGAGAGTGTGGAAGAGTAAGTCGAGTCTGTGAGAGTGAGTCTGTGAGAGTGTCTGTGAGAGAGTGTCTGTGAGAGTCTGTGAGAGAGTGTCTGTGAGAGAGTGCCTGAGAGAGTCTGTGGAAGAGTGTCTGTGAGAGTCTGTGAGAGAGAGTCTGAGAGAGAGTCTGTGAGAGAGAGTCTGAGAGAGAGTCTGTGAGAGTGTCTGTGAGAGAGAGTCTGAGAGAGTGTCTGTGAGAGTGTCTGTGAGAGAGTGTATGTGAGAGTCTAAGAGAGAGTGTCTGTGAGAGTCTTTGAGAGAATGTCTGTGAGAGTCTGTGAGAGCGTGTCTGTGAAAGAGTGCCTGTGAGAGAGAGTCTGAGAGAGAGTCTGAGAGAGAGTCTGTGAGAGTGTCTGTGAGAGTGTCTGTGAGAGAGTGTCTGTGAGGGAGTGTCTGTGAGAGTCTGTGTGAGAGTGTCTGTGAGAGTCTGTGAGAGAGTGTCTGTGAGAGAGTCTGTGAGAGAGAGTCTGTGAGAGAGTGTCTGCGAGAGTGTCTATGAGTGTCTATGAGTGTTTATGAGTGTCTATGAGTGTCTATGAGAATGTCTATGAGTGTCTATGAGAGTGTCTGTGACAGTGTCTTTGAGTGAGTGTCTGTGAGAGAGTGCCTGTGAGAGTGTCTGTGAGAGTGTTTATGAGTGTTTATGAGAGTGTCTATGAGTGTATATGAAAGTGTCTGTGACAGTCGGAGAGAGTGTCTGTGAGAGTCTGTGAGAGAGTGTCTGTGAGAGAGTGTCTGTGAGAGAGAGTCTGTGAGAGAGTCTGTGAGAGAGAGTCTGTGTGAAAGAGTCTGAGAGAGTGTCTGTGAGAGAGTGTCTGTGTGAGAGTGTCTGTGAGAGAGTGTCTGTGAGCGAGAGTCTGTAAGAGAGTGTTTGTGAGCGAGTGTGAGCCTGTGAGAGAGATTCTGTGTGAAAGAGTCTGAGAGAGTGTCTGTGAGAGAGTGTCTGAGAGAGAGTCTGTGAGAGAGATTCTGTGTGAAAGAGTCTGAAAGAGTGTCTGTGAGAGTGTCTGTGAGAGAGTGTCTGAGAGAGAGTCTGTGAGAGTGTGTATGTGAGAGTCTGTGAGTGTCTGTGAGAGAGTGTGTGAGAGTCTCTGAGTGTCTGCGAGAGAGTGTCTGTGAGAGTCTGTGAGAGTTTTTGAGAGAGTGTCTGTGAGAGTCTGTGAGAGAGTGTCTGTGAGAGAGTGTCTGAGAGTGTGAGAGTCTGTGAGAGAGTGTCTGTGACAGAGTGTCTGTGAGAGAGTCTGTGAGAGAGAGTCTATGAGTGTCTGTGAGAGAGTCTGTGAGAGAGTGTCTGTGAGAGTCTGTGAGAGGCTCTTTAGTGGCGAGTAGGGTCAGGATTTAATTAACAGTAATAGATGGAAAGCTTACCCAATCTCTATCCCTCAACAGTCAGCCATGGAGGATGCTTAAGTCCTGGTCTACCATACCAATTGGCCGAGGTTGGATTTCAACTCCGTTGTATTCTATTGCCATTTTTTGACATGTTCTTAAACATTTGCAACTCCTGAATCTTAACTGATTGTTGTGTTGTTTTAATTATAGTTTTTTTCTCCTTAAATTAGTGTAAGAGTTTTTTTTTTCTTTTTCTTTTTTTATTTCTTAATGTTAATATTGCTTTGGGGCTACCAAAATTAGGTCTCTCTCCTATCAGCGCATGCGTGCTGCGTAGGCGAGACCTAAAAAGCAACAAGAGTTTCTCCTTTCACTTTAGGCCCTTGTACTCTGTGTCGTTATGTTATGTTATGTTATCCGGGGTTTTGTAGAACGCTCAGCTACTCAATCAGAGTGTCCCGGCGCTGTCAGACCCGGCAAAGCACAAAACAAGGAAGCAGATGGAATTATTGGCAGAACAGCCATGTTTTGAACTCTTTTCTAAAAGACAGCAGGTTGTCAATCTCCCTTAATGACAATGGCAGTGAATTCCAAGCCCAGGGCGACAGATGTTTAAAGGATCGACCCCCGATACGAGCACGCCTAAATGCCGGGATCGTGGCTAGCGACAATGAAGCTGAGCGTAAGGCTCTAGCCGAATAGTGAAAGCCAATCCTGTTCCTAAGATAGCGGGCACCATTGCCATGAAGGGCCTTGAACGCGATTGTAAGAGTCTTAAAGACAATGCGTTTCCGAATGGGCAGCCAGTGGAGAGATTTCTGAAGTCCCGTGGCGTGGGATCTCCGGCTTAGGCCAAATATTGCCTGCGCCGCAGAATTCTGAACCACCTGCAGGCGTGACAGGAGGTATTTAAGGGAGGCCAAGATATAGCACATTCACATAATCCAGCCTCGATCCAATCAGGGCTTGCACCGTAGTCCTCCTATGAGCAATGGATAGGAGTGGGAGGAATTTTCTCAACATTTTTAACAGGCCAAAGCTTTGCCCAACCAGGCACAGAATCTGCGGTTTGAAAGTGAGACCATTGTCCATCTTCACTCCAAGATTCTTAGCGACTGTAGTATCATCTGAGGGTGGAAACATAGCAGCCGGCCACCAGGACTTCCAACAAGGGTCTGGGGGACAACCAAAAAAGAGAACCTCTGATTTGTCAGAGTTACATTTCAGTTGATTCAGTTGGAACCAAGCAAAGACGGCACCCAGGCAACTCGAAGTCCATGTTCCTTCCACACGTAAAGAGGAGCTGTGTGTCATCGGCGTAAGAGACAATCTGGGCACCACAAGACTCAGCCAGCTTCACCAGAGGGGACATGTAGATATTAAAGAGAGTGGGGCTCAAAATAGAACCCTGAGGAACTCCCACCTCCAATGGCGGCACTACGACTGAGTGCGGAGGGGCCCAGATCGTCTGTTGGCGGTCGGAAAAAAAAGATTCAAACCATCTGAACACCGTCCCCTCTACCCCGATCTCTGAGAGTCTTGCAAGGAGGCGGTTGTGGGGGACGGTGTCAAACGCCGCCGAGAGATCTAACATCACCAGCAATGCTTTACCTCCGCCGTCCAAGACCTCTTTGATGACATCCGATACCTCCAGCAGTGCCGTTTCAGTACTCATATTCGCCCTAAATCCAGACTGAGTATAATGGAGGGTACCATGTGTCTCAACAAAGTCAGAGAGAACGGACTGCACATGCTTTTCCACGACTTTAGCCAGGACCGGAAGCAGAGAGATGGGCCGATAGTTGGCGTGAATATTCGGGTCCAGGGTCGGCTTTTTCAAAAGAGGGAGAACAAGAGCCTTTTTCCAGGCCTGCGGCACCACCCCCGTCTCAAGGGAGTGGTTTAAGATACGATTGATGATAGGGTTAATGACATGTACAATTTTGGCTAAAAACTTAGCGGGACAGGGGTCCAGCGGGGAGCCTGATTTCATTTTGGAAAAAAGTTTCAATGAAGTTTCAGGCCAAGGAGGCGGAAAATTAGACAATGTGGGCCTCCCAAAAACGGGCAAAAGAGAAAGGGGTGCAGGATTGAATGTTACCACTGGTGCAGCAGGTGAAAAAATCGCCTGAATGCTTTGGATTTTATTATCAAATTATCAAAAAAATTCGCCAATTCCGTGACCCATGGATCAGAGAAGGAGCACTTAGATGTAATAGCGGCAGGCAAGGTGAATTGCTTCAGAATCATGAAGATTTCCTTACTGGTGTTCGTGGCCTCATCAATCCTCCTGGCAAAGTAGGATTTTTTTTTCCAGGTAGATTTCTTTGTGATAAGCCTTCATACACTGCCTGTAGGCTTCCTTTAGCGGTTCATCATAGTTCAAACGCCATGCTCTTTCGGCCTTCTTACAATGCCTACGGCTGATGTTAAGTGCCGGCGTAAACTAAGGTGCCGAGGCCCGAGAAGAATTCTTCTGAGCCGATTGAAGAGGTGTTAACTCATCCAGGAACTGCACAAGCCATGTTTGAAAAAGCTCTAAATCATCCTCTAAATTGCCAGTGCGCGCGCAAGGGTGTGCCGTCAGGTACTGTGTCACCATATCCGCCGACACCCGATGGAAAACCCGCGAGACCCGGGATTGACGACCAGGCCCCCTGGTGGTGAAACTAGATTTACACAAGATGTCAAAATTCACCAACATATGGTAGGACCACAACACTGGTTTAGGTACGGCTACTACAATAGGAATAGTTGAAAATATTTAATCTAGTGTGTGGCCTTTAATATGGGTGGGGGACGCCAGATAAGGCAACAGGCCCAATGGCTTAGTGGTATCAAATAGCTTAACGGTGTCAACCGCATCTGCCTGATCCATATGGATGTTGAAGTCGCCTAAGAGTAGGCAATGTTTAAACTTCACACCCAGCGAAGATATCACTGTATGCAGCTCCTCATGAAAGGATCCAATAGGGCCTGGGGGTCTGTAGACCAACAATCTAGCACAGGATTGGTAAGGTGAGAGAGTCAGAAAGAAGCTCAACGCCTCTGCCCCATAAATATCTTCCGTCGGAACAATGGAGCATTCAAATCGTTTATCTATCACCAATGCAACCCCGCCACCCGTGCCAATTCCCCGATCTTTCCTGATCATACAGTAGCTAGAGGGAAGGGCATTGGCAATGTCCGGGCCGGAGGACTCACCCAGTCAAGTCTCCGTCAGAAAAAGGCATGTGGGTTTGCACTCTGATAATAGCTTAAAAATATCCAGAGCATGTTTGCTCATGGACCTAGTGTTCGAAAGAGGACATGTGACCTTACTTTCAGAGGCTCCCCTGACAGGCCTCAGAGCACGATGGTTCTCCAATTCTAAAGGGGCTCTCTTAATTAAGCCCTTATTCAATGTCCACCCACAACTCGGGCAACGAAAATTGCTCTTAAAGCAGTGGCGCCTGCCGGAGCAGCAGCCATAGCTGTTTCCTATTAAACTTCTAAGGTATGCTGAGGAATACCTGAGGATGTTACCCGGAGAATGCATCAAGGAAGCCCCCCCCCCATTCCGACATCCGCCGCCTCCGGGACGCTGACGGGCGTAGATGGACTTTCCTTAGGCGCCCCTTCGGCGCGGGAGAGGCGCGTCCGCTGCTCGTGTCCGCTGCGCTGAGCCATCCCCGTCTAGATTTATAGTGCCCGCCCGTGAGGCAGCAAGCCTAGTCCGCCGACTAGCAGGCCTGCCTCACCTAAGATGGCCGCTAACCTTGTGCCCAGCCTCCTAGTCCCACAATGCCCCTCAGCTCCTAGTCGGCTGAGAAGGGGCAACAAGGCACAAATGCGGCCAAGGGTGGCAAAAACAGAGCGCCGTGGCAGTCAAAGGTAGGAGTACCAAACATGCAAATTTACAGTCAGCAATTTAAAAATCTGGCGCAGAGAATCATCTCCCGGCTTTCCGCCTCGGGAGAGAGAAAAGAGAATAGGCAGAGAGAGATGCAGGTTAGAGAGCGAAGTAAGGGCAAAAAACAGTGCAAGTAAAATCACAGGAACAAAAGTAAAAACACAGTGTCAATTTTAAAACTCAGTTCAAGCAACTCGCCCCTCCCGGCTTCCGCCTCAGGAGTAGTGCCGTAGATGCCGGTCTGACCAGAACCCAATAGGAAAGCTAGATTTATAGTGCCCGCCCGTGAGGCAGCAAGCCTAGCCCGCCGACTAGCAGGCCTGCCTCACCTAAGATGGCCGCTAAACTTGTGCGCAGCCTCCTAGTCCCACAATGCCGCTCAGCTCCCAGTCGGCTAAGAAGGGGCAACAAGGCACAAATGTGGCCAAGGGTGGCAAAAACAGAGCAGCGTGGCAGCATCTCAGGTGGAAGAGCAGCTGTAGGTGCGATGGTTTCACTATAGCACAATATGATGTCATCATGTTTGCTAGTCTGCCGTCCATCTAATTTACTTTTCAGCAATAAAGCCCAAAGCAGGGGGTTCTTCCTGAAAATAAAAACACAAATGTCCCTGATGAGCAGGGATTTTTCTCTCTGTGGTTTAAGGTCAGTCTCGAATTTTCCTTCCTAGGCCTCGCATGGCGATCTCGAGAAGAATGCATCAGTTTCTGAATAATGCTGGTGAGATTTAGGGCGGGCAAGCACCACTGTGGCTTGGCTCCCCAGTGGCCTGTGGGCCACCAAGTCACAGATTTCCAAAGACAGAAAAAGTATCTGGCACCCCGTCATTGAAATCCCTTGGGTTAACTCATCTCTACATACTGTGGGGGAACCAAGAGTTTTGGGGCCCGGGAGTACCACCAGTTTATGGCAGCACTTCCATCTTACCAAACTCACAAGAGGACCCTAAATCCTGAAGTCTTTCGGAGATTATTAAGAACTCAAGACCTACGGACCACACATAGACGTACTTTGACCCTGGTATTAACTGAAGTATAGGGTCTAACCATGTAAGCACAAATGAATATGTTTGGAGGATGTTGTATCTGCAGCAGTACGTGCTGGGACGTTTAGTTTTTATCTTAATTGTTCTGTATAATGTCACTGTCATTTATATACCACCATCTGAAGCTACAAGGGAAATGGCTCGATAAGACCTAAATGTAAGCAAAGTCAAATACTCAGAAGAGTACTAGTTTTTCCATCAAATAAATCTAATTTGTAAATTCTGATGAAAATGAATATTTGTGTATTTGTTAATGACAGTGCATATTTTTCTTTGCCCTCTCTCCCTTTTCCTGCTTCATCTTCCTTCGGACCTGCTCACACACTCTATTTTCCCCTCCAGGAATATAGAGGTCACTGATCCTGCATAAACACAGTTGGGGGGTTGTCAAGAAGAGAAAGAACGAGATATTCACTAAGAAAGAACCCCTACTTTCACAAAGACGTTAAGACTTTGTAGTGTATAGTTTGACTTGGTATGGCTCCTCAGGGATGCCCACGTGGGGATATATGTTGTTACAACGCGCGCGTTACAACGACCTACCATTACAACGCGGTTGTAACAACGCAAGTCGTTACAACGACTTGCGTTGGGGGGGCGCAAATTTAAAACATTTAAATTACTATTCCAACACCAGTCCCCGTGGATAGCAGGGAAGGTGTTGGGATAGTAAATTAAATGATTTACTATCCTCGAGCGCCCCCCAGCGCAATGCGTTGTAACAACTTTCGTTGTTACAACCGCGTGGTAATAGTAGGTCGTAGTAACGCGCGCGTTGTAAACGTTGCGCACCCCACGTGGTCATTCAAGGTCCCGTGGAATAAAGCGATCTTGTGAGGAACGTAGTGTGCGAGCCCGCAACCTGTTTGTACACAATCACAACCACAAGCATAACACAAATGGAGCTGGGGCACACAATTCCAGTCTCAGAGAGAATACAACATGTGCAACTGCTGTGCTTTCGCCCATAGCACCCCTCACCATACAGTCAGTCACTGCCAGATCTGAGACACTGAGACACAGACATGTTGGCCCACATTACTAATGTTGAGGTTGGGCTGTACATGAGCTGTCTACAGCTTAGGTTCATGTTTTGAAAGCCCTGTAGCTGTTAGTTACCTTAAATAAAGGCAAGTCCTCCTCCTTTTGCGTCCTGCAGTCCCCCCGGGCACAAGCAGGCATCCACTTCTGTCGTTTCAGCTGATCACAACAAAAATACAGGAGTGGATGCCTGCTTGTGCCCGGGGAGACTGACATAAACAAACAAGCGCGCTGCGCCTCATGCTGGCAGCAGGGGGGGAGGGAGAGAGGAGGGGGGCCTGCGCCTGCTTCCCTTACGGGAACGAGCGCTGACACCATATATTTGCAAGTTAATTACAAACATATGGTGTCAGCGCTCGAGCCTGCAAGGGAATAGCCACACGTGCACGTGTGATCATTAAAGGCAATGGAACGTGTGCACTGTTGTGGCTTAAAAAGGACACCGATGGCATTAGGTCTCCTCCTATGCAGCGCATGCGCGCTGCGTAGGACAAGACCTAAAAAGCATCAGAACACCTGGTTCCCATCGGACAGATGCTTATGTCCCAGCACAACTCTAATAAGTATAGCGGCAGACCTCTTTAACTGTTTGTGAGTAAACTTATTGTCTACCTTCTTATACTCATTCGGTCCACGTGTCCTATTGGGATGGAATTCTTTTATCCAGGTTATCTGTTTACCCACTTTCTTTTTGTTACAATGTCTCCTTACCCTGTTTTTCCCTACTGTTAATCTATACTAATATAATAAAGAGAGAGCCCAAACCTTTGAGGCGGGTAATCTCAGGAACCCAGGAGGAGGAATCGCTATCGTCCATAAGAAATCAATCCGCATCTCAACCAGCTCTGACGCCAACCTCGCCAACTCCGAACACCTTCACTTCCAGATCCACATCGACCCCAAGACCACACTCAGAGGCACCCTCCTCTACAGACCACCAGGACCCCGCGCAAAATTCAGTGAAGACATCACTGACTTCATCACTCCACACGCGCTCCCCTCCAAAGACTACATCCTTCTGGGAGACCTCAACTTTCACCTTGAAAAGACCAACGACCGCAACACCACCACCCTCTTGGACAACCTCGCCAACCTCGGACTTAAACAACTGGTCACTTCCCCCACCCACATCGCAGGTCACACACTCGACCCCATCTTCACCTCCAGCAATCATGTCTCCTTCAGCCACACTACGGATCTCCTCTGGACTGACCACAGCTGCGTTCACTTCACCTTCAACAAACCAAAACCCATCAACCACCCCCAACCAACTCTGCAAAGAAACTGGAACAAAATCACCATCGACCAGATCTCCTCATCGCTCCTTCTAAACACCCCAGCCCACTCTTCTAACCCAGACCAAGCCGCCGCTAACTTCACCCTATGGTTATCCAACACCGCCGACACCTTAGCACCACTGAAAAAACGTCAAAACAAACCTGGCAACAAGAAGGCCTCATGGTTCAACGATGATCTTAAGAAGTCCAAGAAACTCTGCCGCTCCCTTGAAAAGGCCTGGAAAAAAGACCCAACCACTAGCACCAAGGACGCCTTGAAAAACGCCACCCGCACACACCACCAACTAATCCGAAAGGCCAAGAAAACAGCATTCAAGGATCGACTTGACAACAACGCCCACAACAGCAAAGAACTTTTCAACATCGTCAAGGAATTTTCCAATCCCTCGGCCAACTCCAACGACATCACCCCCTCTCAAGCCCTCTGCGACTCCCTAGCCTCATTCTTCCACAACAAGATTGCAGACATCCACAACAGCTTCGACAACCAACCCGGAGACCAACCCACCCAACCATATGCTGAACATTCTCCCCCCGTGAACACCCTTAACGACTGGAACCCAATCTCCACTGAGGACACCATCCGCCTGATGAACTCCATCCACTCAGGATCCCCCACAGACCCATGCCCTCACCACATCTTCAACAAAGCAGACTCCGTCATAGCACCGCACCTCCGAGACGTCATCAACTGCTCCTTCAACTCCGCAACCTTCCCTGAGAGCTGGAAACACGCTGAACTCACCGCCCTTCTGAAAAAACCCACAGCGGACCCCACCGAACTCAAAAATTACCTCCCCATCTCGCTCCTTCCATTCCCGGCCAAAGTCATCGAGAAAGCTGTCAACAACCAGCTCGCCGCCTTCCTCGAAGCCAACAAATCCCTCGACTCCTCACAATCTGGCTTCCGAGCCAAACACAGCACTGAGACCGCCCTCATCGCAGCAACAGACGACATTCGAACTCTACTGGACAATGGAGACACAGTCGCCCTCATCCTCCTCGACCTCTCGGCAGCCTTCGACACAGTCTGCCACAGCACCCTTTTACAACGCCTCAGTAACATCGGAATACAAGGAAAAGCACTTGAATGGATCACCTCGTTCCTCTCCGGAAGAACCCAGAGAGTCTGCCTTCCACCATTCAAGTCCGAGGCCACTTTCAGCGCCAAGAAACCAATGGTGATAGTGCGCGTTATAAATAATTTTAATGTAATGTTTAATGTAATGAAGTCATCTGTGGCGTACCACAAGGATCCTCACTCAGCCCCACCCTCTTCAACGTATACATGAGCCCCCTCGCGACCATCGCCCGCCAACACAACCTCAACATCATCTCTTACGCGGATGACACTCAACTAATCCTTTCTCTCACCAATGACCCCAGCACCGCCAAAACTAACCTACACGAAGGAATGAAAGAAGTTGCCGAATGGATGAAACACAGCCGTCTGAAACTGAACTCAGACAAAACAGAAGTCCTCATATTAGGTACACCCCCCTCGGCATGGGACGACTCTTGGTGGCCGGAAGCCCTTGGAAAAGCACCCATCCCGACAGACCACGCACGGAACCTAGGCGTCATCCTGGATTCTTCACTCTCAATGAACAGACAAGTCAGCGCCGTATCCTCATCCTGCTTCAACATTCTTCGCATGCTCAAAAAAACATTTCGCTGGATCCCCACCGAAACCAGGAAAACAGTCACCCATGCTCTGGTAACGAGCCGACTGGACTACGGAAACACCCTCTACGCAGGTACTACCGCTAAACTCCAGAAGAAACTCCAACGAATCCAAAACGCCTCAGCCAGAATCATATTAGACATCCCGCGCAACGAACACATCTCTGGTCACCTGAAAGACCTCCACTGGCTACCCGTCAATAAGAGAATCACTTTCCGACTGCTAACCCACGCACACAAATCACTCTACGACATCGGACCAGAATGCCTCAACTCACGACTGTCCTTCTACACCCCCTCCCGCCAACTACGTTCTTCCAGCCATGCCCTCGCCACCGTACCTCGCATCAACAAGACCACCATGGGAGGCAGATCCTTCTCATACCTGGCTGCTAAAACATGGAACTCACTCCCTACCTACCTTCGCCTTACCCAGAACCACCTAGCATTCAGAAAGCAACTTAAAACGTGGATATTTGACAAATAATCCTCCTCCCCTTCCTAAGCGCCTTGAGACCCTCTGGGTATGTAGTGCGCTATATAAATTCTTTGACTTGACTTGACTTGACAGCACCAATCACAACACCCAATACAGCGTTGTACAGGGAAGTTTCAGCAGAAGGACATAGGCTATGCAGACGCCCACCATATACATTTAAAAGGTAAAAGAACCATGCCAGCAAAGTAGTCCCTTGTGGGTGTGTCTGCGTTGTGCTGTGGGCGTGTGCTTGGGGCGTTACAAATGCCTGGGGCGTGTGGTACGCTCCGCCCTTCATGCCATGTCTCATATCGTGTGCTGTGGGCGTTTGCTGGGGGAGTGGGCGTGTGCGGGGCGCGGGATTACGGGGAAAAAAGTGTGCGTTGTGCCCAATATTTCATTGTTTTTCTTCCCAGGTTCTGTACATTCCAGCTCCGGGTGTCCACCCTGCTCCCTTTAAATACCCCTGCACCCCAAATTCATAACCCACCCTTACTCCTTAAAATACCCCAACACCCTTAAACACTAACCCATCTTCACCCTATAAATATACCATGTTCCCCAAAACCCAAACCTATCCCTAAACCCTAAAAATACCCCTGTATCCTAAAACCCAAACCTACCCGAACCCTAAAATACCCCTGTACCCCAAAACCCAAACCTAGCCCTGAACCCTTAAAATACCCCTGTACCCCAAAACCCAAACCTACCCCTGAACCCTAAAAATACCCCTATACCCCAAAACCCAAACCTAGCCCTGAACCCTAAAAATACCCCTGTACCCCAAAACCCATACCTTTTCCTAAACCCTAAAACTACCCCATAACCCAAAACTATATCTGAACCCTTAAAATACCCAAACACCCCAAAACATATACCTCAATACCCCAAATCATATACCCCTATACCCATACTTACCTTATCCAAACATTAAAAAAAAAACATGCTTTTATCATTCATGCATTTACAACGAATTTCGTTGTAAATGTATGCATGGTAAAAGCATATAAAATGTAATGCCATGCGTTATAATGGCATTGCGGAGTCATGGTACTTTCGTAATGAAAGTATGCGGAGTGATGGTATGCGGAAAGAAAGTTGTGGAATAATGGGTGTTTACCCTCCCCCGGTAAGTACATTGGTGGCACGGCGGCCCACATCTCCAGCAACATACTCATATTTTTTCACCACCGATTTGAAAAATGCACAAGTCTCTCTCATTGATGGCCAGCACCGACCTACGCTTTTAGACAGACCTCCCGCCACAAGTTCAAAAATTGAGAACTTTAGAGCTGCGGCGCTATGTTCAAATCTCGGCATCAACTCAACATCCTGTGATTCCAGGCAAATCGATTTGTCTCCCCGTGCCTACCACAAATGAATGTGTTCTTCTGTAATGTAAATTGTGCTCATGCCATGTTGTCGAGCTCGCGCTATATAATATTGCAAGGAAAAATAAAGTAGGGAAACTCGAGTTCACACACTACTGAACGCGCACTCTTAAGTGCATCAGCAGTGCACTGTGAATCGGAGCGTTTCACAGGCCTGTCACAGATAAGAAATGGTATCAAAACGAAATCCTACAAAACAATATACTACTGCCCGGCAGCAATTCACACCCGGACAATGTTGGGGGGCCTGCTAGTGCTATATAATTTTGAAGCGCTTTGATACCTAATCGAGTTCTGTTTGTGCTATCAAAATTACAGAATAAATAAATAAATAAGAATGGGCTTCAGAAATATTTAAATAATAATTATTGTGGAGAAGTGTGGCTCAAGTGGTTGGAGCGGCAGACCCTGATACAGAGGTCTGGCCCGGACCAGGGTTCAATTCCCCGCCTCGGCCGGTCTTGGGCTCAAATTTCCTCGGACCTGACAATTCTCGCCTCGGTGTCTATTCCAATCATGGAGTCCCACTCTGTAACTCTGGGCAATAGCTTGCTTAATCTCCACAACGGCCCCTCGCAGCGGGATGCCTGGCTTTCACCTTGGGGATGCCCAGTAATGGGTTATCTCGCAGAGGAATACCAGGACGGGTTCCCTAAGCAAGTGCTGGGACGCTTTCGGGCAGCCATGCGCTCTACAAATCAAATTTCATTTCATTTCATTCAATAAATAATAAAAAATATTACAAAGGAAACCCAAAGCAGCAGGAGATAAATATGTACAGTTTGCACAGCTACCCATCACCATCCTTGGTGGACCTCTAAGAGCTTTTGCTCTGGCCACCATTAACCAGTGCATTTCTGTGGGTCACTCCTTTGTTCCTCGTGTAGTAACTAAAGAACATGTACCATGGGTGCATCTGTCCTGTGCAGGCTGGTGTAATTCATCATGTGTAGATGGACTGAGGTATTAGGCTCCCCTATCATGCCTGGCTGTACACAGTGCATGCCTGGGCGTCTCTCACCCGTTGCTCATGCATCTGCAAGACAACCAGTATCCAGGACAAGCCTTGGGCTACTCTTGGATGCGTTCTATGGAGACCTATCCAGAAAGCATAACAATATATAGAGGTGAAGTGCAGGCATTATAACTCTTACTCCTTTCCCAGCCAATGTGCAGCTAGGTGCAGTGACCTAAGACAAGATCAATCAATCAATCAATCACGGCATTTATATAGCGCTCTACTCACCCGGTAGGGTCTCAAGGCGCTGGGGGAGAGGGGTGTGTCACTGCTCGAACAGCCAGGTCTTGAGTTGCTTCCTGAAGGAGAGATGGTCTTGGGTACGTCGAAGGTGAATGGGGAGGGAGTTCCAAGTCTTGGCTGCCAGGTAGGAGAAGGACCTTCCTCCGGCGGTGGCTCTGCGGATGCGTGGTACGGTGGCGAGTGCGTGGCTGGATGATCGTAGCTGGCGCGTGGGCGTGTAGAAGGTCATGCGGTCGTTGAGGTACTTGGGGCCTAGGTCATGTAGAGCCTTGGGTGCGTGGGTGAGGAGTCTGAACGTGGTTCTCTTGCTGACGGGGAGCCAGTGCAGTTCTCTCACGTGTCCGGTGATGTGGCTGTGTCGGGGGATGTTCAGGATGAGTCGTGCAGAGGCGTTCTGGATGCGTTGGAGTCTTCTCTGGAGTTTGGCGGTGGTTCCGGCGTAGAGGGTGTTCCCGTAGTCCAGTCGGCTGGTGACGAGTGCCTGGGTGACGGTCTTCCTGGTTTCAGTGGGGATCCATCTGAAGATCTTGCAGAGCATGCGCAGGGTGTTGAAGAACGAGGAAGAAACGGCGTTGACTTGTCTGGTCATTGACAGGAAGGAGTCCAGGATGAAGCCCAGGTTGCGTGCGTGGTCCGTTGGTTTGGGGGGCGGGGCCACCAGGAGTCGTCCCAGGCGGAGGGTGATGATCCCAGGATGAGGACTTCCGTCTTGTCTGAGTTTAGTTTAAGGCGGCTGTTCCTCATCCAGTCAGCGACGTCTTTCATCCCTTCGTGTAGGTTGGCTCTGGCGGTGGTGGGATCGTTGGTGAGGGAGAGGATCAGCTGGGTGTCGTCGGCGTAGGAGATGATGTTGAGGTGGTGTTGGCGTGCGATGGCTGCGAGGGGGCTCATGTAGACGTTGAAGAGGGTCGGGCTGAGAGAAGATCCTTGTGGTACGCCGCAGATGACTTCGGTGGCTTCGGATCTGAACGGAGGGAGGCGGACTCTCTGGGTTCTTCCGGTGAGGAACGAGATGATCCATTCCAGCGCTTTCTCTCGGATTCCGATGTTGCCGAGGCGCTTCACTAGGGTTCGGTGGCAGACCGTGTCGAACACTGCGGAGAGGTCCAGGAGGGTGAGGGCCGCTGTTTCCCCGTTGTCGATCAGGGTTCCGATGTCGTCGGTGGCTGCGATCAGGGCGGTCTCGGTGCTGTGGTTGGCCCGAAATCCGGACTGCGAGTGGTCGAGAGATCCGTTCATCTCGAGGAAGGCGGCAAGCTGTTTGTTGACGGTCTTCTTGATGACTTTGGCCGGAAAAGGAAGGAGCGAGATGGGACGGTAGTTCTTGAGGTCGGTGGGGTCCATAGATGGTTTCTTCAGGAGGGCGGTCAGCTCGGCATGCTTCCAGCTCTCCAGGAAGGTGGCGGTGTGGAAGGAGGAGTTGATGGTGTCTCGGAGATGGGGTGCGATGGTGGCGGCGGCTTTGTTGAAGACGTGGTGTGGGCACGGGTCGGTTGGTGATCCTGAGTGGATGGAGTTCATCGTGCGGGTGGTGTCCAGTTGCAGAGGGTGGTGGTGGCGGGCGTTGGTTCGGTGGTAGGGTGCGTGGTCTGTGAGTCGAAGCTGTTGTGTATGTCGGCGATCTTGCGGTGGAAGAACGAGGCGAGGGAGTCGCAGAGGTCTTGCGTGGGAGTGATGTTGTTGGTTCTGGCGCTGGGGTTGAAGAACTCTTTGACGATGCTGAAGAGTTCCTTGTTGTCGTGGGCGTTGTTGTCCAGTCGTTCTTTGAGTGCCGTTTTCTTGGTGGCGCGGATCAGTTGATGGTGTTTGCGGGTGGCGTGCTCGAGGGCAGTCCAGTTGTCTGTGGTGTGGTTGAGCCGCCAGGCTTTCTCAAGGGTGCAGCAGTTCTTCTTGGATTCCTTGAGTTCGTCGGTGAACCAGGGGGTTTTCTTGCTGCCGGGTCTGCTGGGAGGGTTCTTTAGTGGTGCGAGGTCATCGGCGCAGGTGGTCAGCCACTTGGTGAGGTTGCTGGCTGCTACTTTGGGGTCTGTTGTGCTGGTGGGAGTGTTCTGGCTGAGGGAGGCGGTGAGCTGCTCGGCGGTGATCTTGCTCCAGCTGCGGCGGGGGACCCGTTGTGGTTGGTGGTGGGTCGTAGTTCTACTGAAGCTGAAGTGGACGCAGCTGTGATCTGTCCAGTGGAGTCCGGTGGCGTGGCTGAAGGAGACGTGCTTGCTGGATGAGAAGACGGGGTCAAGCGTGTGTCCGGCATAGTGGGTGGGGGTGTCCACCAGTTGCTTGAGTCCGAGGTTGGCGAGGTTGTCCAGCAGGGCGGTGGTGTTTCTGTCGTTGATGTTCTCCAGGTGGAAGTTGAGGTCCCCTAGGAGGATGTAGTCGGCGGAGGGAAGGGCGTGCGGGCTGATGAAGTCTGCGATGTCTTCGCTGAACTGCGTGCGTGGTCCCGGTGGTCTGTAGATGAGGATAAAAGCAGCGCTCTGGCCACTCACACACAACACCCAAAAGCTTTGCACATGGACCTTTCCCCAACCAAGACATTCCCGTGCTGCAGTGTGCTTCCTATTCTGTAATGCGCTTCAGAGCCTACTCAGATGTATGAAGCACTACATAACTGCAATTAGACTACAATACAGTCGCTGCCTCTACTTCTGCCACTTTTACCCTGGAGTCAGGTCTGGCACAAGGCTTAAACGAACAGTGCACTTACCCAGAGTGGTGTTAATCAGATGCGGCACAATGTGCTTTCTGTCTTCAGACATAACCAAGGTACATGATGTGAGACCCTTCTACACTCATGTTGAGAGAAGCAGTCACAGACTTGGAGCAGATTTATCCAAAAGTCACGCAATGCATGAAGTCAACTTGCTGCGCTGTGTAACAGGGAGAGCACAGAAATGCACCAAACCTACTAAGATATGATGCATTCCTGCTCCCTCCCTGCACTAGAGCACTGTGTGCTGCCAATGCAGGCACCCTTGCACCACAGTGCAGGTGTGCCTGCGTTACAGGCAGGATTGGATTTGCGGAAGAAAGAATACCTTCCTGCACAAAGAAATCCTTAGAGGCGATCCTTAGAGTAAATAATGAGGAGAAATAACAATATTTCTCTTTGTTACGCCTCTTTTGGAAAGGCGTACCATCTTGATGCAATCCCAGGTTTACTAACCTTAGTAAACTTCGGATTGCATCAAAATCCATGGGTGGATGCATGGGACTGCCCATGCTTTACCCATGGATTACCTTCCGAATGCAGAGTAACGCAAGGCAGCGATTTGCGTTACCTTGTGTTACTCTGGATTTACTAAACCACACAGAGCTATGTAAGCAGGCTGTGTGTGGCTTAGTAAATCCCACTAAAGGGCTTGTGCTGCCTTGCGTCACCTTGGGTGACGCATGAGTAGCACAAGCCACTTTTTAAATCTGGGCCATAAACTGTGCTGGAACGGCCCTCTGCTCGGTGAAAGAGCTCTCCAACCCCAACGCCGGAAACAACGACATCACCCCATCGCAAGACCTCTGCAACTCCCTCGCCTCCTACTTCCACAACAAGATCGCGGACATACACAACAGCTTCAGCATCCAACCGACGCACGCCACGACCACAGCAACGCCGCCCACCACCACCATCCGCGCCTGGACTCAGATCAGCACCGAAGACACCGTCCGCATGATGAACTCCGTCCACTCCGGATCCCCGACCGACCCCTGCCCTCACCACGTCTTCAACAAGGCCGACGCTGTCATCGCACCCCACCTGCGGGACATTATCAACACCTCCTTCGACACCGCCACCTTCCCCGAGAGCTGGAAGCACGCCAAACTCAGCGCTCTACTCAAGAAACCTACAGCGGACCCCACCGAACTCAAGAATTACCGCCCCATCTCGCTCCTCCCGTTTCCAGCCAAAGTCATCGAGAAGACCGTCAACAAACAGCTGGCCGCCTTCCTCGAGACGAACGGATCCCTCGACCCCTCACAGTCTGGCTTCCGAGCCAACCACAGCACCGAGACCGCCCTCATCGCCGCCACCGACGACATCCGAGCCCTGATGGACAACGGAGAAACAGCGGCCCTCATCCTCCTAGACCTCTCCGCGGCATTCAACACTGTCTGCCACCGCACCCTAGTGCAGCGCCTCAGCAACGTCGGAATCCAGGAGAAGGCACTGGAATGGATCGTCTCCTTCCTCGACGGAAGAACACAGAGAGTCCGCCTACCACCGTACAAGTCAGAGGCCACCAAAGTCATCTGCGGCGCCCCTCAAGGATCCTCGCTGAGCCCCACCCTCTTCAACGTCTACATGAGCCCCCTCGCGGCCATCGCACGCCAACACAACCTCAACATAATCTCCTACGCCGACGACACCCAGCTGATCCTCTCCCTGACCAACGACCCCGCCGCCGCCAGAGCCAACCTGCACGAAGGGATGAAAGATGTAGCCGAGTGGATGACGACCAGCCGCCTGAAACTGAACTCAGACAAGACGGAGGTCCTCATCCTGGGCTCCTCGCCCTCCGCCTGGGACGACTCCTGGTGGCCCCCCGCCCTGGGCACCGCACCCAAACCGACGGACCACGCACGCAACCTGGGCTTCATCCTGGACTCCTCCCTCTCCATGACCAGACAAGTCAACGCCGTCTCCTCGTCGTGCTTCAACATCCTGCGCATGCTACGGAAGATCTTCTGGTGGATCCCCACGGAGACCAGGAAGACCGTCACCCAGGCCCTCGTCACCAGCCGACTGGACTACGGCAACGCCCTCTACGCCGGAACCACCGCCAAGCTCCAGAAGAGACTCCAGCGGATCCAGAACGCCTCAGCCAGACTCATCCTCGACATCCCACGAAACAGCCACATCTCCGGACACCTGACAGACCTGCATTGGCTCCCCGTCAACAAAAGAATCACCTTCCGTCTCCTCACCCACGCACACAAAGCCCTACACGGTCTAGGCCCGAGCTACCTCAACAACCGAATCAACTTCTACGCTTCCAAACGCCACCTCCATTCAGCCAGCCACGCCCTCGCCGCCGTCCCACGCATCCGAAGAGCGACAACAGGAGGAAGGTCCTTCTCCTACCTGGCCGCCAAGACCTGGAACTCCCTCCCGACCGACCTGTGCTTGACCCAAGACCACCTCTCCTTCAGGAAGAAGCTGAAGACCTGGCTGTTCGAGCAGTAACGGCAACCCCCCCCCCCCCAAGCGCCTTGAGACCCTACGGGTAAGTAGTGCGCTCTATAAATGTCTTTGATTGATAGATTGATTGCTCCTCTGGTCCACTAGACCCAAGCCATTCAGTATTTGGTCTCATTTGATAAAACACAGAATTAGAAAAAGTTAAAGAGCTTCAGGAGGAATGATGGGGAAGGGGATGGGAAAGCTGATAGTCAAGAGGTAAGAAAGAGGAAGAACGCTACAGAGGGAGCGGTGAAACTCAACCCTGGTGGCAAGAGACAGACACTGTGGAATGATGAACAGTCTCCAGTCACAACACAAAGCTTAGCCACCTGAATGCAATGGGTGAGATGGGGCTATGGAGTGGGCCTGTGACTATGCTGTTGTTAGGTGTTAGTGGGAAATACCGGGTTATTCCTTCAAGTGGTATTGAGTGCAGCGTAACTAAGGGAGTCATTGGGAAGTTGTAGCTATTAAGTTGTATTAGGAAGTATTCATGGCTGGGGAAAAGATGGTGCCCGAGACGGACGTGTGAGAGACAAGCTCCAAAGCGGCTCCTCTCTGTTCACAGAAAAATCATGTGCGGACACTTTTAAAGATCAAGCACGGATGGTTATTGAAGCGGCATACTTTTTTTTAATAAATTTTTTATTGAACAAAGCAGTAGGAAGTCATTGGTACAGAATAAAAAAAAGACATCATTCACATCAAATTTTAACAGTTAGACAATTTTTAGACAATTTACAAGAGACAAAACTGGAGTAAAAGGAGAGGATTTAAAAAAAAAGAGAGAGACCATTATAAAAACTTACAACGGTCCTTGTGCAAAAACCGCAATTTTAAGTAAACAATACCACTGCAAAAGTGCAAAAACTGCAATAAAGTGCAACTGCAAGATGAGATATAATCCAATAAAGTGCAATTTTAAAGTGCTAGTGCAATATAGTGCAAAAATAGCTATTATAAAGCAGCAATACTACAAAAGAGGTGCAAATATTCACTTTCTCCTCTTTCCTCGTCATCTTCCCTTCAACAATTCCAGATTCTTAAAATATTTCCAATTTCTTTCAAATCTTGCAATGGCTCCTACCCTACCTGCATAAGCTCTTTCAAAATTACATGTTCTTCTCATTTTATTTAACCATTTTAACTCTGATGGAATCTCCCCGGATTTCCAATTTTGAAGAATCAGAGACCGTGCAACTACACAAGAAATAAAAAGAAATACTTATTCTGTTTTGTTGAACCTGCTCCTCTCTTTACATATACCAAACAATGCCACCTCTGCTTCCGATAAAAATACTTTCCCAGTTGCCAGCTCAATATCTGCGAATATCCCCTTCCAAAAAGATTCCAGCTTCGGGCAGGAAAAGAAAATATGACACCATCCTCCCTGACCCATAGCTTTACATCTAAAACACTTATTCTCGACTTCAGGGAACATTCTCTCCAGGGCCTCCGGTGTATAATACGCCAGCCAACGTGATAAAAAATGACATTCTCTTGTAGTTAGCCGCACGAAGTGCTTTATTTCCCAGATGGCACAATACCTCCCAATCCTTATCTGAAAGAACGCACTGTGTCAAGAGGCTTATTTTCTCTAGATGTCTATCAATTACTGGAGATGATCTGGAAAAGTAAAGCTTTTTATACCAATAAACTATGCCTTTATTTTTATCTCCGTACAGAGCTGATATCAAGACAGTGGGAGAAATAAGCAAGCCACCTATCTCCTTTCTAATAAAATAGACCATCTGCATATATTCAAAGAACGGAAGCCGCCTGGGATTATTCATTCTAGCTAAAACCTCGTGCCAGCTAATTACCTTATTTTGTACAAACAAATGTCTTACTTCACAAAACCCGGAAAGTTCCCAATTCTTCAAATGATTCGAGGTTATCTTAAGACCCATTTTGGCACATTCCGTCAGGCTCAAATAATTAGAACCATCAGAGCCATGTTTTTTAATAAGGAGCAGTAATCTTGATGTATACCCTTTCAACGTCTTATATCTTGATTTCTTAGGGAGCTTTGCAGTTTTAAAAAAGATAGGGATTTGAGAACCTGTTTCCTGAATCATTATTTCAAGAAAGAAATTATCTCTTGTCTGTCTAGTCCTTAATAATCCTGCCACAATATCAAAAAAGGCTGCTTCATAATATGTCTTGAAATGGGGAAGAGCCAGGCTTGTGAAAGCGGCATACAACAACGTTTAGTTGAGCCGATTTTTATACGTATTGAAACAGGGAAAAAAACGGAAAAGAGCCGTAATCGAGAGCCCTAAGATTGAAGCCGGGATTGGAGTCGGGTTGAGCTGTGGGAGGCGTGTCAGCTGGTCAGAATCACTGGGGCCGACGGAGGATGCTGCAGTAGGCTGCAACCAGTTGCACCGAAGCCGCTTGAAGGAGTGAAGCATGGTTTGCCGCCTCCACAATCTAGGAGCGCTGAATTGGGAACCTAGTCAGCTGTGTGGAGAAAAGGAAGGGTGAGTGCACAGGGGGTTGTGCCGTCTTCATTCTTTGCAAATTGGGGGTTGGCGCCGCCATTAAGTAAAACACTGCTCCAAAATAAAGCGGTGCACATAATAAACTCTAAAGCTTCAATCTGCCAGTGGCACTATATTAAGAGGATAACAGAGCGGGTAAATACCTTAAGATGCCACCAAAAACTGCACGTGGTGGAAAAAGTAGAGGGATGTCAGATACCCCGGTGGGCAATAGATCACAGGATTTACAGATAGGAGGAAGCATTAGGAAAATGGTTTTGGAGGGGGCAGTAGGAGAACTAAACTGCCTTAATTATGCTGATGAACACATGAGTGAGGGGAAAAATAAGAAAGTACCTCAAATGTTTGCAACATCTAGGAAAGAAAAAACAAAAACATCACATAATATTGGGTACCAACAAAAATCCCAAGAGGAACTAACGAGCCAATTAATCACCCCACAATCAGGAGAAGAAATTTTGCCTGGTGAACAATCTGAGAATGTGGTACAATTGATAGTGCCAATAGCACAAAGTAAGGAGAAAGCTGCAGAAGATTTAGACCACCTGGCTCCTGATTCCCTTATTAGCCATGATCCAGAACTAGGATTGAATATAGTGAAAGAAATCAAACCCAGCAGTGAGGCCGACTCAGGTGAACATTTTTATTCACTTTCAGACCCATCAGATGTATCAGATGAGGATCAAGATGAAAGACTGAAAGGGGAGACTCTAGAGGGGTCTATAACAAGCTTAGGGAGTGAGCATAACGACTCAACATTGGACTCGATACTGGAAGAAAAAAACATAGATGCAACTATGGTGTGGAAAAAAACAGCGGTGCAAAAGATAACAAAGGCCGAGACAATTCAATCTGGGACATGCAAGAGATTGATGTGGGAAATATCTCTGTCCCCGCAAACCACATCTGAATCACAAGGTGTTGAGGAACATCTTCTGGGAGCTACAGCGCTACCCCCTAATATGAATGAAGTATCACTAATTTCAATTCACCAGTCAATATTAGAACATAGAGCGGAGACCCGTTTGAAAAATCAGAAGACACATACTGCCTGCCGCAAACTTCAAAATACGGTTAGGAGAATTGCAAAGACTTGCAATGAATTTACTGAAAGAATTAATGCACTGGAAGGGCGAAGTGGTGGTACAAAGAGCTGATATGGCTATGATAACGTCCCATCGTGATGATATACAACTTAAAATAGTGGACTTAGAAAACCGGCTACGATGAAATAACCTCAGGGTATTGGGAATACCAGAAGGATTTGAAGAGACAGAAGTTTGCACGTTTGTGCAGGAACTATTTACTGAGGCTTTCCCGGATTTAGCAACTTGGAACTGGCCTAATGAGATACGAACAGCCCACAGATTTCCGTTCAAACAACCTGCTATTAAAAATGGTCAAACAGAAAGCAGACCAAGAGCAATCCTTATCAATCTGAACAATTTTTTGGCTCGACAAGCACTGTATGACTTAGCACGACCTGACAGGAAACGACAAGGTAAAGAGGTCCATTTCTGTGTGAGACCGTATTTTTGCCATCATACAGTGGAGAGAAGGTGGCACTTGAGACAACTAATAATTCCCTTTCAGAATAAAGGTGCACAGGCTTTTCTGCTGAATCCAGTAACAGTGAACGTTTTGAATAAGGGTCAAACAAGCTTCTTTGTATCTGAAATACAAGCCAAAGAATATTTGAACACCTTATGAAATATCCATAATATATAGGGAAATACATGAAATACAGGGTGAAATAACAAAGCCAAAGGTTTGCGATCAGAATAAATCTAGGATCAGGGATTTGTGTATCTGGCAATGCAATCAAAGCAATATGTATATCCATACTATGTATCGTTTATGTGTAGACATCCAATGAAATATTATAATATGAAAATTAGAAAATTAACAGAGAGGATACTGCAAGTCTCTCCCCCATCGCAATGGCCATAAGCCCTTTTTCCAGAGTAATTGGCGTAGGGTGGGTGGGAGAGGAGGGGGGAGTGGATCACTGGGGGTGAAGGGGGTGGTGAGTGTTGGGGTCACGAAAGAGCGGGAAGCGAGGGAGGGTAAGAGGGGACGTTGGGGTAGGGGGTGGGGGTGAGCAAAACTAAAAAATGGAAAGCAGATGTATGCATATATATCTATAATGGAAATGCAGTATTATGAAGGAATTTTAGAAATGTTGGCAATGGTTAGTTAAGGTATTCATATTGTCATAATATGGTTAAATATACGATCTGTTCATCGAATGTTGGTGGTCTAAATGATAAAGTGAAACGGGCAAAGGTGTTTGAGATAGTGACAATGTTGAATCCGGATGTGCTATGCTTACAAGAGACGCATATCGCTTGGGGCAATAAAATTCTTCTTGAGTTTAGAGGGTACAATCTAGTGGTATGCTCTTTTCAAAAGTCTACGACGAGAGGGGTGGCAATTTATATTAAGCAACGAAGCGGGATGGCTCTCCGAACAATATCTGATAAATGGGGTTGATGGGCAATAGCAGAGCTGTCCGTGGGCTTAACAGTGGTGAGTGTGTATGAGTCAAATCTGGATGATTCATGCATTTGGGAAGAATTGGAAATTGACCTAGCCCACTGGCCACGATCGCTGATTATATGCGGCGATTTTAATTTACATTTAGATGGAGCTAGAGTTCTAAATTCTTATGTAGGAAGGAAGCCTGAAGTATATAGAGCCCTCTCTGCTCTTAAAAATAGTCATGGGTTAGTCGATGTCTGGATAGAAAAACAACAAAACGACCCAGGTTTTACATATTTGTCTCACCCGCACAAAAAATGTGTTAGACTAGATTATTTTTTAGCCCCTAGTCAAATGCTGGATAATCTGGATATTAAAAAATTTCTACAGCTGTACTCGTTTCATAATATGTTAGTCTTGGAAGTTAAAGAGGGTCAGGGTATCAATAGACAAACTTCTTGAACTTTTGATAAAAAGTTACTATTAGATATAGAGTTCTCTACTTATATAAAATATTGGACTCAGACATTCTTTGATTCTAACAGGTATAGTGCATCCAGAGGGGTGGTGTGGGATACATTTAAGGCCGCCCTGAGGGGTGAAGTGATTGGGTTCGTAGCTCATGCACGGAAAAAACGTAAGATACAGACTGACCGACTTATTAATAATCTTTCCAAACAAGATATAGAACATATCCAAATAATTAATAAAGGAGATTCAGGAAACAAACTGGCTGAGCATATGTGTAAGCTAGCACTGGCTAAATCTGAGATCAATGTTATTATCAGGAGAAGCTTGACAACAGAACACAATTTGACTTTGCTGAATAACACGGATGAAAACGTGGTGTTTATGAAATTTGTACACCTAGTCTTTTTAAATATGTCATCATGACACGGACAATCGGCAACTATGAGTGAACACTGAATTATGGGCAATGTAGTTTAGTAACGTGGGCGGTGATTTTTGAGGGCGGAAATGGGTGGGAGTAATGAATTAATCAGGTGATTGACATCAGGAAGAACGAGATTTTAAACCGAGGTGTTGCAATAGGGTGTGGAACTTTTACCGGAACGGAAAGGAGAGTGAGGCGACTTTAGCGTCTTAAGCAGGTATGTGAAACATGTTAGCAAGGAGGAAGGAAAAGCGATATGGAACAAAGTTGATGAAACCGAGTGAGGAGCTGTAATAATGAAAAAGGCTTGCAGCATGAGCATGATAGTTATGGTTTCAATAGTGTGCACGAGAAGGGAGTAAACGGGGAGGTCATGGGTTGAAATGAGTTACGAGCAAACAATGAGAGAGGGAGAGAGGGGATGTTTAAAGACGTTACTTACACACCAAGGGAAGGTTAAGAGTTGATACCCGAAATTGAGTGACATATGGGGAATATAAGAAGGAAATGGTTAACAATTAGGAATTGGTTAAATCTGGAAAAACTACAGGGTTATTGTTTTTTACATTGCGCAAATTGGTGGTTATGTAGAAATGTTTGAGGAAATAGGTAAATTAACCCATAGATATGATGACTGTTTGGATATACAATCAGATAATGTAAAAATGTATACATATGGTGTTTTATTTTTCATTTATAGTGTTCCCTGACGAAGGGCAATGTGGTGCCCGAAATGCATTGGATTTTAATAAACATTGCTGTGGACGAACTTCTGCATATATCGTGTTTTGAACTGAGGCCTGGTGGGCACTGTCTGAACATTAGAAACCTAGAAAAATGGCAGAATGAACCCCGTGTGTGGAATTGAGCTGGAATTAGACACAGTCTTGAATAAATATTGAAGGTTGGAAAATATGGATTAAAAATGGTCAAAATGAAAAATGAACTATCGATTAATTTAAGCCAACAGTGGCTAAATAGTGCTGTGCGAGTGGTTTAGGGGCAGCATGAGTTGTCCCACCCTTCTTCGTTGTAAATCTGAGATCAGTCAGTATTTTCAAGAGAAGGTGTCCCAAAAATTTCAGGCGTATCGCAAAGAACTTTATGAATATGGAGAGACAACAGGGAGATTACTGGCTCTCAGAACTAGACAAAAAAATGTTAGGAATAATATACTAAAATTGCAAGATAAAAATGATGTTTTAATATCAAACCCGGAGAAAATTATTGAGGTTTTTGAGGAATTCTATACTAGACTATATCAACCAGATGCCCTGACAGAGGACCAAGTAGATCAAGCAGATATAGGTAATAATGATTTTCTACTCCCAAGGGTAGATGATGAAATATCCCAAGAATTAGAATTGGAAATCACTTTAGAAGAAGTGCAGGAAGCTTTGGGTTCACTTTTATCGGGTAAAGCAGCAGGGCCGGATAAAATTCCGATTGAAGTTTATAAAATGCTCTCCTTACAAATACTGCCCCTTCTGCAAGATCTGTTTATGGATATTCAATTTCGTGGAATACCACCAGCATCATGGCAGGATACAGATGTTATAGTTTTCCTAAAGAAGGGTAAACCTCCAGAACTGCCCTCTTCATATCGTCTAATTTCACTCATGAATATGGATGCAAAACTATACTCTAAAATTATAGCCACCCGATTACAAAAGATTATAGTTGCACTTATTTCACCATGGCAACACAGCATTGTTCCCGACCGGGGGACCACAGACCGCATAAGGCGTATAATCTCAATATTGGACATCGCGGAGGTAGAGAAAAAATGGGTGGCTGTAGTCATCCTGGACGCAAAGAAAGCTTTTGATCGGTTGGCTTGGCAATATTTGTGGGCCAAATTGATTGAGAGAGGCTTTGGCCGGGATTTCTCAGGGCAGTACAAGCCATGTATTATAAACCCCACGCAAGGATACAAATAATGGGTCACACGTCTAGGAGGATGTAGATAGAAAGGGGTACTTCCAAGGCTGTCCTTGTTCCCCAATTTTATTTGTATTATATTTAAATACATTTATTGTCCAAATTTTGAATAATCAATTAATCAAACCAGTAGTTACTCATAGGTATGAAACAAAAGTTCTTCCATATGCAGACGACATTGCCATAATAACATGGGGCAATGACAGAAATAGAAAAGATGGCAGAAATATTTGGGAAGAAGTCTGGATATATTTTAAACAAAGCTAAGACACACATTATCTGTTACTCCCAATGCTCAATACAAGATCCCCAGGTAACAGACAGCAACATATTTAGGGGTCATTTTAACATCCAAAATAACTAATCTTTGGGCGTTAAATATAGATCCAATAATGGGTTCAATTAATAGGGAGGTGAGGCGTATAGATCATTTACATCTTACAATGATAGGAAGGATCAATGTAATTAAAATGAAAATATTTCCTAAGATTTTATACCTATTTCGAGCTATCCCCTTGTAGTTAGCGGCAAGCAAAATACACAAAATTGAGGGGATGTTCTCTAATTTTATCTGGAGCGATCAAAAGATCCGCTGTGCATATAAATATCTGACCCTGCCAGTTGAACGTGGGGGCTGGAATGCCTCCAAAATTCAGTTATACTATTGAGCTACCGCTCTACAACAACTAGGTATTCTTTATTATTTTGATAATGGAAGAACTGATATTCCATCATTACCAACTATCTACCACCTGGCTATAGGGGAAGTTGCAGTAGGAATATTTCAACGTCAAGATGTTTTGAAAAACTATCAAAGAAAGGTTATAAATGTATAGAGAGTTCTTTGAAAGTCTGGAAAAAAATAGAGAAAATATGTAAAATAAGTAGATATACTAAATATACATCACTCTGGCAATCTGATTTCCTACAACCGATATTATATGATGGTATGGCTAAAAAAATGGGAACAGGCGGGGATCATTACAATAGCAGAGTTATATTCCAATCAGGAATTGATGGCGTTTATCGAATTAGTTCAAAGGTTCTGCCTACAGTGAGACTCGTCTTTTAAATATTTACAAATACGTAATCGTATAAAAGGAATTTCTAAGGATTGTATCAATTTGGGGCCGATACCTACTTTGCAGAGTATGGGTAACTCAAAGAATAGAATGAAGGACTTCTATCAAGATCTGCTGAAAAGTATATCGGATGATGTTAAAAAAATAGAATTGAGTTGGATGAATAAGCTAAGTGATGGGGAGGTAGATCTAGATATGGTGCTGGAGATTGGTAATAAAGTTTTTATGTCAGCTAACTTAAAAGCTCAACAATATAAAACAGTTTATAATCTTTACTATACACCATCTAAACTTTTCAAGTGGGGAAGAGACAATCTGACGAATGTTCGGGATGTTAAACCGGTCCTGCAGATATGGTACATGTTTTACTCTTGGGGAAAGTTGGATAAACTAAAAGAAGGGATAGAGACCTTTGTGCTTCAGTCCCTGGGGAAAAACATAAGAATCTTCCCTTCAATTATGTTATTGGGATATGACTGCAGGCTGCGGCTAGACTTGGTACAAAGGGATTTTGTGTTTTTAATAGTAGCAATCGCACATCTCTTGATTGTCACAGCATGGAAGGACCAGGAACCTCCTACATTTCACCAATGGCTATATAGGGTAATATATATTGGGCGCCAGGAAATTTCCCTTTATAAATGCAAAGGGCTAAAAGCTATGAAAAAGGGCATGAACATCTGGGAGCCTTTAATTGTCTGAATGGGGGAACAAAACAAACAAGGTATCGGTTAATTTATATGATTGTAATTAGCTGTAAATGAGATGTATCATATAAAATGCTAAAATCTGGAGACCACCTCCAAAATTGATCAGATGTAATGAAATATCAAGACATAAGATTGGCTATGATGAATTAGATAATTGTGTATTTTCTTCTTTCTTTTTTATGTATAACGTATGGTAAATATGTCTGATTTCCACTAAAAATTTATAAAAAATAAAAAAAAGGAAGTGTTTATGGCATACCTATTCTGGCAGTGATAAGTCTTCCACCAGCCCTCCCCGCCCCAAACCCTGGGTAGATCACAATGTTAATGAGTAACTATTTCTGTGCATGACTATGAACTTTGATCGACTTGAGCAACCTGTGACAGACGGGTGCAACACTGAGTAAGATATGGACAAGTTCCCCATTCTGCAAAATAAATATGAGACAGCCACACCGCTGTTATTCCATCCAAGGTAGTTTACAGACGGGAGAGAGGCAGGTGTGACTCATGGGAAGCACAGGGGTTTGGCTAATTATGAACCAGTGGTTTGTGCTTAACAGGTGACGAGCATTGGTGGTGCTTTCCGATTCAATATTGCATCAAGCTCCCCATAAACGAGCTATTACAAGACGCATGAAAAACATGTTATGGGTAAAGAAGCAATCCTTCTGCAGAAATGAAATCTAAAACTGCAGGGAACAAGATGCCCTCCTGCAAGTTTGTCTAAGGGAACAAGATGTCCTCCTGCAAGGGTGTCTTAGGGAACAAGACACCCTCCTGCAAAGATGTATAAGGGAACAAAACATCCTCCTGCAAGGGTGTCTAAGGGAACAAGATGCCCTCCTGCAAGGTTGTCTAAAGGAACAAGATGTCCTCCTGCAAGTGTGTCTTAGGGAACAAGACGCCCTCCTGCAAGTGTGTCCAAGGGAACAAGATGTCCTCCTGCAAGGGTGTCTAAGGTAACAAGACGCCCTCCTGCAAGGGTGTCTAAGGGAACAAGAGGCCCTCCGCAAGGGTGTGTAAGGGAACAAGAGGCCCTTCTGCAAGGGTGTCCAAGGGAACAAGAGGCCCTCCGCAAGGGTGTCTAAGGGAACAAGAGGCCCTCCGCAAGGGTGTCTAAGGGAACAAGACGCCCTCCTGCAAGTGTGTCCAAGGGAACAAGATGTCCTCCTGCAAGGGTATCTAAGGGAACAAGATGCCCTCCTGCAAGGGTGTCTAAGGGAATAAGAGGCCCTCCGCAAGGGTATCTAAGGGAACAAGAGGCCCTCCTGCAAGGATATCTAAGGGAACAACATTCAGTCCTGCAAGGCTGTCTAAGGGAACAGGACGTCCTCCTGCAAGGGTATCTTAGGGAACAAGGTGCACTCCTGCAAGGGTGTTTAAGGGAACAAGATGCCTTCCTGCAAGGTTGTCTTAGGGAACAAGATGCCCTCCTGCAAGGGTGTCTAAGGGGACAAGATGCCATCCCGCAAGGATGCCTTAGGGAAAAAGATGCCCTCCTGCAAGGGTGTCTTGGGGAACAAGATATCCTCCTGCAAGGGTGTCTAAGTGAACAAGATGCCCTCCTGCAAGGGTGTCTAAGGGAACAAGATGCCCTCCTGCAAGGGTGTCTTAGGGAACAAGACGACCTCCTGCAAGGGTATCTAAGGGAACAAGATTCCCTCCTGCAAGGGTGTCTAAGGTAATAAAACACCCTCCTGCAAGGGTGTCTACGGGAACATGACATCCTCCTGCAAGTGTATTCTAAGGGAACACAACATCCTTCTGCAAGGGTGTCTAAGGGAAAAAGAAGCCCTCCTACAAGGTATTTTAAGGGAACAAGATGCCCTCCCACTAGGTTGTCTAAGGGAACAAGACGCCGTCCTGCAAAGGTGTCTAAGGGAACAAGATGCTCTCCTGCAAGGGTCTCTAAGGGAACAAAATGCCGTCCTGCAAGGTTGTCTTAGGGAACAAGAAGCCCTCCTGCAAGTGTGTCCAAGGCAACACGACTCCCTTCCGCAATGGTGTCTAAGGGAACAAGATGCACTCCTGCAAGAGTGTCTAAAGGAACAAGATGCCCTCCTGCAAGTGTGTCTAAGGCAGCAAGATGCCCTCCTACAAGGTTTTTTAAGGGAACAAGATGCCCTCCCACAAGGGTGTCTTAGGGATCAAGACGACCTCCTGCAAGGGTGTCTAAGGGAACAATACGCCCTCCTGCAAGGTTTTTTAAGGGAACAAGACGCCCTCCCGCAAGGTGTCTAAGGGAACAAGGCGCACTCCTGCAATGGTGTGTAAGGGAACAAGACGCACTCCTGCAAGGGTGTCTAAGGGAACAAGAAGCCCTCCTGCAAGTGTGGCTAAGGAAATAAGACTCCCATCCGCAATGGTGTTTAAGGGAACAAGACACCCTTCCACAAGGGTGTCTTAGGGAACAAGATGCCCTCCTGCAAGGGTGTCTAAGGGAACAAGACGCCCTCCTGCAATGGTGTCTATGGGTACAAGATGCCCTCCTGCAAGGGTGTCTAAGGGAACAAGACACCCTCCTGGAAAGGTGTCTATGGGTACAAGATGCCCTCCTGCAAGTGTGTCTAAGGCAGCAAGATGCCCTCTGTAGGAACGACAGGTCTAACACCCTCCCACAAGGGTGTGTTAGGGAACAGGAGGCCCTCCTGCAAGGATGCCTAAGGGAACAAGATGCCCTCCTGCAAGGATGCCTAAGGGAACAAGATGCCCTCCTGCAAGGATGCCTAAGGGAACAAGATGCCCTCCTGCAAGGATGCCTAAGGGAACAAGATGTCCTCTTGCAAGGGTATCTAAGGGAACAAGACGCCCTCCTGCAAGGGTGTCTAAGGGAACAAGACGCCCTCCTGCAATGGTGTCTATGGGTACAAGATGCCCTCCTTTAAGAATGTCTAAGGCAGCAAGATGCCCTCCCACAAGGGTGTCTTAGGGAACAAGATGCTCTCCCACAAGGGTGTCTTAGGGAACAAGATGCCCTCCCACAAGGGGGTCTTAGGGAACAAGACGCCCTCCTGCAAGGGTATTTAAGGTAACAAAACGCCCTCCTGCAAGGCTGTCTAAGGTAACAAGATTCCCTCAGCAAGGGTGTCTAAGGGAACAAGAAGCGCTCCCAAAAGGGTATCTAAGGGAACAAGAAGCCCTTCTGCAAGGGTATCTTAGGGAACAAGAAGCCCTTCTGCAAGGGTGTATTCGGGAACAGGACGCCCTCTGCAAGGGTGTCTAAGGGAATAAGACACTCCCCTCGCAAGGGTGTCTAAGGGACCAAGATGCCCTCCCGCAACGGTGTCAATGGGAACAAGACGCCCTCCTTCAAGGGACTTCAAGAGAACAACATGTCCTCCTGAAAGGGTGTCTACACGTTTAAAGTTGTGGACCAGACTGCAATTTTATTCCCACATTTTATATCAAAGAATAAGATGATACATCAGGATGTGATACGACATGAACTTTGACACTGAAGAGTTAACAGGGGTTGAAATCAGAGTCGGCTTTCAAATGAAACAATCAAAACCAATCAAAAGCCATCTGAACCCAACTTCACCCCATTGTTAAAACGAAAAGAACAGCTAAAAAGTGATTATAAGTTGAAAGCGAGAGAAACATTTCATTACTGAAAGACACTTGTCACTGCTTTGCCATTAAAACAGCAGCTTGTCTTTCAGTATGTCTGAGGTGTCATACTTCAGATGGAGCTTTTGACAGACACCTCTTGCTTTCTTTATACAGAAAAGTGTGCAGTGTGTGCAGTGGAACAGGGGTCATAGCACCCAAAGTAGAACTACTAACATAGAATGGGCGTCATTTCAATAAAATGCCAGGGGTAGTGGAAGGGACATCACACACCATTTGGCCTTTACTTTAAGCCCCCCCCCCCCCCACACACACACACACACAGACATGACTAAACATACACACACATTCATGCACTCCCTCTCAAATAAACACACTCACCTGCAAGCATGCATAAAACATTCATTTTAAAGCATTTCATGCCTACCTTAGCTGTCAGATACGGTCATACTCCATGTTTTATTACACTAATAGTGAATAATATTATTCCCTATTAGTGTAATAAAAAGATTGTCAGAAAACCATCAAAATGGAGGTTCAAATGATGTCCATTAGAACGAGACGCACTGATTTTGCCACCTCTGAGGCCAATGGTTGAAAAGGCAGTGCCATCAGTAGCAAGGGGCAAGCCAGTGGTTGAAACCGCGACCCCTGGTGACCCCTAAATGATGTTCATGAGCATGGGGTGAAGCTCAATTTTCTTTGATTGCATTAGGGCCCATGGAAACCTTGCTTTCTCACTGGAAGAAGTCTGTCTCCTTTATTGGGAAGTAGGACTAGTTCTGGAAGCTACTCCACAGGCTAGCATCTCCATCACCACCAATAGTAAGGCATGACCATGCCACAGTTACATTGTGAAGGCACCATGGCACTCCATGAATATTCTCTTCAAGTCACTCATTTTCCTGCTCTGCCCAGTGCCTCTGTACCAGGTCCAGAGACTGCAAGCAGTGGCATCATACCTGTTCACTATCTTCAGAAGTGCCCTACTGGCAGCCCAAGCAGAATAACCAGATATAGACTGCCCACCCAAATGGGCATTAGAGGGAGGCAAATGTCCTGGGGCAGAGCTGAAAGGGGAATGGATAATAATTCCAGTAACTGAGATCTCTCAGCACTGTAGGTAGTCTCTAATATCCATCTCCGAAAATGGACCGAACAGGCTCTAAATCAGATTTATTTTTCTTAAATATCAATGTTTTTACTTTAAAAAAGTTGTATCCAAAATTCAGGTTAAATGGTTTTTAAATTCCCCTTAGTTGCAGAAGCCAATAATTCCATTCTGTAGATTTTACACCTGTTAAACACAACGAGGAACAGATTTATTGTTCCTTTATGCACCGCAGCGCAGCAAGAGCGTGAAAGGGAGAGAACAGAATGGAGCCATATCTTATCAGAATGGTGCACTTTTACTCTCTCCCAGCTTTGGTGCTCTGTGTACTGCCTAGTGCCAATGCAGGCACTCTTGCACCATAGTGCAACGGTGTCTGTGTTACAGACAGGGCGGTTTTGTTACTGGAAAGAATACGTTCCTGCACAGAAACGATATTTAAAGCCATATTGCTCTTTCAATGTGTGGCAAGATGCGGCACACCTGAAGAGAGGAAGTAACAAGGAGAAATAAAGATATATCTCGTTCCGCTTCGATAAGGGAGGGGCACCATTTTGGCTCAAACCTGGATTTATATCTCTTTGTAAATTATGGTTTGAGACAAAATAAATGTACAGATGCATGGGAATGTCTACGCTCCACTCATGTAAAGCCTACCTGAAGCAAAACGAGTTTACCTTGCTTAGTAAATGCCAAAAAGGGTTTTTTGTTGGCGCTGTGCAAATACAGAGACACAACCTCCAAACAAAATCATATTCAATCTGGGCTCGAATTTCTGAGACTATAAAAAGAGGCATTTTTCCCTAAACCGAAATCTTGGTATCGTTTGTGTGCAAGGACCTGCTTTCCTGTCACTCAAATAAATGATTTCTGGCCCTGATTGCATTTTAATGCTGATCCGGAAACACACTGATTTAGAGACAGCTGCTCTTAATTTATTAAAACGCAGTTCATAACCCTCTCCAGGATGGTGTACTGCAGCATTGTTTTTTATTAAAATACAGTGTGTTTCCACCAAAACATCCTTCAGATGTTCTTAGAAACACCCACAAGTACGTTTAAAAGTACAAAACCAGAGACATGGCAGGCCTTCTTTCAGTGGAATAGGTGGAACTTGCTGTGAGTGCCTCGTGTGTGCCGCGCAGCCTCTTAGCCCCTCAAACATTCGTAACTTAGCAGAATTTACATTAGGGTGTAAGAGGTGATGTTCTGAAAGGTAAGTGAACCTTCCATCTTTATGCTTTTCAAACGGTCAATATGTTGGAGGAGTATGCTACTATGTCTTACCTTTCCTTGTAGTTTATCTATGAATGAACAAGTGATGTCAGTGTTTAGAATGTCTAATGTACGTGTCTGTGTTCCACATTGACAGGGTCACTGGAATTATTGGTTTCTGCTGCTGTAATATTTTGAGCAAAACTATGGATTTGTCGCAGTTGAAGCATAATCCATAATCTGCAGAATTTAACAAAAAAATAGGGGAATATTGTCAAGGAACGGCAGTTTCCTGCCGCTAAAGCGGTGATAATTTTAACGCCGTTCCGTGATAATATGTCCCTAAGTTTCTTGCTCAAATGGATCTAAAGTTACTAAAAACGCTGCAACACGTGTTGTTGCACAATGGAAGGCCCTTTGCAAAGTTGTTTGGTCAACTTTCTGTTGCTTTTTGCTTCATTTAGGTGTCAGACTGGTACCTTTCCCAGATAGTGCTAACAAGTATACAAATAACACAAAAAGGAGTAGCTAGAAAGCAACTACTGCCATGAGTACACATCATAAAGTGATATTGAGTTCAAGTAAGGAGGAACATGAGGGCATATTATCAAGAACGGCGTTAAAAATAATTGCTGGTTTAGCTGCAGAAAACTGACGCTAAAGCGGCGATAATGGGCTTGTTAATGTGCCCTTGAGAAATCCAAAAGAAGTCCATGTTCTGGTGTGAAAATGGGCTTCTATTGGAATTATCCAAGGCATATTATCAAGCCCATTATCGCCGCTTTAGCAGCAGTTTTCTGCCGCTAAACCGGCGATCATTTAAACGCCATTCTTGATAATATGTCTCCAGGAGTTTTATTTACTAGCATCAGTGCTTAATTTGAGCAGGTGCTTTCAGGTGCTCAGTACCGGCACTTCTTTCACATGGCTACAATTTCTGAACCTCCAGGTGGTGGTCTCAATAGTAATTGTTCAAATCAAATTCTAAATAAAAAGAATAACATACATTGCATGGTGACAGTCTGGTAAATGTTCATAGACAGGCCAGCATACGCCTGTCCAGGCAGGCATGATTGTATATCACCACGTTAGTGATGATGTCATCATGCCGATCACAAATCCAAGAAGTCATTGACAAACTATGGCTTGCATTCTATTCCCCAAGTCTGCTGCACCCTGCCACTGCCTTAGCCTAAGCCTCCCATTGGATAATTGTAGCTGGTGGCGGGCTCATGACGGAGTTGAGGCAAGGAAGCTGCGAGAGTGCATTTGGAACTTGGGAGTGAGGGCTCTTGAGGAAGAATAAATGAAAGTAAGTGTGGACTTGCTACTTAGCCAGAGTAGCATATCCTGCAGCCCTGCATTGCTGCCATCCTCAACGTGCTCGATGCGGCTGTGGACCAACACAACTTTTGTGCGCCATGGCGTCACCAGTAGAATCTGTGCGCTGCACCGCAGCATGGTAATTGCTGAGCGTGCGTGAGTCCAGTAGGCACCACAGCCATACTTACCGGCATTGGCAGCATTACAACTGGGGACAATGCCTGTGCTGTAGCAGGCAGGGTCACCGCAAGCTGAGCAGTGGATGCCGATGCCGTCGCCATCCCTGGACCTACTAATGATAGGCAGCACTAGCAGTGACATCACCTGCTGTGCTCGAGCAACCGTCTATTCCGCAATAAACCCAGTCATACGCACTGATTATTTGCATTTTCATTTGGTGTACATTTTGTTTTTGCACTCAGTGTAGGTCAGAAAGTAAAACACACCATCTTCCACTTCTTTAGGAATGACAACAGGAAAACGCAGAGTTCAAAATAGCAGGGACATGAACAGGCAGACGACAGGGGTCACAGGCAGAAGCAGTGTTATAGATGAGAGAGAGAGCAGGAGTAAAGAGAAAAAAGAAACAACAGGAGATGAGAGAGATAAGATGGAGCTAAGTAAAAGAAAAGGAGAGCAAATCAGATACAAAGAGAAAACAGCCATGATGTAAAGAAGAGAGCATCAAGAAGAGAGAAGATAGAATGAAAGGATGTAGAGGACAGGACAGAGTAAAAAAAGCAGGCAAATGATAAAACGGAGACACAGCTAATCACTGCTAGAAGAGTGATAGTAAAGAGCCAAGATCGAGCGGAAAGAGAGCAGAGCATGGATAAAAGTGAAGAGGAAAAGGGCAGGGCTAGAATGAATAGAGGGCAAATCAGAACTACAGGGAATAAGGTAACACACCAGGTGTGACAAAGATGATAGAAAACAATTAGAGAGGTGAGAGGATAGACTCTTAAAAAGACATAGGGGACAGACAACAGATCAAGGTTAGAAGATAGAGACTGAGGCAGTGAGAGTGTTGACAGTGGGGCTCACCGGAGGAAGAAGTGAGCTGTGCCCTCCTTGGCAAAATTTTCAATACCTGGATCAAAACACAGCATTATGCAACACTGACATTTAGTAACTGCCAACCTGATACACACTGGACCCCCCCTCAGACATCGATTGCTACAGCTGCCTGAGTACAGCCCCTTAGAAACCAAGTTGACGCTAGAACCATTGGGGATCAAACATGTTTCACAAATTCAATGCACACTACTAGCTCACACCACTGACCATTACCTACCCTTGTGAGAGACATGGAAGAAACTTGTGGCCTTAGGATGACGACTGAAGGGAGGCCAGAATGGCATCTTGAATGTTGACAATCTTGGCTAAGATCCGGCTGGTCCAAATACACCCCCTTCACAACGATTGCACAGAAGTAATACTCGATGACAAGGGTGGAACGCCGGCCCAGTGTACCTTTGTGGGCCTATCTTACTTGGTGGCCAAGCACGACATAACAAACACTGCAGGGATCCCCGGCCTGACATTTTAAGAGAACAGCACACTGGCATGGAAAACTGTTGCACTCTTGAAAGTATGGTAAACAAGGCGAGAGGGTGCCCGAATAAGCCTTACAGTGTCTGGGGACAATGGATGGATTCATGTACTGACAGCAACCGTCTACCAGGGAAGCATCATAGCTTTACACACCCCACGTGTGTGCCCCATCGCTTCCCACATAAACCTATCAACAGTTATCACATTATGAACTCCTGTATTGAACTGCTGATATTAGTGTTTTGTTATCCTCATTGCCTATTATTGAAATGATAAGTGTTCTATCTGCAATGCCATTTTTCTTATTCAAAACAATAAAAACATCTGGGGAAAAAATATCTGTCAACATCGAACCTAGACAGAAGGAATGGAATGCAGTAATGGTGAAAGGGAATGGGGGAGTGAAGGGTGAAGAATGCAAGGGGAAACCACAAAAATTTATCAATGCAAGCATATTTATATATTTTTCCAGAACTTCCGACTCAAGGGCCTTGAGTTTGAAATGGTAAACTGCAGATATATGTTCATTAGAAAAAGCGATACTCATGGTTATTGAAGAGTTAATCACAAAGTGAATGTTGGCTAAACGTTAAGATTGTGTTATCATTGTGTAAGCTAGAGGTATTCGTTTTGTTGACTTCAGAAGGGTGAAACATTGGTTATCCACACTGCATAGCACAATGTCCTTAACATAATTGGCAATCCTTGCCTGATGCCTCGTGGGGATCAGTTGGGCTTTGTATTTGGGATTTACACCACAGCCTTTGATGCTGTTCTGTGTAATGTGCTTTGTAAGGTGCGGCTTAACAGCCCAGACACTTTATGTGAGCATCACTAGAGAGGGGCTTTGACTCCACCCAAATATCGGGGGTTCCAGGAGTACATGTTTTGACTGGGTAGAAGTTGTGTACGTCCACCAAAAAAATGGGTGTTGTTTTTAGCTAACACGTTGCCTGACCTTGAACTTTTAGTGGCTTACTAGATAATTGATGTTGTTAGTCATTCTCAGGCAGCAGCACAGATGTGAAGAAGGAAGTCATTCAACTACATGGATTTTTATGTTTGGCTTGACAGTGCAACCGTCACTTGACCTTTTAACTCACACCAATGTTATTCTACAGTTCTTTGCTTCCACACAAATACATATCCATTCCCATGCTATTTATTTGCAATGCTTCACTTTACCATACAACATGCCATTCAAGCCAGACCTATTGGCATTGGGAAACGTAGGAGGAGCGGGCTTGGTATTAAATACCCCACTGAGAGGTTACTGTCATGGAGCATCATGAAAAATCAATGGATCGCTAGTCTGTCCACCTGCCAATCCCCTCGCCTCACTCAGAAGTGAGGGAACCAGTGCTTAATTTGAGCCAGTAGTTTCCGGTGCTCAGCACCTCTGGCACTTAATCATCAGCACTGGTGGTGCTTTTCATGAGCACTAGTTAAGGACACATTCATTTGCGGGAGATTAAGTGTAGACTCGAACCTGGGTCCCCAGCGTCGAAGTGTGCAGCTCTGGCCTTTATGAAATGAAATGAAATGAAAATTGCACTTGTATAGCGCATAGCTACCCGGAGGCCTCGCAGCGCTTGTGAATGATTACTTAGTGCGTGCTTGGGGTAGATTAGCAGGTGTTAGCAAACAGGTGCGTTTTCAGGGCCTTCCTGAAGGACATGTGATTGTTGTGTTCCCGAAGAGAGAGCGGGAGAGAGTTCCAAAGTCTCGCCGCCGTATGAGAGAAAGAGCGGCCTCCCCAGCGAGCTTTCTTGATTTTGACGGACGTTGCCAGCTGGAGGGTGCAAGAGCGAAGGGAACGGGACGGAACATATGGCGTGACCATAGGATGTAGAATTACAGGGCCCGTTCGATGGAACGATTTGTGTAAAATACACATGGCTTTAAATTGCACTCTTGCCGCCACAGGGAGCCAATGGAGCTCCCTCAGGGCGTTCTTAGCTGACTGCCAGCGGGGGATGTTGTAGAGTAGGCGCGCCGCACTGTTTTGTGTGATTTGGAGCTTCTGAGTAACGGGGATGGGGACTCCCATATAAAGAGCATTCCCATAGTCCAGGCGGGAGAGTATCAGGGCCTGGACCATAACCCTCCTCGCCTGGAATGGGAGCAGAGGGAGCACCTTCCGCAGCATCCTCATTAGCCCAAAACAGGTGGCGGCCGTCTTGGTAGCCTGGACCGAAAAATCGAGTGCTCAATCGAGCCAGATCCCAAGGCTCTTTATCTGGGACTTGGGGACGGGGAAGGAGCCTAAACATGGAGGCCAGATGGATGCAAGGGCAGAGGGAGAAGGGTTGCCCAGTAAGATGAGTAAGATTTATGCCACATCCTTTCCCCATTTTCATGATTAGTAGTTGGTTCTGTTTTAGGCAGTGCTTGAAATGGGATAATCCAAGTGCAGATACGCTGCACAAGAATGCCTGCTTGTTTCTGAGAAGTGATAATCTCCAATTAAAAGTTTTACATTTCTCTTCAGAAGTGTTGGTACTCTCCCCTTCAAAATAAAAAAGTGCTGGTACTCAGTACACACCCATTTAAAGCACTGGTTTTATGCGGCGCTACCAGGAGAAATGGGCTGGTGCAAGCTGCCTCCTGACCAGAGCCTGGCATTTTTTTTTTTTTTTACAAACTAAACACCCTGGCACTTATTAACCACTGAGGGGGGTGGGGGGGGGGGGGGGGGGGCGCTGTCTTTCTGACGGCAGAAACGCTCTCAGCTCCGCTGCTGGAAACAGCTTCAAGGCGGGGCAACTGCTGCCATTCAGTGAGGAGTTGGCATCGGCAGGAACGTCATCTTCGGAGTGGCCCTCTGAACAACCACGAAAGTTATTTTTTCCTGCCTGAGACAGGATGGCAGTCAGTCTTAGGCAGGAAAAAACAACCAGTGTTCCCCGGCACTTCAAAGACCTTAATTTTTTGTTTTTCAAAAACAAATACCAATGCTTGGGGATTGTCTTTAGAGAAGAAAAAAATGCTGAGCGGCTGCCATACCGCCATAGCTTTTCAGGCTGTAATTTACTGTCTTGTTGACATGCATTTAGGCCATCACAGTAAAAAGTGATAGAGGCAAAGTGCGTTCAGCTGTTCTCGTACTCAAGAAACACACAGCGACAACATCGTACGTTTTAGCTCTTTAACAGGAAGACCCTCGTGGCTGTTTCATCAAGTCCTCAACCCAAATGTCTAAATACACATAATGAGCGCTTAATTATCATACAACGTGGCCTCGAGCTCCCTCTTGAATGAAAAAAAGTATGCTGCTGGAAGGCAGCTTTTATTGTAGTGCCTCAACATTTCATTCCGCCAAATGCAGCGCTCCTGTTGAAAATGATGTCAGTCACCGACAGAAAGCGAGAGCACAGAGCGAGGCGCACGCATGCCATCAGTCACCTGTGCTGCTGCTTGCAGTCGCGCGAGGCCCACGCATAACGCGTGCACTAACGCGCACGATTGGATGCTTACGTTGCCTGGTTGTTGACAACATTCACTGTCTATCTTGGTCCAGATCCACGCGCACTGCTTGGAGCTCCGCCCCCTACCAGTGTGCTGTGGGTGACAGTTCATTGGAAGGGATGTAGGTCTCAAAAATAGGAACCAGTGAAATCCTCCCAGTTCCTGGGCACACTAATAGTATTATTTTTGTGCATTGTGTCCACCCTCATGCAAGCGTGACAGACAAATGTAGCACTGAGTAAGGGATTAAAAGAGGGACCCTCATATGGCAGTTCCCCATTCTGCAGAAAAGGATTGGAATTTTGGGGGAAGGCAGCTCCGTTCACCTTCAGGCTGACCTTCAGGGCATGGGTGTTCATAGAGCCATGGTTGGGCCGCATCCTCCATGAACAGGAGTGCTATCACCATGGATGGGCTTTATCCTCCATGAACAGAAGTGGTATCACCATGGTTGGGCCGCATCATCCATGAACAGGAGTGGTATCACCATGGATGGGCCGCATCCTCCATGAACAGGCGTGCTATCACCATGGATGGGCCGCATCCTCCATGAACAGGAGTGCTATCACCATGAATGGGCCGCATCCTCCATGAACAGGAGTGCTATCACCATGTATGGGCCGCATCATCCATGAACAGGAGTGCTATCACCATGGTTGGGCCGCATCATCCATGAACAGGAGTGGTATCACCATGAATGGGCCGCATCCTCCATGAACAGGAGTGCTATCACCATGGATGGGCCGCATCCTCCATGAACAGGAGAGCTATCACCATGGATGGGTTGCATCCTTCATGAACAGGAGTAGTATCACCATGGTTGGGCCACATCCTCCATGAACAGGAGTGCTATCACCATGGATGGGCTGCATCCTACATGAACAGGCGTGCTCTCACCATGGTTGGGCCGCATCATCCATGAACAGGAGTGGTATCACCATGAATGGGCCGCATCCTCCATGAACAGGAGTGCTATCACCATGGATGGGCCGCATCCTCCATGAACAGGAGAGCTATCACCATGGATGGGTTGCATCCTCCATGAACAGGAGTAGTATCACCATGGTTGGGCCACATCCTCCATGAACAGGAGTGCTATCACCATGGATGGGCTGCATCCTACATGAACAGGCGTGCTCTCACCATGGTTGGGCCGCATCATCCATGAACAGGAGTGGTATCACCATGAATGGGCCGTATCCTCCATGAACAGGAGTGCTATCACCATGGATGGGCCGCATCCTCCATGAACAGGAGTGCTATCACCATGGATGGGCCGCATCCTCCATGAACAAGAGTGCTATCACTTTGGATGGGCCGCATCCTCCATGAACAGGAGTGGTATCACCATGGATGGGCCGCATCATCCATGAACAGGAGTGCTATCACCATGGATGGGCCGCATCCTCCATGAACAGGAGTGTTCTCACCATGGTTGGGCCGCATCATCCATGAACAGGAGTGGTATCACCATGGATGGGCCGCATCCTTCATGAACAGGAGTGCTCTCACCATGGTTGGGCCACATCATCCATGAACAGGAGTGTTCTCACCATGGTTGGGCCGCATCATCCATGAACAGGAGTGGTATCACCATGAATGGGCCGCATCCTCCATGAACAGGAATGGTATCACCATGGTTAGGCCGCATCCTACATGAACAGGAGTGGTATCACCATGGATGGGCCGTTTCCTCCATGAACAGGAGTGCTATCACAATGGATGGACCGTATCCTCCATGAACAGGAGTGCTATCACAATGGATGGACCGTATCCTCCATGAACAGGAGTGCTATCACCATGGATGGGCCGCATCCTTCATGAACAGGAGAGCTATCACCATGGATGGGTTGCATCCTTCATGAACAGGAGTAGTATCACCATGGTTGGGCCACATCCTCCATGAACAGGAGTGGTATCACCATGGATGGGCCGCATCCTCCATGAGCAGGAGTGCTATCACCATGGATGGGCCGTATCCTCCATGAACAGGAGTGCTATCACCATGGATGGGCTGCATCCTACATGAACAGGCGTGCTCTCACCATGGTTGGGCCGCATCATCCATGAACAGGAGTACTATCACCATGGATGGGCCGCATCCTCCATGAACAGGAGTGGTATCACCATGGTTGGGCCGCATCCTCCATGAACAGGAGTGGTATCACCATGGATGGGCCGCATCCTCCATGAACAGGAGTGGTATCACCATGGATGGGCCGCATCCTCCATGAACAGGAGTGGTATCACCATGGTTGGGCCGCATCATCCATGAACAGGAGTGGTATCACCATGGTTGGGCCGCATCATCCATGAACAGGAGTGTTATCACCATGGATGGGCCGTATCCTCCATGAACAGGAGTGCTATTACCATGGATGGACCGTATCCTCCATGAACAGGAGTGCTATCACCATGGATGGACCGTATCCTCCATGAACAGGAGTGCTATCACTATGGATGGGCCGCATCCTTCATGAACAGGAGTGCTATCACCATAGTAGGGCCGCATCCTTCATGAACAGGAGTGGTATCACCATGGTTGGGCCGCATCATCGATGAACAGGAGTGTTATCACCATGGATGGGCCGTATCCTCCAGGAACAGGAGTGCTATCACCATGGATGGACCGTATCCTCCATGAACAGGAGTGCTATCACCATGGATGGACCGTATCCTCCATGAACAGGAGTGCTATCACCATGAATGGGCCGCATCCTTCATGAACAGGAGTGCTATCACCATAGTTGGGCCGCATCCTTCATGAACAGGAGTGGTATCACCATGGTTGGGCCGCATCATCGATGAACAGGAGTGTTATCACCATGGATGGGCCACATCCTCCATGAACAGGAGTGGTATCACCATGGATGGGCCGCATCCTCCATGAACAGGAGTGGTATCACCATGGTTGGGCCGCATCATCCATGAACAGGAGTGGTATCACCATGGTTGGGCCGCATCATCCATGAACAGGAGAGGTATCACCATAGATGGGCCGTATCCTCCATGAACAGGAGTGTTATCACCATGGATGGACCGTATCCTCCATGAACAGGAGTGCTATCACCATGGATGGACTGTATCCTCCATGAACAGGAGTGCTATCACCATGGATGGGCCGCATCCTTCATGAACAGGAGTGCTATCACCATAGTTGGGCCGCATCCTTCATGAACAGGAGTGGTATCACCATGGTTGGGCCGCATCATCCATGAACAGGAGTGTTATCACCATGGATGGGCCGTATCCTCCATGAACATGAGTGCTATCACCATGGATGGACCGTATCCTCCATGAACAGGAGTGCTATCACCATGGATGGACCGTATCCTCCATGAACAGGAGTGCTATCACCATGGATGGGCCGCATCCTTCATGAACAGGAGTGCTAGCACCATAGTTGGGGCGCATCCTTCATGAACAGGAGTGGTATCACCATGGTTGGGCCACATCATCGATGAACAGGAGTGTTACCACCATGGATGGGCCGTATCCTCCATGAACAGGAGTGCTATCACCATGGATGGACCGTATCCTCCATGAACAGGAGTGCTATCACCATGGATGGGCCGCGTCCTTCATGAACAGGAGTGCTATCACCATAGTTGGGCCGCATCCTTCATGAACAGGAGTGGTATCACCATGGTTGGGCCGCATCATCCATGAACAGGAGTGTTATCACCATGGATGGGCCGTATCCTCCATGAACATGAGTGCTATCACCATGGATGGACCGTATCCTCCATGAACAGGAGTGCTATCTTCATGGATGGACCGTATCCTCCATGAACAGGAGTGCTATCACCATGGATGGGCCGCATCCTTCATGAACAGGAGTGCTATCACCATAGTTGGGGCGCATCCTTCATGAACAGGAGTGGTATCACCATGGTTGTGCCACATCATCGATGAACAGGAGTGTTACCACCATGGATGGGCCGTATCCTCCATGAACAGGAGTGCTATCACCATGGATGGACCGTATCCTCCATGAACAGGAGTGCTATCACCATGGATGGACCGTATCCTCCATGAACAGGAGTGCTATCACCATGGATGGGCCGCATCCTTCATGAACAGGAGTGCTATCACCATAGTTGGGCCGCATCCTTCATGAACAGGAGTGGTATCACCATGGTTGGGCCGCATCATCGATTAACAGGAGTGTTATCACCATGAATGGGCCGCATCCTCCATGAACAGGAGTGGTATCACCATGGATGGGCCACATCCTCCATGAACAGGAGTGGTATCACCATGGATGGGCCGCATCCTCCATGAACAGGAGTGCTCTCACCATGGTTGGGCGCATCCTCCATGAACAGGAGTGGTATCACCATGGATGGGCCGTATCCTCCATGAACAGGAGTGCTATCACCATGGATGGACCGTATCCTCCATGAACAGGAGTGCCATCACTATGGATGGGCCGCATCCTTCATGAACAGGAGTGCTATCACCATAGTTGGGCCGCATCCTTCATGAACAGGAGTCCTATCACCATGGATGGGTTGCATCATCCATGAACAGGCGTGCTATCACCATGATTGGGCGCATCCTCCATGAACAGGAGTGCTATCACCATGGATGGGTTGCATCATCCATGAACAGGCGTGCTATCACTATAGGATAGGTTAATCTGCAAGCCATTGAGGTCCATTAGCCAGAACAGCATTGATATAGAAACAGAAGGGCGTGCCAAATAAAACATAGCATTGTTGAACACTACTAAGCACAGGGAAGCTGGTTTTGCAAGATTTAGGTGCCACCAGGCTGTGACAATTATTAGCATGTTATGACCAAATGTCGCTCGATAAAGTGGCAGGCAAAGCAAGATTACCTCAAAGGCTCCGAAGTTTAATCGTTGTGCAGTTGTCAAAACAGATTTTTAAATCACGAAAAGCAATATGTATGTGTTTGACATACTTTGAAGTTAAGAGATTTAAGCAAAATATTCCTCAATAGGGCTGAGATTCACCTGAGAAACATATGAAAATCAGCGATTGGATTGTTCGCTGTTACACAACTGCTGAACCAAGTCTGAAGGTTGCTGTATATTTTCTCAATCGAATCATTTGAACCACTGGCTCATAATTTGCAAAGACATGATGTGGGCCTTTTTTAGGTGTTGTTTCAAAATCTGTAGCTCTCTGCTGCCAGACCACAGGTCATCAATAGTCCTAAAAACTACAAAAAGAAGTACATTGAAAGAGTGGGCTGTTGGCCAGCACCCTTCAACAACTTCCTTGCCTTCTTTTTTCCAAAAAGTATGCATGAATGTTTGACTGGCCTAAGAAGGCCGGTCAAACATTCATGCGCACTTACATAGTGCACACGATTCCTCCCCCTGCTCTGAGAGCAAAGCAGATCTGCCCCGTCCTTGCCCCGCTGAGACTCCACAGCAGGAACAAATAAAATGATAATGCTAGTTATTATCTTTTTCTTTTTTCTTTTTTTCACTACCAAAGGTAGCGGGGCGACGTTACTCTGCCTTAGCGGAGGAGCCGCCACTGAATACTTGGGGAATGTACAACTTTCAAAAAAATATTCCACGCTGGATTTAACATACTAAATAAGCTTCCTAGAAATATTTGGGGGAAAGTTGATCTTTCCCCACATATTCCAGGGCTGGAGTTGCAATAGTAATTTTGACCTTCCAGTGTCCATCATGCCCACTGCTGCCCTGTGGGCGCAATTCAGGGCAAAAAACACGAACGAGCCCACCGCACTGCTGTCTAATTCATTCTTATGTGCTGCTGCTCCTCCCAATGGGCTCCTTCAAGTAAAATGCCAGCCAGCCAGAAGGCCTCTTTCACTTCTGCTTTTCATGTGCCTGAGTTCCTTGAAATAAGAGTGATCATGAGTGAGCTGGTGTGAGTGGGTGCTGGTGAGGCAGTGTGCGAATGCACAAGTGTATTGATGTGCAGGTGCCAGGGCCTTCAATGTCCTGAGTTGAGTGTGGTGGGACAGTGAGTGCGTTGCTTTGAGTTCACGAGAGGGATCATGGTTGAATAAACGCGAGTATGCATGTTGAAATAGGGCGTGCAAGAGTGAACTGGTGTCAATGCCTACATGAGTAAGTGTCAATGGTGAGTTGGTGTTAGTAGGTGCTTGCTGAGAATGAGTGAATATTAATGTGCTGAAGAGTGAGTGTCTTGGGTGAGCTAGGGTGAGTGGTTGATTGGTGTGTCAGTGAATGAGTGAGGTGCAATGACCGAGGATCAGGGACGAGCTGCTATGAGTGAGTGCATGGTAAGGCAGCGACTGAATGCTGTACAGAGAAGAAAAGTGATCAAATCACAAATAACGCTGAATATGGGTTTCTGGGCTAAAGGTCACTCCATTCCTCCCATTGGCTAAAATGCATTTAAGAGAGTGTTCGTCGTCTGCAGTTACATTGTTAGGTGTCTCCCAATGTGCACTTCCCCTTCATCCTTTCTTCTCCATCAAGGTTTTGCCAAACACAGAGACCTCTTCTTATTTCGGAACAAACAGGACATGCCCTTGTTAACCCCTTCGCAGCTGGGCAAATTCCCATGCTGTGCTGGGGAGCGGGGGGGGGGGGGGGGCACAGCGCCCCTGTGCTCATGACGAGGTCAGCTCGTCATGAGCCACGGTGGTCGTGTGCTCATGACGAGCTGAGCTCGTCATGACCACACCTGTTTCTTTAGAACGTTCGCACAGCAGGGGAATTTGCCCAGTGTGCGAGTGTTCTAAAGGTCATGACGAGGTCAGCTCGTCATGAGCACACGAGCACCGTGGCTCATGACAAGCTGAGCTCGTCATGAGATTCGAAGGGTTTAATAACACATAAGTACTCTATTGGCCACGGATGCTCTGAGACCATCCAATATAGTTGTTAGTAAAGAAGGCTTGGAGCAGCAGCGGTTCATATTTGCAGCTATCCTTTCATACCCTAGAAATGAACATAACTGTAAAGCCAACATGTTTGCATGTGCCAGGACTAATTTAGTGGTAACGTGATGGACTCAGGAAGCACATTTCCCAGGGTGGCATATTCGCTCCATTCACCATTAGGCTTCCATAGCCGTTAGCCTTTTTCCTTCCACAAACTATTGCAAATGTCCACATTTCTTACCATCAATCTTCATTACTCCTCGTGCGACTATTCAGTGTCCTAATCCTTACTTTATCAGGTTGATTCCACCTCCGAGATGGAACCAATCTACTTCAGCTCAAAATAAATAAATACCCGTCACTACTAACATGCCTGAGGAGTACTCCTATGACGAATGACGAATGACGGAGATTCAAAAGTATCCAGTCACCCAAACATAGACGTGTTACATAGGCCTTGATTTCTATAATGTCCCTTGAGAAGTGTGGGCACTCCTTGAACACAGTCTTCAACTCTGGCAAGAGGACAAAAACTTGTCAAAGCTCACGGCGATCAAATAGACTGGCACAAGCCATTATCCCTAAAAAGAATGAGAAAAAGAAGTGCCTTGGCTCAATCATACCTTGATTTATGGGCTAAAATGTAGGCATAAAGCAACTATTTTGTCAGCAAGAAGTTTCAAATAGGGGACCATGCGTTTGGTTGATGGCTTAGCCTTTGGATCCATATTAGCCAGTATGCCACTTCCATTTACAGTTCTGGCAGCAAAAGTCAAAAACAAAGACTGTCCATTTAAAATGCTACATGCATCCTGCAGTACATCTGGGGCTTCTCAATACTGAGAGGCAGATTTACAAGCCCCTTGTGGCATCTTTACAACACCGTTGTGACACTTCTGTGACGCAGCGGCGTCATATACAATGCAAAAAACACAGTTGATGGACAGAATGCAGAACAATGTCTTACATTCACCCCAGTACAAAGATCTGGGCCTAAATCCATCATTTTTTTTGGCACTCCACACCACCCTAGGTCAGACAATGGCTATATACAAATCAGCCTTGACCCTGTGCCTCATGGGAACAGTCCAGCCCGAACTACCAAGCCATGTCTTTCCCAGACCGAAATCAAGCATCCAAGGACCGGTTTCTGGCTATCAGCCTTCTTCAGCCTGGATAGCTTGACTCCAGTGGTGTGGAGAGCCTGGGACTCACGTCTGAGTATACCCAGCAAACTCGGGGTGAAAATTGCAAAAAACACTGTTGATGGACAGAATGCAGAACAATGTCTTACATTCACCCCAGTACAAAGATCTGGGCCTAAATCCATCATTTCTTTGCCCCTCACACCACCCTAGGTCAGACAATGGCCAGATCCTTGTACCTGGGTGAATGTATGACATTGTTCTACATTCTGTCTATCAACAGTGTTTTTTGCAATTTTCACCCCGAGTGTGCTGGGTATACTTAGACGTGAGTCCCAGGCTCTCCACACCACTGGAGTCAAGCTATCCAGGCTGAAGAAGGCTGATAGCCAGAAACCGGTCCTTGGATGCTTGATTCCGGTCTGTGAAAGACATGGCTTGGTAGTTCGGACTGGACTGTTCCCATGAGGCACAGGGTCAGAGCTGATTTGCATATAGCCAGTGTCTAACCCAGGGTGGTGTGGAGTGCAAAAAAACGATGGATTTAGGCCCAGATCCTTGTACTGGGGTGAATGTATGACATTGTTCTACATTCTGTCCATCAACAGTGTTTTTTGCAATTTTCACCCCGAGTGTGCTGGGTATACTCAGACGTGAGTCCCAGGCTCTCCACACCACTAGAGTCAAGCTATCCAGGCTGAAGAAGGCTGATAGCCAGAAACCGGTCCTTGGATGCTTGATTCCGGTCTGGGAAAGACATGGCTTGGTAGTTCGGACTGGACTGTTCCCATGAGGCACAGGGTCAGAGCTGATTTGCATATAGCCAGTGTCTAACCCAGGGTGGTGTGGAGTGCAAAGAAAACGATGGATTTAGGCCCAGATCCTTGTACTGGGGTGAATGTATGACATTGTTCTACATTCTGTCCATCAACAGTGTTTTTTGCAATTTTCACCCCGAGTTTGCTGGGTATACTCAGACGTGAGTCCCAGGCTCTCCACACCACTGGAGTCAAGCTATCCAGGCTGAAGAAGCCTGATAGCCAGGAACCGGTCCTTGGATGCTTGATTCCGGTCTGGGAAAGACATGGCTTGGTAGTTCGGACTGGACTGTTCCCATGAGGCACAGGGTCAGAGCTGATTTGCATATAGCCAGTGTCTAACCCAGGGTGGTGTGGAGTGCAAAAAAACGATGGATTTAGGCCCAGATCCTTGTACTGGGGTGAATGTATGACATTGTTCTACATTCTGTCCATCAACAGTGTTTTTTGCACTTTTCACCCCGAGTGTGCTGGGTATACTCAGACGTGAGTCCAAGGCTCTCCACACCACTGGAGTCAAGCTATCCAGGCTGAAGAAGGCTGATAGTCAGAAACCGGTCCTTGCATGCTTGATTCCGGTCTGGGAAAGACATGGCTTGGTAGTTCGGACCGGACTGTTCCCATGAGGCACAGGGTCAGAGCTGGTTTGCAAATAGCCAGTGTCTAACCCAGGGTGGTGTGGAGTGCAAAAAAACGATGGATTTAGGCCCAGATCCTTGTACTGGGGTGAATGTATGACATTGTTCTACATTCTGTCCATCAACAGTGTTTTTTGCAATTTTCACCCCGAGTTTGCTGGGTATACTCAGACGTGAGTCCCAGGCTCTCCACACCACTGGAGCCAAGCTATCCAGGCTGAAGAAGGCTGATAGCCAGAAACCGGTCCTTGGATGCTTGATTCCGGTCTGGGAAAGACATGGCTTGGTAGTTCGGACTGGACTGTTCCCATGATGCTAATGGTCAGAGCTGATTTGAATATAGCCAGTGTCTAACCCAGGGTGGTGTGGAGTGCAAAAAAACGATGGATTTAGGCCCAGATCCTTGTACTGGGGTGAATGTATGACATTGTTCTACATTCTGTCCATCAACAGTGTTTTTTGTCATATACAATGCTCCACTATAGACATATTTATAACGTGACGCATCTAGTGAGATGCGTCACGTTGTAAAGCCCTGCACTACATTATACCTGCGTCAGGTATAATGTATAAAGGGTGGGTGTTCCGTCGCAAGGAAGCCCCGTAAAAGTGACGCAGTGAAATCTACAAGATTTCCCTGAGTCACTTTTACCGCCCGCTGCATCAAAACCTTACGCCTGCTTGTAGCAGGCGTAAGGAGTGACGCAGTACAGCAAGTATAGGCCGCCGCTGAGTAGTGCTGGAGTTGCATCGCGCTTGCGACATGACCCCAGCACTGCGTCACCTATACTCTGACAGATGCGTAACGCATCCGTCTATCCTTGAGCCACGGTATACTGCATGGTGGCGCAAGGGGTTTCTAACGTCACGCAAAATAACTGGCGTATCCCTGCCAATATGCAGGGATGCCCCAGTTATTGTAAATCTGCCCCTAACTGCGTAAAGGATCAATTAAAAATCAGCCACAGTACTTGTGGCAATCTCCCTCAAAGCGTGTGGGAAGACGAACTGAGGAAACGAAGGCGGCAACGTAGATTTCATTCCCCATAACAATTCTCAATTTTATGCTTCCAACATACACCTCAGCATAAATAGGCTTGCAGAAGCCACATCACAGTTTCCCAATCTTCTGTCCCGTTTTATGGCCAATCATAGTGTCAGGAATGGATGCGGTGCTGGACATGCTACTCTCATCAGGCCAAAACAGCACAAAGCTGTACTCTAAATCTCCTTAACATTTGTGTCTTTAGGACAAGAAAGGATGGAGAGCTGTGCAGCGGGTGGGCACCACCTGGACATAATCCTCGCATCTCAGTGGGACGTCCTTAGTTAAACCCCCGTGGAACCCTTAGGACGTGAAGACGGTGGCAGCAATCTTCAATGCTTTGAGTAGAAGATGCTTCTGAACCATAGACTCTTTGCTGAGCCATCATGGTGCATAGTTATTGCAGCAGGAGCTGCTGATTAGAAGTCGAAGTTTCTCACCACCAGTTATTTTGAGAAGCCCAGCAAGAAACATCTTTCAATCCGAGAAGTATTCTTGCCCACACTTGTACAATGATATAGACTTGCACTTGTTTATCTATATAGGAGTCAGGAAAATGAGCTCATATTTAGCATTGTATTAGTTTGACGAGTCTTCCATGAGGATGATGAACCCATATTTTGATCTTTACTAGTTCTCACGAAAAAATATCATCAGAATTGTGATCTCGTATTTTCACTTTTGCTGGTCCTAGAAAGGAGTCATCCATCCGAATTGTGAATCTATTACGCACCAGTCAGTAGGATCACAGCTGACATTAACTACCAGTTGTTCCTAGAACAAGTGTGGTGTTATGGTCTTGATTAGAATTAGCATAAGATTGTTGAAGTGAGTTGGCAAACCACATAGTATTAACAGAAGCTCTTCCAATTACAGTTACCAACCAGTAAATTGAATGCAATCGATACCATGGAAAGATACAGCATAATGTTGAAAGTAGCTCTTGTGGCAAACAATCTATAACAACTCAGACTTTTGTTCGCAGGTACAATATCAACTGTGATTGCAGCTCAGGGGAATATAAAGTTCAATTCCAGAACAGAGCATGGGAGATGCACAGTGTCATCTGATACATCAAGTATAGCATCAGAAGTTAACAGTCATTTTCAGTCATAACCACACTAAGTGTCTTCTGTTTCCTTTAGATATCAACGCTGATCAAGTCCCTTTTCCTGATAACAAGGGTCTCACGTTCTTTTTCCCTTTCCCCAGATATACTTCTAACCTGCTTGTTGTTAGTGTAAATCTGGCGGTGGTTGTAGGTGGCATGATGTGTTATTCTGTGTTTGGACTGTGCTAATAAACAGAATTGATCCTAAATTTGGCAGTAGGCTTCACACTGGTCCCACTGGACCTGTATTGCAAGGTTAATGCATATTGACACTTACTTCTTTTAATATGCATGAACATTTACACCAATCATAGTCTTATATGATGCATGCTTCTACTATTTTCAGTAAATATGGCATACATTTGCATTTGCACAGGAATTTCTGTATGGCCTTCAATTAAAATGTTATTTGTGGAAGAGGCTTCCATACTTGCAATGAAATATGCAATGAAAATATTGCACATTCACTGAAGCTTCTTTGTCATTGAAATCAAGAGCAAAATGTGGGTTTGAACAACAATTGTGAAGGTTTTGTAAGTTCCTAAAATGTTAGGGGCCGGTTCACAGAATTAACTTAAGACAAAATCCTAAACGTACTACTTTTGGTATTCACATAAGGCATTTAGTAGTAGTAAAGTTAGGATTTTGTCTTAAGTTTGACTTAAGACATACTTAAGACCGACTTAAGACAAACTTAAGACAAACTTAAGACTAAATCCTAACTTAAGTCTGTCTTAAGTTTGTCTTAAGTCTGGCTTATGTCTGTCTTAAGTCTGTCTTAAGTTTGTCTTAAGTCAAACTTAAGACAAAATCCTAACTTTACTGCTACTAAATGCCTTCTGTGAATACCAAAAGTAGTAAGTTTAGGATTTAGTCTTAAGTTAGTTCTGTGAATCGGGCTCCATGGATGCAGTGGTTGTTCAACTGCTTCCTAGTGACAGCCCCGTGTTTATCCTGTGGGATCAGACACGTTCCCATGTTTAACACTAAACTTGCAACTGTAGATAGTCTCCCAAGTCCCGTGCATCATTTTCCACATTCATATGTTGCATTTGTAGGCTCACATTTCTGTATATAGAACCCGAATCAATGGTCTGGAACAAACTACCTGACTTATGTAAACAATCTCCAGTTTTTACTAATGTTAACATTTTTGATGGAAACAAACATGTAGAGGAAAACTACTCGGAATTGTGTAATCAAATCACTAGGGTTCTTGATTTGGTTATTCCGGTGAAAAAACTCAGGAATAAACGTCTGCCGTCCGCTCCCTGGTTCAATGAGAATTAAAAAAATTAAGAAAGGGCTGTAAACTAGCTGAAAGAAAATGGAGGAAGTGCTATGCGGATGACGATAAAACAGCACTGAAGTTAATGTGGGGCAATTACAAAAGGGAGATCACCTTAGCAAATGCGGATTACTATGCTAATACAAATCTAGATGCATCCAACAAAGCTGGAAGTGTTTTTAAAATAGTAAAGGATCTGTCCAAGCCTAATTGTTTAACAAATAAGACCACTGCAACCCAAGACTTATGCAATAACCTAGCAATCTTCTTTGAGGAAAAAATTACCACAATTATTAATGATCTTGCAGTAGGTCAGAAGGACAAGAGTGGTAGTGGGACCAGTGTGGCGTTACAGTTGCCAGTCCATCATAAGGAGGAAGGGGCAGGCTAGGCCCGGCTTGCAACTTTAGATCACTTTGATATCCCCTCAAGGAAGAATTTCACAAACTTGCTCTGAGCATCTCATCTGGACACCCTATGGACCCCTCCCGCATAGGTTTTGGAAGAAACATGGCGAGGAGCTTTTTCCACAGCTCCACCAGATTTGTTGCAATCCTAGTGGGACAATTCTGACATGCTGGAAACAGGCAATTGTGTTACCTTTGCTGAAAAAAGCTACTCTTGACCCCCAGCCCCCAAACAACTATCGGCCTGTCTCCCTTCTCCCCTACCCTGTGAAAATCTTAGAGCGCCTGGTAAGTAAATCACTTTCACAATTTCTAGAATCTAATAACCAGTCTGGAAGACGTACAATTTGGCTTCTGCCTGGGCCATGGCATGGAGTCTGCTTTAGTGACAGTTCTGGACGAGCTTAGAAAGCGTGAAGACAGTGGCCAGTCAGCGATATTAATCCTACTGGACATGTCTGCCGCGTTTAACACAGTCAGCCATAAGATTCTTCTGACACAGCTCACGGATATTGGGTTGGAGGGCACGGTATTAAACTGGTTCAATCGTATCTTGCGAACAGGCAGCAAGCAGTGGCCCTTCCCCCTTTTCTATCCAAATTTAAATCCATCCAGAATGGCGTCCCCCACAGACAATGCCTTGCAGTTCAATGGGGAAAAGACTGAAATTCTATACTGCACGGCCAAGAAAGTTCCTTGCCCACTCCCGGCTAACTTCCGGCCCACGCCGTCTGATAAGCTCCCAATGCTTTCTGAGGCTGTGCACAATTTGGGAGTTGTTTTTGATAATAAGCTGAGTCTAGAACATCATGTGAATAAAACAGTTTGTACATGTTTTTCCCTCATTAAAGCTCTGCGTAAATACTTCCCATGCTACCCATGACTGCCAGAGCCCTTGTGGTGAGAAGGTTTATTGTGAGCAGCCTGGACTATTGTAATGCACTGTTTTTGGGTGCTCCTAACACTTTGATCATAAAACTCCAAAGAATTCAAACTATAGCCGCAAAACTTACCCTAAAGAAGCCATGTTATGTTATGTTTCAATGAATTTATATAGCGCATTATCACCCAGAGGTCTCTAAGCGCCATGTGGAGCCTCAGCCTCTTTGTCCCTCAAAAAGCTCCGCTGGCTTCCAGTTCCACAGAGAATTCAGTTGAAATCACTCTGTATTGTCTTCAAGGCCCTGCATGGTCTGGGACCAGCACCTTTGCAGACAAAATGTGCTTGTTATGCCCCCTCAAGAAGCTTGCATTCTTCGGCAGCTAATTTGGTCAGCACACCTAGAATCAGAACCTCCAGGTGTGGAGGTAGAGCATTTAGCTGTGCGGCTGCCTGTCTTTGGAACAATCTCCCACCCATTCTTCGGGAAATAGAAGAATTTTTACCCTTTAGGAAGATGCTTAAAACGTGGCTCTTCCCAAGGGTGTAACGCAGTATATTCATCATTATTGGTAAATAAGTGCATACTGGGGAGCTAATCTCCAGGACCAAGATCCCCGTGGGTTGATAATACACTTTATAAGTTTGCAATACAATACAATACAATACTTGCATATGCAAATGGAACTTTTTATTCTGGTTCTGTTTAGCACTAGTTTTAAGGTTCTACCTAAAAGTGCTATTGCAGTCCTACTAGAAGTAGAACATCCCTTCAGAGAAGTGAAGGTACTGTCCATTGTTTGTATAAAATACCAAATGCGATGCAGTGTGCGCAACGAACTTCGTTTTATTTATTTATATGTTTACTTACCTGTTAAACTCCATAAACCATACATTACTACCCCCCACCCTGCCCTTCCCCCTCCCCATGTCACCGCCCGGCAGGTACTCCCACCATTGCCATGGCTGTGTGGCAGGGCTGCCAATGCATACCTGTTGAGAGGTGCTGAAACTGCCCATCGTTACTGCAACATATTGGATCCGGCGTAGAATATAATGCATACTTAATATAAAAACCTGACTAAGAAATGTTGGTATTATAACTATAACATTAAGTAAAGCTTAATTGAGTAAAATAGTTTGTGAATCCAATTTTTACAATCTGGGCAATAAAATACTACTGAAATAGAACCATATCATGAGGCCTCACTGCACTTTGCTTAACATCAGATGATAATGTTGTGCTGCAATCAAGCTAACCTTCCAATATTTAGTTATTATGGTGAAGAACAAATACCTGGCAGTGACCACCACAGTAGTTTTTTCAAATATAATTTCTGTAAGAAAATATGCAGACTGTTGGACTTGGCCCTGCAGGGTCACCCCTAAACTTTTTACCTTCACCCCTTGTTTTCTGAACCTGTTTTGTTTGCCTTAGGACTCTGCACACTTTACCACTGCTATTAATCTGTGCTAAAATGTGTGTGCTCTCTTTAAACATGGTAAAATTGGCACATTTAATTTACTTGTAAGCCCATAGGAAAGTGGTACTACATGTACTCAGGGCCTGTAAATTAAATGCTACTAGTGGGCCTGCAGCACTTATTGTGCCACCCACTTAAGTGGCCTTTTGAGCATGTCTCAGGCTTGCCATTGCAGCCTGTGTATGCAGTTTGAAACTACTGTTTTAACCTAGCAAAATATTTCTTTTACGAAGCCTAAACATCTCTTTTTAATACATTTACATCACCTCTAGAGTAGGACCTAAACAGCCCCTAGGGTGGGACCTAAACAGTCTCATGGCAGGGTGCATTGTATTTAAAAAGTTGAACATGTGCTTTTTAGTTTTAAAAGTCCTGGTAATCAAAATCTCCTAAATTCATTATTCACTATTGCAAAGCCTACCTCTCCCATAGGTCAACTTATTACACTTAATAAATTATGACTTCTGATTGAGAATAGGTAGAAAAGTCATGTTTTGTGTCTGAGGAATTATAATTTTAAATCCTCTTCTATAATAAAGTTGGATTTTAAGTCACACTTCTGAAAATGCTACTTTTAGAAAGTTGGCATTGTCTTGTCCTAATCATTTGGGGCCTCATTTATGAGGCCGTGCGTCACTTTTACGCCGCCTGTGGGTCACTTTTTGTGATGCACGAGCAGCGTAAACAATGTGCCTTGTTGCACCATATTTACAAAGTGACGCATCTATGTAGATGCATCACTTTGTAAACCCATGCGCTACATTATACCTGCGCCAGGTATAATGTATGCAGGGGGGCGTTCAGACGCAAGAAAAGGTCATAGAAGTGACGCAGTGAAATCTATAAGATTTCATTGCGCCACTTCTAGGACGCAAATGCGTCAATTTCTTACGCCTGCCTCACAGCAGGCGTAAGACTGACGCAGGCCGTGAAAGGACACATTGCTGGAGTTGCGTCACTTTTGTGACACACCTCAGCAATGCGTCACTTTTGCCCATACAGATACGTAAAAAATACTGACGCATCTGTAACTCCTTGCACAATGATGCGTCATACTGTAAATATGACGCATCATTGGTGTCGCAAGGAGGGCGCAGTGAAAAGTGACGCATCGCTGTTTTCATGCAGTGATGCGTCACTTTTCATAAATGAGGCCCTTGGTGCCTGCAGCCTGTTCCTTGATCACATAACTAGGTGTAGTTGGTCTTTATGTATTCCTCCCAGACAGCGTCAGAATGAGGTTCTCAGTGTTAGCAGGATGGGCCATCAAGGCTTAATGGGGTGGCGAAGAGCAGTTTTCACCCCCAACAATTGCACTTCAAAGGCGCTGGCCCAGCTCACACACAAAGGACTTCACACTAGCCTATCATGCCGCCACACAGACTTGGCCAGGGCAGGGAGGCAGGAAATTCCAGACACCTCTGTAGGGGTAAACTCCAGAAGCTTCTCTCACTTCAAAGTGGACACCAGGTATAACAAACCTTGACAAAACCAATACATTGCACCAATGCAAGAACTATTGGCTTTGCCAATGTGTTTTAGCCTTGCTGTACACCAGCGTGACTGCTGTTCAACGTGGCTAAAAGTTAGTGTTGTAGAGGAGAGTAGAGTGGAGAATAGTGGTGTGGCATAGAGTGGAGTGGTGTACAGTTGAGTGATGTGGAGGAATGTTGAGTGGAAGGGAGTGGAGGGGCATGGAGAAGAAGGCGTGGAGTGTAGGGGCGTGGAGTGGAGGGGCGTGGAGTAGAAGGCGTGGAGTGTAGGGGCGTGGAATGGAGGGGCGTGGAGTAGAAGGCGTGGAGTGGAGGGGCGTGGAGTGGAGGGGCGTGGAGTAGAAGGCGTGGAGTGGGGGGGGAGTGGAGTGGAGGGGCATGGAGTGGAGGGGCATGGAGTAGACGGGCATAGAGTGGAGTGAAATGACAGAGTAGAGTGGCAGAGTGGAGTAGAGAGGTTTGGGTGGGAGTGGTGTAGAGTGGAGTGTCTTAAAGTGACGTGGAGTGTCATAGAGTGAAGGGTCGCAGATTATCATGGAGTGCCGTAGATTGACGTAGAGTGGCATAGAGTGGAGTGGCATAGATTGAAGTAGTGTTGTAGAGTAGAGTGGAGTAGAGTGAATGAGTGTAGAGTCATGGAGTGGTGTACAGTGGAGTAGAGAGGAGTGTTGTAGAGATGGGTTTGGGCGAATGGAGTGGAGGGACACAGAGTGCCATAGAGTGGAGTAGAGTGCCATAAGGTGGAGCTGGGTAGAGTAGAATTGAGTGGCATGGAGTAGAGGGTCATAGAATGGAATAAAGTGTTGTAGGGTGGAGTGCCGTAGAGTGAAGTGGTGTAGCCCAGCGTGGAGTAGAGTGCCGTGGAGTGTCATAGTGTGGAGTGAAATAGAGTGATGCAAATTGTCATAGAGTGGAGCGCCATAGATTGGAGTGGAGTGGTTTAATGTAGAGTGGAGTAAAGTATTAGAGTGAAGTGGTGTAGAGTGGAGTAAAGTGGAGCAGAGTGGCATAGAGTGGAGTGGTGTTGAGTTGCATAGAGTGGGATGGCATTGAGTGGAGTAAATTGGCATAAAGTGTCATAGAGTGGAGTGGCATAGAGTGTTATAGAGGAAAGTAGAGTGGAATGGAGTGGAGTTTCAAATTGGAGTATCGTGGAATGGAGTGTCATATGGCGGAGTAAAGTGGAGTGTCTAAGAGTGAAGTCAAGTAGAGGGGAGCGGAATGGTGTAGAGTGCCTAGAGTAAAGTAGAAGAGAGTGGAGTGGAGTAGACTAGATTGGTATAGAGTGGAGTGTATTAGAGTAGAGTGGCATAAAGTGGAGTGGAGTGGAGCAGAGAAGAGTGGCGTAACATTGAGTGGCATAGAGTGGACTGACGTAGAGTGGAGGAGTAGAGTGTGGTGGAATAGAGTTGAGTAGAGTGTCGTAGAGTAGAGTGGCATAGAGTGGAGTGGAGTACAGTAGTATTCGTCAGGTGACAGCGTCCTGTTTCAGCAAACTGTGAACTTTGTGGACATTTTTACATCTGCTGCCGGAGGATTGCCTCCAAGTCACAGTCCATGCCACCGTGACATCTAGGCTGGACTATGCCAACGGCCTTTACTTGGGCCTGGCAGTGTTCCTAGTCAAAAAACTACAAATTGTGCAGAATGCGTCTGCGAGACTAATTAGACGTGTACCATTTCGTCATCACATCTCTATGCAAATCAAAGAGCTCCACTGGTTGCCGGTGGCAAGAAGAATTGAGTTTAAGGCCTTAACTTTGGGATTCCGGTCGATCCATGGTAATTGCCCTAGTTACCTGAAACAACGGTGCAAGCAGAATCGTTTGTTGAGGTCCAGTTCTCAAAATCTGCTCTGAAATCCACAAGTAGATCTTTCACTGTTGGGGCTACCAAGTTATGGAACTCCCTGTCTAACAACATTCGCCATATTGAATCACAGCCAACATTTAGGAAAGTGGTGAAAACGTGGCTTTTCAGACGAGGCTAATATTCTCAGGGTTTTTTGCTGCTGTGCATCTCTGCGGGCCGCCTATTGCTATAGCACCGGGACACCTCTGTTTGAGGCAGCTGTTTGCGCTCTATATATGTCGGTATTATTATTATTATTATAGTGTAGAATGGAGTAGAGTGTCATAGAGTGGTGTTCTGTAGAGTGGAGTACGCATGGTGTGGTAGTGCATTCCCATTAGAGAAAACATATTTTCAATTGAAGTGACCATGATATTTGCACAGACATACAGTTTTACTGATGAAACTATACAGCGTACAAACGAAAATATTTTGAAATGGCATCACCTATTATATTGATTTGTTTTGATTATATTAAAATATTTGTTTCCACTACACTTCATAATTACAAAAACATGTGCTTCATTTGTGCTTTCCTAATTCTGATATGCTCTGTAATATATTCACAGTTCATTTTCAGCTATTTAGATTTTGTTGTAAGCTAGAAAAAAATAACATCCTACAGCCTTTCCTCCAGCATACCCCCAGTACCCACAAGACTGTCACATAAAACTCTCACTTTGAAGTCAAAGAAAGAAAAGTAATAACCAAACTCCCTCAGAATTCAGAGCATGACACTGTACCTCTCTCTTTGAATGCAAATGCGATAAAATAAGAAAAAAATGTAAAGGCCTGTTTACAGAAACCAAGCTATTGTGGAAGAATACAAGGGCTTCAATGGACGGACCACAGCTGCGTCCACTTCACCTTCAAGAGAACGACGACCCACCACCACCAGCAACAGGCCGCCCGCAGAAGCTGGAACAAGATCACAGCAGACCAGCTCGCCACCTCCCTGAGCCAGCACCCTCCTGCCAGCTCAGCGAACCCCAGCCAGGCCGCCGACAACCTCACGAAGTGGATCAGCAACTGCGCGGACGAACTCGCCCCACTGAGGACCCCGCCCAGCAGATCCGGCAGCAAGAAAGCCCCGTGGTTCACCGATGAACTCAAGAGCTCCAAGAAGAACTGCCGAGCCCTCGAGAAAGTCTGGAGAAGGGAACCCACACCGGACAACAGGACCACCTTCAAGCTGGCCACCCGGAAGCACCACCAGCTGATCCGCGCCGCCAAGAAAACTGCTTTCAAGGACCGGCTGGACAACAACGCACACAACTGCAAGGAACTCTTCAACATCGTGAAAGAGCTATCCAACCCCAGCGCAGGAAACAACGACATCACACCATCGCAAGACCTCTGCAACTCCCTCGCTTCATACTTCCACAACAAGATCGCGGACATACACAACAGCTTCAACAACCAACCAACGCACACCAAGACCGAACAACCACCCCCCACCACCACCCTCCACGCCTGGACCCCGATCAGCACCGAAGACACCATCCGCACGATGAACTCCATCCACTCCGGATCACCGACCGACCCCTGCCCTCACCACGTCTTCAACAAGGCTGACGCTGTCATCGCACCCCACCTGCGAGACATCATCAACACATCCTTCGACACCGCCACCTTCCCTGAGAGCTGGAAGCACGCCGAACTCAGCGCTCTACTCAAGAAACCCACAGCGGACCCCACCGAACTCAAGAACTACCGCTCCATCTCGCTCCTCCCGTTTCCAGCCAAAGTCATCGAGAAGACCGTCAACAAGCAGATGGCCGCCTTCCTCGAGATGAATGGATCCCTCGACCCCTCACAGTCCGGCTTCCGAGCCAATCACAGCACCGAGACCGCCCTCATCGCCGCCACCGATGACATCCGAGCCCTGATGGACAACGGAGAAACAGCGGCCCTCATCCTCCTAGACCTCTCCGCCGCATTCGACACGGTCTGCCACCGCACCCTAGTACAGCGCCTCAGCAACGTCGGAATCCAGGACAAGGCGCTGGAATGGATCATCTCCTTCCTCGACGGAAGAACACAGAGAGTCCGCCTACCACCGTACAAGTCAGAGGCCACCGAAGTCATCTGCGGCGTCCCTCAAGGATCCTCTCTGAGCCCCACCCTCTTCAACGTCTACATGAGCCCCCTCGCGGCCATCGCACGCAAACACAACCTCAACATAATCTCCTACGCCGACGACACCCAGCTGATCCTCTCCCTGACCAACGACCCCGCCGCCGCCAGAGCCAACCTGCACGAAGGGATGAAAGAGGTAGCCGAGTGGATGACGACCAGCCGCCTGAAACTGAACTCGGACAAGACGGAGGTCCTCATCCTGGGCTCCTCACCCTCCGCCTGGGACGACTCCTGGTGGCCTCCCGCCCTGGGCACCGCACCCAAACCGACAGACCATGCACGCAACCTGGGCTTCATCCTGGACTCCTCCCTCTCCATGACCAGGCAAGTCAACAACGTCTCCTCGGCATGCTTCAACATCCTACGCATGCTACGGAAGATCTTCTGGTGGATCCCCACCGAGACCAGGAAGACCGTCACCCAGGCCCTCGTCACTAGCCGACTGGACTACGGCAACGCCCTCTACGCCGGTACCACCGCCAAGCTCCAGAAGAGACTCCAGCGGATCCAGAACGCCTCAGCCAGACTCATCCTCGACATCCCACGATCCAGCCACATCTCCGGACATCTGAGAGACCTTCACTGGCTCCCCGTCAACAAAAGAATCACCTTCCGCCTCCTCACCCACGCACACAAAGCCCTACACGACCAAGGCCCGAGCTACCTCAACAGCCGAATCAACTTCTACGCTCCCAAACGCCACCTCCGATCAGCCAACCACGCCCTCGCCGCCATCCCCCGCATCCGAAGAGCGACTACAGGAGGAAGGTCCTTCTCCTACCTGGCCGCCAAGACCTGGAACTCCCTCCCGACCGACCTGCGCCTGACCCAAGACCACCTCTTCTTCAGGAAGAAGCTGAAGACCTGGCTGTTCGAGCAGTAGCGGCACCCCCCCACCCCCAGCGCCTTGAGACCCTACGGGTATGTAGCGCGCTCTATAAATGTCAGTGATTGATTGATTGATTGAAGGAGCATGTTAGAGAGGTGGTAAGGAGGCTATGGTGCGTGAGAGGGACAAAGACATGCTGGTCAGCCTAAACCAAATAAAGCCAGCAAACAGAAAGCAAGCAAATGTGAGTTACAAACAACAAGGCCAATGATAAGCAATGGACATACTGTATCCCTAGGGAAGCTTTCAGAATGTCCCTAAGAAGTCTACTCAAACTGTGTGGTAGGCTCTGACCTAAAAAGAGAACCTCATGCCCACTGTTCAGTACACTCCTGGACCTGTGGATACTACAGCAAAAGGATGCCCTGCTGCTTGAGGCCTGCCCTGCTCACAGAGAAACAAAACTGGACTTGCACCCTTCATCCCCGGCTGAGTGACTTTAAGGGTCAGCTGACTGGCCTCCTGTTCTGAGCTATAGGGACATTAGCTCCAGAGGCTTACATGCAACTGCGCATCTAACCTGCAATTGGACCTGTATGAGTCCTAATGGCCTCTACTCATATAAGTTCCTGATCCCCAAGAGGTGCCTCCCAGTTCCTGGACCCTTGGGTCTTCCCGTCTACTAACAGGCCTCTTTGTGCCAAGATCTTGCCACTCAAGCTGACCGGCAATGCAAAGCTCCGGTGAACCTGGATTGCTTTTGTGCCAGGCTACCAGAGGGTTAAGCACAGGTTAATTTAGTGACTTTTTGTGGTTTACCCTAACGAGGATTTTGGCTGTTGCCTGAGTAGGGTTTCAAAATCCCAAATACCTCTCTCCCCCTCCCATCACTGCCACCTCCCCACCCATTCATTGCAAGCTGTAAATGGACCTGGACGTCTCACGTTGAATTTCCCAATCTCTGGTGATCGCTACGGCGGCGCCCAACCCCTCCATTCCACCGGCTGGTGATGAAAAGTTTAAAAAAATATTCGCAGTAGAACAGACGATCATTAAAGTGAATGGATGGTGTCGGCCGACACCTCCACAAGTAGAACACAAGGAAGCAAATCACTACACTTCTTTGGTACTAGGCTGTCAGATCCCATCCTGTCCTGACGAAGACCCACTATACATGCTTACGAATTTGCACTACATCTTAGGGTCGAAACGTCAACGTTGCTAGTCCAACTTGTCCATGGAATTCCACAACTAGAATAAGGAAATATTATACCCTGCTGTGATTTATGTCTCTAATGTGGGACATTTGCATAAAATTCCGTCCTTTCGTGTAAATATGTGTTATATATGTTATTTTTGTACAGCACCTTGTCGCTTAACACGATAAGTCACATATTGCTTCACCGTCCACGTGCTTTACTGTTTTTGGACAGGCGTATATATTTCGATTGATTAATCTAAAGAGTAAAAAGAAATGTATCCTCTGAACCTCTTCTTTTCAATGTTGTGTGTTCCCTTCACTCAATGGTTAATGTAATATCCAAGTAATGTATTAAGTACAGTAGAAACTAAGTTTACGTGACTCCCGACAGAACTATTGTTTTTGTTTTACCCTCCCCCACGCAAACAACACAATTTATCACACAACTATTTTTAAGGACAGCATTAGTGCGATGGATTTAAAGGGGAAGAGTAATCCATTATATTTGCTTGATGTGAAATGCCAAGACAAGTTACTCCATACAAAGAAGAAGGCAGCAGCAGTAGTATGGGTGCTAAAAAAACCATAGCTCAGTATGAGACACAAATGTAACATAAAAATGAATCACAGGCCCTTAAGGAAAATTTGAAGAAAGGTTTCAGTTTAGCCTTGAGTCACAGTCATAATTGTCATCAATCTGCAGAAGCAGCACTTATTTTTGGGTGGAGTACACTACATGAGTGGAAAAAACCGAAGGCTCTTTGTCAAGGTTGTTTGAGGAGGTCATCAGTGAATGAGTATGAGAAAGCAGAGGAAGATGTAGTGGGATCTTGTGAGAGTCTGCCTGGTTATGGAAGGGGCCCTCGCTGAAAAGGAATGGGAAAGAGAGTTAGATGATGCAGAGGTTCTGCAAGAAGTAAGGAAAGCTATATTAGAGAAGCAAAGTGACACAAGAAACTTGAGTGGTGAGTGCAAATTGTTTTAGATGGTGAATTGTTGTAAGGTACTCATCGATGGAATATAAGCAATGTTGATTAGTGGTACTCATCTGATGCCACTGAGAACTATAGATGAGAGGGTACTAGGCCGAGCATACATCGGACTTTAATGCATCAATTGGACCAAAGAGTGGGGAAGGAGTAACTCTAGGTGGCCAGGTCTCAATATGGATGGGGAAAAGATAGTTCACGGATGCATGAGTTGTGCTTAGGGAATCAAGGTGTGAAAAGTTAGAACACATTCTGTGGGATGTAGGAAACCTGCACCAACAGGTTGGGAAGAGGATGTTTTTGCTATTGTGGGTTCCGTCTAGGTGGAAAACTCAATACCATATTTGCAGTGGATTTGGTAGAATCAGCTGTACACATTCCTACACACACAAAAAATAAGTACAGCAAGGCTTAACTATCTCAGACTGCAAAAAAGTGCAGCACACAACACTACATAAAACCTCGCTTTTGTACACACACGCACACACAACACATACGGACACACGAATATATACAGCAGCAGCAGTATACGCTTTACACAGAATAAGTGTAGCACTAATGCAAGGAATCCATCCAATTCCGTGTTTCCCTAATTTAATTTCGATTTACCTTTCTGATTATTTGTTTTTTATTCTGCTTTGACTGTAGCCTTCTGAGTAATCTTCAAACACGTACTCCATTTAAAATATGTTTTTTCATTTCATACAGTGAAGCTCTTGCTAATGCAGGACTTTCCTGATCCTGTGTATAGTCAGTAGGGTGACAATGGGCAATGTATAGATATTTAAGAACTGCTCCATTGTAAAACAAATGTGTAGGTCCAAGTCCCTTTGTTCAGCTGCATTTGGACTGGTATGTTCCTGTGGTAGAAAAAACATGTTATCATCGCTCCCTCAAACGGCTTTTATGAAGTTTAACACAACTGCATAGACAGCCAGCTCCTGTGTCCTGGACCTGTCTCGTGTAACGCAACATGACTAACTCTTTGTCAAAACGTTAGTGGCAGCTGACAACATATTCACATTCGCCAGGTTGCCCTGAAAGGACCAAATTGTCAGTCAGATTTCACTAGTTATTTTAATTTCCACAATTATCATGAACAGGAACAATTTGTATAAAGTGCACTGCTCACCAATGAGGCATCTTTGCGCTAGGAACAGAACAAGCATGACAAAGAAAACAGAGGCACAAACAACACTAACAGAACAAGAAAATCTTCAAGGCCTTCCAAAAGGATGAATGACAAGCTATGGGGGCGTCCTCCTTATAACACTTCAACTTCTGCTTGTATCTAAGAAAGATCATTAATATCATAAGACGAACAGAATATTTCTTCACTCTGCTTTACATGAAGGCAGCTAGTCTGTGGGATCCACATAGCACATATTGAAAGATTTATGCGGAACATCTTTGGGAAGCTTTTTACGTCTCTTCTTTATCACGGAATCTGAATGAGTCTTATTAAAATGTAAAAAAATCATCAGATATGGGAATTAAAATGAGAGAAGCCTCCATATTAGCAATAATTCTGATGGGGTCTACTTTTCTCCGGGCCCGCAATAACATGGGATTGTGATATCGCAAAGGACGCTTCTTGTTCCAAACTTGAATATTGAAACTTACATTAAAAATTATGGTCTGATCAGGGGATAAAAGGAAAGGTCAATAAGCTTAATTGGGTCAACAGGATCCATATCTCCTCTAAAATGTTCCCTTTAATATGCGTAGAGACAGGTATGATCTAATATAAAGCTTAAGAAATTATTAAATCAAAGAATTGTTGTGCAATTGCATCATACCCAATGTCAAGAACATATTAAAATCAAACAGTTTAAGGCAATTTAAGATGCTGAAGGAATGCTGAAAATTCATATCAAAGAGACAACATTCCTTCCTATGTATCTATCTTACCAAGAAAAAAAACTTATAACCACACCTTCTCAGGAATGGCCCCCAGGATTTGGAATGCCTTGCCCCCAAAAAGAAGACAGAACTCTCACACGGCATCCTTCAAAAAAGAAGTAAAATCGATTCTCCTGGCCAAATTCACTTGAACTATTAGATGCAGTCTTGTAGATATTTGTAATGCTGTAATAGGTACCACAGTTATACTAATATAACTAATAGTATCTTGTACATATATGCCTATTTCCTATATTTGTTGTAAAGCGCTCTGATACCCGCAAGGGTCTTGTTCACGCTATATAAAACCTTCAAAATAAAAATAAAATATAAAATAAGGAAGTAGAAAGCTAAAACTTCTTGTAACAATTTGAAAGAGATGGATTAATGTTTGAAAATAGTAAATATGTATAGTCAAAATGAATGTGCAGTGCGATAAACTAAATCATAGAAAATGTGTATTATTTGCATAGGTTTTTTAGGACTGGATCTGATACATATACTGTGTCAAACATTAAGGCTTTTGAACATAATCAAATAAGTAAATTCATGTTTTATAAAAAATGAAAAAATCAATAGAGTACCTCTGATCTAGATTTTCCCTTAAAATGTGACACACCAGTGGAGGTACTGGTGTTTTGGAGTGCTCCTTGGCACTGTACCATCTTTTGCCCAACACCCCCATTTTTTCTTTTATTTTTCTTAGATCCCAGATAGCCTTGCTCTTTTCCTCCCATGCATCTTCCAGTTTCATTATTTTTTGTAAATAGTGTTTCAGGGTTAAAAAGAAACAAGGTGGTAAAGGAGATTTACCCTCTTTCCTTTGTTTGGCTATGATAGTAGCAATGAACTTATTAACTAGTTCTTATTTTGTTCAGACTAACTTGTATATCTCTCAAAAGTTATCTTTTATTCAAATCTCTTCCATCTAGTCTCTTCCCAATACCCACTCCCATTGACTCTGCTCTCACTTGCAGCAAGAGGCATGGATGTATGACGGTACAACGCATACATTTACATTGCGGTACATTACATCTCGGTTTTTACAACACAAGTCATTACAACGACTTGCGTTGGAGGGTGCTGGACTTAGTAGTAGTATAATTTACTATTCCAACTCCAGTCTACGTACAGTAGGGAAGGCGTTGGATAGTAAATTATACTATTTCTTGTCCTAGAGCGCCATCTAGCGCAAGTCGCTGTAACAACTTGTGTTGTGAAAACTAGAATGTAATAGCATCGCGATGTAATCCCCGCGTTGTAAACAATGTTTCCCCACCATACCATGACCTACAATTCACAGAACAAACTGTTCATATCTTCTATACGTTCTATCTACCTACAGTGATTTCTTTTTCTGTGAGTGATGACTTTGTTGTATCACTACAGCCATCTGCACACACAAGAGCATTAGCCATGTCCTCTACCACCTACACACTGATCAGCCTCTCATGGCACAACTCCCGGCACACGAAATAGCACTCCACATCAACTAAAGATGATATACGGACCACAAATGTATTTGGTTACTGTGAATTGATCCCTCACTGCTCAAAGAATGAGTCCCATCACCGTCAGAAGAAAGGGGGTTCACCAGTGCTGGTTCCTGACATTGCGTTACTTTTCTGGGTTGTGTTACATTTCTTTACAAAGCCACGGAAGGCACCGCAAATTGCTCCTTAAATTTCGTTGTAAATACGTACTAGAAGTTTGTGTCGTGGCTGTGCTACAGAAGTGATACAACCACTACACAAAATGTTCATAAATCTGACCTTGGCCCCTCCTTAAGCAAGGTATCCAAGAGAGACTACTCACAATATGCAAAAGTATCAGCTATGGAATAAAAATGAGTGAAAGAAGAGAGCAGCCTTGATAATATCGCTAAGTCGAACGGGACTACTTTTTTCCAAGCCCGCTATAACATGGACTAGTGATATCACGAAGGGAGCTTCTTGTTCCCAAGATGTATAGAGAACTCTATATTAAAAATGATGATCTGACCAGGGAAGAAAGAAAAGTTTGATAAGCTGAACTGAGTCACCAAGAACCCACACCTCACCTAACATGTGTCTTTTATTATGGGTAGAGACCAGTACGAGCTGGGATAAACCATATGAATTCATTAACTCAAGCAATTGTTGTGACATTGCATCATGCTCATTCTCAACATGCATATTAAAATTGCGCAGAATTGGTCATTTTTGATGGTGAAGGTGTGTCTGGAGTTTTAGGTCAACAAATTCCATCAATAAATAAATAATGAGATGATTCAGAGAACTATAGGCATCTGGAGGTAAGTGCTTCAAAGTTCTCACCAAGTATAAATCAACAATGGTGTATTTTAAATGTTCCCTGTGAATAAGGACACCTCCCTGTCTTTATAAGACAAGCTAATAATGTGCAGTATTAGTATCTGATCGAATACTATCTATACAAAATACAATTTGTATGATTTAGTTCATCACAGTGCACATTCATCGTGAAGTATACATGGTTATAAATGCATTATAATGCACTTGTAATAAGATGGAAAGGATATCCAACACATATGTGTGAGAGTGCCTGTCCGACAAATTCTAAATCAGCACTTTATTCCTTCCTATGTACAAGTATGTTTAAAGATTAGGAAGGCTAAAAACCTAGTGTAATGATTTAAAATACATAGATTAATGCTTTGACATTTATAAACATGTATACACCAAGATGAGTGAGCAATGTGATGAACCAAATCGTAAAAATTGTATATTGTTTTAATAGAATTGTCAGTATTAGATCAGATACATGTAGTGCTTCAAAACAATTAAGGGTTTGAAGCTAATCAAATAAACAAATTCATGAAGAGAGTGCCTCTGATCTAGTTTCTTCTATCTAAGAACATTATTGGGCTCCTCTGAGGGGTTGAGGATGGAATGGTAGGATGAGTCAATCTGACTCGCTCTTGAGCTGTCAGGCCAGCAATCTACAAAGCATCTCGTCTTTCACCCTCACTTGTGCAGGGGGCCAATTTAGGTATGGTCAGAGACATGACCAACTGGTGCTCTCTTGCTTTTGGGAAATTCAGACATCCATCTAGAAGGGAACGCTTGTTCAAAATGTTGGTATCATTGAGCCTATTAAGAGTAGGGAATATCTGGGTGTTGGACTTGGCCCTCTCTGCAGGGTCTACCCCAAACTTTCGCTTTCACCCCTCCTGTTATCTGAACCCATTTATGGTGGCTTTTACGACTCTGTGTACTTAACCACTGCTAGCCAGTGCTAAAGTGTTTTGATCTCCCCCTAAAACATGGTACAATTGTCTTACACCTGATTGGTACACTTAATTTACTTGAAAGCCCCTCGTATATGGTAGCACGGATACCCAGGTCCTATAAATTGAATGCTGCTAGTGGGCAGCAGCACTCATTGTGCCACCCACTCAAGTAGCCATTCAGAAACATGTCTCAGGCCTTTCAGTGCAGCCCGTGTGAAGTAAACCTTTTGCCAGGCCTAAACCTTCCTTTTTAATACATATATGTCAAACCTAATGTAGGCCATAAAAAGCCCATGGGACAGGGTGCATTCTGTATAAAAAGTATGGCTAGTGTTTTTAGGTTTTACATGTCCTAATAGTGAAAAAAAACCTTAACTCGTTTTTCATTACTATAAGGCCTACCTCTCCCATATAATAACATTGGGTTACCTTATCACATTTAATAAGTGCTGACTTTTGATTGGAGCAGGTAGAAATGTTATGCCTGGGCTCAAATGAATTGTAATTTAAAATCCATTTTAAAGATAAAATTGGATTTTAGACTGCAATACTGAAAATGCCACGTTTAGAAAGCTGCCATTTCTTGTCCTAATCTTTTTGAGGCCTTCTAGGAGTTTCATGTTGCCTGGGCCTCTTAATTGATCCTCCATCAGGAATGCATATTGAGCTCAGACAGTGAACAATAGGACTGGAGTGTAGTCTGGAGAGGGCCATTCTGCCAGAATGGGAGAGGTGGAGATGTTCCCTGCCGAAGGTACATTTCAAAGGGCTGTCACAAGAACATTCACCATGGAGCTTGCCACCAGCCATTTTGTCACCCTAGAGCTCTTGGAACCTGGCCAGGGTAAGGAAGGAGAAGACACTTACCAGAACCAGATGTGAGGGCGGATTACAAGTGTCCCCCACTTCAAAGGGTGGCATCGGGTATAACTATTGGAGTTCCTGACCCCTTTATCAGTACACTCCTGGACCTGTGGACATTACAGAAGAAGGACTGTCTTATTGCCATGAGGACTGCCATGTTGCTGCTTACGGCCTGCCTAGTTCACCAGAGGACTGCCCTGCTGCTTGTAGCCCAACCTGCTCTCTGAAAAGGAAGACCTTCTTCCCAAGCTAACCTGAGTGACTCCAAGGTTCAGTTGGCTGACCTCCTGTTCTGAGCTACATGGATGCAACAAGCTCCAGAGGCCATCCTGCAACAACCCAGCTTGCCTGCTGCTACTGGTCCTACAACTGGACCTGCCTGAGCCCTGCTGGCCTCTTCTTGATTGATTTGCTGAACCCCAAGAGGTGCTTTCTCTGAACCCTTGGCTGACATCAGTTAAACTCTTTTTGTGAGATGCTGAAGATTTGAACTCTGCGCGCCGGAGTTTGAGAAGGTAACTTTCTCCGAGGGACTAGCCTGGTCCCTCTGTCTGATTCACACTCAGTCGTGGTGGACCCGAGCTTGTGATTTTGTCCCGCTTTAGCATGACCAGATACCCACACATATCGTTTTCTTCTTCTTGGCATTATTTTCACATACACATTCAAAATTGCACATCTTCGGTTCTCCTGATTGGATTTTTGTCATTTTGCTCTCTTTTTCATTATTACATTTTTTGTACTATTTTTCTAAATTGGTGTTAGGTATCCCTTATATTGTATTTCCACTTTATTACAGTTTGTGTGCTTCATAAATACTTAACACAGTGCCACTAAGTTAAGCCTGACTGCTTTTCTGCCAAGCTACCAGGTCCAGATGGTTAAGCACAGGTTAATTTAGGCTGTGGTTCAGCCTAACAAGAATTGTGGTTGTTGCTAGTGAAGGGGTTTCACCCCCTCAATCAAAAATCCAGTTTCTTACACTTGTCCTCTAAAAGATTGTTTAGTATCTGCTCATGTGGCTGTCCTCGCTTGATCTTCCGCTTCCATCCTCGTTGATAAGGTACATTTGTACAGCAGAAGACAATATCCCTGACTTTATTAAAAAAACACATATTACTCATGTCATCAATTAGGATGTTATCAATTAGAATATAATGCGCTTGTAATAAGGCTAAACAGGATATCCGTCCCATTTATGAGAGAGTACTTGTCTGTAAAAACTCAAAATCAGATCCAAAGTCTCTTTAATATAAATTCTCAGCCAACACGTGTCGCTGCTTTCACGCAGCTTTACCAAGTTTATTTTTATGATAATCGAATAGTCACAAATTGTAAGGCTTAATCAAGAAAATAATCATGTGAAGCCCACGACACAATTCCGGCAAAGTTTCCTCTTGAGTCTTGCACGAAGAGGCAGGATGAAGAATAAAGCTGAGGAAGGTGAGAGCTGAAAAGGCCCTGCACACCTGGGGCATGTTGGGCCTTATTCTAGTAGTATCATTGCTTTTACCCTCCCCAGTTTGTACTTCCTGGTTGTTTCTATTGCCTTAGAGCACCGTAGGAAACAGACACAGGTGAATCCCTGGCAGACATTGAAGATCTGCTCTCCAACTATTTTAATCTTGTATTAGTATGCAAATGCAGTAAATATGCAAATGGCGTACTGCTTTAAGGAGGAAGAGGTAGTCTTTTGAACTCGGTTATAAGATGAAATGCACAAAAAAGCTATTCTCTCTTAGGCCTTTAATGAACCACAACAGCAGATTTTGTAAGGCTTTATTTGCAAGGGGTTTCAATTCTGTATGCTGATTTGAAACTGGCCTTATTTTCAACATGTTTGTGATTTGCTAGAAAGGCCTGATTTGAGCGTGGAAAAGGAGGTAGCATGGTGGGGAGGAGAATTTTCTCGGGTTTCACAAAAATTACAGCGACAAAATGAGGTGGCGATTATATACATTTCCAAAATCTGGGTTGTACTGTAGCTAAAGCTGCATCATGGAGGGGGAGAAGAAAGTAGAACACAAGTAGTGCCAATGCTTGTGTGTGAATGTTCTCTAATTTACATTCACAAATGCAGTTTCCTTGTACAGCACAATATGTTAAGAGAGCATGATTGGCACATGCTAGTCCTTTTCCAGAAAGATTATTAATGCAACAAAAACACGAGAGCGAACCTTTTAATTTGAAAAAACACTGATTTGCATAAAAGAGAATCTGAACGCCACGCTCATGACAATTTGTACTGCGGCATGATGGACAGCAATAGAACACTCTTTGTGAGCAGGCAGAACAACTGAAGGTGTGTGCCTCTTCAGGCTGCACTCTTGTAACATCAGTGGAACCACCATCACCTCTCAATAGTAGTGATCCAGTGCTTAACTTGAGCCGGTGGTTTCCAGTGCTTGACACCAGCACTGATTATTATCAACACCAGCACTTATGGCTGTCCACCACCTGGTGGCGCTGTCTGTGTAATTTTGAAATGAACACAAGAACAACAGTTTTATAATTCAATATACAATACAAATGACTAATACCTGCCGCCCAAGCCATTCTTTTATCTTTGGATGGCCTGGAACAGTCTGAACGGTCACACTTGTAGGAGTATGATGTTTAATACTTGTGTTGGTACTGTCACTGTCAGCGCTCGCTGGGGTAATGGGTGGTGCAACCTGCAGTGGCCTCCAGAGAAGGGCCCAGCCACTTACTCTTTTAATTTTTTTTTATTTTTACAAATTAAGCACTGGAACACTACTCTAAAACTAAAAGGGAGGGAGTAAAGTTAAGCTAAACACACTACTCTTGTTTCCACATTCCTGAACATCCCTGGCAGTCAGAGACCATTCCAGTCAACCGCCCGCGTTGTGTACAGGCTCCAGTAAGCCTCCACCCAAAAGGGTGGACTCCTTCTCCACCTCATATTGAAATCCTTATGTTTCTACAAAGGTAACATTTGTACTTCTCGATTTTAAACCAGGCAGCACCAGAGAATGTGCCTGCGCCTCATGTCATGTGTACACCAAGCCTGTGCCCTGCCCCTCCACTCCCCTCCTCTCATCTCAGTTAAGCATAACACTTACTATTACTAGAGGCTGCTTTTAGAGTTCTTAGAAAGTGGAACAAGCAAAGATTGCTCACAAATACCAGGGTGTTTTATTGCAAGTAAAAATACATAAGCCCTTTGCCGCAGTAAATAATTCAAAATTGTTCATAAAATCGTTTCAGTGGGAATTGGTAGCAGCCATTATCCGTACACACATTTGAAAGTGAATTGCTGCTGTCAAAAACATTATTGTTGTGCTTTTAAATGTGTTTTTAAAAAACAAATGACTTCCAAGTAAAAGAAAAGCGTTTCAGCTGTGAGACAGTAGCAGGACTTCTGTAAGGAAAATGCCAACATTATGAATGTCTCCATCACACCTGCCACGGAAGTATGCATGCATTTGATCGTCGGAATTGACTTAACGGAGCAGACGTCAATACGTTTTGTCCATATTTAGCCATTTGAGGGCGAATTTTAGCTAATCGCTATTAAGGACTCACAAAATGGAATGTATGTAGGTTTCACAATAATAATTGCGATTCCTACAAATTCCTTAATTGCGAATCACAAACTGCGATTCATAATTAAGGAATACCTTCCTATTCATTTCTATGGGCCTAGAGGCCCACAGGAATGAATGGGAAGACATTCGCAATTTACGAGTACCCATTAGGTACTTGCAAATTGCGAATGCAATTTCAAGGGTGCAATGGTGTCAAAAGGACACCCTGTTGCACCCCTGAAATACGCATGTGTGTACATGAGGCGCACATACATGATGTGCGCCACATGGCAGTTTGAAAAATGCAAAAAAGTGAGTTTTTCTAAAATAAACGTCACTTACCACCAACTTGAAGTTGATGGTAATTTGCGATTTCTTAAGGCATAATCGCACAACTTGGGTGCTTCCAGAATTGCATTTAAGGAATCGCAAATGGCGATTCTTTAAATGCATTCGCAGAACTGGGAAACGCAAATTTTCGATTCCCTATTGTGCAAGGCCTTTTGGGATGATACATCTCAAAAGGCTTTTTCCCATTCGCAAAAGGGCCGATTCAGACAATCGGCCCGTTTGTAAACGGGAAAAATGCTTCATACATACGGCCTTTGGAATGTAATGCCTAGGTTTCAGTAGTGAGCACTAGGGGGCTCGGTGAGGTCACAGGTGAACTGGTCCTGTTCTTCTTCCAGGTTATGCCCGTCGCCTTCCTTATTGGTGAGTTATCTGTTTCTCTCTATGTGGGCTGAGGGACACCATGGGGCATATTCACAAGAACATTTCGGAGCGTGGAGCTGCGCCAAACTTGGCAGCACCATGCTCTGACATTTTCAAAATGCAGGGATGCGCCGTATTCACAAGAATACAGCGCACCCCTGTGTTCCCTAGCGCTGGCGCAAACAAAAAAACGCTGCATAGCACCGGCGCAGGCACCCTGCCGCCATGTTGCAAGGGTGCCTGCACTGCACGGATGATTATTTGTGTGCAGGAAGGGTCACCTTCCTGCACATTAACAATCAATAATGGTGATTTGCACCTTCTATGTATGCATCAGAATGCAGCATACAGGGAAAGAGCAAAAAAATGAGGAGAAATTAATAATTTCTACTCGTTGTGCTGTTTTAATCCCTGGTATTCCATGGCGTTAGCCCTGTAAATCTAGGGCAGCATCAAACAGCAAAAATTGTCAGTTAAGGACACAGCGAGGAAGATTATGGTCTTCTATTCACTTATCTAATCACAGCAACCGGCAAGGAAACATTACAAACATAGGAAGGTGAAAAAAACGACAAAACATGTGACATGAAACCGTTAATCAATATGGAGGCAGCCCGTGTCTGCTGTGGGCTATCCAGACTCTTTCTTTGTGAAACGTAAAACCACAGAACCTTTTTTGTCTGAAAGCTTTAAGGCATTCCATGCGTCACTTCTGACCATTTTCTAAAATAACAAGATATTTCTATCCTCATTTGATAAATGTAACTAATCAATGGGTAGGGAAAGCCATTCGACAATAAAACAAGGTTACACTTCCCAGTTATAAAGTAGATGAACCAGAGTAAAATTCCACTAAGTGCTGAACATTCATGGTCAGAGGCGTAACTATTACTAGTGCAGCAAGTGCAGTGGCACCAGGACCCACGACTGTGAGTGGGCCACTACACACAAATTAATAGCTGTTATTCATTGCCAAATGAGGGCATTGGCACCCAGTTTAATAGCTTGCATTAGGGTCCATCGCACTCATGCCACACCACGGATCGTGGGATAATCCTCACCTCAGTATTCTTAATAAAATTGAAAATTCTAACTGTGTTAGCTCCGAAATGTTTATTTTCTATGTCAGGACCAGAGATGAGGATTATGCTACTTATAAGCTTATTCAGTAGCAATGACACTACATTGGCAGACGACCCAGCGCAAAGTTGAGTCAGAAGACCAGTCTGCTGCTCTGAAAATATCCTCTAGGCTCTAGGGGCTGAAAAGCCATCTTTGATGAGGATTGAACCACAATGAACATGATTCCAAACTTGGAATTTGATGGCAAAAGAACCCACAGGCAGTTTCAGACAACTTATGTGGATACCTAGCTCTTCTTCTGACCCCTTTTACTGGTGGACGAAGAACCACATCATACCCCTGTCTTGATCTGTTGAAATCTGATTCGATCAGAAGATCTGAATAGGCCGCGAAAATGGCTTAGCCCCTGCATACCTTCACATCATTCAGCCACCACAGTATGATCTCCTTGGTCTACAGGGATGGAAGAGTGGACTGCAAATATAAAACACCCTTCCTAAGCTGCTAGTTCCTCAATCACAGGAATCCCTGTAGTTTAGAGAACCCCGAAATTTGGCTTGAATGGATGATGCTAGGCGGCCACAATGTTCTATATGAGGCGAGAATGGTGAGAGTTGGTGCATCAGCACTATTTCTCCAAGTGACTGCCTACTTAGGCCTGAGGTCTTAGAAGCCTCTCCTTTCATTAGGTCTTACCTAACTCAGGGTCAGGTCAGCAGTGACTCTCTGGCACATGCTGGTGATATCTGCTTACAGGGCTTATGTTATATCCTAAGATTTGGTATGCAACCTTTACAACGCAACTTTTACCACGCAGTGCTGTTACAACGCATGTATTACAACGAAAACCATTACAACGAATTACACTGGGGGCGCTCTAGGATAAGGAATAGTTTTAATTTACTATCCAACACCTTCCCTAGTGTCCACGGGTACTGGAGTTGGAATAGTAAATTAAACTATTCACTATCCAGCACCCCCAAGTGTAATGCGTTGTAAAGGTTTTCGTTGTAATACTTGCGTTGTAACAGCATGTGTGGTAAAAGCATGCGTTGTAATGTCATACATCCCTAAGATTCCTATGTGAATCAGCCTAGGTCTTCCTAGCTGCTCAGCTAGTGTGAGAGATGGTGACGGAATGTTGGTGTGCCTGTGATGAATGGAATGCCTGGGTGACTGTGTGGATGAGTGGAGACAGTTGGGGATGGGCTGAGCAGCTAGGCAGGCTGCTCCTGGCAGGGGCTGGCATAGGAGTTACTAGAGCTGGATTACAGTTGTACATGTATGATCCCTGTTTGATGTTGCTAGACATGGATTATTAACGAAGACTTCAAGAAACCTACAACCTGACTACAAGTGTCTTCTTATACAAAGTACAACAGCTTACCATTAGAAGACTATTCACATTCCACCTGTATGCACCTTGGCGCCACTCATTAGAAGTAGTCATGGCAATCATATGTTTTTAGGGATCTTTAGTCCTGGTGAATTGCCACAGAACTAGTTAGGGCTTAGAACAGGCAAGAAACATGTAAACACTGGGCCATAACCAGCTTTCATATTTTTATGTCTGCCACAGGAAGAGACCAATAAAGGGAAAGTATTAGTCTGATCAAGCCCATGGCGAACATTGTGCTATCTGTGAGTACTTTAAAGTTACTGTCATTTAGAACTGCACCCGACACAATGCATCATGGAAAACTGGTGATATTGTGCCAGGCAGTGTGCTACCCTCCCCCTTGAAAATTGGGCTCCTCCTTCAGCCACTGGGCTGGCGAGCCTCTGGAATGCACCTGCATGCTAGAGTGGTAGTAAGGCCAAGAGATGCGGAGTAGCATTTCGAGCACAAACAAACTGACTTGTTACTCTCTGCTGATGAAGGACAAGAATCCAGAAACATGCGTGCAAAGTTATAAGAATTAATTGCAGCAGCACATGACAAACACTCAGCTCTTTGTGGCTAATTTAAAGCACTCAACTTCATTTACTGCAGCCCATTTGGGAGAATGTGTGCTGCAGTTAAGGTTACATCAGAATTTTTTCAGAAAAGCCGTTTTTAACCACGTTTTTGCCATTTGATGAATTTGCACAAAACAAAATAGTTAATACAATTTGGGTCTGCATGGCAAGTTTCATGCAGATCAGGCAAGGGGCTTTTGCCATTTTAGCTCCCATGGAATTCTTTCATCTTCTCTACATAAACAAAAAGGTAAAACGCATTTATACCAGACTTGGTAAGAAAGTAGAAATTGACTCATGAAAGCGTCTTTGGTTGGTTTGGTGTAAATCTGTTCAGTAGTTTTTGATGAAATTAGTGTAACAAAGATGTGCTGGGTGGGCATGAAAGAGCTAAAACGTTAGAGATGTCTGGACCATTATTCCATCTATGAACTGTCCTCAAATCTAGGTCACAGACAGTCTGTAGAGCAAAATTTAAATAAATATTTAATTTCATTGCCTGATGGGAGCTTTTTTCCCCATCATCCATTTCAGGGCCACACATCCAGAGTTGAGTTTGTGTTCCCAAAGGTGCTGATTGGATGACAACAAGAGAAACATTTCACTTGCGGTCACCATTACAGGACATGGGGCACAGTCCCCACACACTGAGAAAAAAAAACTTATGGGAACAGTGTGACTACACCCTGACCCCACCCTGACCCCCCCAGGCCTAGGTGAGAGGTCCTTCAAAAGTCCCCTACCCCAAAGACTAAAATTTCAAAAAACATTTTGTTCATGTCACGGGGTTTACGAACAGGGTTCGTTTACTGGCCACGTAGTCCCCAGACCCCGACAGGCACAGACTCCTCTATGCCTGCAGTCAATAGCCTGCAGCCAGGTACTGAGGTCATTGACTATGAAACTCGTAGACCGCTTCCAGTTCCCTTTCAAAGTTTGCAATCTCAGTACTAAGACCATGGGCCCATATAGGGTCTCTTTTCACAGTTCGTGGTCTGAATACCAGGACTGTGGAAAAGGGCGCCATTTTAGGTACGTCAAGTCTATGGTCTGAGAAAAAAAGTCTGTAGACTATCAGACTATTACCAAATTTGGGTACCATTTAAAGTTAAGGGCCAGATGTACTAAGCATTTTAACAGTCGCAAACACTCCAACTCGGGGTTTGCAACCATTAAAGTGCTTTTTTTCTAATATATGAATCCCAATTTAGGAGTCTGAAAAGTTTTTCAGACTTCTAAAATGGAATTCCAAATGGATACTATTTCAGTTTCTGGAAGGGGCACGTTTTCTGCATCCCTTTCAAACACTGTATCTTATGTAGCAATGATTTCTGACCAAAATACGGTCACAAAACATTGATATTTTACAAACATTACCCATTGGGACCTCTTCCTCTTTATGAATGTATAAAAAAAAAGTGTGTTGAAGAGTGGTTCAGGGGACCAACTGCCAACTCTTAAACAAACAAACAAATTTAAAACTTTTCTTTTTGATACACAGTCCCATTTCTTTTAGGGAAAATGGGTAATATGTCAAACAAAAAAGTTTGCTTTATTATAAAGCAACCACGGGTATGGTGGTCTGCTGACCCCAGCAGGTCACCATCCATGTTATGGCTTCCAATTGTAGTGAAGGAATTTGGATTTCGACATACTACAAGTCAGAATTTTAAGAATTCACCTTTTAAGACTTAGGTCATTTCTTAAAATTCTTTACTGGTCTCAAAAATACTGGTCGCAAATTGCAACCAGTATATGCACACAGTTAGTAGTACAGCGGTCTCTATATTTTGTCCTCATGATAAAGTCCATTGGGTGTGGCCCGGATGTCAGATTCCATTTTAGGGGATGGCTTTCAAAGTAAATCCAATGTTAAAAAAATGTTCTGTGTTCGATTTGGCATGGCTAGCAATGAGGCCATCTGTAGTCAGCTGACTTAGATCGGTGGATTCGTTATCAAGTTAAAGAGCATTCTAAGCATTTCACTGGTCGATACTTCAGATCACCTGTTACCACATGAAAAGTGCCTTTTCCTTAGCTGAAGGAGGCAAATTCATGTTTTTGAGAGGAGCAGGTGACCTGAGGAGTTGGGATTTGGTGTAGCTGCTGATTTTCAACTCTGAGCAATTGCTGACAAGGCACAGCAAGAAATTGCAGGCACATCTGCTGCATCTGCTGAGGAAGAGGTGATCTGTACTGAGAAGGTGGTGGTTCTTCAGCCAACATCCCCAGGTGAGAGGAAGCTGAATGCCATGAGGCTCACCTCCAAGCTGTGACACCAGAAGGTGAGCAGAGAGCACTCTAATCCTTCAGTACTGTGACTACAGGAAGACACCTAAGTCGAGGTTAGAGATGAAGTACTTGAGAGGCCTTTGGGAGAGGTCAGTTGCTGAACAAGCGGGGGGAAACTCTGCAAAGCGTTCCTGTAAAGGTGCTTACCCAAAGAGAGCATGGAAACAATCGGCTGCAACAAATGTTGACCTGTGCTCTATAGAAGGCAAGGTCACCATACAAGGTGGAGAACTTAAACCGAAACTTGGGAAAGAACATTTAAAAGAACATCAAAAATAATCTATCAGCGAGAAAGAAAAATAATACTATATATAAGTGCCTGCTTCCTACAACTGTTATAAAGAAACAGTAAATACACGCAAAAAAACATGAAAAAAACAAAATACATCAAATAAATAACAAAAACTCAAAACAAAACTGTTTCGTTCGAGAACCACTAAGAAAAATCAATAAAGAACTACAGTTAAAGTAAAATTATGGTTACAAAACAAGACCAAAAACATCACAGACATTTGCCAGGTATGGTAAGTTCCTCAAACTATAACCAACACAATGTTCATTAACCCATAACACAAACACCAAATGCAATGAAAACGTCCCCTACACTAAAGACCTTCAAGCATTTTAATGCTGAATTGTGTGGGGAAAAAATCATTAGGACCCACAGGGAAGTCGTCCATGTACCACTGAGGAGTTAAACAGCAACATGATCATCATACAGCGTCGACAGTGAGCCAATCACTGTTCTGAGATAAAAACACAATGCTCTCTTTAGTGCCACAGAATAGGGTGTTTTTGCCAAAAAGAATTGATTCGTCCACTTCTGTTTTCATCCTACACTGTAGCTCATTACCACCCCCATAGGCTGCACGAGGTAGTTCTCTTTTACTCCATCATACACTTCCAAATCACAACACCTCAAGTCAACCCCTCTATGGGATTCAGCATTCCAAACCGCAGCTGGGGCAAAATCACAGAATCAGACTGGCTAAGCACCCTCAGCACAGATCAACCTAGCCCAAAGACTGCCTTGCAAAGACATCAACAACTGTGTCCACTCCCTTGCACCCATCAAACCCAACATGCGTAATAGATCAAACAAGCAGGCTAGCTGGTACACAGAAGACCTCAGAGACACTAAATAACACTGTAAACAGCTGGAAAGGAAATGGAGAGCCAGTTACGACACCACCAATAGAACTACCTACAAGGCTCCACTCAGATGCTATCACCAGCAAATAAGAAACACCAAGAAAAAAGCACTAGAGGACAGCATTGAAGGAAGCCTCAACAGATTTATGGAGATCTTCTCAACCGTTAAGGATTTTACCTCGCCCTCAGGCACTGTCAACAACATCGCTGCCTCCCAAACGATATGACAACCTATCTAACGTCTTCCACAGCAAAATCACAAACATCTACATCACCTTTGCACACAAACCCAGCCCAGAGTATGTGTCGTTCAATCAATCAATCTGTAGATTTGAAGAGCGCTACTTGTCTCCCGTGAGTGTATCTCAGCATTGGCAGGGTCCAGTTGATTAGCTGAATAGCCAGGTCTTCAAGTACTTTTGGAACTCTGGAAGAGATGGAGAGGTCCGTAGATGAAAGGATAGCTCATCCCATGTCTTTTCTGCTGGTTAGGGGAAGGGACGACCTCTGCATCTACTACGTCAGATGTGAGGGTTGAAGGTTGAAGAAAAGGATGTGGAACGGAGGTGTCTGGTGGGCTGATGGAAGTTCAGTTGGTGATTCAAGAAAGCAGGTCCTCAGTTGTGTAGGGCCTTGTATGCCTGGGTCAGGAGCTTGAACTGACATCTTTTCTGTGCAGGGAGCCAGTGGAGTTCCTTGAGGAAGGGGGTGATGTGGGTTTGTCTAGGGAGATAAAGGATGAGTCTGGCTGCAGCGTTCTGTATGGTCTGCAGTCGTAAGAGGAGGTGAGCTGCGATCACTTCATAGAAAGTGTTGCCATAATCCAGTCTGCTAGAGATAAGGCCTGGGTGATGGTGTGTCTTGAGCTTTAGAATAGCCCTTTCAATATCTTACGAAGCATGCGGAGGATGAATGAGCAGGAGGGGGAGACTGAGTTGACCTGAGTCATCATTGTTAGCTTCCTGTCCAAAATGATGCCTAGGTTCCTAATGTGGTCAGTGGGGGTAGGAGTAGGTCAGAGTTCTGAGGGTCATCAAGGCTGCTGAGAGGTCTAGGACGATCAGAGTCACAGTCTCTCATTGGTCGAGTAGGGCTAAGATGTTTTTGGTAGCCGCAATGATGGCTGTTTCAGAGCTGTGGTTGCTGGAGAATCTGGATTGGGAGGAGTCGAGTAGGGGGAATGTGGCCATGGCAATTGAGGTGTTGAACAAGGTGGTGTGGAGTCTGTGGCTGATTCTGGCTTTGCCTTTGTTGAAGATGTCGTGAGGGCATGGGTCGGTTGCAGCTCCTGAGTGGACTGAGTTCATGATGGAGGCAATGTGCTGTGAGGTGAGCTGGTTCCATTCGGTTAGTTTGGTGTCGTGTTGGGTGGGTTGTTATGTTGCTTGACAAAGTTGGTGGCCTTGGGTTGGGATTTGAAATTTATGTAGATGTTGGAGATCTTGTCATGGGAGACGTTTGCCAGGTTGTCACAGAGTTCCTGTGAGGGGGTAATGTTGTTTTTTGCAGCTGAGGGGTTGTAGAATTCTTTGATGATGTTGAAGAGTTCTTTGCTGTTATTGGAGCTTGATTCGATGCATGAGGCTAAGGCCTTTTCTTTGATTAGCTTAACTGTCTGGTGGAGAGGTTGAGGGCTGTCTTGAAGGTGGGCTTGTGGGTTGTGCCCTTGCTGGTGCTCCATCTCCTTTCTAGTTGCTAACCTACAATCCACCAACCAAGACGGCCACCTGACAGAATAGACAACTCTCACCAGAAATTACACCACAGTAATCAGGCGGACCATCCACTCAGGGGCCCCAATGGACCCATGCCCCTACTACATCTTCAACCTGGAAACATCAGTAATCAGCGCCACCATCACATTTGCCACTGAATGAATGGAAACAAGCAGAAATCAAGGCACTCCTCATGAAGCCTTCAGTCAACCCGAGTCAACTGAGCAACTTCTGACCCATTTCCCTTATCCAGCTGAAGTGATTGTGAAGGCTGTTAATAAACAACTCACTTCTAATTTCACCATCTTTTAGACAACGCTCCAACAGGATTAAGAAAGAACCACAGCACCGAAACAGCACTCATTGCAGCCACCAATGACATTTGATTCACCCTGGACTGAGAAGAAACAGCAGCCCTCATGCAGCTGGACATCTTCACGGCCTTCAACACATTTTCCCATAACACTTTCATCAGAAGACTCCACAATTCTGGCACACAAGGATCTGATCTCAAATGGATCTGTTAATTCCTTGTGGAAAGAACCCAAAGGGCCAGGCTGCCACCCTTCACATCAGAGACCAAGAAATTGACATGAGGAGTCCCACAAGGATCGTCCTTTAGCCACACCCCTTTCAACATATGCATAACACTTCTTGTGAACCTCATCACAAGACATCAACGTCATCTCCTAGGCCCATGACACCCAATTCACCTTCTCTCTTATGGACAAGACAACCACCACCAGAACCAACTTTCCCAACTGCATGACCATGGTAGCAGATTGCATGCAAACCAACTGCCTGCAGCTCAACTCTAAAATAACGTACATAGTCGTCTTCAGCAACAAGATCTTCCCCTGGTATTCCACATGGTGGTAGTCATAGCTTGAACCACTACCCAAAGACCATACAAGAAGTCTAGGGTTGATCCTAGACTACAACAATGACGTCTAAAATCAACACAGTGTGGACCTCCTGCTTCCACATCCTTTAAATGGTTTTCTCAGAACAGCAGAGGGACAGTCATGCAAGCACTCATCACTGGCAGACTGGACTATGGCAACACTCTCAACTCCAGAATCTCCGAACAGCTCCTACACAGACTGCGGACCACCTAGAACACAATTGCAAGACTCATGCTCGACCTCCCACTCCTCACCAGAACACACCGCATCTCGCGAAGCCTCACTGGCTCCCCATTTACAAGCGTAGCCAATTCAAACTTCTCACGCACACATACAAACCCCTACACAACACTCAACCAGAATACCTGAACAGCCGCATACACTTTCACCAACCCACCAGACACCTATGTTCTGCCACACTCTCACTCACACACATGCCCAGCATCCTCAGAAGCAAAACTGGAGGTAGCTCATTCTCCTACATCGCACCCAAGGCATGGAAATACCTCCCTCAATACATCAGAGCCTTCTCCTCACTTTTATAGTTCTACACAAAGCTAAAGACCTGGCTCTTCATTTAGGTAACTTGGAGACCACACACCTACACACCTGCCCAAGTGCCTGTATACCTTCTTGGATGATTAGTGCGCTAAACAAATCAATATAACATAACTGTCAGCTTCTTCCTAAAGCTAGAGGACTATGGGTGTCTGTCATTAGCTTCTAACGTCGCCCTATGAACAGGCAATGGAAGTGGCTCTCTGCTGCTTCATTGGGTGGCCCACTGCTGGGAAAAGGTTGATTTATAAGTATTTACCTTTTGTTGTGCATAAATAGGTAAGCATCACCTATGTTTGCACAACAAAAGGAAAATATTTATAAATGAACCGTACAAATATTTCAAAATATATCAGCAGTTAGTAAAGCACAAGTGAAGCCCTTTTCTGTAATTCTGGAGAAGACACTCTACTTGAGGATGCACAAATGTTTGTGAGATATCTAGTTACATTATTTAAACCCATTTCAGTGCCAATGTAGTCGTTACTGCAATAGAGAAATTGCTATGTGTAAATGTCAATGTGCTTCCATATTATGTTCTAGTAATATATTTGCACCAGAGTGTTCCAAAATGCAGCACTAGCTCCATACTGCACCATTACCGCTCTCTGGCCGAATGGGCGTGGTCCATGGCACACTTGTTCTTTGGCTGACGCTTGGATTTTCCACAGTCTTTAGAAGGTCACTGATTCAACTCTGAGGGCAGCACCCCCACTCTGAAAACCGTTCCAGCCCCTCTGGCTCGCAATGGCGAATGCTTTCTCACCCTGTCCAACAAGTCTGTCAGTGCTCTCTTGCTTTCCAGCAAGGTTCACACTCTAGGAACCCCATTTTATACATTCCAGAAAGACAGCTGAAAAGATGAGAAGGTGACAGGTTAAACAGGTCCAGCAAAAAGAATCTCGTAACTTATTTAGGCCCCCACATTTTTCAGTACACCATCAAATAAAGAGGTCACACCCATATGCAAAATGGCCTCCCCTGGCGGCGTTCTTTCTCATCTTGCAAGCGCCCTGCCAGAATCCCTCGGCTCCTTTCAGAAGGTTCTTACCTTTCACGCCATCTTGGAGACAATTAGCATACCATCTGCCAGGGAGGTATTTACTTAAATAGCTGAAAGAAAGAGTGGCTCTGCCAGTAGCTTCACTGTGTCTTTATAGGGGTGCACAACCACATAAAACAAAGATTGTTCATTCCATCTGGCTACACTTTGTTGTGGTGTACACACGTCTCTCTCTAGTCGTTTTACTGTTGCAGAAACCTGAGCATATGCAAAATAGCAATTTCTTCAAAGACAGTATTGCAGACCTGCTCCACCCACCACTGTTCTACTGGTAGTAGTTTTCAAATTCCTTAGCTCTTTACATTGCTTTGACACTTGGAACTCCCATATCATGCAATATAACTGGTAGATCTCTTTTAATTAGCAATGCACACTTGCTCCCAGTGCACGCATGAAGAGCACAGCAATAACAAATGCAGAAATGTAAAATCCGACAGCGGACTGGTGCCCTCATTTTTCAATTCTAGACAGTCCTTCATGTTTTTATTATGGAGGGACCAATTGCAGTCAAGCATGCCGAATTCCAATACCGTGGGCTGCGCTCTGCCACACTCCTGTTTGTGATTCTGCAGTCACACTGCTCTTTCACCTTCATTTCTAAGTAGCTTACACTTCCCTAAGAGGTTTGCATAACAAATGTGATATAGTCGCAAGTGGTCACGGGACAGCATGCAGGGACGTGCTGCACAATATTTTTGCATGTTTGTGATTCTATGCCCTTTACACCACTGCCTTCAATTTGGGTAAGATTTTGCAGGCAGTGATGAGACTCAACCGGACTCCCAGTCCCAAGCCAGGCAGTGGTGGGAGTAAGTTCTGCCCTGCAGGCAGCAGAACCCTGGTTTTTATAAACCTCCCTGTGCCCAGGGGAGAACTCTTAGGTGCGACCAGGAAGGGGTGCCAGATTGCATTTGAAAGCATCAAATATGACCTTGGTGCAAAAGAAGCTAGGGTCCTAAAACGGCGTTGAGACCTTCGGCTAGGGTTTCCGTTTGCAAAGCGGCAATAGCATGTCCTCTGCAGGAGGTAGCGACAAACTCTTAATGAAATTACAACTCTCGAGCAGAGTACACAAAAGAAACATCAGATAATAAATTTATTTTGGATATGCAATAGTATTGGATTATTGAGTGAAGTATTTTAGGTCAGAACATGCATCCATTTCCTGCTAAAGCCTGAACTAGTAATGTCTATTACACAGTTTCACTACTTTACTGCTAATTTTGATAATTAAAAAAGAATCTGTTTGTTAGTGAAAAACGCCTCATTCTTCACATGCATGTTTTATTTATGTTTAAAGTGCATAACCGCTGATGAAGTGGAAGGACTCACATACACACTTGTCTACATTCGGACAATGGACATAATATTGTGATTTAGTGAACATTTTGCTAGCGACTACTAAGCGGTTGTCATTTTTTGCTCAGGAGTTCATGAGACCTGCATCCATACAACCAACCCTGGTGCAATTGTTCTGTTTCTGTATGGTTTCTACTGGTGACCAATGGAGGCCATTTTAGGACAGAGTTATCCATCACTACTTCCTTCAGTGGTTTCACAGGCATACAACACAGTGATACAAGTGTTGAGGGTCTTTCCATATCCTTTTGTTGTTTAGGAACATTGAGAAACCATCGCAAAGTCCTGCAGGATCTAAAAAATGTCCTGTGGTCTTACTCCACGCATTGTCTCCATTTCACTGCGACTGCTGGTGCTCCTCGGTCATTGTGTGGTCCCTGTGGTGAGATCACTTTCGTAGTCACTTCGAAAGAGATGGAAGCTTCTGGTGGGTCCTCGTGCTTATGCAGAACTCTCGATTGAGGCTGTGGGAAGAACAAGGAAATAATATCAGCAATCATCGCCAATCATGTTGTTTAGGAACAGAATGTCATACCATTTCTAACATATTGAGAAAAAATAGGTAGTTCTCAAATCAATTAAAGAGTGTGACTCCAGCTACTAATAATCCATCACCACAACTAACCAGTTTATTTTAATAAATAACCCAGTAGAAGGAATGTAAGTATATCATCCAATATATATACAAATCTGGAATTGCTAATCCTCCTTCATTGATTGGTAAATCATACAAGGTTTCTTTTCTGATTTACACAGTATCTTTGAGGATAAGTGTGTGAGCCTGCACAGTAAAGATAGAAGTATACCCTTGATGAGAGAGCATACCTTATCCAGGAGGGATAGTCCTAATTCGTGCCAAATATGAACTTTTACCAATGTTTGATAGCTTATAGGCGTCACATTAGAGATGTTTGGGAAAATTTGTCTCCTAAGCTATGGGATAATTTGATATACAATAGATTATCTGAGTTTACTTTGTAAGAGTTAGGGGAAATGGGTAAAATGTACAACTTTGAGCTCTTTATAGTAAACCCTTAAGTGTGAAAGAACAAATAAGTTAGGTTTATAAACTTTTTGAATAGACAAATTCACATATATATTTTTTTAATCAAACTTTTTCATAGACAACTTCACTTAATAAAAAAATAAAAAATAAAAACTCTTTTTGGTATACAGAGATGCAATGTTCTACACCTGTCCAGATCAAACACTGAAAATCAGGCAACTGTTGAATGTAGCGGGCTAAACTTTCCATCAATGATGGAAAACAGAATGCGGAATGAGGGCAATCCTATTGGGTCTATCTTTCTAATAGTATCCAGACAAAGCAGATATTTAAATCAAGTAAGGATATTGCCTTGGTACATATTGATTTCACAATAAAGATCCTCCCCAGACCACCTCCTTTCTGTTACTATCAGCCACAGAATACTCCACAATATCATATGAAATGTTTTGGCAATATAATATATATAGTTATCACATCAATATAATATAACAACACATACGAGTGAAGCATTATTATTAATTATTAGAGGAAATTCAGCGCTTAGCCTCCTGAGATTTACGCCTCTCCACCCCTGCAGCTTGGAGAGACCAACCCATGTTCTTGACTGCGTGGAGAAACCCGGCACATTGTCGACGCCTCTTGACTCTGGCACCTGTCTATAGAACTGATGCATCGCCATCTGTGCATTGAGAAAATCGACACATCCTCCCCTTGCGGACCGGCATCGATGTATCTCATGACGCAACCCATCCATTTTCACTGCAACCTACTGTACAACCTACAGTGCATCACCAAAATACATTATTTGTCATTAATAGCCTGCTATCTGTTTTAAACACACAAGTTTGCAAGTACCCTATTAATAGCAAACATGGAGGGTCAACAGAGGGGAATCCGTAATCTGTTAATTATCCTATGTGATTTGCTTTAAAGTTCTTGCGCTAGTTTATTTGCCATGCATATTTGATGACATTTTATAAATTAAAAACAATTAGTCTTTTTCCTGAAAAATAATAACACATGGTTGGTAAAGTAACTCATTTTGCTCAATACATTTCAGATTTATTTTGAAGCAAAGCTTTTCTCTAATCTGGAAAGATCTTGTTGTCTTTCTCTTGCTACCTGAAGGGTTTACGGTCCCATGTAACAAAGAGCAGACAATCAAATGTTAAACGTTTTTTGACAAAAATGTCTCATGAAAGAGGTTCCGTTTCCCAATAGGCTACATCCACTATCCACCACTTGGGAGTAATGCATAGCAAACTGTCAGTAAGTGGTCTAAGGCCTTGCTGCGATGTTTAGTTTAAGACAGTAGCTATTTTAAAAGACAGTAAAAACAGTGGCTCATCTGACAACAATGCAGCCAGGGTTTTTTCTAGCATTGTAAATGTTTCTTGACATGTTTAGCCCACCTTTGATGTAAAGCAGTATTACTGCCTTATTGGCCCCTGATAGTGTTTCTGGCTGATCTTAAAGAATGTGTATTCTGCTCCAGAGCCGGCTTTATTGCTGGTGGTGCCAGGTGTGACATTTTCTGCCCCCTAAACCACCTTCTCCACCGATTTCCTCACTACCATCCTCCCACAGTGCTTCTCATCTCTTCATAGCCCTTCTCTCACATGCACTATTTGTTTTCTAGCTCTACTCATACCAGTGTAGGATGTCAGAGCACTTTACATCACAGACACATTATACGGAGACAATGAATCATACGTGTGTAAATCAGTGTATAGAAACGTTACATAAAACAATGAGGATTACAAGGTGTAAGACGTACGTCATCCAAACTATAGGCAGTATATTTTAAGAGTCCTTGGTCTGTTGAAGCACAAACTCAGGATTTCAATCGTACCACAGTGGTTGGAGTTGGCTTTACTAATAAGAATGTAATTCTACCCAAATGAACCATCTTTAGCAACATCAGGATAATGAAAAACTGTGGAAAAAAACATAACAAAAATAATGTTCTAACGTATACCATACAGTTTCGAGGCACCTCTTTGAATATAGTTCATAGGTAGCTGTGCTCTATTAGGATAGTAACTTACGCGCTGCAAGTAACAAATGCATCTCTTTGACAAAAGCAGTGATGCTCTGCAAAATATACACATAAAATACAGTTCTCTTCTCTGCATGGTACACGTTCTTTGCAGCAGGCATATTAACCCTCCGTGCTACTTTATGATGAGGCAAAACTGCAGCTAGACAAAACTCTGATCTCTTTGCAGTAGGAACATTAATCACCAGAGTTATCTTGACATTTTTATTATTGCCTGGAAACTGCTAGACAAATAAGGAACTCCACAACATGTGCTTTTAAAGCCATAAGTTATTTCTAAACACACACCCCTAAGGCTCAGCACCAGGTGCAGCTGCACCGCCCTAGAGCTGGCCATATTCTGCTCTACCTATTTTGTTTAATTGCCTGGTCACTAGGATCTTCCCTCAAACATTCAGGGAGTCTAAGGTCTTACAGAGTTGTTCTAGTGTCTCAGTTCTCCTTTATGGGATTATTGTGCGCTCGTCCTTATATTTTTACAGTCTTGCTGCTGGTGCAGTAGGATACCACCAATTTACTGACTTGCATCCATACAGCAGACTTGACAGTTTTCCCTATTTTGTTCACAAAGAGCAATTCTTTATTTTGGGCCTGAAGTGTTACCTTCATTTTCTTGTCCTTCAATTGCTTTTCCCAAAGTCTTCATTGCCTGAGCCCTTGGTTAGTGCCACTCAAGTTAGTGTCACGAATACCTGGCCAGCGTCTGAAGTTGTAAAGATTCCCATTCACATGTCCAGAGGAACAAACGACGTGTGCGGCAGGCCAAAATGTGATTCCACGCATGCACGTTTTATGGATATGGGAGTTGAAAGTTAGCCTTTGGTGTTTGGGGGCTGTTTTCTCACGTCAGTCAGCTCCAGTCCCTTGACACAGCTTAAGTTAAACTAGTCTCTATGCTTTGCCGTGTCCATCTTTGCACAAACACCCAAACAGAAGTCCTAAATAGGAGTATTTCCTTTTTGGCTAATTCCAACACTATATGCAATGGCGCTCCTATCACATTTTGGATGCATATAACTCCACCAACATGATAAACCAATCCCCATGTTTGTCATTAACTGTAATGCATCTCCCCATTGCCTGCCTTTGTCTTTGCTTAGGGGAACTCGCCCGATGGAGTACGCCACTAAAGGAGTGCCCCATAATGGAGCCCTCCCTGGTCATCTTTAAGCAAGTGCATTTCCTGAAGAAACAATATATCACCCATTATTCTCATAAGAATATTGATTGTCCCCACTCATTTGTTTTGAGTTCATGCTCCAGCCATTACTTGAGACCACTTTATTCGTGTTGGCCTTCAAGGCTGTCAGTCATGCATGCCCTTCCTGCCTCATATCTACTTTGGTGCAATTTCAATAAACACTGACAGCATGCTTCTTTGTCAAATAAGAGTTTGGATGGCTTCCTCTTCTTTCAACCCCCTCCCCATTGACAACATAATAAATTCCCTAAACTGGATGCCAGAGGGTTGGTGGACCATTGCTGACACATGCAGGCAGTGTATGCGGACCAATCAGTTTGATCAGTGTCCACCAAGATCCCACCCCAAGTCGCTGCCTTGACTATCCCTCTAAAGAAAGTGTTGTCTGTCTCCCACCTCTCAGTAAGAATGAACTGTAACACTTCAACAATTTGTGCCCACCCGGTAGGTTTGTGTAGGCTGAGCCACAAAAGTCTTTCTTGCGGATGCTATAAGTCTTTTGCTCGGTCAGTCCGCATCATCATTAGTTTCAGATCATGCAGAGCAGTCTACTTCTTTTTGATAGTCACTTTCCCTCAGGGCCATGGAGTGGGACAGGAGAATTAGACTCTGGATCATCTTCATGCCAGAAGCTGATGAAGTCTGACTTCCAGCTCCATTGGCAGGGCAGCCTGAAAGGGAATCTGCATTTGTAAGTCATTCCTTATTCACTTAGTTTGGCCGGTCTCATGGAGCATCAATTTAGAAGAGTCCCCTGTGACAGATCTTGGCACAGCAGCAGCTTGCTGTCCCAGAACATTAACATGCCCATAGATATTGGTATTTCTGTTCTGTTACTTTTAAGGCCAGGGTGTCTCACAGTAAAGCAGGGTCTCTGGGGTTCCTGCCTTCCAACCTGTGGACTTGGGCATGCACTACCTGACTCCATTTGCAGAAAGAGGTCCTGCATCAATGTCAGAGTCATCGTCGCCCTCACTGAGCCTGTCGATTTGGATGTCATCCAACCTGGACTGATTTCGAGAGCATCACATTCTTTTATGTGATCATAGATAAGATTAAGCTCCCTACATTTTCATTTTCTAAAGTCCAGTGAACTGTTGGTAGAGAATAATTGTTCAATCCACTATTCGCGAGTTCATAGAAGTACATACAATTTTAAAACACAGGAATCAGCCCAAATTCGGAGGGACTGATTCCTGTGTTTTAATACTGATTATTTACCAAACAAAGCAATTCTAAATAGGATGAAAATTAACTTCAGCATAATTTATGATCTATTTTGTATTGTCTATGTAGCAGACTTTCGGCAGCTGAGCCTCAGTGTTGTAAAGCACCATCATTGAAATGATCAGCACTGTGCATGCACGCTGTACAATGCTATAGCTTCCTCGTACACTTTTTCATATTTCAATGAGATTCCTTTTCAGCAGCTACCATGCTGATCTCAAGAGGCATGATCATCTTGGTCAATTCCACTACCACCCTTTCCACTTTTTGTTCTCACACTTTAAACTTTCCATCCTACTTTTCAGACTTTGTCCAGTATCATATTTCTACCCTTTTGTATATCCTGCTCAATGGATTGTGCGATGAGGAGAAGGTTAAGTCCGTTGTATTCTTCATTCTTGGTGAGTGTAGTTGTCAGGGCCAAGCCTCTTCCACTGTGTGCCCTTTTCTCTACTTTGGAATACAGGTATTTGCTTGATGACTCTGTTGCCCTTTCATGGTTTTTTGGGGTCCAAGCATCAGAAAAGTAGGTCTGCTATTCTGAATCCCAAGGCACCTGTTGACTCAACCATAAACTCAGCCTCCCACCCCTTGCAGAGGCTCCCTCATAGTCTTTCAGAAGTCATCTCTTGAGATCTCTGTAACTCAACTAAGTTAGTCACCAGCAGGGCCGGACTGGCCATAGCAGGCACCGGGCAATCCCCTGGTGCGCCGCACGGGTGGGGGCTGGTTTTAGGCCCCTGGGGGCCGATTTTGTTAAAGGGCCTTTTTAGCTGCAAAATAGGCCCTGTAACAAAATTGGCCGAAAACCGGCTCTGGCAAAGAGCTCGGCGGCACCCCCAACCCCCGGAGGGAAGGGGAGTTTCGAGTACTTTGCCAGTGCCGGTTTTGGTTCCCAGTCCGGCCCTGGTCACCAGCTTACGGTAGGCAGCAGGGACCAACCTAATCGCATGCTGGTTCACTTGAGTGGTCTTGACCCTTGAAATGTCACACTTCTGGTGAGATGGTATTGGACCCAGTCAGTTCTCGTTCTGCATCTTACTCTGGTGATCTGTCACCTACTGGGACCTCAATGAAAAGAGCTGCTTTGGAACTGTAATTCCACTAAATGTCTTCCCACTTCAAAAAAGATTTCTAGTCAATAGAGTGCAGGGTATTTACCCCCATGCAGGGCTCAGTACAGTCAGAGCTTTCTCAACTTAAAGCCACTGGTGAATGGCTAGTTAGGCAGTACTATTGGTGCAAGGTTTATACTTCCGCCCATGCCTCCTCATAGTTAGTTTCCCACACATTTTCTCCCAGGTGATGATGGCCCACCTGTATTTACTGTGACAATGCCAGGAAGTTCTTCAAGATCAATGTTGACAGATGGGGACTTCCAAGGCATCACCTGAGAACCAATCAGTCTGCCACCGCATTTTTGGGGTTCGCTAAAAGATTAGGGGGGAAACCCACAGAGGCGATCTTTACTATTTACAAAGCCAAGACAGTCTCTATCGCAAGATATGGGGCTGCAATTTGGGGGGTTTGTAAAACCTGCCCGCATCCAAACGGAGGAAAATAAATTCCTGTGGTCATTGCTGGGCCTACCTCAGTCAACAGCAACTTACTCCCTACACCTTGAGCTAGGACTGGGATACATCATAGACATGATAAAACTAGCTCCGATCCTGTTATGGATTAAGCTCTGGCTAAATCCGAACCTTAGCCTTAACCATAAGATCATAAAAGATTGTCTTAAACTAGATCACATGAGGGCTATTCAGTTGTTGTCCTATGTAGAGTCCGTGGCTGTGAAGCTAGGACGCCCTGAGATTTTTGCTAGACCAGAATCCCTGTGCAAAGCGGATCTAGTGTGGGTGAAGATTAACTTCACTAGGCTCTGTGTTGGCGAGCGTGAAGCGGATGAGCTAGGTAAACCCTCTGTGAGGGCACATGTAATGGTAACCACATCCCTTGAGTTGGCTTCTTATTTGTCAGTGGTGACAAATTTTTTCCACAGATGGTTACTAACAAAATTCTGTTTCAATCAAATCCATATGATTCTTTGGGATGAGAAAGGTTGGTGTAGACCTGAGGATTCGACTCCATGTAAATGTGATGACCAGTCTGCCCAGGACACTGCACACTTTTTGTTTTTTTGCCCCTTGTATTCTGAACCCCGGAATCGATTTGTAAAACCAATACTGAAAGAGATGAGATTTACGCAGTATAAGCCCGCATTGCTATTTTTGCAAATGATGGAAGCCCCTGTAATCATGTACTGTATCACCAGTTTTCTGGCTGCATCTGTAAGAATTAGGAGATCAAGATTGGACTTTTAACGCTGAAAGCGAACTATTTTTGTATCATGTATTTAAATAATGGATTGTGGGGCTTGAATGGAAATGAAATTGAGTAATTATCTTTTTATAACGGGTTTTTAATTGTCATTATGACTGAAATTTTATTAATTGACTTTTAAACATGTTTTAAATAGTTTTATAAATGTCTAGTATACTTTTATGATTTTAATTAATCGAATAAAGTGGTTTTGACTTGACTTGACAGTCTGCCAGTACTCTTTGTGCATTATCACCCTCGCGTTCCATCCCATTGACTTCTCTGCTTCCCTATTTGCATGTGCTGCCAACTCTCAGTTGGCTCCTGTCCTTTGTGCTCTGGGACCCCAGCACTGCATGCCTCCCCAATTCCCACTCTCAAACAGGCCCCAGTAACTGTTGCTGTTGGACCGTGCTCAGCGGCTGGTGACACTTGAGTTCTGCTCCATCCACAACCTTGCACATTTCTCAGGAATCTAAGCGGGAGCCAAGTGGTCACACGACCATGGAGCCAGCATCCTAACCACGCCCCTACATTTCTTTCTTCAATGATGTTGCTAAAGTGCTAACCTGCCCCTGTGTTACGGTTTTTTCTAAAGAAATGCTATCATTCATGAATAAAAAATATGTTCCACATGAGAAGTCAAATAGCTGCACATAAATGTCCTCAGCATGACAAGCCCCAAACATGAAGAAACATATGTTAGTGAGATAACTGAGGCGGACTGATACAAAACATCAGGAACATGAATGACTGACCATAGATTTTATATTATTCACTTTTTCTGTGATATCTAAAAAACAGAGCATTTTCCAATGTAATCTTCGCGTGGGGGCGTGCCGAGTAGATTATCTTTTGCAATGTATTTGCAGCGATCTGAAACTAATTCAAGAATATATGGGGAATGGGCACTCTCTTTGGAAAATGACAGCACAGTGACCACTGATTCCTTTTTCATTTAAACTCTCCCAGTACAAAGTGTAGAGCTAAAAAAATCAAAGGAAGGCGAAATAAACACAAAGATTGTCAACCGAGAAATCCAATGTCCCCAATGCATCAGCGTAGTTTTAATGTAGTTAGATAAACAAAGATTTCCTTCTAAATTACTTATTGTATTTTTCTTTTTGCCAAGCAATGTATCAGACATAACTCATCAATACAAAATCAGTATAGGAAAATAAATCTGAAAATATCTTGCAGCTGGTGGATATTAAAAATTGTGTACTCATGGACGGTGGCTGCAGACGTCGGGTCATTTTGTGAACAGGCTGAATAGTGCAAGAAGTGTAAATCCCATTTAGTGACTTTATGAGCACATCTGAGCCACTACTGACTGGAGTTTTCAAGCTATCTTCTTCCTATACAAGTTCTAGCTTTGTTTCCGAACTCAAACTTGCTTCAGTTTGAGAATCGATTTCTTTCCTGCCCTTCTTTGTATGCTCACTGCTTCCTCATTGGTGTGGTGGAACCATTGTAGTCACTATGGTAGCCAATCCTGAACCGCTACAGAGAACTACTGCTTTGTGACTGCCAAACACTCGTGTGATGCTAACTCCACGCTTGTTTGCCAAACGTAGGCTCAACCTATGACTGTTTTACACATATACGCTATAGTATTGCGTCTAGAACTGGCAGGAGTATCCGTTGGGATAACCGTCAGCACCAGGACCGGGCCTCTCCCAGTAAGATCCAGAGTTTCACAGTAAAGGAACTCACAAAAACATGAACACCTGTTTTCTTCCCCCTTGTCTAAGACCACTCATGGGTGCAAATTTGGGTCTTTTAAGGACTGATCTACACGTTTCCAGAAGTATGCTGTGGAATGTTGAGCCCCCGGGGAAGTAGGGTCGCAGACCAGTCTTCCCCGGGGTCCTTCGTGCAAGAGGCTGGAAGGACATGCTGGGAGGGGGTCAAGGGGTTGGGCAATGGGAGGAATTAGGGTGGGTATAAAGGTGCAGGAAGGGAGGTTTCAGCCTCTTCCTGCACCTGGCAGCACCGGGGACGGATAAGCAAAGTTAGTCCACCCACCCACCCTACAAGTCATAGGGGAAGTGATGCTGGTGTTGTTAGCGTGCCAGTTTAGGACAGGTTGGGGGCGTTTTGGGTTCGCAGTAATTTGGAGGAGTGGTGAGTCACATACAGGCGCATCCACCCCTCGAGGGGGGAAACAGGTGACTGATGGAGGGGTGCGGATGCAAGAGAGCAACAGCAGGAGAAATTCAAGAGAGGATGTTGGAAGAAAAGTGAAGCAGTGAATGGGGAGAAGGAGGAGGTCGTAGAGTGAAAGGGGAGGAGCGCAACAGGTGTGATTGTTTGAGGATGGATGGGTTGATGATGGAAAATGTTATAGTTGTATTGAGGTTTTGGTTAATAATGTTAACTGTTACAACCAATAAAATATCCTTTTACACTTCAAGTGGAATGTAGTTATTGCGCAAACCTGCAATAGTGGCAGGTTATCAAGCGTGCTCCAGGAAAAACGTTTGTAAATTCTATTTTAAAGTTAGCAAAGTTTATGCTGATGTATTTGTTCATGCGAAAATATACTGACCAAACTCATTTGTTCATCCACCTCCCCATCAAGGAACACTTCCGCAGTATTTATTTTATTTATTTATTTTACAGATTTGTAGAGCGCATGGCTGCCCATAGGCGTCCCAGCGCTAACAGACAAGAACCAAGTGAGAGATGTTTATTTATGGGAACAGCCATGTTTTGAGTGCTCTACGGAATATGAGGAGGTTAGGTTGGGCTCTAAGGTTAGGGGGGAGCGAGTTCCAAAGTTTGGCAGTGTTGAGGGAGAACAGTCGGCCGCCTGAGCGGGCCTTTCTGATCCTGGGGATTGAGGCCAGATTACAGTTGGAGGAGCGGAGAGTTCTAGAGGTGGTATGGGGTGAAATGAGATTTTGAAGTATGGGAGGGGCCTTTCCGTGCATAATCTTGTGGGTTGTACAGAGAGCCTTGAATTGAATTCTCTCTTGGATGGGGAGCCAATGGAGGGCCCGCAAAGATGGTTTGGCAGAGCAGCGGCGATGGGTACCTGTGAGAATGCGGGCTGCCGCATTCTGGGCCGTTTGGAGTTTAGCTAGAACTTTTTTGGGGGCCCCTAGGTATAGGGCATTGCCATAGTCCAAACGGGAGAGTACAAGGCCGTGGATAAGGAGTTTGCGGGATTGAGTAGGGAGCAAGGGGAGAATTTTCCTTGCTGATCTTAATAGACCATGGCAGGTTCCAGCAGTTTTCCGTGCTTGGGCTGAGAAGTTAAGTTCTTCATCTAACCAGATGCCCAGGCTCTTAATTTCTGGTTTGGATGCAGGGGGAGGGCCCATGGATGACGGCCATATGGAGATGGAGCTGTATAGAGATTTGTTACCTAAAAACATAATCTCTGTTTTTTCGTTATTCAGCTTAAGGTGGGAGCTGCTCATCCATTTTGTTATTTCGGTCAAGCAGGTGTGCAGATTGGGAATGGAGAGATCTTGCTGGTTCAGAGAGACCACAAGTTGAGTGTCGTCGGCATATGTCAGGAGTTTGATGCCATATGGGGCGACGACCTTCTCGAGGGGGGACATATAAACGTTAAAAAGGGTTGGGCTCAGAGACGAGCCCTGTGGGACCCCGCAGTTGATGGCTGTAGGTCTGGACGTGAAGGTGCCCTCTATCACCTGAAAGAGTCGGTTTTTGAGGAAGGATTCTAACCAGGCCAGAGCCATTCCTGTGACTCCGAGATGTTTGAGTCTTTGGATAAGGATTGAGTGATTGACGGTGTCGAATGCGGCGCTAAGGTCCAGGAGGATCACTGCCACTGATCCCCCTGAGTCTATGATCTTCCTTGCCTCTTCGACTACCGCCAATATAGCCGTCTCGGTGCTCTGGCCTGGCCTGAATCCTGTTTGGGAGGCTTCCAATAATTTATTGGACTCGAGGTATTGAGAGAGATTTAGGTTCACATGTTTCTCAGCTATTTTGCTGACACCTGGGAGTAAGGAGATTGGCCTGTAGTTACCCAGTTCTAGTGGATCGAGGTGGGGTTTTTTGAGCAATGCTCTCACCATTGCTTTTTTCCAACTGGGAGGGACAATACCTAGGGAGATTGAGTCATTAATGAGTTTTGTCAACTTAGGTAGAATAGTAGGTCCGACTAATTTCAGGATATTCAATGGGGCAGGGTCGGAGGGGCTGCCACTTTTAATGGAACTGAGTATACGGAGAGTAATGTCAGTAGTGAGCGGAGTGAATGCTGACAACTGATTATTGGGTGAGTTGACGTCAGAAGGGGCACTGAGGGCATTGAGGGAGGTAGGGGGGAGTGAATTGATGATTTTCGTGATTTTTGAGTTAAAAAATTCTGCAAGTTCATTGCAGCGGGTGACTGAGGGTTCCACTAGAGGGGGAGGGTCTGGTGTTTTGAGTAATTTCTTTGCTATTTGATAAGTTTCCCGGGCTAAGTTGTGAGAGGCTTTAATTTTGTCTTCGAAGTAATTGATTTGAGCTATTTTGATGGCTTTTTTGTAAGTAAGAAGAGTAGATTTATATTTGATTTTAGTGGTATGATCGAAATTTTTTCTCCATTCTCTTTCAGATCTTTTACAGGCTTTTTTTAATAAGCGTAGTTCATCGGTGAACCAGGGGGAGGTGGATTTATTCCGTGGATTACACGAGATTTTTTGAGGGAGAGTTCTATCTAAGGAGTTGGCAATCCATGCTGAGAATTCTGCATCAGCGCTGATGGGGTTATTGTTGGGTGCGGGAGGGGAGCTCTCTAGGTGGCCTCTCCAGGTTTCTACATTAAGTCTAGACCAGGATCGTGAGAGTTTACTGGGAGGGGCGGTGGTACGGGGGGCGCGAGTGATTTGCCAGTATAGGGGAACAAGGTAATGATCAGACCAAGGGACTGGGATGGGATCACGTATAGTGAGATCGTGAATATTGGTGAATACTGGGTCTAACAAATGTCCCAAGGTATGGGTAGGTAGGGAGCCCAGTAGTTTCAGTTGGAGGGTTTCAAGGTCTGCTGTCAGGTCAGCGGTCTGTTTGATTTCCTGTTTATCTAGATGGATGTTTAAGTCACCCAGGATCAAGCATGAGGAGTTGGTAGCAGTCAAAGTATATGAGTGTTCGGTTAAGGATTCACAGAACTGCCCTAATGGTCCTGGGGGGCGGTAAATAAGGAAGCCTGAAATGGATTGGCAGGGAGAGACCTGAATAGCAAACATGACGTTTTCGCAATCTGCAAGGGGGCTGCCTTGAAGACGGCAAGACATCTCTTCTTTATGGATGATGGCAATGCCACCACCTCTTCCTTTAGGTCGATCTATGCGCTGTATAAGGAAACCCTGGGGAAGGGATTTGACTATGTCAGGATCTGAGTCCGGTCCCAGCCAAGTTTCGGTTAGGAAGAGCACTTCTAAGTCATAGTCTTCCAATAGGAGGTGGATTTCTGTGGCGTGCTTAGGAAGAGATCTGCAGTTGATGAGGGCCATACGTATCGGGATGGGGGAGGGCGATATAGATACGGAGGGATTACAACTGTATGAACAGTTGGCGCATCGAGTAGAAAGGTGGTCAACGTAGATGCTATGAAAGCATGAGCTGGGTATCTTTTTGTTAAGGCGTAGCAGGTCGTCTTTGTCGTATCTCCAAGTCTGGGTGCTGGTGCTAGTATTGTAGCTTGGCTCTGCGCTCTGTTTCGCGCGGACGAGCGCAGACGAGCTTGCCTTAAGCGCGCCTTCGTCGCGCCCGCTGCGCTCGTCCGCTGCGCTGCCTGGCCTGACACATAATTTATAGGTGGTGTTGGGAGGGTGGGCGTGGCCAACAGGAGTGGGCGTGTCCCGTGGCTCCTCGAGGCAAGTGATGGCGGCTAGCGGTCGTTTCCTACCCCTAAACAGAGTTTATGTCGTCTGTTAGGGAGAACAAGTAAGTGCTGGGGAGAGGGTTTGCAAGTGGGTTTAAAAACAATTTAGATAATTTTAAAAATAGTTAGCAAGCGGCTCCCGGCTATTTCGCCTCAGGAGGTTCAAGTATCCAGTTGATTCAAACGAAGCAAAGGGATTTTACTCCTGTCCCTGGAAGGTATAAATGCTCTACGTTTTCAGGATGGGCAGGGGTCCGAGAGAAGTTTCTGGATATCTACAAATGTGTATATGTGCACTAACTGACAGAATAGTCCAATTCTGAAAAATCCGGTCTGCGCCACAACCCATTCCTGTACGTTGATGCAAAAACAAACATTCTAAAATCAAAAAATAGATTTACACTCGGTACAAACGATATAATCACATACGCAAATAGCTTTGTACATCAGAACTAAGTGTCCAGATATTTTCTTTATCAGAGACATTTGGTTTGCCATTAACACAAGACTGACAATCACCGATTTGTGCCTGAGGGATATAAACATTAAGCAATAAATGCATTTGGGATGGTGAACTATCACTGCTCTTTAGAGACAAAGGGGCCTCTTCGCAAATTGCATTTATAGTGATTTTAATTTTACTACAGTTGTACCTCTAACGTACTACAAAATACTATTCAGAAACCTACGTGCAAAGGTTCTGCCTCTCCTGTCTTTTTTTTGTGCAGAGATTTCCCAGCGAAGTACGAACTCTCCAAACTCGGAAGTATACTTTTTGTAGTAAATGTGGTAGGGACAGAGGAGAGTGCCTGCATTACAGAAAATACTTATGAATAAAGGGGAAGGCTTAAGTAAGGAGTATGGAGAAGTTTAGTGAGGGATAGGGAAGGGGTTACAGAGAGACATGCGCCTACCCACATAAGAGTAAGCCTGTAGCTATTCACAAACAGCACTTCTAAAGATACCACAGCCAAAAAGTACCCACAACTGTAGTAAATGTACTCCAGTTCAGAGCTGGAGTAAGTTCAGCACCACACATGGCCAACCACTGATACTACAAAAAAAAACATAGAAATCAATTGAGGAAGGGACTTTAAATAGAATCCCCGGATCTACCTTTGGTAAAATATGGAACATTTACAAAGTTTATTAAACTCCAAAAAAGGAAGTACATAATTTTTCTGTTAAACATTAAACAATTAATGCGCTTAAATACATTAAATAAAAAATTTATTTTAGAAGTTTAAATTGAAAAAATCCACCCTATATTAAAACAATATTTTTGTAGGTGTTAATAATGATTATAAGTGATTAAAAATATTGTAATTATATTTGAATACATATTAATGTTACATCATTTTTTACATTAAAAAAGGGCATTAAACTATATATTAAAATTAAATAATACATTTTTTATTTTCAGATTTTTTCAAATTCAATTTATGTAACTAAATATATATTTAAAAAGTCAAAATACATTTTAATTTAACATATTTCCTATGAGGTTCTATTTTAAGTCCCTACTTCCATTATTTTCTACGCGGAAGGTGTTGCAGCATGAGTAGTAGGCCATGTGTGGTGCTGGATTTACTGCTTCTCCTTTTTGGCTGTAATAACTTACAGTTGTAAATTTGTCCCCATCCCCTGTTTCAGAAAGGGGAAACATGCAAGTCTCTGCTTTTGAGTAATTCCAAACTTGTAAATGTTGAGTAGCCAAAAGTAGTAAATGTACTCAAAAGTGTAAGAGTAAACGTACATATGTAAAGTACTTACAGGTCTAAGCTAGCTTTGTGTATAGGCCCAGAACATCCAGATAAAACGTTTTTTTTTTAAATATAAGACATTTTATTGTTTATATTTGTTTAATACAACAAGTTCCATCTCTGAGTGGAAAACAGGATGGCAATAATATTACTAAGATAAGCGCTTTCCCCAATATCTTCCAGTCCTAACTACAACCCCCCAAACATCCCCTTGGTGCTGGGAGTGTCTTGGTCCCTCCAGATCCGACCCAGATAGAAAGATTCTCACATCAACGACCCTCCTCAATTTGTTTTACCTAACTATGGATTCAGCGCCAATATTCCGAGCGAGTCGTTTACTCCAGGCGACCACTCAATGTGCATTTAGGGTCTGATCTGATGACTTAATATGAACTACTCGCAAAAATGCTGTCATTAATCTCCATGCTATACATTTTCAACTTTAAGTTCAATGATAAGAGATGCCATTGCTTAAATAACCACTTTCCAATCGCACCTCAGGCTAAACTCTCCTTGGCTTCTCCCACCTTACTTCCATAAATGTGTTAAACTTGTTGTATGTCTACCCCATGCTGTATAGATGTCCTTGTGAACAATCTGTGACCACAAGCATCTGAAACAAATCTTCTGGTTCCGTATAAACCGCTCAGAGCCAAGCCCGCCATATGTAAATACCTTCAACAAAAAAATAAAAACCACAACTGTGACGCCTCATCCCTTAATCTCCACTGATCGCCCATCATTATCTTTTCAAAGCTCACCATCACTGAGAAACTCAGCCACAGATCTTCACTTTCCACTCTACCAAATATGCTCTCTTTTCTGATCCGGGTGTCTTCTGCTTTTGGGAAGTTAGGCCCCACAGGACTGCTTCCCCTTTGGGAATCAAGTCGAACAGCTTTAGGGGGAGAAGGTGCTTTCCTAGTTTATTCCCAAATTGGAGATATTTGTTAGAAAGCAGCACCTTTGATGGGCAGGTGATGCTTTTTAAACAAGTGCTTGGGAAAGCAAAAGCACATGTGATAATAGTCTGCACTCCCTTGCAGGCCACCATCTCTACATCCACAGCCATTCCAGGGGGATTGCAAATTGATACCTGTTTAATTAATATTCATCAGGCAGGTTGCTTTAGAACTGTCTCGGACTGGACATTTTGTAATGCAGCATATTAGTACGTAGGTCACAAAGCAAAACAAATAACAAGTTGCAAAAGATGGTGCACAAATTGCACCCACAATCTGGGGCCTATCTTTACCTGCTTCTGTTCCTTTTATTCAATACTTTCCTTAGATTGCTAAATCAAAACTTAATTTATAACTTTTTAAACAATTTTACCAGCTTTAGTTAGAACATTAATGTATCTATGCTTTTTGCTACTCGAAGAACCTTCTAATTTTACTCCCAACCTGCTGGTTTACAGATATGTAAACTTAGAACCCTTTGCAGAAAAGACTAAAGGTAAAGTATGGTGGAACACCACACCTAACATGAATTTGCTGTCTTACAACAACATTAATTTGACATTTTGCAGTGCAAAACAATGCTATGGAAAAAAGTGCATTTGCGGATCACAATGACAAAGGTTAACAACTTGAGCTCGTTTCCTTGGAAGCATATACATTATTTATTTAGGATCTTTATGATACACAGCACCTGTTTAAGTCAGCAGCAGGTGTCCAGCGGATTCTGGCTGGGGTGTGGCTCAGAGCTAGGTTTTGCAAGCATTTTGAGTTATTTTCCCACAGGTTTTGTAGACAGTATACATAACCATTCAATTGGATTCTGCCTTCAGCAGGCAGGGACTGTAGAGCTCTTAGAATAGGTTTGACGTGGTCGCGTTTATGAAGGTTAATGCACATTTTAGCAGCAGGTTTTCTCTTGTAGTCTGGCAATGAGCATTTTGGGGAGGGTTGTATAGATTATGTCGCGGTGATAGAGGCAGGACATAATGAGGGCTCTGGTCAGTTCCGCCCAATGGTGGTTTGGAGTAGTGAGACATTGTTTTTTAGAGCAGGACAAGCTGGAGAATAAGCAATTTTACTAATGCTTTAGCTTGCAGAGTCAAAGAATGTCCCAAGTTCCTAAGTAGTGAGCTGGTAGACACTGTGTCCCAGGAAGGTCTCCCTTTCACCCAATATGATGACCTCAGTGTTGCTTACATTCATGCATGGTAGGCTTTCTTTCATTCATTCAGGATATAACTCAAGGATGAGGTGATTCTGGTGCTGTTTAGGTTGTTTTCTGGGTGGAAGTGTATTTCCATGCTATGTGGGTGTATTTGCAAACATGCTTTTTACTGACTGAGAAGCTATGCAAGGGAATGTATGCAAATGTTGATCAAGTGGTAGGATAGGGAGGATCCTAGGGTGACGCAGCTGAATACCGGGCAGGTGGAAGATCCAGATGTTCAAATCCTTCTTTTTGAATGTGGTTCAAGAGAAAAGGTTGGAACACAAACTGAGGCAGTATCCCCTGTTCCTGTCCAATTTCCAGTCTGTCTTGCAACATCATCATAGGCTTCACAGACTAGGCCTAAGAGTAGACCAGGACTTTTCTTGTCTTCATCCATTGGGAAGAGGAGCTCCTCCCTTATGGCCGCTTGTGAGTCCCAACTCTGTCAGGTGGTCATGTATTACATAGTTCAGTCCCACCTACTATTAGAGCGGTCTCATCACCTTCAGTTCCAAAATCTTGATGAGCCAAGAGAGGTTAGAGATGGGCCTTTAATTAGCGAGGATTTTGGAGGCTGCATTTGTTATTTTTAAATGATGATGGAAGGCTTCAGCTGCCTGACTCCTGATTGGAAATTATCATATTTGTTGAGCTCACTGCTAGAGGACTTGTTTAAGGCCTGTGGCTGAACATGGGTCCATAGGCGGATTGTGTGCTTGGTTTTGGCAGCCAGCCGTAGCAGCTCATTTGTCTGTATGGGATTTAAGGATCCAAATGTTGATGAAATTGCTGGTGTTGTAAGTCCATTCTACTTGTATTTATATTTAAAGATAATCCCTATGACGTACTCTTCCTTGCAATGATTTTGTTTTCAGGGCTGCTGACCATCAATGTGCTGTGTCCATCAAAATAAAATATGCCGAAAAATCATTGCATGCACACAACAGTGCAGAAGACATCCTAAAGGCCAAGAACATGTCTTTATATGTTTTTTGTGCAATGCCATGGTTGATATTATCTTTACTAACTAAATTCCATAAGTTACCCAAAGCACCATCTTGAAAGAGTTTAGTAGTTCAGAAGAGTGAAGGATGGCTCAATGAGTTGAATGCTCATCACTGGATTCGCCATAGAAGGGCAGATCTTCAGTTTGAATCCCAGGCCAAGCCAGCTCCCCCTCCTTGTGGACGTCAGCATCTTTAGTACCATTAATTTGAGTAACAGATTATTCTTAACAGCTGTTTAAAATAGTGGAAGTGTGGTATGAAGCATTATACAAATACGTATTATTATTGGATATGGACTCGATATGGAACCTTGGGTTTGATCTGGAACCACCCTGTACATTTGGACTTTACTACCGAGATGCCGCGCGCAGGAAGAGAGAGGCTTGTGTGATAGAACATAACATTTTGTCTTTGCTGGATTTTTATCTTCGGATAAACCTTTTGCTGCCTTATCCTGGGATAGATGATTTGCTGCTGACAGAAGACCTTAAGTCTATCTATACATAAACTCCCATGCTGGTAGTCTATGTTATTCTTAGGCATTATTATTGAATTATGATCTATTTTTTTTACATTTCCACATTTTATATATCTATGAATGCTGACTAGGAGCACTTGGTACAATGTATTCGCCAGCCAGTTCAACAAGAATGACTGTTGTAAGTGCTGTGGAAAAAGTTTCATGAGAAGGACTTTTCGTCATTTTTCATTAGACTTAAGCTAATTGCCTTATCCACAGTACAAAGTAGTTCTCATTTAGCTGGCAGCAGGATGCTTTGTAAAAGCCTTTATTAAGAGCCTCCCAGACTTGCAGAAAACAACCTTATTGGTCGCCTGTGTGATGCAGTCTTGAAAGGCTCTCTTTTTAATCAAACTAGTCAATATTTGCGGAGTGGGGGTCTTGACTGCTGCTCAGCTCCAGGATCTAGTGCTAATGGTTTGCTCAGTGCGATCCAGTTCCTGCCGCTCACTTACAAATATTGGTTTCACTGCTGGTTGAGTGGTCTGTCCATGTGCCTCCTCAGCTGGTGAAGCAAGGGACCACAATTGTGAGATGCCATAGAGATGGAAAAAAGACTCTCTGAGAGAAGAGAGTTTTTATTCAGTGGTGAAGATGACAGTGGAATTTATAGATGCAAAGTTTCCATGAACTATGGCACAGGACAAGCACATGAGTTTTAGATAAGTGGGGTTCTCAAATGGTCTCATTATAATTAGACTGTGCCTAAAACAGAAACTTGGTCAAGAAACATATAACGCCAAAAGAACACACTGCTTGATCAACCAGGTTCCTTAGAAACCTATGACCAAGTACACTTTCCATAGTTGCTTAATTCTACTCAATCAGTTTATTTAAACAACGAAGATGATTTATAAGCATACTAGATGAATTACTTAACAAATATGGTATCCAAGCTCCCTCTTCTTTACAATGGGGCCTCAGAAAATAAGATATTCTATGGTAAAACTAACCAGACCATTGCCCAGCAGATACTTAGATAAGCCATGGTGGCTAAGCGGCTGTATAACAATAATGTGACATATGACCTATGAAAATGTAAAGAACTTATTGCTATTATTAGTCATGCTTGGTTGCCTAAATCGCAAGATTATAAAAAAGACAAGCAAAAAAAAAAAAAAAATAGATGCTTGGTATCTGTAACTGCTTGAGTAAACATTACAATGCATTGTACCTCATCTATTTTGGTAAGCCTGAGAATGCAGGCAACAACCACACTACAGGCCCACAAATTAACTGAATATGTCGTACAACAGTGACCATGAGGGGAAAGTCCTGCCAAGATATTCGAATACAACATCCCAAAGAGAGCAACAAGCTGCATCAAGATCTACTACCGGTTGCTACCAGCATAAAGTGACACACAAGCATACCAGTATCTCTGGCAGTGAAGTGTTCCATTACCTGGAAATTGAATCCTTGGCATACAAGGGTACTGTATCAGTCAAGTCAAGTCAAGTCAAGTTTAAATTTGTATAGAGCACTACTCACCCAGAGGGTCTCAAAGCGCTTGAGGGAGGGGCGGGAAACTTTACTTATCGAATATCCAAGTTTTTAGTTGTTTTCTGAAGGAGAGGTGGTTTTGTGTAAGGAGGAGGTGGGTGGGGAGAGAATTCCAGGTCTTGGCCGCTAAGTAGGAGAAGGATCTTCCCCCCATGGTGGATCTTTGGATGCGTGGAATTGCGGTGAGGGCTTGATTGGACGATCGTAGTTGGCGGGTGGGGGTGTAAAAGGACAGGCGCGTGTTGAGGCATTCGGGTCCTAGGTCGTAGAGGGCTTTGTGTGCGTGGGTAGCCACATGCAGAGATCTGGAATCCGCTAGCAGGCGAGCTCTGCATTTATAGTGCAGCTCTCTCTGGTGGCGTCCCTGGTTCTCACACATACAGCCAGCACACCTGAAACCAATTACCATCAGGGTGAGCCTGTAAAAAAGTACAGTTACAGAAAGACAGTGTCTCAGCAAATCTTTCAGTAAAAGAGTCTACCGGCTAAGACATCTCCTGATGACCAGACCTCCTCCTCCTGCTTTCTGCCTTGAATGTTTAGGTATTTTGAACGTGATCCTAACCCTGACATACTTTCTTTACTCTTTAAGGGGAGCTTCCTATATTCTCATTCCTCCCTTATTTAGTCCTCTCTCTTGCCCCGATTTACTTGACTTATTTATCCATCTGATCCAGTCAAGCTATCCTTCGGGGTGCACTTATCACAATGACTTACACTTGTGCCAGCTTACAATCATTCTGCAGAGCGAATTGTCACCTTTTCTCTGAAGTTGTAGCTGGTCATTCAGATCATCTATCCAGCGGGTGAATTAGCAAGAATATATACACACATTGTACTGTAAGGACATTTTAATTGTTATTCCTTTTGTCTAGTTTCCAATCCAGGGGTATCATTGCTATCTCTCTCCATGCTCCTGAGAGGTCTCATTGCTACCCAGTCTGATGTACTGGCATGCAGTTGTCCCATAAGTGAGTAGCAAGCTCCTCTTTTGAAAGCACGCCTGAAGGTTCATCTGCCTCCAGCCACCAAAACCACACACTGGGTTCCTTTCAATCAAGTTCTCCAGGCTGCAATTCGCTCAGCTGGAGTTATATCAGTGTTCGACCTTGTTATTGCTACATAAATATTGTGTGAAATAATATGCAGATTAGAATGTATTTTTTTAATTGTAATAACAGTATTGAAAAATATAATATTGTTTTATTTTAAAACATTGTATGAAATATCAGAATAAAAACAAATATTTGATTCGTTTGAGTGTTAAAAGATATTGTTAATTATATGTAGCATAATTGTTTTTTGCTTGATAATATATTTAAGGAATTATATTGTATTTAATTATACTTTTTTGTGGGTTGTCGATTTGTAGGGTGTTAAGGTGGAAAGTATATTGCAATTTTTGTTACAATATTTATTAAACTGTTAATTCTTTACATTTTAATCGGTTAGATAATTATCTGTGTAAACTCAACTGTGTATTATGCACATGTGTAATGTAATCATTTATTGTTGATTCATATATTGAAAATATTGTTTGATGAATGTAATGTTTCAAATTATTACATTTATCTTCGGCTGGGATGTTGGGTTTGTTGGACTGCAGGTGGAAATTGTTTTAAATACATATATATTGCATTTTTTTATTGATTAATAATCACATCACCAATTAAAAATAACGTAAACATGTAAATTACAATATTTCTACATTTGATCAATTGGTTGTTTTAAAAAAAGACGTTTTATAGGTTTTTTCTGATATTTTTATTATATTGTGCTTGTGTTTATTTTGTTTTAAAAAATATAATTTGTTTTGGTGTGTTGTATTTGCATGGAAATAGGGTTCATAGTGGTTATAGATATAGTTTTATTAATCCGAAATTGGACTTATTGTGATTTGATGAAATTCTTTAACTTTTTTTTAACAATTGGGGCTGATTTCGATGGTGGTGAGACCTCCACTGACAGGCCTTCAGTGGCGGTCTCACTGCCATCCTAAGCAAGTTTCCCGCCCGCCATATTACAATGGCAGGCAGTTTGTTGGGGGTCGGAAAGACTGACCGCCATGCATCAGATGGGCTCCTTGAACCCGCTGGTGCATTGGGGGAATCGTATCCCTACAACAAAGCTCTGCTTGCCAGGCACCGCCGTAGGGATAATGATATCTGTCTCCACCCACCTTTTTAAAGCGGTTTACTTGCCATGAAAAGGCTGGCATTAAGGGATATTGGGGGTCTGTAGCAGGCCCCTCTTACCCCGGCCCTTAGTTTTGGGTACAAATCCCCGCACCATGTGCCAGGCACCGCATGGTGCCTGCCAAGTACTGCAGCGTTATGTCAGGGGTCCCCTTTTTGCATTGAGGCGTGTGCTGCAGCCAGCAGCACCCGCCGCAATACAAAATATAAGCATTGCGACCACCGTGGTGGCAGTCACATCCTCATGTCTATGGCAGACTGCCAACAACCTGTCGGGCGATTCAACCTCCGATAGGATGGCAGTTGGACAAATTTCCGACCTCCGTCCTAATTAACCCCTATGTGTTTAAATATTTTATATCGACTTTATATAGATATCTGTTTCTTTGGTTATAGTTTAAAAGGTATTTACATGTTTTAATTTGTTAGAATTTTAAAATAAATCCATAGTTTTATGTTTTGTGTACCTATTTATAACTTTTAAATATATATTTCATTGTATTTTTGTATTATATGTTTTACTTAGCGAATTGTGCAATTTTATCTTTTAGAATGTATGATTTACTTTCATATATTGTGTTTGATATGATTTCAGTGGTAAGTTTTTAAAATCTTTTTTATCTTTATATTTATTATTGTATATATTTATATTTAGCTCATTTTATGTAATTTATATTCATTTTTCAAGTATAGTAAATGTTTTTTTTTTTTACAGTCCTAAACATTTTCTAATGCTGGCAAGTTCGGATTGGCAATAGCAAGTACCAACCCTCCAAAGTCGAACATTTTCCCTACTGTTGCTCACACTGGAGTGGGAACAGTAAATCTGACCGCTTCAAAATCCAACCATTACCTCACTGTCCCTCAGGTTCGAGTGCGAATAGTGAATCTGATCCCTCTGAAGTAAAACATTTTCCTATTTGGTACTGAGGTTGCAGTGGGAATAATAAATCAGATTTTCTTTGAGTATATGTTTAGTTATAGTTATAGTTTTGTTTGAATTGGATAATGGCCTTTTTATATGTATTTTATTGCTTATTAGATTGGAGTTAGAATTGTGAATCTTTCCCCCTTTGTTTCCAAATTGTATATTTGTTCATTCATGTTGTTGGGTTTTATTTATAGCAGTATTTGTGGAGTTTTAAAATTATTTTTGCATTCATTTTTTTATTGTTTGTTTATGTTTTAATATTTTTTGATATATTTTTGCAATTTAATTTTAAAGCGTATAATTTTTTGTTTCATCGTTTTACTTTGCTATTCTTGTGTTTTAATTGTTTGACAGATTTTAGTTTTTGGAGGTTTATATTTTTTTATTTAAATGATTCAACAATTATATTGCATACTTTTTCATGAGTTTATATATTTATATGTTCTATTTTTTTATTTAAAGTATTTTATTGAATTATTACATATTGATATCATTTTTGTAATACAAATTTTGCCAAACGTTTTTTATTGGTTTATTTTAAAGGTTCGTATGTTTACATTATGTTTAAGTTCCTAAATATATCTTTACTTTTGTTTAATTATACATATTTTTAGTGAACAGTTTTTTAAAGTTCATTTATACCTTCATAAAGTTATTATAATGTTAATTTCTATTGAATATATACTTTCCTATGTAATGTCAATATTTTTGTCTGCTACATTTTTAGTTGAGGTTTTTGTATCTTATATAGTAAGTGTGTAAATTCAATATTTTTGTCCTTCATATTTTTGCTACAAGATGTTTGTATCACTATGTTTTTTACCTCAATATGTCATAAAAGGATTATATCATGTTTCATGTTAGGACAGCTCCTTCCTTCCAGACCAAGACGGGTGATCTGAAAAGTGAGGTGCTATAATATTCCACTAATTGCATTTAATATTTACCTGGCATCTTTGGACTTTTTCATTAATTTCTATTAATTTTCATTTTTATCTAACCTAAGTGCCATCATCCTTCAGTCCTACGCAAATAAATGATGGACGCAATGCTGAATAAATCATACATTCACCCCCACTCAAGAGATCTGGGTTAAACTCATCATTCTTTTGCTCACCATGCCACCCCAGTTTAGACCCAGCCATATGCAAATCAGTCTTGACCCTGTGCCTCATGACCAGTCCAGACCGCACTGCCAAGTCAGGTCCTCCCTGGACTGGAAACAAGCATCCTGGCACGGTTTCTGGGTATTACCATTCATCAGCCAGGCTAGCTTGAATCCAATGGTACAGTGAGCAAGGGACCCATGTCTCGACATACCCATGCCACTTAGGGTGAAAAGTGCTGAGCAAACAAATGATGGACGGAAAGCTGACATGGCTCCCTTGCTTTACATGCAACTGCCAAGCTATCCTGGCTGATGAGGTCCTAGGATGCTTGTTTCAAGTCTAGGGAGGACCTGGCCTGGTAGTTCGGGCTGGACTGTTCCCATTGGGCGCAGGGTCAAGACTGATTTGCATGTGGCTGGGTACAAACTGGAATGACATGGTGAACAAAACAATGATGGATTTGGGCCCAGATCTTTGTAATGTAATGTAATGTGTCTTGTAAAGCGCACTGCTGCCCTGAGGCATCGTGGCGCTGTAGACCGCTGGGGAACCCGTCCTGGCTATCCCTGTGAGATGGTCCCTACTGGGTATCTCCAAGGTGAAACCAGGCATCCCCGGCGAATATGGGGGGCATTTGTAGAGATGAGGCAAGCTAATGCCCAGAGTTGCCGAGTGTGATCCCTGGTTAGAGTAGGCACCGAGGCGAGAATTATCGAGTCCGCTGACCCTGGTCCACGACCCTGCCGCGTCGGGAATTGAACCCTGGTCCCGGGCCGTTCTCTGCTTCCGGTCTGCCGCCTCTAACAAGTGAGCCACACCACTCCACTTGTACCGGGGTGAATGTATGACATTGTTCTGCATTATGTCCATCAATTTTTCTTTTTACATATGTCACCCCGAGTGGGACGGGTATGCCCAGACGTGGGTCCCGTTCTCTCCATGCCACTGGAGTCAAGCTATCCTGGCTGATGAGTGCTGTAAGTCCGAAACTGGTCCTAAGATGCTTGTTTCCAGTTAGGGAGGACCTGGCTGGCAGTTCAGGCTGGACTGTTCCCGTTGGGCGCAGGGTCAAGACTGATTTGCATTTGTCTGGGTCCAAACCAGAATTGCATGGTGAGCAAAAAAACTATGGATTTAGGCTAAGATCTCGGTACTGGGGTGAATGTATGACATTGTTCTGCATTCTGTCCATCAATTGTTCTTTTTGCATTTGTCACCCCGAGTGGGACGGGTATGCCTAGACGTGGGTCCCGTGCTCTCCATGGCACTGGAGTCAAGCTATCCTGGCTGATGAGGGTTGTAAGCCAGAAACCGGTTCTAGGGAGGACTTGGCCTGGCAGTTCGGGCAGGATTGTTCCCATTGGGCGCAGGGTCAAGACTGATTTTCATATGGCTGGGTCCAAGCTGGAATGGCAAGCAAAAAAATGATGGACTTAGGCCCAGATCTCTGTACTGGGGTGAATGTATGACATTGTTCTGCATTCTGTCCATTGATTGTTCTTTTTGCATTTGTCACTCCGAGCGGGACGGGAATGCCCAGATGTGGGTCCCGTGCTCATGCCACTGGAGTCAAGCTATCCTGGCTGATGAGGGCTGTAAGCCTGAAACTGGTCCTAGGATGCTTGTTTCCAGTCCATGGAGGACCTGGCCTGACAGTTCCGGCTGGTCTGTTCCCACTGGGTGCAAGGTCAAGATTGATTTGCATATGGCTGGGTCCAAACTGGAAAAGCACGGTGAGCAAAAGAATGATGGATTTAGGCCTAGATCTCTGTACTGGGGTGAATGTATGACATTGTTCTGCATTCTGTCCATCAATTGTTCTTTTTGCATTTATCATCCTTCAGTCATCATTTTGATGGCCTAAGACTGTTAAAAATAAATACTGCAAAGACTTGTGGCAATTTTCCAAACCTTGGTAAACCGCTCTCTTGGACACCTTCAACTAATTTTGAAGTTAGCACCAGTTTTTGCTATCTCAGGTTCTTATAAAGAGGGCCAGCATACTTTTCCCAATAGGATTCAAACACTCATAGCTGGTTATGTTCACAGCAATGTTGTTATTATCCTTTGGTATATTGTTCATTGGCACAGTTATTTCCTGAGAAAGCCCAAAAAGACCGCTGAGTAGTAATGCCAGACTCAGCTGGCAAAAATTGAGAGAGGGCAGCATCTCCCATGGTGAGTTTACACATACACGTGGACAGAGAGTCCAGTTCAAGACCTGATGTCCACTGCATTTCACTGCAGTAGTCAGCTTTCCCTGAAAAACAGGATTAATAAAAATATCTAGTTAAAGTTTCTTTCTTGTAAATTGTGTCTATCTATTCAGATGTGTCCAATTTGACAAAATGCAGTGTAGGCCACACATCCTCCATGATGGCTTCTTAGAGGTGGAACTCCATATTTACCTCTGTGCGCTCCCTACAAAATTACATACTGTATGGGCAAGCCTTGAAAACTGCCTGTTGACACTACTAGTCAAGCTCCGGCAGTTAGCAACCAACACATGCCGGGGCATATGTACACTGAGGAACAGGGCAGTAGTCACAGGTTTGAAGATGAGGCCATTTGAGGGCTGGGACAGGCCATATTAATCTTTGCTGCCCCCCACACCTCCAAAAGCACCCTAATTGAGGCAGCAGTTTGCACATTAGTTATCGAAAAGTCAACTTTAGTTTATCTAAACAAACTGCACTTTTTAATGCATATAGTCTAATTTAAAAACATGCAGGGTTCAAAAGGTGAGTGAGCGATAAGAATGATTTTTTTATCTTGAAACATTTACCACACCATTCAAAAACAGAGGTTACATGTCAGGCTATGTCTTATGACGAATTACTGCTTATTCTTTTAAGTTGTGGACATTGTTTACTTTTCTTCCTCTGCCTGCAAAGTGAGAAGAGCTTGTGAAGTGGAATGTACCACAATCTCACACGGCCACTAGACTATCTCAGGGCCACTGGAAGTATGCGAAAAGGGAGGCACAAATTATGCAATAAAGTTCACTGAATTATGGTGCATGAAAACACAAATTTTGCAGCTTAATGCACCACATTTTGTGATAGTATTACTGCATCATTGTCTTTTTTTGTTATTTTACAAATTTGCACTGTCTGGGCAAAGGTTTCACACTATAACTAGTTCCACATTCAAATACAGCTATACGTAGCTTAAAGATGACCAGTCAACCTTTGCAAGGGACCTCCCAATGGCCATCATCACACGGTGCCGCACCTTTAGTAACTTTTGATCCGTTTGAGCTAGAAATAATTTTATTTTGTTAAAATTTTCAGATTATGCAGAAGATTATGGATTATGTAGCAAATGCAGGAAATGTATAATTATGTGGAAAATGCCATGTCAGCAAGTGGTGGATGATGAGGTGTGAGAGATATTAAAGCATAGTATATGGTTTTTCAGTATGCTGGCAGCTTTGAAGACCTCTGCAGGTCCCCTGGTGGTATTTCTTATGATTATAGTCTGCTTTGCTAATTACTGCACTGGGTTGTGCAATCAGAAATTTTGTGTATAATTGTCAGCCTGAGCAGGCAATGGCTGGAGGGAGAGAAAAGTGGAAAAGTCTGCTGGGATGTGCATTCTTACTATAATCCCATATCTGAAAGTCACTGTGAGATATAAAGAAGTGGCCACAGTGTATAGATATTTGGGACTTCTAATGAGTAACAGATTTCTTCAGTTATTCCATGTTGGTTAATTTAGTGATTACTAGTTTACAGTTGCACAGTACAGGTGATGGATAACCCTTGCAGCAGATAGGTCTGAAGTGAATTTAAGAGGTGTAAGTTACAGATGGCTGCTGACTGCCGAATGTTATGGTACTCGCATTAGCATGGGCAGACATGTTATATATGAAATTAAATAACTCTATAATAATTTGGCAAGAGTAGGGGCTTCAAGGGCTGTTTAGGGAGGTCCGGCATACATTCCCTAACAAACTCTAGTAACAATAGGTATGCAGTTCCTCAAGGTGGATAAATCAATCAAGAGGTGGGAGGAAGGGGATCCTCCTTGTCGGAACTAGAGTCCTCACACACCCAGCAAGCTAGGTGTCATGCTTCATCATATGGACCTGCTCCTCGCCAGGTCGGGTCGGCACTGCAATACCCGACGGGCACGCGTAAAGGGGCTCTTTAGAGGAGATCTTTTGTTTCTTGCCGTATGGTGCTGTGGTTGTGAAGGGTCTAGGTGGTGTAGATGCGGTGAAAATGAGTGGTATTAAAAAAGGTTGGATAGTACAAATAAGACTTTTATTCAGGCTGGCTATCCACCTTGTTAAAAGCAAATAGAGTGGCCGCTCTCTGACTTTACGGTCCAATGGAGCTAGGTTCTACTCTCGTGGTCGACATATTTCGTGCAGAATGGTCGAATTTGATCCGTGGCATTTCTTCAGGATCTAGTGGGTGCACTAGCTACACGTGCTGCCTCATTTTTGACTGCTTCAATAACTCTGAGGGCTTATGCGCCCACTTCAATGCATATGTTGCCGAACCTGTCACAGAGAATCACAATCTTCAGGTGCACCAGTATTGACATGGAAAGCTATGTCAGTGGCCAGAGTTAGCAAATTGTGTACTGACTATTTTGGTGTTGCCCGTCTGAAGTGCCAATGTTAAGAGGCCCTTTTCACAGATAAAAGTTTATGTGGGAAGGAAAGAGTGAGCATGCATGACCAAAGACTCCCTGAAGAAGTATTGTATGGTGTACTACGATAAGTTTGATTTGTAAAAATGTATTTGGACCTAATTTACACTGTACGTACACTTTATATATACTTTGCACTATCAGTGTAGAAAGAAAGCAATTATAAAAGCAAAAAGTTCCATAGACACCTGAAAAACACTGTTTCTGTTGTTTTTAATGGCGCGAAAATGTGTAACCACTGATAAGCGTTTTTTTAGGGTATTGAAATCACTTAAAAACACTGAAAAAACCCACCAGAATTGACCAAAATAGAAACTGAAAACAGGAAAGCCTAATTGTAATTTAAGGTTTGTGTAGTATGAATCCACTTTTTTAAATTACTGACTTATCTCTATCTAATTTAGGATCATAGCAAATAAAGTGCTGTTATGTGGTCCTATGTAATTAATGTAATAAATGCAGAATACTTGGGAAACATTTGGAGTAGCGTTTTTATTGGGAGAAGTGTCGAAATGCTGGATGGTAGGAATATTATGGATACTCACGGATTCCTGAATTTTCCTTCACAGAAATATGAGGGAAATCTCTGATTTAGCCAAAGTTTGGTGTTTACAGGGCATTTTGAGTAGGTCAGGATATTGGAATCCACACTAGCCACACCACCCCAGACTACATAGATGCCTTGTTTTCAGAAATGTCTGGACCTGGCAGGATTCCCTGCATGCTGACAGAGCCCTGGCCTAAATAACACAGCTACCCACATCACAGGAGTAGATCACTTTGCAAGGCAAAATCGTGATGTTTCCTTGTGTCCTAGGAAACTTAAGAAGCCTTTCTTTTCACTGATGATAATTCAGTCACACAAGTGGGGTACTATTGGTACCAAAAGAAGTGTAGGAACGCTGTGTGGTGGGACATTTGTGGATCTCTGCAGATTCCATTAGCACGGTCTGCTCGCACTTTTGTTTTGGTGTACAACATCAGTGCACTCAGCGTGCTGGGGGTACAGCAAAACAGAAAAATCAAACTCAGGACTGGATGGTAGCATTTATCTTGCGTTCTGACTTAGATTTTAGAAAAGAAAATGTTTACATTGTTTCACATTAAATGTTTTCTTTTCTAGTACCGTGGACGACTTGTTAAATTCCACCACATTGTGAAGGTATGTGGGTGGAGGTCAACCGGTCGTTGCCTGCTCTAAAGCAGTTAAAACCCATAAAATCCATGCAGCCTGGTGTCTTGTCCAACAAGAATTAACAGCAAGCTACAGGGATATGATGGCCACATTGCACTAAGTTCTGTGTTCCATTGTTGCAGGGGAAATCCTCTGTTCCAGGCGTCCCGCAGGATGGTAGGTTTGTGGACTAGGGAACTGCAAAAAGCACAGTGTTAAAAAAAAGGTGACAGCTGTGTCTAATGGCCATGCACAGCCAAGAGAAAGTTTCAGTTGCCATACATGGTCTATGGAGAAGAGGGCTTAGAGAAAGAATAAACATTATCGAATAGTACAAAAAAGATAGAAGAAAAGATAGAGAGAAGAAAGAAAGGAGAGTAAATTGAAAAAAGCAGGAGAAAGCAGGAGAGACAGGCTTGGGAAGATATATGCAACAGAACATAGAACGCGCTAGTGGGGAAAAGGTTGGGAGAGGCATTGGAGACAGAGAGTAGAAGATAGAGGTATAATAGAAAAAGTAATAGAGAGCTTAAAGGAGCAAAATGAGAACTAAATACTCATGGAGAAAAGATGATTGGAGACTTTAAGTGGAATTTATAGCTTGTAGTGTTTTGGCTCATCCTACTGGGAGATGGAACTAGTATCCTCAGCCAGGCCACAGGCCTCCGTTGAACCTATTCTGGGCTCACACAGAGTCGCCTATCCTTTATCATGCTTACCGGTCTTGCTGGATTATGTCTAATGAAGGTATCTTTTTGTTGAACACCTTTTACAACCTACCTGTAAATATGAGGAGTGTATGCCAATGTCGGAGCCTCCTTTAAATTCTCGCAGTTTCGCTGGTGCTTTGGATCAAATCTAATGAACAATCCATATTTTTTCACAACTGCATAGAGAAATTCATTGTGGGACCCTCCCAAATTTCCCTTTAAAATGAAATCTAAATTCTATTCAGTTTTCACCAACGTTTCAGTCCTAAAAAGTTCAAAACACTCTAGTCACCACTATTTCCCCAAATGTTTTTGATGGATATGCTCCAAGCACTATGTAAAGTTATTTTTAAATTAGTGGCAAGTTAAATTAAAACTTCACTTAAGAAGTTGGGTGGAATTAAGAAACTCCAAACTTTACAAATCAGTTACAGTTTCCTAATGCTATCTGAAGTACGATTTGTCCTTCAGGGCCTTCCCTGCTGTGAACATTTCCTGCCGCAGAATGCTCCAGGTAGGACATCCTCCAGCAACTAAATGCTGAGTGTGGTGGCTAGACATCCACAACCTCAGGTAAGAGTGTGGGAGGAAGGGCTCTCAGCTGAGGCCAGCTTATTTTTATTTTATTTTTCAATAAAAAGAACTTCATATAAGCTTTACATTTTCACCAAGTTTGAAATTTTTAGAAAAAGTTGTGATTCTAATTCATAGGATTTAGAGTTGGGGTGTAGAAAGTTGAGTGTGCTTCAATAAGTAACTTAAATAAATCCAAGTATTTCTTCACGTAGAATCACACAGGGTGCAACCTGAATATCAAAACCTGAATATCGATCGCGCAGAATATCAAGGACCGAATACCAAATTCAAAATATCATTAGGTAGGTAATTATAAATTTACGATGCCTTACTCCACATATATGAACCTCTTTGTTGGGAAGGGAAGTCCTCTGCATGTCTCTGGAAAGAGTGCTTTTCCTTGCCCTATGCTGATCTCCAGGCATGTCACTCCCTGTTTACATGGATTGAGGCCCTAGAGCTTGGCTCTGAGGACAAGAGGAGGCATGCATAGTGCACCCCTATTTCACAGGGAGTGGCTACTGATCTCTCTCTACCTAGGCTGTGATAGACTGCCAGTGGTGGCAGCAATACATCTATAGTCAGGGATACCTGTATCCCTATCCTCTAACAAGGGTGAATGACTATCCCTCCTTCTGATCAAGTCTGTGCAGTCTCTTATACCTGTGATCCTGTTGCCTTTGTCTACCTTATGTGTGTTTGAGAGCCTGTGGGTGTAGTGGGGAAGGATGGTAAGTTGAGCCATTGTGTGTAATGTGAGCTGTTCTGCTGGACATTCCAGTTCTCCGGTACCCCTCCCAATTCCTTGAATGGGCTTGATGGTCTGGGGTAGACACTCGCTCTTTTCTGTGTTTAGCTGTCCTGACCCTTCTAGGAGGGAACCTTTCTGTTGGGAGATTGTCAGGCACCCCTGGTCGAGAGTTAATAAAAATAAAGAGAAGACAGTAGATCATACTTTGTAAGCTTTTGACACTCAGTGAACATGTGATAAATGTGCCTTGTGATTGAAGAGGCACCCAGGATTCAAAAGTAGCAGACCCTCTGATTGGATCAGCCTATCAATCAGAGGTGATAAAAGTCTGGCCTTAGCGGTCAGCTGTTGTTCAAAATTGGTCTATGATTTTGAGGAGACGACCCTACACGGGGTCCATCTGAGGAAGCCATTCACGGCCTGTGGTGTAAAGTCAAGATAAGATGCTTGATCACTGTTCCTGTGCACACCCATGAATAGGGGTTAACATGAGGACGTTTTCTCTGTGACGGATGGATTATGCTGCAAAGGAGTTTGCCAGTTTGACCAGAAGCAGCAGCATTGGCCAGAGTACCAGCGGTTCCTGTGAGATGGAGCTGGCGCTCTGAACAATGAAATTGCAGACAGCTGCTCAAGCTAAGGAAACTTGCATCACAGAGGCAGAGGGAGACGGGGAAGCTTAAGCCCTGTCTTTAAAGGTTGGATCACTTTGTCCAGAGCCCTCCCCTGTGCTGTAGAACTTTCTTTTTGTGATATTATGGGTGTTAGAATTGTCATCCCTAGGGTGGTCTTACCCCGCATTTTTTTCCCCTTTTTGCCTGGATCTTGACCGACATTTTTGTTGGACATAGGACTCTGGGCACCTTACCGCTGCTGAACAGTGCTGAGTTGCAGGTGCTCTCTCCTAACAACATGGAGGCTACAGGCCCCTGCTACTACGGAGTGACCACTGTCCTATCTGCGCACGAGTAGTTGGGATAAGGTTGGAACTTAATGTTACTGTAACCTTGACCGTCCCGCCTCTTGTCACCACAGAGTCCGGAGAGCCTTCTAGAACCTCCCAACCCCCCAGGTTGGCGCCAGGACTTGCTGCCTTTTTGGTAGGGACACCTGACCTAGGGGTATAAAAGTAAAGGAGAGAAACCTGACAAGTTAGTTACACCACTGGACCTGGGACCCTCCACTGGAGTAAAGGCTGCTGAGCTGGGGAGGCTACACTACTGAGGCTGACTGATCCTAGGTCCTGCTGCCCCAAGTCAGATGAGTTACCCTGCTTGCCTACTGACCTTGCCCTGTGTGAGGGGAACCAGGGACCCCAGCTCCAGTGTGCCTGCCCTGAACTATCACCAACTCTTTTCCTGCAACTGATATCTGCTACTAATACCAGCTCTGAGGTACTGTAAGGCGCTATGCCAGCTAAGCGCTGTGACTTAAATGAGCTGTGAGCCTGGGAGTACCACCGCCACCTGGAGGCCCTTGAGGTACGATCCTTGCGCTGTGACTTCAATGTGCTATGCCTTACATTTGCTGTGACTGAAAGGCACTGTGTCAGAACACGCCCTGTGTCCAAGTTCACCAATTACCCCCCCGCGCTGTGGAGAAGAGAAGCAATGGCGTGGGGGATTCACCGCCGCTGGCCGGGTATCTGCCTGCAAGGGCTTTGACCCCGAGAAGCGATGTGCCCAAGATACCCGCCGCGGCCCAGGCGCCGCTAAGCCGGAGGACGCTGTGGCCGAAAATCACTGCAGCATGCCAGGCGCTGCCAACAACGAAGACTGTGTGGTCCTGATCACCGCAGCAGCCCCTGATGCGAAGGGAGGGCCACCGCGGTGACTGCAGAGGGCGCGTTAGGCCTGAAGAGTGCAAATGGGAGTGTTGCTAGGCAACCGGGGCGCCAGCAGCATCATCGGCCCGGATTGGCTGCTGCACGATTGACCAGCCCTGAGGCCTGGTCCGCTTCAGGCGTTCACGTGAGGGGCTCTGAATGAAGAGCGGGAGCCCCAGAATTCCTCCTACCACCGTTTACAAGGCAGAGAAGTGATTCCCCCCCCCAGTCGCAGCCCTGAGTGAAGGGAGGAGCGGGCTGACTGGGGGAAGGGACGCTCTGCGCCTGCAAATGCCGGCGCTGTTGCAGTGATTGAACTTTCCCCCAGGACTGGTGCGGTGAGTAGGGAAGATCGGGCTTCCGCCCCCGCAGAGTGAGCAGTAGGGGTAGCCCCAGGGGCTCCTGGGCCCTGAAACACCTGGCACTAGACTCCCCAACACGAGTCAGAAATATCTGGGAGCTGCCCCCTGCTGCCGTGCCCTCTATGAATCGGCAATGAGCCTCTGCCTAAAAAGTGTCAGCTGCCTTAAATAGATGAAGGCATAACACCTGATGCCTGTATTGAATAGATGCCTACGAAATGTTGCCTGTCCTGAATAGATGTCTAAGAAATATGTTATGTCGTGAATCTCTGCCTAGGAAATACTGCATGTGTTGAAGATTTGTCTAAGGGTTGCTACCTGTAACAGAAGTGCATCTGCACTGATATAGCTACCGAAATGTTACCCTTGAATGCGCAGTGTTCCCTGCTTTACCTATCTGATTGGGCCTGATTACCTACCTTGAAGGGATGCTAGAGAATGTTCACCCATATTGCTTAGTGGTTTAAGAGTGTTTCCCTGCAGTGAATATCTGCATAGGAACTGCTGCCTGCATTGACCTGATGTTACAGAAACCGTTTACCCTGCACACTGTGCGAACTTTGCATTTCTAATCCTGACCAGAAGTAGATAAAGATACTTGTTCTAGTAAATGGAACTGGAGTGATGTCTCTTTATTGTGTGTGCTTTACTGTGTCAGTGTGAGAGTGTGCTGCACAACTACTTCGCACATAGCCTCAGGCGTGCCTACCTGCCTCGTGCCTAGATACCATGTCAGAGTCAGTGGTCCCTGGGACCATGGTTCTAACATGGAGGTATGAGGGTTTACTGGCATTCTGGCCAGCCACTACCCTCCAACAGTTTGCCAGTGACTACTGGACTAATAGGACATCAGTAAACTGTGCCAAGACATCAGGCACCTATGATCAGATCCTGGACGTCACGAGAGCGGTATCCTCGCTCAGGACGGGAGGGCACTTCTGTTTCTTTGGGTGTCGGATTATAGGCCTGAACAAGAACATTTGACTCAAATGCTGAAACTATCTCATTTTAAATAAAAGGCTTGGAATCATGTCTCTAGCTCATGAGAGCAACCCTGTATAACATGGTCTGTAAATAGATATGTTTATTATATGTTTACATGTTAACTGTGTTTCTATAGTGTTTAACGCCTAGGCGCTAAAATACTGTTTGGTTTAAGAACTCTGGCCCATAGGGTTGTAGAGACATCTGGTTTTCACTGTTATCCTAGTTTTATGTGTAGTATATTTCTCTTGTGTGTATGAAAGGTCTTTTCTTATATTAAAAGTAAAGCACGGACTGGACATTGATTTTATCAGCTGTGGCAGTGGAGGCCCCTCCGCAATGGCGAAAGAGCGTTGCCCTACTGCCTGGCTCTGAGCCAGCGAATGAAAAATAAACAATGTTCATGCATTGTTTTATTTTGCATTTGTCGGCTCTGAGCCAGCGTTGTAGTGATGGGCGGGGCCGAGGCATGGGAGGGGGAAGGAGGAGAGCTAGGTGCACTCCGCTCCTTAAATGCTCCTGTGTGTTTGGCCAGCCGTCTCAGGACGACCAAAACACACATGCGCACAAAGGTTTTCTCCAGCCCGGCTGCTCAATTCAGCCCACAGACTACCTGGCCTGAGCGGGGCATTTTTTCAGCCTACTATGGCTAATCCCTGCTCTGCTCTGCAGCACGGAAATTTGCTGGGAGTCTGTCTCAGGGGTTACTGGGACCAGGCAGGAAGAGGAGAGGTGGCGCGGCATGACACTGGAGGTGGCCGGCGGCTAAAGGTTATCTTTTTTAACAGAAATATAGTATTTCGAACCTCCCCTACACCTCGACCCCTCCCACCTTCCCTCCAGTCGCCCTATCACCCTTTTTTTATGGCCGCCTGCCGCTGGCTGATAAATACGGTGTGCACTGTATTCTGAATGTCTAACGCCACCTCACCTCCTTGAGCAACCTCAGACTGCTCGGTCTCGCTACCTGGAGAGAGTCGAGTGCTGGAGAGGAGCACTTGGATATCCAGTTTTGGGACCACTAGTACTGAGGCCCCAGGACACCAGCGGGGAATTCTCCAATTGATGAGATTGGAGCGCAGTAACTACCAGGTGCCCAGGAAGCCGGGTCCAACACTATCCGATATATAAATATATATTTAAGGTATGGAGATATGGAGTTAAGAATAGTAAACCTTTCGATATTCTGTTGTCTATATTCTTTTACCTTCTGGAGGGGTCGATATTCAGCAGTACAACCAGTATTTTGGGAAAGAATGAACTTACAGTGCACAGCTTTAATGTTTGGTCATAGTGGAGGGCCATGCCACCCTAAAAATAAACTTCTGGCCACGAGCCTGCTGGGGGGGGATTATTAAGAACCGATTAGAAATCAAAGTATACGAAATGCTTTAAGTCAGCTGAATGCTTAGGGCTGTTCATGATGACCCACGACTACAGCTCAAGAAGAAAGACTCAGCAGTAACTCGCCTTTTACAGTAAACAAAAACAGATGTGTTATCAAGAACAGCTTGGCAAGGTTTCATTGCAGGAACAAAGTTTGCTCCAGGGGAAGTATTTTACAAATTCTCAGAGCACTGAGAACAGATAAGTAAATACACGTGGCCTCCTTCCATGTCTGTACTTTAGTCATCATAAATGTCTTTTAATTAGTTTTAAGTCTGATTAATTGCTAAGCCGCCTCTGGCTCTGTCTAGCTCCTATTTTTATGGGTTTGACTTGAATGCTCGCACACCTCCTTATTTACTTGATCAGCCGCGACGCTTGGCGTCCTTCAGGTTTTGAGCCTCTGATTCTACGTTCAAATGGTAGCAGGGCGTGGTTGCAACACATAGGGTCATTGCATCATTACAGTATAACTCGAGGTGCAGTCACTTCCACAGGACTAGCTATTAGTGATATAGTAGGCATTCCTGCCACTTCCGGACATATTCAGAGAACCCCAGACCAGGGACAGGGGGAAGCGGTGTGAGAAAAAAAGGTAAACGAAACAGTAAGAAAGTCAACAAAAGGCAAATGAAACAGGTGAAGTTTCAAGCACTCAGTTTAATTCCAGATGCTGTTACCCACAGGAACCTTAATGCTGGAAAAGCCGTATTTGTCCAGCCAGTTTAGCACACACTGATGCCGCGCAGAATCAGATTTTCAGCTGTAGATGGATTGTCGGGGTCAGGGCTACCATTCAGGGAGAGCCTGACTGGACAGCAACGTTTTAAACCCTGAGAGAGCGCAATTTGAATACAAAGTATATAGTAACCATATCTAGACGTATATGTTATAAACGTAGGAATGAAACGCATATCGTAATGTAAAGTTGGCGACTATAGCATAAAGGCCAATGAATGTGATAACGTGGTATAGGAAATGTAAATGTATTCACACGTTGAAATGCATTAGATTTAGAAGACCCGTATACATGAAGGGTAAATGTATAGAAATGTGTAGAGATGCTTAGAAAATGTAGGAACGTGCACAGTAGAATTCGTGTACGTGTGTAACTTTAAACATGTGTAACGTGAAATGGAGAAGCGGCGAGAAATAACGTGGAAAGATGTAAACGTGGAGAAACGTGGATAAATGTATAAGAGAACTCACATAAAGATGTAACCAAGGAAAATGCATAAGTTATATTCTATGCAGTCGTATTCTATGAATTTCGTATATTTGATGTAGAATGTATATAAGTATAACTAGGGCCTTTGCTGAAGTACGAATATATAAATGTATGCAAAGGTTATACTGTGTAGAAGGTTTCTGTAGGAATGCTGGAAGAAGTTTAGGTCATTTGTGTTTGTAACCTAACTGGTCAAGAGTTTGAAGGAGCATAGTCACATGAATGTAATTTGGAGGACTTGTGAAGGTCGTAAATAGCTTGATGTGGACGTGAGAGCCGAGAAGTCTAGCACTTGTTAGATTTAAGGTGACAATGCCGGACGGAGCTTATTGCTCGAACGTGAGGAGAGACACTTTGAATGTAGACTATGTTTTGACAAGACCATTCACAGGACCTAGCAGGGTCAAGTTAAGAGACATAAAGTTAAGGCCTTGTCTAAATCCATATGTTACACGATCTGTAAGAAACAGTAAAAGTCGACGATGAAATGATGAAGATGACATCCAAAGGAGAAGGGTCAACTTAACGGACGACGCAAAGAATGGACCAATGGAAGAAGCAGGAAGTTGACCTCATCGGGGGAAGTCCGTGGTGGGCGTCAAGGGGCGTTCCACCCACACTGTGATTGTGTATTTTAGGGACAGCACCCCGGGGAGGAGGTAGCAATTGGCAATTGGGAGATTAGGAACAGCGAGACGAATTGCTCAGAGCGAAGGCAAGGGTAGATGCCTTGAGCAGATGCGCTGAGACATCAGAGCGCAAGGGAGCAGTAGGCCGAGGACCCTTAGAGAGCGGATGGGTAGGCAGATAGGGTACTGCTTCTGAAACTTAAGATTTCCTTTAGAGGCTAAGAGAGTTTGAACTTCTTCGGGAGTCAAACTGCTGACACCTTTTTAGGGAAGGAACTTGCGAAGTAGGGACGTCACATAGCATAGAGTAGGGACAGTCTAACTCGATTATTGTTTTTGTCCTACTGCAGATGACGCAAAAGGAACCACTTCACACCGAAGCTTAAAGCAACTGATATTTTAATTGATTTTGTATTTTGTATACTTTGAGATTTTATCCCGAGTGGATTGTATCGCATTCAAATTAACTTTATATAAACTTTTAAAAACCTCATCAGTTGTAAGTGGTTCTTCAGAGTGGCGTCAGTTAATTGGGGTTTGTCTAACCAATGCGGGGGTGGTCCTTTCCTCAATGACAGATAAAAGCGGTCCAAAACAGATGAATGAGATTCTTTATTAAATTTATCATAATCATAAATTGATATCAAAATCTCGTTCCCCGCAGTTGGTAGCAGAGGATGGTTATCTTCTTGAGGAAGACGACCTAGGCCAGGTTAGTTTACCCCAAGGTCCCTAGTCATCGTCGACCAGAAGAAGAATTCAGCCGAAGACGGTGCTGACGGTGCGTCGAGAGAAAAGCAGCAGAGTCGGTCGAGAGTGAGTATAAGGGTCATGCGTTGTAAGATTGCGGTGTTTTATGTTGTTCCTGTGTTGTAATGTCAAGCGGAGTTGAATGCCTGTAGTGTGATTGAGGGAAGGTTGTGAGCGCGCGCAACCGGATGAAATCTTATGTCCAGAGGACTTAAGTGGTTCAGGTGTATCGAACACCTAGAGTAATTTGTCTACCATTGAAAGGGGGTCATGAGGTACCATTGATTTCCCGACAGACCGATGATAGGGGGAGCGTATGTGTGAGTGAATGAGTAGCGGACGCTGGTCGTACGTCTACTGTGTGTAGGTAACCTATCAGTTGAGGCAAGTGTCTGACCGTAAGAGGAAAGACGCGGTGCCAGTTGAGGTAGCAATTACAGTTAGACTGTGGCCGTACAGTCAGAGAAAAGTGATCGCTTGGACGGAAGTAGTCATTTTTCAGTGTATGAATGAAAACGCATATGAAATCGTGAGACGAGTTGAGAAACGAGGGAAGCTGCTGAAGAAGAGACAAGTGACGTCAGCGTAGAGCCGCGCTGAGATCGGTCGGTTAGTGTAGAACCGTGTTGGGATAGGCTGATTAGCGAGAGTCGCACAGGGATTGGTGGTTGTATCAGGACGCAAATAAGTAAGAAATATCGTACGTGATCAAAATGAAGTGTTTCAAGGGTTTAGGAAAAATCTTTAAAAAGAAAAGGAGAAATTTATATGCCGGAGAAGAAGCTCCACCAGAAGGCACACCAGCATATCATATGGCAGTAAATGTAGGCTTACATTCAATATTGTGGATTTCCGAGTGGCACAGGCTAACTGAAGGGCAAAAAGAACTAGCGTTTCCAAGATTTGGAACGTTTAAAGTAGAAGTGTTGAACCAACTGAAGGCGACGATGCTTTCAATGAGACCTCTACCGAGGCCAACACAATTTGAAGCTCTTGGTGTGTGGTTTAGAACAGCACACGAAAAAGGCGTAAAGAGGCGCCAAGAAAGGGTGAGACGATCGGTAAAGGCAGTGCAGGATGCTAAATGGGACGATGAAGCTAAGAAATGGAGGGTACAAAAGATAGAAGCGGACAAACTGTTCACCATGATAGAGGCTACGGGAGAAAGGAAACCTCTAGAACAAGTGGATGAGGAAAGCGAGTCGGAGGAGGATCTAATAGAAAGGTTGTTAACAGACAGACCACCTCCATACAGCGGTGAACTTGCGAGTCCCATATTACCGCAAGTAGACGGAACTAGGTGGGGGGAATATAAGTCGATCCCAGTAACAGAGTGGGACGCTACTAAGACTGTAGAGATACCCCAAACTAGTCCTGAACAGAGAGTAGTGGGAAGATTTGTGGTCCAGAAGGTGCCGGAGACGCAATGTGCTAGGTCATACCAAATGCCGGACGCTTTGCAGGTCCCGGTCACCATAGGCCCTATTGTGTCAATCTATAACCCAGAAGGGGTCCAGCAGGAGGAACAGGCACGATGGGACAATGAAAGAGCGGAAGAGGAGAATAGGAATGCCACAATGAACTCCCACAGGCAAATACGAGCACCAATAAGTCGGAGTACCCCATTAGATTCCGCAACGGGTCCCAGGGTAGAACAGAGAGGGCGAAGAGGACCAATGGATTTGAGGGGTCCTAAACCAAAAACCCATAAGGAATTAAGGGAATACCTGAGAGAATGGGACGCTGCCGAAGAGGCTCGGAATAAAAGTCTAGAAATGGGATCCGAGTGGAGAGAGCAGGATAATAGGATTCTCTCTCATTGTGGAGCTGGCGAAAGCAGCCCCGAGTGGGAGGGAGGAAGCCAAGAGAGCAGAAGGGATACTTATCCTACTGATAACAGCAATAGGCTAATGTGCGAAGACAGAAGCGCAGGGTGTGGCGAAGTGCCTCGCGTCACCTTCAGTGAAGGGGAACGTAGGACACAGGAGTACCAGAATACCTTTAGGTGCACACACCATGCCCCAGGTGAGAATGCGAGACATTGGAGTCACGGAAATATGGAGAGTCGCGAAGCGTCTCGACATACATCCGGGGATAGTGGAAGGAGTCATGAGAATTTAGGGAGTCGCGAAACATCTCGCCATGCATCCGGTGATCACGAAAGAGATCACGGGAACACGGAAGACCGGCGAGGGCCTTTCATATTGTTAAGCGACACCAGACGACAAGCAAGTTATAATGGGTTAGAACAGAACGGTGGATCCTATCTCACATCTGGAGAAACCGAGCCGAAAAATCGGAACGTAGGGTTGAGGGACGGAGCATTATTCCACCATACCCCACGTGGAGATGGAAAGGCTTGGGATCTAGAAGGGTGGGAACGAAGAGATGAAAGAAAGACTCCTCATAACTCACCTGTGCTCAGGCGTAGGGCGCATAGTGGAGGTGAGAGGGATATGAGAGAAGAACATAGAACTGAAATGCTGAAAGCTGAAATAAAAGCAAAACGGCTAGACGTGATGAGTTTGAAGGCAGATCTGGATGAATTGATTGATGGCACAGTGGCACTAGAGAGATTAGACTCGTATACACCAGATGAGATACTGTTTCTATCCAAAGATATTACTCGAAGAGCGAGGTCAGTTCATGAGAACTTATCTAATTTAGCAAACAGGTACATGGTAGACCTGTCACGAACTAAGGCTTTACAGAGTAACCATAGGCTAACTTGCACGGATCAGGATTTGGATGATCGCAGAACGATCGCGCTGAAAGTACACATAAGGGAATTGATCGTAAGTATCAGAATATGGAGAGATCTAGATAGATGGGAGGAAAGATGGTCCAGAAAGGGCTCTGTTAGACGGAGTGTACTTGAGGGCTCCCAGGACACGGGCTTGATGCGAATGGAAGCCTTCCCTTTGCGAGAAATCGCGAATGGAAGCTACGTTCATGTGCCCTGGAGTAGGGGGGATTTGGCGGCATTCACCAATTCCTTCCCAAAGCTTAGGGATAATCCTGTCGAGTGGTATAAGCAGGTAGAAAGATTCGTGAAGATCTCGAAGGTACTGTGGATCGATTTGAACACACTGTTCGATATCGTAGTACCCGGAGACTTGTGGACGGCGTGCAAGCTTAGTGTTGAATGGCCCACTTGTGAGCCATCAAGAGACGCCAGGACGAATGGTCCATCTGATAGAGTCATGGAAAAATACGAGAGAGTAATAACATGGCTAAAAGAGAAAGTGCCGGTGCAAGACATAGACTGGGTAAAGATAGATCGAACTACTCAGGAGCCGAAAGAGACAGTGCATGAGTTTTACGAGAGATTGCTGAAAGCATTCAAGCAATACAGCGGGTTAGATGTGATGGATCCCAAGGACATAGGACAGTTTGTTTCAAAGTTTGTCTTAGGATTGAGACCAGAAATATGCCTAATGATCCAACAGCATCTGATCTGTTGGCAGAACAAACCTTTAGATGAAATTCTGAGGTATGCAAGGTACTGTAGTGACGAGATAGACTCTAAGGCAAAGAAGCTTAAAGAAAAGTTAATGCTAGTGCAAATGCAAGCTGCTGGAAAGGATAAACAGCGGCAACAGGTAACAGGAACGCAGGCAAAGATACAGAATAATCAGAGTAGAGATGAGGAAGAAAGACCAAGACCAAGAATGGATATTGCGACACTGAAAAAGACGACGAGATGCCATCAGTGTAATGAGGTGGGACACTGGCGACGCGAGTGTCCTTACAACGTTGAGACAGGGGAATTAGAGCAGGAGGAGGAAGAGGTTCAGAATAACGTGGTTAAGGGAGCCACAGTCCCGAAGGGCAAGTTTGTCAAAGGGGGGACTCAGACTCCTCGAGCCCCGTTTCCTCAACCACCTCGCATCTCGAACGGAGGGAAAACCTACAGACAGATGCCATTGTTTGTAGGAGGAGAGGAATGTTACTACGTTGATCCTCTTACAGGGCAGCGGGCGAATAGGGAGGAAGATTGTACTCTAGGAGCCGCTTTGGAAGTAGATCAGAGAGGACCATACGTAGAGGCTGAAATAGCGGGATGTCCTACAACCTTTTTGGTGGATACAGGGGCCACTCGATCCACGTTAAGATCTGCAGTAGTCCCGGGTCTGCCAATGTCAGGAGAAACGGTTCAGGTGGTAGGAGTTGCAAACAAGAGGATGACGAATCCTCTGACCGAACCAGTATCAGTGAGAATAGGGAATTACAATGACGAACATCAGTTTGTGATCTGCGATTCTAGTCCTGTGTGCTTATTAGGGAGAGATTTGCTGTGCAAATTGAATTGCACGATACATTGCACACCAGAAGGAGTAGAAGTGCAGACCAATGATGAGGATGCAGATTTTAAAGTTGTAAACTCGAAGGAGTGTGTGGAACTATATCCTTCTTTAACAGTGGAGGAACTTCCGCAAGATTTAAGGGAGAAGGTCTCAGCTGAGGTATGGGATTTTACTGGGGAAGAAATAGGATTGATCAAGGGAGTAGAACCGGTAAAAATCTTGGTAAGACCCCATGCTGAGTATCCAAGAACACCACAGTATAAGCTAACGCCAGAGACGATTGCAGGGATTAAGCCTGTGATCGAATCCATGATTAAGCAGGGAATACTGAAGGAGATCGTGGGAAGTCCATGTAACTCCCCGATCATGGGTTTGCAGAAACCTAGTGGAAAATACAGAATAGTGCAGGATCTTCGAAAGATTAATAACATTGTTGTCTCATGTTGTCCAGTGGTACCGAATCCATCAGTGATATTGTTTCAGATACCGTTCCAAGCTGAATGGTTTACCGTGATAGATTTGTGCCAGGCTTTCTTTTCGATACCGTTAGATGAAGAGAGCCAGTATCTTTTCGCTTTCAAGCTGGAAGATCGCGTCCTAACATGGTGTCGTATCCCTCAGGGGTATACAGAAAGCCCATCGATCTTTAACCAGTTATTGAAACGAAATCTTGAGAGTCTAGTACTGCCCAAGAATTCAGTTCTAGTCCAGTACATAGACGACCTCCTAGTTGCGTCAGAAACTGAGGAAGCTTGCAGAGAAGACACCATCACTTTGTTAAATCACTTGGCCGAGAACGGACACAAGGTGTCTCCAAGTAAATTGCAATATTGTAAGACTGAGGTGCAATACTTGGGCCACAGGATTGAAAAGGGAAAGCGGAAGGTGTCTCCAGACAGAATAGAGGCGATTATGAAAATGAACGCGCCTACGACACAAAGAGAAGTCAGGATGTTTCTAGGCATGGTTGGTTATTGTCGACAGTGGATAGCAAACTTTTCGCTGAAGGCAAAACCGTTATTACAACTGACGCACAAAGGAGTAAGTGATCCGGTACCATGGGACAATGATTGTTTGATGGCGTTTTTGCAGCTGAGGGAGGACTTATGTCGTGCCCCGGCTTTAGGAATGCCAGATTATAAGAAGCCTTTTTTGCTTTACTGCTGCGAAAGAGAGGGATGCGCTTTAGCGGTATTAGCACAGGTCCATGGAGATGCGCGCAGGCCAGTGGCGTACTTTTCGGCTACATTAGATCCAGTAGCCGCAGCGTTGCCCGGATGTCTCAAATCCATAGCTGCAACGGGTGTCAGCATTGAAAGATCTGAAAGCGTAGTCATGGGTCATCCGTTAGAAGTCTATGTACCACATTCTGTAGAACTGTTAATGACCAGGACTAAGACTCAGCATCTGACGAATAGCAGGCTCACACGCTACGAGCAGGTCATACTGGCTGCCGAGAATGTGACCCTAAAGAGATGCTCTGTCTTGAATCCTGCAACCTTGATGCCACTTCCGAATGAAGTGGACGACGAAAATTGTACAGAACATGACTGCCTCGATGTAACTGAACTATGTACCAAACCGAGACCCGATATCGTAGATGAGCCATTGACAGACCCAGACGAAATTTTCTTCGTCGATGGTTCATGCGTAAGAAGCGATGTCGGTCAGCTGAGAGCAGCTTATGCAGTATGCACGATTACCAGAGTTATAGAAGCCGCTTGCCTGGAAGGAGTACACTCCGCACAGGTAGCTGAAATTGTGGCTTTGACTCGTGCTTGCTTAGCAGGCGATAGACTTCGAGTCACTATATACACCGATAGCCAGTATGGTTTCGGCGTAGTTCATGATTACGGGCAGTTGTGGTCTCAAAGAGGTTACATGACCTCCTCGGGTTCTCCTATTAGGAATGGAGAATTCGTGAAACTACTGTTAGAGGCTTTGCAAAAACCTATGGCCATAGCTGTGGTCAAATGTGTAGCTCATACAAAAAATACGGACTTTGTATCACTGGGAAACAAGTATGCAGATGAGGTAGCGCGTTATTGCGCAGAGCAGGGATATTCTCACACTGATGTAGAAGTGGGGGGAGTCCAGGAAAGAACTGAATTGACCATGTTGTTAGACACGGTGGATACATGGGATGAGTTGAGAGCTGTACAGGAAAATGCACCCGATGATGAGAAAAGGGGCTGGGAAACAGCAGGGTGTGAAAAAAGAGAAATGGATTTCTGGGTGTCTGCCGATGGAAGGGCAGTGTTACCAAATGAACTCATTAGTCCAATGGCAAGGAAATTGCATGGATCAGCACACATAGGAAGAGATGCTATGGTGAGAGTATTCAGACAAACGTGGTTTAACCCTAAATTTAGAGTAGCGGCAGAAGCAGTGTGTCAGCGATGTACGATCTGTCAGCAACTAAATGTGGGAAAGAGAACACCAGTTACCTTGAGTCACATAGGAAGGTCTGGGGGGCCTTTCAATAGGATGCAGATTGACTTCATAGAAATGCCTCCATGCAACAGACTCAGATACGTGTTAGTGATTGTCTGCATATTTTCTAGATGGGTCGAGGCTTACCCTACACGTAGATGCGATACACTTACAGTAGCAAAATTGTTACTTAGAGAGTTGATACCGAGATTTGGGGTGCCATCCTCTTTGGAATCGGACAGAGGAACTCATTTCAATAGCGAAGTGGTGAAGATGCTATGTTCAGCTTTGAATATCGATCAAAAGTTACACTGCAGCTATCGACCAGAAGCTTCAGGGATCGTAGAGCAAATTAACAGTACTATCAAGTCCAGACTGGCTAAAGTTTGTTCATCGACATCCCTGAGTTGGCCAGACGCACTTCCAGTAGTTCTTATGAGCATACGTAGCACACCTGATAGAAGAACAGGTCTCTCTCCACATGAAGTGCTAATGGGGAGAGCTATGAGATTGCCATCGGTTCCGACTGCAGCGCTAGTGAACATCACAGACGATTTGATCTTGGACTACTGCAAGGGACTATCTGATGCTGTTAATTCTGTGTCCCTCCAGGTCCAGGCTGCAGAGGTTCCATCAGTACAAGATTTGTGCCATGACCTGAGTCCAGGAGACTGGGTCCTGGTGAAGAAACATGTCAGGAAGAACTGCTTAGACGTGCGTTGGAGAGGACCGTTTCAAGTCATACTTGTAACGAATACCGCAGTGAAGTGTGGAGGTCTGCCAAACTGGATACATGCCTCACACACCCGAAGAGTGCCAACACCTCCAGAAGAAACAGCTCCTCTCTCGGATGAGAATCCGGCGGGAAGCGGAGAAGCCATAGAGGGGGAAAGCCAAGCTGTGGAGGTGATCGAAGAAGCTGAAACTGTGTTGGAACAGGACGACGGAGGTCAGGACACTAGTGGGACCGAAGTCGCCTCAGGAGAAGAAAGTAATTGGGAATCCGACACAGATATCGAGCAAGCTGAGAGTGACCAAGAGACGGGTCCTGGAACAAGGATCGGAAAGACGGAAAGCAAAGAAGCCAGTTGGCCGGAGAGAAGGAAAAGGCCAAGTTCGGAAAGGAAAAAGGAAAGAACTCTTGCCCCGATCGCTGAAGAATCGGATCAGGAGGAAGAGACGACAGATTCAGGAACTGAGAGTCCACGAAGATCAAGAAGGGTACGTGTGCCCAGCAGAAGGTACGCCACCCCAGAGTGGACTTATCTAGCAGATGTATTGGGGACAGAAATCTGGGAGAGTGAAGAGCGTGAAAGTAACCACTCTCGATCCAGTTGTGACAGTGGAGATATGGATGTTGGCGCCTGGACTCGAGACTGAGGGGTTACTGACTTTCACACTTCCCATACCCCCACGTCTGAGTAAAATTCAAGATCTAGTACTAAAGAGATTACAGTTTCCAACGGCTGGTCAGCAAATGACCGAAGAAGAAGAGAAAATTATTCGCTTTGAACTATTGATCATTGTTGTGAAAGCTGCAGGTCCGAAAATAATTGTTGATGCATAAAAGACTTTTGTACGTATGTTATAAAGAAGAAGATAACCTAGCGCCGAGTGGAAAGAAGAATAAACTTAGGGATTACCTTTAGAGGACGGAGAAGGGCTAGGGTTGTCTGCTGCTAAGAAGAGAAAAAGACATTGTTGTGAAAAGATACCTGTTGATAAAAAGCACTTTTAAAGACTGTAAAAGCAAACAAGCAACCAAAGACTGAGAAGAAAACTTTCGCTGGAGAACGAGGTACACTGTTTGATAACATGGAGAACGGCAACCCAAACAGAAAAGCTAGATGTATAGTAGGTACACTTATAGCAATAGTGATATTTCTCATAATCATAGTAGTAACGATATCTTACATGACAGGACATGAGAATGATAAAAGAATAGCAAATGTAAAAATTGTAACGACTTTGAAACCTGCTCTTGTAGGGAAGAAGGAGGAGAGCACTGTTATACGTGAAAAGGCGTTACTTATAGGTGAAGCTCGTAGATTACATATAGATGAGTCACAGGGAAATTTTAGGTCAAATGCATATGCCAAATTATTGTACGAATATATCGATGCCATGGAGGCCAAAGATTGCTACGTTTGTATGCAATTGCCGGCTTCTGTAGACGAAGGCATTAGATATCACCATCTCCCATTGACTTATGGGATAACATGTAGTTTACTGCTTAGTATATTCTATGGTAGAGAAGGGTTTGAGTACTACTTTTCAAATTATGATTCGGTACTGCCTGAAGTTCCGAATTATAAGCAAATGAATAAGTGGGACTACTACAAAAAGGAAGATAGACTGGCTAAATTCTTTCTTCCTTGGGACACATTAGATACATCTTATGCACGTAGAAATAATCTGACTTGCAAAGTATCAGAAGTAGAGAAAAGGTTTATAGCACAAGTAGATGATCGATGCAGAAGGCAGAAGATTCTAAAAATGTCAGGACAATGGAAAACAGATTGGACAGAAGAAGAGAAGGCACATAAAAAGAAAGGTAGCAATGGTCCAATAGCATTGGATAGAACGCAGAAAGGAAAGTTATGTTTAACTCGAAGCAAAACGTATTATGAGAGTGAATTTGTAGGTGAAGTTAGTTGCGAGCACTCTTTTAGGTTAGAGCACTACACGAAGGATTTTATGAAAGGGATGCAAGCTATTCCGAATGTGTATTTTGTATGTGGGAGAAATGCCTATGTAAAACTTCCAGACAATTGGTATGGTTCGTGTTACTTGGCAATTGTCTTCCCCAAAATATATCATGCAAAGGATTTAGCGATCATAGAAGGAAAGGCTTCGAGGAGAACGAAAAGGGAAGTAGGAGATGCAGAAGTAGTAGGAGATGTATTTGGAGCGATGTTTCCATTGTTAGGTTTGATTCTTAACGATGTTAAGATTAGAAGGTTAGCGACAGTCGTGGATAGATTGTCTGCCAGCACTGCAAGATCATTAATGTTAGTAGAGGGTGAGATGCAGTCGATTAGAGCAATGGTTTTACAGAACAGACTTGCTTTAGATGTAATATTAGCAAAAGAAGGCGGAGTTTGTAAGGCTTTGAAAGTTCAGGAATGTTGTACTTATATTCCTGATAATTCAAAACCACTTGAGAAAGTCATACAGAACATTACACAGATTCATCAAGAAATTGAAGATTTGTCAAAAATAAATGTTTGGGAAAAAGTAGGAAATGGAGTGGGAAAGGTTGGAAGTTGGTTTGCTAATCTAGGCCAAAATATAGTTTGGTATATTTTAAAGCCTGTATTAATAGTATTAATTTGTATAATTACATTAGTAGGTTTAGTAAAATTGTATAAATGGTATAGGTCGAACCAGTTACAAAGATCGATGAGAGACCAAGAAAGGAGACTAGCTGTTCTACAAGATCAACAGTATAAAAGTCTGAGAACACTTGAATCGATAAAAAGAGGAACTGATGTAACTAGTTCGGTATAAGTGATGTATTCAAATTGCTTTTAGTGATGACTCCTAAAAGTCATCAAAGGGGGGAACTGAGAGAGCGCAATTTGAATACAAAGTATATAGTAACCATATCTAAACGTATATGTTATAAACGTAGGAATGAAACGCATATCGTAATGTAAAGTTGGCGACTATAGCATAAAGGCCAATGAATGTGATAACGTGGTATAGGAAATGTAAATGTATTCACACGTTGAAATGCATTAGATTTAGAAGACCCGTATACATGAAGGGTAAATGTATAGAAATGTGTAGAGATGCTTAGAAAATGTAGGAACGTGCACAGTAGAATTCGTGTACGTGTGTAACTTTAAACATGTGTAACGTGAAATGGAGAAGCGGCGAGAAATAACGTGGAAAGATGTAAACGTGGAGAAACGTGGATAAATGTATAAGAGAACTCACATAAAGATGTAACCAAGGAAAATGCATAAGTTATATTCTATGCAGTCGTATTCTATGAATTTCGTATATTTGATGTAGAATGTATATAAGTATAACTAGGGCCTTTGCTGAAGTACGAATATATAAATGTATGCAAAGGTTATACTGTGTAGAAGGTTTCTGTAGGAATGCTGGAAGAAGTTTAGGTCATTTGTGTTTGTAACCTAACTGGTCAAGAGTTTGAAGGAGCATAGTCACATGAATGTAATTTGGAGGACTTGTGAAGGTCGTAAATAGCTTGATGTGGACGTGAGAGCCGAGAAGTCTAGCACTTGTTAGATTTAAGGTGACAATGCCGGACGGAGCTTATTGCTCGAACGTGAGGAGAGACACTTTGAATGTAGACTATGTTTTGACAAGACCATTCACAGGACCTAGCAGGGTCAAGTTAAGAGACATAAAGTTAAGGCCTTGTCTAAATCCATATGTTACACGATCTGTAAGAAACAGTAAAAGTCGACGATGAAATGATGAAGATGACATCCAAAGGAGAAGGGTCAACTTAACAGACGACGCAAAGAATGGACCAATGGAAGAAGCAGGAAGTTGACCTCATCGGGGGAAGTCCGTGGTGGGCGTCAAGGGGCGTTCCACCCACACTGTGATTGTGTATTTTAGGGACAGCACCCCGGGGAGGAGGTAGCAATTGGCAATTGGGAGATTAGGAACAGCGAGACGAATTGCTCAGAGCGAAGGCAAGGGTAGATGCCTTGAGCAGATGCGCTGAGACATCAGAGCGCAAGGGAGCAGTAGGCCGAGGACCCTTAGAGAGCGGATGGGTAGGCAGATAGGGTACTGCTTCTGAAACTTAAGATTTCCTTTAGAGGCTAAGAGAGTTTGAACTTCTTCGGGAGTCAAACTGCTGACACCTTTTTAGGGAAGGAACTTGCGAAGTAGGGACGTCACATAGCATAGAGTAGGGACAGTCTAACTCGATTATTGTTTTTGTCCTACTGCAGATGACGCAAAAGGAACCACTTCACACCGAAGCTTAAAGCAACTGATATTTTAATTGATTTTGTATTTTGTATACTTTGAGATTTTATCCCGAGTGGATTGTATCGCATTCAAATTAACTTTATATAAACTTTTAAAAACCTCATCAGTTGTAAGTGGTTCTTCAGAGTGGCGTCAGTTAATTGGGGTTTGTCTAACCAATGCGGGGGTGGTCCTTTCCTCAATGACAGATAAAAGCGGTCCAAAACAGATGAATGAGATTCTTTATTAAATTTATCATAATCATAAATTGATATCAAAATCTCGTTCCCCGCAACCCCTTTCAGATTTACGTGGCGGGATTGGGGAACCAAAAGCAGCCCTGGCAAAAATACACATGCCAGCTCTGCTCCCTTCCTCGTTCTCTCTCACTTTCCATCCCTCTGATCTCTCTCTCTCTCCATTCTCTGTTGTTTCCCTCTCTGATCTCTTTCTATCTACCTGTGTCTCTCTTGAAGCCCTCTGTCAATGCTGTGGTTAGTCTGGAGGAGCTGGAGAAAGTGACCGGTGCTCCAGAAGGCTCCATCCCACCGGGGAAATGCCCGGTGGATTTAAAGGACGGTCCAGCATTGGAGGTGGTCTTGCTGTTGTCACAGGTTTGAAGGTAGGTTGTTGCAAACGTTAGGGCTGCATGTTGCCAGGGTACCCTTCTTATTGCAAGATACTGGACTGATCCTGTTTCTAGACACCAATCTTACATTGAGAGGTTGTTTGTAGTTGTTGAAAAGATTAGATAGGTATCTCAGACCAGCGGCCGCCGGCAATGATCATAGGTAGGTTTTTTTTTTAAATAACCTTCTCTCTGCTTCCTCGCCTCAGTTGTCTTCCTTCGCTCAGCCTTACCAGAAGCACACCCAGGCGACCAGTCGGCCAATCACAACACTGCCTTAGTAGCAGACTGGGTACCTGGAAATGTTCTCCATATAGGCTAAAGCTACTTGCATGGAGAACATGCGAAGTGCGCAAGACTCTTTTGGGTGGCCTGAGAGGACTGGCCAAGCCGTCATTGTGCACTTTAGGAGGTTGCTATCACTCCTCCCCTGCCCCGTCCCCTAACGCAAAGCAGGTGGAATGAGGAGAAAATAGAATGATAATAGCGCAAGTTAATATAATTGTATTTTCCCTTTGAGTCACTGCAAAAAAGCAGGGGGCAATGCTCCTACGCCTTAGCGGAGGAGCCACCTGTCTCGGACACTAGTACAAATGTGTCCTGGGGGAATGCGAGGACATTGTCAATAAATGATAAACCGATCTATTGTCCATTTTTAGGTAAAAGTTTCAGCAATTGGTAATTGTTTCTGGCACTCTCTCTCTAATATAGTTTTGTAGCAGATGGCAAATACCCCAAAATGTGTGGGTTTTCATGTTTTTGTGATACATGAAGGTACCCAACACAAGCCAATGGATATTAGCATTTTTATAGATTGGTGTATGCCTGTCGGCTCTAATTGTTTGTTGCGGCGGGTTCATAGAACTGGAAATTTACAGGCATGTTAGTGTGCATGAAAGTTTTCTTTACATGGAAATTTGCTTTCTTTGTAAAGAAATACCTTCAAGTAAAATACCTGGAATAATGGGTTGTTAGTGCCACGTTCTCCCCACTCCTTGCACCACATGCAAGATCAAATGGGCAGCGAGTATGGGAAGAGGGAATTTATCACAGTGGGAATGAAGACTCCCATTGAGCTCAACTTTGTGTCCTTATACTAAATCTGTGATTTAAAATGTTTACGGATCCTGGATCCTGGTGGCATATGCTAATATATCACTTTATTCCATCAAAAGCTCACCTTGGAACACTTAAGTGACAAATTGATTAAATTACACTAGTCTAAAGGTGGCAGCAAAGTAGTGTCATATTGCTACACATTTAATCACAACTGTAGATCTCATACAGAGTGAAAGCACAAAGTAAATTGTAATGTTTTTGTTCATTTTCACACAGCTACTTTATTTTTGTATACTTGCCTGTGGAAATACCCCTGGACCCCAGAACTCCTGTAACCCGCGCACTACACAATGCCAGACTCCAATACGACGCCAACACCCTCCACGCCCTCAACACCGGCCGAGACCACCGCTGCTTCAGGCAGCCCCGAAACACACCCACAGACCCTTCTCCTGCCACACCTGCAACTTCACCTGCGACAGAACCACCAAGCCTCCAAGGACCGGACCCAACCACCTTAGTTGCATCCTCCTCAACAACCGCTCCGCACGCAAACACGCCGTCGAGCTCTGGGACCTGCTCGACACCTCCGCCCCGGACGTTGCCTTCCTGACCGAGACCTGGTGGAACGACTCCTCAGCTCCGGACATCGCCATGCCATCCCAGACGGCTACAAGATCTCCCGCAGAGACCGCACCAATGGAATTGGAGGAGGAGTAGCCATCGTCCACAAGTCCACCCTCCAGGTCCACACCCTCGCAGACGACTCCCCAACTCTGCTGAACACCTCCACTTCTAGATCCACACCGACCCCAACACTACCCTCAGAGGAACACTCGTCTACAGACCCCCCGGGCCACAGGCCCTGTTCAGCAACTCCATCACTAACCTCGCCAGCACCCACGCACTCGCCTCCACGGATTACATCCTCCTCGGGGATCTAACCTTCCACCTCGAGAACAACTACGACGCCATCTCCACCACCCTGATCGATAACCTCTCCAACCTCGGCCTCCTCAGACAACTAGTCACCGAACCCACCCACACCACCGGCCACACGCTCTACCCAGTCTTCTCCACAAGCACCCACGTCACCTTCAACAACACCACTGAACTCCACTGGACCGACCACCGCTGCATCCACTTCACCTTCATGAAACCAACAACGCACCATCGTACCCAACAGCTGCCCCGCCGCTGCTGGAGCAAAGTCACCGAGGACCACCGGACCTTCACCCTCGCCCAGAACCAACCCACCGACCCCACCGACCCCACCGACCCAGACGCCGCCGCTCGTTTCTTCAGACAGTGGATAGACGACTGCGCCAACACTCTCGCCCCGCTCAAGAAACCCTCCATCCACCACCCCAGCAAGAAAGCCGCCAGGTTCACAGAAGAACTCCAGACCTCCAAACGGTCATGCCGGAAGCTGGAAAAGAAATGGCTTCACGACCGCACAACAGACAGCCGCGCAGACCACAAGGATGCCACCCGCACACACACATCACCACCTCATCAGATCAACCAAGAGATCGTCCTTCAAATCCCGACTGGAGAACAATGCACACGACAGCAAAGAACTCTTCAACATAGTGAAGGAACTCTCCAACCCCACGCCAACACCAACGACATCCCACCCTCCCAGGAACTGTGTGACTCACTGGCCACCTTTTTCCATTGTAAGATTGCAGACATTCGCGACAGCTTCAACTCCTCATCCTCCCAAATGGCAACATACCACCCCCCGAACACCACCTGCACTAACAGGCTAACCGCCTGGACTCTTGTCAACGACGAAGAGACACGCAAGATCATGAACTCAATCCACTCAGGATCTCCATCAGACCCCTGCACTGTTGTAGGCAGCTTGCTGTCCTAGCAGAGGGCAAAGGTCGTGACCCTGGTGGCCCCGACGATCGTCTGCCATATTTAGAAAACTTGTGCTGTCTGTCGGAGATCTCCGTGCTTTAGAGAAGCAACTGCACTGCAGCTCCTCTGATGGCATGGTAACTAGCTGAGCGGCTGCGATGTTTAATGCCGCAGTTGCAGCAAAGTTTTAGTCTTTAAAAATGAACGTCCAAAGCAGGAGTTTTGTTATACCTGCTGCTCAGCCAGTGTGTCTGTGGTGCGGAATGTTGGTGTGTGAGCCATGTTGCTAGGGTGTTAGTGTCTTTTCAACTTTTGATTGCTATTTCTACTATTTTTGCGAGATGGCATGTGGAACTACGTTGTTTTTTAGTTTGTGTGGACTCTTTTTCCACACTTTCCACCCTTACTTCGGGTAAGGGTGAAGGGCAGTTAGCTGCCACATGGTTCGTGTGGGGTGGTGTCCCACACATATGAGGTTGGATGTAGATTTGTTCTTGTTTTTGGTTTGTATGGACAGTTGTACCACACTTTCAGCCCTTATTACGGGTAAGGGTGAAAGGCCGTTGGATGCCACTTGGTTCGTGTGGGGTGGTGTCCCACACATTCCTGATTTGGACGGTACCCTACCGTGCCTTCTGTTTGGTTTCCTATGTGCCACTTGTGTATTAGCCTGGCCAGCTGGTATGTGAGTGGTACAGGGGCTTGGTAGTTGTCTTAGGGTGCGGTAGAGCGTGTGATTTGTTGTTTTGCATGGTGGAAAGGGAGAAGGGGTGAGTGAGGCGAGTGTAGTAGTGTTTATGTATTTACAGAATTGGTGGATTGCGTGCTGCGTTTTATTTTGTTCCTGAGTTTTTCATTGTTATCTTTTATATATGTATTTTCGCCATCATTACATGTATTACATTGCATCCTCTTTATGTCTTTTGCCATCTTTAAGTTTGATATGTTATTCTTACTTGTATGCAATGTCTTTTAACCATCTTTGTATTTAATATGTCAACACGTACTTCCCGTTCGTTCATTATCGTGACGTGCGAGTTGTGCGTGTTGTAGTAGCAATTTTATCATAGTTTATTTACAGAAAGGAGAATTGTTGTACCTGCTGCTCAGCCAGTGTGTCTGTGGTGCGGAATGTTGGTGTGTGAGGTGGCAGTGGAATGGTCGATGAGTGAGGGAGTCAGTTGGAGGATGGGCTAGAAGCAGGAAGGCTGCTCCTGGCGGGGCTCTGCTCTTCTACTTGTAACGTCTTATCCTGAATAAACTTACTTAATCAATCAACATGGAACTGGACCATCTACAAGTTTGTATTTGAAAAGCGCACTAAGAATGACACTGAACAATGGGAGTTTTCTCACAGCATGTAAGGGTCATTTTTAATTTTTCGTGTTTGTGACCGTCAGGTTTCCTTTGGGGTCCTGAAAAAGAAAAATTATGTTTTTTTGCTGCTACTGCCTTAGGTGTTCCAGACAGCGGGTCACTTGCATATGCACCACATCCCTGGCTCCGCTCCACATTGACTGATGCTTAAGTTACGTTTTTTAGGTTTAAATAAATTTGTATTCTTTTATGTATGAGCTGAACTGCACATTGCATCTGGAGGACTTTGCTATGCAACGTTTGCCCGACTAATATTTTATGTAAGAGCTGTATTGTATATTGTACTTTTATGGTCGTATGACCAAAATAAAGTCTGATATGATGATGAAAAATTGTGTCCATTGAGAAACTGTCCCATATCTAATGGGCATTTGTCAATGGCTTTAACAAGTGGAGACTCTGCAGGTGAAAAAATAATGGTTCATCTGACTCTAAATAGAGGAGGCGGACCGAGAGATTGTGCACAGAACCTTTAGCTACAGAATGACATGGATTCGCAGCTGCACAGAGTTCAGGATGCACTGAGCTGAAAACACCAAGCCCAACGAATGTACTACTGTTTCGTCTGTGAAGCGGACATCTTAAGAAATATCTATTCTGTACATGAGAACAACTCCTGTATTTGGCAGTAAATTTGTTTTTGTTTAAAAGTTCATACATTTCATCTAGCAATTTAGAAACGAGAGTACTAATAAGGCACATTCAGAAGCAAGGCATGCACACGGAGTGCATGCATATTGATTTTCGATTTTAAGACCAGCTCAGCCAAGGATGACAAAAAGGATTTGACAATTTGGGAAAGATGCTTTTATGTAGATCAGTTGCAGTGGCAGACATTATATCTTGGTGCTCCACAGTAACTCAAAACCCAGAAGGTGACAAGAACGTCTCAGCACGACTCATCCTGGACATCCCTCGCCGCAGCCACATCTCTGCCCACCTGAATGACCGGCACTGGCTCCCCGTCAACAAGAGGATCACGTTCAGACTCCTCAGGCTCTCCACGACACAGGCCTGAAGTACCTCAACAGCCGCCTCACTTTCTACACACCCACCCGCCAGCTCCGATCCGCCAGCCTCGCCCTCGTCTCCATCCCACGAATTCGGAAATCCACCGTCGGAGGAAGATCCTTCTCCTACCTGGCAGCCAAGACTTGGAACTCCCTCCCCACTCACCTACGGCTGACCCGGGATCACCTTTTCTTCAAGAAACAACTCAAGACCTGCCTGTTCGAGCAGTAGCGACCCCCCTTCCCCCCTCAGCGCCTTGAGACCCTTACGGCTGAGTAGCACGCCATACAAATTCTTGTGATTGATTGATTGATTGACAAGAACAGGTAATGGTCATGGCAATCAGGGTTGTTGTCTCACAGAAAACAATACTCAGTGTTTCTGTAAAACTTCATGGGTTTGTTTGTGGTCTGATCCTTGCCATTATTTATTTGCATAATATCTGGTCTGATTATGAGCAGCGGCGGTTCCTCTGCAATGGCGAAGGAGGTTGCCCCACTGCCTGGTTCAGTGCCAGCAAATGAAAAATAAAACGATGTTCTAACATCATTTTATTATTTTTTTTCTGACTCTGAGGCAGCGCTGTAGGGAGGGGTGGGGCTGAGGCATGGCAGGAGGAGTGCAATGTGCACTCCCAAAATGAGCATAAGTGTTTGGCCGGCCGTCTCAGGGCGACCACACACACATGTGCACAAAGGTTTCACCAGCCCAGCTGCATTGAACAGCCGGGCTGGAGAAACCCAACATACTCCCTCGTCTGAGTGGTGTGTATTTCCAGCCCGCTTAGGCCAATCCCTGCGCTGCTCTCATAGCATGAGAGCAGCACAGGGATTGGATGGAAGTCTGTCCCGGGGATGCTGGGACCAGGAAGAGGACAGGAGGTGCAACGCGTGAGGCAGCTTCAGGTAAGTTCTTTTTTAAAAATATATGAATACTACTACCCACCGCGCGATTCTCCCCACCCCTGCACTCCCTTCACCCGCCTCACCACCCTTTATTTGCAGCAGCCACCACTGATTATGAGTGCACCTATAATTTGCGGTTGTATGATAGAAGCATGAATGGTTAAAACACATGTGCCTCTGCCAGGCTGCCCAAACCACGCATGTGTTTTAACCACGCATTCCTTTACAACGCATGTCTTTACCACGCAATTTCATGGTATAGGCGTGAATGGTAAAGGGGTATGTGTGGCTAAGGTTGCCACTACCCTGACCACCCCCACCCTGACCGTGCCTCCACCCCGTGCTCTTCCTAAAACTCTGTCCCTTTACTAACACCACCCAATCCCCCCACCCCGCTCTGACTCTACCCATTTCTCTCCCTCTGTCATAAGGCCTAAAACCCTGCCCCTTTACTTACACTACCCCCACCCCACGCTATCCCTTAAACTCCCCCAACCCCTTCCTTTTACCTGAAACCTACCCAGCCTAAAAACTACCCCGACTAGCCATTCTTCCACCACTGCCCTAAGGCATAAAACCCTGCCCCTTTACGTTCACTACCCTGACCCCCCTCCTGCGCTGTCCCTTAAACTACCCCAACCCATTCCACTGCCCTGAAACCTACCCCGACACCGCCAGCCCTGAAAACTACCATGACTACCCATTCCCCTCCGACTGTCCTAAGGCCTAAAACCCAGCCCCTTCACTTACACTACCTCCCCCACCCGAGCTGTCCCTTAAACTACCCCACTCACCTAACCGCAGCATCTACCTGCTTCCGTCTTCACCGACTTCCGTTTGGCCAGCAGCTAGACCAAGCACTGCCTTAACCACGCATATGCATGGTTAAGGCAAGCTTGGTTGCACTTACGTAGTTGGAACATGCGTGTTTAAGACTACGGTGTTCCGACTGTTCCCTATAATTTGTGATCCTTCAGCAAGTACCAGTTTGTGCAGTGATTGCAATTAAAAATGTGCAATGTTTATTGTTTATTCCACCCAGTTGTTACCAGGGGCCCTGTTACGTAAAGGGCGCACTTTCCCTTTACTTTCAGAGCCTCCTTTTTCTTTATTAGTACATATGAGATCGCGTTTAATTATTTGAGCTCAAGACGTGTGCTATAAAAGCACCTCTTATATTTGATTTAATAGACTATAATGTTGCTCCATCTACATTAGAAATTCAGCCAGCGTTTGGGGTTTACATGACTACTGACATACCTCTTAGTTCACTAATGGCTTTGGCACTGGGGAGCAAGCCATTAATGTTCTTAAGTTAGTGTTAAAAACTATCATTTTTAATTAATGTCAGTTTATACACTGATATAATCCGATGTATTGAGGTGAAACGCATCTGCATGTTAAAGAAACACACTTTGTGAACTTTGGAGAGACTTTATTATTTTGACATCATGTTTGTTGCACGGAATACACCTCAAATGTTTTGAGTTTCAAATGCTTAGCTCATGCATGGGCTTTCAGAGCCAAACCAGGCCCTTGCCTTGGCTCACCCTATTAATCTGCTGGTGACCACACCTCTATTCGCAACTCAGGCTTAGTATATGGGGTCTTGAGTCACTTTACAAAACAATTTATTTTAGGTGCGGAAAAAAACATGGAGCCCTGTCTACATTCACCAATTTTACAACTCTACCATTAAGGCTTCTCATAGCAGAGAAGAAGAGTGCAAGCAGTTTTTCCAGTGTAGAGACTCCAGGCTTTGGAGAATGTAATGACCATAATTACAGCTCCCGGTACGGGAAACACCTGAGGCACTGCAATTGTGGACCACAGTCTCTCATGGACTTCTTTACTTTCCCCTTTGTCTTGCCCGCCATTTTGCTGCTGTTCTCGGCCGTTTTTTTCTCTGGTCCCCGACCCGTCATCTTGTCTATTCCCTTGTCTTTTACCCTTTTCCCTCTTTTCCCCCTTGAGGATCCTCAAATGTTTCTTCCCCTCTCTGTTTTGCCTTTTCTCCATACCCTCAAATCCCTCCCACCCTCCCTTGGTGTTGTGACTACGTCCCCCCTCCGACCCCACTTAATGTAACTCTGCCTGAGGAAATCTACTATGTATGTATGTATATGTATATAGGGATAACTCTAATAACTAGTATGGGCAGTAGACCATTGTACCATCTACTATTCCTATGTGACTCTTAGAGTATATCCAGTCATATCCCTTCCCTATGTATTACCTACTGGCGGTCGCCAGTAGGTATATATAGTTAGGACCTAGTTACCATAGGAAATTCCAAACATTCTATTGGGAATAACTTTGGCGCCGATTGAGGGATCTGCCTGTGATTTTCCTTAAATTTGCCTCGCTGCTCCGCTCCTTCCCTGAAAGTTTTGGGGGGATTCGTCAAGCGGGGGCCGAGAAAAAAGGGGGGTCCCAAAACGTGTTTTCCCCATGTTAATTTCCATAGGGACATTCTGACAAGGCTACAGCTCGAACGGCTGAACGGAATTATACCAGATTTAGCAAAATAACTTTGGCGCCGATTGAGGAATCTGTGTGTAATTTTCCAGAATTTTGGCCAGCTCCGCTCCGCTCCTTCCCTGAAAGTTTCGGGGGGATTTGTCAAGCGGGGGCCGAAAGGGGGGTCCCAAAATGTGTTTTCCCCATGTTCATTTCTATAGGGAGCTTTAGACATGGCTACAGCCCGAACGGCTGAATGGAATTACACCAAACTTGGCAAAATGGTAGGGCCTGGTATGCAGATGTGCCATTGCTATGTTTGGTGAAAATCCCTCCAGTAGTTCTTGAGAAAATTGTATTTGAAATTTTTCAAATGGCATTTTCTATGGCACCTTTAGACACGGCTACAGCCCGAACGGCTGAACGGAATTACACCAAACTTGGCAAAATGGTAGGGACAGGTATGCAGTAGTGCCTTTTCTATATTTGGTGAAAATCCCTCCACTAGTTGTTGAGAAAATTGAATTTGATCAAATGATATAACTATATGCGCTCACCGTACGCACACCGTACGCGTACGGTACGCGTACCGTACGTGTACGTGCGCGTACCATTACGTGCGCGAGCGAGTTTCTGATTGGCTGGCAGTCGACTGTCAACATTCCAAACTGTCCAAACCAGGAAGTGTCGGCCACCATCTTGTATTTCAGGAGAACTGAGGCACAAGAGAGCCCTAAACAAGAGTGGAAAACACGAAAATGGGGCAGGGTAGAGACCCCCCAACTCTCTAGCCCTTCTCAGGGGGTCCCAAAAGCACCCCCAAGGGCAAAAAAAACCCACAAAAAAAATCACGGGGTACGCGCACCGTACGCGTAGGGTATGCGCACCGTGCGCGTACCCCTGATTAAAAAAAAAACATTTTTTTTGCACTTGGTGGTCCTTCTGGGACCCCCTGAGAAGGGCTAGGGGGCTAGGGGGTCTCAACCCTGCCCCCTTTTCACGTTTTCCACTCTTGTTTTGTGCTCTCTTGTGCCTCACTTCTCCTGAGAAACAAGATGCTGCTTGGGTGGTCCCAGAAGGATAATAACATATATAAACGGTATCAGCTAATAGAATTAGCATTTACAAAACCTTTGAAATTTATTGAAAAAAAATATAGGTTTCACGCCTGATATAGTTAGGAATTAGCATTTAAAAAACCTTGCAAATTCACTGAAAAAACCATAGGTTTCAAGCCTTATATAGTTAGGAATTAGCATTTAAAAAACCTTGCAAATTCACTTTAAAAACCATAGGTTTCAGGACTTATATAGTTAGGAATTAGCATTTTAAAAAACTTGCAAATTCACTTAAAAAACCATTGGTTTCAGGCCTTATATAGTTAGGAATTTGCATTTAAAAAAACATTGAAATTGCTCCTATATAGTTAGTTGTACTAACTATATTTCGCGCACCCGGAATCCACTGCTGATGATGTCACATATTACATCATTCATGACATGGTCAGTGACATCACTGATGACATCCCTGATGACATCTCATTTGACATCACTGATCACATCACTGATGATATCATTCATGCGATAATATGATGCACCTCCTCACACTCTAATATAACCTTTGATACACCCAATGTTAAATACAGACTACTCTTCTTGAAACCATTGACACACCAGTACCAGTTACTACATACGCACTTACAGATTCCTAGGTCTACACACACATTCACTCATTCACCCATAGAATCCCTCATACATACAGTCACTCATCAATACAACACTATCATATGCACTCATACACCTATACAGATACTCACACACTGCCACTCATCCATGGAGTTACTCACCCACCTAGTCAGTCATGCAAAGAATCAATCACACTTCCATTTCCTCAACTATACAGTTATACACACAACACCTTACTTATTCAAACATATACTAACACATACTTACTCTCCTATACACTCACTGATACAAGTACACAATGATCCATATAGCCACTCGCACATTCACTGGCTCTCATGTATAGTCATTTATATATAATTTAATTTAATTGTGGGTTTATATAGCGCTAGAATCGACTCCCGGAGGAGTATCTCCGCGCTTCGACCGCTGGGGAACCCGTCCTGGCTCACCCTGAGAGATGGTCCCTAATGGGTATCTCTAAGGTGCGACCAAGCATCCCCGGCTGTCTGGGGGGGCCGTTGTGAAGATGAGGCAAGCTAATGCCCAGAGTTGCCGAGTGTGGTCCCTGACTGGAGTAGGCACCGAGGCGAGAATTATCGAGCCCGCTGACCCTGGTCCACGACCCTGCCGCGTCGGGAATCGAACCCTGGTCCCGGGCCGTCCTCTGCTTACGGGTCTGCCGCCTCTAACCAGTGAGCCACACCACTCCACAGTATATATGTATATATACTGTGGAGTATGCCAACTCTCACATGCACTGTGTTTTACATATGTACTTACTTGCACATGTAGCACTGAGATATCCATTCACTCACCAACACACCCATGCACACAGTCAACCGCCCATATAGCTGTTTCCACATGCATTCTTGAACTCATACACCTAGTGAATCAGTGCTCACACATCTATGCACAGAGTCACACACCTCCCAGCCACCCACACACACACTCAGTCCCCCATTCAAATACTTGGGCAACCAATCAATACCCATATAGCCACTCATATAGCTACTGATCAACACATGCAGCAGCTTACACAACAGACATACTGATGCACACATTCAGACAGTCTAGTCACTAACCCATGCATTTAGTAAGACACATTTAATCACTCACTCATACAGTCAGTCACGCACCTACGAAATCCTTCATCCAGACACTTATACATCCACTCATTCTTCAATATGTAAAACATATTTAAACTTTACAGAAACACACAGTCACTGGATGATGTCGTCAGTGATGTCATCAGTGATGTCAAATGAGATGTCATCAGTGATGTCATTTGAGATGTCATCAGTGATGTCATCAGTGATGTCACTGACCATGTCATGAATGATGTAATATGTGACATCATCAGCAGTGGATTGCGTGTGCGCGAAATATAGTTAGTACAACTAACTATATAGGAGCAATTTCAATGGTTTTTTAAATGCTAATTCCTAACTATATAAGGCCTGAAACCTATGGTTTTTTAAGTGAATTTGCAAGGTTTTTAAAATGCTAATTCCTAACTATATAAGACCTGAAACCTATGGTTTTTTAAGTGAATATAGAGATAACTCTAATCACTAGTATATGCAGTAGACCGTTGTGCTCTCTACCATTCCTATGTGACTCTTAGAGTATATCCATTTGTATCCCTTCCCTATGTATATAGAGATAACTCTAATCACTAGTATATGCAGTAGACCGTTGTGCTCTCTACCATTCCTATGTGACTCTTAGAGTATATTCATTTGTATCTCCTCCTTGTGTGACTTTACATCTTGTACATTAGCAATTTTTTTCTGTTTGTATCCTTTATGTAACGCATGTAATCCTAAGTCCTTATGTTTTTCAACTGGTTCTTATGTAAAGCGCTCTGACACCTTCGGGTAAAGTTCCCGTTATATAAAATCGCATAAATAAATGAGTTCCCAAGGTGAACTACCAGACAGTGGTGGGACAGGCAGCAGCATAGTTTCAGGGGGGGGTTATTTGGGGTGTGATACCCCCCAAATGCCTTCTTGGCTTGGCAGAGGTGCCTGTGAGCCTTGAGTCAGGTCTGCTATATCTTTGTTGTTTTTTTCCGTCATTCTCATTTCACTAAGAGCTTTAACCTTGTTCATTTTATTAGACAGGAAACTAAAACATATATATACCAGAAGCCCGTCCCGACGTTGTCCGAGTATGAATTGCTGCCGGCCAGAAGTATATTGTTTTGTAGGATTTCGTTTTGATAGCATTTCTTATCTGTGACAGGCCTGTGAAACGCTCCGATTCACAGTGCACTGCTGATGCACTTAAGAGTGCGCGTTCAGTAGTGTTTGAACTCGAGTTTCCCTACTTTATTTTTCCTTGCAATATTATATAGCGCGAACTCGACAACATGGCATGAGCACAATTTACAGTACAGAAGAACACATTCATTTGTAGTAGGCACGGACAAAGCGATTTGCCTGGAATTACAGGATGTTGAGCTGATGCAGAGATTCGAACGTAGCTCCCCAGCTCTAAAGTTCGCAATTCTAGAACTTGTGGCGGGAGGTGTGTCTAAAAGTGTATGTCAGTGCTGGCCATCAATGAGAGAGACCTGTGCATTTTTCAAATTGGTGGTGAAAAAATATGAGTATGTTGCTGGAGATGTGTGCCGCCCTGCCACCAATGTACTTACCGGGGGAGGGTAAACACCCATTATTCCGCAACTTTCTTTCCGCATACCATCACTTTGCATACTTTCATTACGAAAGTACCATGATTCCGCAATGCCATTATAACGCATGGCATTACATTTTATATGCTTTTACCACGCATACATTTAAAACTAAATTCGTTGTAAATGCATGAATGGTAAAAGCATGTTTTCTTTTTATGTTTGGATACGGTAAGTATGGGTATAGGGGTATATGTTTTGGGGTACTGAGGTATATGTTTTGGGGTGTTTGGGTATTTTAAGGGTTCAGATATGGTTATGGGGTACAGGGGTAGTTTTAGGGTTTAGGGATAGGTATGGGGTTTGGGGTACAGGGGTATTTTTAGGGTTCAGGGCTAGGTTTGGGTTTTGGGGTATAGGGGTATTTAGGGTTCAGGGGTAGGTTTGGGTTTGGGGGTACAGGGGTATTTTAAGGGTTCAGGGCTAGGTTTGGGTTTTGGGGTTCAGGGGTATTTTTAGGGTTCAGGGCTAGGTGTGGGCTTTGGGGTACAGGGGTATTTTAGGGTTCAGGGGTAGGTTTAGGTTTTGTGGTACAGGGTTATTTTTAGGATTCAGGGCTAGGTTTGGGTTTTGGGGTACAGGGGTATTTTTAGGGTTCAGGGGTAGGTTTGGGTTTTGGGGTACAGGGGCATTTTAGGGTTCAGGGGTAGGTTTGAGTTTTGGGGTACAGTGATATTTTTAGGAGTCAGGGCAAGAATTGGGTTTTGGGGTACAGGGGCATTTTTAGGGTTCAGGGGTAGGTTTGGGGTACAGGGGTATTTATAGGGTTCAGGGCTAGGTTTGGATTTTGGGGAACAGGGGTATTTTTAAGGTTTAGGGATAGGTTTGGGTTTTGGGGTACAGGGTACCGGGTATATTTATAGGGTTAAGATGGGTTTGTGTTTAAGGGCGTTGGGGTATTTTAAGGAGTAAGGGCGGGTTATGATTATGGGGTGCAGGGGTATTTAAAGGGAGCAGGGTGGGATTAGCACACGATATGAGACATGGCATGAAGGACGGAACGTACCACACGCCCCCAGCATTTGTCACTCCTTCAGCACATGCCCACAGCACAACGCAGACACGCTCACAAGGGACTACTTTGCTTTTCTTTTACCGTTTAAATGTATATGGTGGGCGTCTGCATAGCCTATGTCCTTCTGTTGCAACTGCCCTTTCCAACGCTGTATTGGGTGTTGTGATTGGTGCTGTGGTTCCTGAGATTATCCGCCGCAAAGGTTTGGGCTCTCTCTTTATTATATTAGTATGGATATGGATATGGATATATGGATATATAGTGACTAATATACCAAAAAAGCAACTCTGCACCCATAGAAGAGTTACTATTTTTGGAACTCACAAACATTGGCAGTTGTAAACATGGAAACTGCGCCAGTCTCAGATTTTCAGGCATACAACTGGTGATGGGATAAATGATTGCAGATAGTATAAACAGTGATAATCGCTTGGGGTAGCATTCCAACCCTTTGTTTTTTGCTCGCCATGGCATTCTAGAAAGAGACACACATAATGCAAATCAGTATTGACTCTGTTCCTCGTGAAAACAGTCCATCCCGATCCTTGGTCATCTCACCCCTGTACCCTGCTGCCCACTGCTTTTTCAGTTGCTTAATTTGAGGTTCACACCCCCTGAAACTCACTGACTAAGGTACACCAAATAATTTTAGAATTATTTCACATTTCTGAATGTTTTTGGGTAAGGACATCGAACCTATACAGAGGGGTGCCTGCTTCCTCACCCTTTATTCCTTGACTTGCGCACCGCTGCCGGTGGATAGCAATGAGGCCAGCCTCATTTCAAAGCAGAACTAGACTTGCACTTCACTCCTCTGTGTGTTTGGGACTCATCAAAAGAAACAGAGAAGAACAGATGAGATCAATACCTGGATTGATATGTCGAAAAATCAATAGATATATGGGTATGAAATGCCCAAAAAGTATTCCAGGGAGGACATCCCAACTCTTTGCGTTTTTAAGATGTATAGATTTATTGATAGACAAAATATGATAGAGGGAAGGTGATGGCCTAAGTGTTTTTGAGATGGCCCTCTTTTAAATATGGTTTCATGAACATGGTCAAAGAACTAAAATATGGAGGGGTCAAGTGCATTGGATTTGGTCCAGTTAAGAATAATATTCTTTTCAAATGTGATACTGCGGTGTGGCAGCTTGCTGTAGATGCAGCTAACTCTCACCTACATGGCTTCCACAAAACTACAAAAAGATACATTGGCAAAGTCAATAAATCTCACCTTTAACATAGAGCGCTGACCTATTGGCTTTGTGCAGGAAGCTGGATTTCTTTGCAGATTTCCCCCCCACTTTTGCCCCCATTGGAACTACTGGATGGTGGTTTTGCAACTCTGGCAGTCAGACCCACTGGATTTGGGGGTTTACACAAAAATTGCAAAATCAGCAGTTTTGTAAAAGCCTGTGATTTTTGCAAAAGTACCCACGTAATTCCCAAATTTGACAAAAAATAAATATTCTTCCCGGTCCCCTATGTGCAGCGGGCACAAAACTTGATAAAAGTTCATGCTCCTTGGGCCCGCAACCCATAGGACATCTGAGGGCATTCGTTTTTATTAGGTTGTGGGCCCACAGCAGGGCCAGGGACCATTTATTTTGTTTAATTATCAGGGTCCGCCGCCCATGGGGCACACTGTAGGCACCGGGGGCTTTTATCTTAATCAAGTTTCCGGCTTAGCAGCGGGCATGAAACATAATAAAAATAAACGCCCGCTTGGCCCGCCACGTGTCCATTGGTGGTGCGCAATAATCATTTAAAAAACAAATGCCCCCTTGGTGCCACCGCATGCCTATTAGGTGGCGGGGCCAACGCTTGATCAAAATTAATACATGCCAGGTAAAGGGCCCAGGGGGCATTATATTTTTTTAGCACGTTTTGGGCACATGGCAGACCCAGAGGGCATTTATTGTTTCAAATGATTAAGGTCCACCACTCACGCTGCAGGTACTAAAGAGGGTTGCTAGGGGCTGCAGCATGTATGAGCCACCCAAATAGACCCTCACAAAAACTGCATGCAGACTGCCACTGTAGAATGCGTGAAAGTGCGCAGGCCCTTCTGAAAACACAACACTGCTTACTACCTGTGTGCACTGCCCACACACTGCTTATATTATATGTAAGCCACCCTTGGAGCAGGCCTTAAGAGCCCTAAGCCAGGGTGCATTATAGTACATTTGAGGGCATATCTGCTTGAGCAGATATGCCCCTGGGATGCCTAGTTCCATTACTAGAGCATTGCAAGTGATCAGGCAGCCATGTTAAAGGTATGCACTGGGCACTGATCATTATGAGTTACCCAGCTACATAATGGCAACACTGCAAATAATGGTATTTGGTATCAAACACCTCATATTAATAAATCCACACTGATGCCAGTGTTAGATTTATAATGACATGCACCCAGAGGGCACCTTAGAGGTACCCTCTGAAACCTACTAGTCTTCTAGTGACCTGGTTGACTGGGCTCTTCCAACCTGCCACCACAGATGAGTTTCTGACCCCCTGCTTGGAAGAGCCAAAGCTCTCAGAGGTCAAGAACAATGTCTGCTCTGGAGGAAGGTGGTCACACCTCCTCCAGGAGAATCGCTAGTGAATTAGCATACCAAGGCCAGCGGCTTCAAACCCTCTGCCGCCTTTGATATGCAACCCCAGCTTCCTCCAGACCTGGAGAATGCCACCTCCTGCCCTGGGGCCCATTTGGCACCAGAGCAAGTGGGCAAATTAGCTAGTCAGTAGGCGTGTTGCACTATCAGACTAGGCATACCCCTAAGGTGGGCCACCTGAAGTCGGCACTCAAAGAAGGTTTCACCATCTTGCTTTTGGTGAAACTAGGAACTCTGGGTCAGATTTATGCCCATTCTCCCCAGGAAGTGGTTATATAGGGGATGTAGTCACCCCAGGGCTAGGAAGATCACTGGCTACTACCTTACAATCCCCCTAAATTCAATTTTTAAGATGCCCCCGACACAAGGAACTCAAAATTGTAGAACTGGGAACATAAGAAGGACAAAGAAGAGCACCCAACGCAAGAACTGTATACCAGCACCGAAGTTGGTGCAAAGCCCTGCCTGGCTGCTGCTCTTTCGACTATTGCAAGAAACAATTCATCCTGCTGCTGAATATGCTCCCATCCTGCTGCTGACTAGGACTGTCTAGTACTTCGCCAACCAAGCAGCATCTCCCTTGAGGTGGAGGAGTCAACTCAACAGCATTTGCCAGCACTAACACAGTCTGCTCGTTTCACCGTTTTGCTGACCATCAGGTCCACCGAGGGAGCAACTTACCAGGAGGAGGTCATTGAGACTCCAGGAGGTCAGCCCCGTCGCTTCACCAAGTCTTGAGACGCTGTGCCTTCACAGAGCCTCCCTGCACTGATACCTGGGGTACTGGAGCCCTTGCAAGCACAAAGGCTTGTTTGTGTGTCCAATCCGGACACTACCAACGCCAACACTGACCTGCCAAAGAGGGGCATCAGCATCTCCAACGCCATCAATGAGAGTGAGCCTGCAGTCTTGTTTTACTCCCCCACTCCAGTTCACTGAAACCAAGTAAGAGCCTTTGACTCGAGCAATGCACCAGACAAAACATCTCTGCACCCGAGCCCACCATCTGGGGTCCACGTAAACCAACTGTGTCTTTGTGTTCCAGAGACCCTCAAGAGGCAAGCCCCCCTTTGGGTTCTGTCGGACTGGTCCCCCAGTCCCCACTTGCAGCCTTTCTTTTTGCAGTTACTTCTCCATTGAATTTACTGCCTAGTGCTCGAGGCTACCAACGCGACCAGCATCTCTGCACCCGGACAAACCCGGACAGGTTAAACCGAACTGATGGTGGTTTTCTTGGAACTTGGCCCCTAAGCCTTTTAAGTCCAGGAGAAGAACCCTGAAACTGTTTGCAGGTGTTTCAATGCAGTGTATGTTCTCCCATAGGATAACATTACCACATTCGAGGCTCATACCTCAAAACTGTTATTTGAGCATTTTACTGTTTTACTGTAAAATCTTGGTGCCCAAAACTAAATAAAAATCTCTATTATTTTTCTTAACTGGTCTCAGATTTCTTTTTGTGTGTGCCTCTCATTTATTGACTCTGTGTGTACAACAATTGCTCAACACTCCACTCTGATAAGCCTAAATTGCTCGCCAACACTACCACTCGAAGAGCATTTAGGATTAATAAAGTAAGCCCCTGTAAAGCAATTAGCGTTAAACTTTTACACTCTTTTTATTTGACCCACAGATGACCACTAAGGTTGCGCATGCATGCACAGTGGCTATTTTGTAATGTTTCTTCTTATGCTTCATGAAATACCATTTCAAGACGCCCATCGTGCATATGCACGGAGACAGCAAGAGGAACAGAAGGAACAGGGGAGAGGTTACTATAGCACACTATGTAAAGCACTGGCCTATCACAAAAGCATGCAAAACATAATGTTAAAGTCATGTAGCCTTTCATGAAATGACATGGTTTTAAGGCACCCCACCCAATTACCCAATTCAAGGCCAACGCCTAAAAAATATCAACAGTCAATAGATATAAATATCCAAAAGCCCACTCTCTCTGTAATGTATCTGTACATAGTAGTAGTAACATGATATCGCTGACTAAAGCTGTGTGTGAACAAGACCTAAAAAGATGGCCCACTACCCTTGACCTTTGAGAAAGTTTAAGGTCCCTTAGCACATCGAATCATTAAAGTGTTTGGCTGATTTGGGACAACATGGTCTGATTCTCCATGGACTATATCATACAGCTTTCAATTACCAGCGGCACCCACGACAAGGTTATCTGCGGGTCCCGATTCACGAACTAGGTAACGAGTTGCCGCTTGAGGAGACAAACGTGAGTAAAATATTCTGATCCTCCTCCTGGGCTGATTTTACCAATTCCGGGCATCGGCATCACGGCATTACAATACTATTACCAAACGGCTTTCCACTTGTTTACCTTTACCCTCCAATTAAGTTGCTAATAAGAACTTTACTTTTGAAACACATTCACAGAGTCCCCTTGCGAAACTACGTGTGACGGGATCCATGTATCCAGACACTCGTAAAGATAATGTGAGTGGCTCTTCTATGTTAAATGTTGTTAGTCTTGTCGGTCCTTGCACATGATGATTGTATTCTCAACCCAAACCACGCGCTATATTTCACTCCTTTTAATAATTATTACCAAAACACCTGATGTGCCATAGAAGCGAATATGCTATAATTTTAGGCACAGTAAGAGCATGTAACATTCATGAATAGTCTGTTAAAACACACCTCTGGCACATTGTAGCCACACAAGGTTCATTACAGCGTTCCCATGCATGCCTCACTTACCTTGGACATGCATGACGTATCAAATAAGCAGGTATCACCATCTGGACAACGTTTGTTTACCACATGCACTATATAAGCGATTATGATTATGATGACATGTTTGGGCATTTACTGCTTTCTTTTCAGATACTTTACGTGCAGGATCTGTAAGTATGCTGATCCACTACATACACAGCGCACTTTAGGGTGTGCGCTGAGAAAACACACGCCACAGTGGCCGCCTAAGCATTTTTGGCCACCTAACACTAATGGTCCTAAAGAAAGCCTCACGAGTGACGCAGAAGGCTGAAACTAGTCGACCTACACTTCATAAAAGGGATATGGAGGCACATTTTTACCTCAAATATATCCCGCCTATGTTTTTACCCATTCCATAGGACCCTTCCATTAAAACTTTTTTTAAAGGATATTTCCTATAGGCATTTTTAGCGTATAATTCACTACACATAGCACTTCACTTTCACACGAAATCCTGCTCCGCTGTAGACAGGCATTGCAATACAGCTGGATTGCACTAGGTGATCCAGCTGGGCCCCGATGATGAAGCATGCCACCTACCAGGTAGGTGGGTGATGGGTTTCTAAAGAACAACGACCTGTTGTTAACATCCAACGATCAGGTGGCAGGGGACTATCCCTGACCTTTACCTGCTGTAGGGCTTGTCCATGTTGTTCTAATGTAATGTCATACAACCATGGTGGGTTACCTGAGGAATAGCACAGAATTGTTGATTGATCAGCACTAATGCCAAATCCACTGTTACTGTGAGAATGCAGTTGCTTGTGCCTAGGGTTTTTTTTTTACCTTTAGCGAGCTGTGAAACATATTAACCCCAGTGCAAAAAGGTAAGTATTCACAAGCAAAGTGGTTCTAGTCTTAAGTGGGTGTATTGAGATGATTACATAGAAGTCTTTGACTAGTTCCCACAGCTCGCAGTGTATTTTTTTTCTCTCCATTGCCTTTTGTATTTGTGCAAGGTCATAGGTTACTTGATGCCAAATAGTGCGGTTTGGCTTTTTACTGCCATCCCAACAAGACCTGAATGTGGGTTTTTAAAGTACTCTCCTGGGCAGGGGCCACAGGGGAAGTTTGGGGTGTTAAGACCCACCCCCCCCTCAATCATTCTGACCAAGCTACTCCCCTGCATCTGGGCTCTGGCGGGTCTGCTGCTTCTCACCTCATTGGATGACTTTGCTGCTGGGCCTCTCTCGAAGCCTCAAATGATCGCCCTGCTGGGTGTCCAGGCAGAGGCCTAGCCCAGGGAACTACTCAACTCCACCCATGAGCATAGTTGCCAACATTCGAAAAAATAATCCCTGGACACTTTGCAGCGGAGGGATGCTGCAGATAGAACGTTCTTGTTTGTGTACCTGTGTGTAATAAAGAGGAACAGTTTCTGCAACAATATTACCGGGGACAGTCTCCAACTTGCCAGGGCTGTACCTGCACAAACGGCACAGTTGGCAACTATGCATGAGGCCTACCTCGCCATCTTACCGCTTCCTCATGGCACCCCTCTCTTGGGGGCAGTCTTCTGCTTCTGCCCTTACACAGCACTTAACCCTCAGTTGCTGGAGCTGCCTCCGCCTGGTTTGGCTGCGAAGTAGTGCTGCTCGTCCGAAAGCCAGGAATGAGGTGGACACATCTGCTCCTACTCTGTCTTCATCATGGTCCTGCCTTTCACAACATGTTTCAGCAGACCAGAGCAGGATAGTAAAAAAACGAAGGAATGGGGGGGTCTATATGGGTTAGTTTACCAACCTTGACATCTCACAACCCAGTCTATGGCAAAAACAATTAACAGGAGATGCCTAGTCAAGAAGATGTGTGTTGTACAGAAGTTTAAACCAAAGCGGGCAAACTACAGTGTGAGCTCTACACCAAACCAATGGCGAGGAATTCTCTCCTTGTGTTTAATAGTCATCACCCTCGCTCCTTACGAGCCAATTTACCTATGGGCCAGTTTCTTCGGCTCAGAAGAAACTGTTCATCACCAGAACTATTTCACAAACATGCGAACAAACTCTCCGATCAATTACAGGCCCGACACTATCCCAAACATCTGGTTAAAAAAGCATGGAAACGGGCTTCCAATAATAACCGGGAGGCACTCTTGGAAAGGCGCCCCCAAAAACCACCACTAGACAGACTCACGTTTGTAAGCACTTTCAGTGTTTTGTCTAATAAAATCCAGACCACAATTCGCAAGCACTGGAACATCTTGAATATAACTGACACCAACATTCCATTACCACTCTTCTCTTTCAAAAGAGCACCTAGCCTGCTGGACAGTCTTGTCCATACCAGACCTAGATTGTTAGAGAGAGACGGATCTACAACACTTTGGGACCTTCCCCCGGTACAGGGCCACTACCCATGTGGTTCATGTAGTGCTTGTCCGCAGACCTACAAAACTGATAAAATCGATCTAGGAACAGGTAAAATATGGCTCCTCAGGAAGCACACAAATTGCAATACTGAGAGAGTCATATACATGATCACTTGTCCTTGTTCCTTGAGATACATTGGATACACCACCCGGAAAATAAAATTGAGAATTGGGGAACACAAGAGCACGATTCGTTGTCACAAACAATCAACCAGACTGACTGACCATTTCCTGACCCACAAACACACGGCGGAAGACATAAGATGGGTTGTTCTTGAACAACCATTTATTCCACCCCACATCAGTGATGTCTCCAGGTTCCTATTTATTAAGGAACAGAAATGGATTTTTTCTCTCAAGAGTGACAGTAAAGGGCTTAACGATGACATAGCGTGGACATCACTGTAACATCTTGTTTTATATTAACATTTTGATGTCTCACTCTTTCTCTGTCCCCATATGAGTAATAACACTAAGCTGCACACTCGCACTATACAGATCAGCTTACTGTACAGATCGGATGCTATTGATTCTGTACTGTTCCGTATTAGTGGAGTTGCCACGTTCCATTTACTCGCTGCAACCTGTGGTACAACAGTAGTTTACTGAATCCACGTTCCATTTACTCGCTGCATCCTGTGGTACAACAGTAGTTTATTGAATACATGTTCATCAGAATGCCAGCTTTCATGTTCAGACGCTTCAAAATCGTTTGCGCCGCTCATGCGCTTGGAGGCATTTTACGGGCGACTAGCGATCAGTCATTTAACGCATTTGCGCATGCGCCTGTCAAACGCGGCCCGGCGCAGCATACATGTGCGCATGCGCTAACAATCAGTCTCCCTATACACCGCACATGCGCTAAGACTGGCTTCATGCACGCATGCGCGCAGGATGGGCTAACCAGGCCACTTGTCGACGCTGAAGATCAGCGTAATTATGTGAATTGACTTGCAATTATCCAATCAGCGTGAATATAAATAGGCACGCCTGCTGTCCGTCAGTTACCTCCACTCCCACACGGAAGCTGGTGAGAGGTACCAACGGACAGGTAGGCTTCTTCAGACCTCCTTCATATTCGTAGCTTGCTAATCTAGCCTTGATAGCAATCGATGCAATGTCCACACACTTTAGTGGACTAAGCTCTTTTCATGAGTTTATGTCTAGTTTTCGTTTTGTGACCAGCAGACATTCAGATACGAGTTCTGGTGGGGTCAGTGTCTTTGTTACTAACAACCGGATATAGTTAAATAGTATGGAAGTGTGATAGCTTTGTAGCTACATACCGCAGCTACTTTACTCTTGCAGGGTATCAACATATCCATATATTTTCACCTTCCTTTTTTAACAGAGCGGGGCCTCAATTTTTCCCGAGCGGGTGCCGGGTGAGGTGAGGCTACTTCCCACATAACGTTGGGTGAGTAAAGCAAATTTACAAGGTCATTGAGAATTTTGTTAAATTAACAAAGGAGCATGGCAGTGTCCTGCGAAGCAATGAGACTATTTGTTCACTGCTTTATTTGATGTGTGTGTACTTTTTGTTTGTCATCAAGTCAAGTCAAGTCAAAGATTTATATAGCGCGCTACATACCCGGAGGGTCTCAAGGCGCTTGAAGAAGGGTGGGGAATTACTTGTCGAATATCCAAGTTTTAAGTTGCTTTCTGAATGCTAGGTGGTTCTGAGTGAGACGAAGGTGATGGGGAGTGAGTTCCCGGTTTTAGCTGCGAGGTAGGAGAAGGATCTACCTCCCATGGTGGTTTTATTGATGCGAGGTACGGTAGCAAGCGCTTGGTTGGAGGAACGTAGTTGGCGAGAGGGGGTGTAGAAGGAAAGTCGTGTGTTGAGGCATTCGGGTCCAAGTTTGTAAAGTGCTTTGTGTGCGTGGGTTAGGAGCCGGAAAGTAATCCTCTTATTGACGGGGAGCCAGTGGAGGTTTTTCAGGTGATTAGAGATGTGGTCTTTACGTGGGATGTCTAGTATGAGTCTGGCTGATGCGTTCTGGATGCGTTGGAGTTTTTTCTGGAGTTTTGCAGTGATACCTGCGTATAGGGTGTTTCCGTAGTCCAGGCGGCTGGTGACCAGTGCATGGGTGACCGTTTTTCTAGTTTCAGTGGGGATCCAGTGAAATATTTTTTTGAGCATGCGAAGAATGTTGAAGCAAGATGATGAAACGGCGTTGACTTGTCTGTTCATAGAGAGTGAGGAGTCCAGGATGACGCCCAGGTTCCGTGCGTGGTCCGTCGGGATGGGTGCTTTTCCAAGGGCCTCTGGCCACCAAGAGTCATCCCAGGCGGAGGGGGAGGTACCTAAGATAAGGACTTCTGTTTTGTCTGAGTTAAGTTTCAGACGGCTGTGCTTCATCCACTCGGCTACATCTTTCATTCCTTCATGAAGGTTGGTTTTGGCGGTATTAGGGTCTTTGGTGAGTGATAGGATCAGTTGAGTGTCATCAGCGTAGGAGATGATGTTGAGGTTGTGTTGGCGTGCGATGGCCGCGAGGGGGCTCATGTATACGTTGAAGAGGGTGGGACTGAGTGAGGACCCTTGTGGTACGCCGCAGATGACTTCAGTGGCCTCTGAGTGGAATGGTGGGAGGCGGACTCTCTGGGTTCTTCCGGTGAGGAACGAGGTGATCCATTCCAGTGCTATTCCTTGGATTCCGATGTTTCTGAGGCGCTGTAGAAGGGTGCTATGGCAGACTGTGTCGAAGGCTGCGGAGAGGTCGAGGAGGATGAGGGCGACTGTGTCTCCATTGTCCAGTAGAGTTCGAATGTCGTCTGTTGCTGCGATGAGTGCGGTCTCAGTGCTGTGTTTGGCTCGGAAGCCGGACTGTGAGGAGTCGAGGGATTTGTTGGTATCAAGGAAGGCGGCGAGCTGGTTGTTGACAGCTTTCTCGATGACTTTGGCCGGGAATGGGAGGAGCGAGATGGGGCGGTAGTTTTTGAGTTCGGTGGGGTCAGCTGTGGGTTTTTTCAGAAGGGCGCTGAGTTCGGCGGGTTTCCAGCTTTCTGGGAAGGTGCCGGATTTGAGGGAGCAGTTGATGACGTCTCGGAGGTGTGGTGCTATGATGGAGTCTGCTTTGTTGAAGATGTGGTGAGGGCAAGGGTCTGAGGGGGATCCTGAATGGATGGAGTTCATCAGGCGAATGGTGTCCTCAGTGGAGATTGGGTTCCAGTCATTAAGGAAGTTCAAGGGGGGTGAAGGTCCTGCAGAAGGTTGGGTGGGTTGGTCTCCGGGTCGGTTGTCGAAGCTGTTGTGGATGTCTGCGATTTTGTTGTGGAAGAACGAAGCTAGGGAGTCGCAGAGGGCTTGAGAGGGGGTGATGTCGTTGGAGTTGGCTGAGGGGTTGGTAAATTCTTTGACGATGTTGAATAATTCCTTGCTGTTGTGGGCGTTGTTGTCTAGTCGGTCTTTGAATGCGGCTTTCTTGGCAGATCGGATAAGTTGGTGGTGTATGCGGGTGGCGTTTTTGAAGGCGTCTCTGGTGCTGGCGTTTGGGTCTTTTTTCCAGGCCTTCTCGAGGGAGCGACAGAGTTTCTTTGATTTCTTAAGATCATCGTTGAACCAGGAGGCGTTTTTGCTGCCTAGTTTGATTTGACGTTTTTTCATCGGTGCTAGGATGTCGGCGCTGTTGGATAGCCATTGGGTGAGGTTAATTGCTGCTTGGTCGGGGTTTGAGGAGTGGGCAGGGGGGTTTTGAAGAAGCGATGAGGAGATCTGGTCGATGGTGATTTTGTTCCAGTTTCTTCGCAGAGTGGGTTGAGGATGGTTGTGAGTTGTGGTCTTATTGTAGGTGAAGTGTACGCAGCTGTGGTCCGTCCAATGTAGAATAGTGGTGTGACTGAAGGAGACATGTTTTCTGGAGGTGAAGATAGGGTCGAGTGTGTGACCTGCGATGTGGGTGGGTGTAGTGACAAGTTGTTTGAGTCCGAGGTTGGTGAGATTGTCCAGAAGAGAGGTGGCGTTGGTGGCATTGCTCTTTTCCAGGTGAAAGTTGAGGTCTCCCAGTAGAATGTATTCCTCGGAGGGGAGGGCGTGTGGGGAGATAAAGTCAGTGATAGCGTCGCTGAATTGTGCGCGGGGACCTGGAGGTCGGTAGAGGAGTGTGCCTCTGAGTGTGGTCTTGGTGTCGGTGTGGATCTGGAAGTGAAGGTGTTCGGCGCTGGCAAGGTTGACGTCTGAGCTGGTTGAGATGCGGATGGAGTTCTTATGGACGATAGCGATGCCTCCTCCTGTTTGGTCGGTGCGGTCTTTACGGATGATCTTGTAGCCTTCCGGGATGGCAATGGTGATGTCTGGGGCTGATGAGGCGTTCATCCATGTTTCTGTTAGGAAGGCGACGTCGGGAGAAATGGTGTCTAGTAGGTTCCAGAGGTCGATGGCGTGTCTGTGGACTGAGCGGGTGTTGAGCAGGATGCATTTTAGGTGGTTGGAGTCAGATATCTGTTGTGCGATCGTGGATGAGGAGTTTATCTTGATGCCGTCGAACTTGCAGGAGTAGCATGTGAAGGGTCCATGGGTGTGTCCAGGAGCGGCTTGGGCGCAGTTGGGGAGTCGGCCGGGGTTAAGGGCTAGGAGGGTGGAAGCATCGTATGTAATGCGGGAGGGCTGGGCATTGCATGGACCAGGGGGTCTGGCGCTGGGCGCGGGCTTGCCGCGGACGGGCGTAGACGGGCTTACCTTTGGCGCACCTTCGGCGCGGCCGCAGCGCGTGGACGCTGCGCGTTGGGACATCTGGCATTTAATGGATAGTGGAGGGGGCGGAGCGTGGGAGGGTCAGCAGGTGGGAGGCGGTAGCGGGGAGGAGGGGCGTGCCTGGGAACAACACAGAACAAAATGGAGGTCAAAGGGGAGGCGAGGCAGGGGCAGCAAATCGCCTGTGGCACCGAGAGTGCAATCTAACTTCTTGCAGGCAAGTAAAAATAAACACAAAGTCACTTACACAATGCACAGTGCACAATGCAGGGCGGGCGGCGCTCCAATTCAATGCGCTATGATTACAGATCAATTAAAATGCAGAGCCTTCGTAATGTAGCCAGGTTCTAAAATTTCACTACGCAAATATTATTTCAAAGCGCAGGCGATACCGTAGTATCCTGTTAGGGGTGCGATGTGGTTCTCCAAAAAGCAGGCAGCAGCAATGGGAGAGGAGCGAGGGGGGAGCAACCGGTCTGGAACGAGTCCGGGCGGTCAAAGGGTCATTATGAACACAGTTGTGATATTATACCTTTTGTGCACTATTCTTTCTTCCTTTTAGGAAAGTATCAATTTTCCTCCAGTCTACATTGGGGACCGAAGTTCCTGGTAGGAATATTTTGATTCAATATTGCTTGTTATTCTCACTATACTCCACGTTATCACTTACTCTGCAGTTGCTATTAGACCAAGGTCCTGAAGAAAGCTGGATAGTTGATTCCATACAGCTGAAACATGTCGACCACACTGCACTGCGCCATTGTATAGTCATATTTTTCAGACTATTAGGCGTGCTTTTAATCTTGACACTGGAACAGTGCCCATTAAACATATTTTCTGTTCTAGTAGCTATTTTTATATATTTCTCCTTCTTATCACTCACTTTTCTTAGCACTGCACATCATCAGCACCACTTGAAATACACTGTGGTTAGTGGTTCATCATGGTTATCCATCTCTGCACCATCATCTGATGGGTTGGGCGAGATTTGGACCTACCATCCGTATCCCACGTGATGATATTCCGCCATAATGGTGGGCTGATGGGAGTTTTTCAGCCCAGTGTAATTTCACGTTGCTGACCCTTTTTTGGTTTAAACTTCTGTACAACACACATCTTTTTGACTAGGCATCTCCTGTTAATTCTCAGAGCAGGATAGTCCCTGGGGGCATGCATTAATAGAGATGACTGAAGTAGAACTCCCCGAGGAGTGCTATTAAAAGGATCCGCGTTCTCAGTGTCAGATCACTACTGTGTGCTTTGCTCCTCACTGCAGCAGCTGCTAGTGACACCATAAGAGCAGCCTCTGCCATACACACAACACAAAACACTTCCTGTACTGGAGACAACATATTCACACCATTTCACTCCATCCATACACTAACCTAATAGACCCAAGCATCCTACATCTCAATGCTTTCGTGTCACTGCGCGCGATGCATAGTGACCAAAGCTCAGTCTAGGCAGAACACTAGTCCTCATGCACGACTGGAAACCCTACTCAGGTAGGTCCCCTAACAGACCCACACTCGTTCATCCGAGCACGCCCACAGACGAGTGTGCGGTCCATTCATAAATGCGCTATGGTGCCTCACAAGGCATATGAAGCGACATGTACATGCAACTACAATACAGCACAATACCCAATCCTCTTCCATGAAAAGACGGCAATGATGCTATTCTCAACGAGCACACACCGCTGTTGTGATAATCAACATCTTGGGCAGCTCAATTAACCAAGGCCACAACTTCTTACCACCTCTCACAGAAGTCAGGACGTAAGGGCCAACATTATGCCCTATACAGTTAATGCAACTTTGAATCTATCATGTCTCCAGGGAGAACCTCCCACCAAAACCTGGGGCCCTCTTTCGATCTCAGTGGATAGGAAGCAACACATGCTTGTGCAGTGAGTGACATTGTGCTATTTCCCATACGTCTTCTCCATGTACTGAACAACCTTTGTCGAGCCAGAAAACAGTCTCAGAGTGCGTGAGTCAGTGGCCACAGGTGCATGAGGAGAGTCCACATGTATACTTCTTTACATACGGAGCACTGCAGACACTGGTCTGGAGATTGAGTGATTTATTGTGCTTTACATCCTGGAACATTTTGGCTGCTACATATTGAGTGTACAACACTCTTAGATACAGGGGCACTGTGGATACTGATGATGGTTAAGATCCCGGGGCACTGTGGATACTGCCGGTGGTTAAGATACAGGGGCACTGTGGTTGCTGCTGGCGGTTAAGATACCGGGGTGCTGTGGATGCTGATGGTGGTTAAGATACTGGGGCACTGTGGATACTGCTGGTGGTTAAGATACAGGGGCACTGTGGATACTGCTGGCGGTTAAGATACAGGGGCACTGTGGATACTGCTGGCGGTTAAGATACGGGGGCACTGTGGATACTGCGGGCGCTTAAGATACCGGGGCACTGTGGATGCTGATGGTGGTTAAGATACCGGGGCACTGTGGATGCTGATGGTGGTTAAGATACAGAGGCACTGTGGATACTGCTGGTGGTTAAGATACCGGAGCACTGTGGTTGCTGCTAGTGTTTAGGATACTGGGGCACTGTGGATACTGCTGGTGGTTAAGATACAGGGGCACTGTGGATACTGCTGGTGGTTAAGATACAGGGGCACTGTGGATAATGCTGGTGGTTAAGATACCAGTGCACTGTGGATGCTGATGATGGTTAAGATCCCGGGGCAGTGTGGATACTGCTGGTGGTTAATATACCGGAGCACTGTGGTTGCTGCTAGTGGTTAGGATACTGGGGCACTGTGGATACTGCTGGTGGTTAAGATACAGGGGCACTGTGGATACTGCTGGTGGTTAAGATACAGGGGCACTGTGGATACTGCTGGCGGTTAAGATACAGGGGCATTGTGGATAATGCTGGCGGTTAAGATACCGGAGCACTGTGGTTGCTGCTAGTGGTTAGGATACTGGGGCACTGTGGATACTGCTGGTGGTTAAGATACAGGGGCACTGTGGATACTGCTGGTGGTTAAGATACAGGGGCACTGTGGATACTGCTGGTGGTTAAGATACCGGGGCCCTAAGGATATTGATGGGGGTTAAGATACGGGGCACTGTGGATACTGCTGGTGGTTAAGATACAGGGGCACTGTGGATACTGCTGGCGGTTAAAATACTGGGCTACTGTGAATATTGATGGTGGGTAAGATACAGGGCACTGTGGATACTGATGGTGGTTAAGATACTGGGGCACTGTGGATACTGCTGGTGGTTAAGATACTGGGGCACTGTGGATACTGCTGGGGGTTAAGATACAGGGGCACTGTGGATACTGCTGACGGTTAAGATACCGGGGCACTGTGGATATTGATGGTGGGTAAGATACGGGGCACTGTGGATACTGATGGTGGTTAAGATACTGGGGCACTGTGGATACTGCTGTGGGTTAAGATACAGGGGCACTGTGGATACTGATGGTTGTTGAGATCCCAGGGCACTGTTGATACTGCTGGTGGTTAAGATACAGGGGCACTGTGGATACTGCTGGTGGTTAAGATACAGGGGCACTGTGGATACGGCTGGCGGTTAGATACCGGGGCACTGTGGATATTGATGGTGGTTAAGATACGGGGCACTGTGGATACTGCCGGTGGTTAATATACAGGGGCACTGTGGATACTGCTGGCAGTTAAGGTACCGGGGCACCATGGATACTGATGATGGTTAAGATCCCCGGGCACTGTGGATACTGCTGGTCGTTAAGATAAAGGGGCACTGTGGATACTGCTGGTGGTTAAGATAAAGGGGCACTGTGGATACTGCTGGTGGTTAAGATACAGGGGCACTGTGGATACTGCTGGCTGTTAAGATACCGGGGCACTGTGGATATTGATGGTGGTTAAGATACGGGGCACTGTGGATACTGCCGGTGGTTAAGATACAGGGGCACTGTGGATACTGCTGGCCGTTAAGATACTGGGGCACTGTGGATGCTGATGGTGGTTAAGATACCGGAGCACTGTGGTTGCTGCTAGTGGCTAAGATACTGGGGCACTGTGGATACTACTGGTGGTCAAGATACAGGGGCACTGTGGATACTGCTGGTGGTTAAGATACAGGGGAACTGTGGATACTGCTGGCGGTTAAGATACCAGTGCACTGCGGATGCTGATGATGGTTAAGATCCCGGGGCACTGTTGATACTGCTGGTGGTTAAGATACAGGGGCACTGTGGATACAGCTGGTGGTTAAGATACAGGGGCACTGTGGATACTGCTGATGGTTAAGATACAGGGGCACTGTGGATACTCCTGGCGGTTAAGATACCGGGGCACTGTGGATACTGATGATGGTTAAGATCCCGGAGCACTGTGGATACTGCTGGTGGTTAAGATACAGGGGCACTGTGGATACTGCTGGTGGTTAAGATACAGGGGCACTGTGGATACTGCTGGTGGTTAAGATACCGGGGCACTGTGGATATTGAAGGTGGTTAAGATACGGTGCACTGTGGATACTGCCGGTGGTTAAGATACAGGGGCACTGTGGAAACTGCTGGGGGTTAAGATACCGGGGCTCTGTGGATATTGATTCTGGGTGAGATACGGGGCACTGTGGATACTGATGGTGGTTAAGATACTGGGGCACCGTGGATACTGCTGGTGGTTAAGATACTGGGACACTGTGGATACTGCTGGCGGTTAAGATACCGGGGCACTGTGGATACTGCTGGCGGTTAAGATACCGGGGTACTGTGGATATTGATGGTGGGTAAGATACGGGGCACTGTGGATACTGATGGTGGTTAAGATACTGGGGCACTGTGGATACTGCTGGTGGTTAAGATACAGGGGAACTGTGGATACTGATGGTCGTTAAGATCCCGGGGCACTGTCGATACTGCTGGTGGTTAAGATACAGGGGCACTGTGGATACTGCTGGTGGTTTAGATACTGGGGCACTGTGGATACGGCTGGCAGTTAAGATACCGGGGCACTGTGGATATTGATGGTGGTTAAGATACGGGGCACTGTGGATACTGCCGGTGGTTAAGATACAGGTGCACTGTGGATACTGCTGGCAGTTAAGATACCGGGGCACCATGGATACTGATGATGGTTAAGATCCCCGGGCACTATGGATACTGCTGGTCGTTAAGATAAAGGGGCACTGTGGATACTGCTGGTGGTTAAGATACAGGGGCACTGTGGATACTGCTGGCTGTTAAGATACCGGGGCACTGTGGATATTGATGGGGGTTAAGATACGGGGCACTGTGGATACTGCCGGTGGTTAAGATACAGGGGCACTGTGGATACTGCTGGCCGTTAAGATACTGGGGCACTGTGGATGCTGATGGTGGTTAAGATACCGGAGCACTGTGGTTGCTGCTAGTGGTTAAGATACTGGGGCACTGTGGATACTGCTGGTGGTCAAGATACAGGGGCACAGTGGATACTGCTGGTGGTTAAGATACAGGGGAACTGTGGATACTGCTGGCGGTTAAGATACCAGTGCACTGTGGATGCTGATGATGGTTAAGATCCCGGGGCACTGTTGATACTGCTGGTGGTTAAGATACATGGGCACTGTGGATACTGCTGGTGGTTAAGATACAGGGGCACTGTGGATACTACTGATGGTTAAGATACAGGGGCACTGTGGATATTCCTGGCGGTTAAGATACTGGGGCACTGTGGATACTGATGATGGTTAAGATCCCGGAGCACTGTGGATACTGCTGGTGGTTAAGATACAGGGGCACTGTGGATACTGCTGGTGGTTAAGATACCGGGGCACTGTGGATATTGATGGTGGTTAAGGTACGGGGCACTGTGGATACTGCCTGCTGGTTAAGATACAGGGGCACTGTGGATACTGCTGGCGGTTAAGATACCGGGGCTCTGTGGATATTGATGGTGGGTAAGATACGGGGCACTGTGGATACTGATGGTGGTTAAGATACTGGGGCACCGTGGATACTGCTGGTGGTTAAGATACTGGGGGACTGTGGATACTGCTGGCGGTTAAGATACTGGGGCACTGTGGATACTGCTGGCGGTTAAGATACCGGGGTACTGTGGATATTGATGGTGGGTAAGATACGGGGCACTGTGGATACTGATGGTGGTTAAGATACTGGGGCACTGTGGAAACTGCTGGTGGTTAAGATACAGGGGAACTGTGGATACTGCTGGTGGTTAAGATACTGGGGCACTGTGGATACGGCTGGCGGTTAAGATACCGGGGCACTGTGGATATTGATGGTGGTTAAGATATGGGGCACTGTGGATACTGCCGGTGGTTAAGATACAGGGGCACTGTGGATACTGCTGGCAGTTAAGATACCGGGGCACCGTGGATACTGATGATGGTTAAGATCCTGGGGCACTGTGGATACTGCTGGTGGTAAAGATACAGGGGCACTGTGGATACTGCTGGTGGTTAAGATACAGGGGCACTGTGGATACTGCTGGCGGTTAAGATACCGGGGCACTGTGTATATTGATGGTGATTAAGATACGGGGCACTGTGGATACTGCCGGTGGTTAAGATACAGGGGCACTGTGGATACTGCTGGTGGTTAAGATACAGGAGCACTGTGGATACTGCTGGCAGTTAAGATACAGGGGCACTGTGGATACTGCTGGTGGTTAAGATACTGGGGCACTGTGGATATTGATGGTGGGTAAGATACAGGGCACTGTGGATACTGATGGTGGTTAAGATACTGGGGCACTGTGGATACTGCTGGTGGTTAAGATACAGAGGCACTGTGGATACTGCCGGTGGTTAAGATACCGGGGCACTGTGGATACTGCTGGCGGTTAAGATACAGAGGCACTGTGGATACAGCTGGTGGTTAAGATACAGGGGCACTGTGGATACTGCTGATGGTTAAGATACAGGGGCACTGTGGTTACTGCTGGCGGTTAAGATCCCGGGGCACTGTGGATGCTGCTGGTGGTTAAGATACAGGTGTACTGTGGATACTGCTGGTGGTTAAGATACAGGGGTACTGTGGATACTGCAGGCGGTTAAGATACAGGGGCACTGTGGATACTGCAGGCGGTTAAGATACAGGGGCACTGTGGATACTGCTGGTGGGTAAGATACAGGGCACTGTGGATACTGATGGTGGTTAAGATACTGGGGCAATGTGGATACTGCTGGTGGTTAAGATACAGAGGCACTGTGGATACTGCCGGTGGTTAAGATACCGGGGCACTGTGGATACTGCTGGCGGTTAAGATACAGAGGCACTGTGGATACAGCTGGTGGTTAAGATACAGGGGCACTGTGGATACTGCCGATGGTTAAGATACAGGGGCACTGTGGTTACTGCTGGCGGTTAAGATCCCGGGGCACTGTGGATGCTGCTGGTGGTTAAGATACAGGTGTACTGTGGATACTGCTGGTGGTTAAGATACAGGGGTACTGTGGATACTGCAGGCGGTTAAGATACAGGGGCACTGTGGATACTGCAGGAGGTTAAGATACAGGGGCACTGTGGATACTGCTGGTGGTTAAGATACAGGGGCACTGTGGATACTGCCGGTGGTTAAGATACAGTGGCACTGTGGTTACTGCTGGTGGTTAAGATACAGGGGCTCTGTGGATACTGCTGGTGGTTAAGATACAGAGGCACTGCAGATACTGCTGGTGGTTAAGATACAGGGGCACTGTGGATATTGATGGTTGTTAAGATACGAGGGCACTGTGGATGCTGCTGGCGGTTCATATGCCGAGGCACTGTGGTTGCTCTTGGCGGTTAAGATGCAGAGGCACTGTTGATACTGATGGTGGGTAAGATACCGGGCACTGTGGTTGCTGCTGGCGGTTAAGATGCCTAGGCACTGTTGATACTGATGGTGGACAAGATACCGGGGCACTGTGGTTGCTGCTGGCGGTTAAGATGCAGAGGCACTGTTGATGATGATGGTGGGTAAGATACCTTGGCACTGTGGATACTGATGGTGGCTAAGATACCGGGGCACTGTGGATGCTGATGGTGGTTAAGATACCGGGGAACGGTGGATACTGATGATGGTTAAGATACCGGGCACTGTGGATGCTGATGGTGGTTAAGATACCGGGGCACTTTGGATACTGATGGTGGGTAAGATACCGGGGCACTGTGGATACTGCTGGCAGTTAAGATACCGGGGCACTGTGGATGGTGATGGAAGTTAAGATACCGGGGCACTGTTGATACTGATGGTGGCTAAGATTTTTTTTTTTACAGAGTTTTATATAGCACGACCTTGGCCCGAATCGGGTATCAGAGCGCTTTACATAGCACCAGTTGCATAGTAAATGCAGCGGAGGCACCAGGTGCCCAGTCAGATTGGAACCCTCATCAAGCTTTCACAAGGTGAGTTTCACTGCTAGCATTATGATTTAAGGCACTACTGATGCACCACTGAATCGCTGAAACTAGTCTGAATGCTGCAGCTTTTAGCAGGGCACTGTGGTTACTGATGGTGGTTAAGATGCTATGGCACTGTGGTTACTGATGGTGGTTAAGATACCGGGGCACTGTGGATGCTGATGGTGGTTAAGATGCTGGGGCACTGTGGTTACTGATGGTGGTCAAGATACCGGGGCACTGTGGATGCTGATGGTGGTTAAGATGCCGGGGCACTGTAGATACTGATGGTGGTTAATATACTGGGGCATTGTGGATGCTGATGGTGGGTAAGTTGCCGGGGCACTGTGGTTGCTACTGGCGGTTAAGATGCTGGGGCACAGTGGATACTGATGGTGGTTAAAGATACCGGGGCACTGTGGTTACTGCTGGTGGGTAAGATACCGGGGCACTGTTGATACTGATGGTGGGTAAGATACCGGGGCACTGTTGATACTGATGGTGGGTAAGATACCGGGGCACTGTTGATACTGATGGTGGGTAAGATACCGGGGCACTGTGGATGCTGATGGTGGGTAAGTTGCCGGGCACTGTGGTTGCTACTGGCGGTTAAGATGCTGGGGCACAGTGGATACTGATGGTGGTTAAAGATACCGGGGCACTGTGGTTACTGCTGGTGGGTAAGATACCGGGGCACTGTTGATACTGATGGTGGGTAAGATACCGGGGCACTGTTGATACTGATGGTGGGTAAGATACCGGGGCACTGTTGATACTGATCATGGGTAAGATACCGGGGCACTGTGGATGCTGATGGTGGGTAAGTTGCCAGGGCACTGTGGTTGCTACTGGCGGTTAAGATGCTGGGGCACAGTGGATACTGATGGTGGTTAAAGATACCGGGGCACTGTGGTTACTGCTGGTGGGTAAGATACCGGGGCACTGTTGATACTGATGGTGGGTAAGATACTGGGGCACTGTTGATACTGATGGTGGGTAAGATACCTGGGCCACTGTTGATACTGATGGTGGGTAAGATACCCGGGCACTGTGGTTAGTGATGGTGGGTAAGATACAGTGGCACGGTGGATGCTGATGGTGGGTAAGATACCGGGGTACTGTTGATACTGATGGTGGGTAAGATACCGTGGCACTGTGGTTAGTGATGGTGGGTAAGATACAGTGGCACGTTGGGTGCTGATGGTGGGTAAGGTACCAGGGCACTCTGGATACTGATGGTAGGTAAGATGCTGATGCACTGTGGAGACTGATGGTGGGTAAGATACCAGGGCATTGCTGATACTGATGGTGGGTAAGATGCTGGTGCACGGTGGATACTGATGGTGAGTACGGTGCTGGTGCACTGTGGAGACTGATGGTGGTTAAGATACCAGGGCACTGTTGATACTGATGGTGGGTAAGATTCTGGTGAACTGTGGAGACTGATGGTGGGTAAGATACCGGGACACTGGGGATGCTGATAGTGGTTAAAATTGCCAGGGCACTGGAGATACTGATGGTGGGTAAGATACAGGGGCACTGTGGATGCTGATGGTGGTTAAGATACCGGGGCACTGTGGTTAGTGATGAGGGTAAGATACCGGGGCACTGTGGATACTGGTGGTGAGTAAGATACTGGGTTTTGTAGATACTGTCCCCATTTGTTACCTACATGATGGGCTATCTGGCTATACTGGATTGCATACAGTATATACTCAGGCTTTTCGATAGTGGCAAGGTTTAATACTTTCCACTACGGGCTATTACGGATACTGGACTGAGGACAGTCCATACTTGGACTTTGCAGATATTGCCTTCATCATGGAGCTTTACATACTGTGACATTTTGGATATTGGCATACAAAAGGTGCTTTCTATTCTGTGGTACGGAGGATGCAGGTGTAGTGAACGTGCTTTGGGAACCAGGGATACTCGCTTGGGGAGAGTGCTTTAAATGCTGGTACGTTGTAGAAACTGGTTGGACTATAGACCTATTCTTGCTTTATCAATACTGGTCTAGTTATGGTGCTTTGTGGAATGGAGTGTTTCCCTTCAGCACTGTCTGTAAACTTTATTGTTTATCGACAATATATATTCAGTATAGATTTGAAAAATACTGTAGGCCCAATTCATAGTTTTGGCATGCAGGCCATTATCCAAAAAGCAAAGAATGCTCTGTCCGCCCTAGGGTGGACAGGACATCTGTCACGTGTGTGTTAGATGGCCCACATCCACCAATCTCTAAATCAGGCAGGACTCTTGTTAGGCCAAACGGTGTTCAAACGTTTCCTGGGGACCGGGATACTCGTCCAATAACTTTCTGTAAAAGTTTTGTTGTAAATAGATTAGGTAGGCAGCAGGACACGTCTTCAGGTTATTAAGATAGATTTATTAAGTTAATACAAGATAGGACAGCAAAGCAGTAAACCTCACAGCTGACCAGACCATCAACTGCCAAGGCTGGAATCTTCATATCACAGATAGAACACTCTTGGGTAGTATAGGAGACTGATAAGATAAGAACACTAAGAAAGGACTACAGACACCAAGTAGTCATATTGAAGTAAGTATAAATATACAACAGTTTTGTTTTTTTATTTTCAGTGCTAAGTTACATCTAAAATAAGGCCTGCTGTTGATACATACCTCTAATTCTGAATATGTAAGGCTGAGACGAAACCACACATTGAAGATATAGCTACACTGCAACGAGATGACAAAAAAAGGAAACTGCAATGCATGCTTAGAGACGCGCATCATTAAACCAAAGCATGTCATGTAATAACAGAAAGCCCCAGCTTGCAGGCTAGCTACATTTTCAGGTAAAGGTTAACCACTCTGCAAGCTCTCTTGAGACATTCTCTGAGAATATGAAATGAACCAGAAAAGACAAAGCGTTCACACAAACCGAAGCAACGTTAAACCTCTGAAGGTTGACTGTCTATGGAAACAGTTCTCTTTAAACACACTTACTGTCTCACTGTAAATGTGGTTCCAGTTTACTGTTAAAGGTGTTGCTGGTCTATGGATATAGGCCCAAGAATATGATTGAATCCGCCAAGGGCATTAATATTGGTTAATTGCCCTCCTCACAAGTATGGCCCAAGCAAGAGTGCCCCTAATTATGGGGAGGGCATAGTGGTGGAGAGGCAATTAACATCCAGTAATATCTGAAATATGCGATAAACTGCCCCCTTAGTCACACAGAGAACAGGCAGGCGTGCCTGCTCCTTAATTATGCCTTTCACTCTAACTGCACGCCTAGAGCAGGGAAAGAACTGTGGGAAGCGCCAGCATTCCACACACTTTGATTGGCTGAACCAAGTGCAGCATTCCACAGAGCCTTCTATTAGCCAATAACGTCATCTGCTTGTACATTTACACATTAATACACGTTTTAAGACTCCTCTTTATTTAAGTATAATCTATTTTACTCTCCATCGTCAAAATTAGCTTGCACCATGTCTCCACGGCTGGATCAATATGAGACCTTCTGTGCACATAAGACGATGTTTATGGCAGTAAAGTAATTCATTTTCAGTTGGAAAGAGTCCATTTGCATTAACCCCTTGCATGCGGCCGCGATTCTGAGCCTGTGCGGCAAAATCGCAAGTGGGCGGATTTATGACAGCCCCCAGTCGTCATCAGCACACGAGCGCCGTAGTGCATAACGGATGGGGGCCATCATCAGAATCAAGGGGTTAAAGCTGTCTGTCTGATATATAATGAAAATAAATCAGAATTCGACTGGATAAAAGAGATAATTCAGCAAATATGCTATATCCACTGGAGTCCATCCCGCAACGTCCTACACCTAGCAACAAAGCTCACAGTGACTCGGCGTTTCTGAGATAATGGTGAAAATACTCACCTTTAAATAAAGCATCTATCCATTGCCTTACACGTCATGGCGGGGTACATCCTCCACTCCCACTACACCCAAACAAATCAAAAGGCCTTTCCTGTTGCCAAGACTGCTGACATTAAACTCCTGTGGTTACGGTGGACCCGGAAGTGGTAAACTGTCATATTTGCTACCGGGGTTATTGGCAAAGCAGATACAGCTTTCATGGCAAGAGACACATTAGTTAAAACAAAGACTAACAGCCAGCTACCATGGCCGTGTATTGACTGGCTGGTCACTGTTCTAGTGTTCCGAGTTGTATGATTGTAGCAGCCACTCCCAGAGGGCTGGCTTACACCGCCACCCCACACCCGTCCATCACATGTGTTACAAAACATGTAACCTGCTAATAAAAAAGGTGGGGGGCACGTGCCCAGAGCCAGTTCCAGATACCATGTAACCGTGTCTGCGTGATCTTTATATGTGCATAGGGGCCTAGGGCCCCAACACTTTACAGGCGAGATGGTCATCACTTTTTACATTTTCCAAGAACAAACGCTCAAAATCAGTGTCTGTCTTCAGAAAATGTCAAACTAATGTCCTTGATGCCCTGCATTTATTTCCCAGCGCGTAAGGGATATTTTCCCATAGTGCACATAGCGGTGCCAAACAGCCCCCAAAAAATGATGGACATATCGCAAGGCCAACCTAAAGGGCGACCTAAAAAGAGTGGGCCTTCCCAAGATTATTGCAATGGTGTTCAAGGCAGCTGCAGGAATTTATCAGACTGCCCCTTACCTTATAAATGAGATGTGAGAGGTGTGCCCTGGTACCTCACACTTATAAATGACCCAGGAACTCACACTTCGATTAAAAAACGAATTCAAATACAAGTGAAACCTTACCGGTGTATTTATATATTTTGCATATTATTTTCAGGATGTTTAACCTGAATATTTACATACATTCGTCCTACTATATTTGTAGTATCAAAGATTGTCAACATCGCCTGATGATGGATGGGCACTCCACACATTAACCACCATTCAAGAACCTTTAAGAAATAGACACATTGATTTCTCTGTCTGGATCTGGCGGCAGCGGGGGAAATCTATGGTGCGGTCAGCACGCGGCTTGCAGACGTCTTGGTCTCTACTCACACCACAAGTAAGTAGTCTGTGGACAATGTCTACCAATGTATTCTCTGACACCCTTCCCCCTTCCTCTCTTGAAACAGACATGTTGTCTCGGTGTCCCTTTTAAATCCCAGGTACAGAAAAGGCCAGCCTCTGAGTGGGGGCCAGGGTAGGGGGGTGACATCAGGGTACTCCTACATGGTTAGCTACTGACATTAGAAGCCTGTCAGTGATGATGCATTACAAAGTTTCACATCAGCAGCCATTTAGTGGGCCTGCCCGGTAAGAGTAGCACAGCAATTACTGCATAATTAGAGAGCCACATCAGGAAATTCAACTGTAATGATGTAATTTAAGATGGCGTTTCAGCTGGAACACTGACATAATACATTCCTCATTTGCTATTTCCCTTCTATTTCTTTTGCTCTGACCCCTAGAATGTTGACCTATGGAGCAGCTAAGGCCTACTCAGCAGGCATGCACTTTGCTTTAAATGTAAACCGCATGTAAAGTGCCTTTCCAGCCATTTTTGCTACATCGAATATATTTGAGCCAAAGTTCTGCAAAGCTGTACAAAGAGCAGACAGGGAGTGTTTAAATAAAAGATTTACCCACTAGAACCTAAGAGTGTTTAAATAAAAGATGTTCCCACTGGCACCTAAAATGTGACGTGCTTTCAGAAGAGTATGTATTCTGCAGCAAGGGCGCAGAACCCCCTTTAAATGTGAAACTTGGGTCAAAACCATTGTTTGATACATTTTGATTGGAGCATACTATCAAAATCAAATTTCTTTAAAATAAATAGAATAATCCTCTTTTGACCACTTCTGAGGATCTTCCTATGTCTAAATTATTGCACATGAATCTAAGCTTCGGTCAAGAGTCCATGCACACCGCTCTGTGATTGCCTGTGGTTCACATAGCCCCACCTGTTGCTGAGCTGCCAGCAGTTGTTAATTCAGGCAGACCCAAACAATGGACCGAGGAAATGAGGGATGTAAACCGGTGACGCCTGGTGGTAAATAGCCCCCATTGTAAACCTGTCTTTAGATCTGCAGAACCATCCCCAGACGTTTGGTGCCAAAAAAGCATCCTAATGGGCAGTGCAGCTGCGGCCAGGAGGTGAGATTTCCTTTAGCCTTAGTTGGGAGTTACTAGGTCACCCTTAGGAGGGATTTTGGTGAGGAGCGAAATATACGGATGTAGACATTACTCTGCCATGACACTGTTAGGGGCGAACTGGACTATGGGATAGGTTTTTGCCTGGCAGCATATCCATAGAACAGAAACTGAATCATACTACTCAAGAAGATGGCAGAGCAAGTCATCACAAATTCCAGACTCTCTGCTTGCTGCATTGGATAACTCCTCTCTACGCGCCATCTGATGCGCCTTGATGCCTCCGGGCTAAGTTGCGCAATACAAATCCCATATTCATTCATTCATTCATACCTGACAGGCATGTGGGAAAGATTGTTCTCTACGTCTGTGTTGACTGTCTCAGAATGGAAAGCTTTTTCAGAGGGCTATTAGTGATAGCCTCTTGTGGACCCTGATGCGGAAGCATTCTTGTCCCTTTGAACCTTATTGTTGTAGCTGGAGAGTTTTAGAAAGTTGTGTTCAGCAGTGGTGGATATCAGGTAATCAGTTACAACTCGCAATTCCTCCTCCCTCTTCCTATGTCCTCTGCCAGAGAACTGCAAGAAGGGCCATGGGACAAAGGAAAGTAGTGGTGCTTTAGAGAAATTCCAGGAACCAGTTGGAACTGGATATTTGGCTGTGGGCCACAAATTCAGTTGTGAGCATCCCTGCTGCAACTTAAACCCCGGAAGTGAAAGCTGATGAAACAATCCTGAATCTTTGAGGACTTTTGGGGGTCAAGAAGCTCAAGTGACCAGGCTTATTTGGAAGTTGACAGAAAAAATGTCTTTGGTGCTTTCTAGTACGAAGTTCAAGGATACAGCAGCAAAGCTAAACAGATGTATTCACACTTATGAAGCGCTCCGTGTACACCAACTAAAGCCTGATAAAGATTTTTGAACTTCTTTTGACGGGGCGAACCATCAACATTAACAGGCTGCAGTTCATCACATGTCCGCCTAGGCCCCACTCTATCCCACCCCACTGATTAACATCAGTGTTTCAATTTTCCATTATTTCTAAACTGAACTTTTGCCTGCTAAAACTCCCCATTCCTACATTTAAAGGTTTTCCTTTTGTGCAATTTTACTCATTACGTTGATAGTTTTTATGTTCTAACCCTACTGTTGTGCGGGTTGTCTTGTACATGTACCACGTGCATTTCTCTGGAAAAATGCTTGCCAATTGCGCTAAGCTACCAATTGTAAACTAATTGTTCTTTACAGAAACCAGATCTCCTTTTAGAAATCAGCCTGTTTAGAGTTTGTAAGGGCTCGGCCACAGATCACGTCATGACTGTAACCTCTCTCTCCCACAGCTTAGGAATCCAATTCCTAGAACTGACAGAAATGCAATAAACATGAACAAACTAAAAAAAGGAAAAGCAAGAGCACGCAATATCTAATTACTGTTGTACTGGTACACACAGATAAAATAAAAGCAGTATAGCATCATTTATGGTACAACACAAAAAACAGCAAGAAAGGCCATTCACTGCACAGTTTCCTTGTAGGTGATGCTTTTTGTGGTCTCAAGGAACATTTATCACATTACGCCCGGTTACTCCCAGGTGAGAGGAACTGCTGGAACGCATACTTGTAATCTATTCACTAAAACAGACATATAGGACGCTGTATAAACATTGTTTTCTAGGGACACATGAAAGTAAAAATGCCACCTACATAAAAATATTAACTTTGTAATTGTGCAATCCCTTTTTCTGGGACGCATGAATTCAGTAGAGGGTGGACATGGCTACATATGTAAAAGTGTGATGTGTCTTGATCTGGGTCGGTGCATTGCTCTAATTATAATTCAAAAAGGTGACAGGTGTAGATCTCCTATGTACCTGTGATCCAGAGCTGCTGTGATTTCCTTGAACATAACCTAATATTACAGTCACGCTGTTTTAAACTAACTCCTCCTTTGCAAAACTCCCTTTTCCAGCAGAGATCTTGCTCATTAAGTTCTCAGGATAACATTAACATCTTCACCTAGAGAATCCATGTGATGTATCCCCAGACCATCTGTGCCTTCTCAATTTCATTTATGTTAGAACTCAAATTTTGATTTTACCTTCATAAAACTAATAAATAATCTCCTTCCTTTTACCTACCTTTTACTTCTGCAACAGATAAAAGAAACTAGTCAAACAAGAGGTTCACCAAGAAAAGAAGTAAAAATAAAATCAAACCTTTCATGAGCGGTTTGTGGAGGTTCATCAGTTAGTTCTATCACTATGTTTTACAAAAGTCATCGTAATATACATTAAGCCTAACTTTCAATTAATTGTGAATGAGCTAAGGAAACCAAAATGAGAATGAACACCTCACGAGAAAAAATCTGTGCGAGAGGAAAAACGAGTCACCGGATAATAGGAAAAAGCATGTGAATTATAAAAATAGATATGGTTATAGTACAATAACAATCAGCAGCCTTCTGGAACAATTCTTAAATTTTGTTTATTATGTATAGAATTAACGTATATTAATGTAAGTATTTGTTCATAAAAATGCTTGAATTTATTTTAAAATAAAAAAGGTTATTATACATTTTTTGGTAAAGTAATTTTTTTATTGATATATTTGTTTTAGATTAAAATAAATTGATTGATGTATTTTTAAACACATTCATTTATTTTAACATTATATCCTTTGGGGTTTTATTTTAATACCATATCTCCATTATTTTCTATGGGATGGCCATGTGTGATGCAGGACTTACTCCAGTTGAGAGCTAGAGTACATTTACTTCTGTTGTGATCCTTTTTGGTCTAATTAACTTTAGGAGTGCAGTTTGTAAATACCAATCGACTTACTCGTGTGGGTGAGTGTTTGTTCCTGCCTAAATCCTCCTTAGCACTTACTAAATCCCTCCTTACTCTTCCCTGTGCCACTCCCATTTAGTCGTAAGAATGCCCCTTTTTACAGCCACTCCCCGTTCCCTCCCACATTTACTCCCAAGTAGTAAACTTACATGTGTGTGAATCTTCCTGTAGAAAATATAGGAGAGGTGGAGATGGAGATTTACACTTGCAGCTTTGTGACCTGCTTTTTGTAGTATGTATTACTACTGTAGTACTACTTTATGTACTACAAAATGCAGTTTGTGAGCAGGACTCATCAAATCTAATTTCTACAAACTAAAGAATGGAGAGTTGACATCTAAATTGTGAAAAGAAGTGAAAATAGTGGGATAGTGAAAATAGTGGGATTAGTAATGGCAAGATCCCATTCCTGACTGAAAAATGATTGGATTTTCCCTTGAAAAGGAATTTACTGATGGGGAAATTCTGCCAGTACGGGGCAATTTCCAAGTAAGCAAATGACATAATTGAGTGGGCAATTTAAAATGGGATAACCTTTGAAAGCTGGTGAACACCCACAAACTCTGAGTTTGTGGGTACTCACCATCTATTTCCCAGAAACAATACATGCAATAGAGTATGAATACATGTATATATTCAGGGTGGGAATGTGGATTGATAAACCACATTACAGATAGAGGCATATGCAAATGGACCTGGGGAAAGATTTCCATATTACTGGGGCCTGAGCCACAATTGGATTTAGGGTTCTTTAATAGGATATCCTGCATTGAGGTATAGCAACACGTTTGTTGACCGGCTTGCAAATATTTCAGAATTGTGTCACCAAAGTATTTCCAAAAACCCTATTTCCTCAGGCATGAGACCATTCAATTAGCTTCTTACCGAGGAAAGGGGCAATTTGAAAGCAGCAATAGGGATGCACAAATCACAGTACTCTCTTATCCTAGATCATGTGAAAAATCCCTACATCAGCATATCACGGCTACAAATTAATGATCAGCACCAAGGGAATTGTTCCTGTGCAGAGATGCAAGGAACTAACATTGGTTGGGAAATGTTGGCCATCTAGTGAGCACAATGTTGGCATACACTATGAATAGAGTTTAAGGAATTTGAACAAATTAATAAGTGTTTGTAAGAAATCAAAGGCTCATTTATTTACTTAGTTTGGTCATAGATACTTATTAATTTGTACATGTACACCTACTGCGTAAATAGGCTTACATATGCATACCTATCTAATGAATCATAGGGGGCAGAGACATGAATAAACATTAACTTAAATTGTATGTTTATTATTTATATATTTTAGTACATTTATAGGGAATTGTGGGATATTTAAGTCCTGGGAAATGAAATAGTCAAATCACTTTTGAATATATATTATTGTTAGGGAGGTTCTTACCAGACGACAGTATGCTTTACAATGTTGTAAAAAGCATAGATTTAAATGTAAAAAATAATTAGAAGGATAAAGAAGTAAAGAAATATCTTTTCTATACCAAAAAACAAAGATACATAGGTTTTCTGGAATGCAGTCCTATGTATTGTAGAAAAGAAAATCATAAGCATCCACACACACAGGCTCACGTGTGAATATCACAAACATGACACATTCATACTCCTTCACATTACACGTTTCTGTGTAAACACAGAGATAGGAACTGGTTGACCCAGAAGATAGTCAATTTAGGACTTGTAAACGTATGCATATATGTGTATGCAGTTGCTACCTTATAGGGGTTCTCAAAAATCTTCACATACATGCATCTATGATAATAATACATTTTTGTTCCTGCTTCTAACGTTAAAACCTCAACTTTTGCAGACAGCTATCAATAAGTGGATAGGGATACAGTGCAAATGTACTTTACATCTTTTTTCCACAGAGAATACATATTTTTGGTGGAGGAATTCCTACTCCTCCACCCTTAAATAGTGAAGTATTTGGGTGGCTTTTTACTGCCTTTGCACACTTTCTTTAGTCATTAAAGGTACTAAGATTAAGAGTGTAAATTGTGTCTTAAAAAACTATTCTAGCTTGTGAGTATTTGCAGAGTTACACCTTTATCTGTGTTCATTTTTGCAGTGTCCACCCGCATTTTTCTCAGGACACCCATTTTCCTACCCTAACCTTATAGGTACATCAGTGGAAAATCCACCATACTTACAGGCTGCATTCACTCATTAAATCAGACCCACAGTCAATTAGGATTTGGTATGTGCACCTGATAAAGCCGGTATAGCAGTGCTACCAGATTTAAACTGAAGTTCAGTGAAAAACAATGTTGTAAATGATGCACACAATGAAACAGTGAGGACAAACAAAACTAACACTGCATAAAATTACATTTTAGGTAGCTCATTTAGTCATGTCTTCCAGTAGAGTAGGCCACAGTGATAATTTGAATAGAAGGGCAATTATTATTTATCTCATAACTTTCTAATGTTACACATGCAATGAGTGACCTAATATGCAAATCTGCTTATGCGTATATCTATCTAACTTTAGAAAGGAGCACTTAGAATTTTTCAGCAAAAAATGGAGGCTGACCATCAGAACCCTGAATGATACAGAGTTCACATCACAGTTGATGAAGAAATAAAGAAATTATTATGTATCAATGAGGCTACTGATATGTTACTAGTAGTAGTTTAAGATGCTGTATGATTGCTGCCTATTTAATTGCTTAATGGCTACTTGGGTTTTGTGCTTTTAGAGTCAGTCTCTGGAGTCTCACTCATGGTAAATACTGTGGAAAAGGACTAGTGCAGTGTCCACCTTTCAAGATAAGGGCCACTGCTGTGCACCTACAGTAAGAGGCTCAGGACTAGTTACATGTGTGAGCACATGCGTATGCACACATGTGAAGACTGCACATGCAAGACTACTGTCTTGTCTAACCTGATTTCTGAGCAGATAGCCTGTCACAGAAGGGACTCTTCAAGGACTGGTACTAATTTGGTGTAAGCCTTATAATGTGAGTGGGCATTCATAGGACAGGTGTGTAGTGCTTACTGGAAGTCTGTGGTGATTAACTGAATGACACATTATAAGCAAACACATCAAATACATCAAAATACAGTTTTGGCCCCTTAGGCCTACCTGGACCACTGTGGTGTACATATTAGGGTTAGCATGCCTCCTGTGTGTAGATTCACAGTCACTTTTATCATAAATACCTTCCTTATGCCACTTTAAGACTTATCAGATTTCCCTGACTCAGCCATAATCAGATTCCAGGCCGTGGTTGCTGCTACCGTCCAAGTAATTTACTCTGTTGGCCAGCAGGAGGATCAGAGGCATCTCCAACCAGGTCCGTGTGAAAGAAGGGGTGGGGAAGAAATGTGCATCTATTAATTTACAGTTCACACTGCACATGGGCCTGGAATGCCCAAATCACAGAAACAAAGGAGGAAGGCCAGACCTCTGGAATCAAACACAAGAGAGGGTTCCCTTTTGAAATTTTGCTGGGAAGAGATCAGGCAGTTGTGGGCGAAGACCTTTTCATAGACCACTTGAAGGTGCTAGGTTTGAATGACTTGAGGGCTTGGGTAGGAGTGGAGTGATGATGTGGCACCCTAAGTTTGGGCGGGGGTGCCCGGCTTCTAGTACCATCCACCTCACTTAAAAATTCCAGCACAAGAGAGTGGCTTTTAAGAAGACACTAGACCTGAGAGCAACCAACGGCAGAAGAATGCCCAGCAGGAAGGAGGAGAAACCACCTAATGCCATTACAAGGACGGACCAAAGGACTTTAACTCTAGCAGTAGGAGGGGTATCTCCAGGGCCAGTAATGCTGGCCCCTTATGACCCCTGAGGAGCAGTTGAGGGAATGGATCTGCTTGGTTGCCCTGGATGGCTCCCCTGGGACTTCTGAAGACTGGTCCTAGACTCAGCTGGCACACCGGTGTCGTTCAAGTAGACAGAAGGCTTTGGGACCTGGAAAGTGCAGCAATGGAAAATTCTGCTTGCTGGCTGTGGAGGAGCGGTGGAAGACATCCCACAAGCTGGAGAAAGCACCAAGAGCCCAGGCAGAGGACAGGTTTGGCAGGGGAGAAGCAAAACCAGGCTCTTCAAAGAAAAGCAGATTTAGAGGCCAGTAGGCCTAAAGAAAATGCTCCTGACTGATGGCCAGGGCACACCACTGGGAGCAAAACGAGGAATAAATCAATCAAAAAAGCCATTCAGGCCAGTAACAATGCAAAATAAAGACTCATGGCACTGGGAACAGAATGAAGTACATGGTCTTCCGCCTAAAACTACAAAATTCCCAGAGGGATGGCCATGCCCCAGAGGTCAGTGCATTTCCATTATTTTACTGTTAATTGGGAGGGGTGTGTGCCTGGGGCACTGTGATTCCCATTCAGCGGGAACCAAAGCAAGGAAGACTGTCCCAATGGCCCCATCTCTCCAGGATGGACTCCAGGGTGCTTCACCTGCCTGTGTATGTGTGCATCTTGCTCTATGCCGAGTGGAAATGGGTACCTAGGATGAAAAAGAAATGCAGCAAAAAATCGGCAAGGTAAAAATAAAGCACAGAAGAGAAGATCCTTGTACACTTGTGATACTTGCTGGGTGCACGTGCGCCTCATAAACTCTCGGAGCAGGGCCAAAATTAGCAAATTGGTTTTTAAGGAGGCCCAGAAAGGGCAGGGGCAACATCAAGGATTCTGGAGTGAGTTTAGGTGGCTACAGGGAGTGCAGCAGCCCCCCAACAAATGTTGCCCTAAGTCATCCATGGGGTCAGATGTATGCCCTTGGGAGCGATTTCATTCATTTCAAGCACTCCTTGAGGTGCTGCTTTTGCACAAAGGCTCTGAAGTGGTGGGAATCCTCTTGGTTGGTCCTACAGCTGCTATTGCAGAGTAAAAATAGAAATTAATCTCTGTGACACGATTTTCAATGAAATGCTTTATCGAGAATTTTGATGATTGACAATGCAAAGTGTTTTATTACCATGAATATATTGTTTTTCTCCCCATTGATTTCAATAGTTTTGCCATTATGGATTTTAATATATTTTCTGCTTTTATTGATGTGGTAGCAGTCTGGCAAAGTCAGCATGTCTGCCTTATTGATAATGACAGTCCTTTATATTGTTATATTTCATCTTTTACAGGTGGGGGTATTGTAGTTACAGGGTTTAGTAACCACTAGACGTGTAACATGTTATAGTGGCATCACCAGAGTTATTTTTTTTATCTCCCTGGGTGTATATATATATATATATATATATATATATATATATATATATATATATATATATATCTGTAATTAATGCATTGTATTTAGTAATGCATGTGTAATAAAATTTTAAAAGGTGTGTTCCCATTTTACAAGGAAAAACACTGCCTGTACAATAATGTATTGAGTATTGTTGTGTACCAGCCACTGTGTACTAGCCCACACCACCTTCCATGAGTAGTCCTTGGACTGATCAGCTTCCCTACCCTAAAAGAGTTAAGTGCTACAATGGGGTACTTTGGGCCCAGTAAAAGAAAGTTGCTGGCTTATTAATTGCGAATGCATGCGTCTTTCGCAACTAATAACTCAATTTCTTACATGTGCCTTGAAGTATTTTTTGCATGGAAGATCTATAACTAAAGTATCCATGAAATTTTCCAAAATAACATTTGTAGTGTTTCGCGTGTCAATTTTGTTAAACCAAAAGCTCTACATATATCCATCAAATAAGGCTGAGCTTCAGATTTGTTCACAGAACCTTGCCATCCATTGTTTAGACATGTCTGGGGTGGACATGGTATTTCCCACAAATGTCTAAATATTTGCAACGATTCTCATTGAATGACTACATACGATTAGGAGATATATGGCAGCTGGCAGAATTGTTCCAAAACAAGATCTCAGTTGTCCTATCATTATTTACTCAAATAGTGGAAGCAGTAGCTCAGCATACTATCTGTAGGGCAGATTTTATAAAAGAGGAGGTGATATCCAGAATTTCAATAATCACTCCTCAATCTTTGCCCCATCAGAATTTTTAAAGAGTTAGCTTCCTCCTTCTCTCCTTTGATAACTACCATGTGTAACAACTCTTTAGAAAGGGGCGTGGATCCCTTTTTATTGTAAAATTACCCTAAATTTTTTTTTTTTAAAAGAGCCATTAAACCCTAATAACTCTTCAGATTATCAATACATCTTTCTTCCTTTATTCAAAACTTTGAGAGAACTGGGTGAACACACAGCTACCTACTTATACTGAAGAAAATTGGGTCGTTTAAAGGGCCATCGGCCCTTATCTGTTTGTAGTCACATTCTGGCTGGGAGCTATCTGGAGCCTAACACCCAGATGGTATTTCAATCATTTCATTTCCAATGAAGGCACTTATCCCTTCACAAGTGCTAAGTTCTGAAAGCAGGCTTCTCACTTTGTTCAATACTGAAATGTGAGAAATATGCATGCACAGTAAGAATGTCAGATGTATTTATATGTGTAATATGTGTGAGTAATTACACTATTAATGATTTAAATTGAAATTGATTTTATTGCCTTTCTTTTATAGTGCTACTCATCCTAATGTAGGGTATTAGGCCGCTTTAAAACACGCATACATTTTATATAGTCACTGAAACATACAAGTATGTAAACCAAAGAACAGTAAGTGTTACATAAGACAATGAGGGTTACAAAATGTAGGAGCCACATAGCACCTATACTGATAGGCAATGCACATTCAGAGTGCTAGGTCTGGAGGAACACCAAGTCAGGATTTAAAACATAAGCAGTAGTCAGGATTTTCTGTAGTAATAAGAGTTTATTACTACCCAAACCGAATCCTTTTTTGCAACTTTAGACAAAAGAAAAAATGTACAAACAATAAGATTCTAAACCTATACCTTGAAGTTTGCATGCATCCCATGATGTCTCACTGTGCTATATTAGAAGGACTGTAACTTATAAACTTATAAACTTATAAACTGCAGATAACAAAAGTATCTTTGTGATAAAGGCAGAAACCCACTTAACTATCTCCATAAAATATAACTCAGTGATCTGCATGTTTCGTGTTGTGATTTGTTGTGATTTGCAACAGGCACATCAACCATTTATGCTAATTTAGGATGAGGGGAAACTGTTACTCACCAACAAACGCATGAACCACCAAAGTTATCTTACCATTATTAAACTCTGGAAATTGTGGAGCACACAAGAATCTCTGCAGCAGGAGTGTTGAGACCAGAAGATATTTTGACAATTAAGTAAGCCATGTTTTCAGCTTTTTAACCAAATCCTGTCCATGGATGTTTGTGGGCCACTTTTTAAATGTGGAATGCTGTATTGTATGAATGAGGTATGATGTGAGGGGCTGCCCTTACTCCGCCTGGTCTATTTCAATGACCGTTCTCTTTCCCATTGAGGAGGAATAACCATTATGAGTGATTTTTTGACATCAGAGCAAGTTCACTCTATGTGTTTTTAATAAAATGTAATATTGCAAATGTTACATCTTATCTATAAACATACATGATTGTGTGTATATATATGTATATATATTTTTGTATTTTCAGTTGTGTGTCCCCTACCCCATGGTACATCATCACCCTGATGAAGGTGTGGCCCTAAAGAGCCTCACACCGAAACGTGCGTTGGCGTGGTTCCTGTGAGTGGCAGAAGCTGTGTTACTCTGGCTAAACCGTTTCATCGTGTCTCTGCCACCTCACCTTCCTTAAAAAACTTTTTTTCATACAGCCTCATTTCCATCTTGACTGTAGGCCCTGCTGTACCAGTATGAGAGTGAAAATGTTTTTGTGATTGAGTATGACTGGTAACTATTTATGGTGTGTCATTGAGTGTGTATTTTGTTTTAATGAATGGGTGTGTGTGGGATGCCTATATCTCTAAAATATTGTCTCTGAGAATGATATGAAAAAAATGTATTTATTTATTATCTTAACATTAATTGTGTCCTTAATGAATGTTTATGTGTTTGATAAAGCAATACATTTATACAAAAAAAGAAAATGAATGGGTGCTGAGTAGTAATTGGCTCTGATGTTCTTTAGTTGGTCACCTTAGTTTTTAACTAAAGGATCCTCTTGTGGGACTTATATATATGCCCTGGCAGGGTTCTGTTTTTCTTTTTTCCTTGATTGTCCTCCTGTCCGCCAGACATTGGACTCTTGGGAAACTCTGGACCTGCCTTTATTTGTGTCTCTGGTACAATCCACAAGATCAGGCTCTCTGAGGTACCCTCTTCCCCCTGCCAAGCTTTGTCTACTAGATTCGGACATCATGCTTCCTCTGGTAAGATGCCTCAACTGCTTGTTGGAGGAGGGTTGTATTCTTCAGGTGAGGAAGCACCCCAAAGTTCTTCAGTTTTTGAAGAAACCCAACTTGGATGCTGGCAATTAGCTTAATTATAGAACTATTTCTGTGCTCCTCACTCTGTCTAAAATTCTAGAAAAGCATGTTTGTAGTCAACTCTTTGCTTCTGTCAAGTCTTTTTTACATGATTACCAATCAGGGTTTAGAGTGGTATGGAAAATAGACTTTTTATCTTGACACTTGCTCAGCCATTTTGTACTCTGTATAAAAGTATATCTGTTATCTTTACATTCACTCCACCATTTTGTGCTATACCCTTCTCTCTGTATCACGAATACTCTGGAGCTCCACGTTTGACCTGCCACATTCCTGCACGGACACTCACACCCTGTTTGTGCTTTAGCCTGCTACAAACTGACCAGCCCGTTCTCAACCAGTCGGACAGGGAGATCTCAGATGTTTATCATCCTTACCCTGCAAACTACGCCCTGCAGGCATCCATCAACAGGCCTATCCCTGCTTGCTGTGTAATCATACCTCTCGCCTGTGCCCTGCAGGGGTCCAAACAACTAATATTTGAGGACTTATTTGTATAAACATGCTTTTCGCCTACACCCTGCAGGGGCCTCACCGTTACCTGTGCTTATCAGATTAACCTTTGTTTGACATGTAATCATGCTATGCCCTGCAGTACCAACTAATCAGATTGACCTCAGTGTACTATGTAAATATAATGTTTTGCCCATGTCCTGTGAAAACCCCCAAAGGCTACTCACCTGCTGATCCTCCAGATTGATCATTGTTTATGAATGTAATAAAGTATTATTGGTACAACTCGCTTACATGCCTAGGGCAAGGTTTTGGGTATATAAGATGCAAAGTAAGAAGATTCTGCATACTGTCTTCTGAGACAGCTATGGGTATCTGTTGTTGATGCTCGCTCCATCTCATGAGATGGTAATAAATATCCTTTCTCTCTGTGCTCCAGAGTTGGTCTCAGTTTGTATTCCGGACCCGTGGACTATAGGCTGACCCTGACACCTTTTGGGTGGTCCCCCAAAAGACCCCTAAAATCCACAATTTGCGCCCAACGTGGGGCCAATGAGAGACGCGGTTGCCCTGTCTAGGGTCCCGACGAGGAAGTTGAACGGACGGTGGTGGGGCATGCCTACGCGCAAAAGACCCTCATCCTCGTAGCCACCACCCAACCTTCACTACATCTGAAAAGACCCCCGCAAGTGGCTCCAGTCCTGACTCGGGCTCCCGATAGACTTGGACAATCTTTGCAGTAAAGAGACCACCTGGAGAAAGAGACAAAAGATTCTGGTAGGGTCGCTGATTTGCGACACCTTTTTGTTTGTACTTGGTTTTGGTTGTCTGATTTGTTTGATTTCACTCTTTGCAAAGATTGAAGATAAAAGGGTAGTGTAGACTTTTTGTCCGACCTTTGAAATTTGTAGAGATATTATTTAAGATAACATAGAAAATCATGACTGTACTTGGTAAATCCGCTTGATAAGGTTGTTGAGGACATCTTTTTTGGGGGGTATTTTAGTTATCCAGACTTGGTATTTCGATATTTGCAAATAACGAAAGTTAAGCGGGTAAGGTGGACTATTTGTCCAGTTTTCTGAAATTTGTAGAGACGTTTTTTAAGAATCTAGAAAAACATGCCCGTATTTAGTAAAGTTTACACTAATGGTGTTGTTGTCACACCTCTTGATTTTAGATATTGGAAGAAAGTCAGCCGGCTCCCCGGAAGGTACCCCGAGTAGAGAAATATACATAAAGTACAGTATTTCTCCTATAAATGTACAGCACATTATAGGACAAACACATGTCAAAGTATAGGGATAATACCTGGCAAAAATATTGCTCCTTTGACCCTCAGAAAATAGAGACAGTAAAAGCTCAATCGCATGGGCGCAGATCCATGTTTGATTCTTGGGAGTTATGGAAGAAGGAAATTATAAAAAGAGAGAGGAGAGCTTAGGCCCGACCCCAGAAGACAGTATGGCGGAATCACAACAAGAGAAGGCGGCTTCAAATATTGCCTGTCTAGATAAAGAACATTGACTAAAATGCCTATGGCAAATATCCTATGCAATATACCCCCTTAGTACGATCAGACACCCAGGAGGACAAATTCATCCTACACCCCCCCACCTTCACTTGGTGAGGTTGCTCCAAATTCAGGGTCTCCGACCTCTTCTGTAATGAGAGCTATTTACGTTCAATGAAAAATGACCTGACTTACTCATATTATGAAAGTTGAAATAGTGACCACTTCAGCCAGGATTAAATTAATGACCACCATATGCAAGATTACCAACAGGGTTCATATTATTACATCAGGCTGGGTTGCCAACAGCAATACTCCTGGCCCCAAGCTCGTAAGAGTAATTTTAGGTTTGCCCAACGCCAGATGATTTTTAATTTACTTTCATGACGTTTAAATAATGTCAACAATTTTTCTCCAAACATCAGCTTAAGAGTTCTGAAAATAAGCACATTTTTCCCTAATAAACCCTTTTTCAATTTTGAAATACCTATATTAATTCAACCGAGCAAAAGCTTCTAATTTAGTGTGCTGGGCTGCACAAAAGAGAGCTACTTACAGGCAACTGGTGAGCTACTGGTAGTTCCCGATCTACTCGTCGGCGAGCCTTGCTCTAAATGCATGCTTGCGCAATTAATTGAATTAGAGACACTCATCATTTTGGGAGATTGGAGACTGGGGTTATTAGTTTTCTCATTTATTGAAGGTCACTGATTTTAGGGGACAATGAGTAAACTAAGGAAATGCATTTCTCATTACTATGTTGTTTTGGAAACCCACATTTGAGCAGATCGCCCAGCTTCCTCCCTCTAAATTGGAGGATGTAGGTGAAATTTGAGGTGAATCTTTGGAATAGAGTTTTTTATATATCTGAAATATACAAAGGACAATGAAGATTTGAGTGGCTGCTGGACGGCTCCTTAGATTTTAAAACAAAAAAAATACAGTATTTAAGTTTTTTTAAGAGAAAAAGAAGGTAGATGAATATGAAAGCTTTCGAAAATGGGAAAAACATGCACCACATCAGCAGGGCTTGCACATTGTCGAGCAAGATTTGATGTAAACAAGCTATTTTAAAGGATTACCATGGCAAATTGACAACGGGTGTCTTGCTTACTCAGCAAACTGAATAAGAAATGACAATGCTTTTAAATATGGTTATCTTGCAACATGTTCTCAGCTTTCAGAAACAGAGGTCAAAAAGTCAGTTTGTTTTCTGCGACTGAAATTAAAGGATTTTGTAGGGTAAACTGTGTAACTATTGCACTGTGAAAAACATGTGAAATGGAGGGCTGTAGGATGCCAGGGTTCTTTTCCTTTTTTTCTCCAAAACTGCACTGAAATAGCTAATAAGTGAAGGGTTCAAACATTTCAAATATGCTTTGCCAATTATGAAGACAATCTCTTGTAAATTTGGGTCGAGAGGAAAAATAATTTTTTTGATAGGATCAGAACAAATTAGAATAATTTGCTTGCTGATGTGCAAATTTTAGGTATTCTTGCCGAATACCGACCTCCAAACATTGTTTGTACACTATGTACCTTTGACGGTAGGACTATACGTTAGTGGGAAACCTTTAGTGGCCATCTCAATGAAAGAAAAAAAAAGGAAAAAATTATGCTATCTGTAATGACAGCGCCCTCCTACTGTAGGCTTTGTTTTACTAATGTATTTGTGATAAAAGAGTTCTAAATTATTATGCTTCCTGCCCAGGTGACAATGTCATTACCACATGGTCCAGCTAGTCAAACAGCCTGACGGCATTCCCTTGCCTTTGATGCTCAAAACATGATGCACTAACAGGGATTTGTGCAAATGCTAGCCCATTCAATTGTGCCCTTTTGTTTCTGTGAAGGTACGCCCCAGGTTCACAGCCTCTTTGAACAAGCTCTCTGGGGACAAGGGCACCCAGGGGTCACTATGCTCCAATTGCATCAACTAGAATGTTCCCTACTCGTTTTTGGCTCTGAGGATAGCAAGACAGGGTAGTCCAAGGCTTACTCAAAGAGGTGAGATGCAGTTAGACATTCAGAATACAGCACCCCCTGTACTGCCAGATAACAGACTGAATGGCCGGTCAGTGCTTTACTTTTTATAAAAAGAAAAGCATTTTATTACACCCAGGAGAATTAGATTACACAAAAGACCCCTAAAACCCACAGTGCAACACAGTACTGAGCACTCCCTCCTGGGAGTTACAGAACACCTCATGTGGCTCCTAGATGAGGGCAAGACAGCAGCGCTGATTTTACTCGATATCAGAGCCACCTTCTATATTCTGTACGATGACATGCTCATAGGGAGACTGGCACAATTGGGATCCAGGAAACAGCATTGGCGTGGCTATCCTCTTCCTAAAGGGTTAAACCTTCCAGGTTTTCTTAAACTGCTCTTCATCCATTTGTCATGCATTGACCTCTGGGGTCCCTTACAGGTCAGCTCAGAGTCCAGCACTTTTCAATATCTATGTGCACTCCCTGGCCGATCTGGTGGAACTCCATGTGCTCATGCTATTCTCCTATGCAGATGATACCCAAATCATCTTCTCTTAATCCTCCGCTCAGGACCACAGCTCCACGTCGCTGAACTTCCATTTGGCTCTAGTAGACAGATGGATGAATATAACTTGTTGAAACTGAATGTTGAAAAAACAGAGGTGTTGATCCTTGGAAGAACGCACCTTTGGGGACCACAGTATTACCCGGCTGCTCTGGGTGATATCCCAATCCCTGCTTTCAAAGTCAAGAAATTAGGGCCTGATTACGAGTCTGGCGGTCTTGACTGTTAAAGTCGTATCGATGGTGGACCGCCAGCTGCGCCAGGGAACAGTCATTCCCCGGCAGTGGCGCAGCTGCGCCACAATGCAATATGCTGAGCGGGGACTGGCGCCGTCCCGTTGAGCATATTACCAGTTCATCCATCGCCAGCATTACATATTGGGAGCCCCGCCATGGCAGTGCAGGGACAAAGGGGGCACTTTTTTTTGCTGTTTCCATTGTGGTGCCTGTTTTCCAGGCACCACCATGGAAGAGGCAAAGGACCGACAATCATATCATGAGTTGAACTCGTATAACACAAGTTCAACTAGTGACACGGTCCGCAGTCCTTGCATGGGTTTGGTGGAGCAGAACTGGCGTTGAGCTGGCGCCATTGAGCCAAACTCTTAGTCTGGCCCTTAGGCTTCTTGGTGGACACTAAGCTCTCCATGAAGCCTCAGATGGCAAAGGTTTATGGGACCTGCTAGGCGACTTTGAAATGGCTACGGAAATTCAGCTGGATTATCCCTGTATCTGCAGAAAAGAACCGTCATCCAGGTTGTTATCATATCCTGTCTGGACTATGGTGACATCGTTTACCTGGGGATCGACAAAGCCTCCATTAGACGCATGCAGGTGGTACAAAATGTGGCTGCAAGGCTGATTCATAGACCGCCAAAACATTTATTTATTTTGAAAGTTTTATAGAGCGCGAACAAGACCCTTGCGGATATTAGAGCGCTTTACAATCAATGAAGGACAGTTATGCAACAAAACAGCAACAGGTAAATTGCATATCCTCTTAAGTGCTGCGTTGGCCGACGGCAGCACTACCTCCCCAGTGCTGCGCACGACCATTGGACGTCCATTCAGCACTAGTTCCAATGGACAGCGCAGCACTGGGGAGGGATATTTGCGCCGCATCTAAGGTGCTAAACATAGCACAATGTAAACAGTAGACCAAACAATAACAATTAAATCAAGTATATTAACGAAATATCGGTAGAGGTAACAGTGAATTCGTAGTTTCACTTAGACAGTGTTCATGTGAATTTTTCCATGAGAATCGCTTTTACTTCCTTTTTGAAAAATGCCGTAGATGTGATAAGTCTGACTTCTGGGGGTATTGCGTTCCAGATCCTAGGAGCCATCCCTGAGAAGGATCGTTTATAAGTTTTCGTCTTGTTGAATCTGTGTGGCTTCAATAATAGGTTTTCCGCACTTCTTGTGGATCTATAACCACCAGAGATAGTCAGTTTCTGGGTGAGGTAGCTAGGTGCATTATGGTGTATGGCTTTGTGAGTCATGCAGGCAATTTTCAGGTGAAATCTGGCTTCCAATGGTAGCCAATTCAAGGCTTTTAAGTCAGGGGAGATGTGGGACCTACTTTTCGAGCCTGTGATGAGTCTGGCTGCAGCATTGATGGAGGCTCTTAGTGGAGCTGTGGACGCTTTGAGGAGGCCACAGAGAGAGACGCTTCCATAATCCACTCTGGGGATGACTAGAGCTTGAACTGCTGTCTTGAAATTGTTGAATGGTAAGAAGGGTTTCAGCTGTCTCAGTGTATTAATCTGGAAATGTGCCCCCTTTGTAGCATTGCTAATATGTTTATAAATGTTGAGGTTGCAATCAAGGGTTATACCCAATGACTTTGCTGAATCGATGATGGTTGGTTGAACGTTGAATGCCGTAAGGTGTTTGAACTAGTCATGCAAGAGGCGTATTTGGCAGGTGGAGCTATAAGGAGAAATTCAGTTTTTGGTGCATTTAGCTTGAGATGGTTCTCAGATAACCATGATTGGGTGTTCAAAAGCATTTTGTTGAGCCGTATGATGTCCTCTGGTGTGTGTATCTTAAGGTACAGTTGCGTATCATCTGCGTACATGTGAAATTGTACGTTGGATGCTTGCAACAGGACAGTGAGCGGTTCCATAAATAAGTTAAACAGTGCTGGGGATAGAGCGGACCCTTGTGGGACTCAATCAATCAATCAATCAGTCATTTGTTAAGCGCACTACATACCTTTGAGGGTCTCAAGGCCCTTGGGGGGCGTGGGGGGGGGGGAGGTTGGGCCGCTACTGTTACTGGCACGGATTTGGACAGGGAATTGTTGGCCTAGAATTTTTTTGTCTGGTTTTGAAGAAAGGAGGTAAACCAATTAAGCACTGACCCTGATAGTCCCATTCTGCGATTCAGCAGATCTATCATGTTCTCATGTTTGACAGTATCAAAGGCTGAGGAGAGTTCTAATAGGATGAATAGGCATGAACCATTCTGATCAAGTATTTGTAGAGCATCATCAATTATGTGTGTCATAGCTGATTCAGTGCTGTGCCCTGCTCTGAAGCCAGATTGGTGTTTATCCAGAAGATCGAAGTGGTCAATGTGTTTTGTCAATGATGTAGTACGCATTTTTCCTGGAGTTTGTCTAGAGATGGGCTGTTGGAAATCGGGCGATAGTTGTTAAGGTCTATGGGGTCAGCTGTGGGTTTTTTGAGGATGGGTGAAACCTGTCCTACTTTGAGGGTGTCTGGGATGCAGCCTTGATGGAGTGAGCTGTTGATGATTTTGGTCCAGAGCGGCAGAATCAGTGGGGTTAAGTCTTTAACGGCGTTAGCCGGGAGAGGATCGGAGGTGTGATTGGCTGGCTTGAGGGTGCTGAGGATCTTGCCTATTGCTTCTTCGGTGTAGATATGAAAGGAAGACCAAGCTGCCTCGTTTTTTAGTTCCAATTTTGAAGTGGCAAGATGTGGCAACGATGGAAGAGTAAGGGGTGTTTTGGTGTGCACGCTTGAATGTAGGATAAGGTCGTTGAGAAGGTCTTTGCCTCAGCTACATCTCCCCCCTGTGAGGGGTGGAAAAACATGTCCAATTCAAGGCTCTGTGTGTTGTCTTCAAAGCAAGGGCAGGAAATAGCCCCCTACCACATCAATGATTTGATAATCTGTAACAGTCTACTCGCTATCTGTGCTCCAGCAAACTTTCCTTCTGCACACACCATCATACCAACATTCCACTCACCCTAACTGAGCAGCTGGGAGCCAGGTAAAATAGGAGAAACATTAATGCATAGGTAGGATATAACAATAACATAACAGCATGCTAAGGGAACCTCACCTCTGTGCTCCTACTTATTAACTCCTTCCATGCTCAGGACGGCTATTGGCCGTCATGAGTCACAGTAGACGTGTGCTCATGATGGCCGGGAGCCGTCTGAACGTTGCTGCTCCGCCCACGCGCGATTAATTCCCCGCCTGTGCAGGAATATTAATCAGTGGGCGGAGTTCAGTTGGCTCCCGGCTGTCATGAGCACACGCCCACTGTGCCTCATGACAGCCGGGAGCCGTCCTGAGTACCCAAGCACAACGGCCAGCCCTACCCCCCCCCCCCCCCCCTCGCACCGTGGCAGAATATGCTGCGCGGCGAAGGGGTTAAGCACAGCAGCTGAATGACCACAATTTCTTTTAACTGCACATGATGGGAACCCTACCTCCTTATTGTAGATTCTAAAGCACACTTCTGAAGGAGTGGGTTGTTTTATATGCACACTTAGAGAGGTATTTAAGGCACGGTCAAAGTGATTACTTGTTCAAGGCCACCACCTTCAGGGGTCTGGTAAAGTGATGGTGTTGTGCACAAACACAGGTTTGTTTTTAATTTGACAACAAGCTATGAACAATTTTAACCTTCATTGTATCGGGAATTTGGTGGCAATGGAATCAAAAAATATATATTTCTGTCTCTCTAAAGCATTATTTCACCTCATCTCTTCTAGGTCACTTTCTGTCTCTCTACCTGTCTTTATGTACCAACCTCCTCTCTATCTCAGTTCTCTCTGTCTCATGTATTTCTACCTGCCCTCACTCTTAATACATCAGTGTCTATCCCACTGCTGTCCAGCTCTCACACTACCAATGTATGTGCCTACTTCTCCATTTATGCCTCCCTACCTAACAACTCTGTTTTCATCTCACCTCTCTGTATCTTTCCTCCATCCTCACCTCTCTCACTAACTCATCTCCTCGCTACTTTACTTATATTTCTCAATCTCTCCCTACCTCTTCTATCTAACTACCTCTTTCTAGCTCGACCTTACGTCTCACTCTTCTTCACTGATTTTACTAAACATTTCTCTTTTCCTCTCTTCCTCCCATCCCCCAACTTGTGCATCATAGTGCCATAAAAGAACCAGGGCTAATAATCAATTATAAGTAACGCAGTTTTTTAAAATCAGTTCTTAAAAGCAGAATCGATCAGGTGCAAATCAGTGAGTACCTACAGCTTTATATAGTAGGGACAAGTTAACTGTGCCAATCCGGAATACACCAGTTTTAAAATGCCAAAAGGAAGAGCAAGCTGCCTCGTTTTTTAGTTCCAATTTTGAAGTGGCAAGATGTGGCAACGATGGAAGAGTAAGGGGTGTTTTGGTGTGCACGCTTGAATGTAGGATAAGGTCGTTGAGAAGGTCTTTGCCACTGGTTAGCAGGGGTAACATGCCCAGAGTTCTACAGAAAAAACAGGATTCAGCAAAAATGCACACAAAAAACAGGGTGGCCATACTTATAAAGGGCACATGTCCAACTAGGACCCAAACAAATCTAGATTAAAGAGTAAACTGAAATAGCACTGCCAATGCTTATTCATATTTGGTATTATTTAGCTAGTGGACGTCGCCCAGCTTGAGATTTTGCTGTTTTTTATGTGCCTGTTTCTGAAAGTTTAACATATAATTCAGTAGCGTTTGGCATGATGTGGGATTGAATGAACTGCTTATCGACAGCTAATGAAGAGTTGTTCCAAACAATGTCTTGCTCAGGACCCCAAAAATCCTTAACAGGGCACTGTGCATGCATGAACCCCTTCTATTACTTCTTAATCACAGCGTCAGATGGAACGTGCTCTTTTTTTTTGTTTTATCTGCACATAATGGGCTGTAGACGTCTTAAATCGGGGCAAATTCAAAGCTCATTTGACGCTCTAAATGTAAGATATTGGCTGTCGGGTTTAGTGGTTTAAAATGTTTTTTTTTGCATAGTAACTTTTTAACTATGGAGTTTCAAAATTAACTTCAATAACCCGGATATCTGTTGCGCGCTCGCACCTTTGTAGTGGTTTTGCAAACCCAGCTCCTGCTGGGGCCGGTGATGAAGGAACCGCGGGTCCTGACTCCTGACACGGCATCCGCGTGGTAACCGGGCCCAGGAATCCAGACAGCGGAAAGGCTCGGCGCTCGGCGCTCTCCCTGCCTCGGGAGCTGTGTGGGCAAAGACAAATGTTTAGTCTTGCCTGTGAGACCGCGGGCCGGGGGCTCTGTGCGCAAATATGCAAGGTATGCGGGTGCACCGTCGTCCCATTGATCTCTGCAGCAACATGCCTGGGCTGCAAGGTATTCCGCGCGGATAGAGGGGGGCTGCGGCAATGGGATCAATGGACGGGCGGCGCGCGCTATCTCCTCATCTGTCCGGGGTCACCGGAGGGTGGTGCTTCCCGGGGAGGCCGCGCTGAGGTGAGTCATCACAGGTTGTCATCGGAATGTGCGTGTTTACAAAGGTGCGGCTGAAGACGGACACTTTCCAGAAGTGAAAGAGCGCCTCATACCTGCGCGCGCCCGCCTCGGGGTGACGCTGAACGACGGCGTTTTTTTTTCTTCAGTTAAACGCGTGCCTCGGGCCAGGGTTCGTTCCCACTATTATTGCATTTGCAGTCCGCAGGACACTTTCACCCACACAAATTCCAAACGCAAATACACACAAAACACTTTCTCGCCTTACTAAAAATTTCACTTAATTTCGGAAGTTATTTTACTAGCAACAACAAACTTCGCATTATACTAATCAAAACAAAAACACCACCACTAATGAAAACAGTAACATTAATATCAATACTAAAAGGATTATGCAACTCATACTGCCTTAGATCAGCCGCTTGGCATAGGGTGACCAACTGGCATTGGTGCAAATTCAGGACAGTGAGTGTAAAAATTCAGGACAAAGGGTCAAAATTCAGGACACAAATTCAGGACAGGAGGTCAAAATTCAGGACAAAACTTTAGGACAATTGGATACGTTTTACAGACACATCAGAGGTCGCGCAATAGTATATAAGTAAGCCCAGCCATATCCAAACATTCAACCAGTTGTAAACTTAGCCATCATGTATCCTTCCATCTATCATTTCACTCATCCATCCCTTCATTCATCAATCCATTATCCATCCATCCACCCTTTCACCCGATACATCTGTACACTCATCCATCCACTCTTCTACCCATCCACCCATTCACTCATCCATTCAGCCATTTACCCTTTCACCCATCCAGCCATCCTTTCATTTATTCATCCATCCACCCAGTTACTCATCCTTCCACCCATCCACCCTTTCAGTTATCCATCCATCCATCCATCCATCCATCCTTTCAGTCATCCATCCTCCCTTTCTCTCTCCATCGACCCTTTCACTTAGCAATCCTTCCTTCCATCCATCCATCCATCCATCCACCCTTCCATCCACTCATCCACTCATGAATCCATCCATTGACCCTATCACTCATCCGTCATTCCTCTCATCCAATTATCCTTTCACTCCTTCACTCATGTATTCATCCTTTTGTCCATCTACCCTCCCTTTCACTCACTCATCCATCCTTACATCCACCCTTTCACTCATCCGTTCATCCATTCACCCTTGCACTTATCAATTCATCAACCCATACAACCATCATTTCACTCATCCATCCACCCACTCACTCATCATCCACCTTTTCACGCATTCATCGTTTCACTCATCCATCCACCCTTTTACCCATCCAGCTCCCCTTCCACCCATACATCCAGCTATTTACCTTTTCTCTCCTCCATCCTTCCAATCACTCATCAATCCATCCATCCTCTCTCATTATCCATCTATTCAATCTTTCATTCATCCATTCACCCTTTCACTAATTCATCCAGCCATCCACCCATCCCTTCACTTACTCACTCGCCCACCTTAACATATTAATTTTTAGCTGCGCCTTTTTGAGAAGAGGCCCATCAAGAACTTCACCCTCGCTGCAGGAGCCATTCCAGGACTGGAACAGAAGCCACCCAGGGCAGAGACATGATCCACTACAGGAGGGGACAGGAGCCATCACAGGGGGGGCCGTGGGGGGCAGGAGCCACCACATGGGAGGACAGGAGCCATCACAGGCAGGGGGTGGTGGGGGCAGGAGCCACCACAGGGGGGTGGACGGGAGCCATCACAGGCGGGGGGGGGGGCAGGAGCCACCACATGGGGCGACAGGAGCCATCACTGGGGGGGGGAGGCAGGAGCTATCCGAGAAGGGGGAACAGGACCCACCAGGGTGGGCACCAGAGTGGGCGTGCAGTATTCTAGTATCATCTTGGTCTCTTCCAGGGTGGGGTAGGGCTTTTAACCCCCTCCTGGACAAGACAACGAGAAGACGGGCTCTCTTTCCAAAATGTTACTTTTGCCATCTCCAACTGTGATGTACAGTACTTACAGGAGATACTCCGAGAGAACTGATTTAACTGATTGTCCTCCATACTTTGTTATCAGCGTGGGTGCGATTGTGCCGTTTCTTTATTTTATTACAATATAGACTGCATGTTTGCAGAACTGAGGTTTGTTGAAACCACGTGCTGTCTCGGTGTAATGGGGCCATTCTAGCATGTTTGGGGCCCTGGGATGTGTGAAACCCCTCTAAATTGCAGAGACATGACGCATTCAGGGCTGTTTGCATCTGAATAGATGCCCCTGCTCCTGAAGCGGCAGCCCCTCCCTCTCAGTCACCTCCAAGCACCTCTTAACAGCTCATCAAGGGCTGGAGGTGTGAGGGTTGCCACCCCGCTGTGCCTCTCCAATGCTGCTAGGTATCCCAGCTTGCATCGGAGTCTGTTATAAACCTGACCCCAACAGCATCAGAGTCAAGAAGGGAGGTGGGTGGTTAAAATTACGGACAAATGGCGTCCGTTAAAGAATCCTTCACGGACAACGGACAGACGGCTGAAATTACGGACTGTCCGTGAAATTTACGGACGGTTGGTCACCCTAGCTTGGCAGCGCTGTGCATTACAGACGGGACTGTGGCCCAGCTCGGTGAAACTCACCTTGTCGACCTCTGAAGACTGAAAGGCTGACTGTGCTGCTGGGGAGTGATGCTGTGAACTGCAGGTAGATCATAGATCTCAGCAGCATCTAGGGGTCTTCTCACTCTCTTTCGAAGCCGTCTCCTTACTTTGTGTCCATGTGCTAATGAATACTTGGAAATAACTTATTCACCAGTTTTTTTCTCCGTGCATTACGGTTTTACTCTCAGTAGTAAGTTGCAGCAGAATTTGCTTGAATATTGTTACTGCTTCCCTGGTTATTATTTCCCCTCTAATATTATGTTTTACAAACCTTTTCCATCTATGTGACATACACTGTGAGGAGGAGGGAAGTCGAGGAGGTGGTAGGAGAAGTAGGTGGAGGTAGAGGTAGGAGGAAGAGGTGTGTGTGTGTGTATATTCACTGAAAAAAAACAAAGGTTCAAAAGTGATGTTATAGTTATTCTTGCCCCCCGCCATGCATAGTATTCTCAACTTTGATGGCATTTCAGATGCGATTAGGGATGATATTAATGTAGTCAATGAATACGTTGTGAGTGATTTAATACGCAAGGGCAAAAGCACTACATGGCGAGAAGTTTTGTGAGTTTCAATAGGTATGTGCCACATGGCATTTCCATCTAACTATAACACTCCTTTAAACGTTGTTTTTTTAGTGAATTTCTAACTTTTTTTAGTGTAATGTTAGATATTCATACAATTCCTAACTATATTTTAACCTCTATTTTCTTCAGTGAATTTCTAGTTAAAAAAGTAAAGTAAGATGTCCATCACAATGCATGGTGGGGGCGGGCCGGTATGCTCGGCTTGGCTATGGTATTGTCTGTGGAACTGGCCCCATCCATGCTTGCTGCCCCTGCCCTCCCTCGCCCTTGCCAGCCATCGTCCAAGTCCATGCCCCTGCCCTCTCATTCCAGCCCTGTGTGGCCCTTGTGCTGCCACTGCCCTTCCTGTCTGGCCCGTAGGGTTAGCTTGCTGCCCCACCCACCTCCTTCCTGTCCTCTGTTGTCCGAGTCCATGCACCCGCCCCCTGCCATGCATTGTCCGATGTGCTTCCACTGCCCTCCAGTTAGCTTTCTGTCCTTGCCCACTCCTCCTGCGCTCTGTTGCCAGAGTCTATGGCCCTTCCACAACCCTCCTGCTTAGCTTAGCTTAGCTTGCTGCCCTCATCCTCCTTCCCCATGCCCTCCGATGTCTGTTTGCATGCTCCGGCTCCCTCCCTTTTACTCACCATCTTCCATGGAGATATCACTGCACCTCCAGAGTACTCTGAGTGTTCCGTTGAGCTGACACTGCCCCTCCTGCCTCCACAGCATGGTCAGATTGCTGCTACCTGTCCCGGCCTCCTCCATCCTGCCTTTCATTGTTCGAGTTCCATGCCCCCATACATTTCCGCCTACCCTCCATTGTCCATTTTGCTGCCATTTCCTTCTGCCCTCCATGTTCTGTTGTGCTGCAACTGCTCCTGCTGCCTGCCCTACATGGTCTGTTGTGAAGCCCTCCCTCTATTGTCTGTGTCCAGCCCCTTTTCCCTCCCTTCTGCCCTCTAAGGTCCCTTGGTGCATGCCCGCCCCCATCCCTCTTGCCCACCATGGCCTGTGTGCTGCCACTAACCCTCCAGCATCCCATGCATGGTCTTGTTTGCTGCCACTCCATTCCCACCTGCCCTGTGTGGTCAGCTTGCTGCCCCTAACCTCCTTCTATCTTCCCTCTGTTGCAAGTGGCCCTTATAGGCTCCCTGTTGCCCTCCATGGTGTGTTGGTCTTCCAGTCCCCATCCTGACTGCCCTGCATGGTTAGCTTGCTGCTCCTGCTCATTGTTCCATGCCTATTGTTGTCCATGTGGGGGCCCCTATCCACTCACAGTGTCCTTCCATGGTCCGTTGGCATCCACCTGCCCCCTTCGTCCTGCCCTCCAATATCTGTTGTCGTGCAGTAGTCCCTCCGGCCTGCCATGTTTGGTCAGCCTGCTTCCTTTGCCTCCTTCCCCCTGCCCTGTCCACCCCTATTGTTTCCATGGTCTGTTTGCAGCACTGCCCTACCATTTGCCCTGTATGATTTATTGAGCTGGCACAACCCCCGCCATCTGCCCTGTAAGGTCAGTTTGGTGCCCTTGCTAACTCCCTCCAGCCCTCTATTGTCCAAGTTCATGTCCATACCCCATTCCTCCTCCCCCACGGTCCATTGTACGATACATGCCAACATTTTGAAATTGGAAAGAAGGAGATTTTGAAAAAAAATATCGGGGAGTTGATTTTCCCCATTGACTTACTTTGAAAAAGAGGCGATTTTATGCAGGTGAGAGCTAAAATAAAGCACTTTTGGGTTTAAAAATATCGGGGGTCTCCTGCCTGAATCATGTCTATTGGCATGTATGGTTGTACTGCCACTGCCTCTCCCTTCTGCCCACGATCGTCCATTCTGTTAAATTAATCAGGGGTTTGCAAATCGCCGCTACTCACCCGTGAGGGTCGCAAGGCGCTGAGGGTTTGCGGGGGCTGATGATCAGTCTAGGCATGGTGGTTCAGTCGAAGAGTCAGGTCTTGAAGTCCTTCCTGAACTGGTTAAACAATGTGGTTTGCTAGAGGTGAAGGGGTAGGGTATTCCAGGTCTTGGCGGTGAGGTAGGCAAAGGATCTTCCTCCGGTTCTGGTCTTGTGGATCCTTGGGACAGAGACCAGGGCAAGTTGGGTGGAGCAGAGTTGTCTGGCAGGTGTATGGAAAGCAAGGCGATGGTTCAGATATTATTCTGGTCCTGCGTCCTGGAGGGCCTTCTATGTAAGTGTGAGGAGCTTGAAGGTGATAGGGAGCAAGTGGAGTTGTCAGAGGTGTTGTGTCATGTGGCTGTGGCAGGGGTTGTTGAGGACCAGTCTGGCTTCTGCTTTCTAGACATTCTGCAGTTTCCTGAATGGTATCTGGGTGACGCCGGCATAGAGTGCAATGCCATAGTCAAGTCTACTGGTGATGAGTGCCTGGGTGACTGTCTTTCTGGATTCTGTGTGGAGCGATCTGAATGTCTTTTGAAGCAGGCGGAGCATGTGGGAACAGGATGAGGATACTGCGTTTATTTGGTGGTTCATTGAGAGTGAGGAGTCCAGTATGATGCTGAGGTTGCGTGCGTGGTTTGTAGGGGTGGGAGGGCTTCATAGTGCTGTGGGCCACAAGGAGTCATTCCAGGCTGGGGTGGTGGGTCCCAGGATGAGTACTTTGGTCTTGCCTCAGTTTAGCTTGAGGCAGCTGTCTTGCATCCAGGTAGCAACTGCCTTCATTCCATGTGAAAGTTGATTCTGGTGGCATTGGGTTCGTTTGTGAGGGAGATGATAAGCTGGAAGTCGCCGGTGAAGGAGATGATGTTGAATCTGTGGCTTCTGCTGATGGCTGCTAGGGGAGCCATGTAGATATCGAACAGGGTGGGTCGCAAGGAGGAGCCCTGGGGCAAGGCGCAGCTGATCTCTGTAGGTTCTGAGAGGAACGGGGGTAGTCTGACTCACTATGTTCGTCCGGCCTGGAAGGAGAGGATCCAGTCTGTGCCTTGTCGCGGATGCCGGTGTCGTGGAGTCTCATTATTAGGGTGCGATGGGAGATGGTGCTGAAGGCGACTGAGAGGTCCAGTTGGATGAGGGCTGTGATTTCGCCTGGGTAGAGGAGGGGGTGGATGTCGCCGGTGCCGGCGAGGAGTGCGGTCTCGGTGCTGTGGTTGCTTCGGAAACCGGAATGGGAGGTGTCCAAGACGTGGTTTTCTTCGATGAACTTGGAAAGATGGGTGTTTATGGCCTTCTTGATGACCTTGTATAGGAAGGGGAGGAGGGAGATGGGTCTGAAGTTCCTGAGGTCTGTTGGATCACCAGACGGTCTCTTTAACAGGGGGTTGATCTTGGGGTGTTTCCAGTCGTCGGGGAAGGTGGCGGTTTAGATGTTGCCACAGCCTCTCTTGTCTCTCCTGTATGGTTGGTTTGCTGCCACTGACCCCTTTTCCTTGGCTTCTGAAGAAGCATTTTAAAATTATCGAGAATAATGCTAAGTAAATGTGCAAAACTAAGAAATAAAAAAAACACAAATTTAATGCAAAAAATGCACGAGGCAATCATACTTAGAGATGCTAGGCCTAATACACTGAGACACTGCCATACTAAAGATAACAGAGCTAAGAAATTGTAAATTAAGCACTTCAACTTAGTCTTGACCTTTTTAACATACTTGTTTTTCCAATAAGTTTGATGTGCAAAAATGTTTTCCTTTCACATATATAGATGTTTCAACTTCTGAAAAGACCATTGTTATCTAACAAATAGCTTTGTTATTTAGAAGGTTAGAAATGTAGTTGTAGTTTCACAAGTAGGAAAGTAGACTAGAATGAGAGAATGAATCATGAAATGCTTAGAATTGATAATACTTAGTTGCCAAACTTAGAAGTAGTTGTCTGAGGAATACTGTGTTCCTGTGAGAAGACGAGGCGTTAATGTGTTCCCATGGGTGCATTGGAAGCTGATTGGTTGACAGAAGAGAGAAGAAGCAATATGAAGACAGAAACAATATTTTGTTTGTTTATAATAGTGCATGTTCCTAGAGTAGGCTACACACTACCCCTGAGACTACCAGTCTTTATTCCATCCCACGCTGCTCTGAGACTCTACTAAGTTGCTAGAACCTCTCTTTATGGGAAGTTCTGCTTGATTGATTATTGAGCTGATTTTAATGCTGAAGCTTTATGCTTTGCGTCTTCTATTGATATCAGAACCCTTTAGGGGTTGCTGAGACTGACACCTTTTCCTTCTCACTTTCAGAATTGGGATTTTCTTTCCTTTATGGAACACACAATGCATTGTAGTGATTACTTATTGATTAATTGACCTCCAAGGAGATTCTAATGATTTGAGATTGATGAATTTTAACTTGTGACCTAATAAAGATGACTTACTAAAAATTTGAATAATAAAACCTTTTAACTCATATGAAACTCTCATTATTGTCTGATCTAGATAGAGATTGTGATAATTAATTGTGACGTACAGCTCTAGATCTTCTCTAAAACAATGGCAATGATCCATTGGCCTTGGCCATTGGGGGGAGAAGCCTCGATGATGGGAACATGAAACTTAAAATTGAACAATCCCCTCTCTAGCACCTCCCTTACCTGTTGTGCTGCCACTTCTCCTCCCTCCTGCCCAGCGTGGTCAACATGCTGCCTCTGACCCCTCCTCCCTGCCCTCAATTGTCTGAGTCCATGTCCCTGACCTCTGCCTTCCCACAGTGTACTAATGAGCAACTAGATCACTAACATTCAGTATTTATTACAAAAGTGTGGCACACCTGAACTTATCTTGATGGAATCAAAGTTGTAAATCGAAAAGCATTTCCTTTAGAAATGTTAAAAATGAGGGGGTCATCTGCCCATAGAAATCATGGTTAGTGCTCTAAAAACACCTTCCCTACTGTCCACATAGACTGGAGTTGGAATAGTGAATGATACTATTCCAACATCCAGCGCCCCTCCGCAAGTCGTTGTTCCGACTTGCGAGGTAATGGTATGCATTGTTACAACGCGGTCATTGTAATGACTGCGTTGTAATTGCATGCAGGGTGACGGCATGCGTGAAAAGGAGGCCTATTCTTACGGTAGAACACAGGGGCAGTATTTTCAGATTGGGGTATTTCCAGCACAAATGGGCAACATTTTTCCATTTGTGCGAGAAATAACTCGACTGGTGGGAGTCCAATTTTTGGGCTTGATTGGACCCTGTGTGCATACTTTTGTGAGGCGAGCCAGCACCCCTTTTTAAATAATGTATACACAGGAGTCACAATTTGCCCATCAGTTTCTCTGCCTTCACAGCCCCTTCACAGCGTTGTCTCCCTCCTTCATGGCAAGCCAATATCCCAGCCCTGAGGCCAATGAGTCGAGACTTGTATCAGACTCAGCATGAGACCTTGACAGGTGCCTTCCATTATGTAAATATATATCATCTACACCATCCCCTATTAGTAGTTCCGACCAGGGCCACAGTCCTAGAGCCTGAACCGTGTGTGCCTAGCAGTTGTGGCAGCTACTAACAAGGGTAAGATAAAAGAGGTGGGTATTCACCTTGCTGGAGTGATTTGTATGTGTAGCCGCAGATTTGACTCATCAGAAAGTAGCATGGAGGATTGATGTACCTGCTGCATAGCACAAGGTGTAACAGATTATTACAAGGTAGAGCAGAGCTAGAGCCTGTACACAAGCCGGGCATTAAATATATTTGGCTTGTGTCATGCAGCAAACATCACGTTAGAAAATGATATGATGTCTTCAAAAAATAAAGACAAAACGGGTATTTATCTGAAACGAGGAAGCAAGAGTTTTTGAACATGTACTGAGAAACATTCCTTCCCTCGCCCTGATGACAGTGCAATTAGTGACCTAAGTGCAAGTCAATTCTCATGTGAAACTTACATGTGGACTTGTTGTTGATATACCCAGACCAACATTACAGGTTACTGATTAAAGCAGCAGAAGTTTTTGTTCAGCGTACATTTTGAACTACTATATTTCAAGATTTTCTCATCTATGTTACTGAACAAAATGGAGGGTAGGTGGGAAAAATATTTCCCCAGGATCACCCTGTTTGGTCAAACATGGAAGCCAGGATTGATCTCAGAATTTCGAGTTTCACACTGTGCAATTAAGCGTGGGTGAATGCCAGCATCCACGTTTTATTTTTTAGCAGTTTCATATAGCACATGGGAGTAGGGTGTCATTGAACATTTTGGAAAACTGCTCTTTTTGCTTTCTGCTCCAATAAACTTGCATTCATCTGGATCACAAACAAACCCGTCTGCTTATTGCCAAGAATGAGATCTGTAGTCTAGTCCTTGCTGCAATACGAAACCGACAAAATTAGTCCTGTGTAACTTTAATGCCAGATTTTGTGATCATGATGAAGGACTGGAGGGCAGCAGATTGGTCAGAGTAAGTATCTGTCTCTTCTCTGGCCTTTTGACTACATTGTAACTGATTGGGTCTGGGCCCTCCCATCGTACTGAAGCGACCTTCAACTGTTGGACCGAGCTCTTCTCCTTCCGGTCTTAAGTTTTCACCCTGTTGCCTTTGCACGAACACTGCTTTTGGAATTGTCAACTTTAGTGTTTATTTTTACGCTGTCCCATAATAATACAAATGCCTTGTAAAAGAAGCTTTTTGGTTCAAGGATCTCAAGTCACATAGATAAAATGCAAGCTTTGCCAAAAAAATTGTGCGGACATTACTTTAACACAATGTGATTTCTTTTTATATGTATTGTACAGTGTTAGTCGTGAAAGATCTGTTTAATAGTATTTGGACAGGATTGCAGAAGTACTTGGGTGCCCAGTTAACTTCATTCCTCTATTTGCTTATTGCATACCAATAAGAATTATGATTGAAGTGGTTCCTTTAGTCTATTTTCACATAATTTGAGAGTTGCTATTTTGGCCTAGTTTTGGGCTCAGACTTGGAAAGCTTTGAGCTTGGGACAGGTCTCGCAATCTGGCAGCGCTGCACAGGGGAATCAACTAACAGGCCTTTGCTGATGGAAGTACATGTTTACTTGGAATGGCAGACTTTAATCTTCTATGGTTGAGGACGATTGTGTGAATTTACAGAAAATATGCTCCTATTTTAAGCTTCTGGAGCAGCTTCCATAACCTCTATGACAAAATAATGAGAGAAAACTGTTTTCTCTCAAATATGATTAATTGACTCACATTACGGGGTCAGGATTTTCCGCAGGATAAAATCACTTTAGGACACAACACAATTCCTAAAGTTAGTATGGCACCACCAACAAATGATTTATATTGTAACTAAAATCTGGTATCTCTGTCTATATGTGGTCCTTTTTGTGACCCTCAAACCTGCAATTCAAGTACAATGCATTTCAACAGAGTCCTATAATGGCTGCCATAGCAGGTTGTCCATGTTGTTGCCAGCCAATACAGAGGGGCTTCCGTTAAGACCCTCCACATGCCCTTTGTGGTCTGTGTATGCTCATCCTATCCCCTTACATTTCTTTCAAACACATTTATAGGACATAGGAACCAAGTCCCCTAGTCTTTTAACGGCTGCCAAAAGATATTGTTCAGGTTGTCACCAACCAATCAAGACTTGACCAGTCTTCTTTAAACTGAACAATCACAGCATACCTGGACACCAACTGTCCAGACAGCTATACATTTTTAATGTTCATTTCTCAAAAACTGGTGAATGGATTTACAGCAAATCCGAAAAAGCTCAATCTGCAAACCAAGATCTAGGTTCCTGCCAAATTTAGGGGGGAGGAGCATAGTGCCTCTCATCCCAGCACAGTTCAGCCCATTGCATTCCTGTAAATGCAGTACGCTTACTTCAAAGTCGCTGTAGTTTTTTACCAAAGTTGGTGCAGGTAGTGCTGTTAGCTCTAGACAGGTGTTTCTGGGTTTAGCCTTTCATCAATAAAAAGCTAAAAGTAGTAGAGATCAGAGAAAAGTCATCAGGGGTTGCTGAAATGCTGCCCAAGTCTTCACATGTCACAGTACCACTCCACATGCATACAGGTGCATCCCAGTTGAACTAGCCAGCTTGTTGGCTCAAGAGAGCCTTTTAAACACCAGGGGGCAGGGAGCACACTGCCTCTCACCTCAGCACAAAATTGGTGTAATTCCGTTAAACAGTTTTTGTTGTAGTCCTTCTTAAAACAGTCTATTAAAAATGCATGGGGGTTTTGAGTTTTGGGACCCCCTCTTTTTCTACACCTTACACTTCATGGAATGAATGGCCTATGAGATTTCCAGCATTATTAAATATGACAGCTGCATAACGTTTCCGCCAAAATACTTGTGTTTTTTTTAATTTAATAGTTCCCATCTATTGGCTGACTTGACATCCCCAGAATTTTAAAAAGTAGTAGGCATCTGCGTTCATAATTTCAGTTGAAAAGCTGTAGTTTGCTTTGAATGCGAGATGTTGGAAAGAAAGTTTTTGGCCTTCAGATACTGAACAGCTATCGGCTTGTGGACTGATTGGCTGAGAGTTCACATCTAGGTTGACAAACTGCGCCTACCTATGTGTTATCTTTCTCAAAATAAGAGAAGGCAGTTTTGAAGACAGACGAAAGAGCTCATATGAAGAAGAAAGGAGACTTGCAGCCCGATTCATCAAGCTAAATTGCGGTCGCAAAGAGCCAGATTCTGAGAATCTGGCCGTTTGCGTGTGCAATTTTTGCATTTGGGATTCATCATCCCAAATGCAAAAATCGCTATTTGCAAAATCGCATATTTGCGAGGAATTGGATTTAAGGAATCTCTATTAGAGATTCCTTAAATGCAATTCATTAACCAATTGGAAATTGCGAATTCCCAATATTTGGTCGCTATTTACCACGAAGTCTGACTTCGTGGTAAATAGCGAAAAAATTGTAAAAAGCACTTTAGTGCATATTTTTCTGTAGCATGTTACACACACACATGTCCTTTGGACATGTGTGTGCGTAACACCTGTTTAAATTTGCATTTCAGTGGTGCTACAGGGTGTCCTTTGGACACCCCTGGCACCCTTGAAATCGCTATCTTATTTGCGATTAGCTAATTGCTAATTGCAAATAAGGAATGTGTAGGAATCGCAATTTATTTTGCGATTCCTACATGAATCCCGTTTTGCGAGTCTGTAATAGCGATTCCTTATGAATCGCTATTAAAGAATCGCAAAACGGGTCTTTGATGAATCTAGCAGTTGGAAACGGAAACAGAACCTAGTGGGTTTCACCTCGTACTGCAGCTGTCCCTTCCCCTTCAACCGTCCCCTATCTCACCTCTCAGCTCTCCCCCCTTCTGTCTCACCCCCTCACTCTATAGAGTCAGTCGCCTCTCTGTACCCACCTATCTACCCCCTTTTTCTCTGTCTCACTCGCTTTCTTTTTGGGCTGCTTCTGTCACAGTGCCCAAGCCTCCTGGGATTGACACTCTCACTTGCCTCCGCCCATCCTCCTGGTCACTTCTTGCATCTTAGATTTCACTTTTGTCTCATTAGAAGAGGCAGGAGAGATCCACTGGGCATAGATTCCATGCGAAAAAGAGCTCTGACACTGGTAACCGCATCTCTGCATCCATTCACTCCTGACAGCACACCCACTCTAACACAGTAAGATGAGACGCATCAGCAGCCCCGCCTGCAGCCCTGTTGAAGGCCGATTATGCCGGACTGACTGAAGCTGACAAAAACACATGGACCCTTGTGGAAAAAGTGGAATACAAACTCTAGAAAAAATGACTGATGGAAAACGAGAACTGAATTTATACCGCATAATGCACTTTTCCAGCTGCACATATAACCCACAAATACAATGTTGCACGTGATGAAATCACAAGGAGTCCTGCAGTGGAAACCCCCTTTCCTGCTGGAGATAGTGCAACATTACAATACTGTGGTCAACATACAGAACTGTTAGCGTCTCACTGCAGTCGGCACGCATAGGCTTGGGAGCATATACGGCTCAGAAATCCGTATTGGAAATTGAAGATGAACTGCTGGAAGTATCAGACCCTCCAGCGTGGAGGGCACATTTTTAGGCATAGCAAGACCTGGCCATCTGAGTGTCCAGGTCAATACGGTCAGTATCAGCGTTCAGTGGCGTAACGAAACTTGAGGGGGCCCCCCTGCAAACTACATGGAGGGGGCCCCCTCCCATCCGCGTGCCAGTCTAGAGCTCTCAGGCCAGCGACCCGCCATACTGCAGGGGATGCGGGCTATTGTTATGCCACTGTCACCAATCCAGCCGTTATAAGTAACACTGGATGGTGGAGTTAAAGGTTGGGCGTAGTCTGCCGGCAGGCTATCATAGGTGGCGGTACGTTCATTACAGGGCCCCTGCCATCAGTACGCCAGGGAAGTTTGCCCAATGTTAGGTGGGTTTCCTGATGCAGACTCCTGTCATGATATACAACATCGGGACCACTCATCGTATTTCAAAACCAGATGTAACTACAAAGAGCACATTTTGATAATACATTTTTATTAGTAGACAATAGCAATCTTAAGAGCCATTGCATAGCTTCATACACTCTTTGACCCAAATTCCATCACAGTCTCTCAGTCTATCTCTCTCTCTGTCAGTCAGTCAGTCAGTCAGTCTATCTCTCTCTGTCTTTCAGTCTCTCTTAGTCAGTCAGTCTCTCTCTCTCTGTCAGTCTCTCTATCTCTCTCTCTTTCTGTCAGTCAGTCTCTCTCTGTCAGTCAGTCAGTCTCTCTCTGTCAGTCTCTCTCTGTTTTTAGTCTCTCTCTCTCTCTCTCTCGGTCAGTCAGTCTCTCTCAGTCAGTCAGTCTATCTCTGTCAGTCTCTGTCTTTCTGTGAGTCAGTCTCTCAGACAGTTTCTCTCTGCCAGTCTCTCGAGTCAGTCAGTCTCTCTCTCTGTCAGCCAGTCTCTCTCCCACAGTCTGTCTCTCTCTCTGTCAGTCAGTCTCCCTCTCCCTGTCAGTCAGTCTCCCTCTCTCTGTCAGTCTCTCTCTCAGTCAGTAAGTCTCTCTCTGTCAGTCCCTCTCTCTGTCAGTCTCTCTCTCAGTCTCTCTCTTTCAATCTCTCTCTCAGTCAGCCAGTCTCTCTCTCTCTCTGTCAGTCTCTCTCTCTCAGTCACTCTCTCTGTCAGTCTTCCAGACAGTCTCTCTCTCTCTCTCTCCTCGGTCAGTCTCTCTCAGTCAGTCATTCTCTCTCTCTCACAGTCATCCAGTCTCTCTCAGTGAGTCTCTCTCTCTCTCTCCCAGTCAGTGACTCTCTCTGTCAGTCAGTCTCTCTCTGTCAGTCTCTCTTTCTCTCAGTCAGTCTCTCTCTCTCTCTGTTGGTCAGTCTCTCTCTCTCTCTGTCGGTCAGTCTCTCTTTCTCTGTCAGTCTCCCAGTCTCTCTGTCAGTCGGTCTCTCTCTCAGTCAGTCTCTCTCTCTCTGTCAGTCTCTCTCTCAGTCAGTCAGTCTCCTAGTCAGTCAGTCTCTCAGTCTCTCTCTCTCCTAGTCTCTCTCTCTGAGTCAGTCAGTCTTTCTTAGTCAGTCATTCCCTCTCCCTCAGTCAGTCTTCAAGACAGTCTCTCTCTCTCTCTCTCCCTCTGTCAGTCTCTCTCAGTCAGTCATTCTCTCTCTTTCTCTCGCAGTCAGCCAGTCTCTCTCAGTGAGTCTCTCTCTCTCTCAGTCAGTGACTCTCTCTGTCAGTCTCTCTCTCTCTGTCAGTCAGTCTCTCTCCGTCAGTCTCTCTCAGTCAGACTCTCTCTCTCAGTCAGTCTCTCTCTGTCGATCAGGCTCTCTTTTTCTGTCAGTCGCCCAGTCTCTCTGTATCTCAGTCAGTCAGCCTCTGCCTCTCTCTGTCAGCCTCTCTCTCTCTGTCAGTCAGTCTCTCTCTCTCAGTCAGTCTCTCTCTACCTCAGTCAGTCAGTCTCTGTCAGTAAGTCAGTCTCTCTCTCTCTGTCAGTCTCTCAGCCAGCCAGTCAGTCTCTCAGTCAGTCAGTATTCAGTCTCTAAATCAGTCAGTCAGTCTCTCTACTCTCTCTCCACTCTCTATCTCTCTACTCTGTCCTCTCTATCTCCACTGTCTTACTCTCTCCACTGTCTCTCTCTACACTCTCTCTCCACTCTCTCCACTGTCTCTCTCTCTTTCCACTCTCTCTCTCCAACCTCTCCACTCACTCCCTCCACTCTCTCTCTCCACTCTCTGTCTCGACTCTCTCTCTTGACTCTCTCTCTCTCCACTCTCTCTCTCTCCACTCTCTCGCTCTCCACTCTCTCGCTCTCCACTCTCTCGCTCTCCACTCTCAAGCTCTCCACTCTCAAGCTCTCCACTCTCAAGCTCTCCACTCTCTCTTTCCAATCTCTCTACTGTCTCCCTCCATTCTGTCTCTCCACTCTCTCTCCATTCTCTCTCTCTACTCTCTCTCCTCTCTCACTCTCCACTTTCTCTCTCCACTCTCTCTCTCCACTCTGTCGCCACTCTCTCTGTCTCCACTCTCTCTCCCTTCACTCTCTCTCTCCAATCTCTCCACTCTCTCCCTCCACTCTCTCTCCCCTCTCTCTCTCCACTCTGTCTCCACTCTCTCGCCACTCTGTCTCCACTCTCTCCACTCTCTCTCCCCACTCTCTTGCTCTCCACTCTCTGTCTCCACTCTCTCGCTCTCCACTCTCTCGCTCTCCACTCTCTCGCTCTCCACTCTCTCGCTCTCACCTCTCTCGCTCTCCACTCTCTCCACTCTCTCTCCACTCTCTCTCTCCACTATCTCTCTCCACTCTCCCTCTCTCCACTCTCCCTCTCTCCACTCTCCCTCTCTCCAATCTCCCTCTCCACTTGCTCTCTCCACTCACTCTCTATCTCCAATCTCTCTACTCTTTTAACTCTCTCTCTCTCCACTCTCTCTCTCCACTGTCTCCCTCTACTTTCTCTCCACTCTCTGTCTCCACTCTCTCTCCACTCTCGCCCCACTCTCTCTCCACTCTCTTGCCACTCTCTAACCACTCTCTCTTTCCACTCTCTCTCTCCACTCACTCTCTCTCTCCACTCTCTCTCCCCAACCTCTCCACTCTCTCTCCACTGTCTCTCTCTCTCTTTCCAATCTCTCCCCAACCTCTCCACTCTCTCTCTCTACTGTCTCTCCCTCTTTCCACTCTCTCTCCCCAACCTCTCCACTCTCTCTCCACTCTCTGTCGCCGCTCTCTCTCTCTCTCTACTCTCTCTCTCCATTGTCTCGCTCTCCACTCTCTCGCTCTCCACTCTCTCTTTCCAAAGTCTCTACTGTCTCCCTCCATTCTCTCTCTCCACTCTCTCTCTCCATTCTCTCTCTCCACTCTCTCTCCCCTCTCTCTCTCCTCTCTCTCTCTCTCCACTTTCTCTCTCCACTCTCTCTCTCCACTCTGTCGCCACGCTCTGTCTCCACTCTCCCTCCACTCTCTCTCTCCAATCTCTCCACTCTCTCTCCACTCTCTCTCCAACCTCTCCACTCTCTCTCCACTGTCTCTCCCTCTTTTTCCACCTCTCTCTCCAACCTCTCCACTCTCTCTCCACTCTCTGTCTCCACTCTCTCTCCCCACTCTCTCGCTCTCCACTGTCTGTCTCCACTCTCTCTCTCCACTCTCTTGCTGTCCACTCTCTCGCTCTCCACTCTTTTGCTCTCCACTCTCTCTCTCCACTCTCTTGCCACTCTCTCTTTCCACTCTCTCGCTCCACTCTCTCTCTCTCTCTCCACTCTCGCTCTCTCCACTCTCGCTCTCTCCAACTCTCGCTCTCTTCACTCTCGCTCTCTCCACTCTCGCTCTCCACTCACTCTCTCTTTCCAATCTCTCTACTCTTTTCACTCTCTCTCCACTGTCTCCCTCCACTCTCTCTCCACTCTCTTGCCACTCTCCCTCCACTCTCTCCACTCTCTTGCCACTCTCTCTCCACTCTCTCTTTCCACTCTCTCTCTCCACTCACTCTCTCTCTCCACTCTCTCTCTAATCTCTCCACTCTTTCCACTCTCTCTCTCTCCACTCTCTCTCCACTCTCTCTCTCCACTCTCTCTCCACTCTCTCTCTCCAATTTCTTCACTCTCTCCACTCTCTCTTTCCACTCTCTGACCACTCTCTGTCTCCACTCTCTCTCTCTTTCCATTCACTTCCTCCACTCTCTCTCTCCAAGCTGTCCACTCTCTCTCCACTCTCTCTCTCTCCACTGTCTGTTGGAACAGCAAACAAGGCGTATTGCTCTACCGTGGCACATTACTTTTAATAAGTCCAAATAAGACAATCAAGACCCAAGACGTCTTCAGCCCAACCCTAGGCATCCAGAACAGTCAGCCACCTTCACACTATAATGTCCCCGCCTCTCCTCTGCAACCAGAGCAACACAAACACAACTTGGCATACAGAGTTCAATTACTAAACACGCCTGACTGAGGGCAGACACAAAGTAGTGTGGCTTCTAACAAGTGTGCTCTTACCTGAGGGCACCATGTTGCTGCCTCGTCCCTTCTCCCTTGAGCATTGCCGTGGAGAATGCTGTCTCTGCCCCTCCCCCCCCCACCCCCACCCCCACCCCTCCGCGCCCCCACCGCTACCTCTTTCCAGCTCGTGGCTCTGACTCTGACTGAAGAGGAACAATGTAAGTTGAAACATTGTTTCTCTTCAGTCCTGGGTCAGAGCGGAGGGGCTCGGAGCAGGCTGCAGACAGCCTGCACCTGCTTCAGAGCCTCTCACGCACAGATCTGATCTCCACCGAGGAGCGGAGGGGCCCCCTTCACCTACTCAAGGCTGAGGGGCCCCCTTCACCTACTCAGGGCTTAGAGGCCCCCCCCGCACTGCAGGGGCTGCGGGGGTGTTTGTTACGCCCCTGTCAGCGTTGTCCGTGGGTGTATTTGCGTTCTCAGGTCTTGCACGCGTGAGTCGTGTGAGCCCGCTTGTCTGGACCCCTCGTTATTAAGGGTTGTAGTCCGGAATAAAGAGTGGGAATTATCGATTTATCAGAATTTCGTAGCTAAAATATCGAGTAGGTAAGTGCATTTGCGTAAGTATAGATTTACTAATCAACATTATTTCAAATATCAAGATATGTACATCGCCAGGGTACGTAGATTTGAAGTTAAGTAAAGCAACCCTACATTTCCAAAAACACACTGGCATCATCAATATTTTGGCTACGGTGCTCTCAGTGATCAATATTCCGACCTCCACCCTGTTAAGTGTGCTTTGCCTCCGGCTGTACAACTTTCGCCCATTGAACGGTTTGCAGCTCCTATGGCAAACACTTTCTGTGCTCCCAGGCGGAATGAATCCAACTGTGCCCTGCACCTACGCAATAATATTTGTGCATACCTGAAGCAGGCCTGTTGCTTCTGTACAACTCAACGTGATTGTGCAGTCTTCACAGATGGAAGCAGAAAGTGCTCTGCACCAACACCAGTACCCTCAGATCTTACCTGAGCCCGGACACACACCATCTGCTCTGCCCGGTGCATGGCTGGGTATATTCTGCCGTGCTTAGTGAGTGCCAGTTGATTTTATTACTAAAATGTCAGTGTTTGCTCTGCACACCACTCCAAGGGAGTAGCCAGAAAATGCCCCCCAATTCGAATCAAAGCTCTCATGGCACTAAGCAGAGGAAGCAAGTCATCACGACCCTCCCTAGAAGAGCTCTTTTGTGTCTTTCATCCAAGCATCTATCCATTCATTATTTCATCCATCCACCCACCTGCTCATATCTACCATTTTACCTTTACATTCTATCACCCATTCATTCTTTCACCCATCATTCTGTCTTTCAGCAGTCTGTCCATCTACCTATCCATATCTAAACCTATCCATCCATCCATCTCCAGACCTATCCATGATACCTATCCATCCATCTAGCTATCCATCCATCAACCATTTGAATCCACCCTTGCATTTATCCATCATCCACCCTCTTTCACTCATCCTTCCACTCATCCATATTTTCATTCATTCATCTATCTATCCATCCATCCACCTTTACATTCCCATCCATGTATCCATCTTATCACTCACTCACCTTTGTTTGCCAAGTTGCAGAGAGACAAGGCCCATCAATTACTTCACCCTGTTGTAGCTGCAAAAGTTTGGGGTTTGTGATGCCCCAGATTCCATCCCTTTACTCATCTGTCCATTCATCCTTTTGCTCATCCATCTATCCACCCATTTACTTTGTACATCTATCTACCCTGTTACTTATCCATTCATCCATCCATCCATCTTTTCACTCAGCCATCCATGCTATCACTCACTCATCCATGTTTTCACTCACTCACTCACTCATCCATCCACCCTTTCACCCATCCATCCTCTGCTTCATCCATCCATTCACTTATCCATCCACCCTTTTATCCATCTTTCCACCCTCTTTCACTCATCCATCCATTCTTTCACTCATCCATCCATCTACGGATCCACCCTTTCAAGTTACTAATGAGCCTATGTCCGCCAAGTTGCAGACAGAAGAGGCCCATCGAGTACTCCACCCCCAGCAGTAGCCCCTGCACCCTTCCTCGCTCTGTTGTATGAAGGCGATGGTGTTCTGAGTGTGATATCACCTTACAAGTGAAGGTTTTTTTGTGACACATGATTTTGGTGAAGTTTTCACCAGGATATCACCCTCCCGCACAAATGGTCAAGTCAATTGCCCCATCAGGCTTGTTTTAACTGTTCCCACAGTGCAACCACCACTAACGACCCCCTCATTCTGCCTCTCCCTCATTTGTTTTTACCATCCTACCCACAAGCCGTCCTCTTTCCCCCTACCTCACGTTGCCTCCTCCTGTTCTGCTTGTGCCGGAGGACTCCACCTGGACCAAGTATCTCTTCAGCTTTCTTGGCACACCGTCTGATACTCTCCACACCTCTTCCCCCCACCCCCTTGTCCAGTCAGTTGTGCATTGCACTGCTTCTGATTTCATAGCGCCTCTGTTTGTATTTCTCTCTCACCCGCCTCACCCCATTGCTTGTGTTTTCTAGCCTTGTCTCCCTCTTCTGCTTCTCTGTCGAATTTCTTCGAACATTCTTTGCTGCATTTCAATCCATGTGATCAGCTCTTTTTCTTTATTTAACCATCCTTGATTTTAGCAGTTTCATGAAGTTTCCAGTCCTTTTCATGTTTTTTCTATTCACATTCAATAAAGGTTTTTGATCAGCTTTTTATGAAGATTTTTTTTCTATTTCGCCCAAAATTAAGATTCTCTGCTTAACATTTCACCAAACTGGATTTTCATCCATCTGACCTCTCCAGACTACGATTATCCCAATTGCAAGTAACAGAGTGCTCGCTGGTGAAGTGTAACACCCCAGGATAAGCTGCCCTACATAGATCTGACAATAAACCGTGGCAGAAAGATTGTCACACTATTGTTGGCAATAGCGACCTCACTTAAATTTACTAAACAGCAACAGGTAAGGGGTCATACGTCTTAATGGCGTATCCACTCTTACGCTCAAGGCTTAAATTGTGTATTTCGTTGTGGTGTGCTGCCTTGTAACAATGACCATTTGGCTATGGAGTCCCGGCTTTTCTTTCACAGTGTGCCTCATGCTCCTTTTCTACTCTTCCTGTAGGCTATGGAGTGTTCCAAACGTGACCGTCACACCACTTAATGGTCACTCAAATAAAATGACCTATTTTCTGTCTGCTTTGCTAATTCAGTCCTAGCTTCCTGTTCATCAATCTTTTCTAGTGGCCTGAGAAGGGCATCCCGCCTTCTGCTAGACTGACCACACCCGAGCAACACATTTCACAAATCTACTCCTTCCTCAAAAGTGCGGCTGCTTAAGGAACAGTTTCCTCTTACACTTGTGTTATCTCTGCATTGAGGGGGTAATGCCTTAGGGGTGACTAGAATTTTAAAGCAAAAAAACAAGACGTTTCACAAAAATAGAAGAAGGACTATAACTTTACGTCGAGCGAGCGCACAGAATGACAGCGTGCCTCAGCAGAGAATTACAAAACAAGCAGTTAGAACATACATAAGATGCAATTTTTAAACCCAGTAGCTTGCCTGTGAATTAAATTGCTTTCTTGGATTAACTTCTAACTATCCCTGCTTTGCAAAACATACAAAAACACCTCCCCCCGTTTTTAGTCCACCCTCTCCAAAAACAGGGATAGGAGCTAAATTTCTCGAAATCTGCCTGGTCAGCTACTGAAAAACGAGGACTGTTCTAGCAAATCCGGGACGCCTGGTACCCCTACAGTGCCTTCTCCGTAGCACACACATAGGTTTACATGCTGGTCCATAGGGTCCTGAGACAATTCTTGAAAACATGATGTTTAATGTTATTTAACCAAAACTAGTGGACTAGTAATTCTACCACAGTTTATCATGTGCGCTCCTGTCTTGGCAACTCTTATTTTCTTTCCTCAATTTCTGTGGTTATCAGTCACTCTCTGTGTCCTGGAACTAGTGCTTAGACACGCACCTCTTGACACTGTGTGACTCACACATTCTAGGTACAAACTGTCCCACACTGACATGCATCAGTGTTCAAGTATTAAGAATCTATTTAGAATGACTTAAATCTCATACCAAGAGCAGGTTGCACAAGATTAAGAATTGGTTCAATAGCCATGGAATTAATGAAGTCTCTGACCAGATCGCTGAGACCAGACCTACTGGCAGCCATTTTATAAGGATACTCACTGGTAGGTAACTGTTCTCATAAGAAAATGTTTAGGCAACCTATTATGGTTGAAAAGCAATGTCAGTGTGATCTCCAGAAGTAGCTCAGGTTGGGTCTACACGAGAAGCCTTATAACCCACGCTCCTCCTCCCAGTCTCATAAGGTCCTGCTCGCTGCTGTTTCTTCATTCTTTTTTCTGTTCAGGCCTTACTTGCTGCTCTTTACCTAAGTGTTATATGTTTGTTTATTTGTACTTTTTGCCATGCAAGAAAGGCTGGTGGGTGGAAATGGGTTTCTGCATCCTGAAGGAGGTGAAACGCGCTGTTGGCTCCTTCCCATTTGTGCTGCAGAATCAACTCAACAATCTGACATGGGAGCAGATAGGGAAGAGCCCTAAGCCATGTTGTCCCACTATCCCTTTACTTGATCCTTACGCATCCTTCTCTTGTGGGCCACTCTTCTGGGAGGATTATGTTTTTGATTATTCATGTCTACATGCAAGGGAGGGCAAGTTATTAGATAATTTTTTGCAATGTCGTATGTTAAGAGAGTGTGACTGACACATATTTTTGGTAAATTGCAGATACCCCTGACGAAGGTCATCATTGACCGAAATGCATTGGGAGATATGTTATTGGGATATATTCAGAGGATTTAGGGTTCGTTTATTGCCTACGAATAGGCCCGAATTGGCAATTCTGGAGTCATTAAAATGCATAAAATGAGTTGAATCCCGCACCTTTGACGTGATGGATTAAAATTGGAGAAAACTTTTATTAATAAAATGGATTACAATGGAAATACTATTGTTGATGGTTTATTAATTGGAAGACCAGTGAGCATAAAGCTGTACAACTCGCAGTCACTCGCAAACCGCGAGCCACCATTTACTGATGTTTTCATACACGCGCGTATGGAATGGAGCGCATTTGAGTGCTGCACGCTAAATTGGATAAAAAAGCAACAGGAACTTGTACCATTTAAAATCCGGGTGTGCTTCAGGTTTTTGTTTGTTTCGATATTTTGCTCTTGAGCATTTCTGGAAGGGCTGACTAAACACCAAGATGTATTTAGGGTGGATATGCGATTTATGGGCTCCTGAAATAACATTGGGTATAAATATTGGATTTTGCTGTTGGTTGTGTGATGGGCTTGGCATGGATAGGTTGCTGTTGTTAATAAAGCAGAAGGCTGCAGAGATGGTGTAATCCTGGTGTGCAGCTGCAGCATGGTACTGGGGAAATCTTCAATCCAGATGGCATATTGCTGAAAGTGCCAGCTTATTTCATGGTAAATGTGCCTCTTTTTAAGGGTGCCTTGCTCTGGGGGAGGTTATTACAGAATTGATCAGTGATGGCTTTTTCTTGGGTACTGTGCCAGTCTTAGTATTAGAGTAGCTGAATGGGCCCTATAATTTAATGTCTTACCTGATTGTATTGTTTTGTTCATTATTAAATAGTGTCAGGCGAGCTCCCTTCACTTGGAATGTTTTTAAAAACAAATAAGCTTGCGTTTTCTTTTCTAATCTGTATTTATGTCTAGTAACCATGCAGGGTTATCCGTGATTTCCCCATGCACGACAATGGATGGCAATGGTCTACCTATGTATTAACTCTTCATTCTAGTTCGCAGAGATCAACATACAATTCGACTAAGTAAAAATGCATTTATGCCACGGTGGATTGCAATCATCATTGGTGGAATTGTTTATAAAGACTAATCCAGCCAGTACATTTAATGTGCAAGATCATAGCCATTTATTTAAATATTTCTAGGTATAAATGTTCCCAGGACTCCCATTTGTGTTTTTAATCTTTAACCTGCTTGACTTCCAAACTGTGGATCTCTGTTCTCAGCGGTATGCTACATTGGGACATGTGTGGCGTGTACAGTCATACCGTGATCTCCGTCGTCATCCTCGCAAAGTATAGAGAACTCAACTTCCGTTTCCCTTGAGTATATCATATTTCCTTCCATGACAAGCCTCAAGAAGGCATTCCTAATATTTTTGATGAGCAAAGCTTAGTCCACTTGAATGTTTAGAAGTTCTTCAGATCCAGCAGTGATCACATGAGGAAGGGGTTAAACTCGCTGCTGAGGAGACCTCTGTTTGCTTTTCACATGCATTTTTGCTTCTAATGATCAACGTGTTGTCATACACAAGACAGGGAGCGCTAAGGGGTATTCTAGCCAGTGCTTAATTTGAGCTGGTGGTTTCCGGTGCTCGGCACCAGCACTTAATTGTCAACACTGGGACTTATGACAATCAGCCACGTGGCGTTGTTTGTCCGATTTTGTGATGAGGACAACTGTTTAATAATAATTCTGTATACATAAAAAATGGCTAAGACCTTCCACAAAAGCTATAAAAATAGCTTGGAGGCGGGAGAGGGGTCCTAGTCATGTTTTCTTTTTTGTATAACGTCTGAGTTGTCATTAGTAACGCATTGGATAGTGCAAGCTGCTGTGGTCGGCTGACAAGTGCCCTGGCACTTATTTCATAATAAACTAAGTACCCATTCTAGCCAGGATGAGGCATTAGCTATGGTGTTCCAAAGCGGGACTCCTTACACTATCTGCTGCGAGAGTTACTGCCTGGAAGCTAATTCTATGGCAGATGTGAGCATACACCAGGCATCTTTGTTTTACGCCCTTGGTGTAGCCCCTCCCCTAATGTTTTTCAACTGTATGTAAAGAATTCGGATGAAAGAGAGGGGCCTTTGTAGCATCACAGCGTCACTAGGCCCACAGCCACCCACTCGCTGGTGGGGTTGCATGTGATTTGTGCAGGGGCTGGCCCAGTCCAGCCCAGCCCAGCGGCTGTAGCCACATTGCTGCGGGCGTGCGAGCCTTCCCCACTCCCTAATCCTGCTCATCCCTTGTGGAAGACTCGACCTGCCCACCATTGCAGAGCCGGAAGTGACTCACCGGACTGAGCAGCCAGCTAGCAAAGGATGTGTCAGTGGCATGCGGCACCTGCCATGTCACCACACCTCCTTCCTTGACACAGCCTTTTCATCTGATTTTTTATTGCTCTTTCCTGCTAAAGTAGTGCAGTCTGGGCTGATCTAATCTAATTATTGACGTATTTTCATGAAGCTGTATTGAAAGAGTAATTGCCTATCAAAGAAATCACCCGCTTTAACTGTACAAGATACAGTCAGCTTTTTACAGCTTCCTGTCTGACTTAATTAAGGTAAGGACAAAAAAACACTTACTAGACGAGAGCGGCGGCGTAAAGTCATTCTTTAACCTGTGCTGGTAGCACAGAGAATTCATGTTTTTTAAAGAAAAAAAGGCTCTGATGTTAAAAACGCAGCTTCACCTGATAAAAATCAGCTTTTGTCACATAACATGCATTGTTAGCCTCCATTCGTGTGTTCTGTTTGTTCTTCTGGTAATGTTTAGTGGTGTTTCAATAACAAAACGTTGCTACCTGCCAAAGGATCTTGTCTCGTCATTAACGTGACAAGGAACATTTTGAACCTAGCCTGTGTATCGCTAAATAAACAAACTGCCTCGGAAACAGATCGTGTCGCAGGTGAATTATTAATTTGAAAGCAGATGAGAAAGGAGCTGGTTTGTGGCTTTGTTAGATGGCTTCTGTTCTTGAATATTGGCCCTTAAAATCCTTTCCTACATTCCTCATTGTTGGTTTTCACAGCACAGTGGGGTTAGACTTAATATTGGCCCAGTCACAGGCAATGCAGTTGTTTTATTACTTTTGCTAAAGCACCCGTTACCTGTGCTGAATGTTGTTTATTCAATCCAGGAGCACATGCTTTTCTAAGAGATACGTCATACAACATTACAAGTGAACGTCATGGACCTGTCTCAATTCGAGTAGTGGTGAATGATATGTACATGTACAACATACTTTAAAGACAAAAATCTTACATCACTTTACTCAGGGCCACTGGATTTCGGTGATTCTGTGGCGTCTTCCTCTTAATTATGGATTTGCCATGTTTACCACATAATCAGAGCCCCTGGAATTATGCGGCAGGGGAGCACCAAATTATGTTGTACAGTTGACTAAATTATGCAGCAAGAAAAGGCACATTACCCTGCATATTTTTTGATAGTATTACTTAAGTATTTTGACATTGCGGGGAATGAGATTTTGATATCGTGTCTGATTACCTAGATACCTATCTCATTCTTCCTTTTGGATCGATTATTTTCTGTCATTGAGTAAAAGGCAAACCCACATAGGTTAAATCAACCCCATAAACTGACGCAACTCTGAAGAACCACTTACGACTGATAAAGTTTAAAAGTTTAATATAAAATTAGAATCAATTGCATATACAATCCTCTCAGGATAAGATTCAACAAGTATACAGGAACTAAAAGGAACATAAATTCCCTAAAGAATCTAAGTCTACAAAAGAATACAATTAAAATCAATTCCAGAATCAACAGATTAAAAAGCATAGACACAAAGTGGATCCGTTGCGTCATCTACAAAAAGAGAATAAACAAGTTAAATCTGTCCCTATTCTATGCTAGGTGACATCCCTACTTCGCAAATTCTTTACCTAAAAAAGGTGTCAGCAGTTTGACTTCCAAAGAAGTTCAAACTCTCTTAGCCTCTAATGGTAACTTATCGAGAAACAGTACCCTCTCTGCCTACCCATCCGCTCTCTAAGGGTCCTCGGCCTACTGCTCTCTCGCTCTGTCTTCAGGCCATCTGCTCTGAGCTCTCCTCTCTCATCCCCAGGGTACTATCCCTAAATACACAATCACAGTATGGATGGAACGCCCCTTGACGCCCACCACGTATACATTTTCACGTGCTCTCATTCTTGGGTTTTTCCATCGCTTCATCTCTTCGCGTCGTCCGTTAAGTTGACCTTGCTTCTTAGGCGCCATCTTCGTCATCTTGCTGGTGACTTCATTGACATTCCAGTTGACACTTTCAGAGCAAAGTCTATCACCTCAACAGAACTCCATTCATTACGATTGTGATTATAACCTCGTTTGGTCCTGTGAACGGTCACTTCTAAACAAGACCCAAATTCCAAGCGTCTCTTATCTCACTTAGGCCATAAACTTCGTCCAGCATGGTCACCTTAAATCTAACAAGACCTTTGACTCTTGTCTCGCACGTTCAGATCAAGGCTATCCCCTATTCCTGTGAGCCCACTAAATTACGTGCAGCGGACTACACTCTTGCGAACCCTTGGTCAGTTAGGTTAAAATCACACATGACCACACTTTTCTAACATTCCTACAACTCTTCTACACAGTATGACTTTTAACACACATACATATATAAATAATCGAATTAGCGAATCGGTGATTATACTTGAATCCATGTTACATAAAATACAACGTTTAGATTCTCGTTTCTTACACAATGCTATATAGGCTGCACATTTCTTCACTTTATGTTTCGCCGCTTTCTCCGTCTAATGATTACATACGTATATTCAGTTTAGTACGTTCTACTGTTCTTTAAGCATTTACACGTTTCTATATTAGACCACTATATATACGGACTTTCTAATGCATATTCTAAAGTGAATACAGATACATTTCCTATTACTTAGGTTACATCGGCTAACTTTACGCTACAAGTGCTACTTCACGTTACAACTTTTAACTTTATGCGATATGCTTGTAAATATGGTACAGATATACTTTTCATTCAAATTGCGCTCTCTCAGTTCCCCCCTTTGATGACCTCTGGGGTCATCACTAACATCAATTTGAATGACACTTTACACAGAACTAGTTACAAGATTCCCTCTTTTTATCGTTTCGAGAGCTCTTAAACTTTTATACTGTTGATCTTGTAAAGCAGCTAATCTCCTTTCTTGCTCTCTCATGGACCGTTGTAACCGGTTCGACCTATACCATTTGTACAGTCTCACTAAACCCAACAATGCAATTATGCAAATCAATATTATCAAAACAGGTTTCAATATGTACCACACAACGCTTTTACCAAGGTTGGCAAACCAACTTCCAACCTTTCCTACTCCATGACCTACTTTTTCCCAAACATTTATTTTTGTTAAATCTTCGATTTCTTTATGTATCTCTGTAATGTTCTGTATGACTTTCTCAAGTGGTTTTGAATTATCTGGAATGTAAGTACAGCATTCTTGGACCTTCAAAGCCTTGCAGACTCCGCCCTCTTTTGCTAGCAGAACATCTAAAGCAAGACGGTTCTGAAGAACCATTGCCCTAATCGACTGCATCTCTCCTTCTACTAGCATTAATGACCTTGCAGTACTTGCAGATAATCTATCCACAACTGTAGCTAGTCTCCTGATCTTAACATCGTTAAGTATTAAACCTAACAGAGGAAACATTGCTCCAAATATGTCTCCAACTACTTCAGCATCTCCTATTTCCCTTTTCGCTCTTGTCGAAGCCTTTCCTTCTATGATCGCTAAATCCTTTGCATGATATATTTTGGGGAAGACAATTGCCAAGTAACACGAACCATACCAATTGTCAGGCAGTTTTACATAGGCATTTCTTCCACATACAAAATATACATTCGGAATCGCTTGCATCCCTTTCATAAAATCTTTCGTATAGTACTCTAACCTAAAAGCATGTTCGCAATTTACTTCACCTACAAATACACTCTCATAATACGTCTTGCTTCGAGTTAAACATAACTTTCCTTTCTGCGTTCTATCCAAAGCTATTGGACCATTTCTACCCTTCTTCTTATGTGCTTTTTCTTCTTCGGTCCAATCAGTTTTCCACTGTCCTGACATTTTTAGAATCTTCTGCCTTCTGTACCGGTCATCTATTTGTCCTATGAATCTTTTCTCAACCTCTGACACTTTGCAAGTCAGATTATTTCTGCGTGCATATGAAGTATCTAATGTATCCCAAGGAAGAAAGAATTTTGCTAATCTATCTTCCTTTTTGTAATAGTCCCACTTATTCATTTGTTTATAATTCGGGACTTCAGGCAGTACCGAATCATAATTTGAAAAGTAGTACTCGAACCCTTCTCTACCATAAAATATACTGAGCAATAAACTACATGTTATCCCATATGTCAGTGGGAGATGATGATATCTGATGCCTTCATCTACGGAAGCCGGCAATTGCATGCAAACATAACAATCTTTGGCCTCCATGGCATCAATATACTCATATAATAGCTTGGCATAAGCATTTGACCTAAAATTTCCCTGCGACTCGTCTACGTGTAACCTACGAGCTTCATCTGCCAGTAACGCCTTTTCACGGATGACATTGCTCTCCTCCTTCTTCCCAACAAGAGCAGGTTTCAAAGTCGTTACAGGCTTTACATCTGTTGTCTCCTTTTCACTTGCATGTCCTACTATGTATGATATGGTAACTACTATAATGATAAGAAAAATTACTACTGCTATTAGTGTACCTACTATGCATTTGGCTTTTCGGTTTGGGTTGCCATTCTCCATGTTATCAAAACAGCGTAGCTCCTTCTTTTTCGAAGAAAAGTTTCTTTTCAAGTCTTTGTCTTGCTTTGTTTGCTTTCTCGGTCTGTGAAGCGCTCTTAATCAACAAAAAGTCTCTTTTCACAACAATGTCTTTTTCTCTTCAGTAATAGGCAACCCTAACCCTTCTCCGTCCTCTAAATGCAATCCCTAATTTTATTCTTCTTTCCACTCGGCGCTAGGTTATCTTCTTCTTTATAGCTTAAACACAAAAGTCTTTATGCATCTACAATGATTCTCGTACCTGCAGCTCTAATAACATGTTCCAATAATTCTAAACGAATGACCTTTTCTTCTTGTGCTGGTATTTGATGACCAAAAGTCGGAAACTCTAATCGATTCAGCACTAGGTCTTTGATCCGACTTAGGTAAAGGGGAATGGGAAGTGTGAAAGTCAGTAACCCCTCATTCTCGATTCCAGGCGTCAACATCCATATCTCCACTGCCACAAATGGATCGAGATTGATCACTTGCACTTCTCTCACTCTCCCAGATCTCTGTCCCCAAGACATCTGCTAGATAAGTCCACTCTGGGGTGGTGTACCTTCTGCAGGGCACACGTACCCTTCTTGATCTTCTCGGACTCTCAGAGCCTGAATCCGTAGCTTCTTCGTCTAGCTCTGAATCTTCAGAGATCGGGACAAGGGTGCTCTCTGGATTTGCTCTCAAGCTTGACCTTCTCCTTCTTTCCGACCAACTAGCTTCTCCATTCCTTGTCCTCCTGCTCCTTGTTCTTGGACTCGTCTCTTGATCACTTACAGCTTGTTCGGTATCTGACTCGAACTCCCAGCTACTTTCCTCTTCTGAGACGACTTCGGTCTCACTGGTGTCCTGACCGTCGTCGGCCTGCTCCGACACAGGCTCAGCCTCTTCAATCACCTCTACAGCTTGGCTTTCCCTCTCTGTGGCTTCTCCGCTTTCCGCTGGATTCTCATCCGAGAGAGGAGCTGTTTCTTCCAGAGGTGCTGGAACTCTTCGGGTGTGTGAGGCGTGTATCCAGTTGGGCAAGCCTCCACACTTTACTGCAGTGTTCGTAACTAGTATGATTTGAAACGGTCCTCGCCAGCGCACGTCTAGACAGTTCTTCCTGACATGCTTCTTCACCAGGACCCAGTCCCCTGGACACAAGTCATGGCACAAGTCTTGTGCTGATGGAACCTCTGCAGCCTGGACCTGGAGGGACACAGAATGAATGGCATCAGATAGTCCCTTGCAGTAGTCCAAGATCAAATCGTCTGTGATGTTCAACAACGCTGCAGTCGGAACCGATGGCAATCTCATAGCTCTTCCCATTAGCACCTCGTGTGGAGAGAGACCTGTTCTTCTATCTGGTGTGCTACGTATGCTCATAAGAACCAATGGAAGTGCATCAGGCCAACTCAGAGATGTTGATGAACAAACTTTGGCAAGTCTGGATTTAATTGTGCTGTTGATTTGCTCTACGATCCCCGAGGCTTCTGGTCGATAACTACAGTGGAGCTTCTGGTCTATACTCAAGGCTGAACATAGCATCTTCACTATTTCGCTGTTGAAATGAGTTCCTCTGTCCGATTCCAAAGAGGATGGCACCCCAAACCTCGGTATCAACTCTCTAAGCAACAATTTTGCTACTGTAAGTGTATCGCACCTACGTGTAGGGTAAGCTTCAACCCATCTAGAAAATATACAGACAATCACTAAGACATATCTGAGTCGATTGCACTTGGGCATTTCAATAAAATCCAGCTGCATTCTATTGAAAGGCCCCCCAGACCTCCCTATGTGACTCAATGTGACTGGTGTTCTCTTTCCTACGTTTAGTTGCTGACAGATCGCACAACGCTGACATACTGCTTCTGCCGCTACTCTAAACTTCGGGTTATACCACGTTTGTCTGAATACTCTCACCATAGCATCTCTACCTATGTGTGCTGGTCCATGCAATCTCCTTGCCATTGGACTAACAAGTTCGTTTGGTAAAACTGCTCTCCCATCTGCAGAAATCCAAAAATTCATTTCACTTTTGGTACATCCAGCTGTCTCCCATGCTTTTTCTCATCATCTGGTGCATTTTCCTGAACACACTTCAATTCGTCCCACGTATCTACAGTGTCTAACAACATAGTCAACTCAGTTCTTTCTTGTATTCCCCCCACTTCTACATTGGTGTGAGAATATCCCTGTTCCGCACAATAACGTGCAACTTCGTCTGCGTATCGGTTACCTTGCGACACAAAGTCTGTATTCTTTGTGTGCGCGGCGCATTTGACAACCGCTATGGCTGTCGGACCTTGTAATGCATCTAACAATAATCTCACGAATTCTCCATTCCTAATAGGAGAACCCGAGGAGGTCATGTAACCTCTTTGAGACCATAACTGCCCGTAGTCGTGAACTACCCCGAAACCATACTGGCTATCGGTGTATATGGTGACTCGAATTGTGTTGCCTGCCAAACAGGCACGGGTCAAAGCAATGATTTCAGCTACCTGAGCGGAGTGTACTCCTTCCAGGCAAGCGGCTTCCACAACTCTGGTAATTGTACAAACTGCATATGCTGCTCTCAGCTGACCGATATCGTCTCTTACGCATGAACCATCAACAAAGAATATTTCATCGGGGTCAGTCAATGGCTCATCTACGATATCTGGTCTCGGTTTGGTGCATAGTTCAGTCACATCAAGGCAGTCATGATCTGTACAAATTTCATCATCAATATCATTTGGAAGTGGCATCAAAGTAGCAGGATTCAAGACAGAGCATCTCTTTAGGGTCACATTCTCAGCAGCCAATATGACTTGCTCGTAGCGTGTGAGCCTGCTATTCGTCAGATGCTGAGTCTTAGTCCTGGTCATTAACAATTCCACGGAATGCGGTACGTACACCACTAACTGATATCCCATTACCACATTTTCACATCTTTCAATGCTGACACCCGTTGCAGCAACGGATTTGAGACATCCGGGCAACGCTGCGGCTACTGGATCTAATGTAGCCGAAAAATAAGCAACTGGCCTACGCGCATTTCCATGTATCTGGGCCAAAACTGCTAAAGCACAACCTTCCCTCTCGCAGCAGTAAAGCAAGAATGGTTTTTCATAATCAGGCATTCCCAAAGCCGGGGCACGACACAAGTCCTCCCTCAGCTGCAAAAATGCCATCAAACAATCCTTGTCCCATGGTACCGGATCACTCACTCCCTTGTGCGTCAGTTTTAGTAAAGGTTTTGCCTTCAGTGAAAAGTTGGCTATCCACTGCCGACAATAACCGACCATGCCTAGAAACATCCTGACTTCTCTTTGTGTTTTAGGCGCGTTCATTTTCATGATCGCCTCTATTCTGTCTGGAGACACCTTCTGTTTTCCCTTTTCAATCCGGTGGCCCAAGTATTGCACTTCAGTTAGACAATACTGCAATTTACTTGGAGACACCTTGTGTCCGTTCTCGGCCAAGTGATTTAGTAAGGTGATGGTGTCTACTTTGCAAGCTTCCTCAGTTTCTGACGCCACTAGGAGGTCGTCTATGTACTGGACCAGAACCGAGTTCTTGGGCAGCACTAGACTTTCAAGATTTTTCTTCAGCAGCTGGTTAAAAATCGATGGGCTTTCTGTATACCCCTGGGGAATACGACACCATGTTAAAACGCGATTTTCCAGCTTAAAAGCGAACAAGTACTGGCTCTCCTCATCTAAAGGAATCGAAAAGAAAGCCTGGCACAAATCTATCACTGTGAACCATTCAGCTTGGAACGGTATCTGAAACAATATTACTGATGGATTCGGTACCACTGGACAACATGAAAGAACGATATTATTAATCTTTCGAAGATCCTGCACTATTCTGTATTTTCCACTAGGCTTCTGCAAACCCATAATCGGGGAGTTACATGGACTTCCCACGATCTCCTTCAGTATTCCCTGTTTAATCATGGATTCGATCACAGGCTTTATTCCTGCAATCGTCCCCGGTGTCAACTTATATTGTGGTGTTCTTGGATACTCAGCATTGGGTTTTACCATGATCTTTATCGGTTCTACCCCTTTAATCAGTCCTATTTCTTCTCCAGTAAAATCCCACACCTCAGCTGACACTATCTCCTTCAAGTCCTGTGGAAGCTCCTCCACCGTTAGGGTAGGATATAGTTCCACGCATCCCTGCGAGTTTACAATCTTAAAATCAGCATCATCATCGTTAGTCTGCACTTCTACTCCTTCAGGTGTGCAATATATAGTGCAATTTAGTTTACACAACAGATCTCTTCCTAGGAGACACACAGGGCTAGAATCACAAATCACAAACTGGTGTTCATCACTGTAATTTCCTATCTTCACTGACACTGGTTCAGTCAGAGGATTCGTCATTCTCCTATTTGCAACTCCTACCACCTGAATTGTCTCTCCCGACATTGGCAAACCTGGGACTACCGCCGATCTCAAAGTGGATCGAGTGGCCCCCGTGTCTACCAAAAAGGTCGTAGGACATCCAGCCACCTCAGCCTCTACGTATGGTCCTCTCTGATCTACCTCCAGGGCTGCTCCTAGAGTACAGTCTTCTTCTCTATTCACTCGTTGCCCCGTAAGAGGATCAACGTAGTAGCATTCTTCTCCTCCTACGAACAGTGGCAGTTGTCTATAGGTTTTTCCTCCATTTGTAATGCAAGGCGGTTGAGGGAATGGGGCTCGAGGAGTCTGAGTCCCCCCTTTGATAAACTTTCCCTTCGGGACTGCTGTTCCCTTTACCATGCTGGTTTGAACCTCATCCTCCTCCTGTTCTAATTCCCCCGTCTCAACATTATAGGGACACTCGCGTCTCCAATGTCCCACCTCGTTACACTGATGGCACCTCGTTGTCTTTTTCAGTGTTGCGATATCTACCCTAGGTCTCGGTTTTTCTTCCTCATCTCTGCTTTGATTATTCTGTTTCTTTCCTAGGGTTCCTGTTCCCTGTTGCCGCTGTCCACCCTTTCCAGCTGACTGCCTCTGCACCAACATCAGCTTTTCCTTAAGCTTCTTTGCTTTGGAATCTATTTCATCGCTACAGTACCTTGCATACCTCAGAATCTCATCTAAGGGTTTGTTTTGCCAACAAATTAAATGCTGTTGTATCATTAAGCTAATGTCTGGTCGCAATCCCAGGACAAACTTCGACACAAACTGTCCTATGTCTTTGGGGTCCATCACATCCAACCCACTGTACTGTTTGAATGCTTTCAGCAATCTCTCATAGAACTCGTGAACGGTCTCTTTAGGTTCCTGAGTTGTTCGATCTATCTTAACCCAGTCTATGTCCTGTACCGGCACCTTCTCTTTTAACCATGCAATTACCCTCTCGTACTTTTCCATGACTCTCTCTGATGGACCATTCGTCCGGGCATCCCTATCGGGTTCACAAATGGGCCATTCGACACTAAGTTTGCATGCCGTCCACAAATCTCCGGGTACTACGATATCAAACAGGGTGTTCAAATCGACCCACAGCACCTTAGAGATCTTCACGAACCTCTCTACCTGCTTGTACCACTCGACGGGGTTTTCCCTAAGCTTTGGAAAGGAATTGGTAAATGCCGCTAAATCCCCCCTACTCCAGGGCACATGCACGTAGCTTCCGTTCGCGATTTCTCGCAAAGGGAAAGCTTCCATTCGCATTATCTCTCCATCCTGGGACCTCGCAAGTGTACTCCTTCTGACGGATCCCCTCTTAGACCATCTTTCCTCCCATTTATCCAAATCCCTCCACATTCTGATACTCAGGATCAGTTCCTTTATGTGTACTTTCAGCCCAATCGTCCTACGCTCATCTAGATCCTGATCCGTGCAATTTAGCCTATGGTTGCCCTGTAAAGCTTTAGTTCGTGACATGTCTATCATATACCTGTCTGCCAACTCAGATAATTTTTCATGAACTGACCTCGCTTTCCGAGTAACATTCTTAGACATAAACAGTATTTCTCCCTGATCATACAGCTCTATCCTTTCCATTGGCAATGTGCCGTCTATGATTTCATCCAAATCTGATTTTAAACTCATTACATCGAGCCGTTTTGCTTTTATGTCAGCTCTCAGTACCTCACTCCTAGGTTGTTCGTTTACATCCCTCCCACCCCCACTACGAGCCCTACGTCTCGGTGCAGGTGAGTTATGAGGCGTCCTTCTTGCTTCTCTTTGTTCCCACCTCTCTAGATCCCAAGCTCTCCCATCCTCACTTGGGGTATGGTGGAACAATGTTCTATTCCCCATTACTGTATTCTGTCTTTTCGGCTCGGTCTCTCTAGATGCAAGATAGGATCCTCCGTTCTGTTCTAAATCACTGCTATTCCCTTGCTGTCTGGTGTCACTCAATAATCGATAAGGTCCTTCACGGTCCTCCATGTTCCCGCGATCCCGTCCGTGATCACTGGATGTATGGCGGGACCTTTCGCGACTCCCTATATTCTCGTGACTCCAATGTCGCACGTTTTCTCCCGGGGCATGGTGAGTGCACCTGAAACTATTTCGGTACTCCTGCGTCTTTCGTTCTCCCTCACTAAGGATGGGACGAGGCACTCCCCCACACCCTGCACTCCTGTCTTCACACATTTGTCTATTGCCACCGATGGTATGGCAAGTATCTCCTTTGCTTCCTTGACTCCCTCCCTCCCACTCCGGGCTGCTTTCGCCAGCTCCGCAGTGAGAGATGATCCTGTTATCCTGATCTCTCCATTCTGCTTCTGTTTCTAACCTTTTATTCTGAGTCTCTTCGGCAGCATCCCATTCTTTCAAATACTCCCTTAATTCCTTAAAGGTTTTCGGTTTCGGTCCCCTCAGATCCATCTGTCCTCTCTGACCCCCTTGTTCTATCCAGGGACCCGTTGTTGAATCCAATGGGGTACTCCGACTCTTTGGTCCTAGCAACTGCCTTTGGGAATTGATCGTATTATTCCTACTTTCCATCTCTGCCCTTTCCCTGTCCCATCGTGCCTGTTCCTCCTGCTGGGCTCCCTCTGGGTTGTAGATTGACACTATAGGACCTATGGTAACAGGTACTTGTAGAGCATCCGGCAATTGATACGACCTTGCATGCTGCGTTTCTGGCACCTTCTGGACCACGAATCTTCCTACTACTCTCTGTACGGGACTAGATTGAGGTACTTCCTCACCTTTCTTGGAATCCCACTCTGATGTGGGGAGCGGTTTATATTCCCCCCACCTAGCCCCATCCCCTTGCTGTAGTTCGGGACTTTCGGCTTCCCTGTTGTACGGAGGTGGTCTATCTAATAATAGCCTCTCTATCAGATCCTCATCTGGCTCGCTATCCTCATCTTCTTCTAGAGGTTTCTTTTCTCCCGTAGTCTCTAGCATCGTGAACAGTTTGTCTGCTTCTATTTTTTGCACCCTCCACTTTTTAGCTTCATCGTCCCATTTAGCATCCTGCACTGCTTTTACCGATCTTCTCACTCTTTCTTGGCGCCTATTCGAGCTCTTTTCATGTGCCGCTCTAAACCATGCACTAAGGGCTTCGAACTGTGTTGGCCTCGGTAGAGGTCTCGTTGCGAGCATTACCGCTTTCAGTTGGTTCAATGCTTCTATCCTAAACGTCCCGTATCTCGGGAACGTCAGTTCCTCATTTCCTTCTGTTAGCTTACTCCACTCGGAGATCCATAGTATTGAGTGTAAGCCTACATTCACAGCCATATAATAAGCTGGTGTGCCTTCTGGTGGAGCTTCTTCCCCTGCATACAAGTTTCCTCTCTCTCTCTTAAAGATCGCCCTTAAACGCTTAAAACACTTCATTTTCAAGATCTACGATTTTCCTTATTTCTCTTCCTTATTTACTTCCCGATGACAAAACCACCAATCCCTACGCGGCTCTCGCTGACCAGCCTATCCCAGCGCGGTTCTACGCTGACCGGCCAATCCCAGCGCGGCTCTATGCTGACGTCACTCGTCCCCTCTGCAGCAGTTCCCCTCCTTTCTCAACTCGTCTTACGGTCTTGCATGCGTTTTCATTCATACGCCGAAAAATGACTACTTCCGTCCAAGCGATCACTTTTCTTGACTGTACGTCCACAGTCTAACTGTAATTGTCACCTCAACTGACGAGACGTCTTCCTCTCACGTTCAGACGCTCGCCTTAACTGATAGGTTACTTACACACAGTAAACGTCCGACCAGCGTCCGTTACTCATACACTCACTCAGACATTCCCCCTATCATCGGTCCTGCGGGCGATCAATGGTACCTCATGACCCCCTTTACAATGGTAGACAATTACTCTGGGTGTTCGATACACCCGAACCACTTAAGCCCTTCTCTGGATCTTAAGATTTTATCCGGTTGCGCGCGCTCACAACCTTCCCTCAATCACACTACAGGCATTCAACTCCGCTTGACATTACAACACAAGTACAACACAAAACACCGCAATCTGGCAACGCATGACCCTTATACTCACTCTCGACCGACTCTGCTGCTTTTCTCTCGCACCGTCAGCACCTTCTTCGGCAGGGATTCTTCTTCTGGTCATCGATGACTAGGGACCTTGGGGTAATCTAAGCCTAACCTAGGTTGCCTTCCTCAAGAAGAAAACCATCCTCTGCTACCAACTGCGGGGAATGAGATTTTGATATCGTGTCTGATTACCTAGATACCTATCTCATTCTTCCTTTTGGATCGATTATTTTCTGTCATTGAGTAAAAGGCAAACCCACATAGGTTAAATCAACCCCATAAACTGACGCAACTCTGAAGAACCACTTACGACTGATAAAGTTTAAAAGTTTAATATAAAATTAGAATCAATTGCATATACAATCCTCTCAGGATAAGATTCAACAAGTATACAGGAACTAAAAGGAACATAAATTCCCTAAAGAATCTAAGTCTACAAAAGAATACAATTAAAATCAATTCCAGAATCAACAGATTAAAAAGCATAGACACAAAGTGGATCCGTTGCGTCATCTACAAAAAGAGAATAAACAAGTTAAATCTGTCCCTATTCTATGCTAGGTGACATCCCTACTTCGCAAGTTCTTTACCTAAAAAAGGTGTCAGCAGTTTGACTTCCAAAGAAGTTCAAACTCTCTTAGCCTCTAATGGTAACTTATTGAGAAACAGTACCCTCTCTGCCTACCCATCCGCTCTCTAAGGGTCCTCGGCCTACTGCTCTCTCGCTCTGTCTTCAGGCCATCTGCTCTGAGCTCTCCTCTCTCATCCCAAGGGTACTGTCCCTAAATACACAATCACAGTATGGATGGAACGCCCCTTGACGCCCACCACGTATACATTTTCACGTGCTCTCATTCTTGGGTTTTTCCATCGCTTCATCTCTTCGCGTCGTCCGTTAAGTTGACCTTGCTTCTTAGGCGCCATCTTCGTCATCTTGCTGGTGACTTCATTGACATTCCAGTTGACACTTTCAGAGCAAAGTCTATCACCTCAACAGAACTCCATTCATTACGATTGTGATTATAACCTCGTTTGGTCCTGTGAACGGTCACTTCTAAACAAACCCAAATTCCAAGCGTCTCTTATCTCACTTAGGCCATAAACTTCGTCCAGCATTGTCACCTTAAATCTAACAAGACCTTTGACTCTTGTCTCGCACGTTCAGATCAAGGCTATCCCCTATTCCTGTGAGCCCACTAAATTACGTGCAGCGGACTACACTCTTGCGAACCCTTGGTCAGTTAGGTTAAAATCACACATGACCACACTTTTCTAACATTCCTACAACTCTTCTACACAGTATGACTTTTAACACACATACATATATATATAATCGAATTAGCGAATCGGTGATTATACTTGAATCCATGTTACATAAAATACAACGTTTAGATTCTCGTTTCTTACACAATGCTATATAGGCTGCACATTTCTTCACTTTATGTTTCGCCGCTTTCTCCGTCTAATGATTACATACGTATATTCAGTTTAGTACGTTCTACTGTTCTTTAAGCATTTACACGTTTCTATATTAGACCACTATATATACGGTCTTTCTAATGCATATTCTAAAGTGAATACAGATACATTTCCTATTACTTAGGTTACATCGGCTAACTTTACGCTACAAGTGCTACTTCACGTTACAACTTTTAACTTTATGCGATATGCTTGTAAATATGGTACAGATATACTTTTCATTCAAATTGCGCTCTCTCAACATTTTTTACATGATAATACTGTCTGGGAAAATATTTCACCTCATTTGTACCAGTTTAACTACTAAGTACATAAATATGCAACTGGAAGATGACCAGTTAATCTTTGCGAAGGGCCTTCCACTGCACATGAACATACCTTTCAACATTTTCAGTAACTTTTGATCCATTTAAATGTTGTTAAAATCTATAGATTATGCAGCGGGTGATGGATTCTGTGGCAAATGTGTCAAATCTATAATTATGTGACTAAAGGAGCAGAATCACAGAATTCCAGCGGCCCTGAACATAATTCATCATCTGCTGCACAATTTGCAGATTGTAACCCCCCCCCCAAAAAAAAATCTAGGTCAAACGGATCAAAAGTTACTGAAATTGACCTGGGTTTCTCCGCAGTGGAAAGGCCCTACACAAAGGCTGACTGGTCATCTTTCAGTTGGCTATTACTATAATTGAATGATAAACTTGTATTGCTGAGGTGAAACCTTTGCCCAGACAATGTTAACATGAAGAAAATGCCAAAAGAGTGCAGTAATATTATCACAAAATGTGCTGCAATAATTTACATCATTTTTGTTTTCTTGCCACATAATTTGGGTTTCCCTTGCTGTATAATTCCAGTGTACTGTAATACAGTTGGAACAGTGATGATTCTTAAAAAGCATCTATTGGGCAAGGGTGGTTCAGCTCGTGGGTAAGGGTAGTTATCATCCACTGTTATGGGTCTTGATATGAAGGCTCTCCTGACTCTGGAGAGATGCGCGATAATAGGGATTCTAACCCAAAAATTCTGCTGCCCTCTGAAAGTATTCACTTCACTATGGCCCTATAAAATGACTTGCATGCACAACTGCGGCCCCTCCTTCAAAAGATCTCTGATAAAGAGCCCTCTCGCAGGTACCGTGAGCAGCGCCACCCCCACGAGGAAGCCCGATGATGAAGCATGACACTCGCAAGGGAGTGTAAATGTAAATGTAAATGTATAGGCATTTATATAGCGCACTACTTACCCGTAGGGTCCCAAGGCGCTTCGACCGCTGCGAAACCCTTCCTGGCTTCCCTGAGAGATGGTCCCTTAATGGGTATCTCCAGGGTGAGACCAGGCATCCACGGCGGTCTGGTGGGGCCGTTAGTGAAGATGAGGCAAGCTAATGCCCAGAGTTGCCGAGTGTGATCGCTGATCAGAGTGGGCACCGAGGCGAGAGAATTATCAAGTCCGCTGACCCTGGTCCAGAAACCTGCCGCGCCGGGAATCGAACCCTGGCTTATGCTAACTAGGCCTCAGTTAGGCCGCAACACCATCTTCTTAAAATTGGGTGCCACAGCATCATGTTTATTCTCTGTTTACAGTTTAGCTGTACCTAGTCAAGCAAGATGTTTATTTATGTATTTCTGAATTGCACTGTTCTTGAAGAAAGCCTGCTGGAGGAGCTCCTGTAACACCTTTTTAAGGACCCTCGGCTCCCTGTTGGTTCAGGGAGCTGGATGCAGGCCTCTCTTCTAGGCAGCTCCACGGTGTAGGAATAGCTCCAGGACCCCTTTCTTCTCAGTGATAGCGCCTTCATTCAAGTATCCTTCCAAAGAGGCTCTTAACCTGCTGGGTATTCACAAACGTCTCTGGTTTTTCACATTCAATTTGTGCACTTAACTTTAGTACTAAAATGGCTGGAAGTAAGTTTGAGTAAGAAGAATCCTCAAACATACTTATGCTTTAGTGGAGTAGAGAGGCAGACATTTATCCACGTCAAAATATTATTTGCCCTGAGGAATAGAAAACATTTTACATGATGTACCAAAGCACATTTCCAGAATACTGAGTCCTGTGACCTTTCAACGCTGCAGATAACTTCACAAGTAAACTTAGAGGAGTAGGATTAGAAGCATGCCCCTGGGATATTTGTGAATTCTCAAAAATGCAAACATCCGCAGAATTCACTGGCAGAAATCTACACTGAGTACAGGTCCCATAAAGCGACAGACTGTACCCCACTGCTGACACGAATCATAAGACTTGTTACAACAGAAGGCAGTGCTTGCCAAAGAGGCAACTCGTCACTTGCAGGATTCCCACACAGGTGTGGATGGAAGGGCGCAAAGCCCACCGCCCAACCATAGTGCAATCCCCTCATATACAGTACTACCAATGCTCACTCAGGTAGGACTGGTCAAGTCACTCGATTACCCTGAAGGACTTTGATGGAAAACCTACAACTGCAGACCCACTCAGCAACAAGAAGCTGCAAGAGTCCATAGAACTGTGTAACAAGTGTGTGCTACATAAAAACTGTGCAATGTAAGAGCTCGTGCTCGTTCTACAATGATACCTATTGCACTTCGTGCCACCTTCTTGACATAAAGGGAACAAATAACCACAAATCATTAAGATAAAGTTTCAAAATGTTCTTCAAAGTGAGCAGTGTGGTAAGTTGAATATTACATCCGTCTACAGTGTGACCCCCAAGTCTTTGTAGTATGCCCTTGAGGCTCTGTAATGGGATTCTGAGGCTCTGTAATGAGACTGCAAGGCACTGTAATGTGCCCTTGAGGCACTTTAATTTGCCCTTGAAGCCCGGTAATATGCCCTTGAGGCTGTGTAATGTGACATTGAGGTTATATAATGGGAGTCTGAGACTCTGTAATGTGCCCTTGAGGCTAGATAATGGGATTCTGAGACTGTAATAGGCGTTTTAGGATCTGTAATGTGTTCTTGAGGCTCTGTAGTGTGCCCTTGAGTCTATGCAATGGGATTCTGAGACTCTGTAATGTGACCTCGAGGCTCCGTAATGTGCTCTTGATGCTGTGTTATGTGCCCTTGAGCCCATATATTAGGTTTCTGAGACTCTGTAATGTGACTGCAAGGCTGTAATGTGCCCATGAGGCTCTTTAATTTGCCCTTGAAGCCCAGTAATGTGCCCTTGATGCTCTGCAATGTACCCTTGAGTCTATATAATGGGATCCTGAGGCTCTGTAATGAGACTGTAGGGCTCTGTAATGTGCCCATGAGGCTCTGTAATTTGCCCTTGAAGCCCGGTAATATGCCCTTGAGGCTGTGTAATGTGACATTGAGGCTATATAATTGGAGTCTGAGACTCTGTAATGTGCCCTTGAGGCTAGATAATGGGATTCTGAGACTCGAATGTGTCCTTGAGGCTCTGTAGTGTGCCCTTGAGTCTATGCAATGGGATTCTGAGAATCGGTAATGTGACCTCGAGGCTCCGTAATGTGCCCTTGATGCTCTGTTATGTGCCTTTGAGCCCATATATTAGGTTTCTGAGACTGTAATGTGACTGCAAGGCTCTGTAATGTGCCCATGAAGCTCTGTAATTTGCCCTTGAAGCCCAGTAATGTGCCCTTGAGGCTCTTTAATGTGCCCTTAAGGCTATGTAATGTAATTTTGAGAATCTAATGTGACCTTGAGGCTCCGTAATGTGCCCTTGAGGCTCTGTAATGTGCCCTTGAGGCTCTGTAATGTGACATCGAGGCTAGATAATGGGATTCTGAGACTCGAATGTGTCCTTGAGGCTCTGTAGTGTGCCCTTGAGTCTATGCAATGGGATTCTGAGACTCGGTAATGTGACTTCGAGGCTCCGTAATGTGCCCTTGATGCTCTGTTATGTGCCCTTGAGCCCATATATTAGGTTTCTGAGACTGTAATGTGACTGCAAGGCTCTGTAATGTGCCCATGAAGCTCTGTAATTTGCCCTTGAAGCCCAGTAATGTGCCCTTGAGGCTCTTTAATGTGCCCTTAAGGCTATGTAATGTAATTTTGAGAATCTAATGTGACCTCGAGGCTCCGTAATGTGCCCTTGAGGCTCTGTAATGTGCCCTTGAGTCTATATAATGGGATTCTGAGACTCTGTGATGTGGCTCTGAGGCTCTGCATGGTGACTCCGAAAGCCTGCAGTATGATTCAGAGACTGCAGCCTCTGCACACACCTCAGAGCTTCCAGCCTTGCCAGTTGCATGATGTCTTGGAAAGGACCATTGCTGAGCACCTTAATCAGCTGCAAGGAGAGCATTTATCACTCACCGCTCTGTCTTTACGGTCATGGTCAGAATTGTACTTCCTAGTAACAGTTGCAAATACTGAAATAGATGGCTGGCTTTCCCAGTAGTTATTAAACATTACTAGTAAAGATGATAAATAATAAATGCTCTACGTAGCACATAAAGGTGATTACAGTAAGGACGCTATTTCGAGATCGGTCTGGTACTGCGGCAAAGACACAAACGATGGCCATTTGTTTCTTTGAGAGCTCCTGGAAGACAAGCTATTTCGCTCTCTCCCTCTTCGCAGTCCAAGAAGTCACTGCACAAGTTTCCAAGTTTGGCCAATGCGAGTCCAGGCTGGAGGAGGTAATAGTTTACCGGACTCGATGAATAACAGAAAGCAAAGCCATTATTCATCTTTTGTGAATTCATGAATCAATACTAATGGTATGTTATAGTTCAAGACAACGCTTATGAAGCGACATTATTTATTTGAATGTATTTAGGTAGTTGTATCTCCTAATGCAGGGATCACATGTTACTGCACACTTGCCACACGAAGACTATTCAAGCAGGATCATTACAACGTGGGCATATTGACATGCCTGGGTAAACAGGTGCCAGCATGCTACGCAGACCCTTCCATGGTTGTCACGAAATCAAGGAGGAGCCAGAATGAATGGGAGATTGGGGGATGCAGAGCAAGGATAATGCATGAGCAGATGATTTCTGGAGCGCGTGCATGCTTGGTATATATGTATATGTTGATCTTCAGTCTTATTGTCATTTTTGACACAGAAGAAAGGGACAGCATGGTCATTAAGTGAATGGAACTTTGATCTTACAGGCCGAAGGGGTTTTTAGTGACTGAAAAGGCTCCCTGTCATAAGATTCAAATCAGTCGAATCTGCTGGCTTTTAAATAGGCCAAATGGCACCAAAAACTCCCGATGAAGGACAAATCTCTGTTTCAAACACAGAAAATCAATTCGGTACATCACTGTTATTTGTGGCTGCTGTAATAATGGAATAACTGTATGCAGAAACTTGTTGTGTGCTCATATTTCAGATTTAAAGTAAAACTTTCAAACACCAAACAATTGCCAATACAGGGAGTAAACATCCTGCTCATTTTGTGAGGCTTAGTCAGTGGAGGGTCGCAGAAGTAACGCTCTGTGATGGTGAGGCGGTGCGGTAGCATGGAAGGGTGGGAGGATAGTGGAGTCCGTCTTACGAAGGCAAAGATTAAAGTAAAGAAATAAATAAATATAGCCATTACCATGCGCTTGCCGAGTCGGTGATGCAGCAAGCGCAAGGTAAGTAGTTTTTTTTCTTTACTTTAATCTTTGCCATCGTAAGTCGGACTCCGCTACCCCTCCCCCCCCCCCGCCCTGCCCTGCCTCACTGCCCCACAGCGTTACCTCACAAGCCACTTACGGGTTTGTGGAGAAGCTACATTTTCTAGCTCATCCTCACTTGACTAGTGATTAGAAGACATGGAGAGAGATCACCCTCTCCACACCTCCTACCGACGAAAACCAAGTGTCTTCCTTAGGGTCTCCATGTACTGAACTCAGGGGAAACCATCACCCTGATGCCTCTCTATGAAAATAAGGGAGTGTGTGCACTCCAGTCAGAAAGCTCTCCCTCTCTGTAGTTACTTGTGCCTTCCAAAAGATTGACAGATATACCAAACTTGCTTAGCTGCCCTACTGAGCTAACCTAAACTGGAAAAGCATGCCTGGGTGCAGCAATATCCTTATCCACACAGTGACATGGACGCGTACTCCCTCACAGGGCCAGAAACCAGAGGCTACCGCTAGAAACGTTGAGGAGCGATTCCCGCTCAGGGAACATAGTCATGGTCATTGGTAGAGAGGTGGTGTTCAAGAAGGCTCAAGCGCTAATGCTGCACGTGGTTGGGTATCTCTTCTGTGGTCTTGTAAATCAACCCATGGAATCTGTGTCACCTTTAAAACAACGGTTTGGGTGGGGAGGAATGATAGGTACCAGGGAGGAGAGGGCTTAGAGCCCCTAAAGAGCCAGCAAAGGATAAGTCTTAAAAAATAAAGTCAACATTATTTTGGGCTATGATGCCATGTAGAGATAGTGACCTACTCCAACCCCCCCCCCCCCCTTCCTCCCAGCCCCAAAGGCTAGTAGATAAGAACATACAGCCATAAACTGTGGGTAGAGGGGTCCCTCACCGTCCTGTGTCTGGGTGCCACTGCACCTGCTGCACTAATGATAGCAACGCCCCTGGGTTGTTCACGTAGAAAGAACTTTATCATGAAGACACAGAGACCACAGAGTAAAGCAAAAGACCATCTACATTCTTAGCAGAGGTAAGGAAACAGTATACGCCACCTTTCTTCAGACTTTCCTTTTATGCTCTCCACGAGTGTGCATTTCTTTTTCGGAAGTTTAATGCACTTCTCTTCTGTCCTTTGTATGGCCCTGGCATGCTCACGTTTAAAGCTAGGGCGATTTGCCAAAATAGTATTCCCAAAGGAAACGGCCACCAACAGGGACAGATATCTAAATATGAAATGTTTAAGGAGTTTATGGAAAGTTAAAAGTTAAATATTACACTCCCGTTTGTAATTTTGAAAGTCAAATAAATGAAATAAGATAATGCTTTAAGTTACAGTGCCTCCTTCAAACTAGTGTGTTCTAAAAAGAAGTATTTCCCTGTTCAGTCAGCTCTAGGTTTGCACAAAGTTTCCTCCGCGTGCTGGCTTGATATGTTATCTTCCGGAAGTAAATGCAATCAATTTCCTTTTGCAAACTGCTTTCACTGTGTCGGGGACAGCGAAGATGGAAACTCCACGGTCCCGATTACATTCTAAACATTGAGTTATGTCCATCCGCGGTCTCGCGCCTCAATTCATGTCTTCCGTGGATGCATTATTTAATCCCCATGTCCTACGTTTACTGGAATCTAGCGATGACTTGGAAACTCCTCTGTAAATCACCATTTACGGCGGCCATTTTACTGGAGATGCTGCGTCTTCCTGACCTGATAGTACTTTCCCAACAGCTCCCCCGCCCTCCCCTCTTGTGTGAAACCGAGCTGGTCTTCACTGGTACAAGTGGGAGTGCAATGACTATTGTCAACACTTCCTTTCTAAGAGAGGGCCCTTGGTACCTACATTAACATTAAATGCTAGATTAGGTTCTGCTAAAGGCTGATTGGCCCAACGCTCTAGTACAAAGTTCTTATATCACAAAATCCTTTTCATTTTAAGATTATATTTGGAGAAAAGTTAAGCTAGGGTGGGGACAATTGAGACGGAGAGAAGAAATTTTAGGGGCGATGTAGAGAGAGTAAGATAAGACGGGGGGAAGATCTGGGAGGGAAGAGGAGGAAAGGCAGAGGGTAACGGGAGGGGGGAGAGAATATATTGTTAAATTATAACAATTCTTTATATATTGGAAGAGCCTTTTTAGTGAATCAACATCTTTTTTATCAACATTTTTTAAAAAAGTTCATTAATGATCCTCAGATTTTTTTTTGCAGCTTGTATTCATTTGGTTTTGCATGTGAATGTACATGTCTATAGACATTCCCACTGTATCCTCACCGTAAACCGCAAAATGCGCGGACAAAAGTGAGAGCTGATGAATCTGGAAATGTATTGGTATTCATCCATAATCAGGACATTCACATGCATCATTCAGCAGAAGAGTAAGGAGGTAAGGAGGAATAATGGAGGGAGACGGGGAAGTGCGTAGATGAAGCTCAGGGCCAGACTGGGGCACCAAAAGCAGCCCTGGCAAAAAAGCTCGAACCTGCCCCGCCGTCCTTCGCCTCCTTGCGCTATCTCTCTCTTTCCATCCATCCATTCTCTCTCTCTCCTTCTATCCTCTCTCCCACTACCTACCCTCTACCACTCTTTCTCTCTCTCGTGAAGCCCCCCCATGCCAACTGCAGTTAACCTCGGGGGAAAGTGATAAAGGCAACAGGAGGGGCCCTGGGCTTCCAAAACACTGGTCTCCAATGGCTCCAGCCCACTGGGGAAATGCCCAGTGAAATGAAAGGCCTGTCTGGCCCTGATGAAGGTGGGGAGAGCAACCTTCCCACAAGGGAAAGAAACATAATATAGGGAATGAACAGTCGGCTCCTGTCTAGAAGGCAAAAAATGTGGAAAGCTAAAATCGAATAACATGAAATAAAATATGACTTCCCAGGGAATCCTCAAACATTTGGTAATATTGTCTATCGGTCAGTACAAAATACAATCATGTCTGGTGTCCTAGGGATCATGTTTGGACTGTATGTAGCACCCATTTGCATATTATGAAATGTGACATTAAATGTACAATTATGTTTTTACGAGAACTTACGTCATGTTCACTTGAGTCATATTCTTCTCTCTTCTGCCTTTTGTTATGGTCACTTGCGTTTTTATTTGCTCCTTTCACTTTGTATTACTGGGATTTCACTTTCATGTAAATATGACATAATTTAATTTATCGTACCATTTTGCTGATTAAGATAACTTTCTCAAGGCAATTGCACTACATAAGCAAAATAAAATTGTAGTGGTTACAGGGACTAATCATTCCATTAATATCTTTCGGTTGGGTTTCTAACCTAAACGAAGTTATGAACCTGCCTTATTTGAGACCTCCTACCTCTGTACCAATAAGCGTATATCTGATGTTGCAGTGACAGGTGGATCCCACCAGATTATGGGATTAGTATTTCAAGTGTGTCATGGACAGAGATATATTGAGCAAATTATTTTACCTGGGCTAAGGCATACAGACATCGGTCCTATTTGTGGAAAACGTTTAAAATCCATTAAAATGCTATAACTCTAAAATCTGATGCAAATTGTCTTTTCAACTTATGTCTTTCTAATTGGGAAGTGGATGCTCCATTTTATTTACTTTAGGCTTTAATTTCCTCCCTGTTCTTTTAACTTGATTTTGTACTTGTAGCACGTCTATGGAGGAGGCTACACACATGGGCAGGCGGCATTGCTGGGTGCCAGTCTGGCTTTTCTTTACCCCACCAAGTGTTTCTTTTATTTTTACAAGCACTTTGGTATCGATGAATAGCCCCCTCTCCTCACAACAATGCTTAATGAGAACAGAGGCACAGAACAAGCAGCCGGTTAGCTGGTATTACTTCACTGCAATTTAAACACACCAAAAATGCATTGAACTAATTTGCAACAATATATTTTGACTACTTTTTTTCCTTGTACTAAGGTGTTACAGAGCCCCACCTATTTTTCTGTTAATCCATTATTTTAATTAGCAAGTTTATTCTTTTCATACTTTAAACTCCCCCCCCCCTGTTTTTTTAATTTGCTTTTGTTTCTTGAGACCCATGTTTGGTGGCATTGTGGGGTACCAGTCTGTCTTTTGTTTGCTCCAATCAAGTATTTCCTTTATTTTAACCAGTGATTTGGTATCTGGCAGTAGCCCTGCCCACTTCTAATCACAACCTTTCTTATTGAGGATGGATGTGCAGCTGTTGTTCCAAAGGCAAGCCCGTCTGTGTCTGTTCACGCACAGCACAGGATGCTGCCTATTCAGCTGTAAAACATTTTGTCTTGAATGCTAATTATTTCCAAGTTTTGTTGTCTCCTTCTTGTTCGCCCCACCCTTCTGCATGTTATTGGGGGGTTCGTACTTTCAAATGACGCGCCCAATCTTTGTGCATATATTCATGAGCTTTCGCCCCTCCGCTTCCGGTGTTTCCGCCGCCGTTAGGGGTTCCCTGCGGGCCCTTATCTGGTCTGGGTTCACCTCACCCGGCCTGTGTCACCTCTCCTTTCCTGCTGACATTATATGCACCTCCCTGTTTGATTTATTGCATGTATATGCCACAACCACCCACCACCCCACTTCCTCCATTAAAACAGGTCAGAAAGTCAAGACAGGTGACTTTAATAATGGCATCTAAATCAACGCTCACACCTTGGTCAATCACTCCACAGAGTTCTATGAATTTTCTAGAACATAGGATTGAGGTGGAGTTCATCACACAAACATGGCTCTAAGAGGATAATAACCGTGACCTCGTGATTGCCCTTCATGAAGGGCTAATATTTTTAACGTATAAGCAAGCTGACGAATTAGTGAAGGTGTTACATAATTTTAAAGATAACCTACCATTACAAAAAGTCAACATTACTTTCCTGAGTGTAGCGGAATGTCTATTAACCGAATTTCATCGATCACCCTCTCTGAATAAAATGCTCTTGGGCAACAACCTGCCTTCAGGGAATTCTAATCTAATATTTTCCCTTGTGGATTTCATAGCTTCTCTTCCAGTTGCCTCTAATAGCCTGTCGATTCTAGTTGACTTTAATTGGTACCTTAGCTCACACACTGATTGACGGATGTGGAAGCTTCGATCTTCCACAACTAATCTAGAACCCTAAGCACTCCAAGAGTCACATCTTTGATTTGATCTTTGCCACCCGCGATCTGATAGGATGGGCCTTTGCTCCCCTCATAGATGGACAGATCATTTCTCAATCTTCAAGGTCACTCACCCCATTCCATATACAGTGAATCTTGACACAACAGCAGGATTTCACTGTGGCTGCAAATTCTTCTGAAGAAACACTGGCCTGTTGCAGCAAACTTAATTCCAATTTTCTGCATTTAGCTCCTGAATTTGTCCAGCCTTTGACAAAGCTATCTTCTTAAGAGCAACTCATCACCATCAAACCACACCATTTGCACCCTGGCATTCCCCTGCGCTATAAGAGCTGAAACAACACTGCAAGTGCATAGAAAGGAAATGGCACGCTTATTACTTGCCCGGTGTCAAAATAATGTATCTCCATGCTCTCTAAGAATACACAAAAACTCTTTGCTGTACAAGAATTGACTGCTCTGGCAAGGGCATCACACTGGACCCCAGTAGAGGTCTTCCATATTTTTAACACCCTTAATACACCTAGTTGTTAGGGCATAAAAGTGTGGTGGCTGGAAAAGACGAAGCACACTACCACAGTAGACACAATTATATAGTATTTTTGACAAGGTCCATAAGTATATGGTGTTCTGGGAGGAGGAAGTGCCATCAAGTCTTCCTCTGTTGCAGGGATTCCAAACATCAAAGAGGAGGATCTCCGAGCACTCAAAAGGTCAAGAGTTGAGATTGTGGTTTCCACATATGTTCTTTATTGTGTATCCATTTAGTCAATTTTGCCAGCACGTTTTTCGTCTACTGCTATATTTGTAGCAGCCTTCCTCGGGGTGAGTCGCATGTAATTGTATGTGTGCTCTATCAAAAATAGGTCAAAAAATCCATAAGTATGATGTCTTAAGTTGGCTAATGCAAACTAATTTATCTCCATACTCTCTGAGAATACAACAAACTCCTCTGCTCCACAAAAGTTGACTGCTCTGGCAAGAGGATCTCACTGGCCTCCAGCAGAGGTCTTCCATATTTTTAATACACCTGGTTGTTGCTCCTCCCATTGTTTGTCATCACAAGCCAAGTGTGATGACCATTCCAAATATTTTCAAGCAAAATACTGGACATTGTACAAATGCTAAAATCCCAGCAGAAATCCACTTGTACCTTGAAAGTTAAGACATTTTCTCCTTGGTCCACTTTACCTTCTAACCATTTGCGGAATTATGGGTCATGCTAAAGTCTCATCTATTACATTAAGCCAAATCCATTAAACTTTGGTTTAATGGCAACTGCGCTGACTCATATCTGCAACCAATCACTGCTCACAGGTCCGGTCCTCACTCAGTGGAAGCAAGCAATGATCCTTCCACTCATAAAAAAATCTGCGGATCCCACCATTCATAACAATCTCAGACCTATCCTCCTGCCACAGCTAAAATCCTTGATTCTTATGTAAACATTCAACTGTCTTCTTTTCCGTTAGTCAATAATAATTTTTATTCACATCAATCTGGCTTCTGTCCTATTTTTAGTATGCAATGGGTACTCCAATCCGTTCTCATGAACTTCGAAAGTGTCTTGAGCTCTGGACACTCTGCCATACTTATCCTATTGTACTTAACTGTGGTATTTCTCACCTGATAGCTACATTGCTGGGGGTAATGACTGGGTTCTCGATTGGTTTAACTCATACTTGACTGACCATTCTCACCAACTCCCCCCTTCCCCACCAACCATATAGACCTGAATTTAAAAACATCAGATCTGGCATCCCTCAAGGAGCGGCACCGAGCCCTCCTGCTCTTTAATTTATAAGTGACCCCATCAGCAGCTCTCCTTCCCTCTTGCATATTATGGATATGCTGACGAGACACAACTGTTCCTCAAGCTGGAAGGTGACAATTGCTCCCTTCAACCTGGCCTGCCTTAAACATCCTATGATTCCCATTGCCTCCTGCAGGACAAGTAACTACTTGAGAATAAACTCCACCACAACTGAGATCCTGACGTTTAGCACCCGGTCTACCTGGCACTTTAATTGGTAGCCTTGCCCCGGCCACATTGCTGTCTCAATCACCCAAAAACCTAGCAACCATCTTTGATAGTAACCTTAACTTTCAAGAACATTTAAAAAAAATGTCTGCCTGCTTCTTTGTTCTAAAAGTGTTGGGAATCAGTCATGAAATGCCCCTGGGGTAGGATTCCTGCCTGTGAACTCTATTAACTCCGTGGATTTTTTTCTACTTTACATTTCTGACATGCTCGGAATGTGGGGCTCACACTTCGTTAGTGCCAGAAATTGCACATTTCACTTACTTATTTTCGCATGCTAATCAGGGGTAGATCTAGAGCCTGCAAGAGACAAACAGTATAAAATAGATAGTGACTGCAAAGTCAGCAGAAGAAATACCAGAATAGCTCTTCAAGGGTGTTTATCAACATTCATTCCAGGAGAGCGTAAAGTATACTTGATCGTTCATGTCAAGAATTTCATTTGAACTGCATACATTTTAGAGGTCTACATACATGTCACAGCATGAGGCTTTAAATACATATATATAAAAATCAGGCTGGACAAATTAAAAATAGTCAAGCGTTAGCCAGCAGAGCACTCCTCATGTTGTACTGATTGCATTACGGGCTGGGGCTTCACACAGCAAAGCGGTCCCTCAATCCCTGTGGTTGAACGCTTCATGCAGGCTTTGGCCTGAGGGGACTCAACCAGGGTACCACTACTGTGCAGGCGTGGCCTTCAGAAGGGAAAGTTGCCCCACTTGTTCACCACTCTTCCAGGTTTAGACATATGAAAGCCGCACTGGTTAGACTACAGTGATATTCAGGCTCAAGCCTCAACAACACAATCCAGGGACACGCTCAGAGCCATACAGAAGAACCTCTTCTCAGGTGACAGCGCTTACATGCTGTGGCTTTAGACAGTTGCAAAAACCACAGTTGATGGACAGAATGCAGAACTATGTCATACATTCACCCCAGTACAGAGATCTGGGCCCAAATCCATCGTTTTTTTGCACTCCACACCACCCCAGTTCAGACATGGCCATATGCAAATCAGTCTGACCCTGTGCCTCAAGGAAACAGTCCAGCCCGAACTGCCAAGCCATGCCTTCCCTGGACCGGAAACAAGCTTCCGAGGACCGGACAGTAGCGCTATCGCTTGGCTCTCATGAATGCTAAGGCCGCGGACAGCATAGCTTTCCCTCAGGTTACGGGGCCCGACCTCGAGCAGGAGAAGTGTTACAGGGTAAGGGCCTGATCTGGAATTTCTTGGCCTGGTTATTTGGTCACAACATGACGGATTTTCATTTGCCTAATGACAAATGTCATGGGATATAATGCACTTGTAATAAGGAGGACAGTATATCTGTAATGCTTGTGGCAAAGTGACCCGTCCTCTAAACTCTAAAGCAGGTCCCAGGTTCTCAAATTTACACTGAATAAATGTCTCAGAGTTTACCCATATTCCCTGGAGGGCAGTAGGGGCGGGGGGGTTAGCCTCTCACAGCAGGGCAATGTTTCAAATACTCATGTGGAAAAACTAGTCTACTTGGAGATACCTGTTCTCAGTCAGAAGTGACTGAGGTGTGGAAAATCAGTATGGATGGCAAACCTTTGAACACAGCGAAAAATATATCACAGTCCAAGTGAAAAGTACCCACATTGTCCAAAAATATAACCGAAAGAAAAACACATTTGCAAAGGGTGTGTTTCGAAAAGCTCTACAAGGAGTGGGCACATCTGGCATTGAGGACTTTAAGCACAGAAGAGGCTACGGAAAAAGTCAGGGCCATTTTAGAAAGTGGTTATAGGTCACTTGGAGGTGTGCATGCATGTTCAGAAATGCAACCATGGTATCAAAGAACACCTGCTCTCACAGTGCAGTCACTGCACTAACAGGCCACTCCTTGCCACAGCAGGGGGCTGAGGAGGAGGATCACAATGGCTGGCTGATGGTAAGAGGTGTCCAAGGCAGGTGTGTGTCTTCTTCTCGGTGGTATAAGGCAACGCATTTAGAAGAAAAAGCAGCAGGTCGGAAATATTCCCTGTTCATGCCACCATTCCTAAATATTAGTGTACACAAAGCTATGCTCAGTTATGATGTATGCCTGAAACTGTTCTTAGCTATTCAGTTATTTTTCAAATTGTGTAGGATATTTTCTCGTGCGTGTCTATCTACACACTTCTTCCCATTTACAAATACTTTGTTTCATAGCACAGTACACTGGGCTGTTCTCCAAAAGTAAAGTTCACATATCTTAAATCTAGTTTGAAACACTCTGTAATTACCTAGATTATCCGAGTTTATTGTATTTGCCCTTGAGCCTAGATGTTATTAAGTTAAAGGGTTATTAGGCAGAGCCAAGCTTCTGAGTCCTGTGGTGTCTTGCTGATGTTATAAACAGTTTAAGAGTCTCTGTGAGACGTAGCTTAAAAGTTACTTGCCTTCCCCATTTTAATATTTTATATTACACAGGCTGTCCATCGATATGGGAGCCTGACAATATTACACACTACTGGGTGTAATCTGCATATTAGTGCACATAAATCAACGCTTGTCTCATTAATCTGAAGAGCAGGTATTTGAGTAGCTGATAGGTCTGCACTAGGGGTATTGGGAGACAGCCTAGTCACACTGAATGGTCATCCCAGGGTGGTTAACTGTTTTATTGTCCTCATCATGAATCGATGACCAAGAGCTGCAAGAGCTGATTGATGCCAGTATCCTTCTGTATTATGTCCTTTAATGTCGCTGTGATGATGTGTCTGTGATGCCCCTGTGACGCGCTTCAACTCTCTGCCTCTCTCTAGACCCACCATCCGCCTGGTCACAGGGGCAGCCCAAAGAGACCTCAGCGAGTCCTGGCTCCCTCATGAAAGGGCCCTTGGTTGGAGCATATGGAGACAAGCAGCCACTTGTTGGGAGAGGTAGTAACTGGGCTCCCTGTATGGAGCAATGGAAGGGACGATGAAGGTGGGAGCGCGATGGGGTTGTAATCACCTATAAATTGACTGTAGAAGTCTAGAGCCATGGTTCCCATTCGAAGGAAGGAGGAAGCTCCAGCCCAGCATGTGAGAGAGCAGGTCAGAACCACTGGGCAGTGCGGCTCCTAAATTGGGCTTTGAGGCACTCTGCAAAGGGGAGGGTTGCAAGGTAGAAGGGACACTAACATGACACTGTGACATTTTTATTGAAGCACTTTCAGCTTCTTGGGTCTTTGTGCAAAATAAAAAAACAGTTTACAACAGATAAGAATAAATAGGAATAAAAACATGATATTCTGAAAAAATAAGCAATTAGAAAAACATTTGAATTTTTAAAGAAATGGTCTACACAGTATCAAAAAGTGAGAAAGCAAAGCAAAAGAGTGCAAGAAAATATGTAAATTTAGGATGATAAAAATGTTCAAGCCCTCACACTCTCACATTTGGATTGTGGTAATGACATACTCCTGGTTCCTCTTAACAGAATCCTATATGCCACAGCACATCACATCCAGGGCTTGAAGCTTTAGAACTACATCACCCTCTTCCCGATGGAACTAAATTGGCTCACCTTGTTGGCCTACACCATCTTCAAAACCTGCTGCATCATTTACAAAGCCATCATGACCAGCACCCTAACCTATCATGCAGCTAAGACCACCATCTCTGGTGGTTCTTGGCACAGCCACAGCAGACACTATCAGAATGCAAACTGAGAAGTGCAAAAAGAAAAAATAAGGCAGCAGACTTTATCCATTTATACAACCATGACCTGGGACAACATTCCTTTATTAGGGCTTCCCAATGCTGCCCTAATTTAGGAAAGAGTGAAAGACACCTCTTTAAAGAACACCAAATCACAATGTATTAACCGTCCTTAAACCAGCTCCCTCTCCTACCACTTGTTGATCTTATGTTTGCCTGTACAGCACCCCACTGCCTTTTGGCTAAGTTTGCGCTATAGAAATACCACATATAGACAAACAGGGTACATCATTTCTTGCAAATCTGAATGCGTTGGCCTAAAGAGGATGGAAAAACATACTGGTTTCCAGATTTCTGCTTAAAAATCAATGCTTTTAGGACTGACAAGAGTCCTCCCTGCCATGTTTTGTAATATGTTCCAGTGTCCTTACATACAAATCGTGTAAGATGGAAGATATGAGTTTCTTGGGGAGCAGCCCTCTCCTGTGCTCAAGACATGAAGTGTGCATGGGTTGGCTCTTAAAAGGACCCTTAATTCTCATCTGATGGTCTAAAAATGTAGGTTTAACCCATGAACATCCTTGCAGAAATTCCATAAGCTAAAAAAATTTAGGTCACAATGGAAAGCACCTAGAAGTCCTCCCACAAAGATACATTTTAATCTCTATTTAGTATGTTGTCCACAAAGGGCAGGATGGTGATTGAGCTGAAGCTCTAAACACAAAGCAATAAGACTCTCGCATTCTAAAGGAGGTAAACCAGTTATATCCCTAGATACAAAATCTCTTCACAAGAAAGGTGAAAAGGAAGTGGTGTTCCTTTCTACAGGACTGAGCGGGCAATATCAACAGAAGGATTTAAACAAGCATTGGCAAAGTCAATAGATCTCACATGTGAATCCTTTAGGCTTTGGGAATGCTTATTTTTCCTAGATGGACACAATGGGATACACTGCAGCAATCTAGAAAAAAATGGATTGTTTTAAAGCATAAGAAAATCCATTCAAAGATGGCGGGCCAGGGATGTATACAAATGTGCTAAGGCCATCTTTGAATACATTATCTTAGACATAAAACATGTATTCAAAGATGGCAGCTACAAAGGCATGCACATCCACGGTGGCATCTTTGAATGAATTTTCTTCTTATTTTATAAAATCTATTCAAATATTGCCACTTGTGATGCACACATGTATGTGGTTGCCATATATCTACTTTATTTTTAATTTACAGTTCCTAGATATAAACAAACCATATCGGAATGGTGCATCATAAAAATATAGAATGAGCCGGATGCTGTGCATTAGTAAAAACACAAGTTGCCCGGTAGCATAGTGCAGCTGCTAGGCGCTGGGATGAAGTAATTGAAAACAGGGTAGGGGAAAGAGACTTGGGTGTGGAAAATAATAGCATGTGGCCAAAAAGCAAGTGGCCCAGAGCAGCTTACAGTAGCTGGGTCATCGAGAAAAAGAAAGTAAAATAATAAACTATTAGAAAAGCAGGAGGTAATGTAGCACAAAAATGCTTTTGGGGCATGATAAACACATAAGTACGGAAGAAAGCCAACAAATAAGAATAACAGAAGCGACACAGATAAGAAAAACACCCAATCATGGGCTCACAGCCTACTCTAGATATAGTATTGTGGACAATAGTCCTTTGCCCAGGTAAAGCAGGAGAGTAGCTGGAGGGTAAATGCAAAATGTAGGACTGATTGGAATTATGGTCTTACAGCGAGCTTGCTGACTTTATCTGTCATTAGTATGCTTCTACATTTATTCTCACGTCATAGCAAATATTTAAAGGTTATGAGTAGTATATGATCAAAGTGCCTACATTCTTATATACTCAACATTGGCCATTAATGTATGCATGAAAGCAATGTTGTGGCCTCTCTGAATCATTTCTTTTATGTTCCATTATTTAGGGAACTACCAGCGTCCATGACTGGATGCATTAAATGTCTCTTTATTTTCCTTTTTGACTGAAGGATTACTCCTTCCACTATGCTTGATGCCACATTATACCACAATATACATGTGAAAGGCGCCAACTGTCCCAGTTAAGAGGAAAAAGCCACAAAGGGCATCAAAAACCTCCTTGGCAATTTGGGTCACTAATTGACTGTAGTTGATATTGAAATTGAAAAGCAAGCAATCCAGGTTGAGAAAGAGTTCAATATAAGATCATCCAGAAGAGAGAATCCCAGAGTAATGCTGCTACAAACATTTTTCGAAAATTAGGGATAAATGGAAATCTGAGTGGTTGATGAATGTACCAAAAAATCAGGCAACTGATGAATTTTGACACCTCCTTACTTGTGATCTATCCAGAAAGTATATCAGAAGAAAACAGGCTGGCACCATATTGGATTGGAAATTTCAGGCAGTCAAAACTGAAGAGGCAGCCATCTTGGATAGATTTAGATATAAGGATAGTCGTGCCTACTGGTAGAAATGGGGGGTCTCTAGTTGGCAATGGTTTGCACCTTTGACCAAGTGGGGACCCTTCTTCTTAGTCAGGGAAGGGGGATACACTTCTAAAATAACCCCTGCTCACCCCTTGTTAGCTTGGCACAAGCAGACAGGCTTATCTCAGAGGCAGTGTGTAAAGCATTTGTGCATGCATACAGTAGCACACTGAAAACACTACAAATGGACACCACACCAGTTTAGAAAAATAAGCAATTCTTTATCTAAACTAAACTAGACCAAACACAAAAACAATCCACAATATAGTTCTGAAAAATATGTAGTTTGCAAGAAAACCTTAACATTGTAGAAACATCCACAAAACATAGTTCTTCTGTGTCGGTAACTCAGTCCGGGGCTACTGCAATGCTGAAAATTAGAGTCTAACAATTACAGCTGACTGCATCGGTACGGGTCACCTAAAGCGTCAACAGTAACAGCACCTTTCTTGTTGTGGCCGACACGTTGGTCGGGTCAACCCTCGCGGTTGCATTGCAAAATGGAAGCTGTGCAGGGTGTGGGGCCCTCACGAAGCGCTGCAGACAGTGGCTCAGTGACGATTGTCCAGATGGCGTCGGTAAGACCAAGGCTTACGATGTGGAGTGAGGCGGTGCTCAATGCGGTGCTGGCAAGTCACGGTGCAGGCAACGGAGCCGGTCGATGTTCTGGTCGGGCAGTGATGGTGATGTCCGGGCAGGGTGAAGTGAGGCGGTGCGGAGTTCGGTCCCCACAGGACGCAGTGCTAGGAACGGCTCAGTGGCGGTCATCCAGCGGCATCGGCGAGACCAAGGACACAGTGCAAAGTGAGGCAGTGCCTTCAGGACATGGAACCAGCGTTGGACTCGGTGACAAGCCGGCTGCTCTTTTCTTCTCCGGCGTCTGAAACCAGCTGGTCCAGAGAAGGTGCCCAGAAGGATGATGAAGTCTTTGCTGTCCCTGAGACCTCTTGAACAGGGGGCAAGCTCTACCTCAAGCCCTTGGAGCCACTTTTACAAGCAGGTTACTCACACAGTCCTCTCCTTGGCAGAAAACAGCTACTGCAGGTCAACCCTGGACAGTACACCACAGCAAAGGGGCAGTACTTCTCCTTCAGCTTTTCCCAGCTCTTCTCCTTGGCAGAGGTTCCTCTTGAATTCCAGTAGTCTAAAGTTCAGGGGTCTGGGCCCCAACTTTTATAGTCTATTTCTCTTTGTTCTCTGCTGTCAGAGAGGCTCTGTGCTTAGTCAAAACGAGTTCTGTTCTCTCCGGTGCATCTTCCTGGCAGGAGGTGCAGACTGCATTGTCCAAAGCAGACCAGGCCCATTCAGGTGTAAAGGAAATCTCCTCCCCTGCTCTTAATGCATTCCAGACTTATTCAGCCTAGCCCTGACTCATTTAGGAAAGGCAGGACCTGCATCAACCCCCCCAGTGGCTGTCTGATAGAATGCACAGCCCCTATCACTCCAAAGCCAGACCGTCAATCCACAAACCAGTAGAGACACACCGGATGGCTAAGCAAGAAAATACCCACTTTCTCAAAGTGGTATTTTCAAAGACACATTATAAACATCATCTTTACTAAAAGATGCATTTTTATATTCTGAGTTCAGGCACTACCTGTGCCTAACCAGAACGCAACGTGTTATCCCTGTAAAGCGCTCTGATACCCTAAAGGGTCACGTTCGCGCTCTATAAATCCTCAAATTAAATTTTTTTTAAATAAAATTCTGAAATCCATCTTCCTATCTTGTCCCATTGGGAAGTTATATTTATAAGATGTTATAAATAAACTCCCATTCTATCCTATGTGACAGATAGCCTTTCAATAGTGAAAAAACGAATTACACTGTAGTTCACTATCAGGACATGTCACACAAATCAGTACATGACCTACCTTTCACATACACCGCACCCTGCCCACAGGGGTTTCTTGGGCCTACCTTAGGGGTGACTCACATGTAAGAAAAGGTACGGTTTGGGCCTGGCAAGTGGGTGGTCGACATGGCAGTACTAGACTGCACACAGACACTGCAATGGCAGGCCTGAGACCCTTTTGCAAGGCTGCTTTCGTGGGTGGCACAATCAGTGCTGCAAATCCACTAACAGCATTTGGTTTACAGGCCCTGGGCACACACAGTGCACTGTACTAGGGACTTAACAGTAAACAAAATAAGCCAATTATGGAAACACTAATCCATTAAAACAATTTACAGAGAGAACATAAGCACTTTCGCACTGATCAGCAGTGGTAAAGTGCACAGAGTCATAAAACCAACAAAAACAGGTGAGAAAAGCAAAAGCAAAAGAGATAAACCCACTGGAAAAACCAAGTCTAACACCTACTCTTCCTGAAAAATTGAATTTCCCTCAAATGGTAAAATAAGGGAGAATAACCGCACATTTGATATTCCTCGTACCCAGACACTGTGCCAACTGCCTCCTGCACACAGTGCTTTGCTATACCACTGTCACACCCCGCTAAGTGGTCACGAGTGCAGAGATGGAAATGAAGGCTAGGCAGAGCAAGGGCAAACCTTCTTCTACATGCTGGATGTGAGAATCTAAGATGCAAATTCTTCTTCCCACATGGTGCAAGGCCAGAGGAACCATTGTGCACTCAATGTCTTCAACCTACACATTGAAGGCCCTAGCTCTAAGTGCAAATGTTATTGTTTGAACGAAGCCTTATTTTCAGTATATCACATGGTACATTCTGTGAATAAAAGAAAGGTCTGTTTGCATATTTTAACCAGGGAAAAATGGACCAAGGCTAAGGATTTCAGCGACTGTTTGCAAGGCTGCATGCAGCTGTGTACTCCTTTTACCAAAGGTCTCTGGCACTCTACTTTGTTAGAAAGGAACCACTCTCCCTTTATTACACTCATCAGCAGATGAGTAAGGGTGACACAGTGCCAATGGATAACTAGTTCATTTAGTAAACCTGATTGGTGTGGTCAGATGTATCTGGAAGGACAACATAGCTGGGGTTATCACCGCTAGGGTAAATTGACTTTGCCGTTTTCATAATTTAGTATAGCATAGTATACCATGGGATACAAGGGGTACGCGTCACTGGCTGTCAATTCCAAAATTATTTCAGAAACATAGACCTAGTTGCCTGATGCAGGCAGGGACAGTTGCTCCCTGTCCTCTGGCTCGGTACAACGATCTTTGGGGTGAAGAGGCCCGTCACACCCTGTCCCACAGTGTCTCTGCACATGTTGCACTATTGATGGCTACTCACGCGACTTATCTACAGAGACATTTTGCACAGTGGTGGGTGCTCCTGCACGTTAATTCAAGGTGTACACAGTGTTAAACTGGTCCTGACGACATATTGTGCTGACCTCCAACTTTAGGGTAGGAAATGGTGGTACAAGGTATTTGCCCTCCATTAATTAAAGAGCTTTAACCCCTTGGGAGCGGCCGCGATTCTGCGCCTGTGCGGCACATTCGGATCGCGGGTGCAGTCATGACGGCCGGGAGCCGTCATCAGCACACCTGCACTGTGTGCCCTGACGGCTCCCGGCCGTCATCAGCATGGAAGGGGTTAACACCCTGTAGTGCGCAATGTGCTCCTTTTGCAGCCGCTTAAAAAGGAGAAACATTTTATTTTACAGGAACCTTCCAAAAAAATTAAAGAGGGTAGATTATTTGATTGTAAAGAATCAATTACATTCAAATAGGAAGTTAAAGTGATTGTTTAATGTCACATACGTTTGGCTAGTTTATATAAAAAAAAAATCAGAAAAGAGCTTGTTTGCTTTAAGCTTGTCAGATATTCTAGATATCCTTTTCAATGACAGACGTGTTTTGGGGTCATGCCTATACGAGAATCATATTTATTTCCACTAGTGCTGCCTCTCAATGTAACTAACTAAAGGCGCTCAATGCAGTTAACTGAACGCAAATACATCCAAATTAAATAATTTCTGAGGGGCCTCCCTCATCAGCACCAGCTCCCATGCTCCTTGAACCACCATTGTATGTATCCAGATTACCCAACATCCTACCTACTTAGCTCTAATGCACCCAACCACGGGCCTGGCGAGCGCCTCCCATAACCCTTTGCATCTCTTATTTGTAATTCACTAAAATGACCCCGATACTGGTATTTTTATTTTTTATGTTAATTCCGCTCGTTGTCTTTTCCCTGTCTAAGACTACAGTCAGAGTTTCTGAGTTTTGCCCGCCGTTTGTACTGTACTGGCTGACCAGGTTGCTGTTCGTTTACTCTTTCATGTTTATCTTGCGTTGCTGTGTTTTTTGCTCTGCTGGTGCTGACTGGAGTTCAAAGCTGGTATCTTGGGCTTTGATGGGCGGAATGCTGAGGTTTGAGCCACCGTGCAAGAAAGGAAGAGTGCCCTGCATTGTCACAATTAATAGCAACGCTTGTCTCAGCTTGCTGTCTAATTAACTGTCAATCACACTAAAACTGACAAGACGTCGCTAGTCTCTGCTGTGGAGTGAGTATGTAAGGGCACATGGACATAGGTTCACCAAAAAGCCTGGTGTGGCAGAAGTGACATCATGTAAATGTAAATGTACAGGAATTTATATAGCGCAAATCACCACTGGTTTCTAAGCGCTTGCTTAGGGAACCCGTCCTGGTATTCCCCTGTGAGATAACCCCAGCAGGGTATCCGCAAGGTGAAAGCCAGGCATCCCGCCGCGAGGGGCCGTTGTGGAGATTAAGCAAGCTATTGCCCAGAGTCGCAGAGTGTGATCCCGTGAGTCGAGTAGGCACCGGAGCGAGAATTGTCGAGTCCATGGACATGTTAGGACTCAAGACCCCGCCGAGCCGGGAATTGAACCCTGGTCCCGGGCTGACCTCTGCTTCCAGGTCTGCCTCCTCTAACCAGTAAGCCACACTTCTCCACATCACACCCCCTTTGACCCTCACATTCACTCACAGGCATGCTTACACTTACACACACGTTCACACTTACAGGCACTCCAGTGGCGTAACACAGGCCCCCACAATCCCTGCGGTGAGGGGGCCCCGAGCTGCAGGGGCCCCCTCAGCACAGTACTAAGGCAGGAGAGCTGTGGATTAAATCCGGAGCGGGCCCCTCCATGTACCTTGCAGGGAGGCCCCTTTGACTTTCGTTACGCCACTGACACACACTCTCAGTAAACACACTCCCACCCACAAGCATACACACAAAACTTTTTATATTTATCAGATACCAGGAAGGTCATATTCCATCTAAGTATACTCGATTTTTATTACACCAATACTGGCTAATGTAATATTTGTTACTATTAGTGAAATGATAAAATGACAGAAAACAAAGCTCGTGGAGCCCCAACCGACGTCCATAAGAAAGATCGGCTATTGTTCTCTGGCACTGATTTTGCTACCTCTGAGGCCAGAGGTCACAAAGGGGAAGTCAGGGGTTGCAGCTGCGACCTCTGGCAACCCCTAAATGACGTCCATGCATGGGCTTCTGATAACTTGGGGGTTTTCTTTGTGGCTAACCACGTGGTCAGGGCTACACCCGATCAGGGGGCGCTGGCGATTCCATGCTAGTCTGCCAACATTATAGTTCTATTCACATTTGATGCACACGCTACCAAGGCAGCTTCAAGACTTATAGGTAAGAGGAGGGAAACTTTTATTTGAATCTTGCCCAATATTTAGTAGCTTTATTTGAAATCTATGAATGACTACACTCACAACATCTGCAGCCTTTATGGTTTCAAGAGGGTTAGAGTAAGAGAGCAAATACCTTAGACATCTGAGTCCCAATTAATATCTGACCTTGCAATGGACACAGAGCGGTTCCGTAGGTTCAGCCCTTCAGGAAACCAGGCTCACTCTGGCATCTTGAAAAATTGGCAAACTCCTCTCGGAGGCTCAAAGACCAATATTTGACGGTCTTTTAGTAGTCAAACTGAGATAAGGAGGTGGTATGGAGGACTCTAGCACAACTGCCCCTGGGAATGAAAGAGGGAAATGTTGGTGTAGGAGGTGGAGATCAGGGTTCCTGGAGGAGGTGGAGGGAGGGAGGGAGGATTAATAGCAGCCATGGATTATGTTCTAATGCAAGCTACATATTGCCCTGAGTGAGAAAGCATGGGAAAGGAGTGTCTGGGCATGTCCCCGCTGGGTTCAGAGATTGCTCTCCCCAAAAAAGAACATTACCTAAAAGTGTGGCCAAACCTTTCGTTTTAAATCATATTTTTTCAAATAAATTGACTAAGAGTTATAGATTTCAATCTCGCGGACAATTCAATCCTCAACAGCATCACATCAAATCACGTGTATGTGGAACAAAACCGTGTGCTGCTAGTTCACATCAATTTTCTGAGCTACATACACTGTGGGCATCTCGAGCCATTCAGCTTTGCCCCTTAGCCTGCCTCTGACTTGCAATCCACAATCGGCAGCTTTGCGCCAATGACTGAGCCCATATTCATGGTTCTTTAGGTCTCTCCAAGGAAAGGGTGGAATATTTTTAACATTAACATTCTCATATGATGGTGGTCACTCTTTGATATTTCCATTAAAATGCTTCTATCAAAAAAGGGTGTAACTTGCTGTGATAGAAACAAGAGAGAACCGCATTTTAGGTTGAAGAACTTAAAGACTATATTTGGGAGATCGAATTCTTGTTGAATCATCACAAACTCAGTTTTAAGGCAAAATCTTTTGAAGGGATAAGTCTAGCAAATAATGCTGCCTACTTACTGAACTTTTTGAAGGGAACATTATGTGAGCCAGTAGTGGAAGTAGTCACAAGAGTCAACAGAATATCTACAACAATGCCTGTCTTTTGCAACTGTGTGTGTCACATAGGAAACTGTCCCAGGAGGCAAATACCTGGCCTCGAGCTGCAATACTGATGGTAGACACAGCACTTTGGTGTTTTTTTACTTAGTCCATTTCGATTTATATATATTTTGGTGTAATAAAGTTCATGATGCAACATTAATATGAGGGCTTGGACTCAGTGACGTATTGAGTTACTGTTGTGATTTTTAGGAATAATTGTACATGTTACAGATTACACTTCTATGACACTGAAGCACCTTTTTCTGAGTCCACGCATAAAATGCCACATGATACCTCCGAAGAAGTCTTGCAGACGAAACACGTGTTGACTGTGTGGGCTGCGTTCACTGACATCATACAACACTATTGAGCCCTCTAATTAATAGACAATCATGCAATATTGGAACAAATGAAGACATACTATCTGTGTTCCTTGGTGCTCACTGTATAGAACAACAATGTTCAGTTATATTGTGATAGTTACTGAATTTTGTATTAGGATTTATTCCATATTTACCAAAGTGGGAAAAATGGATGTGTTGCATTCCTGTGTTCATTTGGTATTATGATAAAGTCTATTGTATTTTTCTTCTACACATGCGTAATACATTTTGTACAGCTTGGTTGTGCGCTCCTGTCATTGAAATCTTTAGAAACTCGACAACAATCTTTGAGCAAAGTTGATATGCAATACCATGGGGAAGGCCTAGTTCCAGCTAGAAATAAGGGATGCAGGTGACAAACGCAATGAGCTGAAAATGAACAGAAAACCAAGCAGTGCACTGAGGTTCTTTCCAAAGCAAAAATAAGAAAATTTGGTTTGGTGTTATTGACAAATTAGGATTGTGCAAACACTGGAGTGATAATGGTCTACCCCAGCTCTGCTTGATAGTCCAGGTGTCAATTACAAAGGACCCCACAGTCCTGCCACTAAACAGTAATATTCATGAGATTGTCCCACAATCCGCCAGACACTAAACAACCCACCCAGTTTTCAAATAAGTCTGCATTGGATTGACGGGTCCACGGGGGGCATGGCTTGCAGCCGATGATGGTGGCCGCCTCAGAGGAGAGCTCCGCGATCCAGCCCATATTAATCCTGTCCGATTGAACCTCGCCACCCCCGCCTCATCCACGGGGGTAGGGGAAACAGAGGCCCCCCTCGTTAGTGCAGATCGAGGGTGGTGGCGGCCCGGAAGTCCCGCAAAAGTGAGCTCACGGGATGGCTGGTGCGCTGCGAGAGATGGCCCCAAAATGGCGCCCATACTATGCGGCCTGAAGCCCTGAATAACATCGAAGGAAGGGCGGCCCGGGGCACAAGAAACTCCTGTTCATCGGACGCCGGCAATAGGGCCCACCTGGAGAACCACACGTCCAAGCGGAAGAGGAGAGGCGGCGACAGCGCTCTACCGATCGGGTGAGTGAGGGCAGCTGAAACTCACAGAAGGCTCCGCTAGCTCCCTCTCTGTTACCCCGGCCTGCCGAAACCCGGCTGAGCGCAACGAGGAGGAGACACCTACCTACAACAGCATTGACCCCCGAGAGGTACTGCGCTCACGCCCGGGAAACGCAAGACATGCAAGCGCCACAGCGGGACAGCTGAGGCACGGGCACCGATACTGGAGAGCCGGGGGAGCTGATAGGAAGCGGCCGCTGGAGTGAGGGGCGCTTGTTGGGCATTGCAGAGTGGCCCTGCTGGAAGTGGAACCATGGGGCCCTCTTGAGGAGCATGGAAACAAGAGGAGCATGACTGCCCGGTCTCCCAGGGGGCGGCCCAGAAGTGAGGGCGGCTGGGGGGATAGTGGGGCCCACAGAACAGCTGCACCACGGAGGTGGGGCGGACATTGGGGTCTAACACCAGGGGCGACAACCGATGGCAGAGGCAGAGCAGGCCTAACTCCCTAGAGAACGGATCAAGATGGCGGCCGTCGGACCCTCTGGCTGACTGGCCCGAGAGGACTCAGAACAGCGGAGAGTGGAGATCCAGGTGGCGATTCCCGCTGGTGCAGGCCCACATATAGCCACACCCAGTATCGATTGGACCACACGCTCCCTGTTTATGCCAGCCGGTACCTGTCACTGGACCCTGCTAGATCACTTGTAGAATACAGCGGAAGGACGTGCCCGGAGGGAGCGACGACGAGGGGTACCTTCTGGAAAATGATTGGATAGCGTTACCAACAAGAGGGGGTCAGTACTGATTGTGCTGGGTGGGCCAGATGATGGGGAAGCTAAAAGGGAATAAGAGCGGCACCCAGCCACCGGCAGAGGAGAGTTCACCAGACCGCAAAGAACTGGGGGAGGCTGAGCAGGCACAGGACCCCCACCTGCAGCAACAGCTAGGTAATATTCTGGAGGCAATAACGGACACCCGCACAGTGCTCCAACAAGACATAGCGCAAGTGGCTACGAGACTGGGCCTGTTGAGGGCCGATCATGGCAAGCTGGCCGACTGGGTCACGTCGGTGGAGGGAACGCTGCAAGTCATTGAACCGCTACAAAAAGACCTCGAAACCTCTCTAAATGACGTGCTGGAGCATGGGGTTGCACTGGAAAAAAGAGCAGAGGACGCCGAAGGGCGCAATCGCCGGAACAACATCCGAATAGTGGGCCTGCCGGAGAAAATTGAAGGATCGGACATGGTAAAATACCTTGAGACTTGGCTACAAACTGTGGTGGCTCCAGAGGGATTATCAACCTTCTACACCTTAGAGCGGGCCCATAGAGTACCAGCCAGACCACCACTACAGAGACGACCTCCGCGGCCGGTGGTGGCTCAGCTATTTCATTTCCGAGAACGGGATCTGATTCTACAGAAGGCGCGAGTAAATGGCCCCTACCAAATGGAAAATAGCTGAGTCAATATATTTCCAGACTACACCTATGAAACCCAGAGACGCCGCACCTCTTTCTTGGCCATCAAATGGGAACTGCTCAATGAGGGACTGCAGTACTCTCTCCTCTTCCCGGCCAAGCTGAGGGTCATTGTGAATGGCCAAACGATCTTCTTTGACACCCCAGATGACGCCTGTGCTTGGCTAGAACTATACAGAGCAGGGAAAGATGGAACCAAGCAGAGATTATAGACTACCACGGAAGGACTGCCGACGCGGAAGTCGCGACGACTTCGTAATCGACAACGGGGATTGAAAAGACCTTCTTATCACAGACGGAAGCGGAGCGCCGAGATGTATTGACAGGGATATCCACGCTGTCGAATACACAGGGGCCTCAGTCGCTGGATGGCACAAAGTCGGGAAAAGAAAATGATTGCTCTGACACTAAACACTCAGAAACAGACAGCGACCTCTTGCCGAAGGTCACGCCTGAGACGACCGACGAGATGCTGGATGAGGGGTAGCTGGACTTGTGGGCTGACTGGATTACGGACCAGCAGCCACGATGGACTTCCTGGGGTGAGGAGCTGAGAAAATAGTTGAATAAACGAGTGCTGGGGGGTGGGGGGTACTTTTGGAGGCGTTACTTTTTAAGGGGCTCAGCGGTAAGCTCAAAACAGTCGAAGTAAGGTAGCTACCCCCTCATTGCCCCTAAGGCATGCCCGCAGTGGCTACTGCTGGGCTTAGAATTGAGTTGAATTGTGTTATGGTTTGGATGGGAACTTGGTGGCTGTTACTGGGCCCTGTTCTTGGGGGAGTGGGGGGTAGGGGGAATTCGGGGATGAGTTGGGGAGGGATAGTCATCAACGCATATATAGGGACATGTCTAGTGTTACATAGGCCACTGTTGGAAAATTAGTGACACTGTTGACTTGAGATGAATAACCTGGAATGTGAGAGGGCTTCATACCATGATGCGGCGGCATAAAATCCATTCTTATTTAGTGGGTAGAGGAGTACACATAGCACTACTCAAGGAGACACATCTGACCAGAGCTGAGGGTGTAGCGCTACAGCGGAGGTGGAGGGGCCAAATTTATAACACTACCTACTCGGTATTTGCTAGAGGGGCTTTGATATGGGTGAGGGCAGGAGTCCCATTTCAGTTAACTAGTCAGATGATTGACCCCAAAGGCAGGTTTGTGGTCATTAAGGGGAAACTTAGCAGGGACATAGCCCTCTGCAGTGTGTATGCACCTAATGTTGACCAGCAAGGCTTTTTGACACAGCTGTCAGGATGCTTGGCACAATACCTAGCGTGTCCACTAGTGCTGGGTGGCGACTTTAACTCCGTCACGGATGCATCGCTAGATAGATCTCATCCCCCATTGGCCTACTCCCCAATACACAGGGTGAGCAAGGGTAGGCTAGAATGGCAAATAAGATGGGACATGGTAGACGTGTGGCGTAAGCAACATCCACTGGATAGGGACTACTCATATTTCTTTGGGATGCATGAATTACATGTCAGACTGGATGCGGTGCTGTGCTCCCCTACGGTGCTACAAGCCGTCGTACAGTCCGAATATCTAACCAGGACGATTTCTGACCATAATCCTTTGCTGATCACCTTGCATTGGATGACCGAAACTTCGTGCATACCCACCTGGAGGCTGCGTCCAGAGACGTTGGATGACCCGATTTTTTCGGAAGCACTGAAAGATGGGATTACCAACTATTTTGCAGAGAATGCTAACTCGAAGGCCACAAGGGCAACAGAGTGGGACTCCTTCAAGGTGGTCATGAGGGGGATCTGTATAGGGAAACACGCGGGAGTACGCAAAGTGCTCTTAAATTACCTGAATATAGCTGACAATAGATTAAGAATGATGGAGCTCACAAGACCCGGACGCCCGGAACTACAAGAAGAGGTTAGACACGCGAAAGAGGCAGTGGCAGCAGAGGTTGAACGCTTACGCAGCTTCGACCACAAAGCCTATACGGCGAGGGTTCATGCGGAGGGTGACAAGGTAGGGACTTTATTGGCCTGGTGGCCAACCCTGCCAAAAGAGGCTCCCCCATACTGGCGCTAAGTACAGAAGAGGGGAATATAGTCAATACCCAGAGTGAGATTCTGCAATGCTTTCAGCGTAATTATGAAGAATTATATAAAAGCACAATAATATCAGGGGACCCTTCCATTGACACCTTCTTAGAGGAACTGCGCCTGCCCGAAGTAGATAAAGAGCAGGCGGAAGAATTGGGAAAGAACATAGAACTAGGTGAAATTCAGAGAGCCATCAAACACATTGCCCGTAATAAAACCCGGGGCATAGATGGCTTACCTATTGAATTCTATGAGAAATATGTGGACCTTCTTGCACCTAGACTTCAAGAGCTCTATAGGGAAGCAAAGGAATTAGGACAGTTACCCCAATCTATGAGAGAAGCGCTGGTGATCCCACTGTTGAAACCAGGTCGAGACGGTACGGAGGCAGCCTCCTATCGGCCGCTATCAATTTTGACCACGGACTACAAAATATTAAGTAGTGTGTTGGCAACCAGACTCTTACATTTTATGACCACATTGATCCATGAGGACCAAGCTGGTTTTATACCGACGAGAAATACCTCCGCAAACATCAGGAGGCTAGTGCGACTACTGGAGGATGACCATCCCGAGGCGCGACAACCAATGATATTATCAGTGGACATAGAGAAGGCATTCGACAGCCTAGAGTGGGGATATTTATATAGAGTATTGGAGACGAAAGTGCTATACACGTCAGCTGTGGCCAGGGCAAGAGTGGGCCCGCTGATATCGCAGCAGTACCCAGTTGAGCGGGGCACAAGGCAGGGATGCTCGCTCTCCCCATTGCTATTCGCATTAGCAGTTGAACCTCTTGCGGTGAAAGCACGGGAAGGGAACTACTACGGGGGCCTGAGAGGAAGTGACGACCAGCAATATATATAGCTATACGCTGACGATATGCTACTATTCCTGGAGAATGCCGACGAGGCACTGATGGGGGCGGGGACTTTACTCACGGGTTTTGGAAACATCTCAGGCCTAAAGGTGAACTCGTCGAAAACATGCCTGTTCCCGGTACGGCGAGGAGCGACCCAGCCCACCACGAATTGGGAAGTGTGATGGGAACCCTTGTGTCTGTAAAAATACTTAGGAGTCCATATCTATCACAGAGCCGCGGACATGCTGGAGGGCAATATAGGTAGGGGCGTACGAGCCTTGAAGAGTAGCATGACCTTTTTTGGCCACCCTCCCACTATCGGTAACAGGCCGAATAGCCCTATTGAAAATGGTAGCGCTTCCTCAACTCTTGTATTATTTCAGGACGTTACCAGCAGGGATACAGAGCTCCATATTCAAATCACTAAAATCGCTGGTGGTAACTTTTCTTTGGGGGGCTGGGGGACGTAGGGTAGCACAAGCCACGCTAATATGGCCCAAAGCCGAGGGAGGACTGGCAGTCCCGGACTTTGAACTTTATTATTTAGCAGCCCAACTACAAGTACTAACGCAAGCAATAGAAAAAGAATTTAGAGGCCCAGAACAACAGAGAGGCAGGGGTATACCACGCCACGTACTGTCGTTTATAGCGTTAAAACAATAACTAGACCTTAAAGATCTTTTAATGGAGGAAAAAACGCTTTGGCTGTGCTGGAACCGATCGCAACGCAGGGCGGGAGTCCTACACTCCTATGCACCTGAAACCCCCCTAGGAATGGCCACGGCTTTGCCTCATGGCGGCGACTGGTCGCAATTGCAGACCTGGGAAGATGCAGGACTCCAAGTATTAGGAGACCTATACGAAGATGGAGTCTTATTACCATACCGGACGCTGCAGGATAGATTTGACCTCACTAGGGGAGGATATTTATTGCATGCAGCCTTGACGAGGGCGATGCAGACACACTGGAAAGAAAGGCTAATGGAGCCTAAGACAACGATGGCTTGCCAATACACCATGATGGCAGCCAGGACGTTCAAAGCTGTCACGTGCCTCTATTCCAGAATGCTTCATGAAGGACTAGCACCCCTAGAGACACTAAAGGGGAAATGGGAGATAGACTTAGGAAAAGAAATTCCTGCTGCTGCCTGGAAACAAACAGTGCGCAGCACCTGGAAGAGTACAAGAAATGCTAGACACCAGGTAGGATCCGTAAATATTTTAAGGTGGAGGAGGCTGCATGCCCTAGATGTACCCGAACAGGAGTAGAATTAGATCATATGCTCTGGTTATGCCTAATGATGGGACCTTACTGGGAGGAGGTGGGGGGCCACACTAAATGAAATCACAGAAAGACAGTTGACGTTTGATATGGCCACTAGCGTGCTACATTGTTTTCCCTACACGTCCAAAAACAAGATAACTAGTACGTTCGTGGACATTGGCCTCATATTAGCAAAGCGGGAAATTACTAAACATTGGACGGCGACAGTAGGACCTAGCAGCAAGAGATGGAGGGGCGAGTTCGTAAAGTGGGCAAACAGTGAAAGTATGCTACGATATCGACAAGCACGTAGGCTAAATAATGATAGAGCACTGGAAGCAGCAACAGCTTGGAAGACACTAACGCAGGCATTGCGGGATTCCGAGACACACACCGTTTAGGTTGAACCCTCCATAGCACAGGGGAAGCCCCGGGACAGGACAGGCACATCAGGAAGGAAATTACACGGTGACTCCTGAGCACACTTCAGAGACAGGATTATTAGTGCCCTATGCGTCGATGACGGGAGTTGGGGAGGGGGGAGGGGAGTAATTGTTTCTCTGGAAAAAGGGAGTTGAGGATAAACATATGACATAGATTTGAGATTTCTTTGAATGCATTGAATATGTGATACTGATACATTGCCATGACCTTTGCCATATACAAGGGGGATATTAAGTTAAATTTGGGTTGCCAATGACTTACTGATAGAAATGAATCTTGAATTGTATGTATTGTACAGAAAATCAATAAACTACGTCTTTAAAAAAAAAAATGGATTGACGGGTCCACTTTGGGCCCATCGTCGTGGCTGGACTGTGGACCCCTTTTACAAGATACCTGAACTATAGAATAAAGCTGATCATGACAATTATAGCCCTGTATTTGCATAATGCCAGTCTGCACAGTAGGGCCACACCAGATACTCTAGATAGGGAGGAGGGCGGGGCACCTGCCAGTCTTTGGCGGATGTGCTGTATCTTCCAAATTCTAAATACCTCCGTGAGTCTCATCCTTGTGTTCATGAGTCTATACTCCAGTATAGTGCAGAGGGCAGAGCCACCGCCTTTTGGCAGGTGTCTCCCATTTGCCTAAAACTGGGGGTATGTCCCATGCCCTCTATTTAGAGTCTGTACATGGGTATACACTGATTTTTAGCTTGTTAATTCGATTTTTTCGCAGACAAATTAAAATCAATTTTGAACTGAAGTTTTTGCCACTGAAAGTCATTAGTGTTACTATGAAAAGCATCACTTCGATTTTTTTCTCGTTAAATTAGGCTAAAAATATTTAAATGACACATGTTTTCAAATGTGACATTAAACAAATGTGGTCATGAGGGTTAATCCTTAATGCTCTAATTCCTATACCCCTAACCTATACCCCCTTAACCCTTTAATACCTACGCCCTATATACCTCAAGTCCTATGCCCGTTCCTCAAACCATTACCTTTTAACTGGCTCACGGTGCCCTTTACTTCAATATATTTTGGGAACAAACACTTTGGGGAGCGTTTCTTTTTCGAAATATTTATTTTGAGATCAAAATTAAGAAGTGTTAGTTTGAGACGTGTTCCTGTCTATGCTTTCATGAAATGCCATGCAGGCTAATTAAGGAACATGTCCTGCATCTGCAGAACTCCCAAATACCCCCTTGAGCCTTTCTCTTCAGTGACCCTTCAGCTGCATCTATAACTCATCTCTTTGCATCCATCTAGTGCTTTTGGGCATGTTTATTGCAGTTCGGGTGCAGCAGAGCTGCACACATGACATGGTGACTTATTAAAATAAATGGGTCAAACACAGTCTGTTTCAGAGAGAAGTGGCTGCTTTCTGTTTTAGGACAGAATTAGAAGTGAACAACACTACTGTGTGGACAGAAATACAGTAGTAAGGCTGAAAACTGTAGCCCAGGAAGCACTGGACCTAAATCTCCTAGCTCTAGCAGCTGTTACTTATGCCAGTCAGGCATAGGGTGAGGCTATTTATCACCCGCAAGCACTCGTTTCATTGCCACAGTCAATACTCACTGATGGGGTTACCAATCTTCTGCAACAAGCAACTGGCTTGCATCTAAAATATTTATAGATAATTAAATTCTGTCCCTAGAGGTCATATTGTATGGCTGCTCCCGGCCACAGTCCCTCGCCCTCCACGGAGGCAGGCTCCTTCCTTTACCAGTATGATTTGTTTCTTTTTCTCTGTCCGTCTATTCTTTCCATTTACATTTTTATCACATAAAAAAGGAGTGGCCCAGGAGGAGCCCTGGCATTGAAGCGCACTCCTTTTCAAGCAGTGTGCACATGTGATCAGGCAAAGTGCCATCACTCACAGTGCAAGACATTCAATGGATGAAGTGAGGCGAACCAGTGCCCGTGATGTATGCTGTGGTAGGGGCAAGCAACATGTGAATCACACTTTAGCAGAACAATGGACGAAGAGGTCTGAAAAAAAAAAAATATATACTGTATTCTTTTAAATTATTTTTTTCCTTCTCTCTGTCTCTGTCTCTGTCTTTCTCTCTCTCTCTACATCCCCCTCCACCTCTCCCTCTGCCTCCTCCTCTCCCTCTCTCCTATTATTATGAGGACCGGTTATTAAAGTGTGTATTTACTATTCTAACTCCACACGCACTTTGATGGTAGGGCTGGTTATAAAGCGGACCAAGGCAAATATAACTGCACTTTTAGTTTTTGATGCACTCACTTGAAAGTGCCTAAAGACACTACCGGGACCGGTCCTCCTAACGCACCAGTCCTTAAAAAGTAGTGTTGTCTGCTTCTGTCAGTGTTTACCCACGCTATGAGGATTACTCCAGTCATCACAGCGTGGGCTACGCATGACCCTATGAGTTTTGGGGAATACATGAGGGTTGGGAAACAGCCAGAGCAGTATCTAGGCCAGACCAAACAAGCATTTGATAACGATAACCACATTTCTAGATGCGCAGCTACCTGAGAAGAGGTGTGCCGGCACTAGTAGCAGACTAGCAAGGGGTTCAAGCCGACCCTTATGACTGGGTAAAGAGCCCGGTTTTTAATGATTTTCTGAATTCCGGTTCAGTTTCAATCAGGTGGATATGGGCCGGGAGAATATTGCACAATTTCGCTGTTTTTACTGCTAAGGATCTGCCACCTTGCCCGGGCCTTAGAAAAGTGTGGAACCCGCAAGAATCTGTGGTGGTTGGACCTCAGGGCCCGTTAGTGGTGATATAGCTGCTACCTATTCCTGAGCTAGCCAAGGCCATAGTTTCGGATGGCTCTAAAGGCCAAGATCAATGACTTGAACTCAATCCTCCTGGTAGCCGGAAGCCAGTAGAGCTGTCTCAGGTGGGGGGGATATGATGTCGGAAGAGCACCCACCGAATCAGTCTCGCCGCTGCATTACTAATTATCTGAAGCCTACGGACAAGGTAAGCAGGCAACCTTCCGGAAATACTCCGGTAGAAAGTATATGAATTTCCTAATGGCTCTTAGTTTCCAACAGCACACGGAAGACACGTGACGCACTTGCATCTTAAAGGAAAGGTTTTTGTCCAGTCTGAATCCTAGGTTTCTGGCGGACTCCAATGGAGTCGGTGGTGGATTCAGCTCTGTAGGCCACCAGAGGTTTGGTGGTGATGCCTGACTGAAGAACAAGACTTCCGTCTTCACTGCGTTAAATTTAAGGTAATTCTCATACATCCATACCAAGATGTTTTTCAGGCACTCCTTGAAGTTATGAAAAGCTGCAGCCGATTGTTCTTTAAAAGAGAACACCAGCTGCGTGTTATCGGCATAGGAAACTACCTTCACGCCCCAAGACTCAACAAGAGTAGCGAGTGGTGCGAGGTAGATATTAAACAGCAGCAGGCTCACTGCAGAGCCCTGATGCACCCTGCATACTAGAGGACTCAGAGATGAGAGAAAAGGGTTCAGAAATACTTGCTGCAAGCGATTTTCCAAAATGGACTGCAGCCAGGACAAAGCTTTTCCTCGCACTCCCGCTTGAGTCAATCTCCTGAGCAGAATCGGGTGTGCGACCATGTCCAATGCTGCTGACAGATCTAGCAACATCAACATTGCCGAAGCACCCCGGTCAACAGATTCTCGCACAAATTTGGCAACTTCAAGAAGTGCAGTCTCCGTGCTGTACCCACCTCTGAAACCAGATTGTGAGTCATTTAAGAGGCCGTTCGTTTCTAGAAATTTAGCAAGATGCTTCTGAACTCCAGAATTTTTGCCAGAGCCGGCAACAATGAAATAGGTCTAAAATTACAAGGTTTGGCCTCTGGCTTCTTTAGCAAAGGCATCAGAAATGCTTGTTTACATGCAGTAGGGTAGATACCAGATTTTAGGGAGGCGTTCCAAATCTGATTTAAAATGGAATGTAACCAAGGGGCCAGCATTCTTAAAAATTGGGCAGGACACGGATCTCCCGGGTTGCCCGATTTGCACTTGGAAAGCTCCTTAAGAGACTCCTCAATTGACAAAGGGAGAAATTCTGGCAAGGCACTGAGGGAATCTGGGGCCAGGGTTTCCATAGGAGTAGAGGGTTAAACCTTGAATCTTTTCCTCGAAAAAATCTGACAGGCTAGAGCAAAGAGCAGGAGAGGGCAAATGAGCTATCTACTGCTGTAGGATTAGGGAAGGTTTTTACAATCTTGAAGATTTATTTGGCCGAATTACCTGCATGCTTGATGTGATTTACAAAGTATTCCCTCATCTTGCTGCACTTTAACCTATGACATTTTTTCAAGGCCTCTTTATAGAGGCCTTCCCTTCAGAATGATATGACTTTCTCTAGGAATATTCCAGTTTCTTACAGAGACTCTCTCTGTTCTTAATTCAACCAGGGGGCTGAAGGTTTGAATCGAGTATCTGCCCTAAGTGGGGCGACTGTGCCTAAAGCAGTTGTAACCCATAAATTAAAACAGGGAGCATCCCTATCAGGATTTCCTGTAAGCTGGGGTGCAGCTTCTTGGAGTGCAGCCCCCAGGGCCTCTTTGGTGAATTTCCTCCAATTTCTCCTCATAGCTGTGTTAGTCATGAGTCTTGGTGGCAAGGGCTCTAAACTAATGGTAAAAGGTACTAAAAAGTTGTCGAACCAGGTCAAACGAACAGGAGTCCCTCCTCTAAGATTAGGGTTATTTGAAAATATCAGATCAAGCATATGTCCCGCTTTATGGGTGGGTGCGGTAACTAGTTGTTAGAGATTCAGACCCTCTAGTGTTTCCAGGATCTGGGAAGCATGGTAGCTATTTTCTTCATCCGCGTGTAAATGAAAGTCTCCAAGTACAATTAGATTATCATACTTTATGGAGAGTTGAACGATAATGTCGCAGAGCTCAGTCAAGTGGCTTGTGGGGCTGACTGGAGGCCTATATAATCTAAGCCCGGCCATGGAAGTTGATGATGATATTCTGAAACAAAAGGTCACATCCTCAATGTTCCCGTTAGTGCCCAGTCTCCCGGTGGTGATCTCCCAATCATCCCTTAGGATAACTGGAATACCGCCACCTATGTTATTGCCTCCACGATTAGCACAAACTATCCGAAAGCTAGAAGGAACAGCAAGCATCAAATCAGGGTTAGTGCCTTCCCTCATCCAGGTTTCAGTGTGGAACATAAGATCCCAAGAGTTCATATCTAGGGATAGCCAGATGTCATCCGCAGGGACGTGCAGTTAATCAAGCAGGCTCTGATATTCATACTATCAACAGTTGGGAGGCCTGAGGGGGCAATATTTCCTCCTTTACACCCGAAACCTACATTCAGTTTAAAATTACATGCATTACAACAGTACTTGTCTTCTCCTAACCCTGCGGGCATCCTGACCTTACCAGTGCAGGCATCCTTATTCATATTCAGGAGCCAGTCTTTAGAACACGTAATGCGCTGGGATCTGGGAATTTGGACAGCATGGCTGGCACTGGCCGCAATCCGGATGCTGATGGGTGAAGATGGGCTTGCTTTTGATGCATCAGCAGCGCGCCTGCAACGCATGCCTGCGTCGTGGCTCCCATTAAGTACAGGCTGAGGCAGGCAGGTCAAAAAACTACACCACCAACTCTCCAAGATGGTGCTTAGCTAATGTTCCCCAGCTGGACAAGTAAAGATGTAGCTGCCGTCGATGCAGGTGCAGAGAAGGAGAAATAGCAGCCCAGCCCTCCCTGACAGGTATGGGTAAAGTAGTTATTCCGTACCCATAAAATCGAGAGTTAACAATTAAAAACCTAATCCTGCACCCTGCAACACGCAGCAGTGTAGGAAACACAAAATACGTGAATGTGTTAAAAGCCAAGTATAAACAATTAGCACAAAGTCAAGTAAAATACAGCACATAGGTCACAAGGCTCAAATCAACTTAGCCCTCGGCTAATTGCAATGCAATAGGTATCGCATTTGCGAGAGTTTAAGCTATTGGAATTGTGAATGACAATTACTTTTATTTATCTGTTTTGATACTTAACACATAAAAGGCATTGTCCTTTACAATGCCAATAGCTCAAACTCTTGTAAATGCGAGACCTATTTAATTTCAAAGAAGCGGTCGCCATTGTTCAGGGCTGCTTAGAAAGGGAAAGCGTGCATAGCTTGCTGAATGTTGTAGGAAAGCATGTTGTGCCTGCAGTTGGAGAAACTCAAATAAAATAGTGCTTACAGACTAAATAAGAAATACTGTGTAACAACAGAAGTAATAGGGTCAGTCTTCATGGGAGGTTACAAATGAAGACAATGCTAAAGTGGGACTAACAAGCCTATTAACGAATCAGAAGAATAGCATTTCCAAAGAATAATGACAAAAGCCAATGAAATATGTGGGCGGAGCTTCAAGTCCATGCTCTGATACAACATGCCTTGCAGAGCAGTGCATGCTCTGCCAAGGCTGGACCTAAAAAAAGGATACTGGATTAAATTCTTAACCCCATCGCCGTGGGGTTAATTCCCCCGCGGCGCAGGGGGGAGGGGGCCGCGCGCCGCGCCGCGGTGCTGATGACGAGCTTGGCTCGTCATGCAGCACGGTGGCGCTGTGCTGATGATGAGCTGAGCTCGTCATGGCCACGCCCGGTCAATGGAATGCCCAGCACAGCGGGGTAATTATCCCCACGTGGGCATTCTGCGGAGGTCATTACGAGCTCAGCTCGTCATCAGCACAGCGTCACCGTGCTGCATAAAGAGCTGAGCTCGTCATCAGCATGCAAGAGGTTAATAAGACTTCTCTGTTTAATATAACAGCTACTGCAAAGATCTGTGTGTCATGGTTTTGAATGCAGGTGGGAAATACCATATTTTTATGATCTGAAACATGAGGAAATAAGTATCACAAAAGTAGGACATTTCTGTGACTACCTGTGAGTCATGACAGGACTGCACTTCAGTAGGTGTGTTGTAGAGTCAGCTGCGTATCATGCATGGATGATGCAGCCTTTCATTCTTTTGAGTTTTCTAAAATGACTATTAATAAGGTGTGATATCACGATATGGGCAGGTGTTCATGGTAGCGGGTGAGCTCATTCCTCGAAAAAGAATTGCACCCAGGCAGTGGGAAAACAGTATTTTTAAATGAGGTGAATTAAAATTAAATTATTGAATTTCTGAATGCCCAGTCATAAGGGAATTCTTGACCCAACACCCACCCCCAATAAAAATCAAAGATTTGTTGGAATAAAGTCACACATATCTACAGGCTACTGCACAGCGGAGCTACTGCTCAGGTTACACAAAACTGAAAAGTTTTACATTTATACAAAAAGGCTATGTCACTGATGTCACAGCCCTTACAGGCACTAGCCTCAAACAGCAGAGGTACTCCTAATGTAAATTATTGCATACATGCTTTGGCAACATAGTTATCTCTCATATTACAGGTAACGTGCAGGTTAAAGGCTCACACAAAAGAGCTATCTCTCAGTCTACCCGCAACTTCTGGGTTCAGGACTCCATTAGCAGCTCAATCTCCAGGATGCACATAATTTACATGCTCATGCTTGAAAATGCAGAGCAGTGTCTCATGTGACACACAGGATGAAATTCAGGCCTTAGGCAGGGGAGCTTACACTCAGGTTAAACAGATCACACATGTTAGACCTGCCAGTCTTAGGGTGGTCTTTCTTCCAAACTTTTTACCGTGCTGATTCATATTTTTCTGATCTTGCTTTTGATGGCCTTTGGACTCTGTGAACTTTGCCACTGCTAGACAGGGCTAAAGGGCTTCTGCTCTCTCCTCTAAACATAGTAGAATTGGTTTGCACCCAACTGGCATATTTAATTTTATTAGCAGTCGCCAATAAAGAGGTACTATATTTAACCAGGACCTGCAAATTAAATGCTACTAGTAGGCCTGCAGCACTGATTGTGCCACCCACTTAAGTAGCCCTGCAAACCTGTCTTGGGCCTGCCATTGCAGCCTGTGTGTGCAGTTTTAAACTGTCATTGGGTGGGCATGGGCCCTCCCCTCCCTCCCTCAAAGTGGTAGGTGGTGCTCCCCTAGCCCATCACCTACCACCTTGATCCCAGACCCAGTCAGTGTACTGTGCTGAAGGGTACCCCGGCAGATCAGCCCCCCGCACTGCAGGGGCTAATGTTTTGTTACTGCAACCAGAGACATTAAAAATGGATCCCACGTCTCTTTTGTACCTAATACTGCGAGCCAAACTGTAAGGGTGAACATCAGAAGACATTCACTCCAGCATTTGCGGAATCCCTATTTCGACGTCTGCATTATATACCCCGTAAACTCTTGCATATTGCTATGATCATGAGGTTACTGCTGCCTTTGCAAGTAGCCTAAACCTCTAGATATTCCTCTATATATGCAGCCATCCATTACTTTATGCTTCCAGTCCTAAATCGATCTGCTTTTCTTGCTTTAGCAATGGTCTAGGAGTACTTTGTAGGGGATAGAATATTTGCCTGATTCTAATGCTCATCAAAAGTACCTAGTATAGCACTGTCTCCCATGCAAATAATGTGTTTTCTTTTTACAGTTTTGCATCCTCAGCTAGCATTCAATCTTAAAAAGCTCTTCTCTGTAGTCACAGGAATGTTGCCTTAAAATTTCAAATTGTCGCATGTCATTTTCTTTCAAATGACTGTAATTATTTTTCCTCCTCTGAATGCATCCTCTCTCTGAGCACAGCTTACTCTAAGTCACATGCAGATTTGCCTTAATTCCTAATATTTTATTACTGCAAATTGCCCACACCTCGTTTCAAAGATCACAACCTACCTTTTAAAAAGCTCCATCCTTTGGCCTATAAGTAACGACTTTCTTCTTACTTATACCAACAACCTTCTGCATGAAGTTACATCCACCCTTTCACTTTAAAAATCCAGCCTAACTCCCATAAATGTATCTACCATATAGAAACTGAACTAAGTGCATAGAATGCGTTCCTTAAGAGCACAAGACTAATACCAGTAGGGGGTGAATAAAAAACTAACCTTGGAGTCTGAAGTAGCGTGGTGCCTGGCAAAAAGTGTTTTAATGTCTTGTCAAGGGTAGTTTTAGGGCCTTGTTTCGTATTGGCTCGCAAAAATAGCACAGGTTGATGGGCATATAAGATGTCTTATGCTCTAGGTTCTTTCTGTAACAGTACTGGCGGCTCATGAGATTTGTAAATGATATTCACAAGTGATGCACCTTTTAGAATCACAGCACTGATACCAATGGCATCCGAGTCTACCGATGCCAAAGAGGACTCACAGGCTGCAGCAACTCAAATCCCAAGGCAGGGCAGACCACAATCCTGCGCATCAAACACAACTGGCAGTGGTGCAAGACAGAGGGCACGGGCCAACACCAGCAATGCCTCCTCAGGTACAGACTCGGTCTTCGCAGTATTTGTTACAGCTTGTTTGATTGCAGCATTCACAAAAAGTGCTTCTAAATTGGGAGCTCAGTTACCAGCAATAACAGGGGGGTTTTGCATCGAGTTTTAGAAACTGATGGATGATAATGTACTACAAATGGGATACTATCACTTTTGTTATCCAGGTTTGGTCCCTGGGTAACTGTAAAGATGGGTCGGTTTGTTGCTGTATAACATTCAACAGAAATGCAGACATTTGTTATAATCATAAAGCTCCTGCTGATGTTCTTTCCTTATGTTGTCATTGGTGCTGATTTATCTTATTCTGAGTGCTCTGATATAGAGGATGCTGAGTTTAGTGTGGTGTGGATGACACAAAGTTGGTGTAAATGCAGATGAGAATCTACTTGTATTTGGTTCAGATATACAATTATTTTTCCTTCATCAATGCTGGGTAGCACATAACAAACAGGGAGATGAATCTACTGATTAGTTTTGCTGCTGGTGATTATTGTTGAGATAAGTGGCAAATTTTTCCAGCTTGACATCAGGCAGTTTATCTATTATTATTTTGGTGGGGTGGAGGTCCCTAAAAAGATGCAGTTAAAGTATGTGGTGAATACTATTAATTTATTTAATATATAGACCGCCTAAATTGGATCATATTAAAACCTGTTTAATTTCTTTGAAACAACACCAGTGCAGCATGAAGTTCTGAACACAAACACAATATTATTAATAACAATAATGAACCTTGCCGTAAAGTGATCTGCCATTTCTTCAGTGAAGGCTTTGACAGAGCAAGCTGGTCTGCAGATTAAGTGAAAGGCAAGTGACTTTGTGCTGATGAGGAGGAAGTGGCCAGTGTTCATGGACAGGCACCTCATTGATGACTAAGGGGCATATGTAGGTAAATCAATTTTTGCGATTCGGAAAAAGCGATTTTCTGCAAATCGCACTTTCGGAATCGCAAAATGGGATGTAGATAAAAAAATCGCAATTAAATAGTGATTAACAAAAAATTGCAGAATTATTGGCGATTACTCAAATAGCGATTCTTTATTAGCGAATTCGGTAATAAAGAATCGCAAAACCGAGAAAAAGCAATTCAGGTGAAGAATGAAGACATCACAACCAGGAAGTGTGACTGCCCATGTTGCACCTGATTGCCTGCACCTGTTCCTGAGTCAGTTGCTGCCTGAGAGATTAGCCTCTGAAACCAAAGTAGCTGAAATGGAATCTCAGGGTGGGGAAAAGCAGGGTGGGGTAAAGCAGGCTGAGGAACACAGCAGGAAGAGAAAACAAAAGCTCTCAGAGAGGGAGCTTGAGGTATTGACTGAGGAGGTAGTGAGGCAACATGACCTCCTGTTTGGGAAAGCCTCACTTTGTGTTCCTGAGGCCTGGAAAAGAAAAATATGGACTGACATCCAAGAGAAGGTAAATGCCATAGGCGTAACCCATCGTACCACCGAGGACTTAAGGAAGAGGTGGTACGACATGGGGCAGAGATCGAAGGAGAGAGTGGCCACCTGATTGCCAGAGGCTAAGGCAACTGGAGGTGGGACCTCCACTGCACCAGATCCGACGCCCCTGGAGGAGTTGGTGGAGGGCACACTCATTCCTGAGGCAGTGACGGGCGCAGCTGATCTTGACAGCTCCGACACCAGAGACACCACAGAAGGTAAGATGCATGCCAATATCCCCAAAACATACCCATCCCACTCATACCCCAAAATACCCATGCATGAATAGGAATCCGGTCCATGTTTTGAGGGTCACCCAATATTGCATTGTGGGAAATGTAGTCCCATGCACTGAAAGTTGATCCTGTGACACTTACAAAGGGTACAGAGGGAACAGTCACACTAGCAATGTGCAAAATAGACAAGTAGGCACGTCATTTGTAGTATCAAGAGCTTTATTGTAATAAAAAAAGAAAAAATTACACACAACTCATGTGTGCTATTTTTTTGCAGCTGGACCAACAACACAGGACACTGTGGCTGCAGTGGGGGAGACAGCAACAGATGTGGACCAGGCAGGGCAGGAGAGCCAGGGTGCCACACGGGACACACCATCAGCGCAAACTGAACGGCGCAGAATTGTTCCTGCACTGATACCAATGGCATCCGAGTCTACGGATGCCGAAGAGGACTCACAGGCTGCAGCAACTCAAAACCCAAGGCAGGGCAGATCACAATCCTGTGCATCAAATACAATTGGCAGTGGTGCAAGACAGAGGGCACGGGCCAACACCAGCAATTCCTCCTCAGGTACAGACTGCGTCTTCGCAGGGATGGAGGGCAACATGTTGCGTGTGCAGCGCCTGAAAAGTAAAGGGATCACATCAATACAGCTCCAGCTAGCACAACACAACCGGCACATGTCGGTGCTGAGACTTGGGGTGACAGCAATTGCACAAGCTTCAGAGGCAAATCTGAGGGAAAACAGAAGGGATAGGCAGGCCCGGCGCAGGGAACAACATCGGCTACACACCCGCCTGGACCAGTTCACAAGGGCTGTCAGCCGGCAATCCACAGCAATATCCATGCTAGCACGGAGAAAAGTAAGCATGCAACATGAGATGGCACACTGCTGCCAGGACGTTGCCAGGGGCCTGGTGCAGGTGACCCATGCTCTAGACCAACTGCGGGCTGTTGTCACTGGGGGAATTGTAACACCAGGGAGCCTAGACACAGATGGGCAATCCAGCAGGAGCACACTGACTCCACCTATTCCTGCTGAAAGGCGTAGGAGTGGCCGTCAGGGCAGAGCTGTGGATGACAACAGCGAGGCAAGTGCACAGGCTAAAGGAGGTGCATCAGGGCGTGCACGCCGGAGGTGAAGGGGCAGCATGCACAATGGCATGTTGTGAGGCAACACATGCCATGAGGACTACCTAACTCACTGACATTATGGCACTGTGAGGACAATAACATGTGCTAACAACAAAGTTACAGTCACACAGTGTGACTCTTCACATCCTGCATTTAAGTGAATAAACCTATTTTCTTTTCATCAACATTGGTCATTGTGGTCTATTTTCTCACCTAGAAGTAGTTCTGTCTGATTTCATCACGTCTCAGGCGCCCAGCAGCTGCCCCGGCTACACCTGCATGTCTGCGTTGGGGAGCTGGATCCTCCTCATCTGATGTGTCTGAATCTGTCAGATCCACTGGGGTGCCCTTCTTGGTAGCGATGTTGTGTAGCATTGCGCAGGCCACCACAATCTTGCAACACGTCTCCGGGCTGTACTGTAGGGTACCTCCACTCTTATGGAGGCACCGGAAACGGCTTTTGAGGATTCCAAAGGTCCTCTCAATGGTGGCTCTTGTGGCTCTGTGGGCACTGTTGTACCTTCCCTCAGCAGCTGTGGTTGGATTGAGGTAGGGTGTGAGGATGTAGTCCCGCACAGCATATGCACTGTCTCCTGCAGGGATGAAGTATGTTGATGTTTATTGAGATACTGCAAGTTCAGACATTTCATACTACTGTTTGTGTGTGCCATACAATTACCTAGCAGGTATCCCTCTCCGAACTCGCCATTTGTGAGTCTGCAATGTAAGCCACAGTGTCTAAAAATGAAGGAATCATGAGTGCTTCCTGCAGATTTTGCTGCTGTGTCTGTGATTACATGTTTGGCATTGCAGACTACCTGGATGTTTAAAGAATGGTATGATTTTCTGTTTCTAAAAACATACTCATTGTGTGATGGGGGACAGTGCGACGTGTGTTCCGTCAACGCAGCCAATCACGTGGGGGAATTGAGCAATTTTGTTTTGTTTGGTCCAGTTCCTGCTGTGTGTCTGGGAATTTGATGTGGTGATGCATCCCCTGCATCATAGCATTGAGGAAAGCATGGAAAAAGAGCGAAAGTGCGCTCTGGGACACCCCTCCTACTGCGGCAATTACCCCCTGAAAACTCCCTGACGCTAGGAGGTGCAGTGAGCACAACACCTGTATGTGTGTGGGAATGGTGTGGGCCCTGTATGTGGGGTGCTCCAGCATGGGTGTCAGCTCCTCTATCAGCTCCAGGATACTTTCTGGATGCAGCCTGTAGTGCACATGGATGTCCTCCTCAGTGTGTTGGAAGAGGGTGATGCGTGTCCTGTAGATCCTCTCCTGGCGTCTCCTTCTCTCTTCAGCCTCTCGGATACGCAGCCTCCTGGCTGTAACATAAAGCCCCGCCATTGTGAGAAGCCACTGTTGCATTATGGGCCAGTTTAAATAGGTTGCACCTGATTACCACCTGGTCTGAGTTCGTGGTATTTGAGAAGTGCAAAATAGCGAATTTCTTAAAATCGCTATTTGCGATTTTTACCTACACAGCAAATTCCCAATTTTATTTGCAGAATCCATTTAACGCAAAATTGGAAATCGCAAATTTTGCGATTAGCAATTTTGCATGGCACATTACTTACCTACATCGCATCACACACTTTTGCGATCACAAACACCCAGAATTCTGCAAATTTTGGGGTTTGCGATCGCAAAAGAACTACCTACATATGGCCCCTTGTCCTCACATGGCATGTGGGCACAGCTAATGTGTTTGATGTTTGAGTCTGGTGGGAATAAGTCATTGAAGATATTGTAGGAGGTGGGTGTGAGCTAGGTTTCTATGGTCACACGTGTATAGATGCCTAGACGGTATCTGCAATCTCAGTGGCATGGTTAATGGATTGGAAATAAATGAGCACAGCTGTTGTGTGATGTGGCTGTTTTAGTGGCCAGAATGTGTGTGTGATTCTGAGGATTAGATACATGTGGGCTAGGTGTCTGTAGTATCTGGATGTGCCCAAGGGCGTGCTTATATACTGCTGTTATGATTAACATGATGGCTATTACTTAAGCAGTGGGGGTTATTATGACCTAGCACGACCAAGCCACAACAGGGCAAAAAAAAGAGAGAGATGCTTGTCTCCATTCCTGTTAGATTCAGGGGCTTTGCTGAGCATACCTGGGAGGCAGTGCATTTGTAAGTGGTACCAGGCTAGGCCAGGTGACAAGCCTACCATGCAAATCTGAGCGTGTGAAGATAGGAGCTGGTTTTGCCTAGCAATAAGTTGAGGAGGGACTTGCCATGGAAACATATTTCGTGGAAGACTGCTGCACAATATTATTTTTCAGAGTTTGTGAACACACAGGCCACATGACCAAGCTTCAATGCAGCCCTGAATCTGATTGCTTGGAGAATCCATTGTTACTTGATCATGCTTCATCTGCATGGAGGTGGCTTGCGGTTCTTCGCTGCGGATGTGTAGAAAAGTATTGGTGCTGAGGAGAGAATGTTGGTAGAATCTGGTAGAGGCCTTTACTGAGTAGTGCCAATTGGAAACTGCCTGTTGCGTTAATGCTTAACCGCATCGCTGCTGCGGTGATTTTTGCGCTGTGCTGCAAATTGCCATTTTGCTGATGTCATGACGAGCTCAGCTCGTCATCAGCACACGACACCCGTGGGTGATGACGAGCTGAGCTCGTCATCAGCATCGAAAGGGTTAATGTGTATACCCACCTTATGCTGTCTGCGTCTCACAGCCAAAAGAGGTGTTTCCCGTGCTCGTGAAATGTGCTTGTGCTGCTTCAAGGCACATGAAAGTCTGGCAGCGGTCTTCTTTCGGAAGGCCAGTGTATACACTGATAGTCTAGTTCAGGGTGAGAGAAAGAACATGAAAGAACTTCCATATCAAATGCCTGGTAAAATATAATATTAAACAGTGGTCATCATTGACCATGTACCAACCATGTTTAGGGCGTGAACATACAATCAGGGTGTGCACAGTGCTTAATTTGAAAAAAAGAAATAGTGCCAAGGCCCTCGTCACGAGGCAATTGCAGCTTGTGGCACCTATTGCCCCGGCAGCACTGCCAATGACAGTACCAACATACCTAATAATCAGCAAACTCCTACAAGTGTGATAATTCAGACTATTCCATGCCCCCAGTGCTATAAGAATGGCTTGACCGGCAGGTATGAGTCATTTTTACTGTATATTGAGGAAATAAACAGCTGTTGTCGTCCTCATCTCTAAATTAGATATACAGCGCCACCATGTGGTAGACTGTCAGAGTCCCAGTGTGGACAATTAAGAAACCACCAGCTCAAGTTAAGCACTGGGTGCAGCTATTTCCAGGACTATAATAGATTAATCCAGGTAATTAGGATATTTCTTTAAATAATTTCTTCTTCACTATTTCACCGAACTGTAGACTCAGAGAGTTTTCTGAGTGAAAATAACTTAATGTTTTTCAGTAACTGAACTGGCTGCCAGCCTTCAGGTGGGCACGATGTTGACCCTATCTTCAGTTTCATCCCTCACCCGCTGCTCCTACAAAGAGGGGTGTCATGTACATAGACTTCAAGGCGCAACATTCACACCCAATGGCTCAAGAAGAAGCTGATAGAGAAAATGTACTCAATTTGTGCAGATTCTAGAGAGTTGCAAGCCCCTCTCTCACAGAATGTCAGGTTTAGAAGATGAAGAGTGATTGTGTGAAATGGGGTGCCATGTGACTGGGATGGGACAAGGAAAACAATATGCAACGTACTGTAAAACATTTCAGTTCTTTCCCTGTGATGGATATGTCAGTGTTTGAAATGCAATTTTAGGGACCATATTCAGTCATTTGTTTCTCCTGTTTGGATGCCCATGAGAGAGCTTCTCGGTGAATGGGGCTCGGAGCCTATGCCTTCGTCAAAGAGGAAAGCTCGTGTTTTTTTTTTTGGTTGCTAAGGATTGATGTTAAAAGCAAGCCACTGTTTGGGATTCTAATGAGAAATATTGATTTCTTTTCCTTCTCCTCACCCCTATTCATTTTGTTTCCCATTTATCACGGCAGAATTTCTAGCCGTAATTGGCTTTGGATAGCTCTAAGCAAAAAACAGGTCCGGTGAATGTTAATTTATGAAAATTGGATTTTGTTATTTGTAACTTTGCAAATCCTCCCTTCCATAACATTAACACCAAGGAACCCCCTATCAGACTCTAGAGTCCCTCGCTGCTAGTTCTGTAGCTGCACAACTGTGTATTCTGGTTTATATTATATCTTTTCATTCATTTAAAATCTTTATTTCGGCCACGATGTGACCATAAAAGTACAAAGAGATAAAAAAAAATACAGTGCATAAGCTGAGAATCCCCAGTGGGGGTATAACGACCAAAATCGTGAAAGGAAAATCTCGGCAGGCTCTGACTAGAGGGATGCAAGATGGCGCCATAGAGGAGAGGAGAAGACGGCGCCCGCAAAGGAACCGCGCAAGGGAGATCAACCATCAAGGCCTGTGAGTGTGCTACAACTGCGGAGGGTTCCTCCGAGAGATATCATCGGGGTGTAGAGGACTGACAACAGCCCTACGGAGCGCAGCTGTAAACGAAACTAACACTACAGAGCGAGGGCTGCCATCTTGGAAGCGAGGAAACAAGGAAAAGAACCTCCGGACCCCACCACACCAGGAGTGGTCAAAACTGCGGCGGAGGCACCCGCATAGAAGTTCGGGTCAGAAGCGTGAGCCGACCAACTCAAAATAAAAGTCCACCTACCTTAAGGTTAGTGTGCCCCCAATCATTGGACTGCCGCGTGTGACTCCCCTGCAGCCAGCATCGAAACTGAAGGTAACCTGCAGGGGCCGCCCCCTTTAGGAGCACACAAACAAAGAGGGGCGGGGCAGCGGCGCGGTAAGACATGTGCGAGGAGCAGCGACGAAGGGGGTCACAACAATGGGAGATAACGAGGATAAGATCCGAGAGACCCAAAATAACTCCAGGAAGCCCAAAATAAATAAAATAGATTAAAAAAAAATGATAAAACCGAAAAAGGGGCCCATTTTGAGAGGAAAACAAAAAAAAGTAAGAAAAGAGGAATAAAAAAAAAAAGGAAAGATAAATAGCAGAGGCCGGAACCGCACCAAGCAAAAGCACTCACATTTTGGCCAAAAGGAGGGGCCCAAACATAGAGCATGACAACCCAAATGAGCCAAAAATAAATACCGCCAAGTGGCCACAAAAAACCGCCAAGTGGCCACAACTACACCAAACACTCAAGCAGGACCAACAACTACAACTAGTACCGTAACACAGCCAGTCAAAGCAGGCGGCCCGCAGAGGGGATCCTTTAGAGACAGTGCCATTTGAGTCGACCATAGTCTGGAAACTCTGTGATCACTAAGGACAAAGTCAGGCCTGCTGATTCCTAGACCGGCAGCTGGGCAACACACGCCCCAGAGGTCTGAGTCAAGTACAGGTGGCAGTGCACAGGCTGTACACTGCGCTGGACACTGCCCTGGACAGCGCCCTTTCGGTAGGAGTCAAATAACTGACAGGTGCTCGACACAAGAGTAGTGCAGAGCGAGTAGATTCAGCGAAACCACATCAAAACCCCTACAAGCCACCGCCAGGGGAGTCAGACCAACTCAGGAAAAAAGAGGGAGTGGAGATATCACTAACAGAAGTGCGGCGTCAACGAGAGATGCGCAGAGACAGCGTCTTCATGAGCAGGAGAAGACCCCCAGCTCACCAGAAACCACAAAAGTTAGTGGACCGCGAGGAGGTCCCGCAAAGCAACAAGACAAGACCGCACAACACGCACCGGGGGAAGAGGACCGCAAAGGTGACTCAAACAATCTTCCCCAAGGACGAAAACACAAGAAAACATCTCGGACAGAGATAAGAAGATTCAAGGCCCTACTAGAGAAGAGGGGCCTGACAACCATGGCCGGGAGCGAAGGCAAAATCACTCAGCAGTCCAAGAAAAACAGAGGAGACACATTAACAGATTCTCCCATCAAACAAAAACAAGACATCAACAGTACACTAGACATGATCCTGAAAAAGCTAGCGGAGGTCCACGACCTAGCAAAAACTACGGACGTAATACAACTAGAGCTGGCCGCAGTCAGAGTAGATTTCCATGCGCCGAACAATAGACTGACGGTAGTTGAGCAGAGGGTTAGCGACATTGAAGATGGAGGACAGCAGACAAATAAAGCCCTCAAGGTACTAACAGAGAAAACTGCAAAACTTGAAAGACAGACGGCAGAACTTGATGACCGTAACACAATGGGGAACATAAGGATTCTTGGGGTTCCGGAGGAGGAGGAAGACAAAATGGGATCCTGCATGGCCCTAATCGAGGACATGATCCCCAAAGCCACCAACATCAAATTCGACCACCCTTTCGAGCTGAACAAGACATACAGAGTGCCATCCATCAGGACCATGTATATGGGCAGGTCCGCGTCCAATAATCTGCAAACATCTACAGTCCCAATACACTGATGCCATTTTCCAAGGGAACTCTCCAGATATTTACAAGGCCCATCGTACCAAGAGATGCAAACCGGGCAGCCAGGATCAAGCAAAAGAAGAGCATCACCGGAACTAAGAGTGGAATGAATCGGGAGACGAACACTTGCAATAGGCGTAACGCTCACTCAGGTCTTAAAACCGAGACTACCTCAGCTTCTCAAGAATATACCTCAGCACCCATTCAAGGCTAATCAAGGACAATGCCGATCACAGAGACACAACACATCTACATCACACCGGAGTCTCATCTGCCCCGATATCCACAATCCATAACAACAGAGGAAGCCAAATTAACTATATATCCTTTATTTTTGTGATTAAAATTGTGTATACAATAGGAGAGAAGGGCAGGGCCCAAAGTAGGGCGTAAAAAAAAAAAACAATGGAACAATGAACACCTTGAGGGTCTAACCAAAACCCAAGATGTAACTGCATAAAAGATGTAGATATAGCGAAAAGAGGGAAAACAAAGGAATTAGGAGCAGCCATAGATAAATAAACAAAAGCCTCTCAGGGGGAGACAGAATGGGGATCTTGCCGTCGCACGCCCAGAATACAATGTATAGAAACGGGGGGGGGGGGGGGGGAAGGGAGGGATGTCAGTTACGTTCGAATTGTCTGTATAATATACTTACTCTGGATCTATCCACCGTCTTCCACTCTACTCTATTACTTTTATCTACATCTCTGCACAGAAGAAGTAGCTTGAAACCAAGACCTGGTGAGGGACTAAGAAAGCCAAAGGATGGAGGCCTAAATACTAAACGACAAACAAAAGGTAGGGCTGCACATGAAGGAAGGGCCCAAACACGCTATGGAGGAGGCAAAACAAAAACAGCGAACACCCACTATAGCCAATGACACAAAATAGCCTAAACCCCACATTATCTTGCCTAAATATAGTCTCCCTAAACGTCAAAGGCTTCAACCACCCAGTTAAGAGGAAAACATTTCTAGACTACCTAGCAAAAACCAAGGGGGATGTCTTCTTGCTACAGGAGACCAGGTTGTCTCTGGAAGACAGTGAACGACTGAGGGCGAGGCGGATCGGTCAGTTCGCCTGCTCCCCTGCGACAGGGAAAAAGCGAGTGGTGATCACCATCATAAACAAAAACTCCAAGATGACATTAGTAGACCAACAATGTGATGAAGAAGGGAGGGTATTGGTAACACAACTGAAAAGGGGAGATGACACAATGCACATGGTGAACATCTACGGCCCAAACACTGACAACACCTATTTCTGGGAGGCAGTCGCGAAAAGGCTGGACACCATCCCTCAGAATGACCTAACAGTCATGGCGGGCGTTTTCAATTTAGCACTTGACTACACACTTGACAGACAATCACACTGCCTTTCACTCCTCCCAAGCACACACAACACACTAAAAAACATATGTACCATATTTAACCTCAAAGACCCTTGGCGGCTTTAACACACAGACACTAGGGACTACACTTTTTACTCCAACCCACACAACTCTTATAGCAGGATAGACCACATTCTAATCTCAGGTACACACACTCACCTAGTAGAACACACTGACATTGTGACTGGAACTATCTCCGATCACTCTTGCATCAGCCTACAACTGGGCGGTCAGCACAATGAAATAGAAGAAGCAATTAAAGAATACATTAAACCAAACGACACACGCGAGGCTGACCCGATGACCATGTGGAATGCACTCAAGGCAACTGTCAGGGGCACAATAATGGATATCAAGTCCAAAATGACCAAAAGAGCTAACCTACACCTAACCCAACTAGAAAAAGACATCCAAAGCCTAGAAGCGATCCACGTCACAGACACGGAAAACAGTAACGCTCTATCGGAACTCACAAAGAAAAAATACGAATATAACAAGATCCTGAGCGAGAGGGCCGGTCTATGGGTGAACAAATACAAGGCAATTAACCTATGCGAGGCGAACAAAGCAGGCAAGGTACTAGCCTCATTTCTGAAACACAAACAAACGCAACACACCATCTCATCAATCACAGATTCACAAAAGAACACACACACAAGACACAAGGAGATCCTGCGAACATTTAGAGAGTTCTACCAAGAACTCTACAAAAAGGAATACGTGCTAGAACAGGGAGAGTGTACAGGCTACCTTGACAGGCTAAACCTGGCCAAAATAACTAGTGAGGAAGCCCAGACATTGGGTTGGGAAGTAACATTAATAGAAATAGAAACGGCGATCAAGTCACTCAAAGAGAAGAAGGCGCCGGGGCCGGGCTAGTATACGGCCACCTTCTATAAAACATTCCTCATGCAGCTGCTACCTCCCATTAAAAAAAGTGTTCAACCATTGTGAGGCCCGCGGAGCGGTCTCGCCAACAATGTCAGAGGCAAATATAATAGTTATTCACAAGGAAGGCAAAGACACTCAGCTACCTTTAAACTATAGGCTAATCTCACTAATCAATGTAGACTGTAAGGTGTATGCCAAAATTCTAGCGACACGACTGAACAAGGTACTCCCAAGCCTGATTGGCAACTCACAAGTTTGTTTCCTAATGAACCCCATGTCAAGCGACAACACCAGACTCTTGTGTCACATACTAGAAAGAGCATCCAAACACGAGGATTCGGTGGTGGCTATCACACTAAACACAGAAAAAGCGTTTGACAGGGTATCCTGGAACTTCTTAGAACAATGCATGCGATCATATAACTTAGGAGAAACATATACTCGAAAAGTAATGGCACTGTACGAGAACCCCAGAGCTCAGATAGTAGTCAACGGGGCTGTCTCAGAACCCTTTCTCCTTCAACAGAGGACAAGACAGGGGTGCCCACTATCCCTGTCACTGTTTCTCCTGGCCCTGGAGCCCCTGATCAAAGATATAGGGACCAATGATGAAATCAGGGGATTACCATCAATAACACCACAGCCATACTAGCCGCATATGCGGACGACATCCTCATAGTCACAGAGAAACCCAGATCCTTCATCATGGCCCTCATGGACACCATAGAGAAGTACTCAAACCACTCAGGCTACAAACTTAACAAGGACAAATCGGAGTGCAAACCACTTAACAACCCAACTTCTAGGGATATACTGGGAAACTTGGGACTGGCATGGCAAACAGGGTACATCAAGTATCTAGGAATACACTTTGACAAAAACCTCAAAAGCACACTCGACCACAAAGAAAGGTTACTACTAGAAAAGATAAGGAAATTGTTGGAGGCCTGGTCACCACATTCATGACATGGTGGGGAAGAATTGAGACAATAAAGATGATGATCACCCCGATGGTTAATTGCCTGTCTAGCATGCTCCCTCTTTTAATAACTGACGAGTTCCACCGCAAAATCAACAAGATGGTAAATAATTTCCTACGGAGATAAAAAAAAAGCGAGGATTAGCCTTAAAAAGCTAAGACTAAACAAGAAACTGGGGGGAACAAATTTAGCGGATTTTAAAACTTTCCAAGCTGCCTGCTTGGCGAAACAGTGGGCACATTGGGTCCTGCCCGCCCAGGAGTACATGCCAGTCTGGCTCACCATTGAGAGAGAGCCATACTGGGAAACCTAAACCCAATAGCTCTCCTTACAGCCAACAAACATACACAGGCAACAAATCCAATATTCAAAAACACAAGGAATGCATTGCTTAAAATAGATCAGAAAATGGAGCACAGTATTAAAAACTCAATGTCGGAATCACTGTGGGCTAACACCAAAATAAAGTACAGGGGGAAACCTCTCTCCATAGAAACATGGAAAAGGAGGGACATCCCATACCCGGCTCAGCTGGAGGAAGGTGGAAGCCCCGCCTCCTTCAACATGCTAAGAGAAAAGCACAAGCTACTGTACATAGAGCTGTACAACTTCCTTAAAATCAAAACAGCCCTGACCAAGGCGAGACTCGCAAAACACAAGCCCTCTATCAAACAATATATGGCAAACCTCAACAAAATAGGCCACCATATTTCTCATCTCTACAAGCTACTATGCCCCAGCTACACAAAACTAAAGAACAAAACAATCACGTACTGGGAGAAGCAACTTGGGTCAACAATAAGCGAGAACATCTACACCTGCTCTGGGCCTCTCCCACGCAAAACAAAATTTTCCCGGTCCTAGCCCAAACAAAATTCTGGTTACTGCATAAAATATACTGTGCCCCGGCTCGACTAGCGACTCTGGGCCTGAGGGAAAACGACAAATGCTGGAACTGCGACAAAGAAATGGGGGACCTGGCGCACCTTATTTACTACTGCCGCAAGGTCCAAAATTCTGGGGGAAAATATTCCCTTTTATAAATAAAACATTAGGGTGCACACTAAAACCAGACTTTGCCACAATCACCACGGCATTTATTTTAACGGAGTTAGACTCAAAACATGATAGAGACCTACTAGATCTCCTACTAACAGCGGCAATCAAAATAGTACTAACCAAATGGAAGGACACCTCCAAGGCAACCTTCAAGGGATGGCTCAACTGGGTGACATACCTCAGAGGTGTGGACAACATCGCCCTGCGTAACTCACCATGGAGACAACCTAATAGGGACCTATGGACGGCCCTTGACGAACTTCTAGAACCTTTTGAGCCGCTGTGAACACAATAAGCAAAAAGAAGTGCTTGGCTCGCGGGCTCTCTCTCACCGGTTTCAAGTCAACAACGAGAATGAGCTAGCCTCTGTATGCCAACTCTACTCTTCTCCACCCTAACTCCTTTCCTTTCTTTCCCATTTTTCTTCACACCCCTCTCCGCCTATGGAGACAGTGGATAGGGGGGCAGCGTAGCTCGTACATGGCGACATTGTTCTGCCGGCAACACAGTCTGTCTGGGAGGCCACCCTGCAACTCCGAGCGATGTCTACTATATGTTGTATGTTGTAAAAACAATAAAACTATTTTGAAATGAAAAAAAAATACAGTAAGTTAATAACCAATATCATGAAATGACGAACAACACTTTTAAAGTTAATCAAGCTTAAAACCAGCTAAGACAACATTGAGTTCCTCCTTTTGATTGCACATTTTAAAGGTGAATAAATGTTAACACAATGCAAGTGGGCGGTCAAGTGCTTACAGGTATTCCAGCGCAGCCAGAGCTATCGAACACCTCACCTCCTAACAGAGGGTAACAGGTATATCTTGCTATATTCCTGATATATTTACAAAATAATACAAAGTGCAACAGCTTTGAGGTGAGGTATCATCACAAGCACATATTACAATCATGGCTCCCAGATTTCTGTTTTACTGATTTTTACAGAGAAACACAGACAGAAAGCAATCGATTTTCCAGTCTGTATTTATTTTTAAATATGGAAAAATACAGAAAATCGGTTTTACTTCTGGACACTTTTCACTACTGTCAGTCATCCATGCCAGGTGAGTAGCTGTGCAGACTGACAGTATGGGAGTTAAAAAACACAAAAAAGATTTCCCAGTGAAGCTTAAATACATGCAGCAGTGCCGTTGTTTAAGTTAATATGCGATATAAGTCATATATTAAGATGGGAATGCACTTTCTCTTATAAATTTCCATAAGTGGGACCACAGGATTTTTCCCAATGTGACGAGCTGGATTCAAAACAAACTCAACAGAGCCCAACCCATATATTTGCACCTTGCAGTAGAGATACAAGGTCCCCAGGCCCCCCTTTGATTAAAAAACCACTCCCATCGCTGGTAGCTCTATGGCAGTGTTGATACTCTGCTTACCGGTGTAGGCTGGTATTTAGTATAGGAAAGTCGCCGTCAGCTGAACGTGCCCCACTGATCTTCGAATGCTTGCAGGTTTAACTATTCGCACTACCAAAAGTGGAATCGAAACAACCCTAATTCCTATCAAATCCATTGAGCATCGCTAAGGTCTTACTCATAAAACTGGACATCTGCTTGACTTTCACCAGCCCTCAGTTGCAGCATATTAAGCACGAAAAGATTCACAATCCTTATTTCTCGGAGTCATTGTGTTTTACCTCTACAGTAAGACACAGCCAAGTCAGGAGTACGACACAACTACAAACAAGAGAATGCATGTCTTATGTCTTCTACTCTAGGATGTTTAAGAAGGTGCAACCCTCTCCTCACATCACACCGGCTCGACAGAGGTCATACTGGCCACCCATCACTTTAGGGAATGCTATTTCTGGGACTAAGACAGGCATTGCTTGCAGTCTCCTGGTGCTCTGGGCTAGGTCTGCACGTGTAAGGCCAGCATGTCAGACACAACCGCCTCTGACTTGCCCTGCATGCTTGGAAGTGAAGGAGACGATCTCTTTTAAGGCCTCTCTCTTGCATGAAAAAGCATTTGTGGCCCTGCATGTGCCACTTTGTCTAATATCTTCATATCTGTCTAATATCTTCATATCTGCTAAGGCCTTTCTTCAGGATGTACCCAGGTACTGGAGGTGGTGCAAGGCTTGTCCTTTGCTGGGCCAAATGAACGTTGTAGGCATCCTCAGTGGCGGTGGAACCACACAGCAAATTGTAGTTCTAACTTTACAACCACAGGAATACTCTTTGGAACTTGTTGTCATCACAGAGTTTTGAGCTCTACTGGTGCTCCAGTAGGGTATGGGCCACAAATCCAAGTCCTATTCATGTTTTGCACCAGTTGACGCTGGGCTACGAGTTACAATTTTATATCACACGTGTTTAGAGAGCAAAAAAACTCAACTTGGGGAACCAGGCAGTGAGTCCGACCAACTAATTCAATACCCCAAGCAGTAGGGAAAGGAAAAGGAAAACAGGACGACACTAACCATAAACCAACATTTTCCGCGCTCTTCCACTAACCTCATAGATACCACAGAAGTGTGTTGGGGGATGTTTTCGCTAGGGCACTCTGATACAGATTTTGCATTTGCACAAAACTGCTGCCAATTAGAAGTATACAGTCATCATATCATCACCCTGCTTCCATTACTCCACTGTGAGGGATTTATGAAATCACATTTTTATATCTTCCTGGGGTCGATCAGCATCACACGTTTGAACAGACTTGCCTATTATTTCATAATGTTGGCATCGACTCGCCTTCCCTCCTTCCTCCAGTGGCTCAAACTGTACACTTTATTAATCATCCCCTGACACTGATTTGAGCAGTTTCAATTAAAAGAATAAACAAGTCAATTCTAGTCAGGCGGCCATGGATTTCGTACTATAAGCCTCAATGCCAGCCATTTTTAATTGCTGCAGCAAGGATGAGCTATGCAATGCTATCCATCTCCTGGCTCATCTAATAAATCATATGCATCCCTGCTCTGCGCCTAATTGATAGTTGCTGAAGACATCCTGCAGAATTATGCTGCATAGTCTCAAGAGAACTGCAGGGGTTACCACTGGGTGCCTGTTATTCAGCAGTTTTAAACCAGAGGGGGCGTAAGTGTTTTGTAGTCATTAAGGAACTTTGCACTACAAAAAGCCCTGAAGATTTCATCAGCAGATACATGACAGGGGAACTGTGCGAGCTGGTGGGAGAGTAATCACGACAGACCTCCTGCGCGCCTCCTAAGGTGGGAGGGACTAGTGAAGACCAGCCAGAGCGAGGAGGAGGGGCCTTGGAGGGGGCGGGGCCTGGAGATGCGGTGGGATTTGAAGGCGGTCTCTTCGGGGTCTTGGATGGCCCTGGTCTGAAGAACAGGGAAGGCTTTAAGCCTGACATTGTAGTAATGAAGAACTTTGGAGAGTGTCGGGCCATCATCAGGGGTGGAGGTTGGTGTCTGGGACTACCAGAGCAGCCACTTGCCCCCTTCCCAAAAGCAGAAAGCGTTCTGAATCTGCTGCCTATGTCCTAGCGAGGCTGCATAGCCTGTAATGGACCTTAACTGTGCATAGCCCTCACCAAAGAGCTGGAGAACCCTTCTGGGCCTCAGTTGACCTTGAGTGAACAGTGTGAGGCCAGCTCTTTGCCGGGTGAAGGTTGCCAGGACTGGGTGGCGGTACTTCAGTGTGAGTTGGCAGGTCTGATGGTCTTTTCCAAGGTTCTGATGTTCCACATTTGGCCCAGGACAGATGGGAGCAGATGAGTAGATACGGCACATATCCCCACTGTGCGTCGGTGCATGAATCGCTGACTCTACCCAGAGCCCGTGAGCAAGAGAGCGCAGGGCAACACGAGGCGGCTTCATGATTCTCTGCAGGGGCCCACTGGATTCCTGAGAAGATCCGTCATGGCTGCAACTAAAGTAGGTGCAATTAGAGACCGCATTCACCTTTGTAGCGACAGACCCGCTCCTTGCCTGTATTCGGAGCGAGATATCCATTCCTTACGGGTTGCTGCCTGTGACTGCACTCCCTCCAGGTGGGGGTACCTAGGGGTTCCCTGTGATGCTCCTAAATGAAGTCTGCAGGAAGGGGATGGCACAATAACTGGGCAATACTCCTGGATTACATGTACGCCCTACCAGCAATCAGATAGAAACTAGATTAAGGCCACCATTCCGGTAGGTCAAAGGTGGCCAGTCTTGATGACTTAAATGCCCTGTGGACAACCTGAGCCGACTTAGTAGCTTAGGAAGACAATGGTACATCCTATACTGGGCATGGGGTGTGTGGCGTCCTGAATGGGCATCTGGACTCTGCCTGTACACGTTCAGACTTACTCCAGGGTGCAGAGTGGTCTCAGTGACTGGAAACAATTCTCAATCAACAATGCTACTACTCTGTGCAGCAAGCAGTGTCAACCAAACTCTAGCACCACAAAAAGATGATGGACGGAATGCTGAAGATTGTCAAACATTCACCCCCAGTCATAGATCTGGGTTTAATCCATCGTTTTCTGCTCACTATGCCACCCCAGTTTGGACCCAGCCATATCCAAATCAGTCTTGACCCTGTGCCTCATGGGAACAGTCCAGACTGAACTGCTAAGCCAGATCCTTCCTGGACCGGTAAGCAAGCATCTTGAGACCAGTTTCAGGGTATCACCCCTCATCAGCCAGGCTAGCTTGAATCCATTGGCATAGTGAGCAAAGGACCAAACTTTACTCACCAAGGGTGAGTACTTTCGAATCTGACTTTGTTACAGACGCTTGTTATAGAGATTGTTTGTAGAATAATGACTCATTCAAAGAAGCAGTGGTAGATCATAGTCCACCTTCAACACATTACTAATACAACAACGTACTTGCCTGTAGTCAAAGATGGCGCTACCATTGCCCCCTAGCCACCTGCCCATGCTATTGATGTGTAATGCGACTCACCTGAGCACAGGAAAACTAACAGACCAAAAGTATCCAAAGAATTACAGAATTCTCCTGAACCTACAAAACGACTTAAAGAGAACATTCACGGATAACAGGGTTAATCACAGAGCAAAATGTAAATTTCTCTAACAGGTGATCCTTCAGGCAGTCTAAATCATGGGTACTCGCACACATTGGTCCAGAGGATACAAAGTACTGTCTGTGGTGTGACCGAGGGCCGCACTGATGCCAGCAGGGTGGCGGTGGGTCTGGGTGGGTCAGGGATTGACCCGCTCCCGCCCCGCTCAAGAAGCCCCCAACACCCACACCAGCAAGAGAGCCAGCTGGTTCTCTGAAGACATCCAGGCCTCCAAGCGACCCTGCTGGAAACTAGAAAAAAACTGGACCCACGAGCGAACACCGGAAAGCTACACAGTCCACAGGAACGCCACCCACCAACACCACCACCTCATCAGATCCGCCAAAAGGGCTTCCTTCAAAGACCGCCTACACAAAAACGCACACAACAGCAAAGAGCTCTTTAGCATTGTGAAGGAACTCTCCAACCCCAGCTCCAACACCAACGACATCCCACCGTCACAAGACCTGTGAAACTCGCTGGCCACCTTCTTCCATCGCAAGATCGCAGACATCCACAACAACTTTGACGCCGTCACCACCTCGGCTACCGCTGATACCCAAGCCCCCACGACCACCTCCCGCAACAACCGCCTGCTCGCCTGGACCAACATCAATGACGATGATACCATTAAGATCATGAACACCGTGCACTCCGGATCCCCAGGAGACCCCTGCCCACACCACATCTTCAACAATGCCAGCAGCACCATCGCACCCCACCTCTGGAAAACCATCAACATCTCCTACAAGACAGCAACCTTCCCGGAGAGCTGGAAGCACGCAGAGATCAACGCCCTACTCCAGAAACCCAAGGCGGACCCCAAGGACCTCAAGAACTTCCGACCCACCTCCCTGCTCCCATTCCCGGCGAAGGTCATCAAAAGAGCTGTCAACAAACAACTGACCAGCTTCCTTGAAGAGAACAACATCCTGGAACCATCCCAGTCCGGGTTCCGCAGCAAACACAACACCAAAACTGCCCTCATCACCACCACCGATGACATCAGTACCCTGCTCGGCAAAGGAGAAACCGCGGCCCTCATCCTTCTGGACCTGTCAGCCGCCTTCGACACGGTCTGCCACAGCACGCCTCCACGCCACGATGCCGGAATCCTTCCTCTCCGGCAGAACTCAGAGCATCCGCCTCCCCCCTTCTGCTCCGACGCCACCGAGATCATCTGCGGCTCATCCCTCAGCCCAACGTTGTTCAACGTCTACATGGCACCGCTCGCCCACGTCGCCCGACAGCATGACCTCAACATCATCTCCTACGCCGACACCCAGCTGACCCTCTCCCTCACCAATGACCCCCACACCGCCAAAACCAACCTCCACGAATGAATGAAGGCCGTCGCCGACTGGATGAGATATAACCGACTGAAGCTGAACTTGGACAAGACATAGGTCCCCATCCTCAGATCCACCCCCTAAGCCTGGGACGACTCTTGGTGGCCGACTGCACCAGGAGCACCCCCTACACCCACTGACCACACACGCAACCTAGGGATCATCCTCAACTCCACCATCTCCATGACGAAGCAGGTCAACGCAGTCTCCTCCTCCTGCTTTAACACCCTCTGCATGGATCTTCAAGTGGGTCCCCACCGAAACCAGAAGTACGGTCACCCAGGCCCTTGTCAGCAGTAGACTGGACTAAGGCAAAGCACTCTACGCAGGAGCCCCGGCCAAACTCCTGAAACGGCTTCATTGCATTCAGAACACCATCGCACACCTGATCCGCAGCCACATCACACCCCACCTGAGAGACCTGCACTGGCTCCCCATCAACAAGAGGATAACCTTCAAACTCCTAACCCAAGCACACAAGGCACTCCACGACACCAGACCAGCATACCTCAACAGCCGACTTAGCCTCTACACCCCTACCCGCCAGCTCCGCTCCGCAGACCGCGCCCTCGCCACAGTCCCCCACATCCGAAGAACAACCTCCCCACCCGCCTACGGCAGACCAAAGACCTCCTAACCTTTAGGAGACTCTTCAAGACCTGGCTCTTCGAACAGTAGCAGCGTCCCCCCCTAGCGCCTTGAGACCCTCACGGGTATGTAGTGCGCTTTACAAATGATATGATTGATTGATTGATTGAGGGATTGTGTAAGGAGGTAAAAACAAAAATGTTAAATAAACGGGCAAGCATTTTTTTCCAGGTTAATAAATGCATGCCAGTTTATTTAACATTTTTTTCTGAATATTGGTGCTCCTCAACTAAACAGCAGCTCTTGCTGCTGTTCACCAAGGGGGCCACATATAAAGTTCAAGAGGGCTGCAAGCGGCCCCCGCGCCATACTTTGAGTAACACTGGTCTAAATAATCCTCTTCTGACTGCAAAGAACAGAAAGCACCAGAGGTGAACTAATAAAGAGAACCTCCAAGTGTGTTTCTCTTCCCTACAACACTACACTGGCTCTACCTTTAACCAAATATGTTGAAAAAAACAACCACTAAGCACAGAATACAAGGGACCGCAAGACCAATCAATGACCTCCAAATCAAGATGAGAACCTTCATCCCAGTAGCCATCCTCAGGGTTGGTGTCCACTACAAAGATATATCTGGAGCACGTGGGGAGACCATGATAGGGCTACAGTTCTAGGTGGAATGATCCACAGTTGGTAACCACCTCCATCTAAGCAGAAACCTCAACCACGTCCATAAAATACTAATCTTTTTTTTTAAAATCAGCATACAGCAACAAGTGCACAAACAATGTCCTGATCTTTCACATCTACATATTAAAAATAATATTAATCCGCATAACTTTTGAGTTCAGGGAATTTGGGGAGAGGATGTGACATACTGGCCATAGCTGCTGACTTTGGAACAGGAGAAGTGGATTCGAGTCTCTGCTTGACCTCCTGTGATTCTGGCCAAACCACTTAATATCCCAGTGTCTATAAAACAACCAGAGCAGCTGACTTTGGAACTGGAGAAGCAAGTTTGAGTCTCATCGTCAGCTACACATCCTGTGATTCTGGGCAAATCACTTGACCACCCCATGCTTATAAAAACAAAAATGAATGTCTCCTTGTATAATTGTAAGGCGCTCGAGTTTGTCTTATATAAAACTGCAAACAAAAAAAACTTTATAGATCATAAATGTAATGTTAGTTCAACTGACTTTTTCAATTGAATTTCCTTTTTCTGAGAACATAAAATAACATGTGTATTTGTAAAGAGCATGTTCGTCCTTTGGGGCACCTTGCAGCTGAATAACCAGCATTTACTCTTACATAAATCATTGGTACTCATTTTATCAACCTCCTAGGTTGAAAAGCTGGTAGTCCTGCCGGGATCTGCACGTGTGGCTGAGGTCAAACACATACCTCTCGAGTGGTTGTATTAGTTCACTGAGCCACCAGACCTGTTATTGTCTGACCCTAACCTTAGCCTCACTTTACCAAGGCTAAGAACCCATTGTGCATGGCCTTAAGCTGATCCATCCATCCATCATCCATCCGTCCATAAATCCATCCACCCACCCATTGGTAATCTATTAGTGGTGTCTTGTATTAGGAAGGCATGGAGCTGGTGGAAGAGCTTTCTCTTTTTAACCCACCCTATTCTGACACACTAACACTGAGGGGTAGGTCGTTAGAAAAGAGAGAGGCGAGAACTTCACTCTGCCTCCTACCGAGTGGGTGTTGACGGAGCCTGATCTCCGCTAACAGTTGTTGGGGATAGGTAACCACAGTAAGAGTACCTATCAGTGCTAAGACACTCCACACCTTAAGGAATAAGGTACCACAGGTTCACAGGTTCTTCGCCTGGAACCTGTTATCTTTTTATCTCCTTTTCATTGTTATTCACTCACTTTAACATAATTCACTCACTATCTTCCCTAGGCCCACACACCCACATGCACAACTGCGGCGTCTCCATAAAAGATCTCCGTTAAAGAGCCCTCTCGCGGGGCCCGTGAGGGACTGCAGCGCCACCCACACGAGGAGCAACACCCTATGATGAAGCATGACAGTTGCAAGGGTGTGTGAGGGCACTATATCCAAAAGGAGGAATTCCCTCACCACATCTCAAAATACCAACCTACCGAGAGTCTGACCACCCAGTATTTTCTCCTTCTCTTCTCTCTTACGAACCATAATTTAGGTTGTATTTCTTTGACATTTGAGGAACTGTTACCCCCATAGTGTAAAGCAAATCCAATGGGTGTGTGTGGCACTCGGTGTGTGTTCACTTTAAACTAGTTCACTCTTCCGTATACGTGGGTTTGGATGTTTGGGTGCTGGCGGGTTGCTCCCTCTGACCTAAGGGGGTTGTACTCAAAATGTGAAACAAATTACATTGGCAAAGTGACAATGTACCCAACCGCACTCCTTTGTGAGACAGGTTGTCTTCAATTATTTCAAAGTAGAATTAACTCTGTGTATTTTCAGTAAATCATAGGCTTTCAAATAGTCTCTGCATGTCTAATCTTCATTTATTTATTCAACTGGTTCAACTGGTACACTTTATCTTTATCATAGATGAAGTTGATAAAGTTTATAGATATTGCCACTATTTTAACCAATTTTGTATTTTCTGTTTAAATATATGTTATGATTATAATGTCTGAAATGTATTATATATTGTGTTATATACACAACTTTTAACAAAAAGTTTTTTTAACAAATTATTAAAAGTGAATGTTTTTTACATCATTTTGTTTCTTTATTCTCCCTGACATGCTTGTTTTCTTGATCGATTGAAATTGCCTAGGAGTTATTTCTTACTTGAAACTTAAGCTGATCCATCCATCCATCATCCATTCATCTATAAATCCATCCACCCACCCATCTATTAGTGGTGTCTTGTATTAGGAAGGCATGGGGCTGGTGGAAGAGCTTTCTCTTTTTAACCCACCCATCAATGGAATCTGTTTCCACTGGTTTTCCATTCCTTCATTCGCCTTTCCTGTTTCAAAATGAACCTAGAAACCTTTTTTTTATGTGATTCTTCTTTTTTGTCACTTATGTCTTGACCCGTTGGGGCGTAGGGGAACTTAACCCCTTCGCTGCGGCGGCTATTCCGCCGCAGCGCTAAGAAAGCGGGGCGGCCGCGCGGCGGTTCCGTGCTTGTGACGGAACCGCTCCGTCACGACTCGCGGGTGAGCCGTGCTTGTGACGGAACGGTTCCGTCACGAACCCGCCCGCCCATTATTTCGTCAGCGCAGGCGCGGAATTCGCTCCGCGCAGGCGCGGCGAGCGGGCCGTGACGGAACCGTTCCATCACAAGCACAGCTCACCCGAGGCTTGTGACGGAACGGTTCCGTCACAAGCAAGCAAGGGGTTAATAAATGCCCTATAACAAAACATAACATAACATTCCTGCCCTCGAGCGCCTATTGCCTGTCACTGTGAATTAATTTCCTTACACGTAAAAGTCGTGTACCAGGTCACTATATCACTCTGTACATGTAAATATAAACGTTTTGTTATTAGAAAAAGTGAAATCTCACTCATAAGGTAAGTCAATTGCACGATCAACTTCGATTTATGCGAGCAAATGGCTTCGAGATATGGGCTCTGTACGCTGTAAACGTAAGACAGCACTACAGTACGCAAAGAGCACAGCAGCAGGACACAAAGTGTGAGAACACACCCAGTTGGATCACTACATTCAGCCCTTCCAAAGTAAAGAAACATACAATTACTTTTACGTATTGCTCTGATTTCTATTTGAAACAAGCGTGCCGGCTGCTAGCAGATGTGTGCCGAAAGAAACTTTGCCATGTAACTCTTTGCAGTGCCCGGCACGATTCGCTGCACACTTGTCTGTTTTTGCCAAATATGCACTCGCAGATCAGGTAATCTGACGGGCATGTTAAACACTTCAGAATTATGGAATATGATTCGTTGTGATCGTTGTCCATTACAATAAGCTTCTGAAATAAACGCATGCTCCGCATTAAAGCCCCTGACGCGTTTGCCTCGGGGAATGGTGATTGGAGCGATGCAGGTCAGAGATGACATGAACACATTTATTTGATTCTCTAGAGAGTCATCACCTGCGTGGCTTCAACTCGGGTGACAGTTCATTCTCACGAGATGCCCACACCATATCAGGAAGGACGGCATAAGAAGGAAAAACACAAGGTGCATTCAGTGGCGGTTCTTCCGCTGTGGCGGAGGAGCTTTGCCCTACCGCCAGCAGCTGCAAAAATTTAAGAAAATAAAATGATAATAAACCAAGTTTATTATCAATTTATTTTTCTCTCCCGGAGGAGTCTTGGGGGTAGGGCCATCCGGGTGGGAGGGGGCAGTCACGGAGGGAGAATGGTGAGCACAGTGATTCAGTGTGATTGACGGTTTGGCTGGCTGTCTTAGGCCAAACAAACTACCATGCGAAGTGAAGTGGTCTCCAACCCCAGCAACATTGCTGGGTTGGAGGCAGTAGTCACCTTCTCCCAGTCTCAAATTGAGGGTTCTCAAAACCAATCCTGACACTGGTCTCATGAATGAGAGCAGCCTCAGGAGTGGTGCAGGGGATTCTGGGAGCCTGTGCTGGCGGGGAGAAGAGCGGCGATGCAGCGGAGCGGCAGGAAGGAGAGGTACTTATTTTAAAGAAAAAATTGTATTTTGCAGTCCTTAGTCTGCCCCATCCACCCCCATGCCCCGCCACTCAGAGTGGAGACCAGCCACCACTGGGTGCATTACAATCGTGAACTCTGCCAGGCCTACAGGTCTTGATGTTGTTAAATGGACCGCCATGAGTGCAAATGTATGTTACACTGGCTCGATGATTCCTTTCGGGCATCATTTATTGCATCCAGTGATTTGCAAAGCTAATAGGTCTTGGTTTATTAGATGACGTGCTTTACAATTGATGCCTGTGTTATGTTATTTTATGTTATTTATTTTTGTATAGCGCTCGACTCGCCCAGGGGCGTCTCGGCGCTGACTAGCAGTATTCCTGCAACTGAAAGGAGAGCAAATGAAATTAGAATAGGAAGGCTTTGAGTTGTTTCCTAAACGAGCATTAGATGTCCATTCTGCGAAGGAAATCTGGTAACTTGTTCCAGTTCCTTGGAGCTAGGTACGAGAAGGATTGTCCTCCAGAGCCACACAGCCTGTGTGTGTGGGGAGGTGAGTGTGGTTGAATGCTGTGTTTCTGTGAGTGGATGAATGTGAATGGAGGAAGGGGTGAGGTACTGCGTGTTCCAAAACATTATTATAACCTTGCAGATGTAATATGGACTTTCTGTAGTCTATGAGGTAGAAACTCGAAGAGGCCAAACAACAGACTGGACGGATAATCTAAGCCTTAAACAACTAGGCTCTTTGTGGTAACACCGCAAAATAAATCAAATTGCAATTGTGTTTTCAGATGGGAAGAAGAGGCCACTCCAATCGAGCTGACCTAGGATAACATATATATGCTTTGATTGCTTACAAACTTGGAAGACTGAGGAGACGGCCCTGCGAATGAAAGACATAGTAAAGATGTGGTGGTCAGAGATGCATTCAGTATTGAAGAGTTCCATTTAGTTTGGTTGTGACTGAGGATTTCCTAATCATTTTTTTGTCTTCTGTATATACCCAGAAGCAGTTGCCACTTGGCAGTTAAAGTTGGGTCGGATGTTCCCTAGGGAATGTTTTTTTTATTGCTAATTACTGTGGCATCGTTTGACAAAACTTCCTAAAAAGGTAATCGTTTTTGACTAGTTTGTGTACCAAAAGTTTTGGGGTGATCCGTCAAGCGGGGGCTGAGAAAAAAGGGGTCCCAAAACACAAAATCCCAATGCATTTTCTATAGACTTCTGAAGACAGTGCTGCAGCAAAAACAGCTGAATGGTGTTACACCAAATGTAGCAGGAAGCTAGATCTTGGTACGCAGATTGTGCTTTTTATGATTTGGTGTAAATCTGTTAAATAGTTTTTGAAAAATAAGGTAAAAAAAATATAGATATCTGGTCGAATGGGTCTGCAAAAGTTTCGAGAGACACTTGCAGGAACGCCAGTTTAATAATAGAGAGTTCTGATTGGCCCAGGGATCTTTACTTCTCTTTGGCCATCTCACACCTCTGGGAGTCAAACTCCCCCAGGAGCGAGTGTTTTTATCTGGCTGCCAGCAACGTGAGTAAAATGTTGTTGGCAGCCATTTCAGGACTCAGGGACTGATTCCCCAGTCCTGAGCAGGTAAAAAAATAAAATAATATAAGGTGCAGGGTAGGAATACCCCTTAGGCCCCCTGGGGGGTGGGAGGGAACCCAGAGGGACCCCCCTCCCAGAGTCCAAAATTATTTAAAAAGACATCACAATCCCGTGGGACTCCTGCGTGATTGGATAAAATGCCCAAAATGGGGTCTGGTGCCTCCTATTTCTATTAAGGGAAGGGCACACAATACCCCTCCCCGAGCCATTACAGACCTGGGAGAGGCCACATCCGGGGGGCATTAAATAAAGTCAGGAGGGCCGCACAGTCCCCCTCCATGAGCAATTATAGGCTCCAGGGACCTCATCGCCAGGGGGATGGGGGGGTCAGTTATCTGGTCCCCCCCTCCCTGAGCCTTTATTGGCCCATCAACCACATTCCCGGGGACAGCTCACATGCTGTGTCCTGGGGAGCCCACCCCAAGGCCACAATTGTTTCCCTGCTTGCACCAGTACAGACAGGAAACCGTGTCCTTTCTCCCACTTAACTGGATCATTTTGTAATCACCCACATTGTGAAAGCAAACAAAACCTACTACCAATGGGTGGAAGCTTTAAAAAGGCTCCCGCCAGCTGAAAGCAGACTTTTGACCTGCTTCCCTGCCCTTCTGGCAGGGGCAATACCGGCTCCCGCAGCATACTGGGACACAGCTGGGAACATGGGGGCTCTGGGGCTCCCCCCCACAGACCTAAACAAGTTCATAGTGGGTGCTCTGGGAGGGCACCAGGGCTACCACATTTAATTATTGCAGGTTCTGGGGTCCCTTGGGCCAAAAACAGCTCTGGGAGGAGGGACACATGTCCGCCTTCCCCTTTAAAATACATACGGTTCTGGGTAGTGGGGTCTCCAGGAACTAATGTAAAATCTCGAGGGGGCACACAGCCCCCCTCCACTTTAATAAAAAGGCCCTGGGGGACGGGGTTCCCAGGGCCTTAAGAGACTCAGGGAGGGGGGAGCGCAGCCCCCAACCCAACCCATTTTTTGTACATTTCAGCAGCAAGGAAGGGCTCCCCAGGCATATAATGGCTTGCCCCCACCTTAAAACAACACCCTAAAGAGAGGGTCCCCAGGACCTAAAGAGGCTAGAGCCTGCAAGTTTTTCGTGACCTTATGGCTCGGGTTATAGTTTCTTGAAATAAATAACTATAACTATTGAATTTCTATGGTTTTGTGTGTAAAACTGAACCTAACTATAACATCCACGTAATCTTAGTTGTTTTCATTGAATTTCTAGGTTTTCTTTAACATAAAGTAATATTTATTTACTATAGGTTGAACCAACCGCCACCGAGCATGTCTGAAGGCCATGCACGGAGCGAAGTTGGCCGCAGGTCCTGGCATGTTGCCAGGTCCTGCAGTCATGACCTTGCATCCAGCCAACCAAATGCCTGCGGACTGGCCCTGTGGCCCACCCCCGCATGTAGCGTGCACAGTGATGGGTTGGCTACAGGACCTGGTTTGGGGCCAACCCCCCGCATGCAGCCGACCCCACACCCTCCCAAGGGAAACAACTTGGCTACTATCCTCGTTTGCAAAATCACTCAGGCCCCAGGGATTAGGGTCCCCATGCACGAAGTCGGCCTAGTGAAGGGTGCCACTTGAATCCCCTTTCCCAGTTAATATAAAAGCTATTTGCACCCGCGGCATGGCCCACCCAGGGGGGTAAAGAAAGGCAAGTGCTGGCAACCACGCTTGCTTTCAAGACAAAATTGAAAAGAAAAAAAACGTTATTGGCCCCTGGTAGGGGACCCCACCACCAGACTCAGAGGAGCCCAGGCCACAAGATGGCTTCCATCACTTCCTATTTGAAGTATTGGCAGCCAATCATATTTCATTTTGAGATCTGTCACATTCAAGGACCCTCTGCATCATTAGATATATACATTTGTTTTTTCTTCAATAGCGCGGAAAATATGGAATGGATTAGAACAAATTACAAAAAAGCACTCTTTCTTGACTAGGATCTAGCTTTCTGTCAAATTCGGTGAGGTCCCGTTCAGCGGTTTGGGCTGTAGTTGAGTTCAAAATCCCTATGGGAAATTGCATGAGAGAACACATTTTGGGACCCTCCTTTTTCCCGGCCCCCCTTCATGAATCACGCTGAAACTTTTCAAACAGCAGCTGAAGTGAGATTCAAACTAGTTTTGAAAATTTCGTGAGGATTCTTCAAACGGCGATTAAGTTATTGGCAAAAACAAAAATGCCTTGTCTCTGGGAACTAGATCCTAACTATAAATACCTACTGGCGACCGCTAGTAGGAGATTATATATATATATATATATATATATATGTATATATATATATTCATCTTATACATTCGACCTGACAGCCTTGAGGTGGATGCCCCCACCCCTGACTTTTTGCCTTCCTCCTCCATTTATTTTACTTTGTGTTCTCTGGTTGTAGGCCTTACCACTGCTAACCAGTGCTTAGGTGCTTGTGCTCTCGCCTCTAAACGTGGTAATATTGGCTTATCCTGAATTGGCATAATTAATTTACTTAGAGTTCAATAGTAAAGGGGTACTACATGTGCCTAGAGCCTGTAAATTAAATGCTACTAATAGGCCTGTTGCACTGGCTGTGCCACCCCCTTATGTAGCCCTTTAAACATGTCTCGGGTACCATTGCAAAGCCTTTGTGTGCAGTTTTAAACTGCCATGTTGACTAGAAAAATAAATCTTTTGTCAGGTCCAAATCTTTCCTTTTTATACATATCAGTCACCCTTGGGTAGGCCCTAGACAACCTAGAGGGCAGGGTGCAATGTAGTTATAAAGGAGAACATGTACTGGTTGTGAAAAACTCAAATTTGTTTTTCACTAATTAAAGTCTATCTCTCCCACAGGATAACATTAGAATTACCGTAATATATGTTTTAAGTACAATTTCTAATTGGTACAAGATAAACCCTTCAAGTCTGGTGTCTCTGGAATCACAATTTAAAATCCAAACTGATGGTGACTTTGGAGTTTAAATTGTAATTCTGAAAATACTACTTTTAGAAAATTGCAAAAATAACAATTAATGGACAGAATGCAGCACAATGTCATACATTCACTCCGGTACAGAGATCTGGGCCTAAATCCATTGTTTTTTTCCTCACCATGCCATTCCAATTTGAACACAGCCATATGCAAATCAGTCTTGACCCTGTGCCCAATGGGAACAGTCCAGCCCGAACTGCCAGGTCAGGTCCTCCCTGGACTTGAAACAAGCATCCTAGAACCGGTTTCGGGGTTTCACCCCTCATCAGCCAGGATATCTTGACTCCAGTGGCATGGAGAGCACGGCACCCACATCTGGGCATACCCATTACACTTTGTGTGACAAATGCAAAAAGAACCATTGATGGACAGAATGCAGAACAATGTCATGCATACACCGCAGTACAGAGATCTGTGCCTAAATCCATAGTTTTTTTGCTCACCATGACATTCCAGTTTGTACCCAGCCATATACAAATCAGTCTTGACTCTGTGCCCAATAGAAACAGTCCAGCCCGAACTGCCGGCCCAGGTCTAAACTGGGGTGGCATGGTGAGCAAAAGAATGATGGATTTGACCCAGATCTCTTGACTGGGGTGAATGTTTTGATTTGTTCTGCATTCCGTCCATCAATTGTGTGGCCTTTGCCTCCTCGCCCTAAGTGGGCCGGGTACGCCCAGACATGGGTCCCAGGCTCACTGTGCCACTGGATTCAAGCTATCCTGGCTGATGAGTGGTGAAATCCCGAAACCTGTCATAGGATGCCTGTTTCCGATTCAGGGAAGACCTGGCTTGGCAGTTCAGGCTGGACTGTTCCCATGAGGCACAGGATCAAGACTGATTTGCATATGGCCTGGTCTAAACTGGGGTGGCATGGTGAGCAAAAGAATGATGGATTTAACCCAGATCTCTTGACTGGGGTGAATGTTTTAATTTGTTCTGCATTCTGTCCATCAATTGTGTGTACTTTTAGAAAGTTAGCAATTTCTTGCCTTAGAAATTTGGGGCCACGGAGACGCGCGAGCGCGTCAACCAAGAGGAGACGCGCGAGCGCGTCAACCAAGATGGCCGCCGCCACCGGAGCTCCGTGATTCCTCGGAGCTTTTAGCTCAATTTGATGACGAAATCCTGTCTAAAACCCAGTGAAAACACCGGCGCTTGCCTCCTGAAGCCTCTCCTCACCTGTGAGTTCTTTTTCTGGCGATTTTGGTCGATGGGAGTTTTCTCCTCACCTCCCATGCTTCTGCTCCCTGCTGCTCCTCGAGGTTCTGCCGAGATTGTGAGCCTGGGGGCGGAGAGTTAATTAAGAAAGAGGCTGGCTTGGGCCTAGCTCCACCTACAGTTCTGTTTAGCTGCTGCACCTGGGTTTTTTCAGTGTTTTATGCCGCTTTTGTCCATATTTACAACAATTCTCCTCACATTTTGAGGTAATTTTGTCTCAGTCTATTTTTCTTCATATTAAGGAATATTTTTTCTCCTCAAAATGGATTAAAAAAATCCTCCCACAAATAAAAGGAAGCAGCAGGTTTCCCCTCCTCCAACAAAATCTAAAGTGGTGGAATCCTCGGAACCTTCTTTGGCTCTGATTTTGGAGGAAATTAAAGCCTTGCGTTTGAATACTGACTCCATTGCCTCAGAAGTTAAAAATGTTCATAAAGATATGGCTTCTATGTCCATGAAGGTGTCAGATACTGCCATTAAAATCCAAGATAATAAGAATAAGTTGGATGCTTTTACACCTTTAATGACCAGAATTATTCCAATGCATACTCAGCTGTTGGACTTAGAAAATCGCAATAGGCAATACAATCTGCGCATCTTTAATTTGCCTGAAGAAATCGAAGGGACCAATTGTCGGCTTTATCTTGAATCTCTTCTGCCTGGTCTCCTGAATATTAAGTTCGCAGAAAAATTTGAAATTGATAAAGCTCATAGAGTTCCGTCACATCGTAATCCTCGTCATTCAAAGCCAAGGCAGATGATATTTAAGGTCCTGCGTCATCATCATCTGGCTCTTATTCGGAAAGCTGTTCGTGAAATACCATCATTGCTGGTGAATGGAACCAAAATCTTCATCCATCAGGATTTTGCTAAAGAAACTGTGGCTATTCGTAAAGAATTCTCTTCTCTTTGTCCGCAACTGAGGAGCCTTGGTTTCAAATATGGACTATTTGATCCCTCTACAATGCGAGTCTGGAAAGACAATGTCTCTAAATCTTTTCAGCGTCCAGAAGATCTTCGTCTTTTCCTTGAACAGCAGGCTCCTCCATCAATGGATACACAAGACCCTAATTCTTGACTGCATCTCGCTGGATTCTTGTGGCAGGTTTATAACTAAATTTCTTCATGGGCTCCAACGGTAACTGGCCATGCTTGAGGAACGGGTGTGCGTTTCCTTGTCTTTATTTATGTTGTATGTTTGTGCCTTACTCTCTCTTTTTTGTTTCTCCCTTTCCTATTTTTCGGTCAGAGTTACTCTCTTAACCTGCCTTATCCTACCTTCTTCTTGTTCCCATTTCTTTCTTTTCCTTCTCGTCTATCCTAATGGCTAATGTTCATAATATTAAAATTGTTTCTCTTAATGTAAAAGGTTTACGACATCCAGTAAAACGTTTAAAATTTTTAGATTATTTAGGTAATTCTAAGGCTGACATCTGTTTTGTCCAAGAGACACATGTTGATGATAAAGTTTTAAGTTATATGAACAAAAAGTGGGTTGACTCTATTGTCTCTTCACCTGCTTCGGGTAAAAAGAATGGGGTCGCTATTTTCTTTGCCAAAAGGTTGCATTGTCAGGTCTTGCATAAGATCTCAGATTCTGATGGCAGATATATTATAGCTAAAGTTAAAATTCATGTCTCTATTTTCTTTTTGATTAATGTTTATGGCCCTACGTCAGAGGATCCTGTTTTCTGGGCTACTGTTACGTCTGAAGTTTTAAAGTTGGGAAAGGCTCCATTGATTTTTGGTGGTGATTTCAATATTTTTGTGGATCCCTTATTGGATAGATTGTCTACATCTCGATTCCGACCGTCCAAGACTTTTCATGCCTTTAAGACTTTTCTTCAAACCACCAAGTTAGCTGACATTTGGCGATTACACTACCCAACTGGTAAAGAATTTTCTTTTTTCTCCAATCCTCATAATTCCCATTCCAGAATAGACTATTTTTTCCTTTCCCCTTCCCTTATTCAATTTGCAAATGACCCTACCATTGGTACCATAGACATTTCAGATCACGCTATGATTTCTTTTGTTTTAAATGCATCATCTTCATTTACTAAACAGTCCAGATGGCGTATGAATCCCGACATTGTCCTTAATGACACTCATAAACCCAAAATACTCCAGGCTATTCAGGATTATTTTACAATCAATCTGGAAGGTTCTACCTCTATTACCACTCGATGGGATGCATTTATTAGCCTATATTAGCGGTACCACTATTTCTATCATGGCTCATGAAAATAAGAAGTTTAATTCACAGGTTAAATCCTTAGAGAAACAAATAGCTCATTTTGAGCGTTTATTTATTACGTCTAGTGATCCCCAATATAAAGTAAAATTACAAAAGCTGAGGTATGAATTCAATGCTATTCTCAGCACTAGAGCTGGGATTCAACTCTCTAAATCCAATGCTAAATTTCGTTTTAACGCCAATAAGTCTGGTAGACTTATGGCTAATTATTTACGTATTAAACGAGACAAAACTCAGATCACCTCCATTAAATGTCCTCAGGGTAAAATTGCTTTTTCCCATAATGAAATTGCTACTCAGTTTTAGAATTTTTATTCCACTTTATATAATAAGCCAGATTATTGTGATGATTCTTTAATTGATTCCTTTTTACAACATTCTGATTTACCTCACATTTCTTCCTCTGATAAAATCAAGTTAGATTTACCCATTACTAATGAGGAAATTCTCTCGGCCATTAAATCGCTTCCAAAGAAAAAATACCCTGGTCCTGATGGTATCCCTGCCGAATTTTATAAAGAGTTTCAACATCATCTTTTACCTTTTTTGAGCCAGATTTTTTCTCATTTTTCTTCATCAGGTACCATTTCAGGTTCTTTCTCTGAAGCCTTAATTGTTGTACTTCTCAAACCTGATAAAGACCCTACCCTTGTTGCTAATTATCGTCCCATTTCATTGATTAATCAAGATTGTAAACTAGATGCTAAAATTATCGCTTCCAGGTTAGCACCTATCCTTCATTCAATTATTCACCCTGACCAATCTGGTTTTATGAAAAATAAATATTCTGCTAATAATACGAGAAAGTTATTACATGTTATTGAGCAAAGCTCCACTATCCTTAGCCCTGCTGGTGTTATGGCATTAGATGCTGAAAAAGCTTTTGATAAAATCCATTGGCAATTTTTATTTAAAACTTTGTTATCTTTTAATTTCGGCCCCTCCTTTATTCGTATGATTTCTGCTTTATACTATGCTCCCACAGCTCGATTATTTATTAATGGCCAGATTTCTAACCAATTTTCTCTTTTCAGAGGAACTCGTCAGGGTTGTCCCCTCTCCCCTCTTTTGTTTTTACTTGGTATAGAGCCATTTCTTAATTACATTCGAAAATGCGATAACATTCAAGGAATTACTATCAATGATATTATTGTTAAAACTTTAGCATATGCTGATGATGTGTTATTATTTATTAGCAATCCTGTTTCCTCTGTTCCTTTTTTGCTTGATATTATTTCTAAGTATTCTACTGTGTCAGGTTATAAGTTAAATGTTACTAAAACTGAATTTTTTCCACTAAATATGTTATGTACTCCTGATATGCTACCCTCACCAGATATCGTTTGGCAAAAGAGCAAATTGAAATACCTTGGAATATTATTTTCATCATCCCTTCATGCTACTTTAAAATTAAATTGTGATTTCATTCTAGAATATATTAAACAAAAAACATCCAAATGGTCCTCCCTTCATCTTTCTTGGTGGGGGAGAATGGAATCTATTAAAATGACTATTGCCCCTAAAATATTTTATTCTCTTGCAATGATCCCGACTCAATAATTTCCACTCAAATTTTATAAAGATATTGACAAACTTTTATCGAAATTTTTATGGAATAATAAGCCTCCCCGTATTGCTTATAAAAAATGAAAAATCCACAAATGTCATATTGGTTTTGCCCTACCTGATTTCCTTTTGTATCATAAGGCGTTTATCCTTAAGCAGAGTTCGTTATGGTTTAATATCTCTCCTATGCTTACTCCCCCTATCTGGTTTCATATTGAGACTTCCCTTGTTAAACCTTTTCCTTTATTATCCCTGTTAACCATGTCTCCCGTATCTAAAATTGTACATTCTTCTTCCATAATTAAATCATCAAGATTAATTTGTAATGATTTAGATTCCAATTTTGAATCCCCCTTACTTTCTACAGTACATTTGTCCTTATGGCATAGTGCCTTGATAAAATTAAATAGGAATATTTCCTTTTGGTCTTCCTGGATTGCTAAAGGTATTTTTTATCTTGGAGATGTTTTCATGGATGACGCGTTTATTCCATTTATTCAACTCCAATCAAAATTTACTCTGCTTTTATCTGATCTGTCAAAATATCAATTTCTCTGTAATTCTATTTCAGATTCTTTCCCTAATGGCATTCCTTCTAAAATGACAGCTGATTTTATGCTATATGTTAACACTGTTTCTTTATCCTCTAAAGCGGTGTCTGTATTTTATAAGAAACTCACTGTATCCTTAGGTTCCAATGTTGATAAACTTTCTACTTTTTGGAATAATGAGTTATCTTTATCTCTGCCAAACGATTCCTGGTCATTAATATGGACCCTTTCTATTTCTGGATGTTTACCAGTGTCAATTTATCAAACTTATGCTTATATTTTATTTAATTCCTTATGGACACCATTGCGTTTATTTAAAGCTCACTTATTACCATCTAATGTATGCTGGCATTGCAATTTACATCCTGGTTTCTTACGTCATATGTTATTTGATTGTCCGACTATTTTGAAATTTTGGTCTGAAGTATGGAACGTGATACAGAAAACTTTGCCTATTTCTGATTTACCCTCTTATAATTTAGTTATATGTAAATCTGTTGCTTTGAGTGTACCCCTTGATTATATTGAAGCAAAGTTATTTAATTTTCTGGTATCGGCTGCGTTAAAATCCATCACTTTTTGTTGGAAGGATGCTTCTTCCCTTTCAGTCCATGCTTGGTGGTCCTGGATTATCTTTACAAGAAGAGGTGCACAATTGTCATTACAAGGTGTTCATCATAATTCTTCAACTTTTCAATCTTTCTGGTCTCCTATAGATTCATATGTACAGTTATAATTATTGTTGTTTTATTGCTAATATCGTATTGGTAACTCTACTTATTTAAGTATTTATGCTATGAAATGTACATTTCCCTTTCCCTTCTCCCTTCCCCTCCTTCCCCCTTCTTCTGTTTTCCTTTAAATGACAAATTTTTTCTTGCGATGAATTTTATTGATGACTGTATTTTATGATTATTCTTTTTCGCTTCTTTGTATTTTAATGAATTCATTCACTTTTTTGTATGTATTTATGTACTGCTCCTTTCTTAAAATTTAATAAAATCTTACAGAACTAAAAAAAGAAATTTGGGGCCACATGTATGAAAGTATAATTTTGCGATTACCAATTAGCGATTTTTTAGAAATCGCTATTTGGTAATCGCAAAATGCAATGAAATAAAACATAAAGAAAATAGTGATTCTCTACTTGTAATTTCTTAAGAATCCCAAACACAATTAGGGAATCGCTATTTGTAATTGCAACTCCATTTGTACCTATGGGCCTTGAGGCTCATAGGTGAGAATGGTCTTGCATTGCCTAAATTGCGATTACCTAATTGGTAATTGCAAATTAGCTAATGCAAAGGCAAGGGTGCCCAAGGCCCCCCTGAGGCGCCCCTAACAAAAAAAGTGCACATGTAAGGCACACACATGCCCTAGGGGCATGTGTGTGCTACACGGCAATGCACAAAACTGCATTTTTCAAAGTATGCACATGGTTACCATCAACTTGAAGTTGATGGTAATTAGCGTTTCCTAAATGCACAGTTTGCATTTAGGAAAGACTTCTTGCAGGTGCATTAGGTAATCGCAAATTGTGATTCCCTGTTTGCATTTGCATTTTAGGGAATCGCAACAAATTGTGATTACCTAAATTGCGAATCGAAAACCCTTTCATACATTAGAAAAGGCCATTTTGCAATCTCAACCGGACGTTTTTTTGCGTATCACACTGTTTGCGATCACAAAATAGGTTGATGCATGTGCCCCTTGGTGCCTTAAGCAGGTCTCTGGTCACAAAAGTTGGCAGTGGCCTTTGTGTATTTCTCCAAGACAGCCCCACACAATGGGAGCTTAGGTGTGTCTCAATGGGCCATCAATGGCAGGATGGGAGGGAGGAGCTGGCACAGCCTCACACCTCAATAGGCTGTGTCCTGTCTCTTTTCAAGGTGCTGCATACTTCCTGCAGTTAGTCTGGAGTCAGGGCAGGTAAGGTAGGAGATATGTGCACTTCAAAGGCATGTCTTTTGAAGTCTCCCCGCTTCAAAGGCACTATGGGGCATAAATACTGGACCTAAGACACCACCACTTCAGTACACTTCTGGACCTGTGTATACTCTACCAGGAATAAGGTCTGTTCTGCAGCTGGACCGCAATCTGGTGGGTTTCTGCTTTGATGTGCTGATCTGTTGCCCTCTTGCTTGGGAGTGAAATCTCCAATGGGGTCAACCCAGTATCCCTAAGAACCTGGGCAGTTAATCAGTATTATAACAATTGGTTCCTTCGGGTGTGCCACATTTCTTTTTACTTACTCATAATTATATGTAGTATATGAGGTAAAGATCAGAATCCGACACCAGTCTTAATACTGGCATTAGTATTAAGATTCCTCTCTGAATACCCCTATTAAAAAACACCTCCTTTTTTAAAAATCACTTAGGCTGTTCCTTTCTCTCCCAGTCCTGATGAAGACCCGTGTTTGACGCCACATGTGCGCATGTAGAGGGTCGAAACATCGACGAATAGTTGGATCTGTTTTATCAATACCCTGTACCGAAAACTGACAAATGTAGTATTCAGTGGCATATTTGAGACTGTGCAGACCAAAGTTTAATTACTGTGCATTTTTTCTTGTATATAATTATTGTATAGTTCTTTGTTCACTTTTGCGCCGCCAGCACTGAGCACTAAATGTTACAAACTTGCACTTTTTATCACTTATTGTACAGCCTATCTTGAAATTTACAAAGAGTATTTATGAATGACTATAATTCATAAAATAGTGCATAAATACATGACTCTTGCTTGGGAGAGCAGGACTGGACCGGCATCTATTGAACCCATAATAACCCAGAGTCACTCAAAGGCCTATTTGGATTTCCTCCTGATCTGAAAGCTCAGGGAAATAACTAGATTCCAACCTACCTGTATCTGCACCTCGACTCTGCCACCTGTGAGTCTACCCTGCCAAGTGGTGCCACCCCAGACCTGGATCCTTGGAAGTAGGCTAAGGTCCTTACCAAAGGAACCAATGCATCTTCTCTGCTGAGCGACGCATCCCTGAACAGAATCAACATATCTCCTTGGCTCTGTGGGACTAAAGTATTGCCTTTGGAACAGACACTGCACAGCTCCTTGCATCTCTCTTCGACAGCAGCCTGAACGCCGAGCCTCCACATCGCAGCCTCACCGCTCATCAGAACCGACACATCGCCTCGACTGAGCTTCACATCCTTGATGCCAGACTTTGTATCGCAAGCCCCATTGACAGGATTAGTGAAGCCGACACAACAGGACCATGCACCGCAGCCTCGCCACATTTTAGAATTGATGCATTGCTCCGGCTGTATGAAGTTTCTTCAACATAGATCCATGCACTGCTCCACAACCAGGATTTAAGGGTCCTACCTAGGTCCCTGTATTCGGCCCGTGCTCCATCGTGGTTGGCCTGAACTTGTGACTTTGTCCCAGACCAGCGCTAACAGATATCCCCAATGGCGCTTTGTGTTTTTTGGCGCTCTTTCCACTGTAAACTTTAAAAATGTATATCTCCGGTTCTACTATTTAGAGTTTTGGTCTTGTTTTATATAATGTGGTGTGGGGTCTTTTTGTGTGGTGTTTTCACTGTTTGAAGTGTTGCACAAAAACTTTACACATTGCCTCTAAGTTATGCCTGAGTGCTTTGTGTCATGCTACCAAAAGGGCGAAAACAGGCTAATTTGGGGCTTGCTTGTGACTTATCCTGACTTGGATTTTGGTTCTTGACCAGGGCTCACACCCCAGGCAGATTTTCGTTATGATGAAGGTTAATTAGGAAAAAGGGGAAGTGATGGACACGTGGGACAAGAATGGGGAGAGGTGCCAAAAAGGTACGGCGGTTGGGGGCACAAGGTAATCAGTCCTTTGTTAGGAAGTGGAGTGGAAGAGCACATGGCAGAAAAAAGCAGGAGGCGACGTATGGAAAAGGTAAGGGGTAGGGACACAAAAAAGAAAGGTATGAGTGATACACAGGGTAAAGAAACAAGCCGAGGTACAGACAGGGAAGGACTGGTAATGAAGGAGCGGATGAAAGAGAGTAAGGAGTTAAAGGACAAGATATTGCCATATATGGGAATAACAAAACCCCTGGGGGGAGGGGCATCTGATGGGCTCCACCAAGGAGAGGATATGGAAAGAGAATACATGGAGTTATTTAAGCTGCTTCATAGAGAGGTTAGGGCAAAAAAAGGTTCCACGGAGGAAGGGTACGAGTTGGTAGAGCAAAAAAGGGTACTGGCAACCACAGAAAACTGGACAGTATCATTTATGCCAGCTTATATTGTGTAAAGTTTTCAGAGCATTGTGTAGCCCTGGTTAGGTACATGAACGTCATATGAAAGGCTCACATTACATTTGCGGGGTATGCCTGAGTGAGGTATGATGAGAAGCTTAGAGCGCGGCTGACGGAGGACACTGAAGGTAAGTGGAAAAATGGACAACGATTTGTGGCTTCACACAATGGTTCCAGCGAGGCCAACACCCATGGTATTTACATGCAGGCAGGTTACCGGTTGTTTACCCATCCTTTCAGGATTGTCCCACCCAAGGAGAGGTTGGCAACGCAGACAACAGACAGTTGGGAGCAGGGGGCATGCTGGAATTTCAATAGGGTTTCACGTAGTAGCGAGTAATGTAAGTTCAGGCATGAATGCTCTAAATGCACAAGCGCCACACACTGGTACAGTATGCAGGGTTATGCTGGGGGTACGTGGTATAGCCATGATGGGTGGCAACAGCAGCCGCTGTGAGACAGGCACAGAGGGGCACAGAGGGGCTCAGGGCCCTTTGGGAAAAGGCTTGTACGCCAGTCAAGGTACACAGGTTGGCATACTGGTTACATGGTATGGGAGGACAGGTGATGCAGAACTTATTTTGAACATATTTCAGGAGGGGTTCTGTTTGTGGTATGAAGGGCCTCATTTGAGGCACTAGACTGAAAAATTTAAATCAGCAAGGGAACACCCACAGGTGGTGAGGGGCAAACTGGCCAAATAAATTGGAGGAGGAAGGATGGCGGATCCATTTAGGGAGTGGCCCATGGAAAACCTGATAATACCACCTATTGGGTGGTCCCTAAAAAAGAGAAAGAACAGTTCAGACGGCTCGAACATTTGTCACGGGTTTAAGGACAGTTAATAAAGGATTACATTTTGGAACACTGTTGATGTGGCCATGGTCTTGGTTAACAAGGCGCGAGTGGGGGCACTGATGGTGAAGAGAGAAATCGAATCGGCTTTTGGTTACTATCAGGCAACCTGGTGGGTTTTTAGTTTTTGAGCATTCAGTTTGAGGGGAAATAGTATCTGGATAAAGCTTTGCCTATGGGCTTCTCAATTTTATGTACATTATTTGAAACTTTAAGTTTGTCCCTACAGTGGCTGTCCACACATGTTACTAGTGTCACCTCAGTGATACACTATCAAGATGACCTTTTTTGTTGGGCAACCTGGCTCCATGGACTGCCAGCGCATGCTGGTCAGTTTTAGGGGACTCATGGAGAATTTCGGAGTGCCATTGGCAGGAGAAAAAAACATAGGTCCACTCACTGCGCTGTCATTTTTGGGGATTGAGATTGATATGGTGCGAATGGAAGCAAGGTTTCTGGGGAACAAAAAGAAAGTGATGATTTCACTTATTGAAACAATGCTAAGGAAAGACAAGGTACGAGTGTGGGAGGCACAAGTGCTATTGGGTTATTTGAATTTTGCATGTAGGGTGGTGCCAGCAGGAAGAACTCTCTGCAGGAGACTGGGACTGGCAATGTTAGGCTTGACTCTTCCACGGGGTAAGGCTGAATGCAGGGGTGAAGGAGGATGTGGTGTGTTTTTGTGCAGCGGTTCACTGGAATACCATTGGCAGATTTGGACAAAGAGGCTGAATGGAAGGTACAATTGTTTTCAGATGCAGAGGTGCGTTGGGGTTTGAATTACATTGGCAAGGGCATTGGTGTGCACAGCAGTGGCCTGAGTGATGGAGGAATGGAGGGGGCAGTATTGCTTTTGGAACTTTTTCCCCTAATGGTGGCGTTGGAATTGTGGGGTGATCCTTTTGAAAATACCTTTTTCATGTGTATTACATGGCAGTAGGGCTCATAGTCAGCAGGCAATCTGCAAGGGGCATGCATGTATTGTATTTGTTGAGAGTTTTTGTGTGGGGCAGTTTGAAAAGAAATATGTGGTTCAGGGTTCGTCATGCACCAGGTATGGATACCAACATTGTGGACGCCTTGTCTCGTTTTCAGTGGCAGAGGTTCCCTGGTCTTGCTTTGGGGCCGAAGGTTCAGTGGTCTTGTTTAAGGGTGGACATAGGCAGAACACCAATTTCTACAGAGCTTTAGAGGATAGGAGACAGAAGATGTTACAGCTGGTGGTGGGTTCTTTGGCTGACTCTATGAGACGAGCATACAGACAGGCATGGAGGGAATTCAAATACTCTGGGGCTCAGAAGAGGCAAGCAGTGGATGCCTTTTGGAGAAGGCAGGAGGATGTAATGAACTTTATCATGGATATGGTAGGAAATGGTTGGTAAAAAGTGACAAAATATCAGTTTCATTGACCGGAGTTGCTTTGTTAGTAAGTTACTGTCGGGGTACCCTGAATCAGTTGGAGAACTGGGGCAAAGGATACTGGAAGGTTGGGCAAGGGCAAAGGAAAGAGGCAATGGGGCGCACATGGAGACAATTTAAGTGGTCTGATTTTTGCAGGGTGGTGGAGAATCTGCAGGAAGTCTGTTCCCATGGGCTGGAAGGGGAACTGTTTATGACGTTGATGTGTTGGATGTTCAATGGGACCTTCCGGATTTCAGAATTGCTGAGAGGTAGAATGAGAAGAGGTTTAGAATGGGCTGATTTGGAGCTGAAAGTGGATGAGTTGCCATATAGGCATTCAGAAGTCAAAAACAGACCATAGAGCCAAGGGAGCGAGTGTTACTCTCAAGGTTCTCTCAGTGCAGCGTGTTTGCTCTGTATATTAGGGGAATAGGTTGGAAGGGCAGATGCAATTAGGTTCTGGTAGTGTTTTCAGGCATGTGGCTGGATCGGCGGTTATAGTTTTCAATTGTTAGCAGTGTGGCGTAAACCTCCCTGGGTTGGATTATGGGACACATTCACATTTCTTCAGACAGAATTGGTGCTGCCTCAGAGGCAAAGAGAAGAGGCTAGTCTAGGGGCAGGATTATGAAGTTGGGGAGATGGTTGTCGAAGTGTTGCAAGAGATATATATGGGTAGACAAGCTATGAGGTAGAAGGGATAGCTTAACAGGAACATTTGTAAGGAAGGGTTTAACTGTGTATTTTGTTTCATTGTAGGTTCTGCTCCAGGCCCAAGAAGTCCGGGTATGAGCATATATGGATAGCTGGCCATTAGTTTATAAAATGAGCACAGAAGCAAGTGGAAGAGCAAAACTATGGCAAACAGTTGGGTCTAGAGGAATATGGGGTATGGGTGCATTGAAAGGGAAAAAGGGGGGTGCCATGGAAGTAGGGGTTTCCGGTGCCAAATAAGCGATTGGATGGGTTGGGAATGCACAGATATCCTAGCAATTCATTTGTGGTAAAATGATTTGGTGAGGGAAAAAGTGGCATTACTGAGGGACATCAAAGCTGATTTGTGGGAAATAAGACAGCTTTGGTCAGGCACATTTGTTTTGTGCACAGAGTGGATTCCAAGCAGAGTTTGGAAGGGGCGGATTGCCATGTGGCTATCGATAAAACGAGATTAAAGGTAAACAGGAAGAGGAGACAATTCTGCAGAGAGGAGGGGATAGGGTAGATAGTGCACTGGGAGTTAAAATATGAAGTTGAATATTTATGTCCGTGGGGAAAGGGGGCATTTATAGATGATGGAGATGAACCTGTACTAATTGCGATTGTGTATCAGAAGCCTACGGCGTTGAGTTGTGGAAGAAGCATTAAGCAAGTGAGGGCTGGGCGAGTGACGCGGGGATCCGTTTTTTCTGGGTGGCGGTCTACCGACAGGTTTTGAATAGGTTTTTATTGTGTTGGGGTGGGTGAAACAGTTGGAGGGGGAGTACGTTTATATGTACAGAAGGTGGGAAATATTTCAGCTCTAAAGTTATCACAGCCCTCTATGGTGTACCTTCTCGACCATTAGCGGGTTTGCGGGGCAGCCGACAGGGGGGATCTGCCCCCGGGCTAGTTTGGGCTTGTGGTACAGCCCGCAGGGGCGGAGACAGCATTGCGTGCCTTGGTAATGTTGGGCAGCGGGAGGGGAGTTATAGTGAGGAGTTTTGGGCTACCTGCCATCATTTTGTCATGAAATAACAGGGTGGCTGGTGGGCCAAAACATTAAGAGGCAGTTTTTCCTGTCCCTCCCACCCACCCCCTTTATTAATACAGGCAGAAGGCTGTATGGTGGGGAGGGTCCACTGGTGAAGCAGGAGCACAGGGGAGACCCCGTAAAGGGGTTTTCACTGATGGGCGGGTGCTGGCTAAAAGCGAGGGGGAGTACATTTATAAGTACCAAGGACAGGTATGGTGACCAACCGTCCGTAAATTTCACGGACCGTCCGTCCTTTTAGTATGATGTCCACAAGGCGTCCGTAATTTGGGGATTCCAAATTACGGACGCCTTACAGACATCATACTAAAATCGAAATAGGAAATCTCAGAAAAGAATGCTGTTTCGCATGCGAGAGGCCCCGTGAGTTAAAAAGATTTCACTTTTTAAACTGAAGAGGCTCCCTGCAGTCGCCCCTCCCGGACCTCCCTCGTGCAGACTGTGGAGCGGTCCATTGTCAGTCTGAGACTGCAGCTGATTGTCATTCTATAAGTGCTAATGGGCCCAATTGTGGTGACAGCATGTGGGGTGACTTCTCCTGCATGAGACTAGGGCAAAGCATTCTGCTTTTGTCTTGGCGCCATGCTGGAGAAAATACAAATAAAATAACTAACACCGTTTTCACTGTACATTTAAAATACAGATTTAAACATACAAATAAACAATACTATTTATTAATGTTTATTGTTACTAGCACAAATCTTGATTGCAGAACGGGCCCGATGTCGCTTTGCAAAGTTGCGCGCATATTGATAAACTGTGAAGTGCACGATTGGCTCAACCTTATATAAACTTATTTTGACTTGTATTTATTTTGGTTCTCTATGTACTTACTTACATATTATGGGGCCACCTCCTCTGATATGTCAGTAAAACTTGTGTTTCGTCCCAAATTTTTGTCCTGAATTTTGACCTTCTGTCCTGAATTTTTGTCCTGAATTTTGACAATTTGTCCTGAATTTTTACACTGACCGTCCTGAATTTGCACCCTGGCAGTTGGTAACCCTAAGGACAGGACGTTTTTCAGCTCCACAGTTTAAGGAAGTAAAGGTAGTTCACTGTAAGCAGGGATATAGCTTTAGGTTTTAGAGTTTTGAAAATGGTGGTGGGGGGGGGCATTTAGCGGTAGGGTTAGGTCAATTGTAGAGGATGTTTTGATGTATGGCGGTTTACTTATGAATGGTTATATTTGCAATGTGCACCTACATTATAAAAGCAACCCTTTCCACACTATAAGTTGTCAGTTTTCTGTGCTATACCCTCCTCCCCAAATATTTCTTGTGCAGCGATTAACAGAGTTCAGTTGGCTAAATGTCAGCAGCGATACCTGCGCTTACAAATCATGTATCCTTCTGAGTTTGGTGAAGTCACTATCCACTAGCTGAGTGATGATAGCACAACCAAATGCATACAGGCAGGTCATTTTTGTGACGTACAGCACATAGATAGCAACAAAACACACCAGGTAAGAAGAAAATGAAACCCTAAGTAGATATCGGAGAAATGAGCAACAGCAGCTTTGCTGGGGCAGTAACCGCCCAAGAGCTCAGCACACACAGGGCACTGAGGATAATACACTTGTCAACAGAACATTGTATGCTTGACGAGGCCATTACATTCCTTTGTTTCGGAGGACAGGTCTCAGCTATCTTTAGCCTTGTGATCAGAGGAGAAGGTGCGTGAGGACGCGTTGCACACACCCCGCAGCCACTGCTCCAGATTTCATTACCACCTCATCCGCGCCGGAAGCGAGCCCCTTGACCTCAGAGGACTGATCTCTCGCGAGAAGGAGTCCCCTGCACCTCGCCCATCACTTCCTTCAGCGTGTGTGACAGCGCGCGCCTTCCACTCAGGACGATATGTTCATTTTTTCTTTGACGGGGGTGGTGCGTTATTTGAACATTTGTGCATGTAGGTCTAGGCGCCCTTCATACTGAGGATGGTAGTGTTGAAAGGCGACGCGCTGAGCAGGCGCTGTCAAAGACCCGGCCTCACGCGCTAGCCATATTGTAGATAATGATAATGGCTGCTGGCCTCAGAATGATTATCCAGGAGAACGGCAGGGCCATTACCCAGGCTTTAAAAAGAGCAAACCAAAGTCCTTCAGATGTAATTATCCGACTTCCGAGGTCACCGGAAGAGGGCAGTTTCTGTTCCCTCTATCCTCAGAACTGCTGTTACCAGAGCTAAGGAGATGTTTCTCTCCTCGCTCAGATTAATTCAATGTATCACTGTCCTCATAAAGGTGTAAAACACAGAAAATATTAGTTTCCTTAATAACAAACTTGCCAGTTTCTAATTGGCAAACGCACCTTTTGCTGCTATGACAGTAACCTTGTACAGTTATGGTCATCATGCATGCAGCTCGGTTCAATAATGACAGAACAACTGTAGCAAAGCCATCGAGGTGCTCTGACAGATTTGTATTTATAATTTATACACAATTAAGCATTTTGATTACTAACTTCCTGTAAAGTTACATACATGGTATCAGGACCACTGGAATTATGCGATTCTGTGGGCTGGGCGTTTCTGTAACATTAAGGATTTGCCACATAATCCATCATCTCCTGCATAATTTGCAGATTTTAACAAAAAAATAAGATTCCAGCTCAAATTAATCAAAAGTTACTAAAACTGCAGTGGCCCCTGTTGCTGTGCAGTGGAAGGCCCCTATGCAAAGTTTGAATGGTCATATCTCAGTGGCTTATTTTCATATTTTGATGTTGTACTCGTACTAATAAGGTGAAACTTTTGCCCAGGAAGTGTAAACGTGAACAAATTAGGAAGCAATATTATCACAAAACGTGCCGAATTAGGATGAATCATGAGCTTTTTCTTGCTACATAATGTAGTCTACTCTGCCGCATAATTTGTTCCTACCCGCCACATAATTCCAGTTTCCCTGGTAATAGGTTACAGCATTGGTGGCTGAGTGTGTTTAAGGTTAGAAGGAACATTTGTATGCCTTCCTAATTAGTCTGCTCGAGTTTACTGAGCAAAATAATCAAAGTGTGATATTGCTCTGCAAAGCAGCAGCATGTCCCCTCTATTTACAGTGATTATCGAATACTATCCCTACCCAATTTCCGTAAACTTTTTTGGGTTTCTACATACATTGCTTCAAATGAGAATGTATGGGATAGAACCCGAAACTCAGGGGACATTGTTCCTATTAGAAAAGTGGAAAAGGACCTTGAAAAGAGATACAAAATATGTCAACTACCAAAATCCTTACTTAGGAGCGTCAAGCAAAAAAAATGAGGCTGGATGGTTAAAGCGGGAGGGCAGGGCTTTGTATAACATGGGTACAGCACGGAAAAGCAAAATGGCAGTAAATTATTCAACATGGCGTCAGCTATTAACGAGTTTTAAAGCAATGTTTTGTGTAATTCCTCAAGTGGTAAGATGCATAAGTGGAAAAGATAATTGAAGAAGAATGACGATGCAATGATAAAACATTAAACACAGTACCATAGACTATATTTGATTAAAAAAACACATAGACACACTTGCTGGGTTCTTCAGTTGAGATAGAAGTGGACATGTGCGGGTCACTGGGGAGGGTCAGCTGGTCATGTCCTCCAGCCTGAGGAGGTGGTTATGGGACGTCTTCTAACTGCTCACAGCTTGGATTTGTGCTCTGTGATATATTACAATACTGGCCTTTGTATGACAGCATTCTGACATTGGTCTAGTCTCAGCATCTTCAACAGTCCATAGAGTTTCCACAAGATTCTGAAGTTATCATCTGGGCAAGCAGAATGGTGACCTTCAGTTCTGGAAGGCTGGTGGAGGCACAACAGGCGGTAAATCCCAGCAGTTCTCCATGGTTGGAGCAGCTGCATTATATGGAAACCTTTCATGCTAAATATTTCTCTAACTTAACTCATTATTTAGAGTTTGGCAGATGGGTACTCTGTCAAAACATGACAGATATCCCAGTGGCGGCTATTCTAACCTCAAAGCAGTGGGGCAACGCAAACATGGGGAAGTGGGGGGTAGCGCAGGGAAATAAATTAAAACTACTTACCTGGGGCTGAGGTCTTCACCTGGGTGCTTTTCTCCTGATGCCGAGCACACTACACAGGCTCCCAGGGGGCAATCACGGCGCTGCTCTCCTGCTGGTAATGCCAGCAGGAGAGCAGAGCCATGATTGGCTTGTGCAGGCTGAAATTACGCTTGCTCAGGTCCTGGGAGTCTGTGCCTTTTCTCCATCCAGCTGTGTAACAAAGCTGGGTGGAGAAATGTAAGTGCGCATTGTGTTGGGGTGTCCTAAGATGGCCGGCCAAACCGACATGTGCAATTACAGTGTACAACTCTCCTCCACCCTCAATGACGCTCTGTCAGGATGGCCCCACCCCATCCTAAGGCTAGCAATTGGCTCAGCAAGAAAAATAAAATTATAATAAACTGGTTTATTATCCTTTTATTTTTCAGTGGGGCGACACTCCTCGGAGGAGGAGCCGCCCCTCAGATACCCATTTGTCGTATAATAAGTGCTATAGACTATTATTCACATGTAATACAGCAGAAGGGACATCTGCCACAGTCGTGATGAAGTACCTAGTTTGCCAAACTATAAAAAAGCCCATTAATATGTGGACCCACTTTTCTTCAAAGGGCCATGAGGACAGAATTCTGACCAAAGTTAGCTGGGAAGACCGTCTTGGGAAAAGTAAATAGTAGTTTAACAGACATTAGCTTCAGTCGGGCCCAGGATGTTTTGGGGATTGTAAGGTGATTGGGGTTTGAGAGCAAGTTGAGTTTGTCAGATGAGTCTGAGGCATCAATTACCTAATGGACTCCCCCATTACTCTGACCTTCAAGGATGGTGATTATCTGACCGTGTCAACCACCTGTGTCTTTCACCACTCACTAGTTACAGAAGTATTATGTCTTTGCTTATATCTTTATGCATCCTCATGTCCTGCGATTTTATGCAATTTTTCTTTTCCTTTGTGTATGTAAAGCACCCTGATACCCACGGGTCTAGCTAGTGCTATATAAAACTTTATAAATAAAATAAATAAATAAAATAAGGAGATAAGATGAGCAGAGGCAGTAAGAGGGGAATGAAGGACAATGGCAGGAAGGAAGGTTCTCTGGTTTATAATTAGGGAACAATTTTAAAGGAGAATTAAGAGGTGATGAATGTGATAGCTCATATGTTTGCCTGTGGTGGTGTGAAGTGAGAGAGCGTGTGATTGATGCTGTACATAGGTTGGAGTGATGTGATGAGGTACTGGTAACAGACCAATGTTGCCCAGCGAAGGCCAGTGATTCAGGTGTGTTCGCTTGCAGGTATTCAGGTGTTTCTGGTTACTGGACATCCTCCACTTGCGGGAGTGAGTGTGGCATCTGAGTACTGAGACAGGAGATAGCTAGTGTGGTCTAGGGATAGGACAGGGGGCACACTGGGTTTGGGTGCCCAGAGTACAGTAAGAGTGACAGCCAAATGGATTTTTTGAAGGTGACAAAACAGATGGAGTCAATGACCATGTTTCTGCTGAGGGAATAGTTGAGCTAAGTGGATATTGGAAAGTGAGTTGCCCGAGAGCAAGGATTTCTTATACAATAAAATTATGAATCAAATATATGAATTAGAATGTTGTCTGTTTTAGAGGTGTGAATTTGAGAGATTAAAATAAGAAAAAGAGCAGTCCAGAGCATAATCAAGCCTAAATAGTAGAGAGAAAAGTAACACGAGGTAAATTAAAGAGTGAAGGCAACATGAGGAGAAAGAACAAGACCAAGTAATGAGAGGTTTACTTGGGATACAATATGCATTTTAAAATGTAATTGAAAGCCCAGAGGAATGTGAGGTGTACTTCAGCGACAAAAGCAATGCGAAGAGCAACGAAAAGCACAAATCACTGCGTGGCATATTTGAGTGACCAAATCAATTTAAAGAGTTTAGAGAAAGGAGAACAATGTCAGGGGTAGCTAAGATACTACTAGAAAGGAAGCTTAAGTAAGAGACAACATGAGAGCGATGGAAGATGTAGTAGATATATTAAAGCAATGAAAGGAACAACCTAGAGACCAAAGCCACAGGAGGAACAAGTAGGAGATAAAAGCATCGAGAGGAATTAGTGAGACTCACAAATTGTCAGAAAAGAGTGAGGGACAACCGCAGTGTGAGGGATAGAATAACAAAGCAATAGGAGATCTTTATGAAGGATCAGAACATTGGAATGTTGGGAGCTCCACTGAAAACAGTGAAGTGCTCCAGGCTTATAATGGCTGGTATAAGCCCGGAGCTCCAACATTCCAATGTTTCTTTGTTCACAGCTCTGGCTGTAAACAAAGGCTTCAGGGAGCCTGAGGGGATTCCGATCCCCTCACGCTCCCATAAGGCTTTGTTTTTTTTTGTTAGAACCATCTGCCCTCTAGTGGTAGAATGTTCTAATAGCCTTATAGCCCTTTGTAGCTGGGCTATACCGGCTATTAAAGTCCCTCTCCCTTGTTAAAGGACTTCGGCTCGAGCCTTTAACGCTGGAGAGGGCCTTTAATAGCCGGTATAGCCCCCAAAAGCGGGCTATAAGGCTATATTAAAGCATTTTTGGTGTAGTAGATGGACTAAAGTAAAAACATGTTTGCTAGATGTAGCAAAACAATGCAATAAGTGTGGGAGAAAACAAAATCAACGCAATTAATATTTAAAGAACAAAGCCATACAAGTTATCTTAGATAAACCAAAGCAATTTGACCAGCACTTGAGATATAAAAAGATATGATGTTTAAAGAATACAGCAAATTGTAGTAGAAAGGCCAGTGCAATGTGTATCATCCTAGAGAAACCGAAGCAGAGAGGACCAAGACAGCATGGGTCATGTATAAAGCCTATTTTGTGACTCGTAAAAAATTGTGACTTGGAAAATTGTGTTTTGTGACTCGCTATTAAAAAGGGGCGTTTCCTTCCTAATAGCGAGCGCAAGCCCGTGTATGAATGTTTTGCATCTACAATTGCGGACGCAAAACACTCGCAAACTACCACCCTCTTCAAGAGGGTGGTAATGCACTTACAAAAGGGAAGGGGTGCCCAGGGGACCCCTTCCCCTTTGCAAATGCCGGGAAAAATATTTAAGGGCAGGCAGTTGTCCCAGCAGGCCACCATATCGGGAAGGGCGTGCTATTTCCAATGGGGTCGCAAATTGCGAGAGGCTCATTAATATTCATGAGCCTCTCAATTTGCGATCCTATTGTGAATTGCAAACAGTGTGATAGACACTGTTGTACACACAAAATAGCGCCTCGCAAATTGCGAGTTGCAAAAAACTCGCAATATGCGAGGCGCTATTTTGCGCATCGTACATCTGGCCCGAGCTGTAGGCGAGACGACACAGAAGTGTTACCAAGGCAATGAAGTGAGTGTGAGGAGTAAAGCTGTGAAATTTAGGTAAGAGATATAAGGCGTTGAAAAATGTCCAAAGCAACGTGAGGTATATCTGGTTTTTGCTTATGTTAGATATCCTTTGTTTTTCAAACATTCCATCCTAATAGAACCGAAATAATGTTACACGGCCATCATCCTAGCATCCGACTGTGCCCGGCTTCTGTTGAAAAACAAGCCATCCACTGTGTTCTTCATATACCTCCATTCGTATTAGGACATACCATTGCCTAAGAAAAGCTGTGTGGCATACAAAAGATACCTCACTTCTTGCACCCGCCACTGTAAACACCTTGTTCCCATTAGGGGTGGCAATTGCCAAATTTTACCGTACGGGGGGGGGGGGGGGAATCTGGGCTGTATGGCACGGTCTTTGACTCAGTGACATCACAAGAAGTGACATCGCCAGAATTGATGTCACAGTCAGTTGTATGGCGCTGACAAGACACTAGACATTCACAACTTTAGAATGATATAATGTCAGAATATATGGTATTAAAACAGGCACAAATATAACCCACTACAACAAGAAAAAATTAAAGCCATATTTTATTAAGAGTGACCATGGATTGCTTAATTCAGAGGTTAAAAAGCTGTCCTCTTGCAAACACATTACTCTGACTTGAACCCCTATGGCTTAGTTAATCAACATGCCTAGCATAACTATGTTTACATAGTACCTCTTTAGATAACTTTGAGGAAGTCATGAAGAACCATTGCTGCCGAGTATCTCCATGTGAGGTGAGCTCGTCCTGTTTTATTTTTACCAAAGCATGTGGCATTCTAGGGAATGTAGATTTGTTTCTTATCGTCATAAAAATTGCCTCAAATACTTCAACATGCAAAGTGCTGTTTTACTGTGTTTGTTAAAACAACAGGATTGGCAAAAGGTGTCCCCCGTGTGACATGAGCCCATCTTGTAGCAAGCACCATTGCATGTAAAAGACATTATTCTGCATACAGTATTTCAGGTTGTTCAACATTAGGGGTGAAATATTAGCTTGGCGTCCCTGAGTCCCATCCTTCATTTCTCCCGCATGTCCCTCTATAGCCTGGAGCCCCTGAGTCCCATCCTTTACTTTACCTGCATGTCCCCCTATAGCTTGGAGCCCCTGATTCCCATCATTTGCTTCTCCTGCATGTCCCCCTGGAGGTTGGTGCCCCTGATTCCCATCCTTTGCTTCTCCTGCATGTCCCCCTGGAGCTTGGTGCCCCTGAGTCCCATCCTTCGCTACTCCCGTATGTACACCTGGAGCTTGGTGCCCCTGAGTCCCATCCTTTGCTTCTCCTGCATGTCCCCCTATAGCTTGGAGCCCCTGATTCCCATCCTTTGCTTCTCCTGCATGTCCCCCTGGAGCTTGGAGCCCCTGATTCCCATCCTTTGCTTCTCCTGCATGTCCCCCTATAGCTTGGAGCCCCTGATTCCCATCCTTTGCTTCTCCTGCATGTCCCCCTGGAGCTTGGTGCCCCTGAGTCCCATCCTTTACTTTACCTGCATGTCCCCCTATAGCTTGGAGCCCCTGATTCCCATCCTTTGCTTCTCCTGCATGTCCCCCTGGAGCTTGGTGCCCCTGAGTCCCATCCTTCGCTACTCCCGTTTGTACCCCTGGAGCCTGGTGCCCCTGAGTCCCATCCTTTGCCTATCCTGCATGTCCCTCTATAGCTTGGAGCCCCTGATTCCCATCCTTTGCTTCTCCTGCATGTCCCCCTGGACCTTGGTGCCCCTGAGTCCCATCCTTCGCTACTCCCGCATGTCCCCCTATAGCTTGGAGCCCCTGATTCCCATCTTTTGCTTCTCCTGCATGTCCCCCTATAGCTTGGAGCCCCTGATCCCCATCCTTTGCTTCTCCTGCATGTCCCCCTGGAGCTTGGTGCCCCTGAGTCCCATCCTTCGCTACTCCCGCATGTCCCCCTGGAGCTTGGCACCCCTGAGTCCCATCCTTTGCTTCTCCCGCATGTCCCCCTATAGCTTGGAGCCCCTGAGTCCCATCCTTTGCTTCTCCTGCATGTCCCCCTGGAGCTTGCTGCCCCTGAGTCCCATCCTTTGCTTCTCCTGCATGTCCCCCTGGAGCTTGGTGCCCCAGAGTCCCATCCATTGTTTCTCCCGCATGTCCCCCTGGAGCTTGGCACCCCTGAGTCCCATCCTTTGCTTCTCCCGCATGTCCCCCTTTAGCTTGGAGCCCCTGAGTCCCATCCTTCGCTTCTCCCGCATGTCCCCCTGGAGCTTGGTGTCCCTGAGTCCCATCCTTCGCTTCTCCTGCATGTCCCCCTGGAGCTTGGTGTCCCTGAGTCCCATCCTTCGCTTCTCCCGCATGTCCCCCTGGAGCTTGGCGCCCCTAATTCCCATCCTTTGCTTCTCCCGCATGTCCCCCTTTAGCTTGGCACCCCTGAGTCCCATCCTTCGCTTCTCCCGCATGTCCCCCTGGAGCTTGGCGCCCCTGAGTCCCATCCTTCACTTCTCCCGCATGTCCCCTATAGCTTGGCGCCCATGAGTCCCATCCTTTGCTTCTCCCGTATGTCCCCCTGGTCCTTGGGGCCCCTGTGCCCCATCCTTCTGTTCTCCCGCATGTTGCCCTGGAGCTTGGTGCCCCTGAGTCGCATCCTTCGCTTCTCCTGCATGTCCCCCTGGAGCTTGGCGCCACTGAGTCCCATCCTTAGCTTCTCCCGCATGTCCCCCTATAGCTTGGCGCCCCTGAATCCCATCCTTTGCTACTCCCGCATGTCCCCCTGAAGCTTGGTGCCCCTGAGTCCCATCCTTCCCATCTCCTGCATGCCCGCCTGGAGCTCGGCACCCGTGACTCCCATTCTTCGCTTCTCCCGCATGTCCCCCTGGACCATGGCGCCATTGACTCCAATCCCTCTCTTCTACCGCATGTCCCCCTGGAGCTTGGTGCCCCTGAGTCCCATCCTTCCCATCTCCCGCATGTCCCCCTGGAGCTCGGCGCCCCTGACTCCCATTCTTCGTTTCTCCCGCATGTCCCCCTGGACCATGGCACCATTGACTCCAATCCCTCTCTTCTCTTGCATGTCCCCCTGGAGCTTGGCGTCCCTGAGTCACATCCTTTGCTTCTCCCGCATGTCCCCCTATATCTTGGAGTCCCTGATTCCCATCCTTCGCTTCTCCCGCATGTCCTCCTATATCTTGGCACCCCTGAGTCCCATTTCTCGCTTCTCCCACATGTCCCCCTGGAGCTTGGTGTCCCCGAGTCCCATCCTTCGCTTCTCCCGCATGTCCTCCTATATCTTGGCGCCCCTGAGTCCCATCCCTCGCTTCTTCCGCAAGTTGCCCCGGAGCTTGGTGCCCCTGAGTCGCATCCTTTGCTTCTCATGCATATCCCCCTGGAGCTTGGCGCCACTGAGTCCCATCCTTCGCTTCTCCCGCATGTCCCCCTATAGCTTGGCACCACTGAGTCCCATCCTTTGCTTCTCCCGCATGTCCCCCTGGAGGTTTGCTGCCCTGAGTCCCATCCTTTGCTTCTCCTGCTTGTCCCCCTGGAGCTTGGTGCCCCTGTGTCCCATTCTTCTCTTCTACCGCATGCCCTCCTGGAGCTTGGCGCCCCTGAGCCCCATCCTTTGCTTCTCCCGCATGTACCCCTGGAGCTTGGTGCCCCATAATCCCATCCTTTGCTTCTCCTGCATGTCCCCCTATAGCTTGCCACCCCTGAGTCCCAACCCTCGCTTCTCCCGCACGTCCCCCTGGAGCTTGGCGCCCCTAATTCCCATCCTTTGCTTCTACCGCATGTCCTCCTATAGCTTGGCACCCCTGAGTCCCATCCCTCACTTCTTCCGCATGTCCCCCTGGAGCTTGGGGCCCCTGATTCCCATCCTTCACTTCTCCTGCATGTCCCCCTGGAGCTTGGCGCCCCTGAGTCCCATCCTTCGCTTCTGCCGCATGTCCCCCTATAGCTTGGCGCCCTGAGTCCCATCCGTCGCTTCTCCCGAATGTCTCCCTGGAGCTTGTCTCCCCCGAGTCCCATCCTTCGCTTCTCCCACATGTCCCCCTATAGCTTGGCACCTCTGAGTCCCATCCTTCACTTCTCCCTCATGTCCCCCTGGAGCTTGGTGCATCTGAGTCCCATCCTTCGCTTCTTCTGCATGTTCCCTTGGAGCTTGGCACCCCTGACTCCCATCCTTCGCTTCTCCCACATGTCCCCCTGGGCTTGGCGCCCCTGTGTCCCATTCTTCTCATCTCCCGCATGTCCCCCTGGAGCTTGGAGCCCCTGTGTCCCATCCTTCGGTTCTCACGCATTTCCCCTTGGAGCTTGGCACCCCTGAGTCCCATCCTTCTTTTCTCCTGCATGTCCCCCTATAGCTTGGCGCCCCTGATTCCCATTGTTCGCTTCTCCTGCATGTCCCCCAGGAGCTTGGCGACCCTGATTCCCATCCTTTACTTCTCCCTCATTTCCCCCTGGCGCTTGGCGCCCCTGAGTCCCATCCTTCGCTTCTCCCACATGTCCTCCTATAGCTTGGCGCCCCTGAGTCCCATCCTTTGCATCTCCTGCTTGTCCCCCTGGAGCTTGGTGCCCCTGTGTCCCATTCTTCTCTTCTACCGCATGCCCTCCTGGAGCTTGGCGCACCTGAGCCCCATCCTTTGCTTCTCCCGCATGTCCCCTTGGAGCTTGGCGCCCCTGAGTCCCATCCTTCGCTTTTCCCGCTTGTCCTCCTATAGCTTGGCGTCCCTGAGTCCCATCCCTTGCTTCTCCCGCATGTCCCCCTGGAGCTTGGCACACCTGAGTCCCATCCTTCGCTTTTCCCGCTTGTCCTCCTATAGCTTGGCGTCCCTGAGTCCCATCCCTCGCTTCTCCCGCATGTCCCCCTGGAGCTTGGCGCCCCTGTGTCCCATTCTTCTCTTCTCCCGCATGTCCCCCTAGAGCTTGGCGCCCCTGAGTCCCATCCTTCACTTCTCCCACATGTCCCCCTATAGCTTGGTGCCCCTGTGTCCCATTGTTCTCTTCTCCTGCATGTCCCCTTGGAGCTTGGCGCCCCTGAGACCCATCCTTCGCTTCTCCTGCATGTTCCCCTGGAGCTTGGCGCCCCTGTGTCCCATTCTTCTCTTCTCCTGCATGTCCCCCTGGAGCTTTGCACCCCTGAGACCCATCCTTCGCTTCTCCCGCATGTCCCCCTGGAGCTTGGCGCCCATGAGTCTCATCCGTCGCTTCTGCTGCATGTCTCCCTGGTGTTTGGCGCCCCTGAGTCCTATCCTTCGCTTCTCCCGATGTCCCCCTGGAGCTTGGTACCCCTGAGTCGCATCCTTCGCTTCTACTGCATGTCCCCCTGGAGCTTGGCACCCCTGCGTCCCATCCCTCGCTTCTCCCACATGTCCCCTTGGAGCTTGGCGCCCCTGAGTACCATCCTTCGCTTCTCCCGCATGTCCTACTATAGCTTGGCACCCCTGATTCCCATTCCTCGCTTCTCCCACATGTCCCCCTGGAGCTTGGCACCTCTAATTCCCATCCTTTGCTTCTCCTGCATGTCCCCCTATAGCTTGGCACCCCTGAGTCCCATCCCTCACTTCTCCCGCATGTCCCCCTGGAGAATGGCAACCCTGAGTCCCATCCCTCGCTACTCCTACATGTCCCCCTGGAGCTTGGCGCCCCTAATTCCCATCCTTAGCTTCTCCCGCATGTCCCCCTGGAGCTTGGCGCCCCTGAGTCCAATCCGTCGCTTCACCCGCAATTCCTCCTATACCTTGGCACCCCTGAGTTCCATCCCTTGCTTCTCCCGCATGTCCCCCTGGAGCTTGGTGCCCCTGAGTCCCATCCTTTGCTTCTCCCGCATGTCCGCCTGGAGCTTGGCGCCACTGAGTCCCATCCTTCGCTTCTCCCGCATGTCCCCCTATAGCTTGGCGCCCCTGAGTCCCATCCTTCGCTTTTCCCGCTTGTCCTCCCACAGCTTGGCGTCCCTGAGTCCCATCCCTCGCTTCTCCCGCATGTCCCTCTGGAGCTTGGCACCCCTGTGTCCCATTCTTCTCTTCTCCCGCATGTCCCCCTAGAGCTTGGCGCCCCTGAGTCCCATCCTTCACTTCTCCCACATGTCCCCCTATAGCTTGGTGCCCCTGTGTCCCATTCTTCTCTTCTGCATGTCTCCTTGGAGCTTGGCGCCCCTGAGACCCATCCTTCGCTTCTCTTGCATGTCCCCCTGGAGCTTGGCGCCCCTGTGTCCCATTCTTCTCTTCTCCTGCACGTCCCCCTGGAGCTTGGCGCCCCTGAGACCCATCCTTCGCTTCTCTTGCATGTCCCCCTGGAGCTTGGCACCCCTGTGTCCCATTCTTCTCTTCTCCTGCACGTCCCCCTGGAGCTTGGCGCCCCTGAGACCCATCCTTCGCTTCTCCCGCATGTCCCCCTGGAGCTTGGCGCCCATGAGTCTCATCCGTCGCTTCTGCCACATGTCTCCCTGGTGTTTGGCGCCCCTGAGTCCCATCCTTCGCTTCTCCCGCATGTCCCCCTGGAGCTTGGTACCCCTGAGTCGCATCCTTCGCTTCTCCTGCATGTCCCCCTGGAGCTTGGCACCCCTGCGTCCCATCCCTCGCTTCTCCCACATGTCCCCTTGGAGCTTGGCGCCCCTGAGTACCATCCTTCGCTTCTCCCGCATGTCCTACTATAGCTTGGCACCCCTGAGTCCCATTCCTCGCTTCTCCCACATGTCCCCCTGGAGCTTGGCAACCCTGAGTCCCATTCCTCACTACTCCTACATGTCTCCCTGGAGCTTGGCGCCCCTAATTCCCATCCTTAGCTTCTCCCGCATGTCCCCCTGGAGCTTGGCGCCCCTGAGTCCAAACCGTCGCTTCACCCGCAATTCCTCCTATACCTTGGCACCCCTGAGTCCCATCCCTCGCTTCTCCCGCATGTCCCCCTGGAGCTTGGTGCCCCTGAGTCCCATCCTTTGCTTCTCCCGCATGTCCGCCTGGAGCTTGGCGCCCCTGAGTCCCATCCTTCTCTTCTCCCGCATGTCCGCCTGGAGCTTGGCGCCCATGAGTCCCATCCCTCGCTTTTCCCGCATGTCCCCCTGGAGCTTGGTGCCCCTGAGTCCCATCCTTTGCTTCTCCCGCATGTCCCCCTGGAGCTTGGCGCCACTGAGTGCCATCCCTCGCTTCTCCCGCATGTCCTCCTGGAGCTTGGTGCCCCTGAGTCCCATCCCTCGCTTCTCCCGCATGTCCCCCTGGAGCTTGTTGCCCCTGAGTCCCATCCTTTGCTTCTCCCGCATGTCCACCTGGAGCTTGGCGTCCCTGAGTCCTATCCGTCGCTTCTCCCGCAAGTCCCCCTATACTTTGGCACCCCTGAGTCCCATCCCTCGCTTCTCCCGCATGTCCCCCTGGAGCTTGGTGCCCCTGAGTCCCATCCTTTGCTTCTCCCGCATGTCCCCCTGGAGCTTGGCGCACCTGAGTCCCATCCCTCGCTTCTCCCGCATGTCCCCCTGGAGCTTGGAAACCCTGAGTCCCATACCTCGCTACTCCTGCATGTCCCCTTGGAGCTTGGCTCCTGTAATTCCCATCCTTCGCTTCTCTCGCATGTCCCCTGGAGCTTGGCGCTCCTGAGTCCCATCCCTCGCTTCTCCCGCATGTCTCCCGTGTGTTTGGCGCCCGTGAGTCCCATCCGTCGCTTCTCCCGCAAGTCCTCCTGGACCTTGGCGTCCTGATTCCCATCCTTCGCTTCTCCCTCAGGTCCCCCTGGCGCTTGGCGCCCCTGAGTCCCATCCTTCGCTTCTCCCTCATGTCCCCCTGGCGCTTGGCGCCCCTGAGTCCCATCCTTCGCTTCTCCCTCATGTCCCCCTGGAGCTTGGTGCCCCTGTGTTCCATTCTTCTCTTCTACCGCAAGCCCTCCTGGAGCTTGGCGCCCCTGAGCCCCATCCTTTCCTTCTCCCGCATGTCCTCCTGGAGCTTGGCGCCCCTGAGCCCCATCCTTTCCTTCTCCCGCATGTCCTCCTGGAGCTTGGCACCTCTAATTACCATCCTTTGCTTCTCCTGCCTGTCCCCCTATAGCTTGGCGCCCCTGAGTCCCACCCCTCGCTACTTCTGCAAGTCCCCCTATAGCTTGGCACCCCTGAGTACCATTCCTCACTTCTTCCGCATGTCTCCCTGATGTTTGGCGCCCCTGATTCTCATCCCGATTTCTCTCCAGTGACGCCTCGCCCATCTTCAAGATAGTTTGTCTGACTTTTGATGCCAGCCACTACAATTCGCGAAAATTCGTGTAAAAAAAGAGCCCTATCATTGGAAGCACGTGGAGGCTTCACACCAATACCTGGTATCCTCTGGAATCTCCAAAATTAAAGAGCAAAGGACTCTTCAGCAAAACGTCTCCAGAGGTGTCCTAGAAACAAGAGTTCCCCTCTGAATGACTATGTGAACAGAAGCAATTTCTAAATAAATAATTTGTTACATGGTTATTCTGATAAACTTTTGAAGGAGACACTGAGCCTCGAAATGAGTGAAGTGAAATGTTGAAACAGGGGTTCGTGGAGTATGATTAGGACATGTTTATTCAAGATTATAACACTGAATGAATGTGATATATTGATGACGTCTGTTGAAGAGTTATTGATAACACGTGGGCTTTTGGCTAATCACTTTATTAAAATTGAGAAGACTTTTCATTGATAATATTATTAAACACTATCAAGTATTTCAATTTAGTGTGGTTTTATTAATTGAAAGAATACGGAGTTCTCCTACAGGGTTATACTTTTATTGTGGCCTATTCCGCAGACAAATCTAGGCATTTTACAAACTTTCTATTACAATGTATTACATGCAGCCCCAGACACCTTAAGACATTTGCTAAAATTGGAGACTTTCAGAGAGGAAGCGACTGGGTATACTTTTAATAGGAATATGGCGAAAGCCTTTGAGGTCTCTGCACACTTTTACAGCAGTGGTCCCCAGCACACCTGAAATTGTTTTAAAAACATTTGCCCCCTAGAATCAGCTTTGAATCTGATAAAGACCACTGCAGTCAATAGAAGCACTATAAACGGTTTGCAGGACAAATAGAATTTAAAACCTATGCTCCCTATTTGCGATCTCAATTAAAGCGTGGAGTAAGGCGTTGTATTCTACTCTTATGCTTGGGTATACTCCAATTAGCCACTTTTTCAGCTAATTGGGATGGTACTAATAATCCCAAAGGTTTATGCGAATTATGCAAAGGTGGCCAACAAGATTTTCTACACGTTTTATTAATATGTCCTAATGTGAACATAGTTGCGGCTCGTCAACGTTATATAACCCCAATTCAATTAAAGTATAACGCAGTTTCTGCCCAAGACCCAATCAAATTGTGTAATTCTCCCGTTAATGAATTTGTCTGTCATAATCTGTTTAAGGTTTTTAAAAACTTTTTGCAGCTGTTTTAAGTTATAAGCACAAAATCGAAGATTTCACCATTTCTGATCCTATCGAATGCTGTATGAGTAGGTGGTAGAATATTGCTATTGTACCAACTTGTAGTGAGCCTAAAAAGCAAAAGTCTGTTATCTAAACATATTTATGAGTATCTAAAATAATTGTAATTCTGTATTTGTTGATCTCAGTTGAGGTCTGGACCAAATAAAATGTTTACTGTTTACTGTTACAAACTTTCTAGACATTTTACAAACTTCAGGACCTTACATTGATGAGGTTTCATATATGTATTTTTTTAAATAAATTTGATTTAATTAACATACGTGTCAATACAGGTCATGACCGTGAAGAAAAAGAGCGTGCACAGCTGACAGAAGCTCCCTGCTACTCATTTCAAGAGAGCGATGCACCCAGGAGCCCAAGATGCATACCATCTGTCTAGGACACACAAGAACTATCACAGTTCTGTTGAGCCAGTGCTTAATTTGTAAAAAAAAATAAGTGCTTGGGCTCTGGTCGGGTGGCCACTGCAGTTTGCACCACACATTGCCCGTGCCATGGTGCCAAACATCATAACAACATAACAACTAGCCATCACACTCCTACAAGTGTGACAATTCAGATTATTCCGAGCCCCCAAACCTAAAAGAATGGTGTGGGTGGCAGGGAGTAGTCGTTTTTAATGTATATTTAATAGTTCAGTTCCAAGTCAAGTTTATTTGTTTGATTAATTAAAATCTTACAAAAATGCTTTTTAAATATCACAGAGAGTAAAAAGTTTAAAACACCATGTACATAATTATTCTAATATTGCATAATCTAAAAAACCAATTAATAAAAGTTTTCCTCAAGTTTTTTACCAATCACAGATAGAAGTTTTACAAAAGCAGAATTCATTAATACGTCCTTCGGGTTTAAGCACGCCATTAATGCCTTGTCTGCATGTCCTTACTCCACGAGCATTAATAAAAAATTAACTGTTGTGGTCATCTCAAAATTAGCCAGACAGCGCCACCTTATGGCAGACTGGCGCAAGCGGTTGAAAATTAGGTGCAGTGCTAGGCACCAGAAACCACAGGTTCAAATTAAGTACTGGGTTGAGCATTGATGTATTACTAGTACCTTGAATTCTACTTGATAAATAAGTGAGTATTTTGGTTATGGTCTTACAAAAATGTTGTCCTGGTGAATCTACAAAAGAAGAAGTGGAGAAATATACAGGCGTTTGGAAAGCGATACCAATTTTAACTGCACTGTGTGGTGTAAAAGCATGCAGGGACGCCATTAATAAGGTGGTCAGAGCATGTGCACAGGACACCATATTTTAGCTGGACACAAGAGGCTGTAGCTCTCCAGACAAGACTTGGGGCCCCATTAGGATGGCGGGCGGATCGCCAGGCCGACGGTAGCCACAGCCGGCCCGGCAGGGGCGATCCGCCCGCCATCTGCGCTGGAATGACCCCCCACCATATTATCATGGTTGGGGGGGTCCGCGGCGGACGGAAAGACCATCCGCCACTTTTCCGCCCCGGTCGCCTTGCGACCGGGCGGAAAAGAGTTCTGAATGGTGGCGAAGTCTATCAGACACCACCAGCCATTTTAGAATGGGCATTTTCCAATGCTTTTCCGTGGCGCCATGTGGAGTCTGCTTAGGGGGCCCGTTGTGGGCCCCCAGGGACTCTTGGGGTGTGGGGGGTGCACATGGGGGTACCTATGATACCCCCCAGCATTTCAAAGAACAACGTGGCAGGCACCACGCGGTGCCTGTCACATTGTGCTTTGAAATGCACTACATTTATTTTTACCATTGCGGCGGGCAGTGACAATGTTAAAAATACAGAATGCGCCTGCCACTGTGGCGGGTGCATCCTAATTTCCCTCACGGGACCACGCCCTTATGGCGGGCGGTCACTTTCCACGAAGGGATGGCGGGCGGGCAAAGTCCGCCCGCCATCCTAATGGAGGACCTAGTGTGCGCCTCGCATACAATCGTGACGAGAACAGCACAGTGTATGAAAGTATACAGCAGCTACACCACCCGGCACTGGGTTTGCAGGGTGAGGCTTGGGTGTTTATGCTGAGGACAACGATAGCGTCAGTGCAGGGCAGGTTTAATGTGCTTGTTTTCTTAGTGTTGCCCATTCTTCCCCAGCTTTCCAGTACCAGCCTGGAATGGTCTTCAGTAAAAGTGACCAGCAATAACCTGAAATTGGGATGTGCTCTAAATTGATGATCAAACCTGCTAAGTGCTGCTCTCGTGAGGCGATCACTTATTACATAAGATTTTTAGCAGCCGCAGCCCCTGCAGGTAAGATTGGTGGACCGTGGGGCTGGGTGGTGGGAAATTCGACAGACGACCACAAGGGATAATTAATTAATTAATTAATTTTCCCTCCTCGTCGTCTGTCGAAATCCCCCCCCACCCGGCCCCACCGCTCTTACCTGCACTGGCCGCATCTGAATTTTAGGTATATCTTTGGTACAGCCCGTGTATGGATTCCTATGCCCCTTCAGACTAGCACTTTAGACTAGGGATCTAGCACACTTTGGCTCCTCCCTTCCAGACCCATGGGTAGGTGTTACTTCACTATGGTCTAGTGCGCTTGAGCAGTGGAAAAGAAAACGAAAATGATACTAACCAGAAGTTATTATAATATTTTTTAATGCTCAAGTGATTGCACTCCCTCTCTAGGTGCGCATGACGGCTTGACTGGCCCTCACCATGCGCACTTGGCACGTTCTCCATGGGGCTGTGTTGCACAACCCCATGGAGAACATGCCCGGCCTCCGCAGGCTCTGCCTGAGCAGCCAAACAGGCCGCTCAGACCAATCACGACGCTGCTCAAGCAGCATCGTGACTGGCTGGGATAGACCGGAAGCATGGGTGTTTTTTAATTTTTATTCACCCACCACTCACCTGGCTCACCACCCCAATTCAGAGGTAGCCACCACCGTCAGTACCTTCTAATATTCAACCTAAAGTTCCCAAGTCGCTTCTTCCCATACACCTTCAGAACTCGGTCTACTCACTTATCTTTATGACTGACGGCTGCAAATGTGAATTGCCAAATGACACTTAATTGGCTCTAATCACTTGCTCATATACCTGGAATGCTATTGATTGCACATACCTTTGTAAGTTAATGTTAAAAGATATGGCGCCTAATTGAAGCGGGGGTGACTGTGTTTTCATAATCTTTAACGGTTCCCTGGCACCTGCACACGTCTGCATTGTGCTTAGCAAACTAATAAAAAAGGGAACTTTTCAAAAAGAATGAAACTGTTTTTAGATATTGCTTCAAAGGGGAACGGAAAGTTAAATACCCAACGACTCTGACAAGTTCTTGTTTTACACAAATCAGTTTAAATTATATTTTCCGTTTACATTTGATTTCTTATATAGTTACTATATTTTTGCATTTATGCACGTTTATTTGAGCACTTTCAAAAGTTAAAGCATGTAAAATAAAGCACAAAGATCTTTCACTGCAAGTGCAAATAATGCGAAGAGACAGGATGATTATAATGAAATGAGACTAAGTTGCCACAAGGTGCTACTAGGCCACTAGGATAGATAAGACCACTGAGTGAAACTTGCACAGATGGACTACTATAGAAGGTTCAAAATGGCTTCTCAAATACAGATGAATATGGACTAACGAGGACGCTGAGATAGTAACAAGCACTGGCAAAGACAATAGGTCTCTCCTTTAGGACCTATTGGCTTTGCCAATGATTTTTGGCAGTACCGTACAGCAGCATGTCTAGAAATAATTGAAAGAAAACGCTATGAAGCAGTCACTGCTCATGCTCTTTTTTATTAAAAGTGCTATGACGCAGACCGCATTAATGCGCTTTGAAAAAAAAACTGGGTAGTGGGTTGGGGACGAGGCAACAGGGAGTGATGGAGGTGGGAGACAACATGCGAGAGGAGCTGCGGGTGAGAGGACAATGGTACCACAAGGACAATAGAGGATGGGCAAGGGCGGAAACCACAGACACAACCGAGGATGGACAGGTGGGAAGCTTACAGACAATGGTGGTGGCCAAGGGGGGAAAACACATGAGTTGTTTGTGCAGTAATCCTGTGCTCTCTTTCTGTTCAGCCACTGCAGGTCTCTTTTAGCGCCGGGACACTCTGCCTGAGTAGCTGAGCGCTCTACAAGACTATTTTTAACATAACATAACATAACATAACATAACAATGGAGGGTGGGCATGTGGGAGCACACAGACAGGCTACGCAACACAGGGTATGTGGTGGTCCAAAGCAACACCGAGGGCATAGGGTATTGAAGAAACACAGAGGGCAAGGGGGAAAGCATACAGGGAGAGACAACAGAAAAGCATGCACTCTTGAAGAGTGCAAACAAAAGAAAAATGTAGTGCTTGTGAATGGGGGCCGCGGAAGGGCATTAGCAGACTACAAGTAAAGCTTCCATGCTAAAGAAAGGGACAAACTCAGGCAGTCACAGTAAAGCACAAAAAAACATCAATAAGAAGCCAGAACATGAGAGTGACAATGAAATCAACCAGTGGTAAATGGTGGACAGCTTCTATGCTCCATGTAAATTAGCAAAAAATCTTGCAAGAGATAGTGAGTGCGCTGTCTCCTGGGAGACCTAAAAAGCAATACAGTAGTGTCAAACCTAAACATGTACATCAATTTTATGTTCCTGTTACTCCTGAATCAGTGTTTCCTGTATGATGTTTTTAGTTTAAACATTTGATCTAGGACTCCTGCTGCATAGTGAGCAGTCGGGTATGCAGTAGCGGGACAGCAAGCCCTCTGTGGCTCTTGGCAAGAGCTAGGATTTATGACACTAGGTGGTGTCATTTTCTGGCCAAATTGTTGATTTCAGGACCAGCCTCTGCTAGTGGATCTCCAGATGTCTCTCTAGTAAAGCCTGCTCTTGATCTGGCATCGAACTGGATGGATCCCTTAGCAGAATCCGGTAAAACAACTTAGCGCAGAATAGCAATTCTACAAATTAAGTGTCAAGAGAATCTGAATTTCATTAAAGACATGGAGGCTAACATTATGCATTATTCCTTTAATGTCACTTCACGCACCATATGAAAGAACTTTACATTATAAAATGAACATTCTAGAATAGAACATTCATAATAAATGATAAGCCCATGCACAGAACATTCTGCCTCTCTGAAATGCAAAACTTGGCCCCTCCTTCATGGATAAACAAAGATAAAGAATCCACTGGAAGGAAAAATCTTTCGCGGAACGAAGCTCCTTATAGGAAGCAAACTATTAGTTATTACCTGAAAAGAAAAGGAAACATTAAGACTCCAGTTTATGCCAGCTTGAAGAATCAGAAGTCAAAAAACAGCCAATAAATAAACTTCCATCTGTAAGTATGAAATGTTTTTTCTTGTAACTTTAAAAATAAAATGTTTTAGTATTCTGAAAAAGGTATATCCCATCATTCTGGGACGTAAGAGTGGAATAATGTTAGCCTCCCTATATTTAATGAACTTCAGATTCTCTTGACATTTAATTTGGAGAATCACTATTTAATTACAAGACCGGAGGTTACCATTATTCATGTTGTTAGCCCTCCGATACAACTTCAGACGTGTTCAATTGGCGTACAGTAATGCTTAGCAAATGTGGAGGGTTTAGACCAGTCAGTGGCTCTCAAAGTATCCTCCAGTATGCCGCCTTTCCAAAAGGATTGACTACCCATAGCTCCCCTCATAGAGTGAGCTTGAAACATCCGTAAGTCAACACCAGCCAGTTATATAGTTCATTTCACCCTCCTTGCAGTAGTTGCAGTGGTAACCACTTTAAAGGGTTTTACAAAGTAAATCAAAAGGTGATCAGTACCATCTGATGCTTTTAAGCACTCTCCAAATCAAAAAGAAAAATCCCACGCTTCTGCCATGGACCAGATTGTGTCATGCAGAGATCGCGATCTATAGCAGTTTATGGTTCTATAACTAAGGCCCCTATCAAACTACTCCATCAGAAAATTAACTACTTCAAGTATAGAAGCCTCCACAGGATCCAAATCCCTTTCCAGTCACTAACATACCCACATCTTCCATATTCCTTTATACATGTAGCAGGTTCCTGGATCCAAGGATTCCTCAAGGAGTTCTTCAGCTCCTCAGCTCTTCCCAAAAGGCCTGACATTTCTCTAAATCTCCTGATATTGTCCATGCAAGAAGGCTCAAAGTCCCTGTCAGAACCAGAGGATGTTCTTCTCCATCTACGTCTTTCAACAGACCCTCCACCGCAGAAAAGAAAAAAGGGAATGTTGCAAGCTACCTCCAGGGTCATTGGGAACCATGACTTTGATACCCAAAACTGAGTTATTAGGATAAGAGAGCATCTCTCCTGCCTCACCTTCTGAAGAGGCGTCTGAATCATTCCGAAGTGCAGGAGAACGCGTCTTTCAAGGTTGGAGGAAGGCGCACACTGCTAGAGCACCCAGGTCTGCACCCAGCTATAGTACCTCTTTAGTTGAAAGCTCAGCCTGCACTCGAAGACAGCTAACTCCACTGGCCCCAAAATTTGATTCAGTTTCTTGAAACAAACCCTGCTCAATTTCCACTCACTGAAATCCCATAAAAACCTTGAATTCCACTTTAAAGTCAAAGTCAAAGTCAAAGTCAAATGATTTATATAGCGCGCTACATACCCAGAGGGTCTCAAGGCGCTTGAAGAAGGGTGGGGAATTACTTGTCGAATATCCAAGTTTTAAGTTGCTTTCTGAATGCTAGGTGGTTCTGAGTGAGGCGAAGGTGAGTGGGAAGTGAGTTCCAGGGAAATATTCTGCCTTCAAGTTGATCTCGTGTTCTAATCAAAATAGCCAAAGTTTATTTGCTACTATTGAAAAGGTCAAAGGATCTTGTTCCTCCTAAGCGATCTCTATATGCTACAGCAGAAACATTGTCCATTTTTAACAAAATTGCTCTGCCTTGCAAACAGTTTCTGAAACTTATAAGAGCATAGAGACCTTCTATCAACTCCAAATAGTTTATGTGATGCGACCTCTCTGCATATGACCATAATCCACCTGTAACCTGTACACACCAATAATGCACTTCAACAGGTTAAACTCACATCTGGCTCCAGATTGAAGTCTGGAGAACATCCAAAGATTGCCCTGCCATGCCCAAATTCTTCAAACACCAATTCAACTCTGACTTGGCTTCCAGATTTAGAGAAAACATGTCCCCATACCACAATATTCCCATAAGGGCATTTGCTTTTATCCTCTGCATAGCACGATAATGTAAGGGGCCCAGAAAATTGCTTGAATAAAAGAAGACAGCAGACCTAAAAGCCTGGCTAGTTCCCTTAGGGTTAAAGGTTCCCATTAGAGAGCATATCTTATCTCTTTTCAAATGCTGGTAATCTTCTTTAAGGGCTAAAGCAGAACCACATTTGCTGTAACTTTTGTGAAGCCCAGGAATTCAAAAGACCTGGAGGGGGTAAAAATTGATTTCTTCCTGTTTACTATGAAGCACCAATTCTCCAAACGGGTCATGACCGTGTCCAAGTCCTTCAAAACCTGTGCTTCTGTGGATATTGTCCAAATAGATGACCATATGCACACATCTCTCTCTGGGGTAGGAAGCTACAGCTCTCATTATCTTGGTAAAGCACCATGTTGCCAATGAGAGAACAAAGGGGGAGCACGAATTTGGCAAAGTTGACCCTGCCAGTTGAATAGAAGGAAAGGCTGACACACCCTGGCCATGGTAAAGTATGCATTTTTCAGGTCCAACTTCACCAGCTAATCTTTATTTAGCAACATATCTCATAAAAGATGGATCCATCTTGAAAAACCTGTAGATTAGGAATCTGTTCATCTCTCTTAGGTTTATCACGGGCCACCACCCATTTTCTTTCGTTTCCACTAGAATGAGTGTACTTACGAAAACCCTGTGCTCTATGGTACTTCTACAATGATGCCTTACTCCAAAATACATTTTACCTACTCTTCTACCACTTTCTGCTGAACTGTGGTCAAAATGAGCTCCCTTGGAGGGACAACTTGGAAGGGTTTCTTCAGGAAATCTATTTAGAATCATTGAACAGTTTCTAAGACCCAAGAATCCTACCTAATTGTTTCCCATGTGTGGGTAAAAAGTCTGAGTTGGCCTCCCACTGTTTCCAGGAAAGAAGGCTAAATCGTTGGTAACAGGCTGAGCTTTATCTGCGTGACCTATTCTGTCTTACACAATGAAAATATCCTCTTTGGGGAAGGTTGGGGTTACTCTGGCTTGATAGCCTCTGCCAAAGCCTATTTGCCTGTAGTTTGAGAAGTGGACACTCTGGGAGTCCTAGATGGCAGAAAGTTTTCTTCTACGGTCTGTCCAAAAACACCTGGGCTGAAACTCCGTGCATATTAGATTGCGCCTTGTCATGGGCAGTAGAGGTTGTGATGTACTTGCCCAGGGCCTTGACCATATCCTCGCCGAAGAGAAAGCCCTTGGGGTTTACAGAGGCTTTTTTCTCCGCTATGTCTCCAAGTTTGGGATTTATCTTCATCAGCACTACCTTGCATCTCTCAGCATTTAGCCAAGCATTTGCATTTCTGAGGAGAACCATACGCCTTTGGCTCCATCCCCTGAGGAGTCTATATCCAATGGGGGTTTGTTGACATATGCCTCTTTGGCCATGTAAATAGTCCTTGACAGGGTTCCAATCACGTCAAGGAGACAACCCTGGCATGATTTAAGTACCTCTCAATACCCTTCCTAGGATATCTACCCAACTTAAAGAGGACGGTGATTAGCCCTGGGTCCAGCTTAGGGACAAGGCACAACTAATCATGGATAACGAGACTTGATCAATCTACCTTTCCCGGCATCTTTCTCTAGTGGGTTCCTCATCCGTCGTTTTATGAACTTGCCCTTATGGTCAATGGGCCACCACTGGTCACACATGGGTTGCTTAATGTTGTGTGGCAAATACATCTCCTCTCCGAAAAGATCTTTGACGATACCCTTGGAGGTAGAAGGGATCTCATCATCCGTAAGGAGGTTGTTCCCATCAAGGTCCCCCTGAACAAGGTCTAATACATAGTCGTCTAAGGGCACCCCACTCTGGGGTTCCTCCTCTCCCAAGTCAATATCTTGAGTGCTGCTAGGGTCACCTGATTCCGATGTGCCACATCGGACACCTCTCCATGTTGTGCAGTATAGGACACCAATCCAGTTTGAGGTGCTTAGACCTCCCATCTTTTTAGAGGTGTTTGGACCTCAAAATTCTCTTAAAAGCTATGGAAACCTTCTCAATATGTGTAGACTTCCTCCTTCTCTTACCGCCTTTACCCCTGTAAACGGAGTCTCCCTCCAAGATGGACCAGTAATCATTTTCATTATTAGAACCTTTAACTCTTTTCTTATTTCATGTTGTATTCATTTTTCAATCAGCTCTTCATTAATCTTTCCTTGTGAGATCTCAGGGCTCTCTCTTTCCTGACCTGACATGTCAATATAATGAGGCAGGAAGGTGGGGCCTTAAAATAATAGAATGAATCCTGTGTGAGTTATTGTAATCAAAGTAGGGAAAAGCTCTAACAAAAAGGCTTAAAATTACAAGACCCTTTATTATAAGGTTTCCCTGGGGGCAACCGCTTGATCAATGCCTTGGAATGAGGAGGTAATAAGCGTACAATGCCCCACAGAAACAGCTCATCAAGGAGACATTGTAACTGTAAACTGCCAGCATGACGTATTACAGTGTCTCCCAGACTCGTTTAAAACAAATAGGGTTAAGCCCCATTAAAGATGGCGGCATGCTTTGCACTGGGCCAGCAAAGCTGTTGCCCAGTGTTTCATTTAATTCTTGCCAGTGCATCACTGCCTCTAGGGACGTGTCTGGTGGATTTGACCTACCACGGGAGCTCCAGGGAAGCAGAAGGGGCCCGCGTATCACGAGACAGGCTGCCATGGCAGCCAGCGCACACACTGCAGGGGCCGCTGTAGCCGGATATGCTCAGAGGTTGGCCTCGGCAGTCCAGGCACCCGGAAGCTGAAACTGCGAGGCAGCGGTGCGGATGACGCGCCTCTCAGCGTATGGGAGCATTGTTTCTGACAGTTAATAGTAGAGAGTAACAAGGAACAAGGGAACCCTGTGTGTCAAGAGGGACTGAGTTGATATTAAATAGTAAGCAGAACATAGCCCTTAATAGTTGACCTAGCCTAAATAAATACTAACAGTTTTAGCAAAGTACCATACAAAAGTTAAGCCATAAACAGGAAAGGTGTTTTCATAAATTGGAAACAGTGTGGCAAATTATTGTAAAAAAATGGAATAGTACACAAAGGCAGAGATACAATAACTGTAAAAGCTAAAGGTACTTATCTGTGATGAGTAGCATTTCAAAGAGGCAGATTGTTCTGTTCATGGTCTTATTATATGTTATGATTGTTCTATTCTAGAATGGTTATTTCATGATGTAAAGTTCTTTCAAGTGCTGTGTGGAGTGGCATTAAAGGAATTGTGCATAATGGCAGCCTCCGGTCTTGTAATGAATTTGGAGCATCCGGAAGTGAAGCTCCAGAACATTGGTATATACACCTCTCAGAAGCAGGCTCTGCACCTGACTGTTTTAAAGGTTTTTTTGTTTTGTCAGTGGCAATAGTCAAACCAACTCAAATTGGGTAATACATTTTGCCTCAATGGGGTCAAGACAGACTGCTCAGTTTCTTTAAACCACTGATCATAGAGAATGTGCAACCTGAAGGCTGGAACCAGTAGGTGGACAATGTCCTTCAGCATTTTGAGGTGTTTCATTTCTTAATTTAAATGAAGGAAAGACTACACACCAAACGGGCAGGGAAAGCTAAAGAATCATAGATTAACCTAATAACTGTGCCAGAATTTTGTGTTTCTTTTTTTTCAACATTTTTTTTTATTAGAAAAGAACATTTTTGTTATACAATACAGAGAAAGAGAATGAAATGTAGGACATTGTTATTGTGCTGTTGCAGTTACATTTGGCTTACAGAACATATGTTATGGCATCAAAAAAAAGACCAAAACAGGTGAAAAAGCAGCTTAGAGTCTATGTGTATACGGAGAAGCCACTATTGATGCATAATGCCTCTTTAGCAGAGACAGCATGAAATGTTCAGTGGAGTTTCAGGAATCAAGATATGATATAACAGAAAAGAGAACTAGAAAAACAGGGTAGAGCAAAAGACACCCATAGGAATCTTATGTTTAATGCAATATCTGCAGATATACACAGGCTGAGCGTTTCACCTTGACAACTACAGACCAGTTTCAAGTTTGTGACTAAAATGTATGCACCTTCCAAGCATTTTGTTAGGAATGTAGCCCTAGCCTCCATGTACAAGCAGGCATTTTTTGGAACTATTAAAGACAAGCATTGGCAACATCAGTAGATCTGGCCTTGGCAACCTGTTGCCATGGTACATTTTTATTTTAAGCATATGCAACAAAAAAGTAAAAAGGAGAAAAAAAAGAAACATGCCTCTTAAATATATACAGCAAGCCATATGCTTGAGATAAAAAATGTAAAGTAAATAAAATACCAATTACATAGCAATTTAAAAAAACAGCATAGGTGCTTTCTAGACGGAAGGTCTGTCTACTCAAGAAACTTTCCTATAGAAAACATTTTTGTTTTAATGCAAATCACAGGAAAATATGATCTAAACGGAGCAAAGAAAAAGTACCATTGGCTGTGAATTGAGATTATCTGAAAACACAGTTTTATATCCAGAACGAGTATGCAAAAAGTTAAAAAGAATAAGGAATGTAAAGAAAAAGACATTGGCAAAGTGGTGTGTTTTTCCACCAGCCATGCACTGAAGTGCACTTTTTTTAGGCAGATGTGCACGTGATCAGAGAAATATCCATCACTCACAGGCAAGAGAACAATGCCTGAAGTGATCTTACCCACTGCCCCATGATGTAGTACAGGGATACTCGCAGTCCAGCCGGGGCCGCTTGTGGCCCTCCAGGCCTTTCCATACAGATCCTTGGTGAACAGCAGCACTGGCATGCTGTTTAGCTTGACTCGAAACTAACATTCAGAATGGAAGCCCTGCACCACTTAACCTGGGATACACCCTCATTTCTTTAGGACATTTTACAACAAACGTGTAAAAATGTGATAAAGACTCTTCAAAATTCAAAAATGTGTATTTCTTTATCATGCAGAACCTTTTCACCTTAGTACATCCGATGATATCACTGCAAAGAGAGTTTTTTTTTTATGATAGTTTCCAAACATGAATTTAGAAACTCTCGGGGTGGTCTGGGTTGCTATTATAAATGGACATCATAGTTTATTAAATCAAACATAAGAGAAGGAAAAGGAGGAAAAGTGGGGGGAAAAATAACAATTGCCTATGATCACACAATTTGGTCAAGTGGGGAAGCCGGGACTGATCCCAAGTTTTCTGGTTTCATATTGTGCAACTCAGCTACTACATGTACTTGCTCAGCATCCCCTACACCTACCTTACAAACCCCATATCTCCTGCACGCCACCCTGCTGGTATCAGTGGGGCCCTCGCTCACACCACAGACAACTTTGTGGCCCCTGGGAAATGTTTGTGAATGCTCTGATGTAGTGAGTGGAAGCGAAATGTGAATGCCAGCTGTACAGGCCAATGGATGAAGAAGACTGCTCCAAAGAACCTCCAGGTATGTATATATGCATTTTTATTTATTTATTTATGATTTCTATTACATGAGGGGCCACACTACTAAAGCTGTTTCTAGGCCAGAACTAAAAACATTAAATAGTGGATGTTAAGATAAAAGAATGCTATTCCTGGTTAGGCGCGTCGAATGTGGGAGTTAACATATCCGCATACTTACTACACATGTCACTCAAACATACTAATAAGTGTCCTCGAGAGCACACGCTGCTGAATCCGGGCCCTCCCCTCCCTTTATTCTGTTGTGAAATTAAAACCAGCGACAAAGAGACATTTTAACGAAATGAAAAGGCGCCGAGGCCTTTAGTGACTGAAATGGAAAAATTAATTGCGCCCACATGAGAGTGAAAGGACTGCGTGCAGACGGCTCGACGTGCCCTTGAGCTTCGCGGAAAAACATTATTAGCTACATGTCGTGAAGGCAGATTATAGAGAGCTGACTATTCCAATGCGAGCCTCATAAAATATTAACAGCAAAACACGCAGGCCATATTTATAAAAGTGACTGGAATGCTGAGGGCAGCGCGCGAGGGCCCCGCTTGAAAACCAATAGGGGCCGAGCACGGAGCCCGGCGTGGAGAAATCCAATGACATCGCTTTCCCCGAGGCTTTCCCGGGCTGGAAGCCAGGACCCATAATCCCCCGTCACAATCCTAAACATGTTCAGCGCCGTTAAAGGGGCAGCGAGGCCGGATCCCAGTCTTCCAACAGAGGCGTCTATATATAGACCGGATTGTTTGGGGAGGGGAGGGGGCACACAAGGACCCACAGGTAACATTTTTGGAGTTCCACCTACAACAGGAGATCATGAATACTGTGCATAGGTGTTTTATAGGTGTTTGATGGTGACATATATATATATATATATATGTATGTTCTTCTTCTTTGTTTTTACCAAAAAAAAACAAAGGTTATACTGACGTTACAGTCCGGTAATGAATATGTTGTTAACAACATTACAATTGTGATCTAAAGGAGAACCTGAAATTCACCATGCTCCCGCCATGCACTACTTATGGCCGCAGATATTACAACATTCTTGTTCTATGACATAATTGATGACATCACTGATGACATCTTAACTGACATCATTGATGACATGACAGCAATCCAGAGTAGAAAGCACCATCAACCACTGTCTTCCACCCTTATTCCTGGACCTCGTCATCTTCAACTGCACCGGTTCTGCAAATTTCCACCCAACGCAAAATCAATACACACAGAATGACATAAAACTATTACAGAATGCTCACTCCCCACTCCAAAACAAAAATTCATATCCCCTTCCCTTAATATACCAACCACCCACGCACACTGGTATGTCACAGAACACAGGGATAGAACCAAAAGGAAGCTACACCTCTGAATCACATTCTCGCTCTTGCACCGTATATACTTTCACAATCCATCCCAGATGTCATTACGGACCATTTTACTACACCACATACTCCAACTCCATCTTAGATATTGTTGAAGTTCTCACGAAAACCGACTCATCCTTTTGTTCCTTCACAGTTTTCTCAAACTTACCACATTACCAACTCTGTAATGTACATCCTTGTATCAAAATGCCATTTGTAGCAATTCAACTTCTCTTCCCCCTTCTTTTAACAATATTCCTGTCAATAGTCACCTTCCCATCTCTGCTCACCCATCTATTGTAGATTCCATCATAACCTAGATGTCTTTGCTCTCATCACAGAAAGAGATGCTTTGAGTTCTATCAGTATCATAAATACCCTGAACATTTCCACAACCACCATTCTACACAAAATCTCAGTCTTTCTAGGTGCCTACATACTCACCTTAAATACTTAAAAAAAAAAATTCCACTCCAACAAAACCACTGGCTCTTGTACTACGCAGCCTATTCCTGGTCCAAGATCTCCAGAGACAAACTTCACACAACGGAAAGAGGCAACATCCACTTGCAATACCACTGTCCTAAATACTCTTGAAAAATCTGATAACACTCTTCATTCCCATCCGTGATGAAGAATACTTCCACACACTTTGATTATTACTATAACAGTACTACCACATCCTTCGGCTGTTTGCTCAACACTCTGTATGGTTCAGAAATGTCCAATGCACATTTGAACCACGGTTTTCCAATAAATCCACCTGGGTTAAGTGACAGTTCCTTTGGTACATGTACTTTAGCACTATTTTCACATGCTTTTCAACCTCTTGTTGCACACTCCACCTCACAATCAATTTGTGGCCAGCAGTAAAATTCTTGCAATCTTTTTCTGGAGCTCCTTCCCAAATACCATTTCTGCATCAATGTTTGTCTGGTACCTTATTTTCCCCCTCTCAACAGATGATCAATTCCCCTCTCTGTTCATTCATGACTTTCTTTTGAAACTCAAGAGGAAGGTTCCAAACATCCTTAAAAAAAAGCATTCTTCACCTTTTCCAGCTTATCATTAGTCTCAGATTCCTTTACCATTCATCATCCCCCACACGTTCCAAAGTTTTCAGCTTACCAATCTATTTCCCCCATCACAATCCTCTTCCTCCACTAGTCCTTTCACCACACGATGTGACAGCCAATCCTCCTAGGGATTATCTTTCCCTGCTACATATTCCGCTTAGACATAGTCTTGAGAATGAAAGCCAATACTTTCCAGCTAATAAACAAAAACGACTTTTACACCTCCCCCAAATACCTTGATGTAAAATACATTATTATCCCCTGTCCATTTTGAATCTGACTCCTTAGTGTCCCAGTTCCCTGAGTGCAAGCATCAACTGTCATCCTGGAAACCATGAAGATCAAATAAGGCATCTTTTAAAGAACAAGCAGCTAACTCCCTCAGGCACACTCTCTCTGGCCATTCCTCTGTCTATTCTTCATTAACATTAAACAGCCCTGGTTTTGTCTGCAAACCATCACACAAATGTTGAACAAAATTCTATCAGATGCAATTATGGCCTAAATTGGTCCTGTAGACATTGGAAGATTTACCGCCACTATTACCTTTCTTGTGAATACTATTGCTCTGACTTGAGCTTCAACTCTTGCATGTCTCACGTATGTCCCAAATGTGTTACACTCTCCACCTTACCAAGATTTTTTTTATTTTTCAAGAGCACCTAATGCCACTGTATACCAGCATCTTAATCTAATCCTTAGTCGTCCAGTAATCTAGTATGTCGGCTTGGAAATAGCGGACCTCTGCGTCTCCCCAGCACAAATGTTACTTATCACCTCTCTCCTCACCAATGTTCCCCATCACTCTTTGCAACCACTGCCCCAAGCCTATGTGTCTAAACTCATAGGCCCCTTCTGCATAACGTATAATGTATGGTCGAAGGACGTCCTAATGGACCTGAGCAACACATTTCTATCTCACCTCAATCTACTGAGGGACAGGACTCATTTAGAGTCCAAAAGATGGGAGTGGCTGAATATGGGACTTTGGGAGAGAGTTAGTTTGATCAAGATGATGGTACTCCCTAAGCTAGTATATATCTTCAGTATCGGCAACTGGTCACGCCCTCGAAAAAAGATATGAGCTCCTTGTTCATGGAGATGCAGGGAAGTGATACATGTAAAGTGCAACCTGCTTCTAGAAGGCCATATTTCAACCAAAGATGGAGATCTTAATGGCCATTACACAGGGGTGTGCAACCAAGGACCGTTGCCATGGACCCCCTTCTACGCAGTGTCCCGCTCTACACTTACAACAGAGGAGAAGAAAGCGAATGACGCACCATGAAATCAATATAACTAACAAGGAAGGGCCATGACCTGATTTCAGCCTCAGAAGCCTGCTTTCCTGGTAATTTTTTTCTTCTTTTTGAAGTGGTAGAGAAGAAATTCTCTCTGAAGCATTTCCACAGGACGTGTACAATGTCCCGAGAGTTACACTGCAGTGTGCAACTTCCTCCTAATTCAACAAAGACAAGACAAGCCAATCATTTTTCCTTTTGCATAGTAACCCTCATTTTACTATCAGCCCCAAAGACAGAGTGAGGATATTTGAAGGACATGGCAAGGATAGACAAGGAAGAGGGTTTTGCAGTTGTTAATTTGAGCCGGTGGTTTTCCGGGGCTCAGTACCGACGCTTAATCATCAACACACATTCATTTTCGGTGGACACAGGGAAACTCACCCAGAATCACAGGATGTTGAGGTGATGCCGAGACTCAAACCTGGTTCCCCAGCTCAAAAGTCAGCAGGACAAGGGGACGAATGAGAGGAGATTAATGAAGTGGCGATGGATGGAGATGGGTGAAAGGAGGAGAGTGAAAGGAGGAGAGTGATGGGAGAGAGGGGGCGAGGAAAAGGATTAAAAGAATAAAGTATAAACGTGTGTCAGAGGCTTTGAGAGAAGTAGAAAAGGAGGAGCAAAGAGGTAGGCTGACGAAATGAACACAGCTGAGTCTCGAAATAATGAGGAGGGTTGTGCAGTTCACAATTTACACCCTTCAGAAAACTTTCCAGGTTTTCCTTTGCCAAGTTTTTTCTCTTCCTAGCAAGATCATTTTCTCCTTAACATCACCCAGCCAAGCCAGTGTTATTCACACTACTTTCTTATGTGTCATGATTCCGTGCTGAAAACGAACGCTGACATTTCTGTGTAAGTGTGCATTTTGCAGAGCAGTTCTGCAGGGAAGGACATCAACTTTCTTTTTACCAAGTATACCTTTTGCATCAGTGCTTTTGTATTGTTAAAGGTCTGCGACATAAATAGTCACCGAAAAAACGATTTTCATGCTGATGTACTGGTTCCCCAGCTCCGAAGTTGGCAGCTCTGGCTGTTAGGCCACATCCCTTTCCCACTTGTAGGGTTTGGTGGCTCTGTGTTAGGCAGTGTTACAGGAGAAATGGGCTGGTCGAAACTGCCACCTGACGAAAGCCCCAGCACTACTTTTTTTTTTTTTTACAAGTCAACCACTGGGGATTTGAAAGATGGGGCTAAAGTACTAACGAAGACAACGTTTCTATGTTATAGCAAACACATCATTCCTGTTGGGGCAGTCTTAAGGTCCAGCAAATTAAACATAAGAAATACGTAACCAGCGAATGCAAATTGCCCTCATCCACTTGCCATGGTGAGCCATTTTTGTAGTGCAATAGTGTTTTGACGGCGAATTGGGTAATAACTGATCTTCCCACTACCCATTGGAAACCCACTGGGTAGTGGGAAGATCAGTTTCTGTATTTGAGAGTCTTCGACTGCGCCTCACCTTCTGGAAAAGTGGTGTGCCCGCCCTGCTTTCTGCACAGCGAGGCCTGTCACTCAACCTGCACTGAACCCTAAGGATGGGTCTGCTGATGCACCACATCGGATATAGCATACCTGTGCCATTGCTGGCGGTAGTTTTGCTATTACTGCTGATGGGCCCATCTCCCTTTCTAATGCCCCTACATTTTAATCATATTAAATGCTGTTCCCAAGTCATCCACCGAGGAAGCCCATGACGTTGCCAAAGGTTTCATCCTCCATGTCTGCAGCCTGTTATAGCTGTCATGCCAGAGTCTGAAAATATCTTGCAGGACTGCAGCCTCCTCGCCGGCAACATGGTGCTCGCCAGATCCTGGCCCTCACTGAAGTCTTAGACCTGCTGACAACTCTGGGCCACGCCTCCCAGAAGGTCACCGCTCAGCACCCACTGCCACCATCAGTAGCAGAAAGATGGGAGCCCCAACACACAAGCTGCCTTGGGACACAGGCTGCAGGGGTGCATAGGGAGATGAACGGAGGGCAGCCTTAGCTTCAATGGTGAGGTCAGTGAAGATGAGCAGAAAGGAGGGGAATGTCTTGCTTTCCACAGAAGGGAGAGAAGGAGACATCGCGGCTTAGACGCACTGAGCCATTCGCTTCAATTTGGGGGACCTTGAAAAGTCCCCAGGGAGCTGCTTCTTCATGTGTTGACCTCCAATCATTTTAAGTTTCCTAAGCTTATCTTTTTCACGACTTTTCAGAATACGGATGTTACAGCCATGTACCCCAATCCCTCCTTTCATACAGTGGTGTTCATATTTATTTATTTATCTATTTATTTAATGCATTTTTATATAGCGCTGACTTTACCCAAAGGGGTCAGAGCGCTTCACAAAAGAACCAAGTACGTTACACGAGGAGAGGGTTACATATTTACACGTTACAGATACGTTACATGAGGATAATTGTACATATTTACACGTTACAGATATACATAGATTGCACCCCTCCTATGTCTGGGTTAAGGGAGGTGGAGGCGGAGTGCCGAATAAAGCGCCCTGGCTGGCTGTGACCTGTGTGTGCCTCAGACTGTCTCTCCTGAGGCTTGCCCGATGCCGAGTGCCTGTGGCCGCTGTCCGATCGGGTTACAATGGCACTAGGTAAGTGCCCTTCCATTTCTGGTGCTTAGCAGATGTTTTAAGATCTTCTAACAGTTTCTTGTTGCTCAAATGGGTGTCATTTCTGATAATTATATGTTTCCCTCATTTTCATTGCTTGATTTTGCTCGCGAGAAAGTGTCACTCATAGTTGTTTAAATGTCACTCAGAATAACGCTGAAATTATGAAAATGTTACACATAGCTATCTGAAACCATGGTGGTTATCTATAGTTAGATCACTTTGTCTCACCATTCATGTCCCGTTTGCATCCCTGCATATAATTCCTCTGCACCACCCTTCCTACCTTTGCCTCCCTGCCTCCCTTGCTACCTCGATGCTGCTGCCACCTGCAGCTTCCTTCTGAGGAAGAGGAAGAGCGAGCAAGAGGGTAGCAGAGAAACAGAAAGAGAGGAAGAGATGTACAGAGACACAGAAAGACGGACTGGGAACCAAAACCGGCCTCGGCAAAATGCTCGGCCGGGCGAAGGTTGGGGGTGCGACTGAGCTCTTTGCCGGGGCCAGTTTTCGGCCGATTTTGTTGCAGGGCCGATTTTGCATAAACGGCCCTATAACAAAAACGGCCCCCAGGGGACGAAAACCGGCCCCCACCCTTGCGGCGCACCAGGGGATTGCCCGGTGCCCGTAACGGCCAGTCCAGCCTTGGACACAGACAGAGAGAGACAGACAGATAGGCATAGACAGAGGAAAATGTGAATTGAAGGATAATATTTACTAAAATAAACAATTGCTGAAAGTAGCATAGCAAGGGGGGCAGCAAGAGTTTTGGGGGCGGCGGCCTCCTCCTGATTCTACCTGCGTCTTGGGGGCGGCAATCTGCCCCCCCACTCTACATATGGGCCCTCGCGGGGCGAATCTCGTCAGCAAATCCCGCTCTTCAACGGGCCGCCGCGGGGAGGCAAAAGCAGGGACCGCCATGGGCGGCCATAAGGCTAGCTACGCCACTGTTTGATGAGCTCCTCGGAAGAGTTCAAAATGTATCTGTTGAATGCATATTTCAAGCCACGAGGCCTGGGGGTCTGGCAACAATTTCTTGATTTTTCAAGGCTGGGGGCCATATTACGGGAAGTGCCCCATGACTGCAACGGGCATTTGTGCCTGCTTTTTGCACCTCTGGGGCACCTCAGTATTAAAAAAAAGGGGCCACGAATACTTGTTCGGCTGCTTCTGTATTATGGAACGAATGGCCTCATGCAAATGATGAAAACGTTTGCCTTTGCCCTTACAGTATTACATTCGTGGGTGCAGCAGCAAAGAAGCTGACAATAGGAAGATTGATTGTGTGCCACTGGTGGTACCCCTCACCCACCCCCATGACTACACACCAAGCTGAGGACAACACCCAGGGGAGGGGCATGGACGGCAGAAGGAAGAATTCTATCTAAATTAGTAGAAAAATAAAGTGAAACAGCCCAAAGTATCATAAAGAGATAGAAAATTCAAGAAAGAGGCATTTTACAAGATTGTTCAAAGTCAAAATGGTTTTTTTGCTGAATCAGAAAATTACTTTAGTCCTTTTCAGGTGCAATCCTGGGCATGCTCTCAAACTGGGCTAAGTTGACCCCGATATTCACCCTCACTAGAGTTCTCATCAGTGATGCCATGAACTGTCTTTTCTTTAGTCCAGTAGTATGTCAGTTTAACCCCTCATTCCAACGTGAGCTGACATGTATAATCATTTTTGAAGAGAATGTTAGTGTTCGATGAAGGAAAAACTTACAATGAGACCCATCAAAAAATCTTCTCATTTTCATATTTCTTTTAGGTCAGGGGTAGTAGACAGGCAGAAAAGTACAAAAAACTGCACAAAAGGCAAAGTCTGCAGACACACTGGCCAGGAGAAGCTGGGCCAAGAACAATTTACCCATCTCCACAGAAGAGACGATGTACCACAAGCATACACCCCCACATGATCTAAGGTGAAAGAAATCCTCCTGAGTAATTGTCATGGAATTATGTAAAATATGTCTGTGCGTGCTTCCTCAGAAGACACAGCACATAAAAGGAAATGCAGCAGTGGCCAGGAAGCAGCCAGAATTCACTCCATGTATTTACTTTGGCACCACCCCACCCCTGATTTGTGCCAATAAAGTCATTAGTCTTGTAAAGGAAAGATTTGAGGACAGCCCGGATTCCGAGAGGCCTATAAATAAGGACCTGCTGACAAATTGTTTAATTCCAAAGAGTGCATCATTGTTAAACAGGGAAAGGTGCGCGAGGCAGGGGAAACTGGGGGCAGACAGCAAACCGAGGCCTGTTTTTAAGGCAGAGAAGTCAGTGCAGGCCTTTCAAATGCCGCCTCCCAATCTCAACATGCAACAGGTTCAGATATATACATGTGCGATATATATGGTGTAGTGGTGTGGCTCACTGGTTAGAGGCGGCAGACCCGGAAGCAGAGGTCGGCCCGGGACCAGGGTTCGATTCCCGACACGGCAGGGTCTTGGGCCATGGTCAGCGAACTCGATAATTCTCGCCTCGGTGCCTACTCCAACCATGGGACCCACCCAGCAACTCTGGGCAATAACTTGCTTAATCTCTACTAACGGCGCTGGGCCGGGGATGCTTGTCTTCACCTTGGAGATGCCCAGGAGGGACCATCTCACAGGGAAAGCCAGGATGGGCCCCCCAGCGGTATATAGCGCCGAGACGCCCCTTGCTGGGGCAGCTGTGCGCTTTACAAGTATACGACATATCAGAAACAAAATGCATTTTTAAGTTTACTGAGCTGACTATAACTTGCGCCCTGCCCTGCACTATTTATGACGTCATTGATGACATCACTAATGACATATCAAGGACTTCATTGATGACATCATCCACCATGCTGCTGTTCATTTGACTCTAGAAACCATTATAGCCATATGTGCCTATATAAAAGAATGAGATCTGTTTTTACCAATCTTCTGCAATAATGGGTCCGGTTTTAAGTCCCTTAGATCCTTTGGCCAAGCAAAGGTTCAGAGCCAGCTTACCAATGGGAGCCAGGGTACCTGGTGGACTTTAAAACACAAACCACCCGCGCATTACGAGGATGGTGCATTCTGGGCAACGATGAGTCTTGTGAGACTACAGGATTATTCGTTAATGAGCTCCAAACCCCTTTTCATGGTAAATAGACTCACACGAATCCCCACTATAAATTTTTAAACTTTATTATAATCAATGTCTTAATCTAGTGCAGGTAGTACATATATGGACCTCCTTTTATGGGCGTTGGTTTCATGGACCATCAAGGACAAACAACAAAGACTTAAAAAAGCAGGTGGTTAGGAGGTGGAAACTTGGTGTGTTGTTTGCAGTCTTCTGCGAAGTATAGCCCAGTGTTCGGCCCACTCGACCATCTGGCCCAACTCAGGCTCAGAGCTAACTTACCAGCTGGAGACAGGGAACCTGGTGGACAGTGACCCACAAACTATCTGTGCATTACATGATGAAGAGGCGTTCTGGGCATTGATCAGTCATGTGACACTACAAGAGAGAGAGAGTGATCTCCGAAACTCCTTTTACCACGGATGGACACACACAAACCCACAATACATATTTAAGACGTTATTAAAATCAACATTTATATATAGTGCAGATAATATGTATCACCAGAACTATAAAAACAAACATATAGGGGCAATAAAAGCAGTTCATAAGCCAATTATTAAAATGAATCATTCCACAGTGACAGTGTTTCAGATGTTTATTGCACTGAATGATGGAACTAGTCACTAGTCACCAACCCCTCCTTTCTAGCTTCTAGTTAAGCTGTTTAGCACCAAATGTACCTGACTGAGTTTCTTGAGGCGGTCTCTATCCTGACTACCTTAGCTTATCAACACGCCTTTTCTTCCATAATTCTAGAAGGACGGTGTAATAAATTGGGTTGTTAGTTGACTGAGGTGTGCGCCCAGGTCAAACAGCAACCACAATCCTTGTCAGGGTGAGGCACAAGCCAACCCTAAATTAGCCTGTGCTCAATATTCCGGTAGCGTGGATCAAAGCAGTCAGAATTAATTTAGAGGCAATGTGTAAAGTATTTGTGCAAAACTTCAAGCAGTAATAAAGGGACAACACCACATAAAAATGATCCTACACCAGCGGTCTTCAATCTGTGGGGCGCGACCCCCAGGGGGGTCGTGGAGTCCTGTGAAGGGGGTCGCAGATTCTGCAGAGTGCAGTTCCAGGCATTGGGCTGAGGGTGCTCACGGCGGAGGCCTAATTCACACCGAGGTGTGAAAAACATCAACGCCTCATTAAGAAGTAAAAAGGTCTTTTAAAAACCTGTCAAGTACTTGGGTGTGACTGTGTGTGTGTCCCTGAACTGCTGTTACAGCCGGGCTCACATACACGAGCTGGGGAAGGGGGCTGGGGGTGGGGTCTGGGGGAGCAGGCTGTACTGTAGCCCTTTGAGTTCAATGGATGTTGCACACCTGGAGCTGTGGGTCCCGTGACACGTCCCCTGCCCCCAGCAGGGTGGCACACAGATGCCCTCCCATGAGTGGGAAAAAAGAATGAAGATGACGCAGAGAGATACTGATTCCCCCCCCCCCCCCTCCCCCCATGAGAGAGGCACAGAAAAGGTGGGTGGATGAATGATGGGTGGATGGATGGATGAAAGGCTGAAGGATGGATGGATGTGTGAAAAGGTGGGTGGATGAATGATGAGTGGATGGATGAATGAAAGGGTGGATGGATGAATGATGGATGTATGGATGGTAGGATGAAAGGGTAGATGGATGAAGGATAGATTGGTGAAGGATAGATGTATGGATGGAAGAATGAAAGGGTGGACGGAAGAACGGATGGATGAAAGGGTGGATGGATGAATGATGGATGGATGTGTAAAAAGATGGGTGGATGAATGAAGGGTGAATGGATGGATGAAAGGGTGGATGGATGAATGATGGATGTATGGATGGAAGGATGAAAGGGTGGATGGATGAAGGATAGATTGAAGGATAGATGTATGGATGGAAGAATGAAAGGGTGGACGGATGATGGATGGATGGATGAAAGGGTGGATGGATAAATGATGGATGGATGGATGGGAGGATGAAAGGGTGGATGGATGATGGATGTATGTATGGGTGGGAGGATGAAAGGGTGAATGGATGAAGGATGTATGTATGGATGGGAGGATGAAAGGGTGGATGGATGTATGGATGGATAAAAGGCTGCATGGATGAATGATGCATGGATGGATGTGTGAAAAAGTGGGGGGATGAATGATTGGTGGATGGATGAAAGGGTGGGTGGATGGAAGGATGAAAGGGTGGATGGATGAAGGATAGATTGGTGAAGGATAGATGTATGGATGAAAGAATGAAAGGGTGGACAGATAAGGATGGATGGATGAAAGGGTGGATGGATGAATGATGGATGGATGTGTAAAAAGGTAGGGGGATGAATGATGGGTAGATGGATGGATGAAAGGGTGGGTGGATGGATGGATGAAAGGGTGGATAGGTGAAGGATGGATGGGAGGATGAAAGGGTGGGTGGATGAAGGATGTGAATATGAAAGGGTGGATGGATGTATGAATGGATAAAAGGTTGCATGGATGAATGATGGATGGATGTGTGAAAAGGTGGGTGGATGAATGATGGGTGGATGGAAGGAAGGGTGGATGGGTAAAGGATGGATGTATGGATGGGAGGATGAAAGGGTGGATGGATGTATGAATGGATAAAAGGTTGCATGGATGAATGATAGATGGATGTGTGAAAAGGTGGGTGGATGAATGATGGGTGGATGGAAGCAAGGGTGGATGGGTAAAGGATGGGTGAATGGATGGATGATGGATGTATGGATGGATGTGTGAAAAGGTGGGTGGATGAATGAAAGGGTGGATGGATGAATGATAGATGTATGGATGGAAGGAGGAAAGGGTCGATGGATGAAGGATAGATTGGTGAAGGATAGATGTATGGATGGAAGAATGAAAGGGTGGGCAGATAAGGATGGATGGATGAAAGGGTGGATGGATGAATGATGGATGGATGGATGGATGTGTGAAAAGGTGGGGGGATGAATGATGGGTAGATGGATGGATGAAAGGGTGGGTGGATGGATGGATGAAAGGGTGGATAGGTGAAGGATGGGAAGATGAAAGGGTGGATGGATGTATGAATGGATAAAAGGTTGCATGGATGAATGATGGATGGATTTGTGAAAAGGTGGGTGGATGAATGATGGGTGGATGGAAGGAAGGGTGGATGGGTAAAGGATGGATGTATGGATGGAAGGATGAAAGAGTGGATGGATGAAGAATGGATGTATGGATGGAAGGATGAAAGGGTGGATGGATGGATGTGTGAAAGTGTGGGTGGATGAATGATGGAGGGATGTGATGAGGTCTAACAGGCGCATTTATGGTTGTCAAAAGTTGATGATGAGGAGTACCAGTTTCTAGAAACTTTTGTCGGAAGGGGGTCCTTACGCCTAAAAAGGTTTTACAAGGGGGTCTCGGCATCAAAAAGTTTGAAGACCTCTGTCCTACACCAAGTTAGTAAAATAGAGCTTTCTTTAATAAATAAAAAAAAGACCAAAACAGAAAAAATCCAATCATTAGAACCAGAGATATGCAATTTTAAAGATTTTAGTGAAAATAACGCCAGCAATCTCAAAGCTCCATCTGTGGATATCTGGTCACGGTGGACTGGGACAAAGTCACAAGTTTAGGACTGCCACGATGGAGCACAGGTCGGCTACAGGGACCCAGTTAGGCCTGCTGAACAGAGAACTTCAAATACTGGTTTGCGGGGTGTTGCGAGGACCATTATGATTCGCCATGCAGCTGAAGCGATGTAGCGCTTCAAAGTTGCGATAAGGTGATCATGCGAGGTCCTGCGTCGTCGAGGGCTTGTGCAAAGTCTGGGGTTGAGGATGCACCATGCAGTTGGGGTAATGCGCCAGCTCAGAGAAGCTGCAGCAGTTCTTCCTCCTGGCCGAGAATCCACAGGTCCAGAAGTGTACTGAAAAGTTGATGTCAGTATTCATACCCAATTGTGCCTTTGAGTGGGGAAAAGTTTCTAGAGGCAGGCCTTTGAAGTGCACAGGTTTCCTGCCTTCCTGGTCGTAACTCCAGACTAATTACAGGGGATATGCATTCCTTTGTGTGGTGGTAGAAAACAGCCTATTCAAGTGTGCGTGGGGCTGTGCCAAGCTTCTCCCTACTATCCTGCCAGTGATGGCCCATGCATGCACATCTAAGTTCCCTATTGTGTGTGGCTCTCTAGAAAGAATACACAAAACCCAACTGTCAACTACACTCAGTCATGTGGCCCAGAGACAGACTGCAAGCATCAAATGGTTAAGCCAGGAAAATGTCAACTTTCTAAACAAGCATTGGAAATGCAATAGGTCTCGCATTAGAAAAGTTGGAGCTATTGGTCTTGTAAATGACAAATATTTTATTTATTTGTTGGTTTTTGAAATAGCTAAATTGATAGCTTTGTCATTTACAACGCCAATAGTTATAACTTTCGCGAATGTGACACCTATAGCATTTGGAATGCAACATGTTTTGTATTTACGTGACATAGATGGCAGCTGTGGTCGTTAGGGCACATCTCTAGAGAGCAGGAGAGTGCAGCAGGGGAGAGAAGCACAGCAATGCAATAGGTCTCGCATTAGGAAAGTTTGAGCTATTGGTATTGTTAAGGACACATTTTTCATTTATGTGCTTGTTTTGAAAATTGCGAAATTAATAGCTTTGTTATTTACAATGCCAATAGTTTTATCTTTCGCAAATGTGACACCTATTGCAACACAATATGTGTTGTAGCACTGAGTGGTGTGACGGTGAGTGGGTGTGTGAGGGTGAGTGAGGGTGAGGGAGGGTGAGGGTGTGTGAGGGTGAGTGAGGGTGTGTGAGGTGGTGAGGGTGAGGGTTAGGGGGTGTGAGGGTGAGAGGGTGACTGAGTGTGTGTGAGGGTAAGGGGATGAGGGTAAGGGTGTGTGAGGGAGAGGGGGTGATGGTGAGAGGGTGCGAGGGTGAGGGTGGGTGAGGGTGTGTGAGGGTGTGAGGGTGAGTGAGGGTGAGGGTGTGTGAGGGTGAGGGTGAGTGAGGGTGTGTGAGGTGGTGAGGGTGAGGGTTAGGGGGTGTGAGGGTGAGGGTGAGAGGGTGACTGAGTGTGTGTGAGGGTAAGGGGATGAGGGTAAGGGTGTGTGAGGGAGAGGGGGTGATGGTGAGAGGGTGCGAGGGTGAGGGTCGGTGAGGGTGTGTGAGGGTGAGGGGGTGTGAGGGTGAGTGAGGGTGTGCGAGGATGAGGGGGTGAGGATGAGTGAGGGTGTGTGAGTGTGGGTGAGGGTGTGTGGGATTGAGGGGGATGAGGGTGAGGAGGTGTGAGGGTGAGGAGGTGTGAGGGTGATGGGGTGAGGGTGTGAGAGGGTGTGAGGGTGAGTGAGGGTGAGATGGTGTGAGGGTGAGATGGTGCAAGGGTTAGGTACAGACAAACACTCAGGATGGCTCCCCGAAGCCATGGGTCCCTTACCTGCTCTGGACACGGCGCTTTGGGTGACTGCTCTGATCATCAATGGCAGTTGCTACAGATAACAGCTCCGTCCAAGCCTTCTGCTTCTGCTTTCGGGTGACTGCTGTGCCCTTTGATGGCGAGGGCAGAGGAGAGCAGCTCCGCCCGAGCCTCCCACTTCTATTGCTGCTTTCAGGTCCAAAGCATCATCACCGAAAGGAGCACATTAACAGCGTGCAGAAGCTATGGGCTACGCTGGGCCCCTGATATATGTCGCGCTGCAGCACCGGGCCTGAGTAAAACGGGTGTTGTGGTTATATCAAACAAATGTATGTTGACCAAAGCAGGGTCAAGCCTTCTGCTTATGCTGCTGCTTTCGGGTGACTGTTGTGCCCGTTGATGGTAGTGGCCGAGGAGAGCAGCTCTGCCCGAGCCTCATGCTTCCGTTGCTACATTCAGGGCCAAAGCACCATCGTAGAACGGAGCAGATGAACGGCGAGTATCAGCTATTTGGGCTACACTGGGCCCCTGATGCATGTCACACTGCGTGACCTACCAGGCGGCAATGGGTGCCATGGCTGTAAATTCTTTTTAAATGATAAACGCAGGGGGCGCACTAAAATGGTGCCCCTGTATGTTTCACTTATGTGCATGGCGGCCGTGAAGCGTGCGCCCATGGTAAACAAGACGGAGGGGGAAGACGGAGGGGGAAGGCAGAGAAGGGGGAGGAGAAATGCGACACGGCGGGCAGGGGAGGGGGCGGAGTGGGAGAGGAGTGCTACAGAGAGGTAAGTACTGGCTTTCGTACACTAGTGATCGAGACCCATACAAAAGGTACCCATGCAACGCACAAACCTAAATGAATACAAAACGAATGCTTCCAAATAGATGAATTGCATAATCCGAAACAAAACTCATTCATGGTTTGAATCAATACATTTTCTGGTACGGTGTGCCTTTAATTAATGGATTTAAACGAATTTACTGTGCAAAGCTATTACAAGCATGTCAGTCCCAGGTCCTACTTCTAGAGCAGTCAACACCAAGGAACATGCCAAAAGTTAATTTCCCACAATTTCCAATAAGCACAAAATGCGTATATAAAAAGGAAGTAATATTCTTCAGTCGCCTACCCATATAATTCGGCCCAGGAGTGGTAAGCACGCGAGGGGCCACTTAAAAGTTATCTTCATGAACCTCCACAAAAAATAGCAAGTTCCTTGGTATCAGCGTGACGAACCAAAATAATGAATTTTAAAGGTTGTGCTGATGTGCATGGCGGCCGTGAAGCGGGCACCCATGGTAAACAAGACGGAGGGGGAAGACGGAGGGGGAAGGCAGAGAAGGGGAAGGGGGAGGAGAAATGCGACACGGCGGGCAGGGGAGGGGGCGGAGCGGGGAGAGGAGTGCTACAGAGAGGGAAGTACTGGCTTTCGTTCACTAGTGATCGAGACCCATACAAAAGGTACCCATGCAACGCACAAACCTAAATGAATACAAAACGAATGCTTCCAAATAGATGAATTGCATAATCCAAAACAAAACTCATTCATGGTTTGAATCAATACATTTTCTGGTACGGTGTGCCTTTAATTAATGGATTTAAACGAATTTACTGTGCAAAGCTATTACAAGCATATCAGTCCCAGGTCCTACTTCTAGAGCAGTCAACACCAAGGAACATGCCAAAAGTTAATTTCCCACAATTTCCAATAAGCACAAAATGCGTATATAAAAAGGAAGTAATATTCTTCAGTCGCCTACCCATATAATTCGGCCCAGGAGTGGTAAGCACTAAGCACGCGAGGGGCCACTTAAAAGTTATCTTCATGAACCTCCACAAAAAAAAAAAAAAAAAGGACCCTCGCAAATAGCAAGTTCCTTGGTATCAGCGTGACGAACCAAAATAATGAATTTTAAAGGTTGTGCTGGGAGAGAGAGAGTGGGGAGGAGAGTAGGAGGAGGAGGGGGGAGGAGAGTAGGAGGAGGAGGGGGGAGGAGAGTAGGGGAGGCACGGCGAAGTGAAGAGACAAGACGGAGGGAAGGCAGAGAAGGGGAGGGGGAGGAGAAATGCGACACGGCGGGCAGGGGAGGGGGCGGAGCGGGGGTGTGGGAGGAGTGCGCCTTGAGGGAAAATACGGCTGGGGGCATGTGCACGCGCTTTTAGGCTCAATGCGCATGCGCATTGAGCTTAAAAGTCACGGGCACTGCAAGGAATCGCCACGATTCCTTGCAAGTTAGGTAAAGAGTGGTTAAGCCCCCATAGTCTCGCAAGCTCGATGCGCATGCGCATCGACAGGCGAGACCTAAAACTGCACCAAAGACACCAAACATGACTGGTTAACTGTTCCTATTTGGAAATTACAGCTTTTTAAATGTAATAAGCTAAATCCAATGTTATCCTATGGGAGAAAAAACGATTTTAAGTGTTTTTCACTACCAGGACATGTAAAACTTAAAAGTACATGTCCTACGTTTTAAATACATTTTATCCTTCCCTCTGGACTGTCCAGGGCCAACCCAAGGGATGCATATAGCAATACCAAAAGATAAAAAGATGATGGACAGAATGCTGAACATTGTCAAACTCACCTCCAGCCACAGATCTGAGTGAAATACATTGTTGTTTTGCTCACCATGCCACCCCAGCTCTGACCTAGCCATATGCAAATCATCTTCACCCTGCTCTCCATGGGAGCAGTCTAGCGGAACTGCCAGGCCAGGCCCTCCCTGGACCGGAAACAAGCGACATTGGACCAGTCTTGGGGTATCGTCCCTCATCAGCCAGTCTAGATTGAATCCAGTGGCACAGTGAGCATGCAACCCATGTCTGGGCATACCCTTCCCACTTAGGGCGACAATTGCAAAACAAAAATATGACTGACAGGATATTGAACTTTTGTCAAAGATTCACCCCCAGACACACATCTGGGTTAAATCTATCATTTTTCTGCTCACCGTGCCACCCCACTTTGGACCTAGCCATATACAAATTTGTCTTGACCCTGCTCCTCATAAGAACAATCCAGCCCAAACTGCCAGGCCAGGTCCTCCGTGGACTGAAAACAAGCATCTTGGGACTGGTTTCAGGGATAACATACATGCATTAAAAGGGAAGGCTTGGACCTGGCATAAGGTTTACTTTGCCAGGTCGAAATGGCAGTCTAAAAACTCCACAATCACAGGCTACAATGGCAGGCATGTTTAATGTGCTACTTAAGTGGGTGGGTGGCACAATCAGTGCTGCAGGCCCATATGGCCTTGGTATTGCCGAGTACCCTCCCAGGTATTGGTCAGTTACCCCCCATATATGATCCCTCTCCCTCCTGAGGTATCGACATTAAAACATTCAACACAATTCAATTGGTTTTTGGATTAGGGGTCTAAAACCCTGGCCGTATTTTATTAAAAATAATAAAACATACTGAAACATAATTCAAAATTCAAATCATTAAAAAAAATGTACGCAGAAAACATCAACATATTCACTCTCATTTGTCTTACAGTTTTTTACATGATTTATGGCTATCCTTAACATGAACCTGATACATAACCATACCTCACTTAAACTGGAACATGCACATTTTTCTCTGCGTATCCTGGATTAGCCTAACTGCAAGGTCATGATTGTTCCCCAGTAATTGACAGGTCCCCTTTACCGGAGTGACCTTGCGCAGGAGGCCCATGTGCCCAGCACTCTTTTTGCTGGCACCCCCTACACCCTTCCAACCTAACTCCCAGGGGCTGATGTTATGCATGTTATGCCATGTTGGCGCCCAATGCGCCTCGCATGGGTTGGCCCAAGCTGACTACCGGAAGCGGAAACTCCCTACCCCCTGGCTGATGTTTATGCATGTTATGTCATGTTGACGCCCAATGCTCCTGCTCAGGGGTTGGCCCAAGCTGCCATCGGAAGCGGAACTCCCTCCCCATTGCACCCTTCAGCTGCGCACGCAACCTGAAGTGTGATGACCCCCAGGCGTCCCCATTAAGCAATGGATTGCCTAATAAGAGGTGTAAAATTAGACCTATCAATCATGACCTTACTGCCACAGGCCAGTATAGTTGACCGACTATCTGGCCCCCCCAAAGCTGCTAAATCCAATTCATACCCTGCGTGCTGCCTCTACCATCCTGCGTAGCATATTCACCAGGAACGAGGCATTCCCCAATTTGGAGAGGCGGACACCGTCTTGAAAAAAGGGAACATTCCCCCCCATGATGCACCCATGTGGAATAGTCACCAAGTTAGGAGTCCTGAACAGCCTGTCAATTCTCTTATAGATCTTGACAGATTTACCCTCCCATTGAAACTTGGGATCATGTGTGATCATACTATACTAGACTGCGAACATTGCTCAGCTAATCATCCCACATGCGTGAGTATAGCCTCCCCCACTCTTTTCCTGCCCTGGTGTAGCAGATCGTTTCCCCCCAGATGAAGTAACACCACCGTAGGTGACACTGGGGATTCAAGACACAAAGGACCAACCGATCTCTGGGACTGATGCAACCTTAAACCATTTTTCCTTGACCGGGGATTGATACTAAACCATTGTTGAGCGGGTGTACCATAGCACTCCCTAGGGGCAGAAACCCCCAGGGCCACAGTCTGCCCAATGCAGCCCTCAACTGGGCCAATGCAGCCCCCCTCTCCCTGAACACCAAACAGGTCAGCCGGCAGTCTGCTTTTCCCGCCCGGCTGCGTATCCACCTGTGGAATAGACATATTTCAGGAATGCCTCATGTGTGAGCGGCCACATACCATATATACCAGCATCTCTGTAACCCCTTCCACATCCGCCGAAGCTGATGAGGTTACCACTTGCTGTTTCAACTCCTCACACCTTTCTCCTGCATCAACAGGAGAATACGAGAGAACAGGAGTTAAAATCAGGATCCCACAACAAGCATACTCTTACCTTGCACCCGTAGAAATCGGGTCCCACCCGGCAATACTCTGCGTCCGCTGGCATATTGGTGGCTGCCCCAATCCAGGAAGAATGGGTGGGGTCTACTCATTTCAAATGCTCCTTGTACCATTGTCAATATGACAATGCTGATTGGGCGCCTAGCGACCCCTTGGGGCCTTGTAGCTGCTGCTACCCCCTCCGAGCTCATTGCCCTGTGCAAGTGTGATCGCAAGTTATCACTGAAATAACATGACCTTAAGATCTCAAGTCCTTTTGTTACCCATCATTGCTCCAAGGTGTGTTAGTCTAACAGGCTGACAGCTCCTATAGTGCACGACTTTTTAAATGAAGTCTTATGCCCAGGAAATTGCTGAGGCTGTATGCCACGGCCCACCCTATACCCCTAAGTTGGCCTTCAACACTTGTGGTCTAACTTAAAGCACTATGCACCATTCCACCGAGGTGCACGCTCATTACCAATGGCTGTTGTCAGTGACATCATGTTACACCAAGTGAACCCACCACGGAGCAGAGAGTTACTCTGCAACATAGTCTGACTCGTCCCAGCGGTATATGTCAATGTTGAATGCATCAGCCGGTAGGTAATTAAACATTCTCCTTTTGCAGGCATTCTGGGATTCTGCACATTCTACCCACCTGCGTTATGCAGCATAAAGAGGCTATGGATTTGTCTGATGCAAACTGGAGTCTCCACACGTTTTGGACAGTGTTTCTATATCACCTGCCTTAAATCAACTGACACCAGGCAGCAGAAAAACTGAGACAACAGTTGTGCCGGAAAGGCCTAGTATGGGAAGCGGTGACGGGGCCATGAGATAATAGCGCCTGTGCCTAATGGTGGAGCCCCAAACCGTTGTATTAAAACATACTATTGATACTTTGCCCCCTATCATTGGAAGCCCCGCTGCTCAGGCACCTCAGTGCTTCGCAAGTAGATGAATTAACAGATGCGCCCCCAGTCCACTCACCATTGCTATGTTTAATCAGACCCGACCCACCCCCTCTTTTCTGAGAAGGACCGATAACATGTAAGTATGGTGACTTCATTCGCCTTTGGTGACTGGCCGTAAACAGACTGCATGGTGATATACCCAGTGCTCGAGTAGGGGTACCACGCGGGTGGACGGCATCCCCCCACTTATTTTAACGGGTTTTGACGGGGTGGATGCCGTCCCCCCTGCCTTACAGTTCTTTCCTGAAAGAAGAGCTGGATGCCTGAAGCTCCAGAGCTCTTCCGGGACAACCCGTGAGATGGAGAGACACCAATAAATGCGGCCATGTCACAGTTGGTGAGATCGCGGGGCTGAGCTCTATGACAAAACCATGTGTAAAGCACACACCAGTCGTTTCTTGGCACTTTAAATATCCATCATTAATCTACTAATTTCATAAATCTGAGAAAATATGATGCACTAAGCCAGCCAGCCAGGCCCTGGGCGCAGAGGGGCGACAGAGGGTCAAAGTAAAGGACTCCCTGTAATGAGAGGGGACTACATTTTGTGACGTCACTTCCTGTCGTTGCGTCACTTCCGGTGACACCATCTAACTTTGAGCGTTCCGGACCCCCCCCCCCATTTCTTTTTTTAGGACTTGTGCCCTGGATATATCCTACATGTCTCAGGGAGCGGCCGCAGAGATCATTGTGTACAGCTTTAGTTTTGAGGTACCCTTGGGATACAACGATGTTAAAACTCTCCAGCAACTAGCATGGAGGGAGTAGAATATTCAAGTGCCCGCCCCCAGCACAGCGTATAACAATGCTGGTGAGAGCTTTGCCTATTTTTTGTCAAATAACCACACTGTTACTGTTTCTACTGCAGAGCCCCTTTAGTTACCTGCCGGGCACCACTGACAGTTCGTGCAATATAATGGTGAAATTAGCGAATTATGCGCTAGCCCAAGAGCAGCGTATAAAACTGCCAGGCGTATGTTGACAAACTCTCTTGTTCCTCTCCTCCTCTTGTGAGGTTGTCCACTAGGGTCCCTGCACTGTTGCTATCTAACTAGTTGCTGGTCCAAGGAGTCACCTAGACAACTACATCTGATGAACAGTGGATGGTGCTCCTTTGCAAGCAGAGCTTGGGAAAAAATCTAAATTTTGCCTACAAGTAACTGCTCATCCCTAAAGCCCATCTACAGTGACAATCTGGTGTCTTTAGCACCCAGGCACAATGTGCCCCCCGTCAGCAAACAGTAGCAAATATTTTTTAGCACAACTCACACAATGTCGGTCCGAGTCCGGGTTTAGAAACATTGATAACCCAGATTTGTTTTTAAAGCTGGCAGTGTTCAAGGAGACCCCTGCTCACTAGATACATGTTTCGGCCCAGACAGATTTTAATAAACCAGGAACCTGTGACTAGCAGGGCTGGACACAACTTGTGAGGGAAGGGTAGGTAGCTTATCTTTTTTGTGAAGGTGTTTTGCACTGGTCACACCGTTGTCCACAGTTTAAAGAAATATTTAAAACACTCTTTCCTAAGCATAATGAATGCATCTTTTGCAGACCCTTGCCAACTACTGGGTGGAGAAAAGGCCTGCACTTGTGATTGTATGGAAAAAAACGAAAAAAAAAACACTGCACTTTGCAATTCCAGATCTCTAAGTATACCGGGATTGTTCCTCAGAGTAGCTGCTTACTTTCTACATGTACTTGAGTTTGGTCCGCTTTGATTCAACGCCCTCAGTGAATACAGTTTTACATTCTACCAGGGGAAGCCAAGGGCAGTGCGCTTCTCCAAAGACCAGTGTTTAGGCATGACAACACAGACTTCAACTCGGTTTTTTTGCTCAAACCTTAAGGGGGACTTTTTTTTATAGGTTAAACTTTTCCTTCTTCCCTACAAGGCATACATAATGAATACTATTTACCTAGGGGAAGGTGATTATTAGAATTTCCGTGCAAACCATTTTGTATAAAAGCCCTGTACAAGATTCTGTTCAATATCCTCTATCTTCATGTCTCGCCCTTTGATACTCTACTTTGTCTCTGCAACACTTGAGGGGTCCACTGCATTTGACCAACTGATTTGTTAATTACACTCCACGGCATTACATTTATTTTTTGCAATTTTGAATAGTGTAAACTTGACCACATGGCATTAGAGTGATTTACATGAGAACCAGGCGTTACACATTTTTAGGTACAGGGAGATTAGGTGATATTTTCCAGAATCACAAGATATTAAGCCAAGGACAGGACTCAAACCTGGTTCACCAATCCCAACGGCACCACTAGCTGTTGAGCCACATCTCTTCCCCACATTATGAAGGACTTCATTTATTTGAGTCTTTTTTGCAATTAGTATCTCAATTTGTGTATTGAGTATGCAAGCGCAAGACCAAGAAGGGCAACTAAACACGTTGCCTCTGTCAGTGTTGCGGGTTTTCAGCTCTTTCTTTTCAACAGAGCTGCACAAAACAGCTGCCTTCTGTTCATTGATTGGTCTCTGTCGCTCACTAATTGCTCCCTGCCGAAACCTATTGACATTTTGCTCTCACGGGGTTCTTGCTGGAAATTTCAATTCTCTCCCTTCAGACCCTGCAACATTTCAGCTAATGTTCTCACGCCTTTCTCCAGCCGTGGAGAAGCCACGCCGACACAACACAAGCTACAGTGCAACAAGTTACAAACATGGACGCAGCACTGCAGTGTCTTCTTGATTATCTCTGATTTTAGGGGAAATGGAGACAACCCGATAATTAAAGTCAATGTTAAATATAAAAAAATGCATTAGCCTATGAGTGAGGTGTGCATTGCAATAGAAAAATGAACTTTGCTGCAAACATACTAGAAAATAGGAGGATTTATGTGATATATAATGGTGATTTATCTAAAACACATTTATCTATAAACAAATGTAAATACTTATGGGCCTGACTTGCAAAGCCGAATTCGGCCCTCTTCTCCATTTATGCCTGTCAGGTATCAAGAAAAGGATAACTAGCGCGCATTGAATACTTTACTATGGCATAATTGTACACCACAGCAGTGTAGGATTACACAGTAGTAAACCCCAAACAAGGGGTAAGGAGTGTGCGGATCAAGGTGCATTTTGCTTTCTGGTTTTGTGAAAACCCACAAACTTGGGAATTTGTGATCATTTAGAAACACCTCACTGACCCTTTCCCATTCTAGATATGGTTAGTGATATGTTCCAGCAAATGGCTGGAGTACACTTGCTGTTTGTTGGAAAGGGAGCAAAACTTTCACAAGCTTCTTTGGGGTTTAGAAGAAGGGACTTTTCCACAGGGTATATGGTTTTCCTTTAGAAACGAAAAGAAGCAAGCAATTACGCAGAAGAGAAATTGCTCTGCTTGAACAATTCTGCATTGGGGAATCACCAACATGTAAAATGTTGCAGGACATTGCCAGTAACATTCCTGGAAACATGCAACTGTCACTACCATTTAGGCTTACCACTGTCAATGTTTGTAAATTCCCAAAAGTAGAAGATCTGCACCCGTTTGCCGGATTACTTCCAGTAGTGCAGCATAACTACTTTTTTTGTATCTTAAGCCATTTATTTTTGAAAGTGACAGCCCAACTACTCCCAGTTTCAGTAGAAATGAAGGCCGAGGCACAGAGCGATAAAATACTCATTTCATAAAGTTAGGTGTGTGACTAAGGGTGACTTATGTGTGGTTAGACCTGGATTTCCATGTGTAAGTCACACTTATAGAAATAGATCTTTGATGCAATTTTTCTCAGGATCAGATAAATTGGACTAGGGAGACTGCCATATTTAGAAGTTAGGTTTCTTGGTTCCATGCAGACAAGACTATATTAGTCAGTGTTAAGATCTCTGGTCTTTAACAGGAACACCAACACATATATGCCAGCCAGCATGTTGGAAATAGTTCCCCCAGTTAACGAATGCAGCATCTGTTCAATTTACCGTAGAAACATTAGTTGATAAGACTCATATGAATGAGCTGCACGCAAATAAGGTAAGCAAAAAGCAATGTAAATAAAGAACTTTGCATAAACCCCTTATAAAAATGGCGGGCCAAATTTTGGATATCTTTTGGGCACCTAAATGCAAAACAATTCCATCTATGGACAGGAATGGTAGGTCATTATGCTGTCTAAAGGTCCTGATAGACCGGATCATGACCTTCAGACATTTACGTATTAATAAGTTACTGATTACCACATAAAATCTGCCAGTGTATCGGATTTTCCCACTGCACTAAGTTTAAGATTAGTGTTGCGACTTGACAAACAAGAAGCACCGGGACCCTGAGAAGAGCTGCCCACGTAGCCGAACACTATACTGACTTTCTGTGTCGAGCAAGCCTACAGCAAGGGAAAGAACATAGTCAAAATAGGATAGCGTGGGGACGGGATGGATAAAGACCAGCTTCTTGAGCAGTAGAAGTACAAGTGTGAGGGAGAGCCTGCTTCAGATAAGACAAGAGTACAGAGTCCTCAACCCTTGAAGTCGCAAAGAGAACTAAGCACTGCTAAATGTGAGAATGCTAGTGTTCCCCATCAACATTTGGCATTCTGTCTGTAACGGGGTACTACTATTATCTCACACTAGGAAAAGGCAATTACAGTGAAAAGCTAAGGGAAGATAGATGGTATACAATGAAATATACAATCGAATAGTAATGCACAATAAGGTGACAAACAAGGGCTCCACACAGAAACACTGTTCACAATAATTTAATGACACCGGAGGACAACAGTGAGGAAGACAACACAAAAAATATGCTGGTACTGTCCATGATGTGATGGTCCATACAATGTTTACAAATGCAACATTTGCAAACGCTCCCTTATCATGAACACTGTGCTGCAAAATTAAGGATTGCAGACCTTACACTAAATCTGGATGTTGCAAGTTCATAAACCTTACGGCTGGCACCAAAGAAAACAGCGCAGCGTTTGTGATACACTGCAACAGTAACTTTGGAAGGGAACTAGTAGTGCCTTAGGAGGCACAGTTTTTGGGAAGAAATGCCCATCACTTCAAATGTCCCTTATAATTGGGATATTGTGCAACCTGGGGGGGGGGGTTGGTCAACGGATGAGAGGAGCACACTTGATATAAAAAAAGGGCACAACCAGCATTTAGGCAATAGGGTTGACCCAGAGAACACAAAGGTTGGCACACCTGACCACCCAGACTCTGCCCTATCCGAGTAGATGGCATGCCAACTGAATGCAGGGTTCCTCCACACAAGTAGAGTAACAGGACATTAAAAACAAAAAAATGTGGTCAGGGAGGAAGTGTGCCCACCCGTTGTCACCACTTCATCTCACCTGCACTTGTAGCAGCTGTGTCTTGAAGCCGCCCTCATCTTATCTCTGTTCAGGGTTTCAGAGGACCTCTTGGCACTGCATCCCTGTCCATGGACTCAATTGGCTGGCTGGTGGCTTCCACACAGGTAACATCAGACACTGAGCGGGCCAGCAGAGCTTGTAGAGGATCTCCAGGCTTGTTGTCAGCCAAGCGGAGACAGGCATACACCTCATGTTCTGGAAGCACCAAAAATCACAGGACCCATGAGGTCTGTGTTGACAAAGAGATCCGTCAAGGAAGTGGGGCTCACCTGCTTGCATGGCACAAATCTTGAACTTGGGCATCGGCCCACTGCCAGTTAGTGTTAGTGCATTCATTCTGGTTGAACAATCAAACCAACACAGGGGTTTCAGGGAAGGGCGTGCATTGCCCTCTTCTCAGAATTCACTGTTGTAGTCACTGCCTACATGCAGCAAGCCAGGTGGGAAGCACTGTATTCTACCCCTAATATGTCATGGTGACAAATGAGCAGGAGAGGAAGAAGTGGTGGATGGGGCTATCCTTGTGCTCTGTGGGCAGAATTCATTCTTCATCTTGCAACTCCGCTTTTCACAAATCTAGAGATGTTTGCAATCAGCGAAGAGTAACCCTAGTGTCAGCTGCACCGCTAGTGATCATAAACTATTTCCCATACACACACGTTCCAAACCTCACAATCATTATTGCAAAGCCTCTCCAAATACTGTTCACACAGTTGTGCACACACAAACTAAACACAAAGGCCCATCCCTTCATATACAGGGCAGAGGACACAATTCAGTCTGAGAGGCCAATAGGCATCACCACTAGGCACAGGTACTGGAAATGCTGCCCCACTAGCCAGAGCCTTTGCAGAAAAAGTAAATAGGGACCACCTTATCGAGTCTACGGTATGTGGAGACCAATGGAGGTTGTTCCCAATCTCAGTGCGCAGAAAATAAGTTAAGTTTCCAAAGAAAGATTCTGCAAACATATAGCATTGTGGATAAAAAACATTTGCAAAACGTAAACTTGCAGAGCAGTATCCTGTATAAACTTTCCAAGTTTACTTAGAATGAATTTGATCTTGCTATGTGTTCAAAGTTTTCTGTAATCCAGTAAAAAGTTAACCATCACAAACCTGATCTTAAAACTCTTAAACTCTCTTTAAGACAAGCCGAACGCCATTGGAGGAGCAGATACTGTCCCATTCTCAAGGCTTAATATTCCACCCTCCTCCGTGAATATAAAACAGCTATTCTGCTGGCCAAAACCGAGCACTTCTCGGCCAAAATCCTCCTAGCCAGTAACAAACCCAAGGAGATTTTCTCCATTGTCCACAATTTAGCAGCCGCAGATAGAGTTTTACCCAAACCGGTTCCCTCCCAATCTCTTTGCAACTCCCTCAACACCTACTTCATAAAGAAGATAGCTGCCATCAGGCACAACATACTCCTGCCTCCCCCTCCTTCCTTCCCCCCTCACTTCCCCCACCATCCGCCTTTCTTGACACATTTCCTATAATTTCTAAGGAGACCTTCCTCACCCTATTAAAGAAAGTTAAATCAGGGTCTCCCTTGGACGGCTGTCGTGCACGCATACTTAAGGAGGTTTTCTCCTACTGCCCTGAACCCCCGCTTACCCTTCTCAACACATCTATCCAACAGGGTATCGTCCCGGCTGTTTTCAAATCGGCCATCATCACCCCCATCTTGAAAAAGCCTGGGCTCGATCCGTCCTCCCTTCCTAATTTCCGCCCTATCTCCTTACTCCCGTTCTTGAGAAAGACTCTTGAGAGCTACATCACCTCCTGCCTCTCGACCTTCATTGAGGACAATCATCAAATTTTGCGATTCCTTAAATGCAATGTTAGAAGCATAAAAAAAAATTCAAATTGGCCTTTAGGAATCGCAAATTACCACCAACTTCAAGTTGGTGGTAATTTGCGATTTCCTTGAAAAATGCACTTTTTTGCATTTTTCGAAGTGCAATGTGAAGCACATACATGCCCTTAGGGCATGTATGTGCGCCACATGTGCACCCATGCTTATTTCAGGGGTGCGACAGGGTTTCCTTTGGACACCCCTGCTCCCATGGAATTGCATCTCAATTTGCGATTCGCTAATTGCTAATCGCAAATTGAGAATGTCTTCCCATTCATTCCTATGGGCCTAGAGGGCCAAAGAGAATGAATGGGGAGGTATTCCTTAATTGCGAATCACAATTTGCGATTCGCAATTAAGGAATATGTAGGATTCGCTATATTTATTGCAAATCCTAAATACATAGCATTTTGCGATTCTCAAATAATGATTCACAAAAAATCGCTATTTGAGAATCGCAAAATGACTTTTTGATACATATGGCCCATGATATTTTAAAGTTGTAGGTTAAAATAGGTCCAAAAATCACTATGAACCAATTATAGTTTATAGAACCAGTAGTTTATAGAAGCGGTAGATGAAGTAGATGCAGTTCCAGTTACCCGAAGCCGCCAAGAAAACCATAGTCCAGTCCCTTATTCTATCAAGGCTGGACTATGGGAATGCGCTTTATCTAGGAGCCCCCACCTCAGTCACTCGACAACTCCAGATTGCCCAGAACTCCGCAGCAAGGTTACTTACTGGTACCAGCCGCCGTGCATCAGCTGCACCTTTGTTAAGGACCCTGCATTGGCTTCCAATAAAGGAGCGGGTCCACTTCAAGACCCTTTGTCTGGTCCATAAAACTCTCTATGGGAAGGGCCCTCCCATTCTAAATGATATGGTCAGACCATATAAACCATCCAGGGATCTTCGTTCAAACCAGCAAAACCTTCTAATAATCCCCAGGACCAACAGGGCCCGAACAGGGGGCCGTCTCTTTTCGCGAAATGCGGCCAAGTTGTGGAATGCTCTTCCTTTACCACTCCGGCAAGAACCTAACCTGCTCGCATTTCGCAAAAAGTTAAAAACAGCACTGTTCCCTAAGATTTAGATAAGTAGGTCCTCTGTACTTTAGGTTTCTGATGTCTATTTTCCTCTGTTTAATATCAAGCGCTGGGATGCTTCCGAGTAGCCATGCGCTATAGAAAAACCTTTACAATTACAATTACAATGCAGTTTCAGGCTGGATGTGATGGAGCGTGTGTCGGATAAACCAAGCAGGTTCATTCAGGGCAAAGATTTTACTTTCTGACCTAGTGTATAAATGGAGCTCAAAATCCTGCAGTGGGGAAAATCTGAATTTGAAGTAAGGTGCCTCGAAATCGTACACCTTTGCCACAAGGCCCCGCTGATGGCTGCCAGGTCTTGGGATCCAAATATTTTTTAAGTGCCCCCTTTTTAGGGGTTTCTGAAGAAGCTCCTTAAGGTCACTTCTAAAGCTCCCATGACCTCTGGAACAGCACTCAGGGGCCAGGACACACTCCAGCAGAGGCCACCCCCAAGGTTCAGTCCAGGTCCAGTTGCTACTGGTCAACTAGTTTCTTTAGGAAAAGGCCTCTTGCAGCTTGTTGTGTCCTTGTAGCCACACGGGAGGTCAGCTGATGACCCTGTGATTACACTTCTTTGTCCTGGAAACAAAAGCAGTTCCAGTCAGGCAAAGGTCTGGTTCAGGGCAGCCTAGTGATGAACTATAACACTTCTCTGAGATACAGCTGCTCCAAGTGGGGAAGCCAAGGAGGAAGAAGCCTCTTCTTCAGCTTTCTGGAGGTGTTTACGGGGACTGACACCCCTGGTGAATTTCTCGGAGTGAAGTGAGTTGTTGCAGCAGCACAAGAAGCTGAGTAACTCTCTGCTGCACGGGCAAACTCGGAGGAGATTAAATTGTTCCTAGCAAATGGTGTGGGGATACACAGAAAAATGCCCAAATGGTCTGTACCTCGCTGGTTGGGAATGGGTAACTCTCAAAGGGTGGTGGTGTCTGGAATGTGGGGGTACAGAAAGAGGCTTACTGGGTCCTTCACGCTGTTTTCTGCCTTAGGAATATTTCTGTTGACACTATCTGAGATGTGGGGTGTTCTTCTGCATGTTTGCTGGGATGCATGCCATGAGCTGGTAATAGTGGTGAGCAGCTGAGAGGGCAAGTATGGAATTATAAGCTTCCCATTCTCAAAGACTTTGCAAAGGTGGAGGCAAGTGCCTTGAATGTTAGAATGATTGTAAGGATGGAACAGCTAGCTGTGCATTTCTTCCGGTGCAATTGCTGAGAATCCTCTCAGGAGCCTCTGTGTTTTGGTGGCTGAGGTGGAAGAGCTGAATCTCTTTTATTCTGAAGGTAAGGCAGTTGATGCATGTTAGCTGTTCACTTATTCTCTCACTTATTGTATTGTATAACAAGTATTGTGAAAGCGAGGGTAAAATAGCTGGAAACATGTCTCGAAGACATTCAAGCTGCTACAGGTTTCTGAATTTTAGAAATATCCAACAATGAGAAAGACACCCCCTTCATAGTAACTATGGATGTTGTGATGTAGTTGCAGAGAGGGTTTGGATTGTAAGTGATCTAAAAAGCTTAACAAAGACTGCATCATAAGAGAGCTAAACACTAGGTAGAGTCAGTGCTTTACTTATTAAAGAAAAAGTGTTTTTGCCCAAAGCTCTGCTCAGAAGCCCGCGGCCAGCACTATTAAGTGTCAGTGCACCAAATACCAAGGCTGCTCAGTCTTGAATCCAGCTCAGGCCTCTATAATCCACTGCTTGGCACCATCTGCCCCTTCAGCTCACTTTTGCCAGTCCCTGCTTTCTTCCTTTGTGACAGTTTTTCCATCTCTCGCTCTCTCTTCCTCCTATTTTGTATGTTTTTTCATACTTTGCTGCCAGGAAATTTCTGAGAAGGAAAAAAAAGTGTCAGTCCCCAAAAATGAGTGCTGGTGGCGACCCCATCAGCAACCTCCGGTTCAAATTAAGCACTAGAAAAAGCCCATCCAGAAGGAACACTTTGCTAAAGGACTGTTTTATTGAGGTCAATATGCTGTGGGGTGGAGGTAATGACAGCTGTAGGCAGACCAGAGTCAAGAACGCTTTTTAAATAAAATGATAAGGGAGACAGAGGCACGTGGGTTTGAGGGACAAGTCTCTCAAAGTTATCTCCCAAGTACATACATTTAAGAAAGCCATTCTCAGATGTTCTACTCTATCAAATATAAAGCAGGTCGTGCAGCCATCCTGACTCCTTTACACAGCTAGCTAAACACTGATTCAGAAGTGAAACTGTTCAGACTATTACATGTAGATCAATGTACAGCCACCTACTTTTACAAAGGTATTACAGGCTTGCAGTTAGAGACAACATGTGTATTTCCTCACACGATGAGGACTGTCTGTAATAAGGCTTGTGCACCATAGCAATTTTAAAAGCACTTATTCTTTGGACATCCGTCACCCCATCCTTCCTCAACAGTCCCTTCCACTACGCCAAGCACCACAACATAAGATGCCTCCAGCGGGCAGTGGAGCCAGTGGTATTCCCGCAGGCATGATGCATATCCTGTCATGGAAACAAAACAAGTGATGGACCGAATGTGGATCAATGTCACACATTCATCCCAGTCAAAAGATCTGGGCCCAAATCCATTGTTTTTTTGCACTCCACACCACCCTGGGTTAGATAATGGCGATATGCAATCAGCTCTGACCCTGTGCCCCATGGGAACAGTCCAGTCCGAACTACAAAAGCCATGTCCTTCCCAGAACGGAATCAAGCATCCGAGGACCGGACCGGTTTCGAGGTAACACCTCTCCTCAGCCCGGCTAGCTTGACTCCAGTGGTGTGGAGTGCCTGGGACCCACGTCTGAGCATCCCCAGCGCACTCATGGCGGCATTTGCAAACAAAACAAGTGATGGACCGAATGTGGATCAATGTCACACATTCATCCCAGTCAAAAGATCTGGGCCCAAATCCATCGTTTTTTTGCACTCCACACCACCCTGGGTTAGACAATGGCGATATGCAAATCAGCTCTGACCCTGTGCCCCATGGGAACAGTCCAGTCCGAACTACCAACTACCAGCTGCATCATTCAGAAACTCTGTCCATCACCTTTTCCAAAATTGATTTTATCCTGTCATGGAGCCACCTGCCACAAACTCAGTGTGTAGTCTCTCTTTCAGACAACTTCTTTATCTGTCTCAGGATAAAGACTTTCTTTGCAGGCAGCAATAAGCTCAAAGTCACTAGGTCAATAGGCTAGTGAAGAAACCCATGACAAATAATAAGGGGAAGGCAGAGGAGAAGGAAAATGGCATTGTTTTCAGAAGTATACTTAGCACATGGAATCACTAACACTACAATGGCAGCTCCCAAATCAGATAATCTCCATTCAGGTCTATACTGAATAGTCTTATCTTCACCTCCCTAAAACAAACTGCAGGCTACTTTCCACGATTTAGCTAATTTTATGTTGGAGATCAATATCTTCCCTTCATGCACCCAAGTAATCAAACCCCACTACCAATCCAAGTGTACATGATAGCAGTTCCAGATTTTGGGTGCCCATAATCTTTTGTCAAAGTTGCTTAAATCTATATTGCTGCACCATGCAGCAGCGTGACAGAGATAGGCAGAGAAAGAGCTTTAGTGACGTTCTCTGCGTATAGGAGCAATTCTTTTGAACATTCAAAACCAGATAACTTCTCTAGCTGGAAGTCTAGTATTCTCTAAGCCTGGCTGGGTTTTATGAAAGCAGTCAGAGATAATATATGCGCTGACTCTGTCAATGCTTCATGCCACTTACACCTGGCTCTCCATCAAAGACAGTTGTGAAGAAGACATCATTCATGCACAAGGTCTTGAGGAAATTCAGTTTGAAAGTCACAGCAGTGCTTGAAGCTATATATTCAGAGAATAGAATTTCTCCTGCTGTTATTTTAACTTCTCATTCTTCCCATTCAAAACAACTTGACTTGCTCACCTCCATAGGGGTCTCTTTTGTGATTGTACAAAAACAAAGTCCCCGGACTTTCCCCTAGATGACATACTTAACCTTGGCCTTCAAATAATTAATATGGCCACAACTGCAAGCCACCAGCTCCACCTCCTTAAAAAGATGAAGACTTTCAAGCCAAAGGGTCAGCTTTAAGACCACAGTTCAAGCCCTAGTGTTGTAAAGAGTGTTGTGTGTTACTCAATTACATGGAAGACACCCCAAAATCTACCTGGCTTCCTTGTAATCTATCCTTGCGGTGGCGAGGTCGCTTGTAGGATTCTGCGACGAAGAATGTGCAACCGTATCATGGGATCCCTAAACTGGCTCCCAATGGAAATCGGAAGCACTTTCAAAACTGCTTGCATCGTTCATGAGGGAGACTACCCCAACACACCTGAACACCTGCCCACAAATTGGCATCGGCAAGAAGAGAACAGGCATCACGAGGCAACACCAGCCAATGCCTTGAAACGCCCAATCTCAAGAAACCTAGGATCTGGAAATCGTACCAAGTCCAACTACACTGTGCATACCCCGCCTCACCTTTCAACCGGCTATGAAGACCCTCCTATGCAACTGTGCCTCTCCCATTGCTCCTCATTCCCAGGTCTGCCCGTCTACTCCTCATATATGCACACCTACTAATAGCATCCCCTGCAGCAATACTTAAACATGCTCAATTTTAACAAATTCTGTATATTTAAAAGAATTTCTGAATCGCTGATTCCATTTTGTGATATTTCCTAACTTCCCGTCTCTTTGGAACACGCTTTTTGAACAAGTAAATAGTTTCTCTCAAGTTTCATAAGGTGCTGTGAGATGTTTGGACTGATTTGCATGCGATGAAATTAAAAATAAATGACTCTTTGGTTCACACCCGTAATCAGCAGCTCATCTCTTAACCATGGACTTCTTCAGCACTCTTTTTTCCCCTGCTAAAGTCGTGTTAAATTGCCTTTTTTGTGAGATAGTAGTAATTATCGCAGATGGGGCCGTCAGTTTCAGAGCCACAAACGAGGTATGCTCTGAAATCATGTTGACAGAGGTGAAGTCGCTTCTTTAAGCTGTTCCGCACCCTCAGCATATCAGATGTGGTTCACGATGAACTGCTCTGCACTGATTACAGGTTTTGAAATTAATTCCTTATCTAAAGTATGACAAGGCATTCTACCCACAAAGCACCACATTCTACCCCCTTTGCACAGGGAGAGGCTCAGTCCAACCTCTTGACTGTACTCCACTTGGCAAATGTCTTCCCATATTGTGAACTCCATCTCTCCCCTTGTCAGTCCACACCATCTTCAAAACCACCATTGTGTACAAAGTAATCGCGACCCACGCCCCGTTTATGTTCAAGACAAGGTCTCCATCTTTGGTGGTTCTTGGCACACCCAGAGTCAGGACCACATCAGACGGCGGGCCAAGAAGTGTGAAAAACAAGAAACACAAGGAAGCAGCCACTTCGATCTATGCACTCGAGACCTGGAAGAGCATCCCCGTATCCATTAGGACCTCCACAAAGCTGCTTCAATGTAGGAAAGAGTTGTAGGCGCACCTCTTTAAAGAACGCGACATCACAATATATGAACAGCCCACAAAAACGCTGCACTTGCTGACTTATGCTGAACTTTGAACATGTACAGTGCTTCACTGCCTTTTGGGTAGGTTTGCACTATAACAATTTGCATACATACACCCATATTGAGTTTATATTGTGTAACATTTGCCAAAAGATTAACTTAGCTGCCCGGCACCTACTCAGTTGTTGCCAGATATTTCCTCCATCTCGGTCTCTTTGCACCTGATGATGCGCCCTCATGGATGGACTCCCACCTAACATTCAGCACATTTACCTCAACCTGGGCCTCCACTCTGAAGCACTCTGAGGCTGGTGTACAAATACACTCGCCTCTAAATGCCATACATGTCTCCTAGTGTCAGAAGTTATGTGATGTTCCCTGAAGCATCATTTTTAAACAGCAAAGTTATATTTGCCCTTTTCTTACTTAATCAACTTTGTGTGATACTGCAAAATATGTGTACCTTAGTTCTCTTCCATTCCACAAGTATAAGTAATTTTAATCAGGCTCAGCAAGAGTATTTAACTTTATGGACTATAGGGGTAGGGATGAATAAGTCAATGTGACCAGCAAGCAAAGTCAGGACAGTGCACAATGCAAATGTCTCTCAACATCCCTGTTCTTCTAGGGGCAAAGGAAACAGGTCTGGTGCAGGATAGTGCAGGAATAACATGGGAGCAGGCAGGCTTCCCGAATGGATGAAAACGAGTACAATAGAAATAAAAGCATATATGAAAACAGTATCATCTCTGTGTTGTTTATGAGGGATGATGGATAAGACAGATGTTGAGGTTTGATCTCAGTTAGATCTACAGAGCATTCAAAGGGAGTGGCTCTGAGCCTGGCATTCAAGCATTCAAAGGGGGTGGCTATGATCTCGGCATTTGAACATTCAAAGGGATTGACTTTGATCCTGGCATTTGGGCATTCAAAGGGAGTGACACTCATCCTAGTAATTGAGCATTCAAAAGGGGTGGGTCTGAGCCTGGCATTCGAGCATTCAAAGAGGGTGGATTTGATCCTGGTATTTGAGCATTCAAAGGGTGTGGCTGTGATCCTGGCATTTGAACATTCAAAGGGAGTGGCTTTCATCCTGGCTTTTGGGCATTCAAAGGGTGCGGCTCTGATCCTAGTATTTGATCACAAAAAGTGAGCAGCTCTGAGCCTGGCATTTGAGCTTTCAAAGTGAGTGGCTCTGAGCCTGGCATTTGAGCATTCAAAGGAAGTGGCTCTGAGCCTGGCATTTGAGCATTCAAAGTGAGTGGCTCTGAGCCTGGCATTTGAGCATTCAAAGTGAGCGGCTCTGAGCCTGGCATTTGAGCATTCAAAGGGAGTGGCTCTGAGCCTGGCATTTGAGCATTCAAAGGGAGTGGCTCTGAGCCTGGCATTTGAGCATTCAAAGGGAGCGTCTCTGAGCCTGGCATTTGAGCATTCAAAGGAAGTGGCTCTGAGCCTGGCATTTGAGCATTCAAAGGAAGTGGCTCTGAGCCTGGCATTTGAGCATTCAAAGTGAGTGGCTCTGAGCCTGGCATTTGAGCATTCAAAGTGAGTGGCTCTGAGCCTGGCATTTGAGCATTCAAAGGGAGCGTCTCTGAGCCTGGCATTTGAGCATTCAATGGGAGTGGTTCTGAGCCTGGCATTTGAGCATTCAAAGGAAGTGGCTTTGAGCCTGGCATTTGAGCATTCAAAGGAAGTGGCTCTGAGCCTGGCATTTGAGCATTCAAAGGGAGCGTCTCTGAGCCTGGCATTTGAGCTTTCAAAGGGAGCGTCTCTGAGCCTGGCATTTGAGCATTCAAAGGGAGTGGCTTTGATCCTGTCATTTGAGCATTCAAAGTGAGCGGCTCTAAACCTAGCATTTGAGCATTCAAAGGGTGCGGCACTCATCCTGGTATTTGAGCATTCAAACGGTGCGGCTCTGATCCTGGTATTTGAGAGGAGTTCATCACATTGCTCTTATGGCAAGTATCTGTATCAAAAAAGAAACTACTTCTAAGAGTCACTGGTAGCTTTAGAAATACAAACTTATGTTATATATTGTTAGTCCAAGAGTGAGGAGCACTATCCCATGTCCGTTCTGTAGTAGTCTCACTTTACCAATTTCTTAATGAATAAATATATGATGTCCATCCATCTTTATAAGGATTCTGCTTGCAGATGTGGGGGTAGAAGGAAATAAACTTTATCATAAACGTAATTTTCACAGTTGCAAACTGAAGTTTGTTGTTTTGAAATCTTTAAAAATAACTGGGGCTAAGTCAGATGATTAACCACATTAGAGACTCCTCAGGGGATTCTGTGCTTTTTCTCACTCCCTTAATAGTAATTACTCTGCGACAGAAGTCACACCATTTTTTTTATGTTTTAACACCATTTACATTTTTTGCCTACGAATAAAGCAACAGAAGTACACGCTCTAAAGCACTCCTAAACTGGATAAGAACAGTGTGTGCAAATGCAGATTATGCTGTTTAGTAGATGAATCTCATCGATATTGAGTTAATGAACTTGCCTCACACACCATTTCACATGTAACAGATGGGAAACATCAATTATAATGCAGGCATCACATTGTAGACCCTTTACAATGCAGTCAGTACCACGACTGCGACTTTACCAGCAGTTCCATTACAACGCAAGTCATTACATGACTTGCTTTAGGGAATGCTGTGTTGGACTGGTGTTGGATTTTAAGTACAAGACCTTTTCCGCTGATAAACCGAATGGAGTTGGAATAGTAACTTAAATTATTCCAAAGTCCAGCGCTTCTCTAAAGCAAGTCGTTGCAATGACTTGGTTGTAATGGAACTCGTGGTAACAACACAGTCATGGTATTGACTGCATTGTCAAGCCGTGGGTAGTTTTGCCATGTGTGATAACAGATGCTATTCGTAACAGATACCTACATCACAGATAACTATTCCATCTTCTCACTGGTACTGAACTATGCATTCCCTCATGTGACAGACCGCTAGATGCAAGTCCTGGCTGATAAAGCAGTGGACTGAAAATGTTAAACTTTACCAAAGAAACTGGTACTATTGAATTATCTATGCAGTGCAATGTTTTATTAATAATAGAGTTTCAAACTGAGAACTGCCCCGAAAATGGGGGGCACCAGCCCTTCAAAATGGCGATCTGCATTAGTATGCACGAATGTTTTGAGACCAAAATGCAGTCGCAAAACATTCGCACTTTACTGCCAACTTTACAGTTGGTGGTAAACCATTTGAAAATGGGAAGGGGTCCTTTTAGGACACCTACCCCTTTCAGAATGGTTGAATAAATATTTTTATAAGCAGGCAATGGGCACACGGACCACTACCTACTGTTATAAAATAAAAATGAAACTTTTCATTTTTAAAGGCATCCCATTTTCCTTTAACCGCATCGCTGCGGCGGTTATTTTTCCCCTACGCGGCTTTTTTCTAAAAGCCGCGTAAGATGACGAGCTCAGCTCGTCATCCGCACACGCCCCCCGTGGCTGATGACGAGCTGAGCTCGTCATCATCATCGAAGGGGTTAAGGAAAATGGGCTGCATACAAAACAAAAACACTAGCCTGTGTCCACACCCTCTGCACCCGTCGCAGCCGCAGCGCAAGCTGCTCCTTCTTCTAGATAGCCGCCAATACCTGGACGGACCTACCCCATCATCTTTGAACAGCACTCTCCCGGGCAGACTTCATAAAGAAACTCCAGACCTGGCTCTTCGACAGAGACGTCACACCTACTGTGCCCAGATACCCATAGGGGTGACAGTGCCGCACTATACAAATGCTGATTGATTCATGAATTGATATTTACAAACAATCACAGGCCTGGTGGTCTGTTGACAGCAACAAGCCACCATTCTTGTGATGGCAGCAAATCCTAGCGGGTCACATATTATAACCTACCACATTAATATTCATGAGGTAGATCTATTTGCGATCAACTACAAATTGCTATTTAAGGAATGGGGACTAAATAACCCCTTTGAACATTAGTAATCCGATTACCAAATAGTGATTCGCAACAAATCGCTATTTGGTAATCACTATTACTACTGTTCGTACATCTAGCCCTAAGTGATTTGCCCAGAAGCAGAGGATGTTGAGCATACACAGAGACTGGAACCTTGTTCGCTATTAGCAAATTCGGCAGCTCTGTCCATAACACCACATCCTCTCCATAATCATCCATCTTCCTTCATGCCCTCTCAAGTCAGCCACAACTTCCATCTTCGGCCATCAGTACAAGTAGTGTGACAACCGTGTTACTTACCAGTAAATAATGCACACAGAATTCATTCTGCTTTATGACAAGTATAAAAACAAAACATACAATAATAGTTGCATGTGTTAACAATCTGCTTTCATAATTACTGCATGTGATAAGCATTTTCTGTAGTAAATACCAATATATACTTTTTTGCAAGTGAAAAATACAAACCTATTATAAGTCTGTTTCCCACATGAATACCAGTGTGCATTATAGGTCCCAAATTGTACCACCCGCATATTCTAGGTAGTACATGACCCCAAAAAAATTGTGAATATGTAAATTAATATCCAAATCGGCCTTGCTTGAGTCATCATCATTAAAATGTTATTCGATTTTAAAAATAAAATCCTAAAAGTCGTCCAAATGGTAACACATTACATACATGTTAACATCAACGCAAATCGCCGTTTAACTTGCTTTAAAACACCAAGAAGATACCATGATAAAAAATAACGTGCTATGGGGGCAGTTAAGAATTATAAAAACAATAACGCAGGTCTCATTTGATTGAAATTCATGGACATTAAAAGGGGCTGTATGAATTTATAGAGCAAAGTATTATACCCAGGCTAAATCCTAACTATGTACAATGGATCACTACTAGAGACATTTTCGCATTCGCACAGACGCAGCATGGAATCCTTATACAAACATGATTGAAGACAAATAGCAACCGGAATAAATTAAGCCTAAAAAAGGTCAATAGTCTTCGATGATAGTGAGACATGTCTAAGTTAATATAAGGTTCCAGACCACTTGCAGTTTACACCAGCATTGCATGGCCGTCTGAATGCTTGTTCAGGGCTAGTGCCTCACATTCTGCTACCATCTTGCCTTTAAACACTTGTTTAACCCAAATGCAATCAGTTTTAACAATGCAACTTGGGTCAGTACAAAGCTCAAGTTTCCTTAGAGTTTTCATATTGGTGAAAACATAATGCAACCAGGGACTTTGTAATGAGTTGTCCAGATCCATGTAATCGTCTACCACACATTTCATAGTTTTAAGTCTTAGATGGGCCGAACATCATCACATGCAATTTAGAGAAATTGGTGGACAACTCATGGCTATTCATAAAACCAACAAATAATATCTAAAAGTCGCTGTAACCCCCCCGGTGGTCCGTACATTTAAAACAGAGCAGGGATTGGTTGCCTCCAACCCTAGGAACATCCACAGGGAATTCCGTCAAAACGGATTCCAATTGATTGATATAAAAAATAAATAAAAAGGGTGCTAATATGCAAACCTGGTGAACGTCAAGTTTCAATTTAAAGTGTGGTGTGCAGTCCCCTTTTGGCATCTAACAGATGCCAAAAGATCCTAGTGCAAATCACGCAAAAAGAGAACTAGCCATCATGGACCACAGTTTAGAACGATAAACTCTGTTGAAAGTTGAGCTGATGTCCATGAAGGCCATATGGCTTACACACCCCCTTAACCACAATGTACTTGCAAATGAGTAAATAAAAATTCAGGCTATGTTCAATGGAGCTCGGTCCCATCCTGAACCTATTTTGCTGGTCAGACAGAGTGAATGCTATGATCCAGCAAGACCCGACCTATGATTTTGAACTCCAAATCAATCAGAGATTTGGGCTTGTAACAAGATGGATCTTAGCTATTTCACTTTTAAAAAATTGGGACGATGACTAACTGACATCATGTCGATGACAAGGACTCTGTAGCATCTGCAATTAAATGCAGAGTTATTAAAGGGGCCCACAAGTCGAACAGGATGTATCTGGCTCGGGGGTCTTACTGGAGGAGAGACAAGAAATAGCTGAACTTGCTTCAGCCACTTGAAATGCAATTGTATAATCCTCCTTGCTACCAAATGAAGAGCTCATTAATTCCTCTTGATCATAAATAGCCATAAATTGCTTAATCCAAGCCTGCAGTATAATGGGTGAAACCTGATTAAATAGTTGGTCTCTGCTAAACAGGGAAAGATTTGCCATTCGCCAAAAGGTGGCACCATCCTGCTGACTACTAGCAGACAGAAGATTAGCCCAAGCCTCCTCTTTCAGCTGGATCGTGTTCTTGAGTCGTTCCATGACCATTGTGTCTTCATGGCTGAAACTCAAAGTCCTGACATTCAATAACAATAAGACTGAGGTCTTTTGAGTCTTCAACACATACATCTCTGGCTGGACCATTTCCATCTATGTTCTGGTCTCCAATTTAGTCCGATTACCCTCACTCATTTAAGTCCATAAAAAATCTTGCCTCTCATGTGAACCTGATGTTGGACAGACAGGCTAACCATCTGACATCCGCCTGCTTTCTCATGGCGAGCATGCTAAAAAGAATTGTCCTGTTTCTCTCCTCGCCAGCCTGCCAGATATTGGTCCAGGAAACATTCTTTGTCGCCTCTACTACTAAACTCTTTTTCCCAGGTGCACCAAGGGGAGTTGTGTATAAGCTGCAGCACATCTGCTGACAAACTTCCTCTTGGCCTGCCTAGGTATGCCTCATCTTCCTTTGCCTTACATATGTTACATTGGCTTCCCCATTAAGTCTCTTTGGTTTGTCCATACAGCCATACACAACTTTGGACGATTTTACTTGAGGAAAAAATTAAATATCTACATACTGAGTTGGTCTCTCTGCTCACCGGATGATGTCTAAATCCTTAGTTCCCAAATGTCATCAAGTTCAGTCAGGCGGTAGCACCTTCTCTGTGGCGGCCGCAAAACTCTGACATACCTTTCCTATCACAGTGTGGAAAATTCCACTGTATCAGCACTTTAGAAAGGCTTTGAAAACTTGGTTGGATAGACCATAACCAAATCTTATATTGTGAAGGAGGGCTTTGACATATGGTGTGCTATGGTACTTTGCTCCGTCTTTCTGGTTTGCGCTTCCGATTGTCTGTTCTTCTTTTGTCTAGTCTAAGGAGTGCTTATTTCTTTTTCTTTCTTTCTCTGATTCTTGATTGTTCTATGGACTGGGTAGAATTGTCTACAGTATTTTAGTGCTTGAACATCTTTTCAGTAATTGGGCGCTTATGCACTCATAACATAATTTAGCAAATCACAACTGAAATTATTAAAATTAAACATAAAAAACACAAAACATTGCCACACCTACATCTGTAAACTAGCATCCCACAAAACAACTCCATGCCAATTGCACACACCTGGGAACACACCCAATTGCTAAAAAAAACTCAGGTGTCAGCAGTCAGTTGGCTACAAAAATCACTAAGCAAGGGAAATTATCTCACAATGCTACAATGGAGGCACCACTACTGGGACACTTCATGATGCTGCAACAAATACCCATATATGCAGAAGTATGCCATGCAGCAGTGCACACAGAGGTAGGCACTGGTTCAAGTACCAAGAAGACAAATACTTGGAGTTTCATCCTGTCTGGCCACCAAGAAATCTATTGGGAGTGAACATGTCCATCTCATAACTGGTTTAGATTGAAGTTGGGCAGCAGTTGTGGGGGGAGGTGGGATCTGTACAGATGCCAGGTATCTTGAGGCACTGTTGTTTAGTTTCTCCCTCCTACTAACACTAGTACCCTGACGGAGTTTCCACCCATTTCGCATCAAGAGTTTGTCTCTCTCCTCCACAAAGTCAGCTCTGGCGCCCCCAGTGACTGCTGTCCTCCGCAAGTCTTGAAAGAGGATTTTCTAGCGTGCCCAGGTCCCCCATTAGCATTGCTAAACAACTCTCTTGCCTCTGGGGAGGTTCCATCCTCCTTCAAGCAAGCTGCAGTCCTACCGATCCTAAAAAAACCAAATGCTGACCCTACCCTACTTAGTAATTACAGACCCATCTCCCTCCTTCCATATTTAGGAAAGATCCTGGAGACTTATGTCACCCGCTGCTTGAGCTCGTTTGTAGAGAAATCCTCTTTCTTGGATCCTCAACAAGCAGGCTTCAGACCCCTCCACTCCACCGAGGCGGTCATAGTAGCAGTCATGGACACTCTCAGGAAGGGTGCTGATAACAACATCTCTCAAGCCCTTGTCCTACTGGATCTTTCAGCAGCATTCGACACGGTCGATCATACTATTTTGATCGACCGTGTCCATAACGCTGGCATTCAGGGAGTGGCCCTTGACTGGCTCAGATCTTTCCTTCATCAGCGTTCTCAATCTGTTCATCTTTCCACTTTTTCCGCTCCTTACACTTCCCTTCCTTGTGGTGTACCCCAGGGTTCTGCACTTTCCCCTCTCCTGTTTAATTTGTATCTCCAGCCACTTTTAGCCTCCCTTCGAAACGCCCCAGTCACAATCCTTAATTATGCTGATGACCTTCAGTTAATTTTTCCCATCACTTCTCATCCGTCTTCCCGCATCGATTTTCAGTCCACTATGCTGTCCATTGCGGAGTGGATGTATCATAGTCATTTAAAGTTAAATCCTACAAAAACAGAGCTTGTCCTGGTAGGAGGACCCTCGCATCCTTGGAATGCCACCTTCTGGCCCACCACTTTGGGGTCAGCACCCACCCCGGTGAGCTCTGTCAAAAGCCTGGGGGTGATCATCTCCAATGATCTCTCCATGAAGCCGCACATTAACGCGGTGACATCTGCCTGTTTTTTTCACCTCAGGCGAATTCGCAAGATCAGTCGTTTCCTTACTAAAGAAGCACTAATTCAAGTTGTCATCGCGCTCATAACTTCCAGGCTTGACTATGCTAATAGTTTGTATGCTGGAATCCCCGCCTGTCACCTCCACCGACTTCAGCTGGTGCAGAATCAGGCTGCCCGGCTGATCTTTCGTCTGCCCAAATATGAACATGTCACCCCCCTTCTCCGTTCTCTTCACTGGCTCCCCATTTCGAAGCGTTCCACTTTCAAACTGGCATGCACTACCTTTAAGGCACTTTCGAACGCAGCCCCTCTGTTTATATCCTCAACTCTGTCTCGTCACATCCCTTCTCGAGCTCTCCGCTCTGCGTCACTCAACCTTCTGGATGTCCCCCGATTTAAAAGGAAAAAACACGGTGGTCTGAGTTTTTCGGTCCTGGCCCCATCGACCTGGAATTCCTTGCCGCCTTTTCTCCGCTTTTGCCCTAAATATGAGCTGTTTCGAAAATCTTTTAAAACTTTGCTTTTTCAAGCTGCTTTCGACTAACTCCCCTCCCTAGGTCACTGGTTACTGTTTTAAGCGCCAAGAAACCTTTGGTGATAGCGCGCGGTACAAATAATTTTAATAGAATAATTTTAATAATAGTTTGTTAGGGTCATGGTGATGTGAGTAGTAATTGGACGATATGCTTGTGGCAGTATGGTCTGGTAGTGAAAGTTAAAGGACCATCATTTACTAAATCATCTTCACATCAGGGATAGGGCTTATGATAGAAACAGTGCGCTTTGTTTTCAGGATGGATCCTAATGGAAGAAAGTTAGAATTCCATGGGGAGATGATAAAAGGAAACTTTACAAAGTATTTGCAGAAAGTTCTGTTCCGCATGCCTTATAGAAGGTAACGTATAGGAGAAACACAAATTGGAACATAATTGTTTGTGGTGACCCTGCAGGAAGACAACATTTTTAATGGTTTTGAGAATTTTTTATGATCGCTCTCTGTTTATCTATGCCTTTTATTTTGAAAACTACATTTTAAAAACGCATTACAAGGCGGGAGGTGAGCAGGACAGTGGATCTGACAGTAGTATTGGCGTGTAGAGATTGGTGCTTGGGCAACTTCCTAGCTAAGTATACTGTTATGTGTATTGCTATGCCATAAATGTATAAATAATTGTGAAATGTGTGTAGGACTTAGATGTATAAATGAAATAAGTTGAAAGGTATTACCATGGGTAATTCTGTTGTAGGACCGCTCAGTTATGGTGTGAAAAACTGAAAAAATTAAGTAAAAATAAATAAATATTAAACCTGTTGACAGGAATGAGGGTGTAAGAACATTGTATGCTACAAATACCCAACATGTTGTTTTCCTGTTTCTATAAAGTTACCTACATTTTACAACATTGTATTATCAACACATTTTTCTCAATATCTTTTTTTTACGAAGAAACACACTACAAGCCTTCATCTTGGCTTTGTCAGTGAATCTGTTGCCCATAGTAGGTGTTTTATCCCGTAGAGCTCTTTCTGTTGCTTTCATATTACACATGCGTTGGATTTGATTAAGCCAGTGTGCATATAATCTAATATGTAACACAAGTTGAACCAGAACAGTACCTTTCAAAATTGAACTATAGTGCATTGAACCTGCAATAAATGCAGCAAGAGTGATCTTTCTAGACACAGAAATATTTGTGAAAGAAAGGCTAATTCAGATAACCTTACCTGGAAAATCTACTGCCAACAATAGTGTGCCACATGCACACAGTTTTCATCAAAGTAGTTTAATATGGAGTGTCCCAAAGGGTGAAGCCCTCCGTGTAAAGAGAAATTGTCGACAGGGTACTATAGATGGAATAAACATACACAGAAAAGGTTTACACAGCAGTTATACTCTCAGAAGGTAACCTCGAGGAGCTTAATAGGGCCAACCAGCAGAAATTAAAAGAACCCTCGATTACTAAACATGAAAAAGGTGTTATCAATAAACACATGGACTCGAAAATAAGAATGCTCACCGCCTTCTCTACACAGATCACTCAGATCATGAGGAGAATCTGGCAAATCTTGAAAAGAGATCCGTTTTCAAACTCAAGAGTAGATTATTGGAGCAACAACAAGAATGCTAGGGTTTCTGAAACTTGTGAGCACTCTGGCCGTTTACTGGTTGGAAGGAGGCTTCTGTACTATATCATTGCCATCTATTTCGAATTGACTGAAGCAACAATTAACATTAAAATACCCGAGACGGCTGTATGTAATAGAGTGGTGGAAGTTCAAAGGGAGAAAGATGTGACCAACAAAGCTAACAGAGGGACAGATAAATGAGTCATGAAATGAAGTCGGAGCATTGAACACATTTTGGTCCAATGCAATTGACTCTGTTGCCCTGCTGGAGACCAAAATTGATTGTGTGGACAATCTGCAGAGAGGTACAAAAACAAGAACGTTTGGAGGTCCAGCTTGACTGGAAAAAATTGCAACAAGATGTCAGAGGGGTGTATAGAATTTATCAAAACTCTCAAGGTGACAAGGCTGACCGTGGTGGTACAGGGATGGTGACCCTGGCAACGATGGTAGGGAAAGATAAATTGCTGAGAGCCCAATAAAAAGAGGCAAGGTGATGATAAGAGAAGACAGATTTGTTCTTTCACTGGCCTTAATCCTGAGAGGCTGACCATGAAAAGGGGACTAATGGAAGGTTAGCAGAGATTGACGGCAAACAGAATTGTGGCATGAGCCAGTTTTTAAGTGTGGCTGAGGATAGACTCTGCTCTGAAAAGTATATGTTTTCACAAGTGGATTCACATCGAAAAAAAGCCTTTAGATGGTCAGCAATCAGATGACACTAAAAGACAAAGCTGGGCTGGCAGCTTTGTAGACTGGAAACTAATGGGTGGTTGTGGAACCAGGGGTCCCCTTTCGGGAGGGTAACACTGAGTGGAGCTCGTGTCTTATGGGTGCAGTGCAGATTTAATTTCTGAGGCTGTCTCCCTCCCTTGCCCTTGGCTCATTTTAGCAGGTTGTGGTCGGAGGAGGGGGTTAGCTGTGTTGATTTCTTGTATGTTTAAATCCTACGAGTATGTAGCTCCTAACCAAGAAGGGTTTTCTTCTATGTGGTTTATATCTGTGGTGCAATGGTTATATCTTTTGCAACGATAATAAAACTGATTTAAACATTACAGAAGGGCAAAGTATTTGAATTTGACTCCAAATGCAACACTGCATTCCACACTCAATCGTATACGTAGACCCAAATTCAAATAAATGGCTATTTTATTTGACTGTCATTTGGCAAATTTAAAAATATGGCTCAATTCCTTTGCACTCACTTTACTCAGAGAGAATGCTGCCAGATTCAGATCTGTCACCAATAGGGGCACAACTGATAGCACACACACATACTGACAGATACCCACCGAGTTATTTCACTGAAGAGGAGAATGTGCCATTTCATGAGGTTAGCACCTGCACACCCAGCTAGAAGCACACAACGCCTCACTTGCTCACTGAACTAGGAAATCCCAATCCTCGTGTTCCAAACCCTCGCCCCCACCTGCAGCCCTTCCTTAAAATGATTTTAGTTTTTTTATCTGTGTACTTCTGTCCTGAATCCCAAAGTCTGATTGCAGGGTCAGGAGCTGTGTTTTGATTTTGAACTCTTTTTAAACTTGACGGAATCTCTGGGAGTTTTTGGCAATGGGATTGCTTGACAAAGACACATGCATTTTCACATGTTTACTATTGGAAACGAGGGTCACACCACAGTACTCCCACTTCCGGACTCGTTTAGGATGTGGTCAGGCACAAAGACCATCAAGACCAATTGTAAATGGTGGCAAAATTCTCAACCTGAGTCATACCATGGTTTAACTGTATCATAAAGCAAAAACAAAGATGGTAAAGTTAGGAATGTGTGCATGACAAGCAGCAGTTCCATTCATGTTTCCTCGCTCCCTTTTACCAAAACCAATCATATTATCTTCCACTGGCAATTCTCCTCTTGAATGTCAGTCTTACATTGAGACTCATGATAATTTTTAAAAAGGGGTGTTTAAGCTTAAGGAACATTACTTTGTTAATTACCATTGAAGTATTGCAAATAGATACATTAAAATGATCACAATAGTACCGTGGCTGCGAGAAGTAATGATGTCAACTGTAGGTACATGATTGAATTCTATGTCAGACCGGAGGCGAGGATTACGCTGTTCTCTCTTCACTTTATTAACAGCAGCCATTTAGGTGAACAACAAAAAGAATTCATTTCACATAACCCTTAGGGAAAAAGTAAACAGTTTAACAGTATGCAATGTCCAGCCTTGACCCCTTGATAGTCCAATATTACTATTGCCGCCGCCTCCTTTTTCTTCGCTGTTCCAGCAGCCGAGACATGTGCCTCTGGCTTCCAGCCTCATTATTTTTTCCTTTTCTGTGTGTTAATCTGTGCTATTTGGTGATTTTTCCTTTGGTTATTGCTTTCCAACACTGCACAGCCATAAGAATGTTAGTCGCTCCTCTGCGGCTGCTGTGATATTTTGTTTATGCGCTGTGGCACCTGAGGCATTGCGGTGTGGCCCAGCGGCCACAAAAGGGAGGCACATTTCTCCAATGTGTTTAGCATGTTTCGCTGACCTGCACTGGTGCAAAACTTAACTATCCCCGAACAGTACGGCCGGCTGGGTGATCAGCTTCTGTGCTTTCGGTGCCCGATACACCTGGAGCAACTACGGCCTCAAAAAGGGTCTGTAATTATAGGGCTTACAGCGTTTCCTTCCCTGTGAGCGTGTGGACACCAACTCAAGAGAGTCCATTACCCCATTAATTGCTGTGGGTGTGTGGTGTCCTGAAGGGCCTAGCAACCCTGGTATTGATCCCCTGGGCTGCATTACTGGGCTGGGAGACCCCCGCCTTGCTAAAACCGTCATTAATTGGCTGAAGACCCCAGCACTGGTACCCTTACTTACCTGACTGCCTTGTGTCTAGGGTACTATTCTGCTAACAAATGAGTGATTGTTAGACCCAGCGGTTTGAGGCTGGCTAAGATGCATCAAAGCCAGTCAGAACCCACAGTTCCAAATAGAATGACACTTAGAGGCAACACTGCTTCCTGGCTGGGGGACGCCACTCCCCGAGCCAGCAGAGCTTGATTCTGGAAAGCCTCAAGAGGCCGACCCTGTCCCTCATCATCCACAACGTCACTCTCCTCTGAATACCAGTGGCACTCCTGGTTTCCTAGCCCGGCCCTACATCTCTTTACTAGCGATCCCCTTCCAGCCGCGACCCGTGCAGGTAAGAGCAGTGGGACGGAGAGGCCGGGAGGGGAGGAATTTCGACAGACGAAGACGAGGGAAAATTAATAGTTTATTCACGTTTCCCTCGTCTTCGTCTGTCGAAACCACCCCGCCCCACCTGGCCCCACCGCTCTTACCTGCACGGGTCTTGGCTGCTCCCTTCCCCGGCAACTTTTTAAAGATCACATTGGATCTGTGTGGAGTCTCCTGAGCTGGGTCTCATCCCTGGTTTTCCATTCCTGCCCATCCCACAGCAAGAACTCCTGGTGGCTCTTAAGACTTAGATATGACTGTTGTGATCACAGAAAAAGGTTTCCGAACTAGAATGGCAAACCACAGCAAAAACACTTCAAGACAAGAAAAACGGTATTGTACATCGGAGGCATAGCGAACCACTGTGTTGCTAGGGTTTGTATTAACCCATGTCCTATTCACATCACTGATCACCAAATGATGGACCCAGAGGTTTCAGGCACTTCAAAGTCAGTTAGAACCCACCTTTCCAAATAGTCCGATAACCTGTGCTTACCTTCTGGTAGCTTGGCACTGAGAAGTCAGGCTTATCCTCCGGGCTTGAGTGTAAAGCATTGTCACAACAACCCCCCCTCACAACACACTGTATTTGCCACAAAAATACTCCACACCGTATGTATAAAAACACTTGCCTTTGTATTACACACATGCACTGTAAAACGAGATACACATAGTATATACACTGTTCAGTTATATGCAATTGTCTGAATCTCCCAGTGCAGGACGTTCAAACAGTCACTAGTCTCTGACTACGCCTTGTGACCCAGCCCCTCAGGCTTTCAACTCCATCAGCCAACAATACAAGTTGCCTGATGTAAATGAATTGAAGACCACAGGTAGAGGTAAGCTTAATGTAAAGCTTTATTGCAGATCTAGAGTGCTAGCTCGGGAGGGAAGCCAAGCACTGTACAACATTGCCCCTGCTGGCGCACTGTTGATTAGACAGTCGGAACCACCTAGCATGGAAAGAAAGTTATTTCGTTTTTGTCCATCCAGATTAGACTTCCATGTGCCTGATGGCACCTGCACAAGGGCGGGATCACTATCCCCCCCTAATGGGTCGAAACAAGTGTAAGGATGTCACCATCTGTCTGCATTCGCAGGAAGAAAGAGGAGGCAGCAAGAGCAAAGTAGGACTATCAAGGGGTCCTCCCCTCATCTAATTGGACACTGCAAACTGTTGAAATGTTGACTTTTTTCCTAATGGTTATGAGAAATTATGTTTGTTTGATGTTTACTCAAACAGCTGCTGTTGATAAAATGAAGAGAGAACAGGGTAATCCTTGCCTTTGTGTCCCTAATAGAATTGAAGCTTTCTGTTACGAAAGCCAGGACATGTTTCATTCTTTTGCTCTTCTGATTTTGTGATCCAAGAACATGGAGGTCACAGCCAACACATGTTTTGCCCCCTAGTGGTGCACAGGCCTGGAGCTTTTTCAAGGTTTACACAAATGTGGAAGTATTAATTATTCATCTTATGCATCCAATATAATATCTCTGTGCTGGATATGTTATTACAGGCAATGTAAATAAGACTTAACTGCAAGAAGAGTAACAATAACTTCAGGATGCTATTAAAGTGACCCATATATGACTTCAATGAAGTTATAGTCACTGTTCTGGCAATTAAACCTTATATTTACATTATGTTTTGTTCCAAAGATTTATAGTGTGCATGGCTGCCCTAGAAGGGGCATCCCAGTGTCCCTGATAAGAAGAAGAAAGAAGAAGAATAGAATGCTTTGTTACCTTAAAACAGTCAGCTCTTAAGTGTTGTGTTATCTTATGTTGTGTTGTAGGGTTAACAAAAGATTGTTTCAGAGATTTTACCCAAGACAGTAGAAAGAGCTGTCTCCTTCTCTAATTTCTTAAAGCGAGGTGTAGTCACCAAACAGAGATCAAAGACATCTGATGAGATAGTAGCATTATAAAAGAGAGTTGAGAATTAGAGGGTTTGTATTATTCAGAAGCCAATGAGTGACACAAAATGCCTTGAATTGAATGTGGTTCTCAACAGGGAGCGTATGCAGATTATGTAGCTTGTTGGAGATCGGGTGAAATTTAGGTAGATACCTCAGCAGCCTTGCAGCAGCATTTTGGATAATTTGCAGTCTAATTTGCAGTCTATTGCTAACAGCCTTGGAAGTGCCAAGATACAATATGTTGCAGTAATCTAGGCACGATTTGATCAGAGCCTGAATAAACATCCTCAGGATAGAGGGTGAAAGAAAATCTTCACTGCTGGTTTTAGACTTGGAGGCTTCCCAGTGCTGCGGCCCACAGCGAGTTTGCCCCGTCAGAGATTGTTTGTCAACTATTACAAACTCAGTTTTGTTGGCATTCAGGTTGAGGCAGTTCAAGATCATTCATTCTGTCACTGAGTTCATGCAGTTTCAGAATTGGGAAGGATCCCCACCGCAGTAGAGGACAGAGACAAAATCAGTTGTGTGTCATCTGCATAAGATAACAGCAACCGCCCATTTGTCTCAAGAATGTCTGCTAAAAGACATACATAGATGTTAAAAGGGGTAGCATCCCTGATGGACCCCAAACTCAAGCTTAACCTTAGTGGAGGAGGTCTTTTTAGCGGTTCGATCATAAGATGTGCACCCTACATGTTCAAGAACGTTGCATCTTTTTTAACTCAACTAGGCTCTTATCAAACCACGGAGTAGGTGGTTTCTTTTTGGGTTTAGCCACTATTTCCGAGATAAGGGTATCTAATGCAGTAGTGATCCAAGAGGTGATTTTAGTCACAGGTATTTCCATATTGGTTTCCAACACCAGCATTTGGTGCTTTAACAGATTACAAAAACAACCTTTATCTAATTTATTCCAATGTCTAATGGTACGTGCTCTTATTTTCCTCAAAGGTGGTGAGTACTTTACCAACACAGTTACAAGGACGTCATAATAGTCAATCCAGGTCAATGGAATAGGGGTGTGAACATCTAAGAAAGCTAAATTGGAAAAGACTAGATCCAGAATATGTCCTTATCAGTGGGTCGCGGTTTAACTAGCTGAATTAACAGAAGACCTTCCAGGCCATTGACCAAGTTTTATTTAGGAATATGATTGTCTGTGTCGAAATGTAGATTCTAGTCTCCAAGTAAATGAATGTTGGCAGATCTCATAGCTTGAATAAAGGCTTCAAGAAAATTCTTCCCAATCCCAGGGGTCTGATGATCAAGTATTCCTGAAAAAATGAAGTTTGTGGTAAAACCAATAGAGAACAGGGGTCTTTCACAGTCCGGAATTATAATCTGCTCCATTGAGCAAGAAAGCATATCTTAAAAACTATTGGTACGCCCCTTCTACTGGCTCTATCAAGTTTCTTAATGCAATATTCTTCCGAAAATGCCAAACCAAAATCTGGCTTAGCACATTCATTAAACCAGGTTTTTGTAAAGAAAAAGGCATCTGGACTGTAATCAACAATATTATCAAAAATGTCAGCTTTATGAGAGCTTTACAGGAGGGCGACAGTTGAAGCTAATCAGATGAATGTTATTAATTCTCATCCCCTCCGAAACTAGTACTCTTCTTAACACCTGTTAAAAACATAAAATGACAGGATTTGCACCAGTCGCCTGGCTTACCAAGGTTAACAGAATACTTGCATCTATCAGACAACAGAAGTTGAAGTGCGAGCAGTTGGGCAGACAAGTATACGGTAATATGGCTTGAAAAACTGGCATAATCCTTGGCCACTTGCGCCGTCCAGGTAAAGACGGGTGCAGATGGGCTTGCCTTTGGTGCACAAGCTGCGCGCCTCCATGCATGAGCCATCTTTTTATGGTGAGCGTAGCTTGAAAATAGGGTCATGTGCCAGCCAACTAGACTGCATGCAATCAAAATGTCCCCCAGGTATGGAACAGTCAAAATGGCCGCTGTAGCACGATTCGCTCCACCAGACCCGGCCTTTAGCATGGGCAAGCTGGGCCCAGGCCCAGGGCACCAGTTTTATGAGGGTTAATGGAGCTGTGTGCATTAAAGGTATGCCAACATGCCCTTCTCTTCTTGCTCCAGCGTTGTCCCTGCCTGTTCACTTCTGCCAGATTTGCTCTCTCCTCCACAATTTACTTCGTGTGAAGTCATACAATTCTCCATTCTATTAACACCTTCACACAATTTTAAAGGTATTTTGTTGTATAGACCCCCCGGAGCACGGACACAATTTTTGTCTAATTTTGACCATCTTTCAGATTCACTCGCAATGGAGGATGGTTTTACGATCCTAGGTGTTTTTAACTTTCACTTCGAAAAATCTGAAGATACCGAAACACACACATTATTGTCCGATATGGAAATGCTGAGGCTATTCCCTCTGGTTTTTCGGCCTACACAGGAGGCAGGCCACACGTTAGATGGCATTTTTTACAGTCTTAAAGGGTTACTTTTAACAGACATTCTTCCGCTCATCTGGACCGACCATCATGCTGTGATGTGTGATATTCTCTCCAATAACGGTTCTTTAGGCAGGCCCATTAATCCCCCCAGAACCACTTTTAAGGCGTGGAGTGATCTTAACAATACAGATTTCAGACAATCTCTGATCACTACCTGCCCGACTTTCGCAGATGATCCTACTTCTGCTTTATCTCAATACACAGACTGGCTAGGCAATGCTATACAGAAGCTGGTACCTCAAAAAACTATATCCAGAAACAGATCTACCCCGTCTGCCCCCTGGTTTTCGGGAAAATTAAGAACACAGAAACAAATCTGCAGGAATAGGGAGAGGATTTGGCGCAGACTTTATGACGCCGAAGACAAATCTCGTTACAAGGAGTCTCTGGCAGTCTATAAAAAAATGATTACTGAGGCAAAAAGAATGTATTTTAGTACTCAAATTGAGATTGCTAGAAAATCGAACAAGCAGCTATACGAGGTAGTTAAACAATTAGCGGGAAACACTCCTGCCTTGACTCCACCACCTTCCCAAGCATTCTGTGATGCGTTGGCTAATTTCTTTTACACCAAAGTCAACGACATTTACACAGCTTTCTCCGCCAAAGTCAACTCCTCTACATTCCCTACTTACAACCCTTCCTCTGAAATTTTCTTTCCTCATTTTAATCAAATCACTGAACAACAAACTAGGGACCTAATTAATAATATACAAACAGGATCGGCTCTAGATCCTTGTCCCCCAAAAATCCTTCAGTCGGTTCTGGACCTAATTGCACCAGTAGTTATGCAACTATGCAACGCAATGTTTACATCTGGGTTATACCCTAATGCTTTGAAGAGCACTCTCTTAAAACCTCTTCTCAAGAAACAGCATCTGGCCATGACTGATCCAAAAAACTTCAGACCAATAGCCAGTCTCCCCTTTTTGGCTAAGGTGGTAGAAAAAGCAATGAACCAGCAGCTGTCTGAGTATTTAGAGGATCATCAACTGTTGGACAGTACTCAGTTTGGTTTCCGTAAATTCCACGGTACGGAAACTGCCCTCATAAAGGCCGCTGATGACATCAGGCTCATCAAAGATCAAGGGGGTACAGCAGTGCTTATACTGCTGGACCTCTCTGCGGCCTTCGACACGGTCGATCATTCCATCCTGATCGACCGTGTTGGACGGATGGGCGTACAACAGAGAGCAAAAAATCTTCTAGCCTCTTTTCTGTCTGACAGAACTCAGACAGTTACTTTGGGCCCATTTCAATCAGCAGAGCTTTCTCTACCATGTGGGGTTCCTCAAGGCTCATCCCTGAGTCCGACACTTTTTAATATCTATGTGTCGGACCTTGCTAGAGTCATCAAGCAATATGGGATGGGCCTTACCTCCTATGCAGATGACACCCAGCTAGTCCTCGCCATTAATAACAACGGAGATGAGGTGGCAAAGCGATTCCAAGAGGGCATGCAAGCAATTGGAGATTGGATGTCCTCAAGCTGCCTTAAGGTAAACTCCGAGAAGACCGAGGTGGTCATCTTTGGAAAAATCTCACCACTGTGGTCATCTATCTGGTGGCCGTCCTCATTTGGAACCGTGCCCAAGCCGGTTGCAAAGGTTAGAAATCTAGAATTAGTTGTTGACGACCATCTCAATTTCGCTGCGCATGCTAATCAGACAGCAGCAGCAGCTTTTTTCAAACTAAAACTGATTAAAAAAATTCTTCCGTTTCATCCCGACACTGCAGGCAAAACTCTGGTTAGTACGCTTGTACTTTCTTCTCTCGATTACTGCAACGGCATCCTGGCCAATGCCCAAGCTCGGGTTATTAATAAAATGCAACTAGTGCAAAATGCCGCGACCAGACTACTATCAAAAACCCCCAAATTCAAACCTATTGCTCATACCATCCGCAAATACCACTGGCTACCAATAAAAAAGCGGATAGAATTCAAAACGCTCTGTCTGGTATTCAAAGCACTGCATCACTGTGGCCCTCAATTTCTGAGAAACCAGCTTATACCATATTTTCCAGCTAGGCAACTAAGATCAGTGACTCTGCACCAATTAACAATACCCCGTACTAAGACTCTTTCATGGGGTGACAGATGTTTTTCAGTTACAGCTGCTAGATTGTGGAATGCACTTCCGCTCCCAATCAAATTAAATCACTCCCTCTATACGTTTCGCAAAAGTCTAAAGACATGGCTATTCACACAGTAAATTAGTTTGGTTTTACACTGTATGAGACATGAGTGGAGTTGGGCAAACGTTCATGCTCTATAAATCTCAAAAATAAATAAATAAATACATTTGCTAGTTTAAAGTAATTTTTGTTCTTTATTATCATATGGCGGTGATGTTTTTAACACCCCTTTAGCCCCCTTCCTTGCCATCCCTTCACCCTCTGACCTCTTCTGGCACACATCAACAAAACCATCATCTGCGTGAGGTAGCTAAGCTATTGGTGATTTAGGTGAGCTAGGGGAGGTCCAAGGATGTTTGTATTCAGAGCCAGTCGCTGCTCATCCAGGTACTGACCAGTGAACACAGAAGGGACCCCCTGCTGCCTCATTTAATTCACTACCATCAGCAAGGGGGGCAAATTTCTCTCCGCCCAGGACGCTATCTTAGCAAAGGCTGGCTCTGCCCTCCACAACTGGCCACAGATCGGATCGGGTGCAAAGCACCAGTGAGCAGCAAACAAAAGTAACACTTATGTATACCCCTCTTACATTGCCTGTAATTACATCAACTTCAGCAGACCAATATTACATTAACTTCCACGCACTCAAACAACTGTTTAAAATTGTAGGTTTGTCAAATTTGACAAAGTTGTAAATATGCCTGGCCTTAAAGAACTATTTTCAAATGGGACACAGTTTGGGCGGGTGGTAAATTCGTACTAACCTTAAACTAGTTATTTTAAAGTGTCCCCCAGCAGTTCAGTGATCATTGTGTTCAACTACCTGCGTGGGCGGGTGGACAACACCATAGTAAGTACTCATTTTGTGGAGAAGTGTGGCTCAATGGTTAGAGTGGCAGACCCTGATGCAGAGGTCTGGCCCGGGACCAGGGTTCAATTCCCCGCCTCGGCGGGTCTTGGGCTCAAAATTCCACGGACCTGATAATTCTTAACCTCGGTGCCTATTCCGATCACGGAGTCCCACTCTGCAACTCTGGCCAATAGCTTGCTTAATCTCCACAATGTCCCCACAACGCTAAAGGATGCCTGGCCATCACCTTGGAGGTGCCCAGGAGTGGACGCCTCACAGGGAAAGCCAGGATGGGTCCACAGCGTTATTCGTACAAGCGCCTTGAGGCCCTTGCGGGTGAGTAGTGCGCTATACAAGTATCAATTTACATTTTATCCGAGGAGTTGGGAATATGGGTCATGGTGCTGGCCAACCAATACTAATAAGATAGGTACATTCCTGGAGGGAGTGTGGTTTTTTTTTACACTTCAAAGACATGCACTGCAGAAAACTGTTTAGGAGGGAGAAAGAGAAAATATCCTACGATTTATCAATGAAACATACCCTCATTGAGTTGGCCCGGTTGGACCCAAATATGTCTCCCGTTCCAGCTAACTCGAAGTGACGCCGATGAGTAAACTAATCCCCGGGTTTGAGCCGTCCTCCTCCGGAACTGAAGATGCGTTTTCAAACTATTTAGTTCGAAAATTAGATTAAATCTGAAAATTGAATCAGTGGCCACAGAGCCATTGCATATCCATAATACTGCGTGGAGGTAAAGGCTACTCATAACATGGCCCTCTATGACAACAAATTTGTGTAGACGACCCAAATCGATTTATAAGAGCCCAGCGGTGAAAGTTACTTACTACGCATTTCACCCTTCCCTCCGCGCTGTACATCCAACGCAGTACCAGAGCCCTGGGACGCGGAGGCATACAGCTGCCGCGGAGTGATGCGAAATTAAAGAGAGAATGAATTGTGCCATCTCATTTAATCACACCTGGTGCTTCTATCTTTCAATAACAGCACCCTGCTACACTGTGTCAAATTGGATTTAAAAAATGAAATCATGCTTGCGAAAAATGAATTAACTCTTTCGCCGCCAGTGCCGCGCGCGCCTGAAGCTAAAAACGGTAATGACAAGATTGGATTTTTTTTTCCAGAGGGAATTCATTGGACACAGATCCGAGAGCTGAGCGGGCAGCAGAGACGCACCGCGCTGTGGGGAAAGTGAAAATAAGACCCCGGACTACTTGACCTGCAGCAGGTTTCCAATGAATGTACGTGGTAAGGTGGGTGCATCTATTTTATTCATGCTTTCTCTACTGTAGTCTAGAAAATGAGTCCCAGTCTCCACCACCTGCACAAGATAAGCATTGCATCTTTGCCCCTTTCTTCCTGCTTGACCAAAATGGCGCGCACCACAGACTCTTCCCCGCGGGTGAGTGCGCGTGCTGTGCGTATCAAAACACCAATAAATAAATAAACCAGGGAAGAAGGCCCCGTGGACCAAGCGTTTCTGGCAGATGCATGATTCATGACACGCCGGGCCATGTGTTCTTTACACATGCTTCAGAACTCAGGCGCACGTCAGATCACATAATACCCGCGCAATGATCTCTTCTCAGACGCTGCCCCGTGCTGTCCGGCAGTTCTTTAGAAAGTCAGGTCTCATTTGGTACCACAAGCATCACCGCGTGCGATTACCCGTGGCCCGGGGGCTGTGCGGGCGCTGCCTCCCGATAGCGCGAAGCGAGCATTAATAAATCACTTTTTATAATGGACAGCGAGGTGCTTTCTGTAATGCAGGAATGAAAGAATAGCCAGGCCTGGGCTGCCGCCAGAGTCTGAGGGCGACGGAAAGTACACCTAATTACAAGCGGTGCCGGAGAATAATGAATGTGAGAGCACCGGCCGCAGAGCAGCGGATTTTTTGCAAACTTTGAAAATTAAATCAGAGATGAGGAACAGCTGGAAGGAGGCCTTTGTTGCCGCCATGCTTGAGCAATGCCATCTAGGGAGGCACTGGGCATAGCACATTACATAAAAATAGTGAGAATAGAAGCTGCAGATGAGGGATTGACGCTGTGCCTTTCATTAGCATTCTTCCTAAGTACGCTGCAAGGAGATCAGGTATCAGGTGGCCAAGTCTCGCCTGGTTGCATGAAACATATAGGGGTCTACTCACAAACTCAATTTTTTTAGTATCTAATGCAGTACTACACAGTAGCAGCTGCTACTAAGTATGGGTGGTGAGGCAAAGGGGAGAGCACGGGCGGGGAGCAGAGGGGAAATAAATCAAATAAGAATAAAGACTTACCTGGGTGCTGCCGCCTCTGCTCTATCGCCTCTGTGCCGTAACAGGAAGATCCCAGAGTCCCAGAAGCCCCTGTCCAATCACAACGCTGCCTTGAGCAGTGTTGTGATTGGTCTGAGCACCATGGATCGGCTCTAAGACAGGGGCTTGGAGGCTTTGCTTGTTCCCCACCAGGCTGTGTAATGCAGCCTGGTGGAGAAGATGCAAAGTGCACATGACTGTTTGACCAGTCCTCTTGGGCCGGTCAAACCATCATGCGCACTTTAGAGTGTGCTTTACACTCCTCCCTTGCCCCTGCACTGGCCAGCCTGAGCCACCCACCCGCACCAGAGGAGCAAGGAAAACGAAAACAATAATAACATTAGTTATTATCGTTTTAGTTTTTCTTTTTACATTGCTCGTAGAGCAGTGGGGCGACGCTCTTCCCCCTTAGCGCCCCTGGTACTACAGTAAAACTACCCACATATTGCAAAATGCTATTCACCAACATCTGGGAGGAGGCCGCCACCTCTTTTCTATACAGATATCTCCCCACACATACTTATTATTTCAGTAGTAAATGTAGTAGGAACAAGAGAGAGTAGCTGGAAAATGTGGAGAGGTTTAGGGACATTTAAGTAGGGGTTTTGGGAGGGACATGCTAATATCAACACACACTCACAAAAGAGTAATTCCACTGCTATTCAAACCAATGTTATCCTGACTGTGAAAGGCTTTGGGGCAGCATACAAGAACATCAGGTTTCAACATGGAGGCAAATCCCCTGCGACAGTGCAGTGTTTTAAGGAGTTATTCAAAATAGTTACTATTCTCATAAGGTAATTATGAAGCCAAGAAGGAAAACACCTGGCTGTTCAGCACTGTAAAACAACACACCCACTTAATATACCTAACACAGGGGCGTAGCTTTGGGGGAGGGGTGTGTTTGGGGTATAACACCCCTCTAATGCATGTATTATTTAGTAAGTAGTTGGGTACAGGAGCTTTCAGTTGGGTATGGTAAGGTGTCTTTCAGATTTTACCTAAGATTTTTAAATACTCACTCAGACAAAAGCACACACTCTTCTGTTTTGAAGGTCTTAAAACATGGGTATTTTATAAAGTACTGTATTTTAAGTACCCCTCACAAGCCGCACGCCTTTTCCCTTTACATAATCCCTTAAGCCCCCTCATGCGCTGCTTCTCATAAAATGATCAACATGATATGCCAGCGTGATTGTTGGAAAATCTGAAGCTCAACCCAGGCTTAGTCTTACTGACCAGGCCACGCCTCTGACCTCACAACCATCACAACCGTAGAAGTGCACCATCAGAAGTTCAAATACTACTTTTCTGTGGATTACACTCAAATTTCTACTTGTCACCATCAAGCACCGCTCTCTTGAAATAAATCGCTGAGTGTCTCTACACAATCAAGCACTAACATGCTCTAATGCTCAACTCATCCCAAACTGAGAAAAACCCTCTACACCACCCTGGAATGTAAAACATTTACCCACACCAATTCCTTCCCATCCAGCTTTCTCCTTTTCCCCAAAAACATGTCCATGCTTGACAGTGAAGTGCTCCTCACCCCTCATCACCCCCACCGCTGCACACCTTTACCTCCTCAGCATGTGTAGAATCAGTGTCTTTAGATTGCTGTACACTACCAAGACCCTACACAACACTATGGGCATTGCCAAACTGCTCTACTGCTGTAGCTTCATAACGCACGCCATGTTACTTACCAAAAGTAAAAACCGCCAATACACAGCCTTGCTCGATTCACCGACGACCTCGACCAACCAACACACCAGGCAAGCTAAATGAACATGTACCAGTATGCTCTCTAAATTCCTGATCTCATACAAATTAGCCACAGTCCTTGTATTTCTAACTAAGCAGTGTCCCCTATACCACTCGCCACCCACTTGGCTCCCAAGTGGCAGACTACTGAAGCTCTCCACGCCTACCATGTCAATCTTCATGCCTCAGTTAAGTTTCACACTTTCCCTCTCTAGATCAGGTCAGTGGGCTCCCTCGACAGAGTGATCACAGCTATCTATAACTACTGCCTCACCTCTGATATCACCTCTCTTACATTCTCTGCAGCTTTCTTCTTCTGTACCATAGACCATAGTCTTTGCAAAATGTCGCACAAGCAATAAATAGAAATACTAATGAGCCGAGGTACATAGATTACGATGCCAGAACACATTCAAAGACAGTCAGGAGATGGCTTCAGAAGGGAGCAGAGAGGCCCACATATCTTCTGGAGAGCCTGGTGATGGTAGTGAGGAGAATCACCCACCATTCTACTGTTGGAGGGGGGGTGGTGCACACAGTGAAGCCAGTGGTCCTCATTCAGATGCTTTAGGCTTGTGTTAATTTGCTATTCTCATGCACACCTAACATTCCCACCTTTGTGGTTGCTGAGGACCCTGTAAGGGTAGTTGCAGTTTGGGCTACAAACATTCAGTTTTCGTGGGTATGTGCTGGAACCCTGCCATTAACTCAACTCGGGCGTCAAATTCTACCGGCCAAAGTGAAACTTTTAGATGACTTAATTATCAAACATGGTTATGGATTGTAATCAGGGACGGCTTTAGTACCGGTGGTGCCCGGTGCGAGAATTTTTCTTGGCGCCCCTCCATGACCGTCTCGCCACGGATTCGCTCACTACCACCAATTGACAATGCCCCCCAAGTTTCCATAACCACTGTCTCTTAGAATAATTTAGTTTTATAGCACCACTCATACCAGTTGAAGGTGTCAGAACACCTTACATCAGACAAACTTTGCAAAGACACAATCATAAGATTGTAAATAAGTGTATAGGAACTGTTACAAAAGACACAGGCCTACAAGGAGTAGGAGTCACAGTCATCCATATTGGTAGGCAGTATAATTTAAGATTCCTTGATCTGGAAAAGCAGAAAATCAGAATTTAAAATGTACACCATTGGTAGAGGTTTTCTTTAATCATAAGAATTGATTTTCACCCAAATGAATTCTTTTTGCAATATTAGGATAAGGAAAAACTGAGCAATAAAACACGTAGATGTAATATGTTCCTTGCAGTTTGCATGCAGCTCTTTGACGAAAGTTAAGTGCTAACTGCTCTATATTAGGACTTTAACTTTTAAACTGCAAGTAACAAAAGGATCTCTCTGACAAAAGCGATAAGCTATTGGCTTTTTTATAGTGTATGCACTTTGTCATCTGAATGGGACACGTTCTTTGAGGCAGGCGAATTAACCTTCTGCGCTATGATGAATCAAAACTTCCTCTACCAGACAAAGCTCGGTCTCTCTCCAGGAAGAACATTAATCACTTGAGTTATTGTGATATTGTTATTGATGGTTTAAAATTTCAGGGACAAGGAACGTGGCATATGGTGCTTATAAAACAATAAACATGGCGCCCCCACCCCAAGGCAGCGCCCAGTGCGGCGGCACCGAACGCACCGCCCTACAGCTGGCCATGATTGTAATTACACTAGGTAGTTTTCCATTCGCTCATTTTCACTCTCCTTACCTTTAAGTAAATCAGTCTTGGCAGTGTCCTGAAAGGGGCTGACCAGACAAACTGTCGAGACACCACCACTTGGATTCCGAACACAAGAAACCCCAGTTACATTAACTCTCATTGGGCCTCATCAATTCAATTCTCATGTTTTACTGAGCGCATGGCTACCTGAGACAGGCTTCCCAGCACTTTCCGCCCTAGTTAGAGAGGTAAGTGTTTAGGCGCACAGATAGTTTTTAAGCTGCTTTCTGAAATGTAGTAAGTTTTCGTATAGCCTTAGGCTGGTTGGTAGGGTGGTCCAGAGTTTAGCGGCGATGTAGGTGAACGAGTGTCTTCCGCCTCTGGCTGATTAGAAGACCTCAATTGTTTGACCTAAGTTCTCTATTGGCCTGGTGTGGATTGACAAGCTGATAAGGGATACAAAGGCTAACTTTGAGTTTTTCACAATGTGCGGTGCAAAGTGCTGTGAATTGTATCCTTTTGCTTATTGGCAGCCAGTGAAGGGTGGTAAGTGCCGAGCGTGCTAATTGAGTTTTGAGAATGTCCAATAGTATATAAGCCGCTGCATTTTGGATGATTTGCAGGTTTTTTATGACAGCGAGTGGGCTGCCCAAATAGAGGGAATTGCTGTAGTTTAGGCGAGATTGAATTTGTTCTTGGACCACTGTTCTGCCCACCTCCATCAGGAGCCATCACAGGGTCTTCCTTAGTGCTCTAAGGAGGCAGATGCAGCTGGCTGCAACCTTCTTTGCCTGGGAGATCATGGTAAGATGTTTATCCAGTGTGATTCCCAAAACTTTTCACTTCTGTTTTGGGGAATGGGCGACTACCTAGGGACTGGGGCCAATTAAGTTGGTCCCATACTGATGGGTTGTTGCCGACTCTCAAGACCTCCATGTTGTCTCCATTTAACCTTATCTCTAATAAAAGAGAGGGACCCCAACAACCAATGGGGTAGGGTACCAAGAAGACAAATTTCAAAACAGAAATTCCGCTTTGGGTGAATTGCTATACCATATACACTTTCAAACACACAACTTAATTCAGAATGGAGCAAAGAGGAAAACTAAAGTTGAACAAATGTATTCAATTGAAACATAGAACATCCTACAATCAATACACAATTGATCAAAAACACAATTTATACATATAAAAATCACAATATATAAAAAATCACAATATATAAAAAAAATCACAATATATAAAAAAATTACAAAAGTGGGAAACAAAAAATAAGGAATAAATGGATCCTATTATCATGAGATAAATACAGTAGCCGAAGCGTAATCACACTCTGACATCTATATCACTTTTACAGTCAGGGTTGTTACTTCATGGACTTAACATATTTCAACTCAAAATGCATCAACGCGTTTCGGTGGGCACATATTTTAAGAGCCAAAACCTTCTTCAGGACATAATATTTGAATCCCACAATTATATATAGTATCTTATTAGGGATCGCACTTGATCTCACACTCTCCAAACTGTCAATGCAATGCCACTTAATGGCTATCTTGATTCCAACAGTTACTTCATCTATTTATTTCCACGATCACTGCAAAAATAGTAGGTCTTCATTTCAATCATCAAGACCACTGTAATTTGATCTTCAAAAACGGTCAGTAAATGTAGACCATGTGTCCAAGTTAAAAAAGAGCTGTTTTACTTCAGACCATCTGAGGCGCACGCCCTGATTGACTGCATTTCCGACCTCTAAAAGACCGCGGGCGGCTGCGCGTGTATGTGGGCTGGGATTACTACGTAACCCGCTATACCGCTTATTTTCTGATGGACCCTTAATGTGTTTCCTACAGCCATATCTACAGGTGGCCAATTTGTAGACGATCAATGCGAAGACTCCACAACATCAGATGATTCCTCTGACTTTAGCTTCAACCACCATGTTGATAGTTTAGGGTATAATATTTTGCTGTACTCTCAGCCTTTACAATCACATCTTCTAAGCATAGGCAATCACTTTGAGTAGCTTTCCATCACATAGCTTCTAATACCTCTTCTATTACCGACAGAGACCAACCATAGGTAAATCAGTTCAGGTTGAAATGTCCACAAAATAAACAATACAACCTGAACTCCTAGGCCATACTCCCTCCAAACTGGCCACAGACTACCCATGAGTGCCCTTTAGGCAACTAGGCACAGTGCATTGCTGACAGCACATTGCATGCTTATTTAAATTACAAGAGCCTTGCATGAGAATTTAAACACTTTCTCGTAATTGTCTATTTCAGCTGGATTGTTTTTCAGAATTGCCATCCTTATTCTGACACCCCAAACCTGCCTTGTGCTTTCTTCACAAGAACTAGGGGGTTCTTCAAACATAGCTTCCTCTGTTCCAAGATCCACAATTGCAAACATGTATCTTTGAGCTCTCAGTCACATACCCACATAAATGAACTTAGAGGAAGGAAAAGAATGGCTGCTAATGGAAAACTATTTAGACGAAGGGGAGTAGATGGCAGAAAATATCCTCCACGAAGAGTTACGTTTTAAAGATGCCTGCACATAGACCTGAAAGTTCCAATATCCCAATAATCCCTCCAACACAGACACACGCTCACCCATCCTGAAGATCTGAACAAATTAAGGAATTTTCCTCCAAGAGGGACTAAGTTAGGATTAAAACCTGCAAATGATCTACGTGACTGTGAGAGGACTTGAGAAATAAGGAAAGGTAAAGGTGTCCACTTAGGCATATATCGGACGATACTCTGCCAGACCTTTACCTTTAGAGACTGGAAATCTTGCCAGCGACTATGTGCTACTGACCACTATTATGCTTATATTCATAGCCCTTTATCTGCTTTTCTTTACGGAAGTAGATTTACATCCGGAATATTGGAATTGACCAGAGTTTTTTGGCATTGCAACTGAGAAGCTATGTCTGTGTGTATATCCATGCAAAACCATCCCCAATGAGGCCTTGACGCCTGCACATCATGTTGCCTTTGCAAAACTTTATCCTTCTGGAATAGTGTTTTTAACTTCTTAGCTGAGTAAGCCTGATACTTTTCATGTTGCAAAATCAGATACAAGCAAGTAGAAGACAACTTTACAAGTTATCAAGTCATCTTCGCAAACAGCTATGTGTCAAAGAGACTAAAACGACAATTTGCAAGACGCAAATTGGATGGATTTACACAACTTTATTTTGAGTAAAAAAAATGTAAAAATGTATGTGGTGACAGCAGCCAGGTAGCGCCTGTAATCTTGGATTCCAGAAATGAATCAGGAAGCCGAGATTAAACATGGCAATCTATGGGTGCTGTGGTCGACCGCCTCATTGTTCTCATATTTGTTAAGTCACTGGATGATTTATGTTGTCCTGAATCAGTCTAGTCAGTTACAGGATATCAGACTGGGCCAGTGTTGATCTCTGTTTACACTTGTTCTGTAGAACTGGAGCCAAATCTATTTTGCCTCGCCTCATGATTCGCAATCTTGATGGTTAAGTCAACCCAAAATGGCACTCTCCCTCACACTAACGCTAACCCAACCCCTAAACCTGACCTTTTAAGCCAACCCCACACCTTACTCTATCACTTAACCTAACCCTTACCCAACAATTAACCATAATCCTTACACTAATCTCATCCTTTATTATTCTAACCAACCCATGCCATAAGTCTATCTTAGTCTTGACCCTTTACCCCAACCCTTCGCACTAACCTATTTCACAGGCCTTAACTTGTCCCCATCTCTTACCCTAACCCCAAACTGTACCACGACCCTAAACCGCGATTCTTTAAAATTATTTAGATTAATTTGACTTTAATTTACTCGTATTTAAAATCATGTTTATATCGCTCACAACTTTTTGGACTTTTTAAAATTAAAAAAAATAAATAAACATTCTACTCTTGACCCTACGTTTTATGTCATAGTGTATTTTTGTGTATTTCATTTTTTCAACTTTAACCTGAAAGCTGTCTGTGCTCATGGGTCACCATGAAGGAAGTCTGGGGGATCAGGGAGTCAAAGCTCTGTCTGAAGAACATATCTGCCGCTTCTGGGAAAGTCTCTGAACTCCAGGGAGATCTTTCTATATTTTAAGTGGAAAAAGAATTATCTTAGGGGTCTCAAGAAAGATGGTCTCTGTAAGACAGCATTCCTAGAGGTGCGTAACATAGTATATCGGAATGAGGAAGGAGCTATCAAAAAGGAAGAAGCTTCCGTAGTACATACAAAGAAGTACCAAATAGCAAGTTGTAAGGAGAAACGGGGATAGCCTACCACGCTTACCAATCATCTAAGCAGAAAGAAGGGATTGTGAGTGGATGTGGGGGTAAGACTGCAGATGGGCTTGGGGTTCCAATTTACCCGATATGGCCGCCAAGCAGCCCCGGGCGCTGGGGATGGAAATCCGAGAAACAGAACATGAGTTGGAGAAGTGTGGGAGAGGGAGGTCTGAGGGAGTGGCGGCTCCTCCACTAAGGCAGAGGATCATTGCCCCACTGAGTGCAAAAGGAAAAATAAAATATTAATAACACAACATTAATACCGTTATGTTATTATCATTTTATTATTAGTACAAGCCAGGTTAGGCTGAGCAGGGCTGGGCTATGTGATGAGCGGCGGGAGAAGTGGTTGGTGCACTTAAGTGCCCATGACGGTTTGGCCAGTCGTCTTGGGGCGGTCAAACCGACATGCTCAATTACCATTTCTCTACCAGGCTGTATTGCACAGCCAGGTGGAGAACATGCACAGGATCCCACTCCCTATCTGAGCGCCGAACCAGGCTGCTCAGGCCAATCATGAAGCTGCTATCATGCTGGCGACAGCAGCATCGTGATTGGCTTAAGGGAGACTAGGAGCCTCTGTGCTGCAGGGAGCCAGGAATAGAGGGAGGACAGAGGAGAGGAGGCCTTACTCAGGTAAGTGAGCATTTAATGTATTTTTTAATCCACTCCTTAGCCCGCCCACCACTACTTTTCCCTAGCGGCCGCCACTGGTCTGAGGACATCATGCGCACCTTCTCACAATTTCTAGTAGTGCCAGCCTGGCACCTTACAAATAATGGTATGCGGCTAGGCTGCATAGAGCTAGGCTATAACTAAAAATCGGAACCCCCTGCCGCTCATAAAATTGCTGGCGTCTCAAAAATCCACCTCTGAAGCCTAGAAACTAGAGAGCAGATTTACAAGCCCCGTATGCCACATTTGCGCCACCGTTGTGTCACTTTTGTGATGCAGGGGCGTCGCAAAGCCAGCGCCATGCTGCTGGGTATTTAAGACGTGATGCATCTAGGGAGATGTGTCACTTTGTAAAGCCCTGCGCCACATGTGGGCGTTCCGGCGCAGGGGAGGAGCGTTCCGGTGCAAGAACGCCTCCTAAAAGTGGCTGAGTGAAATCTACAAGATTTCACTTTTACGGCCATGTTTGAAGCAGGCGTAAGGATTGACGCAGCATGTTAGGCATAGGGGCACCCTGAGACTTGCTGGAGCTGCGTCGCGCCTCCAGCAATGCGTCACCTTTACGGCAGCAGATGCGTCACACATCTGTCTATTCTTGCCCCATGGTGCGCCGCATTGTAAATGCGGAGCATCGCAGGGTGGCACAAGAGGTGTCTGCTGTGACGCGAAATAACGGACGCATCCCTGCTGATATGCAAGAATGCGCCAGTTATTGTAAATCTGCCTCTCGGTGTTCGCTGACGCAGGGACACCGGCTTTGATGAAACGTGCAAATAAGTAAATAAAAGAATACCGATCTGCCAGTTCCGCCTGAACGTGCTTCTCTGTGAGGGCCTTGTGTCCACTGCTCGCTTCAGCATGAGAGACGCATAGCACAAATGAAACGGAAGTTCAGGTGACATTTATTTTCTGCGTCCCAAACTTTCAAGTTGCTAATTATGCTGACAAAGAATCGATCTGATTTCCATCAGGGTTCGAAGCCGTGGCCCTCTCCGCTCCAGGCGGATCTTCAATCAGAGGCCGCTGCAGGAGAACAGGCAGGCTGCGGAAGTTTGACAGGAAGCGGCGAGTGCGTGAATCACGCTACCCTGGAAAGTTTCAGCAACTCGGCAGAGAAGCTTGCTCCAAAAGCCTAACCCTTGGCAAAGCAGGAAAGAACTGGAAGGTCTTCCATTGCCCCCTAAGCAGAGGGAGGGGGCTGTCGACTGGGGCAGGAGCCCTCGAAGGGCATGTCAATCAGAGATTTCTGGTCTTTTGAGAGCATGCAGGTCTTTAAAGTCACGTGAACCGCTGCCTTGAGCGTCACTGGAGCTCTGCACGATGAGGTGGTTGGTTTCGCTTGGTATTAAGAGAGGTTGGCTATTTAGTAAATGACTTTCTTTTTCCACAAACCAGGGGAGGAATGGACAGCTTTTGGGAAATTGGATATGGATCCACTGAGAAACTAGTCAAGTCTGCTAAAGTCTACTGGTATAAGACATCTGAAGCAGTTAGCTTTGTTAAATATCACAAAATGTACTCAGACGAAGAAAGACAAGGCTGGGCCAATGAATTGGTCCAAACAAACTAAAATTCACAAAATATCGGAGAAGTAGCCCTGGCGGAAGGAGACCAGTTTGTGTGGGTAAAGCTGGGGTAAAGAATAAGGGGGCGAGTGAAAGACCTGGAAAGTAGTGCCAGACCCCCAGCTTCTGGGTTAGAGAGGGAGCAGTCAGAGTACTCCGAAGGGAGGGGCAGAGTATGTCAGACAGAGCTATTAAAAGGAGACGAAACAAAACGTGAGATCCACAGAACACCCTGGCAGTGCCTCAAAGGCACCAATCGGGCATGCTTTATATTGGAACTAGGCAAATACCATGGGCAGTAAACCCTCATAAGATCCGAACAGCGACGCTTCAGAGACACAACGCCATTACAGGTCCTCGTAAGAGTGGGAATCACAACAGCAGATGGCATGAGATATGTCAACCTTCATTCTTGCATAGCACGCTGCTTTCTAACAGTATTTGGAGTTTGACCGAGCGCATAGCCAACGCCTGGGCTTTCAGTGGGATTAAAAAAGTTAGAGGACTCTTAAAGGGGGCGTGGTCTATATAACTAAGGGTGTGGCTTAAACATGTATACTACATTTCTGTGATTTCAATAGTGTGATTTCTGGCTGGTATTTTAGTCCCTATCTCAGCTTTCTGTTACAACATACATATTTATAAACAACAACTGAGATGCACCTAAAACCAGCCAGGACATTGCCTTTGTCATTGGTTATTGACTGTTTAAGATAAATGAGTAACAGTGATTTCGTTGTAAATAAGTAATATTCAAAATGCTGAAAATGTTCAATTCTGAAATTGTGAGACAGAAGATTAAACATTTCTGAGGTCTGCAGAAGGGGGAGTGGTCTTCAGAGTGCCTCAATCACTCCTGTTATGTTCACTCTATGTTAGACGTGTACGCCCTTTTCTTCTCCACATCTCCACACACCTTATACCTCAACTCTTTTCTCTTCAGCACCATCTTTTCACTTCCTCGCATTTTCTCCATTTCAACACTTCCAAGCTCAACGCGCCCACTCACATATTAGCATTGCATTTTCGTCTACTTTTGCCTTCTCAGTTTGCTAAAACCTGTGTACCTACTACACACATTGGCACAGAATCACAGCTGCAACTGGAATACATGACACTACTCTGAGCACTCTGCAGAGAGACCAAGGATTGTTTGATCATGTATTTTAACCAGGGAGTGAAGAACGAATAAGACTCAATAGCCATGCAGTCTTTACTGCATTTTCTTTTTTTTATTAGATATTTTTAAGGTGAACAATGACAGGTCTAACCAAAACGTATTTCAAACACCCCATCGGCACTTTTAGGTCTGGCTACAGACAACTGCATGAGCTCATGTCAAAGACACCAACAAGATACACAGAGAAGTGCCTTGGGTGAGACCTCTTCAGCCATTGTACAAGAAACAGTAGTTAATGTTTTGCATTAAGCTAGAGGGCCATTTTTAATGTCTGGTGTGTTGATAGAGGCACGGTCATACTCTTAAAAGCATTCCTGCACACATGTTGATGCTGCATTAATGGGTCAGGGGGAGCTAGACCCCTGGCCCTTGGTCGGTGATCAGCTCTTCTCCCGCAGCTCAGGTCGACAGTGCTCTGCCCATGGTCTCCACAGAAAGGGTTCGAGACCTCAGCCTGCCGGGTCCCGATTTTTTTTCTTCTGCAATTTTTTTTTTTTTTACTGCTACTTTCCTTTGTGGCCCCCTGGCTGAGTGCTGCCTGCTTCAGTAACGCTTCCACTGTGTTCCTTTCCCGCCATAACCCGCCCCGCTGCCCCCCAACCACACGCCCCTCCCCTCTCCCCTACTTAAATGCCGAATGTTGCGCAGTAGCGCCGCTGGCGCGCTCAGGGCAAGCCTGTCTCGCCCGTCTGTGCCTGGACCGCGCTCAGTGCCAGACCCCCTGGCCCCTGTGAGTGCCACAACACCTGACGCCGCTACAATGCCAACTCCCTCCATGCACTCAACAACGGACGATCCTCAACACGCTTCCAGGCCACCCGAAGCTTACCTACGGACCCTTCACCTGTCAAAACTGCAGCTACACCTGCCAGCGCACACCTGCACGTCCTGCCCACCCCACCAAAGCAGACCACAACCATCTCAGATGCATACTACTCAACACCCGCTCAGTCCACAAGCACGCCGTCAAACTCTGGAACCTGCTTATTTCATCCTCCACGGACGTCCCCTTCCTGACGGAGACCTGGATGAACGCCTCCTGGGCACCAGACATAGCCATAGCCATCCCGGACAGCTACAAGATCATCCACACGGACCGAAACAACAAACCAGAAGGAGGAATCGCCATCGTCCACAGGAACACCATCAGAATCTCGACCAACACCAAAGACTCCCTCAGCATGGCTGAACACCTACACTTCCAGATCCATGTCAATCACAACACCACCCTCAGAGGAACCCTCGTCTACAGACCCCCGGGACCTTGACGGCAGTTCAGCGACTCCATAACCGACCTCATCAGCACGCACGCCCTCGCCCCTACAGACTACATTCTCCTCGGAGACCTGAACTTCCACCTCGAGAACGCAAACAACAGTAACTCCACTACCTTGATCGACAACCTCACCAACCTTGGACTCAGACAGCTAGTCACGACACCCACCCACTCCACCGGACACACCGTCAACTCCATCTGCTCTGCCAGCAACCACTTCACTTTCAGCCACACAGCCGAACTCCACTGGACCGACCACCACTGCATCCACTTCTCCTTCGAGTAACACTCAGCGCACAACCAACCGCAACCAATCCCACACCGCAGCTTGAACAAAGTCACCGAAGACTAGCTTATCACCACCCTCGCCCAAGGCCCTCCTTCCGAGCCCTCAGACACCAACGCAGCAGCCCACAACTTCAGACAATGGATTGACGACTGCTCCAACACCCTCACCCTGATCAGGAAACCCTCTAACAGGCGCATCAACACAAGAGCCATCTGGTTCAATGCCGATCTCCAGACTTCCTAGCAAACCTGCTGAAGACTCGAGAAGCAGTGGCGCCACTACCAGACACCAGACAACCACGCAGCCCTCAAGAACGTCAGATGCTAGCACCACCAACTCATCCGATCCGCCAAAAGAACCTCCTTCAAGGAGCACATTGACAACAATGCACACAACAGCAAAGAGCTCTTTAACATCGTGAAAGTATTCATCACCCCCAGCTCCAATGACATCCCGCCATCGCAAGAACTCTGCGACTCCCTGGCCACCTTCTTCCACCGCAAGATCGTAGACATCCACAACAGCTTCGACACCCTGACACCGACGACAGATGCCACCACCCCAACTCAATATCATGAACACCATCCACTCCGGCTCACCTTCAGACACCTGCCCCCACCACATCTTCAACAAAGCAAGCTCCATCAATGCATCCCAACTCCGTAAGATCATCAACAGCTCCTTCGAGACCGCCACCTTCCCGGAGAGCTGGAAACCCGACGAGATCAACGCCCTACTCAAAAAACCCATGGCGGACCCAAAGGTCCTCAAGAACTTTCGACCCATCTCCCTGCTTCTGTTCCCGGCGAATGTCATTGAGAAGACCGCCAACAGACAACTGACTGACTTCCTGGAGGAGAACAACATACTGGACTCCTCCCAATCCGGCTTCCGAAGCAATCACAGCTCCGAAACCGCCCTCATGCCGCCACCGACGAGATAAGGGCCCTGCTGGACAATGGCGAAACCCAGGCCCTCATCCTCCTGGACCTCTCGGCCGCCTTCCACACCATCTGCCACCACACCCTGCGCACACACCTCCACGACGCAGGGATCCGCGACAAAGCCCTGAACTTGTTCACCTCCTTTCTCACCGGCAGAACCCAGAGAGTCCACCGCTCCCCATTCCGATCCGAAGGCACCACGATCACCTGCGGCGTACCCCAAGGATCATCCCTCAGCCCGACCCTTTTCAACATTTACATGGCACCTCTCGCCAACATCGTCCGGGCGCACCACCTCAACATCATCTCATACGCGGAACACACCCAGCCGATCCTCTCCCTCACCAAGGAACCAGCCACTGCCAAATCCAACCTCCATGAGGGAATGAAGGCTGTCGCAGAGTGGGTGAAGACCAGCCACCTGAAACTGAACTCGGACAAGACGGGGTTCCTCATACTCGGCTCTACCCCCTCCTCATGAGCCGACCTGGTGGCCGGCCATGCTGGGAATGGCCCCGATACCCACCAACCACGCTCGCAACCTGGGGTTCATCCTGGACTCAACGCTCTCTATGACCCAGCAAGTCAACGCGGTTTCCTCCTCCTGCTTCAACACCCTCCGCATGCTCCGCAAGATCTACAGATGGATCCCCACCGAAACCAGAAAGACAGTCACCAAAGCCCTTGTCAGCAGCAGGCTGGACTACGGCAACGCCCTCTACGCGGGAACCACGGCCAAACTCTAGAAACGACTTCAACGTATACAAACCGCCTCCGCATGCCTCATCCTTGGAATCACTCACCACAGCCACCTCACTAGCCCCCTGAGAGACCTCCACTGGCTCCCGGTCAACAAGAGTATCACCTTCAAGCTCCTCACCCACGCTCACAAAACACTCCACAACGCCGGGCCAGCATACCTCAATGAATGACTCATCTTCTACACCCCGAACCGCCAGCTTCGCTCCGCGGACCTCGCTACCGTCCCATGCATTCGCTGAACGACCACCAGTGGCTGATCATTCTCCCACCTCGCTACCAAGACATGGAACACCCTCCCCACTCACCTGCGACAAACACAGGGCCTGCTGACCTTCCGGAAACTTCTCAAGACCTGGCTGTTCGATCTGTATCTGCTTTTCCCCCCTTTAGCACCTTGAGACCCTCACCGGTGAGTAGCGCGCTTTACAAATGTTTTGATTGATTGATTTTGCTCTAAAATAAGATCTTTCCTCCTAAAGTGTTTCCACACACCTGCTGTTTTAAAAAAAATGGGCAAGTCAGCACTATAATGTGATTTTTTGTGAACTGAATGTGATTTTGCTTTCAAATGTGATACCACGATGTTGCTTCGTTTACACCTAAATATATTTTTACGCTTGCATGTATCTTTGGACTGACATCTGGAAGCTTACTGCTATTTTCATTGTTGCGCTTTATAAATATTCGGCAAACAAACTCCTAAAATTATTTCCATACTCCTATTGTTCAAAGGTGATTCTGCATCAAAAGTCATTTTTCATCGAAATGGGAGTATTGCTCTTGCGAGCATTTTCACACTCTTGTTGATGTTGCCCTGAGCGTAATTTAATACCTACGAAATGTGATTTTTGCTCCTAAAGTTTTTCCATATTGTGAATGCTGAACTAAGACTGATTCTGAACCTCAATGCTTTGTCAACCAAATGTGATTTCATACAGGTGCCCATCAGTTACACTTAATGTGAGATCTTACAATCACACATTCTCTCTGTAATGAGTGGTTTTGCACCTACATGTGATACACAACCAACGAGGACTTAACACCAATGGTGATTTGCAGCCAAACATTATTTTTTCTCCAAAATAAAGTGTCTCCACACCCCTACTGATATGCAATCAATTTATACACCACAGTATGAATTAGCATCTAAAAGTAATTTTCCACCTAAAGTTCTTTGCACCTAAATGTGATACATATCCTAGCACTCTCCCGTCAATGTTGCATCAATTGGGATTTTGCACCTAAAGATGTGTTGAGCCTAAATAAGACTTGTACCTCCACTAGTGCTTCCCCATTCCTGCTGATGTTGCACCTAAATGTCACTTTGCACCTGAATGTGTTCTTCCTCCTGAATGTGCTTGTTGGTACTTGTGAGAAGTTGGCCCGATATGCAACGTTCGCTATTCTAGCGACCGCTATGTATCGTTCCAACGACCCTTATGGTGTTTGGTTGTAAGTCAACCTATAGACCAGCTATCCTAGTAGCGTGGATACGAGCAGTCTAAGGCTAAAGACTCGAGAGGGCGCGTTAAGCCAGCTGTTTACCACACATGTACCCCTTGAACACCCAGTGAAAGGACACCACACAAGTGTTATGAAAATAAACAGGATATTTATTAAGATTCACAACAGCCCTGGACTCTTTATGAGGACAGGGTACTAAGCACAAACCAAATCTCTTAGGAAAATACTTCAAGTGCACAATTAAAACAAGTGTCCGAGGACACGGAAAGTTTAAGGTCTCGGGCGGACCCGATAAGGCAAGTCGGAAGCGAGGGACTCGGGACCCTAGAGTAAAGAGGCTATGCAGGCACCGAAATGCCGAGTTACCTAGCCACGAGGGCTGCGGCTGCACAAGTCTTACAGGCGTCGGGGTCTTCGCTGACGAGCCAGGAGCCGGAAGAAAAGGAGTTGCTGGCCGGCGACCAGTGATGAATAGTTCGTAGAGATCCAAGCCTGGATCAGAGATTGCTGATACCTGAAAGCAGAGGGGACCAAGTTCGTACTACTAGCCAGTAGTCAGAGGGTACCAGGATGGCACCGGTTGGCCGTCACCTCGACCAGGTGAGTGGGCGACGCTAGGCTCTGTAGTCTCACGGACCAGGAGGCGTTGTCGGCGACCACGGCGGAGGTGCGAGCTGTCCCACGAAGGATGATGCTGTCGGCGTCGCTGGGCCCAGGATGGGGCAACAAGCCTTGGCAGATCTCAGGGCCACGTGGTGGGCCTAAGATGGCGTCTTGAGTGGACCAGGAGGGTCCGGGGTGCTTCTCGCAAAGATGGAAGCAAGGGCCAGTCTGGAGCAACCAGACCAGCAGTGTTGATTGTCGGATGTCGTCACAGAAGGGCACAAGCCAGCGGCTAGTGACCAGACAACGGGCTGAGCAGCGAGCAGAAGGGCCCCACGCAGATCGTGGAGATGCTGGGAGACTGCACTTCGGTGCTGGAGCGGCTCAGGGTCGGGGCTTCTCGGACCCCAGAGCACTCACCAGGGAATCGCTTCGATGGTCGTGCTGGTTAAGAGCGTGCAGGTTCTGATGATGGCCGGTCCCTCGAGGTCTCGTCGCACCCACAGATCACAGCTGAGCTGATGACGTGGGTAGAGGTCAGAGGTGCCAGGGAAGCCGGTTCTCGTCGAGCTGGGCCGTCGGATCCTTGAGGAAGGACTTGCAGCAAACCGCAGAGTTCTTAGATGGTGCCCGCTGATGCAGGGTGACTACTCCTTAGTCACAAGGGAGAAATCTTGAGAAGAGTCTTGAGTGTCCTTTCGTAGAAAGTAGTTCTTGATTCAAAGATGATCTAATTTGGAAGGGTCCCCGCTCCGGCCTTTATTCTAAAGAAAGGGGTGGGTACATGACTACGTCCTGCCCTAAGGGTGGGACCAGGAAGGGAGGTAGTTACACCCCTCTCCCCTGCCGGACTTTCCCCAGGCCAGGGTTGGTGCCCCTGGAACTGGTTCTGACCGGCAGATGCGTAGTGAGCACCGGGGTGCCACTCCGCAGTCACCTTCTCGCAAAAGCCCTACCTACCCAGAATACACAAACCCTGTCTGGGACGGTGCGAACACCGCCCTCGACAGGAAACCCTTTGTCCAAGCTCTCCTCGCTGGAAGGGCTCCCAGCAGCAGGAGGTCAGACTCGTGTCTGTGGTGGCAGCATCCATTTTGTGGAGCTGAGGCTTTAGTTAACTTTAACCGGGGTTCACAGTTATGTACATGTCGTGTCCCTCTAGAAGGGCGGAATGCTAACCTCGTCGCCAGAGTTGGTGAGAGGGCAGCATCCCGATTCGTATGACACCTTACTCGACATGTCTTGATAACGCGACACCGAAGTTACCGATGTGGTACGCGTTATCATGGAACAGCCATTGGGTCTTGATTCAGCAAGCTGCAACCGGGCTCGGCTCGGGCCAGAGCCTAGTTCACACGAGCCCATGCACTCTGCCTTCAGGATTGTCAAGGCCTGCCATAGGAGTGACTGATAGGAACTCGAGTGTCCATTGTATGGTTAGATATAGGGCTACTATAACTAAAGCAAAGTGTGATTACACGACTTCGCCCCAGCTGTCATGCAGCCAGTTGTGTCAAATTTAGGAGGCCAGCCAGGGGTGGCATAATACATGCTGCAGCCCCTGGCGGCCCTGGGTACACCTATGCCCTGAGTTACAGGGTCTGATAAGGTGGCCCAGTACCAATTGGAAATGCACCTAAGGTACATGGAATCCATTTTTAAAGAGAGAGCAGTAGGCCTGGGGTCCTGATTGGCAGGGTCCCAGGTCGACTATGTCCAAAACCAGCTAAAACACAGGGCAAAAAGTTGGGGGCAACCATAGTCAGGATGTACCTTCCTACAGTACTGATACTGCAGCATGGATGATTTTGCATTTCAATGTCAACCAAACATTTTGCCAAACTGATGCACACCTTTTAAACCTGATGCAACATCCTCCTCAACTGCATAGCTCTCTTATTGAGTGATAGCCCATAGCTACATCCTGATGCCTTCCATTACTGAATCTTCTTCTGGGGCTCTATTGCTTTTTTGTATGATCTAATTATACACACCAAACTTAAAACAAAGATCTTCATAAATGATCAGAATCTGGACAGGACGTAGGAACAATTCAGTGACTCTCTTCCCTCTACTCTGGCTAAAGCTACCTGCAGATATCACACACGATGAGCCCTGATGGACATCCCAGAAACCTCCATCAGTGAAAAATACTATAATCTCAGACTGGGCTCTATTAAAATGACCTTTTTTTTTACTTAGAAACTACCCACCTAGGCCAATACAGCATACTTTTCTTTATCTTGGTCCCAAAAAAGGCAACAATACCTATTTTGCTTATCATAACAATAAACGTTAGTTTCAAATCACCCATTATAGGGAGGGAAAGGCCATGAACAACCATGTGTTGTGAATCTGTGGTTTATTTTCCATAAAATGTTGTACAATTTCTCAAAGATTTCAAGAAAACACACAAGATCTTGTGAAAATAATTTAGCAGACTCTCACCTGAAATTTGAAAGCATAAATTGCATTCATAACCAAGCAACACACCTGCAATGGGGCATTTTTGAGGCGAAAATATCACCAGAAAAACAGAAGATTTACACAAATTTAACATAACAGGAAATGTTTGCATTTAGCCCCCATACTTCATTTTTTTGTTATGACCCAATCCTTGGATATGGATATCTTCATCATATTTTGTTTATAATACCTTGAACGCTCTATCAGATTCTACTATGGCTAGAGACATTAACACCGATACTAGGCTTACCATTTAATAATAACTACTACACCTCAGGCTCACCTATCTCTACTCCCCTTTCTCCTAATTATCACACATGCACACAACCTTGTGGCATGAAACAAGATAATGCCAGCATTATTCACGGTTGTTTGAACCATAACCTGTAACAAAGCCACTACTACACGAACAAAGAACTAAATACTGTCGAGGGCCAAACCCACAGCCTTCACAGAAGCAAACACTGCCCCTTGATTCAGTCTCCTTCTTTTAAGGAGTCTCTTGGTCTAGTCTAGCTACACCAAAACAAAAGCAAATAAACTCATTCCCAAATAAGTACTTGGCAGTCTACAAGTCAGATAAGAGGTGTGACTACTCGCCTCATATATCATTAGTGCCACTAACTACTGACTTACACTGACCAGAGTACAATTCTCGTATCCAGAAGGAACTGCTTGACCTCAAAATGAAGCTTCATGAGATGATAGAAAGTCTGCTAACCTCTCTCCATTTCTCACTCTTTGAGGCACTCCTTCCAAAAATTTGAATTCTAGCCTCTTCACCCCATTACACTTAATTCAACACCTACTCCTGAACAGCGCAACACATACACACCAACCCCCAAAGCTTTGGTGTATTCATCCATGCATTTTTCCTCAACCACAACACACACTCCTGGATAATATTACCACAGTCTCCACAGCTAGACATTCTGTACTTCCTCTATACTCAATTAATGGATGATTAACTATTCGACTTAAGACAAAGTAGTTTTGAGTAATTGATCACACTTCAGTTCTCCAGTACCAGAGTCTCAATGGCCTCAATATAATCTGCTCTCTTTTGTGGTGGGATGCTTTGGGAACGGAAGGACAGCTCAGCACACATTTCTAACCATAACTGAGTGTTCAGAACATATTGGTCTGTTCCTGCAACTAGGTCATATCATTAGGGGACATAAAGTTTTAAAAAACTAAGGAGCTTTATTTTTGTGTCTAAAAGTTTATTACAACATTGGAATGTTGGAACTTCCATTGCAGACAACGGAGTGTTAGAGCATTCTGCCTACTAGCGGTTGAATGTTTTAATAGCCTTATAGCCCTCCATGGCTGGGCTATACCTGCATTAAAGTACCACTCCCTTGTTAAAGGCCCTCGTCTTTGGCTTGCGCCTTTAACACTGAAACTTTAATGGCCGGTATAGACCGCTACGGTAGGCTATAAGTCTTTAATAAGTCCACAACTAAAATATATATGCTATAATGAATGCAACCAACATAACAGTGTATTATTTGTAGGACTGCGTAGGATCAGCTTTTTGTATCAGCAGCAGTTACCTTCCATCTTGTACACTATTCAGTCCAGTAGCCTAAACTTCTGGCAGGATTTTACACAGGGCGGTAACGTGAGCACTCGTGATAAGATTCTTACAAGTTCTGCACAGATATTTTCTCTTTTTTTGTATATAAAAAAAATGACTGGATCCTTACATTGAGAACATTACCCGTGACCACTGTTGCCACTTATATTTTGGTTACTCTTTTGCAGTGGCATTAAGGACAGTGGAACCTCCAGTGCTCTGCTCATAACAGGAGAAGTGAAGCTGCAAGTCCCAGCTCTCTTAATGGAGTGGTTGGACAATCCCACAGGCTCGCTGTCTATCAAGTGTGCAGTAAGAGCTTAGGAGACATCAACGAGTTCTGGAACCGAGAGGCGAGTGGGACGTGGTAAAGCTGGGCTGAGAAGTTGTAGATGAAGGAGGAGAGGCGCGAGAGACCGGGCAGGGAAAGAAGAACACTGAAACCGTGAGAGTCCTGGGGACGTTAAGTGTTTACTCTGCATCGGGAGCAGATTCCGGCTCTTGAAGAGATTCACATGGGCTCCAGAAGAGGGATAGAGGAAACCTAATGCCAAATAACCTCCCCATTATAATTTCCAGTCCCAAGGGAGACAAATGTTAATTAAAGTTCTGCGGGTGTGAGGCAGCGAGGGGATTTGGCAATATGTTTTGTGAATGCCAAGAACCGTAATGCTGACTTGTCTCTCTGTCTCTGCCGCCCACAGTGCTTTAATTGCCACCTGTCTCCGGTGCAGCACACGTTTCCCTGGAGGCTGCGTCTGAAAAGGCTGCCGCTGGGGAGCACGGGAACGTTTACTTGAGCGAATCTTCCACTGAGTGAAAGAAATCTGCCCATGTGAATCCAATGTTCATTTGGCCCAGGGAGAATCCATTTTCCCTGCACCCCCTGTTACATATGGGGGTGCCCCCGATTCACATCGTGAAAATGCACTCGTTATTGTGCCACTGAAAGGAGAAAATGTGCACATTTACCGGACAAGAAACGACAACCTGCAAGCATATGAGCTTTCCCTGCACCCAGGGACGTTTTGAGGCATGGGCAAAGTGGGCTCTGGCCCAGGGCGCCAGCCTTTCAGGGGGCGCCCTAATAGGGCCAGCGTTGTTCCTCCGAGAGTCTTGCCCTGATAACCTCAAATCATTTTGAACAGATTGTTGTAAATAGCGTGCTTCTATTATTTATTTTGAATGTGTGGAGGTCTATTACAAACATTTGAATTTCTTTCTTGCAACATCCATAAAAAAGTTTATTTTAGTTAAATACAGGACCTCACATATCAGAAATGTTATTTTCAGTAAAACTAGTGAGCTGCTGCTGTGTTACAAACCTGAAAACAGGTCACTATCCCTGAATTTCATATGTGCAAACATTTAGAATTTACCCAAAGAGGGCATAAATGAGCTGAAACTGGATCATAAAATCAAAGCTGCTCCCAACAGGGACCCCCAAAAGACATTTGGTCCAGGGCCCCCAAAATCCTTAAAACGTCCCTGCCTGCACCCCCTGTTACATATGGGGGTGCCCCCGATTCACATCGCGAAAATACACTTGTTATTGTGCCATTGAAAGGAGAAAATGTGCACCTTTACCGGGCAGGAATCGACTTGCATAGGCTATGCAAATACCTGCAAACATATGAGCTTGCAAATGGTTACCTCATTTTGCAGGCTGCCCCACAAAGACAATTCCACAAAACCAACCTACACGTGAAATGCAAAGTAAGACAAACGCTCTCTGTAATGGGGAGGGGGGTTGATATTCATAGGTATACCCTCCAAATGTAAATTTCCTCCAATGTTGATTATTTGATATGGGCCTGATTCAATTTCATGTTCATGAAGTGCAACTTATGTGCACGTATGCTAAACTTCGGTGCAGGATAACCGTTGTGAATTGGTTACCGTATTTAATGCGTTTCTTACGGTGGGAAAGGAGAGACAGGAATGTAATCAGTACTGTGCGAAATTTCTGTCACGCTTGAGTAACATGTGCAATTATTTTTTAGGTAAATTGCACAAAATTTCATAAATCACACGAGCGTGAAATTTTGTGCACTTTTTTTTGCTACATGAGCAGGAATATCGCAGGGAGAAATAGTTCAAGCACAAAATGTGTCATAGGAGAGACTCGAACCAGCCCCCTTGCTGATATCTTATGTGTAATGTTCACTCGAGATGATGCAAACTATGGGGCAAATTTACAAGTCCCTTGCGCCACTTTTGCGTCACTTTTAACATGGGAAAAGTGACGCAAAAGTGGCGCAAGGGGCTTGTAAATCTGCCCCTATATTTTGTGAAACTTACGCCTAATTTCATTCTCCTCCAGGTTTCACTTTTTAAAAAAACATTACATTTTACATACCCTTAGCTTCAGCAAGAGCACAGAACTGCAGGTAAGAGTTGAGAACGAGCGGTGTAGTGGAGACATCCTGTATGAAGAAGTGAGAGCTGGAGCGTGAGAGGTCTGAGTGGTGTAGTGTTGGACCTCAGGCCCACATGCTGGTAAATGACCGAGACTGACACTGCATAGTTGGGTACGGTAACTGGCCACAAGCACGTGCCCCGGGCTCTTTTATTGGCGGGGCCACGTCACTCGTGACACCTGTGATGGATGGGTGTGGAAGTGCAGTGTGTCCAGCCCTCAAAGGAGTGGCTAGGGTTACAGCTTCCTGCGGACTAGAATGTGTTCCGCAGGACATTACAAGTGGCATGGAGGATGGGAACTGAAAGGAGAGAAGCGGGACCTGAAAGGAGAGAAGCGGGACCTGAAAGGAGAGAAGCTGGAACTGAAAGGAGAGAAGGGGGAACTGAAAGGAGAGAAGGGGGAACTGAAAGGAGAGAAGTGGGAACTGAAAGGAGAGAAGCAGGAACTGAAAGGAGAGAAGGGGGAACTGAAAGGAGAGAAGCAGGAACTGAAAGGAGAGAAGGGGGAACTGAAAGGAGAGAAGAGGGAACTGAAAGGAGAGAAGCGGGAACTGAAAGGAGAGGGGGGGAACTTAAAGGAGAGAAGGGGGAACTGAAAGGAGAGAAGCGGGAATTGAAAGGAGAGAAGGGGAACTGAAAGGAGAGAAGCGGGAATTGAAAGGAGAGAAGGGGGACCTTAAAGGAGAGAAGTGGGAACTGAAAGGAGAGAAGCGGGAACTGAAAGGAGAGATGGGGGAACTGGAAGGAGATAAGGGGAACTGAAAGGAGAGAAGCGGGAACTGAAAGTAGAGAAGGGGGATCTGAAAGGAGAGAAGGGGGAACTGGAAGGAGAGAAGCAGGAACTGCAAGTAGAGGGGGGAACTGAATGGAGAGAAGGGGGACTTTAAAGGAGAGAAGCAGGAACTGAAAGGAGAGAAACAGGAACTGAAAGGAGAGAAGCAGGAACTGAAAGGAAAAGTCTGGAGCAGGAAGATGAGAACTCGAGAAAGATCCATTGACTCACTTCAGTCTGTTAGGTCTTGTAGAGAGACCTATTACCGTCAAACCAGAAAGCTAAAACCAGGCGGATTTTGCCGAGTGCATGTGTGTCCGTGCACCTGCTCTCCATTTGCTTCCCGAGCTGCCTGCCTGCTTCACACATCAAAGCCATCAGCCTCCCTCCCACCTCCCCCCTAATTGCTTTCCCTTATCACGGCCGCGCGGCCATGAGCTTCTTCAAAGGGATCCGCTCCCCGCCTCCTGCCTCACTCTATCTATCGGCCTCACTTTATCTATCGGCCTCACTCTATCTACCTATCGGCCTCACTCTATCTACCTATCGGCCTCACTCTATCTACCTATTGCCCTCACTCTATCTATCGTCCTAACTCTATCTATCTATTGCCCTCACTCTATCTATCTATCGCCCTCACTCTATCTATCGCCCTCACTATCTATCTATCGCCCTCACTCTATCTATCACTCTATCACTCTATCTATCTATCTATCTATCTATCTATCTATCTATCTATCTATCTATCTATCTATCTATTTATCTATCTATCTATCTATCTATCTACCGCCCTCACTCTATCCATCTGTCACCCTCTCTCTATCTATCGCCCTCACTCTATCGCCCTCACTCTATCTATCGCCCTCACTCTATCTATCGCCCTCACTCTATCTATCGCCCTCACTCTATCTAATCTATCTATCTATCTATCTATCTATCTATCTATCTATCTATCTATCTATCTATCTATCTATCTATCTATCTATATATCTATCTATCTATCTATCTATCTATCTATCTATCTATCTATCTTTTGCACTCACTCTATCCATCTGTCGCCCTCACTCTATCCATCTGTCACCCTCACTCTATCTATCGTCCTCACTCTATTGCTCTCACTCTATCGCCCTCACTCTATCTTTCGCCCTCACTCTATCTATCGCCCTCACTCTATCTTTCGCCCTCACTCTATCTATCGCCCTCACTCTATCCATCTGTCACCCTCACTCTATCTATCGTCCTCACTCTATTGCTCTCACTCTATCGCCCTCACTCTATCTTTCGCCCTCACTCTATCTATCGCCCTCACTCTATCTATCGCCCTCACTCTATCTATCGCCCTCCCTCTATCTATCACCATCACTCTATCACTCTATCACTCTATCTATCACTCTATCTATCTATCTATCTATCTATCTATCTATCTATCTATCTATCTATCTATCTATCTATCTATCTTTTGCCCTCACTCTATCTATCTGTCGCCCTCACTCTATCTATCTATCGCCCTCACTCTATCTATCGCCCTCACTCTATCGCATCACCACAGAATAACTCAGGGGCACCACAACATCACTCAGGGGCACCACAACATCACTATGCGCTACCACAGCATCACTGAACGCCATAGCATCACTCGTCGTCGCCACAGCATCACTCAGCGCCACCACAGCATCAATCTGTGCAACCATTCAACAACAACTGGTTTAAATATGTTCTCTCAATGTTTCAAGCTTTATTACAAATGTCACAAAAAGATGTTAATATTTCACTTCTGTTCTTGGATTTTCGTTACAATAAAATACACTGAACATAATCTTCACAAAAGTTATATACAAAAGTTAAAGCTATTGCCATTATAAATTACAATAACTTTTATGTAGGTATTAATTATTTAAAAAAAATTAAAAGCCATTGTTATTTGTAATATCAATACATCTTAAGTCACGTAAATACAACACATATTGCATTACAAATACTATAGGTGTCACATTTGCGAAAGTTAAAACCATTGGCATTGTAAATGACAAAGCTATTAATTTCGCTATTTTCAAAACCAACACATAAATAAAAGATTTGGCATTTACAATACCAATAGCTCATACTTTCCTAATACGAGACCTATTGCATTGCAAATGCTTGTTTAAATAATCATCAGTTGGTGCGGCCGCAAGAGGTGGGTTAAAGTTGTTGTTAATGTGTATTGACAAGGCTTTAAGTGGGATGAAAAAACTAGGGGATCTCTCAAGGAGGTGTGGCCGATGTAATTAAGGGCCTGTATTAAAAATACATAAGCCAAAAATCTGTGCTTAGCTTAGTATGCCGCCCGACTGCTATTGCACTTCTTCTGTCATTGCATCCAGATATATAATACAAGTAACATTATATCTACAACAAGCCAGAACTATTGGCTTTGTCAATGGTTGTTAGCTGCATATGATAAATAAGCTCCTAGTTCGTTGAAAATAACATTTAAAACGCTTCAGTTCTGACATGATAAGATTGTGAAGGAGTTTTAACAAGCCTCTTTGAAGTTACTTTAGAAGCAGTGGAGGGTGGCACTGCTGCAAAGTTCAGAAATGTTTTTTCATCCTGAGGGCAAAAATGGAGAGCCCAATAGGGACCCATCTCGTCACCTGCTTTTAAGAACTGCCAGTGCTGAGCACCGGCAGGACCCGGCCCACTTAACCCCTTCGCTGCGGCAGCAATTCTGCCGCAGCGCTAGGGGGGGGGCCCGAGCGGCGCCCGCATGCTCGTGACAGAGCCGCTCCGTCACGAGCCGCGGTTGCGCTGTGCTCATGACGGAGCGGTTCCGTCATGGCCCCGCCCGCTTAATAGAACGCGCCGCGCAGGCGCGGCGGCAGGGTCATGACGGAACCGCTCCGTCATGAGCACAGCTCAGCCGATGCTCATGACGGAGCGGCTCCGTCATGAGCAAGGGAGGGTTAAAGCCCTGTGTTTTGAACTTATCTGTTGTTCTGCTCATCTCTCAATTACACAAACAGCGCCACCATTTGGCGACTGTCATAAGTGCTGGTGTTGACAATTAAGTGCCGGTGGCGCGCACAGAATATCGATAGCTTGCATGAAGCAGTTACCTCACGCATTTTTTTCCAGTTCCAGTACAAAACTGCAAATAATGACCCTCTATGAGTGTAAAATGGAGGCTTACTCAGGACATGGGCCGGGAAAGCAATGCCGGACCCCATAGGGGTCTGTAGGGAACGCCTCCTGGGGGCTGAAACCACCCTCCAAGCCCGCAAAAAAAGGGACGCGCTGGATTGGGCGCCCCAAGTTAAAGTCTAGCTGGCCAACTAGGGCCAAGATAGGCAAGTGTCTGGGGGTTTGAAGGGGGGGTAGGTTCCCCCCTTTTGACCACAGAAAACTCCCTGTCGCACTGGAATTGCAGTCACTAGGACTGGAAGCCTCCGTCGCCAGGAGTCGCTGTACGGAACACAGCATTACCCGAAGAAAGGGGGGGGGAAATCCGAGGACCCCTGCTTACCAGACATCCAGATGTGGGAGCTAGCAGCATCGGTAGTCGATCTGAAGAGGACGGAGTGGCAAGGCTGGTGAGCGGAAGAGGAGGGGACCATCAGGAACAGTAGGGAACGGGGGAAACTGGTCTGAACCGTTCGCTACCTGCCTTGCTACACAGGTCGTTGTTCCTCCCGAATGAGCGACACTGGTAATGCCCTCCCGCCCTTGGTGCCCGCGGAGCTGATCGCTGAATGCGGAGAGCAGGAGAACAAAGGGGTCTGCGTGCATTGGGTGTGTCCCGCCTCCTCGAACCTGAACAGAGCAACTCCCCAGGGCAACGAAACAGCCTTTGAGTAATAAAGAAATTACAGCGGTCTGACCGGTGGAAGGAGGCACGAGCTTCGCGCTCATCCCTATCCGCCTCGCCGCCCAACAATTATCCAGGAGCGGTCCCACGGGACGTGGGGCTGGGGTTGAATGTCTGCTCATGGCCTTGCATTGCAGTATATCCTGGTCCCATTGTTGACGGACTAAAGGAACTCCAGGCTCCTTGCTGGTCAGTTGATTTGTTAACGAACAGGGGAGCATTCAACAGCACTTACTCACTGGGAGAAAGCGCGGAGCAGCCAGCCCAGATGGAAAGAGGACGCAGTGCCACTCCAAGAGAGAGGAGAGCGCCTGCCGCTTCAGGGAGACTGTAGGGAGCAACAAGGTCGATCGGAGGGTAAAGAAGGAACTGCGAAGGCCCAGGGAAGAGGATGGGCCTGAACTGGATGGCGACCTGGAGGTACTACTCCAAAAAGCACAGGCTTTGGTGGCCCTAAAAGGCAAACAATGGATGGACAAACACATTGAGTGGCCCGCAAAGAGAAGGAAAAAATGTGTGCCTACAGCAGCGCCCACAGCAAAGCCCGGTAAGAAGGGGCCTACAGCCAAAATAGCAGCCCATCACAACCGGGCAAGGGGTGGTCAAGGGCGGCCCAACAACCTCCCACTGTGGCCACAGGGAGAGGATCAATGGGCCCCAGACAAAGAGATGGAAGATGGACCAGGAACATTGTGGCTCTACCGCAAGCAGTGGAGAGTGACTCGGACATGGAGGTTGGCATCAGTGGCGACGAGGGGTCTGTGGCCAACGCGGCAGCCCCCAGGGAGCCACGTAGCATGTCAACATCCAGTGGAGACAGGGGAACCATGGTGAGGACCAAGCGCTTAGCGTAAGGAAGAGGCTGCACAAAAGGGGGCAGGGGAAGAATGGGACCAATTTGGAAATGCCAGACCAGATAGCAAATTTTGGCACACAGTTAGGGGTAAGCAATTATGCAGCGCATGCGCCATGGATCCCACTGCCCCCCTGGGGGGTACACCTGAGGGGGGGGGCCACAACGAGTTCCGGGAAGGAAGCATGGGGACAAATACCGCTGCATCCAGGGGCATGGGCGCCCCCACTGGTGGGGGAACCCAAGCAAGAACAGGGGGTAAAGGGGAAAACAAAGGGCCCAACCAGAACAGGGGACAGCAAAAGGTGCCAACGGAACAGGCAGGCGCAATACGAGAAGCCAGGAGCATGGAGGTCATGGGGGTGGGGGTCCCCCCTAACAGTCCAGGAGAGGCGAAAATCCCTGAGGGCCCCCAACCGGCCAAGACAGGGGAGGTGCAGGATCCAGCCGGCAAGCGAGTACATGCGGCCCTCTCCCAGTGGCCCACCCACAACCACCAAGCTACGTTGGCTAGCGAACCTCATCCCGCTGACAGTCAAGGAGAGAATTTGGCTTAAAGAGTATATAGACATATTCTCCTTGCTGGAGGTACTCCAGGTGGGATTAGACCTGGCAGTGCAGGACAAAAAAGACGAGGACAGGCGAAATCAGCACAAACCAGGAGTGGAAAAAACAATAGAGAACTGACGTCTCTATTGTTTAATGGTTAAATGAAGGCGTACTCAGAGAGGGGGCAGGGACTAAAAACACTGTGTTAAACCCAGGCAGCTCCTCAGTAATGAACCGAAAGCACCTGCAAATGGAACGTCACGTGTCATACCGTGACAGGAAGAAGGGGGGCAAGGTCACCGAGGGCACCGACAGCAGGGGTAAAAGATACTGGGATGTGAAAGAGACGAGACGTCAAAGTAGACCGGCAGATTGTCGACGACGCTACGGTGGAGCTCCACGTCTCCACGTAGCCTGAGCTCCTGTTCCTGACTCCTCCCCCGCCTCGAGGTCAATGGCGTCTGCTGCTGCTGCTTCGGCGTGCCGTGCTGAGTGCCTCCGTGGTTTCTAAGAATACCTGAAATTGCTGAGGGTGATTAAGCCTCTACGGCCGGACTGAAGCCTTCTGCAATTGAAAATCGGCTTTTTAAAGAAATGCGAATGGAGCGAGGTGAGCGGCGCTTTATTTCTCATGGACACTGTTTTTGACGAGAGATACAATGTGTCCGGATAGAACAACCTCGGCTGCGCAATAACGCTGTGCTCGCTTCAAGTATCTCTTCATTTGCTGCCTGCCTGCTGCTCTGATTTACTATGGTTACAGGCATTGTCACTGAAATTGCATTTAATTTGGAAAACGGCCGTAGTGTGGGTGTATACACCCTGTTTCCACTTTTCTTGTATATATCAACTTTTGAGCAAGCACTTTGAGGAAATTTCATCAGTGCACTATAGTACGTTTAAAAAAAACAAAAAAAAAAAGTGAAATCTGCCTGAACTCTGCCTGATCGGTGTGCAAGCTGCGTGCTGGGATTCCTGACATGAGTCCACTGTCATCACATGGTTAATTGAGCAAACAGACACTGCTGCCGGAGAAGTCAAGGACGTGGATCACTAATCGCCTTGGAAAGGTACACGCACGCTTGCTGCGGAGCCACCGGGGAGGCGTGTGCTGTTTATTTCATCAAGGACATATGCTGTTGTTTCGCTGAGGATACATTCCCCTTAACTTCCGGAGGCTGCAGAAGTGCTTGTAGTGCATTATAGCATATCATCTAAAGGGGTGAAATAAACGGCGACTTTGCTAGGAAGAAAGCGTGGAGCCTGGTTTAGAACACGCAGTGCTTGGCTTTTTTCTTCGGCAGGGCCCTGGAAGAATGCTTTCCAATTAAAGACTCAAATACTATTCAGAGCCTTTTTTTTTTTTTCTTGCGACCCCAATCCAGCCTAGTGTGAGCATAATGGGGAAACTGCTTAACGCTCGTCTCAAAGCCAAACAACGGCGACAGCAGGCAAAGGAGGCAGCTGCTAAATTAACAGAAGGAAACTCTCTGAAGGATGATGACTCAGTACATTCATCTGATAACTCTGAGGTCGAGGATTTGTTAACAGACAGTCAGTCGCAAATGGGAGATAATTTGACTGAAGCTCCCCTTGATGATGTATCTCAAACCCATGACTCATCTCTTCCACCCTTACCTCTGCCGCCTCCGCCTATTCCTTCGGCGGCTAAGCAGTTCCCCCTTTTCACAAAAAAAATCTCGCCTCTTTCACCTAATTTGATCCCCCCAAAGAATTTAACAAGCATAGATGCTATACAAAATCATTCAACTGGCATAATCTCTGCAAGGGATCCGTGTATAGCAGCGACCCCTTCAAACTTGGTATCTCTCACTAATTCTGCTCATGACTCAAAGCTAGCACTCGATAGCTCTACCTCTAAAGACAAAACGATAGATACATTAAGTGCAGCAACAGTGCCACTTCAAGATCTCGACATGGAAGCAGGAGGGGGGGCAAAAGGGGGAGCGGCGGACCACCTTGGGCCCTTGCTTGAGATGAATACGGAAACAGAGGGAGAGATGAGAATGTCTGTAAAGGATATGCTCAACCTGATTCTCGATGAAGTTAGAGAAATAAAAAGGTCGCAAAATGCAGAACTTTCGGCAATCCACCAGAGACTGGATAAAATGGACAAAATTGAGGAATTAGTATCTACTTTCCCAGCCCGCTTAGTGGAAGTAGAAGAACGGATTTCAACACTGGAAGATCAAATGGTGGAAGTTAAAAAAGACACTAAAGGGACTATAAAAACCACAAGGGCTCTTGAATTAAAACTTGATGAGTTGGAAAACTATAATAGGAGGTCCAACCTACGTATCGTAGGAGTTCCGGAAGGAATTGAGGGGTCAGATACATTGGCATGGGTAACCTCTTTTCTTCAACAAGGGGTGATACCGGAATATAAAGGAGACCTCACTATAACAAGAGCCCACAGAGTTCCTGCCCGACCATTTCCGAACTCTACCCTTCCGCGTACTATTGTATTAAATTTTGCAGACGTTAGGGTAAAGGAACAAATATTGTCTAGGGCTATTAAACAAAGACAATTTCCTGTGAATGCTACGGTGAAATGCCGAATATTCTCAGATATGTCAGCTATTGCGGCCAGACGCAGGAAAGAATTTGTAAAGATGCTCCAACTGTTTAAGGCTCAAGGGGCTCAGGCGATGATAGCACAACAATCTAAACTTAGAGTTCTGATTAAGGGTAAATTCTATCTACTATCCGATATTGAGGAAGCACAGGATTTGCTGCACGAAATGCAAAGTGTATAATAGTGATAGAACAGTTTAATTTTTTACTTCTCTTTTGTTACTCTTATACGCCATTATGGCTATACTCTTTGGTTTTGGGAGGGGAGGAAGGAGCACAGGTCCAGGGGTTAGGGGGTGTTCTATCACTACACCCCAGGGTTAAAAGAAAGGGTGCTGTGGCAAGCGTGGGGGGAATGGATAGTGAGTTAGGAGGGGGCCACAGGCAAGGGGGGGGGTAGGGGGGAAAAAAACCTTAAAAAAAAGTGTTCTTGGTGGAGAGACGGTGCATTGTGCTATTTTTGTTTAATGATTAACTCATTTTGTAAGCACAGTGTGGATGGTTCTAAGAAGTTTGGGGAAATAAGGGCTGAAATGCATGCTATGTACCTTAATTATATGTTTGAACTATGTCTAAGTTGGGTCTGAAAATTATTTCTTTTAATGTTAACGGTCTCAATAATAAGAAGAAAATGAGGGCAATAGAGGCATGGATTCTAACAGAGAACCCTGCAGTTATTATGATACAAGAGACTCATTGCAATTTCTAAGGAAGATACATTTTCCATGTTTAAAGGATGGGCCGACTATCGAGGTTTCTCTTTCTTTTCAGAGTCCCAGCGGGGGGTTGCACTATTCTTTAGTAAGAAATTAGAGGCAGAAATAATTTTTACCGAAGCAGATACACAGGGCCGTTGGTGCTGGGCTAACTGTAAACTTAAGAATAGACCATCTCCCATTACTTTTGTGAACTTCTATGCTCCCATTAACGATTGCCCTTTAATATATGAAGAAATGTTTCAATCTCTTCTTATGGTCAACGGGGATATAGTTATTGGAGGGGACTTTAATATATTGATGAACCCACAATTTGATTCAACTCTGGGCGGAAAAAAGCAGTCTAAACCTAAATCTTATCAGATTATTCTTAACAATATTAGGACTTTAGATCTAGCTGAATGTTGGCGGTTAGCAAACCCTCATAAAAGAGAATATACATGCTGGTCGGGGAGGCACAAGTCATTTTCTCGCATAGATTTTTTTCTCATTTCCTCAATACTTACCAGTCGAGATCATAAGTTTTTACATAATGGCTTCTCCGATCATGCAATGCTTGTCCTTGAAATTGAGCTAGACGCAAGGACTAATGTGGTGAAACGATGGGTCTTTAATAAATCCTATTTGAATGATGAACCTTGGGTTATGTCTGTCCAGGCAGAGATTAAGGATTTTGTAGAACGAAATATGGGGACAGCACCAATTCACATTATATGGGACACCTTGAAGGCGTATATCCGGGGCGTTATTATTAGTAGGGACGCAAGGGAGGCAGCTATATTTCGTGATACAAAAAACCAGCTACAGCAAAAAATACAAGCCTTAATACATCAAAAATATTATAATCCCTCAGTAGAGTTAAAAAACCTATTAAATGCAGCAAAACGTGAACTGAGTGCTCACTATTTCTTAAAAAGTGAGGAAATCTTTTATAGGCAAGCGCAGAAATCCTATGAGAATAGCAACTTTACTGGAAATTTTTTGGCATGGCAAGTAAAAGAACAAGCCGCAGCCAATCTGATTCGTTCTCTAAAATCGCCTACCACCGGAGAAGATACCTCAGATCAGGCAGAAATAGGAGCAATTATGTTAACCCATTACGAAAATATCTATTCTTCTTCCCATATTTTGGACCAAATTAGTTTAAATGTATTTCTAGATAAATACTCTCTTCCATCACTTTCCAATATGGATCAAGAAGCAATGGCTTCTCTTTTCTCTATTAAAGAATTGGAGCAGGTAGTTAAAAACTTGCCACATGGTAAGGCTTGCGGCCCAGATGGTTTTCCAGCCGAATTTTTTGTTACCTTTTTTGGCTCTCTTTCAGAAATACTTCTTTTATTAGTAAATTCAATGCTTCAGGGGGGACCAATCCCGACATCTTTCTATGATGGTACAGTGGTTAGCTTTGTGAAAAAAGGAAAAGATGCAAAAGACCCAAATTCCTATAGACCTATAACTTTATTAAACTCGGATTACAAAATCATTACAAAATTGCTTTCTATTCGTTTCAATAAGGTTGCGTCACAGTTAATTCATACAGATCAGAATGGATTTATAACTGGCCGCCAACTGCTCACTAACACACATTATTTAGCAGAAGCACTAGATTTTTTTGAAACTCGTAAGGTATCAGCTTTAATTCTTCTTTTAGACGCAGAAAAAGCTTTTGATTTAGTAGTTTGGGACACTCTTTTTTTTATTTTATATCGATTTGGTATACCTTCTCAAGTCATCACTTTGATTCGAAATTTGTACCAGGGAGCAAAAGCCCATATTCTAATCAATAAATTGATGGTTGGGTCTATTCCTGTTCAGAGAGGAACGAGACAAGGATGCCCTCTCTCCCCCACTCTTTTTGCTTTTTTTATCGAGCCTCTAGCATCTGCAATAAGAAAAAATAAAAATATTTCTCCACCGATAGATGGTATGGATAAGATCAAACTGTACGCAGATGATATTATGCTTCTGTTGAAATCCGATATGCAGTCACAAGAACAAGCCTTTCTCATTTTCTCACAATTTGAAGCATTGGGGGGGTATCGTATTAATAAGCGGAAAACTGAGATTATTATTAGCGGGAATAACAATCCAGACCTGCATCCAGATATTCGGAGATGTATAACTAATAAACCCAAAAGATACCTAGGGGTTTATTTTTCATCTACAGTACGTGATCTATACACGCTTAATTTTGAACCCTTGATTAGGAAAGTCCGTGCTATGTTCCTAAGATGGGATGCACTTCCTTTATCTATTTTAGGCCGAGTAGCATTAATTAAGATGTCAATACTCCCACTTTTCAACTTTTTGTTTTCAACCATTTCTTGTTCCCTTCCTGGCATTTTTTTTTCCAAGATGGAATCTCTTTTTTCAGCCTTCATTTGGGCAAAAAAGACTCCAAGATTAGCTATAGAAACCTTATGTGTAGATAAGGATCACGGTGGATTGGGCCTACCAAATTTAAAAGACTATTACTATGCATATTTTGTGCAGTATCTTTCGAGATTTAAATATCCAGCACTTGGAGATGTATTGTTTATTAATTTTTTTTTTGATTTAATCTGCAAAGAATCCAAAATACCTTCTCCTCTCGCGATTTTTAAATCCCCCAAATTAGTCAGATACAAGACTTTGCGTTGGTTTCTTAAAAAGCGAGATGTTATGCTGAAAAGGTACTCACTCTCTCTCCTGTCCCTAGTAACTCCTTTAAGAGAGGCTGTTTTTAGATTAGGGACCAGATTAGAATTAGACATTACACTTACCTGGGCAAGATATGGGTTCATTAACTTATCAAATTTTATTAAATTTGGAGTCTGGTTGACTCCCGATGAGATGGCAGTGTTAATAAGCGGTAATTTTCTTCTTATGGGCTCATATGTAGCGCTGTATAGGTTACTGAGTATTATTGATATAACACAATTAAGCCAGATTTCTAATTTAACGAACGATATCTTTTGGTCCCCAGTATTCAAGAGGGCGGGAACATGGAGGAAAAGTTTGGCAGAAAATAGGGAGGAGGATCTGAGTGCCAAAGCGATAAATAAATGGCAGAAACATGAAAACTTCAATTTAAAGGAAATAAACTGGACAACACTAAATAAATTAAACTTCACGGTCCTTAGAGGGGCAAACTGGAGACGTATGCTCTTTTTAAGCAAATGGCTATTGTATTATACACCGGCAACGATGTCCAAAATGTATAGTAATGCAACGTCTAATTGTTTTAGATGCACTCAACCTGATTTGGCTAATTGGTCCCATATTATTGCCTTTTGTCCCAAAATCAAGGTTTTCTGGGAAAATATGTTTTTTATATTGTCTCAATATTTACATTTTAAGATCGATAACTATAATAATTTGATTATACTGGGGGTTGATCCAGAGCTTAATTTGGAAGATTCCTTGGTGAAGCTTTTGTACATCATTGTTGCAATTGCCAGATCTCTTATTCTTAAATATTGGAAATCAGAAATAATTCCAACTGCAGATGAATGTTTTCAAAAAATCAAGAGAGTTAGAAATAGTGAATTGAGGTATGCAAAAAGGATTGGAGCTTTACGTAAATTTACTAAAATCTGGAAAGATTACTTTGACTGAGAAAAGCGTATAACGCTGGATATCCGGGATCTCGGACAGTATGTGTTTGTTTAAATACAATCTTTTGTTTGATCTGTACCTATCTCGGGCAATTTCAGTGTATTTTCAGTTTAGTATGTTTAGATTTATATGTCGGATATTTGGTAATCATTATGTCATTGATTCTCTGCCAAGAACTTAATAAAAATATTTAAAAAAAAAAAAAAGAGACGTCAAAGTAGACCGAGCGACAGCAAAAATGGGACAGCGAGCGGACCTTCCTGCTCCCTACGATTAACAAGTTGTATTTATATCCAGATTTCGCGGCACTTCCTGTCAGAAGTGACAGTATAGAAAGTGAGAAAAAAAACGTAGGTAGCCAGGCTTTCTTTTCCATGGCGATCGCATCGCAGCCCTCTCATCTTTCTGTTTCATTTCTTCTTCTGAGGGTTTCCAGTCTCATGAGGCTTGGCGGGGTTCAGGAGCTGCCGCTCGGGAGGGCACACATCGAAAATATAACAGGGAATGTGGTTGGGTGGAAATGATGAGTTTGTTCTCCCCAGTCTTCCTTTGACTTTTCTTTCCTTTCTCTGCTTTCATCTTATTTATGATCTCTAAATAAATCAAGTTCTGATTCTTCTTTCTGATTTATTTCTACTTTCAGCTCCTTAATACCAAGTTTTCTTTTCCTAATTATTCTTTTTGTGTCTGTCCTTCTGATTCTATTCCTCTGAAGGAATGTATTAATGAATGAATTAATACATGGATTAATTCACATGTACAGAGTGCATTATTAGCAACTCCTAAGTGTCCTGGTGCTTACTCTAAACCCCCGGGTGCTCGAGTACAGCCAGAAACATAAGAATTACTGTAAGAGAATGGCAGAAAGGCTGGGATCTGGAAAAAAGTGAACACTGATGCTTAGTGGGGAAAACCAGGGGAAAAAAGCTCATGGGTGAGCAAAGTGGCTGCGAGAAAGAGAAACACAATGCACCCAGAGGTCTGGGTGTTTAAACTATTATCAACTAATCTTATTTTTTAATCTACCTCATTTTACTTTCAAAGAAGCTCAAATTTATGCCAAGTGCCATTTTGCATATTGCATTGCAGAACAATTACAGTTGTCTAAACACATCCATCTAAACTGCTAATCAATTTAAATTACACTGTTATTGCTTCGGTTTGCATCATAGCACAACGATTTACTGTAGATCAAAATAATTACAGCCAGCTAAAAGGAAGATCTGAAAAGCAGTGGCTTGCACGCATGAAGAAGTCAGCGTCTGCACTTTCCGGCTTCATCCCTGAGCGGGCTGCCCTGTGGGACGTGGGATCCGACAATGGTGCCAGCGAGGAGAAACCTTCACCTGCTGGGGCAGAACCTTCAGATGTGTCAGCCTGTTCGCCCTGGGTGCACACTTCTAGGGCAGCATCTGACTGCACCACAGCAAAGGACTCAAGCATGTGGCACTTCAGTAAACAGAGATGTGGAAAACATGGTTTTCAATCAAGCAAACGTCCTCAAATAGAATCAAGGACTCATTAATAGATCCTGGCATGAATACACAGTGAACTGTTTGGATTAGAAAAGCATTCCTCCCGAAATGTAAAAAAGACAGGCAGAAAATGGGCAAAACGTGGCAAAAGACAAATGTTTTTTTTCCAGCCTCAAAAGATGGGTCTGTGGAGGCAGGAGAAGCTAAAAAATGAGGTATTGCTTGTTGACCTGGGGGAGATAGAATAATGAGGTACAGGAATAAAAACTTGATTTTTATAAGGTCTCTGCTATAGACTGCTTTAGCCCACTAGAGTGGATTTTAGGTCAGCCCCAGTTCGGTCTCTTTAAATTGTTTGTTATTTATTTGGGGGTACACACGGGCGACAGAGAAAACAAGTTTAATTTAGGCTTGCTCAATGACACCATAATGTATGTTTACTAAACTTCTCTGATTCACTGTATAATCCACAGTTAAATTGCAGGCATGGTTACAAACAAAACCGAAAGATCACTCAAATTCACCAGTTATGATTCAGTAAACATGAGCTGCACCCAGTCATGAACTACACCTATTACATACCTCATAACATGTTATAATATAATTGATTACATCCCTGATGACATAATAGATAATGCTATTGTTCACATTACTCTACTAACTCTACCAAAGTTTTAAAATAGAAAATAGGAAAGAAATGTCTCTGGCTGGTCATATACAGGATACAAGCACTGTCTGTACAGGAACAGTGGATGGATATATAGCCTACCAACAGAGGCAACTCCAGTGGTGCTTAGTGACAACCGTATGCTTCGGAGACTGCCTACCTGCAAAAGTATGGATGCAGGCAGTAATCTCTGCTGCACAAGGTAAAGGCCATGTGCATTTGGTGCTGGTTGCTGAAAGATATTTTAATTAGAAGTTGGAGTAATTTGCGCAGTTCCTTGTAGCACAGTCATGCAGAATTACCTAACAATTTAGTGAGATTACTTTTAATTATGCGAGCAGGAGTAACCGTGTTATTTTTGGTAATTCTGCATCAAAGAGTGAAATGGAATTCCCAAAATTACTCTTATTCCTCCGGTGTAATTGAAATTACTCTGAGGCCTAATTTTAATGCAGGTTATGGATTAAAGTCATAGACTGTTGCCAACCATCTCTGAGCTATGCCAAAGGTTGTGTACACAGGGGATTACAGGCCTATGAAGGGCAGGTTGCATGACCATGTTATACAGTCAAAATCCAGTGCTATGGACAAAGATTGTTAAAAATGGGAATTTATTAGTTATCAATGGTTGGGTGCAGGACTTCGCTGAAGATTGTGCTTCACGGCCCAATGGTGTAAACAGTATAAAGGCGAGCCACTCAGACGGTAGTTGTAAGTGTGACCCTAAGTTTAAACTCCACTTTGCACAAAAGAGGACTGTGTGTAGAGTGCGATAAACAAAAGCAGACAACTGTCTATTGGGCCTGGTTGAAGGATCAACTCAGTGGCTAGTCTTAGCTACACATTGACAAAGTTTTTGTGCATTGTTGGAACTTGGCACAGGCCTGGCATAGTGCTTAACAGCCAGTACACCTGTTGAATAGCAGTGTATTGGTATATGTTGGACTTGGCCCTTCTGGCAGGTTCACCCCTAAACTTTTTGCTTTTTGAAAGTGAATTGGTGGTAGTGATTGTTGGTTCCTGCCCACTTTCACTGTGTCCCAGTGGAAAGTGCATGCGCACTCTGAGTGCGTGGAGTAAGGTTGGCCTGCCCTCCCATAGGAATGCATGGGGAATGTCTGTGTCCCTGGTAGTTCCTGATGCGTGAGGTGTGCAGGCTCGAGTTTGGTATGTGCGGACTTGTGTGATTGAATGCTGTGCAAGGATATGTGCGGCGTGTATGTGTCTAGTGTGGAAGTGCCACTTCTAGACATGGGTGTGCGTGTGCAGTGAGTGTGCTGGCACGTGATTGGCTGGAGCTGGCTGGTGAGCCTGGCTCCAGGAGTCTGGATGGGTCTGCCCGGTGGTGAGTGTGGAGATTAGCATGCTGATGACTGGGGAGGAGTGCACCTGGGACCTGAATAGGGCTGGGCTTCCCCCACATAATGCTGGCTCCGCAACCTGTGGTGCGACTGATGACCCTAGCCCTGCCAGTGAATAGAGTGAGGGGCTGAGCACATCAAGGGTGCTCCAAAACCAGCTGCGACTGGTTTCTCCCCCATCCTGCACCCTGAGACAAAGGGAAAAGGTGTATAAAAGAGGGGTTTTGACCCCTATGAAAAGGTTCTCTTCTTGAACCTATCTAGAGGGGGGCTGCTGCTGTAGCTGGGTGCCAGGAGGACCGCCACTCGGGATTGCCTCCCTGCCTAGGAGGACCCTGTGAGCTGGCTCTGGGCCCAGCCTTGTCCCCCCACCTCCTGAAGGACTTTGACTGGACTTTAGGGGCTCCTGGCGCTGGGGAGCGCCTTACTTTGCCCTATAGCACCTGGGAGCGCTTTGTTTGTCTTGCTAGCGCTTGGGAGCGCTTTAGTGCCACAGCCGGTGCCCACCCGGCTATTGCCCCGTATTTGCCGATTTTGCACCCCTGGCAGGTGCCCACCCCGCCAGGGACCTGGTGCCGTTGGTTTGGCCCCATATCGAGTGCCCACCTCAATTTATTGGTTATTTTAAACAAGCCGGTGCCCACCCGGCATTGCCCCTCGAAATTCACCGCCGCAACCCGAGTTGAAGTACAGCCTCCCCCGGGCCGCTGCCCAGCGCGACCCGGAAGGAGAACAAGGTTGTGTCCCTGGAGGCGGGCCTTCCGGGAAGAGAAGGGAAGCCGGCGTCTGGCAACCAGCCCCAAGCTCCGGTGGAGAGGAGCCCGGCTCGCGGGCAGAAAGGAAGAGAAGCAGGGCTTCCATAAGGTGAGGAGAGCCCACAGTTGTCCCCCGCCCGTGGGAGGAGAAGAGCGCTGTGTCCGCCAGCGAGGCCCCGGAGGAGAGGAGCCCTGCCCGCTGCAACAAAGCGACTGCCGGATTGCTGCAAGGAGCGAGGCTCCCATGTGAGAGGAGCAGCGCGGGGACGACGAGGAGCGCCTGCCACAGCAGCCCGGTGAGTGTGGGCATCTGGGGGGGCTCAGCAGTGGTTCTAGAGTGGCGCTGGGTGGCAGAGGGACACTCCATCTTTCTGCCACAGCACCCTGGGGCATTATTGTTTTGAGAGCCTTGAGAGGCTCCGAGGCATTTCTGTCAAGCCCGCAGGGCTACCCAGGCCGTAGTATCATTCCAGCCCCAGAGGGCTCCGGGGGCATTGGTGTAATTCTGAGTCCCCCGAGTGGGACTCCAACGAGACGGGCATTTTTTGTTGCTGGAGCCACGAGGCTCTAAGGGGGCCATATTTGTTGTTTAAGAGCCCCGAGAGGCTCAGGAGGCATTTCTCTATTTCGAGTCTCCAGAAGGGGGACTCCAACGAAGGCCCAGTATTGTTGAGAGCCTGGAGAGGCTCCAGGGGACAGTTCAAGTTCAAGTTCAAGTTCAGGAATTTGTATAGCGCACTACTCACCCAGAGGGTCTCAAGGCGCTTGGGAGAGGGGGGCATTATTTATCGAATAGCCAGGTTTTAAGTTCCTTCCTGAAGGAAATGTGGTTCTGGGTAAGGCGGGGGTGAGTGGGGAGAGAATTCCAGGTTTTGGTCGCCAAGTAGGAGAAGGATCTTCCTCCCATGGTGGATCTGTGGATGCGCGGAACTGCGGCGAGGGCTTGGTTGGAGGATCTTAGTTGGCGGGTCGGTGTGTAGAAGGACAGTCGTGTGTTGAGGCATTCGGGTTCTAGTTTGTAGAGGGCCTTGTGTGCGTGGGTGAGGAGACGGAACGTTATTCTCTTGTTGACGGGAAGCCAATGGAGGTCTTTGAGGTGATCGGTAATGTGAGCTTGGCGCAGGATGTCCAATATGAGTCTGGCTGATGCGTTTTGGATGCGTAGGAGTTTTTTCTGTAATTTGGATGTGGTTCCGGCGTAGAGGGTGTTTCCATAGTCCAGTCGGCTGGTGACCAGTGCGTGGGTGACCGTCTTTCTTGTTTCGGTGGGGATCCAACGAAAGATTTTTTGAGCATACGAAGTACGTTGAAGCAAGAGGATGAGACGGCGTTGACTTGAGCTTGACTTGACTTGACTTGACTTGCGAGGCTCCCACGTGGCCCCATCATCTCCAGCTGCCCAGCACTTAGTGGGCAGCTGCTACGTTTAGGCCCCCCTGACTTTGGGACACAGGGCGTCTTAGCCCTAGAGAGGCCAGTTGGCCTAGGGACAGTCACAGCTGGTGACTTATGTAAGTTTGGCGCAATTGTTCTTTTGCTGCACCTCTGAATGTGTTTTTATGTGTCATGTGCCTTGTTCTTACACCTCTGAATGTATGTTTATGCATCATGTGTTTTCCTTCCCTACACTTCTGAATGTGTTGTGATGCATCATGTGTAATGTGCTTATACCCCTACAGGTATTGTGATACTTAGGTGGTTGTTCTTGCTAGTACAGGTGGTGCTAGTGAGGTCCTGGTTCCCTGCGTAATATTTTCCTAAGGTGGTTAGCGTTGCGTAGGTGGTACTTACCTGGTACCAGTAGTTACTGGTTGTGTGCTAATTTGTGCTACAGTGATTTAATATTCTATGTCCTAAGTGCTAGTTCTAAAAGTGCTATTCCTGACAGTGGCCCATGTGGCCCTGTCTTGTACATATCCCCTGTAAATTCTGCTTGTGCCTGTTAGTACATTGTAAAGTGTGTGTTTTTATCTAATGTGTTTGGTCTTTCCTGTCCCTTGGTAAATGAGATGCTGGCTATTAGCATGTTCCAATTTTCAACCCACCTTTAGTCAATGCTAAAAATTGTTTCTATATAGTATATGTTCCTTTTTCTTACACTCCCTTTAGTAAATAAGTTGAATCTATAGAATGTTCTCTTACCTTCCCTATAGTTTAATTGTGCTGAAATCGAATTCTCGAATTACATAGTTGCATTTCTCTTTTTTCAAACTGTTAATGTATTGCGTAAATCTTTGGTTTTAGTATGTTCCCTTTCTTTACCTTCCTTTAATCAAGATACAAAAGATTGGTTTTCTAAAATTAGCATGTTCCTTGTTTTCCCTTGCATTTTACTTTAAGTCTCTAAATGCTTAGCATACTCTATCTTATTCATAGCTGTACACTGTTTCTGATTTTAGTTATTGATAGTCTTATCGCTATCAATTTTCTGCTTATGACATATGATGATGATGATGATTAGATAAAAGTTTAAACCTACCCTGACTCTGTGGTTATTATATAATTGCAAATGTTATGATATTTGAGTGCCTTACTTTCGACTCAACTCCCTGATCCATTGTGTAAAGGTATCTAGTGTCAAAGATTTGTAGGATACTGGCATAGGAATCAGTAATAGAAACCATATTATATTGGTAGTAGAGCGTGAGTTACCCAAACAAAGGTTATATGATTTTGGAAATTATAGGCCCAGGTGAGTATCTGTATAAATTGTAGTTGGGTGACCTGCACGCTCTATCAGTATACTTTTCTGGTAGCAGAAGTATGGTTAGGGATTAGTTAAAGTTAGGTAGTCATCAGATATTAAAATTGAAAATTGCACTTATGGGACTAATGCCCTATTTTTTTGCCCCCACTTTCTGTATCGTATACCAGAGCAGCCCACCACAACTGGGCTATAAACATATATATTTAAGATATGGTATGAAGTGGGAATAAATTAAACACCAAAGGTGTTCTTTTTGCCTAAATCAATCTCAATTCGATGTAATGTTGTGAAAATATTGCATTTAGCTATTCCACCAACTTTCTTTGTCCTAACCATGCCTCTTTCTGTATGATTACTCATGTGCACCTCTGAATGATGTTTCATGTCAACAGCTGCCACTTGATAGTTATAGTTACTATAACATTTCCATAGGAAATAGTTTTTTTGGTTAGTTTATAACTTTGGCATCGTTTGACGAATCTTCATGAACCTTTCCCAAAAAGTCTCATCCACCTCAGCTATTTCCTGGAAAGTTTTGGGGTGATCCATTAACCAAAAAACAGGTTGCCCCAAAATCCGTTTTTCCCATTTCATTTTCCATAGGGAAACTAGACACTCCTACAGCAACAAGCATTTACAATGCAATGGTTTTACCTTTGTTAAAGTTAGAGCTATTGGCATTGCTCTTGACATTGTTATTTTTTTTAACATAAATAAATGGGATTGTCATTTACAATGCCAATATCTTAATCTCTCGCAAATGCCACACACAAACACCCACGTAGAGCCCCCTCCACACACACACACACACAGAGCCCCCCACACACACACCCACACAGAGCCCCCCACACACACACCCACAGAGGCCCCCCACACAGAGCCCCCTCACACAGAGCCCCCCCACACAGAGCCCCCCACACACACCCACACAGAGTCCCCCACACACTGCGAGCCCCCCCACACACTGCGAGCCCCCCCCACACACTGCGAGCTCCCCCAAACACACTGCGAGCCCCCCCCACACACACTGCATCATTTTAGCTCTCATTGAGGTGCTATTGGCACCTTGCATAAACTGAATAACTTGGACTTACACATTTGTTTTTTTTCACTTAAGCCCCACAAACACTACTGATAAGCCTGGACTAAAGGCACCTTCACACATGAGGTTTTATGCATTTTCCGACCCAGGTATAATTAAAGTAGTTTTTCGCCATACAAGGACACAAGGGCAGAGACTGCTGGTAACTGTTTCAATGGGGCACAGCCTTCCGTCTCACAAGCATCATGTATATGTTTCTCTGGGAAACACCAGCTAGACTTCAGAAAACACCCCCAGCCTTCAGACAGCACCCCCAGCCAGCACCTCCCAGCCTCAGACATCCCCTCCCAGCCTTCAGAAAGCACCCCCAGCCTTCAGAAAGCACCCCCTTGGACTTCAGACCAATTACTTAAAATTAGAATGAATAACGCAAGTCGGCTAATATTCAGGCCCTGGTGTGGTACTCTGAGATGAAATCATTATGTGCCAACGGCCACAACGATACTCGCCCACCCAAAAGACCAGCGCGAGTGAATTAAGGCGCCAAGACGGTCCCGTCGCTCACTCCAAAATCGCCACCCTCCAAAACCTTAATCACCGCACCATCCCCCATAAAAACACAGTTCATGATTTCAAAAATTGCCAGAATGCACAGTAGAGCATCAGCGTGCTATCCCTGTATGTTCGGGAAGAAACTCCCAGTTTGAAGCGCTTCTAACCATAAGGCAATGATTGGTCTTTGCCCGGCACCTCATGGGATGGTGGAGCTGCCAGTCTTTGAGTGAATCTAAAGCTATGCCCAACACACGAGTGAGGAGATCATGGAAACAACACACTGTATAACGGCCTCAGCGGCACAGCATGACCAATCCAAGCTCGAGGCTTGAAATAATGTGTGTAGAGTTGGGAGAATTAGGGTAAAGACAAGGTGATCGCCAGAAGAGGCGCATTTCATAAAAGTTGAATTACCAAAGCTTCCAAAACTAATCTCTGCTTGGTATATTCAAGAGCGGGCTGACCTGCTGATTCATACCGTAAAACAAAGCTTGCCAAATTGTAAAAATAAGATGCTGTAGAGACAGGCTCTGGGCACATAAATATTCAACAGCTGATCGGTTCTTCCAGAAGTCTTAGTGATATGCAAAACATCAGACGGATTTTACATTAGCGTTATGAAGCTCTGTTGCTTCAGGGCTGTAATTGAGCTCAAGAAGGAAAAATATGCACAATTATCACTTAAAACAATTATTCCCCACTATAAATAACCGAACATGCTTGCTAGTAGCCCCTGCGTAGAATGTCCCCTCTCTATCGCTCTCTTTTCCCGCCCTCATTTTGTCAGCTTTTAACACACACGGATTTCAAGTACCGCTTCTGCCAAAGAAATCAAGGTCACACCCAGGAAACAACAATAACTGGGGGGACCAGACGCTGAGGGATAATGCCCGGGGCGGTTTGGATGCGAAGCTGCCTGTGGCGTACAGAGCACCTCACTCTGGAGGGTAGAGGTGTGTCTGCCCTTGGTGAGGGATCACAAGATGGCAACGAAATCTCTTGTGCAAGAGCAAGCCACAAGGGCGAGTATAGGCTGCGGAATGGTTGAGGTGCTTCTAATGAGGGCCTATAGTCAGTGTTTACTTTGGAAGAGGATAATTGCATACCGGGCGAGCGATCACTACAACATCATCCCAAAGACGGCCGGCCCCACAGCGCACGAGGCCGGCATTACTCAAGACATAATCTCACTTGCAATCACGCCACCAGGCGGAGCAGGATTTCTGTGTGCACAAGGCCTGTTTGACCATTGCACAGCTGCCGCCCATCACAATCATCCGCGCGCTCTGAGAGGACACTGCTGCGTCTGCCAGACAGAGAGGTTTATTTGATAATGGTGTTTACACAATCACACACAGGTAGCTTTGGTTGTAAAAACCGCGTGCCTGATTAATCGACAAAGTTAAAGCCCCACTCACTACTCGAGCATCCCATGTGCAGTAAAGACGCAACAACAAGGCATGTACGCCGCCACCAAAGCCCCTCAAAGTTCTCAGTCGGGAGGAATAATTTATCTCCCTGACATTTGAAAATTGATAAATGAAGATCACCACGAAACGTCATGCGCATCTCCTTAATGCCGCAGACATACAACTAGCAAATTAAATGCACGTCCTTGCAAGATTGGATGTGAAAAATTACACAAAACAATGTTTTTATGAAATGCCCTCCGCGGATACAATCGTGTGAAACTTGAAAGACAGGCAATGTTCCCACCAAACGAATTCGAGCTACGTATCGCACCAGAAGGAGACTCGTACGAGCAAGAGACGCCTCAATGATGCAGCGCACCTTCCGTTCACAACATTATGGCGCTACACTGCTTCCCTGAAATTCCCACAATGCACTTCTCCACTTCACCAAACCAAACGGGAGGGGGGGGGGCTGTAAACACATTAAGAATTTAGTGACTTCTCACGGACTGCAGGGTACTGTACAACACAATTTCCTATTCTCGCGAGACCCCTCGTGCCTCTGCATCCTAACATTCACCCGCCCGGACTTCATCAAATCACCCCATCGCCGATTGTAAACTCACCAGCCGCTGAAACCACACGGGAACGAAAGCAACAGCACCCGACGCCAGACAAGCCCCTGACGGGGCAAACTGACCCCTGCGCTCATCGCAAAGTCGCTGTCCGGAACACAACAAGCAGGGGAACCGACCGGTGCCAGACATGGAAAGACTGCACTCTAAAATCAGAGGCCGGGCAGTGCAGCGAGGCAGGCAAGCGTTAAGCCTTGCCGAATTTGAATGCGCCTCTTGCCAGCATTCTGGGAGCCCGGTTTCACATTTTAAAAAGGGGGGGGAGGGCCGCGACCTTTACTCACCGGCCCACCTCCGAGACTCGCGTCGCAAAACGGCGCTTCGTTCACCGTGCCCCTCAGCAGTGGCACACGCGCCAACCGGCTCCCCTTGGTGACCCAGACCACGATCGGCTTCCCCTAGGATCAAAATCCCACCAATAGGCAGGAAGGCAGGAAGACCGGCAATGCCGGACCAGATTCGGGGGCGTTCTCGGCTTTTGGCTGACGTAGCGTGACGTCTCCAAAAGCCAAAAATTCTCGGGAACGCCCCCGAATCTGGTCCGAGATTGACTGACGGAGCCCTCTCCCAATGGCTAGCCTCCATTTATGGAGCTAGCCAATGGGAGGAGGGGGCTGTTACCCGACTCCACACACAGAGCATAAGATTTTTCCTAGCGCATGCGTACTTCGTACGTATGCATCGCTAGTCAAAACCTAAAAACGGCTGAACATAGTAACATCAAATTGGGCAGAAAGCTAGATCTTGATCCAGAAAGTGTGATTATTGTGATTTGGTGTAAATCCGTTCAGTAGGTTTTGAGCAATTAAGGTTTAAAATGTATATAGAGATAAAGAGGGTCCGTGGCTCCAACTGATCTAAAGATAAGGGCTGACTGGCCATCACCACATCAACAAAGATGTGACAGCAGCCATTTTAGGATGTGAGGACTCACTACTCTGTCCTGAAAAAAGGTTTAAAAAAGCACATGGGGGGCAGGCTTGGCATACTCTCCTGGGCATGGAACACAGCTTTGTTGGCAACCGGAGGGACCAAAGCAACACAGCCGGCTCCTGCTAGCACTCAGGATGGGTGCTGGCTGGGGAGTCAGCAGGGGCCACGGGGGCCATGGGCCTCCTCCTGTGGCCCCCAACCATGCACATTTTGTGAGTGCCCTGGATGGGAACTGGGACACCCACTGTAAAATAATGTCTGGCCCCCGCCAGCATCCAGGATGGGTGCTGGCTGGTGAGCCAGCTGTGGAGGCCTTGGGCTCCCTTTATAGTCCCCCTCATTAAAAGAATTGTGTGGTGGCAAAGAGGCACCAAGGCAAAATATAATGTCCGACTCCCACAGGCTGGGGCCACAGAGGTTCACCCCATAGCCCTAAAGTGTGACTAATAAGTGGGTCTCCTGGCGGGACCTGGACACCCGGAAAAAAAAGAATAATAAATGAGCGGCAGAAGATGCTAATTTATTATTCATTGCTCCAGACAAGGTGCCCCATATTGCCCTTCAAGGGCTTTTAAATTATATTTTTTGTTCCAGTGGTGCCTCTACAAGGGGCAGGTGCATCACAAAGCATTTTTTATAATGTTGTGGAGGACTGCAGGGTGCAAAGCAACCTCTCAGTAGCACATTCAAAAATATCGCAGTAAGTCTCCTGGGTCATTACATTCAAGACCCCAAGTGAGCTTGCAATTAATTTTTTTTAACTCTCAGCTGGAGCTATGTGCTCTTTGACAGGAATGCAAGGCTTATTTTTAAAAAAAAATGTAAATACGTATATTTTTAATGTTTTATTGAAAATATGTTGTGACAATTACAATTATTAGTGTAACCACAAATTCCAGACCAAATCTGGGGCGAGGGAACCAGAGGCACGGGGTGCTGGGAGTCGGCAGCCTCCAACATAAACTATGTATCACAATGTAGCCGCTCCCAGTGGGGTGTCGCTAGTGCAGTTTTAGTTTGTGAGTGCAGGCATCTCACAAAAAGTGAAAGACTGGTCTCACCCACAGCCTGGTGTCCTGCTTTATCATAGACCAGTCCTCGCCCCCTAAAAACTTGGTTTGATAGAGGGCGGGCATATACCGGACGACAGGGATGCACTTCCAAACTAAGTGGGGGCCCAAGGGAAAAGGTAGTGAGTTAAAAGGCCTTTAAGGATGTCAGCTTAAATGGAGTAGTGCTGGCATCAATATGGTAGTTTTAAACAAGGTGGTCGGTGTAATGGGGATATTTTTGTCCCGCCATCGCTATAAATTAGGTCAACATGTTTCTGCCTGAAGGCCCAGTTGGGTCCGTGCCATTCATTAGGACCGCGATAAATAAACAAAACCAACAGGCTCCACTCTTAACAAGCTATGGTGAGAGGATATCCACTCAGTGGGGTTTAAAACCTACCTAATCTGCATAGTTAACAAGACTGCTGTGTGGTAAATCCCAAGCCCAAAAACTGTCATAGTCAGAGACCTGATCACAAAACTCATAGTTTACCACAAGAGACTTCGGCCAAACTGACCTGCTGGCTTGGAAAGTTGACCAGTCTGCACTGTAATCGTGTTAAACCAAATTACTTGGAAACAACTGCTAAGCGTCTAAAAATCCTCAACACATACATTAGTTAATCCCAAAACAGACAAGTCTCCTTTGTAAAAATGGGAATTGCTTGATGTTCTACCCTTGATAGAAGTACACCCTGCTGACCTCAGCCGTTCAACAGGGACCTAGTATATTTGGCGAGGCCTTCGTAGATCCAACCACCGTACAGGGAAGATCCACTCTACATCTGGTCAAGACGGATTGGACCGCACTGAGGCATAAATCTGCTGGCTTTACTAATGAAGTGATAATTTACAGGTAATCTTTATTACTCTGAATCCTACTCTTCTTCATTAAAGTCATTCCACTACTAGGTCAACTTCATCCAACAGAAAGGATTTACCCATACCAACCCTTAAAAATGTTCCTATATTAAGGGATTCTTTCTTTCCGAACAAACCTAATGGATAACCCGTCCACCGAATTACTAGTGCCATAGTCTATAATGCACTTGTTATATGTCGAACGGATAACCATCATGTTTTTGATGGGGTTTCCCATCTGCCAATCTCTCAGTGAGGCCCATCGTCACTATTTCTTACATCTTCAGATAGGGAGTAATGAATGTATCCAGGAAGGAGACCTATGACTGCCCCTTGTCTCAAACCTCAGCATGTTCACCAAGCCTTTTGTCCATCTGAGGTTAATAAAATGAGTAACGCTGAGCTGGTTAACAATAAACATCTGTAATTAAAGCACGGCGATGCCTCAGAGTGTATACGCATTTTAGAAGTTGCATGTTATGGACGCAGAGGAAGGGACAATACATGTACCAAGATGATGTATAGGAGCACAAAAGAGCACGTACAGATGCTCAGTCGTACCAGTGAGCGGCTTGCGACAGAATCTGACCAGACTGTGGATCAGCCCGCTCAGGCAGCCGTGTTTTAGCCTCACTAATACCACATGCCTTAGGCGTCGGGATAGTAACCTTGGCGTTATTTTGTCTCTTTGGGAAGGCTCCTTTGTATTTACAAATGTTTCTTAAAGTTTTTAATATATTCCATCCTTTGGTATAAAGGCACAAGGGCTTCTAAGGCAGTATGTCTTGCTGCAGGGGACTGATATTAGTTTTAAGGAAAAGCTGTTTTATCAAACCCCTACCTTTCAAGTCCGAAAAGGCTATGGACTGTCAAGAACGCTGTGCAAGGTGAAACGCTGTGTTGTAACCCTTAAAGAACAGCGCCGTCACCATTATTTAGCATCTTGTAATTAACAGCAATAAATACTATTTTTTTTTTTTAACTCTGACTTAACTCTATTTATAGCGCCTCTGGCCTTACCATATGAAACCACAAAAGACATCTTAACAAGATGGCGTCGGCTGACGGAAGTTAAGTATACAGAGATAGTTAACCTGGTCTTGTGCTTGTATGTCTTTGGGCAACAATTCACCGGCAGTGTGCATCTCCAGGTGTGCTTTCTTTGCAAATCGCCCTCAAATGTTCCACTTTATGGCGTCTGGCCTCTTACCAGCAGAGTAAATACATTGAATGTTATTAGCTCCAAGGGAGGGCATGGGCGTGATGCTTTCGTGTGGGACGCAAACGACAAACACATTCAGAATTATTTTGGGCCAAATATCACTTAATATTTGTAGCCATATTCCTGAGCTGTGAAAATCACACATGGCGTTCTTCCTTAACCCCTTCCATGCTCATGACGAGCTGAGCTCTTCATGAGGCACAGTGGAGCTGTGCTTATGACGAGCTGAGCTCGTCATGAACAATGGGGTTCAATGAGGATCAACACAGGAGGGGAAAACAATTAGCAGCCAAGGTGTTAAACTGGTGCACGATTCCGAGGACGATAAGACAGTGGGAAACGTCTGCTATGGCACGCTAAGCACTCCTCGCTGAAGTAAACGTTTATGATTAGCAAACTCTATTTTTAACTCCCTTGGAGTACGTCTCCTCATAGCACGTGCCCCCCTGTCAATAATACAAGGGAAGCTGCACGCACTACAATTATTGTGAGCGGCTCCCTCCCACTCACAGGCCTGCCCACTGCAGCTTCATGTGTCAGTATTCAATGGCTCATTAGTTGGTTTGATCCGTCTTGCATAAGTAATGAGCTCTAGTTCTTAATTCCTCAGGTGCTGGTCAAAATATGTCCTATGAACAAAGCCTCGGCTAGTACGCAGAGGAATACATATTCAAGGTGCTCTATTTTATTTTTAAAGTGCATTTACTACATAATCCAGTGGGTACCAATGGTCAAACTAGTACTGGCAAAGCCAATAGGCCTGATCATGCCAAGTAAATGTAAATGTAAATGTTGTATACTTGTAAAGCGCACAGCTGCCCGCGCCGCGGGCGTCCTGGCACTGTATACCGCTGGGGTACCCATCCTGGCTTTCCCTGTGAGATGGTCCCTTCTGGGCACCCTCAAGGTGAGACCAGGCCTCCCCTGCGTTCAAGAGGCCATTGTGAAGATTAAGCAAGCTATTGCCCAGAGTTGCAGAGTGGAACCCAAGGTTAGAGTAGGCGCCGAGGCGAGAATTATCAGGCCCGCGGACATTTTGACCCAAGACCCTGCTGCGTTGGGAATCGAACCTTGGTCCCGGGCCAATCTCAGCTTCCGGGTCTGCCGCCTCTAACCATTGAGCCACACTTCTCCACTGCTTTTTGTTGCAAAAATATGTAATATGCAATAATATATAAATAAAGGACTGCCTTAGCAGACCAAGGACACCAGCCCTGGTATTGAAGTGCACATGTGGTCAGGCAAAATGCTGTCACTCACAGTCCAAGACAGCCAATGGATTAAAAGGGGCTGGCCACTGCCCCAGACTGTGGTGAGCAGAATAGCAATGTGAATGAAACTTAAACATACCTGTTGATGAAGAGGTATGACCGAAAACACACACACAAATATATATACATTTTGAATTACCTTCATGAGAAACAGAAAATATGACATTTCGTTTTTATCTACTGCTTGTAGGATGTAATGGATACCAGTAATATGACTCAATGAAACTACAATTTGAAAATAATGTTTTCTGTATATACCCGCAGAATCATTAGGAGTAGCGTCAATAACTGATAACTATGAATCATGGATAGCAATTGACACACAATGAATTGTGTAGTTATGTTCAAATGGATCATGACATAATGAGAAAAAAACTAAGTAGCACTAGCTGGCAACATTTGTTTTACTTTCCATGATGAGTCCTTTATTTATTTAACTATTTTTTTCCCTGTGTTAGTTACTGCCTGAAGACAACTCTTGGCACCGAAACACATCACAAGAAAGGAAATCCACATTTGCATATCCCTGGAGTGAAATCCTGTTTCATCATACAGAAACCTTAATTCCATATTAAGACCCATCAATCTGCACCGACCCTACAGGTGCTATAACCCCACACAAGCCATTAATAATATATATATATATATTTATATTTATATTCCTACTGGCGATCACCAGTAGGTAGTTATAGTTAGGACCTTGTTTCCATAAGAAAAGCGTTTTTTGATTTGCCAATATCTTTGGTGTCGTTTGACGAAACTTCGCGAAATTTAAAAAAACTAATGGGGCAGTCATGTCAGCTGCTGTGTTAATAATTGCGGGTCATTCGTCAAGCGGGGGCTGAGAAAAATGGTGGTCCAAAAATGCATTTTTTCTATGTTAATTTCCATAGGAAACTTTAGGCACGGCTACAGCCCGAACTGCTGAACGGAATTACAAAAAAATTGGCAAAAAGGTAGCTCTTGGCTCAGAAAGCACTCTTTTTGTTAAAGGGTGTAGATCCGTTCAGTAGTTCCTGAGCAATGTAAATATTTCTCAGATATACAACTGGGGATGAAGACGATCCGCAAACCCTCCCAAACTTGTGCCTGCAGTCTGATTGGCTGCCAACACTTCAAACCCGGAAGTGGTGGCAGCCATCTTGTGATTCAGTTGAAACGAGTCACAAGCCGAGTCACTAGATGGCTGCCAAAACATCCTGGTTGAAGAAAAAGAATAAAAAAAGGTGAACAAGCAAGAAAATGGGTTAGGGTGTCCCACAGGGACTCCCAGGGCCAAAAAAGAATTATTTAAAAAGGTTTCGGTGGGATTTGCATTGGATCCCCGAATCCTGCTGGAAAGGAAAACAGAGCGCGGGCTCCTGCACTTTGCTTTCTTTACGCCCCCGGGGGCAATTAAAAATAATGATGCGGGGGCCCGCACGGGACTCCGCAGCTCCGGGTACCACTAGCTCCCCGGGGCTATGTTTTGGAAATGCAGGGGGCATGCAGCCCCAGGGACTGCTACCTCCCCGGGGCTAAATGTATTGTAATGCGTGAGGGGGCTCCTACCCCCTACGCAGCCCCAGGGAATGCCACCTCCCCAGGGCTATTTGAAAGATAGGAGGGGGCTGCAAGGCCCCTCTCCTGGAGCCGTAAATGGCCCTGGGGACTGCCACTCCCCAGGGCCGGCTCCAGCAACGTCCGGGGGTGCCCACCTACGGGACATTGCAGTTTGCTATGGCATGGAGGGAGCAATGAAAATGCTCTCACTTCCATAAAGCAAAGCAGAATTGCTTTTGGGCAGAGGGAGCTGGATTCTAGCAGATGAGGTCCCCTGAGCCGAAATTGGCATGGGGAGGGGGGCCACGCGGCCCCCTCCTTTAAAATAAAGTAACATTTTGAAAAAAGAAATAGCCAAGCCCCGGTGGATAGGTTACCCCATAGCCAAAAACGGCTTGGGGGAGGGGCCGCTTGCCCCCCTCCTTCAAAATAAAACAATAATTGGCTGGGCTTCGGGGATGAGGTCCCCGGGGCCAAAATCGGCCTGGGAAGGGGGGTCACACAGTTCCCTCCCCTTAGGAATGAAAATAGAAAGATAGGCCTAGCCCTGGAGGATGGGGTCCCCGGGAAGAAATCCGCTTCGGGAGGAGCCGCACGGCCCCTCTCTCCCATTTTCATTACATTTTGTTAAACGGGTGAAAATGAAGGGTGGCCACACATCCGCCTTCCTAAAGAACAAAAAAACCCGAGCCGGCAACTCGCCAGAGGCCCCGCCGCCTTTCTCAACTACATTGCAAACGTGCCTCCTGATGTGCTCTTGGTTGGGGTGATGAAGTCTCCTTCGATGATGAGGGTCCTTAGTGGCCAAGTAGCCCACCTGTTACCTCTAGTAAGCCCCACACAGTGGGATTGCTGAAAGGAGGTCGGTCGACAATTTGTGAGGACCCACATACGGTTAGTCCTCCATGGATATACAGCACTCCTTAGCGCGAGTGCTAAAAGTGCTTTACACATGGTAGCTATTTTTACCACTAGCTTTTCTCACATCACTCATCTTTGTTCTGAGAGGTCCTGAAGAAACCCCCAATATTTTTTAGAGGGCTGAAACATGTTGACCACCATAGGGTAATAACAAGCTACACATAATATCTGTAACCCATTACCCACTCTCCAGTTTTTTAAATATTCCCCAGATCACCAAGAATAAAGTAACGGATAGAATCCTGGAGGTATTTTTATATTCAAATTCACTTCATCACACTCCCACCAACCTCAACCAGCTCCACTGTAACCAGGTGTCGCAGCACAGCTGGGTAGCATTCGACTACCTGGCTGGGACCCGATGATGAAGCATGACACCTACTAGGTTGGTGTGTGAGGGTTTTCTTATCAAACCTATGAGGTGCCAGACACTCTAGTGTCAGACAGCCATTTACCTTGCCCGTCCTCTTTGGTTATAGCAGTAGTAGCAGCATTGGCTTTGGTGGAGTGAGGCCATAAGAGGTCTGGCGGCAGTTTGTTTTGTCAATGCAAAGAAAATTTATCGAAAGATGGTCCTCTTCTGCACTGACTTGCCATTCTTTGGTCCATTAAATCCAATGAAAAGCTGATTGTCCAGCGAGTGTTCTTTGGTATGATCGTTATAAAAACGTAGTCATCTCTTTGGATTCACGCGATGAAGCCTCTCCTTCTCCTTAGAGGGGTGAGGAGGAGCAAGGAACATCATACAGGTGATTGCCTGACTGACGTGAAAGGGAGTCATCGCCTTTAGAAGAAAGGATATTATCAGAGACAGTGGTCCCTATCAAGGAAAATACGAAACCATAACCACAAAACTACAATCAGAGTTGGGTTTATAAGTGCCCAAATGGAAGGTATTGTATTTTTTTGCATATTCGATAAACATGAAGCAACATAAAGTGAGAAAAAAGTGACGGAGTTCTGAATATCAACAGATTTCCTGACCTCAGCCATATAACTGCAAAGTGACTTTTGGTGATATATAAATTACAGTAGTCACAATTATTAGAACATATTGTACTCCACATCAATAATGAGTGATAGTTTGGAGTTAAGTTGTCGACGATGTTTCGATCCCCAACGTTGATTACTTGCCATTTTAAGTCATCTTCCGTATGCCCTTGTCTGGTGAAATTTTCCACCAGGGGTGCATTTGGTATTTGGCATTTCAGTCTGCTCTGGTGCTGGCATATTCAGATCCTGATTTTCTGTGTGGTCTGCCCAATATAAATTTGATTCCATAGGCATGTAATTGCATATACATCATCATGGGTGTTACAGTTGGAGAAATGCTTTAAGGTTACATTAATGCTTCCATAAACAAATTTCTTACTTTCAATGGTCAGGTGGCAAACCCTACATCCTCCACAGCGATAGTGGCCCAATGTGGGCAGGAGGCCCCATATCTCAGTGTTTGTGAGTTTTTTTTAGGGCTAAAGCTGCCCTGACTAAGTGATCCTTTATCTTTTGTTTTTCTTGTAAACAAATAGGGAACGTTCTAAGGTCAGTTTTCCAGTCTTGAGTATTGACCAATTTTTTAGAATTCCTCAGAAAGGCATTCAGAGGGTGATTGACTGGAATATGGCAATGGCCTCCCTCATACTTAGGCTCCAGAAAGTAGAGGAAATAGCAACAACAACCTAATTCTGGTGTTAGCACCCTTTCTGTGATTCCTTTGGCCAAAAGAAAATACATATCTTGAGTTAACAAGGACAGGTGGTCCTCCGTGAGCTGTAGCACAGATGGTAGCACAGGTGGAAGAGTTGCTATGAATGGAACTGTGTAACCCTGATGAACAATTTCCAGCATCCACTTGTCAGAGGTGACAGTTTGTCACTCTGGTAAAAAGTGCTGGATCTTTCCTACAATCGGGTGGCGGTGTGTCACCGAGGGCACATTAAAGAGGTTTGGAAGGTGTGGCAACTGGTGGGGTAGAGGGCTGGACTGCACATTGGAGTCCACTAGATTTGTGGGAAGCCTGCTGGCACTATGCTATTGCTGATATTGTGAACGAGACTGAAACCCACTACCATAGCTACGAAAGGGGTGAAAGGTAGAGTACAGGTTTTTGTTGACAGTGGACAAGAACAAAAAATGAAGAGGGACTGTCTTTAGAGCGCTTCAGCTCTGTATCAACCTCATTGCCGAATAGACAAGAGCCATCTAGGGGCATTCCCATGAGACTCGCTAGAACATCCCTGAAAGACCGCAACCATCATGGCGCCGAAGACCAACAGTGGAGCCCATAGCCCTGCCTAGCGAGTCTGTGGTGTCCAACCCACACCGGATGGTGTTCTTCACTATGTCCCGGCCTTCATGCATAGCTTGTGTAATGTGTGCAAGACCTTCCTCCGGAACCAAAGACAGCACCTGCACCATGCCACTACACCACAATGCATCGGTGTAGTGGCACAATAGAAAAGATGTGTTCACTGACCGCAAGGTCAGACTGATGGAAAAGAAATCCTTGCCCCAAAAGTCTCCAACCTCTTGGACTCCCTGCCCGGGGGAGTAGTAGGGAAGGCACTTCGGTTATCCTTGCCCGCAAATGCCTGAACCACTATACTCTTAGGGGTGGGGTGCTGGATGAGGAATGCCAGGTCCCCTAATGAAGGGCGAGGGGCAATGTGTCGGTTGACTGGGACGACTGATCAGGGTTTGGACCAAGCCCTAGTAAAGCCTCTTTGAGGGCTTTGTTACTTGAGAGTGGGGGCTCCACACTGGTGCGCCCCCACTACAGCACCTAAGATAAAACATTTTAACTTCCAATGATGAAAGCTGGAGTTCAAGGACCTCAGCAGCTCTCCTCATCACCATTGCAAAAGATGCATCCTCCTCAGTGGCCGGGCCAGGTGGGGAGACTAAACCAGAGGTTGCGGATGTGCCTGCAGCTTTGCTCTACTGGACGAATCCAAGCTCAAAAGAAGTGACTCCGACCGAAGATGTTACTCTTCATTGGGCGGAGGCACGAAAGGTATCCAGCCTGCAAGGGATGTCCTTTGTGAATGAAATTTAAATTTCTCCCACTTTGAGCTTTCCTGACAAAAGTCAACAGCTTCACTGAGACCTCGTCCAACAGTTATCTGGCAACGCAGAGTTGTCTTCGGTCACAACTTGCTGCCTTGCCCAGTGGAAGACTTTTGACTTCCATTCCAGAGACAAGTCCAAATGTAAAACTTTTCATCAGGACGAGCCTGATCCTTGTCTCCAACCAATGATCCATCACAGTTCGCCTTAACTTTTGACTTTGTTCCGATCAAGCACAACCAGATGACAGCGGTTGGCACTTAATCTTTTTTGGCACCATTTTGAACCTCAAACTTTAAATATTCATAACTCTGATTCTATGGACTGGAGTTTTGCTATTTTGGTGTAATTTTATGTATTGAAATGTACTTTATTTTTCTAACTTTCTTTGAAATCTTCATGTTTTTACTTGAATAGTATTTGAGCTCAGCATAAATACTTTACACCTTGCCTCTAAATTAAGTCTGACTGGCTTGTGTCATGCTACCAGAGAGTAAGGCACAAGTTTGATTAGTGACTCTTGTGTATCACCTCAACACAGATTGTGTTTATTATTTGAGGTGGATTCTCATCCCCCTCAGCTAATACTCCAGTCGTACCCCCGCTCTCTCGGAGTATAGCCTATTCTAAGTCACCTGCATGTTTGCATTATTATCTCAATTACTGTGTGTCTCCAAAAACCCAACACCTCATTTCATTGATCACAACTGCTCCTTTTTCGAAACATATACCTGCAGTCTAACAATACTTAATCTTCTCTACTTTAATATCATCAATCTTTTGCATTAACAGTCCCCACTAATTATCACTACTAATCCTATTAATTGATTGTACCACAAAGAAACTGGAGCAACTACATGGAATGGTCTCAATAAGAACACAAGACTAAACCTACTTACCTACAAATACCGATGACTATTAAATTAACCACTACCCTTGGGTTCCGGATCAGCACGCTGCCTGGAGTAAAGCGTTGCAGCACTCTGCAAAGGGCAGTAAGAGCTATACAAATTCAATTATAATACAGTACAGCCACAATAATACCAGTGGTTGCGTCTATCACACAATATATACTCACAATATGCCAGGAATTGTCACGATTATACCAGAGTTGAGTCCAATATGAAAATGACTGCCACAATAAGTAAATATAGCCACTTATATGCCAAGGTGAAACCTATTCAACTAGAGGTGCCAACAGTATGCCACATATAGCCACCATTATGCCAGGAAAAATTATGCTGGGATTGGACACGATCAGTCAGTGGATACCCAGACCATACTAAGAGTGCTCACTTTTATACTAGAAAGGTGAGCACTCTGGCTCGACAAAGTTACCCATAATATACCACAAATTGCCACCATTAAGTAGGTGTTGGTACCCTCATGCAAAGGATGTCAATAATGTGGTTTACATGGCTAGCATTGTACAAGGGCCACCATTATGCCACGGGTGGGCACCATTAAGCAAACAATTCCAAAAGTATCGCAAGAAAATCAACAATCAACAGTGGAGACATTGTGGTTCTGTGCCAGGCCAACAAAATGCCAGGAGGTATGCCAAGGATGCAGGGAATATGCCAAGAATTGCCACCATGATGCCCATCCAGCCAGACCCTACAAGTTGCCCAAAAAGGCAAACAGTATGCCCGTGCATGGCTTTCCATTTTCCCAGCCTTTGTCTTTTCATTCCCATTGCTCTCAGCTGGTGTTTCTTCCTTTTCCTTCTCTTTCTCTGTATATTTCCTCTAATCCATGCCAGTCTTCCTTGATTGCGTCTATTCCATTTGCTATCCGTCTGCCCTTTGTCCTGGCTGTATCAATCCTTTTCCTCTGGTCTGTGCTTGTGACACTCCTGTTTAAACCCACTTTACGCCTGAGCCTATTCCTCTGTAACCGACCTATTTTTCATCGCTGCTGCGCCCAGGCATCCTCTTTGAGCTTCTTGTTTAGTCAGGATTCGCTGCACATGTCCTGTACCCGCTCACTTTTATACTAGAAAGGTGAGCACTCTGGCGGTAGTCCCAAATACACACACATCAAACTACTATTACAGCAGGTGTTGCAGTCCTGCTCTTCTCCTGTATCTCTGCATCATACCCTCCATGACACACTTCTCCTGAATACAAGGATGTTTTTATTATAGCTGCATGTGGCCTGACTTTAACTCCCCTATAAAGACAGAGGAGATACATGGTGTGTACTTTCCTGTACTTATATCCTCTCTCTTGGATAAAGGGGGGATCTGCCCTTCAATGATAACTGTTGCACTGTAGCTGGCAGTGGATTGCTGTATGTGGCAGTGAGAAAGTGGATTGCTGTAGCTGGAATGTGGAATATGTGGATAGTTTGATTGAAGGATGGCCTCAGGGGTATGTCAGCCTTCCAAAGTTTGGCAGCTGCTGCCTAGCAGGGGATCTATTCGGTGTCAGTCTTAAATGTCCAGGTACCTTCAAGAAATGTTAACACTGCCAAAGCAGACAAGCCTCTACAATAACCTCGCTCGGGTAAAGAGGGGTTCAGTGTTTGGGAGTGACTCTCAGTGAACTCACCTGGGAAAGGATGTGCTGTACGAGTTTTCTCTCCCAGCACATAATCAAACTCAATACAGAGAAAAAGTTTACATTTAATCACCAAGTGAAACCTACTGAAGTTGACTTGTCAATCATCCTTTCACAGAAATTGCAGCATATGAGTGCTTATTTTTAGGCGGCAGTAAGATTTGTCATCTTGTCAGTATCTCAAAAAGTCAATCATATCATGTCAAGATTTCTGACATTACCTTTGATTTTAGGATAGGTATATCTAGTGGCCAATAATGAAATTCAATTTACACATTTGGGTTATGAAGCAATGAGTAAGATCGACCTTCTTTATATTTTGTTGAGGCTACTCACTTCAAATGTGAATCATCTGTAAAGTGATGAGAACTCGCCACATTTTAATTACCCTCCCATCACTCAATGCATTAAAGTAGACTAGAGACATTGCCGAGGCTTATGGCGAATGCGCTCTGATGGAAAAGTTGAGATCTTATTCATAACCTCTTTTGTGCCTCTAAGAATGATCCAGGTATGCAATCCAATAAAATTACGATACTAAATTCAACATCATGAATCTCAGTTGAAGGATTTGTATGCAAATTCACAATCGTAATTTGCACTTACAATGGTAGATAACCCAGCAGTATCCCAAATTCTCAACTGTTGTAAATTTAGAGCAAAGGGCGTAAATGTGGACATTGCATATGGGGTAAGGGTGGCCAAAGAAAATAACTGTGTGTCCAAACCCACTATTCGGTACTCAAAATTATTTTGTAGGTAAACCCCCTTTCAGCCCCCCACAGCCCCCAACGCCTTGGCAGTACAAATGAAACTAATCCTGTTAAAACAAGAGTAAATTATTTTGAGTGTGAGAAATGTAAAGGGGTACCCCATATTCCATATCAATGCAAGGGAAGGAATTTCTTCATAGAGAGAAATATTTGCATTTGAAGAAATATAAAAAGAATTATGTGTGGAAATGCACATTTCAATCATTCGCCTCGCGTAAATTTTAAACCCATTGCTTTTCTTTAATTTCACAGATTAAAAATGTTTTTTTGCGTTTTTGTTTAGAAATCTACCTGCTTTGCCAGTGGAAATGGTGTTGTTGTTATAACCAATTCATTAAATAATTTGCTTCATTTTGCCAAACGCCTGTTTTAAAGTATTTTTGCTCGTTACTTTCCATCTTCCCGTCTTCTGACCTATTGCATCAATGATTTGATTTCATTACTCAACAGTGAGGATGGTTTTGAAGTTTTTAATTGTTTCGGAACATTAGGAGCTTTTAGTACAACTATTCAATACATATTTAATGAAAGGCTGTTAACACAAAACCTGTGAAACGTAGATGTGCTGTTGCTGTCAGGGGCATTGTATCCAAAAAGGCTTGGATCCCACCCATTACTAACCATTTGCTGGCTTAATTGTCATTCTTTTTAGCTGCCTTTAATTTGCCACCATATGCCTCATGTCACTTCCTTTTATTTCTCCGGAGGATGGACCAAGTATTAATTGATTTCGTTTTATTTGTGTCCTTCCGCTGTCCATCCACAGCTTGTGCTGTGATTCAGGTATTGGGAAGAACAAGTCCTCTGCAAGGTAAAGAAGTGCACCCCTGCCCTGAGTGCCCAACTGTATCGTATTCTGGATCCCTAATGCAGATTTTTTTCTGTCACAGGCAGTGGCGGCTGGTGACATTTGAAAGTGGTGGGGCGTAAATACTGCACTGTGGCGAGCGAGTGCAGCAAGCAAGGCCGAACCACCTATGGGGGGTTCGGGGGTTCTCCCACGAGAACATTTTGAAAAAAGGGTGGGCAAATGGTGTATTCTCAAGCACATTTGAGAAAGAGGTGGCTTGGCGAATACATCTCTGGGAGTAGCCAGACAAGTCTCTTTGCACAGATACATCTCTCTCCCTGCATTCACATAGGCACAGTCACCCTGCACTCATAGACCCATTACTCACCCTTCCCTGACACATTACTAAGCCAGCAATCACCCATCCACATCACTCACTCTGGGCTCACACAGGTACACTGCTCACCCTGCACTCACACAGACATCACTCACCCTGGATTCACACAGGCACACTGCTCACCCTGCACTCACACAGACATCACTCACCTTGCACTCACACAGGCACACTGCTCACCCTGCACTCACACAGACATCACTCACCCTGCACTCACAAAGACATCACTCACCCTGGACTCACACAGGCATCACTCACCCTGGACTCACACAGGCATCACTCACCCTGGACTCACACAGGCACACTGCTCACCCTGCACTCACACAGACATCACTCACCCTGCACTCACACAGGCATCACTCACCCTGGACTCACACAGGCACACTGCTCACCCAGCACTCACACACACATCACTCACCCTGCACTCACACAGACATCACTCACCCTTCACTGCACTGCACTCAATAGGTTTCCTTTATTACAGCCTGTCTAGGCCTGGCATTGCCTGGTGACAGACTACAGTAGATAATACCACGTCTGCTGGGGCCTCTGAGCAGGTGGGGGTGCTTAGCACAGACCCGAGAATGCAAGCAACCTCCCCACAGACACTGGCGTTATTGTAGTTGTAGGCTGTTAGTCACTGCATGCGAAGACGTTCAGCAATTGCCCCCAGCCGTGTTTGCGCCCCGAAGACTGACATCATTCAACCACGATCTGTTAGAGCCAGGTAAACCAAAACAAACATCGACAAATAAGTTTCCTGGCTCCCCATGAACTTGTCTCCAAAAGGTAGTAATGGGCTAAAATCTAAATGCGCTTTATTTTCATCTGGTATTCCATCAAAGAAGAACCTGTTCCCCTGACTCGCCCTCTCCCCCCTCCAACTTTCTCTCTCCTCTCTGGGTGTGCTGTGTTACTAGAAGCCCTTTGCAGATGTGTAGAAAGAGGTTAATACGTGTGTATCAAGGCAGATGTAATACTTTCAATGGGAGAGTACAGGCAATCCCCAGAGACACGTAATGCTTTTAATTGAAGAGTGCTGGCACTATTCAAAAACTAGCAGGTACTCTGGTACAGAGTACCTGCACTTCTATTTTTCCATTTCAAGCACAGGATGTATGTGTTACTCGGACCTGTAGCTTAATATAAATAACGTGCCGATTGCAGCTATAAACGTTTAACTAACCTCAGACGATGACAATCCGAGTGAACCTCTTTCCTACTAGTGATTTTTAGTAACACGCAGATCTCTCTGCAGCGGGTGTGTTATCCCGCTGAACTACCAACACCTGCAGTCCTTTATGTTCATGTCCCAGCATGGCACGTCGCTCCGTCACCCTGGCAACATTCTGTTTTATGAAGAATTTCTCTAGCTGGAAAGGAAGCTGGCTTGACCTCATGCTTGGGCATGTCATAAAATCTTTTACCATCTGCAACTCTGCAGACGATGCTTCCACTTGGCTGCTCCAACCTGCCGGCCACACTACAGAGCCCGAGGCACCAGGGCCTCGGATATTGCCATCAGATGAGGGAGAAAAGCGGTTCCGTGCCAGAAATCTATCTATAAATATACTGCTGCGAGCATGCAGGATTGAAAAGAAAATGCGGCCGATTCCCGAATCACAGTCAAAACTCCGTTTCTAGTCTTAACCTGGGTGAACAGCCTTTAATGGCGGGCTCTAATTCGCCGGCATTACGGGGTGGGGGTTGGGGGGATTGGAAATGAGGGACAACCAATATATTTTAAATAAAATCGTATAATAAACTTACCAGAGACTCCGTCCCGATTCCCGCCGTCCTCGTTTTGAAGTCCTGTCCTGCTGCAGCACGTCATCAGGAAGGCGGCGCGACAGGCAGCCTCCCTCTCCACTGCCGCAGATTGATTGGTGCGGCCGGCTGCCCCAGGTGACGTAGTTTTCTGTCGTATGCTGCTGCTGCAGCATACAGAGAACAGGGAGAGTTGAGGCCAGGGGGGGGTGGCTTGGGGGAGTGGCTTTCCCACTGTAGTTAATACTGTCTGTTTGGGCACCGGCCTCAGGCTGTCCAAACAGTCAGTATTAACAATAGTGGGCAAGCCACTCCCCCAAGCCACTCCCCCTGCCCTCGAGTAACACTCCCACTGTAAACACGGAAACTGTTCTGCTTTCTCGCCGTGCGAGAAGGCACAAACAAATGCTAGTTATCATATTATATAACTTATATAATATGATAACTAGCATTTGTTCTGCCTTCTCGCACGGCGAGAAAGCAGGGGGGGCGGCGCCCAAACGCCCCCATGTAAGAACCGCCACTGGTCACAGGTGAACACGGATCATGCGTGTGCGCCATGGCATAGACTGACTCATGGATTGTAGTCTTTTTGGACTGGGTGGGGTGCCCAAAGCGCTAGTGGTGGAAGGCTACTGCATTCTCCAGCACAAGTGCGGTGGTGGCAGCATACTGCGTGATGATTGCCTGAGTCTAGGCAAAACCTATTGGCTTTGCCAATGCTTGCTTAATACAAGCCTCTTTTCAACCACAGGAACTCCTTCCCTTTGATTCCGCATAACAACTCGTTTGACTCCTGGATATATTTTACTACATTCTATGGAAAGAGCTCGGCTATTAGTGACTTTTGTTCTGTTTTTATGCAAATCACAGTAGTAAAACTCCCCTGCTCTATTTATTAGCAGTATTTATTTGGTGTGGTCCTAACCACCTGAGCAGCTCAGTACACTACTGCTTTCTCCTCCAAATACTGCCTAAATACGCCTGAAACAGAGAAGTATGAAACGTCAGTCTTAGCATTCCTGTTCAAACTTCACTTATAATGACAATCATCACTGTGTGCATTTACCAATTCAATCCCCATTTTAAAATCAGACTTTACTGGTCTGGTTCCTCCCTACTGCTCTTGCCTGGCGTATTCGGGGGAGAAGGGTACATTTTTAAGACTGCGAGTAAACATATTTACTATTTTAAGCCTGATTCTGCAGCCATCTTTGTGAGGGTGGGATAGTATCATCATTCAGCACCAGAGTTTTCGGCATACGTGTTCGGCAAAGGATGCGTTTTGCAGAGAGAAAAAGTACTTTCACTGCCAAAGATAAATCCTGCACATTTTGTCAGGGTGACTGGGTCTCCAACAGGTCTGCTCCACATAGCATATCCTGGGCCAATCAAGAAGGGTGGTGGGGCAGGTTTAGCGTCTGAAGGTCACCTTGCAGTAGAGCAGCTTTAGCATCGGAAGGTCACCATGCAGTCGGGCAGCTTTAGCATCTGAAGGTCGCACTGCAGTCTGGCAGCTATAGCATCTGAAGGTCACCCTGCGGTCGGGCAGCTTTAGCATCTGTAGGTCACCCTGCGGTCGGGCAGCTTTAGCATGATCTGAAGGTCACCATGCAGTCGGGCAGCTTTAGCATCTGAAGGTCGCACTACAGTCGGGCAGCTTTAGCATGTGAAGGTCGCACTACAGTCGGGCAGCTTTAGCATCTGAAGGTCACCATGCAGTCAGGCAGCTTTAGCATCTGAAGGTCGCACTACAGTCGGGCAGCTTTAGCATCTGAAGGTCGCACTACAGTCGGGCAGCTTTAGAATCTGAAGGTCACCCTGCAGTCGGGCAGCTTTAGCATCTGAAGGTCACCCTGCAGTCGGGCAGTTCTAGCATCTGAAGGTCACCCTGCAGTCTGGCAGCTATAGCCTCTAAAGGTCACCCTGCAGTCGGGCAGCTTTAGCATCTGAAGGTCACCCTGCAGACGGGCAGCTTTAGCATCTGAAGGTCACCCTGCGGTCGGGCAGCTTTAGCATCTGAAGGTCGCACTACAGTCGGGCCTCTTTAGCATCTAAAGGTCACCATGAAGTCAGCAGATTTAGCATCTGAAGGTCACCATGCAGTCGGCAGATTTAGCATCTGAAGGTCACCATGCAGCCATTCAAGGACTATGCCCTCAAAGAGGTTTTACTGAACCGCTGCATTTAATCTCCTCATCCAATATTTGGTGCATGAACCTTCTTCCCCAGGGCGTTTTTAGATAACTTAATTGAACTCAAGGGGGATTTATCTATTGAGGGGCCCAACATCATTATCTTAGGCGATTGGAATATCTGGCCACACAATCTAGAGAGCAATCAAGCTTGAAGTTTTTTCAAAGCCAATTCCTCATTTCGGAGGTCAGGCAGCAATGGGAAATCTTAAAAACTCCACAGCTAATATGCATGTGGATAGAAATCTAAGGACCCACTTTAGGGGAACAAGAAAAAACACGAATTAACTTGAGGTACAGAGCGATGGTTTAATTCTTTTGGGGTAGGAGTGACAGAGAAGGAAATAAAAAAGCTAGGGACTCCGACTTGATGATAACGTATTTTCATAAAGCTCTTTCTACCCCAGTTTTGCAATTGTTGTCTCTATTACAACAGATATTAACAGTAGACAATCTTACAATAGTCCTATAAGCCTTTAACGGATGAATGACTGAGTCAAAATCAACTGAGAAGAGATTTGGACCTATTATATGCAGGTAATACAGAGGTCAGCCATAGATGCTTAACTTATTTAGCCAATGATCAGAATACCACAGCTAGTATGTAAACACACAAGTGATTGTTTGGCATCCTGAGACCATCAAGAATGGAAATCGAAGCTGAGGTTGTGTCACCATGCGGTCGGATGACTCTGAAAACCATGTAAATGACAGGAATAGTCTAGAAAGTCTCAACATTTTGTTGACAAGAGTGTCTAACTTTGATTGAGGCAAGATAGAGCGCAACATGCCAGTTTCTTGCAGGAGCACATGGATCAAAGAAAGAATTTTTAATATCTGGCTAACAAATGCTGGTTTTTAGTTTGCCCCTGGAGTCCAGCCAGCCTGGTTGATGAGGCACGATGCCCCGAAACCGGTCCCTGGATGCTTGTTTCTAGTCCAGGCAGAGTTCGGGTTGGACTGTTCCCATAGGGAGCAGGGTCAAGACTGATTTGCACATGGCTGAGTTTCAACTGGAATGGCATCGGGAGCAAATAAAACGATGGATTTTGGCCCAGATCTCTGTACTGGGGTGAAAGTTTGACATTGTTCAGCAATCTGTCCATCAATTGTTATTTTTGCATTTGCCACCCCGAGTGGGATGGGTAGGCTCAGACGTGGATCCCATGCTCTCCATGCCCCTGGAGTCCAGCTAGACTGGCTGATGAGGGGTGATACCCCGAAACTGGTCCTAGGATGCTTGTTTCTGGACCAGGGGGAACTTGCCTGAAAGTTTGGGCTGGAGTGTTTCTATAACTGTAGGGTCAAGACTGCTTTGCATATGGCTGGGTTTAAACGGGAATGGCATTGATTAGCAAAAAACAATAGATTTAGGCCAAGATCTCTGTAGTGGGGTGAATGTTTGACATTGTTCAACATTCTGTCCATTAATTGCTCTTTTTGCAGTTTTCAATTTCTTCTGCACTGTTCTAATAGTTTGCAAGAATATATAATAATGACTGACAGTGCTATTGCTCTGGAACCCACTAAAGAATTGTAATCAGATGAGGTTCAAGTGGGGAAACCAATTTCAAGCTGGGTAATAACAAATCACAGTCTTCATAAGACACAGGATCAAAAGTGAGACCCTTTGACGTTTCAGAATAAGCAATATTAATAGCAAAGAATTGACATAAATGTGTTACTATATTTGAAAACAAATCAACTAAATTCTACTAGTTTTTGCAGCCTGGGTACTGTCTAGATGAAAACGTCTGCTAAAGAAAAATTTCTGGTTATATGATATATTTTGCAATTTCTTTTTAAAATTATAATGCATGTCAAAATAAATTATAACTAGACACACAAAGAAGAATGTTCTATTCCCAATGATTATGGTCATGTCGTTCATGGTCTGCTGTATGATGTTGTCCTCCCACCTTTGACCCAGGATATAACTATTTAGCTATAAGCTGGATTAGTATCAACTGTTTATCAAAAAAGGGTTCCTTTCTGTGTATTTTTCTTTTAGCTGGTGACCAAAAGGTCTACACTTTTAAATCAATGACTTTGGGTCTGTAAATTGTGACACCAGACAAGTATTCGTGCTCCACACTAAAGTATCATTTTAGTAACTCAAGGTTTATTTGTATAAAAACATTAGTATTCAATGAAATCCTATTTTAAAATGCATTCAATATATACTTCGATTCGGTGCTCTGGTACAATCTTATGTATACACTATATAACAATTCCGATTACGGTATCTATTTCAGAAGCACACACAATATTTAAAATCAAATACTTTCTTAGTTACAAATTAACTTCTAAAAAATATACATTTCATAAACACTAAAAGTCCCACTGTCGACGCGTTTCGGTGCGTTGGTTACAATTTTAGCACCTTCCTCAGGACGGACGAAGATTAAAAGTTTTTCTACTTCTTTTATTTAATATCTGGAAGACACATATTCAATGGTGTCTTTAAGCAGGTACGTCTTTCAATGTGCGCCGTCTAGCATTGGTTATCTTGCTGTGCCGATTCGTTTTGCATCTGATGATGACATTCAGGCTGTTCTTCCCTGCACCTCCTTTAGTGGTGTCTTGATACCAATTTTGAGCAAGAATTTCACCCTTGCTGTAGTTCCTAAAGCAAGGGCTGGGGTGGGGGTAGGGTTCACTATGCCTCTGCACATAGGCAGTCTGAAAAAGTGTAAGTCATGAGTAATGCATGATGCACAGTGCCATGCCATGAGGTGACTGTGTCATGGTGTTGTTTCCGGGGCTTTAAGAGGGATGAAAAAAAGAGGGGTTCTCTCCAAAAGGGTGTGTTTGATATAATTAAGGGCGTGGCTTGAAACACCCAAGGTAAAAAGCTGTGCTTAGCATAGTGTGCCACAGGACTGGTATTTTGCGTCTTCTGTCATTGCATCCAGATATATAACACAACAAGTAACGTTACACCCACAACAAGCCAGAACTATTGGCTTTGTCAATGGTTGTTAGTTGCATAAAATAAAAATGCAGCAACCATGGCTTTGTTGAATATAATATTGAAAATGCACTTTTCTAAAATGATGAGACTGAAAGAACTCTAGCCCCTACTTTTTAACTTATTTCACCAGCTTCTTTGAATGAACTGGATTCTCATGTAGCAGCATTGGTGTTTTGCACATTCCTTCTACCTGACAGAATGCACTGCCCTAGACCGTGGCTGGAGGAGGCCATTGCATGCAGTAACACTCCAAACTGGCCAATTGTCATTCTGTATGTGGCAATCAGCCGGAGACAGAATGACAATGGGCTGAATGGGGCTGCTCTCATGCTCCCAGGAAGAGTGCGATGCAGCGCCATTAGGGTGTTGAGGCTTCATTAAGGGAACAGTGCTGTTCCGTGCAATGCCCAAAATTACAGACAAAGGGCATCCGTAAAAGGGATCATCACGGAAAACGGACGTGAGGTCCAAATTACGGACGGTTGTTAAATTTACGGACGGTTGGTCACCCTACAAGGAGATGGTACCTGCCCAGGCATTTTCATTATTTTTCAGAAAGGACTACCACTTTAACTGCCCCCCTGAGACAGTCACCAGAAGAATCTAAAAAAGAGTTCTTACATTAGAACATATGCTTGTAGTGAATAAACAATAGGCAAGGGTAGAACATTTGTTGACCATTCTTCATCTGTAAATATGGTTCTTTGACATTTAATGCGAGTGATCCATCATAGTGAAAAATATCTGGTCTGACCACTGCGCCCCATTCTCAACATCACAAAAGCAAAATTTGCCCTTATAAAGGATACAACTCGGGCCACTCCAGATAAGAAATGTCCCCATCTCGTCTACAACACTTACCGAAAAATACCACCAAGTGCTTACTCATGAGCACCTCACTTCGTCAGCACCACCTCACTAAAAGTGGCAACCAATGTGGCCCCTATCAAGAATCATCCAATCATTCCGGGACATGCTGGGCAGCTCAATACAACTGGTGGCGCCGTGTCATGCTTTGTCCAACATTCACATTGATTTGCACCAGAGGTACACATATATAGGTTGTAATGTTTACGTTAAGGTTGACCATAGTTAATGCAGGCCTTCATTTAAATGACTCATGCTAACATTAAAAAAGCTCTCTGTTTGCTGTGTATTTCTCTCATTCTCTTGTGTCAGGAGCCAGGCTACAGCAGTATTTGCTCATTAAAATGGTATTGTTATTGTTTTTGAATGAATGTCTATCTGTATGTGTTCCATGGAGTACTGAATAAAGAACCGCTTCTCCTGCACAAAGAACACCCTGACCACATTGTATCATCCTGATAGGAGATATCTCTTGAAGGTCATGAAGAAGACACTTCCATGTGGATGGCTGGAAATAAGACTGAAATTGGCTTGTCAAAGACTTTTTGCTGCCGAATAGTTTTTTTTGTGGCTTGCTAAGCTTGTTAGATTAAGGTACCTTTTCCACTCCTCTGAGGAGATGCTTCTTTGCTTCTGCCCAAAATGTTAGGCTCCTGGGTAAATCCATCCTCTCTTACTTGATTGGATTTTCGTTTGATTCAGCCTTTTAGACTCTTTACTTGCTGACACCTCATGCCTGACTTCTCTCACACATTTCCCGATTTCCCTTAGCTTAGCATATTAGGAAATGGGAAGCTGAATTTGCTCGATTTACTTCATGACAACTTTAAGCATGTTATCTTTGCATTTGCTATTTTGAATTATACGAATTAATAGATTCATGTGTTGGCTAATGCTAATCTGCTAATAAACCTTTATAGTTTGCACATCTACTACTCTCCGTCATCATTTTGGTTTCAAATGAGCTTCACTGTCACAGATGTACTTTGATCTTCTGAGTCACATCTCAGTCAAGGACTAGAGGTGCATCCTCTCGACTGCAGCCTGTTCTTGAGTTTGCACCAACTGCCTGCACAGTGCAGATCCAGCTCCAACAACGCTGCGAAAGCATTGAGGAAATGCAGACAAGTAAAATCACCATGTAGAAAATGCAACATTTCCAGGAACTCCAAAGTTTGCTATTCATACCTAATACACCATTGTAAAGGTGCGTCTGCAGATAATCGGGGAGTAACACCAACAAAATCACCCTGAAGAATTGTTTAAAACTATATCATGGAACTTTTTCTCAGTGTCCTTTGGACTTCCACCAAATAAATCCCACAGTATTTGCAGGAATCCCTTCTAATACCTAATAGGTTCAATGTTCAACTGTATTAGCTTGTTCAGCAGCTTTGCATGGAAAAAGAACACTACACACCATATATGGCATTTAAAAACACGTGTAAAAACCACACATATAGAACATCACGTAAATAGTGTCAAAGAGAACCTGCAATTAAAATCAAACTGTTCGGGTATCACTTTAGACAGGTTTAATCATTTTGGTGTTCCTCTCCCTAAATATCATCTAGAGTCCGACATCTTACGGAGCTCTGCCTTGGTACACACACTTATTCTGTAGGTGTTGTGGCATGCCCTATGATGAAGCATACCATGACATTGCATACTAAAAAAGGGACTTCCTGTAGAAGGCAGCAGCAGTGTTCACAATGGTCACCAATATCTGAGTGTGGATTATAGTAATGGGGGGTTGATTGATGATGTCTTCCTCTTCCCTCCTTGTGGTGTTTTCAAACCCTGAACGTAGACACCTGCGCTCCCGAGGGATACACTTGCTGTCTCTGGGATAAGGCGGGGCAAAACCTAACCCCATAAGTCTCAAGTGGAAGACCCCTTACTTCATTTTCTCTAACTGGCTTGAGGGAGTTTATTGTTTTTGAGATGCCGGGGAATCCTTTCTTCGTGAGAAAGGTGATAGCGAGCAGTTAGTTAACACAATCGCCAAAGTGTTTAGGGACCATGAACATTATTATAGATTCATAATTTATTGTCTGATCTCTGCCAGATGCCATGAAATGGAGGATAAATGCTGCCCCTGCAGTATACAACAGTGCCAGCCCCGTCAACACTTCTACAGGCACTGTATTTGTGGGAGGTCCATGCCATCTCACCTTGCAGTAGTTCTGGTGTGCACCTGCATGGCCATATATAGTCATCCGGCCCTGCCAATCACGCTGGGATCAGAACAAGCTTGTTTTGCACAGTAACATCCTCAAAGCGAGGAAAAGCCAGCCTGACTGCCAGTGGTCCGCCGCCCAGCTGTGCCAGATTAGGGACACAGGGCTGAGCTGCCCATTAGTTTACATGAGAATCTTTAATACATTAATTGCTGGTCCTACCCAACAAAGGCAGTATGACATGTACTATCAGACTGGTTCTTCTAGTCATAAAGATACAACCAGCCAATACGTGTTTCGTCACAGTAGGTGTAAGACCATTCCCTTTACGAGGGCTGAGAAAATACTAGGAGCACAAGTTCTAACCACTTGCATGGCTACTCATGCCTGACCCTTCACAGACTCACAGGTGAATGGGAAGTTTGCCAAATTACATCGTGTTTTAAAGTGAGACCAAAATAACTGCATGGGACCAACACATAGGTAATGGATAGTCGTTGTAGGCAGCATTCAAGCATCTAAGATACTGTGTATTTGTGCATAGAATTACGGGTGAGGTGAGACAAAAAACGTTGTCATTAGCATGTAAAATCAGCATAAAAATTAGAAATATACAGAAGAAATAAGGAAAAAAAATACACTATGTTCATGAGTTTCCTATTTTGCCAAAAGGTACTTTATGTAGCATGTAGCTATCATCAGTGAATTTAACGGTGTAATATCACAAGTGATGGCCTATAATGAAATGTATATGTATTAATATTGATCAGATGAACCACGTCCTGCTCAGAAAGTCAACAATATGCACCTACCGCTCTGCTTATGAATCTAACAAAGCATTGAGCAGTGGTCAAAGATAATTACAGGTTACAACCTTATAAGGAAGATTCTCGCATGATGCTGCGTAGCAGCATGCATAGTATATAATAGGCACCCCATAGAGACCGGGTTCCTAAGTCAATGAAATATAGTAACTAAGTAAAAAGAACCCGTCAACTCAAATTAATATTGAGACTGCAATTGGCAAAACAAACGCAAGGGGAGTGAGGCCAGCACCTGGGATCTATCTACACTCTCAACAATCCTCAAGGCTCTGTTGATTGTCCCTCTGTCATAGGGATTTTGGGATCTTTTCTTGACTCCAGAACTGTGGGCGTGACTGCCTTTCCCGACTGCCAGGCACCCAATTGTTGCTGGACACACAGTTTTCGGTGTTTTGTGACTGATGACACATGCCATAGGTGAACGCATATATCTATCCTGCCACCGCACAATTGGATCCCTTAGGAATCTTCCTATGATCAGACTGTGGCAGACTCTATTACTGCTTCTACTTACTGTGCGGAGTGCCCTCAGTGGAGTTCAAGCCTCAGCACTGCCAGTGGAGTGCAAGTCGCAGTACTGCCAACCCAGAGCACACCCACTCAACTTTTCACTAGAGATCGGTAGACTGCTTCCGATGGACGTGCAAGTGCAGGGGAGTGTTCTGGAGCTTTCTTGGACTCACAATGGCGTTTGTTTACCTAGTTGGTCCCCCACCCGCACATCACGCCCATGAACAGCTTCTTTGGCATCGATGTTATATGATGTTTGCCCACGCCACCCGTGAGGATATTCTGGCTCAACACAGGCATGACCTTAGCACCACTGAGAACCAGAACTCATTGACACAGGCTGTGAAGTCACATGTGTGTCCTTTCCCTCCATGTACTCAGATTATATCTTCTACTGGTGATCAGAGCCTATCCTGGCCTCCAAAAGCACAACCAGGCAAATCAGAAACCTTAACTTAGTGCAGTTTCTTCACCTGCAGGCTGAGATATTCCCCTTATAAATATTGGGGGAGGAGGAAGAGTCCTTAAACCTAAAGTAGGAGATCGCTATGTTCCTCCTAAGCATTCTGGCAATGGAATGTCTTGGTAGCAGTGCTTAATTTGAGCTGGTGGCTTCTGGCGCTCAGCACCGGCACTTAATTGTCAACACCAGCACTTATGACAGCCTCCACACGGTGGCTCTGTCTGTCTAGTTTAGAGATAAGAAGAACAATCATTTATTATTATTATAGTAGCTATTAAAAATGATCAAAGAGCAGTGCCAAACAACAAAGAGCAGTGCCAAACAACGGCCTCTCCCACGGAGCACTGGAAGGAACTTCTTCTGAAATTAAAATCGGTCCTAGGACAAGTTAGGGGGACCCTGGAAACCAAGCGCCTTCATCCGCAAACCCAGCTATTACAGCCAAACCCCAAGGACTTAGAGCAAACGAAACGGAACCTTTCTAAAGCCCTGAAGGCGAGAAGAAAAGGAGTGACAACTCATCTCAGCGCGGAAATAAAAGCCCTTCGACGAGAACACAGGAAAAAAAAATGGGAAACTCGAACAAAAACAATTGAGGCGGAGTGGTTGAAAATATTCCATATGCTCAAAGAAAACGGCCACGTCCTCTTCTGGAGACATATCAGAAAATTAAGCCATACTGACCAAAGTAAAGAAAACGGCGTGGCAGCCCGGGAATGGGTCAAGCACGCAAAGGATGTATGACGTTACTCCGCATACCGTTACAACTACCTACCATTACAACGCGACCATTACAACGCATACCATTACAACGCATAGCGCTTTGGGGTGCTGGATAGTGGTAAGTATAATTTACTATTCTAACTCCAGTCCCCGTGGACCCTAGGGAAGGTGTTGGATAGTAAATTATACTTATTCCCTATCCTAGAGCGCCCCCCAGCGCAATGCGTTGTAATGGTATGCGTTGTAAAAGTCGCGTTGTAATGGTAGTGCGGAGTAAAAAATGCGTTGTAACAGGTGCATACCGCACGCAAAACAACTGTATACAACAGAGCAGTCAATGAGGGTCACGCAAGAACAACTAAATCCATTAGATAACAAAGATGTGGTTGAGAGCTTGCTCATAAATACAAGAGAGATAATTAAGTTGATCAATAAAATGAGGACAGATAGCGCACCGGGCCCCAATGGTATCCCAGCGGCGGTGTTCAAAGAGGCACACGGGTTCTGGGCAGAAAGCTAACCCCACTTTTCAAGCACGCCTTTGAAACGGCCTCCATTCCATCATCGTGGAAAGGTTCAGTACTCTGCCCCATATATAAAAAGGGGGATCGCACAAAACCAGAAAACTACCGGCTCGTGGCCTTGCTAGACATCGAAGCACAGGCATTCGCTAGAGTGCTGCTGAAGGAATTAGAAAGCTGGGCGGAGGAGCATAACATCTTGCCTTTCTTTCAAACTGGATTCAGATCACAATGTTCCACAGTAGACAACATCATAGCCCTGGGATACCTGACCAAACGTGCGACTCAGCCCGCTCAACCTCCCTTGTTTTGCTGCTTTGTGGACTATAGCGCAGCATTTGACCGCATAGACCGTGGCATACTATGGAGTAAACTCACCAACTGGGGCATTCCCGAAACGTTGCTTAAGGCAATAAGGTCTCTACACGAAGGGACCTGGGTAAGGATTAAGACCAGCCAATCATCAATGACCAATAAGGTCACAACAAATAACGGCCTCAAACAGGGGTGTGTTCTTGCACCACTTTTGTTTAACATCTACACATCCGACTTAGGCCAAGCATTGGAGGGGGCAAACTTAGTCATTCCAAAGCTGGGAAACAAGCGCCTCCAAATACTTCACAATGCCGACGACCTTGTAATTTTGGACCACACCAGGATAGGCCTACAGAAAGCCCTAGATGCGCTAAACAGGTTTCATCAAAAGAACAACTTACTGGTCAACCAGGAGAAGACTAAGATTCTCATCATTGGGAAGTATCATCAAAAGCACATAGCCCAATGGCGCCTGGGTGACCAGCAAATTAGAACTTGCAAAAACTATAATTACCTGGGCCTCAGGCTAACGGAGGGGGCTAAGACAACAGCTCATCTGAAGCATTTAAGAAGCAAAGGGGCAGGAATCATCTGCAGTCTGGGAAACCTCAATCGAAAATTACATTGCCCATCCACGGACCCCATCTTGAAAGTCTTAAAAGCTAAAATATTGCCCTCAGTTAATTATGGCCATTTAATTTTTCCCGGAGCCCTTAACAACGTCTATATGAGTTTTCAAATTGCTGCATACAAGAAAGTGCTGGGCATCCCACGACAGGCCAGGAGAGCTAGAGTAAGGCTGGAGCTGGGACTTTCCCGACCCGACATCTCTTCCTGGGAGATACAATAAAATATTACATTAGCACCCTGCGTGCACCAGAAATGGCTTTGAAAGCGCAAATTAAAACAATCTTCGAAGAAAGAGGATCGCCATGGCAAGCGCAACTGGCAGTAGCCAATCAATTGCTGGAAATAGAGGTGCAAAACCCGGCCAACACGAACATCTCAACTGCAGTATGGAAAAGAGCAGTAAACCGACAGGTAAATCAAATATCATTAGCAAGAGACATCGCTAGTCTGCATCATCACCCAAATCTCTCCGCACTGGATGCCTCTTATAAAGTGGGTAAAGCACAGCCCTACTTTGAACAAGCTCTTTCCGTTCAAACTCGAAAAAGGATCACTTACATGAGGCTCCTGGCACTACCTATAGTGGAGTTCAACCCTAGCTGGGCCCGCCCGGACAAATCAGTAGCCTGCAGACTCTGTGACTACCACCAGGAATCCTGGTATCACTTGTTGTGTTGCTGTCCAAAGTTAGCCAGAGAGAGACAATGTTTGGTCATTCCAATTTGCAGAGCTCAGGGCCGCAACCGATGCTGCGAAATTTCGGACTTGTGTTTTACGTCTACAGCAAGTCAAACAGTAGCACGCTGGGGAAATTTACAGACCTAATTCGTGCGGGACTGTCTGAAAACGCCGAGCTGCAAAAAGGAAACTATAGGTCCGGACGGAGGAGAGAGGCGGACACACCTCCAATTTAAAAACATTTAATGTACTTTGTTTTTAAACTGCATAGTCAGAACATGACACTTTATGAAGGTTTTACGTTTAATTGACTGGAGGAAAAAGCCCAGGGAATACAACTTATGTTTCTTTTTTAGATAACTATTTTTATACACTATATTGTAATGATTTTAAATAATTGAACAATAAAAGCTTTTTCACTATTAAAAGTGACTATTAGCTTCCTCCCAAACCATTCTTATAGGTTTGGGGGCCTGGAATATTCTGAATTGTCATTGGCAACACTGGCAGGGGCAATGGGTTAAGCAAGCTGCAAAGGCCTCTTGATGAGGGATCTGGCACTTTTTTTTTTTTTACAAATTAAGCATTGCTTGGTGGTGATATCGTTTCAAGCAGTAAAAGGATTTTGGGATGCCTAACCGTGTTACTTGCTCAGCATTAGACTTATTTAAGCCGCAAGACTTTGACTTTGACCGCGACCCCTTTGTTCCAGATATTCACACCAGAAATACCCATATATACATAAGCAAGAACATTAGGAAGGAGACAAAAAATATTTTAATACATTTTCATTAAGCAATATCACTGTGTAATTACTCTTCATATATCTACAGAAATAATCATTGTGACTGAAGAGCGTTGACATGAATATTAGTTGTCATTTCACCTTGGCACTTCAGTGTCTCCATACGGAACCAAAAGCAACTCCTTTCAATCTTGATATGAGTTATTTTAGCACTGTGGATTGCTCCAGATTTGTCCATGGTGCTAAAACTCCAGAGGCTAACACTGGTGTAGGAGCATCGGTTGTGATTTGTATCTTTGTGAACAGTGGTTTGCGACCATTAGAGTGACCTTACACCTCATAGTAACACTGGTGTAGGAGCATCGGTTGTGATTTGTATCTTTGTGAACAGTGGTTTGCGACCATTAGAGTGACCTTACACCTCATAGTAACACTGGGGTAGGAGCATCGGTTGTGATTTGTATCTTTATGAACAGTGGTTTGCGACCAATAGAGTGACCTTAAACCTCATAGTAACACTGGTGTAGGAGCATCGGTTGTGATTTGTATCTTTGTGAACAGTGGTTTGCAACCAATAGAGTGACCTTAAACCTCATAGTAACACTGGTGTAGGAGCATCGGTTGTGATTTGTATCTTTGTGAACAGTGGTTTGCGACCAATAGAGTGACCTTAAACCTCATAGTAACACTGGTGTAGGAGCATCGGTTGTGATTTATATCTTTGTGAACAGTGGTTTGCGACCATTAGAGTGACCTTAAACCTCATAGTAACCAAAATAGTACATTTGGGAGTTACAATATTATGGTGTTTTGTGTTAGAAATTTTTTATTTTTTATTATTAGTTTTATGCTATGCTTTGTGGCAATTTTAAAGAGTTCTTAAAGAATTTTCCTGTTGCAATTGACTAATTACAAAGTATCAATCTTTACACCACCACCCATGAGTTACGCCTTGACTGCTTCACAAAGCTACACTGGATATTTAAGAAGCCTGTGTACACCCAACATCTGTCTTACACTAAGTACAAAGTATGTTGGGCAGTAGGGAACAGAGGCTTAGAGTCTTACCATAGATATGGCAAATAGTGACCACAAATTCAGGGATCTGGGAAAGTCTTGAAAACCACAGAATCCTAGCAATAACCCTGGAAAGGCACTGGTAAAAAATGGTCTTCAGGAGACTAAGACTTGACGGGAGGATCTGGCTATGTTATTTAAAGAGGAGCATTTTCATCAGAATTGATTCCAAAAGCCCCCAGCACCTACAGACGACTGAGAGGCAATGCGAGTGCCTTTCAAAAGAACTGTGACTCACTTACACCTTTGTCGTAGGTCAGATGTCTGAAAAAGTGCCAAAATGCATCTTTATATAAATACATATTGAGTGCTCTCATAATGCATATTGAGTTGAGCTTTACAAATGTTATTTCAACTGTATACTATAGGCATGGCACAGGACAGCTGATAAAAAAAGTCCAATAGTCCTACAGAAACATGGAGTGCTGGGCCTGCTGTATAAACGTCTAAAAAGAGTCACATACATGTTTCAGTGACCTGAGCACACGCTGAATGACAAAGGGTCAAATAAGCAAGAAACTGAAAATATGCCCTTTCAGTTCCAGGACTGGTGACACTGGAAGGTTTTAAGCTTCTTCCAGAAGGGGAAGGTTCACCACCATCTCTGATACAGGTTGACTGGCTAGCCCAAGCTTTCGGGCCTAGCACATTTTGTTGCCTCTGAAGTTTTGTTTCTCAGCTGTAACCTGGTCGTTCTTTAATGGTGGGGCAGCTCAACTTTGGGAACCATTGTAGGGGAATTGACTGTTTTGCCACTAGTAATCACCATGACTGTTCGTAGTCTAGTTGCTTAGAATATACACAGTTCATCTGTCCATTGGGCCATAAATTGCCCGTCGCTGAGCACCAGTGCACTGGTGGTGCACTTAAGGCATGCCTGTCTGCACCTCTGCATGACCAGCCCGTGTTGAGCACCTGGTCATGCTAATTGGGTCTATCCAGAGCCAAAAGTCCGCAATATTATCATTACAGCCCTCAAGAATGACTTCAGCTGTTTTCTTTTCACCAACCTCACAAGTCACATTGTTTAAAGGGTCTCAGAACAAAACCATCAGTCAGGGGCGGCTCCTCCATTTGAGCGAGGAGCTTCGCCCCCACAAACTCCAGAGCTGGAAAATAAAATGGTAATAAAGTTTATTTATTACCAATTTATTTTTCAGTAAGCCATCAGGAACTGAGTGTCAAGATGGAACAGGGCCAGTGCTTCCTAGTGGCAGCGGCAGGGAGCTGGGCGCTTTAAAATGTGTATGTCTCTTTGTCAGCCAGACTTGCGCAGTACTCTTACCTAGCTGTCTTAGCAGAGTTACAGAAAGGGCAGGCCTCCGGGGCTCTTAGGAGCACTGGAAGAGCCTGCTCTATCCAATCATTGCGCTGCTCGTGTGCTGTGGTGCCAGGACTAGGCAGTGCAGTTTCCTGGTTCCGGAGAACATACCCGATGGAGGAGGACATTGTGTGGAAGCAAGAAAGGTATGCCATTTTTTTTTTAGTGTCTCACCGCCCTCGGTACATGCCATCCGCCACTGTAATCAGTATCCCTCTCCACGTGGTGAAAAGCTTATTTCAGACTGCAGCTCCTATGTCAAAGGCAGGAGTTCAAGATTTAACTGGCATGTCTATCAATTTATAGTCAACGGTAAAAAATTGTTGCTTGATTACAGATCTCATTACGGAACACAACCTTGACATTGTACGTCGGACCAAATCTCTTCTGAGAGATGATCGTGGTCCCACCCAAAGAGTTCTAATAGCAGAAAACTATGTGGACTTCTATTCTAATGATGAAAAAGTCAGGGGTGGCTGGCACTTTATGCATCTGTGGGGTGGGCAACTAAGTGGTGGATGGGTTTATGCATGCAGGCAAGGCAAGTGGTAAATAATAAAAAATAAAATCACCTATGGTCAGGGCCAGACTGGGAACCAAAACCGGCCCTGGCAAAGTGCTCGGCCGGCCCCCCGAGGGGTTGGGGGTGCGGCAAGCTGTTTTCCAGGGCTGGTTTTGGCCGATTTTGTTACAGGGGCCGATTTTGCAGCTATGCTCCAAAAACATCCATGTAACAAAAACGGCTCCCAGGGGCCCAAAACCGGCCCCCTCCCTGGTGGCCTACCGGGGAAATGCCTGATGCCCGCTATGGCCAGTACAGCCCTGTTTACGGTGCCTGTTGCACGGCGTCAGCGTCCAGGAAAATCCACTAACAGCGCCAGGATTGGAACGAGCCTCCTGGCTGGGCACTCCTTGAGGCCCTCTAAGCCTGTGCTTGGTTTCCACCCAGATGTCTAAGACTGCTGGGATAAGAGCTTCAAAGTGCGCATGTCACACTGGCCCGTGCAAGACAACCGGCCAAAGTGACATGCGTACTTTGGAGTGTCCAGTCTGCCCTGCTTCAGTGCTCCTCTGCTGTCAATAGGCAGCAGAGAAGACACGCCTCCATATCTCCTAGCTGGAGGCAGGCTGGCGGCTGCTGCGGGCTAACTCTAATAATAAAATGGCAATCAAATAATTTAATTGACATTTTATTTTTCACATTTAGCGCCGCTGCAGTGGGCAGGCGGGTGGGAGACACTCCCCTGCCCTCATGAAGAAACTGCTGGTGAAAAAAGTAGGATGCAATCAATGTGCAAAAACAGCCTAAAGTTGTAGTAGTGGATTCCAGCCAACATTCTGCTTTAGAAACATTGACCGTTACAGTAATGGTCTAAGATGCAAGTGCTTGGAACATCTTGTTAGCTTATCGATTACTGTCAGCTCATGCAATGACATTTAATTTATAGGCAGACCATTTATTCTGATAATGATCAGTATGTCTGCAACTGTAGTGAAGGGTGATTTAAATATTCACTTTAATCACGCATATCAACCCCTGACATCACATTACTAACTATTCACCACATTCAAACTATGTTAGGTGAAATATTTCCTACCCCTTGAAAGAAATCATGCATTATATTTACAACTATCACTCAATGCATAATTGATAAACACACTGACCTGCTGTAGACTGGTCATAGCAGCATTCCTTTTTAGAGTAGTTTATGAGAAAAAAAATATTCATCGACCTTATTTTCCTACGTCAAGACCTTAAATGACCCACATGCCCCCAAAAACTGTAAAACAACTATTCTAACACTCTGAAACTACTGTAGATGCAGCAAATACTACAAAATAAACTGTAGTTCTCTTCAAACTAATGGTAGAGAGCAAGGATAGGCCCTTGAATGCCTTTGGTGGAAGGATCCATCAAGTACAGTGGCAAATATGTAATTGTAACTATAAAACATCAAATGGAAAGGCCAAAGCTCCCTTTTATACCAACAGGACATTTTCAGCCCACAATTGAACGTTTGTCATTTTAGGTCTCCGCTACAGAGCACTTTCGCTGTCTTTTGACCAGACCTATTGTTCCTAGTAAACATAGAGTGGATGTTGAGTCAGCCTTTTGCTCTTGGTTGTATGATTTGGTTGTGTATGTCCGTTGACACCTCTTGATTTGATGGTGTTTCTCCTTATTCCTGCTTTAGTTCTGCACAGGAGAAGTTCGGTCTCACAGCGTTCTGACTGGTTGACACGTTTCCTTCCGAGGCAGAGGTTGCTTGCATTTAGGTAACTACTTTTCTTTTTCTTTAAGTAGCACTCCATGAGAGTGCATGTGTTTTCTCGCTTTCTCCATCGTATACTGCTTCCCCCTTTAGTTTTCTCCCTCCCCACCTCGCCCTCCACATTGCATCCCCTCTTCGTACTCCAGTGTTTCTCTAAAGTGAAAACATCTCTTGGAGACCTCCATTGAAAAGAAAGTATTGTTTGTTTAGTTAGCCTTCACCAAAGACACGATAAAAGCACAGCAGATCCCGCCTACTTTAACAAAGGCTGACTCTTCCTTTAACACAGCCACGTCGGCGTCGTTCGCCGGTGTCTTGATTTGACCATGGTCAGTGACTGGCTACCCCCCCTCCCTGTTGCACCACACCATACTACCCTGTAGAGATTGACATACGCAGGTTGTCTTTGGAAGGCGGGGGGTCACGGGACCCCCCGGCCGTATTTATTAAAAGTATGAAAACAATAAAAACTTGAAAATGAACATTACATCAAATATTAAATATGCAAAATTCGTGACATTAGATATACAGCATTGTAGACAGGTATGAAAGGCTAACCTTAACAAGTGTCTAATACAGCGTGTTTCCTAACCGAATCTAACATCCTGCATCTGAATTTTGCATTCTAACATTTCTGGCCTTATGGCAAGGTCGCTAACCGGTGTCAGGTCCTACTAGCCACGCCCTTACATGTAAGTGCGCATGCGCGACCGAGCCCACTTACCCCGTCCGCATCGTGAACTCCATTTAACCAATAAGGAGGGCCCTTACACTCTGCGTCATTTGCTGACGTCATGGTGTATGTGTGGGGTGGCTACCAGCCTAAGGAAAGCGTGACTACCTTCCCCGCACCCTTTGAAGCAAGCGGATATCCCTGCCCCTGAAGTTCTAGGAGGGACCAGAGGCCCCTCCCCCTGGGCGGCCCCATCCGAGGATGGTGACGCCCTCTAGGACCTTAAATTGCTGCTCACCGATCATGACCTTACCGCATGACCAGCCTCTAATAAATACGACAATTGACCTGTGGAAAAAGAAGCCTAAAGGACAACTACACTATCCTAAATCAACAACAATAGCAATGCCATAATATATTACTGTAAATTGAGAAAAAGGGCCTAGGTACAAACTCAATAACACTTAAATGATAAAAATTACTCCTGTAAACGGGAAAAAGGCCCAAGTCTCTGACAACAAATGGGAGAAAGGCCTAAGTACAACAATACACCACACTTAAATGACAACATCATACTCCTGTAAACGGGAAAAAGGCCTAAGTCTCTGATAACCACAATACCTATGTTTTGAAGTTCTACCAATCACCAAGAATAGGTACTCAACCGCTAATTCCCAGGGCTGGTGGGTGGGGAAAATTAAAGGCCCCGAGCGCGGGTCACGAATCAGGAGTGGGGAGTGGACTGGGAGCAAGAGGGCGCCCAGCCCGCTCCCCTGGCCTTATATCCTTAACGTTTGCCGGCGGGGGGGCGCTTGACTGGCTGGCCCACCCCCCGCCTGGCCCGCCCCCTTGCCCCGGAAGCATTCTGACTGCTTCCGGGTCAAGGGCCAGGGTCAGCCAATCGGTGGTGGGGCGCGCCGCCCGGCGTCATCAAAGTGCGCCGGGGGCGCGCCACCACCATCGAGAGGCAGGGGGAAGGGGGGTCGCAGCACCGCCATGAGGGCGTGGGGGCCAAGTGGTCCCCCCTTTTCCTTTTTAATGTACAAAGATGTAACATATGAGGTCGACAGTAGAGGTACTGAAAGATTTGCCTTTAAAAAGTGAAGTTTCGTTATTGAACTATGGCTGCTTCATTTCTGTATTGCAACCAGTGTTTTTTCTCATTTCCTGCACACATAATGTTGGGCGCACAAAATACACAAATTACCAGTTGGAGGAGAAAGTTGTATGTAGTCGGAAAGCACATGGGCAGCGTGCACTGTACCCAGCTGGAATTATGGCTGTGGTAGAGAGGGTGGAGAGTCCCTGTGTTACTCTCGAACACTTGCTAAAATACCAATTAAGTACCTCTAAACTAGCCAACAATAACCTGTGTCATTTATAGCTCCTAGAAACGGAAGTCAGTAAAATAAGTTATATTTAAAAAGTTATTATTTCACCTTCATGAGACTAGGCAAAATATTGTATGCCTCTTCATAAATGCCATGGTGCTTTCCCTGCCATGATATGGGCGGGAGGCGTCTATCCTAATGGGAATGCAAACTTCAATTTGCCTCATGGAAAGAAAGGAGCATTTTAGAGGCAGTGACTCTGCCCATGTTTTTCTAATGGGCAACACTGGTGAGCAAAGTGCTATTTAATAAATGGTATGGAAGGCCTTGTGATCAAGAAGGTAAAAGGCTTGGGCTATTTTTCTACACCAACCATGGTCCTACTGCCACTGCTAGTGTGTGGGATAGGCCTGCCTACAGCACACAATTGTTTGATCAAACAATCAGGATTTATAAAGCGCGACTAATCACCTGATAGTGTATCCCGGCGCGTACAGGCCCTGGAGGCCTAGTCGAACAGCCAGGCCTCCAGGGCCATTTGATGCATCAAGAACAACGACAGTGTCACTGCTGCATATCCACAGCCTTCAATCATTACAATGCATGTGTGACCAATTCAATTCTATGCCCAACCTCCAGTGATGCTTCGCTCCTACGCTGTAAATCACTGGACACAAAGGCAGCAGCAGATCAGAGCACGCAGAGCAAGACAGAAAGGGTAAAGAGAAGAAGGAAGCCTCCCCACATCTGTGTACGTCACTCGCAACATGACGTTGCGTATCCATAGCGCGGACTTTGACTTAGCCCCTTGCTCCTTATTGGACGGCTCAGTTGTTTAACTTTGCTGCTTTCTCTCATTGGGTGGCTTTCTTCCCTATTGCTTTGCCTGTCTCCGCCAGGAACATTTAAATCTCACAGCGATCTCACTGGATGTGCTGCAGTCTTCCACCGCATACTTGAGGTACTCATATTGCTTCCTACTCAACACTCCATGGAAGTGCATGTGCTCCCTTGCTCTCTTACCTTTCTCCTCTTTTCCCCAGCCCCGCCCTCCGCATGCTATGTTTTCCCTGATGATTCTGGTCCTACCTGCATCTCATTAGCTGAGCTTGATTTTTATATATTTATTTAGGAGGGCCCAGCAGCTGCAAAATTTTACTGGTCGGCGTGGGTTGTTTTTTTGTGCACTGTGTGCACGTTTCCCCTTTTTTCACAGTTTAATTTACCGTCCACCATGTTTGAGTGGTAAATTGAAAATGCCCGCTAACGCGCCATGACACATGCACAAATCAAAAAGTAGACATGAGCATGCATCACAAAGCCTTCGTGCACAAAAGGCAGTTATCTTACGATGGGCTTTCTTCAAAAGAAAAATCATATCAAGACTGATGACCGCGTGTGCGCTTGCGTCTCACCGCGTTTATTTGCATGCTGCTATCAACAAGCATTGAATAACCCAATAACTCAGAATTTAAAATCCAATGCCTACTGGCTTTGCAAATGCTTGTTATAATTGTTACAGGGTTGTGGGGATCTGCACAAAAGAAAGATTTTTTTCCGAAGAGAAATGTAATGAACTAAATAGATTATTTCCAACAGAAAACAGAGTCAGAAAAAACTATTTTCAACTCTAATTCTGTTGACAATTCAGGATCTGTTCGAAAGACTTTTTTTTCTTGTTTAAAACAGATCAATGAAATTGGCTTTATTTCAGTTATACAGTCCAGCAGACCACTGGCTAATCAAAAGATATATTGTAAAACGTCTACCGACTGAGTTAACGATTGTTAAAAACATCATTAAAGCCTCACTGGCTGTGCTGAAGTATTCTCTGAATTAAGGACTGCAGTAGGGGTGGACTATCTTAAAAAACATTGGATCTTGACATGATGATCAATGTTAGGCTGATTTGCCATCTACCTCACAGATGTTCATTTTTACAGATTGATTCATAGCCAGCTGTGAGACCATATCAAGAGAAATACTATTTTGTATCCTATGCAGGCAAGCTGCCATCCTGGCTGTTGCACTGTGTCTGTAGTGGCTGTAGCATCATGAAAGCTTTGACCATCAGGGGCCATTTATAGTAAGTGCCCTGGGAGGGCACGGCGCAATGGGCATTTGTGCCAGCTTCTTGCGCCACTGGGGCACTTTGGTGTTATAGAAGGGACAACCAATGCCTGTGCGGTCACTTCTATAGTACGGATCATGCCAGCGCATATTTTGCGCCAATTTTATTGCAATGAGGGGTTCCTCACTGGCTTGGAGGCATAGCCCAATATAAACAAGAGAACAATTTGCCTTTGTACCCGTACCAGATTACAGACTCCCAATCTAGAAGCTAAACTGCAGACTTCAAACGCTTACAACCTGGTTTTTGAATCCCAGATTCCGAAACTGAGAAAATTGGGTGTTCGCGAGCACAACAATTTATGACCCCCTCCTCAGTTTCTTAACTGCAAAAACGTTGCCAGTGTCCAGCACACAGTGACCTTATGGATTCATTCATAATGCTGAGCCTGTACAAACCACTAGGTCCCATGCACCCCTCTCAGCCACTCGAGTGCCTGCTCGATTAGTCAAATTTGTGGGCATGGTCATTGCATATTAAACCCTTTAGCACACTGAGCCTTCCATAGGTCGTCACAAGATTGGGATGAAATGTGGGTGAACAAGGAGTCACACAGACACACACACCCTCGAATTAACTTCATGTGCTGCAGCCTCAAACTGGCATTGTAAATATGCAAATTAACACTGTTCTGGGAATTCAAAGGTGGGAGTGTGACAAAGCTCCCACCAGGTGCTAAAAATTGTCTAAAAGTCCAAAAGTTATATTTTTCATTCGTATATTAAAGTGTGCCTTATAAAATAAATTGATTAGAACAGTACAATACAGAACACATACAGTCAAAGCCAGTTGTTTTTATTGTACATTACCCTGACAGTTTAAGTATTAGTGCTGTCGTGGGAGGAATTTTTTAAGTGGGGCTCACAGTGTTGTTATCAATGATGTCATTTCAAATGTCATTAGGGATGTTATCAATGCAGTAATTGAAAATCTCATGAGTACTGTAATATGTTACGACCAGTGCATGTTGAGGATGCAAGTTATAGTTACTTCAAGCACCAGTTATATTTCCTTGAGATAACTGGAACTGGTGCATTTCAGTAGTTTTGTAATTTAAAACGTTATGTTTTAACTGGCATTTTCACTTAACTATAACGTCTCTTAAACCATTTAATGAATTTCTACGTTTTTTTTTTTAAATGTAAAGTAAGGTATTCTTACAATTCCTAACTATAACATCACTTTAACCTTTGTTTTTTTCAGTGAATTTCTCTGTTTTTTTTACATGTAAAGTAAGATGTCAGTTGCGGTGTACTGACCATCTGAGGTTAGTTGCAGAGCCTGGCCTGCTACCAACAACCTCTTTTTAGGTCGAGCGAAAGCCAGCGCGTAAGCGCTGCTCTGCGAAGAGCTGTGGTTGTTCAGTACTGAAAGAAGCTCCCCCACCCTTATTTTTCATTGGCTTATGTGTTTGTCCTTTATAAATGCTGTCTTCTGATTCCTTATGAGGCGTGTTAGTCCAGCCTTAGTACAGCCATGTCATCATATGTATCCTACCACGGCTACTGTCCCCTTTACTTGGTTGTTACATGGGGTGTACTATTTCCTTTATTACGGTGGTGCGGTTCTCTGGAAGTACAAGGCCCGAGGCACAGGGAGAAGCTGGAGCCAGAGCCCGCCGCAGGAGACTGACCTGGTAAATGAGGAGTGTTGTTTCCCCTCCCTGTTCTCCCTCCCGTTGTCTGTACCTTCTCCTATGCTCCCCCACCCTTCCACTGTCCGTGCCTTCTCCCCCCCCGCCCTCCCTACCAATGTCTGTGCCTTCTGCTCCTTCACTCGCCCTCCCGTATTACCAACCATTTGCAATGCAATAGGTCTTGTGTAAATTGGAGACCTACTGCATTGCTTTTTTCTGTGATCCCGTTATGCGATACAGCATCTGTGACAACAACCTGGAAACTTTTGAGAAATTCATGCCTTGTGTGTTTCGTCTTAAACTTACATTGTACTCCTTCGTATGTTCAAGTTAACACACTCCAGCTACACCTTTCTGCCTGGGCCATACACAAGCCCCCGAAACCCCCATAAGGCTACCTGCTATGGGGGCTCCCTCAGCCATTGACTGCCTTGCTCCTTTCTTACTGCACAGCCTGTGTGCAGACACACTAACACTTTGCAGTCGCTCTACAAAAGTGAATGCTCAATGGAACTGAACCGTTTTTTGGAGGGAAAAGGAAGTTCAACCGATATTTGGCACAGGGCGACAAGCGATGGTGTCGGTTGCAAGAGAGGCGACTTCGGCTGCCACGTCTCATGCAAGAGAGCCAATCACTAAGAGAAGCTTCTTGAGTCAGTGCTTTAAATGGGAGAAAAGAAGTGTAGGTACTCGCAAAACTGACTCTGGGGCCAGGAACTGGGCTAGAGTACCACTAACTGTGAGGCATATTGTACTGGTGCTGAGTGCCACTGAACCTGCGCTGTTCGATGTTGCCCCTTCGTGCTGTACAATATTACTCCATGCCAGAGTGATCTTAGCCGCTCCTGTGTAATGAGACGTGCATGGGGTGGTCCAGCAGAGTATATTGAGACAAGTGCTTCTAATATGATTTATTAGAAAAGACTATAAAGTCCCTTCTGGGATACCAATGCTGCTGAGATTTAATCTGATTATGTGTACAATTTAAGAATATTCTACATGGCGAAAACCTAATACCAAGAGTTATTATAATTAATATTTGTGTACAAGACCTCTTTAACCCTTTGCATTCGTCGGACGGCCCCTGGCTGTCGACGTCACGGTGGGCATGTGCGGAGGACGGCCGGGGGCCATCCGAACCATGCCCAGTCATAAATCACCCGCACCGCAGCAGAATTTGCGCCACGGTGAACGGGTTAAGGGCATTCTATGAACACTAAATATTAGCACTGAACATGGACTTCCCTCAGTAAATACTAACAACACATCGTACAATGACATAAGTCATCCTTGCAACAGGCATAAAGGAATGTTTATTCTCAACATGCAAAAGATTTTCCCAATTACAAAGACAGATTCACTGGTTTTGTCAGCGATTGTTGTGAGCCTCTAGACTACTACTAGTAGTTGAGAGAAAATAAGTATTCACAGAGGGCCAGATTTATCATCCTTTCACTCAACTCAGCGCAGTAAGACATCTTGCTGTGCTGTATGAAAGGAAGAGGGCAGGAATGCCGCATATGTAACATTATGTGGCACATTCCTTTTCTCTCCTGGTCCTGGAGCACAATGTGCTGCCTTGCACCAACGCAAGCACCCTTGAGTCGTGGTGTAAGATGCGTGTGTTGGAGATGGGATTGTTTTTTTGCAGGAAGGGGCAACTTTCTGCACAAAAACAATCCAGAGAGCCATTTTCCTCTTTCTAACTGTGCCTAGAATCAGACGTAAATGCATTTGAAGGACCCGGTTCTCTTTCCTGGGTCCGAAGCTCTGGAACGCACTTCCTACCTCCCTCAGGCTTGAGGTTGATTACCTGTGGTTCAGGAAACAACTTAAGACCTGGTTGTTCACCTTGGCCTATAACTAGATGCTACTCTGCTTAACTCTTCCCCACTTCGACTCCCCAGCGCCAAGAGACCTGTCGGTGTATGTGCGCCATATAAACACCCACGTAACATAACATAACATAACTGTGCAGCAAAATGCACAAGGAGAAATAAAGATATTTATCCTTGTTGCACCTCCCCTGGGAAGGAGTAGCGTTTTGCCACGTTCCCAGGTTTATCAGTGTTGGTAAATGTGGGTATACGCAAACATTAATGGGTGGATGCGCGGGACACCCATGCTCCACCCATGGAATGCGTTCCCAGGGCAGAGTTATGCAAGGCAGTGACTTGCGCTGCCTTGCTTTACTCTAAACTTTTCAAGCAAATCAGGGCCGTGCAAGGTGGCCTTGCGACGCTTAGTAAATATGGCTTAGGGATTGATTTGCCCTTGCGACACCTGCATGATGCAAGGGCAACACAATCCCTTGATAAATATGGCCCTGAGTTCATATTATGCCACGTCATGTCTTATTTGAGTGAAGCCTTTTTACAAATTTTAAACCAAGTCATTCTTCTGTGACTCCTACAACATTGTGCCGATCACCTTAATATATGACTCACTGTAGGAAGGCCTAGCTAAAACATAACAATGAAATGCTTCTTCACTTTATTTTTTGCTCTTTTATATAGCGCAAACACGACCTGAAGGTACCAGAGTGCTATGCATAAGCACCAGTTACATTACAATCGGACAAGTTCATTTCTAGGCACGGGGAGAAGTGATTTGAGCAGAATCACTGGATGTTTGAGCCTCCCACCAGGCTCGAACCTGGTTCCCCAGCTTCAATGTCGGCTGCTCTAGCCGTTAAGCCACCCCCCTCCCCCCCCCGAAGAGACACTGATGGTATGTGATTCAGTGGATTCAGCGTCCTCTGCATGGATTTGGATTTGCTGCACTTAATTCTCACTAGCCACATAATTTCAGACTTTGGCAGAAAAATACCTTCGATACAATAGAATCAGCTACTAGAGGGTATATTTCGTGGTCCCCCAAGGGATCCTTAGACATCAATGAATGGTGACATAAGATATGTATCAGAGCCAAATACACATCATACAAAATTCATTTGACTTTTTTTGGATTTATTTATTAAGTTTGTATGAAAAAGTTCATCTGGATCATTTAGATTGACATGGGTTACATTTACCTCTACATATCATATAAGATAGGAAAAGATAGACAGTTTTCTCACAATACATTGATTGAACCAAGGGGAGTTCATAAAATATATATACGTCCCAAACACTCCCAGACACACCCACTAAACTCACACTCACACTAACTTTCAGACTCAACAGATGCAGATATACACGGTCACATACATCTATTCATAACATTCATAATGGTGCATCAAGACCTGCAGGAAGAATATCATGTGGCTGCATAGACAAAGGTCAAGTTATGGAGGCAAGCGGGTAGAGAAGAGATAGTTAACAATAACTAGACTTTAGCCATCCACAACGTTCACGCCAATGCGCGTTTCGGTGTTGGGCCTATTTAGGCTGCACCTTCATCAGGGCGGTGATGTACCAGGGGGCGGGGACTCACGTACAGTTTCCAAACAGCACGAAGAGGGTATACACCAAGGTGGATAACACGCTCTCCCGGCGTCAATGATTGACAGATATCTGTGGAGAGAGGCTGCATCTGTGATGAGAAGTCCTCTCCTGCATAAGCAAAGGTTTTTGGGGGTTCTTTTTATGAGCAGGGGGTTCTGGAATCTTTGGTCAGGCCAGAGTAGAAAAATGTTCGATGAGATTTAGAATCGTGATAGCCTTTCCTAGGGCTGCAGGTGTAAGGAATTTCTCCAGTCTGAAAGATCGACTTCTCTCTCTGGGTGGGCGGCTTTCAATTAAGTCGGTTGCCGTCTTCCAGTTCCCGGGGTTCTAAAGGAACCGCGTAGCAGCGTGTTCTTAAGAGGGCAGATAGGCAGGATAGCCGCAGTCGAAGGCGTGACGGGGTCTTGAGGTACATATAGTGAGTGAGGGCCCTGAATTCTAAGGTTCCACAAGGACCGCAGCGCGGCGTCCTCTCTCTGATAAAGGCCAGCCTTTCTCCGAGAGAGGACGCCGCCCTGCCCTCTGAAGAACACCCGGGAACTGGAAGACTGCAACCGACTTAATTGTAAAAAAGGTCAAAATAGGGAAATAATACTCTCACAAAATGTGATTTATTAAGTCGCAACATGTGTCTTTCTTTGCCACATAATCAAGTCAAGCCCACCACATAATTTGTTCCTCTTCAGGTGCATAATTCAAGTGGCATGGGTCGTTAACCCTAGGATAAATGCAGTAGCGGCTCGTGGAGGGAGCGCCGTGGGCAGTGTGGGGGAGGGGCAAGGTGGGAGGTAATAAACACTGATCGCGGCCGACCGGAGTAATGTAAATAAATAAGTAAATAAAACTAATTTCATTGCGCGCACTGAAACGTATTTGGCGTTTCAGAGCGTGCAATGAAATTCATTTTATTTATTTATTTATTTATTTACATTACTCCGGTCGGCCATGAGCCGGAGTTTACTACCTCCAACCCTGCCCCTCCCCCGCCAAACCACCCTGCAGCACTCCCTCTACGAGCCGCTACTGGATAAATGTATAAACAATGATGTTTAAACAATTTCGTTTTTTTTTAAATAATTAAGTTGAAATCAGAAAATGTGATGCGTGCAGCCCTATCTTCAGCATGCCTGAATTTTCATTACATGTCTTATTTGATGCCCCGCATCGTCCCAGGGGTGAAAAATGGTGAGCACAGCAAATATACTGATATTCACATATACACAAACACACCAACATAGAAACACAAAGGCAGCCATGTGCACACAACATTCAAGGTATTTTTTGAGGTCGAGCCTTGGCAGCAGATGTGCTGCTTTGGGAGCCATGCTGTTTTCTAGTATGGACTTGAAGCCCCACCCGCTCTCCTTCCATATTTGTCATTGGCTTGTGTCATTGGCCTTCGTAAATGCTGGCTTCTGATTTGTTAACAGGCTTGTTAGTGCCTCCTTAGTACCGCCTTAGCATCGTTTGCTACCTCCCATGAGGACTGGCCCTTTTACTTCGGTTGATACACGGTATGTCTTATTTACTCTGCAAGTAAGTACTATTTTCTTTAATGGTTTCTCCAACTGTAGGCATTACATGCAACATTCAGTGAGCCATGCGCACTTTCACAGGGCGCTTTTCCCCAAAAAAGCATTTGTTTGTCAACTTAACTGCTTTTTTTGGTGAAAGCACCCCATACCGCGCTTTCACTTTAATAGCAGCTGCAGACCTTTCTTTAGGCACAAGAAGGTTTAGAATATTTCATTTTAGGAGGTACGTTCGCACTAGGCAGGGTCTGCAACTGGGCTCCAGCTGCCACTGAAAGCGGCGTCTATATTTCGTGTTAATATTAATTCCCTCTCGATGGCTCCGGCGATGGCTGCTTAACATTTAATCAGATGCCTAATTGACTGTTTACGACTGTATCCAATTAAGGGCATTCCAGCGCTGGCGCTGCACGCGAGGACAACGCTGGGATTGCACAGGGCGTGCAGAGTAATACACTTGGAAACCAAAACTGGAGACAGACGGTGACATTTCATCACCACAATGTTGGAATTCCGGGCTGCCTTTTTCTCTAATTAGAGAGGAGCGTTTCACCTTTTCAGCTGAAATATTTTTTTTTCTTTTCCCTTTCACAGTGAAAGCTCTCGTAGCCTGATTCGCACTGACCAGCGGCGGCTGGTCCATGGGGGCGTTTGGGCGCCGCCCCCCCTGTTTTCTCGCCGTGCGAGAAGGCAAACAAAGGTAGTTATTACCAATGATAATAACTACCATTTGTTTCTGCCTTGCCTTCGCGCACGGCGAGAAGAGAAAGCAGAAGTTTGGTTCCTGTGTGGGCGGTGTTACGCGAGGGCAGGGGGGAGCGGCTTGCCCACTGTTGGTAATACTGTCTGTTTGGGCTGCCTGAGAGGCTACCCAAACATACAGTATTTACAGTGTAGGCAAGCCGCTCCCCCCTGCCCTCGCGTAACCCCTCCCACTCTCCCTGCTCTCTGTATGCTGCTGTGCTGCAGCATACAGAGAGAAATGACGTCAGTAGGGGGCAGCCGGCCGAACCTATCACAGCGCTGTGCTGTGGTGGAGGGGAGGGGAGGGAGGCTGCCTGCAGCCTTCCTGCTGCGTCACGACGAGTCGAGCACCATGGAAATTTCAAACAGGACGGCGCCGCGGGAGTCAGGACTTGAAGGCGGGAAGCGGAGCCTAAGGTAAGTTAACTGTTTCGGCCTGGTTGATTTATAAATTATATGTACAAGAGAATTTTAAAGTGTTTTGTGCACGATTGAATTATAGATTTTGTTTAGTTAATTAGAGAGGGCGTTATTAAAGGTGTGTTTCCGTTTTACCGTCCCTCCGGGCAGACCACTATCACGATGCCTGGAGTGCGCAAATAAAAAGAAGGAACAATCCTGCGTTTTGTGTGACATTGTCTTTACTTCTTCCCGGTGATGGAGGTGTGGGGCTCGAGATGTACAAGAAGTGCCTAAAATGTTTAACTTGGAAGTTTCAGTTACAAGTAATTTAACGGGGGGCGGGGTTCTGATCACTTATTCACCTGCCGAACCTCCGTGAACAAGCAGGGCCTGAAATGTCCCTTTTAATACCCCGGTTTGTATTTTCGGCTTGATAGCAGCACAAAGGACCCTATGAAATGCAAGCTGCAGAGACCACATTCCATGTCCGCTGGAGCGCCCACGGCAGCGCCAGGGTTGATTGTACACTGATTGCTCTATTTGTGCCACTCGTGTTTCCTCGGGGCACCAAAACACACAGGTGTTGAGGGAATACTATCAGGGATCGTGCATGGACCTAGGTGACAGTTACAATTTATTCGTACTCAAACTAATGATATCGGAAGAATGAGTTTGTCCTGCATGGATTCGAACAGGTTACCAGCTAATTACACTCACATTTTAGCAGCGAATATTTAACTTACTGAGCTACTATGACTGCATAGATGGTTTAAATTAATTTGTAATACGGTTGTTGTGGGTTTCCTATAGTGCTACTTGACTCATGCATGCAGCTTAAATAACAGAAAACAGTGTTATGTCAGCTTTAACTCACAACAAATAAGATGCTTTTGTTTAGCTAGTTTTCTGAATGACATTGAACAGCTTTTGTATGCTTAAATAAATGAATATATGTTTGTCAAAGGACGACACCGATTTAGAATAAGGATCGTTGTTCTCTTGAGCAGTGCATCTCCCAGATACATCACTGCCATTGTACTTACTATTACAAGTGTTTGGACGGAAGCTCCTCAGTTTAGAAAACTATGCTTATCCTATCTACGTCAGGCTGTGAATAGTTGCTGAATTCTTGTCATAGCCGCTCCATAGTATTGCATATAACTGTGGCCTAAAAAGAATTCGCAATGTGTCAATTATCTGCCTGGCTGAGAATAGACCCATATACTGAAGCAGTCCAAAAGAAAGAAAAGCATTTATGTAGCAAAGCTCAATGCAGAATTCAATAAACTATTACCAGATTATCTGGAGGATTTATTTGAATGAATATGAAGGTTACGTCTTCAATATGTTCTTTATAAATGATATTAACCCCCCCCCCAATTATTTTACGCCCTACCACTTTCAAATGTCACCAGCCGCCACTGGCACTGACAGTGATGTAATTCAGGCCTGGCTGCTAGTAGTAACTGCTCTACAAGCACGCGCTTCGCTTATTAACATTACTACTGCTCTTATGAGATTCCCTGATTTTTTGCCGCGCTAACAGGGGTATCATCGCTTCGTGCAGCGTTGTAACAGATAACAATGCGCACTGCAATCCAGAGCGAGTAAGATAAAGTCTCTGATGCCCTGTGAGACATAAAAAAGCAAAAAACTGAAAAACACCGCCATTGGAGTGCGTGCCTTGGCTGAGAAAGACGGCTTGTAATCCCTGGGACAAGGTACGTGCCGCGGCCTGTACCTCCCAGGAGAGCCCAGCTCGGCTATGGCACAGGGCACTGAGCCAAATGCACTGTACCGTCTTCAGCGCGGCGCGCGCAGCAAGATGGAAGCTTCAAAGATAAGAATTATTTGTAGTGGTTGTCAGGGTGCACCAGGGGTCTGAGAGAGGGAGTTTTCAAGACTTTCTCCAGCTGCAAGTGCAAATTCACGGAGTATCCCCGTATGACCGCAGCACCGCTTCCTCCCATTAAAATCAATGCACTGCAGACAGGGCCACTGGAATTATGCGGCAGGGGAGGACCACATTATGCGGTGGCCCGGGGTTGAGTAAATTATGCAGCAAGAAAAAGGCAAATTATGCAACGTAATGCGACACATCTGTTGATAGCATTAGTTTGTACTTGTTATACTTAACACTATCTGAGAATTGAGTGCACCTCATTAGCACCAGTTTAACACCCAAATATAGCAATAAGCAACAGAAAGGTGACCAGTCAACCTTTGCAAAAGGCCTTCCACTGTGAGGTAACATGTGTCGCTGTGTCTTTAGTAACTTTTGACCTAGGATTTTTTTTTGTTAAAATCTGCAGGTTATGAAGCACATGATTAATTATGTGGCTAAAGCAGCAAATCTATAATTATGCCAAAACAGCTGCAGTGGTACAATTGCATAACTCCAGTGATCCTTACTACAGTACACATCAATGGTGAAAGCGTGTCTCTAGTTAATCCCACAAAGTCAGAACCCGTATCTTATTCTCCTGCATACAGACAGTACACTCTCTACTGTTTCACGATATAGTAAACGCACTGTGCAATGTGACACAAAATATAGCAAAGTGCATTCAGTGACGTTTCACAAGATATAGCAAGGTGCACTGTGTAAAGTTTCACAAGGTGCTCTGGTGTTTCATAGATATAACAAAGTGCACTCAGTAATGTCGCAAGACAAAATGTATGGTTCTGAATTCAAAATATCTATCTGTAGAAATCATTCTCTTAAGGAGACTGCTTTGGAACAAGTATAGACTTGTGACTCTCCAGGTATTAGATTTGACGATAAATCGTCATGGACTAAGTAAACTGAAAAAAGCTTGTCAGGAGTTGGAACACAGCCGCCGTCTTGCACTGTATGAGTAATTTTGGTGGGTCAGCAATAAAGGCTATTCTGAAAGTCTAAAACATCAAAGTCACCTCTCTGTAAGGTGCCAAATTGTGGGGTTTTAAAAAGGTAACCCAGCTACAGAGGATTGAAAACAGCACTTTGCAAAGCGAACTGTGCTTAGGCCCGGGTACACCAATGAAGGCCTTAACCACATGGGTGCTGCTGACGCAGCGGAGCTGCACTCATGACAAGCTGAGCTCGTCACGGCCGTTGGAACGTTCGCACATGGGGCTAATTTCCCCGCTGTGCTGAACGTTCTAAAAACGGGTGTGGCCGTGACGAGCTCAGCTCGTCATGAGGGCAGCCCCGCTGCGCCTCAGACGAGCTCAGCTCGTCACCAGCACTGCGACGCCGCATGCGGTCCCCCTCCCCCCTCACAGCGGGGGGAAAACACCCCGCAGCGAAGGGGTTAAGGCTGTATTTGGGTCTACACAACACTGCATTAGAAACCCATAATTTATTGGACTAGGTTTGGGGCAAACCCTGTTGGAACCATTTACCTAATATCACTTTCTGACCTTTCGGCTAATAAAGATGCTTTAAGAATTCAATGGTTGTCACACATTTAGCCGGTGTTAAAAGAAATTAGATGTGAGGATTTCTGAGTCAGTGCAAGCTCAATGGCTACATCGAGTGCCTCAATAATCAAAACATTGCTCTTGGGAGAACTTACTATTGAGGTGCTATAAAAATGTTGGAAAAAGGAGCCTTTTATCAGCTTTCTTGGAGAAATCTATGGATCAGATATATCCAGAGTTAAAGACCGTGGTTAATTTGTGATAAGTGCCAGGGCCCTCGAGAGAAGGCCACCGCAGTTTGCAACACACTTCCATTACCAGCTCTGCCAATGACAATACTTACACAACTATAAACTATCCCACTCCTACAAGCATGACATTTCAGACTGTTCAAGGCCCCCAAAGCTTTAACCCCATCGCCGCTGGGCAATGAAACATTTCATACTTATAAGAAAGTGGATTAATATTTAGGGTGGGTGAATGTCTACCTCAAGGAATAACAACACAAAAGGTTGTAGATTAAAGTTTATAATCAATACTTTGACTTTTCCCATATGCCAGTTACAGCCTGCCCAGTGACAATGCCAATTTGGGCCTCGCCACTGGTGGAACATGTCACACTTTTCACTCTTAAATATTAAGCACCCTACGTTGTGGGCAGCACGGTGTGCTTAAGGGTGACTTGTTAAATATTTTTAATAAGGTTTTCCTATCTGTAGAATAGTGATTTTGACCGGTTTGTGGAGCAGGGAGGGTAGAGGATGGCACAATAGGTGATGCAATCCACAGATGACCTTTGACTTCCGGTAGTTAGGTACATTCTCTATATCATATACTCCGGACTTATCAGCAAGTTAGTTAGGTCAATTAGGGATAAGCCAATTTTGGCACGTATGAAGGGGGTGCACAGGCACTTTATTCTTGTTTAGCAGAGGTTTAAAAGGAAAGCATGGGCACTTTACTCCTGTTTAGCAGGAGTAAAGGCCACAGAGTTCTAACTCCAGCAAAAATAGTAACCAGAAAAAAGGCGAAACATCTGGGCTGACCACACAGAAAAGGCGGATTTCCTAAAATGCTGCTCTGTACAATGACTCTGTTGCTAAGGAAGAAATTGCTCCTCCCTCTTTTTTTGGGAGGATTCACAAAAGAATCTGCAACAAGGACACCATTTTATGCCCCCAGGCTGACTTAAACACCATCTTTCTTCCTGTTGCACCTACATTGCGCTGGTGTGAAATATTTCAAGATAATGATTCAATTAGCCAGAAACTCAACCTAATCTATACTACTATTATAAAAGAAGAACTTTGAACATTTGAGGCGGGTAAACTTGAGAACCACAGCGCCAATCCACACACCCGATACATCGTTGTAATCGTCAGGGTGTGCAGATGGACATAGGCTATATAAACTTAATAAATATACGTTATTTAAAAAATGTACCGAAAAAAAGTAGTCCCTTAGAAGAAGCGCCGTCCGCGACGTGCGTGCTGACGTGAGGAGCACGGGGAGGAGCAGCGTCCAGGAGCGCGAGCGGGACCGGCGGACATGGCGCTGGGAGAAGCGGCGTTCAGGCGGTGAGGAGCGGCGGACAGGCAGTGAGGAGCAGCGGACAGGCGGTGAGGAGCGGCGGACAGGACAGGCGGGGAGGAGCGGTGAGCGGCGGATGAGGTAGGTTATTTATTTATTTAGTTAGGAGCGGTGAGCAACGGAAAAATGAAGCAAAAATGACAATCGTGAGCACGAGGAAGCAAACGGAGCATTACAAAAGTGAGCCAAACGGTGCATTACAGGAGGAAAAAGTTACGTGTGCAGGTTACAAAAGCGTACATCGTGAGCAAGAGGAAGCAAACGGAGCATTACAAAAGTGAGCCAAACGGTGCATTACAGGAGGAAAAAGTTACGAGTGCAGGTTATAAAAGCGTAGAAAGTAAACATAGAGGTATAGGAGGAAAAAGTGACGTGTGCAGGTAGAAAGAGGAAGCAAACGGAGCATTACAAAAGTGAGCCAAACGGTGCATTACAGGAGGAAAAAGTTACGTGTGCAGGTTACAAAAGCGTAGAAAGTAAACATAGAGGTATAGGAGGAAAAAGTGACGTGTGCAGGTTACAAAAGCGTAGAAAGTAAACATAGAGGTATAATACTGCAATATATGGAGGAAGGCTCCGGGCGACCCACGAACAACGTCGGGGCGGGAGGGGGCCCTGAAGGCTAATTGCTCCCGGACAACGTCGGGACGGGCTGCTAGTTAATAATAAATTGATACATTTTTTGGTGTAGTTTTAATACTTGGAATGTATTGTTTTTATGGTTATGATTATTTACTATTTGTTTTGCATTTCGCAGAATAAAGTTTGATTGATTGACTTTCTAAGGTTTCACAAGATACAATTAGGTGCGCTCAGTGATGTTTTACAACATAGGAAAGTAAACTCAAAGATGCTTTACAGCACAAGCCAAGGTTCTAGCACCATGTAATAAACATCAGTACCAGGCCCTGCTATTCTGCTGGTAGCGTGCTTGAAATCACACTATCACGTTTGATTGCAGTGGGGTTAGATACAATGAGTAAACTTAGATCAGGCCTCCTACAACAGCTGCACATTTAAGATTTACTATTGCTTGCAAGAACGCACGCTTTCAGCATAGTTCTCAAAATGGCAGAATTTTAGCCAATTCTACATTTACCAAAGTTCCGTATGCACTGACCGGCACAAATGTTTTGAGTAACCAATCAACCATTGTCGGTTTACACGTTTTGTTGTGAGCAGTTTTTTATGTAGCGTGAACTCGACCCCAAGGTATCAGAGCACATTACATGAGTCCCACTTGTATTACAGATGGACACATTCATTTTTAGGCAGGGGCAAATGAAGTGATTTGCCCAGAATCACAGGATGTTTGAGCCTCCCGCCAGACTCTAACCTGGTTCCCAGCTTCTAAGTCAGACACTCAATGGAAATTTACAGCCGACCAACCCTAGAGGGAGGCCGCTAACTCCCTTGTGGGCTGCAGACAAAAGGGCAAATCAGCAATAGGACGCACTCTTGTGCCAACGAGCAAGGCCCGTGCGTGACCGGGAAGTTTGGGTTCAAAGGGCCCAATCAAAAGTAGGGGAAGATCACAAGGCGACCAAGACAAGCAATTCCCAGCTTCATCACCGGAAGAAATTGATATCGCTACCGTACGAGATGCCGCACAAGAAGACGCAGCTATGCGGTTCGTCAAGGGAGCGGAGAAGCACCCCCAGCTGGTAGTTGTGCGGCCAGCTGTTTTCAGAGGCCAGTCCATGTAAGGCCATGGTGCTCAAGGGAAGGAGGCTGCGAGCCGTATACAATGCTTTAAATGGGCCGGTACTCACCGGTACTGAGTACCTGCACTTTCTTATTTTTATCACCCTGAGTACCGGCACTTTTTCTACAGCCGTGGAGAGTACCGGTACTCCTGGAGGGCAGGCACATTGGCCTCTAGTGGTAGTAGCCTTTCTCTTTGTTCAGCCAAATCACTTTTAAAGCCCTGAGCTGAGCCCCCGCTGAACTATTCAGCGTGGGCTCATTTGCATGATATCTTAGTGTTCGCCATCATAATGTGTTGCAAGGAATCGAGGCAGCCCAGTTAGAGCACAATGTGAAAAGCCATGGGAGGTTAAAAGGGCTTTAAATCCACCCGATTCTTTTGTGTGAGTGTCTGCTTGTGTGTGCGCGTGTTTTTATGAGAAATATGAAAAAATAAGGAAAGGTTAAAATATCACAGTTTGACTTTCATTTTGTATAAGGAATTAACCAGATTTGTTTATAAAAAGAAATTTCTCGTGTGTTTTGCAACTGGTATATATGCCGAAAAACTTTGCCTGTCTTGCATTTAGCCCCGCCCCTAGCCCCACCCACTTGCCACATTTAAATGAGTACCTGCACTATTTTTTTCCCATTTAAAGCACTGGCGATATGTGATCTGCCCCATACCGGCCCCTGCAGGAAATTAGTCTCTCCATCTCGAGCTCATGTTTTTAGCCAAGTAGGTCACACGAGGAACGCTGTCCCTCCGTGTTACTTCAAGTGTGGACACAGTGACGCTGTTAAAGACTCAACAGGTAAATCTCTGCTGCTCAGCTTGCTGTTTCCAGCCTACTTGCTTATCATATGTGGAGTATATTGTGCAGCTGGTCATTGATGCTCACCACACCCTGCAGCAGAGCGCAACACAATGGGTTGCTGAACCGAGGGCCACTATTGCAGTTTCACCAATGACTTTTTTTGAAAATTGTATTGAGCGTGAGAAAAACATGGTAAACATATTAATCAGAATACATGAACACAAAAGCTCTCCCATCTCATATTATAAATAATCAATAAATAGAACAAGTTACATTATCCATTTGCACACAATAAAAAAGACATACAAGAAAAAAAGAGACCTGTATACTATTAGGCCTCATTTTTAAAGTATAGACTAATAAATAAAGAGTGCAACTTCATCCCTCATTTTCCTTAATATAAAATACCAGAATTCTAGATAGCAGCCTAGTAATACCATGTACCCCCTTTACATCTTATCATTTGGATACATAATCATAGCATAACTTTCCCATATCATCCCAAACCTCTGTACTGCCCCGATCCTCTTTGCGTAGGCCTCTTCGAACTTGTGAGTCCTTTCCAGCTTAAGTAGCCACTAAGCCAATATAGGGACTTTTTGAGATTTCCAATTCGGTAATATTAGTGATCTGGCTACTGCTATGGCTATAAAAGCAAAAGATTGTCTACATAAAGAAAGCTGACACACTGCATGGGAGAAACCAAATAATGCCAGCAATGCATCTGGTAGGATCTCTATTGGCAAACATTTGCTAATAAACTTGAACACCTCCTTCCAAATGTATTGTAGTTACCGACAAGTAAAAAATATATGTGTCCAGTCTCCCGCCTCTGAGAGATTAGATCTAAAACAGACATTCGGTGACGTGGGAAACCATTTATGCAGCTTGGAAGGTGTGTAATAGGCCACCCATCTAGAGAGAAAAGACCTTCTTTGATAATTTGCTGCCCTAAAAGCCCTGTGGCCAACCCCACTAATTTGTCGCCATTCCTGGATACTGAACGAGCAATTGGTTTCCTGTGCAATTCTAGGGAGCATTATTTCAATAAGGTCCTTATTTGTCTCCTGGTATAATAACCTATACCAGTTACCAACACCAGTCAGATTAATCTCGAAAGCTGTCTTCAAAATCAATCTCGCACTCTCTCACTAATTTCTCTATAGTTAATCTGTAAAAAACATGTAATCTGCCTAAAGTTTAGCCCGAGATCCCCTCTCTGAAATTGAAATTGGCTTAAGAAAGTATCCCACGTCATCAAGTTTGCAGCAATGTAGAAGCCGTCAAGGTTAGAAAAACCCAGAATAATATAGGGCTGCACCCTCTTTTGGGAGAGCTCAAGGCCCCATAGCTCACAGTCATATAGAGAGAATATGCGTAGAATAGTCGAATACTATACTTTTGATTAAATCACTGCATATGGCTAAAAATGTACTAACAAACTTGTGTCCTGTCTTTTTTGGTAACTTTGCAGTAAGGAGGAATGCTGGTAGCTTAATTGCACTCTCCATTAACATATGATCAAATAAAAAATTATCAAACTTCGAAATGGGAGCCAATAGCTGAGTTGTTAAACTGAGTAATGCAGCTTGATAATAAGTGGCTAAATGGGGCAGTGCAAGGCCCCCCTGTTCTAGATCCAAGTGTACAATGGATAACTTGATCCTGAGCTTTCTCTTAGCCCAGATAAACTCCCAGATCACCTCGTCTACTTCATTAAAATATAAGATTGGAATCATTAAAGGAATATTTAAAAATAAAACAACAAGGGAAGGATCGACATTTTTATCAAAGAGACTCGTCCTATTATCGACAAGGGTAAAAGCGCCCATCTTTCTAACAGACTTTTTATCTTCTCAAGTGTCCTACCATAGTTTAAATGAAAAAGTTGCAGGAAGTACACTCTCACAGACAATCCCAGGTATCTAATAGGTCTGTGAGGAAAAAATTGTAGTCCTTCCGGCATCTCTATTCCTGATGCATTAAATAGGAGAAGCTCCGTTTTTGACTGATTAACCCTGTAGGCCCCTAATTCTGTAAATGCCTGAATTTCTCCGAGCGCTCTCTGGATATTTGATTTCTCCGGATTCAGGTACAGGATCAAATCATCGGCAAAGAGCTTGATTTTTGCCATTCCTACTAAGGGAGCTTGAATTAGTACATTTCAGCGAATTTTTATTGCCAGTGGCTCAATAAAGAGTGAAAATAAAAGGGGGAAACCCTGCCTAGTACCCTGTCTTATCACTACTTCTCCCGCCTCTTCAGAATTTATAATTATTTTTGTGGTGGCTCCCTTATAAATTCTCTATAGCATCTCAATCAAGTGGTGTTGAAAGCCAAATTTGCCCAGAATAAAAAAGAGGGCCTGGCAATCCACCAGGTCGAATGCCTTTTCTGCATCCATCATTAAGATGGCCGCAGCATCCTTTCTAGCAGAGAAGTAGTCAATGGCATATATCAGATTAAATGTATTTGCAGCCATAGATCTCCCAGGCAGGAACCCTGTTTGGTCTGCATATACCAGATGTTGTACACATCCAATCATTCTAATTGCCCAAATTTTCATGAAGAGCTTATAGTCTAAATTTAGTAGACTGATTTGGCGTTAAGAACTTGGGTCTTCAGGTTTCTTATCCTTCCTTAACATTAAGACCACAACTGACTCGTTAAACCTATCTGAGACTGCCATTCCTGTCATAATTTGATTATATAATGATATCAAAAACGGGACGAGTTCGACAAAAAACACTTTATATACTTCAACTAGCAGCCCGCCCCGACGTTGTCCGGGGGCAATGAGGCTTCAGGGCCAACCGTCGCCCAGGCCCCCGCCCGCCCAGAACACTTACATTTTTCACTTTGTCTTCCTTTGGTCCACGCCAGAGATTGTTAAGGCTGTGCTGCTCCAATTACTCATTTTTAAACGCTGGCACTGACACAGAGGAGAAGGCGCTTCTATGCCAGGAATCGGGGGAAGCGCTGTATGCTTTGAATTAGCCCAGAAAAACCCTGGAAGCAAAGCCTGCCTCGCTGAACAGTGGCAGCAGAAATTACACAGAGATTAATTTGAGAGCGAAGGCGGTGTTTGTAGTTTTAAAAGCCAGGATGAAATCAAGAGATGACATGAGTATACAATCCTTGTCTTCTATCCAATGTGCCCATATTTATAGCACCTTGAGCAGATGGAAGCAGGGCCAACCGCCTGACCCCCCTCCCGTCCAGGCCTCCCGCCCCTCCTCGCCTTTGCCTTTGCCTTACCTGAGCCGCCCTCCTCCCCGCGCTCCGGACTTCACCGCAGCACCTTGAGCAGATGGAAGCAGGGCCAACCGCCTGACCCCCTCCCGTCCCGACCCCCCGCCCCTCCTCTCCTTTGCCTTTGCCTTACCTGAGCCGCCGCTCCTCCCCGCGCTCCGGACTTCACCGCCGCTCCTCGTCGCTCGTCACCGCTCCTCCCCGCCTGTCGTCATCACGCACGTTGCGGCCATCGCTATGTAGCGGCCAGTGCTACGTCGCGGCCAGCGCTACTTTTAGGGGACTACTTTGTTTTTAAAGTTACATTTTTAAATTTACGTTTTTTTTTACATTTATGTAGCCTATGTCCATCTACACACCCTGACAATTTCAAGGATGTATCGGGTGGTTGGATTGGCGCTGTGGTTCCCGAGTTTATCTGGCTCAAAGGGTTGAGTTCTCTCTTTATAATAATAGTATAGATAGGAAGTCTGTCATTACCACTTGTCTTCTCACCTAGTGCTGCAATTGTTATTGGTTCACTCAACAGCCTGCATTCCTCCTCACCAATCGTAGATAGCTGGATTGTCATAAAGTAATCCACAAGAGCCCGGAGGTTAACTGACTGGACTTCCGCGTGGATCTTGCGGAAGTGGGACAAACAAATTTAAATAAAAGTAATCCACAAGAGCCCCAGGGTTAAGTGACAGTTTCACCCATGTTGCATGACTAAAGGAAGAGTCATCACACGCCCTTTTATGTCTTCCTATGACATCACAGGAAATGACATCCATTGATCTGTGACCCGGATGATTTAACGTGATATAAATGTTGAAAATCCTACACTAAATGTACAAATAAAATAAGTGTATAAGTAATAAATAAGTCCAGAATATTATAGAAGAAGTTGTAAGTTCAGGAAAATCCTGCATCAAGGATAAAAATAACATACTGCCACAAAATACTAAAAAGGTACTTAAAAGATAGACACACAAGTTTTTGGGGGTTTCATAAAATGTGACTCTTCCCCAAAAGGCATCAGAGAACTGTACGATCGCTAACATATAAATGCTTCATAGACATAATGGTATTCAGATATCAGAAACCTACAGAAACATATAATAACTTCAAATAACAAAAAAGTATAAAACTTAACATATTAAATAAAATCAAAATATACAGAGGGTTCACAGTTGGCATCCTTAGTCCAAATAAAAGGTCCCCTTCAGCAGTTATGGTGCCACAGAATTGGTTCTAGACATGGCTTTAAGTGGGATGAAAAAACTTGGGGATCTCTTATAGGGTCGTGGCAAATGTAATTAAGAACGTGGCTTAAAAACACATAAGCTAAAAATCTGTGCTTAGGACAGTGTGCCAAACAACTTTTATTTTGCTGTTTATGTAATTGAATCCAGATATATGATACAACAAGTAACATCATACCTACAACAAGTCAGGACTATTGGCTTTGTCAATAGTTGTTAGTTGCATAAAATAAATAAGCAGCAACTATGGCTTGTATATAATATTGAAAAAGCTTCCACTTAAAGCCCTGGTGACACCATGACAATGTTGCTGCTCCTGAATTTCAAAAAGCGAAGGGAAATCCAGAGTGAAATTGACTCTCTTTAAAAGATTTCTCTTCCCCTACAACGCTCAACTGGCATGATGTCATGCCGTAACTTCTCCATTAGTGAGAAGTGAGCAGTGTGAGTACGCGCACATCCATGTGCCTGCTGTCACTGCAGTCCGGAAAAAAATGGACCGCCTGTGCCAGGGCACAAAACAGAGCCCGATAGAGACCCGTTTCGAGGCTCCCTTTAAAAAACTGCAGGTGCTCAGCACCGGTGAGATCTAGGCCATTTCAACCTAAGGTCTCCAAGTTTTGAGGCCCTTGCTGTTGATCTCACTGTAGTGAATTCCTGTACTCTGCACTGCCTAGTTTACCTTTCTAGAAATTAGGCTGCCAGCCCAACCACACTTGACTACCACTGAACATCTAAATAGTTCTTTCCTGCCCCTTCCCTCATTTCTCTTTATGTTGCGGCACTAGCCGCCTCTTTACCCCAAGGCTTTAGCTCTCAGGTTGTGGTTTCATTCAAGACTCATCTCACACAAAAATAAGGGGGAGAGGGTATTCAACTCCACTACCCCAACCCTCAAATTATAACCTACACACACATAAAGGGGTAGTGAGGAACGAGAAAATGAATGACAGGTAAAGCATACAAGTACACACACAAAGTTTGTAAAAGTTGCCCTCACTCACACGCACAAGTGTGTGTGACATGCTTCATCATTGGGTCTACTTACAATACATCCTGGTGTAGCCACGCACAAGATGGAGCATAAGGGTGGGGGTAACATAAAACAGTACAGACAGACGAATACAAAAACAAAAGGTGGGTACACAATGTTACCAACCCAAACTGGGAAAACGTGATAAGGACAAGTGCAGTGAAATTGTGAAGTTAAAACTGCCTCATGAGTACCCTACGTCTATACTTTTATACCAGAGTCTCATGGACAGGATTAAAAAAGTGAAGGGGTGGGTATATCTATGAGAATCGAGGACTCACATCAACCCCCCCCCAGACAAACTGCTAAAGTCAACATGTTTCGACCGATGTTTTAAATGCCCAAACTCAAGAGTCACGCCGGTCTTTCTCAGGACTCCATATCCGTCCCAGTCCACCCTGTTACCTTAATTAGGTTGAAATCCAGAGAGAATGGCAGTATATACTGCTTAGTGGAGGGATTCCCTTTCACATTACAGGAAACATATACTGTGAACGTAAGAAACATACAATCAACATTATTGCTGAGGTCCCTGTGGATGAAGTAGTATACACTCATACCATTCACAAACGGTGTTCTTTTAAACCATATAGTACATTGTCCCCAAATCGCGGCCAAAGTCGATTGCGTAGTCATGTGATACATTGCCCCCAAACACGGCCAAAATCGGTCACGTAATCACACTGGGTCCTGAATCGGTGTACCCAGTGTTCAGAGTGTTGATCATGGCTCCCAAGAGATTAAAAACACCCCCCCCCTGGAGACTCGGCAAAAAGAACTACCCATTTAAAAACACTCACAACTTTAGTTTTTCGGCGTTTGTAACCTGATAGTATAGAGGAAGTCAAAGACAAAGCCAGCCCCCCGTCGCCCCACTCACCGAGTCTATTGAAACCCCGGGCTAAAAAAGGCAGCGGGCAGGATGAACTTCCTAGGACACAACCTGTAGGTTTAAAGAGAAAAAACGCTCAGCGAACATGCTGAACCATCCCCAACCTCAGTCCAGAAGCACCGGCCCGATGTGACTATAATCGATAGTCAGCTCATACATTACATGGACCGAGAATCAAGGGTCAATTACTAACTTGGTGAATCAAAAATCTAGTTCAAACTTACTGTCCCTGGGAAGATACAGACCTAATCGGTCAGCCGCAGACCTGCCGTGAAGTGCAAGCAGGTCTGGCAGACGTTGTCTCAAAATACTACACTTCCCGGTCCCTGGGCCAATCACCTGACAGCGCGCCTCCCACGTGACCGCATGTCACGTGTGATGTAATAGGGAGGCTGGTCCCCGGCTCGTATATTTGAGAAAAAGCCTCAGGAACCCACTCAAATCCTGATCTATCAGCCACAAGTACTATGAAGTATGTAGCGATATCGGCACATACCAACAGGTTGAACGCCACTCAAGGCGGAATACCAATAAATGTATATCTGTTCAGTAAAGGAAAAGGAGAACATAATTATGCGGAGTCAGGAAAGCCTCACTCAAATAACAAATTCTGTTATATATGTTCACCCTGGGATGGGGTAAATAGTTAAAAGAAAGCACCACCATTCAATGAGCCAGTTACACCAGAAACAGTCTCCATGTATTCCAGATAGAACCAACAATGGAGGCAGGGTCTGTAAAGAGATGTATGAGCCCAGACTCCCAGGAGATCGGGAAATCATGTACTAGATGGGCCCACAACTGTAATAGACCTTAAAGAGGCATGTACCCACACACCTCCATCTCCTCCAACAGAAGTCAACATGACCAACCATGTAATAGTGAGCCACCCCCCCAGGGGATCAGTTAAACAGGAGCCTCATCTGTTAATAGAGTGCCAAGGGATCTCGTCATTGAGTCCCACATGATGGCTGTGTAAGCGATATACCCACTTCTGCTCACGTAGGAACAGGGATCTGTTTCTGTCCACTCCCAGAGTGACATTTGTAGAAGCAACATGTGGTTTCTCGATCACGGTCCATCTAAGGTCCTCTGTGGTATGGCCCATATCAAGAAAATGTGCCGTAAGTTTAGTGCTAGATCTGCCACATCTAACAGTGCTACGGTGCTCCATGATCCAAGTTTTAACTTTCCTGTTCGTCATCCCCACATATTGTTTTCTACAGGGACATGTGATCAAATAGATGACCCCCCGGTGTTGCAGTTTGTATGCGATCTCTATTCCCAGGGGAAGTTAAGGCCAATGTCGATGCATTTAGTGTTTGAAGTAAGGTGGTATACACTGCATGTGCCACAACGTGTATGGCCCCTTACTGGTGGTAGTGTGCTGGATGACGTGCCTCCACCCACTCTCTGATTCCTTGGTCTAGTATGAACCAGAAGGTCCTTCAGGTTCTGACTGCGTCTGTAGGAGAACAGGGGTTTTTCTACCTTCAAACCACTAGAATTCAGAATTCTCCAGTTCTTCAAAATCAACCGTTTGATTTGCTGAGAGACTCACCACCGAGGTGGCCAAACAGCACTCTTCGTTGCTCCGCGTGCTGCGGCTCGCCTGCCTTTCAGCAGTGATGTCCCTCCTGCCTGCAGCGCTCTGTGGGATGAGTGCACTGTGCCAAGCCGGTGAGGGGAAAACCATTGATGGACTGTCAGCGTTCAGCAAATGTGCACAGGATTGCCCTGACCTATACCTCTCTGAGTGGCAGACTCAGAGGATGGCTCATCTAAAAGGTGAGGATCGGACCAGCGTAGTGATTGCAGGAAAACTGGGGTTCCAGTTACAACCCCGAAATGATGGTCGTGTTCAGTATACTTCGGCATCCTCCCTAGTCAGAGCAGCACAAGTCTACACTGTAGAGATGAGTGAATGCAGCAATTCCCAGCCTTCCTCCTCTCCTCATGCAGATGTCAGTTGATTGACACCACTAGCTGCAGGGGACCCAATGCGCTTTACATGTATGCATTAACAAACTGTAGAAAAAGCAGCCATTTGTGAACATAAAACCTTCCTTCTAATTTACAGAGCAAGAAATGAAGCCCTGCAAAGTTCAGTGAATGATTATAATCACATAGGTTTCTATGGAACTAAATGTGAATTTACTCCTGTTAAAAGCATAGTTAAATGCCTTTTGAAGATAAGAGAAAAGAAGCAAAGCAATCACATTTAATTGTACCTGGGTTCTCCATAGAGTAAAACACTTACCATGTGGAGAACAAAAGGATGAATGTCCAGAAGCACATTAGGATACAATGTATGCATGATCACCCGCTGGGAAGGCTGCATGTATAGATGCTGTGCAAGGGTGGACGCTTGGGACTCTCTGTGAACCCCCCATCCATCCACACGGGTTAACCCAGAGGAGCAGAATACCACACTTGAAATCATTAGCATTATGAATGGGGCCTTCAGATGCAGACTCTGAATTGCAAAGGGCTCAAACTAAAATTCCCCGTTTATGTTCAACACTATCAGACCGTCAGATTGTTTTGAAGACTTAGAGTACGCTACAAAGTCGAGCAAAAATTACAGGTTTATCCAGTTTTAATTCACAGTGCTTTTTAAGATTATGTAAGATTATTATTTTATTTGTGTTTTTTTTAAGTGATACCTTAAATTCTATATTCTTAACGGGACTGGTTGTAGCGTTGGTGGGGCCCGGTGCAACACTTTTTTTTGGCAGCCCCACACCACATGACCATCTCCTTGGATTCTCTCACTACCACCGGGCAAAAGTGCCCCTCACCTCTCTAATCATAACTTGTTCTTAAAGACAGCGCCCACCCTCGAGGTCAGTGTCCCCTCCACAGGTCAGCGCCCAGTGCGGCCACACCGGTCGCACTGCCCTAAAGCTGACCCGCTCTTAAGAAGAGGGGTATGCTCGTGTTGACTCCCGGGAACAAATGTAAGTCCGCAATCAGGTCAAGGGCAGACACAAAGCCATTATGGAGGGAGAAGAAATCCTACAGTCGTTTTCTGATTCTCAGGTAGACCCACCAGTGGCAGCTAGTGATGTATTTGCAAAGGTTGGATGCTGCAGCTTCCCACCAGGCCTGCGGTGATACAGAGATAAATATGCATAACTTTGGCGGTAAACCACCAGGATCCTTAACCTTGCATTTGTCGGAACCCACGCCTGCATTAAAAATGGATAACTTACCATAAAGATGACGTTTGTCTAGTTCCTCTGCTCACCACTGCATCCTTTATTGTCCGGAGAACATCGACGACCTTTGCAGACAGATATTCAAGGACCTTTGAGGTTTCAAAGAGACTGGGGATGCCTGATAGATAAGGCAGCCACCATACCGTCTCCCTCCCCCATCAATATTGAGGGACATCTTTGAGAGATACAGTTATTTGGCATAAGTAATACACATTCCATATCCATTATTTGTCATAAATAATACATATTCCATATCCACATTCAGAACCATGGGCCTGCTGTAATAAGAGACAGGTTGCAAAAAGTAGTGGCACATTGTTCAATGACTTTTTGCGACCTGTCTCTGATTTTGCGATGCAGCAGGTGTACTAATAGATGGCATCACAAAATCTCCAGTTGCAGGGGTTCACAGAATGATCAGACGATGATTATCAATTAGGTAGGTCATTGTATGCGATGAACTCTGAGTGGCCACAACCACAGCAACGGTAACCTGCAAGAAACAGCAGGCCACCATCAGTGTGCTTGCATTCGCAAAATAGAAAATGCTCTGTTGTTTAAAGCAGCTCGTGTTCCTTGAAGTAACCAGTGGTACTTTGAAAAAAGCTTTCATGTTTGGAAAATACATCCGGAGGAACAGTCAAAGTCAGTTGGACTACTGTCTGCTTCCTTTGAGGTCACCCGACAAGACTGACAAAGGAGAAGGTGCCCAAGTGGACACTTGTCCTTGTGCACATCTGTTACTACTTCTGTGAGGTGTCAATAATGTTTAATTGTCTGCAATAACAACAGCGGTTGCAAAGCACTGATATATACCATTAGAATGGCACTTACAGGCAGAGACCCATGCCCATGAAGAATTCTATGATTTGGATGGGGTTAGAAGGGGAGAGAGGTTCCTGGAGCATGATGGTAAGCACCTACACCTACGTAACACTGGATTAGTGCAGGGTTTCAGGACGTCAGAATGCTTGCTAATATTGAGACATTAGAAGGCTTTTGGCGAATGGAGAGGCAGCGTTCTTTGCATAGTAAAGAAAGGCCTGATGTTACCATAGTAAGTAGGCACCGGGGCACCTAGCTTGCCACTTGCCAGTGGCCTCCAGTTCCTGCTTGTTCCTGCCTGATCCAGTTGCCACCTTTTGAACAAGTAACACCGCTGCTGCCTGGGTTTTCCCGCACACTGTTTTACCCACCAACAGAAGCCCCACCACCCCAGGACCTAGTTCATGCTGGCCACAGCACAACCGCATTAGTAGGCACCTAGCTTGCCACTTGCCAGTGGCTTCCTGGTCCTGCTTGTTCCAGCGTGATACAGTTGCTGTCTTTTGACCAAGTAACACAGCTGCTGCCTGGGTTTTCCCGTACACTGTTTTACCCACCAACAGAAGCCCCACCCACCCCAGGACCTAGTTCATGCTGGCCGCAGCACAACCGCATTAGTAGGCACCTAGCTTGCCACTTGCCAGTGGCTTCCTGGTCCTGCTTGTTCCAGCGTGATACAGTTGCTGTCTTTTGACCAAGTGACACCACTGCTGCCTGGGTTTTTCCGCTCACTACTTTTCCCTCTAGCAGACGCCCCGCCCATCCCAGGACCTAGGCAATGCAGGCTGCAGCGTGACCATGCAGCAGATGCATGGAGCGGACTCCGCCGCAGCACACCAAAGGCGCTCCACTGATAAGCCAATCGCGCCCAGCACCAGGAACCCTGGCCCCCACAACTATCCAACGCAGAACCACAACCACAGTCTCAGCCACCACCTGAGCCACTGAACTCCACCACCATGACCCCGCCATCCTCCGTGCAACACACATCGGCAAACAAGATGCTTCTGCACATCCCCAAGCACTACGGTAAGGAACTTTCTCCTGCACCCATTGCTATTTCACCTGCAACAACTCAGATGCTGACACCACCACCTCCAAATAACATACATGCCACCTATACTACCCACAACAAACTGTCCACCATGCTCCTCAACGTACAATCCCATGGGAAACACTTCATCGATACCTGGGACCTCCTCAGCAGCAACACAGCCAACCTTCTCTTCCTGACTGAAACATAGCTCAACCCATACTCCAACCCAGACATCGCCACAGCCATCACACCCACCTATAAAGTCATACACCAGGACCATACCCACAAATCAGGAGGAGCACTTGCGATCATTTACCAAAACACGATTGACTGCACCACCTCCACGAACTCAGACACCAACCTCATGGAACAGTTGCACTTCAAAATACAATCAGACTACAACACCACCCTTAAGGAAACCCTCGCCTACCATCCCCCGGCTCACTGAGGGGAATTCTGTAACAACGTTTCAGACTTCATCGCTCCCCTCTCCATCAGATCAACCAACTACATCTTTCTTAAGGACTCAATTTCCACCTGGACGAAACTACAGATCCAAACTCCCGGCCCTTCTCAGCAGGCTCAGCAACCTTGGACTCACCCACCTCGTCCAAGGACCAACCCACACAGCAAGCCACATCCTCTACTGTATTCTATTCTCCAACAAAAAGATCGCCACCACCCACACAGCACCTCTCATATGGCCCGACCACTACATGATACATTTCAAAATACCCACCCATCATGTCACCCCACCAGAACAATTTCAAAGCAATAAATGGCTCATCGACTGTGCCAACTACACCGCTCCTACCAGAAACAAGACCTACAAAATCAACAAATGACCCAGCTGGTACATGAATGACCTCAGTAAGACAACATACCACTGAAAACAACTTGAGAGAAAATTGAAGTTCGATAAAAGCACCACAGCAAGATCCACGTACAAAGATGCCCTCACCTCTACCACCAACAACTATGAGAAGCAAAGAAAAAGGCCTTAACTCTCAGACTCGTAGCCAGCTCCAAAGAACTCTTCACCATCGTCAAGGAGTTCTCCAATTTTGCGGCTGCCCTCAACATCCTCCCATGCCAAGCACTCTGCAACAATCTCTCAAACTTCTTCGAACAGAAGATTGCCAATCTCTCAAACACATTCGACCCACACATATCGATATGAACTCCCTCGACCAGACAGACACCTCCTTCATCACCAAACAGCAGCTAAGCAACTGGAAGCCCTTCTTGAATGCAGAAACCACCACCCTGATGAATACCATCCACTAAGGAGCCCCCTGAGACACATGCCCCCACTTTATATACAAAGTTGGAAAAACCATAATTTCCCTGTGCTCACCATCAACAACTCCATAACCACCGCTACTTTCCCCGTCTTGTTGGAAAAATTCTGAAATTAACGCCCTTCTGAAGAAACCAAAAGTGGCCCCTAACACCCTCAGCAGCTACCACACCCATCTTGCACCTTCCTTTTCCAGCTAAAGTCATGGAGAAAACCATCAATACCCAACTCGCAGACCACCTATAACCCCATCAACTCCTAGACAGCTCTCAATCAGGAATATGCACCAACCACAGCTCAGAAACAGCCCTCATTGTGGAAACTGATGACATCAGAAGCAATCTCGACTGAAGAGTAACTGCTGTACTCATCCTCCTTGACCTCTCCGCAGCTTTCTATACAGTTTTCCACAAGCCACTAATGAGAAAGCTTCAGCACAGGGGTATCTGTAGGCTGGTCCTTAAGTGGATATCCTCCTTCCTCATGGACAGAACTCAATGAGTTAGACTTTCCCCCTCTACCTCGGAATCCAAGAAACTCATCCCCGGAGTCCCTCAAGGATTGTCACTCAGCTCAACACTCTTCAACGTCTACATGACACCCCTCGAGGAAATCATCAGAGCCCAAGGCATCAACATAGTAGCCTACGCCAACAACACCCAGCTCATCCTTTCCCTTATCGATTCACCCAGCATTGGCAACGCAAACTGCATGAGCAACGTCACTGCTTAAATGAAAATAACTCCCTCCAGCTCAACACAAACAAAACCGAAGTCCTAATCATTGGCAACAACCACTCACCTGAGACATCTCTTAGTGCCCACTGAGCTGGGCCTTCACCCACCCCACCCCTAGGGACCATGCAAAGAGCCTCTGGATCAACTGGAAATAAATAGGAGTTCCCCTGAAAAGGAATGAGGTATAAATCCATATACAAATTATATTCAGTACTTCTAAAACAGACCATCCTTACCAATACTCATATAGACCTCAATCATACAATCATGCATTCTCACTCATTCTTCTATCTTGCACAATAAAACAACACAATGAATTATCTCAGTATAGAAGTATCATAATAACATACTTTTCTATTTTCAATATAATTCAGAACTGCAAAAGCTATTATCAAATAGCAGGAAACTTCTTATATATAATGTTGGCGTCCGTCTGTAGAAGCAGTATCGGGATAGTAGGGCTATATGATACAATCGCTTTTATTTATCATGGCTGTGAGAGCCACATCCTGGACACCAACGTCTCCATGAGCAGACAAATCAACACAGTCTCCTCACCATGCTCTACATTCTGCGACTGCTATGTAAGATTTTTAAGTGGATCCCACTGAAAACAGTCACCCAGCCTCTTACCACAAGTAGACTTGATTATGGAAATACTCTCTACATCAGAATCCTAGGCCATGTCCCATGCTGACTCCAAACTACCCAGAACACCGCTGCCAGGCTCGCCCCAAACATCCCACGAAATAACCACATCTTTCCACACCTCAACAGTAAAAGAAAGGTGGAAGTTGAAGCTACTCACCGCTTACAAAGTTCTCCACAGCATTAGTCCAGCGTACCTCAACCACCACCTCAACTTCTACCAACTCACCAGAAACCTTCGATCTGCATCCCAGGCAATAGAACACCTTTCTCGCATCAGAAAGACCAGAAACGGAGAATGCTCCTTTTCATACCTCACAGCCAAGACCTGGATCGACCTCCCAAAACACCTCAGAACCTCCCTCCCTCATGAAATTCCAAAGAAACCTCAAGACATGTCTCATCCAGATGAAACGGGCATGATCACCTCCTCCCCTCCTCAAGCCTGCCCACAACACCTTGATACCCTCACAGGTGATTAGCGGCGCTCTACAAATTCACATAACATAATAGCAAAGAAGACATGCTGGACATGCATGCTGAGGTGCAGAATAATGTGCAAGAAGGGGCAGGCAGCTCCTGTGTTAACCATAAATTATGGAGACAGGAAATTGTGTAGACTCCACAGTACAAAACCCTAAAGGGGACAGCAGCTGCGCGGAAAATTACTTCTAACCAAACAGCTCAAAATAATCTGTGAGGATAAAGGAAGAGATCGCGGTCCCCTCATACCCGTTGAAATGAATGCTGGATCAGCGCTAAGATGGAGGCGCCGTGGCCAACAGTATTGGAACTAGATGGAGAGCTTTCCTCTATTTGCTGTGACCTTAAAAGGTATTCCTGTGAGATCAAGCAGTAATTAATATTCAGCCTTTAGCCTCTCATGGGAATGAACTGGTGCTAAGAAAGGACAATGCCCTGGAAATCTCACAGTAGAAAGGGTTGGGTGTGTGTGCTGTAAAGCAAGCTTCAGTTCTGTCAGAATGAGCTCTTGCTGTGCATCTCTGATACGCTCTCCGCTGTTGTGAGCAGGAAATGCGTAAGAGACAAAATGGAGTTCAGAAGCCTAGACACATTCCGGTACCTGTTCTCCAGAATGCACCCTCAACAATACTAGGGGTTACATCCTCCTGTCTCAACAGAAGCCTGGGTCTGCTCTGCTCTGGGTTGGACTTAAGTATCCGGGAGAAACTGGAACTGTGGCAGGGGGCTCAGGGGCCAGTCCTAAGGATGACACAGCAGCTCACATCCCTCTGAGATCTCAAGGGGTGAAGTGGTGAATAGAAAGGGGAGAGGCCTTGAACAGTTGCAAGAGAAGGATAGTCAATAATTCTACCATTCTGCCTGTGGGAGTACAGGAATATGTGCTTTGGTTCAGTGAGACTGACATTTTTCTGATTTGGCTCCGTTTCCTATTCTATTCTCAGAACCCATAACCCCATTTGGGAGAAGATTGTGCTGAATAGGGGCCTCTCGTGGAACTCATGCTAGGTGTGGTTTGGGACTCGCTGGTCGACGAAATGAAAGCGAGACCAAGGGTTTGGGCTGCAGCGGTCTTTTTGCTTTGTTAGGGAAAGTAAGATTGAGAGGAACAGGTAGTTTGTGTATGAAGTGGTGATTGAAGTCTCGATAGAGTAGTAGAAAGAGTGTGTGAGAAGGAGAATGAAGGGGAGAGAAGGTTATAGACTAAAAAAGAGCCTACGTTTGTGTACGGACAAGACAGCGAAAGAAATGGAGGTGAGTGTGTGTTTATGGTTTGGATTTTTTGGAAAGTTACCGTAAATAAACTGCTGAAAGACCTGTAGTGAACCAACATGACAAATGTTGGTTCAGTGCATGCTTGTGCAATGGTATTATGTGGATAGTAATTATGTGGTATTAAGTGCAGTGAACCTATGTGTGGTGGTGTTATGTGTCGTGGAGTGGCATGTATTGAGTGGAAGTATCTGGCGTGATGTTTATTTATATGGCATGATTTGGAATTTTGTGGTGTGGATTAGATGTATGTAGTGTGTAGTGGAATTATGTATTGTGGAGTGGAATTTTGTGCAGTGGAATGGAATGGTGTGGCGTTGAAATATGTGGCATAGTATTGCATGGTACTGAGTGAAAATATAATGAGTGGAATTTTGTTGCATTGCGTACAGTGTATTTATGTGGAGTGTTGCTATGCGGCATGGAGTAGATTTATGGGCGTGTGATAATGTGCTCTTGAGTAGAGTGTAATTATGTTGTGAGGTATTGAATTGTGTGGTTGTTTCATTGTGTGCCATGGCGTGGAATTATGTGGAGTGTAAATATAGGGCATGCTGTGAAGTTGAATTTTGTTGAGGTAATTATGTGGTTTGAAGTGTAATTATGTAGGTTGGAGTGTAATTACGTGTAGTGGAATTATCTGGAGTTGAATTGTGTTGTGTGGAGTGTAATGAAATTATGTTGAATGGGACCCTTATTCTGCCATTTGTTGGAGCCTGCTGGAAGGAGCGTCTGAATACCCAGCGAAGACTTGCCTACCTCTCGCGGAACCCGCTGCGCGGGTCCCGCTTCGTGTGGGGCGATCCACCAGGAACTGCTGGGAAGTACGACGGTGTCCCTGAGAAGGCGAGTGACAGGCGGGGCTGCGAGCGAGAGCAGGCGCTGGACCGGGACTACAGTTCCCAGGAGCGCTTGCCAGACCCAACTCTCAACACCTGGGCCGCTCTCCTTGTCTGCTCCTCCCCTTCCCCTGCGCTTAAAGACTCTGGCGCTTGTGAAACACTTGGGACCCTTATTCTGCCATTTGTTGGAGCCTGCTGGAAGGAGCGTCTGAATACCCAGCGAAGACTTGCCTACCTCTCGCGGAACCCACTGCGCGGGTCCCGCTTCGTGTGGGGCGATCCACCAGGAACTGCTGGGAAGTACGACGGTGTCTCTGAGAAGGCGAGTGACAGGCGGGGCTGCGAGCGAGAGCAGGCGCTGGACCGGGACTACAGTTCCCAGGAGCGCTTGCCTGACCCAACTCTCAACACCTTGGCCGCTCTCCTTGTCTGCTCCTCCCCTTCCCCTGTGCTAATAAATTGATACTGCCTATACCGCTGAGCGGTAGCGCGCGGGAGCGCCGGGAGAAGCCCGGGACAAGGGCGGGACTGTCTGTGGCCGTCAGGGGCCGAAGGAGGCCGGGCTGGGCCATATCCCTTACCTTTTACTTCCAACTACCACTCTGACTAAGGCGATGCCATCGCCGACACCACGCGAAACTCCATTAAGGGATGGGGGCAGCAACACAGGAACACTGGACAACTGAAACACTCCTGAGGCGGAAGCCGGGAGCACGCTGAAAAACTTGATTTTAAAAACAATCACCTTTGTATTTTCTGTGTCACGTTAAAATTGTACCTTTTAAAAAGCGCACTCACCCGGCAAACAGGCTTAGCGGGCTAGAGACACGCTGAAACAGCGACTCCTTCGCTGCAACGAGCAAACCCCTGACAAACAATTTCCCGCCGCCATTTACGGCGAGGAAGCAAGGCCACGCCCACCTGAGGCCACGCCCACCCCCCTCAGTATATATACGCGTTCTGAAGCGTGTAACTGACAGAACCTGAAACACTCCTGAGGCGGAAGCCGGGAGCACGCTGAAAAACTTGATTTTAAAAACAATCACCTTTGTATTTTCTGTGTCACGTTAAAATTGTACCTTTTAAAAAGCGCACTCACCCGGCAAACAGGCTTAGCGGGCTAGAGACACGCTGAAACAGCGACTCCTTCGCTGCAACGAGCAAACCCTTGACAAACAATTTCCCGCCGCCATTTACGGCGAGGAAGCAAGGCCACGCCCACCTGAGGCCACGCCCACCCCCCTCAGTATATATACGCGTTCTGAAGCGTGTAACTGACAGAACCTGAAACACTCCTGAGGCGGAAGCCGGGAGCACGCTGAAAAACTTGATTTTAAAAACAATCACCTTTGTATTTTCTGTGTCACGTTAAAATTGTACCTTTTAAAAAGCGCACTCACCCGGCAAACAGGCTTAGCGGGCTAGAGACACGCTGAAACAGCGACTCCTTCGCTGCAACGAGCAAACCCCTGACAAACAATTTCCCGCCGCCATTTACGGCGAGGAAGCAAGGCCACGCCCACCTGAGGCCACGCCCACCCCCCTCAGTATATATACGCGTTCTGAAGCGTGTAACTGACAGAACCTGAAACACTCCTGAGGCGGAAGCCGGGAGCACGCTGAAAAACTTGATTTTAAAAACAATCACCTTTGTATTTTCTGTGTCACGTTAAAATTGTACCTTTTAAAAAGCGCACTCACCCGGCAAACAGGCTTAGCGGGCTAGAGACACGCTGAAACAGCGACTCCTTCGCTGCAACGAGCAAACCCCTGACAAACAATTTCCCGCCGCCATTTACGGCGAGGAAGCAAGGCCACGCCCACCTGAGGCCACGCCCACCCCCCTCCTTAACCCTTTAAAACAATGTGCAATCACCGGACGCGCAGCGGACGGGCGCAGCGGGCGCGCCGTCAGCGCGCCGAAGGCGCGCCAAAGGCAAGCCCGTCTGGGCCCGTCCGGACCCGGACGGCCCTTGGCCCCGTTACTCTGCCAGGCATCCTTCAGGAGCGAGTGGTGTATACAGCTGACACATTACGAGCCCTGCGTCCTAAAACCACCCTGCCCTGCCACCACACGGTTACAGAAGGTAAAATCTTTCTGACCTGTCCATACTGCAATCCGGTCCCTCCCCCCAAAAGCATTACACCGGCCCTGAAAGCCGGTCTCCTCAACTGCCGTTCCCTCCCGAAACACGCCACCGAAATAAACCTCCTAATCCAGGACCACGACTACGACCTAATGTTCCTCACAGAGACATGGCTCTCGGATTGCACTGATCCGGATGTTGTCGCAGCTCTCCCCACAGGCTATCTCTGCCAAACGTTAAATAGACCTAAAGGGAGGGGAGGCGGGATAGCCATAATCCACAGGCAACGATACGTTTGCAGGATGACGAACGCTGACATTGAAGATTGTGAGTGCGGCCAGTTTTCCATTCAAATCACTCCAGCCCTCACTGTAGCGGGACTTTTGACCTATCGCCCCCCGGGGGCCCCAGGCAATTTCCCCAACTCCTTAGTTGAAGCCATCTCTCAACTAGCCTCCTCCACCTCCAACTTCCTGTTATTAGGTGATCTCAATTTCCACTTCCTTGACCCAACGGATCGTGTGGCCGCGGACATTAGACATGACCTCACAGCCTTAGAGGTAGGTCTGATGAACAACGAGCCCACCCACGAGAAGGGCCATTTATTGGATCCTATCTTCTCCAATATTCCAACGATGACCACCGAGCCTCCGGTGACCCTTCCATGGACTGACCATTTCCTCGTCCCCTTTTTCTGGGAAACCCCCAGGTCTAATTACTCTACGCCTAAAACCCAGGTTACTGATCGCCAATGGCATAAATTGCCACTGGATATTTGGGCCCGTTCTCTGACCGAGTCCACTCCTAAGCTTTCCTCGGACCCAAATTTGGCAGATAAACAATTCAGTGACTGGATTACGTCGTCTCTGGACACTCTGCTTCCAAAAATCACCACTTTCAAGCAACCAAAAAAGATATCCCCTGCTCCGTGGTACACTCCGGAACTTAAAATCTTACGGCAAGAATGTAAAAAGACCGAACGTTCATGGAGACGTGAGAAAACAGGAGCGAATAAAAAAATCTACTCCATTTCTCTTCTCAATTATAAAACCGCTATCCGGATTACCAAAAGCGTGTTCTTCCAGGAGAGAATAGAGAGAGCAGGTGGCTCCGGGAAGGAATCATTCGCTATCCTGAAAGAACTTTCAAAACCACCAGTACAAGATCATGGACCCCCCTCTGACCCTATAGCCGATCAAGAGAGATGCCAACAACTGGCTAACTTTTTTCAGGACAAAATACAATTAATCCTGGATTCAATTCCCCCCTTGCACCCGAGGGAAGAAACCGTTTCTCCTCATTCGACTTCTCTCACCGGCCTATCCACATGGGGCCAGGTCACCTCAGATGAAGTGCAAACAACGCTTAACTCTATGAAAAGTGGCTCCCCTAGAGACCCTGCTCCTCTTCGGATGCTTAAAGAGGTAGCCCCTTCCATCATCCCCGCCCTCACCCAGTTGATTAATACGTCACTTCAACAGGGAGTTGTGCCCCAGAGTTGGAAGAAGGCAGTGGTAAAGGCCTTATTAAAGAAACCCACTCTGGACCCTGATAACCTGGCAAATTATCGGCCCATTTCCTTACTCCCAGGAGTAAGCAAAATTGCGGAAAAACTCATCAATAAGAAACTCTCAGAGTATTTAGAAGCCAACAACAAGCTAAAAAACTCCCAGACGGGCTTTCGACCAGGACAGGGCACGGACATCGCCCTCCTGGCGGCGGTAGAGGAAGCCAGAACGCTGCTAGATGGTGGAGGATCAGTGGCAGTGATCCTCCTCGACCTTAGTGCAGCGTTCGACACCGTGGACCACCAGCTCCTCATCGAAAGGCTGGCAAAAGTTGGTCTAGAAGGCACAGCCATATCCTGGCTCTCATCCTTCTTGACACAACGATCCTATCAGATCTGGGAGAAAGACGCCCGCTCCTCCGAAATGCCCCTCCAATGTGGTGTGCCTCAGGGCTCCTCCCTGAGCCCTACATTATTTAACATATATATGTCCACATTGGAGGAAGTCATTACCCCTTTCGGAGTGAGTGTCATCAACTACGCTGATGACACCCAATTAGTGGTGTCGTTGTCCCACCCTCAACAACAGAAAGCCGATCTCCTTAACTGCCTCACGCAGGTCCATCACTGGATGAATACATCAGCGCTAAAATTAAACGGGGCAAAAACCGAGGTCCTTGTACTCGGCCCAAAAGGAACCTCATTTCCGTTGGACATGTGGCCAACATGTCTAGGTCCCCCCCCAGACCCAAAGACAGAGGTAAAAAGCTTGGGTGTCTGGATCGACTCGGAGCTCTCCTTCGCCCCACAAGCAAAAAAGGTCGTAGGGACCTGTTTCGGTCTGCTTAAATCCTTGAGGAAAGTCCTGCCCCTTCTTCCTCCGAAATCGCAAAAACTTTTAGTCCAGGGTCTTATTATATCTAGACTGGACTATAGTAATGCGATCTATTTGGGTGCACCGGAAGCAACATTGACTAAATTGCAGAGGATCCAGAACACCGCTGCTCGGATCATTACCAACACCCCGGCCAGATCTTCGGCCAAGCCTGCCCTCAAACTCCTGCATTGGCTCCCCATAAGGGAGAGAATTAAATTTAAAGCCCTGTGTTTGGTGCACAAAACCCTGAATAACCAAGGCCCTCCAATTCTCCGAAACTTCATTACCCCTTACATAGCCACAAGAACCCTTCGCTCTAATGCAGAAAACCTTATCAATGCCCCAAGGTTTAGGAAAGCACGATCAGGAGGAAGACGGTTCGCGGTTCATGCGGCCCGTCTTTGGAACTCCCTCCCACGAGATCTTCGTCTGGAACCCCACTACCTCCGTTTCAGGAAACGATTAAAAACACATCTTTTCCCCTAGCCCTTATGCTCCTCCCGTTAACTCAGTCCTCAGTCATGTCTCTTAGGTTCCTCAGCGCTGGGATACTTCCGGGTGACTATGCGCTTTATAAAAATAAATAATAATAATAATAATAATAATAACTACTTTAAATCTGCCAAGGGAGATGCGGGTAAAGAAAACTCTCTAGAGAGACGCAGGGCGGAGCGGCGGCGCTCCATTGAGTCTATGAAGAGCAGAGCCTTGACTGAGATCATCCCGTATCCTATTTCCCAAGAGGAAGGTACGCCCCCCAATAGTTCAAATCCCCCGACCCTTGAGGATTTCCCCCTTTTACTTCGGGAAATTCCTAGCTACCCTGGGTTGGTGCCCGGAAAGTCTACTGATACAACCCCTCCCATGACTTGTGTCACCCCCGTTAATTTGGTTACCCAAACTCCCCCTTTGCATGTAACTAAGAAAAGTAAGCCAAAACAAAGTGTTGTGGTGGAGTTGCATAGGCCTCCACCTAGCAAACGGAGTAGGAAGTCAATGGGGGGGCGGGGGAAAACCAAAGTATCCCATCTAGATTTTGGTAAAAAACATATAAACGCACTCCAATCTGGGAAGGACAAGGAGATTGTGACTATCGCTCTTCCCTCTAAGGCCCCAAGTTCCAACATAGCTGATACCAACAACGACCTAGTAGCCAATACATCCAATACAACCCCCCCTCTTACATCTATAGGGAGTATAGAATTCCTACTTTGTTCCCTTCTGCAGCCTATTAGCGATAGCCTCAAAAAAGTTGAGATTAGGCTCACTCTACTAGAGACATCTCTTACTACCTTGAACACCTTAGTTAGTAAGCAATCCAAAAATGTGGGTCCTCACCCCCCCACAGGAAACCCTCCTAAAATAGGAGGCCCACAGGGTGCCAAAAAAGTCCCCCCAGAGTGTGCCTACTGCCCCCCCCCCTGCAGCCATTAATGGCTATTTCAGTCCAGGCACCGCGCAGTAATTCAACCAATAGGCCTTCACAACCAACAGACCCTGTCCCTCAAAGCTCCCAGATAGGGATTAACGATGGCCACCAAGAAGCTCGCAGCGCCCCTTTACTCTCCCCGGGCCGCCCAGCCCAAAGACCACGGAGACCAGATCTGCCCCCAGAAGCTAATAGTCTAACGGTGGTCCTAGCAGATGCCCCCCATCTAAGATCAGGGGAAAATGAAGACTACCAATCCCTAAAGAAAAAGGTCATTAAATGGCTAAACTGGAATCGACCCCTACCATCGCATTTTAATAATGAGATTATTATGGTTAGAAGGGTCCCTTGGTTAGGGAAGACCAGAAAAACAATAATAGGGGATTGTATTTTGGTAACTTTTAAAGATCCGGGCACTGTTCTGCACATCTGTGAAGGAATAAATAGATCACTGGACTCCACTATTCAGACCCTTCCAGTATCCTTCTTTCCCCCCTACTCGCATGCATTATGCTCCACCGCATGATGAATGGACAAGGGTGGAGCGTAGACGCAGACACAAGGATTATGTACAACGCCCAAATCTTCATTTGCCGGACACACCCTATTTTCATTTCAACCGTTTCAATTGCCTGAATGGCTTGGATGGGGTCGATTGACTTTCCACTCACAAGCCAGTGACCCGGGATTGCAGTTCCTGCAGACTTTTTGAGCCATCTACCCCGATTGTTGGTAAAACCCTTGGCCCACTGAATGATCCAGTGCTTCTGGATAATGGCACCAGCAGACTTTCTGATCTATCTGCCCACAATGTTGACAACGCCTCTGGAATACTGAATATGACAATACCTGTGGAGAACGGCTCCTGTAGACTTTCTGAGCCATCTGCCCCTACTGTTGGTAATGTGTCAAAACTTCCGACTGCAGTAGAGTCTGGAACCATCTCTTCCAACCCTCCTGGCGCGGCAACTGACACCCCTGAACATCTGAGGCTAATCTGCTGGAATGTTGCTGGACTGGCCAATAAACTGGGTGATCCGGACTGGGCAAATTATATCGAGACTGGAGATGTATGTATGTTCCAGGAAACCTGGGCCAGAGAGGACTATGGTCACCAAGGCTACATGTCATTCTTCATTCCAGCGAGGTGGGAAGGCAAAGGCCGTCCGTCAGGGGGGCTTACGACTTGGGTTGCATCTCACCTGGGCTGCGTGGCCACACGGTCGTCGGCTAACTCTGAAGATATCCTTGTGGTTTCATTATTATGGCCCAACCAAGTCAAACTTTTGTTCATCAACATCTATTCTAGGCCAACGGGAATTGCAAAGGAATCACTGACTATAGATGAACTCTCCAACTATATATCTGATCTACCAAGTGATTCTTTCTATGTAGTGGGAGGGGATTTTAATTCTCATTTCGAGCCACTCCCCGGCCTTCTGGACGGGTTATCATCGGAAGAAGAGGCCAGATGGGCAGTGCCCCTAGTGGAAGCTCCACCCCCGAAGGCTTGGACCCCACTAGCACTACAAATTACAGCCCTCACCTTAAAGTTCGGAATCAGAGCTTGCAACGGGCGAATGAAATCTGACATACCTAGTAAAACCACCTACAATAGACCGGGAAGAGAGTCCCGTCTGGACTATGTCTTGGCCCAAATGGTGAAGTGGCCGACAATCCAGGACTTTAGGTTGAGGGAAAGGACCGACAGTGACCACAATGCACTTGAGCTTGACCTTGCCCATCCTGGCCCCCAAGCTCTCGTGACCAACGCGGAAGGGAATAATCCTGCGCTTCTCCTGGACAATAGCAGGAGAAGAATCAGGTGGGAGCACCTGGTTACAAGCAAGAATAAACGCCCCATGCTCTATGAAGGGATAACTCCCATCTTGGAAACTGTGGGGAGCTTGGATACCGAGGCAAATAACAAAGACTCCCAGGACAAACTGTACAAGGCGCATGAGGACCTCATAAAAGCTGCGGCACCTCATTTCACCTGTAGTTCACGGAAGCCAAGAGGGGGGCGGCAAGGCAAAACATCATGGTATAACCCAGCATGCAGACGGGCAAAAACAGAACTCCTCAGATTAATCAAGGAGGGCTCAGGGGGGGATAGCCTTAAGCAAAGCAGGCGAGCTTACAAGAAACTCGTTGCCCATGCTAAGGCCGAATGGGAGGAAAACCAGTGGGAAGAACTCACCAAGGCCCTAGCGATCCAAAACCAACGCCTGTTTTGGAGGATAGTGAACGGGGGATCGGGGAATTTACAATCGGCACTAGAGCCCAACATTGCCCCAGGGGTTTGGCAAGCTCACTTCCAGTCCCTATACAGCTCTGAGCCGGGAGAATCCCCTGCTGACACTAAGGTGGGCTGGCCGGGTTATGAAGGGGAGCCAATAACGTTGGGCGAGGTCACTGCTGCCATTTCAGGTCTGGCCTCCGGAAAGGCGCCAGGACTGGATGGTTTACCAGGGGATATGTTTAAACAGGAGCCCATTGTCTGGGCCCCTTACCTTGCCGCACTTTTCGATGGAGTGCTTGGCGGCATGGAAATCCCTAGTACTTGGCTGGGGGCAGAGGTGGTCCCCATTTTTAAAAGGGGCTCGCCTCTCCTCCCAGCCAACTACAGACCAATCAGTTTAATAGACGTGGCACAGAAACTGTTTGGTAGGGTTTTGCTGAACCGGCTCCAGGACTGGATGGAGGAAGTGGGTGCCCTTAGTCCTTACCAGGCTGGATTCAGGAAGGGGGTATCCACAGTGGACCAGGTTTTCAGATTAAACCTAATCTATTGGAGGGCAGCAAAATTCGAGGGCGGTAGTCTGTACACAATTTTTGTGGACTTACGGGCCGCCTTCGACCTGGTGCCCAGGGGGAAACTTTGGAGCGTCCTGGCAGAGATGGGCGTTCCCCCGGACATCCTATTGATCTTACAGAGGCTGCACCACAATAATTACGCCCGAGTGAGTTGCGGGAGGTCGGGGGAACTGACCGATAGATTCCCCGTTGGCCGGGGAGTAAGGCAGGGTTGTGTGCTGGCGCCGACCCTGTTTTGTCTCTTCGTCAACGGGGTAATCGCCCACCTGAACGCCACTGACTATACTGACGCCCCCAAATTAAATGGCAGCAGGGTGCCCGCAATTATGTTTGCGGACGACACCCTGCTGCTATCTAAAACCCCCATGGGTATACAGAGGATTTTGGATTCCTTTGTGGCCTTCTGTACTGATAGGGGGCTAGAAATTAATGCGGCAAAAACCAAATTCATGGTCTTGAATCCGAGCCTAAAATTGCGGCCAAATCCGCAATTGGGAGCTGTACGGCTCGAGAGAGTAGCCACCTTTGAATACCTTGGTGTGACTCTTAATGAAACCATGACTTGGGGATCCCATCAGAGTAGGGCTAACCTCAAACTCATCCAAACCACTGGAGGTATCGCCCGGATGATGACCGGTTCAACATACCGTCCATTGGGGGCACTAATCCAGATATATAAGGCCCAGGCTAGGGGAGCGATTATGTATGGGGCGGAACTGTGGGGTCACACACCTTGCCGGAGTCTGTCACTAACGGAAAACAAGTTTATAAGACAGATAGCCGCACTCCCGACCAGCACCCCGCTCCTCCCCTTGAGGCTTGACTTGGGTTTACGACCGTTAGCAGATGAAATAAGCCTGAGACCCATAGCCTTTTGGCGCAGGCTGTGGAGCAGCAATGACCTTGCAGAATACAGGGCGGAACTGGTCGAACTTTTGAATCACCCAAAAGCGCTCAATATCCCCTGGATCAAAAACATCCAAGTCACTTGCATGGAATTAGGGCTCCCTGACTTATGGACTGAGCCGGCGAATGCCGCACTAAATATCTCTAAAAGGTCCTTGGCTAACGTATATCACGAACACAAATTTGCCAGGGCCCAAGCTACCCAGGAAGAAGGGTCCTTATCCTCCGTATTTCTGCAAAGCAAGGATCTGTATAGGTTTGAGAAGGTATTGGATCCTATTTCCCCTGTACTTGCCAGAAAGCTGTTTCTCCAATGTAGATACGGCACACTGCCCTTCCGGTCCTTTACAAGCGCCTGGTCATCGGCTCCCACCACAAAGCAGTGTCCGGTATGTGATGCAACGGAGGAAACCGACTTGCATGTGGCTTTTTTCTGCCCAGCCTACAAGGTAGCAAGAAAATACTGGCTTCTCCCGTTGATAAGGAATATGGGCTGCAGGGAATATGCACCTATGTACAGGATTTTAAAATCTGATATTTCTGGCCCAACTGTTTTTGCTTTAACAAAATTTCTAACCAATGTTTGGCATACGCGTAACCGTATTTTAAAGGTGTTGGGTCCCTCTTAAAAAATTCTTTTAGATGCATAGTTTGTATAGCATTTTTTAGCACATGCATTCCAATGGTTTTTATCCTTTTACGAAATGATTATCTGTGATTGTATATGTGTATTGTGTATCTTTTATGGCCAAATGGCCGAAATAAAGATTGGAAATGGAAATGGTATTATGTGAAGAGAATTATGTGGCATGGAGCAGGGTGGACATTTTTGAAGTTACATTTGTTGGGTTGTGATCATGTGGCATGTAGTGGAGTGATGTAGAGTTGAATTGTGTGGTGTGGAATAATGTTGTGTTGTGTAGTGGAATTATGATGTGTGTGTATTTGTGTGGAATTGCGTGGCACTTAATTGTGTGGTGCTGCAGGGAGAGAGTTCTGCAACTGAACCAAGCTCTAGTAAGTCAAATAACAGTTACTGTACCACATTATACCACATAACACCACACAATACTTCGTCACATCATACCAGACTATACAACACACCTTGTCACACATTACAAAACCTCATCATATTAGGCCACCCATACAACATTCAATTTTACACCAAGCCATACTACAACATCCAAAACCGCAAACTGTCTCTTTCTCACCACACCAGTCTCAGTATTAAAGGCCAGATCATACAGAATACTTCATGCAATAGATCATGCCACATTATCTCATACACCACTCCATCATGTCATTGTACATTGAAACACATAATACCATACAGCAACATACCCCACCACAGCATATCATCCTTACACAGCAAACGTATACCTTACGCATGCAATACCATTAAATACATATAACTCTATATAAAAGTACATAACACCGCAACACTTAATAACACCTCATTCTATACCTGATCATAAGACATCAAAGCATTTAAGACACACAACACAAAACCACACTATCTCTCCTAATAGAACAACATGCCACTATCCTAAATCACATCATTCTGCTTGACAAAAAACACCACATCACACTATTCTACGGCATATACCACTGTATTCCACACAACATAACATTATACCACACCATACAAAACTACCCCACATCACACTTCATCATACTGAACTCCACATCATACCATACTGCATCAAATACCATTACACCACATCATATAACACCAGATAGTACAATATCAACATGCACACCACGTCATGCCTCCCAAAGCCACAGCATACCATCTCAAAGAATCCAACATTCCAGCCACATCACACCATCTTACTAATGTCACAACATCAAGCAATACATCATGCTTTTTAGTGGCACTTCAACCATAAAACGCTATGTAACTCGACTGACTTCTGGTTCTCACCAAACCCTACCCACCACACAAAGCTGTAAACAGATACCTGGAAGATGAGAGAAAGAAAAACAGTAAGAACAACTTATGCAAGTGCGCCAAAGAAAAGCAGAATTGTTATCCATTAGTAAATTCAGTTCATGGAATAAACTCTTTATGTCTCCTTCATGCGAAGCCTCTGGAATTTATACATCAAGGTCAATTTTGTTGCCCCCTTAGTGCTACAGAATCAGAGTGAGCAAGAGTCTGGGTGGGAAAGGCTGGAAGCCTTTTCGTCTGTACCTTGTCAGCAACGGAAATAAATACATGGGTTTGCCATATTCTTAGTTTTTGTTAGTCTCTAGGGTATGTCTGGGGGCCTGGAAACAGCAGCAAGTCAGCAAGCCAGGTGAAGGGCAAATTTAAAGCAACAGCATGGCGCATATAACTTTTTTTTTTAAAACCTTTATTAGTTGCGTTCAACACAGAGTCATGACAGTGACAGCATTTACAATCCAAGAAAGCAATGACCATGGTACATTCAGTAGGAGAAACAACATTTTCTCAGGGGCTAGTACAATGTAAACACATTCCTCAACGTCCAGCAGTGGGAGGCCAATCAACAGGAAAAAAAAAACCCTCCCCCTCATTCAGTCAGGGGCGGAAAGAAGAGGGAGACCACCTCATCTTCGTGTACAGGTGTGATGGCACGCAAATAAGGGAGTTACCACAGAACCCTTCGAAACCCGATCGTCTCCGTCCCTACCAGTCAACCAGCTGCGTCACTATGTGCAGTAGTGTGTCATATGTGCGTCGAGAGAGCGCAGCACCGCTCGGCATCTCAGCTAGTGTCCAGTGTAAAGGCAATCTGAATGCAGTATATCGAAAGCGGTGCACGACACTCACCGACCCAGATGTTGTCTGTAATGACGTGCAAGCTCAGGCCCCAGTGTGTACGTTTGTCCCCACCGTCCTGTTGTGCCAAAGTGTTGGGAGGGTGAGGGGGGTCTATCCCTTAAGCAGTATCTCAGGACCCACACTTATCCCAGACCACCCACCGGCAGTCCTTCAACAAGCGTGCCATCCCTACCCTAATCAAGGAGGGCTGAATTACCACCCATCGTGTGAGATGTAGTATGGCGAGTGTGGTGTAAAGCACTCATACGCTCACAGGCCCGGGACCGGCTCGTCATCCCCAGAGGAGTCGCTGTGAGTCGCCTGAGACATCCAGTATACCTGTAAAGGGGACCAAAAGTCACTGGGTGTACAGCGGGCGGGTAACAATTCCGCGTAGACGCCGTGCTGGTCCTGGCAGTACGTAAGGTCGTCCAGCCATTCCTTAAATTTTGGTGCCCTGCCCCTCCCCCATCTGCAAGCAATCCTCCTCTTAGCGAGGAGCAGCGCGATATCGACAAATCTACGGTCTGACTTGGGTACATTTCTGGTATATCCCAGCAGCATCACCACCGGTTCCAAAGGAAGAGTGCCAACGATCATTATTTGGAGCGCAGCATGTACCTGCTCCCAGTATGCCTGTATTGCTCCACACTCCCAGGCCAAATGGAGGAAACCCGCGCCCTCCGCTCGGCATCTAGCACACCTATCGTCCTCTGAGAGGCGAAATCGCAACTTCCTGACGGGAGTATAATAGTTTCTCTGTACAAACTTGTAATGAATGATTTTCAATCGACAGCTGGAGGAGACTTTAGCCGTGACCGAGCAGCAATACCTCCACTGCTCATCAGTGAGCGCTATAGGTAGTTCAGAGTCCCAGTCAGCACGCGCCTTGGACAGAACCAGTGGGCGCTGCTCACGAACAGCAGCATACAGTTTGGACACCAAGTGCTTGCCATCCGATACGAGCAAGATATGCAATGGCAGTACCGTCCCCGGTTCCTCCGGAAAGCTAGGGAGAATGTCTCGCATGCCCTGACGGAGTCTAATATAATAAAACACCTCCATGGGTGTCGGGGGTGAAGTCCGGAATATCTGATCTTTGGTGCGGAACATTCCATCCTGAAACAAGTCACCCCATGTATTAAGGTGTACGCGGTTGTACATGGAACGAAATCCGTTTTCCACCAAGAGCAATAGCTTCGGGTGGTACGCAAGGGGCATCGCCGGTGAATAAAGCATAGGAGCACCCAGCAGTTTAGTTACTCTCCGCCACGCATCGATAGTACAGGTAACAGTGGTAGCAGGCGTCTCAACATCCCCGACCAGTCCCATCAGCATGCCCTTGAGCGGGAGTGGATGCACGATCCAATCCTCAGCAGCGACCTGTGGCATAAAGGGAGCGGGGTTAACCCAGTGATAAGCGTGCTGAGCCTGAGCACTGAGGTAATACACTTCTAGATCGGGTACATCAAAACCGCCCCTGTCATATGGCTGCGTCAAGACCGTCCAACTAAGGCGCGGCTGCTTACCGCCCCAGAAAAGGCGAAGCAGCTCCGATCGAAGTCTTTTGAAAAAGTAGGTACCTGGATAATAGGGTATGTTTTGGAATAGGTATAAGAAACGTGGGAGGATGACCATTTTAATCAGGGAGGCTCTACCTGCCATCGAAAGCGGGAGGGCCAACCAGCGGGTCACGTTATCAGTCAATCGTGAGATAGCCACCCCATAATTCAACCGGATGGTGTCGTCCTTATTGAGCGACTCCTCAATGCCCAGGTATCTCAAGTCAGAGCTGCACCACTCCAAGGGGTAATCTAGCGGAAAACGGGTAACTGAGGCCATGAGGGGGAAGAATTGCGACTTCTTCCAATTAATGTGCACTCCGGATATGCCGCCAAACGCTACAAATTCTCTTAGAAGCGGGTTGAGGTGTTCTTGTGGGTGCCTCACATACAGAGTGACGTCATCCGCGTAAAAGGAAATTCCAATCTGTCGTTGATTACAGTTAAAGGCACTGGCCTTGTGCAACTGCCGAATCCTGCAAGCCAGTGGTTCTATTGCCAGGGCGAAGAGGAGGGGCGACAGGGGGCACCCCTGCCTAGTCCCCCTTGTGATCGGCATCTGTGCCGAAAGCACACCATTGACGACGACCCTAGCAACCGGTGAGGTGTAGAGCAGCGTCACCCAAGCGATAAATATCCGGGGGAACCCCATTCTGCCCAAGATAGCCAACAGATAACCCCACTCCACCGAATCGAATGCCTTGGTGGCGTCCAGAAACACAGCAGCGACCGGTAAGTCGGGCGAAATGGTAGGTATAAGGGAGAACAGCGTGCGGAGGTTATGGGATGTGGCCCGCTCTGGGACAAAGCCAGATTGATCCGGCAGCACCAGAGTATTCATAAGCAGGGACAGCCTAGTCGCCAGTACCTTTGCGAGAATCTTAGCGTCGCAATTTAGCAGCGACAGGGGTCTATAGGCATCGGTGTCCATCGGGTCCTTTCCTGGCTTCAGCAGCGAAGTGATCGCCACCTCCCTCATGGAACCCGGCAGTATCCCCACTTCTAGCGATTCCTCAAAGACCTCCTTCAGTACCGGTGCCATGATGTCAATGTAGCACTTATAGAATTCGGTCGGTGGACCGTCCAGCCCTGCAGCTTTGCCATTGCTGAGGGACATGATCGCCTCCCTAATCTCGTCCAGCTCGAAAGGGCATCCCAAGAACGCCCTGTCGCCATCGCTTAGCCAGCAGAGTGCTATATCGTCTAGGAAGTTTCCGAACTCCACCTCGCCCACCTGCTGTGTGGAGTATAGCCGTTTGTAGTGTTGCAGGAAGGTGTCCTGAATTCCTTTAGAATCCTGGTAGGTATGCCCTTCGTCATCAGAGATAGCTAAGATATGGGTGGCGAAGCGCTGGTGCCTCGTGAGTGCCGCAAGAACCTTTCCTGGCCGATCCCCCTCACAATAGCGCCTAGCCGTCCAGTATTTGCCTCGAAATTTCACCTCCCTGGCCGCTTCCTCCTCGTAGGACGACAGTTTGGTCCTGAATTGCACCGCTAGGTCAGGACTGGGATTTCCGACCATTTCGGCCTCTAGTGCCTTAAGCTCCGCTTCAAGTTTAGTCAACGTGCGCACTATTTCCCGTAGTATACCACAGCTTTTAGAGATCGTGGCTCCTCTCACCGTCACTTTAAAGGCTTCCCAAACTGTTTCGACCTTATCGACAGACCCCTTGTTCCTAGGGAAGAAGGCTTCTATCTCCTCACCAAGTTCTTGTTTAAAGACAGGGTCCAGCAGGGCCGAGGGGAAGAGCCGCCACGGCGGACGCACACTAGCATAACCAGGCATTTCCAAAACGGTCAATACAGGACAATGGTCCGAGTAGGTACGAGGTAGATGTTTCACCCGAACAACCCCACCAGCTAGGCCCCGCGAGACAAAGCAGTAGTCGATCCGTGCCCATGAGCGCGCGTGTGCAGTGAAATGGGTACCTTCCCTAGCTGTTGGGTGCGAGTGCCTCCAGCTGTCCACTAGTCCTGCCTCCGTTAGTATGCCTTGGAGTGTGTCCCTGGCTTTTGTGTTGTATTGTCCACCAACGTCCGATCTATCCGCCCCAGGATGTAGCGATAAGTTGAAGTCTCCCCCCCAGACAATGTGAGTGGCTTCAGTCTCCAATACATGACCCCACAGCGCCAAGAAAAATCCAGGAGTGTCAATGTTAGGTGCATAACAGTTTACAAGCATTATCACATCAGTGCCCAGCCTCTCCCACAGGATGACATACCTCCCTTCCTTATCCGCCCGCACCCCCAACCTTTGGAACGGCAGTCCCTTATTAATCAAAATAACAGTCCCCCTGGAGTACGTGGAATAGGAGGAAAACTCTCTCACAGCTGCCCACCTGCTCGCAAACCTGGGGATACTACGTGGGCTTAGGTGGGTTTCCTGGAGCATCGCTATTTGCACGTGATGCCGATCTAAATATGCAATCACATTTCTGCATTTTCGGGGGTCATTAAGGCCACGGACATTCCAGGACATTACGGATACAGTAGTCAAAGCGTTATCACCCATGTCTAACACCATATCCCTGAAGGAAGCCCGTTGTCAACGCTTCAGCCCTCAGTCGGACTGTACCAAGTGCCAATCTCTTCACTGTCAAGAACAGTCGCTCCATCCGACCAACCATGCTCACACACATCCGAACTCCAGTACCTGCACACATGCCATGAACTTCATCCGCAACAACCTCTCCACTTCCAACAACGCCCATCCCAACAGTCAAACACCCCCCCTCCCTCCACTCACAGCAACCCAACCCCCGCTCAACAGATCCTCCCCCGACCCACTGAAGCAACCCAAACTTGCCAGTACCATGACCCCTCCCCCCGCCCCAAACCCCACAATCAAGAACCGTAGAAAAACCATGTGGGGAATCCCCTCTTGGGGACATCAGAGGTACGCACCAAACACCCCCACACTCCCCTCTCGACCCGCATATAACATACGGGGAAGACAGAGAAGGTGGGGGTGGTGCCTGGCATGTATTACCCCTGCAGGCTTAAGCCCGTACATCAAACCAGCGTCTCTCATCGCCGCCCCCCAATCCGGGGAAATTACCAAATAGTTCAGGTGAACCGTCCATGCATCAGCTGCTGCCCAGTCCGGGTCCTGCACTGCCATCAGCCTGCTCAATCCAAGATCAATTCCAGCAGCGGGGCAAAGTGTTCGAACCCACACGTCCCTCCCCAGCAAGTCTGCAAAGCAACGAATCAATTATCCATGCCTCTACAGGAATAGCAGGACTGCTCCGGTGGGAGCAGGCCACAAAATCCGAGCCCATCATCAGTTCAAGAACAGGGAGGCAGCAAGTGAATGTTCACAAGGACACAGTCAGGACTCATCGTGCTCGGCAGGGTTCTCACCTGCCTCTTCTTCCTCCTCGTTTCGCCTGTCTCTCCTTGCAGTGCGGAGCTTCTTAACATAGTCCTCAGCGTGCTGCGGGTTGGTAAAAAAATGTTGTTTGCCCTGATGGGTCACCCTGAGTCGTGCCGGGTACAGTAGCGCGTAATCCACCTGCATGTCCCTCAGTTTCCGCTTCACATCCAAGAATTTCCTCCGCTGGTCCTGCACCATGGGCGTGAAATCCGGGTATAAGGAGAACTGTACACCATCACAAGCCAGGTTCCGGTTCGTGCGAGCTGCGCGTAGCGCCGCATCACGGTCACGATAGTTAAGCAACCGGGCGATGATAGGCCGCGGTTGCGCTCCCGGCTTGGGAACCGGACCCAGAGAGCGGTGCGCCCTTTCAACAATAAATTGACTTGAGAAGGCCTCCCTGCCCACTGCAGTGATGAGTATGCGCTCCACATAGTCCTCCATACGTCCAGTGTTGGTGGACTCCGGAACCCCCGTAACGCAAATGTTATTGCGCCTGCTTCTCGCCTCCAACTCCTCATTCTTCGCCGCTATCACTCTCAGGATATTGTCCATTCTGGTTAGGGGCGCATCGTGGGCAGTGGACGTGTCTTCTGAAGTAGAAATGCGCCGCTCCGCTTCCGTCAAGCGCTCCTCGTGGACTTCTAGTTTCTGCGCAACACCATCCATCCTGGACGACAAGCGATCAACCTTGTCCACTATTGTGGCGAAGCCCTGTCGCATCTCCTCCATCAGCACTCGCAACTCCGGGGCCATGGGTGTAGTGGGGGGGTCAGTGCCCGACGGTCCCGGGGCACCGCCGGTCCCCGCCGTGCTGCGCAGCGTTTTTTTTGCGGCCGCAGGTTCAAAAGAGAGCTTGGCTGTTTGTTGTCGTTTTTGCCCATCGTGCTCCGCCTGTGAGCACACGTTGGGTCCGGTAAGAGGCAAGAGTTCCTGTGCTTTTCACCTCCAAACAAGTCCGCTCGACTCTGTAGCCCCCTGCGCGGCGGTCACGCCAGTGGCGGTGTCACTAACTCGGGGAAACAGGCCATCAGTGTCCAAGTGCCCCTCTCGCCCCTCTCGCCCCTACGCGCCCCTACTCCAGCGACTAGGGCCAACCAGCAATGCCCGAGGTGGAAGGCGGGGTAGTGGAGCACCGTAGTACAGCTAGGCAGATCCGGGCCCAAGGAGCACAAATGGGACGGCAGGCGGCGGGGTGCGGGGAGGCCCAGCGCGCCACCCGCGGGAAGCAATACCTTCAGTCCGGGCACTGCCGATGTCCTCCGGCGGTCTCCTGTCGCTCCTCAGGTCGCCGTGCCCGGATGCAGCAGGGTCGCAGAAGAGTTCTGGGGCCGCGGCGGGGATGCGTGGAGAAGTCCAACCCCCTTGCTAGGCCCGGGCGAGTGCTGCCAAGCTCGATCGTTCCTCCTGCGGGTCACCGGAGCAGTGCACAGTGTCCTCTCAGGCTGCAACGGCCCCAGGGGGGAGAGGCTCATCTCCGCTGCCACCCGGTAAGCCTCCAGCAGGCCGCTTGCCCAGCAATCCGCATTCCGCAACTTCGAGGCCTAGCCGCCTGGTGGAGAGCCGCGGCCTCGCGTGGCCCGGTGTCCAGGTCACCTCGGCAGCCCTCCACAGCGGCGCTCCCCGGACAATGTTCCCAGACGCGTAAGTCAGGCGTCGAACCTCGGATCTTCCCCAAAATCGGACAGGTGCTGCAGAGCAGGAAGGTCCACCAGTGCTGTGATTTCTGGGCGTCCACCCGCAAGTTAAAAGGATATATTAAGGATGTTTCTGGCCAGGCAGCCAGAGCCTCACTGAAGTGCGGCCATTAGCTCGTGCGCCCTCTAGCGCCCCCCGCATGGCGCATATAACTGCACACTGTCTGAAGTACCGACAGAGGGGGAAAGGGTTAACGGACCTACACATGCCTCTGACCAAGTCAACAGAGTCAGGCAATAGGTGGGTGCTGCTGGTGGTGGTGGAGGGGCGAGGTCCTGGGGTCGGCCCTCAGCCGTATACTAAGAAACGTACAGCTGCATTTGTGTTAGGAGGGTGGGGGATTCCTAACACGAGGAGGGAAGAGGAATAACAAAAAGAAAGAGGCAGCGACGGAGCGGAAAGATAAGGCGGGCATAATATAAATGCAATAAATGCTGTACAAACATGACGCGGCGTCCATGAATCGAACGCAGTGCTAATAAACAAGCAGAGGGACATGAAAATAAAATGAGTCCATGTGAACAAACATATTTAAAAAACGTAATACCAAACATATCAGGTTCAGTGGCTTGGGAGGGTCCAAAACGCCAAATGGCAGGACTAATTTAGCATACCCATCAATTAAAAGTGGGAATTGAAGACAGGTACTAACAACAATCTACAGAAAAGATGGAAGGCCCTTGCACTACATATACCAGCTACAGCATGCCTCGCAGAGCACCGCATGCGTGCTGCGCTGGGCTTGACCTAAAAAGGCATTGGTAAAGTTGAAAAAAAGCGATGACACACTCAATGCTTAAAGCATCATAGCATTTATTTTTTATTTAAGCTTTGTTGCACAGCACCTCGTGCTGCTGGGCAGGATGTAAAAAAAAAATTGACAAAGCTTACAGATCTCACATTGGCGAAACCTACTAGCTTAGCCAATGCTTCTTTTACTTTTAAGCCTCCACAAACATGCAGTGGGTTACTGACTGCAACTGGAAGCCCGCCCTCCTGAAAACATGCAAACAAAGAATGCCCAGGGTGTATTTTGGCCAGCTGCTGTTCCCGTGGCCCTTTAACACAAGGTACACATACCTGAACTGAGCCGCTCTACACTTAGCAGAATTACAAAACAAACCTGTTCTCAATTTCTTCTCCAAAATATTCAAAAAGTGTTTAAACCACTTGTGCATACTACACATTTATCTACTAGAAACATGATTAAGCCTCCCTGATATCCGTTTTTACAGATTTTTACAGGTAAATACAGACAGAAAACCTTGTGTTTTCTCATTTGTATTTATTTTTAAATGTGGATAAAAACGGAAAATGAATACTTTTTTGAGTGATTATCAATGCTGTCAGTCATGACTGCTTGGCCTATAACCAGGGCCACTGGAGCTATATGGCAAAAGAGCGACACATTTTGCAGCATCATTGAGTAAATAATGCAGCAAGAATAGGCAAATTATGCAGCATAATGCGCACATTTTGTAATAGAATTACTTTATTATTTCATCATTTTTAAACTTGGTAACATGTTCTGGGCCTTGGTTGCATTACATTAGTACCAATTTAATACTCAAATATATCAATAAGCAACAGAAAGGTGACCAGTCCTGCTTTCCAAAGGTCCTTCCAATTCATGGCAATACGTGTTGTTGCATTTTTAGTAACTGCTGAACCCTTTGAGCTAAAAACAATTTTTGTTGGTTAAAATCTGCAGATTATGCGGCAGATGATGAATTATGTGGCAAAATCGGCAAATCTATAACTATGCGATAATCGCTGCAGCTGCACAATCGCATGATTACAGCTGCTCTACCTACAGCTGTGAAGATTGATATGTAAGAAGTTTAAAAAAAAGGAATTTTAGTAAACAGGCTTAAACAACAGTAGATATGAACAACCTTGACACTAAAATGTTTATATTTTCATATACGTGCATTGATTTATCATCTGTGGGTGTTCATATCATTGAAACCTATCAGGCGTTCAGGAATGAATGCACATTTATTGGGTACATAAAGGTGGAAATATGATAGTTTCAACTTCATTTTTCACAAAACCCAAAATAAATATGGATAATTAATTTTATCAAAAAATAAATATGGATAAATACTGGCGGAAGTGTCAAAAAAATAAATACCATAAAACCGGGAGCCTTAGTTATGATGTGCACATCAACTGCGTGGCAAAGCAAATATATTATTGGTCGTTTTCCGTTTTATAGCAGATCTAGAGGCTTTCTCTTCGAAGGCAGTAAAGAAGAAGGAAAGCAACTGGTTGGGCTATCCTTCAAGTTACGATAGGGGGTGGGAGGCAAACAACAATGTGACAGGCAACGTGGTGGAGGCAGGCAGTGAAAGGAAGGGCGTGGTGGTGACACAGGACAAAACATAAATTTAATATGAGTCGGGCGGGAGGGTGTGTTTCAGACAACCTGCAAAACGATGCACTCTTATAGAGTGATACACTGGAATGTTTTTTAAAAAAGCACCTCTGCAAGCATGTGGCTAGTGGAAGGACACAAGCTGCAGGCAGGAAACTGTACTTTGTGCATGTTCTACAGAACGACTAAAAACCGGTAGAGAAAGCAATGGAAGGTGTGCTGACCAATGGGAAACAAGGTAATGAGACTGACATGAAGGCCAACCAATGGTAAGTAATGGGCGGGTTCTAAGCGCCTTTTACTTGTTTTTTTTTTTATTTACAAGAGATTCTGAGATTGCATTGCATGCGAAACCTAAAAAGCAGTGATCCTTTATCCCCTCCGGTCTACAACTGTCTTTCCAGTGCAGTGGGCTGTAAATTACATGCTATTGTTTACAAGTGAACTATCATGGTAGTGGTCATGCCAAGTCACACAGACGTGTTCATGTTTAAAGTAAGTGCATTACTGCCCCAAGGCCATGTTTGAGCTACAGAAAACCACAAAAAAACAAATGTGAACCAAGCTCAAATAGCTCATGCAACCAAAATTATTTTAAGCCCTTAACACATTACTCATTGCTCGACCTGTAGCTCCAGTCAGCTCTGGCCCCAAAACTTGCGCAGAACTATTTATTATTATATATGTAAACATTTGCAGCCGAAACTGTACAGGGAGAACCATGTCTGGTCAAGATGGTGCTCTGCATCAGAGGCGAGGGGAAAGGCGCATTATGAATGCAGCATGTACTATTATTGACAACCGAGGCATGACGAGTGTTTCATGCACAGCAGACACCTTATGCCATCGCCTCTGGGCAGAGCAGAGGCACAACACGTGTCTCCAGGAGCCCGAGACACACCGCCCGGGCCTCTCATGAGGCAGCCACAAACAGCTACGTTTGAAGAGAGAAGCCCGGGCTTTACCTGGCATGGATTGTTCCCTTTCTTCTTCCAGACTCGTTTGCATTCTACACAAGATACTAATCCTTGCTCTGGCATCCACGAGTGGGTGGGAGGAGAGCCCAGCCTGTGATAGTGAACTATCCTCTCGCTACCTAGGAAGAGACCATTGTGTGATATTGGTTTGAAGTTAAAGTTCACGGTGATGACAGGCATGTGCTTTCAGAGTGGCACCACCCCCACCGAGGTTGGTGCCCTAGTGCAGGTGCACCGCCCCAAAGTGGGTGCTGGCTATGCTAAATAACCAATCGCCAGGCTTATACAAGTTTGGGCACTTTAGTCTGTGGCATCAAGGCAGGTGCCTGAAGTGTGTGCACAGAAAAGCTTTCAAATTCGAGCTTTTAAACGCCTAATAAAGAAAGCACGTGTGATATTCTAAAGACCCTTTTTCCAGCTAACAAGTAACTTATGACCTGGGACTGCCTGGAAAACAATCTTAGAACAGGTGGCTCACCCTATTCATTGGGAAAAAAGGATGGGTTTCTCGGGAATAAAGATACTTTTTTCAACACAAATCCTTCTCCTACATACATTAAAGGGGAGGCTCCATCCAAAACGTTTTTGGGACATTCAGTGACCTACAATACAAAATCCTGGTCATTTTTCCCCCACTGTAGGTTCTGGCACTTCTAATCAGCTTCAACAGCTGAAAGTCAACACCCGGCTGCAGTGATGTTGCTCCCTCTTTGCCATTGCCTGGCACATTTCAGATGCGCAGAAGAAGCTTGGTAGCACCATGTGGAACACTTATGCCAGTCAATCGAAATATAATCGAATGACTGAGAGATCTTATTTTTTGATGAAGTTATGCATATTTCTTTCGCCATTACACCTGATTTTCACTTTGGTAGTGATATTTTGTTGTTACCTTTTCTTTACTACTTTTCAATTCATTTCAATGTGTAACTAGATTGTAGTTGAGTCTCTACTAAGTATCTACCTTCTGTTCTGCTCCCATGTCCTTGATGCTTCAAGATAAAGTAAATGAATCCTATAAACAAGGTCACTGGCAAAATGAGTTTCTATGTCCATTCAGAAAGATGTGTTTGCTGCACTTGCTACCTATCTACTGTGTGCTACATAATTACCGAATTCAATATAAATAACTTGTTTGTAGCTCAAACTGACCAAAAGTTATAAATGATATTGATGACTGACTATAAACATCATGCCGTTATGCAAACGTTAACTAGTTTACTCTCAGCAGGTTGTCTTAATTTTTTTGCAGTTTTATACTGCGAAAATTCGACACAAAGGTATTGGAGTACTTTACATGAGCACCAGTTACGTTCAGGGCACCCAACCTAAAAAAATAAGTGGGGGGACGCTGACGTCACGAGAGGAAGTGACGTCACGAAAGGTGGCTTGCACTCAGTTGCACTTTATAGTTATCGAGGTCCGGTAAAATAAGTGGTGGGACGCCGTCCAACTGCGTGGTACCCCGACTCGAGCCCTGGTTACGTTACACAAGAACATGTTTTTTGCTTTTCGGTATGGGGAGATTAAGGGCCTAATTACGAGTTCGGTGGTCCATCGACCAGCTGAACCTGTGGTGGTGGTCCAGCCACCACCACAGGTTCAGCCACCGAATTACGAATACGGCGGTGGGACTGCCACAGGACCACCGGGATGATGGATCCCGCATTGGTGGCTGGGCGGTCAGAGGCCCTAAAATGCTGGCGGTCCTGCTGCGGCATCACCAAGAAAATTGGGCGCTTCCTCACCGCCACAGTTTTCATGGCAGCGAGGCCACCATGAAAACTTTGGCAGTGACGGAACAAAAAGGGGGCAGTTGTCTCAGGGCCAAGGGGTGCCTGCAGGGGGGGACATGTGCCCTCCTGTGCGCAGTCAACCCCTTGCCTGCTCGGCATGGACTTTATAGTCCATGCCAAGGAACAGGCTTTGACGTTCTCATTGCAGTGCCTTTTTAATAGGCACCACCATGGGATCCCTAAATGACCACCCGCAAGACTACGAGATTACTCATAGTCTGGCCGGTGGCCGGCAGTCGAGTTTGGTGATCCTGGAGCGGACAACCCTAAATAATTTGCTCAGACTCACAGGATGCAGAGCTGACTCTGAGGCTGGAACCTAGCCCCCTATTGCCAAACTCTGTAGCTCTGACCGTTACGCCACATCCTCAACTCCTCAGATTTATTTTAAATAGGTGACAGATTTACAGAGGCAGTCTGCATCAATTCCTAGTATGGAAGGTGTTCTTTTTTTCACCATTCACACAAATTTGTATTTACTTCACAGGGGCGATTCTCGAAGCAGCAATTATTTCAAATAAGGGCAAAACACAATCTATTTTACTCTGGGAGGTAGAGATGGAAGTGCTGAAAACGGTGCTGCTGTGCTTTCATGCAGACATTATTCATTGTCGGTGAATAACATTATGCTGAATGCCTGAATTTTTCTTCCTTAAGAAACCTATGTGTTTTTATAGCCCCGGGAACCCTTTTGTATCAATGAGTGTTAAAGTGTCAAAATAGCTCCACAGTAATTTCACAGAACGAGATACATAATTTTCCTTTCTTCATATGATGTACCTTCCCTTGCTGCATTGTTTAGTCAACAGTTCTGCATGGCTTGGTTCTCCCCTGCTGCATGATGCTCGTGCCTTGGCTATAATGGCAAATACACGCGGGTAAATCATACAACAGGGCGGGGGAGGGAGAGCCATGGTATTGCAATCTGAAGTGAAATAGAAATGGGTCCTTCAAAGTACAGGCAGCCGGAGGAAATGGCTCATGTTGCTGCATTTAAACCCTACAAGAAAGTAGAGATGATGGGTGCTGGAGAGTAAAAGGATTCTTTGATGTGCCAGAGATCAGACCAGGTGTGGGATGGCTGGGTAATTGCAGATGCCAGCCAGAAGAGATGGTCTCTGATGTCAGAAGAGTTCTCACTTATCTTTACTCTCTGCTTTCAAACTCCACAGAACAGTGTCTTCCTAGGACTGCCCTCAGGAACGTTATCCGGAGACTGATCAGAAGATCTCTGCTTCACTTTCACTGGTCCTGTTCCATCCTTTTTTAGCCCCTACCATTATTCCGCCGCAGAGCGCCCATGTATTGAGTCGCAGCCAATAGGTGCTCGGATAACTGATGGTGGTGCTGCTAAGCAGAGGACGAAGAAGTGCAGCAAGTCCGCATTTTAGTGCTGATAGACAAAGCAGAACGGATTTACAAACAGCTCTGGTCGGGTTTTTGTTCCACATTCGCATAGAGAGATTAAAAAGACATATATAGCCTCATCCAGGCTTGATCCTGTACCCCGGCCGTCCAGAATGTTATAGCTTGTACATTAGCATCCTGGGTGATCACGTAGCCTCAATTCTAACATGTCTAAACAGATCAGCTTCCCTACTCCAAATATCGGCTCACAACCCCCTGCAACAAACATATCCATCACAGAGACATCATTAAAATGCATGATCTGGCAGCCTGGAAGAAGACGCCCCAGCCCTGACTCACTGGCAGGCTAGACTTTGGAAAGCAATCATAATGGAACGAATGGCAGAGATTTCTCGAGATAATTTTAAAAATGTTGAGGCCAGCTGGAGACCATTGGTCCCATATCTATCCAGGGGTATCACAGTGTCTGCATGCCCCCCCACAGTTAGAGCACTTCATCTCTTCCAGTTTTAAGGATGGGCAGGCGCGTACGGCGGCTCACCAATGACAGATAGACAGGTCCTCTCATGCTTGTCCTATCCATTCACACACATACATCACAGGTGGCAGCGTCCAATGGGGAGACCGTTCCCTGTCTCGGGACAAGAAGACAAACCCTAGAGTCCGACATCTCGTCCGCTGCCTTGCCTCCCTCTTCCTCTTCTTCCCTTCTTTGACTTTCCTTTTTCCCACCACCTAGTCAGTGGTGACTGGATGCAGTTGGGTTAGGGCAGGAATGGCAGGGGGAGGTTGTGGGGTTCTTAGATTTTATTTTTCCTGTATCAGAAAGTTGAGCACTAAAAAGTGCGGATGTGTGTATGATTACTCCCAGACTGAAAGGCAACTGTAATCTCACAATGGCTTCAGCATGGCTAGCGGGACAGATGTAATATACTATACTGTACGTTTTTGTTCTTGAAAATGCTCAATAAAAAGAATTTTGACAACAAAAAGAAATGCATGAACTGGGTACTGGCAAGAGCCAGGACATTTTCTGAAATTGGAGTGTGGTCGTCAGACACAACAAGTAGAAGCAAGGATAACCCAAGGCATCTTTGATCTTCTGAGCTGAGCTAGCACACGTCAGCTGAGTGCTCCAGTTCTGCACAGCAAGTCTGGATCAATGGACACTTTTTGTGCACCAAGGCCACTTGTGGTGTTGATGGTCCTTTGCATCACTACACCAGGCTGTGGTTCATAGGTGCCGTCAAGGAACAAAGGGAAGGGCCTTACAAACGAGAAGCAAGAAAGGTAATTTAAGCACATGAAGTTGGATGCATGATGTTACAACGCAAGCCATTACAACGCATGCACCATTATAACGTAATTTACTATTCTAACACCGCAGTTGCTTACCTCAGGAAAGGTGCTGGTCAGTGAGGCATATGTGTTGTAATGGCATGAGTTGTAATAGCATGCGCTGTAACAGAACTTGTGTTGTATTGGCTGCATTGTAAAGGCAATGCGTTGGAATGCCTGCGTTATAACGGATGTTTCCCCATGAAGTTAGAGTGTGCTTGCCAGGCAGAGTAACCATGCAGATCACATTAACCTGTTGATCTTAAGCACCCGCCCTTTGGTATAGGATAGAGAAGGCTTTTTGATGTTATATGGCCATGTCTCTGGATTCCTTGGGCATGATGGGGGCTTTGACACCGGCAGGTCAGAAGCACAACACAACAGCAGAGTTTCAGTAGGGTATCAAGCTTAGCCCTCACCTTGAAAAGGCTCCACATTCACAAAGCAACATAACATATTCCATGCAGTAGGAGTTGAAGGAGAGATATGCTCAGGCATCAGCAGCTGCGATTAGAAAATCTACCCAAGCAGGTTGAGGCAAATTCTCCCTCCACAAACCAGGATCCCATGTAGTGCAGTTCCACATAGCTCCCGTACTGGTGCCTACAGGAGGCCAGGTAGATACACAGTCCAGGGGTCAGCTCTAGCAGGATAAAATGTGTAAGTCCTTTAGTAGGTAAGAAGGGGACTGGAGCAAAAAAGGACAAAGGAGCCAGAGGAAGGAAGGAAAGGTGGACTGTGGCTGATCCTGTTATTTCTCTTTACGCTGCAGCCATCCTCTAGCTCAGTGTTTCCCAAACTGTGTTCCGCGGACCCCTAGGGGTCCCTGACACATTCCCAGGGGGTCCACAGGCAGCAGTTTTAAAAGCACTGCAAAGTATCTTGTTTAATTAGCAGTTTGCAAAAAACAATAAAAGTGTCAAGATGATGACAGTGATTAATGTCCCTGCTGGGAAGACATGAGAGTTTTGTCCAGTGGCAGCTTTGACTTAATTAATGTAGCACAGGTGGTTAATATGCCTACTGCAAAGAATGTGTACCATGCATTTTAAAAAACAGTATTTTATATGCATAGGTCAGTGGGTTACTGCTTTTGTCAGAGTGATTCTTTAGTTACAGGGCAGTTCTTAAGTGGCAATCGTAATCTAGCAGAGGGACCTATAAATTGTCATCATAGAGCTGCTTGCAAACTGCAAGGTGCAAGTTAGTGAGTTATGTTTTTCCCAGTCTGTCATTATCCTGATGCGGCTAAAAATGTTTATTTGGGTGGAAATAAATTTTTATTGTTAAAGCCAATGCTAACCACTGTGTTATGTTCTGAATCCTGAGTTTGTGCTTCTCCAGACCAGCACTCTTTAAAAATGCCTACCAGTATGAATGACAGGTGAATTCTACACCTTGTAGTCCCCTTTACCTTATGTAACATTTTCTATACACTGATGGACACGTATGATTCACTGTCTCTATATGTGTGTGATGTAAAGTGCTCTGACATCATACAATGGTATGAAAGATGCTATAAAGAAATTAAATACATGTGACAGAGGGGCTATGAGGCGATGGGAGGCACTGTTGGAGGGTGATAGTGGGGGAATCATTGTAGAACCCCCAGAAAGATTGTCATATTCTTGTGCATAGTCAGGTCTTCATTTACTATTCTTTAAAAGCTAATACAATTCCATATATAATGATAAATGTGTTGTAGAATGCATCATTGTTTCCTACATTTCTTAGGGGGAGAGCCTCCCAAAGCCCCCTTTGTAGAGGTCAGGCTCACTCACTGCACCTGGTGAGCACCGTATTGGGACTGGTCTGAAATCATTTGCCAGGGCGGCTTTGGGTTTACAGTCTGACCCTTGCCGGAGCAGGAGCCTTGTACTGTGAAATAAAACCAACCATGGAAAAGTTAGTCACGGAGATGCAGCACCAACTTTCCCATTAACCTTTTTCGTTTTCTTGCAAATTCTTTCAATATAAAATACAACAGAAGTGGTGGAGAGTGTCGCTAGCCTCCTTGGCTTAACAACACACTCCACCACTTCAGAAACGCAGGGCTGCACCATATTTACAAGAATATGGTGCAGTCCTACTTTTCCCCTGCACTGGCGCTACACTTAAGAGGGGAAGATTGTTGATGTGCAAGAAGGGTGACCTTCCTGAACATAAACAATGCAAGGTGATTTGCAAAAACGAGGAGAAATGAAGCATTTCTCCTTGTTTCGAAAAGTTAAGACCAGGTTTTCCCTGGTATTAATTTTGGTGCTGCTTCCTATTTACACTGCCCTCGTAAATAGGGGGCAGTGTCAAAATCAATGGGTGTTGCAGGAGAATCGCCCACCGCAACACCCACTGCCCACCCCTTTCACGCTAAGCATTCAGTGAAAGTGGATCTTATTTACAAGGCACCGTTAAGTCACGTTAAGTGGCTTAACGTTGCCTTGTAAATAAGGCACAGCCCCTATCGCCACGGATACGTCTCAAAAAGTGATTTCCCATGGTAATAGGGGCTTGTAAATATCTCGCTAAAATCATTAGTAATTCGAGTATTTGTTTGTGTGCATACATGTGTTATTGTTTTCCAAATTACTGTTTTAATGTTTGAAATTTAAATCCTACAAATTGCTTGGGGGTCCCCGGCTTCCAGTGGTGACTCAATGGGGGTCCTCAGGAGTCAAAAGTTTGGGAACCACTGCTCTAGCTTATATTTAACTTTTATACAAACATAGGTTCAACATCATCTAGAGTTATTGTAAATGCATCTACGTGGAAGTTGAGTGCGGTCTGTCTGCCATCTCTTCTCATTCTGTTTCATGTCATTGTTGCAAACTCAATCCAAAAAATATTTAGATATATTCACATTCACTGGAAGAAATTTACACCAAGAGCAGGTTGCTATTGCACCTTAAAATTATACAACTACTATCATCAACTAGGTCCTAGGTAAAATGGTCTCTATGCTTTGGGGGTGTGTACGAGCTAAGGGGCTCCCTTTCCCTGCGTACACCAAGACAGTGACAAGGGAGTATTAGGTATGCAGTTTGGGGCCCTCTTGTTATTACGGACACCTAAAACTGAGGAAATAATTAGCGATTACAATAAGGACAAAAGAAAAATGACAAGGTTGAAATAGTCAGCAGTCAGTGAGAGACTTTCATCCTCGTAGCTGCACCATTCCCAAAATAAACTTGTGTTGAGGACTTGTTCTCTAGGAGGGGAGTCCTGCTCATTCAATTGGTTGAAGTTTCATTACGGTCCATCTGAAACCCAGCCGCTGCAGAGAAGGGGCCCATTCGAGCAATGTGGGAGTATCACATTTTAATTCTATTATACATTTGGAAGGGTTGTGATCAGTTTAGATGACAAAAGAGAACCAAAAAAGAAGGGATTGAACCTTTTCAATGCCCACGTAATCAGAAAGCATCCTTTTCCTACCGGTGCCTGGTTCTGCTCACTGTGTAGCAATCACCGGCTAGAGAAGACCTATGGGTGCTATCAACTTTTTTCTCTGAGGTGGGACAGGAAGCTTAGAACGCCCTGGTCAGAAGCATTAGTCTGCACAATGAAGGCTAACAGAAACCTGGCACCTGCAACATGTGTGTCTTACAAAGTGGAGAAGTGTGGCTCAATGGTTAGAGCGGCAGACCCTGATGCAGAAGTCTGGTCCGGTACCAGGGTTCGATTCCCGCCTCTGCGGGTCTTGGGCTCAATTTCCTCGAACCTGATAATTCTCGCCTTGGTGCCTATTCTAATCATGAATCAAACTCTGCAACTCTGGGCAATAGCTTGCTTAATCTCCACAACAGCCCCAACAACGCTAGGATGCCTGGCTTCACCTTGGGGGTGCCCAGGAGTGGGCACTTCACAGGGAAAGGCCAGGAAGGGTTCCTCAGCGGTATTCGTACAAGTGCCGAGAGGCCTCCGGGTAGTCGTGCGCTATACAAGTACTTCTACATCTACATTTATAAAGGCCTGTTCACAATGTGCGGGTAAAATTTAGTTTCTTGAGTTACTTCTAGGATGTTGTTGATTCAATAAGAGCTCCTATGTAATTGCGAGTCGAGTAGGAACCTATCATGACAAAAAATTACTGCACATGGATCTGGGTGGTTGGATTCTCCCAGTGCATTATGGTGTGGTATTTACCATAGAGAGGTCAAACATTCTGCCATCCTCTATGACTTTTACTCACTGACACAGGCTTCAGTCTTTTCACATGAAATGCCTTGTATGGTTAAGGAGCAGGGGCGGCTCCTCCATTAAGGCGGAGAAGCATCGCCCCAGTGCCCCTAGATCGGTGGAAAAAGGAAAAATAAAATGATAATAATTTGTAGCTACGGGGTTGGGTTATGGCGGGCGGGGCAAGTGTCACAGCCTGGGAGGAGGAGTGGGTTGTGCACAATAAGTGCGCATGACAGTTTGGCCGACCGTCTTGGGCCAGTCAAACTGTCATGCGCACTTAGCATGTTTTCCACCTGGCTGTAATACACAGCCTGGGTGGAAAACATGCAAAGGCTCCCGGTCCCATTCTGAGCGCCGAACTACAGCGCTCAGACCAATCACAACACTGCTAACAGCAGCATTGTGTTTAGCTTAGGGGAGCCTGTGGGCTTCCTGCTTCTGCTACTCCCAGGAAGAGAAGCAACGATGGAGGGGAGATGGCGGCCATGAAGAGGTAAGTGGGTTCTTTTTTTAAATATATTTTGTTTTTTCACCCCCGGCTTCCCCCCGTTCCTTGCTGTCATGCCCTGATGTCCCACTCGCGAAGAAGTTCTAATCGCCTGAGCACTATATAAGACGCATCACACCAACGGAACCCCGCTTTGCGTTCTAGCGTCTAGCCCTCTCTTCCGGGTGTTCTGTCCCCGTAGGATTTGCCTGACTTCCGGTCTTTGGTCGGTTGTTTCCTGTTTTTGGTTCTCTGCCTCCTCCGTGAGGGCGTTCTGTTCTGCTGTAATCTGTGGCCTTCCTCGTTTGGTTACACCTCCGCGCTGACGCTCTTCAATCTGGTGTCAACGTATTCTGTTACCTACTTGGGAGTCCGTACAAACACGTTTGGTGTAATTTGTGTTTGTTTTCCTTATTTCGTTGTTCCGTTCATATTCCCCGCCTCCTAGTGCTCCGCCCGGCAGCCGGGTATTTCCCTGCCATCCGGCCGGGCACAGCCATTCCAAATTGCGTGGACCAGTGTGTGGTGTGTTTCAAGGCTCAACTACTAAGAATCACGGTAACAGCGCGTTTGCACTGCCTCTCTATATATATATATATATATATATTGTGTGGTTACTGTGGTAGATGACTAATTGTGATATATTCTGGCAGATTGTAACCTTGTACATACTTCAAAGGAGAGGCTTGCACAAAAGCATCTCGCCTTGAAATAGAAATTGGATGTTCTTCAAGGTTTCTCCATAGAATAGCGGGGTGAGAATTCCAAACCACTTACCTTCACATGTTATCATAGAGTGGGATAGAGTACTTACTATCTTTTTGTCTTGTTGTGAACAGAAAACGAACACCAAATTTCTACCCACCAGCAATATTTCAAGGTCCATATGATTAGCTGTGGTAGGTGCTGTTTATGTATATAAGTAGGCATTGTGCATATACACTGTTTTGTAACCAGGTATAGATAGTAATCTGTTCCTTCCCTTACAGCCTGTCTTCTGCATCAAGTGTCCACACTGACGTCCACAGTCAAGACCTGTTATTTTCCCCGCCTTTCCTTGTTTTATTTCCCTGTTTTCCCCTGCCGTGCCATTCGATACTCTAGAGTCTGATAGAGTCGGAAGGCCTTAGGGGAAGGCTGAGGACTATTCTCCAGATTCCTGACGCTCCTGCGGAACCAGCCTGGAAACCATTACACTTGCCAGCCTCCACTGAGCGGACACCATGCCAATAAAATAATTGGCATTAATTGACATAGATGATATTATTCAGAGCTATGTAGAAAACAAACTCTCTTGAAAGGAAGTCTCATTTATCACAGTCTGAGCTTCTGCTAAGACATCAGCTGTTGTTCATGGGCCAGGATCTTATTCCCAATGGGATCCAAGGTGGCTTCCTGGATAGTACCAGAATATAAACCAAACCCACCCCTGCCAAAAAGTTTAAAAGTGGTCCCCACCCACCCCCCACCAGCAGGAGGCCATGACTAGAATGGGGTCATGGAGGCATGGGTTGGTCATTGATACCCACCCTGATCTGAATCAGCCTCTTAGCCAGCAGCCAACTGAGAAATGCCCAAGTGGCTGATTTCCCTCTGCAGCCCTGTGAGTGGGCTCCTTGAAACAGGAAGCAGCTTCAAATTAAATTATATCCCTTTGCAAGGAGACATATTTTTTGACATTGTGAATCTAGCCAGTTGCTGTTGAAATGGCTCTTTTAGTTTTCATGGTGCAGTTCCATGGTCCTGGTAGCTTGCAGAGATGGTGCCACTGGCGGCCAATTTGTTTCAAGTTAACTGGCCTTGGAGTGGGTACAGGATATCCTGAATAAGCAATCGGTTGTGCATCAAGCCCCGCTGGATGGTTGGGGACTCTCACATAGGAATAGTGTTCAGATTAGTTGATTTCTGGTTGGGGGGTTTAGTGTCTTCCCATGGCAATGCACAAAGAGATTTGCAGCCCAAAGTGTGTAAGTTGTAAGAGTTCGGTTTCTAGGAGCTTAGTCTTACTTTACAGTCAAGAGCCCAGAATGACTGCTAGGAAAGAGAACCCTGATATTGGTACATATTGTGGTACTATCCATAGAAAAGTTTGTGTGGGCAGTTTTGTGGTGGTTACCACAACAGCTGCGCATTCGGGTAGCTCATTTCTATCCTCTGCTTCACTTTCAACCTGCACTGAAAGTTCAAAACTACAAATGTGTATGTTTGTATTTCTGTCCACTGTGGTGTGTGCCCTTCTGTGTACTGGATGTGGGTTCAGTAAATTAAAGGGGGTTACTTCAATTAAAAAGCATTGGTATAGCCAATAGGTCTCACCTTTGGGACCTTATAAGTGTTTAGTCATGCAGCAGTTTATGTTGTTGCACCAAGGATATTGTGCTGGATAACTAAACACTTATAAGGTCCCAAAGGCGAGACCTATAGGCTATGCCAGTATTTGTTAATACACTGTATCCACAGTCCCCTCTGACCATGGCTTGTGGTCATGCACACATGGAACAGTTCAGAGTTCGCTCCACTGTTTTTAAAAACTGCAGTTTGATCTTTGCTCTATACTAATTCATGAGTAAATGCGCACTGATTTTTAGATTTGCACTACCAGGATTTTGGGCCACATATATTTTCGCTGCCAAGGTGCACTTACATGAAATGTGAGTTCACCTTTGGTTTACAGCAATGACACCAACACACTCCACATCCACTACACTCACTGCTTTTGAAGACGATGCACGTCACCCTCCGGTAGGCCTTGTCCAGCTCCGTTCTCTCCTCTGCATCTTTAACCCCTTCCATGCTGATGACGAACCCCAGCCGTCATGCACTACGGTGCTCGTGTGCTGATGACGGCTGGGGTTCGTCACTGCCCGCCCCTGTTCGTGTTGTTTACAGCACACCAGGGGAATCGCGGCCGCATGGAAGGGGTTAAACACCTCCTCTGCTTCTAAGGTCAGGCTACTGAGGAAGGGCAATATGTGACTGTGATTGGTGGATCTGGTGAAGTTGGAAAGATACAGAAGACGTGTGGTTGGTGTTTGAATTTTCCTAAAGCCAGATTGAAGGGGGTTGTATATGGTTGTAGAGTGGTTGTGTGTGAACTGTGTGAGGGTGTTGATGTCAAGTCCATCAAATGTACACTTCTGATGGAATTAGCAGAGAAAGGGCACTGGTGCATGTCTGCCCATCTGAAGGACGTGGCACCAGGGTAGACCACTCTCTATCTAGATCACATAACACAAAGGAGCACCATTCTCTGCGTGTGACATGTCCTTTGCCTATGACATCACACACTTGTGCAGCACTCAGCTTGTGTTGTGACTTCCCAAGAAGATGTCTTTCTCCTCTCTGTCAATGAAATCACACACATGCATCCCATTCTTTGTCCTGACACCACACGTCCTATTCCTACCATACCTCACATGTTAAGTGACAATAAAACAGACCAGCTCAAGCTTAGAGTGTCGTCATAAGGATGTACGTGTACCTACAATGTGCAGAACTAACATTCGGGTATAGGGGTCTAGTTTTCAGGTTTAATCATGATTGTGTCTTAATTTGTTTTAAACCTGAATTCTCAAATTTTTTATGGCATATCTAGGATGATGTATTGTTGTCGTGTTTAGAACCATAACATTGTTGTCCGGCACTACGTAGAGAATCACACTTAACATTTAAAAGGACACTGGTAACTTCGAAAACATCCCCTGGGTCCCATTCATTATTTTTGCATTTTATAAAGACTTATCTACACACCACCACGTGATTAGATTGAATAATTTGTATAGTGCACACTACAGAGACAGATCTGTCTCTCGGCCCCTGAAACAACAGGAATGTATAAAACTAAACGCAGTGGTGTCACAAGGATGAAAGGCCGGGTTGACCCTGCCGAGATTTGAACTTGTCATATGCAGGATAAACACAGATCTTTGCCGAAGCAGTTGAGCTGTCTATGCTGTCTCCCATTCCAAGTAAGCATGCCATCCCAGATGTACTCTTTTTAAAGGTGACCTAGACTATTGCAGGGTATTTCATGATAAGGTCTGGCTACTGTCACCATTAGATGCGACCTACCTGCACATCAATACAACACACCGGGGAAACAACACACCAAATTTAGAAAAGGACTTTGGCTTGGTCCTTTCCAACCACTGGGTTGTTACGGTGCATTGCCAGATGCGCAACACCCACTGGGCTCTATTGCTGTAGAGTGTAGACCATATGGACACTCACAAGACAGTTTCTTGGTCTAAATGACAGTTGTTTGTTATCCGATTTAACGGTGCTCGTTGTATCGACCTTGAAAGGGTAAACAGCTGAGTCGAACCTGCGACCATGGGCTCAATCACAGATCCTGTAATGGAAAGATCGGTCAAAAGAGCCACCAAAGCTGGCTACTGACTGTCTTTCTCGCCCTGCTTGCACCAGGTTATGTGGCTGCAGCGCTGTAGGTCTTCTGAGGGAGGAGGAAAGCTCATGAGAAAAAACAGATGGCCCCTGCGCACGCGGCTGCTTGCAGAGGGAGAGCACAGAAAGCATCTCAGCAATGCAAAGAGCCTGCAAGGAATGGGATTGCTTTTGCTGAAGCACGTGCCTGAAAGCTCATTAGAACTAGAAGAAAAGAACAAGATGGCGTCGGCCTGTCCAGATGGGCCGTCCTAAAAGTGGACAAGGCGGTAACCGAAAAGCCCGGTTTTCAATCACGTGCCAGCGTTTAACATAAACGATGACGCATCCCAATTGAAAACAAGGGAATGGCTTAAAGTCCCCGACAAAACTGTATTGATTCCAAAAGGCCCTTGCATGGCGAGAGTAGAGCATATGCGCTGCTAACTCCAGGCAAGACCTAAAAAGGATCATTCAGGTTCGTTTTTGATTTTACTACCGTCCTGGGACTGGACTTATCCTCTTATAATATTGCTTTTTTATTGTTGCATTGTCTGCTGGGACATATGTATGGTGCAACTTTCAGCTGGTATACTGATTAGTGGTTTTTTTAAGCATGGCACATGCCCCCCGCCCCCTCCATCTCAGGGAAGGGAGGTTCCATGTTCTTTCAGAGTTCAGCTTGTGCAGTGTTGTGATGATGCAGGGGCATCATTTTCATGTGATTTGTTTTACTTTCAATATATACATGCTTATAATCCTCTATAGTGCATTCTTTCTTTTGCAGTAATGATTTGTTATCGGTTCTTTTGTTATCAGGAAAAGCTGTGTCTGTGTAATAATGGCCACATATGCTAATGCCTAGATGGGTGCACACTTTGATAATACACTGCTTACTTGCAGATGATCTTCATTACTCCAATTATCCTTTCTCGTCCCAGTACTAATTAATTGAGGCGTGTCCACCACCTACGAAGTGACCTCCTACAAGGTGACTGAGGGAAAGCTCACGAAAAGGCTTCCTTGTGACTTCTTTGCGCCCGCCTCTGAGGATCCTCCTCTCACAAGGGCCATAAAAGTGGACATAGACCCCCAGATCCTACTGCAATCCCCAGGTAGTGGGGATCGAGGTTGTGATCGCTGTAAGGGCTGGTGGTCCTTAAGTGCTGCATGGGGATGGGTAATGTAGATTACTGGCAAGTAATCCACCCATTACCTGCTCAACCCTACCCTATCTCAGTATTTACTAATTTAGGATAAACCAGAGAAGTAATTGCACATCCCTATCACTACCAAACAGCTACACAAGATGTCCGCCAGAAAGGAACACAGTATGACAAACGTAATACCAGAGGGAGCGCAGAGTTGCTGAAGCCTGAAAACCCTCACAGAGACCACGGCATACTCTGGCCCGAACTACGTGAAACCATGGATCCTGAAGATCAACAAGCCTACCCTGTCTTGACAAACGAAGACTAAGTGAAAGCACCAGTCCCACAATTTGGAATGGGAAGCATACGCCCAGAACAACTAGCATAAGAATGGAAACTGAATGGAGAGACAGCATCTTACCAGGAAACTGAGGGACAATATCAGACAAGGCTGGTCAACAAACTAAAGCCCTGCTGGGGGAATCATTTCACAGCCCAGCAGCAGACCATCATCAAAAAAACGGAATGAAACTAGACAAGGAATCTATGATCCAACTCCGCAAGTACAGGGTCGGATTGGGAAGGCAGGTAGTCTGGTTTTGGCTGATAGGCCGGTGCCTTATAGCCACCTTGAGGACGGTTTTTGGGAGGCTCAGTCAACTGGCCCACAAAGCCTTCTGTGCTTTCCCATTTCCCTGCTGTGCAGTCACACTGAGGTGGGGTGTTGGGGGAGGGGGAGGGAGTGCAGCAGCATCCAGGTAGTTGGAGGGGGGAAGTACAACAGCATCAGGGGTGGGGGCAGATGGGCCATCTTCACCTTAGTCACACCCTCCCCCACCTGATCCAGGCTGTGGGCCAGGTGTTGCACTGCCTCTTGGGCCATTCACACCTCAGCCCCCCATGTATCGGACCAGACCAGTAGCAGTGTTTTCCCCTGACCCCTCCCTGCCAGGCCACCACAGTCAGGCCATAGTAGGTGGGGGGAGTAGGAAGTATGCATGGACCTCGATGGAGACCAGGTATTGTCACCTCAGCCCCGGTGTCTATAAGGCCTTGATAGAGGGGGGTGCCTTTGCTTAGGCCTCGCTGTGACGCCACTTTTACTACAGAGAAATAAAGAGCAGATGTAAACGACAGAGTCTCAGCGTCGGCTAAGCATTCTGCTTAATCTCCCAAGGCCTAAAAAATGTGTTTGACCTTGTGTAATGTAATTAGCGCACATGTAAATCATTCCAATGCATTTGGGCAGAGATCAAGCTATATAAAACTGCACAAACACAAAATATCCGGGTAGATTCTGCAAAGGCCCAGGCTTGACAATTAAAGAGGACTCCTATAAACGTCCATCTTCATTTTCACCTGACTTTTCTGCCTTTGTCTAGTTAACTATCGGTCACAGCTCATTAAGGCAGGTTTAGTGCAACTTTTCGTGCCAGTCAGGACATTAAACTGCTGTCAATCTGGTATAAAAACACCCAGGTGACAGCCCTAGCCAGATCAGGTGTTGTAGTCCTGTGGCCATTGTATTTCACCTTCCTTGCCCAGCCAAACTGCAGTGCTTCTAGTTTTCAGCAATGTTACTGGCTCTATAAGCTATACAATGATTAATTTAACAAACATTTAATTAAAAATTCGTTCAACGAGACTGACCAAAGGGAAGGGCCGATTTTTTGGGAGTGTCGGGCCTAATTGTGATCCCAATCCTACCCTGTACAAATCATACAACTGCCCCCTAAAGAAACTCAACAGGCAAGATCAGTCAGAACAAGTTACATACCTTCCACTCCTCTAAGTCAGACCCTTAAGAGGATGAAAAGAAGAAAGGCTATTTCAGCAATGTGATGAGAACACTAGAAAGGTGAATAGAGCCAGCCTGTGCACTCATGAACCGCAGTGAACACGAGAAAATAACGAACACTGCAGGACACTAACCCAAGTAGGCTACAGAAGAGGTTGGCGAAATCCTTTCAGGTAGGAAAGATGTAAAAGGAGAAATATGATTCTCTCCCACGTCCCCTCATGCCAGGGAGGAAAAAATAACATTTGAGAAGCTAGAACAGTGGGAACCAAGTCCAAGCAGGAAATTAAATCTGATGAAGGATTCATTGTACACTGGTACAATAGTCCTGGGATGACACGGGCCAACTTTAATAGCTGCATGACATGAACCAACTGCCCCATAACTGTCCGTGCAGTCTATAGGAAAAACTCAACAGTGGTTCAGGCCTAGAATTCATTTCTGTGCAGACTCGCCATTTCAGTGCAGACTCGCTACACAACATAAAGGGACAGCCTAACAAGGAGCGAGGCACATGGGCGTCCGCATGTGGGGAAAAGGGGGTACTCCCCCATTCCCCCGCCCCAGATTTTTCACTTGCTCTTCAAAAACATTAAAAGAACGGGCTGCTGGTACAATACTGCCAGCGCAATCTTAATTTTTTTTTAAATTATGCCCCCCTAAAAAAAATTCTGCAGAAGCCCATGGAGAAGCCCTAAAGTTTATGGTGCCTGGTTGTTGCAACCCATCGTAAAGAGCAACCAGGGAGGAGACTGGGTAACAGCAGGTGTTCTGATGCAGGTGACAATGAAGGGGGCTACCAGGGGTGCCTTGAAGCTGATGGTTCCAGCCATGAATGGTGTCAAGCACACTGCATCATCACTGGCCCCGCCAGTGTCTGGTAGCCAGAAAGAGTTAATTGCAGGACCACCAGCTTGAAGAATGGGAATCATTTGTTGGTCTTTCCTGAGTGAAAGATGCTTCTTCCCAAAGCTGATACTTCCCAACAGACTTAGTTCCTACCTGATCTGTCGACTCCTTGTGTGTTGAAGGAACAAAAACAAACATTGGGGAAGAGGAAGACGGAGAAGTAGATTAAAGACAGATTGTGCCGCTCTAGGTGACTGATGAGGCCTGTCTTTCCACAGTCACTGTCTTCTTCCAGAAGTGAGTAGGCAAATAATCTAAAAACTAATTTAAGTGGTAAGAAATGCATATTGCAATAATTTAGCTTGCTGCAGTGGGGTATTGCTGCCAATATTCCAAATTGAAAAGTTATAAAAATGAAGTTTTCTCTCCCATTATGCCAGAATTGCCATGTACGGCCATCCTTTTATATGCTTTAAAAGGTAATGCATTAGAAAATACAACGAAAAATGTGTAATATAATGACCATTTATGGCACTGTAAAAAGAAATCTAGGGTGAACCCCACCCAGCCCCGTTGCAGTGGTTGGGCTCGCTTGCTGCACTCACTTGACGCGTAGTATGGGGCTCCTCCAATGAAACTTGCCAGGGCTACTGTTGGTTTCCAGCACAACCTCACTTGATATGAAAAGCTCAAGTCCGGCAAAGCATACCAAAGGTGGCCAAGTTTTCACGTCACAGGTCCTGAACACAAGAAGAGTGGAAGTGGAAGTCAGAATAGTCAACGCCTAAACCTCCAGCTCCTAGCCCCGGGGTGTGGGGTCAGAGCGCCTAAAACCTAATCCGCAAACTGCAGACCGAATTGGAGCAACAATATATGTCAGAATGGTCAAGATACATAAAACATCGTCTAGTCCCACAAAGGAACACAGGAGGAAAACCTAATGGTTAAAGTCTACTCTGCGACCTACAAACTCAGTAAGGAACATAATGAGAAGAGAGCATTCAAGTTATAAACCACAAAGATCAAACCTAGCCCAGAGCACTAAAGGAAATCACTACACTCCAGGCCTAACCCCATCTTAATTCACTATCTCCAAGCCCAGCAGAGAGCACCCACAGAGTCTTAAGTGTCTGTGGCCTGATGCACAAACCCATGTCTATTAGGGGGTACAAGAGAAAACCAACGTTAAGTGGAACTATCACCTTAAATTCCAAGACCGACAGGAGCACAAGAGTTTTTTAGAGCGCAAAGATCTAAAGATCTAAAGTACAAAAGAATCCCCGGCCGAAGGCACTCTCATAATCAAGAGTGGCCATAGTCTAACACCTCAAACACCATACCCACCAGGGTGTCAAGTGAGAGTAAAAGTGGCCACAGTCTAACACATCAAGGTCCAAAACAATGTGGGAACATAAGAGGAAACAAGAGTCACCAAGTTTTAATTCATAAGACTTCAGGCACAGAGACCATTTGCAACTACTAGAGTAGCCATGGACTATCACTCCATGGCCACTAGTGAGTACAGGTGGTGGTGGGCATCACACTGCGTAGTAGGCTGACTTGGGTGTTTTAGCCAATGAGAGATAAAACAGGTGTTGGAAATTGGGATTCTGGTTGGCAGAGGTATGCACCCTGTCCAGCCATGAGAACCAATCCTAGTCAGGGTAAGTGTAGTACACACTGAAAGTTTACCTGTAGTCACCCTCTGGTAGCTTAGCACAGAGCAGTCAGGCTAAACTAAAGAGGAATTGTGTAAAGTATTTGTGTACACACACACACACACACACACTGAAAACAACACAACAGTACTCAACACAAATTTAGAAAAATAGCCAATATTTATCTTAGCAAAACAAGACCAAAACTACAAAAAAACAACATACACAAGTCAAGATATGAATTTTGCAAGATTAAATCAAAATGCAGTGCTCAGATATCAATAGCCCAACTGGGGCTATCTGGTCACGCTTGAGCGGGGCAAATACAAAAGTTCGATCTGATGGCGATGGAGCGCTGGCTGGATGCAGGAGTCACGCAGACCCTCTGCCAGTACTTCGGGTGCGTCAAAGCCTGGGAAGATACATTGAAAAGGGGATGCGTTGCTGTCGAAGGCGATGTGTTGGTTCTGAAGTTGGGCAACGTTGTTGATGTCAAGAGCGTCGTGCGTTGGTTCGGAGGTGTCAATGTCAGATCGCTGGCCTGCAGGTGGTGTGTTGCTGCAAAGTCATGCAGGAGATGCGTCATAGTTGAGGTTGGTGAAGCTGTGCCCGAGACTCACGCATCAGCAGTGATTTGGATGCACTGCGTTGGCAAAGTCGGGGCTGTGTTGTAAGTCAAGGGCATTGCATCAGGCAGCCAGCGGGTGGTGTCCACGGCTTCAGTGCAGGCAGCTGCTATATCACAGTGAATGTGCCAATTACAAACAACGCTTCCATGTCGATATGTTGGTTCCTGAGGTTGCAGCACAAAACACTCACATCCATGGACCCAGGACTGGATTTGGCACCACTTGCCAGTGCAGGACTCAAAGCAGAGGAAACCATGTGCTGGTAGCAAGAGGCAGGTGAAGTTGTTAATATCCCTGAAACTTCAGAAACAGGAGGCAAGTCCAACAAGCCCTTTGAGAACCTTTAGAGATGCAGGATGTAGAGAGAGAAGTCCAGTCCTCTCACTCCCAGGCAACAAATAGCAGGCAGCAGGCCAACGCAGCAGAGCAAACAGCAAACTGGCAGTCCATCCTAGCAACACAAATGCTCTTCTTACTGGTAGAATGTCAGAATGTTCCAGAAGTGTTTTGAGTAATGGTGTCAGAGGTCCAATACTTATACCCATTGTAGTCTTTGAAGGAGGGAGACTTCAAAGAAAGGTCTTTATAGTGCAAAGAACCCTGCCCTTCCTGAACCTGGCTCCAGACACACTCTAGGGAATATGCAACTCTTTGTGTGGGGACAGGCACAGTTCTATTCAGGTGGAAGTGTCAGATCCTCCCTCTCACTACAGCTTAGGAAGACCCATCAGCCTGGTGATGTGCCATCATGATTTGCAGGGCACACCTCAGCTCCCTTTGTGGTGACTGTCTAGAGGTAATGCACAAAGTCCAGCCGTCACCCAACCCAGACATGCATTTCAGAGAGAGGTAGAGGCACAGAATGGTTAAAGTAACAAAATGCCAGCTTTCCAAATATGGCGTTTTCAGACCTGCAATGAGTTTTTAAATGGAAAATCCAAAGACAGCAAACTGTCTCTTTCTATCTTTTCCCAAATTGAAGTTACACTTGTAAAGTGTTACAAGGCAGCTCTAATGCTAACTTATGGGACCGATAGCTGTAATTACATTCTGAATTTGAGGGTATTTCACTACCAGGACATTTAAAACTGTAAAGGCCCTACCTTTAAAATACACTGCACCTTGCCCATGGAGCTACTTTGGCCTATCTTAGGGATGACTTATATGTAAATAAAAATAAATAAAAGGGACGGTTTGGGCCTGGCAAGTAGATGAACTTGCCAGTTCGATATGGCAGTTTAAAACTGCACACACAGGTTCTGCAGCGGTTGGTCTGAGACATGTTTTAAAGGTTTACTCATGTAGGTGGCACAATCCGTGCTGCAGGCCCACTAGTTTCATTTCATTTACAGGCCCTGGGCACATGTAGTAAACTGTACTAGGGACTTACCATTAAGTCAAATATGCCAATCGTGGTGAAACCAAATGCCATTACATTTTAGACACAGACCACACAAATGTTTGCATTGGTAAACAGTGGAAAAAGTGCACCGAATCCTAAAGCCAGCAAAAACGATGTCAAAAACAGGAGTAAGAAGGAAAAAAGTTTGTGGTAACCCCGCAAAAACAGCAATTTTCAATGGCAGGCATCCACTATTACATGGAGGTGTTTTGTGTTGATGGTGGTAAAGTCTATAACTTCTGAACAGGAGAAAACAGAAATTACTAGATTACTGGGACTTTCAACAGGGATTGAAATTTTAGCACTGGGTGTTGAGAATTGGTATAATTTGAACAGAAATGCTAAGGGCCCCATTACCCGCCATCCTATCGGAAATCGGGACCGCCCGCCCTAAGGGCGGGGGTCCCGCACGCACCATTAGGATGTGCCCGCCACTGTTGCGGGCACATCCTGTATTTTTAGTATTGTGGCGGGCGGAGATCTGTGCTCCGCCCGCCACAATACTAAAAATGCTTTGCAGCATTTACATAATCAAAGCGGCAGGCATCGCGCGGTGCCTACCGCTTTGATTATGTAAATGCAGGGGGGTACCACAGGTACCCCCCCTTGTGCAACCCTTCTTTGGCCTTCACTCTGGGGGCCCACAGGGGGCCCCCAGAGTGAACACCGCATGCCTTTCCATGGCGGCATTGCCGCCACGGAAAGGCATTGAAAAATGCCCATTGTAATATTGCGGGCGGTGTCTGATAGACACCGCCTGCATGTTACTCGTTTTCTGCCCCGGCCGCAAGGCGACCGGGGCGGAAAAGTGGCGGGCGGTGTTTTGATCCCCCGTGGTCCCCCCGCCATTCTAATATGGCGGGGGGAATACAAGGAAGGATGGCGGGCGGATTTCCCCGCCAGGCTGGCGGTGGCTACCGCCAGCCTGTGCAATCCGCCGGCCATCCTAATGGAGCCCCTAGTGTCATCGTCTTTTGAAAAGTAAAGTCATGAAAACTCCAGAGTGCAGCAATCCAAGGGACTTCGTCCTAAGCCTTAATAAAGAACACAGTAAAACAAGTACTGGAAGAGGAAAGGCTTCTTCTCCAAGAACACTATGAAGTAGTAGTTAAGATATAAAATCATTTATGGACAAAAATAATTTAGAGAGAAGTACTAAAACCTTAATCAAACCTAGAACCAGTGTCTTGACTTCTGAACAAGTCTGACAGCTGGTACATGAACGAGGGAGGTGTTGTATTTTATTAGGTGTTTGTGGGTGTGTCAAGGCGAGGGTGTGGGAGGTGGAGGCTGGAACTTTGTTGTGTTTTGGTAATCATCATTTGGTGCAGTCATTTATCTTTTTGATTAATTGCTATACGCCAGCATTTTGACTTGGGTTTCGATTTGGCGATGATCATGTATCGAGATTTGTGGACCGTCTTGAACACAATGTTTGATTTGCCTCACTGACCCCAAAAAATGAGCCTTCCCATACTCCTGCCTGTTCTGTGCTCTCGCTGTAGTTATGAAATGCTATAGGCTCCCGTTGTACCAAGGCAACCACAATTGTGCGCCGCATATCACTACCGCCTATTCCTCTCTTCTCATTTAGAAGCTCTGCAAGGATAGATCATGTCTAAGGATCAGCTAATGCTGCAGCATAATTCAGAAATAATGAAGTGACGGGGACATGCAGAGAATGGAGAGTTTGCTTAAAGGCCATCACCAAGGATGCATTAGCCGCTGGCGGAGCGGCTGTCCCATTTTATAAAACCCCATAGGTGGAGCGACTCGCTGCCTGTTCTACCTACCCCTGTTCGCAGCAGGGCCACTTCAGATTTTTCTTCCAATTATGGTGGAGACTAGTGCGCAGACCTGCTCACTACAGCAGACAAAATATTACAACTGGAATGCTTCTCTGAGGGGTGCCAAAAGAAAATGTCAGCAAACGGGTAATGTGGCTTCAGGCGCGGCTCACAATAGCCAAATCTGCAAGTTATGGAATACGCGGAGGATTATCTCGTTATTTATTGAAAAGAACGCATATCGCCTTCCAATCAAACAGACTATGTCAAATAAACCCTAGTTGAAGCCGTGCCTTATGTTTTTAGTCTGGCCTAGAGACAGCTTTAGCTGTGTAGACAGCCCCATATATTTCAAAATAGTCTAAATGAAAATATATATGTACCCATAAACAAAAAGAGGGGCTTTGGGTCACCCCTATTCAACTTTTGATTGCTTAAAAGCTCTATTTATATGTTGCTCCTGCCGTGACTGCATGCACCATGGATCAGTGGGTTAGCCCACTCCAGCTGCTCGCTGTACTGCACTTTGAGTGCATGCATTTGACCGATTACATGTGCACATCTGCCTAAAAATAGTGTACTAGGTTCCATAGCTAGCGGGCCAAACTCTATGCTGATTCATTTTTTATTTTATTTTTATGTGAAAGGAAAACCCCACCACCTTTAGACTGCAACACTTGTTATTTGTATTGTATATGCTTAAATAAAAGAAAATAAATGCTGGCCAAAGCCAAACCTATTGGTATATGCAATGCATTTGCCGGTTCAATTACTACACTAGCATCCGCCTTTCTCGAAACCTCAAACTGCCCCCGGGAAATTCCCACGCACATGCTCGCTCCTATATTGCCAGGGAAACGGATTTGTGCACAAGCAAAAATGTTTTCCATGTGGAGAGAATAGGGGGAAACGTTGCAGAAATGCGCGTTTGCCCTGCCTTTGCACTTAGGCAGAGACGGCGCCAGGGAATTTCATGCCCTTCCACTGAAAGGGGGTCTGCTCCCGGAGGGCCCCAATCCTGTGTGGAGAGAGCTGGGAGCAGATCACGCTGCCAATCGTGCCTTCCAAGTTCTCAGTCTGAGGGGCTGCGAGTGTCTTGCCTTTTGGTATCTCTGTTTTAGTGTTTCGCTGAGTAATATTTTGGTATTGTTACTTACATGGCTCACACAGTGGCGGCTGGTGACATTTGAAAGTGGTGGGGCGTAAATACTGCACTGTGGCGAGCGAGTGCAGCAAGCAAGGCCGAACCACCTATGGGGGGTTCGGGGGTTCTCCCACGAGAACATTTTGAAAAAAGGGTGGGCAAATGGTGTATTCTCAAGCACATTTGAGAAAGAGGTGGCTTGGCGAATACATCTCTGGGAGTAGCCAGACAAGTCTCTTTGCACAGATACATCTCTCTCCCTGCATTCACATAGGCACAGTCACCCTGCACTCATAGACCCATTACTCACCCTTCCCTGACACATTACTAAGCCAGCAATCACCCATCCACATCACTCACTCTGGGCTCACACAGGTACACTGCTCACCCTGCACTCACACAGACATCACTCACCCTGGATTCACACAGGCACACTGCTCACCCTGCACTCACACAGACATCACTCACCTTGCACTCACACAGGCACACTGCTCACCCTGCACTCACACAGACATCACTCACCCTGCACTCACAAAGACATCACTCACCCTGGACTCACACAGGCATCACTCACCCTGGACTCACACAGGCATCACTCACCCTGGACTCACACAGGCACACTGCTCACCCTGCACTCACACAGACATCACTCACCCTGCACTCACACAGGCATCACTCACCCTGGACTCACACAGGCACACTGCTCACCCAGCACTCACACACACATCACTCACCCTGCACTCACACAGACATCACTCACCCTTCACTGCACTGCACTCAATAGGTTTCCTTTATTACAGCCTGTCTAGGCCTGGCATTGCCTGGTGACAGACTACAGTAGATAATACCACGTCTGCTGGGGCCTCTGAGCAGGTGGGGGTGCTTAGCACAGACCCGAGAATGCAAGCAACCTCCCCACAGACACTGGCGTTATTGTAGTTGTAGGCTGTTAGTCACTGCATGCGAAGACGTTCAGCAATTGCCCCCAGCCGTGTTTGCGCCCCGAAGACTGACATCATTCAACCACGATCTGTTAGAGCCAGGTAAACCAAAACAAACATCGACAAATAAGTTTCCTGGCTCCCCATGAACTTGTCTCCAAAAGGTAGTAATGGGCTAAAATCTAAATGCGCTTTATTTTCATCTGGTATTCCATCAAAGAAGAACCTGTTCCCCTGACTCGCCCTCTCCCCCCTCCAACTTTCTCTCTCCTCTCTGGGTGTGCTGTGTTACTAGAAGCCCTTTGCAGATGTGTAGAAAGAGGTTAATACGTGTGTATCAAGGCAGATGTAATACTTTCAATGGGAGAGTACAGGCAATCCCCAGAGACACGTAATGCTTTTAATTGAAGAGTGCTGGCACTATTCAAAAACTAGCAGGTACTCTGGTACAGAGTACCTGCACTTCTATTTTTCCATTTCAAGCACAGGATGTATGTGTTACTCGGACCTGTAGCTTAATATAAATAACGTGCCGATTGCAGCTATAAACGTTTAACTAACCTCAGACGATGACAATCCGAGTGAACCTCTTTCCTACTAGTGATTTTTAGTAACACGCAGATCTCTCTGCAGCGGGTGTGTTATCCCGCTGAACTACCAACACCTGCAGTCCTTTATGTTCATGTCCCAGCATGGCACGTCGCTCCGTCACCCTGGCAACATTCTGTTTTATGAAGAATTTCTCTAGCTGGAAAGGAAGCTGGCTTGACCTCATGCTTGGGCATGTCATAAAATCTTTTACCATCTGCAACTCTGCAGACGATGCTTCCACTTGGCTGCTCCAACCTGCCGGCCACACTACAGAGCCCAAGGCACCAGGGCCTCGGATATTGCCATCAGATGAGGGAGAAAAGCGGTTCCGTGCCAGAAATCTATCTATAAATATACTGCTGCGAGCATGCAGGATTGAAAAGAAAATGCGGCCGATTCCCGAATCACAGTCAAAACTCCGTTTCTAGTCTTAACCTGGGTGAACAGCCTTTAATGGCGGGCTCTAATTCGCCGGCATTACGGGGTGGGGGTTGGGGGGATTGGAAATGAGGGACAACCAATATATTTTAAATAAAATCGTATAATAAACTTACCAGAGACTCCGTCCCGATTCCCGCCGTCCTCGTTTTGAAGTCCTGTCCTGCTGCAGCACGTCATCAGGAAGGCGGCGCGACAGGCAGCCTCCCTCTCCACTGCCGCAGATTGATTGGTGCGGCCGGCTGCCCCAGGTGACGTAGTTTTCTGTCGTATGCTGCTGCTGCAGCATACAGAGAACAGGGAGAGTTGAGGCCAGGGGGGGGTGGCTTGGGGGAGTGGCTTTCCCACTGTAGTTAATACTGTCTGTTTGGGCACCGGCCTCAGGCTGTCCAAACAGTCAGTATTAACAATAGTGGGCAAGCCACTCCCCCAAGCCACTCCCCCTGCCCTCGAGTAACACTCCCACTGTAAACACGGAAACTGTTCTGCTTTCTCGCCGTGCGAGAAGGCACAAACAAATGCTAGTTATCATATTATATAACTTATATAATATGATAACTAGCATTTGTTCTGCCTTCTCGCACGGCGAGAAAGCAGGGGGGGCGGCGCCCAAACGCCCCCATGTAAGAACCGCCACTGGGCTCACATCTCCTACTAGAATGTGGTCCCAGGTGTAGATAAGGGGCCCAAACAGATATGAACTCTATTTTCTACCAATCCTTCCTCACCCTACAGACTGTCTACACTACAGGAGTACCTTCTGAGTGCAGCAGACGTAAGTACACAAGTCTACAAAATGCATACATGCCAATAGACCCGATTCAGGCGGGAGACTACAGATTTTTCAAGCCAAAAATGGCTTTATTTTAGCTGTCTCTCGCCTAAAATTGCATTTTCTACAATAGAAGTCAATAGGGAATTGTCGTTCTCCCGATTTTTTATTGCAAATCTCCCACGTCCCTGTCCTAAAATGTTGGCATGTATGAAAATGTTACATTTCACCCTCTACTCCTAGTTTTTTTGTGATCCCCATAAATGTGGATCTCTATGGGGGAAAAGTATCAATGTTTTGGTGCGCAATCTTCCGATCTTTAAATGAAGCAGTGTCTGGGCTGGCAAGCTTCCAGATCAACACGAGCAGAGGGACAGAGCAAGTAATACAGCAGTGTAGATTTTCCGTAACAATAGAGCCCGAATTATTTTTGTGGCAGACATAACGGCCTGAAGGCTGCAGCAATCAACTGTTATTAAGGGGGTAAAAAGAGGATTTTAATAGCAGTCCCCTAGTCAAGTCATCGGCAGGCCTTCCTTTCAGGCGGCCTGGCGGGTGGCTCCCTCGCTCTGTCTAGGAATAACATGGCGAATTATCTGCCTCCGTATTGTCTCTCCCCACACGGCAGACCGCAGCTGGACGGCAGCGGCAGGGGTCTGCTTGTTATCCAATGCAAAGCCACGGGCTTAACCTGCATCTGCCCCTGCTGCACAATAGCGAGGTCTCCAGCAGAGAAGACGGCGCGCTAACAAGGCCACTTTCAACCTGCCTTTGACAGCACCTGAGTGCGCGAGGATCAGAGTGCGCGTGCAAAGAAGGGCACGCAGCATACGTACGCTTCCCACTTCCGCCTCAGCGTCTCTTGCTAAATGAATACTATTTCAACAGAAACTAAGCGGAGGATACCGTACCTTAACATTTGTGGTACAGTCAAAGGTTATTTATTTATAAACAATTGTATCTTGCAGGTTGTATGATACCATGTGATGGTTTAACAAAGCACACTCCTATACAATCCGGATACTTTAGTGGTTCATCCAGTATTTGGTGTTCACCAACATAGAAAGTTCCTCTCCGTAATAAGTATTGGCAAAGCCAATAGGCCTGTCCTGCATTTTGAGCCTTAAGTACAATATTTTTATTTTTTTAAAGTGCTGCAGTGAAAATAAACAAAAGAAGAAATTTTTTCTTGTGTAGGTGAGATTAACGTGTCATGGACTGTGTCCTTTTGAATTAACAAATAGACTTTCAAGCATTGCAATGCAGCAACTTCACAGGACGTTGATTGATACACTAAACAGTCAATAGCATGAGGTGAGAAAGAAATATATTAATCTGGGTTGAGACAAAGCCTACTCTATATATATTATTAAAAACTGGTGGCAGTCGGTCTTGTAGACAGCTGCACTGAAAAGTAAACAAACAATAAATAAAGATCAAAGATGTTGCCTCAACTTATGACTTTAAGCTATGTTGGCTGTCTACCTGTTCCATTGTTCACTAATGTATTCTGCAAACCAAACCCCCAAGGCTGAACAATGCAAAATGTCAAAAGCACAGAGCAAGGTCAAAGCTGATTTTTGACTGGTGCTACAACATGTCAATAATTATGATGGAAATAAGCAACAATCAATCAATGAGAGTGTACTGAAATACAATTTGCCCATGAAATGTATCCTAAAACATGCTGTACCCTGAACACCACTGACATTTAGTGAAAGAACCTGTTTGATGCTGACAAGCCCTCACCTTTAATGATAAGAAGGCATTGTTTGCATTTCGTAAGTGACAGGTTGCCTTGAAAGATCATGCCCTACCGGAAAAAAGCTACGTTCAGTGTTCAATCTCCATATTATTGTTCGCGTTTTACAAATGCCCATAAATACATATTTCCATGAAGTCCAAAGACATTGCTTTCATTAGTGCAGCAGGAGCTGTAGCACCATCGCCCGCCAGAGCGAGCGTTTCACTACACCCCAATTATGAATGCCTTTTACAATTGAAGCAGGAAAGAGGAAAGAGGTGAGCCCATTTTTCTTGTTTACATTGACACAGATAACATTCTTTTTACAGCACTGCTAAAGGTCTTAGACCATAACAAATGGTTTGAACCACATGAGCCTGATTCATAAAGGTAACTTCCACTATTGAGAAATTTGCACTTTTGAGTAAGTTTGCTACTGTTTAATGTATTCTCAAAGTCCAAGTGTACAATACTACTAAAAAACGGTATTAAATCCAGCAGCGCACATGGCCAAATGGTGGCACTGCAACACCCTCCCTTGGAAAATAATGGTGTAGGAAATTAAAATAAAACCCAATAGGAAATAATGTTCAATCAAACTAAAATATTAAAATAGGTAATATATAAATGGATATAATTTAATGTTTAAAATATAAAAAAATAGCACTTATTTATTATTTAATTCTAAAATATTTCAACACTATTTTGCATTTACAACCAAATAAAAATCCCTTTATGCAGGGACTGTCAGGCCCGATCAAACCGTGTTTATACCACAGAGACAGTGCGGGGACAAAACAAAGCAGCTGCTCCACATCATTGATAATGCGCACTGCACGGAGGGGGCCAGGCCAGCATGTTACTTTCGATCGATGCAGAGAAAGCATTCAATCTGGTCCACTGGCCATTTCTGGACGTGACACTGGAGCACTTTGGGATGGGAGAACAATTCCGAGCTGGGGTCCTCAGCGGCTACAGATCCACAACAGCGAGGGTCAGGGTGAACGGGCATGGTTCAGACACATTTCCCATACAATACGGCACTAGGCAGGGATGCTCTCTCTCCTCTCCTATTCGCTTTATATATGGATCCCTTTGCGCAACGGGTGAGAGATCATCCAGACATTAAAGAGATTCCCTTGGGAGGGGAAGAGCATCAGATCAGTCTACATGCGGATAATATAATTGTCATGCACGAAGACCCCCAGGAGAGTCTACCCAACTTCTTACGAGAGATGGAGGATTTCGGACCGGCCTCTGGATTCTGTATGAATGTCCATAAGCCTCAGGCCCCTAATTGTACAGGCCCTGAAGCCGTAGTAGAAAATGTGCAATGTACATATACAGTAGATTTGGCGACATGGTCCCTCCTATACTTGGGAGTCCAGCTATGCTCCACACAGGAGCGCACAAACACTCTCAATTACCGAGAACTGACAAAGAGGGTGTGCACAGAACTGGATTAATGGAAGCACTATCCACTTTCTCTGATGGGTCGCATTGCAGCCCTAAAATGACCACCTTACCCAGAATACTTTTCTTTTTCCAGACTCTGCCATTGACCCCCCCCCGCCTCCCCCCTAAGGAAAAAAACGACCATTCAAGCTGCTTTCCACCATTTTGTGTGGGCGGGTAAGAGCCCGAGGATGAGCCAAGAGTGTAGTTGGCACTTTCAGGCGGCCCAGCTACAATATTTAGTTTAGTTGTCCAGACCAGAGTCAGAGAAATACTGGCAATTTATGGATAGGGCAATAGCTGGGACTTCTTTGGAGAAGGTCTCATTTTTACAGCGCCGCCATCGTGCACCTAGTTTATATATTTCCCCAGTCACAAACTCTCTTATGAAGGTGTGGGATGGCTGTGCGTGCAGAGGGCAATTAACCAATATCCCATCTCCCTTGACATCGGTTGTTGACAACCCAGCCTTTGCTCCAGGGACTGGACCTGCCTTTCAGGTTTGAAGGGAGGCTGCATGCAGGGCAGCCAGTCCCTTTTTTGACACAGACAGCCCAATACCCTTCAATGTCCCTAAGAAAGACTACACCACCCATGAGGGCGAACGCTTTAGATATCTCCAGATAATGCATTGGCTGTTACACCCAACCAAGAGAGATGGAGTTGAGCGGATACTGACCCCCTTTGAGAGGTGGCTGGGGAGCAAAAGCTCTGACAAACACCTCCTATTTGAATTGTATGTTCTGCGACCCATGTAGAAGTCACACAAAGCCCAGCCCAACACCAATTGGAAGCGGAACATGGGCGTTAGCTTTCTCCGAAAGACTGGAGAGACATATGCAACAGAACGCGACACAATCTATAACACAGCTGGTATAGAGACGGCTCTGAAAATCACTTCATATTGGTACCTCACACCAGTACGGTTGCATAGGGGCAACCCAACCTGTAGTGATGAATGTTGGCGGCAATGCGGGAGGAAGGCATGCTTACACATATCCTTTGAAAGTGCACAAATATAACATCGTTTTGAGAGTCGGTCCTAAATAACATAGATTCTCATTTCTCAACACAACTCCCAAGGTTCTCGTCATAGATACTGCTAGGCCTCCCCGATCCCCTAACTTACCCCCTAGCATCCCGCAGAGGACGCCAAATAGGAATAGCATTGGGTGCCGCACACCAGACTATTCTCTCACTCTGGGGCTCCACCGCTATACCGGCATATCTGGGCTGGCTACACTGCTTGTGGGGGGTCCTAGGGATGGAGGGACTTACCCATACATTCACTGGTCGAGGAGATGCTTTTAGCACCATCTGGTGCATGTTTATATCACTACTCTCCCGAGAATTCCAAGAATTGACTTGCCCCCTTTATTTACGAATTCTGAGACACACAAACTCGTCCCACACTGGAAACGACGATACCGCACAACGAAGGGCCCTTACATAGACATAAGCATTACAAATAATGGGGTAACCCATAAATCACCAGACCTGGGTATAATGCGGGTATGAAAGAGTATTGGTCCGAGACTTCTTTTGAAGCTAACTAAATTCAGAACAATCTAGTGTGTGTTGCGTACATATTCAACACTAGTATTTAATACCATGTGGGAAGACACTATGTTCCAAGAAAATATTTAACAACATACAATGAATGTAAAACCTTTTGCAACCTTATATCAAATACTTAATTGTGATTTGGATTCTAAATATATAGAATAAACAGACCTTATTTGAATATATCTGTTCTGGCACTCCTGTTTTTCATTCATTGTATGTTGTTAAATATTTTCTTGGAACATAGTGTCTTCCCACATGGTATTAAATCCTAGTGTTGAATATGTATGCAACCCACACTAAATAGTACTGAATTTATTTAGCTTCAAAAGAAGTCACGGACCAATACTCTTACATAGACATAGGCACAAAGTCATTGCTAGATGCACAGCAATTGGTACTGGGGGGGGTAGTTTGGCGGGTTGTGGGGAGGGGGGGGGGGGTAATTATTTGTTTCCATTTATGGCATTGGAAAATGTCATGTCTCAGCCGATGCCCTTATACCGGTTTCAAACTAATGTATGTAACTTGGCATGTTGTGAAACGAGATAATAACAACAAAACAAATTTAAACCATAAAAACGAAGCCAAAATATATTTTATTAAAATACAACTGAATTAATGTTGGCACATTAATCATTATGAATGCATATAAAACATTATTTAGGTAGGAGTTACGTTTTTTTATTTAAACTTGGGAAAATTAGTTTTAGTTTAATTTAATATATTTCCATTCATTAAAGTTTCAGTTTAAAATTAAGTTACTAGTGCCGTAGTATTTGTTTTATTTTGCTCTACATATAAAAACAATAAATAACATGAATTTATAATAATATTTAACATAACAATATGGTTCATATTTAGTTTTGAGTAACTCACTTGTTTATGTTTCTCAACATTTTATCATTTGAACATTCTCAATATGGTTCATATTTAGTTTTGAGTAACTCACTTGTTTATGTTTCTCAACATTTTATCATTATGACATCCCAGGATAAAAATAGAGTATTAACAGATTGTATAGTTAAATTATTAACAGGTACTATTTTTATATATTTTAAACATTAGTGGTTATTTAGTTATATTTTAAACTGTCATTTAAGATTATATCCTATGAGGTTTTACTTTAATTCTTTTCCTCCATTATTTTCTTTTGGAGGGTGTTTTGTGGGTGGCCATGTGTAGTCCTAGACATGCTACTGTTTAAAAAAATTTTTTTTTAGGGGAGAGCCTGTGAGAACATGTTCTAGCGAGACATTGGTGTTCACAAAAAGGGCTTGGAGGCTGACCATTGCGTACCCATTTATTGGCTTGCATGGAATTCTTTTTAAAAGACTCCTAATTTGTCATTGCAGGCCTGACATCATTTCCTTTGCTTTCCGTGGAGCAGGGACCAAGCATTGATTGATTCAACTTAATCAGTGCCCGTAGGTGGCTTCAGACATGATTGAGGTACTTTTTTGTTCTTTTTAACTTTTAGTGTCCTGCAAACAGAAGACATTTGACTGGCAAAAACGTGACCAGTAGTACACACAACATTGCCTCACTCCAATCCAAAACAATATGCCCCAACCCAATTCAAAACAATCTGCACAACTCCAATTCAGTCTGTCCCACTCCAGACTGCTCCCACTCCAATCTGCCTACTCCAATCTGCACCACTCAAATCCAACCCAAGTCACCCCATACAAATCCACCCCACCCCACTCCAATTCAATCCAACCCACCTCACACCATCCAATCCACCCCAATCAGGCCAAAACCAATCTACTCCACTCCAAAGCACCCCAATCCACTCCAATCCACCCCACCCAATCTACCTCATCCAATCCATCTCACCCCATCCAGTACACTGTACTCTACCGCAGTCCAATCCACCCTACCCCATGCTACTCCAATCCATCCCACTCAATCCAATCCACCTCATTCAAATGCACCCCACTGCAATCCAATCGGCTGTACTCCAATCCACCCCACCCCACCTCACTCCATTCCTCCCCACTCCATTTCACCCTTCCTCAATCCATTTCACCCCATTTCAATCCACCCCACCTTAATGCAATCCACCACACCACAGTCCACCTCACTCCACCTAAATACAACCCATCCCGCCCCAATCCAATCCACCCCACCCCACTCCAATCCAATCCACCCCACTGAAGTCTAACCCATCTAATTCCACCCCACCATATTTTAATTCATCCCACTCCAATCTAAGCCACCCCAATTAGTCTACCCCACTGCAATCCACCACGAGTGGCTAGTGGTGTGTGTGCCTGGTGGAAGCGTGCACTGACGGCTGGTGGTGTGTGTGCCTGGTGAAAGCGTGCACTGACCGCTGGTGGTGTGTGCGTGGTGAAAGCGTGCACTGACAGCTGGGGGTGTGTGTGTGCCCGGTGAAAGCGTGCACTGACAGCTGGTGGTGTGTGTGCCTGGTGAAAGAGTGCACTGACGGCTGGTGGTGTGTGTGTGCCTGGTGAAAGCATGCACTGACGTCTGGTGGTGTGTGCCTGGTGGAAGCGTGCACTGACAGCTTGTGGTGTTTGTGCCCGGTGAAAGCGTGCACTGACGGCTGGTGGTGTTTGTACCCAGTGAAAGTGTGCACTGATGTCTGGTGGTATTTGCGCCCAGTGAAAGCGTGCACTGATGACTGATGGTGTCTGTGTCTGGTGAAAGTGTGCCCTGATGGTGTGGTTGTGTGTGTGGTTGTGTGTGTGGTTGTATGTGTGGTTGTGTGTGTGGTTTTATGTGTGGTTGCATGTGTGGTTGTGGTTGTGTGTGTGGTTGTGTGGGTGTGTGTGGTTGTGTGTGTGGTTGTTGTTGTGTGTGGTTGTGTGAGTGGTTGTATGTGGTTGTGTATGTGTGTGGTTGTGTGTGTGGTTGTGTGTGCTTGTGTGTGTGGTCGGTGGGGTTGTGTGTGGTTGTGTGTGTGGTTGTGTGGTTGTGTGTGTGTGTGGTTGTGTGGTTGTGCGTGTGTGGTTGTGTGTGGTTGTGTGTGGGGTTGTGTGTGTGGTTGTGTGTGTGTGGCTGTGGATGTGGTTGTGTGTGTGGCTATGTGTGTGGTTTGTGTGTGTGTGTGGTTGTGTGTGTGTCTGGTTGTATGTGTGGTTGTGTGTGTGGTTGTAGTTGTGTGTGTGTTGTGTGTGTGTGTGGTTGTGTGTGTTTGTGTGGGGTCGGGTGTGGTTGTGTGGGGATGTGTGTGTGGTTGTGGTGGTTGTGTGTGTGTGTGGTTGTGTATGTGTTTGGGTGGTTGTGTGTGGTTGGGTGGTTGGGTGTGGTTGTGTGTGTGTGTGGTTGTGTGTGTGGTTGTGCATGTGGTTGTGGTTGTGTATGTCGTAGTGGTGTGTGGTTGTGTGTGTAGTTGTGGTTGTGTGTGTGTGTGGTTGTGTGTGTGGTTGTGTGTGTGTTTGGTTGTATATGTGGTTGTGTGTGTGGTTGCATGTATGGTTGTGTGGTTGTTGTGTGTGTGTGTGTGTGGCTGTCGTTATGTGTGTGTGGTTGTGTGTGTTCATGTGTGTGGTTGTGTGTGGTTGTGTGTGTGGTTGTGGTTGTGAGTATGGTTGTGGTTGTGTGTGTGACAGTAATACTAAAAGCATCTCAAAATAAAGGAACACAAACATCAATTTTGTGGAAAGAGAAAGCACGATATAAGTCAAACGGGCAGCAGCAAAGCATTAACACAACATGTTCTTTGATGTTTGATGTTTGATGTTCTTTGAACGAGAACATCAAAGGGGCGCCGCAAAAGTGATCGTGGGCGAAAGTGATCTCGGGCGCTTAATGAGTATGACAAGGTTTGCCAATTGGCACTTCGGCTCCTAAGCGCGCGTCCATGCACATGCACTGTAGCTCTAGGCTGGCCAGGCTGGCCATTGTAGCATTTTTTGAGCCCTCACTAAATGTCTTGCTAGACCAGCGCATACGCTGGGTCAGGTGAGATGTAAAGAAAAACACAACAGGGGGAAAGGTAGAGAAAGTGAAAGAAAATGGGGGGCTTTACCACTGGTGGCGCCCGTTGCGTCAATCTTTTTTGGCACTCCCCAATATGACCTCATTCTCAGATTCTCTCACTACCACACTGCAAAAGTGCCCCTCATCTCTTCATAGCTCCTCTCTCAAGTACACTAATTAGTTTCAAAGCGCTAGTAAAGGCTTGCTTCACTATTCCACTCAGCTATCCACATAAAATACAGATCTGCTCTTTGCAGCAGGCATGTTAACCCTCTACATTACTTTATGGCGAGTCAAGACTGCCTCTAGACAAAACTCCAATCTCTCTCTCAAGGAGGAACATTAATCACAAGAGTTATCATGACATTTTTACTGGTGCCTGAAAGCTGGCGGCACAAGGAACTCTGCAACAGGTTCTTCTAAATCAGACGTTATTGCGAAATACAGTGTCCCCCTTGAGGTCAGTGCCCCTCCTCCAAGCCAGATCCCGGTGCGACCACACCGGTCGCACTGCCCTAAAGCCGGCCTTGAGAAAGGAGGAAGAACAGTGACAAAGGGAGAGAGGAGGGTTATATACATTGATTATTCCGGCTAATGGAGTTTGCCACTCACTGTTTCCTCAGGTCGTCATGTATGGTGCTTGACCTGGAGAAGGCAAGAAGGCGTTTGATTCTCTTGATTGAACCTATCTTTTCACTCTGCTTCAATGCTCCAGCTGAAGCAAAAGCCTAGTGCAGCTAATTCAGCTACTATATACATTTCCCACAACACGTGTTGGCCGCTATATTATAAATACATACATACACACCTATACACACAAACATATTATATATATATATATATGTGTATATATATATATATGTGTATATATATATGTGTATATATATATATATATATATATATATATATATGCACACACACGCATATTATATATATATATATACACACACACACACATATTATATCTACATATATGCACACAGACATATATACACACACATATACATACACAGATCCAGTTTCAGTCCATAGGGGCGCCCAGCAGGGTGGTCACCTCTCCCCACGCCTCTTCTACTTAGCGATGGAGCCCATTGTTATACAACTTCAGAAGCGGAAAGGTTTTCAATCTTGATTGCCTGTTCTTGCTCCAGCATCATTAGAGTGAATTTATATACAAGCCAGTGCTTGAAAATACAGTGAAGTAAATAAATACGTACGTATTTATATTTGCCTTATTATGGTTCCCTTTCGTCTCTTCTCGTACCATCTCCCCTTGCCACTGAAATTCTTAACTCTTCCTACTCATCCTCCAGTCCACATTTCTAGTCTCCTGGCTTTTTACCAGAACAAGTTGGCAGCATCGCATTTATTTCTTAACTTTAATGGAGCAGCAAAATGATGGCTTATAAAAGGCTATTAAAGGCGCATTACCAGACACACCTATCATCATCTGCAGATGCATCACACAAGAGAAATCAGATTTTCTCTTTCATTATACAAGCACTTCATGCCATTAAGCCAGTTGCTTGACAAGAACAATTCTCTTTCGAGTGATCCAAATATCAAGGATCCTCAAACTCCGGCTAGTCATTCCTCCTTTTTTAAGTTCTCGTTTTATTGATTTTCTCACTGCAATGAGGGATCCGCTTCAATGTCCACTCACATAGGTCATGTCAAACAATCATAATGCTAAGCAAATTTTTCTGTGCTTCTAAGTATGGAAATATTTCTAATAGTCATCTGCAGGATCCCAATGAGAGACTGCCTCCAATGATGCCTTTCGCTGATGCTAGAAACAGGGGCGTAACACAGGCCCCTGCAGCCCCCGCGGTGCAAGGGGGCCCCTCACCCTACAGGGGGCCCCGTCAGCACGCACTTCTGCTGGGGAGCTCTAGATTGAGTCCGGAGGGGGCCCCTTCACGTACCCTGCAGGGGGGCCCCCTCAAGGTTCGTTACGCCGCTGGCTAGAAAGTTTGTGTCTAAGTTTCAACTCAGTCCAGAGTGCTCCTCCCTGTGTGTGTGTCTCAGCACGCTGAGACACACAGAGGCGCACTCTCTTTAGGTTATGGTCTCACAACGGATAAGTGATCTTGAATTGGATAGGAATTGTATGTGAGGAGACACACTGACGACTATATATGATATTGGTTTTCTTGGTAATCTTTACGTTCCATGCTGGTCTGAGAGTATGGAAATTTGTATAAGGGTATATGTGAGGAGCCCTGATGAAGTCAAAGGTTACTGTATCATGTGACGAAACACATGTTGGCTACGAGTTTTGTTGAAGATTTTTGAACACATATGAAGATAAAGGAATAAAGGGAAGAAAAAGAACTTTTAATTCAGACTGATCTGAAAATTTGGACACCGATGGGAGCTCTGGAGATTTTTTAATTGTTCATTTGAGGGAGTTTTGCTTTCAATACTAGGATTGTTGGTGGACACTTCTATCCCTGTGAGCACTCAGGAATAAGCTTGGCATATACAAGGGGGTACACACAGTTTGAGCAACCAATAACCTTGCCATGTTATTTTTTTATATGTCATGGCATTTCAGAAACCCTTCTGCATTCTAGATACAAGTGGTTTCTTGGTCCACCATGGCATATGCAGACTATTCTGAAATCGAACCTATCTTTGCAAAGTGCCCGTACACAATCAGCAAGAACATTTGTGCTCTGAGAAAACACAGCTCAACCTCGTACGGATTAAATTACTGAGCTATTTGTACATTATGTCAACAAATCTCACTATAACCACTTCAGGGCGCCTCACATCTTTTAGGGTGTTCAGAATTATTCTCGAAGATCAGCTATATCACAGTGACACACCTCAACCAAACTCACCTGTGACTGATGAATGTATTCAAGAGGTCTGTCTTTGGCAAACAAAGTTGTAGTAGGCAGTATGCTGGCTTTAATTTATGATATTTCTCTTAGATTTTGGGGTGACTTTTGATAGAGGTGAGTGAACCAACAGGTTTTCAGTGAGAGCCTAGACCGAGCCGAGCCAAGTGTCTGGCTCGGCTCTTAGAGCCAGTTCATGCGCCGAGCCCTGAAAATATTTGCTATGTAAATCTTACAACAGACATCACGTAAAAGATGATAATGTTTCTTCAAAATAAAAAAATAAAAGTGTATTTCATTAACATGTGGGAGCTTTGATATTAATACCTCACATTATTGCACAGCACTGAGAAGTGCTCATTAAAAGTGATTTTAAGCATGAATCATCAGTGAACTAAGGCAAGAGAGTTGTCATGTAAACCCTAAACATGGCCCACATTATAATAGAGCAAATTATAGTCTATTTAATCAAACACTATAGGTCTTTGCACAACTGGTATTCTGAACTTACATATTTGAAAGTGCTTTCCTGCAGAGCGAAGCTAAAAGAGTTTTGGTGAAATTAAATATTTTCCTAAAATCACACAATTTAATCTTGGAACTTCGATTTATCCAGGTTTTTTTAGTTTGACTTTGTGCAAATCAGCTAGTAAATAGGTATCTATTTTTCCTTCCTTATGTTAAGGCCATGGGCATTATACCTATTTGTGCATTTTTCTGCACTAAATTAAACCAGCACCAGTTACATTAGACAAGGTCATGCTAATGTTTTATAGGCAAGGAAAGATTTAGGGCCATATATATCAAGCTAAATCGCAGTCGCAAATGCTGAAATTCTCAGAATTTCTGCATTTGCGAATGCAAATTAGCAAAATGGCATGTATGTAGGAAAATATCGTGCTAAAGAAGGAATCGCTAAAAATGCGATTCCTAAAATTGCGAGAATGACAAATTTTGCGATTTTCCTGCAATTACCTATTTTTGTGAATTCGCATTGTGCGAAAATCGCAAACGGGAAATCGCAAAAAAAATCGCAATGAAATGTATGAAAAAATCGCAATTAGCGATTTTCGCATTTTCGCAAAATACAGAATCGCAATTACCACCAAATGGGAGCTGGTGGTAACCAGGTGCAAACTATATAAGGAGTACCAGAATGCAACAGACCCTTTCCAACAATGGCGGGGCTTTACTTGATACCCAGGAGGATGCGGCTCAGAGCTGCTGCGCAGAGGAGGAGACGCCAGAAGAGGATATTCTGTGCGTGCATCACCATCTACCAGTGCACTGAGGAGGACATCTACACCCACTACAGACTGGAGGAAGACACTATACTAGATTTAATTGAAGATCTCAGACCCTATCTTGAACACCCCACACGCAGAACACAAGCCATCCCCACTCACATCCAGGTCCTGTGTTCACTACACCTGCTGGCCTCGGGTAGTTTTCAGGGTGTGATAGCCTCAGCAGGAGGGGTGTCACAAAGTGCCCTTTCACGCTTTTTCCATGCATTCCTCGATGCCATGGCACAGAGGATGCAACACCACATTTACTTCCCCAGCACCCCACAGGAACTAGCCCAGACCAAGCAGGACTTTTACCAAATTGCCCAATTCTCCCACGTCATAGGATGCATAGATGGGACACATGTTGCAATATCCCCCCCTCAAACAATGAGTACGTATTCAGTAACCGGAAATGCTACCATTCACTAAACATTCAGGTGGTGTGTGATGCCAAAAACATCATCACTGACATAGTAGCAAAGTATCCAGGCAGCACACATGACGCTTTCATCTTCCGTCACAGTGGGCTATACCATAGACTCTCAAGACTCTCTGGTGAGGGATACCTACTAGGTAAAAGCATTTAAACATAGGGCACATTTCTACTGACTACCATGTGCAGTTCAGTGACTAACCATTGACATTTCAACCCACAGGTGAAAGTGCTTATGCAGTCTGGGATTTCATCATGACACCCTACCTGAATCCTGCTAATGCTGGGGAGCGGCGATATAATCGAGCACACATTTCTACAAGAGGCACCATTGAACGCACATTTGGGATACTGAAGAGCAGTTTCTGATGCATACATAAAAGTGGAGGTGCACTCCAATACAGCCTACAAACATGTTGCAAGATAGTGGTAGCATGTGCCATGCTGTACAACATCGCCACCAGGAAAGGCACACCAGTGGAGCTGAGTGACTCTGAATCCTCTGACGTGGAGGGGCCTGGACCTGGACGCATGGCAGCTGGTGTAGCTGGTGTTGCAGCTGGGCGCAAGAGGCGTGATGAGATTACGCGCAACTACTTCTAGGTAAGAAATAATGACACAATGACCAATATGTGTGTGACTGTGTTTTAATTCCTTAATTTCAGGAGAAACAATGCCACACGTCCTTCATGCCAACTAGTCACACTCCTATTATCATGCACATGTTTTTCTCACAGTGCTACAATTAAACAGGAATGATTGCAAAGTCAAGTCTGTAGTTGACCTCTCCCAATGCTTTCACAATGAATCCCCCATATGCGGCGCAGCCTAGCTAAGGCCCCTGCTGGTTGTTGAACCGCGTAATCCTAATGGTACGTAGCAGGCCTATTGTTCCTGCTACTACGGTGCCTCTCCATGATGGGTTGTGGGGTTTTGCTGCTCCGCACAGAATGTGCGTCCTCTTCCCTGGGAGTTAGTACTCCAGGGCCTGTAGTACGGACCGCCCGTAGCTCGTCAAGAGCAGATGTTGCCTGCACAACTGCTGTAGCGATGTCCTGGATGCCATGGGCAAACTCCCACTGCATTTCAATGCTGCACCTGGTCTGGATGTTAGTGGCAGAGGCCAAGCGGTTGATGGCCCGTGTATATCGGTCCATGCGCTCCAGCTCTCCGCGCCTAGCAGCACGTTCTGCGCACAGCTCTCCAGAAAGCGCATGCATGGCACCCCTCAGTTCACCTTGTATTCCCCTGAGCCCTGCCCTCACCTCTCGTTGTAATGCCTTAATGTTTTTCGCTTACAGGCGCTGCACCTGCAACATATTCAATTCCAGGCCGGCAAACACAGATTCATCACCCTGATCTCCAAATCTGTTGGTTGTGCGATGTCTGCGCCAGGCTGTGCCTTGTGGGACTTGGCTGTCTTGTGGACGGGACTCTTGCTGAGGCTGTGTGTCTTCAGAGTGCAAATTTCCATTGCTGTACTCTGCCTCATCCTCCCTTGGTGGTAGTGGTCTAACTATGTGTCTCCTCTGTTTTTTGCGAGGATTGACAGGGCTGTCCTCCCCATCTGTTTCTTGCTCCTGCCTTGCGTCTCCAGAGTCTGGACGTTCGGTCACTGTTCCACTGCCTATAGGCTGTGTCGTAGATGGTGCTGTGGACAGAACAGCACACATTTATTAACTGTATTCATTTGCAATGTGAAAATAAAATATTTCACAGTTTGGGATTACATTACTTTTTTATTTCCCTTTCCTGAACTGCACATGCAATATTTGACTAGGGTGGCTGATAAACACAACTTTGAATTTCATGTGACTACATCTCCCAAGATGCATTGCTGTGTCTGCCTGTGTACCTGCTCTGGCCTGAAATTTGTTTTCCCTGCCCCTAGGTCGCTGCTTGGGGGTATCTGGGGGGTGTTAGGGGTGTGATGGCATGCTTCTTACCTGGTCTGGATGCTGGTTGATCTGGGCTGTCTAGGTCAGCCACGCCTGTCACGCTTTCTGGTAGCAGAGTACCCTCCACAAGTTCCTCCAGAGGTGTGGAATCCGGCACAGTTGAGGCCCCTCCACCGGTGTGCCGTGACTGCTCCAGCCTGGCAGCTAGCTTCTCTTTGGAGCGCTGGCGCAGGTTGCACCAGCGCTTTCGTAGTACATCCACACTCTGGTGTGTCACTCCCATCGCGTTCACTTTTCCCTGTATGTGAGCCCAAATACGCCTTTTACGGGTCTCTGGCACCTTCAGGGAATTCTTGCCAAACAGTAAATCATGATTTGGCACCATCTCCTGGATCAATGTCTCCAGTTCAGCCTCTGAGAATTTTTGCTTTCTTTTTCTAGCACATTCTCCCTCCTGCTGCTGCTGCTGCTGCTGCTGTGTTTCAGGTATGGGCATGTTTCCACTTTCAGCCATGGTTATTCAGTAGCACTGTTCACTCTCCCTCTCTTCCTCACTGTGACTCTCACTCAGCAAATCTGGTGCAGCATGGGTAGTCAGTCACTTCCTGGTAGTGATGTCAACAGGCTGCACCAGAGTTTCCGATTGGATGATTAGCGAAATTCGCAAATTTGCGATTTTTTCCGTTAAGGAATCGCAAATGTGTGAATTCCTAGGTTTAAGGAATCGCTTTTTGGGTTCTCGCAGATAAATAGCGATTTTTACTAAATCGCTATTCATTTGCAATTTGTTTCATACATACCGATTTGCGATTCTGAATCTGCGATTCGGTAAAAATCACAAATTCAAAATCGCAAATTATTACCTTGATACATATGGCCCTAAGTGATTTGCTCACAATCACAGGAGGTTGAGCCAACGCCGAGACTCAAACCTAGCTCTCCAGTTCCAAAGCCCACTACATTTTCAGTTGAATACTGCAAAGCAATGATTTTTCATCTCAAAAAGTGAGAAAGTCCTATTCGGATGTGGGTGTTAGAAATGTTTTCAAACTTTTTGAATTCAAGACTTTCACGTGAACTCTTGGCGTATCCGACTCAGGCTCTATTGCGGTCAGAAGGAAATTGCACCTTGGTTCTGGCCTACCGTGACTATGGACACTATGCGCTGTTTCACTTTAATACTTTAAAAATTGAACAACAAGTGCTCCTCCTACAGACTAATCTCAATCCTGAATAGTGAAGCGAAAGTCCTTGCGAAGGTCCTCGCCACACGATTACTGTGGGTCATTGCCCGCCATGTACACCCAGTTCAGTCCGGATTTATGCCTGCTCGAAACACCTCCCTCAACCTGCCCAGACTCCACGGTGTGATGTGACGTGCTGCTACCATCTGTGAGGATGCAGTGGTGGTCTCTCTTGACGCGCAGGCGGCTTTTAACACCATCGAGTGGCCCTTTATGTTCGTGGAGCTCCACAAATGAGGTCTGGGCCCTGAATACATTGGTTGCGTTCACCTCCTTTACTACCAGCCTCTAGCCCAAATAGTGGTCAACAATAGGAAATCCTCCACTTTTGTGCTCGGCAGGGGCACCAGACAGGGTTGCCTCTTGTCCCCGCTCCTCTTTGCCCTGACCCTTGAACCTCTGGCGATGTGGATCCATAATGATCCTATTACCAGGGGGCTCTGGTTGGGAAGACTGTATATCATTGTATGCAGACAATGTTCTGCTTTATCTTGCATCGCCGGCTGCATCCCTGAATAGGGTTCTGGATATATTTTGGGTGTTCAGTAGGTTTGCGGGTTACAAAATCAACTGGACTAAATTGGTGCTCTATGTCCTCAGCGGGGGAATGCATCGGCTTCCCCCGGGATTCCAACTACTCAAGGCTACTGACGGCTTCAAGTACCTGGGGATATGGGTCTCTAGGGACCACTCTAGGTTCTATGAAAGCAATCTCCTGCTGCCCCTGCAGTGCCTCAAATCTGATGTTCGACATTGGAAGGCACTCCCCTTGTCTCTTCTAGGACATGCAGCCCTGTTTAAGATGATGTCCATTCCTTGACTCCTATATGCTCTACAAAACACTCACTAAGTTGACTCCTCGTACTTTGAGGAAATGGATGTTCTCCTATGGACCCCCCGAATTGCCACACACTAGCTCACATTGGGGTGGTTTGATGGGGTATTGTATTACCGGACATCAAGAAATATTACTGGGCATCAAATCTTGCAGCAATTAACCAGTGCATGTATAGACCACAGGCTGACCCTGCCTTCCAGATTAAGAGGTGGCTTCTGCTGGGAGGCAGTTTCGAAGGCTCTCTGTACTTGCGCTCGTTGAGGCTAGCCCTAACTGGCCCCATCGGACACGCGGTGCCATTGGGCTCTGGGACAGCATCCTGTGCTCAGTCCACCTGCCCCCAGAGTGGGTGAGGCACTGCCGCTGGCTGCATCCAGCGGCCCCTGGGAGTGCGACCTTCAGCCTATATCTACAACCACACATGCTCTTCAACTCAGACATTCTGCCTTATTGGGCCTATGGTAGGTAACTTTGACAATCATAGACTTCCTTGACCTGTCCGCAAGTTCTGTGAATATTATATGGAAACCACAGGTAGGAGTACGCATGCTCACAGGCATGCTGCGATCTCTGTTATCTTTGTAGATCAGGCACCTAAAGCTGGTCCTCAGATTCCAAGGATCCATCAATTATCCAGCAGGTGCCATAAGGAGGGATCCCCTTAAACCAGGGGTCTCCAAAGAGTGGCTCGAGAGCTGCTGGTAGCTCTACATCTACCTGTGAGAAGCTCTCCTCTGTGCAGCCCAAAATAGTAAATGAAAACCTTTTGTTTGGTTTAATTAGACAGGTTTCTAAAATTAAAAAGGATGTATATGAAAGTAAAATGCGTGTATTTTCAGAACTAATAAGCTAGTGTTTGGACAGCATTATATTTCAGGCTGATGGTTAAATGGCTATTCATGCTGTGTAGGGGAGGCTTTTAGGTGTCGGGGGCATTATGTGTATCATTACTATGACTTGTAGTACGATAGTGAGAGTGGAAAGAGTGAGAGGGGACATGTGTACTGTGTGTGTGTTGTAGGTCGCAGTGGGGAAGTCAGGGGGCCAACGCCCTAACGCTCGTATGCACGAAGCACCACCACTGGAATCTTGTCTAAAGAGATCACTCTTGTAACACTGATCATTTTTGTCAGTAACATGGGATGATATTCATCAGTGCTTAATTTGGGCCAGTGGTTTCGGGTGCTCAGCACCGGCACTTATTCATCAACACCGATGCTCTTCATGAGTTCCAGTTAAGGGCACAGTCATGTACCTGGAAATCAAGGGATTTGTCCAGAAACACAGGATGTTGAGCCAACACCAAGACTGAACCTGCTTCTCCAGCTCTGACGTCTGCACCTCTGGCCATTATGCCCCCCCCCCCGTCATGCCCCCCACCCACACTTTCGTGGTTAGTAGTTGGTTCTACTTTAGACGGCACTGACAGGAGAAATGGGCTGGTGCAAGCTGCCTCCTGACGAGGGCCCGGCAAATTTTTGTTTTACAAATTAACCACCGATTTTGCTTGAACAAGTTATTCTTATTATAGAAAAGGTTGGCGATCCAATCATAAACACAGACCTTGCTACTGACTCACAGACTGAAGCTAACATCAGGGTAGCTTTGGTTCAAGGTAAAATATAGTCTGCCTCGTAAGCACTAAGTGGTTGGCTAGCAGATGGAACCCTTATCGTTTGGGGAACGACCGCCCCCAGGACTTCTGTGGAGGACAGCTCAGGAGGAGAAAATAAAACGTAGAGCGCGTACTGTACTCACATTGACAAAACAGAATCGAAGTTGATGAGAATGTCACAATGTACTCTTATTTCCAGTTTAAGCAGTGTGACAAGGGATATAAACTGGATAAATTAACATTATTTTAGTTTGGATGATATGTTTAAAATGCAGAGTACAGAAAAAAACTCTTCAAAACTTTGAGAAGACTTGGCACAGATGGCTCCTGCTGCTGCTTTTCTCTAGTCCATCTGCGGCAGTTGTTGAAGTGTTTTTTGGCTCCGAATGTTTCTAGTGGTAAAAAAAATATTGGTATTTTTAGCTGACTTTCAATTCAAAATTGTTTTTTTTTAAAACACCACCCCAAGAAACCAGCAGAATTCAAGTACGAGAAAAAGCACAGAGGGAGTAAAACCATTTTCTTCTCAGTTCTTCTACTATAGCTGAAATTTAAAACCTAGCGTTGTCACTTCTAGAATATTATTTGAAACTTAAGATGACGTAGAGTGTTAGGATTGCGCAACTCTACGAGCTGTGATTGTGGGCACTCTCTACAGCATAACTATTTTGACAAACCTCTATAACCCACAGGAAACAACCTAGCTTTAGCATTGTCCTACCAAAGTAGGATGTGACGACAGAACGCATATTCCTCAAAGTGCCGGTGGAAGCAGAAGTGACATTGTGTGCTCTTTGACCTGTGATGACATCACAGGTTTGTGCCCTTATTCCACCATTGGCCCCTACACAACCCCCTGAGGCTCCCGATGGGCTCTTGTGAAAATGATTACACTTCCCAGGCGTCTCTACCTGCTTTTAGGGATGGTGATTCAGATATTTAAAACACTTGCTAGCCAGATCTCATCCAAAGTGTGGGCTGATGAGTTACTTCGTGTTTGACTAAAGACATTAAAGCGCTCAATGAGGAGGGTGCATTTTCACTCCCTGATTTGAAATGCTACTCACTGACTTCTTCACAATATTTTGTAGAATAGGAAGAAGGTTGAGGTGGAGGAAAGACATTGATAGATGGTGTGAGGGTGGCTTGAGTTATTCCGCGGCTCTAATACCATACAACATCACCAGACACCAATTTGCTAGACAAGCCTTGCGCTCTCTTCACTGGCTCCCTGTGACCGAGAGGATAACATTCAATTCACTCTGGATTGCCCATAGGGCACTTTTCGATAAAGACCCTCTGATCTCCCGTTCCCTGGTATCTCTGTGCTCTTCAAATGCCCATTTGGCCAAACTTCCCCATGAATAAAAGGGCAAACTATGGAGCGCGATTCTTCGGCTACAATGCGGCCAAACTGTGGAATAGGTTCCCCACCACCCTAAGACTGATTGAAAAGTAACTCGACTTTTGGAATTCACTGAAAACCTGGCTTTTTTAAGACAGCCTTTTCAAATCCTCTTAACGACCCTGTGCCGCACTGCAGCGCTGGGATGCCCCTGGGTAGCTATGTGCCATACAAGTGTTGTATAATAATTCTAATAACAATAATAATAATATTAATAATAATAATAATTTCTGCCTTGAAAAAGAGAGGACTTGCCCTGAAACTCCTCATTTGGCTAAATTAACATCACATTTCTGAAGAATATAGAAGTAATATAGGTGGAGGGATGCCATGTAGCTCGGGGTGGGTACTATGGTCCACTCTGGTTATTAACTGCTGAGATGGTTATTCAATAAATGTGCAGTGTGAGGAAATGAACCACTTGCAGAACAACAGATTCTTTGCTAAATTTGCTACAGCCCAAATACATTTTGGTGTAAAATCCGTTCCTAATCGATGAAAGACCGTGGGTGAGGCGAAGGCAACATGACTTGATTTTCTGATGCAGAACACTGTAGCACTACAGGAGTACTTTTTTTACCTACTCTGACATGCCTTTTTCTATTAGCCCCAAAACTTCCAATTCCCTATTAGTAGAAGCGCAAAGATTGCATAGACCTTTCTATTTCCACTAGTTGGATATGAATATTCCTCCAAGTTTAGCTGTTTTGGGCTACATCAAACAGAACTATAGGATCAATAATATACATACTGCAAAATGTCTTTGTGAATATGTCCCACTTAATATATTGGCAAATGAGTCGTGGGGCAGACATGCTCTGTCCCAGTTATGTATTGCAGTGAGAAGCCTGACCGGCGACTGCACTTCAGATGCATGAGATGGAAATGGAATGTGAGCCATCTTTACCAGATGTGTATTTGCCCACTGCACCTCAGAGGGTAAAGGAAAGGTTTGGCAATGCACAATGTTATCTTGTGCAGTTTAACGTTTCTGCAGAGGATTCATAGGACTCTTGCAGTACTTCCTAAGATCTCTTCTGACTGCACACGTTTGCATGTGGCGTGTTGAGACAATGGCCGACATTGCGCATTGGATCTGAAGGTGCACATTCATCGAAGGTTATTGGAAGTTAATAGCAAAATGAAGCAAGCACGGGCACAGCTAAAAAGTCTCTGCTCTGTTTTATTGGCGAGGGGGCCCCCTTCCCATGCCTTTAGGGTCCTGGGACCCCATCCCATGGGACTAATGAGGGCACTGTGGTTCCCACCCAGGGCACCAACAACAAACAATGTTGGGGGCAGCGGGTGGAGACCCAGTGCCCGTGGCCCTGCTGGCTCCTTGCATGCACCCACCCTGGGTGAAGTGGGACCCAGCTTTGCTTTCATCGGGCGGGAGCCTGTATTTTTCACTGCTCCCACTGAGCAGGGGCAATCTCAGTTACCCTGTCCGCAAGAGGGCAGGAAGGTAACCGAATATCTGTTCCCACCCAGCAGAAGCATTTTTGCAACTCCCATCGGGTCGGAGTACACAAGTTTTCCCTGCCTGTCCTCTCACTGGCAGGGAAACAGTGTCCTGGGGTAGGCTCTCCAGGGCACAGTGAGTGAGCTAGCCAGTCACAGGGGATAGGGTCCCGGGGGCCTTTGTTGGCTCAGTGAACAGGACCACGTGCCCACCCTCCCCATTGAAAATAGCAGTCCCCGGCGATGGGGTCCCCGAGGCTAAGAGCCTCGGGAGGAGGGGCTGCACGCCTCTTCCCCCCCATAAAAAAGACATGATGGGATCCTTGGGTCCTCCAAGAGGTTAAGGGATGGGGGAAGTGCAGCCCTCCCCTTTTATTTACACTGTGAGCCACAGGAGACGGGGTCCCCTGGGCCAAAATCAGCTTAGGGAAGGGGGCTCCACGTACGCACGCATCCTCAAATAGTATTATCAATTGACTCTTGGGATCTGGCTCACCCTCGGGGGTCCTTTAAAGTGAAAAGAAACATGGTAGCTGCCATTTTGTTACCCAAATCCCACAGGAGTACAGCAGAATCGCAGGGAAAAAATAAAATTGTCTTCAAAGCTTTGGCACCACAAGGGCTAGGGGGAGAAGGTGTACCTACCCTGCCTACTTATATCTTTTTTTTAAACTCATTTTCAGGACAGAGGACTATATCCCTGGAGTCATGTAATAGATGCTGCAACACTTTTGTTCATGCTGCAGCCGGTCAATCTGAACAGCGACTCCTGAGTTGGCCCAAGTGGAAAAATCACATCAGGGCTAATCAGGATACTCTATTTTTGAAGTTGTGCTAGCGGGACTCTTGCAGGAGTCCCTCAAACTCAACCATTCAGATATACAAATATATCTAAACCTTCATTTTTCAAAAATAACTGAACAGATTCACACAGAAGCACAACAAGCTTTCTGGACCAAGATCTAGCATCCTGTCAAATTTATTTTGATCAGCCATTTTGGCTGTAGCACTGGTAAAAAATCCCTATTGAAATTGCATGGGAATTTTGCATTTTGGAACTCCCACCCAAACCTTACTGTAGCTACCTGTGGCGATGGCCACTGGGTGTTGTAGGAAAATGCCCTTGTTGTTTTATCACCCCCACCTTTTGCTCTAGAAGCTGAGGTAATTGATCTGAAACTGTACTGAAGACTGCTAACCAGGCCCCAGTGCCAGTGTTCTTTCCCTCAAAGGCAATGGGAATAGGTACACCCAATTGACAAGATATTTTAACACCCCCCCCATATAAGTCTCTAGTATATGGTACTAGTGGCATAGGGGGCAATGGTGTTGAAGGGGTAACAAGGGCAGCAGCACTATTTTTCCACTTTGAGTGACCCAAGTAAAAGGAAAGTCTGCAGGTCTACCATCGCAGCCTGCACAGCTTCCCTGCTCATGATCGACTCTGCACACACCACATGCGACAGGGTCTCCCCACTGCCTTAATGTAAGTAAGTCACCCCTAAAGTAGGTCTCCGATCGCCCAGGAGGCACAGTGCATTATGTTAATGGTGCAGACATATATATACAAGCATATATGTATCTACAATGAGCTTGCCATTCAAGATTACGCTAAGTGAGTAGTGATTTGTAGGTTAACATGGGCTGGCTTTCGGGCGACCCCGAGTTAGCCAACTCAATTATGGTACAATCAAATTTTGTTTTGTTTAATATCAAAAACTGTGCATTTTCACCCCTGACACGATTCTCGTTTCGAGGTGAGCTGGCATGTACACAGGTGACATCCTTAGAGGTTGCCACCGAGTTGCCTCAGTCTCTCTGTGCTTTGGCAGGCTTTCTGAGCCAGTTTCTACCAAGACAGAAAGCTGACCTCCAGATGGGAAGTGCTATCACTCCAAGAGGATGAAGACAAAAGACTTGGGTAGGAAGGAGGTCACACCTCCGCTCTCACAGGATGGCTAGTGAATGGCACATCATGGTGGCGAACCTCAAAGACTGCACCGCCTCTGATATGCAAGTGACTTGTCTCCCAATGAAGACAAATACCCTCCATGCCCCCAGACACTTTTATTTGTGAGCAGGCAGCAAATTAGACAATCAGGAGGTGTGCACTACCAAAAGACTAGCCTCACTTCTAGGATGGGCTACCTGGAATGTACAGCCGAAAATGGGTTATTAAATACCATTCAAAGATGGCCACCATGGATGCATTGAATGAGACCTGGAAAAAAAAGGAGGTCTGTTGTCTGCTTGTTTAATAAAATTGAGTCCCTAGTGATGTGTTGTAGTTGAGGGGCAGGGCCTGTGTTGTCTGTTGTTAACTGATATGAACTGACATGTGTGCATAGGTGTCTATGAATGATGCCTCTGCTCTTAAAGTTTGTTTATTTAAAACCTTAAGATGATATGTGCATGCATCTGCAAAGATAGGAGCTGAAGAAGAGTTTGGTGCAATATTTCCCAACTTGGGTTAAACTAAAAAGAAAAAAACCACTCAGCATTATTACAAAGTAATAGCCAGCTGAGCGGCAGTCTTACCTTCTCCGGATGAATTCATCGGATTCATTTAATTGGTACAAACCCGACTAAGCAACACAGCAGGAGGCTACAAGGCAGAGCGTTCACAGCAGCTGGAGCTTATTCTTCTCAGCATGCTCTCTGATGTCAGCTCATGAACGTTCAGTTCCTAACCCAGCTCCTATTACTAAGAAAGAGGAATGCTAGACTAATGAGAACTGCCTTTGACCACATGTTACCATTATCCTTGAGAGTTGGTTTGGCCATCAAGATACGGATATCCCACTAAAACCTGTGACAAGTTGGGACAGTACATGATCAGGAGAGGGATGACTTGAACAGAGCGGAACTTGAGCATAAGAGAAAAGGACTAGACCTGTATTAGTCTTCTGTTAGCCATTCCACAGTTAATCTGAATCAGACTTTTCACAGGTATGCACCTGACTACATTTACCACATATGCACCTGGGTGTGGAATTCCTATAGCCGAAGCCCAGGACATATTGTTTGGGGTCAAGGACAACAAGTTTTCATGTTTATTTTGTCCTTGGGACGAGTAGGCCCAACCCCATACAGCACAAACCTTTTGGTTGCCAGTTTGCAATACCACATTATGAAACAAGTAAGGTCATTGTCTGTAGCTAAGGTAATTTTTGGATTCATATGTTAATGATGTTCGAACTTGTGTTTATGATTCATTAATGCAAAGCCTTTCATATTAGGGTTAGTGTTCTAAGGAAATGTTGTAAGCTCAGACTGCACTACCGACAGCGGTTACAGTATAAACATGTGTACACACGTTTTCAAAGTTCAGAAAATGTTCAAAATGTGTTGGTGCATGCTATTACTTAAAAAAAATCCTAATGGAAAATCAATATAACCAGTTTCAACAAGAATATGGGAACCATAAAAAACAAGAATTGGCAAAGTCAGTAGGTCAGCAATTGGTTGTCAGCCTTTTGATTTTGTCAATGTGTGTCTTGTTTTGATATGATTTTTGTAAATCTCCTTTGGGCAGGTTTATATAACCAGGCAAAAACTCACATCATAACGAATCGAACACCAGAACAAAACTCCACCACCATCAAAGGCCAAGAGTTCACAATGATAAAAATATTTATTCTAATTAAAAAGATTTTCATAACAATTGATCATGTACAGTAAATAATCAAGCAGTATTACAAAGGTTAAAAACATTCAAACATTATGTACACAGATTTAATAATGGGGAGAACCTGCAAGAAAAATACTTTCTTATCAATAATGAATGCAAATACTTTAGATCCAGATCATTTGTTCTGTCGTAATTTGACGGTGATCGAGTTAGCGTTAAGCTTTGCTACACGTATTTTCCCCTTATCTTGACTATAGTTGTCGGACGCCATTTTGTATGTATCGGCTGCCATTTTAGTTGAATGCGTTGCCTCGTGGTCAGCATGTCCTTTGTCCTTCCTCTGTACCACTGACCACTCGAGTTTGCCCAGCAACAGGCTATTTTTAGTAGTGGTCAAGCTCACACATGCGCAGTTTAGATTGACCAGTCATCACCTAGGAATGTTCCGCCAAACTGACCAGTGGTGTTATAGCTCCTCCCACGAGTTGGCTGTATTCCAAAAATGACCATATATGTACCTAAAACTCTGTAACTGTGTACCGCCTACCTTTTTATTACTATAAAACTGTATAAAAGAAGGACTTGCACCGATGGTCGGTGTGATACTTCTTGCATTACCGAAGGGTGCTGTAGGAATGTACCACCACCCCATGGGGTCTTAATAAACTTGTCTTTTGCATTTTCTAGTTTCTGTGCCAACTTCTGTTATGGTGTGGAGGGTATTCTACGGAGTATGTAGGCCTGGAGAACCCAATACCACAAATTGGCGACCACGAAGGGACTCATCGGCGACTCGGATGCCCGAAGGAGAGGTCGTGACGAAGGATTGGAAACTCGCCATGGACGCTTACGCTGCCACTGAGTGACCCGAGTCTTGGCACCCACGGTGTTTTCTTCCTTTCCTTCTGATCTGACCTTCCAGGTGGCGCCGGTCCTCGACTGAGATCCTGCTCGTTCGAGTTGTCGTACAGTGCCGATTTGGCTGATTTGATCAAAGACCTTGGCAGTTGGAACCTGGATATCTGAGATTTTGGTAAGCTTGTGATTGGTAAGGTAGTCTGCGGACGCTTACTGTGGTTCTATGAATATGTTTTCAGTTAGCTAACATTTGATCCTATGATTTGAACTATATGTGCAGTGCACTTCACATAGGCAGGCATGTAGAGATATTTCTCTAAATTTGTTTGTGTTTGAACGGCACATTTGTGTGAAGTATATTAAGTGCCATTTTTGTGGTATCACGTTTCCGTGATACTTTTTGAACATGCCTGTTTTAAGCACACTTCGAGGAATGTGCTGTCTTGGAAATGGTACCACTTATCGATTAAATGAATCTCAGCCGGCTCCCCCAGATGGGACTCCCAATCGGGAGATGTACATAAAATTTGGCCTTCCCCCTATATTATACAGTAAATTATGGAATAAGTACACCAGATCTGATCCCGAGTTGCAATGGCCACTACATGGGTCGTTTGATTTACGAAAGGTTCAGTTTGTGGAGCTATGTTTGTTTCAGCGCAGGTCTAGACAAGATATGTTTGATTGTGTACGAATGTGGGAGAAAGCAGTGCGTGAACGAATGAAGCGTGAAATAGCCTTGGCGGAAAAAGAGCAGCGTAAGGCTGCTTGAGATAAGGCTTTACAGCTGGAGGAGAAGGAGTTGCAGGAAAAGAAAGAGAGGGAGGCACGGGAACGTAATTTGCAAACGAGTGGTCAATTTCCTATTCGGCGTCCGCTTTATCCTGTCCTTACTAATGAAGTTGATGATTTTTCATTACTAGATCGGTGCCCGCCTCCGTACGTTTCGCCTACGGCCCCGGACGAGGACTCGGACAATGCGGAGTCCGGGAGTAAGAGTATGAGGTTAAGTGCTGGTGAAGCTGCGGAGTTGCGCAGTTTTGCTCGCAAACTTAATTTGAATAAAATAACTATGTCAGAGATTAAAAATGAAATGAATAAGTGGTCAGAGCGAGAACAGTTGTATTTTTTAAGCGCTCTCGGAGATGAAGTTGTAGAACGATTTAGGAAATATTCGACTGATTTAGAGCCTAAGGATATATCAGTTCATCGTGAGAATATGAGTAAAGGTTTATTTGTTATTACAGATGCGGATGAATTTTTCCGACGATTGGTCCAGCTACGGGATGAGGCGTCCAGATTGCGGGAAGCACGAAAAGCATCAGACGTGCCTGCGCCGGGGTCGACGGAGTCATCCAAAGAGTGTTCTATCTTTGGAGCAGATAAGCGTTCTACAGTTCATGCTATGCCTATGCGTGAAGCCGCACTTTTGTATGTTCCTCCCAAAGGGCAAGGTACCAGTGATGATAAATCGTCCGGGGATGCAAAAGGGTATTTTATATATAATTGGGTGTATACGCCTTGGAATAGGGCAGATGTTATGGCATTGAAAAATGCTTTACCCGATCCCCGTAAAAATCCGGCAGCTTTCTATGAAGGAGTGGAGGGGGTTATTTCTTCATGTGTTATGACGTTAGTTGATATCGATCTTTTCTTTGGGTTAATACTGCCCCCCGATATGTGGAGAGCGATTCGTAAGTTTGATGACCAAGCGATTTTGGGAGCAGATTGGAAAGCTATAGCCCAAGCTGACTTAGATAGGGAGCCTGCATGTAAGCCTTGCCAATTAATTCTAGACCTCCCGACAGCTATTTTGAATAAATTAAAAACGCTTGTTCCCCCTAAAAAGATTGATTGGACTATGTTAGCCTCTTGCAAACAGAAACCGGACGAGTCAGTATCTGACTTCTTTTCACGCTTCGAAGAAGCGTTTCATGATTACAGTGGGCAATTATTAACGGATGATACGGGTAGGCATTTGTTTGTTGATAAGTATGTGGCTAATCTCCTGCCGGAGATTGCAAAACAACTGAAAACTAGTGAAAGTTCCTGGACCACGGCGACCCCTGCGTCCTTGTTAACTATGGCTCAGTATTATGAGCGACAGGAATTAGAGGCTAAAGAAAGTACTGATAAGAAGGCGAAGGAGTTAAAGACGAAGGTGATGTTGGCTCAGGTTCGTGCTACGCAGCCAAGAGGGAACGATAGAGGCAGGCGAGGAGGGTATGGTACGTCTTATGGTCGTACCGACATTGCTGAGGATCAATGTGCATACTGTAAAGAGTTTGGGCATTGGGCTGAAGATTGTCCGGTGCTTCGTGAGCAACGTAATCAGCGTGGTCGAGGAGGTGGAAGGACACGGAATAGTTATTCGGGAGCGAGAGGTGGAGCAAGTGATCGTGGTAGGTTTGAGGCGAGGGGTCGTGGTCAGGATGATCGTAATACTTTTGATCGACGGAATCAGTACCAGATATCGGAAGGTGAGAATGTGGAGTCTCAGGATTATGTGCACGCATAGGATTGCGTAGGATGGGGTGTGGAATCGGTTGAAGTGCCAGTAGATCAAAGAGGTCCATATGTATCAGCGGGCGTTTTGGGTTCTACTGATCAGTTTCTGGTTGATACAGGAGCTACTCGTAGTGCTCTGTCTAAAAACTTGGTTCCAAGGGCCCCCCTGTCTGGCGAAACGATTACATGCATAGGGTTCGATGGAACACTCTCTCCAAGCCCACTGTCACAACCTCTTACGTTTTACATTGACATATTCTTTGGCCGGTGCCCATTCTTATTGTCACCGAATACCCCAGACAATATTATGGGCATAGATTTGATTAAATATTTTCGAGCAACGATACGCTGCGCTCCTGAAGGAGTGCGGGTTATTTTGAATGACAATTATCCGGATGTAGGAAGACTATGCACTATGCAAGAAATTGAAGCATTAGCCTCTCTCCCACACATGTTGTGGGCTACATCAGACACGGATGTGGGACAGATGCTCATTCCGCCTATTCGAATAACTGTTAAGGAGGGAGTGTCTTTGCCACGTGTACCCCAGTATAAAATATCTAGGGAAGGTGAAATTGCCCTGACGCACATTTTTCAGGATTTGATTATTGCAGGAGAAGTGGAGGAAGTTCCCTACAATGTCTGTAACAGCCCGATTCTTCCGATCCTAAAGAAAGACACTGATGACAAAGTCTATCGATTTATTATTGATTTGAGGGAAATCACCAGAATTGTAGTGCCCCAGTACCCGGTGGTGTCTGATATCACCACCTTACTTACTCTGGTCCCCCCCACTGCTACCACGTTTTCTGTAATTGACCTTAAAAATGCTTTCTTCTCCATTCCCATCCATTCCGATAGCAGATATTTATTTGGCTTCACGTTAAATAATAAATCGTATAGATTTTGTCGAGTTCCTCAAGGCTATACAGAAAGTCCTAGCATCTATAGCCAGGCTTTAAAAAGACAGCTTGATTCTTTTGATTTGCAGTCTGGAGTAGCTCTTATCCAGTATGTTGATGATATTTTACTGGCTGCAGACACATATGCACAGTGTGAGGAGAGTACTCTTGCTTTGCTCTCCTTTCTTGCTCAGAACAATCATAAAGTTTCTAGGAAAAAACTACAATATTGTAGACCAAAGGTGACCTACCTCGGTCATCTTTTGTCTAAGGAGGGACGTGCATTAACATCTGATCGAATTCAAGCAATTTTAGATACACCAGTCCCCCGCACTCAGAGAGATGTGCGTGCCTTCATAGGTTTAACTTCCTTTTGTAGACAGTGGATAATGGGGTTTTCACACATTATAAACCCTTTGTTAGCATTATTGTCCAAAACTACACCAATTCCTCTTGAATGGACAGATGAATGTCAGACTGCTTTCGAACAATTGAGACAAGCCCTTTGTTCTGCACCAGTGTTAGGTACACCAGATTACACAAAGATTTTCACGTTGTACGTACATGAGAAAGATGGGTGTGCATTGTCGGTGTTAGTGCAGACACACGGGGATAAGCAGAGGCCCTGCGCATACTTTTCGGCAATACTTGATCCTGTGGCACGAGGATTACCTGGGTGTTTCCGAGCAGTTGCAGCAACAGCAGTGGCTATACGGCAGAGTGAGGGAATAGTTTTGTCACACAAATTGTTGGTGTTAGTTCCCCATGCGGTAGATGCTTTGTTAAATCAAACAAAGACCCAGTATCTCACGAGTGCACGTTTAGCAGGATATGAGCTCACACTGTTGGCGCCACACATCACACTAAAGAGATGTGCTACCCTGAACCATGCCACTTTATTGCCGTATCCGGTTGCTGAGGGCCAGGAGGAAGAACACCATGATTGTGTTTTCCTGACCGAAGAACAAGCAAAGGGTCGTGTCGACTCACAGAATACGCCACTTCCAGATGTGGATGGGGAACTGTGGGTTGATGGATCGTGTTTAAGGCTGCCAGATGGCACAACTTCTGCAGCATATGCGATCACGACACTTAAGACAGTGGTAGAAACAGCACGAATACCACAGAAATCGGCTCAAGCAGCGGAGCTAATAGCCTTGACAAGAGCCAGCGAATTGAGTGCTGGCCTATGTGTGAACATCTACACAGACAGCCGGTACGCCTTCAGAGTAGCGCATGATTTTGGCCTACTCTGGAGAGAGCGTGGGTTTTTGACTTCGCATGGAGTACACATTATGCATGGAGAACTAGTGCGTGATCTTTTGAATGTGTTACTTTGTTCAAAGAAAGTGGCGATAATCAAATGCAGTGCACATAAAAAGGTCACTGACAAAGTGGGACAAGGTAACGCTTTTGCAGACAGTATAGCAAGACAAACGGCTATGTTACGAAATGACTCACCAATGTATGTGGTGAAAGCACAGGCTGAGCGATGGCATGATGCTAGAGAGGGGATACTAGACATTCAGAAATCAGCGTCTGAAGCAGAACTTGCAACCTGGGCAGCTGAGGGAGTGCTGGATGATAAGGGTTGCTGGCGAAGTAAAGATATGGAAAGATGGAAATTGCCTGCAGCTTATTTGCAAGCGATGGTTCAAATGACACATGGATTGGCACATGTTGGAGCTCTTGCAATTACTCGATTGCTAACGCGAGTTTGGGAGCATCATGAGATTGCCAATACGGCCAAGAGAGTAGTGCAGACCTGTCTGATATGCTTACAGTACAATCCTGCAAAAGGGACGCATACTCCGAAAGGAGGGTTTGTTCCACCTACTGCACCGTTTGAAGTACTGCAAATGGATTACATCCAGCTTGAGCGTTGTAATAACCTTAAGTATGTCTTGGTGGTGGTGTGTGCTTTCAGTAAATGGATTGAGGCCTTCCCCATGAAGGATAATACAGCGCTGACAACAGCTAAGGTTTTGCTCAAAGAGTACTTCCCTCGATACGGCGTTTGTAAATTTTTGTGGAGCGATAATGGTCCTCATTTTGTTGGGAAAATTGTGGAATACGTGATGAAAGGATTGGGAATTCAGCAGAAATTTCATGCTGTGTTCCATCCTCAGTCAGCAGGTCTCGTTGAACGGTATAACGCTACTCTGAAATTGAAGCTAGCAAAGATTGTGGCATCCACGTCTTTGAAATGGCCGGATGCCCTGCCATTGGCATTACTATCTATCAGATCAGTGCCCCATTCCCGAACTGGCCTCACACCTTATGAAGTGGTGTTTGGAAGGCCTATGAATATATGGGGAGTTCCTAAGCCTCGATTGTTAGATGATGTGCCTTGTATAATGATGAACGATTATTTGGCACGATTAACAAATGATTTACTTTCTATTCATCCACAGGTTCGAGAAGCGCTCCCCGACAATTCTATTGGAGAGGCTCATAATCTTCGTCCTGGGGATCATGTCATGATCCGGTCTTTCCAGAGAACAAGCAGCTTGGAACCGAGGTGGCGTGGCCCCGAGCAGGTATTGCTTGCAACTCGAACGGCTGTGCGAGTTACCAACAGGAAGCGGTGGGTGCACTCTACTCACTGCCGCCGTGTTTCTCCGGATCTGGTGAACCCAACTGTGCTGTCTGATTATCGAGACATCTTGGACGAGGTGAAGAGCCCAGCTGTAACGTCTGCTGAATCGGAGGGAGCCTTCCCGGACCACACCGTCTCTGGAAGAGAGAGATACAACCTACGACTACGATAAGCAGTTTTTTTTGTGCGAGACTGGTTGAGTTACCGCTCTGGGGTTTGTGAAACGGAAGCCGGGAATATCAAGGGGGGGGGGGATCTGTTCTGCCAAGTGTAGCGACACCCGTCTTGAATCTCGGAGAAGAAACCAACGGCTACCTCGGAGCTCAGCACTCATATTTTTATTTTTTAGTTGTGTTTTTTGAGACATTTTGAACTTTGAACCATGGCATCTTCTGCAGTGCGAGACAAGAGAATTCTTGGTGCAGTATTATTTGTACTGACAATTGTTGTGATAGCTGTGATAGCTTGGGTAGTAGAACTTGTGGTACCAGTACGAGAACATTTATTGCCAACTACCCCGATTCCATCTGAACATTTCCATTTTACTTTGCCTTATCATGAAGAGCGACACCGATAAACTTATTTGAACAACAGTTTTATTCAGATTCTGCATCACACCCATAAAATGACTAACACTTCAAACTGCTGGGTATGTGGGATGTTGCCTGGACATCAAAAGAAAGGGGGCACACCACTTATCCCACTCCCGTTTTCCCATAATGGCTCTTGCAATGCCTGGTACACACTCCTATTCACTTTGCGATGGCCAACGAAAGGTGGGCTGCTTTTCCGACTCAATAAAATATGCTACAATGATAGAGATGGTTATCCGCAAGCTGAAGGAACTAAGTTTGAATGGGAGGAGTACCGCCCCGACAACGTGTCAGTACCGCGAGTTTATAATAATCAAAGAAATGTAAATATGTCCAGTTCACATGTAATTACTGTTATCGATACCAAAGCTGATCTCTGTGTTCGTAATAAAGGTACAATCCCAGTCGGCAGAAGTGAATGTAACACCACTCTTACCTTTGACACTCCAAATGGCATTTCATTTGTGGCCTCCCGAAATACGTACTTTATATGTGGAAATAAAGGCTATCATCGTCTCCCTATAGGATGGTTAGGAACATGTTATATATCTTTTGTATTACCCCCTGTGTTTATTGCCCCACCTATGTATCATAACAATTATGTACTTTATCACGACTTCATATTGAATAGGGCAAAGAGAGCATTAGTCCTTGAAGACATTGACCAAACTGACACTGCGTTGCAACAATATGTCGATTTTAATTTGGGTCTCTTTTCATTTGTTGGAGCTGCTTTGAATAGTCGAGAAATAAGACGGTTAACTCGTGTTGTAGAAGCTGTTGCTAATGATACCGCTTTTGCTCTAGGAAACTTAACAGAGGAACTTCAGATTACCAGAATTGTAACGCTCCAAAACAGAATGGTATTAGATGTAGTATTAGCTGATCGTGGAGGAGCATGCCGCATTATCGGAAGTAGTTGTTGTGTATACGTGCCAGATAATTCACCTTCTGTGTATGATGCAATATCTAAACTACACAAAATTGCTGCTGAGATACATCCTGATAATGGTACATGGACATTTTCGGGGTGGTTTTGGTCAATACTTAGTACCTGGGGTTGGAAGTTGCTGACGATTCTATGTGTAATAATTGGGATATTTTTTGTATGCCTTTGTATCCAGTGTGGCCCTGTATTATGCTCCATGTGCCTTTCTGCTTGTATTCCATCCAAACGAGCATTTGCTAAACATGAACAAATGATTCATAAAGAAGTAGCACAAATCATGTCTATTGATATTGAAGATGAGTACCCCGATTATGTCCACTATGAGGTAGCTTCAGCTAAACGCTAAAAGGGTCGTCTGTCGTAATTTGACGGTGATCGAGTTAGCGTTAAGCTTTGCTACACGTATTTTCCCCTTATCTTGACTATAGTTGTCGGACGCCATTTTGTATGTATCGGCGGCCATTTTAGTTGAATGCGTTGCCTCGTGGTCAGCATGTCCTTTGTCCTTCCTCTGTACCACTGACCACTCGAGTTTGCCCAGCAACAGGCTATTTTTAGTAGTGGTCAAGCTCACACATGCGCAGTTTAGATTGACCAGTCATCACTTAGGAATGTTCTGCCAAACTGACCAGTGGTGTTATAGCTCCTCCCACGAGTTGGCTGTGTTCCAAAAATGACCATATATGTACCTAAAACTCTGTAACTGTGTACCGCCTACCTTTTTATTACTATAAAACTGTATAAAAGAAGGACTTGCACCGATGTTCGGTGTGATACTTCTTGCATTACCGAAGGGTGCTGTAGGAATGTACCACCACCCCATGGGGTCTTAATAACCTTGTCTTTTGCATTTTCTAGTTTCCGTGCCAACTTCTGTTATGGTGTAGAGGGTATTCTACAGAGTATGTAGGCCTTTAGAACCCAATACCACAGTTCTACACAGAATTGTTTTTCAGAATACTTGATTAGTAAGAGTAACAAATGTCTCCAGAATCTACAGTATGCCTTCTTGTTCTTGCATCGACGCGTTGCGGTGGATATCACTGATTAAACACCACCTTCTTTGGTGGTCTTTTGTTCTGGTGATAGATTGGTTATCATGTGAGTTTTTGCCTGGTTATATAAACTAGCCCAAAGGGGTTCTTCTTTCTGACTACGGTCTATTTGGTGCCCTACTCCTTTGGTGGTAAAGGGGCCCCACTCATTGTTTTCTATTTCATGATTTTTGTAAAACCTTATTGGCACTGAAACTGCGGGGTCCTCAACGTTATAACAACCATTGGCAAAAAGCAAAATGTTAGTCTCAAAAAGCATACATCGCCACATTAGTTTCTTGCACTGAACAAAACTACTTTGTTTGCCAATATGCTCTTGTGTAAGAGCAGTATGCTGTCACTCACAGTGAAGTCAGCTAATCAATAGACGGAGAGACAGAATTGTAGTAAACACAAAAGGTCTTGGTTAACACCAGACATGATTAAGGGCCTAATAATTGAGGAAATCTCAAAAGTGCACCCATGGTATATGTCCTTGTATTAGGGCAGATTTATGGCTTTCATAATTCATAAGAATTTATAGAAGTAGATCAATAAATTGTAATCCTAGAATATATTTGCATTTTAGCATGAGCAAACATGCATGTGTAGATTTTCTCATGCAAAAATCTGTTGAGCATTTGCAAGTTCACTTTCCAGCTATTCACTTTTTTCCCAACTCTGGAAGAAGTTTTACGTCTGCCATTGTCAGGAGTAAATTTCTATCTTTACTCAGTATGGAAAAAGATTAAAGAAGAGCTGTTGAAAACCCTTAAAACAAGCAAGTTAGTAGGTTTGCAATGACTCAAAGGGGCCTTCCAATCCTGGAACTATTGCTTATCGCTACCTCTAGCCCCAGTACATAGATCTGCGGAAAGGTGGCAAAATAAAGCAATTGCTAGCACTCAAACCCTACTATCGTATGATCCCTGGCATAATCAGAGAGGCTATACCTGAGCTCTTATATAATAATATTGCTACTATAATTTGTCGCTACACTACATGACACAAAAGAGACAAGTGGATTTTGTTACAGAGCAAGCAACCTGTCCCACGGAAAAGTAGATATTTGATTGAATTCCACACACCTGTATGCAGTGGGCACACAGTGCCCATCCCACTGTGAGTGCCTGAAGTATGGATCACACGAGGATCACATGAACAATAGAAGTGAGTGCGTCTGCAGCAACAATTTGCACATGCATCATGCACAAGCCGCCACTGGTTGAGAAGAACTGAACACTATGCATGGGTCTTTACAATGGTTGGAACTGCCCCTTAGCAATAGCTTAAGCGTCACCTCCTGCATTCTTAAATGGACCAAGCCATGGCACTCACAAAGTCTAAGCAAAACACACAAGAGTGGACCAGGTCAAAAATTGGTGTGTAACTACCACAGCTACTGTGGAACAAAATGGGTGAATGTGTCAAACGAGTGGTTGAAAACAGCGACTGTTGATAACAGAAAGCTAAAGCGATTTCCATCAGACCCCCCTCATGGTGGAGTATTACATCACGTGGAAATTGCTGTTCATACCATACCGAATCCGACCATAAAGTGCCGGTCCGGGGAAGATGTCAAAAAGTATGCTGATAATGTACATCCTAGAGTGGTATGAATGCAAAAGGTGCAGTGCATGGATGGTGATAGCGAATTAAAAAATGGCTACTTAGACTCCAGAGAGCGTTTGAACAAGAGTCTGCGTGTCAAAGATTAAAAACACGCCAAGTAGTGGAGTTATCTTATGGCGCTGTGTAGTACGGTCGACATGTTTCAGCCTGATGGACATTTAGCCCGGCTTTCTTCAGGACCTTAAATTGAAATAGCTACTGCAACCCCATATAGTATATTGCATAACAAGTAACAAGAATGTGCTACTAGAGAGATACATCTATATCATAAAATTAGATACTTAAGTGTCCACTGAGACGGAAGATATGCGTCTTCTTCCCAGCTTTGTGTGGGTGATGACCTCACCTCACCCGGCGACCGCTCGGGAGTATGAGGCCTCGCTCTGTCCGTCGGTGCCCTACATCCGGAAACGAGCGGAAGTGTCTAAACAAAGTCTAAACATTACAGTGCTTATGCTGGGTCACACAGCAAGGGTGCACTCAACACAATCAGATTTACGGGATACAGAAACAAAGAGGAGGCAGATGGGGCTCTATATACTGAACGGAGGGTGGGTGGGAGTTATGTTATATTATGTTATGTTAGTATGAATTTGTAGAGCGCACGTTTACCCTGGGGTTTCTTGGCGCTGTGTACCGCTGGGGAACCCGTCCTGGCTTTCCCTGTGAGATGGTCCCTATTGGGCATCCCCAAGGTGAAGCCAGGCATCCCCGGCAGCGAGGGGGCTGTTGCGGAGATTAAGCAAGCTATTGCCCAGAGTTGCAGCGTGGGACCCATGGTTAGAGAGGCACATAGGCGAGATTGTTCGAGCCCGCTGACATTGGTTCCATACCCTGCCGCGTCGGGAATTGAACCCTGGTCCCGGGCCGACCTCTGCTTCTGGGTCTGCCGCCTCTAACCGGTGAGCCACACTTCTACACTTAGCAATGAGGAGCTGACATTCAGAGAAAAGAGGGTGGTATGTCGAAACGCCAAGCAGATACACGAAAGGAGAGTGGAAGTGCCAGAACATGCCCCTTCAAGTGCTCAAATACAAGCGCTACCAAAATATGGCCAAGGAAAATAGTTCCCTGAAATCAGCAGTGTAAGAATCCAAATCATACAATCAGAAAACCATGAGGCAGACATGCGCCTGGGTGAGAAAAGTACAAGAACAGGGAGGAAAGCCATTGAATCACGAGCAGACAACATCGATAGACCATAAAGTCATCCAATCACCAGCAAGAGGCAGAACAAAAGCCCACTAAAAGGATATGTTATGTATTGGAAACAATAGGACTGCCTACTGTCCGCGTAGGCTGTTTTAAGCAGAGACCTACAAACACCATGTGTGTAAATTACACAAACTATAACTGCAGTAAGTGAATGCAGGGTTTATTTAATTTTTTTAAGCCACGCTTAGATTTGACACTGAAGCAAGTATGTTACCTCACTTTACTCTTTGCACCACTGAAGTATATTTCAGTATTTACACATCTGGTAGCTTATCTATTAGTGAGGCAAATATGCGCCTTGGGATCTTATGCTTACTCTTGTTTGATATGCTCTTTTTACACATATAGATATGCTGGCTGGGCAGGTCTTTTGCAAAACCCAGCAGGATCCTGATAAATAGCACATTTCGATTAAAAGGACTTCTCTGAAACTTCAGCTTGAAAGACAGTCTGGCAAATGCAAGTGTAATGCACAGTGGTATTTCCAGCCACAGCACAGTAATAGCAGGCCTTTACTAAGAGAGGCTTACTTTCAAGCAAGCTTCCTAAAAACACCAAGGCACAGGAGTTGTTATTTCTGGCACAACAGATATTAAGTAAAAAAAATAGATTTGTTAATGAGCGAAACCACCTGACGCTTCAGAACGCTTCATTTAACCAATGCTTTGGCCAGAATCCCGAACATTTCTATGTATTTGCTGAAAGATATTTCGATCATGCAAGAGCTACAATGCTGGACCTTAGAATTTTAGAACCTAAAAAACAAATGGGTAAAAGCCTGAAGTCGGTTTTTATGGTAACACAATGAGGACAGCAGTAATGTCAGCAAAGCGTCAGGGAAATGCAATAGGGTTTTCTGTCAGGCCCAGGAGCGATGCAAGAAGGCGCTTCGTGCATTCACTTCTCCAAAGTGTTGCACTGGTTCGAACTGCAGTATTTTTTGCAAAGTATTCTATTCACAAAATACTACAAAAAGCAAGCATCATTGTCGGGGAATTGTTATAGAGCATAACGATTAGTGCCTATACCTAAAGTCCCAAAGCTGTAGAATGGGGGAGCAGATGTACCAACAGTGGGGTGTGGTAGAGCTGCAGAAATGGCACGCAGACAGTTCAAGGACAATTGCAGTGTCTAATACACACTTTAAAAGCAACTGAAGTAAAGACAATGAAAGTAGGTCTCTGGTACTGGCGAATAACGTCTTTAAAACGTGCAGTGAAACATGACAGGACCATCAAGGTGAAATCCTCAGCTAGGAAGACTCGATGTTCCATTTCTCTGACAAGCCTATTTACATAACCTTCTACCTCAAACTCTCACTCAAATATTTAGCAGAAAATTCCATTCAGTTTACACTCGTTCTGCAAACCATAGAGCAAACATTAAACTCAGCCAAATATGTCAGCCTCTATCAGGGTCACTGAAACAGCGGAGCTGTAAAAACAGCAGATTAAGACTTATGGACTGTGGTAAAATGATTGCCTTTATGGATCATATCCTTGTCCGCTGTACATGGGCAAGCCCCCAAAAGTGGGGAAATCTAATAGCCGTCGCCGCGTTTTGGAGTTGCGCAGCAATAACCACTCAATTACACATTCAGCGGTTAGGAAATGGCCTGCCGTTTAGGAAGGGCTGAAGTTTATAGCCCAGCACAATGTGGCTGCCTCCAAAGGGCAGGTTTCTAATCGTGGTCTTCCTGACCTTTTCACGGGCCCTAAACTCTTTCTTTTGAAAATGACATTTATAACACTATGTAGCAGGGGCGGCCTTAGGCATGTGCAAGCTGTGCACCTGCACAGGGACACCAAACCCCAGGAGCCACCACGGCAATATATATCCTTAATATAATAATCCTCTGAGGATGGATACATATTTGCGTGGTGGGCCCTGGCATCGATTTGGCGGCCTCAGGCTCTGTTCCACCTCCAAACACCCCCTCTTCCGGGGACCCCTAGCTAAGCTCCCTGCCCAGGGCCGCCATGAGCCTAGAGCCGCCCCATATGTAGTAAGGACACTCCTACCGGTAACTCCACATTGTAGCGTCTTTTTCAGCCCAGGAGTATGCAAAAGAACACGCCACACACAGAGCTCATAACTGACGTCCATATTCACCAGAGTACAACATTCAACTGAACTGTTTATTACCTCCTAACCGTTAATGGCCACACCTTAATCCCTCCCCAAAGGGTTACGTAATTCTCTCATTGAGCCTGTCCAGAAGCGTGGGGTCCTGGCGCTCATAGTCTTAAGACACTACACACACCTCACAATCGGGTACATATTTTGTTTCTTTATGGTGATTGGAGCTCGGGCAGTATGATGCTTTATCTGTTGATTTGGCTGGTAAAATCACTTTTTACTGCAGACAATTCCAATATAACTGTACATGAGAATACCGGCATCGAGGGTTTATGGCGTTAATGGGATGAAAGCAGAAAAAGTGACCGTGCACACATAATGAGACTTTAAACAAAGTAGGCTTTCAAAGCTATGGATGACCTTGCTCTAGCAGGAAATAGAAATAAATTAAAGTGGAGCAGACAGCCAAATGGACAAAAAATTGTGTGACGGGCTGAGGAGGCAAAGCTGGACCAGATAGGGGTCCACAAAGAACCCCTACCAGCGACAGAAACACCAGAAGCACAACAGGAAAAGCCCGCAAAAAAGGGTGCGCATCGATTGGGCGCGTCCTTTAAAAACTGCTAATCGCCCAATGGTAGAAGGAGGGCAGGGCAGACAAGGAGGTCAAAAGGTGGACATGGGGCCCCTTGACCACAACTGACCATCGCCTTTGAACCCACCCACCCACAGCCGTAAGGACTGTGGGAAAGGGCAGAGTGGAGGCAGCACAGAAAGATACCCAGAGGAAAGAGTAACCTAGGTAGAGGAGCAGCCCCAACAGTGTCCTTGGCATGCCTCACGGCAGGGACACAGGGGCACAATGATAGCCAGAATGGAAGAGCTTATCAGACAGTGTCCTTGGGATGACACACGTCAGGGGCACTGGGAGCAGGCGACTGGTCAGCAAGAGTCCAGGGTACGTGGAACTGCCATGGCCTCCCACGAGGTCGGTCGCAAGGGAAGCCTAGAACCTGCAGAACACTGAGACACCTGCGATTGATAAGTGTGATGTGTAGCTAGCAAACATGGGTTTTCGAATGACCAACCAGTAAGTTGCAAAATGTGTGATTCATGTTATGAAAATAAACTGCAGCCTTCGATGCACCATAAACTGTTGTCTCTGTTAAGAATGATTAGAACCGTGAGCAGCACCAATTGTCTATTACATTCTTTTTCTCACAGGGATTTTTACAGGTCTTGCATATTTCTCTAAATAAAAGTATCCAATGTGTCAAAAATCCAAACTCCTCATTTTTTATTGCACAATTAATTAAATAATTGCAATCATAAAAAGCGAAAACAGACAATTATCCAATAAACAGAAGTGAACAGTAAACTTGCAGGCAAATAACTGTTAAACTGGTTCATATTAAAAAGACAGTGCGTCGTCAGTTAAAATTCAGCGCACAAATGTGAAAAGTTTTCTTAAGGTAAATCCATGAATTAAAAAAAACGTAGTTTATTGGGTATTAGTGCCACTTAAACAAGCTACATCCGCGTCTGTGCAAGGCCCAAAATGTCAGAAAAGCACAGTGTGTACAGAATGAGCCATCAAACACAGCACACATCTCATTTTAATTTAAGATGTTCAGAAAGCGCTTCCAAACACATTAAGGCCCCACCCTCCCAGACGATGTACGAATCAATTTATGAAATGTAATTTTACCCAATTATCAAAATATTTATGTGTACTCTAGGACCTGAGGTCACATTCAAAGGGAGGCTCAGGAAACACCATTTGTTCAAATTTCACCACAAGGCTCTGAATTCCTGTGTGTGTGTGTGTGTGCAGAGAGGAAAGGCAGCATGGAATAAGCATAACACCAACACGCAGGAATACAGTGAACAAAAATGTCGCCCAAAACACACAGATAAACTGCAGAAAATACAGTAAAACGTACGCGCACGGTCTGTGCTGAGACAAAAAAGACAAATATTAGGTTAGTCATTTTAATAAGAAATCTGCACAAGGCAATTTCATAGATGTGCACGCCGTCCATGTCACAATGAACTATTTACTAGAAATGATCATCCTGAGCGGCTACACTGTGCACACATTTGGGTCCGAAATCTTCACAAAGCATTTTAAAAACTTCCATATATTCCCCATTCCAAATCTTCTCCTTCGTAGACGCCAAGAATGCACCCCCATGGGAGGGGGTGGTTGACAGTGGGTATCTTGAGCAGGGAATCGCCTAGCAATGTTGATTGTTTTCAATCAATCAATCAATTTCAAACATCCATATGTCGAAGAAATGTGAAGTATGATGGCAAATATGAATTTTAACCATTGCTTTTGTAATATTTTATATTGACACTGACACATGTGCAATAAAAAGAAGTTTTAAAAAATGCACCCCTAAAGTCTTCATAATCACCTTATAAGGAACCTTCTTTATTTTCAACTCCTCACTTAGTTTTTGTCCTGTGACTTCTCCCCCTGCCCCTCCCCACCTTGTCCTCATGGTCACCCGCTGACATCATATCATCCGTCCCTAATGCTGTGCCCCCTTGTGCTCCACCCTCTGCCTGCTCGTCTTTCCCTATACCCCTGTCAGCCACATATGTGCCTTTACACAGTTGCTCTGCGCACTCTCCTCATCCTGTGTCAGAAGTGAACCCCTTTGAGAACATAGTCGGTCGCAACTCTCCCCCAGCCGTCTTACTTGATTTTAATGTTGGCTTCCGCACCAAAGCTTGCCGCTTCGCTCCTGCATCCAACACCAATCTAATTGAAATTGTTGCCGTCCTTCTGTGTTGCTCTGCAAAACACTAACTGCAGCTGGATTAGCAATCCCCATCATTCCTCCCTCCCCTCGCCCATCAACTTTCTTAAGCCAGGCACCCCTCATCCTCATTGTCAACCAGTTCCTCGTCTCCATAATCCAACAGCAAACCATTGTCTTCGTCTCTTGCCGCCCTTGATATTGATTGCACACCTGTTTGTCCATCCAACACCGCTGCGTCCCACCAAGCATCAGGTGCCCACTTACCCTGTGGCTCACAGGGGGCTACACCAGACCATTCTACTATTGCAGGGTAGGCTACACCAGACCTTCCACAGCTCATCGCCGAGGAGGCCACACCAAACATGACCTCACACCTGCAACCACCGCCAGTGCTGCATGCGGGCCAGCCGTCCTGGATCATGCCATCTTTTCTCCTCGGGGTAGGTGGACCACATTGGACACTCCTGAGTCTGGAACTCTGTCGCAACCAGAAACACAACCCCCAGGAGTGATACCCAGTGTGCTGGAGACCCCTGACCCACAAGCCCCATAATTCTCCTGACGGCACCCAAAGCCACCTCCCTGTCCTGTTCGAGGGGGGCCTCGCTCCCTGATTCAATGCACCATCCTCCTCCCAAAACGTCCTGACCCCTCCAAGGCAGCGCCCAAAACTACCCTTCTCGCCCCCCATCGTCCTCCCAGAATGCCCTCTAACAGAATGCCCTGCCCCCCTGCCCCTCGGTAGCCTGCTGTAGGCTTTTAAAGGTTTCTCCACCTGTCCCTGAAACACCCCTCCTAACTTACCTTCACGGCCAGTACCCTACCCCATACACTCCCCTTGGCATTCATCCTCACTCCATTCAAACATGGTAGACACTATGGTCACTGCTTTCCCCTCTCCTTAACCACCCCCACAGCCTTCTGGCACCCCTTACCTGCCGCCTGCTCATTCCTTGCTTTAAGTGACCACCCCTCGAGCCTGCTGCCTGCTGTCACTTCCCAGGTCTGCTATCAGCACTTGCATGTCCCTGGCTCCAGCAGTACTAACCCCTACCTGGGGCAGCAACTCCCTGCCCCCTCCCCACTGCCAAGCTCTTTGACCCCCACCCCTCTGCCCCTCACTCCACCCCATACCTCTGCCTAGTGTAAAAGGACAGGAGCAAATTACGCGGATGACCTCCAGCTCATCTTTGATCTATCCCCTTCTTCTCTCTCGGTCTCTAATTTCCAGTCAACTATGACATTTATCAGGGACTGGATGAACCACAACCATCTTAAACTGAACCCGGACAAAACCGAGCTGGTTCTCACTGGTGGTTCATCCAGCCCCTGGAACTCTCTTTTCTGGCCCCCCGCTCTTGGCCCGGCACCATCCCCCTCTACCACTGTCAAAACACTGGGTGTCAAAATCAATAATCAGCTCACTCTTCACTCACAAATCAGCTCTGTGGTTTCCTCCTGTTTCCTCACTCTCCGAACTATCCGCTCTGTCTCCCGTTTCTTCTCCCCCCAGGCACTAAAGATCATCATAGCCGCCCTGGTAATTTCGCGATTGGACTACGCCAACGCCCTCTATCATGGCATTCCAGCGTACAGCCTGCGCAGACTCCAAACCATCCAGAACCAGGCGGCTCGGTTGGTGTACGGTCTTCCACGCTACCACCACTCCACTCCCCTTCTAAAGGAGCTCCATTGGCTCCCCGTGAAACAACGCTCCCTCTTTAAGATCGGATGCATGGTCTTTCAGGCCCGTCAGGGCACTGCCCCCGCCTTCATCTCCTCACTAGTCAAACCTTATGTCCCCGCAAGAGATCTCCGGTCTTCCTCCAAGTCTCTTCTCCAGATCCCCCGCTTCTCACGCAAAAAGTGGGGCGGGTCTAACTTCTCATTTCTGGCCCCCACTTTCTGGAACTCACTTCCAGACCATCTCCGCTCCGCATCCCACTACCTCTCCTTCCGTAGAGATCTGAAAACCTTCCTCTTCTGCCAGGCTTTCCCCGCCTAAACTTATCTCATTCTTTTCCTGGTCTTTCTCCCTCAGTTACTCAACCCCCAGCGCCAAGAAACCGCAAGGTGTACGCCGCGCTCTACAAATGTTTTAAATTAGAAATTAAATTAGAAATTAGAGCAAATATCACTGGGCCAGAGTAGGCCCCACTCCCTAGACTCACTGACAGAACATATGAACACTTAGCTCTGTGTATCACCGAAGAACCAAAAGCGGTCCTCTGCCATTTATTTACATCAGGGGTCGTGCCTGGCCCTGGTGAGTGAGGGATACAATGTATGGTAGAGGCTGGGTGACATTCTACATCCCTTTCAACCTTTAACGGTGCAAAACAGAAAGAATGAAAAAAACAAGAAATTAACCTAACTCCCATGGCAGATACCAGGTACAAAGTTCTTTTCATCTGTTCAGGATGCTGGATGCATAGTCTCTGAGTTGTTGACTTGGAGCAGGGTTTGGACGGAGGTGATACTTCTCTCTTCCATGCTCCCTGCCTTGGCGAGGCGTTCTCCTATTCACCTTCCTGCCCAAGTTGTGTGGGTCCCGGGCTAGCTGTCCCACTGGGGCTATGCACTGCAGTCTCTTCCAGCAACAGAATCTCTGGCCATTCGAACTCACCGGTATCCTCCTGCTTGCTAGCTCCTGATAGCTGTTGGCTTGGCCTCAGATCAATTGGATGGGACCTGACCTTCTTGAACCATGAGATGTTACAGTCATTTCCCCTCTCGTGACTATCACCATGGTTCTTGTACTTCCTTCACCTTCCACACTTCCCTTTCAAATGGGTTCCTGTATTTCCATCCGGGTTGCCAATCGCTCATATTGAGGCTGTCGCCATCCAGTATTTACGAGACCTCTGCTCCATGGTCTCTGCTTGCCCTATCATTGGCTTTTCTTTTCTGCTGGGTGGCTTGTAAGTCAATGACTGCCAGTATCCTTCTAGGGCTCGCAGGAATGACATCTCTGGCACTCTGCTTCATGTTCAGATCACTAGGGGCACACCACCTTGGGCTGTGGGGGTCTGCCAGTACGCCCCGAGACATTGGTACAGGCAGCACTCAATGACACCGCTTTGGTTCACTCAAATCCGGAGGGCACAGTTTAAAGTCCTCATGAAATGCTCATTCGCCATTGGCATGTGGCCACTGCGGAGTGATCTGGCGACGTTTTACACTGAGTACATGTTGATAATCTTGAAACTCCGACCCTGGAAGGGTGGACCATTGTCTGTTTTATTGTCTTCTGGGTAAACAAATGTTGCACAGATCTTTTCCAGGGTTGGTCTGACACTGGCAAACACCATGGACTTGACTAACTTCCCAGCAGGATATCTTGAGTGGCTGTCTATGACAACAACATCAATCTCTGATCTGGGAGGCTCCCAAAGTCCATGCTAAGAGATGATCAAGGGTGCATTTTATGCTTCCTCAGTGATCACAGGGGCTACCAGGGGATCCCCTCCAATGATGGCACAGGAGTGACTGTTTCTTACTCTTTTATTAACCAGTCGATCCATGCCAGAGAACAATACTTTACTCCTAAGGTGGGCCTTGGTTATGCCAATCCTTTGATGGAGCTGGTGAGCTAGGTCCACTGTCCTGTCCCATAGGTTCCTGGGACCACTATCTGTTAACCTCTTAGCAATGGACTTTCAGTGCTCACGCACAGCTCGTCATACACCCTTCACATCTGTTTTCGGGTTGACTGTTTTTCAGCAGTCAGCATCCTAGAACCTTCTAAAAAGTTTTTCCATTGTTGATTCTTAGCGCTTCCTTTACTTTTTGTATGCACCCATCCTCAGTTGTTGTGTCCAAGTTCTCACTTAGACAGAGAGCACGAGGGTATGCCTCTGCCACAATCATTTTGATGAAGGTCTTCACCTCTTCACTGTCGAACCCAAACTTAGTTACATCAGACCCCAGGGGACGCCGGGACAGGTAATCAGCTAGGTTGTTTGCACCTGTCTGATATACCACCTCAAATGAGTACTGTTCGAGGTGCACATCCCATCTCTTGATTCGTGGGGATCCATTCCTGGCAGTCCCATCACACAGGGGGACTTGTGGCTTGTGGGCTGTAACCACCAGAAACTTCTATCCGCACACATACAGGTGGAAATATCAGCACGCTGATCTGATGGCCAGAGCCTCCTGTTCTATCTGGGCATATCGCAATCCCCCTTTAGTGAATGCCCGAATGGCATAAGCAATAGGCCCCCATTGTCCAGCTTCCTTTTCCTGTAAAAGGACAACTCCCATACCCAGCGGCCTGCATCTACAACCAGTTCCATCTTCTTCTGCAGATTGAAATAGGCCAAAGTGACATCATGTAGAAGTGCGCCCTTGACTGCTTTGAAGGCCTGCGCTGCTTCTGCCGTCCATTCTCATTGATGATCATGCTTGGACAAAGTTGCTAGCTTTGAGATGAATCATCCACAGTGATTCGCCATCCACAGAAAACTGCAAACCGCTGAGACAGTTGTAGGTGTGGCTGCAGCCCTGACCGCTTCCACCTTTTGGGGCTCAACCAGAAGACCTTTGCCAGAGAAGTGGTATCCGAAGAATTCTAGAGTTGGTAGAGAACTTACATTTTCAAAGATGTAGCATCAAACCACTTACAGCCAGGTGCTGGAGATCGCCTGTCAAACATACTTGGTGCTCTTCCATGGTCTTTGAAAATATGAGAATGTCATCGCTGACGTTAATCACACCCACTAGGCTTGAGAGCGTCTCCCTGATTGCCTCCTGGACGATCCCTGTAGCTGATGGGATGCCAAATCTAAGGCCTCAATATCTCCGTAGCCCTCCGTTAGTTAAAAACATCTTGACGTAGCAACTCTTCATTAAGGAGTAGCTGATGATATCCGGCATTCAGATCTATTTTTGAGAACCAATGAGCTCCATTTAAGTCAGCTACAATTTCGTCTATTATGGGTGTGAAATGTCTTTCACGTCTGATTGCTTTATTGGGTAGTCTTATGTCCACAAATAGTCGTATGGCCCCAGGTTATTTTGGCTTTGGAGCAAAAACGAGCCAAAATACCCTGGGAGTGGGCCCCAACACCCTCTCAATCACTCCCAAGTGCTCAAATTGCTCAAGTTCTTTCTCTACAAGGGGAGGTAGATGGAATAGCACTTTTCGGTGTTGCAGCGCCACAGGGCAAACCCCCTTGTCAATGTGTAGAGTGATCTTCACATCCTTTAAACATCTAAGGCCCTTAAACAAGTTGGGGAACTCCTCCATAATAGCATCGCCATGTGATTGATAAACTTGGCAAGCAAAGAACCAAGCCTAAATCTTCAGCCATATGGCATCCTATCAGCGTTCCTGTCTCTCCTTTTGTCACATGGAATTTGGTTAAGGCCATCTTGTTGTCACTCTCCAAAAGCACTTCTATCACCCCTCTTAGAGCAATGGATCTTCGAATTGGTGGGCACCACAGTGGGACGGGGAAACAGTTTTTGAAATTGAACTTCATCCATTACATGTACAGATGCTCCTGTGTTAATCAAGTGGGTGATCTGGACAGCCTCGATGGAGACATGGTATATTGTAGGGGATCTTTTCTGCAGGTTGTCTCGCCCGGCAAATTATATTGTGAAGATTTCTTCCTCTTTGTCCTCTCCTGAGGCCTAGGTATTGGGCTGTAACGGCATTTCCTCATCATCAACTACTGACAAGCACCTAAGGGTGTGCCTGCTGCGCCCACTGGTGTTGGATCCTAACACTTGCTGGGACTATGGCATGCTCTGGCGTAGTGATTCAGCCTGCCACACTTGAGACAGTGTTTCCACTGTGCGGAGCATGCATTGGACGCACAATGGACAGATCCACAGTTTCCACATGCCTTCTCCCCTGACTTCGGGATGCCACTCTGCCGAGTCTGTGCCAGTTTTCGCAGGATAGCTTCCACTTTTTCCTCTTTGACAAGCATCCCTTTTGAACTCGGTGTCAGTGTTGTACCCAGGGCCAGGGCTGCTTCCATGTCTTCCGCACGGCTGTCCGCTAACTCATTAGATATGGCCAGGATCAGCATCTCATCCAGGGAGATCCCTGGTTGTCTTTCAATCAGCTTTCTCAAATCCCAAGATTGGCATCCCTGGATTATCTGGCAACGGATTTCATCCTCCCGGTCATTGGAGGTGCTGGCAAGCCGGGAAAGGTGAGCAAAGAAGACATTCACAGATTCACCCGCATTCTGCTGGGCCTGCCTCAGTTTAAACCTCTTGTAGTCCGGATTCAGCTAGGGGTTTCATGTAGCGGTTGAGGGCAGCAACAGCCACGTTAAAATCCGTGGGACCATCAATGTTGGGAAGGTCTTAGAATAAGTCATACTGTTAATCTCCTCCCATGGGAAGCATTATTGAGTGCTTGACAGCCCCGACCATTTCCCAGGTGGCGCGCCACCTAGGTGCAGCCATCGCTGGCTGGGTCGGCTACCTGGCTAAAAGGCTGCAACAGGTGCATGCGCCCCTGGCCGTGTGTCGGGTGGTATCTCCTGCAGGGGTGACGAGCCTTCGTCATCTCTTGGTGATGTAGACATATTGATCACCACTTACTGATATGTGTCCCTTCATCCAGTGAGATAGTTTAATTGACAGGCACTGCCCCAGACTTGAAAGGTGTGCACTTGCTTGGCATTCTGTCGTTTCCTTCAGTTAAATGGCCATGCTTTCAGCCATGCAGGCGTACAGCTCCTCTCAGTATACTACCAGCAGCACTAGCTGGCACCATTCTAACAGTTTTGTTAATCACACTTGGAGCGCCGTGTTGCTCTTCCATACAGTCTCTCTCGCTCCCTCAGCCAGTTTACACATGTGGCGGACAGGCCACGCCCACCAGAGCACGTTGCCGGGGGAAGCCAGCGCACAGCTGTATCTTATATTCCACCCCAGTAAAGCCCAGCTCACCTTCCACAACGCAAGGGGAGCCTCAGCCATCACACCATGCCGCCTTTCCAACACAGCGGCCACTTACAGCCCAAAGGTTTATTTATTTATTAATGGATTTTGTAAAGCGCACGGCTACCCCCAACGGGGGTGTCCCGGCGCTAAAACTGTCTGCTGGAGAACAAGAGCAATCTAAATAGATGAGAATAGCCAAGTTTTCAGGCGTCTGCGGAACAGAGCTTCAGATGGGGCGAATCTGAGGTCAATCAGTAAGCTGTTCCAATGTTTGGCAGCAAGGACAGCAAAGACTCTGCCACCCATTCTTGTGCGGCGGAATCTTGGCACAAGCATGAGACGCAGGTTGTTAGAACGAAGGTCTCTGACTGAGTGAGACAGTCTCAATCTCTTTCTTAAATAATCTGGGCCAGTACCGTTGAGAGCTCGAAAGGCCAGAATAAGCGTTTTAAACTTAATACGGTTGGCTATTGGGAGCCAATGGAGTTCTTTGCGAAACGCAGAGATAGAGTGTCTGTATGGGATATTGCCAATCAGTCTTGCTGCAGCATTTTGAACTACTTGCAGGCGTTCAATTTGATATAAAGGGGCCCCAGCATAGAGACTGTTGGCATAATCCAGGTGGGCGGTAATTAAGGCCTGAGTGACTGTTCTGCGTGCCTCCATTGGCAGAAATGGAAAGATCTTTCTCATCATTTTTAATTTGCCAAAGCAAGCCGCAGTAACCTTGTTGATTTGAGGGCTACAAGAGAGCGTATCATCAAATGTGAACCCCAAATTGCGGGCAGAGTGGACCGGGATTGGAGGGGGGTTAAGTACCGTTGGCCACCATAATGGGGGTGGAATAGTCATTTTTTGATTAAAAAACAAGACCTCAGTCTTGTCGGTGTTAAGCCGCAGGTGGTTCGAGGACATCCACGAACAGATTTCGCCAAGACAATGACGGAAGCTAGAGAGGCTGGAGTCAGAGTGATCTCTAAATGAAAATATCAGCTGTGTGTCATCAGCATAGGAGATCACTCTGACTCCGCATGCCTCCACTACCTTGGCTAGCGGGGCCAGGTAGACATTGAAAAACAAAGGACTCAGCGCTGAGCCTTGTGGGACTCCGCGTTCGAGAGGTTTGCATCCAGATTTAAATGGTCTGAGAAGAACCCTCTGTGACCGTCCCAAAAGAAAAGATCTGACCCATGCCAGGGCAGTGCCGCTCAGTCCAATCTGCTCCAGTCGGTCTAGAAGAATTTTGTGGGACACCGTATCGAAAGCGGCGGATAGGTCGAGGAGGACCAACATGGCCTCCTCGCCCTTATCCACACATTCTCGTACAGTCTCCGATACCTCTAGCAATGCGGTCTCCGTACTGAATCCAGCACGGAAGCCGGACTGGGAATCATGTAGCAAAGAGTTAGTCTCTAAGTACTCTGCAAGTTGTAGTTGGACTGCCTTCTCCAAAACCTTCGCGGGTTTCGGAAGAAGGGAAATGGGCCGATAGTTACTGAATTGCATGGGGTCAGCATCAGATTTCTTTAGGATGGGCACAAGAAGGGACTCCTTCCAAGCAGAGGGGAATTGGCCTAATTGTAAGGAGGCATTCCAGATGGAAGTGAGTGGCTCCAGCAATAGGGTAGTCAGTTCACTCATGATTTTAGGGGGAACTGGGTCTAGCGGGGCACCAGATTTGCACTGTAAGAATAATTTAAGTGCAAGGTTAGGAGTGAGATCCTTAAATGCCACTAGTGTAGGAGCAGTATCATGGATGGTAGAGGCCAGGGGGAGGGGAATGACAGGTGGAGGAAAGGAGGATGCAATTTTTTCTTGAAAGAAATCTGATAGTCCGTCGCAAAGAGACTGGTTGGCTAAATTGTTAGGGGTCATAGCAGGGGGTTTTACAAAGTCTTTAACAATTTTAAACAGTGTCTTTGCTGAATTGTCTGCGACTTTTATTTGGGAGGCAAAGAACTCTCTCATGGCAGATTTTTTTAATTTGATAAATTTCTTAAGGGCCGTTCTGTAGATAGTTTTTGCCTCAGAATCATATGTTAGTCTCCAGCTGCGTTCTAATTTTTTGCAGTGACTTTTTTCTTTACGCAAAGCAGCTGAGAACCAAGGAGCAGATGGGAGAGATCTTGCGGATGAGACAGGTAGAAGTGGGGCAATTTCATCCACCGCAGCCGATAAGGTCGTATTAAATTTAGTGACACAGTCATCGATATTTACTACTTGAGACTCCAGAGGGCAGCTAAATATCGGCTCTAATGCGGCCTGGACGCTCATGTAGGGCGGTGTTGCAGCAGGCCCTGCTACAGTCAATCAACACGTCAGGGCCAGGTTTCCCACATGGCTGTTCCTAGCAATGCTGTTAAATGTGGGCATACATGTTCTCACACCAGCCAGCACAACTTAGGAGTCCGGTCGCCCTTTGCAGGGTGGAGAGGGAAATAACTGGCGAGTCCACGTCACTGCTGTCCCAGGCTCACCTTACAGCCTCTGGTTCTGCTCTCTGCGGCAGCAGTGCTCAGACACAAAACTCTGGTGGAGCACCATGCCTAGCTCCGCATAGCACAGACGAGAGGTGGACACTCTCCCACGGGGAGGGCACTCCAGCCTCGTCGCCAGTGTAAAAGGGACGGTGGCAACCATCACTAGGCCCGAGTAGGCCCCACTCAGCACACTCACGGACAACACATATGAACACTTGGCTCGCTGTGTCACGAGTGAACTTCAGCCGTTTATTTATACCCAGGGGCCGAGCCCGACCCTCGAGTGAGTGTGGAATACACTGTATGGTAGAGGCCTGGTGGTGATCTACACCTAGCAGTGATGATGGCTCATGACTTCCTGGACGCCAACATGTCAGAGGCTTGCCCAGCCCCCTAACATACGAGGCTGGTCTGACACTCCGCAACATGCTAGACATGAGCAGAGGCTACCGCCGACTAGGCGGTAGCCTCTGCGCTGCCGCCGTCCTCACCTGCCTTCCAAGGTTTTTCTTGGGGCAGCAGGCACATACATCAGCGACCCCACCCCTTATGAGGCCCTATGCACTGGCCACCACTCCACCCATCATCTTACAGCAGGACCTCGCGCTCCGCCTTGCGGAGGAGACAGAGGGCCAACTTCACTTTGTCTGCCATTGCTGCAGATCCGACTAATGGGTAAGTTGGGCAGCGCCCCAGCACCTAACCAAAAAGGAGGATGAACAAAAACGACCTTTGGAAAAAAGCTTCCTTTGCCCTGCCCTGGTGTTGCACTACCAGCCACTGTGCTGGTACAAAAAATGGTGGCGGGTGGCCCAACCTTAAATAACTATGCCGCCTGAGGTCACCCCACCTACTTGCTTCCGCCTAATCCCCTTGGCTTAAACCCCCCGCTCAAAATCCCCAGGGGGGCACATTCTCTCTGGTCCTTTGCCTAACCCCACTCCCCCCCCCCAAACCTCCAATCTACATGCATGCTGCACACTCTAGTCTCAGAAAAATAAGTTTTGGCAACGTCAAATGAAGCGCTGAAACAACCACCTCTGCGAGTGCTTCACACGCGAACCAGACACGTTCAAAGAGATGGGGCTCGTTTGAAAACCATCCAAATCAGACAAGGAGGACTGTGATACGGAGTTCCATGCATATCCTGCTTAACTCCTGCTGCAGATGAGTTAAGAGCTATCAGCAGCGCCATTAAATAAACCAGGACTAGAAAGAAGCCGGCACAATTTCTCGGAAGAAGCTTTCGCTGAAATGAGATCACAGTGAGAACAGCAGCATTTGTCTTCATAATTTTAAAACACAAAGAGAGAGAGAGAGAGAGTCATTTTATTTCTTACTTGCACCAATAAAATATTAACGCCTGCTTTTTACTTTAAAAGTAATTATTTGTCAGAGTACAATTTACGACTAATTTATGAATAAACTTTAATGCATAGATACAAAACATCTACTTGTTTTTTTTTGCACAAACTGTTTCAACTATGTTGCACCACCTTTTGTACAGTAAACCTATTCTATTCCAACATGGTGGTCAAGTATTCAGAGCACTGTCTGTTACAGGATGCAGGCAGTGTTCCAACTGTGGCTCATGTGACATCTCTACCGCATACCTTTCAGCTTTTGTTGGGGGGGTGGTAGAAGTACAGATGAGGCCTTACCGGCTGGATGGTGGAAGAAGAAGAATCGATGACAGGTGCACTATACTGAGAGCAATACAAGCACTGTTTCCAAGTAAGTACACAACTGTGTAAACATGACTCAACATGTGGGCGGAGCCAAAGCCCCTCTCCTTGTGATTCTCACATAAGTGTCTGGTGACAGCTGGCGGCCCTTGCAGGGCAGTTTCTGATGCTCCTGTTCAAGGCAGGTCCCTTCATAGTGGTGCTCCACCAAAAAACACAAACCCCCGAGAATGGGCTTGGGAATATGGGCACAAGCATCTTTCCCTTTTTCAGCATCTGGTCAGACAGGTGCAGCTGCTCACACCGACCTATTAAAAAACGCCTTTTTAGCTAGACGGCTTTCTAAGGGGTGTTCATGTTAGTCCATTAACTGTAAAATGCTTACATGTGCATTTGAAAGGCTATCTCTGCTTTCTCAGAGACTCGACTGTTTAATCCTTGATTCGTATAAGAAAGTATGGCAAAAAGTCAGGATCTACATTTCATTTATCATTTCATAAGTCTGCCAAGTGTCTTGAGTTTTCAGACAACAGCATGTTGCATTTGGAAGCATACCAAGAGCATTTGGCAAAACACATAGCAGAATTGACTGAAGAAAGTATACATGACTTGGGACCACATGGGACCTCTGACCTAAAATTTTACAAAGTAGTCTAGTTAATTTCAAAAACTGTCTCTGTACATCTAAAGGTAAACTTTTTCTCTGGTAATATTATCTGAGAATTAATATTTTTAATTCACATTATGCATTAAAGCGAGTGTTGGCAATGTGAATTGTTTTGTTTTTTAGGAGTAGAACGTTTTATGCTGCGCTGCACAACGCAACAAACTAGAAGCATAACCTTTCTGTAACACATTAAATAAAGGACTGGTGCCAGTAGAAGGAAGAACATCACATGACTGGCTCACACATACAGAACAGGTAGCAAATATACTAAAGAGGGAGTGGGAGGAGCTAAAGGACTATTGTACACTCTCCACTACACAGACATAAAAATACAAGAAGTGCAACACTCCTGGAAGAAGCAGCCTAACATCTTATGGAATTACCATACATGCATGTACTCACATAGGGTGATTCACCTTCCCCTACCTGGTGTGGTACCCATCAGTGGGTTCTACCTTTTATGGTGGGTTCCACATCCAGTACTGGGAAGCATCCAAGAGTGCTACTGTTCCCTGGTTTGACCATCTCCTGGTTCTGGGTTCCCTAATTTCGGCTAATCTATGTCCCTTATGTAAACATTTATGTTCCCCCTTTGTTAAATTGTTAGACCTCTATTACAATTGTGTGTGGGTGAGCTAAAACAGTTTTTGTTAACTGATGTTTCCTATCCCCAACATTAAACAAGCATTGGCAAGGCCACAATATCCTTGGTGCAACAACATTAACTGTTGCATGGCTAAACACTTATAATGTCCCAAAGGCGAGACCTATTGGCTATGCAGCTATGTCCAATAGACAAAATGCTCCTGTTATACCTAAGCCCTACACCCATGCACAACCCTATGGAGGCTTTTTAAGTCTTATTCACTGCAGTGCGAAACCAAACTTGTATTCAACCCCTGTGACTTAACAAGGCTTTAAAGTAGGGCTGGATAAAATAACACAATTCGAAAAACCTGTACCCAGTAGTAGACAGGGTTGTAGTCATGTACAGCACAACTTGGCAGATGGCCCCCTGGTCTGATCGACCTCGTGGTCCCTGCAGTTGGGTCTCAGTATATCTATTGGCTGTCTTTCGGGACCCCTCGCTCATAAACATCCCCGTTATCCACAGCCTCATCTATAATTGTATATGTTACCATTTTAGCTACTTATTGTATCAAATCTGCCAGGAAGCTGCTGTTGCATTATTCCAGCTGTGGTAACATAACCAATTCAGTATCGCCAGCTGCACTCTTTGAAACTAGCCAGTCAGGTTCGCCCTCAGGGGCCCAGAGTTTCCGGGATCGCTCATTCTTGTATCCACTTGTCCATTTGTAATTTGCACGGAACTGTGTGCATTGTGCTACCCCACTGAAATCTTGTAGCGCTTTTCATGATTGAATGTGTAGAATGTGCCTGCTTAATGGGTAGAGGCGCTCCTACCGTATTTTCCGAAATGCCACGGCTTTGAAGCATCCCTAAATTTGGAGCCATGAGTTGAGTTCTGCATTCGTAAACTCTCCCTTCTGGTCTGAAAATGCTCCACTCCAAGGCACATGCAGCTGAGCCTAAATCCAGTGTATTCCGCCAGGGCCGCTGCATGGAAGCTGTGATGTGCCCTGTTGCGTCTCCCGTAAACAGAGGAGCGAGTACCAGGGCTTTCGCTTCTGGACTGAGACAACATATATCGCTATATAAATTTGAAAAGTAAAATAAATACAGGACTAATCTATGCGCTTATATTTTCCGGTTGCATAGAGGAACAAGGTTTCAGACGGGGGTGAGACTTGCACAGCGTTTACCTTGCAGGAGCGAGCATCAGCACCCTCTGTTTCCAAAGTGCTAGCGCGATAACTGCACACAGATGGCACCGCTGCTCGCTCCCAGAAGGTAAACGCCGTACATGCACGAGTGCCCTTTGGAAACAGTGCAGGACATGCACGAGTTTCCACAAAAGCCCGGAGTGATTCCATGAGGTAACTCCAAAACAGCGCTTGCGAGCTGTGTAGGTGAGGCCTAAAAAACAGGAGAGTGGAACAAAGGACCCTGCTTCTTCTTCCTAGCAAACTGGTTCTGTGCTCAAATATTACCCTTACTGGGACAGGGTCTTTCCTCAGGACTGTTAAGTCTCAGCATCTCATAAAAAAATGTTGTAAAACCATCCCTGGTTCATAGGGCATGTTATTCAAGAGCATTCAGTATTTCCTTTGTTTTTCCATAACATAGGGCACGAGCAGTGGAAACTCCCTTTTCTGCATAGAACTGATGCACTTTGGGCGGAAACAGTGCAAGTTTTTCTCGTTTTGAGGACAGGTATATCTAGGGCAGCAGCACAAGCTATCGGGTAGCTGCAGTGCAAGTTTTGCTTCCTCTCCGATCATATATGGTACAGCACAGCAGTAGGAAAGTAAACTTTCCTCTCCCATAGAAGTGTAATATTCCATTCACCGTAGAATAGATCCTGCAGGGCAGACTAGTGCAAGCTTTCATAACTCACAGTCGGTGAACAGATAGAGTGTGAGTCGTATGTATTTCACCAAACAGACAATTCTCTTGGTTGGTGTACAAGGCACTGGGAGGAATATATGCTTGGGCAAATGAGTGAATATTCAATTTCTTCGAAATCTGTAAAGGTGATGTGAAACTTATACAAGATAACATCTTGGAGTTGAATGATTCTCATGATCATATCAAATTCACATATCAGATTGGCAAACATAAAATGGCATTCCTAGATGTGTTGGTACAAATAGATCCGCAGGCATTAAGACTAATGTGTACACCAAGGAAACAGACAGAAACAACTGTTTACATTTCAAAAGCTTTCACCAACATTCATTGAAGTGCCATTTACCATATTACCAATTCATCAGGTTGAAAAGAATAACATCTGATCTTGTGGAAGCATCGGATACCATAAATCGTTTTGCAAAAAGATTGACACAACACGGATAGCTCAGAAATATCATTTAAAAATCCATCAATCAAGTGACAGTACTGGTTAGACAGCTGTTGTTACAAGAAACTCAAACCACCAAAGACAGTTCAATGACATGTGTAGTAAAACATTTCCCTAAAGCTTATCAAATCAAATCAATTATCATTAAATATTGGGCTATTATTCAAACTGAACCTGATCTTCAACATTTATTCAAACGAAAAATCTAATATGCTTTTTAACGATCCAGAAATCTTAAAGAACTGTTGACAAAAAAGAAAGAAACTGAGACAATCCCCAATAAAGGGATGCAAAGGTGTGCAAACTGTGTACACTGCAATAATGTAATCACTAGTAATTCTTTCACTCACCCAACCAAAGGATCTGTAATCACATTACAACATTCAAGCACGTGTGATAAGTCAAATGTCATTTACGCCTAGAAATGTCCCTGAGTAAAACTATGTGTGGTGAACTGCATGTAAGATAAAAATCCGGATATCAGAACATGAAAGCAACATTATAAATCCCAATGTTAAGTATACTGTGGCAATGCAATGGCAGCAAGCTGGACATAATGTAGCACAATTGCGCTTCACTATTTTGCAAGCCTTAAAACCTAGACCTGACGTGGATCATCGGAAACAACTACAAAGATCCTAATTCTTTTGGATCAAAAAACTCAATGCCATGCAGCCGCATGGAGTGAACGACAGACTGGAATTCATTTGTCTTAATCAACATGTATGAGTACTTGCACTGGTTCCAATGCTGTTATTACATAATATGTGATTCGATAATTACTTTTGATTGTTTTGCAATTGGCATTCCACACACAAAAGCTTTTTGATTTACTTTTGTATTATGATTTGTCATCCAAAACTTTATTAACTCCTCGGAGTTAACCATAGCATTCACCCTGAGGTTAGCATGCTGTCAGCTATCACTTTAAGAATGCACCTTTCATACATGTCAGGATGCTTTAAACATTACGTACACTTCGTTAACTAACTAGCAGGTTTGAAAAGGCGTCTTTAGTTCTGAAGCGGGTAAGGCGTATTACATCAGTCCACCGGGTAAGTGTATCGACTTATGACTTTTGCATGTAAGTCATCCCGTTATGATTATGGCATGAGATCATGTAACTTTAAAATCTCGGTCTCTCTTGAAAATGATGGTTTGGTTTCTGTTTTCGTGTAGCAGGCTTCATTTTAACTGAATGATCACACAAAGCACATCTGTTGGTGAACACTTTTGATTAAGGCATGAGTCGAAGACAGCGGTATACTTTGAGGCTTGTTATTCACCAATGTACTGAATGTTCATGTACATGTTACATGTATATTCAAATAGCATGTTCTGTTGGTGGAAAATCACACTATTACATGAAGCACCACTTTGAGCAGACGCACAGTACACGTTTCACATCGATACTCAGTGTCTTTCTTTCCTGTTCTTTGTTATTATCTGGTGTTCTAGATGGATCATGTCATGGTCCAAGCACATGGGTGATTAGTGGATTATTACAATTATTGTTTTGATTGCTGAGGCATGGATTGAGCTACCTTCTATTTCTTTATGCTTGTAGACTGTTACTGAGAGACCCCTGATGAAGGGTCTTGGATGACCCGAAATGCATTGGGCTTTGACATTATTACAGTTCAAACTGCAACATATATAATGAAGAAAGTTGAACAGCTATAATCAATTAAAAGAAATGATAAATGATCCAAGATTCACAATTCATTGGAAAGCTTAAAAAACCTAAAACTTGGAGGAAAAACTTGTCAGTTTTGAAGTTAAGTACACCCATCAGCCGGGCAGCGGTTCATCCAAAGCTGGCATTCTTGCGATGTAATAGAGAAGAAAGCATACATCCCTCTACTTTCCACCCACTGTACTCCTCCAGTCCCTGTATTGAACACTCCTCAAGTCCCTCTACCTTTCCCGAAAAGTTTTCAAGTTCTACAAAGGGCATGTCAAATGTGTGTCAAATGAGCTAGGGTCCTCCTCTTCTGGCTGCAAGTACTACACTTTACTATTTAGAGACCTGCTTGATGGTAACATTGTTCATAACTTCTGTGCGTGGCTCAGCAAACAGCAAGATCAATGTGCCTTCATAGATTTATATTACAAAGCAAACTGAGCCACTCCATAAGGGGTTCACAAGGTGCATAAGTGCCAAATAAATGTTAAACTCAGTAAACTCTCTGGCATGTTTCCCTGCCTCTGATAATGTATTTCTTTCAGGCTGGAAGATGTAGGAGGATATTATTTAGACAAGTCTTGGTAAGGAACACTTTTTCTTAGTAACACACTTTATGAAGTATTTAGCTCAAAGTGTGAAATGCTGCATTTAAGCATTCTCTTTGTTTTTACAAATTCCTGTACAATTTTATATGCAGCTCTATTCAGATTGCGAAGTGGTCTCTGTAACAAGCATAGGCAAAGCCAACAGGTCTTGCCTTAGAGAAAACACATTGGCAAGAGAGGGCACGCGTGTGGATGATGACAGAAGCGCATTGTGAAGCAGCAACAAGGTGGGGGAAAACAGCAGCTCACAGGCGAGAGTTGGGGTAGGGGACACAAGCCCACAGGTAATGGAGAGCAACACAGAGCAGGATTGGGCGGAGATGAATCACATGGGTGACACCTTGTAATTATATGTACTCTCATAGAGTGCTTCAACAAAAAGGAGAAAGTAGCTCTCAAAAGGCAAGCAGTGGAATGATACAAGTACTTGAGCCATTCTCCAGATGAGGGGCTAAACACAAGAAGAGGAAGTGAAGCTCACACACACTGACAAACGAGAAAAAAGCAAATGAGCATGCCGATGAAGCCAACCAGTGAAAAAAGCCTTATGCGGGCTCAAAGCCCACTATAAGCTAACATGTGCCTGCACTGTACCAGGCGAGAAATAAAAAGGACTCACTTTATAGGACCCTTTATTGCCCAATGGCGGATCATCTAGTAGTTGCAAAGCCAAGACAGTTTTTTGACCTGTGACTCACTAAAAGTTTACATTTCTCTCTCATACACCCACATATATATAATGACAAACATACAATGCCACTGATCTTCTGCCTCCAGTAGGGACATAGAACAGCTCAGCGATCAGTCTGCATAGGTAACAAAGATGGTTTACATTTGAAAACAGATTGTCAAGGAATCCAGCCACCTCATGCCAAAGACAGGAAAATGCTAGCTTGTGCCAATTTTTTGTTTGGTTTCTACTTATGGTATAACTTTCCCCTGTCACACATTTAATTAAATGACAGCCTTCCAGCAAATGTCCAAGTGATTAGATTGTTGGCTGCAGGTTATAGCATAAACTATTTGCTTCAGATTGCAGAGGACCATCAGTGGTTTCTGCAGTTCAGTTGAAGAGCCAGTTCAGTCTAAGAGCCAGATCTTGAGGTCCTTCCTGAATGAAGCAGTGAGGGTGATTGACTGAGATGTAGAGGAAGAGAGTTTCAGGTCTTTGCAGCAAAGTAGGAGAAGGATCTTCCTCCAGCCGTGATCTTGTGGATCCGTGGGATAGTGGCCAGGTTGGGGGAATGGAGGTGTCTGGTGGGAGTGTAGAAGGAGGGGCGGTGGTTGAGGTATAGAGGGACGATGTGAAGGCCCTTGTAGACGTGCGTGAGGAGCTTGAAGGTGATTGTTATGTTGATCAGGAACCAGTGGAGGTTTCTCAGGTGATCGGCTATGTGGCTGTGGTGGGAAATGTCCAGGATAAGTCTCGAAGCGGTGTTCTAGATTCTTTGCATTTTCTTTTGGTGCTTCTGGGTGGTGCTGGGGTAGAGTTAGTTACCATAGTTGAGTTTGCTGCGGACAAGCCCCTGGGTGACCGTTCTTCTGAACTCAGTGGGAATACACTTAAAAAACTTTTGAAGCCAGCGGAGCTTGTGGAAGCAGGAGGTTGAGACGGCGTTGATGTGGCGGTTCATTGAGTGTGGTCAGTGGGTGTGGGGGGCTCCAAGCTTCGGGCATTTGAAGTTGTCGCAGTCAGAGGGGGTAGTTCCCAGGATAAGGACTTCAGTTTTGTCAGAGTGGAGCTTGAGGCAGCTGTCCTTCATCCAGATGGTGACTGTCTTCAACTCGTTGTGGAAGTTCTTTGCGGCTGTAGGTACGACGGGGAGGGAGAGAACTTGTGTTATCTAAATCAAAACCCATATAGGCAGAAAAAGATTCTGGATCTCCCCTTTCCCCAGCAAACCAAATTCTGTTTGAAATAATTCTGTGAAAAAGTGCACTGGCTGAACCATTCAAAGTACAAAACCAGCACTGGTTTATGAATATATATATATGTATATGTATATATATATATATATATATATATATACTAGCAGCCCGTCCCGACCTTGTCTGGGAGCAACAGGCTTCCCCGACCCCCGCTCGCCCCGACATTGTCCAGCAGCCCGGGCCCCCGCCCGGCCTGTCCCCCGCCTGGCCTGACATGGGTCCCCTTACCTTAGCCGCCGCTCCTCCCGCCTGTCCGCTGCTCGCACCGCCGCTGGCCTGTCCGCTGCTCCTCACGTCACCGCTCCTCCCCCGCGCCATGTCTGCCGCTCCCTTACCTCAGCCGCCGCTCCTCCAGCATGTTCACTGCTCGCACTGCCGCTGGCCTGTCCGCTGCTCCTCACGTCACCGCTCCTCACCCGCGCCATGTCCGCCGCTCCTCATCGCGCTCCTGGACGCCGCTCCTCCCCGCGCTCCTGACGTGAGCACGCACGTCGCGGCCGGCTTTACTTCGGAGGGACTTCTTTTTTTTTACTGTAAATTTTTTAAATAAAGTTTTTTTTAAATTTATATAGCCTATAACCATCTACACACCCTGACGATTCCAACGGTGTATCGGGTGTGTGGATTGGTGCTGTGGTTCCCGAGTTTACCCGCCTCAAAGCCTGAAAGTTCTTCCTTTAATATATATATATATATTAACCCACAAGCGTGGAAGGGTATGCTCAGATGTGAGTCCCTTGCTCACTGCACCATCAGGATTCAAGCAAGCCGGGCCGAAGACGGCTGTAATGCCAGAAACCGGTCCCCGGAAGCTTGTTACCTTTCCAGTTAAAGAATTGGCTTGGTAGTTTGGTCTGCCCTGTTCCCATGATGCACTGGGCCAGGGACAGACTAATTTGCATGTAGCCAGGTTCTGAGCTGGGATGGTGCAGTGAGCTAAAAAACAGTGATGGATCAAGCCCTGATCTGTTGACTGGGTAGGAGTATTCTGCTTGGTTCAGATACTCTGTCCATCACCACCCCCTTTTCTGAATCGTTTTGTCCACCACAAGCGTGGAAGGGTATGCTCAGATGTGAGTCCCTAGCTCACTGCACCATCAGGATTCAAGCAAGCCGGGCAGAAGACGGCTGTAATGCCAGAAACCCGTCCCCGGAAGCTTGTTTCCTTTCCAGTTAAAGAATTGGCTTGGTAGTTTGGTCTGCCCTGTTCCCATGATGCACTGGGCCAGGGACAGACTAATTTGCATGTAGCCAGGTTCTGAGCTGGGATGGTGCAGTGAGCTAAAAAACGGTGATGGATCAAGCCCTGATCTGTTGACTGGGTAGGAGTATTCTGCTTGGTTCAGATACTCTGTCCATCACCACCCCCTTTTCTGAATCGTTTTGTCCACCACAAGGGTGGAAGGGTATGCTCAGATGTGAGTCCCTTGCTCACTGCACCATCAGGATTCAAGCAAGCCGGGCCGAAGACAGCTGTAATGCCAGAAACCGGTCCCCGGAAGCTTGTTTCCTTTCCAGTTAAATAATTGGCTTGGTAGTTTGGTCTGCCCTGTTCCCATGATGCACTGGGCCAGGGACAGACTAATTTGCATGTAGCCAGGTTCTGAGCTGAGATGGTGCAGTGAGCTAAAAAACGTGATGGATCAAGCCCTGATCTGTTGACTGGGTAGGAGTATTCTGCTTGGTTCAGATACTCTGTCCATCACCACCCCCTTTTCTGAAGCATATGTAAGTACTGCAGATACCAGGACAAAGAGATGGAAATTCTTTTATTAGGGTGGCTGGGCATAGCAACAGCAGGGGTTGACAGGTAAAAACAACACAAGAAGGATAGAGGTGGCAGGGGACAGATGGGGGAGGGAAAGATAACAGAAATGGCAGCAGGAAAACAAAGTAAGATCAGTAAAGCAGTTGAGAAGAGACTGTAGGAGGACATGTATGTCATTTATGGGTCCCTGATGTGATCCCTGGCTTGCCCCTTGTGGCCCCTGGCAGTGCCTTTGCAGCCCCTGGCCTCTGATGTGGAAAAATCAGTGCAAGAACACAAGAGTGGTCTCACAGTCCTTATTTTCTGTAAATTTTAATTATATCATTATTTTGTAATTACAAAAAAGAGCAAACATAGATAGAAATGGACCTTTGGTGGCAGCTGTGGTATGTAAAAATGGTTTCAAATGTATGTTTTGTACATACTTGAGTGTGAGTGTGTTTATGTGAGAGAGTGTGTGTGTGTATGTGTGAGCATATGTGTCTGTATGTATAAGTATCTTTGTATTAGTGAAAGTGAGTGACAGGCAATGAGTGGATATATGTGAGAATGGAGGCCAGATTAACTAGTCTCTGACAAAAAATGTGTCATATCTACTAAGGAGCTGTACTTTTTGTCTCTCACAGTGTGCTGGTGCACTCTTGGGAGCCATGCACCAATGCACACACCCCTTGTGCCATACTGCAAGCCTGTGTGCCTTCTCTTAAGCATAGGTTATGTACTGGAAGGGAAGGGATTATTTCCAGAACAAAACTATGCTTTAAGGCTTTACCCACTTTGTATGTATGCAGTATAATGAATTCTATGTCAGGACCGGAGGCTTCGGATTATGCCATTCTTTCATCGCTTTATTCTCTACAGCAGCAAGAAAAAATAACACAAACTACTTTTCCCATGAACATTTGGGGAAAAAATAAAATCAACATGAGTCCTATCACAGTGTCCATGCACCGGTGACTCCCATCATGCTCCACTGCACTTGTCACCTCCTCTTTCTTCGCTGCTCGCGGCAAGTTAAGTTGGTTTTTTCCTTCTCTCCTGGGTTTGGGTTTCTGTGTGTTGCCTTTGGCCTTTGGGCCGGGTGTTGGGTTTCTGTCCTTTCTCCACAGATTCCCTTGATTGGTCGCGGGACGCCTAGTGCGCTCCTTACGCGATCCTTGCCCAGTAGTGTGCGGTGTGGTGGCGCTGCCACCTGGGGCCGGTGTCTCGTTTGCTGAAGGGCCGCTCCCAGAGTATTCTAGAGTGTTCTGGCGCGCTCCTATCACCAGCGGACCCGTGCCTAGCCTCCCGGCTCTGACACCCTGCGGGGTCGTAATTAGGTTTCCCCCTTTTCTCCGGACGCCCTTTGGGTTGTATTATTTGACAAACACCCTTCGGGGTCGTAATTGTGCCGTGGGAACGCTTTGCCGGGAGGTGCCCCGAGACTCTGTGGGCTGCAGCGTTTCCAGGGCCTGGCTCGTTTATTGTGCGCCTTGGGCCACCCATTTCTCTGGGACTCCCCAGACTGTAGAGCGCCCTGAGGAGGGTCATTTGGTCTTGCTCTCCGTTCCCGCTGCTAGAGCCTAATTTACCTCTCTATGCAGGGGAACGCGGACCAATATCCAGAGGAGGACCCTCTGAACTATGTCCTGTTGGACGATGATTTCTACTAGGCAGTCGACGATTCCATCTATCGTGCGGTGGATCAGGCCATGGTCCCCCTGGAGCAACGCCTTTCGGCGCGCCTGGACGAGGCCTATGCCAAGTTTGCTGCCTTGCTTCCGGCGCCGGCTCCAGCCTCCGGAGCGGATTCGTCCCCTACCCCACCTCCTCCCAAGAAGCCTTGCACTGAGGGAGTTGATTCAGCGGCTTTCGCTAGGGTGAAGAGTGCCTTCAAAGCCCTGGAGGAGGCGCATCCACCCGCTCCTCTTCCTTCGGAGGTTCCTCCGCTTTCTCCCCCGGCTATGTCTCCGGACCCGCAGCGCGACGACTCTCCGGACTCGGAGGAGGAGGCCTGTTCTTCCCAGTCGTGGCTGCCTTCTCAGCCCTCATCCTCTGCGGGTCCGTCTGACATGCTGGACCCGGACGACATCATTCACCCCCGTTCCTCGGAGTGGGTCCCGTGTGACAAGGTGGCCCAGTACGTCGCTAATAGGCTGAGGAAGCCGGTGGACAAGGATGCTAGGAGCCGCCTGCGTGCGGAATGTCCCCGGCCCTCGTTGGAGGGCAAGGTGGCCATGACCCCGGACATTGATCCGAAAATGGCGACCTTTCTCCAGAAGTTCGTCAAGGACCCTCGGAAGGGAATCGACAGGTCCTGGCGCACTTGCCAGGACAAGCTTTTGGATGCTGTCGGGCCCCTTACCAAGAACTTGGATATGGCGGAAGAGGCCAAGGTGTCGGGCGACGCGATCTCCCCGGAGGTTTTGTCCAACTGGGCCCAGAGGGCCATCATTTTCCTTGGCAACGCCAACTGCGCCCTCTCTATGGAGCGGAGGCGTTCCCTACTTATTAAAGTGGATCCCAAGCTGGGCGATCTCGCCTCGTCGGAGGCAGGCGCAGTGGCCCAGGGGGGATTGTTCGGTGACCCATTCATCAAGGAACTAGGGAAGTTTGTAGCCACCTTCACGTCCCTGGATCGTGCCCAGTCCAATATCAAGAAGGTCTTCGCGCCTCGTGTTTTTGACAAGGCCGGACGAGGCAGGGGCCGCTCGTTCGGCCGGGGCGCCAGCTCGGATAGAGGTCAAGGCTCCGGACGTGGCCAGTATCAGGATAAGGCCAGGTTCAACAATTTCTACCCCACTAGAGGGCAGAAGTTCGGAGGTCGTGGAGGTCAGCGTGGCCAACAGCAAGGCGGTGGTCGAGGTGAGTGTGCTGCCTTCCGCAAGCTTGAGAGTGGGGGGGCGACTGGCGCAGTTTTTTCCTGCATGGGCCTCCCTTACCAGCGATGTTTGGGTGCTGCAGACGGTTCAGGGCTTCCAAATGGAGTTCCATGGCCGTCCTTGTCAGCTACAACGTCCTCGCCCCATTACCTTTTCCCAGCGCGATGCGGCTTTGGTGAGCGAAGAGGTCGCGGCCCTCCTCCAAAAAGGGGCGATTTGTTGCGCTGGCGAGCACCCCTCAGGCTTCATAAGCAATCTCTTCTTGGTAGACAAGGTTGATGGGGGCAGTCGCCCCGTGATAAATTTGAAGGAGTTAAACGAGTGGTTGGTGTATCGGCATTTCAAAATGGAGGGGATACATCTCTTGCGCGATGTCTTACGCCCATCCGATTGGATGGTCAGGCTAGACTTGAAAGACGCTTACTTGACGGTTCTAATCTTTCCCCCTCACCGGAGTTTCCTCCAGTTCAGGTGGGACGGACAGGTTTACGAGTTCACCACTCTGCCTTTTGGGCTCTCCTCGGCGCCGTGGTGCTTCACAAAAGTGTTGCGACCGGTGGTGGAGGCCTTGAGGGCTCAAGGGGTCAGAATGATAGTGTACCTGGACGACATGCTGCTCATGGACCAGTGCCCCGGGAGGCTGCGGTCACAGTTGCAGTCTGCGGTCAACCTTTTACAAGGCCTAGGGTTCGTGATCAACGAAAAAAAGTCCCTTTTGGTTCCCGCTCGGTGCGCTACGTTTCTCGGCTTTACCATAGACTCGGTGGCATCCACTTTGAGTCTTCCGGCCAGGAAGATGGCGAGGATCAGACACAAGTTGCGTCAAACTCTGGCCAAGCAGATGATTTCTTTGCGCCACCTGGCGAGGCTAGTGGGCCTGTTATCGTCTTCGATTCAGGCTATCTTCCCGGGACCCCTTCATTACCGCGCAATGCAGCGTTTGAAGGCGTACCACCTCAGGAGGGGATTGACGTACTCTCAATTGATTCCCTTATCGGAAGATGTGAGGGGCGAAATGCAATGGTGGCTCACGCACATGGAGGCCTGGAATGGCCGTGCGTTTTCGGTTCCGCCCCAGATGTCATGATAGAATCGGACGCCAGCCGTTCCGGCTGGGGGGCCAGGTGCGGAGACTTCTCCACGGGCGGCGCCTGGTCTGCTCTCGAGCAGTCCTTGCATATCAACTGCGTGGAGTTGCTGGCGGGCTCCTTCGCAGTGCAATGTTGTACCAAGGACAGGGTAAAATCTTGCGTCCTTCTCAGGATGGACAACGTGTCGGCGGTCCGTTACATCAACCACCTGGGTGGTGCCAGGTCCAAAATGCTGGCGGACCTGGCCAGAGACTTCTGGCACTTTTGTCTGGACCACCAGGTTTCGGTTACGGCGGAATATTTGCCGGGTCACCAGAACAAGGTGGCCGATTGGCACTCGAGGAATTTATTGGACGCCAGCGTTTGGAAGCTGGACCCTTCCGTGTTTGCCAGGCTCTCGGACCATTGGGGTCCGTTCTCGGTGGATCTCTTCGCGTCCCGCCTGGACCACCAGCTCCCGCGGTATTTCAGCTGGCGCCCCGACCCTCTGGCGGAAGCGACAGATGCATTCCTCCAGGACTGGTCGGGGGTTCAGGGGTATGCGTTCCCGCCGTTCTCAATGATAACGCGCGTGTCTGCGTTGCTGCGCCGCCAAATGGCGCAGGTAGTGATGATCACTCCGTGGTGGAGGTCGCAAGTTTGGTTTCCGGTTCTTCTGGAACTTTCTTGGGATTCTCCGATCCTACTCCCCCAGTCTCCCCACATTCTACTGAACCCGGATGGAGCTCCCCACAGGCTAGTCCTGGAAGGCTCATTGCGCCTGATGGTGTGGAGGCTCTCCGGCGACGCTGGACATTGCCTGGCCTTTCGAGAACAGCAGAGGACTTGCTCTCCAAGGCCTGGGCCGACAGCACGACCAAACGCTACCGATCGGCTTGGCTTCGATGGAGCCGTTGGTGTGTGCGACGGGGTTTGGATCCCGTGGGGGCACCTGTAATGCGTGTCTTGAATTTCTTGGCGGAACTGTCGGATCAGGGTCTGGCCTATCGGTCGATCAATACTTTCCGGTCAGCGGTGTCGGCGGGGCACGACCTGGTTCAGGGGTCCCCGGTCGGCGAGCATCCTTTGGTCTGTAGGCTCTTGAGAGGTATACGGCTTTCCTTACCACCGGAACCTCGGTATTCCGTCCTGTGGGATGTGAACAGGGTGCTGAATTTGTTCCTTTCCTGGCAACCGAACAGGTTTCTATCTCGTAAGGAGTTGTCAGCTAAATTGGCCATGTTGTTGTGCCTGGTGTCCTGCAGGCGAGTCTCGGACGTGCGAGCGCTGGATATAACGGCCAGGATTTTTTCTCCTGAGGGGGTTTCTTTTACCGTCAGCAGGCGGACCAAAACTCATACTAGGGTCATCTCGTACCCAGCTTTTCAGGACTCCCCTAAACTGTGCGTAGTACAGTGCCTCCGTGCTTATGAGGATATGACTGAGGATACTCGCCCTCCGGGTGAGCGGCAGCTGCTTATTGCCCTGCGTAAACCGTATAAGGCAGGTACTTCACCGACGATCGCCCGTTGGGTGCGTTGGGTAATGCAGGAGGCGGGGATTGATACTAAGCAATTTGGGGCTCATTCTACGCGAGGAGCCATGGCGTCTAAAGCTTTTGCCCTTGGGGCTCGGTTGGAGGACTTGATGAGAGCGGTCGATTGGTCCTCGGACTCCACGTTTAAGAGGTTCTATTTCAAGCCAGTTATTGATTAATTAATTAATTAATTAATTGCAAGTTTATATAGCGCTAGGATCGACTCCCGGAGGAGTATCTCCACGCTTCGACCGCTGCGAAACCCTTCCTGGCTTCCCTGAGAGATGGTCCCTTAATGGGTATCTCCAGGGTGAGACCAGGCATCCCCGGCGGTCTGGTGGGGCCGTTAGTGCAGATGAGGCAAGCTTATGCCCAGAGTTGCCGAGTGTGATCGCTGATCAGAGTGGGCACTGAGGCGAGAGAATTATCGAGTCCGCTGACCCTGGTCCAGAAACCTGCCGCGTCGGGAATCAAACCCTGGTCCCGGGCCGTCCTCTGCTCTCGGGTCTGCCGCCTCTAACCAGTGAGCCACACTACTGCACTGATGTGGCCAGATTGGTGGTCGATAAGCTTTGAACTGGCATAATCCGAAGCCTCCGGTCCTGACATAGAATGCGAATTTGCCTAGCCTTGGTGCTGGTAAGTTCCAATTCTATTAAGGACTCGGAGGCGAGGATTATCCCTCCCAGTGACTTCATGGAAGTGGACCCTCCCCGTATGCAATGTAAGTAAAGCGTTTATGTTCCTTTTGTAGGATGTGCGCTTGTGGCTCTGCGATGTACTGCTCTTCCTGTTTCTTGCTGACGTTCTATTGGGAATAGAATGGATCTGATAGTGTGTTCTTTTGCAGGAGCAGACAATTCAAAACAAGATGCGTGAGTGGACTGATGTTATGGCTTCGCGCGAAGAAAGAGGAGGAGACAAGTGCAGTGGAGCATGATGGGAGTCACCGGTGCATGGACACTGTGATAGGACTCATGTTGACTTTATTTTTTCCCCAAATGTTCATGGGAAAAGTAGTTTGTGTTATTTTTTCTTGCTGCTGTAGAGAATAAAGCGATGAAAGAATGGCATAATCCTCGCCTCCGAGTCCTTAATAGAATTGGAACTTACCAGCACCAAGGCTAGGCAAATTCGCATTACACATCAAAGTTGGAAAACCGAGGAGCAATGAAACATGTCTCCTTGTTATGTCTGCCTCAAGAAGGCGTAAGATTTTTGTCTAAATTCCTGTCTAACAATGCTCTTAAATAGGGATTTGCGTCAAAACGCAAGGGTGGGTGCATGTGAATGCCTGTACACCACCCGTGGAACGGCCCTTGACACAAAGTAACAAAGCAGCTTATAGCACAACTGTGCATTACTTCACTATACTATCCAATGTAAAGCTTGCATAGTAAATCCCACCTTCAAACTTTGCAACATGTTTGCATTACAAGAGTGACACAAACCCAGGTCAAAGCTAAAGTAAACCTGCACATGAGAAAAATAATCACCTTACTGTATAGGGTAGCTGTTCAAATGTATTAAAGTATTATTGGACGTGCTGATCTGGTGTTTTATGATAATTCAAATCAAGTGTGTTATTTTTTCCAATCTTGACTTCCCTACCGATCTATGGTGCAGATTTTTATCATTTATGACTTGCATTCATGTAATTGAAATTGATTTATATAGCAATGCAATGTGCTTCAACTAAATGGAAATGCCAACAAGAAACTAACATGATATCCCCCATTGCTATGTTCCTATGTATGCAATACTAGGCATCCTGCAAAGGATGTCTCTTTATTTCTTAAATTTAAATGGTGGTAAAACTGAGGTGCTGGTCATAAGATGAGTGTCCATGCTTTGGTCCCCTGAATGATATGCTTTCTACATCATTGTAGAACACTACGTTCTGTTTGCTAGATCCCCCAGAACTAAGCACTCAGACAGAACACCAATTGGACTGTAAACACCCCGGAACCCAGTGAGCAATATTTGAGTGAGGTGTGTTTCCGGTAATAATCAGTCTCATGAGACATTAGAGAGATAGTTATTGGAACCCCAAATGCTCTGTCATTATTTAATTACACACTCAAGAACATTAGACAATGGGTAATCTATTTTAAAGTTTTATTTTTAAATCAAAATCCTATTCTAGTGCACATGGTATGAAGTATAACTACAATGAAGACAAATAAAATTGCAGTAGCAATGTTTACTGAAGGTGTAAATAAATACAAAGAATACAATCAAACTTCATTGCTGTATACTTTTATGGCAATTTTACCTTCATTCTGCTACTAAACCCAAACACACGATGAGGGAACTCTGACGTGTGCATAGTGAGCTATTTAAGCACGTAATATATATTCAAATTGACAATTATTTTACTTCTTAACACTCTACTTGGAGTGGCCCGCTGCTGAAACCACTTAGAAATAAATGAACAAATTTACCCAAGAGTATCACAATTACAATGTAAATTTTAAAGCATAAATTTCTGCCATTCCTCCGAAGAAAAAAGCTCCAAGCAGACTTGCTTCATCACTTCATCAAAGTCTTTAATTTTTCATTAGTTGATCATATCCACTTGTATAGATGAACATATTCATTCAAAAAGCTTTTCAAAAGTTACAAATTTCCCACAGCTACAGCCTACACGTTTCGTCCCATCTGGGACATCATCAGGGCTTAAAAAGAAAACGTCTTTGCTCTCAATCTATCAATGTCAGGTAATTATATCCCAATATTCTTCACAAATCCTATTGTTGTTCACGGCCAGTGTCTTTATTCTAGAAGTGAGTATGCACAATTATGTCATGACGTCGCGGCCTGCGAGATAACTCATGTCCGGTGTCCAAATATTGTATGCAAATAAGATCGTCCAGGCGAAACAACTGAATTTCAAATTCCGCCTGTTTGTCCCATATGCTACACCTGGGACAAACAGGCGGAATTTGAAATTCAGTTGTTTCTTCGGAGGAATGGCAGAAATTTATGCTTTAAAATTTACATTGTAATTGTGATACTCCTTGGGTAAATTTGTTCATTCATTCTTCTACTTCTCACCACTAAACTAATTCTAGCACAGCAGAAAATAAAAAAACAATTTCAAGTTTCAGGGATGTTTCATACACTCATCCCTGTTTGAAAAATAGTGTGTGTGTTTGGTTTGGTGGCAAAGCAATTTTTGTCACACAAGGTCACGTGGGCTTTATAAACACAGCAAGCACCTTTCAACTGGAATGGATGATATGATTTTGCACGACCTGTCTCGTTGTCACCTGGAATGATGGTTTGCCTCTAAAATCTGACTCTTTGTGCTCAGCTTTTATAACATTACTAGCAGCCCGTCCCGACGTTGTGCGGGTATGAATTGCTGCCGGCCAGTACTATATTGTTTTGTAGGATTTAGTTTTGATAGCATTTCTTATCTGTGACAGACCTGTGAAACGCTCGGATTCACAATGCACTGCTGATGCACTTAAGAGTACGCATTCAGTAGTGTGTGAACTCGAGTTTCCCTACTTTATTTTTCTTTGCAATATTATATAGCACAAACTCGACAACATGGCATGAGCACAATTTACATTACAGAAGAACACATTCATTTGTGGTAGGCACGGGGAGACAAAGCGATTTGCCTGGAATCACAGGATGTTGAGCGGATGCCGAGATTCAAATGTAGCTCCCCAGCTCTAAAGTTCGCAATTCTAGAACTTGTTGCGGGAGGTGTGTCTAAAAGTGTATGTCGGTGCTGGCCATCAATGAGAGAGACCTGTGCATTTTTCAAATGGGTGGTGAAAGGTATGTTGCTGGAGATGTGGGCCGCCGTGCAACCAATGTACTTACCGGGGGAAGGTAAACACCCATTATTCCTCAACTTTCTTTACGCATACCATCACTCTGCATACTTTCATTACGAAAGTACCATGACTCCGCAATGCCATTATAACGCATGGCATTACATTTTATATGCTTTTACCACGCATATATTTACAACGAAATTCGTTGTAAATGCATGAATGGTAAAAGCATGTTTTTTTTAACACCTTGGCTGCTAGGTGTTTTCCCCCCCGGTGCTGAACTCATAGAGCTCCCATTGTTCATGACGAGCTCAGCTCGTCATCAGCACAGCTCAACCGTGCATCATGACAAGCTGAGCTCGTCATGAGCATCGAAAGGGTTAATGTTTCGATAAGGTAAGTATGGGTATAGGGGTATATGTTTTGGGATACTGAGGTATATGTTTTGGGGTGTTTGGGTATTTTAAGGGTTCAGATATAGTTTTGGGCTATGGGGTACAGGGATAGTTTTAGGGTTTAGGGATAGGTATGGGTTTTAGGGTACAGGGGTATTGTTAGCGTTCAGGGCTAGGTTTGGGCTTTGGGGTATAGGGGTATTTTTAGGGTTCAGGGGTAGGTTTGGGTTTTGGGGTACAGGGGTATTTTAAGGGTTCAGGGCTAGGTATGGGTTTTGGGATACAGGGGTATTTTTAGGGTTTAGGGCTAGGTTTGGGTTTCGGGGTACAGGGGTATTTTAGGGTTCAGGGGTAGGTTTGGGTTTTGGGGTACAGGGTTAGTTTTAGGGTTCAGGGCTATGTTTGGGTTTTGGGGTACAGGGGTATTTTTAGGGCTCAGGGGTAGGTTTGGGTTTTGGGGTACAGGGGTATTTTAAGGGTTCAGGGCTAGGTTTGGGTTTTGGGGTACAGGGGTATTTTAGGATTCAGGGGTAGGTTTGGGCATTGGGGTACAGTGGTATTTTTAGGGTTCGGGGCTAGGTTTGGGTTTTGGGGTACAGGGGTATTTATAGGGTTCAGGGCTAGGTTTGGGTTTTGGGATACAGGGGTATTTTTAGGGTTTATGGATAGGTTTGGGTTTTGGAGTACAGGGTATATTTATAGGGTTAAGATGGGTTAGTGTTTAAGGGTGTTGGGGTATTTTAAGGAATACAGGTGGGTTATGATTATGGGATGCAGGGGTATTTAAAGGGAGCAGGGTGGGATTAGCACACAATATGAGACGTGGCATGAAGGGCGGAACGTACCACACGTCCCCAGCGTTTGTCACGCCCCCAGCACACGCCCACAGCACAACGCAGCCACGCCCACAAGGGATTACTTTGCTGGCACGGTTCTTTTACCTTTTAAATGTATATGGTGGGCGTCTGCATAGCCTATGTCCTTCTGCTGCAACTGCCCTTTCCAACGCTGTATTGGGTGTTGTGATAGGTGCTGTGGTTCCTGAGATTACCCGCCTCTAAGGTTTGGGCTCTCTCTTTATTATATTAGTATGGATATGGATATGGATTTCACTGTTGTTAAAACTCTTCATTATTCATTACTAATCCTACAAAGTAGAACTGCTATTATAATGATAAGAATACCTTGAATACTCCACAGAGAAGGTACTACATTTCCTGGAAATGCCTGTAAATCTTCATTGATTATCACCAAAATTACAAAGTGAATGTCTGGGTGGATACTGATTTATCTGTGAAGTTTGTAATGCTAGTGAATAATGTATACATTTATTAATGGTGTGAACTGGATACTCATACTGGGAATTTGCATAGGCCATTTTGGTTTCTCTGAAATGGCCACAGCAGTTTTGAACAGATACCCCTAAATGTGTCTAATTTGGTAGTGGTAAATTCTAAATAAATGCCTTTGAATAATGAAGATGTACACCGTTAAAGATATCTATATTTAGGACACGTTCAGAAGAGGTCCTCATATTCATTCAAGGGTCAGAATTCATGTTAGGCAATAGTAAAATGTGCCAAAACTGCAATTAAACTTGTTGTAAATGAATGGAAGATCACAAGTGGAGGTAAGCTTGATACAAAGCTTTATTGCAGCACAGAGAAAGTAGATCAGCTCCCTGTCTGACCAGAACTCCAACTGCCAACAGGGCAGGGAAGAGCTCCAGAACTTGGAATACATAGTGAGATCTAGAGTGCTGGCTCGGGAGAGAAGCCAAGCACTGTACAACATATCTCCCTTCCTTGCAAGAGAACAAAACACAGAAATAGAGAAGTAGGAAGCATTAATGAACATAGTCATTCAAATACACAGGAGGGTGGCGGGAGCGAGAGCTCCTTGAACGGACATCAGGTAGAGAAGAGGAAGAAAGAGTAGGAGTACAAGAAACAGAAGAAGAAGCAATAGGAGTAGAACCAGAATCCATCAGGGAACTACTGTGACGAGTACGCAAGGAAGTGGAGGCATCACCACCACCCACCTCCCCCCGATCGGTAGGCAAGGGAATGGAAGATGAAGAACCACCAGAAGACAATAAATAACCATTACAACCGTCCCCTTTAACAGGAGAGGGGTCAACAGAAGAGGAGTCTTTACATTTTTGGTAGAGAGCTACCCTCCGGTAATTCCAACTCTCACCATTGGCCAGTAAGATGAAGTGGGGAAAAACCTTCTTGACCTTGTAGGGGCCTCTGAATTTGCCAAGACCCTTGGTAAATCTACCAGGCTTAACCTTGACTAAGTCACCCACAGAGATGGGCAAGGAAGCACTGTCAAGAGTGGAGGAAACGTCACCACCAGAATTCAGCCAAGAAGGGGTCAATTTGCTCACTGGTGTGCGACCACGCATAAGCTCGAAGGGAGACTTTCCACCAGACTTGTGGGGTGTGGAGCGATAAGCCCAGACCAGATCCTGGACACGCTCAACAGAGAAACAGCCAGACTCCACAAACATCTGGATTACGCCCTTAATGAGGCGATTCACCCTCTCACAGAGTCCATTGCCTTGGGGATTATAAAGACTCGTCTTCTGATGTTTGATACCACAATTATTAACAAAAGAAACCATCTTTGAGGAGGTGAGCTGAGTACCATTGTCCGAAATGAGGACAGAGGGGTACCCCTCATTGATAAAAATGCTCTTCAAAAACTTAATGGTAGCATCGGTGGTAATCTCCCTTACAAACTGTACACACAACCACTTTGAAAAACAGTCAATAAGAACAATTGCGAAGCGGTGATCAGTGGGAAGTTCGTTCATGGGGCCTATGAAGTCAATGCACACACTATGCCAGGGAGTATTCTCAAAGAGGATCTTGTGAGTGGACTGGGAGCCTACAATCTTGAGCCGCTTCTCACCCTCCTTGCAGAAGCCACACTTTAAAACGCAATCTACAGCCTCATTATCTATAGAGGGCCACCAAAAGTTCTGCTTGACGCGACGTTGTGTAAGGCTTTGACCTAGATGACCCTCGTGGGCCAAGTCCAGAATCCTCTTTCTTAACGAACTAGGGGGAACAAAGCGATCACCCCGCATTAACACATCTTTGCCTTCTAAGGAAAGTTCATCCAAAATTTTCAGGAAGGGTCTAACGGAAGGACAGACAGTACTTTCCCTCCTAGTACCGCTTGATACTAGGCTGATCACAGATTTCAAAGTCTGGTCCTCCTCCATGCCCTTAGACCATTCTTCACGGGAAAAAGCACTACCACTTACAGACAAGACATCTTCCATAACTGCAACTGCGAGGTCATCTGACTTGATATCAGAACTACGATCAGTGCAAGGCATGGGTAGCCTAGAAAGACAATCAGCTTGGATGTTTTTCCACCCATGAATAAATTCAATCTTGCACTGAAAGTCTTGCAAGCGAGAAGCTAGTCTCGCTAACCTCGGAGAACCCTTACCAGCACCACCAGGAGCTAGAACATTTACAAGGGGTTTGTGATCGGTACGTAAAACGAACTTGTAGCCCCACAAATAGGTCCGGAAGTAGCTCGTACCCCAGACCGCAGCAAGAGCCTCACGTTCTATGACTGAGTAATTTGACTCAGAAGAGGACAAGGGTCTAGATGCGAATGCAATTGTTTTTTCAACACCACCATGTTTCTGTAAAAGAACTGCGCCCAGACCAATGGCACTAGCGTCCACCATCAGAATGGAGGAGCGAGTAGTGTCAAAGGGGGTGAGAACATTTGCGGATTTGAGTTCCTTTTTGATCAGTTGGAAACAGGACTCATGTTCTGTGGTCCAGCTGAACTTCACACCCTTTTTAAGCAGAGATCTAAGGGAAGCTGTCTTGGAAGAAAAATCCCTTACAAATTTCGAGTAGAACTCGATCAAGCCCATAAAGGATCGAAGTTGATCCTTATCAACTGGGGAGGGCGCTAGTTCAATGGCTTCAATAAGATTCTTTTTGGGTTTGATGCCCTCTTCGGACAAACAAAAACCTAAATATTCTATCTCGCTCAAAAGGAAGGCACATTTCTCTTTTCTTAAGGTCAAACCAGCCTCATCCACTCTGAGTAATACATCGTGCAAAATTTTGTTGTGTTCCTGTAATGAACTACCATAAATCAAGATGTCGTCTTGAAAAAACAAAACTTTGTCAAGACCCTTAAAAACTTCGGAGACAAGCCTTTGGAACACACTAGCGGCTGAGACTAGTCCAAAAGGTAGTCTGGTAAATTGAAATGTGCCCTCGCTGGTAATAAAAGCGGTTAGGTGCTTTGAGCTATCATCAAGACATATTTGGTGGTAGGCGTGCTTGAGGTCCAACTTACTGAAAAACCTTGCTCCTCTGAGAGTTGACACTAGTTCACCTATATTAGGGAGGGGAAACACATCGGCCACAACGCACTTGTTAAGGGAGCGAAGATCCACACAGAACCTGATCTTGTTATCCGGTTTCTGCGAGATCACAACAGGCGAAATCCAAGGAGACGCCTCGATAGGTTCGATAATGCCTCCTTGGAGCATCTCCTCGAGGGTAGCCTTAACCTCATTGCGTAGGGCAAAGGGCACTCTTCTTACCTTATGTTGTACAGGTGAGCTGCCCTCCTTAAGAATTATGCGATGAGTGTATCCAATAAGCTCACCTAGTTGGTCCCTAAACACATTTTTAAATCTGACCAAAATATCCTCCACAGATGAATTTTCGACAATGGAAACAGGGTTATTGGACCTGGGATCAACTACTATGTGGAGATCATATTGGTGATGACGGCCTAAAATAGCAGGGCCATCTGTTGATATATATATCTTCCCATAAGCTGATCTCCCTTTGAAAGCAATTTCTGCCTCAAAGAAACCCAGCATGTTAATTTTCTCGCCCTGATAGCCTGACGGGAAAATATCACACGCTTTCAGAGATCTTTTTCCCCATACATTTTCCATCAAAGAAGTAGGAATTATGGTCCACTTCGAACCAGTATCAACCATGAGTGTGACAATCTCTCCATCAATAACAAAATCATCTTTAAAGGGATTACCTCTCTGGTTGTCACATGCACACACTGTGTCAGTTAAGACTAAGATTTTGTTAACATCACGTCTCAGAGACTCACACTCATCAACAACCGTAACTTTAGAGTTATTCTTATTCCTACACATTTTAGCAAAATGTCCTATTTTGCCACACCGTAGGCACTCTTTGTTGTTGGCAAAACAAAATTTCCCATCTGAGGGATGAGAAAAGCTACCACATCTTGAACATGTTTTCTGATTGTTCTTGATGTATGATGTCTGTGGCATATTCTTTTTCTGAAGAATGTAGCCTTTCTTCCTGACAATTGCAATGGCAGCAGACTCCTCATCGCTATTATCGCTAATAGAATTCTTGTGAGAGATTTCAGCTACTTTGGATTCCAATCCACTTTTTTGCAGTTCCCTCATACATTTTTCACTTTCTTCTACCACTTTGGCCAATTCTATAGCGTCTTTCAATGATGGGTTCTTGGCCGCCCACAAACGTTCTTGCACTTTTCTGTTGTTGGCTTGAACAACTAACTGATCTCTTATTAATTCGTCTGCCATTTGCCCAAAGTTACACTTAATCGACAGCTCTCGTAGTCTTGCCACAAACTCGTCAATACTCTCTTCAGCTAACTGTTTGTTCTTATAAAACTTATATCTCTGCAAAATGAGGTTCTCTTCTTTACCAAAGCGAGTTTCAAGTCTTGATATCGCCTCTTTGAATTCGTCAAAGTCAGCTTGAGACCCTGCAGGTAGAACTTGTGGAAGGTACCTGAACAAGCGTTGCCCCTCTTTGCCCAACGTAGTCATTAACAGTGCTTTCTTACGTTTGGGAGAGTAGTCTTCCCCATCCAGGGCTTCAATATAGTTATGAAACATAACTACCCAATCCTCCCAAGGTATGGGGGGATTCCCTGGTTCTGACAAAAATTGAGGAGGGAGAGCAACATTGATGGATTGAGCCATCTCTTTGAAGAGTTATTAATAGAACCACAAAGCAAGTAAGCTGTACAGCAGGGCAAAATCAGTTAAATAGTTATTGCTGATACGAGTAAAATATGGTAGAATATTGGAGCTTACTAGTTCACAACTGGTGTATCCAACGAAGACTGTGCGTTACCACGCAAGCGTTGCACTCCGGTAACAGAAATGACGTTTTTCTGCTATATTTCCTTTAATTTGTTGATGTGCACCGGGCGAGTGCGCTGCGCTCCAATAACTGTTGCCGTGTAGCTATGGTAACAGGATCAAGATGGCCGACAGCGTCGTGCGTGTGCGTGACACGTCAGACGCTTCACATTGATTGCAGCGTGCGCCTGCGCGTAAGGAAGGACGCACACGGAGCTCTATTACACAGCGTCGCTAGGAGACTCACCGGCAATGGACGCTGGTTCTGGTGACGCTGCTGAGGTTCGAGGACGTGGATGATGACGTGGCTGTGAGTGGCACGTTGCTAGGAGACGAAGTTTTCGACGTTGGATGGACGACGTCATACACTGTGCCACGAGTAGGAAACCAGCCCAAAAGTCCGCAAATTCTCACCAGAAAGTCGCCGTCGCTGAAGAAGCAGAGGCGATACTCCGTGTACACGCTGCAGATCTCGTGGGTTCTTTGGGGAGTTGATGAGTCTCTACTTCTCTGGAAAACGATTCAGGCTGCAGAATCCAGGAGAGGGCAGTGGTCAGACGCTTCTCCAGACCAAGTCGCCAAATGTTGTAAATGAATGGAAGATCACAAGTGGAGGTAAGCTTGATACAAAGCTTTATTGCAGCACAGAGAAAGTAGATCAGCTCCCTGTCTGACCAGAACTCCAACTGCCAACAGGGCAGGGAAGAGCTCCAGAACTTGGAATACATAGTGAGATCTAGAGTGCTGGCTCGGGAGAGAAGCCAAGCACTGTACAACAAAACTCTGCGCAGCCAGGGGGCAATGAATGCTGAAAAAAGTGTCCTATCACATAAGATGAGGAGCGTAAACGCTGGCTCCAATGAGTAGATAAATCCTAGCATCAAATCCATGTCCTGCAATAGGTACTTCTGAGCAGCCAGCCACGAAGAGGAATGAATTCAAATTAAAAACTCTCAAAATGGTCAGATGTAGCAGGAGTGAATGTTGTTAACACAGATACTGTGATCAATTTTCTGAAAGATGTGACTTGCATGCAAGCAGCTCTGTGCACTGCGAGCAATGATAATGAAGTGATGAACTGCAAATCAGGTCCGGAAGCTGAGTTAAGGACAGAAATTATGGAAACGTTCCTCTAGGTTGCTGGTATAAGCCATGAGGTGTCTTCTCTGTATCACCCATGTGGTAATGACCTAGTAGATAAGATTCAACAGGACGATTGAAGGATTAATTTAAGTGGCAGTGTTATATTCTTAAATTATATTTAAGAATATATTTATATGTATTTATCTATGCATATTTTAATTGTAATTGCTTTCTGTCACTTTAAATATCTTGCATTCTCTAAAGCTCTATGATGGTTGTGTTCTATGACATGATTGCATTCTAATGTTGAGAACTGAACTGCCTGCAGCGGACAAGCTGTTTTATCTCTGTGCTCTTAAAATTAAATCAGGCTCCCCCAATGACCCGGCGCCCGCGAGAATACTTAGGGAAAGTATAAATACGCTGGAACCCCACATACGCCATCTGTTGGATCTTTCATTTGGGTCGGGCAGTCAGCCTGGAAAGAGGCAGTGGTACTCCCGCTCAAGAAAAAACCTAACATTAGTGCGGAGCTGTTAGATAACTTGCGCCCAATCTCTCTTCTCCCATATTTCTCTAAAATTGCGGAGAAAGTTGTTAATAAGCAACTGACAGAATACATCGAAACATGAAAACTTCTTCACCCAACCCAATCAGGCTTCCGGGCGTCCTACTCGACTGAATCCGCCTTACTCCTGTCAACAGAAACCATACGCAAGCTGCTGGATGAAGGCCACACTACAGCACTGATCCTTTTGGACTTAAGCGCTGCTTTCGACACTGTAGCACACCACATCTTGCTACATTGTCTGAAAAAAGGGGGAGTGAGAGGCAGAGCTCTGGAGTGGCTGGAATCGTTCCTTCAGAATCGCACTTTTCAAGTAGCCCAGGGACCCCACTGGTCGAAGAGTATCAGGCTGAATCAGGGAGTGCCCCAAGGGTCTAGATTGAGCCCCACCCTTTTTAAATCTCTATGTAACACCAATAGCAGAGATTACTGAAAGGTTTGGGGTGCAAGTAGTAACCTATGCTGATGACACCCAACTCGTGGTGTCTCTCGCCCAGTCAGATGGAGCAGCAGCCAATAACTTCTCGATGTGCTTACAAGCTACAGCGGTTTGGATGGCCAATAATTGCTTGAAATTAAACGGAAGCAAGACAGAGGTGCTGGTGGTGGGGAACGCACCATCTGTGAGGACATCGGCATGGTGGCCGCAGGTACTGGGGCCTGTACCCTCTCCCAGCGAACAAGTCAGGAATTTGGGTATCTGGCTAGATAGCAAAATCTCCTTTGAGCACCATACTAGACCTGTGGCAGGACAATGCTTCAGTAGCCTGAGAAATGTTCAGAAAACACTTGACCTACTCCCTACTTCGGCCAGGAAAACCCTGGTCCATGCTCTTGTTACGTCTAGTTTGGATTATGGGAACGTCCTGTACCGGGGAGCCAATGTCAGATGTATCACCAGGGTTCAGCATATACAGAATACGGCTACCCGTATGATCCTGATGTTGCCCAAAAGAGCGCCATCTAAGAAAGCCCTGGAATCTCTTCACTGGCTTCCGATTAAAGAACGGGTGCTCTATTAAACCCTGCTGATTAGTCATCGCATCATGCAGGGGAAGGGGCCATCTTATCTTTTGGAACTGCTGAGCCCGTATATCCCTGGGCGCGAGTTGAGATCTTCCGGGAAAGGGCTGACGAAGGTTCCTAAGTTTAGAAGAGCTTGGATGGGTGGGCGCTCCTTCCGAGTTAAAGCTGCTCAACACTGGAACAGACTCCCACCCGAAATGCGATCAGAGGTTTCGGAACACATTTTCCGGAAACAACTTAAAACCTACCTCTTACCTCTGGTTAGAGACTGAGGAGGTTTGCATTTGAGAAGCTGGGGGGGAAGACATGCCTGATTAATTGTTGCTAGCCACATCACAGCGCGGGGACACACTGACCTCAGTGTAACCAGGCGCTTTATAAAATTGATTATTATTTTTTATTATATTAGATGATGTGTTGGTATTTGGAGATACAAGAGAGCATCATGATTTTGTGTTGAAGGATGTTTTGAGCAGGATGGAAAATGCAGGTCTTACTCTCAAGAAAGAGAAATGTAAATTTGCTGTTGAGGAGGTGGAATATTTAGGTTACACCTTGTCTGCCAATGGGGGTCAAACCTAAACGTGACTTGTTGGAGGAAATACAAAAAGCTCCGGCACCCATTGACAAGGACCAACTTAGATCATTTCTAGGTCTTATAGAGTTTTATGCAAAATGTGTACTGAATTTTGCAGAAAAAACAGAGCATCAAAAGGCTTCTCAGGAAAGGCCATAAGTTTGAGTGGTCAAAAGAACAACAAACAACCTTTGATCAAATCAAAAGAGAAATATGTGATGCGAATATTTTAACACCGTTTGACACAAAGTTGAGATCCACTCTCATGGTTGATGCCAGCGCAGTAGGTATTGGAGCAGTGCCAGCACAAATACATGATTGTGGGATAAAAACAGTGGGATTTGCTTCAAGATCATTGACTACCTCAGAGAGAAATTACTATGTAATAGAGAGGGAAGCACTGGCAGCGGCATGGGGAGTCGAGTACTTCAGGATGTACTTATGGGGTTTTAATTTCACATTACAAACTGACCATAAACCCCTTCTCAAAATTCTGAGTCCTGGTAGTACACATAAAACTTCTGGGCGTCTGGCTAGGCTTGTTTCCAGTCTTCAGGAATATATGTTTCAGTTTCAGTTTCATTAGCTTTATTCGATTTGAGGTATAAAATCAAAAAAGCACATTGCAATATATAATCACCATTACATTTCATTTCATCTCATTTTACAACATGTAATATTATAGCATAAAATCTTTAAAAGAAATCAGGTACCAAATAGATCATTGCGGAGTATATTAGGTCAAGTCTGGATGTTAGTGCCCCTCACCCTGGCGCCATTTCGGCCCAACCAAAAGTTTCTCTCTTCTTTAAACTTGTATAGGGGAGAAATGATTCTCTGGGATAAAAGTCAGATAGTCCCCAGGTGTGTATAGGGCCATCTCCTATCTGTGGTTGCCAGGTCTGGAGGTATGGGACAACATTACTATTTCTAAACTTTATTAACACCAGATCGCCAGGTCTCTCTTTTCGAAGCGGGCCCAGCCAACCCACCCTTCTAACACCTAGTATTCTACCGTCGATATCAGGAGGCAGGGGTCTATTCTTTGTTAACCAAAACAGTGTCTTGTTTGTTAGTTCTTGTTGACTTTCTGTTTTTCCATTAGTAAGTACTGGGACTCCAGAAAGGACGCACACAAACGGGGCAGCCTCCGGTGGTAGTTGTATGTGGTTAGTTTTTTGTGGAATATTCACTGGATTGGGGAGTGACCTTTTGGGTGGTATAGTTACTTTATTCAGCCCAGTTTCAAGTGAACAACTATGTGGAATTATACGTTTTGCGGGCACATTCTGGATAGTTGGAATTAACGAATGTGAGGCTACTGGTCGGAGTTGGTTGATGTTACTTTGAGGAGTTATTAAAGACACTGCAGTATTGGTAAGAGACTGTGAGTGATTAGAGCCGACCATACTTTTTAGAAGTAGTGAGTTTGTCTTAGTCATTTCCTCAATTGCCACGATCCTATCCCCAAGATTGTTCATTCTTTCTATCAGGGGATGTAACAAAGAGTTGATCATGGTTTGCATCTGAGCCAACAGGGTTGGTGAGGTAAGGGGTACAAGGACTAACAGTTTCGCGGGATCCTTACATGTTTCCGGGGAAAGGGTAATAAGCAATGGTGAGTTCAAAGACAGTTTTTGCTGCTTTGTACCAGAAAAGTCCGGGAGGGACATTGTGGGGTTAGTGTTATCTATAGCAGGTGAAGAAATTGGCGTACCCAGGAGATTTCCATATGGTGGGGATAATATGCAGGATTGGGGACTTGTAATGACTATAGGACGGGTAGAAGCACTAATTTGCTCAGGGGTGGTCTCGACAGCAGCATACTTAGTTTTGCATAAACTATTAAGTTCCTCTAACAGTGATAGGCTTTGTGGCGCGGCAGTTGACTGTGGGGGGGAGGAGTCACTTATGGGACAGTCTATAGACAGTCGTCTTCGTTCTGTTCTTACTGTTTGTTGGACTGTAAGTGGTGTTGTTTTGGTGAAGTAGTGGACCAGCGTCCCCTTAGCCAGGTCCCTTGTCTGTGTGGAATTTTTTCGGCCCCCCTTGCATGTCATGGTGTAAGTAACAACAGGCACCAACAGGGAAAAGGGATGTTTCCAAAACAAGTTATTTTACCTCCTTTTGGTGCACGGCCAAGGGGGGTGGCCCGGCCCGTCCTCCTCTGGCCTCTGATGGCCCCAGATGGCCCCGCCCTTCTCCCGGCGCTTCCCGCGCGCGATCCCGCGACGCGGGGTCTGGCCTCCCAGTTAAAGCGCCTCCGGGCGCGGAAGTTGCGTGGGCGGCTTCCGCCGCAAAGCAGGCTGGGGGATGTAGTCCCTGTGGGTGTATGGTGGCGCGGTGTCTGCAGCGGCAGCGGCAGCCTTCACCCAGATAGGGCGACCAGCGGTGCTGCGGCCAGGGAGCTCTTCACTCGCCCCTCAGCCCCTCTGCCTCCTTGAAGAAACGAGCGTCCCCACTCCGCCGGGTCTGGCCTCCCAGTTAAAGCGCCTCCGGGCGCGGAAGTTGCGTGGGCGGCTTCCGCCGCAAAGCAGGCTGGGGGATGTAGTCCCTGTGGGTGTATGGTGGCGCGGTGTCTGCAGCGGCAGCGGCAGCCTTCACCCAGATAGGGCGACCAGCGGTGCTGCGGCCAGGGAGCTCTTCACTCGCCCCTCAGCCCCTCTGCCTCCTTGAAGAAACGAGCGTCCCCACTCCGCCGGGTCTGGCCTCCCAGTTAAAACGCCTCCGGGCGCGGAAGTTGCGTGGGCGGCTTCCGCCGCAAAGCAGGCTGGGGGATGTAGTCCCTGTGGGTGTATGGTGGCGCGGTGTCTGCAGCGGCAGCGGCAGCCTTCACCCAGATAGGGCGACCAGCGGTGCTGCGGCCAGGGAGCTCTTCACTCGCCCCTCAGCCCCTCTGCCTCCTTGAAGAAACAAGCGTCCCCCAAGATTGAGTATTTAGGGGATGGAGGAATTGTCAAGCTGATCGTTAATATAGATTACCTTTACTGTGCGAGGAAGTTGACAAAGTGAATGTTGAATCATTTCAGAATGAAGGTGCGGTTGCTACAGTGGATGATGTAATTGAATTGTGTGGTGGAGCGATAAGCAAGGACCAATGGAAAGTGGACATGGATAAGGATGAGACCTTAAAATTGGTGAAAGACTTAGTAGTTAAAGGGGGTAGAAGGGAAAGCCCTCTACCTATTGTAGTTAGGCCTTTCATCAAGGTTCTAGATGACTTATCTATTATTGACGGTGATGTGTATAAATTGATGAAAGGAGACAAAATAGTCCCACCACAAGAAATTAGGTTTGATCGATTTAAATTGGCACATGAGGGCCACCTAGGCCAATCTTTGACTAAAAAAAGGATAAGGGAACATTTTTGTCGGCCTGCCCTAGATCAACAAGTATCAGAATGGGTGGAAAGATGTGTGTGTTGAAAGTGAAAAGAGGTTACAAGTGGGAAGTCAACTAGAATTGGGAAAGATTGGGCATCCAGGTTTACCGTGGCATAATGTATGCTTGGACTTTATGGGTCCACTATCAGGTATTGGTGGTGGGTTTAGATTTGTAGTAGTTATGGTTGATGTCATGTCTAAATAGCTGGTTGTGAAGTTTGTAAAGGAAATCACTTCAAGGTCTACCATAAATACCTTATCTGAGGTGTTCAGTGAAGAAGGATTTCCCACAAGGTTAACTACAGACAATGGTATGCAATTAGTTTCAAATGAAATGACTATGTTTCTAAAATCTTGTGGGATTGTACATTCAAGGAATTCATTATACAACCCACAAGTAAATGGTATTGTGGAGAGGGCGAATCGCATCATAAAGGGAGCCATTCAAATGGCAATGGCTAGCAGATCTGATGTAAGGAAATTGGTGAATGACTTAGTATGGGCTTACCGAACAACTGAAAATACTGTTACAGGGAGAATTCCATTTGTGTGCATGAGAGGACGTCCCATCAGTACAAAGTTAAATCCTGCATGGTTAAAAGACTGTCTTGGTTTAGCTAATCTTTCAAGAAATAGAGAAGTGGATAATAAAATAACAATACATGAGTCAAATATTGTACCAAATGATTGGGTAAAAGTTGAACCAGGGAGATTCAGTTCTGGCCTTATCAAATTTCGGGGACCTTATAAAGTAAGAAATGTATACAAGAAATATGTGACCGTTAATAATGGGGAAAATTGGAACTTGAGGAGAGTTGCACTGTATAAGAAAGGGAATTTGAAGAATACAAATGTTAGTGACTTAATTGATGATGGTTTGAATCCACCTTTATTCATGGACAACATTGGGGTCAATTATATTTTACCCAATGCTGTTCCTCCTAGCAGTGGTGACAACTTATTAAATTCTGTTAGGCCTCAAAGATCGAGAGCCCCGCTTAGATACTTGGATGACTATGTTTGTGGAGATTTTTAACTCTTGGTATGAATGTTATTATCCTTATTTTATTATGATCATTTTGTGTTTGATTCTTTGATGTCATTATCTTAAAGCAATAAAGGGGATGGATGTGTTATATTCTTAAATTACATTTAAGAATATATTTATATGTATTTATCTATGCATATTTTAATTGTAATTACTTTCTGTCACTTTAAATATCTTGCATTCTTCAAAGCTCTATGCTGGTTGTGTTCTATGACATGATTGCATTCTAATGTTGAGAACTGAACTGCCTGCAGCGGACGAGCTGTTTTATCTCTGTGCTCTTACAATAAATGTATCTTCTATAAACTATATACGGATATGTTATTATTGATTACAACAGGCTGCAATTGGTTGGTCTTCTACTAAAATGAATTAGGGAATATTGTGTGATCTTACGCTACCTACGGACCACTTGGTATTCACTTTTTACTTAACCGCATGAAAGAAAAGCACATTGCCTCAGGGAGCAGCAATAATTTTTAAGAGGTGTGGTAAAATAGCAGAAAATGCATTTCCCTTTTCACAGGCCTTTTCAGCCTCCCTATGAAATGGATACCTCAGTTTTCTGGGATTTAACAGAAACACTAAACAGCCAACTGCCCCAATATCATAGTGATCAGGTTTAGGCCTTTCTGGCCTAAACCTTTCTGGCCAATGGTGCTCTGCATTCTGGGACACTATATATTATGGGGGAAAGATAGCCTAAAAGTTATTCAGTTTTTTTTAAAACTGCCATTTGAAAATACTACACAGCCACCCTGATTAGGGCTTAGTGCACTTCTGCGTGCTTTAATCTCTACCTGGTTGCAGTCAGTTAAAGTTACATATGTGACGTTATACTCCATTACAATGGCACACTATGACATCATTCTCATGAACAATGTGCTCTGCAGCCGCTGATTCCCCCATCTTCACTTAAGAGGCGGAATGTAGTGGACGAGGAGGAAGTTACTCTTCTGATGCATTATCCAATGCAGGGTTTGGCTTCCATCACTCCCGCCCACAATAGCCTTACCCTGTCAAAGCAAGTGGCGTTAAATGTTGTTGGATTGTAAACCTTACACACAGTTTCTTTGAGCTATTTGTTCTACAGCTGTGACTTGTGGGACTTTAGGTGTGGTAGTGTACTGGAAGAGTTAGAACCCATTCTAGGGTACCACTTTTATCTCCATAGACAGATTTAACTTATAAACTATTACGCTGTTTCACACTGTTGAGTTGAATCTTGCTCTCCGGTTACTGAGGGTCTCCACCCATAAAGCAAGTGACTGAAAACAAAAAGAAGTCCTAGCAAAAATTTTCAAACCAGCCCCACACTGCAGGGGGCAATGACTAAAATTGGGACATGGGGACATACTTGGGTGATGGCAGCGATCTTACTCTGAAACCCAGTGCAGAGGTGGTAAATGAATGAGTGTCGGTGTCCAAAACTTTGCTCAGTAGCCTGCAGCCGGTGCAATTATATGTCGGCATGAAGAATTTCAAGACTGCCTAGTCTTTAATCTACCTCATTCCTCGATAATTGACTACCAGACACTCCCTGTCCCTAGATCTTACCCATGCAGGTTACTGCTTTCTCCTTTGTAATGGTTTTTTGTCTTTCTTTTAATCCGACTTTCACTTTGTATTTTTTCCCTCTCTTCCTCTCTGTAAATGTCTAATGCAGAAAAATAAGTGCCAGTCCCGCAAAATAAGGGCCAGTGGTCCCCACCAGCAACCCACCAAGTCCAACCTGCTGAAACCACCGCACTGAAGTGTTAGAAGGGGTCCCAGTAATATGAAGACAATAACCAAAGATATATAAATAATTAAATAGACATAGCTTCAATCCACATTGTTTTATTCACAATGTGGTGATACGTTGCATATGTTATGATAATTCACACGATCATTAATCTGTGGTTATTTACAGTGCCCCAAGGGTGGGAGACAGGGAGGGAGGTGTGATAGTGTTGGGAGTTGGTGAAGGAGAAGGATTCTTAGGTGACAGTAAAATCAACGAATAAAGCTTATTTCACAAAGTTACATATTTGTGTACCAAAAAACCGGACCAACAGGTTCATACGAATTCTTTTACACATAAATCATACTCCAGATGTACAATAAATGAGAACAATGGGGTGTGGAGTTGACGGCGAAGAACAATCCGTTGTCGACGTTTCGACCCTCGTACGTGCAGATATGAGTGTTAATCTTGCTGTGGGGTCTTCCTCAGGACGGGGGAGTAGGGGACACGTTACCTATTTGGTATATAAATATATATGTTACCAACACGGGAAAAGTTATCCCTAAATTACTTGAGAATAGCAGTCCACACCATCCACATAATGGGATTGACTAGAGGTAAAAATATCCCGCCCGGTGAGCTGGGACAGAGTCATTGGGCTCAAGTTATGCACGAATTGAGTTACATATAGCGCAAATAATGCGTACAGTTAATTAGTATTTACATATCTTACTAAATCAATACACGATGGAGAACAAAAAGTCAGGAGCAGTTTGAAGATAGGTCAAAAACGCAGTGGTGGACAGTCTGCGGTAGAGTGACAACTACTGACAGTTAATATCTTACTAAATCAATACATGATGGAGAACATGAAGTCAGGAGCAGTTTGAAGATAGGTCAAAAACGCAGTGGTGGACAGTCTGCGGTAGAGTGACAACTACTGACAGATTCAACACAATTAATAAAAATCCCGAACTGAGTTGTGAGCCGGGGGAGGTGGATAACTAGCATAGCGGATCAATGCTTGTTAATACTGTTGTTAAGTTTGTCAAAATAGGGGATGATAAAACTTACCACAGATGTGGTATACACCGGACCCGGTTCTGTGTGGGTTCAGGGTTGATACCACCGCACTAGCCTGCAATCCACATGGAAAATGACAGAGGACAGGCCATGCACCAAACCCCCTGCTCGTGAGCGAAGGTGGTGCACAGTGGGGGTTTGGCTGGCTGCTGGGATTTGGGTGCACAGTCTGGCCTAGGGAAAGTCTCATGTTGATCCGTGCAGTGGGGGCCAAGAAAAAAGTTGGAGGATCTCGAAACGGTTTTGCCGCATGTAAGTTTCCATTGGAAAATTGAACAGTGATACTGTAAAAACAGTTGAATGGAATTCCACCAAATTTGATAGAAAGCTAGATCTTGTTCCAGAAAGTATGCTTTTTAGGTCTAGACTACAGCACTGCTTTAGCAATGCTTGTTTGTCGAGATTATAGTAAGGCTTTCAAAAGTCTACCCAAAACTGCGGATCAGGTACAGTTCATGTGAGACAGGCGCGTGCACATCGCACACCACCATTTGTCTGAACCTCGGCATCAGACTTCAAAGGAAGCTGCTCCCTCGCCCCCCACCACGCAATGCAGAGAGCTGTCTTTTTATTAACGTCAGCGCGAGGCGCGCACTGGTTCTTTTTTTTGTCCAAGTGATGGCTTGGAGAAAGCCAAGCACAGTTTGTCTTTTGTTACCAAACCAGACTATTCTAAACCTCTCAAATTCAACCCGTCGTTCAGCTAATTCCAACAAATTGCAGGACTGGCTTAAAACATTTGCTGCCCCTAACGAAATAGCCCAGACTTCAAAGGAATCTGCTCCCCTGCCCCTGCATCAGACTTCAGAGGACCTTCTATTGTCCCTGTTGCTCGAATACCCGACATATCAAAGCCAGAGAAAATATACATGGGCCTCCAACTACATTGTTGTTACCAATATCATTTACATGTTTTTGTAAACCAATACAATTATTTTGTGCCTGTCCTTAAGTACATTTAAATTCTATTTCCCTTCCGAGATACTGATACATTTTGTTCAATGAGGGGAAAACTGCATCTAATTATATACACATATTCTTTACGGCTTTTGTGTCTTAGTTTTGCTTTTTATTTGCTTTGCAAAATTACCTAGACTTGTTAGCAACATGACCCGCCACTGGTTGAGGGTGGTTTAGTCTAGCAAGACATAATAATTGGGTGGGTACGCGAGCTGCTCAACACATTCTCGACAGCGGTTAACACGTTGTTGAGCACTGTTAAAACCATTGTCTATGGCGTCTTCGGCACATCTGACCACAGCATGCCAGTCCAGTTTTGCTAAAAAGGTTAACAACATGCATGCTGAATTTCGGTTGGGCATTACTTGGAGCAGAAAGGCGAACGCGAAAGATTAATTTCTTGATCTGCTTCTGTGCACTTAGTTTGAAAAAAGAGGACTGTTTTAAGAGACGAACGAGGTATACATACACGGTGCACATTTAATTATATTTTCGGTGCGATATAAAGCGGCAATCGCCACAGCGTCCACCGCCACCGCTCCCACCACCACATCCACCACCACCACCACCATGCCCACCACCAAAACCACCACATCCACCACCACCACGTCCACCACCAACACGTCCACCACGACATCCACCACCACTACCACCACCATGTCCACCACCACCATGTCCACCACATCCACCACCACCACCACGAGGCCACTACCACGTCCACCCCTACCACCACATCAACTTCCACCACCACCACATCCACGCCCTCACTCTATCTATCTATCGCCCTCACTCTATCTATCTTTCGCCCTCACTCTATCTATCGCCCTCACTCTATCTATCTATTGCCCTCTCTCTATCTAACTATTGCCCTCACTCTATCTATCTCACTCTATATATTGCCCTCACTCTATCTATCTATTGCTATCTATCTATCTATCTATTGCTATCTATCTATCTATCTATCTATCTATCTATCTATCTATCTATCTATCTATCTATCTTTCTATCTATCTATCTTTTTATCTTTTTATCTATCTATATATCTATCTATCTATCTACCTATCTATCTATCGCCCTCACTCTATCTATCTGTCTATCTATAACCCTCACTCTATCTGTCTATCTATCGCACTCACTCTATCGCCATCCCTCTATCTATCTATCGATCGCACTCACTCACTCTATCTATCTCTCTATATATATATCGCCCTCACTCTATCTATTGCCTTCCCTCTATCTATCGCATTCCCTCTATCTATCTATCGCCCTCACTCTATCTATCGCCCTCACTCTATATATCTATCACACTAACTCTATCTATCTATCCCATCACCACAGCATCACTCAGCCCCACCACAGCATCACTCAGGGGCACCACAACATCAATATGCGCTACCACAGCATCACTGAACACCACAGCACCACTCGTCGTCGCCACCACAACATCACTCAACGCCACCACAGTATCAATCTGCGCAACCATTCAACAACAACTGGTTCAAATATGTTCTCTTAATGTTTCAAGCTTTATTACAAATGTCACAAAAAGATGTTATTATTTCACTTCTGTTCTTGTATTTTCGTCACAATAAAATAAACTGAACATAATCTTCACAAAAGTTATTTACAAAAGTTTAAGCTCTTGCAATTATAAATTACAATAGCTTTTATTTAATTATTAATTATTTAAAAAAATAAAATCCATTGTTATTTGTAATATCAATACATCTAAGTCACGTAAATACAACAGATATTGCATTACAAATGCTATAGGTGTCACATTTGCGAAAGTTAAAACTATTAGCATTGTAAATGACAGAGCTATTAATTTCGCAATTTACAAAAACAACACATAAATAAAAAATGTCATTTACAATACCAATAGCTCTAACTTTCCTAATTCGAGACCTATTGCATTGCAAATGCTCGTTGGGATTTGGTGTAAATCCGTTAAGTAGTTTTTGAGAAATTAAGGTTCGAAATATATGTACAGATCAAAAGATAAAAAGATAAGATCTGATCACATGAACAAAGATGTGGCAACAGCCATTTTAGGACACAGGGATTCAGTTCCCTTTTCTGTAAAAAAGGGGAAAAAACATAAGATGGAAGGGAAGAGATACCTTGCCCCCCTAGGTCTGGTGAGGCTAAAAATTGTATTTCATTATTTTTTTAAATGTCTTTTTATTATTTTATTATAACAAGGTAAACACAATGAACATGTACAAGTTAACTCCTTACCACAGCAGCAGATCATACAAGTGAAACCAGTCTTCCCAAATGATTGCTGAGATAAGTAACAAGGTAATAGCGTTTCGCCTCCGAGTGCACTCTCAAAGTGCAGTATCATACGTTTGCTGCAGCAAGTCATGAATATTATCTAACCAATTGCTCCTTATCTTTTTATGTTTCCATTGGCATTCACAGGTTTTATAAACTGTGGCTAGCCAAGGCACATTGGTCCATGCTACAGAGCCATTCTGCCAGTGAGGGGTCTACGGGTAAACAGCAGCGATTAGCAATCTCCCCTTTTAGCCCCAGGCAGCCAATCTTGGATACTATTTTGACCCTCGTCGGTTCACCCCAACCTTGGTGAATGCTTAGAAGGGTCCTGCATCACTTGGGAGCCACTGGAAGCCCAAGATACATTGAAGGTTGATGTGGACCCTTGAACAGAATGTGCTAAATTGAGGGCAATCCAGGATCATGGGCACAAGCTTCCCACCCCTTACCCACAGTGGGGCATATATCAATTGGGAATTTATGGGGCATGTATCCATTGGGGATTTATGTGTTTTGTATAGTTTCAAAGCGTAGTAGATTAGGTGAAAATATTTAAATTGCACAATGCGCAACCTCGAAGAGACTACCTGTGATCTCTCTGACATCTTGACTTACAGCCAGTCATCATCTAGTGCCTGTCGGCCTGTAATCCATCGCTCCCTCAGTAGCGAGACCGGGTCCACCGCATTTATCACTAATGTTTTGGAAAGTCTTAGGATGCATTTTCTCTCTATCACCAGGTTTGCTTTGAGTGGGCTGTGATCTGGAATGTTAATGAGGCCTCTTTGAATCTTTCTAAACCGTGGCATAATCAAAGAAATAAAAAAAAACGTGATTTGTGGAGATCATATTCCGCCCCCAATTCAGCAAACAATTTCATGTGTGAAACGACCCACACATCTCCCAAAATGGGAATCCGTAGTCTTTCCCAGGAATGTAATCCATGTACACGAGTAACTGAGGGTTTACATTCACCCGCCCAGTTTGAAGTTACCTGGTTCAGCGGTTTCCACTAGTTAATACATTTTTAGGGCCATGGGCCAACAGTTGATTGCTAGCATTATAAATGGGAGAAGGCCTACCCGTGGCCTGGCTCTGTACAGAAGCTAAACCAAAAGAGGAGGGACCAGAGGCAGATAATGGTCCAGCATACAGGCCCCCACAAGGACTATGCGAAAAGAGGGTATGCAGTTCCTATCAAGAGAGAAGGTCCAAAGTCTACCCAGGGGGCAGATAAGAGGATCTGCTCCCTTAGGAGCAAGGATCCTAACACGCCCCAATGGTTGTCATGCTTCCTCATCGGGCAGCTCCTTGTTGGGCCGGCGCTGCAATGGCCAATGGGCCCCACAGGGGGGCTCTTTGCCGGAGTTCTTTTGTTTTTGCCAACGTGAAGAGTGAGGTATGTTGGTGTTTGTGAAAAAGTGAGCAGATTAGTCAAAAAAGTGTGAAGTAAAAATAACTAAAAGAACCCAAAATACTATTTATTAACTGGGTTCCTTTGTTATGGTTAAAAATATAAGGTCTGGCCAATCCAGCACAAGGTGATGTTTTCTAAAAGAAGGTCAATATGTTTCATACCCTATTACTGTCATAAAGATCATGGCATTTCATCAGGACCAAAGTCCTAATCTACTCATGTAGGAGTAGGAAGATGTTAAATTTGTGAAGTATCGTAAAAGTGAAAGATATCCATTGCAAGGCAGAGTAACTGGGCATTTTCGCTAAAGTTACACACTGAAGGAGTAAGTCGTGAGTTCGATGTATTTAGAATCACTCTTTTTCCAGGGATTTCATTGGTCAGAGAATATGCAATGTGATGGTTTTAAAACAGATCATTCATGAAAGCCATGATCTTGGATATTAACCCCTTCGATGCTCATGACGAGCTCAGCTCGTCATGAGGTATACCTCTCGTGTGCTCATGACGAGCTGAGCTAGTCATGACCACACCCATTTACATTAGGGCCCAGCACAGGAGAAGGATACCATCAGCAGCGATGGTGTTAAAACTGAAAATTGACCATCTTATCTGGAGTTCAGGATTACCTGTATATTTTCTACTGACTTACAATTCAATACCTACTTAATTTGACTTAACAAAGGTAGGTAGTAGGGGAAATCTTGAGCAGGGTAGTGTACAAATTTCTAGACGTCAAATATTCCAATATATGTGAATGCTTCAAGACTATCATACAACGACTATCCCACGTTGTAAAGATGTAGACCAAGGTTCACATATAATACAAAATTAACAATTGGCAGCCTGAGCAAAAAAACACTAAAGTAAGAACACATATCAAGATTTGACTCTTAGTCCGTAATTGTTTCTTCTTGTTTTTATTCCATAGTCTTACATCCATTTGTTAATCTTATTAACATTTGTTTTCCAAGCCACAAACCATGCCAACACGTGTTTCGTCTATACAGCAGTAAGCCTAGACTTCATCAGGACAAATACAAAGCAGCCACATTACAATATGTATAGGAACACGTATGCATGGTATTGGTGATGCTTTTCTTTCCTTTAACTTTTATTGTCGAGCTTTGCCTCACATTAGATTGGCATTTAACAAGATATATGCCTCTCTTATGGTTGGATTTTTGATGTTTCTATGCTGTTCATTAAAACACATGTTCATCAATGGTTAAGATAATATGGATGAGGGACTTGCACTAGATATACAGGTGCTGGGTGTTACATATTGTAATGTGGCTGCTTTGTGTTTGTTTTAGCCCTGATGAAGTCTATGGCTTACTGCCCTACTTAATTTGACTTCATAAAAAAAGCAACGAATATAATGGGATATATAACTATCCAATTCAATATCCATGTCATTTCCTATTTTATCAAATTGAGGTTCACAAACAAAACCTATCCTTTTATAGATCATTCTACGTTTGAGACCTAAATTTCAGGAAGAGATACATTTTTGCATTATATCATGTCGAGAGCTTTACACAGCATCATAAAATAACTGAGCCACAAGAAAAGCACCAGAAAGGCATGGGTCATTCCAAGAAAGAGGGTAATTTTCTGAAACCAGGAATCAAGACTCAATTCTTTAAGCATTTGGCTTATTGAAGATACGCCTCTGTTAATCCATAATTTCCATCCACACTGCTTCAAAACAATATCACTTTTGCACAGATGTTAGAGGTTACTATGCAAGCCTTTAGCACGTATCCCCTTTACCACACGTCCCCTGCTAAGCAATACCTTTACCATGTAAGTATTTAAAACGCATTTTATTATATTCTGCTCTCTTTTATGGGAAAATCTAATATAATAAAGATGGCTATACTCCAAAAATTCACTTACCTATTCAGCACTATCCCGTTGGAATTGAAAGTGTACCGGCTAAAAAAACTACAAGGAGAGCTAAGTAGTTTCATCTGTAACGCAAAGGGAGCAAGGATAGCCTGGAGGAAGATAAGGAGGAACAAGGCACAAGGAGGAATCGCTAGCCCAGATATCCTACATTATTGTAGAGCTTTTCAATTCAAATACATCAGGATATTGCTAGGGGACTTTGAACTATACCTCGAACTCCTGAAGGCGACAGTTAACAAGGAAGCAAGCTACTACTTGTATAAATTTGGGCACCCAAAGTACTTCAAGAAAATAAAAATAAAAACACCGGAGGCAGCAGCAGTGCTTTGGTACAAAATGAGAAGATCTCTCAAAATTCCTTACTATAGTAGCCAAGTTGGGATTCTCCTGGAACCCCTGCATGTCTAAAAGATAAGCTAGTGAATCCCTTGAGGGAAAACAACATTACAAGATGGGGAGATTTAAAAATACAGAACGCCATCATAGAATGGGAAAAGCTGAGTGAAAAAACTAAAGGCACAATCTCGCGATTTAAGTATTACCAACAAACCAGCTGGGTCAAGAATCTAAAGTATAGCCAAAATGGAACTGGAAAAGAGGAAGAAATGCTGCAGGGAAACAAGATAAATAAAAAAGAATTAGCATATTGGTACTGGGCTCTGATTCAGGAAGGGGAGGAAGATGACAAAATTCCAAGCGAGATTTGGGGAGTACTGCCGGAGCAGGATATCCAACATGATTGGCAGGTATCTGTGGGTACTTGTTGGAAAATTGTGAAATCTGCACCATTAAGAAGAAACCACTTATTCACTATCCACAGAGCTTACTGGACGCCAAAGAGACTGTCAAAGATCAAAGGCCAAGGGGAGAGAAGCTGCCCCAAATGGGGAGAGAAGGGTGCAGACGATCTTCACATGTTTCGGCAGTGCCCCCAACTCGAGAAATTCTGGAAGGAGGCGGGTGAGAATCGGTCCAAAGTGTTGGGACGGCAGGTGGAGGTGAGTATAGACTTGGGTTTCTTTGCGATAAGTAAAGACAAGGAAACAAGTCCAAAGCTGAGCAAAGATCAAGAGAAAATTCTCTTCTTTCTGATTTTATTACAAGGAGAGAAATATGCATCAAGTGAGTGAAAAGTGTACCTCCAACACATAAAGAGTGGCTAGTCTCAGTTCAAAGAACACCTAAACTAGACACAAGTGGACACAGGAGAAGGAGAAATACATTTTGGTCCATTTGGGAAAATCACAACCGTACGAATTAGAATGATGAATTGCATTGTATTGTCCAATGATTAAGCAATGCAATAAAGCTTCAAGGGGAAACTTGAACGAGTAGTCATAATGACTTACTCAATCCAGAATCGATTTGAACTAGAAACGGACAAAAAGGGGCTCAAGCGCAGAGGGAAATCAGAAACTCTCCACACACACGTTGCTCTTACCGAGGAGAAGTCCAGAAAGGTTGGAATAGAATCGAAAGTCGGCCCCGACACCTCCAATCCCAAAATATTGCTGAGCTACCTATAAATTACGCTTTGCAAAGCACTACTTATGACCTCACATATTGCACCTCTCATGACATGGACAGTGACATCTATGATGACATCTCTGATGGTATTACTTGTGACATCATCCAGTGATTGTGAGTGTTTTCTAAACCTTTCTGAGAGTTAAACATATATACTAAGGTACTTCAAAAGATAAATTAGTTTAGTTTGTGTACTACTAATTAGTGATTCTTTTTCACAACATAGATTATGTGAGTGTCTGTGCAACTGTGTATATCCGTGTGTAAGTGGCTGTGTGTGGCTGTTTCCGTGAACCACTGGGTGTGTGAATAGCTGTATGGATGAGTGACTGTTTGAGTGCCAGTATGGGTGAGTGAATGGGTGATAAGTGGTGTATGAGTGAGGGGGTATGTGAGAGACTGGATAGATGAATGAGTAGGTGTGTGAGATTTTCTACTGGTGAGCAAGTGGCTGTGTCAGTGGCTGTACGGGTGAGTGAGTGTGTAAGTGTCTGTAAATGCTGAATGAGAGGGTACATGATTGGTTGTATGGGTGTGTGAATGGGTGTATAAGTGGGTGTAAGGGTGAGTGAGTGTGTGAGTGGCTGTGTGGGTGAGTGAGTGAGACAGAGGCTCTATGAAAGACTGTGGTTGTCTCAGTAACTGTTTCAGTGACTCAATACATGTGTTAGAATCTGTATGAGTGAGTGGGTGGGTGAGTATCTGTATGGGTGAGTGAGTGGCTGTGTGAGTGGCTGTAGGAGTGAGTGGTTGTGTGAGTGGCTCTATGCATAAGGCAGTGGGTGCATGAGTATTTGCATGAGGCTGTGAATGGGTATGTGAGTGGTTGTGCGGGTTTATGAGAGGTTGTATGGGGTATGAGTCAGTATGTGAGAGGTTCTGTGTTGTCTTCAGTAGTGTAATTTGAGATGTCAGCAGTGATGTCACTGACCATGTTGTGAGTGATCAAAATGTGAGGTCATAAGCAGTGCATTGTGGGGGCATAATTTATAGTTAGCTAAGGTAACTATAACTGCTGAATTTCACCGGGTTTGTACATTAAATCTGAGCCTAAATATAATGTCCAGGTAACCTTTGTCTTTTTCAGTGAATTTCTAAGGTTTTTTAATTCTATTTCCTAACTAGAACATCCTTGTAATCTTTGATTTTTTAGTAAATTTCAATTTTTTTAATGTTATTTCCTAACTATAACGTCCCTGTAACCTTTGTGTTTTTAGTGAATTTCCACAGTGTTTAATGTTATTTTCTAACTGCAATGTCCCTGTAACCTTTGGCATTTTTAGTGAATTTATAAGTTTTTTAAAATTTTACTTCCTAACTGTAACTTTTGAGAGTGTGTGAGTAAGTTAGTGCATGATTGTCTGAGTGGGTGTGTGAGTTTATCAATGGGTATGTGAGTGGGTGCTTGAGTGCATGAGTGTCTGAGTGGGTCTGTGAGTGGGTGTGAGAGTGTCTGAGTGGGTTTTCGAGTGCCTCCATGAGTGTGTGAGACAGTCGATCAGTGAGTGCATGAGGTCTTTGTGTCAGCTCCCCCGCTATGGTCCACCTGTCCAGCTTGCCCGCAGTCTGCTACCCTCTGCTGCCTTCGCTTATGTGTATCGTCTGCTTGTTTTCTGCTCGTTTTTCTGCCTTTTCTCTGCACGCTCCTGCCCTCTATTTTGCCCTTCTACTCGTTCTGCCCTTTATTTTGCCTCTTATAATCTTTCTGCCCATTATGTTGCCTCTTTCTGCTCATTTATGACCTTTATTCTGACATTGCATCCACAGTGCCCAGATGCCCCTAGGGGTGATAGTGCTTCACTATACAAATACTAATTGATTGATTCATTAATTTTTCCCTCCGCAAAACTATTTCTGTGAGATGAACAGAATTCAACTGTTTTCAGATTTCTATATTAATCTGGGAACAACAAAATGATTTATACTGGTTCTGTTTACATTTTCTTTTTTCTTCCCTTATAGGACTCTTACACTTGCTCTAGACAAGCCAAAGTAGGCCTCCTACTAGGCATTCTGTGCAGCGGAGGCTGCTGTGATCATGCACACATCACTGGACAGATGGGCCATGTGTAAGAGAAGCACACACAGAAAGATAGTGTGTGTCAATGCTTGCGTCATTGTGTGTCTGTGAGTCAGATTGTACATGTGTGTGTGACATTGCGTGTGTCAGATTTTGTGTGATATAAAGTGCATCAGATCATTTATGTCTCTGTGTCAGAGAGAGAAATAGATTGTGTAGATCACGTTGTGTGTGAGTGCACTAAGGGCCGGCCATACTTCAGAGGGAGGCTGGGGCAAGGATCTGAGATGGAGTGCGACTGCGAACTGTACACGAGGAGAGGCCTATTTCACATGTACTCAGTTCCCCTTTCACAACGGAATGCTTTCATACCGAGGCACCTCCGAACGGGGCATATGCACTGACTCTAGGAGCTGCTGTGTGTGGGGAAAACAAAGTGACTGGAAGGAGGCCGTGCACCCTTAGCAAAAATGCAGATTAAACATCACGTCTGTTTCGTTCAGTGCTACCCACACAATAAGCCCTGTTCCTGGTCTAAACAGGTAGGCAATGTGTATCAGGACACGTGATCTATTACTTCTTCAGTAAGGGGGGGGGCACAAGAGTCAGAGATGGCAGGTACCCGGGAGCCTGTGAAGATGCAGGCAGTGCTGCGCCTCTAGACTGGAGCAGCACCAGCACCCATACACCTTAATTGGGGCATGCCACACCTGCCTTTCTTCACCGAGTAAGTACATCTGCAATGGTGTTGTACGCATCACACGGTAAACAGCGCATCTGTGGTTGGGTTTGAGAATGCGGGACCGCTCTTTAAGGCTGGGCCCTTGGTAGAGAACTTCCCGGCACCCCACGCAAGCTTTATTAGAGTAACCTTCACTGGAGAGGAGAAGATGGAACATTAACCAAGTCATCAGCAGGGGCATGTGCTCAGTGCATTGCGTGTGACTTTTCTATCTGTGCTCACGCACTTCCCTCAATGGAGTGATCGGTAACATTGGTGCGCGTCCCCTCTCCTAGAAATGTACACATTGTTGCAAATTACGAACAGCTCTGGGTGTGATCGGAGTGAGCTGTAAATGGGAACAGGTATATCCTTCATCCACAGGGTCACTTACGGTGCACAACCAGTCCAAGAAGCATTAACAGCCAATACCTCTCACAAGTTCTCACCATTCCCTCATAATAGTCAGGTGTGTGTGCAGGAGGATGGAGTAGGGTGGCCAAGGGCTCCACCTCATGGGAAAGCTGTGAAGGACACAATAACAGTCCTCTGAGGGCGGCCATTTGCACCCCCCTTATTTTCTTTTCTAATGCGTTCAAGCCCTCGGAACCTGGCCCACCCTGGAGCTAAAGTGAAAACAATCACAGGAGACCATGTTTGTGTTTTTTTCAGCATTGCCACAGATACACCCATGATTTTTTAACCCCCACCACCAGACCTATGAGATCAGGGTATTCCTACCCTGTCCCCTTTTATTTATTTTTAAAGTTTTTGTGTGACTCGGCTGAACCCGAGTCCCAAGATAGCTGCCAGTACTTCCTGGTTGAAGTGTTGACAACAAATCAGATATCAGCACTGGGACGGTTGCATCCGCAGAGCGTCTGTGCCCATAGATATACAAATTTAGATTTCAGTTAATAACTTTAAAATGACTGAACAAATTTACATCAAATTACAAAAAGGCCTCTTTCTAGACCAAGAGCTAACTTTCTGCCAAATTTGGGTTAATTCCGTCCAGTGGTTTGAGCTGCAGTCGTGTTCAAAATCCCTGTAGGAATTAACATAGGGAAAACATGTTTTGGGACCATCTTTTTCTCTGCCCCAGCTTTATGGATCACCCCGAAAGTTTTGAGACAGCAACAGAAGTGAGCGTCAAATTTCTATGCAATATTTCCTGACGATTCATCAACCAGGGCCAAAGATATATGCAAGTAAAACAAACACTTTTTCCTATGGAAAGTAGATCCTACCTATGACTACCTACTGGCAACTACCAGTAGGAGATATATATATATATATATATATATATATATATATATATATATTACCTACTGGCGGTCGCCAGTAGGTATATATAGTTCGGATTTTTTCTCTATGGGATTTTTGAAAATTCTATGTCTAATAACTTTGGCGTTTGTGGACGGAATTGGCTGAAATTTTCAGGAAAATGGAACATTTTGTTTCTGAGCATCCCCTGACAATTTGGGGGGGTTTCATCAAGGGGGGGGCGAGAAAAAAGGGGGGTCCCAAAACGCGTTTTTCCCATGTTAATTTCCATAGGGCGGTTGGCCTCACTTTTAGCTCGAACGGCTGAATGGATTTGCACGAAACTTGGCAAAATTGTAGGGACTGTTAGCCCGATGTGCCTTTGCTAGGTCTCAATATATGTGCTCCAGTGGATTTTGAGTAATTTAGGTTCAAAAAAAGATATATATCTGGGCGGAGCCTAACCACACATCTGATCTGATTGGCTGTCAGCACTTCATCCAAGAAGTGTTGGCAGCCATCTTGGGACCAATATACATGATAGCACCTCATTAAAAAGCATTGTAGTTAATAGAGGGTTTTAGGACTTTAGTTACATTATAAATCATTTGTTGATGGTACCATACTCGTTTTAGGAATTGTGGTGCAGAGAGACGGCGACCGGGAACCATAGGAGGAGGGATACCAAAACATAGCGCACCGCCTCTTCAGAGACGCACCCGTCTCTAGCGAGCTCAATACAAGACGGATCCCCTCCCGGCTACCTCCTGATACACCAGGAGTCAGAGTGGACAAATACGAAGATTTCTAACATTCCAAACGGCAGACTGCCATTTCATAAGTACTATCTACGTGACTATCCTAAAGGGACAGACCGTTTCTGTGTAGTCACATTTGAATTGTGTCTCTCTCCGACAAGTAACGTCCAATACATGGATATTAGCCCAGACCTAATGCCAAGTGCCACGCACATACCAATCCTCAAGCCCTGAAGAGTCGTGTTGACTCAACTGTACACGACGAAACACGTGTCGGCTTTGTATAACATTTCTTGAGTCTGGAGAGAATAAACCATCTTCTTGCTGTATCAAGAACACACCAAAGAATCTGCATTCTGTCTCCTTAAATACTCATCAGTCAATGTACTGTTTGTGATACTTTTTTGTAGTAGCGAGAGCACTATTGTATATATTTTGCCATATGAATTATGATTAGTACTGCAGAAAGAAAAATTAGGGCACATTTTGAGTGACTTCTCAAACCCTCTTCAATTTCATTAAAAAATTCTGACATACAGTCTCCCAAGATGGTCACCAGAGACAAAAGAGCCAAAATGTAGCCCAAATATCACCCAGATGTACCCCAAGTATAGCCCAATGACAGAATGTCCCAGAGTGTTCTAAAGAACAACTAGAGTGCTAACAGTCTTACTTATGACAAAAGTATGGCACACCAGAAGCCATCTTGATTGGAATGAAGTGGTAAGTCTGAAAACACTCAATTTAAAAAGGAACAACATGAGGGGGTTAATTTTGCCATAGAAAGTATGATTAGTGCTTCAGAAAGAAAAATTAGGGATCATTTTGAGTGACTTCTCAAATCCTCTTCTATTTCATTAAAAAAATTCTGACATGCAGACTGAAACATGCACTTTGAATACCAGCAGCAGACGTCCCTGGTGAGCAGTAGCTTTACTACAGTGATCTAATGTGCAACTAGAGTGCTAACATTCAGAATTTATGGCAAATGTGTGACACATCTGAATGCCTTCTTGATTGAACCAAAGTAAACAAGCATTGAAAATGCAATAGATCTTGCCCTCGTTTAAGTTAAAGCCATTCTGTTTGTAATGAGGTGGCTTTTTAGCTTTGCTTTTATTAGTGTTTTTTCAACTTTCATGTAAATAACATGCATCTGTATGCATATAAGTATATGTATGCATGCATTTATGTTTGTATTTATATAGATATACAGATGATATATGTTTATATATGTATGTATATATATATATATTCACTGAAAAAACCATAGGTTATAGACCATATATAGTTAGGAATTCGCATTTACAAAACCTTGAAAATTCACTGAAAAAAACATAGGTTATAGACCATATATAGTTAGGAATTAGCATTTACAAAACCTTGAAAATTCACTGAAAAAACCATAGGTTATAGACCATATATAGTTAGGAATTCGCATTTACAAAACCTTATTTTACTCACACAAAACCATTGAAATTCCATATATAGTTAGTTGCACTAACTATATATCGCGCACCCGCAATCCACTGCTGATGATGTCACATATTACATCATTCATGACATGGTCAGTGACATCACTGATGGCATCACTGATGACATCTCAAATGACATCACTGATGACATCACTGATGACAACATCCAGTGACTGTATGTTTCTGTAAAGTTAAAATATGTCTTACATATTGAAGAATGAGTGGATGTATAAGTGTCTGGATGAAGGATTTAGTAGGTGCATGACTGACTGTATGAGTGAGTGATTAAATGTGTCTCACTGAGTGCATGGGTTAGTGACTAAACTGTCTTAATTTGTGCATCATTATGTCTGTTGTTCTGTAAACTGTTGCATGTGTTGATAAGTAGCTATATGAGTAACTATATGGGTTATTGATTGGTTGCCCAAGTATTTGTATGGGAGACTGAGTGTGTGTGTGGGTGGCTGGGAGGTGTATGACTCTGTGCATAGATGTGTGAGCAGTTGATTCACTAGATGTATGGTTTCAAAAGTGCATGTGGAAACAGCTGTATGGGCGGTTGACTGTGTGCATGAGTGTATTGGTGAGTGAATGGATATCTCAGTGCTACATGTCAAAGTAAGTACATATGTAAAACACAGTACAAGAGAGTAAATATGTGTTAGTATATGTTTGAATAAGTAAAGTTTGTATAACTGTATAGTTGAGGAAATGGAGGTGTGATTGATTCTTTGCATGACTGACTAGGTGTGTGAGTAACTCCATGGATGAGTGACAGTCTGTGAGTGTCTGTTTACACTGATTGTATCTAAGGCTATATTAGAGTCTGAAGAGGTTCATCGTATTATCACATGAATGATATCATCAGTGATGTGATCAGTAATGTCAAATGAGATGTCATCAGTGATGTCATCAGTGATGTCATTTGAGATGTCATCAGTGATGTCATTTGAGATGTCATCAGTGATGTCATCAGTGATGTCACTGACCATGTCATGAATGATGTAATATGTGACATCATCAGCAGTGGATTGCGGGTGCGCAATATATAGTTAGTGCAACTAACTATATATGGAATTTCAATGGTTTTGTGTGAGTAAAATAAGGTTTTGTAAATGCGAATTCCTAACTATATATGGTCTATAACCTATGGTTTTTTCAGTGAATATATATATATATATATGGGTTTTACTTACCTGGTATTTACTTACATATTTGTTCTAAAGACATGTGTGATAAAGGCTTGCATCGTAACAGCATTTCGTGGTAAGGATGCATGGTAAAGGTATTGCCTAGTAAATGATTCAATGTAAATTATGTTTCCCCTTTCAAACCATTAAGGGCTGGGTAAAGAAAGCCTTTGCAATGCATTTTGCATTTGACTGCCTTTTTTTGTTTTGTCTCTAAAGAAATTTTTTTTGCAATGTAAAGGAATACAGAATCTCGTACAATTAAATTATGCAATAAATAGAAGCACCATAGAGGCACCAATGGCATTTTGAGGAACTCTATTCAAACAATAGCTCAAATTTGGTAAATACACCAGTCATTGATTTTTTACTTCTTTATTTTATCCCCGTTTTGCTCTTGCCCTTATGAGATTCTCTGCATGATAAAATCCTCTGTCATTAATAATTCATCTACCTGTACATTAAAAATCCTTTATAAATCACTTATTAATACTGCCTTTTTGTAGATTTATTTCAGCTGCACTTGTAACTAGGTTACCGCACTATAGGAGTCCCTTACCACCAAATACCCCTACCCAACCTAAAACCTAAAAATACCCTTGTTAACCCTGGGCGGAGTTCGCGGAGTGGGGCTTCGCGGAGCTACGCGAAGTGGGCGAGAAACTACACCCACCTCCGCACTCCGCGTAGCCCCACTCCGCAAAACCACTGGCCGCCAGCCCCGCCACCCGCCTCCCTCCCGCCCTCCCTAAATACTTTAAAATAAAGGAACGCAATAATTTTAAAAGCACTTACCTTGCCGCCGCTGGCGCATGCGCGGCCGTCCGCGCATGCGCATTACTGCAAAATACGGAAGACGGAAGATAACGAGCCCCGGGGAACGCGGCGGCCAGCGGCGGCAAGGTAAGTGCTTTTAAAATTATTGCGTTCCTTTATTTTAAAGTATTTAGGGAGGGCGGGAGGGAGGCGGGTGGCGGCCAGCTACGCTCCGTCTGCGGAGCGTGCGTAGTGCCGCCTGGCTCCGCCAGCTCCGCAAAATGCGGAGTGGGCGGCACTACGCACACTCCGCAGACGGAGCGTAGCTGGCCGCCCACCGTTAGTTAACACCCAATACCCTTACCCACCCCTAAACCCTGAAAACAACCTTACCAGGCAATACCTTTACACATCCCTAAACCCGAAAAACACCTTTACCAACCAATATCTGTACCTACACCTAAACCCTAAATTCACCCTTACCAAACCTAAACCCTTTATAGGCCCTTACCCTAATAATAAAATATATATTATCGGCGTGGATAGCACTGTGCTAATACTATGCTTAAAAACTTTGATAGAAAAACAGACATTTGAGGTGAGCAGATCTAGAGTGTTGCTGGTGTTGAGAGTGCTCTAACAGGGGCTGCTTTCCACCTAAACTTGAGAACTACCCAGAGTTCTCTACTTCTTTTTTGCATAATTTATGTGTCACTCTATGCCTGAAAGGGTTTTGTTTTGATATATATATATACTAGCAATTTTCTCTATAAAATCAAAGACATTAAATGGGAAGATCACTATTTGCTGATTGCTTTAGATGTAAGTGCACTATACACTAGCATTGTACACATTGATAGATTGAATGCACTTAACTTATATTTGCAGAAATCCTTGGGCGACATGGTGAAGCACAAACAAATGTTATTGGAAATGGTGGACTTTTGTCTGAATAATAATATATTCATTTTCAACAATGTGTTGTACAGACAATTGCAGGGTGTTGCCATGGGGGCCAGCTTCTCTACCAGCTACGCCTGCCTTCACATGGGCTGGTGGGAGGAGTTGGTCCTCATGGTTAAGCACCGTACAATTATGGAGTGCCACGTAATCACATGGTTGCGCTTTATAGATGGTTTATTTGTAATTTGGGATGGCAATATGGAATCAGCTGAAAGATTTATTGAGGATATTACCAATAATGAACTGAATCTACATTTTACTGCCACCATCAGCAACTCATCTATAACATTTTTAGACACCGAGATATTTGTTGAAAATGACAACATTTAAACAAGACTCCACCGCAAACCCACAGCGGGTAATTCAACCCTACATGCCAAAAGTTCTCATGTGAAACATCTAATTAACAGCATCCCATATGGGGAGATGTTGTGACTTAGGCAAATTCACAGTAGGGAAAATGACCTAATCTTAGCTCAAAAAGCGAGTAAAACCAGATTTTTGGAGAGAGGCTACTCAGAAAAAATGGTCAACATTGCCATTTCCAAATCAATGACCAAGAATAGATCAGAGCTTTTACATAATTACCCTAAAAAATTTAGGACTGATGGGGTCCCCCCTGAAAATCCGACTGAATTTAGAATCATCATCCAATACAGTGCCCAACACAAACAAATTCAATCCATCATAAATAAAAATTGGCCATTGGTCCTATGTGATCCTGTAATTGGGAAGGATCTCCCCAAAAAACCATCTATTACCTACAGCAGGGGTCAATCTATGAAAGATATACTTGTAAAAAGTAGCCCTGAAGTTATTGAATCCAACAATTGGCTTCAAACGCATGGTGGGTTCTTCAATTGTAAGGTTTGCAAAGCCTGCTCACAGGCAGTGAATAAAACGGGCTAGTTGTCACCTTTTGACTTAAAGGAACACAAAATTTCCAAAGTACTTACATGTAAGACAGAGTATGCTGTCTATGTTTTGTCATGCCCTTGTAATCTGCTCTACGTGGGGAGCACTAAACTCCCCGTGCATAAAAGAATTTTACAGCATATCAGGGCAATAAATGATCAAGACAATACATATCCGGTGGCAAGACACTTTAAGGCCAAACATTACTCTAAAAGTGCAGAATTAAAGTACTATGTAATAGACCGTGTTCCTCCAAATAAAAGAGGCGGCAACAGAGAGGAAAAACTACGCCGCCTAGAGACCCGTTACATTCTAGAACTCAATACAAAACAGCCTTCAGGGTTAAACAACACGGAGGACCTTTATACTTGCCTTTAAAAACTTTCTTTTAAACAATTTAAAACTTTGAATATAAACTTTGCCTTAAGGGTGTGTAAACATACAATGATCTAATCAATTTTTATGTCTTTTAGATATTTATTGATATATTTATATATTCATATATTTATAGATGCAATTTTAGGATTGACTCTTTTTGTACGCATGTAGCCCTTTTTAATATTTTATGTGGTGAAAAGAATTACAATCTTTTAGTCGTCATTTAACCATTTTGAAGGTTTTATTCTTATGACATGAACTTTAATTGTTTTCTTTGCACATGAATCAACTTTAGGAGCATACATGCCTACATAAGAGATATCTGTTATACACACCCCGTGACACTCATGGCAAAGTTACCTCAGAATGTTATTGTGTATCCTAATTGTATTAAATATGCAAGGCTGCAACCCATGTATTTGTACCGACAGACAATTCAAGTATTCGCACTGAGATATATATATATAGCTGCTGCCCCCTCCCCTTTTTCCTTGGAAGCACATGGCACTTTATAATACTGTTATGTGGCAAATTCAATTATCACCGGGGCTCCGGTTGGTAATTACCAGGTTCACTCGATCATTTTAATATATAAAAAAAGAAACAACGTTATAAAAATTGCAATAGTGAAAAAATAATTAAAAATAAAAAAGAATATCTTCATCATCAGTAACTCAAGATAAAGAATGCAGTGAGCTGCTTTTAAATACACATAATTATCTTGTGGGTTTGCAAGAAAAGTTTTTTTGTTCTATGCACTTGCACTCTAACTCTTATACAGGAATTTGGCATTTAAATTTGGATTTTAGTTTTAGTTATTTAAACAACCAGCTGAAATGAATACATTTTAATGTTGATGCTGTAAATTAGAGGTAAAATATGTGTAGTTCTATTGAACTACAAAACTCTTCCATGTCCATGCTTGATTCAGGCTGCAAACATGTGACCATGCCAATGTGATTATTTAAGCTAATACCTGTTTGTGTACTGTGTCATGTGATCAAGTGCTCTGTGAAGCGCGAAACGCGTCATGGCGATTTTGGAACCCAGCACGAAATAAAGATTTAATCGTTGCACCTATTTTTGGGCCCGTATCTGTTTCTGCAGTCTGTGGAATTCTGCGCAAGTGATTCGGATATCCTTGGAGTATTGAAGCCGAACAACGTCTCTTTTTCGGCTTTTTACGGCCACACCTAGTAGAGAGACATTTCTTTTGTGGGCACGGGAGAACTTTGGTGAACTCCGTTGGGAGTAAGCGTGTGGAACCCCCTTCAATCGCCCAACCTAACACAGAGCCCGGATACGGACCGAAAGGTTCTGCTTCGGAGGAATCGGTACTTCCTGTTGACCGTTGAAGGTACGTGTATGCAAAGCGAAACTGTGAAGGGGTAAGAGGAGTGCATTGCTTGTGTGGATATTCCGGTAACTGACTACTACGTTTCGGAAATACTTCCAAACACATACAATTTATTATTAAGTGCGGGGATACAATGTCGTCTGACACAGTAAAAGAACGCAAAACAGCAGCGTTACTGATGTTCACTAAGACAACAACTGAACCTGTAAAAGCCACAAATGGAGCAACGAAAACTGCAGAAACGAATTGTACCTTAAAGGACAAGTTCAAACTGTTAGAAAAAAAGAGCCGTGCTGAACAAAGTAAATGGTGGGAGGCAAGGTCTCTCAAAATGTACCTGGACGTGAATAGAGTGCCTCGCGGCTTACGTATTTTGCTGGCGCCAAGCTACGAAATGCCGAACCCTTTGATGTTGCGCGAATGGGCGGAATGTAATTTAAATCACTCCAAACACCTTATGCAAATCCTGATCAAATACGCGGAAACTGATAGAACAACTCTGTTGGAAGAAATCGATAAAATTAATGAGGAAATCGAAGCGTTGAATCAGGAAGAGGAAGCCAAGAAATTGCGTCAAGAAATGGGCATTAGACTGAAAAAAGAGGAAGATAAAATCAAAGACCGCAAATCTTACAAATTTTTCCGTGATGAGACGGATTTTGAAACTGGCCGTATTTTTACTTTTTCCAAAAAATATGATGCCATTAGAAAAAATAAACAGAGCAATCAACAATTAGTTGAAAAGCCAAAACCGACAAGAGCTGCCACTTCCTTATCTGGCAGCTCGTTATCATTAGTCAGCTCCAATCCAGAAAGTGAGGAGGAAGGAGGAGGACAAAGTCGCGATGCAGGTCCAATTAACTCGCTTGAGGAAGAACTTGCCCTTTTTTGCGAGGACAGGAGACAAAACCTACGCCCTCGGACACAGTATTATACCACACCAAAAACTGGAAACGCAAACAACGGAGGAAAGCCAGCAAACGCCGCAACAAACCGCAAAAAGAAAGGGGGTTGGAACAAAAAATAAAAACTACTACAGATCTGGACAAGACGATTGTTAATCTATCTAACGTGCAATTAAACCAAACGGAAAAGGAAATTTTAAGTTTGGGACTTACATATTGTCCAAAAAGAGATTTAAATTATGTCAACACCAGATTGGACATTTTCAAAAGCACACGCAAACTAAAACTTAAAAAATATTTTGTGTTAAACAAGTTTACCAAGGATCAAAAATCTGCACAAATGGGTACTTCCAATCCGGTTCTCTCACAAAACACGGAACTGTTTATGGAAGAGATAAATGAACTTTGGGCAACAGATCCTGTATATGAGAATGCAGCTCCATCTAGTACCACAACAACCCAGACAACAGAATCTTGGATCAAACAACCAATGACGGAGTTCAGGGCAAAATCAACGTTTAATCCGATTATGTTGAAAGATGGCATCGATCTTTTTCACGACCAAATATCTAAGCAACTGAAAGACCTTAACATTAAAACTCGCAAAAGTAAGTACAAATACAATAAGGAAACAGCCAACTATGATGCTCTAATAACCAAATTACAATCGAACAATAAGATAGTTATTAGAGCTTCTGACAAAGGAGGAAATATTGTTATTATGCCTAGGGATATGTATATCAAAGAGGCACATGGCCAATTGAGTGACACTCGCTGCTATACCAGATGCACGGGAACTGATCTATAGACAATATACACTAACTGTTATAAAAAACTGTCTAAATGGAAATCGGAGGGGTTAATCACGGGAGATGAATACAAATTCTTGAGAAATGAATACCCAGTGACTCCGACCATATACTTCCTACCCAAGTTACACAAAGATGCCAATAATCCTCCAGGTCGTCCTATAATATCTGCCAGGAATGGATGCCTGGAACATATGTCCCAGTATGTGGACTTCTTTCTTCAGGGTGAAGTGAAAAAATTGCCATCTTTTGTTAGTGATACTAGCGATTTTCTCTATAAAATCAAATACATTAAATGGGAAGATCACTATTTGCTGATTGCTTTAGATGTAAGTGCACTATAAACTAGCATTGTACACACTGATGGATTGAATGCACTTAACTTTTATTTGCAGAAATCATTGGGCGACATGGTGAAGCACAAACAAATGTTATTGGAAATGGTGGGCTTTTGTCTGAATAATAATATATTCATTTTCAACAATGTGTTGTACAGACAATTGCAGGGTGTTGCCATGGGGGCCAGCTTCTCTCCCAGCTACGCCTGCCTTCACATGGGCTGGTGGGAGGAGCTGGTCCTCATGGTTAAGCACCGTACAATTATGGAGTGTCACATAATCACATGGTTGCGCTTTATAGATGATTTATTTGTAATTTGGGATGGCAATTTGGAATCAGCTGAAAGATTTATTGAGGATATTAACAATAATGAACTGAATCTACATTTTACTGCCACCATCAGCAACTCATCTATAAAATTTTTGGACACCGAGATATTTGTTGAAAATGACAAAATTGAAACAAGACTCCACCGCAAATCCACAGAGGGTAATTCAACCCTACATGCCAAAAGTTCTCATGTGAAACATCTAATTAACAGCATCCCATATGGGGAGATGTTGAGACTTAGGCGAATTCACAGTATGGAAAATGACCTAATCTTAGCTCAAAAAGCGAGTAAAACTAGATTTTTGGAGAGAGGCTACTCAGAAAAAATGGTCAACATTGCCATCTCCAAATCAATGACCAAGAATAGATCAGAGCTTTTACATAATTACCCTAAAAAATCTAGGACTGATGGGGTCCCCCCTGAAAATCCGACTGAATTTAGAATCATCATCCAATACAGTGCCCAACACAAACAAATTCAATCCATCATAAATAAAAATTGGCCATTGGTCCTCTGTGATCCTGTAATTGGGAAGGATCTCCCCAAAAAAACATCTATTACCTACAGCAGGGGTCAATCTATGAAAGATATACTTGTAAAAAGTAGCCCTGAAGTTATTGAATCCAACAATTGGCTTCAAACGCATGGTGGGTTCTTCAATTGTAAGGTCTGAAAAGCCTGCTCACAGGCAGTGAATAAAACTGGCTATTTGTCACCTTTTGACTTAAAGGAACACAAAATTTCCAAAGTACTTACATGTAAGACAGAGTATGCTGTCTATGTCTTGTCATGCCCTTGTAATCTGCTTTACGTGGGGAGCACTAAACTCCCCGTGCATAAAAGAATTTTACAGCATATCAGGGCAATAAATAATCAAGACAATACATATCCGGTTGCAAGACTCTTTAAGGCCAAACATTACTCTAAAAGTGCAGAATTAAAGTACTATGTAATAGACTGTGCTCCTCCAAATAAAAGAGGCGGCAACAGAGAGGAAAAACTACGCCGCCTAGAGACCCGTTACATTCTAGAACTCAATACAAAACAGCCTTCAGGGTTAAACAACACGGAGGACCTTTATACTTGCCTTTAAAAACTTTCTTTTAAACAATTTAAAACTTTGAATATAAACTTTGCCTTAAGGGTGTGTAAACATACAATGATCTAATCAATTTTTATGTCTTTTAGATATTTATTGATATATTTATATATTCATATATTTATAGATGCAATTTTAGGATTGACTCTTTTTTGTACGCATGTAGCCCTTTTTAATATTTTATGTGGTGAAAAGAATTACAATCTTTTAGTCGTCATTTAACCATTTTGAAGGTTTTATTCTTATGACATGAACTTTAATTGTTTTCTTTGCACATGAATCAACTTTAGGAGCATACATGCCTACATAAGAGATATCTGTTATACTCACCCCGTGACACTCATGGCAAAGTTACCTCAGAATTTTATTGTGTATCCTAATTGTATTAAATATGCAAGGCTGCAACCCATGTATTTGTACCGACAGACAATTCAAGTATTTGCACTGAAATATATATATAGCTGCTGCCCCCTCCCCTTTTTCCTTGGAAGCACATGGCACTTTATAATACTGTTATGTGGCAAATTCAATTATCACCGGGGCTCCGGTTGGTAATTACCAGGTTCACTCGATCATTTTAATATATAAAAAAAGAAACAACGTTATAAAAATTGCAATAGTGAAAAAATAATAAAAAATAAAAAAGAATATCTTCATCATCAGTAACTCAAGATAAAGAATGCAGTGAGCTGCTTTTAAATACACATAATTATCTTGTGGGTTTGCAAGAAAAGTTTTTTTGTTCTATGCACTTGCACTCTAACTCTTATACAGGAATTTGGCATTTAAATTTGGCTTTGGTTTTAGTTATTTAAACAACCAGCTGAAATGAATACATTTTAATGTTGATGCTGTAAATTAGAGGTAAAATATGTGTAGTTCTATTGAACTACAAAACTCTTCCATGTCCATGCTTGATTCAGGCGGCAAACATGTGACCTTGCCAATGTGATTATTTAAGCCAATACCTGTTTGTGTACTGTGTCATGTGATCAAGCGCTCTGTGAAGCGCGAAACGCGTCAAGGCGATTTTGGAACCCAGCACGAAATAAAGATTTAATCGTTGCACCTATTTTTGGGCCTGTATCTGTTTCTGCAGTCTGTGGAATTCTGCGCAAGGGATTCGGATATCCTTGGAATATATATATATATATATATATATATATATATATATTCACTGAAATTACCAAAGGTTACAGGGACGTTATAGATAGGCCCAGATTGTACTTGTATAAATCCAGAGAAATTCAGCAGGTAGAGTTACCTGAGCTAGCAATAACTTAAACCCCAATCATGCACTGCTTATGACCTCACATATTACATCATTCCTGACATGATCAATGACATCACTGATGACATCATCCATTGAGTGTGTTTCCTAAACCTTTATGAGTGTTAAGTATGTTTAGTAAGCTACTACTTTACTTAAACTAGTATAGTTTGTGTCCTAGTAATGAATAAGAGTATTTCTAACATATATTAAGTGAGGGGCTTTGTGTATCCATATGTAGTGAGTGTCTGAGTGCCTGTATGTGTGTGTGAGTGGCTGTATGACTAGCAGCTGTATGGGTGAGTGAGTGGGTGTGTGAGTGGCTGTATAAGTTAATGAGTGGGTGGGTGAATGGCTGTATGGGTGAGTGGGTGTAAGAGTGACTGTATGGGTGAGTGGGTGTGTGAGTGGCTGTATGGCTGGGTGAGTGGGTGTGAGTGACTGCATGGGTGAGTTAATGTGTACTAAGTGACTCACAACAATTTACAGACCCTTTCAGAGACTCACACACCTACTCAGACACTCATATCTTCACTTACAGTCCCACTCATACATTCTCACACCAACTTATAAACCTACACAGACATTCTTACACCCACAGAGACACTCACATGCACTCACTCACACATTCAGTCTCAAAAGTTAGGGATTAGTGTGTAAGATTTTTTGAAAAACTTCCTAATTCACTGAAAAAAACAAAGGATACAGGGATGTTATAGTTAGGAAATATAATTTAAAAAAACATCAGAATAATTCACTGAAAAAACAAAGGTTGCAGGAATGTTATAATTAGACTCAGATCTCACTCATGCAAAACCAGAGAAATTCAGCAGTTACAGTTACCTGAGCTAACTATAACTTACACCCCCACAATGCAGTGCTCATGACCTCACATATTACTTCACTCATGACATGGTCAGTGACATCACTGATGACATCTCAAATGACATCACTGATGACATCATCCACAGAACCACTCACACACACCCATACAACCTCTCATGCGTCTACACACACAGCTACACAACCACTCACATACCGATTCACTGACCCATACATTCACTCACACACCCACTCACTGACTCATGCAAGTACTATTAACACAAGCATTCACTCACCTACACAGTCATTGACACAAGCACACACTCACCCATTTTTTTTTTTTTTTGGAGACGTTTATTATTGGTCAAAAAGTGCAGTACATATAGCAAAGCCTACAACCCTGCGGGCCGGCTGCAAAAAAAAATCTGTGCATTGTCGAGGCAGATGTGTACAGGGGAGGGCATTATGCATAGGTCTATTTATTGTCCGGCGTGTCGTGCCACGAGTAAATTATACATAACATGCGCTTTTAGCACTCGGCCATCACTGTAAATGACGTCTCATTTTACATTTTATTTATAAGTGAACCAATAACTTTTCAACAAAAATAAACAGTACCGTGCACATCGGTACGTCCCAGTGTGCCTACGGTTTCAGTGTAGCTCCATGCACCCACGGCGCGTGTGGCAGCAATGTCTCTTCAACTTGCTTATGCATGTGCTAGGAGCGCATTAGTGTAGTGAGAGAGCTGCGGCCGTCCCGTGTGGTTAGTTGTAAAGCGGGTGGTGAACAGGGTCAGTGAGCGGCGGCGTCCCACCAGCTGTCTGCTTGTTGCACGACATGTGTGGCAATCGTATGTGTCGCCCCTGCGGCATTTCCGGTGGGTGCCACCCGCTCCCGTGTTCTGTGCCATGTGTTTAGCCTGGGGTGTCTGTCTGTCGCTATGTGGTAGTGGGTATTCCCGTAGCTGGGAAGAACAGGAATGCGAAACCTTCAACATGGGAATGTGCAGAGGGGGTCAGAAGCAGGGGGGGGGGGAAGTGTACTCGTGTGGGCTGTGTCAGGGTTGTAGTGTTGAGAGCAACGTGCAGGCCATTACGTGGTGGAGAGCCCTCATTAGCGTGGCCGACTGTGTTCGCGGCGTATGTGCCGGGGGGTCGGTGTCGCCCTCGGGGAGGGGAGGGGGGGGGGGGTGAGCGCGGTGTGCAGCCCTGTCTATGATGTTGTCGCTCGTAGAGGGCCTGTCCGTCTCGGCTGTCGCTGCGCAATTCCCCTGGCCACACCCTCTGCCTGCAGGGACCCCAGGATTTCATCCCAGATGTGTGCAATCGGGAACTGTCTCAGACCCGCTATCTCCTCCCCGCGCAGTGCCGTGCCCTCTGCTTTGGCCCAGTTAACGAAGGATGCATACCAGTGCGCGGGAGCTGGCGGTACTCTGCTTTTCCAATGCTTGGTGAGCAGGCGCTTGGCTGTGATAAGGCCTAGGTCCCAGAACCGGGCTTGTGTTTTGTTCTGTTTAGTCCTCTTATACAGCCCAAGAACGCATGCCTCCCACGTGTTGGGTAGTCCCGGGCCTGTGCTGCGTGTCAGGAGTGATGTCACCTCCCCCCAGTAGTTGGACAGTGTCGGGCAGCCCCAAAGCATATGCAGGATGTCAGCATCTAGCAGATCGCATCTGGGACATGCTGCAGTGTCTACTGCGAAGTATTTATTAATTCTGTCCGGTGATAGATATGCCTGGTGTAGTATGTACAGCTGGATGGTGCGGAAGCGGGAGTTACGCGGGACATTCACAGGGCTGGCCAAGACCAGTTTCCATTCTTTATCCGTCCAAGCTCTCCCTCGGTGGATTGCCCACTTGTCCCTAATCTGCTGTGTGGACCTCTGGGTGTGTATGAGGAGCGCCTGTGCCAGCCAGTGCGTGATATGTGAACCTCTGCCCATGACATGCAGGTATTGGATCAAGTGGTGGAGCGGTGGCTCCTCCTGGATATCTCCCCAGGATATCATGTACGTCCTCACCACTGACGCGTGGAGCAAGAATTGTCCTGCCGGCAGGCCTGTGCCCTCCGATAGTTCCGCAAATGGGAGCAAGGCCCCGTCCGCGTATAAGTCGCCCATCGTCTCCACCCCGGCAGCGATCCAGGGTTCCAAGCTGCGCGACGACACCATCCCATTCCTCCGGGGGGTGCCCAGCAGGGGAAGGGCGGGAGCGTAAGGTCTGACATTCTTTGTCAGCTTCAAGCCGCGGAGGAAGCATTTGCGGGCTACGGCCATTTGCAGGGGCAGAGGGCGCGGTCCCTTGGTCAGTGGATGAAACAGCGCGCACACCTGCTGGTGCGTCCATTGGTAGTCTGCGTTGGCAGTGTCGTCTAGGTGTGAGTCGCTGAGCCAGTACGTAACCCATTGCAGCTGCGCTGCCAGGTAGTACAGCTCCATATTGGGGACCGCCATCCCTCCCTCCACCGTCTGGGAATACAATTTCGCCAGGGCCACTCGTGGGCGCCCCGTGTTCCAAATTAAGCCGCGAAGCATCGACTCTAGATCGCGGAAGATCCTCGTGGGGACATACGTCGGGATATTTGCAAAGTGGTAGAGTAGTCTCGGTAGCGCAATCATTTTAGACAGAGCGATCCGGCTGGGCACATTCAAGGGCAGCGTCTTCCAGAAGTTCATCTGGGCCCTCAGTGAGGACACGGCACGTACCAGGTTGCCTTCTAGTATATCCTGCGGGTTTCTGTAAATATGCAGCCCGAGGTACTTGAATGTGGTCGGGTACCAGGTAAGTCGGGCGCCACCGAGGTGCACCTCGCATTCCTCCAGGTCCGGGCTGAAGGCGTATACTCCGGATTTGGTCCAATTGACCCTGAGGCCCGATACCTCCTCAAAGGTCCGGAATATGTCCGACAGCATCGCAGGCACCGCGGCGAGGTCTCGCACATAGAGTAACAGGTCGTCTGCATATAGCGAGACCGTGTGCACCCCGTCTGCCAGCGGGATCCCCCAATCCCCTCCTTTGTCCCGTAGTAGGGCAGCCAGGGGTTCGATGGCCAGGGAGAAGAGAAGGGGCGACAGAGGGCAGCCTTGTCTGGTGCCCCTGCGTACCCGCACCGCCTCTGACAGCAACCTGCCCGTCCGCACGCGGACGCTAGGCCTCTGGTAAAGCAGCCCGACCATATCCATGAAGGCATCTCCTACGCCGAGTTTTCCCAACACCGCTCCCAGGTACGGCCACTCCACCGAGTCGAAGGCCTTCTCCAGGTCCAAGACGAGGCATCCCGACCTCGGCCAGTGTGTTGTGGCCGCCTCCTGGACTCTGAAGAGGCGACGCAGGTTACGGGAGGTGCTCCTAGCTGGCATGAACCCGTTCTGGTCTGCGTGAACCAGGGTCGGGACCTCCAGGGTCAGGCGGCGGGCCAGCAGGGAGGTGAATATTTTGTAATCCGTGTTTAACATGGCTAAAGGCCTGTATGACCCCATATTCGTGCCGTCCCTGCCTGTCTTCAGCAGTGAAACCAGGTTCGCCTCGTTTAGTGAATTTGGGAGCGCCGAGTCTTCGATCGCATGGGTATAGAGCTTGAGCATCTCCTGGATCAATACGTCCGAGCAAGCCTTAAAGAACTCAGCAGGCAGGCCATCGGGGCCAGGAGACTTGCCGTTAGACAATGCGAAGATAGCCTCTCGCATTTCCTCTTGGGTGAATGGTCCCCCAAGATCCTCCTGCTGCGCATCCGTCAGGGAGGGCAGTTGGACACCTGCGAGGAAATCCGCGACTGTGACTGCGGAAACCCTCATCTGTGACCTGTACAGGGTCTGATAGTGTCCCACAAACGCCTGGTGTATCTTGCTCTGCGTGTATACTATCTCCCCTCCAGTTGTCCTAATAGCGGACACCGGTTCCGTGCGGGATTCCTGTTTGACCAGCCACGCCAGCAGTCTCCCCGGCTTGTCGCCGTGTTGGTGCACCCGCGCGGAGTGGGCCGCAAAATTAACGTGTCTCAGCCTTTCTAGTAGTGTCGTATGTTCCTCGCGGGCCTCCCGCAGCCTGTCGTCCGTGCCGGCCACTGCTTCCCGCTCCCAACGGAGCAAGTCCGCCTCCACCTTGCTCAGATCCGCCTCTAATGTCTTCTGTATGCTCCCTTGTGTGCCCAGGCAGTGACCACGTATCACCACTTTAAAGGCGTCCCATTCCACACTTGGAGAGGACGCGGTGCCTGAGTTGTCGGTGAAGTACTGTGCCACTCGGGCCTGGAGGGCGTCTCTGAAGGGGGCGTCCAGTAGCAGAGCGGGCTGCAACCGCCACGTGGGTATGGGCGGGTGTGGGCGTTCCCAAGCTATCGCCAACGTGTGTGGGTTATGGTCGGAGTGTGTCCGGCCGAGGTAATGTGTCTCAGTGATGTGTGGGAGCGTTTCTGCTGTCACCATGAATCTGTCCAGGCGGACATGTAGCGCGTGTGCCCCCGAGTAATATGAGTATACCCTGGTGTCTGGGTGGTGTGCGCGCCACGCATCTCTGAGGTCCCACTGCATTGCCCACCCTGTGAAAGCCTTCGTTACCCCCAAGGACGTGGCGTCTGGTCTGGGCGGGGTCGAGCGGTCCAGTACAGGGTCTAGCACTGCGTTGTAGTCACCTCCCAGTACCCAGGGGACTCCATGCCAGGGCGCTAATTTTCCCGAGAGGTGTGTCAGGAAGCTTCCCTGGTCTGTGTTTGGAGAGTACACGGACGCCAGGACCACTGGCTGCCCGTCCAACCGACCCCTCACTAGCACATATCTCCCCCCCTGGTCTGTTATCACTTCTGTCATTGTGAAAGGGGTACCCGGCCTAACCCAAAGTAGTGTCCCACGAGCAAACGAGGAGTATTCTGTGGCGTACAGTTGACCCCTCCATCTGCGTCTTAGTGCAGCCACCTCCGCCCCGCATAGATGTGTCTCTTGTAAGAGTGCGATCTGTACCTGCTGCCGCTTCAGGTATGAGTATATTTGGTATCTGCGCGCGGGTGTGTGCATGCCCCTGATATTCCAAGTGCATATTTTAATCGAAGTCATGTTAGTGGTGCGTACCTCTCCCCATCTTTCCACTGACAGCAGCTCCGCTAGGGGCTCTCCCATTGTCAATCTCAACATGCCCATCTCCGCCCCCCGTAGTACACTTAGCATCGTCCTGGTAGACATTGGGTAGGGGAGAAACATTAGATAACAGTAACCAACTGTGGGTGTGACCCACTAAAATACCAAAGGGGCAGTGGCGAAACAGGCCACCGTCCATAATCTCAAGTGAGAGGGACAACAGTTCCAGTCTAAGGGGCAGTGCGCATAAGCACGGTTGAGGCCAAGAGGAAGTTAAGGTTGTTAAAGGGATTCTAGTTCCATCCCCGAGCCTCTAGTTGCAAGTCTTTTACCGGGCTCTAGCCGTACCTGCCGACGGCCAAGGACTGGTACGGGTCCGGGGGCAACCCCGCCAACCCCAACCCCACCAATCGCCAGTTCCACTCATGCAGTACTCACTGTTCCTGTGGTCCACTGTCCGTTCGGTAGGCATGGGGGGGAGGGGCACTCCCCTTGTCATACCTGGCGTCTGTTGTGTCGCAGCGTCTCAATGGCCTTTCGCCTCTCCCCCCTCGCCTGTGCGGCCATGGTGCATACTTCTCTAGTGGAGTCAGTGGACCAGATCAGAGGTTTGTGGCGTGACCACCGGCAAGTCTACAGAGATCTGCGAGTTTGGAATCCCGTAGATGGCTTCATCATCGTCGCTGGGCGCTGTCTGTTGTCCGTCCTCGGGGTGCGAGTCCTGGGAGAGCGGGTTGCTGAGCTGGGAGACTTTCCGCAGTGCGTCACGCTGTTCCTGGAGCATCTGATCCAGCGGGGGAGAGTGTCGCGATCCTCCATCCGCTCGCTGGGACTGTTGGGCTCCACGTCTCCGGCGGTTACGTGGGCCTCCCCTCCTGGGCCTCGCCTCGCCCCCACGAGTGTGCTTGGGCGCCGAGTCCGTGCCTCCGTCCAGCCACTCGCTGACCTCCCCGGGTGTCCCGAAGAAGTAGGTGTTGTCTCCCGCTACCACTCTCAGCTTCGCAGGGAAGAGTAGGGAGTATTTGAGGCCTGCAGTGCGTAGCCTCCTCTTAACTTCCAGGAAGTCGTGCCTCTGGCGTTGCACCTGGATGGTGTAGTCGGGGAAAAACATAATGGACGCATTGTCAATGCGTATTTCACCCATGCGCCTCGTTTCCCGCAGAACCGCATCCCGGTCCCTGTAGTTCAGTATCCTGAAGAGCAGTGGTCGTGGGTTGGCGCCCGTCGTGTAGGGCCTGGTCGGCACTCGGTGTGCGCGTTCCACGACAAAGTGAGGCGATAGCGTGCCCTCGGGCAACAGGGTCCGCAGCCATTCTTCCACATGCTGCGCTGGGTGGTTCCCCTCCCATTTTTCCGGGACGCCTACGAGTCTAATGTTATTTCGTCTCGCCCTCCCTTCCGCATCCTCAGCCCTGTCTTCCAGGAACTCTACTCTATTCAGGAGGTCCTGTACCTGCTTGTCCGTTTGGGTGACTTTGGGTTCGATCTCTTTCACCTCGCCCTCCAGGGCCTTGGTTCGGTCGGACAGCTTCCTGTGGTCGTCCCGCAGGAGGGTCAGGTCCACAGCCACGCCGTCTATCTTGGACTCCAGGGACGTTCTGGTTTGCTGGAGCGATTGCTCCATTCGCTCTACGGCCGCCAGCACGCTGTCTAGTCTCGTGGCCAAGTGCTCGGCAGCCATTTTGTCGAGTTGCTTGCTCGTTTTCCCTTTCGGCGGTGCCCCACCAGTCCCGGTGCGGGTCCGCACCCCTCCTGACATGTGCGGGGGTGTACGTCCAGCAAAGTCTTTTTCTCCGCCCCTCAGGTGGCACCACCGAGATCACCCTCTGCCGGTGCCAAGGGTCCGTTGGTCCGGGGTTCCCCTTTCAACCGTGGTTGGCGTCGTCGTAGGGAGAGCTGTGGGGGTCCAGTGGGTCACCTCCTCTCCGCAGTCCAGCTGCGCCACGCAGCCCGTAGCGTATCAATCACCCCAAGGATCCGGGTGTCTCGTGTGTGGCCGGCGGCGTCCGCACGTCCCTTTCCCCTCTTCACAGGTGTCTTTGCATGTGGGGGGGAGGGGGGGTCTGCTGGCGCCCCTCCAGGTGCCCTCACCGCCAGTAGTTGCAATGCGTGGGTAAGGCGCGTGTGGTTCCGCCTCCCCGGTCCCACTGTGCCCGGCCACAGGTCCGTGACTCTCCGGGCAGCGCCTGATGCCGTGCTGTGCCCTAGGGCCCGCCTGACTCTCCCTCTTCTCGCCGGGTCAGTTCGTGCACCCCAGACGCCACAGACAATCGCTTCTGAGCTGTGGCGTAGGCGTAGTCGTTCACTGGGTGGGGCAGGGGGGTAGGGCCGGGTCTCCGCTGGACCCTCAGTGTATGCCCCCAGTGCGGCAGTGTTTCGCTGGCAGCCCCCGGGGAGCGCGAGTCAAGCGTGGCGGCAAGTTGTGGGCGGCCTCTCGATCCCGGTCCCCTCGCGGCGGCCCTCTTGCCTGTGTCTCCCCAGGTAGTGCCCGGTGGCTTGCGATGTCCCAGGGGCCCCCCGACTCGCCCTGTCCTCACCGGGTCTGTTCGCGCCCCCGGGTGTCCTCAGGCGCCTCGGCAACAGTCTCGCTGGGGCTGCGATGCGGGCGATGTGTCTCCGCTGTCCGTTGGTCACTGGGCAGGTCAGCGGCGGCCGGGCTGGGTCACCGCCAGACCCCCAGCGTCGTCCCTCGTTGCGGTGGCCGTCCCGTTGCTGCCCTCGGGGGTGTGTGGGCCGGGGCCTGTACGCTAGGCCCAAGCCCCGGTCACTCGTGGTTGCTCTGCCGACCGGGAGGTCTCCGGGTCCGCAGGAGAGTCACAGGATAGGCCGGGGTCTGATCCGACGGGGCCTCGGAGCAAAAGTCGGCCAGATCGCCGAGATGACCTTCACGTTTGTCCGCCTGCAGTTTCCGGCGGCCTCGGTTCAATGTGGCGGATAATCGGCTCGGGGGAAGGGGAGCTATTCACGGAGCTCTACCCGAGCACGTCCTCCGCCATTGCGTGCTTAGCCACGCCCCCCTGACACAAGCACACACTCACCCATACAGGCACTCTCACCTTCACCCACTCACTCACCAATACAGTCACTCACACCCACACAACACTTATGCACATGGTCACTCACCCATACAGCCACTCACAGACCACATCACTAACCTTTACATGCCTCTCACATACCCATACACCCCTGACACGCTCACTCATTCACCCATACAGCCTCTTACAAACACATTTTCATTGTAAAGGCATGCATGCAAAAGGCATATGCGTGGTGAAGACTTGCGTGTTAAAGCCAATGCATGGTAAAGGCATTTTGTGGTGAAGGTATTGTGTGGTAAATGATGCGTTGTAAATCAGAGTCTAGTATAATTAAATTATGCAATAAATGGAAGCACCAAAGCGGCACCATAGGCCTTTTGAGGAATTGTATTTTCCCCAAAAATCTCAAATTACAGTAAATCCACCCGTTATTGTATTTGTTAATGTTTTTATTGTATCCCAGTTTTGCTCTGGTGCCTTATGAGATTCTCTGCAAGATGCAATCCTACGTGATTAATCATTCATCTACCTTTACATTAAAAAGAACATATTAATGCTGCCTTTTTGCATACTTATTTCAGTTGCACTTGTAACCAGGATACAGTGCCGTAAGAGTCCACAAGATCCAGAAATACAGGCAATATCTCAGCTGGATCTGAAAATATTAGCAACCTACTTTTGCTAGTGTCTTCTGCTCATTAAGGCTAGCCGGGGATCCATTTATACTGCCTTTTGTAAGGGGTTCACGCTTCACATCAGACAACAGGTGATGTGAAGCCACCGGTGCCCTATCTCCTTATGCAGGTAAAAAAAAATCCATGGAGAACAAACGCATTGCTTGTTGTATGCATTTGAAAATATGCTAAAATAAATAATGAACCTTTACAGTGGCAAAATGTTAGTTTTCACATTTCCCAGCTCTTTATATATTGTACACTATTACAGCCATTCTCCTAGAATGCCTTTTATTGAACACAATTGAGAAATTAAGAATTACTGCAGGCATTGCATTTCATTAACAAGGGAAGTAGAGCAAACAGGAAACTCAATCCCTTATGGAAAGCGGACAGAGATACAAAACACAGGACCTCAAGAACGGAAGCCAACACCCAGCATCTTCTTTGAGGATGCGGGGGCCCTGGAAGCCCCCGGGCCATCCCTCCTCTTTAATGTACTAACTCCCTACAATAATGCTATGCTAATGACATCGCAGCAGGAGGGGAGGTTTCACAGAGCATGGCATGAACCCAAAACTTGCCATTTATCATAGGAAACTGGCTGGGTAATCGTGGCTAAATAAGGAAACATTAAATAACAATTAGCAATTAGCAAGGAGTGATTAAAACATCATCTGCGGCTTACATTGCCATCTCTACCAAAAATCTCTCCCTATGTACCACCCACAAGCTTATGAATGGAGCTGGCCCTGACGCACTCAGACATATGGTTACCCCATATAAGGCCTCAAGGTCCCTTCGCTCCGACGCCGAACATCTTGCCACGGTGCCCAAATTCAGGAAGGCTCGTTCTGGCGGACGCCGCTTCTCGGTAAAAGCCTCCACAGCCTGGAACCTACTCCCCCTCAGCTTACGTTTGGAACCCTCCCACATAGTGTTCCGTAGGAAACTTAAAACATTCTTGTTTCCCAATTAATCCTTTCCTCCCTCCTCTCTGGACAGCGACAGGTTTAATAGCGCGGGGATGCCTAGGGGTCACCAGGCGCTCTAGAAATCGCGAAATAAAATAATAAAATAATAATAAAGGTCCTGGAAATATGGGACAAGCTCGACGTAAAACGAGCCCTTACTACTTTTTTATCGCCTGACACTGCATTGGCAAGCAACCCAGACTTTACCCCCGCGCTGCAGCCCCACTCATATAGCCATTGGAGACAGGGTGGCTGTTGTTCTCTTAGTGATCTATTCGAGGATGACTCCCTAAAGTTATTTGACCAATGTTGACAGGAGTTTTCGTCATCCTGAGTCTACCAGACTGCAATATTATCAGTTACGCCATTGGGCTCTCTACCCACCCAATGCGCAGGGGGCTACCCACCAACTGACTTCTTTCGAGACTCTGGTGCGGTCATTGGACGGGACTCATGAGCTCATTATGCGGACCTACCAGGTCCTCCAGCACTCTACCCCTGTACAACCACATTTCTACCAATCACAATGGCAAGCAGACATTGGGAAAGACTTATCCACAAAACAATGGGCGCACCTCTGGCATGACATCCTGCGGATTTCGAGAAGAATAGCCCAACGCAAGACGGTGTACAAAGTAAAAATGAGGTGGTACCACACAGCTCCCACCTATCTTTGCCTCAAGCTCCCCCCACATCCCAATGGTTCACATGCCTGTGGCAAATCCTAGTGGTGGAATTACTTTTTCATAAAATAACCCACACAGAAGGAAATTTCACCCGTATTTGGCAACCTCTTCTACGGTATTTTTCCCGTTTGGAACACTCTTGCCTTATACCACCTACACAAAGCATTTCAGGTGCTTGACTGAGCTTGTACTCCTAGTCCTCATCCATGTAGCATAAATTGAGATGCCACACGCTTCGCGCAGCAGACGCGCCCTGCGGGTGTGCGGTGGTGCACCGATGGTGTGCCAAATCAAGCCCGTCTGCACCCATCCGCGGCCGGACGGGGACAGGGGCGAGAACCCCTGCCCGTTTTTTAACGCATCCCAGGAGCTACAGCCCCAACTCCCTCTACAACCTAAGAGGAGCAAGCCTTCTGATCTGCCAACATTCTTGGAACATGGCAGATAAATGTACCACCTGCACACACTGCGGATTTCATTTCCAACCCGCCTTTGAAACCAAAAAAACCCAGCCAACATGCTTCTTCTTAACTAGAGGTCACTCCCCAAACATTCCACTGAGATTGCCTTGCTCTTGGAGGAACTTAACCCGGATGCTCTCTTTCTGACAGAGACCTGGTTGAACGCTGAGTCAGAACCGGATCTCATCCAGACCCTCCCTCAGGGATACCACATACATCGATTAGATCGTAAGGAAGGCAGAGGAGGAGGCCTAGCGGTCATCTATAAGGAATGCTATAGATGCCGCTGCTCCCCCAACATGATACCAGATTGCGAAAGTCTCTCCTTCGCCATAGATTTCTCTCCCACAAGCACCTTCTCCGGACTTCTTATATATTGTCTGCCAGGGGCTTTGGGACAATTCCTAAATACCCTCCCCTCTATCACCGCGGATCTGGCAAGTAGTCCGTCCAACTTCACACTATTAGGAGACCTTAACATCCACTTCGACGATGCCTCTGATCACATCGCTACAGACATGACCGTAAGTCTCTCTGCATTACAACTTAAACAACTACTGCTCAACCCCACCCACTCCAAAGGCCACATACTCGACCCTGTTTTTAGTAACTGTGCGAACCTCACAGCAGGAACTCCTTCCCCGCTGCCGTGGTCAGATAATTTTCCTGATCCCTCTTTCCTGGGTTACCCCTGACTCCCACTTCCCCACTAATACAACCTTTCACAGGGAACAGAACTGGTCAAAACTTCCCCTGGATTGCTGGTTGACGGCCCTTGAAACCTCAAGGCCACCCAATAACCCTAATCCCATTTTAGCCAACAAGGAATTCAATTGCTGGATCTACAATTCCCTAGATTCCATGCTTCCCATGAAATGCTCTGAAACAAAGCGCAGCACCGCTACTGCACCCTGGTATTCCCCTAGATTACGGGAAATGAAACAACACTGTAAAAAATTAGAAAGGAAATGGCGACTGGATTATTCCCTCTCTAGTAAAATCGCATACAGGGATGGAATAAAAGTTTATACAAATAAAATTCAAAAGTCTCAATCAATCTTCTTCTAAGAAAAAATTAAAGCAGCCGCCTTCATGCCCAAAGAAATCTATAAAATCGCTAAAACTCTTCTCAAACTCCATGAAAAGCCACCAAACACTAGTGATGCACAAACCCGCTGCAAAAACCTGGCCGAGTTCTTCTCCCAAAAAATACTAACAATCTACACTTCTTTCCCACCCATCCAGCTTCACATAAACCCCACAAATCCCCCAAATAAGGAACTCCGACCTTTAGCCACCTTGGATATCTTTCGCCCCTCTTAACCCCTCCACATTAGAAACCATCATGCACCAGGTGAAATCAGGCTCTCCACAAGACCCCGCACCCCCAGGTGCCCTGCTGCCAGCCATCTGCAACATTCTCCCCACAAAACTTGACCTGCTCAATGTCTCCATTTCCTCCGGCATAATCCCTCCCCCCTGGAAACGCGCCATGGTTAAGGCCCTCTTGAAAAAACCCAACCTAGACCACGACAACCCCAGTAATTATCGACCAATCTCCCTATTACCATGGCTCAGTAAGATCCTGGAGAATTATATTAACTCAGTGCTGGTTGAGTTCCTAGAGAACAATCATTTGCTCGATCTCTCCCAGACAGGATTCCGCCCCATGCATGGGTCCGAAACCGCCCTTCTCGCTGTAACTGAAGAGGCCAGGAAGTTCCTTGATCAAGAAGGCTCTGCAGCAATCATCCTCCTGGACTTAAGTGCTGCATTCGACACTGTAAACCATGATATATTAATACACCAACTTACCAACTTAGGAGTCTCAGGAAACTGCATCATCTGGTTTAAATCCTTCCTGGTGGATCGCTCTTTCCAGGACTTTGAGGGTGAAATCACCTCCGCCAGCAAGCCACTCAGCTGCGGTGTATATGAGCCCCCTAGCTGAGATTGTACGTGCCTTCGGTATAAAAATCATCACTTATGCCGACGACACTCAGCTAGTGGTGGCCCTCAACCAACTAAACACCGCCCAGAACACCCTGAGTGGATGCCTAGAGGAGGTGGTCAAATGGATGACACACTCATGTTTAAAATTAAATGGGAACAAAACTGAGCTCATTCTCTTAGGTAACACCCCCAAGCTCATGTGTTTTAAGCCACTCCCTTAATCACATTGGCCATGCCCCTTTGAGAGACCCTCCAGTTTTTTCATCCCACTTAAAGTCTTGCAATTAGGCATTACAAAAGAGCAGATTCTAACACAAAGGCCAAAACCAGATATTTGGTTTTGAAAGACAAATCATCTATGTCTCTGGCACGCTGGCAGTTTTTTTCCCCATATGTGGTAACATTGTTTGCTTTTGATGCCTGAGCCCCCGAAGAAGTACATGGTGGCCCCCAAAATGAGAATAAGATGGCAGATAGGAAGTCAGAAACCATACGAGTACGTCGATGGTGGTGCAGCAGCTGGACTCCTAAGAAGGATTCATTTGGCAGAGCCGACAGTAGCTCCACAATTACGGCACAGCTCATGTCCCGCCACTAAATGAGATAGGAGAACTGAGAGTTGGGTGGATTGGACATCCACCAAATATCCACCAATTTCTTCCGGATGTCCTGTTAGTGCCCAGTTCTAAATGAGATCCTAAATAGGTAATCTTGCACTTTCATTCTGTAGAGCAGCTCTTGTCCAATCAAGGACGATGTAATTAAAACACGCTGAAGCCACCTGAAGGTCGCTCTCAATGGGGTACGCATCTGATCCCTGGTGCAGATGCTTTGAACAGAAACCCTCCCCACACACCCACATACACCCCCAAAGAAAACACTTTCCACTTTTGCTTAAGCTATCATTTGGGTACAACAAAACAAACGACTTCAAACAATTGCCCTGTAAATATATTCACCTAAGGATTACCATCAGGTTGAACCAGCCATGGCCTATTAGTGTTATTTTTTCAGATGTTTACTGCCAACGCGCTCTTCAATATTGTTTCGCCATCAGTCTTTTAATATGTGTGGAAAACATATATATTTTACATATACTTAGCTCCCGTTTCTCAAAGGATTTGTCTGCTCATAGGAAGAGATGTTCCCTTCGATAGCTTAACACAGTCTTTAGCCAAACCATAACCTATTATTTGCTAAGGAAAACCAGCATTGCATGTAGAATAGGTATACACCATCGTATGAGGCCAAACGCCTTTACAATGTCATTTATAAAAGCAACATTTCTCATCAATGCAAATCGTTTCCAGTGCACGAATTTAATCACACGTGGATATTTGTTTTACTCAGACAGGATAGAGACTCAGTTTCTCTTGCAGGGATGTGGATCTGTCAGCCACGGACGGTGAACTCCTCTCCGCCAAACACAAGGTGAGTTATTTAATGAGGAGCCCAGCCCCCCGCGCCATCGCCTGATGCTGCGGCGCGAGGCAGAGGAGGCTCGCGCCCCGCTCGCGCTCGCCTCGCGCGCTGCACAAGAGACATGCTTCTCGTTCCAGCGGCTTGGAGGGAACGGGAACAGAGCCACTGAGCAGGCATCAGCGCTTCGTGGCTGCCATCTAATTGGACTGCCAGGCCGCATCGCTGCAGGAGAAGCAGGGGAGATATTAAAAGACGATGAGGCGCTGCCTCCAGATATTGCTTTCATTTGTCCAGCTCTCCATAATAAGGCAAGAGCTGAAACGAAGAGTCAATCATCCGGGGTTCAAGGGCAGCGTTCCCACTTAGACGCCTTCCCGCCCTTTTATACCAAGATGCTCGCACTGAATGCCTTTTCTTCCAGGGCCGACTTTTGGACATGGGTGAGCTGGGCCCAGGGTGCCCAGATTTAGAGGGGGTGCACGTTTGGCTGAACTTCTAAACTGCCTTGAATGATGCCGTCATTCCAGGACGCCGTTTCAGTATATTACTTCTCGGCTGTCTATAAAATCGTGTTTTCTTTAATTCCCTTAGCCTTCCTCCGATTTCCCTTGACCTTTCCTGCCCCCTCTCGCCCTCGCCCCCCTTCCTTGGACTCTCCCCTCCAGTTTAACAACTGAAAAGGTGATTGAAGTGACGAGACAATGCGCCAATGTGCATTCGCAGGCCGGTGTCTGCTCGGAGATATTCAGCAGCACGTGATCTGTGAGCACAAAATGGTCCCCACATGGATCATCACCCATTGGACGGTACCAATGGGGAAGGGATGGAGGAAGAGATTCAGGAAAGGCGTCAAATTTAGTTTTGCCTGTGGTGCTGTCTGAGAAAACGCCGGCATTCCTTTCTTTTAAGTTCTGCATGGTATTACTGTAGACCCAGTAATGTCTGCTAAACATCATTCATCGCAGCCCAGCAGGATGGGAGCAGAGACAAGTATTGGTGAAATACAAAATGATGCTCTTGGAGAATGGCAGAATGTGGTGAGGGGCAGTGTTTGAAATGGAAAAATAGAAGTGCAAGTACCTTGTTTATGAGAATGGCCGGCACATTTTAAAGCACTGGTGAGGGGACCCTGGACTCCCATATCACACAGATATTCATAGGTGTTAGGCCAAATGAACCCCCCACCCCTACCTTTGCAGGCGCTGCAGGGTCCCAGGTTACCCCCATGGAGTCGAGTAAAACCTATGAAAGTTCAACGAGTTTCAAAAACACTCTCAGTGCTGTGTTTTTTACAATCATGCTTAAGTAAGTTACTTTTTTTATTCTATTTTTGATTCAGGCGACTTAATTTCAACATTAAGAGATCAAGCATGTTGCAAATACACATCAGCAACGCAGCCACACACAACCAATGGATGGATGTCCCACGAGGGTATGGTTTGGCAGCCTACATTAAGAACGTACCATAGTAGAAGGCATTGTACAAATGCTTATAACGTAACAAAAAGAACACCTATTCATTCTAGTTTTAACGTCTGCGCACACTTTTGTCTTAACGGTTCCAGGTGTCGGCATTTACATTGAGAGACTTTCTATTTGACCCTGCACAGCTCTCTGCTGCCTTCCAGCGAGGTTCATGCTTTACAAATACCATATATATATATACATACATTAAGCACAGCAACTGGAATCCTGCAGCAACAGAGGATCACATTATGCAGCTGGGTTGACAACATTCTTTGGCACGAAATGTCAAATTATGCAGCATTCTGTAATCTAATGTGGCACATCCTGTGGCAGTATTATTTAACTTATTTGTGGCCACATTATTTTGCTATTTTTTCATTGTAACACATATGTACTCTTTCCGCAAAAATTTCATTTATTACTACCAGTTTAGGACCTAGATACAGCAGTCAAATCCTTGAAAAAAGACCATACAGCCTCTGCCAATCATGCCACGCCATACCATTGTGCGGCATAAACACTTTTTGTTTTAGTAACATTTGATGCATTTTAGTTCAAACCGATTTTTTGCTGTTGAAATCTGAAAATCACACAACATGCAGTGGGTGGATAAAGGGGAAAATGTGGTAAATCGATATTTATGCTGAAAAAGGCTGCAGTTGCAGAATTGCATTATTACAGTGAGCCCAACAATAAGCCATGTTGTTAAGGAGGGGTGCCTCTCAACAAAAGACATGGCTGTGAGTCAATCCTCATTTTGTCTTATGTACCTTGTGTGAGTAGCTGAAGGTTTCGGACTTCCTCCCGCACCTTCAGCTGCAGGACCTGCTGCAGGACATACTGCCGCTGGTTCTCCTGCGCGATCCCCATCCGCTCGAGCTTTTTGTCAGTCAGCCTGAGTAGGGCACGACCTAAATGTAGAAGAAAGCAGGTTTAAATGGACAGTAGACACCTTGCTCAAGTGATGTTACACTTACGTGACAAGTCTATAAATACAGCTAGGTGGAACCCATCAAAAAGTGAGACCTAAAGGCACTGTGCGATATGCCCATGCAATAACTAGTTTCTATGCTATACCATAATGTTGTTATCATCACGTCTCACAAAATGTAATTTGGCCCTCATTTTCCTCTGCTTCAAGGTTCTCCAAAGTCAGTCCTGGAAGGCCGGATTCATATCTGATTTTTAGCATATCCACATCTAGATAAATGTAGTTATCTTAAAAAGCTGCCATGGATCTGGCCCTTCAGGATGTACTTTGGAGAAGCCTGCTCTACTCAGAGCCAGATACACACACGTTGTTGACATATATTTGAAATTGATAACTTTAAGGTTTCCTCCAAAAAGCTCCACAGATATCTGACATGTCAGGCACCTATAAAATGTACCGTGCATGTGGGTGGAAATCGACACAAATTGTAGGTTTATGTATATGCTACAATGGCCTCATTCTTAAACAAGAGGGTTGTCTGGAGGAAGGTGGTGAAAAAGTGCATTTTCAAATGTAACTTTGTTCTACTAAACATAGAAAACATTTTTTCTTTTTGGGGCGATTTATTCCCCAAGACCATATAAAAATAACCCATGGGAAATGGTTATGAGTTACCACAAAGTTGTAATTTTGTAGATGTTTGCCACTTTACTAACAGCCACAAAGTTACCTAAGCAGGAGAGTGGCACTTTAGTGTGCAGGTGACACGCATTTGCACTGCTTCTACACATTTGTAATTTTTTGTGTACACGCACTGTGCTTGATTGTGCGTAATGCCAGAAAATATTGTGCATAGTAATGCCCTTTGGCATTGTGGTAGATGTAGTGCTTCCATCTTTCAATTCCTTTATCAGTCTACATTCAGCAGTGTGGATAGTTCGACTGGGCAGCAGTGAGTAACTTGGGGCAGAAGCAGGGTGGGGTAATCCACTGGGCATTAATGAGTAACCTGGGGCAGACACAGGGTGGGAAGGTCGACTGGGCAGCAGTGAGTAACTTGGGGCAGAAGCAGGGTGGGGTAGTTGACTGGGCAGTGGTGAGTAACTTGGGACAGAAGCAGGGTGGAGAGGCTTACGGGGCAGTGGTGAGTAACTTGGGACAGAAGCAGGGTAGAGAGGTAGACTGGGAAGCAATGAGTAACCTGGGACAGAAGAAGGGTTGGGAGGTCGACTGGGCAGCGGTGAGTAACTTGGGACAGAAACAGGGTTGGGAGGTCGGCTGGGCAGTGGTGAGTAACTTGGGACAGAAGCAAGGTGGAGAGATTTACTGGGTTCTGGTGAGTAACTTAGGACAGAAGCAGGGTAGAGAGGTTGGCTGGGTAGCGAGCGGTGAGTAACCTGGGACAGGAGTAGAGTGGAGCGGTAGACTGTCGAATGCAGCATCTAGTTCAAAGAGAATGACAATGAAGTTGAGGTGATAGGGACAGAACTGAGTGACCTGTTGAGGGTTGCGAGGCTCCGTAGATCCTCATTAGCGGCAGTGAGGATGGTATTTCATGCTGCCGTCTGTTTAATTTTACGATTGAGGACATTTAACAAGACTGGCCTGTTGTCAAAGTGTTGCCATGGTGAACCCTTTAAGGAGCATCTTATTGTCATACCCAGGGCTTTACGTGGGATGAAAAAACTGGGGGTCTCATAAAGGGGTGTGGCCAATGTAATTAGGGGTGTGGCTTAAAACATGTAAGGTAAAAATCTGTGCTTAGCATAGTGTGCCGCCCTACTTGTATTTTGCTATTTCTGTCATTGCATCCAGATATATGATGCAACAAGTAACATCATACCTGGGCTATTGGCTTTGTCAATGGTTGTTAGTTGCATAAGATAAATAAACATCAACTATGGCTTGTATATAATATTGAAAAAGCTTCCACTTAAAGCCCTGGTGACACCACAACAATGTTGCTGCGCCTGAGTTTCAAAAAAGTGAAGGGAAATCTGAAGAGAAACTGAGACTCTTTAAACGATTTCCCTTCCCCTACAACGCTCACCTGGCATGACGTCAGGCCGTAACTTCTCCACTACTGAGAAGTGAGCAGTGTGAGCACGCACACATCGATGTGCCTGCTGTCACTGCAATCCAGAAAAAAAAATGGACCGCCTGTGCCAGAGCACAAAGTGAGACCCGGCCCGCTTAAAGCCCTGGTCATGCCTAAAGAGCCATTCGCCTGTGATGCCACTTCTTGCCTCTCTCGCAGTAGTTGTTGTCAATGAGTAAATTCAGATTTTACCATCAGAGCACAAGATTCCATTGACTGGCAGCTCTGAATGGCTATTCCTCCCTTCCAAGCCAACAATAAACTTTATTCAGCTTTACAGACTCTCTCTTCGCTAATTGCTTTCAGGAAAAGAAAAACACAAATATTTATCTGTTGTAATCCGTAAAACCCTGCCTTACAAGTCTGAAATTAAATTTTATGCTAATGATCGTAATTATAATTATCTCTTAGGAGACCATTATCATTTGAAATTCACAGTCATGTTTACTGCATTTTTACTTTTTAGGTTTCACCTGTACAGCGCCTGCGCTGTGCTTGAGCAATCTAATGTTGTTAATATAAACTTAAAAGGGACTTATATACTGCCTCCTCTTTCCCTGGCCTCTCATTCCTGCTTTTCCTTAATTTTTATTGGCTGTAGCATATTTTCCTGCATTTACCAATGTTTGTTCCTAGTCTGCCTCTCCTATAAGTTTCCTGCCACCAAAATACTGTTAACATCCGCTTTGGTAGAACTATATTTTCATAAAGTTTTGCCTTTTACCATTGCAGTATATTGATATAACAATTTATCACCCTGAGAGATTAAGTGATTTGCCCAGAATTACAGGATGTTGTGTGGTGCCGCCGCCGAGATTTGAACCAGTATCCCTAGCTCTCCAGTCAACAGCTCTGGCCTCTGCGCCACATCCTCTCATCTCCTGTGTTATCTGTCAGGGAGCTCTTTCCTTCTCCAGGATGATGATTGGTGAAAACAGCTCTTTATTTATTACACAGATGAAAACCGATGCATCACCAATGCTTGTTTATTATGATATTTTTTATATTTATGTTATAAAGTGTTCTTATATTCGAAAGTAATGCTCGTGTTATAAAAAGAAAAGTAAAAAATGCTGGACCCACTAATGAAGCCTAAACCTTTGAACTGACACCACAAACATGCCTGCGGCCAGGTTGCTTTGGTCAACGAAATATGAGACTGGATCACAAAAGAAAAAGTGCGAGAATCCTGATCCAGAACAATGAATGCTGCTGGTAAAAAGTGGTGTGTCCTCAGAGACCTTGAAAAGAGCACACACCTTCAAGGATAAGCCTAGAAACGTCTTAGGATTCAGAAATTAAGCGGTTAACAAGTAACTTAGAAGGAAAGGCCCGAGATACAACTGAAAACACCTGAAGTGGGCTTGGCTATTGTTGAATGGAGTGAAACCGAGAGGGCACATAGCGGTCACTGGGAAAATGGTAATTTCAGAAAGTGGACATTTCTGTCACGGTGCTTAGGACTGCTGGTACTTCAATAAGGACTGGAAGGCACGGGTGGTGGAAGGCAGGTGTGAAGCGGCCAGGAGTGAAGCACACCAGGGTGGCCGGAACGCAGGGGGATGCTGCAAGGTAGAGGTGGTGGTAGGGCGGAGTCGAGTATCTACGCTACAAATTGCTGTTGACAGGTCTTAGTACACCCAGCTCTATGGCAGTTGTTTTATGGATGTCGGACGGGGTACAAGAATGGAGGAGTGGCTACAAATTAAACAGGTGTCTCTCGGTTTCCATGAAGCACCATTATGGGACACCAAGCGAAGAATACTGTTCTACCCTTTGGATTCTTCCCTGTTCATTCAAATTAGACATGTACAGCACTGCAAGGTGACACACACCTCTAAATTAAAAAAAGAAATTAAAAAAATGTAGGTTTTAAGGATGGCTACAATGAAAGCAGGCTCCCAAGTGAGGTGATCTTTAACTAAACTCAGTACGTTCATCTACAGAGCACACCTACCGCTACCAAGAGCCACCATGTACCACAACAGGCTAAGCTAATGAAGTTTATCACATCTGATGATTTTCTGCCTACTGTAAGAAACTGGGTTTTTGGTTGACTGTAATGTTCGCCCTGGTCAAGCAGCAACCACAATTTATATAAGGCACAAGCAAACACCAAATTAACCTGTGCTCAACCCTGTGATTGCTTGGCACAGAGCAGTGGGGCTTAGCTTAGAAGCAATATGTGAAGTATTTGTTCAACACTTCAAACAGTGAAAACACCACAAAAAACTCCCACACAAGGTTAGAAAAACTGAACAAAATGTAATTAAATAAAACAAGACCAAAACAACAAAAATCCAATCAGTAGAACTAGAGTTATGAATTTGTAAAGAAAAAAGTGAAAAGCAGTGCCTAAAAGCACAAAGCACTAACTGTGCCTATATGGTCACGCTGAACTGGATCAAATACAGAAGTTCAGGCCGACCGCGATAGAGCGCAGGTTGGACACAGCCCCAAGTTAGTCCAGCTGAACTTTTACATTCTCAAGTTTTGTGCCAAGAGACCTGTTCATGTTGGTGAGGGGAACAGGGAGCACAGAGAGCATTGTGGGATGTTGTCAGCGTGGGGAAAAGAACAGGCCTGCCATCGCAACTGGGCAGGCTATAGCTTGCGTTGGCGGTCCCCCACCTTCCTGTCAATTCTACTGTGTGAAGAGAGGGGCTGGTAGCAGCTCGTGCTGATTCTCGTTGAGAGCGGCGTGGTCTCCATGCAAATGGGCCTATTCGCAGTCACAAAGACACATGTTATGTTAAGAGCCCAAAAGCTTGATTTAAGAGCCTGTTAACAACACCAAGGGTCCAGGACCTGAGGGGCACCATGTGGGGGTCAGGAACATCCTAGCTGGGTCCAGGAGCTCGTTGGGGAACTATTTACGTCCCTGCAGCTCAGATCAGGAGGCCAGCAGATTGCCCTTGGAGTCACTCGAGGATCCTGAGTTCAAAATGAAATCGCAAGTACAGTTCTTCTGGCAGCAGGCCAGCACAGCAGGACAGCAGTTTCTTTAGAGCAGCAGTCCTTGTATTAGCACAGCAGTCCTTCTTCCTGGCAGAGTATCCACAGGTCCAGAAGTGTACTGAAGGGGTGGTGTCTGGGATCCAGTATTTATACACAGTGGTGCCTTTGAAGTGGGGAGAAGCTTCCAGGGGCAGGCCTGTGAAGTGCACAGATGCCCTTGCCTTTCTGGCCCTGGATCCACAATAACTATGCAGCCCTTTGTGTGGATGAAGGACACAGCATATTCAAGTAAATGTAGTATTGTGCCCAGCTTCTTCCTCCCATCCTGACAGTTATTGTCCATCCAGTCACACCTAAGCTCCTCATTATGTGTGACTGTCTAGGAGGAATACAAAAAGCCCAACCGTCAGCTACACCCAGTGATGTGACCCAGAGACAGGCTGCAGGCACAAAATGGCTAAGGCAAGGAAATGTCAACTTTCTAAATGTGGCATTTTCAGAACTGCAATTTAAAATCAGACTACACCATACATTTGGCTTTTAAGCTGTGATTCCAGAGACACCATACAAGAAGAGCTTACCTGTTCCCAGTTGGAAATTACACTTAATATATGTAACAAGGCAATCCCAATGTTATCCTATGGGAGAGGAAGGCCTTGCAGTAGTGAAAAATAAACTTACAAGTTTTTTAGTACTGGTACATATAAAACTTAAACGTACATGTCCATCTTTTTAAATATACTGCACCCTACCCATGGGCTGTCCAGGTCATACCTTAGGAGTGACTTATATGTATTATAAAGGAAGGGTTTAGCCTGGCAAAAGGTTCATTTAACCAGGTTGAAATGGCACTTTAAAAAATGCACACACAGGCTGAAATGGCAGGCCTAAGACATGTTTAAAGGGCTACTTAAGTGGGTGGTATAATCAATGCTGCAGTCCCACTAGCAGCATTAAATTTACAGGCCCTGGGCACAGGTAGTGCCACTTTACTAGGCACTTATAAGTAAATTAAATATGCCAATTGGTAACAAGCCAATGTTACCATGTTTTAAGGAGAGTTCACAAGCACTTTAGCACTGATTAGCTGTGGTAAAGTGTGCGGATTCCAAAGGCCAGCAAAAACCAGAGGTCCAAAAGCAAAAGGGTAGGGGAAAACCATGCCAAGGATTCCAGGTCCAACATCCCCCTTCAGGTCAGCTCCATAATAACATCCGCCAGGGCTTTACGTGGGATCAAAAAACTGGAGGGTCTCCCTAAGGGGCGTGACCGATGTAATCAAGGGTGCGGCTTAAAAGCACGTAAGCTGAAAATCTATGTTTAACTGAGTGTGCCGTCCACTTGTATTTTTTCTACTTCTGTCATTAAAAATCCAGATACATAATACAAGTAACATTACACTTACAACAAGCCAGTCATATTGGCTTTGTCAATGGTTGTTTGTTGCATAGGATAAATAAGCAACAACTGTGCCTTCGTTGTGTAGCCTATTGAAAATGCTTCAGTTCTGAAATGGTTGGCCTGAGAAAGAACTATAACGAGTCTCTTTGAAGTTACATCAATGGCAGTGAACGGTGGCCCTGCTGCAGAGTTAAGATTTCTTTTTTTCATTGCGAGGGCAAAAAAGGAGAGCCCGATAGGCACCCGTCTCAGCACCTGCTTTTAAGAACTGCCGGTTCTGAGCACCGGCAAGACCCGGCCCACTTAATGCCAGGACGTCTGCCATCTTCAACAGAGGACAGTCACCTTTCTCCAGCCCCGGGCACATTGTGACAACACAAGTAGAAGGTTGATGACAACTCATCAAACCTAACAATGCTTCTGGCTTTATCCCATTATCATACCCAAAATATCTACGGGTGAGCTCCATTGGCCTGAACACAACCGTCAGTGTAATTAAAGGAAGCATACATTAGGCCACTGGCGCACATCTTAAAGAAGCAGGAGAATGTATTTGGAAGTAAAGCAAAATGGTTTGCATCAATTTATTGATGGAGGGATGTAGTTGAATGTGTGACAGACTACTTAAAATATTTATCCTCCTCTTGGGTACCAACAAAATGGAGGAGAGAGGAAGATGGAACACAGGTTCCGGACCCATCAGAAGGCTCCGTCCTAACCTGAGCATCAGATCACGCTGCTTTCCGATCCCAATAGTATATTCTTTATTGCTTCTCAGAGACATGTATTCCTTAATATGCAGCCGCAATGTCCACACTGAAAGAGCCCGCGAGGGCCTATTAAGTAGCGTGCGTGCATTGCATGAAGGGGCTGTTCCAGTGATGAGCATGCAGAAAGGTAAGAGGCATTTACTATGCAGCCGACTCTGCACTCAAAAGAAAGGAAGAAAGCTGCTCCGTGTAAATGGAAGAATGGTTTGCTGAGTTAAGAAAGAAGAGCTGCAGTTGAAGGGAAAGGCCATTGGTGGCTCATATCAAATGAAGACGCTGGAGAGCATCTTTCGCCTTGCATAGGTGTGGATGGCCACCGCGAGCGCTGTCCTGTAGCGACACCCGTAGGTTGCATGGTGAAGTGAAGGCTCCAAGTCCCCAAACGCGCTCCTTCCTGCCCGTTTGTGTGTAAGTAACTAGTGTCTTGCACTACGATTGCCTCATCTACACATCTGCACACGACAGCAACCGGGAGACGGCCGCTAGGTGTGCCAGCTGCCCACGACCAGTCCTTAACTGCCCGTGGATAAGAGAATGTGGACTAACGGCCAGAGATGCCAACTTTGACACTGGCAAAGCAGGTTAGAGTCTCGGCATCGGCTCAGCATCCTGTGGTTCTGGGCAAATCAATGAATCTCCACGTGAATGTGTCCTTGTGTAATGTAAATGGGGCTCATGTAAAGCGCTCCAATACTGTCGGTTCGCGCTATATATAACTGCAAAATAAATAAATATATATATTCCCAAGCAGGCGGGCAACTAGAGCCAAATTTCGGGGGGGGGGGGGCTAATTCTTCCAACCATAGATAGAGTGACTGTAAGAAAGGGTGAACACACAACAAAAGCCTCATTTACAAGTAAATGGTCTTTTAAAGACCTGTTAAGTACTTGGGTGCGGCTGCAATTACATGCTCGCCAGAAAAGCTGTCTCCGCCCGGGCTGACACACACGACTGCGGGGAGGGGGGCTGAAGCGCCGTGAGCCCAATGGGTGTTGCGCGCCTGTTCCCAATACGTGCATCCCGGTCCTTTATTTCTCTGCGAACCAAGGGGGCTTGATGGGTACCAATCACTGCTGTAACCAATTTCGCCATCAAAGGTACAACCACACTATGAGAAAATCTTTTGCCCCTAGGGCCAACCATTGCCATGCTAAGGTGTTACTTGCTAGGCAGCGTAGGATGTCAGTACCGAGGTATTTGTATTTGTGTGCACCACGCGGTCAAAGCACACAAGGCATTCAGGTCACAGTAACATGCAGCAGCCGTGTTCAGCTCCAAATAGTATGGAAACAAGATACACATCTCAATGAAATGTCACTCTATCTATCGACCCTGGAAGGATGAAGGGCTGACTCAGCCCAGCCAGTATTCAAACCTGTGAAGTGCAGGTCAACTCAGCTGCCAGCTCCAGCATCCTAGCCCAATAAGCCATCTGGCTTTTAAGTGAACCCTTAGTCGAGTGTGTGTACTTTTACTCCGAGGCAGCACATATGTTATGAGTTCTTACATGGCTGCCCCATTAACGTGGTCCCAGCGCTGAAACTGGTAGCTGCAGCAGGGGAAGATTTCGCCTAGCGCTTTGAGAAAAGCTACGTTTTCATCGTTTTTCTGAAAGCCCAGTGGTCTTGGGTATGCCGTGCAGCAGGGGGGCCCTGAAAGAGCGCCCCCCTGCTCTTGACCTGCGTATTCCGGGTACAAGATGCAAATCTGCAGAGCGTAGGGTACATAGAAATTGGGATGACACTTTGCCCCCGAGAAAGTCCATCAGGACATAGTGGCTACACCACCAGCACACCAGCCAGGCGAACGAGGCACCTACGAACGGGAAACAAACACATATTGCATTCTCAGGACCAGGCACTCGGCATCAGGGGCATTATAGCAAGGAGCACAGAGTAGATGCGACACAACATCATTAGGAATGGTTGTTAATGTACCTGCATTGTTACTATTACCTGCTTGCTTGCCAGTGGGTGGAGGCTGTGAACACTTACAAAATGTGTTGTGCTCTAACACCATTCTCAATTGGCTTTTATATTTAAGTCGGGCACCTACACTTGGGGTCTCTTTCAGAGTTGACCATTAAAGCCAGCTTACATGTGCAATGGCAACAAAGAAAGGACAAGACACGGTTACCACTAAACTGTTAAACAAATACGATGGTTAACAGGACACCACAAAAGGGAGCAGGGCATCCTCCATCATTCATGGCAATCGGGAGAAAAGGTGGAATCGGGGCCACAGGCCTGGGGATGCACAGAAGAAGGCCAACCGGAAGATAGCCAGCATGCTGGCATATGTCCACTGCTGAAGTAAACTACATTAAAAAAAAACAAGCATTGATAAAGCCAATAGGTCTCGGATATACGAGAGCTATTGGCAATGTGTTTTAGCATTTATGTGCACCAGTGTGGCTGCTGATCAGCATAGCTTAAGTTTAGTGGCGGTGGGGTAGATTGGGGTAGAGCGGAGTCAGATAAATTGGCAAAGAGTGGAGTGGGGGTAGAGTGGGGCAGAATGGTATAAATGGGGGTAGATTGGGGGAATTTGGGGTGGAGTAGATTGGGGTAGAGTGGATTGGATTGGGGTAGATTGGGAGAGGGGATTGCTGTGGGGTAGATTGGGATAGGGTGAAGTGGGTTATTTGGGGTAAATTGGGATAGAGTGGAGTAGATTGGATTGGGGTAGATTGGAGTGAGGACTGGGATATATAGAATTGGGGAACATTGGGGTAAAGTGGAGTAGATTGGGGTGGAGTGGGGTAGAGTGGAGTGGGGTGGATTGGGATATAATGGGCTAGATTGGAATGGGGTGGAGTGGGGTGCAGTGGAGTGGGGTAGATTAGAGTGGGATAGATATGGTGGATTATGGTAGGGTGGAGTGGGTTGGGGTGGGGTAGAGCGGAGTAGACTGGACTGGAGTTGGATAGAGCGAAGTGGAGTAGATTGGGATGGATTGGAGTGGGTGGATTGGATGGGATGCATTAGGGTAGGGTAGCTAGGGGTGTAGTGCACTAAAGTAGATTGGAGGGGAGTCAAGTGGGGTGGAAGGGGGTGGAGTTGGTTAGATTGGACTGGAGTGGGGTATATTTGAGTAGCATGTGATAGATTGGAGTGAAGTAGAGTGGGGTAGATTGGGCAGTGTGGAATCAGTGTGGTAGATTGGGGTAGAGTGGAGTGGGGTTCATTGGAATGGAGTGGGTGGAGAGGAGTTGGATAGATTAGAGTGGAATCAATAGCAGAGTGAGATGGATCACAGAAGAGTGGGGTGGGGTAGATTAGCGTGAAGTGGGGTAGGATGGAGTGGGGCATATTGGGTAGATTAGAGCAGGTAGATTGGAATAGAGTGTGGCAGATTGAAGTGGGACGATTGGAATGGAGTGGGGCAAATTGGAGCAGAGTGGGGCAAATTGGAGTAGAGTGGGTGGATTGGAGTAGAGTGGGCTGGATTGGAATACAGTGGGTTGGGTTGGAGTGGGGTAGAGTGGGGTGGGAATAGATTGCAATGTGGTGTGGTGGAGTGGGGTAGATTGGGGTACAGTGAGGTAGAGTGGAGTGGTGTAGATTGGGGTGGGGAAGTTTAGAATTGGTAAATTGGAGGAGGGTAGATAGGGGTGGAGTGGGTTGGGGAAGATAGTAGTGGAATAGGGGAGATTTGAGTGGTATGTGGTAGACGCGTGGGATGGATTGGAGTGGAGTGGATTTGGGTAGAGCATAGTGGTGTCAATTAGATTGGAGTGGGGTAAATTGGCTGTATTGAAGTGTGTTGACTAGAGTGGAGTTGGGTAGATTGTGGTAGATTGGAGTGGGCTAGATTGTGATAGAATGGAGTTGGGTAGATTGGAGCAGAGTGGAATGGATTAGAGTGGGGAGGAGTTGTATATATTGCAGTGGAGTTTGGAGTCAAAAGGATACAATGAAATGGAGAAGGATACATTGGACTGGTTAGATTGGAGTGCAGTAGGATGGAGTAGGGTAGATTGGAGTGGAGTCGGGTAGATTGAAGTGAAGTGGGTTGGATTGGGGTACAAAGGAGTGGGGTGGATTGGTATAAATTGGAGTGGGGTAGACTGTGGTAGATTGGAGCAGAGTGGGATGACTAAGTGAGACTGAGTGGTGTGGAATGGAGTAGAGTGGAGTGGGGTAGAGTACAGTGGGGAAGATTTTAGTGGGGTAGAGGGTAGTGGAGTGGGGTAAATTGGATAGTAGTGGAGTGGATTTGAGTGAGGCAGATTACGTTAGAGTGGGGTAGGTTGAAGAGGGGTATATTAAAGTGGGTTGGGGTAGATTGGGGTGGGGTAGAGTGGAGTGGGGTAGACTGGAGCGGATTGGGGTACACTGGGTGGAGTGGGGTAGATTAGATTGGGGTAGATTGTAGCAACATGGGGTGGGGTACATTGGGGTACACTGGAGTGGAGAGGACAGTTTGGAGTGGTGTGGAATTGATTGGAGTGGAATATGTGGTGTGAAGTGCAGGGGCATAGAGATAGAGTGGTTGTGTAGTGAAGTGAGTGGAGTAGATTGGAGTGGTGCGGAGTTGAGTAGCATGGTGTGTCGTAGAGTGTCTTAGAGTGGAGGGGCGTAGAGTGGAGTGGAATGTCGTAGAGTGGAATAGTGTGGGATATAATGGAGTGGCATGGCATAGAATGGAAGGGCACAGAGTGGAGTGGAGTGGCGTAGTGTGGAGCATCCCTGGTGTGGTAGCACACTGCCATTACAGACAACACATTTTCAATTGAAATGACCATTACATTTGCACCAGAATATGTTTTTATTGCACACAAATGATGGTGCGTGCACATCTCATCTCCTAATGTACTGATGTGTTTTGATAATATACAAATTTTGTTTCCACCACACTTCAGAATTACAAAAAATGTGCTTCATTTGTACTAATCCTGATATATTCAGAAACATCAACACAGTTAAGTTTGTTGTTGTGTGCTGCAAAAAACACAACATCCTACACCCTCTCCTCTTACATAGATACTCTGCAGGATTGTCACATGAATTCTCTCACTTTGAAATCAGAGAAAGAAAAGTAAACACCAAGCTCCAACTAAAGAGAGAGCTTGAGATTTGACCTCGGTGTTTGAATGCACAGCAAATGTGAAAGGATAACAACATTTAAAGACATATTTACAGAAAGTGAGTTCATGGAAGAATTCAGCAAACACGGTTTGGGCAACAGGAGGGACAAACTCAAGTTGGACAGCCTAACACAAACAGAAAGTCAGAAAATATGAGTTACAAACCACAAAGCCTTTGGTAAGCTTTCTGAAAGTCCTCTAATGTCTTTAGCTAACCAGACACCTGTGCTGTCTGATAGTGCTGTCTGGGAGGCTTCGACCTAAATAAAATGCTGGTTGGTGGTAAGTAGTCTTAAGGGCCACCCTGCAACACGACAAGGAGCAAACAGCTTGGAACCAGAACCAGAGTCCAAAATCATGCCAACATTTCATACAGTCACAGGCATCTTTCTCGGCACAAATTTTGCCACATAATGTCTATTGAAATTTGTGTGTAACCCATAAAACAGAGCTAATACTGCATAGGGGAAACAATGCCCCACAATATTGATTTTCCTTGAGCAGTGTTACCTTCAAAGTGGACAACAGGCTCACAAACACAGCAAGTGTAGTAAATATGATGAAGTACAAACGTATATATGCGGGCAACCTGCATAAATATTTATTTATTTGTTTTGTACTACCCTGGCTCCAGCCGTGCAGCTATTTGGTATCGCAGATGAGCTTTTAAAAGAAAGTGTTTGAATGAAGTAGAGTATTGGTCATGGGTGCAGAGGATCCAACAAGGCTTTTCAGATTGATTGTCGGTGGGAGCTGAACTGCACTTGGGGGTTGGGTGTCCCTTTTAAGAGGGTAGTCACAGGGAGAACTGAAGTGATAGAAATGCTTCTTCAAAAAGGCCAGTCTTGCTTCTGAAAGGGGGAGGGGTTCAAGATGGATTTCTAATGAGTAGGTTCAAGTGGATTGGCTGATGGTTTCTTTAGCCAAGGGGTGACTTTTTTGTCTTTTCAAACCATTGGGGAATATTGTTATTAAAATTATGTTCCTGATGTATAAACACATAGGCACAATATAATGTATTATGGCCCTGATCAATCATGTTTTCTGATTCACAAAACATATGCGCACATACGTGCCATGTATGGGGGAAATAATGTGTTTTCATTGGTAATTGTGCATCGTAGTTCAGAGAATTCAGTGGAAATTTACAAATGTAGATTTTTTGTCCCCATAAATTTAGGACTAGCACTAGAAACATGGGTGTTCCATAAGGAAGGACAGGGAGATACAAATCAAAAAGAGGTAAATAGCCGCTAAGTTTATGTGAATTCACCAAGATATCCAAAGGACTTTTTGACATCAGTTCCACACCTAAAACTACCCCAAAAACATATGGAAATATTTTCCCTCTTGAGGAAGAAAACAAATATGTTAAATGCACTGTACCAGTGTATATGGACTGTAAAGCAGGTCCCCACGCCAACTCGCCTTGGTGCGTGTCGCTCGCTCTCCTCCAATTGACTGTTTCCTGCACTCGCACTGTGACAGTGCTTTTGCCATCCGCTGCCTTCTTAGCCTTTTTTTGTAACTTAGTATCTCCCTCTGCTGTATTGCCTACTGTATAGCCAATAACAGTTCATTGCATAGCCTCCTTCTGTATCTTGCTGTAACTGGTTAGCTTTGTATATATCCCCCTCATCTCCTGTTATATTGCCATTTCTGTTCTTGCTGCCTTTTCCTGCCTCCGCGCGTTCATTGCCATCTTGCTTAATCTTTTCCTCCCATGCCCTGCGCCCCTCCCTCTTCCAGGACCTGCTTAGTGGAGGCTGCAGCGTGGCTGCACCCAGTAGGTGCGCTCCTGGCATGCCAAATGCAAGCCCGTCAGCACCTGGAACGCGCCCAGTGTCAGAAACCCTGGTTCTTCCACCCTGCGCAGGTACACCACTGCAGACCTCCGAGCCCTGGTTCCCTGTGCACCGACAACTACTGCTGCTGCAAATCTCCATGCGCTACCAGTGAACAATGCTCCTGTCTGCACTATCACTTTACCTGCAACATCAAGGCAACAAGCAATGCCAGAGACACAGCAAACACAACTGCGTCCATCAAACCAACCGAGACAACCACAGCACAACTCCAGTGCATTCTACTCAATGCATGATAGCTCTGCAAACACGCCATGGAGATATGGTACACAATCTCATCCCTCACTCCAGATGTCCTCTTCCTCACAGACATCTGGTGAAACATCGCCTCCATGCTGGACATCATCATCTCCACCGGCGAAGGACACAAGAAGACATACCAGGACCAAACTAACAAACACAGAGGTGGAATTGCCATCATCTACAAGGACACAATTTCCTGCAAAACCTCATCAGATGACTCAACTCCAATAATGGAGCATCTCAACTTCCAACTCCACACAGATGGAAAAAGCACCATCAGAGGCACTCTCACCTACAAACCACTAGGAACACACCCTGCTTCTGCAACACCATCCATGACCTCATCACCCCAATCGGCATCAACTCCGTGCACTACATCTTCCTAGGGGATCTTAACTTCCACCTCGAGGACCCGAGCAACACCAACTGACCTCTTGGAAAGCATGAACAACATCGACCTCAAGCAACTTGTCACCTACCCTACCCACATCGCAGGACACACACTTGACCCTATTTTCACGTCCAGTGACAGAGTCAAGTACACACCTGTCTCACAGCTGACCTGGACTGACCACTACAGGGTGCACATCACCATCTCAGGACCTACCAACACCGGAACCAAGCCTCCCATCTCTATGCGCCACACCACTCAGTGGAGTGGTGTGGCTCACTGGTTAGAGGCGGCAGACCAGTTAGCAGAGGACAGTCCGGGACCAGGGTTCAATTCCCGACGCGGCAGGGTCATGGACCAGGGTCAGCGGACTCGATAATTCTCACCTCAGTGCCTACTCTAACCAGGGATCACACTCAGCAACTCTGGGCATTAGCTTGCCTCATCTCCACAACGGCCCCCCACATACGCCGGGGATGCCTGGTTTCACCTTGGAGATACCCAGTAGGGACCATCTCACAGGGAAAGCCAGGACGGGTTCCCCAGCGGTCTACAGCGCGGAGATACCCCATGTGGGGTGATTCAGGCGCTTTACAAGACATCATTACAGTACATTACATTACATATGCGAAGAAACTGGAAAAATATATCAGAAGACCAGTTGGAACAGCACTCTCAACTCCCACCTCCCAGACACCCACAACTAACCCAGAACAAGCTGCAAAGAACTTCTCCCAGTGGATCACAGAATGTGCCGGCACAATCGCCCCCGCCAAACCCAAATGATCTGCCAGAAGAGCCACCTGCTTCACTGTGGAGCTGAAATCCACCAAATGCAACTGAAAGCAACTAGAAAGGAAGTGCATCAACAAAGAGACAGAAGACTGTACTTCCCTTAAGACAGCACTCAACCAGTACCACTGCTTACTGAAAGAAACAAAGAAGAACATCCTAGCAGACCACATTTTCTTCGGCTCTTTGCCATCGTGCACCAGTTCTCCAACCTTGTAGCTGCTGGGAACTACATTAACCCTTTCCAAAAACTATGTGACACCGTGACGGACTTCTTCCACAACAAGATCCTAGCCATCCACGAAAGCATCGTATCCAACCCTCCACCACCAACAGCATCAGCCTACTCACACCCACGAGCACAAACCCCGAACACCTGTTCACCCATTGGGAATTTCCCTCAACTCAAGCCACAATTTGCATAATGAACTCCATTCACTCAGGAGCACCGATGGATCCCTGTCCTCACCACACCTTCAACCTCGGGAGCAAGATGATTGGGGACAAGCTCAAGAAAGTCCTGGACACCTCCATCACATCGGCCTCCTTTCCCGAGGACTGGAAACATCCTGAAGTGAGGCTTCTCCTGAAGAAACGATCCGCCAACCCAGCAGAACTGAAGAACTGATGGCCTATATCTCTGCTCCCCTTTCCAGCAAAGGTTCTCCAGAAGGGAATCAGCATGCAACTCACCAAACACAACAACATACCTCTTTATCTGGATTCCGAGCCAACCACAGCACCAAGACAGTCCTGATTGCAGCCACAGATGACATCAGAGCCATCCTGGACTGTAGCAAAAAGGCAGCCCTTATCCTCTTGGACCTGTCAGCCGCCTTTGACACCATCTCCCGTCACTTGCTGATTAACAGACTCCACCACATCGGAATCCAAGGAGACATCCTCAATTGGATCACCTCATACTTCACTGGAATAACCCAGAAAATCTGTCTCCCACCATTCACCTTGGAACCCAAGAGGATAAACTGTGGCATCCCACAAGGATCATCCCTCGGGATGACCTGGACTGACCACTACAGGGTCCACATCACCATCTCAGGACCTACCAACACCGGAACCAAGCCTCCCATCTCTATGCGAAGAAACTGGAAAAATATATCAGAAGACCAGTTGGAACAACACTCTCCCAGACACCCACGACTAACCCAGAACAAGCTGCAAAGAACTTCTTCCAGTGGATCACAGAATGTGCCGGCACAATCGCCCCGCCAAACCAGCCAAACCCAAATGATCTGCCAGAAGAGCCACCTGGTTCACTGTGGAGCTGAAATCCACCAAATGGAACTAGAAAGGAAGTGCATCAACAAAGAGACAGAAGACTGTACTTCCCTTAAGACAGCACTCAACCAGTACCACTGCTTACTGAAAGAAACAAAGAAGAACATCCTAGCAGACCACATTTTCTTCGGCTCTTTGCCGTCGTGCACCAGTTCTCCAACCTTGTAGCTGCTGGGAACTACATCAACCCTTTCCAAAAACTATGTGACACCGTGGCGGACTTCTTCCACAACAAGATCCTAGCCATCCACGAAAACATTGTATCCAACCCTCCACCACCAACAGCATCAGCCTACTCACACCCACGAGCACAAACCCCGAACACCAGTTCACCCATTGGGAACTTCTCTCAACTCAAGCCACAATTTGCATAATGAACTCCATTCACTCAGGAGCACCGATGGACCCCTGTCCTCAACACATCTTCAACCTCGGGAGCAAGATGATTGGGGACAAGCTCAAGAAAGTCCTGAACACCTCCATCACATCGGCCTCCTTTCCCGAGGACTGGAAACATCCTGAAGTGAGGCCCCTCCTGAAGAAACGATCCGCCAACCCAACAGAACTGAAGAACTGCTGGCCTATATCTCTGCTCCCCTTTCCAGCAAAGGTTCTCCAGAAGGGAATCAGCATGCAACTCACCAAACACAACAACATACCTCCTGGACCCCTCTTCATCTGGATTCCGAGCCAACCACAGCAGCAAGACAGTCCTTATTGCAGCCACAGATGACATCAGAGCCATCCTGGACTGTGGCAAAAAGGCAGCCCTCATCCTGTTGGACCTGTCAGCCGCCTTTGACACCATCTCCCGTCACTTGCTGATTAACAGACTCCACCACATTGGAATCCAAGGAGACATCCTCAATTGGATCACCTCATACTTTACTGGAATAACCCAGAGAATCTGTCTCCCACCATTCACCTTGGAACCCAAGAGGATAATCTGTGGCATCCCGCAAGGATCATCCCTCATCCCCACCCTCTTCAACACGTACATGACCCCCCTGGTCAACATCATCAGATCTCACAAATTTAACATCATCCCTTATGCCGAAGTCACCCAGCTCAACCTCTCACTGTCAGAAGATACCTCCACCACCAGAGCCAACTTCCACATATGTATGATGAGCATCACCGACTGGATGAAGGACAACTGTTTCAAGCTCCAACAATGTATATAGGGAGTTACCCTTTCTAGCAGGTAAAGGATTGGGTCAACAATCTAACAAAAAGAGGGTTCCTTCTCCTGGAAGTCAGTAATGCTTAAGATCCCAACTGGGGGATGATTTGCAAAAAAGGATTGGGTTGCAGTGTTACAATGATTACCAAATTTACAACTCAATATGTATGGACCATAAAGATATCATTAAAACCATGAAACATACTTGTTGGTTAAAACATTTTCATACATTTATTAGAATAAGTCTTAAGTGGTAGTATCTACAGATCATATACACAATTTTATTCACACATTTAAAAAAGTTTTCCAAGGAATAATTAAAAAACATTTAAACCTTCACTGATTTGGTACTTCAACATAAACATTACAAAATCATATTCATAAAGCAATGAATTGTTGCAAGAACGAAATTGTCGACGCGGCGTTTCGGTGCATTTTTCTATTCTGCACCTTCTTCAAGGACTCGTTCACAGCTTAATATTTTCCAGGTTAGGTCTTTCCTGGTTTCGTTGCTATAGGTTTTTATGAGCACGTATCCCTCTGCTCATGTTGCTTTCATTCTTTTCTACTTATATCTATGATGTGTAGAAAAACTTTCCTCGGGTTTTGAAGAAAATGGACCAACTTCAATCCGATCCTATTTCCTTGATCTTTGTAGTGGTTGGGGGGACGCCTCTGGAAGCTACCTTATGCTGTTCCTTCCTCCACTTTCACTCTGTGTAGATAGGAATCTTTTTTTACGGTTAACTCTTGCATGTATTCATCATGGAATCAAGGGTCACTTTCTTTAGGCTTTTTTTAAAAATTAGCTGTTCACTTTCTAGCTGGTAGCTGATCTGCGTGGCGTCCTCCTCCTCCCAAGGTTAGTTTCGAAACTAACTAGCTTCCAGAGGCGTCCCCCCAACCACTACAAAGATCAAGGGAATAGGATCGGATTGAAGTTGGTCCATTTTCTTCAAAACCCGAGGAAAGTTTTTCTACACATCATAGATATAAGTAGAAAAGAATGAAAGCAACATGAGCAGAGGGATACGTGCTCATAAAAACCTATAGCAACGAAACCAGGAAAGACCAAACCTGGAAAATATTAAGCTGTGAACGAGTCCTTGAAGAAGGTGCAGAATAGAAAAAAGCACCGAAACGCCGCGTCGACAATTTCGTTCTTTCAACAATTCATTGTTTTATGAATATGATTTTGTAATGTTTATGTTGAAGTACCAAATCAGTGAAGGTTTAAATGTTTTTTAATTATTCCTTGGAAAACTTTTTTAAATGTGTGAATAAAATTGTGTATATGATCTGTAGATACTACCACTTAAGACTTATTCTAATAAATGTATGAAAATGTTTTAACCAACAAGTATGTTTCATGGTTTTAATGATATCTTTATGGTCCATACATATTGAGTTGTAAATTTGGTAATCATTGTAACACTGCAACCCAATCCTTTTTTGCAAATCATCCCCCAGTTGGGATCTTAAGCATTACTGACTTCCAGGAGAAGGAACCCTCTTTTTGTTAAACTGTTTCAAGCTTAACATGGACAAGACAGATGTACTCATCTTTGAAAATAACACCTTGCCATGGAATGAAGGATGGTGGTCTGCTGAACTTGGCCCATCCCCCGCCTCGACAGACAATGCCCACAACCTCTGCATCATCTTGAACAGCAAGCTATCGATGAAGAAACAGGAAAACACAATCTCATTTGTCTGCTTCCACACTCTACGCATGCTCCGCAAGGACTTTAGGTGGCTCCCAGTCAACACCAGAAGGACCGTCATGCAGGCCCTCATCACCAGCAGGCTAGTCTAGGGGAACACACTCTGCGTAGGAATCACCACGCACTTCGTGAAGAGACTACTGACAATACAAAACTCAGCAGTTAGACTGATCCTCGACCTCCTGAGATGAAACCCTACCTCGAGAAGTGACACTGGCTCCCGATTCAGAAGAGATGCCAGTTCAAGATGTTGACCCACGCATACAAAGCCCTACACAACAAGGAACTAGCACACATAACAAATGCATGACCTTTCACCAACCACCCAGACAACTACAATCTGCCTCCTCTTCCTCAGACACCCCCTGGATCCACTGAGGCAACAGTGGAGGATGATCCTTCTCACACCTGGCGGCTAAAGCTTGGAATGACTTTACCCAACACTGCAGGACCACCTCATTGCTCCAGCAACACAACAAAGGACTCAAGACCTGGCTGTTCGAATGAACAGATCACCATGCAGCAGCTATCAAGCGAGCAACTCCAGCGCCATAAGACTCTCACAGGTGATTTGCTGTTCTTCACAAATCCTTGATTGAAAATTCCACTGGTGGATAGTCAATGTGCAAATGATTCAAAACACTTTATGGGTTAAAGGGTGTGTGTTTGGAGACTTTTGGGAACCCTATAAAAGTTACACATCTACTCAATTAAAATGTTCTTTGGAGGAAGCCTACGAGGAGTTGATTTTGAAATTTTCAAAATATATTTTGAAATTGGGACCCAAGTCTTTACTATTAAGAGCCTATTGAAAGCGCATACTCATCACTTTTTGGTCAGGTGTTGACGATCAGCTTAACAGCCAGGTCTTCTACTTTCAATATCTGCAACTCAGTCACCTCATTGAAAGAGGCACTGCGCTGTCAAACAGCACAAATAAGTTGCTCTACTTTTTGTGCACGTTAAATGCAGATACACGAAAATGGCACAAATATGATCAAATGCTATTGCAGTGCATGTGCATGGGAAATTGGTGCCACGTGTAAAGCAAAGCACTTATGAAATGTGACACTTCTCCTATGGCATCCCCTGTGCAATGTTTGCTTGCACCTCTAGATAGGGGCACGAGTGACCCCATCTGTTCTAACCAACATGAAGCGCTGCCCTCGTATCATTGAAAAAGGCTGGGGTGGCAAATCATCTTACAGCACCATGCTGGTGGCAAGGTGAAAACACACTGCAAATCAATCTGTAGTTTACAAAGTATTTGCAATAATGAACATGCAGATGAAGAATCAGAATGTGCCTAAAACTTACTCTTGTCTCCAGCAGACGCCGGAGTAGATTGGCTTGTGCCCAAAACGCATCCTGGAATTTGATGCAACAGAGGTAAAAAGAGCCAAGCAGTGGCGGATAGAGGGAGACAGATGAAGGCACACTGATACAGACAGAAAAATAGAGGCAGACATAGATAGACAGACAGACAAAGCTAGAGATATATAAAAAGGGACACTGATAGGAAAAATTGGTATGTCTAGGCAGAGGCAGAGACAGATATGTAAAGGCAGATGTGTACACTTAGGTAGGTAGATAGCGCAGGTACTGTGCAACACTGGTCACAATTCACTTCAACTTGCCTTTCCTGTAACCAGCTTGCGGAGCCATTTTTCACACAAGGCCTCAACATAGTTGACCAGAAGGTGTAGCCCAGTCACATGGCCTGACACTCTGGTTCACGGTTTCCTGAATCAACTTGTAGGTTAATTTTCACCACTCAACATGCTAAAGATGTAACAACTTAAAGCACAAAATCCATCAAGATACCCAGTAGCTACTGGACAGCACAGGTCTACACCTAGATCAAGACAGAGACCAATGGAATAGACAAAGGTGTGTAAAGAGCTGTAAGTACATACATAACACCAGGGTGCTCCAGCAGTCACCCTGCAGCACAGGTCACAAGACCCGCTGTTCTGAGCCACCATGACTCCAATGAGGCTACAGAGCCATTTTTTACCCCATGGACAACTGCAAAGGTCCAACCACATGCACCAAACAAAATACTAGTGTACATCAGCAGTTACAGCATGGCCCCAGTGTTATATTGTTTTTCGGGGTTACCATTTACCGCATAAATAATGATGATTCATATTTTCCTTTCTTTGACACAAAAATGCATATATTTTTCCTGCTGGAGCAAAGGGTTTGTGTGTATATGTATATATATATATATATATATATATATATATATATATATATATATATATATATATATATATATATATATATATATATATATATATATATATATATATATATATATATATATATATATATATATATATATATATATATACATACATACATACATATATATATATATATATATATATATATATATATATATATATATATATATATATATATATATATATATATATATATATATTCAACAAAAGTGCCTAAAGCTTCGAGGCACTTTTGTTGAACTTATTATACGCAGCAGTCCTGTCGTGGGGGTGGCACCATCTTCAGCTGAGAAAGCATAATCATTGCCAGCTGTTAGAGGCTTTGGTTTTGAACTGTTTAAAACCGGGAAGCACTCTGCTCAATATGCAAAACGAAGCCGGCAAAATTGCTCTGAAACCTACTAAAGGACTTTAATATTGCTTTGAATGTAAAGAGACACTCAACTCATTGAAAGCTTTTATTTTCGCTCGTATTTTGGAACTTCTACGTCCATCATGCACTAATTTGATTCTGCTCTCGAACACACGCCCACTGGGGGCGAGCATGTAAATAAAACCGGAAATACTGGTAAATACGAGCCTCAGTGTGTCTTTTAAGCAGCCCTGGAAGAAGAGGTTTATGGCCTTGAAACGCGTTGGCAGAGATAAACAAGTTGGAGCAAAAATTGCAGGTTGCATCAGAATGCCGGATGGCTGAGCATTGTTGAGTGCCATCTCAAAGCTTTGGGCACTTTTGTTGAACATATATATATATATTTATATATATATATATATATATATATCGTGTATTCCGCCATCCCGCCTGTCTTGGAGGTAACAATCCGTCAGGCAAAGCACCACTCGGACACGGACCAGTAAGGTTTCTTATTTATTTAGTGCAGAAAAACAGTCTATGACGTTTCGGCTCCCACGAGCCTTGTTCACATGACAATGTTTGTTTGTCGGTGTTCACCTTTTAAAGTGCCAGTGATAGGTGATTAGTTGCACCTGTGAAGCTCTGAAGCATAGACATGGAAAATATACTCGATGAAATGTTTTAAATAAACTTATTCAGCTCCGATATTTTGGTGGGAGGCAACAGTTAAAATATCAGTCAAATACCAATATACTGTCAGATCTCAGATAGTGTTTACACATATGTTAACAAAGAATTAATATATAAGAGGCTCACTATTTTGATTGCAACAATATTTTTCATACAAATAAATATTTGTGTACATGTGGATAATCATTCACTATATATTGACTCCGTATACATTCCTAGTGAAGCACTCTTTTTGCTAAATCAAAAAAGTTTTTGGTCCTCTGCATAATAATATATATATATATATATACATGTGTAAAATTATCTAATTGATGGCATTATATCATTTCATCCTGAAAATTACTTGTAAAATACATGTTTCAAATTTTACATTTTTTACACTGTAGGGTATCACATATCGTAAATCAAATTGGAGACTGTCAATAATAAAGTACAAGTGCTATTATTTGGTATTATACCAAATTGTGCAAATACGCTCATCTATTGTGCAAATTACGCAATTAAATGTGCAAAAAACCGCATGTTGTGCAATATTTTGTATTATTTTGATCTTCTAACTATGACAGTCCTAATTCCAACACTTATTTATATGATGAATAACAAATACCCCATCCAATGGATAGTGAAAAAATGGATGCTAATGTGCATCTTGCCACCCTGTACGTCCTAGTTAATGATCTTGCCTGTTGACCTGATTACATATTGTTTTCCATAGTCTTTTTCAGTAATAGAAAGTGAAACAAATATATGAATATATTTTAGTATAATGAATAATACTGATCGATTGACTGGAATTTAGGATCCATCACAATCTGAATATTTTCTATTTGTGCGCCCCAAAAAAACAATTTAGTAATTTCATATAGTTTACAACATCCTCAGATTGAAGAAAACTGAAATTGATCAAATCTACTCTTTCTCCACTTAATGTGCCCATAATCTTTTCCCTCTTGGAATTTATGTATGGGAACAACCATGTGGATAATTCCTGCTGCTTTTAAAGGTAACACTTATAATTAATTCAGGGTAAGCATGTGTATAAATCCTCCGTAATGTTGAGGCCCATTGGTGACTTTGTATTGAGGAGTAAGATATATTTGGTCTCCAATTTCCTCAACTTTGCATCCCTATCTCCCCCTCTCTTGCTGTTCATAATTGAATCAATCACCCAGTATCTAAGTTGGGTATTGTCACTGTGGTGGCATTCTTCTACGTCCATCATGCACTAATTTGATTCTGCTCTCGAACACACGCCCACTGGGGGCGAGCATGTAAATAAAACCGGGAATACTGGTAAATACGAGCCTCAGTGTGTCTTTTAAGCAGCCCTGGAAGAAGAGGTTTATGGCCTTGAAACGCGTTGGCAGCGATAAACAAGTTGGAGCAAAAATTGCAGGTTGCATCAGAATGCCGGATGGCTGAGCATTGTTGAGTGCCATCTCGAAGCTTTGGGCACTTTTGTTGAACATATATATATATATATAGAGAGAGAGAGAGAGAGACTGAAATGACATATTTGCAAATGAAACGGTTTTCATACGATGCATAAAATGTGTTTATTAATGTGTTTTAGTGTTTTAGTTATGCCATATTCTCATGCAATTTATTTAACAACAAGGGGTGATGATGGACAGAGTTTCTGAATTAAGCAGACCACTCTTACCCAGTCAAGAGATCAGGACTAGATCCAACACCGTTTTTTAGCTCACTGCACCATCCCAGTTCAGAACCTGGCTACATGCAAATTAGTCTGTTCCTGTCCCAGTGCATGATGGGAACAGGGCAAACCAAACTACCAAGCCAATTCTTACACTGGGAAGGAAACAAGCTTCCGGGGACCGGTTTCTGGCATTTCAGCCGTCGTCGGCCCGGCTTGCTTGAATCCTGATGGTGCAATGAGCAAGGGACTCACATCTGAGTATACCCTTCCACGCCTAGGGTGGACAAAATATTTAACAACAAGGGGTGGTGATGGACAGAGTTTCTGAATTAAGCAGAATACTCTCACCCAGTCAAGAGATCAGGGCTAGATCCAACACCGTTTTTTAGCTCACTGCACCATCCCAGTTCAGAACCTGGCTATATGCAAATTAGTCTGTTCCTGTCCCAGTGCATGATGGGAACAGGGCAAACATATAGCCAGGTTCTGAGCTGGGATGGTGCAGTGAGATACATAACGGTGATGGATCAAGCCCTGATCTTTGGACTGGGTAAGAGTGGTCTGCTTAATTCAGACACTCTGTTCATCACCACCCCCCTTTTCTGAATCGTTTTTGGCCACTATAGGTGTGGCAGGGTATACTCAGACATGAGTCCCTTTCTCACTGCACCATCAGGATTCAAGCAAGCCGGGCCGAAGAAGGCTGAAATGCCAGAAACCGGTCCCCGGTAGCTTGTCTCATTTCTGGTGAAGAATTGGCTTGGTAGTTTAGTCTGCCCTGTTCCCATGATGCACTGGGCCAGGGACAGACTGATTTGCATATAGCCAGGTTCTGTGCTGGGATGGTGCAGTGAGATAAATAACGGTGATGGATCAAGCCCTGATCTTTGGACTGGGTAAGAGTGGTCTGCTTAATTCAGACACTCTGTTCATCACCACCCCCCTTTTCTGAATCTTTTTTGGCCACTATAGGTGTGGCAGGGTATACTCAGACATGAGTCCCTTTCTCACTGCACCATTAGGATTCAAGCAAGCCGGGCCGAAGAAGGCTGAAATGCCAGAAACCGGTCCCCGGTAGCTTGTCTCCTTTCTGGTGAAGAATTGGCTTGGTAGTTTAGTCTGCCCTGTTCCCATGATGCACTGGGCCAGGGACAGACTGACTTGCATATAGCCAGGTTCTGAGCTGGGATGGTGCAGTGAGATGAATAACGGTGATTGATCAAGCCCTGATCTTTGGACTGGGTAAGAGTGGTCTGCTTAATTCAGACACTCTGTTCATCACCACCCCCCTTTTCTGAATCGTTTTTGGCCACTATAGGTGTGGCAGGGTATACTCAGACATGAGTCCCTTTCTCACTGCACCATCAGGATTCAAGCAAGCCGGGCCGAAGAAGGCTGAAATGCCAGAAACCGGTCCCCGGTAGCTTGTCTCCTTTCTGGTGAAGAATTGGCTTGGTAGTTTAGTCTGCCCTGTTCCCATGATGCACTGGGCCAGGGACAGACTGACTTGCATATAGCCAGGTTCTGAGCTGGGATGGTGCAGTGAGATAAATAACGGTGATGGATCAAGCCCTGATCTTTGGACTGGGTAAGAGCGGTCTGCTTAATTCAGACACTCTGTTCATCACCACCCCCCTTTTCTGAATCATATTCTCATGCAAAGCACCATTTGAAACAAGATGGATGCCATCTCTGCCACTCGCTCCTGCTTTTTCCCGCCCAATTTGACATGCAGTAGTTCATTTCTAATGATATGGTTATATTGCTTTCAATTAACTTTTCCCTGTTCTCTATGACTTTTAACGATGCCAAGGTACCTTCCACTGTGATCGCTTGTCTATTTATTCACATTTTAGGGGTGCATCAGAGTGTCCTTATGACACCCTTGCACCCTTGAAATTATTTTCAATTTGCGATTCTCAAATTGCGAATTGCAAATTGAGAATGACTTCCCAATCATTCCTATAGGCCTCCTGGCCAATAGAAATGAATGGGAAGCTATTCCTTAATTGCGATTTTGCAATTTGCTAATCACAATTAAGGAATATTAGGAATTTGCAAAAGAATTGCACATTTTTAAATACATCCCATTTTGCAATTCTCAAATAGCGATTCTCAAAAAATCGCTATTTGAGAATCGCAAACACAGATGTTGATACATCTGCACCCCAGCACTCTAGCTCATCCTTCCTTCAATTAATATTGTGAAGCCGGTCCCTCCCTTTACATGGGAAAAATCATGTTGTATACACTGAGACACCTTTAGACACCTTTAGGTAAGGGCTAACAAGGATTGGGTTTTCCCCACTCAGGTTATAGACTGATACAAACATAGGGCCACGTCTCACTGATCCTAAAGCCACTCATTACTACAGTTGTGCATAATCAAAACCACTTTCTCCACTTCATATCTTACATATCTAGTACATTTATAAAATGCAACTCCAAGTCTCAACGACGCAACCTAAACAATCTTATCAATGCACAACTTATCGCCACCCACAAATCTCAGAATATATTTGGACGTTCATGCTCATCAACAGATGCATAGCAGTTATACTAGCACCACTATCAGTGTGGATCTCATTTTAATTACAGAAGCCAGACACAAAAAAGGTGATGTCAAGAATACTTACAAAATATTCTAAACCACTGGCAATCATTCCGGGTAGAATTCCAACCCATTGTTTTTTAGCGTCTGTGTCACTCTAGACAGTTGCGCCTTTTGTAAATCATTACTGACCCTTAAAAAAGCAGTTTCAACTCAACTGCCACACACACATTTGATGTGTTGCTATGCAAGATCATAGGAGGTTACAGTGGCATAGCAATAAAATGCAAAAATGGCATCATCATCATCATCAACCCTTCATCTGCATGACACTGCACTCTCCGCCAAAGTATTGGTCCCCCCTCAAGGACGTCAGAGAAGTGAGAACAAATGTACAGGACTGCTGGTATACATAGGATCCGAGACACCCCAAGCTTCACTGCAAGTAGCTGGAAAGTAGATGGAGAATAAACAGAGACAGCATCACAAGGGAAACCTACAGAGCGGCCCTCAGGAGATACCATTTACAGATAAAAGTTGCCTGAAAAGCGAACCTCATCTGGAGACTAGATTTCTCATACACCGCCAAGGAACTCTTTAACATTGTCAGAGAATTTTCTTGTCCTGCTGCAGAAACCAACACCATCACCCCTGCTCAAGACCTCTCAGACTTCTACCACAACAAGATCTACAGCAACTTGAACCCCTAGCCCACCACAGAAGTCTATCATGGACAACCACTGCCACGACCAAAGCTAATCTTCTCACAGAATGGACACCCTTCTCCATAGAAGACACCTCAAGAATCATGAACACCAGTCATTCAGGGGGCACCATTGACCTCCGCCCACACCACATCTGCAACCTAGGAAAAAAACAGAGTAGCACCAACCTTACCGCAATCATCAACACCTCAATCCACAGCAGCGCCTTCCCAGATGACTGGGAGCATACGGAGGTCAAAGCACTCCTCAAGAAACCATGTGCAGACCCTGAGTAACTCAGCAACTACAGACCTATATTGTTCCTTCCGGTCCCGTCCAAGGTCATGGAGAAGATGACCAACAATTAATTATCCATCTACTTTGAACATAACAACCTTTTGGACTTCATCCAATCAGGCTTCAACAGCATCCACAGCACAGAAACTGCACTCTTTGCAGCAACAGATGATATTAGGACATTCATTGCCGACAGAACCCAATGCGTTAGACTTCCCCATTACACCTCTGAACGCAAGCAATTAATCTGCAGAGTCCCGAGGGATCCTCCCTCAGCCCAGCCCTGTTCAACGTCTACATGGCACCCCTCGCCCACATCATCAGAGCTGCCAACATCAACATAATCTCCTACGTAGATGACACCCAGCTAATTCTCTCCCTCATCGACAAGAACAACACTTCCAAGCACAACTTCACAAACTGCATGACCAACATGGCCAACTGGATGAAGGACAGCTGCCTCAAACTAAACATGGACAAGACAGAAATCCTAACTTTCGAAACCAGGAACTTACAGTGGGACTCCTCCCGGTGGTCAGCATAACTAGGCCCCTTGCCCACCCCCACCAACCACTCCAAAAAATCCCAGAATCATCCTGAATGGCAAGCTCGAGATGACCAAACAAAGGAATGATGTTACCTCTTCCTGCTTCATAGATCCCAGATTGCTCCATAAAGCACTTCATATGGCTCCCATTGCACACAAGACAAACAGTAACACAAGCTCTAAGAACCAGTAGATTGGACTCCGGCAATGCACTCTACGCATGCATATCCAAACATCTCACACAGACTCCAGACCACACAGAATGCTGCTGCCAGACCCATATTGGATGTCCCTCGAAGCACACACATCACTCCAGACCTAAAAGATTTTATTGGCTTCCCATTCAGAAATTCTGCCACTTCAAGCTGCTCACACACACTTACAAAGTCCACAACAACGTAAGACCTGCAAACCTCAACAACCGTCTACATTTCTACCAACCTTCCAGACCTCTACCATCAGCATCCCTCGCACAGGTCCCACACATCCACAGAAGCAAATCAGGAGGATGGGGTTTCTCCTACAGTGCAAACAAAATCTGGAAAACCCTCCAACAAGACACCAGGACCTCCACTTCTCTCCTCAATTTCCAGAAGAAGTTGAAGACCTCGCTTTTCAACTATTAGCCCTCTGGACCTACTCACCCGCTCTAGCGCCTGGATACTCTCATGAGTGATACGTTGCGCTCCACAAATCAACATAACATAACAAACTTCATCTTTAACATCTTCAAACTCATAGCCCTGCACTTTCACGACTGGCACACTTGTGGTACGTGACCTCATGACAAAAACTTTCACCCGCACAACCATCACTCTCCTCAGCAACTTCAACCTTCCAAGGAATGCTTTCATCAAGACCATGAAACAGGCTGTCCATGACCTACTGCATGCAGTCAACATGAGACAACATATCACTAAGTCAACGTAGAGAAAAGGAAGCACACTGGATCTGGTCTGCACCTCACTAACCAGTGTTATTTGTCATCCTCCACAGCCGCTCAATTTCATTTTCAACCGGAAATTCTCTCCACCAACTCACCAAGGCAAACAAAAGTTGTCAAAAATACTTAGCAGATTCTTCAAAACTTTCTCTTGAGACATCTTCCATCCCTTCTCTCCCAGTCTATCTGTCCCACTCTCTGACTGTGCCTCGCTCTCTCTATCTCACCTTAGAAGCCTGTATCTCCCTTCTCTTTCTCCCTATCTCTCTGTCTTCTGCCTCTCCCTGTCTTTCAAGGTCTGTCTCTGTCTTTCTCTCTTTTAACAGAATAGTTGACAGATTAAGTTCAGGGGGACTTATCTCTCTCTTTTGGTTTTCTCTCCCTGTCTTATTTGACTCCATAACCCCCTATCTTTTTCTGTCTCTTATAGTCTCCTTCTCTCTACCTGTCTTTCTATCTCTCTTTGTCTTTATCTCATCTTTACCCTCTTCCTCTGCCTCTTATTGTCTCTATCTCCCATCTCTCACTGTCTTTCTCTTTCTTTTTTCTCATTCTCTCTTTCTTTGTTTCTCTCTGTTCGTCTCTCCCACTCTCTATTTCCCTTGTCTTCGCTGTCTCTCCCTCTCCCTCTCACTATCTTGTCTCTCTCTGCCTCTCCCTATGTTTTTTCATCTAGCCTAGTCTTTCCTGGCCTCTCTCTCTCTTTTTCCATGTCTGGCTTTCTCCCTTTCTCACTCACAGCCTTTCTATGCCCCTCCCTCCTTGTCTTTCACTTCTCTATTTCTCCCCTCTCTCTCTCTCGGTCTATTCTTATCTATCTCCTTTCGTATTACTCTTACTGTCAGTGATGTATACTTTTCAGCTCGTGCTCTCTCTGCCTAGTATCTCCCTATGTCTACGTCTTTCACTGTCTGTTCCTGTCTTACTACGTCAGTCAGTGTCTTTCTCTCTTTGCGTGTTGTTACCATATCTCTCTGTCCCCGCTCTCTCTCTCACTCTCTCCCTCTCTCCCTCTCCCCACGTTTTTCCCTAACTTCTCTGTTTCTCCCTATCTTTCATTTTTTATCTTGCTAGTTCTCTTTCTTCCTGTCTCTCCCCCACCTGTCCCTACTTTTGCTATTCTTAAAAAATTGGACCCAATACACCCGTTCGGGTGCTCAGTTACATATAAACTGAAAAGCTTCGGCCCTGACACGCCGAGAATGGCCTTGTCACAGTCCGGCTTCCGAGCCAAACACAGCACCGAGACCGCACTTATCGCAGCAACAGACGACATTCGAACTCTACTGGACAATGGAGACAAAGTCGCCCTCATCCTCCTCGACCTCTCCGCTGCCTTCGACACAGTCTGTCATAGCACTCTCCTGCAACGCCTCAGAAACGTCGGAATCCAAGGAATAGCACTGGAATGGACCACCTCGTTCCTCACCGGAAGAACCCAGAGAGTCCGCCTCCCACCATTCAAGTCAGAGGCCTCTGAAGTCATCTGCGGCGTGCCACAAGGATCGTCACTCAGCCCCACCCTCTTCAACGTATACATGAGCCCCCTCGCGACCATCGCACGCCAACACAACCTCAACATCATCTCCTACGCGGACGACACTCAACTGATCCTCTCACTCACCAAAGACCCTAACACCGCCAAAACCAACCTACACGAAGGAATGAAAGAAGTAGCCGAGTGGATGAAGCACAGCCGTCTGAAACTGAACTCAGACAAAACAGAAGTCCTCATGTTAGGCGCCTCCCCCTCCGCCTGGGATGACTCTTGGTGGCCAGAGGCCCTTGGAAAAGCACCCATCCCGACGGACCACGCACGGAACCTGGGCGTCATCCTGGACTCCTCACTCTCGATGACCAGACAAGTCAACGCCGTCTCATCATCTTGCTTCAACATTCTTCGCATGCTCAAAAAAACATTTCGCTGGATCCCCACCGAAACTAGAAAAACGGTCACCCACGCACTGGTCACAAGCCGCCTGGACTACGGAAACACCCTATACGCCGGTACCACCGCAAAACTCCAGAAACACATCAGCCAGACTCATACTAGACATCCCGCGTAAAGAACACATCTCTGGTCACCTGAAAAACCTCCACTGGCTCCCCGTAAATAAGAGGATTACTTTCCGCCTCCTAACCCACGCACACAAAGCACTTTACGAAATTGGACCCGAATGCCTCAACACACGACTGTCCTTCTACACCCCCTCCCGTCAGCTACGATCCTCCAACCAAGCCCTTGCCATTGTACCTCGCATCAACAAAACAACGATGGGTGGCAGATCCTTCTCCTACCTGGCAGCTAAAACCTGGAACTCACTTCCCACTCACCTTCGCCTTACTCAGAACCACCTAGCATTCAGAAAGCAACTCAAAACTTGGATATTCGACAAGTAATTCCCCACCCTTTCTCAAGCGCCTTGAGACCCTATGGGTATGTAGCGCGCTATATAAATCCCTTGACTTGACTTGACTTGCAAAGCTTCGGCTGAGAATGGCCTCGCCCGTCCCTAATGATGTCAAGCCATCGGCTGGGGCTGGACGGCCAGAAGTGACTGTTTTGGGGTGCTTCCTTTATTCGCATCTGCAGAGACAGTAGACGCCTCATTTTTCAAAACCCTCACTAGCGACAAATCCCAAGAGAAAACCTGATAAATGTAGAAACAGCAAACGTGTACATTAGTTCAATTAGAATGTTTTGAGATGACAGTGAAAACGAAGAGCTCGTTTTGAAAAAATGAAAGCTTATAACAGGGCTGAAAAACGAAGATTTCAAAAACAGAACAAGACATTATTCAAAAATCAAGAAAGGTATTAAAGAATAGGTACCAGAGCTGACACTGGAAAATGCCTCAGGTGATGAGATGAGTATGGAGGCCGTGACATGGGTAGCTTTGCAGGCGGAAAAACAATCACAGCAGGTGAGCAAAGGCCACCGAGAAGGAGGCAAGGAAATTAAGCCGTTTATGACCTAATATCAGGGTCAAATATTTTGCAACATATAAATGAGAGAAAAAATACAAAGATATCACCTATAAAAACAGCGGGCAAAATATCGACATTACATAATTAAATATATATATATATATATTCCGCTCACTATTTCGGGTTGCTTTGCCAGAAATTACAGCACTCAGGAGAGTAAATCATCAGTCGGCAAGTTTATTTTCAGGAACCGCACAAACACGTTTCGGCGTACTGCCTTCGTCAGTGTCAATGACACTTAGTAATTGACATGTTTATAAAGTTTCTTGACATTGATGGACATAGACAAAGGGCAAAACCTCTCTGAGACACTATAGGCTTCATCTTATAGTGTGCATGAATGACATAACATTGCCAATACGTTGTTGTTAAACTCCACCTACAGATAGGCTTTTTACTGCCTGCAATCAGAGGGTACACATTATTTGCCCTATTAAGATATCAAGTCATACAGCCGTGGATCGGCAAATGTCCTATGTCATGCAGTCCCCTTTATACGTGTCATTTATAAACCATCGACCGAGCGAAAAGCAAAACATTTTAGTTCATCTGGTCCAAAAACATTCAACAGGCTCACAGATCAATGAAATGGATCATATATATATATATATATATATATATTTATATATATATATATACACACACACACACACACACATATATAAATACAAAATAGAATGCAGATATTTTGTCCACTCTATTTTTAACTTACATTTTTAAAATTTTGAAATGTATCTCTACGTTTTCTTTAGTACATTTGTTTCTGAATTTTTTATATTTTTTTATTTTCATTCAAATAGCTTTAAACAACATAACAATGTAAATTGTAAATGTAAATTCCTTCAAATAACTTTCAATACATATATATTTATATATTTATAGTCATGTGATCAAGGCAGGGATCTGCCGAAACGCGTCGTGAGTGTTTTTGGTGGCGTTTTAAGACAATAAACTAAGTAGCACCAAGTTGTGTCTGCCTCGTCTTCTTATGCGAATCCGGCTGGAGTTTGTGGTTGGAGCGATCGTTATTGGAAAATACATATATATATATATATATATATATATATATATACATACATACATATATATATATATATACTACTGAATAAGAACTCATGTACAACACAAGCATGTCCTCTGATCCCATCAGATCAGTCCACCGATCTGACACATTGCTCACTCCATACTGGAACACTTAATTCTTAGGGCACTAGACCCACAAGTCTCAGTTCTCCAAGCATCTTTGCAAAACCACATTAGCACATTAGCACAATTGCTCAGTCTGCTACTTGCTTTTATTTTAATCTTTGAACTTTTGCACAAAGATGATTTAAATGTGACCAAATATTTATTTTCTTTATGTCTATGAATCCACAATTGTAACTGTACCTTTAAAAGACTTGTAAATGGAGGCGGAGGTCATGTGACCAAGACCACGGACGTGGTCAAAACGCGTCGTACTTGTCTGCAACTTGAATAAACTTACCTGCTTAATTGATTGTGTGGGCTACAGCGATCTGTTCCCCTGGATTTCGATTCCTGTGGAATACATATATATATTTATCTGAAAATAACACCCTTACGGGAATAGAGTGACGCATAAATTGTGGAAAAAAGAAGCAGAGAACTCTGGGTAGTTAAGTTTAGGTGAAGAACAGTTCCTGTATAGCACACCAGCGGCACTCTGAATTTGCTCACCTCAAATGTCTGCTGGTCTATCAAAGTTTTTAAGTATAGGATTAGCACAGGGCTATCCACACCACAATGGAAAGGGACAAAGTATTTTGCCATTTCCACAGCAAAGTTTTTAAGCATAGGATTAGCACAGTGCTACCCATGCCGAGCTGTAAAATGACAAAAGCTTTTACTACTCCAGGCACAGTATTACAGCTTTGAATTGATAAAATGCCAACCTGAAATGAATAAAAGCAACCACTGGCACCAGTTTCACTATCATCATAGTTCTTCAGGTTTAGCTTTTACCAGACACAAAGGACAACCCAGTATAAGTCAAAACAATACCCTTCCAGAGAAGCCTGGGGAGGTCCCAAGGTTAGGAGGTGGCAAAAGACTTTGCTCCTTTCTATCACGCCGTGGATGCACTGTGCTAATCCTATGCTTAAAAACTTTAGTAGACATTTGAAGGGAGCAAATTCAGAGTCTCCCTGGTGTTGTAGGGTGCGCTATACAGGAGCTGCTCTCCACCTAAATTTGGGAACTACCCAAAGCTCTCTTGAAGCAAAACACGTGTCAGGGGTTGCTTTTATTCAAATCAGGTTGGCTTTGTTGTTATTTTACCAATTCAAAGCAGTTATACTGTGCCTGGAGTGGTAGAACGATTCAGAAAAGGTGGTGGTGATGAACAGAGTGTCTGAATTAAGCAGACCACTCTTACCCAGTCCAAAGATCAGGGCTTGATCCATGACCGTTTTTTAGCTCACTGCACCATCCCAGCTCAGAACCTGGCTACATGCAAATTAGTCTGACCCTGGCCCAGTGCATCATGGGAACAGGGCAGACCAAACTAACAAGCCAATTCTTATACTGGGAAGGAAACAAGCTACCGGGGACCGGTTTCTGGCATTTCAGCCGTCTTCGGCCCGGCTTGCTTGAATCCTGATGGTGCAATGAGCAAGGGACTCACATCTGAGTATACCCTTCCACGCTTATGGTGGACAAAAACGATTCAGAAAAGGGGGTGGTGATGAACAGAGTGTCTGAATTAAGCAGACCACTCTTACCCAGTCCAAAGATCAGGGCTTGATCCATCACCGTTTTTTAGCTCACTGTACCATCGCAGCTCAGAACCTGGCTACATGCAAATTAGTCTGACCCTGGCCCAGTGCATCATGGGAACAGGGCAGACCAAACTACCAAGCCAATTCTTATACTGGGAAGGAAACAAGCTACCGGGGACCGGTTTCTGGCATTTCAGCCGTCTTCGGCCCGGCTTGCTTGAATCCTGATGGTGCAATGAGCAAGGGACTCACATCTGAGTATACCCTTCCACGCTTATGGTGGACAAAAACGATTCAGAAAAGGGGGTGGTGATAAACAGAGTGTCTGAATTAAGCAGACCACTCTTACCCAGTCCAAAGATCAGGGCTTGATCCATTACCCCTTTTCTGAATCGTTTTTGGCCACTATAGGTGTGGCAGGGTATACTCAGACATGAGTCCCTTTCTCACTGCACCATCAGGATTCAAGCAAGCCAGGCCGAAGACGGCTGAAATGCCAGAAACCGGTCCCCGGTAGCTTGTCTCCTTTCTGGTGAAGAATTGGCTTGGTAGTTTAGTCTGCCCTGTTCCCATGATGCACTGGGCCAGGGACAGACTGATTTGCATATAGCCAGGTTCTGAGCTGGGATGGTGCAGTGAGATAAATAACGGTGATGGATCAAGCCCTGATCTTTGGACTGGGCAAAAGTGGTCTTCTTAATTCAGACACTCTGTTCATCACCACCCCCTTTTCTGAATCGTTTTTGGCCACTATAGGTGTGGCAGGGTATACTCAGACATGAGTCCCTTTCTCACTGCACCATCAGGATTCAAGCAAGCCGGGCCGAAGACGGCTGAAATGCCAGAAACCGGTCCCCGATAGCTTGTCTCCTTTCTGGTGAAGAATTGGCTTAGTAGTTTAGTCTGCCCTGTTCCCATGATGCACTGGGCCAGGGACAGACTGATTTGCATATAGCCAGGTTCTGAGCTGGGATGGTGCAGTGAAGTGAGATAAATAACGGTGATGGATCAAGCCCTGATCTTTGGACTGGGTAAGAGTGGTCTGCTTAATTCAGACACTCTGTTCATCACCACCCCCTTTTCTGAATGGAGTGGTAGAAGGCGTTTGTCATTTTACAGCTTGGCGTGGATAGCAATTGTGCTAATCCCATGCTTAAAGACTTTGCTGTAGAAAAGGCAAAATACTTTTTCCCTTTCTAGCCTGGCGTGGATGGCACTGTGCTAGTCCTATGCTTAACAACTTTGATAGAAAAGCAGACATTTGAGTTGAGCAAATTCAGACTGTCGCTGTTACTGGTATATATATATATATATATATATTACCTACTGGCGGTCGCCAGTAGGTATATATAGTTAGGATTTTTTCTCTATGGGATTTTTGAAAATTCTATGTCTAATAACTTTGGCGTTTGTGGACGGAATTGGCTGAAATTTTCAGGAAAATTGAACATTTTGTTTCTGAGCAGCCCCTGACAATTTGGGGGGGTTTCATCAAGGGGGGGCTGAGAAAAAAGGGGGGTCTCAAAACGCGTTTTTCCCATGTTAATTTCCATAGGGCGGTTGGCCTCACTTTTAGCTCGAACCGCTGAATGGATTTGCACGAAACTTGGCAAAATTGTAGGGACTGTTAGCCCGATGTGCCTTTGCTAGGTCTCAATATATGTGCTCCAGTGGATTTTGAGTAATTTAGGTTCAAAAAAAGATATATATCTGGGCGGAGCCTAACCACACATCTGATCTGATTGGCTGTCAGCACTTCATCCAAGAAGTGTTGGCAGCCATCTTGGGACCAATATACATGATAGCACCTCATTAAAAAGCATTGTAGTTAATAGAGGGTTTTAGGACTTTAGTTACATTATAAATCATTTGTTGATGGTACCATACTCGTTTTAGGAATTGTGGTGGGTTCTAAGGTGATTTTACCATGTGAAAAAACCTTCTGCTGTGATATCATGAATATTGTTTGAAAGAAAACTAATATCTCATGATTTTCCCACAGTGGTTTGGAAGGGGATCTATAAGCTAAACTGAAAGCATATTTTCTGTAAATTCACATTATCTTTCTCAGTCATGTAAAAATGAAGTCTGACATTCTCAGTAAAACATGTACATCCAACAAGGACAGAGACTGTCAGTTGATTCCTTTGTGTTCTACTGCACCCTCCTAGAGTGTACTAAAGAACAACTAGAGCGCTAACAGTCCTACTTATTACAAAGGTATGGCACACCTGAAGCCATCTTGATTGGAATAAAGTGGTAACTCTTAAAACATTTAATTTAAAAAGAAACAACATGAGGGGGTATATTTTGCCATAGAAAGTATGATTAGTGCTGCAGAATGAAAAATTAGGGCACATTTTGAGTGACTTCTCAAATCCTTTTCTATTTCATTAAAACATTCTGACATGCAGTCTCCCAAAATGGCCACCAGAGACAAAAGAGCCCAAATGTAGCCCAAATATCACCCAGATGTAGCCCAAGTATAGCCCAATGACAGAATGTCCCAGAATGTTCTAAAGAACAACTAGAGCGCTAACAGTCCTACTTATTACAAAGGTATAGCACACCTGGAGCCATCGTGATGGGAATAAAGTGGTAACTCTTAAAACATTTAATTTAAAAAGGAACAAAATGAGGGGGTATATTATGCAATAGAAGGTATTATTAGTGCTGCAGAAAGAAAAATTAGGGCACATTTTGAGTGACTTTTCAAATCCTCTTCTATTTCATTAAAAAATTCTGACATGCAGTCTCCCAAAATGGCCACCAGAGACAAAAGAGCCCAAATGTAGCCCAAATATCACCCAGATGTAGCCCAAGTATAGCCCAATGACAGAATGTCCCAGAGTGTTCTAAAGAACAACTAGAGCGCTAACAGTCCTACTTATTACAAAGGTATGGCACACCTGAAGCCATCTTGATTGGAATAAAGTGGTAACTCTTAAAACATTTAATTTAAAAAGGAACAAAATGAGGGGGTATATTTTGCCATATGAATTATGATTAGTGCTGCAGAAAGAAAAATTAGGGCACATTTTGAGTGACTTCTCAAACCCTCTTCAATTTCATTAAAAAATTCTGACATACAGTCTCCCAAGATGGCCACCAGAGACAAAAGAGCCTAAATGTAGCCCAAATATCACCCAGATGTACCCCAAGTATAGCCCAATGACAGAATGTCCCAGAGTGTTCTAAAGAACAACTAGAGCGCTAACAGTCTTACTTATGACAAAAGTATGGCACACCAGAAGCCATCTTGATTGGAATGAAGTGGTAAGTCTGAAAACACTCAATTTAAAAAGGAACAACATGAGGGGGTTAATTTTGTCATAGAAAGTATGATTAGTGCTTCAGAAAGAAAAATTAGGGATCATTTTGAGTGACTTCTCAAATCCTCTTCTATTTCATTAAAAAAAATTCTGACATGCAGACTGAAACATGCACTTTGAATACCAGCAGCAGACGTCCCTGGTGAGCAGTAGCTTTACTACAGTGATCTAATGTGCAACTAGAGTGCTAACATTCAGAATTTATGGCAAATGTGTGACACATCTGAATGCCTTCTTGATGGAACCAAAGTAAACAAGCATTGAAAATGCAATAGATCTCGCCCTCGTTTAAGTTAAAGCCATTCTGTTTGTAATGAGGTGGCTTTTTAGCTTTGCTTTTATTAGTGTTTTTTCAACTTTCATGTAAATAACATGCATCTGTATGCATATAAGTATATGTATGCATGCATTTATGTTTGTATTTATATAGATATACAGATGATATATGTTTATATATGTATGTATATATATATATTCACTGAAAAAACCATAGGCTATAGACCATATATAGTTAGGAATTAGCATTTACAAAACCTTGAAAATTCACTGAAAAAACCATAGGTTATAGACCATATATAGTTAGGAATTAGCATTTACAAAACCTTGAAAATTCACTGAAAAAACCATAGGTTATAGACCATATATAGTTAGGAATTCGCATTTACAAAACCTTATTTTACTCACACAAAACCATTGAAATTCCATATATAGTTAGTTGCACTAACTATATATCGTGCACCCGCAATCCACTGCTGATGATGTCACATATTACATCATTCATGACATGGTCAGTGACATCACTGATGACATCTCAAATGACATCACTGATGACATCACTGATGACAACATCCAGGGACTGTATGTTTCTGTAAAGTTAAAATATGTCTTACATATTGAAGAATGAGTGGATGTATAAGTGTCTGGATGAAGGATTTAGTAGGTGCATGACTGACTGTATGATTGAGTGATTAAATGTGTCTCACTGAGTGCATGGGTTAGTGACTAAACTGTCTTAATTTGTGCATCATTATGTCTGTTGTTCTGTAAACTGTTGCATGTGTTGATAAGTAGCTATATGAGTAACTATATGGGTTATTGATTGGTTGCCCAAGTATTTGTATGGGAGACTGAGTGTGTGTGTGGGTGGCTGGGAGGTTTATGACTCTGTGCATAGATGTGTGAGCAGTTGATTCACTAGATGTATGGTTTCAAAAGTGCATGTGGAAACAGCTGTATGGGCGGTTGACTGTGTGCATGAGTGTATTGGTGAGTGAATGGATATCTCAGTGCTACATGTCAAAGTAAGTACATATGTAAAACACAGTACATGTGAGAGTTGACATATATAAATAACTGTGCATAAGAGCCAGTGAATGTGTGAGTGGCTGTATGGATCATTGTCAACTTGTATCAGGGATTGTATAAGAGAGTAAATATGTGTTAGTATATGTTTGAATAAGTAAAGTTTGTATAACTGTATAGTTGAGGAAATGGAGGTGTGATTGATTCTTTGCATGACTAACTAGGTGTGTGAGTAACTCCATGGATGAGTGACAGTCTGTGAGTGTCTGTTTACACTGATTGTATCTAAGGTTATATTAGAGTCTGAAGAGGTTCATCGTATTATCACATGAATGATATCATCAGTTATGTGATCAGTAATGTTAAATGAGATGTCATCAGTGATGTCATTTGAGATGTCATCAGTGATGTCATCAGTGATGTCACTGACCATGTCATGAATGATGTAATATGTGACATCATCAGCAGTGGATTGCGGGTGCACGATATATAGTTAGTGCAACTAACTATATATGGAATTTCAATGGTTTTGTGTGAGTAAAATAAGGTTTTGTAAATGCGAATTCCTAACTATATATGGTCTATAACCTATGGTTTTTTCAGTGAATATATATATATATATATATATATCCCATTTGAAAGTCTCCGAACAGGGAGCCTTTAACCCTTTAGAGCGGCCTCTAGACGGGGACGGAGGGGCCCGTTAAATCCGAACCTCGAAAGCAACAAGAAAAGAGGCCCATGTCATGAGGAAAGCTATTTATTCCAAGGAAATGCCGCATGCAAGCTCCCATAGTCCAACATGTTTTGGGGTCTTCATCAGCCTTGATCACGGACAGGAAGAAATGATAAAGTGCTTCCGTGCTGGCATTTAAATATTTTAAAGTCACGTGGCTGTTAAGTGCCTCCAATTACCACAATGCACCACCACAGGTATCGGTAAGTTTGTGTGTTCAAAGGGCAATGCTTCAGTTAAATGAATAGTTCTTGCATTCATTTGAAAGTACGGTGCATCCAATCAGCGTGGTGTCCAAGTGGAAACAGTCACGAAAACATCATTACAAACTTGGTGTAGTTTTTGATGTTGTTCTTTACCTTGGAAAATCGGCTTTCCTCAGGCACGATTGTTAGGGATGTGAAACCCCAGCGAATCCCTTCCAACGCTGCCTGCAACTTCGCATAGTAGCATCTCCTTCGTAGGCAGGCGGCAGCGAGTGAGTCATGCTCCCTTAAACTATCCCATTTGAAAGTCTCCAAACAGGGAGCCTTTAACCCTTCAGGGCGGCCTCTAGACGGGCACGGAGGGTGCCCGTTAAATCCGAACCTCTAAAGCAACAAGAAAAGAGGCCCATGTCGTGAGGAAAGGTATTTATTCCAAGGCAATGCCGCATGCAAGCTCCCATAGTCCAACATGTTTCGGCGTCTTCATCAGCCTTGATCACGGACAGGAAGCAATGACAAAGTACTTCCGTGCTGGCATTTAAATATTTTAAAGTCACGTGTCTGTTAAGTGCCTCCAATTACCACAATGCACCACCACAGGTATCAGTAAGTTTGTGTGTTCAAAGGGCAATGCTTCAGTTAAATGAATAGTTCTTGCATTCATTTGAAAGTGTGGTGCATCCAATCAACATGGTGTCCAAGTGGAAACAGTCACGAAATCATCATTACAAACTTGGTGTAGTTTTTGGTGTTGTTCTTTACCTTGGAAAATCGGCTTTCCTCAGGCACGATTGTTAGGGATGTGAAACCCCAGCGAATCCCTTCCAACGCTGCCTGCAACTTCGCATAGTAGCATCTCCTTCGTAGGCAGGCGGCAGCGAGTGAGTCATGCTCCCTTAAACTATCCCATTTGAAAGTCTCCAAACAGGGAGCCTTTAACCCTTCAGGGCGGCCTCTAGACGGGCACGGAGGGGCCCGTTAAATCTGAACCTTGAAAGCAACAAAAATATATATGTGTATATATATATATATACACACACACATAAAAAATATACATTTACTTAAAACAAATGAAATGTATCAACATTTGTGCTAAAGAAAATGTAAAAATAAATTAAAAAACATAAATAAAACAATTTAAATACAAAATGCATTTAAAACCAACAATTAAAAATATAGTGAAATAATGTATAAATAACATTAACCAAAAATATAAAATGGAACAAAAATATATAAATAATTTAAAATGATATATAACACCACATATATAGTTCAAATTATGCAAATCAGAAAAGTATCCATAACTAATAAATCATGAAAATTAGGTACAAAATTACATTACTAGAAATTACATTTTCCAGAAAATAAAAACATAATGTAAAACAAAAAGGTATAATATGTATGAAGTTTATCATTAAATTGCAAACAAATCTAAAAATACTCAAGCCAATTATAAAAAGTAACAAAGGTGACATAATTAGAAAATACACACACATACTGCAATACATAAAATTCAACAAACATGAAAAAATAGGTTAAACTTACATACAAATGGAAATATAATTACCATTCTAATTCCAATCTAATAAACATTACAAAATACACATTATAACTCCATTTAAACACAATATAAATTACAAAAACACATATAGATCAAATAAAATCAATTCCCCACACCAACTGACCAGCCGTAGGGGAAATGTGAGAGTTTGAAGGGTCAGGTGTACAATTTCAACTCCAACCTGAGGAACTGAAGGAAAAAATTTGGACTTACAGTGCCAGTCTTAGCTCTTCGTTTTTTATTAAGTCTGGCTGCTTTTATTATTAATATCATCATCTCCTCTTTTTACTTGTATCTCATCTCCAAGGCCCAGACAAGTATATTTAATTATGGATCTTTACCTTATCACTGTTGATAATCTTAAAGCTACCTTAACCTTTATTAAACATTTAATTATTTCTATTTATTTCTATCTTATTTATTGTAATTAAAACAAATATTGTCCATAACTCAAACTATCCCCTATAATAAATGAATATCATTAATTCAAATCAATTTAATTTACATTAAAATCAATTATTCGAACCTTAATGGTACTGTTGCCCACAACCTATTTTAAATATATATTTTATACACTAGCTATAATGCTAATAATAGCAAGTGTTCACAAAATACATTCCTACCATAACTCTAATCCCAGCAGTAACTAGCCCTCTCACCAAAGAATGTTAATTTTTCTGTTGGTTTTATCTACTACATTTGAATGGAATTTCTTACCTGCTAAGCCTAACAATATCCCTAATCAATGAATATTTTAATATGTTTAAATATATTCAACTAGCAGCCCGTCCCGACCTTGTCCGGGAGCAATCAGGCTTCCCCGACCCCCGCCTGCCCCGACATTGGCCATCAGCCCGGGCCCCCGTCTGCCCGTCCCCCGCCTGCCCCGACCCCCGCCTACCCTGACATTGTCCTCCGGAGGCTTACCTCACACAATTATGCCAGAGGCCCAGTGTTGCAGTAGTGGCCAGCAGTACAGAGGGTCCCCCGTGTGCCCCGACCCCCGCCTGCCCCGACATTGTCCCCTGGAGCCTTACCTCAGCTGCCGCTCCTCAGTTCAGTGCTCCTCGCCGGTCCGCTGCTGCTCAACGCCTGTGTGCCGCTCGTCAGTGCTCCTGCCCCGCGCCATGTCCGCCGCTCCTCCTCGTGTTCCTCGCGCTCATGGACAACGTCAGCGCGCAGGTCGCGGCCGGCGCTACTTCGAGGGGACTACTTTTTTTTAAATGGAATTTTTTTTAATATAACGTATTTTTTACATTTATATAGCCTATGTCCATCTGCACACCCTGAGGATTCCAACGATGTATCGGGTGTGTGGATTGGCGCTGTGGTTCCCGAGTTTACCCGCCTCAAAGCCTCAAAGTTTTTCCTTTATAATAGTAGTATAGATAAATTAATTTCCGCCGTTTATAATTGTAATTAACTGAATTACACGAAATGACCATTAAATATTTCATTATTTTGATACTTTAACCCTTAAATAATATAACAGCGCACTATATAATAGCAAATGATGTAATGGTTTAGAGGTAATTTTGTAGAGGTAAAGGCCAGAAGAGATAAGTATGTGCCCCCTGACAAATGCAGATATTTTATGGAATGAAGATTACACAACACCAGTAAAGCGACAGCCAATCATTTCACCAAATGAATCCACTCTGCTGCAATAAAATGGAGATCCCATTAAAACACCAAGATCTCCAGGTGAACACCATGAGTATAGGGCAGTGTGTGCAACTTTACATTTGCACAAATTCATTAAAGCATAGGTTCCAGGGTGCTAGTTTCAAGTAAGATGACATGAATATGAATCATTCTAATACAAAAACAAATTCTTATGGTTGAGGTGTGCAACTTAAAGGCAGTTGTTTGGAGGTAGTAATAAAAAGGAACATAAGACAGCTCCAGGTATGTTTCTGGTTTATCGGCGGGGCTATCTTGACCATAAAAATACTCAAGCTATGTTCTTAGGACCTGGAACACCTTCACCACCCAGATCTGACAAACTCCTTCATTATTACTCTTCCGGAAGGAACTGAAGACCATCTTCTTCAAGAAACACATCATCCACATGCAATCGGTCAGGGGATGGATTGCATCTTTGTATGGTCTACACACCCTTCCTCATCCCCTTGCTCTCTCCTCTCCAGATTCTCCCTCTACCCAACCTCTGCACAAACTCAGGCTCCCTCTGGAGCCGAAGAGCTTCCTCCCTCTAATCACCCAAGCCACTCGTTACGCATCTGCCGCTATGGACAGGTTACTATTGGGCCACTGATTGCCGCCACTTGTAGCATATTGGATGAACTGAAAAATCTGGAAACAGGGATTAAATAAAAATCTACCCCACTTGATCAAACTGTCTCATTCTGATCAAATCACTTTAATTCGGCCTCAGTTGTCAGTATCTGCTAACAATCAGGAGCGTCTACAGGCAATCCAGTATGTTGCTGTGTCTTATACCAGTGCATTTACTCATTTGTGTCCTTTCCCCCTCTTTTTATCTTAAATTCTCACACATCTGGGCCTTTCCATTGCCGTCAAACGCTTTAGGGACGCTTCTGTTAGCTCTATGCACTGAGTAGATGTCACAGTTTGTATGACTAAAACTCGTTTGTGCTTTAATTGTATTTTTCAACACGTGATTTAATCCTATTACATTCTGAATTATTGATCCTCGCGAAAGAGTGGATCATGTCACACACAGAGATTCTAACGCAATATGATGCAGGCTCTGGAACACCTACTATTTTCATCATCCTTTGGCTAATCAAATCAGCAAAGCAGTGATTAAGAACAGACACCCTATTTAGAGGTCTTCTTTTCGGAATTAAACTTTCGACTGAGCAAATTAATCCACTCGCAGGCTACGTAGTACAGATGCATCGCATGCAGTCTCAGCTGTAACACGTTCTGCATTTTATAAGGTAGCCCTCAGACCAAGGCTGTGACCGCTCTCGCGATATGTCCCGTCGCAGGCATCAGCATCTCAAGTCAACCATAAAGGACCTCATAACTAACTCAGAGCAGAGCTGAGAGATTTATTTTATTTGCATTGCTTAATGCGCATACATTCAATTCAGGATATCTAAGTGAATGCATGAGATGCTGACAGCACAGTTCAGAAACAGTGAGCAGTGGTTGCCTCTCTCTGGTCTGAGTTGTGCCATCTCGGTCACTTCAGAGCCCCAGGAGAGTCATCACAGAGCCTGAAAACTACCAGCAAAGATTAGGGTACCAACAGCACAATCTAATGCCAGGCAAATACTCCAACAGGGCATTTGCCATTCATTGACTTTGTAATGCCTTCAGGAAAAATGTTAGTCTAAGGAATCTGTTTTCAAGAGTTTCCTGAAGCAAAGTATGTGGGAGTGAATTCTCAACTTGTGGGACAAAGTGCTGCACAGTTTAGGACTCTGAATATTTAGAAATCTGGGTCAATGTTTCTGTCACTCAAAGGTTTGCTGGTGAATCAGGCGTAGGCTGACTGACCGCAGGTTCTGGCTAGAATGGAATGGAGAGCAGCTTTTGAAATCATCTCAGGACTTTGTTTCTAATAGACCTCATGGATAACTTAAAAAAATATTTTCAATTTAATCCTATGCCTCACCTGTTGCGATTAAATTTAATTCAGACCTGGTTTCACGTGGTCAAACGGTTTTGGTTTCACGCCCTTGCATTCTGTCCATGGCCTTTTCTCAAGACCAATATAGATGATATAACAATAATCCAGGTATCCTGCACCAAGGCACGTGTTCATTTTATCCTATGTCTGGTTTTCGGAAGGAAGAGCTTTTCCTGCATCAAAATAACTGAAGACTGACATCCATGACAATTGCATTGATCTGAGGTTTGAATGACTGTTGTGGATCACAAATGTTTGCCCAGATTTATAACTTTTAATGATGTTGCTGGGGCAGGGTTGGGCCCGGGCTTGAAGGTCACTTGAAAGAAAGCATGTTGAGATCTCACCTCTGTAGTCTTAGTATTTCTGTTATTGATCCATACAGGCAGAGAATCTTTACTTTCTTCCAGTGGCGTGTGTTTGCACCTTTCTTGACAGGAACCCTCAGAGAAACTGGTCGAATGAAGAAAGGTCCTCTGCTTTTCAGGCAGCCCAAGGCACCATGTAACAGGCAGTTCTATTGTATATGTGGCTAGCTTTAGTTGACTTTCTTTCCACGCTGTAGTCTGCACACACTCAGGTATGGTGGCACTTTAAGTTGCAATTGGTAGCAATTACGTTTTTGGTTGGCAGAGGAATGTACCCGGTACAAGCAGGAACCATGATCCTAGTCAGGATAAGTCAGATACACACCATAAATTAACGTGTGCTAACCCTCTGGTAGCTTGGCACAGAGCAGCCACGCTTAACTCAAGAGGCAATGAGAAAAGTATTTGTGCAACACTTCAAACAGTAAAACAGTGACAACGCCACACACAAAGATACCACACCTAGTTAGAAATATAGAGCTTAATGTATTGAACAAAACAAGTCAAAAACAACAAAAATCCAAATCCAATAAGCATAACCAGGGTTATGAACTGTTAAAGAATAAACTGAAATGTAGAGCTTAAAAGCAAAAAGCTCCAACCTGGGTTATCTGGTCAATGTAGACCGGGTCAAATCCAAAAGTTCAGGCCGACTGCAATGGTGCGCGGGTCGGATACAAGGACCAGCCTTAGCCCGGTGAAAGAGGACCTTGATTCGCGGTTGCGTCAACATCAAGGACGAGATGTGAGGAGCAAAGGAGGCAATGCGTCAACATCGATCCTTAGGATGTAGGCAATGCGTAGGCTCGAGCTGCGCAAAGTCAGAGATGCCCTGCGCCATCAGTGATGCAATGTCCTTGAGCATCACAACAGCAGTGATGCATCCGAGGAGATATGATGTTCTCAATCTGTGCAGAAGCGGCGATGCGACAGCGTTGATGGGGATGAGCCAGTTCAGAATGATGCAATGGCGATGCATGAATTTTAGCTGGAACAGCATCTTATACCCAATTCAAAGGGTCCAGGACTGGACTGGCACCACTTGACAGGGTATGCCCTGCAGATGACAGAGCCCAGGTGCTGTAGCAAGGAGAGCAGGAGTGTCTTTTATGTCCCTGAGATTCAATCAGGTTCAATCAAGAGTCAAGCCAGCAAGCTCTTGGAGTCACTTTGGTTCTGCGTTCGAGAGATGCAGGTCAGCCCTTCTCATTCCCAGGAGAGAGGGCAGCAGGCCGGCAACAACAAAGCAGGAGTCCAGCAGAGTTTCAGTCCTTTCAGCAGCACTGCATTCCTTCTTCCTGGCAGAGTACCAACAGGTCCAGAAGTGGTGATGTCAGAGGTCCAGTACTTATACCCTGTTGTGCCTTTGAAGTGGGGGAGCCTTCAAAGAGATGCCTTTGGAGTGCACAGATTCCCTGACCATCCTGCCCTGGCTCCAGACTCACTACAGGGGCATATGTAGCCCTTTATGTGTGGAAAGGAGACAGCCTATTCGCATGCTAGTGTCAGCTCCTCCCTCCCATCCTGCGCAGAATGGCTCATCAGGATGTGGATGGCCCAAAACTCACTTTGTGTGGCTGTCTAGAGGGTATGTAGAAGCTCGGCTATCACCCACTCCAGAGACAGGCAGCAGGCACCAAATAGCTACAGTAAGAAAATTCCAACTTTCTAAAAGTTCGTGAAGGAAATTGGGTAACCCAGTCAACCCTTGTAGGCTTGGGCAGTAAATAGTATCAGAGAGAAATTGTCTACAAGGGATTTTACTTGAGAGACTTAGACACAAAAGTTTATATGTATTAATCTGGAAAGTTAGTTGTATACAATCTAACTATAATGTATCCACAGGATGACACAGATAAATCACAGCAATATAAAGAGAAGAAAGCCCACGGAAAAATCTATTTTATTAGAGAAACTGAATTTTATCAGATATGATCAAAATGTGGGGATACAAACAGAAATTGATCTCACAGTATAAAATTATGAAAAGCCAACAGAAATCAATTAACAAATCAATTCATAATCGAAACATCAACTCCAATTGATCAACCCAGAGTAACTCAAGTCAAACATGAATCATGGAGACTCTAAGGAAAAACAAATTGTTTTTGGAGACTATGTGTAGGTCGACGTTTCGGTCTCAGATGCAGGCGTCTAAAAGACCATCATCAGGACAATTTTTTAATAGTGTAGAGAACAACCCCTTGGGAAGTATGAAGATATGCGGGAATGAGAAAAAGACTCGCTGTCACAAGACAAGTAAAACGCAGTAATCTGTCTGCGTTTTTCAAGGATGTAAGACTATCGTGCTAAATTCATTCGATTTCAGATGAGGAGACTTCTGACAATTAAGGACAGTTTTTCCTTAGAGTCTCCGTGATTCATGTTTGACTTGAGTTACTCTGGGTTGATCAATTGGAGTTGATGTTTCGATTATGAATTGATTTGTTATTTGATTTCTGTTATCTTTTCATAATTTTATACTGTGAGATCAATTTCTGTTTGTATCCCCACATTTTGACCATATCTGATAAAATTCAGTTTCTCTAATGAAATAGATTTTTCCGTGTGCTTTCTTCTCTTTATATTGCTGTGATTTATCTGTGTCATCCTGTGGATACATTTTAGTTAGATTGTATACAACTAACTTTCCAGATTAATACATATACATTTTTGTGTCTAAGTCTCTCAAGTAAAATCCCTTGTAGACAATTTCTCTCTGATACAACATTCAAAAAGTGGCATCTTCAGAATTATAATTTAAAATCTGAGTGCACCATAAATTGTGATTTTAAATGGGGATTCCAGAGACATGAAACAATCAAATATCTTCCCAGCTTGAATTTACACCAATAAGGTAATCCCAATGTTATCCTATAGGAGAGATAGGCCTTGCAGTAGTGGAAAATGAATGTAAGAGCTTTTCACTACCTGGATATGCAAAACTTAAAAGTACATGTCCTACTTTTTACATACACTGTACTCTACCCTTGGGCTGTCCAGGGCCTACTAGAAGGGCTGAATAAAAGACTCAGAGAAAAAAAAGGGAACACGTTAAATATTTTTCTAGCCAAGGTCATAGATGGATAATTAAAAAACATCAAACAACCAAGGTATTCCTTTATTAGTGATTGATTGGGTATGGTTAACGATTTGTTGTGATGGGGTAAGGATATAATGGTCCTCTAACCCTTAGAGATGGTCCAAATGTTTCAGGCCAACAACTTAAGGTCATTTGGGTTCAGTGCTGTCATCTCGTCACACAAAAAAGATTATCCTGGTATTTGTTTCAATCACACATACCATGAAATACATTCATGCATGCATTGTGGGGTATTACTTTCCCAAAATGCGCTGCAATGGTGTCCTGATTCCCCACTCTGGACTCCTTTATAGCCACATAGGAGGAGAGGGGGCATGGCCCTGTAGTCACACATTCGTCAAGGGTAAGATGTCAGTATTGGACCTACTTTCAGTCTCACTTCTCCAACTGACTCCTCTGGGAGTTACAGAACACTTTTGGTGAAGTGTGAGTTTGACTCGGGGGAGTGCATCTGAAATGAAGAGGAAATCCAAGTAAATTATAATAGATGCTTTAATCAAACGAAGAGCATACAAGAAGTAATCCAGCAAGTTCAGTATCCAAGAATAACTCACACATACACAGCAAAGCAAGTACATGACATATGTAACATTCCACATTCAGTAGTGACATGAGTAGAATGTGAAGGATTAAAGGAACAGTAATAATAAATAAGCAACACAACACATCCCCCTATCTTATAATAAAAAAAAAAGGAGGAAAGAAAAAAACAAAAGAAAGGATTAGGAGGAACTACTACTAATGGTCGTGAAGTACTAACTATTGTTAACTATTATTAGTGATATAATCTTTAAGCCACAAAGGCACCACCTTCTTCCTTGAGGAATGGCGAAGAGAAGAATCTCCACTAGTAGGTGGAACCTTGTCCTCAGGAGAGAAAACAGAATCTTCAGAGATGTTATTAGAAGACCCTAGATCACTATTTTCAGAAATATTTACATTTGAATTTACATTTGAATCAGGCATACAACTCGTACCAGGATTCGCACTAGAATTGTCAAATGAATTATCATTGACATCAGAATTTTCAACATCTACATCTTCTGGTTTCCAAGAAGTGTTAGGACTAGAAGAACTACAAGGATTACATCTGGCAATTCTACCTAAATTCCAAACCTTTCCATTGCTAAGTTTAACAGAATTCTTTAAAATTTCCATTACTTGAAAAGGTTCAGAAAAGGTAGATTCACCTTTCTGTACCTTATAAGGTTTTTTTATTCTAACCCAATCACCAACATTTATCCTAACTTCTTTAGATCCATGCTTCCAATCATGATATTTTTTACTTTTGTCGTGTACCTGTACCAACCGTGCCTTAACAAGATCCTTAGAGTAAGGTTCAATTTCTCCAGAGAATAGCCAAGTAGGAATACTTTTAGAACGTGGGTTCCTACCTTTCATTAAGACAAATGGAGAAATACCAGTAGAATCATTTACAGTAATACGATAATTCCAAACAACTTTCCCAACCTGAGTTGGCCAATCCAAATTATTGCTACTAGCAAGTTGAATAGTATTTTTCAAAACTCTGTTAAAGCGTTCTACAACTCCATTTCCACCTGGATTATAGAGAGACGTTGTTCTATGTCTAATGCCAAGTTTACTAAAATATCTTTTCGCTTTAACAGACAAGAACTGAACACCATTATCAGTGAGAATGCAAGAGGGAATGCCTTCAGTAACAAAAGTTTCATCCAAGAAACTCAAAACGGAATCAGTATCTGCTCTCTCTACTATCTTAACAACCGGCCATTTTGAAAACAGATCAATGATGACTATTAGGTAACGATGAGAACCATCTTGATCTTGAATGGGACCCATAATATCCACAGCAACAGATTCCCAAGATGAATCAGGGGGGGAACACTCCAACATAGGAGGACGAAAGGTACGTAAGGTTTTATCTGCAGAGGCACAAATGACGCAATCCCTAACAATCTTTTCTATCTGAGAATCACAACCAGGCCACCAGAATACATTTTTTACTAAAGATTTGGATCTCACAATACCAGGATGACCTTCATGGCAAAGTTCAATAATTCCCTCACGTAAACCACTAGGGGGAACGATTTTTCCACCCCTCAATAAAGTCTCCTGGGAAACAGAAAGTTCAGACCTGACTTCCCAAAAAGGTCTAAAAATATCATCCAAAAGATCTTTCTTATCTGGCCAACCCTCAATTGTGTAGGAAATCACCCTTTGTAAACATTCATCAGATAAATACTCATTATTCCACTCTTCTTTGCTGAATGCTGAAAGACCTTCATCATGAACATATGCTATTTGTAATTCATTCCAATCATTATTGTCTACCTCTTCCAACATCACGGGCATCCTTGACAGAAAATCCGCAAGAACATTGCTTTTGCCAGGAACATAAACAATCTTGTAAATGAAATTCTGTAATCTCATGGAAATCCTAGCTAAACGAGCAGAAGCATTAATAACCCCTTCAGTAGTCAAAATCTTTACTAATGGTTTATGGTCACTGCGTAACAAACACATTTTACCCCACACAAAAGATTTAAAATGATCAAGAGCCCAGGCACAAGCCAAAGCCTCCCTTTCTATAATAGGGTACTTTTCTTCACAAGGAGAAAGAGATCTAGATGCATAGGCTATAACATTTTCCTTCCCCTTCTCGTCAATCTGCACCAAAACAGCTCCCAAACCCTTGTTACTTGCATCTGTAGTAATTACATTTTCCAAAGAAGGATCAAAACTGTGCAAGGCAGTGAAGGACTGGGTTCTTTAAGACCCAGCGGTGCCAGGGCACAACACCTGAAACCTTCGTGGGTAACCTGCTCCGGCGTACGAATCACAGAGACAAGGGACACTTCCTTCGACGTCAAAGATTCAAGGTTTATTTGCTGCAGGGAACACAGAAATCACAGGAAGTACATCGAGTGTAGTTCGGGGAGACTGCTTCAAATTGGTTCTGTGGATCGCTCCTTTTATACAGTTTTTACCCATAGGACAACATGATACACAAAGGTTTACAACCCGGTTCCCACCATTATCCCCCAGAGGGGTCGCTTTGGTCACTTTGATACACATAAGGTCCGGAACATAAGTGCGGAAACATTTGGCGGTTCCCAACTGTAAAAACCCATCTTCCCAACATTAGCGCATTCCAATCGGCAGTAAAAACAGATCGAAATAGGAACAAAGACAGGTGCAGAGGAAGACGGAGAGAGTGGGGAGATCGGAAAGGGTGTAAAAGGGGAGGTATCGGAAAACACGAGATACAGGCATCAAAGGGACGTGCCTAATGAGATGCACGGCTGAGACAATAAACCGGCACGGCGAGATGGGCCTCGAGCGGGGCCATCTGCCTTACAGTATCATCCCCCTCGTCATAAAGACACTTACAAAGAACATGTGTCTTCCGCAAATATCTTGGGAGTCCCAGGGTCGCGAAGCGGACAGCGTCCGTTCGCTGGCTACTTGAGGGCAAGAGACAAAATGGATGCCGTATCTAAGATGGAACCCGTGGGTACAGATGAGAAACCCACATAACAAACGAACGGTTTAAGTTAGCACAGCGAAACTGCGCACACTTATTAAACTCGTCATTTGCGGTTCATAGATACCAGACTCGACCATTTTCGTGCGAGTCGAAAACACCATTTACAATTGTCACGGAACCTCAGACGCTCCTTTTGCCCTCATGTAGGCAAGCACTAGTCGGAATCATATTCGATATTCATCAGACCATCGAGATGTTGCTGTAGCATAGCTCTGTCCAACCGAGTTCCCTTGGTAACAGGTGGCTGTCTCATACACGTTGTAGCACAGAGGCCACATAAGGCAGGACCACACTGCACACAAAGGCAACACGTGAACAGGAACACCACAACGACTCCGATGATCATCAGAATCTTCCAACCCCAAGTCGGCATCAGGCCCCAAAACCATCCAAGTAGCGTCCAATCCCCTACATCCACGTGTATGGATTCGGAGATCTTATGCAACCTCGAGATGGCTTGATAGACAGTCGGAGCGTTATCTGGAATGAAAATGCAGCAGCTCGAATGGATCACCTTACATACCCCACCTCGATCTGCTAAGATGACATCTAAAACCATACGGTTTTGTAACGTCATAAGTCTATCCGCCTGCAGTTCAGTGGTGATATTACCAAGGGCACTGGCAGTAATATTAGCTGTCGATTCTACCACTCGAGTCAACTGTCTCAGGTTCCTACTATTAACCATAGGTCCCCAAAACGGGAGGAAACCCTTGAAAAAGTCTCCTGCCTCTTGACCGGCAGTATCCTCTTCGCTAATTACGCCTCGCACAACTCTAGTCTTATGATAATCGGCATCTACAGTGAACGTCGGAGGCAACAGATTCGCAATGAAGCATGAGCCCATGAAGTCAGCGGGCAACCATGCGTATGCACGATCATGGCAGATAAAGTATGTACCCTTGGCAGCCAGAAACACAGGGGACGAGAATATCGGCAGAATGTAATTTTCAGTGCAAGCACTCGCTCCAAGTCGGGCTTGCGATCTTCGGCCACGACCCATGAGACAAAAATTACCAGTGTGGGGTACGACCCATATCGGAGGCGAGCTTTTAAGCTGCTTTTCGCTAGTGAACGCACTATATTCACCTCTACTTAGGACCCTATAGGCTTGTACCTCTTCTTCGGGAATAAGCGAGGGATCATAGATATCGCTATCTAAATCCTCTATTGCTATCGACAAAGGTTTTTGATACGAGGTAGGACCAGAGTAGGGAGAACGTGGTTCTCGAATGGGGTGGAAACCCAGTGCGCTTCGAAACATTGTCTGAAATGCTCGAGCAGACCCTTGGGAACTATACGGTAACACCAGATATGGGATTCCCTTATCCGTAGTATGTGGCATCAACCCACACACCCAACAATTAGTAGTGTTAACCACTAACTGATGCTGATGAAGGAGCTGAATAAAGGAATTGTTGCGGAATTCTACACGTCTAGCCTGCTCGTGTTCAGGTAACATATGAAAGGAATGAGGAGAAACAGTGGAGATAAGTTTAGGGTCAGGAGTAGGAGTAGGTGTAGCAGAAGGTAAGAAGTAAGACATCGTGTAATACACCCCACCCGCCAATAATGCAGAAGCAGTCAAAAACAATACGAATAGTTGGAATATAAAACATTTGGTACGACTAAGTTGCTGCAGCTTGAATCTGTGAGCTTGAGCTCCTTCCAAATCATTCAGCTTCGAGAATGCCATTCCCTACGACCGTCCGCAACGTTTCTTGACGCACTTCGTTCTGTGTAGCAATAGTCAATCCCTAGGAGTTCCCAGGAACCGACGGCCTTTAACCTAGCGTCAAGACCTACTATCCAGAAGGAAGTACGCGCGCGGCCCTACGGCCTTTAATGCACAATATATATGTATGCAAAACAATAGTCTCTCAGCTGTGGAAGCAAAAAGTGTAAGGAATAAAGCTCAATGTATATATACAAAATAATTACAATGATACGAATGTTCAAAACTGATCACGGAAAACGGGATAATGCAGTTGTCAATACAGCAAAACAGGATCTTTTATTAGTCTTTAGTGCTAGATCGCAAAAAGTATCGAGTTTTCCCAGGACGTGTCTGTTCGTCAAACAATGGATCCGTTGAAGGGACAGCGTCCTGTTGATCAGCTGAATGTTTTGGTCTTGAGTCTTTTGCTGACAATTGTTCAACAGTGTCTGTCTGCTGCACTGAGGATTCTCCGACAGGCTGTGCGTCGCTGAAAGGCACAAACGCCGGCAATCCTTCGGTTTCAGTTGATGCAATGCCTTTCCTCACCCACGGGTCTGCTGGCAACGGGATGGGGACTCTTTTTGTGTGGGTGGCATGCACCCAATTCTTGCGTCCCTCCAGACGAACAGCAGTCCTCGTGGCCAGGAGCACCTGGTAGGGTCCAGTAAACCTCGGGTCCAGGTTATTCTTGCGTGAAAAATTTCTCGTCACCACCCAATCTCCGGGCTGGAGCTGGTGGCCTGGACCCTCCGTCTGCGTCGGCAATGCGTCGTAAACCTGTTGGTGAATTAACCTCAGTTTAGCAGTCAAGTCATGTAGATAATCGATCAACATTGGGTACTCAAGATCACGAAAAATACCTGGCCTAGGAACCCCCCACACATTAGCAGGACGGCCGAACACTATTTCATAGGGACTAAGCCCTACTCGGGAGTGTACAGTCGCCCTAGTTGACAGTAATGCTAAAGGTAAAGCGTCAGGCCACGAAAGACCAGTCGTAGCCTGAATCTTCGCTAACTTTAGTTTAAGGGTGCAGTTGTACCCCTCAACCAAACCAGCTGACTGGGGATGATTGGCGCTATGGAATTTCTGATTAATTCCAAGGCCCTTACACACACTCTTCATCACACTACCCACAAACTCACTTCCGTTATCTGACCACACGACTCTAGGCATTCCATACCGAGGAAAATATTCCTTCAGCAGGATTTTCGCAGTAGACAAAGCAGTATTGTCTTTGAGAGGATAGGCCTCGATCCATCGGGAGAATGCGCAAACCACAACTAAAACGTATTTCAGGTTATTGCATCGCTCCATATGGATGAAGTCCAATTGAATCACCTCGAAGGGACATGAAGGGGGAGCAAAACTGCCAGGAGGAGTTGGGGTTCCTTTGCCAGGATTGTACATCATGCACACCATACAATTCTTCACCAGACGTTCAGCACATTTCGTAATACCATCATTCTTCCACACAGGAGATAGCAACTTGCAAATACATTTCGCGCTAATATGTGCTAACCCATGTGCCATTGTCACAACAGCCAGCACATACGCATCGGGTAACATCCATCTTTTCTGATCAGACAAATCAATCCAACAACCATTCGCATCCAACTTTCCCGTACTTTCTTTCCACTTCGTCTTTTCAGTGTCGGTGGCTTCATCCTGAATTGTTTTCACACTCTCGATAGTGTCCTCACACATACTCGATTCTGTAGGCCACCTAACTGAACTCGTCACATACATTCGAGTGCTAAGGTTCCGGGCAGTCTCCTTAGCAATCTCATCCGCAAACGCATTACCACGACCAACATCATCCGTCACCTTACGATGCGCACTACATTTAACAATCGCAACTTGCTTAGGCAACGTCAGTGCATCCAAGAGATCATTCACAAGTTGTCCATGCTGAATCTTCGTACCATGCGACGTCAAGAAACCTCTCTCTCTCCACAATCGTCCAAAACTATGTGCAACGCCAAACGCATATTGGCTATCGGTAAACACATTCACACGTTTCCCTTTCGCTAACACACACGCTCTAGTAAGAGCAATCAGCTCTGCAGCTTGGGCAGAATTCTGATTTAACCTCGCAGTCTCAACAACAGTATTCAACGTTACAACAGCATAAGCAGTAGTCACATCGCCATTCGGCAACTTAAAACATGACCCATCCACATACAGTGTACCATCCGGATCTTCCAATGGGGTGTTTTTGAGGTCCACTCGACCTTTCGTTTCCTCTTCAGTCCTCAAGTAACAATCGTGTTCTGTTATTTCATCTGACTCTGAGCTAATTGGTAACAAAGTTGCCGGGTTCAGAACATTACAACGTTTTATTTGAATGTGGCTTGCCAACAGCGTCAACTCGTACCCAGACAACCTTGCACTCGTCAAGTGCTGAGTTTTCGTTCGATTCAAAAGAGTATCGACTGCATGCGGAACCATCACCGTAAGCATATTATCCATGACCAATCCTGCTGATTGTCGGATGGAGACCGCAGCTGCCGCAGTTGCTCTCAAACAACTCGGCAATGCTCTAGCTACTGGGTCCAAGGTCGAGGAAAAATATGCGCATGGACGCTGTTTACCACCAAAAGGTTGCGTTAAGACACTCAAAGCACAACCCTCTCTCTCGTGAACATATAATGTAAACGGCTTACTGTAGTCAGGAGTACCCAACACAGGAGCCGAACACAATGAATCACGCAATTCAGAAAAACTTTTCTGACATTCTTCCGTCCATGGTAAAGGAGTTGAAACATCCTTGCACGTAAGAGCCACTAATGGTTTCGCTAGCAATGAAAAATTAGGAATCCATTGCCTGCAGTACGACGTGATACCTAGAAAGGCACGCACATCTCTTTGGGTTGTTGGCACAGCCATTCGCGCAATCGCTGCAATTCTCTCTGGGGTCAATCTCCTTCCCTCCTTTGACAATAAGTGACCTAGATAGGTTACTTCTTGACAACAATATTGGAGTTTAGAAGGGGACACCTTGTGATTTAACTCACAGAGATGTTGCAGCAACGACACCGTAGCAATTTTGCAAATGTCCTGAGTATCAGCAGCCACCAATAAGTCGTCGACGTATTGTATTAAGGCCGCACCGACCGGCAACCTAAACGCATCCAGTTGACCCTTCAAGGCTTGACTGTAAATCGATGGACTTTCACAGTAGCCCTGAGGAGCGCGTTTGAACCGGAAGCTACGTCCACCGAGAGAGAAACCGAAAAGATCTCTGCTCTCTTCTGCAATCGGGATGCTGAAGAACGCATTCTTCAAGTCAATCACCGAAAACCACGATGCAGAAGCTGGGATCAGAGTCAGTAATGCCGTGATGTCAGGCACAACAGGAAATTGAGGAACCACAATTTTATTCACCTCCCGTAAATCGATAACAAAACGATAAACAGGCGGTTTTGAAGGATCAGTACGTTTTAGAATGGGCAGTACAGGACTGTTGCACACGTTTCCCCGAGTCTCTTCAATAACATCTTTCTCGATTAAATCATAAATGATCGCTAACAGTGCTCGTTCACCATCAAGGGAGATACGATACTGGGGAATACGTGGCAATCGCACATTAGATTTCAACTGAACAACATAAGGGGAGATATCAAGCAGGCCCACGTCATTTGGACCTGTTGCCCACAAAGACGCAGGAAGAGAACTCAATTCCGGTGGGAGCTTATCGAGAGACAAATACATAGGAGAGACAACCCTCTCACCTAACGTAAGCTTTACACCCGCAGGAGAACAATACAAAGTTGCATACAAACGTTTAAGCAAATCCAGGCCCAACAGATTTTCACCACAACCAGTAGTTAGGATCAACGGAGCTTCTAGCTCACGTGGCCCAATTTTAAGGGGCAAAGGGCGTGAAACTGGATTGCTAACAGGGGCGCCAGAGAATCCAACGGAAACATTTGTTAAGCCAGACAAAGGTGCGCCAGGGAGTTTCGAATGCTTAATGGAACTTTTCGCTGCACCAGTGTCCAACAGAAAAGGCTCAACGACGCCCGATGTAGCAACTGCGACGTAAGGCCCTCTCTGATCAACCGGAACTGATACCACTCCCTCTCCTTGTCTATGGCTGTCCTAGTAATTACTGTCGTCAGTTCCCTGATCGACGTAATAATCGTCTACATTGTACTGCGCAGATCGTCCTTGCGACGATCCACGTTGATCGAAACAATTATCGGAATTGGATGAGTTATCTGAGCGATCGTTCTGAGCACCACGACCTCTACCACGTGGTGCCTGCTGCGAACCACCACGACCTCCTCTAGACGAGTTACCACTATTACGTTCATTTAGAACAGGACAATTGAATTTAATGTGACCCTCTTGTCTACAATAAGCACATTGATTGTACCCTAACGATGATCTTTGGGAGGAGGAATCATTACGAGTTTGGGATCGGTTTGATTGCGGCTGTGATCTATTTTGTTGCGAATTATTCTGATTCGAACGTGGAGGATACGCTTGCTGAAGCAGCACTTTAGTTTTTAGCTCCTTCGTCTTTTTATCTGCACGGTCGTTCTCCTCTTTCTCTCTATTCTCATAATATTGTGCCGTAGCCAATATCTGAGCTGAGGTAGAAACGGCCCATGCACTTTCTGAATTCTTCAATTTATTGCTCAAATCGGGCAGTAAGTTCGAAACAAATTTATCCACGAACAACCTTTGACCACCCTCAGTGCTCATATCCTGACCACTATGGTCGATGAATGCCTCCTCGAACCTCGTAAAGAAGTCGGAAACACTCTCGTCCTTCTTTTGCTTACAAGCTGACAATTTGTCCCAATTTACCCTCATAGCTGGCATAGGAGTTTTCATTAACGTTATTATTCTTTGAGGGAGAGCAGCAATCAACTGTTCAGGCTTAGCACCACCAACTTGCAACCCATCCGCCACTACAATGGCCGCCCAATCACCACCTAGTTCGTTTGCGTGATTTTCCTGACGAATCTTAGCCCATACCGGTTGCGGTACGACATTGCCAAACAACATATCGATATCAGCAAGATTTATTATCGTAGCGTCTACGAGCTGCGATAATTCTTTGTAATACCCCGCAGGATTTTTGCGAGGGTCAGGCAAAGATTGCTTCACCTGCAACACTTCTGAGCGTTTCCATGGGAGATGTATCCATACTCTCTGGAAAAACGGCGGGATCGGAGGGTTAGCTGCAGGATTACCTGGCATCCAAACTGGCGGAACTTCCCGCATAGGAAACTGACCAGACTCATCTGGCTGTCTTTCGACATCCTCGACAAACAAGGCTTGCGGTATTGGAGTGGGACGGAAAGATAGCAACCGCTCAACGGCTCGTCGAACGTTGGTATCCACTATCAGTCCAGTCGAAAACTGAAGCTGTAGATCAGACAAAGCGGTCAGCACCTCGTCAGGCGCATCGGCCGATATCTGATCACGAAGGACCTTGCACATTTCTTCGAACACAAATCTCTGGGTTGGTATATTGAACTGACAAAACGTATCGAGTACGACACGTGGTGGATTTCTAAGGGGGTGCGTCATCCAACCCATCGCCATATTATATAGCGAAGCACGTTCCCTATTACCAGGAAGCTGACTACGTCTCTGAGGACCATCGGAACCAGCGGACCCAAGAACAGGTCCGAGCGAGTGAAAGAAGCTAGCCGCAAGAGGAGAATTGCGGCTGCGAGTAGAGGGAGAAGTATAGGACACAGGACTAACAAGAGAAGGAGTAGAAACAGTAGCAACAGCAGGGGTTAACAAAACAGGAGCAGTAGCGGGAGCAGGAGTATGTGGAAGCGGAGGAGCAGTAGGAATAGAAACAGACGAAGGAGCAGGAACAGTCGGAAGAACGGGTGCAGGTTGAGGAACAGGCAAAGGAAGAATAGGTGCAGGAACAAGTACAGGGGGAACCACAGTAGCTGCGGTACCCTGTACGTACGGAGGTGGCGACTTCATAAGATAAGACATTAAAGGATCCTCAACTGGCTCTTCCTTCTTTTCCGGCTCCGTAGGCAAAGTAGGATAGCACTTATCTATAGTCATACGCTGTAATCTATCAAACACTTCCTTTTCCCTAATATCCTTATCATGCTGAAACTGCTCTGCTTTCTTTACAATGGTACCAGCACTATCTCTCTGATTTCGCTTAGTCTGTCTGATTTCTTTCTGTCGGGCTTCTTTACGCCACAACCGAAAGGCATCAAACATGGCCGGCCTTGACTTCTTCGCGAACAATTTAACCTCTAGATTATCTAAGATCGGGGCCTCGAAGCTACCATGTGGTGGCCAGCGAAGGTCACCATCTTTCTTCGTATATTTGATCCAGTATTCATTAAAAGTAATTGGGCCTAGCCCATGTTTACTATAGAGCTCATAAGTGGGAGTTCCAACCGGAGGTATCGGACACGAGTCCTCCAGTCGGGAATCCGTACCACAAGGCCTGAAACAACTAAACAAAGTACTGCGACCAGGCATCTTGCACACTAGCCGAGTTTCACAAACTTCAAGGGTTACGGGATTTACCAAGTCCCAGCAAAGAACAAAACCCTCGGTTTTTGGCGGCTGCAGTCGTCAAATAACACAACAAAGTACGCTAGCAAAGTGTCACCGACAAAAACACTCACACAGCGTTAACAACAAAAACACTCGCTAAAGTGTCAACAACCAAGAACTCTGGGAGCGACCCACAAATACTTAACTCAAAGATCGATGGCGTCTCCAGGAAGGCCCGTCAATCGTCTCGCTCTACCAAGGTCTACGCCAGGCGCCGAAACAGGTCTACAGTCAGGGCAGCAGTCCGTCGCAGCCGTCAGGAGGCGGGAATCTTCGCGGGAAAAGTCTTCGGGCCACTTATTTCGACAACAGGATCGATGAAGCGGAGTGCACCTTCCCTCGGAGATTTCACACGAAGTTCCTCACGATCGTCGGGCTTGGACCGGTACCACTGATGCAGCCCCACGTTGGGCGCCAACTGAAGGACTGGGTTCTTTAAGACCCAGCGGTGCCAGGGCACAACACCTGAAACCTTCGTGGGTAACCTGCTCCGGCGTACGAATCACAGAGACACGGGACACTTCCTTCGACGTCAAAGATTCAAGGTTTATTTGCTGCAGGGAACACAGAAATCACAGGAAGTACATCGAGTGTAGTTCGGGGAGACTGCTTCAAATTGGTTCTGTGGATCGCTCCTTTTATACAGTTTTTACCCATAGGACAACATGATACACAAAGGTTTACAACCCGGTTCCCACCATTATCCCCCAGAGGGGTCGCTTTGGTCACTTTGATACACATAAGGTCCGGAACATAAGTGCGGAAACATTTGGCGGTTCCCAACTGTAAAAACCCATCTTCCCAACATTAGCGCATTCCAATCGGCAGTAAAAACAGATCGAAATAGGAACAAAGACAGGTGCAGAGGAAGACGGAGACAGTGGGGAGATCGGAAAGGGTGTAAAAGGGGAGGTATCGGAAAACACGAGATACAGGCATCAAAGGGACAGGCCTAATGAGATGCACGGCTGAGACAATAAACCGGCACGGCGAGATGGGCCTCGAGCGGGGCCATCTGCCTTACAGTATCATCCCCCTCGTCATAAAGACACTTACAAAGAACATGTGTCTTCCGCAAATATCTTGGGAGTCCCAGGGTCGCGAAGCGGACAGCGTCCGTTCGCTGGCTACTTGAGGGCAAGAGACAAAATGGATGCCGTATCTAAGATGGAACCCGTGGGTACAGATGAGAAACCCACATAACAAACGAACGGTTTAAGTTAGCACAGCGAAACTGCGCACACTTATTAAACTCGTCATTTGCGGTTCATAGATACCAGACTCGACCATTTTCGTGCGAGTCGAAAACACCATTTACAATTGTCACGGAACCTCAGCAGTGGTCTGGGCAATAGCGTTCTTAATATTCATGAAATCTTCATCACAAGACTTTGACCATTCAAACTTCACACCCTTTTTTAAAAGTTGCCTAATATTGTAAGAAACACTCGCAAAATTAGGAACATATTTAGAGCAAAACTCAGCCATTCCTAAGAATGACTTGATGTCATCTTTACTTGTAGGAACAGGAGCCTCGGAGATTGCTGAAACCAAAGAGGGTTTTGGTTTAACTCCCTCAGCGTCAATGATATGGCCTAGATAAGTTACACTTTTCTGAGCAAATTTACATTTTGAATGTTCAACAGTGAGGCCTTTACTTTCAAGGATACTCAAAACTTTATGTAACCTTGATAAATGCTCATTTTCATCATCTCCGAAGACTAGAATATCGTCCTGAAAAAATTTGACACCCTTTTCTTCCTTGAATAATTGGTACATAAGTCGTTGAAAAACAGCAGCCGCTGAGGCTAAGCCAAACGGCATGCGTTTATAACGGAAGCAACCAAAAGGTGTCACAAAAGACGTGAACTTCATTGAATCAGGGCAAAGGGAAATCTGGTGGTATGCAGATGACAGGTCTATGGTAGAGAACCATTGAGCATTTCCAATACTAGAGACCATCTCATTGATCTTGGGAAGTGGGAATTTGTCAACCACAATGTTGTTGTTTAAATATCTTAGGTCTACACACAACCTGATTTTGCCATTGCTACGTCTTGCGACGACAATTGGCGAAACCCATTCACTCGCTTCAATAGGTTCTATGATGTCAGTAGACACAAGTTTGTCCAATTCTTTGCTGACCTCATCTCTCACTAAAATAGGTACATTTCTACACTTGTGCACCTTAGGACAAGCATCATCCTTTAATATGATTTTATGTTCAAAACCAATTAAATTCCCCAAAGTTTTACTAAAAACTTTTGGAAATTTCTTCAAAATGCTATCCGTAACAATAGAACAATCATCAACTACTAGGACTTGTTCTTTACTCTTAGGATCCAGGATAATGTGGAGTTGTTTTTGGTCGAACCACCCTAAAACAGGTGGTCCTTTCTTCGAGATGTATAGTTTCCCTCTACACTCCCTGTCCTTGAACCTGAAAACAAACCAACGAAAACACAAGATGGAGATAGGGTCTCCCAAATAACCTTCAGGGTGGATATCTGATGGTAATAATCTCTCTCCAACATGTTGGATAAATGAAGATTTCCACATTTCCTCATTAACAATGGTGTAAGGTGAGCCCGAATCGGCATACATTTTTACAACTACACCGCCAATACTCATTGTGCAAATAGGTTTTTAACCATATCTTCGTCTCTTATTCTTAAAACTAACTTATCATGAACATTCATCACTAGATTATCCTCAACATCATTTTCAAAATTCTCTTCCTCATCAATGTCATTCACGAAATTTACTTTACTTCTCTTTTTCCTATTGCATGCTTTCGTTAAATGATCTTTCAAACCACAACTAGAACACTTGGCTTTCAAACCAGGACATCCTTTGAAGTCAGCCAAATGGTCTAAACTGTTGCATCTGTAACATTTAAGTTTAAAATTTGAGGAGGACTGAGGATGTTTAGTTGAAGAAGTCTTGTTGTTAGAACTAAAAGACTGCCTAGAACTATAGTTAAACCTTTTTTTATCAGTAGCATTAACTTTGCAAACTACCTCGTTAGTCATTGCACTATTATCATTTTTTATCACATTAGCGCATCTGCCAGACATTTCTGCCTTGCGTGCAATGGCAAGAATATCATCAAGAGGAGAATCCCCATTTATCCATAACCTATCCTGTATGGAGGTATTGTATGAATGCATAACGATTTGGTCTCTAATTAACTCTTCTTGTAGGACACCAAATTTGCAATCCAAAGACAGTTTCTTCAGATCAGCTAAAAAATTATCAATATTTTCTTCTTTAGTCTGTTTCCTAGAGAAAAATTTATACCTCGTTACGCCAATACACACCTTAGGAGCAAAATAAGTGTCTAAATGTAAAAGTGCTAACATATAAACATTTAAATCACCAGGAAAGGATGGTTTAGTCATAGTTTCATAAACTTTTAGTCCAACAGGACCTAAAGAATGAAGAAGAAGTCTCTTTTTTTGAGCATGAGACATTTTTCCATCCTCATCTAAAGCATCAATGTAATTACAAAAATAGGGTTTCCATTCCAACCACTTAAGTGGTGGTTCATTACCAGAAACCCAAAATGCTTGAGGAGGACTAATATTGTAGTTGGGTTGAGTCATTCTGGATTAAAACCTAAAGCTACAATAATTTAAAAAAATTAAGTAAGAAAATGCTGGACTAATACTTCTATTAATATCACAAAAATCACAATTAATATCACAATATTGTTATCAAACTTGTTAATTAAAATCGCTAAAAATCATACACCTATAACGTAATAATTATGTCAGGAATAATAAAGGTGTGCGAGTCACCATTGTTGATTGATTTCTGATAAGGTCATTAGAAGGTGTGCGAATCACCGTTAATGGTAACTCGCCGTTGCAATCTTCTTAACGATGTTTCAAAGAAGGTGTGCGAATCACCGTTAATGGTAATCCGCCGTGAAAGTAATCTTCTTTACGATGTATCAAGGAAGGTGTGCGAATCACCGTTAAGGAAATCCGCCGTGAAAACAAAAGACACTTGTTCCCTTCGTGAGAAGTCTGCAACATGAAACGGAGAAGTCCGCGATCTGACTTCAAGTTTTACCAAAATGGCCGCTGCAACGTGTGACGTCAGACGTGATTACCCAGAATCCAAGGCGGAACGACGTAGTTGTCCACGCAACGTAGGGTAAACGTCACTGAAGAAGAAGGAATGGAACGAAGAGGAGTTGTTTACTTTTGGAAATGGTGCGAGCTTTCGAGCGAGCTGTGGTGCGAGTTGTCATACGCGCTGAAGTAACGGCAACGCTTCTTGAAAGACAACAGTTCTTTCAAACAACGCTATTTGGCAAAAATAAACGGTAAATCGCTTCTTTCTTCAATTCCCAATCCAATAGTATATTGTCAAATTGTGGAGGGAACGATGAAGTTAATGCCAATTAGTTGTTTAAAGCACCTTTCCCTTTTCGCCTCAAATTAATAAGAAATAATTATGCTCAACACGCAAAGATAATCCCAAAAAAATGATAATACTTATCAGGAATGATCTCCAATGTAGATAGAAGTTCCAAAGAGTTCCTTTAAGTCCTTCTTAAAGTCCTTCCAACAAAGATGAAGTAAATCAATAAAAATTGATTTAAATGAGGTATTCCACGTAGGTTCTGCTCTTCGAATCCCGTCGCCAGTGAAATGAAGAGGAAATCCAAGTAAATTATAATAGATGCTTTAATCAAACGAAGAGCATACAAGAAGTAATCCAGCAAGTTCAGTATCCAAGAATAACTCACACATACACAGCAAAGCAAGTACATGACATATGTAACATTCCACATTCAGTAGTGACATGAGTAGAATGTGAAGGATTAAAGGAACAGTAATAATAAATAAGCAACACAACAGCATCTCATTCCCTCCACATTTAAACGTCGCTCTTCCCTTCCGGATGGGGAATCTCGTGATACCCCGTTCGGGTTTAAGTCTGATAGTCCTCCCATAAGCGACATTTCCAAGATGACAATTCTAATCAACGTATAGCTAGGCGAGGTTCATTCCACTGAGACAGTGGACTCCGAACATCACATTCACTGCTACAAAACAATGGAATGGAATGCTACACACATCATAGAAGCAGCCTTCGTCTTCCACGTTGTTGATCTCGAGCGCTATGAATGCGTGGACAGAGGGCTGACTAAAAACAAACATTGCTTTGGATATTAAGCTTGCCACTAAGTGATGGGGGCGCCTACAGAACCTGAGCAGAAAATGACCCCCCATTTAAAAGGGTCGGAGACTGGGCTGAGGGAGGGGAACTTTCCACATTAAACCCTACCGCAGAGGGCCCGCAGGCTCCATACACTGGCGAGTTGCTTTGCAATTACCTGCACAAATATACCTGAGTCAGGGAGTTTTGAGCACACACGGTGTCATGTGCCCTTGCACAGGCATCTAATAAAAAGGGCAAAATGGAAAACCAGTTCTAATAAATGAATGTAGGAAAGGCGAGCCTGAAAAGCAATTCAGGCAATTTCAAGCAATTATCCATGATTAAATACTGCTAATATGATGATTTATGAAAACGCCTGGATAGAGAGAGGCAATAAAAACACAATTTTTAAAACCATGATCAGAAATATAAATATGCGCATGGACAGAGTATGCGTTGGTGTATAAATTAACAACGTCAGCCGTGGAGTAATATATAGAACTAGGAAATATAAAGAGCAGAACTCTTAGTAACTATGAAATGTATATGAAACACAAGAACATGCGTGGTCTGCGCATGCGCCCCGTCCACACTGTAGTAATGAGAACGTTGTGTGTAACACCTGTGCAACTGGCTGTCATTGAAACACACCTCTATCACATACTATTTCTACGCTCGAAGTTAGTGGTTAGATACTGGCATTCATGAAAAAGGTAGTATATGGCTGCTTTCCAAATCCTATGCATGCGTATTTTAAGCACTTCACAAAATATACATGTGAAGAGTTAGGGCATTTGTACAACTGCTTTTTTCAACACTAAAATTGTTTTTTTCAGTGTAAACTATTTTCCTTATCATGTCTCCCCTGTCCACAAACTTCATAAAACTTTTTTTGACTGCTCATACACCTGAATTTTTGAAGAGTAACTTACTTTTTGGGTAAAGAGTGGAAAATTGTTTTACGAATGCCTGTTAACACCTCACAAGTAATGCTAAGTGATCATTCCTTGCACTTCAATAAGACCGCTCTTCTAAGCGTCGGTGTACGCAAGTGTGTATATTAGGCATACAATACAACAGTTCTTCAAGCTCAACTCAGACGTACACCTGAAACTGTCCTTCGTGATTACTTCTGACCATATATATTCTGGGACGAGAACAAACTCGATGGATACCGAAAACATGCATTACTTCAAAAATGCTGAGATTAAGCCCTCAGCTTAAACTTTGATAATCAAGGACCTCAAGATGAGTGAGAGGGCATTAGAAATCTTACAGGCAGTAAAGAGGCAAATTCTTGTGCCCTTGAAGAGAGCAAATGTTTATTTGATGAACAGCTTCAGCAAACCAGCATCTCTGGATGGATTTCCTTAATGCATCAGAAATGAAGGACACATTTAAGCATTGCAGCAGTGGTCAGCAGAATCGGCACTAGTTAAAGATCTGTTGAATTCAGGAAGGCTAACCAAAGAGATAGGACCCTTCACTAGTGAGAAGCCCCTAGAGTGAGCTAATGAGAGTGCAGTATCTCTCAAGTTCTGTGTCACGAAGTATACTTTCAAGAACTCAAAAGTGGCCTACGAAATAGGCCAGCATTTCAACACTACTGGAGTTACCAGTACTGGTAATTCCTGGGTGTGGCCAATCTGGCCCAATGCGAGTTGGGCATTGATGGTCTATAATGAACTAGGAATTATTGGGGGAATCAGTTTGATTTCCCTAGTAACTACTCATTTTGGCTCAGACTTTTACCCTAAGATTTCAGCTGCCGAATGAGTGAAACTAAATAGTTTTGTGTTTTCATGAAACTCATAATTCCGATGGGCCGGTTAACCGCACTTAATGGCCACATCATCATTAAGGAACCACTCAAAATGAGGACTTGGGGTATTGTGTAGATCTTTCCAGGTTCTTTTTGTAAGCATTTTTTATTCATACTTTGTTGCAGAATTATTGGAATTTTGGATGTATTATTTCTGGGCTTTATTTCAATCATTTAAATGTTAATTTACCCCTAACCAACACGTTTCACAGGCAAAACTGTTTCTTTAAGTTTAAAGTGCAAAATAAATTATCTGAAACCCATTTCGTTTCTACTAGTTATGGCATCTAGATATGTAATATCGAATATCTTTAATTTAAAAATACACAGGAACATTTTGATGCAATTTAGATATATTTTTGAGAAATAGTTGGAGAGATTCAGATCTCAGCTACTCTCATCTCATAGACTCTGGTCCCAGGTTCAGTCTAAATTCCTCTCCTCTTGCATCTCCCAGCCTCAGACTCGATTGTCCTCTGTCATTCTCTGGTGCATGAATACTATACCGATGTTCCCATACATCACAGTAATCAGATCCCTCTCCCATCACATTTCCCAGGTTCACACTCTATCTTTCCAGTCTGGCACACTCGGGCCTAGTGTAACTACTGGTGAGTTCCAATTGACACTAATGCTGAGGAGGAGTCCTACCAGTAGGGATATATTCGGGCAATACCCATCTCCTATACCTATTATCAATCCTGAATGTTAGCTTTCTTTCAGGATTTACAGGAACCAAGTAGGCAGTTTACGCACGCTGTGTCGTATGTGTGACTGAGGCAGCTCCAACTCATAAATTTCCTATGGGGCAAGATTACTCGCTTATCAAAACTTGTGTATTACCAGACCACTGGGCGTTATCTGAAAAGGGGAAAAGAGGGTGAAATAATGAGTGGATCTATCTGATTGAAGTGAGCAAGTCAGTCACATCCATAATACCAATACAATACTATAACGAAGTGTGAATATTACAGTGGTTAGGTCCTGAAAAAAGCCAGATACCTTTTTGGGCTAAAACGCGTTGAACCGGGGATGTTGGAGCAAATAAAAGCTCCCCCTCGCTTACCGTCCTGTGTTTAAAACAGTCAAAAGTTGCATACTAATAAAAGCGTTTGGGTGCACCTGAAGACCATTTAAACTTTCCAAATACATTCAGACTCCTGATAGGTCCTTAGGACCCGGTTGCATATTGTGATTTACCATCAACTTATAGCAATGGGATTTGCATATATTGGTTGAGTTCAAATCAACTGATTTATGTGTAATGGAGTTTTTTTACGGAAAAAGAACCTGGCGTAATTAAGTGTGGGGTGGGGAAGGCGGGAGACTTGAATCAGAGGGCCAATTAGGTGGCTAGAAGCACAGGTTAAATAAGAGAGGGATTATGGGGCGCATAATGAGGTGTTGGAAGGACCAGCGAGGATGGAGGGGTTTTTAACATGTTCATGAAAACTGGAAAGTGGGATGCACAGCGTTTTACTCAGTTAATCCTTGTTTATACTCCATTCATTTTGTCGACTCGTTCATTTTTTGAAAGCGTGCAAAACTTGCTTAGCGCTTCGTCTCGTTGCGCTGCAACATAACAACTCACTGGAAAAGGACCCAGTTTGGGTCCCGTCAAGCTGCACAGCCAAATCTCGTTTTGAATCCAATGAATCAAAATCATCAGTATTCTTTCTTTTTCTCCTCTTTTTTCTTCATTATTTTTCATCCGTTTTTAACTCATATTATTCAATCCATTTTATTCAATCTTTAAATATGATCGCTGTTCAAAGAAGCGCAGGAGTCATCAATCGGTTCCACATGCCATAGTTTTATTCAACAACCCAATGCATTTCGGGAATGCGATCCCTTCGTCAGGGGTATCTATAATTACAAGTAAACATGTCAATTTAAGCTATCTCCAATTATAAAAACATTTTCAGAATTTTATCTCAATGTAAAATACATTCCTAATCAGTTGTACACAAAATTTGTGTTACTAATAAACAATGCTTAAGACGCTACTGATAATACCTACACTGTACACTCTAATTTGGTATATTCTACACTTATCCCCACCTCATGTCACACGTGCATTATGGTACTTCTGTTTTAAACTGCGATGTTCCTTCCCCGTTTTTAAGTGTAAAGAGGATAGTTACATTATGTCCGCAAATGCTAGCACTGACAAACTTATGGAAAGGGGCGACCATTCGGTCCCCCCGAACGTATGGTGGAGTACCACGATCCCCCCGGGAAGCCATCTTGGGCGGGAGGCGAGTCTCGGCTGGTATGCCCGAAGCGGCGTAGCCGGGGCGCGCCTTTTCCCGCCCTGGAGTGGGTTGTCCCAGACACGGACGCGACCGGCCACGCCCACGGAGGCAGGCGGGGGCGGGTTTACGCCCGCCCTGAAGACGGATAAAAGGAGCAACAAGCCAAGAAAGCTTCCTCTTGTTCCTGTGCTCTGAAGCTGCACCTCCCCGCTGCACGTGAGCTCGAGACGGAACGAAGAGCCAATTTTGAGCGTTGTAATCTTTCTTTTTGTCTTACAGATACTCCGTCTGAGAATGCCCAAGAAAGTCGGAAAGCGGGTCGGTACCGATCAGATGCTCCGCATGCTCATGAAGGAGGTAGCCGATTTGAAGAAGCAGATGGCGGCTAAGGACGGGGAGGGAGGACCGAAACGGCCTTTGCCGGGAGTAGTCCCCGGAGGGAGAGGCAAGAGGTCCAGAAGGGGGGCACTTGGGGGGGAAACCCCGGTTCCCGATATCCCACTTGAAGAGCCAACCCCGGTGCCGAAGGAGGGGAATCCGATTCCCGTGGTGGTCACTCCCGTGACCGGGGAAGATATGCCTCCCGAGTTAGCGGCACAATTGGCAGCGTGGTTGGGAAAGGATAGCGAGGGCGCCACGGCTGACGACGCCCGGGTGTTAATGAGACAACTGCGGGAAACTAGAGAGGCTGCGAAGGCACCATCTTCTGTTACCCCGCCGGTTCCGGCGGCGGAAAATACAACAGGCTCAGGTTCGGCGGCAAATGCAGCTTCTGGTTCAGGTAAGCGGCCATTGCCGATCGCGGGGGAGGGGTCTGTACCTTCACGAAGGGAGAAGGTGGCTCAGCATGTTCCACTGGAAATTAAGGAAAAGATTTGGGCGAATAAGTATGTAAACATTTTTTCTTTGCTTACCGACCATTATGAGATGGAGCATGTTAAGAGCCAAAAGGAGCTCATGCATCCGAGTGTTTGGCGCGCCAAAATGGCCGCCTTTAAGGTTGACGAAAACATTGGTACTTGGGGCAGAGCGTGGGGCATTTTTACCTCCATCATGGGCGAGCGTAGGCCCGAGTTGCTGACCGAGTTGCCTATTTATCAGTCACGTATCATGGAGTATTCCGTAGCGTATGGGGGCAATCAGTGGTTCTGCTATGATAATATTTTTAGAAAAGCGAAAGAACACGACCCAATCCTGACTTGGGATTGTTACGACTCCGTTTCATGGCAAAAAATGGAGAGTACAGGAATGTTGAAAGTACCATTGGTAGGAAGTAGCGGGGGTGAATCCTCCCGCCAATACTCTGGGACACCCTTTCGGACGGGTGCAGGTAACGAATATCACTCGAAGCCGAGTGGCAACGCAGGTAAAAGGGGGATTTGTTGGAATTTTAACAGAGGAAAATGTACGAGGCCCCAGGGGTCGTGCAAGTTCAGACATGAATGTGGGGTTGTGGGCAGCCATCCCATCCTGAGTCCATGTGCAGAGCCAAAACGGGTGATAACGGTGGTAGGGGAAGCGCCAAACAGGTCTGAAATAGTCCGAGGGGCGCCTTTACCTACTCCGATTGATACCATGGCAATGATTCCTTGGCTCAACGAATACCCGGATCATGCTTCTGCTGGGGTGTTGCGAAACGGGTTTTCATATGGTTTCCGCATCCCAGTGGGGGATTTTCAGGGTGTAGCAAAATGTAAGAACCAACTGTCGGTCTTGCAGCATACGACCGTGGTACAGGTAAAGATTGGGAAGGAGGTTACTCGAGGTCGAGTCGCCGGTCCATTTGATGTGCCACCGGTTGCTAACTTTGTTTGTTCCCCTTTAGGGGTGGTCCCCAAGAAGGACCTGGGTGAGTTTCGGCTGATACATAACTTGTCAGCCCCACGTGGTCTTTCCGTGAATGATGCGATAGACCCGGAAGTGTGTTCGGTGCGGTACGCATCTTTCGATGAGGCCGTCGCCATGTTGAATCGCCTGGGGCCCGGTGCGCTGATGGCAAAATCAGATATTGAGTCAGCGTTCCGGTTGCTCCCGGTACACCCAGACGATCAGCGTCTTCTTGGTTTCATGTTTCAGGGTCGCTATTACATGGATAGATGTATGCCAATGGGATGCTCTATATCTTGTGCCTATTTTGAAAAGTTCAGCTGTTTTTTGCAATGGATCTTCACAAAGAAGATGGGTTTTCAACATGTTATGCATTATCTCGATGACTTTCTGTTTCTGGGGGCAGCCGGGGATCCACAATGTGGTCAGGCTTTAAATGAATTTTGTGTCTTAATGAACCATTTTGGTGTGCCATTGGCGCCAGGTAAGACTGTGGGTCCCTCGACTTGCCTCGAGTTTCTGGGGATCGAGCTCGACTCGGAAGAAGGTTGTTTTAGATTACCCAGAGAAAAAGTGTTAAAATTCAGGGCATCCCTTGAAATATGTATTAGTGAGACTAAGGTTAAACTACATCAATTGCAACAAATGGTGGGCCAGTTGAATTTTGCCCTGAGATGGCCCGCCCCTTTTCCGGCTCGATTGCTCAAGCCATGGTCGGCCTGAAGGAGGGTCATCATCGCACGAGGCTCTCGGCAGAGGTTCGCCAGGACATGCGCATTTGGTTGACATTTCTGGCGGATTTCAATGGTCGAATTGTCTGGAACAAACCGGCGGTGTCCTCCGAGGAGCTGGGGCTGTGGACAGATTCGGCAGGGAGTATTGGTTTTGGTGCCATATTCGGCACACAATGGTCGGCTCAGAAATGGCCATTATGGTGGCACGAGTGCGGGCTGACAAGTAACATTGCTTTTCTTGAACTTTTCCCTATCCTGGTGGCCCTGAAAACTTGGCCTGAGGGGTTCAGAGATCACTCTGTGGTGTTCTGGTCTGATAACATGACCGTGGTTGAGTGTATCAATAGTCAGGCAGCACGATGCAAATGGATTCTGAGACTGCTCAAAGAAATTGTGTTATTGTGTATGCAATTGAATGTGCTATTTAAGGCAAGACATGTGCCGGGGGTAATGAACCAAGCGGCTGATGCGCTTTCTCGTTTCCGTATGCAGGCCTTCTGGGGTTTTCTGCCCACAGCGGACCCGGTGGCGGCACCCTTTCCCGAAGCTCTCTGGTCTCTCGGTGCCCCGAACTACAAAACCTCGTGGGAGAGAGTTTAGCACCCAGGACGAGGAAGGCATATGAAGGGGCGTTCCGTTCCTATTGGGCCTTTTTGGGGACTGCTAGGGGGGAGCTTTGGGGCCAGGAAGAGTTTGTAGTAAAATTTCTGCTGTCTTTACATCAGGCAGGCAAATCAGTAGCTACGGCCCAGAGGCATCGGGCCGCCATTTCCTTTATGTCAAGGGCTCATGGGATCCAGGACCCGACAGCGTCTTTCGTTGTGCAAAAAGCGCTACGTGGGTGGCAACGCCTTGAGGGTCGCAGAGTAGATGAGAGGCACCCGATAGGTCTGGATAGGTTGGCCCTGTTATTATCCGTACTCCCTGCAACGTGTTCATCCCAGCATGAAACAGTGTTATTCCGAGCCGCTTTTGCGCTAGCATTCCATGGGGCTATGCGGGTAAGCAAACTAGTGGCGAGGAACAAGCAGGATACGATGGGGGGACTGTGCCGAGAGCACATTCAGGTCAAGGGGGAGACAATGACTGTCTCGTTTGTCAGGTCCAAAACCGATCAGGGTGCAATTGGGGACTGCATAATCATACAAAGGATTCCCGGGTCTTCCATGTGCCCTGTGGTTTGCGTAGAGGAATATTTAGCGCAAAGGGTGGCATCATGGGGGGGGGCCTTGTTGAAACACGCTGACGCCACCCCACTGACGAGGTTTCAGTTCCAGCGGGTGCTTGCGATGTCGATTTCGGCCGCGGGCTTGAACCCCGGCGAGTTTGGGACCCATTCCTTTCGGATAGGGGCTGCTACAGAGGCTACAGCCAGGGGTCTGAGTGTAGAAGAAGTAAAACGTGTGGGGCGTTGGTCCTCGAACTGTTATAAAAGGTATGTGCGGTTGCACATGTTGTGAAGCTGTAATGATGTACTCACGCTTCTTGTTTTGTTTGGTTTTCAGTTGCGCAAGCCTACGAGGCGGGGCGAACTGTGCAGTCGACCCGACACCTGGGGACCAGCGGTCAGACATCACCGGCTGTGAAAAAGGAGGTGTGGGTCGTGGGCCACTCATACGTGAGGCGTGCCGCGGACGTAATCAAAGCAGGTGACATGATTCACGTGGCTGGGGAATACGGGTACAGTGTGTCCTTCTACGGAAAGGGCGGGCTCTGTATTGACCAGTTTCAATCATTTTTCGAGGGTTTGTTAGGGCGGACAAGGTCACCGCCGTCTATAATCATAGTCCATCTTGGGGGCAACGATTTGGTGGCCACTGGTAGACGACTTCTTCTTGAGGCAATGCTTTCCACAGTAAGTTGGTTGGCAAGAAGAGTTCCAGGGTGCACAATTGCATGGTCCCATATGATCCCACGAAAAGTGTGGCGGGGGGCTATTTCGGTTTCTGCTCTGAATCATTCGGTAAGGAAAATTAATAACAAAGTGAGTAGATTGTTTCGTTCAAATACACTGCATTCTGTTTCGCATGGTTGTATCAAAGGGGACAGTATGTATTTGGGGGATGGTGTTCATTTGTCCCGGGTGGGGAATGAGTTACTCATAGGAGACCTCATAGCTTGGTTAAAGAGTTTATAACATGACCTTTAGGCAGGAGTGGTTGTGGGGGGTCCGGATAGCCGGTCAACTATCCGGCCTGTGGCGGTAAGGTCATGATCGGTGAGCAGTAATTGGAAGATCCCTATGGGGGGGCGTCACCCATTACGGATGGGAGCGCTCGGGGGAGGTGGCCATTGGCCCCTCAACGGGGAGGCGGTCCCGTCTAAGGATAGGCCGCCGGAAGGAAAGGAAAGGTGGTCAAGGCCCCTTCCTGGATAGGAGGGGCTACGGGCCCTCCTGGGGAATTTCCTGGGGCCAGGACATCTGCGACGGCAGATGTGTAAGTTGTGTGGGGTTCGGGAGGGGGTTTACGCTACCTTTTAGACACCTCACACGAGTCCTCGGACGACCGTTAAATGGCGTCGAGTTCATTGGGGCCCCCGTCAAGTCCAAGGGAAATTGGGAGATGCACTTGAGGTACGCCTCTGTGCGGTTGGTCCCCTCACAAGTGAGGGTGGTATTTCTGGTTTAGGGATCTGACACCGGTTACGACCTTGCCGTTGGCCCTTAACGTTAGGATGTACAATTTCAAGTCAAATGTTTTGTAGGATGTTAGTTCGGCTAGGAGAACCTTTGTATTAGAGATCTGTTAAGGTTAGCCAAACATCGTAATGTGGAAATGAAATTGTACATAATATGAAACTGTTATTTTAATGTTTTGATTTTGTTTCATATTTTAATAAATATGGCCGGGAGGGTCACTCCCTCCCGCCTTCCAAAAGTTCAGAACCGTTTCCGGTTTCCCATCCTTGGGGATTGTGTTGAGAGGGGGTGGCGGGTATCTCAGCCATAAGACACTGACAAGCTTATCTACGCTTACCTTGGCGTGCTCATCCCTCTTGTTTCTTAAAATCACAGTATCAAACTGCCATATCCATTGTTAAATCTCGTGTGGAAAAGCATTTCGGCGCCACCAGTAACCCGTATTCGGTGCCGAGTGTGATGTGAAAAGCTGATTCCTGTGCGTTCCCACCCTTATTCGCGCCACTGGGGACACATTTTCATTCAAAAAAGCTTTTACTGTAAATATCAAGCAAACTATGTTTTGATCAAACAGGTTTATAGAACCTAGTTTACAATGTAACTTGTGAGGGTATAACGATGTTTAGACGCATATTATCATGGGGAATGACCTGGTTCACGTTGCAGCTTGGGAAATGTAGTGAAACAATGGGGAGAGCATAGATGCTATGGTCCGCTGTTTATGTTCAGCCTTCTTTTTTTGGGAACACTCAGGTGTAATTGATTTACTGGGGGATGGCGAATAAGGTTGGGAACGCACGGGGATCAGCTTTTCACATCACACTCGGCACCGAATACGGGTTACTGGTGGCGCCGAAATGCTTTTCCACACGAGATTTAACAATGGATATGGCAGTTTGATACTGTGATTTTAAGAAACAAGAGGGATGAGCATGCCAAGGTAAGCGTAGATAAGCTTGTCAGTGTCTTAAGTTTGTCAGTGCTAGCATTTGCGGACATAATGTAACTATCCTCTTTACACTTAAAAACGGGGAAGGAACACCGCAGTTTAAAACAGAAGTACCATAATGCACGTGTGACATGAGGTGGGGATAAGTGTAGAATATACCAAATTAGAGTGTACAGTGTGGGTATTATCAGTAGCGTCTTAAGCAGTGTTTATTAGTAACACAAATTTTGTGTACAACTGATTAGGAATGTATTTTACATTGAGATAAAATTCTGAAAATGTTTTTATAATTGGAGGTAGCTTAAATTGACATGTTTACTTGTAATTATAGATACCCCTGACGAAGGGATCGCATTCCCGAAATGCATTGGGTTGTTGAATAAAACTATGGCATGTGGAACCGATTGATGACTCCTGCGCTTCTTTGAACAGCGATCATATTTAAAGATTGAATAAAATGGATTGAATAATATGAGTTAAAAACGGATGAAAAATAATGAAGAAAAAAGAGGAGAAAAAGAAAGAACACTGATGATTTTGATTCATTGGATTCAAAACGAGATTTGGCTGTGCAGCTTGACGGGACCCAAACTGGGTCCTTTTCCAGTGAGGGGTTTTTAACATTACATGGCAGGTCCGGATAAGATTGTAAGGTAGACGATTGTGGAAGGGCAAAGGTTGAGTGTACGATTTAGTTGAAACCAAATGGGGGTAGAAGATAAATGTGAAAGTGTTGAGTAATGGAGAGTAAAAGAATGGAGAATGGGAAGTAAGTAAGAAACAGAAGATATGGAGGTTAATGCTTCATTTTGATCGTAACTCAGAAAGGAAGAGAAAAAGTTGGGTGGAAATGAAGGGAAGGAGGTGAAATAATAAGAGCAAAACATCTTTTGTGCACTGTTAAAAAAGCGTGATGTTTGAAGACTGGATGAGAACTAAGGGGATAAGGAACAGGGTTAGGAGCTTGTTTCATATGGGATATTGGGATGTTATGCGTGGACGGGGGGAACTCAGATGCTGAGTGGGAAGGAATGGTTCAGTGTGAAATGTTTCGCTGTATAATGTAATGTAATACTTTTATAAATGAAAACATTCTTCATGGTGTAATACAAGGCAGCACTTTTAAAAATGGTATAGTAATGAGAGATCATAAACCAAGATAATAGTTTGTGATTCTGTTTTTCTATAAATGTTTACAGTCACCCCTGAAGAAGAGCATTTTGAGCCCAAAATGCATTGGGTATTTTTATGGAATAAGCACTGCCTGAAATGAATTATGCTTCAGTCATGTTCTTGCAAGAGGTCCGGACGGACACAGTTGGAACAGTAGAAGTTTGGTAAAATGGCATGTATACTCCGCATGAAGATTCGAATAAAAGTTGGAGAAAAGTGATGAGAAATTATGGAATACAAGGAGTACATTGATTACTATGAATGAACACATTATCGTCTTGGTGGCATAATTAGCTGTGAGATTGCTTGGGGGCGAGATGACGCCCCACTCTAGTGATGTTGATTAGCTCAGTGCTGTTTGGGCATGGCACTTAAATCAATCTGCACGCATTCTTTGAATAAACTTGATACGTTTTGTAAAGCAGGTAAAACAAGGTGTGCATCCTGTCCCCACAATGAAGGTCCTTAGGACTACCATTAAAGTGCTCCTTCCAAAAGTGTGGTTGAGCCCATCCGGCAACAATAGCTAAGCCAGATATAAAACTCAATGATGAAGCATGCCACCCATTTTGCATGAGTGAGAGTCCTTTTGAAAAAATAGGGACAATTTTTCCTAGTGGGAGATAGGTATTGCAGGAATATATCCCAACTGGTGGAACTCCTCCCCAGCATCAGTGAATCTTTTAGGAAACTGAGATGTCCTTCCAAAATATTTTTTCTCTCTGTATGATTTGAGTTCCAATCTACTTCATTTGCTCTACTGCTCTCATACATACTATTACATTGCTGTAGGAAGGTGCGTGTAGGGCATTCAACTTTGATTGCTGGGATATTCTTTAAAGAGGATGGAGAGGTGGCTAGCTCATTTCCACCTTTCACTTTGATTCAAAATGACAGCATAATGTATCTGAGGGGGAGGGGGTTAGCGATTCCACAACACAGAGGGAAAGAGGGCATGAGTGAAGGATGCGGTGGGTGGGTCAAGACAAGCAAAAGACAACGGGAAAGCATGCAAAAAAAGGAGGGTGGGCAGGAGGGACAAGGGCGGGCAAAGGGCAATGGATGATGGGCAGGATGGCTGGGGATGCAAACTAAAAAGGCAAGGTAGGCGAGAGGGGCTGGGACAACAAGCTAACAACCGAGGGTCGGATGAAGAGGATGGGGAAGCAAGCTTCAACAGAGTGATGGTGAGTGGGAGGGGATGGCAGCAATCTGACAAACGGGGAGAGGGAGAGAGGACCTGGGGGAGCACACAAATAACTGATAATAGGCAGAGCTGACATGGAAGGGTGGACTGGAGAGGATGGAGAAGCACATGGGCAATGGCAAGTGAGAGGGAATTATAAAAAAAAAAAGGACAACAAAGGGTGGGCAGGCAGGGCTGGAGGAGCAAATGGACAAGAGGGTGGTGGAGAAGCAGGAATACCAAGGTAAGTTAGGCAGGGAGGAAACAAGAACGGCAACTGAGGGAGGATGAGAAAAACAGATGGAGAAATAGTACATGAGGGAGACAGCTGGAAAACACATGCCTTCTTGTACAGTGCTTAAACAAAACGAAAAAAGTAGCACTTGAAAATTAGAAGTAGGAGGACACGAGTAATGTGTCCATGTTCTGGGGTTGGACAAACACAAGAGGAGGAAATAAAGCCTATGGAACTTCCAGAAGGGAACGCAAGACGTCGCAGTCTGGATGGCCAATAGCTGCATAAAACTCAACGCCGATAAGACAGAAGTCCTCGTCCTCAGAACCACCCCCTCAGCATGGGACGACACCTGGTGGCCTACCGCCCTCGGGAGCCCTCTGACCCCTCGGACCACGCCAAAAACCTTGGCATCATACTCGGCATCATACTCGACTCATCGCTCACCATGAACAGACAAGTCAACGCCGTCACCTCCAGCTGCTTCAACATCCTCTGCATCCTCAGCAAGACCCTCAAATGGATCCCCCGAGAGTCAAGGAAGACATTCACCCACGCACCCATCACCAGCAGACTGGACCATGGAAATGCACTCCACGCCGGCATCAACAAGTCCCTTCTCCGCAAACTTCAGACCATACAGAATACCACAGCCAGACTCGTCCTCAACATCCCCCGCAATGAACACATCAGCCAACACCTGGGGAGACTCCACTGGCTGCCCGTGGAGAAACAAATCACCTTGAAGATCCTTACCCATGCCTACAAATGCCTGCACAACAACGGACCCAAATACCTCAAAGACAGAATAAACTTCCATGTACCCAAAAGAAACCTCTGGTCTGCCAACCTTGCACTAACCAAAACCCCTCACATGCACAGAGCCAGAGCAGGTGGTAGATCATTCTCCCACATCGCAGCCAAAACCTGGAACAAGCTACCAGCAGAAATCTGACTCACCCCCAACCTGAACACCTTCAGGAGGACCCTCAAGATGTGGCTCTTCCTTCAGCTGAACGGATCTGCACCCCCACATTCTCCCCCCAGCGCCTTGAGACCTTGCGGTTGAGTAGTGGGTTTACAATTCCCTGATTGATTCACACTTACAATTCATTGATTGATTGATGGAAGCTGATGAATCAGACTCAAGCAAATGAGAGTGACAATGAAGCCAACCAATGGTAAACAGTGGTTTGGCTCGAAGCCCACTGTAAGCTAACAATATGTTCCCAACAGGCAAGCTCTGTCTTAGGTTAGACCTAATAAAGGGCATGGCAAAGAAGTAGAGGAAGACAAAGGACAGGGGGATAGGTGAGGGTTTACTGAGCGGAGCTGTGAAAGCATGGCTTAAAGTGATAACTTGGTGAACACATGGCGACCTAGAAGAAGCTAATAGCAGTAAGAGCAAGTGAAGACGTAGGTGGCACTAACTTTGGTACTGACGTGCTCTACCTCGCCTGCATAAGCACTGCGAAGTATACTAGAGCACAGAACTAATAAGCATAGTTATAACGCAAAGAACAAAGTTGTACGAAGAACGAGTTAAAAGGTGCTGTACTGGCTAGAGAAACACATGGATAAAAGAAACCCTAATTAAAACACACGATGATCTATGTAAAAAGTTCAATCTATAAAACAAACAAACTGAAAAAGGTTGCATAAGGTGAACACCTAATGAGACTGGCCTTGGCTTCATAATATTCTAGTACATATTGTAAATGCCTCAAAAGGAGTCTAGCCACCTGGGTCTGGATTACTGATCAGGCTCAATAGCGAATTTACAGCATGCAGTAATAACTCTTTTAGCACCACTCCCGCTCATGCAAAGTGTTACTGCTAGCTCCTTTTTAAGTGGGTGTTATTTTAGCGCCTCTTCCTATGCCAAGATTTTCAGCATGCAGTGAAGAAGCGTCGTTGGGATGCATCTTGTCATTTATCATTTTAAGGATAGCTGTCTTAAATGTATTCTTAGGTACATTACATGCATTATGTCATATGGAACTCTAAAGATGGCTGTGTGAAACGCAATTTTACCATCTTTAAAATGAGTTTTCATTTTAAACACAATGTGAAATTGTTGTTGTTTTTTTCGGAGCACCTGCTCCCCTCCTCTTACATTTCCAAACTCGCAGTGCGCTGTCTGCAGAAACAAGTATGTAAATTGTTTAGTTTAAGTACACAACATATGTATTTCAGATGTGCTTCTGCTGTATTTTGTCTAACTTCTAAAATCTTTTTCTCTTTACTTTTTAGCCCATTTTAGTTTTCCGTGTATTTTGTTTGGTTTCCCTTGGTATTCTTACAGTTTGTACACATTTCGAAATGATAATGCTTGTGAGATGTGTAAAACGCACCGTACACGTCTGTCCTTTGTGCGATTCCCAATAATTAGCCAAAGTATCTATAATTTGTAATGTACCATTTGTATATCCTTTATTAATTTCGTGTCAGTTGCGTTGCCGGGGTTCATTAAGTTGCAATATGATTTGAGTTTACAATGGCTGAAAAGTTTTTTTTTAGTGAAATATCGGAGAATACACTATAGAATGTAATTCGACACTAGCAACCAGTCCGGCCAAGCGTCACGCAACAGGTGTGACGTTCACGCATTTCAGTGAGGTGATCCGCATCACCGCACTGAAATGCATTGTCACGCATTTCGACTTGTGCCAGGCTCGCCAGCGGCACTCCTGTCCCCGGGCTCTCAGTGTCCTGAGAGAGGTGCTGCAAGCCGCCCGAGTGCCTAAACAGTTAACTGAGAGACTCTGCTGCAGCGCTCAGCGGCACGCTACAATGTATCTAATCTCTCTGCCAGCAGCTGCCTGTGCTGTCCGACTAAGTTCCTGTTGCCCGGAAACTGTAAACATCATGCGCAAATGGTGCAGGCGGCGCGGCTACTCAGACTCTGTCCTAGTCTGCTGCAGGGGGGCCGGGCTACCCTCTGAGTCGTAATACTCAGCTGTCAATCACCACACCAGGGGGCCCGGGATTAATCCAGATGTGCCGATTAGCGCGAGTGCAGGCTGCGCGGCACGAGACGCTCATGTCTCTCTGAGCGCCATCATGGCCTTGCGCGGCGCCCGCAGCGCTTTGACACTGCAGCTCGCACCTTGCCCCAGGCCCACCTCTGGCAGCTGAGCTCTTAAGGTCAGCAGAGCGCCCCGGCGGCGGCGACAGACTCACTGCTGCTCTGGCCAAGCTGCACCCAGGCCCGAGGTCGGAGGACTGCGGAGCGTGGCCCGGGCTCGGGGGTGACAGGAGCCGCGGCCCGGCGGCAGCCGAGGAGTGACAGTGTCCGTCGGGATGAAGCAGCAGGCACAGCTGGCAGGCAGACTCGTCCGAGTGGCCAGTGTTGAACCACATCGTGGCTGGTTGGGCACGGCAGCAGCTGAGCAAGTCACTTAGTAAGTGTGTCAGTCACTGACTGTCACTGTTTTATTTATTTTTTATGTTATGCACTTTGCAGCGCTGCATCACGCGGACAACTTACCCCGGGTGTCAGAGAGCGCTTCAACAACAGACAGAGACAGCAACTCTGTAGTACTGAGGAGAAACTAGTTATGAGGCAAATTAATTACACAAAAAGCTTAAGCAAACGTGTTAAATGAGGCATAAGTGACAATCGTGAACAAACGAGATAGCACAAACGCTGCATTACAGGAAAGTGGCATGATGATGCGACGCGTGCAAGTAAGTTATAAAAGTGTGCAAAGTTAGTAACAAGTAGACTAGAGCCTATAATAGTGCAATGAATGGCAGACACTCAAACACAAGAACAAACGTAACGTTACGTCGTAGGCAATGGTGGCACTGTCTGGTGCAAGTGTGACAGCAAACAAAATGTAGGAGGTAGCAACCATGTTAAGAGAAAAGTGACACTCAGCAGCAAGAGCTCAGAGCTGTGTTAACTTCTATGTAGCCGGTTACCTCCCGTGACATGCATTTATTTTAAAAAAAGGCAGAAAGCCTAGGCTGCGAATGTAGTAGGAACAGTAGTTTTCAAAGAAATTGGGTACCGTAGGCCAGCCAGAAGGTGAGACACTCACTGTCACACAGCAGCACCCACCCAGAGAGGTAAGCACTGAGCCTTCAGCATTATTACAGCCCATCCCCTTGGACCTTCTACGAAGAGCACTGCGTCAGGTATTCTACTTGCCTGGCTGTAGCACCACCGTGACCTTTACTAACATGACATGATGCAGTGAAACAATAATTTCACATAATAAAAAGCATCGATATGCAGGGCTGCTCTGTCTGATCATCCTTCCGGAGTCAGAGAGCCTGACCTAATACCTCTGCAGCAATTGTTATCACAGCAGCTGCTCTGAGTGTCATCTAGGGCTGTGAATAGTGGGTATTATCAAGTCCGAAGTCGGGTCAGTGCATGGACATTTACACTCTCAGTGTTCTTCACAGTGTCTTTTTTTTCTGATTTGTGAAGTGTCCTGCCCGAAACACACTGAGTCACACAGACAGAGACCTGTGTTATTGACTTCAGTGTGGCTCCTCTCTGCTCACACATCCTGTTGAGTTGGGGCCTGGGCGGTCCGAGAGACCTGCCACAATATGAGACTCAGGCCAGGGGTCCCCATCTTGTTGCTAAGCAATGGCCCGGCTGCCTCCTGATCATTACAAGGCAAGCTGAGGAGAGGTTGAGCTGAGCCCCAGTGATGTCACCAGCCCCTTCCAGCACAACAACAGGTGGCCAGCCCGGTTGCTTTCGGTTCAGCCTGCGCCTCATGATCATCCACGACGGTTACAGGAGGGAGCAATAGGAATAGTCTCCTTCCATTTCTGGTGCTCTGCAACACTTTCAAGAAGTTCTTGGAGTCTCTTGTTGCTCAGTTGGCTGTAATTTCTGATATTTATAAGTTTCCCTCGCCTTAATTGCATGATTTTTGCTCGCGAGAAAGTGTCACTCATAGTCGTTGAAATGTCACTCATAATTTCACTCAAATTTTTCAAATGTCAAACATGGCAATCTGAAACCTTGGCAGCTATGAGCAACAAGCATTGCCCGTTTTCTGCAGACAACTGTAAACACAACAGATTTTCCGTGATACGGAAGTCCTGATGTGTACGGTTAGGCTTCTTTGGAAGGTAGTAGACATCAAAAAAGGACTCTCCCTTGTTACTCAGGAGTGTATAGGAAATGTCTAAAATGTAACCACCTTGCACCTGGATATGTCCCTGTTTGAACACTAATCGAACTACATGAATGAAGAATCTGTGGCTCAAAAGAGAAATAGATTTGCATTCTGCGGTTTCAAGAATACTCCTATGATTTACACAGCAGCCAAGCAATAGAAATCATTAACTTGAGAAATGGTAGAAAGGAGATTGAAATATTCATTCCGTCACTGCTGCAGCCCGTGAAATGTGTTTTAATGAGGGAAACAGAACGGAAAACTGGAATTATACTAAGATTAGAACAGTGTGCATGAGACATATTTGGAGCAAATGTTTGATGGTCCACCTGTGCTGAAGGAAAAAAATGAGCAGGAACAGAAGCCTGGCTGCATAAATATTCTGAGAGGAAGGGGTTAACTAAGCAATCGGGCATGGAGATTACTGGAAGGCACTCAGTGGGTAATTTACTGTACTGATGGGGATGTTATTGATTTCTCTGCCTTGAGCACAAGTCTCTTAGTTTACTTGAGCATATTCTGCAGCTGATGACTTTAACAGAAGGAAATTGTAAAAACTCCAATTCCCTTCCCTGCTACAACTCTCAACACAAATCATGTTATTGCGAATTTCCTTGTACTTTCAATGTACTCTGTGCAAAGGGTTGAACTACCGTAAGTGCTCTGAAGAAAGGCAGCGGCGCGTCCACACCGGTAATACGGCAGGTTAAGATTATATTTAAACCTGTAATAGCCTGCTGATTGTCTGGGTCAGTATAGATCTGGCACACTAATTACCTAACAACACATTATGGACCCAGGGTTGATGCTAGACCTAATTCTGTTTCACTGGGGAGTTTTGCTGACGTCAATCACAGTGTACCGCACTAATGCACTGCGTGTAAAACAATTATAGTGCCCTAAAACCAGCACCTCCTGGTTTTTCTCCCAACCTTTTAAATATGTAGGTATTTTCATCACTGCTTTATGTAACCTGTCCTTGAGGCTCCATTTTATTAGGTGCCCTGTTAATCTGGTGAGACTATGTAGCAAGTTCAATAAGCGTTAATTTTTCATGAGGATCATCCCAAAATGTGTCAATGCAAGATAGTTAGATGATGTGAAGTCGTTCATGGAACGGACAAGTACAGCATCAACACAAGGGCTGCACATATAAAACTACTGGTAAAAATGACATCCTTTATTTTGCTGCTGCGCATGCACCTTTTGCAATCACAGACATGATTGCTTTACCATTCTGGTGAGAAGAAATAATGAGCTAGCCTGTAAAAAATGAAACCTGTCATATTATGTTCTTAAATGTGACACATGATTTCCAATCTCATTCAAGTGTCACTGCACAGCAGGGGCATGTGTACAAATTAATGCATGCATGTTTGTTTCAGAAACAGGAACCAGTAAAAGACTACAGGCAATGTAGTCCTGATATACCTCCGTAAAAAATTGTTGTCCATAGATTTTAATTTCTGATTTGTGTTTTTGTATCATTAGAGAAGTAATTTAGCTTGGGTAGACATTGCTAATCCAGGCTGAATTTTTCTAGATGACATTTTGAAAAATAGCGGGTATGTTGCAGTGATGATGTAATATTTCAGAAACCATGAGACCTATATACTTCATTTTGGTGTCAAAACATAGGTTCTGGAGGTCAAATAGTCTCATAGAGACAGAAAATTACTCCTCAGAGCAATCCTTCTGCCATTAGCCAAAATAGCAGCTTTATATTGATGTGTTTTAGCCATCATATAGGTAATTTATTTTAATATTCTTTTTGTTTCAGGTTTTCCATTGATTCAAATTTGTAAACATGAGCGACGCGGGTGGTAGCAAAGGATCTTTTCCTCCTGACAGTGTTGCTAACTAAAAAATCTGAGGACTCCTTCAACAAAGAAAAATATATTATATGCCAAATAATCCGAAAGAAAAGCTAACATCAACTGTGGCTGGACAGAATTGAGTTCAAGATGCTGCAGAGATAAGGCAAGGCAGAGTTCACAAAAGATTGAAACTGATGGGTGAAGAGGATCAAATAGTTTATCATTGCAACAACAAGTGCTGCAAGTCGTATACAATGGAAAAAAGCCAGGAAAAAATAGTCAAAAATAGCAGACACCAGTGAATCACAACAAGATCCGAGTCTTTTGCGAAAGAGACGACAACCAAACCCAATGCCCACCCACTTAGAAGATGAATGGCTACCCCTTATCCACCTCCAAAAACTGATCAGAAAGCAGAGGATCATCAATGTGTAATCCATGGTTTAACCAGAATAAGGGCCAAAGAGATTGATGAAAGAACAAAGTATAGAGTATATGAGTCTGAAAGAGCAAACAATTTTTCATTTGCAGCTAGTGTCTTCTAAGGTTAAGCTTTCAGCCAAGTAGTTGGTCTAAAGAGTGAAGTGAATATATTTGCCACAGATTCGTTTCCCCACCCGAAAGTCATACGTGCATACATTTGAAAATATGAATGTATAATGAGCTCCCAGGTGCAAGGTAACCACCAGCCTTCAGTTAAGTTTGCACTCTTGAAAAAATCAAATAAAGTTTTAAAGCCACTCATCAGTGCTGGCTATGAGTTCACACTTAGTGAGATCAGAGAAATAATGGCCACTATAGATAAACTGTATTGATCCATATTAATGAAATTAAGATTTTGTACAATGACAGAATTCATTTTTGTCAGTCTAACAAAAAGAATAAGCTACCTACAATGTTCTCATCAATTTGACTACTGAAGTTCTTGTTGCCAAAATAAGTTCACAGGATGCAGTAAAATCAATAAGAGCTATTTTAAGAAACATCCTGAAAGATTTAGATTTTGGACTTAATGACAAATTTTGTGATGCCCATAGGTTCGCAAACCATGGGAGTCAACAAGAATGCCTGATGCTGTCTTAACATTTTTTACATCAATGTTTAATATTAGCAAAGCAAAACTGTAACAAACTAAAGTTATTGAGTTCGGAACAGATGCCGACAACATTGATGATCTCTTTGAAGATATAAGCAAAGAAGTGAAAGACAATCCCATGAACTCACAGACTTATGCTGTGCAAATGTTCTCTCTTTTCAAAATCATGTTTAATGAATTACATCGCGGCAAAAAGAGAAACTCCGCTGCAGAAGTTGACTGCCCACGCAATCTATGACAAGCGCAAAAGTAGAGAGTTAATCACTTCAAAGAATAGGACTGGTGTATCAACAAGCTATAATGACATAGTATTGAGCAGGAACTTGTTAGCAGTCATGCTGTCAAATGTTGTGAATCTGACAGCAACCACTTCCAAGTCACATTACCAGGAAAGGATTTAGTATAGCTGCTCTTGATAATTTTGATTTTGAAGACAGCTCGTCTTTGTCTGGAGCATCCAGCACACGTGATACTGCCATGGTGCTTTTTCAAGACTGTACCAATGAAGTACCTGCTGAAAAACAAGCTATGTGAGCTGTAGGCAAAAACAAAACACCTGCAAACATATAACCCAACTACCTTGCCAACTTGTGCAAAATCACTACAAATCATCAACACGTCCCAGTCTACCAGAAAGTTTCAAAGTGGCTGAGGACATGGATCTTCTTCTACCTGATGCTGCAGTCTATAAAGTTGATTTAACTGAATTTATCATATTGATTATTTGGTGCAGACTGAAGGATGAAGAAAAGTCAGTTCCTCCTTCTGCTGGAATGCATGCTCTGATCTCCCAGAATACCGTCCCACTGAAGAAGGTTGGGATTTTACCAGTCTCATCTCCAGTCACAAACTACGCAACAGTATACACAGCTCAAAAAAAAATTCCAAAATGTGCATGCTCAGTTTAACCTATAGGAGAGCTAGTCCTTGCAATAGGGAAACACGAAATTGACAATATTTCACTATCAGTACATGTAAAAACACCAGAACATGCCCTACCTTTCACTTACCCTGAACCTTGCCCATGGGGGTTCTTTGGGCCTACGTTAGGGTGCCTTACATGTAGTAAAAGGGAAGAGTAGGGCCTGGATAGTGGGTGCACTTTCCAGGTCGACATGACAATTTAAAACTGCACTTGCAATGGCAGCTCTGAGACAAATTATCAGGCCTACTCATATGGGGGTCCCAGTAAACTGGATTTTCAGCAAGAAAATATAATACAAACATTTATAATACATAGGGGAAAACAATCAAAAGACTGGTCAGTGTTATTTAATCACACCGTCACTGTTACAACCCCCACTCACCTTAATACCAGGTACCGCAGGAACGAAGAGAGCCACCCCTCTCACCTCTGAATCAATCCTCCAAACTGGTAACACAGGATGGGCGATTGGTCCGAAGGGGAAAGGGATGTAAGGTCACACATTCAATGGTGTGCTGGAGAACTTTTGGCAATAATTCACTATCCTTATTTAGATTTGTACACAACGGTCCAAGCTGATGGTCACGGCTGGACGTTTAAGATTAAACTTGATGGGACATACCGGATTTATTCCGAAGAGCTTGAGTGCTTCAAATTCTTTAGACACTGTGTGACTTTATGTGTACGCCCACCCAGAGCCAAGATGCGAAGGGGCTCTTCTGTAAACTACACCTTTATGTTACAGGTGCAGTTTTTCCACTCTCTTGAAATCCGGAGCCTGCGTGCCCATTTTCCCTTGCTCAAGTCCTCTGTGTAGGGCTTTCTACGGTAATTTTCTCGACCCTCAGCTTTTATTAACTTTTTCACGGTCCCCCCTATAGACACTTTAATACAATTTTGTTTCACTTGCGTTCTAGGTGCCCCTCCATTTCGCAGTCCTGAGGAAGACCCCTATGTAAGGTGGCTAATTAACTACAAGTCCCTGGGGTAGGAACGTCGACATTTCCTTTTGAAGCCAGCTTGCAAACAACAGAGATTCTCTTGCTGTGTCTTATTTCCAAAGCTTGGCTTTCTTTGACTATGTTGACCTATGTGCAGTAGTGGCTAAATAATATGCCTAACTCTGTCGTGTGATGCAAACCTGTTTTTACTTCACCAATTCTTTTGCCTATCCAATACACCTTATCCTCACAACTCATCACCCATCTCTTCCGAATTCCCTTCTCCTTCTCTTCTGGGCACAACATGTAGTTTTTCAAGATTTAATATGCATACATGTGTCACTGTGGAGAAGTGTGGCTCAAATGGTTAGAGCGGCAGACCCTGATGCAGAGGTCTGGTCCGGGACTAGGGTTCAATACCAGCCTCGGCGGGTCTTGGGCTCAATTTCCTCGGACCTGATAATTCTTGTCTCAGTGCCTATTCTAATCATGGGTCCCACTCTGCAACTCTGGGCAATACCTTGCTTAATCTCCACAACGGCCCCAACAGTGCTGGGATGCCTGGCTTCACCTTGAGGGTGCCAAGGAGTGGACATTCCACAGGGAAAAACCAGGAAGGGTACCCAAGCGGTATACGGACAGCGCCGGGACACCTCCATTGGAGGTAGCTGTGCGCTTTACAAATGGCATTTACATTTACATTGTGATGGTGTGATTAAAAAATAACTGACCAGTCTTTTGATTTTCTTTTGATTGTTTTCCCCTACATATTATAAATGTTTGTATTAGATTTTCTTGCTGAAAATTTCGTTTACTGGGCCACTCTTTACTGTACTGCATATTACTCAGGTTCCAGTACCATTGGGTTTACTCTTTATGTAACATACTCATATGGGGGGGCACAACCAGCGCTGTAGGGCCACTAGTAGCATTTGTTTTACAGGCCCTGGGCACACACAGTGCACTTGACAATGGACTTAATAGTAAATCAAATATACCAATCACGGATAACCAATCAGAATCACAATTTACACAGGGAGCACTTGCACTTTAGCACTGATCAGCAGTGGTAAAGTGCCCAGAGTCCTAAAGCCAACAAAAACAGGAGGCAACAGGCAAAATGTCAGGCAGTAACCCTGCAAAAAGAGCCAGATCCAACAGTTATTGCTAAAGCCGGTTAGGAGTGGAAGAATTGAGAAAACAAGAGGGGGTCGAGTGTGAGGAGGGTGAGTGGTTCTGTCAGAACTGGGGGCGCAGAGGAGTGTGAGGCATGAACAGGTGTAGGGAATAGAATTGAAATAGGATGCCCTTTTCGAGAATCCTGACTGAGGGCAGTTACAGAAGGCCATACTGTGGTGCAGATATACCAAAAGGTGACAATGAAAGGTGCATAGGGAAGAAGGGCGATGTGGTAAAGTGAGAAGGCATGGTGAGTAGAAAATATGGTGAGAGAACGGTGAAGTAGAGGTTTCAAGGCCCCCACCAATATTATTGAAGTAATCAGGCAACGCCTGATGCAATGGCGTAACAACCCCCCCTCCCCCGCAGTGTGAGGTGCCCCCAAGCTCCTGGGGGCCACCTCATCTAAAGAGCTTTGTGGTGGGCTGTGAAGGGGGTCCCCCTCCATGTACTTTGCTGTTTCGTTATGGCACTGGACAGATGTCAGTCCGTGGGTCATTTTTTTGGGAGAGTTGTGGGCCTGTTTAATGGTCTGGTGGGCCAGTTTTTACTGTTGAGTTCCCTGATATTACCACAAACAATGACTGTAGCAACCTTATATCAATGCAGCCTGCCATGCCTTGCAAAACACTTATACAGAGTGTCTATACAAGTTCAAAACTGCCCTAATTTGCAAATATGGGCCACTTTTTTAGCTATCTGATTTACTAATGGCGGCAATTTAATTTTAGTAACCGGTCTGACCCTGATAATATTTACTAAAATGTTGCTGCCATGGGGCTGTAGCAATAGCGTGCAAATATGCAAACATAGGCAAGTGGCAGGAAATTAACGTAGGAGATACACTGGAAGAGCCGGAAGCCAGAACATGGTCGAAAAATATTGTCTTGGTGTATGAAACACGACGATTGCTATTTTGAATATTCGGAATTAACTGCGCCACAGGCCATCTGTTCTCGCATCAATTAACAACATGAACTAGCAACCCAGAGATCCCACACAGTATTAATCTACATGTGCACGGTAATTGGCGTCTGCATATTTCAAATAACCCTAGCAATGCTCTTTCTAAATTCATTCACTTTGCTGGCCATTAAGTCCACTGCACAGAAGACAAAAGTGCACGGGCTTTTTGAGGTAGCCACATTGGTCCTCGTGAAATGATAGTCCTAGTTTTTTGCCCTGTGCTGCACCCTCAGAGCAGCACTTTCTGCCATTCAAATGGACTAATTCTAATTGGTATTTATATAGTGCTAACTACCCCTGTGGAGGCTTTGAAGCGCTTTTCAATGCACTCATCTGACAGATATATACAGCGCTCCACCACCAAGACAGGGCCTAGGCTGTTTATAGTAATTTAATTTCCATAAATTACAATAAAACAGGAGAAAAGATAAAATGTTATATGAACATTAGCATATTAAATAATGGCACGTGGAAGAGAATGAATGAGTGAAGAACAGTGCAGAATGGTAATAATTTGTAGCAGGTTAGTCTGATATATTAGGAGGGAACAGGACTTAAGGGGTGAAAATAGAGCTGTGTGTGTTTTCTGAAAGTGAACTAAGCACAGCTCTAATGCTTATGTGTAAATCAAACAAACTCTTCAGAGCAGGCCTCCTATTCCTATCAGCTCAAGAAAACAGGAGAATTCTTAAATGATGATATTTGTAAAGTTCTCAGTCACCTAAACATTAATCCTGGTGACTGAGTTTCATAGATGGATGAGGAAGCAGAAGGACATTTCAGGACTGTTAGAAATGGGGGTTTCTAATTGGCAGTGTTATGTACCTTTGTCCAAGTATGGATCCTTCCTTCTAGTCAAAGTAAGGGTATACACACTTTAGATAACCCCTGCTCATCCCCTTGGAGCTTGGCATGAGCAGACAGGCTTATCCCAAAGGTAATCTGTAAAGTATGTGTACTGAAAACATACAGTTACACAGGGAAAACATCCCAAATGGACACCACACCAGTTTAGAAAAAATAAGTATCTTTATTCCAAACAAGACCAAAACGGCACAAATCCAACATGCTTAAATCAAAATAGCACTAAACATAGTTATTTGCAGAAATAGCATGTGTTGAAACAAATTGCTCCACCAGGGGCTATTATGACGTCATGACAGGCATAAATCCAAAGTAAGGTGCCAACCGCGAGCTGCGCGGCTTTGTGCTCGGAGTCACACAGATCCCCAAACAACAGTACCTTGGAAAACGAAGTCTAGGGATGATGCATGGCGTTGTGGAGGTGAGGCATTGGTGCTGAGGTCGAGGCCGTCCCTGGTTGCCACGGGGTAGGTGAGGCATTTTGTCGCAAAGGAAGTGACTTGTCGTGTCCAGAGAAGGTGAAGCTAGGCTGCGTCGGCGGTGAGGCATCGGCTCTGGTTAGGCGTTGTGAAGTCAAAAAGTTCATAAAGTCACCCTCGTCAGTTATCGACTCTGTAATAAAGGGATGCAGGACCTGGCAGTGTCGAAGAGAGAGCTGGCGTCGGGAAGGCCGATAATTGTAGGCGTCGAAGGGGGTTGGAGATGAGGTGCAAGCGGGGCTGTCTGTCATGTACTTCACGAGCAGTGCTCCTTGCCTCGTTGCAGGTCACAGAGTCACTGGCAGCATCACTGATGGTATCAGAGTTGTTTTTCTTGCTTTTTTTAAAGATTCTTCCAGCTCCTAACTGCAGGAACAACCTCCAGAGGCCCAGAAACTGGAATAGGCACCTGCTGGCAGGTCAGAACTCCCAGCAGTTGAGTTCAGGGGAACTGGTGGGGAAGTCATTGTTGCCCTAAGACTTCAGAACAGGAAGCCAACACACACAAGCCCTTGGAGTGTCTTCTTCAAGCAGGTTTACAGCAAAGTTCCAGTCTTTGTCCTTTCCTTGACAGAAAAAGGAACTGTAGGCCAACCAAGCAAAGCACACAGCAAAAGGGGCAGTACTACTCCTCACAGCTCACCGACTCTTCTCCTTGGCAAAGGTTCCTCTTGAATTCAGAAGTGGATCTACATATCTGGGGTTTAAGATCCAAGAATTATACCCCTGTTTCTCTTTATTCTCTTTGTGGTAAGGATCTCTGAGCCCAGTCCAAACCACTTCTGTCCTTTCTGGTGCAGCATGACCACAGGGGTTGGAGACAGCATTGTGCAAAGGAGAAACAGCCTATTCAGGTGCAACTGAATCTCCTCCCACCTCTCTAAATGCAGCCAAGGTTTATTCAGCTCAACTATGAGTCACCCAGGAAAGGCCGGACACTTGTGGCTGTCTACAGTGAATGTACATCCCTAGCCCCTGTCACTCCAAAACCAGACAGTCAATACACAAACAGGCAGAGGGACACAGAATGGTGAAACAAGAAAAAGCCTACTTTCTAAAAGTGGCATTTTCAAACACGCAATTTAAAAGCCATCTCCCTAAAAAAAGATGTGTTCTTAAATTCTGAGTTCATAGAGCCTAAACTCCATTTCTCTATCTTGTCCCAATCTAATGTTATACTTGTGAGATGTTACAAAGCAACCACCATGTTAGCCTATGGGGCAGATGGCTTTTCAATAGGGAAAAACGAAGCTGTCACATGTTAAAGAAATTAGCTTTTTTAATTTTGAAGGGATTTCTCGCTCCCGGGAGTGAAAGAGTGCTTGGCAGAGAATGTCGATCAAAGTTAACATCCTATAAAATAAAGACTTGCCACAGCTGCAACCATGTTCAGGACTTGTTGGAAATTGCCTTTTTGCAGGGTTATTCCTAAGAGTTTTTACTTCTTCTTTCTATTTTAACGGACCTCGTTTTTGCTGGCTGTAGGGCTCTCTTCACTTTACCACTGCTAACCAGGGCTAAAGTGCTTGTGCCCTCTCCCTTAAACCTGATAATATCGGCTCCTCCCCAATTGGTATATTTAATTTACTTATAGGTCCCTAGTCAATTGACTACATGTGCCCAGAGCCTGTAAATTAAGTGCCACTAGTGAGCCTGCAGCACTTGTTGTGCCACCCACTTAAGTAGCCCTCTAAATGCTGAATTTCTGCATCACAGCTCTTTGCTCATCAAGCCGATGCGGTAAACGTCGTTTACAACGCGGTGTTTACACCGCATAACCTTTACCACACTGCCACTACATCGCAAGTCGTTACTACGACTTGCGCTGGATGGCGCTGTTGGTTTAGGAATATTGTAATTTTATATTGCAACACCTTCCCTACTGTTACGTGGACTGGTGTTGGAATATAAAATTATAATATTCCTCAATCCGTGCCCTCCAACGCAAGTCGTTGTAACGACTTGCGTTGTAATAACCGCGTTGTAAAGTACCGCAATCTAAAAGATCGCGTTGTACTGACGTACATCCGCCGATGCATAGCTGCCTGCTGCGTGAATCAGGACCGGCATATTGCTCTTACTGCGTGGATTGATACTAATGCATTGTTTTGGTATGCATCTTCGACACTGACGCATCGCCTTGACTGTGGCCCACATCTTAGACATTGGCGCTGCCAGGACTAAGGTACATTTGTCATCAGGCCTTGGGCACCTGTACCCACCCCGTGCTCCATTGGGGTTGGCTTGAAATGTTGACTCTGTCCTTGTCCGGCACGACCAGATACCCCAAGTAAGCACTTATTGCTTCTAAGCACTATTTTACAGTTTATTCTTTAAAGATTCATATTGCAAGTTAAGTTTATAGGAGTTTTGTCATTTTGGTCTTATTTTATTTATTCACTCAAGTTCTATTTTTCTTATCTGGTGTGGAATCTTTTTGTGTGGTGTTTTCACTGTTTTAATGTTTGAAGTGTTTCACAAATACTTTACACATTGCCTCATTCAGCCTGACTGCTCTGTGTCAAACTACCAGAGGGTAAGCACAGTATTACTTAGGGGTTGCCTGCTTCTTATCCTGAGTAGGATTGTGGTTGCTGCTTGACTAAGGCTCAGACCTCAGTAAACCTTCAGCCCAATTTCTAAAAGCTACCCAATTAGAAATTTGAGTGTCCATTGATGGCCACCAAAAATATTGTTTGAGATTTTCACAAGTTCCCCTCACCAGGTGTCCTTCATGAGCTGTTTCTATTCAAATATCACAAATTGAGGCAAGTTGAATACAAACATAACCACATTAATATTCCCTTTAGAACTGAAAGTTCACTTTCTATTTGTGCAAAAGGTTTGAGGGGTGAAGACAACGATCTTTCTCTGGCCATCCCTTCTTAACATATTTCATGAATGAAACCAAAACATCTGGAAAGGGGCGACCACTCGGTCCCCCCGAACGTATGGCGGAGTGCCTCGATCCCCCCGGGAAGCCATTTTTGGGCGGGAGGCGCGTCTCGGCTGGTATGCCCGAAGCGGCGTAGCCGGGGCGCGCCTTTTCCCGCCCTAGAGTGGGCTGGCCTAGACACCGACGTAGCCAGCCCCGCCCTAGGGGCAGGCAGGGGCGGGTTCTCGCCCGCCCTGAAGACGGATAAAAAGAGACGCAAGACCAGAAGACGTCCTCTTGTTCTTGTGCTCCGAAGCTGCACCTCCTCGCTACCCGTGAGCTCGGGACAGAACGAAGAGCCAATTTTGAGCGTTTTGATCTTTTTCTTTGTCTTCTAGATACTTCGTCGGAGAAATGCCAAAGAAAGTCGCAAAGAGAATGACGACCGACCAGATGGTGCGGGCCCTTTGCAAAGAGGTGTCCGACATAAAGAAACGGTTGGCGAAACGGGACGGGGAGGAGGGTTCGGGCCCTGCGCCGGCTGGAGGGAGACCTAAGAGGCCAAGAAGGGTTCCAGCCGGTGGAGACGTCCCGGTCCCCTCTGTACCGCTCGAGGCGCCGACCCCAGTACCAATGGAGGGGAATCCAATCCCCGTTGTCGTCCCCCCGACATCCAAAGAAGACTTCCCCCCCGAGCTGGCAGCACAGCTAGCAGCTTGGTTGGGGGATAGTAGTGATGGCGCCACGGCTGCCGAGGCACAGGCGCTGATAAAAGGGCTTCGTGAGAAGAGAGATGCAGCTAAAGTGACTGCGCCGTTGGCGGGAATAGACAAGCCGCAAGCGGCCGAAGCTGCGTCCGGTGCAGGTAAGCGGCCATTGCCGATTGCAAGGGACGAGTCAGCACCCTCTCGTAGAGAGAGATTGGGACAACATGTGCCTTTAGCTATAAAGGAAAAGATCTGGGCTGGGGAGTACGTGAATATTTTCTCCTTGCTTGTTGATCATTATGAGGTGGAGCATGTTAAAAGTCAGAAGGACCTAATGCATCCGAGTGTTTGGCGCGCAAAAATGGCCGCCTTTAAGGTAAATGAGAATATTGGCAACTGGGGCAATGCGTGGGGTATTTTTACATCGATTTTGGGGGAACGTAGGCCCGAGTTGCTTTCTGAATTTCCCATTTATCAATCACGAATTATGGGTTACTCGACAGCGTATCAAGGTAACCATTGGTTTTGTTATGACAATCTGTTCAGGAAAGAAAAGGAACATAACAAGGGTTTGACTTGGGATTGTTACGATTCTGTAACATGGGATAAAATGAAAGAATCAGGAATGTTAAAGATGCCATTGGTTGGGAGCAATGTTGTAGATTACTCCCGCCAAAATGTGGGGACGCCCTTTCGACCAAGTACGAGCACCGACGATCAGTCGAGGCCCGCAGGCAATACAGGGAGGAAGGGTTTCTGCTTTAATTTCAACAAAGGGAAATGTACCAGACCTCCGGGATCGTGTAAATTCAAACATGAGTGTAGTACGTGTGGGTCGTCCCATCCTGAGTCATCGTGCAGAGCCAGAACTAGTGAGAATGGGGGTAAGGGAGGCGCCAAACTAGTCCGAGGGGCGCCTTTACCAACCCCGATTGATACCTTGGCAATGATTCCCTGGCTCAGTGAATACCCGGATCGTACTTCTGCTGGGGTGCTGCGGAACGGTTTTTCACATGGTTTCCGCATCCCGGTGGGGGACTTTCAGGGTGTAGGGATTTGCAAAAATCAACTTTCTGTTTTACAACATACATCTGTGGTGCAAGAAAAAATTCAGAAAGAGGTTAGCCGGGGACGGGTCGCCGGCCCGTTTAGTGTACTCCCGGTACCGGATTTTGTTTGTTCTCCGTTAGGGGTGGTCCCCAAGAAGGACCCAGGTGAGTTTCGTTTGATCCATAATTTGTCTGCTCCACACGGCCTTTCGGTGAACGACGCAATTGATCCAGAAGTTTGTTCGGTGCGATACGCATCGTTTGATGAGGCAGTAGCCATCTTGAATCGCCTGGGGCCCGGAACGTTGATGGCGAAATCAGATATCGAGTCAGCGTTCCGGTTGCTCCCGGTACACCCAGACGATCAGCGTCTTTTGGGATTCGGGTTCCAGGGGTCATTTTACATGGATAGGTGTATGCCAATGGGATGCTCTATATCATGTGCTTATTTTGAGCAATTCAGTACTTTCCTGCAATGGGTGTTCACTAAGAAAACGGGTTTCCGAAATGTAATGCACTACCTTGACGACTTTTTGTTCCTTGGTCCCGCCGGAAATCCCGAATGTGCTCAGGCCTTAGCTGAATTCTGTGTGTTGATGGGTCATTTTGGCGTGCCATTGGCACCGGGTAAAACTATGGGTCCCACGACTTGCCTCGAGTTTTTGGGGATCGAGTTGGACTCAAGGGAGGGGTGTTTCCGTTTACCAGCTAGCAAAGTGTTAAAATTCAGGGCAGCCCTCCAAGTATGTTTGAATGCATCTAAGGTTACACTGCATCAGTTGCAACAATTAGTGGGAAAGTTGAACTTTGCCTTGAGGGTGATCCCAATGGCTCGCCCTTTTTCCCGCTCAATTGCCCAAGCGATGGTTGGCCTAAAGGAGGGTCATCATCGCACGAGGTTATCGGCTGAGGTCCGCCAGGACATGCGGATTTGGTTAGCATTTTTGGCGGACTTCAATGGCCGAGTCGTCTGGAACAAGCCAGCCGTGTCCTCAGAAGAGCTTGGGCTATGGACAGATTCAGCAGGAAGCATAGGCTTTGGCGCCATCTTCGGCACAAAATGGTCTGCTCAAAGGTGGCCCCTATGGTGGCACGAGAAGGGGCTAACGAGTAATATTGCTTTCCTTGAACTATTTCCCATTCTGGTGGCCCTGAGAACCTGGCCAGAAGGGTTCAGAGATCATTCTGTCGTGTTCTGGTCCGACAATATGACCGTGGTAGAATGCATCAATAGTCAGGCAGCCCATTGTAAATTGATTTTGAGGCTGCTCAAAGAAATTGTCCTACTGTGTATGCAACTGAACGTGGTATTCAGAGCAAAACATGTCCCAGGGGTGATGAATCAAGCCGCTGATGCACTGTCTCGTTTTCACATGCAGGCTTTCTCGGGTTTCCTTCCTTCAGCGGACCCGGAGCCGGCACCCTTCCCCGAAGCTCTCTGGTCTCTCGGTGCCCCGAACTTCGTCACCTCGTGGGAGAGAGTCTAGCACCCAGGACAAGGAAGGCATATGAAGGGGCGTTCCAGGCCTATTTAGCCTTTTTGGGGGCAGAGAGAGGGGGACTTTGGGGTCAGGAAGAGTGGGTAGTACTTTTTCTGATGTCCTTACGTAGGGCTGGGAAATCGGTGGCTACGGCCCAAAGGCATCGTGCCGCCATTTCTTTTGTTGCCAGGGCCCATGGCATCCTGGACCCAACAGCGTCTTTTACAGTACAGAAAGCGCTGCGTGGGTGGCAACGCCTAGAGGGTCGCAGAGTAGACGTAAGACGACCGATAGGTCTAGACAGGTTGTCCCAGTTACTGGCCACACTCCCTAACACATGCTCGTCCCCTTTCGAGACCTGTTTGTTCCGGACTGCATTTACGCTGGCATTTCACGGGGCTATGAGAGTTAGTGAGCTAGTTGCAAGGAACAAACAGGATGTGACGGGGGGCTTGTGCAGGGAACATGTTCAGATCAGGGGTGATGCGATGATTGTCTCCTTTCTCAGGTCCAAGACTGACCAAGATGGGAGAGGGGACTGCACGATCATTCGCAGGAACCCCGAGTCATCCATGTGTCCGGTACAGTGCTTAGAAGATTACCTAGCACGAAGGGTGGCATCATGGGGGGGGACATTGTTGAGGCATGCAGACGCCACCCCGCTGACGAGGTTTCAGTTTCAGCGGGTGCTTGCAATGGCCATTGCCGCAGCGGGCTTGGACCCGGGCGAATTTGGGACCCATTCCTTTCGAATAGGGGCTGCCACTGAAGCTACAGCCAGGGGTCTTAATGTAGAACAAGTGAAACGTGTGGGGCGCTGGTCCTCCAATTGTTATAAGAGGTACGTGCGATTGCACATGTTGTGAAGCTGTAATCATGTACTCACGCTTCTTGTCTTTTGTTTGTTTTCAGTTGCGCAGGCCTACGCGGCAGGGCGGACTGTGCAGTCGACCCAACACCAGGCCAGCGGTCGCACGTCACCGGCTGTGAGGAAGGAGGTGTGGGTCGTGGGCCACTCATACGTGAGACGGGCCGCAGACGTATTCAAAGCAGGTGACATGATTCACGTACCTGGGGAATACGGGTACAGAGTGTCCTTCTACGGAAGGGGCGGTCTCTGTATTGACCAGTTTCAGGAATTTTTTGAGGGTTTGTTAGAGCGGATGAGGTCACCGCCGTCCATAGTCATAGTGCATTTGGGGGGCAATGATTTGGTCACCACCGGTAGACGACTTCTCCTGGAGGCTATGCTTTCCACGGTAAGTTGGTTAGCGAGGAGAGTTCCGGGGTGCATAATTGCGTGGTCTCATATGATCCCACGAAAAGTGTGGCGGGGGGCTATCTCGATCCCTGCTTTGAATCATTCTGTTAGAAAATTGAATAACAAAGTGAGTAGGTTGTTCCGTTCCAAGACATTGCATTCGATCTCGCATAGTTGTATTAATGATGACAGTATGTATCTGGGGGATGGTGTGCATTTGTCGAGGGTGGGGAATGAGTTACTCATAGGTGACTTCTTAGCTTGGTTAAAAACGTTAGAACATGACCTTTAGGTAGGAGTTTTGTGGGGGGTCCGGATAGCCGGTCAACTATCCGGACCTGTGGCGGTAAGGTCATGATCGGTGAGCACTAATTGGTAGATCCCTATGAGTGGGCGTCACCCAACACGGATGGGAGCGCTCGGGAGAGGTGGCCATTGGCCCCTCAATGGGGAGGCGGTCCCGTCTAAGGGCGGGTCGCCGGAAGTAAAGGAAAGGCGGTCAAGGCCCCTTCCTTTGTAGGAGGGGTTACAGCCCCCTCCTGGGGGAATTTCCCGGGGCCAGTGTCATCTGCGACGGCAGATGCGGTAAGTTGTGTGGGGTGGGGAGAGGTCCACGATACCTTCTAGATACCACACACAAGTCTTCGAACGACCTTTAAATGGCGTCGAGTCTTAAGTGCCCCCGTCAAGTCAAGGGAAATTGTTAGTAGTTGCACTTGAGGTAAGCCTCTGTGCTGTCGCCCCTCCCAAGTGGGAGGGGTAAGTCTGGTTAGGGATCTTGACACCGGTTATGACCTTGCCGTTGGCCCTTAAACGTTAGGATGTACAATTTCAGTGTTTCTAGAGAATGTTTTTGTAGGATGCTAGTTCGGCTAGGAGAACCTCTGTATTAGAGAATATGTTAAGGTTAGCCAAACATCGCAATGTGATAATGAAATTGTACATAACATGAAACGTTTAATGTTTTAATTTTTTGTTTTAATAAATACGGCCGGGAGGGTCACTCCCTCCCACATCCAAAAAACTTTAAGAACTGTTTCCGGTTTCCCTCCTTTTGGGGATTGTGTTGAGAGGGGGTGGCGGGTATCTCAGCCATATGGAAAGGGGCGACCACTCGGTCCCCCCGAACGTATGGCGGAGTGCCTCGATCCCCCCGGGAAGCCATTTTTGGGCGGGAGGCGCGTCTCGGCTGGTATGCCCGAAGCGGCGTAGCCGGGACGCGCCTTTTCCCGCCCTAGAGTGGGCTGGCCTAGACACCGACGTAGCCAGCCCCGCCCTAGGGGCAGGCAGGGGCGGGTTCTCGCCCGCCCTGAAGACGGATAAAAAGAGACGCAAGACCAGAAGACGTCCTCTTGTTCTTGTGCTCCGAAGCTGCACCTCCTCGCTACCCGTGAGCTCGGGACAGAACGAAGAGCCAATTTTGACCCACCCACCAGCCCCTGAGGACAGCAAGTCGTTGTGCAATAAAGTGAATTTTTATAAGTATGTTTTCCGTTTCGTTTACAGGCTGTGAAAGTATCAGTTTGTTGTTGATCATAATAAAGTATGGTGAATATCGTGTAAGTTGTTACGATTAAAATGATTTGATGTAGTGTTGCATTTGAAGCATGTTCTTTCGGTCGTAGCGACCAATGTTTTCTTAGGTTGAGTAAGAATTGTCGTATTTATTTTTTGGTAGGCGGTAAGGTCATGATCGGTGAGCACTAATTGGTAGATCCCTATGAGTGGGCGTCACCCAACACGGATGGGAGCGCTCGGGAGAGGTGGCCATTGGCCCCTCAATGGGGAGGCGGTCCCGTCTAAGGGCGGGTCGCCGGAAGTAAAGGAAAGGCGGTCAAGGCCCCTTCCTTTGTAGGAGGGGTTACAGCCCCCTCCTGGGGGAATTTCCCGGGGCCAGTGTCATCTGCGACGGCAGATGCGGTAAGTTGTGTGGGGTGGGGAGAGGTCCACGATACCTTCTAGATACCACACACAAGTCTTCGAACGACCTTTAAATGGCGTCGAGTCTTAAGTGCCCCCGTCAAGTCAAGGGAAATTGTTAGTAGTTGCACTTGAGGTAAGCCTCTGTGCTGTCGCCCCTCCCAAGTGGGAGGGGTAAGTCTGGTTAGGGATCTTGACACCGGTTATGACCTTGCCGTTGGCCCTTAAACGTTAGGATGTACAATTTCAGTGTTTCTAGAGAATGTTTTTGTAGGATGCTAGTTCGGCTAGGAGAACCTCTGTATTAGAGAATATGTTAAGGTTAGCCAAACATCGCAATGTGATAATGAAATTGTACATAACATGAAACGTTTAATGTTTTAATTTTTTGTTTTAATAAATACGGCCGGGAGGGTCACTCCCTCCCACATCCAAAAAACTTTAAGAACTGTTTCCGGTTTCCCTCCTTTTGGGGATTGTGTTGAGAGGGGGTGGCGGGTATCTCAGCCATAATCTTTTTCAGGCGCATTCAGCCATTTCTTTAAAGACATGAAACCAGTGGAGTCTACAACATCTTTAACCACAGCCATCACTTAATCCACATCACCCCATCTTCTTCATTTTCCTCAATAGCCAATGCCATTCTTGGAGTCAATCCGCTCCGAGGTTCTTTCCTCCAGGAATGTATCTAATTGTGAAATAAAATTTTTGTAGGCATGATAACAATCTGACTAACCTGTATGATGCCTTCCCAGAACAATTTCCATAAACCATATGAATTAGTGGTTTGTGGTCTATAAAAATGTCAAAATGGGCGCCCCATAAAAATGTTTTACATTTTTCTACAGCCCATGAACATGCTAATGCTTCACATTCAAAATGCTGTAATACAGCTACACTTGTTTGAAACAATGAGACGCGAAGGCAACAGTTTTCTCTCTGTTATTAATCCATTGTGATAATACCTCACTGAAGCCCAATTGACTGGCATCCACAGTGAGTGAACACTTTTGACCAGGAGAAAAAGGTGACAGAGCTGAAGTCAAAACTATTAATAGTTGGACTTTTTCAAATGCCTCATTACCAGACTCATCTCATATACATTGCACACCTTTCCTCAATAGATTCCTTAAAGGTTGCACCACAAGAATAGTATTCACTCATGCCTAGAAAAGATTTGAGGGCATCTTTGTCCTTGGGAGGTGCTACTTAAGGGAGAACTTGGGTTTGATACCTGTCGATGTGGTTCAGTGACCTAATTAGTGTAATTCCTTTGCTAGAAACTGCAATTTCTCATATTTTAAAGTTATACCAACTGCCTTAAAAAAGAAAAAAAAATCTCTAAAATACTACTGTGTTGTTGAAGTGTGTCCCCAAATAGCAATACTTCATCTTGGTACACTTGCACGCCTGGTATGCCTGCAAAAATGGTGCCCATCATCTTTTGAATGCTAGCTCAAAAATATACACATACATTGAGAAATGTTATCAAGGATGCTCCAAAGACGTGCATAGAGAAGTGTTCATAGAAGTGCTCTTGTGCAAAGTGACATATAAAGAAAGGATTGGCAAGAAATTATTTATACTTTCTTATGAAAATGGAACAATGGCTCAAGTTGTTCAAAATTGCCAATGTAAAAGATCCTGCTTGCAAGCCCGGTCGCTTGGTCCGACCATTTCCCTATCTTTTTCTCTTGGACTCTGTTGAACTCCTCTCGCCCGGCACGTTGCTTTCGCCCACCTGCCTTTAGGAGGCCGGACTTAGGGGCGTTGAGCGCCGCTCTGGGTGCTTCTCGTCCCTCCTTCTGTGGGGACCTTGAGGACAATGTTGCCCAGTTTGCAGAGTGGATCACAGGTTCAGTTGAGGCACAATCTGCCTCGTGCCAGTCCAGGTTGAGGAGAGAATCCCCCTCTAAGCCCTGGTTTTCTTCCAAGCTGAGGACTCTGAAACAGGAGTGCAAAGCGTCCGAGAGAGCCTGGCGTGCCCGAGGCTACTCTCTAGCCGATAAGAACACTCTCAGAGCAAGACAGAGGCTCTACTATACAGCCATCGGAGAAGCCAATGGTCGCTATTATGCCACGCATATTGAGCGGGCCAAAACAACTCTAAAGAGATCTTCTCCATTGTTTAAAGTTTTCTGGCCCCTTGTGCGCAGTCGGCAGTCACTCCTGTTTCTGACTCCTGGTGTAATTCCTTGGCGACCTTCTTCAAGGATAAAATAGCTAGCATCCAAGCTTCGCTTTCCATCTTTCCAGGGCTCCATGATACTGGGTCATTTCCATCTATCAGTAGGGTAGAGCCTCTCTTTACCTTTTCGAACTTTGGCCTACTGGATTCGGCCAGCTCTCTCAAAATCTTGAAAGCTCTTAAGCCCGGCTCTCCCAATGATCCCTGTGCTACTAGACTATTGTCGGACCTGGCTGACACCGGTAATCCAGAGGTGAACTTCTTGATCAATAAGTCACTCTGCACAGCCTCCGTGCCTAGAGCCTGGAAACATGCCCTGATCCTTCTGCTGCTTAAGAAGCCGTCTTTGGACCCTTCAGTGCCTGAAAACTATAGCGCTATTTCATTACTGCCTAGTTTGGCGAAAGTGTGTGAGAAGGCCGTCACCTTTCAACTTACCAAGTTTATCGAGGAGTCTAAAGGGCTTTATCCAGCCCAGTCGGGCTTCCGTGCTGCTCACAGCACGGAATCTGCCTTGCTGGAGGTTGCAGAGGCAATCCGGGAGTGTCTGGAGGCCGGCGGGAGGTGGTCATGCTGGATCTCTCGGCGGCATTCAACACGGTTCCCCACGCCATGCTCCTCAACCGACTCTCTGCTATCGGCATTGTTGGCAAGGCTTGGCATTGAATCAGCTCCTTCCTTAAGGGCCGCCAGCAGCAAGTTTGGCTCCCCCCGAGTGCCTCTTCGCCTCTGCCGGTGTCAACGGGGGTGCCACAGGTTTCATCACTTAGCCCCCTCCTTTTTAACATCTATGTGACTCCACTCATGTATCTGGCGGAATCACTGGGGGCTAAGGTGATGGCTTACGCCGATGACACCCAGCTGCTGTTTACCTGGCCCAAGGAAGCGGACTCGGTCGGGTTGGCCCAAAATTGCCTCTCCTCTGTCTTTTACTGGCTATCCAATGCCCAGTTGAAATGCAATGAAGGGAATTCTGAGGTGCTGTTGTTCGACTCCTTTCCTTCAGATTTCAGAGAGAGGCTCTGGCCTCCGGGTTTTCCTCGGCCCTCCGATAGAATGGGCGCTGTGAAAAACCTTGGCTTTTGGTTCGACCAAAATCTGCACTTTGTGACGCACGTGAAGAAGTTGGCCGGTACTTGCTTCGGCATACTGAAGAGCTTGAGGAAGTTTCTTCCCCTCCTGCCGAGTGCCTCCAGAGAAACCGTGGTCCGTGCGTTCATTCTTTCCCGTTTAGACTACGCCAATGCTCTCCTGGTGAGCTGCTCGGGGTCCCTGGTTAAAAAATTGCAGGTCGTGCAGAACTCGGCGGTCAGACTCCTCATGGGGATTTCTCCTAGAGATAGTGTACGAACACACTTGCGTACCCTGCATTGGCTGCCAGTTGAGTCATGCCTGAAATTTAAAATGCTGACCATTGCTCACCGGGCCCTGTATGACACCGGCCCTTTATACCTACAAAGGAGATTTGCCTTTTATGTGCCAGGTAGAGTGCTTCAGTCTTCTGCCCAATGGCTGATGCAGATTCTGAAATTCAAGCGCCAGCGACTTGGTGGAAACTCCTTTGTGCGCCGGGCCGGTTTGGCCTGGAATCTGTTGCATTTTGCCCTGAGGACCACCCAAGACCCAGTGCTTTTTAAAAAGAAACTCAAGAGCTTGCTGTTTTAATTTGATACACGGTCATTCTTTCTTTCAGGAGCTAGCGCTGGGACACTTTGAGTAGCTGCACGCTTTATAAGCTCAATATAACATAACATAACATAAAAAAACAACTCTTTCTAAGTTCAATTCCATAAATCCAGATAGGTGGTAAAGGCATTTAAACACACCATTCAAAAGGTTCTAGATATTCAATCCAGGCTAGAAAGTAAGTGTCAACGTTTCAAGCCAACTACTGCATATGGTTGATTTTCAAACTTAGCATGTAGGTGTTCATCAGGACCAAGCAACAAAACAAGAGGAGGCAACCAGGGAATGCTGGAGGCTGCTCCTCTGTCACTTGTAAGTCGGCGTAAGCTGCATGTACACAGTGCATATCCATAGTTTTCTCTGCTGCCACTCTTGGGTAGGCCATAGAGACTGGCTGCCTGTAACCAATGCAAGCTGCTTCTCTGTCACTACTGGTTGGGCTGATGAACTGCATTTTACCTATCAGTCTCATTCAGAGCTCACTTCTGGGTTGCTTCTCTATTGCTCCTGAGAGGGTTTTACACAGCATTCATAATGGTTGCCTTTAACCAGTAGGCAGCCCTCCTGTCACTTTCAGGTGGATTTTTGCCAGCAACGTTTGAAAACTGCATGGGACTGCTCTATCTGATGCCAAGTGTTTGTGTCTGGTATTTGCGTTAGATGCATGAGGCCATATCATCCTTAACTAGTGACTCAGCATATTGCAGTCTCATTTTGTTGTTTGAGGGTATATCTTAACCCTGGGCTCTGGCTGCCAGTAACCAGTGCATGCCTACTGACAGCTCCTATGTCTCTTCTGAGAAGTGGCGGCTGGTCAATTTATAAAATAGTTGGGCTATCAAATGAAAGGTCATAAAACTGTGGTCAGGACACATACAAACACTCATACGCATGCTCACATAAACACACACACTGGTGCACACTTGCAGTCAGGCACATACACAACATAAACATATTCTCACTTATACAAATGATGTGGAAACTTACCTATGGCAGTCCTCAGTGCAGTTTCCTCTGCTCATCAATTCCCAGCTTTCAGAATGAACAAACAAGGCACCAGAGCGAGGTTCACACCTTTATGCCAAATCAGAAGCTCAAATAGGACGGAAGGCTGCCCTTTATCTTTATCATGGCTTCTGATGGAGCGTAAGTGAGTATGACTGACAGACCCCAATTCACCATTATCTGACATGCTGCAGTGCCTGACTCTAGTGCAGCATGTCAGATATGTATTGCATCTGTGAAAGGACGGGCTGTAACAGCCCACGCCTGACACATGTGCAATACAGCCCCAGGAGTTTTCTTCTGGTGTAGGGTGATATTGTAGCTTTTACATGTAAGGAAATGATTGTGAGATCATTTCATTACGTATAAAAGCTGTAATATTCTGAGGAATAAGATACAGGTGCGACGTGATTGTAGGGGCATCGCCGCCCTTTTTTGCCCTATGGAGAAGCTAGAAAAAATCAAGGAGAGAGCTGGGGAATAAGACCAGGGGTGTGTCCTGTTCACCAAGAGGATACTAAACTTAAACAATGTGGACGGACCCACTATGTGTACGCAGTTAGATCACTGTATGTAGTAAGAGTGTGTTTATGTAAAAGTGTGTGTATGTGTGAATATGTTAATGTGTAAACGAATGTGTGAGTGAGTGAAAGTAAAGGTCAAATAGCTAGTGATGTCACTTCCGCTTCCGTAGGCATTTTGGGGAATTGCCCTTCATGCCCCTGTAGCTTCATGCATCAGTAGTTGTTCACTTCGAAGTTTGGCCTACAGAAAGCAGGTGAAATTCTTGGTTGAAAAACCAGGGAACAATGAGGACTTTGAGGGAATTGGTTGTGGAATGTAATGATTTTCTAGCAATTGAAAATTCTGGCTGTAAGAAGGGGTGAACACATCAAGAGCCTCATTTACAAGTAAATGGTCTTTTAAAGACCTGTTAAATACTCGGGTGCGGCTGCAAGTAGATGCTCGCCAGCCCGCGAAGCTGTCTTCTTCGCCCGGGCTGACACACACGACGGGAGGTGGGGGGGGGGCGGGGGGGGGATGCTGAAGCACCGTGAGCCCAATGGGTGTTGCACGCCTGTCTGAGCGCTCCCTCAGTGTACACATTGTAAACTCCCAGCATTCTTCCTCTCCCCCCTCTGGAGTTAAAGGTACCCCAGGCATTGGTAACTCCAGGGGTGCTGGAATAATACAAGGACAAAAACGACTGCACTCTTAATTTAGTGATGCTCCAACTGTCAGACGTTTTAGCTGTCATAGCTGCCACTGACTCTCCCTACTAATCATCTACTTAACGTTTTAATGACGTTCACGGAAACAGAGTATTACTTTAGTAGAGTTTTACTTAATTTCTACTTACGTGATTATTCATCAATAAAACATGGCTTAATTTGAATGTGTTTTCCGAAAAATAAAATTTGAAAATTAAACAGGCTGTTATCAAAACAAATATGTGAAAACATTTCTATATTCGACACCCTCGTCTCGCTATTTTCAAGCAACAAATTAATTGGCATTTTTTACTATTCACAGTATCTGAAATTTAGATCTCGAGAAAGAAACGGAAAACTTATGCTATTCCTATTATCTAATATCTATACTTCAGATCTCAAGCAAGCCTATAGTTCCTATGTCGGTTGTTGTAAGCTGGAAGGCAGGATAATAAAAGGACCATTTTTGGTGCCAAATAGTGCATTAAGCACAGTAGTCTACAAGGAGAATTGAAAATTAATTGACTTGTCGTACAGTAACTAACCTAAGGGGATTTTAATTCCATTTGCTGAGACCCACCAGCCTCCTACACCATAGGATTCCATTAAACCCCTACCATGAGTACCAACTGGCACTGCAGTGAATTGTATATGTTCGCCATTCTGCCAAGAGTAGCCATTCTATTTTCAGCATACATTGCCAGCAGCACTTCACATTACTAGCGCCAGTGTTTATCATACGCGTCATCAAATGAATAGGAATATTAAGAACGGTTTCTGGTGTAGAACAAACGTGTATGAATAAAGTGTAAACTTGCATTACATACACTTTGAATGTTAATGGGACCACCAAGGTAGTAAAATTTGCAAATCAATGTATAAGTAATTTTGGTGCATATACAGCTTTCCTTTTAGGTTTATTTAGAACTTTTGTGTAAAGTGCTTAAAATTTAGCAAGAAGTACATAACGTCATGCAATTACATACAAACTGTTGGACTTTGCCCTTTCTGCAGGGTCCCCCCACACCTTTTGTCTTCATCCTGTTCCCAGTATCTGTTTTTGTTGGCTTTTAGGACACTGACCACTTTACCCCTGCCCCCTCACCATCATCCACAAGACCACAATCAGCTGCACCACATCCGCAGACACAAACACACCGTTCATGGAACACACACACTTCAAACTGCAAACAGATGAAAAAGATCATCAAAGGACAACTCGTGCACCCCTCCCCCCAGACTACAAACCACCTTCAGCCACCTCATCACAGACTTCATAGCTCCTCTTCCATCTGCTACAGAGCCTAACTGCACACCCCTGCGTGTAAGTCTCAACAACATCAGACACTCCCAGCTTGTCCAAGGCTTAACTCACACTGCAGGGCACTCTCTGAATCCCATATTCACCTCTAGCGACAAGGTGAGATTCAGCCATGTCATCCTGCTCACTTGGACAGAGCACTCCAGTGTTCACTTAGTCAGCACACTACAACCCACCACACCAATAAGAGCAAGCAAGCCCAGACGCAGCTGGAGAAAATTAACTGAAAAGGATTGGACTAATATCCTCAGAACCAACTAACCAGACTCCACCAATGACCTAAACAACGACAAATTTAACAGATTGATCTCAGGCTGCGTTGATGCCCTAGAATCCCTCAAAAACACCAAACATAGGAACATTAACAAGCAAGCCAGTTAGTACATTGATGATCCCAGAGAATCCAAACGCCACTGCAAACAGCTGGAGAGGAAATGGCGAACCAGCCAAGCCACTACCAACAAAAACACCTACAACTCTGTGCTCAGACAATACCAACACCTACTAAGGGATATGAAGAAAAAGGCCTTGGCACTGAGAATAGAAACCAGCTCAAACAACTGCAAATAACTATTTGCAATTGTCAAAGAATTCCCCATCCCCGCAGGCAACAACATCACTCCTTCGCGAAGGCTCTGCAGTGACCTCTCCAACAAAATATCAAAGATCTACAGCAACTTCAATCCTCAGCCCAACCCTGAAGACATCATTGAGCAGCTGAGCACTACCACCAACGAGCACAAACACCTGACTAACTAGAACCTACTCACCAGGGAAGACACCACTGCAACCGACTCAGGAGCGAATATGGACCTTGGCACCCAATACATGTACAACCTGGGAGGAACAACGATCAGCTCAATGCTCACATCTCTCATCAACACCTCCATCGAAACTGCAACCTTCACAGATAGTTGGAAGCATGCAGAAATTATCGCCCTCCTTAAGAAACCATGTGCCAACCCAAGAAAAATCAGCAACTTCCGGCCCATCTCACTGCTACCATACTCAGCCAAAGTCCAGGAGAAGGCAATCAACAAGCAACTCTCCAGCCACCTAGAATTTCATTAACTACTGGACAGCATGTCGTAGGAAATTGTTTCTGCTTCTTATGATTAAACCCAGTTTTTTCTGATGTCACACTGTTTTTGGTTTATTCTGACTGGGATCCTGCTATCCAGGACCCCAGTCTATCTGCTTTCTCCCTTAAATTGCAATGCATGTACTTTAGGTACACTCCAGATTTGATTCTGGGGTACCATTATCAGTTCCTAGTATACGGTACTCCATGTACCCAGGGCATAGGTACCCCAGAGGCCTTCTCCATTAGAGGCTATACAAATTGACATGACAGGCCAGCTACTGCAGACTTTGTAAGATGATGCTTGCACCACTTACTGAGATATAGGTTCACTACTTCTCTCTAAATCACTACACTTAAATACCTATCAGTCACCCCTATGACAGGCCTTAATAATCCTGAAGGCAGGGTGCTGTGTTTTACATGAGAGGGTGCTCCTGCATGCGCAGAGCCACTCTGCAGCCTTTGGAGACCATTCTCCTGGGCTGTCTGTGATTCAGCCAGACATATATTTTTAAGTGCATTATAACCTGGCGGTGAATGCCAACTTTAAAATTGCTGCTTAGAAACATGTTGTGTTTGGTGTCAAACACCTTGGAATCATACCTCAAGTTCAAGTTCAAGTTTGGTCATTTGTATAGCGCACTACTCACCCGGAGGGTCTCAAGGCGCTAGGGAAGGGTTCGTTATTTGTCGAATAGCCAGGTTTTAAGTTCTTTTCTGAAGGAGATGTGGTTCTGAGTAAGGCGGATGTGGGTGGGGAGTGAGTTCCAGGTCTTGGCAGCCAGGAAGGAGAAGGATCTGCCACCCATGGTGGACTTCCGGATGCGCGGGACTGCGGCGAGGGCATGATTGGACGATCTTAGTTGGCGGGTGGGTTTGTAGAAGGACAGTCGAGTGTTGAGGCATTCGGGTCCTAGATTGTAGAGGGCCTTGTGTGCGTGGGTGAGAAGGCGGAAAGTAATTCTTTTGTTGACGGGAAGCCAGTGGAGGTCTTTCAGATGTCCGGTGATGTGATCTTGGCGAGGGATGTCTAATATGAGTCTCGCTGACGCGTTTTGGATGCGTTGGAGCTTTTTCTGTAATTTGGCTGGAATTCCGGCGTATAGTGTGTTACCATAATCCAGTCGACTAGTGACAAGTGCGTGGGTGACAGTCTTTCTTGTCTCGAGGGGGATCCAGCGGAAGATCTTTTTGAGAATGCGAAGTACGTTGAAGCAGGAGGGCGAGACTGCGTTGACTTGTCTGGACATCGAGAGAGAGGAGTCTAGGATGAAGCCAAGGTTACGTGCATAGTCTGTGGGTGTGGGTGCTGTGCCCAGAGCGGAAGGCCACCAAGAGTCGTCCCAAGCTGAGGGGGAAGATACTAGGATGAGTACCTCCGTTTTGTCTGAGTTGAGTTTTAGGCGGCTAAGTTTCATCCATTCGGCTACTTCTTTCATGCATTCGTGAAGATTGGTTTTGGCGGTGTTGGGGTCTTTGGTGAGGGAAAGGATTAACTGGGTGGCATCGGCGTAGGAGATGATGTTGAGGTTGTGTTGGCGTGCGATGGAGGCGAGAGGACTCATGTAGACGTTGAAGAGGGTGGGACTGAGTGATGATCCTTGAGGTACGCCGCAGATGACTTCGGTGGCCTCTGAGCAGAATGGGGGAAGTCGGACTCTTTGAGTTCTCCCAGCGAGGAATGAGATGATCCAGTCCAAGGCTTTTCCTTGTATGCCGATGTTGTTGAGGCGATGTATAAGGGTGCTGTGGCAGACTGTGTCGAAAGCGGCGGATAGGTCAAGTAGGATGAGGGCCACTGTTTCTCCGTTGTCCAGGAGTGTTGGGATGTCGTCGGTCGCTGCAATGAGGGCGGTTTCGGTGCTGTGTTTGGCTCGAAACCCGTATTGAGATGGATCAAGGGAGTTGTTGGATTCGAGGAAGGCGGCGAGCTGGCTGTTGACGACTTTCTCGATGACTTTGGCCGGGAATGGGAGGAGGGATAAGGGTCGGTAGTTTTTAAGTTCAGAGGGGTCTGCTGTGGGTTTCTTCAGAAGGGCGCTGAGTTCGGCGTGTTTCCAGCTTTCTGAAAAGGGGGCAGAGTTGAACGAGCAGTTGATGACATCACGGAGATGGGGTGCGATGATGGAGTCGGCTTTGTTGAAGATGTGGTGGGGGCAGGGGTCGGTAAGAGAGCCAGAGTGGATTGAGTTCATAAGGCGAATGGTGTCTTCAGTGGTGATTGGGTTCCAGGCGCTGAGGTTGTTAGTTGGCGGAGTAGGATCTGAGGGGAGTGGTGAGGGTTGATCGCTGGGAGTATTCTCGAAGCTGTTGTGGATGTCGGCAATTTTGTTGTAGAAGAAGGAGGATAACGCATCGCAGAGGTCTTTAGTGGGAGTGATGTCGTTAGATGCTGCGGTGGGGTTGGTGAATTCTTTGACGATGTTGAAGAGTTCCTTGCTGTTGTGAGTGTTGTTGTCGAGACGATCCTTGAATGCTGATTTCTTGGCGGATCGAATCAGTTGGTGGTGTTTGCGGGTGGCTGTCTTGAGGGAGGCCATGTTGTCGGAGGTTGGGTTTTTTCTCCATATCTTCTCCAGGGTGCGGCATAGCTTCTTGGATTTTTTAAGTTCATCATTGAACCAGGGGGCCTTTTTGCTGGCTGATTTCATCTGGTGCTTTTTCAGGGGTGCTAATTCGTCAGCACTGTGGGTAATCCATTGCCTGAGATTGGTGGCCGCTTGGTTTGGGTCCATTGAGAGGGTGGGAGGGTTTTGGTTGAGTGATGAGAGGAGTTGGTCGGAGGTGATTTTGTTCCAGTTTCTCAGAGGAATAGGTTGTGGACGGTTGTGGGTCAGGGTGGTTTTGTAGCTGAAGTGAACATAGCTGTGATCCTTCCAGTGGAGAGCTGAGGTGCGATCGAAAGAGATGTGCTTGCTGGAGGTGAAGATAGGGTCGAGCGTGTGTCCGGCTGTGTGGGTGGGGGTGTCAACGAGTTGTTTGAGTCCGAGGTTGGCCAGGTTGTCCAGAAGGGTGGTGGTGTTGCTGTTGTGTTTGTTTTCCAGGTGGTAATTGAGGTCTCCTAAAAGAATGTAGTTCTCGGAGGCGAGGGCATGCGGTCTGACGAAATCCGTGATGTCATCGCTGAATTGAGTGCGGTTACCTGGAGGCCTGTAGATGAGGGTGCCTCTAAGTGTGGTCCTGGGGTCGGTGTGGATCTGGAAGTGGAGATGTTCGGCGGTTGCAAGATTATCGTCGGAGCTGGTCGTGATTTTGATGGTGTTCCTATGGATGATGGCGATGCCTCCTCCTGTTTGATTGATGCGGTCTTTTCGGAGAATCTCCACACCAGTAACTGGTGTGGGAGGTATGATTCCACCCTTCTAGAGGAACATATGTGGGTCACCGGTGTACCCGGTACCTGCTTTCTCGACCTGGGCAGCACAAAATGGTGGCTGCCAGCCACAGACACGGGTCTGCCCTCCTGCTGCTGAGCCAAGCTTGCGCAGAGGAAGGCAGGACAATAGGCATCCAGTCACAGGCTGGTTTAACCACCTCCCAGACAGGATTTAGTGTATTGGGGCTGGGTGGGTGCACTCTCTGAGTGCCAGAAAGTCTGCACTGGGGAACATTTGGTGTCCCTGTGCTTAGTCCGTCTCAAACCAGTTCTGGGAGCCATTGGCTCCTGCTCTGGTGCGAAACTGGACAAAGGACATGGGTGTAGCCCCCCCCTCTGTCCTGCCCCTCCCGTAGGAGGGTCCACAGAATCTATCCAACCCCTTCCCATGGGTATAAAGTGGGTTACCTGATCACAGGACCTTTGATTTTACCTGGACAAGATTCTGCTAAGAAGAGACCAAGTAGTTTGACTGCCTGCACAACGCTGCATGACTGAAGAATCTCCCTTGGATTAAAGGAGTTACTCCCCGGCAAAAGCAGGCACCTAAATGTGACTGCCTGGTTTGCTTCTCCCGAGCTCCTGAGGACTCCGAAGATTTCAGCAACACAGGAGGTAGGTTCCCGAGGGTCCCTGTAGTCGATCTGCCCTCTCAGCAATTCTGAGACCAGTATCTCTCGTGTGGACCGTGCAACTCTAACCCCTGTGCACCGTGTGTTATTGCAGTTGCATAGGCTTAGTGACGATTCTTGAGCCTGTGCTTTGGACTTTGTGTAGTCCTGACCCAGTGCAGTATATGCACCAAAGATTTCTGGCCTCCACTCCCCGAGTGTCCTGTGTGCTGGTCCTTTGCACACAAGCTTGAGGTGTCCTCGCGATCCCTGGTCTGTTGGCCTGTGGGTCCTGGCGAGGGTCACCTTGTGAATTTTGAAGTGCCCTGACTCTCCATTGCTTGGAGAGTCCCCTGGACCTTGCTGGTCCACACCGTCACCTGCTTTCTCTGACCATGTGGGTTACAGTTGCCAAGGCTTGTGGATGCTCCAGCCGGACATCGACCCCTCAGCTCTCGACATCCTTCATGGGACAGCTCACCTCTTGATTCTGGTTGTCCTACACATCTCCTGGTCTCCTTGACTGCAGTCAAACAACCCTTCCTTGCACCTGAAGCACCTGACATCGGTGGGCATTTGACTACAGAGCCCCTGGTCACCAGAAGTGACCCAGACTCTGTCCCCTCTGCTTTCAGGCTCCTCTCACCTTGAATCCAGGCTTGGATTCCACCAGACACTCTTCGCCTTCCTGGCAGCAGTACTTCTTTGCAGCTCTCCATTGAAAATGAAAAAGGTTTCCGACACAACTTGACACCTATGCACCCGGCTCCTCTGGAATAGGTAACACGGGTACCTCGGTTGCCTACGTTCCAAAGGGTTTGCTTGAAATCCTCTTAGAAGTGTCCTTAAATTGTAATTTTCCAACCGCGACTTCCTCATAGATTTGTACAGAGCACGCGTCTGTGTTTCCTCACTGCACCCGTCCTCCCTGGGCTCCCTGTGTCACTCCTCTGGGTGGTTCCTTGGGGTCCCAGAGATTCTACGTGCTCTAGGCACTATGTCTAGTTAAGTAGTTGTTGTTATACCGTTTTTTTTGTATATGGTTCAGTCTCCCCCTAGAGCCAGCTGTGTATTGTGCTATTTACGAATGTTCTATTGATTCAGTATTGTGTGCTTTGTGCCCGAGTCTCAGATAGAGACTAGTAGAGAGCGTTATATTAATAAATACATCTTTTTATATAAACACTGTGTGGTTCTCCTTTCATTTAGTCACTTAGGAGGTAATATTCTGGCAAAAGAAGCTGCTTTACATTCCTTCAAGATTAAGCCTGAAGGCTGCTCTCCATAGCTACCACTAGGATAGATTTCAATTAAGATTATCTTTGACCTCATACATCATAAGGGTCATGTGGATTGGTACAAGGTGCCCATATACCAACCCACCTTTTACACATGTAATTGGGGTTCTGGAGCAACCAGTGTGCCAAAACAGCTCTCATTGCAGTCTCAGGACTTGCGGGCCATTCTTGACAGAAAAGACATAGCAGCATCATCCTACTCAACCTCTCCGCGGCCTTCAACACCATCTCTCACCACACGCTTGTCTCAAGACTACATCTCGTGAGAATACAAGAACCAGCAGTGAAATAGATAACCTTGTTCCTCTCAGGCAGAGCTGAGGGAGTAAGGTTCCATACTCAGAGCCCAAGAAACTCATCTGCAGAATCCCACAAGGATCATAACTCAGCCCAACACTCTTCAACATATACATGACATTGCTCACAAATATCATAAGAACCCAGGGAATCACGTCATCTTCTACGCTGATGACAAACAGATCGTACTTTCCTTTATGTACAACTCCAACATCGCCAAGAACAAATTCTGGAACTGCGTAACCAGCATGGTGAGCTGCATGAAAGAACACTTCATTCAACTCACCACACTGAGCAGACCGAAGTACTGATGTTCAGGAACAAGAGCTAATCCTGTGATTCCTCCTGTTGGCACATGGAACTAGAACCCACACTTATCCCATTGGAGCATGCCAGAAACTTAGGATGCATCATAGAAAACAAACTCACCATGGCATCGCAAATCAACACCATCCCCTTCTTATGTGTCTGTATCCTACGAATGCTCCAAAAGACCTTCAAGTGGCTCCCACAGACCACCAGGCGTACCATCACTCAAGCCCTCATTACAAGCAAACTAGATTAAGGCAAAGCACTCTAACCCGGAATCTCAACTCACATCTTACACATGCTTCAAACCATTTAGAACGCTGTTGCCAGACTCATCCTCGGCCTACTTTGCAGCTCCTGACCTCAGGGAGCTCCCTTGGCTCCTCATCCAGAATCACAATCAGTTCAAGCTTCTCACCCAGGCATTCAAGGCTCTTCACAACATTAGACTTGCCTACCTCAACCATTGGCTACTCTTCTACCAACATCAGACAACTTCGCTCAGCCTCAGCCTCACTCTCACAAGCACGCACCCCATACATGACCAGAAGCAGAGCCGGAGGTCGTTCATTTTCATACATCGTCACCAAGACCTGGAGAAACCTCCCTCAACACATCAGGACCTCCTCTACACTTCTCGAATTCCACAAGAAGCTGAAGACTTGGTTTTTCAATTATCCCTGTGGTACATAGAAAACACAGCCAGGTTCAGGCTTGTCCTACTCAGCACCTGGATACCCTTGCAGGTGACAAGTGCGCTTAATAAATCAACATAACAAAGTGGGTATGCTCATTTCTTAAAACATGGCAGAATCGGCTTATACCAAATTGGCTTATTTATTTTACTTATAAGCCCATAGTAAAGTGGTACTGCATGTATCCAGGGCCTGTAAATTAAATTCTAATAGTGGGCCTGCAGCACTTCTTGTGCCACCTACTTAAATAGCCCTTGCTATGGCTGAGGCCTGCTATGTAGGAGGACGGCTGCTGCTGCCTGTGTGTGCAGTTTAAGCTGCCATTTTGACCTGGAAAAATTAACCTTTTACCAGGCCCAAAACCTTCCTTTTTAATACACGCAGAATCTCCTTAACAATGGTGTTGAAACTAGAAGTCAAAAGATTCCTTATGAATATATTCCTTCCATAATTGGGCTTGGCTCTCCTGCCCGATGACTTTGTTCCTCCTTTCATGGTACCATCATTTACTACTACGCTTCTTTATGAAATATTATGCCCCTCCTTTGCTACCCTTGTACAATTGTTTAATATAACCTCTATGTGGCATTTGTTGTGTAATCTGTGATCATGCTTGTTTTTAGCCCTACCTGTTGATGTATTTGCATTACTGTCCTTCCATTCCTTCCTAATGTAAAGCGCTCTGATATCCTATGGGATCTAGTTTGAGCTATATTATTGCCCTTCCTTTCCTTCCTAATGTAAAGCGCTCTGATATCCTATGAGATCTAGTTCGCGCTATATAAAACTTTATAAATACAATAAATAAATATATGTCACCCATGGGGGAGACTCTGAACAGCCCAGAGGGCAGGGTACAGTGTATTAAAAAAGTATGACATGTACTTTTGAGTTTTACGTGTCTTGCTAGTGAAAAACTCCTAAAATCGCTTTCCACTGCTGCCAAGCCTACCTTCCCAATAGGATAACATTTGGGTTACCTTATTATATTTAGTAGGTGAGAACTTCCAATTGGGAGCAGGTTAACCGGTTGAGTTTGATGTCTAAATAATTGTAATTAAAAGCCTGCTTTAATGGTAAAGTAAGATTTTTAGTCACAATTCTGAAAATGCCAATTTTAGAATGTCAGAATAGCGCTATCCTCCACAATAGAGGGGCGTCCCCCATTCACACTCCAGGAGAGCGTTTCATCAAGTTTGTGAAAGTTGAAAATAATTGAAATACTTGAAATTGTCAAATCACCTTTTATTCATTGTTTTCTTCCAAAAACTTATTTTCTTATCCTTAAAGTAAATCTTTAATCTGAATAATAGGAATGCAATCCTTAAGTGTGGCTCACGGTGTAGAGCAGGCAGACCCGGAAGCTGAGGTCAGACCCGGGACCAGGGTTCAATTCCCGATGCGGCAGGGTCTTGAGCTCAAATGTCCACGGACTCGATAATTCTCGCTTCGGTGCCTGCTCTAATCATGGGTTCTCACTCTGCAACTCTGGGCATTAAGCTTGCTTAATCTCCACAACGGCCCCCTGCGGCGGGATGCCTGGCTTTCACCTTGGGGATGCCCTGTAGGGGCTATCTCACAGGGAAAAGCCAGGACGGGTTCCCAAGGCAAGCCCCGGGAAACCTCCGGGTAGCTGTGCGCTCAATAAATGCAATAATAATAATAATAATAATAACCATAGTGTACCTGGTTACCCAATGCATTTTGGGCCGCAGCCCTTTATAAGGGGTAAAATATCTGTAATAGTTTAGGAAACAAACTTTCAGTCAGTCGTCTCACCTGACCTATAATCATATAAATCACTCTAGTAAAAATGTGATGAGTTTTAGCTAGGTGATATCATGCTCCATTCTCCAGTGAGGTGACATGGTTAACAAACAGTAGTGAAAAGTCTGATGCACGTCGCTAACATGATAATAAATATGTCAGTGGTTCTCACAGTGCCAATAAACTCTTAACCTTAAGAGGAAACTAAGTGGCGTGTTTATGGTGAATACCATCAGATAAATGCCATAAATAAAGCTCAAAAAGAAAAAACGATGACCAACGTAATCTAGCTAAACAGTGTAGACACCGAGTTAGTGTGGGTAAACCTACCCGGTACCTGGGTATCATGTGGAATAAAGAATGTGAATCTTTTAATTCGATCAATTACAACAATCACATTCTTTATTCCACATGATACCCATGCACCGGGTAAGTTTGTTGTTTTGGTCTTGATTTATTTTTTTAAACTTACTCCATTTATCTAAATTGGTGTGCGATTTTTCGTATGTCATGCTTTCACTTCATTACTGTTTGAAGTGTTGCACAAATACTCTACACATTGCCTCTAAGGTAAGCCTGGCTGTCCTGTGCCAAGCTACCAGAAGGTTGACCATAGATTAATTTGAGGTTTGCTTTTGACTTCACCCTGATAAAGATTGTGGTATCTGCTTGATTAGGCATTCACACCTTTCAACCAGTAACCACATTTCTAACACAAACATTGAAATCATATATAGAACACAACATACCAAACGAAACAGAGACAGAACAAGAGATAGCAAATATTTCTGGCAGGTGTCTTGGACTCAGTGAGAGAATATTATGGCGGTGAAGCCAGTTAAACATGCACTCTAGTCCTTGAAGGCCTATGAAGGAACAAGAGGCAAATAAAGCTAATTAATAAAGCATTGGAAGTAGTTGAAAAGTCAGGTAAAAAAAGCGAGGATCAGACCTTTTTTTAGAATTCACCCGCAGAGTAAAATCTGGCTCCAAATTCGCTCCGTTGGTTAAATCAGGTCAGGGCAATTTGGGAATTAAATTTCTTGTATAATTGAAGTGATTCAAGAAAGGTAATGCCAAACAACTTCCATCTACTGCAATCTCCAGCCCCAGCAGAGACATATTTAATGAAAGCACTATGGGATGGGGGAGCCATAGGATTTGGTATTACATTTTTAAAATGCCAAATCCTCTGTGTGTCCCCCGTCCCAGAAAGTGGCCTAACGCAAAATGACGAGACCCCATCTCTCATATATCACAGATAATATTTCTCCTTGGGCTTACTAGGGGGCCCTAAAAGGCTGGGTGCCCTCCTGTGCCACAGGGTCTACACTGACCCATGTTATGCCCCTCTCCATACCCACATAATTTTAAATAGCTGCTGTGTTCATTGGGACTGGAGATTGTAGCTTTTGCTTTCCATGTGGTAGCACTTTAAATGGCTGCAGCTTGGGAACCACAGCAGTGGCCTCTATCCTGTGGATAACTTTGCCAGGCACAGACCCAGAGGATAGAAGATCACAACCGTCCACTTCCAATTTTTTTCATTGGCTGGAGACAGATGCTAATCCATAAGAAAAATGCACATTTCCACTGAATTTGACATCCACAGGTTGAATAAAAAACATCAGCCCTACTTGGAATGCAGAACACCAGGTACATGATAGATGGTAATAGGAAATTAGTGAGGAGGGTGAATTAATATAACTTGTCATGATTCCCTACTTGTATAATCGTGACAGGAGCCCTGCCAATATTGGATCATTCTCCCAGAGATCATGCATAGATATATACCAACATCAGCCACTTGGAATGGACTCCTGATTGCCGCCCGCTGGAATCCATATAATTTTTTAAGACAGCTAGGGTGTTTCCCCCTCCCAAGAACACATTTCCTTGACACATGTCATCTCCAATCTCACTGGCTAACTACGGATGTAGGAATCCACTGAGCTCTACAGGCATTAGTCTATGCTTACTATAGTCCAGTGATGTCCAGTGATGCCCACTGAAGCAGCTTTAATGTTAGGATGAGCCTCTGTTTCAAGGAGTTCATCATTTCTTAACTTGCTTTGTGTTGCAGTGAAACATTGTGTAATAAATTGCCATTTCACAGCACTCATTCATTGCTTAATGAACAGACCTAGCCCTGTCTATCAGTGCATCTCCTCAGGCATGCTAAATGTTTGCGGGCCTAGGACAAAAAGTCATGCCTGCCCACATCTTGCACCATCTGGTGATTTAAGCCATGTCAGCTGCCATGAATAAAAATAGCCTCCATGCTTCAAAGTCCATAAATAGAGTTTGCAGCATAGGCCCAGCAAAAGCACAGGACCTGGGAATAATATCCCGCCTGCAATGCCCCTCCTGAAGGCACAGTCCTGCCATGGCCTGATTGTGGGATGGAACATCAAAGGCAGAATATCAAAGAGTCACAACATTTTGACCAGAATATTGAGAGACCAATATATCAAAGAGGTAAGTGCACAGAGGGAGGACGGATTTAGTAATCTTTACTCCACATCTACGTACCTTGAAGAGATATATATATATATGTATATATATACATCCAAGGTACGTAGATGTGGCGTTAGGTATAGTGTTAGGTATGGTAAATCTATACAAACATATCTTTCGATATTTTGTCCCTCGATATACTGATCACAATATTGTGACCCTTTAATATCCTGTCTTGGATATTTCTGAACCACACCCAAGGTTTGCCTTCCTTCACTGGCTTCCTTAGATTCTAGCTGCTCTGTCTGCTTCCTCAGTTTCCACCTGCTTTGTGAGCCTATTGTACTCAACTGCAACTGAATGTGTCCCTATTTTTTTACAGTTGTTCCTGTTAAACACTATTCCTTCCTTCTTCTCTTTTGAAGCTTTTTCATAAACACACCGCCATTTGCTTTCAAAGAATTTGAAGAAACTACTACAGAATATATGCCCATTTAGGTGCTTGTACTGTACAAAATGTAGCGATATAAAATGGGCCCCCTCGACTATACAACAAGGTTATTTACATTTTGTGGCACAAAATACAGATTATGCTGCACATTCTTGGGCAGTATTACTTTCATTAGGTTAGAAATAACTTTTTTTGTGAAATTTGCAAATTGGGTGGAAAACTATGGCAAATGTAAACTTTTAATTATCTGACAAAAACTGCAGTCACAGAGTCAGATAAATCTACTGACCCTCACAGTGGTCTATTTGTTTGTATGAGAAATGTAATAATTTAAGATAAACCTGAACATTTTAATTCCATGCAGTGTCTTTTGTTAGGTGCACTTTAAGAAACAGCCTTTCAAGCTAAAACCCCATGTAATGCAATAAACATGAAAAAAAAGTACATAATGGGTAACGTGCAATACGGTCCTATATTGCTATCTTGGAGTTCTGGTGACATTTACAATCCACTCAGCCTTTAACCTGGTGGTTTCTGATGTCACCAGAACCCTTCCATGGCAATATTAAACCACGCTACATGTTACTTATCATGAATCCTCTCCTCTCCATATATAAAAACAACCAAGTCTTCAGTCTATTCCCCCACAGTCATGGGGTTAAGAAAACAAGCATTTGCAATGCAATCTGTCTCGCCTTTGGGACCTTAATGTATTTAGCTATGCAGCACATTAGCCTGGGTGCTGAAACATCTACTGTTCTTTAACATGGAGGGAAAGTAAACACCAAACTGGGTGACACGCCAGGTATGGGAACACATGGAGAGAAATACTGCCTTTCAGTGGGAAATGGTATAGTCCAAAGCTCTGTTTTTAATAAAAAATAGGGCCTTCGGTCGTGATATCACTGAAAGTACAAGATTGAAAAAAATATTATTGTCTATGGGTGCTGTTGAAAGACAATTTTTATGGACTGGAACCTAGAGAATACTAAAGTGATTCTGGTATTTTACTGACCTCTGCTCGTCGTTTTCTATCAAGAAAGTTAAAAAGAGGCAGTTGCCAGAAAAATTTAGAAAAGAAAGTCCCTCAACAGAAAGCAATTCTGGTATTTTACTGATCTCTACTGGCCGTTTTCTATCAAGGCAGTTAAATAGACGCATTTGAACAAGCAGAAAGCACATCTGGTATTTTACTGACCTCTACTGGTCGTTTTCTATCAAGGCAGTTAAATAGATGCAGTTGAACAGAAAAAAAGTCCCTAAGCGGAAGCAGACAAGTCATAGTGCTGATCTCCAGAGCCCACAAAGTACATACACATACAACTATATACTAAAGTATATACATGATGTCTCATAAGCTAGACCTAAAAAAGGGGCCAAAATTCAATACAGATAACCAGCAAGTGTTTATTAGACTCTGAAAGGCAAATTACAAGCCCAACGCTTTTTGGAGATCTAGTCTCCTTGGTGATGAGTTAGGAAACAATAAAACCAAAGTGTTTATAAATCATTCCTACTGCTCAAATTCATAATGTCATAAACAATCAAAGCGGACTGTGAAACACAACCCAGGTGAGTGAATACATTTCGGCCATCTTATAGCAGGTTTAAATGTAAATGTAAAAGTGTGGTACTTGTAAAGCGCACTGTTGCCCGGGAGCGTCCTGGCGCTGAAGACCGCTGGGGAACCCGTCCTGGCTTTCCCTGTGAGATGGTCCCTTCTGGGTATCTCCAAGGTGAAACCAGGCATCCCCGGCGTCTGTGGGGGGCTGTTGTAGAGATGAGGCAAGCTTAATGCCCAGAGTTGCTGAGTGTGATCCCTGGTTAGAGTAGGCACCGAGGCGAGAATTATCGAGTCCCTTGACCCTGGTCCATGACCTTGCCGCGTCGGGGATTGAACCCTGGTCCCGGGCCGTTCTCTGCTTTTGGGTCTGCCGTCTCTAACCAGTGAGCCACACCATATAAGTCATCAGTTTAGTACCTTTATATTAAAATGCTTCACATTTAAACAGGTTCAGTTAACTAATGATATGAGGGGGAACAGTGTACATATATTTCACACCAAGATCGTAATCCACCATGACAAGTCCCTACTAGTGTATTGGGAAATATGCGTTCTCGGGGAAATACCCTGTTACAAGTAGACAGTAAGAGGGGAACAACCCAAATAATAACAGGGTGACATAGCCAGAAATACAATCAAGCCTCATTATTATTTGGCATGTTTCGCTCTTTTTTCTACTTGTCACCTCCCTCCATTGAGACAGAGGAATGGGTATGGCTAGGGGTGTACCCTAATGAAATGGTAAACAGGGAGCTTACTAAGCACTATGGGGTGCGACTGAGTCAGCATGTTCTGAGTTCCCTTAGTAAGCATGATACTGTATAATGTCGTTATTACTCTTATGTGTATAGAAGAGCTGACCACACTATGCTGTCTCGATTTCCCAGCGATTAGAATTTGATACTTCAAGTGTCACTAATGTGACACTGCCTGCTCCCCCTTTTCATTTCTGTGGAGGATTGCCTTTCACGACACAAAAGGATCTTTCACAAAGAAATACTCCTGAGTGTGTATCAGATCCTGTTCAAGGGGCCACGGTCAAGTAGGGCCTACTTGGCCAACCCATGGTAGTTGGGGTCATTTTCCTCTGATGTCTCAGGTTCCATACAACTATAGCTCTGCAAACGGAGCCAAGTACATCTCCTTTAACATTTGACTCGAACTGGTAGTGATGGTAGGTGGTCACAAGCTTCTCAGGGATGAAGTGTGAGAGTGTGCAAGCGCCGACATCAACAATTGCTCATCATCACACTAACCTGTTATACAACCCAGTGTTTTAATTTAGAAAATAAAAGCACCTTAATCTACACATTTATAACAGAATACTACCCAGGAATGGATAGCAGAAACAATACAAACATACTGACTTTTGCATTACAGGATATTGGATTCTACCTACCCCGTCCCCTTTCCCAGATGTCATCCCTCTAGCGAGTCTTAGCAGGTTTAGCTAGAGTTTAGAGTATCTGTTATGCATGTATCAAGTCTCTGGTGCCATTCACTAGAGTCCCTTTTGGCTCAGGCTCCCAACAGCGCAGATCTGTTTTCTCTTTCTGTGGCTGTGGGAAACCAACACCACCCATCTCTTTTCTCTCCAACTTCTGGGCGTAGACTTGTCCTGGATCCAGGTAGGCCGCAGTAGAATATATGCTTGTGTAGAGTTAGTGAGCACAGGTGTATGTCAATGGAATTAAACAAGTTATACTTTTTCCTGGCTTATGCCTAATGGTTTTATGAATCATGTGATTAGTTGTAAATCATTGCTTGTCATAGATATATGCATAAAAATAGGAAATCCACCTTTTCTGCCAGGTCACCTTGTGGTAATCACCTCTTACTGGACCCTATATTTTTGCTAGTTTAGAACTCTGTGCATTTTACCCCTCCTAACCAGCAGTAAAGTGCCTGTGCTCCCCCTTTAAACATTGTTGCATTGTCATATTGGTATGTTTAACTTACCTATATGTCCCTAGTATATGATACAAAGTGCACCCAGGGCCACGAAGGTAAATGGATTGAATTACCTATTCTGCCATCCACTACAGTGTAGTGTAAACATGGCTTCAAGCCTGCCCTGTAGAAAAGTGTAAAGCATGCAATTCAACCTGTAAAACAAATTATTTTTACAGGTAAAATAATTCCTTATAAATATTAATGCATCACTCTTATGAATGCCTTCTGGCCCACAAGGCATGGTCCATGGTATTTATAAGTGGGTCAGGAAGAAACTTAATGTTAAACAGCTATTTGTAATAGTTTTTAAAAATCCAATTCTATGGTGAAGCCCTGATTTTTTTATAAATATTAGGAAAAAGTAACATTTAGAAAGTTACTTTTTCTGCCTGAAGTTCCTGGAGGCTCTTCAACGTCTCCCAGGAAGTGATTAGCATCTGAATAAGTGTCAACAGTTGTGCAAAGGCATCCCAGGAGCAAGCAATAGGCTGACCAGAATAGGCAGAGGTGGCTCCTCTCAATCTCACAGATTATGCAGGGTGTGGGCTATGGGCATCCTCTTTGATACTACAGTGTAAAACCTTGATGGATTGCCAAATCCTGCTTGACAGGTCTACTGGGTTTGCAAATAACCTTGGTGTTGTACTTGAAAGGAAGAAAAAAGAATGGCAAGAATTGTTGTGTGTCCACTGTAAGTTTTCTGGAAGACCCTACATTTGTTCTAACAACCTTCTGTCTCTGGGTTCACTGGGGGTAACATGACTCCTTCAAACTTGAGCTTGGTGCTAGATGTGAGATTATACTTGGAATGCCATAATACACTCCTCCCCCACATTCACGGTCCTCAGAGCATAGGTTTAGTTAGTATGGGCGAAGACTTTCGTCATCTTGAAAATGCCCACAATGTGTAGGGTTGGCAGTGGGAACATGCACCCCATTGTCTAGGACATGCCATAAAGCTGCTAGGCGGTGCCAGGAATTAATGTGGCCCAATCGGGCATCACTTCAGAAGACTTCCTGGCCCTGCAGAAGATTAGAAGTTGATTCGATCTGCTGTCTGTGACCTAAGAATAGCCCCGAAGGACTGGACCCATTCACTCATATCCTAATAAAATGAACTGGACTCCAAGGGTCATATGGCTGACCACCTGTTCAAGCTACAGGGATACAACAAGCTAAAGAGGCCTTTTCCTGGAAGTGCCCAACTGACCAGTGCCAAGTGGCCCTGGGATGGACTCTGCTGTTGGCCTCTGTCTTGTAGAATGAGAGAACAAGGGTACTCCGATATGCAAACCTGAGGTGATCATATATTTTAGGAAAGACCGTGGTTCAAATGGTGGCCACTAAGGGTCCGGAGCAAAAAGTGTGAACCCCAAAGGGGGCACTAGGATTCTCAATTAAACTAGAGCATCAATCATACTGGGAGCACAGAAGTAGTGGAAAATTTTTCGTGTAAAATAGACAGTTTATTGTACAGAAGTTAAGCTTAGTACTCTAAGTAATATTCAGGTGCTCACAAAAGTGAAAAGTGGGCGTGATGTGACTAGGTGATAGTGGATTAAAAGAAATAACATCGCATTGACAACAAGACAAATGGAACTCCACGTAAATGTGAACAAATGAAAGAGTTCCTGTTGTAAGTTCGACGGCGTTTCGATCTTATCAACTTAAGATCATCTTCAGGACATATAGTGAGCAGTCTGAAATCTCATTTGGTTAGGGGAGTGGGCCCGGGCGGGGTTGCAGGTGTGCTCACTTCAGTGGTTCATGGGAGACCTCTTGAGTGGGTCAGCTGTGTCAGTTAATAGAACCTTGGAGAAATCGCTGGTCTTGGAAGTAATGCAGGGGAGAGTGTGGAGAGCCTCAGTCTGAAGCTGTTCAGGGACGTCAAAGCGGTCGAGGTTGAGTTCACCTTGGGCAGCGCGTGACGCGCAAGTATGCTGGCGTTAATACCTAGGCGGGACTCTTCGGACTGTCAGGGCTTGAAGTACAGTGCACTGATGTGGTGGGCCGTAAAAGGTCAGTAGGTTGATTTGGTGTAGCGTAATAAAGACGAATTCAGTGTTGTCTGAATTTGTGTCCGAGCGCAGGTCGGGAATCAAGCACCTTCCTGGTGGCGGCTCAGCAATCAAATGAACTGACAACCTGTAAGTTTCTAAGTGCATCCTCGTGGTTGATTGAGACTTAAAGGACACAGTCAGAAGGTAAAATCTTTGATCAGGATGAAGCTGTTTGGTGTATTCGACCCGTACTCCTTCGCAGTCAGCCTCAAATTGCACCCAAATCTCAGTCTACTGTGACCATTGACTATCATTGGTGTGTTGTGATTTTTAGTACTATTACTACTTAAAACATTTTTAAAATCATATCTCTGATTTATCTTATTGGATTTATTCTACTTTGGTGTCATTTTTGTTTATATTACTATATTTTTCTAATTGGGTTTTGGATTTTTATTGTTTTGCATTTTGATATTTGACTTTACATATTGCCCTAAGTTTATCTTGTCAGCTCTGTGCCACAGGTACCAGTCGGCTGAGCTCTGGTTAATTTAGTAATTTTAAGGGCTCACCCTGACAAGGGCTGTGATTATTCAGAGAGGTGGGTAGTCATCCACTCCAATTAATGATTCAATTTCGTACTTTACATCTCTTGATATTCGGCATTCTTTAAAAAACTGTGTACCAGTTGGCTTCCTAGAGCCAATGTCACATTGAGTATTAACTGTTGAAGGACAACCTATTCAGAGCTTTGATAATTTCAGAATTTTATCACCTAAATCTGTTTCATAAGTTAACTGAAATAGGAAAATTAATGAACCAATTAACTGTTCAGTGCACTTGTAATATCATACATGAATCTGTGCCAAAAGCCTTCTGTCAGCAGAGCAGGTTGTCTCAGGAAAAAATAATTAGCTCCTTAATATAGATGCATCAGTACAAAACAGCGACATCTGCAAAAAACAACATATGACTGACATTGTGTCACACTCTGTGCACGATACAAAAATGCAGTTAAGGTAAAATTAGTAGCTGTGATCTATATTGAAAGCAGGTTTTACAGTTTTTTTTCCCCGGTAATTAAGTCGCATTTTAGTATCGCTAAAAATACTTTTAACAGATTTACATCAGTTTAAAGAGTAGGAAAAAGGCAATAAAACACTATCTTAAGGTGCTAACATTCATCAGTCACTTAGCTTGCTCTCACAGTTAGCTTATGAAATAAGCCTTCTGTATAATAGCTATTGGCTACATATGGTTTTCACATGAATTCGAGAAAAAATAGAATGTGTTGCTCCTTTCTTGAAAACATATTGCACCGGAAAGCAGACTGAATATGCTGGGTGGAAAAATTAGACTGCAAAATTATTCAAGTGAACATGGGGGAGTGTAAGAAATGGCCATTATTGAGAAGGATGCAAGTCCTTCACAAGTTATAAGTCTGCTACATTCTCGTCACTGGGAACCAAGTACCTCCATTGTAGCCCTTAACTCGCGAATCAGAGCAGTCCAATGCCTACTCAGGGGATGTGGTGTGGGCTAGCAACCCAACCTCACTGGTATGCAACAACAACACTCAATAAATCATTGTCCAGAAGAAGGAAAAGTATTCTATTACATAGACAATACTATATAGTATGTATTAATTTACATGTATGTAAAATTAGGTAGATGGAAACACCTTTGGTGACACCCTCAGACCTGATCACAGTCCCAGCGAGCTCTGAATCCTATAACCACAATCCCCCCTCCGCTACTAAATAGAATATAATGGAGACTTATTATCAAAAAGGCTGGCTTTGTCAGCGTGTCATCACCTTAATAAAAAGGCAAAAGCATGTTAGAAACCACCAACACAACACAATTTAAATTAATATGGACTATACAAATATTCAAAAATATTCATTAAAAGATATAACCTTTCATTATCAATCCCATTATTGTCAATGAAGAATTATACCTGTAATAGTTTGTGTGCAAGAATATTATTTGTACTTTTACTGTACTGCTACTGCAGCTTTAGGACCAACCAATAAGAGCCCCTACACTCCACAGCCCATGTGCAAAAGCACAAGTTCTAGAAATGCCTGAAAATGTAAAAAAACCGCACCCGGGGGCATGAGTTGAAACCCTAGGAGACTCGGAAGGACATACAACAAACCTTTTGTGGGGGCTTAGGTGGAGGTTCCTGCACTCCTAGCAGCCTCCATAAAACTTTACAAACATTGGTGGTACCCCTACCCTTCCAGCGGCACCACAGAGGACAGTATGCAAATTTAAGGGACCACACAAGGGCTTATAGTGTACTCCTTTGGCTCCATGTGTGAATATTTTACTAGAGGCTTTCCACTTTCCCAATGTGGGAAGCGGCAACCTTTTTATACTTTTGTTTTCCCTTTTAAATGGATTCACGCTATGTTTCCTAGTGAATCCAGGTGCCCATTATCTCCAGTGTGTGGAGCCAACTCCCGCGTTGCCCAGGCAGTTGACACTACTTTGTGTTGGCATGGAATTTTGCATGTTTCTTTCCTCCCGCCCACGTACCAGGTGTTCCCACCCCCTCAAGCATAGGTAGGCAGGAGAGTACCCTGCTTGCTCTTTGGTCCCAAGGTGTTGGGGCCCCCAGCATTGAAATTTATCTTGGGGAGGTGGACCATGCATGCCCCCATCCCATAACAGTTAATGAGAAGTAGTTGCACCAACCACCGGGGGCTTGGCCCTCCTCAGGGGTACTTGAGAGTTTTGAAGTAGATCACTGCTGGCTCCGTAACCCCTGGCTCCCTTAAATCGGGAGGGCTTTCCATGCCAATTTTTGCAGCCCTGTTGGGACACTTTTAATGAGGGGCAGTGATAATATGGCACTCTGGGACTGATATGATGTGTTGACCTTCCAGAACATTCCACCCTTACGTGTAGAGTGCTTAAGGAGGGTAAACTGCTGGCGGGCTGTGGAGGAGCAGCTGAGGAAGCCCTTTGGCAAAGGCAAAGATCAGTAGCCAAGAAAGAGAAAAAGTCCAACAGTTGGAGCAGGAAATCAACCTTCCCACGATTGCAACATTTAGAGCCCAGGAGACCTGAAGAAAATGCAGCGGCTAAAGCAGGTCCCCGGGAGTAAAACAATACGTTTCCCTAGAAAACCAGCCCTATGGAGCCAGAAAATAAATGAAGAAAGAAGCCTGGCTTGTGATCTGTTTTTTTAATGTTAACTTTGTTCCCAACAAGAATATTTTAAAATATTCTGACCCCCAACACAGGCCAGAAGTTCTCTTTCAGTCCTGAGTAATTTAAGTCAGCTTCTCACAGTGCAATTGATGCATATGATACTATCCATTTTTACCCAAATCTCGTTACATCGAGACACTACCCACCCACAATTGCTCACATCCACAACAATCACAAATTCCTTTCCTACAATATTTTTTTTTAAACAGGGTGCAGTAACTATGTCTTTTTTCAACTCTTAAACGGTTCTCATTTGGGTTTGCGCCATTCAAATTTTGAATTTTTTTAAATAGCCATTTAAAAGGTTTAACCATAGTTGTATAATTCTGCATGAATTTAGCACAGCACTCAATTAATTCAAGAAAAGCAACACCGTCCTTGGACATTGGACTGGCACATCTAGAATAGCTCTAACATGCACATTCTGGTCTTATCCCAAAAGCGCTAATTAAATGCCCCAAATATTCCATCTCCAATTTGTGAAATTTGCATTTGGACAGTTTCAAGGTTAAATATTTCATATATAAATGCTCCAACATGCTAGTCATATTCTTATGTTCTTCCTCGTCCTTTCTGAAGACTAGAATGTTACCCTGAAATGCCGATGTGCCTGAGATTCATTCCAAGGTTTCCTTCTCCAGTCTTTGAAAAATAGATACTATGCTGGCTAAACCAAATGCCATTCTGCAATAGCGGAATATTTTCTCAGGAATTATGTACATAGTTAAAAACTTGAAGACATTGATGGAGCAAGGTGAAGAACAAGATTTTGTTCAAACTGTGAAGTTAATCTCCCATAACAAGTAATTAAATTAACAAGCTTGTGGTGAAATTATTAATCAACTTAGTTTAAGAATACATTCATCAATACACGTGGAAAAAACTAATGTGCTTTATGTTGCAAACGCAAAGAAAAAATAATAAACTAACCTTGTCTATTGTCTTTGTCAGTATTAAATGCGGCAGTTAAATTAATGGCATGTGCTTATTTTGTGTGCTTATGTTATGTTTTTCTGTGATGAAAAGCTCATGGAGTTTGTGCTGTTCAGAAAGGAAAATGATATTGCTGCTTGACTGTAATTTTGCTAGGTAACATAATTAACAGGATTAATTAGTAAAGGGGGCGGGTAACAGAATGGGTCTCAATTCTTTAATTTATTGATGTCTTGTGTTTGTTTAATAATAGTTTCTAAAGTGAGGCCTAAAGATGGTTCAGAAAACATGGCTGACAGAGATGCAGACGCAAAAGCTTTACCAGAATGAAGTCTTTGCACATGCGTAGCTGTGAAGATTTTTACTGCAATGTCATCATGAATTGAAAAAGCAGTTCTTTGGTCGCGTTGAACTTGCCCATGGAGAGAAGGCTCAAGGACGGGAACTTAAAGTGTCTGCCAAGGTTAAGAAGTAAATGTTCGAAACTCGATGAAAAAGTAACTTTCTTGAGGAAGCTGAAAGATGTGGAAATGAAAGACAATAGGGCTTATTTGAAGCCTGGACTTGGTCAAGAGTCGGAGATGACCTAATAATTTTATCATGGACTGACACAGGACAGCCAATGAAAAGCTCGGATTTGCTTAAAAGAATGTAAAATGTAGAAAGTTTAGCTAGAGAGAAAGGTATAAAGTCTGACACTATGAGCAAGGAAAAAACTCTTACTTTCGGATTCCTGAATGATGTGACATGATGATGGACCTTTGGCGCATGTAAGGACAGCAGACTTTAAATGATTTTTTCCTTTCTAGGTGAAGTGAGAAATAGTCAGGGAAATAGATTTAGGGAATGGAAACTGTTATTCTGCTAATACTTCGTTTTTCTAAGATTGCTTTGAATATGTCAGTTTAAATTCATTTCCTCACTTAAATGCTGCTTTCTTAATTGCTTATGAAATAAAGATTCTAAAACGTAAATGCTTTTTCTTTATGAAAAATAAAGTTAATAAAATTAGATTTGAAAAGACAAGCTGGTCTTGTTTATTCATGGTCTAGTTTCCATCAGTTGATCCAATCGCCTTAGTGGTGTGTTTAATAAATAATAAATGTTTAAAACCATGGTGAAAATTAATAAACTGCAGTTGTATATAATAATTTAAATAATTTGTGAATAGTTTTATTAATCATACCACCTGATTCAGTTGCTCAAAAATTGTCTCATTGGTATTATGGGCCTATATATGTGTTTCATGATTAATGGTGAGTATTAAAGTGATAGGTAGCGTTTATGAGACAGTTTATCAATCAGAGCGCTGGATCAACATCCTCAAGCTTGACTTGATAATAAGCTTTAGTCAAATCCAGTGTGGAGAATACTGATGCTCCTACCAAAGTAGACTTTCATGTAGCTCTGGAAGCAGATGGCTGTCCACCCATATGACTTCATTTATGATGCATAGACCTCTGAAAAGTCTCAGGTCTCTTGAAGCCTTAACCAAAATAACCAGCAGAAAAACTCATGTTGAGGACTAAACAGGTTCAATGATGGTTGTTTTTTTTCCACATTAATTCTTCAACATGCCTACTTCTATGTCACAGCTTCATCCTTCAATATCATGTGATGCTTGAACCCATGGAATTAATTCTATAACTTCGCTGAAGACCACACTATACTTGGAACTTCACTCCTGTTCAAACACTTCCGAACAACATACATCATCTCCCTCTTGGTCCTGTATTTCATGTGACTCCTTATGGGACCAACCCAAAAAGGGCTGTCTCCTTTCAGCAATATAACATTTTCCTTGTGTATGCCTTCCAGCTAAGTCTAACCTTGCACAAAACATACCTGAACAAATTAATATTATGACCAGTGTAACCTACTGGACACACATCAGGAGGATGCATTTTCCTGTCTTATAATTTATCCACCACAACTTTCCCCAGTGTGGTGTACCATACACAGGAGTCCACAAGCACCTTGAAAAGTTGCCCATCTATTTGGATTTCACAAGAAGGATTTTTTATCTCACTTATTCTACCCACACTCAAAACAAGGTTAGGGTCTAAACTCTAAACTCACCTCACTGTCCACATCATCTGCTACAATGTCCCTTTTTATGACATTTAGAGCAAATAAGGTGTATTACCAGACACGTTTTAGAATGACATAGTTGCAACTGGCTGCTGCAGCAATAGCAAGCAGCAGAAGACCTCTTCTCTTACATCATGTGATCACATGGTGATGTCAATGACGCAGACACAGAAATGCGAGACATAGTGATGCTAGTCGAGAAGAGTCCAAACACCCATGTTCATATGCATCCCCACAAGCAACCTCATGTGTAACAACAAAATAATCAGGAGCTCTGCCTTGATAATTCTTTTTTTAAGGGAAAGATCCCTCGAATTCCTTCTTTCTCAGTTTGCACCCAACTTCCTCCTGCTTTCTAATGAGTCACACTGAAGCTTAAAGCTGAATCCTGCAGCACTTCCATGGGTGTGGAATATCTTCCACTGCCCCTCGCCAATGTTATATTGCAAAGTTACACACAATTGAAGACAGACACAGTCAACATGGAATCACAATATGTGTGTAATATATTTTACATAGGTGAGGGCAGAAGTACTACACTCTGTTTTGAGGTGTGCACACTTTTACTTGGACCTGAAGTGGTCCTGTTCTTCAGTTCATCATTGTTCAATAAAAATCCATGAAAAAACGTTTCTTCTGAGACATCTTCCAATGCAATATCTTGTATTTATTGTTTTTTCTCATTAAACTCATATTTTCAAATATTTGCAGATTTCCTTATTTACAGCATTTCACATCAACCCAATGCATTTCGGGTACAAACGGACCCTTCCTCGGGGGTCTCTATGGAAAAACAAAAAAACAATTTTGAGCCCAAAGCTGTGTTCTCAAATGTATTTAAACTAAATAATTGCATGGTGCCACACGCTACACAATTTTAACTCAACTTTTTAAGGATTTCTGTAGCATACAAATATATGCAAAACAAACGTGGTTACCCATCAGTGATTTTGAGACTCTCGGTTGTGGATTAGTGCATATTGCGTACAATCGGTAAGAAAATATTTATAGTCTTGCGCTAGCAGTAAATGATAACGATCCCAGCCTGACTCGATCATTCTCGCAAACTAAATACATTTCAATAGTCTAAAGAAACTGTCTATCAAACATTTTCAGGTTTTTCATGCATTTTCAGGTCGGAACGACTCGCGTTCCGTGTCAGTTACTTACAGAAATGCTTGCTCGCGTACCGCTTCCCTTTTCCACCAATGCCGGTCTAGCTGAGATAGCGAGACTGATTCTTAGCTCTTATTTACATGCTCATTGGCTGGTTATGTGGTCACATGACCGCAATGGTTAAAAATATACGAAAATAATGCGAGCAGAGTAGTAATGTTCCCGTATCACGCAAACGAAAAAACATTCAACCATTATAAAAAAATAGCTTGAAATACCTTAAAGAAAATGGTATGTATAAACATTGTGTGACAAGTAACTATTATCACGGTAATGACGTGTCGGCCATGTTGGAATGGGATGTAACCAAGGTACACAATACATATTATCATGATGGTTAATATATTTTAAGCAGGCTTGTAGAAGCACATCCTGGTCAATTGGTTTTTCCACCCGTTCCCTGCACACTCTCACGCTCTTTATATGTAGGCCAGACTCCATGCTTGTACCTCCACTATAAGAACGAGTTGAACACACCAGAGAACACAATGTGGTTTGAATGAATGCTGCTACAGTCACTAATCTACCATTCTCTATGATGGTTTTTTCTACACAGTGCGGTAACTTGTTAATGTCCCTGGGAGCCTCATGCTGATCATCGCAGACTGTACTGGAACTATGAAGTTCAGGACGTTTGAGGAGGAGTTCAAAGGCATAGTAATTGAGGCAAGGGTAGGCTGCCCCACTAGTGATATATTTTCTATCTGATCCGGATTCCCTTAGGAGTCCAACGAAACTTGGGAATCCTTGCTGTATTTAATTCGAAATAAAGACTGCGTGTGCTATGTAATGCATTATAACATTTTCAACATATTTTTGGACATGAGATATTATATTTAGATTCTGAATTTATTGCTAAATGTGTAGCTGGTTTCCTCAAAACTTGTATAAAATATCGGTGTAACTATGATTAATTTGTATTTTAATGCACTTGCACTTTATCAATATTCTGTCTAATAACTCCGTCTGTTTTTAATTCAAAAATGTATCCTTTTTATGTAAATTCAGTTTTTTGGTATAATTCACTTTGCCGTCCCACTTTTATACACTGTCGATTGTAAGGTACTTTTTATGGTTCCTAAAAAATTATGGAAACCAAATAAAAGATATATGACTGACTGACTGACATGAGATAGATTATCAGTTTTACCAGTATTAAGTAAGCTTCCCTTTTTGAAAATAGATACTTCCAAAAGCTCTTGTTGTTAATGAATACTTTTCGGAAACTAATGCTCTGATAAATCAGACTTATGCAGTGTGCAATTTCTGCAATGTTTCTCTGAATCACGCTTTAGTCCTTTTCTTTCCCACCCTAGCCTCTCGCTGTCAGCCCCAATCAATGTTTGTGTGACTTAATGGTGTAATATGGATTGCATGGTTTGGGAGTGTGACTGGCAGTTACCATGGAGTATCTTGGGACAAACGAAAAGCGAGAAAGTAAAGAGCAGGGCTGCATGTTCTGGCATATAACGAGGGCTGATTCACTTACTGAGACATAATTGAACAGCATTGTGTAATAGATTTTACCAATTATCTTAAAACTGCAGGGGACACTCAGCCGATTCCAGAAGGACACATGCTTTTAGCAGCAAGAGCTCGGGCTGAATTAATACTTGTGGGATCGCGGTTTTGTGCTAAAAAGAACATTGTGTTTTTTCTGGTTGAACCATTCTGTAAGGTATTAGGTTTGTCTTTTTGGTCCTTACGGATAAGAAATAGCTAGTTGTTCGTGCTAAATATTAGAACATAGGCAAGTATTCGGAGGAAAGAGATTCTGTTCAGGTTTTGTGTGGGATTTCTGACTATTCTAAAAAAAAAAATCTTTGAAGTAAATTGTAGATTTGAAAATGTAATAGAAAGTAACGAATATCAAATTCACCAAGATGTTTGACCTCAATGATAGGAAAAAGGCACACTTTCTTATCTCATAAACTTTGACCATGGAGGCACTACCGAAAATATCACTTGTGTACATAAGACTTCAATAAGTGCAAGATGAATAAAATAACCAGACATTTAAGTACATTAAGTTCTATTTTGCTTATCACACATATATAAGCCAGGGTGCAGCATATGACATACCAATGGAGCCACAAGGACATTACTGGATCCCTTGTAATACGTCAGGGGCATACCCACTACATTTTCTGGTAAAACTAATTTACCTAAATGTATCCTCAAATGTCCAGGCTTGAATCTGAATGCTCTAGTACAGCCCCCAAAGTACAACCACAACCCGAACAGGCCATGCATTGCTTTAATACCCAGCAGAGCACCAATGACCAGACACTGTAACACATGTCCAGCGAGTGTTCCAAATGGCTAAGCAGAACCAACTCAGGCCCAGGTAATGGTTGCTATGGTCAGGTGTAACCACATATACCATGTGCCGCCTCACAAATGCTGAAAATAGGCTTATCACGCTCAGGGATGTACTCAATGCAACTTCATTATGCACAGCTATAGTCTCAAGTGTCATGTACTGTTTCACAACACACAGGCACAATCTTGATCACCTAATGCAATTTAAAGGTATTGTCCCAAATGCCAACTGAAGACTTGCAATGTATTGATATAGTTCAGTGCAGCCTAACAACACTCCGGCTAAATTCTAATTGGCCAAATCAGCCCCACAGTGTCACGGTAAAGCCTCAAATGATAGTTCAGCCTCAGAATGTGCGGGCAAAGCATTAAGTGCCCCGTGCAGTGTAACAGTACACAAATGTAACCTCATATAAATGAGTGTGGCATGAAGCTCACAAACCTCAAGTATAGCCTCATCTGTCTGGTGCTGCCTCGCAGTGATGGGATTTAATTTCAAACAAGGAGTGTTGCCTCACAAGGCCCAAGTATAGCCATAAATGTCCACTGGAGTTTCATGTCACAATGCATAGATGTAGCCTCAAATGCTGAGTGCAGCTTTTCAAAGCAGAGCAGTTGCCAAAACACTCACTGACCATGGATGGATGCAACCTCAAATGACAAATTCAGCCCCACAATGTCGATGAAGAGTCTCAAATGTGCAGCCTTGTGATATCAAGATAAAGTCTCCAATAGGCACACTCAACATGCAGATCTGGGCTCAAAGACTCAGTGCAACTTCACACTGCACAGCTCAAGTGTACAGGGCAGCTCACAATGAGCAGCTACATGCTATTTAACTTGAACTGGCCACATTTGGTTTCATGTGTACACTGGAGGTCAGTCCTGCTGTCGTAAATTGACAGCAATGGGTTAGCATTTAGCTGAAGCCAGCCTGTATTTAGAAGTTATCTTATCCGCTTTGTGAAAGCCATTTTGTATTTCTGGCAGCCATTTTGTTTGCCATGTGCTCGCCATGTGCTCTGTCCTACCTTTCTGTTAACTGCTCTTGTAATCTGCCTAGAGACAAATTATACTTAGCATCTTCCACTTTCGCACATGCCCAAAAGGGCCTAGCTAGTAGAATGCACCTGCTTCTCTAGTATAACTGTCAGGCTATTTTTGCTGCTGTATGGAGAAGTAACTCTCTTCCCTTTTTTTTGAGGAAGTAGATCTTGTATGCCCAACTTAGTCATTTTGCATGCTTACATGAGCCAGGACTGCCCCTTGCATTTATGAGTACTATGTAACCCTAAGCATATATAAAGCCCCAGTTTTCTGTACTCCTCAGACTGCCTCATTCAGTTGCTAAGGCTTCTGTGTGACATAGTCTCATTCATTTGAGCTTAATAAAAATGCTCTTTTATATTTCAGCTTCTGTGCCAATTTCTTCTTTGTTGGTTTAAAAGGACCAAGTATCAGTGGGACCCCTCAGAAGGCTAATTGATTTCTTCACTGCATTCGTTTGCATACACATCAGTCTGGGCTCAGCCATCTAAGATGGATGCCATCTTCTGCCAAGCTAATCTGTGCACAAGAAAGATAGAGCCCCAACCTACAGACAGTGCCTGCTAATGTTGACTACTAATACAACTGCCCCCTTCACCTCAGACCTTGAGCATGGCTGCCCACATTGCTCACTGACTCATCCATGCATTGTAACATTGTGCAATCAGAACACTCAGGTGCTGATTCCCAAAGCAGAAGCCTCGAACATTAGTCATTACACTGTGACTTGCATTCTGGCCCATATGAATGAGCTTTGCAGATGGCAGTTTGTGTATGTTTTGATACATGATCTTTGGTTTGGACCCTACCTTTGTGAAAACGCAAATAGCCTGAAAATGGTGATTTTTAACTTATTATTGAAGAAAGAATCTAGACTTCAATAAAGACACAGAAACTAGCATTGTGCAACAAAATCTTCAATTGCCACTCTTACAGCCACCTTTAAAGAATTTCAAAACAGAATGCTCGCTTAGTCAATATAAGCCCAATGCATGTTTTCCGCTTACTCTATTAGGCTGCGATGGAACAAACAAACATCAAACTTCTGAACTACTCCTTTGAATTATCCTATTGTAGATTGTCTAAAAATGAAAAAAAAAGAAACATGAAATCTACTCATGATTTATTTAAATTTGTACATATTATTTAAACCTTCAAATGGACCAATACCATTTGCCACCTTTTTTCTCTTCATTATATTTGCCATTGTTTTACCACTACTTGGTTAGAAGGATGGGCTAACACTAATCTCTGTGTCTTTTACGAAATCTGGACTCTCTCTTCATAATTATTGCCCATTTCATTATATGACCTGAAGCTATCATTATGCTCGCTGAAAGCCTTCTATAGCTACACTGTTAACAGGTTCTACTGGCCATAGATAAAACTTGCATTATATCAACCAGCTGCTTTTAGAATCTCACTCAGATTTCCTCCTCACCAAAAAAATGTCTGTGCTATAACATCTTTAGTAGAGTGTGCTCTCCATTTAGATACATGCAAAAGAAACAATTGATGGACGGAATGCTGGACAATGCAGACATACTCCCACAGTCACTAGGATCTAGGTTTAATCCATCATTCTTTTGCTCACCACCCCAGATTGGACCCAGCCATATGCAAATCAGTCTTGACCCTGTTCCACATGGAAACAGTCCAGCCCGAACTGCCAAGCCAGGTCCTCCCTGGACCGGAAACAAGCATACTGGAACCGGTTTCAAAGCATCACCCTTCATCAGCTGGGCTAGCTTGAATCCAGTGGTGTAGTGAGCACGGGACCCACGTTTGGGCATACCCTTCCCACTTAGGATGAAAAGTGCTACACAAATAATTGAAGGACGGAATGCTGAATAAATCATACATTCACCCACAGTAAAGAGATCTGGGTTAAATTCATCGTTTTTTTGCTCACCATGCCACGCCTGTCTAGACCCAGCCATATGCAAATCAGTCTTGACCCTGTGCCTCATGGGAATAGTCCATACCAATATATGCAAAAGAAACAATTGATGGACAGAATGCTGGACAATGCAGACATTCATCCCCAGTCACAAGGATCTGGGTTTAATCCATCATTCTTTTTCTCACCACACCACCCCAGATTGGGCCCAGCCATATGCAAATCATTCTTGACCCTGTTTCTGGGTGCAGGGTCAATACGGATTTGCCTATGGCTGGGTCCAAACTGGAATGGCATGGTGAGCAATAAACAATGGATCTAGGCCCAGATCTCTGTACTGGGGTGAATGTTTGACATTGTTCTGCATTCTGTCCAAAAATTGTTCTTTTTACATTGAGATACATCCATACTGGACTCTTTCACCACAGAGTTCACTGATCTTGCTATAGTAGCTGTAGAGACTATCTTTGAAAGTTTTATACGGGAGATGGAAAACTGATCCACACCACAAGCTATGTATTTAAGCATCATATTCCCATAAACGTGCATACAATCCCCAACACACACTTTTGAGCAATTCTGCAAACTAGGATAAAACACATTATCAGACATGGTCTTTCTTTTTTCCAAACTTCAAAATGCATTCCCTCAAGACTGTGGTATCTGTGGCAAATCTCGATTTTGACATTAGATACAGATCAAAACATCATTGCCCATTTTATTTCTATTCATCAAAAGAATTACTTGTTGAAACTCCTGATGTACAACAATTTACTGTCCTGAAACTAAGACCCTTTTGAAATGCTATGCTAAAATAATTAATCACCTCAAAACAGGAGCCTCCACAGTATCCACATTCCTCTCCATGCACCAGCCACTCCACACTCTCCAAACACTCATATCTTTTCCTACCTCAAGGAGCCCAAGATTAATCCAATAACTCCTTAGCCTGTCCCGAAAGACCAATGCTTCTGCTTTTTTCCCTGATATTCTCCAAAGAAAACACCCCAGCCAAACTAAAGGACGTTCTTCTTTGTCTGGCCTACCATTGATTGCTCTATTGCCAACCCCATTACACCTGGAAACCACGCTTGGAAGGTCCAGAACAGCATTGCTAGTATTATTTTGCATCTCTCTCTAACCTCACTTTCAACAAATTCCTCTATTATAGCAAACTGAGGGAAGCATCCCTCATTAACACATTCAAATTGTGTTGGAAGGCATTTACTGGTGTCACTACTGGATTGTTTCCAAATGAAATAATTCTTCACTTTAAAACCTAACTTGATTGCAGACAAAGCCACCTCTACTGGTCACCACTACTGAACAATCCTCTTCAAATAAAAACAATTCAATCTCCAATTGTTAAAATCCTATACATTAAAATCCAATCTGCAATCAAATTAATTCCTTTGCCAAGTCAAAACTATATTTTTCGTCAAAGATCCTTTAAAGTTCCTTTGAAACTCCATACAAAAAGTTAGGGCTTTTCTCAGCACACCATTAAGTACCTATTCAGTCTTATGCGAATAAAGGATTGGTGAACAGCAAGAAGATTGACCCATCTGGATCTTTGTTCTCTAATTAGTGTTATTGATTTGTTTCTATTGTCCATTAGAGGGTTTATCTATACCCCAAAAAGTGATGACTATAGTGAAGACTGAATAGGGACTTAATGGTGTGCTGAGAAAAGCCCTAACTTTTTGTATGTAATTGAATTGCACATTGACTTGTGCCTACAACACCTTGAGGTAGTAGGTGTTTGGGGCGAATATAGAACCCGTATTCTGTACATAGTAGGATATTCATACTTATCACGGCAAATTATTGCTATACTACTGCTTTGTTTAGTGAAATGTGCGGACGTTTCCCTATGGGAACACTACTACCTAAAATGTGCTTTGTTGGTTCCTTTGAAACTCCTCAAGGCATTCAATCTCACAATCATTTCTACACACTTTATATTCAAACCTTGCTCTTCCTTCGACCATCTTCTTTCTGTTTCTTGATTGTTCAACTGAGCATCCAAGTCCAGGTTGCCAGCATCTGTTTCTAGCACAATTTTTCTGGGAGATGTTCCCAGAATTTCGAGCCTGAAGCCTTTCCTTAAATCATGTACTTCTTCAATTGCTCCTTTTTGCAAATCTGACTAACCGCTTTGTCTACCAACTGCATGTGTTCTTTGTTCAAAATCAATTCCTTAGGTCCCGCTCTCTAAACCAGTATTTCTACAAACTCAATTTTAAACTTCTTTTGGTTTCTAAAACGTAAGGATCTGTAGTTATTTTCTGCTATTGCAACTGCAGTCGTCCTCCCACCTTTTTGTAGGTAAAATAAAAGGATGGCTCCAACTCACCTTAACGCCACCCTTATCTTCAGAGTTTTCCTCTTTGAGGAAAACACTTTGTGAATGACTGAAAGCCCATACTGGTTCCTCTGGTTTGATAATAATACAGTAACCACTGTACAGTCAATGCTCGCCTGCCAGACCCGCCAATAATGTTTTTTGCAAAGACACATCTCGTATTCATTGGGGTATTATTAAGAGCAGTGAAAAAAAACAGATATTTGCCCACTGATTTCACTAAACCCCGACCAAACAATAACTCTTTAGGTTCTTCTGAGGGTTCTTTAGAGGTCACATCTCATAAGATTAATTCTCATTAAAATGCCTTCCTCCTCTCTGCTATCAGACCATTATTAGCATTGCCCAATAAACAAACTTCCTGTTGGCTCCAATCAGAAAAAAGGCTTAAATCAACACCTATGCCTTTTAAATGGGCTTCCTCCACTTCATCCATGATACATGCTAAATGACCTAAAACATCCAGTAATTTAATCAGCCATTGCTTTAGAGATCTCTGTAGACTCTTTCTGGTGTATTGTCCTACTCTGAATAGAAAAATCTTTCTTTTCAACCACTGGTCTAGCGAATTATGCTTGCATAATATGACGAGCCTCCTCCTCCAAAGGTTTTACCTACCATTCCTTAATTAATCTAGCCACATGATTGAATGGCCACCATTCTGAACTACTAGTGTGTTGTAGGAAATTCAGAATAAACATGTTCTGCCTCTGAGGATCTTTCAATACACCAGACTTCTTAAGTCCTCATCCAAACCTTCTGTGAGGTCAACTATATTTTGGACATCACGGACATATTCATCAAACTCTGAGAGACCATTGACCCTAAATTGCATTCCAAATTCATTATGTTCTCACCGGGTTCAAGTTCTCACAGCATACTGTCAAGTGCACTTTGCTCAATTGTGTCACTAAGGACACCCTTCTCAGTATATCTTTCTTACACACAGTGCTTAATTGTGTCGCTAAGGACACCCTCTTTAGTATTTTTGTCTTTTCAGCCTAACTCACCCTTCTCTTTATTTGCACACACTTGTGGGAATATGCTCCCTCTATCAAAGAGAGACCTCCTTAGATTGGACCAAAGAGTTATATATTCACAAAAGTGAAGACTGGTCTTTAGGTCTCCCGCTGGCAGAAAAAAAGAGAAGACTCAGTTAAGTGAGAGTTTATTGGGCCATAAATTCCTATTTTTCATTTCTTTTTCTCTCTCTTCCAGAAATTACTTTCTTAGCGCAACAACCCTCCTTCTGGTATTTGGTTTTAAGATCAACCGTCTTTACACCCACTAGCAAGAATTTTGTCTTAAAATAAAAGTTATTAGGAAAAGAAAAAAAAGTCAGGCAGGTACAAAAACTATTAGTTTCCTTCTTGGACTGTAGCTATGCGTTTGGATATCTTTCTTCCTATAATCACTTATTGTGCCTGGGTGTTAAAAAACGGAATGTCTGCCTATTAATTAATGCTGCTGCCTTAGAGTGGGAGGAATTATACTTCCTGCAATTCACATGCTTTATACAGTTCTCTAATTTTAGGGTCTTTTTTCTCTTGGGCTGACATTTCAGTCCTTAATTTTGGGAGCACCCCACCCCTCCCCAGAGTGTTGCGTCATGTCATGCAACCAATTCCAAGATTGATCACCCACCTGTGAGAACTGCTCTCCTCCTGAAGGATGGTGTGAGCCTAGCTCTTTTTTTGTCTTGTTAGAGTAAGGAAGGAGTGCTAACATACAGCAGCGCCTTCATCTGCTGTCTTTTTGTGCTCCTAGGGCAGTGCGTCCACTCGCATTGTACTCCATTGGCGGGGTCCCTGCTCTTCTGTTCTCAAGTGTGCAGCCCAACTCCAGGCTTCCTTGTAGAATGACAGGCAGTTGGCTTTTACAGGCTTCCTGTTCTAGGTCTCCTCCCTGGAGAGTTTTTCTTCACTTTCCATTTCTTTCATCTTCCGTCCTTTCTGTCATTCTATCTCTCTATGCTTATGTCTCTCTTTCCCTTTCAGGGCTTTGGGTTATATTGAGAACTAACAGAAAATAGAAGTCTTCAGGGACTACCTCCACCTCCTCACAATACCTTACTATTATGTTCAATCTGATTAGCATTTTTGTTGACCTTTGCAAAAATTCTTCACCTGATAGGTCACCCTTTTTTTCCTTTCATGCATACTGCTGCTACAGTTTATTTCACAGAAGATTTGATACCTTCTTCAACATATCTTTCAATAACCTCTTCATTTATAACAGATGGTGATATACTATCAGACTTCATTTCTTCAACTATACCCATTACAAAATTGTTGTAAATATACACTTAAATGGGCACCTCACAGAAAGGAACTCCGAGAACATCCACTTTATATCAAGTAATCAACTCACTTTCAATAGAAAATATCCAGTCTGATCGTCTAAATGCTTAAACGCTATGACAATGTGTCATTTCGCTAACGCTTTGTCAGACACCACTGAAAAAAGCTCATTTCAAAATGATGCTGTAATCACGCAAAAGATTTAACAAAAAGGGGTAACCCTGTGTCCCTCAGAACCTGGGTATATGTGGTTTACAAACAAATGGTTCTGTTGGGTAGCGATAATAATTCCTTTAGGGGGGGCTGAAAACAGCTCCGTGACATATAACAAGCGACACACTCTCTGATAAGTAAAGTTTTCATATGTATTTAAAAAACAAGGAAAAGAACAATATATTGGAATTACTTCATTCCACTACATTACTAGAAAGTACTTCAAATTCGTGAATAGTGACAGTGGTGAGAAAAGTGACCAGTGCAATGCATATAGTGACACTTATATACAAAACAATTATTTACAATAAAACCACAAAGGGAAAGGACCGGGGGAAGGAAAAACGAAGTATTTTCTGTCGTTTTGGGGCCAGTATTACACAGGTAAAAGTTCCAAGGAAAACAGATGGTTAATGTCCAAGTTCCTGGAGTTTAGCTTGGCCAGAATTAGAGCGTCAACGTTTCGACCCTGGTTGCGCCCCAGTTGGTGGTTGCGGCGGGTCTTTATCAAGACAGGGGGGAGGGGGGGTCGGTCAAATGAGGAATTGTTCCCGAAGGTAGCCCGTTGGTCAACCTTCGAAAGTAGTATCATCCGCGGTACGACTCAGCGGCATGGATCAGCGACCTGGGTATGAACGCCAAACAAGCTGTCCGTAGGAGTAGCTCGATGCTTGATAAAGACCCGCCGCGACCACCAACTGGGGCGCAACCAGGGTCGAAACGTTGACGCTCTAATTCTGGCCAAGCTAAACTCCAGGAACTTGGACATTAACCATCTGTTTTCCTTGGAACTTTTACCTGTGTAATACTGGCCCCAAAACGATAGAAAATACTTCGTTTTTCCTTCCCCCGGTCCTTTCCCTTTGTGGTTTTATTGTAAATAATTGTTTTGTATATAAGTGTCACTATATGCATTGCACTGGTCACTTTTCTCACCACTGTCACTATTCACGAATTTGAAGTACTTTCTAGTAATGTAGTGGAATGAAGTAATTCCAATATATTGTTCTTTTCCTTGTTTTTTAAATACATATAAAAACTTTACTTATCAGAGAGTGTGTCGCTTGTTATATGTCACAGAGCTGTTTTCAGCCCCCCCTAAAGGAATTATTATCGCTACCCAACAGAACCATTTGTTTGTAAACCGTAATCACGCAAAAGGCGCTGACAGGGCATCATCATTTTCCTATGGTAAGAAAAAGAGGTGAGGTTCACCAAAAGTAAAAGGGCTCTTGAAAGGGAGAGTAAGGCATAAGTGCGCCGTTTTCAAATGCTAGGATCAGCAGTACAGATCAGGAGTCAGGCAATGAGATTTTTTCCAAAAGAAACCACAAGAGGCCACTTGACACCATAGGGGAAATGATTCCCCAAAATAACAAGCATTTGCAATACAATAGGTCCAGCATTTACGCGAGTTTGAGGTATTGACATTGCAAATGACAATGCCTTTTATTTTTTTTTCGTTTTTAAAACGTAAATAAAAGGCATTGTCATTTACAATGCCGAATGCTTAAAGTCCCCTACATGCGAGACCAATTGCATTGCAAATGCTTGTTAAAATATGCAATGGCCACGCAAAGTGAAAGCCCTGCCTTTTGAGGTTACCCATGAGCAGCGATGCCACATAGAGAAAATGGACCATGTGAAGGGGTGGAGGAGAGGGGACAGAAGTAATAAAGCCTGGCTGGTGGTGAAATTAATGAGGAAAATAGACTCTCTGTGGAAGCTGGGCTCAGCCTGCAGCTTCGGCAGCTCGTCGCGCTCCCCTGTGCCTTGGAGCCTTACGACTGCAGAGCCCACACATGCCTCGGGCTAGCTATGTACACTGAGACATTCTCACCCCCACTTAGCGCCACTGCACAAACCTCTGTCACTGGAGCGGCCTCCCTCACTCAACAAGGTACACATATTACCTTTTGAACTTACCAGCAGTGTGAGACTTCCAGTGACTCGGCTCTGTACAGCTCCAGCTGATGCTAAGGGGGTGTCAGGCCCAGGACAGTGCAGAGAAGGGCGTTCAGTGCAGCCCTTGGGATGCCTGCAGACAGACAGCTGATCAGTGGTCCGACAGATGCTGCTTTTCGTCCGATAGTTCTTCTGCCTCCTTGTTCATGCATATGCTCTTTGGTGCGCATGCATATAGTGTAAGAAACGGACGCTTACACAAAACAAAGAACTTAAAACTGGAGGCTCGGTACTCACAGAAGGTGAATCGTCCATGGCTGCAGAGGGGGTTGCGCAAAGCACAAAGAAACAAAGTAATTCCCCGCCCCAGTCAAGCTGAACATCAGCAATAATGACCGTGCCCTCAGCATGCAGGGTTGGCCCTCCTCCCTGTACCAAGAAACTCGGGGAGGTGAGGCTAAGGCGCGAAGAGGAGGACAAAGCGCGCGGAGAACAAAAACAAATCACACATCACTGCAGAGACCGGTTGGAGATGGTCCACCAATGAGAGTGCTTATCTTCTAGTCGCTAACCAATTGGAGAGCCGACTGGCGTGTCCTCCAGGTGTGAAGGCAGCGTTGTTGCAGGAAGCCCGGAGCGTGCAGTACACGTGACGCCTCCTAAAGATAAGAAATTCATTTGCAACACACGGAAAGCAGACGAGCCAGTTTGAGTAGGCCGGACCAAAAAGCATAAGGGCAGCAACCCAACCAGCTAATTTCCAATGGCAGCCCACCGTTTACCATAAACGGTGACACCAGCCAATGGAAATGAGGGACGGGACTTCAAGCCCTCTTCTCAAAGTCCTCGTTCACAATAGATCTGGTTGAGCGGGAGTGGATTGTGGTGTTTACCCAAAATCTGCCCCATGTGACATAATGGTTCCTAGACACCTGTGGAAAAATATTCCCCCCTACCCCCCCAGAATAAGGGGTGGGGTCTGCTCATCCTGGCATTGTGCCATGTTTCCTCCCCAGAACAGGTGCAGCAGTCATTCTGCCTCCTGGGGTTGGATTGAGAGGGTTTACCCAAAATCTGTCCCTGGGTGACTGAAAGGTCACTAGACACCAGGGATTTCAATATGGCACTAAAGCAAACAAAAGGCTAGGGTGGCCTACTCTGGCATCAAGCTAATACTCCTACTCCAGAATGGGAAACAAAGTCTTTCAGCCACCCTGGGGATTAACATATCCCCATTTTTATAGCAAGAAGGAGATTTATATTTTTTGGGATGTTGTTTTTTTCGATTTACATATGGGTAGCAGAGTTGGGCTAAGTCCCAATATTGCCCTACTTCTTTGCTGAATGGTTGCACTTTTCGGGCTGTGATCAGCTGCTACCTAGGACAACCTACCAAAGCAAGGCATTTGTGAAAATGAATCATCTGGGGCAGTCCAAGATGGTGTGCCTTGTGCGGATCCTATGACATTTTTTCACACACTGCCTTACAGATCTCAAACTTTGACTAAAATTGCACTTTGTCCTTACATTCCTGTTACGTAAACTTCCAGAAACCAATGAGAATCACAAAATGCCTAACACCCTGCCTTCCCCCATTTGTCCCGTAAAAAAAGTTAGAAACTTCTGTGGTGGGCCTAACGTCCATTATAGGTAATGCCCCAAAATGCAATGTGGAGAAATCTGCAATTTGGGGTTGCTCTAGTGTTTGGAACCGGGCTAGATGGCCACACAGGCAGACCTACCAAACCCCGACATTTCTGAAAACTAAACATCTGAGGGAATCCACGTTGGTGTGACTCATGTGGATCCAGTGAAATGTTCTCACCCACAATGCCATGCAAATCTCAAACTTTGATTAAAAGCACACATTGTTCTTGTATTTCTGTGACATAAACTTCCAGAAACCTTTGGGATCCACAAAATTCCTACCACCCAACATTTCCCCACTTATTCCAGTAATAATGCTTCTCCACTTGTGTGGTTAGGACAGGCACCAATCAAACTAGGATCGATGAGAGTTTCTCCGGGAGACTCCCTTCGACCTTGGTTTGATGAGTACCCGTCTCCTGCCTTGCTGAACTCAGAATTGTGACTACTTTTCAGAAATCTAAACTTTTTCGGGCCCACTTAAGGGTTTCACGCTGGTCTCCACTACAAACTGGAAGTAGGTTGAAACCACATACATTTGGAAAAATGTGCTACCTCTTTGAAAACTGCCAAATCTGTGGCAAAAAAATAGGTTTTATGAATCACCTCTGCATACTCCTGAAAGCTGGGGAAACAGTGACTTCAGCATAACAAAGCTTTTCATTGATGCCATATTTAGGAAAACAAATCGCACACTTTTTGGCAGAACATTTATTTCATACCCCTCCCCCCCATCCCCCCAAAGAACAAAATCTAGCTATTTTTGGCTATTTTCTTAGTCCCATTTAAGGGAATCCACAAACCATGGGTACCTTTGGAAACCCTAGGATGTTGGGAAAAAAGGATGTAAATTTTGCATTGATACGCTTTGTGAAAAAACATTATGGAGGCCAAAGCGAGAACTACCCCAAATAGCCTAAAAAGTGCTTAGTATTCTAGGGGGAAAATGTCTAGCCGTAAAAGGGTTAAGTCACAGGTCTGAGACTCACACCCAAAACCACGGGAGTGAAAGGCACATACACATAGCAGGCAATGCTAGGTGCTACTGCTTGATGTAGGGGGCTGTAGTGCAACCTATTCTCCCACAATAACCAGGCCATGAGAAGGCAAGTAACAGCCAAGGATGCAGGCCGACAGCTGGGGAACACCATGCTTACTATCCAGGTCGCAGCAAGGTCAACATCTATCTAGGCAGAGGGAAAACCTCACCATCTTCTTTTCAGACTTGTGTGATGCACAACAGTAGCAAGCCTGGAAGCACATGGCCAACACACTAGACAACATTGGAGTGGTGTGGCTCACTGGTTAGAGGCGGGAGACCCGGAAGCAGAGAACGGCCCGGGACCAGGGTTCAATTCCCGATGCGGCAGGGTCGTGGACCAGGGTCAGCGGACTCGATAATTCTTGCTCCGTGCCTACTCTAACCAGGGATAACACTCGGCAACTCTGGGCATTAGCTTGCCTCATCTCTACAACGGCCCCCCAAATTCGCCGAGGATGCCTGGTTTCACCTTGGAGATACCCAGTAGGGACCATCTCACAGGGATAGCCAGGACGGGTTCCCCAGCGGTCTACAGCGCCACGACGCCTCAGGGCAGCAGTGCGCTTTACAAGACCACATACATTGCATTACATTACAACATTTAATACTGACTAGTCAAATAAAACATTGCAGTCTCTATTCACTTACAGTAGTTACCAAGTTGTTGAAAACATAGTTGTCAGCTTCCCTGAAAAAGGCCTCTCAGCCAAAGAGTGGATTGCCTGCTTTACATCACAATCACATGATCCATCTTTGATCCCTCATAACCTAGGCTAGAATGCTTGGCATTACAACAGTAGCATGAAGAGGGATGTCAGTCGCAGTTGACAACTTGAGAGAGAAAGGGATCAAGCAAAAATAGACATCAGTAAAGAGACTTGTAGACATTAGAAAGGCCCTCAAATTAAGTGTGGGTGAAAAGCAGAGGGACAGATTGAAAGACAGGGAAGGAGAGGTGGGAAAACAATAGATAAAGAACATGATAGCTTTAGGAGATGGATAGAGTGGACGGGAAGTTGAAGAGAATATTCAGCATCGCAAAGAAATCCTGATAGGAAGGAAGGAAGCTCTATCAGAAATGCAGTGTCTAGGAAATGGCTTCCTTGCATCCCGTTGCAAGTGAAGCGTGTGTATGTGGAAAACGTAATTTAATTTTTTCTTGCTGAGAATGAGAGTCCCTTCTTCAGGAAACAGTTTAGCACTGATCAAACATTGTAGTGTCATGCATTATACAGAGCAATTTGGGATACTTTAATGCATGTAATACATTTTATGAGTGCATGGATAGTACCACTGTTGCATATAACAGAAGTAAAGATACGTTCATTTGCAGTGGCAGCCAATAATTTGAGCTGGGAGGGGTGGCTCCTTTACTATGGCAGAGGGGCATGGGCCTTCTGGTTTTCAGCACTGCAAAAAAGGAAACATAAATTGATAATAACGCAATGTTATTATCATTTAATTTTGCTGTGCTGAGGCAGTTTTGCAGGGTGGGGCAGGACTAGGCTAGGCAGAGCAGGGGGAGGAACGGTGGCACTCTCTAAGTGCGCATGACTGTTTGGCCGGCTGTCTTGGGTCGGCCAAATAGTCATGCGCACCTTGCATGTTCTCCACTGGTTGTAATGTGCAACCTGGATGAAGAAAATGCCCAGGTTCCCAGTCCTTGTCTGAGCGCCGAACCACCTTGTGACAAGCATCACTGATGGACAGTTAGCCTTGGGCACTTCAGGGCTTGAAACTAAAACACCCAGGTCCGAGTCTACCAATGACGGTCATCTTCATAAGAAGAAGGAGGTCCTCCAGGGGCTTTTCCAAGCTGAGGAGGTCAGACCCACAGGGCTGTGAAATTTTCAGGCCGGCAATGTTTAGCTCAGGCAGCTAGGTGCCTGCACATTTAGCGCATGTTCAGCACCTGCATGCTTAACATGAACATAAAAGGTGTCTGACCTTTGGCCAGCCTGACAGGCACTATTTATATCTGGAAAGAGGTGAGGAGATTTTTGTAAAACAGGGAGGTGATTAATTTCTTTAGAAAGGTGCAAGTTAGGAGAGAAAGTACCAAAGTCCTGGTTCAAGGTAGAGAAAGATTGGCTCCATATTTTAGGGATGGTTATTTCCAAGAAGTAAGATCATGACTTCAAGGGGTGCGCTGTGGTGTTGTGGTAAATAAAAAACTAGTTATTTACGCCGTTCGGAATTTCTATAATTACCCAAGAAAATGGTAATGCATAAAATGAGGAGCAGAGTCTGTGGTCTTCGAGTTGAAAGGGTTTTATTCCAGAACTCGAGTTAAGGGAGAGCTCCTTCACCAAGCGGGTTCAGGAGTAGTCTACTTTGCTTGGAACATGTCAGCACTTTTATACAATACGAGTACAATCAAAAGAAGGAGTTTCCCTTAGACTTGATTCAATCATTTCATGACGTAGTCATACAGAAGACATAGCATACTTGTTCTCGTTTAAAGAATAACCTGAATAGCATTTACACATAGACAAACATATTGCATCGGGGTGATTGAGGTAACAAGTTACAGGGTTGCTAGTATCTGAGGACAGAGAATCGAGGCATTGTCACAGGGTCATTTCTGTCGGAAAGGTAAAGAGAACGAGGCATTGTGTGCCCCTTACTTCGTACACAAGGGCAGTGATGTCTCACAATGGTGTGTGTGTGCAACGGGGAAGAGGGAGAATGGGCTGTAGTAAACTATTCTTCTTCGTGGCTGTCTCGTGTGCTTGATTAGGTTTTCCCTTGGTTGTTAACCCAACCCGTGGCTGTCCTCGCAAACTAGGAGATCATTGACGAGCGAGAGCTGCTCGTTTGGTGACAGAGTTAGGGAGGGGGTTTTTCGAGTCAACCATCTGACTGACTCCGTTCGGGTCTAAAGGAAAATATCGAACGGGACGGAAACCCGTAGGCTACATGGTAGCTGGTCATTATTCTTTGCATGTGCCAGTACTATGAGAAAAAGAGCAGGCAAGAGGGGGTATAACGGGATTTGTGCTTGGAGTAGGAGAATCGGCTTGCCTGGTCGACGTTAGGGTGGATAGGGTGCATGATGGTACACCAGGCGGAAAAGGGAGCTTTTTAGTCAAATTCCACATTCCCTCCTTGTCCCATAGAAACCCTATTACAGAAATTCTTAATCAATTTCTATATTCATCAGGTCGTATACTTGTTCTTGCAACATGATCATTTCATTTTTCTTTCCTCTGTTTCGTGGACGAGGAGTAAAGGAAGTGGCACACAGTCCACAAAGGGCGGGGCCACACTGGACACAGAGACAACAGGTGAAGATAGTGGCCAAAGCGAGTCCCAGGACTGTTAGTGCCTTCCACCCCCAGGTGGACAGGAGATCCCACAACCAGCCGGTCAGGGACCATGTGCCGTGTCCATATCCAATTTGTCGGATAGAACATGAAGGCGGGAGATAGCAGAATAAACTGATGGGGCGTTGTCTGGAATAAATACACAACAACTGGACCCTATTACCTTACACACACCACCACGGTCGGCTAACAGGACATCTAAAACTAAACAGTGCTGCAGTGTCATGAGCCTGTCTGCAGCTACCTCAGCTGTAATGTTATTTAAGACACCAGTTGTTTCATCTATGGCGGCCTGAACTACACAAGTTAGTTGCCAGATGTGGCGACTATTTGCCATAGGTCCCCAGAAAGGGAGAAAACCTTTAAAGAAGTCTCCAGCTTCTTGTCCTGTAGTATCTTCTGCATCTATGACCCCCCTTCGCTGTCTTCTGGCTTGGGTCAGAGGGTCAATCAGGTGGTAATTGGCAGGGGCTGTGTAAGTCGGTGGTAATAGGAATGCGATGTAGCACTTTCCAGACCAGCCTTGGGGCACCCAGGTGCGCGCATGGGGTCCACAGATGAAATAAGTGTTTGGGGCAGTTACTATGGTCGGAAAATCGGGAGCAGGCAGTGTGTATGTCCTGTCACACTCGCTGTTCCCCATTAATTCCCCTTTTCCTTTCCCCCTTATGCAAAACCGTCCGTTTTGCGGTACTACCCAACCTCCTTGACATGTCCGTCTTTGATCGGCGGAAAACATTTCTCTGAAGGAAGCAATGTCATGGAACTGAGAATAACTAATATTTTCGTGATCTTCGGCCCTGCCCCAGGTAACAGTGAGATCCACCATTTTAGAAACAGCCTTTACTATTTTAGTCTTTATTTCGTTCCAATTACTCTCATTTTTCAATTTGGTCGGGGGAATGTTTCTGACTGAGGCAGAAAATATCATGGCTAAGGCATAGGCGGACCCTGAATAACCAAACGGGAGGGAGAAAAAGGGCATTCCCTTATGTACGGAATGTGGCATCAAGCCACAAACCCAACAGTTTGTCTTGTTGACTATGAACTGGTGTTTATGGAGGGTGGAAATGAATGTATTATTTATAAATTCCTTTCTTCTGTCCTCGAGGTGTGGGGGAAGATCAACATGGGAATGCATAGTGGTATTCTTTACAAGTGTGGAAGAATGCGGAGGGAAAACTGTACATAAGATCCATCCTAGACAGGCTGCTACACAGCAAACAAGCAACATTGTAAATAGAAAGATCGAGAACCTGCTATGCAGTAATTTTACATAATTAGTCTTTTTCCATTGACGCACTGCGTAATTTCTCCTCATAATGTCTATGGATTTAATATCAAGATGTCTCTGGACACGAGATCAAAACGTCTCCCAGCAGCCGCTTCACCAAGAGCTTGTTCCTGGGCTTAATTAGCCACTGGTGCGTTATGATCAGGTGAAATGTCTTTAGTCTGTTTTTGGTGAGATCGCAGCCACGATCGGTATTCCTGTTGAGGAGTGAGTTCTGGAATTGGTGAAATTAAATCCGGGGTGTTTGTAGCTGTTCAACAGGGCACAGTGTCTGTGGGTGTAGGTCCAAAAAATTTCCGACAGTGGCTAGCGTGGAGCCATCCTTTGCGTCCTTCTACTTTGACGGCCGTCCTCGTGGTCAGGAGGACCAGCTTAGGAGCTGTCCATCTCTTCTCCAGGGGGCTGGTACGATCGAAATTCCGCACCAATATCCAGTCGCCGGGCCTGATGGTGTGTTCTCCAGGCGTGGTGTGGTCTGGAAATGCTGCTGTAACCTGTGAACGACAAGATTGGAGTGCAGACATCAAGGAAGCCAGGTAATTTGTCAACATATTAAAATCAATGTCAGTCAGTTTTCTAGGAGAAGGGACACCCCAGATGTTAGGAGGTCTCCCGAATGTTATTTCGAAAGGGGACAGTCCCGTCCGGGAATGTGCCACCATCCGCATGTAAAAGAGAGCGACCGGGAGGGCAGTGACCCAGTCTATCCCTTTTTCTGCACATACTTTGGCTAGTTTTGTTTTCAAAGTCTGGTTGTGCCGCTCGACTAGGCCGGCTGCTTGAGCGAGTCGGACACAATGAAATCTCCAGGAATATCCCAATAGTAGAGAAACAGCCTCCATTAGTTTGGAGGAGAAGGGCTGTCCATTGTCTGAATAGACGACCCTCGGTAACCCATACCTGGGGAAGAATTCTCTCACTAATTGCTTAGTGGTTGTCTGGGCACCGTAGTCTGGGACGGGGTATGCTTCAGTCCATCGTGTCAGTGTACACACTACAACTAGCACATATTTGTACCCTCTGCATCTGTTCATCTGGATATAATCCATTTGGAGGACTTCGAAAGGGTGATCAGGAGGCTGGAATCCACCTTGTTCTACTGGTACACCTTTACCAGGATTAAATTGGCAACATATCATGCAAGTTTTTACTTTTTGTTTGGCTGCAGCTCTCAGATGTTTGTTAAACCAGATATTCCGTAAACTATCCAGCATACCTTTCTCGCCTAGGTGGGCGGGGCTATGGACCGTGTCAATTATGACTTGCACCATGGAATCAGGGAGAAACCACACTGTTCGGTCTTTGGTCATCCAACCCTGATCAGTCTGGACCCCTCCTTGTTCAGTCCATTTCTTTATTTCCTTTGCGGTGGCATGTGTCTGAATGTCTAGCACATCTTTCAAGGGGTCCCTCACTACCATAGTGACAGTCTGTGTGGGTAACTGAGAGTCTGATGTATTCACTGGATTCTGGGCTGTCTGTTTAGCAGTCTGGTCCGCTAAGTCATTTCCTTTAGATATGGTGTCTGTAGCTTTGGTATGTGCTTTGCATTTCAGAATAGCTATGGCTGTAGGTAGGTGTACGGCATCTAGTAGGGCTTGAATCAGGGGACCATGCTGTATTTTGGCCCCATGTGAGGTAAGAAAACCTCTTTCTCGCCATAACACTCAAAAATTATGAACTACACCAAATGCATATTGGGAATCGGTGTAGATGTTCACTTTCAATTGTTTTGCCCATATGCAGGCCTGTGTCAGAGCGATGAGCTCTGCTGCTTGGGCTGACAGGATGTCTATTCTTTGGGTCTCTATAATTTTACAGTCCGTTGTTACTGCATAGGCTGCCACTAAATCTCCAGCGCTTGTCCTCATGCACGATCCATCCACATAAAGTGTTACATCAGGATCTGGGAGTGCAACATCTGTTAGGTCTTGTCTTGGTTTTGTCACTACATCGATCATCTCCACACAGTCATGTTGTGTCATGTCATCTGAGCTTGAGGGCAAAAGGGTAGAGGGATTCAATACGTTGCATCGTCTGATCTCTATGTGTGGCTGAAAGAGCGTTAGTTCGTATCCTGTCAGTCTTGCTACAGTCAGGTGTTGTGTCTGTGTTCTGTTCAGAAGGACTTCCACAGAGTGTGGTACTTGTACTATCAGGGGATGTCCTAACACTATTGAATCGCTTTGTCCTATAGCCAGGGCTGTAGCCGCAACGGATTTCAGACATGCAGGCAAAGCTTGTGCTACGGGGTCCAATGTGCTAGAGAAATAAGCACAGGGTCTATTTCTTCCTGCTTGGTCTTGAGTGAGGACGGATAGTGCGGTTCCATCACGTTCTGTTACAAACAGGGTAAAATACTTGCTATAGTTCGGGGTGGCCAAAACTGGTGCTTGACACAGAGCTAGTTTCAGAGCTTCAAATGCTTGGGAGTGTTCTGATGTCCAAGGGAGAGTTGTATGAGTGGCTGCTTCCACTGTGGTTAACTGTATGAGTGGCTTGACTATGTGGGCATACTGAGGGATCCATTGTCTGCAATATGAGGTGAGACCAATGAATGCACGGACTTCTTTCTGTGACTTTGGCTGACAAATTGTCGAAATCAGTGGGATTCGTTCTTGTGTCAGTTGCCTACCCTCTTTGGACAGCAAATGTCCTAAGTAAGCCACTTGCTGTGCACAGAACTGTAATTTTGAGGGAGACACCTTGTGACTTTTGTCTGTCAGGAAATGTAGAACTGTGAGAGATGCTTTTTCACATTCTGGTTCTGTCCTTGCTGTGACGAGGATGTCATCTACGTACTGTATCAATGCTGTGTTGGCAGGCATATTGATACTGTCAAGTTGTCTTTTTAGTGCTTGGCTGTAGATGCTTGGACTTTCTGTAAAGCCTTGGGGAGCTCTAGTGAACCTGAAGCTTCGTCCTTTTAAACTGAATCCGAATAGATATTGACTGTCGGGATGTATAGGAATGCTGAAAAACGCATTCTTCAAGTCGATGACTGTGAAAAATGCAGCTTCGGGGTCTATGGCAGTCAATAGTGAGGAAATATCAGGGACCACTGGATATTGTGGGATCACACATTTGTTCAGTTCTCGAAGATCAACCACCAGTCGGTAGACTGGGGGTGCCTGAGGGTCAGTCCTTTTGAGGACTGGAAGAACTGGAGAATTACAAACATTTGAATCAGTCTCTATCACCACTCCATGTTCTATGAGTTCTTGGATTATTTTTAGTAAGGCTTGTTCAGCCTCGGGTGGAATCTTATATTGCCGTATACGAGGTAGGACTACACCCTCCTTGAGCGTGACTTGATGTGGGGTGATGTTCATGTATCCGACATCAGTCGAGCTTTTTGCCCACAAATGTTGTGGGATGTCATTTAGTCTGGGGTCGAATTCTTTTACCGTGAAATGTCCTTTGAAATCTCGTAGGAACAATTTTACACCTTCTGGCGAACAGCATATCACTGCTCCTAGTTCTTTAAGTGTTTTAATTCCTAGTAAATTCTCTGGGCACGTTTCCGTAAGGACTAGATCAGTAGTACGTGTCAGAGGGCCTACTCCTAAAGAGACTTGTTCAGATACTTTGTTTATGATTGGTTTTCCTGAAAAGCCCAGAGATATATTATGTGAGCCAGAGAGAGGAACCTCTGGGACTTCCTTATGACTTATGGTAGTCCTACTCGCCCCCGTGTCTATGAGGAATTTTCTGTCTTGTCCCAGTAAGTGAGCTTGTACATATGGACCTTTCTGATCCACTGGAACTGGGATAAGGGGCAAGTCACTTTCTCTCTCAAGGCTGTCTCATGCACATGGTTCAAACTCGGGGTAATCTGACTGTGCGTACTGGTACATCTGTGTGGCAGCAGTAGTGGGCGTCTGAACCGGTGGCGGCGTAATGGTTTGAGGCTGCTGAGTGTTACCTGGTCTAGGAGTGTGAGGGCGTTCTTTCGTCTTTCTTGTCGCTATGTTATGTTTCAGAACTGGACATTCCCTCACTAAATGGCCCTGCTGCTTGCAGTAGTTGCAAATACCTTTATTGGCCCCCACATTACCTTTGGGGCCCGTATTTACTGGTGCCATCTGTGCAACCAGTACCTTCATTTTTGTGTCTTTTACTCTTTTCTTTTCCTGTTCCTGTTCTTCCCTTATTCTGTTGTGGTGGTACTGTAACATCTGTAACATTTGTGAAGGGCTATTTGCTTGCCAGGTACTCTCAATTTTCAATACTCTATTTCTGATGGGGGGTAAGGCGTTGTCCACCAATTTGGACACAAAAAGATGAGGATATGCATCGCTGCTATGTGCGAGTCCACTATTTATAGAGAATCATTTCTCTAATCTGGTGTAGTAATCACCCGTGTCCTCGTCTGGCTTTTGTTTACAGGCAGAAATGGCATCCCAATCTTCCTTTTTCGTTGTCAATAACAGAGGCAAGACCTGTATGAGGAGACTGGGCAGTTCTCTTACGCGTTCACCTAGACCTTCACCTGGTTTTCTGTCTGTCTCTTCTTGTTCTAGGGCAGTCCACGTGATCTTTTTACCACCCACCTCCAAATCCTTTTCCTTCAATATGTCAAATATCCCTGTAGGTAGAATTACTTTAAGGAGTATTATTATATCTGGATATGTAAAACTACCCATTTGGAGGATATCTTTCAGCTCTCTATGAAATCCTCCGGGATCCTTTTCGTGAGAGGGCACCATCTTTTTCATTTCCAATATCTCTAGTTTGGTGAGGGGAGTATACACATGTATTCGTTGCAGTGTACCATCTGGCTGGGGTATGGGGTGGACTTATCGTAAGGGATATTGGCCTATACTGTAAGGTTCATGATCTGATGAAGCTAAGGTAAGTTGGAGGAAACGGAGGCGCAGGTCCAGAATGGTGTTGATCAATTCCGGTCCCCGAGACCTCCATCTATCTGTTACTACTTCCTGTAACAATTTGTATAGCTTGTCTGGTCGGTGGGAGTTATTCTCGTATAAGGTAGCCAGGTGTTGGACCATATCAATACCTGCTAGTCGTTGTTCTGCTCGGGAAGAGCCAGAAACATTTGCGCTACTATATCTGGGCCGTATACCCGGTGCTGTGATATCCAATGGGTGGCAGACCGGGCCAATTCTTTTTCTTGTTGGGTAAGGGGAGGCTCATTGTCCATCCATTCATCTAGGGCTCTTTCTGTGGACTGAAAAAGATCTTCCGAAGAAGGATCTAATCTTTTAATTTTTCATGACACTCGCGGGGTTCGCCACTTGGAGCCAGGACAATGTCGTGCTACACCCAGGAAATTCATTTTATCTAGTGTCGGACCCTCATCTTCCTCTGAGTCGTCCTCCTGTGTGACTTTCTCAGAGTGGATGGTGACAATTTTCTTAACCAGTCTTTTAGTTATTTTGTCGATCTGATGTCCCAGATTGTGTGCTCCTCTGTGCACCTGATCACTAAGGTCTATTAATTCAGGGTCTACGCTTCCATTACCCGGGCCTAGTTCCCGGATCAGACAATTTATGATGAACCGCAGGAGCAGTCCTCTGATGGGAACTTTTCTGTTTTTCATGACCTGGACCAGAGTATCCGGACCTTCACCTGTCCGTATGAATTTGTAAACTCTGTCCAAATGTTTCGTTATATCAGGGACCTTTTGGAGTTGACCCACGGCTAGTCTTAATCTCTCTGATATCGTGGTCATTGGGCCACTACCGGGTTCGGGGTCGTAAGGACACTCAAGAGGCGGGACATCGTCTTTATCCTCAGCCCCGTTCCCGGATACTCCTAAATCAGAGGTGGAACCATCGGCTACTAGTTCAGGAGCACGTGTAGACGGGCGTGTACTAGGCATGTTAACATAAGCGGGAGGTGGTTCGGACAGATAGGCAGGGAGGAAATTTTGGGGAGCAGTGGGAATTACTGTCACTGGGGACTTGGGGTGTTCTTCTACAATTTCTTCAGACAAAGCGGGATAAATACCAGTAACAAGAGTATCTCTCTCTCTCTACCTGTTCAGCTAGTACTTTCTCACCTTCTTCCTGTAATTGCTTTTCTTTAGCCTGTTCTGACATTCTCGTACTTTTCTCGACTTTCCCTAGTTCTTTCTGGGCCCTCCTATGAGCTTCCTTACGCCATAACTCAATGGCCTCTGTCTGTGAGGGCCTCGCCTTTCTTTTCCATAACTCTTCCTCCACTCTCATAATGCATTCTATATCCCATGTACCTGTAGCAGGCCACCTATACGCCATCTCTAATTTCTCGGTATAGTCTACCCAAAGGTCTAAAAATAATATGGCACTCAATCCATGTTTGTTATACATGAAATATCCAGGCGTATCTCTAGGCGGAACTTTAACTGGTTTCTCTAATAGATTCTTTTTGGTGCCTATAGTACGTAATTTGGAAAACAGAGGCATTCTTAAACTCAACAAATTACGGTTTAAAAGACTTGGAATACACAAAAACAGAACAAACACTTTATACACTAGAATATAGTGCAACTGTACCGGGTCTCACGAATGAGACTCGTCTTTACCGTTTTCCAAAAATGGAACCCGTCTTTATACTATCTCAGTGGTACTCACCAAGAAGCAAAACTTGAAGACCTGGTCATCGGACTCTTGACGCTTGCGCAGGAATTCGGGGCTCCAAAGACCTCGGACTCGGCGCTCTCACTGGTCAGGCTCTGAGTTGGGACGCTCCGCAATCTTCTTCACCGCCTCGTGTGGATGATCAGTCACAGTCTGTCTCCTCCTCGTCTCGAGGGAGTTAGCGGGAACACCCCGCTGTTGTGCACTTGAAGTCCGTCGAAAGTATGGAAGGGACAAGGACTAGACATCGCCGGCGCGTAGGGAAGAGGGAGCTTCCCTGTTCGGGCGCCAATTAATGTGGAAAATAAAAAACTAGTTATTTACGCCGTTCGGAATTTCTATAATTACCCAAGAAAATGGTAATGCATAAAATGAGGAGCAGAGTCCGTGGTCTTCGAGTTGAAAGGGTTTTATTCCAGAAATCGAGTTAAGGGAGAGCTCCTTCACCAAGCGGATTCAGGAGTAGTCTACTTTGCTTGGAACATGTGAGCACTTTTATACAATACGAGTACAATCAAAAGAAGGAGTTTCCCTTAGACTTGATTCAATCATTTCATGACGTAGTCATACAGAAGACATAGCATACTTGTTCTCGTTTAAAGAATAACCTGAATAGCATTTACACATAGACAAACATATTGCATCGGGTGATTGAGGTAACAAGTTACAGGGTTGCTAGTATTTGAGGACAGAGAATCGAGGCATTGTCACGGGGTCATTTCTGTCGGAAAGGTAAAGAGAACGAGGCATTGTGTGCTCCTTACTTCGTACACAAGGGCGGTGATGTCTCACAATGGTGTGTGTGTGTGCAACGGGGAAGAGGGAGAATGGGCTGTAGTAAACTATTCTTCTTCGTGGCTGTCTCGTGTGCTTGATTAGGTTTTCCCTTGGTTGTTAACCCAACCCGTGGCTGTCCTCGCAAACTAGGAGATCATTGACAAGCGAGAGCTGCTCGTTTGGTGACAAAGTTAGGGAGGGGGTTTTTCGAGTCAACCATCTGACTGACTCCGTTCGGGTCTAAAGGAAAATATCGAACGGGACGGAAACCCGTAGGCTACATGGTAGCTGGTCATTATTCTTTACATGTGCCAGTACTATGAGAAAAAGAGCAGGCAAGAGGGGGTATAACGGGATTTGTGCTTGGAGTAGGAGAATCGGCGTGCCTGGTCGACGTTAGGGTGGATAGGGTGCATGATGGGACACCAGGCAGAAAAGGGAGCTTTTTAGTCAAATTCCACAGTGTTCTTCTTGTAATGGGCTTATACATAACTGTGGGAGGCAATGAGTTGGGGTTATGGTTGAGCTGGCTTATTCAAGGGGGGCAGGGGGGCTTGCTAAAGCTGCTTGTGGGGTGTTAAATGCAACAATATGGGAGAGACTATGTGCTTGCATGGTTACTGTCAGTTTTATCACCTAGGCCCAGGAGGAGTAGCAGGACAAAGAGGCATGTATCACCAGTGTCCAAGGTCCACATTGCCTGGGCTGCATTTTGAATTGTGACTGAATAGATGCTTCAGCAAGATCTGCTGCTTATCTAATATTCTAAGAGCAGGAAATAATGAATTCTATCATTTGGCCAAGGAATCAATGGTGTGTGGATATTCACTATGCTCTAGAGCTGGTTTTTCTGTGACCTGTTTCGGCTGTAGAGAGAAAAGTACTCTTGAATAGGGGAATATTGGCAAAATCCAGCGGTGAATTGAAAGCTGCCAGGTGGAGAGTTTTGATTATTATCAAAGGGGGTCTGATTGTGGACAGCGCTGAGGGCAAGTGCACTGGTGATCATTTTGTTTAAGGTCAGTTTCAAGTCTGCACTATTTAGAGAGAATAATGGAAGGGGTGAAATGAGGGTTATTTACAACTTTAACAATGCTCTTCCATTTTGGATTTTCTCCTAACGTCTGTTAAAAGGAAGGCGTTTAACACTTACTGCTGGTTGGGCTCAGTTAATTGGGGGGAGTTGATGTGATATTTTGGGTAATGTAGCAAGCGAGTGCTTCTTAGGAGGTTTATGGCAGATGTTGATAAAGCAAGTCTAACTGGTATGGAGTATCATGGCCTCACAACACCTGTCTTATGTGTAATTTCTGACTAGAAGTGTGCAATCAGCAGCGGTAAAGGGGTAGTCAGAGAAAAAGTTGTAGAGTTGGAAGGCAGCCATGATTCCATGATTAAGATGGTGCCATATTCTTGGTGGTGGTGGGGTCAGCCCTACTCACTAGTTTGCCATTACTGTGAGTATGAAAATATCAAAGTGTAGCTGAGATTGTTATGTGCACATGTACATATCTGGGAATAGTATGAGGATGTAGGAGCAAAAGGAGCAACGTAATGTGCAGTTAGTAAGTTATGATACAGTATAGTAAGGGTATATATACAGTGCATACTACTCCCGACAAGGTGATAAAGCATCCTACAGGTAGGTGCATGATACTTCATGGGAGTCCACTGTTAGTGATTCAGCCATGCATAAAGTTCCAGTTTGTCATGCAGCATTATGCATTTTGTAATATGTGTCTCTTGTAAATGTATTGTTAAATTCCTTATACATGGAGTTTTAAGTTGTGTGCGTTTTTTTTGTAAATTGGGATGATTCACAACAGGAAATTTGACATTGTATTGTAATATCATTTATCTAACGTTTCTACCCCTGAAGAGATACCGAGGTGCTGATGTGCTTTGTGGGTGAGTAGCACCATAGTCAAATGGATACAAACAACATTAGAGATATGTCATGCTGTTTATTACACATTTGTCACACGGTTTGTAAGTTGCATGCCATACAGTTTGACATGGAGGTGTTACATAGATTTATCACATACGGTCATGCATACTCTCCTCCAGAGGTTATGCAATATGTCATCTAGGTAGTTATTCAGGTTGTGTGGCGATCGTGTGTCTGGTTATGCATGCAGTCATGCAAGTGTATAGCCACATTCTAGCAATAGTGGTACCAAAGTAATACTAAATGCAGGTGTCCCAGAAGTGCCAGATACGCAACACTTGGTGGTAGAGTTAAGTCACCAGGAAGCACAATCTAAAGTCAACCCAAGAGTGACAGAATATTAGCCCCTGGCTTCAGTGATAAGCCACCAGGAAATACTACAAGCAGCCACGCAGGAGCAACAGACTCCTAGGCAGTGCTAAGCCACCAGGAAATACTACAAGCAGCCACGCAGGTGCAGCAGACTCATAAGCAGTGCTAAGCCACCAGGAAATACTACAAGCAGCCACGCAGGTGCAGCAGACTCCTAGGCAGTGCTAAGCCACCAGGAAATACTACAAGCAGCCACGCAGGTGCAGCAGACTCATAGGCAGTGCTAAGCCACCTGGAAATACTACAAGCAGCCACGCAGGAGCAACAGACTCCTAGGCAGTGCTAAGCCACCAGGAAATACTACAAGCAGCCACGCAGGTGCAGCAGACTCATAGGCACTGCTAATCCACCAGGAAATACTATAAGCAGCCACGCAGGTGCAGCAGACTCCTAGGCAGTGCTAAGCCACCAGGAAATACTACAAGCAGCCACGCAGGTGCGACAGACTCCTAGGCAGTGCTAAGCCACCAGGAAATACTACAAGCAGCCACGCAGGTGCGGCAGACTCCTAGGCAGTGCTAAGCCACAAGGAAATACTACAAGCAGCCACGCAGGTGCAGCAGACTCATAGGCAGTGCTAAGCCACCAGGAAATACTACAAGCAGCCACGCAGGAGCAACAGACTCCTAGGCAGTGCTAAGCCACCAGGAAATACTACAAGCAGCCACGCAGGAGCAGCAGACTCCTAGGCAGTGCTAAGCCACAAGGAAATACCACAAGCAGCCACGCAGGTGCAGCAGATTCCTAGGCAGTGCTAAGCCACCAGGAAATACTACAAGCAGCCACGCAGGTGCAGCAGACTCCTAGCCAGTGCTGAGCCACCAGGAAATACTACAAGCAGCCACGCAGGTGCAGCAGACTCCTAGCCAGTGCTAAGCAACCATGAAATACTACAAGCAGCCACGCAGGGGCAGCAGACTCCTAGCCAGTGCTGAGCCACCGGAAAATACTACAAGCAGCCACACAGGAGCAGCAGACTCCTAGGCAGTGCTAAGCCACCAGGAAATACTACAAGCAGCCACACAGGAGCAGCAGACTCCTAGGCAGTGCTAAGCCACCAGGAAATACTACAGCCAAACAGGAGCAGCAGACTCCTAGGCAGAGCTAAGCCACCAGGAAATACTACAAGCAGCCACGCAGGTGCAGCAGACTCCTAGGCAGTGCTAAGCCACCAGGAAATACTACAAGCAGCCACACAGGAGCAGCAGACTCCCAGGCAGTGCTAAGCCACCAGGAAATACTACAAGCAGCCACGCAGGTGCAGCAGACTCATAGGCAGTGCTAAGCCACCAGGAAATACTACAAGCAGCCACGCAGTCGCAGCAGACTCATAGGCAGTGCTAAGCCACCAGGAAATACTACAAGCAGCCACACAGGAGCAGCAGACTCCGAGGCAGTGCTAAGCCACCAGGAAACACTACAAGCAGCCACACAGGAGCAGCAGACTCCTAGGCAGTGCTAAGCCACCAGGAAATACTACAGCCAAACAGGAGCAGCAGACTCCTAGGCAGTGCTAAGCCACCAGGAAATACTACAAGCAGCCACACAGGAGCAGCAGACTCCGAGGCAGTGCTAAGCCACAAGGAAACACTACAAGCAGCCACGCAGGTGCAGCAGACTCCTAGGCAGTGCTAAGCCACCAGGAAATACTACAAGCAGCCACGCAGGTGCAGCAGACTCCTAGGCAGTGCTAAGCCACCAGGAAATACTACAAGCAGTCACACAGGAGCAGCAGACTCCTAGGCAGTGCTGAGCCACCAGGAAATACTACAAGCAGTCACACAGGAGCAGCAGACTCCTAGGCAGTGCTGAGCCTCCAGGAGGCCCCATCCGGTCTAGCCAAGTGAGACAGAACTGCCATAGTAAATGATCTGTGGTCGAACCCTAGAAGTGTTTATTTATTAAGTAACTGCTGAAGTTGGCTGGGGTGACATCTGATAATGCCTGAAGCAGAAATGTGTAATGATAGGTGAAGAGTCATTGAAGGAGTAAGAGGTGAAAGAAGAAGTGTCAGAGCAAAAGGACAGTCGAGGCTATATTCTAGGGCCCAGCTTTTAAATCCCATTCACCCCTTTGACATCAAGAATTGGCAGTGCCGGGAGATTTTAGGTTTGATTGCTAGGCTCCATCCAGGAGCATCAGAGAAGTCACCTGTTGCATGCACTGGTTAAAGGCAGCCAGGATAAATTCCAATTACTATCCACAGGAGTGACAGAGGAGCAACCCTTGGCTTAAACAGCTTAGAGCCAGCCACATAAATGCCCATGGAATGCACCCAGGAGTGATAGAGAAGCACCTGCTGTGCCCTAGAGATTGCCTTCCAGAAAAATGCCCAACAAATTCACCTAGCAGAGCGAGATGAGCAGTACATGGAACACACTGGCTACAGGCAGTCAGATAAATCCACACTGAATACACTCGGTAGCGATTGAGTAATAACTCACGGCAAGCACTGTTACAAGCAGCCAAAAAAAAATTCCCAAATAATCCTCAGAACTAACCTATGAGTGTATCCAGATAAATGCTGACTAGGTTCACCCAGGAGTGATATGGCAGTAGTCCACGTCATACCCTGTTCCAGGCAACCAGAGTAAATGATAAATAAAGGTTGCAGAAGTAACTGAGGAGCAGTGCATGGCTGCCACTGGCTACAGGCAGCTGGTATAGAGCCCATTCACAGGAGTGACAGATAAACCTCTATAACAAAATGTAACACAAATATTTTTATATTTTAAAAGATTGCACTTTACTAGGCTCTTTCACAGTGGCACATGGGAATTGTTCCCTGTAGTGTTGAAAATAGTGAGAGTTTTGAATTCTCAATGAGAGTGGAAAGACTTGCCACTGCCGGAACAGGGTCTCTGGCCCAAGGACCAACCAGGGCAGTAGCCACAAACGCTTAACCAAGAATGTCCTAGGGAATGTGAACAAAAAGGCTCAACATTGACATACTCAGATGGCCAGGTTAGCCGTGGACATTGCAGGAAACTACAAGAATGAGGCCAAAAAGCTTTTTTAACAAAGATATTTAGATAACAACAGACCCCATCTTTGAAGAAGCAACCTCAAACATAGAACATGTAAGAAATGTTTTTTGCAGCATTGAACCACCTTTAAACCAGCTCATGTGACCTTGTTTTCCCCCAAAAAGATTTTTCGACGTTCATGCAACATATTCATCAAGATTTAAGCCAAAAAACTAATGTAAGCAAAGAAACCATTGTCAAATGCAAACTGTATCAAATATTTAGCAGAAAATCTGATGTAACAATCAAAGGAAAAGTAAGATTTCTTGTTATTGAATGAAACCAGCAAAACAATGCATATTTGCCCGGTCAAAAGGAGAGACGGAGCAGCGAAATCTGAGCAGAGGTTTGAAAGCAATTGTGGGGCCCTGTGTATTATAGGTTGATATTAGAAGCTTTTCAAGCTACAGCCCCCTTCTACCCGTCACAACAAGAAGCCTGGCTATACTGTGCTCCTCTTCACCCTTATCGAAGATGGAAGAGATGGAACAACAATACAACCATAAAATATCATTGAAAAGGATAGCACATAGTTCTGCTCACCCAATGGACTTGCTCAAAATGGCCACCATCAAGGCAGGCAGCCAGGCAGGAAGTGTTGAGGTGAGAGGTGGATCAGTTATCCTGGAGCTATCAGTTTATGTTTATAGCCTCCGATGGGTGGCTCTAGCAGCAAACTGTCTCAAGAGAAGGGCTAGCAAGCATATATGCATGATTAAGCAAAAGCATATCCATACAAACTACTAAAAATGCAAGTTGTATAACACTCTGAACTTCTCACAATCCAAACTAATTCTTTAAGAGAGTCATGCCAACAGGCCAAAAGCATACACAAAAGGTTAACGTCCATGTATAATCCAACAATTGCACCAACATATCACGAAAGTGCCGCTCTCAAAGCTGAAATTGAGCAAAATAGACCAATTCATAGGAATTGCGTATTCTGTAGCACAGGAATTACCCTCAGTGCATAGAAGCATGGCTGTGGTATTTCCTCTTGAAGAGAATCCCTAGCTAATACAAATGAAACACATGGTTTTCAGCTGTTTTACTCATATGTCTTAATTGGGGAAAATAAATGGTTTGGTGGGGAGCTCACTAATTGGAAACATATTTGTAATAAGAATAAACACTGGGAAACTGTGGTGAAAATTACCAATAACCAAAAAAATTGCTTGGATTTAAGGAAATCAAGAGAGACATTGTTTTGTACATGTCATGAATTTCTTTAACATATTGACATAAAATCAGCCACCGGAGCTTTATTGCAACAAAAAGAAATAGCCTATATTACTTTATCCCATGTCGTAATTCTTTCTAATACATTTTGATTAGCAATCCAAAACTTTATGAGATCTGAATTTACATAACAATGAGATGCGTTACATTAGGATGGCTCTTTCAAAGCATCAGCGGAAATCAATGCCCCCTTCAAGGCCTCGCCCCCTCCGCACACGGTGGCATTAATTTGTAGGTTGGCAGGTATGGGAAAGGTATAAACTATGTTTATGAATTATGCAGATAGTATCCTCTCCCTCAATCTACGTTACTTTAAGTTTGATAAACAGCTAGCCAAAGGATTCTGCAAGTAAGCTCAAGAGGCATGCAAGCACACACTTCTGGGTTGAAGGGATTAGGTAGCGTGCCCCTGTGCCATATGATGTTCTGAAGAGATGGCACTGTTTTTTGTTGCACTGCTTACTAGGAAGTCAGCCATTTCAGCACTTTTTGGAAGCAGCAATGTTGCTTCTTTTGGGCGTCCACAGCATCAGTGTGGGACCCATATAGTGCATTGCAACAACTAGCCAAGCCACTAACTGTCTTTATATTTGATAACTATCCTTGTATCTATTCTGTATATGAAGTTAGATATTTTAATGTAAATGGTTTTAAGCACCTTATATAATAAAGAATGTACGTACAAGCCAAGCCATTTTGCTGTTGTACAAGGTTGACATGGTGGCAGTAGAGCAGAAAATTAAAAACTAGGTGGTAGATCGTATAAAGAAAGCAGGTGCAGTCTTTGTAGGTGATGTGAAATGCATTGGCCAATCTGTGGCAACATCAGACTAGAGAGTAAAAAATGATGCCCAGATTGTGAATCTTTAGAATAGCACTTGGTCGTGGACCAAATGTATGGGGACATGCAAGGGACAAAGTTTCTGTGGCCCTGTCCTCATCAACACCTGTCATTTTGTGCCATTAAGGCACAGCAACCACCTTCACTTCACTCAACCTTACCACGAAACAGGCACTTGGCTGGACCGTGGTCAGCAGATACTGAACAGAAGGGGGCGGGGGAACACCAAACCATGTGGTAGTCTTAACAGCATTTACCAGGAGACGATCCACATGCCACATAGTCTGTAAGGGATGCATCCTTACCCGCCCTGCCGCTTGGAAATTGCCCAGTCTTCCACAGCACATGACCCGCAAAGTACAATCGGCTACAGACAGAGTAGTGAACAAAAGACCTCCAACACAACTTCCTTTGTATAACTGAAAAAGGCTATGTGTACACATTATATGGAGATGTAGTGTTTAGAAGGGTCACGAGGAAACAAAATGAATATCTCTGCAGTACTATTTTTGAACATTTTATCAAAGTATTGTCTGTGCAAGACGAGATCTGTTCAATTTCCTGTTTGATTAAAGACAAAATACAGAAGTAAAATGTTATTCCAATCATATGTCACACGTTCACCACAATTAAAAGAGAATGTAAAAAGATGGGTTTTAGTGTTACAATATAAATTATTTCTAGGAACATGTTTAGTAGCTTCACTGTGTGTCCTTTCTGTTACCTGTACACCAACGCATTTCTTTGTGTCACGGGGACTGAAGTACAAGACTTCGGGAGGGAGGGGGCAGCTAAACCGAGACCAATTTTTGTGTGTGTAAAAGGCCGCTTTGTTGAAACAGGTGTATATCACAATTTATTAACACTGGCAACTGCCTTACAAAACTAAAACCTCACTATACATAAATTACCTGAACTGTTGTTCCCCCCCCACCCCTACGATCCCCACATCAGAACCCCCACCCTGCAAAATACAATAAATAACATAACATAACAATAATATTACACAACCTTACACAATATAGCATTTACAAATCCTAACCTTTCCTGACCCAAACCCCTACCTGCCTTTAAGCAACTGTAACTAACACACCTCTCATCTAAACGTATCCTACCTGGCCCCTGTTCACACACTCCCCACACTTAACAAGAAACTACAAAAAACTCCAGCCAAACGTGGCCAAATTTCAACAACCCCGCCAGCACCTTTTCCAGTAGATCAAACCCCTATGAACCTGTTCCAATATCTGCCTCTAGAGAAAAAACAAAACTGGATAGAAATTCCTCCCAAAACTCAAAAACTAGGGAGGGAGGGCGGGGACAAAAACCTAACTGCGCAGCTCTCTCAGCCACCAGGTCACCAAACACTAAAATGGTGGCTGGGATGGCGCTAAAAACCCTTAAATACACTTGGGCTATATTTCTAAAATTGGGCTACAATTGAGCTAATCCCAAAGTAGCCCAATGGCACCAAAATGGCCACTCTCGGCCCGCCCCTCCCCATCCCAATCTGCCTCGAGGGCAGACCTCGCAGTGCTCGGCTGCCCCCCATCCCCCCTTTTGCGCACCCTTGTTCAACCTAAGGCACGCATCCAATAATCAGGAGCTGTTTCTTGTGGAAAGCCACACGAATGACGGAACTTCTGTCAGCACAGGTTGAACATTATTGTGGGAACATGGGTGTTTCTAGGAGAGGTGACCATCGTGAATTTTGGGAACATCCGCAGTCTTACATTTACAGGAATTGATCAACGTTACCAATCAGCACATTCATTTTCTCAGGGGTTCCGCGGATTGATTTGTCCACTTGGAAAAATGTCTTCCAGAAAAGAAAAACTACAAAGCATCTATACGTGTTTGCATTTGCAATCCCGTGCATTTTCAGTGAGCATAAAAGCTTCCAGTTTATGGCTACGCACTTGCACAGAAATACACGCTTCTCATAGATTTATTTACACAGGTGCAGCGCGATTTTCCCCATAATATAATATAGCAACTTCACAAAAATAGAAGGTAAATAGAGCATGATTTGTAAAGTTAATAGGTTTTGTATTTCGGTCAACCTACAAATGTGCTAAAGATATTGTATTTTTTATTTAGTATAAGTTAGTCTATCTGCGTGGTAACCCATGATTTTTTTTTATTTAACTAAACCACTGTGACCTCAGGCATTTCTTGCACAGACTGCATCGCCCTCTCACGCACCGCAGCTCTAGTAATGCAGTTCCAACTCATGCCGCAGCAGGCAGGGGGCTGGATTTAGCTCAGTCCTCCGCAGTTCTGGCTGTGATTTAATCAAATTTTCAGCAGTGACGCTCAGCCCACCCACCCTCAGCAGAGTTCGCTTCCCCAAGTACATGTTATTGAGTGACAATTTCCATCAATTGAATATAGTGCAACACAGCAGCTTCGGAGTTGTGGGAGGATAAGGTTAGAGGTCAAGATGTTGTTTCCAACAAAATGTAATTAAGCTGTTTACATTTGGCACTCTGGTGAATTACTTCTGCAAGACTTGCGATCTGGCACCAGATATTCAGAAACGGTACTGCAGCAGCCGATGCTTGTGCCAAAAAAAGGTCTGCATGAAGCCCACTCCAGTGAGAGGCGCAGAGGATACAAGGTGCGAATGTGTGTATCTGCGCCTCCCTGTAAAACCAGGAAAATGCAATAAATCTATTACATTGACATTAGCAAAATCATTCACTTAAAATCGAAGTATGCATATTACATCCAGCAAAAGGGATGCGAGAAGCTTGCACCATTTGGCCTCAGATGTTAGCGGTGTGCAGTGCTCCTTATGGCTGTTTCCACTGGATGACAAGGAAGGTACAGATTCTGGTCTGGTTTCATTACATTTCCGAGCCATGAATATAGACGAATAATAGACGAGGGGAAAGGGAGGGAAAAGGGAGAAAAAAGGAGAAAGGGATGGGAATGGAAGCAAAAGCTGTTGAACTGTGCGAGAATCGGGGCGGGTGTGTGGAGTCACTACAGAGGAGGGTGGGTGTAGGAGGAATAACAGTGCGAGTTGGGGAGAATTTAACAGGTAAAGTGGCACATGAGAACGAGAGAAATATAAACACATGAGTCGCTTAGAGTGATTGAAAGAAAAAGTTGAAAGTCGTTTCCTAAATGTGAGGAATGAATGGACATAAGTCATCCAATCAGAAAAGAGAAATTAAAAAAATGCTTCAGAGGCTAGAATAGGGTGGAAAGTGTTTGAAAAAGAAGCAGAGAAAGGAGATAGACAGAAAGGCAATTCAAGCGTAAGGGGCTAAACCAAATCCCACTATGTATAGTGTGAGATGTTTTAATGTGTTAGTGACAATAGGTTTTTGACAGCTAGTTAAGACCTATAAATTGGGAAAATTAGAAAACAGAACATTGACTCGAAATGAAGGTTTGCCTATCTCCACTCCATTGAACTGCATTCTGAATAGTTTGGGCTCTTCTTCTAATGCTTAAAGAACCTCAAGGATTTCAAGGACCTTCTGTCATGCTCATGGCACTTTCCTGAAGTAGGCAAGTCTTCCATTAAAATCACCCACTTGCACTGCAAATTTGAAAGGTGTATATTATCTCATAGACACTGAATTCTACCACTGTGGTGGTGAACACATTCTTTTAAGAAAGAGACCGCATGGCTGATCAGGGTGAACACTACCATCTTCACAAAAGACTTCCATTCCCCAGGTTAGGTCTGTGTTGAGTTCCCTCCTTCCAGAAGGAATAATTCAGGGACATTCCCACTTTTTTTATTTCACTAAAACACTGTGTGACAGAGTGAGCTGGGTGTGTATCCCTGAAAGAGGACTCTGACCCCCAAACTGTCTAGTTAATAATCCTCCAGTACAACTCCCAAAAGTTGCAGCTTGCTCATCCCAGATCTCTATCTGCTAGCTCTTCTCCTCGTTTGACCCTTGGTAACCTTAGCTCACAAAACCTAGCCCCTCCCAGACATGATTCCTAAGAAGGTGGATGGTGCAGGGAGCGTACTTTGGGTATTGCAAACATTAATAGGTTTCGTCTTGAGGTCCGAAGCCAATGTCAAGGTACCCATTGGTTCTGGAAGTCTAGGTTGCATCTTCTCCTTTGCTTGCTTGTGCTCAACCCTGAGCTTTTTGCCCTGGCAAGCTCCGTGAATTGCATCCCCTCCTCACTAGCATTATGTACTGTGTGCATGAGTTCTTAATCCCAGAAGTATACCGTCCCTGAGTTTGAGAACATTACTGTCCCCAAGGTACTTGAGCCATATACTCTTATAGCAAAACAATATTCTGACCACGAGATTCTAGTCTATATCTACTCAGTTATTAGGCAGTGAGGTTGCGAAACATAACCATAAGTAGGCAGTGCTATATTTGTTTGTGTCACATGTGTATTAATCCTGAACACTGAATTCCTCCAGCCTAGATGACAGCCACCGTATCTAGCCAACCTACATTCTTCAGGATCATGTGCCTGACATGAGGGTAACTATCAATATCCGACTGGGCAGCAGCTCAACGAGACATATCCACTACCTAGTGTATTGCAATCCTTCTGCGTGGACAAAGAAAGTGTAGAAACTAGTATCTTTGAACCAATAACTGATTATGAATAGACATTGTAGTAGTTGACCCAGCGGTTCCCTCAGCAGTACGGGCTATGCCTGAAGCATCGAAATGCATGTTCTCTCCTCCATTCTTTCACATGCATCCACCATTCACTGGCTTAACTAAAGTAATGAGGACTCCCTCCCAAACTAAGCAGCTCTTGGGTTGCACATGATCTGTTTCAGAGATGTCCTATCTATGTAGTTCAGACTGCACTCTTCTTATTGGAGGAGGACTAAGACGGATTTGCATATGGTTGGGTCTAATCAGAGGTGACATGATGGGCAAAAGAACAACGTGCCATTGCCATTGATTTGACTTATTGCCCCTTTTGTGTGTCATATGCCAACTTTTTTAATTTATGTGTTGGTTTTGAAAATAGCAAAATTAATAGCTTTGTCAGTTACAATGTCAATAGTTTTAACTTTCGCAAATGTGACACCTATAGCATTTGTAATGCAATGTGTGTTGTATTTACGTGACTTAGATGTATTGATATTACAAATAACAATGGCTTTTAATTTTGTAAATTATTAATACTTAAATAAAAGTTATTGTAATTTATAATGGCAATAGCTTAAACGTTTGTAAATAAATTTTGTGAAGATTATGTTCAGTGTATTTTATTGTGACGAAAATCCAAGAACATTGCATTTGCACCTACACACACATATGTGTTGTAGCACTGAGTGGTGTGAGGGTGTGAGGGTGAGGGGGGGTGAGGGTGAGTGGGTGTGTGAGTGTGTGAGGGTGAGTGAGGGGGTGTGAGGGTGAGAGTGTGTGAGGGTGAGGGTGTGAGGCTGAGTGAGGGTGAGAGGGTTGTGAGGGGGGGTGAGGATGAGGGTGTGTGAGAGTGGGTGAGGGTGGGTGAGGGTGTGACGGTGGGTGAGGGTGAGGGTTTGTGAGGGTGAGAGGATGTGAGGGTGTGTGATGAATAAAAAAATATAAAATAAAATACATTTGTATGCGCTTGCACAATGGCAATACAAAAATGCTCAACGCATAATGGCATGTTTGCATAAAGCAGAAAGTAAGGTCAGACATCAGCGAAGTAGCCATCTTTAAAGCAATAGGGAAGCCCATTCTTGTGTTCAGAATGACCAATAAATATGCAAATAGTCTCAACTCAAATGCATAATATGTAAATTAACCTCATACATATTCATTGTGGTTAGCCTGAGAACCTGACTGGAATGTGCTACTCTGTTGCTCCGTGAACCTAGTTTTAAATTCCTACGAATGAGGTAAAAAAAGACATGAACAACTACGTGTCTGGTTTTTTCACAACAATTTGAATGTCAGCCAAGAATGCTGTGGAAATCTGCGGAGTGAAATGCTTCAGAATGTCTGCAGGCAAGACTCTAAAGGCCTTTGCGGATAGTTTTGCAAAGTCAGTAAATCTGTATTTTCCTGTACAGGATTTCATTACAAGTGCCAAACGCAGCGCGTGAGTTGGAATGGAACAGGACAGGATGCGGAAATGCACTTGTGCGAGAGAGAGGCAGGGAAGAGGAAGCAGCCGCGAGTGACCCGGAACAACCCTGGCGAGGCACAGAACCTGCTGCGTCATCTCTTTATGCACTGCTTCTGGGGTGGGCTGCAGTACTGGTACTGTGGTTCCTGTTTCACGGGGTGTCGGGTGGTGGCTGCAGTGGCGCGAGGCAAACAGATGCGCCCCACCCCAGAATGTGTGAAGGACTCCCCGCGTCTCAGACAGTTCAGAGATATTCATTGAGAATTTGATATTGAGCTAAAGTGTGTCCCCCACCCCCTCAGTGGTTGGGCCCCCCTGGAATGCTGGGGGAAGGGGGGGGGGGGTTTATGCCACAGGGGCCTGTGTTACGTCCCTGGGAAGCTTCAGTTCACTAACTTCAGTTCACTATCGTTCCCCGGCCCCGGCAACGCTTGGAAACTTCGCACCAGGAAAATTTGTCATCTGGATCTGGGAAACTCTTAGCCACTTCCATTGGTTCTGTACATAGCTGGCTACTGGGTGATTTGTTTAATTAGAAACACTAACTCTTTATGCCGGAATTGAACTATATGGCGCTAAAACCACACAACTTGCCCAGGCTGGCACAGTTGGCCGAGTAGGGGAGCTGGGATTACTCCCCGGCGTTGCTCTGGGAGTGCTGTCCATAACAAGGCAACTAGAGTTCTTGGAACATCGAACACGGAGCGCCTTTGCCTGTTCCTACTTTATGCAGCGTGCTCGCCTCTAGGAGCTGCGTGCGGCGAGGGCCATTGGGGAGATGGAAAGGTTTGTAGACGGGCCAGCAGATTAATGAGCCGGGCATTAAGTCTTGAGTAACCAGGAGCGGCGCATCCAGTTTGAGATGTTTATCTGAGAGTGAGGGATGACGTCATGAATCTCCAATACGTTTATAAGTGGGTCATGTCAAATGTTGGCAGAGGACAATGGTCGATATGTGCACCAATGTGGTTACAGCTCTTTGTATTCTGCTTATTTTCTTGGAAGATAAATATTCCTCTGAACAGAAAAAATGGTGGATCTGACTTTGCACACAGATAAACAGTGTGTTTTACCTCCCCCAGAGACAAAAAGCCGGGCTTTAAAAGTGGAGCGTGCGTGAGCGCCCGCCGAGGTTAAAGTGAAAGCACATATGTTTCCAATTAGACTGAAGTCGATGAAGGGGAAGACATTAGGAACAAGAGCAGCCGGGAAACTGAAAGTACGCCCGGCCACTGGCCCGAGGTTAAAGTGAAAGCACATATGTTTCCAATTAGACTGAAGTCGATGAAGGGGAAGACATTAGGAACAAGAGCGGCCGAGAAAGTGAAAGTACGGCCGGCCACCGGCCAGCCATGAATAATTAGGGGAGGAGAAGCCGCAGAGCACACGCTGGGAGAAGCCCTTTGATGTGGTGGCGGCCGTGAAAAAATGCAATTAGGAGGGAGGGAGGGAGGCTGATGCGCATGCTTGTTTGGTCACGTGATTCACGTGAACTCAAAGAAAAACACACGAAAAAACCCTTGGTTTCACGAGTATTTTGAGTACTTGAATTCTCGCCATTTTCCATTCATTCGGAATGGAAAAGGCGAGACCTAAAAATATAAATATTGCTAACCTTATGGTTCTATTTTGAGACAGTAATAAAGGCTCTTGCAGCACAAAACACCCCCACAACATTAACCAACAACATATGACCAACATTTTGTTGTGCACCTACATATTATCGGTTGGATCCTTACCAAGACAAGCCCAGTCACACCCAGTCCTATTTTGGAAAGTAACTGCCAGCATTTCTGGACATTGCTTTGGTCTTTAGTAGGGATTACTTGAGGAAATGTAATGATTACCAGCCGTAATGTTGAAGACTCTAATAGGAACAGCGGCAAAGTTAATCTTGCCACCGGGTGTTATTTTTGTGCTATTTAGTGCGGTGGTAATGATCATTTACCACCCAGAGTATTGCAGAACCCTTGCCCTACAGCAGCGGAACCGCTCAGCCCAGCTGGGAAGGCGCTCCACGACTGCAGATACACCTCAGGCTCCCCTTGGTACCTCAACTAAATGACGACAAAACAGCAATAAACCCATTCAAAAACTGAATTTGTGAATCATAACTAAGCCATATGGACTCCGATATCAGAATAAGGATGCCCTATCAACAATATTTTAGCACTAATCAGACCTTCGGGGAGAAAAATAATTTTACCAGCAAAGGTTGCGAATTGTGTTTAACAAAATGGCAGCTTGAGGAGCTATTCAATTAGCGGAAAGTGAGAGGCGGATATTCTAGCAGCCCTGCCAAGGAGGGCTGGGACCAGCCCGGAATCATGTGTCCTTCTCTGGAGGAAAATAATGAAAATCCATCTCTATTCTGCCATTTGCTTAATGGTGGAAGATAAGTGATTAGCAAATCTACAGCAAATGAACACCCATTTAGCCAGGTCTAAAACGGATTTACAGCTACATATTGTACAGACTGTACCATTTGGGACATATTTTGTTTGAAGGAGAGTGAATGGGAATTTTCCTAGGCAGTTACTTTGCAAAGCAGGCAAAAAAGCAGCTTTGAGAAAATTGCTTCTGAAAACTCTTAGGAATCTCCGAAAGGCATTTAGAAACGCCAAATGGTGGGGACTACAGAAAATAATGCGACAAAATACAATTATGACACCGTTTGTCCAACATGTACTCCAGCACCACGGTCCTGGCAATGTACAGAGATTTAATTTAGTGGTGTAGTATGTAGGTAGTTGGCGCAGGAGCAGTAGACCGCAGGAACTGAAAGGTAAGTGCGCAGGAGCATGCAGAAGGCATAGTGGGATGGATTTATGTCAAATTGTAAATGAAGGCCAGAGTAGCATTGCATACGTGCATCTTCACCGCTTTACACATACGTGTGGTGGGCCGTGGACGTCAACCTTCAGATGTGTGTTTCTCTTCAGAAGCCCGCTGGACTCCCTTTGTATAAGCTCAATCCCATGTAAAAGAAATGCATCTTGAATAACCCATGCCCACACAGAATGGTTTTTAGGGGGACAGGGGTATACAATACATACATCGCAATTCCACCACCAGAAAATTCGGAAGGATGCTTAAGAAGTGATCTACAGGGATGTCTTTGAAGTAAATTGAATTCCAGGGGTTGGCTGTACAGTTGCTGGCTTTAGGCAAGGTGTACTTGGAAATACTGACTAATTTGCTGTCTACGGTGCTCTGCATTGACTATCCAAAGAATATTAATATTTAGCATTAAGTGAGTACTGAATGGGTAAAGAATGCTATTTGTGGGTTAGTAATATCAGCGGGTGCTGCTGATGGATAACAGTCCTTTTGTATTGTATTTATAAGACATTCAATGAATGAAATAACTAAAAGACAAACCTTCTTTTTTGGACCAGTGGACCCCCCAAAAGATATCTGTGCAGTGGTTGGTCAACAGTCAACTTGAACGAGCAAAAATCAGGCGATAGATTTTAGGTACATCAAAAACGTTTTGCTTCTCCTAATAACCAGAACTTCAGACCCTTCTGCCTACAGCAGCCTAATTCTAAGGGGTGCTTCTGTGGACACCTTCTAAATAGGGTGGAACTAACGGTCTTTTTTAAAGCTACTCATTCAAAAATGCTTAGTAATGACATTAGTATGTAAGATGCAGAGATAATAAGAATGCTGCAATGATAACTTGATATTGTTCTGCGCTGGAGACCATTGTTTTGTCTTATGGGTATACCTAAATGTACATTTTTAATCACATAAAATTAATAACAATTTAATTAACAAAATACAAATTGAAATACATTATGTCTGGCATAAGAAGTCTAGCATGACAAGTGCATTATTACAGGAGCAAAAATGAACTGGACAAGCATCGGAATGGAATATCTGTAGCACCTGATGTGGGCGCTGCAGCCAAAAAATATATTAAAAACACTGTACTGATAGCACACAAAAATAACTGCCATAGACTACTTACAAAATGAATGTAACAGAGACAAGAGATATTCTTAACTAATACTAAACAGATTAATGCATAAAGCAGCCACATACAACTCGAAGAAATAGGAGTATTTGGCACTACAAAGAAACCACACATGCTTTGATGCATGCAGCCATCAGGCAACATGGAGGATCTGAAAAGCAATGCTAAGCAGGGAATTGAGCTCTTGCCATCCAAATATAGCAAAAGAGGGGTGGTAACTACTAGGTAACCTACTCGTTATTATAATTAGTACCTTCTGCTATACATACCACTAAATGTAAATGGAAGAAAATGAACAATGCAGCCATTAGCATTAAAAGGTTTAGCAGCAATCCTGGTGGTGTGCTCATAAATGGGTTGCACATTGCACATTATGGAGTTGCCTTCTGAATAGGCCATAGCAGGGTGGGTCTATGTACCCTTATGCTGTGACGAACAAGGTAGTGCAATGGTTCTTAACCTATGGTCCGGAGACCCCTGGGAATCTGAAAGCCTACTCAGGGGGTCAAATGAAATAACATTAAGACATTAATAAAATGTATATAAATAAAGAAGCAAAATATATAATGGCCAATGGTAAACGTAAAGGAATTTAAATTGGAGGGTAAAAATTAAGTTAATATCCTCAAATTGATTCGCGGGGAGCAGTACAAGTGCATCAAACAGAATATGGTATGAACATTGAGTGGCCTCAATCGAAATTAGAAAATCTCCAACCTTCCTATTAAAATGTTTATTATTTTTAAATTTATTTGTGAATTGAATAAAATATATAATCATTTGTGCATTTGTTTGATGATTGCTTGTTTCTGTATATTTGTGTGTGATGTTTTTGGTTCATGGAGATTAAGGAGAAGAGTTCTCCCAATATAATTTGAGGTCCAGAGGGGGGAGAGGAAAAAACAACAGCGAAAGAGTACCTCTGACAGACCTAAATAATTTTTACAGTGATAATCTTCACAAAACCTTCAAAAAGGATGCTATATATCTGAAGGAGACATTGAATTTATTCAAAATTATTATTTTTATTATTTTTTCTCATTTTTTCATTCATTCTATTTTGCTTATAATAAATACATAACATTTTCTTTACATACAAAAATAGAGTGACATGTTCTGTTTGATCAATCTAAGCAAAACTTAACTAGACATAAGAGAAAGAACCCCAAGCAATATATCTTATCCTCATTTCATTCATTCCATCAGGCATACTACTACACTCACTACCAAGTCTAAAAGAACAGAATACTATTCACTTTTTCATTTTTTTAACAAATTGTTGCTTCTTTCGCTTTACATATGTCAGAAAATGTTTTCAATGTGGGGGTCTTTGAAGCAACAATTTGTCAAAAAAATGAAAAAGTGAATAGTTTTCAGGACTTCTCTCTCGAAGTGAACTCATAGGGGTCTCTTAAGAATAATTCACTGTTTGTCTTATGTTTCTTGTTAATTATGTCTATTCTGTTCTTTGTTCGCCCCCGCCATTCGTTCCGGGGCTTGTCACGCGGCACGCTTCGGCCTTTCTATTTGCATACTCACCAGCTGCCTCTCATAGACGCTCCTTGTAAGAATACTGCACCTCCGCCCATACCACAGAGAGGCTGTTGGGTGTAAGGGGGTAACACTGAGCAAGGTCCAGCTCCCAAGGTGCTGAAGCACTGGGCTGTTAGATACTTTCTTAAATTTTTCACGTGCACTCAGGGAGTGCATGTGTCTGCAGTGCCTCCCCCCCCCCCCTCACTCTCTGTTTTTGTTTTTAACCCACCTCCACCTTCCGTTGTTTCTAAACCCTAGTCCTCCTTCCACGTTCCCTTGTTTGTAACCCACCCTCCGTTTAAACCACCACCCCATTTCCACTGTCCTTTATGTTTCAATCAATCAATCAATCATAACACTTGTATAGCGCGCTACTCTCCCGGGAGGGTCTCAAGGCACTTGGGGGAGGGGGTCGGCTACTGCTCGAACAGCCAGGTCTTGAGTTGTCTCCTGAAGGCGAGATGGTCCTGGGTCAGTCGAAGGTGGATGGGGAGGGAGTTCCATGTCTTGGCCGCCAGGTAGGAGAAGGTAAACCAAATCCCACAATGTAAAGTGTGAGATGTTTTAATGTGTTAGTAACAATAGGTTTTTGACAGCTAGTTAAGACCTATACATTGGGGAAAGTAGAAAAACAGAACATTTACTCGAAATGAAGGTTTGCCAATCTCCACTCCATTGAACTGCATTCTGAATAGGTTGGGCTCTTCGTCTAATGCTTAAACAACCTCAAGGATTTCAAGGGCCTTCTGTCATGCTCATGGCACTTTCCTGAAGTATGCAAGTCTTCCATTGAAATCACCCACTTGCACTGCAAATTTGACAGGTGTATATTATCTCACAGACTCTGAATTCTACCACTGTGGCGGTGAACACATTCTTTTAAGAAAGAGAACGCATGGCTGATCAGGGTGAACACGACCATCTTCACAAAAGACTTCCATTCCCCAGGTAAGGTCTGTGTTGAGTTCCCTCCTTCCAGAAGGAATAATTCAGGGACAATCCCACTTTTTTTATTTCACTAAAACACTGTGTGAGAGAGTGAGCTGGGGGTGTATCCCTGAAAGAGGACTCTGATCCCCACACTGTCTAGTTAATAATCCTCCAGTACATCTCCCAAAATCTGCAGCTTGCTCATCCCAGATCTCTATCTGCTAGCTCTTCTCCTCGTTTGACCCTTGGTAACCTTAGCTCACAAAACCTAGCCCCTCCCAGACAGGCTTCCTAAGAAGGTGGATGGGGCAGGGAGCGTACTTTGGATACTGCAAACATTTATAGGTTTCGTCTTGAGGGCTGAAGCCAATGTCAAGGTCCCCATTGGTTCTGGAAGTCTAGGTTGCATCTTCTCCTTTGCTTGCTTGTGCTCAACCCTGAGCTTTTTGCCGTGGCAAGATCCGTGAATTGCATCGCCTCCTCACTTGCATTATGTACTGTGTGCATGGGTTCTTAATCCCAGAAGCATACCGTCCCTGAGTTTGAGAACATTACTGTCCCCAAGGTACTTGAGCCCCCTACTCTTATAGCAAAACAACATTCTGACCACGAGATTCTAGTCTATATCTATTCAGTTATTAGGCAGTTAGGTTGCGAAACATACCCATAAGTAGGCAGTGCTGTATTTGTTTGTGTCACGTGTGTAGTAATCCTGAACACTGAATTCCTCCAGCCTAGATGACAACCACCGTATCTAGCCAAGCTACATTCTTCAGGATCATGTGCCTGACATGAGGGTAACTATCAATATCCAACTGGGCAGCAGCTCAACAAGACATATCCACTACCAAATGTATTGCAATCCTTCTGCGTGGACAAAGAAAGTGTAGAAACTAGTATCTTTGAACCAATAACTCATTATGATTAGACGTTGTAGTAGGTAACCCAGCTGTTCCCTCAGCAGTACGGGCTATGCCTGAAGCGTGGAAATGCATGTTCTCTCCTCCATTCTTTCACATACATCCACCATTCACTGACTTAACTAAAGTAATGTGGACTCCCTCCCAAACTAAGCCAGCTCTTGGGTTGCACATGATCTGGTTCAGAGATGACCTATCTATGTAGTTCAGACTGCACTCATCTTATTGGAGGAGGACTAAGACTGATTTGCATATGGTTGGGTCTAATCAGAGGTGACATGATGGGCAAAAGAACAACGTGCCATTGCCATTGACTTGACTTATTGCCCCTTTTGTGTGTCATATGCCAACAATTAAAAAATATAAATAGTGATAACCTTATGGTTCTATTTTGAGACAGTAATAAAGGCCCTTGCAGCACAAAACACCCCCACAACATTAACCAACAACATATGACCAACATTTTGTTGTGCACCTACATATTATCGGTTGGATCCTTACCAAGACAAGCCAGTCACACCCAGTCCTATTTTGGAAAGTAACTGCCAGCATTTCTGGACATTGCTTTGGTCTTTATCAGGGATTACTTGAGGAAATGTAATGATTACCAGCCGTAATATTGAAGACTCTAATAGGAACAGCGGCAAAGTTAATCTTGCCACCGGGTGTTATTTTTGTGCTATTTAGTGCGGCGGTAATGATCATTTACCACCCACAGTATTGCAGAACCCTTGCCCTACAGCAGCGGAACCGCTCAGCCCAGCTGGGAAGGCGCTCCACGACTCCGCAGAGACACCTCAGGCTCCCCTTGGTACCTCAACTAAATGACGACAAAACAGCAATAAACCCATTCAAAAACTGAATTTGTGAATCATAACTAAGCCATATGGACTCCGATATCAGAATAAGGATGCCCTATCAACAATATTTCAGCACTAATCAGACCTTCGGGGAGAAAAATAATTTTACCAGCAAAGGTTGCGAATTGTGTTTAACAAAATGGCTGCTTGAGGAGCCATTCAATTAGCGGAAAGTGAGAGGCGGATATTCTAGCAGCCCTGCCAAGGAGGGCAGGGACCAGCCCGGAATCATGTGTCCTTCTCTGGAGGAAAATAATGAAAATCCATATCTATTCTGCCATTTGCTTAATGGTGGAAGATAAGTGATTAGCAAATCTACAGCAAATGAACACCCATTTAGGCAGGTCTTAAACGGATTTACAGCTACATATTGTACAGACTGTACCATTTGGGACATCTTTTGTTTGAAGGAAAGTGAATGGGAATTTTCCTAGGCAGTTACATTGCAAAGCAGGCAAAAAAAAGCAGCTTTGAGAAAATTGCTTCTGAAAAATCTTAGGAATCTCCGTAAGGCATTTAGAAACGCCAAATGGTGACCACTACAGAAAATAATGCAACAAAATACAATTCTGACACCGTTTGTCCAACATGTACTACAGCACCATGGTCCTGGCAATGTACAGAGATTTAATTTAGTGGTGTAGTGTGTAGGTAGTTAGTGCAGGAGCAGTAGACCGCAGTGTAGAAAAAGGTAGGGCCGATGTCGACCAAGAACCTTTAAGTATTGCCCGGCGTTAACCGCCTCTCATACCACTCGAATCTATCAAACAAAGAGGCAGGCGCTGGAGACTGGAAGGCAGGAAACAGGAGTTTATTCCGACGGAGCAGAACACATCAAATCAGACAACAGGGTATCTTCTCGAGGTGCTCTAACCGCATCTCTGAGGCCTCGCCTCTTATACACAGGTTTACGGCTTTATTACATGAAACATATCTTTGTCAACACTTTGATGTACGGAAAGACATCCTCGGAATCCCCGCTTCAAGCCCGCTCCCACACACATTTACAGTAGAAGTCCCCACCCCGGTTTCAGCAGGTGATGACTGTCCCGCAGCTGGATATTCCGCCGATTCCCGGAATGTGTGCGGCTGATCGGATCTCATGGGGTGGGGGCTTTGATCAGTGGTAGATCCTTTGATGAGAGAAGCTTCCTACTGTATGGGTGCAATAAACTGTATCCGCAGGGCCAGGTGGCGGCCTGGGAACAGGCAGGACAATCGGGCACAGAAAAAAGGGGGGTTCATCAAAGGGATGCATGATCATGAAAGGGATGGAGGGAGGTGTTGGTTGGGCACGGGATGTGGATCCGAGGCAGGGCTGCGCTGAAAGGGAGGTTTATGGCCCAGGCATGTGAGAGCGGGGGCTGTCAGCGTGCGGGGGATTGCTTACGAGGTTAGAGGGAGAGAGAGAGATGCGTTGGCTATCGGCAGTGGGCAGAGAGGCCATGGCATTCAAAATGGCTGCTACTTACGCGCACATATGAGCCTGAAATGCGACAAGATGGCGCCGATAATGTTGATGTCGCAAACTAGATTTTAACTGCAGGAATTGAAAGGTAAGTGCGCAGGAGCATGCAGAAGGCATAGTGGGATGGATTTATGTCAAATTGTAAATGAAGGCCAGAGTAGCATTGCATATGTACATCTTCACCGCTTTACGCATAAGTGTGGTGGGCCGTGGAAGTCAGGGATGTGTGTTTCTCTTCAGAAGCCCACTGAACTCCCTTCGTATAAGCTCGATCCCATGTTAAAGAAATGCATCTTGAATAACCCATGCCCACACAGAATGGGTTTTAGGGGTACAGGGGTATACAATACATACATCGGAATTCCACTACCAGAAAATTCGGAAGGATGCTCAAGAAGTGATCTACAGGGATGTCTTTGAAGTAAATTGAATTCCAGGGGTTAGTAGTACAGTTGCTGGCTTTAGGCAAGGTGTACTGGGAAATACTGACTAATTTGCTGTCTACGGTGCTCTGCATTGACTATCCAAAGAAAATTAATATTTAGCATTAAATGAGTATTGAATGGGTAAAGAATGCTATTTGTGGGTTAGTAATATCAGCGGGTGCTGTTGATGGATAACAGTCCTATTGTATTGTATTTATAAGGCATTCAATTAATGAAATAACTAAAAGACAAACCTTCTTTTTTGGACCAGTGGACCTCAACAGTCAACTTGAACGAGCAAAAATCAGGCGATAGGTTTTAGGTACATCAAAAACGTTGTGCTTCTAATAACCAGAACTTTAGACCCTTCTGTCTACAGCAGCCTAATTCTAAGGGGTGCTTCTGTGGACACCTTCTAAATAGGGTAGAACTCACGGTCTTTTTTAAACCTACTCATTGAAAAATGCTTAGTAATGACATGAGTATGTAAGATGTAGAGACAATAAGAATGCTGCAATGATAACTTGATATTGATCTGCGCTGGAAAACATTGTTTTGTCTTATGGGTATACCTAAATGTACAATTTTAGTCACATAAAATTAATAACAATTTAAAAAACAAAATACGAATCCAAATACATTATGTCTGGCATAAGAAGTCTGGCATGACAAGTGCATTATTACAGGGGCAAAAATGAACTGGACAAGCATCGGAATGGAATATCTGTAGCACCTGATGTGGGCGCTGCAGCCCAAAAAAATATATAAAAAACACTGTACAGATAGCACACAAAAATAACTGCCATAGACTACTTACAAAATGAAAGTAACAGAGACAAGAGATATTCTTAACTAATACTAAATAGATTAATGCATAAAGCAGCCACATACAACTCGAAGAAATAGGAGTATTTGGCACTACAAAGAAACCACACATGCTTTGATGCATGCAGCCATCAGGCAACATGTAGGATCTGAAAAGCAATGCTAAGCAGGGAATTGAGCTCTTGCCATCCAAATATAGCAAAAGAGGGGTGGTAACTACTAGCTAACCTACTCGTTATTATAATTAGTACCTTCTGCTATACATACCACTAAATGTAAATGGAAGAAAATGAACAATGCAGCCATTAGCATTAAAAGGTGTAGCAGCAATCCTGGTGGTGTGCTCATAAATGGGTTGCACATTGCACATTATGGAGTTGCCTTCTGAATAGGCCATAGCAGGGTGTGTCTATGTACCCTTATGCTGTGACAAACAAGGTAGTGCAATGGTTCTTAACCTGTGGTCCGGAGATCCCTGGGGATCTGAAAGCCTACTTAGGGGGTCAAATTAAATAACATTAAGACATTAATAAAATGTATATAAATAAAGAAGCAAAATATATAATGGCCGATGGTAAACGTAAAGGAATTTAAATTGGAGGGTAAAAATTAAGTTAATATCCTCAAATTGATTCGCGGGGAGCAGTACAAGTGCATCAAACAGAATATGGTATGAACATTGAGTGGCCTCAATTGAAATTAGAAAATCTCCAACCTTCCTATTCAAATGTTTATTATTTTTAAATGTATTTGTGAATTGAATAAAATATATAATCATTTGTGCATTTGTTTGATGAATGCTTGTTTCTGTATATTTTTGTGTGATGTTTTTGGTTCGAAAATGCTTAGGCTGCCGTCTCCGCCTTCCAGTAACGACTCACAGAGGGGCCCCGGATTCCAATAATGATTCAGTGTGGCTCCCTACGTTCCAGTAATGATTAAGCCGGGGTCCACAGAAGTTATAATGTTAAGAACCACTGACATAGGGTGTTTCATTTCCTGGACACAGGAGTCCATTGGCCCGCACCATCCATTTGTGTAAGTGGCAAACCCTAAAGAGTGGGAGCTCTAACATTCAAATAGAAAATAACAATGGGCCCCTTGTACTAATTACTGGTTGCAAAAATCTACTTGCAGTTTGAGACCAGTATTTTTGAACCCAGTAAAGAATGTAATGAACCGAGCTATGTACTAATAGGTCAGTTCGCTAAATTCAGATTTGGAGGTGGTTATAATCTATCCTATCTCATGACTATTAATGAGATAGGTGACAAATTGAGACTCACTGTGATTGATGAGAATCACATGGATGGTGGCCTGCAAGAATCAGAAGACCACTAAGTCTGCTTACATTTCTATAAAGTAAACCTCCCCCAACCCCTTCTTTCCTTTCCCCATACTGTCTTTGAGACACATTTGAAGTTTGCTTAGGTCTGGCCTTTGAAGGAGCTCGATTAGTCTTGCATTGATTTTTCCCCTCAAAAAACCACTCATAGTATACATACATTGAGGGGCTTTTGGTCAGCGTTTTCATTGGTTGGTCTGTTTAAATGTCATTTGCTTATTGGTTCCACCTACCACAGTATACACCATGGGGCAATGGATCAGCTTATCTAACCCATTGTCTCCCTTCACTTGAGCGATTGCACAAAGCTTGTGTACATTCTTCACACCTGCCTCAAACAGTCCTGTACTCTTGAGTGTCAAAGCTGATTGATAGTGTATTATTTATGTTTCATATTACCTTTACATACTGGCAGTTAATTTTGTCTGCATTTCGGGTGTCGAATCAGACAGTGATTTATTTTCCATCTCCTTTTTAGGTCAAGCCTGAGCTAGCGCGCATACGCTTCTCTGCGAGGCTTCTTGTAATCAGTCTAATCTTTTCTGTGTGGGTCTGACTCCCCCCACGCATTTGGTTGGCTGTTGCTTGTGTCATTTTCTTTTTGTAGCCTGTAAATGGCTAAAGGCGGGCGCATGTCCCACCTTTTTGTCAAATGCTCACTCCCACAGCGTTTTGCTTGCGGAAGTGAGCTAGCGCGCGCTGCATTCCTCGTCGTGAATCAGGTCACTAATTCAAGACAGTGTGGTCGCTTTCGCTTTAGCGGCCATGCTTGTTATATTTTCTTCACAATGCTGTTGAAAAGATGGTGTTAAGTTTAGAACAGCAGAGACATTGGTCAATGCCATAAACAAAGCTGCTCTGCCGCACATAAGATTTACAACTATTTACGACATGACAGCCATGCACTGCCTCTGCTATAAAGGCTACAACTTCTTCCGCTCCCGAGGGTGGTCCATGGACCCCTCACCCCTGCTGTCTCTCGGTCTGGCAGCTGCTGTTTCTGCAGCCGGTGAAGCTCACTTTACGAATGCCATTTTCCAGACCCCGGCAGTCATTTCCCACACCCCGCACTCGACAGCAAAACAGTACTCAGCAAACATCTATACAGCTTAGAGTAACAGTAGCAAAGCAGCTGAGTGATTATTTACAGGGCAGTGGAGCCAAAAATCTAGCTCTAGTGTAGTTTCTTCTGGAGCAGGAGCAAGCAGAGAAACATGCTTTACATTAAAAAGGAAGGTGCATTGATATGCCGGACATTACATCCACATACGACGGCGGGAAGGTGGCAGTCTGTCCTTTGTGCACTCAAGAAGTCGATGCACACTCCCACCCAGGAAGTAGAGTCCCCTTGGCACACAACTTTTTTGTGGCCAGTAAGTTGGGTATTTAAAGAACAAAACTTGGCTGCCATTGTAAACGCCACCGGAATCAGGTTACAGGAGAAACGCTGTTACTTCATGGTGAGTGTACACACGGGCTTTTGAGCTCCTTGAATCGACATCATGCTTTAGTTTTGTCCTGACATCGATCTGGGTTTAAGGACCATGAGAGTTTATTTAACTCCCCACACATGAACTTTTTCACGGTCTTCCGACCCCTGTTCCCACTGTAAACAGGCACAGCAACCAAGTTCGCTTCACCTGCAACTTCACATGTTTTTAATTTCTTTTGCCTCATGGTTCTTGATGCACACAAATTGTTTATGGCCGATGAATTGCCCATTAATATCATTTGAACCCCATTTCTACAGACACACAAACTGGAATCTTCATATCTCGTTTTATTATTTTTTTTTATTTAACTCACCTCACGGCTTGTTACACACCAGTGGAGTGGTGTGGCTCACTGGTTAGAGGCGGCAGACCCGGAAGCAGAGAACGGCCTGGGACCAGGGTTCAATTCCCGACGTGGCAGGGTCATGGACCAGGGTCAGCGGACTCGATAATTCTCGCCTCGGTGCCTACTCTAACCAGGGATCACACTCGGCAACTCTGGGCATTAGCTTGCCTCCTCTCCACAACGGCCCTCACATTCGCCGGGGATGCCTGGTTTCACCTTGGAGATACCCAGTAGGGACCATCTCACAGGGATAGCCAGGACGGGTTGGCCAGCGGTCCACAGCGCCACGACGCCTCAGGGCAGCAGTGTGCTTTACAAGACACATAAATTTTTACATTTACCACGCTCAGTTCACGGCTCTAGGATTCAGCCATTTACATATTAACCGGAGTTATCTAGTACATCGATTCACCTGTGCAATGAATGTTCACATGCACTTTCTTTCCGTTTCTATTCTTCACGACGACACAACTTTATTCTTGTTGATACACCCATAGAGGATGTTCTGTAGATGGTTCTTTCACCTGTTTAATTCAACTGAAACTAGATGCACTTGTTGACTCAATTTTTCAGGATTTTCACCAAGTTACCAGAATGATTATTTATAGCGACTCACTATCAATTAATTGATCTTTTACTTGTGTTGTTAGAAAACACCAGCTACTTGCCGAGTGTGCTCTCATTGCACTTTCTTGAAAATGCTGTGTGTGTCCTGGCTGTAAATGGCGTCCTCTTGGTGGCCGCTCATCTGCAGACTTAGCGGTCAAAATGAAACTGGGCATTGAAGCACTTGTGCATTGAACTGAAATTATACAGAAAGTTCCTTGTGTACAAGCACGATTATGAAATCTTAAGGGAGCTTAATGAATATTATGAATGCTTGTTTGCTGCCACCTATGCTTTGTTCGCCCCAGCCATTCGTTCCCAGGCTTGCCACGCGCCACGCTTCCGCCTTCCTATTTGCATACTCACCAGCTGCCTCTTGTAAGAATACTGCACCTCCGCCCAGGCCACAGAGAGGCTGTTGGATGTACGGGGGTAACACTGAGCAAGGTGCAGCTCCCAAGCTGCCGAAGCACTGAGATGTTAGATACTTTCTTAATTTTTCACGTGCACTCAGGGAGTGCATGCGCCTGCAGTGCCTCTCCCTCACCCCCACTCTCTGTTTTTGTTTTTAACCCACTTCCCAACGTTCCCTTGTTTCTAACACCCCCTCCGTTTCAACCACCACCCCATTTCCACTGTCCTTTATGTTTCCTGCCGGCCTCCCTCATGGAGCTTGGTTATCACCCCATCTATTCCTAGGTGGGCATTTGTGCATTTTTGAAAACACCATAGAAGGCACTTTGCTGCAAACTGGATCAGAAGGAGAACCTCCAGTGGAATCGTTCAGGTGGAACACTACTCGCACTGGATTGCTTGGCATCAAAGCACACTGTTTTCTGGCGTTGACTGCAGTTTCAACTGAGCCGCAAAAGATTTTGGAAGGTGTACGCTGTTTACAAGTTTAGGTTATCAAAAACATAAGAACAGGTTTCAAGAAATTCATCAAATATTTGCATTGTGTTCCACTGCCGGATACATAATTATGGGATGCCGCTCATGCTTGCTTTACACCAGCCATTTGTTCCTGGGCTTGTCACGCCCCAGGCTTCTGCCTTCTTGTCTTGCTCTGATAAAGATTCCATGTGAGAAAACTGCGCCTCCACCTCTGCCACACACAGCCTGTTAGATTTAAGGGTGTAGCACTGAGCAAGTTACAGCTCCCAAGGTGTTGCAGCACTGGGATGTTAGGTGAAGGGTATGCAGGCAGACTTCACCTCTTATGTGAGCAGCTTTTCAAAATGTAGTTCTGACAGTAATCACACTCCTTTGAGCACAGAGCATTATGAACACTATAATGAGGGACACAAGCCACTTCACTTGAATTGAATATAAGCATCCGTCCAGCATTTATTAATGAGGCCTTCCTGGATCGCGGAATAGATTGTCTTTCATGTACTCACCACTCTTGACTCTCTTAATACTATAGGTGGGCGTGCCAACAAATGAACAGAACGCAAACCAGACACAAGCTAAGGGTCTGGCTCGGATCTTAGAGCCCTTGCTTGAGGCGAGCATTGAAAATGCTTGCTGGGTATAGCACTGAACAAAAACCACATAAAATAGGATAAAGTCTCTCCAAAAATTCTAAAATGTTAACTAATAAAAAAATAGAACAGATAAAGCCAATAGATCTTGCTTAGATCAAACCTTTTGGCTTTGCCAATGCTTTTTTAATGAGTCTCTAAGCTGCAGAAAAATGATATAAATAAATGTGTATCTCAGTTTCAAATGAGTGTATGCTACATTGTATTGCTTATGTCAGTTTCCTTAGTCACAATGTTTTCCTTCTAACACACTAGTGAAGCTTTATCTTAAAATATCTTACTTCCGATGTGCTCACATGTGGATAGAGTTACAGCAAACAAATGATGGACGGAATGCTGACAAAGCAAACATTCTCCCTCAGTCAAAAGATCCGGGTTAACTCCATTGTTCTTTTGCCCACTACGCCACCCCAGTTTGGACCCAGCCATTTGCAAATCAGTCTTGACCCTGTGCCCCATGGGAACAGTCACACCGAACTGCCAGACCAGGTCCTCCCTGGACCGGAAACAAGCATCCTGGAACCAGTTTCAGGGTATGTCACCCTTCATCAGCCAGGCTAAATTGAATCCAGTGGCACAGTGAGCCAGGGACCCACGTCTGGGCATACCCATTACACTTAGGGCAAAAAGTGTTACAGCAAACAAATGATGGACGGAATGCTGACAATGCAACCATTCTCCCCCGTCAAAAGATCTGGGTTAAGTCCATTGCTGGTCAAGACCTTCAACGCAGCTGTTTGCTGCAAAATACCATCTACATGGGTAGAATCTATAATTGTCCCTATCTATAAGAAAGGTGACCGGGGCGATGCCAAAAATTATCGACCAATATCCTTACTGGACTCATCTGTTAAAGTCATGAGTCGGGTCCTTCTAGTCAGATTAGAGGAATGGGCAGAGACAAATGAGATTCTAACCAATTGTCAGTTTGGGTTCAGAAAAGGCCGTGGCACCATTGAGCAGTGCTTGAACCTAGAACTTTTGGTAGGGAAATATACCCAGGCCAAAAATGGGTCACTTTATTTATGCTTTGCTGACCTAAGCAGTGCTTTTGATATGGTAGACCACGCTATATTATGGGCCAAACTGATCGAAATGGGAGCTCCCGAAGGTATAGTTTACTTTTTGGCCCGCCTGTACGAAAAACTTAGCACCAGTGTACGGTATGGACCTAATGGGGAGTGTACGAGTAAGTTTAGGATCGGGAGGGGAATTAGGCAGGGGTGTGTTTTAGCACCCCTACTTTTTACACTCTTCATAAATGAGGTGGATTCTGCTCTGCAGACAGTTACGGCCGACGTCCCTAGAGTGAACAATCTTAACATCCCTGTGTTACTCTATGCGGACGACACAGTGCTGCTGTCCAGGACCCCCCTGGGTCTTCAACGCTTGATGGACAGATTTGTGCTGTTCATCAAAGACAGGAAACTGGTGATTAATAAGTCAAAAACCTATGTGATGGAGTGCGGGCCCGGACGAGCTAAAATGAAAGTCAACTCTCATTATTTTATAGAAGGTGAACTGGTCCAAAAAGTTGACAATTTCTGCTACTTGGGGATCACTTTTTCAAAAGATGGTAGTTGGGATATTGAACATAAAGCGGTCAAAACAAAGATGATTAGGAGTGCTAATGGGGTTTTTGTATTTGCCAAGAAGTTGGGGAATAGACGCATTAAGGATATGTTAAAAAATTTCCAATCTAGATGCCTTTCTGCGGCCCTTTATGGGGCTGGGGTATGGGGTGTGTCATCAGCCGGGAGTCTACAGGTGGAGGAGAATAATTTCCTGAAAAGGCTCCTGTGTCTACCCAAATCTACCTCAAATAACTTGGTCCAAAAGGAAACAGGGACTCAATTCCTGAACGACTTGATTATGTTAAGACCCCTATTGTTATGGCGCTCTGTTTGGCTGAATGAAGGCACCTCATTGAATAGAGCCATTATCGAGGATTGCCTCTCTTTGGACCAGCACCTAAGGATCCCCTGAATTAAATATAGTATCGATTGTTTTCAAAAAGGTTTTCGGTTTCAATGTGATCAATGATCGATACTGTGTCTCTGATATCTCCAAGTCTAATTTGAAAATTACTTTTTTGAATTATTGTTTAAAGAAACGTGCTTTAGAGGAATCTAAACTGTCCACATGTAAGCTGTACAATAGCATGAATGATTTTACTGGGTTTCACCCATACCTGACACAGGTGACCAGAGCTTTGCACCAGTTTGTACTAACCAGAATGAGGATGGGAACGGTACATTTACTGGTTGCGTGTCCTAATATAAAAGTGCGCCCTACTGGACCCTGTGCTTGTGGTAACAAGGCAGAACAGAGCACTACGCACTTTCTTTTATCATGCCAGTTGTATGGTGAACTAAGGAAACCCTTTTTAAAGCCAATTTTGAAAAGATTTGGAGTAAGAACAATTACTGACTCTGTGAAACTGCTTATTAATCTGCATCATCCGGACATTTGCTTTTTCACGGCTACTTTCCTGCTTAAGGCAATTGGTGCCAGGAAGAGTATGTGTTTTTAATTATTTTAATTATTTATTCCACCCCCCTCTGGATAATTAATGTATTATGTTTTTCTTTTTAACCTATGAAATGTTTGAATTTGTAATTGTGTGTGCTTTTATGGACATGTTTTTTATGTTCCAAATAAAGCTTTATGAATTGAATTGAATTAACGAGTCTCTAAGCTGCAGAAAAATGATATAAATAAATGTGTATCTCAGTTTCAAATGAGTGTATGCTACATTGTATTGCTTATGTCAGTTTCCTTAGTCACAATGTTTTCCTTCTAACACACTAGTGAAGCTTTATCTTAAAATATCTTACTTCCGATGTGCTCACATGTGGATAGAGTTACAGCAAACAAATGATGGACGGAATGCTGACAAAGCAAACATTCTCCCCCAGTCAAAAGATCTGGGTTAAATCCATTGTTCTTTGCCCACTATGCCACCCCAGTTTGGACCCAGCCATATGCAAATCAGTCTTGATTCTGTGCCCCATGGGAACAGTCAGACCGAACTGCCAGACCAGGTCCTCCCTGGACCGGAAACAAGCATCCTGGAACCAGTTTCAGGGTATGTCACCCTTCATCAGCTAGGCTAAATTGAATCCAGTGGCACAGTGAGCCAGGGACCCACGTCTGGGCATACCCATTACACTTAGGGCAAAAAGTGTTACAGCACACAAATGATGGACGGAATGCTGACAATGCAAACATTCTCCCCCGTCAAAAGATCTGGGTTAAATCCATTGTTCTTTTGCCCACTATGCCACCCCAGTTTGGACCCAGCCATATGCAAATCAGTCTTGACCCTGTGCCCCATGTGAACAGTTCAGGCCGAACTGCCAGGTCAGGTCCTCCCTGGACTGGAAACAAGCATCGTAGGACCGGTTTCTCTTTAGGTCACCCTTCATCAGCCAGGCTAGCTTGAATCCAGTGGCACAGTGAGCAAGGGACCCATGTCTGGGCATACCCATCCCAGACATGGATAGAGGCACATCACTAAAACACATGGGTGGGATGCAATGTTGAGCTGGTTTTTGGCCTTTTTGCAGTCACATTTTCACTGACTGAGTGCGAACATCTTTAATTTGGCTTGTGGCGCTCTCGGACCACTTTAAGGCATCCGAAAGGTAAAATTAATCAAACATTCTTCCTTGCAACTTGAAAGGTTTGTTCAGCTGCAATGCTTGAGCTAGAGTTCAGCCGCCAAAGTAAACTGTGTGGCAAAAATAAACGTGTGCATTCCATCACATTTAAAATGGTGTGTTTCAGACTACTTTTACAATTTCAGTACTTACTTTAAAAGGTAGACTACATTTTGGGTAAAACAACCCACAGTCCCCCAAATCATGTAAACCGACATCTCTAAGTAAAGGGCATCTCTTCAGTAACCTCTTATAAGGTCCCAAAAGCAAGACCTTTTGGCTATGCCAATGCTTGTTAAAGTTGGTGTTAAAATCTGTCATTGTAACACTGTGGCTGCATGCAATTTGGGTGCTTTATTAGGTGGGGATTTAGACGTGCTTTTGCCCAAATAGTAATAATCACCTGCATTAAACAAGTGAAAGTAAAAAAAAAGAAAAACATAACTTTTAATTCACTTGCTGATCAGCAAATATTTTATTAAAAAAATTATTGCAAGTGTACAGCAGCCACTTTGGGTGGCAGCATATTTTCATGTTCAATCTGTTTGCAATAAAAATTAAAAAAAGATAACCATTGAATTAGCTTCTTAAGCCTAGACCTATTGGTGTTGTCAGTGCTTGATGTAAATTACTGCGCTGGAAGAGGTGGGCGGGCTTCCCCTCTAATCTCATTCTCTCTCTGTCTCCAGCTTTTTCCCTCCTACCATAATCCTTCGTACTCTACCTCCTTCCAATTTTCTCCTTCTTGCCTCTTGCTCTTTCTAGTATGGGCCCCCCCAGTCCCTTCTTTTACTAATTTTTAGGTCTCGGGCCTAGCCTACACACTGCGTAAGCAGTGTGGGCGGAGCCCAGAGTCCTTTTCTCTGCGTTTTGGAAATGGACCTTACATTCCACAACGCTCGTACCTTTGTGGAATCCAAGGTCCAATGTCATTGGCCTTGGGGTGTGTGCTGTTTCTAAACAGAATACGCAATAGGCCATAGGCGGTCGCGTAGCTCCGCATATGGCCTACTGGTGTCTATTACGCGCACCAGAAGGCCATATATCTTCAATTATCGCAGCCGTCAGTGCAGCGGTAATTGAAGACATATGCCCGCTCGCGGGGGTTTTTTTTTTTTTAACAAAATGGTTTCCAGACGAAGTCGGAAGAGAGCCATCTGCATTAAGTAATGTTATTTCAGGGCACATCTCCGGGCCCTGCTGATAACGCTTTCTGATCTGTGGCCGAACTGATTCCCCATGCGCCGAGCACGATCCGCTGTTTTATGTGGAGACCGAGAGAAAATGTTCCCCTTCACACAGCCTTTTCTTTTTCCATTGTGGCAGGCTGTCTAGTACCTGACTCTGGGGGGATGGGAGAATAAAGGAACGCGAAACAACCGAGGCGTGCCAAACACGAGATCTTGCAACAGCCGGGTTGATGCGCGGAGCATGTTTGCAGCTCTGAAGGTTAAACCAGCAATACTGTATTGGTGTGCTATACTTCTGCGCATGCGTATACTGAAACAGCACAACTAGCATTCATTCTCGTGTTCGAGTAATGAAAGGAAGGCAGCCCTTTCTTAGAAATGCCAAGCCTACACCCAACCTAAGAATGAAGGATTAAGTAGGCCTATGGTTGCAGGGTGCGTTGCCTTGACAACCGCAAAGCTAGGCTTCCTAGGCTAAATGGGGCACTGTGCGCATCCTCTGATAACAGGAATTGTTTGACAGGAACATTTTCTAAAGTCACAATCAATTTCGGCAGTATTTTATATAGCAGTGCGTCTGTATTTTGAGACATACCATGTAAAATGTGTATTATGGCCCATTTATACCATTGTGGGTTTCTGCTGCACGCCTTACACTGCTGCACGCCTCACACTGCTGCACCTCTCACACTGCTGCACGCCACACCCTGCTGCACGCCACACCCTCCTGCATGCTGCACGCCACACCCTGCTGCAAGCCACACCCTGCTGCATGCCACACCCTGCTGCACGCCACACCCTGCCGCACGCCTCACACTGCTGCACGCCTCACACTGCTGCACGCCTCACACTGCTGCACAGCACACCCTGCTGCACGCCACACCCTGCTGCACGCCACACCCTGCTGCGCGCCACACCCTGCTGCACGCCACACCCTGCTGCACGCCACACACTGCTGCACAACACACACTGCTGCACAACACACACTGCTGCACGACACACACTGCTGCACGCCTTACACTGCTGCACGCCTCACACTGCTGCACGCCTTACACTGCTGAATGTCTCACACTGCTGCACGCCTCACACTGCTGCACGTCTCACACTGCTGCACGCCACACATTGCTGCACGCCACACACTGCTGCACGCCACACACTGCTACACGCCACATTTTGAGACATACCATGTAAAATGTGTATTATGGCCCATTTATACCATTGTGGGTTTCTTCTGCACGCCTTACACTGCTGCACGCCTCACACTGCTGCATGCCTCACACTGCTGCACGCTGCACGCCACACCCTGCTGCACGCCACACCCTGCTGCATGCCACACCCTGCTGACACTTCCACCCTGTGGCAAACGCTAAGGGTGCCCCTAGGATAGAATTCTACTGATTACTTTGGATCCTAGTTGTGCAACCCGCTATAAATAACTAACCACAGGCTTGGTTGACAGGCAGGCATTTTATTCCATCTCCTCCGCCTGTCCCTTGGTTTCATAGTCCGATGGACTGGTCACACATTTGCTTTATGCACTAATTGTTTGCACTGTATATAATTGCAATTCATGTTGATCACTGAATTTTGTATTGTTTTGGTGTGTCTTGCTTATTCGTTTTGCTTGATTCATTGTTGTAAGTATTGTACATTTGTAAAATCTGTATATTTGTAGATATTGTTACCATGAATTCACTGTCGTAACAGTTGTTTTGTTTGTGTTTGTGTCTTTGAATCCTTGATAACTTGAGTCAAAAAAGAAAATAAATTTGCTTTGGGATTCAAACCCTGTGGTCACGTGGTATATATTGACTACGCGGCCGAAATATGTTTTGTTAATTTTCCTGTCCAGCCACCTTGTTCTGTTTTCCCTGTTGTCGAGATCCGGGCTGGGCAGACGTTGGATCCAAAACCTTCACTGTTCCACACCCTGCTGCACGGCACACCCTGCTGCACACCACACTCTGCTGCACGCCTCACCCTGCTGCACGCCACACCCTGCTGCACGCCACACCCTGCTGCACGCCACACCCTGCTGCTGTTTGCCACACCCTGCTGCGCGCCACACCCTGCTGCACGCCACACCCTGCTGCACGCCACGCACTGCTGCATGCCACACACTGCTGCACGGTGCACACCTCACACTGCTGCATGCCTCACACTGCTGCACGCCTCACACTGCTGCACGCCTCACCCTGCTGAACGCCTCACCCTGCTGCACGCCACCCCCTGCTGCACACCACACCCTGCTGCACGCTACACACTGATGCACGCCACACACTGCTGCACGCCACACACTGCTGCACGGTGCACGCCTCACACTGCTGCATGCCTCACACTGCTGCACGCCTCACACTGCGGCACGCCTCACCCTGCTGAACGCCTCACCCTGCTGCACGCCTCACCCTGCTGCACGCCACACCCTGCTGCACGCCACACCATGCTGCACGCCACACACTGATGCACGCCACACACTGCTGCACGCCACACACTGCTGCACGCCACACACTGCTGCACGCCTCACACTGCTGCACGCCTCACACTGCTGCACGCCTCACACTGCTGCACGCCTCACTCTGCTGCATGCCTCACACTGCTGCACGCCTCACTCTGCTGCACGCCTCACACTACTGCACGCCTCACACTGCTGCACGCCTCACACTGCTGCACGCCTCACACTGCTGCATGCGTCACACTGCTGCATGCCTCACTCTGCTGCACGCCTCACTCTGCTGCACGCCTCACACTGCTGCACGCCTCACACTGCTGCACGCCTCACACTGCTGCACGCCTCACACTGCTGCACGCCTCACTCTGCTGCACGCCTCACACTGCTGCATGCCTCACACTGGTGCACGCCTCACACTGGTGCACGCCTCACATTGCTGCACGCTTCACACTGCTGCACGCCTCACACTGCTGCACGCCACACACTGCTGCACGCCACATCCACAACACACACAACACCACACACACACACACACACACACCACCAAACACCCACCACCTTTCAGTGCTACTTCTTACATTATTCTCTGTCTCAACACAAACACATGCAAAGGTCCCTGCTTGGGCAACAGGCTGCGTTCCTTCTTAGTTAAAGCAGCGACTTGTGAGTATGCAGGGTAATCAGCTTTTCACCAAGCTCACACACACCACCAGCCGTCACTGCACACTTTCACCAGGCACACACACACCACCAACCATCAGTGCACACTTTCACCAGGCATACACACACCACCAGCCTTAAGTGCACGCTTTCACCAGGCACACACCACCACCCGTCAGTGCACGCTTCCACCAGGCACGCACACCAACACCCATCAGTACACACATCAATTGTTACTGAATCCACAATTAACTATTGTAGCAATAGCAGTATTGCAAACTTTACTTTTAAACATAATCATCTAAAGCTCAGCATGCTACCATTGCAACAATTCCAATCCAACCCACATAATTCTATTACACACCACATACACACACTCCAGAACACATGGCAAAGACATTGCTATTTACAATGCCATTTTCTCTAACTCAAATAAATCCGAGACCTATTGCATTTATAATGCTTGTTTAAATCTGCTTTACCCTCCCTTATTCTCATCCTTTTAAGATCTGGTGTTACTCAAGATCCTTTGATTTTATTCAAAAATGTATAATAACTTATTTATAGGTGCTTTGGCCAGCCCTCTTCAGCCATTGGGGTGCTATTGTGTCTGTCACATTTTTCCCACCAACTTCATCATACAGCATGGGGCAGACTTTCACCCAGAACACATCCCCACACAAAGTAGTTCCCGTGGACTTCTATGGTAATGTGTTCTTTTTGAGACCCAAAAATGTTTTTTATTTTAACCAATGTTTTTTTTCAGATTGATGATGGCCTGTCCATAACTTTATAGTTTTGCAAAAAATGTGATAAAACAAACATTGACCAAGCCAAAGGCTGGCAGCCAGTGCCAGACCTACTGGCTTGGCCAATGCTCGTTGCATTTTTTGTGGGGTGTCTCATCCTTAACCCCATTCACCCTCTTAACCCTTCCCCGACTGAACCTTCCTTCTTTGTTATCGCTTTACCTTTTCCCACTTCACCTTTAAAACTACTATCCTTTCCCCTACCCGGGAACCCCCATGTGTTTAACAATGCATTTCTTCCTTTATAAACAGTTTTTTCACCATTTCTCTAAAGATTTTTAGATGTTGCTTTTTCCCCCATTATTTTGCATTTTCCAATAAATTGGGTTTCCGTCATGTTGTTTTTTAGACATGGGCTTCTATTTTATTGTTCCCTCTAATCATATTCTACAGCTATTGGGAGACCACATTTCCTGACACCCATACTCAGCCCTCATATTATTATCATTATTATGATAATGGCAGTTTATATAGCAGAATGATTACGCCATTACAGAGTGTCCCAGCGCTGAATTCCATTCAAAGGCTAAAATCGTAATTGAGAGGGAGGCGATAGGACTTTGAGGGGCATATTATCAAGACAGGTTATAAAATTATCGCCGCTTTAGCGGCAGAAAACTGCTGCTAAAACGGCGATAATGGGCTTGATAATATGCTCGATGGAATTCGGATTGAAGCCCATGTTAGATGTGAAGGACATCTAACATGGGCTTCAATTGGAATTCCATAGAGCATATTATCAATCCCATTATCGCCGTTTTAGCTGCATCTTTCTGCCGGTAAAGCGGCGATAATTGTAACGCCTGTCTTGATAATATACCCGAAGATTTTTTCTAAACAGCCAAGTTTTGAGTTGTTGTTGAGTGTTGAGATATTGACTCAGAAAGTTAATCGTAACACAAGGAAGAATGTATCTGGTCACAAATAGGTACCATCCCCAAGTTAAGCCTCAGAACTCGTATGCCGGCATGCTCTGTGATAATACTATTCAACAGTAGTTGATAGCCACATCACTTGCCAGCGTGTCACTGCAGTATGTCGTGGGCTAACTGCTAGGGGGAGTTTGGGGGTTACATGGGCAACAACATGGTATACAATTATTTGTGGGCTAACAAATGGAGCAAGCATGCAGGCAAAACGAATTTTTCAATGTAGTCGTTGCCTAAGAACACAAAATGAATGGCCATCACAGTGGCACTGCAAAAATGTGAACAAATCTCAGATACACAGAAGATGTATTTATTTTTTTAACAGCAGTGACAGAAATAAAAGGAAGAGCGGCATACCTGACTCAAGATGCCAGGAATCCTACTGTAGCTGTTTATCATTCCTAAACCTCTTTGGCTTCCTTCTAAACCCAAACAACTCCCTCCTTTCTTCCATCCATATCCAGATCCGTAGTAAGGGGGATACACATTGTAATTTTTTTTTTTTTTTTTTTTGTACACTTCTATAGCGCACGGCCACTCCACTGGAGTATCCCGGCGCTTTGACGAAGACTCCCAACCGAAAGATGGGGAAAAAAACATAACACCAAAAGGGCATACAGACAAAAAACAGCCTCAAAGATTACGGGAAGAGCCAAGTCTTAAGGGCCTTGCGGAAAGACAGAAGACTGGAAGTCTGTCTTAAGGAGATTGGAAGATCATTCCATGCATGAGGGGCTAAGTGCCGAAAAGACCGGCCTCCTACTCTTGCCCGTTTGATAGTGGGAACACTCATTTTTGATAAGGACGAGGATCTAAGAGATCTGAGAGGGGTATACCAAGACAGTCGTTTGGAGATATATTTGGGGCCTATGCCATGCAAGGCCTTGAAAGTCGTGGTCAGTGTTTTAAATAAAATCCTTTTTGCAACTGGTAGCCAATGCAATGTGGCGAGAAGATCCGTGGCTCTGGCTTTCCTTGGAAGGCCAAAAATGGCTCGGGCTGCAGAATTCTGGGCGATTTGCAAACGCCTGACCAGGTATTTGGGAAGTCCCAGAAACAGAATGTTTGCATAATCCAGCCTGGAGCAGATCAGTGCCTGGACAATAATTTTTCTGTGCTGGATAGAGACTAGGGGGAGAAATTTGCGAAGCATCCGCAGGATGCCGAAACATTTCCCAGTGAGAGATGAAATATGTGGTCCGAAAGATAGCTTGTTGTCAATCACCACTCCCAGATTTTTGGCTTTCTCAGAAGAACTAGTGGGAGGGGACATGTCTTTCGGCCACCAGGTTTTCCAATCGGGTTCAGATGTACAGCCAAAGAAGAGCAACTCCGACTTGTCGGCGTTGCACTTCAGCCTGTGGCATCCAAACCACTCAAAAATAGCACTCAAACATCCGTTGACCTGGCCACCATCAAACTGACCATCTCTGTTACTTACAAAGAGAAGCTGGGTGTCATCAGCATAGCTGACAATCCGGGCGCCAAAAGACTCCGCCGTCACCGCCAGGGGGGCCATAAAGATGTTAAACAGGAGGGGGCTTAAGATGGAACCTTGCGGGACCCCCACTTCAAGCGGTGACATTTCAGCAGAGAAAGGTGGCGCCCAGATTGTCTGCCGGCGGTCGGCTAAGAAGGACTTAAGCCAGTTCCACACCGTTCCCCGCAGACCGAAGTCCCAGAGTCTGGAGAGAAGAAGTGCGTGGGGAACGGTGTCGAAAGCCGCCGACAGATCCAGCATAATCAGTACCACTTTTTTACCAGCATCCAACTCCTCCCTGATGGCATCTGTGACTTCAAGGAGCGCGGTCTCCGTGCTGAAATTTGCACGGAAACCGGATTGAGTACCATGCAACAGACCCCTTTCTTCGATAAAATTGGAAAGAGATCTGTGGGCAAACCTTTCTGTCACTTTCGCCAGAGCAGGGAGTAAAGAGATGGGTCTGTAGTTTGCATGAACTGCAGGGTCGAGCGCCGTTTTTTTTATAAGTGGTAAGATCATGGCACTCTTCCAAGCTTTGGGAACTATCCCGGAAGAGAGTGACAGATTCAAGATGGGGTTTATCAAGTCATTAAGAACAGGTGCCATATTTGCTAGACACTTGGCAGGGCAAGGATCCTGTGGAGATCCGGATTTGAGACTTGTCAGAATAGCAAGAGAACTCTCTAGATCTAATGGGGGAAAATTGGACAGAAAGGGGCCATGATCTGGCAGGGGACATCCCAGACTTGTCGTATGCTGCTGGAAAGTGGCCTGGAGGGAAGATTGAATAGAGGTAATTTTCTGTACAAAATAGACAGCTAATTCCTTCAACCAAGTTTCGGAGTGAACATGGGTCAGAGTGTAAGCAGAGGGAGAGGTGAAGTCTTTAACCACCCTAAAAATTTCCTTGCTAGAATGCTCCGCTTCATTGATTCTGGATTCTAGATAGGATTTTTTACCTTCCCAAATTAATTTATGGTAGGCCCGAGTCTGCGTCTTAAAATTTAACCTCTCAGAAAGATCATAGGATCGCCTCCATGCTCTTTCTGCTTTCTTGAGATCTTGTCGTGCTTTTTTTAGGTGAGGGGTAAACCAAGGAGCAGATGTTCTCTTGTCTGCAGAAGTATGTTTCTTGGCTGGAAACAAGCTCTCTAGACGGTCTGTGAGCCAATTATGGAAGAGATCGATGTACTCCTCTACATTGTTAGAGGTGGGACACGGGAAGCTAGTTAGAACATTTGATAGCATCTCTCTAGTAAGAAGATGGAAAGGTTTGGAGAGAGGCTTTAGCGACCCTACTGGTTGGGACCGTGATGGAGCCATGACAGAGATGGAGAAAGTGATGAGAAAATGATCTGACCACAAAACTGGCATGGGAGGGTCGACACAGATAGGAACGGTAGAAAAAATCTGGTCAAGCGTGTGGCCTTTATTATGAGACGGTCCTGCCACATAAGGAGATAGGCCAAACACGGAAGTAATATCTAGCAGTTTTAGGGTGTCCGGATCTAAACTATTATCCATATGGATATTTAAGTCACCTAATAAAATGCAATGATTAGACCTAAGGCATGGTATTGATAGGGCTGTAATGAAGATACGAGATTACAGATCAGAGCCGACTGAGATTAGAGCAGAGGTCCCCGCAAACCTCGAGAGAGCAGACACTTACATTTCTATTCAGTGAAATATAAAGTTTCACAGTGTTCAAACTACTTTTGACTTTTTGTGTTTTTTTACATCTCATACGAAATTCTGTAAGAAACATTCAATATTAGCACCTATGAAAAAAACAAAAAAACAAGGGGCTATTGACCGCAAGCAAACAAGTGCACGAGCGTACCAAAGTGTGTTCAGCACTTAGACAAACTGAGTACTGGTCAAAAGAGAGCGTCAAATCCCCTAATGTAGGGTAACCAACCGTCCGTAAATTTCACGGACCCTCCGTAATTTGGACCTCACGTCCGTTGTCCATGAGTATCCCTTTTATGGACGCCTTTTGTCCGTAATTTTGGCCATCACAGGGAGCAGCACTGCTCCCCTGTGAGAGGCCTCACCCCTCCTCATGGAGCCAACTTGCACTCCTCCTAGAGCACAAGAGCAGCCCCACTCGCCCATTGTCATTCTGTATGCGGCTGATTGCCCTATAGAGAATGTCAATGGGGCAGTCTGGGGTGTGACAGCATGTGGTGGCCTCCTCCTGCCTCAGTGTACAGCAGGGCATTCTGTTAGATAAAAGGTTAAACAGACATGCTGCAATGTTACAAAACAGTTTACATAAAGAAGCCTGTGAAACAAGTTAAAAAGAACAGGTTATGTTCTTTCACTGTGCATCATTTTAGAACTGAAGTATTTTCAATATTATATTCAACAAAGCCATAGTTACTGCTTTTCTATTTTAAGCAAATAACAACCATTGACAAAGCCAATAGTACAGGCTTGTTGTTCGTGTAATGATACTTGCTGTATTATATATCTGGATGCAATGACAGAAACAACAAAATACCAGTCACGCAGAACACTATGCTAACCACAGATTTTTAGCCTAGGTGTTTTAAACCATACCCTTAATTACATCGAACACCCCCTTTGAAGAGACCCCCCAGTTTTGTTACACCACTTAAAGCCCTGAAAACAATACCATGTCACAGTCACCTCACGTCCTGGCACAGTGCATCATGCCTGACTCATGACTTCTAGTTTTCAGATTGCCTATGTGCAGGGGCAGAGTGAACCCTCCACCCTCTCCACCCCCACTCCTTACTTTAGGAACTACAGCAAGGTGAAGTTCTTGATGGGCCTCTTCTGTCTGCAACTCTGTAGACAAAGGCTCAGCTCATAATGTGAAAAAAGGCGGGTGAGTAAATAAGTGAGGAATGTGTGAATGGCTGGATGGATTAGTGAAAGAATTAATGGATGAATGAAAGGGTGAATGGATAGATAATGAAAGAAAGGATGGATGGATGAGTGAATGAGTGGAAGTATGGCTAAGAGAAAAGGTAAGTAGATGGATGTATGGGTGGAAGGGTAGATGGATGGGTAAACAGGTGTATAGGTGTGTGAAAGGATGGATGGATGGATGAGTGAAAGGGTAGATGATGGGCGAGTGAATGGGTGGATGGATGAGTGAAAGGATGGAGGGATTGATGAATTGATAAGTGAAAGGGTGGAGGAATGGATAAGTGAAAGGGTGGATGTAAGGATTGATGAGTGAGTGAGGGTGTAGATGGACAAAAGGATGGATAGATGAGTGAAGAAGTGAATGGATGGATGAGAGAACGGATGGATGAGTAATAGGGTCAATGGATGGATTCATGAAAGGATGAGTAGATGGGTGGGTGGGTGTAAGGATGGATGGTAAGTGACAGGGGAATGGAGAGAGAAAGGGAGGATGAATGACTAAAAGGGTGAATGGGTGGAAGAATAAGTGACTGAGTGGATGGATGAGTAAGTGAAAGGATGGCTGGATGGGTAAAGGGGAAATGGCTGGATAGATGAATGAATAGATAGATGAGTGGAAGAGTGGATGGGTGCCTGTAGAAATGGATGGGGTGAAAGGGTGGGTGGATGAATAATGGATGGATGAGTGAAAGTGTGGATGGAGGGATGGATGAGTGAAATGATGGATGGAAGGATACATGGTGGATAGGTTTGCAAATGGTTAAATATGTTTGGATATAGATGGGCACATACATGGAAGGACAGAATGAATGGTGAAAGACTGAATGATATATAAAAGAATGATTACACCTTGTAGCGCCAATTATCTTAAGTAACATTTCCTATACGTTCACTTTCACATTTTTATGAGTCATGGTCTCTATATAATGTGTGTGTGTGATGTAACACACTCTGACACCCTGCCCTACATACTTGGGATGAGTAACACTATAAAAGAAATTAAATACACATGAGAGACGGTCTATGTGAAGATGAGGGGCACCATTGGAGGGTGGTAGCAAGGCCGGACTGACCAACCGGGCATCAAGCGTTTCCCTGGGAGGCTGGAAAGGGGGGTGAGCGGTTTTGTTACTTGGGGGCTGGCACTGCAAAGTTCCTTCTATATCTAGTAGTTTTCAATCAACAATAAAAGCAGCCTCACTTGTATTCAGGTGTGGTTCACCATCGTCTGGTGACTAATGTACATGCTGGAGCGAGATGCGCGTTTTGAATCGTCTATGGTAGCAAACAGCAGCCATACTGAAAAAAACTGAAGTGCACGATTGTCTCAACCTAATATAAACTTATTTTGACTTGTACTTAAGTGGTGGTCTATTTACTTGCGCGACCTCCTCTGACGCGGAAGTTTTGTCCTGAATTTTGACCTTTTGTCCTGAATTTTTGTCCTGAATTTTGACCCTTTTTCCTGAATTTTTACACTCGCCGTCCTGAATTTGCACCCATGCCAGTCGGCCACCCTACCCTAATGTCACCCATCCAGATCCGCATGTGTAGCCAGGCTGCGCCATTTTAACCTTGAATTGAACTCATGCGTTGGCAGCGAGTTTCTTTCCGGGTGTCAAAGTGTAAACATCGCCGTGGGCGTGAAATGTGTGTCGAATGCGAGCGAGTGCCAGTTATCTGCTCTGGTATGGTATTACGCAAGGCACGTTTGTTTTCCTTTGTTACCAGGTACTTTAATCAACATTCCTGGGTGACATTGAATAAAAACTTCCAATATCCTTTTACTTTTTTTTAGAATGGTAGACCAAAACACATAGGTTGTTTTAGGTGATAGAAAAAAAAAGCTGAACAATAGTGTTATTTTGCAGGCGCCTGGCTGTCAAGTCTCCACTGCAGTAAATATAAATATTTTTTGCAGATACACTTATTTTTCTCATATTACACATTTCTAAGTGTAGCCATGCATTTTCTGGAAACCACCTGTGATTAAACAGGCCATTAGCAACAAGATCTCACCAGCAAAATGTCGTAGAAATAATTGGTTCTATTTCCACTTATTGGTGTAGGTAGATTAGATGTGAGAATGTGAACACGACAAGGCCAATGGGTCTGGCTTGAGTATAGCAAAACCTGCAAACAAGTGCGCATTTGCGTATGCCAGTGTCGCCATGCCCAGGAGATATTAAAGATAAACCAGTTGGCATTGAGATGTTGATATAGCTATATATATAGCCATCCACTAAAAAGTGGCTAACAAAGACACTCAATACAGTGAATCTGGACAGATGACGTTTCTTTTTTTTTTTTTTTTTAAATGTTCACGTCCTTTTATTTCAAACGATTTACAAGAAGACATTAATTTAAAAAAAAAATGGATTACACTCATTTCCCTTGCACGAGGTTGTTTCAAATTTGTGAATAGAATATAGTAAATTTGTTACATTTATAAGATGCAAAACAGAAGTATCTGATAATGAGCAGAGATGTCAACGAGCGGAAGCCCGAGTGGGATCCGGCTGCACACAGACTGCACTTCCGATTATCACTCGTTGAAATCGGTGCACCGTGACAGACAGACAGGAGGTGGCGCTACGGAGACAACATTGAATATCGAAAAGGAGAGCAATTAGCGAATTCCAACCTAAAGAGCTTGCAAAGATTATTTATACTAGGAGCGTTGGCCTTTAAGAACAAAAATAGAAATCATAGATTTTAAAAAAAGTAAAATAAACAAACCGCCCGAACAGGGACTTGAACCCTGGACCCTCAGATTAAAAGCCTGATGCTCTACGGACTGAGCTATCAGGGCTCGTTCTTTTTTTTTTATTTCAGTAATTTTTTATTGAAAATAAAGAGGTATTTACATGGTACAGGGTGAATCACATGGGGAAAAGGAAAGAAAAAAGCACCGGCGGGGGGGGGGGGAGTGAAGCAATGTCTAGATTGGCTTAAATTAGTTTGGCTCTTGACAGTCCATTCTACAGTTTGTTTCATCTTCTTCTCGCCGTTCTTGCACGTTTCCAGTTTCCCCCCATGCCCCCTTGCAACCTGTCTGGTTATCTTTCCGCACCCCTCTTGGTGTGAGGAGATAGAAGATCAAAAGAAGAAAGGTGTAGGAGTAGAGAGAGACATAGGCGCATTATGTTGTTGAGTAGGATGCATGTGTGGATTCTGCAGTATTGTCTGGTCTGGGTGTTTAGGGTGGCTTATGAGAGGACAAGTAGTTGTCTAGTGACAGCCATATCTCGCTCTTTTTCCCTGAGTTCGTTTGGCTGTTGGTCGTTATGGTGTCGGCTCCTCTTAGGAAAATGACCCAGTTGAACCAAGCTTTAAAGGTGGCTTTTGCTGTGTCCTTCCAGTTGTTCAACACCATTTTGACCGCTGCTGTGAGCAGGAGGTCAATCAGGTCTCTGTCATTTTCGGATGTTATGGAAGGGTCAGTGTATCCCAGAATTAGGTGGTGAAAGTCCATTGATAGTGTGGCTCCTGTTACGTCATTGATTAGAGTGTTTATGGAGTTCCAGAACTTCTTTGTTTTGGCGCAGTGGAAGAGGAGGTGTGCCAGGTCTCCCTTCTGCATGTTGCAGTTCCAGCAGGAGTCGGTCTCTCTTATACCCATGGTGGCTAGACGTGCTGGGGTCCAGTAGGCCCTGTGTACTAGCCAGAATTTTGTCTGATCGAGGGTCGTTGTCACCTTCCTCCTTGATGTGGAGGACCATAAATCTGCCCTTTCCTTCTCGCTTAGCTCTCTCCCTGCCGCTTCTTCCCATTGGCTTAAAGTTCTGTTATTTAATTTGGAGGTTTTGGGGGTCATGGCTCTGTATATGTGCGCTATCTGGTGTCCTGTGATGTTCAGGCTGTTAGCGTATTGTGTTATTGATGGGGTGAGCGTGTTTATGTTGGCTTTGGCTATTGCCACTCTTATTTTAAGGAAGTTATAGAGCTCTATGGTGTCGAAATTGTATTGTTGTCTGAGTTTGTCAAACGCTGTCTGAGTCTCTTTCTCCTGTAGCTGGCTCACCGTTGTTATGCCGTGCCGGTACCAAGTGTGCATATCCAGTGTTTTATCCCTATACTTAATTCTAGGGTTGTGCCAGAGCGACTCTAGCTGAGTTTGTCTGACGCTAATGTCTAGTAGTTTGTCTAATTTTAGTAGGGCCAGTCGTGTGTTCCTAAGGATTGCGTTCTGTTTGATCGCGGGGTGTTTTGTCGCTGTGAGTAGTGCCACGGGTTCCATTCCCCCTAGTAGTCTCCGCTCTAGGGAGAGCCAGGCCGGGGTGTAATCCCTCTTTGGTGATATCCAGTGCAGACCCTGTGCTGCCAAGCAGGCTGTTTGAAAGGTTCTAAAGTTCGTTATGTTCAGACCTCCTAGAGCCTTGGGAAGTCTGAGTTTCTGAAGGCTGATTCTAGGTTTCTCCCCTCTCCATAGAAATGTGTTTAGTAGTTTTTCCAGTTTCTTGTGAAAGTCAGGTGTGTTGGTTAGTGGTAGCATGTTGAGCGTGTAGTTGACCATAGGGGTGACCATCATTTTGATGGTCTCAACCCTTCCCCACCATGTAGTAAATCTTGGTGACCATCCCTCTAGTTTCTCCCTTATTTTGTGTAAGATTGCTTGTTCGTTCTGGTCTACTGTGGTCCGCAAGTCTCTCTCGAACAGGAGGCCCAGGTACTTAATGGCTTTCTTCTGCCATGTTAGACCTGAGGTCCCCAGTACAGTCTTGTTGGTGTGTATATTCAGTGGTTTGCATTCAGATTTCTCTCTGTTAAGTTTGTATCCTGACACTTGCGCAAACTGATCTATGGTGTCCATTAGTGCTTTAATGGATCTATCAGGGTCCTCTGTTACAATGAGGACATCGTCCGCATACGCTGCTAATTTGAAGGATTCTCCCTCTATAGGTTTGCCTCTGATGTCATGCTCAGTAGGGGTTCAATCGCTAGTAGGAAGAGGCCTGGAGATAGCGGGCAACCCTGCCTCGTCCCTCTTTTGAGATCTAGTAGCTCCGATGTGCCTCCATTCACTACCACGCGGGCTTTGGGTTCATTGTACAGTGCCATTACCATCTTTCTATAGTGTTGGCCTAGTCCGAATTTTTGCATACATTGGTCTAAGTAAGGCCATGACACTCTGTCGAATGCTTTTTCTGCATCAAGGGCTATCATGACCGCCGCGTTGTTGCTTTTGGCCGCGTGGTTGATTACGTGGCATAGCAATCTTGTATTGTCCTGGGACATCCTGTTCTTCAGGTATCCCACTTGCGAGCAGTGTATGAGGGATGGAAGGTATGTGTTGAGCCTGGTAGCAAGGATCTTGGCGTATATTTTACAGTCAACATTGATAAGTGAGATTGGCCTGTAGTTTTTCGGATGTTGTGTATCTTTGCCTTCTTTTGGGATCACTATAATGTTGGCTTCGGCCACCGACGGCGTCATGCGGCCTTTATGTATACAGTTCGCGAAGACTGATGTCATCGCTGGCCTGAGTGCTGTGATGTAGTGTTTGTAGAACTTGGCTGTGAACCCGTCAGGCCCAGGGGCTTTTTTATCTTTCAGGCTTTTGACTGCTCTCTCTATCTCATCTCCAGTTATTTCTGAGTCTAGTATTTCCTTCTGTGTTTCTGACAGTGTTGGAGTTGTGATGCTCCCCAGTAGCTCCTTCCCCCCATCTGCCTTTAGCGTTTCGTCTTTTTTGTATAGCTGTGCATAAAAGTCTCTGAAAGTGTCCAGTATTCCTTTGTTCGATGTGTGTGATTTGTTTGTGCTGTCCCTGACTGCTGTTATTGTGTGCTGCCTCTGCTTGCCCTTGAGGTATGCCGCAAGTGCCTTCCCTGCTCTGTTGGCCGAGCACAGGTTTATTGCTCTATACTTGTTAATCCAGGTTCCTGCCCTCTCACTAAGGATCCTGTTTAATTCATACTTTTTCTTTGTTAGGGTTGTGAGGGTGTTCCTGTCCTCTAGATTGATTATGTGACCTGCTTCTAGTCTTTTGATTTCGCTTTCTAGGTCGATTATCCTTTTGTTTCTTTCTTTGTTCTATCTTCCTTTGATGTTCATTATGGTCCCTCTTACAGTAGCTTTCATTGCGTCCCATAATGTCTCTCTTCCTATGTCTGCTGTGTCATTGTTTGTGAGGTAGTCCTTAAGGGCAAGTTCTATTTCAGTACTGCTGCTGATGTTTTTGAGGAGGTCATCGTCAAACCTCCATCTTCGTGTAGGGTGCTCGTTGTGTCTGCCTGTTAGAGTTAGGCAGATGTGAGAGTGGTCTGAGATCGCTCTTGGGCCTATCTTCGTGTGCTCTATGAGGTGTGTGTGAGTGTCTGAAATTAGTATATAGTCGATCCTGCTGTATGAGTTGTGTGGATTTGAGTAAAAGGTATATTCCCTCTAAGCATGGGCGAATTTTGCGAATCTGGCGTTCGCGAATTTTGCAAATTTGCGAACTCGCAATCCGCAAAATCCGCGAATTCTCGCGAATCTGCGGATTTTTTTTTTTGTGTTCGCAAGGATTTCTGCCAGTTCGCGAGGGTTTTGTACCAGTTCGCAATTGCGAACTTACATGTCGGCTCGCAACGGTCACAATTATGTTGTTTCTACGTCTGGTTCATCATCACAGGTTCCCAGAACCCTCTGTTTCACCCCTGCCACACTCTGTTTCACCCATGCCATCCTCTGGTGCATCAATGCCACCCTCTGGTTCATCATCACTGTAGATTATGGGGGGGAAAAGCAAGCACACCTGCCTGCTTCAACTGACATGAATTAATTTGGGGTTGATTTATTAATGTGTCACTGTTTTAAAATTCCAGTCTGGCACCTGCTTCCTTATCTGTAATTTGCTTTCTGTTGCAGTGCAATTTTTTTTCCAGGACCTTTGTGGCCTACTTGTAGCTATTCTATGAGCTTGCTGTGAGGGTCAGAGCAGGGTCATATAATTGTTGCAACTAGCAACTGAACTCTGGAGGGGCCCTTGTCAGGAAGCACTACAGGGAATGGTTACTAATGATGAGTTTGAACTTTTGAACCTGCTGAATGCTTTTTTTGTGTTCGCAGGATTTCTGCCAGTTCGCAAGGATTTCTGCCAGTTCGCGAGGGTTTTGTACCAGTTCGCAATTGCGAACTTACATGTCGGCTCGCAACGGTCACGATTATTTTGTTTCTACATTTGGTTCATCATCACAGGTTCCCAGAACCCTCTGTTTCACCCCTGCCACCCTCTGTTTCACCCATGCCATCCTCTGGTGCTTCAATGCCACCCTCTGGTTCATCATCACTGTAGATTATGGGGGGGAAAAGCAAGCACACCTGCCTGCTTCAACTGACATGAATTAATTTGGGGTTGATTTATTAATGTGTCACTGTTTTAAAATTCCAGTCTGGCACCTGCTTCCTTATCTGTAATTTGCTTTCTGTTGCAGTGCAATTTTTTTTTCCAGAACCTTTGTGGCCTACTTGTAGCTATTCTATGAGCCTGCTGTGAGGGTCAGAGCAGGGTCATATAATTGTTGCAAATAGCAACTGAACTCTGGAGGGGCCCTTGTCAGGAAGCACTACAGGGAATGGTTACTAATGATGAGTTTGAACTTTTGAACCTGCTGAATGCTTTTTTTGTGTTCGCAAGCATTTCTGCCAGTTCGCAAGGATTTCTGCCAGTTCGCGAGGGTTTTGTACCAGTTCGCAGTTGCGAACTTACACCGCACGTAGCAAAATTGTATCACCAAGAAAAAAAATCCGCTGCGTGCGAATTTGCGGATTTTGCGGGAAATTCGTGGATCTTGCGGATTGTGAATTTACCGAAAATCTGCAAAATCCGCAAGCGTAACGGATTTTCCGCCCATGCTTAATTCCCTCTCATCTGGGTTTTGTAGCCTCCATGGGTCTGCTAGTCTGAGTTTTGAGCAGAGGTTCCGTAGTGGGTTGCCCCTCTGTGTAGTCAGGCTCTGTCTTTGTGGGTGTCTGTCTATGGCTGGGTCCAGTACTTGGTTCATGTCGCCAGCTACTATTAGTAGCTCTCCTAAAGGTAGCGCTTCTAGTTCCTTGCCTGTCTGTTCCCAGAATGCCTTATCCTCCGTGTTGGGTCCATAGATGTTTGCCACATGTATAGGTTCCTCCCCCCTGAGTAAGCTAGTGATTAGTGACCTCCCCTCTTCATCTCTCTTTGTTTTGACCGGTGATAGTTTTGACTTTTTACTAAGTATTGTAATGACCCCGTTTTTTTGTTCTTTGCAGGTGACCCTATTACGTGGCCTATCCATCTTGCCTTTAGGCGGTCTATGTCCTCTTCACCTAGCCTGGTCTCCTGCAGGACATAAATATCACTTTTTAGTTTGGACAGGTGTTCTAGGACTTTCCTTCTCTTAACTGGGTGGTTGAGGCCCTTCACATTCATTGATACTACTCTTATGTCCATTTTTAGATTATGGCTCGTGTTGTGTGTCATTTTCCGTTCCTGCCTGGCTGGCTTCCGGTTGGGCTCCTACTTATCTTAGTTCTGTACTTGGTTCCCCTGTCTGCTCTCTCTTGAAAAAGAATAAGGGTGTAGAAAGATAGGAAAAGAAAAGAAAATGGTATCAGCCCATGTGTGTGTACCCCGCACCCCCCTCCTCCCACCTTACCCTCCCTCCCCTCCCTCCCTCCTCCCCCCTTACTTGCATAGTGGGTGTGCGACAACAAAGTTCCTTTGTCCGCAGCTCCCTGAGGTAGATTGGTTGTCAATTCTGCAGTTGTTCATCGTCTTGTTATTTAGTTCTGTTCATTCTCGCTGTGATGGCTTTCTACGCTGCTCGAGGTAGTGCCATTTTAGAGTTCCTTCATTTGAGCCATGAGGTAGCTATGAGGTAGCTATGAGGTAGCTATGAGGTAGATGTCGGTGTAATGTTCATTGGCTTAGTCTCTTGGTGTTGAGGTAGTTCCTTGTACTTGTTTCTGTCTGGGGGGCTCAGTCTGTTTTCCCTTCTTCGCTCGGTGATGCACTTCTTTTCGGGGCGCTTTGGCTTTGACCGCTTGACTCCATCTCCTCGGTCGGTGGTCCTGCCAAGTAGCGTCTGAGTTCTCCGGGCTCCTCGAACGTGATGGATCTCCAGTTGTCTGTGACCTTAAATCGGGCCGGTCCCGTGAAAGAATAGGTGAGGTTCCTTTTCCGCAGCGCTTCTCTCATGGCTAAAAAGCCTTTCCTGGCTTCTACTGTGGCTTTCGAGTAGTCCTGTTTGAGCACGATCTTGTTGCTCGCCCAGGTGAGGTTTTGGTTTTTCCTTGCAAAGGCGAAGATCGCGTCTGTATGCTCCGCTCTTAGTGGGGAACAGATTATTGCTCTTGGGGGCTTACCCGTGGCTGGTTTTCCTGCTGGTACCCTGTATGCCTTGTTGACTTCAAAATGTCTCTCAAAGTTCAGGCCGGTGAGCTTAGGGAGCATGTCCTCGAGCATTGCTGCGCAGGATTTCTCCTTTTCCTCCAGGCCTTCCGGGACGCCTAAGATTCTGATGTTCCCCCTTCTTGCTCTATCGTCCTGCTCCGCCAGCTGCTTCTGTATTGTCTTGGCTATCTTTGCGTGTCCCTCCGTGGCCTTGATGTTCTTATTAGTTGCGTCTTCCACTACACTCATCCTGCTCTCTACTTTCTCCAGCCTGGTATTTGTGTTATGCTGGTCTGCTCGAATCGCCGCTAGCTCCAGTTGCATGTTATCTATCGTCTTTTTGGTTTCTCTCGCCACATCCTTGACTTCGTTAATTCTTTTCAACACTGTTTCTAGTGTTGTATTCTCTGTTTTGTGCTTCCCCGGTGAGTCCATGTTGTCTTTCCTTGGCTTCTTCAGGTCGTTAGTGCTCTTTCCCTCGGCCATCTTCCTTAGATGTGATCTGCTCCTGCTGCTGAGAGTGCCTGCTGTCCTCTCCCCGGCTCGTTGTTTGGCCTGCGCGGGATCTGTTGCTTGTACTGCGGAGTTATAGCGGAAACGGCTCGGGACTTTGATCAGCCTGGTCTTTGTTTTTGTTCTTGCCCCCTCCAGCGCTTGCTTTGTCTCGTTCGCTTCTAGTATGAGGTTATGTTTGTACCCCCTTTGGTCCGGCAGCTGCGCTGGCAGTGTGGTCTCCTGATCTTCGCTTGCCCTTTGACGCTAAGTACTGTAGGGAATAGCACCACCGCACTCTCTGTCCCCTCGTTCTCCTCTCTTGTTTCCTGGTGTGCCCCCTTTAAGGTCTCTCCTCTTTGGCCGAGCCTCCTGCTGACAGTGGGCACGGTGTTACCCCTGCTCTCAGTTGTTTAGAGAGTTCGCCGCCAAGCGCTGCTGTTGTATGATAATGTTGCCCCTTGTACTACTCCTGAAGGTGCCTGTATAGAGGTATCACTAGAGCCTCGGTAGCCTGTGTTACCCCCCGAGCTCGTCTTCCATGCGCTGCTGCTGCCCTCAGTTGCCACCACTTTATTCCTCCTTTGTTGTTCGGGCAAAACTCCCCTCAGCTTCGTGCTCCTCGCTGGAGCGTGTGGGTCCTGCGCTCGCTTCACGCCTGCTTTCGGGAGGAGGGCGGGGCACTCTCGTTCGCTCACTCGCTAGCGTGGCCCAGGCAACTGATCGGGTCGCATGTCCCGTGTGTCCGGGCAGGGGAGCAGGCCGATCTGGCTGATCATGTTACGTCTGCTGTGTCTCTTCCTTCTTCGTGCCTGTCTCTGCTCCTTCGCTTTGCTTCCTGGTCACTGGGTCGCGTGGGTCATTTCCGCTTCCTTCCACATTGGCTTCCGGTTCAGCTTGCCCCTTCTTCTTCCGCCTCCTACCTTCCTGTGATGGCCGCCTCCGTCCGGTTCTTCCGGTTTCGGCTTTGATCGAATCCTGCAGACCTCGCTGGTGGCGTATTCCTCCGGTAGGTAGTTGCGGTGTGCTGTTTTAAAAATGCTTTCCTCGCTCCATGCTCCCGTCTCTCAGCTTCCTTTCCGCTGTTTTCTCCGTTTTCTGTTTCTGCCCTCCGATAGAGCGCCGGTTTTTCAGTCTGCTGAGGGTGCTCGTTGTACCTCCCGCTCAGCTTGTGTTCCGCTCGAGCTTCGTTGGGCGCTTGACTCCAGGCTTAGTTTGACCCCAGCTCGGCTTCCTCTCTCTTAGCGTCGCCCTTTCGCCATCTTGCTTCCCGTCTCTCTGTGGCTTCGAAAGTTCGTTTGGCTATTTTGGGCTTCTGGGCTTACTTCGGGGCTGATTGCTCCTATTTTCTTGCAGTCCTGCTCTTCATGCTTCGCTGGCTCCTTTTACAAGGTAAAAACCTTGTGTTTAAATGCAAGATAAAACTGCAGACATTATTAGAACAGACGCCTGTGAAAGTTGGGCAGGGTAAAAGTAAGGAGGGGGTGGGATTCAAAGTTGGTAAGAGTAAAAGGAACACGCATTTGCAATGCAATCGGCCTCGTCTTTGGGACCTTATAAGTATTTAGCTATGCACCATATTATCCATGGGACCACATGCACTCACTTTTTAGTTAAAGCCCATTGCTATCAAACACCCTGTCTTGTGAAGTACTAACTGCGGCCGTCAGGCCAACCTATCGCCCACTTTTACTAGTATTGTCAACCTCCCACAAAACATTAGGCAAACCATCTCTTCTGCTGAAGTCACTTCCCTACCACCATCACCACTTACTACTCCCACACTGCAGTGATATTTTTTGACAAATATAAAGCGCTTTTGTGCAGAGCACATTATGAACTCGGATATCTGAAACTGTTCGCATGTGTGATAGTTAAGAAAAAGAAGGATTGGCTAAATTTCATTTTTGCCTCGGATCACACAATTTGTAAATAAGGAAGCCATGTCCTTTTCACAATTTTTTGTTGTTTCACATTGTACAGTTTGGCCACTATATAGGTATCTATTTCTATTTTCCATCTTACATCAACAGTAAATGTTTTGTTTTTAATTCTTGGAGCACTGGTTAGAGCCATATTAAAGCTCATCATGTTTTGGGCTCGAGAGCCCAAGAATACCCCGAGCTGAGCCACAGCCGGCTGGAGTTTTTAGTGGCTTGCCCACAATTAAAGAGAACCGAAGAGGTAATCCGTTTCCCACAGTGCATACAAATTAAGAAAATATGTTTAAAAAAAATACAAGACAGATGAGAGGACAAGGTAAACCAAAATACGGGAAAAGGCGAAATAGCTTGAGTGGTGCATCCAAGACAGAGTTGGACTTTGCAAACGAACACACAACTTACAACCCATGCACACATGAGCAATCACACAAACAATTGAGTACACACACACACACACACACACGCCAGTTACTACCAGACACACATATAAATAACCATGAATTATCACAGTAAACAACTGGGCGCATTCTCTCACACACGCATACAAGCACGCGCACAGATATACACACACTCCACTGCAGGGCCCACACACACTTATCATATACAGAAACACTAACTTACACAAACAGACAAACGCACTCACCACTACAGGCCACATTATCAATGTGGAAACAGGTAGAATGGACACTGATCCAGCAGAACGGCTTGGCTGTAACTAGACTTCCCGAGCAACCGAGGATTTTTTTCCGGCACCCCAGGGACGTCACTTCCGGGATGCCTGTGCACTATTTTAAAACAAGCACTTGCAATGCAATACGACTCGCATTTACGCAAGACATATTGCATTAAAAATGGGAGTGCAGGTGTTAAAAAAGGCCAGAACAGCAGTGGTGGTGGTGGTGAGGGGATGGAGAAAAACAACAGACTGCGTCAGGGAGTGGGGGGGCCACAAGGAAAAAAAAAATGTTCAGTAAAGGGGCCAATAGCCTCGGATGTGCACAAATTACGCTATGGACTTTAGGAGGCGGGACTAACAAGGGAAAAAACAATCAAAAGGCACCATTTAGGACATAAGCATAACAAAAAAGATAGAGGGGAGAGTAGGTGGAGCTTATGCGAAGCTTCCCGACTATAGTGTATACTACATGCCTCGCAAAGCGAGCAGCGCATGTGCTGCAAGCTAGCCAAGGTCTAAAAACAGAGAAAAAGAGAAATAGGAAAGGGAAGACCCGGGAGGAGTGGTGGAGTTAAATAATGATATACAGAGAGAATTATAAAGCCTTGAGTGTGAAAAAACAATAAGAAAATAAATTGAGAGGACCAGAGACATAAAGAGAATACGAGATAAAGAATGCTAGAGACAGAAAGAGAGACCGAGACTGATAGGGAGGGAGTAAGACAGTGACAAATAGGGAGGGAGTGAGGAGGCCCAGAAAGACTTCAAACCAGAATGAGAAGTCACCTAAACTATCTTCTCTTTAGCAAGGTTCAGCTGATAGTCAGATGGCATCCCTGCATCTTATTGGCTCAGCCTTTCTCTGCAGCCATGAGTGCCCCACTCAGTGGCTGCGGTGTCACAAAGGTACCACTCCAGTCTTCATTCTCCCTGCTTAGGAAATGATGAGGTAAGGATGAGGAGAGAGAGGGGAGCCATGCAACTGGTGCTGCATGCTGATGGCAAAGGTGCATGTGGAAGGCATTACTGAGGAGAGCAGGAGTTTACACGAGTCCTCAAATGAAACCAGGCTTCACAAAATGAAGACCAGCAGTAGCATGTCGGGCAGTATTGTGCCAGGTCATTATGGTTGTTGCATTGCTCTCTTGTATGCAAGGGACTGTACCTTACATTTGTGATCATGGAATGACTTATATTTGCATTTGCTTCACATCTAATTTCCTTCTGCGTCCCGGATGAAAATTTAAAAAGAAAAAACATCTGTTTCTTTTGGCCGAATCACAAATGTAAAAAAAACCCGCTAAATTTGCTACCATAGGGTACTTCTGGGTTTAAACTACATACAGACTCTGGATTTTCAAAGAATTCCAAAGGTAGGAATAGGAACCAAGGCAACCAGACAAAAGGAAACACAAAACTTCCAAAAATCAGGCAACCACTACCAGTGTATGTATAGACCCAGATAGGTATTAGAAACATCCACGTCACTGCGGCAGGAGATCTCAAACCAAAGTTTTAAAAGAGGCTGAAAAAGAGCCTGATCTGGTTCCAAATGAAAACCCTTTAGTACCCAATCAACAGTAATTATAGACATCCAAGTGTATAGACAACCACATTGAAGAGGGGTACCAAACCACAGAGAACATAATAAAAATCCCATCTTCATCAACAGTACAATATTACAATATCATAGCAAAAGTCAGAATTAAATCTCCAAGTAAAATACTAAACCAGTCCTTAACATCAGTAACTTAAACACTACAAGGAATCTACAAATATCATATAAAATAGATACTATATTAAATTACACTAAAGCTGTGTATACATTTGAGATAAAAAAACTGAAAAAAACTGTGAAATACACAAAAATATACTATGGGCTAATGGAATCTTTCAAATCATCAGAGAGAGCTTTACATGTTAGCATATAATGATGGTTTACCAACTTCTTCATGCCATACAAATGAACAACAAGTTGAGGTTTCTAATAATGATAGAAAGGAGACTGAATGAGTTAGATGGAATAGAAACGGATATTGCATAATACCTAAAAGAAAAGTTATATGTTTGTTGAGTAAGAAACTATGTTGTGCCTTGCAATGATAATGAACAAATCATCTATTTTGTAAATGAAAATGTAAGATTAGTTATGTTTATAAACTGTGAATTCATTTATAGAGGGGCAAGTAAATAAAATTCCTAAAAAGTGAACGGAGAAATCATATTCTCTCCAAAATGTAGTCATCTAGAAGTATATTCCCATCCCCATTTAGGACATTTATCAAGTGAATGATTTATGGCAAGTTTCAAAGTCAGGAATTTATATGTCATACTCCAAATTGGTTTGTCTTTCATTTTGCTTACTTTATCCTGGCTATATTTTCACTCTGTAGATGGTTTGAGAATATAGAACAAATTGAATGAAAAAATATTTAAGAAACTGGATGAGGACTGCAGCTAGAGTCAACATTGTCTTAATATAATCTAATAATTTCCCAACAAAATAGTTAAGATTCCATTTAATTTCATTAAAATGTATATTGATTGTGTATTTAATAGTTTTATAAAACAGAAAACAAACATATTTGCTCTTTTTTTATTCAGTTTTAAATCCTACTCCTCAATCACGAAGTTGAATTAAAGAAACTTCTTTTTTTATATTTAATCAATTATCTGATATTAACTATCCTTTGAATAACCACACATTTATCATTATTTAACACATAAACTAAATATCTTTAGTATATTAAGACTTTTACTTTTAAAACCTTTTATTCGCATATTGGTCAGGTCAGGTTCTAAGAGGGGTTCATGTGATAACGTCATGTTAAAGATTAAAATATACAATGACCTTCCATTACCAGGCATGTGAAGTATAATGGCAAAAACGGCCAGACTATCCCATCTGTTCGCCAAATTTAACAGTAATACAAGCTAATTGAAATGAGTCAAGGCCATACAGTCTTGTATGTAGGGTAGGGATCGAGAGTTTGTTTAAACCTCACTCTAAAGTTGGTTATAAACTTCTCTTCGCCCGGAATTTTTTTTCTCTATTAAACAGGCCAAGGTGGATAACACTAGTTTTCATTCCTCACTCTTAACCACAAAGAGGTTGCTACCTGCCTTGATACCCAAGCTCAGGCCGTCGAGGTTAGGTTGGCCTTTATAGATATCATAGAAAATATCAGTCAGTCTCTTACAACTGTTGCCCAACCCCACTCACGAAAGCCAGGTGGCTGGTTCAACACAGTTTGCACCAAAACCCTGTCAGCCCTTCAGTCTACGCTTCATGTGAAACCCAGTGCTGCAAAATCAATCAGGAATGCACAAGCTCTTTATAAGTCAGCTCTGGCAACCAGGAAAAAGCAGATGAATGAGGAGGCCTGGCATGCCCTTCATTCGGCTAGTTTGCTAAAAGTTAGTGCAGCCTTATGGCGGATGATTAATGCCCCGACTTTTTAGTGAGCCATCGGGTCCCACAATCGAAGTCCATATTCTGGAAAAGCAGCGGGTAGACCACTTTCTGTTATATAAAAACCATTCAGAACCCCCTGATGTGCCAAGATGAAGAAGGTTACAGGGAGTTGCAGAGCTCACCAGCTCGCCCTTGCTTTTTGATTATGTAGTAATTTGTAGGGCATTGGCTGAAAGTAGTTAGGGCAAGGCTTCAGGTCCGGATGTAGTCCCTCTAGATGTATTTTCTGACAATCATGATTTGTGGGCTCTCTTGCTGGCTATTGTTTTCAATGCAATGGTAGGCAGTAGTTTTGTAATAATACCTAGGTTTAAAAAATGGGATAGATCTAAGCCTAAGAATTATAGGCCTATACCGCTTTTAGATTTCACTATTAAAGTCATGGGGTGAATTCACCTGCATAGGCTGGAGGACTGGGACTGGGCGATGGAGAATACTATGTTACCTGACACCCAAAAATGGTTTTAAGAAAGGCTTGGGAACCGTAGATCAATGCCTTCATTTGAGCTTAGCGCTACACAAACAATTGATGGACGGAATGCTAAATAAATGATATATTCATCTCTAGTCAAGAGATCTGGGTTAAATCCATTGTTTCTTTGCTCACCATCCACCCCTGTTTAGACCCATCCATATGCAAATCAGCCTTGACCCTGTGCCTCATGGGAACAGTCCAGACCGAACTGCCAAGCCAGGTCCTCTCTGGACCGGAAACAAGCATCCTGGAACCAGTTTCTGGGTATTACCCTTCATCAGCCAAGCTAGCTTGAATCCAGTGAGCAAGGGACCCACGTCTTGGCATACTCCTCCCACTTAAAAAGTGAAAAGTGTTACACAAACAATTGATGGTCGGAATGCTGAATAAATTACACATTCACCCCCAGTTAATGTTATGTTTTGTTATGTTATTATCATTTCTATAGTGCATGAATCACCCGGGGGCATCTCAGCTCTTGACTACAAATTTTGACCTGAGACTGGAAGTCGAGAGTATGCTTAAAAAAAGAAATGCTTTTAGTTGTTTCCTGAAAGTACTATAAGAGATCTGGGTGAAATCCATCGTTGGGCACAGGGTCAAGACTGATTTGCATATGGCTGGGTCCAAACTAGAATGGCATGTTGAGCAAAAAAACAATGGATTTAGGCCCACATCTCTGTACTGGGGTGAATGTATGACATTGTTCTGCATTCTGTCTATCAATTTTTCTTTTTGTATTCGTCAGCCCGAGTGGGACGGGTATGCCCAAACGTGGGCCCCATGCTCTCCATGCCACTGGAGTCAAGCTATCCTGGCTGGTGAGGGCTGAAAGCCCAAAACCGGTACTAGGATGCTTCTTTCCAGTCCAGGGGGCCTGGCCTGGCAGTTCGGCTGCACTGTTCCCATTGGGCGCAGGGTCAAGACTGATTTGCATATGGCTGGGTCCAAACTGGAATGTTATGGTGAGCAAAAAAACAATGGATTTAGGCCCAGATCTCTATACTGGGGTGAATGTTTGACATTGTTCAGCATTTTGCCCATCAATTGTTCTTTTTGCATTTGTCACCCCGAGTGGGACGGTATGCCCAGACGTGGGTCCCGTGCTCTCCATGCCACTGGAGTCAAGCTCTCCTGGCTGATGAGGGCTAAAAGCCCGAAACCAGTCCTAGGATGCTTTTTTCCAGTCCAGGGAGGACCTGGCCTGGCAGTTCGGGCTGGAATGTCCCGATCTGGGTGCAGGGTCAAGACTGATTTGCATATGGCTGGGTCCATACTGGAATTGCATGATGAACAAAAAAACGATGGATTCAGGCCCAGATCTCTGTACTGGGGTGAATGTATGACATTGTTATGCATTCCGTCCATTAATTGTTCTTTTTGCATTTATCTGAGCTTAGTCACTGGCAAATACATAGCTGCTAGAAAGGGTTCTAGCTTTCTGTCTTTTATGGACCTCCCAGCAGCATTTTACTGTGTGTCACACTCAAATTATGATCCATTTTGAAGGAGTTGGATATGGAGCAGGGCATTATTTCGACCACTCTATAACAATGCCACTGCACGTGTCTGCTTTGGTAAGGAGGGTGAATGTACTGACATCATTAGGATTAAAGAGGCATGGACAGGGATGGGTCCTTGCTCCATTTTTATTTTCTTTATATATTAACAGAGTTGATAACGTTTTAAAATTGGAAGCAAAGGACATACCCTATATCGGGACCCACCCTCTCCCCATTCCATTATATGCTGATGATGCAGTCCTTGTGGCCAGAACAGGGAGAGGACTACAAAGTTCAATTAATGATTTTATAGAGTTTCATGCACAATCCTGATTTACGGGCCAATGCGAGTAAAATGTTCACAATGATCTATGGGGAAGATCGACCAAAAGATCCTCTCAATTTATTAACAACTCAAAGGTTTCAAGGTGACCTCCTTCTCTTATTAAGGTATCTTTTTTGACAACAAAATGAAGTGGAAAACGATGCTGCTAAATAGGATAGCTCTGCTCGAAAAGTCAATCATTAGCCTGCATAGATTTTGCAAAAAGTTGGGCTCTAAACCATTGAAGGAGTTGTTGGAGATTAATTTTAGCAAATGTGTTACTATTTCTATGTACGGGGCAGGTATATGGGGCATAATAGATGTACACAGGTTGCAACAAATAGACTTTTTTTTTAAAGAATATCTTGCCTTTTTCCCGTCTATGCAACCCTATCCGGCATGCAAAATTTGGGGACTCTGTATATTGAGGATAGAATCAAATTATCCCCCTTGTTATTATGGCAATATATCTGGGCAAGGGGACAAACCATCCCTAACAAACCTTCCTTAACTTGTCATAAAAGATTATCTTCAAATAAATGTGGCCTTAGATATTCCTTGGCTTGCTTACGTGAAGACATCCTCAGGGATGACGGAGCACCCAGGCTTATTTGATTCCTCAGAGTCCGGCCCCTTACTTGAAAAGAGTTATATAAAACAACTGTTTTATCAAAAGGCCTTGTTGAAGAGAGCATCCTTACATAATCACAAACTAACTGTTTGCCCATATAATCTGGTACACATTTACGAGAGCCATCAGCATTACCAGCAGTGCTTTGTACTCACCACTCTTGGTTGAATTTCCAGGTGAATTTGAGCTCTTGCCAATATGATGGCAAGTCTGTCCGAGTGACTGTGCATATGTGTTTTTTACACTTTTTATTAGATACCTAGAAGACAGGTTTTATTGCCACTTTTAAAGATTATAAACTTAGCCAATGCAGACCTGCCCTGTTGTTTTTACAACAGCTGCATAGTCCTTTTATATGCTGCTCCGTGGCTTTTTTTTATATGGCAAATAGTTAAATTAAGAAAATGTGCAAAAATGTGAGACCACCGTGCATTTTGTTTTATGAATTATGTACAGTTGTTCTATTATATTTGCTTGGATGGATTGTTTTTTATGTGCATGTCTGCACTGTGTTTTGTTGTAAACAGAGATGCCTTCTTGTGAGTAAGAATTCAGGTAGCTAATCATGTAGATTATAAGATGTAGATTTATTACAGAAGTTATGTCTTAGGTTAACGGTTATAGGAAAGATGGTAACTGCCCCAACAAGAGCAGCATCGTCACTGATCAACCCACTCTGTCCAACTGATACTCTTACAGGCACTCATCAACATTCCATTACTTCACACAAATACTGGCTGAGCAGCAGGGAACTAAGAAACTGTGGAGAGTATGCATTATAAGAACCTCAGGTTACAACACATCTCTTCTCCTTAGAAACATAAATGGAAATACAACAGGACGCAAGATGGAAAATAAAACAATCAATAAGTCCTATAAATATAAAAACTCATAAATTATCAAGACTACCCAGGATAAGGTAAATGCATGGCAGGGCCAGGGATTACCTACACCCTCAACTGCACACACCTTTGCATACATACTGAATAAATGGTAACATCAAAGAACTATTCACGGACTCTACTGCACCCACTTAAAGATACCTACAATGTGAATGGTAAGACCAGGGGAACACTCACACCCTCTATTTAGGAAGGACTCTTGCAAATTAGGGTGCAACACACATGCCTCTTACAACATCTCCTAAACACCTGAGGAAGGGGCACCTTAAATCAGAGGTCTTTAAACTGAGGGGCACGACCCCCAGGGGGCCCGTGGAGCGATGCAAAGGGGGTCGCTCCTTCACAGTCCTACTTCTTCCCAGGCCCAAGGGCTTCACCCCCCTCCTCCCTCGTCCCTCGTCGTGTCTCTCAGCCCGGCTGCTGCTGCAGTGTAACTCGAGCTGTGGGCTGGGCTGGGTAGTGTCTGGAGTCATCTCCAACACGCCCACGTTTTTCACAGGTCTTTAAAGACCATTTGCATATTTACATGCCTTTGTAAACTGATTACAGAGGCTTAGTCTTTTCCTGGTTTCCGTACCCCCTGGACCCCCATTGTGCCTGTTCCTTACATTTGTATTTTACAATTTCTGCTGTAGTGTGAAAATGTATTTAATGAAAAGGAATATAAAGTAGGGTTTGCCAAAAGAAAAATGCCTGCCTGATTTGTTTAAAGCGCCTGCAAAGATCTCCTCTTGACACTAAATAGACTTTTAAAAACAAAAGTATCTATGCATTAGTTATGTGACTTTTCTGTCTTTTTTCTCTTTGTCAGTCAGGGATCATTGAGGCAGCCCTAGAACACAATTAAAAGTGCTTTCCATTTATATTTGTTGTTCGAAGTATGCACAGATAAGTGCTTAAAATACGGCTTTAGGTGTCTGCTTATTTTTGTACCGACTGGGCCATCAAAATAATCTGCTGGCAACCCTAACCATAGGACTGTAAGTTTGTTGTAGGATCAGCACATTATTTATTTCCTCCACCCTTGATCCCCAATTAATGCCGCAGTAGTTTAACTTAGATCTTAAACCCTACGCCGCCGTCAAGAACATGCTCAGTTACTTCAAGTGTATGGAAATGCACCCAGCATTCAGACAACTCGCTCCTCATTCTCGCCCTTCACTTTCACGCTCACCGTGCACTCACACTGATCACCATGCACTCACACCATTCACCCTGCACTCACAGTAATCACAATGCACTCACACTGATCTCCATGCACTCACACCATTCACCTGCTCACCCTGCACTCACAGTGATCACTCTGCACTCACAATGCACTTGCGCTGTTCAATCTATACCTCACTCTGCAGTCACACGAGTACACTACTCATCCTGCACTCATGTGACACTTCACTCACCTGACCCCCTCACTGCTCAATAAGCAACTCACTCAAACAAGCCCATCAGTAATCATACATTCGTTCGTCCCATTCTGAACTTGCATCCGCACCCAAATTCATACGCCACCTCACTCACCCTGCAGTGTTATGTGTTAGGCTAGTAATGGTGTTAAATTGAATTTCTGTTATTGTGCAACTTACAGAAATCTACAGCTTCTTCCTAAAAACTCTTTTCTACCTCTAGACTACTTTCTTCACCATGCCAATCTGTATACGTTTGGGTACAGGCTTGTGCCCTACTTTGTAGAATTGTTGAAGGTATTTTTGTGTGAACTTTTTTCTAAGTAAAAATTGGACCTCTGTCCGGCTGGGCAAGTCATTACTGAATATAGCTTCCATTGTGTCTACATGTATTTGTGCCCGTATATTTCTTATGCATGGGACCACTGTTGCTCTAAAAAAAATGCATGTTGCTCTGCAGCACCCTTGCATCTCATACCATGGCTTCAATATTCCACAATTGGCCACTCTAATTGCCCTGCTGTGACTGCACTAGAGAACGCAACTCGCTTTGCAGTTCTTTTTCCTTCGCCCTCGTACACAGTAACTACTTTCTGGTCTTTCAAACAAGCAGAAATGCCATTCACATTCTAGAACTTAAATGATGTAGAATCCATTATGCTTTGCCCGCGTGGGTCCATATCCCAGGCTCGTCGCCACTGATGTAAACAAAGAGACCTTCTTGTAATTAGCCAGCCATGTAGATTATAAGATGTAGATATTATATTACAGAAGTTATGTCTTAGGTTATAGGTTATAAATAAGATGGTAAATGCCTCAGCAGGAGCCACATTCTCACTGCTCAGCCCACTCTCTCCAACTTACACTCTTACACGCAGAGGCACTCATCAACATTCAATTACATCACACACACTCTGGATGAGGAGCAGGGAACTGAGCAACTTGGGAAAGGATGCATTATAACAACCTCATTATTATGCATTTTTCCAAAACGTTTAAATCGTCTCTGACCATTGCCCACACAACTGTTTTAACTGTTTTTATCTGTTTTTATCGTTTTTTAACAATTGTTTGTAAATTAGAAAGTATCAATTGTGAATGTATGTAGCATACTTTTATGATTTTAATTAATCAAATAAAGTATTTTTGACTCTGACTCTAACAACCTCAGGTTACAACACACTTCTTTTGATTTTATGCTACATAAACATAGCAAATAAAGATATACTTGACTCGAGTCAAGAGTCAATGAGCAACGTATGCACTTAACCAGTTTTCATAAAACTCTGCCTTGTTCAAAACTCTCACACAAACTTGATTGCTGCATGACAATCTTTTCAACTGGCTCATCCCAAAAAACTCGAGTTCTTGTGAAATCTCAATCTATAGATAAAAAAAGAAATTAAGCAACTGTGACTCCAAGACCAGAAGCTGAAAAACGGAATCTTCTTTAGTCCAATTAGCACAAAATGATATAAGTATCTCAAAAACATACCAAGTCGGTGAACTTCATATCTTCTGTGTTCACAATAATCACTTACAGCTTGACAGGGAACCTCTAATGATATCAAAATTTCTCACCCTCAGTTTCTCATCCCTAACTTCCCCACCATAATCAAAGAGGAAGAAAGTGTCATTGTACCACTCAAGTTCTACAAAGCTGACACACACAAGGAATTCTCATTTCCCACCACGAAAATATCAGCACTAGTATAACTTGCGCTCATTCACTTAGAGACAAACATCCAGCACTTCTGTACTCAAGATAGTCACCTACAGCCTTGAAAGACTGTCAGCCCTATCAAACTGTAGCTTCATTCTTAGGGTAGGATCTTTCAATATGGGAAGTAACTGGGTGAAAGACAGGTGGGTGTAAAACTACACTTGCCATTCCCTCTGTCAGTTATGTGCAGGCTTTGCTAAATTCTTTACTACAGTCAGAAAGCTGGATATCTATCAGCCAAAAACAAAGATCTTGAAAGCATTCACTCTCAGTAACCAGTCCTACAACCTTTTTACAAAAGTAAATGAAAAGAGTTACCAGTGACAGGAATTAGGTGGAAAAAGAGGACAGCTACTGCAAAAGGTGGAGTATGAGCCTAAGACAGACTATGAGTGGGACACAGGAGCAAAACATGTCAAAGAGGTCTTTGTTCAGGATAATTTCAGGGGCTATAGAAGTAGAATTAGCACTAGACCACTTGACTAGCAACTTCTTCTGTTTTTTCCTGATTTTTCGCAACACTTCGCACATGGATTACTTTGCCCTTCTCATCTGTTTTTTTAGGTCTCTCAGTTCCCCTTGTGTTCAGAGCTTTGAGTTACTTGATCATACTTTATTTCTCTTACCTTTTGTACTGCAGTGTCCTATTCCGCTTCTCCTGTGTTAGAGGCTATGTCCTTGTCACCATTATGCTCATCTGCAGCTGTACTTTTGGAGAAGCACAAAATACTGTGTTCTGTATATTTCGAGGAGGGTCAGTGGTTCACAAAAGATTTAATTGATGGTATAATATATTTTACAGTAAAATAGCCTGCACTGGTTAACCTATCCACCTTGTGACCAAACCTTCGGACCACCCGCCATACTGCCTCAGCTGTGCACCAGCGATTCAGGCTTCAGCTGAATTCAATCTAATTTTTCTTGATTTTCTTCCTACCTCTTCTCCGCTCTAGGTATATACCTGGGAATAGGTTCATATTCATGTTTCTAGGCTACGTTGGGAATAAATTTGGCATTGAAAATTTGTCATTCAATGCCAATTTTTTTCCCACCAGCCAACTGAGCAACCCCAATTCTTAACCGCTTGCCAGGCAGAAACAATATCTACTTAGAACAGCATGGATTGCAATGTCACTCTGCTACACGCAAAAGTCAATGCTATTAGTAAAACTCAAGAGGCCATGGAAGTCACCCAGCATGAAAGGGCTTCTCTTCTAGCAAAGATTAAGAGGTTGTGCCCTCGGAGTACGAACCCTAATGTCACTTTCATCAACAGAGACGCAGTTCCACCAGGATAGAATTTTGGGGCATTAGCCACGGTTTAGAGACTAACATTAGTACCTCCTGCAAGAAATGGGGTAACTACCTTAACTCCTCCAGAAAACTATGGAGGACATCCCAAATGTTTCAAGGCCTTGATTGCTTAATGTAAATTACATTTCATGTCACAGATGGGGCCTTTACAAATTACATTGGTGAAAGCCGCCTTTATTTTGATCCAATCCAATCTAAAATGTCTTTATTTCAGTCAAAGGCCATAAAAGAACATTACAAAAATGTGCGATATGTTAAACAATTTAAAAACGGTTAAAATCATGATAAATTTAATACAAGGGCGGTTAAAAAGTAAATGAACATTTAGTCCATTACTGGTTCCTAAAAACCTTGTGCGCCTGCCACATAAAAGATAAAAAACGAGATACAGCGTAGATAATTGGTAATTGGGTATTATACTCTAGGAGTCTAAACATTTCTTCACAGCACCTTGTACCCAGGTTCCTAAACAGTTGTACCAGCCATCTTGGTCTAATTATTTATATCCCAAGCAAAAAAGAAATACATGGAGTTCAGTCTCCTCTTCCGTACTGCATACAGGGCACCCCAAAGCAGAACTGCCGGTTCGTTTGTTAGAGAATTCACGCAGAGGGAGAGAACCGTGCCTACACTCAAAATAAAGTTTCCTAGTGAAGGCTGGATGAATTTAATCTAAGAATGGCTCCAAAAAATAGGTATGTTTATGTTCAGAAATTTAGCTGTGAGAGAACCGGTGCAGGATTTTCATGGAGTTGGGCGAGTTTGCCCTCCCTACAGCTACAAACTAATTGTTTACGCAAAATTGTACTTCAGGCTACCTCCCAATTGCTTCAGAGGCTGTCTCTGCCTAAGGTGTGAAAACCTTCTTTAATGTGTGAAAACCAGGCAGTTTGCTTATACCATGGAGTCCCAATATTTCTTGTAGCTTTGTCACATATTCAGCCAGTTCGGGGGTCACCCATAATCGCCACCAGAATATTAGGGATCTACTGCCGATTTCCTCCATAATAGGTCTTACCCCTAGGTCGAAGCGCAATGGGACAAGTGGGGATCTCACTGGTAGGTCGAACAGCTGTCTAAACAAATTGTTCTCGGTCCTAATAATATTCTTGGGAGACAATGCCCCCAGAGTTTGGCCCCATACAAGACAGCGCTCCTTAGTTGGGGTTTATAGATCTCTAGAACGGGTCTTACTGGCTTATGAAAAGAATTTCTATAAAGCTTGGCCAGCCCGCCTGCGGTATGGGCTAGCTTCAGACTTGACTTGTCCATGTGAGGCCCACAATTCATTTTTTCTGCTAGGATAAGACCAAGATACTCAAAAACAGGTACCCGCTCAAGTTGGATACCATTCATACGCGGTTTAGGACAAGTTGCGTGAACAGGATTGAAGACCCTACATTTAGTTTTCTGTATATTGATCTCCAGCCCCCTTGTTCTGCAAAACTCGCCAAAACTATCCAGGGTTCTCTGGATGCCCATCGGTGGTTTGGACAGCAGGAGGGTATCATCAGCAAACATCAGTGCCATGATTATATTGTGTGTAAGCTTGGGTGCATTTATATCCTTAAGCCTACTCAATGTGTCAACCAGTTTGTTAATGTAAAGGCAGAACAAGTTGGGGGCCAGCACACCTTCCTGCTTAACTCCTCTGTTCATTGGAATGGGCGGATGGAGTTCCACATGCTTCCTATACCTGATTTGCGCATAATAGCCCTCATGCAATCTTCTTAACATGTTCAGGAGATAATAGGGAATTCCACGGTCACATAATACCACCCAGAGAGTATCTAGTTCAAACACACTTTTAAGATCCACAAAGACCAAGTAAAGACTACCACTTTCCAGATGTACTGTTTTCCTATAAAGGAGTTGGAACCAAAATATTTGGTCTATAGTGGATGTTTTTTCCCTACAGCCAGCTTGTAGGAGACTCATGATTTTATGTTCCTCCAACCAGACCTGTAGGCGGTCCACTAAAATCCTTGCAAAGAATTTTTGTGCTACATCGATTAGACTGATTGGTGTATAGTTGATGGGCAGTAATAGGGACCCTTTTTTATACATTGGGGGGATCTCGGCTCAAGCCCAGGTGGCGGGGAGTGCCATCCCTTGTAATATAGCGTTAAAATGCACCCACAGATATGGTCCCCAGATGGTAGGCTGAGCACGGAAGAGATCCCCAGGTATCTTATCCAGACCTGGAGCTTTACCGGGAGGTAGTTTTCTAACAGCACTGATGACTTCTGTCAGGGTCAGCGCAGAGATCTCTGGGTGGGAGTTTAGTGATGGCTGGATTGCTATATTGGGTTCCTGAGTCACCTTTCCATTTCTACTACCTGTACTTACAATGTTCCAAAAGGCTTTCATATCCTTAGCCTTTAGGACATGTTTCAAATTTGCCCATTGGGCCACTTTCCATTATTTTTTTGCCAGAGCAAGGGTGTCTTTAGCTCTCGCAGTTCTGGTTTGGGTTCTACTCTTCGGTTTTATGGCCTCTATCAGGGCCCTCTCTACATCTCGACAGCTGCGGTTGAACCAGGTCTGCTTAACCTCACCCCCCACCCCGAGTGCCCACTGGCCAGAATATGTCCTAAAATTCAGTGATCATTACTTCATGCAACTTAGCAACTGCCATTAGTCTGTATAGTCTAAAGCTTTGCTAGTTCCATAAGGGTTGGTATAATGGATTCATACAAGGAGGCCATTCTTTCGGGCGATTGTTCGATCCAGGTCTATCTTACTTTTCGCCTACCATTGGTGACTATTAGTCAGCCATCTATCGTTATAAAAGGGTCAGGGTTCACCCCAAAGTCTAACATCTGCAGTTCCAGAGTTAAAGCATTGTGGTCGCTGTCATGCCATGGTAAGACAGTGAAATCAACAACCCTGTCCCACATCCTAGTTTAGATCAGGATATAGTCTAGGATGGAGGAATGGCCAACCCTATTGAAGGTTTGTTTCCCAGGGGAATCAGATCTTGTTTGGCCATTGCAAGCTCGTAGGGAGTGATTTAGGTAAGCAACTTAATCTGGAGAGCCAGCGGTGTCCATGCGTTGATTCGAGGAATATTAGGATAAGGGATAGCCCAGAGAGCATGCTCCTCTGTGGGTGGTGTATCATAACGATCTTGTGTTTGCTCAAATTAGCAATTACAATCCCCCCTATGAAACATTTTTGGTGAATTTAAGAATTAAACAATCTAATTGATCGAGGGTCAAGGATTTTTGACTGGTCCTCACCGGCCTTGAATAGACATTGACCAGAACCATTTTGAGGTTTGCCGACAAGGTAATGATGATACACAGGATGTCGTCAGAAAAGGACTCCAGTTGATTGGCCATATAACCTAAATGGGAACCTACCCAAGTACACAGCCCCCCCATAGGTCCTCCCACTTCCCTTCGAGGAGCCAGCTATGTTGAAGGTTGCAAATCCCATGTGCGATGTCTCCTCCATTGTCCATGTTTCCTGGAACATACATGTATCAAACGCATCAACAAAGTTCCTGCATCAGGATCACTCCGTTTGCTCTTAAGACCTGCAACATTCCAGGAGAGTATCCTCATTTTTTTGTTTATTTCATATTGTCTGGCTATGGTGACTCCCACAGTTTCAGGCTCCATTGGTAGGGCTTTCCCTATCAGGTCAGTATAACATGGACTCCTAGGACTGGTTGGGGCTTCCTGTATCATCCTGTGGTTTCAGGGCCTGGGATTTCTGGTGTTCCAAGAGTATTAATCTGAACTAGGGTGGGCTTTATCATGGGGGACCATGTTAGAATTAGAGCTTGTGGTGTCTGATGGTCCTGGTGTGTTGGTCTGTGCGGTTAAGTTAGTAGAGCTGGAGTGTGTATTCACAGGTGATTTAAGGCGCCAACCCTCTCACTAATCAGAATGATGCAATTTTCAATAGTTTGGTAAATTTTTGGAAGAATTCACTACTGTATTTGGCCATTACCAAATGCTTCATTAAGCTCAAACGGGCGGAGGAAACAGTGACCTTGTTATATCTATATTAGCCATTTCCAGCAACCTATGATGTAGACAACATGGATGTATGATGCAGAGGCTGCTAAAAAAGCTCTTGTTGAATTAATACTGCCAACTGCTGTGCAACGGCATTAGATGCTTCTAACATCTTTTGAAGTCAGTGAAGGAGAAACTGAGTTTGTGCAATTAATGCAAGTCGCATCGGTACTTCATACTCTAAGGAAGAAAAAGAAAAGCCAAAAAAAGATGGAACCTACTTATGCTGTAACAAGTTCACCCATATTCTGAGACAATGTCCCCAGCTTTTGTGAGCAGCACAGCCTGACTCATCAGCAATCCCAGGTTGGGCTCTACTCAGAGACAGAGTTTGCTATTAATACGAGAATTGCTCACATAGAAGTCACGTTGGCTACACTATTAAGACCTCATCAAGTAATTACTTTGATAGACAGCTAGGCTACAGGGCGTTTTATTGAACAGTTTATCTCTTTAAAGGAGAGAAGACCAAAAGCAAAGAAACTTTGCACAAGGGTCAAACTCTTTGTTAGGGAAGGGGGAAGCCCTGTTTAACAATGGACACGTTGCATGCCTCTGGAGAATATGGACGGCTTACACTTCCAAATTACACTGGCTATCCTTCCAAATATCCAACATTTTTCAGTTCTTGCATGACACCCCAGAAATACCACAGTAGATGAGAATGAAAAATGCACTTTCGAGTGAAGTAGGTGGCATCAGAACCCTATACACAAGCAAAAGGTAAGGGGTAGTCTTCAAACACCCAATCCTGAATACCATGCCTTTTGCTACAACACATAGATAGCTTGCTATATGAAGGAGCACCTATATGGGGTAATGTTGTGCTCTGGTTTCGGACAAAGGAGGCTTTTTGTACTGATTTTCTTGTAAGAAGGATTCAGTTGACAGATCAACTTTTTGGTGCATGGGAGGTGAAGTAAATTTGCAGAAGCGAACACCAACTTTGGGTTACGTGCAACACAACAGTAGCGAGATCAGCAGTCGTCACACTGCATCAGCAGTGGAGTGGAGTCTCACCAAAACATACTATCAGTATCTATGCCAATGCTTCCCAAACTGTGGTTTGAGGTGATTTTTGGTGGGATGTAAAAGTCCAAGTAACAAATAAAGATGCCTTTTAATTCTGTATTTATCTTTCCACATTTGCAACACTTCAAAGACAGCGGTTGAATGTTAATCTATGTGTTCTGACAAATTGCTGCTTACGTTTTTTAACATATGGATTGGTGTTTACAAACACCGCTCACTTTGCAGTTGTAGAAAGAAAAATAAAGAGAAATATGTGACAACCTTGCTCGGGTACAAGGAGTGTGAAAAGAAAGGATGTCACTTTTTGTAACACACACCAAAATGTAAATACCTTTAAATGAACAGTACACATTCTGCAGATTGGAAAGCTAAAATAAAGCAATGTTTTTCCTTTAATTCTGAAGTGTGATGGAAACAAATATTTTAATAGGATTAAAGCAAATCAAGACTCTTTACTTGGTGATGAGCAACTGATAAATATTCTCTGAAAAGCGATTTCCACCTGACTAGAAGAGGGTTGACAAATCTCATTTTATTATTTGCCGGTTTTAATGAACACACATTTGTTGTAATATAAGGCTATGAAGGCTAGGAATTGAAAGGAAATGAAGGGATGGGTGTTGGAGGTGGATAAAAACAGGAAAAGGGGGGTTAAGATCTAAGACAAAGTATATGATAGTCTGTGTGTGTCACACAGTAATGTTGCATGCACATGTTATTGCTATCTTTGATTGAAACAGAACTGTTAGACTGGTCAGCCTTGGGGGGTTTTTCCACCAAACGTTTTGCATCACTTCTTGCTGATCTGTTTCTGTTGGCCTTAGGACTTTGGGCACTTTACCACTGCTAACCAGTGCTAAAGTGCAGGTGCTCACTCCCCTAAACATTGGTGTATCCACCATTGGCCTTCTTACTTTACTTATAAGTCCCTAGTAAAGTGCACTACATGTACCCAGGTCTGTACATTAAATGCTACTAGTAGGCCTGTAGCACTGATTGTGCCACCCACTTAAGTAGCAGAGGCTTTATATGCAGCTTGAGTACCATGTGACTCGGCATTTAAAACCCCTTGACAAGCCTCAAATCCCCCTTTTAGCGCACGTAAGTCACCCCTAAGGTAAGCACTAGATAGCACATATGGCAGGGTGCTCTGTAAGGAAAAAGCAGAACATATACATTTTAGTGTTACATGTACTCGAAGTTAAAAACGTCCAAATTCGTTTTTCAATACTCGGAGGCCTACCCCGCTCATAGGCTTTCATAATTCCTTATTACAATTAATGAATGTAATTCCTGAATGAAAAGGAGTAGAACTATAATGCTTTGTATCAATGGACTTGTAATAATAAACTTTGTTTATTGGTAAACTTGGATTTATTATTACAACTTTTAAAAATGCCACTTTGAGAAAGTTGTACAAACTGAGGTGGAAGAGTGGGCCAAAGAACGGTTATGGATTAAACCCAGATCTGTTGACTGGGTGTGAGTATTTGATTGGTTCAGATGCTCCGTCCATCACCACCCCCTTTTGTACCGCTTTGTTCGCCATAAGTTGGCAGAGTATGCTCAGACGTGAGTCCCTTGCTCACTTTGCCACTGGATTCAAGCAAGCCTGGCTGAAGACGGCTGTAATGCCAGAAATCGGTCCTAGGAAGCTTGTTTCCGGTCCAGGGAAGGCATGGCTTGGCAGTTCAGGTTGGACTGTTCCCATGAGGCACAGGGTCAGACTGATTTGCATATGGCCATGTCTGAACTGGGGTGGCAAAGTGGGCTGAAGAACGGTGATGGATTAAACCCAGATCTGTTGACTGGGTGTGAGTGTTTGATTGGTTCAGATGCTCCGTCCATCACCACCCACTTTTGTACCGCTTTGTTCGCCATAAGTTGGCAGGGTATGCTCAGACGTGATTCCCTTGCTCACTTTGCCACTGGATTCAAGCAAGCCTGACTGAAGACGGCTGTAATGCCAGAAACAGGTCCTAGGAAGCTTGTTTCCGGTCCAGGGAAGGCATGGCTTGGCAGTTCAGGTTGGACTGTTCCCATGAGGCACAGAGTTAGACTGATTTGCATATGGCCATGTCTGAACTGGGGTGGCAAAGTGGGCTAAAGAACGGTGATGGATTAAACCCAGATCTGTTGATTGGGTGTGAGTGTTTGATTGGTTCAGATGCTCCATCCATCACCACCCCCTTTTGTACCACTTTTAGAAAGTTGGCATTTTTCTGCTCTTACGCCTGCTGCCTTTCTCCAAGTCTGGGTTTGGGTGACAGCTAGGCCTTGTGCATTCCCTTTACACAGTCACAATGAAAGGGAGCTTATGTGTGCCTGATGGGCATACACAACTTGACGGGTCATCCTGGGCAGGATGGGAAGGCGGAGCTAACACACCTAAATGGGCTGTATCCTGCTCACACACAAAGGTCTGCTTAACCCCTGGAGGGTGTCTGGAGCTAGGGCAGAAAGGGAGGACATCTGTGAACTTCATAGCGCCTCTCTGAAGTCACCCCCTCGTCAAAGTCACAACTGGGTAAAAGAACTGAACTTCTGACCCTTCCAACTCAGTACACTTCTGGACCTGTGGATACTCTGCCAGGAAGAAGGACTGCTGTGTTGCTGAATGACTGCCACCCTCCTGGATAGCACCTCTGGAAGAACTGCTTTTCTGCTGTGCTGACCTGCATGCTGCTTTCTCTGCCTGGGTGATAAGGACTGGACCTACACCACTTGAACCCAGAGTGACTCCAAGGGCTTGCCTGCTTGCCTCCTGTTCTGAAGTCTCAGGGACATCAAAGTCTTCTAGCAACCCTGCAACAGCACCTGCACTCTGTCATCTGTGAGTCCGACCCTGCAAAGTGGTGGCAATCCAGTCCTGGGCCCTTGGAAGCGGGTTTTCTGTGCTAGACCAGCAAAATCCATGCATCGCCACCATTGCGCAGTTTGGAACTTATGCATCTCCTTCTACGCTGATGCATCACTTCTCGAGGACATGGCATCACTGCCAGCACGGCTCAATGACGATGCATAGCCTTAATCGTAAATGGTTCGCTGACGACTCATCGCCCACTTTGCAGATCGGAATTGATTCATTGCATACAGCCGAAGGGATCAGCAACGATGCATCAGCACCTCTACTCCCGCATCGGGTCTTCGATGTCGACACACCCTCCATCCAAGGTACTTTTTCACTGGGACTAGGTTGGTCCCTGTATTCAAACCGTGCTCTATTGTGGTCAGCTTGAACTATCCTATACGACCTGGTCAAGTGCGACTAGATAGCCCTGGTTGGCACTTTAGGTTTCTAAGCACTATATTACAAGATATTCTTTAAAAAATAATAAGCTAGGTTTTACTTATTGGTTTTTTTCAATGTGGTCTTGTTTTAATCATTAAATAAAGGTCTATTTAACCTGATGTGGATTTTTTTTGCATGGTGTTTACACTGTTTTCATATTTTAAGTGTTGCACAAATACTTTATACATAATGCTTTCTTGCTCTGTCTAAAGCTACAAGATGGTTAACACAGGTTTAATTATTTGTGTATCTGGCTTACTTTGACTAGGATTGCAGTCCCTCATTGGACAGGGTGTTGATTACCTCTGCCAACCAGAAACTCAAGTTCTAACAAGAACGGAAGGGTTAGGTCGGATTCAACAAGAAGGAGAATTAGGGGGCGGGGGAGGCACTGAGCAAATACAAGGAGACTGAGTTAAAAGGGAGAAGAGGGGGACACACATATGGAGGAGGCAGGTATGAGGAAAGAAGAAGTCAAGAGTGAGAGGACAGGAGTGGAGGTCAGGGTGAATAGAAGGCAAAGAGATGGAGGGGGACAGTAAATAAAGGGGTGAAAGAGGTGACAAAGAAGCAAGGGAAGTCAGGAGTAAAGAAGAATTAGAAGGACAACAGCTCAAATGGATAAAGGCAAACTGGTAAAGTGTAGATAGAGCAATTGAACGAATGCCGATAAAAACATTAGGCCTTTTGGATGTTGGCGGAACAGCACGCATTACCTGTCTAGAGTGCCATACATAAGCGGTCTCACACACTGCTTGTGAATAATAGAACTACAGGTGAAATTATTTCATAGGATAAGATTGACTGCTGCTAAACACTAATCGCCATAGACAATAGGTATCGCGTGCTGTTTACAAGATGGCGTCCTGGTGCTTGGAATATAAAAATGACTCTGAGGTGACGTCACTGCTGCAGCAGAAAGAAATGAACTATGCTGGTATATGCAAATCCTACCCAGACACCGTGCATCACTGTCTGCCCTTCATTCCCCAAAAGAAATCCCTAAGAGACTTGTCTGGTGCGAAAATTGGTGAAGATTAATACTATTATCGCATCAAACGTACATTATAATAAACTATTACGGCCTAGCGTATAAATTATAGGAAGCCGAGGGGCTCACAAAGTAAACAATCCTCCTGCAATGCAATAAATCAGTCGTAAACGGCGCCGCTCTGCTCCCCGGTGAAGCATAAATAAAGAAAAGTCTGACTCCCAGAGCAGTTTGTATAGTAATTAGCTGTAAAATGAGAATAACTGACACTATATTCTACAATTAAAAATGGAAAACAACACAAACACAATGCAATTTCAACATATAATTGTCAATTTAATAGACGCTTATTTTCTCATTTAAAGGATGTGTTAACTTTAACTAAGTCACTAAGCGTACCTATTTAGTGAAGTCATTTTAAGATAATTCAAAAACTGAAGCTTCTGCTGATGTTGGGGTTTTAATCAATAAATTATTAGAAGTAATGTAGCTGCTTTAGTAGCTTGGGGAGGGGGGGCGGAGGCGGGGGAGGGGGGGGGGGAGGCATGGGGGGGGGGGGGAGGTCCCACGCTCATTACAGGGAGTGCTTCTTCACCCATTATGAGCTTTCCCAGCTAGCAAGAAGGTATTTAAAAACGGGGTGTCGGATATATGTAGAATTTGAAATCCGGTGACAAAAGCGCAGTTCTTGAGCCAATCAACGCTGCATCCCAAATTGTGAAGTGTCATAGAAGTCACGTGTTTCACCTTAAAGATAGGAAACTGTTCCATACATACTATATAGCAGGACAGACTGAAAACAGCATGCGAGAGTACTTGTAAAATATTCACGTTAAGTAAAGTTATTAAGCCTTAATTGTATACAAGGAAGTAAAAGCGAGAGGAAACAAGCACTGGCCAAGCCAATTGGCCTGGCTTTAACGTGCTAACATGTGCAAGAAAAGATATGCATCAGTGCATCTGGATGGTTTCTGACAGGTCACTGTGCACAATGTCTATTTCTGGGCTTCCTCTGTCTCTGCCCTATTTTTTAGTCACCAAATCTGCAAGTCATAAGAAGAGGATGCATGAAGTGACATATAATAAGGATAGGAATGCAGTCCCTTGAGGGATGAAGAGCGTGGTTTATAGACTGTATCCTTTAATTCAGGTCACCAAGCTTCAGTGTGATGGGAAGCAGTCAGTCTTGGGACTAGACAAGAGATCTGGTGCTAGTCAGCATTGAGAGGCGGCCTTGAAGCATGTACTGGCGCCACATGTGAAGCATGTCTATGGGCGGGTAATCATTTCTGTGGAGAGTGTGTGCTGATTTTATGGTGCAGCTGAACAGGACCAGGTGATTTATTGATAGTAGGAGGCTGTATCAGGGGTTAATGGTGGATAATGGAATGGCTGTCAGGGTGTTCATTGAAAGTATTTTTATGTGTGGCAGGCCAGAAAAGGGGTAGCTTTGTCCCAGTATATGGTCATAACTACCTTGATTTGTGCTGGCATTATGCTGTCTGAGTTAATTCTGTGATGGGTGCATGGGTTATAATGAGGAACTAGGCAGAGTGGGCGAGGGTGACATAGTGGTGGCATAGTCAAGAGAGATGGTAAGCATAGTATTAGTGTTAACATCAATAGCTACAGTAGAAGCTGTTAGGGCCTCCAGGGTATCAAGTATGGTGACGATACAGGGGTTGATATCCACTTCATACATTTTCATACACAGTACCTCACTGACCTGAAATAGGTTTTTTGTAAGAGAATATAGTGGTCTTTGACAACATAGTCTTGATTCCAACTACAGGCTTTGCTCCATTTGCCTGTACATTTCTGTTTGCACCAGAAGCAAGATTTCAAGTCGGTCGGGTTTTGCCCATGTGCCAACAACACTTGAGCTATTTTCCCATGGGCTAATTGCAGACCCTGTTCTATTTCTCATCAAGTTGTTGGCAAATAGCTCAAAATTCTGAATTGCACACTCTGCAACTCGTTCGAGAAAGCCCCTATGCAACAGGGTCGAAACGTCGACACCCCCGAATAGGCCTAAACTCTACATCTGACCCCTTACACCTGAAACACAGATGAGGTTACACTGTGAAGAGAACAGTTTAACGAATGTACTGTATCTAACTGTGCTTATAGGGGTAGGCCTGAATATCAAAAGGGAGTCCATTTCAACTTGTACAGGATCCTATATGTCATAAGTCATTTGAATTTCTTAATGCAACGACAATAGTTTCTTCTTTTCCTTTCTACTTTTTCACATGAGCAATAAACTATCACACTTCCCCTCTCTTCCTGATGATAACCGTGTGGATATAACACTGTACATCATGTTTTGAATCATTGTGATTTTTTGAAATAACTCAAACGTGACTGAATAAATTTAAGTTTCCAGTCGTTGTGCAGTGGCCTGGAAATTTTCTTTTGCCTATAACCTTGTGTGCCTAAATGGATATCTTTACACTCATTTAATGCTACTGTTCTGATTTCATGCCACAATTGTCTAGGACCATTGATTTTCTATACCAACTTGTTCGAGAAAGAGCAAATCAAAATTTGGTACCATGTGCTGCATGGTGCGCAAATTGGAATTTGATACAGCACACTGAGGTGGAAAACAAATCTTGGTGAAACAAAAGAATGAGCATGAATAATGTTTAGAAGCACACATCGCAATCAGATAAAAAACTGCTTTCAAGTGCAAAATCAGACGTGGTGAAAAGTTTGCAGGGTCGTGGTACCACAATTAGCAGCAAACTCACTTGCACAATGAAATTGTGGTCCAAAATCATCCCAGGTGCATCATAAGAAATGTGGAAATCACATTTAAGAACAAAAAATCACTGTTGCTGCAACATCAACAGGTGTGACAATGCATTTGTAGAAGCAAAAATCACAGCTAGGCGCAAAATCAAGGCCAGGTAGCATCAGGATAGACACACTTTTAGGTGTGAACGAATATTCAGAGCTGTGGTATCAGATTCCTGTGCCACGACACTCGGTAGGTAGAAAACAATCAATAGGAAGATGTCACATTAGGTGTAAAATGTGTGCAAGAGTATGATTCACACAGATCAAGGAGTATACTCATCTTTCATGCAGCATCGGTATGATTGTGATTATGATTGTGGAAATTGTTTAGGAGTGAAACGCATCCTTATGTGGATAACCACACTTAGGAGTGCAAATTCACCCTTGATGTAAAGTGAGCAATGCTGGATGTACTTTTAAATGCAAAAGTGTATCTAGGTACACAATTAGCTTTTGTGCAAAGAAAGCAAAACAATGGAAATTGTTTTATGAGCATACTTCAGTTTTGAGGAAATCACATTTGAGTTCAAATCACCTCCTAGTGCATCATTAACAAAACACAGAAGGATAAACACATGTAGCTGCAAAAGAACCTATGGCGCGACACCAACAGGTGTTTTTAAATGGTTGTAGGAGCAAAAATTACATAGGTGAAAATCACCCTTGGTTCAAAATCGGCCCTAATGTGGGAATACTTGTAGTTGCAAAAAACATTTAAATGAAAAGACACAGTTAGTTGAAAATTCACAATTAGGTGTAAATTTATCCTGTGGGCAACAGCAACAGGAGTGTGGAAACCCCTTAGAAGCATAAATCACAAGTGCCCGTAAAATGACTTTTAGATGCAAAACCTCCTTTGATGCAATATAATTATGGTGTCACATTCAGGCACAAATCTCACCTCCATTGCAGCTCCTTGATGCCTTCCTTGTGAGATCATTTCCGCCCAGCAGGCAGATGGAATGACACACATGATAGTCAATAGCTTAATGTAAAGCTGAAAACATTCCACTAGTCTGATCCAAAATACGAATGACACTCTTCAGTCAATTGGTGAAGAGAGCTGACCCAAACGTACGATTGGTTGACCCAGAGTCCTCTCTGTATAAGTTTTGATGTTGATGGCATGAGCTCCCTGAACATTGCAAAGATATGTTTTATATTTTGCTCATGGACCAAATAATGATTTCCATGGCGGGCCAGAGCTTTTTAAATTTTAAGACATCAGTTTCAACATACGCTTCGGCAGGTTGGCCTCACTCTAAAATTGCTAATTTTGTTTTCCTGCATATAGGCCTTCTGTTGTTTAGAACACAGTGGAACTTGCCTTCTGACAAATGTATTTTGTAGTCACATTATCCGCGGAATTTTTAAATTAATACCGGTAAGTCATTCACTCTGATTTTCAAGGTCCCGTTTACATGGTCCCGCATTGTGCTTTCACATGCGGGTTGGCGGGGGATATCTATATATATCCCTTGACGTTTCTTAAATGTATCAGCTTGTTGGCCTCATTCCAAATTACTATTTTTGTTTTCCTGCGTATAGGAGATTGGTTGATTAGAACACGACGGATCTAGCATTTTCTGACTGATGTATTTTGTAGTCGCTTTATAAGTAGGTACATTTCAAATTTCGTTATAATGGATCTGATGTAATTTTGGTTAGTTCCCATATGGACTACACTCTTATACGCGTCTTTGGTTCGTTCACAATAAATGAATTGAACATCCATCCTTGGTGCATTTATGATATGACACTCGACGTCTTTACATCACTTTTCACATTTGATTTCATATTCAACCAGGTCTGAATATAGGATCGTTACAGTTATTTCCATAAAATTAAAGCTAGGGGTAGGGTTTTTAGTGAAGTCAGGAAGATGGCGCTTAGACTATTTTGTGTACCGACTAGGTACGGTACAGCCAGGTCAGAGGAATTACCCAACAACCCCCAGAAGTGTGAGAGTCAGAGGACCCACACTGTAAAAATGAGCACAGTCCCTGGCACACGTGGTGGGGGTATAACAATGGAATGAGAGTCGTTTGGATCACAATAGCAACGGTCGACACCAGTGTAATGTTGAAGAGTTATTTAATGAGGCAACAACTGAATTCAAACAAACAACCAGCCGACACGTGTTTTGTCACTAGGAGTTGTCCTGTGACTCTTCAGGGCTGTGTGGCGTTTGTTAGGAATAGGAAAGCAGGTCCCACAGAGCCGGTGATAATTCCAACCCGGCTTGGGGTGCGTGGAAGACTGGATAGCAAATGATGAGGTGGGGTGCAGATGCACCCTGGTGGAAGGCCGGCACGGTAGTAGTGCCGCTTGTGGATGGACGATGTGTTCGCAGGGTGCAGGCCGCGGGCGTATACTGTCACGAAGTACGTGAAAGTCGATTGGAAGAGTCGGGCTGGTACGCCGCTAAGTGGGTGGGCATGTGTAGGCACAGGAATGGTAAATGCGGGAGATCAGAAGCCTAGGTGGAAAGTGGTCGTTGTGATCCACGATGCCGGTACTGGCAGCTATACGGAACCAGTGTCTCACGGGCACCTCCCAACAACCAGCAGGAGCACCCGCCTTCCAGTACGACCAAGCATTGTGGATCACAATGACCACTTTCCACCTAGGCTCCTAATCTCCCGCTGCTACACGGTGCCCAAGCCTTCCCAACCCCGCCAGACACTGGATGGTAGCATTTACCATTCCTGGACCTACACACGTCCACCCACTTATCGGCGTACCCACCCCGGCTCTTCCAATTGACTTTCATGGACTTCGTGACAGTACATTCCCGCGGCCTACACCCCATGCTCGCATCGTCCATAGAATAATTGTGCACTGGGTTCCATTTTCAGAGGTGCACAACTAAGAAGAAACAGTAACTTGGGCCGCTACAAACAGTACCATAGTCTCCCCATCCTGTTTGAACCTTATGTTTTCCCAATGGTGGTCAATGGACCAAGGGTGGATGTCTGAAGTGTAGGGCTGCAATTGCAGCGTAGGCAAGTGACTGACACAGTTAAGATCTAGTGGAGTAATATAAAAGGTATTTCTTAATGAGAAAAATGTGAAAACTCATTAGGTGCCATATGAATACAAACTCTACCTAGTGTTCTTCACTGTATTGATTAATTATACTGTACACGAGCAGGAAGGCAGATACAGTTATTTGTTATTGGTATTAGTTGCTATCCCAAGGGCAATTGAAAAAATAAAATGGCAAAACCAACAAATATGGCTTTGATGTTCAATGGTAGGTGTGTGTGAGGTTCTGTGGAAGGGTGATTAGGTGAATAAGAGAAAATATCAATAGTTGGAAGAATAAATACCTCTTTAAGTGATTTGGTGCTTAGATGATGGATGAGTGTGTGGGCTGATGAATGAGTGACTGTATGGTTGTGCAGATGAATAAGGTCCAGGTGGAAACAACAGTGCCGGGACCAACTGACCCAACTGAAAAATCAGCACACAATTTTGTGGGGGAAGGCCACCTCAAAAAGATAGCTGGTGGCAAGAGAAAATAATTTGAACTGATTGAAGGAGGTGGCAGTGACGAAGAAGAGAATTTCACTGCGATGTGAAGTAGCCCCGTGACTGTTGCTTGTAATGTGCATCCATCACCTGCAGCCACATCAAAATGGACAGGGAGAGAGGAATACAGTCACCCCAAAGCACCTAAGCAGCGTAAATGCTCCTGCAGGTCACTACTGATGGTTTCACAAAGAAAGAAATCATAACAACCATCAAGTCTATGTTTGCAAGGATTTGCAGTACCACTGAAACAATAACAGAAGTCCATTTATACAATGGTAAGCAGACCAAAATGCTAGTGCTTGACTTCCTCCTTTTTTGTGGAATGAGCAGAGTTTATGGAATTTGTAAAGACCCTCTGCCGCAAATTGAAGGTTCCCAGTCAGATCTATGTTTCCACTGTTCCTCTGCCAGCACTGCTCCATCAAGTATTGGAGTTGGTTGGTTTAGCAAAGAAGAAGAGTGCTGTTCAGTCCATCCAACTCACAACAGATATGTGGACCAGTTGTCAAACAGCAGATTACATTTGCATCCCTGCACACTGGATCTCTTTCAAGGAAGTGAAGCAACGGTTTGCCGCTGGTCACTCCTTTGATGCTTTTCGAGATGTTTGGTGACATGCAAAAGTTGCAATGTTTGCCATGGAGAAATAACATCCAGCTCCACACAACTTGGAAGGATTTAATACAACAGAGGTGTACCTAGAAAAAAAATCATTGCCCGATTCACAGTGGATGAAGGAACCATGGTGAGAACTCCTGCCAACAGCAGGAAGGAGAAAAGAGCAAGTAAAACCAGGAGAAGAGCGAAGAAGAAAGGCATTCAAACGGCTAGAAGCAAAAAGTTGGGGAAAAATATAGAATGGAGGTGAAGAGCACAAAGAAAAATCAGGCAGCTATCTACATTATAACACATCTTTGTCTTGTAATGCCACCTCAAAATATGTTTCAAACAGGTACTATCATCACAGGGAAATGATATACTTTATCTTGGACTGAGAACCTCAAACTCTCTAATGGACTGACCACCAGTTTATAGGTTTAGTAGCCCCTCTCGTGAAGGACCTCATGCCTTTGTTTAACTGTGAGTAGAGACATGCCATAACAGTCCAAGTACCAAGGACGCCCTGCCTTATACTGAATACGTTGTCTGACAATGTGTTGATGGAAAGCACATGGAACGCTCCCTTTCCTTCTGAAGTCAAGTGGTGTCAAGTAAGCTCTTGATACTGCCTTCAGCAAAGATCTTGGTACAGATGCAACAGTATATTCCTCATGAAGCTCTGGGTTTGTTGGGCTGCTGTTAAAGGAACCAGCAGACTGCCATAGATGCATGCACTAAAGGAGCATCTTCTCAAGAGTGCTTCCTAGAAGGCATAGGCTGGTAATGCTTACAATGGATCAAACATTGAAGTCGACTTTGAAATTATTGGAAACCACACATTTCTTGATCATCAAATGAAATTCATTGTTGTACCATAACTGGCGAGGTTCAAACTTGGATTGATGATAAGGATAAGTAATGTATGGCTTTCAATGAGATGAAAGGAAAAATGAATGAATCTTCCAAGCACAAGGCAACTTAAAATGAAAAGCCACAGGTCTGAACTAATAAGTTCTCACAAATAGACCAAAGAATTGTGAGTGAAATTTAATTAGCAATAAACAGACTGGAAATAAAGGAAAATACAGACAAACCTTTTCTGTAGACACAAATGAAACCGAATTTGATCTTACTTTGTCAACATATTCTTTCATCTTGATTTTAGAATGTTGTAAAAGCTGCTGTTCATGCTTCTTTAACTGACTTAACTGATCAAGGTAATCAGTAGTTGCAGTGGGAAAATTAGAAGATTGGGAAAACACTGGAATTAAATTCTAGTCTACAAAAAAAGGTGAAACTTGAATCCATTATTGACAACAAATATCAGTCAAAGAGCACCGAGCCATCTGCTGGTAATTTAAACAGATGAGAAAATGAGGCATCTTCGAAAAACAAAAACTGTGTCCTTCTGCAGATAGAACATCTGTTCTTGTCCCTCATATACCTGCTCCTGAACAAGACTGCTCTGAATGCTCTTTCAGCGGCACCGGTTTTAAAAAAAAACTTCTTTGAAGTATTGGAATGTAGAACATGTTTTGCTTGGATAAACATGCATATAACTGTACTGAAAAACGAAGCAAAAACATTTCTTTTCTTTTAGAATTCGAGTAGCGACATCAGTTATTTCAGAAAAATTCTTGATGAATTGACGATAAAAGTTTGTAAATCCAAGGAAATTCTGAGTCTCTTTACCACTTAGAAGAGAAAGTCAACCCACAATAGCTGGTATATTTTTCAGATCCATACAAAGGCCAGACGTATTTAATCAACTTCTTCCTTCTCAAGAAAACATTTCTCAGGTTTGCAGGACACATGATGATGTCACTTGATGTTGCACAAGAGTCTTTTAAAACAGCAAAATATCATTGAAATAGCGTAGCAAAAAATGATTAAAAACATCAAAGAATACTGAATCTAAGAAACATTGAAAGATGGCAGGAGCCAAGCACAACCCAAATGTCATCACACGATTTCCAGAATGACCAAAGGGGGATCAGAAAGCTGCCTTCCCCTTATCACTTCCTTTTATATGCAACAGATAATGAGTCTTTCATAAATCAAGTTTAGTAAAGGGTCATGCTCCAAAGACTGACTCCTAAATGGCCTTTATGATTGTGATATAATGTATGCTTCATCATCGATACAAGGTTTGGAGAACTTAGTCTTTTTTAGGGATGAAAAGCAAAAGTGCTTCATCCGTTGATAAAGAATGCATAATAACCCAATCTACAGCTTCTTCTATCAATTAGCCCTTAGGAGTTATGGATTCAATACATCCATAAGGAACAATCTCATCAGGTTTCAATGGTACCTATGAGGTGAAGAGAACAACCCTCAAGCTTAGAAAAAAACTTGGAAAAAAGCATGATACTGCGCTGTCACTGAAGTAAGTTGAGCCACTATTAAATCTGATGGGGAATCTTTAATCTTACCAGTCAGTGATACAACACTTCCAGAAGCATAACAAAAGTCAAGACAAAACCATAACTGCAATGCTATTGTTCGAGGGGACCAGGTGTTAAACAGATTAGGCTCTTCTACCAAGGAACTCCAAAATTTACAATGTAATTAGGAGAGGTAATTATTTTACATGATAGCACATCTTTCTGATCACTCAGAAGAATTAGAAATGAGACCTCTCGAAGTGGAGATGGTGAGCAGAATTCTTCTTAAGTCTCTGAGGAATATTATTTTTAGTGACCGAGTCCTGACTGATGCGCATTCCAGAGGTACCACTATCCTACACCGCAGAGTAGTATTGACCTTTCTTTCTACATTTTAAGATCAATCAGTAAAAGGGACAACTGATTATCGGCATTATTAATAGAAGATATTGTATAACGAAGCTAGCGAAATCCAGTCTTTATCCTTGGAAAGGAGTGCAATCCTCCTGATTGCCTCAAAGGCCATTTAGCCCAGGAGAGTATCAAATGTCCAGAATTACCACCAGACAGGCATACAATAGCCTCACGATGTTGCCCTTTTTCAGCCTCTCAGTTCGAGGACCCCTCAATGATCTAACATGAATTGTCTCTTCCTGTGACAATGGAATTCTCAGATTAACAAGATGTAGGAATGCTAGTCCACTTCTTGAGAACTTTCTTTTTCCCCTTGTCTTTCTTGTAATCTGTATTCAGTCACTAGTGCAAAACCATTACATTCAGTAAAAGAAGACGCTGTGATCGAAACAATTCATCCTTGGGTTCTTCCTTCAGGCCATAATGACACAATGCTATCTGCGCTCTTTCAAAACAGGTATTTTCAGCCCCTAATTTATGAAAATGAGTCACATAAGTCAAGATATCCATTTCTCCTTTCTGAATATCACACAAGAATTCTTCAGCAGAATACTGCAAATCAAGTCGTTCAAATATCTACTTAAAAGCTGATAAGGATATATCATCAATTATAAACAAACTTATGAGTTGGTTACTAAAGGAGTTGCCTCAGCAAATGCTGATCCGGAAAGGCAAGTAATAGGGTAACCCATCTTGGCTCAGTCTTGATTAAACTCTGCAGGGTAAAAAGCAAAATGTACCGAAAGAGAATCCCAAAAATCTCATAGCATTAGTGAATCTCCAGAAAAACACAGGGAACTTGAAGGAACCTGTAAGCAATGTCTGCTGACTGTGAGACCAAGTTCTAAGTGCCGAATTCTCACTGCACAACTTTTGTAACAAGGACTAGATGCTGAGAAGGCCTGTTGAGCACTTTTCCTGACTACCTGAGGAAAGGGCAATTCATCCCAGTAGACAAGTTGCCACTATACACTTGAAAAAAGGTGTCCAGCAACTTCTTAAGAGGGTCCCAGCTAGGAGGGAAAAAAATACATTGAGCAGAAGGAACACAGTACATATCTTCAACAATTCTCTTTCTGGTGGCTACACCAACTGCAGAATTAGCACCTTCAGAATATCCCCAGGTGCCTGATTGGATCCAGAGAATTCTTCAGCAATGCTTTCATACACCAGCAGGTGATACAGTGTGGCTCAGCTGTAACATCTGACTGTTTGAGAAGTGACGGAGCATATCTGCATATAAGTACCATTCCTGTGCGCTGACCTCAGTGTTTTTCATCTTTATCTTTCACGCTTAGAGTAAAACAAATTATGGGTGACAGTGTGCTGTTCTTCTATTTGAAACTTTTTCAGACTGTGAGCTGTGGAAGGACAGTGAGGAACCTGGAGTTAGATAGGATATCCACCAGAAAGAGTGTTACTGAAGATAAGTAACTTGTTCTGACAGATACATTCAACCTTAGATTCCTCACCTTTAGAATAGATAACATAGCAGTACTTCTCTAAGGTGAGGAGACTAAAGAGTGGACTCAAACCAAAAATCCAGCAGAACCGAGAGGGTGAAATTACCTTCCTGATGGACGTCATGGATGGTGAGCAGGAATGACCCTGTCAGACCCTAGAGACCATTTGCGCTGCCCCTCGCTGATCTTAACAAGCGGAGACACATAGGAACTTCAGGTGATCGCTTGATGTTGAAACCGCTGCCTACAGAAACAAATAGCAAAGTTTCATATCCCCTGATATTCCTCTCACTATGCTGCATGAGTTACCTCATGGTGGATGGGGGGAGACTGGCTCGCATGGTGCAGGCTGAGACAATGAGAATGGGAAATCTGTTTAGAGGCTCTGAAATGCTCCTATTTGAGAAATCCCAGGCAGAATTTGAGTTACCGCAAGGCCACTTCTTCATCCACAAGACGATTATGATGGTGCTGCAGAACACCGAAGGTATCTAGAAATGCGCGCTTTAAGGTTATCAATTATGAGATCCTCCACAGATCGCACTTAACCCCAGAGCGCATTATGAGGAATTTCCATACGGCTGATGCAACTTGCACTAGATGCAGAGAAAAAGGAGCACACTTTTTTCATATGTTTTGGACATGCCCCTCGCTAGGTGCTTTCTAGGAGGAAGTTTCGACTACGTTTGCAACTATCATAGAGAAAGAGGTTCCTAACTCCCAAGGCAATTACCTATAAGGATGGTTTCCACGCACATCTAGAACTAATATTACAAGCAAATTTCAAGATCTGGCGTTCATCCTGGCCAAGCGGGATATCGCAAGGCACTAGAAGGCACTGAGATGGCTCAGAATAACAAGATGGAGAAGAGAGGTGGAGAAGTGGGCGAGCTGTGATATCCCGGGAGTCTGCAGGGGCTGGAGGAACCTGTCTCTTTCACAATACACCATGGCCTGCCTATATCCTAACACCCTATATCAGAGCACTCGAGCAGGATGCACGTTAAAGACACATACATGACTGTGTACTGACTCAAAGGGGGAAGGGGTGATGGAACTGTTCTGTTGGTGTGGGGGTATTGAGCGTGAATCTAAATTGTTGCGGTCAACTATGAATGTGATGCATGATTGAAAACCCCCAATAAAAAATGTCACTAAAAAAAAAAAATCACTGCATTTACCAAAATGAACTGCCCCCTGTGATTTGTGTTTACCACTTGCTCATTTTACAAAAGTCAAGTAAAAACACAGAATATTCAATTAAACACTTTAAAAAAATCAGCAAATTGGTCATACCAAGTTACATTTCACAAGTATTTTCTACTGGAAATCTTGTATTACAAAACACGTGTTGTGCTTTATTTCTAACTGTAGGGACATGTGCTAAATTGTGTTCTGAACACATTTACTTGTGCTTCTTTCACCGTTTGATAATAAGACATTTTGTAAAATTATAATTTGCCCAGACAAAGATCAGAATTGTATGCGGCAATCATAATGTGTACAGGTTCGTTCACCCTTGAGCCCTGGGAGTCAACAGTTAGAGTTTGCTAACGAAGGTTATATGACGTAACCACGAATTCCGTTGCAACGCATGCCTTTTCCACGCATGTGTTACCACGGAATTCGTTTTCCCCTCATCATCTTTACCACGTCGTAAAGAGGAAGCGGAAGTTTATTTCGCTTCCTTCCGCTTCCTCTCTTACGACGCTGTTTTCTTCGGCACGTCGGGATCGTTTTTTTATGGGGGGGGGGGGAGACCCCCCCCCCAACCCCCCTTTTTAATCCTACGTTTTTGTTTTTTTCGTGGTAGAGACGATCGTTGAAGGCATACGCGTTGGAATGACGTTTACGTGGTAAGTGCCTCGTTGTAAACGTTACGCGTAGTACTGCCTTCGTTGTTAATGATGTTTCCCGCGAACGAAAGACGTCAGCTACCGCTAAATATGAAGACATACGTGAGTTTGTATTCCTGTATGATTTTAATAAGTAATATAATATATCCCCTCTAAAAACCGTGTTTATTCTTTAAGGCTTTAGAGTGTACGCACTTTAAAACTGCATACAAAACAATAGGTCCTTTAAAAGCCTAGTACCAAGTTATAAATAAGCATCTTGAGCGCTGAACTATTTCCCATTTTTTTCTTCTACAGACCAACAGCTTGTAAATTTCAACAAAAATATTTAAACCTCATGTACTAATTAAAAGTTTGTCTGTATAGCTAAGGTTTTTAGACGCCGAATATTTCTGCTAGAAGTAATTTCTAAAACCACCAGCAAATCGTTTCTAGTATTGTGGAATATCACATGAAAAATGTAATTCTTTGAGAAGCGCGGGCTGACAGGAAGTGTCACAAGTATGCAAATGAATGCCTTGTTTTGAAAGCAATTAATGTCAACAGGCTGAAACCAATCGTGCCTATAGCATATGCAATTTCCAGAACAAAGAGGAAAACAATATTTTCTTGTAAGTCGGTGAAGGATATATAGCCATGATTAAAAGTATTTTTACATTAACCCTGACTTCAAGTTTTGTGCAAAAAATAGTACACTTTCCTTATGTAACCTAGCTACAAAGCAACAAAGCTCTACAGATGGAGAAGTTATTACAGTGTGGGGGGTCAAGGAGTCACACAGTTAAGATAACCACTCCTCACCCCCTTGGTAGCTTGGCACACGCAGTCAGGCTTATCTCAGAGGCAATGTGTAAAACATATGTACATCACACACAATAACACAGTGAAAACACTACAAATGGAGTCCACACTAGTTTAGAAACTTAGCCAATATTTATCTGAATAAAACAAGACCATGATGATAAAAATCAACATACACAAATCGAGATATCACTTTTAAAAATATTACTGTAAAAATATAGCTCACAGACAACAATAGCTCAAACCAGGGCTATCTCGACGCCATGACAATCCAACCGTTTGGCACCGACCACAACAATCGCAGGCTGACTACAGAGTCACACGAACTCCCAGTAACAGTATCTTCAAAATAATAAAAACATCGGGGCGGTGAGGCGTCACTGAGCCGGTGTGGACTTGTTTTCTTTCTGCCACAGGGGAGGTGAGGCGTTGGTTCCTTAACCCCTTCGATGCTTGTGACGGAACCATTCCGTCATCAGTCACGGTTGGGCTGTGCTGATGACGGAATGGTTCCGTCACGACCACACCCATTTTAATAAGGGCCAGCACAGGAGGAGAATTCCATCAGCAGGGATGGTGTTAATGCAAGGCAGGGGAGGTGAGGCGCCGTCGGCAGCCATGCACCAGTTCCTTATGATGATGCGGTGTTTATATGTTTGGAAGGTCGCCCACGTTATCGACTCTGTGTGATGCAATTGAGGCGCTGGTGTTGATATGCATCAGGGCTGAAGTTTAAGTCGGGTGGTGCATCGTACTCTTCTCAAGCAGTGCCCTTGGCTCTGGTGCATGCAGCAGCATGCCATCGGTGTGAAGCGCTGTTGTCGGAGAGGTCGGGTCTGCAGTGCAAGTCAGGGCAGTGGGTCGTGCACTTCAAGAGTGGTGCCCTCACCTCCGGTGCAGGCAGCGGCCTCGATGAGGGAGTCGAAGTTGCTTTTCTTGAGTTGTAGTACCAGTCACATGATTCCAAGAGCCCAGGACCTGGAGTTCTTCGCAATCAGGACTCCCAGCGGAGAAGTCCAGGTGCTGTTAGCTAGACGCAGGTGACATCTTTGATGGCCCTGAGACTTCTTAACAGGAAGCAAACAAGCACAAGCCCTTGGAGAACCTTGGAAGCAGGATTCAGAAAGCAAAGTCCAGTCCGTTCCCACCCAGGACAGAATCAGCAGCAGCAGGCTAGCCCAGCAAAGCACCCAGCAAAGTGGCAATATCTCCTGACATCAACCCAGCTCTTCTTCCTGGCAGATTGTCCTTAGTACAGAAGTGCTCTGATTTTGGGGCGTCAGATGTCCAATACTTATATCCCTTTCAGCCTTTAAAATAGGCAACTTCGAAGGAAAGTCTTTCTAGTGCACACATCCCTGCCTTTTCCTGTCTTGGCTCAAGACACACTACAGAGGGGTAGAAACAGCTTTGTGTGAGGCCAGGTACAGCCCTATTCAGGTGTTAGTTACAACAACTTCCACCATTCTAGATCAGGGAGGCCCATCAGACTGGTGATGGCATATAAGGATATGCAAGTCACACCTCAGCTCCCTTTGTGTGACTCTCTAGAGTGAATGCGCAGGAGCTCAACAGCCAGCCAGTCCAAGCATGGATTCTACAGAGAGGCAGAGGCACAGAATGGTTAACACGTTCGATGCTGAAGACGGAACCGCTCCGTCATCAGCTGCGGTTGGGCTGTGCTGATGACGGAGCGGTTCCATCATGGCCCGGCCGCCGCGCCTGCGCGGCGCTGATTTTGCGCCCGCGCGGTGCGTTCTATTGAGCGGGGCTGGCCATGATGGAACCGCTCCGTCACGAGCACAGCTCAACCGCGGCTGGTGACGGAGCGGTTCTGTCACCAGCATGCGGCCGCTCCGCCCAGTTAGCGCTGCGGCAGAATAGCCGCCGCAGCGAAAGAGTTAAGCAAGAAATTGACAACTTTCTAAAAGTGGCCTTTTCAAACACACAATTTAAAAACCAATTTTGCTAAAAGATGTATTTTTAAATTGTAAGTTCAGAGACCCCAAACTCCAAATCTCTATCTACCCCCATGGGAAATTACAACTGAAAGATGTTTCAAGGCAATCCCCATGTTATCCAATGTGAGAGATAGGCCTTGCAATAGTTAAAAAAGAAATTAGCAATATTTCACTATTAGGACATGTAAAACACACCAGTGCATGTCATACCTTTTAAATATACTGCACCCTGCCTCTAGCTGCCTTGGGCCTGACTTGCGGGTGCCTTACATGTAATAAAAGGGAAGGTTTGGGCATGGTAAGTGGGTGCACTTACAAGGTTGAAATGTCAGTTTGAAACAGCACACACGGACACAGCAGTGGCAGGTCTGAGACCGGTTTGCAGGGCTACTCATGTGGGAGGCACAATCAGTTCTACAGGCCCACTAGTAGCATTTGATTAACAGGCCCTGTTCACACCTGGTGCACTTTACTAGGGACTTACTAGTAAATCAGATACGCCAATCATGGACAAACCAATCATCAATGCAATTAAGAAAGAGAATATATGCACTTCAGCACTGGTTAGCAGGGGTAAGGTGCCCAGGTCTGAAAAAATAGGAAGAATAAAGCAAAAACGTTGGGGATAAACCTGCCACAAGGGCCAGGTTTAACACAGTGGGTGTGGTAAACATGTATTTAGATGTCCATCTTCAGTGAAAACACCTTTTTCGACACAAGGATGCGCTCCTGTAAATGTGACACACAAGAACAATACATGTGTTGCTCTTCAGTGGCTAGACAATTGAATCTGTAATTGGAATTAACTTGAAAATGGTACATCCACAAATTTCCTTTGCAACCAGAGAAAAAATCGAGGAGGAGTGGAAACCCCCAGAGTCAAGATGCCATTATCACCTTGGAAACATGTACATCTGCTTCTATAAACGGTAATGGTAAGTGTTTTTCGGGATGGGAAAGACCATCAGCACCCACATATTTCATAGGGGAAATGCCTGCTACACCTGGAAATAATTGTTTCTAAGCAGAGAAAAAAAATGAAAGACTGTATATGTACTACTACACATTTGACACCTTGTAGACAATCCTCAAACACTAGTATGGAGGAATCCGAGTGAGCACAGAACTCTACAATATCCACAGAATTCCATGCTTACTCCAGGAGATTTTTGTGAATCTCCTGAAAGTCGGTAAACCAGCCAAATCGGAAGAGGAATGTACTGTCTCTATGTGTCTATCTTTTTACAGGATCTTTGCGAATCAGTTCGAGGTTTCATTTCAAAACACAAGTATCTCCATTTCCACCTAAGTTTGTAGCCCAATATTTTATTTTTTTAAATCTGAACATAGAGGTACTTCTCTTTTCACATTCTAAATTCTGAAGATGCTCATTACCGCTTCAGACAGTGTTCAGTTACATTATTACCCAATACAACATTATCGATTAGCATGTCTAGCAGTGTTCTTGTAACTTTGTTAATTAGACAACTTCAGATGCTTTCAGACTAACTTCCAAATGCCCATACTAATCTGCAGGAGAGAGACCCTATAATCTGGGTACTGTGCTCACATTTATTCAAGAAATTTAGTGTTCAAATGCCATATAAAATATTACTTCACTGAAGAAGATTTAAAAGCTGTTGCACAAAACAAACTGTGGTCCATATACTGACCCTGTGTTTCCAAATGGCAGCCATCTTTAATGAGAGGACTTCAAGTAATGAGAAGCAATCAGGGCCCTGTCCATGCAGCACTTTATGAGTTAGATATTTAAACTTAAATTCGATCCTCGTTCCTATGCAGAGTCAGCGTAGGGACTACCGAAATAGGGAAACATGATCCATTTTCAGATGCACCTCTCTAAATGACATTTTTAATTACTGGGAAAACTCCTCCTGCACCACTCAATAAGACAATAAAACAAGGATGCCTCACTTATTATTTTTTGTTATGTATTTAGTATAACATTAGGTTCGCGCTATATAAAACTTTATAAAATGAAAAAAAAAATACAAGGACAACCTACCACTTTAAAATACAAATAAACATATTACTAACGTAAAACTACTCTCTACTGGAAGGTTGCTATCAGTTATGAATAGATACTGCTGCAATAATGTAATGTTATAAAGGATTTGTATAAAAGTGTTTACATTACTAAATTTACTAAAAAAATAATCAGATGTATCATACTTTACCAGTTATGTCATGCTGCTTGAAAGACTCACTGTAGATTTGATACTGGTTTGGACAATGTTTCTTCAGCCATTTGCAGACATCCTGCTGTGTCCACAGAGCCACCGGTTTTGTAAGTTTCACAATGTTTGGCTGGAAGAAAAAGAGTAAAAACCGATCTAGTATACATATTACAGCAGTACAGTACATGCACTCATATTTTAATATGTTTATAACTGGCTAGGAAAGGAGCACATTTGCAGTCCATCTTATTTTCCATTTTGGTGAATACCTCAATCCCCAAACCAAAACTCTTTCCTTTGACAACTAATTACAGTTGTGGTTTTCCACCTTTGACCAACTCTTATCCACACATTACGCTTTATTTGTTGACACCAGTCTCCATTTGTTTTTTTTCTATTGTAATTATTTATTCAACTTTGGTAGTAGGTGCTTGTATATGGGATGACGTCATCAACATTACTGTTCACTCCCACAGCTTATCAGGAATTCATTCATAGCCCAGTCGCATCTCTAAGGGAGCAACTCTGCTTTCACAATGAGGCAGGTTTCACCTGAGGAAGTCGAGCCCTCAACTGACTCCATTAACATGAAAATTGTCCAAGTGATCTCTGCCCATAAGATCTGTTTTAAAAGCAGGCTTCATCCTTGTCTGCACCGATCGGTGAGATAATCAGTCGCCTAAGAAAAAAAACATCCAACGTACCTTAAAAATCAGCATGCATGAGATGCCTCCTAAATAAATCAACCTTGGATGTCACTGACCTGGCCAGGTATTGGCCCATCTCTAGCATCTCTCTGACTGCTATGATCTTGAAAAAGCTGGTTACAGCCCACCTCTCCCTCCATCTTGAAATTAGTTTTCTTGGGTGATATGGACCATTGCTGAATTACAGAGAGCAGCTGCTAAGTCTAGTTGACGGGGGACAAATAGCTCTGCTGCCCTAATTAGATATATTGGCCTGTTTTGATACCATCAATGATAAGATTCGGATTGCTCTGGTGGTTAAAATGGTAGGCGGTCACTGAAAATTCATTGACATAGTTCAAAAACGTGCTTATGATCTGCTTCACAGAGATATAGTCCTTATATAAACCAGAGAAAATTAAGATATAGTTAAATATTATCTCCCTGTGTAGAAAAAGGAAGTCTGATTAAAAACTGCAATTTTAATTTACTTTCTAGTGTTAAAAAATCAGGTCCTGATGTAAAATAATGCTGGATTAACATTGTCTACCATCTGACGATGTGCCCTGGAGCTGCAAGAAATGTCTGCACACTTGGTATTAAACAATCAGAAAAAAAATAATTGTACTGGAGAATGATATCAGATACAATCAAACAGAGCTTGTTTTTTTGTTATCAATGTATGCTGCTATTATCATATGTAGACCAGCTAATAATTAACTTAATGAGTGCACGAAGATTTAGATCAATGAATATAAATCTATACTAGAGAGTATTGTGCAAGATACATAGGTTTGAAACATGCCTCAGGTAAATGTGTGTACATTAGATGTGGAGGGTGGAAGTAGGGCTATTGGGTCAGAGAAACTATAGAACTGTTTGTCCAAATATGTTTACTGAGTGTGGTGAAGGTTTAGATATTGCATTGATTGCAGTGGCACTTTCATTGGTAAATATATTGCAGATTTCATAAACTGACGTGTCAACATTATGATTATGACTATTGCATATATACACTTGAATGTTATATGTTTATTGTTGCATTATATTATGCTTTTGAACCAAAACAAACATGGAACGAATGGAATTTACACAATTAAAGTGTTATGAATTTCTGGTAAGAGCTTCTCTGTTAAGCTCTGGTGTGCCACAGGTTTATTTCGGCTCTGGTTCTTTTTAAAATCTAGTCACCACCATTGCTTGAGTTGGTGCGGGGTTTTACTCCTGTATGACTATTTTGTTGAGAACTCGTTTGACCTAAACAGACAATTGGACGTGATTCACATTTGGACGAGAAACAACTGGTTGCCACTTAATAACATGATGGAAATGTAATACTTTCTCTGTTGCAGGTACAGAGTTTCATAAAGTCAAGAAGGTAAAAATGGTGGGGTTTCCATTGGATTCCTCTCTTTTCTCTGAAGACCAGACAAATACTGCCATTTAAACGTACCATTTTTACATATATTTACTGGGTAAACTGCACCTCTAACTCGAGGGCCGAATGTTTCAGCTTGAGCGACCTTCATTGCCATTCTGGATCATAGTTTTAGGTGACAATCATAAATACTGAAGAGGCAACAGAAAATGCTGAATTGTGCAGAAACACTGCTTTGAAAGGCAGGCAAATGCACACACATCTCTACCATCCTTGCAACGTTTGCACTGTCTTCCAACTAAAACTAACAAACTATTTAGGGGCATCGTATTCATGCTCTGATTTCTCAGCATTTAAATGTGGAATGTTTTTTGTGATTTTGGCCTTTAAATGAGGCAAGGGAAAGCAGTGTTAAGTGGGAGAAAGAATACAGAAAGAGTATATTTTAACAGCCAGGAAGATATTTATTTTTTGCTTAATTGTTTTCATCTGTCTTCAATCATGGTGAAAAATTCACCAGACAATCGATGAGAATGCATTAGCAGATAAGGAAAGAACAAATAAAAATAACACTGTTCACTGTTCAGCTAAGACAATCTCAGCTGCTACCTATGGAGTAGGGGTGTGGGGGGGGGGGCGCCTATAAAGCAGTTACAGAATCTTGAGGACAGATGTTTTAAATGGCTGGTATCCCTCCCTGCACTTTGCTCTAATTGTAACTCCCATGCTGAATTTGGACTACCCTATGTCGGTGACACAGTAAGGCTTGTCCCAATTTTATTATGGCACTCAATTTGGAGGAGGGATACAGTACACTTTACCCAATACATCATAAAAAATTGCCTACAATTAGACAATGAACAAAAATAGATTGGCTCCTTTATGTAAGGTCAACTCTGAACTCATATGGCCTAGAGGACTGGTTTAGAAACCCCAACGCATGCCTCCAATTATCAAAGAAATAAATAAAAGCTAAGTTCCTAGCAAAGGCGGCGCATGATAGATTGGAAGCAAACCAAGATAAATCAACAGTAAGGTTATACCGTCATTTCCCACCTATAGCAGAGGTAGATTATTGTTACTTAGAGGAAATTCAGAACTTACAGCACATATTTATCCTAGTAAGGTTTCGTATGAACGTGATCCTTTGATGTGGGTTATCACGCAGGAAGATTTAACCCTGCTGACTTGACCGCCTACCCTTGTGACGGCGGATCCGAGCCATCAGAACTCTGTATAGTTTATTTTGTAACTTATATAAAGCAAAAAGAGCAAGATATATTTTACCAATTTTAAGACAACACCATTTTAGACAATGTTGAGTGCCTCTTAGCTTTCTTAAAAAAACTTAGCAACCGGCATATAAGCTTTTCAATAGCTAGCTTCCTGTGGGCTTGCATAAGGAAAAGGAAACTCACTTCTTAGACATTTTAAGCACCAAAATGATTAAGCTGTGTTATAAAAGTTGTACTGCTCAGCAGTATACCCGCACCCACCGCACACATTGCAAGTGAAAGGTTGATGTAAAGTGGTACTTTACTGCATGGAAAGGGCAGGTCTGGGTAAGATGTTCTCTGTATTTTATTATGAAAGGCATGTAGTCCTGTGGGGGGGGGGGGGATAAACAACTAGCACTCTTGGTTTTATCTTTGAGTATTAAATATTTTTTTATGCAGAATGATAAAAATGTTATTTGCTTAGGCTGTAAATTTAGACTGAAACTTATATACTGTCATTTTTATTAGAAGCCGGGATATGATGATGAACTACTCTTTAATGATGTTTTTGTAATGAGATCGAATACAGTTTTATGATGATGATGATGATACAATTATCAAAATTACCCAATATAAAAGGAAGACAGAAACGATGTAGGTAAAACGGGTCCAAGGAATAGTTAAATCAATATCTGTCAATCATTCAATAGCATTTGTAAAGCACAGCACTGTCACCCCTAGGGGTATCTAGGGGCTGAGGATGTCATGTCTCCTTTGAAACGCCAAGTCTCGAGTCTCTTCCTGAAGTCTGCTAGGTAGGGTGATGTTTGGAGGTGGAGGGGCAGGTCGTTACTGGTCTTGGTGGTGATGTCGGAGAAGGAGTAGCCACCACTATGGCTGCGACGGATGCGGGTGGGGTGTGCGAGGACGAGGTAGTAGGAACTCAGGTGTCTGCAGAGTTGATGGAATTTCATTCGATGGGTGGTGTGGTATGGTCGTTGATCATGGAGGGCCTTGTAGGCGTGCATGAAGATCTTTAACTGGTATCTCTTCTGGATGTGAAGCCAGTGGAGGTTTTCTGAGGTGGGGATAATGTGTGACCATTTGGGAAGGTCCTGGATGGGTCTGGCAGCTGTGTTCTGTGTTGTTTGGAGTCTCCAGAGGAGCTGGTTGGAGATGTTGGTGTAGAGAGAATTGCCATATTGAGGCGGCTGGTGAAGAGGGCCTGAGTGACTGTCTTTCCGTTGTTGATAGGGCTCTATCTGAAGATTCTGCGGGGCATGAGAAGAGCGTGGAAGCAGGAGGAGGTGACTGCGTTGACTTGCCGTTTCATGGTCAGTTGGCTGTCAAGGATGACCCCTAGGTTGCATGCGTGGCCTGTTGTTGATTAAGTTGGTCTCAGTTCAGCTGACTCCCTGCTCTGGTTCCAGGCAGAGGTGTTGTTCCTGAAGATCTGTACTCCAGTCTTGTTGGAGTTCAGTCTGAGGCAGCTGTCTCTCATCCAGTTAGCTACATTGTTGATGGCGTTGGAAAAGTTAGTTTGGCATTGGTGGGGTACTCAGTGAGCACCCCACGTTGAGTATCGACAACGTAGGAGATTATGTTGAGGCTGTAAGATCTGACAACATTGCCTGAGGGGTCATGTGGGTGTTAAATAAGGTGGGGCTGAGTGATGATCCTTGGGAAATGCCTCAAATGATGTTCTTGTGTGCAGAAGGGAAGAGAGGCAGCCGGATACAGTGTGTGCGCACTGGAAGGAAGGAGGTGATCCTTCTGAGGGCATCTTAATGTATGCCAATGTTGAGGAGTCTGTTGATGAGGGTGTTATAGGAGATGACATCAAACGCCACAGAGAGGTGGAGGAGGACCAGGGCCAAAGTTTCTTGGTGATCAAGGAGAGTCCTGATGTCATCTGTGGCAGCAATCAGCACAGTCTCAGTGCTTTGGTTGCACGGAATACTGATTGGGAGGTGTCCAGTAGGTGTTTTTGGTTGAAGGTGATGGGTTGGAGGTCAAAATTATTGTAGACTATGGTAATCTTGCTGTGGAAGTGGTCTGAGAGGGTGTCGCAGAGTTCTGGGGAGGAGTGGATGGTGTTCTCTGTGGCTGTTGGGTTGGAGAGATCCTTGACTATTTTGAAGAGTTCCTTAGCGTGGTTGACCACGGTGTTGTGCCAGGCAGTGATGGCTGCTTTTTGGCTTCCTCGATGTGCCGCTGATAGATGCTGAGGGCTGTTTTATGAACGGCTCTGTCGGCTGAGTTTTTCATAGTGCGCCAATGCTTCTCCAGTTGGTAGCAGTTGTGCTTGCAGGGTCTACAGCTCAAGAGTATACCAGCTGGCTTATTTTGTGTTTTTGTTGGCTTTTGTAGGTTTCAGTGGAGTGACTCTGTTGGCGCAGTTGGTTATCCAGGCAGAGGAGTTCATTTACGTAAACTGTTATGTTACAGTGCTTATGCATCAAAAACGATTAACAGTATTGGTTTGCCTAAGGTGCCAAACAGTGGAGTGAAACAAGATCAGATATGAAACAGTTCTGTTAAGTATCAGGTGTTATGTATGCCTCAAAAATCTCTCTGAACAGCACTACCAGTAGGGTAAATGGATCTGTTAGATTACTATTAAACTAATGGGCATCTCTTGCCACTTTGACTTTTATACTCAACTTTCTTCCAAAACCCTTAACCCACCCCTTTTGGACTAAAGAATGGCAGCCTTTGAAGGAATTCTCCATATACTGTTGAATCTTTTAATATTATCAACTGCAAGAAGCTTCAGTTCCCATACGTTTGGTCATTGGTAAAAAAAACCTTAGGACAAAGTAACTCAGCAAAACAGAAATTCCTAAACATACAAACTGTTAATCTAGACGTAACAAAACATGCATTTTAAAGTATTTGTGATTCATGTACCAGTAGCGGCTGCACCCGGACAGAGTGGTGGGCCCGGAGGGAAGAGGTGAGGGGGATATAGTTGGATTTTACTTTACTATTTTAGAAAAAGGCGCTCTTACAAAGTGTGCCTTTTTTCTGTGCTTATGATCTTTGTACTTTGCAGCATGTCTCCAATAGACGTCTGGGATGGGTTACAGCTACACTTTGTGCATTCTTTCTAGACAGCCCCAACACAGGAAGGGCTGGGTGTGACAGGGGATACGTCTGCTTTCATCTGCATACAGATAGTCGTTCTGGGCTGGGATAGGTCTAATGTGACATTTCAATCCTGCATTAATTGAAATACATATGTTATGTATGTCATTTTGGTCTTGTGGTATGTACAATATGGACAACTACTTTTATATAATCATGTGAGAGTCTCTTTTTGTGTATTATATTCATTGGGTGTGGGTGCGTGTGCATGTGTGTGTTGCACAAACGCTTGCTTTTTCAGTTAAGCCTGACTGCTCTGCCCCAAGCTACCAGAGGGTGAGCACATGTTGTCATAGTAGTGTATCTGACTTACCATGACTATAGTGGAGGGCTCTGTCTAGCTTACCGTAGTCAGCCAGAAATGTCATTTCTAACACCACCCCAGTGTTGGACCCTTGGAATTGGGCTAAGGTGCTTGCCAGAGGAACCAACGCATCACCACTGCTGAGTGGCGCATCCCAAGCTCAACCGGTGAATCGCCTCGGCTGAGCAATGCATCCTCAACTAGGATCAATGGATCACTGTTGCTACGGGGTATGGACACATTGCAAAGACCCATGCTGCCCTCACAGTCTTTGAAGGAGACGTATCGCCGACAGTGAAGCACATCTCCGACCCAGGCCCTCTCACTCAAGTCAACGGCAGCCTTGACAACACCAGACTCCACCTCAAAGCTCCTTGGAACAGACTCATCGCCGGCTGGATCTCGATACCAGGAATTTGCATCACAAACTCCATCAACAGGGTCCTCGACAACAAAGCAATAGGACCACACACCGCAGCTTTGCCACATCTTGGAACCGATGCATCGCTTCAGCTGTGCAGCGCATTTTTGATACGGATCCATTTAACACTCCGTAACCAGAACTTAAGATACTTTCTTTAGCTGGCCTAACTGGGTCCCTATAGCTGGCCTGCGCTCAGTCATGGTCGGCCTGAACTTTGTCTTGGTGCGATGCATCTGATGTTTCCCCAATAGTGCTTTGTGCTTCTTGGCGTTATTTTCACTATGAACTTTGAAATCCAATATGTCCAGTTCTACTAATTTGATTTTTGTCATTTTGGTCTGCATTTGTTCATTAAACTAAGTGTTATTTTTCTAACCTGGTGTGGGATCATTTTCTGTGCAGTGTTTTTTTCACTGTTTTACTGTTAAGTGTTGCAGAAATACTTTACACATTGCCTCTAAGTTAAGCCTAACTGCCCCGTGCCAAGTTATCAGGGGGTGAGCTCAGGTTAATTTTGGGTGTGCTTGTGCCTTACCCTGACTAGGACTATTGTTGCTGCTTTACCAGGGCTCACATCCCAGTCAACCAGTATCCCAGTTACGAACACATATTAACTAAATTGTAATGGGCGGTCCATTCAAATCGCAACCTTTTAAAAACTAAGGTTGTATGTGGACAGGTACACTCATGATGTGTGAAACAGTGTAGTAAAATCTGTTACAGAAAAATCACTCATATTTACTCATTGCCCCAAACAAATTAAAAAAGTTGAAGGCAGTCTACCAATTCCGTGGCATGTCAAAATAAACTATTGTGGGCATACGACCTCTTTGCAAGACGTGATGACTGCTATTTCATTTTTGGAAAACAAATAACGTGACTGATAAGAAGCATTCAAAATGGAAGCAAGATTTGATCATTACGTGTGTAGTTACTAATCAAATATAATCTCCACGTTACATCTATGTTTTATAAATTGCTAAATACTTAGACATATTGGTTGACCTAATCAGCCCTTTGGGGGGAAAAGGGTACTGTTATGCACATGCTCAGATGTACACTTTGTTCACAAATGACATTTAGAGAGGTTACACCTACTACCATTAAGTTACTGACAGGAATATCTTGGACACCGATTTATAAGCGCCTATAATACACTTGGTGCAATTACTAAAGGTTTAGTTTCTTGTAACAGAACACTGCCTTGGCATACTAGATGCTATATGTATCTAGAAACTTGCAAGTCTATCATATAAACATAAAACATTCTAGGAAGTCAAGAACATTGACTCACACACAATATACTTGCTGCACATTTTTGTCTGTTATATCATTTATCACCCTTGTTGATTTCCTTCAGCAAAGTAAGTATTATTTAAAGTCAGTTCAAGTAAATGCAGAGTTCTTTTGACATTGCAACTATTACAGTTAAGGTTTTCCTACGCTAGATAAGAATTACTCGCGCTCTTTGCCAACTGGCTTCAATGATCATTTTGAAGTCCAACACAGGATAAAAGTAATGATTAATGATCTAATTAATCAAACATGAAATAACAGCTGGACATCCCCGCATCATGGGTTTCCTCCCACGGTTCATTCTGATATCTAGTTTTCCTTGCTCTGCAGCCATCTCCAGTATCATGCATTGAAATCTTTGCAAGTCCTACATTTCCATGTTGACTCATTTTTCCATCCACTTGCACCCGCTAATTGTGTGACGGGGCACATAAGCTTTGTAAAACCAAGCATCTATATGAAATATTTTCTTAGACAGAAACGATACTCTCCATAAAATATAGGAGTGCCTAAAACACTTTCCCGCACCAGAAAAACGCTTGAGTCAACTGCTTGCTACAGTAAATTACATTGTTTGTGTAGTCTCACAAAGTGCAGACTTTGTGGGTGTTCGAAGCATTTTGCATGGGCATGATTAATATTCACCTATCCTTTACTTTTCTCTCCCCATGTCTAAATATATGGATGAGTAAAATATGTCATGAATGTGAGTTTTACCTAGTCCTATGAGTAGTCTACGGTTGGAAACATCTTCAAATGTAGGGCAGGGGAAGAAGGGTTAAGCAGGAGTATGATGATGGAATGAAAGCATATTCTAATAGCATTCAATCATGGTGAGAAGTCCACCTGATAATCAGTGACATTGCACTTGCAAATAAGTACAGAAAAAACATAAATACCACTGTTTTGAACATATATTAATAGCAAGAACTCAAGGGTGTACCTTTTTAGATGTGTGGGAATATATGTGTAAATATATTTTTGAATTTTATATTTCAACTGAGTAAAGTGAACAATTGGGTAACAACCGACCTCTCTCGCAAACCTAGACACCAGCCATGTCAGAGCCGCACACAGTAAGCTAGACAGATGCTTACATTAGTAGATTATTGGAACACCCATCTTTATTAAGTGGAGAACAGGCAGCTCCCACAATAACCAACCTAGATGAAATATAAATACTGGAACAACTTAAAAAGAAAAACATAAGAACACAACTACGCTTGCAAGTACTACTAGAACACCTTAAAATAACACAATACCATTAGGTCTACAGCCTCATTACCGGCCAAATCAGAAATTTCGAAAAACTGGTCTAGAGTGCCTTTGCGATTTAACTGCTCACAGTTCCTCATCTAGCTGCATAGCAAGGGCAACTGACCAACACATAGGACTTATAATACAAATGCGGATTGCAACAGCTAACTTTGAGAGATATATTCGATTACCCTCTACACATGCGCACATAATCACATTTATGTTATGTTATGTAAAAGTATTTGTAAAGCGCGACTAACACCTGACGGTTTCTTGGCGCTGTGAACATGTGAAGGCAGATCGGAGGGGGACTCAGTTGTGTGCTTTACGAAACAGATGAGTTTTGAGAAGGGACCTGAAAAGGTGGTAAGAGACAGTGAGCCTAAATTCTAAGGGAAGTGCATTCCAGAAAGATGGGGCTAAGAAGGAGAATCTAAGTCCTCCATGTTTTTTGCTCTTAAAAATGGGGATTTTGAGTAGGCCAAGATGGGAAGAACGAAGGTTACGGGAGGGAACATAGTGGTGAAGAAGAGAAGAAATAAATAGAGGGCCGAGGCCAGCTAGGGCTTTGAAGATGATACAGCCTAGTTTAAAGTAGCAGCGTTCTGCTACCGGGAGCCAATGGAGGGTCTTCAGCAGGGCGCACATGCTGATGCCTGGGCTGATGGAAAGTTAGCCGTGCAGCCTGATTATATTATATTTAAAAATAGTTATTTTATTTAAAGGTACAAAATAAGCTGCTGCATATCTGCGCTTATACACTCTAAAAACACACCCATGTAGATGATTTCACAAATATACTCCAGCTTTCTTTTCATGTGTACATGAGTCTAGAAGATTTCTTTCTTTCTCAACAACAAAACCCTTTCAGCAGATGGTTAAGTGGGTGTGTTAATTTGCCATTTACCCTTGTTTGTCTATATCTGCCAAGGCAAAACATTTACAATTTTATTGTGAGAGCAGCTAACAGTACAAATTGGCAATTGACCCAGCTAAATGAAAAACAACCCAAATTGCAAAAATAAAGTGCACGCATTTAGAAAATCATTTCCCTGTTTTATTCATTTGCTGGTTTTCTAAGACTGAGTTTGGTTTTAAGTGGGGAATGATAAGTAGTAGTTTTCTAATAACTGTAGAGAGAACTGTGTAGGAAGGTTATATGAGTTGGGGCACTGTACATTCAAATACAACCGAGTTCAATCAGCCTTTCCAGGTTCCCATTTCTAACAAAGTATCACTCGATATTGTCGTTCACTTTTTGAGTAGTATTAATCACTTTGTACGCAGAATTGTTATTGCTATTAATTTGCATGTGTCTGGCGCAGTCTGTCACTAGCTTAACATCCCAGCATTTTGTGTATTTTAACCTTCGTAACTCCACTGTAAATTGACGATTCTGCAGTACGACTCTAATGCCTACCCAGAAGTCGTTTTATCTGCAAACTGCTTGATTAAAATACAGTGCATCAGCAATATACCAATGCTTTCACTTGATAAAGGCTACGTTTGAGAATAAGAAAACTGATGTGTGTTCCGTTGCCCTCATTACAAGTTGGCCATTCTATCCTGATATATGCGGTAACTCCTTGTATTGCATATATAAAAAGTTTATTCCCCCGATAAAGTTCAGCAGGTCAAAACTAACAAAATGTTTTTGAGAAAAATGCCTGGTGAATAATGGAACATGAAGATCTTTGAGTGGTAAGCACCCTAATCTACCTGTTACTCCTCATTATTGAGGGAAAACTTGTAAGTAGGAGGTATTTTATCACGCCAGATAAATTGCGACTCAAAAGAATCAGATTTTACCTGATGTGATCCCTATTGCACCAATTACTCGCCCACCAGTTATGATGACCTAGGAAAGGTATTTTCACCTGATGAATGTCGCTATCAAAGATTAGTACTAACGCTTATTTCTCAGATGAAGTCAAAAAAGTTAACTTTCTTGGAAATCTCCTTGTGTAACCTTGTGGTTTTCAGTGTATAGTGAAATTCGGATAAGGCCTTCCACTCCTCACTTGCCTCAATGTACTAATCTCTCCCTTGCTTCCATACTGGTTGGTACTGCTGTGGCTACATCCATCTGCTGAAGAACAGTTCCTACTAATGGGACTTTCACTCCATTCAAGTAGATCCAAAATTTGCAAACAACTTGCAGTTCAATAACGTTCAGCTCCCCGCATAGAGGTTGAGGACTGTAATCAAATCTGGATTAAAGAAATGCTGCTCAACGTTAAAATCTATCCCATGGTCTTCAAATGCAATAACATATTGTTTGAGGATGAGTATTCCAGCTGCATCTGCAAAACCCATAGTAGTGTAGAAAATTATATAGAATCATACCCTGCTGCTGAGGGCTATACTAGGTATTAAACGCCCTGCACCAGAGTTCTAGGCTTGAGCTATAGCAGGGATACTCAAAGTATGGCCCAGGAGCCGCATGCCACTCTCCTGACCTTTACATTCGGCCCCTTGATCAGGGGCGGTTCTAGGCAAATGGCGGCCCTGGGCAGGAAGCGTAGGTAGGGGGCCCCGGAAGAGGGGGTCCGGGCGTGGCGGATCGCGGAGGCCAGAGAAGAAGGGATGGTCAGGGTGTTTGGAAGTGGAACAGAGGGGGAGGCCACCAAATCCCTGCCAGGGGCCGCCACGCAAATATGTATCCATCCTCAGAGGATTATTATATTAAGGATATATATATTGGCGTGGTGGCCCCTGGGGTTTGGTGGCCCTGTGCAGGTGCACAGCTTGCAAATGCCTAAGGCCGCCCCAGCCTTGATCAACAACAGCACTGGGCTGCTGTTCATTCGACTCAGCACAAGCATTAAAAAGATGTTAAATAAACAGGCAATCCCTTATTGAAAGGATAATTGAAGTACAAATGAAAGGAAGTAACAAGTTTGTCCTGCATTGCTTAACATTTGGAACATCTTCATTTTTAAAAACATCTTCCAGCAAAAGTGTAAGAACATGATACGGTCTCTTCAAAATGCAAAAAGTGTATTTCATTAATGTACAGAACCATTTCACCTTAGTATATCAGATATCAGCACATAGAGAAGTTTTTAAAGTGATAATTTTCAAATATGAATTTAGAATTATTAATTGAAAACCAGAGCCAATAGTTAACTAAAAGGCAAATCAACTGTTATGTGCACTCTTAGGGTGGCTTAGGTTCCTATTTTACATGGACAACATTATAGTATTTTAAATCAAACATAGGAGAAGCTTTTGTACAGCACACATTCTGAAGTCCTGTATTTTGAAGTCCTCATATATGATAATGAAGAAAAAAGAGGGAAAGTGAAATAAATCAATTGCCTAGGATTACACAATTTGGTAAAGTGGGGGAGCTAGGATTGATCTCAGGTTTTATGGTTTCAAATTGTGCAATTCAGCCACTAGATGTATATGCTTTGCTTAACCTATGCCCACCATACCGTCCCCCTCCTCCATCGGACCACCACCCTGCTGGCATCAATGTGGACCTCTGTCACATCACAGACCAAACTTTGTGGCCCTTGGGAAAATGTTTGTGAGTACCCATGAGCCATAGGCAAAGGCCCATAAAGAGGGTCAGGGCCTTCAATAACCAGTGTAGTTCAAGGCAAAAGGGCTATAAGCCTATTTGAACATTCCATATACAGAGGTAGAAAGTTCTGAACTAAAAATGGAGAAACAGAAAAATAAACACTAAAATATAGGAGGGAAGACCTACTCAAGCCAATATTGGCCCTGAGCCACTACATTGTCTTTAAATGCGTTCCAAGCTGTCCAATGTTCTAATATTTTGTTTGCGGAATAATTTATCATGTACTATGAAATTACCATTCATATGGTGAAAGGAACAAAACAGAATCCAACAATTTCCTAATACCAAAAGACCTACTCCAGCCCCTTTTGTTATGTGCCATGTTGATAATTTTTATATAGCAAGACAATTACCCAGCAGGGTATCCTGGCACTCAGGAAAAATAACATAGATAGACAGACACAAATGCACTAAAAACAGATATCACTAATCATTCATTATTTGAAAACAACCAAGTCTTATGTGCTTTCCTGAAAGAGCACAGACCGGCAACCCTGCAAAGGGATAAAAGGCAGAGAATTCAATTTTTTTGGTGCTAGGTGGGAGAAGGAAAGTCCACCTACACTTGAGAGGCTGAACCTTGACGCTTGATTCCGGTCCAGGAAAGACAGTTCGGGCTGGACTGTTCCCATGAGGCACAGGGTCATGGCTGATTTGCATATGGCCATGTCTGAACTGGGGTGGTGTGGAGTGCAAAAAAACGATTGATTTAGGCCCAGATCTCTGTACTGGGGTGAATGTATGACATTGTTCTGTATTCTGTCCATCAACTGTGGTTTTTGCATTTGTCACCCGAGTGGGATGGGTATGCTCAGACGTGAGTCCCATGCTCTCCACACCAGTGGAGTTAACCTATCCTGGATGAAGACGGCTGATAGCCAGAAACCGGTCCTAGGATGCTTGATTCCGGTCCAGGAAAGACATGGCTTGGCAGTTCGGGCTGGACTGTTCCCTTGAGGCACAGGGTCAAGTCTGATTTGTATATGGCCATGTCTGAACTAGGGTGGTGTGGAGTGCACAAAAACGATGGATTTAGGCCCAGATCTCTGTACTGGGGTGAATGTATGACATTGTTCTGCATTCTGTCCATCAACTGTGGTTTTTGCATTTGTCACCCCGAGTGGGATGGGTATGCTCGGACGTGAGTCCCATGCTCTCCACACCACTGGAATCAAGCTATCCTGGCTGAAGACGTCTGATAGCCAGAAACAGGTCCTAGGATGCTTGATTCCGGTCCAGGAAAGACATGGCTTGGCAGTTCGGGCTGGACTGTTCCCATGAGGCACAGGGTCAAGGCTGATTTGCATATGGCCATGTCTAAACTGGGGTGGTGTGGAGTGCAAAAAAACGATGGATTTAGGCCCAGATCTCTGTACTGGGGTGATTGTATGACATTGTTCTGCATTCTGTCCATCAACTGTGGTTTTTGCATTTCAACCTTGGTACCTGACGCAAAGACTGTGTTGAATATCTGAGTTCTCTGATGGGGCAATGGTTATACATTTTTCAGCTCAAGTAGATTGGTCCAGAGTTTTGCATTATCAGGTGAGCGAGGCACAACGTTTAAAGAGAGTATGTTTTTAAATGGGTAGCAATGTAGTGAGATTCTGTAAATTGAAATGTGAGCTCTTAGGGGGAAGATTAGAGATTAATCCAACTGCTGCATATTAAATTTGTTATAGACGTCCCAGAAGTTAGGCTGGAATTCCAAGGTAAAGTGAAATGACATTAAATACAATTGGGATAAGAACAAAGGTATGAGCCATGCATGTTTCACAGAATTGGGTAACGCTGGTCAGGTAGTTCAAAGCATTCATAAATAATGGACACAGAAAGCTGAAACTTAGATCTGTGAAGAGAGATAGGTTTTAGTCGAAAACGAAACCCAGATTACGGACTTCTGCGACAGGTACCTGAGGAGTCCCTAGGATATATGACAAACAATCTGGAGACAAGTATGCTCCTTTTCCCAAAAGAAGAATCATGGGTTTCTGGATATTGGAAACGGCCCTTTTTGCAAGATTACCCCAAACATCTTGCCTTCCTCCTCCTCTTTTTCTAACCTAATTTTGTTGGCTTTAGGACTCTGGGCACTTTAATAGTGCTAAAGTGCATGTGCTCTTTACTTAAAACATGGTAACATTGTCTTATCCACAATTGGCAAATTTAATATACTTGTAAGTCCCTGATGAAGTGCACTATATGTGCCAAGGGCCTGCAAATTAAATGCTACTAGTGGGCCTGCAGCCCTGATTGTGTAAACCTGCTTAAGCAGCACTTTAAACATGTCTCAGGCCTGCAACTACAGAACCTGTGTGTGCAGTTTTAAACTCCCATGTTGACCTGGCAGGTTAACCTACTTGCCAGGCCCAAACCTTCTTTTTCATTACATATTGTCACCCCTAAGATAGGCCCTGGACAGCCCACGGGCAGGGTGCAATTTATTTAAAAAGTAGGACATGTACGTTTAAGTTTTGCATGTCCTGGTAGTGAAATCCTCTTAAATTTGTTTTTCACTACTGCAAGGCCTATCTCTCCCATAGGATAAGATTGGGATTGCCTTATTACATTTTATAAGTGTACGTTCCAATTGGAAAGAGTTGGGACCCCCCATTTGGTGTCTCAGGACTTACAGGTTTTTAAACTGCAGTTCTGGAAATGCCACTTTTAGAAAGTTGAATGAAAGTACAAGCATAGGAGCTTGAATGTGTTGCGCACTGTTCACCTGGTGTGCAAAAACACCACTCTATGTACCTTAATTTCAGTCAATGTATTCTGATATTTATTTCTTTTTGCAATCTGCTTATTACTTTAAATGTACTGAATCATCATACCAAAACAACATATTTATACATTGTTACATCACAATGATTTTTACATGCATAACATCTTATAAACAATATACAAAAATGATTACAATCACATAAATTATTCAATATTTCTTTGCCGATGCCCAATGTATTTCGGAACTTAAAGCAGTTCCTTCATCAGGGGATAATCTGTGAATGAAACATATGATATATGCTTAAACATACATAAAAATGTGACAGAATTCCATCAGTGGTTCATAAACTCACAATATGCATATCGTTCTAACCAAGACATAATTCATGTTGTTGTTATCTTAGTTACCCTAATATCCATTTTTGTATATAGTGTGTAAATGTATATGTTCATACCTGCCACGAAAATCAATAGTCCAAAGACTTGTTGTGCACCAAATCCACCAGCAAGAATCAACCAAGACAACCTCTATTACAATCCAGTAATCAATTTCTTAAGGGCTAATGCCTAATGGCGAAATACAGCTTCCCTTACCTTCCGAAACCAAACAATTCTAATGGAATCTGAAAGATAATACCAAAGCTTAAATTAACTTCTAGAGCCGCCAAACACTTCAAATTATCCACTGTTAAATCCCATGGCCACAATGGCTTATCTCGAGCTTGTAACATTAAATCCATGTATTCTGTAAAGAAAACAGAATAGCGATAAGTTCCTCTGTGCTCCCTTAACTCGGACAATAGGTCCCACTAGCACCAACACTCCAAAGAAACTGGCCTGATAATCGCGTTGTTAAGACATTGTTGTGCCCATGCTCTGTATGACAATCTTCTGCGGAGAATCAAGTCGGCCAATCTGTGCCGTACTATAAGACGCGAGCAGGTTCCTGGATGCAAATACGCGGTTGTAAACACAAACGACAGACTATCATGAGACGTACTTGAAGCTTAGAAATTAGTTTGGGCGCCATGTTGAAAGGGTACCAAGTGCATTGCATATAAGTGATGAAAACGCATGATGACACAATAAGTGCACTTGGTAACATAGCAAATAGTTTTGCCCTTGTACCACTACTGTAATTCCAAAACATTTCAACGAAGCTCTAAGTGTGTTATGTTCGCCAATGGTGTACTAAAAATTCTATACAATTAGACAATGCTAAAATTGTTTATAAATTCCGCTCTGATCACCATGACGATAAGGTCTATTTTCAGGTGCCCTAAGTAGTTACCACTGCCGATTTCAGAAAACTAGCTCATGATGTGTTCAACTGTACAACATTATAGCGTACTGTGGTGTTGAGAATTGCCAAAAACACTTCATTGATAATGTCTAATCGTGCCATAAGTCACCATGCCAATAAGGTCTGTAAACCTGTACCGTGTGATGAAAAAAGGGGATATGATGCATAATGTTCACTGAGTGCTGAGTTGTTAGTTGATAATTACTAGATCCTTGAATGGTAATAGTTACTCGAATAGGTATCACCTTTGTTTTAATAGCCAAACTTCTGTGCAGTGTAAGAACACGGCGGATATGAATGCTAATATCCCGGTACTTGACACTACTTACACTGTCTGTATTCGGGTTAAATCAGGTTTAATCCAGCATAAAACAGGACATGTCTAGTCTATCATTGATACCTGTCGGGATCATGGAGTTCATTGTTTTGATCCAATATACCGCTCGTTGGAGCAGTCTCTTAGTGTTGTTTATGCCTTCTCTCGTTTGTACCTGTTCAATAATCTGGAATCGTAGTTGTGAAATAGAATGGTTAGCCTCAATCCAATGTACCGTCAAAGCTGAATTGGCATTCTTTGTGCCATTCCGGCTTTTGGCTCTGTCATCCTTATTCTGACTTTACGTTCAGTTTTCCCCACATATAATTTACCACTTGGGCATTTGATGCAATATATAACATTTTCTGTGTTGCAATTACTGGTATGTCGTAATTGTATTTTTCTTCCACTGGTGGGGTGCATTAAAATGTTGCCTAGAGTTCTGTTATTGCAATGACTGCCATTGTGGGAAATCCCTGTAGATGTTGTTGAAATCTGGTTCGTTGACCAAAAGTTCCCATCTTTAGTTCACTATTTTCTTGAGTGCTGGTGATATTGTCGAAAATCTACTAACAAACATTATTGGTGCTATGGGTTTGCTTGTTGTTTTGGGGTTAAGGAGTGCCAACTGATATTTGCTCTCTGCTCTTGTAATGCATTCCTTCAGAATTTTTTGTGGATACCCTCTTTGTTTGTATCTTTGCTGATACTCCTCCATTTTTGCTGAACTGATAGTTGGATCAGAACATATTCTCCTTATGTGTATGAATTGTGAACAAGGTAGATTTTGTACCAGACTTCTCGGATGAAAACTTGTGAATTCTAAAGCATTGTTGCGGTCTGTAGGTTTGGTATGAATTTGAGTGTGTAAACCTGTGCCATCTTGTGCTTTTGTTATTGTCACATTCAGGTATTCAATGCTTCTGTGATCAATTTTGTGGGTGAATTGTATCCTAGGGTCAAATGTGTTAAGTTGTTGAATCATGCTTTCAAGTCGTTCACGAGTGTCCATCCAAATGAGGAAAATGTCATCGATAAGCCTGCAGTAAAGTTTGATCTTGGACCACCAATCGTTATGACTCATTAGGTTGTGATGTTCAAACGAGGCCATAAAGGTATTAGCATACGACGGCGCACCTGAAAAACCCATAGAGGTTCTGGTGAGCTCTGCGTAATACTTCGCATTCCAATTGAAATAGCTGTATTGTAAACAAAAGATTAATAGTTGGAGCAGTAGCACTTTATTAGTATTCAGGTCTACCATTTGTAACAAGGCCCATTCCACGGCCTCCATTCCTGCAGCCTGCAGTATCGAGGTGTACAAAGCCACCACATCTATGGTGCAGAGTAACCAAGGTTCCTGCATGTCTTTTCGAATATTTTCTAATTTGCATAGGAAGTCTGTATTATCCTTTATGTAAGATCTCCAATTCTGAACAAACTTATGCAGAAAATAATCAAGGTATCTTCCCAGTGGGTCAAAAATCGACCCACAGCCTGATACAATCGGCCTAAAAGAAGGATCCAAAGGGTTCTTGTGTATCTTTGGTATCATGTACAACCTGGGGCATCTGGGATTGGGTGTCATTACATGTAATCTCGTAGGGTCATCAATCCAACCCCTGTCAACTGCATCTTGTAATAGTCTTCCTAGAATTCCTGTTAATTCCAGTGTAGGATCAGTTTCCAGTGGTAGATATGTATTTGAATCACTAACATGTGAATTTACTTTTTGATGGTAGAAAGCGGTGTCCATAAGGACAATCGCTCCACCCTTGTCAGCCGGCTGAATTGTCAAGTCAGTATTGTTGGCTATGGCTTGTATGGTCACCCTATCTTGTTTGCTGAGATTATATCTCTTAACTTTTTTCAAGTTTAATGCATCAATGTCCTTTTTAATCATCACTTTAAAGGTGTAACATTTTGTGTGGCGTAGGTGGTTGACAGGAACTTTTTTGTTTGAATTTCTGTTGCTCTATGGTCTGATCGTTTTGATCAAGAGTTACCACATTGCTGAAAAAGTGTTGTAATCTCAAGGTCCTCATGAAACGATACACTGAAGCTTCCAATTCCATCTGGTTGGCAGTATTAGTTGGAACGCAACTTAAATCTTTGCTTAGAACTCTAGTTTGCTAAATTGTCAGTTGTTTCCCCTCCATACTTACTTTTAGAAAGTTGGCATTTTTCTCACTTAAACCAGTGCATTCTGCCTGTCTCTGGAATTCACATCTGGGAAGGGTGACAGTTGGCTTTCTGCATTCCCTCTAGTCAGCCACACACAAAGGGAGGGTAGGAGTAACTAAGTAGCCATCCGCATGTCGATGGGTCACCCTGTGCAGGATGATAGGGAGGAGCTGACCCTTTACACCTGAACGGGCTGTGTCCTGTCCCCACACAAAGGATAGCATACACTCCAAAAGTGAGTCTGGAGCCTGGACAGGAAAGGCAGGGTCTTGTGCACTTCAAAGCATCTCTTTGAGGTCTCCCTTATTCAAAGGGCCAACTGTGTTTCAGTACTGGACCACCGACACCACCAAAGGAGAAAACATCTGGAATAGAGGATATTCTACTAGGAAGAATAACTGCTGTGCTGCCAGGTGGGACTTCCACTTTGCAGTGTTGTCCTGCTGCTTCTTGCCTGGGAGTGAGTAGGAGTTGAACCTGCATCTCTACATTCCAGAACAAAATGCTTGCTGGCATTCCAGAATCACAGGCATGTATCTCCAAGGGCTTGTTGGCTTGCTTCCTGTTTTTGAAATCTCCAGTGATATATAAGACATAACCCTGCATCCTGACTTTGTCTGCTCTGCCAAGTGGTGCATTCCAGTCATGGGTCCTTCTTAAAGATGACTTCTATGAAAACAACAACCCAAGCATTCTCAACATACAATCCCAATGAAGATCACGGAAAAAGTTAATTGCATTCTCAGACACCTCATTAGACTCAGGGCAAGAAACTTCAGGACCCTCCAATTTACAGTACGCAAGGGGCCCAACCTTTTTACGGCAGAGGCAGCTGCAGAAAGAGAGAGAGGCTGGAGATGGAGAGGAAAAACCTTAGAATAGGGGGCCTTCAATGGGATGGTATACAGATAAATGAACCTATGATCAAAACCAATGAACCCATTCTCATATACAATCTGTCAACTTACCAACTGACGGAAGCAGAGAACCAGGTTTTTAACAAAGTACTTTCCTTTATACCCCTGTATGTACAAGACCCATAGGAAACTAAAACTGAAGTTTTACAACTATGCAAGGTCAGGCTGAAGACATTTGTTTCTCATAACACTGACACAGGACAGACTAACATTAGTGGACTCAAAAACAAGTCATCTTTCTGTCTAGGGAGTACAAGCATGTTCTTCTAGGTTCTCATATTTCAAGACACCGTAATTAGAGAAATAGTTCAACTCATTTACAAAAATTGTTCTTTAAATAGAACTGCAATAGAACTTAGACTAAAGCTATCCAAAAATAAGCTTACAACAAGCCTATTATACAATCTGCAGACAAGGCGAGAGGCACAGTAATATGGGACATTTCCAAGTACAACCAGAAGAAAATGCAGCAATTAAACAACCAGGTCCACTGTCACCTCATAATAGAAAATTCCACCAAAGATCTGATTAGCAAAATCAACAAGCTTACCACAGAAGCAGTCGAAGAAGGCTGGATCTGTTAAAAGGAACTCAAATGTATCAATAGAAAGACTGCAGAACCCCAGTCATATACATCCTCTTTAAAATACATAAAGATCAGGTCAACCCCACTAGTAGACCCATTGACCCTGCATGTGAGCCCCTCCTAGAACCACTAGCACAATACATAGATATTTTCTTAAAACCCTTTGAGATTTAGACATCAGGGATTCAATGGGTGTTATCAATAGGGTGGGAGGTCTTCCTTAGACGAACAAAAAGAGTATATGGTTACCCTTGACAATGAAGCACTATACGCCAATATCCCTGAAGATGAATTAATACAGGTGATTAAAGCTACCTTAGAAACCAGACCCACTCTACACGACATCCCAACTAAATTTCTAGTGGCCCTTGCCACACTATGCTTAAAAAATTTGGGGGGGCGAATTTAAAGAAAATCTGTACCTGCAAATCGAACGAGTTGCGATGGGGTGCAGCTTTGCCCCAGAACTAACGAACTTGGTCATGTCTCATTTTGAGATGGATTTACAACAATGAATATTTATACAGAACCAATATTAGACACTGGTTCAGATACATCAACGATTAATTTATGATGTGGGAAGGAGACATATAGCATTCCATGAATGGCTTGAAAAAAGGACAGCAGCCCTTAAGTTCATTATGTCAAGTGACACTAAGAAAGCTAACTTTCTAGCCCCTTGGCAAATGGAAATTAAGGGGACATATAAGTCAGTCTCGACACCATGGCCACCGACCTAAACACCGTTTTACACCTCTCCAGTGGACACTCGCACAACCTGAATGAAAACCTAGCATACAGGCAATTCCTCTGTATATGTTAAATTGCTCAAACAGAGATGATTACTTTGAGAATGCCACCTTTTTGGTAAACAAGTTAGTGAACAAATGATACCCAAAAGAACTAGTCAAAGCCCATAATCAAGGCCAAGTTGAGACACTGTTCGTTTGTCCCCATGTCTCTCCTAAATTCTTATTAGGTTTTTGATATTAGCCCAGTTGAATCTGCCCAGGATTCCAGTTGTGCTAAAATAACCCTCCCTTTCATCCTTGAAAGTAGCATCGATCAAGGAGATGGGCCTATAGCAGGCCGGGTCTTCCTTATTACCCTTTTTGTATACAGGTTCCACTAAAGGTATGAGGTTGGGATGGGGCCAATGATTGCCGCTCTAAAGACATTTGTTAGGAAGGGTGACCACAATTGCATATTACTCTTAAAAAAATCAAGAGGTACCCCATCCGGCCCTGCAGCTTTAAGTTGTATACCTTTCATAAGGGCATCCTCAACCTCACTTACAGTTAGGGAAGAGCTCAAGTGGTGGGCAGTTAGTAGTTATAATCAGAGGTCTTTGCTTAATTCCTGGCCAGTGATACCCTTGGGGTTAAATATGTTTGTAAAGTGCGATTCTCATGGTATCAGTGAATCCATTCCCCCTTGAATCCATTGTAAATAGGGGGCGGTTTATTACCTCCCAAAAGCTTCTAGAGTCCTCTAGCGCACTCACTCTCTCTAAGTCCGCCCAGGACGCTTTCTCAGTTCATTCTTCCGCTTAACCACTGCGCTCTTGTAAGCCTGTCTTGCACTCTTGATTAAGGATTTATCTCTGGGGCTTATATGTAGTGCCTTTTTTGAAAATCCTTTTGGGCCCATGTGCACTCTGTGTTGAACCATTTAGACCTCCTGGGTTCCCTTGATACTATTGGGGATGTCAGGTTTGTGGACACATTCCTACAGATTCCCTCAAATCCCTGTATAACCATTTCGGGGGTGGGGGGGTTATGCTCTAAGCATTGCAGTATGGAGCTTAGGTTTGCTTTAATGATGATCTCCTCAAATTGAGCAGGATTTTTATCTTGTTCCATTTCATTCTCACCCCTTTTTTTGATTAGACTGGAGGGGCGACCATCACATATCCCCTTTTGGGCAGTTATGTGGAAGGAGGCAGTGAGGGGATTATGATTGCTGACGTTGTTGGGCTCCACTTTAAAAATGTCCACCAGGAAACTGAATTTACTGGATATAAGCATTAAGTCAATAACACTTCCACTCCCTCTGTCCATTAAGGTATGATATTGGGTTATTGTGTTACTGACTAAAGTGTCAACAAAAAGTAAATCATTCACAATAATTATTTCATTTAAGGCATCTCCCTGTGGTCTGTGTACAAAATGCGTCAGGGTTTGGTCCTTGATGTCTGTTAGCCCGCAAGCTCCATTTGTGCTATGACGACATATGGAGCAAATTAAGTCACCCACCCAATAGATACACAAGGGCTGCCACTTCCCCGCGATCTTGTCAATTTCCACTTTAAGATTTACAATTATGTCACTACTATGAGTCAAAAACATTGTTGTACCAATTAATTAAAAGAGTCTTGACCTGAAACAAGTTAGAAATTAAAATCAATTGATACCAGGGTGAGACTTTAACAGAATTCGCTTTGATTGACCCATACTTAAGGGATATCAATGTTGCTAATCCTTCTTTCGCTCACCCTGCTGGTGAGGCAATAGCATGGACATTAAGGTTACAGAATCCATCTAGTTCGATATTCTCCCTTGCCCATGTTTCCTGGATGCATATAATATCAAAAGTATTTATATACTCTAACCACATTTCGTCTTCTAGTTTCAAATGGATACCTGCTATGTTCCAGGAGAGAATTCTGAAAACCAGTTTTATTTGCACTTACACCTGGGTTCTTCCTCTTGCTAACAATCGAGAGGTTTAAACCGGTCCGCCGCGTCCCTGGCCTGTGTGATGTCGAAGGGCTAGATACAACGTCCACAGTCTCCCCCTCCTCATTGCCAATGTGAGTATCAGGTAATTTAAGTGTAGGGTAGTCTGAATCTTTTGTCCCAGGCTGTTACCTTCTATTCTAACCTCTCGGGGAAGGTTATCCCTAGTTACCCCTCCTGTCCTTGACATCCAGCTTGAGCTATATGGGTCCCAAGGTAGTCAGTCAATTTCTGATAATCCAGATAATGCCTCAAAACGGTTGGGATGGAACCATGCGGGGGGCCGAGGAAGAGGGAGTGGGTTTCTATTCTGGGGATACAAACTAGGCATAATGCCCCCTTGATAGGGAGGATAGAAAACACCCAGTGGGCGGGCCTGTATGTGCTCGAGAGGGGAGTCTGTAAGATGGCATAGGGCAAAGTCCACCCATCTTTCATTGTTAAAATTCAGGACCACACAACCTCAATCTCTGTGTATATATGTTTCCCGAACCAACTTACCCGTCTTGCCATTATAATGTGGTTACACCGGTTTACCTGGGACCCGATTTTACTAGTGCACCAGTAAGCGGATTTATTAATGAGGCTCTGACAGCTTTCGTGATGAACAGGTGGTACGTGTGTAACCCCTGTCAGGACCAATGTGTACGGGGTGCACTCCAGAGGGAGATTTAATATGAGGTTTTCGTCCTGCCTTGTAGACTCAGAGCCCCTGTTTAGTCTTTTCCTGTTCCCTGAGCTCACTCAACGACCACTTTCAGTGCTCAGTGAATAGGATTCCTCGTGTTCCATCAGACTACTAGGAGCCCTCATCTCTTCACCCCTTACCTGGGTTTGTGGTTCTATTTCAGGATCTATGCAGATGGCCCTATCCCGGTGTAGATCTAGTATGTTGGTTTCTGCACCTCTGTCTAAGGGACCCTCAACGGTTGACCTTCCACTTTTTCTTGCCTCAGAGGTGGCCTCAACACCTCTCTCTCGCAACCCTTTTCCCAGGGGACATCTATCAATGAGACCACTTTGCTTGGATGTGTTCCCCTGAGAAGACAAGAGTTGGGCCAGTTGCTCCTCTATGCGGGCCGGCCGAGATAAAATAGGCTCCAGGGAGACTGACACTAATTTTCCAAAATGTGCTCACGTCATGTCCATATCAAACAAAGTCTTTGATTTTGCAGGCCCTCCTCCCCCACAGGGTTTTCCCCCTAAGGTAGGGGGGTTTTGCTGAGTTCTCTTTGTCTTTGGCATGAGACCCAGTGTCCGTTAATCAGTCCAGTTTACATTCAGGTCACTGCGCTTCCTTTTCCCCCCGCCACATTGTGGTCCTCCGTGGTTATTGGGGTTGCAACTCCCCTACCTTGTGGCTTTCCATCCGTAACTCCTTGGCTCAAGATAATAACGGTGGGTGAAAGGGTGATTGGTTGTTCCTCCTGGGGGGTATGTGGGGATTCAAGTATTATTCGATTAGAGTCCTCTGCAGTTGTTAGGAAGTCAGACTGTGCAGAGCGTGTGTACATGGCTGGGGAATGGGGATGATGGACCCAGTGAAAGCCTGCCCTCTGCCAGTTCAATTTCCTTATTCAGGGGCCCCTCAGCCTTCTGAAGGAAGCCCTCTAGAGTGGCTTCAATACCCTTAGGCATCGGCGCTGGTTTCTTCCTCCCCATTCTAGTTTATCTTGTAAGTTCTCGGGCTATACAGTGCCAAATATTATATAGTGCAGGTGAGGGTTACCTTCTCACCACCCCAGCCCAACTCCTTACTTTTGGCACTTTGATGTCTACGAATAATGAAACCAGGAGATGTGGCGCTACTATTCTGTCAGGCTGGGGGTCTCGTTCTGACAGACCCAGCAAGTCTCACCAAGTCTCTTGACCCGCTCTGCTCCCTGAAGGTTTCGTCAGTGGGCGCCTAGTGTGCTGGAGTTGTGCGCACAACACGGCGGTAAATCATGAGCCTGGTCCGCAGCTATTCCCATATGCATATAGGACCCCTGCAACAATGGTGGGGGCCCAGCAAACACACACTCCGTGCAACTGATGGGGAGGGGCACCCCCACAGCGTTGTGATGGCAGCCCCACTCCGGGAAAGTGGTCCCAGTCCTGCTCCTCACCTCGCAATGCTGGTTTGTACGCCCGGGATTGGAGACAAGGGGCCCCACGTCTTCTCCGATGCTGGGGGCAAACTTACTGTCCCGAGTAATGGCGTCCTCTTTCATGCTGTACTCACATGCCCCGGAGCACACCTGGTGCGACGCCACTCTAGCAGCCAGCACAGCCCCCAAACAGCACGGGGGACACCGCTGGTGTCGCGGAAACTCCTCTGCCAAGGAACAGCCGCACCGAAGGCCAAGAGCCGCCCGCACCAAATCTCGATCAAAGCAACGGCCTTTGCGTTAAACAGCTCCGTCACGGCTCCGTCAAAGCCAGCGCAGCTCCTAAAAATTCATAATCCCTTTTCGGCCTTCGATAATAGTCATGCGGGTATAAACCGGCCAGATGCAACCCTACTTTGTGACACAAGGCTACTGAGACCCTTGAAGAACACTGTAGATGTGTCTGTTTTCTTGGCGAACCTTGACCCCTGCATTATCACCTACAAACCCAAAGCCAATAAGTTCAGAAACATAAGAAAATGAAACTGGAAGAGGCTGACCCTTTTAGACATCCCCAAGCCCATGTTGTCATGTAGAAAAGGATGTAATCTACGAGCCCGCCTTGTTAGAGCTGCTCACAGAGCTGAAAAGATAAAAGACCTTCATGAAATACTAGAACCACTCCCTGACACAGGACACTACAATTGTAACGACCGTGCAGCTTGTCAGTTTACTAGCAACACCAAAACTGTTACCCTCAATGGCAAGATACATCGCCAATTGAAGTTCTCCAACTGTAATACCAAAAAAGGAATATATTGTGAGCAATGCCCTTGTGAGCTGGTATATATTGGCCAAACAACCCAATCTGTGAAAGCGTGTATATTACAAAACAGATCAAGAACTAGATGCGTAGTGCCAGGCTACCCTCTTGTGGAACACTACAAAAATCTGAACCACATAGAAAACTACATCCTGTAGTTGGTACTCTTTGGGGCCTAGAGCAACTACAGAAGAGGGTACCTCGAGTTGATACTAAATAGATCGGAGGCCTAGAATTGTTGAGCTATTCAGTACAGCCACTTATGGACTTAACTTCTTAGATTAAATGTGGGCCTTAATTTAATTTAAGTGCAATCCATGTAAATATCACAAACAAACTACATTTGTATAATCCTCCCCGATAGTCAGCCCACTCCTCTTACATGTTGTACTACAAATGTATGGCCCTTACAGACATGCAACTTTTTCTGGTTTGATTGTGTATTGACATATGGTCCTTCACATGTTAACTGCCCCTTTACATGCTTTCTATATATACTGTCAACATATTTCAGATAATTGACTTTGCATTTGGCCATTTTACGGGCCTTTTTTGACTCCTACAACCAGTTATTCATTAATGTGTAAACGATGTTGCCGTCACCCCTCAGGGGCATTGTAACCCTGCTCATAATAAAGCTCACTGGTAATCCTTTAATACACGATGCATGCACTGCACAGCAAGATAGTAACACCTTCCAAGATGGCTGACAGTTTTTATGAGGCATCACATGATCTACACTGCTTTTATAACACGCCCCTTCACCAAACTCCACACAGCCTCAGCAGTAGACGTGCAGAGGCCGCATGATGACCCATCCATTGCAGCCTGAGCCACAGCGTTAATTCTCTACCCAGCAACAGCAAACGGAGGATTACAAATGTGCAAACATTCGTGACAATAATTTTCAATTCTATTAAGGACACGGAGGTGAGGATTATGCTTACTCCTTTCTTTACTACTAAACAGCAGCCAATGGAAGAAAGGTTTTCATAAACACTAAATTACCCATGAATACCCATGAGTCACCTGAACAACCATAAAGTATATCCATATATAAACACACGTAACAGTAATAGTCTTCTTTCATTGAATATCCATTCAACAGTTAAGTGTGATCAGCAAAGAATTTGATCATGTAGAACCATTGATCCAACAGGACTTCTTTAGAACCAATGAACTTGGTGCCCAACGGGGCTCAACACTCGATCTATCAATTCGATCAAAAGCAGCCTGGTAATTGCCTTGTAAGTGCAACTAAGTCCACCACAACCTTTTGCAGAATGCTTACGTCGGAGCTCTGAATCAGCACGTTTTATTTGCCATCCGCACCTGAAATTGCAAAGGAGAAAAGACCGAAATTCTGGTCCCAAGACTCATGTGAACAGGTCATGACAATCAGGATAATACTTGGGAGGGGGAAAAATAATCATATACAGAAAATCATTCAATGCAAAGACATTTAACTTGGTGGGATAATCCTCGCCTCTGCGTCCTTAATAGAATTGAAAATTCTTGTCACGAATGTTGCACATTTTCATTCTATATCAGGACTGGAGGCTCCGATTATGCTTGTTTAAAGCTTAGGCACCACTACAGAAGCCACATCAACAATAGGTTTGTAATAAAACGCTTTAAAAGTGGTCTCTGTAGACCAATCAGCCGCCCTCATTATATCATTATATCTGCTAGGCTGATTCATAAGTTGAGAGATTTTAAGGCTATAGCCCCACGAGCTGAGTGTGCGCCAAATTTCGACACATCAATGCCCGCCTCGCTCATGAGCCAACGCACCCATCTCAATAGGGTGGCTGGGGTCACTGGGCGAAAAGGGTTTTTGCTGTGCAATCAACAATTGACCTCTCATGTCAGAACGAAACTCAGCAATACTTACCTTGTACGCTTTCAAGCATTGTACAACACATAGCTTAGGGTTATCTGGAAAAGCTGGGTGTGATACAGACGAGGTGTTGCATTTGGTCCGTTTTGTGATGGAAAAACTAACACCCTCTGGGGAGAAACTGTGTCCCGCTAGGTCAAACGCATGGATATCAGATACTCGCTTACACAGCAACATGGTAAATTTGGTTGAGTATTTAGGAGAAGGGGGTCTAACCATTTGGATACCTCTAGGAAGTTTGCAAACTAAGGATGTTCACCCACTGGTTTACCATCTACTCGCCCATGACCTGCCGAAATAGCTGATCTGAAATTATTCACGTCCTATCCGCCATTCCAGAAGAGGCGATGGTGGATAGAAAGTTGATAATTAGGGAAAAATGTGCGTTAACAGGATCAACCTCCTGTTTACTGCACCAGCCGCACCATTGATTCCAAGCTGAAGAGTATCGCTTGAAGGCACGTCTTAGGGACCCCTACACCTTGTCAAGTCCAGTAAAGGTAGCCACCAGTGTAATAAGTTCTTTGAGAAATGGGTGCCCAAAAAGAAGGCCCTGAGCCAAGGGGCCGAACTCTGAAGTGGTAAGTGCTGCCAGTTTTTGGTCCAATTTTAAAAGAATGGAGCATCGTCTTTCGACTAGACATGGCCCAATTCGCGTTGCAGAATTGGCATATAGCTCATTGAGCCCTGCCAATCAGTTCTTCCGGGTCAATAGCCATGTCTGACTCCTTAGCTTTAAAGCCTAACTCCAGGAGCTTTGTGAGATCCTGGCATGTTCTCCATGCCCTGTCTAGGCCCTTTTTGGGGTCCTTAGAATACTTTTTTAAGTACGTCACCATAGTGGGTTCCACCTCTGGTGTCTCAGTCACCCTGCCCAGCAAATCCGGTCTCTGACGTCTTTATCAAATGTTTGTCTGAGGTGCGATTGAACATAGTCTGTTACCTCTTGAGGAGGCAGCCAGGCAGTAGAGTTTGGGTACACTATCTCTGCAGGTTCGAAGGTGAGTAATTTGGGCTGCAATGGGTGTTCCAAATGCCACTACTTTTTTGAGCGTTTGCTCGGTCTCAGGGTTTCTTCTTGGTCCGAAGCCTGGTCTGAGCATAAGTCAACCTCGTCCTCATTCAGTGATTCAGCCGGTCCCGCCTCAGGAAGGGGGTGGTGTAGTCATGTACCTTAGAGATGGTCTTTGCCAATTTGGTGATATCCGCTGCGTGAGGGTTTTTGGGACTGGGTTCACTGGCCTTGGGTCATACTCTAGAGGCAAGAAACCAGCCCTGCTGCTGGGCGTAGCCACATAGGGGCGGTTTCAAAGTCTCTATCGCCCACACAAGGGCCTTATGTACAGTGTTGCACCCCTGCATCTAGCGCATTGACCAACTCCTGCTCCAGGATGCCTGAGGGTTCCTCATCAAAGTACTCCTCATAATAAAAGTAATCTGCCATTCTGAGGCTGCTCCGTGTGACTGTTTAATTAGAACAGGAATGTCACACAATCAAAACAAGGGGGGTAAACCCTGCTCAGGAGAAATTATTCAGGGGAGTGGGACCACCCCAGGCAAGCCATTAGCTAGCTATTATCAGGTTATGAGGTGGAGGGTGAGCTTGCCACAGACCACTCTAAGCAGAACCTATGCAGAAAATTATACAGCCCTGAAATCAAGCATACAGGGCGTCACAGGGAGCAGACATGAGTCAAGGTGCACTGGAGCTCAAAACACTGCTCCCGTGACCATTTGAAATTTAGGAGCACTGACAGGCTCGTAAATTGCTGCCGCGCAGTGTGGGCCACTCGTGTTGGTAGACAGAGAACTGCGCATCTGACTAGACGCACATCCTCTCTCCCGTCTCCCTCTCCACCAAGAAAAGACATGGGCGCATGGCGCCCTGTCGGGAGGCAGAATGCTCCTGGATCACGTGATCGCCACGCAGAAGCTCACATGAAGGGCACAATAATACAACCCTAAAGCGCCAGGAGAGGGGGAAAACAGCATCCACCAAACCAAGTTGAAGAGCTCAGCTCCGGTCATGCGAAAATGCAGCTGTGTCCCGAACGCAAGGCGCGTTCACCTCACACAAAGGCAAAAATCAAAAACAATGTAAATACATCAGCATTAGTGACGTTCGCAAATATGCAAATCAGAGAAATTATGGGAGGACACTTAACTGGCTGCCGAGCAACAAAGAAAGAGGACTCTATTACTGTTACGTGTGTTTATATATGGATATACTCTATGGTTGATTAGGTGACTCATGGGTATTCATGGATAATGTAGTGCTTATGAAAACTTTTCTTCCATTGGATGCTGTTTAGTAGCAAAGAAATGAGTAAGCATAATCGGAGCCTCCTGTCCTGACATAAAATTCCGCTGCAACACTCCAGTAGCAAGCCCTTCTGTCTCTGTCACGCTCTCAGCCTAGCCACTCACAAAGGCTGCAGGTTTCCTAACGCCAGACTGTGAAGGTTTTCACAGCACCTGCAATTACCTGAAATTTGCAGTGGACGAAGCATCTCGCCACTCCTAATACGTCCCAATCTGATCAGCACCTCCCACAGCTAGTCCCTCTAGACCGGAACGCATGGAGGACTTACACCTTGCATCTTGTCAGATGCACCACTACAGACAAAGAAGTTCGGTGCAACCCTTGGTGCACCCTTACTTTCTCACACGATGCATTAAACATTAATTTCCCTTAGCGGACGAAGGCTTTCGTGGCCATTCTCCCTGACCACCACAGATCCAATGTAAGTTGCCAGACAGCAAGGCAAATTGCTGCCCAAACCCCCAGCACCCACTCACTGTTCACTAACTTTGGGATCTATCTTCCCACAGCTGCAAGGTTGTTACTGCCTCCTCCAGTGTGCCCTGATTTTCCACGCGGCGCACTCCACATCTTCTTCATCTTCTGTACAGCTGCCCAGCTACCTCACGAGCAGACAAACGCTTTTGCCGATTGGATCCCTAGCTTGATCTATGGTTGTCAATAGGTACCTTTGTCCCTTTCTTCTTCATTCACCAGCCTATTGTGTACTTATAATGAGAAACGGAGTTTCTCCCTAGCCTCCTGTCCATGCTACCTACACTCCTGGATACCCCTACAACATAGAATATACAACACCACTGGCGTGCAAGGGGGTTTTTAAATAAACAACATTCACTTGAGTACTTTCATTTAAATTTGCACTGTGCACTTACCTTTCTGAACGGTTGAGACAAGCATGTTACACATGGACTTCGAATCTACAGGTACTTGTAGGAAATAGATTTTTATGTCACTTCTTCAACAGCAGTATTTTACTCGCAACAGATGGGTCTGCATGAGAACTTTGGCCTCCACAATAGAAAAGGCTTGAGAGTTATTTCAATTGTATTCGCCTCTTCATATACTATTATCCATTAGTACCTGAATCTGGTTTTTATCTGAAGGTGCACAGAAAAAAGTCCAATCACCTTGCAGTTGTTTTATATTGTATATATCATCCTACCTTTAGGAACTCCCTTCTTCCACTGTCCTGCGGAGGCCCACAGTAACAAGGGATGAAACATTGCAACATTTTCTTCGGAGGAGCCATCCAATCTTAAAACCACTGAATATCAATCTGGTCACATACTAAAGAAACTGAGGACAGTAGTGTCCTCCAGGTGATACCACTTAAAGGACTACCTCCTACGTGGACCGCCCATTAAATAAGGAGTGCCGCCACATCACTCAAATCAACTTGATGACTGATATCATTGTCTAGTTGTTACATTTATGTTATTGTAAGAAAGTTTGGCCATTACTCCCACTTTTCTTTTCCTTTTTGTGTTCATTATTATGTTCAAATGTTAATTTCAAAGATACACTCCAGGTAGCATTACCAAGAGTGAAGAATGTAACACAGCTAATGAGTGAAATAAACTATGAATTTTTAAATCGGACAAATACATCAGTGCCTAATTTAAGTATTCTTCAGTTAATAATTAATCTACGATCCTTTCCCACAATATACAATATTTTTGTTCAGAAGCTACCAGAGCATGAGCGTAGGTTACTTTAGAGAGTGTTTCTGACTTACCCTGACTAGGACTGTGGTTCCTGCTTGGACAGGGTGCGTACCTCTGCCAACCAGAATCCCAATTTCTAATACGATGCATACATTTTAAAGAAATGATTTCTCATCCAGGAGTCAATAATTAGCAAACATTGTTGAACATTAGAGGAGCCAGAATCTAAAGAATAGTGAGGATAGAATAGGTTGCAACTGAAAGGCTTAGCGAGTGGATGGCATTGACTGGGGGTTGAATATACACATTAAAAGTGTGGGGACTGGCGAGGACCCCATTGGAACACCCCATTCAAGCTTTCAAACATTGGATCTGAAAGGTACCACTTGACTGCGGCCTGCCATGAAAGAGGAAATCCAGTTTAAGGCTTTGTCTCGAGCTTCTGCCTTAGCCAGAGGATTCAGAGGGATTTTACGCGAGATAATGTCAAACACCCCAGACAGGTCCAGCAGAACCGAGGCCATCACTTTGCCTTGATCCACTTGAAGGTGGATGTCAGTTCAGATAGACAGTAATGCTGGTCCTGTACTGTGATACGCTCGGAAACTGGACTGTGCTGGATCAAAAAAGTTGTTCTTCTCCAGCAAAGATGAGAGTTGGGCATTTGGTACCGTGTCTAGTATCTTACAAGGAAAAGGGTGCAGGGAGGTTGGTCTATTGTTACCAAGACGTGAAATATCACAACATAATCCTTAGTAGGGTTAATATTTCCTCAATAGATATCCTACCCATGTCACCAACAAACAAATGACTGATGATTTATTTGTTTCCAAAGCAGAAGCAATAGAATGAAAACATGGCAACGCCTACATATACAATAAGTAACATACATGCCACACTAAAATCACGCACATATAACTAGCATAATTATAACACACCATCACACATACAATATCACACTTCAAAAAACCGAATTACGTTGTCCTGCATATATAAAAAGTGCCCCATTCGGTACAATGGACAGTGACCAACATAAGCTAAGCAAACACGTCCTTAGGCACGCCAACATACACACATAAAACGGATGTCTGACGGTACAACGCGTACCGTCACAACGCATCCCTTTACCACGCATCCCTTACAACGATAGTCGTTACCATGACTTGCGTTGGGGGCGCGTATTTCGAAAAGTATAATTTACTATTCTAACTCCAGTCCCCGTGGACCCTAGGGAAGGTGTTGGGATAGTAAATATACTATTTGTAATACTTTAGCGCCCTCCAGCGCAAGTCGTGGTAACGACTTGCGTTGTAAGGGATGCGTGGTAAAGGTACCGCGTTGTAAAAATTTCGTGGTAAACGATGTTTACCACATAAAACACCACACGTTTTCAAAAATTGAAGTCCCTTTACTTATATAGTAACGCACACAGATCACTTTGAATCTAGAAACAAACCCCAGAAACCCTAAATAATTAAGCAAACAGCAAAAAAAACACATAGCATAATACGGACGAACCCTGAATGAAATCTTTACCTTGATGCAAGAAGACAGACATATTGGTAAGCTAAACACCACACATACAACTGGCAGTCTTTATTGACGAGGCGTCGAAGTGCTTTCCGGACGCCCATAAAAGATTAGTGTTGAATTAGTATATTTTTATGGAAGGATTCTCATACTTTTCTATTAATAGGTTTACAATCAGTTCTCAGTCTTAAGTAAGCCTTATCATTTGATTGGGTGAACTTTCTATTTGCTACATTTCTTCTGGTATTTTTGTCCTAAAAATCAAGTTAATATTTTATACTTCTACGCAGCCACCACTGCTCACAAAACATTTAGCCCTATTGATTGGAAATCACATAAGGCCTTTCAGACCACAAGCATGCGGCTCAGCCTGTACCTCCATCATTCAAGAAGATTGTATGGAAGCCCATTCCACTTTGATTTAATGCAATCTTTGGAATTCGGGTCTGCACTCAAATAAAAGTGACTACACAAAATGCAAATGAAAAAGCTGAGAACTTAAAGTGCAACTTAATTTCATGCTCTGTTTGTTCTCTTGTTCAAAGCACACGCCACTTTCATCTTCAGCTCAGAAACAGAGACAACCTTTTTAATGCTATTCTGTGTGCTTTGCATCTTACCAGATAACACACTCCTGTCCTCAGTACGGGGTTGGTCTCAGGCCCTGCTCCAGCCTTCTAAAGCAAGACACGAACACAATAAATACAAAAATCACACCATATCCGGAATACAGCAGATAATATTTCGAAAGTATTCGCATTTCTTTGGCTGAATTAAATCACTGGCTTCCCAGCAGCTTTATTTCCATTCTACTCGTACAGAGCTGTACTTTTCCTTTTCGAGGGAGTGTTCAACAAAAATGCAGTTGAATGTGGGCGAAAATGGCTGATACAGTGATAAAAATAACTGCATTTTAAATAAAACGAAAAGGTGCATTTTTTTCGGCAGACGGCTAAAGTCAATCTGCCATACAGACGCTCAGAGCAGCGTTTTAAGGCAGAGATATTCCTGAATCGAAAACACCAAACTTCTCTCATTACTTTGAGGAAACCACATCACTCATTTAACTGCAGTGCTTTACAGCATCATTAAAAATGCTTCAAACCCACCTGGAATAGCTTTTAAAATGGCCTTCAAATGAAATAAACAAAAACTTAATTAAATCCCATTTTCTTTCTACAGGACAGCAATAAAGTGCTGGCACTATTTATTAAATGGCCCTGTTGGAAACTGTTAGTTGCATCCCTTTATGAGTCATGAAAAAGGCATGCCAATCGACCGCAACAATAGATAAAAAGTAAAGTTTGCGGTGCGCTGAGCACATATCTTTGTCCCCAGAGTGATCTGTGTCACAGATCCTGCGATTGAGCATTGACGAACTAAGAGACCGGCCACTGCGCCGGCTACTCGAAACCAATGGGCAGCCCCATGTGCGCCCCCAATCATCTCCTCCGGCCATCTAGACCGAACCGACCGGCACCTTGATTAACCTCTAGTCAAGCCGCCGGCCCCTCCCGGCAATTGAGGCTTTTAAGTATTAGGTATAATATCCATGTCCTGATGATGATCCGCGAATTATAAGTCGGATCGAAACGCCGTCGACAATTCAACCCTGTGTGCACTAAATTGTAAAGGTGTCTATGCGATTTGTTGCCTTTAGATATTGTTTACTCGCCAAGTACAACAAACCGTGAAGCTTTGCCTAAAGCCCTTTGTATGTCGCTTTCCTGTTTGTTTTTGTTTTTCATGTGCTAAGTAGGTCACAGGCTTGTGTCCCACTTCGTGTATTGTTAAAGAAAAAAATTCTGTTACCAAAAGTAAATATCAGACCTCTGTCCGGCTGGACATGTCATCCCAATATAGTTATGAATTAGTCTATATTTATTGTTCCTTATAATCCCCCTTCTCCCGGGACCACTGTTGCTTATAAAGCTTGAGACAGCTTTAGCATTTGTACCAGCCTCGTGTAATAAATTAAAAAAAATATATATATATATACATACATACATAGAGGTACTTTTAGTCAGCTCTCTTCATCCACTGGTCTGTTGAGCTGTCATTCACATTTTGCTTCTGCCAATCACAGAATGCGGCATGGGTGATGGGTCACCCCACTACAGCCTTTGGATCACTTGCACTGTTAATGAAGAGATTTTGGAATTCACTGCCAGGTTAGACAATATTTTACTTTGCCAAAGATTTATTCATTCTTTTTTCTTTTCTGTCCTTATTGTATTGTATTATTTTAGTCATCCTCCTACCATACGTCTTCAGAGTACTGCAATTTCAAGACAACAGTATCTTTTCTTTTCCCTAATAAGAATCATATTTTCCTATTCTAAATACACCTCCCTGCTAGGAAACACAAGTATTGCTATATTGAAATAATATGCAGTGGTTACTTTTTAATTGCAAATATATGGCCGCACGTTTAGGCGGCAGCATGTTTTCAATTTTTTGCTATCATAGTGACACATTCTAGCAATACACAAATAAAATAATTATGGCAACTTGCCAAGGCCAATGGAATGTGTAGGTGTTTGCTCCTGGCCAGAGTTAACATCATCTTTATCTAGGGTCACCAGATGACTTTATTTTAGTTTGATCTTTTAATTGAGTTTTTTTATATAGTCAGTACAGTAAATGAATACAACGAATCATAGTATAATTTTAAATGAGTCCAAAAGAAGACCTCGGTCTTTGCAATAAAAGAAATAAGCAATTATAAGATAGCATATCAATTTGTGATTGAGGAAAATAAGGCGTAAGTTAGCCCATGCATGGCCAGAATAGCTAGTTCACTATAATATAATCAATCTATTTGTGTCCAAAAAATTTAACATATAGCAACTTATGCAACCTTGAGTAGATGACTTATTGATACTGGAAAGATCACAATTGCTGTCCTGCAGATTCATTTTATGAATCAGTGCGCTATGGTAGTTTTGTTTGGCTCAGTTAAGCTGGCTAAGTTAAGTGAGCAACCACATCTGAGCGAAAAAATCTAATTAAAAAATAAAAACATTTAAAAATGGTTGTGGAGCAGATTGCTTGGTTCACCTAGGCATCGGTTGCTGTATCTAGACTAGGAGACCAAACAATGGAAAGAAAACACTGATTTAATCACATAGTGTACTCTGCTAAACTGACAGTGGTAGCTCCTCTGCTAAGGCGGAGGAGCGTTGCCCCACTGCTCTCTGAGCAGTAAAAAAAAGGAAAAATAAAATGATAATAACGTAGTGTTATTATCATTTTGTTTTTCGGTACTTGCGGAGTTCTTGGGGCGGGGTGAGGCTGGGCTGTGCAGTGCAGTGTGAGGAGTGGTGGGCACTCTCTAAGTGCGCAAGACGGTTTGGCGGCTGTCTTGGGCCTGCCAAACAGTCATGCGCACATTGCATGTTCTTCATCCGGCTGTATTTCACAGCCTGGGTGAAGAACATTCACAGGCTCATAGTCCCCGTCTAACCAGCGAACCACGGCACTCAAACCAATCATAAAGCTGCTGTTATGGCGACGTTGAAAAAACTGTGGTTCACTGGAGCCAATAGGTCTCGGAAATGCTTTTAAGAAAAAACATAGGGTGTCCTGTATATTTTACTTTAGGACCCAATTGTAAACAGTATATCATAGGCAAGTATACGTCAAGACAATATTATAGTATTGAAATGCAATTCATTTATTCATTGCAGAGTATCATCTCATTTTTGTATTCCTTTTTTGTACAAATATTATGATCCAGTGCTCACAGAAAAGTGAAAAAATGTGCTCTACTGAGTGAAAAACATTAAAACATGCATCCAGTTAGCAAAAAAATACTGAGCTCCTTAGGACACTGTTTTATATAATAAATTAAGGAGGTCAGTTTGTTCTATGGTTGACGGCGTTTCAATCTCATTTAGTAGAGATCATCATCAGGACAGGTGTGTGAGCACCTAGTATCTATGTTGTGGGGATGAGAATTAAAACCCAATTGCCTGCTGAACTATACCAGGATTAGTTTAAGGAAAAAATAATTCAATAAAGAAAAATTAAGGACCAACTTGCTTTGGTGACAATATATTACTAATTTAATTAGGCAGAGATATACATACTGCTTTATGTTCCAATCAATTATATTTTAATTAAGCTCAATATCTGTTGTTTTGTATAATAAATCGATAGCTTACTTTGTGGACGGATGTTCCAATCATTTAGCTGAGGTCCACTCGTAGGACCCTTATTTGGTCTAAAATGACTACATGGTGCCCAACCGTGATGAGGATCCTGGATTAATTGAAAAAAAGGTTTGAGGTTGGTAAGGGTACCTTATGTACAGTAGAGGCTGAGATGTGCTCAAGAGATTTGGATGTTACACTTACACGGTACGTGGTAAGGATATTCATGGGTCTTTATTGGGGAATATTTTCCTAACTGGTTTCTATATACTAATGGCTATTTCCTTTGGAATCCAAGTTTCTGAAATAAAAGGACCTAACAGGATCTTTTGAACCGACTGATCGGTATTGTGCATATGGCAAGGTTGGAGCAAGAGCTTACCCGAAGGCATGAGGAACTGACTGCCAGAACTTTTCCTACATGTCATGTGCCGTCCCTACCACTAATAAAGGTTTGCAACCTCACACAGCTATCCGGGTGCTTTCTAAGCGTGTGGCAACCTTGGAGCAGGATTTTAGGCGGTAGCCCAGCCGTCAAGAGTGCACCACCCCTCGATCATTGGGGGCCAAGAGAACTGATATTTACCGACCTTACTGTGGGGCATCTGCTCTAGATTAAGGAAGGAGTCACCTGGGGGGCCCATACAGGGCTTGTACACGAATTTGCAGTTTAAATAAGTGCATCCATCTATGGACTGAAGATGGGCACTTCAACTCCCAGAATGCAGCAAACACTGTCCCATTCGGGCAGCCCATTGAGGGGCGTGTCATTGAGCAAGAATTTAAATCTGGGGGAGTGCCCGCAATCAGCACGCCATTTTCATCTCAAGCCACTGATGAAGAAAGTATTTGAAACGCGTTAGGCATGACAAACTGACTGCCAGAACTTTTCCTGCATGTCATGTGGCGTTCGTACCACCAATAAAGGTTTGCAACCTCACACAGCTGTCCGGGTGCTTCCTAAGCATGTGGCAACCTTGGAGCAGGATATATATATATATATATATATGGTCTCTTCATGGTCACAAATATTGAAGCACACTCAGAGGTTATATTTCTCTTGCTTTTATTGCCAACAGGTTAAAAACACTGGACAGATGCGTTTCGGCACGATCGCCTTCCTCAATGTCAGTATGTCAGTATGGCCTTAATTTTAAAACAGAAAAATGGGGCAGTTCATTGATTTTTTATTTCCATTTATTTTTTGTTTTGTTTTATATAGCGCGAACTAGACCCGAGAAATCGGGTATCAGAGTGCTTTACATGAGCACCCTTTTCGATACAGAAAAACACATTCATTTTTTGTTAGGCAGGGGAGATTATGTGATTTGCCCAGAATCACAGGATGTTGAGCATCATTGCCGAGACTCGAACCTGGGCCCCCAGTTTGGAGGTCAATCATTCTAGATGTAAGGCTACAACGAAGTAAAATAGACTAAGGTCAAATCATTAAAAAAAACACAATTTCATGGTTGCCATCTTAGAATGGTAATAATGATGTATTTTTCATTTACATATCTCAACTGGAACAAACATAGTTCATTTGCTTTCATCAATACATAATGTGAAGAGATGGTATCTGATTTGCAATTGCTACTAACATCCTGAGTATTATATTTATCATAGTATTTATATATATTGAGGGTGTTTTAAGAGACTACATAATGTTTGTTAAATCATGCCCTGAATGGGCTGATGGGCGATGTGTTGTTAACAATGGAATTAGCAAAATCAGTGGCATCTTGCTTTTTCATGGTTTAACCTATATGTACCCACAATTCTTCTTTATTATTTAATCCTCTTGGATTTTTGGTCTGTAACTCAATTATGTATCTGGATTCAAGGACTCATAATATATATATATATATATATATATATATATAGATATATATATATATATATATATATATATATATATATATCTCTATATATATATATATATATATATATATATTTATATATATATATATATATATATATATTCACTGAAAAAAACCATAGGTTTTAGGGGTGTTATAGTTAGCAGGACATTTCACTCATACAAAACCATTGAAATTCCTCTGTTATAGTTAGTTGTACTAACTGTAACTCTCACCCCCGCAATCCACTGGGGAATTATGTCACATATTACATCATTCATGACATGGTCAGTGACATCACTGATGACATCTCAAATAACATCATTGATGACATCACGGATGACATCATCCAGTGAATGTGGTTTGGTTCCATATGCTAATTTGTATTATATATAGCAATCTGCATTGAAGAATGAGTGGATGTATAAGTGTCTGGATGGAGGATTTAGTAGCAGTGTGATTGACTGTTTACTTGACTAATTTATAGTGTCTCACTAAATATATTGGATAGTGACTAAACTGTGTGAATATCTGTATTACTTTCTCAGTTGTTGTGTAAACTGCTGTACCATTTGGTTTCTAGCTACGTGAAAGTCTATATTAGTTATTGATTAGTTAACTGATTATTTGTATGGGAGAGTGAATGTGTGTGTGGTTCGGTGGGGGGTGTGTGACTGCCCAAAGATGTGTCAATAGTTGATTCAGTAGGTATATGCCGTTAAGACTACATGCTATAATAGTTGTTTGGGTGTATGAATATATATATGGACGTGCTGATGAGAAAATATATCTCTCAATGGTACATGTTCAACAGACTAGAATAATAAAAGGCAGTGTATGTGGCATTTATTGTATATAAATAAGTATACATAAGACTCAGTGATTGCATGAGTGACTGTATGTATAACTGTATACTTGCAATAGTGATTTTATAACACACTGAGTGAATAAATGAAGTGGTGTTTGTATAAGTGTGTTGCTGAGTAAATATAAGAATTATCCATTATTTGCATAAGTGAATAGGATGACTGCATAAGTAAATAGGATATGTTCTGGTGTGTAATGTCAATATAGGTGTATAAGTATATTTGATAGTGTTCTATGTATCATTGACATGGCATGTGTGAGTGAATCTATAGGTAATTGATTACATGTTTGTGTAGATCTAGGAATGACTGAGTGGGTTTTTAGATACTTGTATTGGTGTGTCAATGGATTCAAATATGGTACTCTGTATTTTACAGTGAGTGATGAAATATTATAGTAGTGTATGATGAGGTGTATCTGATTGTCACGTGGATGATGTCATCAGGGATGTCATCAGTGATGTCATTTGAGATGTCATCAGTGATGCAACTGACCATGGTTTTGTATGAGTGAAATGTTCAGCTAACTATAACACCCCTAAAATCTATGGGTTTTTTCAGTGAATTTCTAAGGTTTTTTAAATGCTAATTCCTAACTATAACCTGCCTGAAACCTATGGTTTTTTCAGTGAATTTCAAAGGTTTTTAAATGACACTTCCAACTTCTAACCACTTCCCTATATTTTCAACAAGAAACCAAATCTGCAATGCCACCAAAAAAATCAGGCAATAGTTCCACTTACCACTAACAAATTAACATCAACATTTAACTACTGTAAGAACGTTGAATATGTACTGCATGAATTACATCCAACTCACACCCATGTTTAAAGAGCAATATGTGATAGAGGTTCTAATTATACACTTCCAACACCCAACAAAATCACAATACCCAGCGCAACGACCACCACAACCATCCCCATGGACCCCTCCCCCCTACTACCTCAGAGGCAGCGCAAAACAGGATAACGGACCTTTCCAAAATAATATATCCCCTCAGCAGTACACTAGCTCAATCTACAAGGATGTGGCAACCAAGTATGTATAAGGGAAAGAACTTGAACATCAACAATAATGTACACAACGCTAAGACTACGGGTGAAATAATATACACAATTCACTATAGAAATCAAAAACTTTTCATTTTGTAGATATACCATTGATACGTGTAGTGTACTGAATAGTGGACGCAACCATATTATCTCAGACACTGGGGAATATTTCGGTCATGTAGCTGTGTTAACCCCCCCCCCGAAACAGAAGCGGAGTGGGCTAGTCCAACGTAAACAACGTCAACCTAAAACTATAAATAATTAGTCTATGCCTTGGGCGTGGTTCATTTCTGCAAAGAGAACAGACTGAGCCGCAGCGAAGGTCCGCACCCTGCCACGTGGCTGCCGCCATGACCGCGTTTCTCTTCGATACAGGCCCATTGCAAACTCAGCGCCGCACCACTGCAGACTTATGTCTGTATTGACTAGTGTTTCCATCGACACTGCGGACAGCAGGGTTCACAACTTCAATTCAACTTTGGATCTAAATTTGTCGTCGGTATCTGTGCTGAGTACTGCCTTCAATCTACTCTGCGGTTAGTAGAATTGACAACTTGATACCAGTTGCGCATCAGCACTACAGAAAATATTGAATTCAGTCTCGATTTATTTAAACCAGAGACAATTTTACTATGTCCTCAGATTTTGTTGAAGTTTGAACAGTAGGAAATTCAGCCTTCATTTATTTAATACAGAGACAGTTACGGACAGCATTCAAGTTAGCCTTGATTTATGTAAGGCAGAGTCAATTTTGTTAATGGATGCCACAAAAAACGTCCATCTATGTCTGTACTAAGCACTACCTTCAAGTGTACACTGTGATCAACAGAGTTTACCACTTGATACCAGAAGCGGAGAATCACTACAGACAACATTGAATTTATTCTCGATTTATTGAATACAGAGACAATTCTACTATGTCCTCAGATTTTGTTAACGTATGTGACAAAAAAGCATTAGTTGATGTTTCTGTGGACTACTGTCATAAATGTACTCTGCAGACAGCAGGGTTCACAACTTGAATTCAGATTTCCATCTACACTATGGACAGTAGGGAATTCAGCCTTGATTTATGTAATGCAGAGACAATTCTACTGTATGTGTTCAGATTTTTTTTACATAAGTCACAAAAATCATTTGTCGATATCTGTGCTGACAACTGCCTTCGATCTACATTGTGAGGGCTCATTATTCAGGTGGAATGGCGATTGCATGTGACACATTCCAAAAGCCAAGAGACATTGTACCAGTGGGACCCGCCCGAACCACGAATCATCGCAGGGTGCGCACACGCTGAGTTCTTCAGGTACCACTAACTCACTGCACCACAAGTCATCTCCCCGTTGCCTTATTAAGACAGAATTCACTAGGCAAAAAACATTACTCCCAGTGCGGCCTGCCCGGACTACGCATCATCGCAGGTTACGTACACGTTCAGTGTCAAAGGTGCCAGTAACTCACTGCACCCCAATTCATCGTCACGTGGCCGTATTCAAGCAGAATTCAATAGAGAAAAAACATTGGTCAGAATGTGGCCCCCCCTTTACCACTCATTATCTCAGGGTACGTACAAGCTCAGCGCCAAAGGTACTACTATCTCAATGCACCAAAAATCATTGCCACGTAACCGTATTGAGTCAGATATCTTATTTAGAAGAAAATATATCATAGTTTTTGCAGATCTACTTCAACTTACTCCCGTGAAAGGACAACCAATATTTATTACAAAACTTGATTTTAAAGACTTTGCTACCAGCGCGTCCTGCTCGGAGCACACATCATCGCAGGCTCCACAGAACTTTGTTGTTTCAGGTGCCACTAATTCTTTGCACCATTTATCATCGCCACCTGCACACACACTAAATTACCAATACTGTGCAGCTCTAATCAATGCCACGTGGTCGTGGGCTCTTGCTAACCGCTGCCTCCTGCCTACACTGCGGTCACCAGAGCTCAAAATTAATTACACTGTTGATTTATTATTTGCAGACTACAATACCAAACTAAGTATAACATTTATCAAAACCTATACAATATCCCTTTATTATACTTCCTTTACCAACTTTTTTTATATCACTTTTAGATTTACTTGAATAATAAATTTCAGGCTGCAAGTGCAGAGGTACACTTAATGATAGTCTACACTGTGGATAGCATAGGTCACAATTTGAACCTCACTTTTTCTTCATTGGAAACCTGAATTTCTTTTTTGGAGACAAAAATGGCTACACCACTGGAAGAATCATCTGATTCTGATAATTTTGTTGCTGAAGAATTCTTAACCATCAATAGCACTTTTTTTTTTTGTAAAATTTTTATTTTGCAGACAAGGAAAAATGAACAGTAAACAAAAGGTACCACATATGGCGCACATATGGTCCCACACAGTGGGAAAGCGTTAAAGTAAAATGAGGCAAAGTTGCAAAACAGAAAGCCATCGGATTACAGTCGTCATCTGCTGAGGATGTCGGCAGTCCCGTACTTATCCCCCACCAGGGGGTCGCTCAGTTAGTGCAGCCGACAAATAGTCCAGAAGTGCCCCGTCCTCTAGGTGAGCCTCATCTCGTCGATATACCTGTCCCAAAGTAGCACCCAACCCCATGCCCCCAAAACTCCCCCCCCCCCCTCCCGTGACGGCGCCGCTCGCATTCCCCATTCATCCAACAGGCACACTCTAGAGCTGAAATAAATGTAAATTCCTCAGTGATGCCGGGCAAACTGCCGAAGGCAAACCAGCAGAGAGAAAGGACACCAAGGGGCCCCACACGTGTTTGAAATTTTTGTAATTGCTTAAAAATATGTCCGCCATTCTCTCGAGACTCAAGAGCCTCCACAATCTAGCATGCCAAAGGGAGATCGCCGGGGCCTCCTTCCGCTTCCAGGCCGAAGCCAACGTAAGTTTGGCCGCGCCGAGACATAGCCAAAGGATTTTTTTGTCGGCTCGCGTCTGGTGTTCAAGGCCAGGGTCTCTCAACCCCAGTAGCACGAACTCCGGGGAGTCGTCAACAGGGTACTGCAGAATGTCTTTAATATGGGACAAGATCTCGGCCCAAAAGGGTTTAATGATCGGGCAGTCCCACCAAATGTGGCGGAAGTCCCCCAGAAGGCCGCAGCCCCTCCAACACCTGTCCGTGACCGCTGGGTAAATGCGATGAAGTCGAGCCGGGACCATGTACCACTGCGTAAGAGTTTTGAAATGCGCCTCCCTCAGGAGTATGGAGTGATTAAATTGCGTCATGTCCTTCCAAAGCGCTGACCATTCTCCGTCAGTGATATCCCTCCCCACCATCTCCTCCCATTGCTCCATGTAGCGCGGTCGGGGGGAAAGGGCCGAGCGGAGCAGCAGCTGGTAGAGAAAGGAGATGACCCCCTTCATGGCGGAGGTCTTCAGGAGAAAGGCCTCAAAGTCGGACAGAGGTCTCGTCGCAGCCTCCCGCACCCCCGGCGACGTGGCCCAATGGAGCAATTGTAGATGCCTGTATCGCTCGCCCGGCTGCACTTGGTAGTTCCGCATGCAGTTCCCGAACGTCAGGGGATCGGGGCCGTGGAATAGGTGAAGTAGCGCCCGGCAGCCCCCCTCCCTCCAGCCGTCAAAGGGGCCCTCGACGAGCGCCGGTGGGAACTCCGGGTTGAAATGCAATGGAGTAAAGGGGGATGGAAAGGTCGTCCACCTCTCATCGCCCGCCAGTGTATCCCAGACTTTCAGCGTAGTCCCCGTGGGGGTACTAATATACGCGTTTGCTGGGCGGTCCCGCCTCGGCTTCCATGCCAGGTCCCAGATGGACCGGCCTGCCACACTCCGGTCCATATGCAGCCAGTGTTTGTCGGAAAACTGCTGTGACCACTCCACCATGACTCTAAGTTGGGCCGCTTTGTAATAGAGGTGAAAATCCGGAAGGCCGACCCCCCCGTCATTCCGCAGGCGTCGCAGGAGTGTAAACGAAAGCCGCGCCCGACCGCCTTGCCAGACAAATTTCAACATCATCGATTTAAGGTGGCTAAAAAAAGTGGAGGGCAATGGGATCGGTAGGGCCTGGAACAGGTACAGATACTTGGGGAGAAGGACCATTTTGATAGCATGTACCCGTCCTAGCCAGGATAGGAATTTTGGTTTCCATTTCTCCAGTTCCGCCCGCGACCTGGCCGAGAGGGGCGGGAAGTTGGCTGCGAAGAGGCCGCCCACCGTAGGGGTGAGATGAACCCCCAGGTATAGAATGGAGCCCGAGGCCCAGGCCAGAGGCGTCGTCGCTCTCACCTGTGCCACCTCGGCCTGAGATAGGGTCAGGTTCAGGACATACGACTTGCCATAATTAACTTTGAAGCCGGCCACCGCTTCAAACTCCAGCAATATATCTCTCACACACGGAAGAGAGTTAGCGGGGTCGGCCACTGACAGCAGGACATCATCTGCAAAAAGGGTGATCTTGTGCTGTTCCCCCGTGAATGGGATGCCCCTCACCCCCTCGTGCTCCCGGACGGCCAGCGCCAGGGGCTCAATGCTGAGCGCACACAACAAGGGCGAGAGGGGACACCCCTGCCTAGTGCCTCGTGAGTGCCGGAAGAAGGCCGACAAGTGGCCGTTCACCGCCACCCTCGAGCGCGGGCTGCAAAAGTTGGCTCTCACCATCGCGATGAAACGATCGGAGAAACCAAACGCCTGTAACGTGTGGAATAAGAAGCCCCAGTCCACTCGGTCGAAGGCCTTCTCTGCGTCCAGCCCCACCAAGACCGCCGGGATGCAGAACTTGTCCGCCTTCTCAATAAGGTGGATTACCCTCCTAGTGTTATCGTGCGTCTGGCGGCCTTTAATGAAGCCGGATTGGTCCGCGTGGATAATCGCCGGCAGCAGGTCCTGTAGGCGACCTGCTAAAATCGCCGAGTAGAGCTTTGCGTCGATATTGAGTAAGGCTATGGGGCGGTACGAGGCACACTGCTCCGGATCCTTCCCCGGCTTCGGCAGGACCGTGATCACTGCCTCCGCAAGAGTCCCGGAATTCACTCCAGGGCCAACCATATCGTTAAAGAGGGCGACCAGGAAGTCACACACCTCAGTCGCATAGGTCTGATAAAAAACTGCGGTGAACCCATCGGGTCCGGGGGCTTTGTGCAATTTCAAGTTTTTGATGGCAGAGAGGACCTCCTCCCTCGTGATCGGAGCATCGAGTAAGTCGTTCCAAGCCCCTGAGACCTGCGGAATCGATAAGCGTTGCAGGAACTCCCGTTGTTTAGCAGTATCTAGCTCTTCCCCCTTGACGTCCGCCTTCGCCCCGTCACAGTGATGGAGCGCACCCGCAGTATCTCTAATCCCACCTATGTATTCACGCTCCCTCCTGTCCTTCAGTTGTCGGGCCAAGTGCCTGCCAATCTTGTTACCACTGGAGTAGGAGTGCCGTCCCAGCCTCAGTAGGGTGAGCTCGGCCCTATTCGTATAGTGTGCCTTCAGCTTGCCCCTCACCGCCGTCAAGGGACGCAGCGTTATTCTCGAGGGATTAGCTTTGTGCTCCCTCTCGAGCTTGAGCACCTCGGCCTCTAGCTCCTCCCTCTCCTTCCTACGTAAAGCGTTCAATTGCGAGTTGAGGCCCAAGCATGTCCCCCTAATCGTTGCCTTGAAGGCGTCCCACGTGGTCATCAGGGATGTGTCCGACGGGGGGTTGCAGACAAAAAAGTCCCGAATGGCCAAGCGTAAGGCTTGATGGGACACCTCGTCCCTGACCACCGAAGCCGGGAAGTACCACTTCCGGTTCGCGGTGTCAGGAGGCGACCAACGAAGCGTGAGCACCATGAGACTGTGGTCCGACACAGATATCGGGAGAATGGCGGCATCTAAAACGTTCCCCCTAAGTGACTGACTAAGGAAGACATAATCCAGACGGGAGTAGGAGTGGTGCACATGGGAAAAGAACATATAGTCCTTCACATCAGGGTGAAAAAACCTCCAGCCATCAACCAGACCCATCTCCTCCATCCCTCTCTGCGTAGCCCCCGAAAAGACCCCTGTGTCCGCCCGCCGCCCCCCCGAGCTATCCATCTCTCCGTCCCACACCAAATTGTAGTCACCCATCATGAACACAAGGCCCTCTGCAAAGTCCCCCACCTTCACCAGCAACTCCTGTAAGTACTTATTCTGACCTGCATTGGGTAGGTAGAGCACGACAAACGTACATAGCCTACCCTGAACGTGCCCCTTGACCATCAGCCACCGCCCCTCCCTATCGTTGCGGACCCCCATAGGTTGAAAATGCAACGCCGCCTTAAACATTAAAGCTACTCCCCGATGCTTCGTGACAGCTGAGGACCTGTACACAATGGGGTACGCCCTGTGGCGGAGCCGCAGTTCATCCTTCCGTGCCAAGTGAGTTTCCTGCAGCCCCACAACATCAAGGTGATGGTCTACAACATATTTCAGGACCTTCTGTCTCTTCTGAGGGGAGTTCAAGCCCTTGACGTTCCATGTGCCTATACTAATTGGCATGGTAAACACAAAACACAGATCCCGCTGTCAGTAATACAATTGGCGCCCATTCCGCATTCCTCCCCTCCCCCCGGCAACGTGCTCCCAAACGTTTCCAGAATAGTCGTTGGATCATCTCCACTACAGCATGGCACGCATTCCACCACTCACACTCCGCATTCATCCCCAAAGGTCTCCCGTCACGGGTCCCCCCCCCCAGCCCCATGCTCCCCCAACCAAACCCCCCCCTAAACAATACAGAACATTGTACATAATCCGAAAAAAAAGTGCAATAACTATACTCATCGAGATCAGTAGGCCGAAGTCCGTAGGAAGCCCCCAATCAAGCAACAGGCCAGAGGAATGAAACCACTATTCCCCTTGGCCTCAATCGAGGTCGTCTCCCACCAGAGTACTTACAGAACCCTCGATCAGAAGGCCCGAGCCTCTCCGGCGCCGATCCGCCATCCCTCGGGGATCACGCCGCCCCAGAGCTATGCTGTGAGTCGGCCAGCGTGGCCGAGGCCACCGAAGCGACCGCTGCTCCTCGTTCCTGCAGGCTGGCAGAAAGGTCCGGACGCTGTCTAGCAGGGGAACTGACGTGGGAGCGCCCCACCCTGTGCCATGAGTTCGAACGGCGGCGCCGTCGAGACGGGGAGGCCGCCGCGGCCTGCGAGGACGGCACATCTTCCATCCCCAAAAGCTCTTTTGTCGCCTGAAGCGTGCGGATTTGGGCCAGGCGGTTCTGCCATCTGAAGATGATCCTGAAAGGGTGCCCCCAGGAATAGGCGATGCCCCTCTCTCTCAGAAACGATGTGACAGGTCGGAATTCCCTCCGCTTTTGCAAGGTGGATGCAGCCAAGTCCTGGTATAGTTGTGGCCGATGACCCCGGAATTGCAGGGACTCGATGGTCCGGGCTTTCCGAAGAATCCTCTCCTTAAGCTGAAAATCGTGGACACACACCAAGATGTCAGGGGGAGGTCCCCCCCCGCGCCGTGGCAATCCCACCCGGTGCACTCTGTCCATCTGTACCTCCTTCGTGTCTGCCTCATCAAGGACCTGGAGAAACAGCTCCTGGACGTACCCCCGGAGGTCCCCCGCCTCACCGTCCCATGGCACCGCCCGTATTCGGACGTTATTTCTACGGGAGCGGTTTTCAAGGTCCTCCGTATGTAGTTGTAGGTCCAAATTCTGCTCGGTGAGGCGGATTATGTCTTGCTGGAGCATATGAACATCGGTGGCCACACTCAAATCCCTGTCTTCCAGGGTCGCCACCCTCTCTCCTATGCCGTCCACGTCCCTCCGCACCTCCCGCAAGTCGGAGGCGAGTTGCGCCCTGAGTTCGGATATGTCCTCCTTGATTGAGGCAAACAGCTCTGACATGAAGGCCTTCGTCGCTGGGGCGTCTTCATCCGAGGGCTTCGATGATCCACTCGCCCCAGGGGAGGCCGGTTGTTGGGAGGCTTTCGAGGCGTTGTCCTTCCCCTGGTTCCGTTTGCGCTGCACAGTAGACATGGCGACTCACCGCTCCCTGCGCCGGCTCCACGTGGCTATGGAAAGTAGTGGGGCCTGTAGGCGGACCAAGTGCTCGGTGCCCACCGTCGCCACCAAGAGGTCCCAGTCCCCCGCTCTCATGCACTCGATCCGTGGGAGTCTCCTGTACCCAAGGCGGGAACCCCCGAGAGCCGGTGTCCTTCTGCCTCGGCCCTCCGGGCCTCCGCCCAGCACTTGTCGCACCACCAACTAGCAGGAGAGCCGCTCCCCAGCCCCGTCGCAGTCACGGCTTTGCACAGCACCCAGGCCCCGGGCCTCGAGAGTTCAAACAGGCCGCTGGCGCCAACCGCGAGGGGAGGGCTGGATGGCGTAGATAGTAGAGTGCTGCTGGCCGTCCGAGCGCCACTGCAGTGCCAGGGGGCCGGCGCTCCACCTCCCCCAGGTGTGGTGGGGTACGATCTGGGTCCGGTCGTCAGGACCTCCTTCGCCCAAGCGCAGTTTCGAACAGCCGTCCGTCTACTCCAGTGTCTGCAGGCGGATCTAGGGCCCCGCCCTTCGCCCACGCCGGGCCTCGATGTCCGGAAAGCCCGGGGTCCCACAGGCCGCAGGTTACGTTCAATCTCTTAGGCGCCCCCAAGGTCACACCGCCTCGGCGACCCCACCAAAGTCTGCCGCTCCGCTAGGCGGTCGTCTCCGCCGCTGTAGGGGCTCGTGGGCACCCCCAATATCGTGCTTTTAGATGCTTTGCTGGATCAGCGCCGGAGCGGCACGGAAAGGCGTCCTACTCCGCCGCCATCTTGGCCACGCCCCCCTCAATAGCACTTTTTTTTCACCCTCATAGTACATACAGTCCAGTAGGCAACATTCAATTCTTTGAGCAGAGCCCGTTCAGACCACACATCATCGCAGGGTGAGCACACGCTAAACAGCAGACTACCACTAACTCAGTAAACCCTAAACAATCACCACAAGCCTTTATTAAGGCAAAATTCAGTAGTCAAAAGATATTATCCCCAGTGCGGCCTATCCGGACCACTCTGCATACATGTTTATTCTTCCACTTCCACTATAATTGCAGATGATGCACTCCACCTGTACACTGCGGACAGCAGGGTTTACAACTTGAATTCACCTTTACATCTACACTATAGAAAGTAGGAAATTTAACCTTGATTTATTTAATGCAGAGACAATTATACTGTATGTATTCAGATTTTGTTAAAAAAAAGTGAAAAAAAAGCATTGTTCTATAACTGTACTGACTACTAGCTTCCATACACACGGTGCACAGTAGGGTTCATAACTTGAATTTACCTTTTCATCTACACTACAGACAGCATTAAATTCAGCCTTGATTTTTTTAAAGCAGAGAAAAAAATAGTGCTGTTGCACTGCTAGTATGCGCAAGCACCTTCAATCGTTGCATTCTGTGAACTATGATAACAAAGAATGTAGGAAATTGCGCCAAAATGTACTTCCACCACCGGCAATACCAAGTACCTCTGGGATATCACCTTCAACATCCCCACCAGACATACGTCCCCATATTGAGAAAGTTAGAATGCACTATGTGAAATGCAATTGTTTAATTTGTTATGTGGGGCAATCAGTAGACCTAGTTTGCAGAGCAATTGATAACCACCAATGCTAGTTTTTTCCCCCCCCTCAAAGTTCATATAGTCCAGTATGCAACAGTGAATGATTTCAGTACAGCCCGCTCAGACCACGCATCTTCGCAGGGTGAGCACACGATAAACACCAGACGTACCACTAACTCAGTACACCGTAAATAATCGCCACGTGCCCTTGTTAAGGCAAAATTCAATAGTCAAAACTCATTTTTACCAGTACGGTCTGCCTGGACCACGCCCCATCGCAGGCTCAACACAAACCCCCCTACCTCAGTGCACCACAACTCATTAACCCTTTACGATAGAATCTTCTGTGTATTACTTCACATACAATGCTCCTACCTTTGTACAGCAGAATTCATAAACCGTTTATGATTAAATATCTGTATATGATATCATGATTGCTATTCTACTTGTTACCAACAACAACGTAATAAAATGGGGTCGAGCACACGTGCCCGTACCCACTTCAACTATCTATCTGTGTCTGTGTATTTATTGTGTTTGTAAAATGATGCTCCTCCGCCCTACCACATTATATTGTGCTATAAATAGCGTATGCAACCATCTTACCTGTGACAGTAAGTGTGGGCTATTCCTCCTTTTTTTTTTTTAAAGCATTTTTAAATAGCGCAAAATTAACCCAAAACTATATCAGCTATTTACATGAGCACAGAATTTACAGTACATTTTCAGGCACGCATACATAACATCATTACTCTACAATAACAGGATGTGGACGCAACTCCGAGACTCGAACACTGATTTCCAGCATCAAGTTCTACAATCTACCTGAATGACAACATACGTATATATATTAGCTGCCTTTCATGTGCCAAAAACTACAACTTAAACCTTTAACAGCCCTGTATTACTACAGCTACAACACTCCACTGAATGTACAATAAACATTCATAATCGCAGAAATACGTCATGTCCACCATCTTTTATGTATGCAACTATGAACGAATATAGAGTCAGTGATACCCCGTACCTTTCATGTTGGCCAAGTTGTGGAACTTTATAGATATAATGACACTTTTAAGACCCGGTTGACAACAGCACTAGAAAACGGTCACCAGAATCACTTGATTTCTCATATAACTCATGACGGGACCACGCCCATAGCTCCGTAATCATGGTTGAGAGCCTCGCGCAGCACTGCCATACGTCAGGTCAGCCCACTCCACTTACGCTTCCAGGAAAACACAACAACGAAACATTGCCCAGATTTCCATTGTAGTGATTTCTTAGTTCCAGGTCTAGTTGTCAGAACAGAACACCCACACACTCCCTCATGGCTGGTATACCCCCACACCACACCCATCCAGCACATCCGTCCCTACACATGTGATCGTACCTATAAAAAAGACAGGGCGCACGTGCTGTACGCCATTTTAGAGTTGCTCTCATCGCAAGCGCTGTGAAGGCCCGTCCTGGTGGTTCGGACACCTCATGTAGGACCGAACCACCGAACAGGGGGCCCACCACCAGGTGCGTGGCCTCTTTGGTTACTGAGTTAGTGGTACCGGAAGGACTGAGCGGGTGAAGAACCTGCGATGATGATGATGGGAGCACGAGCATGTTGTTAGCCATAGCGATATCAAGACTCAGCACCATATGTGAGACTTCTTAGTGGCAGAGTGGGACTGCATGATATAGAAGGTGTCCTGTCCACAAAAAGGAAAGCAATGAGGCCTAAGTGCGCATCGGAGGGAAAAAAGCGACGCAGCGTTTTAGGCGTACGCAGTCCTATATAGCGTATCTTATTGCATGTATATATATTTTTTCCAATAGCAGGAACGTTTTTATAATTGGTCAAACATCCGGAATATAAACTATGCAAATATTTGTTTTTAAATGCGAGAGGGAAGGTGTGTGAAAGAGCGACGTTTTTCAACTCCACATTAAGATAGTAACAAATACCAATCATAACATCTTTCTTTTACTATCTTTTATATGTAGAGCTTCAGGGTGCATTATGTCCTGGCAAGTAGTGAAAAACACACCGGTGATAGAAAGGTGAGCTGCGAATATTCTTTGCAGTCACTCTCTCACTTCCTCTCTCCTTTGATAAAAAAATGACACACAATGTTAACTTCCTTTTTATCTTACAGGTTGTGTTTCACAAATTGTCGTCCCACGTTTGAGGATTCTACGATGATGCGTGGCCATCGTAACAAATCCTGAGAAGGCTGCTTCGACACGTAGTGCACCCTCTTTGAATCAGGCCAATGGCACAAGGTGAGCAAAGAAGCTTGTTTCTGAAACAAAGACAAGTCATCTACGAAAGGAGAGAGTGGGTAGTGTGCAGCAGCTTCACTACGTAGGAATGTACAAGTACCTCCGGGCAGTGAGAATAGATGGGGTACAACAGTTTGAGGGGCAGATGTACGAGCTCCTTGCACCACTTTTGTGTCACTTTTAACATGGGAAAAGTGGTGCAAGGAGCTTCTAAATCTGCCTCTGACTTCCCAAAAAAAACACTTACCTCCGGCCTCTGCGAGTCAATAGGGTGCAACAGTCTAGATACCCAATATTGAGAACTCACCGCTATGCAGTGGAATGCATGGGTTATACTAATTGGGAAAAAAACAGCGCACAGACACCTCCTTACAGTGGAACTTATTGTAATATAATATCCTGATTGTACAAATAAATAAACCAAAAATATACGTGTGCAGTTGTATGCACTATGCTATTACTAACTCTATATACTATCTTTCAGATCACTAAACTGGAGGGTGCACTACGAACCAGCACGTGCTTGGACACACAACGGAGGCAAAAGGTGAGCTACGAGTATTTTCTCCAGTATTAACTACTCCATCTATAACTTTCTCTCTCTCACACTTTTGATGTCATTTTTTCTCTCTTTCTCTCTCTCACTCTCTCTCACATCGTTTCTCTTTCTCTTTTAAAGTTATGGACGCTGCTGTCCACTCTGACGTGTAGAACCAAAGCTGAGTTCAAGTTGTGAACTCTGTTGGTCACAGTGTTTACACAAGGAAAGCAGAGCGGCCTAGATATACGATCCCTCCGATTAAATGCATTAGAAGCAAAAGAGCTTATTTAGAAGCCCCTAGCTCCACTTTTGCGTCAATTTTAACATGGGAAAAGTAACACAAAAGTGGCGCAACAGTCTTGTAAATAAGCCCTAAAGAATATTGTCCTGCATAATGATTTGATCTCTCACCTAATTCTGACTCATCTCTGAATCATTTTAAAGACCTATTGATCCATAGTGTAAATCTGACGCAGTAGGCACTTCCATACAGACACCTCTTGAACACGGGCCTATAAGACAAGTGAAATGTATCAGGCACACTGCAGATGTAAAAATAAAGAAATATTGAAAAGTGTTACCTTGACTTGTAATGTTTGACCTCATTTAGTCACATCGATCTAATTTTAAACATTAATTTTCATTTTTCTTTTGCAGATTACCAACCGTACTTCTATTGGAGTCCATATCACATTTTGTTTATTATATTATTTTGTTAAAGTTATGTTTCTACTTATGTATTATATTGTTATCTTTCAGTTACGTTTCCAGGTATTTATTGTTGTTTTAATAAAAGTTAATTTAAAAAAGTATATGCGTCTTCTTTTTTTGGGGGGTGGCGGTCCCCAATAGAAATTATATTTATAATTTGAGGCTAACTCTTTACCAGATCTTTACCAGAGTCTATAGTTACGACTAAAGGTTCCGATGGAAAAGTTTTAAAACTCCCCACAGTAACTTTTTCCATTAGCAACATAGTGTGGTGAACTTCTAACCTCTGTGCTCACGTAAGTATTCCATGAACTGTTACTATGGTAACAGGTAGAAAGCCGTTTGGGGGTAGGGTTGAAAGGTACAAGCTCTACAGAAACCGTTATATTTACCATGGATCCTCTACATTACAGAAAGTAAAGCAAAGTAAAACATAACACTGTGTACCAGATTTACAACCCCCTTGTGCCACTTTTGCGTCCAAGGCCCCCCCTGCAAAATTAGAAGTGTGGGGACCTCAATGACCCCCCTCAAGCCCCGGGACCCACCACCCCGGGTATTTGTGTATTGTGGGAAGCAGACTGCGTGGCCCTCCACCTGGACCCCTCAAAGTCCCTGGAGACCGCCACACCCCAGGGCCGACTCCTGCAGTGTCCCGGGGTGCCTATCCCCGGGAAACTGCTGTTTGCTGCGAGAGCGCGGGAGTCTTGCGGCTCCCGCCCTCCCATAGCAAACTTAGTTTGTATTTTGAAAGACACAGCAGTGAAATCTGTTCTCACTTTCAAAATCCAAACGAGACCGGTCGGCATTGTGGCTCCGCCCACGGTCCCCAACATTTTTTATAAGAATATTAGAAATTACTGATAGGGGCTATTTTTTTACGGTAAAATTAAACGTTTCGCACCCAGCGCAGCGCTCAGTGCGGCCCCTTGGTGTGCACGCGCTGGATGCACGACTCATAATCTGTAGGGTGTGCGACTCCAGAGCCTTTGGTGCACAACTTCTACGCGTTTGGGAGCCGGCAATGCTTTTCCACATGGGGACCTACTAACATGCAGCTCCCCATGTGGAAAAGCAAACTGATTTAGATTTGAAAGAGAGAACAGATTTCCTTGCTATGGGAGGGCGGGATGGACACCCTGGGACACTGCAGGAAATGGCTCTCCCACAATACATAAAGCCCCGGGGAGTGGTGGTCCCCAGGGCTTTGGAGACCTTGCAGCCCCCCAACCATTTTTTTTGTAGCCCCAGGGGGTAACGGGCCCTCCAGTGCTCCATGAGGGAGACCACGCAGTTCCCCTCCCACAATACATAAAGCCCCGGGGGTGGTGGTCCCCGCAGCTTTGGGGACATTGGACCCCATTGAACATTGGACACTGGACCCCTCCTCCCACCATTTTCTTCTTTTCAGCCCTCTGGGCCCCACATAAAATGTAATAATTTTGCCCCTGGTATTTACCCCCCCAAGGATTAATTATAAAAAAACTCAGTTTTATTTGATTTATTTTACGGCACAGTCTGCGCACCCTACACGCACCTGCTGGGTTTTTAACAAAAAGAAAAATCGTGGGCCCTGTCCTTCTGGGACCCCCTAAGCAGGTCTAGAGGGTAAAATGATTTCTACCCTACCCCCTTTCTCCGTTTTGCACTCATATTTCACTGACTTCCTCAGCCTCGCTTCTACCGAGGCACAAAATGGCTGCCAACAGTTCATGGTTTCGAATGTTGACAACCACTTGACAGCCAATTAGCATTCAGCGCGTGATCGGAAGGGTGCACTTATGGTACGTTGGCAATCCTCACCCATAGATATATAAATGACTTTAACTGTAATTTTCTCAGGAACTACTGCACAGATTGACACCATATGAGCAAAAGGCACAAGTCTGAACTGAGGACTACCTCTTTGCCAAATTTGGCGTAATTCCATTCAGCCGTTCGGACTGTAGCTGTGGCTAAAGGTCCTATGGGAAATTGCATGGGGAAAACACGTTTTGGGACCCCCCTTTTTTCTCTGCCCCCACTTGACGAATCACCCCAAAACTTTCAGGATATGAGCGGACCAGAGCTGGACAAAAGTTTGGAAAATTTCGCAAAGATTCATCAATCGGTGCCAAAGATATTGAGAATAGAATGTTGCGGATTTCCTATGCATAATAAGTCCTAACTATAACTACCTACTGGCGAATATGTATATATATATATATATATATATATATATATATATATATATATATATATATATATATATATATATATATATATATATATATATATATATATATATATATATATATATATATATATATATATATATATATCTCCAAACAATGCAGGTAGCACACAAACGAGGAAAACACTGGAAGCTGAATACAGGCCTTTCTTCAGTGGCAGCAAAGACTGAAAGTTCGCGCTGCAGCACAACACTAACATTTATAACGCACACCTGCCTCAGTGGGCGTGGCACTCCTAAGCCTTCTGGTGCTTGTAGGCTGTGTGCTTAAGGCACTGAGGCAGGTGTGCGTTATAAATGTTAGTGTTGTGCTGCAGCGCGAACTTTCAGTCTTTGCTGCCACTGAAGAAAGGTCTTACGAACCTGAAACGCGTCTGGCTAGAATTGTAAAGAATGCCGGTTTCCTGTTGGGCTGCTGCTAGCAAGAGTTCGAAATCATTAAAGCCCGTATTCAGCTTCCAGTGTTTTTCCTCGTTTGTGTGCTACCTGCATTGTTTGGATTATAAAACGGCGAGCACGGCCGTTGAGGAAAGACCACTGCACAACAGTGTAACAAATGCGCGCCAAACTTGCAGTTTAACAATCAACAGTGACAAAGGACTTGTACCTTTAGATGCTTCACTGAATACATAGAATGGTCCCGCCATATTGGAACAGTGTATATAGCATAGCCCAATATAAACATAACACATTGGCATCAACATAGATATACCTAAACAAACGTAAAACGATCATAGATCATAAAAACGTTTAAAATTGCATTATATACATAGCATTAGTTAGGTTGTTGATGTCATGTAAAGAAATGTAAAAAATATATATAAAATGTCTAAAATGTCTATCAGATGGTGGGAATAAAACCATAATACACTAAAAGCAGGGTTTCATGATCCGTTCACTGGCATAAATAGCAATGCCTATGTTTGAAAGTTGGTCCCAATAAAAATATATAAAAAACCAATAACACTGTACAAATACGATGTGTAGACATAACGCTATGCGTGTCAATTGCGATGTCTACAAAGATGATGTTTGGTTTCAATTAATGCAACATTACAACAATAAAGTACTAATGTGCTGAAATGTGTAAATTTAATTGTAAACATAAGACCTGTGCAAACTTAACCATGCGATGTAGGAAAAGTGCATAGTGCAAAATGTAAATAGAATATATGTAATTATAGGACTTTCCAGAACGGTGCAAAAATGCAATAGTATTGAAAAACCATGCTAAAGTGTTGACTCTCATATGATCATCTGATATAGGGCTACTTATATTTAACATAAAGATATCCAAATGCACAAATGCGCTTTAGTACCCGTGAAGTCTGAACATATGACGCGAGTGTTAACATAGTAGACATATTGTATCCATATATGTATATGATCACGGTGGAGAACGCAATTGTTAAGAAGCTTGCAGAGAAGAAGACACTCCTTATCAGATAGCATGATAAGAAGTGAAAAGTGCATAGTGTGATATGTAAATAATAATATTGTATTTAAAAACATCAAATATGTAACAGTACATCTTAATTCATAGAATTATCAACCTGCCCTCAGAGGGTGGGGACTAGTGACTAAAGATATATGCATGTAAAAATATATGGTCAGATACTTTCCTTAATATGAACTCCAAGCCTGGAGTCCAAATGCCCAAATTACCGATTAGAGAAAGTTGTTGAGATCTTCCCCCATGTTGAGGCCCCCAGGAGTCTTACTGTTGAGTTTGATAATGTATCTAGACTCTAACTGGCGTAGTCTCTTGTCTATGTCACCTCCCCTTTTCGACTGCTCTACTGCATCAATAACAAAGTATTGCAAATTAGTTAAATCTTTGTTATGAGTAGTGGCAAAGTGTCGGGCTACAGGATATGTTAAATCCGTGTTAACAATAGCCCTTATGTGCTGCAGAATGCGAACGTGGGCTGGGTGTTTCGTACTGCCCATGTACATTAGATTACAAGTACACTGCAGCACATATACTGCGTTCTCTGTACGACACGTGAAATGGGCCCTGAGGGGAACCGGAGTTTTCTCAAATGGGGTGATGTAGGTAGTAGTGTTAACCCCAAATGTGCAGGCCCGGCAGGAACTACACTTAAAGAAACCATTTTTAGGGGACAGCCAGTTCTTTCCTTTAGTAGTTTCAGGGCTGCTAGTGACCAATTCATTGCGCATAGAAAATGCGCGTCTGAAAGTGATAGTGCGGGCTTTAGGCATGATCTCCTTCAAGACTAAATCGGTCATAATGATGGGCCATTCGCGTCTGACTATTTGGCTAATTTGTTTAGCCTGCCTGCTGAAACCTGTGATAAGTCTGATTTGGTTAGAGACCATGTCATCTGGTTCGATACCTGAGTTTTCCTGTCAGGATCAAGGAGGTCTAGACGGTTCAGAGTGTTAGCTTTTCTCATGGCAGTATCTAACATAGGTGGTTAATAACCCCTAGCCGTAAGTCTAATCTTGGCATCCTTTTGCTGTTGATCTCTAAGCACAGGTGAGCTGCAAGTTCGATGAATTCGCAAAAATTCACCGTAAGGTATGCTTGCAATTGTATGTTTGGGGTGGAAGCTCCCAGCATGGAGGATCGTGTTCCCAGATGTGCTCTTTCTAAAAATACTGGTTGTTATCATATTATTTTCAATTGCCACATGCACATCAAGAAAATCTGCCTCTGTCCTACTCATGCTGGCTGTGAACTTAAGATTGAGTTGGTTGTCATTGATATCATTGACAAAGTTCACTGCTTCTTGTGTCGATCCCTGCCATATGATAAATACATCGTCAATGTACCTCCAATACTTTAAGATGTGTTGTGAGCAGATTGTAGCAAAACGGACCCCAAGGACATGTTCCTCCCACCAGCCTACGTGGAGCCCCGCGTAGCTGGGGGAGAAACATGCCCCCATTGCCACCCCTCTGAGCTGTTTAAATAAGGAGTTGTTGAACAAGAAAGTGTTGTTATTCAAACACTTGTCAATCATTTTAAGTATCATGCAATTGTGTTTGTACATTTCAATGGGCCTTTTGCTTAGATAAAATTTCACTGCTCTGAGTCCATCAGCATGGTCAATGCTCGTATAGAGCATTGCAATGTCCATAGTTATGAACAACAGTTCCTCAGACCATTCACATTGGTTCAGCAATAAAGGAATTTAGTAGTATCCTTAATGTAGGCAGGTAACGCTGTCACAAAGTCCTGAAGGTAATGGGCAATGTACTTGGAAGTGTTTTCAAACATACTGTTAATGGAAGACACTATAGGTCGCCCAGGTGTAGGTAACCTTGGGGATGAAGTAGATATTTGGTATCGTTGGATGTTCTTTCCACAAAAACTTATGTTCATCCTTGGTGATGAGGCCATCACGTTTCCATTGATTGAGCTCATTTTTGTATTGTCCATAGATTTTATTCACAGTCTTCATGTCCATTCTGGTGTAGCACTCTTTAACATCGAGGTGTCTGTATGCTTCCTCCATATATTCCACCTTGCCCCATAGGACGATGTTTCCTCCTTTGTCGGATTGATTTACGACAACGGTGCTGTTATGTTTCAATTTTTGCATAAGGTTTATATAATCTTTTGTTTTTGCACTGGGTGGTTGACGCTTTTTAGCAGTTTTAATTTGGAGAAGTTTTATTTCCTCTATTACGCGATCAGCATAGAGATCAATGGCATCCCGCGGCATACTAGGAATGAAGGTTGATGGTGCTCTAAATGGGCTGTTGGAAGCTTGGCCAATTTCGATGTCTTCATTGTTTGCCACTTCCTGAGTACTTGCAGTTTCGTTCTCATTCTCATCTCCTTGCAACGCTTGCATGGTGCGCATGAGTGGAATGTCACTGACTAGTAATCCACTACGTTCTATGGCTTTGGTTGTGAGCAACTTTTTCTTTGCTTCCAAGTTAATTTTTATAGAATAATATTTTTGTTTGATTTTTCTGATGAACTTGAAAATATCCACGTGCGTGTTGCAGTAATTAAAGTTACTCTCCGGGCAGTATGAGAGACCTAGGGAAAGCAATTGTTTTTCTGCCAGATTTAAATCAATTTTGGTAAGATTGACAATAGTGTTCTCATCTACTGCTTTTTGTTGTTCCTCCAAAATCGTTTTTTCTGTTGCTGACCTCCTTTTTGCTTTTGCGCATTTTCTGCATTGCTTTTTCCTGGCGTTCCTGCTTTTCCTTGTTGTTGGTTCTGGTTTCTTGGACGTAGGGAGGATTTGCGTTGGGCCCGAACATATTCTATTTCTTCGGCCAGAGTGAGTTGCCCCATATCCCCTTGTTTTGCCCCTGGGTCACTGTCATCGGAGTCTTCGCCACTCGGAACCAGGCTGCCATCGGTACTTATAGCATCTGAGGCATTTGCTTCTTCATTCTGTGCCCTCTGTGCTGATTTAGTTGGTGCTTTGCCTCTTTGTCTACACATGTGGTATATATATATGTGTGTGTGTGTGTGTGTGTGTGTATACTTAGCTTTTTTGTATTACAACTCATTTTTCCTGGTAACCATTTTCTTGTTTGGGGAACACACTGAAACACTGGTACATATGCAAGCCGCTCAGGGCATAATCGAGTGTATCAAATATAGAAAATGTACAGTATGTTCCTAAGTCTGCTTCACATCAGAGTACCTTAATCTCCTGTGCTGTTGCACTTTTGCATCCACACCTGCTCCTTGGAGAATATTCCTAACCCCATATGAGTAAATGTAATTTGAGAGGACAAAACCAGCCCTATCCTTATTCTGTTAAACAGTACTGTGAATCTGCACTTGCAAATGTCCAAATCGGGCACGCAACCATCAGGCTAGCAAATCAAAAACAAGTGCAGCATGAGTCCTTTTTTTTTTTTTAAGTCTTGCTTTGCAACATAAACCGGGTAATTGCACATCATACAGTTCATCTTTCCCAACAACATTATATCCGATATTTTGCTTAGTAGCCCATGCCAGTATATTATGGTAATTGTATAACAGCAAATGTAGTGAGTGTAATTCTGATATACATTTCAGTCTTTTTGAAGCCAGCCTCCTAAAAGGAGTGTATTACAAACTTTTCTAAATGCAGTCCAAATAAGAATCTTTCACAAAATGGCCCCAGCAGGCTCACAATAACCACTAGCAGTAGCATTGGCCCAAGTGAACAGTATGGCTTGATGCATCTAATGATTTTATTGAGGCCTTTGGAGAAAAGAAATAGACAAAAATGTTGATTACCATTAATAAAAGAGTGGCCAAAGACATATAGAGGATAATTAAGCAACTGTTGCCTTCTCATGGTGCAGCCTACCAAAAGGTATAAGATGTGCTAAATGCAGCATTATTGCCCAGGAACAACGTGGACTATGAATGAAAGCCTTTTCTACTGATTTAGCATTGCACATTTTACAGTCTTTCTGAAGAAGATAAGTGAATTGAGGATCATCAAATGATGACAATTTGAATCCCTCTGAAAATGGAGACATTTGTAAAAATTGAAGCAATGACACATCTCATTTATTGAGCAGAAGTTCAAGCAAGGAAAATTGAAGTAGGCAAAGCAGAGATGAGAACAAGCATACTGCTTGCAAAGCCTCTTACAGAAACATCAAAAAAGTCATGCTCATTTATCCAGATCAAAAGACTGTCATGGACGTGAACTGTCAGCCGACATCAGTAAACTCTGATCCTTTCAAGGAACAACCAGTTACTGTTTAGGATATATAAAGAACCGCACCATCACCATTAACACCCTTTCAGAGCTCAACATACGCATGTGAGAAGGGAGCCAGGAGGGCTCCCAAGCGTTTCAAGAGGTGGAATAGTCATCAGTGCCACCAAAATTGCATGTTTTGACCCAATATACTGCATCAGATTCACTGTGGACACCGGCTCAGTATTGCTGGGAGCTATGCTAGTGCAAAATCACAAAGGTGATGACCACAAATAAATCATATCTTAAGGCAGCTGAGATCTTGCCGGAGAGTGCATACTTGCAACTGGAAACAGTGAGCTCTTCAGTACTATGGGAATGCAACATCATCACATCTTTATTTATGGGAAGTATAGCCATAGATCATCAGTTTCGTGTGATAATATTCAGAAGCCCAAGATCCAAGATGCAAGCTCTAATTTAACAATGGGGAACTTTCCTGCAGGAATACACATACACTATCACATCCAAGCCAAGAGAAGACACCAAACCGCTGATTATATGTAGCAACAGTAATTGCATCATTGATGACAACACCAGCAATAGGAGAATACATCAACATCACCATGAATTAAACTTCGCCGCAGTACATTTCCTTTCAAACTAATTGGGAAGTCACCAAAACGGACCCAACCTTGAAGAAAGTTGAATGAAGAACAAATGGCAACACTTGTGACACATTGAAAGTGCTTCCCTTCTGGAAGATGTCTTAACAGCAATCTGGTGTGTGACACAAGAATTGTGAACCACAGAGCACTCATACAGCAGGTTGCTGACTTTCGACATCAATGATATTCAGAAATTGTAGCAACCAAGAGAGAGCACTGCTTAAATGAGTGTGGTTTCTTGGGCTGGATAAGATGGTCAAAGACATTCTGTGGATCTGCCCTTCTGCATACACCAAAAGCCACAAGCACAATACAACACCAAACCAGCCACATAAAAATACCCCGTCCCCCTCTACTCCCACCCTTAATCCAGAACATGCAAAAGAAAGAAACACAAACTAATATACCTACTCTTTAACGAAAGTTCCATGAACAAAAATCGCTTTAACATCTTTGGACTACTCTCAGAAGCAACATTGGACACGCCTTCATTACAGAAACATGGCTCAGCAATGATGCTGCTCCAACATGCCACAAAGCCAACCCTCTAGATTTTCACATCATTAACAAAAATCATACTGACAAAATTGGAGGAGGCCTAGCTGTCATCCATAAAAAATGCTACAAATAACAATGTTTGAAAATCTCACCATGGATGGATGTGAATCCTTGATAAGTGAATTTTACTCCAACTATTACCTATTCCTTCCTAATATATAGACCACCAGGCAGTAATGTAACTTTAAAGATGTTCTACTTGATACAGTGACCAACACCCATCTGCTCAACCCATATGAGCTCAACATATGATTTGACAAGAATAATCTAACAGACACAGCTATCACAACCAACCTTGAAGCCTTCAGGCTACATCAAATAATTTCGGGCCCAACTCACTATGCACTACACATGCTAGATGGCATATTTGCACCCTTAGGACAAGCCACAGTTACAGACAACTCCCTCGTAAGCAGGAGTGAACACAACATAATTACCTTCAAGACCTACATAATCAATAACACTTTAAAAAAAATAAAACCAAGAACAAACGCTCATATAGACAATGAAAAACAGACATGCCATAACAAAGCCCTGCAATTCAACACCCATCTTGAAAAACCCCAATAGACATGCAGTCAAAAAGCATACACACCTTCTACAATTGGATCTCCACTGCACTGGACAAACAGATACCAACAAAAGCCACATCAAGGGTTGACCACAAAAAGAACACCACATGAGTAAGTGACAATATCAAAAGACTGAAAACACCATTCAACAAAATACAACACAAATGGAGAAAATCAGGAAATGAAAAAAACAAAAGGATGCTAAGTCATTAAAACACAGCCTACAAAAGAGCCATTAGAACCACAAAAAGACGCCACTAATCCATGCGCATAACCGAAGCAAACTGCCCTTCCAAAGAACTCATTAAATTCTAACAGAATATTACATTCCAATGTACATAAACACTGGAACACCACGATCACAAGACTTCAGTGAAAAATTTTCCAATAAATTGATCTCCAAAATTACAAAGATTAAAAATAACCTGAGGGAGACGACGGACAACACCCCAACAACACATGGCCTAACGACCACATAAAGAGACACCAATAACCATCCATCAATGCATACGTTCAATATCGTCACAATAATATTTCCCTGTTATTATCATTGCAGCCACACCATCAAGATCAACATCAGATCCAGCACCGGCAAGAATTTTCAAGATATACTTTGCTCAACCTGTGCCAGATGTCTACACAAAACGTCCCTGGAGCTAGGTTCATTTTCACCTTAGGTCAAACCTCCTATATCAGATCTCGCCTCAACTAACTAACTTTACTAAACATTATGGCTAACTGTCCGATCAACAGTTTGATTTCAGACCAGGCCGAGGCAAAAATCAGCCATCATATCCATCTGGGGTAATCTAAAACTTGAAGTAGAAAAAACGGTGTAGCTGCCTTATTACCTCTGGATTTACTAGCTGTATTTGACACTGTGCACCACCACACGCTACTGCAAAGACTTCACAATATTGGAATACATGAAAATGCTTTAAAAAGCATTGTCTCTAATCTCAAAAACAGACAAAGTGGAGTGTACGTAACCTTTTCACATCCCTTTATGCATACAACACTGTGGTGTTCCTCATCATGCTAATGTTCAACATCTATCTAACCCCATTACCAGGTCTGATTACATCATACAACCTCACCTGTTACTACTATGCTCATGACACCCAAATCATTTTAAAAATGGATAGCCCCAAAGACCTCTACAATTCAAAACTCAATGACGGCCTTCGTGCCATAAATAAATTGAAGATGAATAACCATCTAAAGCTCAATTCCACAAAGTTAGAGATTATGAGATGCAGACAATGGCTAAACTGCCTACCTACCACCATACAGCCTAAGGAACATGAAGGCCCTCCAGTAGCATCAAGAGAGAAGAGAGAATTTGGAAATCTAGGAGTAACAATGGAGTCCGATCTGTCCTTGATTTTACATGGTAATAACATCCCAAAGAGTGACTTCTACTCAATGAAAACACTACGTCAGATCTTCCTATACCTTGCATACAAACATAAATTGCAAACCACTGTGTAATCTCCAAACTTGACTATGCCAACAGCCTGCACCTTGGCACAATCACATTCATTATATGCAAATACAACTCATCTAAAATGCGGCAGCAATGCTTTTTTACCATTTCAACCAGAAGAAATCATTAAACCAATCCTGCATTCACTTCATTGGCTACCAACAGATAGAAGGGCAATGTTCAAGCCACTCTATATTGTCTACAGAGCCTCCCAAGGAAAATGACCTCTATACTCACCAAAAGAAATCAGAAGCAGCCTCTGCTTTCTCAGTACAAGCCACCAATCTCTTGAACTCAATACAAGCCAGCATTAGAACCACCCAGGAGCATATACACTTCTGAAGGCAGTTGTAAGCCTAGCTATTTCCTATATGATGGCAACTCCTACATCGTGGCAAAAGAGCCCAGAAAACAGGTGCACCATCAAGAGCAATCCACAGCTTACACTCCATAAATTACAAACAACTCAACCAGCAAATTGTTTTAATTAAGCAGGTAAGCAAGAAAAGGGCTGACCTATGGTTAGCTGTGGCATTATATAGGTATGTGCTTCCAAATATAACAGTTATGGCCCGCAGTAATACTTGAACCTTAATACGCAGCTATCAGCACCAAATTGTAACTTATACCTCTTCAATTCACAAATGACATATCGGCTATAAGGGTTGTACATTACCAGCACTGTACAGCCAAAACATCAAACATCATCAAATGAACAGGCATGGGATAACTGAAGAGATCTGTCACACATTAGGATAGGATAGGATAGTATTTATAGAGCACATTAATGCCAGCTGGTGTCAAGGCACTAAGCGAACAGGGAGAAGTGGCAACGCCAACAACCCGCTAGGAGGCAAATAACCAGGTCTTTCAGAGCTTCCTAAAGACTGTAGGTGAGTCCGTCATTAATGGACAATATGGAGAACTTTAATATACTCCAATTTCTGCAGGTCCCAAATGTCTCCACACTCTGACCTCTTCTTTACATCTCACAAGGACACTGAGATATGGGATGCAAGCAGAACTGTCCATCTCAACAGATCTCTCCACCTCTCTCCCTCCGGCCATGCCAGCTCAGGACTAAAACATTACTCAAAATCTCAGACTTAACAGTCCGGTGCAGTAACCAACTAAGCAGAGTATATCATATGAAATACCAGAAAGGAAACTATAAAGCTGTTCAAAGCTACCAGCATGGTGAAAAAATAGAAAACTGCATGTCTGTCTATTCATCATCAAATACACTGCTATACGCTGTGCTCTATAACAAGATAACCACACCTCGGTGGTCATCACGCATGACACAAAAACACTTCCCACACTGGATTAAAACAAAAAACGACATCTTTCTAACTGCACACCCTTCACAGTGTTGCATGCTACTCACGTTGCAAATGAATTGGGGTAGTAAGCATTACATTCTGCAATCCAATCCAATCAATGCCAATTTAACAGTATGGGAGACTTGGCCTATCAAAATATCATCCCTTCCCAGAGGGCACATGGCATAACCTTGCTATTTACTTCTTTGTGCCTTTTCAGTTAGGAAAATATGCGTTGTTGGTGATGGAGCAACACTATTGGTTTCCACTGGCTAAGTAGGTCTCTTCAGCCAGTGCAAATGCAGTAATCATTTGAAGAAGTCTTTGCAGCTTGGAGAGTCCAGACGTTGTAAAGACATACACTGGATCCCTCTTTCAAAGGTAACACATTTTTAGAATTTGCCACATGTTTGAAACTCAGACATTAAAAGATTACTGTTAGATGTGTCAGCCTTAGGGTGGTCTTCCACCAAACTTTGTGCCTCACTGCCTCCATTTTTGCTGGACTTGCATTCATTGACTTTAGGACTCTGTGCACTTTAACACTGCTAACCAGTGCTAAAGTGCTTGTGCTTTATCCCTAAAACATGGCTACATTGGTGTATAAGCCCAACTGGCAAATTTATTTTACTTGTAAGCCCCTAGTAGAGCGGTATGCCATATGCCCAGGGCCTTTAAATGAAATGCTACTAGAGGCCTGCAGCACTTATTGTGCTACTCACTTAAGTAGCACTTTAAAACACGTCCCAGTCCTGCAATTGTAGCCTTAGTGGAGTTTTAAACTGCCATCTTGACTTGGCAATTAAACCCCCTTTCAATACATATAATGGAGGCCCTGTGCAGCCCATAGGGCAGGGTGCTGTGTATTAAACGTTTGAACCTGTACTCTTAAGTTTTACATATCCTGGTAGTGAAAAACTCCTAAATTCGTGTATCTCTACTGTGAGGCCTACTCCTCCAATAGGATAACATTAGAGATTCCTTTATTACATTTAATAAATTGTAATTTCCAATTGGGAGCTGGTAGCAGTCTCATTTTTGATGTCTTTAGAATTGTGGTAAAGAGCCTCATTTCACATGACTGGTTGTAACTGACAGTTAGTCTTTGTCAAATTCTCCCAGCCTCACAATAGATGGATTAGGTGTGCCTGGAAGGGCCATCTGCTGGCCGGATGGTGAGGCAGAGCTGAACACAGCCCCACTTACGACTGAATAGCCTTTGCTCTACCTTCACACAACAGGTTTAATGGCCCTGCACTGTCACTTCAACCAGTTTGGAGTCAAGGCAGGGGAGGCAGAAACTCCAATCCTGGTCAGACCTTCGGGGCTATGCCTTTCCCCCCTTCGCAATGAGCCAGAGAGTTCTTCAGAAGGTCAGACAAGACTAATGCTCTCTAGTTCTCATAACTCCATTTAGGTCTTTCCAGGCCTGGTTCCCAACGACTCTGGAACTGGCCTGCCAAATCCCTTTCTTAACTTCTGCGGTCCAAGGCTTGGTTACAAACGCAGACGGGGAAGATCACTACCTAATTCTTTGCGGGAGTTTGAACCTTCTTGCTTGGAAAGTGTCAGGAAATCCAATGAATTGTCTGGACTTTCGTCATCAGCTGCAACACTCCTCAGAGAATCATGGGCTCCTGGAACGCACTATAGGTACAACAACATTTGGAGAAAATGGCTTTGTTGGTGCGTTGAGAGGAACTTGGATCCCGTGGAGGCTCCTGTTGTACATATAGTTAATTTTCTTGTTGAACAATTTGATAATGGGCTTTCTTATAGATCTATTCACTGTTATAGATCAGCAATTTCTGCCATCACTCTCAATGGTAAGACGGTAGGTAAAAATTTTATCATTTGTAGAATAATGAAAAGCATCAGACTAAAGAGACCACCTAGGCCTAAATACCAGTCCATATGGGGTGTTAAGGCTATTCTTGACCTTTTTGTTTCCTTGCCTGATAACTCCTTTCTTAATAGGAAATGTATTTCTATCAAACTTGCAACACTCTTATGCCTTATTTCTTGCCGTAGAGTCTCTGATATCAAGTGTCTTGATATTTCTTATATGTCTTATGATATGCATGGTGTTAAATTTGAAATTGTTAGAAGAACCAAGACTATGTCAGATTTTATTTTCTATCCTTGCTTTGATATGTGTATAAAGCTGTGTGTTTTGAACTGTATCTTGGAATATGAGAATAGAATGAAAGACCTTCGCCCTCCTGGCGCTAATCAACTGCTTATCTCTTTTGTTAAACCTTTCAAACCCATCTCTTCTTCTATTGCAAGATGGGTTAAGTGGGCTATGAACCTGGCTGGTATTGACTTATCTAAATTCCAAGCACACTCTATTAGAGGCGCTATGGCCAGTAAGTCTTTCTACTCTGGTGCTAAATTGGACGATATCATCAAAGCTGCGGATTGGTTCAACGCATCCACATTTGCTCAACATTACTGCAAACTTATCGAGCACATGTCTGATGTTGTTCTTCACGGCTACCAACATGCATAATGTAGCCTCCGGTCTTGCAATGAAATTGTGATTCTCCTATTAAAATGACCAGAGAATCTGGATTTAATTAAAGACACGGAGGCTAACATTATCCCTCCCATCCCTCCCTTGGACGGTGTATTGTTGCATAGTGTATTTTTTAATATATCTTTGATTGTGATTTTATCATTCTGATTGTATTGTATTCTACTATGCTCTGTTATTTTATTTGACACATGTTCTCCATTCCTTTCAGGTAATTCGGCCTAATGAATTTCTCCTCTCCTTGGGCTCATTGTCCCCCTTTTGGATTCTTCAATCAAGAACATCTTCACTTCAACTTTCATTATGGATTTTTTCTCATGTTCTCCTTTATCCAAGACTTTGAGATCCTTTGGAACTTTATTTATTCATCAGCATTTGAAAGAGGCAGTCTGTTTGTGGCACATGCCTTTAATACCTTATGTTTATTCCATTTTAGAATTGTTTTATTATGATGTAGTGTGGCTGCTTGTGACTGCATTAAAAGGATAATGCATAATGTTAGCCTCCGTGTCTTTAAAGAAATCCAGATTTTCTGGTCATGTTAATAGGAGAATCGCAATTCCTGGAAACTTGATGTGGCTCCTGGTGTGCTGAAATAAAGCTTTTGGGGTCTTTGCAACCTGAATGGGCTTGTTTTCACTTAGACTGCACCGCTCACCCCGAAACCCAGCATGGGCCACCGCCAGCCCACCTCTTCCCACTGCAGCATCGACTGCTCACGGGAGACTGCCAACACAAAGCTCCAGCCTGCCTAGCCTGCTCTTCGCATTATGCCAACAGCTTCCTGCAGCACTCTCCTTGCTCCTCGCAGCCCTCTCCAATGCAAATGGGACTCTTGGTATAAAACTTGAGAAGGTAACATTTCAGCAGGACTAATATGGGACTGTTGCGGACCCATGCACCTTTACAGTCGGCCTGAACCCGAGTCAGTGCAACCAGATAGCCGCTGTAGGCAATTTAGGATTTTTGGCACTAAAATAGGGGTTAACATTTGGGGTAACCTCAAAGACAGAGGAAACCTCCCTTCATTAGTAGGGCACTATAATATGTTCGTGAGAGCAATATCGCAATAGAAACATCACAATGCCTGTCTTTGATTCATTCAGTAATTTTATACAACAGGGGCATTCCAAACTGCACCGGGAACCAGGGGCAATACTATATAAATATGCAGAGGTGTTAATAATTAAGATTTCAAAAACCTAAATCCAATCAAGGGTCATAAGCCGAAAGGCTCAGACAGAGCATATGTATATGGATTCTTTCACTGGCATGGATTTGGGTACCACAAAACAGAGCCTTGAAATCCTTGAGAGGGAAATCATTGCAATGACATGGAATGTCTTAGTACAAGTAAATATACACCATGAAGCTTCATTCTTTGGCAAGGGTCCTACCATTTTCATCGCCCTCCCAACCAAGAAATATCTGGAGAAGTGTGGCTCACTGGTTAGAGGAGGCAGACCTGGAAGCAGAGGTCAGACCCGGGACCAGGGTTCAATACCCGGCTCGGCGGGGTCTTGAGTCCTAAAATGTCCAGGGACTAGACAAGTCTCGCTCCGGTGCCTACTCGATTCACAGGTTCACACTCTGCGACTCTGGGCAATAGCTTGCTTAATCTCCACAACGGCCCTTCACGGCGGGATGCCTGGCTTTCACCTTGCGGATACCCTGCCGGGGTTATCTCACAGGGGAATACCAGGACGGGTTCCCTAAGCAAGAGCTTAGAAACCGCTCGGTGATTTGCGCTGTATAAATTCCTGTACATTTACATTTACATCTGGACGACTCTCACAACGATTTAGCTACCAGCCTAAAAAGCCATTTAATAGCCACCTTCCAGTGTGGGGCATTACCCTCATGCATAAATAACTCCCCCTCCGCATCATGACATCCGACTTGTAATTATGAGTATGATTTGATTTGATTTAGAGTCAGTAGAGCGTTTTTATGTCCGGAGACGTCTTGGAGGTAGCCAATGACAATGGAGTGAAGCCCTAATTAATTGCTCTATCGCCAGGTCTTTAGGGTTTTCCTAAAAGTCAAGAGTATGACTGCTACCATTTCTTTCAGTCTGCATATTAAACTTTATTTTAACCAACATCTACTTCACCAGTGTTACTTTTACGCTTATTTGTTTCATTGTATGGTGCTTGGATTATGTACATCCCTCGGGTACCCTAGTAGGGGTTTATGTACAAAAAACCTAAGGAAAGGACATTCTTAATCTTTTCTTGGGCAGCTAAAATCCCAACTTCCCCTTCATTCATTTTCAGGTTATAACTCCAATTCATAAGGACAGTGTGGGATAAAAGTGCAAGAAAAAGTGGAGATATGTTTGTGAATGCCATTACACGAGCAGGCGGGCTTCTGAAATTACCAGAATGTGACTAGAGTTATAATTGTGTCAATTGGAGTGAAGGTGTTTAGGGGGCTACTTGTAATCTAAGGGGTGCACCGGAGATGTGAGATCGAGCAGCCCTGGTCCAGGTTCACTGCAGAACCCAGGTTCAGAAACACTGCTAGGTCAGTTGGAAGAAGGCGGTCAGTTGGAAGTAGGTGGTCAGTAGGCCTGTAAGGGGACTACTAGGTGCAGGAAATGGGGACAGAGACTCATAGTGAAGTAGTGTGGCTCACTGGTTAGAGGCGGCAGACCCGAGAGCAGAGGACGGCCCGGGACCAGGGTTCGATTCCCGGCGCCGCAGGTTTCTGGACCAGGGTCAGCGGACTCGATAATTCTCTCGCCTCAGTGCCCTCTCTGATCAGCGATCACACTCGGCAACTCTGGGCATTAGCTTGCCTCATCTTCACTAACGGCCCCACCAGACCGCTGGGGATGCCTGGTCTCACCCTGGAGATACCCATTAAGGGACCATCTCTCAGGGAAGCCAGGAAGGGTTTCGCAGCGGTCGAAGCGCCTTGGGACCCTACAGGTAAGTAGTGCGCTATATAAATGCCTATACATTTACATTTCATATCATCAGAGAGCCGAGGTTTAACGCAAAACGATGGGCCTTCCCACTGCAGATAGTGAAGTGGAGCCCCCCCCCCCCACAAAACCCAAGTGTCAAAGTGTGAACGCAGGGATAAACAGAACTTTCAGGACCGGAAGTGGAATGAATACTAGACTCTCAGGGATGCGGCAATCCAGGTGTTAGGCACCGCAAGGAACACGTTGGGACGCTGCACTTTTTCCCTTTACCATTTAAGCACATCTTCCAGAGGCTTCAATTATCCACTTAAATTCATTTTATTGACCCCCAGAAAGAACTAAGTATTCCCAAATCGTAATTTGCAAGCAACCTGCAGATCTCTGCAGTCTATGCATAAACCGACTTTGTTATCACACTGGGTGAAGAATACTTTAATTAAAAATTAAAAAACACCCTACATACATGAAAGCCCTTCAAAGTGTAATGAGGGTCTCGCGTTTGAATGTCACCACCGTGCACACTCGCAAGAAGTTAATGAAGCGAAGCAAAGCCTGGGAATGCTTAGCGGTCCGTGCTGACCTTCTGAAGTGCTTCACAGGCTGCAATGGCTGCTTTGGGAAGTCAATTTACAAACATATGGTGTGATGCAAACAGGACTGACAAGGTGTGCGGTCCTGGGTGTGTTGCAACGTGAAGCAGCGCCATGAACCTTGGAGACTGAATGAAGGAAATGAGTTTAACAAAGTGGAAAGTGTTCAATCACCGGCTCTCAACATGTGAGCCGAGGCTGGTGTGAAATCAGAAATATGACATGCTCTAAAACTATAAATAACATCAACTGTGCACGTCCCAAGCAGCCACGAGATATGCGGACTATTATCATTATGTTGTTTAGCATAAAGCGGCCACAAAGACTGCATGGAGGCATAGAGGTGCATAGGCCACTTTTGATGAAAGTTGGAGACCCTCACTCTTGGGTAGCACATGAGGAATAACATTGTGCTATAGATCCGCTGACCCCAGAGCTGGCCTCACTCCCTGCCATCATCACTCCCACTTTTTTCTTTCCAGTCCCTCCCTCTCTGCCACCTTCGTCCACCTTTCCTGCTGCTGACTCACCAGCCAATAGGCTGATGCATCTACAAGTGGTGGAAAGCAGCCTTGATTGACATTCTGATGCATTGGGGTGACTTTGTGAAGGGGCCTTCTGATCACTGGGGTGCATTATTGATCATTCGGCAGTCAGTGACGTTGGCTGCTAGTCCACATTGGTAGTTGAGCTCAATCCGAAAGCAACGGAGGGCACCTGAGAACAGTCAAGGGCAATAACTAGGTTTCCGGTTAATAAGGTTACTTGCAGATAACCGTCCTGCTTCTCCTCATTTCCCCACACTTTCGCTCTCTCTCATTTCTTGCAAAATCTGGGCATCACTTGTGTGAAGGAACCGTGTGAGGGTGCCATGGTTGAGGGCAGGAGGAGTTGGGAGGATGGCAATCATGGGTGAGAGCGGAGCAGCATGTGTAAGAATGGGGTAGCAAGGCAATTTGCCCACAATCGCACCCTTCACATGTAAAAAAAAGTACACATTTGCAAAGTATGTCTGTATGGCTGGCATTATATAAGTCTGTGAGCACATTACGCACCGCTCTGCCATCCCCCTTTATCTGGGTTCGAGTCTCGGTAACGATGCCAAAAATCCTGTGATCCGGGGCAAATCACTTAATCTCCCCTTGCCTCACAAAAATGAATATAACTGGTGCTTGTAAAGCGCTCTGATACCCGATTCGGTTCGGGTCAAGTTCTCGCTATATAAAACTCTGGGGGAAAAAAGGAGACCAAAAAAAAAGGCAGAATGAGGCCAGGCTACATGAGTGACTGATCAGAACACAGGGTGCGCACCACTGCCCATACAGGGCCAACCGTGGAGGAAGCAGCAAAATATAACTTCCTAGAGGAGCAGAAATCTTTGCCCTGACGTGTGAAAATGTGCAACTATGTCACACTTCAGAATAGCTACCTATTTGCGCTTAAGCAGGGTGGAAAGATGTATTGCGCACATCATATCACCTACGCTTTGCGTATAACTGGATTGTTGCTGGCACTTCAAATTCAGAAGGTACTGTTTTTTTCTAAATCAGTGCACACCAAAAAAAGACATGTCACCAGTAAACGTTTATCTTTTTCATAGCTATGCCACGCTGTGGCATAGGCACTTATTGACCCTCTGAAAACCTTCATCACTTTCAACTGAAGTCTGGACATTATTATTTCAGGAGGCCCTTCTAAAATCTAGACTGAGGACTGCTAGCCCTCTTCTTGGCATATGCCCATGCATGTGGCCAGAGTGAGCATTCTTGATTTTTGCTGAAAATCGACTATTGATGCTCTCCTGGATCCATTGTGTTACTTTCATGTTTTCTTCTATCTAAATCTTTGAGAATCATACCACCTTTTCTTCCCCAAGAAAATCGTAGGGTGGTGCTCCTCTCTGTTGTATTTACTTGCACCAATTATGTTAGCTCTTTACATCTGCCATTCCTAAACACAATTTGTATAGGGTCCAACTGCTGGTGGGTCGATACATGACCTCCTCAAATCTGCTTAGGTTTACGATATTATGGCCAAAAGACAATAGAAACACAGTGACAGTTCTACCATAATATTGTTAAAATCTCTACGGATCTGTCACAGAGTCCATTGTAAAACTGGTCCTGGAACTCCTGACCAAAGGGTTTGTCGCCATACACCTACTAAAGCTCTTCAGTCTGCCACCTTTGCAGTGCATGTAAAAAGGCTCACAATTCATTCGAAGCTGTTATCCCACCAAACTGTAGAGCTGCCTGCCCCTCCCTCCAAGATCACATCCAACTACTTCGCCTTCTGCATTAAACTAAAGGGTTGAATATATCGAACAGGCCGCTTGGCTTATGTGGTTTGTTTTCTCTTTTGACTCCTCCGAGTATTTCTTCATAGCACTGTTGGGTATTTTGTTGCACTATGGATATTTAATATAATTCATATACAAAATCTGCAACTGCAGCAATTGTGCAGACAATAAACTACACAACCCCCTATCTTGTTCTGGCCTTTAGTCTCTACTAGTTCCTGTTTCTTATCCCCCCACCCCCGAATAAGCCCGAAATTTGGCAGTGAGATGAGATTCAAAATTCGAGTCCAGACTTACCTCACACAATCACAGGACTGCGGATGCCAGGGGCGGCAATCTGAGGGATAGCCCCGGGCGCCACAAGCTCTAGCTACGCCCCTGGGTAGCATGCCCGAGAGGGTAGACGCATGGGTACGAGTGGGGAAGTATGAATAAGCGCGGGAAACACGAGTGAGAGTGAAAGGGAGGGTTCACGAGCCTAATTAACTGACAGAGAGGAGTGTGAAGGGAGCAGAGGAGAGTTAGAGCTTCACATGCGTTTCTTTTGTAGAAAGCCTCTTTGAAGTGGGCTATTAATGCCTATTGGCCTTCTTCTGACCAATCGGATTGGCTTTCAGTTCTCAGCATTCCAGTACATGTGAATAGAACTATTCCTAAAATATACAACTTTTGTACACGCAACAAATGGCAGATATATTCCCGTGAAGCAGTTTCTAACCTCAAGTTTCTTGCCTCGGTCCTCATCCGCTTTAGTTGCATTCATATTTATTTTACTTTCTGTTTATAGCTCTTCAGTCAGGGCCCTTTCTGAACCGAATGTGCACCTACTCTATCCTTGCCTTCAATTACCCCCATCACACCCCATCCCGCGCTTTTTTACCATCTGTTTCACAATGTTTCACTATAATACTCTATCTGTATCTTGCCTTCGTTTAAATCAAGGCATACATTCTACCTTAGCTATATTTGTATGGTGTCAATATTCCTTGTATCGCACTTCACAGGTGTTATGTGTACAATAAACCATTTCCTTTTTTCCAGATGCATTTCTGTAGTTTCATTTTTTTTCAAGCAACCAGGGCACTGGAGGGCACTGGAGGGATGTTATTCTGCAACTGTGACGTGTTCCGCATAGTTATTGTTTTGCTGCACGTTTCACATACTTTATCGTCTCTGCATAATTTTCATATTTTAACCATAATAAATTGTTTCTAGCTCACACAGATCAAAAGTTGCTAAAACGCCATATAACACGTGTTCCAGCTCGGTGGCAGACCTTTTGTCGCCTTCTTTCAGTTGCTAATAGCTGTATTTAGGTTTTGACCTTGGCAACTATGGTGTGAACGTGTGTAAAAATGCAAAATAGTGAAGCATTACTGCTTCAAAAGGTGCCACATCATGCGCATACTTTGCTTTCGATTGCCACATAATTCTGGTGGCCCTGCTTATGACTCTCAGCGCATTCTGTCAACTGAGCCCTCATGTCTGGGTGGGTTCAGTTTGTTGGTGCGCGTTCAAGATGGGTACGATTCAGAGCTCTAGAGAGGAGTCTGAAGTTAGGAAATGTTTTTTTGCAGTGTCTGGCAGTGGGTCGCAAAGGTGTTACACTCATACAATTATTGGCCTCTCTGCTAAGAGCACAGAGCAGTAGCTTTATATTTGTCAATCGGAATTACCATTTTTGGTGAAAGTGCGGAAAGGTAGTACACAAATACTGCTACTGTTATTAAATAGTGGACCATAATCATATATTCATCTTGCAATGTTCAAGAAATATAGACTTTTCCAAAACATCTTGCTGATATAAAAGAAGGTTGAGATTTAATGTACATTCACCATAGTTTTCTACATATGGGTGAAGTTCCTGGCTCCACTGTCAATTAGAAATTCTGGTTGAGCCCTTATGCATCAAATATGCTGCAAGACTGTCTCTTAAAGCTATTATAGGGAGTCAGACTGTTCTCTTTTCATGTTCATCCAGACAGCCACTTGGCTGAAGAACGCTTGATAATCTGGGGCCAGTCCTTTATCACAAGTGCAATCAGGAAGGATCAACCGAAGTTATGGATGCCCTGCAAGAACTATCTGAAGATGTGGCCTAACAGCAGGAACTGCCAACTTAGGAACTTGGGGTCCAGGTTAGACTCCAGTTGTTGGCTCAACATTCAGTGATTCTGGGCCAATTGCTTAATCTCCAACGTGCCTAAAAACACAAACCCCCAAAAAGTGTTTTTTACCTGGTGTAATAGAATCTGCTGCTTAAGTAAAGCTCTCTATGAATCTGCAAAAATATATAAATAAATTGCTTAACCATCTCTGGTACCAAATATTGCCATAACATTTTACCTCTTGTAGTAATATGCCCTGAGGCAAGAATGTGGTTTGTTTGTCACAGGCTCTGTTGCTAACTCTCCTAAGCGGAGTTCATTTTAGATGAAATCACCTGTTTTTCTAAAAATCAAAAATAGAACTGATGCTTTATTTTCTCAATTCTGTATTGCCAAATTTATGTTTTGTTGGTCATTTTTGGTAAGTAGGTTTTTGTATTTTTCATTTTAATATGTGAATTTTTTAAAAATCGTGCCAAAACCTCAAAACATTTACAAAGCAGCCCAATTTACTTTTCCGAGATGTAGAGAAATGTATTGTGATACTCTCCTAAGTCCATTTCTTTATCTCTTGATTTATTTTACATTCTTACATAATGTCAGTGCAGAATGCTTCTCAGGGTACTAATGCTAAAAAATCTTTAAAAACAAAAAAAATCAGTACATTTTAAAAATCAAATCATTTTAAATACAAATGAATAATTTTACTAAATATCAAATAGTTTGAATGTAGTGCAATTTGTATACAAATAATATATCCTATATCAATCTCCTTTATCTGCCTTTCTTGTAAAAAAGGGTTTCGGTGAAACATGAGAATCCACCAATTAAAAAAGAAATTTGATGGTTTGCATAGCCATAGCGGACCATATTTGTGTAATGACTCACGAAAGCAACAACCATCCTACCTTTACTGAAGTATTCAAGTTCAACATGTTTTAAATTCTCCTTTTATTTTACTGCCAACGTACATGGAGTAGGCAAAATGTGCTCAAATGTTTTGCTTGCTTATAGTTGACTGCTTCCTTCTACTCCTAGTCATCCACTTGACTATCTCCTCTGCCCCACCTCAACAACGCCATTCTCATATTTCACACCATGTCAATGAATATAATCTTTATGGGGACAGTTCAGGGTGTAACTGTCCAATTCAAAGTTCAAGCAGTGGACACATTGCTTTTAGGGGGGTTTCTCCATATCTACTGGTGCTAAGGGGATTGCCTTGATTCTATTGCATGAAAGCCTGTTTTAGAGATCACAAAAAGGAGGACATAGAAAGTGGTAACAGATTTTAGTCATAATATAAATCATTTGTTTGTGGTACCATAATAATTTTAAGAATTGTGGTGTGTTTCAAAGTGATATTACCCAGTGTAAAATGCGGATAGTCTGCAGGGATTTGACGGGCCATGTTTGAGTGAAAACTGTTTTCTCCCATGATTTTCTCATAGCGGTTAAGGAAAGAGCTCCAGAGGCTTTAATGGAGGCACCTTTGCTATAAATTCATCCTATCTTTCTCAGTCATGTGAAAATAAAGTTCAACATTCTTTATTTCCAATAGCAGCAGCAACCGATCAACTGATTCCCTAGCGTTCTCCAGCAACTCCCGACACTCTTCTAATGAACGACTTGAACATTTAAATACCATATTAATGACAGAAGGTTGGCACACCTGAAGCTATCTTGATGGATTCAATGTTGTAAAACTTAAAGCATTTCCTTTAGGAAGGAACAAAGTGAGAAAGTAAATTTTGTCATAGAAATGATGGTTGGTCCTCCAGCAAGATAAAAAGACGGCACATTTTCTATGAGCGCTCAAATGTACTTCTCATCCATGTCAGTAAAACATTATGACATGCAGACTGAATCATACACTTTCAATATCAGCAGTACTCTGTCACCTAAGTCCCCGATGTGCTACTGCAGCCTCTCATGGTGGTGTATTAAACAACTTGAGCTCTAAAATTTGTATTTATAGCAAAACAATAGAATACATGAAGACAATTTTATGGAACCCAAGCTTTAAAACCTAAAGCATTTCCAATAGAAATGAACAAAATGGGGGGGTTATTTTGTCATAGAAATTATAGTTAGTGTTGTAGAAAGCTAAAATGAGGACAAGCAGGTGGAATGGACAGTGTTAACACAATGAGGAGGGCAGGAGGAAGGCTGCGGGGGCATGGACATCAGAGGGCTGGGAGGCAGAGCCTGCAAGCCGACAACAAAGATGTCAGAATGGGCAGCGACAGCACAATGGACTACTGAAGGCGGGAGGTAGGGAGCAGAGGCATGCACACTATGAATGCAGGGCATGTAGGTCAGGCAGCAGGGGGCAGGTGCATGCAGTCTGAGAATGAAGACCATAGAGGAGAGGGTAGAGGCAGGGGCAGCTAGCTGACCGCAGCTGGTAGCCCGGGATCAGCAGTAAGCTGAACAAGGAAGGCAAGAGGTAGGAGGCAGGGGCAGCAAACTGACCGTTCAGGTCAGATCGGCAGGGGCAGACCAATAGATCACAGAGGGATGGCAGGAGGGGGCACAGTCACTCACATGTAGAACAGGGTGACGGTGGAGGGGGTCAGGGGCAGAAAGACGAAAACAGAGAGGGGCCGGCATGGGTAGGGATAACACAGTGACTACAGTGAGCAGGCGAGGGAGCAGACCTGAGCAGGTGGAGAATGGTGGGTTGGAGGAGAGATGCTGAGGCAGCAAGCTGAACATGTAGACCAGGCTGGCAGGGGCAGCACAATGGACCATGGCGGGCAGGAGGGAGGGGGCAGGGGCAGGAAGCTGACCACAAAGAACAGGTGGGAGGGGGCATGGGCTTGCAGACAGAGAGAACCGAGGGCAAGTGGAAGATGTGCAGGGGTGGGGTCAGCAAGCTGCCTAATCAGGGCAGGCTGGCATGGGCATCAAGCTGACCATGGAGAGGGCATGGCAGCTGATATTGGAGCACCCAAAAAGAGTATCACATAACGCTAAATTTAAGTTTATACAAGCGATGGTGCTTCATAGGGCATACTTAACTCCCAAACGGCTTCATCTGATGTTTCCGGACTCCCCACATTGTTGCCCCCGTTGTCAAGGGGATGAGGCCAACTTTATCCACATGATATGGTCCTGTCCCCGTATACGGAGCTATTGGATTGACCTTTGTCAGATGCTCCATGAAGTGACGCAATTACCGGTTCCGGTTGAAGCCCTGTACTGCCTAATAGGGTTACGAAAACGATCTAAGACACTAAAACTTAAGTTAACATTTCTAGACTTGGCCTTCATTCTGGCGATCAGGAATATAACAATGAGAGGGAAGTCCCCCAGGCCCCCTAGGTTAACCGCATGGCAGAGGGAACTTGTGCAATGGGGCAGAGCGGATAGTGCGGCCCTACGGAGGGAGGAGGAGACAGGTCACAGGAAGCCACCCATAGCGATGGACTGGGAAGTTATGATGCTAGATGTGGAGGGATTTGATTTGATCCACTCTCAGGTGGCTGGATCCCTATAGATGGCCCGAGGTGGAAAGATTAAGCTGGGTGGGAATCCCGTCCTCAAGACAGAGCACGTGATGGTGGCACCCTGACATGGCGGTTCGATGGTCTCCGTTGCTCGCCTCGATGGAGCTGTCTGAATGACTGGGAAGAGACCAGGAGAGGGTGGGAATGGGATGGGGGGGATTGTTGGGGTGGGATGTTCATATGTTTTGAGAAAATAATGATGTACGTATGGAAGACCTATACCGAATTGGTTGTGTATGAAACAGACCAAACAGACCTCTTATGATGGGGATGATTATTCTGTTCTTCTTGGAATTATGAAGCGTGGTGGGAGATTCCGAACATAGATATCTCACATATGTGTTGTAAGGGTGTAAATCGAAAAATTGACTGAGATGTGTACATTTCACTGTGTGAGAAAATTTTGCTCTGCAGTCATTAACAAAGTGTTGAAAAAAGAAAAGAAAAAAAAAGCTGACCATGTAGAGCAGTTGGGGGGGGGGCAAAAGGGGCATGCAGATGGAGAATGGAAGTCTGACAGGATGGGGCATGGGCAGGGGAAATGTGTGGACTACAAACGGCAGGCCGCTGTGCACTGGGCTTCGGCCATCCCTTACTCCACTTGGCCTAAAGCTGTGCACAGTTGGTGTTGCCTGAATATGGTAAAAAAGTAAAACTGAAAATATCAAAAGTTAAAGAGATATTACAGTTAAGCATGACAATTTGATCTTCCATTTTACTAAAAACAAATTAATGCTCTTAAAAAAGTTTAAAGTGACGTTAGGTGTAGAAATGGGCTAAAATAATCACTGAAATCACTGACATCTGCCAGTTACAGTTTGGTGAACAAACTAGAACTTGTGTAAAGACATTCACTGCGTATCGCAAATTACATCAGTCCTTGATCACGCTGAGCTAGATAAAAAAGAGATAAAAAAAGGCCCAATGTGTGCCCATCATTCGTAAACGGTTTCTACTATGCACAGATTAAAGTCGAGGTTTGCGGAGTCCCTAAACGTTATTGAGCTTTAGGTCCGATGGTCCTAACCAGTAGGATTCACAGCAACTAAAAATTATTTTAACTTCAGGTTATAGATCTGACAGGTGATTTACAAGACCATCTCAGGAGCTGCTATTTAATGAGGACGAAGTTCCCCTCTGCCTGCAGTTTTCTGCATCCAAAGGAGCACATGTCGCCTACCTAGTGGAGCATCAGGATGGAGTAAACGAAGTTGTAGCATCCACTAACTAATAATAATGACAGACACTGTAGGTGTGTATTATCCATCACCTTTATTCTCTACGTCTGCTCTGCTCCCTATCCCTACTCTAACTAACCCTGGTTCCTGTTCCCCGGCTCCTCCTGTTCCTGCTCCTCCCTTTAACTCCACCCCCCAACCACTAGACTACATCCCACAATACTACATCTCCCCTTTCTTAACAAAATGAGCTTAATGTCCTCAGTGTTCGCAGTTCTTCAATCCACCACACGGGTTGGCGGACAGCCTGTTCTTCAAGCCTCAGTAGTGTCGAATCAGCGGTGGGCTTGACTTTGGTCAATCTTTCCGTTGTCTTAATCAAGGCATTCTTGACCATGTTGCGTGTGAACTGTTTACTCTCACATTCCGCAGTCATCATCTCTCCTTCCTGTGGTGTAACTACTGTTGGTTCAGATGCTCTATCTCTTTCATGAGTGAATAATGTTCTGGTCCTCTTCCAAGCACCCGCATCTACCTTTACTTCTTTTTGTCTTGTCCGGTCGAGGGCAACACTGCCCTCCAATTCAGGGTCATGTATACCAGACAGTACGGTGCTATCTGATGAGACTGTCTTGGTTCGGTTCAGTAACTCATTCACCGCATTTACTTTTACTTCCTTTTGTCGAGTCCGGTCGAGGGCAACACTGCCCTCCAATTCAGGGTCATGTATACCAGACAGTACGGTGCTATTTGACGAGACTGTCTTGGTTTGGTTCGATAACTCATTCACGGCCTCGGGTTGTCTGGCGAACTCGTGAGCTATCTGTGCATAGGCATGTTTTTCTCTCATCTGATGATCTCTCTCTACTGACACGTCCGGCTTTCCTTGCGGAGTGACTGGCTGGTCCCTTCCCGTCCGGTGACTAAGGTCCACTGTCTCTGTTTTCCTTTTGTAGGTCCTTTGAGTCAGCCTTGTGGACCCCTTCAGGGGTGACGGTGTCTGATCTATGTCTGGATGTATTTGTGACTGACATGATAGGTTGTCTTGTGGAGTGACTGAGTATTCAGAAACTTTAGTGTGTGGCATGTTGCTCTTGACGGGACGGATGTCCTTTGGTTCCCTGGTGCGTTCCGGTGGTTGACGCCATGGCTGTTGTCGGGACCATGACTCTGTCGACTCACGGGACTGAACAGCCGTGCTTTCTGGTTCAGAGAAGTCTTTTGTCGACTTCCAGGATCGGACGCTCTCTGAATCAGAGGAGTTCCTGGCCATACCCCTTTTAAAGGATCAGACAGACTCGCTCTCTGAACCAGAGGAGTTACTGGCCATGCCCCTTTTAAAGCGTTCCTTAGAGAGGGTATCGAGTAATGGATTTCTGAAATGAGTAGGCCGTGACACGATGTTCTTTGTCTCAGGGTTGTCTTTAAGACGCTTCTCCGGGCGCCTTCGCCAACTTGTCTTTGACGTTGTTTCATTTGAGAAGTTGTTCAACAACCACGTGCTTGTTCTTTGTGTTTGGTCTTGAGGTTTTCCATCTTTGCCTTTCTCACATATCAACAACTTCTTCTCAGTTTCTTCGTTGTCCCGGGTGTCATTGATGCGTTGGTCTTTTCCTGTTCACTATTGGAGAGGATCAGTTCGTCTTATGCGACCTATGTCTTCTTCCCGCTTGTTTGGTGCTCGGACACCCATGATACGGGTGTGATGTGTTCTCCTGCTGGATGTTCCCTCAGACTCATTTTCACGACTTGACGAAGAGTGTTCCTGCGCCGACTTCCAGTTTTGACCATTTTGATTTCTTCTTCTATAGTTTGTCTTCCTTACTCTCTTGTTGTGTAGGTTACCATCTTGTCCAGGGGTGCGATCTGTCCCACTTGACGGTCCCTCCTCGTCAGACTTTGAATGACACCTTGAGGGTGAAGAACTCCTTGAGGTTGTCCTTTGACTGATTGACTCGGAGTGCTCCTTATCACTTTGTCTCCCTCGTTGTCTTTCCACTGGTCTGCCTTCCCTCTCTCTCCTTTTTGTTTTGTGCATTTTCCGAGTTTCATCCGTCCAGGCATCTTGATATGTTGTTTTCAGAGGCAGGTCCTTTGATCTGTCTTTTGCCTTGACGTGTATTCCAATTTCAGCCTTCCTAATGATTTCTTCTAATGACCAATTTCCTCACAGGATCTTGAGCTTTATGTCGGGGTTTGCGCAGCCTTCAATTATCCGGAGTCGAACTGCGTCCTCATTCGTAAAGGTGTTAAAGTGGCAGCCTTGTACCAGGTTTTGCAACCGAATGATGAAACTTGGCAATGGTTCACCTGGTTCCTGCCGAGCTGTGTTGAAAGCGATGCGCTCATGATCCACTTCCGCTTGTGCGGAGAGACGGGCACATAGCTTCTCTTGGAGTCTTTCATAGATTTCGGTGTCTTCTTTGGAAAATGTTTTGATTGGGCATCGGCCCTTAGGACCCACCAAATGGAGGAGCAGCATTAGACATTTCCTCTCTCTTTGTTCACCATTGGCGTCCAGGAAGTCACCCAATGTTGCCAGCCATTGGTTCCGTTTCAGACACAGACTCCAGGTATCCGTCTGCACCCCTGGGGTGGGGGTGGTACTTCAATGCAGGGATTGAACCGTTGTGCTATTTCTTCCCCCGCCATGAGAGGAGGATTTTGATGGATTATATTTGCAGGGCACGGGCTGTTCACTCATCTTCTCGTCATCTTAGCTGATCCTCTTTAGTCGAAACCTGTGGTCTGGTCATGTGCTGAGACGTTGATAATCTTTGCAATCATCACAGTATGTGCCAGTGAATCACTTAGATTTCGTGCATTCCGAAGTGTCCACCACCCAGCTGCACTGTGCTAGACACAAGGTTCCTTTTCTTTTGAGTCGCATGCTAGTGGCAGGTGGTTACCAACTTTTCCGCGGTGATGTTGGGCACGTTTGACATCTTTCTTCGTTCGGGCGTTCCCTGTGTATTGGCGCAAGTCCTCCAGTCACTTCAGTGAGTGTTGTGCTTGTTTCTGGGACTGTCTTTCGCAGTCTTGCCCTCTTCTGAACTTCGTGCGGTTCTGTCCAGCAGCTCCTCTCTTTTGCGCTCTTCGGTGTGTGTTCACCATCACCTTTATCCATTGTTTGCATTTGCTTGCGCTTGTTTTCTTATTATACTCCTTGCATTTGCTCGTGATTATTGATGTCCACTTGTCGTTTTTACCGGGCTCTTGCATGCGTCTGTGTTCGTTTCTTTCCTCACTTGCGTTGGCCAATGTTTGTTGTATCACCTTTGTAGGTGCTCGTGCTGGTTTGCTGTTTCTCGCCAGTGTTTGTTTATTCGCTTTTCCAATGCTTGTTTGTTGGCTCTTGACAGTGCTTGTTTGGCCTTCGCCAATGCTTGTTTGGTCTTCACCAATGCCTGTTTGGTCTTCGCCAATGCTTGTTTGGTCTTCGCCAATGCTTGTTTATTTTCTCAGGTACCTCGGTGTTTTGTCAAACCTGCATTTAGTGTTGCACCAACTTGTGCTTGTTTATTTATCTGGTTGGCTTTGCATTAGCTCATGCTTGTTGTCCTCAAGTGCTCTGGTCTGCCAAGGCTTGTTTATTTGGTGACGCCTGACTTTAAAATGGCCGCTCTCTGGACATCCAGGGGTCTCTCTGGGTTGCCTGACTTCAAAATGGCCACCCAGGTACTGCTTAGTGATGTCCTCCAAGGCGCCTGACTCTAAGATGGCCGCCTCCATGCACTCTTATTCTCCACGAGGTCTTGGTTCTCATGCACTCCTCAGCTCACTCACCGAAGGTCTCTTCACTGGATCACCAGGATTTCCGCAGCTCAGCTTCGAGGCCACTCTCACCCTACAGGTAGGCCAGGGGCGAGCTCCGGTTTCTCCCGTCAGCCGCTCGCCGTTTCTCACGCATCGGGGGTGAGACCCGATGTCGGCCGACTCTGCACTTTCCCTCCGGTGCCTCTGCAGGAGTCACTTGGCTTCTGGGACCCCCTCCACATTCACGAGTCACTTCAGGAGGACTGGGGTGGGCTCCCAGTACCTTCTTTATTGTCAGCGTCACTGGGGTTAATTCCGATGCTTTCTTTTGGCGCGAAAGCATCTTTCAAACGCCGGCCATGCAGCGCTTCAATTAAGCCTGCAGGGCAGGGCTCCACACGATCGCCCGATCGTGGAGCGGCGTCTTTGATGCTGGCTTCACGCTGTCGTGGCGGCAATCTTGTCGGGGCACAGACGGCGCGATCGCGACCTCGTCTTGGCGGGTGCCCGGGACAGGGTATTTCTTGCAGCAGCAGGGATGGTGGGTCACCGTGATGCCATCCTCGTCGCCAGTTGTCGCATCCACTAACTAATAATAATGACAGACACTGTAGGTGTGTATTATCTATCACCTTTGTTCTCTACGTCTGCTCTGCTCCCTATCCCTACTCTAACTAACCCTGGTTCCTGTTCCCCGGCTCCTCCTGTTCCTGCTCCTCCCTTTAACTCCACCCCCCAACCACTAGACCACATCCCACAATACTACAGAAGTGACACTGAACACCCACCGAGCTGTAACTATCTGGGTGTATACATGCATCTCCACTGCTAAACCTGCAGCAGAAACAGAAGCAGTTGATGCAAACAAATGGAAAAGTGCATGTAACATCACATGGAAAACGGTTTTCATCTGAAGAAAGAAAGAGAATAAATACGTGTTTCATAAAATACAGTTTTACTCTATGGAAAGTTAATAGCTCGTTCTGGTGTACTCTAAATCTGGGAAAATATTATAGAACTTTGCACTGCATATGTTAAAGCCCTTTCATCCAGAGCCCAACCGGGCCCTTTTTAATAAAAATGCAAAGTAAGTCCCTTTGTGAGACTTCAAGCAGATAATTAGTCTGGTGAATGCGGTTGTTGAAGTAACTAGTACTCAACATATCAAGTGTAATGAGTGACCCGAGTAGAAATTAGAAAAGGGCTGCACTTGCACTCTAGCAGGATTCCTTTAGGTCCCGGCTGCCCCTCCCCCTCACTCTAGGGGGTCTCCATGCTGTGCATTCTCGGCAGGCGAGAAGCCCCCAAGCATGGATTAAGAGTCACCCATTAAACCTTGGCGCTCACAGGCAATTTGCTCGAATGGTTAAGACGCATGCTTATTTGGAGACCTGTGATTAAGAAGGGCAAAAAAAAGATTATTAACGTTACAAATGACACAATTAACAAAATACTCACATGCTCACAACAGAGCCAGAGTGATTTTAATTGCTTAAGATGTCAGGGCAAAGGCAGCTAAGTTAGGGCAGAGGCAGAATGCCAAGATGTTGGGAAAGTCTCTAGTTTGTTATACAGAGATACACTACACAGCAACTGCAACTAACACTTAAAAAGTAAAAATGGTGACGCGCCCACTCCACAGACAAACAATGTATAGTAAGTGAGAAGTGATCTGATTGTGCATATATGACGTGGTAGGTCTGCTAAAAAAGGGGAAAAACAAATTTAAATATCCATCCACAGCATCCAATGGGTGCACTTTATTAACAAATTACAGCTAAATGGTTCAGCGAGTCACATCGTGTTTTATTGGAACAGTTCACGCCGAAATATTTAAGCCTTAAATACAGAAATGAACAAGCATTGGAAAAGCAAAAAAGTCTGGATTGCATTTTCATTTACAAACGAGCCAAATTGACTTTGCCAATGTTTGGTATGAGTGTGGAACACCTGCCAGAGAACAGCAGGAGAGCACAAGTCACTTGTAGCGCTGCTAGCATGCAACATGTTAGAAATAAGGCAGGCAGAATAGAAATTTGCCTAGTGGATGTAACAGTACGTTTCAATTCTATTAACCACATGCGTGCGGGGGTTATTTTTGCGCTACGCGGCTTTTTTCCAAAAGCCGCGTTACATGACGAGCTCAGCTCGTCATCCGCACACGACCACCGTGGCTGATGACGAGCTGAGCTCGTCATCAGCATCGAAGGTGTTAAGGACACAGAGGCGAGGATTATGCTTTCTATTCTTCGCTGTTTTATTACATACAAAACTCACAGCAGCCCCAGAAATCATTTACTAAAGTCGTAAACAAAAGACCATGAGACATCAGGCAAAAACTTCAATTTTCATGAGTCCATCAGAATAAACCATAACATAGTCCTTCCACTCTTTCCATGGAGGCTAGATATGCATTCTCTTGTCACTGTTCTCCCTCTTTCTTCGCGCAGATTACGCTCACTGTTCATTGGTCTTGTTTGGAACCATCATTGCCTGACAAAAAAACACGACAGCATAAGCGTTATAAAAGAAACCACACTGGCAGCAAACGATCAACATCATCAAGCATGAAAAAAAAAACAGCATTGCAAGAAAACCAACATTGATCAGTTCAAAACCCAATTACTTACTATCATACGGGTGGGGTTCTTCCCTGAAGAAGTCCTGGGCTGGATAATCCTCGCCTCCGTGTCCTTAATAGAATTTAAACTTACCATGACATCCGCTAGGCAAATTTCAATTCTATGGCAGGACCGGAGGCTCAGATTATGCTAGTTCAAAGCTTACTCACCACCAACTGAGCTATATCCAACACTGGTTCAAAGTAAAACCTCTTAAAGGTGGAGTCAGAGGACCAATCTGCAGTGCTCATTAAATCCTCTAAACGAGCCCCTGCCGAAAACGCTTTGGAGGCCACGGCTCCCCTGGCTGAATGGGCTCCAATCTTCTTAGTATCAATGCCCGCTTCCTGCATGACCCAACGCACCCACCTCGCAATAGTGGGGGAGGAGACTGCTTTGTGTGGCTTTCGCAAGGCAATTAGCAATTGTCTCTCGCCCGGAGGGCGAAGTTCCAGGGTCACTTCTTCATAGGCTTTCAGACATTGCACTACCCACAACTTGGGGGAATCCACAAAAGCTGGATACGAGATAGTTCTAGACGCAGATTTCGTGCGACGCCCCACCGTAAAGGTAACCCCATCCGGGGAGAAAACTCTTGCAGAGACATCCAAGGCACAGACATCTGACACTCTACGGCAGGATACCAAACATAAAAACACGGCCAATTTCGCTGAAAGCTCCTTAAAAGACAAATATATATGAGGTTGCCAGGACAAGAAGAGATTAAGGACCACATTGACGTCTCAGAGGACTGAATACCGAGGTTCTGGAGGTAATGAAAGATGAATACCTCGTAAGAGCCTGCAAACAAACGGGTGTTCCCCCACCGGTGCTCCGTCCACCGGATGATGGCCCGCTGAAATCGCTGAATGCAGCGCGTTGATAGTCCTGTACGCTAGGCCTTTGGTAGCCAATTCTGCCAGAAAATTCAAAATAGGAACGACTCCCACGACCAAGGGATCCAAGTCCCTTCGAAGTCACCAACGCATCCACTTAGTCCAAGCGGATTTCGCCGTACTGCTCGCCCAGGCCTTGGACAAAAGTCCCTCAGCGGATCTCGAAAGGCCCGGGAGCGACCAGCGTCGCCGGAAAGCCTCCATGCCATGAAGCGGAGAGAACCGTGAGTGATGAGATGATGCGGTTCCCGATCCGGATTGAGCAGCAGGAGAGGAAACCGGGGGAGTAGGATTGGAGAATCCCAGGTAGGTTCCAGAAGAATTAGAAACCAGACTTGGGACCTCCAGAGCGGGGTCACCATCACTAGCTCCACCGCCTGGCGGCAAACCTGGGCCACCGTCCGCATCACCATCGAAAAAGGAGTAAACGCAAAAGGCCTCTCCTGACTCCAATCTTGGAAAAAAGCATCGGTCGCCTCTGCCAGAGGGTCCGGTCTCCAACTGAAAAAACGTGGGAGCTGATGATCCAAGCGGGACGTGAACAGGTCCACTGAGAAAGGGCCCTACAGACTGTTCAGCCACTGAAAGACCTGGACATCCAACCTCCATTGACTGGAGTTCGCAGGTGCCTGGTGTGCAAATCCGCCACCTGATTGGCTTGCCCCGGCAAGTATTCCGCTGAAACGGATACCAGATGAGCAAGACAGTAATCCCAGAACTCTTTCGCCAGAGCCACCAGAGCCTGAGACCGAGGACCTCCCAGGTGGTTGACGTACCGCACCGCTGAGACATTGTCCATCTTCAACAGTACACATGACTTCGCTGAATCTCTGGTCCAGCAGCGTACTGAAAAGGACCCTGCCAGAAGCTCCAAACAATTGATGTGCAACTTCTGTTCGTCGGACGACCAGGTGCCTCCTGTGGAGAAGTCCCAGCAGCAAGCACCCCAACCCGACCTGCTGGCGTTGGATTCTATGACCAAGTCTGGAACCGATCCGAAGATCGCCCGACAGTTCCAGGCTTCCATGTGGGATAGCCACCACTCCATTTCCTCCTTCACTTCGTCGGATAAAGGAACCATCTGATCGTATGACATGCCGCTCCGGAGGTGCTGGGCTTTGAGAAGCTGAAGCGCTCTGTAGTGAAGGGGGCCCGGGAAAATTACCTGAATGGCGGAGGAGAGAAGTCCCACCACCCTGGCGATCTGCCGCAAGGAGGTCCGATCCTTCGTAACGGTTTGTCGCAAGAGATGCCGAATCTTGGCGATTTTCCGTGACGGTAAGCTGAGAGAGGCCCCCACGGAGTCTATGACAAACCCCAGGAAGGTCATCTTCTGGCTCGGTATGAAGACCGACTTGTCGCCGTTGATGATAAAACCCAGCCCCTGCAACAGATGGACCGTCTGCCGAAGTTGAGACCTCAATTTCTCTGGGCACTGGGCCCTCAACAGGATGTCGTCCAAATAGACAATCATCCGAATACCTTGACTTCGCAGGTATTCCACCGCTGGGTGCAACACTTTCGTGAAGCACCAAGGGGCTGAGGAAAGCCCGAATGGAAGGGCGGTGAACTCAAACACGCAACTCCTCCAGCAAAACTGCAGAAATCGGCGGTGGGGAGAATGAATGGGAACCACAAGATAAGCATCCTTGAGGTCCAATCGCACCATCCAGTCTCGTGGGAGGAGGACATCCCGGAGGAGGTGTATGCCTCCATTTTGAAGTGCCGATGAACCAACCACCCGTTGAACACCTTGAGGTTGATCACCGGCCGCCGTCCCCCATCGGTCTTGTCCACCAGTAAAACGTTGCTGAGGAAACCCGAGGGATGCCGAGTTGATTGACGAATGGCTCCCTTGCGAAGCAACTCCAAGACCTCTTTGTCTATCAACTGTGCATCGGCGTCCGAAAAAACCATAGGACACGGAGCACGTACCTGAGCGGGTGTGTCGTAAAACTCTATATGGAAACCTTGCACTGTCTGCAAGACCCAAGTGTCTGTAGTAGGACCTACCCACTCCTCGTAGAAGGTCGCTAACCTACCCCCAATGCGCACGTGTTCTGCAGGGATGACGCACAAGACACTCACCGTTCGAGTTGTTGGAACCAGAGTTCTTTTGGAATCCCGACCACCAAAGCGCTGCCCTCTTGTGGGATAGAAATTGGTGAAATTGGCTGAGGTTTGGTACTGGCCTCGCCCGGAGTCTTGCCCTCCATTGCTGGCATTCTGTCTGCCACGGTCGGTCGATCGGCCCCTACCTCGACCGGCCCCTTGGGAAAAACATTGTTGGAAAACACGTTTTATACTGGACTGGACCTTGTCCAGTGAAGTAAAGGTGGACACAAATTTTCCCAGTTCTTTTATGAACGGTTCTCCAAAAAGCCCACCTTGGGCCACGGCGCCTGCCTCCGAAGAGGCCAAGTCCCCTAACTTTGGATCCAACTTGATCAAAAGGGATCTCCGACGTTCTGTCGATAGGGCGCAGTTAGCGTTACCCAGAAAGATAACCACCTGCTGCGCCCAGTTCGAGAGGACGTCCAGAGAAATGGCAGCTCCTGTAACCTTTGCCTCCTCTGCCATATCGAGGATCTTGGTGATAGGGCCAACCGCGTCCAAATGTTTATCATGGCATGACCGCCAGGAGCGGTCAATGCCTTTGCAAGGGTCCTTCATAAACTTTGCGAGGAAGGTGGCCGTTTTCGCATCTAATTCAGGTGTAAGGGCCACCTTACCCTCCAGCGTGGGCCTCGGGCATTCTCCTCGTAGGAACCCTCTAGCCTCCTTCTCCAATGGCTTACGCAGTTGGCTCGCCACAAACTTCGCCACTTTGTCACCCGGCGTCCAGGCTGCGGATCGTGGGTGAATAATTTCATCCGGATCCAGCATACCTGAGCTGTCCTTGGGTAATTCAGCAGCGGAGCCCGAGGGCCGCCAAGAGCGGACTGACTCCTCTGCATCGTCAGTATCAGGGGAGTTCCCACCAGGAGATGGAGGCGCCGTACCAGAAGCCATCGATAAGTCAGGGGCCGAGACCGGGGCAGGGGGGGCAGAGGTCGCCTTAGCCAAGAACGCATCCCTTAGATGTTCAAAGGCGCCTTTGTCCACCCCCTGACCCCCCTCAGGCAACCCCTCCCTGCAGGGTTTCTTCGGGGCCGGGGGACCTTCGCCTGAGGGACCCGGGAGGCTTGGGAGCGCTCCCGAGGTAGCTTGCGCCAACTTGGCGCACTCCTCGACAATGCACGCGGAAAGGCGCTCCTCCATGGGCCCCACCACCTCTGTGACACAGCGATATAAAGAGCTGTCCACAGTGTGGTAAAACTCCTCATCATTGAGATAGGAGTGGGGCTCTTCCTCATAATAACCGTATTGCTCCATCCAAGACACAGTTGGGACCTAAATTCCCCTTCCTAAGTAATACCCAACCATGTGGGCGTCAAGGCTTGTATGGGCAGACCTGAGGACTGCAATTCTTTGGGGCCACATGCCTGGCAATGAAGGCTACACCTAAGCCTCAAAGCGCGCTGACCCTCAGACTCAGACCTGGTCTACTGCCCCACCGCGCGCTACCACACACGCCGTAATCGGCAGACAGCTACAATCAAGTGCACACCTGCCCGAAGGCGATTCACGCGGTAAAACCGCAAGTACAGACCCAACGGGCATGATCAGAGAGGGGGACAGTAAAGACCCGGAGGCCGGGCGTTCATGAGGCGGCCAGGGCAAAGCTCCGGTTCATTGCACTCCTCAGTGCGGCTCCTCTCTATGAGGAGAAACCGCGCTGTGGAGCAACGAGACGTCGGAGTGCCCTCTAGCGGTCTTAGTCACACACCACAACACGCACAGGGGACAAAAGTCGCGTCAGGGACGTAAGACGTTCCCGCGACTAAAGGGCTCTGAAAAGGAAAACAAGAACCCCAGCAGAGCCCTTCCCGTCCCCCACACAGGTCCCTCACAGCCACAATCTCGACACCAAATACAACACAGTTTAGGGAGAATCAAAAGAACACTTAACTGGCTGCGTGAGCAGCAAAGAAAGAGTCAGAACAGTGAAGAGAGACTGCATATCTTGCCTCCATGGAACGAGTGGAAGGACTATATTATGGTTTATTCTGATGGACTCATGGAAATTGTAGTTTTTACCTGAGGTCTCATGGTCTTTTGTTTACGACTTTACTAAATGCTTTCTGAGGCTGCTGTGGGTTTTGTATGTAATAAAACAGCGATGAATAGAAAGCATAATCTGAACCTCCGGTCCTGCCATAGAATCCACTACTTGAGTCAGGGTAAGGGAGGTACACTCACAAGATAACCCCTGCTCATCCCCTTGGTAGCTTGGCAGAGCAGTCAGGCTTATCCTCAAGGCAATGTGTAAAGTGTTTGTGCACACACACACCAGTGACACACTAGGCATACCACAAAAAGAGACTCCACACAAGGTTATATAAACATTTAACTTGTATTATATAGAAACACATAGACCACAGTTACATGAACCACAAATTATCTTGCCAACAAGGCAATAGTCATAACATCACATGTATCATAATCACTTTATAGATAAACAACAGGAGAGAGAGGGAAAGCCACTGGAGCCACTCTTAATCCCCCTGGGCAATAGTATGTAAAAAACAAAAGAGTGTATCCGACATGGGAAAAGATCTAGCAAGACAGCTCACTGTGTTTTAAAAAGAACACTCACTCACTTGATTCAAAATAACAGGCAATAGACTTTGGTTTAAGTTTGTAGATGGTTCTTTTGTTGGCCGCTGCCGCAGGAGATAATGGAGTTCTGTTGGACTGAGCGAGAAGCTCAGTATCTGGAAAGGAAATTTGTGGATGACGTTTTGACGAGTGCTGCAAGATTTAAAGGCTTTCAGAAATCCTGAAGGCTACATAAAAACCGTGAGTTTACGCGGTCCATTGTCCCACAGGTTAGGGTGCGCCTTAGCGAGCACATACCGGCATGGTGGTCTTTTTTGGTCCTGACGAATGTTTCACTGAATATACCAAGAAGCAGAAACATGATGACCATTTGTTCCTTTGCACACTAGAATGTAACTGGTCTACTAAAGCCAGTCTTGATACATCCAACACACTTGTTTTTAATTGTGCCCAGTTTTCCACCATTAAAATAGTTTTGGGATTAAACTGAGGTACCTTTTTAAAAATCACCTCTTTGGACTACTCACGACTTGCATCCACATCACAATTTGCTCCGCTGTGGGTGTGAGTGCTTGCAATGTTCAACACTCCGTCCATCATCCCCTTTGGTGTTGCTTTGTAATCAGGCGTCAAAGCACACCGGAGAGGCACTCGGCCTCTCTGGTGGGAACCCAATGATGAAGCAGGTCATCAACTAGGTTGGTGAGTGAGGGTTCTTCTTAAAACACAGTGAGTTGTCTTGCTAGCTCTTTTCCCATGTCGGATACACTCATTTGTTGTTTACATAATATCATAATAACTTTGCCCTGAGGCTCATAAATCCGTAGAGCACAGCTTCTAATACAAATGGTATACTCATTTTCTACGACAGGTAGGTGGCAGGGCACTCTGCCCACCTACACCAGTGCGATGGACAGGCAGTTCCCATGTAGGCCCAACAAGTCACCTGGACTGCTCCTAGACCCGCTCTGACCTTTTACAACTTGGGAGTTGGGTTAATCCCTGAGACGCCCCTTGGACTGTATAGTGCTTGGCAGGGTGGGCTATGCCGTGGAAGGCTCCCAGAGCGACAGGGACTCCACCACACGTGGTCGATGAGGCCACATAAAGGAGTGCTCACGAAGCATGCTGCTGCTTCTGCTACCAGCACAAGGTGTTGCAGAGCAGCCTTCGCTGCACACCAGTCACAAGTTGTGGCTTCCCCCACAGGGGCAGGCTAGATCAGAAAAGCAAAGAGCAGAGAGGTGCATTGTGTAGCACCTGCCGGCAGTCCCCAGCCGGAGCCTTTCACACACCGGCTGCCAGGGTGCAGGAGAGCATTTCCATTGCAGCAAGCTCTGCCCCTCCTTCACTTGGAACCACAAGAGCAGTACAGCGCTACACGTGCTAAAATGCAACCACAAGTGCTCATCACACACTTTTGTTGGAATAAACATAAGATGAAGAACACAGCGCTCACCACACACTTACTTCTTTGGAAAGGGTAACTGAAGGGGGAAGCGCTCTCCATGCGCTGTCTCTCTGGAGCAAAGCACTTGGCTGGGGAAACACAGTGTTTCTGCTGGCTTTCTTACTACTAAAAAGGTGAAGAACAATCCAGTCCTTCCCTGCTCCACAAAGAAGCTACCTACCCAACACACAACAGGCGCAGCGCTCCTCACACAGCTTCTCCAGCTCTCCTACCAGGCAGGTCCTTTTTAGATAGAGCACAATTCTTTCCTGAAGTATTTTGGATCCCTGTGACTTCAAACAGGAGGCCAGCACACAAAAGCCCTTTGAGATTTCCTTCCCAAGGAAGATACCACAGCAGGGCAAAAGAGTCAGTCCTTTTCCTCCACCACAGACAGAAGCAGCAACTGCAGGCCAACCCACTCCTCACTCAGAAAAGGCAGCGCTGCTCACACAGTCCTTCCGCTCTTCTTTTTGGCATGGTCCTCTTGTTCCTAGAAGTAATCTAAAGCCCTGGGGTTTTAGGTGCAATACTTATGCCCAATTATATGCTTATATCCAAACCAGTCCTGTGCACCCTGGTGCAGCATGACCACAGGGGGTGGAGACAGCATTGTGCAAAAGGAGACACAGCCTATTCAGGTGCAAGCAAAACTCCTCCCACTACTGTAAATGCAGACCAGGTCTATTCAGCCCAGCGATGAGTCACCCAGGCAAGGTAGGGCACACCTAAACCCCCTAGTGACTGTCTCGAGTGAATGAATGTCCCAAGCTCCAGTCATTCCAGCACCAGACGCTGAATACACAAACAGCCAGAGGCACACAGAATGGTAAAGTAAGAAAATCCCCAGTTTTTTAAATGTGTCATTTTCAAACACAGAATTTATAAACAACTTTACCAAAAGGTGCGTTAATAAATTCTGGGTTCAAAGAGCATAAACTAAATTTTTTCATCTTGTCCCTATGGAAAGCTACACATGTAAAATGTTATAGCGTAGCCCCAATGATAAGCCAATGGGAAGACAGCCTTTCAATAGTGAAAAACGAGCCACACAGTATTTCACTATCAGGACATGTCCCACACACCAGTAAATGTCCTACCTTTCACATACACTAAAACCTGCCCATAGGGGTAGCTTGGGACTACCTTAGGAGTGCCTTACATGTAAGGAAAGGGAAGGGCTTGGCAATTAGATGCACTTGCCAGGCAACATGACAGTATACAACTGCATGCACAGAAAGGTCTGAGACGTATTTACAGTGCTACACATCTGGGTGGCACAACAAGTGCTGCAAGCCCACTAGTAGCATTTGGTTTACAGGCCCTGGCACACTAGGTGCACTTTACTAGGGACTTACCAGTAAATCAAATATGCCAATCATAGATAACCAATCAAATCCCAATTTAAACAGAGAGCATAAGCACTTTAGAACTGATCAGCAGTGGCAAAGTGCACATAATTCTATAGCCATCAAAAACAGGGTCAGAAAAACAGGAGGCAAAAGAGAAAAAGTTTGGGGATAAACCTGTCAAAAGGGCCAAGTCTAACATAACAGCTAGATGCAGGGCAATGGAGCTGCAACACCAGGGGAGAGAAGGCGCCAGGCACTCAACATTTTATATCATACTGGTCACAATTTATATATATATATATATTTTTATATATATATATATATATATATATATATATATATATATATATATATATGCAACCTTTTTGGATGTTGCCATTGATATCATCAATGGAGAAATTCAAACATCTTTGTTCAGAAAACCCACGGCTGGCAACACTGTGCTGCATGCACATAGCCACCACCCCCCCCCCACCTGATCCGCAGCATCCCTTATGGGGAAATGCTGCGGATCAGAAGAGCATGCAGTACAGAAGCACAAAATCATAAAGCTCAGGAAGAATGCAAACAGCGATTTCTGGCTCGAGGGTATGATGAAAAGGTGATCCTGGCTGCCATCCGGAAAGCCAATGCCATACCCCGGTCTGAAGCCCTAGCACATAGGGGGACACGCAATTCCATCATAACCCCAACACAACAACCAGTTAGACTCATTTGGGCCTTTAACAACCAGCATGGTGCTTTACGAAAAATTGTAAACAAGCATTGGGGCCTTGTTAAATGCGATCCCCTTATAGGTGAGGATATGCCCAAAAAACCGGCAATTACATACAGAAGAGCCTTTTCCTTACAGGACGCATTAGTTAAATCAAGCCCTGAGTTGGTAAACCAACAAGATTGGCTGGCGGGGAGTAGAGGCTTCAGGAAATGTGCTTCGTGCAAGGCATGCATTCAGGGGGTTAACAAGACCGAGTATTGCATTCCTTTCTCAGACACCCCATGTAAAATCAAGAAAATAATCACGTGCAAAAGTGAATTCTCTGTTTATGTTTTGGAATGCCCATGCGGCCTTCGTTACGTGGGCAGTTCCAAATTACAGGTGCATAAAAGGGTCCTTCAGCACCTACGGGCCATAAAGTCTAACGACCCAGCATACCCGGTCGCTAGGCACTTCAGAGAGAAGCACAACAGTAACAGCTCGCTCTTGAAGTATTATGCCATAGACACCATTGCACCGATGAGAAGGGGTGGAAACAGGGAAGCTGCATTGAGAAGATTAGAAACACGCTACATTCTCATGTTAGACAGCAAATCCCCCAATGGGTTAAATGCATCGGAAGATTTCTATACCTGTCTGTAGATTCATTTTCTGAACATTACATCTCCACGTGTTTGTTCCTCAGGGCACCATATCATGTTTTTTCTTTAGAGATTCCACAACATGGTTTTGTTTAGTACTTCCAGCTCGGCCAGTGGTTTGTCTACTGTTATGGTTTGCCCATATGTTATGATTAGTACACCCAGTGATCCTATTGCTTTGTTCGGCAGACTTGATTATAATTAATTCAACATCATGATCATGCTTATAATCAATTTTGAGTCTGTCCGCTGGTTTTAACCATACCCACTTGCACTTTTTTCCACATTTTAGGTAATCCAACCATTGTGAGTTTTCAGTTTGCCAAAAAAAAATAAAAAAAATAAAAAATTTTTTTTAATCAGATCCAAATGTATCTCATGATCAAGTTCCTTGGTTTAATGGTGTATGAACTTCATCATTGGTTCTGACCGATATGTGTATCTATTTAGTGACATCGTCTCAAAGAGTTAGTACATGGATTTATCCATACATAGACAGCAGTTTGATATTTATACTGTCTAGGTGCATTTATGTACAGTCATACACACTATCGGTTTGTTTGTTCTTACCTGGGTAAGCTTGATCATGCTAACGGATTTATCCGGACATTGTGTAAATAATGTTTATACACATACATTTTATTGTATACATACACACACTTACAATGTGATTTGCTTAGTGGATTTATCCCAATACTGGCGAACTTCAATCATTTACAAAATTGTTGAGTGCGTGATTTACGTCAACAATGGAGTTACGTAGTATTTTTACTATGTTTATTGCACTATGCACTTTAAGCCATTCTGGTTGGTTACCACCATTTTGCACTTGCACTTTAAATTCTGCCATTCGAATGTGTAACACCATGTGATCAAGGCCTGTGAGAGGCCGAAACGTTATGCTGTCGTCTGTTGCTGAATAAAACAACAACTCACGGAATACCTGGTCCTGCTGTTTTCTTTAAGGTAGCGTGGCTGAACGTTGCTCCGAGTGCCTTGTTGAGGACCCGTTTGGATATATATATATATATATATATATATATATATATATATATTCACTGAAAAAACCATGGGTTATAGACCATATATAGTTAGGAATTAGCATTTACAAAACCTTATTTTACTCACACAAAACCATTGAAATTTCATATATAGTTAGTTGCACTAACTATATATCGCGCACCCGCAATCCACTGCTGATCATGTCACATATTACATCATTCATGACATGATCAGTGACATCACTGATGACATCACTGATGACATCTCAAATGACATCACTGATGACATCACTGATGACACCCCCCCGACATAAGATCGCCCCCGACATAGGCGGCCGGCTCCCGGGGTCCGGCGGAACTTTTTTCCTCTTCCTTTCTGCATCTTGTCCCACAATCCGTTTGACCTGAAGACACGACCTGAATGTGTGCAGGGGGACGCTAATGATTGAATCAAGATGGCGGCTTCACACAAAGCTGACTCAAGTGTTGCTGCAGATGCTATGCAGACAAAAACTGGTTTTCAGTTTGTACATACAAGGAACAACCAGGTGCCGAGGAAGACCTTAGGAACTGTCTTGCAGCGACATTCAAGTGGATGAATAACAACCATCTAAAGTGCAACGCCGGAAAAACGGACATTTTACCCATAGGGATCAATAATCTTTTTTCCCCTACAGTATGCTGGCCATCGGATGCAGAAGCTCCACCTAACACAATTGCATCCGCCCGTAACCTAGGCATAAAGTTTGACAACTGCCTATCCTTCAAACCTCAGGCTGTAGCAGTGGCAGGTATGTGCTTCCAAATTATTAAAGCACTTAGGAAATTTTTTGACCTCCTTCCCCTTTCGGCGAGGAAAACAGTCGCAGTGGCCTTAATAAATTCTAGGCTAGATTACTGCAATGGACTTTATGCTGGAGCAAACAAAATCGTGCTCCACAAATTGTAGATGATCCAAAACGCGGCTGCCCGCCTCGTACTGCGTCTGCCCCGTAGATCATCTGCCTCTGCAGCTCTAAATATCTTGCACTGGCTGCCAATAGGAAAGAGAATTCTGTTTAAACTTCTCTTGATTACTTTTAGGGCCTTCCATCAACGTGGCCCGACCTATTTACGAAGGGGGTTCAAAAGATACTACCCAGCACGCTGCCTAAGATCCGCTAGTCAGAACTTACTTACCATTCCCCGTTTTAAACTGGCTACAAAGGGTGGCAAATCCATCTTTGTACTAGGAACCAAGGCCTGGAACAAACTCCCCCTTCCCTTGCGTTCTTTCTCCCAAGAAGCCCCTTTTAGGAAGGCATTGAAAACCTGGATTTTCTCCATGTCTGACTCTATGTGTAGAACCCTAGTGTAGTGGCTGTGTTTAAGAAACTGGACTTCTTTCCCTATCCAACTCTTCCACCTGGGTTGGGTAAGCGCCAAGATACTCCTTGGAGTGGTAGCAGCGCTCTATAAATGCCCATTACATTTACATTTACATTTACATTTACATTCTTCAGGATTTTTCCATCCAAGGCTGGTTGAGAGTTTGTAGAACAATGGCTTCAGATTTTCAACATACTACTCTTCAACATTCTTCCTAAATGTAACAATGTGAGACTCACTAGGAGAACGGCCGTTTATCTTTCCTTTCAAAATGCTGCCAACAATATTTTCTGAATGGAAGACACCATCTTGTAGCATAAAGAGCTGCGTCAAGGGTGGTATTGCCCAGAATGTCTTGTTTTCTAGTGCCCGTAATGACGAAGCCAGAACTGCCGAAAGGGATTCTGGTCCTGCCGCTACTTATTGGAGACATTGAACTATACTCTGCACCTGCCTGGCCTCGACCAAAATGGCGCCAGTATGGGAGCGACTTGCAACTCCTTATGACGTTCTAGTTACTTAGCCTTGACGTAATGGGGGATGTATGCGGTCTTTGTGCACATGGCGGGCGGGGAAGGGTACTGACTGGGAATACGAACAACCCTATTGATGTCGATTTTTCATTATTGATTTTTGTATTAATAAAGCTTCGAAGTAATGTTACCCATGATACTCACCCATGGTGTGCGTATGGACGATTTTATTGTAACTGATCCTGTTATACTTTCAATTATAAAATCAACCTTCACTGATCCTGCAACCGTTTGTCACGTTTAGTTTTTTCAATTAAATGGCTCGCTTGTTACATACTCCTATAACCCTGGCTTTTGACCCTTTCCTACGCACGGTCTGTACTACCGCCCTCGGGCAATCTATGTAATAAACAGACTACCATTGCCGAAACACAAGGGAATGCATCTCAGAGAGATAGGTCAAGTACGTGGTAGATAAAAACATTTTCGTGTTTATGCACGCTGATGTGCTTTGAACGCTGCCCCCCCCGTCTCCTCATCATTTAGATTACCACCGCCCATTGCACAAAAGCATACCGGGTGCTCCCCACGCAAAAAAAACGATTTTTACAGATTCTTTACAGTTGGGGCCATAAACTACATCCGCAGGGCTAGGTGATAGCCTGGGACCGGCCTGGACAATCGGACACAGAGGAAGAGGAGTGTCAGAGGGTGCGTTAGTGAATAGGGTGAAAGGGAGGTGTTGGGCGGACACGGGGTGTGATTCTCAGGGAAGAGCAGCGCAGATGGGGGGAGGTTTATGGCCCATGCATGAGAGAGAGAGCGGGGGTGACCAGTGCGTGAGGGAGATGCTTGCGAGGGTGGGGAGCCGTGCTGAGGATCGGCAGCGTGCAGAGAGTGGGTCTGGTCAAGGCATCTAAAATGGCTGCCGTGCACGACAAAACTGTGGCATTGAAAAAAAGGCAAGATGGCGCAGACAATGTTTATCAATACGGATTAATTTTCCACAGAGAGAACGGGGGAGGTCAGAGAGGGGGGTGTTCGTAGCGCCAGGGAGACGCGCTGGGGACCGGTGAGGGGCAGAGGGGCCATAGCGCTTTCAAAATGGCTGCTGCTTGCTAGAGCGTAGGTGCCTGAGTGGGGACAAGGTGGCGCCGATTATGTTGACATCGCAAACCAGATTTTAACACTTAGACATGAAAGTGAAAACTGCACCATTGCTCCCCCCCCCGACTGACACCCTCCTTTGCCTCAGCTTGGATCATCATTTGCTAAAGTGTTCATAGACCCCACCATGAGTATAAGCACAACCGGGGCCTTACTGCACACCCAGAGAAAAACTACGCAGCAAGACAATCTCTACCTCCTCCCTTTTCCATGTTCCAACACTTTGAAATGAACAATATATTTACTCGCAGTGACAAAATGGCGGTCAACACTTCCTGATTTCCTTCGAATCGAACGTTAACAGACGTCACGCAGCAAAAAAAAAAATCCGCTCACGCGCAGCCGCTGGAAGACATGTATCAACATATATGAGCATCCTCAGCCACCCTCAGAAAACATAGGGGGTCAGGATACGTCTCCCGTACCCCCTTATACCCTTTTCCCACATTGTTTTTCCTCCATCTTGTAATTTAATTAAAACGAAACACAAAATGGCGAATTCCCATTTCGCTACCGTTTCGCGAACCGGGAAGCGCTTCTACCGCGAAAAATCAATTTTTTTTTATTTTCCCCACGGGACCCTTTAATAACCCCAACATCATTCCTAGGGGGTCAAGAGGGTCTACCTTGCCCCCTTTCATTAAATTCCCCCTTCGTTTTTCTCCTCCTCTTGTCTCTCGATCCTACCGAGAGACAAGATGGCGGCCGCTCCGGACTGTTTAGAATGTTGACAGACACCGGAGAGCCAATCAGCTTCGCTTTGCGAAGTTCCGTTACGCGAAAAGTACGCGAACCGGAGCGCTACCCGGGACGCTGTCACAGATATATCTGTTTTTTAAAACGTTAATTTCTCAAAATCCACTGGAGCACATATATTGAGACCTAGCAAAGGCACATCGGGCTAACAGTCCCTACAATTTTGCCAAGTTTCGTGCAAATCCATTCAGCCGTTCGAGCTAAAAGTGAGGCCAACCGCCCTATGGAAAAATGAATGGGAAAAACGCGTTTTGGGACCCCCCTTTTTTCTCGGCCCCCCTTGACGAAACCCCTCCAAATTTTCAGGGGCTGCTCAGAAACAAAATGTGCCATTTTCCTGAAAATTTCAGCCACTTCCGTCCACAAACGCCAAAGTTATTAGACATAGAATTTTCAAAATTCCCATAGAGAAAAAATCCTAACTATATATACCTACTGGCGACCGCCAGTAGGTAATATATATATATATATATATATATATATATATATATATATATATATATATATATATATATATATATAATATATATATAATATATATATATATATATATATATATATATATTTATATATATATATATATATATTCACTGAAAAAACCATAGGTTATAGACCATATATAGTTAGGGATTAGCATTTACAAAACCTTATTTTACTCGCACAAAACCATTGAAATTCGCATATATAGTTAGTTGCACTAACTATATATCGCGCACCCGCAATCCACTGCTGATGATTTCACATATTACATCATTCATGACATGTTCAGTGACATCACTGATGACATCACTGATGACATCTCAAATGACATCACTGATGACATCTCATTTGACATTACTCATCACATCACTGATGATATCATTCATGTGATAATACGATGAACCTCTTCGGATTCTAATATAACCTTAGATACAATCAGTGTAAACAGACACTCACAGACTGTCACTCATCCATGGAGTTACTCACACACCTAGTCACTCATGCAGAAAATCAATCACACCTCCATTTCCTCAACTATACAGTTATACACACCTTACTTATTCAAACATATTCTAACACATATTTACTCTCTTATACAATCCCTGATACAAGTTTACAATGATCCATACAGCCACTCACACATTCACTGGCTCTTGTTTTTTTATTTTTATTTTTTAAATAATTTTTATTGTAGTCATGCAAGAGCAGGCCAATGCACAATTATACATCACCGTAAGTTTGAGCAGTTACGTATTATGATCTGTTGTCCCATACACAGCCTTCGTGCCCACAACCCGGGGGTTGGGCGGCAATCAGTTCATGGTTCCCCATGCCTGCCGTTAAAAATATAGGAGTAGCTAGTTACAGGATTATGTGCATGACTACTTTTATGCCTCATCTAACCAACACACTAAACCCCAACTCCCACCCCCTGCGCTAAAACCTAAAACCCCCCCCTGTCCCTCCCCTGCCCCCACCACCAGTCTAAGGCCCTTGCAACGACCATTCCTCTTCTAATAAAGTGCTTGCTTTGCTGACCCTGTATACCTGCAGCCTCTGGGACTTCAGTTAGCCCCTACCACCCTTCCCGCCTCGGGGTCCTCCTCCACCTCCGCCTCGTCCTCCTCGCTATCTCTAAGGGCCTGTACCATCACTTCCCATGCGGTCGCTGTTTCAGTAGCTCTCTGGCTAGGGGTCCTGCGTGCAAGCTGGTACCTGTGCGTGCTGTCAGCGGTAGCCCATTTCAGAAATTCCTGCCTCCACCTCCTGGGAGTCGGGCCCAACCTCGCTTTCCAGTTCCTAGTGATCTCACTTTTAGCCACCATCAATCCCATGTCAATAAACTTGCTCGTGAGTTTGGTTTTGGGGGTATGAGGGAACCAATGTAAAACACACTCCGCCGGGCCAAAGTCTATGGACCTTTCAGTTATGTCGTTCAACACGTCGCCTATGGTCTGCCAAAAATCCCGCAGGGCCGGGCACGCCCACAGCATATGCACTAACTCGACCCCCTCTTCCGGGCACCGGGGGCAGGCCGCCGTTATCGCACCGAAGTACCTCTTGATCCTCCCCGGGGTCATGTACGCCCTATGTAGTACATATTAGTGGATAAGTTGAAATCTAGCATTCCTCGTGCTGTTGCGAGCCCTACGGACTAGCTGCGCCCACGTCGTGTCAGGTATGTCTTTACCCAGGTCCACCTCCCACTTGGCCTTCAGCGATGTAAGAGGAGGGAGATTCTCTCTCACCATTCTACTGTAGAGGCACGTCACCGCCTTAATTGTACCCGCCGACATCATAGTATATTGGCATGCAGCTGCTGTCGCGGGTTCCTCTAGCCCCGTGCCCCAATGGGCCTGCACTGCTCTGCTCACTGCCGTATGAAGCAAGAATCCCCCTCTCGGGAGGTCAAAGCGCTCCAGCAGTGCTTGGAACGGGAGTAGCGTGCCATTTTCATATAGGTCCCCAATAACCTGCACCCCTGCCTCCTCCCACCTCTGTAGATGCGACCAGTCACCGCCATGCGGCAACGCTGTCAGCATGCCCAGAGGGATCTCCGGTGCATATGGGCGCCGTATTCCTGCCCTCTTCTGCTCTCGATTCCAGCATTGACGGTACGTGCGTTGTTCCAACGATAAGTCCCGACTATCTATCCGCTGTTGAAGGGTAATGTACGCCAAAACATGTCGGGGCGTCCCCTGCAGCCTTTCGTCTTCCGGGCCCCGGAAAACTCGTGCCACCTCCTGCGTGAAGACCTGCAGTTGGGCCGCCAAATAATAAAGCTCAAAGTCCGGTACCGCCAGTCCCCCTTCATCCTTCGGGCGGGAAAGCGTTGCCAGCGCTACCCTGCACCGTCCCGCTCCCCAAAGGAACGTCGTAATCATAGATCGGAGCTGCCGAAAGAAGGAGCCAGGAATCCAGACTGGGAGCGTTCGAAAGTAATATAATAATCTCGACAGGGCGACCATCTTCAACAAGGAGATCCGGCCTGCTACCGAGAGCGGCAACGTGGCCCAGAGGCCATACAGCCCTTCAGTCCTCGTATGCACCGCCCTAGGTTGCCCTCGAGCAAATCCTCCGCCTTATGGTAAATATGAACCCCTAAGTACTTAATACAGGCAGGCTCCCAGGTCAATGCCGACCGGTGTGCGGCCGAGCAGCCGCCTCCAGCAGCGGGAACAAACTTGTCTTGGGCCAATTAACCCTCAGGCCCGACAGCGCGCCGAAGCGCTCTAGTAGTGCCTCCGCGCCCTCCAGGTCCACAGCTCCGTCGTGTAGGAAAAGCAGTAAATCATCAGCATAAAGCGAGATGAACTGCTGCCCGTCCCGGGCTCGCACCCCGAGGAAGTGCCGCACCGTGCGGGCCTCAGCCGCTAGTGGCTCGATAGCCAGTGCAAATAGAAGCGGCGATAGGGAGCAACCCTGCCGGGTGCCCCTTTCTACCGGATAGCGGAGGGACACCGTCGACCCAACACGCACCCTGGCTATCGCTTCCGCGTAGAGGACCTTCGTCCATTGGATATAGCCTGCTCCCAGACCGAATCGTTCCATAACTGCATAGAGGTAGTCCCACTCTAGGCTGTCGAAAGCTTTTTCTATGTCTACCGAGAGGACCAACTCGTTCCCGACCCCCCCCTCCAGCTCGTCCATGAGGCGAACAAGTCGTCTAACATTGATCGTGGTATTTCGAGTCGGTATAAAACCGTTCTGGTCGTCGTGCACCAGTCCCGTCATGTGTGGTAGGAGCCTCGCCGCCAGGATAGAGCTCAAGATCTTGTAATCTGCGGTGAGCAGAGAGAGCGGCCGGTAAGACGCGGGGTCGCTGCTTTCCCTGCCGTGCTTCAGCAGTGGCACCACCAACGCCTCCCGCATTGATTGCGGTAGGCGGCCCGCTGCCTTTGCTTCTTTGTAAACGATCAGGAGTCGCGGAGCCAGGGTGTCTAAATATTTACTGTAGAACTCTATGGGGAGCCCGTCTATCCCCGGCGATTTGTTACGTGCCATATTCCGTACCGCCTTTCTAATTTCCCCTAGTTCAATGTCCGCCCCCAGCTCCCTCGCTTGCTCCTCCTCCAGCCGCTGCAGGGGCAGGCCGCTCAAAAAGGGCTCGGCCAGTCCCGTCCGATCTCCCGGGGTACTCTTATACAGGCCCTCATAATATTTTTGGAATCCGTCAACTATTCCTATCTGAGTATTCTGCACCATGCCAGCTGCATCCCGCAGCTGAAGTATGGGAGAGCATCGCCTAGTAGGGTTCGAAAGCCAGGCTAGAAGGGTGCCCGCCTTATCTCCGTCAACGTGGGAGCGCAACACATACCTTTTATAGTCAAAGGCACGGAGCCTCTCCACTTCAATGGCTACCGCCTCCCTAGCCGAGCAAAGCGCCTCTTGGAGGTCCGGAAGTCTGGGCCGCTCCCTTTCCGCCTCCCGTAGCTTGGTATCTGCCTTGTCCAGATCGCTCAGCAATACCTTCCACACGCCTACATAGTCCTTGATGCAGATACCCCGCACCACCACCTTAAAGGCGTCCCATTCTGTTGCCCTAGAGGTCGCCGTCCCTTCATTCTCCGCGAAATATAAGTTCACCCCCTCCGCCAGGGCCGCCCCAAATAGGGGGTCTTCCAGAGTCTCGGGCCTCAGTTTCCAAGTCGGGACCCTGGGCCTCTCAGCTACCCACGCTAGACGGACCAAGAGTGGATTATGGTCCGAGATCGTCCTCGATAGGTATTCCGACCCCGTGACGTACGGCATTACCCCCCGGGAGCATAGTATCGCATCTAGTCGGACATGCAAATCATGTAGTCCAGAGAAAAAGGAGTAATTCCGGTCAGTCGGGTGTTGTCCTCGCCACACGTCCGTCAATTCCCAACTCTCCTGCCACTCCCTCCTACCTCTAGATAGCCTGTGTACCGGGGAATCATGCAGTGGGGGGTGGGATCTATCTAAGGAGGGGTCTGCTATGGAATTAAAGTCACCTCCCAGTAGGACCGGGCCCGCCAGGGAATGAGCCAGCGTCCCCGATAGCGTCGCAAAGAAAGCCAGCTGGTCAGTATTCGGGGCTTATATACTAGCTAGCACAATATCTCTGCCCTCTAGCTTCCCTTCTACTACCACATACCTCCCCTCTTTATCTACCCATTGGCGTGTGAGTTGGAACGGTGTGCCTGCCCTAATCCAAACCAGGACTCCCCTAGCATAGGCTGAGTAGCAGGTGTGAAAAATCTGGCCCCGCCACCTCCTCTGCAGCGCTGTCCCCTCCTGCTTTGTGAGATGCGTTTCCTGCAGCATTGCAATATGCACCCCCCTCCTCACTAAATAGGCATGCACTTTATGTCTACGCTGCATGGTGTGTAGGCCCCGCACGTTCCAGGTGATGCAGTTCAAGCGATTCGCACTAGCCATTGTCCCAATGATCTGGTCGGAACACAGTCCTCAGTGTCTGCCCGTCGACGGTGGTGGTACCCCCCCTGAACAACACAAAACCTCCCAACTGTCCGGCCCACGGTGTACCCAGGGTCAAAGACTTCAAAGAGAGCAAACAAACCCCAACTGTGGAGCCCCCCCCCACCCCCAGAACAGGCTCCAATATCGAAATATCAGTCCCCATCCAAACACCCGCGCCTGATTGATCCAGGTCCCTACTACACAGCCGCAACCGTGGGTGCCCTAAGGGCCTACGGAGCGCGGCCTCGTCCAAAGGGGAGCTGCGCCGCCCGCCTCCCCGCCCCTTCCCCTATTCCCCGTGATCGTCCAGCTCTGAGCCCTCTGGTGTGCCCCGGCCCCCGTAGGTATGGAGCTATGGGCCCCCTCCCAGCGCCCCAAACATTACCCATTGTTCGCTTCTGGCTGTTCAGACATTCAGGATCTCATCCGCCGTCTGCGGCGTCACCAGCGGCCCTTCGGACCGATGGACCCCAGAGAGGTCCGACTCCGAGCCTGAGGCCGATACATGTGTGTCCGAGTCCGTAGCACAGTTAGAGCCGGGGCCCTCAGCCCGCCCCAACTTCGCCACCTCCAGCAACGCGGCCTGTCGTTCCGCTTCAGTCTGGGAAGCCGTCGTCCCATGCTTCCCCTGCTTCCGTTTCCTCAATCGTTTCGATTTCCGCAGCCGGGTTGGCGAGCGCTCCCGCTCCTTCTCCCTTTCCTCTCGTACCTTTGCCCCATCAGTTCCAGCCTTGTACGTCTCCCACCAGTCCCAGGCGTCCGTTGCCGCGTTAAAAAAGAGCGTTTTATTGTCCACCACCACCCGGAGCCTGGCTGGGAAAAGCAAGGAATAGGCGATCCCTTCTGCGCGCAGTTCCTTTTTAATTGTGAGGAAGGAGGCCCGCTGCTTCTGCGTCTCGAAGGTGAAGTCTGGGAAGAGTGTGACCTTGCTGTTCGCGATCTGATAAGGGCCGTCCTCCCGGGCCTTTTGCAGGAGCAGGTCCCTATCCCTGTAATGTAGGAGCTTGGCTATGATCGGTCTGGGTGGTAGCCCCGGCTTAGGAGGTCCTGAGGGGACCCTGTGGGCTCGCTCCAGTGTGAAGAATGAGGACAACCCCTCCGGCGCTACAACCGTCTTTAGCCACTCGGCAAGATAGGCCACCATGTCCTTCACCCCTTCAGTCTCCGGCACACCTACTATCCGGACGTTGCTGCGTCGGCTCCTATTTTCGGCATCTTCCGCTCTTCTCTCCAGGGCTCGAATGCGGTCAAGAGCCTCCGTAAGCTTACTCTCTAGCACTTTTTGAGCGGGCGCTAGGACTGCAATCGTGGTCTCATTGTCCTTGACCCTGTCCTTCAGCTTGTCGTGGTCCGCTCGGAGCAGGCCCAGCCCCGACGCCACCTGTGCTATGTCGTGTGGAGCGTGTCGCGCGTGGCCGTAATGGCCTCCAGAATGCGATCCTGCAACTGCTGCAGGTCCTTGGGCTCCGCAGGGTCTCCCTCCGCAGTGTCCGAGGACGCCGCCCCCTCCGCCTTGGCCTTCGGCTTCCCCATGATGTCAGGGCCCCGTCTCAGGCGTCTGTCCAATGTCCAGCGCTCTCCCCAGGCCCCCGTAGCCTTTCAAGTCTCCAACCGGCTATGCAGCCCTGTTGCACGGCTGCTGCTGCCCACTCCTGCGCGTGGTGTTGTGGCCTCTGGGGGGGGAGGGGAAAACCGGGGTCTTGGTCGGGCCTCTCTGTCGTGCGACCCAACGTGTGGCTGCCGCTGCCTCTCCCGTGCACGCTGTCAAGGCCTCCGGGGGGGGGAAATATTGGAGCCCTCGATCCACTCTCTCCGTGATGCGCCCCTCACCTCTATTCCCCCAAAGGTCTATTCACACTCCAGGGAGCCCGGCCCTTCTGGGGCTCCTCCGCCGCTTTTTGGGCCTGATAGACGGTCCCCCCAGCGTTTCAAATCCTCCGCGATAGAGCACGGGGGGGGCCTCCACTGGTCAACTTCGTCACCCCCCCCGGCCCGTTGCACGGACACCGCTCCTCACCTCCCTGTGTCGCCTGGGTCTCAGGACTACGTCCCGTGCCTTCGGTTCCCCAGGGGCGGCTCTCGGCCCTTCTCTTCCTCCTGCACAGGCGCGTGCGGGCGGCCGTTTCCTTCAGCGCGGCCGCTCGCGTCACATCAGCGGCCGGTCCCTCCTGCCGCGATAGCTACAGCTATCAGGGTTGCCCAGTCCTTGGGTTGTCGGGAAGCTGCTTTCCGGATGCCTTGTGGCTCGCGGCCGTCTCCGACCACCAGGTCACGTTGCTGTAGGCGGCCCGGTCCGTCTCAGGGCTCCCAGCACTCCGATGCAGCCGCCATCTTAGGTGCCTCCTTCCCTCCGCTCCGGCCGCTCCGGGGCCCGGCGGCCACACTCGATGGAGCAGCCCTCGCTGATGCCCTCCGTCCGCCTCGCCAGTCACCACGGCCCGCTCTGCTAGCGCCGGGGTTCACACTGGCTCTCCGCCGTATGTAGCAGGATTTATCAGGGGAAGAGGCACGGAGCTCTGGGCTCACGCCGCCATCACCCTCGGCGCTCAAGCCACGCCCATTCACTGGCTCTTATGCACAGTAATTTATATATGACAACTCTCACATGTACTGTGTTTTACAGATGTACTTACTTTGACATGTAGCACTGAGATATACATTCACTCACCAATACACCCATACACAGAGTAAACAACCCATACAGTTGTTTTCACATGCAGTTTTGAATCCATACATCTAGTGAATCAACTGTTGACACATCTATGCACAGAGTCACACACCTCCCAGCCACCCCCACATACACACTCTCTCTCCCATACAAATACTTGGGCAACCAATCAATAACCCATATAGTTACTCATATAGCTACTGATCAACACATGCAGCAGTTTACAGAACAACAGATATAATGATGCACAAATTAAGACAGTTTAGTCACTAAGCCATGCACTCAGTGAGACTCATTTAATCACTCTCTCATACAGTCAGTCATGCACCTACTAAATGCTTCATCCAGACACTTATACATCCACTCATTCTTTAATATGTAAGACATATTTTAACTTTACAGAAACATACAGTCACTGGATAATGTCGTGATGTCATCAGTGATGTCACTGACCATGTCATGAATGATGTAATATGTGACATCATCAGCAGTGGATTGCGGGTGCGCGATATATAGTTAGTGCAACTAACTATATATGCGAATTTCAATGGTTTTGTGCGAGTAAAATAAGGTTTTGTAAATGCTAATCCCTAACTATATATGGTCTATAACCTATGTTTTTTTCGTGAATTTCAATGGTTTTTTAATAGCAAATATCAAAAGCTGTAAAATGTATTCTTATTCTAATTCAAAAATATATTTTATATTTTTGTAATATAATTTTTTATTTATTTATTTTTTAATTATTTTTTTTTGTTTCGCTGCCGGTCCACGAACTGGGCAGCTTCCCGTTAGCTCAATTTGGTTCCGTGACCCGTTCCGCGAACCGGTAAACGTTCCGTTAGCGCAACCACCGCGTTAGAAAACAACATTGTGACGCGTCACATAAGCGCGACGTATCGCGTTGCCGCGTAATGAGTCTTATGACGCGCCGCATTAGCGCACCCGGAAGCGTTCTGGAACGTGAACTGGAACGCGAAGCGCAGCACCCCGGAAGCGCTCCGGGGCGCGTAGCGGGACGCGTAACGTAAGCGTAACAGGTCATGTGACTTGAAAATAACACTTTTTATTGGTTGATTTCACTTTTGGTTTCTGAATGATGTAAGGCTAGGTCATGTGACCTAAAAATAACACTTTTCATTGGTTTAGAACATTTGTTTTCCCAAATGATGAAAGCCCCCTCCTATTTTTCTCACTCTGACTTTCAACTTTGTGAGAGGAAGAACTATTTTGATTATTGGAAGATGGCTTCAATTGTAGCTGCAGCTGGTGGACCCCCACCACCACCACAACCTCCTAGGAAGGATGGACCACCTCCCCAGTTTATTCCCAACCCTGAAGAAGAGGAGGAAGAAGAAGAACAGGATGTACATCAAATAGAATTTTTGCCTGAAGAGCCCCGGAAATCACACCGCAAGGACAATTTTATTTGGCAGTTTTTTTCATTTCCTGCAGGCCAAAAAAAGGTGAATGCACGTTATGTTACATGCCTGATATCTAAAGAACCTCTGTCCTGAGGCACGGATAAAAAGTATAGCTTTGGTAACTATACTATGCATCGCCACATGCAAAGGTGGCATCCAATAAATTACAGTGTGGTGGAGGTGCGTAACCTATGTGAAAATCCACCAACTCCTGTGGCCACCACCTCAACCCATGAAAGTCTTTCGGGACCAGAGGCGAGGGAGACGGTCCCCACTATTCAAACTAATTTTCAACACATCAAGCTGGTGTGCATTTATTGTGGGGGTTTGCTTTGTTACGGCGAGATGAGCGTAACCTTAATGAACAGAGCATATGAAAATCACAAGTGCTCAAAACGCCCCAGAAAGTGATTTTTTTTTGCTCCTGTTGAGCCGTTTCTAATGCCTGTTTTTCGTTCTTCCCCCTGAAAAAAACAAAAAAAAAATATAAAACCGTTCAAAAAATACAAAAAAACTATAAAAATGTTCAGAAAAATAATACAAAAATATAAAACAACAAAAATAATTTAAAAAAAAAGTTCTTTTCAGAACTACCTCCCCTTTATAAGAAATGGCTAGAATGTTTAGCACTCTGGCAACCTCTATTTCTTTTGATTCGCTTCCCGGTTCGCGCGCCGGTACGGGAACTGGAAGAGAACTAAAAACATTTTTTTTTTTAAAAAGAAGAGTAAGTAAACAGAGAGTAATGTTAAAAGAAAGACAAATAGAGGGAGTAACACACAGATACTGTTGAAAGAGGAACTGAGAAAAGGAGTGGAAAGAGTAGTATAAGTAAGTAATAGAAAAAGAAATAAGGGAAGTAGCAAAGGCAAAAAACTGAGGGTTAAAGAAATGAAGCAGTGGAACTAGTGCACCAGGAGCAAGTGACTTAAAATTGCCAAGCACACATGGAGGCGTATTTAGAAGGCCCTTGCACCACTTATGCATCGCTTTTGACATTGACACTGTGGAGCACCATGGGGCATAAACAGCACAGATGCATCATGCATCTATTCCATAAAAAACACGCATTGCAAGAGTCACCTCGCAAGTAAATAAATTCTTATATATTAAAAAAGCATTCCTTTTCCTTAAAAACGATTTTCTGATCATAATTTGAAAACACAGCACAGCTCCTATGTACAACCACACCTTGTCAGTACTAATACTTAACATTATCTGCAATTACAATTTGTAAAAGAATGCAAAATCTTCTTGGAAAACATAATGCAAACACTTGACTCAAAACATCATTTTAAATGCACAGCTGGCTTTCTTATTTTCTCCAAAAAGCATACTAGTCTCTATCTAAAATAAAGAAACCATATCTCACCTTAGCAAAAGCTTTTTGAATTTCAAAACAGTCTCAGAAACACACCAATTTTTCTTTAGCAGAACAAACGGTATGCACTCCAGAGGCTGCAACCAAGAAAGGCACAGAAATGCTGATATTCATCACAAATATCTCTCATGTCAGCCAATCAAAACTCTTCCCTCACTTTTTCAAATCAACACCCTTCCCCCCTCTGCCCTTTCTGCCCTTTTTCCATAGCAACTACTTCCTGCCAGACCTCTCATGTTTACAAGTTCACACAACAATGTTTCAAATGAACTCTGAACTCTCAGTACAGCTGCTAATCCTCTGCAATCTTTCATAAAATCATTTTTTCTTAACCATTCAAATTACATCTTTCAAAGAACACATCCATGCACCCTAACTTTCTGTTTTCAGCAATGGAAATCCACCAATCATTCATTGCTAATGAACCATTAGCACTGAAACTCCACAGTTTTTTTTCTTTACAAACTCCTACTGTTTCAACTGCCATTTCATTCCCACACTTCATCTGACTGCAGCAGAACCTCCTCTCGCCATGTTTTCTGTCTGGATTCTTGGACATAGCTATATCCACTGGGCTCACAGGTTTGCTGATAACAGAAATTTACACAACCTCAATTTTCAAAATGTGGATATCAAATGGATTGGGCAAAGAGGATTGACATGTCACCAATTGATACCATTGGTGAAAACCTTTTTGCATTTGCCAAACCCTGACCTCATAATAGTGCACTGTGGAGGAAATGATTTGGGCACTTTGACTGGGGTAGGTCTGGAAATGCTCTTAAAGGACACCTTTGAGCAATTAATGGCACTTTTCCCTCAAACTGCCTTGGTATATTCCAATATATGCCAAAGACAGAAATGGAGGTGGTCCAATCAATTTTGTCCACAAATTGAGAAAGCAAGGAAGCATGTAAATAAGTCTGTTTCAGCTTATATGAGAGACCATGGAATGGGCGCCATCTACAACAATAACTTGCGTTACTACATGCAAGATATCTACAGAGGAGATGGTGTGCACTTCTCAGATGAGGGAAACAGAGTTTTCATACAAAATTTAAGACTGTGTATTGGTACCTACTTATAAGTACCTAGAACTTACACAGAACACAAAAGCTCCTTTCAGAGCTACCTTAACTATAATTAGTCTTTCCAAATTTCGAATGTACCTTTTTTCACTAATTTTCACTTATGTTCGCTTCCCGGTTCGCTACCCGGTTCGCGTACCGGCAGCTAACCGCGCGAAAAATTCAATTTTTTTTATTCCAACATATATGAGCCTCCTCAGCCACCCTCAGAAAACCTAGGGGGTCAGGATACGTCTCCCGTGCCCCCTTATACCCATTTACCACATTGTTTTTCCTCCAACACAAAATGGCGAACTCCCGTTACGCTACCGGTGAGCGACCTGGTTCGCGTACCGGGAAGCGCTTCTACCGCGAAAAATCAACTTTTTTTTATTTGCCCCACGGGACCCTTTAATAACCCCAACATCATTCCTAGGGGGTCAAGAGGGGTCTACCTTGCCCCCTTGCATTAAATTCCCCCTTCGTTTTTCTCCTCCTCTTGTCTCTTGATCCTACCGAGAGACAAAGATGGCGGCCGGTCCGGACCGTTTAGAATGTTGACAGACACCGGAGAGCCAATCAGCTTCGCTTCGCGAAGTTCCGTTACGCGTCAGGTACGCGAACCGGAGCGCTAACCGGAGCGCTGTCACAGATATATCTGTTTTTTAAAACGTTAATTTCTCAAAATCCACTGGAGCACATATATTGAGACATAGCAAAGGCACGTCGGGCAAACCATATCTACAATTTTGCCAAGTTTCGTGTAAATCCATTCAGCCGTTCGAGCTAAAAGTGAGTCCAACCGCCCTATGGAAAACTCAATGTTAAAAATGCGTTTTGGGACTCCCCTTTTTTCTCGGCCCCCCCTTGACGAAACCCCCCCCCCAAATTTTCAGGGGCTGCTCAGAAACAAAATGTGCCATTTTCCTGAAAATTTCAGCCAATTCCGTCCACAAACGCCAACGTTATTCGACATAGAATTTTCAAAAATCCCATAGGAAAAAAATCCTAACTATATATACCTACTGGCGACCGCCAGTAGGTAATATATATATATATATATATATTCTCCACCAAAGCGATCCTCAGACTCTGTGCGCTCAACTGTGGGTGCTCTGCAACGGGGCCGGATCAGGGCCCAATAACAATTTTCTCTCCAAGAATGCGGCACTCAGCGTTTGTAAGATTTAAACAGCTTTTACGGTCAGAGCTGGAGAAATAAGGTAAAGCTGTTTAAATCTTACAAACGCTGAGTGCCGCATTCTTGGAGAGAAAAAAAAATATATATGAGTAACGTGTCATGTGATCAAGGTCCAGGTCGGACCGAAACGCGTCATGGCGGCGTACTGATGCAGGGCGGAAAACTTTAAATAAATGAAGAAACGCACGAAGAAATTGGGTCCGCGTTGTCTATCTGAGTCCGTGGTTTGGTTACTGGATTCTGGAAGGATAGAGTACTGCAGTATTTAGGTGTCAATTTGCTTCTTTGACACGAGCGGATAACCCCTCCTTGCTGTGGGCGTTGCGGCATTGGAAGCAGCTGGTCTCGTCTTGGCGGGACGTACTCATTTGCTCTGGTGAAGAGCGAGCCGCACGGAAGCCCCTGGATACCGTGAAGGAGTTCCTGCCTGTGGTGCCGGAATCGAGGTGGCCGGAGTGTGTGAATCCGAGCGACCTGAAGATATCTGGCGAGGTAGGAAAATATCGGACTATCCAGTTAGGAGAGTGCTGTGTGTGGAGTTACAATTGTGTTTCAAAACTCCCACTGTTTAAAATCCCTATCGCCCGTTTTTCATCATGGCCGCGGAGGCGTACGTAGCCGAGAGGAGGCGGCGATCGATATCTTTGATGATTCCCCGGCTGGGGGGTCAACTGTGACGGTGCAGGAACAGGATACTGCACCATCAGTGAATACTAGCGCGAGAGACTTATTTAGGCGCTTGGGGAAGTTGATGCGTGCCGAGCAGGCCAAATGGTGGGAGGAGAAGTCACTTACTCGCTATTCGGAGGTGGGCAGGGTCCCCAGAGGGTTGCGGATTACTCTGGCGCCTAGCTATGAGAACCCTGACCCCACCATGCTTGGAGAATGGGCGGATGCTAATCTCGAATCATCGGCCAAACTGATAAGAATATTGGTAAAATATGCAGCGAGTGACAGATTGAAACTACAAGCACAAATTGATGCATTACATGTAGAAATGGCTGCTATTGAAGAGACTGAGAATATCAAAAAAATGAGACAGGATATGCTGATCAGACTGCAAAAGGATGAAGATGCCATAAAAAAGCGTAAAGCCTTCAAATTTAACAGAGATAAACTTGATTACCAAAATGGTAATGTCTTCACATTTGCCCGGAGGTACGGCGCTGCTAAAAATAAAGACAACATAGCCACTCAGCGCAAAAAATAAGGCACCGCGGGTGATAGCACACCCTCGCTCACATCTACCTCTGAACAAAGTGTTGTCAGTGGAAGTGAAAACGAAGAGGAAAGCGGTCCATCTAACCAGCCAAAAGACAGAGTTTTAATTATGTCCCGGGCAGAGGAAATTAATGTGCTTTGCCAAGACTGGAGAGAAAAGCTAAGACCCCGGAAGAAGCAGCCGCAACAAAAAGGCTCGCAAACGCCAAGCGGGGGGCCAGGAGGAAGCGCTACAGGCAGCGCAAACGTAAGCAAACCTCCGAAAAAACCAACGAGGGGCAGATGGAACCGAAAATAAATCCTGAGGACACGGCTAACATAGTAATCAATCTTTCTGACATCGCATTGAATAAGGCTGAATGCCAGATACTTTCTCTTGGCCTTTCTTTCAGTCCGGAAAGCAATTTCAATTATTCTGAAACCCGAATGGATGTGTTTCGATTTATCCGGAAATTGAAATTGCAAAAATATCACAAAACAAAGGCAAATAAGGACAGCACTAAGACTCCTCAATATGCAACCAGTCCACCCTTACTATCTGCCGGTGATGTGAATTTGTTCTTTGATTTGCAGCAACTTCAGGAAGATCAAACTGAACCCATTGGTGCATTGGGATTGGAAGGTATGGATTTTGGCTGCACTATAAAAACTCCATTCAAACCAAAATCGATTTTTTTGCCTATTATGATGCATGATAACTTAGATCGTTTTCATGACCTGGTTGCCTCGGACTTGAAAGATCTATACAGAGTCACTAATCAATGTAGCACCAAAATGAATTGTAAACAAAGGTGCTACATTGAATTGATGAAGAAGTTGCAGGCCAGTGAGGAACTTGTTATAAAACATTCTGACAAGGGGGGCAACATTGTCCTTTGGCCTAGACTCATGTATATGGAGGAGGCTTACAGCCAACTTAATGATGTTTCTTGCTATAAACGTAGTAATTTACAAATAATGAAGTCATCTTGGTTGGATTATTATGGCAAATTACTAGCTTGGAAAAGTAGTGGATTAATCAGCAATGATGAATACCTTTTTTTGCACAATGATTACCCTACTGTACCTTCGATATATTTTCTTCCCAAGGTGCATAAGAATATCAAAAAACCTCCTGGCAGGCCCATAATTTCAGCTATTGGGAGTTTAACTGAAAACACCTCCAAATATGTAGATTATTTCTTACAAGAATGGGTGCTCACATTACCATCTTATGTTAGGGACACCTCTGATTTCTTGAGAAAAATCAGTGACAATAACTGGTCAGATGATTTGATTTTAATTACCATGGATGTTGCATCCCTCTACACCTCTATCAGTCATCGGGATGGGATCAGGGCGATTGAATACTATCTCAATCGTAGACCTGCATGCTTTACTCTCCATAACAAAATGTTGGTGGATATGATTGAAATATGTTTGGAACATAACTATTTTACATTTGACAATACCATCTTCCAGCAGATAAGGGGGGTAGCTATGGGGGCCTGCTTCTCCCCCAGCTACGCCTGCCTACATATGGGCTGGTGGGAGGAGCAGGTCCTGAAAACAGAGCATGAAACTACCTTGAAGGCACACGTCCCCCTTTGGCTGAGATATATCGATGACCTCTTCATCTTGTGGAGGGTTTCAGAGGAAGTAGCCAGGGACTTCATTGACAGTTTAAGTGACAACCAATTGAACCTGCAGTTCACTGCTCACATGAGCAAGACCTCTGTAGTCTTCCTAGATGTTGAAGTATATATAAGTAACAACAGTATATGTACTAGACTACATCGTAAACCTACTGCTGGAAACTCGGTTCTCCATGCCTCTAGTCACCATCCCCAGCACTTGATCAACAGCATCCCCTATGGGGAGATGCTGCGGATCAAACGCATCTGAAGTGGTGAGGAGGAATGCAAACTGGCACAGAGGAGTTGTAAGGAACGGTTTCTTCTAAGGGGATATAGTCCTGCGATTATAGAGAAAGCTATTCACAAAACCGAGTCTCTAAATCGTGAAAGTGCTTTAGCCCCTAGAATCCCAATCATGGCTAGTGGTGCCAGTAAAAAGGTGAGGGTCATTGTCACCTATAATAAGCAGCAGGCGGCCATTAGAAAAATACTCAGAAGACATTGGGATTTATTGTTGAAGGACCCTATTATCGGTGAGGACTTACTTAGGGACAACCCTACCCCTCAAATAACTTTTCGCAAAGCCAGATCCATGGGAAATTGTCTTGACAAATGTAACCCTGAAATCAGGCCCCCAACTAATTGGCTTTCCAAACAAAAAGGCTTTTTCAAATGTTTTACATGCAAAGCTTGCAAGCATGCTAAAAATGTTAAGGAATACAATACTCCCTTCTTGCCCCAACCTGTTAAAATCAAACGACGCATTACATGTAAAACTGAATACGTTGTTTATGTGTTGGAATGCCCTTGCGCATTGCGTTATATTGGCAGTACTAAGTTACCCGTGCACATGAGGATCTTGCAACACCTCCGGGCCATTAACAACAAGGACCAAACATACCCGGTTGCACGGCATTTCGAAGCCAAACATGGCAGTAATAACACTCTCCTTCAGTACTTTGCCATAGATTGTATACCTTCATCACGCAAAGGGGGAAACAGGGATAGTGCCTTAAGAGTGTTGGAGACTAGATACATCTTGGAATTAAATTCTAAAGCTCCAAATGGTCTTAACACTACGGAGGACTTATATACGTGTATATAAATCAAGTCTCACTGTCCCTGAATCTACAGACAGCAAGATTGTATAGCTTTATACTGCCTATGTGTTTTTGGAACATTGTTTGATAAAATATACTGCTATGGTACTGCTGAAACTCTCCATTTATCTACTATAGAATGCCTCTAGATGTTTCTCTATATATACATCTGCGCTAATATACTGCAACTAAGCATTGTCTTTTTTAACAATTCACTATTACTGAACACATTGGTGGTTATAAGTTGGAATTTAATTAGTACCTTTGATTTATTATTTTTTCACTGATTCACTGTCAATATATCACAATATTTCTCGCCTAAGATATTCAGGCAGCTGATAAAATCGATCATCTAATACTGGGATTAGGATGCCAACCTTTTGTTAAGTGCTCGCCCACTTAGGCAGTATTAATGTAAACAGCTAATTGCAGACTGCAGATGGACGCACGTAATGTGTGTGACCAGTGGCCACGCTGCATAGTAAAATTATGTGGTTGAAGTTCCGAAAATCAATTAAGGAGCTATGTACAAAAAATGTCTTTATTTATTGAGAAAGATATATATATATTTTATAGAGATGTATATATGTTTTTACATATGAAGGTGTACATTTATGAATTTTTTATATATGTGATTTTAACTTGTACATTCCACTGGAATTCTCATGTAATCCTTTTGCAGCCCGATATCTGTGTATGGTGCATTACATAGTCTGTTTTTCAGTTCCATTTCTGTAATGTCACAGCTGTTTACAATCTTGTGTTACCTTGCACTTTAAATTTGGCACCGGTCCATGAGTAACACGTCATGTGATCAAGGTGTAGGTCGGACCGAAACGCGTCATGGCGGCGTACTGATGCAGGGCGGAAAACTTTAAATAAATGAAGAAACGCACGAAGAAATTGGGTCCGCGTTGTCTATCTGAGTCCGTGGTTTGGTTACTGGATTCTGGAAGGATAGAGTACTGCAATATATATATATATATATATATATATAAAGCAGTCCTTGTTCCGTCAATGAGTGGCGGAACCTGATAGGTCTGGACCTCCTGAGCCTCATGCAGAACAACGAAGTAGAGCCAAAAAATAATGAATCCTCAAATGGGTAAGCAGGGAAGACGGTTTATTTAATAAAGATGACACGTTTCGCTCCACAAGGGAGCTTGTTCACATAGCGCGCCCAAGACACAGAAACACTTAAATAGTCAAAATAAAGGTGGGACAAATGCAAAAAAAAGTAGTGAACGCCTTCTCTACATTTCATCATAAACATGGTGGAAGGACTAACTTACAAGCAAGTGCACATATATATATATATATGGACCTCATAGGACCCTTAAAGAGTGGCGCGAACGCCGGCGGAGCACACCGGCAAAATTATTCCTTTAAACACAGCCAGTAATCGCGCTCTCAGGAAATAAGACAACGCTTCAAAAGGTGGAAAAGTTGTTTTACTTCACAAACCACACAAAAACGATCAAGCCATTTTGTGTGGCGAAACGTGTTGTGAAGTAAAACAACTTTTTCACCTTTTGAAGCGTTGTCTTGTTTCTTGAGAGCGCAATTACTGGCTGTGTTTAAAGGAGAATATATATATATATATGGTTATGTATATGGTAGAATGAATAATAATCAGATTTAACCGGTAATATCAAAACATCGTGGCTGTCACTATGTAGGCAGTCTTGGATGTATCTAATGAGAACTTTTAAAACGATTTGTATTTATTATTTTATAAATACTTTGACAATTAGCACTTTACATGTTTTTAAATTATTTTTAAAGCATGTGTATAAAAATTCATTGTGTCATATTATATTAATCTGCCTCAATAATGTATAACCACAAAACGATTTGTGCAGCCACAGTAGTATGTTTTCTGTGCCCATGATCATGTGACCTGTGATGTCAACAACTGGGAGGGGCATCACTCACTTTAAAATAGTAGATGGTGTTTTCACTTATGACACATGAACAAGGGCTTACGGGCTTGAAACGCGATGTGTTTGGGTCACTTGCAAATAAAATCATCTTGCCCACTTGAAAATACCTCGGAGGTCTGTGTCTCTTTCCTCGCCTGTCTGCCGGGGCAGAAATCATATATATATATATATATATATATATATATATATATATATGTACTGTATTGTTTACTATGATTAGACAGCACTTGCACTTTAAATACCAGTATCTGCATTTTGCAACATGGGCGGAACTCAGGGATTATCCCGTGATGCGTCGTGCTCTCAATCAGTTGTCTATGTCTATGATACTTATTGTATGACATGTGACCTTAACCCACCAATGTTATTACACTTCACTGAGCACTAGCACTTTAAAAATTGCCTCTTCCCTAGCGTGCGTCATGTGATCAAGGCCTCTTTGAAGGCCGAAACGTCATGCTGAGGTGTGCCGTCTCCTCGAGGAAATAAAATTTAATGCTCACCTGCACCTGAGGTCTCCTCTCTTCTTCCTGCGCAGCGGTTTCCAGGACTGGGCTCCGGGCGAGAGGTAGCAGGGATTGCTACATATATATATATATATATATATATATATATATATATATATATATATATATATATATATATATATATATATAAGACAAAACCCTTGCAGGCATAGAGTGACGCATAAATTATGCAAAAAAGAAGGAGAGAACTCTGGGTAGTTCCCAAGTTTAGGTGGAAGGCAGCTCCTGTATAAAGCACCCTCAACACCAGCGACACTCTAAATTTGCTCACCTCAAATGTCTGCTTTTCTATCAAAGTTTTTAAGCATAGGATTAGCACAGTGCTATCCACTCCGAGCTGTAAAATGACAAAAGCCATTTACCACTCCAGACACAATATTGCAGCTTTGGATTGGTAAAATACCATCCAAGCCAATCTGAAATGAAAAAAAAACCCTGACACGTGTTTTGCTGTCATTACAGCTCTTCAGAGAGGTTTAGCTTTGTCCAGACACAAGGGAGCACCCGGTATAAGTCAAAACATAGGAGAGTTCTCGCCACACAGAAACAACCCTCACGGGTAAACGACGATGAGCAGACCTGTATTACTGGTGCTAATTTCTCAGTGCTTTATTGTGCAAAAATGATCGCTCAGCAAATCGGCCATGAAGCGTTTCGCTTCCTCCTTGAAGCTGGATCACATGACATGTTGCTGACATAAAGGAAGGTACTTAACCCCTTTGGTGCTCATGACGAGCTCAGCTCGTCATGAGGCACGGTGCTCGTGTGCTCATGACGAGCTAAGCTCGTCATGACCACACCCAAGATCATTATGGCCCAGCACAGGAGAGGAATATCCTGCGCAGCCAAGGTGTTAAAGTGCAAAAGTGTGCGAAAATGGCTGTTCTCAATGTTTTCAATACATGGAAACTGAAAGCATACTGATGAATGATGCCATTTGATAAAATACAAGACATATTGTCTAAAATCAATGATCAAACATAGTATAAAAATTTCAGCAACATATTATACAAATATAGAAAATAAATATATAAATATCACTATAAACATATATATTAAAATCCAATATTGCAAAAATTATTTTCAAATCGGTAGATCTGAAATAAAATTTATATACAATGTGTTAGAAATTAATCAAGTTTCCACTAAGATAAAGCCCATGTGGGCTGATATGCACGATTATTGCCATTTAGATTGAATCCTAAAATAGGAACCTTATTTGTTACCCTCCTACTAGTGCAAAAAAATAATTGGTGCTCGTACATTGATATATACTGACCTAAAGTGTTTATATTCATAAATAAAATTCCTAATGTGCATATGTTAAAATTATTCATTATTTGTGATGACATTTATTCTAGGTGCATCCCTGTGGCAGTCTGCAATCCTTATTGAACATTGTATTGTTGCCCTGGAACTACAAGCAGGTGTACATGTCTTCGCTTGCATTCAATCCTGCAGGGGTTTTACTATCGAGTTCCAAAATTTAACGTGTCTCGAGGAGACGTAGTCTGGATTCTCTGTCTCCTCCACGTTTTAGGGGCAATACTGTATCAATTAAAAAATATTGAAGATGCTTGGGGTCACGCTCATGTTTTAGCTCAAAATGTCGAGCTACTGGGTAGGTCTGATCTTTTCCTGTAATGGCTCTAATGTGCTGCAGTATCCGTTTGTGGGCGGGCAGTCGGGTACTACCCACGTACCGCAACCCACATGGACACTGCAGCACATAGACCGCATAGTCGGTCTAACAGGTTAACCTCTTGTTAATGGGCACTACTTCAGTTTTAAATGGAACTGTGTAGTGAGTCTTGTTAAATCCGTATCGGTAAGCTTTACATATCGTACACTTTCTAAAACCTTTACTAAGCGCCATCCATATACTTGGTATGGACACTTCAGAACTATTGCTCACCAATACACTCACCATAGATGGAGATTTTCTAAATGTCAGTTTAGGTTTATTAGCAACCAAGCTGCCTATGACAGGGTCCCCTTTTACCAGATTCCAATTTTTATAGAAGATCTTCCTGATTTCTGCATGTTGTCTGTTAGATTGTATTTTGGATTCTGTACTTTCAACCCCAGCTACCTTTGATTTAGGAATTAGCGCCTGATGCCTAGTTAAAGAATATGTGAGCTCAATTGCTTTGTTGAGGACCTCCTTCGAGTATCCTCTCTCCAAGAACCGCAATTTACTGGCTTCCTGTGCTTTAATGCATTCTATATCAGAACTACACATTCTTTTGATGCACAGTATCTCCCCGTTGAGGATACTGCATATCAAATGGTGCGGATGTTGACTTGCCGCATGCACCACAGTATTGCCTGCGATTGGTTTTCTATGTAATTAGTAGCTAGGCTGGTACCCTCAACATATACCTCTACATCTAGAAAGCAGATGGACTTAGCATGAATTGTGGAAGTGAATTGTAAATTTAGAAGGTTATTATTCAATCTATCCACAAATATTTGTGCATCACTATGCAAGCCCTTCCAAATAATGAATAAATCATCAATGTATCTTAAGTACAATACCACATGTTCCTCCATATCAGCTTTGTGCTTGACCATAAGGACCTGCTCCTCCCACAGCTCCATAAGGACCTGCTCCCCCAGCTTTGCAAACATGCAAAGCTGGGGGAGAAGCAGGCCCCCATAGCAACACCCCTTATTTGTTGAAATACCTGGATATATGGATATATATATATATATATATATAGATATATATATCTATATATATATATATATATATATATATATATATATATATATATATATATATATATATATATATATATATATATATATATATATATATATATATATATCCTTCCAAAACACTCCTGTGACTCGAAGAAGCACTCCACAAGCAGGTAAGTGTCGATTCACTTTATTGCAAGATTGGAAAATGACTTTTCACTTGTAATTGTCCTTTTACCAGCCTACGCGTTTCGGAAGCTCAGTTCCTTCTTCTTGGGCTTGCAAGTGAAAAACGGAGTCGGCAGTTCTCTACAATGTCCCATGATTCATAGCGCTTAGTAGCGAATGAAACCTTTTCAAACTAAAGTAGCTGCAAAGTATTTTGGGCATTGTAGTTCTGTCCTGCCCCATTCATTACCCTTCGCGGGTTCCGCAATCCACTGAATTAATCACAAAGGTTCAGGGGTTCTGTACAAGTCCTCTGAGTACAGGCGCTCCAGTGCGCCCCGGGTGAAAGGACACATCCATTAGTGTTATGCCCCTGTTGTGCTGGCTAAGGCAGGACGTTGCCTGCCTTCACGGCCCCATGTTTCTCGGCTCCTGCCGTCCATGGGTGGTGCTTCTTCCACGGCCAGAAGCCGCCATGCAACATCTCCTTCCAAAACACTCCTGTGACTGGAAGAAGCACTCCACAAGCAGGTAAGTGTCGATTCACTTTATTGCAGGATTGGAAAATGACTTTTCACTCGTAATTGTCCTTTTACCAGCCTACGCGTTTCGGAAGCTCAGTTCCTTCTTCTTGGGCTTGCAAGTGAAAAACGGAGTCGGCAGTTCTCTACAATGTCCCATGATTCATAGCGCTTAGTAGCGAATTAATCCTTTTCAAACTAAAGTAGCTGCAAAGTATTTTGGGCATTGTAGTTCTGTCCTGCCCCAATCATTACCCTTCGCGGGTTCCGCAATCCACTGAATTAATCACAAAGGTTCAGGGGTTCTGTACGAGTCCTCTGAGTACAGGCGCTCCAGTGCGCCCCGGGTGAAAGGACACATCCATTAGTGTTATGCCCCTGTTGTGCTGGCTAAGGCAGGACGTTGCCTGCCTTCACGGCCCCATGTTTCTCGGCTCCTGCCGTCCATGGGTGGTGCTTCTTCCACGGTCAGAAGCCGCCGTGCAACATCTCCTTCCAAAACACTCCTGTGACTCGAAGAAGCACTCCACAAGCAGGTAAGTGTCGATTCACTTTATTGCAGGATTGGAAAATGACTTTTCACTCGTAATTGTCCTTTTACCAGCCTACGCGTTTCGGAAGCTCAGTTCCTTCTTCTTGGGCTTGCAAGTGAAAAACGGAGTCGGCATTTCTCTACAATGTCCCATGATTCATAGCGCTTAGTAGCGAATGAATCCTTTTCAAACTAAAGTAGCTGCAAAGTATTTTGTGCATTGTAGTTCTGTCCTGCCCCATTCATTACCCTTCGCGGGTTCCGCAATCCACTGAATTAATCACAAAGGTTCAGGGGTTCTGTACGAGTCCTCTGAGTACAGGCGCTCCAGTGCGCCCCGGGTGAAAGGACACATCCATTAGTGTTATGCCCCTGTTGTGCTGGCTAAGGCAGGACGTTGCCTGCCTTCACGGCCCCATGTTTCTCGGCTCCTGCCGTCCATGGGTGGTGCTTCTTCCACGGCCAGAAGCCGCCGTGCAACATCTCCTTCCAAAACACTCTTGTGACTCGAAGAAGCACTCCACAAGCTGGTAAGTGTCGATTCACTTTATTGCAGGATTGGAAAATGACTTTTCACTCGTAATTGCCCTTTTACCAGCCTACGCGTCTCTGAAGCTCAGTTCCTTCTTCTTGGGCTTGCAAGTGAAAAACGGAGTCGGCAGTTCTCTACAATGTCCCATGATTCATAGCGCTAAGTAGCGAATGAATCCTTTTCAAACTAAAGTAGCTGCAAAGTATTTTGGGCATTGTAGTTCTGTCCTGCCTCATTCATTACCCTTTGCGGGTTCCACAATCCACTGAATTAATCACAAAGGTTCAGGGGTTCTGTACGAGTCCTCTGAGTACAGGCGCTCCAGTGCGCCCCGGGTGAAAGGACACATCCATTAGTGTTATGCCCCTGTTGTGCTGGCTAAGGCAGGACGATGCCTGCCTTCACGGCCCCATGTTTCTCAGCTCCTGCCGTCCATGGGTGGTGCTTCTTCCACGGCCAGAAGCCGCCGTGCAACATCTCCTTCCAAAACACTCCTGTGACTCGAAGAAGCACTCCACAAGCAGGTAAGTGTCGATTCACTTTATTGCAGGATTGGAAAATGACTTTTCACTCGTAATTGTCCTTTTACCAGCCTACGCGTTTCGGAAGCTCAGTTCCTTCTTCTTGGGCTTGCAAGTGAAAAACGGAGTCGGCAGTTCTCTACAATGTCCCATGATTCATAGCGCTTAGTAGCGAATGAATCCTTTTCAAACTAAAGTAGCTGCAAAGTATTTTGGGCATTGTAGTTCTGTCCTGCCCCATTCATTACCCTTCGCGGGTTCCGCAATCCACTGAATTAATCACAAAGGTTCAGGGGTTCTGTACGAGTCCTCTGAGTACAGGCGCTCCAGTGCACCCCGGGTGAAAGGACACATCCATTAGTGTTATGCCCCTGTTGTTGCCATTGTAGAGAACTGCCGACTCCGTTTTTCACTTGCAAGCCCAAGAAGAAGGAACTGAGCTTCCGAAACGCGTAGGCTGGTAAAAGGACAATTACGAGTGAAAAGTATTTTCCAATCCTGCAATAAAGTGAATCGACACTTACCTGCTTGTGGAGTGCTTCTTCGAGTCACAGGAGTGTTTTGGAAGGAGATGTTGCACGGCGGCTTCTGGCCGTGGAAGAAGCACCACCCATGGACGGCAGGAGCCGAGAAACATGGGGCCGTGAAGGCAGGCAACGTCCTGCCTTAGCCAGCACAACAGGGGCATAACACTAATGGATGTGTTCTTTCACCCGGGGCGCACTGGAGCGCCTGTACTCAGAGGACTCGTACAGAACCCCTGAACCTTTGTGAATAATTCAGTGGATTGCGGAACCCGCGAAGGGTAATGAATGGGGCAGGACAGAACTACAATGCACAAAATACTTTGCAGCTACTTTAGTTTGAAAAGGATTCATTCGCTACTAAGCGCTATGAATCATGGGACATTGTAGAGAACTGCCGACTCCGTTTTTCACTTGCAAGCCCAAGAAGAAGGAACTGAGCTTCCGAAACGCGTAGGCTGGTAAAAGGACAATTACGAGTGAAAAGTCATTTTCCAATCCTGCAATAAAGTGAATCGACACTTACCTGCTTGTGGAGAGCTTCTTCGAGTCACAGGAGTGTTTTGGAAGGATATATATATATATATATAGATATATATATATAGATATATATATATATATCTATATATATATAGATATATATATATATATATGTATGACACGAACTCCGCTGTGTCCCAAATACCACTTTGGAACAAAAACGAAAAGCCGGACCCAAATGGAAAATTGCAAATTTTATTTATTTAATCCTCGTGCAGAAACACACGCCGCCATGACGCGTTTCGGGACCTCAGCCCCTTGATCACATGACATGGTCTGGCATTCCACCAATGAATTTAAAGTGCAAGTGCGTCATCTGCTGACCCCTCAGCCCCACAGGAGTGTTAAATTAGGACTTGGTGTTAGAGCAGCTGCAAGCCTCTTCTGTGAACAACATGTTTTCAAAAGGCACAGTGCGGCTCAAAAAGATGTATGGGTAGATTCGTAGAGTGGACCCAGAATACTGGCCTTGGATGTAATAATCCCAATCCTTTTAATTTCTTATCCCTTCTTATTTTCCAAGAACAAATACCATGATATATCGAAAATGACACACAGAGTCACGGCATCATGGTTCGAAAGCCGCAATCCTAGGGTGATATATATATGAAACAAAGTTGCTCTCGCAAATGAAGGACCCACTCAGCGATTGATTCACCCTTAATTGTTCTAGTAGGCAGCAGCTAGCTGAAAACGACTTGTCCCAACAAAGTTATTCGCCGTTATGCCTTTTGCGCTTCATGGATTAGTTTCCTCTTGATCACAGGCTTGGCTTCAGGGTAACAAAGATCTTGGCACATTTCATGCAGGTGATATAGTTCGTTGTCCCGCCTTGTAGGGCGTGTCTGCACTCGGGCATTCTGGTACCCGTAGTCATCGTATTCCCATAATGGATGCAGATCTTTGCTTTGTCCCACAGTGATTCCCAGTTCAGTCGTTGTTGCGAGCCGCACCCGCCGCTGCTTCCTTACACCTCACTGGAATGGGTACGATGCTCCTCTTGTGTGTCTCTATTGGCAGAGACACAAGGACCGAAGGCAGAGATGTTTCCTCCCATCCTTTGAAGAAACACCGATGCCAGAAGCCTGCTTGCAAACTGTGTGAATAAAGGAGATTTGAATCCATTTCGTGTGTGGCTCTCTCTGAATGGGGACCTGCGCTTTGTTGGATTAAGAGACGGCCTTCCCGGTCGTGGAGAAGAAGCCTGCTGTTTACAGACCAAGTGCTGTTCCCATGGGGGGCAGCAAGGACACGAATGTTCCAGGGCCCTGCAGGGGTGGCCCCTGTGACACTCCATCACCAGCTGAGAAGCGGGGCCGGCTGAAGGCAGAGATGTTTCCTCCCATCCACTGTGATGTCAATTATGTTCGAGTTAAGTGAAAATGCTCCACTGAATTTTAACAGGACTTCAGATCCCACAACGCCACTGAGAACTTACACGCCCAGGTGGGCGGGGACTGTACATATGAAGGGGCGCTTTCAAGTGAATGAACCTGCGCCACCGACAAAGAGAGCTTGGCCTCTCGAAACGCGTTTGGCAGCCTTTGAAGAAACACCGATGCCAGAAGCCTGCTTGCAAACTGTGTGAATAAAGGAGATTTGAATCCATTTCGTGTGTGGCTCTCTCTGAATGAGGACCTGCGCTTTGTTGGATATATATATATATATACATATATATATATATATATATACACATGTATATATATATATACACACATATATATATATATATATATGTATATTCACAGAAAAAACATAGGTTTTACACACGTTATAGTTAGGAAGTAGCATTTAAAAAACCTATGAAATTCACTGAAAAAACCATAGGTTTGACACATGTTATAGTTAGCTGGAAATTTTACTGACATAAAACCAATGAAATTCCACGTTATAGTTAGTTGGACTCACTATAACTTGCGCGTGCAATGCACTGCTGATGACGTCACATATTACATCACTCATGACATGGTCAGTGACATCACTCATGACATCACTGATGACACCATCCTTGTGACATAGTGACAGACCTCCTTTCACTGTAATGTAATCCTTGAAACACATATTCAAAAATAGAAACTGAAATTTAAAAAAAAATGCAGATACCCATATCAGTTACAACAAGTAATTCCACCATCTATATACACATCCACTCATACATATACTCACTCATCATATGAAATGATACACCTATACATCCTGTTACACACCGACAATCATCGAAAAGTTACTCACAGACATACTCACACGTGCAAATAAACTATTGAACATCCATTTATTTGAATATAGAGTTATACACACACTTCCACCTTACTTCTATTGAAAATTACACATATTTATAATCTTAAACAATCACTTATAGAAACACATACTTATTTAAACAGGAACTCTTTCAATCTCTTACTCTCACATATATTCACTTATATACATCAATATTCACATATACTAGATTAAAACATATGTCGTTACTGATAAAGACACTAATGAGAGAGTCATTCACTCACTAACAAACACATATACACACTCATCCACCCATACAGTCCTGCACATATGCTGTCTTCAAAACACATACAAACAGAGAGTCAGTCACTCATGCATCTATGTGCTAAGTAATACCCCCACCAAACCATATAGACACTCATACTGATACTAAGAGAAACATCTAATAACCCACATACATACGCATGTAGCTACTTACCAACACATGTAGCCACTTATACACAAAGTGAAACACTAATATATATATTTAAATATTTAAACATTACTCACTAATATTTATTTTTCAGAAAGACACATATTCACTGGATGGTGTCATCAGTGATGTCATGAGTGATGTCACTGACCATGTCATGAGTGATGTAATATGTGACGTCATCAGCAGTGCATTGCACGCGCAAGTTATAGTGAGTCCAACTAACTATAACGTGGAATTTCATTGGTTTTATGTCAGTAAAATTTCCAGCTAACTATAACATGTGTCAAACCTATGGTTTTTTCAGTGAATTTCATAGGTTTTTTAAATGCTACTTCCTAACTATAACGTGTGTAAAACCTATGGTTTTTTCTGTGAATTTCATTGGTTTTTAAAATGCTAATTCAGAAAAATGTCGTGTATGCAACCTATACTTTTGGCAATAAAGTTCTGGCAATATTTTTTTCGAAAACAAGCCGTTTTCTTCACTGTTCAAGTTCCATAGAGACTCCTTGTAAAGCAATACAGAATTCGAAAGTCTGTACCTTGCCTTTTTTTAAACACATTAAAATTTGTCTGTAAATAAAAATAGCCTTACTAAACTTTCGTGCGCGACCCGGTGTGCGCACTCTCGGCAACAGTTGTCAATAAAATGGATATCGCATTTCCAGGCTTTCGTGCGCGACCGAGTGCGCGCATAGGCCTATATATTTCGTAAAAACGTTGCGATTTGAACTTATTGAAATTCTTCATACACCCCTCAAAGAACTTATAGTACGTCAAAGAGACTGTACCTAAACTTCTTTTTTATTCTTATGAAACTTTTCAGTAAATGGAGCCGAATGTCTTTTTAAACTTTCGTGCGTTACCGGATGTACACACCTTGGTATTTTTTTTAGAAATATAAAACGTTTCATACTTTAACAATTGTGCGCTTAAATCCAGCTCAGAAGATATACAAAATCATGATGGTAGTTGGTTCAACCCGGACCGTTTATTAGAGGTAGATCGTCCGACTCCACCGGAAGACACCCCTAATAAAAAGGACATATATATAAAATGCGGACTAGCCGCTGTATCGTGCTAGCAAACTATAACATATAAATCGTTAGAAAAAACAAAAGGAATCGAGCAAAATCAGTAGGCCACTGATGAGATCTTTTTTTGACCTCGCTAAAATAGAAAAATTAGGAACAACCCCTCATGAGAAATATGAAACTAGTCAGAGAAACCGAGCTCGACGCCATGATGGTTGCAAGACAGCTCGGCTCCGCCGTCCACCCCACCCAAAATAACGACAAATATTATAAAGATACACAACACACCAGCAAAGTAACAGGGTAAAACGTTTTATTAAATAACTATTTACATGGCAGCCTACTGCAACATGAAAACAACACTTTCAATTGGTTCTTAATAGTTTCAATTCTGCAATTTACACGCAGCACTCCACCCACTTCCCTCACTATCTTTTCTACTCTCAAGAGACAACAACGTCCTACATCTTTTGGAAGACTTTGGTGAAATGGCTACCGTATCTCATTCATCTTCCGAATCTGACCAAAATGATCGACTACCTTTAATAAGAAAAAATAAATCTTTCATCTGGCAATTTTTCACTTATCCTGAAGATCAAAAGAAAGTGAATGCACCAAAAGTAACCTGCACGATATGTGACTTGGTTCTCTTAAGAAGAAATCCAGCAAAAAAATATTTCTTTTCCATACATACCATGGTGCGGCATGTCAAACAAGTGCACCCTCTGCAATTTGCAGAGGCAACGACAAGAGCCCTGGCCACGCTATTACCATTAGAGGTGGCCAGCACATCTTCTGATCGACGACCTGTATCTCCATGCAGTGCAGAGATGGACTTCAGATATTTAACTATATATGGTCTATAACCTATGGTTTTTTCAGTGTTTTTCTTTGTTTTTTAATAGCAAATATCAAAAGCTTTTTTGTGGAAAATGACTACAATTAGGTATACATAAGCGGCGTTCATTTATGTTCACCACAGCCATTGTTAAAAGTAAAGTGAAAGTCGCGAAACAGTGGCCACGCCATCTAGTCCCTTTTAGGCCCCATCATGCACGTAAGTAACAGCCATTTTCTGTGTCATGGCCTCTCTGCCCACTGCCAATAGCCTATGATTGTTCAAAATTGGTTCTCTTTGGGTCATTCTCTGTTCACAAATAAGCATAAAGTCGCAATACTCTATTTAGTTTTTGCAGATAGTGAAGGATAGGTAGTGCACACTTTTGTCCCCTTTGTAACCCGTCATGCCTATCTCTGCCCCGTTTGTTGCTAGTTGGTTCAACCCGGACCGTTTATTAGAGGTAGATCGTCCGACTCCACCGGAGGACCCCCCTAATAAAAAGGACATATATATAAAATGCGGACTATCCGCTGTATCGTGCTAGCAAACTATAACATATAAATCGTTAGAAAAAACATGAATATAGAGAGAGGAACCGAGCTCGACGCCATGATGGCTGCAAGACAGCTCGGCTCCGCCACCCACCCCGCCCAAAATAACGACAAACACTATGCAAATATTATAAATATATACAACACACCAGCAAAGTAACAGGATAAAACGTTGTATTAAATAACTATTTACATGGAACCTACTGCAACATGAAAACAACACTTCTAATTGCTTCTTAGTAGTTTAAATTCTGAAATTGAACACCCAGTACATCCAGAGGTCATGTCCGACAAGTTGTGTGGGGGGATACCTTGCTAATGCCGCCACCCCCACCACCTTCTGTAGGAAGGACTCTGGATATCCCTGCCTTGCACAAATGTCATAAGTTCTGGATGTTGAGAGCCATACTTCAGGGTCCAACAAGTTGTGTGGGGGGATGCCTTGCTAATGCCGCCACCCCCACCACCTTCTGTAGGAAGGACTCTGGATATACTTGGTCCCTGAGAGGCTTCGATGTCCCTGCCTTGCACAAATGTCATAAGTTCTGAATGTTGAGTGCCATACTTCAGGGTCCAAGAAACGCGGACTCGGAGGGGGCGCTTGGCTCCTGCCCCCTCCCCAAGTCTTGTTCCCCTGGTATGGCCTGAGATCGCCCACGACATAGGCGGCCGGCTCCCGGGGTCAGGCGGAACTTCTTGCCTTTTGATGCCTCTTCCATTCTGGACCTTGTCCCACAATCCGTTTGACCTGAAGACACGTCCTGCGGTGCCCTGGTCCAACCATCACATTTACACCGTCTCACCCGCCATCCGGCTGAATTGCACCCACTCTTCCAATACAGCGACAGGCGGCTGCCACGGAGCTCAGGAAATGGCGGTCGGCTCCACAGACTTGGGCCTGGCCTGCAAGGATGGCTCTGGGCAACCCTGGAACTCGGACGCTTGACTGCTAGGGCATGAGCCCCATTCCCAAAAGCGTCCCGTCAGCCTTGAAGATTCTACAAGAGTCACCGAGGCCCCCGACTCCTGCAGACTTCCGGTGGGGACCGACTGCCATGATTGCTCGCGGAATGGCCACGACGTAGCCACGAGGTGCTCTCATGCTGACTCCAGCTTCAGTCTGAAACATCCAGAAACACTGTAGACTACCAATTCGATCAGTTCCGGTGGAGCCCCAACGACGTATCGCGTTCTTGCGTAATCCGTCATATGACGCACCGCGTTAGTGCACCCGGAAGTGGTCCGCTGCGCGAGGCGCGAAGCGCAGCTTCCCGGAAGCAATGCGGAGCGCGTAACGTAAGCAATTACATTTCAGTTGGTTCTCCCTCACAATATTTTCAATGTCACATAAAACTCACCCATCACCCACTGCCATCTCTGGCTGTTTCCATGGTAACACCTCATTCTGCACCTGGCTTAAGGCACAGGTCAAAAGTTCATATCTCAACGTTCTACAGCAAAGTAACAACACTGTTTTCCCTCCAGAAACACCTGCCAATCCACAGCTCTGTTACATGTCTTTTTTTTCACACCCAATAGTACTTTTCGTTTAACATAAACATTAACATGCAACGTACTGTTCAATCTCCACTTCTTACAATCAACCAATCATTTTTATTTTTTAAACCACACCCAGCCTCTTCCTTTTTCTTTATTTAGAATTTCAACTTCTAACTACCATTCCACTTCCAGAACCGATCGGAGGACGACTACAAATCCCTTGAAAATGAAGGTCTGGCTAATAGGACACAGTTATATTCACTGGAGTGAAAAATATGCAGTAAGCAGACGAATTTGCAACCTCAGCTTACCAAATGTACACATAACATGGATTTCCAAAAGAGGATTGAAATGTCACCAATTGATTCCATTGGTGAAAACTTTTATGCATCTCCCAGAACCAGACCTTATAATTGTGCACTGTGGTGGAAACGATCTAGGCACAATCACTGGGGTAGGTCTGGAAATGCTTCTAAAAGGGATTGGTGTCAGTACAACGCGATGTATTACAACGCGTTCCGTTACAACGCGTTTTTTACATCGCAAATACCATTACAATGCATGCCATTACAACGCATGGCATTACATAGCAGATACTTTTACAACGCATGGCATTACATCGTAAGTATAGGTAAGTATATCTTTTTTAAAAAAAATGTAATAAAGTTAATTAAATTAATTTAAAATAATAAAAATAATATAACATTTTTAAAACAGTAATTAATTTAATTATAGTAATTTAATTAATATTAAAATTGATATTAATGTAATATATTTAAAATAATATAATTAATGATATATAAAAAATTTATAAATAGAAAATAATATAATGTAATTAATAACAATAAATATAATTAAAATTTAATTAAGTTATAAATAATACATAATATAATTATATTTAATAAAATTAAAAGAATTTAATTAATTAAACATTTTTAAATAATATAATTTAATTATAATCGTTTATTAATACAATTAAATTAATAATTGTAAATATGGTTATTATTTTAATTAAATTAAATAAAATTAATTTAATTAATTTAATTTATATAAAGTCGTAATACCCCTGTACCCCAAAAAACAAACCCAGCCCTAAAACCTAAAAACACCCCTGTACCCCAAAACCCAAACCCAGCCCTAAAACCTAAAAACACCCCTGTACCCCAAAACCCAAACCCTGCCCTAAAACCTAAAAACACCCCTGTACCCCAAAACCCAAACCCTGCCCTAAAACCTAAAAACACCCCTGTACCCCAAAACCCAAACCCTGCCCTAAAACCTAAAAACACCCCTGTACCCCAAAACCCAAACCCTGCCCTAAAACCTAAAAACACCCCTGTACCCCAAAACCCAAACCCTGCCCTAAAACCTAAAAACACCCCTGTACCCCAAAACCCAAACCCTGCCCTAAAACCTAAAAACACCCCTGTACCCCAAAACCCAAACCCAGCCCTAAAACCTAAAAACACCCCTGTACCCCAAAACCCAAACCCTGCCCTAAAACCTAAAAACACCCCTGTACCCCAAAACCCAAACCCTGCCCTAAAACCTAAAAACACCCCTGTACCCCAAAACCCAAACACTGCCCTAAAACCTAAAACCACCCCTGTACCCCAAAACCCAAACACTGCCCTAAAACCTAAAAACACCCCTGTACCCCAAAACCCAAACACTGCCCTAAAACCTAAAAATACCCAAACACCCCAAAACATATACATCAGTACCCCAAAACATATACTCCTATACTCATACTTATTTTAAAAAATACTTAAATTAATATATTTAATTTATAATATTTAAAAACGAAATAAATATTTTTAAATAATTAATAATAATTAAATCAATTATAAAATATTAAATAAAAACAAAAAAAAAAATTAAATACTTACCAATACTTACGATGTAATGCCATGCGTTGTAATAGCATCTGCTATGTAATGCCATGCGTTGTAATGGCATGCATTGTAATGGTATTTGCGATGTAAAAATCGCGTTGTAACGGAACGCGTTGTAAAAGATGCGTTGTAGCGGTAACACACCTTCTAAAAGACACCTTTCGACAATTGATGACACTTTTTCCTCGATCTGCCTTGGTATATTCCAATATATGCCAAAGACAGAAATGGAATTGGTCCAATCACCATTGTGCACAATTTGAGAAAGCAAGGAGACATGTAAATAAATCTGTTTCTGCGTTCCTCAGAGATTATAGCATGGGTTCTATTTACCACAACAACTTGCGATACCACATGCAAGACGTCTATAGGAGAGACGGTGTTCATTTCACGAATGAGGGAAACAGAATCTTCCTCTGCAACATCAGGCTCTGCATCGGTACTTACTTATAAATGCAGAAAACACTCAATTAACACAACAGCTCTTTTCAGAGCCACCTTATATCTAAGCACTCAAACTTCTGATTTATCTCCATTTTCACACTCTTGTAAAAAGGTGTGCGCGACCGAGTGCGCGCACCACGCAACTTTAAAAAAAAAATATATATATATATTTTCGCCTTTAAGGGCCTTACTGCACACCCTGAGAAAACCTACGCAGCAAAACAATCTCTACCTTCTCCCCTTTCCATATTCCAACGCTTTGAAATCAACAATATATTTACTCGCAATGACAAAATGGCGGTCAACACTTCCTGATTTCCTTCGAATCGAACGTTAACAGACGTCACGCAACAAAGTTCCGCTCGCGCGCGCAGCCGTTTGGGTGCGCGCACGTGTGCGCGCTTATAGATATATAATTGACTTTAACTTCAATTTCCTCAGCAACTACTGAACGGATTTACACCATTCCAAAAAAAGCGTAATCTGCGAGCCGGACTGTACAGTTTTGCCAAATTTCTTATAAATCCATTCACCCGTTCGACCTGTAGCCGAGTCTAAAGGTCCTATGGAAAATAACATGGAGAAAACACGTTTTGGGACCCCCCTTTTATCTCAGCCCCCACTTGACCAATCCCCCCCAAACTTTTAGGGAAGGAGCGCAGCGGACCGACCCATCTTCTTTGAGAAATTCGCTAAGATTCTTCAACCAGGGCCAAAGTTATTCCAAATAGAATGTTGAGGATTTCCTATGGAAACTAGGTCCTAACTATAACTACCTACTGGCGACCGCCAGTAGGTAATATACATATATATATATATATATATATATACATACACATATACATATACATATATATATATATACTCACACATATATATATATATATATATATATATATATATATATAACAAAGGCTCAGGTCCACCATAAGCGTATTCAGCACTCTGGAGTGGGTGCGGTCACGGCGTGGTGGTGGATCGACGGTTATGATTCCAGCTCACACCTCCAATAAAGAAGACGCTGCTCTCACGGATGATGACAAACTCAGTAGTTTATTTACCCAGAGTTTACAAAAGCAGGATGCGTTTCAGCTCGCGCCATATGCGACTTCCATGTTTACTGATAACAACGCCTTTTTTATACAATTGCGCATGTGCAAATGCGTACTAATCATAAACACTGAAAACAGACTAAATTTTTCATTACACTTCAATGTTGTTGCCATTTTAAAGTGGTTCCTATGCCTACTGATTTTACACAATTCATCCGCAAATCACGCCGACATAAAGTGAATAAAATCAAAATTAAAAATATATATCATATATATATATATAACATTTATCAATGTGATCAGGCTCTGAAAGAGCTTTTCATTTAAACTCATATAGTATTTTCAATGCGCACATATTAACAAACGTTTCCTTAACATAAAAGAAACATAATCAATAACCGGTTACACCGCCGCATCCAACAGATATTCAAATATAAATTAATTTATCATCATAAACAATGTTTCAGGGCTCCTTACTCCATATACTCTAATGATATCATCATTTTAAAATAATTCAAATACAATTTTTTTTAGGTGCGCTTATATATAAATAATGATATGCATAACAAATGTCAAAAATGATCAAGCTCTAATTACCACTTCATTAGCAAATGAATTCCCATTTGTGTGGGTTAAGAGTTTTTCTTCTCCTGTGGCAAGAGAAAAAGGCTTGATCAAGCTCTGAATGAGCTATCTTACATTAGATTAAACTGTTCTTTTTGTTCATGACAATTCATTTTAATGGCAAGTTAATAATTGGCAGGCAGTAAAAAGCACACATTACTTTCAACCTAAATGTACTGCTATTTTTTCTTAAACATTGAGTCCTTTAGGAACCCGTGTCTGGAGATCTATAATGAATCTGGACTCCAGTCTGCGCAATTTCAATTCTCTATTGCCCCCTCTCTCGTGTTGTGGGACATGGTCGAAACATAAAAATAGTAGCAGGTTTCTGTTGCTTGCATGTGATTGGGCGAAGTGTCTGGCAATGGGGTAGGATGGATAATTTTTATCTATGGCCCTTCATGCTCTAAAATTCGTTTTTTGGTAGGGTGAATGGTACTCCCAATATACATGAAATTGCAAGGGCATATTAGACAGTACACACAGAAAGGGGTGTTACATGTGAGAAATGTGTTTATCTTTTTCGGCTTCTCACAACCTGGTACATTATATGTTAATGTCATACAACTGTTCTTACATGCCTTGCACTTAGTGCAAGGAAAAAATCCTGGTAATTCGCTAATTTGTGGGTTCCTTGGACTAATCTCTAAATGACTTTGTACTAAATTATCCCTAAATGATTAACTTCTCCTATATGTAATTTTAGGACAGTCTGGCAGATTTCTTCCAATAATGGGATCAGTTTTGAGAATATGGCAATTGTGTTAAAAAAAAATTGAAATATTCTATGCTTCGCTAGAAAAAGTTGCAATCGCTCTGTGGTATTATTCCTCTGAGTCTTATCTCTTTGAAGGCACTTCCTGGGTATTTTGTCTACCCGGCTGAGAGTTTTATTCAATAACTCTTCAGAATATCCTCATATTCTAAATCTTTTTAAAGCTTCTTTTGCTGCCTGTTCGAAATCTAATTGCCTTGTGCAATTTCTTTTTATGCGCAAAAGTTCCCCATATGGTATGCTCTTTTTTAGAGGGGTAGGGGGGCTGCTATGTGCTGCCAAGATTGAATTTCCTGCCGTTGGCTTACAATAGAAGGATGTGCAAATTTCACCATCTGCGATAAATACCTTAAGTCTAGAAAGTTTACTTCCGTAGCACTGATTTCTCCACTAAAGTGCAAATTAGACATCATTATTATTCAGTACACCAATATACTGTTCCACCTCCTCTCTGGGTCCTTTCCACAAAACAAATAGGTCATCTAAATAACGATGCCAACCCACTATACAGGAAACCCATCTGTAGTTGTCATCAGCCCAGGCCACCTGCTTCTCCCTCCAACCCACAAATAGATTTGCGTAGCTGGGGGTGACGCAGGTGCCCATGGCCGTACCATTCAGCTTAACATACCATTGTTTTTGGAAAAGAAAGATATAATTTAAACAAAATGTAACAAACTCTATCAACATTTGGTTGTGTTCAACCAATTGGAGCGATCTGCCCCTCAAAAAGTGTCCAATCGTTTGTATTCCTTGAGTTTGATCTATGCATGTGTATAGGTTTGTTATATCCAACACCATCATCAACATATCAGGTTCCCAACTTATTTTTGAGATTATTCTGATTAAATCTGTTGTATCTCATACATGAGATGACAGGGTTTTGACAAAGGGGTTCAGGAAAACATCAATGAATTGTGACATATGTTCTGTAAGGCTGCCTGTGGAGGAAATGATCGGTCGACCCGGGGGTTTTGTTGGCATCTTTGTGTATTTTCAGAAGGTGATAAAATGTCGGACTCACTGGATGTGCTCATTTCAAAAACCGTGTCTCCACTTGATCAAGCATCCCCAGACTGGACCATTTTTGTATAATTTCATAATAATCAATGATACTCTTATTGTATCTTTCTTTCGTTATTTTTGCGTAGCATGCTTTATCCGGTAGCTGTCGCAATGCTTCCATGATATAGTATTCGTTGGTCACTAAAACAATGTTGCCCCCCCTTGTCAGATGGTTTAGATATAATATTGGGATCCTGTTGAATTCCTATAAATCCTTTTCTCTGTTCACTGGAAAAATTTGCTTTAACATGATTGGCTCTGATGCTTTTTAATTTGTTTCTCCTTATTTGTTGCAAATAGTTTTTTACTGCATCCTCAAAAACATTGATGGTATCGAACGGCATATTCAGAACAAAGGTTTATTTTACTATGAAGCCAGATTTAATTTTTTTGCTCAATTCCAAAGCTTTCAATATCTATTACTTGTGTTCCAGAAGTGGACTCTTGATCCGCTAATATGCAAAGGAGATACAGATCGTCTCCTGTTAAGATATCTGTGGCTATTTGTGTAGTTTCTGAGGATGCATTTAGTAGATGTTGTTCATAGTGTTTTCGCAGTTTAAAGAATTTATATAACTTCAATTTCTTTGTGAACAGATAGAGATCAATCCGGAATTGGGTGTACTCAAACTTTTGTGTGGGGCAAAACGTTAATCCTTTCTTTAATGTTGTTTCTTCAAACTTGGTGAGTTTCCTGGGTATTAAGGAATAGTCAGCTCCACCACCTCATCTATTTCCTGAAGCCTCTCTTGCTTCTTGTCTGTGAAGCTATGCCCGTACTTGTTGTAGCCTCCTCGCCTTGTTTTTCTTTTCTTTGTTGGTTTTTGCGTTCCAGGGGTTTGCCTCATCCTCCCATTTCCCACGTCTGTATTAGTAATTGAAATTCCTCATGAAAAAGGGAACGTGGAGGATTTTGATCCTCACCCTCTTATGATTGCTCATTATCCGTAGTGATGTCTGATTCAGAAGTTTCTTGTTGTTCTATGGTTTTATGTGTCACATTATTCCTAAGAGCTCTTCTTGGGGTATCGTATTTACGTGCAAATGTCAACACGTGTCCTTGTTCATAATCATGTGCTTCCCGGTTAAACTAAGTATGTTTTTGTTGTTTTATTTATTCCTCGTACGCTATAAGGAATTTTTTCATCCTTTCACAAAGTTTTGGCATCCTGTTCAGTGAGGATTACTGTTTTCCAAATCCTCAATTTCCTTGAGGCACTTATCTCTATCGCTTCAGGTGAATTTGATAAGCATTTTTAGCATGCCCACAGACGATTCCGTTGTATATGCTGCCCACTCATCCAATAATTTGAGGTCCGGGTTCTCATAGGCGGGAACAGTATATATGCATAAACCGCATCGAGTGCGGTTTACCTCTATGTAATTTTGAGGAGATGTTGCCTCCCATCACTTTGGGATCTCTCGCTCATAGAGTCTCTCCAATTTCCCAAATCTCGCCTTTAGTCCTCCATGTGGGCTAGATGTTGTGCCTGTTACACGCTCCTCATTTGTTTTACCGCATTTAAATATGTCCACTGCCGCTTCTTGGCATGCCGCATTGGTAAACATGGTATAAATTAAAGGAATTTGAATACGATGTTTACTTTCCATTCAAATATCCCACATCATCCTCGCTCCAACAGCATAATAATACAATCACTGAAGAAATGGCAAGTTGTCTCGAACGGGGCATTTGGATATGGTGTTGATTATGTTTCTTTTATGTTACGGGAACATTTGTTAATATGTGCGCATTTAAAATACTATATAACTTTCAATGAATAGCTCATTCAGAGCCTGATCACATTGATAAATGTGATTTATATGATATATATTTTTTATTTTAATTTTATTGACTTTATGTCGGCGTAAGTGATTTGCGGATGAATTGTGTAAAATCAACAGGCATTGGAACCACTTTAAAATGGCGACAACATTGAAGTATGATGAGAAATTTAGTCTGTTTTCATTGTGCATGACTAGTACGCGTTTGCACATGTGCAACTGTATAAAAAAATTGCGTTATCAGTAAGCATGGTAGTCGAAAAAAGCGCGAGCTGAAATGCGTCCTGCTTTTGTGAACTCGAGGTAAATAAACTACAGAGTTTGTCATCATCCGTGAGTGCTGCGTCTTCTTTATTGGAAGTGTGAGCTGAATTTTATATATATATATTGTAAATTTTGCATTATTATTTGACACTGGAGTTAATAATTTGAAACTTTGGACTTATTAACATTGTTTGCCCACTGGGGCTGGAATGTAAAATATAAAAACATAGAGGATGATATTTCTGCATTTATGTTGAATTTATGAAATGGATGCCCAAACCAGGTATCATTTTGCTTATATGTTTATATGTGACATAATGACCTGTTCCTATGGATTTAGAACAGACCAGTATCAACTCTAATAACATTCTAATATGGCTGCCATTCTAACGAAGCCCTGGATGTGGTGCAGTAGTCCTTTGTTGAGGTTTATGTTATTGTGATGCTGTCACTTTCTTTGTGTATATATACATTATTGAAAACGAACAAAAATTACCCATGATAAAGGAGCTTTATATATATCCAACTGAAACAGGAACCAACTTTAAACGGAGACCACAGGAGGTTGAAATTATGAAGCTCTTTATTCAGGAGACAGCAGCTTGCTCGCAGACCCTCTTCAGGCAAACACAACCTGGAGTAAAACGCCGGACGCGTTTCGAGAGTAAATCTCTTCTTCAGCGGCGTGAGTTCCATTAAGAAGTGACAAGCACGTTTCACCTGTGCACATAATATTCACATATCCCCGCCCAGGTAGGCGTGGCCGCCACAAGCCTTCTGGGATATGTAGTGCCAGGATATTGTTCCCATGTGGGCGCGTTGTCATCTCAAAAGGTGAGGAAATTAAACCCATGTGGGCTGGTGTGCAGTCAAGTAAAAGTCTCTGCTCTGCTTTGTAGATGCTGTCTCAAGCTGCAAAGGGGCACTTTCCTGTAAAGCGCCGAGTTTGCGCCTCCTTCCACGTTCGCACACATGTGGTGTCAAAATGGACTCGCTGCAGCGGTAGGTCTCAGTTCACGACTTTGGCAAGCCGTAATAAATCCAACCGAAACAGGAACCAACTTTAAACGGAGACCACAGGAGGTTGAAATTATGAAGCTCTTTATTCAGGAGACAGCAGCTTGCTCGCAGACCCTCTTCAGACAAACACAACCTGGAGTAAAACGCCGGACGCGTTTCGAGAGTAAATCTCTTCTTCAGCGGCGTGAGTTCCATTAAGAAGTGACAAGCACGTTTCACCTGTGCACATAATATTCACATATCCCCGCCCAGGTAGGCGTGGCAGCCACAAGCCTTCTGGGATATGTAGTGCCAGGATATTGTTCCCATGTGGGCGTGTTGTCATCTCAAAAGGTGAGGAAATTAAACCCATGTGGGCTGGTATGCAGTCAAGTAAAAGTCTCTGCTCTGCTTTGTAGATGCTGTCTCAAGCTGCAAAGGGGCACTTTCCTGTAAAGCGCCGAGTTTGCGCCTCCTTCCACGTTCGCACACATGTGGTGTCAAAATGGACCCGCTGCGGCGGTAGGTCTCAGTTCACGACTTTGGCAAGCCGTAAAAAATCCAACCGAAACAGGAACCCACTTTAAACGGAGACCACAGGAGGTTGAAATTATGAAGCTCTTTATTCAGGAGACAGCAGCTTGCTCGCAGACCCTCTTCAGGCAAACACAACCTGGAGTAAAACGCCGGACGCGTTTCGAGAGTAAATCTCTTCTTCAGCGGCGTGAGTTCCATTAAGAAGTGACAAGCACGTTTCACCTGTGCACATAATATTCACATATCCCCGCCCAGGTAGGCGTGGCAGCCAAAAGCCTTCTGGGATATGTAGTGCCAGGATATTGTTCCCATGTGGGCGCGTTGTCATCTCAAAAGGTGAGGAAATTAAACCCATGTGGGCTGGTATGCAGTCAAGTAAAAGTCTCTGCTCTGCTTTGTAGATGCTGTCTCAAGCTGCAAAGGGGCACTTTCCTGTAACACAGACCGGAGGGTCGGATGAAGCGGTGAGCCCTCCCGAAGCGCTTGCGCAATTTGCTCTACTATATATATATATATATATATATATATATATATATATATATATATATATATATATATATATATATATATATATATATATATATATATATCACATTTTTTTTTTTTTTTAATAATTATTTTTATTATGAAAAAGAAACAAACAAAACATTGGCATCAGGTGATCAACATATAACAGCATTGCAGGGTTTAAATTGTCATTCGTACAGAATCATAAAGTACAATGTATAGAAATGTTGGGATCACGGGGAGTCCCGAGTGTCAACTTCCCCTTGTCTTGTCAGGGGTGTACACAAGTCACCACAATGGCTATTCCAGGCCCCCCAAAATCTTCACCCACTTCTCCGGGCAGCCCCTTGCCACATATACTGCACTTTTCCTAAACATACACCAGTCTAGATCCTTGGCCCACTTGGTATGCTGAGGCGACTGGCTGGCTCCCAACAATTGAGCAATATTACGCTTCGCCAACATGTACGCCAATGTCACCCACTGTTTCTGATATCCATTCAAATCCGTGGGTTCCCACACATTCAATATACATCTCTGGGCCTCTGGTCGTATCTCCTCCCCCAGTACCTCTCCGATCACATCATGTATATTCGTCCAGTAGTTCTCTGTCTTTTCACAGTGCTATAGGATATGCATGAAAGTGCCCAGTTCTCCACAACTCCTCCTACAGTTTCCGCTCACCGCTCGTCCCATGTGCACTAATCTCGGCCCTGTGATATATGATCTATGTAGGATCTTAAATTGCACCAACCTAAGCCTCATCTGAATCGCAACCACTTTGGGAGATGAAACAGCATCTACCCAATCTTCATCATCTAACTCTAAACCATCCGCTTCCCACGCTGTTCTAATATTCCCTAGCGGGTCTTCCATATTGTTTACAAGCTTCCTATATATTAGGAAGATGGTTTTTTCAGGGATATGACCGTCAAGCACACGATATTCAAGGGGAGAAGCCTCCGGAAGCTCCGTGCCTCTAGGTATGTGGGCGAGAAGGGTGTGCCTAATCTGTCGATATCGAAAGTGTTCCCTGTCATGTAGACTGTATTGCTTTTGAAGAGACTCGAAAGTCTGCATATCGCTCTTCCCCCACACATCTTTAATCTGACTAATTCCAATGAGGTCCTATTTACCGAACCCTTTAGACTTCCACAAGCTTCCAAGTTTCTCTGAGCTAAACAGAGGGGTGGCCATTGTCATTCTCCCCTCCCAACCCAAACTCTTGGTAGCCACATGCCAGACATGTACCGCATATGTCAGCAGGCCCGCCAAAGTGAATCTCCTGGGCTTGGCATACAAGGCTTTAATGATGTCTCCACCTGGTGCCTGCCCCTGGTCCATAGCATAACCTGGGTCCCCCGGAGGACTTTAAACCATCTGATTCACCACCGCCAGATGCGAGGCCCAGTAATATTTCTTCAAGTCCAGGAGACCAATACCCCCATCGTACCACGGGAGAGTCAGCTTGACAAAAGCAATGCGGGGCCTGCCATCCCAGAGGAGTTGTCGCTGGAGTGCCTCAATCTCCCCGAAGTAAGTAACAGGGACTGGATCCATCCTATTTTGGAGCACGTAAATGAACCGGGGCAGGGCCATCATCTTAAACAATACCGCCCTCCCCAGTAGCGACAAGTGGAGAGCCCTCCAACGTTCCACATCTTTCCTGAGCCGGCTCAAGGGGGTTCCAAGTTATTAGCATATCTCACTTTTGAGTCCAGTGTTATATACATACCAAGGTATCTAAATCCCACTAACTCAATCTTTATAGGGCAGGAGTGTGGGACCACAGACGGTTCACCCGATATCACCAATAATACCGATTTTGCCCAATTTATAGCAAACCCAGAGTATCAACCAAATATGGCCAGGATATCTAGGATATTAATCAGGGACGCCCTCGGGTTAGTGAGATATAACAGGATGTCATCCGCATAAAGGGAAATTTTATCCCTTCACTCTGATGTCCACCTCAAGCCACGTATCGACCGGTCCCACCGGACCCAAGCCGCCAAAGGCTCCAACGCCAGAGCAAAGAGAAGTGGGGACAACGGGCATCCCTGTCTCGTGCCCCTCTCAAGCTCAAAGTCAGCCGATTTACAATTGTTAACGATCACTCTGGCCAAAGGAGCAGCATATAACAGTCGAACCCACCCAATAAACTTGGAGCCAAAGCCCATCTTAGCCAAAACCGCAAATAAATAAGCCCATTCAACTCTATCAAATGCCATAGTGGCATCCAGGAACACCAAAACCGCTGGTTCCAGTATATTCCGGGATCCATCCAGAACCCAGTGAAGTCTCCGCAAGTTCAGGGCTGTATTTCGACGCGGCATGAAGCCAGATTGATCAGGGTGTATCAGAGCTGTAATGACCTTGACCAGTCTCAGTAATTTCGCTAAAATCTTGGGCTCTGCATTGAGAAGCGAGATGGGCCAATACGAGGAAGGGGAAGTCCGAGTCCTGCCTGCCTTATGAATTACCACAATATTCGCCACCCGTTGGTCGTATGGAAGTTGTCCCAGCTCTTTACTTTCTAAAAACATAGTTCGTATATGGAAGCAATTCTATGGGCGTTCAATTTATATAACTCTATAGGCAGCCCGTTAGGACCAGTTGCCTTCCCAGATTTTATATTTCTAATTGCTTGCGCGATTTCATCATCTGTAATGGGGGAGTCTAAATATTTCCTATGGTCCTCTGAGAGATTCGGCATGGCTATATCTATAATTATTTCACCATTTTCGGTCTCGGTAAAGTCGTTCGCTGAGGTATATACTTCTTTATAATACTTAGAAAAGGCGTCCGCCACTCCCTGTGGATCCGTAATTCTATCAGGTCCCGACCCTTCTAACTCAGGCAACAAACGAGAGGCCTGCTCTCCATGTTCTAACCAGGCGATTAACTTACCGGCCCTATTTTTATTTGTTTTCTAAACCCACGTGCGAGCATTACAATAGATGCCTCATTAGGAGAACCCTGGTAATCTTGCCACTAACTACTCCTCCACCCACTACAGGTAACAGTACATAGGGGAAAGGTGAACTTCGGGGGAGGGGAGGCAGGGGAGGTGGTTCTGGCCATTCTGGGGGAATGGGAGAAGTGTGGAGGTACTGAAGGTACTGAAGGATTAGAAGCAGGAAACCGAGTGTCCGATTAGAAATTAGGAATCAATGGGGAATCAGTAATTATTTATTATGAGGGAGTGAGCAGTTCTTTATATAGTGCAAACTAACGTTTGAAGGCTTTATGGCACTAAAAGAATCATCGTGAGATGCACCCTTTGAAAAAAAAGTGGAAGGGTTTTAATTTTGGTTTTGTCAAAGGGAAGTAGTGAGGGCATTCCAAAAGAGAAGCTACAACAGAGACTGATCTACTCCCTGTTCAAGTCTTCGCAACACAAGACACAACACAAGACCCTAAAAAGGGATCACTTTTCGGATCTCATAAGTATTCTTCTCTCGACAGGGAGCCAGTTAAGGCACTGCCAAGCATCTGAGACTGTGGTAAATTTACCTATTAAAAAATTGAGATGCCTGCAAAATTCTGGATGTGCTGAAGATGAAAATCGCTCTATTTGCAAGACTCCTATAGTAAGCGCCTGAGTAGTCAGACGTGAACTGCATTTGCCAGCACTGCCTCTAGATTACTCTGAATAAAAGAAAATATTTTGCACCGAATCTATATGTGTAGGAAAAAAGCAGACACTGACTACTGTATTGATCTGAGGCATAAGACTGAGCTCCTTATCCAGGGCAAATCCTAGGGTCTTATATTTTTCTGCCATCACCAGTGAAGAACCAAGGGGCTCCAACAATAACAAAGAAGTCTAAGGATTGTTCTCACCAAAAGCAATCCCTTCAGCCTCTGAGTTGTTCAATCTAAAGGCCAGACTGCCACAGGTATACATAAAAACCTTCCTGTATTTCAGCCACAGGGTTATCAAACCGCAGAATAATCTGTTTATAATACATGGGATTCTGTAATCCCTGTATAAACAGCAGTCTCTAATTTCTTTATAATCGGTGACTTGTGGCGCACCCATTCACTGATTATAAAGAAAAGACACCAGAACTCGACTATTTTAAGTTATTACGATTGAGTTATGACATCACAATGCATGCAACTAAGGCCAGCAACAGGTGAAAGGCAGGTCAGGGAACACAATTGAAGCAGCTGTTTAAAGCAACTAAAACGCAATGTTCTTTTTTCTGCTACATTTCTTCTTAGATAGAGAAAAGCTAGAATCTTTCGGCGTCTTTATACACATTCTGAGCTATTGCAGTTTTCTTTTTTTTTTAAATGTACTTATATTAAGCTGTTTCTAATATCTATTTGCAAAAAATAGCTAACATGTTTTGATGCGTTTTATTGAGCACTTCAGGTTTTATTTTTATTCTCCATGTTTGCAAACATGCTCATTCTTTCTTGTGAAAGAGCTATGCATTAAGGTTTTAAGTGGTACGTGGGAAAGGTGATGGTTTGATGGCTCGAGCCTGAAGCCACCCTCTGGCTCAGCTCGAGGTTCTATAGGAACCTTGAGCGAATATATGATTATACCACTATTTCAGTTACCACGCATGGCTTTACCACGCGAATTTTACCTCGCAAGTGGCTTTACCACGCTGGTATTTACAACGTAGCATTTTACTACGAGTAGAAACGTCTTACCTGCACGTCTTTCTCCACGAGCCCTTACTTCCATCCTCCTTTGAAACAAGCGTCAAAACACGTATACCAAAATAAAAAAAGGACTGCTTTTTTGACGTACACGGCACGTCTTTGGGGGAGGCTCTTTCCTCTTTCTTTTAAATTTATGTTCGTTTTTTTGTTAAAGTAACCTGCTTGTTATTTTTGGGGGGGGAGACCCCCCCCAGCCCCCCTCCGAGCCCCCCCCTCCCTCTGCCCGCCCATGCCCACGCAGATCGACTTGAAGGAATACCACGTCTCCCCCCTAGCCCGTGGTAAAGACCCTGCGTGGAAGGCACCCTGCGTGGTAAGTGTCACGTGGTAAACGTGAGTAGTGGTAATGCCTTCGTGGTAAATGATGTTTCCCACCTTGAGCCCATAATGAGCCAAGCTTTCATGTGGCTTATGCCTGGCTTCCTCCCTCCGCCTAGGATGTGGCTTATGGGCAGAGCTGCAGACTGTGGACCTTGTGGAATCAGGGAAACTGCCTCGGCTCAACATCCTGGGATTCTGGACAAATCACCTGATCTCCCCATGCTTATAAACAATGCCTGTGACTGTGTGTAATGTAACTATGCTCCAATACCTTTGGGTCGAGTTTGCATTATTTTTAAAAAATGCACTATGAGGGTAAAATAAAGCCTTGACATAAGGGAGGAGAAATAGATCTCCATTCAGTGGTTGGTTTGTACTAAATGAAACCAGAAAACCTGGATAATTCATGGCTCATTTGCTTACATTTTACAATCTTGGGCAAATATTTTAGTTCACAATTTTTTTTTTCTTCATTAGTACACATGAAGGAACTTTTAAATATGTGATTTCAGAGTACCAGTTGTACAAAACTCACTTTTTAATAAGTAATTCTTTCTGGAAAGCTATAATGTGTCATATTAATTTCAAACCTTCAACATGCTAAAGAAATACACTTTTCTTGAATTTTGAAAAGATTTATCATATTTTACATACTGTTTGTTGTATACTTTACATAGCAATATCTTCAGGGCTTGCCTTGTGCACAGTCTCTGAGATCCAAGCCAGACTTTTCGCCCGGCTCTGACTTTTAATTTGTAGGCTCGCCTACCTCTAGGTCTAAGTATTATATGTGATAAAGTACCTTCTGGCGTACATGATAAGTATATTGCAAGTCAACTCGGAATTCCACAACCATATATGAAACTCCTCGGTAGCTTGCAATATCCTTATAATGTATGGCAGGGGTTAATTTCTCCCTTAATTCATCATAATATTTAATGATTTCAAAGCCAAGACCTCTGAGAGTTTTGGCTCGGATGATTCACTCAGAAATGTCATCTCCTTTCACTTTTGTTACCACCCTCTTCAGAATTACCAAGGACCATAGATGCTGGAAGTAAGTGTACGGGGGTGCTGCAGCACACAGGAGTTCAGAAAGTGAATGAGCAATAAAGAGGCCCTTAAATCTTGTTTTTATTTTGTCACATTTGTTTTACACTCAAATACAGAGATCAAGTGTCAGGCTCTGCCATCTGGCAAATTGCTGCTTATTCTGTTAAAATGGAGATTGAGGTTTACTTTCCCTTTACATCTCTGACTGCAAAGTGAGTGCTTTTTTGTAAAGTGAACTATGTGACAATCTTGCTGAGTACAAGGAGTGTGAAAAGAAAGACTGTAGGATGTCAATTTTTCTCTTACACACAACAACATTTAAATACCTGTAAATTAACTGTACACATATTAAAAAAATATATCTGCTATTAGGAAAGCCAACTAGGTACATTTGTTTTGTAATTTTGAATTGTGATAGAAACACAGATTCTAATAGGATAAAACAAATCAAGAAACTTTTTTTGGGTATGCAAAAAAGAAAAATATTTTCTGAAAGCAGATTTCCACATAATATTGTTTGTGCACTATAATTTTGTCAGTAAAACTGCATGTCTGTGCCAATTTAGTGGCCATTTCAATGAAAAATGTGCTGACTGTAAACGACAGTGAGCTACCACAACAGGCTTTAGTAATACATTTGCAATAGTGTGCTCAAAAATGTACAACAAATTAAATACTACACCCAAAACACATTATCGGCTCATTTCACACACTTTGTTGCTCATTGTTTGACACTTGGATTTTTCACAGTCCCTATGACTTCAGTGATGTAACAGTGAATACAGCACAGCCACTCTGAAAATTGTTTAAGCACCACTGCCAAGGACCATGTAGTGGGGCCGTAAGTTAACACCCAAGAGCAATGGGTAAGTTAACACCCAAGAGCAATGGGTAAGTTAACACCCAAGAGCAATGGAGAAAACAGCCAGCCTGTGGTCAGGCTTGCCTTTAATTCAGTAACAAAAAATGGGAATCACTTTTCCGAAAATCAAGATCAAGATATTAGTATATAAAATCGTATGTATATTAAGCCAGACCGAAAAAGGAGAGGAAAAAAGACTATAGGAATACATCCCTTTGTGATTTGGCGAGATCCAGCCTGCCTCCACTAAAAGCCAAACTCAACGGGGCTGCAAGACTCGTCACCAGCTCAAAAAAGAACAACCACATCACCCCTGACCTAAAGGCACTGCACTGGCTCCCTTATGAGGCAAGATCACAGCTACAAATTGCCTGCGTGACACACAACGCCCTGCACCTCAACACACCAAAGTATCTAGCCAATAAACTGGAATTATCAGGAGGTAGCAAAACTTTGAGAAGCACTAACACCTTGCTATTGAAACCACATAAAGTTTGGAAAAATAAAACCTACAAGCGCACCTTCTCAGGCCTAGCACCTAGGATCTGGAACTCCCTGCCCTAAGCAATCAGAATGAACCCTTCAATCTTCTCAAAAAGAAGTCAAACTACTTCTAATGAACAAAACTCTCCATTGATCCCAGGTCTAGAACAAGATGCGTTCCACTCATACTCTGTTCTCCTTCCAGGATCCGTGAATAATGAACGCCTAACGAGAATGACTAAAGCATTCCTGAATTCCAATAGACTTACAATGTTTACCGTCAACATTTACTTTCTCCTGTTAGCTACTCATATCTGTGTTCCTAGCTCTCACTTCTCTTTTTGTTGTAACAGTTGTAAAGCGCTCTGATACCCTGAGTCTAGGTCTCGTTTGTGCTATATAAAACGTTATAAATAAGTAAAAATAAATAAATAAGAGGGTTGGTCTTAATCTTTTCAACGTCTTTTATTATTCAAACATTGTTAAAACTAGTGTGACCCACAGGTTTGAAAATTTAACTAATCCAGGTCCATATTATAGAAAGTGTCCCGAGGGTGGAACAGGGTGAGTGTGCCAGGGCTTCTGCACATCTTGGGAACGTTTGTATTACAGAAGGGGTTGCAGAAGCATATAATATGATTTGTGCCAGCCCACGTAAAGCGATCCCAAGAGGGATCCCTCATTTGCATGGGTGCTTGGCTCATTCAAAGAGAAAAAACTTTGCCTCTGCACCAGTGGAGTATTTTGGAAGCGGGTGCAGAGGAAAAGAAGCTGTCACAGAGTACACTGACTGTGTGCCACTTATGAGATGACATACAGTTAATGCACACCATAAGGATGCCCCCTGAAAGCAGGCCCTCAAAGCAAAACAAGAATACAACCTTGACTAAAATCAAAAATCAGCTAGAAGGATGGTCCCCTCGCTTCATCACTGGTGGGGAAGAGTTGAGACCATCAAGATGATGATCTCACCACTGGTGAACTACCTGATAACCATGCTGCCCCTAACTCTTACTCAAGACTTCTATCACAAGCTAGACAATACACTCACCACCTTCCTATGGAAAGGGAAGAAGGCGCAGATCAGCATTAAAAAACTACGCCTAGACAAATCATTAGGGGGGGTTAACCTCCCGGACTTTAAACAATATGAAACCGCTTTCATGGCAAAGCAGGGCTCCCACTGGCTAGCCCCCACGGCAGACTACACTCCTGTCTGGCTGGAGGTTGAACAAGCTATTCTAGGAGGCATCGCCCCTGCTGCTGCCCTCTCTACCAATTTGAACATATTAATCTGCTCTAAACCAATTTTCCGAAATACAAAAGCAGCCCTCCTTAGAATCAATACATTTCTCGAACATAGCATTCGTCGCTCGGGATGGGAGTCCTTATGGCATAAGCATTCTGTACTTCACAAGGGTAAGCCACTGTACAATCCACACTGGATAAAAAAAAGCATCTTCTTCCCACACCAACTATTCAAAGGGTCATACTCTGTCCCGTTCAATGATCTTCAATCCATTTACAATCTCGAACCAATAGAGTTCTATACCTTTTTAAACATAAAGGCGGCAATCACTAGAGCAAAGTTTTCACTAACACTACCATCTCTCCTGTTGTACCTCTCTAGATTAAACAACATGGGCAACCAGGTATCCTCTCTATACAAACTCTTATGCCCCCAACATTCCAGCCTAACCTCACCGCTCACACAGTTCTGGTCCTCACTTTCCTCTTTACCGATTCAGAGGCGGAATGGGCCAAAACCTGGGAATCCTGTATGCTTCACAAAATTAGCCCTACCTTATCCCAGACCAAATTTTGGCTCCTTCATAAAGCCTTTTGGACACCGGCGCGTCTCTTTGCTCACAACATAAGCCCAGACGCCTTTTGCTGGAACTGTAAACGGGCCGAAGGTGACTCAGCACACCTCATTCTCCATTGCGACTGTGTGGTCCCCTTTTGGGACAAGATCTTTGAGTTCATTAGTAAAGTCTTCCCCATCTCCCCGTCCAGAGAACTGCCCTATCTGGTCTTCGGCTTTTTACAAGCTCCCTCCCTTAATGCCGTTGACAGGGCACTACTGGATCTTTTGCTCATGGCCGCGGTCAAGGTAGTCCTAAACAACTGGAAGGACAAGAGCAAAGCAAACTTTGCCTGCTGGCTCAATTGGGTAATGAACCTTCGAGGAGCTGATAACATAGCTCTCCAACAGTCGCCATGTCGCCCTCCTAGGAGACGTATGTGGTCTGCCCTTGATAGCTATTTCACCACCCATAAACCGCCTTAGCTCTCTTTATCCCCCCTACACAATTAGGCCACACTGACACTGCTGGGTATCGTGTGTTTGACGTTATTTCACTAGTTTTGTGTAATCGTGAACCTGGGCTCCACTCTCATGACATTATTGATACTACTGTATACTGTCTGCTATTCACTTTTGTGGTGAGTTAATTCACTATCCAATGTTGAAGGTAGATACATGCACCTTCATAGATGCTATCTGAATGTACTTGTGAGTTAATCCCTTACAACTTCAGGCCTGCTCCTGTGTTTGCTTCACATATGTATCTTTCTGAATTATTTTATACTACTCTACTCTTTTTCACTATTGTAATGTACTATTTGTATTATTATTTGATACTGAAACTCCCAATAAAATATTTTGAAATGAAAAAACAGCATAACCCTGCAGGAGAGGGAAGGAGAGCTCTGTCCCTCTAAAAAGGCAAGCTGTGTTGCCACCTGCAAAATGAAATGAAATGTAATAGGATGAACTTATCAGGTCTGTGCCCTTTTCCACGTGCACTACGGCACAGACCAGGACAGTGCATCCTCAACATATTGCAGCCCCTGGTGCTCATGATAATTAATTACTTCTAAGAATAATTTAAAACCCATCTACGCCTGGTTGCAGTTTTACAGAAGAATTGCATAGTCACCAAAACTCCTGACAGGCGTTTTAAAATAAATTGCTCATATTGCTAACTCAGCATGTGGGCTGAGAACACCTCCAGACAAAACCAAACCTGTATGGTTTATAGTACAGTAAACACATCCATGCCTCACTCACATTAGCTGGGCAGCATACTGAACGACTAGTTTGACCCATTTGAGCTATTGCAGGTCTCTGTTGATTGGTCAGACCATTAACTCCTTACGATCACCCTGTAAGATCTTCCTCTGTGGAGCCACAACAATACAAGTAGGGTATTGTAGCATGGGATAAAGTAGGCAAGGTGTGGCAGTCACTGGGACAGCATCATGGACTCCCCATCCAATCCCCACGCTGCTCTAAAGCAGGAGAGCAGCGTAGGGATTGGCCTGAGTGGATTATCGCTCGCTCAGGCACAGAGAGCCTGTGCTGTTTCTCCATCCGGCTGTGCAATACAGCTGAGTTGGAGAAACCTAAGTGCACATGTCAGTTTGGACGGCCTGAGACAGCCGGCCAAATTGACATGTGCACTTAAAAGTGCTCCACGACAACTCCTTCTCCCCCTCCCGTGACTTGGCCTGTCCCTCCCTACAACTGCTGGCTCAGCCAGGAGCTAAAAAACAGAACAAAGTAAAATATTGATTTATTTTTCAGCTACTGGCTCTGAGCCAGTGAGTGAGTGAGTGAGTGAGTGAGTACTTTCTGGTATAGCGCATGGCTACCCTAGAGCATCCCAGCGCTGTAAGACTAGAGGACGTTAAAAGACATTATTGAAATAAAAATGTCTTTAGTCGCTTCCTGAAAGCCAGATGATTAGATTCATGCCTGATGTTGTCGGGGAGTTTATTCCATCCTTTGGCCGCTTGAACAGACAGCAGGCGGCCGCCCATCCGGGCCAACTTCACCCTGGGAACTAGAAGCAGATTTCGTTGGTTGGATCTAAGAGATCTAACCGATTGATGGCGACGAAACAGGGAATCCAGAATGGACGGACCAACATTGTGGATGGACTTATGTGCCAAACACATAGTCTTGAACACAATCCTTTCCTGAATTGGTAGCCAATGAAGCAACCGAATTGAGGCCTTCGCTGAACATCGTTTGGGGACTTTCATAAGCAAGCGAGCTGCACAATTCTGCACAGATTGCAGCATTTTTATGGTAGCTGCTGGTGCCCCCATATAAATAGCATTTGCATAGTCCAGTCGCGAAAGAATCAGCGACTGGACCAATACGCGTCTGGCTTCAAATGGAAGAAGATCTAGAACTATTTTTAGAACTTGCATCAATCCATAGCAGGTTGCGGCCACCTTCTTAGCCTGATGTTGGAAATTCAGGGCGGAGTCCAGCCAGACCCCCAAGCTTTTTATTTTGGTCTTGGGCACCGGAGGAGGTCCCAGACAATGCGGCCACCAGGGGTCCAGGTTAATTGGGGCTTTGTAGCCCAGCAGCATAATGTCCGTTTTGGCCCCATTTAGCTTTAAAAAAGACAAGGTCATCCATTCAAGGACTTTGGTGAGACACGGGGTCAGGTTGTTGATCCCCTGATGCAAGGCATCGTCCCTCACCAAAGAAACAAGCAGTGAGGCGACGCAATCCTGCTATTGCGTAGGAGACCCTGCTGCAAGGTGGTCTTCCAGATGCTAACTGGGAGCCATTTGAAGAGCATCCTCAGCTTCCTCAGTGGGAGTCGGTTCTAGCTATGTTGACTACCAGGTGGAGTTCAACAGTGAAGTGCTCTTCCCGAAGATCACAATTCTGGTCTTGTCAGTTTTTAGCAGTTCTTTATCCAGTGGGCAATTTCAGTCATGCAGGCACTGAAAGTGACTTGGGTACTGGGTGTCTTGTTCACGAGGGAGAGATTAAGCTGTGTGTCATCGGCAAAGGAGATGACATTGATGTTGTGAGAGCAGATGATGCTGGCTAGAGGGATCATGCATACATTGAAAAGAGTCAGGGTCAGGTAGAATCCTTGCGGAACTCTGGGGTGGTAATAAGAACCCTGAAAGACAAGTTGCACTGTGAGACAAGTAGGCATTGCTCTTGATGGAGCGAGGCTGTGACAAAAATATGTGTATACCCCTCGTGAAGTTAGTTTCTCATAACTATATTATGTATTAATCGAGTGGATTTTAATACTAATCAACAAAAAGGAAAACACACACTGAAAAGTAAACGTGGGATACTAATTTGCTTGTGTTGCAAATCGTAATACATTAATCATGTGAATTTGTCATACTTATATAGTGCAATAATGCTTCTAATTTAACAAAGCTATGCAGGTATGCTTATTATGAGTATTCATTGTGGCAAAAATGAAGGAGAATGGTAAGAAAACAACGCATCTTTGTAGCTTGAAGCTAGGTAACCACTAACAGGGTAAACTTAGGATGGTCAGAGGTAAACAGAAGGGCTTTACTTCGAAATCTAACGTTTAATTGTGTTTGTTTCTATAATAGTTCCCGTTATGGCCCATGCGGCCTACCTAAAAAAGGAAGGGGTTTGCGAGACTCCGAGAGAGTGTAATTCTACGCATGCGCGACTGTGCTCGAGAGATGTATGAGCAGCTTGTGCCTGGGCTGCTGATGTCAAGGTCAGCGTGGTCTGAAAAGCAGAATGGTGCCAAAATGGAATGCTCGAGTTGTGTGCTTAGGAAAATTTACCGAAGTGTCATTATAAGGGCAGAATGAGAATGTTACAAACTTGGACAATTATGACCGTATGAGAATTATGGAAGTGACTTTGCAAAATTCGGACAATGAGGAGATGAGGTGATTTTCACCATCCCTTCAATGGAGAAATAAGAAATGAGTGTGGACCCTAAAGTTTCAAATTTTAGTTAGATAGGGAAAAGGGTATGAAAGAGAACGTTTGGAAAAGTGGAAAAACCCTTGCTTTTGAAATATTTTCGCACCACAACACTCTGTCGGACTGATTGATTTTCTGGGTGCAAAAACTTTGAAACTTTTTCTGACTTTAACTTTTGTTGGGGTCGGAGTCCTGATGGGAGGTGAACATTGAGGAAGATAGAGTGTCATTTAATCCTGTTTTTTCCTCAATGACCAAGAAGATGGCTAATATGTCTTTGGATTTTTCTCATTTCTGAACTATTCTGCTAATAAATGTAAACTAATTGAATCCACCTTATCCTTTATTTTGAAGTGATCAGAGAAATGCTTAACTCGTTTTTGAATAAAGAATACGATTTCTAAATGTAAGGCCATGCTAGAAGAACTTAAGAGAAATAAAATTAAATAAATGGAGAATTAAGCAGGTCTTGTTGTCCATTAACTAACTTCTACTAGCTGATTCTTTGACCAAACAGTGGGGTGCTTTAAATGCTGTTTATGAAATGTAAATGCCAGGTGAAATCAATAATATGCATATGTATATAATGTATAGGAATTGTAATTGTAGATTAATTAGGGTACTCCGCTATCCAGCTGCTCGTCCTCCTGTTTTTGCGTATCTTGAGAGCAGTGTGATTTGTGTGAATGAGTGACTCACGGTGCTATGGCCCCCCCCCCCGACGAGTGAAGCGTGATAGCTCCTGGGTTTACCAGTGATGGATTGGAGGGTTGTTTGAGAGCAGCACTGGATCACTCTCCAGGAGACCTAGGTTGTGCAGAAATATTGGATTTCAGGACAAGGTAAATAATGTTTTCTATGTGTGTCCACTAATGAAAGAATAACATTTTGCTAATCAGTTTGCAAACTATGAATACATCCTTACCAAGATTTTCGGTAACTTTAGGTTATTTTTGTTATACATTACTCTGAACAAGCAAATATGTTGCGCTTCTAAATCCTCATGGTTGCTGGAATGTTATGCTGTGGCGACTGTGATGTGGGATGACCGCATGCTCAACAGTAAGTAGACCGTCCTTTAGTTGAGGTCCACATTCTACTGCCAAAGCCATCTATTTTCTTGTGAATATGTGTTTGTTTTTCCACCAGAGAAGGGTCCATGGCTTAAAAGCTCAATACTAATGTGTCAGACTGGCTCAGACATTAAAAAATACTTAAACCTTGATTTCTTTCATTTGTTTCCTTTCCTACATCTTCAAAGAACTCATCATCTTGTTGAGATAGGAGGTCCCCTTGCCCGCAATGAATTCGGCAACATCTCTCCCCCTCTTCACACAAACCTTTTAACAATAACTGATTATCATCATCAGTTAGCTTTATTTCAGTTAAACACCATAAAAGCATTGTTACAGGTAACAGCACATAATAAGACCCAAAGGCATTTTAATACAATAAAAAAATGTATCTAACCGTCAGCAGCAGCAGACATTGCTCAGTCATAAGACCATAAAAGTGCCTTGTGCAATTACGCTCCTGCGCTACAGATGAATAGAATTAAAATAGAGCTTAACCCCTTCCATGCTGATGACGAACCCCAGCCGTCATGCACTATGGTGCTCGTGTGCTGATGACGGCTGGGGTTCGTCACGGCCCGCCCCTGTACGTGTTGTTTACAGCACACCAGGGGAATCGCGGCCGCATGGAAAGGGTTAAGATACAGAACAAGCTAGAATGATCTAAAATACAATTCATTCCATACATTAAAAATTAAAAAGGAATAGCTAATACAATCATATTCTCAACTGCAGACCCGAGGGTACACGCTTACAGTATTATTCACATGCTGGACAACCCTCAAACTGGTTCAGCCAGGTTATACTCTTTGCCTATTGGCCTTGTGCTCTATTGCATCTGGCTAAATTCACACTATATAAATATCCCCACATATAAATAAAAACTTCATACATCCCTCACACAGTACAGGTTTTTAGCAGTTAATGCTATATTGACCACAGTCGTCAGTGCCATACATTTTCTATGTAAATTATTTGAAATAGATTATGTGGGCCATTAAACTCTGTCCTTCCTTATGCATACTTTTTAATGGTTTACATCATTTTTGGCTATGCTGTGCAATAAAAATGTAACAAATTATAAACTCAATCAAGAACAAGCATTTGTGAATGGTTTCAACAGAGAAACCCATGTTTCATTGCAAAAGAAAATACTTACTAAGGCTTATGCGCATTGCTACTTCTTGCTTGACAAGGAAGTTACACTGCTTTTTAGGCCCTTTAATTCCTTTGTTCCATTTGGCTAACTGTTCATTGACCCTCTCTCTGTAGCTGTTTTGCCTTTCATAAACAAGCTGTCACCCTGTCTCCAGGATATGTGTTGAGTTATCGGGACCATCTACTTAGATATGTTGTGTAATATTGGACAATCTACAATTGGTCGGCGTCATTGACAGGAAAAAACCTGCAGTTCATATTCACATACACTCTTTCCACCTACACTAGATCACCCATGCACACTAACCACCTTGAACCATTCACCCAAATCCTTTTAGTAATCTCAAGTCAATTGAAAAGCAGGATTTCAATCTTTGCTGACTTCTTGAAAATGTTCTAACATATGGCCATATGTATCAAGCTAATTTTTTGTCGCAAACGCTGTGAATCACCAAAAACAGCGTTTGTGTATAAAAATTTGCTATTTCCAATGTATGAAGCAAAATTGCATCGCAAAATCAGAAATCTCAAAAATTGCGATTCCTTACGTTGCGAGACCCAGAATTCTACGAATTACCTAGCGATTCCTTATTTTGTGTTTGCTCAGTTCGCGAAATTCGCAAACGGGAAATCGCAAATTAAGAAATCGCTAAGGTATGTATGAAAAAATCGCAATTTGCGACTTCACGAAAATCGTAATTTAGAGAATTGCAATTACCACCAAGTAGGAGCAGGTGGTAACCAGGTGCAAACTATTAAGGAGTCCCAGAATGCAACAGACTCTTTCCACAATGGCTGGGCTGTACGTGATAGCCAGAGGCTGCGACTCAGAGCTGCTGCACATAGGAGGAGAAGCCAGGAGAGGATATTCGGTGCGTGAATTACCATGTTCCAGGACATCTATACACACTACAGACTGGATGAAGAGAGTATCCTTGATTTAATTGAGCAACTCAAACCCTTCCTTGAACACCCCACATGCAGGACACATCCCCACCCACATCCAGGTCCTGTGCTCACTGCACCTCTTGGCATGAGGTAGTTTCCAGGGGGTGATAGCCTCAGCAGGAGGGGTGTCACAAAGTGCACTTTCGCTCTTTTTCCACGCGTTCCTTGATGCCATGGTACAGAAGCTGCATCACCACATTCACTTCCCAAGCACCCCACAGGCACTAGACCAGACCAAGCAGGACTTCTATCAAATAGCCCAATGTCCACACATCATTGGCTGCATAGATGGGACACATATTGCAATATCCCCTCCCTCCTAGAATGAGTATGTGTACAGGAATCGCAAATGCTACCATTTCCTGAACATACAGGTGGTGTGTGATGCCAAAGACATCATCAAGGACATTGTCGCTAAATACCCAGGCAACACGCACAACGATTTCATCTTCCGTCACAGTGGGATACACCGTAGACTCACAAGTGGGGAGTTTGGCGAGGGATATTTACAAGGTAAATGCATTTGAACAGAGGCCACACTTGTTAAGACTAGCATGTGCAGGACAGTGTTTAAACATATCCATCCCACCCCACAGGTGACAGTGCGTATGCGGTCCGGGACTTCATACTGACGCCCTACCTGAATCCAGCCAATGCTGGGGAGCGGCGGTACAACAGCGCCCACATAGCAACCAGAGGCACCATCGAGCGTACATTTGGGATACTCAAGAGGAGATTCAGATGCCTACACAAGAGTGGAGGGGCACTACAATACAGCCCCCAGACCTGTTGCAAGATAATGGTAGCATGTGCCATGCTGCACAACATTGCAACCAGGAAAGGCACATCTGTGGAGCTCAGTGAATCGGATTCATCAGATGTGGAGGGGCCTGCCCCAGGACGTATGCCACCCGGTGTAGCTGGTGCAGCTGCTGGGCGCCAGAGATTACATGCAACTATTTCTAGGTAAGAAAATGTGACACAATACTAGATATAATTTGTGAGACTGTGTTCTATTCCTTAACTTCACATTGACACCCAATGTCTCTCCCAATGTCCAGCACATGTTATTGTCACAGTGGGGCGTGGCTTGGACGCCGATCGGGATGGCGGCGTGAGCTCGCAGCTCCGCGCGGAATCCCGCTAATTCTCCTGTTTTCGGGACCCTAGGCGACCCGAAGACGACGTTTCTGCCCTCTGAAGTGTAAGGGGACAGCTGGGCGCAATCGGAGAGTCGCTGGGGGACTGCTGGCCCCGAGAAAATCGAGTGAAGAGGCGGCCGAGGTGTTGCCGAGGGTGAGAAGAAAATGGCGGCGAGGAGGTCGGACGGTTCCGAACTTCGGCCCTGAACCAAGTTGTCGCCGAGTGGCACGAGATCCTGCACTTGGCTGCCCGAGGCACTAGGATTGGCGGTGCTGTGTCCTGAGACCAGGGGACGCTGACCTGATTCACCCAGGAGCCCGGGGACCCTCGTTGGCCACCGCTCTGAGACTTATCCTTCCCCCCTAAGGCCGGAGGGGGGTGACGGAACGGAGCCCGTCCACCTGGCCATTGTTCCTGAGAGAGTCGGCGGGGACATTGCGCTGCCTGGTGCCCGGTGGCCGGCACGGACCCACGGGCGTAATCGCAAAACGGGCGACAGGACTTGTGACGCAGCACCCTGGCATGGCGGCGATCGGAGGGCCGATGCCCGGGAGTCGCGAGGGGGGCTCGGCGACATCAACTCAGCTGAGTGAGAGTCCCTCCCCGGAGCTTGACCAGGAACAGCGGCTGAACCGGCGTTTGGATGCCATCCTTGATGCGATCACCTCCACTAAGGAAGCATTGCACAATGACATTGCCCAAGTGGCCACAGGCCTGGGGCTGCTACGCGCGGATCACGCGAAGCTGGCAGACAGGGTCAAGGACCATGACCAGCTGTTGCTGGACCTGAAGCCATCGGTGGTGACCGCGGAGCACAGGATCACGGACATTTTGGCCCGACTGGACTCACTGGAACGGAGGGCGGAGGATGCCGAAGGCCGCAATAGACGGAACAACGTGCGGGTCGTAGGCCTGCCGGAACGGATTGAGGGGGAGGACGCGGTGGCCTACATGGAGAACTGGTTCCGCACTGTGGTGGCACCGGAGGGGCTTACTCCTTTTTTCACTCTGGAGCGAGCTCACCGGGTGCCTGCTCGCCCGCCGGGGCTTGGCCGCCCCCCCCGACCGATGGTGGTGCGGCTCCTCCACTACAAGGACCGGGATCTTCTCATCCAGCGGGCCAGGATGTCGGGCCCGTATGGGGTGGAGAACAGTAAGGTAACGATCTTCCCGGATTACACTCAAGCGGTCCAGAAGAACAGGGCATCGTTCCTTGCTGTGAAGAAGGAGCTCAGGGAGGAAGGCATCCAGTACTCCTTGCTCTACCCAGCCAAGTTGCGGATCATTATGGACGGTACTACGCACTTCTTCCAGACTCCGGACGAAGTTTGGCAATGGCTCGAGTCATATAGAGCGGGGACGGACAAATCACACCAAAGTAGGCGAGACCAACCCAAGCAGCCCCGGGTGAGGCAGTCACAACGCATCAGATCCCGCAACAGGCGCCAGCGGGAGAAGCGGGAGGCTCAAATGGCGGCGGAGAAGAGGGATGCGCTCGCAGCGACGGCGGCCATTACAGGGTCGCAACAGAACAGTGAACGGGCAGAAACGGACTCGGGAGGGGAAGGCAGCAGAACAGGAGAGGAACTTTCAGAGGCGGAAAGTTCGAAGGGGCCGATAGTGACCCCACAGACATCGGATGGTATTTTCTGCGGCTGAGATAGAACTGGGACTAGATCGGGACTTCATGGTAGGGTGATATCCTGTTGATGGAGGGTGGGTTGCCGGGAGGGGGAGCTGTGTGCGTTGGAGGGGATGAAGGTGCGGGGTGTGGGCTCCGCTAGCTGGGGTCGGCGGCGACTCACCCCCCTTGGGCCCTTAAGGTCGACTGTGGTGGAGACCACAGGGTAAGAGTGTGAGAAGTTGGTTCAAGGTTTGGATGGGGGCGGCCACTAGGTTCGTGTGCTCTGTCCTGGGGAGTGGGGTTTGGGAAGTGTTTAAGTTTTGGGAATGTTCGGGGGGGGGGGCAACTGCAATGGGGGGGCCATGGACCTTTGTTTTTTGATTCGGACTGTACGAAGTTGGAATGGGGACATTACCTAACTTGAAATGCCTAACGTGGAATGTCCGGGGGCTGCGGACCATGGTGAAACGTCACAAAGTACATGCATATCTGGTACGCAGGGGGGTCCAGATTGCTATGCTCCAGGAGACTCATCTCACCAAAAAAGAGTGCGCTGCCTTGCAGAAAAGATGGCGGGCCAGGTGTTTGGCACCACTTACTCAGCGTATGCCAGGGGGGTGTTGATCTGGGTGAGGGCGGGGATACCCTTTCAAGTGCTGAATCAAGTAGTAGATCCGGATGGCAGGTATGTGGTGGTGGAGGGGAGGTTATATGGACGGGATGTGGTTTTCTGCTGTGTCTATGCACCGAACACTGACCAGGGCCGATACTTTGATAGTCTCTTGGGGTCCTTGGCCTCTTTCCTGGCGGGTCCGATAGTGTTAGGGGGGGACTTCAACTCAATTACGGATGTTGCTCTGGATAGGTCCCATCCCCCCCTAGTGGACTCTCCGGTGCGCAGGCTGGCCGCGCACAGGAAGGACTGGCAGGAACGATGGGGGTTGCTGGATGTCTGGAGGGAGCGGCACAGGGGAGCCAGGGATTATTCCTTTTATTCCGCTCTCCATGATCTACATGTCAGGATCGATTCGGTGCTTTGCGGGGTATCCCTGGCCCCATTGCTTACCCATGCGGAGTACCTGGCTAGGACTATATCCGATCATAACCCCCTATTAGTGCACATTCAGTGGCAGAGAGAGCGCTCAGTGATACCAACATGGCGGCTTCGGCCGGAGACGCTAGAGGACTCTGTGTTCAGCGATGCGGTTCGGCAAGGCATAGATAGTTATTTCGGAGTGAATGAGGGCACGGCTGCGAGTAGGTCTATTGAATGGGATACAATGAAAGTGGTGGTGAGAGGGGTGTGTTTGGGTAGGTTCTCGAATGCTCGTGCTACTGTGCTGAATGACCTAATGAAAGCGGAAGAAACTTTGAGGGACTTGGAGCGCCGCAGGCCGGCTAGGCCAGGTCTACAGGCCCAGTTGTTGGAGGCGAAGGAAGTGGTTGCCACCGAGATGGAACGTTTGAGGTGCTATGACTATAGGCAGTACATCATCAGGGCACACGCAGAAAGGGACAAGGTGGGTACCCTCTTGGCCAGATTAGCTAACCCGGAACTTAGGGGCTGCCCGATTCTCGGCATTAATAATGCGCTGGGCGAGATGGTGTACTCCCAGGCAGCGGTATTGGAACGATTTAGGGGATATTATGAGGAACTGTACCGGAGTCAGCTGGGAGTAGGGGTTCAGGACATCGCGGAATACCTGGGGGAGAGGCAGCTCCCGGTCCTGGACGAGGAAGATGTGAGGGAGCTGGGTAGCCCGATCACGCTCACGGAAATACGGGTGGCCATCAAACATATGGCCCGCAACAAGACGCCCGGGGTGGACGGACTGCCAATTGAATTCTATCAACAATATGTGGACAGCTTGGCGCCCAGGCTGCTGGTGGTGTACACGGAAGCCTTCGAGACGGGGGCATTGCCTGGGTCCATGCGGGAGGCCTTGATTGTACCGCTCCTCAAACCTGGCCGGGATGCCGCGGATGTGAGGTCTTATCGCCCGCTGTCCATGCTGACGGTGGATTATAAGATCCTGAGCCGAATCCTGGCCACCAGGCTGGCCCCGCACATGACGGGTCTGGTACACAGGGATCAGGCCGGGTTTATACCCACGAGGAGCACGGCGCTGAATATCCGCCGCCTGGTGGGAATAATGGACGCCATCTTGGACAGGGAGGGAGCACCGGCGGTTCTGTCCGTGGACATCGAGGAGGCCTTTGATAGCTTGGAATGGCCTTTCCTGGATGGAGTGCTAGAGAGGTTTGGCATGGGCGAGGGGTTTCGGAGGTGGACGAGGGTCTTATATACCTCGGCGACGGCGAGAGTACGATTGGGTGACCTGGTGTCTGCGGCGTATCCAGTGGGCAGGGGAACACGACAGGGATGTTCTCTCTCCCCCCTATTGTTTGCCCTGGCGATGGAACCCTTGGCGGTCCAAGCGAGGTCAGGTGACCGATACGCGGGGATAGTTAGTGACGGGCAGTGGCATTACATATCGCTATGCGCGGATGACTTGCTCCTGTACCTAGCTGACACCTCGGGGGCATTGGTTGGAGCGATGGACCTGCTGTCTGAGTTCGGCCGGCTGTCGGGCCTTAAGGTCAATTGGGCGAAGACTTGTGTGTTCCCGCTGCGAGCGGGATCGCCAGCCCCTAGCAGCGATTTGGGTGTAGTATGGGAACCCTCTTGCATCACCTATTTGGGTGTCCGCATTTACCACGCGGCTGCGGACCTATTGGAGGGCAACATCGGCCGCTGTGTCCGGGCGCTGCGGGGCAGCCTGTCTTTCTGGTCAACCCTCCCGCTGTCGGTCCTGGGCAGGATAGCACTGTTGGAAATGGTGGCGCTCCCCCGCTTCCTCTATTATTTCCGAACGCTGCCTGTCTGGATTCCCCAGGGGGTGTTTAGAGAACTGCGGTCAATGACAATTGGCTTTCTTTGGGGGCATGGCCGCCGTAGAGTAGCCCTGAACACGCTACTTCGCCCCAAGCTGGAAGGGGGCATGGCTGTGCCCGACCTTGAGCTGTATTATCTTGCAGCGCAGTTGCAGGTCCTTACACAGAACGTAGCCAGGGTGTTCCGGGGCCCGGAGGAGGACCGGGATCGGGGAATGCAACGCCACGTGCTGTCCTACATCATTATGCAGCAGCGGCTCGAGTTACGGGCCCTCACCATGGAAGAGCGGACGCTCCGGCTGTGCTGGCAACGGAGCCTTCGGAGAGCGAGGGCATCGCGGCCTTATGCCCCGGAGATCCCGATCGGGATGTTGACGGCATTGCCGCACGGAGGAGATTGGTCCCCGTTGCTGGATTGGGAGGAGGCGGGACTGCAGGTGGTGGGCGACTTGTACATAGATGGGGCTTTGGCGCCGTTCGAAGTGCTCCGGGACCAGTTCGGGCTGCCTGCTGGGGGCTTTCTCCTACACGCGGCAGTAGTTGCTGCCATACAAAAGCATTGGAAAGAGGGGCTCCTGGAACCCACGACGACTATGGCGTGCCAATATGTGGTGATGGCGGCTGGCACGTTCAAAGCTGTGACGTGCCTCCATAATAGGATGCTGAACGAGGGGTTGGAACCACTCCAAGGGCTCAAGGCTAAATGGGAGGTGAGCATCGGCCGGCCCATACCGGATACGGCATGGGGTCACATCCTGCGACGCACGTGGAAGGGCACTAGAAACGCGCGTTTTCAGCAGGTGCATTTCTATGTGCTCCATAGGGCCTATTTAACTCCTGAGAAACTACAGCGGTACTTTCAGGTGCCGGATGCCTGTTGCCCGCGGTGTTCGACCCAGGGAGCGGACATGGACCACTTGTTCTGGGGGTGCCCACAACTGGGGACCTATTGGGCGGAGGTAGGGGAACTTCTGAATGAAGTGACTGACAGGGAGGTGGAATTCGACATGGCGGCGTGCCTATTGCTCTGGTTCCCGCATACTAAGCACACCAGGGTGACAAGCAAATTCATAGACCTGGGCCTGATATTGGCACAGAGGGAAATATCGTGGCATTGGAAGTCCAGGGGGGGACCCTCACTGCGTAGATGGAAGAATGAGCTGCTGCGGTGGTCTGACTGCGAGAGTGTGCACAGGATGAAGCAAGCTGTAAAGTTGGGGAATGAGAAGGCACTGGATGCGGCGCGTGCATGGGAGTTAGTGGTACAGGCTATGCGTGATTCTTTGGTAGAGGATGAGGATGGCGAGACCTAAGCCGCTGGACACCGCGGGGCGAACACAGAAGTATAGCATCACGCACTGTAGTGGACCCATCCAATTCGACAGGACGAGGCATACACCTTAGCAGTTGCCAGGGGGGGGGGGCTTTGGGGGGGTTGGTTGTTGGGTGTTTGGGGAGGGCCGGAAGCCATTAGATGGTCACCTGTTAGGGCCTTGGATCTACTGGGACGGTGGTTACTATGTGGAGGGTAGAATGGCTGGGTAGTGTGGCCAGGTGCGACGACCCATGGCGCCTAGGGCAGGTCCCGACAAGGGCGAAATCACTGACCGTCACTGAGATGGCTGACGGGAATGTTGTTGTGGGTGGGGGGGGTAAAAGCAGATACGCAAAACGATCTTTCAACCAGGGTCCTTATGGGACGTGCACTGTGATGTGTTCCTCTTGAGCGATATAATATGCCGCCCGGCCTCCGGGATGCGGGCTGAATGGCTGTGTACGACTGGGAATTCTTATTGGACGGGGGGATCTCACAAGTGTACTGGCTGCTTAATTGTATCCTGTGGTTTATAACTCTGCAATAAAAATATATTTAAAAAAAAAAAAATATGTTATTGTCACAGTGCAAGTCTTGAACAGGAGCAAATGTACAAGTAAAGTGGGTGGCTGCACCCATTCAGTGGTCACATTCGGTGCACCTCAAATGCAGCACTGCTGTGAAGAAGCCCCTGTTTGGGGTTGCACAGTGTCCTCCTCAATTGGGCCACTAGGCCTACTGGTACGGCCACTACGGCGCCTATCTATGGTGGGCGGGGGATGTTGCTGCTCCTTCCTGACTTTGCATCCTTATCTGTGGCAGTCAGGACTCCAGGCACAGTAGTGCGAACTGAGCGCAGCTCGTCTACTAATTTGAACCAGTGCCCTTGCAACATCCTGGCTGTTGTGTGCCACCTCGCGTGCTGCGCCTTGATAGGGCATTGGTGGCAGAGGACAGGCGGTTCACGCTCGTGTGTAGAGGTACAGGCGCTGCATCTCTCTGCGCCTAGCAGCACGGTCAGCCTTGAGTTCTGCACAGAGTGCCTCCAGGGTGCCCGTCATGCCCCTGAAGCCAGCCCTCACTTCCCTCTGTAACGCTTTGATATTTTTTGCTTGCAGGCGCTGTACCTGCAGCATGTGCATCTCCAGGCCGCCAAAGACTGTTTCATCCCCTGGATCTGCAGCACAGCTGGGTGTGTGCGACCTGCGCCTGGTTGGGACTGGTGGGATTGGGTCAGCACGTGCACGTTGTTGTCACTGTGGCTGTGTTGGCTCAGGGTGCACATCGCCATCGCTGTACTGGCCCTCGTCCTCCAATGGGGTAGTGGTTGGAATACATGTCTCCTGCGGCGCTTTGGAGGGTTGACGGAGCTGTCCTGTTCCTCTGTGTCCTCCTCTTGCCCTGCTGCTTCTATGTTTGGGGAATCGCCCTGTCTCCCACTGCCTGTAGGCTGTGTTCCAGATGGTGCTGTGGACGTAAATGCACACATTTATTAACTGTTCTGACTTGCACATGACAATTATTAAATATCACTGTTTGGGATTACATGTGTCTTGTTTTTGCCTTTCCTGAAGTGCACATGCTATTGGGGACTGGCTGGGTATAAATGCACCACTGTAATGGCATGTGACTACATCTCCCATAATGCATTGCAGTGTGTGCTTGTGTACCTGCACTGGAATACTAATATTGTCCTGCTCCTGGATCGCTGCTAGAGGTGTGGGGGATTTGGGGGTGTCAGGGGTGTGATGGCATGCTTCTTACCTGGTCCTGGTACCGTATGCTTGGAGCTGTCTAGGTCAGCCACGCCCATTACACTTTCAGGTAGCAGGGTCCCCTCCACCAGTTCCTCAAGAGGTGTGGAGTCAGTGGCTGTGGAGGTCCCTCCACCAGTCTTCCTGGACTACTCCAACCTGGCAGCCACCTTCTCCTTAGAGCGCTGGCGCACATCATACCAGCGCTTTCTTAAGTCTTCAACACTCCTGTGTGTCACACCAACAGCATTCACTTTCTGCTGGATTTTTGACCACATGCGACGCTTGCGTGTCTCAGGCACCCTGAGTGATTTTTTTCCAAATAGGTGCTCATGGCTGACCACCATTTCTTGGATTAGCACCTCCAACTCTGCCTCAGAACATTTTTGCTTTCTCTTCCTCTGGCCTTCCCCGTCTGCTGCTGCTGTGTTTCCTGGCTGGCCATGTCTCCAGTGTCTGCCATTCTGTTCACCACTACAGAGTTCCCTCTCCACCACTCCTTCTCTCTGACTGTGATTCAGCAACTCAGGTGCAGCATGGATAGTCACACTTCCCGGTTGTGATGTCATCAAGCTGCACCTGAGTTTCCGATGAACAGATTAGCGAAATTTGCGATTTTTTACGTTAAGGAATTGCAAGATTGCGATTTTTTACGTTAAGGAATCGCTATTGGGGGTATCGCAATGAAAATAGCAATTTTTACTGAATCGCTATTTTATTGCGATTTCTTACATACATACCATTTTGCAATTTGCAGAAAAATTCAAATTCAGAATCGCAAAAGGGTAGCTTGATAAATATGGCCCTATGTCTCCACAAAACATGGATCTGCACTGGCAAAAATCGTTTGCTTTAGGATAGACAGTAGGGCAGCCATCACAGACTATCTTTAACATCACTGGGCATACTTTAGAAATATCAGAACTCGCTTCCAAAAAACACAACATGTATTTGCCCCCTTTATACGGTCAAATAGAACCACAGAGAGGTGCTTTTCAATCTGAGGAAACGAGGACGAAGTCTACTGACTGGCATGCACACAGGCATATATTATTTCCAAGTTCATTAAAAATGTTCTTTTTCACCCTGTTGCATTTTGTAAGAGATTTCATTTTCTTTGTCCAGCAATTGTGAAACATCACACCCACACACTTCACAGGAAGAGGTTCTGTTGTGCGCTTAAATGCATGATCCAAGGGGGGGATTTTAAGAGACCACTTATCTCTAGTTTACATTTTCTGATACATGTTATCAATGAAGAATTACATTATTTTCTAAAGAATGCAGCAAGAACCTCTTAATGCACCGTATAATTAAGCTTCATAATAAAGTTACTTGCAGTGATTTCGGAAGGTGGTCTTATAAAAAGAACGGCTTTAATTAATATTGTGCTTTATTTGATTGCTCACAGAGATTTAAGCCATGTCTTTAAATCTCTTCCTGGCTAGTCATATTTCTAACAAGAGCAAACAAACACAGGTCACAAATCTAAAAGACATGTCCCATAAAGTAAGCATGTGAAGCAATGACTTAAGACTTGTTTTATGGTGGAATGGCAGCAGTGGTTTCTAAAAACCCCATACCAGTGGCGGCTGGTGAATTTTAGGAGTGGTAGGCATAATCTATGGCTCGAATTCCAGTGAGCAAGCCTAGTTTCAAGTGGGGCTCTCTCATTCCCACTCTCACTTACTCGGTCTTAAACTCACTCTGACTCACTCACTTATTCTAACTTGGTCTCAGTAGTCTAACTCAGTCTCAGACAATCTCATTCATTCTCACTGAGCACTACTCATTCTCACTCAAATTAACTGATTATTCAATTTCACTCTGACTGCCCTAGTCTCACTAGTTTCTAATTAGTCCTGCTCATTTCGACTCACTTACTCTCACTCATTCTCTGGCTCTGTCAGACTGTAACCCACCGAGTCTCAGTCAGTCTCATTTAGCCCCACTTATTTTCACTCATTCTCAACCAATCCTACTCTGATTTTATCTCACTGACTCACCTAGTCTCAATCATACTCACTCATTCCTACTCAGTCCCACCCATTCAGACTCACTCTGACAAAATCACTCTCAATCATTCTGACTCACTCAACTGTGACTCACTAAATCTTACACATAGTAACACTCACTGTCACTCTCCCTCAGTTACACTCATTCATTCATTCTACCTCACAGTTACAATCAGTATTTCTCCATCACGGTTACACTCAGCCATTCTCCCTCACAGTAACAATCACTGGCCTTCTCCCTCACAGGTACTCTCACTGTCATTCTCCTTCACGATCATTCACACTCATACTCACACTTCCTATCACTCATTGTCACTATAGTTCACGGACTCCTCAGATTCTCTCACTTTGACTCACACACACTCTCTCAGAGACAGTATGTGTATACCACTTGCACATGCTGTCTCTCACACACACTCTTAACCTCATAAACTGTTCCATATGCACAACATCCAACATTTAAAAGCTTTAAAGCTTTTTAATTTCCTTGCTGCAGGTCTCATTTTAACTTCAGCTCCTTTAACCAGCCTGCGCTGGGGTGTGAAACTGAAACCTAGAACCTGTGCAGCCACATATTTGAGGTTTTAATTTCTGCTCTTTCACCTCCACCCTTTCCCGACACTGATGATTTGGGAAAGGGTGGGGTTGACAGGCTGATTGGCATGTACCCATAGGCACTGCAGGGCTTAAGCATGCGGGATCCATGCCTACCGATTACTGAATCATAGCGCCGGGAAACCCTTTGTTGGGTAGCTGTTGCGCTATATAAGCTAAATAAATAAATAAAATAATACCGATAGCTGCGACAAATAGCAGGTCATAAACGTGTGAGTCACAGAGGCGTGCCACTGCCAGGGCTCCTTGTCCAGGGTGGGTATCACAAGAATTAATCATTTGCCCACTGAAACCTGGTCTTTTGTAAAAACCCATCCTTGCATAGACTGATTCTTAATAACAATATAATCTAATAATTGAACGTTCTCCATCTCAAGATGAAAGAGTTAAGCATTACATGTAGAAATTGGAAAAGGAAATAAACATTGAGACTAGGAAAACCATCTCCCAGTCTCACAAACATAGTATGACAGTTAGTCGAACCCTTTTTAATATTATATAATCCTCATATTGGGATCAACCCCATCTTATTACAAAAGACCAGGTTTCAGTGGGCAAATGAATAATTCTTGTGATACCACTAGTAAGTACTAATTTGGTTATTCTCAAGCAATGTGAAATGAACAAAAGTGATTGGTGCTAAATCTGTTAACAAATGCGAATAATTTGTGAGGATTGAGGGTAAAGAGTGGGAGTATTTATAATATCCACTTGCAAGCTAGGCTCTCCTGTCTTCAGCAATGTTAATAATTGTATGTATACAATTAATTATATGTTATTTATTCATATGTATTTCACTATAATGTATTATACATGTGTTTTTAAATGTGTTTCACAGCCCTGGTGAAGTTCTTTGTATAGAACGAAACGCTTTGACTGTTTGGCTGTTTGGTGTACAATGCGAATGTTGCTCAAGATTCTAAAATGGGCTTTACAGCAAGCTCCTTGTGCTTGGGTGATATTGATTAACTTCTAGACTCTACTCGAATCCCTACACAACAAACATAGTCAACAACATCAAATTTCCACAACTATGCTGTGCTAGAGTCAAGCAGTGAAGAAAAACCCCAACCTACCCTTTGCCACTAGAGGCCTGGTAAGTCCTAGATTTACTAAGCAGTACTGGAATAACATCTAAATCTGATACTACCAGTGACTTGTCCGTTGAAATTGTTCCTTCTCTGGATCATGGCTCAAGTACAGCTATTGCAACACAGAACCCCCCAATGTCTACGTTAGTCTCATGGAATGCGGCTGGCCTCAGGTCCAAGGTGGCCATACCTGATTGTAGCAAATGTATCTGTTTGCTCCAAGAGACATGGTCTGTGGATCCTATATTCAAACCAGCTAACCTAAACTTTCATGTTTTAAAAAGGGCCTAAGAAGCGACCCAAAGTGTTTTCGGCCAATTTCGTTATTGGATTCTTCAATGAAGATTTTGGGCAAAGTCCTGCTTGCTAGAATTAACACCTGGTCCACAGATAATAATATTCTAGTAGATGCCCAATATGGGTTCCGTGCTGGGAGGGGGACTGAGGACCAATGCCTAAATCTTCATTTGTTAATCTCGAAATACACAACTGTCAAAAAAGGGTCAATTTATGCTGCATTCATGGACCTATCCACAGCTTTCGATTTGGTGAATAGAGCTCGGCTGTGGACTATGTTGTTAAAGCTGGGTTTGGACCCCCCCCTTGTATATTTTTTGGCAGAATTACACAAAGATCTGAAAGCTTCAATTAGAATGGACCAGGAAGGTAATCGTACCGCCTGGTTCAAATCCAGCAGGGGAGTGCGGCAGGGCTGCATTCTTGCGCCCATGCTATTCACCTTGTATATAAACTCACTTGAGGAAACTCTTTTATCTGCGACCTTGGATACTCCGCGTGCAGGGGAAACTCGTATTCCGGTTCTCCTGTACGCGGATGATGCCGCTTTAATAGCTCGGACTCCCATAGGTCTACAAAAACTTTTAAATGCTTTTAATGATTTTATGCTATCATTAGACTTAGTGATAAACAACTCCAAATCACACGTCATGGCTTTTGGGGCTGGTAAAAACAACTCCAGACAGTTTTATTGTAATGGCGACGTGATCACCAATGTTAAAGTTTTTACATACTTGGGCGTAATTTTTGACACCAAGGGGAGTTGGGCTCCGCAAATTGTAGCTAAAACTAAAGCGGTCAGAAGCTCAGCCACTGCTATCCTAAGTTTTGCTAGGAGACTGGGCGGGAAGCCAACAGGTGCCTTACTTAACTTGTACAGGGCAAAATCAGTGGCAATAGCCAGGTACGGCTCTGGTCTGTGGGGCTATGTAAATAGTGAATCAATTCAAAGGGAAGAAAATAAATTCCTGCGTTCCACCTTAGGGCTCCCCCAATCTACAGCCACGTTTTCAGTCCACCAGGAAGTTGGGTTTGGCTATATATCGGACACCCTTCTTATGGCTCCTATCTTGTTATGGATAAGGCTTTGGACCAATAAAAACTTGGGTCTTAATCATAAAATACTGGCGGACTGCTTAAAACTGGATAACTATAAAAGTATAAATTGGCTTTCACACATAAAGAAGTGCTCCTTGGATCTGGGTCGCCCTGATATTTTTCTTACTCCTCAGGGTCTTAAGAAATCAGACTTAGTTTGGGTGAAGGCCAATTTTATAACTAGGAAAAACGTGGAGAGGGAAGAATGCCAACTACTCAAGCCCACGGTCAGAGCCCATTATCTGACCATTACGCGTCTTACCATCCAACCGTACCTTACTATCGTCACTATCCCCTTTCATAGGTGGCTCCTGGTTAAACTTCGGTTTAACCAGATTTATACAGTTTTGTGTGACAGTCACGGTTGGTTTAAGGAGGAGGATGCCCCTGTCTGTAATTGTGATAGTTTTTCTGCTCAAAATAATATGCACTTTATGCTATTCTGTAATTTCTTCATTGAGCCCAGACAGAAATACCTTGTACCATTATTGAAGGAAAAAGCTTTTCTTCAGGCAAAACCTGCTCTCCTGTACCTCCAATTAATGGATTCTACGTTGGCCATGTTTAGCGTGGCCAATTATCTTGTTGCTGCGGTTAGGATCAGGAGGAAAAGACTTAAAGATGTAAATATTAGTGTCTTGTGAAGATAAATGAAATGGATGTTGTTCTCATTTTAAATGTCTATTTTACTGAGTATTCTCTCTTTTATGATGTACTTTTATAATGTATATTAATTAATTATTATTGTTGTTTCCTCATATCATGTATTTTTATGAAATTATTACTGATTGATGCTTTTGTATTTGCTTATGAATTTGTTCTGCCCTCTTGTGATGTGATTGTAGAATGCTTTTATGATTTTTAACTAAATCGAATAAAGTGGTTTTGACTTGACTTGACATGTTCCAGCAAAACCCAGCCTATGTGGAAAGCCAAGGGTGGTTTAACTTTGTGGGTTAGAGCTTCACTTAATTGTAAATGTTGACAACTTGACATTGATTGGTCAGATACTCTGGGTATCCAGCTCACAGACAATAGCAATCTTTGGATCGCCATTTATAATATATATGCCAGAGGGGTGAAAGATGGCTTAGTTCTCAAGGGCTTGCACGATTTTAGAAGCCATCTGGAAAAGTGTTCTCTCCAATATCATCTTATTCTGTCAGGGTATTTCAACACCACCTTTGAGCCCCTTAAAATAGATGATGTCCAGTTACCTTGTGAAGAGGACAAACCATGGGCTGCCCTCATCTATATATTCCTCCAATAAATAGATGGACACAGGCTATTCTCCAGCTTAAAAGTCTTTCCATTGAGTATGGACTTAAGGTCACTAATGGTCTAACATGATCTTACTTAAAGAGGGCCCACATGTTACATAAACCAAACCACATGAGCCGGATCAACTATATCTTAGTCAATTTAGGGATATGGGCATTAGTTTATGACATGGTCATTTTAAAAAGGACAGAGAGCGATCAGAACCCACTGTCTCTCTCTATGACGGTCTTTTGTGATTAACACCCCTCTGATCATCACTCACTTTCCTACACAAGGGATATAGAGTATGCTAATGACATGCAGCACCTAAAATGGAGCCAAGTGGTAGCTCGCAATGGATAATTTAGCTGCCATTAGCCAACACCTCCAAAAGGTTATTTTCCAAATCGAGGGTGGCTTAAGGAGTGATGTAAACTTTGTGACCTTTAGCGATCTGCACAATGTCTTTTTTTAGAGTATTTTGAAACACTTTATGCTCTTTTGCCCACACCAAAGAAGTGTGTCCCCAAATCTAGCTCCTGGTTAAATGGGGAATGATGTTATCTAAAATGCACTTTGGTACAGGACAAAAAAGCAAAGGATGTTGCACACATCACTGTTACTAGGATGGCCTATAAAATAAACTTTAGTTAAAGCGTAAAAGGACTGGGATGATCAGAGGTGGTGGGACTTTACAGATGCCTGCTCTGCAAAAAAACTCTTGTAAATTCCGGTCGCTGTTCTCTTGAGATGGCAATGTCTCAGCGTCAGAACCTACCAACTACTTCTCCCCATTCGATTGGTTTGATCATCTTAAGAACCTATACCATGATGAAACCGTGGATCCAATTGAGGGGGCCGGTCGCCGATGCTTTTCTTGAGCGATGCTACCCCAATGTTGGACATCTCTGTTATCTTAGCATCCCTTAACACTATCACAAGCGGTAGGGCTGCTGGGCCTGATGGTATACCAGCCAACATATTTATCCATGACACAGAGGCATGGCCCAAAGATGTACTTACCCTTGCAAATACCATTGCAAAGGAAGCACCAATTCCGGATTCTTGGAAGGGTGCTGTAGTGCTTCAAATTCACAAAAAGGGTGATAGGTCCCAACCAGGTAACTAAAAGCCTATTATCTTAATAGACTGCACCCAAAAGGTCTTCTGTCATTGTGGCTTATCTAAAATCCAGGATTGGATTTATGAAAATGATGAACTTAGCCACTTTCAAGCTGGGTTTCGGGAAAAAGTGTCCACAATTTACCAAAGTTTACTGTTCACGTTAATATATTGGAAGATAGAAGTGAGAGGCAAACTTTATGACTCCATTGTTGATTTAAAATCTGCCTTTGATTTGGTTCCCTGCCCAAGACTACGGCAAGCCCTTAAAGACATGGGTATGTACCCTGTCGTCCTGTCTGTTGTCATACGCTTGCATGAAGACAACTTTACTAGAATTTGTTGGGGTGCATAGGGCCATATGACTGAGAGGGTTATGGTCTCCAAAGGTGTTCACCAGGGCTGCATCCTAGTCCCAACATTGATTTTGTTGTATCTAAATTAAATGGTGCACTTTCTATCCTAGGTCCATACTGACGAACCTACATTCACAAATGCCAAAGCTACCATCCTATTTGTGGAGGACGACTTATTGCTCTCAGAGTGGGCTCTCAGAGTGGGCTTTAGAAACTCCTGACTTGATTTGATGAGTTCCTCCATACTTGTGGCTTGGAGATCAATACAGCAAAAACTAAACTAATGGCTTATACCCAACACAAATCACATGAAGAGGGTTTAGTTCTAGGCAGAGTTCCGCTTGAGAAGGTGGACTCATTCGCTTATTTTGGCGTAACATTCTCCTCTGGCATGTCATGGAAGTTGCACATCAACAAGGCAGTTGTAAAGTATAAACAAATGGCAGGTGCAATTTTCAATGAGCATTGCACTTCTTTCATCAAACCTATAGCCCCTGCTCTTCAGAACAATGAAGCCAGGGCTCTGGACTCGGCCCTTCATGAGCTGAGCTTTGGGGCTTTCTAAAATCAATGACCTGGTTAGATCACTCTTCCTTTTACCTTCTAGTATCACTTCTTATCCACTCTCTCTGGACTTGGGTGTGAAAGGGATACAGGGAAAAGCTAGGGTACACCCTCTTCCGTATTGGAGGAGACTCCGGACCCCCCTGAGCCTACCCATCACACTGCTACCTTGCAAGACGTTATCAAGGCAGACTGCTTTAATAAAATCTCTTGCACAGTCAAAGGTTTTTGTCCTCCCTTGGAAGGTTCTATCTATGTGAGTCCTGCAACTGTTGGTCACTTTCCTTCTAAACAGTCCCTGAAACAACAGCATTTGGCTTAGCTTAAAGGTCAACGATGCTGGAAAAGCTGCCCCTGCTACTTTGTTGCAGCAATTTACAGATTTTAAGTCCTGATGCGGCCTTGAGATGTTTTGGAAATACATTACAGTGCCAATGGACAGGAAACTGTAATACCAATTCAAAGTGGGTGCATTACAGTTGAAATCTGTTACTTAACATGGTCGGGTTTGGAATCCTTTGACTACCTTGCATGCAATCCTTTTAAGGAAACTGTTCCCCATGTGTTCTTTGTATGTCCCGCCTAGGTACACCCACACTGCTTTAGGCTATCACCTATTTGTAGGCAGCTGGGCACACGCAGGCATTGCATTGCTCTTTGAATTTACACAACTGATCGCTGGCCGCTATACGCTTATGCAGTTACCAAATTTCTAGGTGGTGGTTAAAAAGGAAGGTTCTTACCCTTCATCAGAGCCAGGGTTGATCCTTATCATTCACCCCTTATGATGCACTCTTACGATGTACTGACTTGCATTATTCTGCTGTCGTTTATGCTTGTTGGGTTATCTCATTACTAGGATGTTTATTCTTTATCTGCTATTGACAAGATTTCTTTTATTATGTATGAACATGCTGTTTTAACACAACAACTTTGGGCTTTAGCTATTTAGTGTGGGCCAGATGTACGACCCTAAATAGTGGTCGCAAACGGGCAGGCTTGTTTTTAACCACAATTTAGGGCATGGCTATGTACAAACCTCATTTTGCAAATCAGTAAATTTTACTGATTCACAAAATGAGGTTTGCGACTCGCTATTAGGAAGGGGCGTATGTATGAATGTTTTGAAACCGCAAAACACTAGCAATTTACCACCTACTTCAAGTAGGTAGTAAACCATTCGTAAAAGGGAAGGGTTTCCCCTTCCCCTTTGTGAATGGGTCAAAAAATATTTTTTAAGGGCAGGCAGTGGTCCCAGGGACATTTCCCTGCCCTTAAATAATGAAACTGTAAAGTTAAACTTTTCTTTTTCTTTAAGGAAAACGGGCTGCATTAAAAAAATGCTTTATTTATGGTAAGGGCAAAATCTCCGTTTTCCCTCCAACTTCATTCCCCTCTCCCTGACTGGGACACGCCCACTTTGAGGCCACGCCCCCCCTCTTTAAAGTTATAAAAGACGCACTGACTACTAGCGCTTTAGATAACTTTTGAACCCTCCTGAGGCACAGCCGGGAGTAGCAAGGAAAACTGAGCATAACTTTGTTTTAAAACTGTAAAATTTCACTCTGCTTTTAAAATCACTCATCTTCCCTGTCACATCACTGCAGTGTGCAGGCACCCTTTCCTGCTGAAAAACGAGCACTGGTAAGGGCAAAATCGCTGTTTTCCCTCCAACTTCATTCCCCTCTCCCTGACTGGGACACGCCCACTTTGAGGCCACGCCTCTTGCATTGCTCCCTCCCTACAAATATGTGCATGTTCCGGAAGCGCAGCGGATGAGCGCAGCGGGCGAGCGCAGCGGGCGAGCGCAGCGGGCACGACGAATGCGCACCGAAGGCACGCATAAGGCAAGCTCGTCTGTGCTCGTCCGTGCCGAGACCGGGCCAAGGGCCAGAACCTCTGATCAATCTCCGCGACAGGCTCCCCACATCTACCCCAAATCCACATTGATGGCACTGCGCACGCCTAACACCGCCTGCGTTCAATATAATCCACACTTATGGTCAGATACCACAAAATTTACATGTCCTCACTGCAACGTGAAGCTACAGATAACGAATGAAAAAATCAAAACGCATGCTGTCACTGCATCTATGTCTTCCGACATCACTGCTGCACTAATCAATGCATGATCCCTTGTCAAGCACCGGCAAGAAATACACGATCTTATTATCAACAACAACCTTGATTGTCTCTTTCTCACGGAGACATGGACGGATGGAGCATCGGATCCTGACATGGCAGTTGCGACCCTCCAGCCTATAACGCCTATCGCCTAGATAGAGTGGGGCAGCGCGGAGGAGGACTAGCCATCATCGCCCGCGACCACATAACGGTCAGAATATCTCACATCCACTCCACCTCCTGCGAAGCCCTTCTTTTCGATCTTAAACTCACCCCATCGTTTCATTTTAAAGGCATCCCCCTATATCGACCACCAGGCTCTCGCACCAACTTTCTAGCAAATCTGGGTGCAATACTAGAAGCTCCAGCGCTGGAAGACTCATTTACATTATTGGGCGACTTGAACTTCCATCTTTAGAATGCAGCTGACAAAGATACCCATTCCTTGATATCAGACATGCACACCATGAGTCTTCGGCAACTGGTAACTACCCCCACCCATATAGCCGGTCACACGCTAGATGGCATTTTTACTAATATGCAAGGCGTTATTATAATAGATACCTTACCAATGCCATGGACCGACCACTTCGCCATTTTAATAAAAATATCAGTCACATTAAATAGACTCAGACCCCACTCTGTACCGAAACCACAAACCATTAAAGTTTGGAAGGACAACGATCACGCTGAGCAAACGAGCCTACTTGAAAAAACTCGTCCTTACTCAACATTTGATCCAAACTTGGCCACACAACAATTTCAGGAGTGGATAGGTACCGCCACCCACTCCTTAGCCCCAACTAAAAAATTCTCTAGAAATAGAGCAACACCATCAGCCCCATGGTTTACAGAGGAGCTCCGTATTAAGAGGCAATTCTGTAGAAACAGGGAGAGACATTGGCGCAGATCCTACAGCGCTGAAAGCAAGACCAGCTATAAGGAAGCACTCGGACAATACAAAGCCCTTATAGTCGAGACAAAAAAATCCTATTTCACTGAACAAATCAATTCTGCTAAAAACTCAAGTAAAAAACTTTTTGAGATAACTAAGGTTTTAGCGGGAAACGCACCAGACCTGAATCCTCCACAATCCCAAGTCTTTTGTGATTCTCTGGCTGATTTCTTTTTAACAAAGGTGAATGATATATATCAAGCATTCTCCACAAAAACAGTAATCAGCCCCCCCACATCTAACAACGGGACTAACAATATCGAACTTTCTCAGTTCTTAGACCTTGGAGAAACACAAATCAAGGAAATAACGGCCACAATCAAATCAGGCTCAGCATTAGATCCTTGCCCTCTAAAAGTCATTCATCTGATCATAGACTATCTCTTCCCTGACATTGTATCAATCTGTAACACAATGTTCAGAACTGGGATATACCCAGACTCCCTTAAAAACACCTTGGTCAAACCCCTACTTAAGAAAGCTAATCTGGACAAGGACCAACTAAAAAACTACCGCCCCATAGCCAGTCTCCCCTTTTTAGCCAAGGTAGTGGAAAAGGCTATGAACTCACAACTCTCAGAGTTCATAGAAAAACATCAACTACTGGACAACACCCAATTTGGTTTCCGCAAGTTCCACGGAACCGAAACTGCCTTAATGAAAGCTACAGAGGACATAAGAGTGATCCGGGACCAGGGAGGTACAGCAATACTCGTACTGCTCGATCTGTCGGCGGCCTTCGACACGGTCGACCACAAGATCCTGGTCGACCGTGCCGAAAACCTGGGCATCCGCCAAATGGCTAGAAATCTGCTTTCCTCCTTCTTGGCCGGTAGATCACAGGTGGTCACACTGGGGCCCTTCCAATCGCACAAGCTGTTACTACCGTGTGGGGTTCCCCAAGGCTCATCCCTTAGTCCGACACTATTTAATATCTACGTGTCGGACCTAGCCTCTGTCATCAAGGCCTATGGGATGAGCCTTACCTCGTACGCGGATGACACCCAGCTTGTGTTGGCCATCAACGGGAATGGAGACAAGGTAGCTGAAAACTTCCAGGAGGGCATGCGGGCGATCAGTGAGTGGATGGCCTCTAACTGCCTAAAGTTAAATGCTGAAAAAACGGAGGTCGTCATATTTGGACATCTCTCCCCCTGATGGTCAAACACCTGGTGGCCCCCTACGCACGGAACACCACCTACACCAGCCATCACCGCCAGAAATCTGGGGGTGATTTTTGACGATAGATTCAATTTCATGGCCCACTCAAATAAAATAGCAGCAACAGCACATCACAAACTTAGGCTGATCAGGAAAATCATGCCGTTTCTACCAACCTCAGCAGGTAAGACGCTGGTAAGCGCCCTCGTGCTGTCATCTCTTGACTATTGTAACAGCTTATTCATCAATGCCCAAGCAAGAGTGACCAACAAAATGCAGACCATCCAGAATGCTGCAGCCCGCCTCCTGTCTGGAATCCCAAAGTTCTCACCAATCTCTGAGACTATAAGAGACCTGCATTGGCTCAAGATTCGAAACAGGATCAAGTTTAAAGCGCAGTGCATACTCTATAAAGCACTGCACAACTGTGGTCCACATTTCCTGAAATCCCATCTCAGATACCAGTCCTCCATAAGATCGCTCCGATCTAACAACCTTAAAATCCTTCAAATACCACAAACAAAAACAGTTAACTGGGGCGATAGACGCTTCCTTGTGGCAGCTCCCAGGTTATGGAACTCCCTGCCAGCTTTCATCAAAGACAGCCCATCCCTTATGCATTTCCGCAGAAAGATAAAGACCTGGCTGTTTGATCAAGAATAGTTACCGGCCTAACCTCGGGAATACATTCAAAGTTTCTAGCGTCGAGACGCCTACGGGCAATTGTACGCGCTGTATAAATCTCAAAAATAAATAAATAAATAAATAAATAAATAAATATTTAAAAAGCAGTCCCAGACATGGTGGTCTGCTGACCCCAGCAGGCCACCATCCCTGTGCGTGCTAGCCATTCCTAATGGGATCTCAAATTGAGCCTGCCTCCTTAATATTAATGAGGCATGCAATTTGCGACCCCATTAGGAATCGCAAACAGTGTCTGAGACACTGATGTGCATCGCAATTTGCGAGTCGCAAATTGCGAATAGCAAATGCAACGCAATTTGGGAGTCGCAAATTGGTGGGGTCGTACTTGTGGCCCTTTGGGTTTTATGTACTTTTTGTACATTTTTATGCCCCAAGTGGCCAAAAGAAAGTTATTTTTGACTTTGATAAATGCTGCGCTTGTGCTCAAAATAGTCAGACAGAGAAACTTTACGGTGCTGGTGTGAAAAATTAAACCATCAGCACAAATGAAGTACTATTTAACTACTTTTAGGAAAAAAATAATAATATGAATGAATGAACATTTGTAAAGCGTGTGGTTACCCAGAGGCATACCAGCGCTAAGACACCAAGAAGAAACCCCTGGGATTCCAGCTTCTGGCCCCCACTTCTGGGTAGCTCCCCTCGCCCAGTGGATACTGTAAAAAGCTTTGGGATCATAATCTGCAACGACCTGTCCTTGAAACCCGAAATTAATGCAGTGGTATCCTCCTGTTTTTTTCATCTTCGCAGAATCTGGAAGATCTGCAGATTTCTGACCCTTGTCATTCTGGCCCTGGTCATCTCTCGCATCGATTATGCAAACTCACTTTATGTTGGCATTCCAGCATACCAACTCCGCCGTTTACAGCTGGTACAAAACCAAGCAGCCAGGCTCATTTTCCATCAAACTAAGCATCAACATGTCAGCCCTCTGATGAAGAGCCTTCACTAGCTCCCGGTGGCCAAACGCTTTGTATTCAAATTGGGTTGTACCATCTTTAAAGCCCTCGCTGGCCAGGGCCCAGCTTTCATCTTTTCTAGGATCCATCGCTATGTCCCTGTACGTGAACTCCGCTTCTCCCACCTCAATCTGCTTAGGATCCCCACCTTTAAACGTAAAAAACACTTAGATCTGTAACCTGTTACACCCAATTAAGAAAATTTCTCAAAACCCTCCTGTTCTTACAAGCATACGAGTAAAGCTCCTGTCACCCTTCTGCTGCTGTCATCCCGCCCTCAACGCCATGAAACCACTAGGTGTAAGTGCGCTTTACAAATAATTTTAACGTAACATTAACATAACATAAGGCTCCGAGAAGATTAATGGAAAAGAAAGGTTTTCAAAAGTTTTCTGAACTTAAGATGGTCCGGTTTAGAGCGTGTATGGAGGGGAATATTGTTCCAAAGGCTGGCAGCATTATATGAAAACAGACGGCCTCCACTGCATGCACGTTTGATCTTGGGTACACAGATAAGACCTTTTTTCCCCTGACCTGAGGGCTGTGTTGGGTACATGAGGTTGTCTCCAGGTATGAGTCAAAGGCGGGTCCTTTCCTGACAGTGGTTTGTGGGTAATACAAAGGGCTTTAAATTGTACTCTTTCCTGGATGGGGAGCCAATGTAACGTAGCGAGGGCCGGCCTAGCAGAAGAGCGTTTGGGAATGTTCAGCAGCATATGTGCCGCGCAGTTCTGTACGATTTGTCATCTTTTAATGGTAGCCAGGGGGGCTCCCAGGTATAGCGCATTGGCTTAATCAAGCCGCGAGAGTACAAGGGCCTACACCAGTAGTCGCCTCACCACAAACGGAAGTATAGGAAGTATCTTTTGAAATCTTCTTAGTAATCCAAAGCAGCTTGCTACACTATACGGGATTGCTCTCTAAAATCTAGATTGTAATGAATCCAGACTCCTGGACTCTTATCTACCTTTTTTGGGACAGAGGGAGGCCTAAGCAGTTACGCCACAGATGATCAATATTTGAGGGTGCAGATTTCCCAAAAGCAAGAGTTCAGTCTTGGATCTGTTGATCTTCAAAAAGGAACTGCTCATCCAACCAAAAACTTTCTGGTGGCCAGATCAGGGTCTAATTGGCTAGATTGCTTCAGGGAGACAATTAGTTGAGTATCGTCGGTGTACAAAACAACCTGTACCCCAAATGGGAGTACTGTTTCTGCCAACGAACTCATGTAGACGTTGAACATCGTGGGGCTCAGGGAGGATCCCTTTGAAACCCCACAAGCCAATGAGATGGGCTTTGAAGAGCATTCTCCTTCAAAAACTGTATAGACCCTATTTTGAAGAAAAGACTGTAGCAACTTTAGTGCCAGCCCTGTAACTCCGGGATCTTTCAATCTTTGTATCATAAGATGATAGCTGACAGTGTCGAAGGCCACGCTGGGATCCAATAGTATAAGAGCAGTGCAGCCTCCATTGTCAAGGGTCTTCCTAATTTCTTCTACTGCAGCCAACATGGCTGTTTGTGTGCCATGTTGAGGTCTAAAGCCCGTCTGCTTAGAATGCAGACTGTTGTTATTTTCCAAAAAAGCTGATAAAATAGAATTGATGTACTTTTCTGCTAATTTACTTACTCCTGGCAGCAAAGAAATTGGACGATAGTTTCCCCAATTATCTGGAGCAAGGTTCGTTTTTTTAGAAGTGCTTTGATTTTAGCATGTTTCCATTGCAGTGGCACAGTCCCTGTTTTAAGTGAAGTATTTATTCAATCAAGTATGACTGATGACACTTATTCTGAAATGTTATGAAGAACAGTGTGGGGTGGCAGCATCTAATGGACAACCCGATTTGAGTTCTTTAAGCAATCTTTGCAGAGTCTTAAGATCCAAAGGCTGGAATTCCTCCAACAAGATGCTAGTAGCAGGATTAATTCCATCACTGTGCAAGCATTTGTAAAACAGAAGTAGGGGGAAAGAGTTATAAATGATTTGCATCTTTTCTGCAAAGAAATCAGCGATTTGATCACATCGTGATTGCACATTGTCAGTGCCAGTGAGGGAGGTAGGAGGTGTGAGAAGAGTGTTGGCAATTTTAATTATCTCACTTGAGGAATTTGCCGCCAGAATCTTTCCTTGATAATAGAGAGCTTGATGTAGTGGTATTGTAATTCAGTTTGTTAGGCTTGTTTACTTACGTCATGATAAGAATGTATTAACGCTGTTTGGAGAATGTATTCCTTTGATTGTCAGGAGCCTTCTGCAGTCAGGAGTTCGATAGGCTTTGTCAGTTGCTTATCGGACTTCGGACTGGTGAGGCTCTCCTCCTGTGGTTGTAACCTTTGGATTAAACTTACCAGTTTATCCTACTTCGTCTCTCCTTGGATTTCTTAAGATCACACAGTCTTCTACATATTGACGACGATCGGGATTTGTTTCAACCACCGACCCAAGATGGGATTTAACTCTGTCACCGATCCACGTAACAGAAAAGACTTAACTCTGTTTTATTCGTGGAAACAACTGTGAGTACAGTGGCGAGCTCGTTTTTGGACAGCTTTCCCAGCTTTTCAATGTTGCCTTTTCTGAAGCTATCCTAAATGAAGTGTTTCCTCACTCATTTAAATGGATGCATGGATTTGATCTGATCATTATCGGAGCGAAGGATCAAATTTGAACTGTTCTACTTTGGATTGAAGTGTCTTGTGCGAAAGACTTGCTGTGACATTTCGAAATGGGTGTCATGTTTTAAGCCTTTACAAGTCGGCGTGGTGCCCTGTGACATTGTTGACTTTAACAGAAGCCTGCACGCACCTGCATTTTATAAATAAGCATCCTCAGGGAGATTCGATCTCGGAACCTTCTTCTCGGCATCGCTTGGAATTCTCTGTAGACTGATAGGCTGTGACGTCCAACATTGTATCGTGGGAGTAAGCTGCGTGTGACGTTTCACGTTTCACGTTTTCCGGCAGCCATTTTAGTAAAGCTTTGAAGTACCTGGAAGTCAAGGAATCTTCCGTCAGTTCGTGCAGCGTATTTTGTTAAATACTGTCACGTACTTCAACAGTCACTGGTCGGAAACAGCGGAGCTCTTCTAGGACTTCGTTTCTTCGTGCGAAAACAGCAGAGCACTTCTGAGTCTTCAATCCTTCGTGCGATAACATCATCGGTGATTCGCACATCTTTTCTTTTGGGATTATATCTGTGGAGTATTTTGTCTAAATTCTCAAAAGGCTTTTTATTCTATAATAGAGGTTGTATTTTACAAGTGGGAAATCGGTTTTTCACATATTTTTGTGGGAAATGTCTACTGTAAAAGAGGTCACTCAACCACCTTCTTTTTTAGAAAAACCTGGAAAGCCTGTGTTATTATGGTCGGAATAGTTTGGTTTGTTTGAAAACCATATTGTAGCTATTGATGCTACCGATTACTCTCCCCCTCGCAAATTTGCTTTATTATTTGGCAGTTTGGGTTTGGCTGCTCAACGCATTATTAACAGTTTAGTGCCTATTCCTCCTCCTTCTGGTCAGTCAGGTGATAGACAATAGAATGTATATGTGGAAGCAATTGCAAGGCTTAAAAAACAATTTGTTGAGTCAACCAACATTATGTTGGAGAGGCACACATTTTATAAAAGGAAGCAAAAAGAAGATGAGAAAATTGAGGAATATATTTCTGCATTGAGAGTCTTAGCAATCACTTGTGATTTTGGTCCTCTTCTTGATAACTATATTCGGGATCAATTTGTTTTTAATTGTGCTTCCTCTAAGGTTAAAGAAAGGATTCTCAGTTGCAAAAATCCCTCTTTATCGGAAGTCATAGATCTTAGTCTTAGTATAGAAAGATCTATAATTTTCACAAAGGCAATGATGGTAGATTCCTCCCCTAAAGTGAATTTTGTTTCAGAAGAATCGGAGGATGAGGGTCTGTATGCTGTTGGTGGAAAGGAAAAATGGGTGAGCAAGCCAAACCAAAATCAATCTAAGCAGGGTTTCTGCTTCAGATGTGGATCTAAATTTCACATGGGGAATTTTAAAGGTTGCCCGGCCATTAATAAACGCTGCACTGGTTGTAAGAAAGTGGGCCATTTTCAAAAAGTTTGTAGATTTCAAAAGAAACCTCTTAAGGTTAACTGTGTGGATGTTGAAGATTTTTCTGAGTATTTTGACTATCTTTTATTGATGGTGGAAGCAGACGACAGTTCAAACTTTATCAGGGGTCCTTTATGTGCTGCTTCTATTGATGACATTATGGTTCATGTTATGGCAGACTCTGGGTCGCCTATCACTATTCTACGTGATACTACCTTCTATGAAAAGTGGGGGAGAAATGTGAAGTTGACTCAATCGGATGTAAACCCGAAGGCCTTTGGAGAAAAAGATATAGATATGTTGGGATTTTTCTTGGGAAATTTGCAAGTTCTTAAAAGGTCTATTGTCACAAAGATCTATGTAGCTGTAAAAGGAAAAGATATTGTGGGATGGAAGGACCCGGCCAAAGTGGGTTTGTACTTAGTTCCTGGTGATGAAAATCCCATTAAAGTTTGTGAATTCCCTATTTGTTTTGTTGAAGGGGCAAAGATAGATCGCTCTGATCTTCTAAATGAATTTAAAAATGTTTTCAGTAATAAGATTGGTTTGGTGAAAGGTGCTGAACACAAAATTAGATTAATTCCTGGGGCAACTCCAATTTTTCAAAAGGTTCGCCAGTTCCTTTGAGTGTCAGAGCCGAACTTAAAAAAATGTTAGAGGATTTATGCAAGGATGGAATTATTGAACCTTCTGAGTCCTCTCAATGGGTCGCCCCCATTGTCGTTGCCCGAAAAAAGAACAATGAGATTAGGCTATGTGCGGATCTCAGGGGTCCTAATAAAAACATAAAAGTAGACTGTCATCCGCTCCCTAAGATCCACGAATTGTGGCAAATTTAGGTGGGGCCAAATAGTTTTCACTGTTGGATTTGAAGTCGGCCTACCACCAGGTCCCTTTGTCTAAGGAGCCTCAGGAGCTGACTACCTTTGTTACCCCATTCGGAGATTTTAAATTTTTGAGGCTTCCGTTTGGATTGGCATCGGCTGCCAGCGTCTTTCAAAGGCTAATGGACTCCTTATTCAAAGACCTGGTGGGGGTGCAAGCTTATTTGGATGATATTTTGATTTTTGCTCAGACAATGGATGAACATAATGTTTTACTGAGGAAGGTTCTTTCAATTCTTGGAGGAAGAGGGATGGCTGTGAGGGAAGACAAGTGTAAATTTGGAGTGTCTGAGTTGGAATATTTGGGACATACAGTTTCTGGATCGGGTATTAGACCAACATTTTCTGTGGTAAGGGCCCTGAAAGAAGCCAAACCGCCAGGGGACAAGGATGCTCTCCGTTCATTTTTAGGTCTGGCCGAATATTATGCTAGATTTGTTGTTAATTATGCTCAGGCTGTGGAACCGCTTCGTTTGTTACTTAAAAAAGGTCAGAAGTTTGTTTGGTCTAGAGATTTGGAAGAGTCCTTGGTTAAGGTTAAGGAATTGATTATTTCTGCACAGGCCCTTCAGGCTTTTAGGGACGATTGCACTTGTATTATCTCCGTGGATGCAAGCATGAAAGGCTTGGGGGCGGTATTAAGCCAACAAGTGGATGGTAAAGAACAAACGGTGGCTTTTGCTTCAAGGTCCTTGAAGGAGTTTAAAAAACACTATAATACAATTGAGAGTGAGGCACTGGCCTGTGTGTGGGCGGCGCAAAAGTTTAAAATGTACATCTGGGGTAGGAGATTCATTATGCTGTTGGATCATAAACCACTTTCTTTTATTTTTTCCAAGGTTACGGGAACAAATAGTATGTCTCCTAGGTTGACCAAGCTTGTTTCTAAACTTCAGGAGTTTAATTTTGAATTGAGACATATTGGGGGTGGCAAGAACTTCAGGGCAGATTGTTTCTCCAGGATGTTGATGGATAAGGATGATGAGGATGATTTAGTAGAGGAGGACGTGGAATGTGTGTCTGGGGTTGATGCCATTGAAGAATGGGACTGCTATTTCAGAAGAAGAGTGGAAAAATGCTTGTTTGAAGGATACGGTTTTAACCCAAGCTTTAGAATGTTCTTCTGGGGTATGGCCTGATTCAAGAAATTTATCTGGTGACCTGAAGTATTTTTCTAAGGTAGCAGAGGAGCTTTCCGTGAAAGATGGTATTTTGCAGTACCTCCAAGTAGTTTGAGGAATGTGATTGTGAAGGTAGCTCACATTGGTCATTTAGGAGTGATGAAAACATGTATGAGAATTAAGTCTCATTACTGGTGGCCTGGCATTGATGCTCAGGTAAGAGCTTTAGTAAATAATTGTCAGGAGTGTTTACTTTCAGATAAACATTGGAAAACGCACGATGCCCCTCTGCTGCCTACTCAGTTCCCTGGGAGCGCTTGGGAGAAAGTAGGTCTGGATTTCTCAGGTACTTATAATGTTCTGCCAGAAGGGAAGAGATATCTTATTGTAGCCATTGACTTTTTTCAAAATGGATGTATTATAAATTTGTGGAGGCCCCAAATTCTGATAATACCATTTCATTTTTGGAAAGGGTATTTTTGCTGGAAGGGGCGCCTCAGGTTTTGGTAACAGATAACGGTACACACTTTGTGTCGGACAAGATGTGCAAGTTTTTGGAAGTGCATGATATTAAACAGTTGAAGGTCCCAGTCTTCAAATGGCTTGTTGGAACGTGGGAACAAAATTTTGAAAGAAGGTATTCAGACTGCGATAGCCTCTGGTTTGGATGTGGGGAGATTTTTGGAAAAAGAGGTTTGGAATTATAATTTCTCACCTCATTGTACAACTCAAGTTTCCCCATTTGAATTGTTAAGGGGGAGGAAGGTTCATTCTCCTGTGTTACCTTCTTGGCTTTATAAGAAGAATCCTGGTCTTGCTAAGGATGCTCAGGAAGAACTTGATTTGGCTGTGAAACGGAAGCAGGAAGTAATGAAGGCAAATTTTGATAAAGTTAAGAATGTGAAGGAAGTGCAATTTGTTATCGGGGACTGGGTTATGATCAAAAAACCTTTCAAGGTTTCTAAAGGAAATTCAATTTTTACGAGTCCCGTTCAGGTTTCTAAAGTTTGTAAAAATGCTGTATTTTTGGGGGAGAATGGTTGGTGGAATGTTAGACAGGTGGTAAGATTGTCTGAGGGTCAAGCTGCCCTTCTCAGAAAGAAGAAAAGTTTGTTGTTGCAGGAAGGGTGTGATTGGATGCATTGGTTACAACAGGATGTTAAGGTTAATTCTTCTTCTTCCTCTTCTCCTCCGTCGTGCAGTTCTGAAACGGTTTCCATTCCTTCTTGTAGTCGGAGTGGTCGTATCAGGAAAGTTCCCTCAAGATATAATAAATTTATATCTTATTAAGTTTCTGTTTTTTGTTGTTTTTTTTGTGCAAAAGGGGGAAGGTAATGTAGTGGTATTGTAATTCTGTTTGATAGGCTTGTTTACTTACGTCATGATAAGAATGTATTAACGCTGTTTGGAGAATGTATTCCTTTGATTGTCAGGAGACTTCTGCAGTCAGGAGTTCGATAGGCTTTGTCAGTTGCTTATCGGACTTCGGACTGGTGAGGCGCTCCTCCTTTGGTTGTAACCTTTGGATTAAACTTACCAGTTTAACCTACTACGTCTCTCCTTGGATTTCTTAAGATCACACGGTTTTCTACACTTGAATATTTTTATAGATTTTAATAGCTTCTCTGTACTTAGCTCTACTAGCGACAGAAAAGTCCTTCCTCCAGCTTCTCTAGCGTTTTTACATGTCTGTTTAAGCTGTTGTAGTTTGTGGGAGTACCAAGGGTTTTTTTTTGCTCCCACCTTTTCTGAGATTTCTTTTTTAGGGAGAACAGAATTAAGTGCAAGATCGATCAAATTATTAAAATTGTCATTGGCAACAATAGGGTTGGAGTGAGATGGGGGAACAGTAGCCTTCAAAGTGGTGATAAAGGTGTCTATTGGGAGTTTTGACCATTTACGGGTACTTTTTGTAGCTCTAACAGTTCGTATGTTAGTGTCCAGTAACGTCCAGTTAAAAGGGAGTAGGAGGTGGTCTGACCATGGAATGGGAACAGTATACTCTACCAAGAGATGGTTTATGTTGGAAAATATAGGGTCTAACAGATGACTGTTGGTATGAGTCAGACTGTTCACTTTTAATATAAATTGGAACATTGCCAATTCATCGACCAGCTCAGTTATGGCGACTGATGAATCATCGTCAAAATGCAAGTTAAAGTCACCCAGAATTGTAAGGTTAGGGGAGGCACTGGCTAAATTTGCTGCCACCTCCGGTAAGTTCTTCTGGAAGAACCCAAGGGGGCCTGGAGGACGATATACCAAGATCCCTGAGAAGGTAGACGTAGGAGCTAAATCAATCACAAAAGAAAACTTTCACAATCAGGGACTGGGTTTGCATTTATTCTGCAAACAAAGTTAGCCTTGTGAATTATGGCCAGGCCACCTCAGCGCCCTGAATTGCGGTCCAGCCATTGGATAGCATAATTTAGGGGGAGAGATTGAACAACATCAAAATCAGCATCATTACTTAACCACGATTCAGTTAAAAATAAAACATCAGGTTTCCTCTCTTCGAGGAGTAAACAGATTTCAGTAGAATGTTTAGGAAGCAAGCAGCAGTTAAGTAGCAGCATCATACTCTTTCTTTCACTAGGAGTGTCCAGTAAAGTAAGAGTGGAGTTTTGAAAGTGAAATTTACAGTTAGTACATTGTGAGCTGATATCTGGCAGCATAGCATGTGCGCACTTACTAGATACCTCTTTCCTGAGGGCATAAAGTTGTGCAGCATTAAAGGTGATTTTACCCCTCTCAGAACCGGCATAGGTTCCTGCCCCTGGCCCCATCTGGGCGCATGCGGGCTTGCCTGAGGCGCGCCTTCAGCGTGCCAGCGGTGCGCCCGCTGCACGTTCGCGTCATGGGCCAATTTATTGAGGCCGGAATGACGTGAGTTAGCGTCAAAGACTAGACTGCTAACTTGTGCCCCAAAGTATTTCCCCCAAGCTTTAACACAGCTCTATTAGTGCAAAAACCACATATTTAAAAACAATGTTTCTCCAAGTTACACATACACTTTTGTTAAAAATGAGCGAGCAACGAACATGCTGAATAAAGAGAATGAATCCCTCATAAGGATTTACAAACAGGCGCCCTGGATTGCATACATATATAAAAAGTGGTTATTTGTGCTAATGACTTAGCTTCTGGCATCAATTTTAGTTGCGCTTTTCATTGGATGTCCACTAATCCATACGCTATAATTGCGTCCAGCAGTATATAGTATTTGCTATTGGTCAAGAGGAACTTTTACAAGGTTGGCTAAAATAATTACATGCAGCAATACAGCCTAACATTAAACCTGAAGCAGTTTGTTTATTGTTCTGCTGATTGCTGTCCTTACCCTGGATATCACTATTTCAACTCTTTTTAAATCCACCATCTGCGACACTGCTCAAACACTACTAGGATCATTCCCGTCACGACTAATAATGCCTTCCATTAATACCCAATTCCAATACAGTCTTCCATTTATTCTAGATTTGTGCACTCTGATTGAAGGAGACATTTAGAACTTGCATCTGGGAAATATAATGAACATTTTGTCCAGGACAGTCAGACGTTGGCATGTCATGGCAGGCTAAGATGTTACAGGCATGGCTACACACCATCTGTCATGGGTTTTGACTAAAGCCAAAGATACACATTTTATTAGATTTACCTCAGAGCACACTTTGCAAGAGCATTGCTTCACTTGTTTTGTGCATCACTTCCCTTCACTTCACTTATCTTACCTAACTGGACTTGATTTGGTTCCACTGTATCTGATTGCACACTGCTTCAGTCATTCCCTAGGAGAGCTGATTTACTTAAAGTAATAAAACACAAGATTAGACGGGTTTCTGCTGTCACCTAATGTAGAAAGGAAGCAGGCTGTACTATTAAAGTATGCTTTCAGAGCCTGGGCAGGTAGCAACTGTTTCCGGAAGTTTTATGTTTAAGTTTTTTACATTTTCAAAGGGTGGTCTGGGTTATGCAATTTTTTGAGTTATACATGCATTTGTCAGTGTTTTTCATTGCACTAGTGCGTTCGTTGGCTCATTTCAGAGTGCCACACGTTCAGACGATAAGAAGGGAGGTAAGAGTAACTGCCTGGTAGGCAGGGGCATAGCTTCGGTGTGGAGAGGGGGAGTTGGGTTTTGACAACCTCCAAACAAATGCATTCTAGGCTTGGTAGTTGGGTCTGCGGGTCCAGACTCTGAGCTGTCATGACTGTATCGGTTTTTCTCTTGCTGGACCGATATAAAACAAATTTGCAATGCAATAGGTCTCGCATTTGCTAGAGTTCGAGCTATTGGAATTGTAAACGACTATGCCTTTTATTGATTGTCATTTACAATGCCAATAGCTCAAACTCTCGCAAATGTGAGACCTATTGCACTGCAAATGCTTGTTACTACAGTGACAACAGAGGAAAAGTAGCCTACAGGAAAATAAACATCAATTGCGGCACTTGTGCTTTAGCCGTAAACAACTTAAACTAAAGCCCGTGTGCTGCGATAGAAAAATATTTTTTCTATTTATTTACACTTGTCACAATGGAGGCACCTGCACTTTAGCTTTAAATATCTTAAGCTAAAGCGTAGGCGCCGTAATTGCTTCATAAGTAAAGAAATAGATTAAAAAATGCACAGTTTTTTCTATTTCTTTACTTTTGAAGCAATTGCGCCACCCACGTTTTGGTATGAGATGTTTAAAGCTAAATTTGTGGGTGCTGCAGGTGTAAAATCAATTAAATACATGAAACCAGAGCCAGCCACACACACACACACCCAGAGCCACACACACCCACACACCCAGAGCCAAACACACACACCCAGAGCCACACACACACACACACACACTCAGAGCTACACACCCACACACCCAGAGCCACACACACCCAGACCCAGAGCCACACACACACACACACACCCAGAGCAACACACACCCACACACCCATAGCCACAAACACCCAGAGCCTCACACACCCACACACCCAGAGCCACACACACCCACACAGCCAGAGCCACACACGCCCAGAGCCCCCACACACACCCACACACCTAGGATGCAATGACAGAAACAGCAACATACAAGTCGGGTACACTATGTTAAGGCAGATTTTTATTGTATATGTTTTTAAGCCACGCCTTTAATTACACTGGCCATGCCCCTTGTAGAGACCCTCCAGTTTTTGTCCCAGTTGAAGCCCTGCTGCTCCCTACGTGTTCCTCCATACACGCCGAACCCTCCCCATGGCCCACACATCTCCCCATATCTCAGCAGTGATCTTCGGTGCCCTTCACCCCTCCTCCTTGTGCTCCTCGCGCCGCGCTGGCAAAGAAGCATCTCCTCATATTTGTTGCTTTGGTTCGGTGCCTTTTAAAGGCTGAGATGTCGACGGGCACCCCTGGCAGTACCAGGCCCCGGCCCTGCTGGCCTTCATGGTGAGCTCCTGCCCGGCTGACTCTGAACACCTCCTTAATGTTTTTAGAGGCAGCGCCGCGGCCCATCCCTAAAGCGCCACTGTGGCCTCATTTGCATGTAAACTACCCGTGAGGCTCTGCGCAACAAGGACCGCGCCTGATTTCCATATGACCTGCCGTTGCCAGCCTCGGCAATTAATTCTTGTTTCTTAATTGGGAACAATTCTTCTTTCTAATGGCGTAAGGTTGGAGTAAGCCTACGGATGCCGGCGTGGACTGCAGCAAGCCACGTCCACCCAGTGTGACTCTGACCTGGGCGTCGCCCTTCGAGCACTCACCACTCCTGACCCCACTGTTCTCAAGGTCACCAGAGCAAGGGTCTGCCACAGGTCCACCCCACACCTAAGGACTCCTTAATACTGACCCCACCCTGGCGCGTGGCACCCCACCGGACCTGTATACTGCAGTGTACCACGTGGTAGCATGCCGCCAAGGACACAATGCTATACTCCTGCGGTGTGTTTTAAAACCCCAGTGTATTCTGGGGCTTATAGGACTGGTTCAGTTCCGTTGCTCCAAAAGAACTTAACTCGGGACCCCTATCTGCCCTTGTGTGACAGGAAGGGCGCCTGGAATTGCTGATTTATGTAGGGCTCCAACATGTCTAGAAAGGATCTTTCCACCCTGAGGTGTTGCCTCCCTCTTGCGTTGATCGGTGCTTCGATATCACGGGCACCCCTGGCAGTACCAGCGCCCCGGCCTTGAAGCATTGAGGCACTGAGGAAATAGGGAGAGGCAGAGCCGTAGGATCTGTAAGCGACATTGGACAGCATCGAACACGGACAGTGGGCGGGCGGGAGGGAGGAGGCACGGACAGTGGGCGGGCGGGAGGGAGAACTTCAAGAAGGCACGGACAACGGGACGGCGAGAGGGAGGGTGTATAGGGAGTGTTTCCTTGAAGCATCGAGGCACTGAGGAAATAGGGAGAGGCAGAGAGGTAGGATCTGTAAGCGACATTGGACAGCATCGAACACGGACAGTGGGCGGGCGGGAGGGAGGAGGCACGGACAGTGGGCGGGCGGGAGGGAGAAGGCACAGACAACCGGACGGCGAGAGGGAGGGTGTGGGGGGCGGGACTTTAAAAAAAGAAACAGAAACGCCCCCGAATCGCGTCGTGACGGGGGAAAAGAGTGATGGACAACCATTTCTACCAATGGCTAGCCTCCATTTATGGAGCTAGCCAATAGAAGAGCAGGCGGGACAAAGCCCCAGTACTGTTCTAACAGAAGATTTCGCCTGCGCGAACGCTGCTGCGCAGCGAACGCCAGGCGAAACCTAAAAAAAACCTGCTGGATACCAGGAATTACCACAGACACTACACATGATACCCCTCCCCTGGATGCCACAGGACACACACAAAAGGCCCCACAGTGTGTGCCTTTGTTTCATTGACAGCCAGTGGACCTATGTTGAGGGTCTGGATACAGGGGTGAGCCAAAAGAAACAGTAGCAGTGACAGTACGCAGCTAGTATGAGTGTCGTTGTAATACTTTTTAAAGTCACAATAGCCGTTATATTCTGTACTTTCAAGCTTGTGACTAATAGATTACTGGGCATGTTTACATTATGGAAGTGGTCGGTAAAGTTGTATTTCTGTGTCGGGCACTCACAAATGATGAAACAGTATGTTTTGTTTATTCTGTAAGCAACGAGATAAATATTCCCGTTCTAGAGCCTCATGCCCCGCCGAGCACCAGCGGTCATGCATCTGAGCCCTCCCCGGCCTCTAGCCCCATACGGCTGGACTGAGGAAGGGGGTGTCTTCCACTTCCATCGAAGCCCGATCTGCGCAGAACAAAACCTTCTGCCGAGATCGGACCTGAAGTAAATAAACATAAAATGTCGGTGTTCAGCAGGAGAAAGACAAGGTCCTTGATCGGTATCCAGTATTGTAAACTATTAAGAATTTTCCGGCCCCCTCCCCCGATGAGCCAGGAACCAGCAAAGTTCCTGTGTGATGCACTCGGTGCTGCAGAGTTGACAGGTATCCATCCCCCGCACACGCGATAAAGAATAAACCAGGATGGAAATCGTGTCCCAGAGCACCGATCACGCCTCCATTCATCGGCTAACGCCAGCCGGATCTAATTCTCCCTGTAGCCTGCATATGCTTCCAGCTCTCCATACCATCAGACTCCGCCACCCGTTACTCTCCCTCCAGCCCCGGTATCACTCGAACCCCCTACACCACTCTCCATTCACTCCTCGCCATCCTTGCCTTCATCATGACCACCCTCATTTTCTCTCGATATCCCCTCCACCCTGCCTGTCCACTGCGTCACCCCCACCAAGAGCCCCAAGTTGTCTCCGACCCCCCCGGGCTCTGACAGCCGAGTCTGTACCTGAGCAGCTTGGCAGGGCCTTCCTCTGCAGCAGCCTCTTCCTCTGATGAGGTCCTGCGTCACCCTCCTCTTCCTCTCAGTCACCAACCTCGTCAGCTGATCACCCTCCCTCCTCCTCCTGCCTCCGCTCATGCCTGCTCCGCCGCCTCCTTCGTTTCTGTTTCTCCATCATCTCCGCTGACCCCACCGGTCGTCCCCCTTCAGCTGAGCTGCCGAGGCCCCGCCCCTCAGCAGACCACCCTTCGGTCGTCCTTCGACCTCTGTACGACATCATCAGATTCGAGATGAGGAAAATAGCTTTCTGACAAAAAGCACCCTAACAATATATATTTGTTGTGTTTTTATATAGATAGGGAGAGGCAGAGCGGTAGGATCTGTAAGCGACATTGGACAGCATCGAACACGGACAGTGGGCGGGCGGGAGGGAGGAGGCACGGACAGTGGGCGGGCGGGAGTGAGAAGGCACGGACAACGGGACTGCGAGAGGGAGGGTGTGGGGGGCGGGACTTAAAAAAAGACATGGAAATGCCCCCGAATCGCGTTGTGACGGGGGGAAGAGTGATGGACAACCATGTCTTCCAATGGCTAGCCTCCATTTATGGAGCTAGCCAATGGAAGAGCAGGCGGAACAAAGCCCCCGTACTGTTCTAACATAAGATTTCGCTTGCGCGAACGCTGCTGCGCAGCGAACGCCAGGCAAAACCTAAAAAAGACATGTGGTCGCGGTGGGCCACCGCAAGTAACAATAGAAAAGAGCAGCCACCATTATCGAAGCTGAGGCATACTGCGCTGTTAAATAAGAATATTAAAAAGGCGTTGTAGGAGAGCGTGTCCTGCCTGCAGAACAAAGCCCTTTAAGAAAATGGTGCTCAGAGGCTGAAATTAAAACCTACAGAGTCACAACACATGTAACAGGGGGTGCCCTAATGGGAGGTTACAGGAAGAGAAAAGGGGCTACTAAGGAGGGACTACTAAGCCAATTGACCAATGAAAAGCCACCAATTACAAATGACAGGGGCAGGAGCCGATTAAAACGATGGGCGGAAAGTTGGCGGAGCTTCTTGCTCTATCCGGAATACAGCATGTCTCGAAGAGACAGCAAACGCTCTGCCTAGGCAAGACCAAAAAACTGTGACCTTAGCTGTAAAACAGGAGAGAGAAAGAGACTGAGATATACATCTTGTGGCAAAATTCACAAAGTGTGAAACCAGATAACCTGGAATCAATACCAGCTTTGCTACTTGTCCAAATTGTATAATCATAGGCAAACATTTTATTTCACAGAGCTTGCTTTTTCTTTATTATGAAATAGAGAGCACTTTAAAATACTTGAGTTCAGGATGTACACTGTACAAGCATCTCTTTCGTTTGATTTAATAGACTATAATCTTGCTTCATTATACCACTTTAGGGTTTATGTGACTACTGACTTGCTTCTTAGTTCACTAATGGCATTTTTATTAGGGGGCAAGCCATTAAAGTTTTTAACTTCATGTTTAGAAACTGTCAAAGTGAAACACTTATACATGTTAAAGAAATACACATTTATTTTTCATTTTGAAGAGACTATCATATTTTTATGCTTTTAGCACAATACATATGCCTAATGTTTTCATAGCTGAGCTTATGCACAGACTATTAGAGTCAAGCCAAACAAATGGCTTGGCTCTATCATGAGTAAACCTATTAATTTACTGGTGCACCCACCTCTATTTGTGTCTCAGGCTTAGTACATGGGGCCGTCAGTCACTTGATCAAATGATTTTTATAAGGTGAGGACTGACAATATGGCGCACTGCTGACATGCACCGATTTGACAGCTCTACCATCAAGGATTCTCACTCCAGAGACAAAGAAGAATGCATGCAGAGAAAATACATTTAAGTATGTGATCCCAGGGCAGGGACTCCAGACTGTTGTATTAGACATTACCGTAGTCATGAGTACCCAGGGAGAACAACCAGGTCCAGATGGGAAGCACAGGGATCTAGCTTCAGAGCAGGTGTTTGGAGCGCAACACCCCTCTCAAATGCATACTTGGCTTCGTAGTTGGGTATGGTGGCCCAGAGACAGGGCTGCTATGTTTGTGTAGTTTTTTCTTCTTGTTCTCATTTTACTAAAACATAACTTTTCCCTTTTTGGAGCAGATACTTACATATATATAGTGACTGATTTACCAAAAAAGTAGTAAATCTGTACCCACTCAAGTACTCCTTGACTGTATGCAAATGTACAACTTTTTGGAATTCACAAAAAATGCCAGCAGTAGGCTTGGAAAGTTGTGCAAGTCCAGACATACAACTGGCAATCAAACACCCAAAGGAGATAGGATGAATGCTTTCAAATAGTCTAACCAGTAGCAATCAAACGGGGTAGCATTGTAACGCATCGTTTTTCACCCTTAATGCCACTCTAGATATAGGCCTATCTAATGCAAATCAGTACAGACCTTGTTCGTAATGGGAACAGGCCATCCCAAACCTTGGTCACCTCACCGTGCCACCCTGCAGCCTATTGCTTTTTAGTTGGGAGATGTGACATTCAAAACTCCGAATCTGACTAATCTTTGCCTCTGATGGGATGTCTGAGGCTAGTGTGCTCAGGATGGATTCTTAACCCTTTCGCTGCTGATGACGAGCTCAGCTCGTCATCACCCACGGGTGTCGTGTGCTGATGACGAGCTGAGCTCGTCATGAATAATGGTAATAAAGGATCTGCAGCACAGGGCAAAAATCCCCGCAGCAGCCATGTGGTTAAGTTAACAAGCAGTGGCAAAGTCAGTAGGTATGAATTTTTATTAGAAGAAGTGGTTGGTAATAGCTGGGTGATTTTGTCCAAGTGGTGCTCTCACCTGTCCTAGAAAGAAAATGTGAAAATAAAGATCATTTTCGGCTACATCAATATAGAAAACAGGAGCATGGCCCCTTTGTTTAACGGACTGAGTAACAGAGATAGACAGTATATTCACATAAGTGTTGTACGAAAAGGTAGTAACTTCTGAACATAAAAGGTATACACAGCAAAATACAGTAAGGTAGATTCTTTTGTTTAAATGCCCGTCCAATGTGACTCCCATCTGAAATAATGTGTACTAGCAATGGAAGGGATTTTGTGTTATTACTGAAACATGTTTTGGGATAGCATTTAGTGACAAAAACTGTAAATAAAATACTGTTCTAATTAAAAGTGTATACAATTAAAATTTAAAACAGGATGCTGGCAATTGTACCATGAATGGGTCCACACTGCCATTCTGTATCTGGAGACAAGGCGAGTATAGGCTGTAGGAAGCTGGCTTTGTATATACTATACCAAAGTAAGGTGTAGTGTGTAGAGTCCAGCGGATCCCCGGAGGCTACGCGGAGGTTAAAGTAGATAATACCTTACTCTCTTTTGTGGTAGTGTGGTTGAGCAGTCAGGCTTATCAAGAGGCTGTGTTAAGCATTTGTTGTACATATTCAGGCAGGAAATGATTACACACATTTCAATTGTTTTGTTTAAAAATTTTACTGTGTTACTTTTATTTCTAGAAACAAGAGAAACTCAGTTGCAGGTAAGTACCAGATTAGGAATAGCAGTAAAATACTTTACATTGATACTGAAAATACTTTGTGGTGTCAAATCAACAATAGCAGTAATTTAGCAATATGAAAGAGAGACAGGACAGCGCAAATAGCAAGAAATGCAATGCAATCCTATGGGAGGAAAACAGTTATTGACATTTATAGGTAAGTACTCTACTTACACATCCAGTTTTCAAGGGCCTAGAGCAGGGCAAGGGTCAGATCAAGGTAAGTACTGCACCACCAGCAAGACTGGGGCAGCTGGGTGCAGAGGTCCCTGGGCCCAATGTTAGTCAATGGAGACTGGGGGCACCCACAATAAATGCAGGCTGCAGGTAAGTACCTGCAGCTTCAGGGCACAGGCCCCCAGGGGTTTAGGCAAGCACAGCAGGGGCCACAGGGCGGCACAGAAGCTGTACCACGAGCGGCAGAAGTGCAGCCAGGTGCAGGGTGCAAACAAAGCTTTCGGGCATCCAATGTAATCTTATTGAGATTCTTCTTTTTGGAAACAGGCTGCAGGTGCCAAACCAGAGGGTGCAGGCAGAAAACCAGCAACATCACAGGTGAGTTAGGATGTTGGGGGGTCACAGGGGCACCACTCGTTAAGCTCCTCAAAGCCCAAGAGCTGCAGGGGTGCCCTTAGATATCAGATTTCTTCTTACAGGTGCTGTCGTTGCTGGGGTACCCTTCGGATTCACACTGCAGGTGCCATCGTGGAGGTCAGGGGAGGTCAGCCAATGCCGGATTCGAGGTCAGGATCACTGGGGAGACTACACTGGATCCACTCAGACACAGGCCGTGGGTGTCAGGTGCAGAGTGGGCAGGACTCACGGTTTCAGAGGGCACAGGAGACTTTGTAGTCGATTTCTTCGGGACAGGTCCGCTATCCACAGGATATTGAGTCTTTTTCGAAGGTAGCAGTCCTTCCGGGGTTTTCAGATGTCACTGGTTGCAAGATAGGTCGACTTTTTGTTGCAGGCTCTTCGAAGCTGGAGACAGACAGCAAGGGTTGGGGCCAAGGCAGTCATCGTCTTCAGGCTTCTCGGCTTCACGTATCTCTTCTTTCTTCTTAGGTTATCGAAGATTTGATTCTCTTGGTTCCGGGATGCCTCCTCTAGGGGCATTACCTGGAGTTAGAAGTAGTAGCCAATGGGCTACTTACTTTTGGGGTGACTACATCCTGTATATGTTTACTAGGGGTGAGCGCAAAATCCGTTCCGCTCGCGGATTTTGCGAATTTTTGGTAAATTCGCGATCCGCGAACTCCCGCGAATTTACCGCAAATTCACAAATCCGCGAGCGGCGGATTCCGGGGGCAAAAGTTGAAGCCTGGCTGGCCTGTCAACTTGTAACTATTTTACGATGGCGCCGGCAAGCTGCCAGCGCCATCCTAAAATAGTTACTAAGTTAGCTTCAACAGGAAGCTCTAATAGATAAAATAAAGCAGGAGCTCGCACCTGCTTTATTTTATCTATTAGAGCTTCCTGTTGAAGCTAATTTAGTAAGTATTTTAGGATGGCGCTGGCAGCTTGCCGGCGCCATCGTAAAATATTTACAACATGCCCTTCCTGTGAGTGACTCATTCATCAGCCCAAAAACAATTGTGAGCGTCGTCGAGGCAGGTGTGCCTTCTTCCCAAATCTACCGTGGAAAATCAGCTGTGATGCTGGATAGAGGCTTTTGCATCCTTGACTTTCACGAGCGCAATACCCGTGCTGTTCCTGTGACCAGGAGCTTCTTTCTCTTCATCTGCTGAACTGATCTTTCTCTGACCTTTTATACACACAAGAAGCATGTGTGAACTCACATGGAAGCCCTGCTCGTTTGGCCCCGCCCACACACTCGCGGTTTGCACCGTCTTCCCGCCATTCACCCACTATGATGGACAGCTCACTCAAGGGACCCCTGCGCCCTTCGGGGCGCCTGACTTCGGGCTTGGAAGCCCCCCCCCCCCCACACACACACTCGCAGTGTGCACCGTCTTCCCACCATTGACCCACTATGATGGACAGCTCACCCAAGGGAACCCTGCGCCCCCCGGGGCGATTGAATAGTAACACACACATGGCCGCTGAAACTGGTAAGCTGAAATGATTCAGCAGGGCAAATCCGCGGATCTGCACATCCGCAAATCCGCCGATTTTGCGGATCTACGATCGGCAAATCCGCAAAATCCGCGGATCGTGGATCCGCAAAATCCGCCCATACCTAATGTTTACTCCCTTTGGAGGGATGAACACATCCCTAACACTACTGGTTAAAATCCTTCCATTCAATATGGAGGATTTTTTCAAAGGAGGCGGTCACTTCAGTATATGACACCTTAGGGGTGGTCTTAGCTGGGAGAAGACACACCTCTTGTGACTACTAATTTCTCTAGATGCAGATGGACCTATTTAGCCCAGGGATGGCCCACTCAGCCTCTGTGAGCCACCCAGCCCCTGCCACTCACAAACCAGACAGTCAATTCACAAACAGGCCAAGGGACACAGAAAGGTTAGACAAGAGAACAGCAGCTTTCTAAAAGTGCTGTTCTCAAACACAGTATTTCAAAACCACCTTTCCTAAAAGATGTGTTATTAAATTCTGAATTCAGGGATACTAGACTTTTATGTCCTATCTTTTTCCTATGGGAAGATATGCAGGTAGCCACTGTACACAGCATTCCCCATGATAGCCTATGGACAAGATAGCTTTACAATAGTGAAAAACGAAAATGGCTGCAATTCACTACCAGAGCATGTCACCTGCACTAGTACAAGTTCTTCCTTTCACATACACTGCACCCTGCCCAGGGAGGTACCTTGGGCCTTCCATAGGGATGTCCAATGTGTACAGAAAGGGAAGAGTTAGGCCTGGTCAGTGGGGACACTGGCAGGTTGACATGGCAGTTCACAGACTGCACACAGGCACTGAGGTGGCCGGCCTGAGACACCATTTCAAGGCTACTCATGTGTGTGGCACAATCAGTGTTGCAGGCACACTAGTAGCATTTGGATCACCAGCTCTGGCACACTCAGTGCACTTTACTGGGGACTTCTTGGTGATACAAATATGCCAATCATGGATAACCAATTACAATAACAATTTACTCAGGGAGCACTTGCACTTTGACACTGATCAGCAGTCGCAAAGTGCCGAAAGCATCTAAACCAGCAAAAACGAAATCCAGCACAGTATCAAAAATACAGGAGGTAGAGGCAAAAAGACAGGGGAAACCACGCCAAAGATGCCAGGTCTAACAGTATTTTGGAACATTTGAATGAAAAGTGAATTTTCAGAACATAGCATGACAACTAAACTCAAGTGAAAGAGGAATCAGCAAAGCTAGAGGTAGAGGATATGCAAGTGTTAAACACCGACTACCTTGTTCTATAGGACTGCAGATGTACCTTAAAAAGGTTTCTGCAGAAGAGTGCCTCACAAAACGAGTAGTTATAAGAACTTTGCAAGATTACAAAAAAGTGCTAAGGATTCTGCAAATCACATGTGAATCAAAAGAGGTGCCTTTACTTTGACAATCAACTTGGTGCCCCCATATATGTTTAATGTATCTTACACAGTGGCACTTACCACTTTGTAATTACAATGAGGTTAGAGTTTCCATAGGAAAAGTGCTTTTTGTTTCTCCAACAACTTTAGAGTTATTTGGTGAATCTGCACAAAAGCTTTACGACCACTTTGCAATACAAAAATATTCAAATGGCGCTACTTCCTAAAGATTTTCATAGTGATCTGGGAAGCAGGGGCCTAGACAAAGAAAGCATTACAAAACATTGATTTAGCATGTTAATTTCCATTGGAAATTTTGGGACATGCACTTCCCCATTGCGGTCCCATCTGGAGAACAGAATTGCTTCCTTAACCTACACACAGACAATGATCCGATTGGTGCAGCAAAAGTCGTGACTCACTTTACCATGGCCCTCCTACAGAATACAGGGCTTGACAACTTTTCCATGCACACAGGAAAGAACCTGATTTGTGCAGCAGCCATCTCCTCATACCTCGCTACAGGGAGCCAATCAAATGGATTCCCCATTGGACCTCGCTCCCTCCAGTGCTCCCCTCTTCCTCACAGGGCACACTGGTTTAGACAAGCAGCTAGGCACTGGTGCTCCAAGGGCAGGTGATCTTGAAGTCCCTGGGCGATGTCTCCTCACTCAGCTTTAAGTCTAGAAGGTCTTGGCTTCCAGTCCTGATTCCTGGCAGAAGTCTTTACAAGTGTCTCCTCCTCACACAGACTGAATGGCTGCCTGACCATTAACAATTTTTGGGGCTTTGAACTCCCTTTCTTATAGTCAATTTCCAGATACCAAATGCAATTTAGAATCGGAGTCTTTGAAGATTATGTTGGGTATAAGCTTCCTTTTAAAGTGCCCTCTACTTAGCCCTGCCCTTCCTCCAGAAAGTAGCCTGTGACAGCAGAAGCAACTCCAAATATTACAGCCCCATATCAACGGCCACAGGAGTGACTAGAGGTTTACGCCTGTCACTGTGAAATGTGTATCAAAAGGTTAGTTACCCCAGGGCCTTAGCGCTACTCCATATGATTCTATTATCACCCCGTCTGCTTCCTGAAATATCCCCAGGTCCCTTCCTAGTGACCTCTCTCTGAATCAAAGAGCACCATTTGAAGTGTACTGAAGAGCCCCACTCTCCCTTCTTCCAAAGTGTCCCACCCAGCTCACAGCAATGCAGCAATCCACAAATGTGTCTGGGGGGTTCCTCGACCTCCTCATGCGCCTCTAGTTAGCCCTGAGCCTCCCAAATGGAACCCACAATCTTCCATGTATTGTGCCATTCACAGGCACACATACACCCAGCACATGCATATAATATACGCGCACTGTACAGCACTACATCGTTCATGTATTGTACCCTACCTAGGCCCACATATACCCAGCACATGTATATAACATGCATTGAATGCACAGCACTGTATTGTTCTATTCACAGGCAAGAATACACCCTGCATCTGTATAGCACACACACGCTGTGCAGTACTTCATACTAAACTGATGTACGCCAAGGGTGAGTTAAGCACACAGCAGCAGAACTTTAAATGAGTGAACCTGTAAGCCTCACTCCACTGACACTGGTAAAAAGGGCCTGTTCATCCCTACTGGTCACTACACGGCATGCGGCCACCACTGTGCTCCTGCTGCTCAACTCCTGGCAAAGGCAGTAGCCTTTCACCACTATGAGAGTAGTGCTTTGGGCAAAAAGAAAGAAAGCGATCCGTGAAACAGGCCTATGTCATGGCACACTCGCATGATCTGTGTTTGCCCATGACAACAACAATCAGCATCAGGGATCCAGCCATCATTACTGTTAGTGCACTCCGTGCAGGGGTGATAACCATGCTAAAGGGCTTGAGACATGTTAGACTGGCTTATACCTAATTGGAATGATTAATTTCCTTGTAAGTCCCTAGGAAAGTGGTACTACCTGTGCCCATGGCGTATAAATTAAATGTTACTAGTGAGTCTGCAGCATGGATTGTGCCACCCACTAAAGTAGCCCTTTAAACATGTCCCAGGCTTGCAGTTGCAGAGCCGATGTGTAGTGTTAACTGCCATTTAAACCTGGTAAAGTAAACCTTTTGCCTGGCCCAAACCTTCCTTTTTAATACATATAAGTTATCCCCTAGGGTAGGCCCTGGACAGAACTGAGGGTAGAGTGCAATGTATTTAAAAAGTAGGACATGTACTTTTAGGTTTTACATGTCCCGGTAATGAAAAACTCTTTAATTCATTTTTTAACTACTGCCCGGCCTATCTCTCCCGTACGATAACATATTCATTTTTATAAGTGTCATTTCTGAATGGGAAGAGATAGCTGATTTAAAATCCTAATTTATGGTGTAGTCGGATTTTAAATTACAATTCTGAAAATGTCACTTTTAGAAAGTTCCTATTTTCTTGCCTTAGCGATCTGTTGCCCGCAGCCTGTCTCTGTTCACATGACTGGGTGTAGTTGGCAGCTGGGCTTTGTGTATTTCTGCTAGACAGCCACACAATATGGGAGTTTGGGTCTGCCTTGGTGGGCCATCATGGCAAGATGGGAGAGAGGAACAGGGCCAAGCCTCATTTACACTTGAATAGGCTGTATTCAGCATACCCCTGTAATTAATCTGGAGCCCCGTAAGGCAGGGCAGTGCATGCCTCTCGAAGCTTCTCCCCATTTCAAAGGCACAACTGTGTATAAAAGAAGGACCTCAGACACCGCCAGTTCCATACACTTCTAGCTAGACCTGTGTATACTCTGCCAGACAGAAGGACTGCTGTGCCACTCCCAGGACTGGTGAACTGCAAGGACTGCTGGACTGCTGCTCTACAAGGAACTGCTGCCCTCTAGCCTGGGGAAGAAGAACTGGACCTGCAACTCCATCTTGAACATAGGACTCCAGAGGGACTCAAAGGGCAAGTCTGTTGGCCTCCTGATCTGAGCCTGAGCAAGCTAATAGGCTCCTCAAAAGCTCAAGGACCCGTTTTCAGCAAGTTTCTGACCCAAGAAGTGCCTCTCAAGTCCTGGACCCTTAGCATGGCTCTTGAGCTCTTAAATTCAAGCTTTTGGGCTCTTCCCGACTGCGAATGGACCTGTGCACATAAGAACTGGGCCATTTGCACTGAAAATCAGTGCGAGCCGCCCCAAGCCCAGCACTTCACTCAGCAGCATTGCTCGCCCGTGGGGGACAGCTAACGCGAAGCTCCAGCCCACCCATCTGCGGCACCCAGCCTATTTGCGCCACACCAACTGCCATCCACAACGCTCTCTTTGTTCTAGGCGACCCTCTCCAATGCGAACGGGAACCTTGGCACAAAACTTGAGAAGGTAAACATTCAGTGTGACTGTATCTGATCCGTGCTCCATCGTGTTCAACCTGAACTTTTGACTTTGACCCTGTCCAGCCTGCCCAGATAGCCGTGGTTGGGGTTTTGTGCTTTTAGGTGCTATATTTCAGTTTATTCTTTAAAATTCAAAATTTTGGTTCTACGTGTTGGATTTTTTGCTATTTTGGTCTTGTTTTATTTATTATATTAAGCTTTATTTCTCTAACCTTGTGTGGGATCTTTTTGTATGGTATTTTCACATTTTTACTGTTTGAAGTGTTGCACAAATACTTTACACATTGCCTCTAAGTTAAGCCTGACTGCTTTGTGCCAAGCTAGAGGGGGTGAGCACATGTTATTTTGTGGTGAGCTTTTGCCTTGCCCGTATTAAGATGATGGTTGCTGCTTGACCAGGACTTACATCCCAGTCCACCAGTAGCCCAATTTCTAACACAAATTTAGATGAAAAAAAACAGTTCTTTCATGATTTTCCCACAGAGATTATGGAAGGAGCCAAGTTCGCACTATCTTCCTCAGCATTATGAGAATAAAGTTTGATTCTCTGAGTAAAAAATGTGCTTCCAACAGCAACAGCACCAGCAGCAGCAGCATGTAAGTTGATTCCCCAGTCTTTTACTGCAAATTCTCATAATGTTATAATGATCAGTTAGAGTACTAAAGCTCTACATATATAACAAAAAAGTGGTACACCTGAAGCCATTAAAGCTATACAATTTAAAAGCATTTCTTATAGAAATGAACAAAATGAGGAGGTTCATTTTACCATAGGAATTATGGCATGTGTGGATAGTGCTCTAAATATTTACACGAGGACATTTTCTACAAGCTCTCAAATATCTTCTGCATCTATTTCAATGATACATTCTGACATGCAGAGTGAAATTGTACTTCCAACACCAGCAGTTACTGCTGACTACTCCTTAGTAATAAACTGCAGTTTCCCTCAGTATTCTAATATAACATTCTGTAGTCATTACACACCTAAGCGTTCATGGAAACAAAGTTGTAAAACACATTCCATTTAGAAATTAACACAATGATGAGGTTCTTTTTGTCATAAATTATGAAAAGTGCTCTAAAATGAGGACATATTTTGCAGGAGTTCTCAAATACCTTCATTTCAGTAAAACAATCTGGCACACTGACTAAAACATGTGGCTTCAACACCAGCAGCAGCCTGTTAGATAACTTCCTTGTGGTCAACTGCAGCTGTATCACAAAGTTCTAATGAGCTACTCGAGTACTAACATTCTGAATTTATGGCAACAATCTAGCTCACCTGAATGCCATCTTGATGGAATTGAGCTGTAAAACTGAAAGAATTTTCCCCAGACAATGCTGCAGTAAATAAACAATGTTCTTGCCAGTTGATGGGCAGCTCCTTGCAGGCTGGGATGGTGGACCAGGACAATTTGGGTCTGCCGGGAACCGCAGAGTGAGATAGTGCAGCACACAGATACAAGGGCATGCAGATCGCTCTCCTCTGTCTTCCTCTTTTGGTAGACCCCACCCCGCCGGGATCACATTGCACCTTGCTCCTCCGTGCAGCCCACCAGGCTTATCAGTGCTTCAGGATAAGGGAACAGCTGCTACAGCACCATTTAGTCTCGGGTGATGTCCCCCTCCCCTCCTCTCTGGAAAGCTAGCTGCCAGGCAGATACCAGATCAGGCTGCACTGTAGTCCCCAGACTACTCTGCAAAGACCTCCCTTACTTGATCATAGAGTACTTGGAATGATACACTTGGAAAACCTTAGATTGCTAACTGAAGTTGCTAAACCTAGTGTTTTAAAAAATCAATTGATTGTAACATGCAACCTTACCTTAAATCTGTATTAAAAGGAAGGCATAGGTCTGTTTTGACCTGCCTAAGACTGGACATATTTTCATTGATTAATAAGCTTCCCAAAATGAATGACTGGTCTACACACCTTGCCAATTGCCCCTGTGAAATATGATGCCCCAAAACACTATGCATGTGGTTCTTTTTTGTAAATTTTATAGTCATGCCACTCAGTTTTACACAATGCCGTCCTGCATATTTATTTTTGCAATCACTGCCTACCTTAGAGATCTGCTGTAGAATGTCATCCTTTCTATGGGCTGTAGATTATATCAGGAATAATATCTCACTAGCACTTGTTTAGAAAAGGACACAGGGTGCAAATTCTTTATGGATCTAGGTTTTTAATTAATGTGACCAAGGGAAATTAGTACTGAATGTGTTATACATCGCATTTTCACACCTTATTATTGAACTAGATAAATGTACCCGGGGACCAGATAAAATGGAGGGCATGGTGGACTTGAAGCAAGGTTTTTGTCCCCTTGTTCTTGCACTGGTCCTATCCAAGTATAGACCAGAAGAGCTATGGGAATTTGCACTTCTCTGTTTCCTTATCTTGAATGCAAGATGCAATTGATGAATCAATTTCTGTAAATTTGAATGCACTTTACCTTATTTTATTTGGGAAACATCCATTACAACGCAGTCACTACATTGTACTGCTTTTACAGCGCTACTGTTACAATGCAACTGCCTTTACATTGCATGTCCTTACAATGCATGCCATTACAACATATGTAACTATAACGCATGTCACTACAACGCATGCCTTTACAACACATGTCATTACCATGCATTATAAGGTAAGTAATGGAGATTTCTTTGTTTTAAGGTGGGTATGGGTTTTGGGGTGGACAGGAATAGTAATTTTTACCTCTACACTATCCAACACTTACCCTACTGTTGCCCTAAAAGTATTATGCGTTGTAATGGTATGCGTTGTAATGGTATGCGTTGTAATGGAATGCGATGTAAGGATAGTTGCGATGTAAAAACTGCGTTGTAAAAGCATGGGTTGTAATTGTTTGCATTGCAACGTCATATATTAATTTGTATTTCTTCCTCAACAGTTACATATTAATTTCTGAATCATAAATACACTGTGAAAATTGTGACAGACTTTATTTTGCTCTAATATTGATTAATGTAGACTGGTTTTAATACTTTCTTCTTAGTAAGTAATCAACAAGGACAGTGTTTTATATAGTGGGTCTTCTGAGATATTTGGGTAGGACACTCATTTAAGCCTATGCTTTTTTTAATCTGGAAGTCATAAGATCTAACAATTTAAGCCTGTTTTTTAAACTGCATTTAATGTTATGCACATTTTTTGTTTTATGATATGAACTGACTAGATGTTGTTAGTTCTGTGTGAAGATTTTATGGCTGTTTTTATTCTTCCGAATAAAGTTATTAAAAGAAAAAAAGACTTGGATCTGGAACAAGTCGGTTGTGCGTCCCAATCTTATATAGTAAAACTGGACCGACGACGTGGGTCCATTTTTTGCACTTTCATAACCAATTTGAGGTGAACTTTCTTTGAACTGCACTTTCCAGGCTGCTCTCCAGACACAGCCTTTGTATAGAATGGCTTTTTGCACAGCAGATTTGTCTGCAGCCTGAAGCATTCACAATAGAGGCACAAAGAGGTGTGAGGTTTCTTCACTCAGCTGTCAAAAGGCTTTCTATGTACAGTAAAACATGTTGGACTATTAGTTACAGAGTGAATTGTGCACTGCCTACATTAACTCGTGAATTTCAGGGATTTCTTGGTTCCTTGCCTGCTGGTCCATATGTAAACTTCAACTGTGTGCTTTTTTCTATGTATATCTATCCATGTACAGATGCATGTTTTATTGACAGGTATGTTTTTGATTTCCCTATACCTTTTGACCCCCTGGAATAATTTCAACATTAGGCAAACCACTGGTCAGCTAAACTCTAGCATGCAACTTCTCACTGAAGTCCTTTTCTTTCCTTCAGTAAGAATCATATGTTCACATGGTGTGAAAAGGTTTTCTATACCTGCTTAAGTACACCTTCCTGCTAGGAAACACATCAACTATTTAATTAAACATATAGGCAATCGGGGGGCGTGGCTAGCAGCCGATGATGGCGGCAGCAACCTAGAGAGGCTCCCGTAGCTAGGCGGCTTCCCGCAACAATCCGCATGCCAATCCGCGCACTACTCAGCCCGGAGAGGGTGTACTGGGTGCGGTGACCGGGCGGCACCGGCGCAGAAAATTTGGGAGTGCCTGGACCCCGATTTCGGGGCGAAACTTCATCTCCATCCCTTGGGCGGAACGGGCCTGGTGACACGAGGCGAGCAGCGGTGTCGAGTGAATCCTGAGGCCGGGCGGAAGTTCATCCTCCCCGGCGCAACCATCCGGAAGTAGCCGACGACGCCATCGCCCGACACCTTTGGCTGGCGATCCTTCCCCGCCGGCTGCTCTATCCCTCCTGTGGAATACACAGTGACGCTGGGCATCTGTGCCCCTTGGCTGCGCTCGGCGCGGACCGGAGGTCCTGCACGGCACCAGACGCCATTTTTGCTGAATTGGCCGAGGCCGCCAACGCTCCGCGGCGGCCGGCGACACTTGCATAGTACCAGCGGACGTTGGCATCCCACCACTGCTGAACCCCCCCTGCATTCCCTTTCCCCCCCCCGTGGACAGCGACGGACCTCCGGCCCGTTCCAGCTTGGACTTTGTCTCACTGGACAGCAATGGCGGGGAAGGGACAGCGACAGAATGCTGCTCAAGCGAGGCTCGGGAAATATGCCTATGAGGGCCAGTCGGCCACACAATCGGAGCAGCGCAAATCATTGGGGAAGGGTTCTGACAATGACGGCGCAAAAAAGGCCACGCTGGACGACGTGCTACGGACACTGGAGCAGGTGCAGGCCACGGTGGGTTCGACCGCGGCGGAGGTTACCCTGATCAGAGCCGACCTCCAGAAAATGAGCGAAAGGGTGAAGCAGGTGGAGGTAGTGACCAAATCGTTGATAGAAGACGTTTCGGACCTGCAGGTGGCAATGGAGAGGCTGCAGGCGGACAATAAACTTTTGAAAAGTAAGCTGGACGACCAGGAGGGGCGTTCCAGACGCAACAACGTCCGTATTTTGGGGGTCCCGGAGTCTGAAACAAAGGGGGCCATGGACCTATATGTTGAAGACCTTATAAAGACCAAACTGGCCCCGAAGGGACTATCAAACTTCTTCACAGTAGAACGGGCCCATCGGGTCCCGGGCGGGACGCCCACCCCGGGTGCAACTCCGCGCCCCATCCTGGCGAGACTCTTCAATTTTCGAGACCGCGATGCAGTCCTCCAGGCCGCTAGGGTGGCACCGCCCATCCAAATCCAGAATTCAAGGATTTCCTTTTTCCCCGACTACACGGCGGAGGTCACCCGCAAGAGGAGGACTTTCCTCGAAGTTAAAAAGTCGCTTCGCGACCAAGAACTGCCGTACTCCATGCTGTTTCCGGCCCGGCTACGAGTGGTAGCGGATAAGAAGGTCTGGTTTTTCGACTCAGCAGAGAATGCCAGGGAATGGCTGGATGGCTGGCGCACAGTGGACCACACCTCTAACCGTCGACGCAACAGATCGGGGGGGACAAGCCGGCGGGGCTCCCGCTCCCCATCCAGGACCAGCGAGAATGGAACACCACCACAAGACCAATTGGAAGCGGCTGGCGGCAAATGAAGATGCCACAAGGGACTATCGGGTTACTCCTGAACTCTACTCCCACTGATTCTCTATTGAGCCGTTACTGGACACTGGCCCGGACGCCCGAGGGCTGCAGAGGGACCGCCTGCTTTGGGGGACACTCTACCCCGACGTGCAAGTACTCTGTTTCAGCTATGGGTTGAGCGCTCTGCTAAGTTGGGGTGGCGGGCAGTTCTGAGTCCGTTTGGCAGGGAGGCAGGGTGGGGGGTGTTGGGGGGGGGACTTGTTTGGTTTTACGGGAAATTCATGCTATCGTATGAACAATGTAGAATGGTCTGTGCTGTTTACTGGAACGATGTTGAGAGGGCGGGCCATGTGCTGCGGGTTCAGGCCCCTGAGTTTCGAGGGTGGTGGGTGAGCGTCGTAACGTGATGCAGGCGGGTGAGACGCGATTGGGCGGCTCCTCCCTCAAGCTTCTGACATGGAACGTGCGTGGATTGGGTGATAAAGTGAAGCGAGGCCTGGTTCTGTCCGAGGTCAAGCGACATAAACCTGACCTCATACTCCTTCAAGAGACCCATCTAATGGGTACTGCCACCAAGGCCCTGGACAGGCGGGGGTACTCAATGTTGGCCCACTCCGAATTTTCCACTGGGTCCCGGGGCACAGGTATCCTGCTTAGAAAATCCTCAACTTTTATCACCATTTGCACAAAAACCGACTCACAGGGCTGTTTTGCGGCAGTGAGTGGTCAATGGGAGGGGCGCCCCCTGACAATAGTATCAGTGTACATCCCGCCGTCCTTACACTCTGTGATGCTGCCTGCCCTAGGCGATTTCCTACTGTCCCTCCCCGAGGGTGACACCTTGTTGGGCGGGGACTTTAATTCCCCTGCCGACCCACTACTCGACAGGTTCCCCGCACCCGCTCTCCCCGGGGGTCCTTCCAGATTCCAAAGGTTCCTTGAGGCGTTGGGGCTGGTAGACATATGGCGGCACGTCCACCCTACATCACGACAGTACACCTTCCATTCCGCCGTCCACAATAGCCTGTCCCGCATTGACCACTTTCTGGCGCTCGGGGATGGTTTGCAGCGCGTAGGGGAGGTGCTCATTCATCCAAGGGGCATTTCGGATCACTCCCCACTGACTCTCACCATTACCTCACAAACACGCTCACGCCACCGTGTCTTCCCGATGCATGCCTCATATCTTAAGGTGCCGAAGGTCCGGAAAGCACTGCAGACCGCCACAACACATTACTTTATAGAGAACGAGCCTACCGCGGCCTCGGCTGAGGTGCTATGGGAGGCCTATAAGACTGTCCTGAGGGGGCAAGCCATTAGCTCCATAACCTCATATAGGCGAGAACAGGCGGCGGACCATTTGGCGCTCGAGATACGACTGCGCGACGCAACCGCAGCCCATGAAGCGGGCCCCACTGACGACACACTGCATGCGCTCACGCTGGCCCAGCGTCTCTATACAGACCATGCTCGACACATTGCCCAAGGTCACATCTCTGACACACAAAACCGAGTGTACGATCTGGGGGACAAAGCAGGGAAGATGCTGGCCTGGCTAGACAAAAGAGGCGGGAGTGCCAGGGGGATCCAACAGGTCAGGGATGTCCTGGGGAACGTTCACACGGACCCAGCTCGGATAGTAGAAGAGCTGGCTGCCCACTTCGAGAAAGTCTACACCCCGGAGCGGGACGTCACGGCCATTGCGGCCCAAAGCGCACTGTATGATCTGCACATCCCGGCGCTGTTGCCCGAGGCGGCGGCTGAGCTTGAGACGCCGTTCACTGCTGACGAACTGCGGATCGCCATTGGGGCCCTGCATACGGGCAAGGCGCTCGGACCAAACGGCATTCCAATTGAATGGTTCCAGGACCGCACTGCTGTTATTAGCCCATACCTGCTTCGAATGTATGAGGAGTGCCGTACGGCGGGGGTACTCCCGTTAGACCAACGAACGGCCACGATAGTGGCTATCCCTAAGCCTGGCAGACCTCCGGAGGACTGCTCCTCCTACCGCCCTATATCCTTACTCAACGCAGAAAGTAAAATCCTGGCGAAACTGCTGGCAAATCGTCTCCTGCCCCACCTCTCTGATCTAATTCACCCAGACCAGTCCGGGTTCATGCCCCACAGGAACACCTCACTCAATCTGCGACGGGTGCATGGGGTGTTGGCCAAAACGGATGAACTCGACGAACCAGCGGCCATCTTGGCCTTGGATGCCAAGATGGCCTTTGATATGGTTGAATGGGCCTATCTCTTCGAGGTTCTCCAGTACATGGGTTTCGGCCCTGTTTTCATATCCTGGATTAAACTGCTGTACACTGGGCCGGTAGCGCATGTGGTGGCGAATGGCCACATTTCGCGCTCCTTTCCGCTCAGACGCGGCACTCGGCAGGGCTGCCCTCTTTCCCCCCTACTATTTGCACTGTCGCTAGAGCCCTTGGCAATCCGCATCAGGACCACCCCCTTGCTCAAGGGGATCCAATGGAGGGAGGGCTGGGAAGACCGCATTTCGCTCTACGCGGATGATATGCTTGTATACCTGACGGATCCTGACCATGGCATCCCGGCTCTTTTAAGTATCTGCAATGCCCATGGGGAGGTGTCGGGCTACACAATTAATTGGACTAAATCTGAACTATACACCCTGGCGGGCGGCCCACCCACGGTTGGCTCAGACTGCCCCTTGCGGTTGGCCGGCACGTCCTTCAAATATCTTGGTGTTCATGTTACGAGTGACCCGACGGAATTTGAAAAGTTGAACTTGGAGCCGCCGCTGGACCGCCTCAGGCGAGATGCAAGCTTCTGGGCAGGATTACCGCTAACGATGCTGGGAAAAGCAGCCCTCTTTAAGATGAAATCCCTGCCCCGCTTTCTGTATATTCTGGACAACACCCCCTTTGCAGTGCCCCCCAGGTACTTCAAAAGGGTGGCGGCAGTGGTCACCAGTCTACTATGGCACAATCGCCCGGCACGGATAGCTCACGCCAAACTCTGTAAAGGTTGGTACGAGGGTGGCATCGCACTCCCTAACCTTCAACTTTATTATTGGGCGGCTCAGCTTAGACCGATTAATCAATGGCTGCATGCATCACAATCGGACCCTGCATTCCAGGCGGATCGGACCCAGCTGGGGGCGGGTACCCTGCTGGCCCCGCTCTATGACAAGCGTAAACTCAGGTTGTTGAGGGGGCCCACGAAGACCACAGTTTCCGTCTGGCACGCAGCCACCGCTGCGCTAGGCTGGAAAGATACTATCACTAAGCTCACCCCGCTTTGGGATTCGCGTGCTCTGGGCAACCTTCGGACCAGTAAAGGGTTCTCCCGCTGGGACGACATAGGCATCTCAACAGTGGGAGACATGTGGGACCATGGGGCTGTCATCACGTTCGCCCGCCTGAAGGAACTCTACGAAATGGGACCACATGAAACCTATCGGTATGTTCAAGTGCGTCATGCTCTGCTGGCGGTTATTCCGGTGGGGTCAACTCTCCCAGAGTCATCCCCGCTAGAGGATCGCCTCCTAACTGACTATATGGTGGAGAAGGCCACCTCCCTTACCTACCGGAAACTCCTGAATAACTCCCCAGACCCGCTAGTGCCTCTTAAGGGGAAATGGGAGCAGGACGTGGGGGAGATGGATGAACACGAATGGAACGAGGCACTGGCAGCCCCTAAAGAGGCGGGCATATCCTCTAGAATGAGACTCATCCAACTCAAGGTTCTGCACAGGACATACTACACCAGAACATTGCTTCATCGCATACAGCGAGCCCCTGACCCCTTCTGCTTGCGCGGCTGCGGGGAGGAGGGCACACTACTCCATACACTCTGGGACTGCTCCCTCATACAAACATACTGGCGTCAGGTCATGCGCACCGTCTCACAAGTCCTAGAGGTCTCAGTGCTTCCTGAACCACGTCGCTGTCTTCTTAATGTGTGGGAACCAACTGACCTGTCCCGACATGGTCGCATCTGGGTGACGATTGGTATGATGATGGCGAAGAGGGACATCGCGCAGCGCTGGGGGGTGGCAGATCTGCCGAAGGCCTCCCACTGGTGTGTGAATATGGATAGGACCATGGTCACGGAGCGGGCGGTGTATTTATCCAGGGGGTGCCCGGCCAAGTGGAACAAAGTTTGGTCCCCGTGGAATGTTTACCGGGGTGAGATTTGTGAGCCACTCCCTGAAGGGGACACACCGGAGTCGGATGAGGATGAGTGACTGGGAGGGGAGGGCATGGGGGTGGGAGTAGGGGCTGCACTGGGTGGGGGCGTTATAACGGAATGGGGCAATTGCTACGGTAATTACCAAAATGTGAAAAGCGCAAATTGAATGGACTCAGAGGCACATTTCCGCCTGCATGGCATTCAGTTTCTTGTGTCGATGGCAACGTGATTTCCCGAAGTTTGAATGTTTTTCTTTTTAGGTATTAAACAAAAAACGGACACCTCATAATTTGGCAAGGACCATTCGCAACTCCTTCTTCACAATTTCCTTTCGGTGCCTTATCCTCAAGTCCTCATGACAGCATGTACTGTGTTACTGCATATTTATTGCTTATACGCCATGTTAGCGGCCGGCCCGGTTGGGTTGTAGGCCACGTGCTGTGTACTAATCTGTGAAGAATCAATAAAGGTTTTAAAAAAAAAAAAAAAAAAAAAACATATAGGCAATCGTTATTTATTTTTAAATTACATTTTTCTGCAAGTATACAGTCATTGCATTAAAGCAGAGGCATGTTTATTTTCCTTTGTTCTTTTTCAGTGTGTGGCATATGTCTTCAATAAAAAAGTAACCATTGCGCCAACGTGCCAAGGGCCGTTCTATTGGTTTTACCACTGCTTCTTTATATATGAATTAATTTGATTACATGGGACTGGACGAACATCTAGAGCTGTGTTTAAGACAGACCTAAGGAGAGAATTCCTGTTTGAACTCTGTCAATAATGAGATCAAGGTTTCTGTTTGTTCTCAGTGTCAATCACTGCAAGTGTGGCAACTCACTTGCAGAGAGCTGTCCTGAAGGGAAGAATTCACTGAGGACAGTGAAGGCTGTGAAAACTCAGCATTGCCTGACCTGTTCAACAAGTAGAAGTATATTGAGGAAAATGGATTCTTAAAGCGACGTTGCTATTTTTGGACGAGAATGGGGTTCCACAGAATAGGCACAATGATGTCAATTGCTTGCAAATTTGCAGCATCTTAACTCCCTGGGATAGCTACTCTTTGAGGTCATGTTAGACAGACAAAACATAAAAGGGCAGAAGGAAGATCAATATTTGCTTAGCAACATTCTGAGTTGCCAAAGTCCCTGCACTGAGCGCCTTTTTAGGTCTCGCCTACGCAGCGCGCATGTGCTGCATAGGAAAAAGACCTTTAGCAGTTGATTCAGTTTGGCTGCTAAAAATGTGCACACATTGCATTGCCTTCAATGGCACCGCATGCACGTTTGGCGATTCCCTTGCGGGAGCGAGCTTTGACATATGGTTCCTGATCGCTCTCGCAAGGGAATCCGGCACATGCCCCCTCCTCTCTCCCCCTCCCCCTGCTGCCTCCTCCTCTCCTCAATGCACGTGCGCCTGTTTATTAGGCTTCCACTGCCGCATTCAGCAATGCGATGCCGTTAATTCTATATGTAGGGCAGACCACCGCACTCCGGTTAGGCAGCATGCCGTGATTGACCACTCCAGTTGATTGAGGTCTGCGGCCGCCGGCAGTCCTTCTCGCCAGGCCGCACCTCAAGGCCTCGTACTTGCAGCGACAGCCCCGGGTAGAGACTGACTTGTGGTACCGCGCAGGGGGCAGGACACCACCTCGAGGCTGACTGCCCTTCACATATTCCTCCCCTTCACCCGATGTCTCACTCACCAGCACTTTTGCGGGTAGCGGTTCTAATGGCAGAGTTTTTGGCTTTATTTAGCAGTGATATAGATCATTAATCTTGCTCACATCTAGTATAGGTATTCTTAGCCTGTGTTGGCCCTTTTAAGCCCTTTTTCCAGACCTAGAAGAGGATAGCTGCTTAATATGCCTTTATTCTTGACTTTAACCTGTCTATTGCCTATTGGCTTTGACATATTAGACACATTGGTATGGTTTATGTAGGTATTCTGACAGAGCTGAGGAGCATTTCACCCCTTTCAGGCCTACAGGCCTAGAGCTAGAGGGACTCCATCTTGATGAAGCTGAGAGGCTTTTCAGGGCAAAGGCAAAGTTTATAGTTATAACTGTTGTTCGCCCTAAGCGGACCGGAGAGAACCGGCCAGAGCTGAATCTAATCAGGAATTGTTCCCGGGCTCAGGTCTCTAGACGAAACAAGCAGACTGGTCACTGTGGGAGCGTCTAGCGCAAGGAGCCTGGTGCATGGGATTGGTGGGAGGAAGCTGCTGGCTGGAACTTTCCATGAGGAAACAGCATTCTATATCAGTGAAGTGCAGAGGCGGAGTCAGAGAGTCGAGTAGAGTGGCAGTCGAGTGAAGGTGGCGAAGCCAGAGGGTCGTGTTAAGGTGGAGGAGTGGAAAGCAGTGGAGTGGAGTTGGCAGAGAGAGAGAGGGTTCAAGCTGGAGAAGAGCTGAGTTGAATAGTGAGCTGGAACTGAAGGAAACAGTCAGAAGCAGTTGCTTATCAGGAGGAGGTGTGAATAGCTGGAGTCTGAAGTAATGCCTTTTAGAAGAGATGGAGGAGAGATCGTGGACTAACCTATGGGAGCAGATGGAGTTAATTGGACATTGGCGCAGAGACAGAGTGAATCTAGTGGAATGAACGGTGATCAGAGCGGCAGGAACTATTAAGATTGAAGATGGAAGGTGGAGACAGTTCGTGAGGGGGAGAGGAGTCCAGTGCAAAGTGATCAGCGCAGAGGTGTACCCAAGAGTGCAGGAGAGAGAGGGAGTCTGAGATGAGCCAAGGCACAGACGAGAGAGGAACCCAGATGACAGCTAGAACAAGACTTCACACTAATCAGGTGATATTGTTTTCATCACATTAGTTTACTTTACACTTGCATCTTAATCTTGTCCTTATTCCCTAGGCTATTGTATGTTTAAATCTTTTCCCTTTCAGCGGAGTGTTCCTGTTATGTTTAATCTTTTCTCTTTCAGCGGTGTGTTCTACCTATAGTCTTTGTCAGTTCTGTGTAAAGGTTTATATTGTACTAATAATAAATGACCCCATTAATTAGTGAATTAGTGTGCATGAGTTCTTTTATGATAAAGTTATCCTGGCTTCAAGCCAGTTGCTGTTGAGCCACTGATGGATCAGAAGGGAGTAGGAGCGCTTAAATCAGGAAATAACTCAATCACATAGTGTGTATCCCATACGGTGAGGGTAATCCCCTTTTCTAGTAGTATTACTGTTTGAACAGATGCTACCCCTGATCAGGTAAGTAATAGTGAGGGAGAGAGGAGACCTGCAACTAAGGGACCACACCCTCCCATAATCTAACTCCTAATATTGTAGTAGCAGACCCTTAGTGAAGAGACTTCCCAATATATATATATATAGGTGTTCATAGGAATGTGGTCGTCGTTGATATACGGCGTTAGTGAGAACACTGGGGAGGATTACCAGTGCCGATACCCACAGGATTGTGGCTTGAATAAGTGAGAGCACTAGGAGGTCGAACTAGTGTGTAGTTTTGCAGGATTGCAAACAGTTTGGAAAAGGGAGCATTGGGTTCTGCAGGCCCATGTGTAGACGCACCGGATTGTGTGTCATATCTGCCCTAGGGTAGAACGGTCTGGGTCAGGGTGGCCGCGAGACCAACTGATGTGAATAAGTGTGGTGTAGGGTATGGATATCCCTAGTAATCAGTGAGTATTCTTAGTATCCCTATAGATTTAGTGGTGTTTTTAATAATATGAGCTTGTATATTGCGAGTTCCCCATCCTCAGGTAGGTACCAGGTGCCTGGATAGTTGGTCCTGAGGAGGGATGTGATTACGTTCTGGCTGGGTTGGAGGGGCCCCTAGGGGCTGATCCCACCTACTCAGAAAATCCAGCCATTACAGCGGTGCCCACAGCCCGACCGTCACGTCTCGTACTGCGCCGGCGTTAATTATATATGCAGAGCAAGACACCGCACTCCAGTTAGGCAGCATGCCACGTCCACCCACTCCAGTTGATTGAGGTCTGCGGCCACCGGCAGTCATTGTCGCCAGGCCGCACTTCAAGGCTTCATAATTGCAGCGACAGCCCAGGGTAGAGACTGACTCACTGTACCATGCAGGGGGCAGGGCACCACCACGTATTCCTTCCCTTCAGCCGATTTCTCACTCACCAACACTTCTGAGGGTAGCGGTGCCCACGGCACGTCTCGTACTCGGGCCTCTTTCTCTGTAATAGACACGTCACTGGTATCCGTGCTTTTCATGTGTGTGTTAACAGCTCACTCGCTGCTTGCTCCTCTTCCTTCTCTCCCCTCTCCCTAAGCCCTTTTCCTCTGATAAAATCTTGACCATGTTCTGGTTTCTGTAAAGCGGCAGCACAATGTTGCGTGTGTGGATTGCTTGGTACGTGCTATCAGTGTGTAAATGTGTATGTCCCACTTGTAAGCATCATGTAATTCTAATAAATTATACAGTAAATGCTCATAGGTCGCACAGTTTTCTTCGTGTGAACTTTCACTTTAAAATGGGGAATTTTGCTCCTCTTAAGTTGCTTCAAGGGAAGAAGGTAGCCAACACCCATCCACTTTCAAAGACGCAAAACAACGTGATTTAAAGTTAGTTTCCGAGGAATAAATTTGGCATCTTTTTTCAACTAAACAACCTAAACAACCAAAGGTACCCAGTAGTCAAGAGAGTCTGTCGCCCAGAACCACACCGTAGATGCAGTGCAAATAACACCCAGAGGAACACAACATACCAAATAATGAGTGCAGACAAGGCCAAGTTAGGACTCAAGGACAAATGGAAAAAATTCCCATCAGAGGCCACACTGTACCGCCCTCGTTGTACATCATTTGGGATCTCCCAGCCCAGGAGACTAAACACAGCGGCCGGCAGACATTACCAGTGCCGAGGTTGAAATGTGGGAGGGTGGTAACACATGAAAATACGTGGCAACTGAAAAAGCAGTGTAGGGTGAAAAAAGAGTAGAAAGTGAGTATTAAAATTAGGTGAGCTGGGTGGAAAGTCAGAGTTTATTAGTTTCTCCCAGTCCCTAAGGCTAAAAAGAAATGTGCAAAAGGCGGTATTGCAATTAATAACCGCGTAGAGTAGTGGTCGACATGTTTCAGCATTTACGAAAGAAGTTTTCATGCATTCTTCAGGACCAAGATTTTTAAAAAACTACTGCTTTATAGTGAAGGGTAAAAGATATCACCTGCGATGATCAGGTTATGCTCAACCAAGGACTGATATTGCATCGCATCAGGACAAGGGATCCACAAGGGAGACAGACAGACAACAAAGATAGGGAGAAAATTAGTATTTCATTTTCCCGCGGTTTTTTGAAAATTTACTCAAAACAAATCCTGCTTAGTAAGGTTGCAACTCTGTACATTTTTAGTAACACTCACCCATAAATGATGGTTGAGAGGCTTCACCCCACCTGGCTGCGGCTCAGGTATGAGGAGCACCGCTCTATAGAAGGAGAATTTAGATGAAAGAAAAAGAGACAATCATCGCTAATTTAGAATCCATCGGTGGTGGATGGAAGATATCTCAGAACAAAAAACTGTCTTTGTTGATTAGTTATTAAAGAGTACGCTGATTGCAAATATAGGACCTTCCGATACTCAATTATACGTCCTACTGTGTGCGGTCTCAGGGTTTACTGGTTAGACTCAGACCTGTGACGGCGTGATCGAGATGTTAAACTACACCGGGTACGATGTTTCTATGCTAATCAGGTGCATTCACACTGCTTACCTGTCTTTTTTCAACGCCAACTAGCGTTCGTGAGAAAATATTGTCAGATGGTAGGAAAAAACTACAGAGGGCGTAAATAGCTGAAAAGCAGCATACTGCACATGCAGTAATCAGTATGTAGATGAGACTTCTTTAATAAAAACTTCACAATCCCTTTAACTGACCCATTAATTTACTGACCAGGTAGTCTGCCGCTCTGGAAACCCGTGTCCGACCGTGAGGTGCTGTAATTCCCCAATGAAATAGTCCTGCAGAATGTTGTTCTCGCTGTCTCCCAGTTAAGGGGACCGCATCTGGCACCAGTAGGCTGCCTGCCCCTCCAGGGGACTAGACAAGAAAACATGCTGCCTTTTTTGTCAGTGACCTTTTCTTCATTTACTGCTGGAGATGGTGTGAGTGCAAGCTCTTGTGTAGTGCAGGGAGTAGGAGGAGGATTGCAGCCACCCAGAGGGACTCGGATCCTCTTCACCGGCTATTGCTGCCTTTGATCCTTTGCAGACAATGCGCCTTAAGCCGTTAAGAGGGTCACGGCTTGGGCAGGAGTTTTAGCCATGCCTGATGCCTTCAAGGGTCTGGGGTGATGCAGCTGCTCCTCCGATTGGCTGCTTCCCTGGGTGGTCGACGATCGCAGCCATTAATGAAATAGCAAAGCCTATGGGTGATAAGGGAAGGTGGGGGTAGTGGTGGCGAGGACCTTGCTACTTGGGGTGAAAGCAAAGAGGAGGGTGTAGCGCCTGTGTAACAAGCACATCTACTATTTCAGTGAATGGAGGAGGAGAGTAAAGCCTGTGACTGAACGGGGCCTCATATGTGGGCTGCGAAGGCAGCCGCAATCTTCCGTTGATTTATTTGGGGCGCTGTGGGGGGTGTTAGGAGCTGGAAGTTGTGGATGAGCTGAGAAAGACCTGCATTCTGTACAGTTCTCGAGGTGTTGAGTGGCATGGAGTCGGTGTGTAAGGGGGTCCAGTAATGTGAAATGGGATCCTTAAAAGCTAACACAGGGTGTGTCCAGCATTAATTGGATGGCAGGCCCAAGAGTAGTGCAGCCTTACACAGTTACTGTATACTTACGATCATAATTATTCTGTTTTGTTCAGTGTGCCATGTTCACACTTCATATGTGCATTTTGTGTTGTTCAGTGTGCCATGTTCACACTTCACACGCACATTTTGTTTTGTTCAGTGTGCCATGTACACACTTCATATGCACTTTACACCTCATCTGTGCATTTTACAAATTTTTTCATGGTGCACTACAAGTTTGATCGTTCCACCCTCAGTGGATTCATCACTTATAATGTTTTATACTGTTTACAGGTAGTTTCACCATTCCACCTCTCTGTGGATGCTTCAATTTCATTCTACTTCACTTAAAGCTTCATTTTTATTACACTTTACTTTACAGTGTTTTTCTGTGCAACTAAGTTGTTTGCTGCTGCTTAACACTACTTCATTTCACTTGTTCTGTCTACGCCAGTCCTCCACTCTTTCAGTGCACCAAGTATTCTTTTCATCTTATCGCTCCTTCTACATTTTATCTCAACCCTGTACTTTACTCTTGTCAGCCTGGCCAGCTCTCATTATGTTTGTACTTAGGTTGTTGTTTTATTTTATTTTTGTGAGGGAGTGGGTGCTTATCTTTTCTGAGAAAGATACATGAGTTGGTTGTTTTATCTTTCCTGCTTTTCTTTCTTCATTTTCATTTACTCTTTTTATTCTCATATGCTACTTCTGTTCCATTGCTTTTTTCTGTTCTCATTTCATTGCATTTGTCTGCTCTGTGCTTTTAGTTAAATTTGACTTTTGCACTGCTTGCCAATAATGCTCTTTTCTTTTATTTGATAATAAAGGGGATGTGTTGGAGTTGAGCGTGCCTTCACGCTTGCCCTCATGTGCTATTGTTATGTGACATGTGACACGTCACTTATCCTGGAGTTCTCGTTCGAACTCTGCTGCTCTGTAAGTGGCAGTTACTGCGCGGATGCCAGGATGAGCAGTTGTGGGTTTTTCTTATGCTATACATCACGCATGTAACTAATAAAGGTGTTTAAACCTAACCTCTCTGAAGAACCATCATTTAATCGAAAGAACCCTCTTTCTACAGACCGCCAGTATAGTGTGGCATTGACTTAAAAATGTTGCGGCATAAAAAGGAAATTTTCAGGCACACAACTGCATTTATAGCAGTATTTTGCACCATATTTAGTGAGTATACCGAATCTGTTTTACTGTTGAATCTTTGAAGTAACTGACAGATGGGTATCCTGTGTGCCCATTGATTAAAAGACATCTATAGCCTGATTACAAATGTTGTGTTTACGCAAAGGTTACAATCACGAGTATTGATGATGCACGTAATAGTTGAGAGGTGCTATACATATCTTACCCTTTTGTTAAATTTTGGCAGGGAAATCCTGCTCCGATTTAACAAGGGGGAAAAGACTCCATATTTGGTGTAGCAAGCTGATGTTGGAGCAGTAAGCACAAAAATCCATGCGTTAGTCCGTAAAACATCGGAATAGGCTAAAATTATCGCATCAGATACATCTAAACACTTCTGTGCTGGAATTTTGTCTGATTCGCCCCTATGCGGGTCACTTCTAGTCAGGACCATAGACTCTAGCTTTACTAACCTATATTTCATAGTCACATCAGGGCCACATGAGCACCCGCCCCACATGCCCAAACCCGCAAATAACACAAAGACACAAGTATTAGGTTTGGGGAAAAATTGCTGCAGGTTTATTACATACAACATATGTAATGACGGTGGGTTAACTTACGGGCGATCCTAGGGCAGGCCGCATTCTCGCCACCTGCCCGCCTGTTGAGCCAAACAACACAGTGGCGAACCACCCAACTGTTGTACAAATACCATAATTATACTGACACGCCCATTGCTGGGCGTGACTAGGCAAACCCCCGGTTGCACAGGCCCACAACCGCCCGAAGGACTACTGGGGCGCCGACACGGATTCCTGCACCTCCCCTGAGGTTACAGGTTAGGCTCTGAGGTTATGCTCTGGCACCCCTATGTGCCCGCTGACGTCCAGCGTTTGCACCTCTCTTCTTCCGGATCGCCCAGTAACTCCGCCTGCAACGAAAAAGGAACACATTAAATGCTCCCCCCTGAGCCCCCTCAAGAAGACACTCTGGGTTAGAGGAAGGGCGGGAAAAGAGTGTCCCAACATGGAACTACGACGTCCGGAGCGGCAAAGAGGCCTCCCCAGCGGGGCAGAGGTCAGAAATACTCCCGCCGGCTCCTCCCCGCCGCCCCGGACGTGCATCACCTACACAGTCTCCACCAACCAGGGGAGACTGCCATGGGTGAGGAACTACTATGTCATGTGGGGGCGGGACAGCCCTCCATGACTAGGAGCCCGCCCTCCTAATGGTCACTGCGTGGCCTCGGGCAGGCGCATAGTCACATCAGGGCCACATGAGCACCCGCCCCACATGCCCAAACCCGCAAATAACACAAAGACACAAGTATTAGGTTTGGGGAAAAATTGCTGCAGGTTTATTACATACAACATATGTAATGACGGTGGGTTAACTTACGGGCGCTCCTAGGGCAGGCCGCATTCTCGCCACCTGCCCGCCTGTTGAGCCAAACAACACAGTGGCGAACCACCCAACTGTTGTACAAATACCATAATTATACTGACACGCCCATTGCTGGGCGTGACTAGGCAAACCCCCGGTTGCACAGGCCCACAACCGCCCGAAGGACTACTGGGGCGCCGACACGGATTCCTGCACCTCCCCTGAGGTTACAGGTTAGGCTCTGAGGTTATGCTCTGGCACCCCTATGTGCCCGCTGACGTCCAGCGTTTGCACCTCTCTTCTTCCGGATCGCCCAGTAACTCCGCCACAGCCCGTGAGGTGGTTCCCGCTGCCGCACGGGCCCCCCCACCATTATTACTGCTCTTTACCTGCAACCTACAATTAGAATTGCTACCTCCCGACAGAGGAGGAACAGGGCAACTCCCATAGGCGTGGGGTGACACCATCAGGCACCATTAACCCTGTCCTACGACCCCTCATGGAAACCAAAGGGGATAGGAAGGGGCCCCTACTACAAAGGCCCTAAGTATCATGAAATAGGCTGTCCAGCGCATGCCGCTGGGACACCAACATATCCCTTCCCACTGAGCGTCAGAAAACTGCGCCAAGAAGTCACTGACACAGCTGAATCACCGTCTTCACAATCCAGCAGGGAGAGTAAGTGTGCTTACTGACACGAGGGAATAGGAGGGCACCAGACATACTATAGAACTTGGACGAGTCCCAGTTAAGCGATATACCACGTCCACGGGCCAATACAGCCGGCATCCCCTGCCCTCTTGGGTTTTAGGCTGGAAGCGGCTTGGACATAATACCGTTAAGTTAGCAGACTGTAGGCCGACTACGACCACCTCCCGGGGGCCGCAGCGCTTGCAATGGAGAGCCCCCTAGGCTGACCTGCGCAGGGACATGCATGGATAAATGCAAGCCACTCCAACACCAATAGGCATAACCACCCGGGAACAATCCCTCTACCCCAATAGTGAGGACTATCCCAGGCAAAAGACCAGGTGCTGGGAAGGGCCCCCCCCTGCAGAGAATCCCTCCCGAAAAACAAGCGCTGTCACAAAATTCCAATCGACTGCAAGATTACGCTTGAGCAACTAATCCCCTCAAGATACTCGTGCTAAACCTATTGAACCCCGCACAGGGTGGCAAGTTTGCCGACGAGCCTGGCACCAACACTTGTGCTGCACCCCCTTCACCTGCCCAAAATAATAGGGGGGTACTATCAGTCCCAGAGTTCTAAGCATATATGATTACCCTAGTTAGTAATACAACACTCAGAAATCCGCTTCCAGGTTCTGCTCAGAAGTAGCCTAAGGATAGCCACACCACTAAAATCGTCTGGCATAAGAGAACATGTCTAACAGGGACGATTTAGTTGGTAAGAGGTTTAATTAGAATGAGGTGCCATGGGGGGAGGAGTCTTAATGTAGATCCATTCAGAATTCTCAGGTGTAACTCAATACTTAGCCTGGGCTATCAAACAATTAAACCCCCAGACATTCAAATAATAGCAAGCCTCCTGTTAACTTACTGGAGTAATTACGAGGACCTATACATAGCTGACAACGACTGAGAATATGTAAGTGGCATATCCAGTCTTTTTTGTTTTTGACCTGACATATGAATATCTATGTCCAGCACTTCGCCGCATGTTAGAAAAGGACTAAAAGAGATCGGCCGTTGTGCCTAACTATTAGGATAAGACCTCTTTGTGGTAAATGGGGTCAAGGTAACGTAAGTGCTTTGAAAATAATAATACATAAAAAGATACTGGATTTTCTTTGAAGAATACCTGCGTGTCAGATACATGGCAGAACTATCAAAATAAAGTAGTCGTGCGTTGCCCAGACGTCAGGTTACTTACGTAACATGGGCCGAAGTGCAGCACTATCTATAGCTGCGTTTTGCCTTGGTTACTTTAAGCAGGAATCGCAAGGTTTGGGTGCGGGTTGCCTGTCTAATCGAGCAATGGGTGTGACATAGGCACTGTTAAGAGGAAGAATATGGGCCCCAGGAAGAAGATAGGATGATAAAATTGCAGCCATGATCACTACAGCAATGGGGAGGAATCAAGTGTCCTAGGAACCACTGCACCTGCTGCAGCTACACTCTTGATTATGCCTGTCTCAGAGAGGGAGCGTCTTCAACTAAGAAACAGGTGTAGGGTCTATTCTAAATTCCTGTACAGCATCCAGCTATAATATTCATGGATCAGTTCTATCACATGCCATGCCGATGACAAACTGCCACCCACAACATTGAGATCACTACCTGCAATGCTGATCTATAGCTTGATAAGGGAGTACCAGGGCTATAATAGAGACCAGTGTCACTACCACTTCCAGAATTTACAAGGGGCAAAAGCAGTCATTAAACCTCTATTGCTAGTACGAATGAGCAGGTCAAACTTGGGTCTCTTCTGCAACTCATGCTAAAAAACCCAAAAAGAAAGATCCAATACAAAGATGGACAGAAAGCGGGCGGGGCATCATGCCCTTATCGTGCCTGCATCATGCCTCGAAGAGCCAGCGCAAGTGCTGCCTAGGAGGGACCGAGGCCTATATACTGCATGAATAAAACAAAGTATAACCAACTGTTGATCTGCAGGAAACATAACTTCAAATTTGCTAATCACAAGGAAGAAAGGTAAGTAATATGCGAAATAAAAGACTATATTGGACAGTGCTACAACACACCGGATAACAAATTTTTGGTAGACACACACCAAATGCAAGCAAACCATATAGCTTAGCGTAACTCACTGATTGGATTCGAGTAATGAACAGGGTAGGTGTAACCACAGTAAGATCCTAATGTTGAACAGGCCACCTATCCACTATAGTTCCCTTTCTATCAAATAATTGGGTTACGTGATACATGAGATTGGACCTCTGCAAGAACTTATCGTTGCCTGTTAGGGAATCAGTTGGACTCTACTGATACTGCGAACACTGGCACCGGGGTCTTATGCCGTGAGCAGCCATACCCCAGTAGGTACCCACTCTACTGGGTATCTACTGGGTAGATGACTACCTACAATGCTGGTCTAAAGCATGGCAGCGAGTACATGGCTACATTAGAGTATGGTTTAGCTATAACATCAAGCTATACAAACCCGATACCTATACGATATGACGACCAGTGTCACTTACCACCAGCAAAATTTACAAATGTGCGAAATCAGTCATTAAAACTCCATAACTAGTACGAATGTGCAGGTCCAGCTTGGACCTCTACGGCAACTCATGCTAAAACCCCTAAATGCACAATCCAACTAAAAGAAAAGATGGGCAGAAAACGGGCGCAAGTGCTGCCTAGGAAAGACCTGAAACATCCACAGCGATGTATGCGAAAAGAGACTATTTTGGACAATGATATAACACAACAAAAATACTTTTTAGTAGTCACCACCAAACAATACAGCTTTGAGCAACTTCAATTGAATGGATACAAGCAACGAACATGTAGGTTTTAGCTACAGCGAGTTGTAATGACAAACTGGCCACATATCCACTATAAGCTGCCTTCTTACATTAATAGGGTTGTGTGATATATCTAATTAGGCCCTCTGTGAGAGCTTGTCATAGCCTGTTAGGGTAACATTTGGACGCTACTGGAGGTGCGAACTCGTGAACCAGGGAGACTTATGCCGGGAGCAGAATACAGGGTGGGCAGATCGCTCCCATCACCGAGCATTCCCTGGGCAGCTTTTTCTAGCAAAACCTGGCATCCGTGTGTTCCTGTCCCTAAAAGGGGTATGTGTAATTTAAAAGAAGCACACTACCCCTAGTGCTGGCAGACTCTTGCACACTGCTGCGGTGTCGCTAAGCTTCCCCCCAATACTCGTCAATCTCCAGTGTAGTTCCTGTACAAATGAAATAATGTAGTATTTTCAAGTATCAGGGAAGGCGCCAGGACCTGGCACCGACGAGAAGGATTCTCTAAGAAACTAGGTATGGAGACAATCACTTAATCAGGTCTAAGTTTCTGGAAGCAGCGCTACTTGTAACTGGCAACATTTCTGTGAAATACGTGATAACAAAATTCACGAGGGTACATACATGGTATTACATACATGGACCGACTATTTCCTAGTCTTAAGATTTTGGATGCACATGATAAGAAATAGCAATTATGCACCATGACTGTTTAGATACTGCCTTGGTAGCTTTACTAATTTACAGTGCAGCCGTAAACCACATCACAACTCCAAGAGTATGTCAACCATTCACATGCATACCCCCCCTCGCTTGCCAATGAGCGCTCTGTGCAGCCAGAACATTCCTAAATACCCCGACATGTCAGGCAGGAAGCGGACCAGGTCGAGCCAAGCCACTCGCTGAAACAACCGACCACCGGGGTTACATGCTCCCAGCATGCAAGTTCCACGTGCCCCGAAGTACCCCTGGGCTACAACACATAACACAGTATGAAGTATGCACATAATGCACGACGGCGAAACGGTGCACAACGGGCGCTCTTATCGTGTAGCAAGGGAAACAAAGGAACGAGCATACCAACGAGTGGGGCCCACTCCGTAATAACACCGGCAAGAAGCGAACTCATCTAGAAACCGGAGGGAACGTTGTGAACTATCATACACCCGCGTGCAGAGACCATTCTGCAGTAACGACCAGCTAAATTTACTAAAGACCCCCGCCCGGCTGAAATCGGATACGTGAAGCCATATGTAAGATGGCCGCTGGGAGGATAGTAGGAGCGGGTCGGCCATTACTCTACGGGCCCCACGCGCGCCTAAACCACTGGTCCCCAAGGTAGAGGCCCAACCACGCGCCGAACCTACCACTGAGTGCATGGGGCAGTTCGGAACTGTACATTGCACCTATGCTTAGAAGGGGGGGGGGGGGTGGCTAGCATAGCACCCCAGATACGAGCCGAGCTCCCAACGGGGCCCACGGCGCGGCCACAGTAAAAAGAGCCTAACCGATAAAGATGCGGAAGGTCCTCGGGGGGACAGGGGCCAGGATGGAGGAGCGAAGGCTGTTGCCCCCAAGAGAAAAAATTCGGCCTAGTGGGCACGCCCACAGGGGGGCGAGATGCATATAATCCCAAGGCGTGCCCGGGAAATTTATGTGAACCCTTGAAACTTACCACGTTCTATATAGTAGAAAGAGGGATATTAAGAGATTTGACCAATGTAACAGCATAGAGTGCCAGCACTGAAAGATCCACCTTACATGAATAATGACCGACACTTCCCACAATCTATCCGCGGTCACCGTGTGCGGGCTCTAAGGCCATTGGGAGCAAGCCTAGATCTCACCACCATCACGAAGATCAGCTAACTTAGAAAAGCGAAATTATGGGCTGGCCATTTTATTTGTCAACTTGAAAGGAGGCTCGAACCCTTGTTGACCTCCTCGAAGTCGGCCCTTCTACGCGATAGGCCACATCCTCTACGATGCAGGCAGCCAAACAATTCTCGAGCCTATGAGCCTTCTCGCAAGAAACAGGATAGAACAGCATGAAACATAAAGGCATGGCGACCTCATAACAATACACCGAACACAAGCTGCCGCGGCCGCGCATAGCAATCCGATAGACTTGTACAATTGCCGTGGCAATGCCGGGTGCTAGGTAGCTAACAGCGAGAAACATCAAAAGCAAGGTAACCGCACAACAATAGGGCACAAGTCGCCGCGGCCGGCATGGCAATCCGATATATATGTACAATTGCTGCTCCAGGTGAGGCCCGAACCCCCAACCACACATGGCCCAGGGCAAGAGCTGCTACATAAGCAAGGCGCGCTAACAATTGCGCCACCGGAGCTCACTAAGTAGGATTACTGCTCTGCGGCAGCGCGGAGCCACCCGATAGGCGGGTAAACAATTGCCGTGGCAACACCGAGTGTTTGGTAACACTCAAAACATGCTGATGTCCTAACTAAACCCACACAGTGACTAAGGCAGAACCCGCAGGGCCGAGGGGCCCGGGAGATGTCCAGCGACAATAAATTAGAAAGGCAACACCTTCCTGACCTGCGAACGGGAATTGGGGCATGGCAAATACGACCACGACTGGACGGCCGTCTATATTTGCAACAAATATCGAAACCACCCGCCCCGCACGATAAACACTTACATACGGCGACGTCAAACATGAACATGAACAATTGCAAGCAGAAATAGAATAGAAAAGGGCGGAGGTCCGGGGGAAAAGAGCTCACCAGCGGTTCTCAGGAAAACTTCACAAACCCGGCCCGAGGGAGCGACTGACGAACGCTACACAAACTTGGCCCAGCCCCCAAGCTCGATGCCACTCATTCCTCGCCGCGCAGCACCACCCCCTCAATGCGGAGGTTTCGCGGACCACGCCGACCCCAACTCCTGCCTAACCAAACCAAACGACCCGACTCCCACACGGAACCCGAGGCAGGAGAGAGGAGAGGAACCTACGGCTACAAAGCCCACACTCACCGGACAAAAACCGACGCCATACCCGGTCCGACGCATCACGAGGATGATCTAACGGCAAAAAGAGTGTCCCAACATGGAACTACGACGTCCGGAGCGGCAAAGAGGCCTCCCCAGCGGGGCAGAGGTCAGAAATGCTCCCGCCGGCTCCTCCCCGCCGCCCCGGACGTGCATCACCTACACAGTCTCCACCAACCAGGGGAGACTGCCATGGGTGAGGAACTACTATGTCATGTGGGGGCGGGACAGCCCTCCATGACTAGGAGCCCGCCCTCCTAATGGCCACTGCGTGGCCTCGGGCAGGCGCATTTCCTCATGCAGCAGCTTTACATTGTAGTAATATTACTAGTGCTCCACTGTTACATTGTGTCCTATTCTTTATTCTGTTGCTTTGCCGTGTATTCATATTCCCAATGCTGCAGTGTTACATTGTAGTAATATTGAGGATTCTCCTGCAATCTTCTTATTTTCTTTTTCATGATGTAATTTTCGTCTCTTTCTCGCCTTACTTTTTGCGTCCGCGCCCTTTTCTCTTTTTCTCTATCAATTTAAATTTCACCCCTCTGTTTATTTTTCTTCGCGCCTGAACTCTCTCTGCCCGCTTCTCTATCTCTCTTTGCCTCTCCTGTTCTCTCGTTGCATGGCTCTTTATTTGATGACGTCAGCTCCGTTTTTAGACCTACTGTGACATCATTCATCGGCACGCCTCCCTAACGTTTGGTAGGTTACGCATTACTTATGATGGAAGCTGTAGCAGTCTACAATGCTTATATAAGGTACAAAGCATTGCTACCTCATTGACGTCGAGGGCACCATTGGTGAGGACGCGCATGGTTTCCCGGTATGTCAGGGCTGACGTTGTTAATGCTGTCTGGGTCTCTTTTGCACCTTTGTCTACCTCTTCATGCACAAACTTCCCAGAGGTGCACTTGATTGTTGAACCACTTTATTTTTTATAGTATGTCACGTAGATGTATCCGTGTGTACACTTACTCCGCAACACGACGTTTATGACGCGAGCACAGTTTTTCTGTTTTATCACCTATGTCAGCTTCCCAAACATGATGGGCCGTCTTTAATTTTCTTAGGCACTTGTTAATATACGGCCATTTTTTTTTCACAAATCAAGATGCCCTCTGGTACAGTGCCTGCTGTCACCATCCTAGTGGCATTCATCCTGTCAGACGTAGGTAGGCTATTAGAGGTAAGGAAAACGTTGGTGGTGCACGTCAGTACCTGCCTCTCATACGCATGTAAGTGCGTTTCAATTGTATAGGCCCGTAGTGTTCCATTTCTTTGTACCGTCACAGGGTGGAAAGTGAGTCTCTGGCTCACAACCTGTCAAGTTTGAGCTAAGGGTCCTCTGACCGTGATCACTGTTTTATGCGGAGCTTTTCATTCAAATGCATTTCATAGATGAACATTCATAGTAGACGCATACAATTGTCTGTGACTCAGAGACAGTGCACACATATCCAAAGGTGCAACGGAGTCACCTATAGATGGGGCAAGAGCAGTTGACCGGGCATCACGCCCTCAGGCACCCTCGACGCCCCCATTTACTCTATTGCATCTGCGAGTTCCGACTGTCTTCACATAATTCTCCAACACCAGGACCTCTGCATAAATTAAACAATTGCACGTTGTTAGCATATAACATGCTGTAATGGACAATGGCACTTTTGATGTTGAGGGCGACCGGTGACAGGTCACTAGCGGGGCTCCTGGTGCCATTAGAGATGACCTGCTGATGAATTTGAATCTTGAGGTAGCTTGAAAATTGACGCACAGGGCCGTTTCCAAATCGTCGCTAATGTAATGGACAATAATAAGCGTAGTCCATTCTTTGTAATTTGAATGTAGCATTTATTCAAGAAGTATTCATGAAGAGAGCCCCACCAGGAGCAGTCTGTGCTCTGCTCAGCCCATTCAGCCACTGATCCAATCATCCCAACATTCTAACATTCCACATTCTACACATCACACATCCTGGCTGAGCAGCATACTACACATGCCATCACGGCTGGTCTCCCCAGCGCCCCCTACCCAGCTAACAGCCCAGAGATCACATTTTCTTTTATCTTGCATCACCACCATGTCATGCAACCTGGGCTGGTGATTTCAGGCATTTAGGTGTAATTTCCTGGTAAAAATTTAAATGTATTTCCGTTACTGAGGTAAGTGACACAAGTTGAATATTTTTCCACAGCATTTTTTTAGCATGACTTGATTGTGTTTTGGACCATGCGCCCTGTTGAAGGTTAATGTCAGGTCACAGCCCATGCAAAACTAGGACGAATACGATAATTACTTTGCACAATTAAACCCCCCCCCCCCTTTAAAAAAAAAAAAAAAAAGAGGATGTTATGTAACGGGTAGAGCTGTCGACGTTAAAGCTGAGAAACGAGGTTGAGTCTCGGAAGCAACGCTCAACAACACGTAATTCTGGGCAATCACTTAATCTTCCCTTGGCTAACAAATAACAAGCATTGGCATAGCCAATAGGTCTCACCTTTGGGACCTTATAAGTGTTTAACCATGCAACAGTTCATGTTGTTGCACCAAGGATATTGTGCTGCATAACTAAACACTTATAAGGTCCGAAAGGCATGACCTATTGCCTATGCCAATGCTTTTTTGCTTTTGTTGTTCCCTTGGTTTCCTTCATTGGTGGGCCTACTGTTCCTTTGTTTGCTAGCTCTCTTCTCACCCTTCCTAGTCAGGTTTTGTGCAGGATCATGGTTTATTTTTTTTAAAACATCCTATTGCCTCCTCAGACAACTGCGCTCAACTGGCCTTTGCTGGGTTAGTTTACTACTAATTTTTGGACCTCATTCCTAACTACTTTAAATTCACTATTAGTGATGTATTCTTTGTTTCAAAGTTCCCAGTGTTTGGAGTCATGGGAGACTTCCTACAGATCCAGCCAATTCGCCATCTGTTCTTGTTTTTTTCCCTGTTCCATAAAGTGCCCTGTTTATCAGCACAGTATACAACACTTTGCTGGTCATTAGCAGTGTCGGGCTGGTCTACAGTGCAATCTTCAGTTTGTGGGCTGATTTTATGGCCAGATGGGCCAGTTTGTACTGTATATTTCCCTGATATTATCCCCAAGCATTGCTTGCAGCAAACACAACTATGTGCAGTCTTCCATACCTTGCGAAATACCCGTACAGTATGTCTTTACAAATTCAAAACTGGCCTGATTTGTGAATGTGGGCTACTTTTTTTTAGCTATCTGGCTCTCTGATGGGGCCTCTTTTATTTTGGTTTCCACGTATATTTTCTGTCCCAGTCCTACCCTGGTCATTAGGGTCTTGGTTCGAGCAGCGGTTCTGGTTCGTGTACACTCCTTGTTGGCCAATTAAAAGCAAGTAATAAATGGGTTATATCATTATATAAACCATGCAAATAAATACACTTTTTTATGCATTGCAAAGTACTTTGAGAAGGCTAGAGGGGTGATAAGGCACATACATGACAAAAACAACTGAAAGCTAATGCCTGCAATAAAGTAAGAACAGAAGTACTACTGCGATATCGATCAAAATTGTTGATTTTCAAATATTGCCCCTAAAATTAAAAATTAAAAGAATGAATTTGCAAAAGCTCCAGAGCAGAAGGTAGTTTTGTAACACAGCGAGAGCACGTGCACCTGACAGCAGATACTGCGGCTGATGTGAATGGGGAGTGTTTTCCGCCTCTGTGCGAAAAACCATCTCAGCCTGATGGAGAGTGACAATCCTTGCCGTTTACACTGCCCCGAGGGAGCCTTCCAAGGGTCCACGGGGACTATAAAGAAGGCAGGCAAAGCAAGGAAAGCTCCTAAGCTCCAGAAAACAGGCAAATACAGACGCTGTGTTGTGACTACTGTACTTCTGATGCTGTCTAAATCACTACAACAAGCACCAGGTACAAATCCAACCACTGTGCAGACAGCAGCGCAGTAGCGCAGCAGCGTAGAAACAAGAAGAGAGCTGATTGCACTATTTAAGTCCATGGTCAGAACAAAACCAGCAGCAGTAAAAGTCTACTGCTTTGCTTGGAGAGGCAGAAGATGGCAAGAAACCCTTTCAATTAATTCTCTACCTAGTAAATGCCTGATGGGCTGTCCGGTGCCGAAAAGATAGTTAGCGTCATTATTTGTATGAATATGGGGTGAAAGAAACACCTCCTTGAGCATTCCCCAGGTCCGTTATGGCCGTCAAACACAAGAACAAATGTGAAAGCAAACATGAAGCCCATATAGATAGATACTGGGCTCTGAGAATCATAGGTCTGAAAGGAAAGGACTTCAGCTACTTGCAGTGGCATAACAACAAAACCTTAGGGGGCCTCAGGTATGCTTATGGGGCATCCTAGTTAATCCTAAAACCTATCATGGACCTGTGATGTCCCGTGCAATATGCCTGAAGTTATCGGTATGAGTTTCAATGATATTTTTTTATTTATTTTTTATTGAAAAGCAGCAGTATATACATAATAATGTCAATTACACACTCATATATCTATATAGAGCTATGTATAGAGAGAGCTTTCGGCCGCATTCCCGGTGGAAAAGGGCGTGAGGCAGGGGTGCGTGTTGGCCCCTAGGTTCTTCTCCCTATTCCTAAATGGCCTGATTAAACACCTTTGGGGCGCAAGGGACTTAGACTCCCCTTCTTTGGCATCCCGTAAAATTCCAGCCCTAATGTTCGCTGATGACACCCTTTTATTATCTAAATCCTCATGGTGCATTCAGCGGACACTTGAGGCTTTTTGCTCCTTTTGTAGACTCAGAAATTTGGAGATTAACCTCTCCAAAACAAAATGTATGGTCTTTAACTCCAAATTGCCCAACTGCCCCCTCCCCCACTTGGATGGCACAGCGCTCAAAAGAGTCTCCACCTTCGAGTACTTAGGGGTAACTCTGAATGATAAGATGGAATGGGGGACCCATATAGCCAAGGTCAACATGAAACTGGCCCAAGCTGCCGGAGGTATCCTCAAGGTCCATAACGAGTGCTCGTCCAAAATCCTGGGACCGCCACTAAAAATTTATAAAGCACAGGCGAGAGGGGGGCGCTTTATGGAGTAGAGCTATGGGGCCATGCTAATGCCTCTATGCTGCCTACTATGGAAAATAGCTTCATCAGGCGCCTAATGAGACTACCACAGAGCACACCCCTGATCCCTCTACGCCTCGACCTGGGGCTGGCCCCCCTACACGAAGTCATCCCAAATCGTCCTCTCCAGTACTGGAGGAGGCTCTGGGCAACACCTGAGCTCTCTAGCTACCTGGAGGAACTTAGCTACCTACTGACGCTGAGGGGTGTGGGGAAAATCCCTTGGCTTAAGCATGTGAAACAGCCATGTCAGGCCCTGGGGAGGGGGGATTTGTGGCTCTCCCTGGAACCTTCCTCCTCCTCCTCGACCCCCAGGAGAACACTGGCCAAAGTGCTTAACCAATTCCGACTGGATCAGTTGGTAGTGAAACCATCTCTGGGTAGGCTGACACGTAGCTTTCCTGAAGTCAAGGATAACTACTACTTTGAGAAATTCTTGGACAACATCCAGCCTCCACTGACGAAGAAACTATATGTCCAATTTAGGCATGGTTCTCTCCCCGTGAGGGCTGTAACAAATAAGTGGTCTATGGCTCAACTTGTACCAAGCTTATGCCCGGGGTGCAAACAGGCTGAAGAGACTGACCTGCACGTTCTGAACTTCTGCCCCTAGTACTCCAAGGCTGGAGCCAAATGGATCCTACAGTTAGGTAAGTCCAGGGGCTTCAGGGATTTCAGAGAGGTGTTTAGATTGTTGAAATACAACTCTTCTGCTCTGACTGTGTTTGCGACCTCCAGATACCTGTTGTCGATGTGGTGTACTAGAGGAGCTAAAATATAAACCCAACTCGCCTTAATTGATTTTATACCTCCATGAATTTACTTGAGAACTGTAACCTAACCCATTTATGGCCTGTTTTATTTCAACCACCAGTTTTAACATTTTAATGCTTTTATATATTGTTTTAGCTTTTCTGTTTAATCAGGCACTTTTCTATGTTCCCTACTGTTGGCCAAACTGTAATGTTTTTTATTTATGTATGCTCCGCTTTTATGGTGTTTAACCGACAATTAAGCTTTTGACTGACTGGCATTATTCGTATGAATATGGGGTGAAAGAAACACCTCCTTGAGGATTACCCAGGTCGTTATGGCCGTTAAAGACAAGAACAAATGTGAAAGCAAACATGAAGCCCATATAGATAGATACTGGGCTCTGAGAATCATAGGTCTGAAAGGAAAGGACTTCAGCTACTTGAAGTGGCGTAACAAAACCTTAGGGAGCCTAAGGTATGTTTATGGGCCCCCCCCCAATAAAGTTAATCCTAAAACCTATCATGGACCTGTGATGACCCGTGCAACGTGCCCGAAGTTATAGGTATGAGTTTCAATGATATTTTTTTAAATATTTTTTATTAAAAAGCAGCAGTATATACATAATAATGTCAATTACACACATATATCTATATATAGCTATGTATAGACATATAGCGAATCACTGACACAATATTGTGCTAAACAATAATATAGTTGACAAAAATATTGTGTCAAAAATATCCTTTCCCATATTATTGTTCTCCTATACTCATAATAGTAACTACAAAAATATTGGTAAAAAATTATTGCTGACACCAACATCATCAAAAAAGACACATATCTATTTTTTTCATATAGAGTTTAAAGTAGTACATTTTAAATATTTTAATAGATAAATGTAACATGGGGAGAGGAGTTGGCCTATCGGCTAGGGCGGTCAACCTCGAATCTGGGGAACCGGGTTTGAGTCTCCGCAACTACTTGTGACATCCTGTGATTCTGGGCAAATCACTTAATCTTCCCGTGCCTAAAAAACGAATATGATTCAGAAAAGGGGGTGGTGATGAACAGTGTCTGAATTCAGGGCTTGATCCATCACCGTTATTTATCTCACTGCACCATCCCAGCTCAGAACCTGGCTATATGCAAATCAGTCTGTCCCTGGCCCAGTGCATCATGGGAACAGGGCAGACTAAACTACCAAGCCAATTCTTCACCAGAAAGGAGACAAGCTACCGGGGACCGGTTTCTGGCATTTCAGCCGTCTTCGGCCCGGCTTGCTTGAATCCTGATGGTGCAGTGAGAAAGAGACTCATGTCTGAGTATACCCTGCCACACCTATAGTGGCCAAAAACGATTCAGAAAAGGGGGTGGTGATGAACAGAGTGTCTGAATTAAGCAGACCACTCTTACCCAGTCCAAAGATCAGGGCTTGACCCATCACCGTTATTTATCTCACTGCACCATCCCAGCTCAGAACCTGGCTATATGCAAATCAGTCTGTCCCTGGCCCAGTGCATCATGGGAACAGGGCAGACTAAACTACCAAGCCAATTCTTCACCAGAAAGGAGACAAGCTACGGGGGACCAGTTTCTGGCATTTCAGCCGTCTTCGGCCCGGCTTGCTTGAATCCTGATGGTGCAGTGAGAAAGGGACTCGTGTCTGAGTATACCCTGCCACACCTATAGTGGCCAAAAACGATTCAGAAAAGGGGGTGGTGATGAACAGAGTGTCTGAATTAAGCAGACCACTCTTACCCAGTCCAAAGATCAGGGCTTGATCCATCACCGTTATTTATCTCACTGCACCATCCCAGCTCAGAACCTGGCTATATGCAAATCAGTCTATCCCTGGCCCAGTGCATCATGGGAACAGGGCAGACTAAACTACCAAGCCAATTCTTCACCTGAAAGGAGACAAGCTACCGGGGACCGGTTTCTGGCATTTCAGCCGTCTTCGGCCCAGCTTGCTTGAATCCTGATGGTGCAGTGAGAAAGGGACTCATGTCTGAGTATACCCTGCCACACCTATAGTGGCCAAAAACGATTCAGAAAAGGGGGTGGTGATGAACAGAGTGTCTGAATTAAGCGGACCACTCTTACCCAGTCCAAAGATCAGGGCTTGATCCATCACCGTTATTTATCTCACTGCACCATCCCAGCTCAGAATCTGGCTATATGCAAATCAGTCTGTCCCTGGCCCAGTGCATCATGGGAACAGGGCAGACTGAACTACCAAGCCAATTCTTCACCAGAAAGGAGACAAGGTACTGGGGACCAGTTTCTGGCATTTCAGCCGTCTTCGACCCGGCTTGCTTGAATCCTGATGGTGCAGTGAGAAAGGGACTCATGTCTGAGTATACCCTGCCACACCTATAGAGGCCAAAAACGATTCAGAAAAGGGGGTGGTGATGAACAGAGTGTCTGAATTAAGCAGACCACTCTTCCCCAGTCCAAAGATCAGGGCTTGATCCATCACCGTTATTTATCTCACTGCACCATCCCAGCTCAGAACCTGGCTATATGCAAATCAGTCTGTCCCTGGCCCAGTGCAACATGGGAACAGGGCAGACTAAACTACCAAGCCAATTCTTCACCAGAAAGGAGACAAGCTACCGGGGACCGGTTTCTGGCATTTCAGCCGTCTTCGGCCCGGCTTGCTTGAATCCTGATGGTGCAGTGAAAAAGGGACTCACTTCTGAGTATACCCTGCCACACCTATAGTGGCCAAAAACGATTCAGAAAAGGGGGTGGTGATGAACAGAGTGTCTGAATTAAGCAGACCACTCTTACCCAGTCCAAAGATCAGGGCTTGATCCATCACCGTTATTTATCTCACTGCACCATCCCAGCTCAGAACCTGGCTATATGCAAAACAGTCTGTCCCTGGCCCAGTGCATCATGGGAACAGGGCAGACTAAACTACCAAGCCAATTCTTCACCAGAAAGGAGACAAGCTACCGGGGACCGGTTTCTGGCATTTCAGCCGTCTTCGGCCCGGCTTGCTTGAATCCTGATGGTGCAGTGAGAAAGGGACTCATGTCTGAGTATACCCTGCCACACCAATAGTGGCCAAAAACGATTCAGAAAAGGGGGTGGTGATGAACAGAGTGTCTGAATTAAGCAGACCACTCTTACCCAGTCCAAAGATCAGGGCTTGATCCATCACCGTTATTTATCTCACTGCACCATCCCACCTCAGAATCTGGCTATATGCAAATCAGTCTGTCCCTGGCCCAGTGCATCATGGGAACAGGGCAGACTAAACTACCAAGCCAATTCTTCACCAGAAAGGAGACAAGCTACCGGAGACTGGTTTCTGGCATTTCAGCTGTCTTCGGCCCGGCTTGCTTGAATCCTGATGGTGCAGTGAGAAAGGAACTCATGTCTGAGTATACCCTGCCACACCTATAGTGGCCAAAAACGATTCAGAAAAGGGGGTGGTGATGAACAGAGTGTCTGAATTAAGCAGACCACTCTTACCCAGTCCAAAGATCAGGGCTTGATCCATCACCGTTATTTATCTCACTGCACCATCCCAGCTCAGAACCTGGCTATATGCAAATTAGTATGTCCCTGGCCCAGTGCATCATGGGAACAGGGCAGACTAAACTACCAAGCCAATTCTTCACCAGAAAGGAGACAAGCTACCGGGGACCGGTTTCTGGCATTTCAGCCGTCTTCGGCCCGGCTTGCTTGAATCCTGATGGTGCACTGAGAAAGGGACTCATGTCTTAGTATACCCTGCCACACCTTGGTCTGCCCTGTTCCCATGATGCACTGGGCCAGGGTCAGACTAATTTGCATATAGCCAAGTTCTGAGCTGGATGGTGCAGTGAGCTAAAAAACGGTGATGGATCAAGCCCTGATATTTAGACTGGGTAAGAGTGGTCTGCTTAATTCAGACACTCTGTTCATCACCACCCCATTTTCTGAATCATTTTTGTCCACCATAAGCGTGGAAGGGTATACTCAGATGTGAGTCCCTAGCTCATTGCACCATCAGGATTCAAGCAAGCCGGGCCGAAGACGGCTGAAATGCCAGAAACCGGTCCCCGGTGGCTTGTTTCCTTCCCAGTATAAGAATTGGCTTGGTAGTTTGGTCTGCCCTTTCCCATGATGCACTGGGCCAGGGTCAGACTAATTTGCATATAGCCAAGTTCTGAGCTGGGATGGTGCAGTGAGCTAAAAAATGGTGATGGATCAAGCCCTGATCTTTGGACTGGGTAAGAGTGGTCTGCTTAATTCAGACACTCTGTTCATCACCACCCCCTTTTCTGAATCATTTTTGTCCACCATAAGCGTGGAAGGGTATACTCAGATGTGAGCCCCTAGCTCATTGCACCATCAGGATTCAAGCAAGCCGGGCCGAAGACGGCTGAAATGCCAGAAACCGGTCCCCGGTGGCTTGTTTCCTTCCCAGTATAAGAATTGGCTTGGTAGTTTGGTCTGCCCTTTCCCATGATGCACTGGGCCAGGGTCAGACTAATTTGCATATAGCCAAGTTCTGAGCTGGGATGATGCAGTGAGCTAAAAAATGGTGATGGATCAAGCCCTGATCTTTGGACTGGGTAAGAGTGGTCTGCTTAATTCAGACACTCTGTTCATCACCACCCCCTTTTCTGAATCATTTTTGTCCACCATAAGCGTGGAAGGGTATACTCAGATGTGAGCCCCTAGCTCATTGCACCATCAGGATTCAAGCAAGCCGGGCCGAAGACGGCTGAAATGCCAGAAACCGGTCCCCGGTAGCTTGTTTCCTTCCCAGTATAAGAATTGGCTTGGTAGTTTGGTCTGCCCTGTTCCCATGATGCACTGGGCCAGGGTCAGACTAATTTGCATATAGCCAAGTTCTGAGCTGGGATGGTGCAGTGAGCTAAAAAACGGTGATGGATCAAGCCCTGATCTTTGGACTGGGTAAGAGTGGTCTGCTTAATTCAGACACTCTGTTCAACTTACGTCTAGGAAGAACTGTGAAAGGAACTCTGCCAGGGGTCTCCACCAGATCAGGGCAGCAGTCCGCCGATGGCTCTGCCAAACTCTAAATGAGAGAGACTTGGGCGAGAATTCAGCAGCAGAGAAAGTTAAAACAACTCAACTGCTGCTCCTGCCGAGCACCGGAAAGGATTGCCCCAAGCCCCCACTCCAGAGGGCCTCACCTTCCATGGATCCCGTGACAAGTTAGTTAGCCTCTTCTAAATTATTTGTAAAGGTTATGTCTCGTTACAGAGTTTTCTTTTCTTTCTCTCTGAGTGTGGCCCCTGAGCACATTGGGGCCCCCCCCGCACCGCGGGGGCTGCGCGCGCGGGGGGGTGTTACGCCCCTAGCTACTTGCAGTGCAGACCATTGTTTCGGCACGCTACTGAAGATGGGGAGCCTTCTGCCCGTCACATGAATGAAAGAAGGTTAAGCCACTGTGGAATGCAAGGAAGAGTAATTCAAGGCCATGTTCCTAAAGAAAAAAGTATTTCTAGGTTTGCGATGACCCAAAGCAATGAGGGTAGTCAATGATGAGGAGGATAAACTTTGAGACTAATGTAAACATTATACTTGGGGCCACCAACAAAAAAGAAAAAAATTCCCAAGGCACATGTTATAAATAGGGGATGAAGAGTACTCAAGAGAACAGTGACCCAGATGGTCTCAATAAATAAGAATTCTCAATTTCTTTCATGAAATATATACATTAGAAAAAAACCTGGGCCAAAGCTAACTGCCAAGAGGAAATATTATAGATGGGTTTGTGGTAAATACACATAAAGCAAAATCTGAAAATATTGCTACATTGTATATCTTGTTACATAGGACCTCATCAAACAATACATTTTATGATAGAGGGTATTTCCGATGGATCCATGTTAAAATATTGATATAAAAAATATTGATGAAAAAAATATCGATAACAAAAATATCGCCTCCCTATACTTAAAAAGGTAAGTACAGTAATATCGACTCAAAAATATCGATGTAAAAAATATAGATGTAAAAAATATTGACTTTAAAAAATAACATAACTTAAAATAAATTAATTCAATATTATTATTATTAACAAATGAAAGACATTTTTTTTTTTTAATAATTTTTTTTTTTAAAACCTTTATTGAGATATGCAAGTTGTTACATGCGCAGGCCCACAACCAGAGGGGCCGGCCGCAAACGAATCAACGAAATCAGAAGTCGAACAACAATCAAGTAAAAGGATAAGCTGTACGACTACCACACGTGGTCATGGGCACCCCAGGGCAAGAGGATACATTAGGTTTTCGTTTTTTTGTTATGATGAAGAAGTAGCGGCGGCTATCTCAAAGGCGTCACACCATCCAGTTTAAGAAAAAAGAGATGAGGGGGGACTTACCCCGCAAAGCAATCAAAATCAGGTGAGAACTCACTCAGCTATGCGAACAATATGGTCGCCGGGGCAGCCACAGAGCAACAGGCAATACAGCAGCAAGCAGTGTAGCAGAACACCATCCCATAAACCCACCCTCTAATGACAGAAAGGCATAGGCAAGTGGAGACGCCTGATAGAAAAAGGAGAGGAGTTAAAAGAAACCGCCAACCCTACTGGAGAGACAGAGTACCCTCCCAAGAACAGACAGAAAAAGAAAAGGACCATAGAACAAAACAAACTAAAACAACAAACCCCCCCCCCCCCCCCCCCACACCCACCACCCTGCACACCTGTAATGGCTACGGCCAACCCCACTAACAGCGTGCCTGTCGCCCAGGAACTACCCCACAGAAGGGAAAAATATAAAGTGGAGGAGGAGAGCGACAAACACACTCCCGGACACCCTTACCCCCCACCATTGGCGACCTCCCCAAAGCATATCAACCAACCATTAAAAGCAAGAATCAAGCGTCCAGCTGGGGAGGACATCAACCAAGACCAACCACCTCCCGGTGAAAGCCCAGGCGAGTTCAAATCCGCATTAAGACACATGTCGCCCAAGTGACAACAATTGTGAGAGAAAGAATACTGCAGTCCGTTCGAAGCAATGGTGAAGTGTCAAAGCAGGATGAAGTCAGCCCTGGCCAGTGCGACTCCGTGTAGAGCCCCATGTCCTCCAAAGCACAATAGGCAGGAGACAGTCAAAATGTCTGCAGAGGTGCGGGGCAGCTAAATCCGAACAAGGACCAGGCACAAAATGGCGGCATCCACAGAACCAGCAGGGCAAGATGGAAAGGAAAAACCAACTTCTCCAATAGTTTCGGAAGGACTTTCTACTGCGATCAGGATCATAGGCAGCGAAGGTCCGCCGGGCAGGGAGCACGTAGGGAAGACCATTTGTAGTGACGGGTGCAGAGTAAATCGGGCCAAAAGAGTCCAAATGAGCCAAGGCAGGTCGCCGTTCGGGAACCTCAGAACGATGGGTCAAGTCCTCCACCGGTATCAAAGGATGTTGGTCACATATCACAGGGTCGTCGTCCGGTCCCAGGCAAATGTTTTCCAGCTTTTCCGCGAGTCGGTCATACGTGACGGTAAGCTGGGTATGGAGCGCCCCTATGGCGGCCATGATGGACCTCAACAATGGTGCGCCATCCGTCCCCTCCATCCCCCGAGCCACAGGGACGAAGCAGGACTCGAGCCCCGGGCTCACTTCCGAGGCGCTAGGCACACACACAGCAGATGTAAACTGCGGGCGCTCTCACCACCGGCAAACACTACACCCTCTTCAGCCGCGGGGGACAGCCCTCCGACCTCGTCTCCCCAACAAGATCTCCGGGCGGCGTCCCCTGACCGCGGCTCAGGATGATCGCTGTCCGTCACGAAAACATATCTTCGTCGCCTATTAAAGACTGGATTGCGATGCAAAGTCTCAAAATCTGAAGTCGGAGGACCGGACTAGACCCCGGACTCACAGCCGCTATTGATCGACTGCAATCTGGGTGGGCAGGAAATCGAGGTCCCGGCGGCAGCCCTGGAATAGGCCCAGAACAAAACACGACAGAACTCTGTCACCCAAGCAGTTAGGAAGACCGGGTTTGCACCAACGGTGTCAGGCAAACTTCATACACCCAGGCGCCCGGTGGTGGTACAGGATGAATAGCAGGATATATGGACCGCCGGTGGAGGTCGACGGAGCCGGGAGCTTACGCGGCCATCTTGAATCGTTGCGTAGCTCCTCCTCCAACAAATTAAATACATTTTAATATATGTTTTAACTAATTATAACAAATAAACTAAATGTAATTAATATAAACACAAAAAAGTGTATGTATACATATATTTACTTAAATACATTTTATTAACTATTATCTTTATTTAATTTATAAACTTTAATTATATAAAAATAAAATAAACATTTATAAATAATTTAAAATAAATACAAATATTTAATATATTCTATATTTAACACATTAAAATATAAAAAAAAATTACATACATTTAATTACAAAATAAAAACATTAATAGTTAAAACATTAGATAGCGGGAGGGTAAAAAATACTATTCCCACTCCAGTGAGTGCAACAGTAGGGAAAGCGCTGGATAGCGTAGGGGTAAAAATTAATATTCCCACTCCAGTGAGTGCAACAGTAGGGAAAGTGCTGGATAGCGGAGGGGTAACATTTACTATTCCCACTCCAGTGAGTGCAACAGTAGGTAAAGCGCTGGATAGAGTAGGGGTAAAAATTACTATTCCCACTCCAATGAGTGCAACAGTAGGGAAAGCGCTGGATAGCGTAGGGCTAATAATTAATATTCCCACTACAGAGAGTGCAACAGCAGGGAAAGCACTGGATAGCGTAGGGGTAAAATTTACTATTTCCACTCCAGAGAGTGCAACAGTAGGGAAAGCGCTGTATAGTGGAGAGGTAAAAATGACTATTTCCACTCCAATGAGTGCAACGGTAGGGAAAGCGCTGGCTAGCATAGGGGTAAAAATTACTATTCCCACTCCAATGAGTGCAACAGTAGGGAAAGCGCAGGATAGCGTCAGGGTAAAATTTACTATTTCCACTCCAGAGAGTGCAACAGTAGGGAAAGCGCTGGATAGCCTAGGGGTAAAAACTTACTATTCCCACTCCAGTGAGTGCAACAGTGGGGAAAGCGCTTTATAGCGGAGGGGTAAAAATTACTATTCCCACTCCAACGAGTGCAACAGTAGGGAAAGCGCTGGTTAGCATAGGGGTAAAAATTACTATTCCCACTCCAATGAGTGCAACAGTAGGGAAAGCGCAGGATAGCGGAGGGGTAAAAATTACTATTCCCACTCCAGTGAGTGCAACAGTAGGGAAAGCACAGGATCCCAAAACAATAAAAAATAAAACTATCAACATTTTCAATAAATGTAATTTCTAATTTTAACATAATTAATATATAAATATATTATTATTAACAAAGATAAAAAAATAATATTTAGCACTATAAAATCCACAACAATTACATTTAATATATTTTCTAATTAATGAATGAAAATTAATGTATTAATAATAATTAATTAAAAAATGTATTACTTACCACCTTTCACACCATTTACACATATACACACCACAACACATACCTAAAATTAATTACACAATTACAATTAATAATTACTAATTCATTATTTAGAATGATTTGTTATCATTTATTAATTAACCAATTAATTACTTACCAGCTTTCACGCCATTTACACATATATACACCACAACACACACCTAAAATTAATATGACAATTACAATTAATAATTACTAAATAATTAATAGAAATTAATTTTAAACTATTTAATAATTAATCAATAAAAAATGTATTACTTACCACCCTTCACACCATTTACATATATAAACACCACAACACACACCTAAAATAAATTAAACAATTAACATACTTAATTATTAATTAACTAATTAAAATTAATTAACAACTAATTATTAAACTATAATTAATTCATTATTTAACATAATAAATTATTTTACATAATTAAATTACTTCCCACCCTATTCGCCTATACACCCACAACCCGCTACGGAACTAATAACGCAAAATTAAACTTAAACTAAATTAATAAGTAGAAAAATTCTAAAACATATAATAAAATGACAAACAATTCTTATTAAAACACTAAAATACATAACATTATTAAAAAATCGATATTTTAGTAAACTATATTTTTGTAAATGCTATTTATTACAACTATATTTTTGTAATCAATATTACTTACCTGTCAGTCGATATTCTTGTCATCGATATTTCTTCAAAACGATATTTCTGCGGCGATATTTTTGTTCCACAATATTTCCCTGTTGATATTCCTGCTCTGCACTATTTCGGATATTAGGTTCAGTGATGTTAAACTGATCACTTTTGTTGTTGTTGAACAGTTATTATGTGATGAATCCTTTCAGTGAGAATATTCTTGTTATTGTTCATGCTTTCACACAGGGAAGAAGTAAACCCTATATTAGCAGTAAGTTAGGACAAGAAACGAGCAGACGTGTTTCATTTTACCTGGAACATTTAAAATGCTGTAGAGAATTAAAGTTCAAGTTTGAAGTCCTGCATCTTCTACAGTGTATTGAGTCCATAATGCAGCAGGGTGCGTTTCAATGACATGAAATGGAATTTCATTTGTATGGCTCATCTTGATAGGTACTGCCGTATTAAGTAAGTCAAATGATAAGACAAAGGGGTGTTGTGTGGATTACAATTTGAAAGGAAAAGTAGTAAAGTAGCAAAAAGACAGTGTAGAGAAAAGTGTTAGGTAATGTGTGTTGATAATCAGACAAGTGTGCCATACAAAAAAATAAATTTATGAAAAGAAGACTCAAGGATAAAACCAAAATGCGTGTTTGTTTAGCATGATCCAAGCAATCAGAATTATACAAGGAATTATTCCCTTATGATATGATCTGGCCAGTTAGAGGGATAGAACGGAGAAGCATTTATTTCATAAAAGGTAAGACCTATATCAAGAAGGAATGACGAAGTAGAATTGGTCCTTGATATAGATCGCAAAACCACAGACGTTTTAACGCATTGGGCAAAGTGGGCAGTTGCCCAGAGCCGCCTCCTCCAAAGGGGGTTCCTCTGAAAGTGAACCTTTGCTCCATGTACCTCTGCCTATTCAATTTCATTGGAGCGAAGCTGCTAATTTCTTACATTGTCCTCATTTTCAAAACAACATTTCTTCTGTGACCTTTTGCACATATTCGTGTGCATGACAATGCTGGATTAGTTTCTCTGAAACTACTTTTGCTTTACAAAACATTATCACAATGCCTCAAACACCAAGAACAAGGATGTACGCACGTATTTACAACTGTTGTTCTATCTTCATCCACGGGGCGACACATATATCTACATATCCATAACATTGCTAATCTGTCCATGCATTACAAAGATGCTTTTTATTAGAAATGTAATATAAGCATATAGTATCCCAACTGGTATTGTTTAGAGACAGTTACAAAGGATATGCTGAAAACATTATCAAAAAGGAAAAAGGAGACTCATTCATAGTTATAAATGTGCTCATGGCATCATATTTATCCAAAACAGGAAATTGACAGGTTACAGTTGTATCAGCTCTGTAAACAATTCAATTAAAACAGCCCTAATTTTACTTGGTGCTCAAGTGGTGCTAGTGATGTACACGGTGGCGACGCAAGTGACAAAGTAATCAGCAAAGACGGCGCAAGGTGACTGGTGCATGAATATATACAATGAGTAGAAGAAACAATATGGTTCCAGCTGAATTGTGGTTCTACTTTGGGCTGGCTGTAGTTTTAGTTGAACCACATTGTATATTGCGCCTTGGATTGCGCTGAGTGGTCGATGGCGTTTTGATCCTCTTAAATTGGGATCTTCCTCAGGACTGGATTGAGTGATGAGCGGTGCTGATGGCACGGTGTGCGGGGGTAGATGAGGGAAAAGCAGGTCCCTTTGAGTAGGAGCTGGGCTCGGAATCAAGGCGACAAAAAGAATAATTCATGCAAGTGTTGTCGGGCGGGAGCAAGGCATTGATCCAATCGTGATCGTTGGTAGGAGCGAGAATCTGAAGGCTGGGAGTGTAGGGGAGGTAATCTTGGGTCCTGTTAAGTCGGACCAGGGCTCTGATCCAACTCGTCAATCAGGGTAAATCTTGGGTAGTCCCGTCGAGCGGGAGCGAGGCATCGATCCAAGCGTGATCGACGGCGGGCAAATAGATCTCTCTGAGTCAAGCTGGCCTGTCTGATTCTGATTCAATCCAAGTTGTCAGGCTAAATAAACAGCATCCCATAAAATTAGAAGAGGAGGCACTTCAGCTGACACTGAGGGTCCCTGTATGCTGGGACTTCACCATGCAGCAGTTTGACATTTTTGTGAGTGGTGTCCAGTTCGTGACCAAGACGGGGTCCTACATTATCTCCCGTCAGGTAATGGGGTTGGGTCGTCCCTTGGGGGGATTCTTGGCTTCACACCTACACACACTCTAGGCACACACAGAGTAGGATTCGCATAGTAGGAGTACGCATGAATACTACCTTGTTTATGTGCCAGCATATATACACTGTCTTATTACCATGGTAGAACAACATCTACTATTTACTCTCTTAGTGCTTGTAATCACTTTCATCTGCTTCAGTCTACAGATTATTGCAGCAAATATGTTTTATACAAGAATAATGTTGGTTCAATAAATATATTTAACACGTCCCATTGTGCATTCTCTGTATACTTCTTTCAGAAGAAAGAGCACGAGAGTGAGAGTTTCTGATCTGTTACCACGATCCCTGAGGGGTCAGGGTTGTCATGTTCAGTGGTTGTTAGAAACCATTCGCTCCCTGGTAAGGTTTAGGGGGCTTATGGCGGCACTGTGAGCTAGTTGGTCTCTAGGCCAACATATCCAGTGAGGGTGCTTGGAATCAGTCTGGCACCTCACCTAACGTTTATGTTTTTCAACAAACGTGCAGATCCTATGGATTAGTGGGTACCACACAACACTCCCTCACTGTCTACCTCTATCTCTGACTTTGTCTCTCTATGTAGTGTCATAAGGATTTTTGGGGATCCAGGCAAGACATATTTCACCTGTTTTTGTGTGACCATGTTAAAGATTAACATATTTTTGCATTGTATGGCATCCTGCAGGCTTGAATTAGCAGAAAATATGTTACACAATTTAAAGTTGTTCCATACAGGGGTCTCAAAAATGTATTTTCAGAAGGCACCCAAAATCCTTAAGATGACACAGTGCAAAACAATGTGGTTGTACATGTAAGAAAGAGACAAAGGTTTTGTCAACAAACAAAAATCAGAGTGGTAAACAAGTTGTATTAATATGGTAGGTACTTTAAAACCTAAGAAATAAGGGTACCTGTAAGGCAGAGTTAGTCAAGGTTGATGCTGGTATAGAGAAAGAGGCAGTCCATATAATGAAATGTTGTGTTAGAATTTAACCCATGTGACTGAAAATGAATTTTAGTAATTCAAGCTGAACAATATTTTTGGTAGAATAGAGACAATACTAGTAGCAACTGTATTGTTCCTTGGGCAAGGTCTACTGACAAACGAGTTATCATGGATTTGAATCATTATCAATAGGATGAGGATATATAGTGAGTATAGTGATAAATATGGCTCTGTAAACTGTTTAAGCAGTGATCCAAATAGCAGGCCGTAGAAATCAAAATTTAGTGGTATATGGCTTATTTTCCATTTTATAAAAGGGTTTAACTTTAATATAAGCATTTCATTTTTCAAAAATGTTTAGGAGGCGAGTAGTAACCCAAACCGAGGTAAATCCCAGAATTAACTTGCCGGTTGATTGAAAATGCCACAATGAAGAGAGGAAGCCACATTACATCATATGAATAACGTATGTCAATTTCATGAAATGAACTGAACATGTAACAAAAAGGGATGACTGTGTCCAATCTCCACGTAGGCAAAAAAAGGTTGGAATGTGACCGAAAGCAAAGTGAAGATATATTTTATAAAGACTACAAAGCATACATGAGAGAGAGGTATGCTTTGCTCTAATAAGTCCGCGTCTGAGGGAATCCGGACTAAAAATTACCTGGAGCTTACGCAATGAGCCAGACGTGTCTGTAAACTGGTCATGTCCACAGGGCAGGGCAATTTATGTCCACATGAAAAGGCAATTTAGAGCAGTAAAGGTATTGAGGAATCATCAGTGACTACAGGTTCAGCAAAGGTACAACTAGAGATAATAAATTATTGTGGTAAGAATTCAATCTTTAAAATTATGTTTTTACAACAAGTGCACAAGAAACAGTACAGATAATGTGCAGTCAGGAATATTTATTTTTTATACAGATAAATATATGTAATTATTATGAATAATCGATTATTTTGTACACACCTCAGCTGCAGGTGCCCAAATGAATTATTGCTCAGTAACAGCTAAAGTACAATTACATATTAGTTAGAAATTATATATATGATTAGGATAGAGGTGAGATTTCTTATCTCAAAATATACAGTCATAAGCAAAGCCAAATATTTCCAGTGAACTTGCTGTTTAGGGACTGTTACACTGCAGTTAAATGAAAAATCCTAAAAACACAAAGAACTTCAGTAATAACAGGTTTAGATTGCTGCAGACAGTAAGGGGGATTTTCTATTTGAGCATATATCATCACAAATAAGGCTCAATATTACCAATGCAATTGTTCTGTCAGAACAATTATGCTTTAAGATACAGATAACAATTACTGAAGACATGTTCTCATTGCTACCGAAAATAATGTAATTGAGGAAAGCTGTTTCCCTGTTATATCCTTTCACAATCCTTTGGGAATTTCACTATTGCTGAAAAACATTTACAGCTTTGGTACAGCTCATGGGCGCTAGGTGCATAACGAAAACACGTGACGGTTGCTTCTAAAGTGTGTTAAACTATACCAGCTAAATCAGGTAGGTCACCCTGTGAATGAGCACAATTTATTCTGACAATAAACCAAAGGTGGACTACTTGTAACATATTTAAGAAAATGATATCAGTCTCCTTTCTACAATTACATTCCGTTATACAAGTTACATTTAAAACAGTTTCATTTGAACAGATGGAAAACCTTTTTGAAATGGTTGAGACAACAAATTCTGCAATACAATCAGAAGCCAGCACACACAAAAAGTAAAAAAAGGTTAGAAATTGTGGAAATGGCTTGTGCGGTAACATTTTTTGCTTTGTTCGAATCTCAGAAGAAACACAGAAATCACTTCTTGACCTGAAAGAGTTTACGCAGATGATACTCATTTTTATCTGAAACTAGGAAATGATCATAAGCATTGCAGCAACATGACAAAACGTCTCAGTAAAACATTAATTGAACTTCTTGTCTCTAGACTGAGAACATTTCGATGTCCAGATAGTGAACGGGAATGTAATTCTGTTGTTTCACCGTATGTCTGGGTGGAATCCAACATCTTCATTAAAAGAAGGGATTCTAAGCTTCTAGTATGACATGACTACTTTTCCTTCTAGAGCAGCACCATCCCTAAAAACAAGCATGAGGTTCATGAACTTTAGAAACGTTCTTCAACTCTTGCAAGGAGTAGATCAAAAGATACTAGTTCTTGGAGAGCTTAGACGTGTCACTCTAAAAGGAATTATGTAAACTGCAAGATTCGGAGCTCAGCAACACGATTGGTCCTCAAAATAAGAAATTCCGACCACCCCATCCCTGTTGTAAAGTTGCTACATTGAGTCCAGGTGGAGTGAGAATTCATTTTGAGTTTTAATGCACCATACACCAGGCTTACAGGGGCCCGATACAGGATATCTGCACAAGTGTGCTGCAATGTATGCTGTTCTGACCATGTACAGTTAATATAACAGGGACAAGTATGGAGGAAAAGCAATCAGTGCTCCCTGTTTCTGGCCTCTGAAAAGATCTGAATGCAGATTAGAGGGCACGGGGCAATCTACACATCTTCAAAAAGAAGAGCATACCACCATGCTCCCTCTCCTCAGAAATGGGAAGGGTCTACACCCTTTGCTCTTATTCCTAAACATATAGCCAATCAACCTCCTCTATTAAGAACTTTCACCTACTGGAAGGACTAACTGCGGAGGAAAGATGAATGTACTATCACATGTAATGACTCAGCATTGTGAAGTGACAACACATAGGCCTGCTGCAATTTCTTCAAGCCCAACCCAGAAGCAAGAACAATGGACAAGCAATGGTTCCTGTGCACACTGCACACTTGAGACAGTCAGCCCTCAGCACTTTATGATAAGCTCCCTCTGGCCATGTGCAGAACAGCGTAGTGATTCTGTGGAATAAACACCCAGCAGGCTTTGTGTGCAGAACATATGTCCATTTTTTGCATGCCCGTTGAAACTGGTCAACATTTTGCCTCATACTTATTCCACCTCTCGGGTTCCGCTGTCCATTCCCCATCCCTCTAAGCTCTGCTTCCTAGTTGATGGCTAGTTTTCTCCCTTCATCCATTCGCCCTTTCCAAATGTTTTAATTTATCTTACTTTCCCCTAAACTCATGACCTCTATTCCATTGTTTGTACCCTCTTCATTGTCTTTTTACATCTTTTGTGCTCTCTTTAAATGACCATCTTCTCAAAGAGGCTTTCCCTGACAATTTGCAATTCAGTACAGCATAGCTGCAACTTTGTCTTTCTTGCTGGCTGATATGAATTGCTCATATTCTGGTCATCCTGCTCTGTATACCGGTCTAGAGTAAGCGTTTTATAAATACAAAAAAATTAAATGAAAAAACAATTTCCTCTAAATAAATCCCCTGTCGAAATCCTAACACAGCTTCAGGTTCCATTCCTATGGAGCAGGCTTCACAAACCTCTGCAAACACCTCCACCTATCAGCATTCAGAATAGACCCTAGCAGACAGCACATGCTTCATCCCGCCACAATGTTGAGACTGAAGCACGGAGTCAGAAATACTTTCATAAGCCTCAATGTATTCTTGAACTCGGGCAAGCTTGAGCAGGAGAGGCAAGACACTCCTTTTCCAGTGAAGCTCTGTCAACTCATGACCCACAGAATTCCCCAGATTGATGGGCTCAGGAACTGTAAGGGGGGTTTGGGGAGCAGCCCAACATAGTGAGGTCTACCCACCGGGCAGTTTTGGGAGTGGTCTGGGCTGGCCGGATCGGCCATTTTGTGGTTTTGGGCTTTTTCTGGGTGTAGCCCAATTATAGCCCAATTATAGCCCAATTGTAGCACAACTATAGCCCAAGCAGCCCTATGTTTATATAATCCAATGAGGGGATTTGCCAGCCGCCATTTTAGGTTTTGGTGACCTGGTGGCTGGAATCAGGGTAGCTAGTAATAGTTTTCTTGGCTGTTTAATTAGCTATGTTTAGTGAGTTAGGCATAGTTATGCAGGATTATAAGGTCTTGAAGGTGATGCACCTGTTGAGCGAGGCAGGCTGCCTTTGATATATTGATCCCTTCAGCTGCGTTCTTCTGTGGGGAGGGGGGGGGGGGGGGGGGGCGGCCGCCGTCACGGCCTGAACGTCCCTAAAGGCGGCGAAAAGAAATGCGGTGAGTTTTAGGGGCTGCTCTTAGGTGGAGGGGTTATACCCGGTTGGGTTAGGCAGAGTGAGGGTCTGAGAGTTTTAGCAGGTGAACTTGGGTTTGGGGAGTGGAGAGGGAAGGTAGGTAGAAGGAGTTTGGGGAAAGTCAGGGCTCATATGGATGTTGGGGGAAGAGGAGGGGCACTCGGGGGATCGGGAGATAGTCAGGGATAGCAATCCCTGGGAAGGGCTAGATATTGTTACCTCATGGAATGACGAGGTGCGGGCCATTAGGAGAGTGGGTGCTTATCTTGCACAGGGAGCGTTAGCTGGTTTGGTGGGCTAAGGTTTAAGTTTGAGAAGAGGGTGCAAAGGGGGTCGAAGGCAGGGGAAACCGAAAGCTTGGTAGGGGGGACTCGGGGACAGGTCTTGACCAGGAGCGGCCAGGGTTAGACATGGCTGGGCTGCAATAGAGGGAGAAGAGAAGGGGGGTTGAGTGACAGGAAAGTAGGTGATTTATTTAAGGTAGGGCAGCAGGGGGAAGAGAAGACTTTGGGCTTAAATAGGAAAAGGAGAAGGAAGACAGGGGATGAGTATCAGAGGCCTGGCATACCATACCAATCATTTATATTGCAGGGCGAGGAATCACGTTTGGGTGCGGATTTGGCAGAGCTGGGTGCGGCTTACTGGCACTGTGGAGAAGGGAGGGTGGTTACCATTGGAGATCCCGGCGCGGCCAGCACATGCAGGCCTGAGTGGTCTCGCTGGCCCCAACACCTGATGGACCTCAGCGGTCTGCAGGACGGAAAGCCTGCAGGAGAATGCAGTCAAGGGGCTCCGTGGTGTACTGGAGGGTGTGGTCGTCACCCCTGGTGGTGCGGAGTTATGGGCCCATGAGGGGCCCCCATGTGGGGTCGCGCAAAAGCGCGGAGTTAGATTTCGATGAGGAGAGGCTTGAGGAAGGCGAGCTAAGAGATGATTTAGATGGGGTGGGGGGAATAAGAGTAATGCCTCTCAGAGCGTTTTCCAGGTTTCCAGAGGAGAGCCAGAGCCTACGGCAAGGCCAACCCAGTCGCGATCGACCACGGGGCCACTGGCAAGGCGGACTGCAGCAACACAGGCACCCTCCTTAGAGTCAGGTAAAACATATGGAAAGAGGGAGGGGCTGGAATGGTCTCCGTGGGGACGGGAGGAGAGGGGGATTGGGGGATGAGGGTAGGTTGCGCAAGGGCAAGTATGTTTTAGACATAGGGGTGGGTACCGAGGAGGAAGGTAAGAAGGATCTGGCCAAGCCAGTGATTAGCAAAGACACAGAGAAATTTGATAAGGGAAGAAACCAGCGGAGATAATAAAGATAAGCTTGAAAGTAAAGAGTTGAAGATTAGGAGACTCCCTTATATGGGAGTGACTTTGCCATTTGGGGCAGATTTGATGCTGGCGACTAAAGAGCGCATATGGAAAGGTGAATACATTGATATGGTGAAATTATTGCTCAGGGTAGTGCGCGCATAAGTGTGGGGCTTCCAGGGGCATGGAGGGCCTTCTGGAAATTTAATAAAGGGCGTTGCACACACAAGTTTGCAGATTTCGCCATGAGTGCTCAAAATGCCGGGGAAACATCCTTTGGTCAACTGTTTTGGGGGTAGGAGGGGTTTTCAGCAAGGGGGGGTCAAGAGGAGCTAAGGGTTTTCTGGGACAAAAGGCTCACCCGCCAGTTAAGGCAGATGAATTAGAGGCAGCCTTACAGAGTTATGACGACCAGAGGCTGCAGAAGTACTAAGGGAAAAGTTCAAAGTGGGGTTTTCGTTTGGGGTATGCAGAGCCTAGACACAGGCTTTGGTCGGAAAATTTGAAGTCAGCAAAAAACATTCATAGGTTGGGCAAGAGAAATTAGACAAAGAGGTGAGGAAAGGAAAGGGAGAATGGCAGGCCCTTTCCCAGTTTGGCCAATGGACAACTTGATTGTATCACCAATTGGGGTGGTGCCCAGGAAAGAACCCGGACAATTCAGGCTTATTCAGCATTTATCATGGCCAGAAGGGTGCTCGGTAAATGATTTTATCGTTGAAAAAAAAGCGACTGTTTTTTACTCGTCAGTTGACGTGGCCATGTTACTGGTAGTGACGGTGGGCGTAACGGCGGAAATGGCAAAATGTGCCATAAAATCGGCTTTCCTGTTGCTCCCAGTCCATCCAGATGATTGGGATCTTCTTTGTATCCATTTCAATGGTAAATGGTACGTGGACAAGGCATTAACAATGGGCTGTTCTATGTCATGCGCACTGTTTGGGTGTTTTAGCACCTTTCTGCAGTGGTTGTCTTAAAAAATGACAGGGCACATGTTAGTGACACATTACTTGTATGGTTTTTTTCTTTGTTGGAACCTCTTTCTCCCCGGAGTGCCAGCAGGTCCTGGAAAACTTCAAAGAGCTGACGGAGGAGTTGGGAGTGCCACTGGCACCCGAAAAGACGATGGGCCCCAGCACGGCACTGTCTTTTCTTGGAATGGAGATTGACTCCAGAAAAAGGCAAGCCCAGTTGGCGGTTGATAAAATGGATAAAATGCTGGAATTGCTTAACGCAAAGGACGGGGCACATGTTAGTGACCCATTACTTGGATGATTTTTCTTTGTTGGAACCTCTTACTCCACGGAGTGCCAGCAGGCCCTGGATAACTTCAAAGTGCTGATGGAGGAGTTGGGAGTTCCACTGGCACCCGAAAAGATGATGGGCCCCAGCATGGACTGTCTTTTCTTGGAATTGGATTGACTCCAGAAAAATGCAAGCACGGTTGCCGGATGATAAAAGGGATAAAATGCTGGAATTGCTTAACGCCATGCTAGCACAGGAAAAAGTAATGGTCAAAGAGATACAGGCCTTGCTAGGGCAACTCATTTTTGCATGTAGGGTAGTGAGAGTATGGAGAACCTTTTGCAGGAGGCTAGTGAGGGCATTAGCGTGGAACAGATTGCCTCATCATCATGAACCCTTCTCTGCAGGCATAAAAGATTTGAGAATGTGACAAGTTTTTCTGCAAACTTTAAATGGCATTACACTGGCACAGGAGGGGGATCTCATTTGGGATGTTCAGATATTTTCAGATGCAGTTTTTGGTCTCTACTGGCAGGGAAAGTGGTGTGCAGAGCAGTGGCCGGCAGAATGGAAGGAAGGGGGTAGGTCCATTGCATTTCTGGAGTTCTTCTTCTCCTTAGTTGTGCAGTGGGTGGTTGTAGAGATTCTGAACCGTCAGTAAGCAAGGGACAAACGAGTGTTACAGTTGCTGAGGGTTTTGTCCTAGGCTGTTTGTGTCATGATATAGCGTTTGGAGCACTGCACGTCCCAGGTGTCGACAATAACATAGCGAATGCTTTGTCGCTTTCGCTGGGGGTAGGAGTCTGTGGGTTGGCTAAGGATGCCACAGGATCCCAATGCCCATGCACCAACAGTTGTGGTACGTAGGCAACACAAGATGCTACAACTGGTGGTAGGATCACTGGCTAAGTCTACTAGGTAGCCATAATTTAGCATGGTAGGGGTTTCGCTCTCAGGTGCCCAGCGGCGCTCAAATGAGTTACGGCAAAGGGACAATGTGATTCAGTTTATCCTGGATATGATTGGAAAAGGCTTACCCAGAGTGTGAATTGCAAGGAAAGTAGCGGGAATTGCATTCAAGGGTAAATTGCTCTGGCGTTACATGCCTTCAGCGGGTGAATTGGGCTCAAGGATGCTAGAAGGGTGGGCCAGAGAGCGTGGCAAGCTGAATACGATCAGGAGACCCTTGTCATGGCAGTTGCTGAGCAGGGTAATAGAGATTTTGCCTAGGATTTGCACGGACGCCTTCAAGTCATGCCTGTTTTCCACATTGATGGTGGATGTTTTTTGGTGTATTTAGAGTGTCTGAGTTGTTAGGGGACAGAAGGGTTGGGGGGATGGGGTGGAAAGATGTGATCTTGCGCGATGCGGGTATACATATATGGTTACAAAAGTCCAAAAGGGATCAGATGGGCAAAGGAATGTGGGTGTTGTTGCAGGCTCTATTCCCTAAGCTTACTTGCCCTTATAGATGGGGGTTTCACTGGTGAGCAGCATCCAAGCATATCGGGGAGTCAGGTTTTGAGCATGCAAATGGGAAAAGAGTTACAGCCTTCCAACTGCTAGTGGTGCTGAGGAAGGCACCGAAGGAATACATAGTGCAGGTATTGGGAACACACTCTTTCCAGATTGGGGCAGCATCTGAGGCAAACTATAGAGGTTGGGGACAGGGTGATATCAGGCGCTTGGGGAGGTGATCCTCAGATTGTCATAAGCGATACTTGCGCAGCAGGGATAAGGAATTTAGCGCTGTTGTTACAATGCATGAGTTCACACAATGTTTCTCATTTCAGGTTCGGTGACTGGCCCCCCCTTTCATTGGAAATGTCAATCTGGGTTTGTGAAGTGGGCGCACGTACAAGCACGAGAAAGTTATTTTGGACAGTATCTTGGTTTTAATAATAAACTGTTTAAAGTGTTATAGAAAGGAAAAGGGAGCACGTTTTGGAAGGAGCTGATTCGGTGTCTTAACGGTCTACTAGTTGGGGGTCGGTGTCAGGACATTTTGATCGTACATTTGGGTGGAAACGATTTGTGAAAAGAGAAGGGCATGGACCTGAGGAGACGCCTGAAGAGGGACTTACCACTAATTAGACAACAGTGGTTAGGATGTTTTGTGGTATGGACTGCGTTGTGCCCCGCCGGGTCTGGTGGGGGGCAGCGCAGACAGAGCCAGGAAAAAGCTTACTACAGAGATGTCTCGTTTTTGCAGGGAATGGAGTCTCTAAGTCTTAAGACAGACGTTTGTTAGTTACAGTTACAGGAAGGCAGGTAGGAAACAGGGTGTCATTGGGGGGAAAAGTTTTAACTGCAATACTGTGTAATGTTGTTGTTATGTTAATGCCAGGCTCTAGGAACTATTGAGGGGATGGTAGGAGCAGGGGGGGGATCAGAGGTCAGCTTTTTGATGTATAGCGAGGCTTTAGTTTTGTACGGCAGTTGCCAGTCGGTTATTTTGTATTATGCACCTGTTTCAATAAAGCGTTTTTTTCACACACAAAATGGGCCTCGGTTTGACTTGCCCCCTCCCTCTCAACCCTGTGAGGTCACAAGCCGGCACAGCTGACATCAACACAGCGCGTCATTTAAGCAGATAGGTTCTTTAAGATTCCATTCAAAGAGCGCCTCTTGCCTCTGAGGGGGTTTCAGCACAGCATAATATATAAAGCAAATGGAAAAAATGTCCTAATATGTTGATGTTGACGTAAAAATGCACAAGCAAATATTCAGCTGTGGGTGGGTGAAGGGGACAATGTTTAATCACATTAATGCAATTAAGCGGCCACTGGCTGCTTTAATAAGTGTCCTTCGAGATAAACAAAGATGGAGAACGAGACTGACATTTTAAGCATTGCTCGTTTCACTGGATTGTCTCAAAAATGTATAACAAAAAGCAATCCATATTCAGAAACAACAACTGCAAGGAGCATGCCAGGTTGAATGCTGTCTGGGGTAAAGATGTTTGACAGCAGGCTGCACGTTCCCGCCACAACCTTTTAATATCAGGGCTCTGACAGATGTGAAGGGAGAGGTTGATTGCCAGAGGGCCTCTAACAAACGCAGACTAGCGCAGCAATCAATAGTTTAAGGTTAACTGCCAGCGTTGGTTCTTCTGCAAAGTGATCTGAAGAGCAATTTCTTGTACTTGTTCTTATAGGGAATATCCATGAATAAAGACCAGAGGCTATATGGAATGCAAGCCATGAAGCGGGTTCCTTTGCTGCACCTTTATTGGTTTTGTTCTAATCAGGTCTGAGGCCTTTATTTGTGTACCTTCTTCACCCCTTATGTGTTCCTGTTTACAAGGCCTACTCTTGCCTCTTGTGCACATCACACTGGTAACTACAGTGAGCACCGACATGGGTCCGGCCTACTGATGTTCGCATACCTATTTGGTTTTTAACCAAGATTTGCCTAGTTAAGGTAACTGGTCTATTCGGGATGTATGACGTTACAACGCATACTTTAACAACGCATACCATTACAAGGCAATTTTTACAACGCAGGATCCTTTACAACGAATGCCTTTACAACTCATGACATTACATCGCAGAAACTATTACAACGCATGCCATTACAACGTAAGTATAGGTAAGTATATTATTTTTTTTAAATGTAATTAATAAATATTTAATTAATTTTATTTATTAAATACATTTTTTATTAATGTCATTGTAATTTTAAATGTATATATATATATACTTTTTTAAATTTTAATAAATATAAAAACTACTAAAATAAATTTATTTAATTTAATGTAAGTATTTTTATAAAAATGAACCCTTAAAATACCCCTGTACCCCATAACCCAAACCTAGCCCTGAACCCTAAAAATACCCCTGTACCCCAAAACCCAAACCTAGCCCTGAACCCTAAAAATACCCCTGTACCCCAAAACCCAAACCCAGCCCTGAACCCTAAAAATACCCCTGTACCCCAAAACCCAAACCCAGCCCTGAACCCTAAAAATACCCTTGTACCCCAAAACCCAAACCCAGCACTGAACCCTAAAAATACCCCTGTACCCCAAAACCCAAACCCAGTCCTGAACCCTAAAAATACCCCTGTACCCCTGAAGCCTAAAAATAACCCTGTACCCCAAAACCCAAACCTAGCCCTGAACCCTAAAAATACCCCTGTACCCCAAAACCCAAACCCAGCCCTGAACCCTAAAAATACCCCTGTACCCCAAAACCCAAACCCAGCCCTGAACCCTAAAAATAACCCTGTACCCCAAAACCCAAACCCAGCCCTGAACCCTAAAAATACCCTTGTACCCCAAAACCCAAACCCAGCACTGAACCCTAAAAATACCCCTGTACCCCCAAAACCCAAACCCAGTCCTGAACCCTAAAAATACCCCTGAACCCTAAAAATAACCCTGTACCCCAAAACCCAAACCTAGCCCTGAACCCTAAAAATACCCCTGTACCCCAAAACCCAAACCCAGCCCTGAACCCTAAAAATACCCTTGTACCCCAAAACCCAAACCCAGCCCTGAACCCTAAAAATACCCCTGTACCCCAAAACCCAAACCTAGCCCTGAACCCTAAAAATACACCTGTACCCCAAAACCAAAACCCAGCCCTGAACCCTAAAAAAAACCCTGTACCCCAAAACCCAAACCCAGACCTGTACCCCAAAACCCAAACCCAGCCCTGAACCCTAAAAATACCCCTTTACCCCAAAACCCAAACCCAGCCCTGAACCCTAAAAATACCCCTATACCACAAAACCCAAACCTAGCCCTGAACCCTAAAATACCCCTGTACCCCAAAACCCAAACCCAGCCCTGAACCCTAAAAATACCCCTGTAACCCAAAACCCAAACTATATATAAAATTACTTTAATTTATTTAATTTATTTTTAATATTTTGGTAATTAAAAAAAAGGTTAAATAAAATGATATACTTACCTATACTTACGTTGTAAAGGCATGCGTTGTAAAGGATCCTGCGCTGTAATGGTGTGCGTTGTAACAGTATGCGTTGTAACAGTATGCGTTGTAAAAGTTGCGTTGTAACGGTTGCATACCGTCTATTCGAGCTGTCTGCTTCTGCACAACAGCTTGGTGCTTTCAAATGTGGACTGGAAGGAACTGATGATTACTTTGCAGTTACTAAGTTCCGCCTATGCTTTGGCACAACTACAAAAAGATCAGTGAATCATTATTTAGAGCATAATCCATTGGCGTAACAAAACAAAAACAAATACAGGGCCCCCTGCCTAATGCGTCAGTGTCTCTTGCATTTTCAAGATAGTCATCTCCCCCTCAGTATTGTGCTGTTGACTTGCTGGGGCCTGCGTTATGCTCCTGGTATAACCAGCTCCCTAGTGGATGCAAACTGGTATGAAGCTTACAAATGTGAAACCTATTCAGCGAGATTCTATCTTTTTTTAGAACACATTTTCTTAGCATTTCGATAAGGGGACTCAGACAATTATTTCACTGAGAAATTAAATATAACAGCTCTAGGTCCATCACCGTCCCGAACAGCTCTCGATTAGCATGACTCAGGATGCTACAGTATCATGCCTTGCACCCATTATTATCTTCAGCTCCTTGCTCTTCCAGGAGACTTGCCTCCCTCATCCTTTAGCTGCACAAGTAGGTTTTTCCAGAGCCATGCACCTTTCCAGGTCCATCTTCTATGCCTCTACTGGTGGGGCAACCGAGGACTTCCAATTATTTGCAATGCCTCTCTTTGCCACCACCAGCCCCACCCATAGCAAGGTTGTTTTCTATCCGTCATCTGTGATGTGTAGCAATGTGAGTTTGGGGTTGTTGGGAAGGAGGGCAGTGCCCACCCCAGGACTGTGCCAAGACAGGCCAGGACTCTTGTCCAGAAAGTGGTGAGTCTCCTGCAGCTCCAGACGGTGTGGGGGAAGCCCCCATGATGTGATGTGCATTGCAGGTACAGTGGTGAGGCAGTCACGCCCATTCACTATAGTTTGGCGCATGTAAAGTAGGCTCTATCTAAACATTGGAACAGTACAAGATGGAATTGGGTGGTTTTGGCAGCGTCCTGGGGTGAGCCGAGGACCTCTCGCCAGTTGTTGTCAGCCATCTGTGCGAGGTCTCTCACCCAGGTGGCTCTCCGATCAGGGAAAGAGTCTGGGGAGTGCATGACCAGTGATTGAGTTGGGTAACAATAAACATCTGTTATTCAGTGCCAAAATACCTCTGGGTGAACGTGCACTTTACAAATACACGTTATGTTATGTTATTTGTATACTGCGGACAATTTATGTCAGATAGAGAAGGCTAATGAGTATCTGGGCCTCTAAGGGGCTGAATTCAGGGAGCTTCTGCAGGTTTGAAGTGTATGGATGTAGTGCATGTCTGATTCACACGCAGCCATAAAATTGAGATTGATCTAAGTCATACTCTGCTTGTAGGCTGAAGAAGGACTTAATAGCAGTTCCTATTATGATTCTTCCCAGTGTGGTGATTCTGATGAGCTCCCACTTTCTAAAACATGTGGGATCCAGTGTCCAGCCCGCAGCAGGGTCTCCCCTTGAAGATGCCAACACCAACCCTGCTCCTGCGGAGCATAGTTCCAGATATAGTACACTACCCATGCCGTGTGGGGAAGCATCGGAGGAACAGAGCTTCCATATAGGTAGTGTGAGATAGGGGTTCTCTGCATGGCACACCTTTCTAAGGTATTAGCCTGGTCGTCACTATGTCCACAGGACCACTCATTGAGCCCCACCAGGTGTACAGCCCTCTAATAGGGAAGGAGATCTGGCATGGCCAGGCCTCTTCAAAAGTAGACTTGTAACACTTTTTCAGTGTAATTCCTGGCAGCCGACAGTTCGAGAGGAAGCCGGCAGGATGTCCTTAAGGCACGTAAAGGAAGTCATGGCTATGGGATATGGGTTGTTTTGCAGCTGATATAGTTGTTAGGGAGCCTGACCATCTTGTAGATGGCCGACCTACCCATGAACGAAAGTAGAAGTGTGGACCAGAAGTCAAAATTGGTATGTCGTCTGGCCATGTGAGGTTGTAGGTTCTCCTCCCATTCCCAATGGCTGTTCTCTGTAATATACACCCCCCCTCCAAATATCGGAAACTATCTGTGCATACACTAAGGTCCGTGGCCAAAGACAGTGAATGTGCCTGGTTTCCAACTAGGAATAGGGTGGATTTGGGAACGTTGATGCATAAACCAGAGTATTTGGCAAAGATTTGCAGGATCCAGAGGGCGCACAGGCCCAACAGAGGTGGGGACAATAGAATGCTGTGGTGATGCATTGTCATGATGTCAAATGATTCCTATGCAAAATGGTACTACAGAATGCTTTGGTTAGTGAGTTCTACCTTCTCTATGGAATGTGAAGGTTTGATTTGGGTAGCAGTTGCTTCCTGGTGCAGTCACAAGATACACAAATAAAGCGAAGTTGCTTTCAATACAACTTGTTTCTTCAAGACATTGGTACACCACCTCTACAATTTGGCAACGATTTATTTTGGACCATCAGCCCCGGTTCAGCGAACTCAAGAGTGTGCTGCAAAGAGTCATTTTAGAGTACAAACGGGACGACGATCTGTGCTACAAATGTAAATGTAAATGTCCGGTATTTGTAAAGCGCGAACAATTACCCGAAGGTGCCAAGGCGCTCGGGGCCGTCGGGAGGATTAAGCGAGCTATTTCCCAGAGTCACCTGGTGCCCGGCAGACCCCTGCCACCGGAGCCGGGGATCGAACCGTGATCCCCAGCGTCAAGGGTCAGTCGCCCTGGCCGCTGCGCCACACCTCTTCCACTCCAAAGACTCCTGCGCCAGTAGTGTGCGCTAAACGATGTACCTAGGTCTGTGACTGTTTATTTTGTCAAGCTTAGCTTGGAATGTGCAGTGATGTTAATACGTGTTAGTTGGTGATTTTGGGGTCCCGACGTAGCTATACATTTGATGGGAAATTCGTTTGGCTAGCAGGGAAAGGCTGTGCAACACTTGCGGCTGAGCTGTTTTTGGGGCGTTGGGTAGGGTGACCAACCGTCCGTAAATTTCACAGACAGTCCGTAATTCGGGGCTCACGTCCGTTGTCCATGAGGAAACCTTTTACGGACGCCTTTTGTCCGTAATTTTGGCCATCACAGGGAGCAGCACTGCTCCCCTGTGAGAGGCCTCACCTTCCTGATGGGGCGCCTCGCGCTCCTCCTGGAGCACAAGAGCAGCCCCTCCCCACCCATTGTCATTCTGTATGCGGCTGATTGCCACATACAGAATGTCAATGGGGCAGTCTGGACTGGTAAATCATGAGACAGGCTCCTCCTGCCTCAGTGTACAGCAGGGCATTCTGTAAAATAAAAGGCAAAACGCTAATGCTGCAACTTTAGCAACGTGAGAAAACAGTGTATATAAAGAAGCCTGTAAAATAAGTTAAAAAGAACGGGTTATCGTTCTTTCACTGTCTCATCATTTTTTAACTGAAGTATTTTCAATATTATATCTAACAAAGCCATGGTTTCTGCTTTGTTTTTATTTTAAGCAACTAACAACCATTGACAAAGCCAATAGTCCTGGTTTTTGTTGGTGTAATGATACTTGCTGAATTATATATACATATATCTTGATGCAAAGACATAAACAATATAATACCAATCGGGAGGAACACTACGCTAGCGCTGAATTTTAGCATCGTACACCCCCTTTGAAGAGACCCAACAGTTTGTTTACACCACTTAAAGCCCTGGAAACAACACCATGTCACAGTCACCTCACATCCTGGCACTGTGCATCATGCATGACTCATGATTTCTACGTTTTCAGACTGCCTATGTGCAGGGGCATAGTGAACTTTCCCCCACCCCACCCCACCCCTTGCTTTAGGAACTACAGCAAGGTGAAGTTCTTGATGGGCCTCTTCTGTCTGCAACTCTGTAGACAAAGGCTCAGCTCATAATGTGAAAAGGTGGGTGTGTAAATAAGTGAAGGAATGTGTGAATGGATGACTGAAAGGATGAATGGATGAATGAAAGGGTGAATGGATAGATAAAAGAAAGGATGGATGGATGAGAGGAAGTATGGATAAGGGAAAAGGTAAATAGATGGATGTATGGGTGGAAGGGTAGATGGATGGGTAAAAGGGTAGATGGATGGGTAAAAGGGTGGATGGGTGTATGAATGGATGGATGGATGAGTGAAAGCTTAGATGATGGGCGAGTGAATGGGTGGATAGATGAGTGAAAGGATGGATGGATTGCATTGATAAGTGAAAGGGTGAATGTATGGATGGATGAGTGAAAGGGGTAGACGGACAAAAGGATGAATAGATGAGTGATGAAGTGAAAGGGTGGATGGATGAGAGAACGGATGGATGGATGATTGAAAGGATGGATGAGTAATAGTATCAATGGATGGAATAAATGAATGGATGAGTAGATGGATGGGAGGATGATGGATGGATGGATGGATAAGTGAAAGGCGGATGGAGAGCGAAAGGGAGGATGAATGACTGAAAGGGTGAATGGGTGGAAGGATAAGTGACTGGGTGGATGGATGAGTAAGTGAATGAATGAATGGCTGGATGGGTGAAAGGGTAAATGGCTGGATGGATGAGTAAATAGATGGATGGATGAAAGAGTGGATGGATGACTGTACGGATGGATGGGGTGAAAGGGTGGATAGATGAATAATGGATGGATGACCGAAAGGGTGGATGGAGGGATGGATGAGTGTAATGATGGATGGAAGGATATATGGTGGATAGGTTTGCAAATGGTTGAATATGTTTGGATATAAATGGGCACATAGATGAAAGGACAGAATGAATGGTGAAAGACTGAATAACAGATAAAAGAATGATTACACCTTGTAGCACCCATTATCATAAGTAGCATTTCCTATACAAAGACTTTCACGTTAATATAAGTCATTGTCTCTATATAATGTGTGTGATGTAACGCACTCTGACACCCTGCCCTACTTAATTGGGATGAGTAACAATATAAGAGAAATTAAATACACATGAGAGACGGTCTAAGTGAAGATGAGGGGCACCATTGAAGGGTGATAGCAAGGCAGGACTGGCCGGACTGGGCATCGGGTGTTTCCCTGGGAGGCTGGAAAGGGCGGGCGGTTTTGTTACAGGGTGCTGGCACTCCAAAGTTCCTTATATAACCAGTAGTTTTCAATCAACAATAAAAGCGGCTTCACTTATATTCAGGTGTGGTTCACCATTGTCTGGTGATTAATGTACCTGCTGGAGTGAATTGCGAATTTTGAATTGTCTAAGGCAGAAAGCTGCAGCCATACTGAAAAACCGTGAAGTGCACAATTGTTTCAACCTAATATAAACCTATTTTGACTTGTACTTAGATGGTTGTCTATTTACTTACATATATACTATTGCGCGACCACCTCTGACGTATCTGTAAAACTTACCTTTTGTCCCGAAGTTTTGTCCTGATTTTTGACCTTTTGTACTGAATTTTTGTCCTGAATTTTGACCCTTTGTCCTGAATTTTTACACTCACCGTCCTGAATTTGCACCTATGCCAGTTGGTCACCCTAGCGTCGGGGGGCATAATAATGCCATTTTGACTGTGTGACTTCTTGACATTTACCATCCTCAATCCGCGCACCCAGCAAAGCTATCTCAGTTCTCACGCATTACCGGCTGTCTGCCTGTGCCATTGAGAGGATTCCACTGCATGCTCAGCAACGCTGTCTCAGTTTATTCTTGCACTTTACTTCCATTCGGCTTGAGTCACTGTGAGTATTCCACCATTTCTATCATGTCATTGTTTGTTTGCGAACTCTCCATCTTGCTGGGAGCGAGTGCAGCTTGTCTTTGCACGCAGTCCAGGAGCCACTCACACCAGCAGTTTTTCCAGCGTCCAGGCATCATTGCGTTCTATGCATTATTAGGCAGATGGCTTTTAAAAAAATCTAGAACATAAACTAATACTCTATTGTAAATATGTGTCAATTGGAGCGCCATTTTGAATTGGGAAGCTCACAGTGACACGCACAGTTTTGGAATACGAGTGTGTCGCTTTCAACAGATGTTTAGTCAGTGACACATACAGCACGGGACAACTGGTGTGCCATTTTGAGTTGCAAAGCTCACCGGAACGCACACTTTTGGAATATGAGAGAGTCACTTTCAACACGTTTGGACTGGGAAGCTCACAATGACATGCACACTTTTGGAATACGAGCATGTCGCTTCCGAAAGATCTTTGGTCAGTGGCACGCACACTTGTGTAATACTATTCTCACATATTTGTGTAATATTATGCTTCCAGTTGACATTTATACCATTGTTGGATATAGTGACACGCACACTTGTTAAACATCAGTGTGTTCAAAAGGAATACCTAGGTATTCTCAGTAACAAGCATACTTTTAATTGATGATACACTTTTTAAAGCCGGTGTCATGGTAACACATTCAACAATTTCAATATCACAATATCTCATTTGTTATTTGTCAAGCATTGTAAAATCCAATTTTCATATTTGTTTTTATTGGTGTAGTACTGTTTGCTAAATATCCAAAGTGTAAATGCACTTCCACAATTTTTACAAACGGCTGGCGATCCCCCAATTAGTTGGAAAACCTGGTTTAGGTCACAAAATATCTGGGTGCCGTAGGAGGCCACAGGTGGTGTGCAAAAAGGAAAAGATTTGCATTAGAGCACAATTTAGGTTTTGAGGGGCAGGCGATTTATGAACATTTGCCCCAAATACAGGTGGCAGTTGATGAAGATAATGAAATAGAGGAGTACCAAGAAGCAGTAAAAAAACCTGGAGAAACAGTTTGATATTCAGCCGAGTATGATAGTCGCCAGACATAAATTTTCCACATATGAACAACACCAGGAAGAGTAAATAGATGCATATGTTACAGCTTTGCACATGTTAACTGCAGATTGCTAGTTTGAAGAATTCACAACAAACAATTAATCAGAGACCAAATTGCAGTCAGGTGTTGGGACACAAAGTCCAAGAAATACTACTTACATTGGAGAACCCATTTCTAGCAGAGACTATTGACATTGTTAAAAGTATAGAAATATCACACAAAGCTTCTAGAGAATTGCTAAAAAAAGGAAATGCAGGTGTACATGTAGTTACAGAAATCAGTAGTTATATGCTTAAAGTTGGCTATCAAAGAAAAAACAGGTGGCGAGTAAGGGAGACAAACATCAGTTTTTCAAACAAAAACATATTTGTGTTAGATGTGGGCTCCCCAGTCGACTCTGTCCTGCAAAAAATGCGACTTGTAAAAATTATGGTAAAATTGGACATTTCGGAAGAGTATGTCAAAGTAAGAGGAACAGAGTGAATGATACTGTTGAAAGAAAAAATTATAAGGAATGGATTGAAGTTGTGAAAAGAACATGGGATTTAGTTTTTGTTGTTGCTGAGCAAGACTCTGTGGATCCCTACACTGAGATTGTTTGATGGAAAAATTCTAAATTTGCTTGTTAATTCAGGTGCCAAAATTACTATAATTACGGAGCAACTATGGGCAAAAAAATGGGGGAAGAAATAACTTTTCATGACCGTAGTTGGCGCCATTGGCTGGATCACATTAACAGATTTATGTCAGCAGTACTGGAATCTGCAAAGTGGTCAGTGGTATTTTAGCTAGTCACCAGTAAAAAGCACAGGGTTTAATAGTCCCATGTATATTTCTGGCCGTGGCATAAAAAATTAAAGTTTTGTGTCACATATTCAAGTTCTACCAAACGTTTTTACTGTTTGTAAATTGAAATATCAGTGAAACTAAACTCCTTGTGTTATCTCACCATTATTGCTAACAAATTATACAAAATAAAAAAAAATAGAAAAACAGCAGACACTCATTTTATATAATTCGCCCCAATGTGATTTCAAAATCAAAAATAAAACCATCTGTGTAGGAGGTCTTAGCATTTGTATTGCTTACTGGACCGAAAAGGTGTGTCCTAAGATTTGATTTTTCTTATCCAAGAAACTATTTTTATTTTAATCGTGCTGTTTGGGAGCCAAGCTGGAACATTTTTGAAAAACTGTTAATTTACAGAGATGGTCTTTTAAGTATAGTTGGCATTGCTTTTACCAAAACCAATAATGTTTTAAAAATCAGCCACCAAGTTTTACTAGCACGTGACTTTTCTGCTCTTTTCTCCAGAATTGTTATTCCTGTACTATAGTAATGAAAGTTTTATTTAAAACCGCATAATATGTGTACCCATAAAAACAATGTTTCGCCCCATTGATAACATGGATGCACAAAAGATCTCTCTGTAAACGGGAAGTCCGTCTACATCAAGGCAGTATGATCCACCAATTAGACAAAGTCTAGTGGTCATAGGTGGATCCCACCAGGAGGGGCGGTGCGACCAACTGACGGGGGCTTTCAGCAGTCTACCTGGGGCCTCATAAAAATCTGCTTTTGTCACTTTCACTTCACATTCTGAACCGACAATAACTGGCCATTGGTGGGAGGCAGCAAACTTCTTTGAAGGAGACCAATATTTTGCTGGTGTGCTTTGTAACAGGATGTACATAGGATCCTGGATGTTTCCTTAAGAACATCTGTGGTGGGGTCATAGAGTACGCCCACATGAGAGAGACGCATGGATAGGAAACTGTAGCGCTATCTATTTTTCATACCAAAAATGTACAAAGGCTTACCCGAAGTCATTCACCATGTATCTAGTTGGGCACCAAGTGTAATCTAACGGGAGCCATACATTTGTTACACCCAATTCGTACCTAAACATACTCCACGGCGCACTGAGTTTTGGTTTTGCCCACGTTGCATGGGCTTGTGTAATAAAAGCGTGCAGCTTCGGGTCAGGCTCTCAGTGAAGAGACCCTTCGCGACTGCACGTAAGCTGAGTGTGGTCTGATTTCTTAGTCCGCCACGGCATTACCAAGCTGGCTGGAGTATCGTCGGGTGTGGCGCCTGTCCGGCCCGACACCACAATGAGTATGTGCTCATTTGAAAACAAATCATTAATGTTAGGTAGAAACACGTCCCCGTTTTAAGTAATCATGCATGCACACTTGGTGGAATTTATTCCAGAAATTTACTCCAGGTCAGCCTACGTTATGGAATATTCGGTCACGTGACCTCCTGCATAAGTAGTTACACAGAAAGGAAGATTTTACTTTTTTCAGAACTGAAGCTGCTCATGCAGGAGGTCATGTGACAGGGAATTCTATACAAATGTATTGTCTGACAGCAAAGGCCACACCCTAGATATTGTGTTCTCTACACCCTTAATTTCCAACTTGTACGAAAGTGTAGGTTTACCTTTGTGATTCAGGCCCTAAGTAAGTAATTCAAAACCAGCTCTTACCGTTACAAATCGAAATTCCACTCCGTTGCCCACAAAAGGAGACACACACACACACACACACACACACACACACACACACACACACACACACCATAAACCACCTGCTTACAAGCAACTAAGCACGTCGCACATGAATGTTCATAAATTAAACCCCAATGAGAAAATAAATATCTGCCCTCCACCAGATTTCCAGCTTTACCAACTAGAGCAAAGGAAGCGTCACCCGTGAATGGACTCATTCAGACCAAATCTACCACCAATCACCCGATAGCCCATCATGTATGCCATCTTATCTACAACAGACGTATCAAGCAATGTTAAACCAAAAAGTTATTGAAGAAATGGACACATACAAGCCCTTCAAAGACTTCATTTTCCTTCAGATTTGGAAAAGGAGGAGGTTCTCATGGAAATGCAAGAGTATCTTTGCTAAAAGGGGACCCTGTACTTCCATCAACGTGCCCCGTTTGTGGACAACCCAAAGCCCACACCATATAACAGTAGGAAAGGTTTATTGCCTGGACTTAATCGGAAATAAAGGCCTTTCCAGTAACATGGACTACACTACCGCCCCTAAACAAAAGTATTTCACTAGTGAACTGACTTAATAAAGATTGTGTATGTGGCTTATGCTATAGTCCATTCTGGACTTCTCTACCTCAACTCACATAAGAGCAAATCAATACCAGTCTGTTCGGTCCAGTAATTCAGTGTTCGACTGCTCTTTAGCCTCTAGGATTTTAATTGATTACTTCCTTGCAAGCTCTTTTCTGTTTCCCAGCCGAAGCGAGTCCAATTCATAGCTTACTCTCTTCTCTGCAGAGCAGTTGAGAACATAAACCCTTTCAGAGACCTGTGAACAAATGCAAACCGCCATGGTGTCACCTTCTTCCCCCTGGTTCCCCCATGTGTCTGAAAAAGAACCCATGTAATTGTGGTGACCCTCTTATTAGCGCCGCCCAATATGGAACAAACCACCACAGTACTACCAGTCCTTTATAAAAAAAAGAAACCAAAACGTTTAACTTTACTCCCTTGACGCAGATCTCACGTACTTTAACCCCTCCTCTGCTGGTGATGGAACCACTCCGTCATGAGCCGCGGTCGCGCTGTGCTGATGACGGAGCGGTTCCGTCAAGGCCCGCTCGGCATGCCTGCGCGGCGCGGATTTCACGCCTGCGCTGAGCATTCTATTGAGCGGGCGGGGCCGTGACGGAACCACTCCGTCAAAAGCACAGCGCAACCGACGCTGGTGACGGAGCGGTTTCGTCACCATCATGCGCCCGCCGCTCGGCCGCCCTCCCCCCTTGGCATTGCAGCGGAATAGCTGCCGCAGTGAATGGGTTAAAGACCCCCTTATTGAGTGTAAGCCCGTTAGAGTTACAACAAAACACCACCTAACACAACAAGCTGTATTCATATCTGCATTGATAGGATTGCTTGTACTATCTTACCTCCTTATTTACACTTACCCCGTGGAGGTTGTTTGTCGGTCTTTCACTGCAGGGGCCTCTTCCAGTAGTGTTGTTTCCTTGCAATTATCACATACACTTGGACTAGCATCACTTTAAAGAAGTTACATCCTAACCATCAACTATGCAAGTGACTAGCATTGTGTCAGAGGCATTGGAGGCCTTTAAAAGAATGCCTACTGGGCACTCTGTGCTTAATTAGAAAATAATGACTGCTGGAGAGTATGTTTCCTGTTAATAACATGCAACTAGATAAGCCTCTGCCTTGAGCATTCAAAACAGTGGAAGAAATAATGAACAAGAAACACCCACATCAAAGATCTTTACTGCTGATGAGAAACTAATTAGATGAAGCATTCAATACAGCAATCACTCACAAGTAGAATTTATTATCAGCCTGTTTGATAACGCCTCACATTCCCTCATGCTGCAGAGAGAGGGCCTATGTTTGAACGTCAGTGTTAGTCGCTAAAATAACGCACAGCATGGATTCTTCTGTGGCGATTTTATATCAGAACCACTTGTTTTAAGAAAGAATCGTTCTTGCAAATGTGTGCTCTCCACATGGCTTCAACATTCTGAAAGCAACAGACTTTTAAAGAAACATTCTGATAGGTGCACGCCTGGGTGCAATAAATGCACAGAACATCTGAGTGGAAGCATGAACGAATTAGACCGGGCGGGAAGGCTCGCAGGGTCGGCCTGGGGCAGAAATTAGTAAACTAGAAAGCTTAAAAAGTGGTCTAGGTTTGCAAATTGGGGCAGTTATGAACTTGAAAAGTTACGCCCTGTAAGTGTTTTGCTAGGTATGAAAGACTACATGAAATTGAGCTTTCTGCAGGCAATGTTTATTATCTTATCAGAGAAATAAACGGTACAAACCGGCCTGAAATTAATAAAACAGGACCAAAAACAGCCACAAACCCGACCAGCCCATCTGGAACTGCCTGATTGGCCTAGAGGCCAGGCCGACCCTGCGGACGTCCGTGGCTCGCGCGGCATGTCTGCATCCACGGAGAATCTTCTAGAACGACACTAAGGGGCCTATTACGATGGAGGATTTTCCGCATCCTCCGGGCCGACGGAAACCACCGCCGGCCCGGAGGATGCGGAAAATCCTCTGCGGACCCACCAAAGACCCACCGCCACATTAGGATGGCTGGTGGGTCCTGGTTTCTGTCCGCAGCTTTTCCGCCGCGGTTGGCTTACAACCGCGTCGGAAAAGCTCTAATATGGTGACGGTGTCTCTTAGACACCGTCAGCCTTATTAGGATGGGCTGTGAAAAATGCTTTTCCGCGGCGGGTTTTCCGCCTTGGAAAAGCATGTGTAACTTCACAGCGGGGCCCGTTGCGGGCCCCCTGGGTGAAGGCGGGGTGGGGGGTGCACATGGGGGGTACCTATGGTACCCCCCTGCATTTGTATGCAGAAATCGGCAGGCACCGCACGGTGCCTGCCACTTTCTGCATACAAATTCAATGTATGCATTTTTACCATTGCGGCGGATGCAGCTTGAAGCCGCACCCGCCCCAATGGTAAAAATAGAGGATGTGACCGCCAGGGTGGCGGTCACATCCTAATTGCACAGGAGGGAACTCCGCAGGCCATGCGGAGGTTCCCTCCTACTCTATGGTGGCGGACGGACTCAGGTCCGTCTGCCATCATAATCGGCCCCTATATGTGTCTTGAAGGATAAGGAAAGAAGCTTGAGAATATCGCAGATGACTTAGAATCTAGAGCAACAACAGGCTTTCAGGGTAGTCAGTAACACGTAGATACGCAAGAAACCCATTTACCATAATGGATTTCAGAGGAGGTTTTTGCATGTTTGTCTATCATTCTAACATTTTTAGAGAATTTTACCACCTGGCAGCTTGTAGCGCCCACCTCTGTTTTTTTCCACTTAAACTTGATGAGACTTCCATCCAGGGTCCTACCAAAGGACAGGCCCTGTGGCCAGTGCCCGCTGCCACAGGCTGTGGCAGTAGCAGGAATGTAGGATGCAGTGTGCGCCCATGGACAAGCTCTGCACTCAGAAGCTGCAGTCAGTGTGAAGGCCACCCCACCAGTGCTCTGGGATCAGAGTCATGAAGCAGAGGGTGCACCTGAAGGCCAAAGCTTGCACCCAGAGTCTGCTGGGCATAGCTAAGTCCTTGCCCTGCACAGTATGGTGGCAGGTGAGCTAGGTGCATTTAGGAGTCTCCTGTTAATGTGAAAGCTTTTTGTTAATTATCAGTAAAGGAATGCTGCCCGTTATTTTTGCTGTTTGGCATTTTTAGTGGTTTACTCCAGGCTATGCTGGATTCTCAAGTAATTTTTAAATGACTTTACTCCTTACTCTGAGTCTGACAATGTGTCACAGATTCAGTTATGTTCTATTGTGTCCTGTTTTATTTGAAATCTTTATAATGCCTATTTTATTCCATTCAATTGTTTTATGATTTTAATAAAGGAGTTGGCGAGTCAATTGATCAGATTTCCGTTTTAGAAGTGTTCCACCATGGTAAGTGTTGTAAATTATTACCACACCAGACTGTTTGATGTGAAAGTGGAAATTATGCATGCACAGGATTATGAAATGCGGTGTAACAATCTGTTTTTTTCAGGAAGTGAACTACATTTTGGTTCGTGCTCAACATACCAGAATCACTGCTATCGATGTTGTTATAGGCATCTGAGCAATGAGTGATGTGATTTGAAGTTTATGGCAGGTAGTCTACTGTTTTTTTTAACTTAACACTGAGAACTGCAAGTTTTGGATTTTGTTGGATTTCCTTGTATTGTGTAAAGTACGGCGAGCATTTGTGTGCTTCCTCCTCAGAGTTGATTTGAAGAGCCTGCATGTAAACTCTCTTTGAAGGATGTAAAGTTTGTTGAGTGGGTTATATGGTGTTCTTCAAGTGTGATTTATTTGTTTTTGCACTTGCGGAGCACTTTTGTTGCTTTGTGTTCTAGTCAACGAACAGCTAATGACTGCAAGGATTAGTGTGTTGTCAGGTGTTTTGGGTTGGGGCACGGTGTTCTTTATGAGCTTGGCACCATTACAACAGTTACGTTTTTGATTACACTTCACGGACATTCTTGTGAGCCACATTTACTTCTACTGATGCTTTTTTACAAAGGTAAGTTCAACCTTCTGCAACGTCTTCTCTTTGTGTGGAGCAAAGCATAAGATGGAGTCCACAGAAAGCAGGGGTTCAACTTAGCACTAGGTACCACACTTACATTAGAACCATCTTCATTTTCCATCTCCCATCTTTAACACAAAGTCTTATCCGAAATCAAGCTCTGCTCTAACTTCAAGGGCCACTAATCTCATGGTGTCCACTGGCTAAACCTTGTAGTCGCTCCACCCTCTGAGATGACCTCAGCTTTCTGTTAAAGTATACAGGACTCTGCTGTGTACATCTTTCCCTTCCCAAACATACAGGTCCTCATTTAGGCCTTGGCGGACAAGCCGTCAAATTACTGGGGAGTGGGATAATGGATGGGGGAGGGCACAACATCCGCCAAACTAGCCACATCCTACCTACCAATGTTTACTATGCCGTTTGCTGACATGACAGAAGAAGTCACAATAAAATCTGAAAATGATCGGTGGTCCACCATGTATTGCTCTATGAGTGGTCGGTATATTTTTGTTTTCCGAGGACAAATCCCGAAAGCAAGTGGGTTATTTTTAGAAAATGGAAAATGAATGTTGCTGACAACCTGAGAGTTTTCTTTCAGCGAGCCCGGAGAATTTGTTTTCCTGCTCAGTACCAAACCAGATAGAAAAACACCAGGCTGCTATGGAATCAGGAGGCCTATCCTAAATATAACGCGTCCTTCAGATCCTGGTCCAGTCGGCAGCAGAGCGGTGCCAAGGGTGTTTCCGGCTGCAGAGGGTGTTTCCAGCTGCAAAGGCGGGAACAGGTCCTCTGTTGGAACCTCCACCACGTTGAATTGAGGCAGCAAACCATCCGTCAGCTGCGGATGGAAGTACCAGTTTGTCTCATATATTGAAAAGCAACATCTTAGTGAGAAATGCTTTGAATGTGCTGGCTTACCTCTGCACTTTGGATTAGTGTCCTTTGTTCACAGGGTCGCAAGCATCTCTACTGGACAAGCTAATCACATCTAAGTGGAATAAAGCATGCAGAATTAAATGTAGGTGGACTCAGGGCCAAACTGGAAACCAAAACCATGCCTGGCAAAAAAAAACGTTCATAGTAGCACCAAACTGCAGGAAGTTAGCTCGGGGTGTGAGGGGGGCTAATTGTAGGATGATGGCCACCCATCCTGTCCTAAAAGCACCCCAGAGCCTGCAGTCTATCAGCAAGATGCTGCAATGGCTAGCCCGGCCGAGGTAGCCCCTAACCTCGAGACCCAAGTGTTGTGCAGCACAACCACCTCTTTTTCATAGATTTGTTGCAGTTTGACATCAAATTAAAGAATTAAAGATGCTCTGGAAAAAAATGATTTTGCAGTCTGTAGGCAGGGAGAGTTACTTCTGAAGGACGTACTTCTTTCTGCCAGCCTCACTTTACATCAATAACACCTAAAGGCAGAAGAGGAAATCAGCTTGTTGTAAAAACCAGCTCGAAGCCAGAGAAAAATGCAGTCCCAGTTTGATATCAGGCATTGTTAAACCCATCAATTAAAGATGACATTACGATTTCATTAGCTTCCACTTTTCTGACAAACACATTCTCTAATCCCGCTGCACGTCAACATACACAGGCGTGATGAATGCCTCGGCGGGGGGCGAGATTTCAATTCCCATCTGTTACAATAGACGTGGCAAGCTTTTAAAAAAATAATAAATGAACAACTTCTGTCAATCACAATTTGATTGAGTCACACTGAGAACAAGATTGCTCTCTAGCAAATGCTTTTTAAATTAACTGGCATTCATTTATGGCTTGGTCAACACAATGATTCTTATTTTATTGCTTCAAAATGGAAAGGGTCGGTGTCCTTTGATCTGTGTGCACGTATGGATGCTGCGGCTGTTGGACTCTGTCTGTCCGAGTGTTATGCTGTTTTATCACAGCAGCAGACACCCTTTTGCCTCTTTTTCTAATCCGGGCTCCTGCCTGACTCCATTGGCTGTTTTTAAGTAAGACTTTAGGGATGAAGTGCACCCTGTGGAAGCCCCTAGGGCAGTCGAAATTTTGGGCCTCCCTCGCAAATTATCTCCTAATACTTTTTTAATTTTATCAACCAACAATTTTAATAAACCAATTTTATTGCATAAAACTAAACATTAACAATTATAAATGTCATTAAACAAAAATGAATTGGAAACAATCCAAGAAAGCTTGGTTGTAATTTTCTTTCAAGATCAAATCAATATTATTTTAATCCGTTGTCGCGGGCCCCTAAAAGTAGTGGGGCTCATAGGTTGGGACCTACTTTGACTATTTGGTATTCCAGAACTGATGAAGTGAATCGAAGTAAAAGCAGATGCAATGGCCCTACTGGCGTCCCATTTTAATCGCTTATAAGCTACATACATTGCGAATTAAATTCACAATGTAGGTGTAGCTTATCTGCTTATATTAAGAGAAAAAAAGCTTCAAAACGTTGTTTGATCGATATGATACTTTATTATCAATACACAGAATTGAGAAAACGCATGTCCGCATTGCATCTAATTAGTTTAGTGCTTCCCAAACGATTTAGAACCATGACCCACTTTTACGAGCAGCAACAAACGTTCGAGACCTGCCTAGCTTTAATGGACATAAGGTGGGTGGTTTTTTAATATAACTAAAACATTGTGGGGTAGCACAGTCATTTACAGGCTGCACATTTTTCTTTGATATGGCCAACAAATTTGCACCAACATTCTGTTTTACTGATAAAACTTTTCTGCACACAAATGATAATGCTTGAAAATCGAGATTCGGTGTATATTTATAATTTGTGTATGACAAGGTAAAGTTGATTTGTTTTGATCCTATTAAATCTTTGTTTCCATCATACTTCAGAATTACCAAAAATGGGCTTCATTTTTGCTTCCCCAACTTCTGAATGTGTACAGTTTGCATACAGTTATTCACAATTTATTGTGCGTTACAAAAAAATCCTATATCCTTTCCTTTCACACTTGTTGTACCTAAGCAAGACTGTCACATAATTCACTTTACTTTTCTTTATCTGACTGCAGAGTGAGAGCAGTTTGTAACCACCAATATACATGTTAAAAAATAGGCAGCAGTTTGTTAAAAGGCAAAGCCCAACATTTGAAGCTCTGTCTCTGAATCACAGCAAATGTGACAAGATAAATACAGAATTGAAAGGCATCTTGACTTATTGCTTGGACTTTCAGGACCCGTCCCGAACAGCTTGGGAAACACTGGTCCAGTCCTTCAACGTTTAGGGTTATAATGCTGGATTTTTAGTAGTGAACTAAACGGAATTGGGTGAAAAACTCCCAATGTAAGGATTTATGGGAAATCTCCAAGATACAAATATCCGAAATCCAATGCTTTGTTTGTGAAGTGACCGCCGTAGAGTATCAACCAATCCGGTATTAAGAGTGACAATCCTAATAATTGTTTACTGGAGCTTGAATTATGGGGACTATCACCAACATCTACATTGCTTATTGCATTTCTGTAAATCGAACTTGTGAACTGCAGTCAGAGTGCAAACATAATAAATACTAGGACTGGAGAAAACGATGCTCTAAGATCCGCGATCAGGATGGCTGCTACTAGGGCTTTTTCAGAGGGACCTCTCGAGATTCTGGCACTTCTGTCACAAGGACACTGCATCCTTCAAGAGGAGTCCATGAACAAATTATTTTTAAATCAAGAATAACTTAGATGCATGGTTAATATAGGAATTCGTGCCACAATAAAAATCATATAGGATACATTAACCCCGCTATATTTTTCAAATATATTAAAAGCCAAAAAGGAGTTCCCAGGTAATATAAAGATGCTAATAGCGAATTTCTCTGATAAGGTCAGAGAGATTCAAGGAGACTTTGTTTCATTCAATTTCCATGTTTCCTATGGAAGAGAGTATTTTTTTATTACATATGGTAACTCAAATTAGTTTGTTAGTTGCGAAGAACATGGGTCCTTCACAAGTAAAAGGTCCTCAATTGTCTATCTACTAGGACCAAGTTCCGCTTTGTTGCACTTGACCCTCTCAGGGTAGTGAGGAGGTACAGTCCAAGGGAAGGTGGTGTACTCAAGGAAGGTGGTGTAGGCACCCAATAAATCATTATCCGGTGAGTGTTTTTACAAATAAAAATGAAAAGTACATATTACACTCATACTGATCAATACCATGCATTAACTTACAAATGATTGCAGGTGGTAATGCCAATGGTGACACCCTCCTAACAGTTTACACCCATCGCGAACCCTGAGCCATACACCCACAATGCCCATCAAATACACTAGATAAAATATAAAGGTGTGTAGTTATCAAAAAGGCAGACCTACCGGCTTTTTCAGGGTGTCACCGAATCAATTAATGCAGGAATATGAAATTATAACCCAATTCAAAACCCTTAAAATCACTAGTGATGGCACCTTCTCACAATGACATTCATTAGACATATAATATTTCACTGTTAACCTTGCGATTGCCAATAACGCATTTCAAAACATATCCATGACTTTCATTAAAATATGCAATGATTAACTGTTAACTTTGTGACTGTCCTCAAAGCATGCCATGACTTTCATTTAGACATGCAGTGAGTCATTGAAAATAAAATATTTTGTTGCAATGAAAAGTCTACATGTGTCTTTCATCTATACTCAGAATGCTGCACTCCAGAGTCTTTGAACAAAAGCTCAAGCTCTAGGAATGCTTGCAATTTGATCTGACTTCTCTGGCGGTCACTAACTCCCCCCCCCCCTCGCTGGAGACACAGGAAGACATAGAGGGCCTGCTGTAGCGGCTTCTCTAGGGACCGCTGTACTCCTGGCAGCCCCCAGACCTCCTTACAGCCGTTGGCGCTGCCCCTGCCCTCCAAACAACACATGTGAACTGTATTTAGCGCCCCAGAAGGTTTTGGGGCGCTCATGTGGATAAAACCATGCATTTCTTAAAAGAGTGTAGTCACTCTGCTCAGGACATTGCCTTTGGGCAATTTTACCAAACAAGTGGCATTCTGCTGCAACAAAGGGTGTTTGCTTTTCTTGTGTACTCGGTACCCCGATTCCCACTCTGGGCATTCCCTTTCTTTATTTTCTACTGGGGACCATGGGCAGAGTCTTGCGGCCCCAGTCACTCGGTGCACCCAACTCATCTGTGTGCAGGCGGCTTCACTTCCTCCCCACCCACAATTGTGGGGATTTTCCTGCAATGTTGCTTTTCCTCACTTTCCTCAGACACGCGCATGAGCAGCGGGAGGCACATGGCACTGGGCTGTGGCCTTCCCGGGGGCACTTCAGCCTTGAGCGTGGCAGTACTCGGTCCTCTATTGTCCCTTCAAACTGGGCCCCTCAGGAACTGTTGGGAGCTGCACGCTTATATCTTTTTAGTTTCTGCGCTTGCTGCATTGGTCCCTGGGTACTGAGGGCACCAAGGGACACAGGTAATACTAGGAAGGGGCCCCCTGGAACTACTGTGAGGTATTTGAAGAGCAGGGAGGGGGGACACTATTTGTGTCTGCTCCGGTGGCGACATTTTACTACTGGACGGGGAAAAGTGCTTTTTGCTCCTGGTGGTTAGCTCTAGCCACTGGGAGCATGTACTTCAGGCCTCCAGGCCTCAAAGTTTATAATCTTTGGGAATCTTTTCCTCCTCTCCCTGGTCACCAACCTATCTCCTGTTACGGGCACTAGAACTTCTCCTATGCCAAGGGTCTACTGCAGAAGCACCCCTGAAGGCCTCAAGACAGAGTCCACTTCCTGCCTATTCCCTCTAGGTCCCACAGCCTCCTTTGTTCACTGGTAGAGTACCTGGATCAACGAAAGTCTGACTGGCCTCTTCTTTTTTTGTTTTGAATTGAGCTTCCCGGGTCAGGTTCAGTGTAAAAATACATTTGCACATGCAGATTCTGTCCCCATCCTCTCCTCACCTAGGAGCAGGCCTAATTATAATGACCCTATGGCATGGGGAGGCTTTTGATGCTCCAGCTTGCTAGCAGAGTAATTGACTTGGCCCAGCAGGGTGATCCATAGGACCAAATCTACAGAGCAGCAGAGTCAGAGAAAAATTATAATCTTGAAGTGCCACAAGCAGTGCAGATATGTGGAAATTGATGTCAGATCAGCATTTGAGATAAAGATTTACCATAATAACCACCCATAGGTGTAATACAGTGAATAAAACAGACATTTAAGTAATCACTATAAATGTGCATACTCACACTAATAATGCCCGCTCATATTATAAGGCCTGCATAGCTACGCCACAATCCCTGAAGGGTCTCTTCTGTGCCAGGCTACCTGTGCACGGACAGCTGTGCAGCAGCAGACCTTATGTTAAGAAACTGACCCTGATCAATTATTCTGGGTTTATTTAAGTATAACAAGAAGTGGCACAAGTTCCCCTCCAGACCAACTCCCAACAGTCACCTGATCAGGTCCTTCATTCTAGGATGACATTATGATGTTCCATGCAACAAACAAACTTACATCTGGGTATTCCAGCCATCATACATCCCCAATGTAATATTTTGAACATAAACAAAAGATAATAAATATGTTATACTCTGTAATACAGGGAAAAATTTAACAGTCTAAAATGGAATGGGCTGACAATCTTTGTGTTATTGAGACAACATATGTGCACAGGAACTGAGTTGAGGTTCTCCAAAATGGGTTCTGTCTACAGTAGGAGAACAACGAGATTTTCCAGCACCGTGGGCATGTGAAGAAAAGTGCCCTCTAGTCATAGCAGAAGAGCAACAAGCACCAACTGGAGACCTTGTACTGGGGCAGGCTTTGGGCATTCTTGTAGAATACCACCATTCGCACTTTTCCACATACTTTCACCACAAGCTTTAATTCGACCAATTCCAATTCCATGAACTGAGGGGACTTCCCGACAACTCTGTCCTGCTCCTTAGCCCTAAGCTTGCATTCAGTATCACTTACATTCTTAGCTTCTTGACACACTTTGGGAAAAAAAATATTTAACAATATAACCAAGCAACCAAATGGGATGTAAACTTGAAGACCCTATTCTCCCAAGCCTGTCGACATGTGAGGAGTATTTCTATAAGCACAAAAATATTCAATCACAGAGTCAACAAACTCTCTTGTATCCTACACCACTCTGTACATATTCAACTACAAGTCAATTGTTGGGGTCCTCAAATAAGTCACGGCACAAATTTTCCACACATGGTTTGTGAAGCAAAATGAACTCTATTTTCAGTGAGAAACCATTCTCATATTCTTTTCTTTGAAATGACCTCATGCAAGAAACTGATCACAGCATCAGTTGTTTGTTCACTCTAGAAATGTACTTCAAGTCCCTTCGTAAAGTGAACAACCAGTACTAGGGCATACCATAACGAAAGGGACCTATAAAATCTAGTCCTATTTTTTGCCAAGCCAACAGCAGTTTTTGCATGGAAATGTGTCCCTTCCTGCATATTGACAACATTCAACTGCACACTGTTCCACATTACCATCCATCTTGGATCGCCAATATGCACCTTCAGGTCAAAGGCGACCTCAAATGACCCTTGTGGTCAACCACCATAATTCTCTGATACAAACTCCTAGTCTTGACCAGTTCCACAACTCGAAAAAGTAACCCATTCACTTCCAACAATGTATTCCCTCATTTCCAATAAAGTTGTAGATTTTGAGTTTAGCAAAGTCTCCCTAGGCCTCCTCTTCAACAAACACTGAAGAACTCGTTGCAACTTAGCAGCATGATTAACTTCTAACCTCCACTGTTCTTCACCTCTGCATACTATTGCATCAAACTCAATAGCAGCAATGATGCATACTTTGCAGTAGCAGCTGCTACCAATATACAGTGGCGGGGCAGCGGGGACTATTAAGAAATAAAAAATAAAAAATAAACGTACCTGATGCGGTCGGCTGCCTAATGCCTCGGTGCTCCTCTGCTCTCCTGATCCTAGCAGTCCCCGGGACACCATCACAGACTCGCCCTTCCATCCAGATGCTGCTCTCATGCTATTAATAAGTATGAGAGCAGCGCTAGGGTAGCCTAAGTGGGCTGGTTTGATGCTCGCACCGGCACAGGGAGTCTGTGCCTTTTCTCCATCCAGCTGTGCACACACACAGCTGGGTTGGAGAAATCTAAGTACACATGTCGGTTTTGCCGTCCTAACACGGCCGGACAAACCAACACTTGCACTTACAGTACCCACCACTCCTCCACCCTGCCATGGCCTGGCTCCCCCCTGCATACCCAAGCATGGCTCACAGGCTCAGCTAGTCACACAAAAAAATAAAATGATAATAACATTTTTTATTATCATTTTATTTTTCAACTGCTGGCTTTGAGCTGTGGGGCGATGCTCCTCCGCCATTACGGAGGAGATGCCGCGGATTCTTTGATGTACATCACTGATTCATCGCAGCCATCATCAATCGGAAACCTAGATAAATAATATGCTCGTACTTTTTTGAGACCCGAATTGTATTCTATTTGAAAATTGTACCCCAGCAGCTTGGCGGGTAACCTAGCCAGCTGGGCCATTGTTTTCTTCATTTAGCTGGAGATAAAATGTATACTAAAGTACTGTGATCTAAATTTTAAGACCAATGATCATAAATAGTCCTTGAATTTCTTGTCACTCCAGGCACATGCCAGCATTTCTCTTTCAATTACTGACTACCATCGTTCAATCAGACCCAACGTTCTTAGAGCAAACCCAACAGTGTATTCTTTGTGATCTTCAACTTGAGTTAAACCTGCACTCAGGCTATAAGTACCGAAATCAACAGAGACAGTGGCTGGTGAGTGCTTCTATGCATGGCTAAAGAGCAGGAGCTTGAGAAACTTTGTCTTTTATATCAGTTAACACTCTCACACACTTTACATCCCATTCAAATGCATCACACTTTTTATGCAGAGATCTAAGCATCTCTGATGTATCAGAACATCCTTTAATACATTTTGCATAGAATTCACACATTCCGAGAAAAGAGCGTAGCTGCTCTCTGTCAGTGGGAGATGGGGCTTTGATAATACAGTCTCCCAACGCTGCTCTAGATCTGACACCATTTTTAAACAGGACAAGACACACGTTTTGAATGTCTTTCTTTTTAAAGATACCCTTTTCTTTTCTTAAGGTTATACATATATTCTTGCAAAATTTCCAGGACCTTTTCTACAGTCTGACCAGTTGTGTAACTGTACTGCCCAAAATTAATATATCATCCTGGAAAGCTGCTACATTGGAAATATTCTGTAGCATTCCTGATATCACTCTTTGAAATGCTGAAGCCATTGATGCTAACCCAAAAGGCATGCAGTAAAACTGACAAGTGCCTTTATGGGTTATGAGAGCAGTAAAATGTCATGACCTACGTTCAGCATAAACTGGTGATGGGCTGCTTTGGTGTACCCTGAGGCTTGTCCAACTAAACTCGGCAGGTCTTCAATTTGAGGAAGCAGAAAACCTTCTACCCAAATGACATCATTCGGGCTCCGAGATCTATGCAAATTCTCGAATCACCAGGTTTTGTGGTGCTAAAAACAAGATGTAGAAAGCAATATGGTAGTGTCAATGTGTTCAATTCCCCCTTGATGTAATGTATCATCAATTTGTTTTTCCAAATCTTGACAGGCATTGATTGTACATTCTTATGTTTATGTTTTACAGGGAAGCGGGGAGCTGGTCAGTTTTGATTTCGAGTACTTATTGGCAACCCTGTTTAGAACCAAGACTATTAAAAAAGATACTTTTGAATTTGTCAAGCAAGGATTTAATAATATGGTCTTCCACAAAGAAAACTGGAGCCTTTTCCTCTGGCCTGAGAACCATGTTGAAGTTTACCTGATGCCACAGTTTGAGAACCTTTCGCACATAAGCTTCACCACATGTACTGTGATCGTCGATGAAAGATAAGCCGAAAGGAACACTATCATTTCCGTTCTGGTTCCCTCAAATTCCTCAGTTGTGACATTAGAGGAAAGTAAACTCTCTGCTTCCAACAATTCCCAGAATGTGACAAATTAAATCTATTGATTTACTATCCACCAATACGTTGATGTAGGGATGTTAACACCTTTTAACTGTTTCAACTGAACAGTCGCTTTGAAGTGAACTAATAGAACTAATTATTTGCTCAACACTATTGAAACTGCTTTGGTCATCATCATCATTTAAAACACAGTATACTTCAACTCTTCTTCTACCCCTGCATCTTTTGCTGAAATATCCAGATTTCCCACATTTGTGATACACTTGTCCATTTGCTGGACAAATGAGATAATGAGCTACATTAAATGAAGAACCACACTTGCAACAACTAACCAGTCTATTATAATTTTGTTTGCATGGTGGTTTAGATTTGTTTTGACCTCTAAATCTGAATATCCTAGAGTCCTGACATACTGAAGAGGTGTGACCATAATTTCCCTTACTCGGGTGGAGTGAACATACTTGATTACCACATGACATGTGGAAGCCAAAACACGAACTTGAAAACATTAATTCATAAAACAGGTTTGTAATTGTTTTGCATTCTCCTGTAACTTTTCTATGCTATGAGCTATATCTAACGCTTTCTCTAGTTTTAGAACTTAGCAAGTTAATAAGCGTCCCTTTATGCTTTTTGAGCTACATCTCGCTACCAATTAAGCTCTGATGAATTGTGCCGTCAAATTTATAATCTTTAGCTAAAACTGTTAGGATTGTAACAATTGAATCAATCTGCTATTAGCCATAATCTCTTGTCCCCTCCCACCGGCATGTCTGATATACAAGACCTCATAGAGTACTATTTTGGCTCTATGTCCAACATCCTAGACTCCATTGCCCCCAAACATTTAAAGAGTCCCAATAGAAAGATCTAACCCTTGGTTTAACTATAGCCTAATTGAGGAATTCAGCACCCTCAGACTTGCAGAAAGAGCATGGAGACTGATCCCTTCTCATACGAATCTCAAACTTCTGCGACACATTTGGAGCACCTACAATAGGCGCACCAGAAATTCTAAATCATCTTATTTCCATCAACAAGCTTGACACAACAGTTACCTGATCCAAAAAACTCTGAAATTGTCAAAAAACCATAACCAAGGGGAAACGCAACCCCCCCCTCCTCAGACATAAATACACTACACAACTGCAAAACATTTGCCTCCTTTTTTGAGAAACCAAAGTAAATTGACAATGATCTGCCAAAATGCTGTATTTCTCCTTACGATCCAAGCCCCACCTCACTTCACCTCCAAATAACATGAAGTACCCCCTGGTAAGCATCTCCTCAAACCTAAAAACAATGCCTCCTTGTCCATCGTCCAGACATTTAACAAAAATTAAATCTTGAATCTTCTGACATCCATAAAAAAATCTAACCACTTCAATGACCCGTTTTCCTCCAAACTCCTCAATGAGTATGTACACCTCATGATCCCCTATAAGGACCAGGATTTTCAATGCCTCTTTTACACAAGGGTCCATTCCTAACTGTCTAAAAAGTGGCCAAATCACCCCTATCCTACAGGAGCATGACTCTGATCTTTTTGATCCTAACAACTACTGTCCTATCTCCGCAATCTCAACATTAGCCACATTGTTGGATAAATTTGTTAATCAACAATTCTGCGATCACATTGCTCAATACCCACGCCAATCTGCTTTCAGCTTTAGCGAGAAGTCCGGATGGGCACAGCTTTAACATAAGAAACATGAAAATGGCATAACATCCCTCATGTGGATTCTGAGCATAAATCGCAAATTATGGAGACATAATAAGAATTGAATAGATGTTTAAAAATGGATTACAATGGAGAGAAAATGACCTATTTGCCAAATGCGGCGCAATGTAGCTGTGTAGTCGGTTTGGGGCAAGAGAATGCCCCACTTAATCATGCTGTTACCTACCAAAAATAAAACCACCACCTTTGAGGGCTACCCTGAATGCGGCTGCTCGGCTCACCACAGGCACAAAAAAATGTGATCAGATAACTGCTGTCCTACACTCACTGATTTGGCTACATTATGAAGCTAGGATCCATCTAAAAATTGCCTGAATGACACACAATGCCATTCACCTCAACACTCTGTGCTACCTGACCCAGAAACTGGTTATATCTGGAGGAAATAGATATTCCCGTAGCTAAGTACTGCTGAAACCCCAACAATTCAGATAGAAGAAAACCAACAAGTGAACCTTCTCCAGAATTGCCCCTAAAATTTGGAACTCTCTTCCCCCAGAGACCAGGACCAACCCATCATTAACCCTCTTCAAACAACTTTTATTACTGAATATACTCCTTCCTCCCTGATGTGGTTATCTGTAATACCATGAATCCAGCTGCTCCTGGCCTCTTGATATTACTTGTACACATTCTATGTTACTTTCATTGTACAGCGCTTTAATATCACCCTGTGATCTATGTATAATCTTATACATTCTCTGGTTTTTTCCATTATACAGTGTTCTGATACCAGTAATGATCTTGTTCGATCTATACAAAAAGTCTTAAAAAACATAAACAGGCTTATCCGACTCCTGTGCCCAAGTAAAGAATATTATACAAATAAACAAATACATTATTGTGTCCCTCAAAGTACTTTTCAAACTGATTAGTCGCTATTTTAAAATCATCTAGCTCCACTGCAAGAGGAACTTTGCAGATAATTGAAATCCGTACTCACAAAGATAATAACTTGTCAGTCCTGTGATAAGAAATGAGTGGTCACCCTGGGTTCAAGTTTTTGGAAATAGTCCTCCTCTGTGCCTCTGCTTTGGAAACCCTTGCTGCCAAAACTGTAATGAGCTTGGAGAAGGCACTTGTAATTCATTTACTATGGTTTTATTTAGACAGTGCACGAGTTCTCCTCCAGGCCACGCCCCCAACAGCCAGCTCAACTGGCCCTTAATTCTATAATGACATCAAGATGTTCCATTCAAGGAGCACACTTTCATCTGTGCCTTTAATAAACACTCTCAATCCATTATAACAGAGATTAGTGTTAGTGAGACTCCTTCATGGAAGAAGTATATAAACCAGGCAATCAAAAAAGCAACAGAACCAGGGGGATTAAATGGGTGGAACTCAATTCTCAAGTAACAGTATCCTACCTACCTCTAAAACGTGGCTTGGGGATAAGACCAGGATAGCTCAACAGTAGGTGCCATTCTCTAAGACCTGTGTACCCTGGTGGTTTTTATTGGCTTTTCAGCTGAGCTCCTGCAGTTGAAGGACACGGCTAGATCCCTAGTACATACTTTTGAGAAGCACCAGCTGCTGAGGTGTCTGAATACTATTAGCTTTTTCTCCAGGAACAACTACAGAACAAACCTGCTCTCCAAAGTATTCAGATGGGAGAAGGTGGTACAGTTAACGAAGAAAATATTCAATGTAGGTGAGAAAGGTAAAACTCTGCTGACGCTATTGACCTGAAATCCTCCTAAACAGAAGAAGTTGTAAAGGTATACACCTACAAACAGGAAGCAGTTTTTCTTTTTTATTAATCAACATCACCCCCATCAACCATTATCCAAGGTCATTTAAACTGATGCTTTCTGGACCTTATCTAAGAATTTTTACAGAGGATAGCTCCATGTTGTAGATGGAGATGCCGTAGAAGAATGGCCTCTATAGCTGTGTCTTGCCTTTACTAAAATACAAAGAAAATCTGAAAGGAACATTACATAAAGAACTTGAGATGGGGACGAAGAAGGCCAGGAACTCATCACTAGTGCATGTTTCTGCCAGAATCTCAAGTACACTATCACTGTATAGAGATTCATACATGTGAAAGTGACCTTTTTGAACTCACTGAATAAAGGGTGGTTATGGCATCCACAGCACAGAAAGATTTGAAAATGTTGAAAACTGGATGACAGCTTTTGAGAGCAGTCTTGGCACCTTTGAGCTCAGATGTTAAAGACAATAAACTGAAAATGCTCATCCATCCAACATGGGGAAGCAGGGCTACACTGGAGGGGAAGAGCTCAGAAAGGTTTCACTGTACTATCAAATACACACTGGAGTTGGAGATCAATTCTGAGAGATGTCTAAATACAGAGTGATCAACAAAGATGATGGGTAATAGCTGGTGTCTGACAGAGGGAAAGACCTATTTCAAGGAAGCAGTGCAGAGATTAATTTCAAATACACCCATCCTAAATTGAGGTAGCCAGCAAATACAAATTAAATCAATGGCACTTCCAAACATAAGCATCAATTAAGAGAAACAGAGGGGTTTGTGACTGCATTGGTAACCGTTTGAAATTGAGACCTCCCAGAGGACATACAAAATGCTTTCTAAGAAAAGCCAAATAAGAGATATCATGGCCCTTTTGTTCGAGAGTGGCAAGGAACGGGGAGGCAGTGTTGTTGAGAAAAGGAGTTTTTAGGATTGAAATTATAGCATCTTGAATGACAGCGGCTACAAATTCCAAGAATTAAAAAAAAGCAGCAGCCACCTCCTTCCGCTACAAATGACTACTGCCTGTTCCAAATTACCCAACATTTCTAGCATCTCTCACTGATGTCTAACATTTTATGAAGATGCACACTGCGAACAATACCGCACACCTTTCCCTCTTACAAAAATGAAGGGAAAAAAACGAATGGGCCAAGAAACAAAATAAGTTAACAGGATATTCTTAACAAGTTTTGAATGATACACTATATTATGACTTTACAATAGGAAATAACATTGAAGTCAAAACAAAACGTTACATTAAAACATTGTCACTTTTATGGGAATACACTTAGGTCTTTTACTACAGCTCAACGCATCATCATCGTAAAACCCACCACACATAGAGATAGTTGGTCGGTCTGGATCTGACAGGGATCTCAGCACATATTGCTCATGCCCCATCACGTGCTCCCCAACACCACCAAGCCCCTAAACACCTAAATGAAAGAAAACTCCACTTGAATCCTGTTGTTAACAGCCACAGCACACTTCTCCTGATCACAACAAACAAGACACTCTGCCAAGATTCTAGACAGTACTACCCAAAATCCTCACAGCACCATTCAGTACTTCCACAATCTTAACTGGACCTGACCAAACCTCCCACACCCGCCAGCATTTTTAATCTTAGAAATGTCCCCTCTCACAGTGTTCCAGAATTATAGCACTTTCTTCCCCACTGAAGCTACAAACCCATCCTAGGTTTATACTCATCAACTCTATCCCATACTTCTTGGTATATGGTGTCTCTGTAATTTGCTGTTCATGCACTGTGAAGCTAACCTGGTGCCCAATTTTTACCTTTTAAAAATTTCAAAAGAAGGATATCCAGTAACCAAATTAGTGGTACTATACAAGAGTAGCATCGGCATACTTGCCATATGCCACTCAGTGCCCCTGATTACAGCTAACTGCATTGACTCATTGACCATGCTACTGAAACGTTCAATTAGCCTATTCACGTCTGGGTGATATAAAGCGATCTTCTGTGTTGCAACAACTACCTTCTCAAACATTCCTTGAATTTGGCACTGGCAAACTGTGGGTCATGTTGGAAGACACGATATTCAAGAATACCCTCACAACAAAATACCTGTTCCAGGAAGTTAATGTTAGTGTCAGAAGTTGTGGCCTCTACCAATTTCACTTCTAGCCACCTCAAATAGTAGTCTTCAAGCACCAAGACAAAAATTACTGTTCTACATGGAACCTGGTATGATCCCAATACATCAATAATCAGATTCTACAATGCTCCCTCTGGATGTGTAGCTGGGAGAAGGTGGGGCAGCATAGGCGAGTCCTTGAGCATGGGCAAAAAGGGGAAATATTATGCAAAAATCAATTAATTTGGCAAAGAATGATTCCAGGTCAACTGCATAAGAGCAGCTACATCAGAAAAAAGGCAGTCCAAGATAGAGATTTAAAGGATGATTATAAAATCCTAGGAAAAGAGTTCCATTCTCTCTCAAACGAAGAATAAGCTAAAACTGATACGAGGAATCAAAAAGAAATAGTTATGGCACTGAGTGGATGGGTGTCCAATAGACAGAAAAATAATTGTGTTGTGTTGTGTTTTTGTCCCTCTTTTGTGGTCTCTTTTATAGTCCTTATGACACATTAATGAAGTGCGTCAATCCACTAGTCAGTCCATCACATGATTAGTTTATGTATGTAGTCACCAAATACATTTTAGTTACTCATTCATTCTTCCCCAAGCACTTCATGTGAATGACTTGGCATTCTGGGCCTCACATGTTTGTCAATGGTAAGAAATATACAATGTAACAGGTTATGGCATTGGGGTAGAGTTGATTTACCCACAGTGAACTTTGAAAGAATGTTGTTCGTATGTCAATGAAGTAATATGCTAAGTAAAGGAATATTTGCAGCTCAAGAAAGAACATGTTTAAAGCTTAAAATGCATAATTCAGCTTTAAATTAATTAAACGTAATTGGAACCAAATATAATGCATCAAATCATCATTTCATGATTGGAGAATAATGATAAATGTTTCATAAATGTTCAACATCCATACATGTAAATTATTCTTAAAAACCATTTTACTAAAATTGTTTCCTAATTTTTATAATCATTAGGGTCTCTACTATCACATCTGTAAGTTTAAATTACCTAACTGCTTTTATCACATAATTGCCCACAATCTATTTATAATGCATTTGCGATGAAAGGCCTCATCATTAGATTCATTATTTTTCATCATAAGCATTACAACTATTAAGCCATATATTTTCTCCCTTTTTTTTAACTCTTTCAGGGTTGCTTTTACGGTGCTGTTACTTTCCTTGGCTCTATTGCTGTATCACTTTGTTCATTTTGTGCGGTGTGCACATTCAGAATTTGTAAAAGTGTCATGTAAAGTGTTTGGAAATTTTAGCACTATCATCGGAAGCCCCATAGGAAGAGCAGAGACATAAAATGCCGGCACAATGCTGGCCAAGGAGCTGTGCTTTCGCAAAGCCATTGAAACCGGGCTGTTTTAGCTTCGATCTTTTCGAAGACTGATCTCTGGCTTGCCGTGGTCCCTCTCTCTCCTAGAGCTGGGATGCCTCCAGGTAGCCATGCGCTCTATAAATCCTATGATAGAATAGTTCTCTTGCTCCCTCGGTCTGAACAACCAGACTAGTCATTAGTGTCAGACTGAGGAATGGCACTATGCTTGGCCCAGAAATCTAGGTAATGGTTGCTGGAACACAACAACTGCAAATTTCAGGTATACAAAAAGGAATGGCAGCAGCAGTAAATCCCTGCCTTTTTCTCCAACTCTGAGTGCTCCCTGTTCAAACCACACAACATTCCTAGAACCACTAGTTGAAGCATATTAGAAAGTTTTGCTAAGAAGAAACAAGCGGAACACAATAGAGTCCTGTTAGATTGAAAAAAAAACAAGTGTTTGCTGCCAATCAATGCATCAGAGTTTTTGATTCAAGGAGGGGAATGATGCTGATTGAGTGAGGGAAATATTGTTCTATTGTATGTAAATAACCCATTTGATTATCATTAATTTAGTGCTCACAAACCAGGTACTGGCTCGTTAGAGGTTATTGCTGGCTTCTCATTGCATATCAGTGTTATTTAGGTCTGTGCAGCCTTACGTGGTAGTAAATTGCTTGCCAAATAGGGATGAAAACTATCAGGGTTCATCTATAATCCTATTGTGATTGCTATTCCCCCCTGATGTGTGATAGAACTCTGTGTTGGTGCTGTTCTGCAGAAGACTCCAGAGTCAACCACTGCTTAGCGCCTGTGATGGAATCAATGGAATGTTGACGATGAGGTGGAGAGTAGATGTCTGATGGTGCTCAGGTGGAGATGAAGATGGGATCCTGAAGAGACAAGAGGACAGGCAATCCAATAGGGATGAAGGCCAGGAGGCTGCAGTGTTTTACAGGGGAACATCCTTTACGAAGCAACTATTACCCCGCACTACCATTACAACGCGGGGATTACAACGAAAGTCGTTACAACGACTTTCGCTGGAGGGCGCTGTTGGATAGGGAATAGTTTAATTTTCTATCCAACACCTTCCCTACTATCCACCGGGACTGGAGTTGGAATAGAAAATTAAACTATTCCACTATCCAGCGCCCCCCAATGCAAGTCGTTGTGACGACTTGTGTTGTAATCCCCGCGTTGTAATGGCATGTGGGGTAAAAGCATGCGTTGTACTGACATACAACCGTTTTACAGGTAACCTGGGTAGTTGCTTCATACAGTTAAGCTCCTAAGGTACCATTTGTTTAATTAGTTAACCAGGGCTAATCTTAGTATGAACATAAAGATGGCCATGTGCTTTTTGTCACCTCGGATGTGTTCTTGAAAAAAAATCCATACTTTAATAATGAGATCTGTAAATGAGAGGAGGGTCTGACATAATTATTATTTCAAGTGAACCGCCAGAATTCACTCAAGATGCATCAGTGAAGAACTGAAGCCATTCCTATGAGACATTGGAGCAACCATGTGAAGAATGCAGGGGTGACTGAGAAAGCACAGTGCAGTGAGAGGGATTTTAAAATAACTTCAGGCCAACTAGTTGCACTTGAGAAAGGAGGCGACACAAGGTCATGAATAGAAAATCCCAACTGCAAAGTGATTCTATAGATTATTGAAATTTCCAAAATATTACTAATTAATTATTAGAATCATATAACGATTCTCTTTGCACTTTTATAAAACCAAGGGGAGTTGCATGAAGTTATGTATAATTATAAAGTCACTGAGGTACACGCGGTTAGAGGATGAACATTTGGTGACAGGACAGGCCGGGTTGGGTCTGGCCCAGGAGTATGCATTAATGTGGGAAAAAAGTTATAGATTTTTCTGAAACTGGAGTATGCGTTTAAGTGGAAAAAAATAAAGTTTTTAATTTTTTTTGTGACCTTAACTTAGGTTGCTTCAGGTCATATAGTCAGAGAGAGTTGATTCCATAGCTCCACCGCTGCGACATGAACAGCTAGCTCTTTCAGCGAATGTCTTATATTTGACCCGATATATGATCATAGCGGGCGTAACATTCTGACATCAGTAGAGCCACTATCCACAACACATGAACAGTAGTCTCACCGTAGAATTCTGAATGCTTTGTAATCTAGTCATATTTTTCTTAGGCAACCTCAAATTAATTAAATTGGAAAAGTCGAGTTTTGACTGTACAGATGCATTTGTGACCTTTAGAGAGAATGCTAGAAGAGGAATATTTCGCTTCAGCATGCACAGGTAAAAAGTCGCAAGCTTTTGTCAAGGCTTCAATTTAGACCACAAAGGCTACATTTAAATTCCTTAAAATGCATGGATTTCTGACCATTTTCACTGGAATGGGACAGCTACCTAATGAAGTCCGCCAGGGAGAGGCCTCCCTTAAACTAAGTTTGGAGAATACTTGAATAATTTCAGATTTAGAAACGTTTACTTTTATGAAGTTCCTTCCCATACCATTCTATACAGAGTCCAAGGCCTGCTACAGTCCTAACCTAGCGATGTCGATTTATTTCACATATTCTGCATATCATTTGCATGCAGGTACATAATCACTTTAACCTCATGTACCAGAAAAGCAAGTAATCTTAGGTAAATAATAAATAAAATCCGAGATGGGAACAATCTCCGTGGCACAACTAAATTCCAATTTCAGGGTCTGAGTTATAAGTACTCAATAGAATTACTTGGCTATGAACCGCAAGAAAGAATTTGACCCAGGCCAGGGCTTGGCCTCTAATATTTACTTCATGTAGCTGCTGGATCACGACTTGAGGATCAATGGTTGAAGGCAGCTTATGTAGCTACAGCTGCCTCAGAATCACCATCCTCCAGCGTTCCGAGCACTGCGGTAACCATTGGCTCCATGGTCCAGCGTTCTGAACACCCGTAACTGATGGAACCACTGATTCCAGGAATATGGGAAGATCAAACACTACCTGTCTCCACAAGCGAGAAAAGAAGTAGTGGTAGGTCTTATAGGGTCAAGATTGGACTATTGTAATGCGCTGTATGCAGGGATCAATAAGGGCCTGCTGCAGCGCTTACAAATGGTTCAGAACGCAGCAGAGAGATTTGTTTTAGACCTGCCCAGACGTTCCTCAGCCACTGCTGCCAGGAAACTCCTTCATATGCTTCCGATGGAGGACAGGATCCTTTTCAAAATTCTCTGCCTGACATATGGAGACTTGGCAACAAATAGGTCAGGAGGAATCGCTGACCTTTTGGTCCCTTATAGCCCTTCCAGAAATGTACGCTCTGCCAAGAAGTCTCTGCTACGTACGCCCCGCATCAGGAGAGCTAAGTGGGGGGGGCAGAGCTTTTTCGACCCTTGCGCCAAAATGGTGGAACACCCTACCGGATGAAATTAAGTCTCTGCCTACTTTACACGCCTTTAGAAAGACTCTGAAGACTCGTCTTTTTGCCAAAGCCTACCCGTAGTTTTTTGTTTCTGCCTTTTTGAGGAATTTGGTCTGTTAGGCGCCTTGATGCCTTCGGGTTTTAGTTGCGCATTATAAATTGCTTTTTATTTCATTTCATAGCGTTGGGTGCCATGCTGACTGGGATCCATCCAGTAGGCCATATGACTTTACAAATGAATAGAGTTTCACTGAGATTACTTCCTCATATAGTTTTGCTAAGAGGGAATATCAGCTGCAACTTTGAAGTATCCCATGTCTCCATTGTGGGTCTTTTTTTAACGAAGGATGCTCATGCTGTGCTTTAAGTCCTTCAGCACTAATCTTGATGAAAGCCAGGAGTTTATGATCTCATTTATAAAATGTGCAACTGTTATACAAGCCTCTTTTGGAATATGTGCAGGACAAATATCAGGAGACCTTACTGGTCTATTTTGGTGCATGAGATCCTTTAAAATCTTCCAGCATTGAAGTTAATCCAAAAATTTAACAAAACTCCCTCTAATGATGTCTTCAAGTTCTCATATGCACAATATATGTGGAAGCTCTACTCTAGTAATGAATTAAACAAATGCACAGCCGTTAACACCTGTCGTTAACAATTTGGAAGTGTTAAATGGAGACGTTTTTTAATGCCTGATGTCTAATCTGTTTTAGAATGCCACTGAGCATACAGATTCACGTTCCTCTGCCTGGAAATGCAGCACAGCCTTCCCAAACAACCAAAAAATGAACAAAGTAACAAATAATTGAACTGGTTTTAATGTTTCCCTTTCAGCTAAAGGGCTATTATAAAAATGTAAAAAAGAGGACTGCTACTCCTAACTGTAGTTATGTTCTCATTTTGGGATTTTTTTTTGGAGTCTGTGGTGGCTCACACAAGAGGATGGAAAGAGGCACTGCCTGACTTTACAGCCAAATCGCAGAGAAATTATGAGCTGGAAACTCAAAAGATGCATGCTTAATCTACTGGTGATGATTATATTAACTTTAACAACAACAATAATAATAAAGGTAATAACAGTATTAATAATAATAACAAGTATTAAGTGCCAATTACAATATAAGGACTCAACAAGTCACCAAATAGTGTGTGACCATACACACACACACACACACAAAGCTAATATCCTAGAAAATGTAATTAGCCTCGATGTTGACTTGCAATATTCCTTTAAACATGTGGCATACGCCATGCTATTCTTTATAATACATGGTCACACCATCGCCCTTCCAAAAACAGCTAAAATCATTTGTCTGTTGCCATTTCATATAAAAGAAGTAGTATGGTTGCTAAAATACATCATTGTTAGACCTGGCATACTTGGCATGGTTCACCCTGTCTTTTTGCCTCTACCTCCTGTGTTTATGTTATGCTGGACTTAGTTTTTGCTGGTTTATGTACTCTGGCCACTTTACCACTGCTGATCAGTGCTAAAGTACAAGTGCTTTCTGTGTAAATTGTAATTCTGATTGGCATATTTGATTACTGGTAAGTCCCTAGTAAAGTTCACTGTGTGGGCCCAGGGCCTTTACATCAAATGCTACTAGTGCACCTGCAGCACTGACTATGCCACCCGCATGATTAGCACTGCAAACTTCTCTCAGGCCTACAATTGCAGTGTCTGTGAGTGCATGTTTAAACTGCCAGTTCAATCAACGTTCTCTTTCTTTTACTTCATGTAAGACACCCCTAAGGTAGGCCCACGGTACCCGCAAAGGCAGGGTGTAGTGTATGTGAAAGGTAGAACATGTACCGGTGTGTTTTACGTGTCCTGATAGTGAAATACTTCCAATTTCGCTTTTCACTATTGGAAGGACTAGCTCTCCCATATACTATCACTGGAGTTGCCTTGTAACATTTTACAAGTGTAACCTACAATTGGGACAAGCTAGAGATTTGGATTTTCGGCTTTCGGAGCTCAGAATTTAAAAACACATCTTTCAGTAAACATGGGTTGTTAAGTTTCACCTGCACAGTGCTTGCACCGTGGTTGTGAAATCTCTTGTATTTAATATATCTTAAAAGGGGGCTCTTATCAGTTCCCATACCCGAATTACTGTGTCCATTCGCTTTTGTGTGGAACCTTTTTTTTATTAAGTTGCAGCATTTATGATACTTCTACTAAACCTGTTCACACTGTTTAAGCCCCATTCACTGTCAAGATAAGATCTCATCCCACATAAAAGGCAGACAGCTCTTAAATACTGGCTTTTTATTTCTTAGTTGTGTAAAGCAGATGCTTTAGCCTTAGAACGTTTGTGGCATTTCTTATTCATGCCTCAATACCATTCTTTGCACTTTGTAGGCATTATCGGATAGATTTTTTCAACTTAATCAATTTAGTTATTATGATCAAATTCTAAATGTTGTGATAAACACTGTCCATTAAAAATAAAGTTAATATACAAGAGCTATGATATATTTTACTATCAAATAGGAGCCACAAGTGCAGTTACCTTGCAGACAACAGAGGCATGATTTGAGTGGTGTAGCAGGTATAGTGGCACTGGGCTCAAATGTTGTCATAAATCCTCTAAATACATAATTACATCAATTAATTCTATTTTTTTACGTCTTTCATTTCATTTTTATAAATGTTATTACTTACCCGCACTAAACCACTAGTAACAGCACAATAGATTGCCTTTTTGTACATAAACAAGTCATAACACTCTAACAGACTTTCTGTAACTTATACTGTACAAAAACTCACCAAGCTACAACTTACACCAAAAACAGCTTTTTATTAATCACATAGGTGAAACCTAATGCATTTTCCAATGCTTGTTAAATTGCGTGTTTGGAAATGCCACTTTAAGAAAGTGGGTATTTTTTTGTTTAACAATCCTGTGCCTCTGCCTGTCTGGTTCAGACTGACAGTTGGGCTTTTTGTGCACTCCCTCTAGGCAGTCATACAAAGGGAGTTGGGGTGTGCCCTGCATATCCTGATATTTCAACAAGCACATTACCTCTGACACCATATATCACAATAGATTTTCTATCACAGATGTCCCTTTTATTGACTCTGTCGTTACATACTCCATGCTTCTTTTTTCATTAATAAACTTATTGACAATTAAGGTCGAAATGCGTCAGCTTCATTTAGCGGCTCAGAGCTAATGAAGACACGAAGGGACGCTGTTTTACTCAGCTAGTAGATTCGAATGGTTCTGACTCACACTGTTAAGTTGTAAAGTAGTCTCTGACCCCTAATAGGAGCTTAACACTAGAGTATGCCGAGAATAAAGTGGGAATCAGCTCCGGCACAAAGAGAAATAAGTAGGACACCAAGAGACTTGGGGAAATCTTATAGGATAGGTATTTTCCCTGACATGAGTGTAGTAATGCCAAGTAATGTCCGAAGTAAATCAAATACCAAATGAAGTATGGAAAAATCAAATGTAAAACATTTTTTGAGCATTAATGTTAGAATAATGTTCTTTGTTGTCCAGTAAGTTATGTTTTATATATATATATATATGTGCTGTGTACAAATGTGATGTTCACTTCGAAATACTGAAGAGATTTTCATGTACTTGCTGAAAGGGACACTTAATTGTCAATAAGTTTATTAATGAAAAAAGAAGCATGGAGTATGCAACCACAGAGTCAATAAAAGGGACATCTGTGATAGAAAATCTATTGAGATCTATGGTGTCAGAGGTAATGCACTTGTTGAAATATTTGATTATTGATTCTGGCCTCTGTCTACCTTATTCGAACCATTCCCCTTAACTTGATATCCTGCATAGCCTGATGGCCCACCACCAGGCTAATGGGCCTTTCTGAGCTAGACTGGTGGGAAAAGCTGTCATCTGCATCTGAATGGGCTGTGCCTGGCCTCTCCACCCAGCCCCCCCCGAGTATGTCTGCAGCCAAGACCATACAGGAAAAGAACGTGTACACTACAAAGACAATCCTTTGAAGAATGCCTACTTCAAAGGCCAAAAGGGGTATAAGTATTGGACCTACAAACCCCAGAATTTTAGAACACTTCTTGATCAAGAGGAACCCCTGCCAAGGAGATGAGCTGAAGAGTTCTGAGGAGGAGTACTGCCCTGTTGCTGTGCGTTGCTTTGCTGGGTTGGCCTGCAGTTGTTGCTGCTGCTTTGAAGAAGAAAAGGACTGGACTTTGCTTTGTATACGGCTTGTGAAGTCTCTCCAAGAGCTTGTGTGTGCTTGGCTTCTGTTAGGAAGTCTCAGGGCCAGCAAACACTGCACCTCCAGCATCCCTGGACTCCACAGCTGGGAGTTCTGACCTGCCAAGTGGTGCCAATTACAGTTCTGGGCTCTTGGAGGTTGTTCCTGCTGCAATGATCTACTTGAAACCATATAAATCAACAAACCGCCCGTCCAGCGCCTATTTTTCAGACACATCACCGCCATGCAGGAGATATTTCCATGCACCGGAGCCATGTGGCAGAAGAAAGAGATGCAGTGCCTGCCCGCAGCCGAAGAAACTGCTACAGCCTGAGTTCAGCCTACCGTGTCTTCAATGCAGGCCATGCTGTGCGGATGACAAGATCAATGTATCGTGGTATTATTGCCGAAGAAACCGACTCAGTGCCTATTTGTCACCAATGCATCGATATCCAGCGAATTCAGATTTTCACGCATCGCACCTGTGCAACAGGTTTCCTGACGCATGGGTTCAACAGTTCCGATTCGACGCAACACTTCTACTGTGTGCAGCAGAACTGATGCATTGCCTCCCCAAGAACTCAGGAACCAACGCATTGCTACGTTTTCCAACACTTCCCTACTCTGCAGCTGTTTTGCTTTGTGGAGTGTGACACATTGGAAGTACTTTGTGTACCTCATCTATAGAGTTTTATGGACAGAATTGCATAAAACCTTTTAAAAGTCATATTTTGAGTTGTGTATGTTGGATTTTTGTCATTTTGACTTTTTTGGTTTAACTAAAAACACTTTATTTTTCTAAACAGGTGTGGTGCCCATTTACTGTGTTTTCAGCGTTTCACTATGTGTTATGTACTAATACTTTACACATTGCCTATGACATGAGCCTGACTGCTCGTGCCAAGTTGAGCAGGGGTTATCCGGGTGTTTAACTCCCTTATCCTGACTAGGAGGGGTCCCTACTTGGACAGGGTGCAAATCACTGCCAATTAGAGACCCCCATTTCTAAAAATAATACATTTGGACTATGAACTGTGAAAATAAAAAAGTCAAAATGCAGCTTGTAATTTGCTGCAAAAACATATTAGAAGCAATTTAATGTAGGTTGCTTTCAAATGGCGGACGCTCAGTCTGTTAGCCTGCAAATCGATCCCTGCTTTTGTAGAGTGGAGGGGGAGGAGTCAAGATGGCGGGCTGAACGCCGCCGTGTGTAGACGCTGCTTGTGTGGTTTGCTCATGGCGCTACGAACAAACAAAGGAATGAGATATTCTCAAACAAAGGCTTAACGGAGGACGTAGAACGGAGAGCGGAGTAAGGGAGGAATGAGAAGGAGGTTTGAATTACTTGCTGGCGATTTATGACTTGGCAAGCTGGTAAACTGTTACTCGCGTGAAAAGATAAGAAAAGATCGGCTGGAGACTGGTATCGGCGCTTACCGGTTGGCGGACTCGATGTTGTGGGAGTTGCTGCAATACGGCAGGAGCCTGCTTCGCTCCCAGAGCCGTGCAGCGAGCTACGCCCGCCTTACACTGCCCTCTACATTGACGATCAGCTGGGCGTTCCGAGCGGTAACTCGGAGTACACACCTGAGAGCTCTTTCAGGAACACGGCAGCAAGGACGCGCTGGGGAAAGAGAACCAGCAGAATCAGCAGAGCAGACAGAAACAGCAGAAACAGCAGTGGGGCAAGAATCGATGACCTCACGTAAGACAAGATCCAAGAAGACCGCCTTGGCACCTAAGAAACTACTTACAGGTACTATAACTGCGGTGGCTGTAGGAATAACGGAGGTAAGCACCCTGGGGGATAAGAAAGAGACTAGCCAAATGGCTGTAAAGGTAACTGATAACCCAGGTTCGAATATCTTTGGAACTAGCAATGCTGATAAGGGTTTGTGTTCAGAAAAGATGAATGATTCCTCCATAGCTGCTAAAGGGGACGCCAAGGGTGTGCTAAAAATGGACTTCAATGTATCAGAGGTGCAGTCTGTCGGAAAGGATAAGAACAATGAAACTATGAAGGATGATAAAAATAAAAGTAAAAATAATAATAAGAACGATGAAGCATATGCCAGAAATAAAGAACAAGGTAAAATATCTGGAGTGGAACAGGCAATGATAAAAACGCAGGACAGTATCCAAGATATTGGGCTAACCACTGAGAGGTCTCAAGGTAAGAAAGGATCTGATAAAGTACCTATAGACAAGGAGACTATAAACTCTGCAACTAAAGAAATTAAGGGAACTAATGAAACAAAGCTGGTTCAGAAAAATATCGAGACTGATCTAACCAACAAATCGCCACAAATGTTACAAGATATAGGGGGAGGTGCCGAGATTCCTGATATTAATAGTACCATATGCGAGAAAGTTGATAAAAATAAGCCAAAAGATAGGGAGCAGGAAGGAGCAATTGATTTGAGTCAGGAATCTGGAACTAAGACAGGCGAAGATTCAAATGTCGAATATGAGGAACTATCAGAAGAAGAAGATGGGAACAATGAGACTTCTGAATTGTTTACTAATAAAACTAACAAAAAATTGGTACCGAAAAAAACTAAAAGAAAGGTCAAAACGAAGCAAAAACTTCTCCTCTTAAAGGTAACAGGTAAAGATATGGTGGAAAATAAAAAAAGTCGTCTAATGGATGATAGTCCGTTGAGAAGGTGGATAGAAGCTAAAGGCGGAGTAAAAAATATGGCCCTAAGACTCTCAGGGGCTAGCCCGGATGAGTCCAATGGGCAACTGAATATACATCAAGAGGACAAGTCAAGCAACAATACAAGCTTAAATGTGGACAGACCTACTGACCCCCTAACCAATGTTAATGGAAGTGCATTTCCTGTGAATCAAGAGGTCTCAGATAATACGATCTTAGTTTCTGAAGAGGAGAACAATGATTCAAATGTTGGGACATATCTAGAGACACATGCAGAGACCCCTGGAGCCTCCTTTATTTCTACTGATGCTCTAGATATCTCTACACTGCAAATTATATCAAACGGGCTTAAGAAACCAAGTATGGAACTTAATCATGAGCTGCTGGATTCAAATAGTGAAGAGATAAACGTCCCCGAGGAAACTATTGTAACTAGCTTGAGAAAAACTCAGATACAATTAGATCTAAATGGTAAGAACTCTGAAAATAATACAGGAGAAGTAATGGAACTGGACTCTTCTGTTGCAGGACCAACAAGCTCACAATCAAACTCGCATGAACCAATACCTGGAGGATCTATTTTGCAAGACGGGAACTCCTCTCAACCAAGCTCTTTTCATACTTTCAATTCTATACCACCACAGGGCATATCAATGGAGGCAATTATGCAGACTTTGCTAGAGCAGAGGGCTGAGAGTCAACAACAATACCTCCAATTGAGAGAGGATAACACTAAAATTCAAGGAACTATGAGAGACATCTGCCAAAACCTAGGAGGAATCAGCAAAGAAATAGAAGACATTAAAACACGAATAGTGGAGGTGGAAGAAGACTTTAATCATGCCTCCTCAGCTATTAAACAAAACACCTCTAGATTGACCTTATTGGAAACCAAAGTGGAAGATTTGGAAAATAGGGCCCGAAGACAAAATCTAAGATTATTTGGAATACCGGAAGGTATTGAGGGGTCAGACCCGAGAGCTTTTGTGGTCAAACTTTTCCAAAGGGCCTTTGTGGATCTCGCAGATTGGGATTGGGACTCCCAACTCCAAAGGGTACACAGACTACCGTTAGTTCAAAAGAACACTAATAGCAAGTTCCCAAGACCTTTTTTGATTTATTTTGGCAATTTTCTTTTGAGACAAGCAGTTGCACTAAAAGCTAAACCAAATAATCCGGTAACTGTTGATAACTTTACTTTTTTTGTGAAGTCTGATCTAACAAAAGTAACTATGGATAAACGGTGGGAGCTCCGGAAACTAATCGATGCCTTCAAAAATATAGGATGCCTGGCCTATTTACAAGAACCTGCCCGCCTTAAAGTTATCCGGGATGGACAAGTGGCTTTTTTCACTGATCCTCTAACCGCGGAACAATGCTTGGAAAAATTCTCATGTGATAATGAAGAAAGAAAGCAGAAAGAAAAAGAGAACTAGTGCTATACCTGTTTTGCTCTTTTCCTTTTGTGTCCTTTTTGCTATTTTCTAATTTCTAATTCAGGCAGGTTAGATTCAGGCATATGTATGTACAATTTCTTCTTTGGTTTTTTTTTTTTTTTTTTTTCTTCTTCTCTTTTTACCTTCTTTTTCCCCTCTAATATAGACTGGTATTTTGTGATACTCCGAAATGTGAACTGAATATAGTCACTAAAGGTACTTAAAGTACGATTCAATTTAGGTTTGAGCAACCACTCATGCATGCTTCTTCACAGAGCTGCCACTCCAGCGGCAGCTATGCTAGAGGGGAGCTCCCCCCCTAGAAACAGAGAGCAGCAAGGGAGGGGGTGGGGTTGCCACAAGGGCAAGGGTGGCAACGGAAGTCAGGGGTGGGGGGTGGTGATCAAAAGGAAAAATGTGTTTGCAAGTTTTGACGTTTTATTTTGGCTTAGAGAAGGTGACAATGGAATATTAAGGACGCTTAATACAAAGAGGAATAGGATTTTACTATATTTGAATTTAATAATTAATAAATGCTTAAGCTAAGAATTTTTTGTTGGAATGTAGATGGCCTAAACAATAAGAGTAAAAGGAACCTAGTAAAAGAAGAGATAAAAATGTATAATCCGAACATAGTGCTGTTGTCAGAAACTCATATAAAATACCAGGATAAAAAATGGCTTACACAATTAGGTTATGAATTGGTTATCTGTACCTCGTTGAATGAGACCATTAGGGGGGTTGCTATTTTGAAACAAAGAACACTGCAACTAGATACAATAAAGACTGCGACTGATAATAGAGGCAGATGGGCAATAGCACAGATTCAAGGGGCTGAAGCTAAATTAGTATTCTGTGTGGTTTATGGCCCAAATATTGATAAACCTAAGATTTATGAAGATCTAAGCATAGAATTACTAGAATGGGAAGGGGAAACTATTATTGCCGGTGATTTTAACTGTGTGATGAATTATAAAATGGATTCTACGGGGCCAAGGAATTTTAAAAGAATGCACAAAGTTAGAATGGCGATTCTAGAATTGGCTAGATTAAACAACATTAGAGACATATGGCGGTCTAAACACCCAAAGACGCCAGGTTATACCTATTACTCTGCCCCGCACAGATCATGCTCTAGGATCGACATGATCTGGGCTTCAGAAAATATTTTGGAAAAGTGCACGATTGAAATTTGCCCCAAAGTAACATCGGATCACAATCCTCTCCTTATGGAAATCAACATTGACAATCAGAAAGCAAAAGCAAGAAAATTTACTTTTCCTAGACACTTATTGAGTGACCAATCATTCATCGCATCGATCAAAAATCATATACAAGAGTTTATTAAGCTAAATATTAATACAGCGAGTATTAATACTGTATGGGACACTTGCAAGTGTAGTATCAGAGGCTGTGTCCAACAGTATATATACAGGCTCAATACAGAAAATCGCAATCAGAATAAGGATATGACTTCTAAACTATTAAATTTGGAATCACAATTGGCGGATGCAACACTCCAATCAAAAAACAATATTGATCAAATTAGAACACAACTAGCAGGGATACAAGCTGCACTCAGGAAAAAGCTAAGGGAAAGATATGCGGTTGGACTACATAAATATAAATTAGATCAATATGAAGGGGGCGATCGTATCGGAAAAATATTAGCTTATAAAACAGCGGACAGGAAAGCGAAAACTAGAATAAAGGAAATAATGGGGTCAGATCTTGTACTATATGGGCAGGAGGATCAAATTTTAACTCAATTTGTTAAATTCTACCAGCACTTATATACCCCAGAGGAGCTATCGAGCCAAATAAATATTGAAAAATATCTTGATCAACATTTAAACTCAACACAAGAACTTAAACAAGAAACGATTCAACATCTAAACTCAAATATTTCTATGGAAGAGATTAAAATAGCTATTGATCACTTACCTTTAGGTAAGGCAGTTGGGGAAGACTGCATACCAGGGGAGATGTACAAACTTTGTTATCAAGAGTTGGCTCCTTTATTACAAACAGTCATTAACTCTATTATTGTTTCTAAACAAGCCCCTTCCTCATGGAAACTGGCAAAAATCATATTCTTTTTGAAAAAGGGGAAGCCGGAAAAAGAGTGTGGATCGTATCGGCCCATTTCTCTATTAAATTCGGATGTGAAAATCTTTGCTAAAATATTAGCTAATCGACTAGCGCCCCATATGCCAGATATGGTTAATTCCCAACAGCATGGCTTTGTGATAGGTAGAGACACCACCATGCATGTTAATACTTCTATAACAGTTCTGGATGTAGCTGAAACCACTAACACCCCACTCGGTATGATAATGTTAGACGCGGAAAAGGCATTTGACCGAGTGGGGTGGGATTATTTATGGACAGTATTAAGAAAAATGGGTATAAAAGGTTCATACTTAGACTGGGTTATGTCAATATATGATGAACCACGGGCGGTGGTTAGTTATGGAGGCATGGATTCCAATAACTTTAAGATTTCTAGAGGTACTAGGCAGGGATGCCCCCTTTCACCAATATTATTTGCTTTATCTTTAGAACCTTTTTTAAATGCTCTAAATACCCAAACAAATATAGTACCTGCTCAACATGGGGATACAACCCTTAAATTAACAGCTTTTGCGGATGACATCGCAATTTATACACCGGATGTGAGCAAAGCTATGCCAGCAATTATAGAGGAAGCGCACAAGTTCGGGGAAATCTCAGGATATAAGTTAAATATCAACAAAACCCAAATCATACTTAATTATACACCGGCCGCATGTATCTATAAGACCAGCAAAGAAGCAGTATATTTAGGTATAAAACTTATGGCTAAAGTGGAGAAGATTGTTGAAATAAATTATGGGGCATTTCTCAAAGAGACAGCTGCAAGTTTCAAAAAATGGCACAAGATACCTCTGAGTCTACTAGGGAGAATTAACCTGATCAAAATGAAAATCTTACCTAAGCTACTCTACTTGTGTAGAGCTATACCGCTACTGCCAAATAAACTGTTTTTTAAGAAATTAGATGGGATTTGTAGCAGTTTTATTTGGGGATACAAAAAGGCACGGAGGGCCATTAAATATCTGACATTACCTATCTTTAAAGGGGGACTTACTTTACCGGATTTTAATTTGTATTTTTTGGCTTCTTTCTTTTTGCGCATTAGGAGTCTATTAAAGAATTCTCCTCCCTTATTTTTTTACCAATATATGCTGGGAACAGATGCCAACCAATTTCTACTACGGGTTCACGACCCTAATTACTTCAAAAGAGTAAAATTTAAGACGGCTAAGCATGCTATCAGAATTTGGGATAAAATCTTGCACATTAGCAACTCCATATTTTACAATGCTGAGCTTAGACTATGGAATAACCCGGGCCTGCCTGGTATCTTTTCGGATGGTGTGGGAAATCGCTGGATGAGATTAGGTATAAGCACGCTAGGAGACTTGTACGATATTAATGGCTTGATGGATTTTGGTAACTTAAAAACTACATATGGGCTTACGGACGACATGTTTTTTAAATATAGACAGATTAGAGATTTTTTTTGGAACAAATTAAAGATAACGGAAGTTGGCCAATCTGAAATTCTTGAAGGTATTTATTCAGGAAAAACTAAATCATTGATTAAATGGGGATATCAATGGCTCATTAAGGTGAAGGAGGAAAACACATCCCAAATTGCAGCTAAATGGTCTCGTAGACTAAACCAAAACATTAATTCAGCTCACATTAGTAATGCCCTATCTCATTTAAATGATATAGTTCATTCTTCCAACTTGAAAATGCAACTATATAGGACTGTTACGGAGTTATACTATACGCCACAAAGGATATCTAGTTGGTCACAAGGTAACTCCTTGACAGATAAATCCAAGTGTGTTAAATGCGATACTGCGGCTGCTGGAATTGAACATATGCTCTTTTTCTGTCCGGCACTCTCAAATTTTTGGAATCACATATCTAATTATCTTCAATCTTATCAAATTAGCTCAATGGATTTCACGGCACAATGGGTTCTGTTAGATATTCAAGACATGAATTGCCCCAACAAAGATCTTTTAACGATTTTGATAGCATGCGCTAGATTAATCATAGCCAGGGTTTGGATTTCTAAAGAACCCCCCTTGGTTGCTGATTGGTTAGCATTGGTATATGAAATTAGAACAATGGAGCTCTCCCTAGCAAAACTTAGAGGCCCTAAAGCTCTTTTGAAAAAAGAAAAGCTATGGAAGGGATTTTTCGTGGGTTAAAAGCTACGATTAGTCTAATACCGATAATTTTTTTTCTCCCTTACTGCTTTTCCTCTTTCCTTCTTTAGAAGTAATGTGAAGTTTTGTTTTAAGAAATACTGTTTTATGTTTGTATTCCTCCATGATCTGTTTTGAATGAATTTATAATTGTATGTTAATTATGAAACTGATCTACTATGAACTTTGTCACTACTTGCAAACAATAAAAACGCTTAAAACAAAAAAAAAAAAAAAAAAAGTCAAAATGCAGCTTGTAATTTGCTGCAAAAACATATTAGAAGCAATTTAATGTAGGTTGCTTTCAAATGGCGGACGCTCAGTCTGTTAGCCTGCAAATCGATCCCTGCTTTTGTGTAATGAAGTCTAGCAGGGCAATAAATAAAATAACCATAATTGTATTTCCTGCTAATGACTGCTCGTTTTCATAGAAAAATAGTCCCAAAGAGCTAAAAAGCCAATTCTCCCATTCACTGTTTGAGCTGCAGATGTAATTCTGTTATGTGACCTGCCTTTCATGCAATCTGCTAGCTCTGGAAGTAGGAAATGTGTCACAACGGAACTGTAATAACTTATTAGAGTAACTATGCAATTTTCTTACTATTGTAGTGTACACCACAGGAGCTGCCCATACACCCTAATGGGTCCTGGGTAATATTTGTATCATGCAGCAGTGTCCCAATGGGCATCAACTTAAAGGAAATCAATCTGGTTGTTCTACAATACTGTAATACCATGTATTGTAAATGTAACTTTATTATAACATGAAAGAGGAGAGAAAGAAAAAAATATGTGGTCATACAAGATCCAGAAACAGATACTTTTTTGGTGCTTTTAACAGTTTGATATCATGCCTTAAAAGTCATACAAACAATTCATATTCACACACATAATAAAAAACTCAAATTGTATTTAAAAACGTATACTTTTACAACAAAAGTATTTGTAATAACTCCGACCCTTTTATGTCTAAAAACATTAATATCTCTCCTTTTTCATGATAAAATAACAAACCTTAACTAACCTACCACATAAACATTTCTTCCATATTATTTCCGTACATGGTTAACATTATCTTTGTGTAAAAAATAATCCACTTCAGTGCAAACTAGAGCAATAATTTCATGGATGAGAGTATTTTTATCTGCTGGGCAAGTAATCAAAATAAACATTAGATAAAGGAATCACCAAGTACAAAGAACAGTTTCTTTAAAAATAATAAAATGGTAATAGAGGAGAAATTATAATTCATCAGACCTCTCTAGACCACACGCCCTCGGATAAAACAGACATTAAAATGTTCTATACCAAAAATAATCACTTATGAATGCATGGAATGGGCTTTTATCTTTGTGCAAGATTAGACAACAAAGTGCCTGTGCTATTACTATTAAGAAGAATTACCTTTCCTCACAATACCCTTTCTTATATATCGGGATGTAACTAAAACATAACAACCTCCATATACCCATTCGATATCCCTAGTGCGGCAAACCTTTTTTCAAAATTTCTGATCAAAAACAATGGCTAAGAATTTTCCTACTGCATAACACATGGGTATATTACCACATCCTAAAATTAAGTGAAGGAGACCCTTTGTATGTTAAATCTGAGTCGATATGGAGGTCGGTAACAATAACATTCTACTAACTGCGAAACTGGAGAAAAATTATATGTAAATGCAAAAAAGTTGGTGTTCCTTTTAAGAAGAATGAACATATAGCTTTATCCATCCCCGATTGCTGAACCAGCTTCCATCATATAAAAGGTGGTACTTGTCACAATGTAACCTTTCATGTCCACCTCCTTATATGGCTGCTCTTTATTTGCCGCAAGTAAGATTGAATATGCCCTCCAGACATTACATCCTTTAAATGGTAGAGGTAATCTTTCTTACACACATCTTCTAAGTCACTCTTCTTAGAGTCCTACTTAAATAAATGCTTTACAATTTGCTTCTGCTGTGCAATGGACAACCCTTGGAGTTTCTCCTGTACTGCAACATCTAATGAAGCTTTAATATCCAGTAGGTTAGCCACCCATCTCTCGTCATGCTTCTCCTGCAGGCTGGGCTTTATAATTTGCCTTAAGGAACCTCTTCTTTTTATTTTATTTTATTTTTATAAAAATTATTTTATTATTTTTATTATTCTAAAAAAGACCAAGCCAATAACTAAGGAGCCGTTGCTTATACTTAAATGAGATATTTGTTAGGCCCAATTCATGTCTCATTGTACTGTTTACAGTTCTTCTGGGTAGGCCCAACTATTTCTTCCAGACATTCATTTCAATGATTTGCATTCTTCTTGCCAATCTTATCGGAAAACCCTCACACCCATACAGCAGAAAACTCACTATTTGTGCATTGTATGTCTCTCTAAGCACTTCAATGGATTTATGACAGAGTGCAACATCTATCCTAAATAATGCTTCTCCAATGGTCTTAACCCTCCCTTCCTGTATATCTATACGAGGCGTAAAATTAATATTAGATCTGAAAAGAAGGCCAAGATAGCTATATTGTTTTACCTTCTCTACTAGGACTCTATTTAGCCACCACTTAGGCCTTCTCTACTGTTCCCTCCCTTTCTAAAAAACATTACCTTAGAATTAGCTGTCATTCATTTTCAAAATGTTGAACCTGCTATACTCAGCAAATGCATCTTTTATTTACATCTATGCCTAATATTTAAAGATTGGTTTGTTTTCGCTGTTGTTCGGCTTTTATGTGATTGACCTTTCACAATTCACTTGATTGTCACACGTACTGTGTGTTCACTTTTTACTTTTCTCACCTTTTTAATTCATATGTAAGGTGGCTGCAAATTGCATATAAAGTCAATTACATGTTTCCGTTCCTAGATTTTGTTTAGCCACATTGTTTAGTTTCTCTTCTCATTCATATTATAATTCAGTTAGATATAAAATACATGGTGTTACAGCATTCTAGGAACAACCAGATTGGTTTATTTTGAATTGATGCCCTTTGGGTGATTGATGCAGGATACGCATTTTCTTACTATAGGCTGTTAGTGATGTCACAACTAGACTGTAATAAGCAAATTAGATTAATATTTGCATGCATGTATTGCAGGGTATCAATAATAATTACATAGGTACTACAAGTCAGATAGGACATGTAGAGAAACAAGGCCAAAGGCTGAGTTCATGTAGAAGGCCATGGAATTTCAAGATGATATCCTATTTTATAGAGGATAACTTATTTCTTAAAATAATTTCACCCTTAAAAATAAGTCACTTTGAAGAACGCCTATAATTCCTAATGTTTTGTAACTTGCATAAAGATTCCTGCTTTCCTATAACAAATTACAACTGTGCAAAGAGTAAACATGCTGACATAAATAGATCCTTTTGGCTAGTGAGGGTTACTTTTGGAAAATAGTTCAAAGAGCTAAAAAGCTTGTTCTCGTTTTCATTGTTTAAAATTTTTTTTTAATTCTGCTTCCAGACCTGCTTTTCAACTTGGCTGCTGGCAGCAGGCTGTGTGATGTCACAACACAACTGCTCAACAGATACGTAGGCAGGTTTTTATAAAAGGACTGGAGACTCTCATGTAAATTAAAATATTAGAATGTGGGGCATTAAATCAGTGGTATTGGTGGTGGTGGTATTGGTTGTATTATTGGTGATGGTGGGATCAGTGGTGGTACTGGTGGAGGCATGAATAGTAGTGGTGGTGGTACGGGTGTTGGTAGTATTGGTCGTGGTATTGGTGGTGGAGGTGGTATTGGTGGTGGTGGTGTGGTATTGGTGGTGGTAGTTTTGGCAGTGGTTGTGTTGGTGGTATTGGTGGTGGTGGTAGTGTTGGTAGAGGTATTGGTGGAGGTGGTAGTGGTGTTGGTGAAGGTGGTGGTGTTGGTTGAGATGATGGCAGTGGTGGTGGTGGTACTGGTGGTGGGGGTGGTATCAGTGGTGGTGTTGATGGTGGTATTGGCAGTGGTGGTGATATTGGCAGTGTTGGTATTGGTGGTGGTATTGGTGGTGGTAGTGCTGGTGGTGGTGGTATTAGTGGTGGTAGTGGTGGTGATGGTATTGGTGGTGATGGTATTGTTGGTGGTGGTAGTGGTGGTGGTGGTATTGGTGGTGGTGGCAGTGTTGGTGGTATTGGCAGTGGTGCTGGTGGTATTGGTGGTGATATTGGTGGTGGTATTGGTGGGGTGGTAGTGGTGGTGATGGTATTGGTGGTGATGGTATTGTTGGTGGTGGTAGTGGTGGTATTGGTGGTGGTGGCAGTGTTGGTGGCATTGGCAGTGGTGCTGGTGGTATTGGTGGTGGTATTGGTAGTGGTATTGGTGGGGTGGTAGTAGTGGTGGTGGTAGTGGTTATGGTGGTAGTGGTGGTGGTGGTAGTGGTGGTGGTGTCATTGCCGGTGGTGGTATTGGTGGAGGTATTGGGGTGGTGGTGGTATTGGTGGTGGTGGTATTGGTAGTGGTAGAGGTGGTGGTATTGGTGGTGGCCACGGGAATGGTGGTGGTGGTATTGGTGGTGGTAGTGATGGTGGTATTGGTGGTATTGGCAGTGGTGGTGGTATTGGCAGTGGTACTGGCAGTGGAGGTGGTATTGGTGATGGGGGTGGTGGTGGTAGTGGTGGTATTGGTGGTGGTATTGGTGGTAGTGGTATTGGTGATGGTGGTGGTGTTTGCGGTCGCGGTGGTATTAGTGAAGGTGGTGGTATTGGTGGAGGAGGTATTGTTTTCGTTAAGGAAACAGGCTTTTGAAAAACAACCGGTCGGGTGGCTTTAGTACAGATGACATGTAACCCAGATGTGCTGCTGTCAGCTTCAGCCCATTAGCACAGGATTATGTGCTACCTAGAATTTACCTGACTTTTGCTAATTATTTCTAAATCCAATTTACTTGGGGGGTTTGAAACAGACTCAAGATAATGCCATGTTAAAGTGCTTGAAAGTAGGCGCCAGTGTTACGGGGGTGGCCCTGCTGCTTAAAAAATGCACAGGCGGTTTCAGCTGAAGCAGCGCATGTCCGGCCTGCAGTAAGAGAAACTCAATAAAGTAAATAGTGCTTACAGACTAAATAACAGGTCCTGTGTAACAACCGAAGTAAAAGGGCCAGTTACAATGGGGATGGTGGGGGGTACAAACAAAGACAAGGTCGTACTAAGGAGGTACTAACAAGCCAATTAACGAATCCGAAGGCAGCATTTACGAAAGACAATGAACAAGCCAATGAAAAAGATGGGAGAAGAGTGGGTGCAGCTTCTCTCAAATACTCTACTACAGTAGTCTCACAGAGCGAGCAGCGCATGGGGGCTAGGCTCACCCTAAATAATTGCTTATTATTAATGACATAGGCAAAACCTAATGCATTTTTCAATGCTTGTTAAAATGTGAGTTTGGAAATGCCACTTTTAGAAAGTGATGCCCTGAAACCGGTCCCAGGATACTTGTTTCCGGTCCAGGTAGGACCTGGCTTGGCAGTTAAGGCTGAACTGTTCCCACAAGGAACAGGGTCAAGACTGATTTGCATATGGCTGGGTCCAAACTGGGGTGGTGTGGTGAGAAAAAGAGTGATGGATTAAACCCAGATCATTGTGATTGGGGGTGAATGTTTGCATTGTCCAGCATTCAGTCCATCAATTGTTTCTTTGGCATATGTTGCCCTAAGTGGGAAGGGTATGCCTAGACGTGGGTCCCATGCTCACTACACCACTGGATTCAAGCTAGCCTGGCTAATGAATGGTGATGCCCTGAAGGTCCCAGGATACTTGTTTCCGGTCCAGTGAGGACCTGGCTTGGCAGTTCGGGCTGGACTGTTCCGTCCATCAATTATTTCTATTGCACTTTTAGAAAGTTTGACATTTTCTTGTTTAAACATTCTGAGCCTCTACCTGCCTGTGGAATCAATGTCTTGTTTAGACTGACAGTTTTGCTGTTTGTGCATTCTCTCTAGACAGTCATACAAAGGGAGTTGAGGTGTGCCCTGCATATCCTGATGGCCCATCACCAGGCTGATGGGCCTTTCTGAGCTAGAGTGCGCGAAGAGCTGTCACCTGCATCTGAATAGAGCTGTGCCTGGCCTCTCCCAATGTTGTCTCCACCCCCCTAGAGTGTATCTGGAGCCAAGACCAGGCAGGACAAGAACTTGTGCACCACAAAGACAATCCTTTGAAATATGTCTACTTCAAAGGCCAAAAGGGGTATAAGTAATGGACCTAAAAACCCCAGTATTTTAGAACACTTCTGGATCAAGAGGAACATCTGCCAAGGAGAAGGGCTTAAGAGTTGTGAGGAGGAGTACTACCCTGTTGCTGTGCGTTGCTTTGCTGGGTTGGTCTGCAGTTTATGCTTCTGCTTTGGAGAAGAAAAGGACTGGACTTTGCTTTGTATACTGCTTGTGAAGTCTCTCCACGGGCTTGTGTGTGCTTGCCTCCTGTGGGTAAGTCTCAGGGCAGCAAAGACTGCACATGCAGCCTCGCTGAACTCCACTGCTGGGAGCTCTGACATGCCAAGTGGTGCCAATTACAGTCCTGTACTCTTGGAGGTTGCTCCTGCTGCAATGATCTGCTTGAAACCATCAAAATCAACGCATTGCCCGTCCAGCACCTATTTATCCGACACATCACTGTCATAAAAGAAGAAATTTCCATGCACCTCCGTCATGTGGCCGCAGAAATAGAAGCAGCACCTGCCAGCAGCCAAAGAAATTGCTGCAGCCTGAGTTCAGCCCACGGTGTCTTCAAAGTCCGAGACCACCGCACTGACTCCAATGCAGGTCCTGCTGTGTGGAAGACAAGATCGATGTATCGTGGAATCGCGGCTGAAGAAACCGATGCAGTTCCTATTTGCCCTGCATCGATATCCAGCACATTCAGATTTCCACACATTGCACCTGTGCAACAGGTTTCCCAACGCATCGCTTCAACAGTTCAGATTCGACGCAACACTTCTTCTGCGTGCAGGAGAACTGATGCACTCAGGAACCAATGCATTGCTGTTTTTTCCAACACAGCCCTACTCTGCAGATGTTTTGCTTTGTGTATTGTGACACATTGGAGGTACTTTGTGTAAAATCACTGCACATATAGAGTTCTATGGACAGAAGTGCTTGAAAGCTTTTAAAAGTCATATTTTGAGTTGTGTATGTTGGATTTCTGTCGTTTTGCTCTTGTTTGGTTTAAATAAAGATACTTCTTTTTGTAACTGGTGTGGTGTCCATTTCTGGTGTTTTCAGTGTGTTACTGTGTGTTATGACTAATACTGTACACATTGCCTTTGAGATAAGCCTGCCTGCTCGTGCCAAACTTCCAAAGGGGTGAGCAGGGGTTATCAGGGTGTTTAACTCCATTATCCTGACTAGGAGGGGTCCCTACTTGGACAGCGTGCAAATCACTGCCAATTAGAGAAACCCATTTCTAACAATAATACATTTGGACTATGTACTGGGAAAATAAAAAAGTCATAATGCAACTTGTAATTTGCTGCAAAAACATATTAGAAGCAATTTAATGTAGGTTGCTTTTAAATGGCGGACGCTCAGAGTCTGTTAGCCTGCAGATCGATCCCTGCTTTTGTGTAATGAAGTCCAGCAGGGCAATAAATAAAATAACAGCCATAATTGTCTCTCCTGCTAATGACTGCTCTTTTTCAGGGACAAATTGCTCCAAAGAGATAAAAAACGAATTCTCCCATTCACTGTTTGAGCAGCAGATGTAATTCTGCTATGTGACCTGCCTTTCGGGCTATCTGCTGGCTCTGGAAGTAGGAAATGTGTCATAACGGAACTGTAATAATTTATTAGAGTAGCTATGCCATTTTCTTACTATTGTAGTGTACACCATGGGAGCTGCCCATACACCAAAAAGGGCCCTGGGTAATATTTGTATCATGCAGCATTGTCCCAAAGGGACAGTGGAGAAGTGTGGCTCAATGGTTAGAGTCGCAGACCCTGATGCAGAGGTCTAGCCCGGGACCAGGGTTCAATTCCCCGCCGCAGCGGGTCTTGGACTCAAAAATTCCACGGACCTGATAATTCTCGCCTCAGTGCCTATTCTAATCATAGAGTCCCACTCTGCAACTCTGGGCAATAGCTTGCATAATCTCCATAACGGCCCCAACAACGCTAAGGATGCCTGGCCTTCACCCTGGGGGTGCCCAGGAGTGGACGCCTCACAGGGAAAGCCAGGACGGGTTCCACAGCGGTATTCGTACAAGCGCCTTGAGTCCCTTGCGGGTGAGTAGTGCGCTATACAAGTATCAATTTACAATTCAAAGGAAAATGTTCTTACTATAGACTGCTAGTGATGTCACAACTAGACTGTATTAAGCAAATTAGATCAATATTTTTATGCATGCATTGCAGGGTATCAATAATAATAAAAGCACTGAAAAGTACACTCTGACGTACATTATAAAGGTGCTACATGTCACATAGGCCATGTAGAGAAACAAGGCCAAAGGCTGAGTTCATTTATAAGGCCATGGAATTTCAAGATGATATCCTATTTTAAAGAGGTTAACTTATTTCTTAAAATAATTGAACCCTTTAAAATAAGTCACTTTTAAGAACAGCTGTAATTCTTAATGTTTTGTAACCTGAAAAAGATTCCTGCTTTCCTGTAATGCATTACAAGTGTACAAAAAGTAAACATGCTGACATAAATGGATCCTTTTGGCTAATGACAGTTAATTTTTGAAAATAGTTCAAAGAGCTGAAAAGTTTGTTCTCGTTTTCATTGTTTAAAAAACTGTTTTAATTCTGCACCCTGACCTGCCTTTCAACTTGGCTGCTGGCAGCAAGCTGTGTGATTTCACAACACAACTGCTGAACCGAAAAGTGGACCGGTTTTTATAAAGGGACTGGAGACTCTGATGTATATTAGAACATTGGAATGTTGGGAGCTCCATTGAAAACAAGGGAGTGCTCCGGGCTTCTAATTGCTGGTAGAAGCCCGGAGCTTCATCATTCCAATGTTTGACTTTGTTCACAGCTGTTGCTGTGAACAAGGCGTCTCGGAGTCTAAGGGGATTTAAACCCCCTTGGGCTCCAAGAGGCGTTTGTTTTTACTAAGTAGAACATTCTGTTCATCTAATAGGCTTAGAACCCTCTGTAGCGGGCTCTACTGGCCATTAAAGGCCCGCTCCCTTGTTAAAGGCCCATGCACCCTGGAGCAGGCCTTTAATGGCCGGTAGAGCCTGCTACGGCAGGCTCTAAGGCTATATTACTACCAATACTGTAACTAATACACATTTTTTCTTTTCCAAAATCAAATTCCTTTAGCCAGGTCGGAAATATAAAATTGAGTTGGTGCCACTGACGCTCTAATGTCCACCCTCCAGGTTGCTTACTGATCTCTGAAGGGGAAATATTGTTTCACAGGTCCATCATGCCACCACAGACATTCAAAGACACCAGGTTACTTCAGAAGTCTCTGCAATAAGGACACAACATTAGGAAAGAATGGTTTAATCAAGTGTTGGAATCACTAAAGGTGGTTACACATCCTGAGGCTTGAGCCGGGAGACATCTATGCACTTTGCTCTACTTGCACACCTCGTATTTTTTATGACACTTGAAAGCTAATTTCTTTTAAAATCAACTGTTTTACCTTACCTTGTATTTTTATGTTTGTCGCTGCTAATTGATTTTGTGTTGCCTAAAATCGCTTCTAGAAGACAAACACATGCTGGGGAACCGCATTCATTTAGGCGGGGCCGACATTTTGGGGGTATTGCGGTCAGCAGACTAGGCTATTCCCTAACTCTATAATTAGAGAGGTTGCCGATAGTGCGCGCAGAGGCCGCGCCGCTGGTGCACCAAAGGCAAGCCCATCTGCACCCGTCTTCGCTCTGCCCGCGCTCTGTGCCAGCACCCCTGCCCTTTTTATGGCAGGTAAGCCCACCATCCGAAAGTATTCCAGAACAACCTTGTTAGGACTAAACACGGCTGGCAAGGGTGCTGTCTGTCTATGTCTCACTTTCAATTCAAGGCCCTCACCTCTTTTAGGATCCTGTCCCAATTGCAATATGACACTGCCCAATACCCTAACCCAGACCATCAAGCCTATCAATAAACAAAGGATAGTTATAGCTGAACGTGAAAACCCAGTGTTCAAATGCATACTGCTTAATGCAAGATCTTTGGTTAAGCACAGTTACTGAGTGTGCGACGCTAATTGAGAAAAGGGACATAAAGATGGCATTCATCACAGAAGCATGGACTGATAAAGCATCAGGCCCTGACTTAGTGAAAGCCACTCCACCAGGGTTCCTATGCCATACTTTAAACAGGCCAAACAGGAAAGGGGGCGGGTTTCGCAGTAATTTACCATAACCTTAGCCTATCCCATCATCACACCTTTAAAGGTATCCTATTGTAAAGACCACCGGGATCCAGAGCCCCTTCATAGCTTCTATTGGAAACTTGCTGGAAGAAGGTCTCTGCTCTGACGCCTATACAATTATGGGAGATTTTAACTATTATCTGGAGGCACTTACCGAACCAGATACAGCAAACCTCATTGACATGATGAATAGTGCCAACCTTAGGAAGCACATAATAGGGTCTACCCATGTGGCAGGGATGGTATTTTTTCTAACCACCCCTGCCTCCTGTTCACTGGTCTGCTGCCTCTCGTTTGGACAGACCATGTTGCTGTTCAATTCGAGTTGGCACTTACAGACCATTACGCAGGTAGAGAAAGCCCTAAGTGGCAGATAGAAATTAGAGCCTGGAGCAAAGTTGAGGGCACAGCTTTAGAAGAACTCCCCACCATAACGGCGGGCCAAATGCTATCTGGCGAGGAGGAGGCTACCACTGCATACACAAACTGGGTGGATATACCCTGTAACAAGCTAGTCGCATTAAAAACTATATTTCCTAAAAGATCACAACCCTCCGCCCCGTGGTTTACAGAGGAACTCAGGAACCAAAAACTTATATGCAAGTACCTTGAGTGGAGCAGGAGGAAAGACTACAAAGAAACAGAGAACAAGTTATAGAAAAATCCTCCGGATTTACAAACAACTCCTTTTCACTCCTAAAACAAAAGTTTTCTGCAAACCAAATTGACTCAACAAAAAACTTGGCCAAAGAACTTTTTAGAACGGTATCTATCCTGGCCTCTCCTTGCCTGACTAAAATTCAGTCGAGCCAGGAACTATGCGAAGATATCGCCAAGTTCTTTCTGAATAAAGTGGAGATCATCTTCTCGACTTTCAATGGCGCAAGTGCAGCAGGGATGACCATCGTAACGGAGAAACATAAGTCAGTTGAGGGTTCTCCCCATACCTCTGACAAGTTCGCACCATTAGCTAAGAGCAACACTCATAGGCTCCTCGTGGCAGCAAAATCAGGCTCTCCTTATTATCCCTGTCTATTTGCCGTGGCCAAACTGGCCCCAGGCCCGGTTGCTCTTTCACTTACATTCATCTACAATGCTATGTTTGAAACAAAGCGATAACAAATCAATACTCCGTCTATCATCCCCATTTGGTTTTGCTATGTTTGAAACAAGGCAGTTTCCTAAACTCTGGAATGTTGCCTCGATACTGCCACTACGTAAGAAACACAGCTTGGACCCTACGGACCCTAATAATTTTCACCCAATTACATGCCTTCCTCTCCCAGCTAAACTTACTGAGACAACAATGGATCTACAACTTAGTGTCTTTCTATGCAAAACCCAAGCCTGAGATCTGACCCAATATGGCTTCAGAGAAGGACATAGTACAGAGTCCGCTCTCATAAAAGCCACAGAAGAGATTAGAGAGGCCTTGGATCGGGGTGGCAAGACTACCCTAATCTTACTGGATCTGTCCGCTGCCATTGATACGGTCTATTATGACTTGTTGATGGACCGTCTGAAGGCATGCGGGATCCAGGCTAAAGCATGGGAGCTTTTGAAATCATTCTTAACAGACAGATTACAAATTGTGTCTCTGGGCGAATTCAATTCCAAACCTTCTGTTCTGCCCTGTGGAGTCCCGCAGGGGTCATCTCTAAGCCTTACACTTTTTAATGTGTATGTTTCATATTTGGCCCCCTCATTAGCTCCTTTGGTTTTGGTCTCACCTCGTATGCAGATGACACTCAAATTGTGGTGACTCTGCTACCAGTTTAGGAAGTGGGAATAGACAAACGCTTCCAAGTTTGTATGGAAGCAGTCAGGAGGTGTATGTCAGAACATTGTCTAAAGCTCAATTCAGGCAAAATGGTGGTCATCCTATTTGAAAACAATCCTAATTTCTGGACCCCTAACTGGTGGCCAGACTCTATGGGCACTCTTCCTACACCCTCCAAAAAAGCTAAAAACCTAGGAGTAACAGTGGATGATAAACTAAACTTTGGTGACCAAGTAAATGCAGTGGCCTCAACCACTGCGTACATTCTCAGAACAATCAAGAAAATACTGCTATTTTTACCACCTGATAGTCGGCGAACAGTGGTTACAGCACTTATCCTGTCAAAGAAGGTTTACTGTAATAGTCTTTATTTAAACATTCAAGATCGTTTCAAGAACAAACTACAAATTTTGCAAAATGTGGCCACCATATTGCTTACTGGCACGCCTAAGTTTTCTTCAATTTCCGGAGAAATCAAAAGATTGCACTGGCTCCCTGTGAGAAAGTGGGTGCGTTTTAAATCCATTAGCACAGTTTACAAAGCTCTTCAAGGAACAGGACCTGACCTTTTGAAACGACAGTTTCAATGGTATACACCCAAAAGAACTCTTCGCTCGCTTGGAGCCAAATTGGTGTCAGTACCACCCACAAAAAAAGCTATGTGGAGTGGGGGAAGCTTTGCTGCCCGCGCGGCAAAAGCATGGAATGACCTCCCCTTCCACCTGAGAAATGCCACCGACCTCTTTGCATTTTGGAAGGAACTAAAAACCTGCCTTTTTGACAAGTAAAATGTATCCATAACGTTCATTGCTCAATGGACAAGTAACTAGTGCCAGAGCACCCTTGAGTAACCGTTGCGCTTTAGAAATATTGATAACATAACATAACAGAAGAACCACGATATCTGACTGTTCAGCTGGTATATGACTGTGTTGTGAGGCACAGGTCTGCCTGCGGCGAGCTCTTAAAGTAATTGATCATCTCTCTCTCTCTCTCTCTCTCGATAGTGAACCAATCCACATCATCAGGCGTGCATCAAGCAGTATTTAAATAAATTAACTAAGAAATGAATGAACTTAAATACAAACGAGTACCTCCTTGAGACGGCAGTCGCCTGCTAGTTAGGTCAGCAGTCACAGGTAATTTTTGAGGATATTCACATTAATAAGGTCTCTGCATATTAGGTGCATTTTTGGCGCAGGTGTGGGTGAGTGATTTCCCTCTGGAGGTACCCTCAATGGGAGAGATTAGGAGGGATATCACAATGTTGTGTGTGCACCCCTTAAAGGTCAAGCTCATGCAGCTGGATAAATAAACAAAAAGATCACAGCTGCTCGAAAGGAAAGCGTGTTTTTGTGGAAGCAAAGAACGTAAACCCATTCAAAACATGTACCCCTGGCTCCCAACAAGTGGGTGGATCTACATCTATTCCCTTAAAGATATCTCATTCCTCGTACACGTTCAGTCTTTTCTAGAAACTGATTGGAAATCGTCAGATTCGGCTCATCAACTTCTCTCAATGACTGCCCTTGAAGAAGACGTCACTCTTCTTAACTCTGTCAGGAGTCAGTGAGGTCACTCAAATAACCTTCGTATAAAGTGGGTAACTAGGGGCCTCTGGGGGGAGCTGCACTGAAACTTGTGCACACATAGGGGGGAGAGTGAGAGGACATTATAACGGGCTAGCCAATGTGCAACCAATATTGCACTTGTCCACACAAAAAACGGCTGTCCTTAGAGGGGCCTTTATGGGTGATGGGGCAGCATCCTTTTCATCCGGATTCCAAATGATTTACCCTCTACTGACAAACGGAAACCAGATTAAGTGGCCTTGAATGTATACAGTGGTCCTTTAAGGATGAGAACACTGAGCCTGAATACGAGTCACACTGACACATCAGGACTGCAGGGCCTGAGTTTTCAGAGCCCCCTTTGTCTCTGTGTGCCTGACTTCCCCTCTTTTATTTGACAATAAAATGACTTTCCATCAACATGTCAATTCCGTTGTCTCCTCATCCTTCTACATCCTGAGAAAAATCAAGAAACTGATGCCATAACTCCCCTCGTCGGCCGGCAAAACCCTAATCAGTACTTTGGTCTTTTCTAAAACAGATTACTGCAATGCCCTTCTTCTGAATGCCCAGGAAAAAGTCCTTAACAGATTGCAGCTGGTCCAGAATGCCTCAGCCAGAATCTTACTGGGCATTCCCAAGTTCACTTATTTATTTATTTATTTATTTATTTCACTTCCATCGCCCCTTACATTCGACAGCTGCATTGGCTCCCAATCAGGAGCCGGACAAAATTCAAGGCACTGTGCATTGCATACAAAGCCATCAACAACTCAGGCCCACAGTTTCTTAAAAATGCCCTCTGCCCGCTTGAACATTCAAGAACACTACTCTCATCTTCAGCTCATCTGCTGAAAGTCCCACGTACAAAAAGGGCCACTTGGGGTGACAGATGTTTCACTATTTCCACAGCCAAACTTTGGAACACATTACCCCTCCACATCAAAACCGCCCCCACTCTCATCAGTTTCAGAAAAAAATTAAAAACCTGTTTTTTTTCAGTATAATTTTCCGCCACAGCGCTGGTTCTGTATTCTGAGCGCCGAGACACCCCCGGGTAGTTGCTATAAATATCGCATAAACATAAACATAAACATATGCCAATATGGGGAAGACCCAGACACGGGCCAAACATCCGCGTTAAGACCAGCACTAAAATAAATAAACAAACACAGTGATAAACAATCTGGGGGCATATTATCAAGACAGGCGATACATTATCGCCGCTTTTATCGGCAGGAAACTGCAGATAAAGTGGCGATAATGGGCTTGATAATATGCTCTACGGAATTCCAATCTAAGCCCATGTTAGATGTTTTCACATCCACATTTCATTCCATAGAGCATATTATCAAGCCCATTATCGCTGCTTTTATCGGCAGTTTCCTGGCGATAATGTATCGCCTGTCCTTGATAATATGGCCCACGATTCTTTTCAGTGTTGCCTACAGACATCTCTTCAGACACTTCTGCTGGGTACCTTTGTGGAGAAAGAACGTGTTAAGGACGAAAGAGGAAAAGAAGAACCGCAGAACAGCCGGGAGCAAGAATAGATGCAGTTATTCGCCTGTGGAAAAACGCGGGGATGGGGACATGAAGGCCAATAAAAGCGTCCCCCCTGGTCGTTATACGTGTATCCAAGCACTTAAAAAGATGAGGAGGCGGGCACATATTTAAAAGTGTCTCTGGAGGCATCACTTCATTTAAATATGATCAAAATGAACTCAGATTTGCTTTAAACGGCATTGATGGGGCTGACACGTAACACGATTTTAAGGGAGTCAGTGAGCTACCACTGTTAGGAAAGTAAAATCAAATCCGAAAGATAGAGAGACAATCATTTCAGAACCACTGAATTCGGAAAATACAAAGAACTAACAAGAAGCCCTAAAAGAGAAATACCGCCTGAAATGCAATTTCCCAAACCTAATGCTGAAACGGCTTTGCCTACATAGCTGACAATAGGAAATTAAAACAATGAGAACACCAGGCGAACCCTTTTTCTAATTTCCATTCATTGGCCTGTAGTGCCATCTGCTGGAGAAAAGTGGTGTTACCTTGGCTCCTTCAGTGGAAGAACAATATCAAGAGTTAGTTACAATGACTATTTTGAATTAATTATGTAAAACGTTGTCCCTTTCAAATGATAACCTCGCCCGCCCCAATACTCAATACAGCGTATGCTTAGGTGTTTCGGAGACAGAAGCTCAAGGCACGTTTTTATCTTTGTGGGGGGGAAAAAAAATGTTCAAAACATATTCGAGAAAAAAAGATTATGACAGATTGAAAGGGAGGCATGTTTTGAATCAAGGTGACGATTTCCATCAAAGAGTGCAAGGAAAAGGGTTATCGTTGGGGAGCACGTGCGTTCTACCCAACTAATAAGTCCCAAAATCCTGTCAGGGCACAAGTCTTGTTTCAATAATATCAACCCTCCCACCATACATATGGCAAAGAGCATACAGGCTTATTTTCGGATTTTTTAAAAAGTATTTAGCAACACTAAAGGAGTCTGAATGTCAAAACACAACTCAATGAATGTTTCACAACCAATTCCTTTAAAAACAAAAATAAATAGGAAAAATGTAATAAGAAGAATAACACCAAAACTATTAGAATCCAATAGTGGGACCAAAAATATGTTTTTGGAAGTTTTAAGGTAGAAAACACAAAGAAAAGTAAACTGCTAATTAGAAATCACTCTTTGTGGTCTGGCAGGACCTAAGTGCAATTTTAGAGAGACCACGATGGAGAAGAGGGTGAATAATACACCACAAAAGTCATCTTAGTCAAAGTTTTTATCTTCTGGCTTTGGCCATGTATACAAGTTGGTCAGAATATTCTACACCTGCAAAAACCAATATGCGCCAGGATTGGAATTCCAAATTGGGTGGCACTTACCGCATCCATTAATTACTGGGTGCATTAAATATCTCACTCTTCCAATGGGGAAACTGTACGATATTCACAGTGGCACATAGATTTTGGTGTGGTACGCACCTTCATTTGAACAAACTCAGAATCAGGGCCTAAGTCTTTTTAATGACAGTCAAAATCCTCCAGCGAGGCAAGGTTGAAGGTTGTATCTGGCGACGTCCACTGTATGTCAGACAACCCTTGAATGAGTTCCTGCAGAACCCGGTGGTTTCGCGGGAAAAGCTCAGTGCAGAACACTTCATATTTAGCTGCCCCCTCCATCCCCTCATTGGGAGGATACTTTTCATGCCTTCATCCAGTCAATATTCCTACCTTTAGTCTTAAGGCTTTATTATGGTACTGGGAGGACCATCTTCCATGGTCCCGTTGGCAGCCGTAGCACCACCGTGGTCTGGTCAGAATCAGTCAGTCCGACTGATGGATTACGATGCATGCTTCCTGTTCTTCGACCGACCGCTGACAGACTGTCAACTCTGACAGCTTTTCTCTGACCACTGAGATGGTGGTCAGGGACATACAGTAGACATAGGCCAGTACAGGGACTTCCGGCCGCTATTCGGATTATGATGTGGGTTTCCGATGACGCGACCGTGGCGGTCCAACCAACTGCCCCAAGTCGTCGAAAACAGAGGATTTGGGGTGCATTCTTACCCAAATCCACTTCCCCCCAGCAGTCTCTGCCGTGGATCCATATCTCCAGGTCCCCCCCCTACCGGAGCAGCTGAACCCAGATGTCTACAACCCTGTAAGAGCCAGAATATAGGTACGTTCTTCGGCTGTATGTATCCCCATTGACTGACTGTGCACATTCTGCCACTCACCAGCAATGGTTTACATGCAGCACAAGGCATAGTCCCACATATGTAATGTATGTGTGTACAATCCACGTTTCCTGTGAAGTTGTATGCACTTGCAGAGATATAAAAAGGGATATGTGCACCGCTGTAGATGTGACAGCTGCGCTATCAGTGGTTACACTGTAATACAGCGGGCAGAGCTTTCCTGGCAACAGCAGTTGTTTTTTGGACTGCTCCCATGGCGGTCGGTCCATCTGGCATCATAATCAGGCCCTTAGTCTCTTTTTTATAGCTTAAACTCTTCAAGCAACGCATGCCTGAAACTATTTCCAATGAAGTCCTCTCAAAACCTCTGACACGTTTGCTGTGAGGTCTTGCTGAAGCTTCACAGCTCTTGGAAGTGCAAAATATTCTCAGTGCCAAATGTTCAGGCTTTCTGTGGCAATTTCTACTTGTCATTTCTAAAGCACCTGGGTGCTCAGGGACACCACTTAAGGGTCAGGACCAACTTTAGCAGAGGCCACTAGCAAGGTACAGTCCAAATTCAGTGGTCCTGCCTTTTGCAGCTTTTGATGTCCCTGTAACCACACAGGACGTCAGTCAACTGACACTTGGAGTCGACATCTTAGTCTTGGGGAGACATGGGAGCAGGCCTAGCCCTTTAGGGTTCCACACAGGTTACAGACAACAAGCCGAGTCATCTTCTGTTCTTCCACAGGTTGAGGAAAGTGTTCTGAGGAGCTGGGGGTGAGATGCTATATTTGTTTAATTCACTAGATAGTCGGTGAAGGTGATACCAAGACACCCACTGACCAAGGGGAAAAAGATCCTGAGGGCAAACCTTCCCACATTTGCAGAACATCCTGTTTGCCTCACTACAAACTATCAAATGGTGCACCATTCTCAGTAAAATCTATTATGGCAGAATCTTTCCGCCCTGGAGAGAGCTTGTGGCACGCCTAGGGGTGTGTTTAAGCTAATGAGCTGCTGCCTCTCACTAAACCACTCCAAATTGGTTCTGGTGCCAGGAGGCCATAGTGCATTTTGTAATCCAAAGATGGCTTTTCTCCAGACTTCCCTTATCACTAAACTATGAAAGTACATGTCTCTGCCCAGTTACCTTTAATTTAGTGAAGTTCATAGACAATCCTAAAGTGTCCTGCTTGGGTTAAGACAGGTCACATTCCTCTTCCATGCCACCAATACAGGCCCAGCCATTCTATCTGCTCTTACCACAGTATTTCACACCTCATCAAAGAAGACAGACCATCTGTAGGCAGGCTAATGCTAAATTAAAAGTTACCTTTCCTGTAGATTTATCAAACATCCAACTTTAGCATTGAATGGGATTTTTAATAAATATTAAAAACAGTAGTTGAACCATCTCTGTAGCTTATTTCAAACCAAATATACAGTGTTAGAATATTACCGTACAATAGCTTTTTCATCACAGAACCAGGTAAAGCCCTGATAGTAAATATAGTTTTTGGAGTCTGGTCAATATAGGAACATGCAAATATGCTCTTCTTGTATGTTCCCCTTTGAAATACTAGGCTACAAAGCCTAATCAGGGGTGGCTAAATGAATATTTAAAAGAAGGGTTCCTTCCTGTCACAAAGTGTTATTTTTGTCAGGTTTGCATCTAGGTTTCTAAGCTAAAGCAGGCATGCCGCATAAGCAGTCCTGAAGACAATGGAACAATAGGTACTGCAGTCCACAGGTGACATTTTGCTTTCTATAATATTAGTATATTTTCCTGCAAAATATACATGGGCACAAGTGGAAAATTAAAAACATCAGTTTGGGATTAGCCACATTTTAGTGGTAAAACAAATACACTTGGGGCTGGGTAACACAGCCCAAGTGTGCTGAGTTCAATAACATGCAGTATTAGTTCACATGAAAATGGGGGTGACCATGAACACAGAGGCACTTTCTCACAAAGAGCACTGTTGATTCAAATACGGAACACTAGTGGTGAAAAGTGATGGTCTGTTTGGAAGAAATTGGGACATTTTTGATTGAAAGCAAATTATTTTATAACTTAAAATAAGCTACAGTGTCCCAGAAAAGTGAGGTTAGGCATGTAGCTAGTATTCATAAAAGCCCATAATTCTGATTCGAATCATTTTGTAATCTGGTTTAAAATCTGTTTAATTACCTTTGAAAAACTCGTAACATTACTGTAGTGCTCATAATAAAGCTAACACTAAAGCTAAAATTAATTACATTTAAATAATTTAAATCAAATTAAATTACTTTGTATTGTATTAATTTTATCCTAACATTAAAATAAAACAATTGGAAACCAGATTCTGAACCTAACGCAAGCCTTATATTGTATTACATTTATTTGTAAGTTAATTGTATATTGCTATTTTCATGCTATTTAATTGTGTTAAATCTAGAGTATAGCAAAATCTGCAAAGACCATGCTAAACCCTTGCCCTCTAGCATGTGGGCTGGTAATAAACACAAAAGTGATATGTGTTTCCAAATGCCACTGTAAATTAAATTGTAGAGGACAGTAAGCACCAATCCCGAGTGCAGCTTTTGCATAACAACTATAAATATTCTGCTACTAAACATGACCAGAGGTAAGAGATTAACAACGGTGTCTCCTTGACACAAGTGGGTGGGCGCCATTTCATGGTTTCTCAGAGCATCAGTTGTGCAGTTTGTGAGTTCACTTAAATTAGGAGGCTCTCAAACTGAGCTAAACAGTGGAAAAAGGAGGCGAACATTTGGGGGAAAAGACAAAAGGGTGGGATAAGACAGATCAATCTATCTGGGGACTTTCATCCTCAGATTTACTATTTGTTTTGGGTGGGGGTTTCCAGGTCTACTATTGTACTGACCACGGCTCAGAACCAATATAATGCTCAGAATTCTTTAGCTGGTGTGTTCATCATCCCCATGCTATTCTTCCGCCCTTAATGTTTTAATCTGTTAGAGTTTCTGCTACTAATTCTTCTGCCGTTGCTTACCCTTTATGTTGGTACACCTCGTCTTCTCTAATCTTTTCCCTTTCTTATAACATCTCACCATGTATCGCACCTCCCTACACTTTCGCCCTAAGAGACTTCGCTCATAATTTTCTTCCTTAAACCACAAGGAGGAACTATTTTATCTCCTCTAGTTACAAAACCCTGGTCAAACATGATCTCATCCTTTATCTTATAAAAAGACAGAACATCGCCTGACAATTTCCGTTCCTCGGGCCAACCATGTTGTAAATACATCACTACATTAGACAAATCAGAGTCATTATACATGGCACTTCTCCAGTCAATTTCTGAAATAGTTCCAGACAACTTGTTGTTACCCTCAACATTGACATCCCCAATGGAAAATACATCAAAATCACTGTAAACACTGGAAACTTGTGAATCTAAAGGCAACCTAGACATGCAATCAGCATGTACATTCAAACGACCAGGAACATATTCCACAACACACTGGAATTCCTGCAATTTCGCAGCCAAACGTGCCAAACGCGCAGTCAAAGTCCTCCCACGACCGGCCGCCAGCATGTTGATAAACGGCTTGTGGTCAGTACATAAACGGAATTTAGTTCCCCAAAGAAACTGTCTGAAATGTTCGACAGCCCAAGTGTAAGCCAACAATTCTTTCTCAATAGTGGAGTAATTGTACTCAGCACCATGGAGAGTTCTCGAAGCATAAGAAACAACATACTCCTCACCTCTATTCTTTTGCATTAGTACAGAACCTAAACCTACATTGCTTACATCCACACATACAATACATTCTTTACCCAATTCAAAAGGTCTTAAAAATGGAGCATTAAGAATCTCCTTTTTCAGTAGATCAAAAGCAAATTGTTGTTCATCAGTCAATAAAAACGTTGCATCTTTCTTTAACAGTAATCTCAACTAATGTACTTTTGATGAGTAATCCTGCACAAATTTACTGTAAAATTCGCTAAGTCCTAAGAAGGATACAAGTTGTTCCTTACTAGAAGGTGCAGGAGCCTTAAGTATACTTTGGATATGATTGAGCTTAGGCTTAATACCTTGGGAAGAGATCTCGTGACCAAGATATTCCACTTTACTCTGTCTAGACTTGCACTTTGAGAATTTTAAAGTTAGACCTTTGTTCTGAATCTGTTTTAGTACAGCGTCTAGATTTCTGTCATGATCTTCAAACTTTTTCCCAAAAATTAAAATATCGTCCTGAAAAGCTATAGCTCCCTCGCAACCCTCAAGGACCTCTTTCATGAGTCTTTGAAAGACTGAAGCTGCACTGGCTAAACCAAAAGGCATGCGACAAAATTGAAACATACCTTCTGGTGTTATGAAGGTAGTCAAAAACTTAGACTCTTCGTGCAAAAGTACTTGATGGTAAGCACTTGCCAAATCTACGGTAGAGAATACACATGCACCTGAGAGAGTAGAAATCAACTCATGTATGTTGGGTAGAGGATGCCTATCAACCCAAATCTTATGGTTTAAGCTTTGAAGGTCAACACATAGCCAAAGTTCGCCGTTGCTTTTAACCACATCGCTGCTGTGGTTATTTTTCCCCTGTGCTGGAAATAGGTATTCTCCTATATTCATGACGAGCTCAGCTCGTCATCAGCACAGCTCAACTGTGCCTCATGACGAGCTGAGCTCGTCATGAGCATGGAAGGGGTTAATGGATAAAACAACTGGCGAAACCCAAGGGGAAGATTCAACAGGTTCCACTATCTTCCTAGCCACAAGATCAGATAAAATTACTTTTAATTTATCACGATACGCTAGTGGCACATTTCTAACTCTGTGCCTCACAGGAATAGCTCCTTCCTTAAGAATAATGCGATGTTTGAAATTCTCAAATCTACCTAACTTGTCAGAGAAAATGGCAGGAAACTTTTCCTTTATGGAATTGGTAAATTTATCAGTCTTGGGAGATATAACGTACACAGGATGTGATGCATTGGGGTCAAGCTTAATACCTAATTCATGCTGATGAGGCCAACTGAGAATGGAAGCACCATTAGTAGCGACATAAACTTTGCCTTTAATACTCCTCCCTTTAAATTTGATATCAGCCCACATGAAACCAAGAAAATCGATTTTATGGCCAGTGTAACCACCAGGCTGTACATCTGGTAGTGATAACTTCAAAGAACCCAAAACATTTTTAAAGATGTCCAAGCCAATAATACTATACCATGCACACGAATCAATGAGCAGGGATATTTCATTGCCATCAATCAAAATTATGTCTTTGGGAAAACCTTTGCATTTAGTATCACCAACACATAACAGACTATTAATTCCAAGACTATCAATAGGAATGGAATCAGATTCATCATCTGTCAATAAATTCACTTTTTGAGTAAACCTACACATTTTGCTAAAATGGCCTGAACGTTTACATTTGATGCATATTTTGTTCCAAGCAGGACAACCTCTGTAGCTCCCTACATGGTCGACACCTCCACACCTGTAACAAACAATTTGATTTCTTCTTTCAAAAAGTTTGATGTCCCTTCTAAAATTCTCTTTAGGTTTAAAAGGAATAAAGTTTGATTTATTGGAAACAAACTGTGCTTTTTTTTGTTATAAGATTCTTTTACTACAGAAACTTCAGGAATCACTACTTTAGTTTTGTTTTCCTGACCTCTGATCTCGCTTACAAACAGTTCAGACTGTTCAATGCCTTTAGCATTGTTTAACACAGCCTTAAGAGTGGCTTCAGTTCCCATCCATAAACGTTCCTGTATTTTCTTACTCTTAGTTCTCATCATAATTTGATCTCTGAGAACTTGTTCAAAGTTAATTGTTTCAAAGGCACAGGAACCAGCAAGAGTTCGCAACGCAGCTACATAGTTCTCAATTGATTCATCTTCTTTTTGTGCACGAGAATAAAACTTAAAACGTTCCATGACAGTATTTATCTTCCTACCAAATCTAGCACCCAATTGTTTGACAACAATATCAAATATATTTAGATCACCATCAATAGGAGGTAAATTTTCTAGTTCTTTAAGGCCAGCACCACCTAAACAGTTTTTCAATAGCGCCAATTTTCTTTTGGGAGAACAACCGTCCTCCTCTACAACATCAACATACGCCAAAAATGTAGGAATCCATAGATCCCATTCCATTTTAGGATCACCAGCTATAGGCAAAAAATATGCAGGAGAAGCAATGTTATTAGACATGGTAGATGATACGTTAAAATACTATATAGTATAATGTAAAACAAGAAATTTAAGATAAATATATTATACACACACACAACAATGAAAATTAACAAACTAAAACAAAAGAAGTAGTCACCGACGTCTATGTTGTTCAAATCACGATCCACCAAAGGGCTTTTAAAAATGCAGGAAAATCACAATCCACAAAATGCTTTTAATTTGCTGGTGTGAAGAAATTGCGATGAAAAGTCTCAAAAGGAAAGTTCACAGAGCCGCTGCCGTGCGGATCGGCGTTGAAGCGTAGTCAAGGTGATTCAAAATGGCGGACAACGCCATGACGCATCAACGCAGACAACGCGATGATGCGATGACGCTGCGTGATGCGTGGCAAAGAGAGTCAAAGTTCGGTGAAAACGTAGGAAACACACCGATCGAATGGAGAAAGCAGAATGGAGATCTTGAGCGTGAGAGCTCACACGATGTACATGCGATGCAAGGAATTCCAATGTACACGCGATGCCAGGGATTCCAGTGTACATGCGATGTCAGTGTACCCGCGATGGCAGGAATTCAAATATACACCACTCGGCAGAAACGGTACAGGAATAAGGTAAAGTTAGTTTCCAGAGTAATTATAACGAATACCAAGCTGGAAATTTTTTTATCAGTATTTAGTAGAAAGACAATACTGGTAAAAATGAAGAAAGTTTTATGGTGAATAACATTGAAAGGTAAAAAAAAATAAAATCGTGATGAAGATTCAATAAACAAAAATGTTTCAGCCGCAGGTGCAATCAAAGCACATCTGTAAATATAAATCAGGCGCAGGTGCAATCAATATACACTTAAAAGAATAAATACCTTGAGGTATGCGTGAACGCTGTTTTAAATCCTTTCTCCAAATATCCACTTCTTTAAAAATAAGAAAAAAAATGGAGTTCCAAAGTATCCCAAATCGCCGCCAAAATTATGATGTAATCCAGGAGACAGAAGTAGTTGAAGATAGGAGATTTAATGAAGGATAACAGCTTGTACATCCACAATCTTCAGGAGACAGCCTTACACTGCCTAACTCCCACATATAGAATGTAGAACCACAAAAGAGTCATAACAATTCTAAAAGAACAGGAAGAAGGAATACAACACTATGCTTATTTGTTTGCTTTTTTATCCTTATTGGCTCCTTTTTGGAGAATCAATATGATGTTCATGGTCCTCAGTTGTGAAACAAGTAGAGGGGTGTGGTAGTGAGTCCTTGATGGCGAATAGGGCGCCGCATCCAGGTTGATGATTAAGGAGGTTTATTAAGATATGCAGCTCAGAGACATCACCCACTCTTGAGTCTCGGTCCAACAGATTTTCGCAACATTCTCAATTCCAACCCCGGCAACCAGCCACTTTGTGATGATTAACATCATCACTTGGAAACCAATAGAATTAGAACTAGAAGCGGTGTAAAACACTACAACACCTCCCCCTTTATAGCAGAGCATGGATAAGGAACAATAATACAGTAGTTACAAACTACAAGAGAAGCAAACAAATGTTAGTCGCATGTTTCACTGAGCACAGTCCTTCAAGCGAGAAACAAGCAATAAATAAACAAACATTAGTTGCATATTTCATTGAACACAGTCCTTCAAGTGAAGAGGAACTCTTTCTGTATGAAGAGCCCTCTTAACCTTCTCTTGCACAACTGGCACACTTGAGTTTACATCCTTCTGTTAGCATTTCGCCATCCTTTTCAGATTTCGGATCCTGTGATCATGTGTTTTCACTGCATTCTTAAACAATTTAGGAATCCTAACAGGTTGACTGAATTTAGACTTTCTTCCATGCTTTCATGGGGATTTGATCCTGACCCAGTCTCCATCACCAACAACCGTCTTCTTTACCGCCTTTCTTACATCATACAAAACTTTCCTTTTTTCCATCTTCACTCTCTCCCTTTTTCTCCATCCCCCAATGTCTTCAACACTGTCATGCGCCATAATTCTTCTGATTTGATCCATGACGGAGTTACGAGTGTGTTGGCAATTCTGCCTTTGAACAAATGAAAGGGAGCAACACTAGTTGTGGAATGTGGCATAAATCTATACTCCTGCACCTTCAGTTTCAACACTTGTTTTAAAGTTTCCTTCAGTACTTTCACAAATCTCTCAACAACGCCATTACTCTCTGGATAATATAATGCCGCTTTCTTGTGCACAATGCTCCTTTCTTTCGGAAAAACTTCTACTACCTTGGATGTGAACTGCACTCTGTTATCAGACAAGATAGACAACGGAAAACCCTCTTGCTTAAACAATTCTTCTAGAAACTCCACCACTGCCCAAGACTCTACAGAGTTAACAATCTTGATTTCTGGCCATGGGAGAACAAATCAAGGCAGACCAACACATACCTGTCCTGAGTTTTAAGCTTAACAGGATCTAAGATGTCGATTGCAATCTCAGACCAGGGACTAAAAGCTTGTTCCCTGATAACCATGAGTTGTGCCCTGCATTTCAAAATTCTGTCGTTGTTTGAACAATCTGTACAGTCTCCAACCAGCCTCTCAATCTGCAAATCCATCCCCGACCACCAATATGACTCTCTAATTCTCTCTTTGGTTTTTGCAATACCCATATGACTAGCATGGCCATTCTTCATTAACTTGACCCCAAGATCAAAGGAGGAACTAATTTGCTTCCTCTCATGAGAAGACATTCAACAACTGACAGCTCTTCTTTAACTTGCCAATAACCCTTTATCTCTTGCTCCCAAGGACATACACCAGGGCTTTCTGCAGCACTTGATCATTATCCAAACAAACCCTCCATTCAGCCACCTGCACCTTCACTCATCTCACGAACATGGATTTCTTCTTCGAACTCCTCACCACTAAACCATTCACCCACTTCAGCTACCTCAGGCTCCGTACTGGTTAACCGGGAAAGACAATCTGCTAAAATGTTACAAGAGCCTGGCAAGTAAGTGACATTAATGGCATACTCTTGCAACACTACTACCCATTTCCTTATACTATGAGAGACAAAATCGATACCTTTCTTTGTAAACCAAAGCAAAGAACAAAGCTGCACCACGTGGGACGCAAAAAGATGCTGTGTTGCAATTAAATATCTCACAAATTAAGAATCACATATCATGGCACTATTCAATTGTGTTTCTTCCTTTATTGTTGTCTTATTTGATAATCTTAAAAACACCAGCCAATGTGTTTCGTCAAGTGAAACCTTGGACTTCCTCAAGGCAAAAATAGTGTGATACGTCGGTGTGGAGACATCCTACAGTCAAAAACTTTCCGTTCTTGTATGAACCAAAGAGCAATATCTGTTTGGTGTCAAAAAAGGTGACCACTATTCTGGTGATGTACTGATAAAGTAGATATCTCAATTGGTCATAGTAAAGCCACAATCCATGTAGTTAACAGATCCGGGACTTTTCAAGTTCCTTATGTATGTTATCAATAGGAAATAACCTATTGATGGGGAATTAGCCACCCCTCTGGGTAGACTTCAGTTGGTGTCCATGGGGTGAGAAGACCGATCGTACAGCGCTGCGTTCTCAGTGAGACGAGCCATTGCTGTGATAGTGCTTTAGGTCCATTGCCCATTTCGTTTGTCTTTCTGTTAACTCTTTTTGTAAACATTGTGTGAAGGCTTGTGATATGTCAATACTTCACACTTCTTGCCCCTTTGAAACTTCCTTAGCATGTGCACAGCCCAAAAGACACCTAAAGCCTCCTTTTCTACTACTGAATAATTACATTAAGCACCTCTTAGTGGTGGAGACACAAACAAAATAGTTCTGTCCGCACCATCCACCTTTTGGAACAAAACAGCCCCTAGACCTTTTGAGCTGGCATCTGTCATAACATAAGAAGCTCTTGTGGGATCAAAATTTCTTAAATAAGGAGCCGCAGACAAATGCTTCTTAATGGAAACAAATTCCTTCTTGCAACTTCACACCAAACAAACTTGCAACCTTTCCTGAGCAACACACTCATGCAAGAGGTCCTATCCGCACAATTTGGCACAATCTTATTGTAAAACTCAGCCATTTCCAAAACTGTCACTAGTTCTTCCGTGGTTTTAGGTGAGACAAGATTACAATTGGAGTTAGCAAGTGAGGGTTTGGGCCTTATTCCAGACGCAGACACCAGATGACCCAGGTACTCAATTTAATCAACATCAAACTTACACTTGTCTGATCTGAACGTGAGACCATCGTCCAACTACCTTTTCAACACAGTTTTCAACATACCATCATGCTCTTCAAGATCATGTCCAACAATCAGAACATCATCCTGATATAACTTGACTTCTCCAATCCCTTGTAGAATGCCCTCCATAGCTCTCTGAAAAACAAATGCAGTGGATACGAGACCAAAATGCATCCTTAAACACTTGAAGGTGCCAAAGGGAGTGGCAAACACCATAAGATCTTGAGAGAGAGGATGATATTCCAACGACAAGTCCAAGGAAGAGAAGTGCTTCGAACTCTCAAGAGAAAACAAAATCTCATTGATGTTGGGAAGGGGATAATGATCAACCACTACTGCTTAGTTAAGCTCTCTCAAGTCAATGCAGAGCCTCGCCTCTCCATTGGCCTTGCGAGCCAAGACCACTGGAGAGACCCACTCTGCTGCCTCTACCTCCTGAATCACCCCATTGCTCAATAGTTTGTCCAGTTCCGCTCTAATGCTTTTTTTTTACTAACAGGGGCACTGTTCACACTCTTGCCACTTTAGGGACAACATTCAGCCTACGTTTGATACAGTGCTAGTAACTCTTGAGACACAGCTAATTTTTAAAAACACCTGGAAATTCTTTGATCCACACGTCATCCCTTCTTAGATAGATGGCATCTCCTTCAAACACACAGAGGGGGTTTTCATTTGGATCTAAAATTAAGTGTAAGTCTCTTTCATGGAACCAACTGATCAAAGAGTCCCCTTTCATTGGTACATAACTTTTTGCCACAATGATCCTCTCTTTAAAGTCAAGGTAATTTTAGCTCCGGATTCAAAAAGCATGTTGATGGACGCGTCATTGACCATGACTTTCTCAAAAGGCCCTTCTCCAGGACAGCCCTTGACTTGAAGAATGTTAACTTCTTAAACTAACTCATTTCACACATCTATCTCCCTGTCTTTTTTTGCTTCTTTTCCTGACCTGCAACACCTTGAAACGTGGCCCTTCCTACCACAGATTCTGCAGGTAGCTTTCCGTCTTGGACAATCTTTCAAAGTAGGCAAGTGACCGACATTGCCACATCTAAAACCTTTTCTTAGAAAATTCTTGGTACCGTTAGACTTGAAAAAAATTTGTTAGGGTTGGGTTTACTTTTCGTGGATTTACAGTCCACTGCAGTAACCACGTCTGGATCACTCTTCACCACCGACTTGTCTTTGCGCATTGTATCAACACATGCTGTGGACTGTTCATGCATTTTTACAAGTGTAAGTACTTCTTGCAATGTCGGGTTATCCTTTTGCCACAAGGTATCACTATATTTATTAATGGTGCAACCCAACATAAGTTGATCTCTTTAACGCTCCTCCAACGTGGCCCCAAAATTGCACGAGAGGCTAATTTTCTCAAAATTTTTATATTCTGCTCTACTGACTATTCTTGCCTTTGCATTCTTTTCCCGAAATGGTATCTCTCAAGAACACTACTAACTTTGGGAAGATAATGCAAATCCATCTTTTTATACAAACTCATACTCATTTAAACTTGTATAATTACTTTCAGGTTGATCAGGAAGATGCTAGAATACATAATGTTCCTCACAACATAGATAGTGCATGATTTGGGAAGTTTTTCTCTCTGCGCTAAGAGAAGTTCCACACACTCTGGCATAGTGTGTGAAAATCTTTTCCATATTTGCCACGGTATTGGAGGTTCTCCTGGGGAAGATACAAAACAATGGAGGTGACGTAACGTTTTGCATTGTAAAATTCTTCAAAATAATCTATAGGAAAGTAAGGGCACAAGTACCAGAAGCATGGTGCAGGAAGTCCTTAAACTTTTTGATAGACGAGTAGAAGTGTGTTTATTTACTTGAACAGAGTAACCATGGAAACAGCTGTGCTCATCAGCATAATGACGACCACAGTGTCAAGAGATGAGCTGGAGAACTCACTTTTGGCTTGAAGAATCACAGCAAATTAACTTATGTGGATATAACAGTGATGGAATTACAAAGATGGCAGCGCTCACTTTCGCAAAGAAATGTTCCCTTGACAGGTACATTGGAGGCCGCTGGAATCACCTCTACTTACAGACAAAAGCTGAGCGCATCAGCAATGATGGCTTTCTGAAGCAGCATTCCTCGTGTGCATGGTCTGCAAAGCTGTGAGCGTTGCCACAGACGACCATGGAAGAAGTAGTGTTCCACCGTGCAGAAATCTCCCTTTACTTCAGTGAGAGTCTGTGCGCATCAGCGCTGAAGGTTTCCGATGAGGAGTTGTGTGCGTCAGCGCTGAAGGTCTTCGCCAGGCAACAACTGCCAATAAATCAGCCTGACCTTAAGATGGCCACTGCGAACTGTTGCGTGCTGTATGTTGATGTTCGACATGGCAGTGGCTTGGCAGAAAAGAGTCTCAGCTGTTGAAGGCCGTTGTCAGAGCGTGCGGTCACACTGGATGATTTTCAATGGCTCTTGCCGGAGTCCAAAGTGCCTCTTGACTGCTCACGCTGCCTCCTAAATGCTCGCACTGCTTTCTAATTGCGCTCACCTGATATATGGAAGATGTTTCACTTGAGGTAAGACTTAGTCTTTTTTGATAGTCAAATTCTTTGATCCACACTTTTGATCCAGGGTTGAAGGATAAGCTTTATCTGTTTGTTTTAGCTGTTGTTGTGTTGTGGTCCCTTCCTCGCTATCCTCTCGTTGCCAAATGTGGAAGTGGGTCCTTGATGGTGAATAAAGAGACTGCATCCAGGATGATGATTAAGGAGATTTATTAAGATATACATCTCAGAGACCTCACCCACTCTTGAGTCTCGTTCCAACTGATTTTCCCAACACTCTCGATTTCAACCCCAGCAACCACCCACATTGTGATGCTTGACATCATTATTCGGAAACCAATAGTAATAGAACAGGTGTAAAACACCACAAGGGGCTCCTAGATGGAGTAATTTATGCTTCAAAGTATCCAAACGAGAGGAAAGGGAATGACTTCTCTAGACAAAAATCAGATGTTGTAGTCTCTCTAAAATGCTATACACAAAAGTAAATTGAGTCCATAGGTTCTGGACCTAGGAGAAACGGAAGAATGTGGTGACTCGCATTGATATGTAATTTTGGTCTAACTGGACTGAAAAGGTTGTATATTCTGTAGGCAATATGCAATAGCCCTTGGGTGCCGAAGGTTACAGCTCATAAGCTAGCATTCATAGAGGCAGATCTTGCTGCTGTTTGGGAATAACTTTATGAAAGAGATGAAGACTACAGCAAAGTGCCATTTTCTCTGGACTGACGCTGCTGGTATTTTAACTCTGACACTGGGTCATTCTAAACAGGTCCCACTGCATGTGCTCTGGCCTTTAAAGTTTTCACAGAATTTGTTAAATCCTAATTGGCAATAAAAACTTTTATTAAAGGCCTTATTTATTGGTGTGGAAATACACTCAAGGCATGAAAAGTTAAATGTCACCTGTGGACTACAGTACAAATTGTGCCATCCACTAGCGTAACAAAGTAAAACATGGCTACAAGGCATTAACAAGGCAACTAACCAACAGCACTCCATTCACACTTCATGAGATAAAATAATGTTTTGGATACCACTCAGTCAGGCATTTGCTCCCCAATGGCATGGAGGCAGTTCAATCTATTCTAATTTACCTCCAACTTATTAGAGACCAATGCAATTCATCTGCCTGGCCCTACTGGATCTTTCATCTGCTTTCGATGCAGTCGCTCGTGAGGTTTTTACTTGGTGACTAGCTGAAGTGTTATTTTTACAGGTTTGCATTCAGGTTTGAAGGCTACCACAGTCTGGCAGCATATGCAGGCCTGCAGTCATGTTTTAATTGCCAGTTAGTGAAAGGCACAATAAGTGCTGCAGTCCACAGGTGACATTTAGTTTCCATCCCATTAGTATATTTCCCGGCCCCACTGGAAATAGGCCAACTAAGAATTAGTCATGTTTTAGAGACAACAACACATATACTGGGGGCTGAGCGACAGTACCTAAGGATGCAGAGTTCCACAACAAGCAGCAACAAGTCTATAAAAAATGAGGTGAAAAAGTGATGTACTTTTTTAAATAAACGGGAAATTTTTTTAATAGAAGCAAATCAATATCTAACTAAAAAGAAGCTACTGTTATAGCCAAAACTGGATCCAAGAAAAGTGAGGTTAGTCATGTAGCAAGTACACCACGGCCCCCAATTCTAAACCTAATCTTTTTTAATCTGTTTTTAAATCTGTTTAATTAGATTTGAAAAAATGATAACATTATTACAATGTTCATACTAAAGCTAACAATAATTAAATACATTTAAATAATTTAAAGCAGATTAAACAAATTTATATTTTATTACATTAAGTTTTAAGACAGCATTAAATAAAAAGAAATTAGAAATAATATTCTGACCCCAATCCTAACTAAAGTCTTACATTCTATTAAATACATTTATTTGTAAGTTAATTGCAAACTAGATTTTGAATAACTATTAAAGAGAGTTTTTTAATTATATTCCTAGCAGTGTCCTAACAGACATTTGCATTATCAAATGTGACAATGTAATACAGTGCTTTAAACAGCCAGCCTTGCTACAGTGAAAATAACATTCAGGGCTTTTTCCTTCCTAGGACATTTTAACATTCAAATTGTACATGTCCTACTTTTAAATACCATGTCCCTTGTCTTATGGCAGTCAGGCCTACTCAGGAGCAATGTATACATTTTTAAAAAGAAGAATCCAATTTAATGAAGCGGAGATATAATTTTAGACTTTGTAAGTGAAAATATTGCCTGAAATCGCAAAGCACCAATCAAGATTATCTGGTTGCGCTAGACCGGGTCCAAGTAAAACATTAATGCTGACCACAAGCTACCAGTCCATTGCAAGAACCAGGTTTGCCCCGGTTGGAAGTTTACCTTCTGACTTAGAACATTTTAAAAAAAAGTCCTCATGGACCGACCTTTGGCGAGTCAGGCTGCAGGCTGACTTAAATGGAGGATTTGATGATGGCCATCTGATAAACTGTAGGTACTCAGTGAGAGCCTTGATACTGGTGAAAAAGTTGGTGCAGCTGCTGTTGATGACAGGAAGTTCTGAGCAGGGGGGAAGTCTGCAATCTGTTCACAGGAAGGTCAAGGCAGAGGTCAGTGATATTCCACTTCGTACTCAATGAAGACCCTCTGCATTTGGACTTAGACACTTTTCTGTGAGCAGAAATCCTTTCAGTGGAGGAAACAGGGGCCAATGGGACCGCACTACAAGGTTCCTGCATGGCATGGACTCAAAAGTCCATTCTGTGCAGGAACCTATGTGCATGCACACAGGGGGGCCCATGTTATGCCCCCCTCTGTGCATCCAAATGCTGTTGGGCCCACCTGTGTTTCCTCTACTTCAAGCTTTACATGGAGGAAAAACTTCCATGTAAACCCTGGAGGAAAGGAAACTTGTAATATGCTTGGCTGGAGAGCGGCGGTCCTGCTAAGCATATTGTGGCTCCTGACCACCGCTCCAACGCCAGGGCGGTCCAACTCTTCAACTCCTAAAGGGCGGTTTGATCGCCGGTGAGTCGGTGGCTGGATCTGCCACTGCCTCACCACTACGAGTCCGGTGGTCCTCAGACCGCCAGACTCGTAATCGGGCCCTAAGTGTCCAGTTTTGCAGGTTGTAGGGTCAGAGAAGTATTTTCCAACACCAGCCAATGATCCAGGACCTTGTAGGCACCACTTTGGGGTTAGGACTCTCTCTTCCAGAAGCCATCAGTCGGGTGCAGGGCGAATCCAGTCGGAACTGGTCAGCTGGGCTCTTAGAAAAAGTAGGTTTTTTGCAGCTTTTGTGGCCCTGTAGCTTATTGTTATTTTTAACATAGTGCATGTGAATCATCCAGGAAGGGGTATCTCGGTGCGATAACAGGACAGAGGCAAAAGAGACATCAATATTAAAATAGAGCAGTCTTCTGAAGTTTCCTAAATTGAAATCAATACAAGATCGAATCTGAAGAGGCAACTTATTTTGGTAGAAAGAAGCTAAGTATGAGAACAACCTGCCCCCTGAACGAGACTTTCTGATCCTTGGAACCGTGAGCAGAGCTTTTTCACTAGAGGTTAAGGGTCTTTGAGGGTGCTAATGAGAAATTGTGGAAGATAAGTAGCTAGAACCTTTCCCATTTAGAGCTTTGTCGGTTAGACAGCAGATCCAAAGAATTCTTCGGTTTCGTACCAGTAACCAGTATAATGCATGCAAAAGAGGGGAGGAAGTGGCACCAGATAGAAGATTACAGATGAGATGAGCAGCGGTATTCTGAACCATATGTAATTTTGATAGCAATATCTCGTTCACTGAGGGCATTCCCATAGTCCAATCGTCTGATGATAAGAGCCTGGACCAAAGTTTTCCTCACTGTAAATAGAAGGAAAGGAAAGGCTCTTCTCAGCAAACGCATCATATGAATGCAAGAACCTATAATGGACGACACCTGTACTTTTATGCTAAGGGATTGGTCAAGCCGGACTCCCAAGTTTATGACTCCCTTTTTGGGTGTTGGAGCTATGCCAAGTTCTGGAGGTCACCAATCAGGATTTCAAAGCTTTTGGGCCTTCCCAGACAACACGCTTAAAAGGGGGTCAGCCAATTGACCCCTGGAGTCCACTTATCAGTCCGTGGAACAAGTGAGAGCATGTCCAGCCTTTGGAGTTTCACTTCACAGGTTCAGCAGCAGGTGCAGCCCTTCTGTATTCAATGATCCAGATGTGTCCCAAAGAAGGTATCCAGGGATACCATATTTAAGCCTGGCACTAGCTAGTTGGTGGAGGAACCTCCTTGAGCCATAGTATAGACATTCCCAGGGGCAACCTTTCCCACTTTCACATTACTTCCAAGTGGCTTTGGCCTTGGGTGATCCCACAGTACACTGCTCTCCAAAATCCAACATGGTAGAGATTTTCTTCCGCTGGGCAGAGCTTTGGGCACAATCCACGGAGCCCTGGGCACACTGGTTTGAAGGGAGAAACTCTCCTTGCAAACCAGTTCTGAAACTGTTTTTCCCCCACTGGGATTGGTGCAATCTTCACTACTTGGACAATGGAAAAGGCAGTCATAGGAGTGAGTTACATCTGCCTGTGACAGGGGGTGGCCTTTCGAAGCTTATGCAGCTAGTGAGTACCTCCCCCAGGCCATCCTGACAGGAGGAGGTCACACCTCCTCCCACACAAGGCCCATTTGTTCCATATGCTGAGAGCCATTCACACCTCCTTGCAGGAGACCAGAAGGCAGCCAGGTGACAGTTGCTGATTACCTCTCAAAAGGCTACCAGGGGCTTTAGTCAGTGAAATTGTGACTTTTTAAGTCATTATTTCTGAAATAGAGAAAATTCGACTTTGACATTAAGTTGGATTTTATTTAACTATAAAAATGAGCGTTAGAAGACTTTCCCTAGCTAGTTCCAATTTGAAGTTTGTTGTATTAAGTTTAATCAAATAATACAGGGTTTTCTATGGAACAGCCAGCCTTGCTTCAGGTAAACGAGGCCAACATTAGGGTTGACTTATTACTATTTAAAAGGAAGAATTAGACCTGTTAAAGGGGTGATTTGATTTTAACAGGTTGAAAGGGCAGTTTTAGCACTGCCCAGCTTGGCTATTGTGGCAGGCCTTGAATCATGTTTTACATGGTTACGTTAGTAGTGGCACAATAATAGGTGCCGCATTCCACTAGTGACATTTAACATACCAGCCCTGGGTACAGAGGTTCCCATAGAATAAGGACCTATATGCAAGTTAAATGTGCCCAGCAGGAATTTTGACCAATCAAACACGTTTTTATGATCAGAGCACATGCACTGGGGCCCGGTTAGCAGAGTTCCAGTAAAGGGAGTCCAAAAATCAGCTGCACCAGTCCATACAAGCATTGGCAATGCCAATGGATCTTGCCTTTAAGAGATCTATTGGCTTTGTCAATATTTGTTAACCGTATTACACAGCAGTGCAGCTGCTGTGCAACATGGCTAAAAGTAAAGAAAATGAAAGTGGTACGACTCAGTTAACACTTGCCAAGTCATAGTGCTTTTAGTTTTTTTTTTTTTCAGCCATGTTGCAGAGTGGCAACGCTGTAATGCAACATGGTTATAAAATATTGACAAAGCCAATAGATTTTGTAAGGACGAGAGTTATTGGCTTTCCCAATGCTCGTTTAGCAGAATACCGACATTCCTTGCCTAGGAGACACCATAGTCCAGTTTATTGACAGCTACCATTCGGAGTTTGCTACCTGTTAGATGTGCAGAATTACTATTAAAGAACGTTTTAAGAATTGGGTCATTTTACCCAACCCACGCCGTATGGGCTCAGCAAATGCATGTATCTCATCATGTACGGGGTGTCTTCAGCCTGATAATATATTTTTTTTCTGTGAATGTGCACCCTACGTTGGCATCAACCATGGGATATTGACAGATGTCACGAATTCAAACCCCATTAAAAAAAGATATGCAATTTTACCTATGGCCTGTTTACATTAATGAGTTACTTTGCGAATATGCACTCCCTGGGTACTATTATAGACCTTGTGAGTCAGTGCTGAGGACTGACAGATGACCCTGCACTGGGGGACTGAACTATGGACAGCATGAAATCAAAGTGCTGCTGGTCCAGTCTGCTGGAAGGGCCATATCTACCCTGTCAACCCAGCACCAGTTAAGCCAGACACGTGACGTCGCATTCGACTCCTTTTCTACCCTAAAGCGAAGATTGCCCAATACACAGGTTTTTAAGAAGGTCTAAATGTGAGCACCACTAGAATCCCTCAGCCTTGATGGTTTAGAACCCACAGCTGCCCACGATGATAACAAGCAGGAAGAGCAGGGCAGCACACAGCCCATGCTTGGAGTCTGCACTGACAGCCAGAGCCAGGAGAGATGGCAAGACAGCAAGTGAAACAGAAGACAGAGTACCAAGCAGAAGTCAAATTTACACTGAAATAGAGCTCTTTATTCTGTGACGTAAAAACAACCATAGGCAGGAAATCAGCATAGTATCGAGCGCTTTCAGCGTGCAGGTAGGAGCTATAAAGAAAGCTGTCTGCAAGCAACCTGTGCGCGTATGGAGGTGGCGTGGAGATTAGCGAAACATGAGATGGACCACGAGGAGGGAAGAAATAGTATCTCAATTACCCCGGAAGCATCGGACAGGCAGCCATTGAGCTGAATACATCTGTGCTTTGTCCGTACTCTGCACTTGGTCCATGATCCACGGAAGTGACGTTTGGCCTGCCCTGCCAATTAAGAAAGCTTCAAGTAGGAGTGCCACTGCAGCCAACAAATGGTAAGAAATGGGCGGGCTCAAAGATATGTTTGTAAACAATAATGTCAGGCAAGTGAGCACATGAGCCAGATGGACTTGCAGGCTCAACCCTAAAAATAGTGGTGAGCATGCAAAAGAGGAATTTTCTTACACAATCGGTTTTTCAATTTACATATCAACATCCATCAACTAGATATCTTCAGTTGGAGACAAAAGGTGGAGGGGCTGGCTTTATATGAATTTATTCAGAACTGGTCACTAAGAGGTTACCATGCCTTTCCTCCTACTGTGATCACTTGCTAATGTCGCCACCAAGTTTGATGGCAATATATTTCGCTAGTATGATAATGACTCTGCTTGGCATTCCACAGTCTGGTTCGCTCCTATAACTGTCAGTCACCCAAAACCCCTTTTCCTCAATCACTTTGCTTCTGACAAACATTTTGTGGGCAACCTCAACCTCAAATTTTGACTGTGTTCCAGATTTTGGAGCTCCTGGCTTTAAGAATTGTGGGTCTTCCTTAAGAATCTTTGGGATTCTGGAATAAACATTCAAACTCAATCGCAGTCCAGGGACCCTGGGAAATACTCCAACACACCAAAACCTGATTTAGGAAAATCTAGTTGGCCAGTAGCCATACCCTCTTTGTGACTAAAATTAGTTTTCCATTTAAATGGATTAAATAAACTCCTAGTAGGAACAACAGTGAATCCTGCCTCTCCCCGCTTCTTACTGATTACTGTGAGAAAGTGCCATCTGTCCTGCATTGGTATGCCCCCTCTTTTTTCTGACTGCTGATGTGCTTTGACTGAGTGTGCCCTGGGCTCCTGCCAACCAGGTACCCAGGGCCTGTGTTCTTTCCCTAAAAATGTGCTGAAACTAAAACCCAATTGGCATCTCTGGCCACCAGTCAGCCCCTAGTAAATGGTACCCTAGGTACCCAGGGCTTGGTGACCAGAGAAGACCCCTAAGGACTGCAGCACTTATTGTGCCACCCTTAGGGGCCCTGTACCCTGGCACCCTCACACTGCTGTTGCAGGCTGAGTGCCTAAGTACAGAACTAAACAAAGAGTCGACATGGCACACATCCCTCTGTGCCATGCCCACAAACCCACTGCCCTGACATACATCAGTCACCCCTCTAGCTGGGTGCCCTATGCCAGTGGTGTGGGCATAAGTGCAAGAGCCCTGTGCCCCTACAGTGCCCTGGGCCATTCCTGGGCACTGTAAGTGCAGTGATGCCATTAAGAGTATATGGTGCTGGGAGGTCGACATTATGAACTCCACAGCACCATAATGGCTACACTGAAGACTGACAAGTTTGGCATCAAACTTCTCAGCACATTCAACTCACACTGATGACAGTGTGGGGTTTAATGAAAAATGCACCACAGAGGGCATCTTAGAGATGCCCCCTGAAACCTAACCACAATCCACGTCTGGACTGAGAGGCTGCCTAGGCAGCCACACAGCAGACATGTTGCTGGACCCCCGGGTGAAGAGCCCCCTGCTCTCCTGGACCTGCAACAATGCACCTCCTGGGCGAGTTGCTAGGTCTCCTCCCCAGAATGGGCAGGGGGAAGCTTTAAAGGCCTGCAGCCTCTGTGAGCTTCTCTAGACCATTTGCTGTACCCAGCAACTGGTCCCCACCAGTCCTGACCCCCACTTTGGCGGGAAGACTGGTGGGAATAACGATGTCAGGAAGGTGGGTGTGCCAGCCTGTGTCAACACCACCCCTCAGGTAGGGGAGACGAGGTGAAGCACGACCCTTTGCTCCGGCCATCTTGAAGATGGGGAGCCCTGTCCAATCACAGCTAGGCTCCCGCCCCCCTCCCACAGGAGAGGAGCAGGCTAGTGGGTGTACCCACCCCAGGACAGGGACCTATTGGTCCCTGCACTTGCCCTACCTGTAACGCCCCTAAATTTAGTATTTAGGGGCACCCTGAACCTTCCTTCCTCAGATCCCAATAGGAAAAGAAGAAAGAAGATCAAGAGGAAGAAGACCCGCCGCTGCTAACAGCAGGACGACACCCACTGAATTGGCCCCAGCCCTACCGGCCTGTCGATCCTGGAACCTGCTCCTACTTAATCCCGGCGATTCCTGCGGACAGCAACCTTGGGACACCCGGAGGACCTGCCTGCCTTGACCCTCTTAAAGACTGGGATTCCCATAAGCAGAGGCTCTGCTTCAACAACCAACCCATGGTGCCAGCCAGGCAGCTCAAGACCAGCCCACTCTGCACCCGCCAAGCCCGGCCCGTGCCAGAGTGATCCAAGACCACGAGGACGTCCCCCCGGTGACTGGGACCCGAGGTCCAGTGCCCAAAGACCCTCCTCGACGAACCAGATGACGCCTGCAGCCTTAAAACCAGGGACCCCTCCAACCGCGACCAGCCGAGGGTAAGATTTCCCGACACCAAAGACACCCCTGCACCTGGCGCCCCGCGACCTCCTTTGCCTCCCTTTGGGGTACCTACCTCTTCTCCAGGATCCCAACTTACCTCTCGAAGTGGTGGTCGCACCTGAAGAATCACCGTCCCCGATTTTGCAGCCTTTGTTCCCTTTTTACCTTTCCCCATGAATAACATTGAGCGCCTGACGGCTCAAAAGCACCCTGCACCCAGCCGCCCGAGTGCCCCTGGCAGTGCAACCTGTACCCTATTCTACTTCCCCATTTGCTCTAAGCAAGTGACCAGGAGCCCAGCTCCCAGAGCCGCGTGGCCTGCTAGCCAGCAGCCACCAACCGGAGGCCCCCTGCCCCTCATTGGATAACATTGGGCCTCACTACCTCTGCACCCGGCTGCCCCTGCGCCGCTGAGGGTGAACCAACTGTACCTACCTGACCCTGGGGGACTTTTGAGTCTATGCCCAGAACCTTAACTTCACCAGCCGAGTACTCACCTGGAAACCGGTAACTCACTTACCTGCCATTGAATAACATTGACTGGTTTGACTCAAAAAATCTTCTGTCTACTTTTGAAAACTTTTTTCACATAAAAACATCCGAATTCCGAATTCCGAAGTACTCACCTGTGATCAGGAGAGAAGCCAGTACTGTACCTTGTAGCCCAGTACTGAACTGAAAAAGCAATCCTTATCGAGTTTACTTGTAACTTGTATTTTCTCCATAGGAATCCATTGTCTGCTTTTCTATGAAATTTCTTCTGTGTCTACTTTTAAAAACTAGAAATATTCTTTAAAAATCATACGAAATACTGAAACGAAATTACTTACCTGTTTTAAGTTGAGACCCCAGTGCTGGACTCTGGAGCCCAGTACTGGATTACAAAAGTAACAAGATCGTACTTTACCTGCAACCTGAATTTTCTCCTATTGGATAATATTGCCAGATTTCTGTTGAAAAGTTTCTAAGTATGGACTGTTAAAATAGCTTTATATTTCTGAAAAATCACTGCAATACCAAAAACGTTTTTACTAAATTGTTTTCAGCTTAGACCCCAGGACTGACTCTAGGATCCAGTCCTGGAACTACCAAAGTAATCCACAAAATAATCCACTGTGTTTATATAGGAAAACCCATTGAGTTCAATGCTAAAATTGAGTGTAGAATTGTGTTGCCTACTGCAACCCCTGTACCTATTGTGTTTACAAAGTTTATTGCCTTTCTGCAAAGTACTCATCTGAGACCTCTCATATGGAGACCAGTATATTTTGATACCTGTTGGTTCTAGAAAATAAAACCCCTATATCTTTGATATAAAAACAATTTGCCTAGAGTTCAGTCTTTGAATGTGTGAAACCTTTTGCTGACTGAGTGTGTACAACAAATGCTTTACACTGTCCTCTGGTACTACCTTACTGCTCGACCAAGCTACCACTTTAGAGAGTAAGGTCACACCAGGCTTTAACCTCTGTTATACCTCTGGGGTTTGTGGACTCTATACACACTGTACCTTGTTCTGGTCCAGTATATATAGATCCACTTCCTCACAATTACCTGCTCTATTCACCTTTTGTGTCTTCTGCCTGGTTCCAGCTTCTCTTGCTTTATGCTGATTCCACTGTCTCCAGCCACCTGGTTTGGCTTGTATTTATTTTTGGGTCCTGGGTTTAGTTTGCTTCTGATTCCTGTAGTGATGCAGCTAGATTTTGTTACTCAATATCTGCATTTCATTTAGAAGCACCGTATTCTCGACTGTATAAGATGCTTATTCTCTTTAGGTACTAGAATGTGCAGTTAGTCTAGTCTAAATATCATCTCTGGCCTCTCAATCTCAGACTCCACCCCTACCCCCCATTGGAACCGACAGAAGCAAGTACAAGGCCGAGCCCAGACATCTAAGGCTAGCGATACGTAAGGGCCACACCAATTAATCCCATACACTTACACAACACCACACCGTGAAATGAAAATACAATTATTTTCACCGAGAGACACTCCAGCAGCTCACCAACATCTTCCCCAATTCATCCCCAAAGTTAGTAGTTCTTCATCGGCAGTTCCGAAACCAATGAATTTAAAAAGGGAACCCATACATCAAATATCATATGTGATAGCACAAAAATGTGAATGTGAGGAAAAAACATCAATCCACGATCATGGGAAACACACCCTGCCAGGTTCCAGCACGAGTACTAACACGGAAACAGAACTAGGCACAAGGGTAGCACCCAGAATATTTTACTGTGCCAAATTTAATGTGTTTGATATCCAGTAATGTTGCAAATTCTGTTATCTACAGTCATTTTTCAACTTCCTGCAGACGCTTGTCGATATATTATAACTGTATTATATCAAATTGTATCATGAAATGCTAAATCCCAATAAAAATTTTAGACAAAAAACATAAAAAAGGCTAGATCAAAATATACGATAGACCAGATAACATCCTTTCTCAAGCGGAGGTTTCATCGAGGATTTGTGAATATGTGTTATATTTTCTATTTTCAGTTTAGTGGGGTTATAGTTTTTTACAAGGTACTAAGGGTTACTGGAATATGACATACAGGAACAGGGCAGGACTGGGAACCCAACGCAGCCCTGTCAATTTTATCAGACCAACCCTTGTGGAATGGCTGCCTGACCTGGAAGGGCTGGAGACACTTGCTTGTTGCTACTGTTACTGGGGTCCGATATTGCATCACTGCTGCAAAACCAGCACCAAGTAACAAAACAGGCCCCACCACTGCAAAACTGGCCTCCACCCTTCCAGCCACCTGGGGAAATGCCTGATGCCCAGTACGGCCAGTCCAGCCCATGCAGGAATGATATATATCCTATCAGTGATTATCTTTTATTCCGCTCACTTTCTCTTATGGCATTTCATCTTGGCGGACTCAATAAGGGTGATTGTCTAAAATGTTACAGTGGTCCCTATTTTGGAAGGAAAAAGGGACAACCACAATAATCATACGCTTCAATAGATCGTATGTCTTTCGTCCAGCCGGACAAGAATTTATTTTTATATAAGTTCAGTTGATTGTGATTCAAAACATTAAATGACAAGTGGGCACAGCCGTGACCCACAGAACACAAGACAAACCAACGAAAAACAGAATGGCCAAAGGCAGGGTATAAGATGTGTCTGTTTGTTTGTAATCACTATGACAGACTTAAATATCCATTTTCACACCATTGATCATTACAATATTATAAAATCATATTGCATATGGTGCTTTTAGTGTCGACGATGTTTCAATGCTATTCACAACAATATAAAGCATCATCTTCAGGACAAGGGATAGTTCATTGTTGTCTTAAGCTTATTCACATATTTTGCGTCTGGACCTCAACTGTGGACAACTGAGGCGGAAGCTGACCGATGCAGAGATATAACTTTCCAGATCTTTTATTGAAAACTAGTGACTCGCTTTGTCTATAGGCTTCTATGAGTGTTGCGAGTGTAAAAGGAGCCTCTGGTTTTACCATAAAATACAGGTTTTCTTAACTTGTGAATATTATCACAATTCTGTTTCTTTCTTTTAAACATTTTTCCCAAGCAACTGTCTGAGCTGAACCATAATCTTAAACGGGTCAAATCCATATCTGAGATGTTGCAGGTGTTATTTTTGCTCGACTGGCGGTGTTCAGATTCAAATTCAAGAATCAGTTTATTAAAGACCATAAGGTCGTCTTACATACTAAACATACTAACAACAAAGTTAAAAACACAATTGCATAAAAACATAGACACAAGAAAATAAATACATTTTAAAAATAAACGCAGTATTTTTTAGATTCTTTAAGAATGGCCCTATTGCATATGCCACATCAAAAAAGTGAATTATGGGGGATTTTTGGGGGAGGTGCGTTTGCTCTATGGCTTCCTGTTTCACTGTGGTTGTACATAATCAAAATTTATTTATTAGAACCTTTCCCACCTAAGCAACAGCAGCAATTCCTATTATTTATTTATTTATATCCTTAATTGTCTAAACACTTGAGCAGTGCTTAATTTGAGCCGGTTGTTGCCATTAGAGGCTACCAGCACTTATTTTTCTGCATTGAGAGTACAAGTGGGAAAGACACAAATGGGAAAGAAAAAGGAAGAGAAAGGACAGACAACCTATCATCAACAAAGGAAGCAGGAACCTGCAAGAGTGAGATAAACGGAACAGGGTTGTGGAGAGCGAGTGGATTAAAGAGCCCTGAGGTGGACTCACTATGGAGCCATGGTATTTGGCACGCCAGCATTTAATTGCACTGCCCGCAGGCTTCTGAGCAGCACCTTGGGCATGACACTCATTATATTACAAATTAAACACTGTGATGGAGTAGACGTGGGACGTGGGATGGAAGCTGTTAGAAATGGGATTTTTAGTAGGCTAGGGCGTAGGCCAAAGCCAGGCACCACTCTAGTCAGGATAAGGGAGTTACACGTCTAAAATAACCCCTGCTCACCCCCTTGGTAGCTTGGCACGAGCAGCCAGGCTTATCTTAGAGGCAGTGTGTAAAGCATTTGCACATAACCAACAGTAAGACAGTGTACGCACCACAAAAGGACTCCACACCAGTTTAGAAAAGCACAATTCATAAAAATCACGTTACAAAAGTCCCTAAGCATTATTAAAAACAGATGCACATCATGCTATATCACAATTGATTTCCGTACTGAAAAAAACATTTTAAAAAAAGGCAGTAATAGAGGCAATAGTAAATTCATTATCAAGATATTGTAATGCCAGAAATGCTGGGCGGCATTGTCTCGGTCCCTGTTGTTTTAGCACTGGCATAATCCATCTTTTTCTGGGGATACAATAAAATGTACAAAAAAACAGGATATGTATGGACGATTTTAGAGAAACGTCGTCACAAGGGCATTTACATAAAATTCTAGACCAGTCATTACATTCAGGGAAACTTAGCATTCTGTAAATAATATTCAGGCTAAAGGGCATTAACAGAAATCTCTCATAGTCACTGGGGCCTAACAAAACATGTGGCTGAATGTGTTCAAATGCTAGGGTAAGATGGTGTGACTGCACCGTTGGTTTATTCATTTCGGACATAGATCTCTTTTCATTCAGGTACCTCATACAACTAAGCTTTAAATAATTTCTGGACAAATTACATATAGTGTATGGGTCCTTATAATATTCTTGATGTCCTAAGCACTCTAATTTTTTTGAACATATTCCAGCCATCTGATGTGTTTTACACCATCCAACCCCAAAGCATCTTTTAAAATTACTATAAAATACTATACTTAAAAAGTTCACAGTTCAAAAATATGTTGATTAAAAAGAGTTCCTTGTGTGGATAGCTCTGTCCGGGCTTCCACGGATTCGTGAGCACACAAATATAAAAACAGTTCTGGTTGACCGCGGGGTCGCAGGCCAACTACGGTGTCGGGAAGGCCAGTACACAGTACCTTTCAGAGATGCAGGGCGGTGGGGCCCTTGAAGTCACTCGTGTTGCAGGCTGAGCTACTTTCTGATGGGATCCGAAGAGCTGGTGCCATCAGGCGTCCGGTGCCACGTTGTGAAGCGCAGCGGTGCGGCGTGCGGTGCCCCCCAGGCTGCAGTGTGAGCAGCGGCTCAGTGGGGGCGTCAGATGGCGTTGTCGGTGAGACCAGGGTCCTGGTGCGAGATGGAGGCGGTGCTCGTCACGGTGCTAGCAGGTCATGGTGCAAGCAGCAGTGTTGTTGTTGCAGAGGCGCTGTCGTCAGCTGACGAACTAGAGTCGGTGGGCCAAGGCTGCAGTGTTAGATGAGGGCGGTGTGTCATGTAACTTACGAGCGGTGCCCCAGAACCACGGTGAAAGCAGCAGTGTCAATTTTGGCAGGAAGTGGCAGCGTCAGGAAGGCCACTGCGTCGTAATGTAGCGAGACGGTGCAGAGTGCGGGCCTACAGGTCGTGGTGCGAGCAGCAGCTCGGTGATGGCGTCAGCAGGCATCCTTGGTGAGACCAGGGTCGCGGTGTGGCGTGGCTGCGGCGCCTTCTGCGGTGCCAAAGCTTTGGTGTGAAGCAAGGGGGTGCGGAGTGCGGTGCCCACAGGTCGCGGTGCGAGCAGTGTCTCAGTGATGGCATCAGCAGGCGTCGTCAGTGAGACCAGGGTCGTGGTGCGGCGTTGTGGCGGTGCCCTCTGCAGTGCCTTCAGGACAAGGGTTCAGCAGGGTCGTCGTAGACGTCGTCGAGTGAAGTTCTTCAGGTTGTAGCACAAAACACACAGTCCCCAGTGCTGCGGGTCGAAGAACCTGAAGTCTTTGCTGTTCCTGAGACTTCGTGAACAGAGGGCAAGCTCTACCTCAAGCCCTTGGAGAGTCTCACCAATTCGGTTGCAGAAAGTACTGTCCAGGCCTTTCACTGCCCAAGACAGAAGCAGCCCCTGCAGGTCAGCCCAGCAAAGCACGCAGCAAAGAGGATGTTCCTTTTAGCAGCTTCCCCGGCTCTACTTCTTGGCAGTCTTTTTGTTCTAGATGAGTTCTAAAGTTTAGGGGTCTGGGCCCCAGTATTTGTACCCAAAAATCCTTTGATCTGCCAGGCAGAGGGTGTCGGTGTCCGGCCAGAACCAGTCGGACCTTCTCTGGCGTGAATTCCTGGCAGGAGGTGGAGACGGCTTTGTCAGAGGCAGACCAGTCCTTTGAGGTGCAAGGAAATCTCCTCCTCTCCCCATCGTAATCCAGGTCTATTTAGCCCTTTCCTGACCTACCTATACTATCGGGAGCCACCCTGCTTCCTAGCCATCTGTCGTAATAAAACCAGACAGGCAATCCACATTCCAGCAAAGGCATAATGGGATGACCGAGCAAAATAATACCCACTTTCTAAAAGTGGCCTCCATGAACTCAGAAAGGCTGTATCTTTAGATGCTGAGTTCAGGCATACCAAACTTCATTCACTTATAACTTTTTCAGGCTACGTACGTGGGTGGCACAATCCGTGCTGCACGCCCACGAGTAGTGGTTTACTAACAAGCCCCGGCACCCGCAGTGCCCTTTACTGGGGACTGACAAGTAAGTAACACATCCAATCATAACACAATTTACCACAGGAGCACCAGTGCTTTACCACTGATCAGCAGTGCGAAAAGTTCGCAGAAACGTTATACCAGCAAAAACAGAGTCAAAACCGGGAGGGCAGAAAGCAAAAACTCAGGGGAAACACGCCAAAAAATGCCAAGTCTAACAGAAGGGAAACTTGCTTTTACCTCCCAAGAGGCTCTGAACAGATTTATTGCAGTATTTAAATCAAATCACATTGTCTGGACTCCTCAGAAGTCAAGGCTCAGAATTTGGGTTTAGATACTTTCCGGAGTCCTATTATATTCTCAATGGTGTGCAAAAGATGTCCTCTCACTACAATATTTTGCTTTCTTGAACCCTGGGCGCCATTTAATTTGCTATTTAGTGCTTCTTTCATGCAGCAGCTGGCAACTTGTAATGTCATATTGTCAGGGAGACTGTTATGGTATCTCAAAGATTGAAGCAAAGCTGTATATTGCCAATATGTTAATTCTATGTATCACATGCACCATTGAGGACTTTGGGACGGTCAACATATGTTTGCAGTAACATTTCTCCAATTGATCTCAGAGATTTGTCCCATTGAGACACAAAATCTCTGACCTGATAGGACCTCCTGCTGAACAATAGCTTTATATACTACTAGCAGCCCGTCCTGACGTTGTCCGGGTATGAATTGCTGCCGGGCAGTAGTATATTGTTTTGTAGGATTTCATTTTGATAGCATTTCTTATCTGTGACAGGCCTGTGAAACGCTCCGATTCACAGTGCACTGCTGATGCACTTAAGAGTGCGCGTTGAGTAGTGTGTCAACTCGAGTTTCCCTACTTTATTTTTCCTTGCAATATTATATAGCGCGAACTCGACAACATGGCATGAGCACAATTTACATTACAGAAGAACACATTCATTTGTGGTAGGCACGGGGAGACAAAGCGATTTGCCTAGAATCACAGGATGTTGAGCTGATGCAGAGATTCGAACGTAGCTCCCCAGCTCTAAAGTTCGCAATTCTAGAACTTGTGACGGGAGGTGTGTCTAAAAGTGTATGTCGGTGATGGCCATCAATGAGAGACACCTGTGCATTTTTCAAATGGGTGGTAAAAAAATATGAGTATGTTGCTGGAATTGTGGGCCGCCGTGCCACCAATGTACTTACCGGGGGAGGGTAAACACCCATTATTACGCAACTTTCTTTCCGCACACCATCACTCCGCATACTTTCATTACGAAAGTACCATGACTCCGCAATGCCATTATAATGCATGGCATTACATTTTATATGCTTTTACCACGCATACATTTACAACGAAATTCGTTGTAAATGCATGAATGGTAAAAGCATGTTGTTTTAATGTTTGGATAAGGTAAGTATGGGTACAGGGTTATATGTTTTGGGGTACTGAGGTTCAGATATAGTTTTGGGTTATGGGGTACAGGGGTAGTTTTAGGGTTTAGGGCTAGGTTTGGGGTATGGGGTATGGGGTATTTTAGGGTTCAGGGGTAGGTTTGGGTTTTGGGGTACAGGGTATTTTAAGGGTTCAGGGCTAGGTTTGGGTTTTGGGGTACAGGGGTATTTTTAGGATTCAGGGCTAGTTTTGGGGTACAGGCGTATTTTAGGGTTCAGGGGTAGGTTTGGGTTTTGGGGTACAGGGTTATTTTTAGGATTCAGGGCTAGGTTTGGGTTTTGGGGTACAGGGGTATTTTTAGGGTTCAGGTGTAGGTTTGGGTTTTGGGGTACAGGGGTATGTTAAGGGTTCAGGGCTAGGTTTGGGTTTTGGGGTACAGGGGTATTTTAGGGTTCAGGGGTAGGTTTGGGTTTTGGGGTACAGTGATATTTTTAGGGATCGGCTAGAATTGGGTTTTGGGGTACATGTTTTTTTAGTGTTCAGGGGTAGGTTTGGGTTTTGAGGTACAGGGGTATTTTTAGCGTTTAGGGATAAGTTTGGGTTTTGGGGTACAGGGTATATTTATAGGGTTAAGATGGGTTAGTGTTTAAGGGTGTTGGGGTATTTTAAGGAGTAAGGGTGGGTTATGATTATGGGGTGCAGGGGTATTTAAAGGCAGCAGGGTGGGATTAGCACACGATATGAGACATGGCATGAAGCGGGGAACGTACCACACGCCCCCAGCGTTTGTCACGCCCACAGCACAATGCAGACACGCCCACAAGGGACTACTTTGCTGGCACGGTTCTTTTACCTTTTAAATGTATATGGTGGGTGTCTGCATAGCCTATGTCCTTCTGTTGCATCTGCCCTTTCCAACGCTGTATTGGGTGTTGTGATTGGTGCTGTGGTTCCTGAGATTACCCGCCTCAAAGGTTTGGGCTCTCTCTTTATTATATTAGTATGAATTATAAGCGGTACCAATGAAGTGCTGCCATTGTTGCTGTTAAGTTTCTTAAGGCCTACCATAATCGAGAGAGCTTGATTTTTTGCTTGTTCTACCTGTTTATTCTGGTTTAAGCTTATCTGGAAGTGCATTGCCAAGTATTTATAATTTTTCGTTCTGTTTTGCAATATACGAAGAGAATGGTTTAGATTTGGCACCAAATGCTAAAATGTTAGTTTTTTCCATATGCATTACCAGTCGGTTAGACTTGCAATATTTATGATATGACTTAGGTTTCCTCTGCAGACCAATTTGGGTGTAGTCCATTATTATCAGAGTGTCGTCATGCAGCAGAAATGGGACAGGAAGAACCACAGTCCATGGGGAAAACAAATCACACCTTAAAATAGTCTGAGGAAGTCTGCTAAGAAAAGGCCTAACAAAGTAGGGGCCAGCACACAACCTTGTCTGAGGTCATTAGATACTGGGATTTTTCAACAAAGGCAGTGCCCTCTAAATCTATTTCTATCTATGTAGTTCACTGAGAACTGACCAAAGTCATTTAGGATATCCAATACATTCAAATTTTCCCACAGTAATTCTCTGCTAGTTTTCCAGGCTATTTATTTACAGACTAAAACAGTGATTCAGTTTGGATTGGCCTTCTTTAAAACCTCCTTTTTCTACTGGTATTCCATTGTGATCGTCAATCCAAACTTTCAAAGCTAGCAGTATAACTACTGCATACACTTTTGTACCCACATCAATTAAGTTAACAAGGCTATAATGTTCAGAACTGTATGGTCACGTCTTCTAGGGAGATACTTAATCACTGCTTCTTTCAAACTTTCAATGAAAAAATCTTTAATGGTGACCCACCAAAAAACCTTGAGGAGAGCCTTTGCTCACCAGTCAATATTAGTGTTTACAACAATTGCAGTTAGGATATCAGGACCTGCTGGGCTAGATACATTCAGAGAGGAAAATGTGGAGTTGCATAATTTTGGCTCCATCATTTTATGTTTGGCTAGGCCATTGATATTTTGCTTTATATACCTCTATGATGCAGTAATATTAATGAAATATGGTGTACCAAAGGTATAGAAAGTGCATCTATTGTGTGTCAATGGCTCAAGGGAGCTTTTTCAAACAGGAGGGGGTGGGAGCACACTGCTTTACCTCTCAGCACAGTTCACCCCTTAGCATTATGGTAAATGCAGTTCATGGTAAATGCTCCCACCCCATTCTCTAAGATCTAAATTGTTGTTAACCCCTTTTCCTCTCAGGCTACTAAAAAGGTCTATTGCTCAGAATCAAATTGGAAGGTCTGGCCCAGAGCAGTCTCAGATGTGAAACTTTCACATGTTCATTATAAACATATTCAGTACTCCTCAGCTGACTCTTTTCCATGTGTGTTCATTGAATAATCTAACCAAACCCCCTTGGTTACTACATTTACAATTGATGGAGGTTTCTTACTAATTCAATTGTGAACCACATACCAAAATTCCCTGGTATTCTGTGAGGCAATAACAGATAGCAGTTGGTCCCAGCATTTGCCCTAATACTCCGTGTTTTTCCTTTTCAAGTAGCTTTATACTACGACCTCTGGGTTTTATAATATTAATTAAAGAGAAAATCTCTTTATCTGTTTTGTCTTTGTCTTAGAGATCTGGTGAACTTTGTATTGACTGCCTTCTGGTATCAAACCAGGCAGCTTCTTGGGTCTCACCCTTCATCCAGGGGTCATCTTCTTTAAATATTTTCCTCTATTCCACCTTCTGGCAATTGGTGGTTTTCATGATGACCTTCTCATCACCATTCTCTAACTCCACTAGATTTTAGATCACAACAAAATTATTCTGAAATTATGAGAGTTGTGCTAGATGTTTATCATCTAAATGGGTAGAGAGGCATCAGTGAAGCTGCATTTAGAAATTAATCAAATTAACTAGATCCTTCCAATTGCAGTACAGAATTTAGTGGCCAATGATCGCTGCCTTCCAATGGAAAGACATTCAAGTTAATAGTCAAATAAAAAAAATGAAAACAATTTACCAATTGGGCAACTAAGTTTTCTATGCCAGAAGGTTTAGGGCTGCTGCAATATCTGCAATAAAAAGCTCAGTTAGACAGACTAAACCAATAGAAGGCAAACTATTTGGTAGGTATCGAGATAACTCTGAGATTGGACCTTTCTGGAAGATAGCTGCTACAAGGTTAAGGCAGAGATTAAAATCCTCCAGAACAATGATCTTACTACTTGGGAACATGTTGTCTATATTTATTAGATCCTCTCAATTTCCCCAACTAGTTCTCATTATAAAAACGTTGTCAGATACATTGACATATAGCTTGTTTTCAATGCACTATTCAAGCCAAGGACATGTCAAGAAAATTGAGCGCAGTTGCACAAAGGATTTGTATACTATCAGACATCACTTAGCCTTAAACAGTTCCCCTCAACGTAATCTTCCTTGTCCACGCAGGCAAAGTGATTCTGTGATTCTAGGTAAAACCCATTATTTTCCATTTTAATTGTTGATATTACTACTCTAAGGTTGCCTTTCGCCACAGCCTCACACCCTAACTTGTTAGTATCATAGGTAGACAAGGTTGATCCAAACTCAACCCTGCATAGTAATTTAGGAATTATTTAGTTTGTAGTTTGGTAACCTCTATCTTCCCTTCTGGAACAAACTGAATTCATTTACTCAAGAACTTTTTGCACTCCCTAGATTGATTGCCTAACCAAGTGACAATAAAAGATTTTAATAAGCTCCTTCCCCTCCATTTTCCTTACAAACACTACTTGCTTTATATCAGCTATAGATATTGGTTTTAGGGAGGCAGAATAACTAACAATCTGTAAAAAGCTTGAGCAGTTCAGTAGCCTTTGTTTTTTTTGCTCCCCCCCCAATATATTTAGATCTATGTATAAATGGGGGCTACATCCTACCGCTTTACCTTCTGAGTTAGTTAACTCATCACACCTCCTAGTATTCTTTGTCTGAGTATGCCCTTTGCCTACCTCTATCTTTCCTCTCCAGATTAGTTTTCAATTTTTGTTGTTGTTTTTTTTGCCTTTATTACTGATCCATTTAGATCTACATTCAAGCTGGGGCTACTTCCTACTATTTTTCCTTCTGAAATAGGTAACTGCCGCTCCACTTATATGTTCTCTTAACTTTTACTTTGTCTAAACAGTCCTTTTCCCAACCTCGATCTTTCTTTTCCAATTTATTTGTCAAATTTTGGGGAGGTACTTCCCCAATCAGAAACATCATATATATTTTGTGCCTGGTCTCTGTCTATACCCTTGTACCCTCCTTGCACCATCATCTAGACTCTTTATTTGAATATGAGATTTTTTAGTTCGTTGATAAAACTGATGAGACTAAAGGAATTGTCAGTTTCTATGGGGAAGTTCTTTCTTATCATTTCTCATTGTATCCATTTTCTAACTCGTCTTTTTTCCCTGTACCAATTTGATTGGGCTTCTATAGTTCCTTGCTTTCTTTTACTTACTAAGGAATATCTATATGGAAATGCATATCAACAACAAACAACTAACTGTCACCTCTCTTTTTGATTAGAAAAGGTTATTAGAGTTATAAACGAATAGACCGTGCACGCCATTTGATACAGCATGGGTAGGACTGGCATGAGCTATCTTTGTTGTAAATACTTCAACTGGCTTTATAATAGCCGGCACACACATTTATTTATTTCAGTTCCACAGAAATCGCATTTAAAAACCCAAATTGGATTTTTAATTGTGTCATTATATAATATTAACGCTTCAAGAATACCATGCAGGTTTTCTGTATCATTGATCAAATATCTGACGATTAAGTAGATGTATTTATATTAGACAATGGAGTGAAGTAATCAATTTTTCCTGATCAAACTGTTTCCTGCCTAAGACTGGGACCACCCTCTGTGTGCTGCAGTCCAGAGATTGATGTACAGCTTTCTACAGAAGTCAAGGCCACATGTAATGGACCTTTACTAACAGACAGACTTCTATAGGTCTGAAGGGGAGAAGACAGCCATCACTCCATTAACTCTACGACAGAGTTTAACCACGCCTGAGAGCAGGAAAAACCTGGTGAATTGGAGACATCTCTGACATTCCTGCTCTCCCCTCTGATTCAGATGCCTGCTGTGCATCTGAGGCACCTCCCCCTCTAAAGTGCTTTGCAATATCGTGTCTTATAAACGCTAACAAGGGAGAAAATGCAGAAAGTGCTGCAGGTTTCAAAACTTTCTTGGTCGGTTCCTGAAACTTAATTGAGGCTCTGCTGTATTTAAAAGGCTGGTTGCATTTTTTCCTTCGTTTTATGAAGGTGCATTTTATTATCTTACGTCTGGCTATGTTATTTCTGATGCCAGTCCCTGCTGAATCTACAAAGAATCTTCTCAGTCTATGATTGCGGAAAAGTTCTCATAGGACATTATACATGTTTTACTTGGCTATATGTAACTTCCCAACAACTCTGTCATGTGTAGTTTTTCTCTGCTACATAAATAAATGGTCGGGCTGACAGCATTATACTCACACCAGTGTCTTTAATCAAATTAAGACTTTTAAGAGACTTTCCTTATGTAACATTTCCTATGGACTGATTTACACATGTATGATTCATTGTCTCTGTACAATCTGTGTATGAGATGTAAAGTGCCGCAACAACCTACACTGGTATGAATAGTGCTAGAAAACAAATGAAATACAGGTGAGAGAGTAGTTACGGAGAGATGAAGGGCATTGTTGGAGGGTGGTAGTGAGGGAATCCGTGGAGAAGATGGTCATGGAGGAGGTGCCAAAAAAAGATTGTTGGACCTGGTGCCACCAGCAATAAAGCTGGCCCTGGGAGCAGGGAGCCATTCTGAGCACCTCCTGTCCTACGGCATACGAGCGTGAGGTTGTATGGGAACAGAGGCATCACAGATATTCTTCTGGCTCCCAAAGGCCATAAGATGGTACACTGTGAAAATGTGGTGTGTCCACCTTGTGTTTTGGGTTGTTTCCAGTCGATGGCACTAGGTGTTGGTACAGTATGATCACTGCGAGTACAGGATGAGCAGTGTGCTCATGTGACCACAGGGTAAGTGGAGGGGGAACAGCTTGAGTTGATGGTGAGAGGCATGTGTGAAGTGTGGTTGCTGTGAGTGTACAGTGAGTCTATGTGATCACAGGGTAGGAGAATGAATGATGTGAGTGCAGGGTAACAGCGTGAGTGCATGGTGTGGGAAGAGTTATAGATGTGAGTGTAGGGTGAGTGTTGAAAATGACAGATGAGTGGAGTGTCATGTGCATGCAGGGTGAGCGGTGTGCTTGTATGAGCGCAGGATAGGAGCAGGGTGAATGGTGTGAGTGCATGGTGAGCAGTGTCATCGCTTTGAATGAAAGGTGAGCGTAAAAGTGAAGGGTCAGAATGAGGAGTGGGTTGTCTGAATTCAGGATATATCCCCAGACACTTGGAGTAACTCTGCAGTAGTTTAACATATCTGAAACGTTATGCCAGCAGTTAATATCATGCGATTATAGCATCAATCAGGGATGGAGGCTGGAGGAAATAAACAATGTGCTGAACCTGCAACAAACATTCAGTCTGATGATTAGGGTCGCCAGGTAAGTATTTCTATGTGCCAACCAGTACAAAAATAGGCGAAATCACATAAAGCCCATTTTTTAGCTTCAAACAGCAAATATGTACAGAAAGAACTTTTAAATATGGTGTGGGGATGCATTAATGATCCATGACTAATAATTGAAGGAATCACACACAGGGGTTAGAGGAGGTTTAAGGATCAGCGGGAGCCAACTCCCCATTCATAACTGCAGATCACAAAAGAAGCCCGGGGTCCGAGTTAGTAGGGAGGTCTAGCATGTGGCTCAATGTGTCTAAGTGTATATCTGGGGAGTTCCCTTTTTAAGGACAGCCCCCCTCTAAACCCATGAAGGTTCGGTGTGTTTGAAAATGGTGCACTGCTATGTTACAAGTGATTGAAAGTGAATAAAACTGGCTATGAGGTCAGCTATAATGCTACCTTCATTCAGCTGCCCAGTGTCAGGATTAAAACCGAAATAACGCTCGTAGTGCAGGTGCTAGGATTCAAGGCCTCGGTGCTCTTACAAGACCAACATGTTTCAGCCTGATTGATTTTGATTAGTGTCACGGCTTTCGTCAGGTTCGGTGATATTGCTACTGCAATAAATAAGTGAATAGTATGTGCAAAAAGCACAGGATAACACATGATAGGATAAAATAGACAATACTGAACCAGGATCATTTTCACTGTTCAGTATGTTCAACGTATACCCTTCGAGGCGTCGGAGTTCACTACATCTGTCATGGCTTCTTAGCCATACGGTACGGGAGCTACAACTGCTGTGCGTGCGATTCTTCACAGGTCAGCTCTCGTCCGGCGACAGGACTGCACTACGAGTGTTATTTTGGTTTTAATCCTGACACTGGCAGCTGAATAAAGGTAGCATTATAGCGGACCTCATAGCCAGTTTTAATCACTTCAAACACACCGAACCTTCATGGGGTTTTAGGACACCCACCCTCCCTATCAAAACAACCCTGAGCTCCTCCCTCGCAGCGAGCGGGTTGTAGCCCCCATGAGGACTAGGTCTCTCACGGGAGGAGGTACCCCTATGATGAAGCATGACACCTCTGGTGTGTGAGTGGAACAGTCCTTAAAAAGGGAACTCCCCAGATATACACTTAGACCCATTGAGTCCCATGCTAGACCTCCCTACTAACTCGGGGCTTCTTTTGTGATGTGTAATAATTAAGGGAAACAAAGACGGAATTTATTTACAACCCTATTTACTTTCAAGGCAAGGCCTTTGCAGGCTCTTTAAACAACAAATGGGCAGTATTTTTTTGGGTGGTGGAAGCAGCATCCCTACTTGTGATATGCCTTTTCATGAAATGCATTCTTCCACTGTGACAATAAAAGTAAAATACAAATGTAAGGAATCGGTAGAGTGGGGAGCCAGGGGGTGCTGGAAGCAGTGAAAAACAGTAAGCCTCATTAAGCAGTTTACAAAGTCGGGTCCTGCTGCCCTTCCTGTGAGTGGCCTCTCAACGTGTCAGACCAGCAACTGGCCAGGTCCTGAGTCACCCTCCTCCTATAAGTGAGACTGGCTGTCAGGTCACGGGCTATAATATTAACTTCGTTAAATACAATATGCCTTAGGAGGATGAGAGGCTGGGTCTGCCATGCCAGGGTACAAGGTCGCAGCTGAGAAAACATCCCATGCACTCTTCTGGTGCAGGTGCATCATGGTCGCCCTGCATCGCAGAACCCCGCACAACCTGAGCACAAATGGTGTTCCAAAGAATTAAAAATACACGTGAAAGGTATCTTCTATTAGGGTATCTACTTCACGGGGGCGCGAGGGGAGGGGCGGTCGGCGGGGGGTTAACAATGAGAGTAAGGCTCTTTTATAATCGATTCCTTCTTTTGGTAGGCACAACGTGAGGACGCGGGAGGGGTGGGGGAGGGAGGGATGGAAGAGAGAGCGCGCGCGCAGGTGGGTGACGGTGAGCAGGCAGATCCTGCTTGCCGAGCCGGAGCAGCGCGCACTTGTTTATTTTGTTAATCCATTTCACGAGGGAGCAAAAGTGCAGCCGGTGATCCGACAGGCAGGTGACATGAGCTGCTGCCCTGACCCCAGCTGGAGCAAAATGATAATGTGTATTTTTCTTCCATTTCAAAGACTTTCTCAGAAAGTGCAGCCTGTCCGACACAGAGGCCACGACCAGATTAATCTCCAATATCTCCGCTCCTTGAAGGCCCAAAGAAGGGACTGGGTGATTCAGCGCCAGGAGGAGCATGTGGCCTGCAGATAAACTCTTTTTCTGTAGATCTTGGATCTATTAGCCAAAACAACTGTGCCATAAATAAACCTAAGCATCCCAGTATTCAGTTCACAACGAAATTCCAGCGTCCTGAACTTTCGTACTCAGCGTTATTCTATCTTCACTTGTCCTTAATTTCACTTAGACGATACACCTGTGCTAATATAACATTTTATAGCAAAGCGTTTTTTCATTATCATGATGCCCTTTGTTCTTTCGATCTCTGGTTATCAGCTCATGCCAGCCATCCGTACTTTTAAAAATCTTTGTCCCAATGTGTGTTGACAGCAATTATGATACCGCAATCGATCAATTTAGATACACTGAAACGGTACCCATTATTAAACTTTAAATGACCTTAGTCGTTGGAATGCAATTTCACATGTTTGACAAATCCTGTTTTTGAACATTCCTCTTTGTTTTACCCTCAAATATTTTGCATTCTTTCAAAATGTACACAGAGGGTTCTTATGTCCATCCTTATCCAAGTTTTAGAGGCATCAATGCAGCTTTAGCATTCCCAGATTGGAAAGTGGAGGACTACAATACTTTATAATCAGTCTTATAATGGTGTGCCAGCCCCCTTTTCTGTCGTTAGTCAAAGTTAAGCGTCTTGGTTTCTGAATATGATGTATTGGTCACATTGTTCAGGAGGCATAGTTCTCTAAATCTGTTGTTTTCATCAAGCCTATTTTTACATCAGATTAATGCTGGGCAGAGCTATTCCTGCGCACCCTTTCGACCTCATCCAAGGCGCTATTTTTGATGATTTTTAGTGGGTGAGCATCCAAGGTCTCCATGCAGTGCTTGGCTCGTGAACATGTTTCCTCTCCACCCTATTTACATAGAATGCAAACTTCAGACATTGTGTCACTGCTGCACCAATAAGGCACAAAAGGTTCAATTCTAGTTTATATCTTGGGAATGAAGTCACAGCATATTTGCCGCAGTGTATTCCATTTCCATGCTATGCTTGCCTCCCAAAATTGAACACTCAGACCCAGGATAATTATGTTTTCCTCAAATTCGAAACATAAAAGCTTAGGCTCCTTTGGCACCTGAACTGATGTAGGATCAGTTAGAGTCACTATCGTTCCCCTTCATGGATTTTTAAAAAAAAGCATGTTAGCCCAGCTACTCCAGTGCACAAGAGACCCCACCAACTAGAGACTTGATCCGAAGCCATTTACCAGGCAGTAGCATCCATTCCTGTTCACTGTTGTGTGGCAGGCTATTGGTCTGTAGTGAAGGCACCACAACATTGGATTACATCCCTGAGTTGTCGGCCAGAAACCTTGAGTTGCCAGACAAATGATACAGGGATCACTCCGCAGATTTCTTTTATCCATGTATTCACTGGAAAACGAGGAATACTGTTCGTAGTAGTTTAAGTGGCTGATAAACCGAGCTATCAGATGACAAAGAACGCATTGGGAGGCCCCACTTCAGGGGTTTTGGTCCCTTGTAAAAATAATTGTAAGGAATGCAATAGTGTCAGTGTAGTATCTAAGACCTTGATGGTTACAGGACCCCCTAGTTTTCTTTGCTGTACATTTTCGTAACTGTATTACATTTCCTATAGTTGCAACAGCAGCACTTGATTTAATCAAATATAATACTGGCTAATATTACTGCCATTGTGGACTGAATACTAAATCCTATTGAATCAGAGTTCCTAACTTAATACCACCTCCTTCATTAAGCTTCAGATACTGCACTAAGAAACTCTGCAAAGTCTCGCCCTTGCCCACATTCTGCCCACCCGTCATAGCCGCTGTGGAGGGCCCTCCTTCCTCTACCTCGCCACCAAGTGCTGGAAAATCCTCCCCCTCTACCTGCGCACCTCCCCATCTCTGAAGGACTTCAGGAAGAAGTTCAAGACTTGACTCTTCGACTGCCATCACCTGCTGATCAAGGCCCGCACTACCCGCCAGCGCCTGGAGACCCCCCGTAGGTGACAAGCAGCTCTTTACAAGACTCACTGATTGATTGAAGTATATGAAGGGGGTCTTGGCCATCCAGCTGAAGAGCTTCTCTACCATATCCCCAGGGACATCACTGATAGACTACAAACCCAGCAGAGATTCTGAGCAGTAAGCTATCACTAATTGAAAAACGGCCACACTAATCTGAGTTGTGACAATGAGGATGATACCTGTACAACATATAGGGGTGTGGTTAGTTGACTGTGCACAATGCTGTATGCAATAGTGACTTTCACGTAGCTGTGTGTCATTAGCAGCAGACTGTGAGGTGCTCATGTTCAGGTAGTTGTGTTTGCAGTCACTCATATGTCTTATTTTAGTGATGTGGGTTCATCATAGTCCAAGAACAGTGTTTGGCAGGGGACGGACAAGTGCACTTGTCAGCTTCAGAGTTTGGTATGAGCATAACTTATGATTGTGACACAGTGCAGATTGATGTTGTCCAGACGCATTGTTCCATGACATGTGGCAGTGAAGACTGACTTACCATGCATGTCTGTGCCAGGGCATTGTCTTGAGAAGAGGGATCCTGCATTGGAGTCAGAGGTGCTCCATGCACCCCATTGTGTCATTGACATTTAGGACGTGAGGACATCATTGTGTGTGGTGCTGCTAGGCATCACAAGATTGTGAAATGTGACTCTGGGCATACATTCATCCTGACACCTGTACGGAGTGATTGGCCTCTGATGTGATGTATGTTTATAGTAATTAACTTCTACCTGGTCATTTGCATGTACAACAACTGTGTAGGTGGTGCATGTGTGCACTTTGGGATATTATCAGCCAGCATGCAACAGGCATATGGGTACAGGTCCAGGAGGGATATGGGTGCCATGGTTGATGGTCAGACTGGTTATTGCCCAGTGTGGGCATTTTGAGCAATTATCAGCTGAGGATGCCAGTGCATGCCCTGTAATGTGCAGTATTTACAGTGTTGTGTGCAGTCAGTGCAGGCGACTAATGTGGGCCTTGTTTTCGTACTTATATGCAGATACATCCACGGGCACAGGAGACAGCGCCACGGGAACTGGAAGAGCCGCAGAGCCAGCCTGGGTCAGCGACTGAGGAGTTGGAGGGACCCAGTGGCACAGAGGGTGAGGGTAGCCACACCGAGGAGTCCTCAGCACCATCCACCTCGGCTGAGAACCACAGCAGCTCGGAGGATGACTCCCTTGTGGGGGCGGGTGTCAGCAGCCAGCAAACCACAGATAGTGAGGTTGTTCCCGCCACCACTACCACCACCAACCTCCCCTCGTCTCCCATCCCAGAGGTCCATGGCAGCTCCCGTGTTCGGGAGCATGTCTTCTTCATACCAGGCACCGCACCCTTGCCCCTGTGTCCACTGCTGCCCTGAGTGTGCAGTCTGTGGACTTGCTTAAACAGATCCATGTAGGGCAGACATCAATGCTGAGTGTCTTTCATGCACACACCAGTCTGTTGACACAACTGGTGTCGTTCATGGAGGGCATCTCATCGGGCATGTCTGCCCTACAGAGGACCGATCAGTCAATGGCCTACTCCCTGACGGCAGCAGTATCCATCCTCCAACAGTCCCTCACCCCTTCAGCCTCTGCCCCATCAATAATTCCTAGCACACTACCTGTCCCCAGCACACACACACCAGCACAGTCACCCAAACACACAGACACAGACACAGACAGCACACAATCACACAAACCAAAGTCAAAACGTGCAGGAAAGCAAAGTCAGGGGAAATACACACACAGGCATCCACAACCACTCCACAGTCCTCCGATCCTTCTCCCTTCAAGAGCCCTTCCCTTGCCTCACCTGCAACCCCATCTCCTAAGAAGCTCTTCCTGTGTGACCTAGGCCTCTTCCCCTCAGATCCAGACTACAGGGGGAAGAGGAAGTGCCCACACACCTAGAGAAGAGTGTCCCTCACACCAGGACACCCTCCCCCGGGCGCAAGCAGACTTAGGCCCCCACCCACAAGTCACCCCATACCCGGAAGAGCAAGACCCCACCCCGCCCCACAGCTCCACTGCACAGTCTCCTTCCTCCATCCCCCAGGTCAGCACACCACAGGTTCCCCCACCACTCCCTTTCCCAGGTTCCCCCACCCACAGAAACATCATCCCCAAAATGCTCAAGCCCTCCCCAACTTCTACTTGCTCTTCCACTGACACCATCTCCAGTCTGTCTGTAAATGCAACTAGTGTGGGGACCGTGCCCCCCCAGCTGTGCTGCCAACCTCACCTGCACCCCTTTCCACTCCCATGGGGTTAGGCACTGCAGTGGAGTCCACGACCACCCAGTCTAACATGGGCACTGCAGTGGGGACCATGTCCACTATATCTGACCTGCCCACTGCAGTTGTTTCGGCACCCACCCCATCAGATTTGTGCCCCACAGTTGTGCCGGCACAAACCATGTCAGACACCTCTACTGCAGTTGCCACTGACTCCTGCACCCACCACCCCCTCACAGCCTCCTTCTGATGAGCCCTGATCCTCTCCCTGTGGTGCCTGGCCTGCCCTATGTATGTCCCTCAGAGAGGATTTCCCTTGTACTTAGCAGTGCAGGTAAGCAACGGGTAACAGGTGTCACCCACACCCTCATTGGACTTTGTAGTTTTGACAGGACATTGAACTTATTTTTGTTTTGGATTTTCCCTTTCAGCTTTGAATTTGATGAATAAAACATTTTTTGTTATCTTTGTGCATTTGATTTAGCTGTACATTATGTTGTTGCTGTTTACCCTGACCTTACTGTGATGGTGCAGGATTTAACAATGTCTGATACTGAGGTGTTGATGTGATGTACTCCATGTGGACCATGAGATATGTATCCTGTTCAGGTTGGTATCCATGTCATCCTTTGCAGCTGACTGGGTCTGTCATGATTAACTAATTTAGCACAGGGATGTCAACATTTCATTAGCATGGCCACATCTGTGGCTTGCACTTATGCACATATGCTGTGATTCACATTGTACAATTTGTAACTTTCCCTGACTGTTGGCCCTTCTCCACTGTACATGCAGGTGTGGGCATCATTGGTGTAAAGTCCGCTGTGTTCTCTGTGCAACTTGTAGACATAAGTATTGTGTATGTGCAGGTGATTTAAGGGGCACTCCCATACCCAGGCAGATGTGACCAGTGCCTACATTGGGTGGTAAATGATTGTTGACTGAACACGTGTTGTGCTGACATGACCAGGAATCATACATACTGTTTGTCATGTTTTGCTATTTCCATGATGATACTTACCTTGAGGTCACTGTGAGGATGAAGGATTTAGACCCTTTGCCACAATGCTCAAATTTAGCTGCAGTTTGTGTCCACACATTTTACATTGGATGTACACACTGTTGGGGGTTTTGAACACATTGGCCCAGTGCTATTGCGAAGCTTGACTTGTGTAGCTCACACTCTGGTGTCGGTCACACATGTGATGGTAGTTACATTGTGTGTCGTAAATCAAATTCACTGTTGAGGGTATTTGTCAGACACTACACACTGTTGGCATGATGTTGTGGGGAAATGTATTTGGCTGACATACCTGTGGTTGATGTTTGATGGATGTGTGGCGCAAAATCCACCCTATGGGTGGGGGTGTCAATATTGCAAGACACACAGACCCCTATGAGTCTATGAGGCAGTAGTGATTCACAACATGGCACATATGGGTGGGGTGGCCGTTTGGGTGGGCAACATGCCCCTATGGGTGGGGGGGAATTACTGATAGGCAACATGACACATATGGGTGAGGTGGCGTTAGTGATAGGCAACGTGACACATATGGGTGGGGTGGCACTAGTGATAGGCAACATGACACATATGGGTGGGGTGGCATTAGTGATGGGCAACATGACACATATGGGTGGGGTGGCAGTATGGGTGGACAACATGCCCCTATGGGTGGGGTGGCATTAGTGATAGGCAAAGGCAACATGACACATATGGGTGGGGTGGCATTACTGATAGGCAACATGCCCCTATGGGTGGGGTGGCATTCGTGATAGGCAACATGACACATATGGGTGGGGTGACAATAGTGATAGGCAACATGACACATATGGGTGGGGTGGCATTAGTGATAGGCAACATGGGTGGGGTGGCAGTATGGGTGGACAACATGCCCCTATGGGTGGGGTGGCATTAGTGATAGGCAAAGGCAACATGACACATATGGGTGGGGTGGCATTACTGATAGGCAACATGCCCCTATGGGTGGGGTGGCATTCGTGATAGGCAACATGACACATACGGGTGGGGTGGCATTAGTGATAGGCAACATGCCCCTATGGGTGGGGTGGCATTAGTGATAGGCAACATGACACATATGGGTGGAGTAGTATTAGTGATGGGCAACATGACACAAATGGGTGGGGTGGCAGTATGGGTGGGCAACATGCCCCTATGGGTGGGGTGGCATTAGTAATAGGCAACATGCCCCTATGGGTGGGGTGGCACTAGTTATAGGCAACATGACACATATGGGTGGGGTGGCATTACTGATAGACAACATGCCCCTATGGGTGGGGTGGCATTAGTGATAGGCAACGTAACACATATGGGTGGGGTGGCATTAGTGATAGGCAACATGACACATATGGGTGGGGTGACATTAGTGATAGGCAACATGACACATATGGGTGGGGTGGCAGTGGGGGTGGCCATGGGTACTCTGAGGAGGCCTGTTGCTGGTGGACAGGGTCTGGACCCTGGGTGTGTGTGACATTTGGCGTGTACGTGTAGTTTGTTTGTATGGTGGGTGTCCAACTTACCATCTGCGTCGTCCGCGTCTGTTCCTGATCCGATCATATATGTACAGGACTGGTATGACCTGCGCGATTGGATTCATGTTGCTCCGTCTTGAACCGTTGCTAGCTGCTCCATTTCGAAACCGTGGATTGTGTTACTGGCTCGATTCGTAGCTGATATGCAGCTCTTCCGGGTGCTGTGATGTGCAGTATGTGGCAACCCGTCCGGAACGAAGGAACTTCGCATCGTACTTGACCGGCCAGTAGTAGCTGTGTTTATGGAGCCGTGTGACGCAAATTGTGTGTTTACGGTTCAGGCTCGGACGGAAAATGTGGATGAAGTCGGGGCGTACATGTCGGTCGGGAATTTTGAATTTTTTTGCATCGTACTTCATCGCCCGGACGGTCCTGCTCCTGGTACGATTCGGCCGTAAGGTAAGGCTACTGACACATCTCAGAGGGCTCACCGACCGAGATCAGAAACGGCCCCATAGTCTTAACCTCATATACCTACTGAATCAACGATTCACACATCTTTGGGAAGTCACACATCCCCCACCAAAACACACACATATTCACTCTCCCATACAAATACTCAGTTAACTAATCAATAACTAATATAGACTTTTACATAGCTAGTAACCACTGGTGCAGCAGTTTACACAACAAAGTTTAGTCACTATCCAATATATTTAGTGAGACAGTATACATTAGTCAAGTAAACAGTCAATCACACTGCTACTAAATCCTCCATCCAGATATTTAAATTTATATATCCACTGATTTTTCAATGCAGATTGCTATATATAATACACATTTAAATACCAAACCAAATCACATTCACTGGATGATGTCATCAGTGATGTCATTTGAGATGTCACCAGTGATGTCATCAGTGATGTCACTGACCATGTCATGAATGATGTAATATGTGACATCATCAGCAGTGGATTGCGGGCGCGCTAGTTATAGTTAGTACAACTAACTATAACGGAGGAATTTCAATGGTTTTGTACAAGTGAAATGTCTAGCTAACTATAACACCCATAAAACCTACAGTGAATTTCTAAGGTTTTTTAAATGCTAATCCCTAACTATAAAATGTCTGAAACCTATGGTTTTTTTCTGTGAATATATATATATACATACACATAAACATACACACACATAAGCTGTTTCTCGTTTCTCGTGAATGAGAGTGGACGGCATAGGCACAGAGTACGGCTGGGAAAATGGCTTTATTTTCGTATGTGTCACTGGTACCTCCAATACAGAAATAAGTTGTTATAAAATACAAATTTGATGGTTATAATAATAAACCAGTTATTTAATTTACTTTCATAAGTAATATTCGTTGTTTTAATTTGCACTATACTTTTCCTACCACTTATCTTTTCTCTTTATGTTCTTTTATAACATAACGTTAAAATGTCCCTTTGTTGCATCGCTCTGTTTCTTTGATAAAGCTTTTTAAACATAAAAAAGTCAGGCTGGCCTTTGTGATTTATTAAAAGTTAAAAGACTCCCTCACACTCTGCTCCTCCTTGTACCTTTCCTCAATCCAATCTGAATAATTCTCATGGCTATCCCATATCTAACCAAAACCGCACACTTTCTCCATGTTAGCCATTGTCTCACTTGCTCTCCAATCATTCACATATTCTCAAAACTCCCACACCATCCTCAATCTCCATCTTTACAAAATAAAAAATAAAAATCAGTAGATGCCTTTAGGAACTCCCACACCCCAAACCCCACTTTACTCCACATGTCTTCATCACAGAGGGAATGAAGCAAGTGAGTCCGCCCATCCCTAGAAGGATTCAAGAGAAGGTGTTTGGTTTGAGGGGGTGTACTTCCAAGAGCATTAACAAAAAGGCATAATGCATGTTACAAGCACAATTTTGTGTGACATTGTTAGTGAATTCTCTTACATGCAGTTCTAAATGGGCACTGATAAAGTACTACCATTGAGCCGAGTTTCATCTATATCCTACAGGTGGAGGGAGGGCTCCTTCCCTCCTTTCTATACTTCCAACTTTTTCTTCAATACATTTTGTGAATAGAACCCAAATACTCTCCAGTGAACAGAAAGATGCCTCTTAACATCAGGTACTGCTAGGTAGAATCCATCATATATATGGCCATTGGTGCCGTGTAGTCAGTCTTTTAAAGTTTGAATTTTCTAAGTTTACTGCACTGCCATATTTCGAGGAAAGAAACAAGAGCTGGCCTTTCCTCCTTTTTGCCACTGATATAAACATTGATTCAAATATTCATTCAGTGCTTGATAGTGCAACATACAAATATGAGTCAATATCATTTGCTAGCGATTGGTAAAATACATCAGTGTACAATATTATCTTTTTATTTAAAACTGTTAATAAATTACTTCATAGGGAATCTTTAATACCTATATTTGCTCCCTGTCCCAATGTTGAAGAAAATGCCACACACACTTCATGTTAACTTAGAAGAGGGCACTAGTAAGAATACAGAAGAAAGGGAAGCATTCTAATTACTATGCATCAAAAGCCAAACTTAATGTCGAAATTCATGCTTTGGTTCATCTAGTCATTTTCCCTAGATCAATTTAAAATGCTGGAATCATTCTCTGTTTTTTGCAGAAAATACATATCTGCAGATACATATTTGTAGCTTAAAACTAAATTGTGCCTACCTTTGATGGGTCTGGCTCAGACCTCTCTCTCCTGGGCGTACCCTTTGGCTCGGGCACCTTCTGATTGTTGTCATCTTGAGTTAATGGAAACTTGAAATGATTACCTTCCTGACTCAGGTCAATACCCTCTGTGCAGACAGCTTGATCGAGGTTATTACAATGGATAGCTAGGGAAAGAACAACAATGATTTTAGGAAAAACAATACATCCATGGACGTTTTTTACAGATGTTGCTGATGCCACTAGGAAAAAAATAAATGTTTGCCCTACAACTAAAACAAAGAATATTTATTAAGACAATGTTTTGCAAATTAGCCACACAATATAAGCTCTGGCAAATGGTTCACTCTAATTAATTTTAAACTGAGGCCAAACAACAGTATCCTATGAAAATCAAGCAGCCTTATGCATCTACAATATTTAACTGTACAACCACTGCCTTTGTAATTTTGATGGATCGCTGATGCATCAAACACAAAATCCTCTAATTTAAAGATTGAACATTCATCTGCATGCCAAGTTGAAACCCACAAATCCCCTCCATCAATTCGGTCATTCCTCAAGGACAATATGAACATTGCCTTGCACTCTACTAGCAGAAGAAGGTAGATTTATGACTACATGTGCCCAATGTCCATGTAATTTCATGAAGCTCCATAAGCGATCAGTCCTGAAACTTTCTCCTGCCCATAAGACAAAGTCACCTCCCCACTGCTGATCACATGGTATTCACTACCCAGTTTGGAACTCATTTCTTAACTCAGAAAAGCAGCTCCCTTCATTGTCAGGGAATTTATTTTGCTGCTGGCTGTTGTCTCCCATTAGGTAATGTTGCTCATGCTTGATTCTTATATGATATAGGTTTACTCAATTGTCTTTGAAAGAACGACCTGACCTTTTACAGCAAAACCTTAAATTCTGAGTGGGTCTTCTGTCTTTTTCTTTTGATATAGGGCCTTTCACTCTGCCTAGTTGCATAGGTTATGGAAAGTAAGTAACTCTATTCTCCTATGGCATTTGCCTGACTACTAACACCATTGTTTTCTCTAAAAGACTTTCAGATAGGCACCACTAAATCTATACGCTTGCCAAAATGTCTTTTAACTCAATTGATAAAATGATGATGCTCCTTTTTATCCTAACCAACCAGTTCCTACCACCAAACAATTAAATGTAGTAATACAACTGAACAAATATTGAAGGCCCAGCTCTAGAAATGTCAACTCATTACCCACAGAAAGAAAGAGTGTGTGACATTGTATCAAACAGATTTGGAATTTGGTCACATAAGGACACTCATGGCAATAGACTTGCCATCTTATAATAGAGGTGGTAAAACCATAGGGTGTGGGGGGGGGTTAGATTCTGGAGGTAATGGTACGTCCCTAGCAGCTTTCCTCTCTCTTCTTTGATTACTCTATCTCTTCTTAACTTCTCAGATTCTTATTCCCAGACGTTACTGAACTGATCTTCACCTGCAATTTGATTAGATATCTAGAATTTGAGACAGGGTAGTGTCAGAAGCCATTGCTCTGGTTGGAATATATTTCAGACTAGGCAATCTGTCAGAAAGCACTAGCTTTGTACTCTGATCCAGCACAAGCAATGCACACTTTCACCTCTACCATTCAAAGTCCAGCGGAGTTCCTGGATGTGCGACTTGCTATCTTGGACACACCCCATGAGTCATGTTTTAAAAGTGACAATTCCTGCAGAGGTACAGAGAGTGTGAAAGGAAAGGCTGTAGGATGTAATATTTTGTAACACACAACAAAATTCAAATACCTGTAAATGACCAGGAGACACAATTCAGAATATATCAGCAATAAGCAAGTGAAGCCATCAATGGTGTAATTCGATTTTGATCTTTTGATATCTCTCTCTCTCTCTCTCTCTCTCTCTCTCTCTCTCTCTCTCCACAATACACCCCCCCCCACATCCTACAAACTTTACTTTTAGGTGCTGGTGCCACCTCCCCCTGATCACCAAATAATTTTCCCCGAAGAAATAGCCACACTTGTATCAGTTGCTGAATTGTATTACATTGTAATTCTTGTTTGCCATTCCAGCAATGAATCTGCTACTGTGATTGTACAGTTCATTCTTCTAACGTGTTTGCAGTATTCAGAACATGAAACCACATTTTTTTGCATAGTTTATTACAAGGCAAGCTTACTTCTGGGCCTGATATTCTTTGTTCAGAGCCACTCACATATCCACTTCTAACAGGCCTATACAGTTAGAGTACTAAGCAAGCAACCCATCAACCGCTTGAATGATTAAAACAATATTAAGTCCAAACATCACTGTCTTACTCATTAATTCCCAAATAAGTCCATAAAGTGCAAAATACATTACCTCGGCATAATACAACAATAAAGTGCCCAAGTTCTATTTAAAATGCCAATTATGCCTAGTGCAAATAAAAAAAAGAACAGAGTGTGGCTACCCATGCTAAACCAAGCTAGAGTAGTGGAGAGTTGGCAGGGCTGAAAGTCTGGCCTTGTGACTGCTGGGCAGTGCATTAGTAGATAGCCCTCTGGGCAAACCAGGCTGTGCGTGGTGTGTACTGGGCCCATGGTATTGCCTTGAAACTACAGAGGCACTGGGTGTGTTAGTGACAAGTTGACACTGAATCGGTGATTCTTCGGCTGTGCGCGACCCTACCCTGTGTCAAACCCCCCACAGGTAGCCAACCTGACGCTGCCCACGGCCTGAGGCAAGGCCCTGTGGCCAATTCACCCAGAGGCAGACAACCTCACGCATTGTGGGGTTGCCAGGCACTGCTTCTAACTCCTTTCATAAAACAAAAAACACACTGGTCACTAGTAACAATACTTTCCATGCAAAGAACCAACTGGCGTATAAAATGTATTCAAAGGAGTTCATGAAAAATAATTTCAAGACACATAGTGGCGCAGTGAATACTGGTGCAAAATAAACATGCTTGATTCTCTCTTTATATGTGAGACACTCAATGATAATTTGTGATCAATAAGAATATCAAAAAACACAAGAACAACATGGCCCTTTACAGCAAATTGTCAACAATCATAGTGTCTGTTGCTTTAAAGTCACCAGCATATCTATCCCCCCAAAAAATGGTGCACTCCTCAAGACTCAGAGGGAAACTATTAGTAAGAGAGAGTTTATGTAAGGTAATGCAGATGAAGTGGGGGGGAGGGGTCACTGGTGACAATCTTTGGAAACAAGGTGGCCGGAAATGGCCTGAGCTGGAAAAATGCTGGATATCTATAGGGGATGCACAGATACGATCTGGGTATCCTTTTTTGTTTTTCAAACTTCAGGACAGGGGACTAAGTCCCCGAGTCCAGCAATGGCTGTCAGTAATATCTGTATGAAAAAGGAGCTCTCTGGACCTATCACAACACTCTGTTTTTGAATTGGCGCTCACACGAGTCTCTCTCCAATCCCTTGTGGACCCAACAGTCCACATATACACATATTTTTGACCCTTCATTTAAAAAAAAAAACTACTGAACAGATTTACACCAAACCACACAAAACACAATCTGCCGACCAAGATCTAGCTTCCTGCTTAACATGGTGTAATTCCGTTTAGCAGTTTTTGATGTAGCCCTACCTAAAGAAGTCTATGGAAAATGTATGGGGATTTCGCGCTTTTGGACCCCCTTTCATATCAGCCCCCGCTTGATGAATTACCCTAAAATGTTCCATGCACAAACTAGGTAAAAGAGAGCAGTTTTTTGGGAGGTTTTCTGGAGATTCGTCGAACGGTGCCGAAGTTATTAGAAACACAAAAAAAGCATTTCATATGGGAATGCTGACCTAACTGGTGCCACTGAGTAAACAAAAATATATACCGCCAACAGTTAAAACCACTGAAATTAACCAGTTATAGTTCACTGAGCTAACTATTACTTGCACCCCTGCCTGCTATGACCTAATATATTACATCACTCATGGCATGTTAAATGACATTCTGGAAGATATCACTCATGGCATCTCACTTGAAATCAGTGATGGCATCACTGAAAACACCATTGTCATATGTAGCATAGTTTTAACGAGTGTACATGGGTTGCTCCATACCATGGGAATAGCATAAGCCCAGGAGGCAAACATGATTGCGTATGTTGAAAGTTAAGTGATGCTCCATTTACAAGCCTGGGGAGCATGTACGCCCCCCCACCTCTCACATGGAATCTGACTAAACGCTTGCTGCGGCTCTGGTACAGATACCTTGGAAACTATTACACCCTAAATCCTTGGGCTACACATACTTTTCTAGCATACACGGCTCCTTCTCCCGCATAGACCACATCGTTTTATCCGCCACACATACATTAAGCCTAGCAACCACTGAAATACTGCCTTGGGGCCTTTCGACCGCTCTCCGCTATTGATGGAACTGAGACTGGATTCTGGGTGCCCCTCTTTCCGCTGGCGTCTGCCACCATGGCTCTTGTCAGACGAAAAGAATCGGTGACACCACACTCATGTCTCACAGATTATTTTACACGTAATAATGGATCCGTAGATTCACTGGCAACTGTATGGGAGGCAAGGAAACACAACTTGTGGCGTATGGACATCTCTTACTGCATGACACAACGCTGGTTGCGTCAAGAGCATCTGACCGAGCTAGAAGCCCAGCTGACGGCCACGGAACACACGTGCCGGGAAGCGAACAGACAATGCTTGCGTCGACAACTAATATATACCCAATGGTTATATGCCTGGGAATTGATGGGTGAGGCCTGGGCGGCCTCATTGGCTACCTCGAGTCGAATCTATCAGTGGGGAGACAAATCGAGCACCCTGCTCCACTGCCTGTGCCAGAGAGAGAGCTCCGCCCTATCTCTATTCCATGCACGCACGACACACATGGCGTGGTGCTTACGGACCCGACTCAGGTAGCCGCAAGCTTTGCAGCATACTAAGCTGAACTGTACGCCCCTCTGGAAATTATCTCGCCGTGGTTAGTTCAGCGATTCATTGATGACTTGACACCCCGCACCTTTGATGACCAGACTAGAGACGTCATGGATGCCCCGATTTCGATTGAAGAGGCCCAAGAGGCACTAGCGGATATGTGCTCTGGTAAGGCTCAGAGCCCCAATGGCCTCCCCTGCGAATTTTATAAAAAGTACATGTCCCTACTTGTAGGCTCCTATCTTGCCGCGTTTCAACACACGTTTGATTATCAGTGTCTTCGGCGGATTGGAGAAATGCGGAGATTGTTGTCTTTCAGAAGCCCGGCAGAACCCCTGAACTCCTTTCCACTTATCGCCCAATATCACTTCTCAATGTTGAGGCAAAATTGCTCGCTAAGATGATCGCCAACCGCGTAGTTCCGCATATATTGGATTTGGTCCACCCGGACCAGGCTGGCTTTATGCCAGGCCGAGCTACGCAGCATAACATTCGATGGGCCCACAACGCTGTCGCCTCGGTAGATAGATTGGGCGAATCGGCTGCACTTTTGTTGGCAGACATGGACAGGGCGTTTGACTCTTTAAGGTGTTGAACTGAGGAAATATCAATTTTATGGTCAAGAAATGTTCCCTAACGTGTACCCCACCGTCTCCATGTACGAGCTTAAAGTGCATGTAACTTCCCTCCTATGCCAGCTATGAAGACGCAAATACATTTGCGTTCAACGTTAACATGTCCTCTTTCAGATCCACCCTGAATGGGTCGGATATTCCGTTCCTAAGTATGCCTTACCACCGTCTTTGTATGGTGCACTTTCACGTATTTCTGGCTCTGTGCGAGCTAGGCCCTGTTTTCTGTCACCGAGCCTCTTTTCAAAGTCATCTCTGCCTCCTGAAACTGCAACGTGGGATGCCCCCCCGTGAACTCTGTCCTACTCCCTGCGAGGCGAGCGGAGCCTGGCTCGGCCTGCCTGCCTGCCAAAGACAGTATTTTACCTTCACGTTATCAGCATAGCCAAGCTCAGCTTCCCGAAAACACATTCCAGTCCAGCTGAATAGATAAACAACCCCTCAGCTGCAGAGTAAAGGGCCCGGCCTTTCTGTCTCCATGCAAGTAATTCATAGCTCCCGTTACCATGGTAGGCCCATGGCCCCCTCGCTTTACACACAGACACGTAGGCACATATGAACGCATTCATAGTCAGTATAGGATAGCCTCTGCCCAAGAGACCTTTCCTTCTAGATAATATGGTTCCCAAACATCAGATATCAGATATGATATAGGAACGAGTTGATCTGACATGCCAGACTTCTGTCTCTTTCCTCTAGTGTAAATGTCAAGTCCCCTGCACCCTCCAGCTTCACGTCACTCACACGTCATGCAGCTGCGCGCGCATCCAAACCTCAGATTTCTGCTGACATTGCAAGATTCTGCTACGTACCCACCCACTTGTGACACTTTCATGTGACGTTTCTAGCACACACCCCTGTGTTCACGCCTAGTTCACGCCTTCTGATTACGTATTGCTAACACGTGTGTGCTCTTATCTTGTTTCTCTCAGCTGTTACGCCTTCTGTATTGGTTTCCATTATGTGCTTTAAGTATAAAAGTTATGTATTGTCAATAAAGTATGCTCTATCCCTTCCTGAACCCCAGTGGTGTCAGGAACCCGATATCCGGTTCGAGAACCATTCCTTTTTAAGGAATAAAACCCCTAAGAACTCTAACACCACGGACTCTGCGTCTTTCTTTCCGATTGAGTTATTTTTTATAAGTACTTACCTGCATAGAAATTAGGACGGTAATTAAATATTTACCACATTAATTTGGCGCCCGAATAGGGACCCCTCCCCACCCCACGCGCCGGTTGGTGCGTTGCAACCTTTGCCCCCTGCCATAGTCAAGATGGACAACTACGCGTACCCGCAGGATTTCCTGTATCTCCCTCAGGCCTACGGAGGTGACGGAGACTACGATCAGCACCCAGACGAGGCGGTGAGGAGTGCGGAGGATCCCGACCAGAGCCTAGCCGAAAGAAGCAAGGTCCGAGGTGTCAAGAGGCCCACCAGTTCCGAAGTATTCACGTATCGAGTCGAGTCGAGTCCAGTCCGGTCCAGTCCAGTCGAGTTTTCCGAGGCCTTCTGTTCCGTGCTTCCCGGTGAGTACCATTGCTGGGGACGCATCTAGACGGGTGCATTATTATGTATCCGGTAAAGACGGGTTTGGGTACACAAACACGGTCTGCACTGTTTTAGACAGTGTATCTGTACTGTTTAGCAGTACATCAGGCATTCAAGTTCTTGCACTGTTCTTGGCAGTGTATCTGTACTGTTTAGCAGTACATCTAGTATCAAGGGTAGTCCATATGTGTTCAAAATGTTTCATGTGATTAATGTCGTGGTATGAGTGACTGTTTGATGTACATTACTGTGTTTTTGTGTAAATAGCTGTGTTCAGATTAAGTAACAAGTATCGAGTGTCCAGTATCAAGTAACAAGATGCCGTTTTTCAATAAATTAAGACAGATAGGAACTAGGAAAGGGATACTAGAGGAAGAAATTCCTGTCCCCCCTAGGGACACTCCTGGAAATTTTATGTACCATAAGCATGGCTTAGATGCCATACTGTATCTAGATTTATGGGCCGATTATACCAAGCACTTAGAAGAGAGCCACAGGTGGCCTGCTACAGGAACATGGGATGCCGAGTGCATCATGAGAGTAGAGGAAGCGCTATGGAAAAAGAAGGCCAGACAATCCCAGAAAGATGCCATAGAATTGTGGCGTAAAGAATCACATAAACGTACAGAAAAAGCACTCCGAAAATCAGAAAAACATAGAGAAGAGTCAGATGAGGTCCGAGAAAACGAATTAGTTATTGAAGGTATCCGAGTAAAAGCGGAACAAGTAGACCGCATGCGAAACACTCTTGCAAATGGCATGTATTTAGTGGCCGAGGGTTTGCCTAAGGCCACTCCAGAAATACCGAAAGACCTGCCGCCACCATTGGTTCCAACTAAAGTAAGTCACAGGACCACCAAAGACATATTCCTTGCTTCCTATCTAGACGATGTAGCTCCCGCTTACACCAATTCACGTACCAACGTACCGCCTACTGACGGTGACGGTGGTGGCAACCCACTCCCAGACAATGCCCAGCCCGTACCGCAACAAAGTTCAGACCCCGCCACAAACACACAGATTAAACCTTAGGGACGTATTAAAGCAACGTACACCCCGAACACCAAGTTACGACATGCTTAAAGAACCCCTTTCAATTTGCAGATACGATCCAGTACCCGGTAAAGACGATAGAATGTTGTTAGCATCACTACGCTTACGAAAAGTTACAGATTACTTAGTGTTATTTCCAGGAATGACTGAACACCTAGATAGAATATATCATTTTGTCCAGACTGGGGAAGATCCTGACAGTATTAAAGAGGCCCTGGCTCACCAGAAAGCTGACACTCAAGGTTGTATATTACGTTTCTTCATAAATTGTTTAATAAGAGAACGAGACAGGCCTGGAGTAGACAAGGACGAGATGGACGCACTAAACAAGTGGGGTCAGAATATAGCCGATGGAAACCATGATAAACAGAGTTGTATAGCAAGTATGTACAAAAGAATCAGAAAAGCAGTAATAGAAATACACGAAAAGGAACAAGAAAAGGAAAGAGATAGCGACAGGAATAACTCCTCCGAGGAGGACGAACCAGAGGAACATGACGCGGCTAAAGAAATGATAGCATATGTAGGTAAGGGAAATTACCTTAAGAAAGGCATTCGTCCAGAAAGCAAGAGAGTTTTCCTCTCTGGCATATCAAAAACGAGTTCTCCTGAATATCTGTTTCAAGTTACCGATAAAATTCTTCAAGAACGAATGGGGTACCATGTACTCAATTCTATGGATGAACAAGAACTAGCCCGGTCAGCAGTACTATGGGCTGACAATCCTAGCACATATAATGATGATACAGTAGCACAGACATTTTTGAATCTTTCCCCAGACGAGCAGAAATTAGCTGGTATGTACATGATTCAGCATCTCATTTCGTTATACAGAAATCAGCATTCTGATCCAGGTCCCCTACCTGATACATTAGAAGCACTACTTATGAATAGATGGAGAGGCCTAAGTACCAAGTTAATTCAAATAATTCTAGAACAACGGCACAGATATAACGCTTTCTTAGGCCCACAATATGTTTCAGCTCCGCCCCCAGAAAGAAAAATGTTTCATTTTGACAGGCAGAATCCTTTACGAGAAGTACACCCAGTTATGAATAACGATAATACCCTACGACGTGTGTTTGTGTACACACCTTTAACAAAGTTGGAATTGTTAGAAATGAAGAAACTAGTACCCTGTCACGATAAAGACCCGGCAGGTTTCCACCGAGAACTTAAGGACATGTTACTCATGGGAGATTACACTTATACGGATATTATGAAATTGTTAAAAGTACTGTTGCCCACGGGCATTTACGAGAAACTCAAGGAAAAAGAATGGGAGGTGGGAGATAAAAAGATTATTTGGACTGAAATAGAGGACGAGGAAAAAACTCGCACTCCAGGGCTAGGCCTTGGGGACAAAGCTAAAGCATTACCAGGTTTAATAGTACAGGTTTTGCCAAGATTATTGACAACTAAAAAGGAAGACTGGGACGCAATCTCAGCCTGTAAACAGAAACACGATGAAGATACTAGTGACTTCTATTCAAGATTCGAGAAATGTTTCATTATTAATAGTGGCCTGAAACCAGGTAGCGAGTCATACCCACACCTTTTTGTAACGAAATTAGTCGAGAATTCCCTGACACAAGTTAAGAACCGTGTATATAAAGTCGAAAGTACATGGCAAGCAAATACGCCATCCCAGATGTTACAAATGTTACAATATCACCAGAACAGAATTAGAGAAGAACAAGATCACGAGCAGAGACGTATGAAAGACACGAAAATGAAAATGTTAGTGGCCCAGTCGGTCCCAGCCGACGGTCAGAAAAAGGGTGTGACCCAGACAAGTAATTCAGCAGCTCCTGTTAAAGGGACATGCAACTATTGCAAACAACCAGGTCACTACGTAAACGAATGTCCAGTCCTGAAACACAATATATCAACAGGTAAAACTAAAGAAAGACCGCGTCAGCCTAGACAAGACCAGGTCCAGCAACAGACTTCACAGAATATACAGCCTATGCATGCTCCACCACATACAGTACAGACCGTAGCGGTGTCACAGCCACAGCCCATTGCCGCGACGCAGCAACTTTCACAACAGATGTACCAGTATGCCCAATCTGATTATCCCGATTATCAGCGATACACATGAAACAGCCTAGAGAGGGAGGTTGGCTTGCCTCTTATTGAGATTCCTGTAGATCAAAAGGGTCCTTATGTACATAGTCAAGTATTAGGAAAAGACAGAAAGTTTCTAATTGACACAGGGGCAAGTCGCACCACGATCAGTCACGACGAAGTTCCAGGGGCACCCCTCTCAGGCTCACAGAATGTTTCCCTTGGTTTTTCAGGACAACCTATTGTAAATGAAGTATCAGAACCCGTTTCCCTAGCAGTAGGTCCATTATCACGTGTTACAGACCTGTTACTCACGAAGTCATGTCCAGAAAACTTGCTAGGTATCAAGACACTGAAGGCTCTAGGAGCAGTGATATGTTGTTCTCCGGAGGGAGTTAGACTTTTTCTACGTGACTTTAAGGGTCACTATGTATTACGAGAGTTTGATGTCAGATTGAAAAATGTACCGAAACACCTGTGGGCACAAGGCCCAACCGATGTGGGTTATATGCACATTACACCATACCGTGTTACACTCAAACCAGGAGTTGTTTTACCCCGAATCAGACAATACAAGTTACCACCCGATGCTGTAGTGGCTTTACTGGAAATCATTGAAGAGCTCATTGCCCAAGGAGTGGTCGTAGAAACCGACTCCAATATCTGTAATTCCCCTATCATTCCGATTCTTAAACGTACTGATCCCAATGCACTGCCAGTATATCGGCTGGTGATTGATCTACGAGAACTGAATAAATGCATTGTACCGCAGTATCCTGTGGTTCCCGACATCTCATCCTTATTGACTGCTATTGATTCAGAAGCGACGTTCTTTACTGTAATTGACCTCAAGAACGCCTTCTTCAGTGTACCCATTGATCCAGAGAGCCAATATCTCTTCGGATTCAGTTTAAATGGCCGAAGCTTCAAATTTTCACGCGCACCTCAAGGATTCACAGAAAGCCCCAGCATCTATAGCCAAGCACTGAAAAGACAACTTGACTGTATCCAAATGCCAGTAAACACTGCCTTACTCCAGTACGTCGATGATCTGCTGATCACCGCACGAAGTGAACACGAATGTGAACAAGCATCACTGACAGTTTTACATTTTCTGGCCGACAAGGGACACAAGGTGTCTCCTTCGAAGCTGCAATTCTGTGTTCAGCAAGTGGTGTACCTTGGGCACTTGCTGTCCAAGTGGGGAAGACAGCTCATACCTGATCGAGTTCAGTTAATTGCACAGTTACCACAACCCAAGACACAAAAGGAAGTGCGGGCCTTTATAGGCCTCACCTCGTACTGCAGACAATGGATTCCTCAGTATGCATTTCTAGCTAAACCGCTGATACAATTGACAACACAGGAGGCAGAGCGACTTCGACTGCCCTCCCTTGGACTCAGGAACATACACAGGCTTTTGAGGAATTAAAGAAAGCTTTATGCCAAGCACCAGTTTTAGCGACACCATGTTACAGCAAACCTTTTACACTTTTTGTTACAGAACGTGATGGTACAGCATTGTCTGTCCTCACACAAGATCAAGCAGATTCACATAAGCCTTGTGCCTATTTTTCAAGTACATTAGATCCAGTGGCCCAGGCTCTGCCTGCGTGCTTAAAATCAGTTGCAGCGACAGCCCTAGCAATCAGACAAAGCGACTCAATAGTATTAGGACATCCACTGACAGTACAAGTTCCACAATCTGTAGAAGTCCTTCTAAACAGAACACAGACTCAACACCTGACTATAGCACGACTGACGGGTTATGAATTGACGCTATTCCAGCCACACATAGAAATAAGACGCTGTAACATTCTAAATCCTGCAACATTGTTACCCTCGGTTATGACAGATTCAGCCCCGCATGATTGTATAGAGATCATTAATGCAGTAACAAAGCCCCGACGAGACTTAACAGATGTTGCACTGACAAATCCAGACCTGACACTTTACGTGGACGGTTCATGTATGAGAACAAGCACAGGAGAATTAGTGGCCGCATATGCAGTGACCACTGAAACTGAAGTCAAAGAAACAAACCGTATTGATACACTGTCTGCTCAAGCAGCAGAGCTTATCGCTCTGACCCGAGCCTGTATACTAGCCAAGAACAGGAATGTTAACATATATACAGATTCACGTTATGCTTTCGGAGTTGTACACGACTTCGGAGTGTTATGGCAAGAACGAGGTTTCTTGACCTCTCACGGTGCCAAGATCCAACACGGTCCCCTCATTCAAGCACTGTTAGAAGCAATACATCTGCCTTCAGGCATATCCATCATGAAGTGTAAAGCACATACTAAAGTTACAGACTCTATTTCCCAGGGTAACGACCTGGCAGACCAAACAGCAAAACATACAGCATTGACTCACACCCAGACAACTGATGTGACAAAGACAATAGTACCGACACATTGTATGACAGTTAGGGATCCCACACTAGATGTAATCGATATTCAGACACATGCTACCCCAGACGAAATCAAGAAATGGGCTGAACTAGGAGGGATCCAGACAGATCAGGGATGGATGACGAAGGGAAAATCTACATGGTTTCTCCCCGACTCTATGGTTCAAGTCATAATAAATACAGCACATAGTCCAGCCCACCTGGGAGAAAAAGCTATGTTAGACAGTTTACAGAATCTCTGGTTCAACAAACATTTACGAGCAGCAGCAAAACAGAAAGTGCGTACTTGCATGATCTGTTGTCAGTTCAATCCAGGTAAAAGCGTCCCTGTAGAGCAAGGTGGATTTCATCCTCCCGATCACCCTTTTGAAGTCCTCCAGATGGATTATATCTAGATGGAACGTTGTCGAGGATTCAAGTACGTCCTCGTAGTTGTTTGTGCACTTTCCCGTTGGACCGAAGCATATCCAGTCCCAGATTACACTGCCCCGACCACTGCCAAGCAGCTGGTTCGAGAATTCTTCCCACGGTACGGCTTGCCTCGTATCGTGTACTCAGATAACGGACAGCCATTCTCATCCGAGCTCATGAAGCAGGTTTCACTCCTGCTAGGATATCAGTGGAAATTCCATTGCGTCCGACATCCCGAGGCAGCTGGCCTTGTAGAGAGGCACAATCAGACACTGAAAACCCGTCTTGCTAACATATGTAAAGAGAAAGGGGTCGACTGGATAGTCGCCCTGCCAGTTGCACTATTCTATATGAGGATGGTCCCACATTCGAGATCAGGACTATCCCCGTATGAGGTGGTCTTTGGCCGGCCACCAAATATGTGGGGGACGCCCATGCCTAAGAAAATAACCGATGTTGACTGTAATATGCTGACAGATTACCTTGCCTCCTTGATGTCTGCACTCCAATCATGTCGTTCACAGGTTGCCGCAGCCTTTCCCGACAACACTGATGTGAAGCCACACGATGTCCGTCCCGGAGATACTGTCCTGATACGCAATTTCGACAGGAGGAGTCCGCTGGAGCCCCGTTGGCAGGAGCCGAAGCTCGTCCTTCTGACCACGAGGACTGCAATCAAGGTTGAGGGCCGTAAGGGGTGGATCCATACGAGTCATATTAAAAAATGTAATGAACTGTTGCCAGAGACCGACTCTTCCACCCCCTCAAAGGACTGCCCAGATTCTAGTGACTCTAAACTTCCCATGGTAGAGAAAACTCCGCAAGAAGAGTATAAATTAAAGTTGCGGTCTAGCAAGTCAGACAGTTTAATTGTTTAAGTCCTCCCCTAGGTGAATCGGTTAAATAGTTTCTGACATGTATTCCCTTGACCCCAATAGAGAGAGAGATAGAGAGAAACAGATCAAGAAGCAACGATATTGCAAATCTCTCAAAAGTTACTGTATTGTTACCTTATGGATTATGTTTTCTTTAAGTCTCACTATTATTGTCACAAGTGTAATTTTGCATATCTATTTTCCTATTGCTACACGTGCACATTCTTCTTCTAATAACACTGCCGAGCATTCTTTCAGCGAATTACCCCCTCACGAGTTGTCTTACCGACTTGCGCTGCGCAACAATACATTCATTAGTATGTTACATCACTCTCATCAGACCAGCAACGCTACTAATTGTTGGATATGTGGCCGACTCCCTCCCTACCAGAAATACAGGGGAATTCTGCCCCTCTTCCCGTACCCGTTCACACACAATGGTTCATGTGGAGCCTGGTTTAGTTTGATTAATTCCTTAGATTCAAATTCCGTAGTTTATCAGGGTAACTGGGTATGGGGAAACTTGAACACAGTTTTGCATAGAATATGTTATCCTGACAAAGAGGGACTTCCCAAAAGGACAGGGACTGATCTAGAAAATGAAGTATATGGATTAGGAAATTTTACACTTAACCTCATGATTCTGAATGTTGAATCCGAAACTGAGCCAGACTTGCCCACTATGTCAGTACTACCAGTCAAAGGTGAATTATGTGTCAGAAAGAATGGTTCCGTACACCTGGGTCATAGTAAATGTACTACTGTGGTCGAATTTAGTGATAAGGGCAAGTCCACATTCAAAGCTACACGTCATTCCTATTTCATTTGTGGTCAGACAGCATACATACGTTTGCCACTAGATTGGGATGGGACCTGTTACATTGGATTCTTACTGCCACCTGTTTTCCTAGCTCCACCTGATTATCATAGAAATTCCCGTCTAGTTCACAGACCAAAAAGAGATCTCCCAATTGTCGACTACACTGAGACAGCATGGGAACAGTACACAGATTTCAATAAAGGTTTCTTTCCCTATTTAGGAGCTAATTTTAATAGTAAGTCTATCCGTCACTTGACCAGAACTCTCGAAGCAGTAGTGAAAGAGACTACTTCCGCCCTAGGTAACTTGACCGAAGAACAGTCTGCTATGAGACTTGTCGTTCTTCAAAATCGTCTTGTTATTGACGTCATACTAGCCGATCGAGGAGGAGCCTGTAAGGTCCTCGGGTCAGCTTGCTGTGTTTTCATTCCAGATAATGCTCCGTCCGTATATAAGGCTATTACCCGTCTCCATAAGATAGCTAGTAAGATACATCAGAATCCAGGCACTTGGACTTGGTCCGGTTGGCTCTGGAATACTATTTCAGCTTGGGGATGGAAAATACTGTCACTCCTTGGAACAATACTACTTATAGTATTCAGTTGCTGTCTATGTTTACAATGTGGGCCAGCGATTTGCGGCTTGTGCGCCACATCCTGCACTCCCCATTCAAGTCAACGTTCTAAATCCCATGTGAAAAAGGATGAGCAGATGATACTAACTACACAAATAAATGGATTAATGAAGATTGATATATCATGAAGGGTCCGTAGGGAACAAGGAGGGAATGAGGAAATATAAATTTTATGGTCAAGAAATGTTCCCTAACGTGTACCCCACCGTCTCCATGTACGAGCTTAAAGTGCATGTAACTTCCCTCCTATGCCAGCTATGAAGACGCAAATACATTTGCGTTCAACGTTAACATGTCCTCTTTCAGATCCACCCTGAATGGGTCGGATATTCCGTTCCTAAGTATGCCTTACCACCGTCTTTGTATGGTGCACTTTCACGTATTTCTGGCTCTGTGCGAGCTAGGCCCTGTTTTCTGTCGCGAGCCTCTTTTCAAAGTCATCTCTGCCTCCTGAAACTGCAACGTGGGATGCCCCCCCGTGAACTCTGTCCTACTCCCTGCGAGGCGAGCGGAGCCTGGCTCGGCCTGCCTGCCTGCCAAAGACAGTATTTTACCTTCACGTTATCAGCATAGCCAAGCTCAGCTTCCCGAAAACACATTCCAGTCCAGCTGAATAGATAAACAACCCCTCAGCTGCAGAGTAAAGGGCCCGGCCTTTCTGTCTCCATGCAAGTAATTCATAGCTCCCGTTACCATGGTAGGCCCATGGCCCCCTCGCTTTACACACAGACACGTAGGCACATATGCACGCATTCATAGTCAGTATAGGATAGCCTCTGCCCAAGAGACCTTTCCTTCTAGATAATATGGTTCCCAAACATCAGATATCAGATATGATATAGGAACGAGTTGATCTGACATGCCAGACTTCTGTCTCTTTCCTCTAGTGTAAATGTCAAGTCCCCTGCACCCTCCAGCTTCACGTCAATCACACGTCATGCAGCTGCGCGCGCATCCAAACCTCAGATTTCTGCTGACATTGCAAGATTCTGCTACGTACCCACCCACTTGTGACACTTTCATGTGACGTTTCTAGCACACACCCCTGTGTTCACGCCTAGTTCACGCCTTCTGATTACGTATTGCTAACACGTGTGTGCTCTTATCTTGTTTCTCTCAGCTGTTACGCCTTCTGTATTGGTTTCCATTATGTGCTTTAAGTATAAAAGTTATGTATTGTCAATAAAGTATGCTCTATCCCTTCCTGAACCCCAGTGGTGTCAGGAACCCGATATCCGGTTCGAGAACCATTCCTTTTTAAGGAATAAAACCCCTAAGAACTCTAACACCACGGACTCTGCGTCTTTCTTTCCGATTGAGTTATTTTTTATAAGTACTTACCTGCATAGAAATTAGGACGGTAATTAAATATTTACCACAGAACCACTGTTGAACCGTCTTAACCTTGGACCTCGCCTACTATGGTATATTAAACTCCTATACACAGACATTACAGCTTCGGTTCAAGTTGCAGACTCTGTATCCAAAACATTTGCTAATGGACGTGGAACCCGTCAGGGTTATCCTCTCTTCCCATACTTCTTCGCACTTGCGATGGAGCCTCTTTCTTCATGGGTGTGTATAGACTCTGTGGGGAATGAACGGCTGACGTGGACCCACCCACGCCATCGCTGTGCTTCCTGTTTCCTCGGTCTCTGTAGACACGCCCACGTGAACAGCATGCCGCCACTGCCGCTCTCTCGTTAGATGCTGGAGCCGAGCTGAGTTCGGGAAACTGTTCTGCGAGATCAAACGGAGCCTCTCGGAGTATTTCTCCTGACCTTCTGCTTTCCTTGGAGGTAAAGGCTGAGCGCCGAGCTCTGTGCGAATTCGCTCTGCCCTGCCCACTGTTCTACTGACAAACGGAGTTAACAGTGTATCTGACGTGCCGGAAAGTGTTTGCAACACAACGCTGCTGTTTCTGCTCGGCACCCCAACATACAGAGCGACTGAAATACTTGAAATACTGCTGGCATCTACAAAGACGAACTACCTGGGACCCGGGGGCACTGGTTGTTAGTCGCTGGACGTTGGTGCACTGGGTTTTTATCCAGTTCGCGCTCGCTGTGCTCGTATTGTGCCCTCCTCTGAGACTCCACGCTGGTGCGTTGTTTGTTAAACTGGTTGCAAAGCTCTGAAAACTGCAAGGGGGTGAAGGGGTAAAGCAACGCTGCTGTCCCTGCTCGGCGCCTGCCTTGTCAGCTGTTATTTGGAGTGATTAAAGCCGCTGCACCTTTGACGGCGAATAACTGGAAACTGCGGGCATTGGCCACCGGACGCTGGTGCGGGCGCTGGTCTGCTGATCTGCTTGCGAGGTAAGGCGCGCTGGGTTTTACCCAGTTCGCACTCGCTCTGCTGTACCGCGCCCTTCTTGCGACTCCTCACCGGTGCATTGACTGTAAATCTGATTGTGATTGCAAAGCTTTGAAAAACGGTGAAGGGGCAAAGCTGACTCTCCCTCCTCATACCCCATGAACCTTGCTCCACGCTTTCTCACTTAGTAGCGATCTGAAGAGCTGTGAAATTTTTCAGAGTATAGTCCAGTGCATTTAAAAGCGTATTTAAAAGATACGTTTCAGATGGCGGCAAGAGTGAGGGGCAAACAGTCCAAGCCAGAGCTGGGAAAGGAGGTTAAACTCCCAATTCCGATCAGATCTCCATCAACCACAAAAGGAGAGAGAAAAAACAAAAGGAAAAATCAACAAAAAGAAGCCCTAAAACTGAAGGCGCTGGAATCCACGGACTTATACAGAAAAATAAGTATAATGTGTTAAGGAAACAGGCTGAGGATGACGACAACGAGGAAAATGATAAAGAGGAGGGCGAAGAAGATGAAGAGGTAGAGAGCCTGACCTTGTCTGAACTATCTGCAGAACTGAGCTTGCTTGCTGTTGGCGACAAAGAAGAGGAAGGTGCAAAAGACAAGGGAACAAGAATGGACCAGGGGGGTAAAAATATGGAAAAAACGGACAAAACGGTTATGGCTGCTAATATGTCCTCTACTACTTGCCATGAGAGTCGCTCTACCCCGAAACAATACCCTCTCTTTTCAAAACCCTTTGTTCAGCAGGGACAGTCTTCAAGTACTCCTACACACGGGGGGTTAAAGCAGGAAAGTACAAGTGTCACTTTAGAGCATGATGTCTCCAACAATGGAGGTCAAGTAAGCAGCCCCACAACGCAGAAGATACCGACAAGGCTAGAAGATGCTGCATTACCCACACCAACGGTTCCAACTGCGATCTCCTCCAACACTTCCCTTTCCCTCCATCCTCTGCTGCCATCGGCTATAAGCCCAAGCCCAAGCTCAGGCTCAAGCAGCAAGCAAACCATGATAGTTCCAAGTCAAGCCCTAAGTCTAGAAGCCTCCTCGATCTCCCAAGATGACGGCTTGCTTGCTCTTCCGAGTGCTACAAAAGCAAACACGATGGAAGATATCCTAGTTAGTATCCTCCAGGAACTAAGAGACTTTAAATCCTCTCAGGACATTTCACTCTTACACAGCAGGCTTACGAAGATGGAGGAGTGCCTTGGCAACATTCCTTTGAGGGTCTCTGAAGCCAAAGTTCGGATATCTTCTCTAGAGGACTCTTTAACTACAATTCAGAAAAATCTTGTGGAGGCTAATAGAGAGAAATCCCACTTAGAGGAAAAGCTCCAGGACCTTGAGAATTATAATAGGAGATCTAATCTACGACTTGTAGGCATACCAGAGGGCCTTGAAGATAAGGATATGTCAGGTGGACAGATTCTTTATTGAAAAAAGCTATCCCTGAGCTGCAAGGTGACCTGACTATCACAAGGGCGCACAGAGTCCCTGCACATAAACCTAATAATTTGAAATACCCCCGTACAATTCTGCTTAATTTTTCAGACTTTAGGGTAAAAGAAAAAATTCTAAATACCGCATTTTCTAAAAGAACTTTTAACATGGAGGGGGTGAATAATTTTCGAATTTTTGGTGATATGTCGGCAGCATCTGTTCACAGACGCAGGGACTTTGTGAAGCTCATCGACTCCTTATAGAGCAAGGGAGCCCAAGCCAAGATAGTGCAGCAATCGAAACTCAAAGTCTTGGCTAAAGGAACATTTTTTATATTCTCGGTCCTACACGAAGCCCAGACATTCCTCGACGGCCTCGGGGGGTAATTAAATAAGTTGCTAAATCTTGCTGAAGTTACTATTACCTTAGGGCGGACACTTGATGGAAACAGGAAGCACACAAGGATGCAATGAGATGGCATTCAAAAAGAGGACACAACAGAGAAGGACGGAAGTGGGACACTGGGGTCTCCGTCCACTCAAGGGGGGAGGGAAAGGGGGTGAAGAGGGGTGTCGCAAGGGGGGAAAAAAGAGAGTTCAAACGCAATATGTTTTTCACACTTTAATGATTACGGTGTGAGTAAGGTTATTCTTCTAGTTTCTTTTTTTTTCTTCTCATTTTGCACAAATAATATCTCGCACTCGTCACTTTTGTCCATATGGATCATGTTAAGATGACAAGACCCTATAAGTATATCTGCCTATTTTGCACTAGGGGGGGCCTAAACCTTCAAGCCCGTGCTGCTATTTGTACTATCTTGCTGCTTATCTGCATATTTGCACAGACAACGGTATTCTATTTTTATCTGATGATATTATATATTTATACGGTCTATTTTTTATATAAGATAAGATTTTACAATGCATTGTCCATCTTCATGTCTTGCATAATGAATGGTATGTCTCCTCAAATAACATCACCTTACACTTTTGCTGCTCGCTTGCATATTTGCACATTGAAATTTAGATTCTGCATGTATTGCTCTTTACTGTTATATATATATATATATATATATATATATATATATATATATATTATTTATCAGTTATATATGTTGTTGCTGCTATTTGCACATTTGCACATTTGCCCATTTGCACACTTGCATATTAGCCGAGGGTTACGTCCAATATCTTGAACATCAAATAACATGGTGAAATGTATTTCTTTAAATGTTAATGGCTTAAATAACGTTCGTAAAAGGAACGCTATTGAGTGCTGGTTGAAAAACCTTGTACTAGACGTCATCTATTTCCAAGAAACCCATCACAAAGATCAGGCAGAGTCAGCTAAACTCTTCAAAAGCGGGGCGGGCTATAACATATCTGCTCCTGCCGGGATGGCCCAGAGAGGAGTTTCCATATTAATAGGGAGACATGTAGGTTTTAATCTCGAAGGGACGTGCATAGACCCCAGAGGTAGATGGGCAGTTGCACATGGTAAATTAAACAATGTTAATGTTATCCTTGCCACAATCGATGCACCAATTTTGGACGACCCTCAAGCTATTCTACAGGTTAAGCAGGCATTAACCGGTCTTTTCAGCCCAATAATTTGGGGGGCGATTTTAATCTATTACAAAACCCCCGATTGGATTCTTCCAAGAAAGACCGCCGACAGAATAAACCCCAAGTTGCCTTAGCTGTCCAAAGTTGTAAAATTGACCTAGATGTTACTGACCATTGGCGTAATTTAAATCCTACCAAGCGCGAGTATACATGCCACTCAGCAAAATATAATTCTGCGTCAAGGCTAGATTTTTTTTCTATCATCCGATGACCTAGATTTATATAACTACGCCTATCTACCCAATGCTTTTTCAGACCACGCAGCTCTTTGCATGGAGGTCAATTTGGGGAATTATGAAGCAGGACCTACAAGTAGATGGTTTTTTAATAAACTTAACCTTCTTGACCAACAATGGTGCACGGATATTAATGAAAAGATAGAGCAATTTTTTATACAGAATAGAGGTACAGCCCCATTAAATATAATCTGGGATGCATTTAAAGCCACTTGACGTGGAATAATTACATCTAAAGAAATTCCCAAGCTTAAGGCAAGAAGGGAGGAGAAAACCAAACTCCAAACTGAACTTTCGCAGGCAACCCAAGAGCACTACAGGGTCAGATCTTCTGATCTCTGGACACAGACTCCAGGAGGCGAAGTGCAGGATGAAGGATTTTTATTATGATTTAGGTGAGATAAATAGTAATTCACAAGCACAAAAGATTTATGAGGAGAGTGAGTACACAGGAAAGCTGCTAGCCTGGCAATCTAAAGAAAAGCAGGTGCGTAATAGAATAGATCAGCTAATAGATCCCATCACTAAAATACAAGTTAAGACCACCACTTCCATCGGTGAGCTGTTTTTAAAACACTGTGAGGGGATATATCAAGCGACTGAGGGGGCTACACCTGACTCTATCACGGAATTTCTACAGCCACTTGAAATACCTAAAATAGATGCTGAGGGTAAGAGTTACCTTACACAGGATTTTACATTATTAGAATTAGATGAAGTGATAGAGTCCTTCCCCAATGGCAAGGCCAACGGTGAGGATGGCCTTCCCATTGAATTTTTTAAACAATTTGGGGGAACATTACGTAAGGATCTTTTGAAATTAATTAATAACTTATTTCAAGGAAGTCCCCCACCGGACTCCTTTCATACAGCGGTGGTGGTCAGTATTTTAAAAAAAGGAAAGGACAAGGAAAATATAAATTCATACAGACCGATTAGCCTTCTGAATACAGATTACAACATTTTTACAAAACTTTTAGCAAATTGATTAAATAAAATAGTAGGATCTCTGGTAGCCCATGATCAGTGTGGTTTTATTGCAGGCAGGCATTTCCATTCCAACACTACATTTTTACTGGAGGCACTAGATTATTTTAAAACTAATAAGGTGAAGGCTCAAATTTGGTTTTTAGATGCGGAGAAAGCCTTCGATCTAGTGTCTTGGGATTGCCGGTTTGCAATTTTACGTAGTTTTAATTTCCCAAATGTTTTTATTTCTCTTTTACGACAATTGTATATGAATTCTAGGGCACAAATTATCGTCAATAATACTAATATTGGGTCCTGTGAGGTTACTAGAGACACGCGACAAGGATGCCCCTCGTCGCCAATTTTATTTGCATTATTTATTGAACCTCTAGCGATCGCCATCAGGAATATCAAAGCTGACACTGCCCCAATATTAGGAATGACAAACATAAAATTATATGCGGATGATATTGCCCTTTTCATAGACTCTAAACCCTCAAGTCAACTGAAGACTTTCAAAAGCTAGGGGGTTATAAAATTAATGTAAACAAAACGGAAATTATTCTACTTAACTGCACTATAGACACTTTAGCTCCAGAATTCAGGCGGATATACAACACGGATCCAAAGAGATATCTTGAAATATTTATATCGGATAGCCCAGATGATCTCTTTTCACTTAATTTTTTACCTTTATTAAAAAAGGTGGGCTCACTTTTAGATCGTTGGAATTTACTACCCCTGTCTCTTATGGGGCGGGCATCGCTAATTCGAATGTCGGTGTTACCCCATTTTAATTTCCTTTTTAGCGCAATTCCCTGCGCAATCCAGGCCTCTTACTTTAAAAAAATAGAAGCTTTGTTCTCCTCTTTCTTATGGGCAAAAAATCTCCCAGACTAGCACTGAACACTTTATATTTATCATCTACACAAGGAGGGCTGTCCCTCCCAAATATCAAAGAATAATATTTCGTGTCTTTTGCACATTATAACCACAGGTTTTTTTCTTAGATTCTCATGAGACAGATAATTTTTTTATGAAAAGGATGTTGTTGGAATTGAAAATCCATGATCCGGTCAGAACCAAGAAAGATCCCAAAAAAGTACGATATAAATCCCCCCAGTGGATTTTCAAGGTGAAAACTCTGTTTTTTTAATTTTATGACTTACCCATTTTAAGTAATAAGACAAATTTAATAAATTTTAGCTTGGGAGATGCTTGCTGTATGGACAAAAATATATTAACTCTTTGGAAAGAGAATGGTTTTGAGAAAATTGAAGACTTCCTGCTGGGAAATAGGTGGAAATCTTGGGATGAAATTCATAGCCAGTTAATCCAATCGCACTTAACGCTGAACTGGTCCTTTATTAGGATAAATCCAAAACTCAGAGAACTCAATATAGGAAATGTATTCAATAAAGAAAATATTTCCACTATCCTTAATAATAAAATACAAAAGAAAATGAGTATCGGGGGCGTGGCCAAGATGGCTTCGGAGTAAGACGCACTTTCGAGTCCCTCCGACGCCCAACCAGCTTAGCGTTGTATAGCATCGCCCACGGGGTGCTGACCGGCCTCCAGATACCCGCAGGGGCCACTGACATCGATTGGAGCGGTCCGGCGCTGCCGGCGGGGCTGCGGGAGACCGGAGAGCGCCATTGGGGGAGAGTCTATCTCCGGCCTCATAAGCACCGGACTTGCGTGAGGAGGAGGCCGGCCCGTGAGTGCGGAGGCGCCGACGCCGGCTGGGCGTGGTATCGCGGAGCCGCGGGTCTCTCCTGCCCTCCCTACCGCATGCCAGTACTGCGGCACACCATCGAGGCACTGAAGGCGGTATAGGACGCTCTGTTGCAGCTGAACACGGGGACTTGGCGGCTGATCGGCCACGTGGAGAGTGCAACTCGGGCTATCAGCGGAGCTGAGAGAGGCTGGGAGCGGCCATTAGTGGAGTGTACCGAGGGAGCTGATTGCAGCCGCTGGTGGAGGGGGACGTCCCTACCGCAACTGCGAGCGATTTGGTGCTCTGATGTACTGACCGCAGCGTGAGGCGGCTAGGGTCGAAGGGACTACCCTGCACTGTGGGCCCTGATCCGGCGAGAGGGCGGATCTAGGCCTAGAGGACGCCGTAGAGCTCCACGGTAAGAAGACTGCCACGACCACGGGGTCTTCTGGTCGGATTGCAAGCCATCTGGGGCCGAGGTACGGCCTGTGGTCCCCTGGGGGAGCCGGGAGACAGGAGCTGGTGGGTCCGGAGACCAGAGACCAGAGACACGACGAAGCCAGCGGTGGTGGTATGGCCTATTTCGCCATGCGGACTGGCAGGCTAGCCTGATCCGTTCCCTCGACTGCGGCTGTGACATAGCCTTGAGAGGAGTGCGGGGGAGCATTGCTGGAGCCGGGGGGCCCGGACTAGTGGCCCGATCTACAGTAGCGGAGAGCCCGGGATCGGCTGCCGGACGAAAGTGTCCTTGCATTGACTCTGGAGGGCGCCTTCTGACGGGAAGCTTTTGTGACGCCATCTTGGCTGGGCGGCCATTGACTGTGGCGCAGATACGCGGGGGCCGAGACTGAATACCTGGTGGGGTCTTGTGCTGCGCCTGAGCACTCCTTGTCCCTGGAGAGGGTACAATAGCCCTGGTTCCGCGCCATAGTCGGAACTCCATGATGTCCACCACGCTTCGCAAGGGACGGCCGGGCAAGGACGGCACCTCCAAGTCCTCGCAGGAGCCATCTTCCCCCGGGGCCAGTGGTTCGTCCAGGCAATCGGACGATGAAGCACCCGCCACCAAGGCCTTCATGACTGAGCTGTTGACCTCTATCAAAGAGGACATTTCTGAGCTTCGCGCCAAGTTGGCGTCAGATCTCCGGGAGGTGCGGAGAGAGGTAGATGGAATTGGTGAGCGGGTGGCGACCCTGGAAGATCACGACTTGAGTGTGGCAAATGATGTGCACCAACTACAACAGGACATTATTCGTCTTACTGAACAGAATTTGGACCTGCAGGCCCACACGGAGGACTTGGAGAATCGTTCCCGAAGGAACAACATTCGCATTAGGGCGGTCCCATGGGACGGAGAAGCTGGAGACCTGCATGGGTATGTCCAAGCCCTGTTCTTACAGATCTTAGACGAAGAGGACGTACAGGAAATTAAAATGGATAGGGTGCACAGAGTCGGTCTGCCTAGAAGAGGGGGGGCCCCCCTCCGGACATCCTCGTTTGTGTGCATGACTTTCAGGTGAAGGAGCGTATCCTGCGAAAGGCTAGAGCCATCTCCTCCTTGCAATTCAGGGACCACTGTCCGCAGCTCTACCAGGACTTGATCCACGATTCCATGATGGTTGGGCGCCGGGGGGTCTCTGGCCCTAAGGTCCCGCGGTACTATTGTACTTTTGGAGAAGACACCCCGGACCGTGGCCCTGGGGGTCCCTGACTTGGTGCCCCCACCCCGTTTCCAGTCCGGTGAGGACCTTGTGAACTGTGGCCCATTGGAACTGCTGAGTACTTAGTTCAGGTTTAGTGCCTTGAGTTATGTCTTCTTGACTTTTTGTTTGCAGGGGGGATGGGAGGTGGGGAGTTCTGGGGGTCGGGGCGCAGGGGGGGTGTTGGGGTTGGGGGAGGGGGAAGAGTGGTGGCGACCGAAGACTGTATGTGTGAGGTATTGTTGGCGCTAGTGGTGTTCTCCATTGCAGTCGCTATCTTGAGCCGTGCTGAGGATTATACAATTTCTGCTGTTTGCATGGGTGGGAACTGTTTGGAACACTGGGGAGGGGTGTGTATGGTTCCCCGTGGACGGAGGGTGCTTGGGACATTGTCTCTATCCGATTGTTCTCAATATACAGTGCTTAGCGAGTCACCTTGTCTGATGGGCTCTGGGCGGTCCGGTGAAATGGAGTTGCTGGGGGGGTGGGGGGGGGGGGGACTAGAGTCTAGAGGAGGTTGTTGGGAGATGGGTCTGATCCAGGGGTGTGTAGAGTGGTGGTTGGCGGGGGCCGGGGAATGGGCTCTGATCATCTTGGTACGCACACAGAGCGGAGTCTCACACCATCATTATGCCTGTTAGTATAGGTACCTGGAATGTGAAGGGTCTCGATTCCCCACAGAAACGCCAGAAGCTCTGGAAGTACCTATCAGATCACCATCTCGATGTGGTTGCCCTCCAGGAGACCCACTTGGCTAGGAGAGATGAACTGAGACTCCGGCATAGACATTTTCCCCTTATTTACAGGGCGTCAGCATCCACCAAGCATAGAGGGGTGGCCCTCCTGTTCCGAGCCTCTCTCCACTTTCAGCCTCTGGGGGTGCGTGGTGATAAGGAGGGTCGGTGGCTAATGGTGAAGGGGTCATTATATGGCCGCCAATGTACGTTTGTGGTGGTTTATGCTCCTAATGCTGGCCAGAATGGTTTTTTACAATGCCTGATGGACAAGATGGGGAACTTTGTAGAAGGGCACTTGTTACTGTTGGGGGACTTCAACATGGTGTGGGACAGGGATATGGATAGCTCGGGGGCACGCAGAGCAGATGCTGGGGTCTTTTCAGAAGAAACGCAGCGACAAATAGGCGAATTGGGATTGGTGGATAGCTGGCGCTTCTTACACCCTCAGACCAAGGATTATACATTTTTTTCTCATGTCCATCGCTCGTACTCTCGTATAGATCACATTTTTATTAGCCAGGCCCTCAGGGGAGATGTTCGAATGGCTAGTGTTTTTCCACTCTCAGTATCTGATCATAGCCTAGTGGTGCTTGGGTTACATTGGTCCGTGGGGGGGACGGTTGGCGGAAGTGGTACTTCCCAGCAGCGTTGGTGCGGGATGAGGTGTCTTGTAAGGAGCTGCGGAGGGCTATAGGAGAGTTTTTAGCTCTTAACCCACCTTCTGATACGTCAGTATATACCACATGGGATACGTGCAAGGCCTCAATACGAGGTACGTGCCTCGCCCTCAATGCGAACCTTAACAAGCTTCGACGGAAGGAAAGGGAGGCTCTGGAGACGGAGCTTGCTACTCTAGACCAAGCGTACAAGTCGAACCCTTCTAGGGTGACCCTCCGTCCGCTTACAGCGGTGCGAGGGAAATTGAGAGCCCACTACAACAACCGGGCTGAGTTTACCCTCCTGCGTCTCCGACGCGTCTCCTACTCCCAGGGGAACAAGGTGGGGCGTCACCTGGCCCAGCAGCTTCGAGATAAACGTGAGAGGGATTACATTGGGGGCATACAGGCCCACACAGGTTCTGTTCGGCATAGAGATGCTGACAAGGCAGCCCTTTTTGCCCGCTTATACGCAGATCTTTATTCGAGCGACGCCCTTGATCCAGAGGCCCAGTCTGCGTTCTTAGGTGGTCTCCATATCCCACAGGTCTCCAGGGAATGGAACGACTTGCTGTCTTCCCCCATCTCTAGGAAGGAGGTATTGGGCGCCATTAAGGCTCTGAAGCTCCATAAGGCCCCGGGTCCTGACGGTTACACAGCCCTGTTTTACAAGACGTTCGCGTCGGACATCTACGATTACCTGGTTTCCCTTTTTAACACAATGGCGTCTGAGGGAAGAACCTCTGACACTATGGCTGAGGCTCTGATTACCGTCCTCCCCAAGTCGGGGAAGGATCTTACCAAATGCGCATCTTATCGCCCGATAGCGCTCCTCAATCTAGACGCTAAGTTGTATTCATCTATACTTGCTGGCAGGTTACAGGATTTGATGCCGGCCCTGGTCCACCCGGACCAGTCCGGGTTTATAAAAGGTCGACAAACTCACGACAACTTGCGGCGCGTAATCCATCTGATTGAGAAGGCTGATAGATTTTGCATACCGGAGGTATTAGTATGGCTCGACGCGGAAAAAGCCTTTGATCGCGTTGACTGGGGCTTTTTACATCGCACACTGGAAGCCTTCGGGTTTTCACCCCAATTCATAAGAATGCTTGAGGCTAATTACAACAACCCCACCTCTCGGGTACTGATTAATGGCCATAGGTCCGGAAGTTTCCACCATTCCCGCGGGATGCGTCAGGGTTGCCCACTCTCGCCACTTCTCTTTGCTTTAAGCATCGAGCCGTTGGCCCTAGCGATTCGGGAGAACGAACAGATCTTGGGCCTCCCCTTCTCAGGTGAACAACACAAGATTTCGCTCTTCGCGGACGACGTGTTACTTTCGGTTCGGGATCCGGCGCTATCGTTACCCCATGTCCATACAGTGCTCTCTGATTTTGAAACGGTGGCAGGATTCAGAGTCAACTTCGATAAATCGTATATTCTGAACCTGACTCTACCTCCCGAAGAGGTGCACCGGATTCAATTGCTTACTCCACTCTCATGGTCGACTTCATCCCTGTTATATCTGGGTGTGAGACTGACCTCTACCCTGGGCGCACTGTTTCCGGCCAACTTCCCCCCGATGCTGGCGGCGATACGTACGGAGCTGGAGAACTGGAAACCGAAGTACATCTCGTGGTTGGGTAGGATTCATGCGCTTAAAATGGTCCTCCTACCTAAACTCCTGTATCTCTTCCAGGCACTGCCCATTCCGATAGGGATGGACTATTTCCGTCGGCTTAAGACCTTGATGTTGAAATTTGTGTGGCAAGGCGGCCGGGCGCGACTTTCTTATGCGGTTCTTCGACGTCCGCGGGTGGAAGGGGGGGTGGGGTTCCCGGACATGCACTTGTATTATAAGGCTGCCCAATTAAGAGTACTGGTGGAATGGTCCCAACAGCTCTCGGAGAAGCACTGGCTCCACATGGATCGGAGTGTGGCCGGAAGATCCATCTGGGACCTAGCCTGGAAACCTAGGGTGGACCGGCCCAGAAACGCGTATATTAGCACCCCCACCAGCACGGTGTTGAAAGTCTGGGACACGGTCAGTGGCGACGACCGGTGGACCACCTTCCCGTCCCCATTTACTCCTATCCATTTCAGCCCGGCCTTTCCTCCGGCCCTGACGGATGGACCCTTTGGTGTCTGGAGAGAGGGTGGTTGTAGGGCCCTCACCCTCCTGTTTCACGGTACAGCGCCTCTTACCTTCCATAATTGTATGCGGGATTATGGTGTTCTGCCCGCTGAGCGCTTTCGTCACCTCCAGCTCCTCCACTGGGCGACGTCACCTGGGGTGGTGGAGGCCGCTACTAGACCATTGACGAAGTTTGAAGCCTTTATTCTTCGCACGTCCACCATGAAGGGGACGATCTCCTTCATCTATGGGTTGTTACTAGACACCGCGGTGTCCCCCCTACCTCGATACATGGACCACTGGGAGACTACATTGGGGAGGGACATTTCTGACAATGAATGGAGGAGCCTCTGGCAAGATGTAGCGGCACATAATCATTCCACGGATCTTAGAGAGGCCCATATGAAGCTTATATTTGATTGGTATCTGTATCCATCCAAGTTACATCGGATATTTCCGACGACCTCGGATAAGTGCTGGCGAGGCTGTGGGATGCTGGGTGACTTTTGCCACATCTGGTGGGACTGCCCCACCATCCAGCCATTCTGGTCCGAGATCCTCTCCCACATCAAGGATGTGATGGGTTATCCAATCCCGTATTCAATGGAATATGTCCTGTTGGGTCTTAGAGACCCGCAGCTTGAACATCAAACTAGAGCTGATAAACGCATTATATGGCTGTGCCTAGGGGCGGCCAAATTGACTTTGGCGGCCGCTTGGAAAAGCCCGACAGCTCCGGCCATTTCTTTATGGCATGCACGGCTATGGCGACTACTGAGTATGGAGAGACTCTCAGATATCTTTATGGGGAATTTTAAAAACTTCATGTTCAACTGGGGACCCTTGGTCAGGTTTTTGTCTCGAGGTTTGCCTTCTGCAGTCTGCCCCTCAGCTCTTCGTGCACTACACCTCTTCCAAATTTAATCACCTGCTTGTATGACGATGTTCTGAATGCATGATGGTCGCCACCACTAGGGACAGGGTGGGGGGTGGAGGGGTAGTGGGGTGGGTGGGGTGTTGGGTTGGGGTTGTTGATCTTCTTTTGGTTGCGACACGAATCGCATGTGAAGACGGACTGCACGGCCTTCCTCTATGATTGTGATCATGATTGGGACACCTCTTATCTCTGAGAACCTTCAACTGACTGCTGAGACGTGGGTGCATCCCCCAATCGATGGAGATTGGCAGACGATAACACTTGCATTGCCTCTGACAATGCTAGTTGCCGTCCCTCCTGATGTAATTCTGGTCTTTTTGTTTGCAGTAATGTTCTCTAGCACCCCCTGTGTGGGGATTATGGCGGAATGTCACCTGTTCCTTTATTCTCATTCTCCTTCTTTTCTTGCCTTCTTTTCCTCCCTTTCTTCTACTTAAAACCTTGCAAAATAAAAATTTTACAAAAAAACGAAAATGAGTATCTGGATTAAAATATTAAAAGAAAGTAAGGACCAGGACCTCTACAGCAAGATTACTGAAAGATGGAAAAAGAGGGAAGATATTACAATTAATCAACAGGTATGGGACAAAATAAATAAATTCAATAAAACCATCTTTCGAGGAGCAAATTTTAAACGTATGCAATTTCACAACAAATGGTTAATATATAGAACCCCGTCCTTTTTACATAATATCTTCCCCCAAGTAGCCGATAAATGCTTCCGATGTGATGAAAAAGGCACTTGGAAACACATTGTCTGTGAGTGTCCAAAAATCCAGGTTTTATTGAAGGAAATAGAAAAATATCTTTCAATCGTTCTCAAAACTAATATTATATTTGATGACCTTATTCCCCTCCTAGGTTGCTCTCCTATTCACACCCAAGATGATGAGTCCCTTTTTATAGCTTCTTTAATAGCTAAATCCCTCATATTACAGTCCTGGAAAACAGATCTTGTTCCATCCTTCCAGGCATGGAAGACAAAACTACTCCGAATCCAGGGTAGGGAAAGAAAATATGCTCTTAGATCAGGGGCTCTCAAAAAATATGATAAATATTGGAGTGTGTTTGATCTTTAAATTTGTCCAGCTATTACTTAACCAGATTTATACTTTTGCGAGAACATCTAGTAGTCTATTACGATCGTCTCGACTCCGCATGCTGCACTTTATAACTCAGCTCTGGAATATTAACTGAGAAGACGCTCATTGTATTTAAATGCTACGTACTGTTTTAATCTAACAAAATCTTTTGAATATCAATGACAGTCGATTGATTGTTTGCTCTTACACAACCCTGCACTTTACAATTTAAATCTTAAAATGACAATTTGCATGAATGTTTTTAGTACTCTCTTTCTCGTACTGTATTAATTGGATTTCAACTGTATCCTATATTGTATTGTTATAATGGAACTCTCAATAAAAAATAAAAAAAATGGATGCCCCGATTTCGATTGAAGAGGCCCAAGAGGCACTAGCGGATATGTGCTCCAGTAAGGCTCAGAGCCCCAATGGCCTCCCCTGCGAATTTTATAAAAAGTACAGGTCCCTAATTGTAGGCTCCTATCTTGCTGCGTTTCAACACGCGTTTGATTATCAGTGTCTTCGGCGGATTGGAGAAATGCAGAGATTTTCGTCTTCCAGAAGCCCGGCAGACCCCCTGATCACTTCTCAATGTTGAGGCAAAACTGCTCGCTAAGATGATCGCCAACCGCGTAGTTCCGCATATATTGGATTTGGTCCACCCGGACCAGGCTGGCTTTATGCCTGGCCGAGCTACGCAGCATAACATTCGATGGGCCCACAACGCTGTCGCCTCGGTAGATAGATTGGGCGAATTGGCTGCACTTTTGTTGGCAGACATGGACAGGGCGTTTGACTCTTTAAGGTGTTGAACCACTGTTGAACCGTCTTAACCTTGGACCTCGCCTACTATGGTATATTAAACTCCTATACACAGACATTACAGCTTCGGTTCAAGTTGCAGACTCTGTATCCAAAACATTTGCTAATGGACGTGGAACCCGTCAGGGTTACCCTCTCTTCCCATACTTGTTCGCACTTGCGATGGAGCCTCTTGCTTCATGGGTGCAGATAGACTCTCAGTACCGGGGATTTGAGTGATGGGGCCCCGTCGGATCGTATAACACTGTATGCAGACGATTCTTTTTTCTCGCTCTTGGCCTTGACTCCACAACTGGTCTTCCTGGATCTAAATATCATGGCAAACAATGGAACTTTGACAACAACTACCCACTTCAAACCAACATCAAGGAACTGTCTCTTAATCTACGGCAGCTTTCATCCAAGGCAATTGAAAGACAACCTACCTTTCGGACAATTCTTGCGACTGAGACGAAATTGTACTGAAAGGGAAGACTATAACACTCATGCAAAATACCTATCAGAAAAACTGATAGCAAGACATTATCCAAAACGTCCAGTATCTAAAGCTAGAAAAAGAGCCTCTAACAACAACAGAAAAGCGCTCCTTGAAACCAGACAAAAAGAAAAGACTGCACAAGAAAAAAGACCAATTTGCATAACCACTTTCAACATCGCATCATACAAAGTGACAAAGAGAATTAAAAAACATTGGCGGACCCTGAACAGTGGCAATCTAGACATACCTAGGCCAATTTTCAGCCACAGGAAAAGCAAGAACCTAAGAAACTATTTCACAGCTAGAACAGAAGGGCCTCAAAGGACTTTACACACATTACCAGGAGGGCACTATCCGTGCAGCAATTGCAGTGTATGCCATGTTACTTCCGTCACCAAGAAGGTGGAATTTAATAACCAAATGACCTGGAAACTATTGAATTTCCCAAATTGCAACACTGCAGGTGTCGTATATATCTGATTACCTATACTTGCAACCTCCACTACGTAGGGATGACCACCAGAAAAGTCAATACCAGAATAGTATAACACCGCAGTAACATAGGGTGTAAGCGGGCCACCAAAAAAAGGATGTCACATTTCATAGAGAAACAACATACACCCAACAACATGAGGTGGGTGGTCTTGGAACACATCAAAAACAATGACAATCTAGAACACAGACTCCTTGAAAATGAGCAACGCTGGGTTTTCAAGTTACTCTCCGATAGCCAAGGTCTAAATGATAACATCCCATGGGGTCAATTTACTAAATGAAACCAGACATTGCACACATAAGCCAAGGTATAACTGAATGCTAGGAAAGTTGTGCAAAACGCTTTACCAAATACACCCCATGGAGGGTACACTAGCAAGTTAACTTGCCTTGAAGTTAGACAACTACTGGAGGAGATTTTGTACGTTAATATAAATATTATTATTGACCTTTAGGTATAACTAACACCATAAGAATAACGAGGGCACATAAGGTTTGCCAACGAGAGCCTTTTTTGATTTTGACAGTAACCTGATGAAGGTGTAATAATAGCCCTCTAGAGCTTACATACAGCGGCATTTTAGGAAAGATGATGGCCAATTTACCTAGACCAGTCACACACATCTCTTTGTGTGTTCTTTCAAGTGTTTCCTAGCGAAACTAAAGGGAGGTTCTAACATCAGCTTACAAACACCAATTTTCTAGCATAGAAGATGGCTAAAGTACCACCTACTAACTCACGAGTCTTTCTGTGTGTGATTTTTTATTCATTTATTTTTCATAGGTGTATGTTTTTCAAAATTTACATTGAATGCTCATTACTCACGAATAAATGTTCCCACCACTAAGAGGGCTGATTCCATTAGCCAGGTACCGGCGGCCATCTTGCGAAAATTTCCGCTCTAGTCTTCACAGCATGACTGTGCGGAAACACTTCCTACATATACTGGCACCAGAGGGAGACTCACCAATATGCGGTCTCGAGGGATACAAATAGGTAATTTTAATACAACGCACTGGAAAAGCAGCGTTATGTTTTTCAGTAATGGTTTTCATTAACAGTATGCCGTCTGTTTTTCTTTAAAGCTAGCACGGCTAAACAAGAGAATGCTGCATTTTGGCACACAACAAAGAGGAGTAACTTGTGTTTGCATTTTATACTTACCTACCCCATTTGAGGGAGGCTGTCGCTGATAACATTGTTCTTATTTCTATTTTCGCAGATACTACCTGACTAATGTTTATCGTATGTATTATTAACGCTTGCTTAATCAAAATAACTCAAGATGTGGGCAGCCTTACACAAACTAACTTGGAAAGAATACACAATGAAAGCAAAAGACTTATGAAATCTTGGACACATTTGCCTCTCTCTATAACAGGAAGGGTAAACTTAGTCAAAATGTGTATTCTTCCAAAATTCACCTTTCTTTTTAACACTATCCCAATAGTCATGGACACAAAAATGATGGAAAAATCTCAAAGAGAAATCAATTCATTTATATGGAACTACAAGACCACAAGAATATCATGGAAGAAGCTCAGAAGAAGAAGAGAAAAAGGGGGCCTTGCACTACCGGACCTAATGTTCTATTCATGGGCTTTTCAGATGTCTTATTCTAGAATGCTTCTTAAAATGCCATCTAATCTACCTGATACATCCATGTACGGAGCCATGCTAAAGAGAACAAATCTAGCAGCAGATGGCTTTATGTTTAAGTTTGGAAGTCAGACATTCTTCAAAAATATAAAATTGAAAATATTACACTCATGGGCCAAAAATGGGTTTAACATCAGGAAAAAACTGGGTTTATCTTATTATTCAAACTACTCCCCAATATGGGACTCTCCCGGGCTACCCCTATGCCTGAAAGACAATCTGTCCACTATAATAGAACAAGCAGGCATCAGTAAATGGGGTCAACTATTTAAAGAAAAAAAACTGATAACTTGGGACGAGCTACATGAACAAGTAAATGTAAATGTAGTGTATTTTATATAGCGCACTTCTACCCGGAGGCCTCGTAGCGCTGTATTCATACCGCTGTGGAACCCATCCTGGCTTTCCTGTGAAATGTCCACTCCTGGGCACCCCCAAGGTGAAGCCAGGCATCCACAGCGCTGCTGGGGCCGTTGTGGAGATTAAGCAAGCTATTGCCCAGAGTCACAGAGTGGGACCCATGATTAGACTAGGCACCGAGGCGAGAATTATCAGGTCCGGGGAAATTGAGTCCAAGAGCCGCCGAGGCGGGAATTGAACCCTTGTCCCGGGCCAGACCTCTGCATCAGGGTCTGCCGCTCTAACCATTGAGCCACGCTTCTCCAAGTAGGCCCTGGGCTTTCCAGATTTAAATATATTCAATTGGATAGCTGGGCAAGATCTGAAACCCGTATAGATAGTAACATTGGAAAAATAAGCGAAACGGAACAACAAATGGTAGAACGACCAACTGGAGGAAAAGAAGTAGCTAGATGGTACTGGCTTCTGCTGGAGGAAAGCGAAGGGGAGTTTAAACTCCAGGATGAGTTATGGGGGACAGAAATTGGGACTCCATGCGAGGAGAGGTGGATAAACTCTTTTGAGCTGCTACGCAGTATCGTAAAGCCTTCTTGGCTAGTACGAAATCACATCTTCTCGGTACATAGGGCATATTTAACACCTCGGAAACTCTCTAAATATCAAATAGACAAGAAATGTAATAAATGCAATTTGGCAGATGCATGTGATATACATATGTTCCTAGAATGCCCTAACATAACACAATTCTGGGAAGACGTGAAAAACACTTTAAATTCCATACTAAACACTTCCTTGTCAATAACTCTCCAACTTGTCATCTTTGGGACGGAAGACAATATCACAAGCAAGGAAAAGTCATTTCTTTTTTACGCAATTCTATTAGCGAGAAGACAGATTTGCATACAATGGGTAGAAAAGACACCTCCTCAACACTGTTCATGGCTCGCATCATTATACGAGATATCCAAAAGAGACCTGTAAATAAGAGAAAGCTGGCTTTCTGGGATCTCTTGACCAACTGGAGATGATGATCCGGGGTTTTTTTTTTTTCCCCGGGTCCGATGATTATGCCACCTTTACTCTTTTGGACCAAGGGCTAGGACAGTTCCGAATAAGGTCCGGCAGGCTGAAATACACCTAGATGGAGTCACAAGAACGCACCCCTAACTGTTTTTCTCGACATATATCTCCCACCAATAGTATATATCACATCAGCAATGTCGTGCAAGGTGGTTGGTATTCTTCGTCGGAGGGGGAAGGCAGATGAGGACATAAAAAAAAAAAAAAAATTATTAACGCTTGCTTATTCGTTGCAGCGTATTTCTTGATTTCACTTTACCTCACTTTAGGTCACATTTGGAGTGGTACACACAAGGCTGGACCCTGTGTTTGTCCTGAAGAAGAGCTTTGGGAAGGCTCGAAACATGTTGACGTTTACCAGGGACCCCTAACTCATTATAGCTAGACCCCTAGAAACTCACCCCGTTTTTAACATACCAACTAGGTGCCAGAATAAAGTTATTTCGCCCACTTGTTAGGTACTTTTAACTCACTCAAATCCACAACACCACTGCACTACAAATAGTTCCTCACTATATAGTGCTCCTACGTAACATGGCAAGTCATAGCACGCCTCAGTCCGCAGCGGGTTGGGATGGCCCCTATGATGAAGCATGTCACCGTGGGGAAACCCTGGTGAGTGAGTGGACTCAAGAAAATACATTTTTCCTTTTCAGCAGATTTTACGACTCAGACTGAGTGAAAATCCTTTCCCTTTTTCTGCTAGGTTCCTTATCCAACATCTCGGATTTTGTAGGTCTACTACTGCCAAAGCTGGCCAGCCTTCCCGTTTTTTTGAGATGGGATAGGATAGGTATCTCGACTGTCGGGAAAGTTCTTCATGAGCAAACGCTGAACTCCTTTCAGGAGTTACAACAAGAGTATGCGATGCCTAGATGGCAATTCTATAAGTACTTGCAGTTCCGCCAAGCCTTGACGCCCTATCTAGCACTACAGGAGTCCGTCCCTGAATTCAGTCCCATTGAGGCTAAGGTAATTATAGGAGACCTGGGGGACCACAAAATTGCCAAAATCTATCACACGATAGTTACCAACAGTCCATACGAGGGAGGCTTGGCAGACTGATCTGGGCCCATTAGATGATAAAGATTGGACTGAAGCGCTGGAGTCCCTGCGTGGTGCTGCTATCGCAGCACGACTACGGTACATACAGTTCAAATATTTACACAGAGCGTACTACACTAGGCACAGGTTGTGGCAGGCAAGACTAATCGCCTCCCCGCTCTGCTTGAGGTGAGGGACATTCAATGGTTCCTACACACGGTCTGGTCCTTTACATCCCTTTCGAAATTCTGGCATGGTGTTCTTTCCTGTTTGTCACAGGTACTGGGGTGGGATGTCCCGCATACACCCAGATTAACCCTCCAACATATTATGGACGACATAGGGGGGAATATATAGAAACAACATTTATTGCTGCTGGGCCTCACGCTTGCAAAGCGCGACATTGCAAAACATTGGAAGGACACCTTCTCACCTTCTTTAGGAGTTTGGAAAAGGGGCTTAGATTTCTGTATGGGGCTTGAGGTACCTATTTTCATTTGTTTGTAGAAGGCTATTTTCATTGCCCAGGGCTGTTCGCGGAAACATTTCAAGATATGGAAGAGATGGACGGACTATAGGGGGATCTATCTGGAGCCTCCTTCAGATTCACCGGAAGACCAACATACATAGATTGTTATGGTGGGATTTACAGATGACTGGGATGTGGATTCTTTGGTGTTAGTTTTTTGTTATCATGACCAGTTGTCATGTACAGAATTGTTCATTATTTATCTTGCTGCAAAATGTCGACATCGGTATTAGGGATCTGTATCCAACTCTGTTCTTGTAAAACACACTGCTGGGCATTTTCTGGCTGTTGACAACAACATTTTGTTGTGAAAAAACAAAACAAAACCATTGCAACAAACATTCAATAAGTAGAACCATAGTTATGAATTTTTAAAGATTCAATCAAGATCTAGTGCTTAGAGTTACTTGAGGTTGTGCTGGACTAGGGAACATCCAAAGTTCAGGCTGACCGTGATGGAGGGCAGGCCGGCTACAGGACTCATGCAGGTCCCACTGAAAAAGTACCTTGAATGGAGCAAAGCGCTGATGTTGAAGACATGATGCGTCGGTTCCTATCTGGGCAGGTGATGAAGGACCCTTTTACGATGCAGGCACTGCTTCACCATCAAGCCTCGCTGTTCGTAGTCATCCAGCTGTGAAGTCCATTGAAGTGATGTTGCCGATCTGCGTTGAAGGACAATGGAATGCTTCCGATAGGCGCAAAGCCATCACTGCGACAATTTTGATGGTTCTGGACAGCAGAAGTAACCTTTCAAGAGCCCAGGACTGGAGTATTAGTACAACTTGGTCAGGAAGGACTCAAAGATGGAAATGTCCAGGTGATGTTGCAGGATTGGAGGAAGTCTTTGATTTCCCTGAGGCTTCAGAACAGGGGGCAAGCCAGCAAACCCTTGGAGCCACTCTGGGTTCAAGTGAGATGGGCCCAGTCCTTGTCCTCAGCAGGGCAGAGATCAACAGGCAGCAGTGCAGCACAGCGAAGAAGAAAAGCAGTTCTAACCAGAACAACAGTCAATCAGAATGGGAATGCATGTAGCACAGCAGTCTTTACTCCAGACATAGTTCTTCACAGGTCCAATAGTGTACTGCCTTGGTAGAATTAGAGCCCCCGTACTTATAAGCAAATGCACCTATGAATTAGGGGTGACTTCAAAGTAGTTCTTTGAAGTGCACAGGGCTCCTTCCATCCCAGCCCTGTTTGCCAGACTATCTGTGGGGGTAATCATCCCTTTGTATGAGGAGAGGACACAGCCTATTCAGATGCAAGGGTAAGCTCCCTCTCCCCTTCCTGCTCAGGAAGACTGTCAGAATGCAGGTGAATTCCCTGTTAAACCCGCCTTTCCTGGGTTTGTGGCTGTCTAGAGGGAATGCACAAAATTTAGCTGTCCCCCACCCGAGACATGTATTGGAGACAGGGTTGCAGGCACACATAGCTAAGCTAAGAGCAGAGAAATGTCCACTTTCTAAAAATTGCATTTCTAAAATAGTAATGTTAAATCCAACTTTACTATTAATCATATGCCCAGTTGTGGTCCATGCTCTCCATGCCACTGGAGTCAAGCTATCCTGGCTGATGAGGGCTGAAAGCCCGAAACCGGTACTAGGATGCTTGTTTCCAGTCCAGGGAGGACCTGGAGTGGCAGTTTGGGCTGGACTGTTCCCATTGGGCGCAGGGTCAAGATTGATTTGCACATGGCTAGGTCCAAATTGGAAGGGCCTGGTGAGAAAAGAAACGATGGATTTAGGCCCAGATCTCTGTACTGGCGTGAATGTATGACATTGTTCTGCATTCTGTCCATCAGTTGTTCTTTTTGCATTTGTCACCCCAAGTAGGATGGGTATGCCCTGACGTGGGTCCAGTGCTCTCCATGCCACTGGAGTCAAGCTATCCTGGCTGATGAGGGCTGAAAGCCTGAAACCGGTCCTAGAATGCTTGTTTTCAGTCCAGGAAGGTCCTGGCCTAGCAGTTCGGGCTGGACTGTTCCCATTGGGTGCAGGGTCAAGACTGATTTGCATATGGCTGGATCCAAACTGAAATGGCATGGTGAGCATAAAAACACTAGATTTAGGTACATATATCTGTACTGGGGTGAATATATGACATTGTTATGCATTCTGTCCATCAATTGTTCTTTTTGCATTTGTCATCCCGAGTGGGACGGGCATGCCCAGACGTGGGTCCCGTGCTCTCCATGCCACTGGAGTCAAGCTATCCTGGCTGATGAGGGCTGAAAGCCCGAAACCGGTCCTAGGATGCTTGTTTCCAGTCCAGGGAGGACATGGCCTGACAGTTCGGGCTGGACTGTTCCCATTCGGCTCAGGGTCAAGACTGATTTGCATATTGCTGGGTCCAAACTGGAATGGCATGGTGTTAGATTTACAAAAACAGGTCAGACAAAATACAGGAGGAAGGCAAAAAGTTCAGGGATGACCCTGCAAAAAGGGCCAAGTCCAACACATTGTGAGCAAAAAAAAAATGGATTTAAGCCCAGATCTCTGCACTGGGGTGAATGTATGACATTGTTCTGCATTCCCTTGTCAAGTATGCCACTGACTCTTGGAGCGTTCTGGAACACCCTCCCCCCTGACATGTTTTTCCTCACAGAAACATGGCTCATCCATGCATCCATGCCGGATATAACAATTGCCATCCTCCCCCGGCTATAAATTCACCAAACAAGACAGAGCCATCAAGTTTGGTTGTGGCGTAGCTATCATCGACCATAAGGGCATCAACTGCACTTCACCTCAGCCAACACCAGCAACTGGCTGGAACATCTAACATGCACAATCAAGATACCCAAAACCTTTACACCCCATGTAACCCTACTATATCATCCCTCTGGACCCAGATCCAACTTCATCTCCTCCCTCGCAGGCCTAATCACTCCTATGGTCCTAGCGTTGAAACTCCTTCCTTCTGCTCAGTTATCTTAATTTTCACCTAGAAGACCAATTAGACCCCAATTCTGCCAACCATCTGGAAGACCTTATAATTCTGGGCCTCCCCCAAGGAGTAAATGCCCCCTGTCATGTGGCTTGACATCTCCTGAACCCCATCCCACTAACATGGATTAACCACTCAGTTATTGATTAAACATACAGCTGCCTAGCAAGGTCAGACCAGATAAAACCCAGAATCCGCGAACATAATGAAACAGAATTCCCAAAGCCAAATGGATATCTGAGCTCCTTGCACTCCAGCCTCTTTAATCAGCTCACTTATTGAGCACCTTTTCTAACTTCCATTCCTGACTAAGTCTTCAGCAAAGACTCCCTCAATACTCTGTAAAACCGCCTCCAATTCTCAGACTACACCCTAGGCCAGCTGGTCCACTGAGGATCTCTGACTTACGAAGAGCCACTGCAAACAACTAGAATGGTGTTGGTACCACCTACAAATTGATCCTTCAATCTACTACAATTGTTTCAAAACCACGACTAGGCTGGTCCTCCCTGCCTACATGTTCAAAAACTCCAACTCCATCAAAAAGATATTTGCCATCATCAAAGAATTGACATCTCCCTGACTACCCCCTCTCAAGAACTCTGCACCAATTTATCCATCCACTTCTCTGAGAAAATCATAATCACAACCACACCCCATACCGGACCGCTCTTCCCTTGACCTCCAATATACTGAGACCAGCATCACCTAGCGTACTACAATGATCTGCTAGACCCACGATCACCTCCATGGATGTCACCAACTCCCTGCATTCTATCAAATGTGGAGATCCCTCAGATGCATGTCCCAACTATATCTTCACACTTTATCCAATCTGCACTGCTCTCACCCCATACTCAACATGTCCCTCTCCACCACCGGCTTTCCAGACTCACCATACTACACCTACTTATTAAACCCTCACCATACACCATGTCCAATTAAAGGCCCATTTCCTTTCAACCCTGAAACACGTATCAATTTCCACCTCACCAACCAGCTCCAATCAAACCGTCTTCTAGACCCATTTCAACCATTCTTCAGCTCCAACCACAGCACTGAAATGGCAATTGTCTCCAACAATATTCGCCTAATCACTTACAATGGAGACACGGCATCCCTTATTCTCCTGTCAGTAGCCTTTGACACAGTCTCTCACCCATCCTCATCCAATGACTCCACAAAGCCAGAATCTGCGGGCCAGCTCTAGTCTGGATCAGTTCCTTCCTCCCCGGGTGCACACAATGTGTAAGGCTAGCCAGTATCACTCTGACACCACCAAACTCAGCTGTGGCATACCCCGTGGTTCCTTCTTGTTGAACGCTTACACGGCCCCTCTCACCACCATTTTCTGCTCCCACAGCTTCAGCATCATCTTTGAAGCAGATACACCCACAACCCAATGGAACCTCGTCAAGTGCATGTCCTCTGTACCCACCTGGATGAGCACCAATTGCCTCAGACCCAAAGGTGTGAAAATTGATTAGGTACTCCAAAGATGGGAGCGACCTTTCTCCCCACCAAAGCCGCCAGGAACTTGGGCACTGTGATCGCCAACCCCACCTGCATATCCCACCAGAACAACACTGTTACTGTGATCGCCAACCCCACCTGCATATCCCACCAGAACAACACTGTTACACTGATGTGCTTCCATACACTTAGAATGCTAAGAACATTTTCAAATGGCTCCTGCTCGATATTTGCAGAACAGTGACTCAAGCCTTCGTCACCAGAAGTCTAGACTATAACAACAACCTATATGTTGGCACGTTGGCTTACCTCACTGACAGACTTCAAGTGGTAGAAAAAGCTTCAGTCATACTCACTTTCAAGCTACCACCCTGAACTCAAATAACTAAGCAGCTGAGAGAACACTGACTCAGTATCTAGAAACTCTCCCTCTTAAATCTCACTCACATGGCTCTACACAACCTTGAGCCATCCTACCTTAACAACTGCATCTACTTCCACACCAGACCAGATGTCTCCACTCATCTGGCCTTCTTTTTGCCCACGCCCCTCACACCCGGTGTACCAAACTGGTGAAAGTGCTTTCTCTCACAGCCCCCTGCCCCACGAAGGCTTCAAACGAGCTTCAGTTCCTCATTGAAGCAGGAAGCTCTGTCCTCGAATTCAGAAAAAAATCCTGGCTATTCCAATTGGCTTCCCTCAGAAAGTCTAGTCTACGCCTTCTCAGATGCCAGGATACCCTCCTGGATTATATGCACACTCTAGAATTGCTAATAAAATAACTTCCATTGAATCCATGTCCACGTGAGGGCGTGGCTTGGACGCCGATGGCGATGGTCGCCTGAGAGCTCGGCTCCGGGACTGAGCCCGCATTGATCCTGCAGATCGGAGTCCATGGGGCACCCTAGTCCCCGCAAACCGATGATCGGACTGATTGGAACCCACTGGGACACCCGGTGAAAAGTGAAAATCGGTTGATCCGACGGAAAATCGAAGTTTGGGGACCAGCGGAGTGCGACCCAAGATGACGCCCAGACCTTCTCGACGCTTTGCCCGGGACCCTTAATCCGGAGGAACATCGTTGGGCACGGCGCACCCTCCGCCTCCTATCTCCCTATGATATGATGGTCTGGGTGCTGCTTTACCCAGAATCTGAGCACGGTGACCGATCCCGGACGGTCTGAGGTCCGGGCTATCGTTGACTTTGAAACACGGACGTCTAGCGACCCTGTGTGTGGAACCGACCCCCAGTGCCGCACCCGGCTGCACCCCGCCGAGTGACTGAACTCCATGGGCAGCACGACGCCTTGGCGCCACAAAGTCTCCGGCGGCGTTGGGGACTCTCGTTCTAGATCCTCATCGGCCAAGCGGGCCTACCAGACCTTGCGCCGATTGTCCCCGCCTCCTTCTCGGTGCCCTCCGACGACACAGTGGTGGCGCGGCCCGGGGTTGCGGAAGACCAACAGGCCTTGGAGACAGAGATCGGCGACCCTCGGCTCCACGACAATTTGCCGGGAGGGACAGAGTGGACGCAAAGGAACCACTCCAGCTGCCTCGGATTCGGAGGCGCCGGACAAAGATGATCGTGGGGACCCGGAGAGCTCTGGAGGCTCTCACTTGCAACAACAATTTGACCGGGTCCTGGAGGCGATAGCGACCACGCGCTCGGCCCTCCAGCAGGACATTGCCCAGGTTGCGACGAGCTTGGGCCTCCTTAGAGCGGACCATGGCAAGCTTTCAGATAGGGTCAAGGAAGTGGAGGGCTCGATGAAGACCTTAGAGCCCGCGCAGAAGACCCTGGCCGCGACGATGAAGGATGCCCTATCCAGGATTGAGGCCCTGGAGCGGCGAGCGGAGGATGCGGAGGGGCGTAATAGGCGATTCAACATTCGTGTGGTGGGCCTGCCAGAAAAGATTGAAGATGGCGATATGGTGGCCTACTTGGAAGCCTGGCTCCGGGACACGGTGGCGCCAGAAGGCCTATCCTCCTTCTTCACTCTGGAGCGAGCACACAGGGTGCCAGCGAGGCCGCCGCAGCAGGGCCGCGCCCCACGGCCGGTGGTGGTGCGCTTGCTGCATTTTAGGGACAGAGACCTCATCCTCAATGCCGCCAGACATAATGGCCCTTACAAGGTGGAGAATAGCCAGGTGAACATTTTTCCGGACTACACGTTTGAGACCCAGCGCAGACGGTCCTCTTTCCTGGCGATCAAGCGCGAGCTCCGGAGCGAGGGCATCCAATACTCGCTCCTGTTTCCCGCAAGGCTCCGCATAATCGTTGATGACAAGACTCAGTTCTTTGATTCCCCGGAGGACGTCTGCAACTGGCTCGAACTCTATAGGGCTGGTAAAGATGGTTTCAGCTCGTCATCTCAGCTGACAACAGAACCTGGACAGCGACGGTGGTCCAGCAGACTTCGGAGTCGCCGTGGCCAGACGGGCAGACCCTCGAACGTGGAGACATCAGCGGAACGGAAGGGAGTGTTGGAGATGTTGACTACGATGTCTGGTTCGCGAGAAGGCCCCATTATTGAGGAAACGGACCCTGGAGAAGAGGGGGCGCCAACGGACTCGGAGGACTCGGTGACTGACAGTGTCCACATGCCGGTGATCACTCCCAACTCGGTTGAGGACCTTTTGGATGGACAGGGGTGATGGGGTGAGCTACTTCCATTTGGGTGGGGGTCTGCAGCGGGGGTGGCAAGGGTTGGCGATTGCCCACGAACTCCGGTGTGATGAGGGGAGGGGTGCCCTGCCCGTGACATAGCTTTTGTTTTGGGCTCACTTTTAGTCTCGGTAGTCCGGGAGTCGAGGGCCCATTACCGGCGCCCAGCCCGCACCTAGCCCTTAAGGCCCTCCTGCGGTGGCAACCGCAGGATTAGTCGGGGATTTTGGGATTGTTAGGGGTATGGTTTGGATGGGAACTAGATGGTACTATTTGGGTCCTGTTCTGGGGAGGGTGGGCAGGGGTTTGTTCCGACCGGGGGTTGCGGTTTTTTGGTTGGGGAAAATGGCCGCCATCAGTGTTGGGTTGATTGTTGCACTTTCTTTGTTGGGACCGGGGTGGAGAGACTCGGAACGAACGCTATGGGACAATGGCTGATGTTGCTAATGTGAAATGCATTACTTGGAACGTACGAGGGCTTCACACTATGTCTAGACGCCACAAAGTCCACGCTTATTTAGTGCGTAGAGGGGTGCAAATGGCGCTGCTGCAGGAGACCCATCTCAACAAGGCGGAAGGGGCGGCGCTACAGCGTAGGTGGAGGGGGCAGGTCTTCTGCACTTCGTATTCAGCGTATGCCAGGGGGGCGCTGATTTGGATCAGGGCTGGGGTTCCATTCCAGGTTACAAAATCCGTGGTGGACCCGGAGGGCCGCTACGTAGCCATCTCAGGCACACTGGGGGGGAGGGACCTGAACGTTTGCTGTGTTTATGCGCCTAATGTGGACCAGCTCGCCTTCCTCTCCGGGTTATCGGGCTCGTTGGCCCACTTCTTCTCTGGGCCCCTCCTGCTCGGAGGGGATTTCAATTCAATAGTAGACGTGGAGGCCGACCGTTCGCACCCCCCCCTCCCTGACTCTCCGGTTCACCGTGTGGCTAAAGGTAGGAGGGAATGGCAGACGCACTGGGGGCTCTCGGACATCTGGAGGGCACAGCACCCCGATACTAGAGACTACTCCTACTTCTCGGGCCCGTACGAATTGCACGTCCGATTGGATGGGTTTCTGGGCTCGGCGGAGTTGATTTCAGCAGCGGTCCGGTCTGAATATCTGACCAGGACTATCTCAGACCATAACCCTCTCTTGCTGGACCTTCGCTGGTTTCCCGGGGTTCCCGCTGTGCCCACCTGGAAATTGCGCCCGGAGATCTTGGAAGACGCGTTTTTTAAGGCGGACCTGGGGGATACAATTTCGGAATATTTCGCGTCCAACGGGGGTACTGCGGGATCGAGGGCGCTGGAATGGGACGCCTTTAAGGTGGTGGTCAGGGGCTACTGTATTGCTAAGAAGGTGGGCATGCGGCGAGTCATCCTTGATGACTTGGCTGCGGCGGATCGGAAGCTTCGTGAGTTGGAACTCCGCCGCCCTGGGCGTCCTGAACTTCAGGAGCGCACAGCGACGGCGAAAGAGGCGGTGGCGGCGGAGGTCGAGCGGCTGCGCTGCTTCGACTATAAGGCCTATACTGCTAGGTCGCTCGCGGAGGGAGACAGATCGGGCGCACTGCTGGCGTGGTTAGCTAACCCCACACGCCAAACTTCCCTGACAACGTCCATGCGCACGGCAGAAGGGGCCGAAGTGCACACTCAACCGGAGATCCTGAGTTGTTACCTGCGCTACTATGAACGCTTGTACCGCAGCTGCTCAGCCAGGGACCCCTCCCGGATTGAAGACTACCTGCGACCCCTGGAGCTCCCAACAGTGGAGTCGGACGTAGCGAAGGCTCTAGGCTCCGATATCGAACTGGGTGAAATCTGCAGCGCCATTAAAAAGATGGCGAGGAATAAGACCCCGGGCCTAGACGGTCTTCCGATAGAATTTTATTCCGCCTATGTTGACCTTCTGGCGCCAAGGCTGCTGATAGTCTACAGAGAGGCGAAGCGATTGGGTCGGCTCCCCGGCTCGATGTGTGAGGCCTTAGTGGTTCCCCTTCTCAAACCGGGCAGGGATTCATCCGACCCGGCGTCCTACCGTCCACTATCCATGCTGACGGTCGATTACAAGATACTGAGCAGCATACTGGCGTCGAGGCTGCTCGGTCACATGCGCTCCCTGGTGCACGAGGACCAGGCCGGATTCATTCCCAAGCGAAACACGACCATGAACATCCGCAGACTGTTCCGTTTGCTGGGAGAGCCGCTTGTTGACACCCCGTGCCCGGTGGTCCTTTCGGTGGATTTGGAAAAGGCCTTTGACAGCCTGGAATGGGACTACCTGCGTAGTGTATTACGGCGGTTCGGCCTAGGTGAGGGCTTCGTCAGGTGGACTACGGTACTGTATGCCTCGGCATCGGCCAGGGTACGCACAGGCCCGCTGATTTCCTCACAATACTCGGTGGAGAGAGGCACGAGGCAGGGTTGTTCATTATCCCCGCTTCTCTTCGCGCTAGCGGTGGAGCCACTGGCGCTGCGGCTCCGATCCGGGGCCCACTTTCACGGTTTACGGACACCATCGGGCCCGCATTATGTCTCGCTATACGCTGATGACCTGTTGCTCTTCCTTGAGGACCCGATTGATGCCTTGAATGGGGCTGCATCGGCGCTCACGGCGTTTGGAGAGATCTCGGGCCTTCGGGTGAATTGGGCCAAGACCTGTCTGTTCCCGGTTCGCAGGGGCACGCCCAGCCCCGATATCAGTAGGGAGATTAGGTGGGAACCTGACTGCTTCAAGTACCTGGGGGTGTACATCTACCACGACCCGACTGACCTCCTGGATGGGAACATAGCTCGCAGCACTCGCGCACTGCGGGGTAACATGGATTTCTGGGCTACCCTGCCACTCTCGGTGGCGGGGCGAATCGCTCTGCTAAAAATGGTGGCGCTCCCTCGGCTGCTCTACTATTTCCGTGCGCTGTCGGTTTGGATCCCGCCGGCCACCTTTCGCCTACTGCGATCAATGGTGGTGAGATTCCTCTGGGGCTCGGGCCGCCGGAGAGTGGCCCTCAAGACCCTGACGAGGCCGAAAGCTGAGGGTGGTCTTGCAGTACCAGACTTTGAGAAATACTACTTGGCAGCCCAGCTACAGACCTTCACTCAGGAAGTCGCCAGGGAATTCCGTGGCCCAGAGACCGGGAGGGGCACAGGGATGGCCAGGCACGTTATCTCCTTCATTGCGTTGCGTCAACGTCTGGCCTTGCAGGACCTGACGCTCGAGGAAAAGACCATTCGACTATGCTGGAACCGCGCCCACGCCCGGGGACGGCTGCGGCTGCCGTACGCACCCGAAATACCTTTGGGTATGTTGACGGCCCTGCCTCACGGCGGTGATTGGTCACGACTAGCGGATTGGGAAGACGCGGGTCTACAACAGGTGGGTGACCTTTACGAGGATGGGGCGCTACTGCCCTTCCAGGAGCTCATTGACCGCTTCGATGTTCCTCGTGGCGACTTTCTTTTGCACACAGCCCTGATCCGAGCGATTCAAGCGCACTGGAAGAACGGAATGGAGGAACCTCCTACATCCCCGGTATGCCAGTATGTCATGATGTCTGCGGGTACGGTCAAGGCGGTCATATGCCTGTATAACAGACTGGTCAACGAGGGGTTAACCCCCCTCACCACCTTACGAACCCGCTGGGAGGCGGACGTAGGGAAGGATATACCGGAGGCGACCTGGTCACAACTCATGAGGCGGGCCTGGAAGGGCACGCGCCACGCCCGCTTTCAACTGGTCCACTTCTATGTGCTCCACAGAGCATATTTGACCCCGGCGAAGATCCAACAATACTTTGCCACGGATTCTGCAGACTGCCCCAGGTGCCGCGCGCCTGGGGCAGACCTCCTCCACATGCTGTGGTCCTGCCCAGGATTGTCCTCCTATTGGCTCGAGGTGGGAGACACCCTGAAGGAGGTGACGGGGAGGTCCTTATCGGTTGATGCGGCGGTGGGACTCTTACACTGGTTTCCACATACCCCCAAAAATAAAATTTCTAGTAAATTCATCGATCTAGGGCTTCTCCTTGCTAAGCGGGAGGTAACTAGGAATTGGAAGGCGAGGGTTGGCCCCACGTGGACCCGGTGGCATAGCGAACTTTTGAAATGGGCGGCAGGGGAAAGCACGCTGCGATACCAGCTAGCTAGAAGGCAACACAATGAGAAGGCGCAGGAGGCAGCGCTAGAATGGGAGACTTTAGTGCAGGCCCTCAGGGATTATTGCGCTTCCAGCGACTCTGAAAGTGAGGATGCTGCTCGCCCCGAGTCCCGATAGACAGTTGTATTTTACATATCTGTAGAGTTCCCAGGAGACTCTCCCATGATCCCTTCTACATCTCTTACCATACACTGATGGCGGGGTTGGGGAGGGTTCTGTTTAGTTTATAGTGTTTTGGGGGGGTTTTACTTTTGCTTTCCCTTTTGTAGGATGGTTTAGAAAAGCAGATGACGGACTGTGGATCATCCGGACCGGCCTTGCCCTCCTGTCGGGCCCTCACGGGTACTCGCCGCCCGACCCTCGGGTTGTGGGCTGAATGGCTGTATGATGGGATGTCTTACTGAGTAGGGGTGGGATGTGTTCTATTATTTTTGATTGAACTTATAATGCTGGTCCATTTTGTAACTTTTTACTGATTCCTGCAATAAAAATATATTAAAAAAAAAAAAAAATTGAATCCATGTCCACATCCCATGCCACAACCCCCTTCAGCAAACGTAATTTACCATGGCACAAAATGACTTAGTTGTAGACCGAACTGGCCACAGGGTCTGGCTCTAGTTGTCAACCCATGTGGTACAAGGTATGAGCGTGTTAGTGGGTGCTTAACTATTCAATTGGTCAGGGGCTGTGTCAGGGCTTTGGCTAGCAGTCAAGCCGTATGTCAAACTGAGTGGCCATTGGCCAGGCCCGAAAAGAATCTGATGTGGCCAAATATACTCCCCCAATATGGACGGCTGTTAGCCATGATTATCGGGAGAGTGGTAGGAATTAGGTCCCAGTCTTTAAACAAACCCACCGTCCAAGTCACAGCAGCTGACCAACTAACATCAGCCATATCAGATGGGGAAAGGTCAGAGTGGCCAGGCCCAGCACACAACACAGTGCAAGCAGTACATGACCAACTCTTATCACACCACGGGCAGGCAGATTTGGGTAAAGGGCCTAGCCCACTTGCTGTGGGTGACCAATTGCTGAAGACCAAAGCTGACCAAACACCACCGTATACAGCCTTTGATCATATGACAGCTCCAACACCCAATCCGCAGAGGGTGACCAACTCCACAGCACACATCCAAACACCTTCGCAAGGCCCAGTGCCTGAAACATTCTGGCCTAGCACTTGTGCCCAACACGCTGCGGATGCCCAACGTGCTGCTGGCAGCGGACAGTGAACCTCTGCTGTGATGAAACCTTTGCTGCGCACAGCCTGAGTTGGCCACAGGAGTGAAATTTAAAAAAAAAAGACTTTATTAATGTTTCTATTGTGTGAGACATGTTATGAAGTTCTTATTGTAAGTGTATATTTCTTTGGCAAATGTAAAATGCAGGTTAGTAATAGGAAATTGTAACTTTGTTACATATTTAATATGCAGTTTCTGATGATTGTAATCAATTCAGAGATGTAAATATGAAACAGTATGTCCTAGTGATATGTTATATGGGTCAGGGAACGCTTTATTATGAGAGGCAGGTGAGTGACTGTAGTGAGTATCTCTAGGGCTTGATTGGTAAAATAATTTCACTGGCACAAGGAGAAAGACTATCCCTTCTGGCTCAGGTCAACAGATTCAGAACACTAGGGTGTAGGCATCTCTGACACAAACTATGGGTCTGTGCAGTTCCCCATGTTCACAGACATTTCAGTGATACAAAGTGAAAGGGATACAGTTCTGCGAGCACTCAAAAAAACACTTCTGATTTCGAGGTTGTAGTATCAACTGTCCTTTATTGGACCATTCAAAATCATCTCTTTCTTTTCCTGCCAACACGTTTCATCTATTGCTTAACAGCAGACTTCATCAGGGATGGAATATAAATATGACGATGTTATAGAAAGCAAACTCAAGGAGATTTATAGTCCCATTACCAGTGTCTATGACCCAAAACGCACCCATCGTGTGCTCCACGGGATCATGTGGGGTACGTTCTAAGTGCAATATAAAGCTATGTTTTAAGTGTTAAGTGGAGAAAGAGGGGGAAAGGGGAAGGGGGCAGAGGAGGAGGACAAATGAAGGCGATTGGTTACAGAGTCAACGTGTGATATAAATATCAATATCATATGCTTCTGTCGAGAGTGCCACACCCCAAGTGCAGTGCGAGTCACAGTGTGAAAACAAGCTAATAATTAGTGCAGTGATCCTGTGTGGATTGGAATAAATAAAACCATCCCATCCCGATGTAACCAAAATTGTGATAGCCATCACTCAAATGACGAGAACGGAAACTCCCCATATCAAAAGTAGATAAAAGCTTATTGTCAAGTCCAAATTATGATGGTGTAGCATAGGTCTGATCAAGGTAGTATAACAATCTGAAGATACTTTGTTCCATACAGGATCACTGCACTAATTACTTGCTTGTTTTCACACTATGTGACTCCACTGCACTTGGGGTGTGACACTCGATAGAAGCATATGATATTGATATTTATATCAAATGAGATATGGACATTAGCATAACAGACTGTTATATCTAGATAACTGCGTACTGTTTAAGTTGTGTGCGTGGATCACCCCAGCCACCACCTGGTTTGTGACAAAGTGAAAGGATATATGTCCCAGTGACCAGAATGCTGCAGGGTTGGAAGATGTGGGATTCATGACACCAGGGTGTGGCAGCATGGAAGTGTGTGGGTTCACAGTGCTCAAACTCATTATATATCTTAGTGGCACATTGTCCTTCTAGCAGGACGTGTAATTGTTAGTGCAAAAAGCAAACCCTGACTGTGGGTGTCTATCGTTTGTTACGTTTGTGATAATTTCAGTCATGCAAAGAGAAAGAGTGTAGGTGTGATTGGGACCACGAATGCGTGGATTTAACCCGCAGAGACCATGATTATATTATTCTCGCATGGCGCTGTTCAAATGATCAATCAGTCATTTGTTAAGCGCACTACATACCCATGAGGGTCTCAAGGTGCTGGGGGGAGGTTAGGTGGGGGCCGCTACTGATCGAACAGCCAGGTCTTTAGTGTCCTCCTGAAGGTCAGCAGGTCTTGGATCCGTCGGAGGCTCAGTGGGAGGGTGTTCCGTGTCTTGGCGGCAAGGTGGGAGAAGGATCTCCCGCCGGTGGTTGTTCTTCGGATGCGCGGGACGGTGGCGAGTGAGAGGTCGGCGGAGCGTAGCTGGCGGTTGGGGGTGTAGAAGGAGAGCCGTCTGTTGGGTTAGGCTGTGCCGGTCTTATGGAGTGCCTTGTGTGTGGATGAGGAGCTTGAAGGATATCCTCTTGTTGACGGGAGCCGGTGCAGGTTTCTAAGGTGGGGGGTGATGTGGCTGTGTCGTGGTACATCGAGGATCAGTCGTGCTGAGGCATTTTGGATGCGTTGTAGTCGATTGAGGAGCTTGGTCGGGGCTCCCGCGTAGAGGGCGTTTCCGTAGTCGAGTCTGCTGCTGACGAGGGCCTGGGTGACTGTCTTTCTTGTATCTGTAGGGATCCATCTGTAGGTCTTGCGGAGCATGCGGAGGGTGTTGAAGCAGGAGGAGGAGACAGCGTTGACTTGCTTGGTCATTGAGAGCGTTGAGTCAAGGATGATTCCCAGGTTGCGTGCGTGGTCGGTGGGGGTCCGGGCTACACCCAGTGCTGTTGGCCACCAGGAGTCGTCCCAGGCTGAGGGTTGGAGCCAAGGATGAGGACCTCCATCTTGTCCGAGTTCAGCTTCAGACGGCTTAAATTCATCCAGTCGGCGTCGGCCTTCATTCCTTCATGGAGATTGGCTTTGGCGGTGATGTGGTTTTTGGTGAGGGAGAGGATCAGTTGAGTGTCGTCGGCGTAGGAGATTATCTTGAGGTTGTGCTGTAGGATGACGTGTGCAAGCGAGCCATGTAAATGTTGAACAGTGTCGGGCTGAGGGAAGATCCTTGGGGTACGCCGCAGATGATCTCGGAGGCTTCGGAACGGAACGGGGGGAGGCGGACGCTCCGGGTTCTGCCGGAGAGGGAGGAGGTAGTCCATTCCAGAGCCTTGTCTCGGATCCCTGCGGCATGTAGGTGTGCAGTGGCAGACGGTGCCGAAGGCGGCGGAGAGGTCTAGGAGGATGGGTGCTGCATTCTCCCTGTTGTCTAGCAGGGTCCTTATGTCGTCGGTGGCGGCGATGAGGGCGGTCTCGATGCTGTGGTTGCAAGTTTCTTGATGACCTTGGCCAGGAAGGGGAGCAGAGAGATGGGTCGGAAGTTCTTGAGGTCTCTTGGGTCTGCCTTGGGTTTTTTGAGTAGGGCGTTGATCTCGGCGTGTTTCCAGCTCTCTGGGAAGGTCACGGTCTCAAGGGAGAGATTGATGACGTTGTGTAGGTGGGGTGCGATGGAGCTGCTTGCTTTGTTGAAGACGTGGTGCAGGAATGGGTCTGATGGAGAGCCGGAGTGGATTGTGCTCATGGACTTGATGGTGTCATCAACGCTCACGCTGGTCCAGGCTAGTAAGGGGACCTGGTCGATGGTGTACGGAGGGTCTGTTGTGTTGCTGACTGTTGGGGCTGTCTGGGTGTTGAAGCTGTTGTGGATGTCTGCTATCTTGCGGTGGAAGAAGGTGGCAAGGGAGTTGTACAGGGCTTGCGATGGAGGGATGTCCGTGTTGGAGCTGGAGTTAGAGAGTTCCTTCATGATGTTGAAGAGCTCCTTGCTGTCGTGTGCGTTGTTGTCGAGGCAGTCTTTGAAGGATGTCTTCTTGGCAGCCCTGATGAGGTGGTGGTGGTTGCGGACGGCGTCCTTGTGTGCTGCGTGGCTGTCTGGAGTTTGTTCACTGTGCCATTTCTTCTCTAGTTTCCGGCAGGCTTGCTTGGAATCTAGGAGTTGTGTGGTGAACCAGCTGGCCCTCTTGCTGGTGTCTCTGTGGGGGGTTTCTTCAGTGGGACGCGGGTGTTGGCGCAGTCCTCGATCCAGCGTCTGAGGTTGTGGGCAGGGACGTCGGTGTTGAAGGGTTCGGTGGGTGGGCTGAGAGCGAGGTTTGCATGTAGTTGGTCTTCGGTGATTTTGCTCCAGCAGCGGCGGGGGATCTGTAGGGTGCGGTGGGTTTCTGGAAGGTGAAGTGGATGCAGCGGTGGTCAGTCCAGAGGAGTTCAGTGGTGTGACTGACGGAGACATGCGGGCTTGAGGAGAAGACGGGGTCGAGCGTGTGGCCGGCGGAGTGGGTGGGCGTTGTGACGAGTTGTCTCAGTCCGAGGTTGGCGAGGTTATCGATCAGGGTTGTGGAGTTGTTATCGTTGTTGTTCTCAAGGTGAAAGTTCCAGTCTCCGAGGAGGATTTAGTCGGTGGAGGTCAGGGCGTGCGTGCTGATGAAGTCGGCGATGGAGTCGCTGAACTGGGGGCGGGGTCCGGGGTGGTCGGTAGACGAGGGTGCCTCCGAGGGTAGAGTTGGGGTCTGTGTGGATCTGGAAATGCATGTGTTCGGCGGTGCTGAGCGTGTTCTCGTGCTAGTTGAGACGCTGATGCTGCTCTTGTGGACGATGGCGATTCCTCCTCTGACTACGTTGGTGCGGTCTCTGCGGGTGATCTTGTAGCCGTCTGGGATGGCTATGGCGATGTTGGGTGTTAATGTTAATGTTAATGTTAACTGGTATTTATTGAGCGCTCGTACGCCCGGAGGCTTCATGGCGCTATAGGAAGGAACAGGGCGCGTCAGTCATTTGATAAAAAAGAGGCAGCTCAAGGGTGTGCCTGAGAAAAGAGCCAGGTCTTCAGAAGATGTCTAAAACTGAGGAGATTGTCGCTTAGTTTTAGGTGAAGGGGGAGGGAGTTCCAGAAGGCAGCTGCAAGATGGTCAAAGCAGCTGCCTCCGAGACGTTTCTTCTTGTACAACGGCACAGTCAACAGAGATTTATGGGTGGACCGGAGATGTCGGGAAGGATTGTATTTATGGAATAGGTTCCTAATGAATTGGGGGCCAGTGTCGTGCAGGGATTTGAATAAAATGCAGCCCGCCTTGAAGGCCACACGTTGTTCCACCGGCAACCAGTGTAATTGTTTCAGGCCAGATCTAACTGATTGCCTTCTGGGGATGTTCAGAAGAAGTCTGGCTGCTTGATTCTGGACCAGCTGGAGGCGTTTAAGCTCTCCTTTAGGGAGCCCAAGGTAAAGACTATTGGAAAAATCCAATCTGGATAAAACCAAAGAGATGACGATCTGAGTAAGGGCGGAAAAGGAGAAAAAGCGTGCAATTTTTTAAATTTTTTTCAGCTGAAAGAAGCTGGAGGAAATGACTGTTCCCACCTGTTTCTTCAAGGAAAGATCTTCACTGATGTGGATGCCCAAACTTTTTACCGTAGATGACTTAGACGGAGGGGCACCCATACAGGAGGGCCAGAAGCTGGGATTCCAACTATGTATACTCTGTCCAGGCAAGACCAATTCGGTCTTTCCTGGGTTGAGTTTTAAATGATTGCAGCTCATCCAACTCAGAATGTGGGACATGGTGTGGAGGAGTTGTTCAACCCGGTCTCTGTCAGGAAGGCGACGTCGGGGAAGGTTGTGTTGAGCAGGTCCCAGAGCTCGACTGCGTGTTTGCGTGTGGAGCAGGTGTACAGTAGTATGTATCGGAGGTGGTTGAGGTCTTTCTTGGCAGGTGGTTTGTCGGCTCTGTGGATGGTGTAGCTGCAATTCCAGCAGGTGAAGGGACCGTGTGTGCGTTTAAGGGCGGCCTTGAAGCAGTTGTGGGTCCGTCCGGGGTTGAGAGTGTGCAGAGTGCTGGCGTCATAGTGGCAGCGGTAATCATGGTGGGAGTGGGGGCCAGGGGTGCTAGCACTGGGCGCGGCCCAGACGTGGACGGGTGCAAATGGGCCTGCCGCGCGCCAGCGGCGCGAATGCGCAGAGGCCGGTATGTATGGGGAGGTGGGAGTGAGGAGCAGCTGGGAGGCAGGAGGCGGTGGCAGCGCATGGGCAGTCAGGGGGGCGGAATGGCAGGGGACGCAGCGGCAGGGGCGGTGAGGGGGCGACGAAGGAAACAGAAGGCAAAGGGCACAACAATTGAGGGTAAACGAGTGGCAAAGAGGGCAGAAAGGTCACAAAAGGGCAAAAGGTCACAGAAAACGGGGGAAACGAGTGGAACAGATGGCAGAAGATCACAAGAAAAGGGCAGAAAGGTCACAAAAAACAGGGGGAAATGAGTGGCACAGAAGGCAGAAAGGTCACAAAAATGCTGGGGCAGCTAAGCAACAGAAGGGAAAAACGGGCAGAGAGACACGGGAGCCGCGAGGGGAGCAGAAGGAAAAATCGGGCAGAGAGACACGGGGCAAAGAGGGGAGCAAAAGGGAAACCGGGCAGAGAGACACAGGGGCAGCGAGGGGAACAGAGGGAGAGAACAGGCACAGACTATGTACAGGTAGCGGGGGAGGCAGACAACAGCAGTCACAGACACAACAATAAAATGCAGTCACTACAGCGGGAGCAATGAAAGAAAATACAGGCAATACAATGGAGGATGAACAAACCTACAGCCTACCACTGGCCACCAGGGATGAGGCGCAGGTGGTAGCCTGCGGGTTGAGGAGGGCCTCAAACTTCTTTAGCAGCGGCAGCTGGGGATGGGACACACAGGCTGTGCGGAGGGGGAGCGACCTACCTGGGAGGGCCAAGGGTCGCTCTCTTCACCGTGCAACGGCCGGCCTATATGGGGAAGTGGGAGGGAGGCGGAGGTGGGAGGTGGGGTCAGCGAATGGGCAGTCAGGGGGGCAAATCCGCAGGGGATGCAGCGGCGAGGGGCGACGAAGGAAATAGAAGGCAAAAGGGCACAACAATTGAGGGGTAAACGAGTGGCACAGAAGGCAGAAAGGTCACAAAAGGGGCAAAAGGTCACAAATATACAGGGGGAAACGAGTGGCACAGAGGGCAGAAAGGTCCAAGAAAGGGCAGAAAGGTCACAGAAAACGGGGGGGAAACGAGTGGCACAGATGCACAAAGGTCACAAGAAAGGGCAGAAAGATCACAAAAAACGGGGGGAAACGAGTGGCACAGAGGCAGAAAGGTCACAAGAAAGGGCAGAAAAGGTAGGGTGACCAGATTCTCAAAACAAAGAACGGGGACAGGTCATAGACATAGAAGTAAAACTACGGTTTGCAGTAACCATCGACATAAAAAAGTAGGATTATTTGACAGCTGTCATAGACATAGAAAAGCGACTACAATGACAGCTCCCTCCACAGACCGAGATGAAACATTACAGACAACAAATCCAAGGTCTTTTATTGGCACCCCTCTACTTTACACAGCAGCATTAGTACTTCTTATTACATTTACACTTTTAAGGACTATAGCATATATTTGCCAAAAGCTAGCAAACGCCAGTGCAAAGAGAGCATGCTCGTGCTTGCCCAACAGAAAAATGAAAAACAGGGACATTTCTGTGTTTAACCGGGACACGGTTTGAAAACGGGGACATTTGAGTCACTTGGAGAAAAGTGTCGGGACACGGGGACACTTCTCCAAAAACGTGGACCGTCCTGGGAAAACGGGGACGTCTGGTCACCCTACAAAAGGTCACAGAAAACGGGGGGGAAACGAGTGGCACAGATGCACAAAGGTCACAAGAAAGGGCAGAAAGGTCACAAAAAACGGGGGGAAACGAGTGGCACAGAGGCAGAAAGGTCCCAAGAAAGGGCAGAAAGGTCACAGAAAACGGGGGTGAAAAGAGTGGCACAGAGGCAGAAAGGTCCATGAACTAATACTGTAGCATGTATTGTGCATGTGGAAGCCGATGCACGTGCGTAGTGCGATATTTACGAACTTTCGCTAAAAGTATACATAAATTGAAATGCGCTATAGACACTCACAGCTGAAGAAATTTTCAGCGAAGTAAGAAACAGCACTGAATGGAAGAAAGAAAGAAAGAAAGAAAGAAAGAAAGAAAGAAAGAAAGAAAGAAAGAAAGAAAGAAAGAAAGAAAGGAAGTAAGATAGTAAGTATTGAAATTAGCTCAGACTCTTTAAAATTTTGCAGAATTTAAATCATATCTCCAATCGGCAGCAAATGTTGAAACACTTTGTTGTCCTCCCAAATGTTTACTCCAGCAGCTTTGCTGGAGTACGGATAGCAAAGTTAATAAGAATGCTCTAATCAGCCTTCTTCTGGAGTGAGGTGTTACCATAACAAAATATATGTACATATCTATATCACGATACAGCATTTTGAGTTACAGCAGCCTTCCAGCAATTAACATCTATGAAGAGAAGTATAGATTGTGACTATTAATGAAGCAGCTTTGATTCTCTATAAACACATATAAACATTAGTAATGACATGGCTGAGGCTATCACCGATAACATCACAAGACCACTGACGTCACCGACGTCAATACACCTGCCACAACCGCTCCTTATTCCAAGTACAGGAAATGCAGTGTCGTTTCCAGATACATCTGTTGCGAAGACACTTGCCCGTAGACATTGATTGGCACTGCATTTTTTTGGTCTAAGTGATATGTGATATCAGCATTGATTATGCCATTTCGGGTGTCATCTATTTCCTTGTGTGTGAGATCATAAATAGTGTACTTAAGTAGAGGGATTTTATAGTTCCACTTTTCACAGTAACTAGAGAATTTCTTTCTGCCAAACCTGCAGCCCAATACTCCACCTCACAAGACACCTCTGGCATAGCACTGTCAATGCCCACTGAGGTCTGGGCACAGTTTGTGGCCCTTGTTCATAACTTGTATCGCTTATCACTGGTCGTAGTGCCCACCTGAAACACTCTGTGCCCGTGCCCATGGAGTACTGATCACAGGTGCAGACTGTAATCGAATCCTGTAGCCAGAACTCAAACACGTTATGCACAGCCAGCCAGATTCAGTGCAACTATGTAAACTCTGGATTACAAATACATTCACAAATCCAAACATTATATTTTACGTTTGTCCAAATACTACGAACTAGATTCACAAGAAACCAAGCTCTCTTGACGCGCGCTTCCTTCATTCCATAACTTATTTGATAGCATTTTAGCTGTACTAGAGAGAAAAATACCTATGAGAATTTAAACCAAAAGGCAATTTTTGCAACCACTCCTATAACCTTTCCCACTAGAACAATCTGCATGAAAGTTTCCAGGACCAAACATACGAGCACGTATACTTGCATACTACTTTTTGTGAAAATGTTTTAAACAGGGCCTATGTAATTCGCGAATAAAAATGCTCCTTTGTTGGACTAGCCACCACAACTATACCTACAAAGGCGCGAGTGATGGCTCGGGCTAGATGTAGGTAAATCAGATTTACCAATTCATAAATACCGAATTTTACCGATTCGGTATTCATGAATCGGTAAATCTGATGTAGGTAATTATTCGGTAACAAATACCGAATCGGTAGGATTCGGTATTTACCGATTCGGTGATTACCGAACCGCTATTTGCCATTGATTCCTATGGGCCTTGAAGGCCATAGGAATCAATGGCAAATACCGATTCGGTAATTACCGAATCGGTAAAAATAACGAATCGCCAAGGGGGACAGGGTGTCAGTTGGACACCCTGTTGCACCCCTGTTTCTGGCTTGTGTGCCATGTGACACACAGACGTGCCCTTAGGGCATGTCTGTGTGCCACATGGCACAGGTGTGCATGTACACAGGAATTAGTTATTTGCCATGCAATAGTATTACATGGTAAATAACGAATTCTTAGGGGTCTGTGGCACTGTTTGCAGTGCCACCTACATATTGATTTACAGAATCGGTAAATTTACCGATTCGGTATTTTACCGATTCTGTAAATTTACTGAATCAGCAAATTTACCGATTCTGTAAATCAAAGGTCCCCTACATTACAAAACCCAAATACCGGTCGGTAACGGCCGAAATCGGCTGTTACCGACCGGTATTTGGTCTCCTACATCTTCATCAAGAGCATCTTGCAGACTCCTTTCACGTTTATAGGAAAACAGCGTTTTTTGCCATTTGCGTCCATTACTAGTTAGAATACGCCAATGTTTGCCTATACAGCGACTCACAGCATTAGATATGTTGCTGTAAGTCGTCACACATGTCAAAGGTGTTTCTGCTTCACTGTCTTTGCTGTAGTCTTCTAAAAGGGCCTCTCTATTTTGATTCTTAGCCCTCTTGCGACTTTTTTGTAGGATTCTTTTGGGGTAACCTCTTGTGAGAAGCTTGTTAGTAAGATCCTTTGCCTGTGTATTAAAATCGGTCAGGTTGCTACAATTTCTACGAATGCGTAGATATTGGCCAAAAGGTAAATTGTCCGGCAAACATTGGCGTATTCTAACTAGTAATGGACGCAAATGGCAAAAAACGCTGTTTTCCTATAAACGTGAAAGGAGTCTACAAGGTGCTCTTGTTCACACCCGTCCTAGAACTAACCCCACAATTCAGGAGAATAATGTACTCACTACATGGGTCTTGCCCCCCGTCAATGGCCACTTCCCATGCGGAGGGTGCAGCGTTTGCCACCTTACTACAGCAACGAATACACTCAACCTAGAGGATGGCAAACTCTGGCATCTCAGAGGACATACAAATTGCAATTCAAGTAACGTTATTTATCTTGTTAGTTGTCCCTGCAATCTTAAATATGTAGGGATGACTACGAGAAAAATAAAAACACGCATCGGGGAACATCGGAGCAATGTGAGGTGCCGCAAGAGTACAACAAAATTAACTGCTCATTTTTTGGAATTTGGCCACTGTCCGAACGATATCAGATGGACAGTAATAGAGCAACTCAACCAGAGCAGCGAAAGTAGTATCTTTGAGAAGGAACAAAGATGGATTTACCGTCTTTCCACGCATACACAGGGACTTAATGATGCTATACCCTGGGGTTCAGTAATGCGGAGGTAAAATTTCCCATCAAAGACTACGGATGAAAAAATCTTTCTGGTTTCAAAGTGATGTGAAGGTCTGTCTGTTTTTCCCTTTAAAGATAAAGTCTTGTTCTATGGTGGTTGTGTCTTCCTTCCGGCCACACCATTGTTAAAGGACAGCTGTTATTATTTTATACTTTTAGACACTTGAATGTGAGGCCCTTTCATCCCAGATGGCTCACTGCACGTGTGATTTATATATACACATCCACATGTCTTGGCCCACATAAATTAATGAGCCTCCAGCTGTATATTATATTGGGGACCCCGCGAACGCTATGTAATACCATTGATTAAAACCAGCAGTCAGTGTGATAATTATAAATCATTGATGTAAAGATTATACACCAATGTTTCTCCTTGAATTTGCCCTATTTTTTAAAGATACTTTTTCTGGTTGTTTGAATATATGCGCTTAAAATACATCGTGCCCATTAGTAAATGACACAAGTAATTTTTGTTCTTGTTCATACAGGATAGTGTTTATAAACTGTCACAGTGATAAAGTTTTCTTTACACAAAAAAAGATAGATGCTGCATACACATATTCACTTAGTGTGTAAAACATGTTGGCTCCTTTAAATTTTAGGAACTGAATGACGATCACGTGACCTTAACTAACGTCGATCACGCATTTATAAAAACGAGCATATCTCCTTGGCTCCGGTGTATTCGGGCCGTGGATGTGTACACGTTAGGTCTACAGGAGGGCAGTCGCCGGGACGAAAGTAAGTGATACGGCGATGTGTATTATTTTTTGCTCACAATCTTTGATGTACGTCCTTTCCGGCCATTCACGTTTTCTGAGAGAATCTCTATTGAGAAAAACAACCTTGTTATATGACCTGGTCTCTCTCCTTCCCCCTTTTTAGATGCTCCGGGCGTGAAGAATTCCCCCTGCCACGAGCCTAAGGGGCACTGCTCCTAATACGCATGAGTGAGTGTAAATTCTCAAGCTTTCCTTTACTGCCAGAATTGCCAATATCATACTATATGTTTAAAATGAAATCATTGCTTTTAAATGCGTTCAGTACAAATGCTGATTTTTCGTGTGCAACCATTTCAAATGCAGTTTATATGTATTTTTTGTGTGGGATTGTAAACACATGCTATATGTTTGAGTGCTTGAACTTAGTTGAACATGATAACGTGGAGTGGGTGTTGTATAGTATTTTAGGACCCTACTGTACTTTTCCCGATTCATGCCCTTATATAGGTATAAATCACCATATCCTTAAATAGGCATAGAAATCATAGCCATATTTAGACATAACTCATGCTATTCAAATACGGCAGGGCTACTTCCACTAGTTCCGAAAATCCACAACGATTTCTTGGAAAACTCGGCTTCAGCAGCTAGGGACTTCCCCTTGCTCGAATACTGACTTGTCCAAGAACTCATGGAGTTTTCAAAGAACGAAGACTCTTTGATGACGTTATTATGTCCACCTTTACGTCAAACTCGGCACCTTCAAGGTATAAATATGCCCACACTTGCCATAGCAAACAAACAGTGGTTTGGAACAGTTCGACTATCTACTTGCCCGATGCCTCCTGCTACAGCAAGTGCCAAAGGAAGCCGACCCTCCAGCAGACGCACTGAGAGAGACGCTGTCTTTTCTCCTGACGAAAAATCCAGCTCCAGTGTTTCCAAGCTACCCTTGCGGGTTGTTGGGAAATCGAGTCCTGAGATTGACCTTCTTCATTCTAAACCAAGGTACGGAGCTGGTTAGACCCTAAGAGAAATCTTGGATAGATTCTTGGCAAAAGGAATACTAAATACATGCTACACCTCACTTACTTCTTCCCTCGTACTAAGCTTAGGTGAGGTACATCGGGGTGGGCGTATTTTAGAAGCATCAGTTGAGTACTTTTTAGTCTCTTTTATTTATGTATGTATTTATCTATGGTCTAGGAACCATACAATGCTCTTACAGTATTATTTTATTCTACTCTTTTTACTGTATGCACTACATTGCAACCAGTTTTACGATTGTAGCAGTTCATTTCTTATGCTTGAGAAAGAAGACTGTTCAATAAATCTTTTTATTGAAAATGCCCGTCTATCTATGCCTTTGCACCTCTGGTGAAACAAAACTTGCACGAATGACTGAGAAAAATATCTATCTATTGTTTCCACGACTCTGAAGATCAGTTTTATCTTGAGGAAACAAAGTTGTCATGTTTATGAGGTTGTCAGGAACTAAATCCTTTCTTGTGAACTCGAGAAAGTTTCTAGTGACCTCTGAGCTAGCTGGCACTCACAATTAAGTATAATATATTTCGAAAGAGACCTAGTAGACATAAGTCCTACGTCAAAACTATAGGATATATTATTCCAATGCGTAGAGCCTATTGGGAAAATAGGAACTACACTACAAACCCTCCCCTTACTGCTGTGTCCCGGGGCCACTGCACCTCACCATAAGACTTGGACCAAGGGACAGCTGCTACCGGGGGCCCACTCTGCAGTCCTTCAGCCACACTGTGGCCATGTTATTGACCTACTCTGTCACCCCACCTGGGCCCCATCTACTTGCCATACCTTGCCTCCTTCTTGCAACACCTGGCAGTGCCCGGCTGAGGGCAGTGGAACCACCATGCCTATGAACTCCTGGGATTAAGCACCCGGCCTCAGCCCTGCCTACTAGCCCATGGGCCCTTTGGGTGAGTGCACTACTGCCTGTGGGCCCAGGAATACCCCTTCGACCACATTGTGTGGGGTTGCTTAGTTGAGTGAGGCATCTTGTCTTTATCCTACTTCATACTTGGGACTGCACCCGGCCAGAGCCTCATCCTACTCCCTTATTATTATTATTATTAATCGGGTTTTATAGAGCGCAAACAACCCGGAGGCCTCGTAGCGCTACGTACCGTCATACCAAAAGGAAAGAGGTTTAAATGAACAGGTGGGTTTTCAAATCCTTCCGGAATTTTAAGAGGTTAGGTTCACTGCGAAGGGAGGTGGGCAGGGAGTTCCATTCTTTTGCGGCGTTCCCTGCGACACTGGACCCAGTGCTGAAGTCTACTACCTACAGAGAGCGGTTCCCGCTGGCTGACCCCACCATACAACAGCTGGGGGTCTCCCCTGGGGGTGCCCGCCCTTGAGTTGGCCCGCTGACTGCTGTTGCCCTCCTGCTCACCCCTCTGGGGTCACTTAGTCCCCGACTTTGGACCGAGGGTTCTGAGACGGGCTGGCGGCTTCTCCACAGGACGTGCCAGGACCATGCAGTGGAGCCTTCTACAGAGTCGTGGCCTGGACTCGGGCCCACTCCCAGTGAGCACTGGATTCCTCCTATCAGAAGGCATACCTCTCCAGACTCCCGTTCATCCCATCCCTCATGCTGCTCCCATGGTCAGGGGGAGCCCCGGTCAATAAACCCACCCCAAGCTGTGACGCTTCTATTTCAGAGTCTGGGGTCAACCTACACACAGTTCAACTTCACCTCCTGCACCGGCTTGAGATGAAGGAGCAAACCTCACATCAGGACTGTCCTGCTGCAACCCTGGGCAATGTGGGTGCGGATCAACGGCTGGCCCGGCGGGCTGTCCGGCTCTCACTGGGGATGCTACTCCGCCACTGGTCCCCCACACTGCCGCCTGGTTACCAGTTCAGGGAGATACCAGCCCAACATCAGCAATGAGGAGCACCTCTCCCCACCACTCTGGGGGCCCCTGTCCTGGATATTCACCCCGGTTAGTCCACTGGGAAGTCTTCTCATCAGCTTCTCTTTTTGGAGGTAGTCTCCCAGCACCATCCCATGACTTCCCCATGAGGGGTCATCAGCCGTTGGGCCCACCGCAGCACCGTCCTGAGCGCAACAGGATTTCACTATGGAGCACCTCCTGCAGGAGGTCACTGAAGGCAGCCATCGTCTGGAAGGCATGGACTTTATAATCTCTGACCTTACGGCCAAAACCAAATCTATACGTGCTGACATTGCAGGCTTCCAGGACCGGGTGGAGGGAATGGAGCAGCGACTTAGGGTCACACAGGGACCAGAGCTCTTATACCTCTGGAACAAGATCACCGATCTGGAGGACAGAAGCCTCAGAGACAATGCCTGTTTCTTTGGTTTCCCGGAATGTGCCGGGGGTGCTCACGTAAGATATTTCCTTAAGGGCCTCCTTCCCAACATTCCAGGCTTTACCTTCCCTCCTGGATTTCCAAAAGGCGCATCGCATGGGCCATCCGTGCCAGTACCTCTGGGGACAGCAGCACCTGATCATCGCCTGTTTCTCTGACATGAACAGGTGCAGCAGCCCCTAACCAATGCCTGCTCAAATGACACGTATGATTTTGAGGGGCATGAAATCTGCAAAGCCGCTGACCTTTCATGGGAGACCAATGACCAAAGGAAGTTGTTGCTGGTACCAAGGCCCGGCTCCGCCAAATGGACATCAAGTAGGGACTGTTCAAACCTGCCTGTATGTGGATCACGAAACACGGCAGGTCCAAAGACCTCTTCAACCCGTGAGCCCAATGCCTTTTCCTGGAAGCACTCCCTGTTCATGCTATGGATTCTGCCCCTTTGGACTCACAGGCTGTCTCCTGCTCATTCACCATGCCTCCCCCTCCTGCAGCCTCTGGCGCACTGGCAGGAACCGATACAGGGGCAGAAATCTAGAGAGGCCTGCCCGATCCCAGAACAATGGGGATTTGGGCTGGCCCTTAAGGCTGTGGCTGCCCTCACTCAGGACCAGGGCTGCAACAAATTCCAGTCTCTGTCGAAGCCCTCCCACCCTGATGGCTGAGACATTCCTCTCGCTGCATGATTCATCCCTCCCTACCCTGGATGCTGGGTGCCGGGGTCCTTGACCTGCTAGCAATGGATGAATGAGTATCTTGTTGCATGCCTGTATTTCTCCTCAGTGCCATTTGCATAGCCCATTTATTTGCTGAATGTTTCTGAGCGGTTGTGCTCTGTTCTGTTTTCCATTGCAATGCTTTTTCTTGCGGTGTAACTGCATACCCTAGTACCTCTCTATGCTGTGATATATTTTAAAGATTCATTCTGTTAAGATTGTTTATGTGTGGCAGCTGCGTCCCTAGGGGACGGGATGCCCAAGTTTGGTGGGCCACCACTGCAGGCTTCCCCCCACTTCCTAGCCACTCATTGAGTCTCGAGCCCACTCCCCGCACCACCATTTCCTCTCCGCGACTGCCTCTCATTGGTCCCTACCCCGCTGCTCATGGGACATACTTGCTTGGCACATACTGCCTGACTGTCTTTGGCAGCACCCCTCCACGCTCATCCCTAGTCACTGATCCGGTATTTTAGGGTATGACCCAGCCCAAAGCCACCTGGCCTTCCTCAGCAGTTTTGCCCCCTTCCTGGTTTTCTATTATATGCCTTCTGCCATGCAACTCGCTGTGGGATCTAAGGCGCTGCAAACCCAGAACTGCAGTCTATAGTCTCTGTCTTCCCGGAGGCCTGCGCTTGGCTCAGTGGCAATTTGTTTATTGCACTTTCCCTCACCATTTTGACCCCCCCCTCTGTATTTGGAACCCCACTCGGTGACTCGGTGCCTCGTCAGAGGGACTCCCATACTGCTCCTACCTCTCTCTTCCATTCCCTCCTTTTCTTCTTTTTCCCTCTCTTACTCCTCCTCACCCTTACCCTCCTTTCCACACCCAGGTTAACTTTTACTTCCTCCCACCTTACCCCTTATGGTCACCACTGCCCTTTGTTACTGTCAGGCCCACGCGCTGCCCTGATAGCCGCTGCTGTCCCTGCATCATCCCCCTCTCTGAAAGTCATCTCATGGAATATCAGTGGGCTAACACATTATATAAAGTGCAAGAAGGTGCTGTCCTACCTGAAGTCAAAACAGGTGGACGTGGCCCTTTTACAGGAGACCCACCTCTCCAGCCTAGAATCGGATAAGCTGTGTCAGGATTTGGTGGGATGAGTGGTCCATAGCAGTTGCCCAGCCTCAATGGATCCAGGTTCTAGCCCATCTAGGAACTGTGGAGTTCCGGTCCTCCTTTTCAGGTTCCTGCCCATTCACCGTCCTGATGTCCTGGCCTCACCCAGGTGGCCAATATGTTTTTGTCAAACTGAAGTTTGTGGAGTGGATGCTTTGCGATGGTTTGGTGTACGCTCTACGGGTCCTAACCATTCCTTTTTCCTCTGGCTCAACTGCTTCCTCACGGAAATTGGGGGCTCTCAATACTTAATCTGGGGTGACTGGAATTTAGTGAGGGATGTGGTGCTGGACCAAACCGGCCCTCTGGATGCCGGCAACAATGCCGACAGGGCCCTCTTGGTCACAGCTTGGTGGACTACTGGCTTCTCCCACGTCCATTGGACCGGGTAGTATACCTTCTTATCATTCATACATGGTGTCAAATCCAGATTGGAATACTTCCTGGTTTCCCATCAGGTAGTGGCCATCACTTGGGAATCCCGGATCATGGAGACTGCAACCTCCGATCATACACCAGCCTTGCTTTCCCAGGACCTCAGCCTTGCCTGCCCAGGCTGCAAGCCATGGAGCCTGAATATATCCCTCTAACGCACCCTCCAGGGTGAATCCCAACTTCGCTCCCACATATCCACTTACTTGGACGACAACAGGGACTCGGTTTCCTTAAATAGGTTTGTGTGGGCAGCTGCGAAGGTGACTATAAGTAGACAACTTATTAGGGATCCAGTTCTGGCCAGCGCGCCGAGAATGACTCCCCAGAAGGATCAGGAGGGTGAGATTCTGGCTCTCACACATCTTCTCTATACTGCAAAGCCATCTACCTCCATTCACCAGCGCTGGAGAAGGCCCATATGGACCTGAATGCACTGTTCACATCCAAAGCACCAATGCACCACAGAGCTTTAAAATTCAACAAAATGAAAAGGATGAAAAAGCGGGTCGCCTCTTGGCGGTCCAACTGCACTAACAGGAGGCTATGCTGGTCACTACTGCCATCGACTCCGCAGGCGGCATTGTTCTTATCCGCCCGCAAGACATAGTCACTGAATTTACAAACTTCTGCAGGACCCTATACCTCTGAGATGACAGCCAACAACGCCCACCTTACTTGATGGGGAAATCATCAAGACTGAGATAGCACAAGCCATCTCCAGACTTCCGTACCATACAGCTCCCGGGAAGGACAGCTTCCCCATGGAGTTCTTCAAATAGACAGGAGGGTTCATCATCAACTTCCTCTATGACGCCTTCCGCAAATCAGCCAGTCGGGTCCTCTGGGCTCCATCTCTAACAGAGAGGTGATAGCGGTCCTCTCCAAACTGGGGAAGGATACCCTCCTACGAGGCAGCTACAGACCTAACCCAATTTGGACAAAAAGCTTCTCGCTGGTGACCCGTCTCCGTATGGTGATCCGGACCTTAATCCACCACACAAAGGTGGGGTTTGTCCCTGGCGGTTCCTCCAGGAACCACATCCGTACTCTCACCCACACCCAATGGGCAGCCGATTACTTACCAGACAAGGCTCTTGCCCTCTACCTAGACACAGAGAAGGCGTTCAATAGGATTGAGTGGGGGTACCTCTTCGCACCTTGCGACAATTTGGTCTAGAACAGGAATTTATTAAGAAGGTTGGCTGGCTTTACAACTCCCCTACTGCTCAGGTTAACTGCAGCAAATTCTTGTCAGATCCATTACTGATTGGGGAAAAGTACTCACAATGGCAGACTGCTATGGCCCCTGCCGTTCTTCCTGGCCATGGAGCCCCTTGCGGCCACTCTTCGTCAATCCCCACTCATGTCCCTCTTTTAGGAGGGATGTCCACAATACATCTGTATGCGGATGACATACTCCTCACCCTCACGGACCTTCATCGCTCTCTTCCAGCTTTGCTGGATATCATCACTGACTTTGCAGGACTGTCAGGTAATCGGATGATTTAGGACAAGAGTGAGGAACTGCCTCTTTTGCGAGTGACCACATGAGCAGCAATCTATGGCTACCTCTTCCGCTGGACACAGTCAATCAATCAATCAGGACACTTGTAGAGCGCACTACACAGTGCTTGACAAATCTGAAAAATTGTACTACTCCTGCAGTTCTAGTAACTTGGAAAATCCCCTCGACCCAACTGCAACCTACCTGACCTCCGTCTCTGAAAACGGAGCAAAAGTGAAAAGTTAACAAGATTTAAAGGCATCTTTATTGCTCAGTCCCTTTGTGAGCAATAAAAATGCTTTTAAATCTTGTTATCTTGTAACTTTTGCTCCGTTTTCAAAAACAGAGGACAAAAGTTAGTTTGTCTTCCTACTCGTCAGAAAGGGCGAGTAGGACCTAAAAATAGCTCGTCCTCATCCATTCTCCCTCGCAAATGCGAGAGGGCGAGTGGTTTTGTCGTGCCCTGGCACTACATACCTGTGGGGGTCTCAAGACGCTGGGGGGAGCTGGTACTGATCGAAGTGCCAGGTCTTGAGTAGTCTTCAGAAGGCCAGTAGGTCTTGGGTCTGCCGTAGGTTGGTGGGGAAAGTGTTCCAGGTCTTAGCGGCGAGGTGGGAGAAGGATTTGCCTCCGGCTGTCGTTCTTCGGATGCAGGGGACAGCGGCGAGGGCGAGGTCGGCAGAGCAGAGCTTGCAGGTGGGGGTGTAGAAGCTGAGTCGTCTGTTGAGGTACGCTGGGCCGGTGTCGTGGAGGACTTTGTGTGCGTGGATGAGGAGCTTGAAGGTTATCCTCTTGTTGACGGGGAGCCAGTGTAGGTCTCTCAGGTGGGGAGTGATGTGACTGTGGCGGGGGATGTCGAGGATCAGAAGTGCTGAGGTGCTCTGGATGCGTTGCAGCCGTCTCAGGAGCTTGGCCGATGCTCCTGCGTAGAGGGCGTTACCGTAGTCCAGCCTGCTGGTGACGAGTGCCTGGGTGACTGTTCTTCTTGTTTCAGTGAGGATGCACTTGAAAATCCTACGTAGCATTCGGAGGATGTTGAAGCAGGAGGAGGAGACTGCGTTGACCTGTTTAGTCATGGTGAGAGTGGAAACGAGGATGACCCCTAGGTTGCTTGCGTGGCCTGTGGGTGTCGGAGCAGTTCTCAGTGTGGTCGGCCACCAGGAGTCGTCACAGGCTGAAGGGGTGGACCCAAGGATGAGGACCTCCGTTTTGTCTGAGTTCAGCTTCAGTCGGCTGTTCCTCATCCACTCGGCGACGGCCTTGATTCCTTCGTGGAGGTTGGTTTTGGCTGTGTGGGGGTCTTTGGTGAGGGAGATGATCAGCTGGGTGTCGTCGGCGTAGGAGATGATGTTGAGGTCGTGTTGACGTCAAGTCTCAAGTCCCTGGGCATTTATGTCAAAAGGGGTCTGAACCATGTGTTGGCAGACAATCTCGATCCCCTAATCGTTCACATGATATTAGACTTTGCAAAGGGGTCTCATCTTGGTCTATCCAAGTGGGGGGAGGGTACAGGTAGCACAAATGGTCACGCTTAGGCAGTTTACCTATGCCCTTGGCATGCTGCCTCGCTTGGTCCCACTGTCGACACTACGCACGGTGGATGTAGGGATTCACTCTTTTTTCTGGGGGTCCTCCCGCCCCGCATAGCCTATGCCAAACTCCTGGCTTGTTGCTCGTGTGGTGGCCTGCGCCTCCCTTTGGTTGAGTACTATGCCCTGGCCCTTCATGTCTTCCAGATGGCTTACATGCTTCCTGGGACACCAGACCTGCCACAGTGTTTTATCGCAGCAGTGCACGCTTCTGGCATGCCGGTACAGACTCAATCCTCTTTATCGGGGAGGTGGTCCTCCGTAATGCCCTGTCATCCCGCTCTTGCAGGCCATGCTGAAATCCTGATGCCGAGCCAACCCCCTCTTTGGAGTGGACACGCTTCTTCAGGAGCATTCACCCTTAAGGAACAAAGCCTGCCTGCACATTAGAGGGGAGGTCCTCAACTGGGGAACCCTGGCAAGCGGCTGGCATCAACAGCCTAGACCAGGTCATCAATGATGGTACCCTCAAGTCCTACGTGGCACTCCATGAGGAGTTTGGTTTACCACCTCAATAATCGTGGAGGTACCTCCAAATACCTTCAATGCTGTTTGGGAGTGCTATCACGGGCCCTCCAACCCTCCCCGGTAGTTTCTTATTTCAGGAAATGGGGCAGCTTCCGTGGGTTATGTCGGGTCTCTACAACCTTCTGAACCACCACCTTTTTTGCCTTCCTCTCCTCAACAACATGTGTGTCCAATGGCTGCAGAAGGAATGAGGGGCATACGATTGGGCTGAACTCCTGGAGGTACTCGTCCATTGAACTATGGAGGCCTGTTTGAAGTTCTGTCTCTTCAAGACACTGCATGATTGGCAGTGGACTCCCGGGGAAATTGCAACAGGCAGGCTTGTTGCTCCATGCGACCTGCTGGCGCTGCCTTAATTCCTGCTGTAATCTATTCCACGTCCTCTGTGATTGCCCCTCGATTCAGCTCTTATGGGATGCAGTGGGGACTACGTTGTCTGAGACTCTGCCAATTAGGACCCCCTCCCCTTGATCTTTTTACATGATACTGTGCGCTCCCCGGACCTCTCGCAACTTCAGTGTCACTTATTGCATTCGGCCCTTGCCACAGCCAAGATATGCATTCTTCGCTACTGGCGCTTTCCCACGCCTCTTTTTACAAGGAGTGGCTGGCGGCAGTATACCATGCAGCCTTCCATAAACATATCATCTATAACCTCCAGGACAGAGCAAAGATCTTCCTCCAGTTGTGGTGCCCTTCCTGTGGGATCCTGGCATAGTTTTTTGGCCGTACACATGACCCTCTCCTTACTGGACAATCCACCTAGAGGATGCGTCGAGACTCGTCCATTGCAACTTACTGTATGGCTCCCTTGGGGCGCCCCCCAAACCTGCGGCCCTCTTTCTCCTCCACTGTCTTCTCTTTCTTCACTTTCTCATTCTTCCTCTCTATTACGATCTCTCTCCCCTCCCCTTAGACACGTCTCTCTATAATCCTAAATGAGACCCCGTCCTTGTGGCCTGTCTCTGTAACACGGGCCCTCTTTCCTGGGAAGATGTGGCCTCATTAGATGATATTTGCCCTGTATTGTGGTTTCATTTGCGCCATCTGGGTCTACAAATATTCATGGCTGATGTGTAGTGACTTTGTTGTCATTGTATGTACTGCCCTGTTCCCTCCCCGTCTACTCCTTCCTCTGAATTGCTTTCCTTTGGCTTTCCAGTGAAGAATCACAAAACAAAAAAAGATTATTTGAGTAGATGCTGGCTGTGTAGAGGAGCTGGAGTGGGTAAGGAAGTCGCCACATAAAAACATACCTAATATTTTCTCAATGCTATATGTCACTTACTGCCTCTTTTCACCCGTAGCAGGAGTTTTACCTTGTTGTCATGGAGGTCAATGATGTGCCTTGAGGGTGCATAGATGGAAGCCCTGCCAAGTTTTTCAGTTCCATGCGTTATGATTAGCCCAGTCCTAAAGAAGAGTTTGCCACACTCACCACCACATTTATAAAATCTGAACTTGACATGCAACATGACAGAGACCTCCTAGATCTCCTGCTAACAGCAGCAGTCAAAATAGTACTCACAAAATGGAAGGACCCCTCCAAAGCCACCTTCAAGGGGTGGCTCAACTGGGTGACATACCTGAGAGGAGCCGACATCACATCCTTACGAAACACACCACGGAGAAAACCCAACAGGGGTATGTGGGCATCCTTGGACAAGTTCCTAGTCCTGTACGAACTACCATGAAAGTGCTAGTCAGAAACATATAATGAGCCCAACAAAGCACCACCCACTAAAGCAGGACACCCTCCTCCTCCTTCCCATCCTAAACTCTTCCCTCTATCCCCCCTGTTTCTTTTTCTCTCAGAGTAGACAGATGGACAGGGGGCCGGTCAAGCATATACGTTGATGCAACCCGACCAGTCTAACTGACACCCCCAGCACAATGCGCCAAAGATTATATGTTATATGTGTTATAGTGGTAATGCAGGGACGAACAAGCTTAATTAATTTAAGCGTAAATTGTACTACCAGCAACTAAGCCACGTGGGCTGCCACCCCTTTGAAAACAAATAAAAATAAAGACTAAACGCCCCCACGATGCTCAACGCTGGTTCACTGAACAACTAAAGAGGAACAAACTGAGCCTCCGCCAAGCTGAACGCTGCTGGCGGCGTACAAATGCCTCTGAAGAAAAAGCCACATACGTTGCTCTGCTAAAATTATATAAAAACTCCATTCTTCAGGCCAAAACAGCATACTTTTCTCAAAAGATCATAGACTCTGCGTCTAAGGCGAAAGACATCTTCTCTATCGTGAACAAGCTTACACTACCCGATCGGCTGATTATCCAAGCTGTCCCCTCACAAACAATCTGTGATTCACTTAATTCTTGTTTTATCAATAAAATTGTTACTATAAAAAACAATATTCCCATCCCTTCCTCCCCTACCGCCCCAGCCTTACCTTGTAAGAACTAATTTTCACTGGACACCTTTCCTTTAATTTCCATGACAGACTTTGTGGCACTTCTGAATAAAGTGAGCTCAGTTCACCTAATGATTGTTGCCCCCCGCAGATCCTTAAAGAGGCTTTTCTTGCTTGCCCTGATCCACCGCTTACTCTTCTCAACGAATCGCTAGCAACGGGAATTGTCCCTGACTCCTTTAAACACGCTGCAGTCGTCCCCATCCTGAAAAAGCCTAATGCTGACCCTTTGGTCTTAAGTCATTTTTGTCCCATTTCCCTGCTCCCCTACTTTGGTAAGATCTTAGAGACCCATGTTACCAACTGTCTCAGCTTATTTATTGAGAATTCCCAGTTTCTTGACTTCCAGCAGGCGGGCTTTAGGCCAGCCCATTCCACTGAATCCGTCATCTTGGCTGTGATGGACGAGCTCAGCAAGGGAGCCGATAATAACACTTTCCAGGCACTTGCGCTGTTGGACTTATCGGTGGCCTTTGACACGGTCGACCATGAACTGCTGATCGATCGTGTCAATAATGCGGGCGTTCAGGGTCGGGTACTTGAGTGGATCAGATCTTTTTTACACCAGCGCGCCCAGGGGGTCCACCTGTCCACCTTTGCGGCATCCTACTCCAGTTTGACTTGTGGAGTCCCCCGGGGCTCCGCCTTATCGCCCCTTTCTTTAATCTTTATATGCAACCTTTGATTGTTTCACTTCGCAATAGCCCGGTCACCATTTTCAATTACGCTGATGACCTTCAGCTGGTCTTTAATCTTGACTCCACCATTGCATCCCGCACTAACTTTCAATCTACTATGCTTTCCATTAGCGAATGGATGTACCATAGCCAGCTGAAGCTAAATCCTGATAAAACGGAGCTTGTCTTACCCGGAGGACCTGCCAACCCTTGGAATGCTAGCTTCTGGCCTTCCTCTCTGGGCACCCCCCCCTCCTGCAGATTCCGTTAAGAGTCTTGGCGTAATTATTTGTAAAGATCTTTCAATGAAACCCCAGATCAATGCAGTTACCTCTGCCTGTTTCTTCCACCTTCGCAGAATCTGCAAAATCTGTAGGTTTCTGTCCACGGAGGCTCTCACACTTGTTATCATGGCCCTGATCACCTCTCGTATTGACTACGCCAACGCTCTTTATGCTTTACAAAAAGTGGGGTTGTGTCCTACACTGTGGCCGGGTAGGACAACGTCTAAGAGTTTAAAGAGGAAAGACCCGGTCACTGTTTCGTTCTGCCGCTTTTTTATTTTGAGCAGAATCTCACCCGGAGGTAATTAATCCTTGGGTGCTATATACTTTTTATGAATATTACAAATTTCAACACTTTTTTTTTAATTTTGAAATTAGTCTGAGGTTTGTTCGTTGCCGTACAAAAGACATGAATTTACATTTACTGTGAATACTTTTTACAACACAAAAACATTAAATTACATTTATCCATTTAAACAATACATTTACCAAACAACATCTTATGTCCGTGTAACTCTGTTCGGACGTGTTTTTTGCTCAAACGCATCAGTTTGTCTGTTTCATTCTGCTGTTGAGCATTTGTGCTTAATTTAAGTGACGAAAAAGGTGAAGGTCCTGCAATTAAATTCTTTGTGTATGCCTCTGTAAAAGACAACGTTTCTTCCTCAGACATATTTTGATAGGCTGGGGACCAGCCCATCTAGGAGGAATACTCTATACTGTATTTGCTACTGCAATAATTTAAGTGATTAACCCTCGCGGAAGATTTACCGCTCTAACTTTACAAAAAGTGGGGCTGTGTCCTACACTGTGGCTGGGTAGGACAACGTCTAAGAGTTTAAAGAGGAAAGACCCGGTCACTGTTTCGTTCTGCCTCTTTTTTATTTTGAGCAGAATCTCACCCTGAGGTAATTATTCCTTGGGTGCTATATACTTTTTATGAATAATACAAGTTTCAACACTTTTTTTGAAATTTTGAAATTAGTCTGAGGTTTGTTCATTGCCGTACAAAAGACATAAATTTACATTTACTGCGAATACTTTTTACAACACAAAAACATTAAATTACAATTATTCATTTAAACAATACATTTACCAAACAACATCTTATGTCCGTGTAACTCTGTTGGGACGTGTTTTTTGCTGAAACGCATCAGTTTGTCTGTTTCATTCTGCTGTTTAGCATTTGTGCTTAATTTAAGTGACGAAAAAGGTGAAGGTCCTGCAATTAAATTCTTTGTGTATGCCTCTGTAAAAGACAACGTTTCTTCCTCAGACATATTTTGATAGCTCAGGACCAGCCTATCTAGGAGGAATACTCTAAACTGTATTTGCTACTGCAATAATTTAAGCGCTTAACCCTCGCGGAAGATTTACCGCTCTATATACTTTACAAAAAGTGGGGTTGTGTCCTACACTGTGGCCGGGTAGGACAACGTCTAAGACTTTAAAGAGGAAAGACCCGGTCACTGTTTCATTCTGCCGCTTTTTTATTTTGAGCAGAATCTCACCCTGAGGTAATTAATCCTTGGGTGCTATATACTTTTTGTGAATAATACAAGTTTCAACACTTTTTTTGAAATTTTGAAATTAGTCTGAGGTTTGTTTGTTGCCGTACAAAAAAGACATAAATTTACATTTACTGTGAATACTTTTTACAACACAAAAACATTAAATTACATTTATCCATTTAAACAATACATTTACCAAACAACATCTTATGTCCGTGTAACTCTGTTCGGACGTGTTTTTTGCTGAAACGCATCAGTTTGTCTGTTTCATTCTGCTGTTTAGCATTTGTGCTTAATTTAAGTGACGAAAAAGGTGAAGGTCCTGCAATTAAATTCTTTGTGTATGCCTCTGTAAAAGACAACGTTTCTTCCTCAGACATATTTTGATAGGCTGGGGACCAGCTTATCTAGGAGGAATACTCTATACTGTATTTGCTACTGCAATAATTTAAGTGCTTAACCCTCACGGAAGATTTACCGCTCTAACTTTACAAAAAGTGGGGTTGTGTCCTACACCGTGGCCGGGTAGGACAACGTCTAAGAGTTTAAAGAGGAAACATTGACCGGGTCTTTCCTCAATCGCTTTTTGCAATGCCATATAATTACGCATTGTAAATGTGGACAATTCTTTTTGTTCACCTCCAGATTGTTTTTGTGTAAAAGTGTCCCCGGCTGAGACCTGAAACAAGGATTGTGTCCACAAATAGAAACCATTACAGGTCAACCTCACGTGAACATACAGGTACATTTAATTTGATCCAAACTGAACTATTTCTGAAAAAGAGGCCAATTGGTTGTATTAAAACGCTGTTTTTCTACATCCTAACAGAATATTAACAAGAGCCCTGATGATAGTTTGGACACTCTTGGCCCGAACTTGAAACGTGTCGGCAAATCCAGCAAGAGCTAATTACAACATTTAGCGTGGTTTAAAATAAAATTGCCTCATGCTTGTTTTCTCTTGTATAGAATTGGCTCTCTTCATGAAAATAACTTTTTTATTATGAAATGGTTTAACATATTGCAAAACTGTAGCACTGCAATGTGCATTGTTTGTTGGATGTAACACTTGATGTCTTATTTTTGTATAATTTGTAAGTGTTTTGTGTCAAATGTGGATTAAGTAAGATTGTTATCAATTTTTTGTATTGTGTATTCTCTTTCTGCCATTCAAAAACTTCTTTTAAATAATTTGGGGAAAAAAAAGGTATAAATAAATATACCGGACCAGGTTTAATGAAATTGTTTATCTGGTTCTTACTCATAAACTTACTGAGAAAGGGGGCAAGCTTGTGTATGTCAAAATAAAAAAGCGGCAGAACGAAACAGTGACCGGGTTTTTCCTCTTTAAATCTTAGACGTTGTTCTACCCGGCCACAGTATAGGACACAACCCCACTTTTTGTAAAGTATATAGAGCGGTAAATCTTCCGCGAGGGTTAAGCACTTAAATTATTGCAGTAGCAAATACAGTATAGAGTATTCCTCCTAGATAGGCTGGTCCCCAGCCTATCAAAATATGTCTGAGAAAGAAACGTTGTCTTTTACAGAGGCATACACAAAGAATTTAATTGCAGGACCTTCACCTTTTTCGTCACTTAATTTAAGCACAAATGCTCAACAGCAGAATGAAACAGACAAACTGATGCGTTTGAGCAAAAAATACGTCCGAACAGAGTTACACGGACATAAGATGTTGTTTGGTAAATGTATTGTTTAAATGGATAAATTTAATTTAATGTTTTTGTGTTGTAAAAAGTATTCACAGTAAATGTAAATTTATGTCTTTTGTACGGCAACGAACAAACCTCAGACTAATTTCAAAATTTCAAAAAAAGTGTTGAAACTTGTATTATTCATAAAAAGTATATAGCACCCAAGGATTAATTACCTCAGGGTGAGATTCTGCTCAAAATAAAAAAGCGGCAGAATGAAACGCTCTTTATGCTGGCATCCCTGCTTACCAGCTCCACCGTTTGCAACTTTTGCAAAATAAAGCAGCTAGGCTAGTCTTTCGTCAGCCAAAACATCAACACGTCTCCCCATTAATGAAGAACCTACATTGGCTCCCGGTCGCCAAACGTTGCATTTTTAAACTTGGCTGCACCACCTTCAAGGCATTACATGATCACGGCTCTGCCTTTGTAGCTTCTAGGATCCATCGGTACGCCACTTCCTGTGATCTGCGTTCCTCTCACCATAACCTGCTTATCATCCAAGCATTTAAGCAGAAAAAACATGGTGGCCTCTGCTTCTCGCTTTTGGGCCCCAGGTTATGGAATTCACTTCCGAGTGAATTTAGACTAATTCCCAGCTATGCTTCCTCAGGAGATTACTCAAAACTCATCTGTTTCAGCAGGCCTATGCGTAATTAGGCGTCCATCCTCACTCCGGTGTTCTTAGCGCCATGAAACTGCCTGGTGTCCGTGCGCTGTATAAATACTTTTAACATAACATAACATAACCCCTGTTTTGACAAAGCGATGACGATTATATGTTATATGACATATGTTGTTAGTGTAAAAACCAATAAAAAATATTTTAAAAAAATAAAAAATGAATGGCCTGTCCAGATTTTTTCTTTGAATTCTGGGGACTGTAGTCTTGTTTATTCCATCATAGAAACAGGACTACAATTCCCAGAATTTAAACAAAAAATGGACTGGAGCTGCATGTGGTAAATGTCCTCTCCACTGTTCCTCACTAGATAGACTGTACTATGTCATCTGTGACATCATAGAATGCCTGGGTGACTCTCTGGCTCACAGTGTCTCTCTCTACCTGACTGTGGCAGTTGGCCATCTCAGGCTGAGCTGCTAACAGCTAGCTCCTGGTGGGGTTTTACTTCTGTACTTATCATCGTGGAAGGAACTTACAATAAAGGATCTTACTTACACAGAGGACTGTGCATCTTCCTTTACCACATTTTGGCGACATTTTGAACTGGATTAACATACGCGTGCAGTTAAGAATAAGGAATTAAGCAACTACAAAGAAAAGAACCCAAGACATCAGGAATTGTGGAAAAATTCGAATTTAAACTAAAAGGTAATGCCCAGCTGACCCCACCAGTGTCGTGTTCCACCTGGACAGCCTGCACCCTGGGCGCATGACTTTACTTTGATGTTTGTTTGTGCTTAGTCAGCCTGCAACCTGCAACCTAGGCGTTTTGGGTTCTAAGACACTCTAAAGTTCCCTCTGCCTATGCCTTCCTGCGTGTAGAAACGAGCTCTTACTTAAAAGACATTCTGTTTATAATTGACGCACTATTCCTGCACCTTGGGGGTTCTAAGACACTCTAAAGTTCCCTCTGCCTATGCCTTCCTGCGTGTAGAAACGAGCTCTTACTAAAAAGACATTCTGTTTAAAATCGACGCACTATTCCTGCACCTTGGAGGAAGGCATCTGGTCTGCGTTTTTGATCAGTTTTTCTCGGCAGCGCTGTTCTGTGTGAGTTTCTCTGTCTCTGTCCTATGAACGGGCATTCATTTCAGGCATCTTATGTGGAATTTAAGGCGTCGCATGTACACGAGTGGATGAGAGACTGTCTCCGAGTTTTCTTTTTATTGTGCCATGACGTTTGCCTTAGTTTTTAGCATCTAGCCATTGACAAAGCACAGTGTGGTGTTTTGTCATTGTCTACTCACCGTCCTGGATGCTGATGACGGTTGGTCGACGGTTGGCCAGCAGCGATCTCTTCTCTTTCCCTGCTACCGTCTAATTGATGACGTGTTGAGAATGCATCTAGGTATTAGCGAAGGTCTTCCTCCGTACCGAAGCCCCTGTGACGTCAGGCTTTCTCTCACGCTGCAGCTTTCCGGTTGTCTTCGTTCAGCACGCTTTGGCCGTGAACCAGCCGGCAGAGACGTAACGGCGTGCCGCCATCTTGCTCAGGATCAGTGTATTGTTTACTGCGTACTCTTGTCTGGTGCTGAGTATTGCAAATTGAAGCTCGAAGTATCCATGTTGTGTTCCCAGTGTGGCTTCAATTTAAACTCGCACACTGTGGTCTTCAATTTCCTGGTGTGAAGGTCACGATTTGTGTCGGCACCTAGCGAACCTGATCGTAACAACCTGATCGTAACAATGGTCGTCCTTTTACACATCTCTGCCGCAGAGCCGACCGGAGTTGGGACACTATTACTGCCGGTGATCTCCGATTCAGAATTATTTTTGGGACTACAAGACTCCTCCACAAGTGAATAGCATGACCTTCTTGCGTTAAAGACCCGGTGAGAAGTCGCTCACCAGAGCTAATATTATTAATGTATTTGTGTAGCAGTTCTCAATGCCTAATGCGTATCATTTAACACAGCTTTGTTTTGTATAGGAGTGTGTTTTAACATGGGAAATTCCTGGTGCTTCTTTACAAAGTGTGTCGTACTATGGTGTGGTGGGGTAGTCAATGCTCATCCATCTTGTCAGGGTTGGTATCCTGAAGTGTACCCTATCTAGGGGAGGTGGTGTCTGTGTGGGTAGTCCATGCCCTATTCTTGTTCCCAGGTTTATTATCCTGTGGTGTACCCTACTTTGGGGAGATTGTGTCTGTGTGGGTAGTCCATGCCCCATGTAGTGGTGTTTGCGGGTAGTCCATGCCCTATTCTTGCTCACAGGTTTATTATCCTGTGGGTTACCCTACTTAGGGGAGATTGTGTCTTTGTGGGTAGTCCATGTCCCATTTTTGTTCCCAGTGTTATTGCGGGTAGTCCATGCCCCTTTTTTGTTCCCAGGACAACTGTCCTGCGGTTTACCCTTCTCAGGGGAGGTTGAGTGTTTGCGGGTAGTCCATGCCCCAGTTTTGGTTCCCAGGATTACTGTCCTGCGGTGTACCCTTTTCAGGGGAGGTTGGGTATTTGCGGGTAGTCCATGCCCCATTTTTGGTTCCCAGGATTACTGTCCTGCGGTACATTCCTCATACTCTGTGCTGTCCCTTCCCTTGCTTTTGGTGGAGACTGTTTGTGCACTATGTTCTGGTCGAAGTCTACCTTCTTATAACTTGTGGCCAGGGTTTCATGTTGGTAAGACTTTGAGCTGTGAATTTATCATATCTTTAGTGTCAGCACGTCTTTTTCAGGGGAAGTTCTAGTTCTTAGAAAAGATTGTTTTTCTTTGGTGAATTTTTGTGAAAGGGGTTTTCTCTCTTACTCTCTCTAGCGTCTCCGTCTACACTCACTTTTGTTCTAGGGTGTTTACCCTGTGGTGTACCCATGTGTGGGGAGGTTATGAGTGTGACCACTTAGCTTAGCTGCTTTGGTTCGTTAAGGGAGGGGGGTGTGGCATATTCTATTAAAATGTAGTTTTATTTGTTCACAATTCTGCTAATGATACCTCATGCTAATGTTACCTCTGAACATCTTGTTTGGCTCATTCTTGTACTTTTCTGCTGATGATGCATTTGAGTTATTTTGCCTATTGTGTTCTCTATTCTGTTCTTATTCCATAAGGAAAGAGGATGTGTGGTAAATGTCCTCTCCACTGTTCCTCACTAGATAGACTGTACTATGTCATCTGTGACATCATAGAATGCCTGGGTGACTCTCTGGCTCACAGTGTCTCTCTCTACCTGACTGTGGCAGCTGGTCATCTTAGGCTGAGCTGCTAACAGCTAGCTCCTGGTGGGGTTTTACTTCTGTACTTATCATCTTGGAAGGAACTTACCATAAAGGATCTTACTTACACAGAGGACTGTGCATCTTCCTTTACCACACTGCACATCACGCATGGACATGGGTAGCTTGGCAGTTATAGGACAGGAATGCTCCAGGATAGTGATAGAATAGTAAGCATTGGGTGCCCTCTAATAATACCCCACATCCAGTGTTCTCTCCACCTCGAACAATATAGATTAGTGGAGGAGAGGCTCCTGCTGCTAGGGTGCCTTAAGGAGCTGGTGTAAAGATTCAGCAGCCTTATTTCACAGCAGTAGAAGCAAGGACCCTTTCTCCACCTGCAACAGAGGGAAAGTCAGACAAGGCTAAGCTGGAAGATGCAAGAGGTCAAGGCTAAGCTAGACAGGGAAGTGGAGGCATGTCGCACCGGAGGCCTGTGCAGAACCATTAAGGGGTGCCTCTGGTGGACGAAGACATATTCAACAGCAACAAGGTGAGTCGGACCTCTAGTGGCAAAAATGTATCTGAGGCGACCCGACAAAGCAGTGAAGCACACCCACCCACAGGGCTCATCAATGAAAATCTAGAGTGGCCCACAGGATTTGCACCGCAGTTTCAGTGCTTTATTCTTACTAGGTGTGAGGGCAAACTGACAAGCCACTCAGTGCACTTGGAAGAGAAACAGAAGACTGTGCACTGAAGCAGGCGGTGGTGATGCCCAGTGTCACAGAGACAAATACTTGAACAATATAGCATAGTAGCTTCCTGAGACCCAAAGTGTTGGCGGAGTGACATTTTTTGTATCATTGTACCCCATGCAAATGTGCACTCGCTGACTGTAATGAGATGCAAAAGATGGGCCTACAAAGCTCCAGCATAACTGCTTGCATAAATATGCCTTCTTCAAGCCTGACAAACCAAGCGACTCCAAAGACCAAGCGATCAGGGTTCAGCGATGACACATTCACAGAAACAGTCATTGACCAAACTACTAGCAGCAGTTAGGAAGTCTAGACGTGCTGTGGAAAAAGAAATTGACTTGGTCTACACAGAAGTGAATCTTATGATAACTGATTTTAGGATACTGTCAGAGGATTGGCAAAGCAGAACGGGAAAAAAAGACACCAAAGAAACCCTGGATCTATTGAGCGGCGCCAACCGCACCTAGGGGCATGGCGCCCTTAGTGGCATCTCAAGCGGGAGACAGCATGGCTGTCTTTGAGGTAGAAAGGGGACAGGGAGGAGACGGCAAGGTAGAAGAGGTAGAAAGTGAGGTGTGCCCACACTTTTGCAACGTCATCAGAGAGGCAGGGTCGACCTCCCCTCCTCCGGGGGTATAAAAGCATTGAGAGAGGCAGAATTAATCCTCTTTGTCCTCTCCAAGCAGCTGTGGCAGCAGCAGACCAGCGATGAGTTACCCACCCACCCATTCCTGCAAATAAGGACGAGAATGAAGGGGTCCCAGGCAAGAAAAGGCTGTGGACTTCCTTTTTGGCATGGACTGGCCGACCCTGGACAGGGCAAGCATTCATTGTGGGGCTCTGGGCTGGCGGGAGGGGGGGACTGACCTGCTGGTGGTCCTGGACTCTCCTGTCCTACCCAGGATGAATGTCTAAGAACATTGGAGGGGGTATACCCCGGTACGTTGGGACCAAGGTGGAAGCATTGCCCCGGAGGTAGTGCCTCTCTCTGGGAGGAGGACTAGCATGGAAAGTTACAACTGAAACAGTGCGTGTTGGGGCCTGCTGGCAAAACAAACCCAGGGGGCCATGAGGAAGAGGTATGGCCATGATTGGATTGTAAATAATATTGTGTATATCTCTGCCTTGAAGCAAATGGTCAAGTACCTTAATCAAAAATGAATAAAGGATTACACTGCTTTAAGATTTAATAAAAGACTACGCAGTGAACGACAACAACCTACTTCATGTCTTTTATGTGGCCACATGTTTTGGGGGGGCAACTTGCACGCTGTATACACACCATGAATTGGAAGAATACTAATGGGGTATCCTTTTTTGAGGACGGTTTTACCTCACCCACTCGAAGGTGGCATGCTTCATCATAGGGCACTATGAACCTAGTCATAGTGCGGGCTACAAACCCCTCTCTGAGAGGGAGGAGCTCAGGGATGTTTTGTTTGTGTACAAGAGGTATACAGTAGAACGGTTATACAAAGATAATGTGGATTCCATCACAGCCCTTCAGACCTCAGTGACATAAGATGGAGGTTGCAAGGGTGTGGAACATCTGGAACTCTGGAAAATGAAAGAGCTGAACCCAAGGTCTTATCATCTTCCTTCTCAGTCAAGCAGATGAACAGAGCATCGGCCCGTTAGTGCCAACCCACTACATTTCAGATACATACATAGACGCAATTGTGCAGGAAGCTAGACAAAGAAATCCTTACTTATAAGGTGTTTCTGTTTCCTGATTTCAGCCTGGTTGTTCAGAAACCAAGGACAAGCTTCAAAGGAATGAAAAGGACACCTAGAGAGAGTAATGTGAAATACAGGATGCTCTTCCCTGCTCGCCAGAGAGTAACTGCAGGAGGAAAATCCAGCTATTTTCTGACACCAAAGGATGCCTGGGATGGTTGGAGGGATGGCGTCACGCACTTGCAGGAAAAAGTGCCTCCACACGTGTGAGGTGGAATGCTCTTACAAACTATAAAGTAACACCACCTGTTGAAGTAGATTTTTCTGGCAAGTGTCAAGAATATGATGGGCTCCGCTAGAGGGTGCCATGATGGACATCAGTGATTGCCAAAGAGCAGGCTGATCTCGACTTACAATCATGCGCTGGACACTCCCTCAATAGCAGCTGTGAGAAAACATTGAGAGCCTACCCAAACAGATGCTGTATGGGCAACCCCAGAGGATCACTCCTGGGACACTTGCAGGGCCTGCATGCACTTGTGCAATGTATACTGGTATGTAGCTTAAGGTTTGAACCTTTTTTCTACATACAAGAGAGGCTTTGTTCAATCCGACACATTTTGGAAACTTGGTGTTACCTAGGCTTCAGAGATACTAAGTTGACCTTTTTTTACAAACTGGGTGGGTCAACAGATGCTGTCATGGTGAATGGAGTTGTCGACACCCTTCTTACCCACTGAATCATGGTACCCATCAGAGTTATCCATAATCGCCTCTGTTATTCGCACTGACAGAGGAGCCTTTTCCATTCTGGTCTATGGGAGAATTAGGTTTTATTTGTTACAGAGGTGCTATAGCTGCCTCTGTAATAAGACCCAATTAATAAGAGCTCTATACCGAAAAATGTATTTTGGCGGCAAGACACTTGACTGCTGTATCCAAAAACATACACTGGTCATGGGAAAACCAGCTTCGCCGAATGCCCGTACGATAGTATCACTACAAGTTTGAGCTCTCCTCTCTTGACAAAACGTTAAGTCTTTCTTCCTTACAGCAACAAATGCTGACAAGTACACAAAGAGTGAGCTAATACCCCCCTGGCACAGCAGCACATCCAGCTGGACTTCTTGCCACCCATCACTGGATCGCAAGATTCCCTAATATCTGCCAACGAATATGAATAAAATAGGTCCTAATAAACTTGTGGGGCATTTTATATTACAGGCAGAGGGAGGGAACATACAGGTATGTAGGTCTAGACGCCTACTTCTATATAGGGACTCTGCGTAGGTTATATTTTCTCAGGTATAAATCTTCCTGAGCTACACAACTGTTTAGATACTTCAGGTTTTTTAAATACAAGTATACAGGAATACTCCTCTAATTAATATAATGTTTTACCTTTTCTCAAAAGATCCCTTAAGAATGGTACTCCATGAAGTTATTTAATGATAAAGATGAACTATTTTGGTGAATTCTAGAAAGAGGTGTCTGACCATACTGAGACTGCAGAGTAAATAAGCATGAACTCGGAGAGCTGTGTCTTCAAGCATGAAAAGAATAGAAAATCCAGTTGCCAAAATGTAGGAACATAAATCGGCGACTTTGGGGAGGTGTACTCTGTGAAACATTCACCAACCAGCCATTATTATACACAGGAAGAATATAATTTGTATCAGGGAGAAAATTGTGAAACTATGACATTCCTAAATAAGGTATCAATACATGGAGAAACCTGCAAACAAGTATTGAAAAGTGCTTACAAAGATGAGAACGGTGTAATTTCGATGTAAAAATCAACAAGTTTAATGTGCAATTGGGGTAGCAAACTTTCGGTAATGTTTACGAAGTTCAAGCAGCCCGGGGAGGGGGCGAGGTGTCTTGTCAGAGATAGAAGCAGCGCAAGTATAGAATGCGAGTAAAAAAAAGAAAACAACGCAGGTTTTTGCAAAGCATTTGTGCTCCGTGGCATTAGGAGGGAAGTGTGCTCCACACTAACTTGCTTGTTTGTGTGCCAGCGTGCCACCGCCACCAATCAGGTTTCACAAGGTTAGTGCACTCCACAAGAGTTCACTCCTTCCTGTCTAGGTTGCTAAAACATGTGACATATCATACAAAGCATCTTTGTTTTCTCTAGACTTCAAGCACTCACTAGTTAACCCTGACAGTAACACACATAAGTCTATTTAACGTTTGTGAACAGAAAAATGTGAAAAATGTAGGTTGTTGTTAGAATGCCTCATAGCATTATGGGGGCAAAAGGGCATGTGACACAGGTAACCTAATAATATGTAGATGTGAGGTTCATCGCTACTGGAATGTCCGAGTGACACTGAAGTGCATTGCTTAGATATTTTTGGAGGGAGTGGCAGACTGGCACACCTTTAATAAGGCTGTTATAGTGAAATTTCTTCTTTCAGTCAAATACATTATTCTTGTGTTCAATGCTCCTACCAGACACGTGTTCCTAATTGAATGCGTGTCTTTACAAAAATTGTGAAGTGATAGCTTTCTGCAAATAATGCTGCCAAGTCAACACTTGTGACCATAAAAGCCAGGCCCATCAGCAGGTGTCAAACATGACATGGGAATTCCTGCGAGCTATGTATAGATCGCCAATATTTCAATACAGGAGTTTCATTTTAATATTATTATCAGATGTATTATTAAAGTATGTAAACAGAAGCAAATCAACTGCACCCACATTACATTACAGTGCTGTGTTAAATGACACCAAACGACTGGAAACAAGATGTTGTAGAACGTAAAACAACCTGCTACCCCAGCCCTGACAAGCTTTTCAGATCCATGCGGAAGGGGGTGCTGCTCCAGCACGGGATTGGTTTTATTTTTTACTTTTGGGTCTTGCAGTCTTGCTTATTACATTAAAAAACGACTGCAAGTCCTAGAATTCCAAGGAAAAAATCTGGACTAGAGCAGCACATCAATCAGGAGCCTGTGAAATGTGACAGCGATGCTACCAGCATCTACAAAAGTGCTTTGTGCAGCACAAGTAAACTCCAGAGACACCATCTTATATACGGGAGTAGCCAAACCCCAAAACAATTAACATGCATATATTTAATCGCATTGCTCTACGCGAAACGATGAAACTGGTACAACATGGAATAGTTGAACAATGGATGTCAACACTTCAGCGCCCCCCTCACTTTCAGATATTATGTATTGTATGTACAGTCATATTTATGTGGAGAACCCCTGTGTAGCAACGGACAGCTGAAACAAGCCACTACATTCTTCAAGTGACGTCGCCACCCATGGCATTTTATCAACTTCAGCCACTGTTTCCAGTGCTATGCATGACTGAAAGATTATGGCCTAGCCAGGGCTGATTATTTAAAATAAAGCTCCCTAAATCCTTGATGCAATTGTGGAGACAAAAATACCAATGATTCAAAATCCACCCATTTCCGAACAAGTTGTCTGCAGGCTGCCACGCGCGTCGCGTTAAAAAAGGCACCTGCAGGGCAGATATTCTGAGGAGTCGTTGCTGTGTTATGATTGCATCTGCAGAGAACAGGGCGCTTGCTTGCTATGTGCTTGCTATCTGCTATCTGGCCATCTGACCCACTGACAGCCGCCCGTGCAGGTCTGTCCACCTTTCACTCTCACTCCCGCTGCCCCGTTCTCCCTTTGCAAGCTTCAGCAGCACCTGTGCGCGCGCTCCCTCTCCCCACCTGCTCCTCGCAGCCCAGGTGGGCAGGACCCTTTTATTCATTCCCTATGAACAAAAGGCAGTGAAACACGCCCTGGCACCGGATGGGCAGCGAACCTTACCTTCCACAGCCATTCTCTCAACTCTTGCTTAATTCAAACATAATTCTCCCAGCGGCAGCACTGGTCGCCCGTCGTCGCGTTCATGAGATTTCTCTGCTGATTCGGTGACAGGCTGCAAGCCCAGCCTGCAGCAGACATACAGTTACCAGGGCGCCTGCTGCCTTTTCACAACCAGCCTTGTGGGAAATGTAGTCTCGCGGAAGTAGTGCGCTGCTGCAACGGTGACTGCAAGCCTCGCCTGACACCCCGGCGTGTAGTGCAGAGTTTCTCCTTGCGTTAGTTTTTGGAATCCACGTTTTACATAGGTACCCGGGAGCCCCTAATTGCACATAACAGAGCCCGCAGCTGGAAAGAGAACTACAGACCCCACCATGCAGCCATTCGCGTCTTAGGTTTAGCAGAAATACACCTTGCAGGAATGTGCGGGCGCCACCTATTTGCTGGAGTCCACATGCGCCCGTCCAGTTTAAAGGACATCTGATACACCTGCCAGCATTCTAATGAGCAAAGTGCAGTTTTTATGCCCCTTGTTTTTCGAAGCACACTTCACTGGTCGCACGCTCGTGCCACATGATGGGTCTTTCCATTTCCAAACACTTCACGCGTTTTTCAAGAGATTGCTACCGCGTTGTTATAACAATCCGCTGTCCCATGCTTGAAAACGGGCGGATTTCGATCCCATAGAAAGAAGCCCACACTGTTTAGCATGCATAACCTCTGTATTGTTCTTACGGTAACCGAGCAGCTACTTGGTGTTTGTAATTTGTCCCACCAGTACCAGTTGCGTTACAGAGGGACACATTCATTTTTTTCTTAGACATGGGGAGATTAAGTGATTTGCCCAGAATCATAGGATGTTGAGCGTCCTTGCCAAGACTCAAACCCGTTTCCCCAGCCCCAGGTCGACGGCTCTAGCCGTTAGGCCACATCTTAATGTATTAGAACTAGTTCTGTCACACAGGTAACATTTTAGAAGAGAGAAGTGGGAGATTAAAAATTAATAATCGGGAGAATGTATTTCTCCCATTGACTTCTATTGACGCCTGGATTGGGTCTATTGGCATGTGTGGCGCTGCAGGATCTGAAATCAGGAATGCAAATATTTGTTTTATCCTTACTTGTCAGGAGCATGGAGAAAGCGCTATGGCAGGGAGAGAGAGCGTGTGAAAAACAATTTGTGCACTGGTCTGCAGGAGCAGGTTACTGGCAGTGCATAATCCGAGGCACACAAGACAAGTCCCTGTCAGCTGAAGCCCGCCAATGAATTGGGTTTTTGCATGCAGGAATCGGGAGGTGGGAGACCAGCCTTGAAACTGGTAGTCTCCCGCCTGAATCGGGAGGGTTGGCATGAATGCACTGCGGGAGCTAGGTGGACCTAAAAATCCAGACACTTCAAAACTTTACCTCAACATTGCTCACAATTTGATTAACCGGAGATAGTGTTACACCTCAATTTCATGACGCAATGTATCCCGGAGGCAAGGCACCTCCCTACGAATCAAAATATAAAATAATACAGTCATTTAAATAAAATGCCATGAAGTATCTCAGCAACTCGAGCATTACAGAGAAGTGCAAAATCTAAATTATTCGAAGTCCCAAGGGGGCAGCAGAATCGAGAGAGAATCAGGCAGCAGCATCTAGGTCTTCGGCAAAGCCTTCTGGCTCACCCTCAAAGTCAGGGTTTTTTATACATTATTTGAGCAAATGATATTAACAGAACTGCAAAATCACTGTGGTGTGGAGAAAAAAGTTACTTTTTCAGCAAATCAGAGCACAATTTTTAATAAACGTCACATTTCCTTAGCACCTAAGCACTGTCCTATTGCATGAATAATAGTTCTATCCCTTATATACCAATGTCACCTGAAGATGGTGGTAGAAATTAGAAACACAAACAATAACGTGTTATATGAATGAATAGGTACAGTGAACCAGAGGGAGGACATTAAGGTAATATTGGCAATTTGCGACAAAGCCAGGGAAAATGAATCGAGAGTGGCATAAACAATGACAATGGAATTAAATAAGTACATCTCAGCTTGACTGTGTGCTGCAGAAATTGCGAGGAGAAACATTGGCACAGGGGAAGTCATTTTGGATAAAATGGATGACAGTCTGTGTTAGACCTGGAATACTTGGCGTGGTTTTCCCCTGTCTTTTCCCTCTGACTCCTACATGTTTGCTGTGCGTTGGATTTTGTTTTTACTGGTCTAGATGCATTGGGCATTTTGTCACTGCTGATCAGTGCCAAAGTGCAAGTGCTCCCTCTGTAAATTGTGACAATGAATTTGTGTTTCCATGATTGGCTTTTTGACATACTACCAAGTCCCTAGTACAGTGCACTGTGTGTGTCAAGGGCCTGTAAGTCAAATGCCGCTAGAGGGTCTGCAGCACTGATTGTGCCACCCACACAAGCAGTCATTTCCAAGGGGTCTCAGGCCTGCCACTGCAGTGTCTGCACGCAGTCTCTACTGCCATGTCAAGTGCACCCACTTGCCAGGCTCTAACCATCCCTTTTATTGCATGTGAGTCAGCCCTAAGGTAGGCCCATGGTACCCCTGTGGGCAGGGTGTAGTGTATGTGAAAGGTAGGACATATACTGGTGTGTGTGACATGTCTGATAGTGAAATACAGTGTATTTCGTTTTTCACTATTGAGAGGCTATCTGTCCCATAAGATAGAATGGAAGTTTATATATAACATTTTATAAGTATAACTTCCCATTGGGACAAGATAGAAAGTTGGAGCTTAGTATGCCTGAATTCAGAATATAAAAATTCATCTTTTAGTAAAGATGATTTTTATATTGTGCGTTTGAAAATACCACCTTTTAGGAAGTGGGCATTTTCTTGCTTAGCCATCCTATGTACATGTGCTGGTTTGTGGAATGACTGTCTGGCTTTGGAGTGACAGAGGCTGGGGATGTGCATTCACTGTAGACAGCCACTGGGGGGTTTGAGGTGTGTCCCGCCTTTCCAGGATGAGTCAGGGCTGGTCTGCATAGACCTGGGCTGCATTTAGAGTAGTGGGAGGAGAATTCCTTGCACCTGAATGGGCCTGGTCTGCCTTACACAATGCTGTCTGCACCTCCTGCTGGGAAGCTGGACCAGGGAGGATAGAACTAGTTTTGACTGAGCACAGAGCTTCTCTTCCACAAGAGAACAAAGAGAAATTGAGTATAAATATTGGGGCCCAGACCTCAGAACTTTAGAATACTTCTCGGCTCAAGAGGAACCTCTGCCAAGGAGAAGAGCTGGTAAAGCTGAAGGAGAAGCACTGCCCCTTTGCTGTGTGCTGTCTGGGGTTGGCCTACAGTGGCTGTTTCTGCCAAGGAGAGGACAAAGACTTTGCTATGTGCTGTGCATCCTGCTTGTAGAAGATCTCCAAGGTCTTGAAGTACTGCTTGCATCCTGTTTTGAAGTCTCAGGGACACAAAGACTTCACCACCAGCTCCCCTGAACTTCCTTGCTGGGTTTTCTGGCCTGCCTAGAGGCACCAGTGCCTGTGTTGGACCTCTGAAGGTTGTTCCTGCTGCTGAGAGCTCAAGAAACCTTTGCAACTTCTGCCCGCTGCTGGAGAAATCGCCACACTATCAGTCTTGTGCACCGATCTCCAAAGTCCGAGACCACCGCACTGATTCTGACGCAGGCCGTGGTGTGCGACTGCACGAACCGACTCATAATAGGACCGTGGCTGGAGAGATCAATGCAGCACAGTTGTCACTGCCGCATCGGGGACCGATGCATCCCTGAATCCCCAGGCATCGCACCAGGGCACCAAGTGTACAGCAATGTGGGGCCGCAGTTAGAAAGTGACACATCAACTCCATGTGCAGTAAGAAACCGACGCATAACCTTGCCTTTAGTAAGGAACCAATGCATCCCCTCCTTTGCGTGGCAGTAAGGAACCGGTGCATCACCTTCCCTGGAGCAAGGAACTGATGAATCACCTTCCCTGTGCGTAAGGAACCAACGCATCACCTTCCCTGTGGCTGTTTTTGCTTTTGATTTTGACACATCCAAGGTACTTTATGTTGAAAGTGTCGCATCTATAGTTTGCTTTGGACAGAATTGTTTTTACCTTTTAAAAATCAGTTCTGGAGAAGTGTATGTTGGATTTTTGTCGTTTTGGTCTTGTTTGGTTTAGATAAAGATTACTTATTTTTCTAAAGTGGTGTAATGTCCATTTGAAGTGTTTTCACTGTATTACTGTATGTGACTGTATTACTGTATGTTTGCACACATGCTTTACACACTGCCTCTGGGATAAGCCTGTCTGCTCATGCCAAGCTACCAAGGGGGGTGAGCAGGGAATGTCTAAGGGCATAACTCCCTTACCCTGACTAGAAGCAAGGGTCCCTACTTGGATAAAGGTGCAAACCGTTGCCAACGAGAGACCCCCATTTCTAACAAACCCTAATTGAGGCCTATTTAAGAAGGGTCAGGAAAATACACTTCTGAATGTCATAGGAAATTTATTTTACAGAAATCTGCACAATATTGTAATTGCATTTATATAGCACTTACTATACCAGACAAGGCGTTGAAGTGCTTTTTGGAGAGTAGCTCGCTACATCAGAACCAAAAACAGATTTGTGGTGGATTAGTACTGGCACATATAAGTTATTAATTTGAGCAATTTTAGCAGTGGCTGAAGGCCTGGTGCTATCCGGACATTGTAAATGCCCTTCCCCCTTTCTATCTCATCTAAAGATTAGATAGACCAGAACAAAGTGGTGGAGGCCTTGCAATTATCCATCGTAGCACTCTCAGATGCTCTATAGCTCAATTACATAATCTAAAAGGATTGCTTCGCGTTTACAGGAGTTTTACTCTATCACTCACCGGGGCCACATAAGGTCTTCTTAGACAATATTGGAGATGTGGTAAGTGCACAGGCCCTCGGATTTTCTAACTTCACTCTGCTAGGCGATGTCAATATCCGCCTTGACTCACATAATGACTCAGGGGCAACCTGCTTCAAGGAGACAATGGACATATTATGCCTAATACAACGATCTCTAATTGCCACCCACAATGTTGGCCATACGTTGGATTGCATTTGCTCCAACTTAGAAACCCTTATAGTTAAGCCTCCACTTGAAGAAACATGGATCATCACAAATTCATCCCATTTGAGATGTTATGTTATGTTATGTTATGCTATGTTATTTTTGATTTCTATAGCGCACGGCTACTCCATTGGAGTGTCCCGGCGCTTTTTATTGGCAGCTTGTAAGCATAAAGACATAACACAGTGGGATAAAAGAAAAGCAGCAAAACAAAGGAGGGAGCATGCTAAGGGGCAAAGAGCCAAGTTTTAAGGCCCTTCCTAAAGGTCAGCAAATTAGAAGTGCTACGTAGAGCCAATGGCAAAGCATTCCAAAGCTGCGATGCCTTCAGCTTGAAGGAGCGACCCCCTACGCGGGCCCTCTTTACTCGAGGGACCACCGCAAGGAAGAGAGATTCGGATCGCAGAGATCGGGCCGGGCGATAAAAGGTAAGCCTCCGTTGCAGATATTTCGCGCCCGAGGCATAAAGAGCCTTATGAGCCAGCGTCAACGCCTTGAAAACTATCCGCTTCCGGATAGGCAGCCAATGAAGCGACTGCAAAAGGCCGGACACTCTGGCTCGCCTGTGAAGGCCGAAGATAGCCCGAGCAGCCGAATTCTGCACCACCTGAAGGCGCTGTAGTAGATACTCCGGTAGGCCCAGATATAGGACGTTGGAATAGTCCAATCTGGAGCCAATTAAAGCCTGCACGGTGATCCTCCTGTGCTCTTCTGAAAGCAAAGGAAGAAACTTCAGGAGGCCAAAACATGTTCCCGTAAGACCGAGGATCTGAGATCTCAATGTCAGACCATTGTCGATCTTAATTCCCAGATTTTTTGCCTGCTGGGAGGAATGTGCAGGAGGAAACATATTAATCGGCCACCATTCCTGCCAATCAGGATCAGAAGTACAACCGAAGAAGAGTACCTCAGACTTATCTGAGTTGCATTTGAGGCTGTTCAGCTGGAACCATTTGAAAACAGCCCCAAGGCACTCACGAATTCCCTCTCCGTCAAACTCCTCTCCTTTCCCACACGTAAAGAGGAGCTGGGTATCATCAGCATAGGATACGATCTGGGCCCCCAAGGACTCCGCCAGTGCCGCCAATGGAGTCATAAAGATGTTAAAAAGAGTCGGACTCAGCACAGAGCCCTGCGGGACTCCGACTCCCAAAGGCGGCATCACGGCAGAGCTTGAGGAGGCCCAGACCATTTGTCGACGGCCCGCTAAGAATGATCTAAACCAGCTGAACACCGTCCCCCTCAGACCGATCTCATGAAGTCTGACGAGGAGACCCTCGTGGGGGACGGTGTCAAAGGCCGCCGACAAATCAAGCATGACAAGCATAGCTTTACCTCCTGAATCCAGTACCTCCTTAATGGCTTCAGACACCTCCAAAAGCGCCGTCTCGGTGCTTAAATTGGGGCGGAAGCCAGATTGAGTGGGATGAAGCAGATCGTTGGTTTCCAAAAAGCCAGAGAGCACGGTATGCACGTGCTTCTCCACAATTTTGGCCAGCGCAGGAAGGAGAGAGATTGGCCTATAATTGGCCAACGCCTCAGGGTCTAGGCCAGGCTTCTTGAGGAGGGGGATCACCATCGCCTGCTTCCAAGCCTGCGGGACCACCCCCTCACACAAAGAGAGATTCAAGAGTGGATTAGCCAAAGGATTTACCACCGCTGCCATTTTCGCCCAAAATTTGGCAGGGCATGGGTCAAGAGGCGACCCAGATTTAAGATTGGCCATAAGCGCCAATGACGACGCAGCTTAAATAGGCGGAAAATCGGCCAAAATGGACTCCACGGGAGCCGATGGAACTGGACCGTCCATGAAGCTGGGGCACGCTTCGACCAACCTTGAGGGAAAGGAGTCCTGAATCAACTTTATCTTAGCCGTGAAGAAGTTGGCAAGAGCAGAAACCCACGACTCGGTGGGGGCGGCCTGGGTTAAATTAGACCGTGGAGTCGTATCTTGGTAGATCTTGGTAAGAGATAGACCCCTTGTAAAGGAGTGCACCAGGACACACCAACAGGACAGGTCCAAGTGGAAGGAGTTGATAGCACACCCTGACCTCCTCCCAGAGGCATGGACGTGTAGACCCATCCTGTCAGGAGACACAGTAACAGACAACCAGCTTTTTGAACAGTGGATACTCACCTTGAGGGATTGCTTGGTACCTCCGTCCCCTAAACAAGGCCGCCAAAATAAAAAGCCTTCAGCCCAGTGGTACTCGCTACCTCTGAAAGAAATGCAAAGTCACGTCATGTCCCTTGAACGCAGATGGCACAGGAACTATCCCCCAGATACATCAAGAACCCATTTTGCTATTCCTTAATAGCGAAAAATAACGATTCGCTATTAAGGAATAGCAAAATGCAATGCATGAAGAAATCACTAAAAAAATAGCGATTTCTTAAAATTCCTTAATTGCGACTCGCAAATTGCGAGTCGCAATTAAGGAATACCTCCCCATTCATTCCTATGGGCAATTAGCGAATCGCAAATTGAGAATGCGATTTCAAGGTTGCAGGGGTGTCCAAAGGACACCCTGTTGCACCCCTGAAATTGATCTGTGCACATATGTTGGGCATGTAAGTGCGCAACATGAAACTTTGAAAAATGCACTTTTGTGCATTTTTCAAAGTTTTTGCAAATTACCATGAAGTTCAACTTCATGGTAATTTGCGAGCCCTATTAGCGAAATCGCTATTTTTTAAACTTTAATGCATTGCATTTAAGGAACCTCAACTTGAGATTCCTTAAATGCAAGTAATCGCAATTTTGCGATTTCTTAATTTGCGATTTTTGCATTTGGGATGCATTTGGGATGATGCATCCCAAATGCAAAAATACCGGTTGCAAAGGGGCAGATTCTGAGAATTTGCCCCTTTGCGAGCGGATTTTACCTTGATGCATCTATGCCCAAGTCGAGACAGAGCTAAGAAATTTCAAAGTAGCCCTCAGAAAATATCACACCCTGATTAAAACCACCAAGTAAGCTTATTATACGGAGGCATTTAACACCTCCAACTCCAACCAAAAAACGATTTTCAAAATTGTTAACTCATTCACGAATCCTAATATCTTGCAACAAGAAATCCCACCCTCTCAGCGTCGTAACAACATAGGAGATTGTTTTGAACAGAAAGTACAAATATTACAAAAAGACTTTCCCCTTCCTAGTCTCTTTTGTACTAGAATTTAAATCTTTGCAGACACTGACAGAACAGGTATGAAAACCTTCAAACCAATAACCCTGGAAGAATCACGCTAGGCAATTATGACTATTAAATCAGGCTCCCTGTGTGATCCCTGTCCCCCCATGTTTCGACAAGCTCTTACGGATTTCGCTAATCCTATAATAAATAATATAATAAACTCGTCACTATCAACCTCTAACTTTACAGCAGACTGGAAACTTGCAGCTCTAAAGCCGCTTTAAAAGAAACAACTGGCGGACCCTGCCACCCTTTCCAAACTGCGTCCTATTTCTCTCTTACCCAGTTTGAGTAAGATGACAGAAAAACTTGTCAATATTCAACTCACAACATACTTAGAGGAAGCAAATGTGCTCCACTCCAACCAATCCGGTTTCAGAGCTCAACACTCCACAGAATCTGCTTTACTGTATACAGCTGAAACACTAAGAACAGCTCTCATTCAGGGAAAAAGAGCAGTCCTGGTGCTGTAGGACCTGTCGGTGGCGTTCGACATGGTCTCACACACTATTCTTCTAGACCGGTTCATTTCCTTTGGCATCTCTGGTACTGTCCTAGCTTGGATAAAGAACTACCTGCTGAATCATAGACAAGTGATCACACTGGGCCAATACAATTCTCAAGAAAAATCGCTGCTCTCTGGCATACCCCGGGGGTCGAGCCTTAGCCCCACCCTTTTTAATGCCTATATGGCTCCAGTGATCAGGCTGATATCATCCTATAATATAGGAAGTATCTCATATGCAGACGATACACAGCTGATTCTGGTCCTGGATAATGACACCACCCAGGCCGGAGAAAATCTCTGCAGGTGCCTAACTGCCACTTTCAGTTGGATGAATCTCAACCACCTGAAATGCAATTCCAAAAAAACGAAATTCTACCCCTAGGCCAAGAATTTTTTTTCTCTCCCAAGCTTTGGTGGCCTCTACATGCTACCCTTCCCCCCCAACCCCCCCCTTCCCCCCCCACCCCACCCCCAAACACAGTGAACATGGTTAGGAACCGGGGAATAAAATTCGATGCCACACTTTCTTTTAAACAGCAATCATTGGCAGTTGCCGGCACCTGTTTTTACATCATAAAAAGCCTAAAGAATGTCTTTGATCTGCTCCCCATATCTGCTAGACAGACAGTTGCTGTTGCTTTTATTACATCCAGATTGGACTATTGTAACAGCCTCTATGCTGGTACCAACAAATCGGTCCTTCACAAGTTTCAAATGGTCCTACACACCCCAGCACGTCTACTGCTGAAGTGGCCGAGGAGGTCATCGGCATCTACAGCTCTGGAAATACTTCACTGGCTGCCAATTCATAAACGTGTCCTTTTTAAGGTCCTCATCATTACATTTAGGGATTTTTATTCTTTGGGCCCTCATTATCTCCTAACATGGTTTCATGCGCTACACTTCCGCTCGTAATTTAAGATCATCAAATGAAAATCTGCTGAAAATGCCATCTTTTAGATTGGCATCGAAGGGTGGAAAATCGTTTAAATTGATAGGCTCAAAGGCATGGAACAAACGTCCCCCTCAGCTTCGACAGATTACAACTGAGACCCCTTTTAGGAAGGCCCTAAAACTTGGATCTTTACTGCATCAGACACTCTCTGCAAAACCCTGATCTGATCCCTTGTTTTTATCCATGGCAGTTAACCAGATTTGCTCCACCATTTCTGGGTTCCGTTTAGCGCCATGATGCTCCTTGGAGTGATAGTTGTGCTTTATAAATAGGCTATTACATTACATTACATGAGAGTTAATTAGATTGAATAGGATAAAATAGGGGTAGAGGAGGGAAGGGTGCTATTTGGGTATCAGTGTATACATGTCGAATTATGTGAAAAACCAAATTTCGCACATTGTTGTTAATGCAGGAATACTCAAAAGCATAAAAATCTCCTAAAGTACTCAAGCTGGTGGGTAGCAAGATAACTTGAAGAATTCAGGGGGTGTAGAACCAATATTCCTTACAATATTAAACGTTTCTGGAGAGGATTCTGTTTGTGTATAGCTATAAATTGTGTTTTATTCCTTCTAAGAAACTGCCTTTTTTGTGGTCCTTTGGTCCAGACTCCATCAAGGTCTACTTGTATTCATGTACTACAGTTTTGGAATCCTGCCTTGAAGGCCTTCAATGTTGAGATCCCAGTAATAGAGTATTTCAACTTCAGATGATGTGGTGGCTGGGCCCCCTCAATTGGGGCAGAGGAGTTCCTTTGTATTCTCAACCCAACTCGTGTTAACAACGGGTACCAGCAAGAAGGGTTGAGGGACATTTCATAGTTTCAGATACATCCCAGAGAATTTAAATATTTCTAGAAATGGATTCTTCATATCTTCTAATTGGAGGGAGCTGGAAAAAATACAGATATCTCTTCAATTTCTATTCAGAGAGATACTGAAATCACAGATATTGAGCAGAATAGACAATTCAATAGTAAACAGGCAGTTTGGAAAAGGATCATCCTCCCTCGGTGTTCTAGTTCAGATGATTTACAACTGGTCAGAGGGCAGTCAGCTGTCGGAGCATTTCATATAAAGGGTAAAGACAATCAAGTCACAAATTCTTTAAAGAGAATGATTCTCTCTTCCCGGTATCTGACACTACTCCAAGACTTTCAAGGATGTTTCTCAAAGGTTTGTCAATCCGAAAATAGACCTTTTTGCAGTTCGCCTCAAAAGTCTTCTGCTACAGTTTTATTCAAGGTCTGAGAGCCCCCTGGCCCTTGGGCTGAATGCATTAGTAGCAGAATGGCCAGAGGAGCTGTTGTATGTGTTTCCTCCCATCAATCAATCAATAAAGGATTGGTAAAGAGTTGCAAATCATATGTGAGGGTCTCAAGGTACTGGAGTTGCCGCTTGCCTCGTAATGAACTGTTCTTTCGAACAGCCAGGTGTTGAGTCCCTTCCTGAATTGCTGGAGTGATGGGGTGGTCCTGAGGTGCAAGGAAAAGTTGTTACAAGCTTTAGCTGCCAAGTGTGAGAAAGAGCATCCTCTGCTGTTGCTTCGGCTGATCCGAACAGTATCTACAAGGAAGAGGGAGGCAGATCGTAGGTGTCTGATTGGTTGGTGGAAGGTGAGGTGTCTGTTGATGTAAGTAGGTCCTTCGTTGTGCAGGGCTTTGTATGCGTGTGTCAACATCTTAAACTGGCATTTCTTCTGGATTGGGAGCAAGTGCAGCTACTTGAGGTGGGATACGATGCAGTTATGTCCCATTGCTCTAAATCTTCATCCTATAGCAAATATCAAGAAGCTAGGGGCAGAGGTAATTGTGGTCTGTCTGAACTGGCCAAGGAGGCACTGGTTTCCACTTCTGTGAGAGATGTTAGTGGGTCAGGTATGGTTTGCTTCACTTCAGTCTTGCCCTTCAGTTCCTCCTAGTTCTGTACTAACACCTCAGAGGTTGAGGTTGGCATTTTGGCTGTTGAAAGGCAGGGGTTTAGGAATTTAGGCCTTTCTAATTTTGTAGCCACTTCTATTTCGGCCTCAAGGAAAGGACGTAGAGAAAGACTTACATTATCATCGGGCCTCATCTTGAAAATGGTGCTCCACAGAATCCATTCTACAATTGTTGCCGGATCGTTTTGACAAGGGGTGGTCTGATTCAACCCTTATGCTTCAATGAGCTTCCATTAAGGCATTGCACACTTCTCGTAGTTCTTTTACTGAGACTGAAAAATTGTGTTTTCCTGACTTTTCAAGGGGTGTGATGCGTTGAGATCTAAAGCTTCCTTGTTGGGATTTGTTATTGATGTTAGACTTTTATTAAAGAACCAATTTGAGCATTTAGGTAAAGTGCGATTTTAGTGGCCATTGTAAATGTGAGAATGATTGGGGAATTAATAATAATAATAATAATCTTTATTCCGCATATAAAAATATGACCATAAAAGAAACATGTTAAAATATACATACATCAGACAAAAGCAGTTTTCATAAAAGCAACCACATAAACATTAAAACCAAGTATATATATTGTCATAGTCCCCCATTTTCGCCTAATTTCAAAGTACATCCAACAACTTTCATTACAGGTTAAAGAAGTATATAAATAATAAAATACTCAACTAATACTTTTATCGCTGCAACACTCAGTGCACAATTAACAAAGGTTCGCATAGGTTTCAAACACCCTTCTGGTTCTTAACTTTAAAGCAGATCTTAAATAATTGGAAACACAAAAGAGTGTAAAAACATCTGATGATAATTTTAAAAACAGTATGCGTGCCTGTTTAAATCTAAGCTTTCTTAAAAGCCCCTTCAGGAACACTCTTTTGGGATATGAGAAGTGCGGACAGAGGAGGACAAAATGTAAGGTATCCTGCGGAGACCGATTGTCGCAGCCACAGGGTCCTCTATGTTCTGTGTGCACTGTCATGGAGACCAAAAACATCTTTATTCCCTTCTGACCTAATTGTGTATGTGTTTTTGGGTTGACTGTTAGTTTGAATGGTGTGGTTGAGAGTCAATGTAAATTAAATTGAGAACTTTTCGAATTGTTATTATGCAGATAGAGGGTCACTGTTGGTTACAAGTTGTTTGTGTAAAGTGATATAGAATTTATTGCAATTAATGACATGTAAAAAAAGAAAAATAAGAAAACATTTTATTGTGTTAGCATGTATGTTTTTTATAAAATCTTTTGTTCACTTTTTGAAAAGATAAAAGAAATAAGTACAATTATCATGAGAAAATATTAACAATATATTTGAAATAAAAAGAACGTTGATGTGAAATATTTGATGTCTTAAAACATCATTTTGTATAGCCCTATGGAGCAGATGTAGCCCATCAGATAAAGCAATATAGGTCCAGTAGAAGGTTCAGATACTAGTTTTTTCATTGTGGTAGTCCCCTTTTTCTCCCTGACCTCATTAACTTTTAGAGGGGTTCCCCTTTTTTGGAAGTTTTTTAACTGTGGGTATTTGACCAATGCTACTGTTTGGGATTGGATGATTGAACCTAGTACACCTTAGTAATCCTAACTTAGATTTCTGCTTGTTTGTCTTGTTGTTTGTTTTATGTTGCACTTGATTGTTTAACTGAACTTATATTTTGGTGAGCACTTACTTATCTGTTTTTCAGACCTAACAATAAGCTCTGTCACCAACAATCAGTAGGTGTGGCCAAACAGCATATTGTGGACTCCTGACTGACCATTCTTGCATCAATCTAAGCTCAAGGTAATACTTAATAACCCATATGTTATTTTATTTTTTAGTCCACTCAGTCTGGAGGGACTCGAAACATTTGGCTTCTCGAATGAGGACTTTTCGGCCCTGATAGGACAGGCACTATCCACTGAGAGCTCTACAATAATATCTAATGGGGATAATAATGAATGGAATAACCTTATCAATTTAAGGAAGACACTGAAAATAATCAGAGAGTCACAAACGCATTTTATGCTGGAATACCTCAGAACATGCAAGTTCCTTGAGTGGTAGTTCCACATTGCGAACTGCTGCTCCAGGAATTGGATGATCTTGATTATTGAAACCACCAAGGAAGTAATGGCAGCACTTAATCAAGAGATAATTGAACTGGAGGAAAAACAAAAAACAACTACAGCACTTGAGGAAGTGAAAGCAAGAATATAAAGCATGAGTAGGGAGATGAAAGATTTTGAAGAACACCTGATAAGTAAAAAGACATAAAACCTCAGGAAAGACATATGGTGGTATACCCAAGAAAAAGCTTACCCCTATCTCAATGCCTCGTAATATCAGCATTGGAACCAGCTTATAAATCATGGGAATTACAATAGAAGCTATAGGAGGAAGGTTACTACCTTCTCCGACACATACTCATCTGACTCAGATGGTGACAATTCCAACTCATCTGAGGGAGCACATTACAACCATACAGCGAACAGAGGAATACAGGGTAATCAACAATTCTACCAGGGCCAACAACCTTTTTTACAACTGGGTCAGAACAGGGGAAGCTACAGACAATGGGCACAAAACAGGGGTGAACAACAAATGATCCCTCATTATCAACAACCCTACCTCAAAACCAGGAAAAACCTAGACCATATTAAAAGTTACATTACCACAGATGACACCTTACCAATTTTTTATTTGTCATCAACAATACTGACTAGAGATGAGATCACTGTACTAGGAAGAGGGTTGTCTTTTGTACCTAGCATTAGAGGCAACACTTACAAACTCCATCAAGATATTTTTCCTTTCTTTCGTAAAGTTACACTAAATAAATATTTTATGCATCACCCTGTGACAAACACTGAAACTAACCAATCCCAATGTAAACCTCCATCTATGTTTACACCCACGTTAGAGATGGTAGGTCCAGAGGTTAGCATATTTAAAAAAAGACTGTCCTAAACGAAATACAACGTATTACGAAACATCCTCCCTTCAAATAATGCAGCCTGACACTGAGGGAAAATCAGGCATTTAACAACATCAAATCAAACAGAGAAATAGTCATCAATCCTTGTGATAAGGGGGGGGTATAGTAGTTATGGACAAAGGCAGCTACAATAACAAAATCTATGACATGCTAGCTGTCCAGGAGCACTACAAGAAAACACACCCTAGTGAGTTGAATACCAATATCTAACATATAACGAAGAGGGCCTTGGAGAAAGGACACATTTGCCAGCAAGAATACCAACTTCTTGAACTAATCATGCCCGGTAGTACCAGCCCTTTATGGGGTTCCGAAAACCCATCAAAATACTGTTGATCCTCCCTTAGGTCCAATTGTCTCCATGATAGGAGCTAGTACTGAGCCTCTGTCTAAATAAGTGGACACGTATTTGTATCCAATAACTAAGAACTATGCATCATATATCAGAGACACTGGCAACATCAATGACAAGATTGAGGACATGCCCTTTGACCTGGACCATGAAGTCCTAGTAATGCTTGACATTGAGGCTTTGTATACCAACATTCCTCAATGTCAAGCGTTACTATCTGTCACTTCTCTCCTGGCTAGAACCCCTGGTGACAGACCTGATGCCTTCATCCTAGAGTGCCTACAACTAGTTCTCCAGAACAACTTTTTTGAATTCAATGGCCTCATCTACCAGCAGATCAAAGGCACGAGCATGGGGGCTTCTTTTGCTCCCAGCATAACGAACATCTATATGGGGGAGTGGGAGCTCAAGCACATCTTTAACGAGGCAGCACCATTCTTTGAAAATGTCAAAACGTGGAAGCGTTTTATAGACAACATTTTGTTTGTCTGGAGTGGTGACACCATTATGCTTCAGGAGTATATCGCATGGCTTAATGCCAGTGATATTAATCTTAAATTCACTGCAAAATGTAGCACTTCAGAGGTGGAGTTTTTAGATATACTCATTTTCAGACACATGAGATTGCTAGAAGGTAGCTTTTTCAGCAAATCTACAGCTAAAAATAGCATCCTTCAACATCAGACTTTTCACCCCTCCAGCCAAAAAGATTCTATTCCCATTGGTAAGTTTCTGCGTGTTTGCAGAAATTGCACCAATATGAAAGATTTCAACAAACATGGAGAACTTCTGAAGAAACGTCTCTTTGATTGAGGCTACCCGCATAGACTACCTTTAAACCTTTTCCGTTCACGACTGCCTTTAAACGGGCCAAATATTATAACCTCCATGCGTTGCTTTCAGGGTACTACCCGGGAATCCAAGGACCACATTTTTTGTGTAGTCAACCATTCACAATTGAACTATAAAATCAAAAACTTTGTGAATAAAAACTGCAAGATTCGAAACATACATGACGATGAAGAACATATGGGACTTCCAATAGTAGCATACAGAAGAACCCGTAACCTTAGAGATGTGCTTGTGCACACCAGGAATAAGACTGAGAACAAGAATGATCAAAATACCAACACAGGGTTCCCAACTGTCCTGGGCAATCACAAATGGTGCTCGTGCCACGCCTGAGAATCTGCCATGGTCATTGATTGTTGGTATTACAATGGTAAAAAAGGAAAACTCAAAGATCAAACTAATTGCAGGAGTCAAAATATTGTCTATATGCTATTGTGCCCTTGTCCATTGGCATACATTGGTAAGACCGGCAGAGAATTCCGCGTACGTTATTGCGAATATAAATCAGCAATCCGAACAGGCAAAATGACAGCCCCTATTGTACAGCATTGCCAGCACAAAAACCATTCTGACAAAGATCTGAGATGGGTCATTTTGGAGAAAGTAAAATCAAAACCAGGCTCACAATTGGAACAGACATACAAACAAAGGGAAACCTTTTGGATTTTTACTCTGGATTTGGTAAAAGCGGGGTTAAACGAGGAAATCGTTTGGAACATCACTCAGGAATAATATCACTGCTTGATAAGTAGAAGCATTACATGGATGGGCTCATCTTGACAATGGGTCTTCCGATCTGATACTAATTTGCTCTACTCTACAATAAATTACTCATATTTCCATTATTAAATCACTTGGCATAAATGTTTCATTTTTTTAGGATATAGGTAGAGATACCAGTTATCCCATATGGGATTTTCATTTAGTATATTCTTTAATTGAAGAATACACTTGTGTTACCACATAACTTTTGAGGAATGCCTTGGGCCCGCAGTAAGGTCCTCTGTGAAATTCTAGATTCGAATGGGTTGGTTAAGACATTGCATAATACTTATATATTGACAAAGTATTGTGTGCCATTCCCCTTCTGTGCGACTAATAGCGCAAACACTTATAGCTTTGAGGTACAGATCTCCTGGGTTGTCCATATGGAGACGTACATACCAATATGGCTCCTGCGTTATCAGTAGGGATCAGGACGTAATGGCAATCTTTGCCCCACCCATAGTCAATGGAACTCCACACACATGGCTCTGTGAACCCATTTGCGTAAAGGCTGGAGGTCTGGGAGATAAAAGGTGTCTACTCTGGACCGGCAGTTGTTATACGGCAACTTGGCTGTCCCGGAGGTCTGCGGTCCATGTGAAGGAAGTTTATCGGTGAGTGATGGTGGGATCTAATGCAACTAGAGAGGCTGTCCTTGGGTCCTTGTATAAGATACGACTAGACATAGCTTCTTGGTTCCAGCTGGCTGTGTGCGCATTATTGATTTTGACAAATAGTGAAGTCCCATATAATTTAGAAATCTTTAATACTGGCAAAATAAAATATAGTGCACTAGTAACTAGTTCTCCGATCATCATTGACTCAGCCAAATTGCTCGGAGTCACCGTCGACAAGCACCTGAATATGAAGACTCATATCAGCAATATATGTAAGGGAGCAAACCACTTGATGAGAACCCTCAGAAATATCAAACCTTGCCTGCCTCTAAGTGACTTCAAGCAGCTGGTCCAAGCGCTGGTCTTGCCAAGGCTAGACTATGGCAGTGGTGCTTTCTGTGGCCTTCTCAAGTACGCCTTGGCTCCACTAAGGGCCTCAATGAACACCGCTGCTAGATTGGTTACAGGCGCCAAAGGAAATGAGCAAGTATCCTCAGTCCTTAAATCTCTCAACTGGTTACCCTTTGAAGCCCAAATTCAGCTAAAGATTGCAGTCCTGGTGCACAAAGCCCTTCACCTCAATACTCCTACATACCTGGCCCAAAAACTTGAACTATCTTGTGGAAAGAGGGCATCAAGAAGTGCCTCAACATTCCTCTTGAAACCTCTCGTCCTTAACAAAAAGAGAACTTGTCACCGAGCCTTCTCCGGTGCTGCCCCAAAGATATGGAACTCTCCGCCACCGGAAGTACGCAGTCTCTCCTCGACGACGGCATTCAAATTGGAAGCCAAAAGATTCCTAATGAGCAAATCCCTACCGTAAGGGGAGGAGGCACACCAAATTCCTCTGACTTTGTTCTTATCACCATGTTACCTCCATCTATAATGGATCTTCCCTTCTGCTTTTTTTTCCATTTCACATTTATTTCCTAATTGATGTTTCTACTACCCTCTTTTCCTTTCTTCTTGCCTATTGTAAAGTGCTCTGATATCCTTCAGGATCTTGTTCGCACTATATAAAACTTTATAAATAAATAAATAAGTAACAGACTACTTCCACTCGTATTCTATTTAAGAGGCTATCAGTTTCCTTTCCTCCAACACATCACCGGACGTAATGATCAAACCTTTTTATCTTCTTGCCCCACAGTGTTAGTATGCAAGCCTGTGCACGTTTTGTGAGTACCGCAGAGCAGCAACCCAAAAACGCTTTCATAGATGCAACTACTATTTACATGAGGTGTCCATTGGAATAAACTACGTAAAAGGTGAGGTTTTAGACTCAATGGTATCCATTTTTGGGTACTGCTTTATAGCGGTTGGTTATATCGGGGGCCCAAATCATTATTGCACATAAACAACTTATACAAACTTCCTACAGGTGCAACACTCTAATTATGAACGGCGGTGTCAAGCAGTTTTGAATACCTAACGTATTTATACAACTAGGTAGAAGCCCATACGGCGAAGAAAAAATCTTTTTTGTCAAGGTAAAACCATGAATGATAGTGCCTCGAGTAGACACCTAGTAAAACAATACATAAAAGAGAGTGATTCCTAATTGGCATCTCCCCATCATCTAATATCATACAGGTATCACAGAGCCTTGGTTTTAAAAGAGCGGTATGTACTCGATCTGAAGGACTTATTAGAAGCCCTTCATCATCAGCAACTTCCCGATAAGATATTTGTTTGAAAGTAGGAAGTATACCCTTTGGGATACAAATGTCACCCTTTCGGGATCTGTGCCAAGGCACCATTTGAATATTTGAAAATTGCACACCAGCATGCTGGCACGTATGTGCATGTTTTGGTCAGATAGCATGTCACATGGCACTATTGGTTGGATATCTTCATACGATGTTATAAATTCTTTAGCGTTTTCTCTATTTCGGTGGTAGAGGGGATCTATGAACTAAAATGCACTATGAATAATTCAGCAGGGGAGTTTCATCATCTTAGATCTCCCCCCTCTTTTTCTTTCGCTCTTTCTTTCTTTACTCCTTTTTTCCTTCTCCTTCTAGCAAGCTTAAACAAAAATTATTTTAAGTTTTTGTTTTAATATTGGTGACGAGTTCAATAGATTTTAAGTGATTGGTCAAGGTATGGGCTATTTAAACTTATTATTTAAATACCACAGGTACCCCTATTATTTGAAGAATAGTATTTGGTATGAGAAGGGTACAGCAAATAGACGATGAAATAAATTTAGCCTAAAACGTGTAATAAAAAATATGTCATGTGCATTAGTTATGAGCGATAAATATGGTTCCATGCCCTGGGTTGACTTAACAAAAATGTGTTCACTCACCGGGGACTTGTTCACTTACCTATCCTTACGTTGCGTGGTAAAGTATTTAAAAAACAGGTCTTTGATATGTGCCTTTTCCTGAGATCCCACCTTATCAGGATTAGGGAACAGGTCTACACACCCTAGTGTGGACAGGGTATACTTTACATATTTTAACCACAGAATTTTTAGGTCATGATCAAGAGAGAGACAGTCCTGGATTACCAGCTATTAAAACCTGCTTCTTTGTTGTACCAGATCTTCACCCAACACAATACGAGTTTAACAGCCACCATGTCAGAAATGTGGTAAGATCCCAATTCTTCGTGAACAATGTGCGCAGGGGTACTGTGAGGGACTTTCAGCAAACAACTAAAATATTTTTTCTCTTCAGTTTGTAATTTATTGACCACCTTGAATCCCCAAACCTCACTACCATATAAAACTTTGGAACAGCAGATGGATGATATAACTTTAAAATCGTCCCTGGTGACCAACGGCCTAATCTATGAGCAAAATTAGCAATTGCTCCCGTGGACCCTATCAAAGCGAGGCACTTGTCTTCTAATAGATGGTTAAAATTCAGTTTACCGATGAATAAAATACCCAAGTATGAGAAGGCCAGTACTTTCACTAAAATATGTGTGCCTATTGTGTAATTGTGAGGCTTCCTGCATTTCTTCCCAATTACCATTATGTATGATTTCGTTAAATTAGGCGACTTATCAATCTTATTCATAAACGTCACAAAACCATCTATTAAAAGCTGGAGGCCCTTTGGAATGCGTGCGAGGTGTACCGCATCATCTGCATAAAGCAGAACAGGGACTGATCTTGTGCCTATCCTCTGGGTATATGCTTGTAAGGCCATCAGGACAGAGTCAAGGCCCTTGATATATAATGTAAACACGAACGGTGTTAATATACAGCACTGTCTAACCCCACTAGAGCAGTTAAAATGACTCGTAGTTTTTCCCTCCTGTGTATATCTAACTGCTGCCGTGGTGTTCGAGTGTAGGGCCGTAAGAGTGTTAATTATTTCCAGATCCACCCCGAGCTCTCCTATGAGTGTCCAGAGTTTGCAATGGTTCACTCGGTCAAAGGCCGCAGTGAGGTCCATAAAAGCTAAATTTAACGCCCCTGGTTCGGCTAATGTGTATTTAGCAGTGATAAGATAATGGTTGAGGTACTGGTCTGCAGTAGATTTTCCAGGTTGGAACCCATACTGGACGTTCATTATAACTTGGTTGACCTCTGCTCATTCCGACAGCCTGTTTAAAATCACAAGCCCCAGAATCTTCACTGTCACATCAATAAGAGCTATGGGGCGATAGCAATGTGGGCTGTCCCTATCTCCTTTCTTAAAGATACAAACAATAGTGGCAGTGGACCATGAAGCTGGCATTACTGATGCTACTGCCACATTTAATACCCACACTAAGAGCTGCACTCATACCTCTATATTACATTGAAAGAGGTCAGGCGGGACAACATCTGGTCCTGGCGCCTTGTTCCGTGAGAGACCCTCAATTCCTATTCTCACCTCATCCAGAGAGAAAGAAATAGGGTCAACTCTCTTCTCCGGGTTTGAGGCCTGAGGTTGCTCTGCTCTATGGAGGTGGTTATACAAACCCTCAAAGTGTTCCTGCCATTGATCTGGTAGAATGTTGTGGTTTAACCCTGGTTTATTTGAGTCTTTAAAACATGGGTTATTAATGACCCTCCGAAAACGGGTAGAGTCCTTCAGCTCAGCTGCCTCCGTTAACTCCTCTCAGGCTTTCTGTTATAGTTGACCCTTTCGCCCTTTGACGGCTTGCTTATTGCTAACAGCATTAATGTGTTGTCCTCCTTATCTGAGTGTGTTTGAGGATCACATGCTTTAAGATTTGAGCCTTAGTTCATTCCAAAGATAAATTTCTCCTTTCTAAGGTCTGAGGAGATTAATTTACCAGTAATTTCCTCGGAAGATGGGCAAAGCAATGATCAGACTCTTGAAGTGGTTAGAGCTGTCTGGATTTTCTTTTCTAGGTCAGCTGATTTCAGAGTGATTTGTTGTGCATTACATTTAGGTAAACCAGTAAGGCTGGGAAAGCCTTCCTGAACTTCCTGGTGCAGTTCAGGCACATTCAACTAGAGGTATGGCCGCCTCTGGGGCAGAATGGGTGGGTGTCCCTATAAGGGGCATTTGTGCAGCTTCAACTGGGGAAAAACAATTTACATTTGCAAAACAGACAGATTGAATGTGGCTCAAGGTTCGAAGTTGCAGTTTATGCAAAGATTCCAAATGAAAGACATGTACTATAAAACTGTTTGGTATATAACAATTTGATGTTTGTTTTTCAAATACATATTATTATTATGAATTGTCATTTGTGCATGTAATTAAGTAAAAGCATCATGCTTTGGTATTCCTGCATAAATGAGGAATGGTATGAGGATTGTGTATGAGGATGGGAAAGTTTGGATTACTTACCAGTAATCTTCACTACTTTGATTCCACATTCCTTATAGTATTACTCACATTATGATTCCCTCACCCAGAATGGGATGAAGTTTGGGAAGTGCTTGTGAAAATAGGAAATGGTGTTGCGCTCCTTTCCCTGTAATTGCTGAAGGGGTTGTGAATACCGTGGGAATGAAATAAAGTTGTGAGGGGCCTGGGGGACTTGTGTGAGGAGTGGGGACATGTGTGAGGAGGTGCCTCAATGCTGCACATGTGAGTAATGGTTTGAGGAATGTGGGACCAGAGTAAAGAAGATTACTGCTAAGTAACGTTTTAGCCAATGTCACTTTCTGTTGGAAATGGCCCTTTTTGCAGGGTTATCCCCAAACTTTTTGCTTCTTCCTCCTTTATTTTTCCTGACCCGTGGTTGTTGGCAATAGGATTCTGGGCACTTTACCACTGCTGATTAGTGCTAAAGTGTATATGCTCTCTGTGTACATTGTTATTTTGATTGGCTATCCATGATATGCATATTTGTATTACCAGGAAGTCCCTAGTAAAGTGCAGTGAGCGTGCCAGGGCAGGTGATTCAAATGCTACTAGTGGGCCTGCACCACTGATTGTGCCACACACATGAGTAGCCCTAAAATGGTGTCTCAGGCCTGCCACCGCAGTGCCTGTGTGCAGTTGTCAACTGCCATGCTGCCCTGACCAGTGTCCACACTGACCAGACCTAACCCTTCCCTTTCTGTACACATCGGTCACCCCTATAGAAGGCCCAAGGTACCCCCCTGGGCAGGGTGCAGTGTATATGAAAGGTAGAGCATGTACCAGTGTGTGTGACATGCTCTGGTAGTGAATGACAGACATTTTCGTTTTTCACTACTGAGAGGGCTATCTTGCCCATAGGCTATGATGGGGAATGCTGAGTATAATGTTTACCAGCATATCTTCCCATAGGATCAAAATAGAAAATTAAAGTCTGGTATCCCTGAACTCAGAATTTAATAACACATCTTTTAGGAAGGGTGGTTTTTAAATCCTGTGTTTGAGAACAGCACTTTTAGAAAGTGGCTGTTCTCTTGTCTAACCTTTCTGTGTGCCTTGGCCTGTTTGTGAATTGACTGTCTGGTTTGTGAGTGACAGGGGCTGGGGAGCCCCCAGGAGGGTGGATGAGTCAGCCCTATGCTGAATGACTGCATCTGAATCTTGAGTGGTGGGAGGAGATAGCACCTAGGCCTGAATAGGGCTGTGCCTGCCTTCCACAATGCTGGCTCCACCTCCTGCTGGGCGGCTGACGATCCTGCCCCTCTCTCTGAAAGGAGAGGAGAAGACAGAAAAACAAAGTGCTCAGGAACTGGCCTGAACTGGTTCTGACCAAGCCAAGGCCTCTCTGCCTCTAGAGCAGTGGCGGATCCTCCATGGGGGCGTTTGGGCGCCGCCCCACTGCTTTCTCGCCGTGCGAGAAGGCAGAAACAAATAGTAGAGAACTACCATTTGTTTCTGCCTTCTCGCACGGCGAGAAAGCAGACGTTCCTGCTCGAGACAGTGGGAGGGGTTGCTCGAGGGCAGGGGGGAGTGGTTTTCCCCACTTTTGTTAATACTGTCTGTTTGGCAGCCTGAGAGGCTGTCCAAACAGACAGTATTAACTGTATTAATAACAGCGGGGAAGGCCGCTCCCCCCTGCCCTCGGGTAACCTCTCCCACTCTCCCTGTTCTCTGTATGCTGCAGCATACAGAGAAATGACATGGTGTTGGGGCAGCCGGCCGAACCAATCACAGCGCTGTGCTGTGGTGGAGCCGGAGGGGCGTGACGAGTCTGATGACGAATTCAAGAACAGAACGGCGGCGGGAGTCGGAGCTGACTTGAAGGCGGGAGTCGGAGCTGACTTGAAGGCGGGAAGCCGGAAGGTTAAGGTAAGTAGTTAAGTTTATTGACTTATGACTGTTGTTTTATTGTGGATTGGGCTCTGAAATGTCTTCCGACCTTTCCACATGAAGCGGGAGGCCCCTCTCCGTTTCCTGCCCTTTGATGCTCACTTTCCCTCCGTGTCCCTTCGAGTCAAACCGACATTCTCTGTGCCTCTTGAATGACTTTGTGTTTGTGCTGCACTAAATAGGCCCTGCTGGAATGTGTCACTGTTACAGTGGTTGCCTGTCAGATGCCAATATGCTTTTCCCACCCTGGACTCAGAGGTCACGCGATTGAAACTGAGCTCCGGTGGACGCTTCTGTTGGGAGGCCGGGAGCTGAGCGTAGTGACTTGGGTTGTGGCGCAGGGGCCAGCACTGAACCAGTATTGCATCGGGCTGGTCTGCAACGTCCCTGAGCCATGCAGTGGGAATAGATACTGTCATCAAGCCCCGCCACTTTCAAATGTCACCAGCCGCGACTGCTCTAGAGAACAAAGGAAAGACTGGTATAAAAAGGGCTACCCAGACTACAGAAAAATAGATCATCCTGGAATCAAGAAGGAATCTCTGTCAAGGAGAAAGCTGGAAGACTGAAGAGGAAGGACTGTCCTGCTGTGTACTTGTGGGCTGACCTGCGGTTGCTTTGCTGCCAAGGAGAGGGGAAGGACTTTGCTGTTGCTGTGTCCCCTATCTTGAAGAGATCTCCAAGGGCCTGAGTAGAGCTGGCTCCCTGTTAAGAAGTCCCAAGAAGAAAAGGACTTCACCCCCCAGCTTCCCCCTGAACTCTGCTGTATGAGGTCTGTCCTTCCTAGAGTGCCTGGTCCAGTTGTGGTGCCTCTAGAAGTTGTACCTGCTGTTTGGGAAGCTGGACAAGGAGAAACTAAGACAATCTGCAAATGTTCACGCATTACTCGCTTGCGGAGCGCATTCCCGCCAGTGTGAGGAAATTCCAGCCGCCGAAAAGATCGAGATCGTCGCATGGCCTGTTGCCGCTGCAAGAGCCAATGTATCCTTCGCTTGCGGAACGCATCGGCCCGGTGCGGGAAGATTACTGTTGCTGCGAGCGTCGTCGCTGGGTGAGATCACCGCACTGCTTGCTGACGCATCACGTTGCTGCGAACATCGTCACAGAGTCATCGCATTGAGGGGCTGCGAGAGGAGAAGATCGGCGCTGCGCATCGCCGCCGCACCTGAGTTCATCGCTGTCCCGAAGATCCACGCATCGTACCTGTGCGAGACGCTTCCAACTAAACCTGCGCACCGGAATCCATACAAGGTATCGCCTCCCTCCACATGCAGACTGGATTCATCGCAACACGCCCGCTGCATCCAGCGGGGCTGTCGCATCGCCTCCTCAGGGTCTCAGGAGTGACGCATCGCTTGTTTTTCACCGCTGCAGCTTCCATTTGGAACTTTTGTCGCATCTAAAGGTACTTTTGGCTAAACGTGACGCAACTGTGGATTATTTTGACACAAACCCTAGAACTCTTTTAAAATCATATTCTTGAACTGTGTATGTTGGATTTTTGTCGTTTCGGGCTTGTTTAGTTTAAATACGTTTTTTTTCCTAAACTGATGTGGAGTCCATTTGTGGTGTTTTCACTGTGTTACTGTGAGTGTTGGTACAAATACTTTACACATTGCCTTTGATAAGCCTGTCTGCTCGTGCCAAGCTACCAAGGGGGTGAGCAGGGGTTATCTAAAGAGTGTATCCCCCTTACCCTGACTAGAAGCAAGGGTCCCTATTTGGACATTGGTACCTACCTCTGCCAACTAGAGACCCCCAGATCTAACACTTTCCGTTTTAGAATTTTTCAGCCCAAGACTTAAAGTGTTAACTACAAAACTACAAGTCCATGCAATTGAGTGAAACGTGAGGAATGCCTAAAAGTGTCACATTTGACACTTGTCTACAAAGCAGCTGTTTGTTGTGTGAGCCTTATAAATGGTTGAGTTATAATTATTTACAATTAATATAGAAGTAAATGGTATGTGCTAAAAACAGGGTTACCGCCTGGAACCCCAGCCTGACTAACGTCTGAATGGGACTATCTAACTGGGTACTATAAGGTATCAAATCAATTGTGGCATTAAACCCGACCTGATGCCCAGGTCGAATTTAATGTCACCATTAAAGTAAAACAACTTTTAGAAAGTTGCCACTCTGTGTCCTAGCTGGTCTAGTGGCCTCACACAGGCACTGGCCCACTGACAGCTTTATGCCCACCTGGGGAGTGACGTGAGTGAGTCCAAGGCTTTGCAAATTTAGCAGCCCTCTGCAGGGAGAGGTGTCAACTCCGCCTTGCAGGAAGCCACAAAAGGCAAGCTTCGAAGCGAAAGCTGCCTTTGGTGGGCAAATGGTGATAAAACTCCTAAAGGGCTACCCTTTGTTCATGTAGAATAGCTGGAGGCACGCCCAGAGAGGGAAGACCCATCCTCAAACTGGCTTTCCATTTTTGTAGCCCCCAGGTAGCCACAACTCTAGGGTGGGCTACTGAGCTCCCAACATCTGAGAAAGGGTCCCAACATCTTGAGAGTGGCCAGAATGGTACACTCTGGGATTGCCAGATGCCACATATAACACAAAAGGTGTCACCAGTAAGGAGGAAACCCGGTAGACCATTGGCTACTAGCTGCGTGGTCCCCTCTGGGCACTTTGACAGGATAAATAGGGCACCCCTGGCATCCTGGAGCCTGAGATCACCTTTGATTTTGAAAGTGAACTGAAGAAGGGGCTGCCCTGCTACCCTTGACACTGCACAAAGAGAGCTGCACTGTTTGCTGGATTGCGCCTGCTGCACTTTGGGCTAGTGAAGTTTGGGCCATGCCTGTGGCTCCTAGCTCAGGGTAAAGTTGATCCTCGGCCCCAGATCATGGAAGTGACTCAAAGGATCAGGCTGCTGATATCCCTGAACCAGCTCTAGGGACAAAAGAGCTGAGTAGCCAAAACGGCAAGTTACTAACCACCGGAGAAGATTTGCTGCTAGCTGCCACTGGGCACTTGAAGAGACCATTCCTCAATGGCCAAAAGTTGCACCCGAGTCAGTCGGATCCAGGAGAGTCGTCAGAGTCAAGGTTGGTTGCCAAGAGGGACACTAGCCTCCACTAAAGGATGTGTCTCCAGCCACTGTATCTGGATATCCAAAGCCCAGCTGCCTCTGTACTTATACCCCTGTAAAGAGGACTTCATGGGACCCCAACCTCTGCAGACCAGTTGCCCCACATCACCCATGGACTGAGGAATCACCACAAAGGCACACTTGTTGACTGCACCACAACTGGAGCATCTTTGAGTATCTTTTCATCATGCAACCCCAGCATCAGGACCACTCCATTAAAGTCTATGACAGTCATGTTGTAAAGGCTTAACTAGACTGGAAAATGCTCTAGTAGCCAGGTAACTCTCCAAAGTATCCTTACTGCTCCCCCGATCTTCATCCTGTCAAATTTGGTCAACCAAGCAGAGCCGGAGTAGTCAAACTAACTTTCACAAACTTTGGGCCCGGTTCACAGAACTAACTTAAAACAAAATCCTAAACTTACTATCGTTTTGGTATTCACAGAAGGCACTTACTCATTTTGGTATTCACAGGGGGCACTTACTCATTTTGGTATTCACAGAAGGCACTTACTAATTAATGAGTAAGTGCCTTCTGTGAATACCAAAGTGAGTAAATGGTAGTAATGTTTAGGATTCTGTCTTAAGTTAGTTCTGTGAATCGGTCCCATTTTGTTGACCAATACTTGTAAGAGGTCAAAATTAAATGTGATAAAATGTTTGAAAAATCATAACATTAGAACTCTCTGGGCGATTTTGCTCGTCAAAAACTCTAAAAATGTATAAAAAATATGCTCTATTGTTTATAAATTAGTGTTGTGTTTCTTTCATACCATGTGGCTTTCTTATTTCATTGTTTGGTACTGTTAAATGCTTTACAGTAAGTTCCTTTCTTCAAGACTTGCTGCTCGAAAGTCATAGTTACCCAGCGTTGAACTTAAAGTTGTTCAAACAACCCTGACTGGTTTTGTTAAAGGTTTTGCAAGTATATTCCACGAAAAGGCTACCTAGCTATATCACATAATACACCCAGATCCTCACAATGGAGAAGACCACTGAGCTCAGTGGCGATCTACTGCAGGGAAGTAAAACCTCTTGCGGATCAGGTGAACCTGTCAAGATACCAAATCAGAGAACAATGTTGTGGATACAGATTACCTATGATAATCAACCATTCTTCAGCTGAAAGGAGAGAGGATGCAGGACAGAGGGCAATTCTGCAGTGTTAGATCTGTCAGCCTTAGGATAGCCTTCATCCAAACCTTTTGACTTTACTCTCCACGTTTTTGCTCAAATTTGTTTTTGGTGGCTCTAGGACTCTGTGCACTTTAAACATTGCTAACCAGTGCTAAAGTGCCTGTGCTTGCCACTTTAACCATGGTATAATTGGCTTACACCCAATTGGCATATTTAATTAACTTATAAGTCCCTAGTAAACTGGGATACCATATACCCAGGGCCTGGAAATTAAATGCAACTAGTGGACCTGCAGCTCCTATTGTGTCACTCACTTAACTAGGCCCTTAAAACATGTACCAAGTCCACCATTGCAGCCTGAATGCAATTTAAAATGGACAATTCCACTTGGAAATATAAACCCCTTGCCAAGCCTTAAACTACCCTTTTATTGCATATAAGTTACCCCTAAAGTAGGCTCTAGATAGCCCATAGGCCAAGGTGCATTGTATTGAAAAGGTTGGGCACATACGTTTACATTTTATATTTCCTGGTGTGAAAAACTCCTAAATTTGGTTTCCACTACTGTGAGGCCTACTTCTGACATAGGATAACATTGGGTCGCCTTATTACATTTATTAAGTGCTAGCTTTTGATTGGGAACAGACCAGCATTTTGTGTTTGGTGTCTGATAAATTGTAATGAAAAACCCTCTTTAATGGTAAAGTTGGATTTTAAGTTACAATTTTGAATAGATCACATTACTGGGTGTAGTTGACATTTGGACTTTGTTTATTCCTTCCAGCCGGCCACGCAATAGAGGGCTTAGGTGTGCCTGGATGGGCCATCAACTGGCATGGGGAGAAGAGTTTGCCTATTGGCAAAGGCGGTCGAACTCGAATCCGGGGAACTGGGTTCGAGTCTCGGCAATGACCCTGAACATTCTGTGATTCTGGGCAAATCACTTAATCTCCCTGTGCCTAACAAAAATAAATGAATGTGTCCTCATGTAACGCAACTGGTGCTATGTAAAGCGCTCTGATACCCGATACCTTCGGGTCAAGTTCGGGCCATATAAAATTCGGTAAAATAAAAAAATAAAACGATGGAGCTGGGCACAACCCCATTTACAACTGAATAGGCGCTGCTCTGCCTTCACACAAAGGGCTTGTCACCCCTGCATTGCTCATGCAGCCAGTTTGGAGCCATGGCAGGAGAAGCAGGAAACTTTAAACCCTTGAGGGAATTCTCTGGACACTCCTACTTCAAAGGGAACACCAGGTATAAAACTAAGACCCTCAGACCCACTCTTCAGTTCACATTCTGAACTTGTGGAAGGACTCTTGGAGACCTATCTGCTGCTGTGGCCTGCTGTACCTGGCCTTGCCGCACCTGGAAGGACTGTTTTGCTGCCTGAAGTCTGACTTGAACCCTCAGGGGCCTGGCTTGCTGCTTGAGTCCTGTTCTACTTATGAGCCCTGGACTACCATCATGACTTCCAGCCTAGTTATATGGGCTCCTGTTTGGAGTCTCAAGCACAGAGAATGCTCCAACCATCTTGAACCTGCACCTAGACCGAGCCTGAGTGAGTAATAATCTCTAAAGTGGAGCCCCTCCACCTGGACCTTTGGTGGTGGTGTTAGGGGGCCAAGATAGCCAAAATGCAGAACTTGGGACTGAAAAATCTTTTGGCTAAACACTGCTCTCAGAGCCAAGAGGAGACCGGGATCAACCTGCTCATCTATTTGCCCAAGGAGCATTGAAGGTCATCCTACTTTGTGGCAGCTCCAGCTCCGTTCTTCTCCACAGAAGATAATCCTGTGCAACGGTACTCGCCAAAGGGGTGTGAGGCCTCATGAAACTCTTGTCGGCTAAAGCCTCCGGCCTCGTCCCTCTAGAGATTTTCAACTTTCAAAAAAGTGGATCTTCACTGCGACTTCATCCAGCAGCTTCCAGATGACGGTGATCCCTCCTCAGGCGCAGCCTGCATCCTTGCCCCGCTGAACGTTACCTTCTTATAACATTTTTTCTTGAAATTTCGTCTAAGTGTGACCACTGTGGGACATATTTTTAAACTTTGACCTAGTCTCGAGTGACTAGATGTCTGCAGTTGGCTCTTTGATCTCTTAAGAGTTAGGTTTTACCATAAACGTGAAAAATCATAACTCTGGTTCCACTAATTGGACTTTTGTCATTTTTATGTCATATAATTGATTTAATGTCCTCTTTTTTTAGAAAGTGGTGTGGGATTTTTTCATGTTTGCGTTTTCACTTTATTATTGTTTGGTTGCTTCATAAATATTTTACACATTGCCTTTAAGTTAACTATGACTGCTTTGTGCCAAGCTACTAGAAGGTTAAGCACCAATTTAGTAACTTTTGTGGTTCACCCTAACAGGGATTGTTGGTGTTGCTTGAGCTGGGTTAGCACTCCACTCAACGAACAACCCAGTTTCCTACATTCAGCTACTCTCACTCGAGGGGAAAATGGAGGGAGAGAGAGAGAGACATGGAGAAACAATGGAGATGACCCCACCAGATCGATATTAATACAAGTCTCATCAACTATCCATTAACTCCTCCATGTAACTCTTTATTGATATAAGTGAATATGTTTTAATGGTATTGTGGTGCCTCCATCTCACATGGAGCCTAATCTTCTCTGAGCCTTGATGGTGGGGCTTTGTGAAGCAGCCTCACTATTGATGGGACAGGGTTCAAAATGAAATTGCACATCAGTGGCTGGTTGCTCATTCTTTCTCTGTCTAGGCTTGGCAGCAACTTGGTCTGTGAGTTCTACACGAACAAAAATGTTTCAGGGGATTCAGGGTGCCTAGAAGAACACGTGGCATGTCAGCGGACACCATGCCAAGGCAATCAGTACCAGCCTCTTGCAGGTAAGTGTGGTCGCTACTCATCTGTGTGATTATAGAGGTCTGCCATTGTTGACATCAAAGTTGCTATGTGGCAGGAGAACAGCTCCAGTTCACATTTTAGTTTTGCTTTGGGGCTAAGTCATCATCGAGTTTTGAAGGCTTCAAAGAGAACCTTCTCCAAGTGGTGGCTGCGCGTCTGCCACTCTTTCCATGCATGTTGGTTATGTAAAAGTGTACTAGGTGCCACAGTGGGAAATTCCCTTGGTCTCCTTCACCACTTTTTGACGCACTTAATTTCTAGTTGAAAGTGGAACCTGTGCTTTGTATTCTGCCAAGTGAGTGAAAAGCCTGCTGGTAAACAGGTAGGCCCATTTTTTGTATATAAGTCTCTAATTAGGACTGTGAGCAGAGATGTAGGAGCAGCTTACTATTGTCTAGCTGTTCCCTTTTGAGTTGTCTCCAGAGGAAAGTTTTTTTTTTAAACAAACAATGGAACCCGATGAGTAACTAAGGACCCCGGATATCGATTATTTTCGTAAACAATGGTCCTTAGGGAAATAATTAGAAGGAAAACATAAGCTATAGACCTGAATGGGTACTATATATGTCCTATGTCCAGCCGGACATGGAGATTTTTAATAAAGCAATGTATTAGGAGATAGCAGGAAGTTATACATGAAAACGGGACGCAATCCTGCACCCGATATCAAGGAAGGGGCAAAAAAACATTCAATGAGGGGTTTGAACAAAACAAGTTACAGGCAACAAAAATGGAGCTGTGGCAGCTTGTCAATAACCTTATAATATAGCAAGCTAAACCAAATAGTAACCACAATAATTATACACTTTGAAACATGTGGTACTACTATGCATTGTCGACGATGTTTCGATCCCAAGCTCCGTGAATAAAGGGATCATCATCAGGACTAATTATTTGGGAGTGCCTGATATGATTAAGAGTACCGCTGTGGTAAGGATACGTGCGGTATGGGTAACGGAGGGAAATCTTTTCCACGAGGATGTAAGTTCTATGAGAAGTAGCGTCGCACAGTGTCAGGAGGGCGGGTGCGACATGGAGTTGAAAAAGATGAGTGCTGGCCACTGTACGGGGCGCTGTCTTAGTGAGAAACGAACGGAGTATGGATTAAAAGGGGACTCCTGCTCATTGACATCCGGCTTGAGTATTAAGCCTCTGCGATCTGGGGGCTGGTAATGGCGGGCGAGTGCTTCAATGTAGTAGGCAACGATGTGCCATGAGTTAAGCGGCACAATGGCAGGAACTCTCTCTTATCTTTTTCAACTCCCCGTCGCACCCGCCCTCCTGACACTGTGCAATGCTACTTCTCATAGAACTTACTGCCTCGTGGAGAAGCTTTCCCTCTGTTCCTCATGCCACACGTATCCTTACCACTGCGGTACTCCTAATCATATCAGGCACTCCCAAATAATTCGTTCTGATGATGATCCCTTTATTCACGGAGCTTGGGATCGAAACGTCGTTGACAATGCATAGTAGTACCACATGTTTCAAAGTATATAATTACTGTGGTTACTATTTGGTTTAGCTTGCTGTATTATAAGGTTATTGACAAGCTGCCACAGCTCCATTTTTGTTGCCTGTAACTTGTTTTGTTTAAACCCCTCATTGTATGTTTTTTTGCCCCTTCCTTGATATCGGGTGCAGGATTGCGTCCAGTTTTCATGTATAACTTCCTGGTATCTCCTAATACATTGCTTTATTAAAAATCTCCATGTCCGGCTGGACATAGGACATATATAGTACCCATTCAGGTCTATAGCTTATTTTTTCCTTCTAATTATTTCCCTAAGGTCCAGAGGAAAGGTGGCATACTCTTTGACAGCACTGTGGTTGCCGTGTTTGTGGGTGGGATTCAACTTTGCCATGTTCCCCAAACCATTGTATGGACCTGAACTCCCCTTTCCTAGTGTGAAAAGCGACAACCTCTCCGTTAAAGCAGAGGAGCATCGCCCCACTGCTCTCAGTAGTAAAAAAAGGAAAAATAAAATGATAATAAAACAAGTTATTATCATTTTAGCTCTCCTTGCTGCGCCGAGTCAAGGGGGGCCGAGCCGGGCCATCCTCGTTGACAGCAGCAGGGGGGTGGAGTGGTGGGCACTGCTGTAAGTGCCAATGTCGGTTTGGCCAGCTGTCTTAGGACAGCCAAACTGACATGTGCATTTAGATATCTCCACCCGATCTGTGTTGCACAGGCACGCAGGCTGTTGCTCCCAGACCCTGATTGAGCGGCAACCCAGGTCGCTCAGTCCAAACCTTGCGTTGCTCTCATGCTGGCTATCTGCATCTGGATTGGTAAAACTACAAAAGCAACGGTAAGGGTAACTCAGTAAGCACTGGGAGAAAATCAACAAAGCAATTACACCACAAAAGTAGAAATGTTTGCGCTCTTCTTCCAGTGGTCTACCGTCTAGGCCACAAGAGATCCGAAAATATGAAGATTAGTGGAAGGAGCGTCATATTCACAAAAAATCTTCAGTCCAATACTGTAGTCCAAAATGTTATTATTAGAAAATTTGTATTTTCGAATAATGACATTTTGGACTACAGAATTGGAATGAAGATTTTTTGTGAATACGACGCTCCTTCCACTAATCTTCATAGCATCTGGATTGGCTTAGGGAGTCTGGGAGCCTGGTGGGAGTCGAGAGGAGCAGAAGAGGACTGAGTCGGCGGCCGGCAGGTGAGGGCTTTTTTTAGGTATTTTTCTCCCCTCTGATACCCTTTACGCTGCCCCCGCACTGGCCATTGCGCTGTCCCCCCACTTTTTTTTCACAGTAGCCGCTACTTATTGTGAGCCAGCTAAAGGGTGACATTATTTAAAGACAATGAAGACAGACCTGTATGAGTACGGAAATAAAGGGGTTTTAATTTTACGAGGATACGTAAGTAATAATGTTTGTATATTCATTTTTACAGATTTATTCTTCGCTAGGACTCATGGAGTTTCGAATACTTGAAGGGAGAAATTACAAATCTGTTATTCCTAGGGCAGTTATTCCTCTCATACCTAACATGTTGGCAGGACTAATTGTTTTTTGTTATGTAATAGAGGTGCGTCATCAATCTAGGCAAGGTTGTGCTAAATATGAGAAGGTATTGATAATGAAGGCTTTTGTATCCTTCCTTTTGATAGCTTCTCATACTTCTTGTAAGTCCTATCTAACCATCACAAATTCATACAGAAAACATATATTGCCTTATAGTTAGGTAGGGATTTAATTATTGAACCAAGTCCTACTGGGCTGTGTATCACAACCACAACAAAAAGTAAGTGACACCAAAACTCCTCAAAAGTTTCATGAGGTTCAGATTTATGAATAAAGTAGACAAGCAAACGGTAAGAATTAGATCATGCATTAGGTGGATAAATTCAGATAATATTATATAAGAATACATTTTTTAACTACCCGTCTTGTTAACTCTTAGTTGATGGTCCTCCAGCTGGGATTGGCTTTCAGCATTTAGATATGATCTATCAAACCATTCGGCTGAGTTTAAAACTAATATTGATGTGCTTCGCACATGACATGTAGCGGGATTCCATATGAAAATATAACTGTGGCTAAAGGTACAACAAATACATCAATAGCTGAATGACAGAGGGTTTTCCTAAAACAAGAGAACGTGGCTTACAGCAATCTTGCTTTTCTGATAGAGTTCTGTGTATTTGTTTTCCTCAAATGTATTACTGATGTTCACCACCATAGCCCTTTCTATGAGTTCACTGAATATCCTAATTTAAGACACAGTATCTGCCACTGCTTTGGGCTGACTGATGTCTTAGGTAGTTGAGGAGCTGGACTAATGTTATTTTACGGGAAATAACCATTACAATGCAGGCATTACATTGTAATGCCTTTACAACGAATCCATTTTGATTGTATGAGTGGTAATGTTATGCATTGTAATGGCACTTTCTGTGTATCCCTATGACCATGCGTTGTAATGGCTGACATTGTAAAAACATGCGGTGTAATGGTTGTTGTGTTGTAAAGTCCACGTTGTAAAAGTATGCGCTGTAATGGTATGAGTAATATCATCATATATTCAATATCCACAACCAATTAATACTATAGAGGTCATACCTCTGCTTTCCCTCATCAGCACCTATTTGCTCCCCACACATTCCTTCCACTGTAATACCCTACTCATGTACAGCACTCAATTGATTTGTAGTTAGGATTGTACTATGCAAGTCACTTACACACATACCTCACCCATTCTACCTTTAATCACTGTCTATAGTCTAAATCTAGGGACCACTCAGAAGTAAAGAGGTGAAGAACTGGACTCTTTGTTGTACTATTGTTTAAGAACTTCTTAAATCATTCCCTGGTCTTAAACATAGACAGTAGTTAGCTAAGATCATTTGGACAAATTAAATGTCTGGTAATAATTGTCCCTGTTTAAAAAGCATCCCTCAGGTCTGTTTGTTACCTGTGAGTTTTCAACACTGTGATCGACCATGTTCCCTAGCATTGGCAGACCAGTGGCAAAAGAACATTCTACGTTCACGGTTCCCTTGCATAAAATTATCATCAACAGCACAAATCAGACCCTATTTTGATTGCCTCTTCACTTTATTAAGTGTGTAATGCTATATCACAGTCGACAAAGTACTACAAAGTCCCTTTGAAAAAAGATTCCAGGTAATTTTCAAAACCACCTCAGAGGTTAACATGTCTCTCATATGCCTCGTCAAAACCCTTGCATGCCTCGCTCAAATTCTTACCCAATAAACCAGAGAAAACATACCACCAACAGCAGCATGACATAATTCAACATGTTAGAAGACCGCTGCACTCCAAGGTAAACAATGTCTGCGCAGGATGAGTAAAGTGCTTAAATTAGTAGGTGCACAGGAAGTCACCTTCTGGGTCCAAAATGTGCGTGTAAGTCTAGAAGCGAAGCAGGCCTTACAGGGAGTAAGGACAAATCCTGGGCACTCTGGTGGGCATCGAAATGCGTAATTCAAATATTAATTTTCCAAGAATGATTGTATTGAAGGTAATTTTTAAATTTATTTCAAAAAGTAATTCTCCATAATAGTAGTCAAGTTCAGTGATTCAAATATATTTCAATCATATTGACATCATATGATACTGATGATTTGGAGTCAAATCAAGAAGTTTTACAGGTGAATGAACTTCAATGGATGCATTTCGTGCAGAATTGCACTTCTTCAGGGGGAATCGATTAACGGCGGTGAAGATGCATTCTACGAGATTCCTAAGGTAAACTCCGGGTGAAGTGAGGAAAGACCAGAAGAATCTGGAGCTGGGTGTTAGGAGTGGAAATGCCATGGATATAAACCACACGTCTGACAGTAGGTGTTGTCCATGGATAGGAAAATTCTGACCCATTACCCACTAGGAACATACTTTATTATTTGTTTGCTATGTTCCCATGTTGTGCCACCTTTGCACGTCTATGAGTATTTAAGGCTCATAGAGGTACGCTGATAGGGCAGTAGCCAGGCTTACAGCTAGGACAAGATGTGGGCGTCTGTGCAGGTGGCGTTCTGGAAAGTAGAATGCTTAATCCCCAGGCCATGATGGCTCCCTGGAAGGGTAGGACTGGAAAGAATAAGCATGAAACCAAGTCACCCCCTACTGCTGCTGGCAATGTTTCCCTAATTGGACACTCCTTCAGCACCACTATATGATGTTGCTTTCTGAACATCTATGAGGGTGCAATTTAGGGACGGGAAGAGAGTTGTGAGGCACCAGGCCAAGATGGTGCATAATAATGTAAGCAGCATTAGGAAGATTGCAATCCTCAACCCAAGGCTCCCACAATGAGTTGCATTGTACTGGTGGGGTGCAAACACTGAACCCGTAGTTACTGGTACCGTGTGGTAATACCATGCCACTACCGTTCAATCAATCACCATGGAATAGAAATCACTGTGCACAGGATTCCTAATTCCATGGGGTTTAACGCAGAGAATTGTAAGGCATGGCAATGTAGGCTCTGATTCAGGTTCCCCACTTTTCAGCAGGCCCTCTTGTTAGGATTTTGTAACAGTCCTAGACTATATAGAGTTTTTAAATAACCAGTGTGTTTACTTACTTTCTTACTTGAGAGATAGTGAGGGTTGAACAAAAATGCCAAATAAATTATGTTAAGATTCCGCAAGCGTTTAACATTTCAAAGTGTATATGTCCAGCCCAACCACAATATCCTTTGCCTAAATGCAGTATATGCCTTTTACTGTAAAGTAAAGACTGCCATTGTGTGCACCCACTGTGACTGCTCAATTCTTTTGATGCTACTCCCAGACTGATGTGAACACAGGCTAGTGACGCAAGACACGCAGTGCAGTAAACAGAAACAACCATCAGCACTCTATGCCTGTATGGTGCTGACAGACAAACTACAAACACATTGTGAGTAGAAGGCTTTTTCAGACCACTGGTCTTTCTGCCTATCTGGTGCAGTCTAATTGGAGATTGTTCCTCACACATCAGGGACTGGAGTGCATTAAACAAAAATGCAGTCTCCACATGTTAAGGCCCAAAAGATGAAACACCAGTCCACTGCACTACATGCAGAATGCTTGTTTACACCACTAGTCTTTCTGGTTTTCTGGTGCTGCCCAGCCTGAGAGAAACTCTTTGTTGCGGGGTGTTGGAGTTGGTTCTCTTTGCAGGGTCATCCCTAAACTTTTTGCCTTCCTCCTATATTCTCTCTGACCTGTTTTTGTTGGTTTAATAACTCTGGGCACTTTACCACTGCTGATCAGTGCTCAAGTGCATATGCTCTCCCTCTGTAAAATGTATATGTTGCTTGGTTTCCATTATTGGCTTATTTGGTGTACTGTCAGACCCCAGTAAAGTGCACCAGGAGTGACAAGGGCTTGTAAATCCAAATGCTGCTAGTGGACCTGCAGCACTGGTTGTGCCACCCACAGAAGCAGCCCTGTAAAATGTGGCTAAGGTCTCCCATTCCAGAACTTGCGTGCAGTCTGGTACTGTCATGCTGACTGGGCAAGTGCACCTACTTACCAGTCCCTAAACCTTCCCTTAACTTCATATTAGTCACCCCTATGGTAGGCCCAAGGGCAGGGTGCATTTTAAGCATAAGGTAGGACAAGCCCTGATGTGTGTGGCATGTCCTAATAGTGAATTACAGCCATTTTCATTTTTCACTATTGTAAGGCTACCTGTTCTCATAGGCCAGAATGGGCTGTTGGAATTGTTACATTCTACATTCCTAACAGACTCAGGGAACATGGTAGAAATTCGAGTTTAGTATGCCTGAACTCAGAATAATAAAATACATCTTTTAGTAAAGTTTATTTTAATTGTCTGTGTTTGCAAATACCCCTTTTAGAAAGTTGGTATTTGCTTGCCTAACCTTTTCAGCCCGCCTCTGCTAGGATGTGTATCTGCTGTCTGGTTTCTGTGTGTGACAGGGCTGGGGAATTCTAGGAGACAGGCTGGGCAGCCAGGTGGTGAATAGAAAGATTACACCAGGATGGGTGAGAGGAGTGCCCCTTGACTCTGAATAGGGCTGTGCTCTGCCACCCCAATGCTGGCTCCACCTCCTGTGGAGCGGCTGATGTCTCTGCCCTACGCACTGAAAGCAGAAGCCTGCATCATGTCAACAAAGTGCTCAAGAACTGGACTGACCAAGGCAAAGGCCCCCAGGCCTGAAAGAACAAAAGAAATGCAGTATAAATATAGGAGCCCTGCTCCTAAGAAATCAGATCCTGCTTGAACCACAAAGAACCTCTGCCTGACAAGAAGGACCTGGAAAAGCTGAAGGAGGAGTACTGTCCCTAACCTGGGGGATTGGCCAGCAGTGGGTGCCTTGCTATGAAAGGAGAGGAAAAGACTAAAGAGACTTTGCAAACTTGTGCTTCAACAATCTCCAACGGCTTGTGTGTGAGCTTGCACCCTGAACAGAGTCCCAGGACTATTGGACTCTCCCCTGCCTTCCCTAAGAGCTGCTGGAACTGTCTATGTCCTTGTGCCACCGGAGCCGTAAGCAGAGTGCGCCTCGTGAAACCCTGTTAGCTTTAAGCCGTGCCGTTGCCGCCCCGCACTGTGTGTCTCCGCTCTCTTACGAGCCGTAGCTAGCACCGTACTTCAGCCGGGCCGCACCGCACCCCGCTTCTCCCTCCCCTCTACGAGCTGCACTGCTTGTTGCCTCCTGCCGCTGGGGATCGAATCGCACCACCCGGTCCCGGACGGCCCGTATGCTGGAAGCGTACCACCCACCGTGCAACACCCTGGAAAAGATTCCCCAACAGTGCCGCACCTCAAGACACTTGCCAGTACGTAGGGCATGTACCGGCCGCCTCGTGCCGCACTGCTCTCCTCGCATCACCAGCCCCTCTACGGAAGATACGGCTTGAACGCCGCACCGTACTGTGACCCCCCCTGAGGACCCGGATCGTCCGCTTCGTCGCCCCGTGGCCCCCGATCTACGCCTCGTCCAGGAGACGCCACGCCCAGCCGGGATCACCGCACTAAGGAGCCAACAATGTCCCAGGCCCCAGTCACGTCCTGCACGCCTCGTTTGGGCCGGACTCCACATCTTGAAAGGTACTGTACTTTAACGCGCACCCCTGAGTGTGCGCTTCGGACCGGTGAGTCCGCAACGCCCGTACAGTCCCGTTAACCATTGTTTCACCTTGTGCGAGTTGGACAAAAGTGTGCAACGCGCACAAAAAGAGAATCACACATTTATTTTAAAGACTCTTTTGCCTGAATAGTATTGTGGCCTAATTTTGAAACGTAATTGGTTCTTGTGTTAAGCCTTATATAAAGTAACTATTTTTGAAACAAAACCTCGTGTGGTATCCCTTTTGTGGTGTTAACATTGAATTACTGTATGCACTTACAAATGCTTAACCCATAACGCTCTGAAGTTTAACCTTGTCTGCTCGCGCCACGCAACCTAGAGGGTGAGCAGGGGTTATTTTAAAGAGTAAGTCCCTTGCCCTGACTAGAGGAGAGGTCCCTGCTTGTCACAAGTACTTACCTGTGCCAACCAGAGACCACAAAATCTAACACAGGGTTGTGCTCAGATGTAGGCTGGCGAAGGAAGATAGTTGTCAATAATCCACTATAGTTGCCAAGGTCGTTAATGAGCTGAAAATACAAAATAAAATTCAGAGTTGTTCTGAGCATGGGGCCCCAAATTATGTTTGGCCCCCCAAATCCTTAAGATGTCCCTGGTTTAGCACTCCTACTTCCTGCCTGCACGGAGCATGGCATCAGTCTTCTGTCCTTGGCGGGGCGTGAGGAGACAGAGACAGGAAAGGATGGGAGGGCAAGAAGTGACCTAGGTGGCAGCAGTATGTAATGTTCTTTACAGAGGAAGAAGTCAGGCAGGGCTTGGGGACAAGGCCTGGCTGCTGTTTGCAGCTGAAGTCTAAAGAGTTTTTACTGAGCGTTTTTTCCCAGTGGGTAAAATCAAGACTAGTGTTACCAGACCTGGGGAAATTGAGTATTATAAAACTTGGCCATTTGTGATCAGGCAGAGTGAATTTCCACACTGGAATCCTGAGGGCCAACATGGCTTCCTTATATCATCAACGATGGAGAGGCAGGGAGCAGTCTGTCAAGATAGTGGTCAATGTCTAGGATGCCAGAGATTATTGTTCTGCTGCGATACATCCTCTTTAACATTCCCTGACTTTTCATCATTAACTTCCAAAAAGAGCAAGCTTATAACTCTTTTTGGTAAATCTAAAGTGTCAGAACGTGGATTATTTGCTGATTTGAAACTTCTTGGATCTTTACGGTTGCAAGATTTTCAAGCATTGGCATTACAAAACTAAGGTCCAGATGTACTAACATTAGGAATAGCGACTTCCAAATTATGAGGTTCTGTAAATCACAATCAGGAAATCGCTGTTCTTAATGTATGAAACTTTAAAATTAAAATTAGCGATACTAGTGGGTTGCAAATTGATCTACCTCATGAATATTAATGAAGTAGGTCACAGTTTGTGAATCATTAGGAATGATAGCCATCACAGGGCTGGAGGCCTGCTGGGATCAGAAGACCTCCATGTCTGTGACTGCTTTTAAATAAATAAATATTTTTTGTTTGAAATGCATGTGTTTCAAAAGGAAAAATTGAAATGTTTACAATGTATTTTTAAGAGTAGGCAGCGGTCCACGTGACCGCTACCTGCTCTTAAAAAATATTAGTTTCTACATTCTCAAAGGACAAGGGCTCTAATAGGGACCTGCTCCCTCTTGATTGCCATTACCTTTCAGCAGTCCGTAAAATATTAATGTTTTGCAACCATAATTTGGTTGCACATTAATACATACTACTGAAAATCGGTAATTGGAAGGGATGCCGCAAACACGCCCATTCCAAATACTGATTTGCAAACCCAAACTGTGATTCTGCAAAATCGCAGTTTGGTGTTTGTATAGACCAAAAAGCATTTTGGAGATCACAAACAGCCTGATTCTGTGAATCGGGCCATTTGCGGCCTCAAATATGCTTTGTACTTCTAGACCGAAGTGCTTTAAGCATTCAACTCTTAGCTTACAATTACTCTCTTGGTTACCTGTTACTTGATTTCACCTAGATTTACATTTTTCGTGCAGGTTTCCTAAACCTCTGTTACTGACAATCCGTTGCCCTGCTGCTCTGCTGCCTGTAGTCTCGACCTGGACTTGCTTTCTCTGCTTGATTCTGAAACTAGAGTTCTCCCATTAGCTTCCTCTTCCTCTACCCCTTACAGGTTCCTTTCATGCACCATATAATTTAAAAAGAGACACTAGCTGAACACATAATTATATTACCTTTCCTTTCAATTGTGCATTTGGCTCGGTTTCTAGGACTTCATTGTCTCGCCCCTCCGCAGTTCTCTTCTGAAATGTCACAACTCTTTCTTAGACTCAGCACATTGCAGCTACTTGTTCAGCTGGAGTTGTGCTGGGGGAAATCTTTTTGAGCTCACTTTACTTGAGGTATTGTGCTGGTTTACCTTACTAGGTAAATAATCTTATATATGCACCTACGACTTCATCTCCTGGATTAGTCTTTCCTTATTTCCTGTTGGGCCATACATTAATTCATAACTTAGAATGCTTTCATTGTCAAAGCTCAGCATGTCCTGGGCAGGTTTCCAGAAAACACAAAGGCCTAGTTGAAATGTTTCAGGAGGCATGAAAAGGAACAGCCATTGAGTGAAGTCCCTCTGAATCACACAACTTTGTAGACCAAAGTGATTTGAGCATGTGCAGCCAACTCCTTTAAATGGATTTATGTAAACGTCCTTCATGAATGACGTGTTCAGTGATACATATACACCATACCGTTGCTCACAATTCAATAGTGTCCTGTTGTGCTATGAATGCTTTCATTAACAGTGGTGGATCCTCCGCTGTTTAGGAGGAGCGTTGGCCCCCCTCCAGGAGTGAAAAATAAAATTAAAATAAAACGATAATAAACTGTGGTTTATTATTGTTTTATTTTATGTCTTTGGGGTGAGGCTAGGGGTGATAACAGGCACCCACGGGGAGTGGTATGCACTGTTATCAGTGCATGACTGTTTGGCCGGCCATCTCAGGCCTGCCAAACAGTCATGCACACTTTGCATTTTCTCCAGCCAGACTGCATTACAGCCTGGGTGGAGAACATGCCCAATCCCCAAGTCCCTGGCTGAGCACCAAAAAACGGCACTCACACCAATCACAACTCTGCATTGTAGCTTTGTGATTGGCTCCGGGAAGACTCAGCGCTTACCAATCACAACACTGCATTGCAGCGTGGTGATTGGCTATGGGGAACCTAGGTGCTTCCTGATAGAGAAGAGGGACAACGAGGAGGGATGATGGGAGACACAGTGATAAGGTAAGCTTTTTAACATTTTCCTACCCCCTTGCCTGCCCCCAGCCCCGATCTGACCCAATTGTTAGTCCAGTTTTCGTTGCTTGGGCCACCGAAAGGATGGACAGCAAACCCTATTAACCCCTATGCCTCTTTTTCGCTTTACAAAGAGATATAAGAACAAAGTATCACTACGAAGACAAAATATGTTGCATAAAAAATCCCCCAGGGCAACTGAATAAACATGATCAGAGCTTTGTGAAGTGAACTAGGCACCCAACAACCCTGATCCATGAGTTCAGAAGAACCAGAAGTAAACAGGAAACCACTGTAGAATCCACAAACAAAAATCGAAGCCAAATAAGCTCTATGACAAATATGAATATCAAATGGGAGACAATAAGTGCTGAAAAATACTTCAACTGTATTGCAACAAAGTGTGGAATGAGAGTCTGGTCCGTAAACAATGGGGGATAGCAACTAATGATGATAGGTACTGGAAGATGATTACAGGAGCCATTGATGCCATGTTGGATTGGAAGATCAAGCCCAATTCCATAGGAACTTGTTATGGAGGAGTCCATCTTAAATGGGATTAAAACCCATTGCCCATTATAGACAAGTCTAAGTACTGATGGACATTGAAAAGGTAGAGAAGATCATAACATTTGCAGCCACAACATCTACCAGGAGAACACATAGGAATATGGAACTGGTTTTGCCTGTCCTCTAAAAGCTATAGGTGTCCCGTGGCCAGACACCTGTGACAATGAACGAAAACGCTCTACCAAAAGTAAACCTGTAAGAAACTGGGTTGTTGGCTAACTGGGATCTGAGCCCTGGCCATGCAGCAAGCACACGCCTTGCCAGGGTAAGGCACAAGCAAACTGCAAATTAACCTGTACTAAACTCACTGATAGCAAACCCCTGGTGGCATGGCACAGAGCAGTCAGGCTTAACTTATAGGCAATGTGTAAAGTATTTGTGGTGCACTTCAAACAGTTAAACAGGGGAAACACCACAGAAAAAGATTCTGACACCAGATTAGAAAAATAGAACTCAGTTTAATAAATAAAAGTAGCCAAAAATCAGAAAAATCTAATCTGTAGAACCTGAGATATTGAAGTTGAAGGTTTTTTGTTTTTAGGTTGTGCTGCACTGGGACAAAGTGGTGTCTATTTCATAGGATGTAGAACAGGTGGCTAGTAAATTTAAAAACTGTCTGGAAAATATTGTAATGTGGATGCAGGAAAACCGCCTCAAATTAAATTCCGAAATGATGGAAGTAATCCTTTTTGGCAATAGTACCCTTTTTTGGAATAAGTCCAGGTGGCCCTCTGATCCTGGCCTCCTTCCTTGCCCTGTTCAGAAAGTAAAAAATGCAGTGGTTATGTTTGATGGACAGCTTTGCTTTTCCAACCAAATTAACATTGTCACATCCTCATGTTTCCATCTTCTCAGGTTGTTGAGGAAATTATTACCATTTATTCCTTTGGAACTGCCGAAAATGGTCATTGGGGCTCTAGCGTTATCTATGATAGACTACTGCTATGCATTATATCTGGAAATCCGGAAATGCTTGCAATTGAAGCTTCAATTGCTTCAAAATGCTGTGGCTAGTCAGAATTTAAATCCATCTTGAAGAGCATTTACGATCCTCACTGGCTGCCTCTTGGTGAAAGAGTTATATTCAAGGCCCTCTGTATGGTCCTCAAGGCCCTGTACAGTGAGGGCCCTGCTTGCTTTCAGAAGTTTTTCTTCTGGCATGTGTCTAATCGCGATCTGAGATCCGGCACTGGCAAATTAGTGTCAGTTCGAAAAATAAACAAGGCCAGATGGGGAGGGAGAAGTTTCTCTTCCTGGTGTGCAAACTTTGCAATACTATGCCTTTAGTCCTGAGATCAAAATCAAACAGACCCTCTTTTAGAAAAATGCTAAAAACCTGGCTTTCAATATTCATACCAAGTAGTCTGGCCTACTCATAAAATGCAAGCGCCAAGATGCCTTGGTATTCGTGCGCTGTATATGAATTTTACATACTTACAATATTTATTTTATGATATGTTCACAGAGAAATTAGTAGAGATACACACTATTGGAAAATCATCTTCAATACCACTGTAAATGGTCAGACATCATAGGGATATGTCAATCTATGAATGCCCCATATTATAATGATGAAGGCTGTGTATATTTCACAGTCGAACAATGTCTACCCTTGGTCCATCATATTTATAGTAATCATGAAATGGCAATTAGTAATATGATACTCTTTAATTACAGCAAAACACACAAGATGATGGACGGAATGTTGCACAATGGCAAAACATTCACCCCCCAGTCACAGATCTGGGTTTAATCCATTGTTATTTTGCTCACCAAGCCACCCCAGTTCAGACATGGCCATATGCAAATAAGTCTTGACCATGTGCCTCATTGGAACAGTCCAGACCGAACTGCCAAGCCATTTCTTCCCTGGACCGGAATCAAGCATCCTAGGACCGGTTTCTGGCTATCAGCCGTCTTCAGCCAGAATAGCTTGACTCCAGTGGCTGAGTATTGACGCCGAGGGCTGGGATCTCATTTCGGCCGCCATCTTGGGGGTAGGACTCTCCGCCCTCGCGCTCTAGTAGCGCTATAAAAGGGAATTGTGACATTCTGCATGTGATTAACAACTGCTACCATACCTTTTCCCTCCTGAGGCGGAAGCCGGGAGGTCTCCTCTCTATTCTTTGGCAATTTTAAGCGAGTGTGTTTGACTTTCGTGTCAGTCAATTTTATTTTATTTCTGTGCAGCCTAGGATCGCGCTTGTGTTGTAAGCGTGCCGCTGCCTTGCCTCAGACTTCCCAGCGCTTGTAAGCGCTTCGCCTGCTCCCTCACCCTTGCTTGGGGTTTTAGACCGCCCTCGGCTGAGTATTGACGCCGAGGGCTGGGATCTCGTTTCGGCCGCCATCTTGGGGATAGGACTCTCCGCCCTCGCGCTCTAGTAGCGCTATAAAAGGGAATTGTGACATTCTGCATGTGATTAACAACTGCTACCATACCTTTTCCTTCCTGAGGCGGAAGCCGGGAGGTCTCCTCTCTATTCTTTGGCAATTTTAAGCGAGTGTGTTTGACTTTCGTGTCAGTCAATTTTATTTTATTTCTGTGCAGCCTAATATCGCGCTTGTGTTGTAAGCGTGCCGCTGCCTTGCCTCAGACTTCCCAGCGCTTGTAAGCGCTTCGCCTGCTCCCTCACCCTTGCTTGGGGTTTTAGACCGCCCTCGGCTGAGTATTGACGCCGAGGGCTGGGATCTCATTTCGGCCGCCATCTTGGGGGTAGGACTCTCCGCCCTCACGCTCTAGTAGCGCTATAAAAGGGAATTGTGACATTCTGCATGTGATTAACAACTGCTACCATACCTTTTCCCTCCTGAGGCAGAAGCCGGGAGGTCTCCTCTCTATTCTTTGGCAATTTTAAGCGAGTGTGTTTGACTTTCGTGTCAGTCAATTTTATTTTATTTCTGTGCAGCCTAGGATCGCGCTTGTGTTGTAAGCGTGCCGCTGCCTTGCCTCAGACTTCCCAGCGCTTGTAAGCGCTTCGCCTGCTCCCTCACCCTTGCTTGGGGTTTTAGACCGCCCTCGGCTGAGTATTGACGCCGAGGGCTGGGATCTCATTTCGGCCGCCATCTTGGGGGTAGGACTCTCCGCCCTCGCGCTCTAGTAGCGCTATAAAAGGGAATTGTGACATTCTGCATGTGATTAACAACTGCTACCATACCTTTTCCCTCCTGAGGCGGAAGCCGGGAGGTCTCCTCTCTATTCTTTGGCAATTTTAAGCGAATGTGTTTGACTTTCGTGTCAGTCAATTTTATTTTATTTCTGTGCAGCCTAGGATCGCGCTTGTGTTGTAAGCGTGCCGCTGCCTTGCCTCAGACTTCCCAGCGCTTGTAAGCGCTTCGCCTGCTCCCTCACCCTTAGTTGGGGTTTTAGACCGCCCTCGGCTGAGTATTGACGCCGAGGGCTGGGATCTCATTTCGGCCGCCATCTTGGGGGTAGGACTCTCCGCCCTCGCGCTCTAGTAGCGCTATAAAAGGGAATTGTGACATTCTGCATGTGATTAACAACTGCTACCATACCTTTTCCCTCCTGAGGCGGAAGCCGGGAGGTCTCTTCTCTATTCTTTGGCAATTTTAAGCGAGTGTGTTTGACTTTCGTGTCAGTCAATTTTATTTTATTTCTGTGCAGCCTAGGATCGCGCTTGTGTTGTAAGCGTGCCGCTGCCTTGCCTCAGACTTCCCAGCGCTTGTAAGCGCTTCGCCTGCTTCCTCACCCTTGCTTGGGGTTTTAGACCGCCCTCGGCTGAGTATTGACGCCGAGGGCTGGGATCTCATTTCGGCCACCATCTTGGGGGTAGGACTCTCCGCCCTCGCGCTCTAGTAGCGCTATAAAAGGGAATTGTGACATTCTGCATGTGATTAACAACTGCTACCATACCTTTTCCCTCCTGAGGCGGAAGCCGGGAGGACTCCTCTCTATTCTTTGGCAATTTTAAGCGAGTGTGTTTGACTTTCGTGTCAGTCAATTTTATTTTATTTCTGTGCAGCCTAGGATCGCGCTTGTGTTGTAAGCGTGCCGCTGCCTTGCCTCAGACTTCCCAGCGCTTGTAAGCGCTTCGCCTGCTCCCTCACCCTTGCTTGGGGTTTTAGACCGCCCTCGGCTGAGTATTGACGCCGAGGGCTGGGATCTCATTTCGGTCGCCATCTTGGGGGTAGGACTCTCCGCCCTCGCGCTCTAGTAGCGCTATAAAAGGAAATTGTGACATTCTGCATGTGATTAACAACTGCTACCATACCTTTTCCCTCCTGAGGCAGAAGCCGGGAGGTCTCCTCTCTGTTCTTTGGCAATTTTAAGCGAGTGTGTTTGACTTTCGTGTCAGTCAATTTTATTTTATTTCTGTGCAGCCTAGGATCGCGCTTGTGTTGTAAGCGTGCCGCTGCCTTGCCTCAGACTTCCCAGCGCTTGTAAGCGCTTCGCCTGCTCCCTCACCCTTGCTTGGGGTTTTAGACCGCCCTCGACTGAGAATTGACGCCGAGGGCTGGGATCTCATTTCGGCCGCCATCTTGGGGGTAGGACTCTCCGCCCTCGCGCTCTAGTAGCGCTATAAAAGGGAATTGTGACATTCTGCATGTGATTAACAACTGCTACCATACCTTTTCCCTTCTGAGGCGGAAGCCGGGAGGTCTCCTCTCTATTCTTTGGCAATTTTAAGCGAGTGTGTTTGACTTTCGTGTCAGTCAATTTTATTTTATTTCTGTGCAGCCTAGGATCGCGCTTGTGTTTTAAGCGTGCCGCTGCCTTGCCTCAGACTTCCCAGCGCTTGTAAGCGCTTCGCCTGCTCCCTCACCCTTGCTTGGGGTTTTAGACCGCCCTCGGCTGAGTATTGACGCCGAGGGCTGGGATCTAATTTCGGCCGCCATCTTGGGGGTAGGACTCTCCGCCCTCGCGCTCTAGTAGCGCTATAAAAGGGAATTGTGACATTCTGCATGTGATTAACAACTGCTACCATACCTTTTCCCTCCTGAGGCGGAAGCCGGGAGGTTTCCTCTCTATTCTTTGGCAATTTTAAGCGAGTGTGTTTGACTTTCGTGTCAGTCAATTTTATTTTATTTCTGTGCAGCCTAGGATCGCGCTTGTGTTGTAAACGTGCCGCTGCCTTGCCTCAGACTTCCCAGCGCTTGTAAGCGCTTCGCCTGCTCCCTCACCCTTTCTTGGGGTTTTAGACCGCCCTCGGCTGAGTATTGACGCCGAGGGCTGGGATCTCATTTCGGCCGCCATCTTGGGGGTAGGACTCTCCGCCCTCGCGCTCTAGTAGCGCTATAAAAGGGAATTGTGACATTCTGCATGTGATTAACAACGGCTACCATACCTTTTCCCTCCTGAGGCGGAAGCCGGGAGGTCTCCTCTCTATTCTTTGGCAATTTTAAGCGAGTGTGTTTGACTTTCGTGTCAGTCAATCTTATTTTATTTCTGTGCAGCCTAGGATCGCGCTTGTGTTGTAAGCGTGCCGCTGCCTTGCCTCAGACTTCCCAGCGCTTGTAAGCGCTTCGCCTGCTCCCTCACCCTTGCTTGGGGTTTTAGACCGCCCTCGGCTGAGTATTGACGCCGAGGGCTGGGATCTCATTTCGGCCGCCATCTTGGGGGTAGGACTCTCCGCCCTCGCGCTCTAGTAGCGCTATAAAAGGGAATTGTGACATTCTGCATGTGATTAACAACGGCTACCATACCTTTTCCCTCCTGAGGCGGAAGCCGGGAGGTCTCCTCTCTATTCTTTGGCAATTTTAAGCGAGTGTGTTTGACTTTCGTGTCAGTCAATTTTATTTTATTTCTGTGCAGCCTAGGATCGCGCTTGTGTTGTAAGCGTGCCGCTGCCTTGCCTCAGACTTCCCAGCGCTTGTAAGCGCTTCGCCTGCTCCCTCACCCTTGCTTGGGGTTTTAGACCGCCCTCGGCTGAGTATTGACGCCGAGGGCTGGGATCTCATATCGGCCGCCATCTTGGGGGTAGGACTCTCCGCCCTCGCGCTCTAGTAGCGCTATAAAAGGGAATTGTGACATTCTGCATGTGATTAACAACTGCTACCATACCTTTTCCCTTCTGAGGCGGAAGCCGGGAGGTCTCCTCTCTATTCTTTGGCAATTTTAAGCGAGTGTGTTTGACTTTCGTGTCAGTCAATATTATTTTATTTCTGTGCAGCCTAGGATCGCGCTTGTGTTGTAAGCGTGCCGCTGCCTTGCCTCAGACTTCCCAGCGCTTGTAAGCGCTTCGCCTGCTCCCTCACCCTTGCTTGGGGTTTTAGACCGCCCTCGGCTGAGTATTGACGCCGAGGGCTGGGATCTCATTTCGGCCGCCATCTTGGGGGTAGGACTCTCCGCCCTCGCGCTCTAGTAGCGCTATAAAAGGGAATTGTGACATTCTGCATGTGATTAACAACTGCTACCATACCTTTTCCCTCCTGAGGCGGAAGCCGGGAGGTCTCCTCTCTATTCTTTGGCAATTTTAAGCGAGTGTGTTTGACTTTCGTGTCAGTCAATTTTATTTTATTTCTGTGCAGCCTAGGATCGCGCTTGTGTTGTAAGCGTGCCGCTGCCTTGCCTCAGACTTCCCAGCGCTTGTAAGCGCTTCGCCTGCTCCCTCACCCTTGCTTGGGGTTTTAGACCGCCCTCGGCTGAGTATTGACGCCGAGGGCTGGGATCTCATTTCGGCCGCCATCTTGGGGGTAGGACTCTCCGCCCTCGCGCTCTAGTAGCGCTATAAAAGGGAATTGTGACATTCTGCATGTGATTAACAACGGCTACCATACCTTTTCCCTCCTGAGGCGGAAGCCGGGAGGTCTCCTCTCTATTCTTTGGCAATTTTAAGCGAGTGTGTTTGACTTTCGTGTCAGTCAATTTTATTTTATTTCTGTGCAGCCTAGGATCGCGCTTGTGTTGTAAGCGTGCCGCTGCCTTGCCTCAGACTTCCCAGCGCTTGTAAGCGCTTCGCCTGCTCCCTCACCCTTGCTTGGGGTTTTAGACCGCCCTCGGCTGAGTATTGACGCCGAGGGCTGGGATCTCATTTCGGCCGCCATCTTGGGGGTAGGACTCTCCGCCCTCGCGCTGTAGTAGCGCTATAAAAAGCTCCTCCCTCCCTCCGCACAGCGGACGCGTACTGCGGACGCGCCGGACCTGCGCCGGAGTCGTGCCAGAGTCCTGCCCGTCTGCGCCCGTCAGCGTCCCGGAGGCGTACGGCGTGGCAGGTACTCTTGGCTGTCCTTTTCGTTTCTGTGCCCCATTATGTTTTCTTATTCCGCCCAGGAGCTTTACTCCCTGCGCACCGTGGATGCCACCTGTCACTCAGTATTTCCTGGCCGCTATAGGGGTAAACATAAGTGCCCTGTTTGTAAATGGCATCCTACTAGCAATCTCCCTCCCACCCGTCCCGTTAAGGACTGCAGCATTAAGCATCTTTGCCTGCTCCTTAATACGAGGTCGCTGCATAGACACACCCAGGAGATCTTCGATCTCCTTTCTACGACCAGTCCTACTTGTCTGATGCTCACTGAGAATTTGCTCAATGAGTCCTCCCATCCGGACATAGTGGCAGCCATTCCCTCCGAGTATATCATCCATCGACAAGATAGAGATAAGGGAAGAGGGGGAGGAGTCGCCCTAGTTGTGAAAAAATCTTTCACATGCACGGTTACGCACACAGACACCATCGCAGGTGCCGACTCTCTTGCCTTTACCCTTTCCCTATCACCTCATCAAGCGGTGAAGGGTCTCGTAGTTTACAGGCCCCCGGGTCCTGTGGGATCGTTCTTTGATGATCTCCAGCAGGCCTTGTCTGCTCTAGTCCTGAGATCTGAGCAGTGTATATTGGCGGGAGATTTCAATTTCCACATGGATGATCATCAAGATCAAGATGCTATAAAGCTGCTGGATATTACATCTACCTTGGGCTTGTCCCCTTGTCTCTTCGGCCCGACCCATGACAAAGGTCACACGCTTGACCAGGTCTTTTCCACTTCACCTATTATGGCTATTACACTTCTGCCAGTATTATGGTCTGACCATTGTCTCGTCCATTTCCAAATATCTGCCACTGCGAAACCAGCTGTCAGTGCTATGAGACTACAGGGCGTACCATCGGGTGACACCAGATCTGTTAGCTCAGGCCCTGGTGGACCATCCTCTGTCCTATACTGGTGATCTGGATAATGACCTTGACATTCTGCAGTCCTGGCTCCTAGCTAGATTGAATGAGCTAGCCCCATTACAGCCACCTAGATCTGATACCCAACGGATTTCGGCCCCATGGTTTACGGAGGAACTGGCCCACTCCCGTAGACAATGTAAAGTCGCCGAACGGGCGTGGAGAGCCCATTATGATACTGAGGCTAAACAGATTTACAAATCCATGATGAAATCCTATCATGACCTAATCCTACAGGGCAAGAAATGCTACTTTGCCAAAAGAATTGAGGAAGCGGCAAACTCCTGCAAGGAGATTTTCTCAATTGTTCGAGAATTTACTACCCCGCTGTACAGGATGCTCTGGCTGAGACCTGGGCCAACACCATTGCTAATTTTTTTACCACAAAAATTAGGCAAATACAGGACTCTTTTCCTCCAAGACCAACAGTTGACCCTCTGACTCTGCCGAATGAGACAGTTCATCTGTCTACCTCGGGCCCAGTTCTGCTAGACTTCCCGCCCCTTACGGTATCCTCATCCCTAGCTTTGATGAGGAACCTTAAATCTGGCTCACTGCGCGATCCTTGCCCAGCAAAATTTCTAGCGAGAATGGCAGATATTGTTAACCCCATAGCCAATCCCATACTTAACCTCTCCTTGAGTCAGGGAGCTCTGCCACACCCCTGGAAACAGGCCATGGTTATTCCTCTCCTTAAGAAGCCCAACCTGGACCCAGAAGCCCCGTCCTATTACAGACCGATCTCGCTCCTCCCAGCACTCACCAAAATCTTAGAGAAACACGTTCATAGCGTGCTCTCTAACTTCCTGGAGTCGAATGAGCTACTCCATGAGTCCCAATCGGGCTTTCGTTCGAACCTAAGCACCGAGACGGCGCTCTTGGAAGTCTCTGAGATTGTGAAGGAGGTGCTGGATGCCGGAGGCAGGGTGATGTTAGTCATGTTAGACCTGTCGGCGGCGTTCAACACCGTCCCCCATGAGGATCTCCTCACTAGGCTACATGTCATCGGTCTAGGGGGGACGGTGCGCAACTGGTTTCGTTCTTTCTTAGCCAACCGCCGACAGACGGTCTGGGTCTCATCTGGATCTGCCGAAATGCCGCCATTGGGAGTTGGAGTTCCTCAGGGCTCAGTATTGAGCCCTACTCTATTTAACATCCTCATGACCCCTCTGGCGACATTGGCGGAGTCCTATGGGGCCCGGATCGTCTCATATGCTGACGACACCCAGCTTCTTTTCACCTGCCGCAAGAGCGAAGATTTCGATGGGGAAAGGATCCGTGAGTGCCTTGGGGCTGTTTTCAACTGGTTCCAACTGAACAGCCTCAAGTGCAACTCGGATAAATCCGAGATACTTTTCTTCGGATGCCCATCGGAACCGGATTGGCATGGTTGGTGGCCTGCCGACATGTTCCCCCCAGCTCAGTCATCTAAATGGGCTAAGAACCTGGGAGTTAAAATTGACAACGAGCTCACGCTCAAATCCCAGGTGGCTACTCTGACAGGGACATGCTTCGGGATCCTCAGGATGCTTCGAAAGTTCTTTCCTCTACTTTCTGAGGAACACCGGAGGATAACTGTACAGGCACTCATAGGATCCAGATTGGACTATGCTAATGCTTTGTATCTGGGTCTGCCGGAATATCTCCTACAGCGCATGCAGGTGACCCAGAACGCTGCAGCACGAGCGATTTTTGGCCTGCATCGCCGTACTAGTGCCTCTAACCTGCTCCAATCCCTCCATTGGCTTCCTATACGGAAGAGGATAATGTTCAAGGCCATGACCCTAGCCCATAAAGCCCTGCATGCCAATGGTGCAAAATACCTCCAGAAGAGGCTGGACTTTTACCGTCCTGCACGATCTTTAAGATCGGAGTCATTGGCTCTGGCGGTGGTGCCACGTATAAAGAGGGCCCGACTAGGCGGTCGGTCCTTCAGATTCCTGGCCCCCCAGCTATGGAATTCTTTACCGCTGTCCCTGTGGGCCACATCGAATCTGCTTGCCTTTAGGAAAGGTCTAAAGACTTGGTTGTTTTCTGGTTAGTGCGCTTTCCCCTTTTTTTTTAGCTTCTGTTCTTTTTTCTGTTATGTTTTTCCAGTCTTTCTGGGTCTGGAGCACAAAGCGCCGGGACACTCCTCTGGAGTAGCCGTTGGGCTGTACAAGACTCTTATATAACATAACATAACATAACAGAACGTAGTGAGCACGGGACCCACGTCTGGGCATACCCGTCCCACAAAGGGTGAACAGCAAAACACACAAGATGATGGATGGAATGTTGCACATAGGCAAAACATTCACCCCCAGTCACAGATCTGGGTTTAATCCATCGTTATTTTGCTCACCAAGCCACCCCAGTTCAGACATGGCCATATGCAAATCAGTCTTGACCCTGTGTCTCATGGGAACAGTACAGACCGAAATGCTAAGCCATGTCTTCCCTGGACCGGAATCAAGCATCCTAGGACCAGTTTCTGGCTATCAGCCGTCTTCAGCCAGGATAGCTTGACTCCAGTGGCGTAGTGAGCACGGGACCCATGTCTGGGCATACCCTTCCCACATAGGGTGAACAGCAAAACACACAAGATGATGGACGGAATGTTGCACAACGGCAAAACATTCACCCCCAGTCACAGATCTGGGTTTAATCCATCGTTATTTTGCTCACCAAGCCACCCCAGTCCAGACATGGCCATATGCAAATCAGTCTTCACCCTGTGCCTCATGGGAACAGTCCAGACCGAACTGCCAAGCCGTGTCTTCCCTGGACCGGAATCAATTACAAGGCACTATTCTCTACATTCCTTTTATTGCACCCATTATAATGTTATGTACAAAATAGAGAACATCTAATGTTTATAATCAAACACACAATACAGTTTGTATCCTGTGTATAAGGGTCTAGAAATCATATATTTCTGAATACAGCATGTTGCTATAGATACAGCAGAATAACAATATTGTGTTCTCCATTACACAGTGACAAGTGTTTGTGGAAATGAAAGAAAAAAGTATATTTCCACAGCATCACAAACTATTACTTATATCTAGTATAACTTTGTCTTTAGATACATGAAAACCAAGTTGTCATTTATAAAATTACTAGCTTACCCGTCGCACGTTGCTGTGATCTCAGAAGAATGGAAATTCAAGGAAACTCGTTATGATAACATTAAATTTACATTGTGTCATTGTTATTGAAACTTATTCATTTTATTTTTGAAAACATTTCTAAGTGTGGCTTGAGCAGTGCGTCCTCGATTGGCTTCCAATCTTGATTCTGGTTGCTCTCCTGTTTCATTTGAGCGGGCTTGAGCAGTGCATAATTGATCGTTTTCCAATCTTGATTTTGGTTGCTCTCCTGTTTCATTCGGGCTTGAGCAGTGCATAATCGATCAGTTTCCAATCTTGATTCTCGTTGCTTGTTCGTTTGAGAAGAACGGGCTTGAGCAGTGCGTACTCGATCCGCTTCCAATCTTGATTCTCTTTGTTCGTTCGTTTGAGAATTACGGGCTTGAGCAGTTTGTATTCGAACAGCATTACAGGCTTGAGCAGTTTGTATTCGAACAGCTTCTAATCTTGCTTCCTATTGCTCGTCTGTTTCTGAAGCACGTAATGCCTTTTTCTTTCGTGCTTCTGATGTAGATTGACCAATCGATTTCCATAACTGTTGACAATGCTCACAAATTTGCTGTCTATTTCATTATTCGAAAGATTATGAGGGCCCTGGGGGGCGATTAAAAAAAAAAATTTGACAGAAACCTTTGCGAGAGTGTACTCAACAACTTCCCAAAGTTTCATGGCGATCGGATGAATGATGTAGTAATGCATAAAGGACAAACAGACAGACAGACATACTTTCGTTTTTATATATAGAGATATATTTGAGAATTAAATGATTATTGCAGATTGCGCCTAAGACTTATATTCAGGAGCACATATCAAAATAGGACAGCTTGTAAGAAACAATACCATAGAGACAATAAGTGGTCAGGCAACAAAATATACAGAGTTATCAACGTAAAAGAAATATAGAAGTTTCTGTGTATTTTCCACAATCATCCTCTAAATCAATGATATTTGATATGCACAGGAAATACATTTTTGAAAGCCACAAATAATTCATTTAATTGGTCTTTCTGAACAAATAAACTAAAGGCCTCATTTGGATGTCGGTCGAAAAGCCTCGGGTCCACTGGTCGGAGGCTTTCCTACTGACATCCCTGGTTTGACTTCCGCCCACCTAATAACGATGTAGAGGCACGAAAGTCAAACCAGCTAGTCATTCCAGTTGGCTTCCGATGGGCTCGAGGAGCCTGGCAGCCAACCAGAATCTGCAACTTAATCCCTATGGACAGGGTTTCCGCTGTTGGTATTATGATGATGGTATCAGACAGGCTTTTCATATAGGGCTTTCTGACATGAAAAGCCTGTTGGAAAGTGACTTTGGGGGCCCCTAACAGGGCCCGCTTCTCCCTGAGGCCTCCAGGGAGGTGGCAGAAACCGCCTGCAGCACAATCTCCCATAGAGAAATGGGAGTTTGTGACCACACCATGTGCAGTCGCATCATAATGCGGTATTCAAAACTGCTGACCTACAGTCGGTCGGTTCCCACACTGAAAAGGTGTTGCGTGGACTCAAATCCGCCTGACATCGTAATTAGGGCCTTAGTGTTCTTTATGATCATAAGGCATGAATGCATATAAAAACCGGAGAGCATGTTGAATGAAACCGTAGTAAAAACAAGCATTTGCAGTGCAATCTGTCTCACATTTGTGAAAGTTAAAGCTCTTGGCATTGAAAATGACAATGTTTTTTACTTTTTTTTTGTATGCAGTGGAGTGAGGATATTTGCAAGGCGCTATTCCCATTTGTATGACCTCGAAGTGCTGGAGAACCAGAAAATGGGAAATAGGTTATGAGGGAAGGGAGACAGAAGCACTATGCTGGCTGAAATGAAAAAAATCAGTAACAACATCCTGGAAAAAGCAAACACTCATAGGGAATGCAACATTAAGTAAAGCATGTGAAATGTACATGGTTACCTTAATGCTTTTACATTTATTATTCAGAAATCAATGAGTGTTTTTGCCTGAAAAGTTAAGGACATGACTACTGGGTCTGGATGCTTATATCCTTACAAATCATAAGCAGTATGGTTGAAAAAGAAGACATCCCTGACCACAGACCTGCGGTACACATTTTATACACTAAAATAAGGAAAGGAGATGATAAGGATCACAGTAAACATTTTCCATTTAATGCATCAACCAGGTATTGCAGTACCTCCAGGAATGGTGTACAATGTTGTTCAAAGAAAGACTAAATAAAGAAAGTAGCGGTTCACTGGCAAACTCTATAAAATGGCGCTAATGTGTGTGGTTGTGAATAAACCCAATCTGCCCATTTTGCGACCACTCTGTTTTGCTTTATTTTTCTTTTCTCGTATTTTGAACCCTTTTTTTCTCTCCATCCTGGGGTTGCTCTTTGGAATAGAAAAATGTCAGAAAAAGACAACATTTGCAGCTAAAGTGTTTCTTTCTTTTTGGGTCCATTTCACAAGGGAACAAATAAAGGAAAGGAGAGGATGGAGAGGGTAAGCAATGGTTTTAGGCAAGTGAGGAGGAGCGAGACAAAGACAGAAAAAGAGGGAATGAGAAGAAGAGGAAGAGGAAGAAAGAGAGGGGGGCAGCTGCCAGCGGTAGAGCAGAAGTGAACACTGTAGGGAGGGGCCGGTGTGAGATGAGTGTGGTGAGGGGGAGTGGTTCATCATATTCAGAAGGGGTCCCCTACACAGTGGCGAGGAAGATAAATCCATGCGATCAGTTGGATTTATTACGAGCGGACCAAAGACGAGCAGAGGAGAAAACTTAAACATTTTCCACTGTACGCATCAACCAGGCATTGCAGTACCTCCAGGAATGGTGCACTTCCCAAATCATGGAAAACAATGTTGTACAAAGAAAGGCAACAAAATGAAAGTAGCACTTCACTGGCAAACTCTGTGAAGTGGCACTAATGTGTGTGTTTATGAATAAAACCAATCTTGCCACTTTGCAACGACTCTGTCTTGTTTATTTTATGTTTTTTTCCTCCGTATTATGAATTTTTTTCTCTCCATGCCAAGGCTGTACTTTGGAATAGAAAAATGTCAGAAAAAGACACTTGCACCCAAAGTGTTTTTTCTTTTTTGGCTCTATTTCACAGGGGAACAAGGAAAGAGAGAGTAAGTTATGTTTTCAGCAAATGAGGAGGAGCGAGACAGAAAGAGAGGGAATTAGAGGAAGAGGAAGAATGAGGGGGGAGCTGCCAGCGGCAAAGCTGGACGTGAGCCCTGTAGGGTGGTGGGTGGTGTGAGATGAGTGTGGTGAGGTGATGGGGTTCATCATATTCAGAACAGAGTCCCTACACTGTGGTGAGGCATATAAATTCATGCAATTAGTTAGATTTATTGTGAGCGGACCAAAGATGAGCCGAGGAGCAAACGTAAAGGTTTTCCACTGTTCGCATCAACCAGGTATTGCAGTAACTCCAGGATTGGTGCACTTCCCCACCCAGGGAAAACAACGTTGTTCAAAAAAAGATGAAAAAACAAATGTAACACTTCACTAGCAAACTCTGTATAGTGGAGCTATTGTGTGTGGTTGTGAATAAAACCAATCTGGCCACTTTGCGACCACAATGTCTTGCTTTTTAATTTTTTTAAAAATATTTTGGACCTTTTTTATCTCTCCCTCCTGAGGCTGCACTTTGTGGATCCATTTCACTGGGGAACAAATAAAGGTAAGGGGAGGAAAGATAGAGACAGAAAGAGAGGGAATGGAGGAATAGAAAGAAAGAGAAAGCAAGGGGGACAGCTGCCAGCAGCATAGCAAGTCAAGTCAAGTCAAGTGCCAAGCAGGAGACGTGAACACTGTAGGGAGATGAGCGGTGTTAGATGAGTTTGGTGAAGGGTGTGTATGGTACATCCTAATCAGAAGGGGGGCCCTACACCATGGTAAGGCAGATTAATCCATGCAACCGGTTAGATATATTGTGAGTTGACCAAAGACGAGCCAAGGAGCAAATTAATGCTGTCAGCAAGGCATGTAATCGTGTTACCGTCTAAAACATGAAGTGCAGAATCCGTGAAACGCGTGCTGTGCTTATAAACGAGCTGAGGAGCAAACCTAATGTTGTCAGCTAAACACGGAATCACGTTACCGTCCAAAACATGATGTGCGGCGTTTATCAAACATGTGTTGTGATAATACATAAGCTGAGGGAAAGCAAAAAAAAGCGCTCAAGAATGAACATACATAAAAAAAGAGTAAGACCACATGTAACGGGCAGTCAGCTGGGAGGATCACAAAGACCAAAAGGCGGGACTAATTAAGTATATCCACTAAACAAAAGCAGGCATTTAGGAAGGGCACTAATAGGAGCCATTAGAAAAGATGGGATGTTCTTTAAGCACATATTCTGGATGCCTTGGAGAGCAGCCCATGTGCTGCCTTGACTCAACCTAAAAAACTGCATATGTAGGAACTTTGTAAATTGTTCCTTTAACTAAATGGCAATTATTGATGTAGGACAGGTAGTATGCTAGGTTGAGTTTTTCCCAAACACAGAATTATTCATTAAATGATTCTTTCTACTTGCAATAGTGCCAATAATGAGAATGTCCAAATAAGCATGCATATATGACTGCTCATTTGTTATAACCATAGAGATCAAACAATGCTATGAGGTATTATCTTCCTGCTTCAGCACCTCATTTTGATGACAGACACATGGACCAATTGAAACAAACATAGGACTGTAAACATGTGAGGTCAACGTTTGCCAAATGTACAGTACCAATAATCATGAGAGAGCTATATGGTATACTTGTGATTAAAAGACAGACTTTGCGGTTTAATTGAAAGTGTTATACATGGAGATACATAGCATTATTTATCATGTTTATTCACTAAGGACGTCCCTGGTGCTACATGGGTATGTTTATAGGCTCCTGGGACTACACTCCTGAAAAAGTTTATACATATCATACAGATCATATGAGTTGGATTGCAACAACTTGAAAATACATTTTTATTTCAAATATGGAGTGAGCAATTAAAATAAATATTCACCTGAAATTTTGATAAATCAAACGAAGGAGTAAAATAAGTCAAGTGAAATGAATAAAAAATTAATTTAGAAATGTTGTTTTTGCAGCTATGTAACAGACACTTGAGAGTGCATGGTGCATACCCAAACCTCTTAAAGGAGCTCCGTCTGTAATTAATTTGAACAGACACATAACTGCATGAGTGCTACATAATTGTACCAATGCAATTACATAGCATAACTTAAAACGTAGGGGTATATTCACAAGAAAATAGTGAAGTGCAGTGCTGCAAATTTTGCAGTGCCACGTTGCATCCTTTCAAAGACGCTTGGATGCTCTGTATTCACAAGGATACGGCACACCCCTGTGTTTACCCTTGCGCTGTGGATAAAAATAGCTACCTTCCCCCAGCAAAGACTCCCTTGAACCATAGTGCCAGGGTGCCTGCATTGCAGAGAATCATTCTTGCAACATAGGCACCATTGCACCATGGTGCAAGGGTGTCTGTGTTGCAGGGAATTATTGTTTATGTGCAGAAAGGGACACCTTCCTGCACATAAACAATCTTTATAGGCAATTTGATCTTTCTATGTGTGCTGCAGAATGCGGCACACATAGAAGAGCAAAAAAACCAAGGAGAAATCAATGTATTTCTCCTCGTTGTGCCAATCTAACGCCGGCTTCTGCACGGCGGTAGTTTTTGGCGTTGCCTCAGATTTACTGATAATTTAAAATCTGGGGCAGCGTCAGAAAGCAATGGGTGTTGCAGTGGAAGGCCCACAGCAACACCTATTGCAGGCCCCTTTCACGCAGATACCTGAGTGAATGGGTAACCATATTTATAAGCAGCGTTAATCCATGCAAAGTGGCTTAAAGCTTAATGCTGCTTTGTAAATATGGTGCAGGGCATTGCCTCACCGGAACGCCAACAGTGACATTCTGGTGGTGCAATCCCCTTGTAAATATGCCCCTTGGATTTTAAATAATACAATAAACAGGAGAGTGCTCATCAGGTTGATCTAAATCAAACATAGGTGGCTATTCACAAACCTCATTATGTAGTAGAATTTCTACTTATGCCTCTCCTATACAGTGCCTAGTGTTCGAACCCATGGGTATACTTTTTAATATTGTGTTGGGGGCAGGAGGAATTCTTGCTACTAAATAGGAGGGGAATCGGGACAAATAAGGGGTTAAAGGAGGGCTAGGGTGGAGATTAGGGAGAGATGTCAACTTACTCACAAAAGAGTGAGCCTATACTATTCACAAACAATACATCTAATATTTACTTAGCCAAAAAGGGACCCAAACAGTATTAAAGTGTTCCAGCTCAGAACTGGGCTAATTCTAGCACCACACATGGCCAACCACTGATATTGCAATCTCCCTCCATTTAAAATAATAAAGTTTAGGGCTTAAAATTAAACTGCATAGGAAATAATGTTAACGTAAATCAATGTATTTAAATTATTACACATATCCAAATAAATATAATGTAATGTTAAAATATATAAAAATATTACAAATGATTTAACTATTTTTCCATTTTAAAATTAATGCAACTCAAAAGTTAATGACATTTACTTAATTAACTTTTAGATAGTTGTATACAGTGTTTTAAATAATTATGAATGCATAATTAATACTACTTTTTTCATGTTTGAATTTTTATATATAAGCCACCATTTTATTCATTTAATTTATTTAAAACAATTCTATTTATAAATATATTCAATATTGCTGTACTTGTTACAGTAGTTAAACTTTTAAAATAAATAAATAGAAAATAATTTGATTGACATTTATTCAAAGCATAGTTGCGCAAACTTTTTTATAAGTTTAATAAGCGTATTTACTTCTCCAAATACAATACTATGGGGAGACTCCGCATTCGGGAGGACATCTCTCTATGGTAAAGTATAGGGAAAAATAAATACATTTATGACACTATCCTTTTTTTTTTTACAGAATTTAAATTTGTTTATTGAGATTTTAGCAAACACAGGTTACATTCTGCGGGCAAACCATACAGTACACATCTTGTTAAGTCAAAGCATATGCAAGTTACAATTGCACATCTAAGTGTTTTACCACTGTCATAACCCATCTTCGTGTAGAGTGCCCAGAATAACAAGAAAAGAAACCAACAAAAACAACCAATACAAAGGAACAACAAAGCAGTACTTTGCAGTGCAAACATTATACATGAGGTCCTTGATACCGACCATTATTTAGCATCTTAGTGAGTTACTCCATGCAATCTAGTGATACATTCATAGAAAGAGGGGGTCAATTACACACGAGGGTTCTGTAGCATAAAGCACGTGTACGGGGCCCAAAAGTCTTCAGGCCGAGAGGCCTCCGGGAGTTCTTCTGCATATTGTAAAGTGGCAGGTGAGGCCTACCACGTGGCACGGAGGTGCCGGCAAAGGAGGGACACTGACACCAGTTGAGGGTTAGCCGGAAAGACCCCGAGCGGCCTTCCGCATGTTTATTTATACCCCGGCGCGAGCCCGCCCCGGGGTTGTGCATGCGTGCGTGGGGGAAAAAGATACATTGTAGTGGAGAGCCCGAGTGGCTCTCTACATCCCTCCTTTGTTTTAGTTCTTTCTGCTCCCAGACACTCGAACCACAGTTCACGGAGATGTCCATGCAAAGTCTCTCAGCCGTTGGCTGGGCATCGGATTGGGCCTCAGGCTGTAGCGACGACTCCGGATCCCTGATGGTTCGACAACCCCGGCCGGGGTTGCCCTCGGATCATCGCTCGATTCTGATGCCCTTGGCTGACTCCGCTCGGCGCCGAGGCCGGGTGGCATTGGCCTCGGTTGACTCTCTCCGCGTGTCGGTCCTGGCAGAGAACACGGGGACCTGGGACAGCTTGCGTCTTCCAGCACCAGCTCTTCCGCTTCCATTTCTTCCGCTCGCTGGTGCCCAACGGCTGCGTCAGTTGCCTTCCTGAAGCATGATATGTTTCGTGTCACCGTTTGTCCGTTTCTCTTAGCTGTGACCATTGTCCCTTGAACCCTTTCTACTCTCCACACTTCGGGCTCAAACGGTGTTCGAAACTTCCATCCTGGATAGCGATCCTTGACGACCACTGCATCCCCTTCTTTGATGTCCGATTCTTTGGCGCGGCGATGTAGGCTTGCTTGGCGTTGGTGACCTGTCTCCTTGCCTGGGTGGCATCGGCATCTCTCTCCGTCGGCACCCACGCACTCACAGTGGGTATGCTATCTCTGGGGGCCCGCTTGAACAGTACGTGAGCTGGGGCGCACTTTGTCATCGAGTGCGGTGTTTGCCGATAGGCTCCTAGAAACTGATCCAGGGCCATCTCCAGATCTTCCCCATTGTCCACCGCTATCCGAAGGGCTCTGTTTATTGTCCGCATCAGCCTCTCCACTTCTCCGTTGGCTTGAGGCCACAGCGGGGTGATCTTTCTATGCTTGATTCGGAGGGATTCCAGGTATGATTGGAATTCTCGCCCTTGAAAGGGGGGTCCGTTGTCGGACTTGATTTCCTCGGGAAGTCCCATTGTGGCGAACACGCGGTTTAGCACCTTTCTGACGTGTGGGAAAGCTGTGGATGCGATGACTTCCACGATGGGGAATTTCGAGAAGGAATCCACCAGCACCAACATGTGCCTTCCGTCCGGGAAGCTGCCAAAGTCAATACTGAGTTGGGTCCAGGGAGCCCGAGGCGCATCTTCCGTGATTACCGGTGCTGGAATGGGTTCGCCCCCGGTGATCGTGCATGCGTGGCAGGACCGTATCATTGCCTCCACGTGGCTGTCCATCGCTGGAAACCACACCTTGCTCCGTAGGCGCGCCTTCGTCTTAGCCATGCCTTGGTGTCCCACGTGTGCCAGGCTTAACGCTCGTTGTTGAAGGCTTTCTGGCATGACGAGGAGGTGTCCTCGCAGGATCACTCCCTCCTCTCCCACACTGAGTTCACTGCGTATGTGCCATAGCTGCTGTCTAGCATGGCTGACTTCCGGACGGAGGCTAGCGGCGCCATCGAGGAAGCGGGCCCATTGATTTTCCTCGAGGGCTCAACGGACTTTCGTGAGGGTCTCATCTTCAGCTGTGGCGTCTCCGATCTCCTTGAGGGTCATGTTGTCTGGACACGCGGCCTGCGAGACCATGTGCACGATCTCCTCCACTTCCTCTCCGTCCTCGGTGGGTGGCAGTTGTGAGGTGACGTCCGGGTGCCGTGACCGGTAGTCAGCGGGGTTGTGAGCCCCAGGCCGGAACACAACTTTGAATCGGTAGCCCTGTAGCTGAACGGCCCACCGTTCGATCCGTGGGGGAGCCAATCTTGAGGTCCCAGCGAAGAGGGGTAGGAGAGGCTTGTGGTCCGTGACCACGGTGAATTCCTGTCCACAGAGGTAGAGATGAAAATGCTGGCAGGCCCATTTGATGGCCAGGGCCTCCCTCTCTATCTGTGCGTATCTGGTCTCTGTGTCTGTCAGTGCCTTGCTGGCATAGGCGACTGGTCTCCATTCTTCCGGACCATACTCTTGCAAGAGAACGGCTCCTAGTCCCACAGGACTGGCGTCCACAATCAGTTCGGTTCTTCTCCTTGGCTGGAAGTAGGCCATAGTGGTGTTGTCCAGAAGACCAGCCTTGACGTTCTGGAATGCTTTGTTTGCGGCCGCGGTCCAGTCCCATTTCTGATCAGCTCTGGTGAGAGCCCGGAGGGGTTCCGCGATGGCAGCCAGGTTCGGAATGAACCGGCCGCAGTACGTGGCCATGCCCAAGAAACTGCGCACTTCAGTTGGGTTTCGAGGCGTGCTGGCCGCTTTGATCGCCTCCGCTTTCTTTGGGTCCACTTTGAGGCCTTCCCTGGTGAACGTGTATCCGAAGAAGTCCACCGATTCTTGGTAGAAAGCACATTTGGCTCGGTGTAAGGTCAGCCCGCTGTCAGCAAGCCTCTGTAGGGTCGCCCTCAGGTTGGTGTGATGTTCTTCGAGGGTTGAAGAATACACTAGAATATCATCACTCAGGTTGATTACACCCGTCAGTCCTGACAGCACCTCACGAATGGCGTTTTGAAAGACCTCGGCTGCCGATGACACGCCGAAGCTGAGCCGGGTGTAGCGACGCAGCCCTACGTGCGTCGAAAAGGTGGTGATGTATCTGCTGGCTGGCTCCAACTCTAGCTGGTGGTAACCTGAGTTGAGGTCCAGCTTCGAAAACCACTTCGCCCCGTTGAGGTCAGCTATGATATCATCCATGGTGGGGGTGATATGCCTCTCGCGCTTGACGGCGGTGTTCGGGAGTCTCATATCCACGCATAAGCGAATGGCTCCTGGCTGCTTCGGCTTGGGGGCGACGACCAACGGGGAGACCCAGGGTGTCGGTCCCGACACCTTCTCGATCACCCCCAGCTCTTCGAGCTTCCGCAGCTCCTCTTCTACTTGTGGCCGGAGATTGAAAGGTACCCGCCTATGCCTGAGTGCGACGGGCCTGACTGTAGTGTCTATGTGGAGTTTGAACCCCCGTCCCTTGAGTTTGCCGAGGCCTTTGAACAGCTCGGGGAAGTCTTTTAGCATGAAATCCGCGTGTGCTTGGTGCACCTGGTTGGCGAAGAATACCAGGCCGAGATCTTCCGCGGTGTGGCAACTCAGGAGGGTGCCTTTCTTGCCTTCTGTGATGTGGAACTTGGTCTCCGTAGAGTATTCCCCGTTGACTACGGTGGTTTGGATTACCCCTCGAAGAGGTAGCGGTTCCGTACTTCCATAAGTGTATATTCTTGCCATAGACGGTGCCAGTATCGGCTTCGGGGACATTTTGTCATATTGATCCGAGTCCATGACGTTGACGGACGCTCCGGTATCTATCAGCGCGTTGACGTTCGTCCCGTCAACGGTGATGGAGCACATGGGCGGTGGCCTTCGTTTCGTAGATGCTCGGCTAACATAGGAGATGACGTATACTTCGTCATCTTCATCGTCCTCGTACCTGGGCCGTCGGTCCTGTGCCTCGGTATCCGGCGGGGGTCGCTCCTGATCGAGTGATAGCTGTTGGATCCGCTGCGTCACCGCACGGGCACGTGGGCCTGCTGATTTGAATTTGCCTCCCCGGCAAACAGCGGCAAAATGGTTGAGGCGCCCGCACTTGAGGCATGTCTTGCCTCTGGCGCTGCACGTGGCGGTGGCAGGGTGATCTTCTCCGCAGTACCCGCAGCGGTTGCTCCGTGGAGGGCCTTGTCGCTGCCTCACTGGCGGGAATCGCCTGTGAATTGTGTCCACTCGCTCTTCCTTGATGGTCGGGGTTCGCGCCGTCGTCGGAGTAATGACTGGGGTGCGCAACGCCACCTCCATCTCTTCAGCTCTGGCATCGGACAGTTCATGTGATCTGGCCAGGATGAGTATCTCATCGAGCGATATTCCTGGTTGCCTGAGGATTAATTTTCTTAGCAGCTTCGACTTGCATCCGACGATGATTTGATCCCTGATTTCTTCCCTGGGGTCGGTGAACGGGCACGTGCTCGCAAGTCGACGGAGTCGAGCATAGTACATGTCGACGGATTCGGACTCAGTTTGCCAGGCACGCTTGAACTTGAACTTTTCGAAGTCATTGTTTAGCTGTGGGTCGAAATGGCCGTTTAGGGCCGCGACAGCGGCATCGTAGTCATCCTCGGGTCCGGTATTGGGGAGCGATTCGAACAAGTCGTAGATTTCTTGTCCCCCATAGAGGATGAGCAGTGATCTCTTTACCGTCCCATCTGTTTCTCTGGTTCCCTTGAAATATAGATTGAGGCGTCCGACCCACGCTCTCCATCGGAGCGCGGCCGTTCCTGGGTCTGACGTTTCGCTGAACGGCGGGATGGGCGCTGCGCCGGCATGCAGGTGGGCAGGCTGTGCAGGAGTAGTGGGTCCAGCTGGGGCTTGGTTTCCTTGTGGGAGGATTGCAGGTGGCGGTGGCTGAGCAACTCCGTCTTGAGCCGCTCCTGCGTCTAGACTCATGGTGAGGCTCTGTGTGAGGAGGTTTGGTGCTTTCCGGGGTCGTGACTGTGCTTAAGGTAGGGCGCCAGGGGTTTGTCGTCTGCTGGTACACTGTGCTGCTGCGTGTGCCCCCTGTGTTTCCTCCTATCTCGCAGTGCACTGCCTCTTATCCTTAATCTTCTCTTTCCCCCAATGTCGTATTTGTATCGTGTTTCCCAGTTCTCCTTTTGCTTTTTCGGGTAGAGCGGGGCCCGAATTGCCTTTGCCAATGTTTGATGGAGCTGCGCGTGCAGCGCGGGCCAGAGGAACGAGAGCAGAGTACAGCGCGGAGCCCCGCGCACACACGCAGCAGAGGCGTCGCTCGAAGGCCGTCTGGAGAGAGGCGGGCCTGCTCCGGGCCGCAGTCACGTGGTCCCGCAGGTGCACTTTCTTCTCGCCGGCCGGCGAGACGAGGGGAGCGCGGTGAGCGCGCAGGCGGGGCAGAAGGAACACTCACCCGCAGGAAGTAGAAGCCGTCTCTCAGCACCGCGAGTCCCGCCAGCTGAAGGCGCACCCTCACGGGTGACGCGTGGGCGGGTCTCGGGCCACGGGGGCACAGCGCACAGGAGCGGGTGGGCACCGCTGCAGAACACCCGCAGAGGAGCGTGCAGGAGGCGGCGGGCACGCGTGGCAAACGACCGCCTTCGTCGCCAGTGTAAAGTGGCAGGTGAGGCCTACCACGTGGCACGGAGGTGCCGGCAAAGGAGGGACACTGACACCAGTTGAGGGTTAGCCGGAAAGACCCTGAGCGGTCTTCCGCATGTTTATTTATACCCCGGCGCGAGCCCGCCCCGGGGTTGTGCGTGCGTGCGTGGGGGAAAAAGATACATTGTAGTGGAGAGCCCGAGTGGCTCTCTACACATATGTGGCTAATTGTTCTATACAATAAGTAATCTCTTTCAACCACTGCAACACTTTTGGTGCAAGCTTCCCTCCCTAGTGCTTAGCAACCAATTGTTTCACCAGTATGGCAGTGACAGCAACTATGCGCCTATTACAAGGCTTTAATTTTTTCACCAGCCCCAGTAGCCAAATCTCAGGCGAGCAAGCCACCACCTCACCTACAGTCGCCGTGAGTGTGTAAGTCACATCTACCCAGAATCCATGAACCGGGTCGCATGTCCAAGCCAAATGCACAATGTCTGCTCCATCCAACCCGCATCTGACACAGCCGGCATCCTCCCGCAAGCCATATCTCCGCAGCCTCTATGGTGTATAATACATTTGGTGCAGAAATTTAAAATGAATCATGCAGAGATTGCAATTTGCCGTCAGACGGCCCGTTAGCGCAAAGCATTCCACCCAATCCTCCCAGGGTGGCCAAGCTTCTCATTCCATTTATCCAAAGAGTGAGAGCCCCGCGCCTCCGCCTCCTCTGCGGAGCCATGTACAGCCTAGTGGAGAGGCCCTTCGGTTCCATTAGGGATATCGCTACTTGCAAGACCTTCAACATTCTCGGCTCCTCTGGAAAACATGGATCGAGCAATTCAACAGCCATGCGCAGCCTTGTATGAGCAAACCTCTGCATCACAGACTGCTGAGCCCCAGCCGTAAAGATGTCAAAGGAGATAAACCTCCATCAGTGTACATTTCCCCCATTGTGGTAATACCCGCCTCCGATAATATGCTTAGGGGCCCCCCTTCATGGGTCACGAGCTGTCTGGGTGTGCCTTGAGTGGCATTGACGGTGCAGATATGTGATGTAAGCCCGCATGTTTACCCAGAGCCCTCCATGCACTGACAGTTCATGCAACAGTGTCAAAGTCCCTCTCATCCCTTAAAATCTTACCATATCTGTCAGTGGGGTTGGGTGCACAGCATCTGCCTCTACTGCTAGGTGTGGGAGATAGCACTGAGGACCAGTAATATGCAAATTGGGCTTGTGTACATAGGTAGTATAGACACATGTCCGGGGCTTCAAAGTTCTCCCAGTCAAACGGAAACACTAGCTTTTCCCAGCTGCATCTTGGTGTTTTTCCAGCCCACACCATCTGTTACAAGCAAGGCTGTATGGCCTGGAAAGTGTCCCTGTTAAGCTTCAAAGGTATGTTTACAAACATATAAAAGTTTAGGGAGAATAGTCATTTTAGTTACAGCTATTCTATCGTCATCAACAAGAAGAGCCGAGTCCAGTGAGTTACTTGCTCGTTTAGTTTGGTAAACACCCAGAAATAGTTCATGGTGATCTCGGTATCAGGGTTCCGGGATACCCAAACATCCAACTATCGCACTGGATCATGTGACCTGCTGAGCGGGAATTCCAGCGCCATGTGTTCAGTACAGTTTATGAGTGGGAACACTGTGGATTTGCTCCAATTAATGCCAAGACTAGAGAATCCTTCAAAGCACACGTGTTCTCTCAAAAGAGGAGCCAAGTTTAGTGCAGGATCTTTGCCATACAGCATCATGTCATTCGCATGTAAGGAAATAGCTAGGAGCCTCTGTCGGAAACCCAGTGCCGCCGCAGCGTGTCGCTGCCGGATCTCACCAGATAAGGCCTCCAAAGCCAACGAAAAAAATAACAATGGGGATAGCGGGTATCCCTGCCTAGTGCCCCTATGAATTGCTGTGGGATCTGAAACCACCCCATTTACTCGTATGCTAACCACTGGTCCATTATATAGAAGCGGCACCCATTTTAGGAAGAATGGTGGGATACCCATCTGCTTTAGCACCACAAACATGTTATCTCATCTTAGGGAATTGAATGCCTTGGCAGTGTCAAATAGCATGACCGCCTCCGGAAACTGAGTTCAACTGGTCTAGAACAGCAAAAATAGTGCATAGTTTATGAGTGGTGGATTGTTTGGTACAAACCCAGATTGATTCAGCAATACCAGCTTGGGGACCAGAGGCAGTAACCTATTGGCGATTATTTTTGCAGAAATGTTGGTATCTATGTTAATCCTAGAAAGGGGTCGGTATGACTGGCATCTGTTGGCTACTTTGTCAGGCTTTAATAGTGTGACAATTAGGGCCTCCCAAAGAGAGGGAGGGAGGATACCCATCTCATACACTTCAGCATACACCTTTAACAGTCAAGGGTCTAGTAAGTCCACATAGGCCTTATGCCTTGTAAGCCATCTAACCCCGCCGATTTACCATTGGGAAGTGTCATTATAGCCGCCCTAGCAACCTCCACTGTATCATGCTGTGTGAGGTATTCACGCTGGCCAAGCAATAGCCATCCCAGCGCAATATCTTCTAAATAGTGTATCAGATCTTGTTCTTCCATCGGTGATACAGGCCCATACAATTCAGGAAAAATCTGCAGGAACACCTCACTGATGCCCGAGATACTATACTGTGCAATGGAGTCTTTATCTAACATTTCTACTATATGCTCTTGGCTGGTGGGCGAACAAAGTTTACCAACTAGAGCTCGGCCAAATTTTCCCCCTTCACCACATTGCCTCGCTATCCACCTCCTAGACCTATGCTGGGGCTCTTGTTCGGCAGTTTCATCATACTCAGAGACTAAATCCCTAAGCTGGGCCAGTAGCGCAGAATTTACCAAGCATGCATACTCACATTCCAGCTCACATATCTTACCATCTAGCATACTCAGCCTGGATCTTAGCAACTTTAAGACTCCAGCCTGGGCCCCCTTGCATTACCCCCGGATTGCAAGTTTGAAGGCCTCCCACACTATACCAGACCCTTCGACCATGCCCTCATTCTCAGAGAAAGAATGAGTGATAGCCTCCCCAATTTTAACGTGGAACATCTGATATAGCAGTTCAGTAGAATGAAGGCGCCATTGGAAAGCCAGCTCTGAAACAGATGGCACCAGAAGTTCCAGCACCACAGGGGAGTGATCAGATAGTGTCTTAGCAAGATGGCGGACTGACGTGACCCAGGCACTAACTTCCCTGTATATCAGCCCTGACGTGACCCAGGCACTAACTTCCCTGTATATCATCCAGTAGTCCAATCTGGACCACGAGCTGTGTACAGTGGACCCAAATGTACCCTCCCTAGTCATCTGGTGGCGGCTACGCCAGACATCCACAAGCCCCTCCGTCTCCATTATCTCACTAATTATTTGTGCTGCATGTTTGCCGTGCCATGCGGTGTTTGCAGACCTCTCTATATGCGGGTCCAAATGTACATTCAGATCCCCACTCCATATCACTGCTGCAGGGGTTATTGCAGCAATACGCCTCCAAACATCATTATAAAACGCGGGATGCGATCATCCACATTTGGGCCATATACATTTACAAATAGCAGACGTGTGTCTCCCAAACGGCCCTGCAGGAGAATCACCCTCCCCTGATCATGCATCTCAGAGATAGTCAATACAAATGGAGTACCCCGCTTGATCAATATCATTACCCTCCTCGAATATGCTGAATATGGCGATGCAACCTTGATCCCGGCCCAGCGTGTGCCCACCTTCTGCTCCGTGTGCTTAGTGAGGTGTGCCTCCTGCAAAAAGGTGACTTGAAAATCATTCCGATCTAAATACGCTAGAACGTTGCGAATCTTTTTGGGGTTATTCAGAACCCGCACATTCCATGTCAACAACTTAATGGACCCACCAAGACTATGATGTGTTATCCGTAACCAGCTATTCCAAAATTGACCTACCATCATTACCTTGTAACACATTAAGTCTGATGGCTCATGTATTATGCATTGCAACTGCATTAGAACATAAACAGAGGACCCACGCCCCCTCCCACTTCAGCACCCACAACTTGCCAAAGCCATCCCAGAAACAGAAAAATAAAACCCATTTCAAAAACATAGAGCAAAAATAGGTTTGGCGTACACCCATGTGGGGACACCAGAGTGCAATCAGCCTCCCAGATGTGGAGGGAGGTGGCCAAACTACATAGCGATTATGCTCATCAACAAAATACATCGTGCACAGGAGAGCTATAATACACCCAGCAGGTGTTGAATGCAAAGTACAACACTTTTGTAATCCGGTATCATTAGTTGTCAGGAATCGAACAAAGTGGGCTATGTTTCAGCCACCCAACCATAAGAGCCCCATGCCACAAGCAGGACACAATTTGTGATAGATGCCTGCCGTGACTGGTGGGAACAGAAGCAAGTTCAAAGTCCTTCCTCTCGTCTGGAGAACCTGACGTCCCTCATCTGTTCCATTTTAGAGACTTGGCATAGTCCAAAGCTAATTTGGAGTTAGTGATTATTTTGGCTCTTCCCGCATTGCCAATGTGCAGGCGAGTCGGATCCAGCATGGCATACAGAACATTCTCTGCCACTAGAAATTTCTTGACGGGTTGGAATTCCCTCCTGGCCGCTTGGACCGTCGCAGTAAAGTCTGGGTAAAAAGATAAACTATTGCCCTGATAAGTGATGGTTACTTTCTCATGGGACAAACTCAATACCGAAACTCGATCCCTGTAATTGAGAAGTCAGGCCAGGATTGGCCTTGGCGGCGCCCCAAGGGGTGGTCGTGCCACCTGGGTTATATGTGCCCGCTCAACGATCAGCATTGCAGAGAGGTCCTCGGGGCCAAATATCGCCTTAAGCATGTCCTCAACATATCACTCAAGCCGCCCAGTATTTGCAGTTTCCGTCAGGCCGGTTATTCACAGGTTGTTGCGCCGAGACCTGACCTTCATTTCTTCATTTTTCGCTTGAATCACTGCAAGCACTTTTTCCATGTCAAGGGTTTTTGATGTCACACTTTGTACATTGTCCTCCACATCAGATATGCGCTTCTCCGCTTCCCCCAGCCTGTCCCCCTGCTTGTCCAGTTTTACAGACATGTGGTCAATTGTAAGATTTAGGGCATACCTTTTACAATCTATGGATTGCAGGCTCCCCTGCATGGCGAGAAGTGTGGCCTCCAATGTCGAGAAGCTCTCCGAGGAAGCATCAAGCTCAGAGTCCGAGGAAGCCTTCTGCTGAGCCGTGCCTGACTTCTATGCCTCAAAGGTGAGACTGGGCTGGTTTTTGTCCGTTTTACCCATTATATGGCCAAATGCACACCATCGCTGATTCTGACAATGCACGTCTCAGTCATAAGGCCACACCACGCAGTCCAACAGGTAAGTGGTTCTAGGAGTTCAGCGAGACAGCATGTGCATGGTATTCTGTGAGTTTGTGCACCTCTTTTCACCCATGCCTGATCTCAACCTGGCCTCTGTCACAGGTTAGCTGCAGTATTCCCAGGGGGGACTTCCCCACCGGTGCCGCATGTGAGTTAGGGATCTTTCCAGAAGGAGGTGGAAGTTGCCAAGTGCGGCCTACGCAGCAAGACTCAGGCCGCAGATTCAGAAAATACCATGCGGGCCCCGTCAGTAGCAAGCACACTGTGCCCCTTTTGATCTATAATGCCAACGTTCAACCCCTTGAAGCAGATAGCTGCTGAGTGAGAAGCAATGCTGTTTAGCCCGCGTTGTCGCCAGGGCCCTCTCACAACACCGTACCGGGCAATGGTCAATACTTTAGGGTCCCAGCCATTGATGAGGGGCGCTGGCCTCGCAGCAAGTTCTGTGGCCTACCCAGCCGCTCACAGCATGTCAGGCCTGCTCAGTTACACAACCCAGGCCACGCTCACTTATCTGGTGCCCCCAAGGTCCGGGGCCTATCGGTTATTTTGCCGTCTGCCGCATCCTTCAGCCGCCAGCGAAGAGGATCACAGAGGCCTGCAGCCACCACTGCTGATGTGAAGATGTGCACCGCCCACTCAGCCACATCCACCCCGAACACTCGGCTCACTTCAGTCACCGGATCTGAGGGCCGACCTCCTGGGCACCACCACAGAATCACCAGCTCAGGTCACAGTAATGTCCACATGCAGAACGCTCGAGCCAGGCCTCCGGTATCTTAGCGCACCGCCATGTTGTTATCCAGGTAGTAGCAGGAGCAAGTGGAAACCACGGCTTCCCAGCCAGATTCACAGCTCAGCGCCTCTCCTGTGACTCTCTCTGGGTCGTGGTAACGTCCCCCACAGTTATGGGGCAACAGATGTCAGGATTAGAGCAGGGCTTTGGGTGGATAATGCGTTTGGCCAGCTGAGCTGCACTAAAGCAAAGGCATCTTGCCGTGTGCCCTCTAGCGCCCCACATACGTTTATGACACTATGACAAAAAGGTTTTTGTGATAATTTTATTTGAAATATTAATTGTAGATCTAGATAAAAAAAATATAGAAGAACTCTACAACAAAAAGGCTATTTAATGAGTGAAACGTGGAGAAATGTGTTTTTCAACAGCTTACCTATTGTTCCTTGCAATCAAATGTGTGATATGTATATTACAAAGACTACAACAATTGTAACACACCTAGTAAGGAATTGAGTGATTGTTTTGAACTCTACCATCCCTCTCCAGATGAAACTCTTTTCAACAATAAGCTATTGCATCTAAACTGACTGCATATGAAAGGGGCACATGCAACAAACCTCTATCCTACCTTCGGAAGCCACCACCGGCCCGGAGGATGCGGGAAAACCGCTGCGGACTGAAAAAAGACCCCTCGCCAGATTAGGATGGCTGGGGGATCTTTTTACCGTCCGCAGCTTTTCCGTTGCGGTCGCCTCCCGTCCGCGGCGTAAAAGCACTAACATGGCTGGCGGTGTTTATCAGACACCACCAGCCATATTAGGATGTCTGGAGTACTATGCCTTAACACTGTGGCATTTCCGCCGTGCAAAGGCATACGGATTTTTGTTTGGGGGCCCGTTGCAGGCCCCCAAGGTTGAAGGGGGGGGTGGGGGATGCACATGGGGGGTACCTATGTTACCCCCCTGCATTTGCGTGCACAAAGCGGCAGGCACCGCGCGGTGCCTGCTGCATTGTGCATGCAAATGCACAGTTTACATTTTTTACATTGCGGCGGGTGCTGCTTCAAGCAGCACCCGCCGCAATGTTAAAAATACAGGATGTGACCGCCAGGGTGGCGGTCACATCCTAATTTGCACGGAGGGACCACCGCTGCCCCTGCGGACGGTCCCTCCTACTCCGGGGATGGCAGACGGACTAAGGTCCGTCCGCCATCATAATAGGCCCCTAAGTTAGAATTCTGGTTGCACTCTATTTCCAGACATCTCACACACATGCATCAGGTACTGAGTTAGCAACAAAAGCTGAAGAGACACTTGGGGGGGGGTGAATGTGGGCACCAGTAGTCAGAGGAGTACGTTGTTGGCTGTTCTCCTGCCTTGAGGAAGATCAAACAGTGGTGGCCCTGAGCGGGCCTCAACATCATTTGTGCTTGCCCCCAGCCCCTCCTTAACTTCTAAGGCCACCCATTCCATTGAGCCTCCAGCTATGCCCCCTTCATCACCTCCTCTTCCAGGTGCTCATTCAGAAGAACTAGCGTTGAGGAACAATTCAGCCCTCAACATCGCACACCCTTCTTGTGCTGGCCAATCGCTTCCCCCCAATTCAACCTCAGTGGCTGAATTCAAGGTGACCATGACACCATTAGCAGAGGCTCAGGGAGCAGCATCTCAGAATATACTGAACTTAATTGGATAGGTCTAGATGCTCCTGGAGATGCTTTCTGGGCAATTACAAAAGGACCCCCCCTTGACTGCAGCCATTCTGTCTCATCTGCCTCACCAATCTGCCCCACCTCCAGTAGTCCTGTCTACCAGTTCAACTTTTGTCACTGTTTCCCCTCCAGTTCCTCATGTTTTTTCTTCCTGTGGGATGTCTGGTTTTGCAATTTCCCTACCAGTGATCCTTATGTCAGCTGATCAGTAGACAAGTACTTGATGGTTTACAGTGTCAATCGCACCTGAGAGGTCAAGCAGAATAAGTACCACCTTGCCTCCCACGTCTACCTGCATATGGATCTCATCCGTGGATGGAATTAGTGCTGACTCTGTGCAATGTTGAGGCCGGAAGCCATGTTGTGATGTATCCAACTTATCATTTCCCTCAGAGAAGGCTACCAGGTCTTCCTTTAGAGCTTTATCTAAGATCTTGGATGGAAACAGGAGGGAGGTGATAGGCCGGTAGTTTTTGATCTTGGTAGGGTCTTGTGATGGTTTTTTCAAAATAGGCCGTACCAACGATTTTTTCCAGGTTGTTGGGAAAAACCCTGAACTAAGAGCATTGTTTAGAAGAGGAGCAAGGTAAATTGCAATCGTGTTGGGAACCAAGTGTAATACATGCACCAGACAGGGGTCCAATGAAAATCCAGATTTAGTAGATTCTATAATTCTTACCAAACTTTCAGGCATCAACGGGGAACATTTTCTAGGCTAACAAATGTGTTTTTAATGTCGCAATCTTTGTAGGCCGATTCGGCCAGATGTTAACCATTTGGTTAGCTGAGAACTCTTCATATAAGACTTTTGCTTTTTTTTTTGTGGCTGATACTGAGTGCAATATTTATTTTCAGCAATCTTAAGTATAAAACATTTTAATAAAACAAGTGTGAATTAAAAAGGGGTGTCATACAAGGCACACCTAGCCAGTTACTTCTTCCCACAACAGCTCAACAATACAAAACTTTACACTGCAAATAGCATCATTTGACAGGCAAACAGGCAGGAGAGATTTAAAAATAAAACCCCACAGAATTCAAAAGAAAAAAAAGTAAACCTTTGACTCCCTTGTACTCATCAGCATGTTACCATCCTGTTGAATCCTGTAGCAGCTGACAGGAAGTTTTTTAGTTGATGCCACACAGGGCCACTATTAAAGTAATGTTACAGTCACAAGGTGTTGCTGAAAATGTCATTGGTAGTTTTTCAGGTTTAAATTGGTTTTGTAATTCTTGCCATATGATTCACTTAATCAGGAAGTATCACCAGTCGTCATCCTCTCATGAGACTGTCACGAAAAGTCCGACGGAGAGGACAGCATATCCTCATAAAAACATCAGCATGTGACTTTACAACCATGAATGGCAGCGACATCATTGGCTGTCCTATCAAATGAATTTCTAAATAGGAAGTCACCCACAGGATTGGCAGCAGGCGAGTAGCAGTGGCACTGTCAGCAATTGTGTGATGTTGCTTCTCTAAAAGGAAGACACTTACAAGCATGGCAATGATAGCCTTCATGGCATGGGACATGTCGAGCAGAAAGATGTCCACAGGCGTGGCACTGGCATAAGAAATGATATGTGATTTGCCAAACAGCGAACCAACCCAAGCAGCGACAGTGAGAACATCAAAATTCCTGCTGTGTAACTTTAATAAGAGGCAGTCATCAACAATAGTGGCAGCAACATCAATCACCTGATCAGTTTAATTACAGAAATGTGTGTAGGGCTGTACTGATAGTACAGCGTTGTAGCACTGTCGGAGCTTCGATGGGGCAGATTTATGAGGCCCTTGCGCCTCTTTGCGCCGCAATTGCGTCACTTTATTTGACGCAACGGCGGTACAAACAATGCGCCCTATTTACAACCTGACGCATCTAGGAGATGCGTCACGTTGTAAAGCCCTGCGCCATAAGGAGGCGTTCCTGTGCAGGGGGGGGGGGGGTGGGACGTTCCTGCGCAGGAACGCCTCCTAAAAGTGGTTGAGTGAAATCTATGAGATTTCACTCAGTCACTTTCAGGCCAATGCTGCGTCAAAACCCTGCGCCTGCTTGAAGCAGGCGTAGGTCTTGACGCAGAATTGTGAAGATGGGGCACCCCGAGCCTTGCTGGAGCTTTCGTCGCGCTTGCAACGCAACTCCAGCAATGCGCCACCTTTACGGCACAGATGCGTCACGCATCTGTGCCGTTTTTGCCCCATGGTGCACCGCATTGTAAATGCGGCGCACCATGGGTGGCGGAGCTGTGGCGCACAATAACTGACGCATCCCTGGGGATGCGCCAGTTAACATAAATCTGCCCCATATGTTTACGCTCAGGTCTCTAGAATTCTGAAAGAGTCCTATGCCAGTTGTGTGACTCTTTGATCTGGATCATGGATTTCAAATAGGAAAGGGAGTTACTTACACATTCCCCATCCTGTCATGAGATTTTATGTGTACAAAACGTTCCTAAAAGACCGCACTGTACAATTATTCATTGTTTTAACTTTAATGTTGGAGGATGACAAACGTAGGTTACCTTAGTATTGAATTCACACTTGGATTGGCTTTTTGTGGCATGCATGGGGTGCAGCCTTTACTTCATTCGCCTGCTGATTCTTGCATATCCTCCAGTCCAAGATGCTCGGTTAACTGTTACTGCATTCAATGGAGTGGGAGATGATCAGAAAATAAGGAATTCGAGAAAATGCCATCTTTCAGATACATCCGGGGCAATACAACAGAACGTTTTCACTCATACAAAACAATACTGCTAGGCCATTTGAACACATTGTGCCACTCATGTAGTATGGAATGTTTGCAAACGTGTTTCTTCAGTCTGTAGTTATCGAAATATTTTCTCTGGGGAAAAAATTGAGGAAAGTAATTAGGAAACAATGTGTGACGATGTTTTGCTCTTCAAACACTTTACTGAATCATAGATACATTAAAAAAGAAATCTGTGCTGGCCAATACCCCTTAAAAATAGAGCAGATTGATATTGCACTATTTTTGCTTATTAAGTGATAAATTGAACAATCTGATATTGCTTCATACTCACATTATCTTTCACATTTGAAAAGTGTGAAACATTGATTTTTACAACTTTTTAACAGGTAACCTGGCATACATTTTGTGAAATAATGTTGTGCCATTTTTGCAGTGGGTTGAATACAGTTTTTTCAGTTCCCTATTACGTTATCAGCAAAAAATGGTGCACATTGACTTGCAATGCTTTAGCACCAGTGTAGGTTCTATACGACTTTTGCTTTGTTGTAAAAGAAATTCGCAAGTTTGTTGCAAATATCTTGGTCGGGAGTAAACTGTTTACTCTGATCAAAATTGGAAAGTGTGTCAACGGTTTTGAAAAGTTCTATAGTCGAGTTCCTCGCTGAGGTAATTTTCTCAGTGAAAAATTGTGAGTTTGCTGAGACAATGGCTATTTTATAATTGTTCTTTTCTTCCAAGTAGTAATCTTTCCTCCATCTTCGCTCCTGTGCCCTACACTTCATTTTATGTTTTTTTAGCTCAGCCATTTACCAGGGAGCTGATGGATTTTTCCTGTGACTTAATCTATGTGGGGTTTTATAAAGACGTTCGTATTCAACTGTTTCCGAAATTGCAGCAGTGTTGGGGTGGCCCTCATGAATTCAAAGATGTTGTTCCAGATCTTGGTAGCATAGATCTCCTGCGAAGTAATTTTTATTTTCTAAACTTCTTAAACTCCAGTCTATTATGCCTACACCATCAGTTATTAAGACAACACAGCCATTATTTGATGTATTTCTTTGTACTTATTCACAACATTTACAAATCGGTTCACAGTATCTTCAGATACACTGCTGAGATTTGTAGAAGTATTTAATGGTGGAAAAAAAATAATTTACATTTTCACTTTCTCCCTTCTATCTTAGCATGTGTAGAGGTAAGGGTGGGGATTAAGCTTTTGAGGTTTCCTGTTTATCTTTTTTTCTGTCTGACTGTTTATCTCTAGTTCTCTATCATTCGCTAGGGTTTTCATGCTTTGTTTATCTAGTTCTGCTTATCACTATGTCTCAATCTCTATGGATTGCTCAATGAAGCTTTTGATATCTTAATTCCACTGAAGAATCTAAGCATTACAAAAGAAAACAGGCCCCTTGGATAAATGCTGGATTAAAAAAGATAAAATAAATTACTAATCTTCAATACACGGGGCTCAAAACAAATACTCCCTCAGGACAAAATACATCTACACAGGCATGTGCGAATGTATATGTTAACGATCAAAATACTACTATTGAAGCAGACTCCACAATGGGAAATGTACCAATAAAAAAGTGTAAAGAATATTAAAAGGGACTTAAGGCTTGGCAAAGGGGTTTAAATGCTAAGCTGGCACTGCAGTTTAAAACTTCAGTCAGACAGCAATGGCAGGCTTGGGACATATTTTAAGGTGCTATATATGGGGGTGGCACAATAAGTGATGCTGGCCCACAGGTGGCATTTAATTTACAGGCACTGGTTATATGGTATACCACTTCACAATGGACTTACAAGTAAATTACATATGCCAACTAGGTGTAAGTCAATCAAACTGTTAGATCTGTCACCCTTAGGGTGGTCTTTCACCAGATGTATTGCCTTTTACCTCCTGTTTTGCTGATTGGTTTTGTTGACATTAGGACTCTGAACACTTTACTACTGCAAACCAGTGCTAAAATGCATGTGCTTCTCCCCTAAATATAGTGACATTGGTATATTTAATTTTCTTGTAAGTTCTTTGTAAAGTGAATCACCATATACCCATGTCCTATAAGTGAAATGGTACTAGCGTGCTGCATCACTGATTGTTCCACCCACATAAGTAGCTTTTCAAACCACTGCAAGACCTCTGTGCACAGTGTACTACCACTTCGACTTGACATTTAAAACTAGTTGCTAATCCTTAATCTCCCCTTTTATTACATATATGTCACCCCTAAGGTAGGCCCTAAGTAACCCTATGGGCTGGGTGCCATGTAAGATAAAGTTAGGACATGTGTGTTTAGCTGCTACATGTCCTGGTAGTGACAAACACCAACATTTGTTTTTTCACTACTTTGAGGCCTACCCCTCTCATAGGCTAGCATTGAAAATTCCTTAATAGGCTTTTAAGATGTAATTCCTGATTAAAGAGGAGTAGCTTTTCCATGTTTTCATATCTTTGGACTGGTAAAGAAAAATCATCCTTCCAGGTGAAGTTGGATTTAACATTACTGTTTTAGAAATGCCACTTTTAAAAAAGTGGACATTTGCCTGCACTTGCTGCTCTGTGAGCTTGACAGCCTATTTCCAATACACATCTGAGGTAGGTGACAGATGCACTTTGTGCACTCCCTCTAGACAGCTACAACACAGGAATGATAGGTGTGTACCCATCTACGTAGATATGCATTCTGATGGTCTTGCCTGGGCAGGGTGGAAGGGAAGGGCTAACACTTCACTTGAATAGGCCGTGTCTTGTCTCCACACAAAGGACTGATTACCCCCACAGATAGCCTGGCAGATAGGACTGGATTAAAATAGATTCTTGTGCACTTCCGAGAGCTGCTTTGAAGTCCCCCCCACATCAAAGGTACTTTTGGGTATAAGTACTGGGTCACTGTCACTGACCCCCTAAAATCAGACACTACTTGACTTGTAACTGAAGCTGTGCCAGAAGAACTGCTGTGCTGCTTAAAGGACTCAACTGGACTCCTATTTTGTTTGTTGCTCTGCTGCCTGCTGCTCTCTGCTTCTGTTGAAGAAAAGCCGACTCTGCATTCCCTCCAAGTGATCTCCCAGGGCTTGTTGTGTTGACTCCTGCTGCTTGAAAGTCAGGGATATCAAAGTCTCTACCCCTGCTTCTTTGCCTGACTCACTGAAGTGGCCTAGATACTTGCAACTTTGATTTTGATGCATCTCTGCCTGTGTGTAACAGAACCAGTGCATCAACCCAGTTGCAGGAGTAAAATCGGCACATAAACTCAGAACAAGCATTTTGCCTCCAGAGATCAATGCATCATCCAGCGTATTGCCGCCACATTAGCTTGGTGAGATGGACGCATCCCCTCCATTGCATGGCTAAATCAGGCACATAGCTCAACGCCTCTCGACTCTGGCACCTGTCTTTGGAACTGACAGGTCGCCTTCACTTCGTTAAGAAGATCGACGCATCCTGCACCTGCAGACCTCAACATTGACGCATCTTGCTGTTTGCGACAAGGAAAGATATTTTTTCACCGAGTCCTGTAGCCAGCCTACACTTCATTGCAATCAGCCTAAACTTTGGTTTAGCCCCAATCCAGCGTGAACTAAGGTAACCTTTTTGTGCTGCTTTCTTTTAAGCTCTTACTGCATTTATTCCTTTAAAATTCAATATCTCAACTTATATACATTGAATATTTTTGATGTCATGGTCTTGTTTTGTTCACAAAATCATCATCTATTGTTCTAAACCTGTGTTGAGTCTTATATGATGTATTCATTGTGTTACTGTGTGAGTGTTTTGCACAGATACTTTGCAACTTGCCTCTTTAGATAAGCCAGACTGCTCTGTGCCAGGCTACCAGAAGGCGAGCTCAGGTTATCTGTTAGCGTGTATCTAGCTTACCCTGTCCGGAATCCCATTTCTAACAAAAAACATGCTTTAGGAAGAGAGCACAAGCACCTTAGCATTGGTCAGAAGTTGTAAAGTGTACAGAATCCTAATGCCCCAAAAAAAAATCAAGCAAAAAGTAGAGGGAAAAAGGCAAAATGTTTGGGGGTGAAACTGCCGGAATGGCCAGATTCAACAGGAAAGATCAATTATTTTCATTTCACCTGCTGTAATTATGGAGACAACACAAAAATACTTACAAATACTAACATTGTAAGAGTCCCTAGGACATTGGAAACTCTAACATCATCTGTTGCCTTTAGGCTGTTGATCTGTGGATGACATTAAGCCACTTCAAAATGAATGTGTCCGCAACTGAAATACTCACAGCGGCGACGGGAAAACTGATGACTCTCTCTGCATCTGGTCTGATGATCTAGGAACACTACCAAAATATTCAAGTACCTAAGAAACCTTAGAATTGCCATGAACTACAACCTGTCAGTGAACACCCAAGAGGGCAAGATAGTCTGATCAAGCTTTCTTACAATAAAAAAACCCTGCAATGCATAATACTGCATGTAGGACTCCCCTACAAGGTCCAGGCGATAATCTATATTTTACCATCACAACTTGATTATGCTAATGGCCTATATATTGGCTCCCCTCTATCAATGATGTGAAGATTACAGAGAATTCAGGATGCTTGTTTCCGGTCTAGGGAGGACCTGGCTTGGAAGTTCGGTCTGGACTGTTCAAATGAGTCAAGACTGCATATGGCTGGGTCCAAACTGATGTGGTGTAGTGGGCAAAAGGGCACTGGATTTAACCCAGATCTCTTGACTGGGGGACAATGTTTGAATCATTCAGCATTCCGTCCATCATTTGTTGCAGTTATACTTTTCGCCCAAAGTGGGATGGGTATGCCCAGACATGGGTCCCTTGCTCACTGTGGCACTGGATTCCAGCTGGCCTGGCTGATGAAGGGTGACATACCCTGAAACCGGTCCCAGGATGATTGTTTCCGGTCCAGGGAGTACCTGGCTTGGCAGTTCGGTCTGGACTGTTCCCATGAGGCACAGGGTCAAGACTGGTTTGCATTTGGCTGGGTCCAAACTCGTGTGGCGTAGTGGGCAAAAGAACAATGGATTTAACCCAGATCTCTTGACTGGGGGAGAATGTTTGAATCATTCAGCATTCCGTCCATCAATTGTTACAGTACACTTTTCGCCCTAAGTGGGATGGGTATTCCCAGACGTGTGTCCCTTGTTCACTGTGCACACTGGATTCAAGCTAGGCTGGCTGATGAAGGGTAACATTTCCCGAAACCGGTCCCAGCGTTCTTGTTTCCGGTCCAGAGAGGATCTGGCTTGGCAGTACAGTCTGGACAGTTCCCATGAGGCACAACGTCAAGACTGATTTGCATTTGGCTGCGTCCAAACTGGTGTGGTGTAGTGGGGAAAAGAATGATGGATTTCACCCAGATCTCTTGACTGGGGGAGAATTTTGAATGATTCAGCATTCCATCCATCATTTGTTGCAGATACGCTTTTTGCCCTAAGTAGGATGGGTATGCCCAGACGTGGGTCCCTTGCTCACTGTGCCACTGGATCCAAGCTAGCTGGGCTGATGAAGGGTGACATACCCCGAAACCGGTCCGGGAAGCTTTTTTTTGGTGGTCCAGGGAGGACTTGGCTTGGCAGTTCGGTCTGGACTGTTCCCATGAGGCACAGGGTCTAGACTGATTTACATATGGCTGGGTCCAAACTGGTTTGGCTTAGTGGGCAAAAGAACAATGGATTTAACCCAGATCTCTTGACTGGGGGAGAATGTTTGAATCATTCAGCATTCTGTCCATCATTTGTTGCAGTTACACTCTGCATCTGGTCTGATGATCTAGAAACACCACGAAAATATTCAAGTAGTTAAGAAACTTTGGAATTGCCATGAACTACAACCTGCCAGTGAACACCCAAGTAGGCAAGGTAGCCTGATCAAGCTGTCTTACAATAAAAAAGCCATGCAACGCATTGTCCTGCATGAAGGTCTCCCCTACAAGGTCCAAGTGATAATCTCTATTTTCCTATCAAAACTTGATTATGCTAATAGCCTATATAAGGGCTCACCTCTATCAACGATGTGAAGATTACAGATAATTCAGTACTTTGCTGCTAGACTACTCCTACATGTAAAGCTATAAACCCACTTATCTCCTGCCTTAAGAGCCCTACATTGATTACAGGTTCCAAAACATCTACCTTCAATATGTTTTGTATTATCCAAAAAGCAATACATGGCAGAGGTCAACATCTCATCAGGGCGTAAATCACTAGATACATAGAACAAATAAACTTCCGCTTTAGATTGCCACCCTGCCTCAAATCCCAGCATGCAAGAAAAACCATAGGTGGAACAGATTTTTCTGTCCAAGCGCTAACTATCTCCAGTCATAAGACCCACTGACAACTACCTCGGCTTCAGAAGATTAATCAAGTGTTGGCGCTCCTGTACTTGACCACAATACTCAAAAGTGTGCAGAAATAGTATGTACAAGACTTCAACATTTGTATATCAATTTAAAATATTGTTTAACAAAAATTCAAATTTATATAAAGTAAAAAAAATAATCAAATTCGAAATTCAAGAATAAAAATGAATAAAAAATATAGAAACTAAATATATATATTTAAGTCTACGCTATATGTATATATTCCATGCATGTACATCTTTATATATATATGTGTGTGTATATATAAATATATATATATATATATATATACAAGCTCCTTGTAGTGTCCTTTCTCTCTGGATTGAGTGCGTAATGTTTCTGCTGTAACATTCATAGCCCCCAGATGGGCCTCGTTGTGCAGTGGATATGCTAAATCCGTTGATGCCAGACAAAGTCGGCCTGCTCAATAACAGACCGCATGGCCCCCATATCCTGGGGTGGTGCTCCTTCACGGCAGGGTATACCGAGTTCAATGTTACAGCAGCAACATTGCGCGCAAAATTAGGAGATAAAGGACAATACAAGGCCCATTATGCTCTGCTAGTCGTGGCAGAGCGTCCCATTCAAGGCATGCATTGGAGCATTTAAATGATGAGGGTGGTGTCCTATGCACCTTCAATTGCCGAAGCCTCTGAAGAGAAGTGGGGAATCTTCAAACGTGTCAGGCATCCATGGCACATTGAACTGCTTAAAGTTATTGTTGTACTGGTGGACTATATACCATAAAGGCTCTTTAGGCGCATGTTGCCGCTCGAGTGCTCCTTGTACGTTGGGTTCTTGGAGCTTGGATAAATACGCTGCACACCCTGCAGCGAAGAAGCACCACCCCAGGATGCGGGGGCCACATTGTCTGTTATCAAGCAGGCCGATTTTGTTGGGCAGCAACCGATTTAGCATGTCAACCGGCACACCAAGTCCCATCTGGGGGCTTTCAATGTTACAGCAGAAACATTGCGCGCTCCATTGGGAGATAAAGGGCACTACAAGGCTCATAATGCTCTGCTAGTCGCAGCAGAGCGCCCCATTCAAGGCATCCATTGGAGCATTTAAATGATGAGGGCGGTGTCCGATGTGCCTTCAATTGCCGAAGTCTCTGAAGAGAAGTGGGGACATTTTGAAATGCGTCAGGCATCCATGGCACATTGAACTGCTTAAAGTTATTGTTGTACTGGTGGACTGTATACCATAAAGGCTCTTTAGGAGCATGTTGCCGCTCAAGCGCTCCCTGTACGTTGGGTACTTGGAGCTTGGATAAATACGCGGCATACCCTGCAGCGAAGGAGCACCATCCCACGATGCGGGGGCCACGTGGTATGTTATCGAGCAGACCAATTTTGTGGGTCAAAAATGGATTTAGCATGTCCACCGGCACACCGAGGCCCATCTGGGGTCTTTCAATGTTACAGCAGCAACATCACGTGCTCCATTGGGAGATAAAGGACACTACAAGGCCCATAATGCTCTGCTAGTCCCGGCAGAGCGTCCCATTCAAGGCATGCATTGGAGCATTTAAATGATGAGGGCGGTGTCCTATGCGCCTTCAATTGCCGAAGTCTCTGATGAGAAGTGGGGTTACTTCAAAACACGAAAGGCATCCATGGCACATTGAAATGCTTAAAGTTATCGTTGTACTGGTGGACTGTATACCATAAAGGCTCTTTGGGAGCATGTTGCCGCTCGAGTGCTCCTTGTACGTTGGGTACTTGGAGCTTGGATAAATACACAGCACACCCTGCAGCGACGGAGCACCTCCCCAGGATGCGGGGGCCACGTGGTCTGTTATCGAGCAGGCCGATTTTGTGGGTCAATAATGGATTTAGCATGTCCACCGGCACACCAAGGCCCATCTGGGGGCTTTCAATGTTACAGAAGCAACATCGCTCGCTCCATTGGAAGATAAAAGACACTACAAGGCCCATAATGCTCTGCTAGTCATAGCAGAGCGTCCACATTCGGGGCATGCATTGGAGCACTTAAATGATGAGGGGGTGTCCTATGCGCCTTCTATTGCTGAAGCCTCTGAAGAGAAATCGGGACACTTCGAAACGCGTCAGGCATTAATGGCACATTGAACTGCTAAAAGTTATCGTTGTACTGGTGGACTGTATACCATAAATGTTCTTTTGGAGAATGTTGCTGCTCGACTACTACTCGTACGTTGGGTAATTGGAGCTTGGATATAACTAAAGTCTGCATTTGATCTCGTCCCCGTGTAAAACTGTGGAATGCGTTATTGAAAATGGGGATGCCTCCAGAATTGGTGGCTATTTTGTTAAAATTGCATGAATTAATTTATGTGTAGGTTCAATGGGGTAAACCGGGAGAGACTACAGAGAGGTTTTTAATGTCTAAAGGGGTTCGACAGGGGTGTGTGCTGGCACCTACTCTGTTTTCTCTTTTCATAAACAGAGTAGTGCAGTACTTTTCAAACTTATGGCACATATATATATATATATATATATATATATATATATATATATATATATATATATATATATATATATATATATATATATATATATAAGACTTTATTGAATTGAATTAATATATAGATATATATATATATATATATAAATATATATATATATATATATATATATATATATATATATATATATATATATATATATATATATATATATATTAATTCAATTCAATAAAGTCTTTATTTTGATTATTCATCATAAAAGACAAAATCATCCAAAATGTAAAAACAATTATACCTTCACTTAACAATTATTGTTAAAATACATCATTCGGATGAAGAAAATAATAATCACAATTCATCATAAATTAATAAATAATTATATGTCCATTTTAAAACAAGATCTTAAAAAGATAACATTGAGTATATGAAGTATACATTGCAATCAGCATTTGACATATCAGATGTGCTAAAAACCATGATACCTTCATTGGCATAAAAACCTCAATTCATTAAAAATCATATATATATATATATATATATATATATATCACTATAAATTGACACATTTTTGTGGATACATATGTGGAGAAATGTATGTCTTTACTTTATAGGGATTGCACTGTTCTCTAGATGAGAACACTCATGCATATATAAGCATGTTTCTGTGTCCAAATATTTTTATTTGGAAACAAATATTTATTAATAAACATAAAAATATCACTAAATTAAATATACACATAGGTAGGCATCATTTATGTATACACACACATATTATATGTGTATGTGTTGACAGCTCTATAGAGAAATGCAATCAAGATATGAGAATGTCACTGTATAATGATACAGATATGTATAGATGAGTGTGTGTAAATGGGTGTGTGCTCCTTTTTATGGTAATACATGTATGCCTGAGTACGTAAATGTGTTTATATGAAAGGCACCTGCTAGGATATTCCTATATATTTCCGATATTAGGAAATAAATAAATGAAAATAAATTAATCATTATATAATTAAAATAGCATATGTACAATTATGGACAATGTACATGTGTATGTTTGACCAAGTAAATAATATTCAATGCATGTAACTATGGGCGTAGATATATAGGTATCATTGTGCAGAATTATACCTATGTGTGATGTACATGTGTGTATGTATGTATATATTAGTCATGTAGGTTTGTCCCATTGTGTATGTACATTATTTTTTTGTTATGTAAACATATAAATAAAATGTTAAGATATCAATAGTTGGATGTTTATGCTTAAAATATATATGTATGTCATATTACATAGATAATATATGAGAAGATGATGATTTTGAGCTTATGAGTTTGTGTTTTTTCCATGATAAAACATATATATTCACTATGTAAATAAGATGATTCACTATGTAAATAAGATGATAGGAAAGGTACATGTAAGTGTTTAACAATTTATTTCGAAATTAAGTAACATCCCCATACATTTTTATTCATGCATAACGCACGTGAATGTCTGAGCATGTACATTTTACCACATGTATGTACATATGGGTATATATATATATATATATTTAGCTATTTCGGTATGTCTGTATACCATTATATATTATTTTTACTTACAGGGGGAATCATTTCCCTTTCAACATCTGTGCATACCTCGGCTTCTCTTACTCATCCCAGAACTCTCCGCTTCTACGGACTGCCAAACACAGTTTCCATACAGTTCCCTCCTTTATCCAATTATCCAACTAATAGCCTCACATGTTCACCATGCCCAATAGCAACTCACATCTTCTATTTACTAAACCACTTCAATTAAATGCATGAAAACTCATTGAGCACTAAACTAACACATATCTCACAACTAATCCCCAAGAAACAAAAAAACATTTTTACTAATCTAATTTCTTACCTCTAACTATGGGTTCCAGAGTAAAATGCTACTTGCCCCAAGGTACTTCCACACCTTGTTAAGGGTAGTAATCGCTATACATACAATTTACAATTACAAAGATGTTGTGGGTGTGTTGAAGCTACCAGCGGCAGAAAGCTTCTAGCAAGAAAAGCAGGGTTGCTGGCTGTGATTGCTGTGTACATCACACAGATCTTTTTGAAGATGGTGCTGACCGCCAAAGGAAGTCAATGGCATTCTCTCAGGATTGGAGTGAAGTAATTATGTTTCTTCAGGCCCTGAATGAGAAATGCTGCAGTGTGTAGGATGCCTGCGTCGGAGGAGGCCGTGAAGCAGCGTGTAACCACCATACAGATGCAAGAGTATGAGGGCTTGAATAGCAGTTCTGCAGTCGTGTTCTTGAAGAGACAGTTTTACTTTCTCCATAAGAGAGTGGTGGTGTCAAGCTATATTTAATTTTTTGGCAGTATTCTTTTTAAGTGTGAGGATGGTATCAACGCTGAGTCGAAGTGACTGGTCATTTGATGAAAGATAGAGTTTGAGGTCATCAAAATTAATGTCATTAAGGTAGGATTGTACTATTTTTTGCTTGTTGTTATTGTCAAATAACAGGATTCTGTCTTGGTGGGGGCTGAGCTTCAGGTAGGCGTGGGATACCCAGGACTGGATGAGGTGGTAGCAGTATTTCAGACATTGGATGTCTCGTGTAGAGAAACATTCATGTAGATATGTGTATCGCCAGCATGTTGGTGAATTTTGTTAGTTTTACCTGCTAAGAAAACCCCTAAGGCCTCCATGTCGATGCTGCTTTGTATATATATATATAAACAGGAAACAGATGAATACTGGGATGATAACGATATATATATATATATATATATATATATATATATATATATATATATATATATATATATATATATATGTTAATACAACAATGCCTGTGACATAGGAGGCACACTGCAGGGCTCTTCCCTCCGGGCTGCAATGTCTCAGCACGCTTCACCACGTTGCAAGGAATAGTATGCCCGACGCGTTTCTGGGGGACTCCCCCCGTCTTCAGGGGCTGCTTCCAGTCGACACTCAGTGTTTGTCACCAGTTTTATGGACACTTTCTATCAGGCAAATCCGTGGACAGGCATGTGTCCTGTTTGGCTGGAATTATGGGATTTGTAGTCCATGGTGTTACAAGCACATCGATCGTCTTGGGTAAATTATGCTTGTTTTGGTACCTTAAGTAGGCTGCTTATTGTGCTTTAGCGCGCTGCAATTCAATGACGAGTCCTGCGCTCTTTGCACAACCAATGGTTTGGATGCGATGAGCTTCATCCTGCCGCTCAGCGTTTTAGAACAGCAGGCGATGGTGCTCTCCCCGCGGCCAGGCAGCCGCGTAGAAATGTTAATACAACAATGCCTGTGACATAGGAGGCACACTGCAGGGCTCTTCCCTCCGGGCTGCAATGTCTCAGCACGCTTCACCACGTTGCAAGGAATAGTATGCCCGACGCGTTTCTGGGGGACTCCCCCCGTCTTCAGGGGCTGCTTCCAGTCGACACTCAGTGTTTGTCACCAGTTTTATGGACACTTTCTATCAGGCAAATCCGTGGACAGGCATGTGTCCTGTTTGGCTGGAATTATGGGATTTGTAGTCCATGGTGTTACAAGCACATCGATCGTCTTGGGTAAATTATGCTTGTTTTGGTACCTTAAGTAGGCTGCTTATTGTGCTTTAGCGCGCTGCAATTCAATGACGAGTCCTGCGCTCTTTGCACAACCAATGGTTTGGATGCGATGAGCTTCATCCTGCCGCTCAGCGTTTTAGAACAGCAGGCGATGGTGCTCTCCCCGCGGCCAGGCAGCCGCGTAGAAATGTTAATACAACAATGCCTGTGACATAGGAGGCACACTGCAGGGATATATATATATTCACAGAAAAAACCATAGGTTATAGTGGATATATAGTTAGGAATTTGCATTTAGAAAACCTTGAAAATTCAATGAAAAAACCATTGGTTTTAGGCCATATATAGTTAGGAATTAGCATTTACAAAACCTTATTTTACTCGCATAAAACCATTGAAATTCCATATATAGTTAGAAGCGCTAACTATATATCGCGCACCCGCAATCCACTGCTGATGATGTCACATATTACATCATTCATGACATGGTCAGTGACATCACTGATGACATCACTGATGACATCTCAAATGACATCACTGATGACATCACTGATCACAACATCCAGTGATTGTATGTGTCTGTAAAGTTTAAATATGTTTCACATATTGAAGAATGAGTGGATGTATAAGTGTCTGGATGAAGAATTTAGTAGGTGCATGACTGACTGTATGAGTGAGTGATTAAATGTGTCTCACTGAGTGCATGGGTTAGTGACTAAACTGTCTTAATTTGTGCATCAGTATGTTTGTTGTTGTGTAAGCTGCTGCATGTGTTGATCAGTAGCTATAAGAGTGGCCATATGGGTTATTGATTGGTTGCCCAAGTATTTGAATGGGAGGCTGAGTGTGTGTGTGGGTGGCTGGGAGGTGCGTGACTCTGTGCATAGATGTGTAAGCAGTTGATTCACTAGGAGTATGAGTTCAAGAGTGCATGTGGAAATAGCTATATGGGCGGTTGACTATGCATGGGTGTGTTGGTGAGTGAATGGATTTCTCATTGCTACATGTGCAAGTAAGTACGTATGTAAAACACAATACATGTGAGAGTTGAGATATATAAATAACTGAACATAAGAGCCAGTGAATGTGTGAGTGGCTGTATCGATCACTGTGAGCTTGTATCAGGGATTATATAAGAGAATAAATATGTGTTATTATATGTTTGAATAAGTAAGATGTGTATAACTTTATAGTTGAGGAAATGGAGGTGTGATTGATTCTTTGCATGACTGACTAGGTGTGTGAGTAACTCCATGGATGAGTGACAGTCTGTGAGTGTCTGTTTATACTGAGTGTATGTAAGGTTATATTAGAGTCTGAAGAGTTTCATTGTATTATCACATGAGTGATGTGATCAGTGATGACAAATGAGATGTCATCAGTGATGTCATTTGAGTTGTCATCAGTGATGTCATCAGTGATGTCATTTGAGATGTCATCAGTGATGTCATTTGAGTTGTCATCAGTGATGTCATTTGAGATGTCATCAGTGATGTCATCAGTGATGTCACTGACCATGTCATGAATGATGTAATATGTGACATCATCAGCAGTGGATTGCGGGTGCGCGATATATAGTTAGCGCTTCTAACTATATATGGAATTTCAATGGTTTTATGCGAGTAAAATAAGGTTTTGTAAATGCTAATTCCTAACTATATATGGCCTAAAACCAATGGTTTTTTCATTGAATTTTCAAGGTTTTCTAAATGCAAATTCCTAACTATATATCCACTATAACCTATGGTTTTTTCTGTGAATTTCATTGGTTTTTTAATAGCAAATATGAAAAGCTTTAAAATGTCAAGTACGTGATAGATAAAAACATTTTCGTATTTATGCACGCTGATGTGCTTTGAACGCTGCACCCCCCCCCCTCCCCTCTTTTGTCTTAGTAGTACTCTCTCTTTGCAGATACTGAAGGGTAGTTAACGCAGGCCTTTACCCCCGTTGTAATCCGTCGTGCCTGCTTGTCTCTCCATTTGATTGATTGTTGTCCAAGCATTTACTGTTTTAGAATTGGTTCTCTTTGGATCATTCTCTATTTACAAACAAGCACAAAGTCGCAATACTCTGTTTAGTCTTTGCAGATAGTGAAAAATCGTGTAAAAAAATAAAAGTAATCGAGCAAAATCAGTAGGCCACTAATTGGATCTCTTTTTGACCTCGCTAAAATAGAAATATTAGGAACAACCCTTCATGAGAAATACGAAAATAGTGAGATGAACTGAGCTCCACACCATGAGGGCTGCAAGACAGCTCGGCTCCATCACCCATCCCGCACAAAATAACGACAAACCCTATGCAAATATTAAAAATATAGACAACACACCAGCAAAGAAACAGGGTAAAACATTTTATTAAAAAACTATTTACATAACGTTGGTTTATAAGATGATGTCAGTAGTGGACCGATGTGTGAATAGATCGAAAACAGCACAAGGCTCCAAGATCCGGATGGCAAGCTCCTGGATGTTGGGTGCCATAGTTTAGAGTTCTGAATTTCAGCCTTTTTCAATGCCTGTGCTTTGTTGAATCAAAATGGCGGCTTGACACAAAGCTGACTCAAGCGTTGCTACTGATGCTATGCAGACCAAAACTGGTTTTCAGTTTGTACATTTTTCTTGATTTTTCAATCCAAGTTTGGTTGACTTTGTAGAACGATGGCTTCAGATTTTCAACATACGGTGTGGTGGCGCTGACTGGGAGGGGGCGCTTCGCTCCTGCCCCCTCCCCAAGTAAGATTTTCATACGTGAAAGTACGTTAATGGTTTTGGTCCCTGAGATGCTTCGATGTCACTACCATTCTCAAATAGCATAAGTTCTGGATGTTGGGTGCCATAGTTAAGAGTTCTGAGCAGTGCTTGTAACACTGTCTGAAGCTTATTTCCACCTACTGCAGCTTCACTATTCTCAAAGTAAGTGAGTGTCGTTTGTGGACCTGACTGCATTAGAAAACAATGTGATATGTTACCTTCCTAAACAGCTTGACGGAGGCCCCTGAGGGGCGGTGTGATGGCCATGGACTCGGAGAAGACGCTTGGCTCCGACACCCTCCCCAAGTCTTATAGCACTGGTGTAGCCTGAGATCGCCCCCGACATAGGCGGCCGGCTCCCAGGGTCCGGCGGAACTTTTTGCCTTTTGATGATTCTTCAATTCTGGACCTTGTCCCACAATCCGTTTGACCTGAAGACAAGCTGTAGTGGGGCGCCCCTTTATCGTTTTAGTTGCCATTCCGCCCGCTTTTGCTACACTGTGCCTCTTCCGCCATTCAGCTGTTTACCGCCCGCTCTTGCGACTACAGCGTCTCGCTCACCATGTAGTTGAGATGCGCCCGCTCTTGCGCTGCAGCGATAGGCGGCTGCCACAGGACTCTCAAAATGGCGGCCGGCTCTTCGGTTTTGGGCCTGGTCCACTAAAATGGCCCTGGGACACCTTGGAACTCGGACGCTTGTCTGCTAGGGCTTGGGTCCCATTCTCGAAAAGCGTCCCCTCAGCCGTGAAGATTCTACAAAAGTCTTGGGAGCCTCCGACTCCCGCAGGCTTCTGGTGGGGAGCGGCTGCCATGATTGCTCGTGGAATGGCCACGACGGAGCTACGAGATGGTAGTGGTCTCATGCTGACGCCAGCTTTAGTCTGAAACATCCAGAAACACTATAGACTACCAATTCGATCAGTTCCGGTAGCGCCCCAACATGACCCGGAAGAGAAGAACTTGCCCTCCCCTCTTTGACTGATGGTTCTTGTTGCCTGTCCCCTCTGTTGTCATTTAACAGAACTTTTTGGACTGCTGAAAGGGGTTGTGTTCTGAACGCTGGTTGGTGGAGACATTTAGACTATATTGTTGACCTACGTTGTCGCGTAATGCGTTTTATGACACGCCGCGTTAGCGCACCCGGAAGTGATCCGAGGCGCGGCGCGCAGCGCGTAACGAAAGCATAACAGGTCATGTCACTTGTTAATAAAACTTTTCATTGGTTCATTTTACTTTTGTTAATTTAATGATGAAAAGCTTGGTCATATGACCTAAAAATTACGCTTTTTATTATTTTCGAACAATATTTTTTTTTCAAACACATGTTATAATATTCCAGGCTAATGTACTTTCCCGGAGAATTTACAACTGTCTTGCAAGTAAAATATATTCCTTTTTCGAGAAAAAGGGCGTTTCTTCCTTCCATGACGGAGCCGTTGAGTAAAAGAGATTCGGCCTGCTGTCTTAGTCGCCGATACGCCTGATTATCAGATTCTTATCGATCACTTTATGTTGCAGACATGAAAAACACAACTGCCCTTGACCATTTATCTTTACTGCGTTCCTACATATTATACCTTTTATCCGTCGTGTAATTGGACTGCTTTATTTCACTTGCCTTTTACTGATTCGAAAACAGTCACTAAAAGTAAAAACTTTACAAATGTAAATACTACTACCGTGTTTTGTTTTAAAAACCTTTATTGTGAAAATGTCAGTATACAAATACGGGCCTATAACCACGTGGGCCGGCCACGGAGCAAACTGAAATCGTATATGATGAGGAGACATTTACATTGTAGAAGAACGTAACGAGCGGGCCATTAGGTGACAAGAACAAAGGTGTCTAACAGTTGCGGAATCGGTGGACGTACATTTTGTAATTAAAATACGACAGGGCCACTTACAATAACATTTTCTAGATATACATTTGCGGGCAAGGAGTTACGAGTCCCATTTATACCGGCGCCATTTTGGGCGAGGCCGGGCAGGTCCAAGATATAGTCAAAATGTCTCCACCAACCATCGGCCAGACCAGAACCCCTTTCGGCCCTTTATGCTACAAGATGGTGTCTTCCATTCAGAAAATATTGTTGGCAGCATTTTGAAAGGAAACAGAAACAGCCGTTCTCCTAGTGAGTTTCACATTGTTACATTTAGGAAGAATGTTGAAGAGTAGTATGTGGAAAATCTGAAGCCATTTTTCTACAAACTCTCAATCAGACTTGGATGGAAAAAAAAAACCTGAAGAATGTACAAACTGAAAACCAATTTTTGTCTGTATAGCACCAACAGTAACGCTTGAGTCAGCTTTGTGTCAAGCCGCCATTTTCATTCAATCAATAGCGTCCCCCTGCACACATTCAGGGACCTGGTCGTGTCTTCAGATGAAACGCATTGTAGGAAAAGAAGCAGAAAGGAAAAGGCAAAAAGTTCCGCCGGACCTAGTGAAGCTGCAGCAGGTGCAAATAAGCTTCAGACAGTCTTACAAGCACTGCTCAGAACTCTCAACTGAGGCACTCAACATCCAGGACTTGCCATTCGGATCTTGGCGCCTTGTGCTGGTTCCGACCTATTCACACATCGGTCCACTACTGACATCACCTCATAAGCCAACGGGGCACCCCACGCCGACTTTCGGCGCAGCATTGTAGGATGGCCACACCAGTGCGGCAACTTGCTGGACACAACATCTGGGCCATCCAGATCGCGGCGCGTTCGACTCACTGTACCGCAACAGTGACCGAAACTCAGCTGGACACGCCGTCTTTCGGCGCAGCATTGTAGGATGGCCACACCAGTGCGGCAATTTGCTGGACACCACCTCGGTGCCATCCGGATCTCGGCGCGTTCGAGTCACTGTACCGCAACAGTGACCGCAATTCAGCTGGACACGCCGTCTTTCGGCGCAGCATTGTAGGATGGCCACACCAGTGCGGCAATTTGCTGGACACCACCTCGGTGCCATCCGGATCTCGGCGCGTTCGAGTCACTGTACCGCAACAGTGAGCGCAACTCAGCTGGACACGCCGTCTTTCGGCGCAGCATTGTAGGATGGCCACACCAGTGCGGCAATTTGCTGGACACCACCTCGGTGCCATCCGGATCTCGGCGCGTTCGAGTCACTGTACCGCAACAGTGAGCGCAACTCAGCTGGACACGCCGTCTTTCGGCGCAGCATTGTAGGATGGCCACACCAGTGCGGCAATTTGCTGGACACCACCTCGGTACCATCCGGATCTCGGCCCGTTGTGCTGCCTTCGGCCTATTCGCACATCGGTCCGCTACTGACGCCGCCTCACGTGCCAACGGATTTTCTACGCTTTTTGTAGCCCTATGCCGCATAACAGGTCATGTGACTTGTTTATAAAACTTTTCATTGGTTCATTTTACTTTTGGTTTCCTAAAGATGGAAGGCTTGGTCATATGACCTAAAAATAACACTTTTCATTGGTTTAGAACATTTTTTTTTCCCAAACGATGAAAGCCCCACCTTGTTTCTGGATCATTCAGACTGAAGCTGGCGTCAGCATGAGAGCACCACCATCTCGTGGCTCCGTCGTGGTCATTCCGCGAGCAATCATGGCAGCCGCTCCCCACCGGAAGCCTGCGGGAGTCGGGGGCCCCCAAGACTTTTATACAATCTTCACGGCTGAGGGGACGCTTTTCGAGAATGGAGCCCAAGCCCTAGCAGGCAAGCGTCCGAGTTCCAAAGTGTCCCAGGACCATTTCAGTGGACCAGGCCTAAAACCGAGGAGCTGTCCGCCATTTTAAGAGCCATGTGGCAGCCGCCTATCGCTGCACTGCAAGAGTGGGAGCAACTCAACAACATGGTGAGCGAGACGCTGTGGCCGCAAGAGCGAGCGCAACTCAGCTAGATGGCCGCCACCTGGGGAGGCCCGTTCACGCCGGCTCCCCCACGCCCCCCCCCCGGGCCGCCGCACGCCAATTTTCGGAGCAGCATTGTAGGATACCAAAACCAGTGCGGCAGTTTACTGGACATCACCTGGGTGCCTGTCGTACATGTTGTGTCAGCCATGTGACACTGGACACAGACCGCTACTGACGAGGCCTCCCCCTGCACCACCCGGGACGCCCCACGCTGTTTTTCTGTGCTGCATTGTAGGATCCCTAAACCAGTGCGGCACCCAGGCGACATCACCTGGGTGCCGTCCAGAACTCTGCACGTTGTGCTGCCTTGGGACTATTCGCACAACAGACCGCTACTGACGAGGCCTCCCCCCGCCCCACCCGGGACGCCCCACGCCAATTTTCGGAGCAGCATTGTAGGATCCCTAAACCAGTGCGGCACCCAGGCGACATCACCTGGGTGCCGTCCAGAACTCTGCACGTTGTGCTGCCTTGGGACTATTCGCACAAAAGACAGCTTCTAACCATTGTTGCTTTTTGTGTTGAGAAATGTTTAAATGTTTTTAGTTTTTGTTCCGTTCGTTAAAGTTAGTAGTTAATAAAGTTTTATAACCTTACTTTGTTGGAGTGTTATCTATTTTTTTTAAAACGGGTGAATGGGGCCTTGAATCGGGTTATTGTCATGTGTGGGCTTTGGAAGTGTGCTGCTGCAGGATCGGACATTTCAAACTCAAATGCACGTTCTTTTTCTTACCTTTCCGAAGCATGGAGCGCAATAGCAGGCAGAGAAAGGGTGATGCACGTGTTGAACACTACCTGACCTGGCAAGTTGCTGGCAGTGCCCCCCCGCCCGCTCCTGAAAGAGGGCACACACACACCGCCCCCCCGAGTACTTCACAAATCTTTAAAAGACCATGCGCTTGTTCATGAGGCTTAAATGGTTTATCACCTCTTCTAGAACCCCTGCATCGACCCTCTGACGTTTCATGGAAAAATTACCATGTAACACAATACCAAGCCCTGTCAGCTGAAACCCCCAAGGAATCGTGGGGCATATTATCAAGGGGGTTTATCTCCGCTTTTTTGGCTTTAAAAGCCATGAAAGCGGAGATAAAATTATTTCCCTATTACCAAGCTGTCGCTAACACCAGTTAGTGACAGCTAAAAGGAGATAGCGACCATCTTGGGCCCCGCTTTGCATGTCAGTGATACTTATCACTAATGACATGCAAAGTGGCGTGCCAAGATGTTAGCGACTGGAAACAGTCCCTAACATCGCTACCTTCTATTACCAACTTTTGGAGATATTCGCGCTAAGCGCGAATATCTCCAAAATCTAACACCTGCCCTGAGCAGTTCTTAGCCATGTTATCCAATGGGAGGTGGATAACATGGCTAAGAGCATTAGATCGATAATACATGAATATAATTACCATGTAACACAATACCAAGCCCTGTCAGCTGAAACCCCCAAGGAATCGTGGGGCATATTATCAAGGGGGTTTATCTCCGCTTTTTTGGCTTTAAAAGCCATGAAAGCGGAGATAAAATTATTTCCCTATTACCAAGCTGTCGCTAACACCAGTTAGTGACAACTAAAAGGAGATAGCGACCATCTTGGGCCCCGCTTTGCATGTCAGTGATACTTATCACTAATGACATGCAAAGTGGCGTGCCAAGATGTTAGCGACTGGAAACAGTCCCTAACATCGCTACCTTCTATTACCAACTTTTGGAGATATTCGCGCTAAGCGCGAATATCTCCAAATCTAACACCTGCCCTGAGCAGTTCTTAGCCATGTTATCCAATGGGAGGTGGATAACATGGCTAAGAGCATTAGATCGATAATACATGAATATCGCTGACTTTTCACCTGCCCTGAGCAGTTCTTAGCCATGTTATCCAATGGGAGGTGGATAACATGGCTAAGAGCATTAGATCGATAATACATGAATATCGCTGACTTTTCTGCGATAATAGCAAGGTTTATCTGCGATAAAAATCGCCGATGTGCGGCGATAATTTTTGTCTCTAAACAAGTTAGAGACAAAAATTATCGCTAGTTGTTCGTAATATGCCCCCGGGTTTTTGCTTGCAGAAATCGGGAGGCGGGAGACTAGCACTGAAATCAGTACTCACACGCCTGAATCAGGAGGATTGGCATGTCTGAATTCTCTACAGCTGGGGCCATAAACTACATCCGCAGGGTTAGGTGATAGCCTGGGACCAGCCTGGCATCTAAAATGGCTGCCGTGCACGACAAAATTGTGGCATTCGAAAAAAGGCAAGATGGCGCAGCCGCTGGAAGAGATGTATCAACATATATCAGCCTCCTCAGCCACCCTCAGGAAACATAGGGGATTAGGATACGTCTCCCGCACCCCCTTATACCTAGTACTTTAATTAACGAAGCACAAAATGGCGAATTCCCGTTTCGCTACCAGTTTGCGGCCCAGTTCGCGGCCCGTGAAGCGCTTCTACCGTGAAAAATCATTTTTTTTTTATTTTCCCCCCGGGACCCTTTAATAACCCCAACAACATTCCTAGGGGGTCAAGAGGGGGATACCTTGCCCCCTTTCATTAAATTCCCCCTTAGTTTTTCACCTTTTCTTCTCTCTCGATCCTACCGAGAGACAAGATGGCGGCCGCTCCGGACTGTCACGCAGCAAAAAAAAAAAAAAGCTCACGCACAGCCGCTGGAAGAGATGTATCAACATATATCAGCCTCCTCAGCCACCCTCAGGAAACATAGGGGATTAGGATACGTCTCCCGCACCCACTTATAACTAGTAATTTAATTAACGAAGCACAAAATGGCGAATTCCCGTTTCGCTACCAGTTCGCGGCCGCGCTTCTACCGTGAAAAATCATTTTTTTTTTATTTTCCCCACGGGACCCTTTAATAACCCCAACAACATTCCTAGGGGGTCAAGAGGGGGATACCTTGCCCCCTTTCATTAAATTCCCCTTTCGTTTTCCACCTCTTCTTCTCTCTCGATCCTACCGAGAGACAAGATGGCGGCCGCTCCGGACTGTTTAGAATGTTGACAGACACCGGAGAGCCAATCAGCTTTCTGCGCGCAAAGTTCCGATAAGCGAAAAGTAAGCGGACCGGATCGCTGCCCAGAGCGCTGTTACAGATATATATCTTGGTTTGAACGTTAATTTCTCAAAAACTACTGGAGCACATATATTGAGACCTAGCAAAGGCACATCGGGCTAACAGTCCCTACAATTTTGCCAAGTTTCGTGCAAATCCATTCAGCCGTTCGAGCTAAAAGTGAGTCCAACCGCCCTATGGAAAAATGAATGGGAAAAACGCGTTTTGGGACCCCCCTTTTTTCTCAGCCCCCCCTTGACGAAACCCCCCTAAATTTTCAGGGGCTGCTCAGAATCAAAATGTGCCATTTTCCTGAAAATTTCAGCCGATTCCGTCCACAAACGCCAAAGTTATTAGACATAGAATTTTCAAAAGTCCCATAGAGAAAAAATTCTAACTATATATACCTACTGGCGATAGCCAGTAGGTAATATATATATATATATATATATATATATATATATATATATATATATATATATATATATATATATAGTCTTCAGCAAAGAACGGACTCAACCAGCTCCAGTGCGCAGCCAGGAGGTCCAGAAACACCACAGCACAAACAGGGTCCAACACTCGATTTCAGGTAAGACATTTTTTTTTATTTTCTCAACACCATCGTGCAGACAAGGAGGACGGTCAACGCGTTTCGGCGATTGCCTTCACCTAATATATATATATATATATATATATATATATATATATATATATATATATATATATATATATATATATATATATATATATATATAAAGAAAACGTCTCCTCTCGAAGAAAGAAGCAGGAGCCTCGAAGGGGATTTGCAAGACAACACCCTTTATTCTGAAATGATGGCGAATGCATTTCGGCCGGGTTGGCCTTCGTCAGCGCCTGCAGTGAGTGTGTAGGAAGTCCCAAATGTCCTGCAGAGGAAATACACGCAACCGCACTCTGATAGGTGCAAAATATTGGCTCCGCCACTCACAGGTGAAGATTTCAGCCAGTCCGAGAAAGTCAGCGGACTTCGTGACCCAGGATGCACTGGTTGCTCCCAGGTAAGTGTGGCTGAGGGACGTTGATGAAAATGCAGAAAATAGCCATGGTTGGGGTCAATGCAGGACATGACACGCAAAAAGAAGTAGAAGGTGCTGCCTCGCGTCCCCACCTCACAAACCGGGAGTCCAAGTAGCAAAGTTGCAAGGGCGGGAGAACAATGCAACCCGCCCGGCAGAGGCAAATGTCTCAGTAAGCCGCATCAAATCGCTTGGACTGCCGGCGAGCTTGGAGATTTTCACTAATTTGAAGAAACAGGAAAAGCCGAGGCTGGGTCCAGATTCTCCAAGCCACAGGTAGTGAGTGAGCTCCTGAACGCGCTTCTGGCACACGCGTGGAATTGATAAAGAAAACGTCTCCTCTCGAAGAAAGAAGCAGGAGCCTCGAAGGGGATTTGCAAGACAACACCCAGTATTCATCTGTATCCTTTTTTATTATCATCCCAGTATTCATCTGCATCCTTTTTTGTTACTCGCAATGTTTTTCAATAATTTTTAAGTTTGCCTGTATTGACGTGGCTATTTATCACAAATATCTTATGTTGACCCTAACATGGATTGTTCATTTATGTTTGGTCTTTGTTTACATTTATAAATGCTATCAGTATTTGCCTGTTTTGTTCTTTGCTTGTTGTTTTCTTTGTGTGCCTGTTCATAATTGATTTGTACACTTTTTCATGTGAACAATGATGCTGTTGTTATCAATTTCTTTATTCTGCATCTATAGTGATTTCGCGGTGGTTTCATAGTTCCTACAATATAGATGCCAGCTTTTTAAGTGCATTATCATAATCCACAAGTGTACGCATGCGCCAGTTGAGTGCTAAACGTACTTTAAAAAATATATACATTAGTCGTGGTAAATATGTTAGAGAGTCTTTTGTTGGAGGCGTTGGTTGTTCTGTGCTGTAGGTGGCTTTCAGGCTGTTAGGGATCACCCTTCTTTGGCACACAGTTGCTGTGTACCTTCCATGAGTTTCCCATGTCAAAACTCATCAGTTTGCCTATTTTTCAGTCTGCTTGCCCAATTACCCTGCTCAAACCGGGGCATTTTGTATCTTAAGTCCACAATTAAGTTGTTGCTATAAACTGTTTTGCTCTTTTTTACCTTAATTCCCCTTGCCTGGAAGGATATTGAGTTTAATTTATGTAAACACTCTCGAACATTTTCGACTTTGTAGATTGCATTCTCCTGAATATTTGGCACACATTTGTAACCGTTTTTGGAAATTGAATCCTACTATACACGGAAGATAAAAACCTGCGTGAAACTTATATTGAATGCGGGTTTGTTAGTGTATTGAGTCTCAAGAAACTTGAGCACGTTTTAAAAATATATTTTGGACAAAACTAGGGTGGACTCTTTGTGCTACATTATTTCTGGCAAGCTAGCTTGGCTCGATAAACTTGACTAACTTTCATGGGACTCAAATTAACTGAAACATTTAAAGATGTTGTTTATGCGCGTTGGGCGTTTCTTTTTAGAGAACTGCTGCCATAAAGTTTCTATTTCCAAAGTGCCTTTCTCTGGCCCTCTGCAGTTGAGCAACGACGACAGTTTCTAGAGAACGTGTTACCTCTGTACCTCGCATAGAATTCTAGAACTACAGAGTTGGACGGTAAATAGTGGCTCATGATAAACAAGTTCATTCGGGGGTAAACGTCCATAGTGATTGATGAAATACCATCCTCCTCACATGGCAGACTGTTCTAGAAGCTCCCTCTTCTTAGTATGGATATTTTGTATTCAAATCTGATATGAATCTTCTCGTATTTTTCTAATTATTATAGTTTTTATGTAGTGCTTCATGTCACACTTCTGCAATTTCTAAGTGCTGTATATGCATATGATGTATATGTAACAGGTGTTACCTTATTCCTATTTTAGTTCTGGGTCGTAAGGCATATTATCAACTCCCAAAATATTGACTGTCACATATCGGGACTATTACATTATTTCCTGCAATATTTTCAGTGTATATTCGGTAAACATCGTTTACAACGATGTTTTCACAACGCGGTACCTTTACACCGCGGCTGTGACAACGCAAGTCGTGACTTGCGCTGGAGGGCGCTCAAGGTCTAAAAATAGTTAATTTACTATCCTAACACCTTCCCTAGGGTCCACGGGGACTGGTGTTAGAATAGTAAATTAAACTATTCGAAATCCGCGCCCCCCCAACGCAAGTCGTGGTAACGACTTGCGTTGTCACGGCCGCGTTGTAAAGGTATGCGTTGTGACGGTACGCTTTGTACCGTCATATATCCGTGTATATTCTGATTTTCTGAATTAACTCCACTGTGACGATATTTTGGGAGTCAGTATGGTCTCAATATATGTATATGTCGCTATTTCAACTATAATAATGTGAGTGAACAAATATCACTGTAGCACACTCGACACTGAGTTCATGGTAAATATTCTTTCATGCCTATAACATCACCAATTCCTTTTTTAAGCCTGACCTTTTTGACCCCTCCCCCCTTTTAACCTACATCATTATTGGACCCCAACTTTTTGCTGCTTATCTCCACTTTTTGCTGTATCTTTTTGTTGGTTTTAGGACTCTGAGCACTTTACCAAAGTGCATGTGCTTCCCCCTAAACAGTTTGACAAAGGCATATACCAGACTAGTTTATTTTAATTCACTATTCAGTTCCATGTAAAGCAGTATACCATATAACCAGGGCCTGAAATCCTAATGCTAATAGTGGGCCTCCAGCACTGGTTGTGCTCCCCACACAAGTAGCCTTTCAAATCTGACTCAGGCCTGCCATTGCAGGGCCTCTGTGTGCAGTTTACTGCCACTTCGACTTGGCATTTAAAAAACACTCCCAAGCCTTAAACTCCCCTTTAATTAAACATAGGTTACCCCTAAGGTACCCCCATGGGTAGCCCTAAGGGCAGTGTGCTGTGTAAGTAAAAGTTAGGGCATGCACTTTTAAGTTTTATATGTCCTAGTAGTGACAAACAGCTAAATGTGTTTTTCACTGCTGTGCGACCTACTTCTCTCAAAGGCTAACATTGGGAGTTCCTTAAAGTACATTTAAGCTATAATTCCTGATTCTAAAGGAGTAGCTAAATCATGTTTCATATCTTTGAAATGGTAATGATAAATCCTCTATAGTTTTAAAGTGGGATTTGACTTTACTATTTTAGAAATGCCACATTTAAACAGTAGAAATTTCTCTGCTGTTAACTTTACTCTTTGTGCCTACAGCCTGTCTACAAGACATATCTGTGCTGAGTTACAGATAAACTTTGTGCATTCCCTCTAGACAGCCACAAACACAGAAAGGGTAGGTATGACAGAGGAATCATCTGCATTAATCTTCATTCTGATAACCTTGATAGGCAGGAAGGGGAGAAGGAGCTCACACTTACATGTGAATAGGCTGTGTCCTTTCCCCGCACAAAGGACTGATTACCTCCCCCCCCCCATAGATAGCCATGTAGACAGGGCTGGGGTGAAAGGCAACCTGAGCTCTTCCAGGAGCTGCTTTGAAGTCACCCGCCACTTCAAAGGCACATTTGGGTATAAGTACAGGGTCTCTGACTGCTACCGGCACTACTGGACCTGGAAGGAACTTTGCTGGAGTAAAGACTGCTGTGCTATAAGGATTCCCACTATGCCTTGACTGACTAGTCTGAGGAACTGCTTCTCTTCTTTTCTGAGCTGCCCTGCTGTCTACTGATCCATGACCTGCTGATGACAAAGACTGGACCCATCTCAATTGAACCCAGTGACTGCAAAGGCTTGCTGGCTTGCCTCCTGTTTTCTGAACACTCAGGGACACCAACGGCTTTCTACAATTATGCTGGTGCGTCTGGATTCTGCCATCCATGAGTCCTACCCTGGCCTGAAGTTCCCCCTACAGTCCTGGGCCTCAGAAGTGGTTTCTGCAGCTGTTTTGATACAAAAATGAAGCATCTTCACCTTTGAGACGATGGGACCCAAAGCATTGCATCATTGCCAACAGAGAGACTGTTTGACGACAGCAGTTTTACAGCCTGTGCAGCCCGATAACAATGCTCTGCTCGATGATGACGCATTGCCCGCATCTCAATGGAGCTTAACGGCGACGCAGTAACCTAACTGCATAGGAAAGATCAATGCATCATACCCTAAGCTTTAACGCTTTGCTCTATTCAAGGTACTTTTTCAGCGGGTCCTGCATGAGTCGTGTAACTGGCATCCCCTCCAACATTAGTCAGCCTGAACTTTACCGTAGTCCTTCGTGACCTCAAGTCACCTTTTAGTGCAATTGACTTTAAAGCAATGTTTTTGCATTTATTCTTTTAAAACTCATATCTCAACTTTCTCTGAATGGATTTTTGTTGTTTTGGTCTTGTTTTACTCAGATACATATTCTCTATTTTTCAAAGCCTTTGTTGAGTCTTTCTGTGGTGTATTCTTTGTGTTACTGTGTGTGTGGTGCACAGATATCTTACACATTGCTACTTTGCTTCTAAGCCTGCCTGCTCTGTGCCAAGCTACCAGAGGGTGAGCACAGGTTACTTTTAAAGTGTGCTTCTTGCTTACCCCGACTAGGATTGTGGAACCTACTTGGGCAGGGTACAAACCTCTGCCAAATAGAAATCCAATTACTAACAAAAACACTTTTATTATTTTATATGTCTAGCCACCAGCACACATTGGAATGGAATTATAATTTCTTTTTTTCAACTCACTAAATCTCTTTTCATAGCCTTTGAGTAGTCCCCTGAAACTTCACTTGTCTTCTGTGATTGCTCAGAAATTAGAAAAAGGCAGTTTGAACCTTGCAATATGATGCCCTGTACCCGTCGCTGCATTAGATGTTATCTTACTCTTTGCATCCCAATTTCTTGTGCATTGTGTTTTGGGGCCATGTTTTCAGGTATATACATTATACACCGGAACAAAACAACAACCACAAACCGTTGCTACTTTTTCTTTGAAAAGAGATAAGACTTCTTTTAGTTTGGTGTTTTCCAGGTACAAATGGCAAGTATATTAAGACGCAAATCCAAACTCAAGATAAGACCTCCCATGCACTAATATCCATTAGCATTAACACCTTGGCTGCTAGGGAGATTTTTCTCCTGTGCTGCATTTGCAGGATCCCCATTTTGCATGACGAGCTCAGCTCGTCATAAGCACACAACCAGTGTACTGCATGACGAGCTGAGCTCGTCATGAGCAGCTAAGGGGTTAAATCAATACAAAATATGTAGGCACCACCCTTCTCATACTAAATGAATCAATCCACCATGAGTGCCCCCATCTTCTCCCACACTTCCTAATTCAGTTCTACCCTCCTAGTGAATGTATACTCTCAGAAACTCCAGGTATCATTCAGTCCTCCTTGTGCTCCCTGATTTTCCAATCTATCTGGCCATTTTTTTCATATATCTAATGATTCCTGAGCCCACCCAGCCTGCTCACCACAGTCCCTCCAAGCCCAAAAAGCCTTTCCATTTGGATGCATCCAGCTATTCAAGGCCTAGCAGCCATAATACTTACTCTGCTCTTTCCTTCGTAAACAGTGCTTCAACTTCCAGATTTTTTTAACAAGGTGATATGTAAATGCCAGAGAGTCTCGAACAGTGACAAGCATAATGCTTTTAAACTGTCAAACCAGAACATATTCATATATGTTGCAATGTTTTGACTTGCCATTGATCCGGTCATATGCCTGATCAGGAAAGTCCAACAAAATATTGCACAAGGTAGACTATAAGGCACAGGGAGAAGCCAAAAATGAAGCTTATCCTAAAGGAACGGATCCTAAGAAAGGCTCGAGAGTCACTGACGATTCAGTTCTGGGGCCAGTCTCTCCATCTGTTCCAGGATCTGGCCACCTTCCTGCTCAAAAATGGCTGGAGTTTCAACTAGTTAAGTCTTTCCTCTGCAACAAGAAGGTGGCCTACTCATGGGCTCACCCATTCAGGTTGATATTTCAGTGGTAGGGCCAGCTTACCCAGCTCCGCTCCTTGTTCGAAGCATGTGATCTGCTCCAGATAGAACTCCAAGAAGAACCTCGACTGAATGCGTAAGCCAACAGGCAAAGAAAAGATGTTAGGTGGATATTAGGAAGTGTCCCTGGGGCCACAGAGGTACTGGTCCAGATCAGGAGACTATGGCTTCTGGAAGGAAGGCCCTTCTGGACAAATTGGTGGAAGACACCACATCCAATGATCCTGACAGAGGTGACGCAACATAGCTTGAGAGGTGGGTGGCGGGTGGAGGCGGGGAATGAGGGACGGAGCGGATGACCCAAGACTTGGCTAAAAATCAGCACAGAGACTACACCACGGGTAGAGAGATGGTTTACACTTTTCCATCTCTAATCCAGGGACTATGGTTGATTGTTGTTACTGTTATGGGGTCAGTTTATGGGTGCCTGTTAGATAGCTAGAATATTCTTCCATACCTAGATCGTTATAAGTCATATCGGGGTTCCCATAAGGTGGGCGGAGAGGAACCCATAAGCACGAACCTAGGATGCATTGGACTCCTGCCATGACATCATTAACAAAGAAACCTGAGGGTATTGACCCTCAAAGTCAAGGGCTTGAATAACCCGGTCAAGAAGAAGGCAATACTTTCTTTTCTTGAGCACTCACGAGCAGATGTATGCCTTCTACAGGAAAAGAATCTGCTTCGTTGACTAGGCTCAGGTCTCAAGCTTTTCCGCAGCAGTTCTTCCTCTCCCTGACAGACAAGTCGGCGGGAGTTGCATTGCTGTTCTCATGCTCCTTCCAGGCAAATGTGGCGATAAAGGTGGCGGAGATCATAGGTCGCCATCTGGGGTACCATATACACTATGGCCCACATTCCATACTTTTAGACTCTATCTACTCCCCCAACGAGAGTGAGGAGCAGTTTCTACAGGAAGCAGTAGGAGAAATTATGGCCACATAGGATAGGTGGGTAGTGTTAGGGGGCAAATTAAATGTGGTGCTCCACAACGATTTGGATCGCTCGACCCAATGGCATGGGGCAGCAGGGGTGATTAGCGCCAGGGGTGCCCGTTGCTTGCAGGAACTGGGTCTTAGGGATCTGTGGCGGGGCCACCATCCGGAATCGAGAGACTGTATCTTTTACTCTCACACACAGATTTTACGCAAGGCTTTACTACTTCTTGGGCTCCAAGGAGGTACAGGAGGCATTTTGCTCAGTGAAAATCGACCCCCAAACCCTGTTTGACCACTTGGTGGTCCAACTAGACCTCGTCCTCCCACCCTAAAACCTATACCAAAAATGTGGATATTACGAGAAACACTACTACGCCGTCCAGAAAAGTCAAACAGGTAAAGAAGGCGGTTAGGGACTGTATCGAGAGAGGAAGTTTTTCTCCATAGACGCGGAGAAAGCTTTCGACAGGGTGCACTGGCCCTATCTGGCAGAGGTACTGATAGATTTTGGATTGGGGACAGGTTCTGCTCGTGGGTGTTGAGTGGGTGCAAGAGACCACGAGCGTTGGTTAGAGTAAACGGTAGAAATTCAGGGAGCTTTCCAAACCGACGAGGTACTGTAGTGCTAGAGGCACTCTTTTGGTCTTACACCCTGTGATGACCTTTGACTACCATTATTTTAATTGACTTTGGTGTGTTATTTCATCCTAGCTGAATGTACAACGTCCTACATAAGATTTAAAAAAAAAATGTTTTATTAGATTTATAACGCGCACAGCTACTCATGATTGTTCCGGTGCGGAGCCTAGCGGGGGAGGTACGAAGTACTTTCAGGAAAATAGGTGTGTTTCCAATTTCCTCTTGAACACAACTGGGTCTTGAACGGTGCGTGGAGCAAAGGGAAGGGCGCTCCAGGCAGCCACCGCCTTCACCGTATTAGAGCTACCCCCTATTCTCTTGGACTTGAAGTGAGGAACCTGAGCATAACAAAGGGATGAGGATCGCAGAGGGCGAGCAGGAACATAAAAAGAAAAACCATCTCCAAATAGAGAGGGCCACAACCATAAAGAGGAGGGTGGGCAATGGTCAAAGATTTAAATTTCACTCTATCCACCATGGGGAGCCAGTGGAGAGACCACAGCTGTTGACAGACACTGTTCCTAGCCGAAATACCCTACAAAAGTCTGGTACTGTATTTTGCACCACCTGCAGCTTTTGCAGCAGGTACCCGGGGATACCAGCATAAAGGGCATTGGCATAGTCCAGCCATGACAAAATCAGCGCACAGATAACCTTTTTCCTTGCTGCCTGAGGAAGGAGGGGAAAGAATCTTCTAAGAGTTTTAAGCAGGCCAAAACAATATCCAGCCAGTTTCATGATGTGCATCGAGAAGGAAAGACATTCATCAAACCAAACCCCCACATTTTTTGCTAGCTGCCCTGATGAAGTAGGTGATGGAAACTCAGGAGGCCAAAGGTGCTCTCTAAAGTTGAAGGGAAATTTGCCAAATAGCAGGAGCTCTTACTTATCTTCATTACATTTAAGCTGCGCCTCTGCCAGGCATTTGAAGATGGAAGATAAACAGTGTTGAACCAGTACTACCAAATCCACATCTTTGTTCCAGGTAAAAAGCAGCTGGGTGTCATCTGCATAAGCCATCACCTTAGCTCCCAGCTCCTCCGCCAAATATATCAGCGGAGTAACATAGATGTTAAAAAGAAGGGGGCTGGGGGGCGTGGCCAAGATGGCGGCCGGGACGGACGTGTAGCCGCGGAGCTCCTCGCCCCGATCCCCTGTAATCCCCATGATAGCCCCTTAAACGTAGCTGAATTGGCCCCCGCAAGCACTGCACATCACACTACACAATGCGGGGCAGACCCGGAGCCCCAGAGTGTGAACCTACGGAGCCGCGGACGCCCATCTCCGCCGCCACCGCTGATCGAGGCGGGGAAGCGCCGGGGACCAAGCCCTGTGTGTCGGAATCCAGGACAAGGCGCTGGAATGGATCATCTCCTTCCTCGACGGAAGAACACAGCGAGTCCGCCTACCACCGTACAAGTCAGAGGCCTCCGAAGTCATCTGCGGCGTCCCCCAAGGATCATCACTGAGCCCCACCCTCTTCAACGTCTACATGAGCCCCCTCGCGGCCATCGTACGCAAACACCACCTCAGCATCATCTCATACGCCGACGACACCCAGCTGATCCTCTCCCTGACCAACAACCCCGCCGCCGCCAGAGCCAACCTGCACGAAGGGATGAAAGAGGTAGCCGAGTGGATGACGACCAGCCGCCTGAAACTGAACTCGGACAAGACGGAGGTCCTCATCCTGGGCTCTTCACCCTCCGCCTGGGACGACTCCTGGTGGCCTCCCGCCCTGGGCACCGCACCCAAACCGACAGACCATGCACGAAACCTGGGCTTCATCCTGGACTCCTCCCTCTCCATGACCAGGCAAGTCAACAGCGTCTCCTCGGCGTGCTTCAACATCCTACGCATGCTACGGAAGATCTTCTGGTGGATCCCCTCAGAGACCAGGAAGACCGTCACCCAGGCCCTCGTCACCAGCCGACTGGACTACGGCAACGCCCTCTACGCCGGGACCACCGCCAAGCTCCAGAAGAGACTCCAGCGGATCCAAAACGCCTCAGCCAGACTCATCCTCGACATCCCACGATCCAGCCACATCTCCGGACATCTGAGAGACCTTCACTGGCTTCCCATCAACAAGAGAATCACCTTCCGCCTCCTCACCCACGCACACAAAGCCCTACACGACCAAGGCCCGAGCTACCTCAACAGCCGAGTCAACTTCTACGCTCCCAAACGCCACCTCCGATCAGCCAACCACGCCCTCGCCGCCGTCCCCCGCATCCGAAGAGCGACTACAGGAGGAAGGTCCTTCTCCTACCTGGCCGCCAAGACCTGGAACTCCCTCCCGTCCGACCTGCGCCTGACCCAAGACCACCTCTCCTTCAGGAAGAAGCTGAAGACCTGGCTGTTCGAGCAGTAGCGGCACCCCCCCTCCCCAGCGCCTTGAGACCCTACGGGTATGTAGCGCGCTTTATAAGTGCCACTGATTGATTGATTGATTGTGTTGATCGGACCTGCCGCGGTGCAATCTCAGCTGGCCGGAAGCCAATCCCCGGCGGGGGGCGTCTCACGGGACGCGGGGGAGACGCCTGGAGTGGAGGGATACCTCGCGGCTGAGGTGCGCCGGGTCCCGGGCGGCCCCCTAACACGGACCCCGGCTTGGGCCTGCACGGACCCCGGAACCAGCGGCGCGGGAGGGCACGACTCCCACACAGCGCCGCCCAGGCTACCACCAATAAATCAAACCTGACACCGGCACAGAACCGCTGGCCTTCGGGCTGGTGCTGCGGAGCAGAGGACGCTACGGCCGGCGCCCGAGGCGGACCGCGGCTGGGGTGCGCTGCACGCCAGGCCCCGACTTGGGCCTGCACGGCGGAAGGAGACAATTGGCGCGCAAACATTAAAGGCCCGCCACAAGCAACAAAGGTGTGCCCGCTACCCCCGTCTCCAGTGGGGTCCCGCTGCAGCGCACAATGCCCCACTTTGGGCCCACACAGAAGCACTTCTACCAGGCCCTGGCCCGGCTTGAGTTCAGGGATTACAACTGCGGGCCCGACAGTGACCGGGAGTACCGGACGTACATCGGAGAGACTGCTAAGATCTGCCCCGACCAGAAACATCGAACCCCCCACACAGTCATAGGGGCCTTGGAGGGGCACCTGCATCCCATCTGCAGAGGGGACGATCTGAGGCACAACAGTATTCGAGGTGAGGAGCTGGGGGAACTCGGGGAGCCAGGTAATCGCGCCCCCGGCGGGAGGAGAGCTGGTATACATCCACAGCCGGACCCCCCACCGGGCTCACTAACAACTGCCTGCTGTGCCCGGGGGGTGAAAGCTGTACTTCGGATGCGCCTTGGGGGCGTACGGGAATCCCTGTGGATCACTCGAACGGTGGTGTATTGCCCTTGCCTGCGCCGCCCCCTGCCAATCGGGGGGCGCAAATCGAGCCTCCGGCGGGGGTAGAACGCACGTAATACTCACCTACATATCACGGCCAGTCCCCAAGGCGATCAGGAGACTGGATCTGCAGGCCTAAAACTGTCACTGCACCTTTACCCTACAGGGACACAAGCTGTTCTTCTTCTCACCCCACAATTTCGAACACTAACCGCAGAGGGGGCCGGCCGATTAATGAACTCCTAATGAAAAATGCCTCTAAGTCAGAGAAATCCCAGACGTCCACGCCGCCGGCTGCTCAGACAGCCACCCCGACCAAGGAAGCTGAAGATGCCCCTATCACAAAATCATTTCTAGAAACCCTCTTCAACACGTTGCGTGAAGACTTTCAGACTCTAAAGCAGGAACTGGTGAGTGAACAAAGGGAGCTACGCCGGGACCTGGATGGGCTCGGGGAAAGAGTGGTGGCGGTGGAAGAATCTAATCATGCACGCTGTGAAGACTTGGTGCACCTCCAACAAGAAGTTATCCGTCTTCAAGAACAGCAGGTGAGCCTCCAGGCCCACGCGGAGGACCTCAAGAACCGCTCTCGACGGAACAATATACGGGTTCGGGGAGTGCCATCGAAAGCGGAGGGGAACAGCGTCACGGAATATCTCCAAGACCTCTTCCAAGAGATCCTCAACGAGCATGCTGATTTCCCTATCCGCATTGACCGGGGCATCAAGTGGGACTGCCTCGCCGGGCCCCAGCCCCCCCGCCGGACATCTTGGCGTTCCTCCCGGACTTTCCCCTGAAAGAGAGGATACTGAGGGACGCACGTCGGGCACAGCTCATTCGCTTCCGAGACAACCCTATTGAACTCTTTCAGGATCTCTCAGCTATCACTCTCCAGAAGCGCAGAGACTTCAGGATCGTCACCACGTTCCTAAGAGACAAAGGAGTGCCATATTCCTGGGGTCACCCGTTTCGACTAATCTTCAAATGGGAGGGATCCCTGCATCAACTCCGCTCACTTCAGGACACTTGCACCCTGCTAGGCCTCGAGCTCCCCGACGACACCTCAGACGGGGACTCCACTCCAGGGTCCTCGCAGGCGACCCGGACCCAGTTGTCTGGAGGAGGCTGGCAACAAATGAAGAGACGCCGCGCGCCTAAAAAGCGCCTCCGTCCGGACCCGGGGACGATTGCCAAGGATAAGGCTGCAGCCATTGAGGAGGTCGTTAAGGACACTGCCACCAAATCCTAAGTGTGCCTCTGACGGGGGGCCATGCTTAGCGCACTCTCTCTGAGTGGGAGGGGGGGGAAAGGGGCGGGGGGCCATGAGGGTCGCCACTGCCACAGTCTCCTTCACTTCTTCAACCTACAGGCCTGAACTGACTCTGGATAGGCCTGGGACTATGATTTCGGGTTGGGAACCACGAGTTGGGGTTAGGGTGGGACAGGGAGGGAGGTATTGTTGGGAGGGGGGATAAGGTGGGATCCGGGTGAGAGAGAGGACAGTCAGCTTGCTCCCCGGAGAGTTGTTTGGGATTGGGATGGGTTCAGTTTTGCCGAGGGGACAGGGGGGGGACTGAGGGAGGGGACCAGTATGCCAGGGAACTCCGACAGATTTGGTGCACCGACACTTACTCTCTGCGCATTTCAATGGGCACGTGGCTAAGCTGTACACCACCTGCACTACTCCACGATGTCTGATACACTTAAGGTATTGTCCCTCAATGTGAAGGGCCTTAATAATCCAATCAGGAGGAGAGCTGTAATTTCGTACCTAGAACACTCAGGGGCAGACATCTGCTTATTGCAGGAGACTCATCTCCTACCTAAGGACTGGCACAGGCTGAGCTCTAGAGCCTTCCCTCATCAATTTTTCTCGTCACTCCCATCTAAAAAAGCGGGAGTGGCTCTGCTGGTGTCACGACGCTTTCGGGGTCGAGTGGGGGTTAAGGTAGGAGAAATCAAGGGACGCCTCCTGGCATACACCCTCCTTATAGGGAACAGCACATTCACGGTTGGCTCCATTTATGCCCCGAACACTGGCCAAGAAACCTTTCTGAAGAACGCACTCTTGGAAGCCCTACAACCCCCTAATTCCCTCCTGCTCATTGGGGGGGACCTCAACCTAGTTATGGACACACACAAAGATAGGTCCGGACATCGGTATGGAGACACAGGAGCGCTATCTGAGGCGGGTGGGTTGTGGTTACGGGAACGGGCCTATTAAACCTATGGAGAGCTATGCATCCCAACACTGTACATTACACATTCTACTCATATGTACACCACACCTATGCACGCTTAGATCATTTCCTAGGCTCCTCAGAACTCACGGACCGCATTACCGACATTTCCATTGTCCCAGCAGCCCTCTCTGACCACGACGCGGTGGATCTGACACTTGCCGTACCCACAGCCACGCGCAATCCGAGCTCGTGGAGGCTCAATGAAATCATGTTGCAGAAACCGGCTGTTACCTCACAAATCCATAAATGCATCTCAGACTACCTCGCCACCAATGATAACTCCGTGACCTCCATATCGGCTCTCTGGGGGGCCCTGAAAGCTGTAGTACGGGGGGAACTGATTGTTATAGCAGCTGCAGATGCCAGACTTTGAAAAGAAAAAAGGGAGGATCTCACAGCACAGGTATCCGAGTTGGAAAGGGTCCACAGCTGCACCGGGGCCCCGAGAATCTGGAGACAGCTGAAGGCCGCATGGGCCCAACTAGCCAGCCTAGATACCGACAGGGCTGAGTTCGCAGCCCTTCGACTCCATTCCTACTATGTAGGAGGCAATCACACTGGGCGCCTTCTAGCTAGCGCCCTGAAAGCCAAGAGCCAGCGCTCCAAAATCACCACCCTCCTGAATGATTCCGGAGAGGCCATTACTGACGAAGAGCAGGTTGCAGACGTCTTCCGCTCGTTTTATGCTTCCCTATACAAGGGAGACAATGTGTCACCCACCGACATTGACGCATTCTTACAATCAGCGGACATCACACCGCTGTCCAAATTGAACACAGAAACCCTGGACGCTCCTATTCGCCCGGACAAAATCCTAGCCGCCATCTCCCGCCTGCGCCCGCTTAAATCTCCGGGTCCAGACGGCTTCTCATCAAGCTTCTATAAAATCTTTGGCCACCTCTTAGCGCCGATACTCACGAGATTATTCAACGCGTTCGAAGGTCCGAGCTCCATACCCCCAGACATGCTAGCAGCAGATATAGTGGTGCTACCCAAACCAGGTAAGAGCCCAACACATTGCTCAGCGTTCAGTCCCATTTCACTGTTCAATCTAGACTTAAAATTGTTTACCGGGGTTCTGGCGGCCCGCCTGGGCCCATGTCTTCCGGGTATCCTCGAACCAGATCAATCGGGCTTTGTTCCAAATCGCCAGTGCAGCGATAATACTAAAAGGCTCCTGCACCTGGTGGATAAAGCCCACTTCCAAGACTCGGACTCGGCGCTGTTAGCCATAGACGCTGAGAAGGCGTTCGACCGTGTCGACTGGACTTACTTGCAAAAGGTCCTACAACGATACCAAATAGGCGACCGCTTTCAAACCTGGATAGCGAGCTGCTACTACCGCCCTCAAGCTAAGGTTCGCTTGGGAAGTCTTAAATCAGACCCCTTCGAGATACAACGAGGTACTCGTCAGGGGTGCCCTCTCTCACCCCTCTTATTCGCCCTCTATGTGGAGCCGCTCGCGCAGAAACTCAGAGATAATTCTAATATCCATGGTATCACTTTCGGCCATGAACCTCACGTGGTAGGGCTATACGCCGATGACATCATCGCCACCCTGAACAGACCGTCCCACTCTATACCTGCCTTCTTGGAGGAACTGGAGAAATTTGGGGCCGTTTCTGGCTTTAAAACCAACCGGGGGAAATCACTTATTCTGCCGCTGGGCAGTAATGATCACTCTCGCACCCCTGCACCTGACTTTGGGTGCGACCTTCATACATCTCCGCAGCTCCCATATCTAGGAATCACTCTTACCTCCGCCACGGCCGCGACAGCATCTCTTAATTATAAGACGCTCACCTCCCAGATCCGAGCCGATCTTGTCCGCTGGTCGAAACAACCCCTCTCCCTGCTGGGCCGCATAGCAGCTGTGAAAATGTCAGCCTTGCCTAAGATTTTGTATATCTTCCAAACTCTTCCGATATCACCGCCGCCTGGTGCACTGCCGGATTTACAAACCGCCCTCCACCAGTTCATCTGGGGAAAGAAAAGAGCACGCCTGCATAAACAAGTAGCACACAGAGCTATAGATGAGGGAGGTCTTGGAGTTCCCAATCTCCTGCAATACTTCCAGGCCTCACAACTCTGCTACTTAGTGGAATGGTATAGACCGTAATCCGAGAAGAGGTGGCTATTCCAGGACAGAGCAATGGCCCAAACGTCACTATGGAAGATACCATATCTTGCCCGCCAACACAGACCAATATATCTCCTTCGCTCCCCCATCATGCGCAACATCATGAATGCCTGGGACAAAGTGACGGTCAAGAAAGGTTTAACAACTTTCCCCTCCCCGCTCACCCCGATTCTAGACAATCCGGAATTCCCACCGGGCAACGACCCTTGCGCCTTTCCACAATGGCGCGATTGGGAATGCCGGTCAGCTGGCTATTTTTTTAATCGGAAAGCTTTCTTCCCCTCAATGACATCGTGCAGGACTATGGGGTAACCAAACCCTGCCTGTTCCAATACTTCCAACTCCGCCACTGGTTGTCGAGCCCAGACTATGCCCCTTTAGTAAGTCGGCAGCTGACGCCGTTCGAGAAATGGTTGATCACAAAAACCTCTGACAGACATCTTATCTCAGATCTTTACAAGATGCTCTCACCTGCGAACGGCCCGGGCAAAACGGCGGGACAGAGACGATGGGAATCAGAACTGGGCAGGGCACTGTCACCCAAGGAATGGGGGTTTATATATTACAGGGCGGCGCACACCACTCGTAATACCACCGCCAGGGAAGCAGCGGTGAAATTAGCCATCTACTGGCACCTCACCCCGGTCAGACTCAACCGTGGCAATCCACTTCGGAGCGCGCTCTGCTGGAGGGGCTGTGGTGAACAGGGCACTTTAACCCACCTGCTATGGGATTGCCGCACTGTCAGGGACTATTGGAAAGCGGTCTTGGATGACATTGATTACACCTTCCAGACCGAAATCCCACGCTTCCCCGCGTATGCCATCCTGGGACTGCCTAACTCGCTTACATTTCCCTTGAGATCCACGCGCGGCAAGCAGATAGGTATTGCCATGCAAGCAGCGTCACAACATATCCTGTCACTCTGGGGATCACCCACCGCCCCCACCCACACTGGATGGTTACACAAATTGTGGTTCATGCTAGGCATGGAGCGTATCCAGGCCACATTGACACACACCACAGACTCCTTTCAGAAAACATGGCAGCCACTTTTATCCCTACTGTCCAAAGAATTCCATGAAATTACTTGCCCCAAATATCTTCGCATTCTGCGGAGGAGTGAGTGAGGGACCATATCGAATGCCACTGAGAGGTCGAGCAAAATTAATGCTGCTCTCCCACCGGCGTCCAGGCACTCCCGGTTGGCTTCTGCCACCTCTACTAACACTGTTTCTGTGCTATGGGATGTCCTGAACCCTGATTGGGCAGGGTGCAGAAGGACCTCCCTTTCCACAAAGTCCGTGAATTGTCTATTAACCACCTTCTCACACACCTTTGCCAAAGCAGGAAGGAGGGAGATAGGCCGGTAATTCCCTGGACAGAGGGGGTCCAACAATGGCTTTTTTAGAAGAGGAAGGGTCTAAGCCTCCTTCCAAGCCTGTGGTACCACCCCTTTCTGGAGGGACATATTAATGATGGTATTGATGGAGCGAGGTGGAAAAACAAAATTTTGTATACCCCTCGTAAAGTCAATGTTCCATAACGTTAACAATTTACTAATGGTGTGATGTGATTAATTAATCAACTATAGAATAAGAGGCATACATTTTTTACACACGGTAGTACTAACCTTGCTTGCATGATGCAATATAATTAATTAATATATGTTGTAATTGTGATGTGAACTAATGCGTAGCTTAAATATAAACAAATGTAGTTTAAATATGCTTATTGTGCACGTTTTTTGTGCCAAAAAGTCGTCGGATATGTAAGTATAAAGCGCATTTATGGGGCTTATCTGCTAGGTAACAACTAATGGGAAATATTAGTTTGGTGGGAGGTAAACAGAAGGGTTTTAGTACCATAATTAACATGAATTTGTGTTTGTTTCTATGATAGTTCCAAAAAGTGGCCTCTGAGGCCTGTTACAAAATGGTTGCCCGGGTAAACTGTGAGCAAGTGCTGGACAGCGCATGCGCGCCTAAAGCCTGCAAGTGAGAAGTGAACTGCCTGTGCTAGGAGAAGTTTAAGGCCGTCTTGCCCCGGAACCTAGGATGATTGCAAAAACATGGACGGTCAAGTGTTCTGAACGTGAGAATATACCTCGACGTTGCAAATCAAGGAAGTGACTAGGCCACAGACTGTCCTAAACAAAGCCCCTTTATTTTTCTGCTTGATTCACTCTGAAAAGCATGTTGTAATGATGAGGAGACGCTCATTTACCCCACATTTGTCCAATCAGAACTCGAATTAGTGATGCTAGTTACTTTTAAGATAGATTAAGTTAGGAAATAAGTGTATAAAAACCCCTGGTTTTGCTTAGAGGGGGGTGGCTCTTTCGATTTCCTCTGGTGATGCTGCCGGACTGAAGAACGATTCTTGGATGTAAGAATTCTTATTGTTTATTTGATTTTCTTTGCAGGATTATTAGGATAAGATGAGGGTATTAGTTAGGGGTGTAAGGAGAGAGTGAATTTGGAACTATCTGTTCTTTGCTAAACTTCTTACTGAACTTTTAAATAAATGTCTATTTCTGAGCTTCAAAATAAATGATCATTTTTAAAAATAAAGTTAAAAGATTCTTATTGAATAAAGAAATAAATAAATGCCTAAATGTCGGACATACTAAAAGTTTGTTTTGAATAAAAATTAGATAAATGGAGAGGTAAAAGCTGGTCTTAGGTTTTTCCTATGCCTAGTTTTCGTGCTAGCAGATCCATTGCCATTATGGTGGTGTGTCTGAATAAAATGGTGTTTAAATGAAACCATGGTAAATTGCTTTTCATTGCAGGTGTAAATAAAAATAGTTAAATAGGTTTAGACACTCCGCCAATGTTATAGTAGGACTCCTGGTTTGTTGGCCAAATCTGTGATGCCAAATTAAATGAACAGAGTAAATGTGCAGTGTAATGGGCCCCACTGTTGAATGAATGTGTGTTCTGAGGATTCGGGGAATGGCCATGTTGATTTAGAATATATTTTCGGAGTCCTGCTGTAGCAGTATTCACCTCTGTATTTACAACCTCAGCAACTACTGCCAGTGTCCTTGCAGGGAAAGGGTCAGAGGGTGAACCTGACTTTAGACCCTTAAGAATTTTAAAACAGTCCAGTGGGTAAACTGGGCTAAATACGGACAAGAAGTGAGCTGGACCGACCAAATGACACTCCAGTGGTAACTCCATAATGATGTCACGAGGAGTGAATGCCACTTGGATAACCCGAATCGTATCCCTAAAGCAACAGGAGAGAGTGTTACACCAAGAAGGTGAGGATGAAGACACACTTGCTTGAGCCAAAGGAGACGTGAAGCTCTGGACAATAGCAAACATTTCCTTAGAGTTGTTGCTGACTAATTCAATACAGGCTGAGTAAAATTGCCCTTTAGCTAGCGTAATATCTGCATAGTATAATTTTTGCTTATCTCTGAGCTTCCGCTTGTCTGACTGGCAGTAGCCTCTCCTCCGCCATGCCCGCTCCAGGGTCTTACAATCATGCTTCAGCGCTTTAAGGGTGGGGTTAAACCAAGGCTTGGATGGTGACTCCCTAGCCAACTTAGGGGCCGATTAGGATGGCGGTGAATCCGCATCCTCCGGGCCGGCGGAAGCCACTGCCGGCCTGGAGGATGCAGATTCACCACCGCGGCCACAGAAAACACCCACCGCCAGATTAGGATGGTGGTGGGATTGCGATGGCGTTCCTCCCGGACTTTCCCCTGAAAGAGAGGATACTGAGAGACGCACGTCGGGCACAGCCCATTCGTTTCCGAGACAACCCTATTGAACTCTTTCAGGATCTCTCATTTATCACTCTCCAGAAGCACAGAGACTTCAGGATTGTCACCACGTTCCTAAGAGACAAAGGAGTGCCATATTCCTGGGGTCACCCGTTTAGACTAATCTTCAATTGGGAGGGATCCTTGCATCAACTCCGCTCACTTCAGGACACTGGAACCCTGCTAGGCCTCGAGCTCCCCGACGACACCTCAGACGGGGACTCCACTCCAGGGTCCTCGCAGGCGACCCGGACCCAGTTGTCTGGAGGAGGCTGGCAACAAATGAAGAGACGCCGCGCGCCTAAAAAGCGCCTCCATCCGGACCCGGGGACGATTGCCAAGGATAAGGCTGCAGCCATTGAGGAGGTCGTTAAGGACACTGCCACCAAATCCTAAGTGTGCCTCTAACGGGGGGCCATGCTTAACGCACTCTCTCTGAGTGGGAGGGGGGGGAAGGGGCGGGGGGCCATGAGGGTCCACACTGCCACAGTCTCCTTCACTTCTTCAACTTACAGGCGTGAACTGACTCTGGATAGGCCTGGGACTATGATTTCGGGTTGGGAACCACGAGTTGGGGTTAGGGTGGAACAGGGAGGGAGGTATTGTTGGGAGGGGGGATAAGGTGGAATCCGGGTGAGAGAGAGGACAGTCAGCTTGCTCCCCGGAGAGTTGTTTGGGATTGGGATGGGTTCAGTTTTGCTGAGGGGGCAGGGGGGGTGGGACTGAGGGAGGGGACCAGTATGCCAGGGGACTCCGACAGATTTGGTGCACCGACACTTACTCTCTGCGCATTTCAATGGGCACGCGGCTAAGCTGTACACCACCTGCACTACTCCACGATGTCTGATACACTTAAGGTATTGTCCCTCAATGTGAAGGGCCTTAATAATCCAATCAGGAGGAGAGCTGTAATTTCGTACCTGGAACACTCAGGGGCAGACATCTGCTTATTTCAGGAGACTCATCTCCTACCTAAGGACTGGCACAGGCTGCGCTCTAGAGCCTTCCCTCATCAATTTTTCTCGTCACTCCCATCTAAAAAAGCGGGAGTGGCTCTGCTGGTGTCACAACGCTTTCGGGGTCGAGTGGGGGTTAAGGTAGGAGAAATCAAGGGACGCCTCCTGGCATACACCCTCCTTATAGGGAACAGCACATTCACGGTTGGCTCCATTTATACCCCGAACACTGGCCAAGAAACCTTTCTGAAGAACGCACTCTTGGAAGCCCTACAACCCCCTAATTCCCTCCTGCTCATTGGGGGGGACCTCAACCTAGTTATGGACACACACAAAGATAGGTCCGGACATCGGTATGGAGACACGGGAGCGCTATCTGAGGCGGGTGGGTTGTGGTTACGGGAACGGGCCTATTAAACCTATGGAGAGCTATGCATCCCAACACTGTACATTACACATTCTACTCATATGTACACCACACCTATGCGCGCTTAGATCATTTCCTAGGCTCCTCAGAACTCACGGACCGCATTACCGACATTTCCATTGTCCCAGCAGCCCTCTCTGACCACGACGCGGTGGATCTGACACTTGCCGTACCCACAGCCACGCGCAATCCGAGCTCGTGGAGGCTCAATGAAATCATGTTGCAGAAACCGGCTGTTACCTCACGAATCCATAAATGCATCTCAGACAACCTCGCCACCAATGATAACTCCGTGACCTCCATATCGGCTCTCTGGGGGGCCCTGAAAGCTGTAGTAGGGGGGGAACTGATTGTTATAGCAGCTGCAGATGCCAGACTTCGAAAAGAAAAAAGGGAGGATCTCACAGCACAGGTATCCGAGTTGGAAAGGGTCCACAGCTGCACCGGGGCCCAGAGAATCTGGAGACAGCTGAAGGCCGCAAGGGCCCAACTAGCCAGCCTAGATACCGACAGGGCTGAGTTCGCAGCCCTTCGACTCCGTCATTCCTACTATGTAGGAGGCAATCGCACTGGGCGCCTTCTAGCTAGCGCCCTGAAAGCCAAGAGCCAGCGCTCCAAAATCACCACCCTCCTGAATATTCCGGAGAGGCCATTACTGACGAAGCGCAGGTTGCAGACGCCTTCCGCTCGTTTTATGCTTCCCTATACAAGGGAGACAATGTGTCACCAACCGACATTGAATATTTGGAAAAAGGGGACCCCTATATAATATAGTAGCACTTGCTATACATAGGGAAGAAACAGAGTTAGGAAAGGTCTATAGCAAAGTGACAGACATTGATTAGATAATACAATTTATGGGTTTTTGTAAATAAAAACCTAGAATGAAACAGTATATTAAGTCCACTTGTGTACAGAAACCAATGAGCAAAATAATTTCTGATATTGCTTTATTGTTTATTGTTGTTGACTATTTTTCTTTTGTTTTCTACTGTTTTTTTTAAATATATATAGTTTTTATAAGTGATTATGTGTTTAAATTTTATATAGTCTTGAATTAAAAAATACAAAAGAGAAAATACAAAATCAATAGACATGAAACATATATACAGTGATGAAGGCAAAGCGGTAGACACCACTACGCGCGTTTCGGCTCTTGAGCCTTCTTCAGGTGACCGTCTATTGTTAGAGTTTCAAAGAGTCCAGGACTCACAGTTAGGTGTGGCGTGGATATAAAAGGTCAGTCGGTAAAGGCAGCTTCTTAAGATCTTGAGATGTGGAACGATGTAGTCCTATAGCTTGTCATATGATGTTATGACATCAGAGAAAAGGAGGTGGTAGAACAGTATAGTGGAGGTAGCTTAGATTCAGATCGTTATTTGTGTTGACATTTGTAGAACCTCCACGAGGATAACTTCCAGTGAGTAGATGGTAAGATGAGAGCAATAGTGAAGGAAACGAGTATTTATCTCCACAAGTTGATAAAATATCCGGAGGCGAGCAATAATGATGTATAATTGTTAGCACGAATATTTTGTATCCACCTAAAGATAAAGTAGAAAAGATGTCCCTGGAGCGGAAAATACTATGGAGGAGGATCTGGTCATAGCATCGCCCGTGAGGTTTGATGAAAATAGTGACGCTCCTGGTAGAAAAAGGACTGGTAGCAGTACTCGACCGCCAAAAGACCACACACCGGTATGCTAGAATGCAAGCCGACATTGACGCATTCTTACAATCAGCGGACATCACACCGCTGTCCAAATTGAACACAGAAACCCTGGACGCTCCTATTCGCCCGGACGAAATCCGCCTGCGCCCGCTTAAATCTCCGGGTCCAGACGGCTTCTCATCAAGCTTCTATAAAATCTTTGGCCACCTCTTAGCGCCGATACTCACGAGATTATTCAACTCGTTCGAAGGTCTGAACTCCATACCCCCAGACATTCTAGCAGCAGATATAGTGGTGCTACCCAAACCAGGTAAGAGCCCAACACATTGCTCAGCGTTCCGTCCCATTTCACTGTTCAGTCTAGACTTAAAATTGTTTACCGGGGTTCTGGCGGCCTGCCTGGGCCCATGTCTTCCGGGTATCCTCGAACCAGATCAATCGGGCTTTGTTACAAATCGCCAGTGCAGCGATAATACTAAAAGGCTCCTGCACCTGGTGGATAAAGCCCACTTCCAAGACTCGGACTCGGCGCTGTTAGCCATAGACGCTGAGAAGGCGTTCGACCGTGTCGACTGGACTTACTTGCAAAACGTCCTACAACGATACCAAATAGGCGACCGCTTTCAAACCTGGATAGCGAGCTGCTACTAACGCCCTCAAGCTAAGGTTTGCTTGGGAAGTCTTAAATCAGACTCCTTCGAGATACAACGAGGTACGCGTCAGGGGTGCCCTCTCTCACCCCTCTTATTTGCCCTCTATGTGGTGCCGCTCGCGCAGAAACTCAGAGATAATTCTAATATCCATGGTATCACTTTCGGCCATGAACCTCACGTGGTAGGGCTATACGCCGATGACATCATCGCCACCCTGAACAGACCGTCCCACTCTATACCTGCCTTCTTGGAGGAACTGGAGAAATTTGGGGCAGTTTCTGGCTTTAAAACCAACCGGGGGAAATCACTTATTCTGCCGCTGGGCAGTAATGCCCACTCTCGCACCCCTGAACCTGACTTTGGGTGCGACCTCCATACATCTCCGCAGCTCCCATATCTGGGAATCACTCTTACCTCCGCCACGGCCGTGACAGCATCTCTTAATTATAAGACGCTCACCTCCCAGATCCGAGCCGAACTTGTCCGCTGGTCGAAACAACCCCTCTCCCTGCTGGGCCGCATAGCAGCTGTGAAAATGTCAGCCTTGCCTAAGATTTTGTATATCTTCCAAACTCTTCCGATATCACCGCCGCCTGGTGCACTGCCGGATTTACAAACCGCCCTCCACCAGTTCATCTGGGGAAAGAAAAGAGCACGCCTGCATAAACAAGTAGCACATAGAGCTATAGATGAGGGAGGTCTTGGAGTTCCCAATCTCCTGCAATACTTCCAGGCCTCACAACTCTGCTACTTAGTGGAATGGTATAGACCGGAATCCGAGAAGAGGTGGCTATTCCAGGACAGAGCAATGGCCCAAACGTCACTATGGAAGATACCATATCTTGCCCGCCAACACAGACCAAGATATCTCCTTCACTCCCCCATCATGCGCAACATCATGAATGCCTGGGACAAAGTGACGGTCAAGAAAGGTTTAACAACTTTCCCCTCCCCGCTCACCCCGATTCTAGACATTCCGGAATTCCCACCGGGCAATGACCCTCGCGCCTTTCCACAATGGCGCGACAAGGAATGCCGGTCAGCTGGCTATTTTTTTTAATCGGAAAGCTTTCTTCCCCTCAATGACATCGTGCAGGACTATGGGGTAACCAAACCCTGCCTGTTCCAATACTTCCAACTCCGCCACTGGTTGTCGAGCCCAGACTATGCCCCTTTAGTAAGTCGGCAGCTGACGCCGTTCGAGAAATGGTTGATCACAAAAACCTCTGACAGAAATCTTATCTCAGATCTTTACAAGATGCTCTCACCTGCGAACAGCCAGGGCAAAACGGCGGGACAGAGACGATGGGAATCAGAACTGGGCAGGGCACTGTTACCCAAGGAATGGGGGTTTATATATTACAGGGCGGCGCACACCACTCGTAATATCACCGCCAGGGAAGCAGCAGTGAAATTAGCCATCTACTGGCACCTCACCCCGGTCAGACTCAACTGTGGCAATCCACTTCGGAGCGCGCTCTGCTGGAGGGGCTGTGGTGAACAGGGCACTTTAACCCACCTGCTATGGGATTGCCGCACTGTCAGGGACTATTGGAAAGCGGTCTTGGATGACATTGATTACACCTTCCAGACCGAAATCCCATGCTTCCCCGCGTATGCCATCCTGGGACTGCCTAACTCGCTTACATTTCCCTTGAGATCCACGCGCGGCAAGCAGATAGGTATTGCCATGCAAGCAGCGTCACAACATATCTTGTCACTCTGGGGATCAGCCACCGCCCCCACCCACACTGGATGGTTACACAAATTGTGGTTCATGCTAGGCATGGAGCGTATCCAGGCCACATTGACACACACCACAGACTCCTTTCAGAAAACATGGCAGCCACTTTTATCCCTACTGTCCAAAGAATTCCATGAAATTACTTGCCCCAAATATCTTCGCATTCTGCGACTCACAGGGCCACCGCAAGTTCCTCCGTGAGCTCGAAAACTCTACAACACACAGCTCTAATAGTGTCATACCACAGAACCCTAGTGCACGGCATACTGCTCGGGGTGGAGGGAGGGAAGGGTTGTTGGGAAGGGGGAGTGGGGTTGGTTTTTCTTGTTTTGGTCGGATGACCCCTTTACGTGGCACCTAAGCTATAGCACTGGCTATAATTGTCGCAGTTGGCATATTGTTTTCACTTCCTTGATGACGTTTAGAGAAGACGTGCCTGTCTGTCTCGCTCGCCATATATGCCTGCTTCTTGGTTGCTGTATTGATATGCCTTTTTTCGCTTTCGAAACTAATAAAACAGATTTAAAACTAAAAAGAAGGGGGCTAAGGGAGGAACCCTGGGGAACACCTGTTGTTACCGGCTGAGAGGAGACGGTAGAATCCAGATGTGCTCAACCCGCCCCTCCAAAAAGGACCAAAACTAGCCCCACACGGCGCCTGACAGACTAACTTAGCCATACCTGACAGGAGGAGTGAGTGAGGGACCATATCGAATGCCACCGAGAGGTCGAGCAAAATTAATGCTGCTCTCCCACCGCCGTCCAGGCACTCCCAGTTGGCTTCTGCCACCTCTACTAACACTGTTTCTGTGCTATGGGATGTCCTGAACCCTGATTGGGCAGGGTGCAGAAGGACCTCCCTTTCCACAAAGTCCGTGAATTGTCTATTAACCACCTTCTCACACACCTTTGCCAAAGCAGGAAGGAGGGAGATAGGCCGGTAATTCCCTGGACAGAGGGGGTCCAACAATGGCTTTTTTAGAAGAGGAAGGGTCTTAGCCTCCTTCCAAGCCTGTGGTACCACCCCTTTCTGGAGGGACATATTAATGATGGTATTGATGGAGCGTGGTGGAAAAACAAAATTTTGTATACCCCTCGCAAAGTCAATGTTCCATAACGTTAACAATTTACTAATGGTGTGATGTGATTAATTAATCAACCATAGAATAAGAGGCATACATTTCTTACACACGGTAGTACTAAACTTGCTTGCATGATGCAATATAATTAATTAATATATGTTGTAATTGTGATGTGAACTAATGCGTAGCTTAAATATAAACAAATGTAGTTTAAATATGCTTATTGTACACGTTTTTTGTGCCAAAAAGTCGTCGGATATGTAAGTATAAAGCGCATTTATGTGGCTTATCTGCTAGGTAACAACTAATGGGAAATATTAGTTTGGTGGGAGGTAAACAGAAGGGTTTTAGTACCATAATTAACATGAATTTGTGTTTGTTTCTATGATAGTTCCAAAAAGTGGCCTCTGAGGCCTGTTACAAAATGGTTGCCCGGGTAAACTGTGAGCAAGTGCTGGACAGCGCATGCGCGCCTAAAGCCTGCAAGTGAGAAGTGAACTGCCTGTGCTAGGAGAGGTTCAAGGCCGTCTTGCCCCGGAACCTAGGATGATTGCAAAAACATGGACGGTCAAGTGTTCTGAACGTGAGAATATACCTCGACGTTGCAAATCAAGGAAGTGACTAGGCCACAGACTGTCCTAAACAAAGCCCCTTTATTTTTCTGCTTGATTCACTCTGAAAAGCATGTTGTAATGATGAGGAGACGCTCATTTACTCCAAATTTGTCCAATCAGAACTCGAATTAGTGATGCTAGTTACTGTTAAGATAGATTAAGTTAGGAAATAAGTGTATAAAACCCCTGGTTTTGCTTAGAGGGGGGTGGCTCTTTCGATTTCCTCTGGTGATGCTGCCGGACTGAAGAACGATTCTTGGATGTAAGAATTCTTATTGTTTATTTGATTTTCTTTGCAGGATTATTAGGATAAGATGAGGGTATTAGTTAGGGCTGTAAGGAGAGAGTGAATTTGGAACTATCTGTTCTTTGCTAAACTTCTTACTGAAGTTTTAAATAAATGTCTATTTCTGAGCTTCAAAATAAATGATCATTTTTAAAAATAAAGTTAAAAGATTCTTATTGAATAAAGAAATAAATAAATGCCTAAATGTCGGACATACTAAAAGTTTGTTTTGAATAAAAATTAGATAAATGGAGAGGTAAAAGCTGGTCTTTGGTTTTTCCTATGCCTAGTTTTCGTTCTAGCAGATCCATTGCCATTATGGTGGTGTGTCTGAATAAAATGGTGTTTAAATGAAACCATGGTAAATTGCTTTTCATTGCAGGTGTAAATAAAAATAGTTAAATAGGTTTAGACACTCCGCCAATGTTATAGTAGGACTCCTGGTTTGTTGGCCAAATCTGTGAAGCCGAATTAAATGAACAGAGTAAATGTGCAGTGTAATGGGCCCCTCTGTTGAATGAATGTGTGTTCTGAGGATTCGGGGAATGGCCATGTTGATTTAGAATATATTTTCGGAGTCCTGCTGTAGCAGTATTCACCTCTGTATTTACAACCTCAGCAACTACTGCCAGTGTCCTTGCAGGGAAAGGGTCAGAGGGTGAACCTGACTTTAGACCCTTAAGAATTTTAAAACAGTCCAGTGGGTAAACTGGGCTAAATACGGACAAGAAGTGAGCTGGACCGACCAAATGACACTCCAGTGGTAACTCCATAATGATGTCACGAGGAGTGAATGCCACTTGGATAACCCGAATCGTATCCCTAAAGCAACAGGAGAGAGTGTTACACCAAGAAGGTGAGGATGAAGACACACTTGCTTGGGCTAAAGGAGACGTGAAGCTCTGGACAATAGCAAACATTTCCTTAGAGTTGTTGCTGACTAATTCAATACAGGCTGAGTAAAATTGCCCTTTAGCTAGCGTAATATCTGCATAGTATAATTTTTGCTTATCTCTGAGCTTCCGCTTGTCTGACTGGCAGTAGCCTCTCCTCCGCCATGCCCGCTCCAGGGTCTTACAATCATGCTTCAGCGCTTTAAGGGTGGGGTTAAATCAAGGCTTGGATGGTGACTCCCTAGCCAACTTAGGGGCCGATTAGGATGGCGGTGAATCCGCATCCTCCGGGCCGGCGGAAGCCACCGCCGGCCTGGAGGATGCAGATTCACCACCGCGGCCACAGAAAACACCCACCGCCAGATTAGGATGGCGGTGGGATTGCGCTGGGACCAGCGGCGGACGGCAGGTCCATCCGCCGCTGATCCGCGGGGTGTGGAGGGCTATTTGGAGGGAGTGTCTGCAAGACACCGTCAGCCAAATTGCGATGTGCATTTAAACATGCTTTTCCACGGCTGCTTTTCCGCTGTGGAAAAGCATGTGGTCTTTGGTGTTTGGGGGCCTGTTGCGGGCCCCCAGGGTGTCGGGGGTGGGGCGTGCACATGGGGGGTACCTATGGTACCCCCCAGCATTTACATGCACAAAGCGGCAGACACCGCGCGGTGCCTGCAGCTTTGTGCATGTAAATGTAAAACATGCATTTTTAACCTTGCGGCGGGTGCTGCTTCAAGCAGCACCCGCCGCAAGGTTAAAGATACAGGATGTGACCGCCAGGGTGGCGGTCACATCCTAATTGCACCGGAGGGACCACCGCTGCCACTGCGGACGGTCCCTCCACCTCGGGGGTGGCGGACGGATGCAGGTCTGTCCGCCATCCTAATGACCCCCTTAGTTGGGTGGAGAGGGGCCACTCTAGCTACCGCATTGGATACCCAGCTAGAAAACCCCACCAAGTGATCCTCTAACCCCTGCCCCCCCCAGGCTAGGTTTAGAAGCTACTAAAGCTGTATTGAAATTCACATGGGTCAATTTTGCCATAGGCTGATTTATAGCCAGAATTTAGTAAAGGTTCAACATTCAACACCACCCACGAGAAGTCAGTTAAAAAATGATCTGACCATGTGACAGGGCAGGGGTCCTCTAATGAAATAGGGAAGTTAGTGCAAATGGGGTTGAGTATATGTCCAGCTTGATGAGTGGGAAGGCTAACATGCTGGTCAAGGTTATCCAGGTGTAATATATCCAGCAAGTCACGTGTATCCTTCCTGTCTGCGTGATCCAGATGGATTTTATTGTCTCCCAAGAGCATATAATGAGTAAATTTAACCACCCTAGTGATAACAGCATCTCCCCAAGCCTGGAGAAAAGGTCCCACTGGACCGGGGGGCCTATAGATCAAAGAGCCTCCTAGTGTAAAACGGGCCAAGAAACAGATGCTGAAATCAAGGGCCTCGCATCCGCCCCACAGAGTGACGTCTCCCCTACGGAGATCTCACTTATTTTTTATGAAAATTGGATACTCCGCCCCCTCTCCCCTCCGAACGATCAGCTCTAGAGATCTTGTAGCCTGTAGGTGTAGCAAGGGTTACAATTGGAACCGAGGAGGTATCCAGCCCGGTTTTAGTAACGAACAGCAGATCAAGTGAGTTGTCCTCTAAAAGCTCAGAAACATCAGCATATGCCCTGTTTCTCTTAAAGGTTTCTTTCTTGTAATCTTGCAGTCTTTCAGTGGGAACAGTTATGGAGTAGGACAGCCATGCCAAGAAGAGAACGTGTGAAATGTGCATTTGAAAGCATGAGAGAGAGCGGGGTGTGGAATGTACTTTTTGATCTCAAAGTGTAGTGTTATGAGCAGTGGTGCACAAATGCACACTGTGTTGTACATTAGGAGATGAAGTATGTGATGTTATAAGCAGTGGTACACAAATGTGCACTGTGTTGTATCCTTGGTAGTATTATTAATTTCATACTATTGACTTTGACATGGCCTCATCTTGAATTCTGACTGCCTGGTTCCGAGCTTTATCTGCGCGCACAGCCATGCCTGCAATTTGTTTGGGTTAACCAAGTTCAAGGATTGTTTGGGTGAGGGATTGTTTAATGTACCCTGGAAGGCCTTCGTGAGCTTCATTAAGATAAAGGCTGGAACATGTGAGAATGTAAAGGGGACGTGGGAACTCTTTTCTGACCGTGGAATGCTTGCCTGGAAGCTGGCCTGTTCCAGTAGGATTATTTTGGCACCGGGAGGAAGACTCTCGAATCTTCTAGTCTTTGTTTTGGGACTTTAAAGCTGATGTATGTTGACAGCTGAGTTTGGAGCTCACTTACAGAGTAGATGTACTGGTGTAAGACAAACAGAACCTGAGTCCCGGTTGAGAGTCCAAGCCAGCTGTGAACGGGCCCCCAGCGTGAACTGGCAAGGATGTCGATTGACTGATTGGTTGATGTGATTTATTTCTAACTAGTGCCTTTGTGACGTTTGGTTCCAGTGGCTGTGGTAATTTGAGGTGTTTGAGTTTTGATTATTGCCATTGTGATGTGTGGCCAGTGGCTTTGATCATTTGAGGTGTTTTCTTTGTGGTTCAGTGTATATATCTTTCTGATTTCTTGCAGAAAGTCCAGTATATTCTCTTGAATGTTATCTCATATTATTTGCTGCTTGTATTTGATATCCATGCATTTAACTGTTGCATTTACCAAGTGTGTTATTATTGATTGCATATAAATACATATCACTATGTATATTTAAATATGATTCATTTTGGCATCTGAGTAAGCTTTTCTGTTAGAGAGCATTGTGTAAAATAAAACCCCAAGCCTTATTCTAAAAAGAGGCTCTTTGCATTTTGTAAAATAAAACCCATTTTTGGTGTTGTTGTTGTGTCTTATGTTTTCCTTTGCTGTGTTTGAGCCACTGTGTGCGAGATTCTGTATTATCTGAAAGGCGACGTAAGACAGGTACACGACAGGGATGCCCCTTTCGCCTCTCTTATTCACGCTCTATATGGAGCCTTTCGCGCAGAGAGTACCTGACGATCCACAAGTTAGGGCCATATGTTTTGGGACTGAAGGGCACCTTATTAAACTTTATGCGGATGACGTTATCATCTTTCTCAATAATCCCCCGGAGATACTCCTGAGTTTCTAAGGGAGATCGAGAGGTTCGGAGTGGTTTTGGGATTCGGAATTAACACCACCAAATCACAGGCGCTGAGTATGACGGTCTCACAGGCTACGTAAGAACATCTTATGCGGGCGCTCTCAATTGGATGGAGTATTAACATTTTGTATTTAGGTATCCAAGAGATTTTGACACTTAATTACCGAGAGCTAGTGGACAGAGTGAAGTACGACTTGGTTCGCTGGCAACCAAATACGCTGTCGTGACTAGGACAAGTTGCGGTACTTAAAATGACAGTCCACCCCAGAATTCTATACTAATTCCTGAGTTTGCCTCTCTAGCCCCCACGGCGAACGCTCCAATCTACAAAGAGAGTTTTCTAGACCTTTGGGCAAATTGGCGCCCCTGCATGAGACGTGATCTGAGTTTGCAAACTTCGAGGGAGGGAGTCCTGGGCTTTCCCTCCATCATGTGGTATTTTCAAGCTGCACAGCTCCGGTATCTGGTGGAGTGGTCTCGCTCAGAATCTGAAAAATCTTGGTTATTCATGGACAGGGCACTGGCAGGAACCTACCTCCTTGTGAAAGATATCCTTCTAGAAAAAAGCTAACCGCCTACCTAACCTTTAACTCTCGGCAATTACTGCGCCCAGCTTAGGGTGTGGGACGCAGTGGGTGTGAGGAAGGGCCTCGCATTGTTCCCTTTCCCATTGACTCCAGTTGCGTAGAACCAAAACTTGACCCTAGTCCGCCTGTATAAAATCAATCCAGAACGGGGAGACAAATGTTGGAGATGTAGGGACTCTCCTGGGACTCTGCTTCATATTTCCTGCGAAGAGGTCCTATCGTAGATTGATACACATTTTGATACCAAGGTTCCCCTCTTATATAGTACTAAGTCTCCTCAACCCACTAACCTTCCCACTCAAATCCAGGAGAGGATGACACATTACACTGGCCGTAAGGGTGCCACACCAATCAATATTGGCCCTATGGGATACAGATAGAGTCCCAACCAGATTGTCCTGGATACACCGTATCTGGGATTTGCTGGGGAAGGAGATACTCTCATCAACACATAAACCAGAGGGGGACACATTCCGGGAGATCTGGTGCCCATTCCTAACACTTCTTTCATAAGAATTCACCAAGTTTACTTGCCCTAGATATCTCAAACTGCTACACTTCACAGAATCGCACGCACACTTCCACTGAAACTGACTTTGTAGAAGCCAAAGCCTGCGATCCTCGGGTATATTATTAGCTAATCAGGTACCAGAAGGGGGAAAATGAGGGAGGGGGGTTGATGGGGAATTTCACATTATAAGTTGCACAATATGTGATAATGGCCGAATGTTGATGCTGTTTCAGCAAGTGACTGATTTCATTCTCATGCTTATCTGGCAAAAATAAAAACTGATTTAAACATAAAAGTGAGGCTTAATCTTGCCCTATGAGCCAAACTGAGGCCAAGTGTACTCCGCCGCAGAGTGAGTAGACTGTTGACCATGAGCTCTGATGGCAAAATCTTGACCTTTCCAACTGCTCCTCATGTAGAGGGAGGCAGTGTCCCTTCCTCATTATTTTTGGAGTGGGCAGGGTCAATGATGCACTGATGCTCTGTTTAGACCTAAATAGAAACACACAGCAAGACATCCGCGACCTGTATGATATTTAGTGGCAATTACTATAGTATTCCCACCCTAAATATATCGACCATGTATCATTGAACTCCAGGGCCCCTCTCATGGACCTCCTCATACAAAAATCAGGCCGTCAGGCTACAGCCATCTCTAGGAGGACCTCTTCTCCCCCTGCCACCCTGAATCAACCAAATCCATTTCAATAGAAAAATGCAGAGTGCCTATTCCTTTCGTTGTCCTCATTGCTAACACTTCAAATGTATACCACGTTACAACCTAATGGCTTCCAGCAGTCAGAAAAAGCCTCACCAATAGCAATGTTTCCTTTTCAGAATTCCTCCTGTTAAATCCTTTATGTGGATTAGTGTGAGTAGGGTGTTAAGAAAGCTCAAATATACACAGCCTATGCAAACAGTACCATTATATTGTTTTTCATCTCAAAACAACATAATTTGTTGTTACGCTTGCCTCTCAATGTCTACACACAGATCGTAACTCCAGATTTTCCTTGCTTTGCAGGTGTACTCCTACTCCCTCTTTATTTTTTTAAACACGTTTTTATAATGTCAAAGGCCAAGTACAGTGCAGATCTCCTTAACCCAAGTTACATCTGCCTTATTAGACATTGCATATTATTGTCATTGACATGTAGTATATACGTTATCATGGTTATGCAAAACAATACAACATAAACATCTTGAACTCTCCCATTGCACTATTCCACTACTGCATTTCATTTGCCACCACATCGCCCAACACAACAAAAAAAGTCCATCACTATAGAATTGGTCCCTTACCCAAGAGGCTCACATAACAACATAGATACAGATGCAACTACTGGGGGCACTGGGTCCAGATCGAGGCCTCTGTAGTTTGCCCATCTTTTCCAGATCTTGGGCTGCTTTTGCAGACATCTCCTGGCCTCAAAAATTGGGATCTCCAATCCCATACAAAATTCCATCCCATTTTTCCATGCCGATAGAGAAGGTGGAGCTGATGCCTTCCAGAGCCCTTGCTATATCCCTTTTAGCTAATGTCAGCCGCAACAGTAACAGGTGACTCTTGTATATATTACCTCCTATACCCTCCATGATATGTAAAATCTAATTACTAATCTTGGTGAGGAGGGGAGCTTCCACCCCAACACTTCTGCAAGACAGGCCAGTGCCGTACAATGCCAGATTGTATGTATCAGGGATCCCTCCTCCCGACCACACCTCAGGCATATAGGGGATGACACTAGCCCCGCCCTCCACAACCTAAGCCTGGTATAATAAACCTGGTGAAGGTATTTAAATTATATAAGAAATAGCCGCTTTGCTATTGCTGCTCCCCGAGCGGAGGTCAGCGAATCCATTCAATCATCTCTCTCTATTTGGCCAAGATCAGCCACCCATGCTTCTCTAAGTTTATCTAATGTAGTAGTGCTAGTGGTCATTGCAAACAAAACAGGTGATGGACAGAATGTGGATCAATGTCACACATTCACCCCAGTCCAAAGATCTGGGCCCAAATCCATCGTTTTTTTGCACTCCACACCACCCTGGGTTAGACAATGGCGATATGCAAATCAGCTCTGACCCTGTGCCCCATGGGAACAGTCCAGTCCGAACTACAAAAGCCATGTCCTTCCCAGAACGGAAGTAGTGCTAGTGGTCACCAGTGACTGATAGATTTTCGAGATTTTATGGTCCTGCAGATCGTCCATAAACACTTTGGCTTCAATAGGACTGAATTTGGGTAGAGCCTCTAATCCCAAGATACTAGGGTACATGGCGTGCCGAAATTGGAGGTATTTATAAAATTGAGTTTTTGGCATCTGGGTCTCTTGTTGAAGATCTTGGAATGATTTCATAACAGGGAAATGTAAAGGGAAGATTTCTACAATGATAACTTTGAACAGCTTTACAACTCAAATCCAAATTAAAATTCAAAGAACCACGGACTACAAACTGAAATTTTGAAGATTTATTACAAAGCCAAAAATAGTTGAACATACAAACACCTCAGCAAGAGGTTCAGAAAATAGACTGGCACTACTACAAACATAATTCTACGCAGGATTCTCAGATGACTCAAAATAAAAAGCAAAGTCAATTCGAGTAACATTAGGCAACCAAGAACAGTTCCTGCTTAAAGTTTGGACTGCATTTACAGAAGACAAGGAAAGGAAAAAAATGATTAGTCTGTCCCTACACTATTCTAAAGTGACATCCCTACTTAACAATCCCTTCAGACAAGAGTAAAGGTGTCAGCAGTGAAGACTTCCAAAGAAGTACATTCACCTTCTCTAGGTAGGTAGTCCAACTACCGAGCTTGTTCAAAGATGTTCCTTCTTACACCTCACTCTGCCATAGGTCCCCCAACTCTCTCTACAACTACCTACATCCTGCTCTGTCAATTTGCCTACAAAATCTGCTCTCCACCCTCGGGTGCTGTCCCTAATACAAAATCCCCAAAACAGTTGACACGCCCAGAAGTACGCCCCTCTGGCAGGTACAGATCTTCAGATTTTTCCAGCATGGCACCTCTCCATCAAATGTCCGTTGGTGTGTTCTTTGGTCCCAAGCACCTTCTCCGCTGAATGTTGCACTCCCAAATTCCTTGGCAGCTCTTCTGCGTTTGCGCCTACTATCCTAACTCCTAAACAATGGACCCTTCTACCTAACGAGCCTTGTGGCCTTGCACCTGCAAGCTGAAACACATGGGAACATCTCTGCAAGCATTCGAAATTACAATTTAATATTTGCTGAGAACAGCTTCTTTCCCTGACGAGAGAAAATCATTCCTTCTCGACTCAGGCTAACAAAAGAAATTACCGTTAGGCCTCTGCTGGCTTCAGCATATCCCAGGCCCTTGCACGTTAAATGCATTTCTAACATGACATGGCATTCTACTTTCAATGTAAGCAATATCTCTTTCATATTAAAAGCCTACGTTAATTCACTCATAAATAAGCACGTGTATATTTCAAAAGGCATTTCATTACTAATACGACATTTCACATGTGATTATATTTCTACATTAAACAAACATTATTTCCTAACCAATACACTACATTAGTCCATGATTAATAAACACCACGCTATATGTTATACTAATCTACTTTAGTAAGACCCTCTAAATATGTGGGTGCTGACTACTCAGGATTATGGTGCACCCCTACAATTTTCAAAATAACATGGCACTCTCTCAACAATAACAGAGGAGATACGAAAGGCAAGGAAGATCTATTGAGCCAAGTTATGGGAAGTACCCAAGCAAAATGAAGACAAACAGTGGATTGAACTCCACAAAGCCTCCAAATCAAAAAATTCTTGCAAGCTCTGGAGAGTGGTCCAGAACTAATCAAATGGAATTAGGCAGAATGATGCACCCACCATACAAGCGACTAGGTGGGTTGAAAATATATCCAATCCGTACAATATATCAGTTGAAGAGACAGATATGGGCCCATTGATAGATGATAAATCTGGACGCCCCTGTGAAAACCTTGTTGAGTGGGGAAACAACATTGTACGTATAGATAAGATCATATTAATAATTGACTCATTTGATCCGGCAAGTGCTCTGTGGTCTAATGGTATCCCCCCAGTATATTTAAATCTGAGATAGATGAATGGGCCTCCTAATTAACCCCCTTATTTAAGAACTGTATGTATCATCACAAACTATGTCCTGAATAGTTGGAGAGGCTCAATATATAACCCGATACATAAAAAGGCTTAACCAACCAACTGGCTATCTAGAGGTTATTTCCTAACCAAGACACTACATTAGTCCATGATTAATAAACACCACACTATGAGGTCCATTAGGATGGCGGGCGGATCTGCATTCTGTCCATCAACTGTTGTTTTTGCATTTGTCACCCTGAATGGGATGGGTATGCTCAGACGTGAGTCCCATGCTCTCCACACCACTTGAGTGAAGCTATCCTGGCTGATGACGGCTGATAACCAGAAACTGGTCCTAGAATACTTGATTCTGGTCCAGGAAAGACATGGCTTGGCAGTTCGGGCTGGACTGTTCCCATGAGGCACAGGGTCAAGGCTGATTTGCATATGGCCATGTCTGAACTGGGGTGGTATGGAGTGCAAAAAAACGATGTATTTAGGCCCAGATCTCTGTACTGGGGTGAATGTATGACATTGTTCTGCATTCTGACCGTCAACTTATGTTTTTGCATTTGTCACCTCGAGTGGGATGGGTATGCTCAGATATGAGTCCCATGCTCTCCACACCACTTGAGTCAAGCTATCCTGGCTGATGACGGCTGATTACCAGAAACCGGTCCTAGGATGCTTGATTCCGGTCCTGGAAAGACATGGCTTGGCAGTTCGGGCTGGACTGTTCCCATGAGGCACAGGGTCAACGCTGATTTGCATATGGCCATGTCTGAACTGGTGTGGAGTGCAAAAAAAATGATGGATTTAGGCCCAGATCTTTAGACTAGGGTGAATGTATGACATTGTTCTGCATTCTGTCCATCAACTGTTGTTTTTGCATTCATAAAATATGCTAGGCCGCAAACTACATGAAATTCCATATGTCAATGGAAGATGATGGTATCTAATACCCTTGTCTTAGTATCTTATTCCCTTGATTGCTATGTGTAGTCAGACACACATAGCAATCTTTCGCATCCATTGCATCAGTATACTCATATAACAATTTTGCATACGCATTAAGCTTGAAATTGCCCGTAGACAGATCTGTATGTAATCTACAACTCTCTTCTAGCAGCAAAGCTCTGTCGTGCCCTACCTTGACCTCTTCTTTGCTAGGAGTAGTAGGTGTAGGTGTTCCCTCAACCTCTCCTGCCTGCTCATGTGGTGCCAAATACGAAACGACAACTACTAAAATAATGAAGAGTATACTCCACCTATAAGTGTGCCTAGAATGCACCTAGCTCTACGATTCAGGTTTCCAGCCTCCATGGTCTCAGGACTTGCTTTTCAATATAGTCGTTCAACAGTAGTGTTCAAAAGTCTCTTTCTTCTTTCTTCCTGTAGAAGCACTCAAACCACACCTCAGAGGCTGAAAGTCCCCTTTGTTTATTTCAGTTCCTTATTTACAGCAAACAAAAGACAAACCTAACCCTTCTCCGTCCTCTATGTGAAGTCCCTAAATTTCTTCTTCTTCCACTCGGACCTAGGTTATTTACAGCAAAGTATTTACAAAAGTCTCATTTATCAATAATAAGATTTGTTCCAACCGATTCTAGTACATATTCCAAAAGTTCAAGACCAAGAACAATGGATTCTTGAGCTGATATTTCAGGGCCAAATGTAGGAAAAAGCAATCTACTCAAAATCAGATGACGAATCCTGCTCACAATCGGTGGATTTGGAACAGTGATGGTCAGTACACCTTCGATCTCAAGTCCCGGCACCAACAACAGCACGTCCGATTTGATGTTAGGACTGTTACTGATCACTGTCACTGCCTTCACCCTACCCGATCTCAATATGCCTGGCATCAGTCACAGGGTAGGTCCACTCAGGATTCGCGTACCTTCGACAAGGCGCCCTCTTTCGTGTTGATCTTCTCAGTCCTCCACGAGCTTGCCCTTCCTTGTCTCTGTCTGATTCAGACTCCTCAGACAGAGGAGAAACATCCCTCTCGGTAACTAACCTCAGGTTCAGTTGCCTCTGCTTTTCTGGCCACTGCTCCCCTGCTCTGCTGGTTCTCCTGCTTTCTGCTTGCTCACTTTGCTCACAGCTTTCTTCAGCTGAGTTTGGCTTCGGGTCCCTTTCACAGTCACTTCCCCTTTCAGAGGCAGTCTTAGTTTCACTTCCGTTGTGACCCTCTTCAGCTTGATCTGGTGAGTCACCAGCTTCCTCAGACACCCTCACAGCTTGGCTTGTCCCCTCCTGTGGCCCTGCCACCTCAGCTGGATTTTCATTAGGGAGAGGAGCTGTTTCTTCCAAGGGGGCTGGAACTCGACGGGTGTGTGAAGCATGCATTCAATTCGGTAGCCCTCCACACTTCTCAGCAGTGTTTGTGACAAGGATGACTTGGTAGGGTCCTTTCCAATGAGCATCCAAGCAGCTCTTTCTCACGTGCTTCCGAACCAGCACCAAGTCCCCCCGACTCAGGTCGTGACATAGATCGCTGGAAGCCGGAACCACAGCAGCCTGCACCTGATGGGACACAGAACAGATGACATCAGCGAGACCCTTGCAATAATCAAGGATCAGATCATCTGTGATTCTCAGCAAGGCTGTCGATGGCACCACTGGTAACCTCATTGCCCTCCCCATCAGTACTTTATGAGACAAGAGACCTGTACTCCTGTCTGGGGTACTGCGCATACTCATTAGCACCAAAGGCAAAGCGTTTGACCACTTAAGAGACGTGGATGAACACACTTTCGCCATCCGAGCTTTCAAAGTTCTGTTCTGCTCCACTATCCTAGAAGCCTCTGGTCAGTAACTACAATGGAGTCTCTGATCAATGTTCAGTGCTGTGCGGTAAACAGACATAATATTGATTCCAAAATATCGTTTGGACAAAATATCGAGTAAAAAATATAGACTAGCAAAAATATCGACCAGACATAATATAGACTACAAAAACATCGAGTAATATCGATAATAATAGCCAAAATATTGAATCAAAAATATAGACTAGACATAATATCGACTAGATAGAATATAGACAAAAAAAAAATCGAAAATAAGGTAGTTTTTAATATTTTTTAATAATTGTGTAATATAAATCTGTAGCGGGTTGTGGGTTTATAGGGGAAAGGGTGGGAAGTAATTTAATTATAATTAATTAATTATGTAATGTAATAATAATTATTAATTAATTATTAATTAGTTAATAATTAAAGTATAATTGGTTAAAAATAATAATTGAGTAATAATTAATTTTTAGTACATTATTTTCTGTAGCGGGTTGTGGGTTAATAGGGGAATAGGGTGGGAAGTAATTTAATAATAATTAATTAAATATGTAAATTAATAATAATTGTTAATTAATTATTAATTGGAAATTGATTAAAATATAATTGGTAATTAATTATAAATATTTAATTGATAAATAATTAATATTTGGTAAATTAATTTCAGTAGTGGGTTGTATGTTTATAGGGGGATAGGGTGGGAAGTAATTTAATAATAATTATTTAAATATGCAAATTAATTAAAATTGTTAATTGTTAATAGTCATTTTAACCCCTACGCTATCCAACGCTTTCCCTACTGTAGCACCCACTGGAGTGGGAATAGTAATTTTACCCCCTACGCTATCCAACGCTTTCCCTACTGTAGCACCCACTGGAGTGGGAATAGTAACTTTACCCCGTACGCTATCCAACGCTTTCCCTACTGTAGCACCCACTGGAGTGGGAATAGTAATTTCTACCCCTACGCTATCCAACGCTTTCCCTACTGTTGCACCCACTGGAGTGGGAATAGTAATTTTTACCCCTACGCTATCCAACGCTTTCCCTACTGTAGCACCCACTGGAGTGGGAATAGTAATTTTACCCCCTACGCTATCCAACGCTTTCCCTACTGTAGCACCCACTGGAGTGGGAATAGTAATTTTTACCCCTACGCTATCCAACGCTTTCCCTACTGTTGCACCCACTGGAGTGGGAATAGTAATTTTTACCCCTACGCTATCCAACGCTTTCCCTACTGTAGCACCCACTGGAGTGGGAATAGTAATTTTACCCCCTACGCTATCCAACGCTTTCCCTACTGTTGCACCCACTGGAGTGGGAATAGTAATTTTAACCACTACGCTATCCAACGCTTTCCCTGCTGTAGCACCCACTGGAGTGGGAATAGTAATTTTAACCCCTACGCTATCCAACGCTTTAGCTATTGTAGAATTCACTACAGTTATTACAATAAAATTTAACTATTTTGCTATGCTACGGTAAAATTATTATATATGTTTGTTTAATAAAAAAAATTATATAAATATATATGTATTATTTTCATTTTTTTTTAATTTACAATAAATATTTATTAATATAACATTATTTATTAATTTTAAGTAAGTTTATAATAAAGATATTTATTACTACATTAGTTTTAACTTAATTTAAAGACAAAAAACCCGATATTTTTACAGTCTATATTTTAGTAACTCGATATTTTAGAGTCGATATTTTTGTACTTACCTGTTTAAAGATAGCCAGTCGATATTTTATCCATCGATATTTTGTCAACGATATTATGGCAACTCGATATTTTTGAGGTCGATATAATTTCAGTGATTCGTGCTGTGCAAAGCATCTTCATAATCTCGCTATGGAAGTGAGTTCCTCTGTCTGATTCCAAAGAGGTTGGGACCCCGAACCTAGGAACAAGTTCCCTCAACAACAGCTTAGCTACTGTAAGTGTGTCGCACCTTCATGTCGGGTATGCCTCCACCCACCGTGAGAAAACACACACACCACCACCAAAATGTACCTCAAATGATTGCACCTGGGCATCTCGATAAAATCGAATTGCATCCTATTGAACGGTCCCCCAGACTTTCCAATGTGACTCATGGTAACTGCAGTTCTCTTTCCAACATTCATTTGTTGACACGTAACACACCTTTAACACACAACTTCTGCCACTGCACAAAACTTTGGATTGTACCATGTCTGTCTGAACGCTCGTACTATCGCATCTCTTCCCAAATGAACTGCACCATAAATTTGTCTCGCCATTGGACTCAACAGCTCATCTGGCAACACAGCACTCTCCCATTAGTCGAGACCCAAATGTCCACATTCCCTTTCACACAGCCTGAATTGATCCACACATTTTTCTCATGGTTCTACACCTGTACCTGCATGCACCTGAGCGCATCCCAAGTATCTGCTATGGCAAGCATCATGTCTAACTTGGTTCTTTCTTTGCATCCTTCTATGTCTTGTTCAGTGAACAAATAACCTTGCTCGGCACAACTTCATCCGCATAGTGGTTTCCAAGTGACACAACATCTGTCCCTTTTCCATGAGCCGTGCACTTCACAACAGCAATTTCTGCGGGGTCCTGCAAGGCTTATAGAAGCAGCCTAATGAATTCTCCACTCAGGATGGGTGATCCTGACAAAGTCATATACCCTCTCTGAGACCATATTTGTCCATAGTCATGAACCACACCAAAGCCATATTGGCTGTCAGTATAAATGGTAATCCAAATTCCCTTTGCTGCCAGGCAGGCACACGTCAAATCTAAGAGTTCGGCCACCTAAGCAGAGTTTACCCCTTCCAGGCATGCAGTTTCGACAACTCCTGAAATGGTGCATACAGCAAATGCTGCTCTCAACTGACCAACACTGTCTCTTATGCACAAACCATCAACAAAGAAAATGTCATCAGGGTCAGTCAATGGTTCATCGACAATGTCAGGTCTCGGTTTGGTGCAAAAATCAGTCACATCAAGACAATCATGGTCCTCACAATCTTCATCAAGCGTGTTTGGCAAGGGCATCAGGGTGACAGGATTCAAGGCAGAGCACCTCTTAAGGGTCACATTCTCTGCAGCAAGTATGACCTGCACGTAGCGTGTGAGCCTGTTATTCGTCAAGTGTTGTGTCTTGGTCCTGGTCATTACCAACTCAACAGAGTGTGGCACATAAACAGTCAATGGGTGACCCATGACAATGCTCTCATACCTTTCGATGCTGACACCTGTTGCAGCAAAGGATTTGAGACATCCGGGCAATGCTGAAGCTACTGGAACTAAAGTAGCTGAGAAATAGGCAACTGGTCTATGGACACCTCCATGATCCTGAACTAGGACTGCTAAGGCACAAACCTCTCGTTCACAGCAGAACAGTGAAAAAGGCTTATTGTAGTCAGGCATTCCCAGTGCCGGAGCACGACAAAGGTCCTCTCGCAACTCAAGGAAAGCCTTCATACAGTTGTTGTCCCATGGTACCGGATCGCTCATATCCTTGTATGTCAGTCTCTGCAAAGGCTTTGCTTTTAGTGAGAAGTTGCCAATCCACTGGCGACAGTAGCCAACCATCCCTAGGAACATCCTGACCTCTCTCTGGGTTGAAGGCACCATCATTTTAAGTATTGCCTCAATCCTATCAGGTGACACTTTCCTTTTGCCCTTCTCTATTCTGTGCCCCAGATACTGCACCTTGTTCAAGCAGTACTGTAATTTATTTGGCGACACCTTGTGTCCGTTCTCTGCCAAATGGTTCAGTAAGGCAATGGTATCAATTCTGTATGCATCCTCAGTCTCTGACGCAACAAGGAGGTTGTCTATGTACTGGACGAGAACGGAGTTCTGCGGCAGTACCAGACTCTTAAGATTCTTTTTCAAGATCTCATTGAAGATCGATGGGCTCTCTGTGTACCCCTGAGGGATGAGACACCACGTTAAAACACGACTTTCCAGTTTGAAAGCGAATAAAAATTGTCTCTCTTCATGCAGAGGTATCGAGAAGAAAGCCTGACAGAGATCAATCACAGTGAACCACTCAGCTTGGCATGGGATCTGAAATAAGATTACAGATGGATTCGGTACCACTGGACAACAGGGAACAACTATGTTGTTCAATCGGCTCAAATCCTGCACAATCCTGAACTTCCCATTCGGTTTCTGCAAGCCCTTGATTGGCGAGTTACATGGACTAACCAATACCTTCTTCAGAATTCCCTGTTTAATCATGGACTCAATCATAGGCCTTATACCTGCAATCGTTTCTGGGGTTAAATTATACTTAGGCGTTCTTGAGAAATCAGCATTCTGCTTGACCAGAATCTTAACTGGTTCAACACCTTTAATCAATCCTATGTCTTCTCTAGTAAAGTCCCACACCACCTGTGAAACTGAGTCTCTCAAATCAAGTGGAAGCTCTTCCACTGTCAAGGCAGGGTACATCTCTATGCGCACATGCTTATTCGCGACCTTAAAGGTCGCGTCGTCATCATTAGTCTGTAATTCCACTCACTTAGGGGTGCAATAGATGGTACAATTAAGCTTACATAGGAGATCCCTCCTTAGCAAACAAACAGGACTTGAATCGCACACCACAAATTGACGTCTATCCCTAAACATTCCTATCTTCACAGGAATCGGTTCTGTCAGAGGATTTGTCATTTTCCTATTTGCAACGCCTACTACTTGGATTGTCTGTCCAGAGAGGGGTAGGTTGGGGACTACTGCAGATCTCACAGTAGAATGGGTAGCTCCAGTATCAACCAAAAAGGTGGTAGGGTGACCATCAACATCAGCTTCTACAAATGGCCCCCTGTAGTCTACCTCCAAGACTGCCCCAAGAGTGCAGTCCTCCGACCCTCTGAGGCACATCATGCCAACGGGTCTAGGTAACAACCATCGCTCTCCTATAAGAGAGGCATCTGCCGGTAAGTCCGAGCCTCTGTCGATCTTCTTGGTGGCTGGGGAACCTGTACTCGAGGAGCCGAAGTCCCCCCTTTTATCGGCTTGGTCTTTGCTACTGCTGTCGTCGTCACCTAGGGTACCATTTCCTGAACCACTTCCTCCTCCTGCTGCTCCTGATTTGCCGGATTATAGGGACACTCACGTCTCCAGTGTCCAACCTGATGACACAGGTGGCACTCGGTAGTCTTTTTCAATGTCGCTACATCTATCCTTGGCTTAGAGTCGTCCCCATTTCCCTTTTCTGCACATTCTGTTTCCTGCCTAAAGTACCGCCCCCGATTGAACCTGACCTCCCTTGTCAGCAGATTGCATCTGGACCAGCATCAGCTTGTCCTTGAGCTTGAGCTGAGCTCGTCATGAGCATGGAAGGGGTTAAGACTGTATGTATCATCACAAACTATGCCCTGAATAGTTGGAGAGGCAAATTATATAGCCCGATACATAAAAAGGCTCAGCCAACCAACTGGCTAACTAGAGGTTAATCGCTCTGGTTGATGTTGATGGTAAATACTTTGCTAAAGCCCAGAATAAAGAACTAGATTAATGGGCTACTGCGAAAGCACTAATTCAAATTACTCAATCTGGTTTTAGACATGGTCATGGCACCGAAGACAATGCAGTCATCCTTGCCTCCCTGATCAAGGCCTCAACCATCAAAGATGCTCCTCAACCTCTACGTAGCATTCATCGACTTGACCATGACATTTGACAAAGTTGATCAATCAATGCCTTGGCTGTAGTTACAAAATTGGGGTATCTCTAGTGAAACTATTAAGAGCTATTATTCTATTCTATTCACCTCTTGTATAGCGCATAGCTACCTGAGATGGGTTTCCCATCACTGTTAGTGCTAGCAGGAGTGAGAATAGATAAGGAGGATTAAGAAAAAGGTTCATTTTCACTTGTTTTGGAAAGTTTATCAAGTTTTGAACCAATCTCAAACTGATAGGCAATGAATTCCAGAGTTTAGGTGCACGATATGAAAGAACGGCCTCCACTTCTGGCTCTCTTAACTCTGGGGACAACAAGACGGCCCGGATTGTTTGACCTAGGATCTCTATTAGTCCAATAGGGTGTGACCAACTGATGGAGGACATGTGGGCCTACTTTATGTTTTGTGACATGTGTAATGCATAGTGCCTTGAATTATATTGTGCAGTTTGTAAGCAGCCGGTTAAGGTTTTTAGGCACCGTACGTGCAGACTGTGTTTTAGGAATTCCCAACAGTATTAGGACTGCAGCATTTTGGATAAAGTTTTTTGATGACAAACCCTGGACTGCCCAGGTAGAGGGAGTTACCTTAATCAAGGCGAATAAGAATAAGTCCTTGAATCACTGTCCTTTGGACCTCCATAAAGAGCCATTTCGGAGTCTTGCTTAAAGCTCTAAAGAGGCCGAAGCAGCAGCCAGCCACCTTCTTTACTTGAGATGGCATGCGAAGATGTTATTATGAGACTTTACGTAAAGACCTGGGTGAGACTTAAACATTTTGCCAATAGAGTCACAACAGGAAAGATCTAGACCAATACAGGTCTAAAACAGGGGTGCATTTTAGCCCCCTCTTAGTTAACCTCTATTTGGCAGATATTAACAATGCACTCACCACAGAGAGAGCCCCCCTCCCAAGTTTGCAGGCAGTCACATTCAGTCCCTCCAGTACGCTTATGATAAGATTTTACTTGGTTATACAGCTTTTGGTTTGCAACAATCTTTGGATGCCCTTTTACTGTATTCTAATGAAAACAATCTATCAGTTAATCTTTCAAAAACTAAAATCATGGTCTGTGGAGCTAGAAGTATTAACAAAGCCAGATTTGCAATGGAGCATATAACCTTGGAGCAAGTATCAAGCATGAAGTATTTGGGCATCCAGTTCAATCAGCTGTCAGCTCTGAAAGAAATCTCGACACCCATGATTATAAACCTTCAAAAATTATTTTAATAGATGCATGGCCAGACCTTACTGGCATTTGTGGATTCATCAATGCCAAGTTTATGCCAACTTTGGCCTATGGCTCACTGATATTCAAGGACCACCTAGCCATATGGCTGGATAAAGCCCAAACCCGATGTTACAGATGTCTGTTCCAGCTGCCTGACACCACTCCCACTTCTCAAATACAACTGGAATTAGGCCTCTGAAAACAATCAATTATGCTCCAAGCCTGGTTCTTGGGATATAATGTTAAGCTGAAGGCGGCCTCTGTGGGAACGCTCAAGGACCTGATAAGGTTAGACATTCAGGATAAAAAACTCCAATAGGAGGCCTATGTGAAGGACACAATAGAATCGTTGGGCTCCCAGAATGTTCTCGAACAAAACCTGCCAACGAAACTTTGGACTCAAGTCCTTGCCAAAAATGCAAAAATAAAATTTGGAGCGGGAGATCGACAGGTATTAGCACTGAAGGCTCATGCAGATTTATGTGAAACTCTTTACCACGAACTGGAAAAGGCCCTGTATCTATCCGGACCCAAGAGCCTAGCGCTCCAGAAAGAATTTACGAGACTGAGATGTGGTCTAATCCCCCTTAAAGCCAAAAAATGTGGGCGCCTGAAAGGATCCACTACTCATAATTGTAGTCTGTGTAACTACAAATAAGAATCGTTTATGCATGTGGTGTGTGTGTGCCCTAACTTAAAGAAATTAAGGTGTTAGTTGCTAACACCAATATTTCGCCACCTATGTGTAAGACAAAGTGAAATAGAAATGACATGTCTGAGCAGAGCTAATATACAGCTTTCAGACAGGTTTGTGAAGTTTCTCAGGAATGTTTACAGGGTAATGAATATGAAGTCTTTTGGTGGATAAAGTTGCTAAATACTTTCAACTTTTTTATATTATGCCAAGGACAGTTTAGGATAGTTCCTGCGGCTCAGAGCTACTGCAAAGATCTCTTTATTAACTTTGTTTAAAACGTGTGGAGCAAATATACGTCTATGTTGCTTACTGTATAGTGCACTTTAAGGCGGGCTGTTCGGAAAGTAAGATTTCGATAATAAACTAATTTTAACCAGTGATTATTTATCACTTAGCTTTTGAATTGTTAAGTATCAAAAGGTTGCATGGTGGTCGAAGTACCAGTTATGTGAATACGTCACTGCGACCTTGTTGATGCAGCAATTTGTAGATCTCTGTAAAGCATTTAAAGCATAACACACTTTAACAGCTGTAGTTAAACTGCTGTGGTCAAATGGTTGAGCCATTAGATCATTATTGTATTTATTTCCAATGCTTTGTCTGTATTGTAATTTCAGAATCAATCAAAAGTATTAAATACAATGATATACAAGTTACCATGTGTGCAATTGTAAGATCTCTGTAAACATTCAAAGCTTTACGCACTTAACCAGGTGTACTAAATTTGCTGTGGTGAAACGGTTTAGCCATATATCATTCTTCCATTTTTTCCCATATATGTTTTATATTGTGATTTTAGAACCGATCAAATGTTTTATATGAACTGGATAACTTTGATATATATTTTGACAAAATATTGTTTTAAATAACTGGAGAGAATAACATTTTACTTACATACTTATTACACCTCCTCAGACACCGCCCGCAGCCTTGCCCACTGAAATTGTACCTTCACAGAGACTTTTTCTTCAAATTTCTTCTGAGTACGAAGGTAAGCGGCAACTGCAGCCAATCCACTTTTTGTACCAGACTTGTGCTTAGGGTTGGGTGGAATGTTTCATTCTGGCCAAATGCCGGCAATCACCATGTGGCGGAACTTTTTCCCACAAGGCTCCAAAAAATACTAGTTGGTGAGTGTGAGCAAGATTTGGTGTCCCCTAGCTCAATTTTCTAACGTGAGTGGTCGCGGTCAACGGGTTAACGCTAGAGTAGATGTGTTTCTGCTCAAGTAGATTTTCTACTCGAACAGCATCAAAATCAACTTGAATGTCCACACACTCTTGCTTGACACATGGTGCAGTTCATGCAAATTTTTGAACTCTGCGGAATGAAATGGAGATTTTTATGTGACTCCCTGGAATTCCGTGGAGTAAAACTCCACAAGTTTCACCCACCCCTACTCATGTTCCATTGTGGACGGCCATATTTTTTGACTTTGACCCAGTCTGGCGTGACTAGATGTCCGCGGTTGGCGCTTTGATCATTTAGTCACCAGTTTTCACCTTACACTTTAAAGATTGGTAACTACGGTATAATACTGATTGGATTTTTGTCATTTCAGTGTCAAATAATTTATTGAAATGTACTCTATTTTAAAAAATTGGTGTAGGATTTTTCATGTGCTGTGTTTTCATTGCTGTTTGTGTGCTGCATACATACTGTACACATTGACTCTTAGCTAAGCTTAGCTGATTTTGTGTCAAGCTATCAGAGAGTTAAGCACAGGTTAATTTAGTGACTTTTGTGGCTCACCTTGACAGGAGTTGTGGCTGTTGCTTGAGTAGGGTTAACACCCCAGTCAACTAACAACCCAATTTCTCACACGCCCTCTTTCCCTGTTGGAGCTTTGATGCTCAGGGAGATTGAGGACTTTAGACAGGTGGGTACAGGCAAAGGAAATACCTGGTGCTGTGGGGGCGTTTTCAGAGCTGGACAGGCAATACCTTCAGTCCTTACTCAGCTTCCTGCATACCAGTAAATCCCTGGTAACCCTGTTGCCAACACCACCACGGTGTTTGTGCTTCTCTTAGCCACTTGATCTTTATGTTTTTTATGCTCTCATCAATCACTGTTTGCCCCAATTGCCCATCCCAAGTTCTCTACTTGTGTTTATAAGAAGGAAATTATTTTCTCAGTACCAAGCATCTTTTCCAATCATACATGTCTCATTCCTAGGTGTTACTGAAGTGCAGCTTCAAATACCCTACTCCTATACGTGCGCCTCTAGCCCCTCCAGTCTGCACTGTTTTTCTCTGTGTGTGATAGATGTGCATGCCTCACATCGGGCATCAATCACTCTGATCCTTAGTGATTTGCCATTCAATTGGTATATGCCATCGGTGTCATTTGTCACCATTTACTTTCTTGTGACATTGTTCACCCTCTGACTCCTCTTTCTTGCTCTCTCTTGTTCCTGACTTATCTTCATTCCCACATCAAACTGTCATCCCTCTGTCTGCCTCTGTCTGCCTCTCCACCAGAAACGAACTGTTGAATCATTTTTTTCTCTCTTAGGAGGCCTCCTTGCCTATCTTATTCTCCTTCTGCCATTCTTTCTCCACCTCCCGTTGAATAATGTATTTTTTCTATTTACTCCTTGTGCATCTTTTTTATCCCAAGGCTAACCTTATCGCCTTGCCATTCACTGGCCCTTGTCAATCCCTTCCATGTATTTGTACCTGTGGTTTGTGTAACAGAAGTTCTTTTCAAATTAATTGACGCTCTAAACCCAAAATAGACTTTAACTCTGCAATTTACACATGTGAATATTTGTTTGTATAGAACCAAAACCTATCCCTGTACCTAAAATATGGGCAAATCCACAAAAGAGAGTAGAGTAAGGATTGGCACATCATCACTTAATAATCAAGTTACCCTTTCCAGTATCTTTGGGAGAGAAAAATAATAATCTCCCCTTCATAGACGTATCCAGTTCATTAGGGTTTCCATTGTATGTCTTCTCATAATTAGATTATCCATTTACCGACCACAACTCAGCTTCCTCTCCTATTACTCACTGACTTTATGCTTGTCTTTGGTAACACATTAGCTTTTGGCTAGGTTTGTGGTATAGAAATAACATATACACTTATGCATACATGCTTACATACGCATGTTGATTATCTGGCCTTTATCGTTCTCAATCAAAGTACTATGCAAATTTAGAAACCTCAAGAAATTGTACATGGGTGGCCACATATGTCACCAGATCCTGTACCCTGATGCCATTATGGGGTTCTGTGAACAATCAAAAGGCGAAGCTACAATAGAGCAATTTGCACAGTCCTGCTCAAGATTATTTAATTACCTTATTAACTCATACCTATCTTGTTTCTATGTGTACATTAATATGGTGGTATGACACCTATTATGCATAATAACTTAATTGATCCAATTTATAGTATTTATTTATTTTTTATTTATTTAGAAGTTTTATATATCGCTGGCCAGACTCGAAGGTATTGGAGCACTTTACAACAACTCATTCGAGAGTCATACAGTCTAGCAGAAAATATACATATAGGCTCATGTTGCTTTGAAAATTCTGCGTGATGTATGGTGTAGGTGGACGACGGTAAAGTAGTCTACAGGTTGTGTGCCTATTAGCTTGCATTGAGTCTCCTTTGTTAACTTGCATCAAGTCTCCATTAGGGGAGGTGTGGTAGAGGCCAGGCTCGTGGAAGTGGCGGCGGTAGAAGACTTAATGTCCCAGTAGCATAATGCAGCAGTGTGTTGGCTTGTGCGCTTCGGCGGCAGCTATCGTTTCGGCAGCGCACGATTGAGGAAGAGGTCTTTGAGCTGACCCTTGAATTTTACAAAGGAGGCGATAGTCCTGATGTGAACTCGAATGGAGTTCCAGATTTCAGATTTTAGGAGCATTTCCAGCGAAGGACCGTGTTGCATTTTTTTGTTTGCGTGTTTTCAAAGGAATGAGGAGTAGGGTGTTGGTGCTCCTGAGGTTCCTTGCCTGGCCGGCTTTCTTGAGTTTGGAGGCCAGGTATTCAAGTTTCCCTGTGTGAATTGAAAGGGTATATATTTTATGAGAAATGCATCATATTAGTCCAAAGGCCATAATTCTGGAGTCATTCTCCAGATTTCATCCTCCAAATGTTTAAAAGGAGTTTCCACTTCTAGTGAATCTTGTGAACGTACGGATTGTAAGCAGTGCTTTAGAGGAGGAATTGATAAACGCTTTTGTGTATTGGTACTGCTCTCTAAACAGTTGTGTGTTAGATTAGCAAACTTAAAAGTACTTATTCAGCAACTGGGTGTCAGTGCCATCTTGGGAGTAAAGCTACACATGGCATCATATTGGTAATGAGATGCCATTCTAGTGGCTGGGTTCTTGATCCTATTTACTCTCCTCTCTCTACTATCCAACATTACTTGTCATATTTATTAACCTAAAATATTTTGCACTGCAGTCTTGTACTGTTTGGCTGCCTGCAAACAAATATGGTTTTAAAGCATGCTAAATACATGATTTATTCACTTATGAGAATACATTTTGTTTTATTGTTCATTTTCCTCCTTTTGATGTTTTTTAAGGGATGAGCTACTTTTGGGCGTCTTATGGAAGGCCTTGTGCTAGCTTTAGGCTTCTTTTTTTAAGGGGGTTGTGCTTGTTTAGTATTTCAAACCTGGCAACACAGCAGCAGTCGACAAGCAGCAGCAACCGATGAATGTAAACAGATATGTAGGTTCTGGGCCCAAGAGAGAGGCACAAGTACAGTAGGCCATTGGTGCATGAGGTCACAGCGTTTTGGGACACTTGCAAGAGTTAAATTGAGCGAGACACAGTAATGGGGCTTCCATTGAATGGGGAAGTAAAAGGATTGGGAACATTCACAGGAGGGGGTCCCTCCACTGCCTGTGAATAAACACACTTGTTCATAGTTTTCACCCTGCAGAGTGGGTTCAGGCACACATGCTTATTGTGCCCATGCCATTAGTGTCCCCTTCAGCCACACTCACATTTTAGTCACCTGCACAATGTATGTTTCTTGGGAATGAGAGTTTTGATTTTTAACATGCTAAGAAGTTGTTCTTAGAGGGCAAGGCTCTGTCTTTATGGAGCTCTAATTTCTGTCCTTCAAAGTGGTGTCTCACCCAAAAAAAACAAATCTTTAAGCACCCCCAAAAAATCTGGGTGTCAGAATTAAAGGCTGCACCTGACTAAAATCATTGTGGAGGGGGACTCAGGAAGGAAGGAGTAGGATCAGAAGGAGGATTATGATGACAAGTAGAAGAAAAGAATATGAACCAAATGGTGGACCACTCGGAGGGATAGGATGACCCGAGCCATGAGGACCAGGACAGGACAAACCAGGCCCAGGGAGACGTAAACTGAGAGGGTCAGTGTTACCATTGCCAGAGAGGACAAGGAACACATAGATGATAAGATACAAGGAAAACAAGGATGTGGGGTTTCCAGGACCAGGGTCAGAAAGAACTGTAAGGCTAAAAGGATGTGAAACAATGGGGCCTGGACCCAGTGAAAAGGGTCCGCACTAACAGATGTTTCAGGGGTAGAAGGAACAGAAGGCTCTGGACTATTTTGTGAGAAGGGCTTGAGAGCATCAACCAGGACCAGAGAAACAAGAACAACCAGAGCAAAGAGTAGCAAACACAGGTAGTCAGACCAAAGAGGACCAGTACCAGGAGACCAATGGAAAGAAAGACCAAAGACAGGAGGGCCAAGACCACAGAGATCAGATCAAGGAGGTCCAATGGGCCAGATGCAAATGGACCAGTACTGTGAAGAACACAACTCGAAAGGACCTGGAGTGCAATAGAAACCAGGATAAGCAGGAGAGGGACTAGGAAGACCAAGGGGACCAGTACCAAGGGCACCAATAAGACCAGAGCGGAGAGGACTAGATTACCTAAAAGGCTCATGACCATGCCAGGGCTAAGGGGGCGATGAAGTTCAGGACCAAAGGGACAAGGATTGGGATTACCAAATGTTACAGAGCAAGGAGACTGGGCAGCAGGTGCCAGGAGGACCATGACCTAAATGACCAGGCTCTGGAGGACTCAAACAAGGAGAATCTGGATCCAAACAATGAGAATCTGGATCAAGAGGACCAATATCAATGAATGCAGTTTTAGCAGGACTAAAAGGGACAAAAGGATCAAAGGAACAGATCCAGATAGGAGGCGAAGACTAGGGGAACCAAGAAGGGTCAGTATGGCCAAAAGGCCATGTTTATGATAACAAGCACAATAGGGCAAGAAGGACCAGGATGACCAGGGCCAAGGAGGATGGTTGGTGAGCCAGGTCCATGAGAACTAAGAACAGATTAAATTAAAGAGGACCAAGTGGATCAGGACCAATTGGGCACATAATCCCAAGAAGGACACAAACTATGAAAAAGAAGAATAGCCCAACAATGGCCAGAAGTGCCAGGGAGGTGAGAACAGGGACACAGGCAACCAGAAGCAACTTATCTCAGTGGACCAGGAACCAAAGGAGTAGGGCTGCCAAGAAGACAGGGCCTTGAGTATTTGGATATTTGGATATTTGGAGGGGTATTTATAAAGCGCAGCGTTCGCTCCGGAAGCAGCATCATGGCGCTATGAATCCTTGATACCAGATCACAGAGGAGTATGGAGGGGGCTAGATTGAGGCTTTGGTCCAGTCATCGGAAAGATTAAAAATCCAAGTTTTAAGGAGTTTCCTAAAAGGTTTCTCGAGCGTCTGAAGTCTGAGATGTCTAGGCATGTTGTTCCAGGCTCTAATAGCCAGGGTACTAAGGGTTTTACCGCCTTTAGATTTCAGGTTGAACTTAGCAGAGGTCATGAAGTTTTCTTGTGAGTATCGGAGGGAGCGGCTCGGGTTGTAGTGGGGGAAGCGTCTGGTGAGATAAGAAGGACCTGATTTGTTAAATGCTCGGAAGGCGATGGTGAGAATCTTGAAGAGTATTCTCTTGTGCAGGGGGAGCCAGTGTAGGGTTTTCAGGGCGGCGGAGATAGAAGATTTGCGTGGCAGTTTTAGCACAAGGCGGGCAGCGGTGTGTAAGACACTTTGAAGTTTCGAGAGAGTGGACTTTTTGGTTCCTGCCAGAAGGCCGTTACAGTAGTCCACTCGGGAGAGAATGAGGGCCACTGTAACTGTCTTTCTGGAGTCAAGGGGGAGAAAAGCAAAGAATTTTCGCAAAGATTTGATTATGCCGAAACATTTTCCTGCTACGGCCGCGACATGGTGATCGAATGAGAGGTCGGAATCGAAAAGGACTCCGAGGTTTCTGGCAGAGGTGACCGTCTGAGGGGGAGCTACAGAGTTGTCCGGCCACCACAATGCAGGGCAGAAAGAGGCATTCTTACCAATGGGAAGGATCTCAGTTTTATTTGAGTTGCAGCGGAGGTGGTTAGCGTCCATCCATTGGAAAACTGCCGTAAGGCAGTGTTTGAGGTTGAGCTCTGCCTTGTTGGAATTGTCGTCAAGGGGGATGATAAGCTGGGTATCATCGGCATAAGAAGTTACGGTTATGCCGAAAGATTCTATCTAGGTGAGAAGAAGGATAAGATAAATGTTGAAGAGGAGGGGGCTTAGGATAGACCCCTGAGGGACTCCGGAGGATACCCTTTTCTCGCTGGATTGGAAGGAACCAAGGGTGACTGTTTGGGACCTACCGCTGAGAAAGGATCTAATCCATGATAGGGCTGAGTTGGAGATGCCGATGTCGATAAGTCTGTTGATCAGGGTGGAGTGGGAAATGGTATCGAAAGCTGCCGTGAGGTCAAGAAGGATCAGAATCGCCTTCTTCCTTTGATCTTGTAAGGTTTTAATGGTGTCGGTCAGTTCGATTAGGGCGGTTTCCGTTGAATGTTTGGACCGGAACCCGGATTGCTGGGGATGGAGTAAGTTGCGGGATTCCAGAAAGGTCTTGAGCTCTTTGTGGACTAGCTGTTCTGTTATTTTACCCAGAGCGGGTAACAGGGTGATAGGGCGGAGGTTGGTCAGGCCCGTTGGGGATTTGTTCGCCTTTTTCATAAGTGGCTTAACCACGCCCTTTTTCCATAAGAGAGGAACAGAGCCGGAACTGAGGGATAGGTTGATTAATTCATTGACGATAGGGTTGACTTCATTGATGATGAGGTGGAGAATCTTGGGGGGACAGGGGTCAGAGGGGGAGCCAGATTTGCAGGAAAGGATCGCTTCTCTGGTACCAAGACCTGTAGGATGAAGTTGAAGAGGAAAAGGAGGTTTATGACCAGTGAGATCAGGACCGGGATGGTCACTCCCTAAGGTCTACACCACAGGGTTGGAAACAAAATGGCCAAGAAGATGAGGAACAAGATGGCCTATACCAAAATGGCCAGAGCAAGGAGGACCATAATGAGTTAGTGTAGAAGTATGGGGACAACCAGCAGAAGGGTCAGGACCAGATTGTCAATGATTAAGAAGATTAGGAGCATGAGGATTATGTCCAATAGAACTGATGACCAGATTAAGCAAGGAAGACATGGAGCCAGTACCAAGATTACCAGTAGTACCAGAGCCAACTGGACCAGGACCAGAGCAAGGAATATTAGAAGGATGAGCACTTAGAGGATCAGGAACAGGCCTAGGCATGTTGGGTGGACCATGACCATAGAACCAGGGCCCAGATTTCCACGTGAAGCAGAAAAGCCAGGACATGGGGGGAGCAGGACCAGGATGATGAAGATAAGGAGGACAGAACAGCCAGAGCCGCCAGGGAGATTATGATAACTGGACCTGGATGTCCAGGGCAACCAGGACCAAACTGATGAAACTCAGAAAGACCCAGACAAAGAGAACCAGGACCAAGAGGGCCGAGATCATTGGGTGAAGAACCAGAAGGGGCATGAGGACCAGGCACAAGGTCAGGAGGATGATTCAAACAAGGAAGGCAAGAGCTAAGAAGGGAAAGGCACAACAAGGCCAGGACACAAGAGGCCAGGTAGACGAGGGACCAGCAGGACCAGGAACTGATGTACTGGGAATCAGATGAGCAGAGTGAGAAGGATCAGAAGGACTATTTCAAATGAATGAGGGTCAAGCGGATCGGGAAAGAAAAGGAAGAGCTAGGAGAAGGAGGCCTGAAAGCATAGGGATTGCCATGAGGACCTGAACCAAGATGATTAGGCAGACAAAGTCACAAAAAAGGAGGACCAGAATCAAAATGATCAATTCTACTGGGCAAAACAACAGGTAGAGAAATCACAGACTGTAAGGACTAGGAAAATGAAAACCAATGCTAGGCAAATTAGTCAGAGGGTGAGGAAGACAAAGAAGACAGGACCTGAACAAATGGTCAGGCAACCAGAACCAGCATTACAAGAGCTCAGAGGACCAGGGCAAGTGGGACCTCAACCAAGGGAAAAAGGAAGCTCAAGTCACAAAGGCCCAGTGGTATCAGGACTGCCACACCAGGATAGCATTCTCAGAACCAGGAGAAAAGGAAGACCAGGACAAGGAGGGCTAGAATGACAGGAGCAATGATGTCAAACAACAGCTAACAACGGGGTGACCCGAACAAGGAGAATCTGGACAAAGCGGACAAGTTAGTCCAGGATGAGAATGAGCAGGTGGGACAGGACCATATTGGAGGAGGACTGTGATCAACAGGGTCTGACAGAAGACTTCAGTTCATACACTGGGGTGTAAGTGTTTAACAAAAACACTTTGTTTAAGCTTTCAACTTCTTGAACCTAAAGTCCTTTCTATTTCTTATGTTGGTTTCTTTTCATTGTCTTCCTGTCTAGATTAGTCTTGATATGTTTACTCTTCTTTTTCAAGGGAACTTCTTCAAGGGGACCGAATCACACAGAAAGAACAGACAGATTGACAGATAGTATTTGTTCTTTTCCCTGTTTCTGTTTATTTTCCTGATTCTTCCTCTTTTTTCTCTGTTTCCTGTTTACTTCCATTTTGTCTATTGACTTTTCTTCCTTTATATTTTTTTCTTCCTTTATATTTTTTTCTGTGATCTAATATATTCCTTTTCTGTACATCCTGTAAAACCAAGCGTATTCCCCTTTGCTTGGCTAGGGAGTAATAGATCAACAAAATTAAATGGTTTCCCTCTCCTTCTAACCTTATCCTATGAGTGCCCCCTCCATTCCCATATGCATGCACTGACCTAATTGAACCAAGCTCTCCTGTCAGCATGGTTAGGGCCAGGTTCCTGCCGGCTGTTGGGAGGCCTGTGCTCAAGTGTAGGTCTCCTGAATTCCTTCTCCTATGAGTCGCACACCTCAAGTTCCTCTGTCTCTCAGTAGGTGGCTTTCAGCTGCACGTCATCCATCTTGCTTTCCTGTTCACTTCGGTCATTTCCCCTGGCTCCACCTCAGTCTCCCAGCAGCTGTTCCTCAGCCTTTCCTTGCACTCCCTGTCCTGTGGCATCCTGTCTCTTCTCCCATTTCTCCACTCTGTCTCATCTTGCTCCTTTCCTATGTCTTTCTCCCTCCAGCTGCCTTATTTCCGTCCTTTCTCTTCCTGTGTTACTCCCTGTGAGAAGAATGTGAGTCCTTTTTCTATCTCCATGTGTTTCTTACTTGTTTCCTTATTTGTCCTATACCTCTTTACAATGGGTCTGTTCCTTTTCCTATAGGGGTAATTGTGGAGGACCCAGTCTCTCTAATGCTGGAATCTCCGGAAAGTATGTGACTCCCTCTTGTTCCTCTTCGCCTCCCATTTCACAGACCCCATCTGTTAGGTTTTTCTGATTGGGAAATACAGGAAAACTGGAAAAAACAGCAGTGTTATTAACCTTCCCCTTTGCATGACTCACTTCAAAGGAATAAGGTTGTAAGGAAAGGGACCACCATAGATCTCTGGGATTGTGTGATTTGTTTCTACGCATTTAGATGAGCAGGGCATTATCATTGTGGTGAATAAAGTGGGGCCTTCAAGACAATAATGGAGTTTGTCAATGCCCCACCTAATGGCTAAACACTCCTTCTCGAATATTCTCTGGGGAAGATTTTCTAGCTAATGAAAAGGATGGGGTTCTCAATGTTCTGGTCCTTTCCTGAGATAGGACAGCACCTAGCCCCACATTAGAAGCATCTGAATGTTTTTAAAATGATGGTGAGATGTTTTATATAGTGCCGCCATTGGAGACTAAAAAAACAACAACATCTAAATATGCAGAAGCATATTGTCAGAGGTTTTAAAAAAATGATTGATAAGTCCCCGGACGGTGGCTGGAGCTCTATGTAATTCAGAGGGTAATACCGTAAATTGATAGAAACCTTGAGGGGTAACCAATGCAGTTTTCTCTTTGTCCTCGGTTCTCAGAGGGATTTGCCAATTCCCTTTTGTGAGTTCTGTAGTAGAGATTTACTGAGAGTAGCCCTGTTGCTCTATTATTTCATCTATTCTTGGAAGGGGTAGTTACCAAATTTTGATACTCTTCTGACTGCTCTAAAATAGCTATACGTGGATGCTACCATCCCGATAGGAACCACAACTATGAAGACTAATGGCTAGATGATGGTTCTATGATGCCTATTTCTAGCATATGATTTGCCTCCATTCGACCTTCTAGTATTTTATATGCTCTTTATTTTATCACCATCCCAGGCTATGAGATTATAGCATGAGTAATCAGAGGACTTCTACCGAATGTATCCGAGAAAATATCAAAAAAGGAACGCAGGGTGCATATCAATACTTGTTTTTGAGTTTCGCTAAAAGCAGTACCCACACAAGTGTAATTTATGGAACTTCTAGGGCCCGGTGCAGTAGTTGTTAATTTAACCCCATCCACACACATGGGGAGAGGGTCCCAGCCGTTTCTTAAGAAGATTAATGTGATAAGTTTGGTTACAGGTTCTAGACATTTGTACTTTATAGTTGAGATTTCTTATCCTCTCCACTATCTTGTAAGGGCTTTGCCAATAGGTTTTAAGTTAATTTTCACTAGAAGGCAGTAATATTAAAGCCCAATCACCTAATTTTTACGCTTTCCACTTTTTCTCTGATTGCAACAAGACTGCTGTCTCTGTTGGAATTTATCTAGTTGGGTTCGAGCCAACTCATCTAGTTTCCCTAACCTGGTTTTCAATTGAATAGTATATTCGAAAAAGACTCTTATCGTCCTAGGAGGAATCTTCTCAGGAATCATGAATCATTCACAGGAGAGTTTGGGGTTTCTTCCCGAACAGTAACTCAAAGGAAGAGTGTCCCAAAATACTCTGGACTTGGCTACGAATAAAGTGTAGGTTCATATGCAATAATTAGTCCCTGTTGTGGCCTTACCTCATCATCATCTTTTGAAGAGTCAGCTTTAGAGTATTGTTATATCATTCAATCAGTCCATTGGTCTGGGGATGGTGTACGGAGGTAAATAAGTGCTTTATATCCAAGTTGCGGCATATTTGCTGCATCAGCTTGGAGTCAAATGGGGTACCTTGATCAGTTAAGAACTCTTTTGGGAAAACCACTTATGAAAATATTTCAATTAGATGTGTAGCAATAATTCTAGTAATGGTTTCTCCTAATGGGACTGCATTGATTTAGTAGAAGGTAAAATTAAGCATAACTAAAATGTATTTATTACCTTTCCCTGAAGTGATGAGAGGGCCTAACAAATCTAGTCTGACTCATTCAAAATGGCTTCTTAACAGTGGCCTCTGGTGACCTTTAAAAATGATGTGGCGTAATTCTTGGCTCAAATTCCAAAGAGCTTTTTTTAAGGGTTCTCTCACACTTTCTTGCACTGAGTTCACTAACTCACTTTGACTCACTCGGTCTCACTTGGTCTCACTCATTCTGAATTACTCAGTCTCCCTGTGACTCAGTCACACACAGTTAGTTACACTCACAGTCATTCTCCCTCACTTGCACATTCATTCTCACCATACTAGTCTTTACTGTCACTCATTCTCACTCACTCATTCCTTCACCGACTCTTACTTTAACTCACACTCATAGTCTACGAGACATTCTCACAGTGCTGGAATGGCGCAGACACCTTCATGCACCTCTGCCAGCAATCAAACAGTGTCACTAGCTGCCTCAATTTGTTGCTGGACCCAATGCAGGTCTGCACTTTTATTTTTATTGTATCAAGAGTGAATAAATATTCAATCTTGATAGAATAAAAATGGACCACAATACAAGGAAGATGTAGTATAGCCGGGGAGCCCATAAAGGACAGCCACCACTGGTCTAGGGACACCTATCCATCAAACCAATCCATCCACTTAATTACCCATTGTTTCACTTATCCAGCCCTTTTTCATCCATCCATTCATCCATCCATTTATTCATCCATCAATCCTTTCGCTTTTCCATCCACTCTTTTGCTCCAACTATCCATTCTTTTACACCAACCATCCATCATCTTCCCTTTGGCTCATCCTTCTAACCACCCTTTCACTCATCCACCCATCATTCCATCCACTTACATATTCACCCATCCCTCCATTCAGCTTTTCTCAGCCATCCATCCTTTCACACAGTCATACATCTATCCATCTATTCATTCACTCATTCAACCATCCATCCTTTCATCCAGACATCCATCTACCCTGCTTTTGAATCATCGATCCATTGTTTTACTCATCTATCTTTACCTACCTCCTTTCACTCATCCATCCTTTTGTTCATCCATCAGTACTTCCATCCATCCATCTATCCATTCATCCATTTACCATTCCACTCATCCATCCATCCTTCAACTCATTCTAACATGCACCAATCTTTTCTCTCATCGTCCATCAACCCATCATTTCTATCCATCCATCCATCCATCTATCCATCCATCCACCGTCTGTTTCACTCATACACCATCCCTGCCTTTCACACTACCACTCTTATGTCCATCCTTTCACTTATTCATACATGAAACTATCCATCCATCATTTCATCCTTCCAACCATTCATCCATCCATCCACCCACCCTTCCTTTCACTCACTCACACTCCCAAGTTAATTATGAGAATTTGTCCACGAGCTGAACACAGAAGAGGCACATCAAGAATCTCACCCAATGTAGCTGCTAAAGCGGGGGGATTAACGATGCCAACTGACCCAATTTAACATAACATAACATATTTAGGGGCTCAGTGTTCAACAGGGTCTGAAATTTCTTTTGATGTGGCGCGTGCCTCGGCCCTCACTGGGGGTGCTTGTATGGCTGCTTGTCATTCCTTGGTTCTGAACGACTGGAAGACGGATTCGGCCCAGAAATCTGCTGCTCTGCGGTTGCCCTTTCAGAATTCTATGTTGTTTGGAGAGGAGTTGAAGGGCAAGTTGCATCGGCTGTTTAAGGAGAAGAAGCATTCTTCCTCTTTCAAGCAGTCTTCCTCTGTGCCGGCTTCTTCCAAGCCTAAGCCCTTCTTCCATCCTCCGTCTCACAGGCGTTTTCCAGGGGTTGGGGTTGTTTTCAGTCTGGAAGGGGTCGTGACAAGAAGGCGAAGTCCCCTCTTGCAAAGCCTCATTCCTGAGTAGCTGGCTGCGGATGCCGGATCCTTGGTCGGAGGTCGGCTCGGTTCTTTCTTTCAGTCTGGATGTCCTCCTGTTCAGACTTGTGGGTGCTGGACGTTGTCCGGTTGGGGTGCCTGTTGGAGTTTTCGACCCCTCCTCCAGACTCAGGGGTCCGTCCGACTCCCTGGCCATCTTGTCCATCCAAGCGGCAGAGCTGTCTCTGGGGGTCAGGTCTCGCCTGAATAAGGGGGCGGTGCAGGTGGTTCCTCCCAGGGACAGGGGTCGGGGATTTTATTCCATTATTTTTCTGGATTCCAAAGTGACAGGGGGGTTTTGTCTTGTCCTGGATCTGAAGGCCCTAAACAAATTTGTGCTGCGGGTTCCGTTCAAGATGGAGGCTCTTCAGCGGGTGATTACCCTGGTTCTCCGGGATCCTTACATGTGCACTCTGGACCTTCAGGATGCCTATTATCACGTGCCGGTCCTACCCCTTTCTCATCTTTTCCTGAGGTTTTGTCTTCTGGGTGTCCATTATCAGTTCCAGGTTTTTCCATTTGGCCTGAGATCGACTCCCAGGGTGTTTACCAAGGTGGTGGCTCCCTTGGTGGCTTACTTGCATCTTCACGGGTTGATGGTTTAGCCTTATCTGGACGATTGGCTCCTTCATGCTCCCGCCGAGGTTCAGTTGTTGAGGGATCAGGGGTTGGTGTATTCCACCTTGCAGGCCCATGGGTTCCTGTTGAATCTCCCCAAGTGTCAACTTCTGCCATCTCAGGACCTGACTTTCACAGGGGCGCGTTTTTGCACGAATCTGAATCGGGTCTTCCTGCCAGTTGCTCGGGCGCTGACCCTGTGCTCCCTGGCTCATCGGTTTCTGGTGGGTCGGTCCTTCCCGGTCCGTCTTTGGTGGCGCCTTCTGGGTCTGATGGCGGCTACGGTGTTCACTGTGCCTTGGGCGCGTTTCCATCTTTGGCCTCTTTGGTCTTATCTGTTGGCTCAGTGGGATCCTTTGTCTCTGGATTTGTCCCTTTTGGTTCTGGTGTCTCTGTCAATCCTTCCTGCCCTGGTGGACTCTGTTGGACAATCTGGCCAGTGGCTTGCCTCTGCAGTCTCCTCCTCCGGTGGTCCTTACGACGAATGCCAGTGCTCTGGGTTGGGGGGCGAATTTGGGGACGGAGTTCCTTCAGTGTCGTTGGTCCCTGCTGGAGGGTCGGAGGTCCTTGAACTGGTGAGAGTTGTCTGCTGTGTGTCTGGTAGTCATGGGGTTTCGGAGCCTGCTGTTGCACCAACATGTGTTGGTTCGGTCAGACAACTCAGTGACCGTGGCCTACTTGAATCACCAGGAGGGTGTCCGGTCCCGGTCCCTGAACACGGTGGTGTCCCTGTTGTTTTGCTGGGTGGAGGGCCATATTTTGTCTCTGGCGGCTGTGCATATCCGGGGGGGAGGACAATGGGGTGGCAGATGCCCTCAGTCATTTTCTTCACGCCTCCCTGGAGTTCGCTTTGACTCCGGTGGATTTTCGTCTGGTGTGCGTGAGGTTTGGTCTTCCCTTTCTGGACCTATTTGCTTCCCGGCTCAATGCTCTGCTTCCCCGGTTCTTCAAGAGGTGTCTTGGGGGGTGGATTCCCTTACCCTCCATTGGCCTTCTCGCCTGCTGTATGCATTTCCTCCGCTGGCTCTGATCTCTTGGTTTCTGTCTCGGCTGGTGATGGAGGATTGGGAGGTGGTGGTGCCCTTCTGGCCCTGCCGGTCGTGGTTTCCGACTCTGAAGTTGTTGGCAGTTCAGGGTTCTTGGTGCTTCCCCTTCCCTACGTCTCCCTTGCGGTCCTCTCCGATGTTGTCCCTCCGGCGGCTTCGGCTGTCGGTTTGGAGGTTGATAGGCAGGGGTGGAGGAATAGGGGTCTCCCCGAGCATTTAGCTTTGGCTATTCAGCGGTCCCGCAAGCCTTCGACTCTTTGTCCTATGGCCGGCATTGTGGGAATTTCGAGCATTGGTGTCTCGGTCTGGCATTGCTTCCTTTGGTTTGTCCTTTGCCTGATGCTCTTCAGTTCCCTTCGCATGGGTTCGAGAAGCACTTGTCTGTCTCCACTCTGCGGGCAGAGTGGGCTGCTATTCGGGCTTTCCGTGCCCCTTGGGGGATTCTGCATGATGTTTATAACCTGGTTTCCCATTTGCTGCGCAGTTTTGCAAATTCCTGTCCTGTGGTTCGGCCTTCTTTTCCTCTTTGGGACCTCCCTTTGGTTTTGAGGGCCTTGGTGGCTGCTCCTTTTGAGCCTTTGGAGGAGGTTGATTTGAAGTTTGTCACCTTTAATGTTGTTTTTTTGGTGACTATTACTTCTGCTCGTCGCCTGGGGGAGCTGGGGGCTTTGATGGCTCGGGAGCCTTTTCTTTCTTTTCCTGCGGATGGTGTTGTTCTTCGTTTAGATTCCTCTTTTGCTCCTGATGTTTCCTCCCAGTTCCATCGCTCTCAGGAGCTGGTCTTGTCGGCTCTGTGTTCTGTTCATGTGGATGAGGACGACCTTCCCTTGTCCTTGCAGGATATTTGCCGTGCTTTGAGGGTCTATGTGGACCGTACTCGTTCCTTTCGGCGTACTGACTCCCTGTTTGTTTCCTTTGGGGTGGTCTCCAGGGGTTGCCGGGATTCCACTTCCAACATTAGTCGTTGGTTGAAACAGGTTATTGTGTTGGCCTATTCCTTTTCGGGCTCTCCTCCCCCAACTGGGGTTCATGGGCGGTCTACGCGGGGGTGGCTGCTTCCTGGGCGGAGGTTTGTGGTGTGTCCCTTTCTGAGATTTGTAGGGCCGCTACTTGGGCCTCTGCTAATACCTTTGTTAGGCATTACCGGATTCAGAAAGTTCTGGGGGATGACACTAACTTTGGTTTGGGGGTTCTTCGGGCTGTGTGTTCCTGATTCCCTTTTTTTCTTTGATACTGTGCTGTTTTCAATAAACTGCTGGGTTTGCTGTGGTTTGGTGTCCTGGTGGTTTATTGTGTGATGATGGCCGGTTGCTGCTTGGGTATTCTCACTAGTCAGTAGGAAGGGGACGAGGACAGGAGGGACCTGGGGGTAATGTCCTATTACTTACCGGTAATCTTCATTACTCTGGGTCCCGTTGTCCCCATCTCCTTCATACCATCCCTCCCTCCCTCCCTCCTTGGCTTTCCGGCCCTCATCTGAGGCTTGGTGGTTCAGGAGGAATGTTGGGTAATGTACCCTTCTGTACTCCCAGTGGGGAGGGGGAGGGGTGTACCAGCATTCCTGCTTTCGTTTTTCTGTCATGGAGATAGGTTATCTCACTAGTCAGTATGAAAGGGACGAGGACAACGGGACCCGGAATAATGAAGATTACCGGTAAGTAATAGGACATTAATGGTGTGCAGTGAGGTCTTTTTTGAGCTGACTGCTGACAGCTTTAACTGGTTGCCAGACATCTTGCTATGGTTAGCCACTTTCAGCATTAGTCCTTTTGGGTCCAATGTTTTCAGCCATTGCTTGAAGAAAACCTTTTTGATCAGGAAAGAGGAGTATGTCAGTTTCACTGTTAAGTTGCTGCTGTCTACAGAGTATTTTCCATTGCAGTGTATGGGTGGTCATACATTTCTGAACTTCAATAGAGTTGCATATTACTTCTAAAAGTAATGCACACATGTTCATGGTACACCAAGAGTGATTTTGCACCAAAATTAGATTTTGCTCCTAAATGCTTTTCTTCTAAATTTGATTTGTTGTCCTAAAAAATGTCATACTCCTGTGTATGTTGCACCAACGGTGATTTTGCACCTTCAGATGGTTTTGCCTTAAATGTGATTTTTCTTTTAAGGATCTGATTATGAGTGCTCCTGTACTGTACCGCTATTTATCACACCTGAAAATGAATGACACCCTTGGGTCGTTATTTATTATACGCAACAAATTACTTCAATTACAAGTTTGATCTGTGATAATGGGGCATACAATGCCCCTGGCAAGCCTGCATCTCCAACAGCTTTTTCTGGGATTGCCCATAGTGTCCACCACAACCTGGGCCTTGCTCCATACAGTTTCTTTTACTGATTGACCCCTGCCTGCTAGACTGTGCTTCCCACTGTCGTTCTTTGGCCTGAGTTCCTACTCAACGTCTGTAACCCATCTTCTCTTAAGAGGTGACTCAGATGCTAGCAAGATGGCTTAATCAGTAAAGGGCTGTAGCATACATGTTCAAATCCAGCCTTATATAATTCTGAGGTCAATAAATAGAGTATCATTAATCTGAGATATATGAGCAGGTCATATTTACAGTGATTAGAAATGGCAAACACTGTTGAATGAAGCACTGTATTAAAACAAGTACTTCTTTTTCTTCTTCTTCTTCTTCTTTTTCTTCTTCTTATTATTATTATTATGAGGACAGTTCCATGCCAGCATAATATAGACACAAAACCACCTCCTCTGGCACTAACTTGTCTCTCCAGACCGTGGATAAGGCTGTCTTTAATGCGCTAACATGAAAACAAATTCATTCATAAATCGACACAGAGTATTTGTGGAGTGTCTGTTTGCACTATACATCTTCCTGTGCCTTCTATATCCGCTTTTGTATTCCCCAGAATTGCGGTGATGAATGACGTCATCGATGCCACTTAAGAGAACCAGCAGCACCATAAGCATAAGTCCCAGATTCTAACATTTCCATCTCTGTTTTAATATTTGGATTGTGTATAAATGAGACTAATTTTCTTTTTCTTTTTGAAGTCCTATTGTGGGTAGGGAAAGTGCAATGTTGTACTAGGATGGTTGATGAAAAGGATTTGAGAAGCATGTGTAGGTGCCGCTTGTCTATTATCCAGTGGAAGTAAAAATCTACTAGGAAAGTCTGATCACAAAGGGATTTGACTTGAAAGAGTGCTATAAACATGGGTCCATTTGATACAAATCTTTTTGCTGCCCACTGGATAGTAGAAGATGCTCAGTCTCTGTAGTTTACATGCCATTTTGGAGTATCCACGATGAAGCTTTGGGATTGGGGAGGTGTACTGAGTCAATCATTTAGCATTTAAGGGTCTTGTTGTGCATAAAGGCAACCACCCACAGAATATTTATTTTCTTTTGAAGTGGACGATGTTGAGTGAGAAAATAGTGGAGTGGAAGATGAACGGAATTAGGTTTCCATGAGTGAAATAGAGTTAAAGTACTAGACTTTAAAGGGGATTTTGAAGCAAGTTGCATTAGATATTGCAGACCTACAGTTCAGGAGGGCACATTTAACGTGATGTTTGGAAATAGGTCTCTGGCTGGAGAGGGTGTGATTCTTCTGTGGTTGCTTGGGCAGTTTGATCTTTAATTAATTCTGAGAATTAGATTAATAGGATGTGATGTGGAGTCTGTGGTCCCAGTGTTTTTAGATGTCTATTTGGGTGTGTCATTTGCTGCAATGAAGTTTGAGTATTCGTACCTCTCAGGTGAATCATGCCTATGAGTGATTGAAACCATTGGCGAAGAGTCAGTTTGTGTGCTGATTTGTGCTTTTTATTTACTTAGCGGGTTTGGACTAGGAGGTTGGTTGATAGAGGTACATTTTATTGAGAGGCAGTGGTGGCTGTCATGAGGACTGTGCAATTGGGTCGATTCATCCATGTCACTATTTTGGTTTGTGTTAATGTGGTGTGTCATTACACTGCCTGATTTCAATCCCAGAGCAGCATGTGGGTGATGTTGGTGATGGGATAGTAGAGGAGGGTGAGCTAGTGGTGTCGTAGTATAGGTGATTGGTGTTTATGAGCATAGCTATGAGACAAGTTTTTACATGGTTTAGGATATCAAACTATGTGGTGAAGATATGGAGGGCGATATCCTAGGACTAGTTCATGGCGTTCTCTCTTTCATGAAGCATGTTGTATACCTTCATATTTAAGGTGACTCTAAGCAGTATACTAAATTTGGCCCTGTAATGGGAGAAACAACCTTTACAACGCAGTCATTACATCGCACTACACTTACAACGTAGTCATTACATCGCAACATCCTTTGCAACGCATGTCACTACAACGCAAGCATTACAACGCATACCATTACAACGCATGATGCTACATCGCATGTCACTACAAGGCAGGCATCACAACGCATATCATTACAATGCATACCATTACAATGCATAGTACCCCTGCACTATCCAACACTTACCCTACTGCTGCTCCACCTGGAGTTAGAATACTATTTTTTATCCCTACACTATCCAACACTTACCCTACTGTTGCACCCCCTGGAGTTAGAATATTATTTTTTACCCCTACACTATCCAACACTTACCCTCCTGTTGCACCCCCTGGAGTAGGAATAGTAATTTTTACCTCTATACTATCCAATACTTACCTTAAACGTAATGTAATGGTATGCGTTGTAAAGGTAGTATGCAATGTAATGGAATGCGTTGTAAAGTTAATTTTTTTTAAATGCGATGTAGTGTTATGCGATGTAATGGAATGCGTTGTAGTGGATGTTGCGATGTAAAAACTACAATGTACGTGCATGCGTTTTAAATGTTTGCGTTGTAACGTCATACATTCCTGCAATGGATTTTTGTGATCTTTAGGACTAACTTTAGTGCAAACACCGTAAACACTGCACACCTGCACTTTTCCCTAGGTAAATAGCAGATTAAGCCTGATATATGTGCTCCAAAAATGGCAAGAGACTTTGTCACTCTACTAGCTCTTCCCAGGCTTCCCTACTTCCATAAATATCTTTGCTACCATTTGAAGAATTTCCACAAAACTTTGTAGGCTCTTTGCTTTTTCTGCATTGGCTGATGATATAAAGTTTCTTGGTGGCTGGTTTATGGGGAGGGGGTGCAAAGAAAAAGTAGTTTCCCAAAACACGTTTTGCCACCAATGCATTTTCCATACACTTTTTAGACAAACGTAGCGCTAAAAAGCCTGAAAGGATTTTAATGAAATTTGCAGGACTATAGTGTATTAGAGTGTGACTATAGGAGGCGCCCATCCTGAACAGACCATGAGGCAACTTGCCCCCAGACAATAGGTAAACACTAGCTTACAAATGTGCACTCAGATAATGTATGGTTTCCTTCCCACATGTGTTTTTACCACCTGTGCATGCGTGGAATGAATGAATATTCCTTTGTCACCTCTGCTACATTGTCATTCTACGTACAATGTTGTTTTTAATGTGTAGGATTGTCATTGTGTATTTCCTCAAGATATTACCACAATGAAAAATGGGACCATTGTGGCCACCAATACTAGCTCACCTACTATCACTGCCATATCTGTATTTATTTTTCTTTCCCCTGAATAGGTATTATCTCCTGGTAATTACTTGAAGAGTTAGGTCCTCTCAAGGTTTTTTATTGCACCCTTCACTATTATTAAATAGGTGTAGAGATACACACATCTAGCCCTGATGAATGCCTGAGAACAATGGACTCTATTGTAAAGGTAGAAACATGTTGGCACGATAACTCAGCAGTACGTAAGGGTCATAGTAACCCCGTACATCCTCTGAGATTACCTAATGGTAATTTTACTCAAACCTCGGATTCCACCTGAATAAAGAATATTTTGTGGCATAGCCCAAAAATGTTTTTATATAGAACTGGATACAAGCATTTTATCCTGGGAAAATAATTCATTTCTAAAAACTCCCTCAGGTCAGACCCCATTAGAGGTCAAATCCGCCCTGGTAGTACCACCTCACCAGGGTGGGACGAGGTGGCAAATGAAGGAGCATGTCACATTATCTGCGTGAGCCTTCTTTGGCCAATTCGTGGAATTGCCCATTTTCACAGAAGAGATATTAGCAGTAGGTATGTACGTTGTTATGAACTAGGGCTAGGCAGAGTCTTTTTCCCTAAGTACGTCTGAAGGGTGTCAGGCCAGTTTTGTGTTTAGAGTATTTCCTGAAAGGAAGGTGTGAGCGTGGTGTATCGCCTATTTCTTTCTCTTTGTTGATTTATGATATGCCCAGCACCACACATGGCCCCCCACTTGCACTGCAATACCCTCGATTGGAAAATAATTAATTTAGGGACTTAAAATGAACCTCAATAAGAAATAATGTAAAAGAAATTATATTATTTAAAACAGTAGAAATTATATATGAATATAATTAAATGTTTAAAAAAATTGAAACACACTTTTTATTTAATTTTTAAATATTTGAACACCCTTTTTTGAATGTATACAGTGAGACAACAACATTTTTTTATTAAAATATAATTGAATTACTTTTATTTCTTTTTTGAGTTAAATTAATGTTTTTACTTTTCCTTATACTTTACAATAGGAAGTATCCACATTTGGTGAGGATATCTCCTATATTCATTTTGAATGTAGGACAAAATTAAAAACATTCTGCAGCACTATTAACTTAATTTTGAATTAAATCTTTAATCTAAATAAATCAATTAAATTTAATTTATTTTTCTGAAATTTAAAGTAGAAAATAAATGACCACCTAACGCACAAAATGAATGTTTATTATGCACTATTGACTACTAAAAGTGATGTATATTGAATTGCAACTAGATTCATGTTACAACAATCCAAAAATTCAAAAAAGGTTGTTAAAATATTTCATCATTAAAATCAATGTTACATTTTTTAACTTTAAATTATATTTATTAATATCTGTAACTATTATAAATAATTAATTTTTTAGCAATATTTCATTTGAAGTTCTTTTAAGACCCTACCGTCAATGTTTTCGGTGGTAGGATGCTGCTGTACAAGTGGTTGCATATATGTGGTCCTGACTTACTACTGTTTCTTTCGGCAGTAGTAACTTTCACTTGTAAATTTGGCTCCACCCTCAAAGGGGGCTGGGATGTGTGAGTCTACACTTTAGTGTAACTTTACACTTGGATTTTGTGAAGAGACAAAAGTAGCAAAGTTACTCAAAGGAGTAAGAGTAAATTATTCACAAATTTAGGTTACCTTTGTGAATAATCCCTGATGTATTTTTAATTTTCTCCACTCCAATGCATGTTATAAGGAAAATTAAAGTCCCTCATTTAATTCTCTAAATCTCCATCTTGGGTGGTCACAAATGGCAGCATGTTTATTAGAGCTTTACTTGTGTGGTAAAATCTTTGATTTGGGTCCAGCAAATATTGGCCAGGTTCAAAAAGCCCACACGCAAAATAACTGTTTATTGAAGCACTGTGCTACTTTCCAAGTGGTGACATTCCAAGTGTGAAGCCTTCAGCCAGCCTTAACTTTTTTTTTAGGTCAAGACCACTTTACACTGTTTGATTTATCAGGTCGATCTTACTGTGCTATACTGAAATGAAGCCTTGGAATGCACAAGCTGTTGGCTAAAAAGCCAGGACAGGTTACTATGTCTTGACAAGAGCTTCTCTGCAGATCTTCCTTCATACCTGCTGATATCTGATTTTTGATTATTGTACTTTTTCATGCTTGTGGGATATTATCTCTCATGGATATCCTGGGCCAGAATATATTTACTTTTGCAGGGACTACAGCAGTGTTTGTGAATTCAGAGAAGCAAATTGAGGCTTGTGTACTGCATTCCTCATGCCTCTATTGTGCTGTTGTTTTTGGCAACTGTTCCATTTCTCTTATTTCTTGTGGTTAGACAATGTAGTAATATTGCATAATGTTATCATATTTAAATGTAAATTAATTTATTTTTGATAATGACTTTCAATACATTTTAAATGTAGCGTGTAGGAACTTAGGGCAGCCGGATAAAAGTAAGTTTTGCAAGAAAAGTGAAATAATGTTTCGACCCTCATGCGCCCCAATGGGTGGTCGCGGCGGGTCTTTCTCAAGACAAGGTAAGTATGATGACAGTATATGTTTCAGACCGGTGGGTCTCAGCCTGAATCACAGCGGCGCAGTGGCCAGTCGTATCCGTGGTGTGTGAAAGCTGCTCAATAATGGAGGTGCTTCAGTCCCTCTCGTCAGCTGCAAATATCCAGCTGCCAGCTCTCGTAAGGCCTTACCCATTGGGGCGCATGAGGGTCGAAACGTTGACGCGCATCATAGGTCCAGAACCACCAGGATCCTGCTAGGAACACTAGGAAGTCCTTGTTTGAAAATCGCCATCTGGCCAATGAAACACTTGTATATATTTGTACATAGGAAATCTCTTTTCACTGTAAAAATTGTTTCACCCATTGAGCACAACTCACCAAAAAGTCACATTATTTCACTTTTGCTGACGGTCATATCATGCATTGTATGTTATCCTTTTATGAAACAATTTGGATACAAAAATGAATGAATTCTGTTATGATTTGCACAATATAATTCCTTGATCGCACAACTTTGTATTTTGAGCATTTATTTCTCAATCTAGCTGTGTTACAGAGAGCACTTGTCGTTGTTTGCATTAATAAGCATTGTCAAAGTAATGTGTCTTACCCAACAGAACCACTTTTTTGCTTAACCATTCTTTATATCAATTCAAGTCTAGTTTGATTGGTAAAAATGTATTGGAAGATACAAAAAAATCAGTTAAGCATTGGCTTTAGTGCAAGAGACCACATGAATGAAGATGTTTTAGAACCTGATGCGCAAAACAGTTGTCTTGTTCAAAACAAACAAGATGAGTGGACCTTGAAAATATTCTCCAAACAATGTAAAACCAACAACACAATCCGGATTATGCCCACCACGTACCTGACCATCCTTACGACCAACAGCAGCAGGGTGTTTTATATCATTTGCCCACATGCTGTGGCTAGGTTGCTTGTATCTTCATTTTTATTTTAGTGAAAAGGGTGCCTCTCTATGTAGATGAGTTATGATCCTACTGAATCCTATAAACTGGCTAGTTTGGTGCATATCCCTTAATTCATGGTTGACACATTAAGGAAGCAACCAATCTTGAATGACTGTAAGTAGTTCCCCATAGTGGACATTTGCTCTGCAAACACTTTACCTTTCCCTTCCACTTTAACCTCACCTTGTAGACTGAAATTAGGTGATACAAAGCTTATCCGAGCAGGGAACTCAGATTTGGTAGCAGGTCAGTTTGACTTCTAGTCAGGTTCCCATAAATTACAGGTATTGCAGACTGCTGGTTTTGTGATTTTCAATTGTTAGATATGCATCCTTGTAACAACCTTAGATTGGCTGATTGTGTCCATCCTCATATTAATGTGCTAAGAAGTTGAAATACCAAGATACAACCCAACTTACCTGTAGCAATCACCATTACCTGCATCGCTCTTCTTGCTCATATTCATTATCAATAAATCAATCAAGGATTTATAAAGCACAGCATATGACCCATGAGTGTCTCAAGGCACTGGAGATGCTAGCTGCTTCATGGTGACCTGTTCATTCGAACAACCATGTCTTGAGTCCTTTCCTGAATTGCTGGAGTGATGGGGCAGTCCTGTGGTGCATGGGAAGGCCATTCCAAGCTTTGGCTGCCAGGCATGAGAAGGATCATCCTTCCCTGTTGCTTCTGCGGACCTGGAGGGGAGACTGTGAGGAAGAGGGAGGCTGATAGTAGGAGTCTGGTTGATTGGTGGAAGGTCATCCATCGTATGCTGTGCAGGACTTTGTATGTGTGGGTCAACATCTTGCTCTGGCATCTCGTCTGCATCAGTAGCCAGTGTATCTTCTTGAGGAGGGTAGTGATGTGAGTTTATCTGAGGAGGTCTAAGATGAGTCTTGCCCTGAGTTATGTGTTGTCGGTACTCTCTTCTCGAGGCATGCGGTGACTATGTAGAGTGCGTTCCCGTAATCGAGCCTGTTTGGTGATGAGGGCTTGCATGACGGTTCTTCTGGTGATGACTGGGAGCCACCTCTAAGCATGCGTAGGGTTTAGAAGCAGGCGAATGAGGCAGCGTTTATATGTTTTTTCATAGATAACTTGCTGTCCAAGATGATGCCGAGGTTGCAGGCTTAGTCTGTCGGGCAGGAGATGGGCCTAGTTCAGCAGGCCACTATGCGTTGTTCGATGGCGAGGTGTTTGTTCCCAAAGATGACGACTTCTGTTTTGTCCATGTTGAGCTTGAGACAGTTGTCCTTCATCCAGTTGACGACGTTCATAATACATCTGTGGCCCTGGTAGCCGAGGGGTTTCTGACAGCAAGAGAATGAGCTAAATGCCGTTGGCATAGGGGATTATGTTGAGTCTGTGTGATCTGATGGGAATGGCCAGGGAGGTCATGTACGAGTTGAAGAGGGTGGTCCTGAGGAACGATCCTTGGGGGACACCCCGGATGACCTTCTTGGGTTCTGAGGTGAACAGTGGAAGACGGATTCTCTGGGTTCTTCCGATGAAGTATGAGGTGATCCATTTGTGTCTCACTATTCCTTCTTCCTGACTGTGTCAGTTGTTGTTAACAGGAGGATATTTGGGGTAGGATTCTAGTTATTCCCATGTACAATCATGTGGTTGGACGGCAACAGTTGCACCCTGCAATGGTAGGCTTTAGACAAGTTTGAAGTGCTACTTAAGTGAGTGGCACAATCAGTGCTGCAGGGCCACTGGTAGAATTTAATTTACAAGTCCTGGGCATAATTTGTTGCACTTTACTCTGGGTCTGATGGCTTAGTGGACTAATGCGTCCACTGCAGGGGCCTGTGTTTGACCTCATGGTCACATGTACAAATCCCTTTTGGTCAACTTGTCCTTTCATGCTTCTGAAGTCAATAAAATGAGTACCGCTTCTTTGGTTCTTGGCCGTACTTGCAGGAAGAGGGACTACAAGTCCCAGGGGGAAAGTGGCTCACCCGCACCTGTGCCGCTGCTGGAGGAGGAGCCCTCAAGCGAGTCAGCGCTACATCTTGCTGCTCCGACTTTGCGGGAGCTGCTGCGCTTCTTTGGTTCTTGGCCGTACTTGCAGGAAGAGGGACTACAAGTCCCAGGGGGAAAGCGGATCACCCGCACCTGTGCCGCTGCTGGAGGAGGAGCCCTCAAGCGAGTCAGCGCTACATCTTGCCGCTCCCACTTTGCGGGAAGCGCTGCGCTTGTTTGGTTCTCGGCCATACTTGCTGGAAGAGGGACTAAAAGTCCCAGGGGGAAAGTGGATCACCCGCACCTGTGCCGCTGCTGGAGGAGGAGCCTATACAACTATTTTGGAATTAGTCAATCCCGCCTCGCGGAACGCGCGCGGGCGAGCGCCGGGCAAAGCCCAGGCCAAGGGCGGGCCCGTTTAAGCCCGTTTGAGCCCGTGAGAGGCCGGGCCGGGCCCTGTCTCTTTGCTCCAGGAGTCGAAAAAATACAGCCACCACGCCCCATCAGTAAGTGGACCCTCATTTATTTTTTGTATTTTGGTCAGGGTGAAACCTCAAAAACAATAAATCAAGACATGACAACACGGGAAGGCTGTGGTAGGAAAGCGGCAGCAACAGGCTATGTCACAGGGACTTTAGAACAATTCATCATGCTCCATCAGTAGGTGGACCCTCATTTATTTTTTGTGGTTTGGTCAAGGTGAAACCTCAAAAACAATAAATCAAGACATGACAACACGGGACGGCCGTGGTAGGAAAGCGTCAGTACCAGGCTATGTCGCAGGGACTTTAGACCAATTCATCACCAGAGCTACATCTGTCTTGGCCCACGAGATAGAACTTACAGAGCGTAGACTATCTATGGATCCTGTGTTTGCCAAGAGGTTCGCCCCTGGGGGGGATCACGAACGCCCGCTCGCCACAAAGAGCTTCCCAGCCTCTCAACTCCCCTATTCGGCAGAGGTTGAGTAGAGGTACTCAACAAGATGATTGCCAAGTAACAGACAAGGCGGAGTCAGGGGGTGGAGCCTTAAAACACCTGTCGAATGATACTAAATTATGGAACGCTGTGGTCCATACTCAGCCAAATGTTCTGAATGACTGTGTACAAGGGGCAATCCCTAAAAGGAAGCGAGAGGGAGCCCAGCAGAAGGGAAGACATCCCAAAATACCCAAACTAGGCAAAAGAAACGATAATAAAACTGCCAGCCAAGTTATTCTTGAGGACTCGCCACAAAGGACTGATCTCGTAAATAATGAGAACCCAGATGGAAGAGGAACTGGATCGCCAGTGTTTATAGATGAATATTTGTCCAAAATGGGTGTTATAATGAATCTGCACTTAGAACCCATTCTATTGAGACTTGCGCAAATTGAACATAGGCTCCCTGGTCTTGAAACATCAATAAGTAATGCTCTAAAAGTCACGTAAACCACTCCAGTGAGCGATAGCCATGATAGAGATCACACGAAGGCTAGGACTGACTGGAGGTGGATCTACAGTATCTGCAGGCATGGTAGATTTAAATGTTATTTCAACTGTGGGCGTGGGACCCCGTCCGTCTGTTAAAAAAACACTTATGCCAGGAACAACTACAGAACCCCAGGGATTGTGTGAACCACGACCAAGGAAAATTGAACCTGAGGGAAACCGGAAAGGACCTGAGAGAGGAAGCGATTATCAACACTTAAGCCTCCCCCCTGATTGTCTGCCCTATGTCACTGTTCTGACTGGTGTTCCTAGACTTAAATGAGGGCAATTAGAAACCTATGAGCAGCTGAAGAACAAGTCAATGCATTGGCTAAATGCCAATAGACCACTCCCCCGTGACATGAAGTCAAACATTTTATTTGTAAGAAGGGTGGACTGGGTAGGACCGATGAAGAAAAATATCACTGGTGATTGCATTGTGATTAATTTTGATGATCCGAGGGTTGTCGAATACGTCTGTAGGGGAGCACGGGCAAATCTAAACACTAATATACAGCCTAGGGACTTGAGTTATTTCTACATAGTCCCACCCCACACACTAGATTCAGAGAACTTTGAACCAGTGAGAGGTGGGAGGGTGTACTGTGCCAGGCTGATAACTAACCCAAATGGGGGTCACCAATTTTCAATCCCTCTGTACAACAGGTTTGAGCGGTTGGATTCAGTGGATTGACTGAATCCAGCTGACACAGATCAGGTTGTGAGTTCCCCTGGGTGGAGGTCATTAAGCAATGAAGGCCCACGGGGGGTGGGCGTATAAATCCCGAAGCAACAGTGAAACAGGGATTAGTCATATCGAAGGCCAACTGTTGGTGGATAAAAGCCCTGGGGGTTGCAGCGAAGGGCAAAATAGGGGTATAACCGATAATGCTAGAGTAGCTATCCTACACCCAGAAGCTTCTCACTATGGCCCCTTTCGACTTACTGATTTAGGTGTACAAGAAAATTTAGGGCCCAATGCTAATACAAGGAGTGACCTAGTGAGGGGGAAAAGTGGTATAAAAGTCCTTTCATGGAACATTGCGGGTCTTGCGTCTAAACTCGTTTTACCAGATTGGGGGTCTTCATTGACCTCCATGAGATCTGCTTACTACAGGAAACCTGGACCGTAACCCCGTCTCATAGAGTGGGGTTTGTTACATACCATGAACCAGCTGTTAAAGGACCAAAGGGTAGACCATCGGGGGGATTGTGTATATGGGTGGCAATCCACCTTGGATTAGCTGTAAGGAGAGTTGACACCCACTCCTCTGACATAATTTGTATCTCCCTGACAACTATGAATTCAGAAAAACTGGTACTCATTAATATATACTCTCGCCCAGTCCAGTATGGGGGTACTTCTGATACCCTGGATTCCCTGAATAGCCTTTAGAAATCTCTCCCAGGCGACAGGCACTTTGCAATTGGAGGAGATTTTATTTGCCACTATGAACCCCTTAAGGGTATCTCGCAACCGATAACGGCAGACGAAGATGCAATTTGGGCAGTTCCACCACCCAATGTATATCTGGCTAAGGGGTGGACTCCAGCTGTTCTCCAAATGCTTTCCCTCACTTTAACTTTCTCCATAAGGGCTTGCAATGGGCGCTTCCCGAAAGACAACCCAGGCCAACCCACGTTCGAAAGAGCAGGTCAAACATCTGTAATTGATTATTTTTTAATCAGCATAGGAAATATAAATTTTTATGGTCAGAAATGTTCCCTAACGTGTACCCCACCGTCTCCATGTACGAGCTTAAAGTGCATGTAACTTCCCTCCTGTATCAGCTATGAAGACGCAAATACATTTGCGTCCAAACGTTAACATGTCCTCTTTCAGATCCACCATGAATGGGTCAGATATTCCGTTCCTAAGTGTGCCTTGCCAACGTCTTTTCATGGTGCACTTTTCACGTTTTCCCTGGCTCAGGCGAGTTAGGCCCTGATTTCTGTCATCGAGTCCTTTCCTGCTTTCTGCCTCTGAATGCTCCAGCTTGGATGAGCATCTGTATCCATGACCTTTGTCTTACTCCCTGCGCGGCTAACGGCGCCTGGCTCAGCCTGTTGCCTGCCAAACCGGTATTTTGCCTTCAAGTTATCTGTTCCGCTCCTCGAAAATACATTCCTGTCTAGTAGTTTAGGAAAACATCCTTCCAGCTGCAGAGCAAAGGGCCCGGCCTCACTGTCTCCATGCAAGTAATTCATAGCTCCTGTTACCATGGTAGGCCCATGCCCCCTCGCATCTCATGTAGACACGTAGACACATATGCACGCACTAGCAGTCAGTATAGAATAGCCTTTTGCCCGAGAGACCTTTCCTTCCAGATAATACAGTTCCTTGAACACAAGATATTAGATACGATTTGGGATTAGGTTGTTCTGACACCCCAGACTTCTGTCTCCTCATGTAAGGCTAAATGTCAAGTCCCCTTCACCCTCCAGTTACACGTCAATTACACGTCATACTGCTGCGCGCGCATCTCTGCCATATATTTCTGCTGACACTGCAGGATTCTCTTGTGGATACACCCACCTGTGACATCTCATAATGACGTTTCTAGTACATGCCCTCATGCACGCCTATTGTAACGCCTCTTTTTATTACGTATGTGTATTCTTATCTCTCCTCTCAGCTGTTACGCCTCCTGCATCTGTCTTTATTGTAATGCATTGACTATATATATGATAACCTGTCAATAAAGTGTTGTCTATCCTTTCCCGAGCCTTAGTGGCAACGGAATACGATTTGCCATGGTTCGAACCATATAACCAATTCCTTTTTAAGGAATAAAACCCCTTTTAAAACCTCAAATACCACGGATCATGCCTCTTATTTTTGACTGAGTTATTCTTATTGAACTTTACCGCATAAATTAAGTATAGGTAATTTATATTTACCACATAATTGGCGCCCGAATAGGGACCCCTCCCCCACCTTACGCGCCGGAGGTGCGTTGCAGGCCCGGTCCCCTGCCACAGCCGGACGGACAACTACGCGTACCCGCAGGATTTCCTGTATCTCCCTCAGGCCAAAGGAGGTGACTGAGGCTGCGATTAACACCCAGACGAGGCGGTGAGGAGTGCGGAGGATCCCGACCAGAGCCTAGCTGAGAGAGCAAGATCCGAGGTATACAGAGGCCCACCAGGTTCCGAAGTTCCGAAGTATCTACGTCACGAGTCGAGTCGAGTCCAGTCCAGTGTCGAGTTTCCGAGGCCTTCTGTTCAGTGCTTCCCGGTGAGTACCGTTGCTGGGGACGCATCTAGACGTGCGCATTAGTTTGTGCCGGTCAAGACGGGTTTGGGTACACAGACCCGGTATGCACTGTTTTTAGCAGTGTATCTGTACTGTTTAGCAGTATATCCGGTATGCACTGTTTTTAGAGTGTATCTGTACTGTTTAGCAGTATATCCGGTCTGCACTGTTTTTAGCGGTGTATCTGTACTGTTTAGCAGTACATCTAGTATCATGCAGTTAGCTAGTTTTATTCTAATTATTATTGTTCGTTTTGAAAATGTTTTAATGTGGTTTTAAATGTCGTGGTATGAGTGATTGTTCGATTTTCATTACTGTGTTTATTGTACTAACTGTGTTCAAGTTCGAGTAAGTATCAAGTATCAAGCAGCACGGCTGAAACATGCCGCTGTTCTCCAAATTAAGACAGATAAAAACCAGAAAAGGGGTACTCGAGGAAGCTGTTCCTATTCCACCTAGGGACACTCCAGGGTACTTTATGTACCACAAACATGGCCTAGATGCCGTATTATATCTCGATCTGTGGGTAGATTATACTAAAGAGTTAACAGAGAATCAGAGATGGCCCGCTGCTGGGACATGGGATGCTGATTGCATCATGAGAGTAGAAGAAGCATTATGGAAAAAGAAAGCCAGGCAGTCACAAAAAGATGCCATCGAATTATGGCGTAAAGAATCGCATAGACGCATAGAGAAAGCGCTCAGAAAAGAAGAAAAGAGTAGAGAAGAATCTGACAAAACCCGAGAAAACGTATTAGTTGGGGAAGGTATACGAGTAAAAGCAGAACAAGTAGACAGACAACGAAACACTCTTATGAATGGGATGTATCCCCTTATGGCCGAGGGTTTACCTAAGGCCACCCCGGAAGTACCAAAAGATCTGCCACCTCCATTGCTTCTGACTAAATTACACCACAAGACCGCAAAGGACATTTTCCTTTCATCCTACTTAGACGATGTAGCTCCCGCATATACAGATCCACGTGTCCAGGCGCCACCCGCTGACGGCATTCCGCCCCGAAATAATCCGCCCCCACTTCTACAGCAACAAACTCCTCCTGCCGTTCAACACCTTCCGCCCGTTCCACCACTTCTTCCCCCACCTATTCCGCCTACCTACCACTCAACAAATCCTTTTGGACCCGGCACCTCAGGAGGTGCCACAGGAGGTTTTCAGACCCCACCACAAGCACATAGACTGACGTTTAGGGATTTAGCACACCAACGTACACCACAATCAGCGAATTACGACATACTTAAAGAGCCTCTAACAGATTGTAGATATGATCCAGTGCCCGGTAAAGATGACGACAGAATGATGCTATCATCAGTTCGTCAACGACGAGTTTCAAACTACTTACTGATACTACCAGGAATGGTTGATCATCTAGACAAAATATATCACTTTGTCCAAACAGGGCAAGGTCCTGAAAGCATTGGCGAGGCCATGGCATACCAGAAAGTCGATACTCAAAAACTGTTGTTACGTTTTTTCATAAACTGCTTGATAAGAAACAGAGATAGGCCTGGTGTAGACCAGGAAGAAATGAGAGCACTTAACAAATGGGGTCAGAATATAGCAGACGGAAAACATGATAGACAAAGTTGTATAGAAAATATGTACAAAAGGATCCGAAAAACAGTAGTACAGATACATGAAAGAGAACAGCCTGAAATAGAGAATGATGCAGATAAGACTGAATCCTCGGAGGAGGACGATCAACCAGGAACGACAACAGGACAATTACAATTACAATTACCGGCTAAAGAAATGATAGCTTATGTAGGTAAGGGAAGACCCTTGAATAATTCAATACGCCCGGTACGTCCAGACAGTAAGAGACTTTATCAAGCTGCCATGTCAAATCCGAAGACGCCTGAACACTTATTTCAGGCTACTGATAAAATACTTCGAGAACGAATGGGGTACCATGTACTCGATTCTATGGATGAACAAGAATTAGCCAGGTCAGCAGTACAATGGGCTGACAGTTCTGATAAATATAGTGATGATGCGCTAGCACACACGTTTTTGAATCTTTCACCCCACGAACAGCGTTTAGCTGGTATGTACATGATACAACATCTTCTTATATTGTATAAAAGCCAACACTCTGATCCAGGTCCCCTACCCGATATATTGATAGAACTACTCATGAGGAAATGGAGAGGTCTAGGTACTGATTTAATTAAAGTAATTCTAGAACATCGGCACAGGTACAGTGCCTTCCTGTGTCCACGGCTTGATCCAGCTCCCTTCATGGAAAGAAAAACGTATTACATAGACAGACAGAATCCCTTACGAGAAGTACATCCAGTAAGAAAAGATGATGACACACTAGAACGGGTGTATGTATATACACCTCTCACGAAAATAGAATTGCTCGAGATGAAGAAACTAGTACCATGTCATGATAAAGACCCTGCAGGTTTTCACCGAGAAATTAAAGATATGCTACTCATGGGAGACTACACATATTCAGATATTATGAAAATGTTAAAGGTTCTGTTGCCAGCCGGCATTTACGAGAAACTCAAAGAGAAAGAATGGGAGGTGGGAGATAAAAAGATTAATTGGGCCGAGATAGAGGATGAAGAAAATGGTCGTACTCCAGGGGTAGGCCTTGGGGACAAAGCTAAAGCATTACCAGGATTAATTGTGCAAGTTCTGCCAAGATTATTGACAACGAAAAAGGAAGACTGGGATGCAATCTCAGCCTGTAAACAGAAACACGATGAAGACACTAGTGACTATTATTCAAGATTCGAGAAATGTTTTATTATTAACAGTGGTCTGAAACCAAGTAGCGAGTCATACCCGCACCTTTTTGTAACAAAATTAGTCGAGAATTCCCTGCCCCAGGTTAAGAACCGTGTATATAAAGTCGAGAGTACATGGCAAGCAAATTCCCCATCCCAAATGTTACAAATGTTACAGTACCACCAGAATAGAATTAGAGAAGAACAGGAACACGAACAAAGACGTATGAAAGACACGAAAATGAAAATGCTAGTTGCTCAGTCAGTTCCAGCTGATGGTCAGAAAAAGGGTACAACACAGTCCAATAATTCAGCAGGTCCTGTTAAAGGGACATGTAACTATTGTAAGCAGCCAGGTCACTATATAAACGATTGTGCAGTTTTGAAACATAATATCTCTACGGGTAAAACCAAAGAGAGACCACGTCCACCCAGACAAGACCAGGTCCAACAACAAGTACCACAGAATATCCAGCCTATGCAAGCCTCACAACAGACAGTACAGACCGTAGCAGTGCCACAGTCACAGCCCATCACTGCAACACAAAACACGACACAACAGATGTATCAGTATGCGCAAAATGATTATCCCGACTATCAGCGATACACATGAAACAGCCTAGAGAGGGAGGTTGGCTTGCCTCTTATTGAGGTTCCTGTAGACCAAGAGGGACCTTATGTACATAGTCAAGTATTAGGGAAAGACAGAAAGTTTTTAATTGATACAGGGGCAAGCAGGACAACCATCAGTCACGACGAGGTTCCAGGGGCACCCCTCTCAGGCTCACAGAATGTTTCCCTTGGATTTTCAGGAAAGCCTATTATTAATGAAGTATCGCAACCACTTCCCCTTGCAGTTGGTCCTTTGACACGTACTACAGACCTACTACTTACAAAATCATGCCCAGAAAACTTGCTAGGTATAAAGACACTGAAAGCTCTAGGAGCTGTAATATGTTGTTCTCCGGAAGGAGTACGACTATTTCTGCGCGACTTTAAAGGTCACTATGTATTGAGAGATATGGATCCCAGATTACAGAATGTCCCTGCACATTTATGGGCGCAAGGCCCCACTGATGTAGGTTGTATGCACATCACACCATATCGAGTTACACTCAAGCAAGGAGTGGTATTACCACGAATGCGACAATACAAGTTACCCCCAGATGCTGTAGTGGCTTTACTGCAAATCATTGACGAGCTCATAGCACAAGGAGTGGTTGTGGAAACCGACTCCAATGTATGTAATTCACCTATCATTCCAATTCTTAAACGCACCGATCCCAATGCACCACCAGTTTATCGATTAGTTATTGATCTGCACGAATTAAATAAATGTATTGTACCACAGTACCCCGTGGTCCCAGATATCTCTTCATTATTGACAGCTATCGATCCAGAAGCAACGTTCTTTACCGTAATTGACCTGAAGAACGCTTTCTTTAGTGTTCCAATTGACCCAGAAAGCCAATACTTGTTCGGATTCTGTTTAAATGGACGAAGCTTCAAATTTGCACGCGCACCTCAAGGATTCACAGAAAGCCCCAGCATCTATAGCCAAGCACTGAAAAGACAACTTGACAGTATTCACATGCCTAATAACACTGCCCTACTTCAGTATGTCGATGATCTGTTGATCACCGCCCGAAGCAAACCTGAATGTGAAAAAGCATCACTGACGGTTTTACATTTTCTGGCCGACAAGGGGCACAAGGTGTCCCCTTCGAAGCTGCAATTCTGTGTTCAGCAAGTTGTTTACCTTGAGCACTTGCTGTCCAAAGGGGGGAGACAGCTCACACCTGATCGCATCCAGTTAATTGTAAATATGTCACGACCCAAGACACAAAAGGAGGTACGGGCCTTCATAGGCCTCACTTCTTACTGCAGACAATGGATTCCTCAATATGCATTTCTAGCAAAGCCACTCATTCAGTTGACAACCCAGGAGGCAGCGTCTTCGACTGTCCTCCCTTGGACTCAGGAACATACACAAGCTTTTGAAGACTTAAAGAAAGCCTTATGTCAAGCACCTGTTTTAGCAACACCATGTTACAATAAGCCTTTTACACTTTTTGTTACTGAACGCGAAGGTACTGCCTTGTCAGTACTCACCCAGGAACAAGCAGGTTCACACAAACCGTGTGCTTACTTTTCTAGCACATTAGATCCAGTAGCCCAGGCACTGCCTGCGTGCTTGAAATCAGTTGCAGCGACAGCTCTAGCAATCAGACAAAGTGATTCTATAGTGTTAGGACATCAGTTGACAGTACAAGTTCCACACTCCGTGGAAGTTCTTTTAAACCGAACACAGACCCAGCACTTGACTATAGCACGACTGACAGGTTATGAATTGACATTGTTTCAACCACACATAGAGATCAGACGCTGTAGTACATTAAATCCCGCCACACTTTTGCCGTTAAATGGAACAGACCCATTGGCACATGATTGTATTGAAGTCATTACTATTACAACGAAGCCTAGACAAGACTTGACAGACACTCCATTACCAGATCCAGACCTGACACTTTATGTGGATGGTTCATGTATGAGAACAAATACAGGAGAGTTAGTGGCCGCCTACGCAGTCACGACAGACACTGAAGTCATAGAAACGAATTGTATTGACACCCTGTCAGCTCAGGCTGCAGAGCTCATCGCTCTGACACAAGCCTGTATCCAAGCCAAGAACAAGAGAGTTAACATATACACAGATTCCCGTTATGCTTTCGGAGTTGTGCACGACTTCGGCGTATTATGGCGAGAGAGAGGTTACTTAACTTCTCACGGTGCCAACATTCAACACGGTCCCCTCATTCAAGCTCTGTTAGATGCAATACATCTGCCTACTGCTATATCCATCATGAAGTGCAAGGCACATACAAAAATCACTGATATCGTTTCCCAGGGTAACGACCTGGCAGACCGAACAGCCAAGCACACAGCTCAGACTCACGCAACTGACCTGACAAAGACAATAGTTCCGACACAGACACACTGCATGACAGTTAGGGATCCCGCCCATGATGTAATTGACATACAGACACATGCCACACCAGATGAAATAAAGAAATGGACTGAACTAGGAGGGATCCAAACAGATCAGGGATGGATGACGAAGGGAAAATCTACATGGTTTCTCCCCGACTCTATGGTTCAAGTTATCATCAACACAGTACACAGTCCTGCACATCTAGGAGAAAAAGCTATGCTAGACAGTATTCAAAATATCTGGTTCAACAAACACTTACGAGCAGCAGCCAAACAGAAAGTGCGTACTTGCATGATCTGTTGTCAGTTCAACCCAGGTAAAAGCATCCCTGTAGAGCAAGGTGGATTTCATCCTCCCGATCACCCTTTTGAAGTCCTCCAGATGGATTATATCCAGATGGAACGTTGTCGAGGATTCAAATATGTCCTCGTAGTTGTATGTGCACTCTCCCGATGGACAGAAGCATATCCAGTCCCAGATTACACTGCTCCGACCACTGCCAAGCAGCTGGTTCATGAATTCTTCCCACGTTATGGTTTGCCTCGTATCGTATACTCAGATAACGGCCAACCATTCTCATCCGAGCTTGTAAAAGAAGTTACACTCCTGTTAGGCTATCAGTGGAAATTCCACTGTGTCCGGCATCCCGAGGCAGCAGGTCTCGTGGAGCGCCATAATCAGACTCTGAAAATTCGACTTGCTAAAATCTGCAGAGAGAAAGGCGTTGACTGGATAGTAGCTTTGCCAGTTGCGCTCTTCTACATGAGAATGATAGCGCATTCTCGATCAGGGCTATCCCCGTATGAGGTGGTCTTCGGTAGGCCACCAAATATGTGGGGGACGCCTATACCTCGTAAAATCACTGATGTTGATTGTAACATGCTGACAGATTACCTTGCCTCCTTGATGTCTGCACTACAATCTTGTCGTTCACAGGTAGCTGCAGCCTTTCCCGGCAACACCGACGTGAAGCCCCATGAAGTGGTTCCTGGGAATTATGTTTTTATAAGAAACTTCGACCGACTGAGCCCGCTGGAGCCCCGCTGGCAAACGCCGAAATTGGTACTTTTGACGACGAGGACTGCTGTGAAAATAGAGGGCCGGAAAGGGTGGCTGCACTCGAGCCACATCAAGAAATTTCACGGACTGCCTTCTGATTTGAATTCTCAGCCCTGCCCTCCTCCACAGACTGACTCAAAACTCCCCCTGGTTCAGAAAACAGCTTCACAAGAATACAAACTGAAACTAAGGTCTAGCAAGTCAGACAGTTTAATTGTTTAAGTCCTCCCCTAGGTGAATCGGTTAAATTAGTTTCTGACATGTATCCCCTAGACCGAAATAGAGAGAGAGATAGACAGAAACAGCTCAAGAAACATGAATATTGTAAATCACTTCGTAGTCACTGTATAGTGACACTGTTGATTATGTTTTTTCTAAGTCTTTTGATTATTGCTGCAAGTATACTATTGCACATCTATTACCCTATTTTCAAGAGTACACATTCTGCTTTCAACGTCACTGCTGAACATTCTTTTAGTGAATTACCCCCGCATGAGTTGTCCTACAGACTTGCGCTGCGCAACAACACCTTCATTAGTATGTTACATCACTCTCATCAGACCAGCAACGCTACAAATTGTTGGATATGTGGCCGACTCCCTCCCTACCAGAAATACAAGGGAGTTCTGCCCCTTTTTCCGTACCCGTTCACACATAATGGTTCCTGTGGCGCATGGTTTAGTTTGATTAATTCTTTAGATTCAAATACCGTAGTTTACCAGGGCAACTGGGTATGGGGAAACCTGAACACAGTTCTGCATAAAGTATGTTTCCCTGACAAGGAGGGACTCCCCAAAAGGACAGGGACTTATCTAGAAAATGAAGTATATGGACTAGGTAACTTTACACTTAACCTTATGATCCTGAATGTTGAATCCGAATCGGAGCTAGTCTTGCCTGCTATGTCAGTATTACCAGTCAAAGGTGAACTATGTGTTAGAAAGAGTGGTTCAGTACACCTGGGTCATAGTAAATGTACTACTATGATCGAATTCAGTGATAAGGGCAAGTCTGCGTTTAAAGCTTCACGACATTCCTACTTCATTTGTGGTCATACCGCATATATACGTTTACCTCTAGATTGGGATGGTACCTGTTACATTGCATTCCTTCTGCCACCTGTTTTCCTAGCTCCTCCTGATTATCATAGGAATACCCATCTAGTGCACAATAGACGCCAGAGAGATCTCCCGATTGTCGACTATACTGAAACGGCATGGGAGCAATACACAGATTTCAATAAAGGTTTCTTTCCCTACTTAGGTGCTGTCTTTAACAGTAAACTGATACGCAAGTTAACTAGAACCCTCGAAGCAGTAGTAAATGAGACTACTTCTGCCCTAGGCAACTTAACAGAGGAGCAGTCTGCAATGCGGATTGTTGTTCTTCAAAATCGTCTCGTCCTTGACGTCATCCTGGCCGATAGGGGTGGAGCCTGTAGAGTCATCGGATCGAGTTGCTGTGTTTTCATTCCAGAAAACGCGCCATCAGTATAAAGAGCCATTACTCGTCTCCACAAAATTGCAAGTCAGATACACCAGAATCCAGGCACCTGGACTTGGTCCGGTTGGTTCTGGACCACGTTGTCAGCCTGGGGATGGAAGATCCTATCCTTCCTAGGCATTGCCCTTCTCATAGTATTCAGTTGTTGCCTATGTCTACAATGTGGGCCAGCGATTTGAGGCTTGTGCGCCACATCATGTATTCCTCATTCAAGTTCTCATTCAAAACGACATAAGAAGAAAGAAGAGCAAATGATACTACGTGAACAGATTGATAGATTTATGAGTATCGATATATCATGAAGGGTCCTTAGGGAACAAGGAGGGAATGAGGAAATATAAATTTTTATGGTCAGAAATGTTCCCTAACGTGTACCCCAGCGTCTCCATGTACGAGCTTAAAGTGCATGTAACTTCCCTCCTGTATCAGCTATGAAGACGCAAATACATTTGCGTCCAACGTTAACATGTCCTCTTTCAGATCCACCATGAATGGGTCAGATATTCCGTTCCTGAGTGTGCCTTGCCAACGTCTTTTCATGGTGCACTTTTCACGTTTTCCCTGGCTCAGGCGAGTTAGGCCCTGATTTCTGTCATCGAGTCCTTTCCTGCTTTCTGCCTCTGAATGCTCCAGCTTGGATGAGCATCTGTATCCATGACCTTTGTCTTACTCCCTGCGCGGCTAACGGTGCCTGGCTCAGCCTGTTGCCTGCCAAACCGGTATTTTGCCTTCAAGTTATCTGTTCCGCTCCTCGAAAATACATTCCTGTCTAGTAGTTTAGGAAAACATCCTTCCAGCTGCAGAGCAAAGGGCCCGGCCTCACTGTCTCCATGCAAGTAATTCATAGCTCCTGTTACCATGGTAGGCCCATGCCCTCTCGCATCTCATGTAGACACGTAGACACATATGCACGCACTAGCAGTCAGTATAGAATAGCCTTTTGCCCGAGAGACCTTTCCTTCCAGATAATACAGTTCCTTGAACACAAGATATTAGATACGATTTGGGATTAGGTTGTTCTGACACCCCAGACTTCTGTCTCCTCATGTAAGGCTAAATGTCAAGTCCCCTTCACCCTCCAGTTACACGTCAATTACACGTCATACTGCTGCGCGCGCATCTCTGCCATATATTTCTGCTGACACTGCAGGATTCTCTTGTGGATACACCCACCTGTGACATCTCATAATGACGTTTCTAGTACATGCCCTCATGCACGCCTATTGTAACGCCTCTTTTTATTACATATGTGTATTCTTATCTCTCCTCTCAGCTGTTACGCCTCCTGCATCTGTCTTTATTGTAATGCATTGACTATATATATGATAACCTGTCAATAAAGTGTTGTCTATCCTTTCCCGAGCCTTAGTGGCAACGGAATACGATTTGCCATGGTTCGAACCATATAACCAATTCCTTTTTAAGGAATAAAACCCCTTTTAAAACCTCAAATACCACGGATCATGCCTCTTATTTTTGACTGAGTTATTCTTATTGAACTTTACCGCATAAATTAAGTATAGGTAATTTATATTTACCACAATAGAGTTATGGCAAAAGTTTTAGACTAAAGTATCGTGCAGCGTACTGAAAGTGACCACAATCCTTTGGTCACCTTTTTTAGATATTTGTTCCAACAATTCAGCTCAAGATTTTATAGTTTCATCTAGAAGTGACTTTAGAGTTGCAGCTGGAGGGAGACATATACGCTGGGCAAAAATCATTCAATCCACTGAAACAATGGCTAGAATGTATAAAAGCATAATTCCATTGTTAGAAAAGGCATGCCCTACCTTAGAAAGTCCCTGTAGCACTTCTTGTTGTGAGGATCTGGCAGAAATCCACCAGGAAATGGTTGTAACCCTGTCGGAATATTTTGTTAATATAAAGCCCAATAAAAGCAAACAACAAGGAAATAAGAATCCATGGTTTAACAAGGGATGTAGGGCAGCAAAGCTAACTCCCCTATCCTCTCTTAAGGAGGGAAACCGTCCACGTATTAAGGAAGCGAGGGCAGATTTAATTTTTTTTTTTTTTACGCGAAAACAGAATGGAAGGTGGCAGAATATAAAGTTCGCTCTAGACTCAAAAGACGTGAAGACCTTCTGGAATATGGTGCATACCGGGAAGGCAGGGGGCAAGTCCATCATCGAACCAAATAATTGTGAAGAAGCATGGCGCTTGCATTTTCAAGATCTATACCACTCTATTGAAGCAAGCAAGCTGCCTGCATGCCTTTTAAATCCCGATACCAAATGGTACATTCCACCTTGCACATTGTCTGAGGTACAAGTGGCTCTTGCCAGGCTCCAAGGGAATATACCTCCTGGCCTGGACAGGATTCCAGCAGACCTATATAGAGAGGAACAGACAGTGTGGGCCCCATACTTACAATTATTATTTAATGCAATTCTAGGTGGCCTCCCAGCCCCCTCCACTTGGCTGGGGGAGGAGATTATACCCATTTATAAAAAGGGTTCGCCTATGGAACCAGTAAATTATAGGCCAATCAGCCAGACCGCAAAAAATCTACGCTAGGGTCCTGCTCCAACGTCTTCAGGAATGGATGAGTGATCAAGATATCCTGACACCCTTACAAGTAGGTTTTAGGGCTAAAACATCCACAGTACATCAGCTATTCAGGCTCCAGTTTATCCACTGGAAGCATGTTGTGCTGGGAGGCAGTAGTCTATACTTATTCTTTGTAGACTTGAAGTCAGCTTTTGACATGGTGGACCGTAACCAGCTTTGGAGTATTTTTCTGGCGATGGGGGCTCCCCCATATCTATGCTATCAGTTCAAACTTATCCACAAAGGTGCGTTTGCGAAGGTGAGATTTGGTAGCGACGGGTGTCTGACGGCCCCATTCCCTGTGGACAAGGGGGTCAGGCAGGGCTGTGTTCTCGCCCTGACCCTCTTCTCTCTCTTCCTAAACGGGTTGATAGACGACCTCCTCGTCACCAAGGATATAGACTGCCCAAAACTTGCATCATGCAGTTTTCCCGCCCTTATGTTTGCGGATGACACGCTGCTGCTATCAAAGTCATGAATGGGCATGCAGCGTGTATTAAACGTGTTTTCTCAATATTGTCAAAAAAGGAATCTTGTGGTTAACATCAATAAAACCAAATATATGGTATTTAATGCCAACTCTACAAACTGCCCTCACCCAATGACGGAGGACGGACCCCTGGAAAGGGTATCCGTCTTTGATTATCTGGGCCTCACATTGAATGACAAAATAGGGTGGGGTCCGCAGATGGACAAGGCTAACCTGAGATTAATGCAGGCTATGGGGGGAATCCTAAAAGTACAAAAGAATTGCGTTTTAAAAACCATCGGCCCACCTCTGGAAATCTATAAAGTACAGGCCAGGGCAGCATCTCTATATGGGGCGGAACTGTGGGGGCATAAACCTTCTAACACCCTCACGTTAACAGATAACAATTTTATTAGGCAAGTCCTAATGTTACCGAAAAATACTCCATTAGTACCGCTTAGGATGGACTTAATTATTCTGCCAATTTCCGATGCTATTGCATCGCGCCCCTGCTTTATTGGTGGCGGTTATGGTGCACTCCTGAGTTGGCTAGTTATAGGGAAGAATTGAGAGCGGTAATGACAATACTAGGGGCTGGAAGTATACCATGGTTAGCCGTTATAAGGCACTCTTTTAGTGCAATCGGTATGGGAAACCTCTGGACTAAACCTGAGGTCTCCTGCCCGGAGATATCTAAAAAAACATTGAAAAATGCACTCAAAGAGTTGAAATTGAAGGAAATCTTTTAGTCTGCGAAACCATCAAGTTTGACACACAGGTTTTTGGATTTTAAGTCCCATTATCAATTTGAGCAGGTGCTAGATATTATACAGCCGACTCTAGCGAAAAAACTTTTCCCACAGTTTAGATTTGGTACTTTACCGCTATTTGCTGTTACAAGTAAATGGGCGGGAGCTCCAAATAGCCACTGCCCTGGATGCCTTACAGAGGAGGAATCATCAGTCCATGTAGTACTCTTCTGTGCGGCATATAAAAAACCCAGGGAAAAATGGATACTACAACTATGTAGGAATCTGGCCATTAGGAACCATGCAGTTTTCTTTAGGATCCTAAGATCTGATACTAGACCAGTATATGTATTTTCAGTAGCAAAGTTTCTGTTTTCTATGTAGATAACTCGCAGAAACCTGCTAAAGTCGGCCTAGACCCCTATAGTTCCCTTCTAGAGCATTGTACCCCCTATGTTGTAATGGTTGCCATCGAATATGAAATTTTGAGTCTACTCTGAAGGTGTTATGATTGTATCTAGTAGGGGACGGGAGCTTAATATGATGGTTTTTAGTGCATCTATCGATTATGGATCGGGAAACTACTGAGATGTTTTCCAAATTTTTAATATTGTACATATAACTTACATTTTTATTGTGTTTTTGTGCACTGATGATATTTTATATCTAATGCTTTCTAATTATTATCATTGTATCATGCCCGAAATTCCGATGTACGTGGCGAAATCTTACCTTAAGTTATGATGAATTTGCAATTGTTTGAAATGAATGTGCTTTTATGGTTATAAACAACCGCAATAAATTTTATAAACGAAACGAGTACCATTGAGTTGGGTACCAATAAACATCTGTTATTCAGTGCCAAGATGCCCACCGGTGAATGTGCACTTTACAGATACACGTTATGGTATGCTACTAGGGGTTTAAAAGTAAATTAAATATGATAGTTGGGTATAAGCCAATCTAACATGTTTAAGGAGAGAGTACAAGCATTAGCACAGGTTAGCAGTGGTAAAGTGTGCAGAGTCCTAAGGCCAGCAAAAACAATGTCAGCAAAACAGAATGTCTGAATGCAAAAAGTTAGGGGATGACCTTGCAGAACGGGCCAAGTCCAACATTGCTCCTCCTACCTGGCTGAGCACTGTGAGATGGACACTTGTATTTTGCTATAATACTGATTGGTAACTAGGGAATGAGTTTGCTAGTATAACTCTGGCCCCTGAATTACCTGTTTATAACAATAGTGAGTTTTAGTATTTTTGTGTAATAATTAATATTATAGTATAATTAGTATGTGTTAAATCATTCCGCACTATTAATTTATTTCTATTAGTTTTTTTGTTTTAGGGTAGTGGGGTTGTAAGTGTTTTAAATATATATAAATTATCTATCTATCTATCTATCTATCTATCTGTCTGTCTATTGAGCTATATGTTTTGCTGGTAATTACCTCTTAATATTTTATCAATACTCTTAATTTGTAAATGGATCTTAAATTTCATTATGTATACAAATAATGTTATGTGTAAAATGTTATATTTTTTAATGTATTTGCCGAAATATATTTTTTGTTCATTTTTATCTATATTTAGTTGTTTTTGTTCAATTAATTTAGTAGTCAAACTAGTAACTCTGAGAATTCCAAAGACCATGGCATTCCCTAATGTTGCTTATATTGCTGTGGGAATAGTCATTCTGAGCCTTCTAAAAACATCACTTTCCTTACTGTTGCTTACTCTGGAGTGGATCTGGCCCCTATGAAGTCCAAACTCTTTCTCTGCTGTTATTTACGGTGGAGTGCAAATAGTAAATATGATCCCTGCTCCTGGCTACCACTGAACCATCAGCTATCTGGAACACCAGTCAGAGCGTAAAGTTCTGGCTATTCCTTGGCTTCGAAGTATATGCTTTCTTGTGTGTTTTCTTTTTGAATAATTGTATTCACAGCTGGCAGTAAGTCTGTGAGTAGCCAGTGTCTCTTGGTATTTTAAAACCTGCAAAAAGGTGTGTATTGTATTCTGAGGCCAACCTGTTCCTAATGTTGCTCAGGTTAGAATAGAAATAGTAAATATGACCTCTCCAAAGCCCAATACTTTCCTACTGTTCTTGACACTGGAGAGAAATAGTGAATATGACCCCTCCAAAGCCCATATCTTTCCCTATGGTTGCCCAGATTTTAGTGGGAGACAGATCCTTTCCCTGCCATTTATATTTTTTTTACAGGTGCTGTGACCCAATATAATGAAAGATAATTTATTGATCACTGAAAGATGGAGTGCTGATTAGCCTTTTTCAGGGATGCAAAATCGTGCCATGCAGATGCCAACAGCAACACATACGTCTCGTATTGGGTCTAAAATATGATTTAGAAAGTAAGAGCACGTGTTATTACGTGATGATATGCTAAAATAAGATGCATGAAGAGAGCCTGATCCACTTACTCGGGTCCCTTGGGACTATTCTCTAACTGCAACGTTGACCTAACATTGTTTATTTTAGAGAACATTTCTTTTTTTAGTCTCTCTTCCCTACCTCAAGAATGTATCATGTTCCCAACACATCCTCCCCATGAGCCAAGCTTTAGCTTGTCTCACGTACCTGAATGGGATGTGGTTAACTATGAATTTGTCAGAAATTAGAACTTCTTCCCAGGGTTGGATTGGGATTAAAAATCGGCCCGGGCACGCATAAAAAAATCGGCCCACATTTGCATAATGCCTTCCCTCCATTTACTGCTTTCAGCGTAATTTTACATAAAAAAGGGAGGGGGGGCTAAAAAAATGCACACATCAGTTTACACTAGTGAAACACACCTGAAAACAAGTGTGGCCACTTCTGCTCAGCGAGAGAAAATGGGTGACACCTCTACCTGTTGCTGCTATACGGGAGATAACTAGTGCCCATCTCCCTCCAGAAAGGCCACTCAGACACCCACTGGGCCGCTGGAGGTATAGTCCAACAACAGAGACACCACCCAAATCGGCCCCCAGGCTGCTCAAAAGCAGCCCTCAGCTGGAACTCGGACCCCGGCCCCTCGGGCATTGCCCGAATGCCCCCGTTGCCAATCCAACGCTGCTTCTACCATAAAATCTACACTTAGTCAGAAAAAGCTGTTGTATCTGTACCTTTAATTTATTCCTTCATGACATGTATAATGTTCTTTCATGACATGTACAATGTTCTGTATTCTATGACTGAGTTTTGCTGTCGTGTCATTCTGTTCCGTTACCTGGACACGACAGCATCGCTCTTCATAGCCTTTTCTTGTGGGTTTACTTGTCCTGATTTATTCTTAATAAATCATCTTAACATAACTCCTGCCTTTTATGTTGTCTTATATTGCTAAATACAACAAAAGCATCTTGAAATTATTCCTCGGATCCTCTGGCAACTTACTCGGGCTGTGACGAGCTGGAGAAATCCAGCTGTGGTGGTGCAAGTCCACTAGAGGGCGTGCCGCCGAGTTCGGAAGTGTCTACAAGAAGTATTAAGGCAGACACAAATAATCAACACTGGTATTGTGCCTGCACCATTTCACCAGAGCACATCTTTTGTACAGAAGCCAAACATGGTGCAGCAAAAACATCAGCTTTACATGACAGAGTTTTATAATAAGTACTAGCAGCCCGTCCCGACGTTGTCCGGGTATGAATTGCTGCCGGCCAGTAGTATATTGTTTTGTAGGATTTCGTTTTGATAGCATTTCTTATCTGTGACAGGCCTGTGAAACGCTCCGATTCACAGTGCACTGCTGATGCACTTAAGAGTGCGCGTTCAGTAGTGTGTGAACTCGAGTTTCCCTACTTTATTTTTACTTGCAATATTATATAGCGCCAACTCGACAACATGGCATGAGCCCAATTTACATTGCAGAAGAACACATTCATTTGTGGTAGGCGATGGGGAGAGAAAGCGATTTGCCTGGAATCACAGGATGTTGAGCGGATGCAGGGATTCGAACGTAGCTCCCCAGCTCTAAAGTTCGCAACTCTAGAACTTGTGGCGGGAGTTGTGTCTAAAAGTGTATGTCGTTGCTGGCCATCAATGAGAGAGACCTGTGCATTTTTCAAAGGGGTGGTGAAAAAATATGAGTATGTTGCTGGAGATGTGGGCCGCCGTGCCACCAATGTACTTACCGGGGGAGAGTAAACACCCATTATTCCGCAACTTTCTTTCCGCATACCATCACTCCGCATACTTTCATTACGAAAGTACCATGACTCTGAAATGCCATTATAACGCATGGCATTACATTTTATATGCTTTTACCACGCATACATTTACAACGAAATTCGTTGTAAATGCATGAATGGTAAAAGCATGTTTTTTTTTATGTTTGGATAAGGTAAGTATGGTTATAGGGGTGTATGTTTTGGGGTACTGAGGTATATGTTTTGGGGTGTTTGGGTATTTTAAGGGTTCAGATATAGTTTTGGGTTATGGGGTACAGGGGTAGTTTTAGGGTTCAGGGCAAGGTTTGGGTTTTGGGGTACAGGGGTATTTTTAGGGTTCAGGGCTAGCTTTGGGTTTTGGGGTACACGGGTATTTTAGGGTTCAGGGGTAGGTTTTGATTTTGGGGTACAGGGTTATTTTTAGGATTCAGGGCTAGGTTTGGGTTTTGGGGTACAGGGGTATATTAGGGTTCAGGGGTAGGTTTGGATTTAGGGGTACAGGGGTATTTTTAGGATTCAGGGCTAGGTTTGGGTTTTGGGGTACAGGGGTATATTAGGGTTCAGGGGTAGGTTTGGATTTAGGGGTACAGGGGTATTTTAAGGGTTCAGGGTTAGGTTTGGATTTTGGGGTACAGGGGTATTTTAGGGTTCAGGGCTAGGTTTGGGTTTTGGGGTGCAGGGGTATATTAGGGTTCAGGGGTAGGTTTGGGTTTTGGGGTACAGGGGTATTTTAAGGGTTCAGGGCAAGGTTTGGGTTTTGGGGTACAGGGGTATTTTTAGGGTTCAGGGCTAGCTTTGGGTTTTGGGTACAGGGGTATTTTAAGGGTTCAGGGTTAGGTTTTGATTTTGGGGTACAGGGTTATTTTTAGGGTTCAGGGCTAGGTTTGGGTTTTGGGGTACAGGGGTATATTAGGGTTCAGGGGTAGGTTTTGATTTTGGGGTACAGGGTTATTTTTAGGATTCAGGGCTAGGTTTGGGTTTTGGGGTACAGGGGTATATTAGGGTTCAGGGGTAGGTTTGGATTTAGGGGTACAGGGGTATTTTAAGGGTTCAGGGTTAGGTTTGGATTTTGGGGTACAGGGGTATTTTAGGGTTCAGGGGCAGGTTTGGGTTTTGGGGGACAGGGGTATTTTTAGGGTTTAGGGATAGGTTTAGGTTTTAGGGTACAGGGTATATTTATAGGGTTAAGATGGTTTAGTGTTTAAGGGTGTTGGGGTGTTTTAAGGAGTAAGGGCGGGTTATGGTTATGGGGTGCAGGGGTATTTAAAGGGAGCAGGGTGGGATTAGCACACAATATGAGACATGGCATGAATGGCGGAACGTACCAAATGCCCCCAGCGTTTGTCACGCCCCCAGCACAACGCAGAAACGCCCACAAGGGACTACTTTCCTGGCACAGTTCTTTTACCTTTTAAATTTATATGGTGGGCGTCTGCATAGCCTATGTCCTTCTGCTGCAACTGCCCTTTCCAACGCTGTATTGCGTGTTGTGATTGGTGCTGTGGTTCCTGAGATTACCCGCCTCAAAGTTTTGGGCTCTCTCTTTATTATATCAGTATGGATTCCCAGGTTTCTGTGACTGGTGGTGGAAAAGGAGATACAGGAGGACACAGGCCACGAAGTAGTGTTCCAGAGCTGCGGTATAGTCCCAAAAACAATGACCTCCTAGTTTTCGGGGCTCAATGCCTCTTTGTGTGTGCACACGTGTACGGCACTCAGACAGTTAAGCATTGACTCAGCGTTGGACAGAGACTTACCAATATGCGCGTACATGACTCTTGATTCAGGCTTTTACATGATCGATGAGGCTGTGGTGTTGTGGGCGCTAGGCCCACGTGCTGGCGAAGGATTGGCAAAGACACAGTATCTATAGTCATTCAACTGTCCCCGAGCACGTGCGCTCGGGCCCTTTTATTAGCAGGCTCACGGCACTCGTGACGCCTGTGAGGGATGCGTGTGAGGGTGCCAGTGTGCCCACTCCCATAGGGGAGTGGCTACTAATTCAGACAGTGTCTGTGGAGACACTAGAACGTGTCTCGCAGGACACAACAGAGGTATTGATAGGAAAAGCTGTATTTTCCGATATTAGGGCTGAGTTGGAAGCGTAGCTGTCAGCGTGACCTATTTTTGTTACCAATTCTTTCAAATGTGCTTAGAGTGTGATTTTTCTCCGCCCATACCAATATTTTGCTCTCGTGTTCCTGGCTGGGTAGAGCCACATCATCACATCTTCTATCAAATGAACACGGGACTATTTTACAACTGAAAAGTACACTTAGACTCGCCCAGTTTGACACATTCTATACAAAGCAACCCTGTGTATTACTGTCCCCGGCGATGGTCGCAAAGAACTGGCTTTAATGTGTTAAACCACGTTCCTTGTCCCCTTGACCATGTTGTCCCACCCACCCAGTGAAAAAGAGCCAAGCCCTTTGTTTAACAATTTCTGGTGCGCAACTTGCGGTCCCCTGTGCTCTCCTTGGATTGCATGAGACTTCCTCTGGTCGCTTTTTAGATCCTCTTCAAATAGAAAGTAATACAGTACTTTGGAGGGGTGGAATGTTTACCAGCTTTGGACACAGAGTGCCGTTGGTCTGATAAATACACAGTTATAAAAACCATAAATTGTAATCTGTGGCACTCAGACACATGCTCTTTGTTCAGTTATTTGGAACCTCACCAATGGAACAAGTTCGACAGGTTTGCCAGGTGACACCAACTATATTAATTACTCAAACAACATCCTCTAATTCAGTTTTTCCTGGCAGCAAATAATACCATGTTGTATTTCCGTGTGCCTAACTTTTCTTTATATTCATTTACTGCTTAGAAAGACATTTTGTTGTGTGCAAAAAGATTTTCCATTCACAGAAAAAAAAGATATACCAGTCACAGTACTTCTGACTTTGGCGGGCTTCATAATGGGGGAAATAAAGCCTATAATGAGGCTATGGGCCTGATTATGAGATTGGTGATGTGGGAGCGGGCTGCCACACCAGCTCCCCGCTCGCACACTGCCAAACTCGACCACGCCCACCCACCAGATTACGAGCTTCCACGTGGTCTGGTGGGCGGAGCTTTGGCAGTCCAACAGCTTTACAGTTCTAAGGCTCATAAGTGAGGCTTTAAAGTGCAGCGCAGAGGGATTGCCGAAGGAAGTTCCTGCACAGCATGGACTGTGCGGTCCATGCTGAGCTGGAACTGGGGCCCATGCACACAGGAGGGCATGCCACTTCCCCTCTGCATGTACCCTCATTCACAGGGTCACCAGAGAGCCCCCCCTTGGGCCCCTTTCCTTTACTACCCCCATACTTTTCATGGCTGGATCATCGCCATGAAAAGTGTGGAGGTCAGGAAATTTGTAATATACTTGGTGGTTACCCACCATATTGCGGCCCCGGACCACTATGCCACTGCTGAGGGATCGCGGATCCCCAGCGTTTGCGGCAGTGTCATTGTGGTCCGACCGCCAAAGTTACAAAAAGGCGGTCGGAATTCGGGAGCGGCATTAACTGCCAAGCCTCCACTGGTTTGGTGGTTCTCTGGACCACCAAACCCGTAATTAGGTCCTAAGAAGTTCCGCTTTCCAAACTGACTGTTCCACCATAAAATGGACATGCTCACCTATGATGTAGGTGAAGCTGTTTCGCAGGTCACAAAAGGCTGCTAGTAGACCTGTGTACAATTTTACAGCACCCATATTTTGTACATTTCCTAAAATGTTAGAAACGTTGCTAGTGTGAGGATTTAAAAAAAGACCAGTAATGGACTGGTTCAACCAGAAAATGTCTTGTGAGAGACTAGTTTGAGCCGAAAATGTCTCGTTCTCATTTCTCCTCAATCCAATCCACCTGCTGGTATCTCGCTTGACTTTTGAATGTGGGGTATGCAAGTATGTTTACTTGTCCTGTGAGATGCAGCAAATGTTATTTTGTGAACCTACATGAATTTACAAAATTTAAAAAAACAGAATTTCACACACACTTAGCAGCCACTTGATTCTTGGGACACCCTTTAACTTTACCAAACAACATCTACAGATCAACCAAATGGGTGCACAGACATAATATCGAGTCCAAAATATCGTTTGGACATAATATCGAGTTTTTAATATAGACTGGACAAAATATCGACAGGACAGAATATAGACAAAAAAATATTGTTTTTAGGGTAAGTGAAGTAATATCGAATGGAAAAAATATAGATAGTTAAAATATCGAAATATATAATATAGATAGTAAAAAATATCGATTTTTTAATAATATATAATATTTTATAGTGTATTTTTATGTTATAATATGTGTGAAAAGTGTGTATTTATGTTATAAAAAATTTGATTAAATGAATTTTGTTTTTATAATTATTGCGTAATGTAATTCTGTAGCGGGTTGTGGGTTTATAGGGGAATAGGGTGGGAAGTAATTTAATTATAATTAATTAACTATGTAAATGTATTTATTGATAGTAATTTGTAATTAATTGTTAATTAATGTATATGTGTTATTTAATTTAATAGTAATAGGAAAATAAATATTAATAATTGATTAATTGGTAATTATGTAAATTTTACTAATTTAATTCTATAGCGGGTTGTGGGTTTATAGGGGAGTAGGGTGGGAAGTAATTTAATAAAAAATAATTAAATATGTAAATGTATTTATTGAGTGTAATTAGAAATTAATTCTTAATTAATTTATATAGGTTCATTAATTTAATTATAATTGTTAATTCATTTATATTAATTTATTAATTGGTAATTATGTAAATTTTACTAATTTAATTTCTGTAGCGGGTTGTGGGTTTATAGGGGCATAGGGAGAAAAGTAATTTATTAATTATTAATTAAATAATAAAATTAATAAAACTTTATTTATTTTGAAATAATTGTGAAATAATATGTAAATATTAAATAATTAATTGTTCATGTTTAATTAATTAGTATTAGGTGGTTAATTAAAAAAAATATTGTTAATTAGTAATTTTAAAATATTAATTATTCTATTACATAACATTTTTCTTTACTTTTTATGAATTATTAATAGATATTCATTGTTAGATTTCTGAATAATATATGAAAGATTTTCTTTCCCTAATGTTGTATTCTCAGGAGTGGGAATAGTAATTATACCCCCTACGCCATCCAACATTTTCCCTACTGTTGCACCCACTGGAGTGGGAATAGTAATTTTAACCCCTATGCTATCCAACGCTTTCCCTACTGTTGCACCCACTGGAGTAGGAATAGTAATTTTAACCCCTACGCTATCCAACACTTTCCTTACTGTTGCACTCTTTGGAGTGGGAATAGTAATTTTAACCCTTACGCTATCCAACGCTTTCCCTACTGTTGCACTCTTTGGAGTGGGAATAGTAATTTTAACCCCTACACTATCCAACGCTTTCCCTACTGTTGCACCCACTGGAGTGGGAATAGTAATTTTAACCCCTACGCTATCCAACGCTTTCCCTACTGTTGCACTCTTTGGAGTGGGAATAGTAATTTTAACCTCTACGCTATCCAACGCTTTCCCTACTGTTGCACCCACTTCAGTGGGAATAGTAATTTTCACCCCTACGCTATCCAACGCTTTCCCTACTGTTGCACCCACTGGAGTGGGAATAGTAATTTAAACCACTACGCTATCCAACCCTTTCCCTACTGTTGCACTCACTGGAGTGGGAATAGTAATGTTAACACCTACGCTATCCAACGCTTTCCCTACTGTTGCACTCTTTGGAGTGGGAATAGTAATTTTTACCCCTACGCTATCCAACGCTTTCCCTACTGTTGCACCCACTGGAGTGGGAATAGTAATTTTAACCCCTACGCTATCCAACGCTTACCCTATGCTTGCACTCTTTGGAGTGGGAATAGTAATTTTTACACTTTTGTTATTGTACGTTAATAATATTGGCTAATTTTTAATTATATTTAGTCACTATATATATATGTTTTACGAAATATCATTTCAAAATTATTTTTTTATTACTTTCATTAATTATTTAATTATTATAAGTTAATTTAGGTATTTTTAAGTATATTTTAGTAATTAATTTTTAATATTAATTTCATTTAACATTGTTTTTAGTAAAGTTGATATTTTTTTAACTATATTTTTGTAAACGATATTTTAAACTCGATATTTTTGTACTTACCTGTTAGTACGTAGAAACTCGATATTTTGACAGTCTATATTTTGTCAACGATATTATTGCAACTCGATATTTTGTCAATCGATATTATTTCAGTGATCCAACTAAATGATGTGCGGCAGCACTGATTAAGAAACACGTCCAGAAAGGTGCTCTGACATCATTCTAATGGAAAATCGTGAACTTTATGAATGCTAGCAATAGTAAAAGCAAAGCTCTAGCATCAGACCTGACCAATCTGAGTAATCAGACCTGACTCCATTATGAACCTCAAACAAGTTACAATAATGCCACTATTAAAAAACATATCAGCAGACCCAAAAGTTCTAGTCATCTAATACCCAACTTTCAACTTACCATTCCTGAAGAAGATCATGGGGAGTGAGACAATGCAGCAGCTCTGAGAATTGAGCCTTAACCTCAATGAATGTCAGTCTACATTTATCCTTTATTCATCAGGCACAACCACCTCTGAACATCAATCCAGCTTGATCTGCTTGTGGTTACAACACGGTTGTCCACAAGATTTGACTTGGTAGACTGAACCAATGGGCTGACATTTCAGGGTCAGGTTTATTAATAAAGTGCATACTTAATTAAAACCATTACACATACAACTAACACAATAAAACCAGTGCAACATGAGCAGCACAATAAAACAATCAGTATATTAAGCCAAAGAAGTTTCACATCAGGTTGACGATATGTTAAAATGCCCCATTCTTGGAGTAGTTAAAAATACCTCCAGTTTCCAGAGTATTAAGCTAAAAAGGTTTGTTAAAATATCTAGTTCCTGCAGATGTTAGAAATGTCGCCAGGTTCCAATGGACTAGCTGATTCAGTTTATATATTATTTTCAGACTTGCTTTCACTGTTATCGGCCTTTACTCTATCCACAAATAGCTGTACAAATGTACTTACCTTTATATTCAAGCGTGTGGGTGTGTGCTGGATTGAGACCGTGCCTGAGTGCTTGTCCACAGGATCTTATTCTATTGAGGAAATAGAAATTTTACGTGGCCAATGTGTCCCCTGCGTGTACCCCACGTTTAGTGTATGTGCATGTCACCCATGCATTTTCCCTCTCATGTCTGCAATAATAATGTCTCTGCCTTTCCGTCCCACATTAGAATGTCAGTTACCAAGCCTTCCATGAAAGAAACGTTAATTCTGCACTGAGGCCTATGTTGCCAATGTATTTGCATTGTGCACGTTTAACATCGAGATGAACCCGTTTTGTGGCTCAGCCTGAGCCAGGACCCGAATTGTATTTTCATGCCTCCAGACACTCTGAAAGCTGCAGCTCAGCTACGTATCCCTGACCTCTCGCATACTTTTGGCTCAGCCGAGATGGGCCCAGTCCGGCCTGCCAAGACAGTATTTTGCACACAGTTATCTGCATGCTCCACAGAAACACATTCCTGCCTAGTGAAGAAGGTAAACAGAACCCGTCTTCAGAGATAGGGCCTAGCCTTTCTGTCTCCGTTTAAGTGATTTACAGAGCTTGCATCCATAGAAAGCCCATGGCCCCCACGCAATGCACGAAGAAATATATGCACACACCGGCTCTTGGTGATGAGCAACCTTTGCTTGAGCGACCTTTACTTCAAACAATACATCCTCCAAACTTAAGATATCAGATAATACCAAACGTGCAGGTCGTCCTGACACTGAAGGCTTCTCTACTAGAACGAAAGTCAGCTCCCCCAGCTTCCCCCAGCTTACACGTTAATTGCACGTCATGACCAAGTTGCGCACAAGTAGGGCGAAGGTTCCAGCTTGCCATGTGACCCCCTCCATGTATCCACCCACCTATGACTATCACCCATGACTCCTCAAGGGAACGCCCATGTGTACGCCTCCTTACACGCCCTTTTGCACGCCCACATGCTCTTATCTCTCTCTTTCTCTTGCTCTGCCTGGAGCGCTCCTCCTTCTCTATGCAAGTCAATGTATCTTCAATGTATAAATATTGTACTCTGGGAATAAAGTTCAGAAGACCCTTCCTGAACCTTAGTGGTGATGGAACCCGATTCTCCCTTAACTCGAGTTACTGAAATAAAGCCCTTTTGAATCGGACACCACGGACTCTACCTCTCATTATATGCATGACCCTTTGTTTAAGTATAGAAATTCTGACAGGGTAATATTTAATTTACCACATAATTCTGGCGCCCGAACAGGGACAAGTCCCCTTCCCCACGCGCCGGCGATGTAGGTCCAGCCCTTGCCCCCTTCTACAGCCGTGACGGACTTCAAAGTGTACACGCCAGCGGGATTTCCTGCTTACTCCCTCAGGCCCACGGAGGAGACGGACTGCGACCAGGCATCCACACGAGGCGGTGAGGATTGCGGATCATCCCAACCAGAGCCCAAGCCGTGAGAGAGCAAGGTCCGAGGTTTCCAGAGACCCACCTGTTCCGAGGCGCATGCGCAGTACCGCAGTACCAAGTTCACGCAGTATCGAGTTTCCGAGGCCTTCAAGTTCTACTTCCCGGTGAGTACCGTTATTGGGAATGCACAAAGATTAAAGTTTCAAGACGGGTTCATTTATTTGAGCTCGGTAAAGACGTGTCCGTTTACACAGGCACGGTAAAGACGGGTCCATTTCGGTGGGCACGGTAAAGACGTGTCTCTTTATGAGACCGGTATGGTTGTACTGTATTCCAGTGCATAAAGTTAACTGTTTTCAAGTTCATGTTTTTCCCCATGTATCAGTTAGAATGTATCTGTTTTAGTGTTTTAGTGTTGTAGTGTGAATGATTTTTTCAGTCAGTCTATTTTAGTGTGTATTGTGTTTTCATTGTGTCGGTTTCAACATGCCACTGTTTTCGAAATTACGTCAGATAGGGACCAGTAAAGGGATACTCGAAGAGTCAGTTCCCGTCCCGCCTAGAGACACACCTGGTCATTATATGTATAACAAACACGGGCTAGATGCCATATTGTTTTTAGACTTATGGGTAGATTACACGAAGGATTTAGAGGAGAAGTACAGATAGCCTGCCTCAGGAACATGGGATTCTGAACGCATTATGAAAGTAGAGGAAGCGCTATGGAAAAGGAAAGTAAAACCGTCACAGAAAGATGCCATCGAGTTATGGCGTAAAGAAGCGCATAGGAGAGCAGAGAAAGAATTCCACCAAGCAGAGAGAAGTAAACAAGCAGCGGAAAAAGCCAAAGAAAAAGAACTGCGGGAGGAGGGGGAACGGGTCAAGGCAGAACAGGCTGATAGAGAAAGAAATGCCCTCGTTGCTGGTATTTATCCCGTCCTTTCAGAAGAACTAGCTAAAGTGACCCCTTCCGAAACACCCCGTAGGTCGCGTACGCCACCACCAGTACCCTTTAGAGTACGTAGACAGAAGCCGACAGCCTCTGACGCTTTTATTTCCTCCTATCTAGAAGAGCCCGCACCGGACTATGTAAACACAGATTTCCCTCCGCCCCCATCAGCGGCTCAGCTCCTACAGCTCCAGCATACCGTGAAAGAGGACGTAGGGCCAGGGGCCGTAGGGGGAGGGCCACCGCCAACGCCACAAGCACCGCTAGGGCCACCACGAACGCCACAAGCGGCATCAACACCATTTAAGTATTCTGTAGGTGTAACAATTCCACGTTGTATATACGATCCAGTACCAGGAGAGGGTTCAATGCTCGTGTTTTCACTAAGATTAAGACATGCTGTCGACTATTTGGTCACATTACCAGACATGAAGGAACACCTAGATAAAATATACCATTTCATTAGAACGGGGGAGGGACCCGAGTGTATAGAAAAGGCCATGGAACACAGAAATTGGAGGTTAAGAACTTCATTCTACGTTTTATGATTAACTGTCTGATCAGGGAACAAGACCAACCAGACAAAGATGTAAAGCAAGGTCTGATGGAATGGAGTGACAAAATAGATGCCGGTCGGCATGATAGACAGGGACAGACAGAATGTATGTACAAGAAAATACGAAAGGAGATCTTAGAAATACATAGTGAAGAGTCTGACGGGCAGTTTGAGTCATCATCGGAAGATTTTGAGCCTCAAAACGAGGCAAAGGACAAAATGAATTACCTAGGCAAAGCACGACAGTTTGACAGGCCTAAGTGCCTCGATTACCGTAAACAGGGACATTCTATAAAAGAAAGATATTCCCTTGAGAATCTATTCCAAGCTACTGACAAAGCACTGAAATGACGGATAGAGTGTGAACGATCCTACACTCCACACGAAAAGGAATCGGTCCGGTCAGCCGTCCAATGGGTGTCCAATTCTAACATATATAGCAATGATATAGTGGCCCAGACCTTTTTGAGCCTTCCGCCGAACAAACAGCGTTTGGCCGGTATTTACATGGTCCAACATTTCATAACGTTGTATGAGAGTCAATATTCTGATCCTGGTCACTTGTATAAATTACTGGACGATATACTTCTAGAGAGATGGACAGGTCTAGGTACTGATTTAATTAATGTCATTCTGGATCAACGACATAAGTACTTACATTCTCTGACCACATGCATGCTTCCCGCCCCACACCATGACAGAAAGAACCTATACATAGACAGACTGAACCCCCTACGAGAGGTGGATCCCGTCAAAAATACAGCAGGTGAGCTTCAACGAGTGTATGTTTACACCCCCTTGACGAAATTAGAAATACTGGAAATGAAAAAGATGCTGCCCTGCCATGATAAAGACCCGGGGGGGTTTCACCGTGAATTAAAAGACATTCTCCGCATAGGGGATTACACGTACGCTGACATTATAAAACTATTGAAAGTACTGTTGCCTGCTGGTATTTATGAAAAGCTTAAGGAAAAAGACTGGGAGGTGGGAGAGAAAAAGTTAAGTTGGGCAGAATTGGAAACAGAGGATAAAGGCCGGCACCCAGGTGTTGGTCTTGGGGACAAAGCTAAAGAACTACCTGAACTCCTAATACAGGTTCTGCCGAGACTATTGATTACTAAAAAGGAAGACTGGGATGCTATTTCAGCCTGTAAACAGAAACAAGACGAGGACACAAGTGATTTCTATTCTAGATTCGAGAAATGTTTTTCTATCAATAGTGGCCTTAAGCCCAGTAGCGAGTCATATCCGCATCTTTTCGTGAGCAAATTAGTAGAGAATTCATTACCTCAGATCAAGAATAGAGTACTGAAGGTTGAGAGTACTTGGCAAGCAAATAGCCCTTCCCAAATGTTGCAAATGCTACAATATCACCAGAACAGAATTAGAGAGGAGCAGGATCATGAAAAGAGACGCATGAAAGAGACGAAAATGAAAGTGCTGGTTGCCCAAACGGTACCAGCTAATACGAACAAAAATGCCACGACACCTGTTAAAGGGAACTGTAATTATTGCAAACAGCCAGGTCACTTTGTAAAAGATTGTGCTGTCCTGAAACACAATATAGCTACAGGCAAGACAAAAAAACGACCACATCCTCCTAGGCAGAATAGCACCCCACAGAACACACAACAGACAGTAGCGAATTTTCCACCACCACCACCTGTTAATGCCACACAACAAATGTTACAGTACACGCAGTCAGACTATCCAGAATACCAACAGTTCTCATGAAACAGCCTAGAGAGGGAAGTTGGCTTGCCCCTTATTGAGGTTCCTGTGGATCAAGAGGGTCCCTATGTACATAGTCGTGTATTGGGAAAAGACAGAAAATTTCTGATTGACACAGGGGCGAGCAGAACTACCATCAGCCATGACGAGGTTCCAGGGGCACCCCTCTCAGGCTCACAGAATGTTTCCCTGGGATTTTCAGGAAAGCCTATTGTTAATGAAGTATCGAAACCAGTTTCCCTAGGGGTTGGTCCATTGTCACGTACCACAGACTTGTTACTTACTAAGTCGTGTCCAGAAAACTTGCTTGGTATAAAGACATTAAAAGAACTAGGAGCAGTTATATGTTGTTCTCCGGAAGGAGTACGATTGTTTTTACGTGATTTTAAGGGACATTATGTGTTGAGGGATTTTGACCACAGACTCCAGAATGTACCACAGCACCTATGGGCACAAGGTCCGACTGACGTAGGTTACATGCACATTACACCACACCGTGTCCCTCTCAAAGCAGGAGTAGTACTACCACATATACGACAATACAAGTTACCCCCTGATGCCGTAGTAGCCTTACTGAAAATTGTTGAAGAGCTCATTGCACAAGGGGTGGTAGTGGAGACGGACTCGAATGTATGTAATTCACCTGTCCCCATTCTTAAACGAACAGACCCTAATGCACCACCAGTTTACAGACTAGTGGTTGACCTTCGAGAATTGAACAAATGTATAGTCCCTCAATACCCAGTGGTCCCAGACATTTCTTCATTACTGACTGCTATTGATTCTGAGGCAACGTTCTTTACTGTAATTGACTTGAAGAATGCCTTTTTCAGTGTTCCAATTCATCCAGATCGTCAGTACCTTTTCGGATTCAGTTTAAATGGACGCAGCTTTAAATTTACGAGAGCTCCCCAAGGTTTTACAGAGAGTCCTAGCATTTACAGCCAAGCATTGAAAAGACAGCTGGACAGTATTCATATGCCTACCAACACTGCACTGCTCCAGTATGTAGATGACATATTAATAACAGCACGATCAGAACCATACTGCGAAAATGCATCACTGACAGTTTTACACTTTCTGGCAGACAAGGGGCACAAAGTGTCCCCTTCGAAGTTACAATTCTGTGTACAGCAAGTGGTGTACCTTGGACACTTGCTGTCCAAGAGGGGTAGACAGCTTACACAAGAACGTATTCAGTTAATTGCTAACCTTTCACAGCCCAAGACACAAAAGGAAGTACGGGCCTTCATTGGCCTCACTTCATACTGCAGACAATGGATTCCCCAGTATGCTTATCTAGACAAACCACTTATACAGTTGACAACACAGGAGGCAGCGTCTTCGACTGTCCTCCCTTGGACACAAGAACACACCTTGGCATTTGAAAAATTAAAAAGAGCCTTATGTCAAGCGCCAGTTTTAGCGACTCCTTGTTACAGCAAACCTTTTATGCTTTTTGTCACTGAACGAGATGGAACAGCATTATCTGTCCTTACACAAGATCAAGCAGGAAAACACAAGCCTTGTGCTTATTTTTCTAGTACACTGGATCCAGTGGCCCAGGCTCTGCCTGCGTGCCTGAAATCAGTTGCAGCAACAGCCCTAGCCATAAGACAAAGTGACTCCATAGTGTTGGGACACCCCCTGATAGTCCAGGTACCACATGCAGTGGAAGTTCTCTTGAACAGGACACAGACACAGCACTTGACTGTAGCGAGACTGACAGGATATGAACTGACGTTATTTCAGCCACACATAGAGATCAGACACTGTAATGTTCTTAACCCTGCTACACTTTTGCCCTCAAGTACAGTAGACACTGCACCACATGACTGTGTGGAAGTAATGAATACAGTGACGAAACCCAGACAAGACCTGACAGACATTGCATTGCCAGACCCTGACCTGACGCTTTATGTAGATGGTTCATGCATGAGAACAAGCACAGGAGAGTTAGTGGCCGCATATGCCGTGACCACTGATACTGAAGTCATAGAGACACAGAGAATAGACACACTGTCAGCACAAGCAGCAGAGCTCATCGCTCTGACACAAGCCTGCATAAGAGCTAAGAACTTGAAAGTGAACATTTATACAGATTCACAGTATGCATTCGGTGTTGTTCATGACTTCGGAGTGTTATGGAGGGAGAGAGGTTTCTTGACCTCTCATGGGGCTAAAATTCAGCACGGTCCGCTTATTCAGGCTCTGTTAGAAGCAATACATTTGCCTACAGCCATAGCCATCCTGAAATGCAAAGCACATACCAAAGTTACAGACACCATTTCCCAGGGTAATGACCTGGCAGACCGAACTGCTAAACTTACAGCCCAGACACCAACAGACACGACAAAGACAGAGGTACCATTACTGACAAAAAGCATGACAGTCAGGGATCCTTCACAAGATGTACTCGACATACAGACACATGCCACTTCAGATGAAATAAAGAAATGGACTGAACAAGGAGGGGTCCAGACTTACCAGGGTTGGATGACTAAAGGCAAAGCTACATGGTTTCTCCCAGACTCTATGGTACAAGTCATCATAAACACAGCACATAGTCCAGCACACTTGGGAGAAAAGGCAATGCTAGACAGCTTAGAAATATCTGGTTTAACAAGCACCTGCGTGCAGCAGCGAAACAGAAAGTACGTACCTGTATGATCTGTTGCCAGTTCAATCCAGGCAAAGGCATTCCGGTGGAACAAGGCGGATTTCATCTTCCTGACCATCCTTTTGAAGTCCTCCAGATGGATTATATCCAGATGGACAGATGTAGAGGTTACAAGTATGTCTTGGTAGTTGTATGTGCACTATCTAGATGGACAGAAGCGTACCCAGTCCCAGATTATACTGCTCTGACCACCGCCAGGCAATTGGTGCGTGAGTTCTTCCCACGGTATGGATTGCCCCGTGTCGTGTACTCAGATAATGGTCAGCCCTTTTCCTCTGAATTAATGAAACAAGTGTCCCTTCTGTTAGGCTATCAGTGGAAGTTTCATTGTGTACGACACCCTGAAGCAGCCGGACTCGTAGAGCGCCATAATCAGACACTTAAGACGAAATTAGCAAAGATTTGTGCAGAAAAAGGCGTGGATTGGATGGTAGCCTTGCCGGTTGCCCTCTTTTACATGCGTATGGTAGCTCATTCCAGAACAGGCCTATCTCCTTATGAAGTGGTTTTCGGTAGACCACCGAATATGTGGGGTACGCCAGTGCCTAAGAAATTAACTGATGTTGACAGTAACATGCTGACAGATTACCTGGCTTCCTTGATGTCTGCACTACTCTCTTGTCGTTCACAGGTTGCCGCTGCCTTCCCTGACAACACCCAAGTCAAGGAGCATGCCATCGTCCCTGGTGATCACGTATATGTGCGGAATTTTGATCGATCAAGCCCCCTTGAGCCGCGCTGGAAGACACCGAAATTAGTATTGCTCACCACGAGGACTGCCGTCAAGGTCGAAGGACGTAAAGGATGGCTTCATGCCCAACACTGCAAGAAATACTTTGGAAATTCCGGAACTTTGATCAAGACTAAAGACAGTACCGATAATACAGACTTTAAGCCCCCTTTGCTAGAAAAGACTCCGCAACAAGAATATAGGTCCAAGTTACGATCTAGTAAGTCAGACAGCGTTTAATTGTTTAAGTCCACTAGGTGGTGAATCGGTTAGACAGGTTCCTGACATGTATAAGATCGTAGACCAGAATAGTAAAAAGAGCAAGATGAGAGAGAAATACTGCAAGATATTACGCAGTAGATGTATAGTAACTCTGATTTTTATGTCTCTTCTGTGCATCACTATAATATGTATCGGCTTGACACTACATGTTTTCTTTCCTCCTATTTCTTCACGTATACACTCTTCCATTAATGACACCACAGAGCATACATTCAGTGATCTGCCACCCCATGAACTGTCATATCGACTAGCCCTGCGCAACAATACTTTTATTCGGATGTTGCACCATTCTCATCAGACCAGCAATGTAACAGATTACTGGGTATGTGGCCGACTCCCACCTTATCAGAAAACGAAGGGAGTTCTGCCCCTCTTTCCTTTTCCGTTCTCGCACAATGGTTCGTGCGGAGCATGGTTTGCTCTAATGTCATCACTAGACAGAAAGTCCGCAGTTTCCCAGGGTGTCTGGATATGGGGAAACTTGAATACAGTAATGCATGAGGCATGTTTTCCAGACAAAGACGGTCTCCCTCATAGGAAGGGGACCGATCTAGAAAATGAAGTGTACGAACAAGGAAATGCTTCCCTTGGCTTTATGATTCTGAATGTCCAGCCCGAGCAAAATACAGGTCCACCGTTTATATCAGTCCTACCAGTAAAAGGTGAATTGTGTGTTAGAAAGAAAGGATCTGTACATTTGGGACACAGCGAGTGTAATGCTGTAGTCGAGTTTAATGACAAAGGAAAGTCTTCTTTCAAAGCTTCTCGCCATTCCTATTTCATTTGCGGTCAGACAGCCTATGTACATCTGCCCTTAGACTGGGGTGGAACATGCTATATAGCATTCCTGCTGCCACCCGTCTTTCTGGCCCCATCCCATTATCATCGAGATTCACGACTAGTACATGTTAGATACAGGAGGGAGACCGATCCCCCAGTGATTGATCAGACTGAGACAGCTTGGGAGCAATATACAGATTTCAATAAAGGATTCTTTTTCTTCATAGGTCCCGTCCAAAACAGTGAACTCATACGCAGGTTAACAAGAACCCTAGAAGCAGTAGTGAATGAGACTGCATCTGCCCTGGCGAACTTGACTGAGGAGCAGTCTGCCATGCGACTTGTTGTTCTTCAGAATCGCCTTGTTCTTGACGTCATCCTGGCAGATAGGGGCGGGGCTTGTAGAGTGATCGGCTCCAGTTGTTGCGTGTTTATTCCAAATAAGGCGCCATCTGTATACGCAGCAATAACAAGGCTCCACAAGATAGCTCACGAGATACACCAAGACCCAGGCACTTGGACTTGGTCCAGTTGGCTCTGGGGTGTAATATCGGCATGGGGATGGAAAGTGTTGTCGTTCCTAGGAATGATACTGCTTATGATATTCGGTTGCTGTCTCTGTCTGCAATGTGGCCCGGCGATTTGCGGCCTGTGTGCCACTGCCTGTATTCCCCATCCACGTATACAAAAGAGAAAAGATGAACAAATGATGCTGTATGATCAGATATACGGTCTCATGAATATAGATGTGTCCTGAAGGGCACAGTAGGGGACAAGGAGGGAATGAGGAAATAGAAATTTTACGTGGCCAATGTGTCCCCTGCGTGTACCCCACGTTTAGTGTATGTGCATGTCACCCATGCATTTTCCCTCTCATGTCTGCAATAATAATGTCTCTGCATTTCCGTCCCACATTAGAATGTCAGTTACCAAGCCTTCCATGAAAGAAACGTTAATTCTGCACTGAGGCCTATGTTGCCAATGTATTTGCATTGTGCACGTTTAACATCGAGATGAACCCGTTTTGTGGCTCAGCCTGAGCCAGGACCCGAATTGTATTTTCATGCCTCCAGACACTCTGAAAGCTGCAGCTCAGCTACGTATCCCTGACCTCTCGCATACTTTTGGCTCAGCCGAGAGGGGCCCAGTCCGGCCTGCCAAGACAGTATTTTGCACACAGTTATCTGCATGCTCCACAGAAACACATTCCTGCCTAGTGAAGAAGGTAAACAGAACCCGTCTTCAGAGATAGGGCCTAGCCTTTCTGTCTCCGTTTAAGTGATTTACAGAGCTTGCATCCATAGAAAGCCCATGGCCCCCACGCAATGCACGAAGAAATATATGCACACACCGGCTCTTGGTGATGAGCAACCTTTGCTTGAGCGACCTTTACTTCAAACAATACATCCTCCAAACTTAAGATATCAGATAATACCAAACGTGCAGGTCGTCCTGACACTGAAGGCTTCTCTACTAGAATGAAAGTCAGCTCTCCCCAGCTTCCCCCAGCTTACTCGTTAATTGCACGTCATGACCAAGTTGCGCACAAGTAGGGCGAAGGTTCCAGCTTGCCATGTGACCCCCTCCATGTATCCACCCACCTATGACTATCACCTATGACTCCTCAAGTGAACGCCCATGTGTACGCCTCCTTACACGCCCTTTTGCACGCCCACATGCTCTTATCTCTCTCTTTCTCTTGCTCTGCCTGGAGCGCTCCTCCTTCTCTATGCAAGTCAATGTATCTTCAATGTATAAATATTGTACTCTGTGAATAAAGTTCAGAAGACCCTTCCTGAACCTTAGTGGTGATGGAACCCGATTCTCCCTTAACTCGAGTTACTGAAATAAAGCCCTTTTGAATCGGACACCACGGACTCTGCCTCTCATTACATGCATGACCCTTTGTTTAGGTATAGAAATTCTGACAGGGTAATATTTAATTTACCACACTATTTGTATAAAAGAGACCCTCTTCTTCATTCAAGGCTCAATGCTGGACAGATGCAAAGGATGTGAATCATCGTTTAATTTCTCTTCTCACACGAGCCTGCACTCATCTCCTTTAGTTATTTTGGACCAGGGAAGAATCTGATCCAGAGTTGCCTGGACCCCAAGATATAGGTGCATGAATGCTAGCCTCAGTTGGAATAGAAATCCATAATGAAAATATGGCTGAGGTTTTAAGAGCTTGTAAAAATTGATAACTTGCAAGGCATAAGCTTTCTTTCCCAAAGTTGATCTATCATCTTGTAAAGGGAGTGACCTGGTGACAATGGGCTGATATTTTAGGACCACCATTAACCAGGTTTAGGATAGGCATATGTGAAAAGTTTGTCATACAGCAGAGACTCGTGTAATTTCTGAGTTTTTATGTTAAGCCACTGTATGTCACCGTGTATTTTAGCACAAACCTTTGTGGGATTTTTGCACATAGGGCATAGGTTTGAGTAAACATGTCTTAGTAAAATAAATTTTATCTTTGAACAAAGTATTTACTCCTCTATTGCTGGTCTCTCGTCTAACATTTTGATGCAAGATGTACCCCTATGAGAAACGTTGCTTGAGATACCAGCAAGAGGTATTTCTCATACTACACATGATTTTGCAAAAATATGTGTGGTAGACCTGGTATTCTTGGCGTGGTTTTTCCTGACCTTTTGCTTTCAGACCTCCTGTTTGTGCTGACTTGGCGTTTGCTGGCATTAGAATTCTGTGCACTCTACCATTGATTACCAGTGCATACACCTGAAGAGGGATTGTGCAGCTAGGAGATATTTGACAGCATCAATAGATCGTCTGGGATTTGACGAACCTGGTCGGCCTCAGGGACTCACCATTGTTTTAAACAAATTGTAAACAAGACAGTGAAAAGGCTATTCCTAGTAGAAGATAAGACGGCACTCACAGAAAAAGCCCATGGATGGTTTGTTGTCCATAGGTACGCCAAGTCCTCTCCGCATCTCTACCTAGGCATTTGTTTAATAGGAGGAAGAAAGAAAAATACCTTAATTTCCGATTGGGCATTCTGCCATCATTGCCTCACCTTCCCCCTTGGAAACGATCCCCGGGTCAGACAATATGCCGCTTATGTGAGGAAGCCAACTAAAGTGTACTACACTTATTGTGCATCTGCAGAGAACTACGAGTTGAACGGCGACAGTTACTGAAGCCATTCTTTGTAAGTAAGGGAATAGGAACCTGTAGACAAGCTGCAAAGGCATGCCTCGGAGGTGGAGATGTTCAGCTAGCGTGCCGCTTTGTTCAATTCATGGAAGCGGCAGGGGCAAAAGCTCTGTCGGGAAGCGACTACAACTCTTTTTCACTGCATGTCCCTTAAAGTGTCACTTTATAGCAAACATCTCATATTCAGGTCGCCCCCCACCCGGATCGCTGGTTCTGGTGGATGGTGACCCAGGGCACACCATTTCCAACATCTCTGATTTGTTCCAAGTTAAAACACAAGTACAGGGACTCTGCTTGTCTGAAGAAACCATCCACTGGTGGGAATCCTACAGGGTTGAGTAATGTGGCTTTAAGGGAAGGTAGTCCATAGGGGCAGGTCATAGTGCATGCCATGATCTCCCTTAGCTGGGAGATAGGCTCAGAGGGTGAGTTGGTTATCCCTGATGATGGGAGTTGCCACTTCCACCAGGTAGGAGTGAAGAGGGTCCCACTCACTGTTCTGAGGGATACTGGGGCTAGCAGGACCATGTTAGTATAAGAGCTAGTCTCCTCAGAGCAGTACACCGGCGAGGTGTGTAGAGTAACTCCAGCCCCTGGGCAAGACATTTTCCACCCTATGGGCCTAGTGTCCGTAGAGTGGTGTGGGGAGATGACCCTGAGATGGGTCATAGTTAGCACCCAGAAGCATATTGACTGCGTTCTGGGGAATGAGCTACCCCAATGTGTCAGCAGAACTAGATGGGACGGCCGCCATAGGCGGCCTGACAGTTCAGTTTTCTCGGAGTACCACTCCCAAAAGGAGGTTACAGAACCCCAAATGTAGGGGCTGGGGGAGGAAGGATTCACCCCTGACTCCTGTCCAGCCCAAGGATGCAGACCCTAGGCTGGAGGATCAGTTGCAGGATACCACTCTTGACCTGGTGGAAGGTGGAGTGGACAAAGGGTACAAGACACCTGTGGCTACTACCCCCACTCTGAGAAACCACAGAGGACAGAAATTCATGGATGGCCTGGGGCCTGACTCTTGACACTGACAGTTGTCAGTGGCCTCTGTTGGGTGCTGTCCTTGTGGACACAGTTTTCCTTGGGTTGGGGAAAGACATCAGACCCAAGGGGTGGAATGGGCCACATCACTTTGTTGGACATGGTGGATATGTCTACCTATTGAGATGCTTCTGTGAGCAAGCTAAGGTTAGGTGCTGCACAGATGTGGTCCACCGATAAGATGAAGGATTCTCCCTTAGATTAGCTTAGTGGTGCCAGATAGCATAGACAAAAGGATCCAACTGGGTTCAGACATGTGTAGAACTGGCAAGTACCCCTGCAGTAGTGGGCCATTGTCCATGTTCTGTTTCCCTAAGCAGGAAAGTCCATTATGGTATTGAGTAGGCTACCCTAGCTTTAGGCTGGGGGCTCCGTGTTGGAAAATGGCCTTCTCTGAAGGGTCACCACAAACATTTTGCCTTCCTCCTCCTATTTTTCTGACATTCTTTTTGTTGGCTTTAGGACTCTGAGCACTTTACCACTGCTTACTAGAGCTAAAGTGCATGTGATCTAACCTCTATACATGGTATAATTGGTTTACACATGTTTGGCATATTTAATGTACTTGTTAATCACCTATAAAGTGGTATGCCGTATACCCAGGTCCTGTGAATTAAATGCTGCTAGTGGGCCTGCAGCACTGGTTGTGCCACCCTCATACAAAGCTTTTCAAACAAGTCTCAGGCCTGCCATTGTAGGGCCCGTGAGTGCAGTTTACGGCCACTTCGACTTGGCATTTAAAACCACTTGCCAAGCCTTAACCTCCCTCCCATTTATTAAACACTGTTCACCATTAAAGTAGGCCCTAGGTATCCCTATGGGCAGGGTGCTGTGCAAGCAAAGGGTAAACATTTACTTTAAAGTTTTACGTGTCTTGGTAGTGACAAACAGCTAAATGTGCTTGTCACTACTATGAAGCCTACTCCTCTCGTAGGCTAGCATTGAGAATTAATTCAAACACTTTAAAGCTGTAATTCCTGATTAGAAATAAGTAGCTAAATCATTTATCATATATTTAAAATGGTAATGATAAACCCTCTTTAGTGGTAAAGTTGGATTTGACATTACTATTTTACAAATGCCACTTTTAGAAAGTGACATTTCTCTGCTCTTAACTTTGCTCTGTGTGCCTGAAGCCTGTCTCCAATACTCTTCTGGGCTTGGTGACAGCTACCCTTTGTGCATTCCGTCTAGACAGCCACTATCACAGGATGGGTGGGTGTCAGAGGACACATCTGCATTCATCTGCATTCGGATATCCTTCCTGGGCAGGATGGGGAGAGGGAGCTGACACTTACATCGGGGGAGGCAGCAGATATACAGGTAAGTGGCTTCTTTTTTAATTTTGAAAAAATTTGGGAGGGGAGAGGGAGCGGCTAACTCTGCTCCACCACAGAGACGGGGTTTTGCCTACCTCCATGTTCGCAACGGAGCGCGGAGTGGGCAAATCTCTGCAAACTCAGCTGGCGAAGCAGAGTTACCCACCCAGGGTTAATTACCATATATGAAGCTAACCCCTTGCAGCGCATGGCAGACGGCCATGGGCAGGAGGGGGTTTTGCACAGGGCTCCCTCTCACATGCAGCCAAGCCCACACTGTGCGCGGTCTTTGGCCATGCACAGCACAGGATTGCCAAAACAGCCTGTGGCCAACCTATCCAGAGGAAGCTGACTCCCTGCAGCCAGTTCCACCTGAAATCCAACTACATGCTGCGAATGGCATACGTGGCTTGTGATTGGTCAACCTCCAGCTGCCATGCACCCACCCAATTTTTGTCCCAGGGACAAAGCATTATTTAACTGTAAACACTGCAGAGTTCTTTACAAATCACATTAAAAATGTAAACACAAACAGATGAACATATTAAATATGTACGTTGTAAATGAATTTTATAAAAGCACACATTTAACACTACTTTTCATGCATTAAAACCACATAAAATTGTAATTTTTTTTACACATATAAACTTTATTAACTGATGCCGCAAAGTTTAAAGTCTAACAACACAAAGACAAGAGGTCAGAGCTTGTAGGGTTGGTTTTATTTTTGCGCATTCAGTACTAATGTTTGCCACGACATAGCGTACTCTGACACCTACTTTATGTAGAATAATGTTTAGGTGATGTACACCTAAAATATAGCAGAAAGTTAGTGGTAGTAATTTTACGGGCGTATTTTGAGTTGTACATGACCCCCACCTCCTCAAGCAAAAAGGCGGGGCAATGTACTCATACTACTAGAAATAAATCCCCATCCAGGGTAGTTGAAGTACATATAGGTGGAGATTTATGCTTTGGTGTAGTCATAAATATATGGGTGCACGGATCTCCGCATGTAGATGTACCTTTGTGAACTGGGCCTAGGAGCAAGCTGGAAGTGCTCCTAAAATTCATAAGTGAACCAGTTGTCCCATAGAGTAAGTCACACCTACTCAGCAAAATATTTGTGCATCCGGTTCCTGACCTTCAATTTTGATTCCACTGTTTTGCTGAATTTATTTGTTTAAGGTTGATTTTACAGGCGTGTACATTCATGTGATTGTTGCTTTTAACGTACAATGCTATTTTCATCTGAATTTGTGTAATTTTCGTTGTAAGTGGAGAAATGTTTCTTTTCGCACCTATAATGTTGTTTTCATAATGCAAACCAGGTAAACTTTTACCTTTTTTTTAAATGCCATTTTGTGCTGCATTGCTCTCAGCGGCACAGAGGAATATATATAGTTTATGTGTACCTCTGCAACAAAATAAATAGAAAAGTACGCCGGCGCACTGTTTGTGCTGTACTTAAAATCTAATCCACGCCCCAAGCTATGTGTAGGTTCTTTTCTTGTGCTAAAGTGAAACTGATGTGTCACCACAGCAGTGCAGGTCTTTTATAGCTTTCCTTTCCCATGTGCTCTCTTTTCATACCCCCTCTCCTCGATGCTGCCCATCCCGCTATTCATGCTGCTTTCAGTGTTAATTACAATTATTAGTTTAAAACAAAAAAACGAAAAATCCTGCTCCTGGTGCTCCTTGGATCACAGTCCATTCAGCCCCATCAGATTCCCTTGTTAAGATTATTATTCGTTTATTCATTTATTTTGCTATGAGGGCCTGGCAGATTTTACTTTTGCTTTTTATTTTCATTTTAATTTAACATTCCAACATAGTTTACATAGCTGTGTGCGAATGCCCTCTGGAAACATTCATTCCAGCCACCTGGTATCCCTACCCATAAAACAGGTCGACTCATAATTGGATCCAACATTGGACAGTTCATGAAAGCGTCTACCTATCGAGCATATAGAACGCCAGAGGATTATGGCTACCATTATTATACTGTGCTGCTGGTCCTATAAATCTATAACACTCGCTCAACTTTTTCAAAATATATTTAGAAGCCTCACAATAGTAAGGTTCCAATAACCCTACATGATTCAATTATTGGAATTTTTTCTCTGCGTCTGCCTGGAATGTTCTCCTAAATCACCCAATCCACAAAGCTGTTTTGCACCTAAGGGCAACTGACATGCACAAATACAAGCATATATGAAGGGAAGATCCTAATCTGAATTACAGTATCAGGAATCGTGGGATTTAAACTTCCTGGATGAATTTATTCATGCTTATATCAGTAAATCTGCTCAGAGTAGCAGGTTGCTTACTCTTCAGACCGTGGATATTGACAAAAGATGGTGAACACACCTTTTTTTAAGACAAATTCCCTGAAAAGCATCGATATTTTACCCTTGTGAAAGGAATTATTAAATCTGTTTTCATGGTGGATAAGTGGAGTGAATACTCACAAAATTGATGGAGGCTCAGTGGAAGAAGTTTTCTTCATTGAAAAAAAATAGGCACTGTGAATACTTCCTTAGATTACATGTATGCATAGTCATTGGTTTTCTCTCATATGGTCTGCAAGGGGAAAGTGAGACTTCCTTCATTGCTCTAGCCACAATGTGGAGGCAGCTATTCTGTAAAGATCTTCTCTATACTCCTTTGATATGAAAAAAATTACTGTACTTTTATTCACATGTAATGCCCTCTTTAATGGTTGTGGCAGACCATTCTCTGTTTCACAAGAACACTTTAATACCAAAATCAGTCTTGTAAATTTTTACAATCAAATTGTTTGATCTGTTCACAGTCTCTGAGCTGTTCTATTCAATATTAAAGGTCTCCTGGGTCCTTGTCCTGGGAAGAGAATGCATCAGTCAGAATCCCTTTCAAATCTCTACCAATCCTATTCCTGTGGTCCTGTTCATTTTTCCCCTGAACATTTAGATGACGCCAACATTCAGGATCTCTTCTGAATCTCCAGACCCATTCTGCCGCCTCCTCTGTGCATTACCTTTAAATATTGTCTGTTGTCTACTGATTGGGCTCTGGGGCTTATCTCTGGTAAATGTAGTTAGGATTTCTGACCCAGTTGAGCCATACACTTGTCAATCTGAAGTGGAGCAGGGCCTGACTAAAAAGAGGTCTCACCTCAAAAACATACAGTTACCTGTTGATGCTACTGTGGTCCTAGGAACCCTTGTGGTTGAACTGCTCTCTGAAAGCCAGCTAGTCTCAGAGGCCTACTGCCCTTCCTCCAATAGTGCACCCTCAGTCAGCTCGCAGGACCCAGATATACGTTTGGGGTGTGGTACAGCACAGACCCGCCCACAGCAATGCTGATTGCTAGTGGGCTTCTTAGTATTTGCTCACTGCTTGCTTTTCCTTGCCATTTAGCCTTCCTTCTTGCTTGAATTTTGAAAATGTGGTTTTCTCAACCACCGAGAAAACATTTCATAAAGTCTCCACATGCTCAAATGGCATATTTTCACTATATGGTGTGCCCACCTTTACAAGGTGTCTGTACATGGAGAAAATGCCTCAAAATCACGGAAAACCTCTAAAAGGCACAGATTTCAAAGGTAATCTAATGGTGAATCCAACAGAATATTCAGATATCCAGGTGAGCCAACAAAGACTGATGGGAAAGGCATGGCAGAATAGGACTGGAGCCAACAGAACTCCAGAACAGAATCCCAGTAAAGTCGGAAAAAGTATAATTAACAAAATGAGTAGCTAGAAAGCACGCAGAACATGCTGTCATAACATTGCGAGAGCATTTGGACCTGAAGACAATGTAGATGAAGCCCTCACTTATAGGAAGAAACAGGAAGTCACAGACAGAAGGAAACAGGAAGTTCCTGACAGGAAACTCAGTTGCTATGCTAGTTTAGGAACATGGTTTTGGGAATAGAGAAGCAGCTATATTGGAATGGGACGAACAAACCCAAACCTGGTCCCATGGAGCAGTGGTTCTTAACTGATGGACCGGACACCCCTGGGGCTCTCCTAAGCCTACTCAGGGGGTCCACGCCTGCTTAGAAACCTGAATAATATTAACAGATTAATAAAGTGTAAAAAAATAAAGAAGAAACATGTCAAGTTGAAAAAGTTTAAAATGTTCTGCAAATGAGAAGGGATTTGAAAATGGAAGCTAAAAATGCAGATAGTATCCTTAGATTGATTTGTCTGAGCAGTGCAAGTGCATCAAACCAAATATGGTATGGATGGTGAGTGGCTTAAACTGAATTGAGATAAGCTACAATCTTACCATTAAAATAACAAGCACTGGCGTTGCCAATAGGTCTCGCAGTAGGAAAGTTGGAGCTATTGGTTTTGTAAATGACAAAGCCCTTTATGTTTTTACAATGAAAACAAAAATAAAAGGCATTGTTATTTGCAATTGTAATAGCTCCAACTTTCCTACTAAGATACCTATTGGCAACGCCAGTGCTTGTTTAAAATGGTATGTAGTGCCATCCGATGTAATGGAATGCGTTGTAGTGGATGTTGCGATGTAAAAACTGCGTTGTAAGTGCATGCGTAGTAAATGTATGCGTTGTAACGTCATACATTCGTAGCTACCCCCGAGTCAAGGCTGAGGGTCCGACGCTTTTTGTAGTGGAGGTACTCCCTAGAGACAATAGTTCTGTGTTGTTCTGTGCTTACTCAAGCTTCTGTTGTGAGCATGCAGGACATACTGGAACAACGCCTCCTGTACAAAAGGCCTCCGACCCTCAGCCTTGACTCTGGGGTAGCCACACATTGTTGCTACCCGCTCTTCCTCCTCTCGAGTGTTAATTAATTTGCAGGCCCTGTTGATTGTGCCTAACAGCTGCTAGCCCAAGTAGCCCAAAGATGCATACCGAGCAGTGTGCATACAAGACCGAAAGGAACTGGTAGTCCGTTGCTTGGATAGCAGCACCTTCCATTGGTGTGCAGGCCCCTGGCTCGGGCATGTAAGTCCTTTGCTCATCACATGAATACATAGAAGCGCAACAGAGCATGCTACCAGAATATATCACTGCCAGGACATTATGTGGAATAGTTATCGTGTTCCAAATATTTTTTACTAAAATCTGGGCCCACTGAAGTAAATAATATCAAATCTACACTTCGTGTAGTAAACAATATTTAGGACACAATATTTATGTCAGACGATATGCCAGTAAACGATATTCTGACTAAAACCGTCAGAAGGATGGATACAGGTGGACAGCGGCCCTATTTGTAGACATTGGATGTTGTTTGGTAGCCTGAGCCAGGGGGTTTGGGGTGGTGTCCCCTGTGGTGTGAGACATGCAGCAGTCTCACCTGGGGTCCACCTCCATGGTGGTGCGCATCTGTGAGCACACACTGCTAGAGCACACACTTTCAGTCTGGCTGAAGCCAGATTGAAAGTATACCACATGGTGCTATTTAAACCCCTTCCTGCAAAAGTCACTTATCTATGAGAAGGACCCAGAAAGGGGTGTCTTTGAAGCTAATGGTTGTCTGAAGTGGGTAATACCATTTACTTTTTGATTACTGTATTAAGGTCTCACAGAGAAACCAGCATCTCGCTGTCTAATTGGAAGAGAGGTGCACTTTTTTACTTGAAACTAATCAGCAAAGTCACCATATCAATAAGAACTCATCCCATTATAATAATATCATATGTTCTCCGTAATGTACTTTTCTCTATAACGCTTCACACAAAGCCTTGTTTACACAAAGTATTTGTTAGTCCAGACTAATTTAGTACTTATTCCATTGACCTGGGAGCGGTAAATAGTGAGCAGAATGTCCCGGATTCTGAACCTTGACCCGCAGGTCAGACACAGATGTCAGGAGTAAAGTGGCTAACTGACTAAGCGTCATCACAATCTATAGTCCGTCTTCCAGTGCTAACATAGAACTGACGTAATTAATGTAGAGTCCTCGCTAGATGACCAGACTTGAATAGATCAGAGGTATGGCGTAGTTGTGACGCTCCTTCCCATAGCGCGCCTCTTTGTGACGTCACAGTGCATAGCTTATGATAATCATTGCCTTGTTTATGTTTTGTGATTCATGCCCTGATCCTATAGTCTCTATACCCTAGAGTTCTGGGTGCCCTTGAGAGCGAGGTACACTGAATTCAGTGCATCGGGGTGCGTACCTGTTTGTGTAATAGAGATTTGTGTGCACAATACTTCACGTCACGTGTGTCTGTGTACGAGGTCACAGACTACACTATATTGTTTGTCTGGGGCTGAAAGGATTCCGTGCATTCGAGAGACTTTTGTGCACACGACTCAGTGTCCGTGTGTGACTGTAGAAATATCGTCATATGCGTTTGTGGGAGCTGTGCAAAGAGGGGTCGGTCAGCCTCTGTGTGAGCAATGAAGAACACTTGACTGTATATAACATATGTGTGCCTGTGTAATACATGTGTGCATGCAGGCCCTTGTCTTTCTGTGCCATACACAGGGTCACGTCACGTGTGCTCCCGTTTGTGTGTGATATTTCTGTACATGGCAACCGATGTTTGTGTGCGAGAAATGTGTGTATGTAGGACTTTATGGGCCTGTGTGTGGTGTGAGGGCGGTGCGTGCACGAGCTATGTACACACAGATCTAAATGCTTATGGAAGTAATATGCACAACTCCAAGAGACTGTGCGAGGCAGCTGCGCCGCCCGCTTGTGTGCACGGCTACCAGGCTCCGTGTGAAAGCTGTGTGCTCGGGACACAGTGGGACTGAGTATGGCAGTGTGTGGAGTAACAGCCAAGAAATATTGTCATATGCGTGTGTGGGAGCTGTGCAAAGAGGGGTCGGTCAGCCTCTGTGTGAGCAATGAAGAACACTTGACTGTATATAACATATGTGTGCCTGTGTAATACATGTGTGCATGCGGGCCCTTGTCTTTCTGTGCCATACACAGGGTCACGTCACGTGTGCTCCCTTTTGTGTGTGATATTTCTGTACATGGCAACCGATGTTTGTGTGCGAGAAATGTGTGTATGTAGGACTTTATGGGCCTGTGTGTGGTGTGAGGGCGGTGCGTGCACGAGCTATGTACACACAGATCTAAATGCTTATGGAAGTAATATACACAACTCCAAGAGACTGTGCGAGGCAGCTGCGCCGCCCGCTTGTGTGCACGGCTACCAGGCTCCGTGTGAAAGCTGTGTGCTCGGGACACTGTGGGACTGAGTATGGCAGTGTGTGGAGTAACAGCCACAAAAACAAGCAGGGGTTGTCTGCCTTGCTAATGATGTTTCGTCTATGTCGGCTGAATTAATCGGAGATTTATGCACACTTTTAAATTTGCAGTCATTACTCTCAATAAAACCTTGCAGGGAGGGAGGCTGCGCACCAACTGAAGTGCTCTGGTTGCACGGCCTGCGGCTGTGTGAAGTGATAAGCCTTTGAAGTACACAGGCATGCTGTGACGGAGGTGTGAGAGGTCTGGCAGGGAACAGATGGCCTGGCCGTGAAGCAGGGGGCGGGGCAGCGCTGGGGAAGCCTGTGGGAGGGTGATTGATGCCTTTGATGTGGGGAGGGAGGAGAGCCTTTTGCGAGCCTTGTGCAGGAGAAATGCTGCCGATGCGCGTGCTTGTTTGCTCACGTGATTCACGTGAACTTCATGAAAACCGCGGCTGAAAGCCCTTGGTTTGACGATGATTTTGGCCACTTGAATTCTCGCTCCCTCAATGCGCTTGCGCGCATTGTAGGTCACAAGACCTAAAAATGTAGATTTTTCTTAAATGTGTTTGAGAATTGAATAAAATATTTCAGCATTTGTGTATTTGTTTGATAAACGCTTGTTTCTATATTTATTGTGTATTGTATTTCGGTTCAAATCATCAAAAATGCTTAGGCCTGTGCCCCTCCTACTTCCAGTAATGACTCTGTGGGGGTCTCTGGATTCCAATAATGATTCAGTGGGAGTCCTCGGATTCCAGTAATGATTCAGTGGGGGTCCACAGAAGTTAAAAGGTTAAGAACAACTGTCATGGAGAATGGGAATGCTTATGTTATGGCGGCTACGGTAGGGTGGGGGGGGGAGAAATAGGATTACGGTATTCCATTTGGGTATTATGGACGCCAAAGCTGATGGCCTGCATTATGTTGCTACCCAGCTATCACTAAGTGAATAAGTCTAAATGAGTGAACTGTTACGTCTGCAGACCGCCACCCAGCTTTGAGGCCCAATGCTGAAATTAACAGGGGAGCTCTAGAACTATGAGTCCGGCAATATGGCCTGCGCTTCACCTCAGGGACACATTGTAATGACCGGCCATCTACAGAGGGAACATGTCTGTGAGTCCGCTGCTCATGTGGGTCCTGATATTGGCCTAGTAGCGTAAATGTGCATTTCAGTATGCATAAGGGCTATGTATTTGAGCACTTCTGGAAATATTTGAGTGCAAGCGATTTTTCTGGGCTACTCCTAGAGTAGAAAGTTTCTGCCCTCCTGTGGATCCCACCCTTCTGTACATCAGGTCCATGGTTTTAAATAGCTATCATATTCACTAATTGTTCATGTCTTCTGTTAAATATTCATGCAATTCCATAAGGTCACCTGTCTGTTCCTTATCCTTGAAGACAAAAGGCAGAATGTAACAGGATTATGGATTTAATGCTTTAGATAATTTCAAAGGGCTGCACTATGGAGTCAGAATGAGCTTGCACAAGACCAAATGTGGGTATTTAAAGTTGTGCTCTGTCAACATACTTGGTATGTATAAACAGGCTTAGCTCATTGCATAAATGTGACAGGCTTTTATTTATAGCATCAGTGACCGTGCTGCCAGGTCTTGTAATATCTGATCCTTAAAGGTATAGTGGCACCCAATGCCTCTTGTATTTTACGCTTTCAACGATATTTATTAATTTAAGGTTCAATTCACAAATTTTTGTGCAAACTCAAACTCAAATTAGATGAGCGAAATAAAAAAAAACTAATCCCATTTGTAATTTCATATGGTAGATGCTCATACACAATTTTGGACCTTTCTATTGCTCCTTCCAGAACTAAGACTCTGCAATTAAAGTAAAAAAACAGGGTGAAAACTCTGTGGGCAATTCTTGGCTCTAGATGGCTAGCCAATTGGATAAAATAATGAAGTCAAATAATCACTAATAATCACTGCTTGAGCGACCCTTGACCCTGCTTGCAGGTCAGGCCGCTCCCCTCACCACGCAGCTCCTCCTGTGTGTGCCTGCCTCTGTATCAGCTGTTGCCACTGTGAGTTTGCTGCTCCCCCTCTCCCCTGCTTGCATTCCTTTGCTTGCGCTGCTCTCCCCTGTGTGGACCTGGTATTCGCATTCTGCTGCATTTTTTTTTCATTTTTCTGCCACAGTTCTGCTTGTATCTTCTGTACTGTATTGTGCCGTTTTTGACTATTCTTTTGCATATGTTCTGTGGTGCCCCTACCCCCGCTCTCTCTTGCCTTCTGTTGATCCCCATCCATTCCCGCCGCTGCCTCCCTGCGGCCCCGCCCCTGCTCTCCCATTCACTGCCCCACTCCCGCCTCCCAGCTGCCCCTCCCTCCCACATCCCCTTATATGGCGGCCGCTGCGTGGCCACGCAGCGGATGCGCGCATGGCAAGCCCGTCTGCGCCCATCCGCGCCTGGACCGCACTCAGCGCCAAGACCCCTAGCCCATGCGAACGCCACGACGCCCGCCTCTGCTACGACTCCCACTCTCTCCACTCACTCAACACTGGACGATCACGCACCTGCTGCCTGGCCGCCCCAAAGTGCACCCAAGGACCCTTCTCCTGCCGGGACTGCAGCTTCACCAGCATCCGGCCCACCAACCCACCTACCAAATAACCCAACTTCCTCCGATGCATCCTTCTCAACACCCGCTCCGGCCGCAGACACGCCGTCGAACTCTGGGACCTAGTCGACTCTACCTCCCCAGACGTCGCCTTCCTGACAGAGACCTCGCTGAACCCCTCCTCGGCACCCGACTTCGCCATAGCCATCCCAAAAGGCTGCAAGATCACCCACAAGGACCGCACCAATGGAGTAGGAGGAGGAATTGCCATTGTCCACAGGAACACTCTCAAAGTCTCGACAATAACCAACGACACCCTCAGCACCGCCGAACACCTGCACTTCCAGATCCACACCGACCCCAACACCACCCTCAGAGGTACCCTCGTCTACAGACCCCTGGACCCCGACCACAGTTCAACGACGCCTTCGCCGACTTCATCAGCACACGCCTCCACGGACTATATCCTCCTCGGGGACCTGAACTTCCACCTCGAGAACAGTAACGATCCCAACTCCTCCAACCTGATTGACAACCTCAGACTCAACACCCACCCACTCCGCCGCCCACACACTGGACCCCATCTTCTCAGCAAGCTCCCACGTCTTCTTCTACCACACGACCGAACTCCACTGGACTGACCACCGCTGCATCCACTTCACCTTCCAGAAACCTCCCACACACCACCGCACCCAGCAGATGACTCGCTGCCGCTGGAACAAAGTCTCCAAGGACCAGCTAACCACCGCCCTCACCAAGAACCCACCCGCAGACCTGACCGACCCCGACGCCACAGCCTGCAGCCTCAGACAATGGATCAATGACTGTGCAAACACCCGCGCCCCACTCAAGGAGCCCCGCAGCACCCACAACAGCAAGAGAACCAGCTGGTTCACTAAAGACCTCCAGGCCTTTAAGCATACCTGCCGAAAACAAAAAAAAAACTGGATCTGTGAACAAACACCGGAAAGCTACACAGCCCACAATAACGCCACCCGCAGACACCACCATCTCATCAGATCGGCCAAAAGGACCTACTCCTAGACAACAACTCACAGAACAGCAAAGAGCTATTCAACATCGTAAAAGAACTCTCCAACACCAACGACATCCCACCATCACAAGACCTGTGCGACTCGCTGGCCACCTTCTTCCATCGCAAGATCAGACATCCACGACAGCTTTGATGCCGTCACCACCCTGCCAACTGCCGAGACCTCCGCTCCCTTGACCACCACCCGCACCAACCGCCTGCTCGCCTGGAACAACATCAATGACAACGACACCATCAAGATCATGAACACCATCCACTCCGGATCCCCGGAAGACCCCGGCCCACACCACATCTTCAACAAAGCCAGCAGCACCATCGCACCCCATCTCCGGAAAACGATCAACATCTCCTTCGAGACAGCAACCTACCCGGAGAGCTGGAAGCACGCAGAGATCAACGCTCAAGAAACCCAAGGCAGACTCCAAGGACCTCAAGAACTTCTGACCCATCTCCTTGCTCCCGTTTCCAGCGAAGGTCATCAAAAAGGCCGTCAACAAACAACTAGCCAGCTTCCTCAAGGAGAACAGCATCCTGGACCCTTCTCAGCCCGGGTTCCGCAGCAACCACAGCACCGAAACTGTCCTCATCGCCGCCACCGATGACATCAGGACCCTGCTTGACACCGGAGAAACGGCGGCCCTCATCCTCCTGGACCTGTCAGCCGCCTTCGATACGGTATACCACCGCACACTACTAACACGCCTCTATGACGTCGGAATCCGAGAGAAGGCCCTGGACTGGACCACCTCCTTTCACTCCGGCAGAACACAAAGAGTCCGCCTCCCCCCCGCTCCGAAGCCACCTAGATCATCTGTGGCGTACCTCAAGGCTCATCCCTCAGCCCAACGTTATTCAACGTCTACATGGCATGCTCTGCATTGTCGCACGACGACATGACCTCAACATCATCTCCTACGCCAACGACACCCAGCTGATCCTCTCCCTCAAAGACCCCCTCACCGCCAAAACCAACCTCCACAAAGGAATGAAGGCTGTCACTGACTGGATGAGAAACAGCTGACTGAAGCTGAACTTGGACAAGACGGAGGTCCTCATCCTCGGACCCACCCGCTCAGCCTGGGATGACTCCTGGTGGCCTACTGCACTAGAAGCACCCCCTACACCCACCGACCATGCTCGCAACCTAGGGATCATCCTCGACTCCACCCTCTCCATGACGAAGGAGGTCAACGCTGTCTCCTCCTCCAGCTTCAACACCCTCGGCCTGCTTCGCAGGATCTTCAAGTGGATCCACACTGAAACAAGAAGGACGATCACCCAGGCCCTCGTCAGCAGTAGACTGGACTACGGAAACGCCCTCTACGCCGGAGCCCTGGCTAGACTCCTGAAACGGCTCCAACACATCCAGAATGCCTCTGCACACCTGATCCTCGACATCCCCTGCCACACCCCACTTCAGAGACCTGCACTGGCTCCCCATCAACAAAAGGATAACCTTCAAACTCCTCACCCACGCACACAAGGCACTCCACAACACTGGACCAGCGTCCCTCAACAACCGTCTCAGCCTCTACACCCCCTACCACCAGCTCCTCTCCGCAGACCTGGCCCTCGCCACCATCCCCCGCATCCGAAGAGTGACAGCCGGTGGCAGATCATTCTCCCACTTCGCCGCCAAGACATGGAACACCCTCCTCGTCCACCTGCAGCAGACCAAAGACCTCCTAACCTTCAGAAGACTTCTCAAGACCTGGCTCTTCGAACAGTAGCAGCATCCCCTTCCCCCCCCAGCTCCTTGAGACCCTCACGGGTATGTAGTGTGCTTTATAAATGCTATGATTGATTGATTGATTGATTTGAAAAGGTTGTGTAAAATGGCTGATTTACTAACTCTTGCACCGGTTTGTATGACAAAAGTTACACAAATGGGTGCCAAATGTGTATTTGAAGCTTACTTTCCAGTGCAAAACTTGTTTGGACTGGAAAGCTGCCTGAAGGTATGAGAAAGCTGCAGTGTGCCCTTTTTAGTATTACTTTGCTTCAAGGGAGTGTTCCATGTATGGTACCTGGTCGTTCCCATGCAACCACCTATGTATTTCGACACAATGCCCTTTCTTCCAAGAATAGTAGACAGGGTTTAAAAAATAACATCTCTTTGGGGCAGGCATTAAAATGAAAACATGTACATTTCTCCAAATGTTTCCTACTTTGCAAGTGTGCTGCACTGCAAAGCACATATCCAAAAAGGTAAACGTTTTGGAGTTTGTTTAGGTTTAGCTTTTGATGCTGGAAGGATACATTGCCAGTATAAAAACCCATGCTGGACTCACGCAAACACCTTTGTGTGTGTGTTGTACTAAGCAACCTCTACCTCATTGTACGCAAAGAGCAGACAGCACCATATTTTGGTAGATATGGTGCTGTCGTGTCATTTCCCTTTCACATAATGTTATATGTTATGTTATGTTATACTAAATTTGTAAAGCGCGCAGCTACTCAAATTATCCCGGCGCTAGTTCCAAAGAAAGCCCACAACATAACCATCTAAAGGGGAGAAGGAAAAAGAGAAAAAGCCTACAAAAGCAGAGTTTTTGAGGCAACTTTGGCTGCTGCACAGTGCAGCACGCGTTTTTTTAGCAAATCTGCCCCATAGGTGCTTGTGCAGTCACTGAATTACATATTGACTACAATAATGCCTTGCTGGTGGGGATGTCAAAAGACCAACACTGGTAAACTGGAAGTTTACTGTTCATGCAGTACATGATTTACCTAGATCAGCCCATGTTTCCTCTGCTTAATGTAAACTGCACTGGCCGCCTATGGCGTCTGGAATATGTTCTAATGCATAATTCATTCTATAAAATTGCTTCTCTGTACCTGAGGCAACGTATACTGTTCATTGCATACATTGGTTGCTAAGTTCGGCTGGGAAACATCTGGTAGACCCACCTAAATAGTTGAAATAAAGCAGGGGAATGTCCTGCCTGCAGGACTTAGGCAAGTATATCAGCATCTACAATTTAGAAAAACCTTAAGAGCTCACTTCATGAGTGATGTGTCTCTGTGCGCTTCTTCTTCATTCCCAAAGCTTTTGATGCCTCTAGGTCCAACATATATTGATGATGGTGGTCCAATCAGAAGAATCACATTATCTACACCAGTGCCTAAGGTCCTCATAAATGCTGCTGGACAAGGACACAACACACAATGCAGGAAGGAGTCATTTGTTGAGCCTGTTGGCACTACGCCCTGCCCGAACACGTATTGGATGCCAGGTCCAAACCCATGCAGAAGAAGAAAGGGAGAGTAAGGAAGAGCAAGCATTCACAAACCCTGCTCCCACAGCACCCCTCTGCCAAGGCTCAGGCACCCATGTTATTCCTGGTTAGTTTGCACATTCACACTTCATTTTGCCCAAATAGAGGACAATTTGAATTGACAAAAATATTTTTGTAAATTCACCAATCCACGTTAATGTAATAAACGTGTAATGTAATTTTCTCAAATGCAGATTCAATTTGTGAACTTGGTATTATGCAAAATATACTTTTTATCACAAATCTCCAAAACATTTTCTGTATCCCGACCCGTATTTTAGTGCGGCCTTATCAATAAAGGCAATCATTTGTTAAGAGTACTCTCTTTGCCGTACCTTTTTTTTTAAATAGAAACGGATTCTGTATTTTATTTTAATTCCAATAATTTGCTGACAGTTACCATCAATTTACACTTTAAATTAGGTTTCCCAATGGTAATGTCCATAATTAACACTTGCTCGCTTAATTTATATCACTTGTTCACTCTTTTCTGCCTATTGGACGCTGTATCTCCTACAGATATCATGCCCTGTAGCCATCTGCAATCAGGCAATGGAAGAGTGCTTTAGTTGACAACGTTGCAATTGATACAAGATCTGCTGAGGCTGCACCCAGCTTTTCCATTTAGCACAACAGAACCAACACGCGTGCCACCGCCTTCCGTCTGTGGTCCGAACACAGACACCCCAATACTTGACTTAAGCGCAAGGACTTGACACTGCTTCTGCCCGCCTCAACAACAGGGGCCAGAACAAGTAAACTGATTACACACCTGAACATTTAGGGAACTAAATAAGCACATGTCCTAAATTCATGACTCCGTGAAAGAGTAAAGGGAACTATAACTGATAGAGGTGCCTGGGCGGGAGAGAGCACTAGAGAGGGGAGTGTGTGGTAATGAAGTTATTGTTTTCATACTGTACAGTTTCGGCTAGGTACATAGGAAGTATGCTTCAGTATAATCTCAAAAGGTGGGTTTTTAATTGGACCATCCGGTACTGATGGAGCAGGGTTTTCGCAAAATAAAACCTGCTCGGATTGAACTCCTCATTGTGTGAATTCATAACCAAATGGAGTGAAAATATAAGTGCAAAACTAAAAGGGGAAAGAGGAAAACTACGCAAGCGTGTGTTGGGGAAAGTTAGTGTAGGCTGCAAATGCATATGATTAATGCAGAAAATAACAGCCAAAAGTTGCGAGTTTCTATTTTACTAACTATTTGAAAATAATGTGCAAAGCGTAAGAAAATTAAAGAAAAGAGGATCATGAGGCTTTTAATAGTGGAGTTTTATAAAAATAACAATGATAATCACACTTGTATTTGCTTTTCCTAGAGTGCATTTAACTGCTCTGCAGAGAAGGCCTCAAGAGTCCTTTAAGTTTAATTTGCTTATTAAATTGTTGAAATGAGAAATATGTAATCTGTCCTTTGTGAGTTCCTGATGATGGCCAAGGCTGTGTAAAGGAAACAATAAAGATTATGAATGGAACTTCCTTGCTGAGTGGAGTATGTGGCACTTGTACTGCAAGTTTGATACATTCGCGAGATGGAGAAATGTGCAGGCCGTGGAAGAAGTATAAACTGAGTTTCCTCTGCTGAAGGTTGATGACGTGAGCTGTCTAAAGACCAAGGGCCCGATGTAGGTAAATCTACATTTACCACTTCTTAAATACCGAATCATACCGAATCGGTATTTATGAAGTGGTAAATTAGAGGGGGGGAGATGTAGGTATTTCAGATTCGGTAAATACCGAATCTGTAAGATTCGGTATTTACCGATTCTGTAAATACCGATTCGGTATCCCCCATTGCCTCCTATGGGCCTTGAAGCCCATAGGAATCAATGGGCATTACCGAATCGGTAATTACCGATTCGGTAATTACCGATTTGTGCAAGGGTGCAGGGGGTGTCACTTTGACACCCTCCAGCACCCCAAAAAAAGGCATGTGAGCCATGTGGCACACAGACATGCCCTAAGGGCATGTCTGTCTGTCACATGGCATAGGTGTGCATGCACACATGTGCATGCACACCTGGATTCGGTATTTTAACACCCAATTGGATTGGGTGTTAAAATACCGAATCTGAAGGGCCTGTGGGACTGAAAGTAGTCCCACCTACATCCCAAATTTAAAAAATCGGTAAAATTACCGATTCGGTATTTTTGCGATTTGGTAATTTTACCGAATCGGTAAAATACCGAATCGGACAAAAAAAGGTCCCCTACATCTCAGTAGGCCAAATACCGGTCGGAAACGGCCGAACTCGGCCGTTTCCGACCGGTACTTGGTACCTACATCGGGCCCCAAGGAACTGTTAAACAGTTAGGCACATCGAGAGTGGAGTGTTTAGACACCTCTTGTTTTTAACCAATTAGATTTGAGAATTTTATGTGTGATGATACAGGAGGGGTAGCATCTTTAGTGAATTTAGGGAATAACTATTAGTAGTAAGAGGTTGGGCGTTAGGGTGCGTTTTCCTATTTTGCGAGAGGAGAGCGCTGTGTTGCTGTTTCCTAACTTTATTGGCTGGCTGTTGTTCTGCTGAACCTGACTTTTTGACTTTGCACTTCAATTCTTCTTGGGGATGCCTAGCTTACTCTCATGGCCAGAAGAAAGCTTTCCAGATTTCTGGTATTTTGCACGATTTTGGTTAGTATGATATTCTGAATTTGCATAAAATCTCATTTTCAAATGTCTTTATCCTTTTGTCTCTTCACCTTTCCACTCTCTCATTGTTCTGATATTTGAGATGTACACACATGAATTATTTCTTTGCTGTTCTTTTGTGTGATGACCTAAGATTCGAGCTGTATTATACTTGATGAGCGTTTCACATTATTTTAGATAAAGCAATATTGCCTTATAAACAGAGTTTGTCATTATTAGCGTTATTGATTTAGTTATATTGAATGATTATTTCTTTATGATGAAACTTCTTTAGATGTCTGATATTATTTTTCCAATCCCTGACCACTATCAAAAATTAATCGCAGAAGGAAGAATATAAATAAAATAATGAGCAAATTGGTAAGTTATGGATTAAACTCATGGAGCGTGGAAGGAACTGTTAGGTATTAAATTGGGTCCCGATGACTAAAATTTGCATGTTCCCAAAACTGGATCAGTACTATTCATAGCCAAGTGAAAGTAAAGTAACATTAATTTCAGAGGTAAGGTTTATAGTCCACTTTTATTTCTCCTTGGATTTAATCCACGCTTCTTCTTCATTGCAGGTTTCCAAAAGGACCCAGGGCATCCTGAGAGTCAAGCGGCCCGTAAAAAAATGGAAACCTCAAAGAACTGGTTATACTCAATTTTTCCCATTTCTAGTTAATTATTTTCCCACAGATTGCCTATTTAGTTCAAAAGCATTTTATTTAATTTAACTTAAGTTGAAATTGGAACCCTCTCGTGAGTGCTGTGCTCCCCTCCTTCCACTGAAATACTTCCCTCGTTCACTTTGGCACTCATAACGCCAATCAGACCCTTTCTCAATGCCACATTTTAAATCGACCAACTTCCCAGTTTAACACACCCACCTGTGCTTGCCACAACTTTCCTGCAATATGACAGTGCAGGAGCATAAAGTCAGGTGGATCATCTCTCCTTGTTTCCCTGCACTGCTCTCTCGTCTCAATTAGGTGCTCTTTGCATCTGCTTTTCTCCAGTGGCCCGTCGGCATGGCCAAGGCTGCTCCTGCAGTTTGTAGTGGTCCTTTCTGAATTGGTCTCCTGTTGAGTACCCGGTTCTGCTGATAATATCCAAGCTGACCCGCTTCCTTCCTTGTTGACTCCACTCTCCTGGTGGGCAGGGAAGAGCCTCTGGTTTTTAGGTTTTGCCTCCAGCACGCAGGTGCTGTCAGGTTTACAGCCTGCCTATTACTTACCTATGCTTACCATTCATTGGCTTTCCTTTCCCTCTCATTTCCTTGCTTCTTACTGGTAATGCATTCTACTTCCTGCCTGCTGCTCACCTCCTCCTGCAGTTTTCTCAGGGCTTCTGTCCATGCCATGGGGCATGAAACCAGCACAGATTCCTGTTTGCGTATAGAGAAGTCCACTGGCTGCTCTTTCATGAAGGTACTTTTCTTTAATTTTGGCTAAGCACTCCTTTATAGGAGGGCATGGCACTGTACAGTCTCCCCCCCCACACCCACTGCTATCCATTTTTTCCCCCAACCCTGCTGCCTGCTCTTTCCCCGCTCTCTTTTCTCCCCACCCCCACTGTCCGTTTCCCCCACCCTCCCCTGCCTGTTTTCACCCCATTCCCATCTGTTTTTACGCCTCCGCCCACCCCCATTGCTTAATCACCCCTCTCCTCTTCTCTTATTGCCCATATTGCACAGTAGTATGAGCTACTGTGCAACAAGTTTTAAAAGAAAAACAATCACAATGATGTGTTCAACTCTGGTCGTGTCTTAGTGCCTTTTGCTGTGCAACATGTCTAAAAAGCGTTAACAAAACCAATAGGCAAGGGCGTGGATACCGTTCCAGGTAACAAACCAGCTGGTGGACCCTGAGGGTAGATATGTGGTGGAGGGGAGGCTATACGGTAGGGATGTGGTTCTATGTAGTGTATACACCTCTAATGTTGATCAGGCCCACTTTTTCGATGGTCTAACGAGTTCGCTGGCCTATTTCCTGGCGGGCCCCATCATCCTGGAAGGTGACTTCAATTCAATCACTGATGTGACACTTGATAGGTCGCATCCACCATTGGCCGACTCCCCAGTGCGTAGGTTGGCCACACACAGGAAAGAATGGCAGGAGAGATGGGGATTGATAGATGTGTGGAGAGAGCAGCATCCTGACACTAGGGACTACTCCTTTTTTTCAGCCTTGCCTGCGTTACACGTCAGAATAGACTCTGTCTTATGTAGTGGCCCCCTGGCTGCCGTGGTAACTAACACGGAATACCTGACTAGGACTATTTCAGATCATAATCCCTTGTTGGTGTCAGTGCAGTGGCAGCGGGCGAGATCAGCAGTTCCGACATGGAGGCTGCGGCCTGATACATTGGAGGATCTGGTGTTTAGTGACACGGTCCAACAGGGCATTGAACGCTATTTTGAGGTGAATGAGGGTTCAGCTACCGCGAGATCGATAGAATGGGATGCGATGAAGGTGGTGGTGAGAGGCGTATGCATGGGCAGGTTCTCGAATGCAAGGACGTCAGTCTTGACTGCTCTGGCGAAAGTAGAGGATGTATTGAGGGAACTAGAACAACGTAGGCCTGAGCGACCGGACCTACAGGAGCGGTTACTTGAGGCTAAGGAAGTGGTGGCGACTGAAACGGAACGGCTGCGGAGCTATGACTATAAGCTATACACCATCAAGGCACATGCAGAGGGAGATAAAGTGGGTACGCTCCTTGCTAGGCTTGCCAACCCGGACCCTAGAGGTTGCCCGGTCATGAGCATAAGAACAGAGACAGGGGAAATAGTCTACTCGCAGTCGGCGGTGCTGGCGCGCTTCCAGTCTTACTACACGAATTTGTATGCATGCCAACTGGGGGTTGAGGTCTCTGAGATAAGTGAATACTTGGAATCTGTCCATCTGCCAGTGCTGGATGGCGAGGAAGCGAAGGACCTGGGAGGACCCGTAACGCTATCAGAGATTAGGATGGCCATTAAACAGATGGCAAGAAATAAAACCCCGGGGGTGGATGGCCTACCGATTGAATTCTACCTGAAATATATTGATATTTTAGCGCGCAGACTGTTGGTGGTGTACTCTGAAGCCAGAATGTTGGGGCACTTGCCCAAATCAATGAGGGAGGCGTTAGTGGTGCCACTACTGAAACCCGGCAGAGAGGCATCCGATGTGACGTCTTATCGGCCCTTGTCTATGCTAACGGTGGACTATAAGATCTTGAGCCGTATTCTAGCCACCAGACTGCTACCGCATATGACCAAACTAGTGCATGGGGACCAGGCAGGGTTTATTCCTACTAGGAACACGTCAATGAACATACGCCGATTGATCCGGATATTAAACAGTGCCGGAGACACAGATCAAGATCCTGCAGTTTTATCGGTTGATATCGAAAAAGCTTTCGATAGCCTTGAGTGGAAATACCTAGATGAGGTGTTGGTGAAGTTCGGCATAGGAGAGGGGTTTGGGAGATGGACAAGAGTTCTTTATTCATCTGCCACAGCGAGGGTACGACTAGGGTCGGTTATATCCTCAGATTATCCAGTGCGTAGAGGGACGAGGCAGGGGTGCTCGCTGTCTCCCTTGTTGTTCGCACTGGCGATGGAACCACTTGCGGCGCAGGCAAGGTCGGGGCCATGTACCAGGGGATCAAGCAGGGTGAGGAGTCGCATTACATATCACTGTATGCGGATGATCTGTTATTATACCTAGCGGACGCAGAACGGGCCCTGGAGGGAGCAGTAGGCATGTTATCCAGATTTGGCCAATTGTCGGGCCTTAAGGTGAACTGGACTAAAACCTGTATTTTTCCGCTGCGGGCGGGCGTGCCGTGTCCCCCTCTCACGTTGGAGGTGGTCTGGGAGCCCTCTTGCTTCACTTATCTGGGTGTCCGCATCTACCATGAGGCCGCAAGTCTGTTACAGGGTAATATAGGGCGTTGCGTGCGCGCATTGAGAGGTTGCATATCCTTTTGGGCCTCCCTCCCTCTCTCTGTGTTGGGCCGAGTGGCGCTATTGAAAATGGTGGCGCTCCCACGGTTGCTTTATTACTTCGATACCCTGCCGATATGGATCCCACAGCGGATCTTTAAAGAACTGAGGATGATGGTAACTGACTTCCTTTGGGGTCAAGGACGACGCAGGGTGGCACTGAACACTCTGATGAGACCCAAACTCGAGGGGGGGATGGCAGTCCCCGACTTTGAATTATATTATTTGGCGGCACAACTTCAAATACTCACACAACACATCGCCAGAGAGTTCAGGGGACAAGACCACGAGCGAGGGACTGGTATTCAGCGACATGTCTTGTCCTACATAGTTATGCAACAGAAACTAGATACGAGGGACCTTACAATGGAGGAAAGGACTATCAGATTGTGTTGGCAAAGAAGTCTGAAGAGAGCGAAGAGAGCCCGGCCATATGCGCCAGAGATACCACTGGGGATGCTGACCGCACTGCCGCATGGGGGTGATTGGTCTCCGTTATCAGAATGGGAGGAGTTGGGCTTGCAGATGGTGGGGGCTTATACATAGATGGGACGTTGGTCCCCTTTCAGACGTTGCAGGAACAGTTTGGCCTGCCAGACGGTAATTTTCTTCTGCATGCAGCAGTGGTTGCAGCGATGCAAAAGCACTGGAAGGGAGGGCTAGTTGAGCCAGAAACGACCATGGCCTGCCAGTATGTGGTGATGGGTGCGGGCACTTTTAAAGCGGTGACCTGCCTCCATACTAGGATGTTAAACGAGGGACTGGAACCGCTGCAGGCGCTAAAGGCGAAATGGGAGGACAGCATAGGTAAGCCCATTCCGGACACGGTGTGGGGCCATATTCTGAAACGGACATGGAAGGGGACCAGGAATGCACGTTTCCAGCAGGTACACTTTTTCGTCCTACATAGGGCCTATCTGACCCTGGAAAGGATTAAGCGGTACTTTCGGATACACAACGCAATGTGCCCGAGGTGCGTGGCACCTGAGGTTGCCCTGGACCACCTGATGTGGGGCTGTCCGAACTTAGGGACATATTGGCCTGAAGTGGGAGAACTCCTGAATGTGGTCACTGACAGGGAGGTGGACTTTGACATGGCGGCGTGCTTACTGCTTTGGTTCCCTCACAAAAGAAGACAAAAATCACAAGCAAATTCATTGATCTGGGGCTCACATTGGCTCAGAGGGAGATTACCTGGCATTGGAAATCCAAGGAGGGTCCGTCCGTGAGGAGATGGATGAATGAGCTGCTGAAATGGTCCGGGTGTGAAAGTGTACTCAGAATGCGACAGGCTGCCAGGACTGACAATGATAAAAGCATGGAGATGGCGAGAGCATGGGAAATGGTAGTTCAAGCGTTGCGTGACTACATGGTAGAGGATGAAGAGTAGGCACATTGAATGACTAGGGCTCCATGAGGCTTGAGAGAACAAAAGCAATACCCGATTTGTGGCGATCTCCATTATTAATACAGAATGACTATGCCCACATCAGTAGCAGTTGGGGGGGAGGAGGGAGGGAGGGATGGTTTGGGAAGGGTTGTTAGGCACCACAGCAATATTATAGAAGGCACCTGCAGTTGGCACCTAGGGCTGGGTATACAGCAGTGGGTCTCCGAGAGGGGTAAAGCAGGTTCCCGGGGGGCAGCAATCACATACCCTGGAAACAGCTACCATAGACGTACACTGACAGGAACACGTAGGACCAGGTGTTAAAATTCCGATATCGCCCACATAGGGCGCCTGGATATGCTTGATGGTGTAGAGGGGGGTGGGAGTTTAGGGGGGTAAAAAAAAGCAGATACTGAATGGTGTTGTTAACCAGACACCCGTATGGGGTGACCACTGTGACGTCTTTGTTGTAAATACGACTTGGTGCGCCGCCCGGCCTCCGGGTTGTGGGCTAATTGGCTGTGTATGAATTTACTATTATTTTTATGTTCTGTGATGTCATAAGTGTACTGGTTGACCTACTTCGAGGTCTTGTTTCTAATTCTGCAATAAAAAAAAATAAAAAATAAATAAAAAAACAATAGGCAGAGGCGAAACCCACTGGCTTTGCCAATGATTGTCCTTTAAATACACTTTCTCCTTTTCCCGGCCTGTTTGTCCATTCTCTGTTTCCAATTGCTCCTCCATTCACATCCCCTTTCTTTGTCAATAGCTGTTGTGGCTGTGTCTGCTCCAGACTGGAGTGGATGGTGAGTCGAATCACCAAATTTTAGTAAGCATGGCCTCCCTCTGTCCCACAAATCTTCACCCTGATTTTCTTCCATTCAGTAAGATTGGCTGATGGAACTGTCATAGAAAGTTCACATTTCCCTTGCTCTTTCCCTTTTCTATGCCTAATAATATAACGCTGCAGTGAAAGGAACCACCCCAATAAACAATGGTTAGTACGTTTGTTCTGAGACAACCCTGGTAAGGGTTTGTGGTCTGTATATAAAATGAATTGCTTTTGTTATAGATATTAGTTGAGTTTTCCAACGACCACCTGGATTGGTAAGCATTCCTTTTCTATTACTGCATACCATTGTTTTCTGTGAATATTTGGAATGCCTGAATTGCCTGCTCATTGGTTGTCCTAATGGAGAAGCAATGTGTGAGTAGTTTGGGACAATTTGACTATGTTATGTTATTCTATGTTATGTTACACAAAGCTTACTAATTTGACCTGTGGCATCATGTTGAGCTTGTCGTCCAGGATGATCCAAGATTTCTGTTGTGGTTGGCTGGTGTTGGAGTGGGTCCAAGTTCTGCCAGACCCCAGGTGGCATCCCAGGGGGGAGTTCTTGTTTTCAAAGACCAGTACTTCAATCTTGTTGGAGTTCAGTTTCAAGCAGTTTGTTCTCATCCATTCCCCCATGAGGGTCAAGCAGTTGGTGAAGTTGATTCTGCTGGTAGACGTCTTGTCTGTAGTACACTAGTGATCTGACGGACTTCTCTAAACCTAAAAGCTTTATTAGAACATTGGAATGTTGAGCGCTCCTTTGAAGACAATGGAGTGCTCGAGACTTCCAATGGCTATTAGAAGCCCTGGAGAGCAACATTACAACGTTGTTTTCATTTCACTGCTATTGCAGTGAACAAAGGCCTTTCGGAGCCCAAGGGGATTTCCAAGTTTTAGTATAATCGTTGTACAAAAGTGAACCTTTTGTTATCAACTGGCAGCATATGAAAGGAGCTAGCTTCAGCAACACATTTCAGATACAATGAAACAAATTTGGCTCCACAAAAACATTAGAGATGATGGTGTCAAAATTATGAAGTTTTTATTAACAAATGTAGGCAAAGTTAGAGATCAATCAACCAGTAAATCAATTTAATATATAATACCATATATTATAATATATATATAATATCAGACATCTAAAGAAGTATAGACATAATATAAATCCATTCGGTCATGCAGTCTATATATGTATAATATGAAAAATGTAGATGAAAAATAATATAATGTACACTGTACAGAACAGGAAATAGATTGGTTCCATAAAGGAACTTAATCAGTCTAACAAAAACATTTCACAGTGGCAAGGGGAATTCCCTTGGCGAAGTCAGGACAGGATCTCCTAAACTATTCTTAGAAACACACAATTAATATGCATTGGAAAGTTCTGGAAGCTTCGCTTCACAATTCCTGCTAGACGAACCAATCAGGGTGTACCAACACCTAGGAGCAGGTTCACTCCCCACATTCCCATCATCGAACAAAGAAACCCACAGCTGCATGGCCTTGGAAAGTAGCAACAGTTCATTCTACCTGAGAGGAAACTGTCTCCCATCCCCACTCACTGCGCATCCACAGGCACATTTCAATCTTGGCTCCCTAAACTAATAGTGCTCAGCATAAACAAAAAACTATTCTAACTAACAAAGAAGATAGGACACCTGCAGGGGAGACAAAAGAATGGAACTTATAGTGCATTTTATAGAGAAACCATTTGAGTGGCTTCGGCCTAGTCACAGTCAGGCCAATGTTAAGAAAGAAAATGGCAGTCAAGTGAATATGGTTAACACGAGTTAATAGCTCTGGAGGAGGTGCTTCTAGCATTTGCATGTAATGAGAAAAAAACATATTGTGTTTTGAAAAAAGCCCTCACTCACCAACCTAGTTGGTGACATGCTTCATCATTGGGCCTTACCCAAGGTACAGAGTGCACCTTGGGCGTGCTACAACGCCTGGATACAGCGGATCTGGTATTGTAAGGTGAGAGTGCAGTGATAGTGAGTGAGTGAATTTTAGAAAGAACTGTCCTAAAGGTCCCACTGGGCAAATAAAGACTATTTTAATATGAGTCAGACTCTGGTTGGGTTTGTAATACGCCTGTTGTCCACGTGGGTACATCGGTGGCCATCCTAAGAAGGGGCTCTGTGGTGGATGGTTGAACAACGGTGGGCCAAAATTAGGTCCTGCGTGTTGGTAGTTAATCCATGGTTGTTGCCATTAGGGTGTTCTGCCCCTGCTTCTTCACTTGTTTGTACTACCAGAGGTTGAGCCGCTTGAGTGTGAGCTGTCATCCCCGCTGGTGTCAGATAATGTGTCCTATCTGTTTGGGATGATGTAGTTGTCATCTGTGTATGGGTAAACTTTGTTGTATGCACATTTTTTAAGTTCCTTTTGAAATCTGTTGATTTTCGCCTGGGTCAGATATTCTTTATATCCGGCTAAGTCCTTGTTTGATTCATCCAGTTTTTTCTTGAAGGATGTGATTGTTGTTTTAAAGAGACTCTCGGTGGCCATATAGAGTGTGACTACAGGTTGGGCCCCCACATGGAACTCATGGGGCATTTCTCAATAATTATCTGAGTAAGTGCCCATTTCTCTATACTTGCTCAAGTACTCTCTATGCACGATTTACAAACGCATATTGATTACCACTGGATAACGCATATGGTCAAGGCTTTAGTTATAATCTATCACTTAACGTCACGTTCCGTACTCGCTCCGTCATTGCCCGCATAGAGCATGGACACACCGCTCCTCAAAACATCAACTACTGTGAAATACATCAGTATCCTAAATGTATTATTGTTTGTATGTTTGTTGGTAATTTTTCTTCCACAGGAATGAGCCGCTAGAGGAAAAACTCCTCTACCACATAGCAGTGTGTCACATACTGGTCTTCTAATTACACTTTTTAGACCTCTCACTTTACACCACACTTAGTCCCTAAAGAAAGCCATATCAATAAAGGGAGCATGGCTGAAACATGTTGACGGATTAGGATATTGGAGTCACCTTAAGATCCCCCACAATATCCGCCTCCCGTTTTTACTCGCTGCCAAGGGCCCACATATTAAAATAGTCTTTTTGTGCCCAGTGGGACCCTTAGGACAGTTCTTTTTAACAATCACTCACTAACTATCACTGCACTCTCACATTACAATACCCGCTCTGCTGTATCCAGGTGTTGTAGCACACTCGAGGTGCACTCGGCACCTTGGGTGGGGCCCAATGATGACGCATGTCACCAACTAGGTCACCAACTAGGTTGGTGAGTGAGGGCTTTTTTCAAAACACAATGTGTTTTTTTCTCATTACATACAAACGCTAGGAGCACCTACTCTATTTCTTGAATCCCAATCTTCCAAATGGGTATTACCTCCTAGTATCTGTGCATACATTTGAGGCCAATAAAACTGTTTGAGGATACTTTGCATAGTTGTTTTTCTGATCCAAATTATCCTCTCCAATAGTTGACTAGGGACTAAAAAAAGGACTTGTTCCCTAAAAGGTTCTGGTACCAAAAGCTGAGATTGTTGCCCTCGTCCTTTCATTACATACAACAATTCATTCTTGACTATAAGATTATGATCTACTGGGTGTTCAATCTCCATTATGAGCGTATTTCCAGGCACTTTGCATGGTGGGTCTTCTTACTGAAATTCTCTAAAGTTCCTGTCCCCCTGCAATATTTCCTGGGAGAGTGCCGAAGGTTTTAGTGGCATCCTTTGTTTTTTTTCTTTTCTACGCTCTTTTCTTAGTTTGTAAGGCTTTCCAGAACCAGAGGGAGTACTCTCCTCTGTAGGAAGGGGGACTCAGTTTACCTACAGTTTCCCTCCTTAAGCAGTTATTCTAGATAAGCCCTGAAGTCTTCATTATCAGTTTCTAAGATAAATTCCAATGGCAGCTCAGGTACAACCTTATCTTCTGCTTGGATTTCCTACCTCATACCTTTCTGTCAGTAGCGGTCCGTGGTGGGAGTGCTGCCGGGAGGTAAAGTGGGGAGGGGGAGGGGCAGGGTGGGGGGTAGTAAACTATGGATTACAGACGATTACAGGTAAGAAAACATATAAATAAATAAAATGATTTTCGTTGCACCCACTGCATCACATTTGGGGATGCAGTGCCCGCAACGAAATTCGAGACTACTAAGGAATGGTGTAATGGCTCTCAAACACCCCAAGCCCTGCTAAACATGACTCAGTGCATGTGCTATGACTCTTAAAATGGTGCATGCTTAATTTACTTGTCCCAAATCGGTATTGCGTAACTTACCTTAGTATATGGTACCAGTGGTACCCAGAGCCTGTAAGTTAGAGTGTCCCCGGGGACTGCAGCCCTATGCCACCCTGAGTGGGACAGGGTAAAACATGGCTTCCAGTCTGCCACTAGAAGGTTTAAACAGCTAACTCGACTTTGCCATTTAATGTAGAGGCAAAGCCCAAACATCCATTTTTAATATATGTAAGCCACCCTAAGGTAGGCCTAACAAGACCTACGACAGAGTGCTGTATGTTAATAAGTGAAACATGTACCGTTACATGTTCCTGCAGTAAAAACTTTAAATTGTCGTTCTAACTGACTAGTTGCCCCATTGGCAAGTACAGAGCTACAGGCTGATGCTTCAGCCCTGCTAACTTCTGAATGGGACTACTAAAATTGGTACTGTAAGGTCTCAAAAGAATCTGTGCATTAAATCCGATGTAATGGTCAACTCGAATCTAATGTCACTGGTGGGCAAAGTGTAGCTTTAGAAGTTGGCACTTTAGTTTCCGTTTCCAAAGGATTCCAGTGCATGTTTACTGTTGTAATGCATATAGCTTTCTGCCTTCCTGGGGAGACTTGCTAATGACTTACAAGAAAGATAACAATAGAAACCTGCCACTGGAGAAGGTGTTACCTCCCCATGTAGAAAGCCACACGGGTGTTAGCCCAAATGGGCGAGCTTCAAAGGTGAAGCCCCCTTTGAAGGGTAAATGGGGAACTCTATGGAGAGGTTCTGCTGTATTTTTTATGTGTACAGACTGGCACTAGGGACATGTAAGGGGAAGCCAGTTGTCAAACTAGTTTTCCAGGGGCATATAGCCTCCTTGGTAGCCACACCTCTGTGTTGGGCAAGGGATCCTTGGGCACTGAGAGAGGGGTTCTGCCATCTTGTGAGTGGGCAAAATGGTGCATCCAGACGCTGCACCTCCCAGGAAGTCGTCATCAGGAGAAAGTGATCCTGCTAGCCCATCCTACCCTGAGAGCATTTTCTGTATATAAATAGGGCACCCCTGCCACCCAGAATTCGACTGGGTTGGAAGAAGTACCAAAGAAGGACTGCCCGGCAGCACCAAATCCTTGGTGAGGAGTGTCTACACTGACGTGGACTGCACCTATCAAAGAAGAAGGACTATGCCTGCCATGTCCTGCTCAAGAAAAAGTTGTCTCCAGAGTCTAGCCAAAGCAAACAGACTCTATAGGTCAGCCGACTGACCTCCTGTTCACAGCACAGTGACACAACAGCTGAAGAAGCCTACTAAGGGCAAGTGGCAGTCCAGATCGCGTGATCTGCCACTCCCCACTGTCATGCACCACTAGGGGCCAGGACCTGATGCTCAAAGTTGCAAAGGAGTTCTCTGAGCCCGGGAGTGTTGTCAGAGTGCATCTGGGACCCCCAGATGGTGACTTATCGACCCAGGAAGGACTGACCAGTGACTGTCTTACTCGAGTGGTAGCCCAGTTGCGACTGGACGTCTGCCAGCACAGACAGATCTTCAACAGACGTTGACGCTGTGACAGGATCACCTCAACCACTTTATAGATTGAGTATTCACAGCAAGATCTCTGTTGATTGCTTCACATCCACAGCATCCTTTAAGCATCTCCGCATCCTTCATCCCTTGCATCAGGACTACTTCCATATTAAAGCCCTCCAAAGGATAAAAGTACCTTCAACTGACTGAAGACTGCTTCACCTGCTGGGGTAAACTGCTTCTTAGTGGTCCTGTGACTCCAAGTGATAGCATTACAACTAGCTCATACTTGTTAGTGAAAACGTCTCCAAGTGTCAAATTCATGGAATCTGCCAATGCTTTTTTTCGCAATTGAGTGAAATACTATGATGTAAATTCTATATCTCCAGAACCCTCCGGTGTATCTTCTTCATTGTGGTGTCTAAAAGTACATACAAACACAGACTATTCTCACAAATTGGCGTTGGATTTCTTTAGGGTCTCATCAATTTCTTCTTGAATTGTTTGGGTGCTGTTTAAATGCTTTACACTTGTTCCTTATTGTAACCCAGCTGCACAGGGTTGAGCTGTAGGTTTGACAAACGAAACCTAGGGATCCTAAAAGGATTGGTGAGTGTATCACATAGTCAGGTCGCACTACCACACCATTTAAAACATCCCATTTCCTCACAGGATGCTTACACCCTGAATCTAACAGTGCTGCTACTAGTTTCCGGTTCACCTGTATGAGGTAATAAAAGTATGTCCCTTGTTCCACAGCACAATATATTTTGGACTTCACACTAACCCAACCTCCATAGATTCTTCCTGTCTTTTTTTCTTGCAAAAACAGGCAATGTGTGCCCACTCTCCACATTCAAAGCACTGGGATTTTTGAGTGCCTAAAGTGAATTAGACGATGGAAGTGCTTATTGGTCTTTCTAATTTGGAAGTGTGATCTCTGATAGGCCTGAATACAGATTGCAAAGAACCATCCTTGTTGTGCTATTTCTGGTGTTACTCTCCCTCTTTGAGCTCGAGACAAAGCAGCTATTTCAATAGCCTGGTCAATGGTTAGGTCATTGTGTTGTCTTAATTAACCTTCGTGTATTCAATAGTAGTGCATCCAGGAATTACTCTATATATAAATGTTATCCTTGTTACTCTATATAAATATTGCCAGTGTTAGAGGGAGTGTTGCAAAGTCATCCTGTGCCCTCTGCACCCCCCAGATTTCTGCTGACTGATACTGGTGGTAACTGACTAACTGACCCTGAGCTCTGCCTAACCAGGCCCAGGGCCATTGCTGTGCTGAAAGAGAGAAATTAGAATACAGTTAAAACACCTACATACACTGGGGTATACAATGGTATGGTGGGGTACCCCTGCGATTTGGCATGACCTCCCCTACATGCCCCTGGTATATAAATGGGCAAGGGGATTGAAACTACCTAGAAGACCCTAGTACCCTAGGGCATGGCAGTTTAGAGGGCAGCAGCTCTTTTTGCACTTGCATGCGTGCACTTCTGAAGCCTGAGGTCAGTTTAAAAGCTGCCCTGGGTGCCAGGACTGCTTTTGAAAAGTAAATTGTGTCCAAACTCAACTTTAGTGTTTGGGGCACTTAAAATGGATAACCTATAATGTTTTGGCATATTAGGGACCCCCAGGGTTTCCCCTAGGTATCCCAGGGGTGGGAATTCAGGTATTCACAAGGTACACCCTTATAAAATGAATTTTTATATGTCTGGGTAAAGTGAAATTTCACATTTCACTCCCCACATTGTGGTAAAGTGCTGCTCAAATTCGACTTTGATGCTAAGAGCACTGTGGAGGGAGAATCTGGAATATTTCTACAGATTTCGATCCCCTAAAGTCTCCCCTAGTTGCACATGGGGTGAGGTTCCTGTAGATATAAGACACGTACTTATAAATATGTTTTTGTAAGTCCTGGTGCTGGAAAAATGGCACAAGTCATTTTTACCCATTGCAAGTCCCCTGTTACATAGGTTAACATGGTAGAAACTTATTGATTAATAACTCTTGATATGAGAGGATATAACTTCCCAGAATGGCATTAAGAAATCCAACAATATCATATTGTTGAATTTCTCCTAAAGTGTACATACAAGAAGTTATAAGACTTTCTTGTTTCTAAGTCCAAATTCAATCTTCCAGTGGTCTGCCCTGATTGGTCAGTTAAGTGGATTAGCCAGGCTGCCTTGAAGAGGTGATAAGGAGCCCATGGGGTTAACCAGCTCTGCTGGCAGGGCAGTGTGCTGTTCCATTGGAGTGCCAGGCCAGGGGTAGGAGTCATAAACGATGTTCTTCAAAGAGGCGAGCAGAGACCAGTGTCATTTACAACTTCCCACCTTAGGCAGATGGTAGGATTAAGGAAGGTAAGAGCAGATGGAGGTGGACAGACTAATTAAATTAGCCATCCTAGGGGTGTGTTTAGCCAGCTCTTACCTCTTTGCTGGAAAATCAGCCATTATGGAATTGGAAGATTTGATGCACAAAATAACGCCACACTCTACAGGGTGTGGTTATATATTGGAGGAGTTACCCTGCTCCCATTGGTCAGAAGTGACGCCCTGCTTGATCCAGAGAACTTGGAATACGTATCTGAGAGGGGTAGAGCCCTCCAGATCCACTGCTTGAAACTTACTGAAGCAAGAAGTGCCATGTTGAGAAGTTTTGCTGTGCAAAGATTTCTAAGGCCTGACCTCTGTAGACTGCACAATCTGAAACTACAGCCCTGGGCATTATCTTGCTGAAAAAGAACTCAAGAGTGGACTCCCTGAAAGCTACAGCTTAAAAGAGCCCATCTGGAACATCACCAACTAAATCTGCCTCAAGGACCTTTTTGGAGCTTCCAGGACCTTAAAGTGAGTTTGAGACATTTGGGTCCCCTTGAGGAACTTCAGGAAGAAGTTCAAGAAATTTGGAGCACTTTGGACCAACTTTGAAAAAAAGCTCCATAGAGGGACAGACTCAACCTGGCCAGCCAGGCCGCCTGCCTTCAACAGCTAGCCGGCCAAGCCAACCAGGTTTATCCCACTAAAAGCTCCATCGCTCCAACTTCCAGAGATTGATCGGGAGTGGAAGAAAACTGAAGCCGGTGAACCTTTACCGGATCCGGCTACATGAGGAGCATCAAGAGACCCCGCGAGAAAAGGCTCCAAAAAAGTTTCTAAGTCCCTTCGTAGAAAAGGTGACCAGGAGCAACTGCGAGCGCCAAGCTGCCTGCCTTCCATCGGGTGCTGGCCTGGATTGCTGGGTTGCCCTGCTGAAGCGATCTTGAGAAATGTTCTCTCCAGCTCCAGGGAAGTCACAAGTCAAGCCGACAAACCCTCACTGAATCCAGACTGGCTGGGAGTTTCGAGTGGCCTCGAGGAGAAAAGCTCCAGGAAAGTTTCTAAGTGTGAAGGCAGAAACTGAGACCGGGACCTGCCGCGAGCTGTAGCCGCTCAGGGCTCCATCGCACCTGGCCTGAAAGTTTGACTTTGCCCCGGTCTATCACGAGCAGGTATCACAATATGGTGCTATAATCTTTTACGTGCTACATTTTATTAAATCTTTGAAAATGCATATCTCCTGTTCCCTACATTGGATTTTTGTCATTTTGGTGTCATTTTAAAGATACAAATATTTTCTATAGTTTCTATTGTTATAAATTGCCATTGGATTTTTGTTATGTGTTGTGTCTTAATTATTTACTGAATTGGTGTTTTTAAATGCTTCACATACCTGTCTTTGAAGTTAAGCCTATCTGCTCGCAGCCACGTTACCAAGGGTTGAGCATAGGAATAATTTTCTAAGACCTATGCTGAGTCCTATCATGTGTTAGTGGCCTTATTGCCAGTGGCAGAACTACATTTGACCCTACCAATAACCCACTTTCCAACAGGGAAATAACCACGTATTGGTTAAATTATTATTAAAAAGAGCCCTTGTCATGTCCTTACAAGTACCTCTTTCTTTCCTAAAACCGAGTCTAAATATTTCACCATCAGTCTCCGGCCTCTTTAGTATTAGTTTCTTTATTTCAGGATGGGAATTTCAACACTGGGATTGGCAGCCTGTTAGGGAGTCTGTATATTCCCAGCTAGTAGAAGGCTGAGGAAGATCCACATCAATCATGTGTCCAGTTTACTAGCTGGGTGATCCTCTCGAACCTTTTAAAAAAATATTGTAGTTTCTCCCTAGGGATGAATATTTTAAGAACTTCTAAGGGGGCCTCAGGCCTGTTCCGTGAGAATGATCTAGGACTATAGTTAACTATGTTAAGGTGGTGCACAAGACTGACCTAGCACCATATCCAACTCAGTTATGGTGGCACTGTGATCAGTAGCGGCTCCTCTTGGGTCTTTGTGGACTGATAAATGTATTCTTGACCAGCTAGGAGCTGTGGATATATCTCTCTAGTACCCACTCTACAATTTTCAGACTTTCTATCAACTACAGTACCACAGCCTTCATAGTCTGGTATGGTACCACTAGGAGTATCCCCCTTCTGACATCACCTATCGCAGGTTTGCCTGGGTACCAAGGAGCTATACTCAGAAATAGTCTGAAAAGCCGGGTTTCAAATTCACACAACTGTTAATATTCACAGCCAAGTGACAGTAAAGTTAGATTTCATTTAGAGCTAAAGTCTATAGTCCCCTTTTCTTTCTTCTTGGATTAAATCGATGATTCTTGAGTGTGTTTTTTTCAAGAACCCAGGACTACGGTAGATGTAACATCCTCAGAGTCATGCCCTTGGAAAATAGAATCCACTGGTAAGTATGAGATCATGGTTTGTATTTATTTTTTCCCTTTCTCTTCTTCGCTAATTTTGTACTTTTGTACATTTTCCTTTCTAGTTAAATGGCTGGGCACCCTCCTCTAAGTAGACTTACCTCTGGGCATACTAAACTCGAATTTCTACCTAGTTCCCTGAGTCAGTTAGTATTATAAGATGTAATATTGTAACTACCCATTCCCCATATGGGGAATAGGTATCCTTGCAATAGTGAAATACAAAAATGGCTGTAATTCATTATTAGGACATGCCACACACCAAGGCATGTTCTACCTTATACTTATAATGCACCCTGCCCTTGGGCCTACCACAGGGGTCCTCTTAACACCAAAAGACCTGCCCCTAAATGATGTGAAATCAGTAATCTCCCATGTATTTTTACTGCCTATTCAACAGTTGGTATATATAAACCTTCCTGTATCAATGTGCTCATTATAGTCACCAGTTTACAACTAAAAACATGTGTGTGATGGAACTGCTATAACAACCAAGTACCCTCACCCTACCTTTCCTTAGTAAAAAGGGGGAAGGGGAGTTGGCAGAGCCTCATGGGAGCAACACCCAGGGAGGAGTTAACAGACTGGTACTCGCCTGTATCCTCTCGTTCTCATCATCAGCATCTGCCAACTTACAACATAAAAGGGGAATAAACTGTGCAGAAAAAAAACATATAAGTGCTGTATGTGAATGACCCAATGTGGATTGCCAAACTCTATCATCAAGATCTGGTCCCACCACTGTTTAAAAAGAGCTAGGCAACACTGGCTAAACTAATTTCATTTCATGCTGTGTGCCCACTCTACTAAAAACCTACCATAGGGGTGTCTGATATAAAGAAAAGGGAAGGTTTATAGGGACTGGCAAGTGGGTGCACTTGCCCAGTCAGCATGACAGTACCAGACTGCACACAGGCTCCGCAATGGAAAGCCTTAGACACACTTTTACAGGCTGCTTCTGTGTGTGGCGCAACCAGTGCTGCAAGCCCACCAGCAGCATTTGGATTACCAGCCCTGAGCACTCCTGGAACACTGTACTAGGGTCTGACAGGTAAACCAAACCAGCCAATCATGGAATCACTAATCCATGCATCAATTTTACAATAGGGAACACTTGCATTGTGGCACTGGACAGCAGTGGCACGGTACCCAAAGCATCTAACACCAGCAAAAACACAGGCAACAGCAAAAAATGGAAGGGTGACCCACGCCCAGGTGCCAGGTCTAACAGTAAACAGAGAGGAGAGTCTGTTTTTCTTTTTCATACCCTTGCTCTCTTTCCCTTTAAGTTTGTTATTTCTCTGTTTCCCCATTCTCTCTATTTACAGGCCCTGTTTCCCTATCCATAGGTGCTGTGTCGACTTGACTCTGTAGAGTACGGTGAGTGGAACCACCAAATTCTAGGTATTATGACCCGCTCGGTCCCACACAATGTTATCATCATGCAAACAAACCTGATTGTGTAGCATTTAGTTCTACTGTATGCTTAAAAGGACTGTCTTTCACAAAAATACAAGCAATCGATTAGACATTAACAGCCTGATTCATCATTGGGAGGTTTTGCGAGTCTGAAATAGCGAATAATAAGGAATCGCTATTTCAGACTCGCAAAACGGGATTCATGTAGGAATAGCAACATTTTTTGCGATTCCTACAGATTCCTTATTTGCGATTAGCAAATTACTAATCGCAAATAAGGAATACCTCCCCATTCATTCCTATGGGCCATAGGAATGAATGGGGAGTATTCCTTATTTGCGATTAGCAATTTGCTAATCGCAAATAAGATAGCGATGTAAAGGGTGCCAGGGGTGTCCAGAGGACACCCTGTAGCACCCCTTAAATGCTAATATAAAGAGGGGTTGCGCACACACATGTCCAAGGACATGTGTGTGTTCAACATGCAACTCAGAAAAATGCTTTTAAAGGCATTTTTCTGAGTTTTCGCCTTTTACCACGAGGTTTGACCTTGCGGTAAATAGCGGGACGAAATTGCGATTTCGCAATTTGAAAATGGATGATGAATTGCATTTAAGGAATCTCAAATAGAGATTCCTTAAATGTAATTCCTCGCAAATTTGCGAATTCGCTATTACCGAGTTTTGCATTTGGGATGATGAATCCCAAATGCAAAACTCGCACTCGCAAAGGGCCAGATTCTCAGAATCTGGCCCTTTGCGAGCGTAATTACCTTTGATGAATCAGGCTGATAGTTATTGTATCTGTTGATTAATTGTTGATTTCTGATTTCTTGCCCCAACACTACCTCTCTGAGAAGCCTATGACAGCTCGCCTTCATTGCACTGAGAGTCAAGTGTGGAAAGGGTCATACTTGACCCAGGTCACAGAGCCACAGTAGAGTGCACCCCATGTAACCAGTAGCAAATGACGTCCATCACCGTGTTTGGAGCCCAGTAGCTCTTTTCTGCCATTTGGCCCTCACCGAGCAGGGGTCTGACAGATGTGCAGCCTCTTTTTCCAGTGGACTATCTCAACTCAGAAGGGCTTATAATGTAGCAACTTTAAATGCCATTTTGAAAGGTTATTTTAACCCACACGTTGATCAGAAAATTGCAAATCTTTTATTGAGAAAAGCTAACAGTAACAACCCCTGTAATTTAACCTGCTTTAAACCATTTTTGTCTGGATTCCTTTTCGTCACATATCATTGGCAGCACGCCAACAAGTTAGGGTTTCACAATGTTCCCAGCCCATTTCCAGAAGTTTAGTAATTACCTTGCATTATTATTTGAACGGGAAGGAAGGTGATTTCAGAACTTGTTGATACCATAGTATTTTATTGCTCTCCACCTACGTCGCACTCTACAAATACCAAAACAGACATGCCTACATCAAAGCCACAAATGCAAAAAGAAAAATTGATGGACAGAATGCAGAACAATGTCAATCAATCAATCAATCAATCAATACACTTGTAAAGCGCGCTATATACCTGTGAGCGTCTCAAGGCACTGGAGGAGGGCCCCTACTGATCGAAGAGCCAGGTCTTGAGAAGTCTTCTGAAGGCCAGCAGGTCCTGGGTCTGTCATAGGGTGGTAGGGAGAGTGTTCCAGGTCTTGGCGGCGAGGTAGGAGAAGGATCTGCCGCCGGCTGTGGTTTTCTGGATGCTAAGGCTGCGGGTGGGGGTGGGGGTGTAGAAGCTGAGTCGGTCATTGAGGTATGTTGGTCCGGTGTTGTGTAGGGCTTTGTGTGTGTGGATGAGGAGTTTGAAGGTGATCCTCTTGTTGACGGGGAGCCAGTGGAGGTCTCTCAGGTGGGGTGTGATGTGGCTGCGTCGGGGGACATTGAGGATCAGTCGTGCTGAGGCATTCTGGATACGTTGCAGCCGTCTCAGGAGCTTGTTTGTTGTTCCTGCGTAGAGGGCGTTCCCGTAGTCCAGTCTGCTGGGGACGAGGGCCTGGGTGACGGTTTTTCTCGTGTCGGGGGGGATCCATTTGAAGATCCTGCGGAGCATTCGGAGGGTGTTGAAGCAGGACGCGGAGATGGCGTTGACTTGCTTGGTCATGGAGAGGGCGAAGTTGAGGATGATCCCCAGGTTGCGTGCATGGTCGGTGGGTTCTGGGGCTGTTTCTAGCGATGTTGGCCACCAGGAGTCGCCCCAGGCTGATGGGGTGGAGCCGAGGATGAGGACCTCCATCTTGTCTGAGTTCACCTTCAGCCTGCTGTCCTTCATCCAATCGGCGATGGCCTTCATTCCTCTGTGGAGGTTGGCTTTGGCGGTGTGGGTGTCTTCGGTGAGGGATATGATGAGCTGGGTGTCGTCTACATAGGAGAAGATGTTGAGGTTGTGTTGTCGTGCGACGTGGGCGAGAGGTGCCATGTAGATATTGAACAGCGTCGGGCTGAGGGAATATCCCTGTGGGACGCCGCAGATGATCTTGGTGGTCTTGGAGCAGAAGGGTGGGAGGCGGACGCTCTGGGTTCTGCCAGAGAGGAAGGATGTGGTCCAGGCCAGGGCCTTCTCTTGGATTCCGGCGCCATGGAGGCGTGCTGTTAGCGTGCGGTGGCAGACCGCGTTGAATGCTGCTGATAGGTCTAGAAGGATGAGGGCGGCTGTTTCTCCTTTGTCCACCAAGATCCTGATGTCGTCAGTGGCGGCCATGAGGGCGGTCTACGTGCTGTGGATGCTGTGGAAGCTGGACTGGGAGGGGTCCAGGATGTTGTTGTCTTCAAGGTAGCGGGTCAGCTGTCTGTTGACGATCTTCTCCCTGACTGCACCGGGAAAGGGAGCAGGGAGATGGGCTGGAAGTTCTTGAGGTCCTTGGGGTCCGCCTTGGGTTTCTTCAGTAGGGCGTTAATCTCGGCGTGCTTCCAGCTCTTCGGGAAGGTTGCTGTCTCAAAGGAGGTGTTGATTGTTTTCCAGAGATGGGGTGCGATGGCTGTGCTGGCTTTGTTGAAAACGTGGTGAGGGCAGGGGTCAGATGGGGATCCGGAGTGGATGGAGTTCATGGTCTTGATGTTGTCTTCGTCGCTGACGTAGGACCAGGGGGTCAGGCGATTGGTGTGTGTGGAGGTCGTTGTGGTGGTGGACCCGGTGGTCTCAGCAGTGGGTGTGGGGGTGTCGAAATTGAAGCTGTTGTGGATGTCGGTGATCTTGCGGTGAAAGAAGGTGGCCAGTGAGTCGCACAGGTCTTGTGATGGTGGGATGTCGTTGGTGTTGGAGTTGGGATTGGAGAGTTCTTTCACGATGCTGAAGAGCTCTTTGGTGTTGTGTGCTTTGTTGTCTAGGCGGTCTTTGAAGGCGGTCCTCTTGGCGGTCCTGATGAGTTGGTGATGTCTGGGGGTGGCGTTCTTGTGGGCAGAGTAGCTGTCTGTAGTTCGGTCGCGGAGCCATTTCTTCTCCAATGTCATACATTCACCCGAGTACAGAGATCTGGGCCTAAATCCATAGTTTTTTTGCTCACCTTGCCATTCCAGTTTGGACCCAGCCATATGCAAATCAGTTTTTACCCTGAGCCCTATGGGAACAGTCCAGCCCGAACTGCCAGGCCAGGTCCTCCCTGGACTGGAAACATGCATCCTAGGACCGGTTTCAGGCTTTTTGTCCTCATCAGCCAGGATAGCTTGACTCCAGTGGCATGGAGAGCACGCGGCCCACGGCTGGGCATACCCGTCCCACTCTGGGTGACAAATGCAAAAAGAACAATTGATGGAGAGAATACAGAACAATGTCATACATTCACCCCAGTACAGAGATCTGGGCCTAAATCCATAGATTTTTTGCTCACCATGCCATTCCAGTTTGCACCCAGCCATATACAAATCAGTCTTGACCCTGCACCTAATGGGAACAGTCCAGCCTGATCTGCCATGCCAGGGCCTCCCGGGATTGCTCACTTTGCCACTGGATTCGATCTAGCTTGGCTGATGAGGGCAGTGAGCCCAAAGCCGGTCCCAGGATGCTTATTTCGGGTCCAGAGAAGACATGGCTTGGCAGTTAGGCAAGTAGGTCGTAACAAGGGCCCGGAGCTGTGATGAAAGTGTGACTATCAGTCAGACCCCGTTGCCGGATCCTTATGAGGTTCATCTTGTAAATCACATGAGTAAATCTTGGGAGGGCACTATCCTTTACCTATAGTGCACCTTAGCGAGTGCAGCACATTATTGGTCATTTAAATTTTATTTTCACCCCACTCTTTATACACATTAGGTCCTGAAGAAAGCAGGATCAGTTTGAAGGCCTGGCTGAAACATGTCACCCACAATGGATGTCGGAGACCATTGCTAACTCCACACACATCCGTCGCCTTGTTTTTAGTACTGTCAAAGGCCCATCTATTAAACAACCCCCGTGGGTAATGGGACCCGAGGACAGTTTTTAACTCACACAAAATCACAGCACACTCCTTCTCCAAAAACCTGCTCCGCTGTAAACAGGCATTGTAGCACACCGGGGGCACGCTCAGTGCCACCGGGTGGAGCCCGGTGATGAAGCATACCACCAACTAGGTTGGTGGGTGAGGGCTTCCATAAGAAAAAGTTTTTCTTCTCTTTACAAATTACACAGTTCCTTTTGCTCCCTTAACATTAGCTAGTTCTTCTTGATTGCATATACATTTTTAGGGGAAGAGAACTCGGGCCATATGTAGGTAAATATATTTTACCAATTCCTAAATACCGAATTTTACCGATTTGGTATTCAGGATTCGGTAAATGAGATGTAGGAAAAAATTCGGTAACATTTACCGAATCGGAAAAATTCTGAAAATGTGTACCGAATCGGTATTTACCGAATCGGTAAATACCGAATCGGAGATTAAAAAAACAAGCCATTGAGGATTCAACCAATCCTGTGCATCCACCCCACCCCACAACCAGGAAGTGGCCACACCCCTGCAGGTGCAGACAACCAGAACCTTCTGGAGAGCTGGGAGCAACTGAGCCACTGGCTGAACATTGCTGAGGAAAACTGCAGAATGGCTTCCAATGATTTAGAGAGGGAAGGAGCAGAAAGGAAAAGGAAAATGAAGTTCAGTGCAAGTGAGCTTCAGGTCCTTGTGGAGGAGGTGGTGAAACACCACACACAGCTTTTTGGCAAGCAGTGCCTGCAGGTAGCAGAGGCTGTGAAAAGGAAGATTTGACTGGCAATCCAGGCAAAGGTGAATGCCATTGTGGTGAGCCCATGGGACATAGATGACCTCAAGAAAAGGTGGTATGACCTTCGGATCATCACCAAGAAGAAGCTGGCTGCACAGAGGAAAGAGGCCAGTGTCACAGGGGTAGGAAGGAGCAGGGTACCTGCCCTCACTGACCTGGAGCAGCTGGTTGAGTCAACCCTGGAGCCCGAGAGTGTGTCTGGAATCGGGGATGCTGATACCTCAGCCAGAGATGCCACAAAACAAGGTAAGAAGCATGCACAGCAATCCTCCCCCTTCCCTATCCACATTCCCCAATGTGGCTGTGTGACTCACACTCCAGCACAGGTTTTAGTATACACCAGCAATGCATTATGGGAGATGTAGTCAGTGAAACACCCATCCTGACAGTCATCACACTAAACAAGGCATGCCACACACATCAGTCAGAAGCAGCAGAAGGCATTGAGATAATGTGACAGGATTGTAATTTAATATTGAAATGCAGGGCTGCAGGACCACTGAGCTAATGTCCATATCTGTCCACAGGAGAGTCATCGTGCAGGACTGCACAGGAGAAGGAGGGAAGGGCACCCCTTAAGGCAGTGGTTCCCAAAGTGTGCGCCGCGACACCCCGGTGCGCCGTGATTAGAAGCCAGGGGCGCCGCGCCCCGTTGCTGGATGTGGGTCCTGGAAATTGCAGCCGCAATTCCTCCCCATCCTTTGTGCTGCCAGTTCACGTGATCCTTGCACTCTGGATTTCAATGAGTGATTGATGACAGTGCTTAATTTGTAAAAGGATAAGTGCTGGGCCCTAAGTGCTGCACAGGTGCACTTTCTGTCAGGGGCTCCGAACTCGAGAATGACTCCCCTGGAACCGGTGCCTCCGCGCTGGTTCGTTCTGTTTTCTGTCATGATTGAAGACTTTTTTCTTGGTACAATATAGAACGGGAATACATTGGAAGCTCAGCTCAGTGTTTTCCACAAAAGTTGTAAAATGCCTCTCTACTGGGCATGAGCCCTTTTGTGAGTTTACCGCTGACTACCAGGATGTAAGTTTCGGCACTTGAATAAAAAAATGAGTGATTGCGAGCAAAGCACTTTTCTGCCATGTGCTTCAAATTGTGAATATGTCAAAAAAAAGACGAGTGTTGACTTTGCTTTCTAGTCAGATCCAAGTGTTCACATTATTATATTGTGGTAAAAATAATCAGCATACAAAAATATGGTCTTGGGGACATTGCAAACTGAGGAAATACAGATTTACTGTCCTAACCCCACATCTGCGTCCCTCCATGATATAGCGGCACGTGACAATGGATGCAGCATTTTTGCAGGTCCATTTCTTCAATCCGAATCAGCCATATAATTCTGATCCATAGGCTTGCCCACACCTCCTGCTCATCACATTCTGGTTTCTGTGATTTGTTCTCACCCTGACCCTGCTGACCCATGCTCTCTGCGTGGTTGAGATACTACAGATACAATAAAAATGCCCCTTCAAGCCTCCCGCTTCTTCTTGCGGCTTGAGCTGCGCCTCATCAAATATTTCAAAATATTCTGTCAGTGTGTGTGTGTGTGTACTGTGTCCACTGGCAAGTTGCGACACTGCAGCGCACGCACAGTCAACTGCACGCACCCACTCACTCTGTGAAGTAAACTAAGGGCTGTGGCCTGCGGCCTCCATGATCTCAACATAATTTATTATCTTGGATGGCACGGCAGGCAGCCTCAGGGCAGGGCAGCTAATTAAGAGAAGTCGTCTCACACACACAGCTGCAACCAGTCACTGTTAACCACTGTGACTGACTCCCATTTAACACCCTGAGGCTGCACACACTGAGTACAGACTTACTGTAAATTTTAAAAAACATCAATGTGTGACGCACATGTGAGATGGGTAGACCCAGCCCTGTCAATTAAGTGCCGGTTCTAAGCACCGGAACGCACCGGCACAAATTAAGCACTGATGGAGAACGCCTTTAATTCTCACACATGGCAGACATTGCCCCAGGGCACGCATCTCCCGGTGTTTTCTTCTCGCTCCTATCTGGTGATTGCTTATTGCGCTTCTTTTTATGTCCTCTAGAGCTGGGTCCAGGACGAGGCCTATGCCCTTATGCAGCCGCACTCTTCCAGCTTCTGTCTTTGCCTCACAGGAACGGCAGGAACGGTCGCTCCCTCAGCTGGTATCGTAGCGCCTGGCTTACTTGCATACCTGCTGCTTTGTTTAGTGCTGGAATCGTAGCGCCTGGCTTATTAGCATACCTGCTGCTTTGTTCACTGCTGGAATCGTAGCGCCTGGCTTATTAGCATACCTGCTGCTTTGTTCACTGCTGGAATCGTAGCGCCTGGCTTATTAGCATACCTGCTGCTTCGTTCACTGCTGGAATCGTAGCGCCTGGCTTATTAGCATACCTGCTGCTTTGTTCACTGCTGGAATCGTAGCGCCTGGCTTATTAGCATACCTGCTGCTTTGTTCACTGCTGGAATCGTAGCGCCTGGCTTATTTGCATACTTGCTGCTTTGTGATATCAGCGTAGCGCTTTACTTGCCTGCAGTGTAATTTGGTGCCTGATTGGAACTTGCTGCTTGCTCCTGCACATGTACTTCTGTAGTGCTTATCTGCTGGTGCGCTGTGAGTGGGGAGAGGAGCTTTTGCCCCATTGTGACGGTGCTTCTGCCCACGTTTAGCCTGTTTACTCAGAAACTCACCCTGGTTTCACTTTAGCCTTGCTGCCGCCATTTGCTGATTGTGCCTTGTCCCAGCCCGTAGCTCCACCCCGCTCCCGCCTCCCAGCTGACCCACCCTCCCACGGACACAACAGGAAGGAGCCGGCTGCCCCAGCGCTGTGACCACCCTGACTCTGGCAGGAACGGTTGCTCCCTCAGCTGGTATCGTAGCGCCTGGCTTACTTGCATACCTGCTGCTTTGTTTAGTGCTGGAATCGTAGCGCCTGGCTTATTAGCATACCTGCTGCTTTGTTCACTGCTGGATTCGTAGCGCCTGGCTTATTAGCATACCTGCTGCTTCGTTCACTGCTGGAATCGTAGCGCCTGGCTTATTAGCATACCTGCTGCTTTGTTCACTGCTGGAATCGTAGCGCCTGGCTTATTAGCATACCTGCTGCTTTGTTCACTGCTAGAATCGTAGCGCCTGGCTTATTTGCATACTTGCTGCTTTGTGATATCAGCGTAGCGCTTTACTCGCCTGCAGTGTAATTTGGTGCCTGATTGGAACTTGCTGCTTGCTCCTGCACATGTACTTCTGTAGCGCTTATCTGCTGGTGCGCTGTGAGTGGGGAGAGGAGCTTTTGCCCCATTGTGACGGTGCTTCTGCCCACGTTTAGCCTGTTTACTCAGAAACTCACCCTGGTTTCACTTTAGCCTTGCTGCCGCCATTTGCTGATTGTGCCTCGTCCCAGCCCGTAGCTCCACCCCGCTCCCGCCTCCCAGCTGACCCGCCCTCGCTCCACCCCCCCCACTTTCCTTTTATGTCAGTACAAGCTACGCGCAGCGTTCACGCGCAGCGATCGCGCCCCAGTTGCGCCGAAGGTGCGCCAAAGGTAAGCCCGTCTACGCCCGTCCGCGCCAAGCCCGTGCCCAGCGCCAGACCCCCTGGCCCTCGTACCACCCACCCCACCCGCATTACATACGACGCCTCCACCCTCTTAGCCCTAAACTCCGGCCGACTCCCCAACTGCGCCCAAGCCGCCCCTGGACACACCCATGGACCCTTCTCGTGCTACTTCTGCAAGTTCGACGGCAACAAGAACAACTCCTCATCCACGAACACGCAACAGATATCTGACTCCAACCACCTAAAATGCATCCTGCTCAACACCCGCTCGGTCCACAGACACGCCATTGACCTCTGGAACCTTCTAGACACCATTTCTCCCGACGTCGCATTCCTAACAGAAACATGGATGAACACCTCCTCAGCTCCAGACATCACCATTGCCATCCCGGAAGGATACAAGATCATCCGTAAGGACCGCACCGAACATACAGGAGGAGGCATCGCTATCGTCCATAAAAATTCCATCCGCATCTCAACCAGCTCAGACGTCAACCTCACCAGCGCCGAACACCTTCACTTCCAGATCCACACCGATCCCAAGACCACACTCAGAGGCACCCTCCTCTACCGGCCTCCAGGATCCCGCGCACAATTCAGCGACGACATCACTGACTTTATCACCCCTCACGCCCTCCCCTCCAAGGAATACATCCTACTGGGAGACCTCAACTTTCACCTGGAAAAGAGCGATGATAGCAACGCCACCACCCTTCTGGACAATCTCGCCAACCTAGGACTCAAACAACTTGTCACTACCCCCACCCACATCGCTGGTCACACACTCGACCCTATCTTCACCTCCAGCAAACATGTCTCCTTCAGTCACACCACAACTCTACACTGGACGGACCACAGTTGCGTTCACTTTATCTACAATAAGACCACTACTCACAACCATCCTCAACCTTCTCTGCGAAGAAACTGGAACAAAATCACCACGGACCAGATCTCCTCATCGCTTCTTCAAAACCCCCCTGTCCACTCCTCAAACCCCGACCAAGCAGCCATTAACCTCACCCAATGGCTATCCAACAGCGCCGACATCCTAGCACCGTTGAAAAAACGTCAAATCAAACTAGGCAGCAAAAACGCCTCCTGGTTCAACGATGATCTTAAGAAATCGAAGAAACTCTGTTGCTCCTTCGAGAAGGCCTGGAAAAAAGACCCAAACACCAGCACCAGGGACGCCTTCAAAAACGCCACCCGCATACACCACCAACTAATCCGATCTGCCAAGAAAGCCACATTCAAAGACCGACTAGAGAACAACGCCCACAACAGCAAGGAATTATTCAACATCGTCAAAGAATTCACCAACCCCTCAGCCAACTCCAACGACATCACCCCCTCTCAAGCCCTCTGCGACTCCCTAGCTTCGTTCTTCCACAACAAAATCGCAGACATCCACAACAGCTTCAACAACCAACCCGGAGACCAACCCACCCAACATTCTGCAGGACCTTCACCCCCCTTGAACTTCCTTAATGACTGGAACCCAATCTCCACTGAGGACACCATCCGCCTGATGAACTCCATCCATTCAGGATCCCCCACAGACCCATGCCCTCACCACATCTTCAACAAAGCAGACTCCATCATAGCACCACACCTCCGAGACGTTATCAACTGCTCCTTCAACTCCGCCACCTTCCCGGAAAGCTGGAAACACGCAGAACTCAGCGCCCTTCTGAAAAAACCCACAGCTGACCCCACCGAACTCAAAAACTACCGACCCATCTCGCTCCTGCCATTCCCGGCCAAGGTCATCGAGAAAGCTGTCAACAACCAGCTCGCCGCCTTCCTCGAAACCAACAAATCCCTCGACTCCTCACAGTCCGGCTTCCGAGCCAAACACAGCACTGAGACCGCGCTCATCGCAGCAACAGACGACATTCGAACTCTACTGGACAATGGAGACACAGTCGCCCTCATCCTCCTCGACCTCTCCGCAGCCTTCGACACAGTCTGCCATAGCAAACTTCTACAGCGCCTCAAAAACATCGGAATCCAAGGAAAAGCACTGGAATGGATCACCTCGTTCCTCACCGGAAGAACTCAGAGAGTCCGCCTCCCACCATTCAAGTCAGAGGCTACCGAAGTCATCTGCGGCGTACCACAAGGATCTTCACTCAGCCCCACCCTCTTCAACGTATACATGAGCCCCCTCGCGGCCATCGCACGCCAACATAACCTCAACATCATCTCCTACGCCGATGACACTCAACTGATCCTCTCACTCACCAAAGACCCGACCACCGCCAAAACCAACCTACATGAAGGAATGAAAGAAGTTGCCGAGTGGATGAAGCAAAGCCGTCTGAAACTGAACTCAGACAAAACAGAAGTCCTTATCTTAGGTAACTCCCCCTCCGCCTGGGATGGCTCTTGGTGGCCAGAGGCCCTTGGAAAAACACCCATCCCGACAGACCACGCACGGAACCTGGGCGTCATCTTGGACTCCTCACTCTCTATGAACAAACAGGTCAGCGCCGTCTCCTCATCCTGCTTCAACATTCTTCGCATGCTCAAAAAAACATTTCGCTGGATCCCCACCGAAACCAGAAAAACGGTCATCCATGCACTGGTTACAAGCCGACTGGACTACGGAAACACCCTATACGCCGGTACCACCGCAAAACTCCAGAAAAAACTCCAACGCATCCAGAACGCATCAGCAAGACTCATACTAGACATCCTGCGTAAAGACCACATCTCCAGCCACCTGAAAAACCTCCACTGGCTCCCCGTCAACAAGAGGATTACTTTCCGCCTCCTAACCCACGCACACAAAGCACTCTACGAACTTGGACCCGAATGCCTCAACACAAGACTTTCCTTCTACACCCCCCCCCCCCGCCAGCTACGATCCACCAACCAAGCCCTTGCTACCGTACCTCGCATCAACAAAACCACCATGGGAGGCAGATCCTTCTCCTACCTGGCAGCTAAGACCTGGAACTCACTTCCCACTCACCTTCGTCTCACTCAGAATCACCTAGCATTCAGAAAACAACTTAAAACTTGGATATTCGAGAAGTAATTCCCCACCTTTCCTCAAGCGCCTTGAGACCCTCTGGGTATGTAGCGCGCTATATAAATATTCTGACTTGACTTGACTTGTGACTGCTGCATGTTGGAGAGCGTTGGGTGGGTGCAGGGTCAAAGGCCTGGTGGAGAACATTGGGTGGTTGGGTGCAGGGTCAGGGGCCTGGTGGAGAGCGGTGGGTGGGTGGGTGGAGGGTAAAAATCCTGGTGGAGAGCGTTGGGTGGGTGGGTGCAGGGTCAGAGGCCTGGTGGAGAGCATTGGGAGATGTGCAGGGTCAATGGCCTGTTGGAGAGCGTTGGGTGGGTGCAGGCTCAGGGGGCTGGTGGAGAGCATTGGGTGCGTGCAGGGTGAGAGGCCTGGTGGAGAGCGTTGGGTGGGTGGGTGAAGGGTCAGAGGCCTGGTGGAGACTGTTGGGTGGGTGCAGGGTGAGGGGCCTGGTGGAGAGCATTGAGGGGGTGCAGGGTCAGGGGCCTGGTGGAGAGCGTTGGGTGCGTGCAGGGTGAGAGGCCTGTTGGAGAGCGTTGGGTGGGTGGGTGCAGGGTCAGAGGCCTGGTGGAGAGCATTGGGTGGGTGGGTGCTTCCTCGAGGACGTCCTCCTGTGACGCCCTTGTGCGGCCTCGTCGTCCTATATATATGGTCCTGGGCTAGGGCCTCAATCCTGGCCTCATAAATCCCTCCCAGTCTCCACTGTTTCATGTAGGTACACTGCGCACCGCGGACCACACACAGCTTCATATATAGCGCTGTATAAAGCACCTACTGGTTATACGTCTTCAAAGGCTGGTTATGAATTTATGGTGATGTGAAAAGCCTCTTGCGCCATGCTCTTTGTAATTTTACTATGTCATCTGATTCAATGCTCCCCAAAAGCAGCACAAGGCCCCCTACCAAGTATTTTTTTGCAGTTTTATATAGCGCGAATTCCACCCGAAGGCATCAGAGCGCTTTACATTAGCACCAGTTGCGTTACAGAGGGACACATTCATTTTTAGGCACGGGGAATCCATCATGCTATTGAAATGGTGCCATTGTTCCAGGTGGCAGCCCCCTCCATTGGGTGGGAAGGGTGCAAGGGGGTGGCCGAGAAGGGTGCAAGGCAGAGGGGAGAAAGGTGCAAAGCAGAGAGGAGAAGGGTGCAAGGTGGAGGGGGAGAAGGGTGCAAGGCAGAGGGGAGAAGGGTGCAAGGCAGAGAGGAGAAGGGTGCAAGGCGGAGGGGGAGAAGGGGGCAAGGCAGAGGGGAGAAGGGTGCAAGGCAGAGAGGAGAAGGGTGCAAGCCAGAGGGGAGAAGGGTGCATGGCGGAGGGGAGAAGGGTGCACGGCGGAGGGGAGAAGGGCGCAAGGCGGAGGGGGAGAAGGGTGCACGGCGGAGGGGAGAAGGGCGCAAGGCGGAATGGGAAAAGGGTGCACGGCGGAGGGGAGAAGGGTGCAAGGCGGAGGAGAGAAGGGTGCAAGGCAGAGGAGAGAAGGGTGCAAGGCAGAGAGGAGAAGGGTGCAAGGGGGAGGGGGAGATGGGTGCAAGGTAGAGAGGAGAAGGGTGCAAGGCAGAGAGGAGAAGGGTGCAAGGCGGAGGGGGAGAAGGGTGCAAGGTTGAGAGGAGAAGGGTGCAAGGCAGAGAGGAGAAGGGTACAAGGCAGAGAGGAGAAGGGTGCAAGGCAAAGGGGAGAAGGGTGCAAGGCGGACGGGAGAAGGGCGCAAGGCGGAGGGGAGAAGGGTGCAAGGCGGAGGGGAGAAGGGTGCAAGGCAGAGAGGAGAAGGTTGCAAGGCAGAGAGGAGAAGGGTGTAAGGGGGAGGGGGAGAAGGGTGAAAGGTAGAGAGGAGAAGGGTGCAAGGCAGAGGGGACAAGGGTGCAAGGTGGAGGAGAGAAGGGTGCAAGGCAGAGAGGAGAAGGGTGCAAGGCGGAGGGGACAAGGGTGCAAGGTGGAGGAGAGAAGGGTGCAAGGCAGAGAGGAGAAGGGTGCAAGGTGGAGGGGAGAAGGGTGCAAGGCGGAGGGGAGAAGAGTGCATGGCAGAGAGGAGAAGTGTGCAAGGCAGAGAGGAGAAGGGTGCAAGGCAGAGAGGAGACGGGTGCAAGGCAGAGAGGAGAAGGGTGCAAGGCAGTGAGGAGAAGGGTGCAAGGCAGAGAGGAGAAGGCTGCAAGGCGGAGGGGAGAAGGGTGCAAGGCAGAGAGGAGAAGGGTGCAAGGCGGAGAGGAGAAGGGTGCAAGGCGGAGGGGAGAAGGGTGCAGGGCAGAGAGGAGAAGGGTGCAAGGCGGATGGGAGAAGGGTGCAAGGCAGAGGGGAGAATGGTGCAAGGCAAAAAAAGGGTGCAAGACGGAGGTGGAGTAGGGTACAAGGGGGAGGGGGAGAAGGGTGCAAGGGGGAGGGGGAGAAGGGTGCAAGGGGGAGGGTGATGAAGTTACAAATGTTCCCCCCGGAAACATTTCTGCGGACGGCCATGATCAGAGCCCACCCCATGTAAACTTCTTGTAATGCCACAGAGCTCCTTCAGCCTTTCTCTAGCCTGTTTACTTTTAGTGGGAGTGCTTTATACTACTCTATGATGGTGTTGTATGCATTGAGATGTACTTCATAAGATCTTTGTGATTGCAAATAAAGGTTTATAATAGTGATGGCTACTCTCTGAATCCTTCATCACATCTAAGCTTGATTCTTCATGTAGACCAGTGGTTCCCCAAGGGTGCGCCGCTGCACCCCTGTGCGCGGGTAAAAAACATGGTGGGGAGCCACGGCCAACTGCCAATTAGGTCAAGGGAGCCACAGGTCAAAAAAGTTTGGGAACCACTGCCTTAAGGGAAGAACTGAGGATGCCAGCACAAGCGCAGGTCACAGCACTCCACCACCACCGGCACCAACACCACAGGCAGCTGCACCACAAGAGCCAGCCGAAACAGCAGAGCCAGCATCAACACTGCTGATTGACTCACCACCACAGCAAGCCTCACAAGAACTCTCAGCCTCACCAGCAGCAACATCACCTGTAGTGGTAAGACCCAGGAGGCATGATGCTGCCACTCTCCATGTCATGGAATCGTCCTCTGAGGACACAAGGGGGGGTGACACACCAACTGCTCCACTGGAGGAAACAAATGCTGGGCTGCAGTCCACCTCCGAGGGTGCGCACACAGGTGCGAGACACCGCAGGGCCCGGGAGCACAGCACAACTTGGCAGAGTGATGGGGTCTTTGGAGGGCTGGAGGCCAGTATGGTCAAGGTGCAGCGCCTGCAGGGGAAGACGATACAGTCAGTTCAAAAACAAAAACAGCACCTAAACGAGAACATGGTTAATATTGACAGGGGCATCATCTCCATGGCGGAGGGCATCAAGAAGATGGCTGAGGGCATGCGGGACATGTCCCAGTCTTTGTTGGTGCTTTGTGACAAACTGGACGAGGACAGGGCAAGAAGGCGCAGGGAGAGGCAGTACATGGAGCAGCACAACAGGGCAGTGAACCGCCTAGCAACTGCCACTTCCCTGCTCTGCAGGCGCTCAGTGGCAATGCAGGAGGGGCTTGTGCACTGCTGCACTGATGTCACCAGGGGGATGGGAAAGGTGACAACTGCACTGGAAGTGCTGCTGACCACCCAGTCAGCCAATGCTGGTGCACGAGGTGTGGTGGAGAGAGATGAGACCACCACCAGGAGCAGCATTACCCCCCTGTCCCGGACACCCGGAGGAGCAGCAGGTGGCAAGCTGCGGGCCCTGGCTCAGCAGACAGTGTGGAAGGCCAGCTGCACATTTCTGAACATATTTAGGGTGAAGTAACCCATTACTACCTATTAAGGTTGTCACCATTTGGACTTGCATGGTGTGCAATTTGTTCATTGTCGTAGTGCCCAGTTATTAAACTATGTCATGTACATGCAACGCCTGGCTGTGTCTCCTTACTTACTTAGAAATAGTTGCGTGTGATCCCTGCCCGTCTCTGTCTCCCATCTGTTGCTGGCGCCACTCCTGCTGTGATGGGCTCAGACTGTTCATCTTCATCATCAATATCCTCAATATCTGTTAATTCTACTGCTGTTCCTTTCCTAGTGGCAAGGTTGTGCAGCATTGCGCAAGTTGCAATTATTTTACAGCAGATGAGGGGTGAGTACTGATGTGTGCCTCTGCTTTTGTGGAGGCAGCGTAACCCGCTTTTTAACAGGCCAAAGGTGCGCTCCACGACGTTGCATGTAGATTTGTGTGCCACATTGTAACAACTCTCACTCGGGGTTTATGGGTTCAGGTAGGGAGTGTGGATGAATGAGCGGATGGAATATGCGCTGTCGCCTATGTGGAAAAGAGAGAGCCATTACTCACGTGTACAACAACACCTACATCTGCAATATTTATCTGGGTGTGTCACAGTGTTTTACCCAGCAGGTATCCTTCTCCGAATTCCCCCGCTGTCAGGCATGTGTAGATCCCACTGTTTTGGAAGATGTAGGAGTCATGGGTGCTTCCTGGGAATTTAGCCACGATGTCTGTGATTATGTTGGCAGCATCACAGATTACCTGCATATTTATTGAGTGTGTGGACTTTCTGTTCCTGGAGATGTACTCAGTGGCTGCCGGTGGGCAGATTGGGATGTGTGTGCTATCAATGCAGCCGATCACATGTGGGAACTGTGCCATTTGGCAAAAGTCAGTCTTGGTCTTCAGCAGTTTCACATATGTGTCAGGGAAGCTGATGTAATGATGCATTCTCTGCATCATGGCCTCCAGGAACTTCCTGAAGAAACGGGACAGGCAGCTCTGGGACACCCCACCTATCGCAGCTATCACTCCCTGGTAACTGCCAGATGCAAGCAGGTGTAGGCTACAGAGCACCTGCACATGTGGTAGTATGGCATGGGCCTTTGAAGTTGGGAGCTCCAAGAGTGGGTGCAGGTCCCTTATCAGGTCCAGGATGGTGTGGGGGTATAGCCTGCACCTTCCAATGGATCTCTGCCTCAGTAAATTGGAAGCGTGTGATCCGCTGTCTGTAGACTTGCTCCTCCCGTCTCCAGTTTCACTCTCCTGCTGCCTGTAGCCATAGCAGCCTTGCTATCACATAGAAAGTTGCCATTCTGATCGCACTGTTGCATTTTGGGGCCTGTTTTATGGCCTGCACCTGGTTACCACCTGCTTTCAATCCATGGTAATTACAGACTCTTAAATACTGAATTTCATGAAATTCAGTATTTTCGACGTTACCTACATCTCAATTCTCATTTTTACCGTTTCTTATTTACCGATTTGGTAAATAAGGATTCTGTAAATACTGATTCAGTAATTTAGAATTCGGTAATGATGAATCGGTATTTACCAATTCATATTTACTGAATCCTTACTTTTGGCCTCCTACATCTTAAATGCCTAAATACCGTCCGGTAACGGCAAATTTACCGAATTTCAGCTGTTACCGACTGGTATTTAGCTACCTACATATGGACCTAGCTCTCTTGTTCCTGTCTCTCTTTTTGATATCTAATCTTAAAAATGTACCCCGTGGTGGGCCAGTGTCAGGGAATCGACGCAACTTGGTTACCTTTGCTTACTGGGAGAGATGTCTTGCGTATGGGCTCTCTCCCCCACTTCATGATGGCCCCAGGCCAGGAGACAAACATTACTGGTGGGCCCTTGGACCCAATCACTGGGGCCCAGATCTTCGAGTGAGGCCCAGCCACGCAACCTGCTTGAGCTGCAGGAGCAGCAACTGGAAATGCCTGCTCCTGTGTGCTACATCTGAGGTGCAAGAGGGAGCAGGAGCCGGCCCGGCAGCTGGCAGTGGGCTCCCGGCGCTATCCTTAAACTGCGTACCTGCACCTTGGTGCCTATTGGGCAGGGGCACCACCCAGAACTTAAACCAATAGAAAAATAAAGTAAATACATGCTACAACACTGTGCAACAAAATGACACAAATCAGGCAATCCTGCTGATAATATATGTACGTGCTGGGCCGAGGTGTGCCCCATAATGCCTGGCGAGCGGCCTCTTTATATATTTGCCATTTTTGTGGCGCGCCAAAAAGGGGAAGAGGCCTCACCGACAGTTACCCAATGCGTTACATGGGACAGCAAGGAGGGCAGCACCCACCAGAATTGAATTAAAAGAGATTGCGTGTGTTCTAGGCCCACTTTAATATGATATTCCTGGAGAGTCTGCCTATTAGTTTCAAACACTTGTGTAGCTGGAGCTTTTTCTTTTGGGATCTTGAGTGAAGAAACCCCTCGTGGTTGGTCCTATGGATGCAGTTTTAGTTTATTGAAATGTTTAAGGAAAGACTCGGACATATTTGTGGTGGTTTTTAAAATCTTTTATTAACTGGCATTTAGAAGTGTGTGTGCATGCATGTGCATGTGTTTGTAATACATGTATTTTTCCTTTTTAAAAGAAAAAGCACTGACTGAACAATTATTTATTGAGTGTTGTTGCATTCCTGGGAATGGAAGTTAATAGCTCACCCACACCCTAAGTAGGCACTGGATTGCTGTGCTTCCCTACCCTCAGAAAGCAAAGTGTTACAATGGGTCTCTTGGCTTCAAGTAAGGAGACAATTGTGGACCAGTCACTTGCTCAGGACTCACAACCTGCACAACTACTAACCACTTTCTTACAAAAAGACTTAAAGAGGCCATTCAGTGAATGATGTCACAATAAATCCCAAATCCCCAGTTGTCATCATTGACAAACAAACAGCTGCTTTTACCTGCACGGGCTGCGGCAGCAAACAAAGGGCCTCATTTATGAAAAGTGACGCATCGCTGCGTGAAAAAAGTGATGCGTCACTTTTCATTGCGCCCTCTTGCGACATACTGGATGCGTCATATTTACAGTATGACACATCATCTCGCAAGGAGTTACAGATACGTCAGTATTTCTGAGGTATCCATAGGCGCAAAAATGACGTATTGCTGGAGTGTGTCACAAAAGTGAAGCAACTCCATCAATGAGTCATTTCACATGGGCAAGTCCCATTTCAAATGTGCCTGCATCAGTCTTACGCCTGCTCTGAGGCAGGCGTAAGATATTGACGCATTTGCGTCCTAGAAGTGATGCAGTGAAAACTCATAGATTTCACTGTGTGACTTTTAGTAGGTTTACTATTGTCAGAGCGCCCACCCTGCATACATTATACATGGCGCAGGTATAATGTGGTGCAGGACTTTACAAAATCACGCATCTACCTAGATGCGTCACTTTGTAAATATGACGCAACATGGTGCATTTTTTACGCTGCTGGTGCAAAAAGTGACGCACCGGCAGAGCAAAAGTGATGCAAGGGCTCATAAGTAAGCCCCAGACTTTCTAGAACGCCTACTGTCGGTTATTGTTAGAGATGCAGCACTAGAACAAGAGAATTGTGGGGCATATTACCAACAAGTAGCGATATTTATTGCTAAATAGGCTTAGCGACGATTTTTTTATCGCTACCTATCGCTGGATATGTCAGCGGAAACATGTTATTAGCAACGTTTTTCTCCATTATGCTAAAATATCCAGCGATAGCAGAGAAATGCGTGAATATCACTGAGAATACAGCGATATTCACGCATTAGTGACTAAATGCTCTAGCCATGTTATCCACCTCCCATTGGATAACATGGCTAAGAACTGGTCTGGGCAGGTGTTAGTATTTGGAGATATTCGCCTTTAGCACGAATATTTCCAACGCTATGCCTGCCTTGCTAATAGGCGATAGCGACGTTAGCGACTGCTTTCAGTTGCTAACTGGTTGGGTACGCCCACTTTGCATGTCATTAGCGATAAACATCGCTGACATGGAAAGCGGGCGCAAACCGCTCGCTATCGCCTAAAAGCTGTTGCTAACATCAGTTAGCGACAGCTTGCTAATAGGGCGATAGAATTATCGCCGCTTAGCGGCCGAAAATTGCCGTTAAATCGGCGATAATTGCCTATCGCCTCCCTTAGTAATATGCCCCTGTGTTTTTTTTCCTTACGTTGAATGGCCGCTTTAAGAGCCAGCTGGGCATCCAAGCGTCTCCCGCTAAAGTCTGGCATTACCCGCAGAAGACAAGCACAGCTCCTCGTGATCTCCAGGCCCGCCTTCAGACCACCCGCTGACCGATATCAGCCGCTTCTTTCCCCAGGGTAATGTTCTCACAGACATTCTTTTTTATGTCTTCGCTGTAATGAAAAAGTGCAGAATCTGTCAGCATGACTAACACCCTCTGCTTTAATAGTTTGCCTTGAGATGTGAATAGATTCATTAAGTCATCCAGACGACATTTTTAAAGTCTAAACGAGAGAGTGAAACCCTTCCCTTGGCAGGGATAATGCAACATTCCCAGCATTGTTGACCTTCAGAGACCATAAAATAAAGTCGCAAACATAAAAATACTTTGCATAAAGCCCAACTTCATTATGTGGTTAAAGGAAGAAACGTACTGGTTTTTGCGAGGCTGAGGGGTGCTGTAAATCTGGCGGGTGCAGTTTTTTCTGCTGTGCCTTTGGCCAAAGAAGGAGCTGAAAAAGGAGGCACTTGTCTAGATCCACATCTGGTTAGTGGTTGAAAGGCCGGTATAACCAGATGTGTCATGGCATGTCAACAGAAGCGTGGTAAAACCTCTGTACACAAAGAGCATCTTTGTGTTTTAGCCAATTGAAACGGGAACTCCAGACAGAGAAGCCACACTGTCACTGCATTTTGGAATACATTAGTAAATGTTGTTGAAGTGGTCTGTATTTTCGGGTTAAGAGTAATATTTAACAGGGCTGCATTCTGTGAAACTTCACAAAACCCACCGATGTATCAGGATTCCAGAGGTGCCACAGGATTGCCCTTCTATCTTGATATTTGTGAGTGGGGGCCGCCACTACTTAAGTGCTATACTCTGTGAAATGCCCCTTTGTGCTCACATCTGAATGCACGCCTGCCTCCCTTGATATTCTATATGATATCCCTCAAATACAGACTGTGGTGATTTACTCACGAGCCCCTTTTTTACAGGAACAGTTACCATATAATACCCGGCCTCCCATTCACTTTCTACACAGCACCACACTCAACTCTCACCCACTCAATATCCTTTAGAAGTCAAACATCCTCAAACCCTAGAGCAAAACGGGTGGGCTCTTTGCCATACATTGATCCACCCCACAGACACATTACAATGCACAGATTTGCACTGGACTCTCTCATTCCAATCCAGGATGCTGACACCTGTCAGTGTTGATTTTCTGTCAATAAAGATCAATACAAATAGAGTTTATGCTAACATTAGATTGTGTTTACACTGCCCTCCATCTTGCCTCAACGTCACAATATACCACGTGATGACTAATACCATCTTCTGCGCTAAATAAAGTATTGCTAGGGGCAGATTTACGAGCCCCTCGCGCCACTTTTGCGTCACTCTTTCCATGTTAAAAATGACGCAAAAGTGGCACAAGGGGCTTGTAAATCTGCCCCCTAGTGTTTACGTGACTGAGCAGACAGTGTTCTCAGAAAAAGTTTCTCATTTTACTGAATCAAGGATACTTTTCATCATCCCAAGCTCATGCTAAAACAATGTGTCAGCTTAACTGTTTAGCTAAAACTGTGAGAATGGCTGAATCTCAAAGTATTCCTATTATGAGAGAATCCTCGAATGTATTCTGTACTAAATGTTTCTTCTAGCTTGTTTCTAATTGGTCCTGACCCTGAAAACTATGTGGCATATTACCAACAACTAGCGATATTTATCGCTAAGTAGGCTTAGCGGCAATTTTTTTATCGTCGCGCATCGCCGGATATTATCGCTGATATAACGTGCTATTAGCAACGTTTATCTCAAAAGCGATAATATTTCCGGCGATGGCGGCAAAATCCATGAATATCGCTGAGAATACAGCGATATTCACGCATCATCGCTAACTGAGTCTTAGCCATTATATCCACCTCCCATTGGATATAATGGCTAAGAACTGGTCTGAGCAGGTGTTAGTTTTTGGAGATATTCACCCTTAGGGCGAATATTTCCATCGCTACACCTGTGTTGCTAATAGGCGATAGCGATGTTAGCGACTGCTTTCAGTCACTAACAGGTTGGGTACGCCCACTTTGCATGTCATTGGTCGATAAATATCGCTGACATGCAAAGCGGGCCCCAAACCGCTCGCTATCGCCTACAAGCTGTCGCTAACTGCTGTTAGCGACAGCTTGCTAATAGGGTGATAGTATTATCGCCGCTTAGCGGTCAAAAACGGGCGCTAAAGCAGCAAAAATTGCCTATCGCCCCCTTGATAATATGCCCCTATGTATTCCCACGGAGTGTATGGATGTCTTTGTTCAAAGCCCTGTAAAGGTACATGGATTTCTGGGACTAGAGAGAACCCCTTTTCCCCACTGTAGAAGGCAAAACTATGCAGGCTTTTACTTGGAAATGTACTGGATTCTTTGTACTTATGATTCATATACTTTGCTGCTGACCTGCTCAAGGCATCTTTATTATAATCTGCATAATATTCCTTTATATAAAGTATAAAACAAGCATCTTTAACTGTCATTCTCATAAGAATGTTTACGCCTTGTTGTATGGATCGCCCTGACAAGAAAGTGAACGTTCCAGTCGGGGAGCACCAAAGTCCATATCGGGACTATACGGCTCCTGGTCCTAGCCATTGGTGCGCCCCATGAATTTGAATTTAAGACTGATTTGTGCACTGACACATCCTATGACAAAACGCACAATGTCTACTCCCTGTGAAGGCACCTAGGTACAGACCAAGCCCTGGTTAGATCAAAAGCATAGGGCATCCACATAAAAGCCCTTCGGTGAGGGCATCCATCTAATACCTTAGGCAAAGCCCAAATAAGTTATGTGAATGCAAGAACGCAGCCTTTTAACATCCAGAGTCGCATTCCTCCTCAAGTCTTTCTACATCTGTCTAAGTGTGCTCTTGTCTCGTTGCTCAGAAGTCTTAATCACACTTGCCAGAGTACAAATGGTCCGCCGCAGTGAAAGTATACCAAACTACTAAGTAGAACTGAGACAATCAACACTACCGCCCCCATTCCTTCCCTAATGAAGCATCCATATTTAGATACAAACAGTCCTGCCACAGGCAAACTGGTTATAGATGGGATCCCCTACCTTTGTCCCTAAGTCAGCACACACAGAATGACATCTGGATCTGTATTACACATAGAAGGATCTGTCCCTGCTTGTGTCATGGCACAACTGTACCTAGAAGTGCCAGGTGCAAACAGGGACAGTGTGCCTTTTTAAGGCTAATGCACTGCCCCAATAACATGTCTGCTTTGGAGGCACCTCGATAGGAAAGAGTTGTTTGAAGCTGGTCCATCTCTTAGAGACCAATTGCAACCTGATCTGCATCACAAAGGCAGACAGAGATCCCCCTGCAGGCTGGTGCAGTGAGTGACTACTCCCTCCTACAAGCGGCGTCTGAAGTGCTCCACGGGATCTCAATTAATATCTTGCAAGAGTCGCCGTCAGTGGGGCACAGATCTGTGCACCTTTTTATGGTGCACTGTTAGTGCACTTCCTGATGGCCTCTTTGCCTCTGCGCTCGCATCTTTTATGGAGTGGGGGCATAGTAGCAACATATTTTCCAATTTTGCATAGGGCCATACCTCTGCGTAAATGATGGAATGCCCCCCCTTCAATTGTACTGGTGCTATATGTGTGCCGGAGATGTCTGCATTACAGAAGGACTGCATCCCCTTCTGGACCATTGAAGCACCCGGGGACACAGAAAGCAGCCCCACATGCACATTGCACCCTCTGGCCACTTTATGTAGCACTGCCCCACAACCTATGTTATGATAGGCTTTTATTATTAGCCAATCTAGTACAGAACATATGGAAAAGCAATAGTAACAAATATCACCACGTATTGTGGCAGTAGTGAACATACACGCACTGTCTGAAGAAACCTAACATTATGTTCATTGTTATTTCTACTGACTTCAAAATTTCTGGCACAAATCATTTGTATCTAAAAAATCTGCCATCCAGAAGCAGAATGCCTGATGCCAAGGAAGGCTGCCCAAAGCAGAGAGAGAACACCCACAGTCTGTTGCAGGCTGTAATGGAGATGTCCTGGGGAACTTGCTCCATAGACCTAATGAAGTCTCTCTGTGCGAGACACAGCATGTTTTACTATATGGGGCCACTATGCATGAGGTACACGAAGGGATGTCCACTTGATATTGACATATAGTGGGAACAACTGCATAAGAGTTATACACACTGCTGTGTGAGAAAATCAATGAATAAAAGGCACGAATGGCTAAGCAAGCAATAACATTTAACATTTGTCATGTAAATGTGAGAGGAGGCACACAGTCATAGACACAAATTCATTTTATCTCCAAAGGCAAGTCACATGGGATATTGTGGGGGTCACAGACCGTAGTTCAGGAGCCCAACAAAATGGAACAATGTGTGCACTTTCACCATCGCCCACCTCATCTCGTTGGCCCACAGAGAAGCAGCTAGCTGTGGTGTGAGTGCAGACACTACTACAGGGTGAGGAGGCCTCAAACTCTTACTGCCCTTGGATTCTTCTGCACCCAGTATACCTCTAACAAAATATCTTTATTTCTAACCCTGACAGGCCCAATTTCTGGTACTAGACGAACACCCACACACTCCTTTACACATGCAATGCTTATGCACAGACACACTACATAAACAACTGACATGAGGACACACTTTCAATCATTTTCTCTCTCTCTCTCTCCCTTCATCGCTTTCTCAGTCCTTCCCATCCCAAATGTACATAAAGAACAGCTATTTGGTGAAATTTTAGGCACACATTAACGCATACATATACATGCTTATATCTTTCTCGCACCCTCGTGCTTGTGTTGGTAAGTCCCCCTCTCACCTCTGTATCACTTACCTTTATGCCTATTTTTTCATATCTTTTCTTGTGAGCAGTAGCGGCTCCTGGAGGGAGTGCTGCAGGACAGTGGGGTGGGGCAGGGGAGGGGCAGGGTGAGGGTAGTAAACTTCGGCATACGGCCAATCGGAGTTAGGTAAAGAAATAAAGAAATAAAAATCAATTGTGCACGCTGCAATACCAAATGCGTTGCAGCATGCACCGTTTAATTCCCACCCTGCCCCTCCCCCACCTCACCGCCGCACAGCACTCCCTCCAGGAGCCGCTACTGCTTGTGAGGTCTCCCTGTTGCTTTCTCGAATTGCTTCTCTTGTACTAGTCTCTCCCCCTTCACTCTGATCTCTGTTTGTTCTGCCTGTGGCCTGGGGTATGTTAGAAATGGGATCTCTGGTTGGCAGAGGCTTGCGCCAAAGCCAGGTAGATACCACCACTCTAGTCAGGGCAAGGGAGTTACACACCAAAGATAACCCCTGCTCACCCCCTTGGTAGCTTGGCACGAGCAGTCAGGCTTATCCCGGAGGCCACGTGTGAAGCATTTGCGCACGCACACAGCAACAACATCCCAGGCACACTACAAAAGGAACTCCACACAAGGTTATATCAAAATAGAATTTGTATTCTCAAAACACATTAGAATAGTAATAACACCATGTATACAGTGCCAACTGGCACTGGGCAAATATTTACAAGGGATTATATACAACTGACAGGGCCACCTGGACCACTGTCAGAACCATCCCAAAGCGAACTCAGTAAAAGTAAAACAGATCATAAACGTACAACCAGTAACTAATGGTAATCACTGTACTTAGCATCAGCCTGTAACATAAACTACCTTGTGCACAGTATCACATCAGGCACGTATTACATTCTGCGCTAACCTCACCAGCATAAACACCTTAAGCAATTCTCTCACAAGTCTAAACACGTTAGACCCTAAACTCCTAAGCATAACTCACATTAGGGGCGTAAATCAGACAGTGAAACATAACCTCACTAGCATAAACCATGATATGCAGAACAAACCTCATAATCAGAAACCACAGTTAGAGGTATAATACAGGGTGTATAAAACATACTGCACACATAACATTTCCTAGCACCACATCACATTAGGGCCTAGTGCCCTATTAACCTAACAATCCCCCTGTCCAACTGGCCATCTCAAAAAGGGGCTCAAATGCCCTCTGTCCGAAGAGTCAGGGCTGCTGCCTCGGCAGCGAAAGTCAAGGGTGTGCCACTGCGCAAACCTAAACGTGGGAGCTGCCCACTACTTGCTGGGCAGCTGGGAAAGTATGGGGCAAAGGAGTGCATCTTTTTTTCTTTTTTTTTACTTTTATATAGCGCAAACTAGACCCGAGACATCGGGTATCAGAGCACTTTACAAGAGCACCAGTATCGTTACAGATGGACACATTCCTTTATATTTTTTTGTGAGGCACGGGGAGGTTAAGTGATTTGCCCAGAGTCACAGGATGTTGATCGCCGAGATTCGAACCCGGTTCCCCCGCGTCAAGATCGACCGCTTTAGCTCCTAACTACACAAGGCATGCCCACAAAGAACGGTGCGCCTAAACGGTGCAGCTGCCCACTACTTGCTGGGCAGCTGGGAATGATGGGGAAGGCCTGGTACCTCTGTGCCACTTCTGTCCCTCTCAGGGACTTTCTCAAGAACTGCGCAAAATGTTGCAGCTGCCCACGCTGGTGTGGCGCAGCTGGGGAGAGAACAAATGGCTCTGGCACAACTGTGCCCTCTGGGCCTCACTGGGGCTCTTAACACCATATTGCCCCTGTTGGAGCCACGCACAGGCTCTGAGAATGATCATGCCCAATATGGGGCCCAATATGGGACCTCTGGACCCCCCCAGGGGGCCCTTTAAAACAATTTTGTAGCGGCCCGCTCTCCTGGCGGGGCCGCTCAGACTCCGTGCCACACCACGGAGGGAAGCATAGGCCTCTCTGGGCCCTCGAGAACATAATTACGTCCATCGTTGGAGTGGCCCGCTCCCTGGCGGGACCACTCAGCACCACTGCCCTTACAATGCCACGGTTGGCACTAGCGAAGCACCTAGCCTCCCCTCTCAACTCACCGGCTCTGGGGGCGTAGGCAGCAGTCTTCTCTTGCCGGTGGCAGCAGCACTTGGAGGGCTTCCTTCTCCTCACGGGAGCCCTGCGCTGCTATCGCCGGCATCAGTCGCTTTTATTCTTCACCCTGGCCCCCTCCTGGGACCCAGGGCTTCAGGGGCGAAAGCAGGGCTCCCACCTGCACCTGGGAGCCCTGCTTTAGCTTCATCTCTCCCGGCCATAGAGTGTGCGCGGGTCTTCCCTCTGGGAAGCGGAAGCCCCAGGTGCAACTCCTCCCTGCCATCTACATGCCGATCTCCCTATTCACCACTGGGCAGACCCATCCTGACTCCTGGAGCCATCCACTTCATCCAGCACCTGTCAATCACAAATCAGACATTCAATTCACATCAGGCGGGCAGACACACAGCACACAGAAATGCCAACTTCTAAAAATGGTACTTCTCCACTAGTCACAATAAATCTGCGCACACCATTGCGCAGCATTTATTTTCACGAGTTTGCACATACTAAACTCGCCCCTGCACTCCTCTCATATCAGGAATTACCATGGACACACATATCCCCCATGCATTCCTAAGGGAGGGCAGGCCAATCTCACCACATGCACTCAGAGAGCGCACGCACTTTACACAGGGCCACAGTGCTAAAGTGCGCAGAGGCCAAAAATCACTACCATCATGTCAGAGCTCAAGGCAAAAAGTTCAGGGGTGAACCTGCCAAAAGGGCCAAGTCCAACAGGTTATGTAAGTTCTACCTATCTTAATTGCAAAAAACACAGTTGATGGACAGAATGTAGAACAATGTCATACATTCACCCCAGTACAAGGATCTGGGCCTAAATCCATCGTTTTTTTGCACTCCACACTACCCTGGGTTAGACACTGGCTATATGCAAATCAGCTCTGACCCTGTGCCTCATGGGAACAGTCCAGTCCGAACTACCAAGCCATGTTTTTCCCAGACCGGAATCAAGCATCCAAGGACCGGTTTCTGGCTATCAGCCTTCATCAGCCTGGATAGCTTGACTCCAGTGATGTGGAGAGCCTGGGACTCACGTCTGAGTATACCCAGCACACTCGAGTTCTACCTATCTTAACACAAAGCCACAGACCCAGCTCTTGCCTCTATACACGTGTTGGTGTTTCTTTGCCTCTCTTTCTTTTTACTGTCTCCGATGCATCTCTCGTTCTTACATATGCATCTGTGCAGTCTTTTTACCTTTTTGCATTTGAAGAGGCCCTGTGTCTCTCACTCCTGGCTTCCTGCATATCTTCACTGTCCCTCATTGCTGTGCCTCTGGAATGAATCATCCAACTCTTTCTCTGTGTTACCTTCGGCCCTCTCTCCATTCCTCTCTTCAGCAGCCTAGAGCTAGGGCTGTACCGGGGTCAGTAAGATTAATAAACTGGGGGTGGGGGTGGGAAGAGGAGTTTCAAATTTTCCGAACAATCACTCCAGCAAATCATGGCAAAATATATACATAAAAAGCAGGGAATGAGGGAGATTAAAGGGGAGCGGAAAGGGAGAACATTGCAGATTGTTAGGGATACTTAAATCACAATAATTTGTAAACTAGCCAACATTTTTAAGAACTTCAAAACAGAGAGGAGAGTGAGCAGTTGTAGTTGGTAGTGGGTGTACCTGCAGGGCGGTGACATGGGAAGGGGCAGGGTGGGGGGTACTAATGTATGGATTACGGAGCTTTACAGGTAAGTAAACATATACATAAATAAAATTAATTTTGTTGCATGCACTGCATCCCCAAATGCGATGCAGTGCGCACAACGAAATTCATTTTATTTATTTATAGGTTTACTGACATGTAAAGCTCCGTAATCTATACATTACTACACCCCTCCCCATGTTACCGCCCAGCAGGTGCACCCACTACCGACCATGGCTGAGAGTTAGTGTGTATGTTTTTGTCTGTGTATGCCTGTAAAAATCCCTGGAGAAATCTGACAAACACCTCCCCACACCCGACCTAAAGCACCTATACCCAACTATTTAATAGATATTACATTTATTACGGGGATGTAACACTGCAAATACCCCCTCCCCCGACGGTAAGCCTCTGCCTTGAGCCCTCTCTCACTCACCTTCTATGCCTTAAATCTCTCTTTTGTTCACCTCTCTGATTTCAGTTTCCCTCCTTTTTCTTTGTGCCTGTGGACTTGCTCAGTCAATAACGTGTTTTATCTTTTGATCACTCCACTGTTTATGTCTTTCTCACTGCCCTGTGCCTTTGATTTCTCTCTCATTCTCATCTGTGTCTTTGAAGCATCATTTTTTTGCTCTCTGCCTTCCTCAATTTTCATCCTTCTATCTTACAAATACGAGGTCTTGAAAGTGTAAGGCAGCAGGATGGCTGGAAAAATATTAATAAAAAGTTGATTATTAAACAAAATGGGAATTTGAACTTTAGCAAATGTAATATTTTGGGATACCTCATTGTACACCATTATGTAGATATACAAGAGATATGGCAGATAAAGGAAAAAAATGGATGTGCTCAACATGGCTAAGATGTCAAGCCGTGTGTTTAATATAGCCTTATAGCCCGCCCTAGCGGGCTATACCGGCTATTAAAGGCACGCTGATTCGTTAAAGGCCCGAGCCGAAGTCAAAGGACTTCAACGAGACAGTGGGACTTTAACCCTTTCCATGCGGCCGCGATTCAGCACGAACAGGGGCGGGCCGTGACGAACCCCAGCCGTCATCAGCACACGAGCACCATAGTGCATGACGGCTGGGGTTCGTCATCAGCATGGAAGGGGTTAATAGCTGGTATAGCCCTGCTACGAAGGGCTATAAGGCTATTAGAACATTCTGCCACTAGAGGGCAGAATGTTCTAACAAATTAAATAAAGGGTTCTCGAAGCTCGCGGGGATATAAATCCCCTCGAGCTTCGAGAAGCCTTTGTAGAACATTGGAATGTTGCTCTGCGGGCCTTTACCGGCCCATAGAAGCAGGGAGCACTCCATAGTCTGCAATGGAGCTCCCAACATTCCAATGTTCTAATAAATAATAACGATGAATATAATACATTCTTTCTGGTCTTTGTTCAATTAGTGTACATGGCTGCAGGTTGTCCAGCAAAGTTTTTTAAAGGGTAAGCGCTGAGGACTATTTTGTAGAAACTGGAAACACTGTTTTAGGTAAAAAACATATTGAATTCAAATTGGTCAGTAGAGTGGTCATGAGAGGGCATTTAAGGGGGCAGGGTGGGTGGAGGATCACCGCTGTACAATATTAATTAATGTATTTATTATGCACAAAATGTGCCAGAAAGTAATTCTAATATCAGTGCGTGAGTAGGGGTGGATTAAAAATGTGGTAAAAATAGGACAAGAGCAAGTGGAAACCAATTACCGAAAGAAAATGCTATCTGAAAGTTCAAGACTCCAGTAGGGATCTGAAGATAGTTAAATCAAAAGGTTTTTCTTATATAATGGTGTGAGAGCAGATTTATTATTTTCAGTGTTCCTTTTGTGTGTTTAAGTTAGAATACTCCAAAAACAGAGAGTCACCCAAATCGAGCCAAAGGGACGGGTAGTTAAACAATTTAAAGACAATGTTTGTTTTTAGATTAATATTCTTCTTGGTCAGCTTCTGGTACCGTGTATTTTGTTCGACTACAGGCTGATAAAATAAGATTTGGCACAGAAGGGATCCTTTTGTCTTTAAATTGTTTAAGTTAGAATAACCAAGCCACCAAAACAAATCTACTAGGCCTTTCTCATTTTGCATTTACAGGGGAAGACACCCTACCACCCCACAGCACTCGCTTGAGGAGCCGCCACTGTTTGAAGCAATGTTCTAACTATACCCACTCTTGTAACACGTCGAGAACTTTTCCTGTTACTGCGGAGGACTGAAGAGTCCATTGAAATCAAATGTTGCAGTTAAAGTCTCATGTGTTCATGAACATCTATTGGTTTTTGTCACCATTACTTCATTTCACACCATGTCATGAGTATCACTTTCAGTGTTTTAAAACCACAAAATGCGCAACTTTTGGGAAGTGTGCCCAACCTTTCCTTACTTTCTTACTGAGCAGTTTGCTATTTAATTCTATACTTGAAATATTTTTTATTGCCAGAACACCATGGGCTTGTTTTAGTGAAGGCAGACTCGTTGACACTTTGCCATTTGACTATATACTTAGAAAATGTTTGTGTTCCAGCTATTGATTTATTCCGGAAGTCAACCTTATGTTAAACCTTTTGCTTATCATAAACTACTTGGGTGCTAAATAATGTTGATTAACCAATTGCATTTTTCTTTCTGTACGGATTCTACATTTTGAATAAACCTTCATGGTGTGGGCTTTCAATCTTGTCTTGTGTAGGTTTTCTATATTCGCCTTGGGTCCTTGCCTTTAGGCACTCACACGGCCCCGCCCGTACCGGTTGTTTGATAATGTATTCTTCATAAAGCGCCAACAGTGGATTGGGCGCTCCTTAACGTTGGGGCATTTTTGCAGTAAAAATCATTCCAGAACGTTGGTCTTCCTGTTGCTGGGTGTTTTCCAGCAAATCTTTTTATTTGTCATTCGAAGGAGAGGAGCTTTGGGTTAACAAGGGGGGGGGAGGTTTATTTGGCTCTTTGTCTGTATGAATACGTTTGAAAGATACTTGGGACCTTTTTGATTTGTGGGCTTCCAGATGGTGCAGAGGGCTTTTAGTATGAACGTGGATTAGGAGGCCCATTTAATTTTTATTTATATGCAAAATGTGGTCAAGTTTTCTCAGAGTAAAGATAAGCCTGATGACAGCTTTGTTTTGAATCATTTGCAATTTGTATGTTAGCCATGAGTAGTTTGTTGAGAAAGGCAGAATAGCAATAGAAAAGAAAAAGTATGAGCAAATATCTTGCAATCCTCGCTAACATAGTAGCAAATGTAAAATTAATTTGGTTGAACAGTTCTCAATGGCTGAAATTACCTGGGGCCAATACCAGATGAATGGTGAAATGCCATTGCACAAATGGAATGCAGTGATAGAAATATTCAACAAAAATATCAAGCAACTGTTTTTATTGGAAATAGTTAATAACACATAGGGTATCCAGGTAATGTTGTTCCTAACTGCAACCATTTATCTGAAATAGACATGATCATATTCTTGCTAACTGCTTAATGGGCAAATGAAAAGCTTCTTCTAAAACAAGCAAGGATTGGCAAAGCCAACAGATCTTTTTTTTAGGGATATGTTTGGTAATCATTGGGCGACTTTGTGACGATCCCAACTTCCTTAGGAAGAACATTCCATAATAAAGCATAACAATATGGAATATTAGCGGAGTTAAGCTGTTCTCTCCAAAAGAGAAACATTCTTTACAACTAATGTGATACATCGCATGCCATTACAACGTGGTCATTACAACGACTGCGTTGTACCATCGCAAACCATTACAACGCAAGTCGTTACAACGACTTGCTGTAGGGGGCAGAAGGTGTTGGATTTAAAATCTGACACCTTCCCTACTGTTGCACAGACTGGAGTTGGAAAAGTAAATTATACTATTCCAAAATCCAGCGCGTTCCCTTCCAAATAGCGACTCCATAGCCGTGTACGAATGTTTTGCGACCGCAAAACACTCACAAATTACCACCTACTTCAAGTAGGTGGTAATGCATTCGCAAATGGGAAGGGGTCCCCGGATTAGGGAGGAAGGAGTAAGATGATCGGGAACGAGCCAGCCCTTAAAGGGTTATTTCATGCATCTGGTAGAAAGGCATTCGCCCGTCGGGCTAATTGCCAGTTCATCCCTGGTGCAGAGTGTCACTGCTAGGCGCATGGGTACTTGAAGGCAGTGAAAACTAGAAGTGGCCAGTTACACTAGCAGTGACTCCATTTACAGCTACCCTGGACCCTGTCTAATGGAAGATGCTAGGGGGGTCGGCAGGAGAGAGAAAACACAAGGAGATGATGGATGGGGCACTGAAACGTTTCAGACACTCACCCCCAGTCACAGATTTGGGTTGAATCCATCATCGTTCTTTAGCTCACTTCGCCACCCCAGTTTAGAAACCAGATATATGCAAATCAGTGCTGGCCCTATGCCTCATGGGAATAGTCCTGAGAGAGAAACAGGTCGAAAACATCAGAACAGCGGGGTGCATCAGTGGGTTCTTATGGCCTTTTTTCAGGCATTAGTCATGTTATATTCTTCCCCCATGGTACTCTCCACTCACCCCTCCTCCCGCCCCCCTTGGTATGTTCTTAGAATCTTCAGAGGAAGGCAGCCTTGGAATGTTGTTAACACAAAGAGGGGTAGAGAGAAAAACACAAATACACTCGTGAACATGTAGTGGCACAATTCGTGTATTTAGAAAACTGCCCTCACTCACACACAAATGTGTGTAACATGCTTCATCATTGGGTCTGCTAACAAAACATCTGAGCATAGCCATGCACAGGACGGAGCATAGGGAGGGGGGAACACAAAGCAAACACAAACATAACAAACAGTGATAACAAAGTGTGTGTTACCCTGTGATTGGGTACAGTGATAGAAAAAGATGCAGCGATAGAAAGTGCTTAGAACTGGCTCATGGATACCCTTCACAAGACCTTTATTCTTGGGTTCCACGGTCAGGATTAAAATAATGAAGGATGGAAAGTGTTATAGAGAATGTCAAGTTCCCAAAACACCCCTCCTTAGACTGCAAATGCCAACATGTTTCGACCGTCTTACTGTGCCTCCCTCTAAACAGGTCATGCGGGTCTTCCTCTACCCCTCTTTGTGTTAACATGTTAAACTAGGGGGTTTGGGGTAGTGGAGAGTTATTGACCCTCTCCCCTTCTTTTGTGAGTTGGAGCCTTGGAATGTTGACAAGCTGCGCTTCTCAGAGCGATACTGGCACCAGCAAGCTGAGGGTGCAGATTTATTTTACCCAATAAAGAACTTTCAACTAACCTTCGGCTTGGACCATATTACTTCATTTTGGTGCTGAGGGAAGGGATGCTGTGACAGGGACAGTGCTGTACCTTCCCCTGGTGATATTCGTCTTGCTGGTCACCTGGAAGAACTGTTGCTGGTCCGGTTCACGTCTTCGGCAGTCTTAAAAGGACCATTCGGATTCCAGTCTCCTCCATGTGGTGAGGTGTCCGTTATTCATTCTTTCAAGAGCATACATGTACTTTTTGCTGTCTCTTCACGGGCGTGGCCGGTGTTTAATCAGTGCCTGCCGCCTACCCCAATTTACATGGCGAGGTTTTCAGTCTCCCCGTAGCAGCTTCGATGACAGGGGGCAGTTTTTCAAAGTCCAGGGCTTGGGACTGCCAACCAGAGTGAAGCCTAAGGGGGGAATCTTTCTCCCTCATCTCCTGTGGCGTGGTTGCTGGGGGCAGTCTTCAATCAGCTCAGAACCAGTGGGCTGTGTGGCTCTTTCAGCGGGTGTCACAAAGCTTTTGGAGCTGTGTGCAGCCTTAAAACTTGTGATTTGGGGGCACCGGCAAGAGGGTTTGACGGTTTATTAGTTGTTCCCTTACGCGGTGACCTCCGTCCCTGGGGCGGTCCGTGCTCCAGTGTCGCTGCTCGGCTCCAGCGGGAGTAGTCTCCCAACTGCTGGTTGTTCTCTACGTCGGTGGAAAGGGCGAAGTCTCCTCACGGTGCATCTTTTCCAAGCTTCTGGGCGTGTTGGTGGGGCAAAGGAGAGCTCTTCTCTTCATACTTCATGGGACCTATGTGAGAGGAAGGCAGCGGCACCTGTCTCCTCATTGCGTCTCCTCACAGGATGTTCCCGCCTCCTCACCAAAACTTTCCGGGCTATATGGAAGATCAATAGTCATAAAAAGAGGACTACCGTACTTTGGGGTAATGTGCTTCAGAAGTCTAAAGAGGAATAATTTTCAATGATGTTTTCACTTTCACTGTATATATATATTAATTTTATTACATATATTAACTTTTTATTTATTTACAGAATTCCCACAGGGTTGAAGTACTCTATTATATATTCCTTAATTTTTTTTAGGTGTTGAGTTGCCATTAGCTATGCCAGGTGCAGGCATGAGTCAGCCACCCCCTTTTTTGAATGAGTTAGGAGAGCCTGACATACCTTGGAGAAGGTGGGAAGGAATCTTTAAATCATACCTAATAGCTATAAGGGGGGGGGTCATTTTTCAAACCTAAGAAAGCAACATATACTGCTGCACAATCTGGGAATTCAGAGAAGGAAAGTTTTTGAGGACATCACAGGAAGATTAGTTGAGGATGAACCTATTGAGGAGGAGGCAGAGGTTGATGTTTATGAATACACGTTGAGGAAATTGGAGTCACACTTCAGAGTTAAAATAAATGTGGTCCTAGAAAGGCACACATTTTTCAAAAGAAGTCAAAGGAAGGATAAGAAATTCTCCTCTTATATTGTGGTGTTGCGGGGCATGTCTGCCACTTGTGAATTTGGGGCTCTGACAGACTCTCTTATCAGGGACCAATTAGTCAGATGCACAAATGATGGGAAGGTTCAGGAGGAATTGCTTACTAGGAATCCGGACCTTGAAGAAGCTATTAGCATAGCCAAGGGTTTGGAACATACTGCTCTGTGTATGAAAGAGATGAAAATTTCAGAAGGGTTTAAAGAGAAATGAGAATCAAAAGCCTCAACCAATGAGGAGGCAGTATGCAAGGTAGGCAATAAAAATAAAGAGATTCCACGAAATAAATCGGAGGGCTTGCTGTGTTTCAGATGTGATAGCCCTAACCATTTGGCAAACAATTGGAAATGCCTTGCTAGGAACATAATGTGTAGGAAGTGCAATAAGAGGGGGCATTTTTCAAAGGTATGTAAAGTATTCAGTCCAAAAATGTATGTAATTGAACATCCTGAGGTAGAGAGGGATGAGGAAAAAACTTTTGTTTTTCAGATTGATGATGGGAACATGGAAGAAGAACCTCACTATCTTACGTGTGAGAATAATCTTGATGGGGAAAAATTCAAGGTTTACGCAGACTCATGTTCCCCGTTTACCCTAGTGGAGAAGAACATTTTTGATGAGAAGTTCTCTAAACACAATATCAAGTTAGAAATTGTGATATATGTCCGTCAGGGTACAATAGAGAACCCATACCCTTGGAAGGAATGGCGAGAATGAGAATTTCATTCTAAAAACAGACACACAGTGGGGAAGGTTTATCTAACCAAACAGGGGTCAAGTTTGTTGGGGTACAAACATCAGAAAGAATTAGGTATTACCCTGGACCCCAATAATCATGAGAAAGTCTTACTGATTGAACCCCCAGTGGTTGGTACTAATCTCACTAAGGAATTTCCAGATGTCTTTAATAAAAAATTGGGTTTGTTAAAAAACTACATGCATAAAATTGTTCTCAAAGATGGAGATCTCCCAGTGGTACACAAAACATGATCCATTCCCCTGCTCATGAGAGAACCCTTGAGATTGGAACTAGAAAAGCTTGTCAACCAAGGTGTCATTCAAGAAGTAAAAAGTTCTGCATGGTTGGCCCCCATAGTAATCACAACCAAGGATGGTGGGCAGAGTATTAGGCTATGTGTGGACTCGAGAACTTAAATGCCAACATCTTAGCAGACAGAAATCCTTAACCGAGGATTCATGAGATGCTGAGCACTATACAAGGGGCAAAGTTTTTTAGTGTGCTCGACCTTTCCTCTGCCTATTATCAGATCAAGCTCCACCCTGAGTCTCAACCTTTGACGGAATTCACCACCCCATTTGGCATCTACAAGTTCTTGAGGATGCCATTAGGGTAGGCATCTGCCGCCTCAGCTTTTAACATGCAACACGTCCTAAAAGATTGCCCAAAGACTATGTGTTTTCAGGATGATATTTTAATTTATGGTTCAAGTGAAACGGAACACACTTCTAATGCTGGTTTGGTTCTCAATAAACTAAGAGAAGTAGGGTTCACTACTAAAGAAGGCAAATGTAAACTAGGTGTAACTGCAGTTGACTATGTAGAGCACACACTCTCGGAGGAGGACATAAAACCTAAGATCGACCATGTTGAAGCAGTGAGAAGAGCGCCTACTCCAACCTGTAAAGAGGAAATTCTGTCTTTTTTAGGTTTGATAGAATGTATTTGAAAGTATATTAGAAATTTTGCGCTGCTATCACAGCCCCTCACAGATCTCATGAAAAAGGACTCCACATTTGTTTGGGGCAAAGATCAAGAGGAAAGGTTAGAGAGCATAAAGGATGCTATCATTTCGGCACCATTCATTGGCAACTTCAATACGGAGAAAGACACTATAATTTCCACGGATGCCAGCAGTAGAGGCATTGGAGCCACTCTATCAGAAAGGATTGACAACAAAGTGAAAGTAGTGGCCTTCGCCTCCAGAACGCTGACAGGGGCTGAATCCAATTTTTCTACAGTAGAAAAGGAGGCGTTGGATGTTTTTTGGGCAATACAATATTTCAGATTCTATGTATGGGGCTTACCATTCGAAGTATGCACAGATCACAAACCCTTATTGTCTTTGTTCACTAAAAAGGACATGAAAAAGATGACCCCCTGTATTGCAAAATGGGTACTAGGCCTTCAAGGCTTCAATTTCAAAATGGTTTATATTCATGGGCAACAGAGCATGGTAGCTGATTTTTTTATCCAGGGCACCAGTTGAGAGGGAAAATGCAGAAGCCACAAGCAATTAAGCTGTTCTAGAGGTAACGCTTACCGCTATAACAAAAGACCAATGGGTCTCCCACATGGAGCATGATGATATCATCGGCAAAGTAAAATCATATGTAATTAAAGGATGGCCCAACAAAAGCAAAGACCTTCCTGGGGACATACAACCATATTGGAATGTAAGCGATGATTTGTCAATTGAGGGGAGGTTTCTTCTCAAGTCAGGGAAGATAGTTCCGCCGGAAGGGCTAAGAAACCAAATAATTGAGCTTACACACGAAGGACATTTGGGGCGCAGTCTCAGCAAAGCTAGGTTGATATCTGAATATTGGTTTCCTGGTATGGATCAGTAAATGGAAGAAAAGGTGCAGGATTGTTATGCTTGTAGCATAAGTGATAAGTCTAGAAGTATCAGGCACACACCCCTCATACCAGTTGAGATCAAAGAGATTGCATGGGACAAGCTGGGATTTTACATTACCGGCCCTATGCATGCTAGGGGACCTCAGGAATGGTACCTCTTAGTGCTCATTGACTATTACTCAAACTGGATCACATACAAATTTGTGAACAGCATCAACATGAAATCACTAATTGTGTTCTTAAGTGATGTGTTTTCAAAGGAGGGCATTCCCTCCACCATAATCACGGATAACAGGGTTCAGTTGGTGTCAGAAGAAATGAAGGAGTTTCTTAAGGACATGTCCATTGCCTACATGCACACACCATAGTATTGTCCAAAGGCAAATTGGAAAGAAGAGAGAGCAAATTGTATGTTAAAAGAGTGCATTCAACTGGCTGTCAAGTCAGGCAAGCCTATGGAGTCAGCTATTAGAGCTATGCTATGGTCATATCATACTACACCTAATCTTAACACAGGTCATACTCCCTTTGAATTGTTGAGGGGGAGGAAGGCGGGCTCTAAGTTGTCCCCCAACTGGCTGAGCCCGAAGGATGAGGTTGTGGTCAATCCGGAAGAGTTCTGTAAGAGGGTGGAATCCAAACAAAAGAAATACAAAGAGTGGTATGACAAGAAATGGGGTACAAAGGACAAGTCTGTCGGACAGGGGCAAAGAGTTTATATCAGGAAACCCTATGGGATAAATTGCAAAGGCGACAAATATTATGCTCCTGAGAAAATAAGAGAGGTTAAAAAGAATGTTGTCATTCTGGAAGATGGCAAAATATGGAACATGGATCGGGTTGCCATAGGCCAGAATGAGGTGGGACACAGGGCGGCCAGGTTGCCCCTCTCTCAGGGTACCCGGTCGGATGAGGTAAATATGAGAAGAGGGACAAGATCGAAAAACGCTCATCAAAAAACTCTTGGGCTTGGCACAAAGATTACAGAATGGTGTGATCATCTTTACCCCTAGAGTTATATCTTATGTCTTCAGGTGTTCTGTGCAAGACCATGGTTTAAATGTGAATCCTGTTTTGCTTCCCCCCTCCCCTCGACCCCTGCGGATCAACTCCTACTGACCAGCATTCCTGCATCATTCATTCTTTCTCTTCCTTCCTTCTCGTATCCTCTTCTGCCTTTCTCTCTCACTCCTCTCCCTTTCCTCTTCCTCCTCTCCTCCGTAACTTTTCCGCAGGGAGGAAGATGTGTTATATTCTTCCCCCACGATACTCTCCACTCACCCCTCCTCCCGTCCCCTTTGGTACCTTCTTACCTTCTTAGAATCTTCAGAGGAAGGCAGCCATGGAATGTTGACAAGCTGCGCTTCTCAGAGCGATACTGGCACCAGCAAGCTGAGGGGGCAGATTTATTTTACCCAATAGAGAACTTTCAACTTACCTTCTGCTTGGACTCACTTCCTGGTAGTGTGGTAAAATAGATGAAAACTGTACCATACCAAAAAGCTGTGAAGCGTCACTCCTTTCTCGTTCATTCATCACAGCAGATGTGAAGGCCAAACCAAGCAATGAGAAGCAGCTCACGCCGGAGTAGTGCAGGACAGCCGAGATTCTGCCCCGAGGCCACTGCAGAGTCCCAGGAATGCGGCTTTTCTGACACTTGACTGACAGTGAACTTCGGTGCAGCTGCCACGAGACAAACTACAAAGGTTACGCGCGTGAAATTTGATCTGGAAGGAATTACACCCCTAATCCCCGTACCACCCCCAAAAGGTTTTTTTCTGGCGTCCACAAACAGCTCTAAGTTAAAAGGTATGTATTTAATCATTGTCGAGTCATTGATATGTATTAATAGCAAGTTAATTCAACATTTCTCTACAAACGTGTTTATGTTCCAAGTAGGGCATGTGTTTCAGTGAGATCCTGAAATAACGTCACTTCATCCGATTTTGTGCATAGGGTAGCCACATACCACGAGAAGTAAACTCAGAAAGCCAGAACTACTTTCGTGCTGAACATTTCTGACAGGCATTTCCATATCCGACTCGAAACAAGTTTAAGCTCCTTTCAGGGCGGGCCATGCTTATGTGTAGGTGCAGAAGGGACTTAACAGGGGGGTTCCCACCACTTCAGAAGGCCCCTCCCCCTTAGTTGGTGGCTCAAATCACCTTAAGGCTGATATGTGAGAGGCACAGGGACTCCCCGTCACATTCTGCAGGGGGGGGGGGGGGGGGGGGGGGGGCGCCATCTCTTTTTGTGTTGTGCACCCGAGGTGCGGGTTTGGCTTAATGAAGGAGATGCACACGGAGTTTTAAGTGGGATGAAAAAACTGGGGGTCTCTCAAATGGGCGTGGCCGATGTCATTAGGGCGTGGCTTAAAACACCTTAAAATAAAAATCTGAGATTAGCAGACACATGACTGGTAATTTGCAGCTTCTGTCATTGCATCCAGATGCATAATACAAGTAACAGGACACCTTCAACAAGCAAGAAGTATTGGCTTTACCAATTGTTAGTTGCAGAAGATAAATACCTGTGCGACAATTACGGGCTTGTTGAATAGAATATTAAAAGTGCTTCAGTTCTGAAATGATGAGACCGTGAAAGTGCTTTAAGGAGTCGCTTTGAAGTGACATCGAAGACAGTGAAAGGTGGCACTGCTGCCGAGTTATGATTTGTTTTTTCATCCAGATGGTGAGGACAAAAACGGAGAGCCCGCTAGGGACCCGTCTCAGCACCTGCTGTTTAGAACTTCTGATGCTGAGCACCGGCAGGACCCGGCCCACTTAAGGCCCTGGATGCACTTCACATGTGGGATTTACAGAAGAGCCTTTGTACTGGCGGTGACGAACTCACTAAAACGTGAACTGTCTAGCAAAGTTCCCTCGGCATTACAGGAAAACACTGACATCGTTCGGAATTGAAGGTTTGTGTAGCGCTTACTATCCCTGACAAGGCGTTGAGTTGAGCAGGAAAATATAAACCAGTGAAGCCAAACAAAAAAGACGAGGCGCCTGGGACGAAAAGGAATGTGGTAAAAGTATAGACCCCAATGTACATAATTTTTTTATAATTTCGTGTTGTGCTCAGCAGATGGCAGTCTTATCACATGTAAATATGACTTCATAGCGCGTGAGAACGATACGAAGTTCACGTTTCAACAGGATGAATTTCAGATCAGGGATTGGATTTTAAATTGTACAAAGAGAGCTGTGGAACGATGGAAGGCGCATAAAGGCATGCATGTTGACGTTGTTAATACCGGAAGAGTCGTTTGGTAAAGGTTTTAATTTTAAACTTTTCGTGGGAGGGGGCTGGGGGTTATCGCGCGGGTGTTACCGCGGGGAAAGGGGGTTCGGGTTAAAATAAAAATAAAACTTAACTGACAGATTCTGCACTACCTCTGCTCCTGGATCGGTCCCGCATTTTCCTGCTCCTGAACAGGAACAAATGCAAAAACCACAGGTGATGGACAGAATGCAGAACAATGTCATACATTCACCCCAGTACAGAGATCTGGGCCTAAATCCATCGTTTTTTTGCACTCCACAGCACCCCAGTTCAGACATGGCCATATGCAAATCAGTCTGACCCTGTGCCTCATGGGAACAGTCCAGCCCTAACTGCCAAGCCATGCCTTCCCTTGACCGGAAACAAGCTTCCGAGGACCAGTTTCTGGCATTCCAGCCGTCTTCAGCCCGGCTTGCTTGAATCCAGTGGTGTGGAGTGCATGGGACTCACGTCTGAGCATACCCATCCCACTCGGGGTGACAAATGCAAAAACCACAGGTGATGGACAGAATGCAGAGCAATGTCATACATTCACACCAGTACAGAGATCTGGGCCTAAATCCTTCGTTTTTTTGCACTCCACACCACCCCAGTTTAGACATGGCCATATGCAAATCAGTCTGACCCTGTGCCTCATGGGAACAGTCCAGCCGGAACTGCCAAGCCATGCCTTCCCTGGACCGGAAACAAGCTTCTGAGGACCGGTTTCTGGCATTCCAGCCATCTTCAGCCCGGCTTGCTTGAATCCAGTGGGGTGGAGTGCAGGGGACTCACGTCTGAGCATACCCATCCCACTCGGGGTGACAAATGCAAAAACCACAGGTGATGGACAGAATGCAAAACAATGTCATACATTCACCCCAGTACAGAGATCTGGGCCTAAATCCATCGTTTTTTTGCACTCCACACCACCGCAGTTCAGACATGGCCATATGCAAATCAGTCTGACCCTGTGCCTCATGGGAACAGTCCAGCCCTAACTGCCAAGCCATGCCTTCCCTTGACCGGAAACAAGCTTCCGAGGACCAGTTTCTGGCATTCCAGCCGTCTTCAGCCCGGCTTGCTTGAATCCAGTGGTGTGGAGTGCATGGGACTCACGTCTGAGCATACCCATCCCACTCGGGGTGACAAATGCAAAAACCACAGGTGATGGACAGAATGCAGAGCAATGTCATACATTCACACCAGTACAGAGATCTGGGCCTAAATCCTTCGTTTTTTTGCACTCCACACCACCCCAGTTTAGACATGGCCATATGCAAATCAGTCTGACCCTGTGCCTCATGGGAACAGTCCAGCCCGAACTGCCAAGCCATGCCTTCCCTGGACCGGAAACAAGCTTCTGAGGACCGGTTTCTGGCATTCCAGCCATCTTCAGCCCGGCTTGCTTGAATCCAGTGGGGTGGAGTGCAGGGGACTCACGTCTGAGCATACCCATCCCACTCGGGGTGACAAATGCAAAAACCACAGGTGATGGACAGAATGCAAAACAATGTCATACATTCACCCCAGTACAGAGATCTGGGCCTAAATCCATCGTTTTTTTGCACTCCACACCACCGCAGTTCAGACATGGCCATATGCAAATCAGTCTGACCCTGTGCCTCATGGGAACAGTCCAGCCCTAACTGCCAAGCCATGCCTTCCCTTGACCGGAAACAAGCTTCCGAGGACCGGTTTCTGGCATTCCAGCCGTCTTCAGCCCGGCTTGCTTGAATCCAGTGGTGTGGAGTGCATGGGACTCACGTCTGAGCATACCCATCCCACTCGGGGTGACAAATGCAAAAACCACAGGTGATGGACAGAATGCAGAACAATGTCATACATTCACACCAGTACAGAGATCTGGGCCTAAATCCTTCGTTTTTTTGCACTCCACACCACCCCAGTTTAGACATGGCCATATGAAAATCAGTCTGACCCTGTGCCTCATGGGAACAGTCCAGCCCGAACTGCCAAGCCATGCCTTCCCTGGACCGGAAACAAGCTTCTGAGGACCGGTTTCTGGCATTCCAGCCGTCTTCAGCCCGGCTTGCTTGAATCCAGTGGTGTGGAGTGCAGGGGACTCACGTCTGAGCATACCAATCCCACTCGGGGTGACAAATGCAAAAACCACAGGTGATGGACAGAATGCAAAACAATGTCATACATTCACCCCAGTACAGAGATCTGGGCCTAAATCCATCGTTTTTTTGCACTCCACACCACCCCAGTTCAGACATGGCCATATGCAAATCAGTCTGACCCTGTGCCTCATGGGAACAGTCCAGCTCGAACTGCCAAGCCATGCCTTCCCTGGACCGGAAACAAGCTTCCGAGGACCGGTTTCTGGCATTCCAGCCGTCTTCAGCCCGGCTTGCTTGAATCCAGTGGTGTGGAGTGCATGGGACTCACGTCTGAGCATACCCATCCCACTCGGGGTGACAAATGCAAAAACCACAGGTGATGGACAGAATGCAGAACAATGTCATACATTCACACCAGTACAGAGATCTGGGCCTAAATCCTTCGTTTTTTTGCACTCCACACCACCCCAGTTTAGACATGGCCATATGAAAATCAGTCTGACCCTGTGCCTCATGGGAACAGTCCAGCCCGAACTGCCAAGCCATGCCTTCCCTGGACCGGAAACAAGCTTCTGAGGACCGGTTTCTGGCATTCCAGCCGTCTTCAGCCCGGCTTGCTTGAATCCAGTGGTGTGGAGTGCAGGGGACTCACGTCTGAGCATACCAATCCCACTCGGGGTGACAAATGCAAAAACCACAGGTGATGGACAGAATGCAAAACAATGTCATACATTCACCCCAGTACAGAGATCTGGGCCTAAATCCATCGTTTTTTTGCACTCCACACCACCCCAGTTTAGACATGGCCATATGAAAATCAGTCTGACCCTGTGCCTCATGGGAACAGTCCAGCCCGAACTGCCAAGCCATGCCTTCCCTGGACCGGAAACAAGCTTCTGAGGACCGGTTTCTGGCATTCCAGCCGTCTTCAGCCCGGCTTGCTTGAATCCAGTGGTGTGGAGTGCAGGGGACTCACGTCTGAGCATACCAATCCCACTCGGGGTGACAAATGCAAAAACCACAGGTGATGGACAGAATGCAAAACAATGTCATACATTCACCCCAGTACAGAGATCTGGGCCTAAATCCATCGTTTTTTTGCACTCCACACCACCCCAGTTCAGACATGGCCATATGCAAATCAGTCTGACCCTGTGCCTCATGGGAACAGTCCAGCTCGAACTGCCAAGCCATGCCTTCCCTGGACCGGAAACAAGCTTCCGAGGACCGGTTTCTGGCATTCCAGCCGTCTTCAGCCCGGCTTGCTTGAATCCAGTGGTGTGGAGTGCATGGGACTCACGTCTGGGCATACCCATCCCACTCGGGGTGACAAATGCAAAAACCACAGGTGATGGACAGAATGCAGAACAATGTCATACATTCACACCAGTACAGAGATCTGGGCCTAAATCCTTTGTTTTTTTGCACTCCACACCACCCCAGTTTAGACATGGCCATATGAAAATCAGTCTGACCCTGTGCCTCATGGGAACAGTCCAGCCCGAACTGCCAAGCCATGCCTTCCCTGGACCGGAAACAAGCTTCTGAGGACCGGTTTCTGGCATTCCAGCCGTCTTCAGCCCGGCTTGCTTGAATCCAGTGGTGTGGAGTGCAGGGGACTCACGTCTGAGCATACCAATCCCACTCGGGGTGACAAATGCAAAAACCACAGGTGATGGACAGAATGCAAAACAATGTCATACATTCACCCCAGTACAGAGATCTGGGCCTAAATCCATCGTTTTTTTGCACTCCACACCACCCCAGTTCAGACATGGCCATATGCAAATCAGTCTGACCCTGTGCCTCATGGGAACAGTCCAGCTCGAACTGCCAAGCCATGCCTTCCCTGGACCGGAAACAAGCTTCCGAGGACCGGTTTCTGGCATTCCAGCCGTCTTCAGCCCGGCTTGCTTGAATCCAGTGGTGTGGAGTGCATGGGACTCACGTCTGAGCATACCCATCCCACTCGGGGTGACAAATGCAAAAACCACAGGTGATGGACAGAATGCAGAACAATGTCATACATTCACACCAGTACAGAGATCTGGGCCTAAATCCTTCGTTTTTTTGCACTCCACACCACCCCAGTTTAGACATGGCCATATGAAAATCAGTCTGACCCTGTGCCTCATGGGAACAGTCCAGCCCGAACTGCCAAGCCATGCCTTCCCTGGACCGGAAACAAGCTTCTGAGGACCGGTTTCTGGCATTCCAGCCGTCTTCAGCCCGGCTTGCTTGAATCCAGTGGTGTGGAGTGCAGGGGACTCACGTCTGAGCATACCAATCCCACTCGGGGTGACAAATGCAAAAACCACAGGTGATGGACAGAATGCAAAACAATGTCATACATTCACCCCAGTACAGAGATCTGGGCCTAAATCCATCGTTTTTTTGCACTCCACACCACCCCAGTTCAGACATGGCCATATGCAAATCAGTCTGACCCTGTGCCTCATGGGAACAGTCCAGCTCGAACTGCCAAGCCATGCCTTCCCTGGACCGGAAACAAGCTTCCGAGGACCGGTTTCTGGCATTCCAGCCGTCTTCAGCCCGGCTTGCTTGAATCCAGTGGTGTGGAGTGCATGGGACTCACGTCTGAGCATACCCATCCCACTCGGGGTGACGAATGTAAAAACCACAGATGATGGACAGAATGCAAAACAATGTCATACATTCACCCCAGTACAGAGATCAGGGCCTAAATCCATCGTTTCTTTGCACTCCACATCACCCCAGTTCAGACATGGCCATATGCAAATCAGTCTGACCCTGTGCCTCATGGGAACAGTCCAGCTCGAAATGCCGAGCCATGACTTCCCTTGACCGGAAACAAGCTTCCGAGGACCGGATTCTGGCATTCCAGCCGTCTTCAGCCCGGCTTGCTTGAATCCAGTGGTGTGGAGTGCATGGGACTCACGTCTGAGCATACCCATCCCACTCGGGGTGACAAATGCAAAACCACAGGTGATGGACAGAATGCAGAACAATGTCATACATTCACCCCAGTACAGAGATCTGGGCCTAAATCCATCGTTTTTTTGCACTCCACACCACCCCAGTTCAGACATGGCCATATGCAAATCAGTCTGACCCTGTGCCTCATGGGAACAGTCCAGCCCGAACTGCCAAGCCATGCATTCCCTGGACCGAAAACAAGCTTCTGAGGACCGGTTTCTGGCATTCCAGCCGTCTTCAGCCCGGCTTGCTTGAATCCAGTGGTGTGGGGTGCATGGGACTCACGTCTGAGCATACCCATCCCACTCGGGGTGACAAATGCAAAAACCACAGGTGATTGACAGAACGCAGAACAATGTCATACGTTCACCCCAGTACAGAGATCTGGGCCTAAATCCATCGTTTTTTTGCACTCCACCCCACCCCTGTTCAGACATGGCCATATGCAAATCAGTCAGACCCTGTGCCTCATGGGAACAGTCGAGCCCGAACTGCCATGCCATGCCTTCCCTGGACCGGAAACAAGCTACCGAGGACTGGTTTCTGGCATTCCAGCCGTCTTCAGCCCGGCTTGCTTGAATCCAGTGGTGTGGAGTGCATGGGACTCACGTCTGAGCATACCCATCCCACTCGGGGTGACAAATGCAAAAACCACAGGTGATAGGCAGAATGCAGAGCAATGTCATACATTCACCGCAGTACAGAGATCTGGGCCTAAATCCATTGATTTTTTGCACTCCACACCACCCCAGTTCAGACATGGCCATATGCAAATCAGTCTGACCCTGTGCCTCATGGGAACAGTCCAGCTCGAACTGCCAAGCCATGCCTTCCCTGGACCGGAAACAAGCTTCCGAGGACCGGTTTCTGGCATTCCAGCCGTCTTCAGCCCGGCTTGCTTGAATCCAGTGGTGTGGAGTGCATGGGACTCACGTCTGAGCATACCCATCCCACTCGGGGTGACGAATGTAAAAACCACAGATGATGGACAGAATGCAAAACAATGTCATACGTTCACCCCAGTACAGAGATCAGGGCCTAAATCCATCGTTTCTTTGCACTCCCCACCACCCCAGTTCAGACATGGCCATATGCAAATCAGTCTGACCCTGTGCCTCATGGGAACAGTCCAGCCCGAACTGCCAAGCCATGCTTTCCTTGGACCGGAAACAAGCTTCCGAGGACCGGTTTCTGGCATTCCAACCGTCTTCCGCCCGGCTTGTTTCAATCCAGTGGTGTGGAGTGCATGAGACTCACGTCTGAGCATACCCATCCCACTCGGGGTGACAAATGCAAAAACCACAGGTGATGGACAGAATGCAGAACAATGTCATACATTCACCCCAGTACAGAGATCTGGGCCTAATTCCATCATTTTTTTGCACTCCACACCACCCCAGTTCAGACATGGCCATATGCAAATCAGTCTGACCCTTGCATTTGTCACCCCGAGTGAGACGGGTATGCTCAGACGTGAGTCCCGTGCTCTCCATGCCACTGGAATCTAGCTATCCTGGCTGATGAGGGCTGAAAGCTCGAAACCGGTCCTTGGATGCTTGTTTCCAGTCCAGGGAGGACCTTGCTTGGCAGTTCGGGCTGGACTGTTCCCATGGGGCACAGGGTCAAGACTGATTTGCATATTCCTGGGTTCAAACTGGAATGGCATGGTGAGCAAAAAAACAATGGATTTAGGCCCAGATCTCTGTACTGGGGTGAATGTATGACATTGTTCTGCATTCTGCCCATCACCTGTTGTTTTTTGCATTTGTCACCACGAGTGAGACGGGAATGCTCAGAAGTGAGTCCTGTGCTCTCCATGCCACTGGATTCAAGCTATCCAGGCTGATGAGGGCTGAAAGCCCGAAACCTGTCCTTAGATGCTTGTTTCCAGTCCAGGGAGGACCTGGCTTGGCAGTTCGGGCTGGACTGTTCCCATGGGGCACAGGGTCAAGACTGATTTGCATATGGCTGGGTTCAAACTGGAATGGCATGGTGAGCAAAAAAACGATGGATTTAGGCCCAGGTCTCTGTACTGGGGTGAATGTATGACATTGTTCTGCATTCTGCCCATCACCTGTTTTTTTTTGCATTTGTCACCCCGAGTGAGACCGGTATGCTCAGACGTGAGTCCCGTGCTCTCCATGCCACTGGAATCAAGCTATCCAGGCTGATGAGGGCTGAAAGTCAGAAAATGGTCCTTGGATGCTTGTTTCCAGTCCAGTGAGGACCTGGCTTGGTAGTTCGGGCTGGACTGTTCTCATGGGGCACAGGGTCAAGACTGATTTGCATATGGCTGGGTTCAAACTGGAATGGCATGGTGAGCAAAAAAACGATGGATTTCGGCCCAGATCTCTGTACTTGGGTGAATGTATGACATTGTTCTGCATTCTGCCCATCACCTTTTGTTTTTTGCATTTGTCACCCCGAGTGAGACGGGTATGCTCAGACGTGAGTCCCGTGCTCTCCATGCCCCTGGAATTAAGCTATCCAGGCTGATGAGGGCTGAAAACCCGAAACCGGTCCTTGGATGCTTGTTTTTAGTCCAGGGAGGACCTGGCTTGGCAGTTCGGGCTGGACTATTCCCATGGGGCACAGGGTCAAGACTGATTTGCCTATGGCTGCGTTCCAACTGGAATGGCATGGTGAGCAAAAAAACGATGGATTTAGGCCCAGATCTCTGTACTGGGGTGAATGTATGACATTGTTCTGCATTCTGCCCATCACCTGTTGTTGTTTGCACCTGGACAGGAACAGGCATGTTCCCTCCCCTCCCGTAAGCCAATCACAACGGTGCAATTGCAGCGTTTTGATTGGTACAGAGTCGAGGACAGTTCCCAGCCGGGCACCTATAGGGAGCCCATTTTCTCTATGTAGGCTGCAGGCAGCCTACATAGAGAAAATGTAGAGTGCGCATGACTGCCTTGGTCGGCCTCAGAGGGTGGACCAAACAGTCAGGGTACTCAGAGTGGTGCAAGCCACTCCTCCCCGACCCGCCCACCCTCCTGCCCCCAACCAGGCATATCCTCCCGCCCGCCCCCAACCAGGCATACCCCTGCCTTCTGCTTTCTTGTAACGCAAGAAGCAGAAAATAAAATGGTATTTAAAATACCATTTTATTTTCTGCTTCTCGCACTGCTAGAAAGCAGAGAGGCGGCACTCCTCCACCCTATTGGAGGAGCCCCCCCTGCCCTCTTGGCTTTAACAACATTATCCACAGAAACATTATTTGATCCTGTCAGAGCTCACCCTTGGTCGCAGAGGCTAGCTGGCATGTGCGACAGCGGCTGCCAATCTAAAGTGGAGGGGTGGCAGGGAGGGGCGGCGTTAGGGGAATAATAATAAAAACAAGCATTTGCAATGCAATAGGTCTCACATCTGCGAGATTTTGAAATATTGGCATTGTAATTTACAATGCTTTTTATTTATGTGTTTTTAAAACCTGCAAGAAGTGCTTGAACAGACACTTTGTACTTATAGTCCTTGCTTACGAGATGCATGGCCGGCAATAAAAAGGCAAGGTTACTGCATGCCTTGAGTAAGCAACAACTATAAGTACATCATCTGCTGCTTAATCTGATGATTTAACTAATATATTGTTTGTAGCTTAAACAGATCAAAAGTTACCCAAAAATGTGACGTTTGTTGCTGCAAAGTGGATATCCCATTTACAAAGGTTGACTGGTCACCTTTCTTACTGCTGCATTTGTATGTTACACTTGTACTAATCAGGCACATTTTTTGAAGAGACTGTTAGTATGTGTTATAAGGTCAAAATAATAAAGTCCAAAACAAAAGAGGAAGCATAGAGGCGCTGATAGAATCACCCTCCTAGCAGTATTATATAAACAATGAGATTCTATCAATGTGAAGTGGTGATAATTTTTAGGTGTTTTTACTTTTGGGTCTAGTGAGATACTAGGCTTTCTCTTAGGTCTAGAAAGACAAGAGCACTATGTGCTTTTTAAAATACCCCTCGCACACTAAAAAGTCCTTTAGTGTCATGCTTCATCATAGGGGTCTTCCCGTCCCTATAACGGGGCGGGGCGTGCTACGACCAAATGGACTACGCGGGAGCACTTATGTCGTGACAGAGGCTATGTGTAGGTGTAGGGGTGTCAGTGAAGTGTAGGGACCTAACAAGTGAGTGCAAAAATACAAAAGGTTAAACATTCCCTGGCTAGTAGAAAAAATACATTTTATTCACTTCTCTAGCTGGGAACATTAAGAAGGGGATTTTGAGGTAGAGCAATAGCTTGCTACCAAGTCAATGACTTCACATTGATAGCATCTCATTGTTTATACAAAATAATAAAGTATCAGAAATTATATCTTACTATGCTGCAGCCTTTTTTTCTATATAATTTAGTCAACACTGCAGCATAATTTTGTCATCCATTGTTGCATAATTCTAGTGGCCCCAAAGCAGGCAGCACGTGTTAACGGTGCTTGTGCATGAAGCAGAGAGACTGTGAAGTTTGTGAACTTGGGGGCAGATTTACAAAGAAAGTGACTCAGTGCATGCTGCAAGCCATTTGGCTTGCCCGCACTGAGTCACTTTCAAAGCACAGGGGATGGAACATATTTAAAACAATATGTTGCAGCTCTGTGCTTTCCCCTGCGATGGTGCACAAACTGCTGCCATTCGCCGGCGCAGGCACCCTTGCATCATGGTGCAAGGATGCCTGCGTCGTGGGGAGATTGTTTATGTGCAGGAAGGGTTCCCTTCCTGCACATAAACAATCAAAATGGCGTTTTTCAACTTCTATGTGTGCTGCATTAGCACACATAGAACTTGCAAAACGGCATTGTGCTATTGATTGTTTATGTGCAAGAAGGGACACCTTCCTGTACATAAACAATCACCAGAGGTGATTTTCTCATTCTATGTGTGCTGCAAAATGCAGCATGCATAGAAAGAGGAAGAAATAGGAGAAATAATATTTTTTTCCTTGTTGTGCCTCCCTATGCCTCCCTTGAGGAGGAGTAGCATTCAGGTGCATTTCTTGTAAATCTGGAAATGTGTCTGGTTCCATGGGTGTTGCATGGGAACACCCACAGCTACACCCATGGAACGCCCATTTCACGCAAAGTGCTGCGTGCAAAGGGGCTATATTTACAAGGACAGGAAAATTTAAGCAGGGTGGCTTTTCCTATCCTTGTAAATATGTGGCAGTAAAATGCGCCACTGGTGCGTCACAAAAAGTGTTGCACCAGTGGCGCAAGGGCCTTGTAATTCTGCCCCTTAATTTAGTGTGTGTGCTAATCCTGAATTACTGATCCCTGGTGAGTTGCAGCTACTACTGCTGGAACAAGGCCCTGAAGGTACCAATGGGTGAGACAGACTGGCCTCAAGGGTCCTATTACCTCAGAGATAGAGTCACTGTCGCTATAGGGTGTGCTGCTTCATAGGCCTGCTTGTAAGAGTGTAGGTGAACTACAGTATGGATAGAGGTAGACAAGCTTTCAAGGTTAACCCACACTTGCCACCACTGGAGTTCACCTGATGGTGCTAAGACACCACAGCTTTTAAGGTCTAGGAGGCCTTCTAAGGACCAGCATGGGAATGTGTTCCCTCAGGAGAGTGGTCTGGTGAACTGGTCGTAAAGGCTGAACCTGGTTACCCAGTTCAAAAAACTGCAGCTCTGGCCATAGCACCACATCCTCTACCCCCCTAAACACCATACTGCCCCACTGAGAGAAACTCGCACTGCCATCAACTACAACCCATTTGTGCCCTGCTATAAACACCTGGATGTGACTCAAATCAAATTACGTACAATTATAATATGGTGCCTGAAAAAAAAAGTAATAACATCCTGGAAAAGCGAACACTCACAGGGAATGCAAGATTCGGTAAAGTGTGGAAAATGTAAGCAGAAACAGCATGGTTACCTTAACGCTTTTACACTAATTATTCAGCAATAGGTGAGTGCTTTTGATTGAAAAGTTAACAACGTGGCTACAAGGCCTGAAAGGGTTCTGTTTCAATGTCCATTGCTTATATCCTTACAAAATTGGCAGTATGGTTTAAGATGACCACAGCCGCAAACACAAAGCAGCTGTACACAATTCGTTTTCCAATCCACCCATCACATTTTGTTTTCCAATCCACGCATCAAGAAGTCAGTACCTCCAGGAATTGTGTACTTTCCCACCCAGGGAAAACAATGCTGTTCAAAGAAAGAAGAGAAAGCAAAAGTAGCACTTCATTTGTGGTTCCGTGATTCTGAATTGGGTTCGATAGTTCCGAAACCCGATTTATAAAGATTGTCGGAAATGGACGATCTTGGTGTCAGCAGACCGCAAATGACGAGTCTAACGTGTCTGAGTGTTTTTGTATGAATCGATATAGGAGAACACTCTGTATTTGAGGATTTAGTTTGAACCCTCGGGTTCCATTTTGTAATGTGGCAGCCATCTTGTATGGTTGCCCTAACATAGGCCCTATGATTGTGGCCTAACGAGTCCTTGACACGTACGCCTTAGCTGACTTCTGGTTGACCTGGCCGAACTGACTCCTCGCCTGGGGCGAATCCTGTTGAGCCAGTTCCTTGTTCAGCAGCTGCACTGATAAAGATCAAAGAACAGGACATGGTCCGATTTTATGGCCCACCGTTCCCACTCCTCTATCTCCTTTCCATCTGTTTCTGCCTTTCCTTTACGACATGTTCATCGATCTGGGTTGAAAGTTTTATGATGGGTTTGTCCGGCCTGATCGAACAGGAAACTAGCATATGTGCGATCGTTTTGGTGGGCTGGACAACGGAAAGTGGGATTAACTTTGACTGTCGTGATTCGCTAATTTTTGAAATGCTACTTGCTCATTGGTTAGTTTTGCATGCACCGAATGTAAATTGTGATGTTGCCAGAAGCGTAATTTTCGGCATAAAAGACTGAGTTTTGTTCATTGAGATGGTGCAGTCTCTGTCGAACTACCCGTGTGTACTTGGTAGACCTCTGTCCCTGGTTGCAACCATTAAACTTTGGTCTTTGACGTCATCGAGAAGTTTCCCGTGTCTCTGTTTACCAAGACAGGGGAATCCGGGGTCTTTGGGTGTTGCCCTGACACCACTGGGTTTTTTGTAATAGTATCGGTTCTGAGAAAACCCAGTACCTCATTTGGCGCCCAACGTGGGGCGACTTCAGCGGTACCGGTCCAAGCCAGAGGTTCGTGAGGCGCTTCGTGTGAAAATTCCGGAGGTTGGCCAGCCACTTCAGTGACCCCTGTATGTCGACGTGGTTCCGAAGGTCTTTGCTGCGAGGTTTCCCGCGTCCCGACGGCTACAAAGGACTGCTGCCCTGACTGTCGCCCTGTTTTGGATCCTTAGATGTTTGTAGAGCGAGACAATTGACGGGTCTTCTGGTGACGTCATCGACAACTCAGTTAAGTATAAAGGGAGCGTCTCCTAGTTCTTAGTTTGTTTTGTATCCTTTAGTGGATAGCTTTGATTTGGTACCTGCAGGCCCCAAAGCCAAGGGATTCGTGTATTCACGAGTTTATCGATTTCAGGCTACCCTTGTTGTTTGAAGCTAGACTAGTGAGCAAGATGCCTGGTTTTAGCAGTCTTAGGAATTTGTTTAGTTGTGGTACTATGAGGGATTCCCGGTTAGAGGATTCGTGTCCGGTTCCTCCGATCGGAACTCCTACATACGAGTTGTACGTGAAGCATGGAGTAGGTCCTATTAGCTATAATGAGATTTGGGTAAAATACACGAAGGATGACGGTGTCCTACAGTGGCCCCGTTATGGTAGTTTTGAGACAGAAGTTTTAGATAATCTTGAAGTGAAGTTGTTTAAGAAGAAAGCCCGGCCGGCAATGTTTGACTCTTTCCGCATGTGGCGCAAGGAAGCCAAACAGAAAGAAATTAATTTAGCGAAGAAGAATAGAAAGGGTATGTCAATGGTGCAAGCTGCCGTTGCATACAGAGATAGCGAAGACGAGAAAGACAGTGAGAAGATGCTTAGAGTGAGGAAGTTAGCGGTAGACAGATGCTACCCAGTTTTGCCAGCTAAAGAGCAGAAGGACGAAAAGGATCTTGTGAAAGACCCTTTGATGTCGCATTTGCTAAATTCACCGCCACCTTATGTGCAAAATGCTACGGCACCACCACAGCCTATTGTGGTCGTGCAAGCTCCTGTTGCTTTGCCTCCTGTTATTCCTCCACAGCCAACTTATTCGTTGGTTGTTGTTCCTTATGCGCAGCCTTCTCAAGGGTTGCCCACTTTGCCTCTTCCTGCTACTACTGTTTCTATGCCTGTTCCGACTATGGATCCTACTACTACTACTGTTTCGTCTCCTCTTGTCCTTCCGACTGTTCCTTCTCCTAGACAGCGGATGACCGCTGCCTTTTCTAATTTTCTAACTCCTATTTTGGGACAAATGGGTATGTCTCCTGTGAGTGAGCGTAGACAATTGCGTAGCCAACTGCCCGATACGGATGACACGTAGATGGGTGACGTATAGGTCCCAGTATGATCTAGAAGGTATTATGGATGTTTTCCGACAATGGGAAGCACCAAAGCAGCGTTATGTTTTTGAGCTTATGTGTGCATTCCTCCATGAACAATGGATGAACGAGTTGGGTAGAGTTCCTGTCGAATTGTCACGATTGCGTTCGGAGTTTTCCAAAGGAACGATTGTGAGTCTACCTGATGTTGAGAAAGCGGTATCAACGTTACTGTTGCTCCGTAGCAATATTCCTACTGAACAGTTGTTTGAGCCAGATTCGTCGGTTAGGAGACATGCGCGTCAATATCCGATGCGAGAGGTTCCTCCAGTATGGAGACCTGCTGATGCGACTGCTGTTCCGCCGGTTCAAGCACACTTTCAGCGTGTGTGGGTTCATGTACCATGGAAGCGTGCAGAAGTTCTAGCGCTTAAGTAGACTTTACCAGATCCGCGGAAGAATCCGCAGGATATTATAAAGAACTTGCGCAAACTGTGAGTTTGTGCGTCATGAATTTGGCGGACATAGATATGCTTTTTGGGAATGTTGTTCCACAGTCCATCTGGAATGTCATTCGACATACAGATCATGATAATGAATTGGGCGATTCGTGGGTGAATCTCGGTGCAGCAAACGATAGACAAGTTGGAGGTGCTAAGCCTGAAGATGTTATTACTGAACTTCCTGGTAGGATTATTACTCTCATGAAGACTTTAATGCCTGAAGTCCGTGTTAATTGGGACAAATTGTCAGCCTGTAAGCAGAAGAAAGAAGAGTCTGTTTCAGACTTTTTCTCGCGTTTCGAGGAAACGTTTGTTGATCATAGTGGTCAGGATATGGCCACCGAAGGTGGCCAGAGATTTTTTGTTGATAAATTCGTGCACAATCTTCTTCCTGAGTTGTGTGCCAAGTTGAAGGATTCCGAGAGTTCATGGCCTGTTTCTACTTAGGCGCAGATTTTTGCTACGGCTCAGTACTATGAGAATAGGCGTAAGGATGAGTTAGAGAGAGCGGATAAGAAGACTAAGGAATTGAAGACTAAGGTTCTTCTCCAACAAGCTTATCCCCCTCGTGTTAGTAATCAGCGTGACTATCAGCAGCCTCAACAGTATTGGAGGAACTCGCAAAGAGACGAGACTCCTCAACAATCGCGTGTTCAATATGGGCCTAATCAGTGTGCATATTGTAGAGAAGAAGGCCATTATAAGAATAGTTGTCCGGTTTTGTTGCAACGTGCTAATAATGCTCCTGGTGTTAGAGGTAAAGGTGCCCAACAAGTGCCTAGAGGTAGAGGTCGCGGACAGAACGAGCGCCCTTTGCCTCCGCAGAATTCAATGAACAGTTTTGATCAACAGCAGAATTCTTAGGGTAGGTCTACACAGTACTACGTAGATGATTACTATCTTGAAGGCGATGGAGAGCGAGGTAATGATTGTTAGGACAGCCATGGACAAAGGGAGGGAGTTGTTACAGTTCCGGTAGATCAGAGTGGACCTTACGTGGAAGTGATTGCATCAGGTGTGTCAGAGCCTTTTCTGCTAGACACTGGTGCTACGAAGAGTTCTATCATGCATTCTAAACTCCCTGGCGCACCTTTGTCTGGCTTTAATAACGTTTCTATAGGTTTTTCTGGCGCCCCGTTATGAATCCGATTTCCGTTCCATTGCCTCTTTCTGTTGGTCCTTGTAGATTTGAAGCACCCCTTCTTTTGACTACAGGTTGTAATGAGAACTTACTAGGCCTTGACTTGTTGAAGAGATTATATGCGGCTTTGTACTGTTCTCCGTCAGGAGTACATCTCACCTTAGGTAAGAATGTGATTTCTCCGATATATGTCTTGAAAGATTGTCTTCCACCTGAATTGTCTTCTTTACCAGACTCATTGTGGGCTACGGGTCCGAATGATGTGGGCCTGTTAGATATTCCCCCATATGTTGTGACGTTGAAGGCGAATGCTCAATTACCACGCATTCCGCAATATCGTATTTCAAGTGATGGTGAACGAGCACTTTTAGCGATCATTTATGATCTGATCGACAAGGGCGTTATTGAAGAGACTCGAGGTAATGTGTGCAATAGTCCGGTTTTGCCTGTCCTGAAGAGAACTGATTCTTCACAGCCTCCTGTATATAGGTTTGTTATCGACCTTCGTGAAGTGAACAAGATCGTTGTTCCGCAATTCCCTGTTGTACCCGACATTACTGCGTTACTGACACTGATTCCAGCTTCTGCTACTTGGTTTTCGGTGATTGACTTGAAGAATGCTTTCTTCAGCATCCCGATTGCCATAGAGAGCAGAGACATCTTTGGATTCTCTTTAGGAGGACGAAGTTTCCGCTTTAAGTGCGCTCCTCAAGGTTACTGCGAGAGTCCATCAATTTACAGTCAAGCTTTGAAGACGCAACTTGACTTGTTGGCCTTACCTGACGGTGCGGCCCTTATTCAGTATGTTGACGATTTGTTGGTCGCTGCCGATACTGAAGACATATGTAAGGATGCCACTGTGTCCTTGTTGTCTCATTTGTCTGATTGCCATCACAAAGTTTCTCTTTCCAAACTGCAATTTTGTCGCCAAGAAGTTACCTACTTAGGTCACCTCTTATCGAAGGAGGGAAGGAAACTGACCCCAGAAAGAATACAGACTATTGCGAGAATGAGTGTCCCTACGACACAGAGAGAAGTACGTGCATTTTTGGGTATTACGTCGTACTGTAGACAGTGGATCCCAAATTTTTCTCTTTTAGCGAAACCCTTGATAGCCCTTACAGGTAAGGATACTCCAACTCTGATTCCTTGGACTGAGGAATGTCAAAAAAGCTTCTCTGAATTACGTAATGCGTTGTGTTCGGCTCCTGTGTTGGGAACTCCCGACTACAGCAAGCCTTTCACATTGTATGTCCATGAAAGAGAAGGATGTGCATTGTCGGTTTTGACCCAACAATTTGGCGGGAAGCAACGCCCATGTGCATACTTTTCGTCAACTTTAGATCCTGTGGCCAGAGCGTTGCCGAGTTGCTTGAGAGCAACTGCAGCAGCGGCTGTTTCGATTCGACAATCTGCTGGTTTGGTTATGGATAATACGCTAGTGGTTATGGTTCCACATGCAGTGGATACCATGTTGAATCGGACAAAGACACAGCACTAGACTAGTGCTCGGTTGTCAGGGTATGAGCTTACATTGTTAGCGAGCCACGTGCACATCAAGAGGTGCAATACCCTAAACCCGGCTACATTGTTGCCGATTTCACTTGAGACAGATGATGATAGTGAAGAGCAACACGATTGTTTCTTGAGAACTGAAGAAGAGACGAAAGGGAGGATAGATCTGAGAGATACTCCTCTTCCTGATTGCAATGATGCCTTGTGGGTTGACGGCTCGTGTTTTAAACTACCAAATGGCGATACCACTGCAGCATATGCCGTGACGACTTTGTATACAGTTGTCGAAGCTGCACGTATCCCGTATAATTCTGCTCAAGCGGTGGAATTGATTGCACTTACGAGAGCATGTGTGTTGGCGAAAGGGAAAAGAGTGAATGTGTATACTGACAGCCAGTATGCCTTCGGAGTGGCTCATAGCTTTGGACGATTGTGGCGTGAACGTGGATTTTTAACATCGCATGGGACAAAAATCCAGCATGGGCAACTGGTGAATGAACTTCTTGAATCTCTTACGCTACCTTTGCAAATAGCGATTGTGAAATGTAGTGCCCATAGAAAGATCACGGATGATGTTGGTCGCGGTAATGTGTTTGCGGATGAGGTTGCGAAAGAAACTGCTAGGGATGTGACGAGTCGAATGTATGTTGTGGGACCAGCGAGATGGGTTCCAGAGAAAAGCATGCGCGAAGACACTATTGAGAGCGTGAAGATCATCCAGAGTGAGGCTTCGGAGAAAGAGTTGGATGAATGGAGAGAGAGTAAGGGTAGGTTGGATTCAAATGGTTGTTGGACTGATTTGTCCGAACATCAAAGATGGTTGCTGCCAAACGCGTATGTGCTTCCAGTTGTTACAATGGCACATGGATTGGCACACATCAGTGTGAAAGGGATTTGCAAGTTGTTGGCTCCGGTTTGGCAGAATGCAGGAATACCTAAATGTGCAGAGAATTTGGTTAAAAATTGTATGGTGTGTTTGATGCATAATCCTGGCAAGGGAACTCCAACACCAGCTGGTCATTTTGCTCCTCCTACGTATCCGTTCGAGGCTTTGCAGCTAGATTTTATCCATATGGAAAGATGCAACAACTTAAAGTATGTGTTGGTAGTTGTTTGCTCTTTTTCTAGATGGGTAGAAGCTTATCCCCTGAAGGACAACACTGCTTTGTCCACTGCCAAAGCTCTGATAAAAGAATTCTTCCCTAGGTTTGGATTACCGAGAATCATTTGGAGTGATAATGGAAGTGAGTTTGTGGGTCGAGTGATGAGGAGAGTGTGTGACGGTCTCGGGATTAGGCAGAAATTTCATGCTGCAAATCATCCCCAATCAGCTGGTTTAGTCGAGTGCTATAATGGCACTTTGAAACTAAAGTTGGCCAAAATTCAAGAGAGCACTGGTTTACAATGGCCAGATGCTTTGCCATTGGCACTTTTGTCCACCCGAATGACTGTGCACTCGCGAATGGGTTTGAGTCCGTATGAGGTTGTGTTTGGTCGCCCGGCGAATATTTGGGGCGTACCAAGACCAACGAGATTTAGTGACCTTGAGTACCCTGTTTTGCTTGATTACTTGCGTGAATTGACAACTAAAATGAGTGTTTTACGCCAACAGGTACACAATTCCCTTCCGCAAGCTACAGAAGATCCAGGTCACCCAATCGAACCTGGTTCTTGGATTTTTGTGAGGAACTTCCAACGTACGAAGAACGAACAGCCCTGTTGGACTGGACCCTACCAGGTCCTGTTGTCGACGAGATCTGCGGTGCGAGTTCGTGGGAAGCGCTACTGGATTCACGGCTCCCACACGAAGAAAGCACCCTTACCTTTGCCGTACGACAAGTGGGTTCAGGATGGTCTTGCAGATTCAGAAACTGAGACAGTCCCGAAATTTGTTACGTTCAGTGATGCTCGTTTGATTGGGACTAATTCAGAGTTGGAAAGTGATCGTCTTTTGCAATCATCAATACCTCCTGCTGAGCGGTTGGACACTACCGAGCCTCATCTTTTGTTTACTGATCAAGAACTACCTGGAAGAGACAGATACAATTTGAGATCGAGAACTAAGGACAAATAAAATTAATAAAGTTGATTTTTTTTAATGTTTGCAGGTTAACTCTCCACCAAGGATCTACGTATTTTTGTTTTTCTGAGCTGCCATCCGGTTCTTGCTGCTAGGGTCGCGGTTGCTACCAGTCTTGGGAGTGTAAGTCTGAGACACTAGGTCTTGGGTTCTGTTGGTCCGAGGCAGTCTTCCTGGGTGCAGCAGAGGCACTCTCAAGCAGAATCAACCAATCACCGCGGGCAGCAACTTTAGCTTAGGATGGATTTCTTTGGGTTTGAGAGACCTGTGCAGACACTGACTTTTAGAAAACGAATTTGCAAAATAATGTCGAAGAAATGTTTTTTGATACCGTGCATACTTTTACTACTGAGTTTTGTGATTTTTATAATTGGTTACGTAGCATTTGTTTTTAAAGTGACGTCTAATTCCACTGTGCAACCTACACCTTCACCTACTATTTCTTCTCATTCTTTCCACCCTTTGCCTGAATATGAGGTAGTCAGACGTAAGGAGTTTGCTAATAATTCCTTTATACAGCTTTTGCACCAGCACCAGTTAGTGATTAATACAACTAACTGCTGGATCTGTGGTTTGATGCCTCATACAGCCGATAAAGGAATTCCTTATTTGGCCTTGCCCTTTAGTTTGAATGGTTCGATCCGAGCTTACAGAACCATGTTCATATATGCCCATAGTGTTGACCCCTTACGTTCACCGAGAGATAATCCGAAGAATAGTCCTATAGCTAGAGGCATAGTCGACATGATTCAAGGGACTAATGCAGTAGAGACTATTCCGAAAGACGAGAGGCAACCATATAGTGGTTGGAGCGTAAATGGATATGGAGTAAGTCTGAGTATTAATCAGCATGCGAAAAGTCCTCTACCGAATACCGAATCCATCAAGGGTGCAGGGGGTGTCACTTTGACACCCTCTGGCACCCCCAATACAGGCGTGGGTGCCATGTGGCAGGCATACATGCCCTAAGGGCAGTATGCGTGTCACATGGCATAGGTGTGCATGCACACATGTGCATGCACACCTGGATTCGGTATTTTAACACCCAATTGGATTGGGTGTTAAAATACCGAATCTGAAGGGCCTGTGGGACTGAAAGTAGTCCCACCTACATCCCGAATTTTAAAACTCGGTAAACTTATTGATTCGGTATTTTTCTAATTCGGTAATTTTACCGAATTGGTAAAATACCGAATCGGACAAAAAAAGGACCCCTACATCTCAAAAGGCCAAATACCGGTCGGAAACGGCCGAATTCGGCCGTTTCCGACCGGTATTGGCCACCTACATCGGGCCCTTAGCCATGATATCCTATGGAAGGTGGATATCATGGCTAAGTTTGTGAGCCCCTATCATCAAGCTAACGCCAAACTTCGAGAGATTATCGTTGGTTTTCGAGCGATAATCTCTAATTTGGCTGTTAGCGCAAGGATTTTTATCACTTCTGAGATAAGCGTTGCTAATAGCACGCTATCTCAGTGATAAAAATTCACGCTACCCAGCGATAATTATGCTAGCGCTAAGTGCGCTTAGCGATAATTATCGCTGGGGCTTGATAATATGGCCCCTGAGTCCTTTGCCTTCTCTGCTCTCCCTGTACGTCAAGCTTTATCCATAGGCCTTGGCTATTTCTCTCACCCTGGGACGTGTTTAAAAATAAAACAGTAGGAGAATGTGTAGTAATCCAGGGAAACTTGTATGTTTGAAGAAGGTTTATTGAACAGCACAGCATCCAGTCCTGATACAGCAGCATACAGGTTACAACTGACAAGCAGTATAGAATGCTGTATGAGCAAAGCTCTGTTAAGAATATAGAATGTAAAAGGAAACACAACATGGCACATGCAATTAAAGAGGCAGTATTACAAGTTACCTAACCACTTAACTATACAGAATGTAACAGAATGGTTTCCATTAAATTAAAGAAGTTGGCGCACACCGTGCCCTGCCGATCCTGTCCACTTCGACCACTGTCGTCAATGCTCATGTTGATTCTATTTAAAGAATAATGTTAAAACAGGTGGTATGGAGCCGGTTTCTGCACAATGAAAATAAATATGCGGCGAGCAATCTGCAGACACAAATACAAATTGTACTGGCATGTAGTATGTAACATACAGCAATAAAATATTGTGTTCAGTGAGCTGTGAAGTAGATCCATTCTGCCCTTCCACACCCTTCTCAGACACACACTTGTACTCCTAAACTGCAGGGGCTTGAATGCCACGAGGAGACTAAATGAAACTCACCAGATTACATCTCCTGCTCTGCTCACCTGGCTGCCGGATGTGTTTTATTGCAAACAGAATTGGCTTAACTAATTTCCTGCTGGGGCCAGCTCGGGCTGCATAGTTGTAAACAAACCTATTTAAATGCAGAGCCCGGGGTGGAAGGTTTTTTTTTTGAAGCCAGGGAGATTATTTAAATGCAACCTGCTGTGATGAGGGGCCGGAAAGGAACTGGGGCTTGGTGTGCTAATCATTTGTCTAAGGAAAAATAAATGATCTAATTAGGTGCATGGGCGCATTGTTAAAGTGAATTCAGGGCGCATTGTTAAAGTGGATTCACGGCATGGCATGCGCTTGAGCAACTAAAAAAATGTGCTGAATATGTGCACTGGCGCCATTGCGGGTGGAAGGCACTTTTCGGTGCATTGATCATAGGTAGCTGAGCACTGCAATCCTAACACTAATGCTGCAGCTTGTCCCCATCCAGACTGGTTGGGACAGTTCCCGGGTCCCAGTGGACACAGATCAAGCAATGCCTGAGGAGCTGGAAAAAGTTGCAGCTGCACAATGGGAGTTGCGCGTCCGGTACCAGGAGCGGGGGGTGGAGGGTGAAACATAAGCAGATAACTGCACTAGAAAGGTAAACCACCAACACACAAAGTAATTATAAAATACTGAATTCAAATGTTGAATACAGCAAGCAGAGCCCTGCGGAAAGAAAGGGACATGGCCACCACTGTCAGAGTGAAAGCCCTCATGAGGCGCTGGAAGTAAAACTGAAGCTCTGGGGGCCCGGGTGCTTTAAAAACAAGCAACGAGTGGGAGTCATGGTGGAGGACACAGCAGTTAAAAAGGAAGCAGTAGCACAACTGTGGTATTAAGAGGAGGTGGGAGGAAAAATGCTATATTTGAATATAAGCAGCTAGGGCGCTGAAGCTAAACACAGACAAACAGTAACAGAGCAGGAAACCAAGAAAAAAAATTGTCGCCCAAAGAAGAAATATAGAGCCATTGTGGAATGAGACAGTACTAAGTCCCTGCTCTGTGGGAGGTGCAGAAGAGAGAAAGGAGGGACAAAGAGGCAGGACTGACCACTAGCAAGCAGGGATTTTTGAGTGACACTGACACAGACAAATAAAAAGCTATGTCAAGAAAGGGGATGGACTTTATGCCCACAGACCGGTTACAGCAGTTCTCAAAGAGACAGCTGCGCTGTCTAGCTCGACCTAAAAATAAAAATAGACTTCCATGCGCTGATGCTGCTGGCCACCTCAGTCATTTGTGGTAGAGTCGGTGAGAAATTAGGCTTATCAGAGGGTAGTGCTAAGCATTTGTTGTACTCACATAGGCAATAAATGAGACACACACTCAAAGAATAAATCCAAGACCAATTTAGAAAAAATATAACACTTATTTTTCATATATGTTTCAAAACCAAGAACTTAATTCAAAGGTAAGTACTGTGTTCAATAGCAATACATACAGGTAAGTAAAGTTTTTAAAGTTGTGTGCTTTTACACACAATGCAATCCTATGGTAGGAAAAGTCAGAAGGTAGGTATAGTTGGTTTTGGGGGTTCATCCTCCAGGGTTCGGAGATGTAGTGGGTGGAGTTGTAGCGGGCCAATATCTAAAGTACTACCAGCAGTTTCTCGGTAACTGCCCGGGTTCCACTGGGAGCAGGGTGCTGGCGTAGTTCGTAATTGGCACGCTATGGAGAATGGGCACCACCCAAAAACATTCTGCAGAGGGGGGCTTGGGGACAAGTCTGAGAGCTCCGAAATAAGGCTTGGGTTGCAAGGGTTTTTGGAGCAAGGGGAAAGAGCTGGTTTGTCGGAACACTGGCCGGGTGGCTCGGGTGCAGAGTGATTAGGTTGCCTGGGCTGGATACCAAAATATGCTACTCCAGGTCAGATATAAACAGCTGGCTAGGGCAAAATCAAGGCAGCTGGGTCACTCATCTCAGTGATGCTTACATCCCTCGATGGCTGCTTCGTCTTGGTGAAATGGGAATCCGGACTGGACTCTCACTGCTGATGTTTGGTGTAGGGCGGCCACTGCCCCGAGGGTTGAGTCTGCATGGCTCCTAGTGATCCTGGTGTCTTCACACTTGGTGGGGAAACAGAGCTGACCTTCCAGAACAAATACCCTTTCCGGGTCTTCTGCAGCATCAGTCGGGCTGGGAAGCTGCAAGGCGGTTGACCGAACTCCGCTTGTCGCTGCCTACAGACTGCAGTTGAGTACCACTTCTATTCCAAGGGAGACTGTAGGCAATTTTCGAAGCTCTATCAGGCTTTGGCAGTTCTCCAGCTCAGAAGATGAATAACTCTGCCCTGATTGTCGAGAGAGGGCTGAGGATGGGTAGAGTTTTGCTCCAAAAGTCCACAGTTCTGCTGCAGTTCTCGCCAGGCAGTGACTCTTCTTCGTGACTCTTCTTTTTACTTCTTCTCTTGATCCATTGACTCTGAGTTCTTGAGTTCAGGGGTGTCACCTACATACTCGATTTAGTGGCCTTTAGAGGAGTGATATGTAGTAATCAATGGGCTACCTACCTTTAGTGTGTCAACACCTTCCATGTGACTACTTCCTGTTGGAAGTGGGCACAGCCCTGACCCTAGAATATTAATTTGGTCTAAAACAAGATGGAGGTATCTGAAAATTGAGGTACACAAGAGCTGCCTTGCTGCCAAAGTGAGAGTAGTACAGGAAGTTGGACATCTACAATATCTGTAGAGGCTTTGAAGCCCATAGGAATCAATGGGCATTACCGATTCGGTATTTACCGAATCGGTAAATACCGAATCCATCAAGGGTGCAGGGGGTGTCACTTTGACACCCTCTGGCACCCCCAATACAGGCGTGGGTGCCATGTGGCAGGCATACATGCCCTAAGGGCAGTATGTCTGTCACATGGCATAGGTGTGCATGCACACATGTGCATGCACACCTGGATTCGGTATTTTAACACCCAATTGGATTGGGTGTTAAAATACCGAATCTGAAGGGCCTGTGGGACTGAAAGTAGTCCCACCTACATCCCGAATTTTAAAACTCGGTAAACTTACCGATTTGGTATTTTTCAAATTCGGTAATTTTACCGAATTGGTAAAATACCGAATCGGACAAAAAAAGGTCCCCTACATCTCAAAAGGCCAAATACCGGTCGGAAACGGCCGAATTCGGCCGTTTCCGACCGGTATTGGCCACCTACATCGGGCCCTTAGCCATGATATCCTATGGAAGGTGGATATCATGGCTAAGTTTGTGAGCCCCTATCATCAAGCTAACGCCAAACTTCGAGAGATTATCGTTGGTTTTCGAGCGATAATCTCTAATTTGGCTGTTAGCGCAAGGATTTTTATCACTTCTGAGATAAGCGTTGCTAATAGCACGCTATCTCAGTGATAAAAATTCACGCTACCCAGCGATAATTATGCTAGCGCTAAGTGCGCTTAGCGATAATTATCGCTGGGGCTTGATAATATGGCCCCTGAGTCCTTTGCCTTCTCTGCTCTCCCCGCACGTCAAGCTTTATCCATAGGCCTTGGCTATTTCTCTCACCCTGGGACGTGTTTAAAAATAAAACAGTAGGAGAATGTGTAGTAATCCAGGGAAACTTGTATGTTTGAAGAAGGTTTATTGAACAGCACAGCATCCAGTCCTGATACAGCAGCATACAGGTTACAACTGACAAGCAGTACAGAATGCTGTATGAGCAAAGCTCTGTTAAGAATATAGAATGTAAAAGGAAACACAACATGGCACATGCAATTAAAGAGGCAGTATTACAAGTTACCTAACCACTTAACTATACAGAATGTAACAGAATGGTTTCCATTAAATTAAAGAAGTTGGCGCACACCGTGCCCTGCCGATCCTGTCCACTTCGACCACTGTCGTCAATGCTGATGTTGATTCTATTTAAAGAATAATGTTAAAACAGGTGGTATGGAGCCGGTTTCTGCACAATGAAAATAAATATGCGGCGAGCAATCTGCAGACACAAATACAAATTGTACTGGCATGTAGTATGTAACATACAGCAATAAAATATTGTGTTCAGTGAGCTGTGAAGTAGATCCATTCTGCCCTTCCACACCCTTCTCAGACACACACTTGTACTCCTAAACTGCAGGGGCTTGAATGCCACGAGGAGACTAAATGAAACTCACCAGATTACATCTCCTGCTCTGCTCACCTGGCTGCCGGATGTGTTTTATTGCAAACAGAATTGGCTTAACTAATTTCCTGCTGGGGCCAGCTCGGGCTGCATAGTTGTAAACAAACCTATTTAAATGCAGAGCCCGGGGTGGAAGGTTTTTTTTTTTGAAGCCAGGGAGATTATTTAAATGCAACCTGCTGTGATGAGGGGCCGGAAAGGAACTGGGGCTTGGTGTGCTAATCATTTGTCTAAGGAAAAATAAATGATCTAATTAGGTGCATGGGCGCATTGTTAAAGTGAATTCAGGGCGCATTGTTAAAGTGGATTCACGGCATGGCATGCGCTTGAGCAACTAAAAAAATGTGCTGAATATGTGCACTGGCGCCATTGCGGGTGGAAGGCACTTTTCGGTGCATTGATCATAGGTAGCTGAGCACTGCAATCCTAACACTAATGCTGCAGCTTGTCCCCATCCAGACTGGTTGGGACAGTTCCCGGGTCCCAGTGGACACAGATCAAGCAATGCCTGAGGAGCTGGAAAAAGTTGCAGCTGCACAATGGGAGTTGCGCGTCCGGTACCAGGAGCGGGGGGTGGAGGGTGAAACATAAGCAGATAACTGCACTAGAAAGGTAAACCACCAACACACAAAGTAATTATAAAATACTGAATTCAAATGTTGAATACAACAAGCAGAGCCCTGCGGAAAGAAAGGGACATGGCCACCACTGTCAGAGTGAAAGCCCTCATGAGGCGCTGGAAGTAAAACTGAAGCTCTGGGGGCCCGGGTGCTTTAAAAACAAGCAACGAGTGGGAGTCATGGTGGAGGACACAGCAGTTAAAAAGGAAGCAGTAACACAACTGTGGTATTAAGAGGAGGTGGGAGGAAAAATGCTATATTTGAATATAAGCAGCTAGGGCGCTGAAGCTAAACACAGACAAACAGTAACAGAGCAGGAAACCAAGAAAAAAAATTGTCGCCCAAAGAATAAATATAGAGCCATTGTGGAATGAGACAGTACTAAGTCCCTGCTCTGTGGGAGGTGCAGAAGAGAGAAAGGAGGGACAAAGAGGCAGGACTGACCACTAGCAAGCAGGGATTTTTGAGTGACACTGACACAGACAAATAAAAAGCTATGTCAAGAAAGGGGATGGACTTTATGCCCACAGACCGGTTACAGCAGTTCTCGAAGAGACAGCTGCGCTGTCTAGCTCGACCTAAAAATAAAAATAGACTTCCATGCGCTGATGCTGCTGGCCACCTCGGTCATTTGTGGTAGAGTCGGTGAGAAATTAGGCTTATCAGAGGGTAGTGCTAAGCATTTGTTGTACTCACATAGGCAATAAATGAGACACACACTCAAAGAATAAATCCAAGACCAATTTAGAAAAAATATAACACTTATTTTTCATATATGTTTCAAAACCAAGAACTTAATTCAAAGGTAAGTACTGTGTTCAATAGCAATACATACAGGTAAGTAAAGTTTTTAAAGTTGTGTGCTTTTACACACAATGCAATCCTATGGTAGGAAAAGTCAGAAGGTAGGTATAGTTGGTTTTGGGGGTTCATCCTCCAGGGTTCGGAGATGTAGTGGGTGGAGTTGTAGCGGGCCAATATCTAAAGTACTACCAGCAGTTTCTCGGTAACTGCCCGGGTTCCACTGGGAGCAGGGTGCTGGCGTAGTTCGTAATTGGCACGCTATGGAGAATGGGCACCACCCAAAAACATTCTGCAGAGGGGGGCTTGGGGACAAGTCTGAGAGCTCCGAAATAAGGCTTGGGTTGCAAGGGTTTTTGGAGCAAGGGGAAAGAGCTGGTTTGTCGGAACACTGGCCGGGTGGCTCGGGTGCAGAGTGGTTAGGTTGCCTGGGCTGGATACCAAAATATGCTACTCCAGGTCAGATATAAACAGCTGGCTAGGGCAAAATCAAGGCAGCTGGGTCACTCATCTCAGTGATGCTTACATCCCTCGATGGCTGCTTCGTCTTGGTGAAATGGGAATCTGGACTGGACTCTCACTGCTGACGTTTGGTGTAGGGCGGCCACTGCCCGAGGGTTGAGTCTGCATGGCTCCTAGTGATCCTGGTGTCTTCACACTTGGTGGGGAAACAGAGCTGACCTTCCAGAACAAATACCCTTTCCGGGTCTTCTGCAGCATCAGTCGGGCTGGGAAGCTGCAAGGCGGTTGACCGAACTCCGCTTGTCGCTGCCTACAGACTGCAGTTGAGTACCACTTCTATTCCAAGGGAGACTGTAGGCAATTTTCGAAGCTCTAGCAGGCTTTGGCAGTTCTCCAGCTCAGAAGATGAATAACTCTGCCCTGATTGTCGAGAGAGGGCTGAGGATGGGTAGAGTTTTGCTCCAAAAGTCCACAGTTCTGCTGCAGTTCTCGCCAGGCAGTGACTCTTCTTCGTGACTCTTCTTTTTACTTCTTCTCTTGATCCATTGACTCTGAGTTCTTGAGTTCAGGGGTGTCACCTACATACTCGATTTAGTGGCCTTTAGAGGAGTGATATGTAGTAATCAATGGGCTACCTACCTTTAGTGTGTCAACACCTTCCATGTGACTACTTCCTGTTGGAAGTGGGCACAGCCCTGACCCTAGAATATTAATTTGGTCTAAAACAAGATGGAGGTATCTGAAAATTGAGGTACACAAGAGCTGCCTTGCTGCCAAAGTGAGAGTAGTACAGGAAGTTGGACATCTACAATATCTGTAGAGGCCTGGGTTGTATAAAAAAGGTGGCAGGGCCTTTAAAGCTTCCCACCCTGGAATGCACATCCTGCTTCGTCTCAGCCCACACCCACTCACCTCCTGTCCTCAGCTGGGACAGGTGTGATCCATATGCCCAATACCTCTGGCCTAGCCTCAACAGCTGAGTGGAGCACCTCTGCTGCATACTATTCTGGTCCCAGCAAAATGCTGACTCACTCAGGCAGGCATCTTAGAGCAACTGCTACATGGTGGTTTAGTTTTCATAAATTTAAGCAGTTGGGAGGATGCTAAAGTACTCCTCAAACAAAAAAAATGCGTAAACTCATCTAATTACAAACACAAAGAGCTAAATATGGATGTAACATTCTTGAACAGCCATAAACAGGTGTGGCCCATGAAGGTAAGAGTGGTGGGGTGGGAGGGCGGGATGAGGGGGAGTTGACAGGTGACAGCGATATAAACTTAAATTTTAAAAAATCAAATCAAGCCCTGGCACACATACAGATAGTGTTTTAAGTTAATAACCTATATCAGATAAACAAGCATGGCTCATATAAGCAGATTTAATGTGTTCTTGTTGTAGCTCCAGCCAAACAAGAACACATTAAATCTGCTTATATGAGCCATGCTTGTTTATCTGATATAAGTTATTAACTTAAAACACTATCTGTATGTGTGCCAGGGCTCGATTTGAATTGTACAGATCATTGGATCTGAATTGTGGGGTGTTGGGTGATTACTTACTCCCTGGGCACCATATATCAAAGCATAATACCAATATATATACCGGTAAAAGTGAGCGCCATTTCCACCCAAGGCACAACCATCCCTATAAAAAAAACACATACCTTGCGCTCACCACATTGCTGAGTCAGTGATGCCGCAGGGCAAAGGTAAGTGGTGAGAGAGCGCAAACTGAATAAAATGTATGAGTGCACCACACCTACCTGTAGTACGCACAAGTCATGAAGAGAAATGCCATGAGTGCGGATATTATATTCACCTATATTCTGAAATGTGTAGTAAATCTAGGGATTTTATATAGAAGTGGAATTAATGTAGAATTTTGTGAAAAAGTAACCTTACTAGGCGTGATTAATCCTGATCCATATTATGTAGCTGCTAAAGAAAGAATGTCAAGCACAGAACGGAATAGGCCTCATGGCCAGAGCTGAAAGAGTTGGGAAAGGGGTCCACACACATCAATATGGATTGCACTAATGTTATTTAGTAGTCATGTTTAATAGGTTTATATTTTATAGATGTGTTTACATAATCATAAAGTAGAGTATTAACATGATATTGATTAATGAAAGGTTTGAAGAGTATAATCGTTATGAGAAATGTTGTAGGCCTGAAATGTTTAAAAGACTCTGATTTACACGTATTAGTTTGTGCCAAGGTTTGAATGTTGCAAACTTTCGTTAGAAGTTTATGAGAATTGGGATCCTAGCTGCCGATGTCTGTCTGCAAGAGAAGGGGGGATCCAATTATAAATGAAATGAATAGAGGTTTGTTCAGGAGCCTGGCGCAGACACGGAGGAGGGTTCAGGAATTTTTTAAGGGGTATCGGCGGGCCGGAGAAGAGTCTGAGAAGCAAGGTCAACTCTAACGCACGAGGCCCAAAAGACGCGCAACATGGAAAAAGCCAGAAGCAACACCACGTGAGGGGCGTCTCACGAGGGGCGTCTCAAATGTTGTTGTACGTTTTGTATTAGGGACAGCACCCCTGGGTGGAGTTAGAGCAGATGCCTGAGGACCCTTTAGAGAGCGGATGGGTAGGCAGAGAGGGGTCATGACTGGAGGAATATAGGTTTTCACCAAGAGACTAAGAGTGGGTGATCTTCTTAGGAAGTCATTCACAGCTGACACCTTTTGATAGGTTGAGATTTTGTTAAGTAGGGATACCATCCAGATCAGGGTAGGGACAGCCTAACCTGTATTTTCCCTCCAGCCCTAAATGACGGAGAGATCACAATACGTGTCTATGCTTGCAGCCCTGTTATTTTTAGAACTGGTACTTGTAGTCTTCTTTGCTCGTCTGAGGGTTTTCAGAGAGCACATGTATGTAGTTGGGCCCGTATATCTTGTGAATCTCATTTTGAGATGCCTGTACTTGCAATTAATCCTGACTTTATAATAAACCTTTGAAAGCTAGAAGTAGTTTGTGGTTCTTCCGAGCGGAGTCCATTATTGATTGAACTAACCTGGTAGGAGATGCACTTTCTTCCCTCAATGACAGGCAACAAAGGTTCAGACGACCAGAACGGGGTTTTAGATCAAGAGTGATAAGGTAGCGATCAAAATCTCGCCCCCAGCAGTTGGTAGCAGAGGATGGTTGCCTTCTTGAGGAAGGTGATCTAGGCCAGGTTAGATTACCCCAAGGCCCCTAGAGATCGATGATCAGAAGATCCGCCCGCCGAAGAAGGTCCGGATGACGTGAGACAGAAAAGCATCAGTATCGGTCGAGAGTGAGTATAAAGGGTCATGCGTGTTAGATTGCGGTGTTTTTGTATTGTATCTATGTTGTAATGTCTGGCGGAGTTGAATGCCTGTAGAGTGACTGTGGAACAGGTTGTGAGCGCACGCAACCGGTGGAAATCTTAAGTTCAAGGAGAGCTTAAGTGGTTCGGGTGTATCGGACATCCAGAGTAATTGTCAACCAGTGTGAAGGGGGTCATGAGGTACCATTGATCGCCCACAGGACCGAGATAGGGGGAACGTAAGAGTGAGTGCATGAGTAACGGACGCTAGTCGGAAGTTACTGTGTGTGTAAGAAACCTATCAGAGGGACGATAGACATTTCGTCAGTTGTGGTGACAATTACAGATAGACTGTAGACGTACAGTCGAGAGAAGTGACCGCTTGGTCGGAAGTAGTCATTTTTTCCGTGGATGAATGGGACGCATGCATGACCGGGAGACGAGCTGAGAAAGGAGGGGTGCTGCTGCGAAGCGGAGACGAGTGACGTCAGAAAGTGCCGCGCTGGGATTGGCCGGCCGGAGCAAGACCGCGCTGCGATAGGCCAGCTAGCAAAGCCGCGCTAGGATTGGTGGATTGTCATCAGGAAGTAAAACAGAGTATTGAGGCTGGAAATTGTGCGTATAAGCATGAAGTGTTTTAAATGGTTAAGAGCGGCTTTTAAAAAAGAGAGGCGGAGATCTTACGAAGGGGAAGAAGCCCCGCCGGAGGGTACGCCGGCTCGTTATATGGCGGCAAATGTTGGGCTGCACACAATATTGTGGATTTCAGAGTGGAGCAAGATTACGGAAGGAAATGAGGAACTGACGTTTCCGAAGTACGGGACGTTCAGACTAGAGGTGCTACACAGATTAAAAGCAGTTATGACCTCAATGAGACCTATGCCTAGACCGACCCAGTTTGAAGCTCTCAATCCCTGGATTAGGGCCGCGCACGAGAAGAACCTGAATAGACGACAAGAAAGGGTGAAACGATCGGTAAGAGCAGTGCAGGAGGCCAAATGGGATGCTAAAAGATGGAGAGTGCATAACATGGAAATAAATAAATTGTACCCAGTGTTAGAAGCGCCCGGAAACAAAAGCCCACTAGAAGAAGATGATGAGACCGAGACAGAGGACAGCCTGATAAATAGGTTACTCACAGATAGGCCACCCCCGTATAACAAGGAGACAGAAGAGGTAGAGCACAGTGAAGGGGGGGGGGGCCAGTGTAGGGGAGTATAGACCCCTTCCCGTTTCCCATTGGGATCCTCCTGCAAAGAAAGAACTGTCACAGCCTAGTCCGTTGCCGCAGGTGGTCGGGAGGTTTGTGGTACAAAGGGTGCCAGAAACGGAGTGTGCCACATCCTACGCACTGCCAGATGCCCTGCAAGTACCTGTTACTATAGGTCCTATAGTATCGATTTATGACCCAGGAAAAACCATGGGGGGAGGAACAGGTACAGAGGGACAGGGAAAACGCAGAGATGGCAAGAAGGAATGATACCATCACTTCCTCAAGTCAGTTGCCCAGACCGAGAGACTGGAGCACCCCAGTGCACACAGCAGTAGATCCGACAGTAGATCAGGGGGGCCCTAGATGGCTGATGGATCTAAGGGGGGCAAGACCGCCATCCTTCCAGGAGTTCAATGAGTACATGAAGAAATGGGACGAGGCAGTAGAGGCTCACAAGAGCATCATAGCTGCGGAAGCTGGAAGGGAAAGCCAGGACAGCAGGACCCGGACTCACTGCGGGGCTGATGAAAGCAGTCCGGAGTGGGACGGGAGGGGTCAGGACAGTAGGGGAGACACCCATCATACCAGGAGTGGAGGTAGACCAGATCTGGAAAGCAGGAGCCCTGAGTGTGGGGGGGTGTCCCGCCCAATACATAGTGAAGGAGACAGGAGAACGCAGGAGTACAGAGACAGCTTTAAGTGTACCCACTGTGTGCCTGACAACGGTGAACAGAATGGGAGTTGCGAGAGGCCTCGCCATAGCCCCTGTGATTACGGACCAGAGTGCAGTCCAGGAAATATGGGGAACCGAGAAGGATCTTACCAGATACTGAGTGACACTAGACAGAGAGAGAATGGTGACCGGAGGGAGAATAGCAGGGAATCCTACCGTGGAGAGAGAAAAGAAAGAGAGAGTGGACAAAATAAGATTGGGGGTAACAGGCCCGTGTTCCATCACCTTCCAAGATCGGATGGCCGAGCATGGGACCTAGAGAGATGGGAGCAAGGGAGAACTCTCCTTAACTCTCCTGAGCCCAAGCGTAGGGCTCGGAGTTGGGATGGTAGAGAGGCCAGTGAACCCCCTTCGAAAGACATACTGCGAGCTGAGATAAAAGCCAAAAGACTCGATGTCGCCAGCTTAAAGTCAGATCTGGATGACATGGTGGATGGTACCTTGCCGTTGGAAAGAATGGAAATGTATGAGCAGGATGAAATACTGATACTGTTCATGGCAAAGGACATCACTCGAAAGGCGAGAACAATCCACGAGAAATTAGTTGAACTAGCAGGCAAATATATGGTAGACTTATCGAGGACCAAAGCATTACAGGGTAACCACAGGCTACATTATACAGATCGAGACTTAGATGAGAGAAGAACAATAGGGTTAAAAACACACATAAGGGAACTGATCACAGGAATAAGGACATGGAGGGCACTAGATAAATGGGAAGAAAGGTGGTCCAAGAAAGGGACCGTCAGGAGAAGCATGCTTGGTATGACACCTGGAGGATTGCAGAGAATAGAGGCATACCCTTTGCGTGAGGTTGCAAACGGGAACTATGTGCATGTGCCATGGAGTAGGGGGGATTTAGCAGCCTTTACTAATTCCTTCCCCAAATTGAGGGAGAACCCAGTCGAGTGGTATAAACAAGTGGAGAGGTTTGTAAAAATCTCCAAGGTCTTATGGATAGATCTAAACACTCTGTTTGACATTGTGGTACCCGGAGATTTGTGGACCGCATGTAAGGTTAGTGCTGAGTGGCCCACAGCTGAACCAGAGAGAGATGCACGGACTAATGGCCCGTCCGAGACAGTCATGGTAAAATATGAGAGAGTGATGACGTGGCTGAAAGACAAGGTGCCAATGCAGGACATAGACTGGGTCAAAATAGATCGAACCAGACAGGAACCCAAAGAAACAGTTCATGAATATTATGAGAGATTGCTGAAAGCGTTTAAACAGTATAGTGGGTTGGACGTAATGGACCCCAAAGACATAGGGCAGTTTGTGTCTAAATTTGTATTGGGTCTGAGACCGGATATTAGTTTGATCATTCAGCAACATTCGATTTGTTGGCAAAGTAAACCGCTGGACGAGATCCTGCGATATGCTAGGTATTGCTGGGATGAGATTGACTCGAAGGCAAAGAAGCTAAAGGAGAAATTAATGGTGGTACAGATGCAGTCAGCTGGTAAGGGTGGGCAACAGCAACAGCAACAGGGAACAGGAACTGGGGGAAAGAAACAGTATAGTCAGAACAAGGGCAATGAGGAGAATACCACCTTTAGACCTAGGGTAGACATAGCCACATTGAAAAAGACGACCCGGTGCCACCAGTGTAACGAGGTGGGGCATTGGAAACGCGAGTGTCCCTACAACGTTGAAATTGAGGAGCAGGAGATAGAGGAGGAAGAGGTCCAAAGTACACCTGCGAGAGGGGTAACGCCATACCAAGGAAAGGTGCTCAAAGGGGGGACCCCTCCTCCACGAGCCCAGTTCCCTCAGCCACCCAGAGTAGGGACCATGGGTAAGACATATAGACAGATGCCTCTGTTTGTAGGAGGAGAAGAATGCTATTACGTTGATCCGCTAACTGGACGGAGAGTGGAAAGAGAAGACTGCACCCTCGGGGCAGCCTTAGAAGTGGACCAAAGGGGACCCTATGTCGAGGCCGAAGTGGCAGGGTGCCCCACGACCTTCCTAGTGGACACAGGAGCCACTCGATCCACGATTAGGTCAGCCGCAGTTCCAGGTCTGCCCATGTCTGGAGAGACCATACAAGTGGTGGGGGTCGCAAACAGGAGAATAACAAGCCCGTTGACCGAACCAGTGCAGGTGAAGATAGGGAAATACAGCGATGAGCATCAGTTTGTGGTTTGCGATTCTAGTCCTGTATGTCTGCTAGGAAGAGACCTTTTGTGCAAATTAAATTGTACAATATACTGCACACCACAGGGAGTGGAGGTATTGACCAATGACGATGATGCTGACTTCAAAGTCGCAAATTCAAGAATATGTGTGGAGCTGTATCCCACTTTGACTGTGGACGAGCTCCCATGGGATCTGAGAGAGACAGTGGCACCAGAAGTGTGGGATTTCACTGGGGAAGAGATTGGACTGGTCAAGGGGGTGGACCCAGTGAAAATCGTAGTGAAACCGCATGCTGAGTTCCCAAGAACACCCCAATATAAATTAACTCCAGAAACGATTGCAGGAATAAAGCCCGTGATCGAGTCTATGATTAAGCAGGGAATACTGAAGGAAATCGTGGGTAGTCCATGTAACTCCCCGATAATGGGTTTGCAGAAACCAAATGGGAAATTCAGAATAGTGCAGGACCTTCGAAAGATTAATAACATAGTCGTTTCATGTTGTCCAGTGGTACCGAATCCATCAGTGATACTGTTTCAGATACCGTTCCAAGCTGAGTGGTTTACTGTGATAGACCTGTGTCAGGCCTTCTTTTCGATCCCTTTGGACGAGGAGAGCCATTTTCTTTTCGCATTTAAGCTGGAAGGTCGCGTCCTAACATGGTGTCGTATCCCCCAGGGGTATACAGAGAGCCCATCGATCTTCAATCAGCTTCTGAAGAAAAATCTTGAAAGTCTAGTGCTGCCCCAGAAGTCAGTTCTGGTCCAGTACATAGACGACCTACTTGTGGCGTCAGAAACAGAGGAGGCTTGCAGGGAGGACTCCATTGCCTTGTTAAATCACCTAGCTGAGAATGGGCACAAGGTGTCCCCGGGAAAATTGCAGTACTGCCTGACAGAGGTGCAGTACTTGGGGCACAGAATTGAGAAAGGCAAGCGAAAAGTGTCCCCAGACAGGATAGAGGCGATCATGAAAATGAATGCGCCCAAAACACAGAGAGAGGTCAGGATGTTTCTAGGGATGGTGGGTTATTGCCGACAGTGGATCGCGAACTTTTCACTGAAAGCAAAACCCTTGCAAAAACTGACGCACAAGGAGGTGAGCGATCCGGTACCATGGGACAAAGACTGTTTGATGGCGTTCCTGCAGCTGAGAGAGGACCTGTGTCGTGCTCCTGCTCTGGGAATGCCTGATTACGATAAACCATTCTTGCTTTATTGTTGTGAGAGAGAGGGTTGTGCGTTGTCTGTGTTGGTCCAAATTCACGGAAATGCCCGTAGACCAGTTGCCTATTTCTCGGCTACTTTAGACCCAGTAGCCGCAGCGTTGCCCGGATGTCTCAAGTCCGTTGCTGCAACAGGTGTCAGTATTGAGCGCTGTGAGAACATCGTAATGGGGCACCCGTTAGAGGTATACGTGCCCCATTCTGTTGAACTGTTGATGACCAGGACCAAAACACAGCATCTGACCAACAGCAGGCTCACGCGCTATGAGCAAGTCATCCTTGCTGCAGAGAACGTGACCCTTAAGAGATGCTCTGTTTTGAACCCTGCTACCTTGATGCCACTCCCAAATGATATCAATGATGATGAATGTACAGACCATGACTGCCTCGATGTGACTGAACTATGCACCAAACCGAGACCTGACATCGTGGATGAGCCACTGACTGACCCCGATGAAATTTTCTTTGTCGATGGCTCATGTGTAAGAGACGAAGTTGGGCAGTTGAGAGCAGCATACGCTGTTTGTACAATTACTGGAATTGTGGAAGCTGGATGCCTGGAAGGAGTACACTCCGCTCAGGTAGCCGAGATTATTGCATTGACGCGTGCCTGCCTGGCAAGCAACCAAATTCGAGTCACCATATACACCGACAGCCAATATGGTTACGGGGTAGTTCACGATTACGGGCAGTTATGGTCTCAAAGAGGTTTCATGACCTCTTCAGGCTCTCCCATTCGCAATGGAGAGTTTGTGCGTTTGCTGTTAGAGGCTTTGCAATGTCCAGGAGGTATCGCAGTTGTAAAATGTACCGCACATACTAGGAACATGGACTTCGTGTCACAAGGCAATAGATATGCCGACGAAGTTGCGAGGTACTGCGCAGAACAAGGGTACTCTTTCACAGAGGTGGAAGTGGGCGGAATAAATGTAAGAACTGAATTAGCCATGATATTGGAAACTGTCGACTCTTGGGATGAGCTGAAATGCATGCAAGAAAACGCATCAGATTTCGAAAAGCAAATGTGGGAAAAGGCAGGATGTGTGGTGGGTGAAGCTCATTTCTGGGTTTCGGCAGATGGGAGGGCAGTGTTACCCAATGAGATGGTGAGCCCAATGGCTAGACAAATCCATGGTCCAGTACACTTAGGTAGAGATGCTATGCTGAGGGTATTCAGACAGACCTGGTATAACCCTAAGTTCAGAGTAGCAGCCGAAGCAGTGTGCCAGCGTTGTGTGACATGCCAGCAGTTGAATGTAGGGAAGAGAACACCAGTTACATTGAGCCACATAGGGAGGTCTGGAGGTCCATTCAACAGGATGCAGTTAGATTTTATTGAACTGCCAAGGTGCAACCGCCTTCGTTATGTTTTGGTGGTTGTTTGCGTATTTTCCAGATGGGTCGAGGCATACCCTACACGTAGGTGTGACACCCTCACAGTAGCCAAGTTACTGCTTAGGGAACTCATCCCAAGGTTCGGGGTGCCGGCCTCTTTGGAATCAGATAGGGGAACGCATTTCAACAGCGAGCTTGTGAAGATGATTTGTGCGGCCCTGAATATAGACCAGAAATTGCACTGTAGTTACCGACCAGAAGCATCAGGAATCGTGGAGCAGATAAATAGTACTATAAAGGCTCGGATTGCAAAGATGTGTTCATCAACGTCCCTGAGTTGGCCTGATGCTCTGCCATTGGTCCTTATGAGCCTCCGTAGTACCCCAGACAGAAGAACGGGACTATCACCGCACGAGGTGTTAATGGGGAGAGCAATGAGGTTGCCGTCTGTACCAACTGCTGCATTGTTAAACATCACAGATGATATGATCCTGGACTATTGTAAGGGGCTGTCTGACGCCATTCATTCTGTGTCCCTTCAGGTGCAGGCTGCCGAGGTTCCGTCGTGCCAGGACCTGTGCCACGACCTGTGCCCTGGTGACTGGGTGCTTGTGCGAAAGCACGTCAGAAGAAGCTGCCTGGATGTTCGTTGGCGTGGGCCCTACCAGATCATCCTGATCACGAACACTGCAGTAAAGGTGGGAGGCCTGCCCAATTAGATCCACGCGTCGCATACGCGGAGGGTTCCGGCACCTCTGGAAGAAACAGCTCCTCTCTCGGATAGAAGTCCAGCTGCGGACCGAGAAGCCATAGAGGGGACCAGCCAAGCTGTAGAGGTGCCAGAAGAAGCAGGGAACGAGTCTGACCAGCCTGAGGACGGTCAGTACAACAGCGAAACGGACGACGCTACTGAAGGCGAAAGTAGCTGGGAGTACGAATCAGACACTGACCAGGCTGAAAGAGAGCGAGAGCAAAGCAGAAGGACAAGGAGTAGAAGGGCAAGACGTGGAGAAGCCAGCTGGCCTCAAAGACGGAGTTCAAGCCTGAGGTCGACTCCAGAGAGAACCCTTCCTCCAATATCCGAAGACTCAGACCTGGAAGAAGGTGCTCAGGGCGCTGAAGCACCAGATCTAAGAAGGTCAAGAAGAGTGCGTGTGCCTAATAGAAGATACGCCACCCCTGAGTGGACATATCTGGCGACAGATGTCTTGGGAACGAGCGACAGGGAGGATCAGAGCGGTGCTGGTGTCCAGCTCTGAACCCATCATCACAGTGGAAGTACAGCTGTTAGTACCCGGAGTCGAAGCAGAAGGGTCACTAACGTTCACACTCCCCAACCCTCCCCGCCTCAGCAAGTTAAAGCACATGTTTTTCACAGAATTGCAATTCCCCGACTTTGGAACAAAGATAACTAGCCATGAAGAGCACGTTCTTCGTTTGGAAATATTGAACTATGCTGTCCAAGCCGCAGGAGCAAACCTTATAGTTGATGCTTAAAGACTTTGTAAATAAGCAAGAAAAAGAAGATTACCTAGCGCCTAGGAAGCAGAGAATCTTAGGGACCTTCCTTTGAGTTGACGGAGAAGGGCTAGGATTGTCTGTGTTAAAGCTTTAAAAGACTTTTGCAAAGGAGGTTGTCAGCTTCCAGTTGTGTGGTTCTAAAGACTGAAGGAGCAAAAAAAGACTGTAAAGGAACGAGAGGAAAAGAACTTGTGTTGAAAGAAAAGAGAGAATCCTACTGTCTGACGAAATGGAAGCCGGCACCCCAAATCGTAGAGCCAAATGTATAATAGGCACACTAATAGTAGGAGTAATACTTCTAATAACTTTAGTAGTTACCGTATCGTATGTTATGGGACATGAGAGTGAGGCAAAGGTAACCGATGAAAAACCTGTAGTGACACCAAAACCCACTGTTGCTGGTAAGGAGGGGGAAAACATACAGGAGAAAGCGTTATTAGCAGCAGAAGCCCGTAGGTTACATGTGGATGAGTCCCAAGGCGACTTTAGGTCAAATGCTTATGCTAAACTTTTGTATGAATACGTGGATGCCATGGAGGTTAAGGACTGCTACGTCTGCATGCAGTTGCCGGCGTCTGTAGATGAAGGCATTAGATATCACCACCTCCCGCTGACATATGGCATTACATGTAGCTTATTGCTTAGTATATTTTATGGGAGAGATAGTTTTGAATACTATTTCTCCAATTACGATTCAGTGTTACCAGAAGTCCCAAATTACAAGCAGATGAACAAATGGGACTACTGGAAGAGTGAAGACAGATTGGCCAAGTTCTTCATTCCTTGGATTACCTTAGATACTTCACATGCCCGCAGAAATAACCTGACATGCAAGGTGTCAGAAGTCGAGAAGAAGTTCATAGGGCAGGTGGATGATCGATACAGAAGACAAAAGATTTTGAAAAAATCAGGACAAGGGAAAACAGATTGGACCGAGGAAGAGAAGACACATAAGAGAAAGGGTAGTAGTGGTCCAATAGCTTTGGATAAAACGCAGAGAGGAAAGTTATGTCTTCACAGAGCCAAAACGTATTATGAAAACGTATACGTAGGAGAGGTCAGTTGTGAACATGCTTTCAATTTAGAATATTATACAAAAGATTTCCTGAAAGGAATGCAAGGGATTCCAAATGTATATTTTGTATGTGGGAGAAATGCCTATGTGAGACTACCTGATAACTGGTATGAATCATGTTACTTGGCAATTATCTTCCCCAAAATATATCATGCCCAAGACTTAGAGATCATCGAGGGCAAGGCTTCAGTGAGGGGGAGAAGAGACCTAGGAGATGCAGAAATGGTAGGAGATGTATTTGGAGCTGTTTTTCCTCTTTTAGGACTGATCCTCAATGATGTCAAAATTAGGCGACTGGCAACAGTCGTAGACAGATTGTCTGCCAGCACTGCTAGGTCTTTAATGCTGGTGGAAGGAGAGATGCAATCGATAAGGGCCATGGTGCTTCAGAACCGTCTTGCATTAGACGTCCTGCTAGCAAAAGAGGGCGGAGTCTGTAAGGCTTTGAAGGTCCAGGAATGTTGCACTTACATTCCAGACAATTCAAAGCCTCTGGAGAAGGTTATCATGAACATAACCAATATCCACAAGGAGATCGAAGACCTGAGTAGAGAAAATGTGTGGGAAAAAGTGGGCCATGGAATGGGTGAAGTTGGAGGTTGGTTCACTACGTTAAGAAAGAGCTTCGTGTGGTATGTGTTGAAACCTATCATCATAATATTGATCTGTGTGATTATGTTGTGGGGATTGGTGAGGGCATTCAAATGGTATAGAGCACGGAGATTTGAAAGAGCCCAGAGAGAACAGCTACAGAGATTAGCTGCCATACAAGACAATCAGTACAGGAGCCCGAGGGCTCTAGAAACGCAGAAACGAGGTACATTAGCAATCACTTCAGTTTAGATGTTAGTGATGACCCCGAGAGGTCATCAAAGGGTGGAACTGAGAGAGCGCAAACTGAATAAAATGTACGAGTGCACCACACCTACCTGTAGTACGCACAAGTCATGAAGAGAAATGCCATGAGTGCGGATATTATATTCACCTATATTCTGAAATGTGTAGTAAATCTAGGGATTTTATATAGAAGTGGAATTAATGTAGAATTTTGTGAAAAAGTAACCTTACTAGGCGTGATTAATCCTGATCCATATTATGTAGCTGCTAAAGAAAGAATGTCAAGCACAGAACGGAATAGGCCTCATGGCCAGAGCTGAAAGAGTTGGGAAAGGGGTCCACACACATCAATATGGATTGCACTAATGTTATTTAGTAGTCATGTTTAATAGGTTTATATTTTATAGATGTGTTTACATAATCATAAAGTAGAGTATTAACATGATATTGATTAATGAAAGGTTTGAAGAGTATAATCGTTATGAGAAATGTTGTAGGCCTGAAATGTTTAAAAGACTCTGATTTACACGTATTAGTTTGTGCCAAGGTTTGAATGTTGCAAACTTTCGTTAGAAGTTTATGAGAATTGGGATCCTAGCTGCAGATGTCTGTCTGCAAGAGAAGGGGGGATCCAATTCTAAATGAAATTAATAGAGGTTTGTTCAGGAGCCTGGCGCAGACACGGAGGAGGGTTCAGGAATGTTTTAAGGGGTATCGGCGGGCCGGAGAAGAGTCTGAGAAGCAAGGTCAACTCTAACGCACGAGGCCCAAAAGACGCGCAACATGGAAAAAGCCAGAAGCAACACCACGTGAGGGGCGTCTCACGAGGGGCGTCTCAAATGTTGTTGTACGTTTTGTATTAGGGACAGCACCCCTGGGTGGAGTTAGAGCAGATGCCTGAGGACCCTTTAGAGAGCGGATGGGTAGGCAGAGAGGGGTCATGACTGGAGGAATATAGGTTTTCACCAAGAGACTAAGAGTGGGTGATCTTCTTAGGAAGTCATTCACAGCTGACACCTTTTGATAGGTTGAGATTTTGTTAAGTAGGGATACCATCCAGATCAGGGTAGGGACAGCCTAACCTGTATTTTCCCTCCAGCCCTTAATGACGGAGAGATCACAATACGTGTCTATGCTTGCAGCCCTGTTATTTTTAGAACTGGTACTTGTAGTCTTCTTTGCTCGTCTGAGGGTTTTCAGAGAGCACATGTATGTAGTTGGCCCCGTATATCTTGTGAATCTCATTTTGAGATGCCTGTACTTGCAATTAATCCTGACTTTATAATAAACCTTTGAAAGCTAGAAGTAGTTTGTGGTTCTTCCGAGCGGAGTCCATTATTGATTGAACTAACCTGGTAGGAGATGCACTTTCTTCCCTCAATGACAGGCAACAAAGGTTCAGACGACCAGAACGGGGTTTTAGATCAAGAGTGATAAGGTAGCGATCAAAATCTCGCCCCCAGCAGTGGTTTTAGTTTTTCAAAATGTAAGTTTACCTCATCATCGTCTGTCGATACCCCACCGCTTTTACCTTCACGAGCCGCGCCTGGCTATAACATGTGAATGACCTATGATATTTTAATGAGCAAGATCTTTTTAATTGATTGAAAAATGTAAGACTTGAAATGAAGAAGGAAAATATGCTGCAGATTCTTAAGAAGTCAACAAAACCTGCTTACTTTATATTTGAAAAAATAGGAATTATTAGTCATCTGTAAAGTGTTGGCATTTGTGCTCTCATAAACCAGCTACAGACACAGATAATGCATTTTAAGCACTCGGGGGGGGGCTCTCAGATAGCCACCTTGGTGTCACTGAGCACGAATCATTGAGTTCAAACTTATATAACTGTAAAAGCAACGTTTAGTATTTAGAATGGACATCCTTCAAATAAATGTACTCATGGCTTGCCAGTTGTGTCTGGGGCCAGGTTTGAAAGCTGCACCAGTCTCAGGTTTCCAGGCATACTACTGACAACCAAATACCGAAAAGCTGATGGCACAGATGCTTGTAAATAGTAAATGGCAATCGCTCATGGTTGCATTTTACATCGCAATGTTTGGAAGCAGTACACAACCCACAACAGCAGAGCCATTCACAGTCATGTGACCCAGGACACAAGCAGAAAGGCACATCCGACTTTAAAATTAAATTAAAATTAATTTGAGTGTACACAGTATATCTTTATCTTTATAAACTGAAGGTAGCCCTTATTAATTGCAATAAGGAAACCCTTTTTTACTCTATGGGAGAGATAGCCTTACAACAGTGAAAAACAACTTTAGGAGATTTTCACTGTCAGGACATGTAAAATGTATACTTACATGCCCTGCGTTTCTATATGCCAGGCATCCTGCTTTAGAGCCTTTTGGGCCTCCCTTAGGATTGAATTATAAGCATTAAAAAGGAAAGAATAGATCTGGCAAAAGGTTTATTTTGCAAAGTCAAAATGGCATTTTAAAAGTCCACTACAGGCTGCAGTGGCAGGCCTGAGACATATTTAAACAAGCATTTGCAATGCAATAGGTCTCACAGTTTCGCGAGTTTAAGCTATTGGATTTGTAAATAATAATGCCTTTTATTTATGTTTTAAAAACCAAAAGAAAAATACAAGTAATTGTTATTTGCAATGTCAATATCTCAATCTCGCATAAATACGAGACCTATTGCATTGCAAATGCAATAGGTCTCACATTTGCAAGAGTTTAAGCTATTGGCATTGTAAATGACAAAGCCATTTATTTATGTCTTCAAAACCAACACATAAATAAAAGGTTTGTCATTTACAATGCCAATAGCTCAAACCTTTGCAAATGCGAGACCTATTGCATTGCAAATGCTTGCTGTTATAAAGGCTTTGCATTTCTTTAAATGGTTTAAACAGATTTGTTTGAAATCCCGGTCTGTATTGCACACCATCCTGGTAAACCTTTGTTTAGCTGTGCACCTGTAACACAGCTAAGCAGGGACATCTTAAGGAATTCAGGGGCGCCGGACCAATCGTATTTTGTGGGGCCCTGTTCCTAACAGATTTGACTTTATGATCCAATTTTAGTTCTTCTGTTCCCTCCTTTAGGTCACTGACAGTGCATGGGTACACTCGTCCAGATTCTAAATGTATTTACATTTAATATTCAGGGATAGTCCGTGTGTTTTCAATATTTTAATTCAGCAGCAGCAACACACAAAATTATTGCTAACAATCGTTATGACTCCCCTGCCATTTCTCATATGCGAGGTCCTGTTTTGATCTAAAAGAAAATGTTTATACGGATGCTGCATGGGGTTAAAAATTAAACATTTCTGTCAAATGTCTGTTAAAAAAAACTCCAATTCGTCCCCCATGTTAAAAATACATTAAAGGGAAATGGTGTTTTAAACAACATGTGAAGAGTTATTCATGGGAATCACGGCAAGAACAGAGCTGGCTCCATCAGGGGGCCCCTGAAGGGCTGGGGCCAGGGGCCAGGACCCACTCTGCCCCTTCCTGAAAACGTCTCTGCAGCTAGGGTGAGCAGACACAGTTTTGGAGTCACACATTGTTGTCAGAACATCTCCTTTTAGTACAACTCTTTCAGACCGAGGATAGACTTTTTACCTGGTTATTGATGAAACTAATACATTAATGCTTTGCATGTGTTGAGACTTTTTTGGTACAATTGGGACCGGCGTTCGGTTTTTGCCTAACGTCAAGAGGACGGACACCTGTTCTTTTTGTTTTAAATGAACCAATGAACACCTGAGCAGGTCTGAAGCTTAGAAACCGGAGTTGGAGCATCTCTCAGTGGCGAAGTGCGTCACCCGTACTTGGTCCATGCACGCACTCACCCACCCATGTAAGTGACGCAGCAGGTTGGCACAAGATCACACGTTTCCCGTGCCTCGGCTGAAGCGAGCGCGCCTCTCACCCCGCCCCTATCAGACCGACCTAACCGGGACATTGTGTTTATGTAGCGAGCCAGGATGAAAGCGCAAAACCAAGGAGGCGACAAACCAGGGAAGTGCACTCATACGTAGGCGCAAGCTCTGGGACCAGGATCATAAGGCACTGGAGCGGTGCGATCTGGGAATGTACCCAGACGGCCTACCACTGAGGAAGTCAGGAGAGTTGCCACCTTATGCCGATACTCATCATAGATAAATTTATTTTGTGCTGCTGTTAAGTTCATCCACGCTCTAGGAGGTGAAAAATCAGTGGCGCAAAAGTGTCAGTTTTTTTTTTGTAACATGATAATTATCTGCTATCCTAAAGTGCCTGGAACCCTTACAAGCTGGTCTCAAATCACGTTTAGCTGTTTTCCTTATCTTTGCTTGTTAGGTATATGTTTTACAGATATTGTAGCCTCTGCTGGCTACAATATCTGTATCAACCTGAACCTAAAAACACAGGCCAGGGCAGTTAAAAACAAGCGGAACAGGAGGTAAAAGCGGGTCTGAGTTTATTTTTTGCATTGCGCTTTCAGTTTGAGTGAAAGCGTGATGCAAAAAATAAACATGCACCGCCATTAACAAAGCCCCTTTCTGAGTTTATTTTTTGCATCGCGCTTTCAGTTTGAGTGAAAGCGCGATGCAAAAAAGAAACACGCGCCGCCATTAACAAAGCCCCTGTCCCGGCTGCGCACGTCGTGTAGCCTTTGTAAGCAGAACAAGCACGAAGTGGTGCGCGCGCGCGCCACAGCGAGACATCTGTTTTGCATTATCGGCCACGATAATGCAAACAGATGTGGGTTGTGCGGGTAACAGACACCAAAAGGCCATGGGCGGGGCAAATGCGGGACATGCGCCCGCATTTGCCCAATTGCGTACTGTCTTTGTTAGAAAGACGCACGCAACGCCCAATAGCCTGCAAGGATAACAAAACCACATGCACAAGCGTGTGGTCAGCTTTCCAAAGCCCTTTTACTGTTAACATAAAGTCTTGCGCTGCGCAAGCAGTGCTGCGCACTGCAACGCCAAGCGCAAGACCTAAAAAGGCTACTGTAGTGGGTGGCACAATGTGCTACCTCCCACAAGTAGCATTTAATTTACACGCCCTGGGCACATATAGTACCATTTATACTAGGGATTTTTAAGTAAAATAAATCTGCCATTTGGGTGTATGCTGGTTATGCAATGCTTTCAAGGTAGAGCACAAGCAATCTACCACTTTTTCGCAGGTATAAAGTGCACAGAGTACTAAAAGTCAATAAAGCCAAACTCAATAAAGGAAGGCAGAAGAAGGCAGAAATCTGGGTTGACCCTTCAGACTGGGCCAGGTCTAACAACCAGCTCAAGCAAAAATTGCCCAAAATGAAGGAGGTGGCAAGGTCAGTACTTTAAAGACATGAATTAAGACAGCACAGCTTCCTTTACAGACTTACTGCACTTTTGAACATTATCAGTAGCGGCCCGTTGAGGGAGTTCTGTGGGGTGTTGAGGCGGGGCGGGGGAGGGGCGGGGTGGACGGTAGTAAACACCAGAATATGGATGATTGCAGGTAAGTAAACAATTAAATAAATAAAAGAATTTCGTTGTGCGCGCTGCATCGCAAAAGGCAAAATGCGATGCAGCGCGCACAATGAAATTCGTTTTTATTTATTTAATTGTTTACTTACCTGCAATCATCCATACACCACCTGCCTGAAAGGAGGTCAACGGTTTATTGTTTTCAAGTAATCTCTGAACTTGGTGTGTTATCAAGTGTTCAGTGGGCATCAACTTAAATAGCAGATTTGAAATTGATTCAGAGTTTACTTGTTCTACCAGATCGAAAGGGACGGATGAATGCGGGGAGAAGAAAAGCATTGGCAAGATGTTGGAAAGGTTTCTGTAGAGATAGTTTCCTATACAGTTCTCTAGAATATTTTGGTCTATCTCCAAATATTTTGGTCTATCTCCAAATATCACATCTGCTCGTGATAAGTTCTTCATTTAATTGCATTAAAAAGAGGGAGTTTGAAGTCCAGCATTATGCTTAGGTGGGGTCGGTTTTATTGTTTAGTGTTGTCTTTATTTTGGAATAGATGATAAGGCATGGATTAGCAGCAAGATGGGCTTGAACCTTTTACAGTTCTTTAAGGTCATTGGTCAGTTCTTTGTTGGTGTTTGATTACATGGTCTAAATCTTTTTTAGGGTGGTATGCTTGTTTTCTGCGTAGCCAGGATTGACTACTTTCATGCATAGAAGTCAATCTAAACCCTTGATTATAAGTGGCTTGTTATTTTTAAATCACTGTCCAAGCTCATGTTTGCACACAGATCCTAATTACAAGAGGTGCCGAATTCACCGCACCTGGTAGTTCATGGGTTCAGTAAAGTTCTCCTTTCATCATTTCCTCCAAGTACTTGTCAGCAGTTCACACATGACTATATTTGTCAAATGTAAATGTCTGGAAAATACCAGGGCATGTGGGTTTTGAGGTGCAAAGCACCAAAATCAGCTTACTAGCTTCATTTTTGAAAGGTTTACTTGTCATATGAACTGTTTCTCGCAATTCATATTTGCTGAGCCCAAGCATCGGATTTCATCAGGTTCAACACATATCATATCCCACCAGAGCACTTGTACCAATTGAAATCAGGGCCTCTGCCTACTGTAAGATCAAATTCAAGGTCACCCTCTCCCGGCGGCCATGCCTCTTCAAGGGTGTTGGCTTCTCTGATGGATTTACCGAGGCCTGTTCTCCTGGCCCTTCCGGTTTGAATCTTTGTTGTCTTTGACTGTCCCCCGCTTGAGACCCTATGCTTCTTTCTACTCTCCTTGACAACGTGTGACCCTCTGTGCTGTCCCATTCTCTACTGCTCATAGTAGCTACTTGAAAAACATTACACTGTAATCATCATCATGGTGAACATAAAAAAATGAATGGCTAGACTTCGGCCTCCCCACTTCTTCAGCGGTCACTGCATCAAGTTCTCCAGCAGAAGGACTTGAGGCAAGATGCTTTTATCACCCTGTCCTGCCTTCATGACTTGAGAGAGTAGGCAGCTGGTGTAGCAGGGTCATGCTCTGCTCATACTGAGGACTGGTGTGAGCCCTGAACCCGGCTTAGGCTGGTGACGCTGGTAGTGCTGCTGGAATGTACGAATTTCGAGCAGGATTGTTTTTGTGCAGGAAGGGGCACCTTCCTGCACAAAAGCAATCCTCTGAGGCATTTTCTTTTTCTATGTGCGCTGCAGAGTGCAGCACACATAGAAAGTAGAAAGAGGAAAAAATGAGGCGAAATAAAGCTATTTCTCCTCATAACGCCTCACCTTGGGAGGCATAGCATTTTGAGGCATTCCCATGTCTTCCACTAATGGTGCCAATATCCATGGCTGAATGCGTGGGAACACCCAAGCTCCACCCATGGAAGGCCTCCCTGGACAGAGTAACGCAACCAGGCAACTTGCGCCGTGTTACTCTAGATTTATCAAGCCATACATCATGGCCTTGTGAGGATTGATATATCTTACTTAGTAGTTGCGTCGCCCATGCGTCCCATTGCGTGGCACAAGGGCAGCACAATTGCACACTAAATATGCCCCTGAATGTTTCCCATATTAAGAACATGACACGAAAATGTAGTTCCCTGCAAGTTGTTCCTTCAGCCACATGCACTATGTAACTTTATGGGCAAATAAGAGGCATGTTGGTCCCAACCCCCTCAAAAAACGTATTGTGACAACAGCAAGGAGTCCCCTTGCCTCGTCTCCTGCCCCCCACCCCCCACCACCCCAGTGAATAGCAATTGTCAACCTTGATTTTTCAGAACATGAGATTAAAAGGGAAGCGTGTACGAATATCCACAAGGGGGCGTTAGTTTCATGCTCACAGTGCATTCCAAGCTCTGTGTAATCTGTTTGGAATCTTTAAACTTGAAAATGCGGTAGTGCAGAGAGTGGCCGGTGTGTTCTATCTGTGCCGGCACCAGATTCAATAAGTGTCAACAAGTTTTCCAACATGCTTTGCCTGCTTACTTTACCCAAGATCACACCTGTGTGTCCCAATCACACCTGTGTGTAAGACTGAGAGATTGGGAGCCAGCCAATACTTACAGACCCATCTTTCCTCTCCATAGGAAAATGTAGTTACCTTGACAAAACTGTGTTTTTTTTTTAATGTGTTCTCTAATCAAAGATAGGTGCAGACTTGTTTTAATGTACTTAGACAGGAGGGGCCTCTCCGCCTCTGGCTCTATCACCACTTGTGATTGCTTTTATCTGTTTTCCTATTGCAGGCCTTCAACCATTCCTGTTATATTTCCTATTACAGTCCTGAAACCATGGTTCTATACAGAATGTAAGATTAAAAAGCATCTTTTTGACTGCGAGCCAGGGGTTTGGGGGGTTTCCAGCAGCACAGCCACTAGAAAGCAGCTGGATTGGAACATCCGACCTCCGTGGGCCCTGAACAGCCATAATGCCTGGTCTATAAATGGACGCTCACTATCTGATCCAAATGTACTGCACATGGACACCGCTGACCATATCTCACAGCATGCACCAGCCTCTAAAATTGGCATTGACGTGCTCAACTGATCACTGGCCACCATTTTTTTTACTGTTGCCCACACATGTCACCCTGCCCTGCTGTTTAGGAACCTTCCCTGCAGGAAGGCCAATGCGTTCATTGTAATTTCAGTTGTATTAGTCATGCATCATTTAAGGCAAATGAGTAACACATCTGTAATATACACGGTATAGATCATATTGTGCTGTTACTTTCTTCAAACACTGGATTATGTGGTTTTTATGAATTTATATTTTTTTTGTAGTCTGGGACAATTGCAATTTCTGATGGCATGTAATCTTGTGTCGGTTTCAACCTTCCTACCAAATTTTGTTTTTCCAAAACCATGTCAAAGGGTCCAAAAACAGTTCCTAACCACCTCCTGAGCCTACGTGGAAGATGAATGGGACACGCCCACCATATTGAGAATGTATGGTTTCCGCTGCTGTTCAGCATTCATTGTACTTTGGTCTTTTTGTATTTTAGGACATGAACTTACTGCCAAAATCGGATAGGCATGAATCAGAATTCATTGTAGAAAGTCCTATCTCCTGCCATCTCCAGAGCAAACAATAGTTCTTAAACACATGGGTCTGTGTGCTTCAAAAATCCTAAATGTGCGTCCTGAGCAACTGTTTTTAGAAGTTTTTCAGAGTATTTTACACCCATTTGCTAGACTACTAAGGGGCATATTATCAAGCCCCTATCGTGACCACAATGTCACTTTTTTTGACGTTGTGGTGGCGATAGGGTAAGCTCCCTACAATCAAGGCAGCGTTAAGCATCTTAACGGAGCTTAAAGCCACCTTAAGTGGCTTAATGCTGCCTTGATAATAGGGCCCCTTTCACGCTAAACTTATTGTGAAAGGGGGCGTGCAAGGGCTGTTAAGGTGGGCGTTCCACCGCAACACCCATTGAAGTCGACGCTGCCACCTATTATGAAGTTTGGTGATAATAGGAGGCAGCGCCGAACTTAAAACGAGAAAAATCCTGGTCTTAAGGTGGCGAAACGAGGAGAAATGCTTTATTTCTCCTCGTTTTTGCTTTTTCCATCAGTGCTGCCTTTTGCAAAAAGCAAAATGCCAGGAAAAAGCAAAATGCCATGGTTTGTACATGTACAGGAAGGTGTCCCTTTACATGAACAAACCGTTTTTCAAAATGCCATTTTGTAACTTCCATGTGTGCTGCTTCATGAAAGTTACAAAATGGCATTTTAGGTTTGTTTATGAGCAGGAAGGAACTCCTTCCTACACATTAACAAACATCCCTGCTCACAGACACCCTTGCACTCTGGTGCAAGGGTGCCAGCGCGGGCGCTAAGTTGTCAATCAATCAATCAATCAAGGAATTTGTAGAGCGCGCTACTCACCCGTTAGGGTCTCAAGGCGCTGGGGGGGGGGGGGTCCCTGCTGCTCGAACAGCCAGGTCTTGAGTTGCTTCCTGAAGGCGAGGTAGTGCTGTGTCAGCCGGAGGTGGGTGGGGAGGGAGTTCAATGTCTTGGCTGCCAGGTAGGAGAAGGATCTTCCTCCGGCGGTGGCTTTGCGGATCCGTGGAATGGTGGCAAGGGCGTGGCTGGTGGAGCGGAGCTGGCGGTTTGGCGTGTAGAATGAGAGGCGGTTGTTGAGGTACACGGGGCCCTCGTCGTGGTGAGCCTTGTGTGCGTGGGTGAGGAGTCGGAATGTGATTCTCTTGTTGACGGGGAGCCAGTGCAGGTTCCTAAGATGGGCAGAGATGTGGCTGTGGCGGGGGATGTCTAGGATGAGTCTAGCCGAGGCGTTCTGAATGCGCTGTAGTCTTTTCTGGAGTTTGGCTGTGGTTCCGGCATAGAGGGTGTTTCCGTAGTCTAGGCGGCTGGTGATGAGGGCCTGGGTGACCGTCTTCCTGGTTGCCGTGGGGATCCATCGGAAGATTTTTCGGAGCATGCACAGGGTGTTGAAACAGGATGAGGAGACGGCGTTGACTTGCTTGGTCATCGTGAGGGAGAAGTCCAGGATGAAGCCCAGGTTGCGTGCGTGGTCTGTGGGTTTGGGGGCGGTGCCCAGGGCAGGTGGCCGCCAGGAGTCGTTCCAGGCCGAAGGGGAGGGACCCAGGATGAGGACTTCTGTCTTGTCTGAGTTCAGCTTCAGCCTGCTGAGCTTCATCCATTCCACGACGTCCTTCATTCCTTCCTGGAGGCTGGTTCTGGCGGGGATGTATGATGTTACTCCGCATGGCGGGGTCGTTGGTGAGGGAGAGGATCAGCTGTGTGTCGTCGGCGTAGGAGATGATGTAACTTAGCGCCATTGCAGGGGGAAACACCAGGCTGCACCAGATCCTTGTTAATATGGTGCAGCCTGGCGTTTCCGAAGTGGCGGAGAGAGGCGTTAAGCCAAGACGGCTAACGCCTCTCCCTGCCACTTCCTTGGTAATATGCCCCTAAATGAGCAGAATATTTTCTTACTAGAGAACCTGCATTTCATTTTTCTTCTGTTCTGTTCTAAAAGACTTGTTTTGGGTATAAGACTATGTCTCGAGTTTCTCGTTCATTTCAATATTTAAGCCCTGTTTACAAGAGGGGATGTATAGTCATACTAGCAGCCCGCCCCAGCGTTGCCTGGGGCAGAAAGGGGCTGGGGGCAGTACACCCGCTCCCGCCCCAACCCCCTCCCGCCCGACTCCCTCCCACCCCCACTCCTCCCGCCTGTCTCTCTGTGCACACCCGCTCCCGCCCCCCTCCCGCCCCGACTCCCTCCCGCCCTGATTTCAATGAGCATTTACTTTACCTGAGCTGCCGCTCCTTCCCGCGATGTTCACTTCACCGCCGCTCCTCTTCGCCATGACGTGCCCGCGCTCCTCACTTCACCGCAGCTCCAAGTCTCTCCTCCTCGTCATCACGCACGTCGTGACCAGCGCTACGTCATGGCCAAAGCAGCGTCGCGGCCGGCGCTACTTTCAGGGCACTACTTTTTTTTAAAAGTTATATTTTTAAATGTACGTTTTTTTTATTTTTTATAGCCTATGTCCATCTGCACACCCTGACAATTTCTACAATGTATCGGGTGTGTGGATTGGCGCTGTGGTTCCCGAGTTTACCTGGCTCAAAGGTGCGTGTTCTCTCTTTATAATAGTAGTATAGATATGTGTGGTAACTCCTGTTACCATACACATCAGAAGTCTGAATTTTGTGCTCATTACTGCCTCCCTCCACTGTTTATCCCACTTAAGTTTCAATATGGTAAACCTGCAAATATTTACTGGGTAAAAATGCCAGACAAGTGCTAATGCATGTGGAATTCAGTTCAATACATGTAAATATGAGGTATTTACCACTCCTGGGGTGCTTCTATCAGCCTGTTCCTTTTAAGCAATCCCTATTGGAGGTTCATCCTGTCGCTTTTACATGAAATACCTTGGAAAAACAAGAGGCGTTTGGCAAAACAGGAACAGTTTGTTTAATTAACTGTGTGGCCGGGAGCACAGTTACAGGCATATGGTCTGAGAACTGTCTCAATTTACAATCATTCTAACATAGACTTTTATACAGTTCTTTGGACGCAATAAAATGGTTCTGACAGTTCTTTTTTGGAAAGGAGTGAGTACCTCTGTCTTTGGAGCCATAAATGAAGGTTTTAGATGAGGAATGCCCGTCGTTCTTGACCTTGCGTTGACACAATGCGGCCAGTAGATAACATGTCCAGATGTCCGGCAGGGGGAGCATGTGATCACTGCATGTACTGTGTGCTGAGTCCTGATTGGCTAAGTGTTCCAAACTTCATGTGGTATCTGACTTTATGGTGTTTTGGGAATGTATGCACACCTCCGGCCATGTGTGCTTTATTGGGACCAATCTTTCTGGACCACTGTGGTGTCGCTGGACCTATTTGTGGGATTGTTCTGGGATTTCTTGTTTGTACGTTTGTCTACTGGATACATACTACCCCACCTATGATCTGTCAATCAGTGACCTTGGGCCTGGGCCTGGGTCTCAGGGCCTGAATAACTACGTATTTCTGAGTAAGGGTTGACGTGGAGTTCACAATGGGCAAATTCCTCAATAAAGATGCGATTTTGTTTTTGTACATGAATGTATCGTTATCCACATTGACATCATCTTTTTCAATATTAAAAATTCTTTTAGAGGGCAATTGAATTTGCAAATGGTTACATAAATAATTTTTGATTCAGGCTGTGACTTTTCTCAAGGTTGTTAGGTCCTAAAGTGCTTGAAAACAATGCAGATCGCTGGTAGTCTTGGTCTTAAAATTATCTGTGCAGGGACTTCGATCCCTTGTAGTAGAGCTTGAATAAATCCTCAAGTTTATTTCTCAAGTGGCAGAGTAAGGGAGCACATACAGTTTAATGAACTCCCAGTGTACAGAGGTCAGTTGTTGATTTTGTTAGGAAGCTTCATGCTCTGTAATGAGCGATGTAAGAGAAATGTATGAAAGTCTCAATCTTCAGGCCCACCCGACTGGGAGAAGGTATGGCTTTTAAAGTCCTCTTAGTGAGAGATAATTTGAAGGACATAATGAAAATGACTGACTGGTTAGTGCAGGCTGTATTCTGGAAGGTTAGGTGTTCATGTTGCTTCATTTGTGGTAAGTATGTTTGTTTGAGGTTTGATGGCTTGTGATATATGCAGTTATGAGTTTTGTAATGTAAAGATTATCAGGACTATTAACAAACTGTATATTGTAGCACATTTAGTAGTACTACACTAGTCCTACTAGGATACAATAAAATGCTTCATTTTGTGTGCAGAGATCTCTGCCTCAAATTTGGAGCTCTCTGCACACATAGGTCTACGGTTAATAATAAATGTGGGAAAAGCAGGGGGAGTGGCTAGAAAATAGGGAATATGTACAAATAATTGTGGGGGCCGTCGACCATTCAACGTAATCCATGGCGCAATTTCAAATATGGTTCATATCAAATGCTGTACTAAACCGTGTCCTAATTCTGTAATTAGTTTCTATTGAACCATATATTTCTGTGTATATATATATATTCTCTTTCACCTTGTCACTTCGCGCCTTCAGCTGCTCCTTCACTTGTCACTTGCGCCGTCACCTTTGTGTGTTACGAGCACAGTAGTGCACCGAGTATCTTTTGGGCTCCCCTTGTATTTATACATACAGTGCTGATACAACTGTTCTATTTTCTAATAATTTAAATATATGACACCAAGAGCACTTTCTAAAAAACACCACGAGTCTCCCTCTTCCTTCCTTTAATGTCTCGTACATGCATATATATTGATCGATTTTTTAATATCGACAACCTTAATATTGAGTTTTTAATATCGTAGGGACATAATATCGAAGTCAAGAAAATCGTTGACCAGAATATCGACATTAAGGTAAGTAATATAGTTTTTTTTTAAATATCGAAGTAAGTAATATCGAAGTAAGTAATATCATTTGAAAAAATATAGTTGTGAATAATAATTATATTTTTAATAGTTTTATGTATTTTAGTATGTATTTTATACGTATGTTTAATTTTTTTTAATGTATTTTCATTATTTTTAAATATATGTATTAAATGTTTAGAAATTAGTAATTTTTTTTAAGTAAATGTTGTGTTTTAGTATCAGAGCAGGTTGTGGGCTTTTAATGGGTTAGGGTGGGAAGTAATTTATTTATAATTAAATCATTAATATGTTTTTAATTATTGTTATTGATTAATAATATTTTGTTAATTAATTATTAATTGGTAATTAATTCTTATTAATGGGTTAATTTGTATTTATATTAATTATCATTAATTTATTATTATTATTTTATTATTGTTATTGTTAATACATGTATTGCTAATTGATTATTATGGCTAATTAATTTTTATTTGTTGATTAATTGATAATTGTATTAATTATGTGATTTTGTATGTGTAGAGGGTTGTGGGTTTAAAGGGGAATAGGGTGGGAAGTCATTTAATTATAATTAATTAATTAATATGTTTCTATTTATTGTTATTGATTATTAATTTATTGTTAATTAATTTTTCATTGCTAATTAATTTGTATTAATTGATTAATTGTTAATTAAATTAATTGTGGTTTTTGTATGTGTAGTGTGTTGTGTGTTTATGGGGGAATAGTGTGGGAAGTAATTTAATGTTATTTAAGTAACTATAATATGTAATTTTATTGGTATTTATTAATAATTGTTTTGTTAATATATTATTAATATGTTATTTATATTACAAAAATTATTTAATTGCTAAGTATGTAAATGTAACCCCTACGCTATCCTACATTTTCCACACTGTTACACTCACTGGAGTTAGAATAGTAATTTTAACCCCTACGCTATCCAAAACTTTCCCTTTTGTTGCACTCACTGGAGTGGGAATAGTAATTTTTACCCCTACGCTATCCAACACTTTCCCTACTGTTACACTCCCTAGAGTGGGAATAGTAATTTTTACCCCTACGCTATCCAACACTTTCCCTACTGTTACACTATTGGAGTGGGAATAGTAAATTTAACCGCTACACTATCCAACACTTTCCTTACTGTTGCACTCACTGGAGTGGGAATAGTAATTTTTACCCTTACGCTATCCAACACTTTCCCTACTGTTGCACTCACTGGAGTGAGAATAGTAATTTTTACCCCTACGCTATCCATCACTTTCCCTACTATTGCACTCACTGGAGTGGGAATAGACGTTTTTACCCCTCTGGTATCCAAAGCTTTCCCTACTGTTGCACTGTTTGGGGTTGGAATAGCTATCTAATATTTTGGGTATTATTTTAGCTAATGTAGTATATAATTAATTTTAAGAAGATAACAAATATTTGTAATTTTTTTAATTTGTAACATATATTTATTTATTTTTATTGATATTATTGTTTTATTAGTATAGATGTATTTATAATTTATAAGATTTTTTAAACAATGTATACATTACAATAATTATGAAAATATATTATTACGTATGTATATTATATATTATATGTATACGTTTAATGTATTTTTAAATTATATATGTATTATTTATAATTTGTAAACATTTAAGAATATTGTTAACTATGTTTATTTCAATTATATGTATTATTTACTTTATTTTACATTATTTTTTAACTTAAAAAAACAATATTTTCAACGATATTTTTGACATCAATATTTTTTGTTGTTGATATTTTTATACTTTCCATAATTTAGATAGTATGTCGATATTCTTGACTTCGATATTCTTGCTGCGATATTTCTGTAGGTCGCTATTCTGACCTTCGATATACTGTCAGTGATTCATATTTGTCCTCCTTAATGATACCGGTTGAGAAATTGTTGTTAGTTTTCATAGAAAATAATGGAGGCAGGGAAGTAAAATAAAATTCAATAGGAACTATTGTTAACTTAAATTAATGAATTAGAAATGTAAATAATCCAATTATATATAACTTAAAATGAAATACTAGTTGTAAAATAAGTTAATAATCTTGTTTTACATTTAAACATCAATTTAAATTTAAATATCAAAACAATGACATTAATTTTATATTAATTCTATACATAACTTTAAATAGTTTTTACTACATATTAAAGAAATAAAAATGTTATACTTTAAGTGGGATGCTTTTATCTTAAAGATTTTTTTCACGTAATCTAATCTATTAAATATGAATACATATTTAATTAATAATTTAAGTTAATCATGCTATAACATTTTTATTTTTGTTCTACATTTAAAATAACTATTTTCAAATAATTTACACTGATTTTTCACCTTAAAATATTGTTGCTAATTTATGTTTAGGCTTAGTAAACGTTGAAACATATTCCTATATTTTACCATAGGGAGATCTCTGTCCCGGTGATGAAGACCTCCGCCTATGTTTGAAAATGTACTAGTAGCAACTTTACACTCATAAATTAGGCTCCACCCTCTGAATTCAGGGGATGGTGACATGTAAGTCTACATTTTGAGTCCCTTTACACTCATAAAAAATAAATAGCCAAATGTAGCAAAGTTACTCAGACGTGTAACAGTAAACTTATCTGTGTAAATTTAACAAATGTATATTTACCTTTGTGACTAGTTCCCTACAACCTTTTACAGTTTTTGTCCTTTTCTTAGGTGAAGGTCACAAACACAATGAAGAGAACAGGATGAGTGACAAAGGCATGGTTTGGTGAACTTTAATTAGGAGGCAAGAAGATGTTGTTTTCTGTTATCCCAAATAAAGAAGAGCCACAGAAGAGACAAAGTAATGAAAGCTGCATGGCTATTTATTTAGACTGTTTGCTGTTCTTTCCTGCCAACGTGCCTCAAGATGTCTCATAGTTTGGTCAGCAGGTAGCACAGCCAGCTTTAGTGCTGGTGGCGCCTGTTGTGACAATCTTCATTGGCACCCCACGACCTTCTTCTGATTTCCTCACTATCACACAGCGAAAGTGCCCATCTCTAAAATATGTTTTGTTTGTTTTAAAGCTCTGGTGAAGTCAGGCTTTACTAATTTACTCAGCTATCTATATAAAACACAGATCAGTACTTTGCAGCAGGCATTACTTGTTGCGCTACTTTATTTCGAGTCAAAACTGCCACTAGGCAAAACTCTGATCTCTCTCTCTAGAAAGAACATTAATCACAAGAGTTATCTTGACTTTTGTATTGCTGCCTAAAAGCTGAACCCGTAAGGAGCTCTGAAGCAAGTGCTTTTAAATTGTAATTTATTGCTAAACACAGCACTCCCTTACCCCCAAGGTCAGTGCCCCCTCTACAGGTCAATGCCCAGTGAAGTGGAGGTACTGCTGGACCTTTTTTGTTCGACTTGACAACATGGTTCAGCACTATGCCCCACTGTATCTTGATACGTAGGTGATTGGATATAAGAATCAGAGCATCAGTGATGAAATTAATACATTTTTTTATTCAAAAGAAGTCAATCTACTCAAAGTCCTACCTTTACCTCTAATACTGTTCACCTTTATTGTGAAGTACCCCCAAGATGCTCTTTGAGCCCGACGTTCTTAAAGATGTATATGATCCCCTTGCCACACTCTTCTGTAACTATAGATTCTATGTACTGGCCTATGCTGACGATATCCAGTGGATCATATCACTTTCTGACAAACAGGTCTTGAGACAAGTTAAGTTTAGGCAGTGTCTGTTGGTGGTCTCATCCTGGATGAGGAGTAACTGTCTTAAACTTAACTCAGATAAAACTGAAGTTGATATTCTGGGCAAACATCAGCGTTTATGGAGCCACAATTGGTGGCCAGCTTTGTTGGGCACACCATCAATTCCATCCGAGGTAGTTAAATTTGATACAGATTTATCCTTCAGACAGCATATTATATTTGTGGCTGCTACCTGGTTTTGTGTTATAAAAATCTTGAGAGAGGTGATCAAGTATCTGCCTTATTCTACTAAATAAACAGTGGTACATGCGCTCATCACCTCCAGATTATACTATGAGAACTATTTGTACATAGGCCTTCTTCTTAATCTAACCCCAAAATGTCAGGTAGTACAAAACACTGTGGCTCGCCTTCTGTTCAACCTCCCTAGAAAAAGCTCCATCTCTTCAAACTGGTTGACCTAAATTGGCTACCTATTCAAACAAGCATTAGCAAAGCCAATAGGTCTGGCATTGCCCGACAGACTTCTGGCAATTCTTGTCTTGTTTTGTCATGGTTTTTGTATAACGTTATTGTTAAAAAAAACTGTCAGGCCCTCATTAATATAAAAAAACACACATTTACTAAAGCAAAAAAATGTTTTTGTCTCAAAAAAAGCAGACATTACCATTTTACTCCGTGCCACTGGAAGGACAGCATTCATAAGTAATCGTGAAGTCAGCCAATGGCTGAAATGGGCTCACGCACTGTCTTTTAATGCATTCTGGAGTGGGTGGAAGAAAAATGTGAATGATGCAACGACACACTAATGAATGAAGTCTGGCTGAAATTGTCTATAAGTATGTTACACTCATAATTTTAGTACAATCAAAAGGTCTTGGCTAGCACAGACCTAAAAATGCCAATTGGACTAGCATTGGCGGCTAGCTTCGTGCCTTTGAGAAAGAGAAAAAGTAAGAAAAGAGGCAAGAAAGAGAAAAAAAGAAAGAAATTAAAAAAGAAAGAAAGGATTGTAAAGATAGATCACACTGAAAATGATAAGCTTATGTTCAGAATTCATGTGAGCTGAAGGCAAGCAAGAGAGAAGGAAATAAGGAAAGGAAGAAAGAAAGAAACAAAGAGGAGGAAAATGAAAAAGGAGGAAAGAAAAAAGAAAGAAAAAATGAAGAAAGAAGGAAAAAGAGGGAAAGAAAGAAGCTGAGAAGGAAGAAAAGGAAGAAAGAAGGAAAGGAAAGGAAGCAAAATAGTAACAAAAGAAACCAGGAAAAAAAAAGAAAAGAAAGAAAGAAGGAAATAAGAGGGAAAAATGAAAGATGGAAAAAGAAGGAATGAAGGAAAAGAAAGAAGGAAAGGAAGAAGGAAAAAAGGAAAGAAAAAAGGTAAAATAGAAAGTGAAAAGGAGAAAGGGAAGGAAGATAAAAGAAATGAAGAAGAAAAAAGGAAAGAGAATATGAGAAAAAGGAAATACAGATTAAAAAAGAAAAGAAAAGGAAAGAAAATAAGAAAGAAGGAAAGGAAGGAGGGAAGGCAAGAAAGAAACAAAAAAAGAAAGAAAAATGAAGGAAAAAAGGTAAGAGAAAGAAGGCAATAAAGAAGGAAAGAAAGAAAAAATGAAATAATGAACGAAAGAAGGAAGGAAGTCAGGAAAGAAAGAAAAAAGAAAGAAAGAGCACACTGATTAGCTTATATTTAGAGTTCATGTGAGCTGATGTGACATAGCAGCAGGCAAATATACAAGGCTACACCAAAGGAATTTACAACAGCATTAGCAGCAGATGGAATCTGATAAAGCTGGAATGTGTCCTGTGGCCCATCCAAAACATCCTGCTATCACATTAGGCCCTAAACATAAAGACAACACTAAAGTGATTATAAATTTAAAACAAAAACACTGGCACTGAAGGGAACTAAAGTCATGCAAAATGTAGCCAGTGGCTTAAGTAGGCTAGCCCATTGCCCAATACCGTACACTGTAGTGGGCAGAAGCAAAATGATAATGACACAACAACAGATCAATAGATGAAGAGAGATGGCTAAAAACCCCTTTAAGTAAGTATAATATACATATAATTTTAATAAAGTCGAAAGCCCTTGGCTAATGCCAGACCTAAAAGGGATCAAATTCAAAGTTTATTCTGTAACTCGTGGCGGGCGATGTTCATGCCCTTGCAATCTCCAAAATGCTATTACTTGGTGCTGCCCCCTGAGACCCTTGAGATCCTCTCACTCTGGTTGCCTATTCCCCCCCAATATCACTTGAAGAGCAGGGGGTGGGGGGCATTTATTTGCTTTCCTAGGTGCGACTCAGTGGTATCAACTTCCAGCCAAACCAAGAACCATGCGCTCGCATACTAAATTTCTGAAAGACTTGAAAACTTGTCTCCTTACAGCCTCTTAATTAGACAGCCAGCTTCCGATTCTGTGTTTCGGATTACAGCACCTAGAAGCCCATTTTGTTGATTATTGCTACACTTTATAAATCAAATTACTTTATATTGCATTACATTACATAGGGGCAGGAATGAAAATTAATAAACAACTATACCACACATCCTTACTAATGGCTAAAGAATGAGATGTTCAGTAGCGGCTGGCAGGGAACGGAGGTGGCAGGCAGCAGGGGGGGACAAAATATCAAAAAATAAAAACACTTACCTCCGTCCCCACAACTGCCGGCCGCCATCTCTCCTCTTTTGCTTTGACCCAGAAGGAGAAAACACCCAGACTCCCCTAAGCCAATCACAACTATGCAATGTAGTGTTGTGATTGGTCTGGGTGCCGTGGTTCGGAGCTCAGACGGGGAGAGGGACCCAGTAATGCACAGCCATGTTTCCCACCAGGCTGTGCATTACAGCCTAGTGGAAAACATGCTAAGTGCGCATGACTGTTTGGCCAGCCACCGCCCGCCATCCTTTCGTAGAAAGGGACCTCCTGCCATTAGTGCGGGGGCCCCTTGGGTGACATTATGATGCGCCCGCCACAATGGCAGGCGCATCCTGCATTCTTGACAGTCTGGCAGGAGGTGCTCTCTGCACCGCCCGCCACAATGCCAAAAAGGCATGTTGTGCATTTCATGCATAACGTGGCAGGCAATGCACGGTGTCTGCCATGTTGTGCATGGAACTGCATAGGTGCCGCCCATGTGCACCCCCCATCCGCACGAACACCCTGGGGGCCCACAACGGGCCCCCAGAGACAAAACTGCATGCCTTTCCATGGCGGAGTCTCCCCCATGGAAAGGCATTCCACCGCCATGATGCCAACATGGATGGTGGTGCCTGCAAGGCCCCACCACAATATTCCTGACCTTTTCCACCCGGTTGCCAATCGTGCGGATTGCCTACCAGCGGACGGTCTTGCTGTCCGCCGGGGTCCCCCCGCCATTGTAATGTGGCGGGGGGGAAGTCATGTGGGCGGTGGATTCTGACGATCCGCCCACTATCATAATTACCCCCTTAGTTTGCACAAACCACTCCTCCCCCTGTGCCACCAGCCTCCTCCGCTTTAACGGAGGACAAGCCATTGGAGATGCTTCTATATCAAGGCTCATACACTACAGTTTAGTTGATGAGATCATTACAATAGACATTCTGTCCTAGCTGTTTCTGATCTCTGCTATCCATGGTGCTATGGGCTGGATTTTTATGCACTCTTTCAAAACTATACCTGATGTTACCTTGCATGTGTACTTCCTTTCTTGAGGTCCACCTGGTACCAGCTCTCTGGCCATAAAAATGATGAGTACTGACATAAATGCATCTGAAAAGAACCCAAACAAACACGTTCTGTTGCTATTTTGTTAGTTTTGAAGGGCTTTAATATTTATGGATATTGCATAATCTTTTATGGACAGGCATAGCCTTTGGGCTACAGAAATAAACTCATTAATAAATGAATTGGACTTTAGAATATGGAGCATCTAACTTTTGTGACCATTTGACAAAATGAATACTGAGTTGGTGGGTAGGAGAGCCTTATATGTAATTGTTATGGTCCAGAATCTTTTAATGAGTTTACAACTTGTCTCAATAGCAATATGTTGAAGCTTTTTACAAGAGACAATAAAGGCTGGTGCCCACCATGTTTTGTGTAAACACTCTCAGGCTTATGTGAAGGTAGGTGGGGATATTTTAATTCTGTCAAGGTTACCCCACCAGTTCGGCGGTTTAAAGCCCTTCACTACATTAGGCAGCTGACCCCCAGCATGTCTTGTAAATCTAACTGTGAACCTTAAGCAGTGCCATGACTAAAGTAGTCTCTCCGCAGTTTACTCACAAGTTGGAGTACAGAAAATTGGGTCAAAGGGCTGATTGGAAAGCTTATATTTTTGCCAGATTCTCTGTTACATCCCTCAGGCCGATGTAAAGAGCACATTTCACAACATAGAGAAAGAAGAATGCGTTCATGGTAACATAAGAATTGTACCATTGTGCCGCCAAAACCTGGAACACCCTCCCCATCCACCTACGGCAGACCCAAGACCTGCTAACCTTCAGAAGACTCCTCAAGACCTGGCTCTTCGAGCAGTAGCGGCACTCTCCTCCCTCCCCCAGTACCTTGAGACCCTCACAGGTATGTAGTGCACTTTATAAATGATATGATTGATTGATTAAGTTATACAAAATAGACTGTATTTGTTGTCTCATCATTCTTTATAGGTTGAGCCTGGGCAGCTCATGGGCTGCTCTGCGAGGCATGCTGTATTTGGTATATGGGCTATCGGGAACTTTGAATATGTCCACCGCTTTTGGTGGTTAGTTGACCTGCTTTTTGAAATTCCTTTTCTTTGGTTGGTTAATATCATGCATCAATCCCGCCTTTCGGTGCTTGGTTCCCTCCCAGCACACATCACTAATTTATTCTTTTGGTTGGCCAGCTCTGGCCATCTCTTTACTCCTAACTCACACACACGTGCAAATGCAGCATCTATCCATGTCATTGTCTGGAGGGGGAACATTTAGGCCCTTTTCTATAGGCCACTGGCCTGCTGAAGAAGGTCTTGGGATCCCTGCTGTAAGATCAAGATTAAACAAGCATTTGCAATGCAATAGGCCTCGCATTACTGAAAGTTTGAAAAAATAATGCAGTGCCGATAACTCAAACTTTCAGTAATGTGAGACCTATTGCCTTGTAAATGCTTGTTTTATTTAGCATTTTATTTTCTCTTACTACAGGAAGGTGCAGGTACTTTCCATGTTTACATCCATTCAATGCCTATGAATACTCCTCCTCTCTTTTTAAAAAGTCTATTACGATGGCGGGCGGACAAAGTCAGCCTGCCACGTAACGGAATGTGGGACCGTCCGCAAGGGGTGCGTCGGTCATGTACCTGCAATTAGGATCTCACCGCCACCGTGGTGGTGGCATCCTCTGTTCCCGGCATTGTGACAGGCGGTGCTCACGGCAAATCCACCATGGAAAGGCTTATCTCCGCTGTAATCGTAATATGGATGGCGGTGTCTTACAGACACCGCCACCATATTAACCATATTTTCCACGCGGTAAACACGTTGACCGGCGGAAAAGCGGAAGACGGTCTGTCCGTCCGCTGTGGGTCCCCCAGCCATCGTAATGTGGCGGGGGTCTTTGAAGTGTGGATGGTGGGTGGATCGCCCCCGCCGGGCCAGAGGTACCTACCGCCGGCCCGGCGGGGGCGATCCATCCGCCATCCTAATGGCCCCTAAATTGGCTATTATACAACCTGTTTGTGTGATCTCCTTTAACGCCTTGTTTACTTTTTGTGGCTTGCACACTACAAAGATAGTTGTATATAAATGAACAGAAGAACAGATGTCTGTAAAATGTGTTACTCATGCGATTATTTTTACGCAACCAACAAGCTGCAGGTTTTGAAGGTTCTATAAGACTCTGAAGATGCTAGCAAAGATGGCTGTCAGCATAAGATTCGAAGTCACACAAACTCTTTAATTCCTGACTCTGAGACCAAGGCGTACAGTATTGAAAGCATTCTCATAGGCTGACTTAGAGTTTTACTGGTGGATTTTCTGCCACCACTCTGATGGATCTAGGCCCTCTGCATATAGAGGAGTGTGCCAAGGTGGGCTAGATTTCTCAAAACAGCCAGCTGTTTCTACCCAGCTATTGCACGTTTTGTGCAAAGACACCAGTCGTGGAAATTCTGTCATTGCCCATGTCAGATGGGTAACTTTCTCTGCTTTCTGTTGTCACTGGACATGTACTCCTAAAGTGGAAGCACGTTGCCTTTGCCCACACCACTTGTCTCCCTAGCATGCTGGGGGTAATTTGCAGCATGTGAGATGAGGACCACGGTCACTTTAGTCTGCATGGCTCTTACACAGTCAATTGTGCCAGCTCCCCTTCCATAAGCATCTGCTCATGGCACCATGCAGGAAGGGGCTGACAATGAAAAGGAAGCTATCAGTGCTAGGCACCTGGCCTGATGTGTCTCCCTGGAGTCTCCCTGCAAAGAATGAGTCTGAAATGCTAGTCCCATCACCACAAACAAATGAAGGTAGCAACGATGTCACAAAAACTGTGGAACTCATGGAGGGTGATGTGCGGATGCTGCACAACTCCAGCAAATGCACGAGACAATGGCAAAAGATGGCAGTCACATTCCCCATCAGACAGCACTGGGATGTTGTTCATGGCCTAGCAAGTGGAACATGGATCTGCCATCCGCCACTGGGTACACTGAAGGCCATGCAATTTCTATAGACAATTTCTATAGACTGGAATCTAGAGAATGCTAAAGTGATTCTGGTATTTTACTGACCTCTGCTGGTCGCTTTCTATCAAGAAAGTTAAATAGAGGCAGTTGCCATAAAAATAATTTAAAAAAGAAAGTCCCTCATCAGAAAGCAATTCTGGTATTTTACTGGCCACTGCTGGTTGTTTTCCATCAAGACAGTTAAATAGAGGCAGCTTATCTGAAAAAAAAAGTCCATAAACAGAAGCAGACAAGTCCTTGGGTGAAGTCCAGAGCACCCTAAAGTACATAACATATTAGTATATACTAGAATATATACAAGTGGTCTCGAATGCTCGACCTAAAAATGGATCTCTGTTCACAAGGTTAATATTGTTCCATGTGGATTTTTCATTTTGTTCATCTGTTTATTTGTGACGTGGTTAGGGTTGCAATTTAGGTGACCAGGATTAAATTAAGTTAGGAATTGAGCAGGAGTTTATTGTAGCCGTCCATGAGTTTTAGGGCAAGGGCACTGCGCAGCATGGTGAGTGGTGTGAGGAGGGCAGTGGTGGTAGTTTTGTCGATTTGTCTTTGTTGAAGTGTAAGAGTATTGCAGAAGGAACGAGGAATGATGGCTTTGCTAGTTGTGGTCGATTTTGCGAATTAAAACCACTGTTCAAAAACATTTGGTGTTGGTGTGTTTTAGACAATTCATTTTTTTAAGGTGGTTGCAGTAATTTGTTACAGCCAAGTGCTGTTTACGGAATCTCATGTTAGTTGATCTGTAGGGTATGTTGACTATTTTATGTTTTCTTAAAACATTTTCAGACAATAACACCTCCTCTGGGCAATATGAGTTGTTGGGTGGTATTCCTCATGTGGAAATGATTAACATGCAATTTGTAAATGCTGTTTACAATTATTTCTGCTTATGGATTTTCTGCAGAGGGATTTAGGACAGTTTTACACCTGCTATTTTCCACGTGAAGATTTAACAGAGAGTAAATCTGCACATCGAAAAACCCAGATGAAGAAAACTTATGATTGCAAAGTACGCAATTAAGGCATGAAAGCATACAGTAATTTCGCATGGTATGGAGCATAATTATGGACTTAATTCTATTGCATTGTATTGTATTTGCATTCATATAGTGCTTACTACCCCTGACAGGGCATCAAAGCACTTTTTCGGCGAGTAGCACGCTACTCCGTAACTCATAAAAGATTAGTATAGTGAAAAACGAAAGTAATTTGAGTGGTGGATGTGTTTGTCAGTTTTTTGGATTGAGAAGGCTAGTGGAGGGATAGAAGAAGGAAAAAGGTTTGCATTTATGTAGCGCTTGTTACCCCTGATGGGGTGTTGAAGAGCTCTTTCGGCGAGTAGCATGCTACTCCAGAACCCATAAACGATTTGTGGTGAAATATTATAGTGAAATATAAAAGTAATTTGAGTGGTGGATATGTGAGTCAGTTATTTGGATTGAGAAGGTTAGTGGAGGGATAGAAGAGGGAAAAATGTTTGCATTTATATAGCGCTTGCTATCCCTGATGGGGTGTTGAAGAGCTCTTTCGGTGAGTAGCATGTACTCCAGAACCCATAAAGGATTAGTGGTGAATTAGTATAGTGTAATATGAAAGTAATTTGAGTGGTGGATATGTGAGTCAGTTATTTGGATTGAGAAGGCTAGTGGAGGGATAGAAGAGGGCAAAAGGTTTGCATTTAGATAGCGCTTGCTACCCCTGATGAGATGTTGGAGCACTTTTTTGGGCGAGTAGCATGCTACTCCGGAACCAATCAAGGATTAGTGGTGAATTAGTAAAGTGAAATATGAAATTAATTTGAGTGTGGACATCTTAGTCTGTTATTTGGATTGAATAATAATAGTGGAGGAATGTTTTAGAGCTAATAGCAGTAGAAGGAAGCGTGGGATGAGTAAAAGGGAGGTGGAGGGGTAGAGTCAGAGGAAGGGTTTAGAAAGGCTTGTTTTGGGGGATAAGAATAGTAAAAGAGGTATGAGATGATGCAACGAGAGGTAGAGAGTAGGGAAGAGCCTAGAAAGGGTTATTGTGGGGATCATAATAGTGGTATGGGGTTTGGGATGAATGAGTTAGGTGAGGTAGAGGATATATGGCTAGAGGTATTGGGTGAGAAATAGGGTAGTGCATTGGAAAGAGGAGTAGAAAGAGGTTTGAGACGAGTCAGAGAGTTGTGGTGGAGGATATATCGAGAGTGGTATAGGATGAGAAATAGGGTAGTGCATTGGATATGCTGAATTAAAAGGAAAGTAATACATATATAGATCCATAAGTACATGGAAGATATATAGATACATAAAGGAAGGTAGTATGTGTAGATTAAAGATACATTAACTAAACTCTGACTTTCAAGTGTTGGTGTACACGGAGGGGGGCCCTCAGTACTCACTCAGGAGCTCTCAGGTCAGGGTACTGCACTGAGGAAGCCCCCTGGAACTGTGGGGGCCTTTGTTAAGCCACTGCTTCAAATGATATAAGAATGTATCACGTCACCTTAAAGTTTCATTTCCATGAAAAAGGTACTCTGCCTTTGTCCTCTTGCCTATATATGGTTACAGCTCTCCTTGGTGACTTACAATATGGTTATAATCTAATGGGCAGTACAGCTTCTCACATATATTTCTATATTTCTATGCAGTGTGTACCATGATTGCCTTGAGATCTTCCATAGTGGCCACTAGCACGTAGATGGAGACTAAGCTGGTACAGTTGGTGTGCTGGTCTTGAAGTGCTGTGACACAGATGGCAGCACATTTTATTAGCCCACAAAAAGGATGGGTTAAACCAACATATCAATGGAAAGCAGAAAAGATCTCGCCTGGGTTTAGTGTGTACACACGCAGTCACATACACAACACTCACAAAGGAGGGAGACCAGTGTCAAACACCTTCGTTGATTTGCAACATCGGGGTCCATCATACACACCACCCATCCCACTCTAAGGAGGCCCTGGGCCCTTCTAAATGCAGATATGGAGATTCCCCAGGGCAGACTGTGCACCATATCTACCCTGAGGCACACTTCACCTCAGCACCTATGAGAGGCGTCGAAGGCCCCATAAGGGTGTTTACACCTGCGGTCAAAGGTGCCCTCAAGGTCCCCAAGAAGTCTTGGGGTCATGTGCATGCTAGCAGATGCTTTTAGTTCTGCATCTATTGTGCACATAGGCTAACACCATCAGAGAGGGGTTACTGAGCCCCATCTGTACTCTGCATCAGGCTTATACGAACAGAGGGTACTTGGACACATACCTTGGCTATGCACCCCTTAAATGCCCGGCCCCAGACTATGGGAAAAGCAACCCTCAGCAGTTGGACCAAGAACAAAAGAACATCAGGAGGGCGGACGAGAAGAGAGTGGTGTGCAGTAAGTCACCGACGGTGTGGCTAAGGTTTTGTGAGCTATTGGGGAGAGAGTGCTCCAGAGCCCAAAGTATGAGGATAGGGTCGAATATCTAGACAAGAGAACTGGGCCTGATGTTATTGCCTGAGTGATGGTTTATAAACAAAATTCAGAGCCTGGGTCTGGGCTTGGTGTTCAGGCGTGTATATGAAATATGATTATTACCAGTACATGTGCGTTTTGAGGAAAGTTGTTCTGGAATAGATAATGCTGTAGTTCTTTCCTAAACTGAACAATGGAGGTGACATTGTAAGGTGAGTGGGGGCTAATTCCACAGTTGGAGGTGTAGCTGGAGTAGGTCTGCCTGGAGAGGGAAAATAGCAAAAACGACAAGGGGAATTCACCCAGAGCATCTGTAAGCACTAACTTCAACAAGGCCCTGTAAATTTGGGTTGAGACATTTACCTGACGTATCCCTAATGCTTTTATATTTTAATTGGTCCTACTGCTTTTCTGTATTATGAGACCTCCTTGCATATCTACCTCTGCATTGTTTTCTGTGTTAGCAAGTATAAATTGTGTTGACTTAAGAAACATCTATGGGGAGTATCAGAAGAAGTAGCAGGTAAAATCCTACTGCCTGCTTTTTTCATACAAAGTGGCACACCACCAGCACCTACATAGGCAGCTTAAATAGGAGGAACCTTTTTTTTGTACAGCGGGAGAACACCAATCATGAGAACCATGAGGATGATGTAGAATCAACAAAAATGGTCAAGGGTTTACAAATCCTGAAGGAAAATCACAAGGGTCCGCAATGACCACTATTATTTCAATGATATTCAAAAGGGCATGTGAGAAAGGATGTATGTCAGTACAACGCGATCTTTTAGATTGCGGTACTTTACAAGGCGGTTATTACAAAGCAAGTCGTTACAACGACTTGCGTTGGAGGGCGCGGATTGAGGAATATTATAATTTTATATTCCAACACCAGTCCACGTAACAGCAGGGAAGTTGTTGGAATATAAAATTACAATATTCCTTAACCAACAGCGCCATCCAGTGCAAGTCGTAGTAACGACTTGCGTTGTAATGGCAGCGTGGTAAAGGTCGTACGGTGTAAACACTGCGTTGTAAACGACGGTTACCTGTGTGAAAAGCTTTAAAATTAGGTAAGGAGCATCAAGAAACCCCACCTTTTTGTATGTTACCCCATTGTATTTAATTTGTATATTCCAGACATCAGTATCTGATCACTGGGGTTTCTGGGGCCACCTCATCAGGCTTCAGATGCATGTGGTTTACCCAAAAATCCAAAATGATTTTGCATCTAAAGTGCCATAAATTACACTTTAGTAAGGCATCTGGTATTGTGTGCAAAGTCAATGCACAGAAATGGGGTGCAAGTTTAAAGGGAATGGGCATTACCCACTTGCACATAAAATATATCATGTTTAAAAGATCATATATGTGCAGCAGCCTTGATAACCTCTTTTGGGAAAAAGGATCACATTAAATTGGGAATGCGCAAATAATTATGTATGACAAAATCAAAGGAACCATTGGAGGTGTATAATCTATGCTGTTTCTATGTCCAAAAGTTTGTAGGACATGTTTGCATTGCTTACCTCAAATTTATCAATGGTTGTTTGTCACTATATATAGGTCCATAAAGCAACCATCGAATATATTGCATCCACAATATCGAGTATCACTTGATTGTCAAGGTAAGTACATATAGGAGACAAAGTTTCAATATTGCAATCTCCACCTTGACGTACCTTGGTTATGTAATGGTAGCTGGATGTGATATTGTTGCAGCTTTAATATTTTTATTATAATACTGTGACCTATCACCTACCTTGATGTCAGTGGCGACTGATGGTGGGGTATAATATATGTCCCAAACTCCAGTGAGCAAGTGAGTGAAGCTAGACTGACACCTTCTAAGAGGGTGTGGGGGATTCTCTCCCCAGGAAAAGTTTGAAAAAAAAGGCGTTAAAGAGTGGATTGTAAAGCACAATTTGCCAGGAAGAAGTCTAGTAAACAAATATGTCAAACATGTAGCTCTCTCACTTTATGTTTCAGATATCCATTTGCTTCCAATGTTGTGCCTTCTTTGAATCCTTATCAGTGACCCAGTATACTACATCCTTCCAACAACTCATCTTGCTTTATTCAGTGCTGCATTCTCTCCTTGTTTTATTTGACATTTTTATCCAGTTGAAGTCCTTGCAGGGCGATAGGCCTGGCCCAGTAAGGAACACTATCCTGGACTCCAAGATTATATTACTGTCCTGTAGGAGAGTTATGAATTCCCATTCCCCCTCTTCTGCCTAGTTTGCGCTCCACAAGGTATATGGGATGGTGCGGATAAGTGAACCGGAGAAAAGTGAGTGGGACGAAGAAGACAGTTAGCTGGGAGGCTCTCTTACTCAATCGCTAGCAGTTTTCAAGTCACTTCCTCTTGAGGTCACTCCCTCTTGAGGTCACTTCCTCTTGAGGCTTTGTTGCGAGGTCAGGAGCCCGAGGTATGCAACATGATAAACAGTACACCAAGGAACAACCGTTTCTCACTCATTACTCATTACTCATGTAGACCTTCTCATGTTACTCTGCTGGGCTTCTACTTTCTGTGCAGATACTACTGTCAACCTGCATATTACTACTATTGAGATGTGTAAAGACCTGGTTAAAGAATCAACACCAAAAACTGTAGCATGCCATCTCTGCTCATTTTACAACTCCTAAAACAACAAAGAGATACTTAAGCAAACTGTGGTTTCACATTCTATTGCTGTCCCTACTGCTACTTTCATAAATACCTTCATTAAATATTTTAACATATACTGGCATTGCTGAGTCGTGCATTCCCTGGTTTAAATGTAATCCTTTTTGAATAGTCCCTCTGGGTTGGCTGATGGTTCCAGAGCTTATATTACTTCTTGTTAGTTTCAAGTTAACAGAACTTGGCGTCTCCAAGATCTTCTGACTCTCTAGTAGTAGGTATGTTTCTCTTTAACAACATCCATTGTATTTTAGCCCACAGCCTTCTTATTCTTCAGTTGTTTTTTTAGGTGGCACACGGGGAAGTGTCTACAGATCTTAGCAATAATGGGAAATTAAGTGTGTAAGAAGCTTCTGCAAGCCCCTTGGTAGGATTAGAGAAATGAAGATCCTTCCGGTGCTGAGTTGCCAAAAGCAAGCACAGGTTAACAATTGACCTGGTTTATGTAGTAGGGTGCGCCCAAGCTTATGAGAGCAGGGCATCTCACGACACTGACACTGGCTCGACCTGATCTTGAAGAATCAATGGGCAAAACTCTCAGCTGCATAATGCGAGTCAGGGCGCACTGCCCAGTGGGGCTGGCAGCTCCTACGCTCTGCATTGCAAAGGGCAGAATACCTTTTGGAGATAAGTCCTACTTTGTGAAAATCTTTTTGAAAGAATGTAATGCCAGCTTCTCGGGAAGGCGGGGAGATTCCTTGTAGTCCCTTTGTGTTAAGAGGGCCTCTCTATGCAGAGCTATCACTGGGGCTGAGAAAGGGGTAACTGAGCCACAACTGATGTTTCCGCTGCAGAAGATACTTAATACGGTTGTAAGGATAATCCGCTTTAAGATAGGTTCCATTTTGATGCCAATTGGGGGGATGTTTAATGTTTGTATAAATTGAAAAACTGATAACTAAAGTTTGAAAAAAAAAAGATAGGTTCCAAAGTGCAAACACCCAAAAGGAAGGAGGATCAAGGCTAAATATCCTGCACCAGTCAAAATACCCTATCTAGTCAAAGTCTATCTCTTGATTGATTGGTGCAAATGCCACTTAAACAAATTAGGCAGAGAGTGGCCCATCACTCAAACATGTACATTTTGTATAGATGGAACATATTTATTATCCACAAATGTAAAAAAACAGATAAACAATATGTCAAGATCTTCCCAAACAAAAATAAGGAAACCACTGATAAATTTTGAATGTAGAAATGTAAGTTCTTTATTCTTTTTTCAATTCTTAAAATTCAAGATCGCCAAAGTGCTGGTCATCTAGTAAAGGTGATGTTATGGATGGTATGCTGCTGTATTATACTTGGTGCAATTGCAAACATAGAACTGCATCCTTATTTTTACTATGTCTGTAGGGAAACGAGCTTGACAAACTATCTCTGTTTTTTGTCCAGTTCCCTGTCGAATGGAGAATCTGAATTCATATCTGTCTAGCCAGAGTAATATTGCATCTGACAGTTGCACAATTAAAGTGGAAAACGACCTATGGGCAGTTCCAACTTGGCTTTCGTGAGCATGTATTTTAATAGGTTGTTATGGGTTTTCATAGCGACTCTCGCTTCAAAGAGATAATTGTGAAACCTTTCTGTTGTGACCCAGTTGTGTGAGTTAGTTAGTCCTTTTCAGATAAAGGTGAACTCTATCTAGTTCATCCTATCATCAACGGAAGAGTATATGGTAATTGGTAATCAGTCATGCCTTCAGTCTGCCTAACACATTTTGTATTCTTTTGCTATGTTCTTCTGTAGCCCCAAGAAACACAATGATATTTTCAGGGTACACTAGCACCACAACCATGCTCCCAGCAGTCTTCATTAACATTAGTCCAATCATTGAAATTACTTTTAAAAGGGCCAGTTCACTAATTTAATATCCATAAAATGCAACTGTTGTTAAAAAATACAATTCTACCCAAGAAGGGGCAACCTGAGGTATACAGTGGCAAAGGGACAACCTGAGGTATATCGGGCAGACGTGTGCCATTCAACATACCTGATAAGCTGCATGTTTTCCTTGCTCTTGATAAAGTTCAGGCATTTCTGCGGGATTGTCCACATCTTCTTGTTGGTGCTCAGTGATGAACTGAGGGACCCTACCATTCTGGGTGTTCCCCGGATGTTTAGAGGCCACACGCTGGGGGTCAGGATGTGCTCATCAGAACCAGGTGCTCCATGTTGGATGGTGCAGAAAGAGGCAAAGAGCATGTTCCCAATCTGCATGAACATGTGTCTCAGTCCAGAGTTAGAGGGAATATCACAGTCCTCAAGTGTCAGCCACAAAAAGATCTGGTAGGTTTAAGGGGCATCACAAGTCACTGAGAAACCAATGTGGTTGATGGATTATGGGGAAAGAAGACCACCTCGGGCGGTCTCCTGACAATAGCAGGTGTTTCCTCCTAATTCATGTTCGCTTCCTTTCCAAGAAGGGATCTGTCTCAGGGAGACCTGGGGAAAGAGTTCATAAAAGATCATTATTGGTACAGGGTGATCCTACGGTCAGTCTGAGCAGTGTCACTCAGGACTTTGGTAGGCGCTTCTCTATAGACAGAGAATCCTGCTGTAGTGTGTTGCGTCACCTGAACAACCTCGCCCACTGTCTCTGGTGAGGTACCATTTGCACAGGATATTTTAGTTGTAAACATAAGATTGTTGTTATCATCTCCTCTTTTATGCCTCTGAATCTGAAAACGAATTCCTGACAAGAGTAAATGCATTTACTAGAAGGGATTTCTGTGCTACAATTGCAAATGAATATGCAGTAGTAAATCCCTCTCAGAGGGTAAGTAACATAAGTATATGGTCATCTAAAAAACCTTTCTCTGACCCCTGCCCAGCCTGGAAATGGTAAGGGATTTACTGCAGTTAAGAGTTAGGATAATCCCCCTTCCAGGATGAACAAGGGAATTGATCACCCCAGTCTTTCTGGGGGGTATAGGGAAACGTATTTTTTCATAGGGAACAATGCTTTCCCTGCAGAACAAAAGAAATATGTGCATTTGCACACAAGGTTCCATTCCCTGGGTGTGGAGTGCTATGGACATCTCCTCACACAGTGAACAGGAGCTTTTAGGAAATGTCACATAACATTCCTAGGAGTACATTTGGAAATGTGTCACAGGCACAGATTTCCAGGTACACCTCTAAAAATATTTGTGAATCAATAAAGTTTGTAAAAATATTTTCAAACAGAGATGCAAGTCTTCGCCCATACTTCTATATAAAACGGTTTCATGAATACGGCCTTAAGAGTTGTTTTTGATAATTCCATTGCAAGTTTTGTTCATCAGAACCAGACGCACAGCAACTTTGTTACAATACTCTTTCTGGGAGAGGAAAGCAACGTGCTGGTACATTCAACAAGATAAAGGAGAGAGTTACCTGCAGTGTAATCGTACAACATGGCATCCTACCGTCTGGTAGGTTTGCGTATGCTTGGGAGCCTTGACTCCCATGTACATCTCATGGGCACCGCAAGATACTACAAACATAACTTTGTGTGAAAACTGATGGGTCTCAGTCATGGCATATTTTAGAGATTCGCCAGGGAGATCCAACAAGCAGTCATCCCAACTTGAGGCACCCGTAAAAAGGTCAACACCCTACGATTATCAGACAAGTGCTCCCAACAGTTAGCAATATTACGCCATGGATATGTTCACTGTAGTATAGTTTGTAGATGGACCGAGAACTACCACTGAAGCACAACCAAGCAGAGCACTGGCATAGGAAAACTGCACTGGGGCTCTTTAAGACTCCTACCTTCCACCCTGGGCGCTGCTGCTGGTCAAGCACAGCTCTTGCTCTTAGGCTTCATTACAGAAAGGTATATGCCAATTCTGCTGCCAGGCTACATCTTCCATATCAGCACGCGCTAAGAAGCATCATGGTCTTTTGAATAGTATATCATGGGACAGTCTATATGCAATGTCTACATCATGGGAATGCCCAATTGTGTGGGTAGGACTGGAACTCAATTTAACTAGATGCCTTGAGTCCATATTGGATAGCAGGTAACTGGTAGCTGTAATCCGGGTTTGTCAAACCAGTTATTGAAGCTCCCAGGTATGCATCCAGTGATTGGGATGCTTTAGAGTGATCTCATAAAATAAAGCCCAGATTTCTATGACTTATCTTCGGGGTTGCAACACTTTTGTGGCACAACTTAAACGCAAAATCCTTTTCTGGCATTAAAACTCAATTTCCAAAGCCTTCATGGTTTAGTAAATACAATGTACCGTAACGCAGAACACAGATCTGCTTTGTGCTTCTTCGCGTCGGGTAGGCACAACATGGGTGGGGCTTGGTTGTTCCAAAGCATCTACCCATGTATTTTGACCCAAACACAGATTTACAAAGACTTGTAACCTTGAGTTTGAGCCCAAATGTTGCACATACCCGACAGAGGCATAACAAGGAGAAATATTTTTATTTGTCCTCTTTACTTCTTCTTTCCATGTGTTCCGCATTTTGTAGCACCCACAAAAAGAGGAATATGTCTCTAAGGATTGTTTTTGTGCAGGAAGGCATCCCTCCCTACACAAAACAACCCTTCCCTTAAGGCAGGCACAGCTGCACCATGGTGCAATGCAGGCTGCCTGCATTAGCGGTAGGATGCACACAGAGCGTCAGTGCAGGAAAAGAGCAGAATTCCACCATATCTTAGTATTTATGCGGCATCTCTGTTCTCTCCCTTTCAACCACCGCAGTGCAGCAAGTTGCCCAGCTGAGTTGTGTTGTGCTAGATTGTGTGAAAGAAAAGTACATCTGGCCCTAAGTCTGAAAGAAGTAAAGGAATTCTAAATTGTGAGATGGAGGTTTGTAGGTAATGAGAAATACCCATTCCTTTTACCAAGACAAGCAATGCATAGACGGTCCAAATTGCTTCAATGTCTTTGTGTTTCCAGTTTTACAGTAAGGTCCTGACAGAAATCCTTTTCACCATAAATTGGCAACTGTACCATACTTTACCTCAGATTAAAGCTTTCTTTAGTTACCTCAGTTCATTCTGTTTTGTCTTGAAAGGACTCTAATGTTTCTATGGTATTGATATTTCTTTTTAAACTACTGCCTTCCATTAGGATCCATCGAAATGGTAATTCTAAAATAATTGTCACATCACAAAGGATGATGTTTGTCTTTCTTTTTGAATTGTATCTGCACAAAAAAGAAGTATCTTTGTTATTTCTTTTTTTATTTCAAATCGTTTTTATTTTTTTATTTCAAATGTTTTTATTTTTGTTATTTCTCATCACATTGAAGACTTCTAAAGTGAGAACCTCGGCATTAGCTCATTATTAAGCTTTCTGCTTTGGAATCTTTTGGTGTCTTAATTAAAAAATCTTGTTATTTACCACCACAATTTCTAAGCGCTTTAATTGAATGTGCTATCATTACTCAAATATAGGATGTTTAATTTAACAACCTCAAAAGGAAGAAAGGGTGAGAAACTTAGAACTCACAGACAGCTTAGCTCACTGAGGTCCTAAGTGGAAAAGATGATTTCACTAAATTGTAAAACAGTAATGCGGAGACTGATGTCCCATCAGGAAGAGGCGAATATCGAAATACACCGCCCTCCACGGTGCCGCTTTGAGGAGGACTGAAGTAACGCTTGAATCCGGGCTTGGGGATTGAGTTACTCCCGCTCAAACGGTTTGTGGAGCGTTTGCCACTTGTAGAGCAAACACTAAGGAATGCCAGATCTCCCGAAACCTCAGACAATTTCCTGTGACCACAATTGTAGCCGCAGAAAAACTTCAACGTAAGTATTTATAGATCTTTGACTTACTACTGATGCTAAATGCAGCAGTGACCATGCTTGACGGGAAACCTCTGACTAACTCCATGAGGCATAAAATAGTTTTCTCATCACACCACTTTCCCTGAACAGCTGCCAAAGCAAACCTTCCTCTTTGTAGTAAATGTGAGGCTGTCACCCGGGGAGGCTTCTGTTTAGATCAGTATCACAGGAATGATTCCCTCTATTCTTTGTATTTATACTGATGCCATGACATATCACTTGTTACTTTAGCTTTAGAAGCGTTATAATCATGTTATCTAGAGCCACATGTTGGTACCTTTTTTAAAGGCCGTTTGCGACTTGAAAAAAGGCTTTCCCTATGTACCAAACCCTATTTCGTGATTCCGTACCCTATTACCGAATCGCAAAATGGGTTACCGATTCGCTATTAGGAAAGGGCCTGTTTAGGTCGCCCCTTACCAATACCGAACCGCATCGGTATGTAGGAATGTTTTGTGACCGAAAGGCGGTTGCAAAACATCAATTCGCAAATGGGAAGGGGTCCCAAGTGACCCCTTCCCCTTTGTGAATGTTTGTAAAATCAATTTTTGAGAGCTGGCAGTAATCCCACAGACCACTGCCTGCTCTCAAAAAATGAAAATAAAACTTCTCATTTCTTTTTTTAAAAAACTGAACCCTTTACCTTTAAAAAAAAATGGGCTGCATTTAAAAAAAAAGACTGGTTTATTTTAAAGCAACCACGGATATGGTGGTCTGCTGACCCCAGCAGGTCACCATCCCCATGATTTTAGCTATTTCAAGGGGGGCGCAAATAGTGATCTACCTCATTCATTTTCATGAGGTAGGTCGATTTGCGACCCCCCCCTAGGAATCGCTAAATGGAACTTTGAGTTTCATACATTTGTAATAGCGATTATATAATAGCGATTCACTGAAAATAGCAATTAGGTCATCTCAATTACAAATGTTGATACATGTGGCCCCTAGAGCTTGGAAGTAACTGAAAATACTCAGATTTCTGGAAATACTCGACGTACGGAGTAAAGTCCACTAGGTGGATTCCCTCCATCATAGGGTTACTATTGAGGAAGAAACTCAGCATGATAGATTCTACTTTGCATTTAGAGATTCTCCAGAAACTGGAGGATTTTCAGTCCCCTCCACACTTTGAAAAGGACCTTTGACAGACATATATTTCTACGTAGGCAGATGAGTTCTGATTGCGAAGAGAGCCCTGGGGTTGCCCTGCAGGCGGACAGCTTTGGAGGACCTGTGCTCGCTTTATATACTGAGACCTTGGCCTTTGCTATGTAGGCTGCCACACAGCAGCAGTCTCCCTGAAGGCACACACACAGTGCATGTGCCTGAAGCAGTACAACAGGGGCAGATCCTCCATTTTGGAGGAGGAGCATCGCCCCACTGCTGGAACTAGCAGACACACGTAAAATAAAATGATATTAAAGTAATTAATAAAACTGCTTTATTATCATTTCATTTTACTTTGGAGCCGAGCTGCAGCCAAGTCTTGAGGGCAGGGCCGGCGGGAGGAGCGGTGGGATCAGGGCACTGCCAGTACACATGTTTCTTGGTGTTAGAAATTGGATTTTTGGTTGGCTAGGGCATGCACCTAAGCCAGGCAGAAACCCCCACTATAGTCAGGGCAAGGGAGTTACACTCTGAAGATAACAACTGCTCATCCCCGTGGTAGCTTGGCAGAGCACAGAGCAGTCAGGCTTATCCCAGAGGCAATGTGTAAAGCGTTTGTGCAACACACTCACACAGAGCGACACACTAGGAACACCACAAAAGAAAATCCACACAAGGTTTTATCAAACACAGCCTTTGTATTACTCATAAAACACATTAGAACGCAATCACATACATACGCTGTGCCACCTGGCACTAGGTATGACTTTACAGGGGATTATATACACTTACATACAAGGCCAATCAGCCCTCTGTCATCATTATTAGAACTCACTAGTAGTGAAATAAAAACAACCAGTAACAAACTGGCAAGAGGCACTGAGCATAAACACATTAGCCAGGAAAGATCATGAGTAATGCATCACTTCATATCTCCTTATGCACCTCTTAGGCATACACTGCACCATACGTGATCCTTACACCATATCACCTCAGGCACCCCCTAAAGATAGTGAGCGAACCTCAGGCCTACTGGCCTTGACTTTGCGGGCCCATCTTGCGCTTGTCCGCAATGCCCTCTGTCCTGCAAAGTCAGGGCTCTCCCTACTCCGTTTATCCTCTCACACGGGCCTCCCTACTGGCCCCCCTGGCTGCTGATGCAGCAGGAACACATGCACAGTTCCAAAAAGGGGCGGGAGCAACTCACCCTTGTCCCTCCCAAACAGGAATGCCCCCACGTTGCAGCTGCCCACAATCTGGGGGCGCAGCTGCAAGCATACTCAAGCACCAACAGTGTGCTGGACAGGCCCCACTCACCGGGGCTTCTCTTCCTCACTGCCAATCTGTCCGGATTCGGGAGCTCTCGCTCAGTGAGCTTCATCTGTAGACCTCTCCCGGGTTCCTCAGTAGCTCACCCGTGGCCCAGGAGAACCCGGAATTCTTGGATCCCCTGTCTGCAGCGTCTCTTCTACGTGTGCGGGCCACACCCACAGCTAGACTCAGCCTATTCCTGGCTTCTGCACAGTCTCCACGCACGGCTTTCCACCTGCTAGCCATGCCCACAACCAGGCTACTGCCGCCTGGCTTCCTGTCTCTCCACTACTGGACTGGTTGCTAGATGGTGACGTCAAAATGAGCGGCCTCTCTTGAACCGTAGCTTCTTACGGCCGGGGCCATCCTCAGTGCAGGAATGTGGGGTAAGGTCCTGCCCGCCTTCTCATGTCCCCAGACAATCCCTGCCAGGAACTCCTTCAGTATTTTAGTGTTTCCTCACAGCCCATGTCCACGTAGCAGAGCCCCGGCTGCCTACATCTGGAAATGCATCAGGGAGCACGGCCGGGAGCGGGAGAGCGTTTTCCATGACTTGGCTCTCCCCTAAATTGCTACAGTCATAAGCAAGAGGAAGGCGCTACCCACGCTGCAGGGCACAAAGTGCTCCTCTCCTCACCTGGCACTGTGGCGGATTCTAGGTGCTGTAGGGCAGTGTTGGACTTGGCCTTTTTCCCCCAAAATTTTTCGCTTTTGACCCCCTTATCTAGGATGTCTCCCCCATGGGATTAAACCTGTATAGGCCATGAGTGGTGTGTGACACCTTGTTAAAAATGTAATTACATGTAATAATGTGAGCACTTGTAAAATCCCCCCTTTTAAAACTGCACCTGACTGAAATGTAGAGTTTTTAAAATGGATGCCATGGCCCTGGGTTTTGCCACTGGACTGCCATAGGTCAGCGGACTAGATAATATTACCCAGCTACCCCTAGCTTTTGGAGGGAAGCCTGGCACCCAAGGTGCTCAACCCCTCCCCTTGAGCCAGTGTGAACCAGTTATCCCCAACATTCCGGAAGGTGCTGGCTCTGTGAGGGAGGAGGGTATAAATAGGGAGAAGTGCCACCAGAAAGTCAGTCAGCGCTGGGACAAAGAAGAGAGGGGACCTGCTGTGAGGTGCTACCGCCACATGGACCTGTGAGCTGGGCCCTGCACACCTATAACCCCCCCCTCTCAGAGTTCCCATGGGCCCCTGACAAGGGAGGGCCCCTACCCAGGTCCCTGACACTGTGGGAACTAGGAATTACGCCAGCGTTGCGATGAAGAAGCGCCCAGGAGGTGAGAAATAGGACTGTCTACTCCCTCTGGTGAAGCTGTGCCCCTGTGGAAGCGCTGGGTCGTGAGGAGCTGCCCAGGGAGGATTGTGCCCTCAAGGAACTGTGTCTCCTAATCTGCCCCTGGACTGCCTACCAAGCGCTGTGGGGAGAGAAGCGCTAGGGCTGGTGTGGCCCCCGGAATGCTGCTGGCCCTGGAAATGGTGTGGGCAGAGGGAGGAGCAGTGCGCTGTGAATAGCGCCATTCTCCTGAGGATAATCACGCTGGAGGAGCCTACCCTCGTGTCAGCGCGCTGTCTGCCATATAATTAAATAATTAAGAAGGGAGCCTACCCCTTTATCATAGCCGGAGATCACCGTCGCAGCCCGGGTGCTGAGGAGATTGTGAGGGGACTGCTTATCAAGAAAGGGAGCCTACCCCTTGTCCTTGCCCCGCGCTGCGTGGCAGCGCCGGAAATCACCGCCGCCGTGAGGAGACCCCCCGCTGCTGGGGTGTGCAACATTGCGGCAGCCCCCGATGTGAGGAGAGGGCCGCCGAAGTAGAGAAAGGGCCGCGCTAGGCCCTGAGGCCGTCAGATCCCTCGTCACGTGACGGGGGCCTGGCCGCGTCATCGGCCTGCCCCCGCCAACGCCGCACACGGATTGGCCAAGTGACCGTGCCCCCTGAAGGCCGCGCAGCCATTGGCTGCCGGCCGGAAGAAGCCAGGAAGAAGCCCACGGAAGCCCCGGGTTCCCGGGAGGCCGAGGGAACCCGGGCAAAGCCGACGCGAAGCCCTGGGTCCCCGTGAGGGAGGGGGACCCAGGTGAAATAGCGGAACAGAGCCCCCGTGGTCAAGAGGGAGCCCCGACTTGAAGCGACCGGAGCGGGAGCCCACCCCGCCGGTCTGAGCCCCTGAGTGTGGGGCCGGGAGGATAGGCGGGGCCGGGGCACACTGTCGGTGCCAGCCCCGCCTCCCCAAACAAAGCCGGGTGCAGAGGCCATCGAAGGAGGCCAGCCGGAGCGGGTGCCCACACTGCCGGTGAGTCCCCCGCTCAGCTCAGGAGTAAGGAGAGGCCCAGGCGGAGGCAACGAACAGGCTACGGGGCCCCCAGTGAGCTGAGGGGAGCCCCGCGACAGAGGGAACCGCCTGCCTGTATATAGGCGCCAGTAACCCACGCAAGGGGCGTGAAGGCCCGAAGATAGCAGGTAAAGATGCCAGAGAGGCATCAGAAGCCCGGTGAGTGGGGCCTTGGGGAAACTGTGTAGGGGTGGGGTGAAGAGGGCAACGGGGCACAGGGTCGGTGCTCGCCCCCCCCTCCCCTTAGCGTGGACATTTGTAGTTGGGCCCCGTTGGCCTCAGATACCACGGTGGTAGCCCGGACTAACCCTGTGGTGGGACTAAGCGGAACTGTAAGGGCCTGGAGAGAAGGAACTGGCCCCCATCCCCCTGAACTGGGACAGAACGAGCAGGTCTTCAGGCTAGATGCTCTGAGTTAGGCTTAGTGGTCAGACGCTCAGGTTCACCTTCTGTCCACCCATGAGTTAGTGCCGATGTCCGCATCCAATGCCCAAGGAAATGTTCTTCTTGATTAGGGGAATGTGTACCCTGTCATGAGGAAGTGGTTGTCCTGGCCTAAAGAAAGGTTGCCCGAAGCCTGGTGCTTATAAATACTTGAGGAAAGGTGCCTACTTACCTGATGCTATCTGCCTGTTGGTTGATTCACGACTAATGAAATGTTGTGCAGGTGCTGGTTCGGGGAAATGCTAATTGAGCACCTCTTTATTGCATTCCTTGCAGGGGCGGGCTTTGTGGAATGTTCAGGGTGGTAAGCTACCGGGATCCTTGAATTGCACCCCTGATGAAATGTTGTAATAGGGGAAGGTATTGAGAGGTTGACTACCCCCCTTTACTCCTGCGGTGGGAGGATTAGTGGACTAAGTTGCATTGTGGTGACATGCTTAATGTTATGCCAGGTGAAAGGTGATTCCTACCCAGGTCCCGCCCACGTTAAGCCGCGCTGATTTATTACAGGTGTTTCTGTCTGGTATTATATGATGTTTTTCCCTTACAGGGGTTGGGTGGGCGTTGTCACGCATGAGGTGTACTTACGCTAATGTTGCAACTTACCATTTCAGCCAACCCCCTAAGGATGAGAGTCCGAGTTGGCCCCGCCAGATTGGCTCCAGGTCTAGTGTTTAGTTAACCATCCTTTTTCCTTGCAGTATGGACTATGGACTCAACCCTTTTTGTCCCATGTAAATAATCCCCCTCTGAAGTACTTGGCTCTGGTGCCAGTTGGCGCCTTGTTGTGACTACCACTATTTTGTTCCTTTTTACCTTGCAGGTTGGAGACATCACTAAACGTAATCTTTTTCCAACCAAAGGTGGTGGTGTGACTCTTTTGTGGTGTGATTGGTGTGTCGTCTGTGGATACTGCGTGAGTGCTTCACATGTCCTCGAAGTTTGGCCTGCCCGCTTGATGCCATGCTACCCCTTGGAGATTTGGGTAACCCCCCATTTCTTACATTGGTGGCAAGCGGTGGGATAGGACTTGTGTTTACGCAGTACCACAGCGGCCACGGGTTACACTGCAAATAGAGCTTTGGATGTAATCCGAGCCTTGTTGTGGGGATTATTGTTGTTTGGCTGAATATTGTGTTTTTTGATTGCTTCCTCCTGAAGAGTATTCTGAATTGTCCCCTTGTTCCACTGGGAGGGTGTGTCCCGGGTGTCCTCGCCACGATGGGGTTGGTTTATGAGGAGGTGGAACTAATGGAGTACACCGAACAGGAGGTGATAAACTTCCTCCTGGAGAGAGGGATACCCCCAGTAGGAAACATCAGGAGAAATGTGTTTGTCTATGAGGCCCTCAAGAGGGGAGAGCCCTTAGAGAATATTGGGGACTTGTCTGACTACCCTCCCGAGTTTTTGAAGGGTCAGTGGGTTAGAGACCAGAGAGAGGGCTCCCCATCCAGAACCCTGGGAGGAAATTACTCCGATGAGGAGGAGGAAGAGTTTAACAGGGCAGAGACGCCAGTAGCTGTGGAGGACACTGAAGATAGGGAGTCTCGCACTGGGTCCAGTCCCGGGGGCACTGCCCCATCCCTTTCCCTGTCCCCAGAAGAGTGGGTAGATAGGAGGGAAGAGAGGGAGTATCAGCTGGCGCTGGCAAAGCTCATGCATGCCGAGGGCTTAGCGCAGCTGAGGGTAGAAGAGCAGCGACTAGAGACTGAAAAAGTCCTAGCCCAGGAGAGGATGGCGGAGAGGGCCTTCGCCAGAGAGAGATCAGCTCAGGTGGGTAGGTTGTCCCCTGAGAGTGCTTTTAGGAGTCTGGATTCACCGAGGAGGGTGGGATCCAGTGGTGGCAGCGAGTGTAGGTCCAGTGCAAGGAGTCCCACTCCCGAAGCCCAGGAGACTGTGCCTGATTCCCCGGAAGAGGAGGACGGGTTAGTGTTCAGGGGCAGGGGAAAGCTGTCCCATCAGTCCTGGGGAGAGTTCGAGGAGGAGTGTTGGACTGTACTGGAGGATTGGGTGGTGAGGAGAGCGGTGGAGGATTGGGAAGGGCTGTGCCATGCCGTTATCCGGGAGCACATGCTGAGGAGTTGTTTCCCAAGACTGCGTCACCATCTGTTGCAGTGCGGGTTCTCAGACCCCAGGGAACTTGCACGGGAGGCAGACCTCTGGGTAAATGCCAGAGCTTCTGGGAAGGCAGAGGGGAGTGATCCTGAAGGGAGTGAGACGGGGAGGTGTCCCGAGGTGCCCCAACTGCGGTAACCGGGCCTGGAGTGTTCTTTAAGAGAACCCCAGGTTGGGAGGCTAGGCTGTCCCGATGTGTCACCCAGAGGGAGGGATCCCCTCATGTCAGGAGGACCCGGAGCATCAATATTCGGAGCTCCAGTGGTTCGGGGGTCTGATCAGTCACAGGGTTTAGATCCTGGACTGGGGGTTCAGGTTCAGGAGTTGCCTGGCCTGGAGGGTGGGGTTCCTGTAATGCAGGTCCCTACCAAATTGACTCCCAGGGGTACTTCTCCGGGTAAGAGGGTGCCGAACTCTGGGAGGGGGTGCAGAGGGAGGAAGGTCTCTTCTCTGTCACCGGCTCAGCCACAGGGCGCAGATCCCGGGTTGGGTGGCCAGGGACAGGAGTTGCCTGCCCTGGTGGGAGGGACATCTGTAACTAGAGTCCCCCCGGAAGTTACTCCCAGGGGTACTTCTCCGGGTAGGAGGGTGCGGAACTCTGAGAGGGGGTGCAGGGAGAGGGAGGACTCGCCCCTGTCACCGGTTCAACCTGAGGGTTTCGACTCCAGGTTGGGGAGAGAGTGGTTGTGTGTGGGTGTCCCCAGGCGTAGGAGATGGAGGAACCCTAGAAGGAGAAGTAGGGGGAGGAGAGCCTCGCCCCTAAGGGCTGGTCAGTCTGAGGGTGTAGACCCCAGATGGGTGGACCAGTGGCAATTTGGAGAGAGGAGAGTGGTCCAAGAGAATTACAAGCCTGAGGCTGGAGCCTCCCACTCTAGGAAGGAAAAACATCCCACTAGGGAACACCAGTGGGGTGGTTTTGTTGGTGAAGGGAGGGTTGCGAGAGAGAACCATTGGGTTCCAGAGTGGAGGAGAAACTGCAGGTGCTCCTGTAGTTGCAGGCCTGCGTCCACCTTTTCCCGCCCCAAGCAGGGAAGCGCATCAAGGCATTGATCGGTCTACCCTGGCTTTTGGCTGGGGGGGAGTTATGTTGGACTTGGCCTTTTTCCCCAAAATTTTTTCGCTTTTGACCCCCTTATCTAGGATGTCTCCCCCATGGGATTAAACCTGTATAGGCCATGAGTGGTGTGCGACACCTTGTTGAAAATGTAATTACATGTAATAATGTGAGCACTTGTAAAATCCCCCATTTTAAAACTGCACCTGACTGAAATGTAGAGTTTTTAAAATGGATGCGATGGCCCTGGGTTTTGCCACTGGACTACCAAAGGTCAGCGGACTAGATAATATTACCCAGCTACCCCTAGCTTTTGGAGGGAAGACTGGCACCCAGGGTGCTCAACCCCTCCCCTTGAGCCAGTGTGAACCAGTTATCCCCAACATTCCGGAAGGTGCTGGCTCTGTGATGGAGGAGGGTATAAATAGGGAGAAGAGCCACCAGAAAGTCAGTCAGCGCTGGGACAAAGAAGAGAGGGGACCTGCTGTGAGGTGCTACCGCCACATGGACCTGTGAGCTGGGCCCTGCACCCCTATAACCCCCCCCTCTCAGAGTTCCCATGGGCCCCTGACAAGGGAGGGCCCCTACCCAGGTCCCTGACACTGTGGGAACTAGGAATTACGCCAGCGTTGCGATGAAGAAGCGCCCAGGAGGTGAGAAATAGGACTGTCTACTCCCTCTGGTGAAGCTGTGCCCCTGTGGAAGCGCTGGGTCGTGAGGAGCTGCCCAGGGAGGATTGTGCCCTCAAGGAACTGTGTCTCCTAATCTGCCCCTGGACTGCCTACCAAGCGCTGTGGGGAGAGAAGCGCTAGGGCTGGTGTGGCCCCCGGAATGCTGCTGGCCCTGGAAATGGTGTGGGCAGAGGGAGGAGCAGTGCGCTGTGAATAGCTCCATTCTCCTGAGGAGAATCACGCTGGAGGAGCCTACCCTCGTGTCAGCGCGCTGTCTGCCATATAATTAATTAATTAAGAAGGGAGCCTACCCCTTTATCATAGCCGGAGATCACCGTCGCAGCCCGTGTGCTGAGGAGATTGTGAGGGGACTGCTTATCAAGAAAGGGAGCCTACCCCTTGTCCTTGCCCCGCGCTGCGTGGCAGCACCGGAAATCACCGCCGCCGTGAGGAGACCCCCCGCTGCTGGGGTGTGCAACGTTGCGGCAGCCCCCGATGTGAGGAGAGGGCCGCCGAAGTAGAGAAAGGGCCGCGCTAGGCCCTGAGGCCGTCAGATCCCTCGTCACGTGACGGGGGCCCGGCCTCGTCATCGGCCTGCCCCCGCCATCGCCGCACACGGATTGGCCAAGCGGCCGCACCCCCTGAAGGCCGCGCAGCCATTGGCTGCCGGCCGGAAGAAGCCAGGAAGAAGCCCACGGAAGCCCCGGGTTCCTGGGAGGCCGAGGGAACCCGGGGAAAGCCGACGCGAAGCCCTGGGTCCCCGTGAGGGAGGGGGACCCAGGTAAAATAGCGGAACGGAGCCCCCGTGGTCAAGAGGGGAGCCCCGACTTGAAGCGACCGGAGCAGGAGCCCACCCCGCCGGTCTGAGCCCCTGAGTGTGGGGCCGGGAGGATAGGCGGGGCCGGGGCACACTGTCGGTGCCAGCCCCGCCTCCTCAAACAAAGCCGGGTGCAGAGGCCGTCGAAGGAGGCCAGCCGGAGCGGGTGCCCACACTGCCGGTGAGTCCCCCGCTCAGCTCAGGAGTAAGGAGAGGCCCGGGCGGAGGCAACGAACAGGCTACGGGGCCCCCAGTGAGCTGAGGGGAGCCCCGCGACAGAGGGAACCGCCTGCCTGTATATAGGCGCCAGTAACCCACGCAAGGGGCCTGAAGGCCCGAAGATAGCAGGTAAAGACGCCAGAGTGGCATCAGGAGCCCGGTGAGTGGGGCCTTGGGCAAACTGTGTGGGGGTGGGGTGAAGAGGGCAAGGGGGCACAGGGTCGGTGCTCCCCCCCCCCCCTTAGCGTGGACATTTGTAATTGGGCCCCGTTGGCCTCAGATACCACGGTGGTAGCCCGGACTAACCCTGTGGTAGGACTAAGCGGAACTGTAAGGGCCTGGAGAGAAGGAACTGACCCCCCTCCCCCTGAACTGGGACAGAACGAGCAGGTCTTCAGGCTAGATGCTCTGAGTTAGGCTTAGTGGTCAGACGCTCAGGTTCACCTTCTGTCCCCCCATGAGTTAGTGCCGATGTCCGCATCCAATGCCCAAGGAAATGTTCTTCTTGATTAGGGGAATGTGTACCCTGTCATGAGGAAGTGGTTGTCCTGGCCTAAAGAAAGGTTGCCCGAAGCCTGGTGCTTGTAAATACTTGAGGAAAGGTGCCTACTTACCTGATGCTCCCTGCCTATTGGTTGATTCACGACTAATGAAATGTTGTGCAGGTGCTGGTTCGGGGAAATGCTAATTGAGCACCTCTTTATTGCATTCCTTGCAGGGGCGGGCTTTGTGGAATGTTCAGGGTGGTAAGCTACCGGGATCCTTGAATTGCACCCCTGATGAAATGTTGTAATAGGGGAAGGTATTGAGAGGTTGACTACCCCCCTTTACTCCTGCGGTGGGAGGATTAGTGGACTAAGTTGCATTGTGGTGACATGCTTAATGTTATGCCAGGTGAAAGGTGATTCCTACCCAGGTCCCGCCCACGTTAAGGGATCAGCCGCGCTGATTTATTACAGGTGTTTCTGTCTGGTATTATATGATGTTTTTCCCTTACAGGGGTTGGGTGGGCGTTGTCACGCATGAGGTGTAGTTACGCTAATGTTACAACTTACCATTTCAGCCAACCCCCTAAGGATGAGAGTCCGAGTTGGCCCCGCCAGATTGGCTCCAGGTCTAGTGTTTAGTTAACCATCCTTTTTCCTTGCAGTATGGACTATGGACTCAACCCTTTTTGTCCCATGTAAATAATCCCCATCTGAAGTACTTGGCTCTGGTGCCAGTTGGCGCCTTGTTGTGACTACCACTATTTTGTTCCTTTTTACCTTGCAGGTTGGAGACATCACTAAACGTAATCTTTTTCCAACCAAAGATGGTGTTTTGACTCTTTTGTGGTGTGATTGGTGTGTCGTCTGTGGATACTGCGTGAGTGCTTCACATGTCCTCGAAGTTTGGCCTGCCCGCTTGATGCCATTCTACCCCCTTGGAGATTTGGGTAACCCCCCATTTCTTACAGGCAGGATCCCCCAAGCCCTGGAGGGATCAGTTCAAGTGCTTACTATGCACTGAGCCCCAAGTCCAGAGGGGCAGAGCTGGGCACAGGCAGGCCAGCATGGAGGGACCCCCAGGAGACAGCTGCTGGGTCCCACAATGGTTTCTCCTGATGCCAAGCAGTCCTTCAGGTTCCAGCAGGTCACCCAAAGTTCCTCACACATGGGGTTACAGCCCTGATACTTATACCAGTTAGTGTCTTTGTTCTCCCCTGGCACAGGGCTCGGCCCCGGTCCAAACCAATTCTGGGGCGGTACTTCCCTACATCTTTTCATGTGTACCACCGTCCTTATTGTTAGTGTAGGCTCTGGACCCAGACATACCACAGGGGGACAGAGCCAGCATTGTGGATGGCAGACACAGTCCTATTCAGGGTCAGGTGCTACTCCTCCCACTGCTCCAAATGCAGATTGGCCTATTTAGCTTAGCGCTGACTCACCCAGCCCCTCTGGAGCCACTGCACCTCCCCAGCCCCTGTCATCCAGAGCCAGACATGCAATACACAACAGGCAGGCACAAAGACACATAGCACACAGAAATGTCCACTTCTAAAAGTGGCATTTCTAAAATAGTGATAATAAATCTTCGAACACCATTACACAGCATTTATTACCACTATTCCAAACATACCAAACTTGATCACGCTACTCCTTTCATGTCAGGAATTACCACTAATACCACTAATACCACATATCAGGAATCCCCAATGCATTCCTATGAGAGGACAGCCTCATGGTAGTGAGAAACTGTTAGACCTGACATCCTTGGCGTGGTTTTTCCCCATCTTTTTGCCTCTGACTCATGTATTTTTGATGCTGTGCTGGATTTCGTTTTTGCTGATTTAGATGCTTTGGACCCTCTGCCACTGCTGAACAGTGTCAGAGGGTAAGTGCTCCCTCTGTAAATTGTCATATTGATTGGGTATACCTGATTGGCATATTTGTATCACCATGAAGTCCCTAGTAAAGTGCACTGTGTGTGCCAGGGCTGGTGATGACAGATGCTACTGCTACAGTGATTTTATACTCTTTTAGTCTAAGTTCTGATAGTATTTCATTACTACTAAGTGCTGATTGTGACAGTGGCCCTTGTGGCCCTGTCTTGTGAATAATCCCATGTGAATATTGCCCGTGCCAATTGGCACCATGTATATGTGTGATTTTATCTGATATGCTTTTACAATACAAAAGGTATTTTTATAATAACCTTGTGTGGAGTCTCTTTTGTGGTGTACCTAGTATGTTGTTGCTATTGTGCGCTGACGCAAATGCTTTACACATTGCCTTCGAGTTTAGCCTAGACTGCTCGTGCCAAGCTACCAAGGGGGTGAGCAGGGGTTATCTTGGCGTGTGACTTCCTTGCCCTGACTAGATTGGTGGTTTCTGCCTGGCTTTGGCGTCAGCCTTAGCCTACCAGAAATAGCCAGTTCTAACAGAAACCAAAATGGCTGTTTGTCACTACCAGGACATGCCACACACTTAAGGCACATGTCCTATCTTTACCTACAGCGCACCTTGCTCATAGGGCTAGCTAGATGGCAAAGAGGAAAAGATATATTTGTATCTACTTACATAGGGAACTTCATATTACCCTATTAACAGTACATAGTCCTGTTGTTAGTTCATGTTCCCTATTCCAAGCAACAAATCACATACCACAGGCAAATTTTTTACCTAATTTTAGTTATCGTTGTATTGGTTTTTTGATCATCGTTGTTTTGAAATTATATTTTCGAACATACAAACATATATATATAAATAAACAAATATATACAGATCACAAAACAACACAATTCATAGGTTCCTTCTACCCACTTGATAGAAAAAAACAATGTTTGCCTATTAAATAAAGGAAATACACTTTGAGGTTGTCTTATATGCGCAGGGGGGCTGATTACCAGAACTAATCTGAGACAAAATCCTAAACTTACTACTTTTGGTATTCACAGAAGGCATTTAGTAGTAGTAAAGTTAAGACTACTAACTTTACTATTACTAAGACAAAATCCTAAACTTACTACTTTTGGTATTCACAGAAGGCATTTAGTAGTAGTAAAGTTAGGACTAATCAATTTACTACTACTAACTAAGACAAAATCCTTCAATTTTTAATGTGTATGGCATAGCCAGAGATTATATTTGTTAGTGAAGGCCTGTCTTCATTGCTCTGTCTTGCCTGATGGAGATAGGGGAGAGGAGGCTGTCATGCTCTTACTCTGGGTGATTGGATGGAATTGTGCAAACTGGTGGGTTTTTTGATGGCGATTCACCTGAAGGATGAATGGAAAGGGTAATGATGTGCTGGTAGAAGGTGCATAAGGGAAGGCTTCCTCTTTTCCTTTTTCCTTTTAAACAAATGTTTTGGAAATTTGGTCCCTATCTACCGTCTCTAATAACTGTGTTCAATGGTTTGGCGAGGAGAAGGGAGGTTTGAAAATGACACGAGGACGGTCTCTCGAATAGATCTGAGCAAATGTTCTATTTTTGTATTGATCACCACAGAGGGGGCAAAACAGCACAGGTGGTATACAGGTAGGAAATTGCTTTTTATACTGGTGTTGGTAGAATGTGAAGGGAAGTACATTATGGGCACAAAGAAGTTAAGGAGAGCACTGGAATATGATTGTTTGGATCACAGGAAATTCAGTGTAACTAAATAGTCCCAACCCAATGTGTTGAATGCTTTCTACAGTATCAGTGAAGACCAAACCAGTAATAGGTTATAGTCATTGGCCAGAAGTAACTCAAGAATCAGGATGTTAATGTTTTTTATTTTTTTACTTCTTCTCAGTATTTCTTGCTTTTGAACTTTCATAGGATTTAAGTGATACCTCATAAAATAAGTAAAAATAATAGCCAAAATATCTCAATTTCATCTTCTAGGATATTCTAGAGTTTTGAGAAAAGTTCAGCATGCAGAAACATCTTAGTAGAATTCGTTGACATTACCAATAAACAAAGAATAATGGATGCCATTATTTTTTAGCAGTTAATATTTTGGGATGATTACTAGAGTATGATTTTTCCAACTTATTCCAAAACTGATGGCTTCTTCTTTGTCCCTTGTAGGGGCTCTTGTGGTCACTTGGTGCATCGCCTGTGGTTTCCTCTTCCGGTCTTCAGGAAGTTCAATCACTCAACTAGAAACAAGATAAGCATTTATTGGTTTAGACCAACAAAGATCTTTTCAAAGTTGTCTTGCCATATGTTATATCACAAATGACCCCCAGGTTTCTGCTTTTTCGTTTTTTTTATTTTGTAATAATCTGTCTAGGATTGATCTCTAAGTTTTACATAGGATATTTCTACCTTTCCCAAATTACTTCTGCTGAGCGCCCTTTTCCCAATTTATTCCTCTCTGCAGTCACAATATTCCTTCACTTGTGAGTTCCCTGGATTCTTTCTCTTCGAAGTCCACAGTATTGCTTCTTTTGGAGATCCTCAATACTATTCCCTTCGGAGGTCCGAATTTTATTTCTGCCATACTTACCAGTGGTTGCGACTTGGCAGATGATACACAACATTGAAAGATAAGGCCTGGCTCAGATGTGGATGTTCTCTTCTTTCCAGCTTTCATATCCTCTCAAAGATCTCGAGACAGTATCTCTTGTAAAGAGGCTCAGCACTTCTTCTGGTTCTCTGCAGTGTGAACTGAGCTCCTTTGCTGCTTTGCATCTCACTGCTGTCTGCTCCATAGATCTGGTCCACCCACTCTCCAGGTTCATAGCATTGTCTCCTCTACACTGTAACCCTGATTTCTCTTGCCTTTTCTTTCCCTTGGGGGGCACCCTTCTTTAACCAAATTTATTCTGCCCGACACTCTCGCCCACAGACACATGGTGGCTCTATTTTTATTTTGAGTCCGACCTTCTCTTTAGGTGAAGTGGAGGTCACCATTTCCAGAGCCTGTATACAGTAACCTCTACTCCATTGTGATTGAACTTGTAAGCAATTGGTTACTGTTTGGGCGGGAGGGGGGGGAGGTGAACCCTTACTCAAGCAGCAACCACAAACCTTGTCAGGGTGAAGTCACAAGTAAACCCCAAATCAACTTGTGCTTAACCCTCTGGCAACTTGGCACAAGGCAGTTAGGCTAAACTTAGAGGCAGTGTGTAAATTATTAATGCAGCAATTTAAACAGTAAAAATGTAAAAAAAACAACACAAGAAAAATCCCACACCGTGGGTCGGATATAGGGACCGGGTTAGTCCGGCTGAGAGAGTAACCTTCTCATTCCAATGCAAAGGTTACCGTTGAAAGTTGAAGGGGCGCGAAGAGCAGGGAGAGCGTTGCAGATGGTCCTTGCTGTAGCGTCAAGATCCTGCCATGGACGGTCGCGGATGAAGCTTTGTGTTGGCAGTCATTGTGGCAGTCAATGCTGTGCATGAAAAGGTGGTTCACCGGAACTTCGCGCTGGTGATGGGCATGAGTGGCAAGGTTTTGGCACCAACTGGCCTATTCATACTTTCCAAGAGCCCAAAAACTATAGGAGAGATCAACTGAGGCCACACCAATAGTCCCTGACCTGGGTGGCACCACTTGGGGGTCAGGAACTCACCCTAGCAGAAGCCATCAGGGCACAGGTAGGTCCATTTGCTGGTCCAGACAGCGGGTCAACTGGCTAGTGCAGGGGGCCTCTGGAGATTCTTATTTCCCTGTAGCTCACCCTTGGAGTCCCTTCAGCCTGATATGAAGGGAGCAGGTCCAAGCTTTCTTCCGACAAGCAGATCAGCAGACAGCTGAGTAGCAGGGCAGTCCATTTTGCGGTAAAGAAGCACAGCAGTCCTTCTTCTGTTGTAACCACAGGTCCAGGAATGTAATGAAGAGCTTGGGTCTGAGGCCCCTATTTATATCTAGTGCCTCCTTTTAACATGAAGATGCTTCTAGAGATTTTCCTTTAGAGTGCACAGGTTTCCTGACGCCCGTGCCCTGGCATCAGACTAACTACAGGTGATATGCAACCCTTTTTGAGAAGACAGGACACAGCCTATTCAGGTGTACGTGGAGGTGTGCCTAACTCCACCCTCCCATCCTGCCAGTAATGGCCCATCCAGGCACACTTAAGCTCTCTATTGTGTGTGACTTTCTAGGACGACTGCACAAAGTCCAACTGCCAACGACACCCAGGCATGTGACCCAGAGACAGGCTGCAGGCACTAATGGGCTAGGGTAAGTACATGTCAATATTCTAAACATGAATTTTTCAAAATTATAACCGAAAATGAGGCTTCACCATAAAAGAAGATTTTCATTACAATTCCAAAGACACCAAACATGAACTCTTTACCTGCTCCCATTTAGAAGTTGCAGCATATTAAATGTAATAAGGTAACTCTAATGTTATCCTATGGGGAGAGCTAGGCCTTGCAATAGTTAAAAATGTATTTAAGAGTTTTCCACTTTCAGAACATATAAGACTTAAAAGTACCTGTCTTACTTTTATAATTCTTTGCACCCTGACTTCTGAGCTGTCCAGGACCTACCCTAGGGGTGACATATGTATTAATAAGAAAGTCTTGGGACTGGCAAAAGGATTATTTTTCCAGGTTGAAATGGTAGTTTGAACCTGGACACACAGGCTGCAATGGCAGACCTGGGACATGTTTGCAGGGCTACTTAAGTGGGTGGTACAATTAGTGTTGCAGGCCCACTAGTAGCATTTATCTTACAGCCCCAGGCCACATGCAGTACCACTTTACTAGGGAATTACAAGTAAATTAAATATGCTAGTTGGTGAAAGCCAATTCCACCATGTTTAAAGGAGACATCACAAGCACTTCAGCACTGATTAGCACTTCAGCACTGGTTAGCAGTGGTAAAGTATGCAGACTCCTAAGAGCCTAAAAAAATGGGTTCAGAAACCAGGAGGGTAAAGTCATAAAGTCTGCTGAAAGGGTCAAGTCCAACAGTGCTGTTCAGTATAACGAGAGTAGGACAGTGAGCCCTGCTATAGTCACCTTTATGAAAATGGTCCTAAAAGTGAAACAGTATGTATACGTTTGTAGAAATACTTCTGCCTGGAATAAGCTAATTCTTGTCCTGATGCTCTAGAGTTAGTAACACCTTTAGGAGCCTATTAGCCAAGAGTTTGCCATGGATTTTACATTTCAAGTTCACTCTGGGAAGATCCAACAGCAATCAACTACATATCCCTCTTTGCTTTGAGGCTCTACATTCCGGACATGAGGCAAATTCAAAAATTGCACCAGTGTGAAGTAGAGCTCAAATTCCTTCAGGGTGGTGCCAAGACTTGCAGTCTGCAATACAATTTAGGGTCAGTCCACCTCGATTTGCTGCCAGATGCACGCAGTCTCAGCCTCCCCAGGTGATTGGTACCACATCCTCAGACTGCCAGTCACTTCTCCAGGCCAGCACAATCACGTAGTGACGCGCAGGCGTAATCTTGGAATCTCTAATAAAAGAGAGAGGGACCCTCTACCAAAGGGATGGGGTACCAACTATTGACAATGTCAAAAAAGAGAAATTCCCTTTGGGCACATTAGCATTATTTGTCTGTGCGAATGTGCCCAAAGGGAATTTCTCTTTTTTGACATTGTAATCTTGGAATCAACAGCACAGCCAGCACTCCCTCTAACACCACCTGATTGGGAACCATAGGTGAGTGCTTTCTCAGCTTTACACATGCTCCTTCGATCCCACCTGATACTCTATGCCTCTGTTATCTCAATGATCCTTCTTGATACCGAGAGCAGAAGAGGAACTAGGTGACAGGCAAAGGAGGCTTGTGGAGACACATGCTTCTACTTTGATTAACAGCCAAGTTCGCCCATTAAATCAAACATTGTTGAATTTAACATGCCAAAAATGATACATCCCATCTCCAACACACACACACACACACACACACACACACACACACACACACAGCATTACAGACACACACATCACCACTGCCACACTCAGTAGCACTGCCTCACTCACCCCCGCTGCCTCACAAAGCTACATACCAATGACCGCTGCCTCTCACAACACTAAAGCCCAAATAAGAATTACTGTCACCCATAGCCACTGCAGCATTTATTTTAAGACACATTTTAAAGTTTGTGTTTGTAGTAACTAATCTATAAAAGTATGGTTTGCATGAACCAGGGGTGGTAAAAAAGTATTAGTAAATATTACTCAAATAGTATTTTGACAGCTGAGCTTGAGGAGCACACACTATTTGGTGATATAATACTGTGAAGGGCTGGAAGCAATAGTCCCTACTCATTCTTTAATCTGTGTTCCCAGAAGAATGTGGCCATAGTGCAGCCTGCACCTATAATACATTTGTGGGTCAACAAGTGTCTCCAAGAATGGGCTGGGAGTTTGAAGGGAAAAGTCTCAGGGGCATAAAAACCTCCAGTTTTGGAATGGAAGATGAGAGTTGAAGTCAGATTCCAGAAACTGATGAATGATCCAAACCACTAAACTAGCCTGAGTCAAGGACACTAAGCTATCCAGAATCAAGGAAGACCATTATCTGGAAGGGAAGGATGATCTCTGATGGATCTTGAAGAACACCCTGGAGCACAAATCGGGGCAGAAATCAGAATCAAAGTGCTAAGAACACAGAAAAATGGACATTTAAATCTAGGTCAGTCATCTGTATTTTGTTCAAATCACCATTTATATGAGAGAATATGCTATTATTTCATCAAACATTGAGAAGTTAAGGATGACAATCACAGAAACTCATCCATCAAGTATTGAGTAAAATGAAGTCAAGCTCCTCCCACTTGAAGAATTTCCTGTCAGTCTTTCAAGAAGGAGAAGGCAGTGGCGGCATTGCTAAATATAGCTTGTGTGACATAAATTTATTTGCATAGAATTCAGGGCCACCTCAGTCTTACAAAATTATTTGGAAGTGTTTGTTTGTATGTTCCACTGCAGACGCACCTGAACCCACAACTCTGCCAAATCCTAATGAGAATGGCAGATCATTGGCATTCTCAGTGCCTATCGTTAACTCATAGAGGAAGGACAGCAGGGACATTCAACAGGCAGCGATCACAGCACCTCTTCAAGAGGGTTGAGATAAGTGAGCTGAATCGCAGACTGCAAAGCTAAGATTTCATCCAGCAGCAGGCATTTGGGTGAGGCAACCACTGAAGCGGATAACACTGTGGCCTGATGAGCCTGTGGTTCTTCTTCCTCAAGATGTAACACATACTCACTTAGAAGTAGATAGCCAAAAATATCTGCAGTATTAGTTGAGCCCAAGCCTGCATGCATATTATCAGCACATGGGCCCAGAAACCACTATTTTATTCACAAACAGTGATGTGTCCTATTCACAAACTTCCTTTTGCAATATGTAAAGAAGTACTCCAGTAGTAAAAACGACATCATGCAACTCACAAGCCTGTGGATCAAAATCTTCATCTACACATCTCCTATATTTTCTATGGGAAAATCTCAGCACATGTACCTTTTCTACTTAGGGGGCGATTCCGATATCGCTCGGAAGGTCCCCGAATGCGATCCGGCCGTAAAAAGTATGAGCCGTACGCGTGTTCTCTGCCCCACTCGTCCAGCTGTACGAGCGAGCAAATACGATGCGAGAAACGCTAAATCGCTGACCCAATCATTTCCGGGTCCGAGCCGCACATCTCGTTCGTAAGCAAAGCGTGCCGTACAATGGAGTCGAATTCCGACCGAGCCAGTACGATGCACGCGTTGGACAGCTGGATCGAGCTGAAATTTCCGGCTCGCGAAACATCCCGGAAGCTGCTTTTGGGGGTCTGCGTCGGATCCTCTATCACCCGCAGCCTTACGACTCGGGCACAGGGGGAGACCCAAGGGTCTCTCCAACACAGGCATGTATAGTGCTGATGGCACCGACGCGTACCCACTGTAGGGGCACCCTTGTGCGAGACATACCCATTCAGTCAATGGGAGCCCATATACGCCTTGTATGACTGACTCCCATGGACGTTTATGGAAATCCGACCTAACCGAGTCCGGCAGCATGCAGTTGCATCATACTCGCTCGGTCAGACTGCAGGAGTCCGGCTCGGTCGGAAAACACTCCGGATCCAGATGGGAATCGGCCCCTTAGTAGTAAAGGTGGGAGGGGTTGAGGGAATGCTGAGAAAAGGGAAACTATGTACTACTAACTGGGCGGAGTTTAGGAAGGAGATGAGGACATATTTAGGGATTGGTAAGGAGGAGGTTAGGGAGGGGCATGATAATATAAAAACTCATGCACAGAAGAATAAAACCATTGCTATTCCCAATATACACCTCTGAAGTTACTACTGCCCTCAATGTGAAAAAACACAGTAAGAAATGTACTCCAGCCCAGCCTTGGAGTCATTTTAGCACCTCACAAGTTCTCACACTGGTACAGCAATGCATTGCGAAGCAAAATAATGGCAGCAGGGACTTAATATAACACCCATAGGAAAGAATGTTAAAATTCTTAAATTATGGATATATGACGGTACCACGCGTACTTTAACAACGCGTACAGTTACAACGCTACTTTTACCACGCAAGTCGTTACAACGACTTGCGAGGAGGGGCGCTGGATAGTAAATTATTTAATTTACTATTCCAACTCCAGTCCCCGTGGACTCTAGGGAAAGGAGTTGGATAGTAAATTAAATTATTTATTATCCTGGAGCGCCCCCAAGCGCATTTCGTTGTAGTGACCTGCGTGGTAAAAGTAGCGTGCTAACGGTACCGCGTTGTAAAAAATGCGTGGTAACCGTTGCATACCTTAAATTATATCTATCTATCTATCTATCTATCTATCTATCTATCTATCTATCTATCTATCTATCTATCTATCTATCTATCTATCTATCTATCTATCTATCTATCTATCTATCTATCTATCTATCTATCTATCTATCTATCCATCTATATATATATATATATCTGTCTATCTATATATATATATATACCCACATTTTAAAACTTTAATAAAACATACATTATATTGACATTTACTAAACACAACTATTATTTAAAGGAAATATACAGTTAGCAACCTCATCACACTGCAAATTAGGGGGACACTGTCTCCACCTTTGAAAGTCTTTAACTCCCATTGTACCAGCGTGGCCACTTATGGAGTGGGAGTTTGGGGTTTTAGCAAGTGCAGCTCCATTCAGGCAGAGTAAAATTGCTTGATCCGATGGCTTTTAAGTGCACCCCCATCCACCTCTACGTTCACCATGCACTTCCAGTTAAACCAGGGTTTTATTGAGGATACAATTCAGGTGGTGGTGCTTTTATTATGGGTTAGCATTTGGTTGAAACCAGCTGCCAAACTCTGTAAGGATATTATATCCGACTGCATGATGTTGAACAAGGTCTCCTTACCATGGTTGAGCTATTTACGAGATACCTTTGGCTCCGTCTGCATACCCTGGGGGTTCTCTGAACCCAGCCATTTTCCCAATAACGCCAAGTCTGAGGTGAAATCACTATTTAAGGCTCACCGTGCAAACATCAGGCTGAAATCCGAACTATCCAAACCCTTGGTGATGCAATACTATAGTCTCCTTTTTGCTGACGACTCCTTGCTGTATTTGGCCTTGGAGTTGTCTAGATGGGAACGATCTTTCCTTTTCCGCTTCAGAGCTGGGACAATCTACTGGTCTATTTTTTTAAAACATTTTTTAGATCCTGGAGGGAACATGGTCTTTTGTTGTCCCTGGGATAATCACACTGTACAATCTTTGTTGCACTTTATGTATTTCTACAATTTGCACAGTTTAGCTCAGCAGCACTTTCCCTATTAAGGAGGCTAGGCCGTCGTGCTGCAGTCCCGCTCTCCTTTACTTACAATCCTTGTGCTCCACAGAAATGTCCTTTTCTGACTGTGCCTTCCTGAAAGAAGCAAGTAGGACCAGACACACTATGTTGAGCTAGCACAGCATTGCCCAGCGCACTGAACCCAGTAAATGCGTAGGGTTTACTTAATGGGTGATAGTAAGAGTGCGTGGCAGACCCTATCTGAGGTTTTTTGCCCTCTCTCTATCCCACCTCTTAGTGCTTTAATTCCCGCTTTTATCCCTTATTCTGTAACAGCGGACTGCAATCTGGTTCTGTTTTCGCATTTTAGGTTCCCTTTTTTCTGATGTATTTTCAGATATATCACTTTTGAATCCTGAATTGATCCCTGTGCACCTCTCTGAAAACTTCTTTATCTTTGGCTAACTTTAATTCTGTTTGTGTGTTAATAGCTATACGTAATACTCTTATGTAATTTTATGGTCATGTTGCTCAACACACTTGGGTATCTGATGTATTAGCTGACGTTTTAGTCTTGTACCTCAAAAGTCTTTTTTTGTACTCTTTATTACACAACTATTTTAAACTCCTATGTGTGTTTACAGTTATGTGCATAATTTTTATGTACTTTTATGGTCTATTGCTCTTAAGACCAAATAAAGGTTTTTTAATTGAATTGAAATGAATTAAATATTAATTGAAAATAAAATTGTTAGGAAGAGCGTTTTAGTTTATTTTGGTTAAATGTTTATTTTGAAGAGGTAATATGCTCTGACATTACATTTTATTAATACTAAGGCATTTTATTTATTGAGTTCATATTTATATTTTACAAAAAATTAAATAGTTAAAAAAATATATAGTACATTTCAGTCATTTTCCCTATTCTGTCCTATAGAGAGATCTGCACCACAGTGATGATCTCAGCCTACAGGTGAAAAGCTCCAAGCAGTAGCTTTACACTTATAAATTTGGCTCCACCCCCTGGCTTCAGGGGGTGGACACATGTAAGCCTACACTGTGAAGTAAATTTGCATTCGGAAATTGTGAATATCTAAATATGTATATTCTCCCCAGAGTGTAAGAGTAAATTTACACATGCAGATTTAATCATGTCTAAATTTACCTTTGTGAATAGTCCCTGATGTCTCCTGCTAAAAGTGTAGGAGCAAAGGTGTAGTGGAAAATATGGAAGAACTTCACAACTATGTTGGGACTTTATGTGTTTTAGATGTTACATTTAGTTCACAAAATAAACTAAGTAAAACTGTATTGAGCCTAATAGGATTTGTGGTCATGCTTGTTTTGAGGTCTTGTTATAAGCACTTCAATCACCATTTTTGCTGCAGTTCAAGAATGGTGAATCTTCCACTCACTTTTCCAATAACTGCCTCTATGGCACTTCATTATACCCAACCAATTATGCATTCTTCATAGAATTCTAGACTACTGTGGCAGAAAAAGATGATCATCAGGTCCATTTACTTTGCTATTTTCCATCTAATTGTAGCTCACATAGTTCCTTTCTTCGTCTTTGACTTTATCCTATCCTTCACCAATCGCATTTTAAGGGTAAAAAAAAATTAATCTGATTTATGTCTATTAGAGCAAAGAACATGTTACACTAAATTAGCCCAAGTGCATTGGCTTTACCACTGCTTGTTAACAAAAGAAGTGAGTCACATTGTAGCGTTGCTTTAGGCAGTTGCATGTAAAAGATCAAACTAAGTCCTTTGTATGAGGCGTGGGGTATCCTGCTCAGGAAGGGGGGTAGGGTGTGTGCATTTTGAAGGGGCCCAGGACCACTCAAAACTATTCAGCTCCCTCATTGGTGGGATGCTTCTGGAGTGGCATTCCCCGGGCATCCCGTTCCGTTGTTCTGCTCAGTAGAATTCTGGGGGGCACTGCACACATCTCAGTGGTGAGACCTGTGCTTGGTGGCTATTATTGAAGGTAGCAAAATTATGATGCTAAGAAAAGTGCTCTTAATGCAGTGAGTATAGCCTGTTCAGTCAGTCATACAAGGTGTACCCCCCCCCCCCCCCCCCCCCCATCATTATTGGCTGAAGGCTGTTGAACAGCTCCTTTTTAAAGAGTTATCTCACAAACATTTGGGTAAACAGCTTCCTCAAGAAAGTCGACTTGCTAACTCAAATTAGCTACTGCTCGCCAGCTGATACAATGTCTTAAGAGTACGTGGAAAAGCGGGAGGGGTGGAGGATCCAGAGGTGACCCGACGCTGCCCTCCTCCATGTTGGAGACTGACACATCTCAACTGAAGGAGGCAACAGTTTTCCCCATGGTGACGCTGAGGCTCATCTACAATTCGGCTAGTTTATGCAGGCTGCCTCTCCTGTATCTGATTCTATCGCCTGCCTGCCCCATCTGTTCGCGCTGCCCAAGTCACTCTGCATCCAGGCCATCAAGCAGCACACCGCAGACTGGCCGGCTACCACTACTTCAGTCTCTCTCCCACAGCCCTGAACCAATGACTACCTTTCCTCCATTTATAATCTCCTCAACACTGGCTATGGTGCCTTTATGCCCTACAGTGCAGAGTTACACCCCTTCCCATAGTTTGTGCCCTGCACAAGCTTAAGATCAGGCTTGGGCTCCAGCATGCCTCCTCCGCCCGGCCTTCCACGCCTACGGTCAGCACCAGCTCCGGGTTCCTTCCATGCCCAACAACACCAACCCATGAGTGCAACAGCACCTTAAAATCCTGGCTAAACGAGCACCACAAGAACCGTAGCAATGGTGAGAAGATCATGTTCTGTAAATATGTAATATATATGTGTCCATCCCTAGTCGCTTCAACTTAAACGTGATCTTGAGTGAATTAGCAACATGCATATATGTAACTCTAACCACCAGTATCTGTAGTAGACATATGTACTTATTACCATTCTTTTTGAGTTTAGAGTTTATCTGTTTGTATCTTTTATGTAATTCATGTACTCTAAAGTCCTTATATAATGTAATTGGTTCTATTGTAAAGTGCTCTGACACCTTCGGGTAAGGTAAGCGCTATATAAAAACGCGCATATAAATAAATAGGCAAAAAAGGAACCAAAAGAAAAAAAGTTATTTGTGGATGAGTAGTTTTCTTTTTCTTACGTATTGAGGTACGTTTCTTGCCTCGAAGTGTGGATTCACCTCACTGTGTAAGGACTTTTAGTAGGAAGATCGACGACAAGATAATGTCAAATTCTACATTTTGATATCCCATTCTCTGAAATGAACTGATAACGCAGAGAAACATTACAGATTATTTTAAAGAAACTTCCTTCTTGGATTCTACTTTGCATTTAGTTCTGAGATAAAACACAACCACAAGAGCCTTCCCCCATCATCCTCTTCAATGTCTAAACATCAGCTGCAGTACACTATGATTATCATAATTTTTCAGCATCTCAACCTGCTCTCTGTTTCTTTCTGCCATCGCTGTGTTTAGCTTTAAATGAAATGTGATTACGTCATTTCAACTATTTTCGAAACCCGACACACCTTTTGTGTATTGCACACTTCTTGGCTTGAAAGGTAATAATTACCATGGACAGTTTTTAACCTTGGAAATTTTGCCTGAATATGGTGTTGAGACTTTGCTTAGCAGGTTACAAAACATTTTTGCCTTTTCCTAAAAACATCAAACATAAGCACGCGTTGTGTTAGAAACCGCAATATATACCAATATAAAAAAAGTTTGTCTTCCGAGAAAAAACCTAATTGTCCCCGCAGAGTACGATTTATTTGGACTCTTTATGTAGTACCAGAACTGACGAGCAGTATGCTGCTTACTAAAATAAAAAAATAAAAAAACATCAATTTAGTGTATGAGAGCAGGCACAGTGATGCACTGTGATGCCATGTTTGTCCCTCTACTCTCTAATACATGTGAACTGACATGCCCAGCACCCTCCTGCTGCTTTCCTGTCTTCCCTAAGACAGTAGGGGCCAGTAGAAGGTCAATGTAGGCGGCTGGATTCGATCACTGTCACCTTCACATCTCCTCTTGCCAGGCATAAAGGGTTTTTGAGAGTGAAACAAAAGAGGTAGGTCATGGGGTGGGGGGTCAGATGTCTCATTCTTGCAGTTATGAACATTTGCATGAAAGAGCAGAACATTGTGAAGTGAGGACCACTTGGTACTTCTGTGTCCCCTCTTCAAATAGATTGATTGGTGCCTAAAACATACCCTCCCCATCCGCTCTTTTTCAACACATATCTCAAAGGGGCACATACATATGTAATACTGTTAGTATTGGAGAAGAATGGTTACAGCAATGCCTGCCCGGATTTGTCTACCACATTGATTGGTCTTTTCTACACTATGCTAATGGCTTGTGTCATGACTAGTCGGATCATTCTAACCTGTGGGCAGTGGAGAGGGGTATGCATAAGGGATATCAATCTCCCCTTTACTCTTCGCACTGGCGATGGAATCAATGACAAACATTGTTACGATGGAGGGAATCTACAGTCATGTACTATAGCCTTCAATGGAAGAGAGATGCATTTAGGGATTTGGAGCTTAACATTTACTAGACGGATGGTGATGTTCTTGCTGAGAATCCCAAACTCAGTTTGGGAATCAGCCTCCTTCTGGAAGCAAATAACTTGTACTGGTCCGAAATGCGCTATCCAAAATGATTATTCTTCCATGACCTGTAAACCACTTTCCTAATATACCAATAGTCATCCCTTAACATACTTTTAAGGATCTAGACCTGCAGTTAATCAACTTAAATTGGGGTCTGGGCCTTAGCAGGATGGCCCTCATTAACTCCAGTCCCCCATGCCAGATATTAGACTTGATTATGAATCATAATTATCAGGCTGCACAGCTGCAGTGGAGAGATGCTTCCACAGCCAAATCGGACAAAAAAACAGTATCTAGAACAGGTGTCGGTGATAGTGAGAGTGGCTGGGGCATTGTTTGGACACAATCAGGGATTCTGCTCATATGAATCTTCTCTGATAATGGTAGAATGCACAACACTGAAAGTCCTAGATTTGTCTATGACATCCCTGTGGGACTGTTTTTGACACAATGTTTACTCACTGGATCAATCTGGGGATGGAAATGAGCTTTGACTATGATGCGAAAAGGCCTCAAAGGCCTCCTGACGGGATAGATTTTCCAAGGGGTAAGGCATGAAAGATCATCAGGGGAGACATGTGCTCAAGAAAACTTAATGCAAAATAATTTCATGATGAGAATATCTATCATGGGAAACAGCAACACGTTGGATGTAAACTTTAACATGAGAATTGCAGACTTAATTAACGATGTACTCTCTATTTACCTTACTGTAGTAGTTCTACCAAAGTGCATCATGGTAGATGTGCAGAAAATCTGCTTGCTCATATTTTTCATAGTATTTGTTGATCACTATTTACATACTTGCTTTTATAAACATTCCATTTAAATTCATGAATTTCCACTCGTAAATGAGTATTTGCCACACAGAACTATTCACAAGTGTGGTGAATATTCCATCATGTGCAAAAAGAACAATTGATGGACAGAATGCAGAACAAGTCATACATTCACCCCAGTACAGAGATCTGGGCCTAATCCATCGTTTTTCAGCTCACATGCCATTCCAGTTTGGACCCAGCCATATGCAAATCAGTCTTGACCCTGCGCCCAATGGGAACAGTCTAGCTCCTCCTTGGACTAGAAACAAGCATCCTAGGACCGGTTTTGAGGGATCACCATGAACAAATCTGGTACCAGGGACCGTTTAGTGTTGGCAATACAGAGTAGGGCAGATGTTAGTCAACAGCATACAAAAAGTTATATGTCTGTGATTATCTTCAAAATATTTGTGGTCTGTTCTTCACTTTCAAAATCATTTGAAATGTACTTTTATCACGCAGAGGATTAAAAGAAATGTTTCAAAAATGGCGAGGCTTCTTTACGAGTCAAAAATGTTTTCGCTCACGGGAAATAATATAAGTTAGGAAGTGCAATTGTAGCATAGTGTGTTATGTCTGCCTGTTGATATAGTGGCAGATGTGAATAGTCTTGGAAGTCTTGACAGTTGCAGCTTTCCAAGTATACTGCTGGAATTCTCTGACAATTTCATAAAAGTCCGAAAATATGTCCTTAAAGTAAAACTTTGAAAATCAGGCCCTAGGAAACAGGATACATTGAAGGAACTGTACTTGGAATGCAATGTATGAAATGCTCAGGTTGAGACTAATTTCAAAGAAATCCATGCAAATAAAAGCCTCCAGTCGTCAGTGGCATTTTTTTCAAATCAAAGCATAAGTATACAAAAAAGTGATGGATGGAATGCTTCAATTAATCTCAGCCGGTGAAAATAATCTGGACCACATTCTAGTCCATTGTTCTTCTGCACACTATGCCAACTCAGTTTAGACCCAGCCATATGCAAATCAGTTATGACCCTTCCCTATAGGAACAGCCCAGCCTAAACTGCCAGGTCAGGACTTCCCTGAACAGGAACACAAGCAAACCAAGACCAGTTTCGCCCTAATTGGGTTTGTCAGTTGGATGCAACTTCGGTACAGTGGCACAGTGAGCAAGGGATCCATGTCTGGGCATACCTGTCACACTAAGGACATCGCAAGGAAGTACACAAAAAAATTATGGATGGAGTCCATTAATTAATCTCAGACACTTGTAATGGCTCCTGGCGGCGTCCAAGTCCATTGTTTTTTTATATACCATGCCACCTCAGTTTGGACCCAGCCAAATGTAAATCAGTCTTGACACAGTGCTAATGGGAATAGTCCAACCCAAACTGCCAGACCAGGTCCTCCCTGAAGCAGAACACAAGCAACACATGACCATTCTCATCCTAATTGGGGATTGCCAGTCGGGTGCAGCTGGCAACTGGCAAGACGTGATCCCAGGGTCCTCCTTGTCCCCTATAACTTTTAGGCATTGTACTTGGTTGAGCTTTTTTGCTGCATTTGGGTTAAGATACAAACTGTTTCATACATTCTGCTATACATTATGACTTTTTTAGGGTGTTTCTCTTACTCTTCTAGGAAGGTATAATGCGAATGGTATAATTTTTAAATAATGTATGCTCTACTGACATATACTATAGGGGCATATTATCAAGAACAGCGTTAAAATGATTGCCGCATTAGCGGCAGTTTTCTGCCGCTAAAGTGGAGATAATTTTAACGCTGTTTCTTGATAATATGCCCCCAAGTTGGAAAACACAAAGAGAGCGTGGTTGCGGCTCCAAAACAAATACTTTGCGGCATATTATCATGAACGGCATTAATAATTATCGCTGGTTTAGCGGCCGAAAACTGCTGCTAAAGCGGCAATAATGGGTTTGATAATATGCCAGTGAGAATTCCAATGGAAGTCCATGTTCTGGTGTAAACATGGGCTTTGATAATATGCCAGTGAGAATTCCAATCGAAGTCCATGTTCTGGTGTAAACATGGGCTTCTATTGGAATTCGCCAGGGCATACTATCAAGGCCATTATCGCGGCTTTAGCAGCAGTTTTCTGTCGCTAAACCAGCAACAATTTTAACGCCCTTGTTGATAATATGCCCCTTCGTCATTTTAATTCAGAGAAGCAAATCCGTGCGTGGCCAAAAAGTGTTGCTGAGCAATTTAACATCAGGAACCCAGAAAACAAAGGGCTCATTATTTTACTCGAACCAAAAAAAATCACCTGACAGAAGACAATAAGAACTCCAAGCATCAGCCAAAATATTTGCAGAAGCTTCGGTGTTCAGTTGTTTCTCACACCTCCCTATATCCGCCACTTGGCACCAGTACTCTTGGCACTGAAACAGCAAGATTAAAGAAGTGCCCACCTCTGTCCCTGCTCAAGCAACATTACAAGAACTGAGGTGACATAAACAGTAGCTGTGTGTAGGTTTTATGATCTTGACGGGAAGCACCAGAAACCTTGACAAGTTTATAAGCAGTGACAAACAAAGCACAAGGAAATAATAATCCTACACAACACTGGGCATGTGGGAGGAATACACTTTCACCAGAAAATGGAGCTAAAATGTGGTTTCCGGCCCCTTCTTAATCTACAGATATTAATGGCAGGGCCATATGGACATGTAAGAATATATAAAAAAAATCTGTAATCCCACAATGTTTTGGGCTGCCATGCAAGAGTCAGCTTTAGAGTACGAAAATCAACAATTTTATGTTTGTTGTGGTCTTGACATCACCAATGACACCTAAAGCTAGGCCTAACCCTTACCAGTGATCATACTAAATTAGTATAAATTATGTTATGTTTAATTGATTTAAATTAACATATATAATGTATCATTACTCCACCCTATTGATAACACCAACTCTAACCTTAAAACATGTAAAATATTCAATTATAACAATATTATGTGATTTAATGTATTTCTTTTTTTTGTGTTGTAATTCTTTATTAACATTTTGCATAAGATTTCATAATAAAACAATGGCTTCAACTGCACTTTTACAATTCATAAGTGAACAGATTAATAAAAAACAAGTGCAACTTGAGCCTCTTAATGGTTAAGAAGAACAACATATAAAATATAAATAGATATCAAACTCAGGGAGGAAGTGAAAAGTGAGGGGGAGGGGGAAAAGTACAAGGAAATCCGAGAACTGATAAATATAACAAGTTCAGTGCTGACCTAATACGTGAAGACCTAAAAGACAGAACTTTGTACAGATAATACATAACTAATGGTAAAATATTTCTACTAAACAGTATTAGAACATTGGAGTGTGGGAAGCTCCATTGGCCAGATGTAAATGTAAATGTGAGGTCTTATAATGTCTTATGCGTAGCAGTAATGTACAATGAATTGAAGTCTGTGTATACTTCTAGTACTGCTTATAAATCGGTTGTATCAACTTGTGACTCTGGGTGAACGCTCACCATGCTCCTAAGTGTAGCTACCGGCCTAAAGGGGAGGGAGGAAGGACCAAGTCTCGTGAGAAAAGGGAAATGCGATAGGTCTCTTTTTGCAGGTTTATTACTCAGCCTTTGTGCAAGGTGTGGAGTTGTGCGGAGTAGTGAGTCCACGTTGCTCCAATGTTGCGGATCCAGGGAGGGAAGGGTGTGAGGAGAGAGTGATGGGGAGGGGGTAATGTTGGACAGACAAAAGGTGTGTAGTTGAAATGAAAAAAGATTATCAGGATACGTATCTGAAGGGGCAAATAGCCTTGGATGTGAAGAATGTAGGATGGGTGGTACAGAGCATTTCAAACATGACCATGTGGGGGAGAGAGAGGAGGTGAGGGTTAAGCTATATGCAAGCCTATGCGAGTGCTAATGAAGGAGACAAACTCTAAAGCAAGGGGCAACTATCCTTTTTTTTTAATTTAGAGAACGTCAACTTATGTTGTCATTGTCGCTGCTTGATTTGGGGTATTTACTGTGAGATTTTTGTTATTATCGCTCTCTGCGCAAAGAAAGGGTGACCTCACCAGAAGGAACAGATCTATCTGGTCCTGAAGGCTGTGAATGACTCGTTCATAAGAGGCCGTATGTATCATGGCTACTAACCATGACTCCTGCGACGGTAGGTTTGGTGATCTCCACTGTCACAATATACACATCTTGGCTGTGGCTAAAGCTGTGTGTAGAAGTCGGTATAGGGGGGTTTTGAGAACTCTTGTGATTGATGAAAATCATGTAAGGGGATAGTGGCAGATGTAAGTGGGAGGTGTAAAGGCATCGTAGTGCATAAGGTCTTGCCCACATAGACCCAGAAAGTTTGTATCGACGTGCATTCGCATATAATGTGGGTAATGTCATGTCACAGTCAGTATCAGTGCATCTCCAGCAGTTTGCATGAGGAAGTAGTCCTGCTCTGTGTCGTTTTGTTGGTGACCAGTGCCAGTCATCGAGGATTTTTAATGGACAATATTTCAATCTCGCCTCTAGGGTGCCATTGTTCAAATCATCTAGGATCTCCATCCATTCCTCATCCTCATATGAGACTGAGATATGAGCACCGATCTCTCATTAGGGGTTGCAAAAATAGATGGGATGTGAGTACTTCGTATAGGCCAGAAGTGACCCCGTTGTGTTTTTCCCAGGTATGCAGGTACAATACTACTGGTGAGGTCTGTAACGACCAAGGTTGCGGTCCTAAGCTTTTCTTGAGACATTACCGAAGGTGTATATATTTCCCGGATTGCTGCACAGATAGGCCAAATTCCTCTTGCAGTTGCGCAAATGTCTTGAGACCACCATCATGGAAGAGCTGGTCCAGGTTATGAATGCCTGCTGCCTTCTATGGGAGTCAGGATATTGTTTGTCTATTAATGCGTATGCTTGCATTTCCCCACAGAGGGGATTTCTCATGGATTCGAGGATTCAAACCCAGCAGTCGATGCGCCCATTGTCAGGACCTGTGCATGGCTGACAGAATCGGATTAGTGGGATCTTTATGGCTTGCCCCTGTCCCATATTAAGCGGAAAGACCTCTCTCTACTGGTAGTAGATGCCTTTCTTTATGCACCCATTGCGGCATGGCAGGAGCCATTGCTAACAGGTAGGCCATTTGGGATAACTGTAGCGCAAGGGCATAATGTTCCTCTGAGGGAAGACTCATTCCTCCGCAGGAGCGATGTGGTTTCAGTTTCAGCGCTGCTAGACAGGGTCTCGCTGAGTTCCACACAAAGGATTTTATCTTAGAATCTATTGAATGCATTGTGGTTAGAGGAATCTGAAGGGGTAGCATGCCAAGAATGTATATGAAACATGGGAGGGTGACCATCCTTACAACTTGTACTCTACCCCACATTTAGAGCCCCAAGGCCTTCATTTTACAAAGTCGCGTTGCCTCTGGTTGTGCAGGGGAGTTACGTTTTCTACAATCATCCCTTCCATCTCTTTGTGCACCAGTACAATTAGATATTTGAGGCACAAGGGTTGCCAGTTAAAGGGGAACCCATGTATGGCCGCTTTTATGATGCAGTCTGAAATGGGCGGTGCTTCACTTTTGTCCCAATTATTTTGTTATCGGAAAAAGAGGAGGAATAATTTATAATTTGAATGGATGGTAGGGAATGAGGTAAATCTGTGAGAATAACAGAATGTAGATTTTAGATTCTCCCATCAGGAGGCGTATGCCTGTAACTTTGGTAGCTTGATGTATTGTGGCTGCTAAGGGCTCCATAGCTAGGAGGAAGAGGAGTGGGATAGGGGAAATCCCTGATGCCCTCCCCTGAGGATCGGGAATGGCTCAGACACAAAGTCCACACACACTAACCCCAGCAATGTTGTTGAGGGTGGGAACCAGAGGCGCGGGCCACAGGCCAAGCCAGACGCCACTATCTCATGAATACACAAAAGTGGGATGCCCCTTGAATCAATTCCTATGTGTATCTACAGAGTTTTGTAGAGATGCACTACCAGTGGGGGCCTCTCATAAAAAGTTAAGGACTGGCCTCACACACCGCCCGGTATCATGCTTCATCATCGGCTGTCCTCGCCCTCTAAAAACTTGGTTTCATAGAGGGCGGACATACACCTGGAGACAGGGATGAACATATAAATCTAAGTGATGGCCGTGGGGGAGTGATAAGTGATTGTAATGTAATGTAATGTTTTTTAACATTACATTAGTCCATGTGCTATGTTTATTCAAATGGTAAATGTATGGTGGTTAAAAACTAAGTGGACGGTGGTATGGGATATTATTCTCCCTTCACTGTATTAAATGTAGTCGACATGTTTCTGCTGAGGTGTCCCCGGAGGGTACGTAGCATTCTTCAGGACCTTAAAAAAAGGGGGGGTGGAAGGGGGTGTATGAACTATGTCGGGATGGCCACCAGGAAGGTGAAGACGCGGATCAGGGAACACCAGATTACGATCAGGTGCAGGAAGACCAACACCAAACTGACGAAACATTTCACGGAGAAAGGCCACAACAACCTGGACCTCAGATGGGTGGTGCTTGAGGTTATTAATAAACAAAAGACCGATATCTCTAGACAACTCCACATCCGAGAACAGCCCTGGGTATACAGACTTCGCAGCGATGATAAAGGCTTAAATGATGAGATACCATGGCTGCAACTTGTGAAATAGAAAATATATAGAATTAACCATGTACACCTTCTATAGTCAACAACCAACTCGAAGAAAGCTGGCCTAATAGAACAGGGATTATTTTCTGTTGCTACCCTCCTGCTCTACATTATTTTAAGTGGTTCACTAACAGTGGTCCCTTTGCCATTTTCACAGATCAAGCTGGCATGGGGAACACATTGGTGAGTGTATCCCATGTTATCAAACACAGACACCAGCTATAGTAATTACCACCTCTGACTCTCAGTAGTGTAAACATCACACATAGAACAAGTGAGGTACCAATGGCCCATAATCCCAATATACACACCCTCCACCAGGTGGCCAGGGTCGCGCAAGGAGGGACACAGGAAACAAACCTTGGAGCCCATTTGTAACTTTCTAAACGGCCAAGGTAGTGTTGGAGGCATGTTTTGACCAATCAGGCGGGGCGATTACAGTCACGCCTCCCACCAGGCGGTCAGGTACCCCCGTAGAGGGACACAGGAAACTCACTTAACAGGCCCAATTACCACTAAGGTAGTGTTGGAGGCAGGTTTTGACCAATCAGGTGGGGGGATTTACAGTCACGCCTCCCACCAGGTGGTCAGGCAGCCCCATAGAGGGACACAGGAAACACACTTAACGGGCCCAATTAACACTGATTAGTTCACTAATTAGTCACTGCTCTTTAGTATAAAAACCCTCTGATTCTCACCATTCACCATCAGAGGAGACAGAGAGGACGCCTCCGGGAAGAACGGTTGGAAGCACTGAAACTAGACAGTAAGAGTATGCCTGAAGGAATGCTGGTGTGAACTTGGATGAATAGGTGGTCCATTAGTTCAGAATTTCACCCTGCTATGTTTGCTCTAACTAGGGACCTTGGTCCTGGTTCTTTCTGCATACTGGTGACTCACCCTTAGCTACCAGCAGTGATTTATTGTATTTTTTCCCTTCAGAAAGTCTAAGTAGGTCCTTCTACCTCAGCCCTCCCATGGAGCGTTTAGGGTAGGAATACAGGGTAAGAGTTGGCTGACAACCATTATTTAACGGTAAGAGTACATATTGCACCTACCACTTGTCTCATAAAGACCACTTCACACCACCACACGCGCTATAGGTATGATGCAGGATGGATGATGTTTATAAACTATTTGTTTACATACTCACACGGTTTGGTTTCTATGCTTTGTTTTTGTTTTCCTTTCTCTACAGAGTTACTCTTAGTGGTACTACACCAAGAGGGAAATATCCATTTACATAGTGTTTTTAACCACAAACCCCTTCCCTGATCTAGCAACAGGATTTTCCTTCCATTTTCACTAGTTAAAAGGAAGTGGACACAGAGGGTATACACCCCCTTCCGCCCCACCTTTTTTTAGGTCCTGAAGAATGCTGCGTACCCTTCGGGGACACCTCAGCAGAAACATGTCGACCGCATTCAATATGGTGAAGGGAGAATAATTTCCCATACCACCGTCCACTTCGTTTTTAAAAACCATACATATACCATTTGAATAAACATAGCACATGGACTAATGTAATGCTTTTTAAATCACTTATCACTCCCCCACGGCCATCACTTAGATTTAGAAGTGCATCCCTGTCTGCAGGTGCTTGCCCGCCCTCTATCAAACTAAGTTTTTAGAGGACGAGGATAGCAGATGATGAAGCATGAAACCGGGCGGTATGTGAGGCCAGTCTGTAACTTTTTATGAGATGCCTCCACTGGTAGTGCATCTCTACAGAACTCTGTAGATACACATAGGAATTGATTCAAGGGGCAGCCCACTTTTGTGTATTCATCAGACACAAAGTCCTCACAATTTACCTGTGCAGTGGTGATATCGTATTGCGGCTACACTTTGGCTATGAACTGATCTCCCAGTCCAAATCGTTCTAACACTTTAAAAATATATCCCCCTTCAATGTGATCACTCGCCTTCTCCGCATCAAGTGACAATACTAGAGCATCAGTTTGAAGGCGTTTGGCGGACCATAACGTGTTGGGCCAGGATGCAGAGGTTATTCCTACAGGAGCATCCTGGTACAAATCCTACTTGCATATGGTGAATCAAGGAGGGTAAGACTTTGCGTACACGGGATGCTAGGACACTAGCCACAATTTTGATATCACAATTTGATAGCGATATGGGACAGTATCTGCCACAAAGTAGGGGGTCCTTCCCAGGTTTGGGTAGGACTGCGATTATAGCTGTATTAGATAGGGGACCCTGAGAAGCCTCATGCTCTGCTTCCTGAAACGCAGTCTGAAGGGAGCCAGCCACCACTGCTCCCGCCCATCAGTCAAACTCAGCTGGGAAGCCATTTTACTGGGGGCCTTGTGATAGGCTAGGCTAGCTATTACATGTGAGATCTCCTCTTTGCTGATCTTCCCTTCTAGAAGTTCTCTGCCTTTAGGCAAAGATGTATCGTCCATCTGGATCCGTCCAAGTCTTTGACACTGTCACTGGCAGAGATTTATGGATAAGGATCTTTACTCCACATTTAGGAGAGGGTCTCACATCCAGGGCTTCTCCCTTGTGCCCTGCTATGGATCACCTTTCCCACTCAGTCCCTGCACAATTTGTCAGACTCTGGGGAATCAAAATGGGTTACCTGTAGTAATGCTACATCTACCCATTTTGATTGGAGATAAGAGACTATTTTTTTCCTTTTGATGTAGTGTGTTAATCCATGAACATTCCATGTTACTACACCGAGTGAATGGGTGGTGACCATGCCAGGATGACAGAAAGGAATAGGCAGTGATAAGTGATCACTATAAATATGTCATGGGGGCGCATGAGGTCTTGCTAGCCCTGTGGTGGAAAAATGAAAGAAAGAAGAGAAGGGTGAGGAAGGGAGTGTGGATGATGGAGGGGGAATTCCTTTTCCACAACAAGAGGGATATAATCCAGTGAGGTAGCTGGAGTCTACAGTGACAGATGTGTTGGCCTGAACGTGTGTCACAGAAGAGTGGATTTGATACAGTTTTTTAGGGGGTGTGGGGTGGGGGTGAGGGTAAGACGAGGGAATGGAGAGGAGATGAGTAGGAGTAGTTTGGGGATAGGGGTTGCTGACTGCTGAGCGGCACTGGGGATCCTGAACTTTTAACCGCGCCTCCAAGCTCACTGGAGCACCGCCATGGGCAGTGGCAGTTTCAGGAGGACGGGGCAATAGCTAAAATGAAACAAAACAAAAGGGTAATTACACCATGCAAGCCGGAGTGTGTATAGTATTGGCAAGAAGAGGGAGCATCGCAGTGTAACATGTTAGCATATTGTTCATCATTTGGGTTAAATGGATTACATATATACAATACAATCGGGTGAGATTAAGCTATCAGCAGCAATATCACTTACTTTACATGAATCAATAACAATAAAGCCTTATAATCCATAACTGTAAGTGACATCTATAGCAGGTATCACTGCTGAAACATGTAGGAAACTTAACACATTCAGCAAAGTTAATACAATTAACAAAATGGGGGTCAACCTGAACAATACTCAGCTGTCCGGTGTCTGGGCATCTTCTTACTTCTCGGCATCCTGATCACATTGAGCGCTGTCACTGGCTTACGAGGCACTGAGTGCAGTTATAACTATGGACATGACCATGATTAGGCCCACCAGATTTTAGAGGGGAACAAGACTTGTCTCCGTGTTGCTCCTGGGTAAAGGCAGTCACAGTTTGAGGGGCAGAAGCCTTGTCCTCATGGGTGCGAGTGGACCTCTCCAGATCTCTGCCACGGTGTTGAGAGTTGCTGGTGTTCTGTTGTCTATTGCCCGATGCCTGCATGCAGGAACTAGGTTGAGCTGGCTCTGGGGTAGGGTGTTGTGTGCCAAATAACCTGTGGCTTCAAGTGGTCCATAAAGAGGTGGAGGTCCTCAGAGTCCTAAAAATCTTTGGAGACTCCATCTTTGTTAATGCAGAAGTGAGCAGGTTCAAAGAGACCGTACTTGATGTCCATTTGGCGTAGTTGAGGCCTCATTAAGAGGAATGCCTTACATTGATCATTAGTTTCTCTGGAGAAGTCAGCAGCCATATGAATTTAGTGCCCGTCATATGTGAATGGACCATGAGTACGTGCTGATACTAATAGTTGCCTTGTCTGCTTATCCCTTAGGAAGCAGGCAATGAGGGGTCATGGATGCGTTGCAGATTCTTTGTGCGGAGGTCCAATGCGATGTGCACAGCACACTGTATTTCCAATGGTGGGTCAAAGGTAACGCCTACCAAGTTCGGGAAAATATTTCGAAGGAATGCTCTGGCATTCGGATCTTCAGTTTTTTCTGGGAACCCAAAAAAACAAATATTATCCCTCTTGCTGCGGTCTATCAAATCAAAGAATTTGCTGTGGAGGAACAGTAGCTGTTGGTCTCCGCTTTGTATTAATTCTAGGCATTCCTCCACCGCCGTTAGTCTATGACCAAGCCCTTCTGTTCTTGTGTGGAACCCCGCAATGTCTGCTCTTATTGATTTAGCTTCTGCCGCTAAAGAGGATATATTTGTGTCCATTCCTTCTGTCTCGCCTGACAGCTGACATTTCTTGCAGGATGCGATCCATAGTCTGCCCTTGTGTGGAAGTTGGGATGAACTGGGGTGAGCCTTCTGCTGGGGAAGTAAAACCTTTCATGGACATATTGCATGGCTGTTTGAGCACGTCCGCAAAAAGGGGTTGCTTGGAGGACTTGCTTCCATGCTTGGTGGTGGATATTCGTCTCTTTAATCCCAGTATAGCAAGCTGGGCCAATGCAGGGGCACAGAGGGATAACAAAATCTATGAGGTAAGAGCTTTAGTGGCAAAATTACAAAACAACGGTGCTTACTCTCTGTAGGCATTTCAGGTGTGAGTAATACACTCTTGTGTGAACCTTTCTTCCACCAGAGTATTTTTGTGGAGTACTGTAGGGAGGCCAAGTTCAGTGTTTTCACCTAATGCCTTCTGTTGGAGTCATCAGGAACTTCCTGTTGTTCGTGGGAGAGGAGCTTGGTTTACCGCCACTGTGTGTGATCTGCTGCCCTAATGTCCTAATATCTTAATGCTTTAATGTTTCTTGTCGTCTTTGTCACGTTGCAATCCTAAATATATTCAAAGGTAGTGACTGGGGTTTGTGGAGGTTGCCCCTTCCTTTCTTTTGCAACACTCCCCTTGGTGAGTACTCAGTCAACTTGGTGGCGGTATTTAGATCGTATCCCTGGGACTAATATCTTCAAGCACTTCACTGATGCTCCTTCTTGCTTAAAGAGGATGGTCAAAAGGAAAAGAAGGGGGGTCGTGGTCTAAACTCTCCCATGCGGCAGGTATGTGTTGTTGTTCTGAAGATATTATTAGGCTGTTTCATCACTTGGAGTTCTTCCTATTCTCTTCATTATTTTTCTTATCAGTTCTGTGCACCTGACTGTGATTGAAGCGTTGGAGGCACTTTGCCGATTTTGTACGGTTGAAGGGTATAGTTTTTAACAGGAGGCGCTAAAACGGGTAGAACACCTGGCTGTGTGATTACTTGAGAGTTAAGGCACTCCATGCACTTAGGGCACCTCAGACTTCCCAACTGCGATCAACGAGATCTATGAGGCTCAAGACGATGGTTGTTTGAGGGTCTAGACTCTCACCATGCAGCAGGTTCCTCAGAATTCGCAGTGGTAATCTAGCGCTTCGTATTGAGGCTCAAAACAATGCTGATACTCCTTGAGTTGGAGCAGTTGTTTACAGGTAACTGTGGTCAATCAATTAAGTACAGGCTGGGGTTGTTATAACTATGCCTAGGCCAAGGACTCTCCTGGGCACCTCAATGGAGGTAAGTAGTCCGAAGAGCCGGAGGGTCAAACTACGCAGTAACTGCAACTCTCACCCGTGTCTCATTACCCGGCGCTCCCTCCGTTTTTCCTGAAGGAGTCCGCACTATCAGGAAAAGTGATTAATAGCCAGAGAGTGCGGAGGGCGGGAACATCTTACTACTATGACTGGGCCGAGGCTGCAGGCATGCCCCCAGGCCCAGCGCCCTCTCAATGGTCACAGTCTGCGCTCTTTTCACTGAGGGGTCGGGTGTCGAACTGGGCAGTGGCTGCAACACTCACCCGTATCTCAATTTTCGTCGCTCCCACAATTTCCAGACACCGTCAGCACCATCAGGAAAAATGAAGTTGCTGCACGCGCAATTTCAGGTTTGCCGACTTTATCAGAGGTGCTGACCTGTTCGCGTCAGAGAAGTCGAGGTCTTTATTAATCACTAGAGAGCGGGGAGGGCGGGAACACCCTGCTGCTCTAGGGTCGAGGCTGAAGGCATGTCCCCAGGCCCAGCACCCTCTCACAACTCACAGTCTGTGTTCCTCCCAAACCACGCTTCAGTTACTTTGAAAATGTAGCCCATCGGTTTCCGGAGCTCATGTTGTCATGAAAGACATCATTGTAATGCCCCCAGCCATTTGTGAGGAGCCACCTCCTCTGCCTGAAGACCCCATCATAACGGAGCTCGCAGAACAGGCGGCCATCTTTGTCCATGGCCAGACCATGCCCCTGATTTAATTGTTTTAAATGAAATAAGAACCTGCCTACACCGATAGTCAATGGAGGCCTCAAGTGTACCCAAAAGCTGATAATTTAGGGACAGAGAGGCATCGCCTGCTTAGCTCTCAGGTCTGACATTTGATGGCAGAGGTTGGCTACTTCACTCGATAGGTGCCCTGGACCTGTATATCTCAAAGGAGGTGATCAACGGTGTGCCAGAGATACTAACCATTTTGGTTGGTACACAAAAAAGGGAAGTTGCATAAATTATCCATCCTCTTGCAAATGCTGATGCAGTGCTGTGCCCTAGCCTTAGGACTGCATTGGGGAATTCAGGGGCTGGTGAAATGACTTGAGACTGTGCCGTTGGGTAACGTGAAGAGGAGATTTTCTTTCTCACCTGAGGGCAAGGCTGCCATGAGCGGTCTTCAGTTACAGATTTGTTTATGTGTCCTTTATTGGCCCACTGATAACAGGTAAAGAACAGATCTTAGGCACTGCATCTGATTCTGATAGTTACAATTGTGACAGGTGGTTCACCCCGGTGCTTAGTGAACTAAAAGAGCCCTAAATAAGCCTTTGTAGGCCCCAGGATGCCATAGAAGATTCCTTGCCAAATCAAAAGTTGGAAGTGAATGTAAATTACCTGGTACACAAAGTGACAACTTGCCAACTCTGACAGATCAAGTGCAGCTGCACTGGGCTTTTGGTCATTACCCTTTGCAGAATTCCCACTTCTGTGAAGGCACAGAACAGTGAAAGAGGGTACTTTGGTTGGCCAAGTTTCGAGATCGTTGTCATCAAGGATGTCCCGTGGACAAAATATAATTGTCCTGCTCATGGTTGGGAATCTTTGATAATGAGTTATGTCCTCATTTTGGTAGCCTTAGTGGAAGAAAGGGAGCTCAATAAAAGAGTTTTAGAATGTCTGGAAGGGCAAAGAAGTGACAGAAGGCATGCACATTTATGGACTGTTCTTGTGTAGCTTTACCAAATGTATCTTTTAGGGAGGTGAGTAGCTTCCTTTTAATAGTTTGTCATATTTTCCCTCTGCATAGCTAGCAAAGTAGATTATTTTACTGTTAAATTGTCATACTTGACACTTTTGTAAGTCATCTGTAATCATGTGCAAAATAATTTGCTCAATTTCCATAGTTCATATATGCGATACAATAGTGAAGGGAATGTTTCACCATTTGATCAAATAAGTAACATACTGAATATCCAGTGTTTCTGCAGCACACTGTAAAGGCTTGTCTTTGGCATGGATAATACATTTGCAGCATACAGATAAATTAATATGAGAAAAATCTATGGATTCATAAGAACTTTTACATGTACTGTTTATACATATTTTATATTATTAAAGTTCGGGTGCCTAAAACGAATCCACAATATTTAGTAAAATTCTGTTCTAATTTTTGGTTCACTTCCTGCTGGTCAAAGGGGGTATGGACAAGGGCAATAAACCAGCACTACCTAAGCTGATGGTTTACCCATTAAATATTAACAGTGGTTCCCTGTCCAATATTATGATGAGTTCTTCCTGTGATGTCTGCTCCTGTCGGTATTGTACATAAGAAGCAATTTTCAAGTGTGGATGTGGTGAGATGCATTTGTCTAATTTCTACACCTGAAGTTCTTAGTTGGTTCTCTTCTCTTTCCTGAGATCAGTAGGCATTTGGTGACTTGCTGTTTTTCTCCCAATCATCATTTTCAGTCAAGAGAAATAAGACTGCCAAGTGTTCTTTTTCCCCTTTGTGTTTTTCCCTCCTAACTGTGACCCTCTTAAGGAGAGACTTTGCGCCTGTCACCTATACTAGGCTACACAGGGTGGCACTCTGTATACTTGGTGGAATCATCCTTTTTTCAGGCTATAAAAAAGGTGACATAACAGATGTTCTTAGTATCCATTCCTAGAAATATTTTGGCACCAAGTAGGATGGGGGCACTATAAAGCTTATTTTCAAAGCTACCTATACACTTTCCTATATTTACTTTGAGGTATATTTACTACTATACCTATGTGTAACTCTTCACTTTTTGCTGTACACCACTTCTGAGTGTAAGGTTAGACCTATTTATCACCACCCTCTCAAATAAGGGTAGGAGGTTACATTAACAGGATTTACGAGTGTAAAGTTTGCCCACTTAGGTGGAACTCTCCACCACCACAGATCTCCCTATGGGAAAGTATAGGAAAAATATTAAAGTTTAGAATTTTTTTTAAATATTAAAAATAAAATATAAATATGAATGTGTTTAAAATATTTATTTTAAACCTAGTACTAATGCATTGTTACAATATATTAAATCATCACATTAAACCTGTATTACATGATTCCTGTATTAAATATGTTAATTTAATTTAGAAATATTATTTTTAAACAATAATTAAAAAGCAGACTGTCACTAAAGATTTCATTTGTTTTCAATATTTTCAAAATTATGTTACACATTTTTGTAATAATTAAAAGTCAAAGTTATTGAATTCAATGTATTTAATTTTAGTTCCTATTGGGTGTTATTTTGTTTCTCTGCCTCCACTGGATTCCATGGGAGTGTATTGCAGTTCCAGTGGTTGGCCAAGTGTCATGCTTGACTTACTCCAAGGTTGTGCTGGATTACATTTGAGTCTATTTTGAAAGCTCTAGGGCTGTAGCAGCATTACAAGTCTAGTTTGTGAATAATAATTGTCTTACTCACATGTAAAACTCTGCCATTTATTGTAGGCTTTCACACAAAAATTTCAGGCAGTATCATGGCATTTCTTACAAGAACTGGGTAGTATAAATTCAACGACCCATTTTGATTTACGAAAACATAAAAAAGTATAGTAATGAAGGATGACTTTCCTTCATTCCCAGTTTCCTATCATTGTCTCTTTGACCTATTCAAACGATGACAACTTTATTTTTTAAGAATAAAGAAATCCACCTAGCAGATGCAGTAAAACCAAAGTTAATGGAAAACTAATGAGGTCTTCCTTTTCAAAGTTACAAAATTAGCCAAGATTCAAATATACAGATTTCCTATACCCCAGAAGTTCTTTACACAACTCTGAATGAAATGCACTTGACCAGAATTAAGCCTCCTACTGCTATTTACTATCTTGGCTTCTTGGGCGTGTTTCATTGTCTAGGTGTAAGACTTGTCAGGAGTAACTTCTAAAACTAGTTTCCATTGACTTGCTGAGTAGTGCCTCTATGTTCGATACCCATTTTGTTTCGGCTTTTGATTTCTCGTTCTTCATCTTCTTCATCTCTTCCATCATTTCCACTATGATTTTTACAGTAGAGTTTGTATATCCCTCGTGACATGTTTTTGATATATTTGGATTTGTCCTGCACTCCACAGTGTTAGTGGTAAGCCTTGATACAAGCTTTAATTTCACATCCAATGGTGGCACCAAGTTGACTGCAAAGCGTACATTTCATTCTCTTCCCTCGTTTCATTTCTTGAATTACAGTTTTAATATCGAAATCTCCAAATTCTGCCCTTGATGTCGTCGTCAGCTGAACAGTGCCAGAAGAGAATAACATGCACTTGTAATGGGCGGCTGCTTTTTTTGCATTAAATACGTGGAGCTTGCCCTGGACTTCATTTTCCTCTTCGCCTGCATGACAGAATCCACATTTCTGGCGGACATCACTGGTGCTTACTCTGAGTGGAGACCTATCTCTATAGGAACTGCTTTCTGTTTCTTCTTTCCTACAAAATGAGGACTTGTCTTCAAACTGGCCTTTAACATTTTTGGTTCTAGGCCTTCCTTTATGAGGTTTTGTTTTTCGATTGGGAGTTGATATTTCAATCTTTTGGTCCAGAGTGCCTTCTTCCAATTCATCTTCATAGTTATGTGCTGATTTCCTATGCTTTCGACAATAAATCATGTAAACACCTTCTGATGCTTTTTCCTTGATTTGGGCATTATCATGCAATGCACAGTAGTAATGATCTCACCTCACATCCTATTGTTGCTCCTGGACAGTGAAATAATGAGCACATCAGTTTGCTACCTCTTTTTAATTCCTTCTGAACATCTTCAAAAGAAAAACGAGCAAGGTCATCGCCATCAGAATGAGAGGACACCAATGCAGATGAAAAAAGCATACATTTGTGATATGATGCAACCTTTCGGTTGTGAGAATGCCACATTCCTTTTCTTTGTTGGACTTGCAAAATGCACATTTCCGTGGTCTTCCAATTTTCTTTGGCCCAATAGATGTAGACATGATGTGTGAGATGGTACAGGAATGCCCTTTGTTTCCTTAAAAAAAAGACTGGGCCTCCAACGGAAACGCAGTCACGTTGTTTGTTTCAAGTATTTTCCCAGTAATTGTCTTACTCGTTTTGGGTGTGTTTTTGCATTAGCATGCTCCTCCCTAAACAACTTCCATTTGTCCTTTCCACATTTATTACTAAGGCGTTTACCTATATGTGTGGAGATCTCTGCCACCATGGAGGAGAAACTCGGCACAGAAAAAAAAGGAGAGAAGGAGGCGGCCTTAGTGTGTGTGTGTGTGTGTGTGTATGTGTGTGTGTGTCTTATCTTTGTGAATGGCTATCTGTAGTACAGAAGTACTACTGTTGTGGCACTTTATATCCTACAAAATGCAGTTTGTGAATAGATACCTATGGAACTTTGTCAGGACCTATGATTGCACAGTGCGCACAAGTATCCGCACTGTGCAATCACCACAAACAGTATTTTTTTATAGAACTCCCCCGCTTGCGGAGCTCCTTGTTGCGCAGCAGAGTTTTTTTATTACTTCACTGAGTTGCGCGTAGCACAGCTCCGTGAACTCCGCCCAGAGTTAGTTACAATGCTTTTTTGAATGAACATCTTGAACCGGTGTACTCTACTGAGGAAGCACTATGTGAATGCAACAAGGTGCAAAGGAGGTATTGACTTTTGCGACTTGATTTCTGTTGGCAGCTGACACTACCTGGTTTGAATGAACCAAGATGACTACTTTTTGACTTGTTCTTAAAGAAGAGATTAGGAGAAGTTGATTGATTCTTACTTCATTTACTGGCATAATTGATTTTGTGCTGCTATTTGAACACAAATTACAAGAGAGAAGAAAAGAAAACAGATTTTTTGAGGAACCTTTAACATTTCTCTAGAATTTCCTTCTGTGATAGATCTGAAGTTTAAGTGGACCCATTGACTGAGGTAGAGCTCATGCAAGCAGGAACGGTGAAGAGTCCCTTGTCTGAAAATTAAAGAGTGTAGATAGAAGGCTGGATTGTGTTTCTTTTCTAGCAATACTGGACTTATAATTCAGGTCCGTAATCAACATTTTTGAAGGATTCTTGTAAGAATTCAGCCAGCTTCTGAACAGGAGAGAATTGGCTCCCTTATATTGGTCCATCTATTAATCATACTGATATTCATTTGGATGTATCCCATCACCCTCCGTTCTATGCCTAAACATCCGAGACAACACCTGGATACCCTACCAGGTGAGTAGTTGCGCTATAGAAACCAATTTAACATCACATAACATTTGTTCTATCAATTGTGATAAGAAGGGAGAGTTGTTACTACCTCTGCAATTGGACAGTTGTGCACATTAATGTTAATTGAGCAGGACTGAGACACTAAATACTATATTAATAAGAGAGTAAATAAGACTCCTGAAGTGATTTGACGTGTTGCTGTCTCACCCTTCTCCCCTCCATGTTTCTACTGGTAGATCATACAAAAGTATTACCTTTTGATATTATTGTCTCTCCGTACTTCTTTGAGTGAAGAAGTATCATCTATATGTTAATTGGTCACCTCAAACAGTATCTTTGTAATCACAGTTTTTCATGAACATTGCTATGCTTCTGGAAGCTTTTAGCCACCAAGTGATGAAATAAAGGACTGCACATTCAATTTAATATTGACTACATTTTTCTGGACCACTACAGTACCATATTGTTTCCCAGTATTTGCTAAACCTAGCGTTAGTTCTGATCCTCCTCACGAGGAGTATGATTGCATCATAGCAATTAGACTTGGCACCATTGTTCCCTTTAGACATATTTATTCCTTGACTGAGAGAGAGAAAGGAATCTCAACGGATTATTAAACTGTAAAGTTACTGAATTTGGTTAATTGCCTCATCTCCATCCCCTTCTGGAAAACCATAATTTTTTATACCCAAGATAGACCAAGATCTTCGACTGTGCATCAATTATTGAGGATAAATATGCTATGACTTACATTAAACTTAATTTAAGAGGTATCGATTATCTGCTGGGAATAAAGAAAGTCAATGAGTTCAAAAACAGCTACCTGCGCACCATTTTTGCATTTTGAATATACTGTAATGCCTTTGGGATTGGGCAATGGTCCTGACATTTTCCAGCATTTTATGGACTTGTTATTCTCAGATGTCTTGACTTAGTTTGGGTTATTCTATTTGGTTGGCACACAGGTGTTTTCAACAATGCATGAAAAACATCAATAACATCTAAGCTTGCTATTATCAAGACTCCAGCAACATCCACGGTCTGAATACTGTGAGTCTGAGAAAGAAGACTTGAGTATCTTGGGGTCAGTTTGCATGGCTATTCCACAAGTCTTAAGAATGTCCTAGCAATTTTGAAGTGGCTACTGGGAGGAGTCACTCTTTCAATGGGCAATCAAGAAGGTTAAATAATATACATTTTCAGCATCCAGTCATTTGAAAGAAACACAATAGGAGTTTGTAAAAATATATAGAATGATATCTGAAATACAAACGTCACTAAAAGTAAACAGGACTTACATAATAAAATAACAACGAGTAAGAACAATACGCTTGTTTTTAATGCTTGACTTGTATAGGGAAAGAAGAGTATGTTTGATATGGAAAGTCTATCAATTGTTACATTAAAAGAAATTGACCTTACAAAATTGGCATGGGTAGTAGATTTGTCTACCAGTCATACTTGGTACTTTTTGTCTAGATAGCCATGCTTGAGGCTAGCACAATCTACAACTACATATGTTCCTTCTTATGATACTTGATACTTGATACTTGTATAGCGCACTACTCAGCCGCAAGGGTCTCAAGGCGCGTGTACGAATGCCGCTGTGGAACCCATCCTGGCTTTCCCTGTGAGGCGTCCACTCCTGGGCAACCCCAAGGTGGAGCGGCCTCCAGGGGTGAAGGCATCTAAAGATTATAGTGTTTCTCCTGTCCTGTACTTGTTCAGTTAATTTCTTGTCTAATGTTTTGAAGATTTTCCTTTCTAGTATAACCATGATGCAGGCATAATTGGAATAAAGCACATTCAATAAAATACTGCATGAGAAATATAATAGGCAACATCTAAATAAGAAAATATTGACAAGGAAAGAACACAACACTTCCATTTGCAAAACTAGTGCACAGAGAGATGGTCTACAACTGTGCATGAATCTGAACTAATGTGAATGGCATATCCTTAAATATCTAAAAAGCTGGGATTCATCCCTCAAAGAAACATCTATCCACTGGCTTGCAGCACATTGTTTTGCAGGTTAGATTGACTATGTTTCTCTAAAGTTAGAGAAGTTCACACTGCTATACAATGTAATAAGTGTGATCATTGTACTTGCTTTATTAAGCCTTGAAAATTAACGAAATGTGTGCCACTCTGTTTATGAAATACCTCTTATTATAAAAATCAAAGAATTAACTGAAGAGGAGACTGTAAGATTCAAGTGGTATGTAAAGATGTAATTACTGTGTGTATTTTTCTTTTTAAACACCCTTCTGTAAGTTTTTAACATGCAACTTTTATGATATTTAACGTCAAAAATCGAATAAAGTTTATTTGATTTGATTTGAAATACCTCAGACCTTCTTATCTGAGCTCAATAAGAGGTTAACACCTTTTCAGAAATGCATTGTTCTGGAATTGCACATGAAATTTCTTACAAACAAGTTTTATAAATCTGTACCCCAAGGTCCTACACATGAAAGGAGGGTGGTTTCACAGAAACCTGATTGATATGAAAACTAATATTTATTAACATTGTTTTATACCTCTGTTGGTTCTTTGGCTTTCTAACAATGAATGGGAAAGTGTTGGGACAGAAAAGGTATCTGCATTGTAAAAATATCTACCCCTGCACCTGAGTGCCCAATATTACAATTGCCTTGATTCCTAATGCTGATTTGTCGTAGGCTAACACAAATATGCGACATGTCATAGGCCTGTCTCATGAATTGCCATCTTGTAGGAACAAGAGGGGGTCAAAGCACTACCCTCATAGGGCCCGATTCACAGAACTAACGTAAGGCAGACTAAAGACAGACTTAAGACAGTCTTAAGACAAACTTAAGACAGACTTAAGACAGACTTAGGACAGACTTAGGACAGACTTAAGACAGACTTAAGACAGACTGAAGACAAAATCCTAACTTTACTACTACTAAATGCCTTCTGTGAATTCCGAAAGTAGTAAGTTTAGGATTTTGTCTTGAGTTAGTTCTGTGAATCGGGCCCAGTGTGTTGGAAGGCTATCACCTTCATCAGGAGTCAATTAGCAAGAGCGTAGTGGTGGCAGCATACCACGTATTGGTCAGAAGCCGTGAACAGGCCCTTTTTACCCTTTGTCACTGGAGTGAGGCCTACAGGCTCACTCGTCTTTTTAAATGTTTTAACCTACATCAGGTAAGATGTGGAGTGCTAGACAGCTCAGGAGCAGTGACTCTGCATTGATTGCGTGTGTGCCTGGGAAGGATACAGTACAAAGATGGATCAGTACTGTGCAGTTCATGTCCAGTTTGTACGTGAAACTCCTACGGTCTTGGAGGAGGTGAGTCCTGAGGGCGAAGCCCCAGAACCTTCAGGGGAGTACATTGTAACCCTGGGAAACCTACCTGAGCTGACCAATTGACAGAAGGAAAGATGTACCACCAGGGAGGAGTTCTGTAGAGCACAAAAGGAGTGCCCTACTCTGGGGGGCCGGCAGCAGGCCAAAGCCCAGGCAGCTGATGACATCTCTGGTGAGCCCTAGTTTTACTGGGAGAATGGTCTTCTATACTGCAGGCCTAAGGTTCCTGAGTCTGGTGCAACCCTTGTGTTGATGGTTCCCCAGTGATGCAAACGTTCTTACTGGAACTGGTTCACGATGTTCCCCTGGAAGATCATCTAAGTCAGGACAGGACCTTTGGCAGGCTTGCCACCCACTTTTATTGGCCCCAATGATGAAGATGGCCTTAAATTCATTCTGCAGGTCACGTCCCAGTTGCCAGGCCAGTGGGAAGTCTGGAGGAAAGCACTAGGCTACACTGGTTCCCCTCTAATCATTGGCACTCACTTTGAAAGGGTGGGCATCGACATTGTTCGGCCTCTGACCTCCATGACAGCCCTTGTCATCAGATTCTACCTAGCCTTGGTGGACCATGCCACATGGTATACAGAGGGTATACCTTTGAGGACTGTGACTGCACCCACAGTGACCATGGTACTTATGGGGATATTTACCCATGTGGGTTTCCAGCAAAGAGGTAGTATCTGACTGTGGTACCAACTTCATATCAGCATACATGAATTCCATGTGAGGTGAGTGTGGGGTAACATACAGGTTCTCCATACCCTGTCATCCCCAAACCAATCGGCTTGTTAAGAGATTCAAAGACACCTTAAAGACATGATCATGAACCTGTCAGAGCGCTTGAGGCGGAAGTGTGACGTCCTCTTGTGATGCTTGTTGTTGCATACAGTTAGGTACCACAGACAGGGGTTGGATTAGCTCCTTTGAACTTCTGATAGGGCAGCCTCCCAGAGGGTCTCTCAGTCTGGTGTTGGTGGGTTGGGAGCTACCTCCCAAGAAAGTCTCTCAGAATGTGGTCAGCAGCATGCTGGCCATCCGCACCCAGATGAGGCGCTTCTGGAAGAAGGCAAAGGAGAATCTGGAAGCCAGCCAGGAGGTTATAAAGAAATGGTATGACTAGAAAGCCAACTTGATTGAGTTTCAGCCTGGACAAAAAGTGTGGGTGATCGAGCCTGTGGGGCCCAGCGCCCTACAAGACAGATGGTCTGGGCCCTATTAGGTGAAAAGGCACAAATGGAAAGGTCACCTACCTGATGCACCTCAAGATTCCCTAGAAACCTTTATGGGTCCTGCATGTCAACCGTACCAAACCCCACTTAAGAGGTCCTGGTCAGGGATGATTAATGGGAGGAGGAGAGCGAAACTCTCCCCGACCTCTGTTCTTCCAAGAAGCAGGATGGATCAGTGGAGGGGGTCAACATCTTACCTACCCTGACTCTCGAGCAACAGAGGGACTGTTGCCAAGCACTGGGTAACTTCGCCTCTCTTCTCCCTAACTTCAGGGCTCACTACATTCCTTATGAGGGAATTAGGGCTTTATGTAAAAGTACAATGTGATTAGATTTTTTTATGTTTAACAAGTTTCTTAAATAATTTTTCTCTATGGTGAAAAAAGACAAACATTGCACGTTTGAACAGTTATGTAAATGCAGCTAATCAAGTTCAACCAGTAATTGTAGAATCAAGCAACAATTGTAGATTCAATCATTACAGGTTACATGCAAGTATCACGTGCAGTGTTTTATTACTGTTTATTACTGTTGATATAACTGGTAAATAGTCCTAAAATAGACGTATTAAGAAGGCCATGAAGAAGGCCATGAAAAAAGTACTAACATTTGACGTTCTATTGATTTAAATCATTGCTTCACAAACAGTTAGTGCCATGAATTAATAAACACAAAATTAATAAAAAAAACATCACACATAGGGGCCGATTCCGATTCGGTAAAATCCCGTACGAATAGCTGTACGGAGCATATTTCCCGTACGAATCGTACACCTTCAACGTCCCCGTACGTGCGATGCAGTACAATCCGAACCCAAAGCAGATCTCCATACGAATCGTACCAAACACCATATGACCCAAAAATATGTGCAAATTGTATCCGGAACACGCATAACGTGATGTCTGTACGTGAACAAGCAGCAGTTGCCGGCCCAGCAAGTACGATTTGTCTCTGCGACACTCCAAACAACCCTTTTTCTGCGGGAGCTCAAAACGTCCGTAAAAGCAGAGTCTGACCCGAACCGAATCCCCGGTACGCGTCATACACGCCACCCCATCATCCGTGTCATCCCAGTCCTGTACGCCTACGACCTGGTGCACAGAAACCAACGGCAGCGCATACTGTGAGAACAACGTACCGCAACAACGGAGGTGTACTTGTACGGTGTGTCTTATACGCTCGCATATAGCACCATTGCAATAGTAATACCAGCCGCACACATGCCATGAATTTTGGGGTACGGTGCTTTTCACACGCTCACGTATGGCACCATTGCAATAGTGATAGGATGCGCACACACGCCATGATTGTTGGGGTATGTTGCGTTTCACGTGCTCGTGTACGACACCATCACAATACTTATACAAGGCACACACACGCCATCAACCCCATGTGGCCAACAGTATGAGGGTGGGTGGATATGACTCCCAGCAGTGGCCAGACACATGAGGGGACTCCCAGCAGTGCCCAGACATATGAGGAGTGGGTGCTGAGGACTCCCAGCAGAGGCCAACAGTATGGGGGTGGGTGCAGAGGACTCTCAGCAGTGGCCACAAATATGAGGGGTGGGTGCAGAGGACTCCCAGCAGTGGCCAGACATATGAGGGGTGGGTGCAGAGGAATCCCAGCAGTGGCCAACAGTATGGGGGTGGTTGGACATGACTCCCAGCAGAGACCAACAGTATGGGGAAGGGTGCAGAGGACTCATAGCAGTGGCCAAACATATGAGGGGTGGGTGCAGAGGACTCACAGCAGTGGCCAAACATATGAGGGGTGGGTGCAGAGGACTCCCAGCAGAGGCCAACAAAATGGGGGTGGGTGCAGAGGACTCCCAGGAGTAGCCAGACATATGAGGGGTTGGTGCAGAAGACTCCCAGCAGTGGACAGACATATGAGGGGTGGGTGCAGAGGACTCCCAGCAGTGCCCAGGAACATGAGGGTGGGTGCAGAGGACTCCCAGCAGTGCCCAGACACATGAGGGGTGGATGCAGAGGACCCCGGCAGTGCCCAGACATATGAGGGGTGGGTGCAGAGGACTCTCAGCAGTGGCCACACATATGAGGGGTGGGTGCAGAGGACTCCCAGCAGTGGCCAGACATATGAGGGGTGGGTGCAGAGGAATCCCAGCAGTGGCCAACAGTATGGGGGTGGTTGGACAAGACTCCCAGCAGAGACCAACAGTATGGGGAAGGGTGCAGAGGACCACAGCAGTGGCCAAACATATGAGGGGTGGGTGCAGAGGACTCACAGCAGTGGCCAAACATATGAGGGGTGGGTGCAGAGGACTCCCAGCAGAGGCCAACAAAATGGGGGTGGGTGCAGAGGACTCCCAGGAGTAGCCAGATATATGAGGGGTTGGTGCAGAGGACTCCCAGCAGTGGACAGACACATGAGGGGTGGGTGCAGAGGACTCCCAGCAGTGCCCAGAAACATGAGGAGTGGGTGCAGAGGACTCCCAGCAGTGGCCAGACATATGAGGGGTGGGTGCAGAGGACTCCCAGCAGTGGCTAGACACATGAGGGGTGGGTGCAGAGGACTCCCAGCAGTGCCCAGACACATGAGGGGTGGATGCAGAGGACCCCGGCAGTGCCCAGACATATGAGGGGTGGGTGCAGAGGACTCCCAGCAGAGGCCAACAGTATGGGGGTGGGTGGATATGACTCCCAGCAGAGGCCAACAGTATGTGGGTGGGTGCAGAGGACTCCCAGCAGAGGCCAACAGTATGGGGGTGGGTGCAGAGGACACCCAGCAGTGCCCAGACATATGAGGGGTGGGTGCAGAGGACTCCCAGCAGTCGCCAGACACATGAGGGGTGGGTGCAGAGGACTCCCAGCAGTGGCCAGGCATATTAGGGGTGGGTGAAGAGGACTCCCAGCAGAGGCCAACAGTATGGGGGTGGGTGAATATGATTCCCAGCAGAGGCCAACAGTATGGGGGTGGGTGGATATGACTCCCAGCAGAGGCCAACAGTATGGGGGTGGATGCAGAGGACTCCCAGCAGTGGCGAGACATATCAGGGGTGGGTGCAGAGGACTCCCAGCAGAGGCCAACAGTATGGGGTGGGTGGATATGACTCCCAGCAGAGGTCAACAGTATGGGGGTGGGTGCAGAGGACTCCCAGCAGAGGCCAGACATATGAGGAATGGGTGGATAAGACTCCCAGCAGAGGCCAGACAGACATATGAGAGGTGGGTGCAGGAGACTCCCAGCAGTGCCCAGACATATGATGGGTGGGTGCAGAGGACTCCCAGCAGAGGCCAACAGTATGGGGGTGGGTGGATATGACTCCCAGCAGAGGCCAACAGTATGGGGGTGGGTGGATATGACTCCCAGCAGTGGCCAGACACATGAGTGGTCGGTGCAGAGGACTCCCAGCAGAGGCCAACAGTATGGGGGTTGGTGGATATGACTCCCAGCCGAGGCCAACAGTATGGGGGTGGGTGGATATGACTCCTAGCAGTGGCCAGACATATGAGGGGTGGGTGCAGAGTACTCCCAGCAAAATCCAACAGTATGGGGGTGGGTGGATATGACTCCCAGCAGAAGCCAACAGTATGGGGGTGGATGCAGAGGACTCCCACCAGTGCCCAGACACATGAGGGGTGGGTGCAGAGGACTCCCAGCAGTGCCCAGACACATGAGGGGTGGGTGCAGAGGACTCCCAGTAGTGCCCAGACACATGAGGGGTGGGTGCAGAGGACTCCCAGCAGAGGCCAACAGTATGGGGGTGGGTACAGAGGACTCCCAGCGGTGCTCAGATATAGGGGGGTACATCATCATCAGGATGCCACACCTACATGGGGGTATGTGCACCTTCCTAACTTGTGACTATAATGATAGTGCCATAGCAACACATCACTTACAGCAGTGTCCCACTCCCTGGAGGATGGATTACTTTCACACACTGCGTGGCACACCACATGTGGGTGTGATGTTAAATTCCACATGCATACTCATCCATGGAGGTTACTGGGAAAATACACACCCTAACATCATGACAGAATAGTGTATAGTGATGTAACAGCCTACCAAACAAAGAGAGCAAAAGGGAACACACACTGTCACGCACATACCAGGACTAAATGAATGTCCAGGTGGTGGTCAGACCACCAAGATCTATCATGGAAGGAATAGGGTTGAAACCCCTTAGATACAATGCACAAAATTGTGAGTCATGTGCCCAAATACCCTGCATAACATTCCCCAACAAAGGGGTAGGCTGTGATTATACACATGCATAGTGGTGAAAAGGTTGAATGTGTCTATGAAGGCATTTGTACATACTCAAAACACAAGTACAGTGATTTGCAAGCATGGCACAGACGAATGAGCAGTAGACATCTGTGATCAGGCATGGCCATTGTTGAAGGGAACCGTCACCAAAAAAGGAAATGTGCACACATGTCAGCACAACAATTGCAGTGAAGATGTCTGGTGCCACAGAGGAAGGAACACTCCTTGGGACAATGTCTCTAGCCAAACTGAATACACACAACCAATGATTAATTGCAGAGACATTGTGATGGCACACAGATACCATGGTCCACCTCATGACCATCAACAAAAAACATCTTTCAGAACCCCAAAACAATACCATGACACCAACTCCAGGTCCCTCATCACCAACATTAAGTACCTGAAATGCAATAGTGTTGAACGTAAAACAAAAGGCTTTATTCAGCACAAACAAAAAAGATGTGCAAAATGAGTCTCTGCTCAAATAAAGCCAATGGCCAATCCAGAACATTGTCCTTGTAGGGGGGTGTTGGGTAGGCTGTCTACCCCAACTTGCCTGCACATGGAGTACTTAATGCGAAGTGAACCCTTGGGGGGCATCATCGGGGGCAGGACCAGGCACTGTAGGGACAAGAGTGGTAAGGGTAGGTGTAGTGGGTGCAGGGGTGGACGTATCCTCCTCAGTGCTGTGTGTAGCGCCGAAGGTGGACTCATACTCTGCGCTGCACACTGCAGCCAGTACGGCCAGCCCAACCCCTACACCTGAGGACACAATTGGAGTGGAGGGAGAGGGCTGTGAGGGTTGCGCACTGTGACTCTGGCTGCATGTATGCGGTCTAAGCCCAGTCCCTGTGGGTGTGCCTGCAGCCCCCTAAGTGTGCATGGCAGGAGGTGTGTACTTCACCACATGTGGGGCGTGCTGTCTGTGTCTGTTGGGGCTCATGATGGTGTCTTCCTGCGTGTGTGTTGGACAGGTATGGGAGAGGGGAGTGTGGATGGGTCCTAAGGAGTGGGGGGGACAGACCGCTGCAGGAGGGAAACTGCTGCCGTCAGAAATGAGTCCATGGACTGCATAATCCGACATTGGTCAGACATCGTTGCTGACATGCCCTCCATGAAAGACAACAACTGGGTCAGTATTTGAGTTTGGCCATGGAGGACACTCAGCATCGATGTCTGACCAACATGCAACTGGTGGAGTAAGTCCACAGACTCCGCACTGAGGGAAGCAGGGGTGACAGGGGCAGGGGCTGCGGTACCGGGCTGAAGGAGACATGGGGGGCTGCACGGACAGAAGGGACGGGAGCAGCTGGGAGGGTGGAGATGGTGGAGATGGTGCTGGAGGGGGCGGGTACAAACTCTGTGAAGCAGCCCGTTGTTGCTGCATATTCCCCCTCCTCCAGGGAGCCAGAATCGGATCCGTCGGCATGGTAAGATGTTGCACCTTCCAACAGGTCCGCAGACTGACTCCCCTCACCCTCCGTGCCACTAGCTCCCTTTGACTCCTCCACGCTGGTGGCACTGTGGCTGGGTCCTTCCTCTTGGTCCATGCAGCTGTCTCCTCCTGTTTCTGATGATGATGCTGTGGGCAAGGAGAAGAAACGGAAATGCATCAGTCACCTGTACACATCTGACACATGAGCGCAAAATGAGTAGATCACACTGCAAATCATGCCATGCATCATGAGTAACAACCAGATAACTCTGCACATATTTGAGCCTTGTACTGCCCAGTTGGTACAGACACAATGCTACTTGGACACAATGATCCAAAGAACACACCAGGCCACAAATTGAATGAGAAATACACAAAGAAGCTAGTGTTTGTTTACAGGAGACCAGATCAATACAATGAAGTGATGCCACCTGAAGTTCACAAAGAAATAAACAGTAGTGTTGCCCCTCAAACTAACCCACCTCACTCCCCAAGGTGACACCGCACTCAGAGCCCTATAAGTACATTGGGCAAAAAATGTATGTTGGTATCTTGGGACTCACCATACTTTACACAATCGACATGTATTGAATGTGGTAATTTACCATCTTGTGTAGAGAACATGTATGTGCCTGCATGAAAGATGTCTCACAATGAAAGGCACACTAAAAAACATTTACACATTCATTAAAAAAGCTGGTACCCTTTAAGATAAAACACTGTTAGAAATAAATGGCGTTGCACATTGTCCATATACATGGTCCAACGGAGGTCTTGATGTCTTGACACTCATTAGTTTGTATAATTGACCACAAAGGAGTTTCAAGACCTCAAGACCACTATGGGGACATGTATATGGAGATCAAGGCACGCCATTAATCGCTAACACTGGCCTCTTTGAATAGGTGCCAGCTTCTTTCAAGAAAGTGGAAATGTTGTTTTGTGTGCACTAACTTGTGAGACATCTATCATGCAGGCACATTAGTGTCATTTACACAATTTGTCATATTAACACATTCTAAACATGAACAACTTTTAACAAGTGTTGTTAGTGCCAAGGTACAATCATTTATGTGACACAACTTCAAACATGTCAGTCCTCACATGGACATCCATTCTCTGATGACACAGTTGCTTGCACATTAAACCTACTGGCTGTCATATGGAGTGGCACACATGTCCCAACTTTGGACAATGCTTAAGCTATTGGGCCAGCAATTGTGATGAACAAAATCATTGCTGCATTGTGGACACACCGTTATCCCCAGGCAAAATGTCAACACAGAAGTGTGCACACAAAACAGAGTTGCATTAGAACTGCATACATGTGGGAAAAATGTATGAGCCTGAATCAATTCTGGAACAAAATGACATAGGCTGCCAAGCCCCAACTGTAATCATTTGCCACCATCACTGGGGCAGTGCATGGTGAATCATTGTTCAGCCAATTCTCACCCACAGGTCAGAATTGGCAAGGCTAAATCAGGCAGGCCCATGTAGACCTCTTCTGCACAACACCCCCATACCTCAGTCAATGTGATTGATAGTGATACAGCTCAAGAAGTGAGACCTCTGAATCGGGGTAACAAAAACTGTGCAGCAACAATTCCAAAAGTAACCCAAGCTCACCCTGTGGGGCTGGCAATACATATTTGTGACAAGCAACCATCAACAGATTGTTATGAATAGGCACACAGGCACTGCCCAGTGTGAGTACGCACAAGTCAAATGTTGTATCCCTGTCCAGTGGACACATGTAGCAGATACAGGAAAAATACAAGCTATGCCAGGGACCAATGCCACAGAGGCAGACCCATGATGAACCCACATAGAATGGGCACAGTGTTGGATGACACACATGATTAGGAGGCCAGGGTGTCTCAGGGGACTGTAGTGGGCACACTGATCCGTGGGTCTGGAATGAGCTGACTGTACCATTAGTGATCGTCATGGCACTATGCATATCTCCTACTGATGTACATCATGTCTGAGAACACAGCATAAGTCATGCATGCTGCAAGGGTGTGCAGATAAAACCTCACACTCCTATGTTGAGACTCATCATCAGTGCAAACAAATATGAACACCAAACACAGTGCACAGGTCATGGCACAGGCAAGGTCCCAACACATGTCACAGACCACCCTCCCACATGATGTGGAAATCAATGTGCAGTCTTATTTTCTTGCACCCTAGATGAACATGTGCAAATGTGATTACACACAGACCAGGGGACATATGTTAAGGAGGGGAAGGGATGAAAATGAACACCAGGTGACTATGGGGAACCGAAAAGACACTGCACATATAACCTGTCTAACCAGACACCCCAACTGTGGAAGTGTAGCCAGGCTTCAGAGCACTTCAAAAAGCAGGTGACACACAACAAACAGCCATGTACCTACCCCCCTCCTTGCTGCTGTCTGTCCTGCAACTGCCCATCCAGGTCTGGGAACACCACTGCCCGGACAAGGAGCATGTGGGGGTCAGGTGACGGCGTCCACCATGCCGGCGTGGAGGTGACAGCTTCAGCTGGACCTGGGCGATACGCCGGGTCCAGCACCGGATGTCCTGCCACCTCTTCTGTACCTTGCACAGCCACCGGCGAAGGCCCCCTGCAGACCTGACAGCCTTGACGATGTCCCGCCAGATTTCCCCCTTCTCGTAGGCAGTTACCTGTCAGGAAGACACAGTGAAGCAACATTACTACCCCTTCTCCATGTCCCAGAGACACACACTTGCACACCTTTGATAATGTGAACAGGGCATAGGATGCTGACAGGACTTGCATCATTGTCCATGTGAATTTGGCCTGTGTGCAAGCCACAATGCACTACATGGCATTGAAAGCCAACAGATGGCGTAACAGGTGCAACGCACTCACTGATCATGGCACACACTGGGCAACACATGCAACTGCAGGGTGTGGGACAGCACGTGCCAAGCAGTCACATATCCCACTCCACTGAAGAACCCTCAGCAGACCAGACAGACACACCCTGGCACAGATCACTCGCCTGTCACTGACAACAGTGGATACAACCCTCACTTTGCACATGTGCCACTTGACACTGGGGTGTCACAGGTGTCATGCTAGCCTTGGGTGGTAGTGTTTGTTTGATTCAGATGCTCCGTCCATCACCACCCCCTTTTGTACATTGGGGATATCACGTGTTGACATTGTGTGGGACATCACAACAACAGGCCCTATGGGGAATTGCAGCCTCGCCGTGTCCAGCAGGATGTGTTTGGCTCATCCACTTAATCTTGTGTGCCAGCACATTTTTATTTCCAACAAACATGTTGTGAAGGTGTGGGCCAGCGTATGTACCACATGTTCTGTCAACTGTCCTTTGAGTCTGTTCTTATGGATGCATTGCCCTTTGTGCCAGTATGTCATGTCACTGTCACGTCGCTTCCTCAGGGCCGGTGGAGAACACTGCTTTGCAAGCCTTCTCGGTAAGTTGATAAGAAATTTCTATTCCCATGAAGCCAAGAACGTTGTGCTGATGACACTTCTAGATCCATATACATCCTGCGGAGGAAACAATACCTCTCTAACATAAAAAAAGCTAAAAAGGAATTCTTCACCACAGCTATAGAGGAAGCCAAACAGAAACAACATACTATTTTTAATATAGTCAAGTCCTTCACCCACCCCAAGGCACTGGCACTTGAAATCCCTCCATCACAAACCCTCTGCGACCAAATAGCCGATTTCTTCATTGAAAAAATCAATAACATTCATAAGGATTCCCCCCCCCCACCAATTCACATACAAGATACCGACACTACTTCACCTTCTCTGAGTAACTTTACAACAGTTTCCCTGTCACAAACACAAAAGGCTATCATGACCTGTAGATCGGGTGCCCCCACGGACTCCTGCCCCCCGATTATTCTACACCACCTTATTGAGGTCGTCAACCCTTCAATCAATGCCACTGTTAACGAATCCCTCAACTCAGGCATTGTCCCCGCTGAATGGAAGAAGGCCATAGTTAAGCCCCTAAGGAAAAAACAAAACAAATCCCCGACTGATCTATCCAACATGCGCCCAATCTCCCTACTCCCAGCACTAGGCAAAATCACCGAGCAGCTAGTTCACGAGGAACTAAAAATCTTTGTGGAAAATAATCACATCTTGCACCCACAACAATCTGGCTTCCGCCCGGGCCATTCCACAGAAACCTCACTGATCTGATCGAACTATCGGATACCATCAAGTTCTTGCAGGATGAGGGAAGACAGGCTGTGCTCATCCTGCTCGACTTAACCGCAGCTTTCGACACCATCTCACATGCCATTCTCATCAACAGAATGCGTGAGATCGGTGTGTCGGGTACTGCTCTAGCTTGGATAACATCATTCCTATCCAATAGATCGCAAACTGTTTCTTTAGGCCCCTTTCTTTCTGGCGAAAGACCCACTATATCAGGTGTGCCCCAGGGGTCCATACTGAGTCCTCTCTTTTTTAATATATATATGGCCCCCCTCCTCACGCTGATCGAATCCCACGGTATCCTCGTGACTTCCTATGCTGACGACACTCAGCTTGTCGTCACCATAGATAAAATACACCCTGACGCTGCCCTGAGATTTCAAAATTGCCTTTCCCAAGTCTTCTCTTGGCTCAACTTGAACCACCTTAAATGCAATAGCGCCAAAACTGAAATAATACCCTTAGGCAAAGACATCCTCTTCTCCCCTAAAGACTGGTGGCCTCAAAACTCTGAAGCACCACCGAGTGCGGTCCCCTCAGCCCGCAATCTTGGGGTTCAATTTGACTCGTCCCTCAGCTTTGACGAGCATGTGCGCATTACTGTAGGGTGTTGTTTTAGTTTGATCAGACAGCTGAAGAAATTCTTTGACTTCCTCCCCATCTCAGCCAGGAAATCAGTCGCGGTGGCTCTCATCCTTTCCCGGCTGGATTATTGTAATGGCCTCCTGGCAGGTATAAAGAAATCCTCCCTCAAGAAACTGCAAAGCGTCCAACACGCAGCGGCCAGGCTCGTTCTTAAACTCCCTTGAAGGTCCTCGGCCTCTGCAGCTGTTAAAACACTCTTCATTGGCTGCCCCTCCACAAAAGAATTCTTTTCAAGCTTCTCGTCACGGTCTTCAAATCCACCAGGAACACTGGCCCTTCTTACCTGGTTAAGCGCTTCCTGCGTTACATTCCATCTCGTTGCTTGAGGTCGTCAGGAGCCAATTTAGTTACTGTACCTCGAATAAAACTAAAAACAAAAGGTGGAAAGACCTTCTCATTTCTGGCTGCCAAGGCATGGAATAGTCTCCCCCCCAACCTCAGGCATGCCCCCACAGAAAGCCTTTTTAGGAAACTTTTGAAGACCTGGATTTTCCCTCAGTCTGACTCATCAGTCCTCACAGCCATCTGATCCCCGCTTTCCATTGCTGGTTCTTCTGTTTGCTCAGCGCCAAGATGCTCCTTCCGGAGCGATAGTCGCGCTATATAAATTCCAATAAATATCAAATATCAAATATCAAATGACGTCATAACGTTGCCCTGTAGCAAATGTAAACGCTTCAGTAGCACCAGTCGGGTGCCGTAAATTCCAGGATTCTCCTGTGGTGTGCTGCATATACTGGTGATTGTAGGGGTGCTTTTGTGCCATCTCTCCTCATTACTCTATTGAGTTCCGGCCCAGCAGCTTTTTCTGTTAGGCATTTGAAAGCCCAGTTGGCCGAGCCAATGACTGGCTCTTGCAGGGCTTCCTTGTGTTTACCCACTTCCCTCCCTCTTTGGACAAGCTTCTTAAGGCTCTTGCGGGGGATGTGTAATTTCCATTGTTGACCCGCACTGATTCCCTGGGGTAACTACAGATTGTTGGCTTTGTGTGAGTCGCGCTGCAGCGCTTTTGAATTTCTGTTTAATGGACCTTATTCATACACTGTGATTTTCAGGATTACCGCATGGCTTAACTTGCCTTGAAGCAGCCTGCAGAATGTCATACCCCCTGCATATTGCCGCAATACTCTGCCACCTTTTATGTATCTTCTGTGATCCCTGTGCTACTTGCAAAATCCTTGGAACAGGATCATAATATTGACCATTTCTTTTGCAACTCCTACAACATAATCTTTGGTGTGTTATGGTGTTTCATCACCTTTCCATGTGCTATGAATTCATGTGTCATATCTGTTTGCACAGCAAGGGCTTGTAGAGCTCGCCCAGAAGTAAGCTCAAATTTCCCAGTTATGTGGCTGTTAAGACTTTTTTGGATATGTTGATAACTGCTGGATAAATATATGTAAACGTATGGAACATCCTTCTTTGTAAGTGTGTAGTAATGTCCTTGTTTGATCCCCAGATCTAGTAGCACTTTCATTACTGTGATCCCAACTAGGATACAGTGACTGTTGTTTTCCTTTACAGGTGTCACTGTTACAGTATAGGTCCTGAGGTATTCTGTGATTCAGTGACAAGAAGTGTTGAATCCTTATGCTTGTTTACATTTGTTTCAGGTCACCCTCCCTGCTGTTCCCTTCCTATTCTTCCCTCGCCTGATCACCCTTTTGAGTCTGTTATTTCTCCTCAGACCAAGGGGCTATCGGGTGATGGACCACTTTGAGCATCGCACGTATCAGAGGATTCAAGGCCCTGACAGTCAGAGGCAGTCCTGTACACATTGTTTCACCAGCAGTACAAGTAAACTCATTACATGACAGTTAATTTATTCAGAGCAATGGCACTGGCCATGGACATTGGCTCATGCAGCATGGCTTCAACACATACTTGATCCGTTTGTGTAGTAAATGTGTTCAACACAGTACAATGTGCCTCATCAGTGTCACCGCAGATCTCTTGCCGCTTTGCATGCGTCATCTATGGAATAATTGTCAAAGATTGTGAATATGGGGGTATGTGTATTTTACCAACATGCATGCAGTTCTTCATGGCTAATGATCCCTATTGTGCATGAAGTACTAGGTTGTGTATGTATTTGTGCAGGTTGCTACCCACTACAGGCAGGCAACACCTGCTGACACTCCTTCCTTTCCATACACCTGTTACAATGTACCTTTCTAACCTCCTTGTCTTTGTGTGCTACTTTTTGCCTGGTGTCTCTCCCCTTCCGCCGCCAGGTGTTCACTCATTCCTGCTGCTGCCTCCCCTGCGGCACCGCACAACCGAGTGCCCTGATTCTGCAACCCACACGCCTCCCAGATGCTCCTCCCTCCACCTATTCTTAATGCAGGCAGCAGCTTATCTGTGCCACTGTTGCGCCACCTCCGTGCCAAAGGCAGGACTGTCAGCGCCTGTCAGCGCCTGCAACATGCACAGTGCAAGACTCTCTGGTCCTTGCATGACCCATGTAACACAACAGACTCATGCTCCAGCCACCCTCCAAAAAATGAACACCAGACAATCAACCACCTGCTATCAGACAACCCCTAAGCGCACACACGACAGCTTCACATGCTGTGTGTGCAACTCCTACTGCTTATACCACACTGCCCCGCCTCACAGACCATGTCCATACAACCAGGTCATGTGCCTCCTACTGTACACCCGCTCCATCCACCAGCACGCCATTGGACTCTGTTACCTCCTCAACACAACAGCCCACACATCGCCTTCATTACAGTAACCTGGTTGAACGCATCCTCAGCACACAACTTCAACATTGCCATCACAGACTGATACAAGATCATCCGCAGGGACCGCACCAACAATCCAGGAGGATGAATTGCAATGCATTCTGAAGTACACCCTCAGAGTCACATCCAACAACAAGGACACACTCAGCATTGTGAAGCACCTGCACTTCAGGTTTCACACCAACCCCCTGACCATCCTCAGTCTAACACTCATCTACAGATCTCCAGGCCTACAACCACAATTCCGCTAAGCCATCAACAAGTACATCAGAATGCAGGCCTTCACCTACACAGACTACAAGTGGCAGGGGGACAGCAGCTTCTCGCTGGAGGACAACCACACCACCATCCTTCATTGGTACATCAACATTTGCATCCAGTTCTCTGACAAGCAACACACTGCCCCACACTCCGCTTCAGATGCCCCAGAGATGCTTAACCTAAGTCACCACAGACGAGCTGTGTGGCACCCTCACCCAGCACACTCCGACCAATGCCACTGCCACACCCTCGACCTCACACACTGGATCAGCGACTGATCCGACACTCTTGCCACATTGGCGGACTTTCCTGTGAAGTACAACAACAGTTAAGCCACCTGGGACAAGGCAGACCTACTGGACTCATACAGATCTAGCCGGACTCTTGTGCAAACCTTGGGAAACAAACAACCATCAGTTACCTTTCAGCCCTGAAACCCGCCACACACAGACATCACCATATCATCAGCACGGACAAGAGGACATCCTTCAGGTAGGGCATAGGCACCAGCACACACAACATCAAGGAGCTCATAAGCATAGTGGGTGAACTATCTAACCCCAGCTCTCCATCCAAAAGACATCCCACCCTTGTAGGGCCAAGGGGATCCCTCGCAACATTCTACCACTGCAAGCTCATGGACGTACACGACAGCCTCGCCACACAGAGGCAGACAGTGCTATTATCCACAGGACATAGCCCCCCCTCAGTTCCTGGACTCCAGTCAGCAGCAAAGACACCACCCGGCTCATGTACACAATCCACTCCGGCTCTCCTTCAGGACCTTTCCCACACAACATCTCAATCACAGCATACCCCATCCATGGAGCCCATCTCCAGCACGTCATGAATGTCTCCTTTAAGTATGCTACATTCCAAGGGAGCTGGAGGCATGCAGAGACCCAGGCCCTTCTTTAACAATGGACGGCAGTACCACAGGATCGCCAGGAACATCACCCTGCTTCCCTACCCGGCAAATGTCATCAAGAAGACAGTCAACGAGCAACTGACCATCTCCCTCCAAGCAAACACTTCTAGGCAACCCGCCCCAGTCCATCTTCCACAGTCATCACCCCACTGCAACAGCCCTCATTGCCACCACCAACGACATCGTGGACCCTGCTCTACAATGGTGAGACTACCACCCTCACCCCCTCGACCTTTCAACAGCATTCTACATCATGTGCTACCACACTGTCAGATAACACATCTCCAACACTGGGATCCAGAGGAGGGCCCAGGATGAAATTGCCAAGTACCTCACCAGCGAGGCCCAGGGAGTCCGCCTCCCCTCTTCAGCACGTAGTACACTGGGGTCATCGGGCCCATGCCCCAGGGCTCATCTCTCAGCGTCACAATCTTCAATGTCTCCATAACACTCCTCTCCACCATCACATGCGCACCCAACCTCATCATCATGTCCTATGCCATTTACACCAAGCTGCTCCTCACCATCACCAGAGACCCAGCCACTCCCAGATCCAACCTTCAAGAGGGCATGAGGTGCGTTGACGAATGGATGAACATCAGCCACCTGGGGCTGGACTTGGACAATACTTAGGTCATCATCTGAGGATTTTCCCCTTACAGCTGGGACAAATCCTTGTGTCACACCGGCATGGGCAGTGCACCAGCACACAGTGCCCACGCAGGCAAGCAGGTGTTCATCATACACTCCTCGCTCACAATAACCATGCAACTCAATAAAATCTATACCTCATGGTGCAACTCCCTCCGCATGGTGAAAATTATCTTCAAATAGATCCACTCCTAGACAAGACAGACATTCACCCAGGTCCATTACACCAGCCAACTCAACTACGGCAACGCCCTCTACGCAGGAACAACAGCCAGACTCCAGGAGGACTTGTGCACATCCAGGGTGCATCCGCACACCTCATCCTCAACATCCCCTACCACAGCCACATGACCGTCCTCCTGAGATACCTACAATAGGCTCACTGTCAACTGCAGGATCACCTTCAGACTCCTCAGCCACACTCAGGAGGTACTCCACAACCCCAGCTCAAAAGACGAACATGGACGTCTCCCATCCAACACCCCATTGCCCCAACTCCGTCAAGCCAACCTTGCCCTGGGCACCATTCATCACATCCACAGTACAACTGCATGCGGGAGATAGTTCTCCCACCTCACCAAACAGACCTGGTACTCCCTCCCTGGGCACCTCCACATGACCCATGACCTCTACGCCTTCATACAACTCTTCCAAAACTGTAAGAGCAGTATGGCAAGCCCATGCTCCATGCTGTCTGCGATCCGACGGAGTGAATGACTTATGCCCCTTTGCACCGCCAGGAGCTCAGACAGTCTTGCCTCCAGCCTGCAGGTTCTCGCCTCCGCCTGCCACCACTTCCACCACCCCTGCCCACATGAGCCTGGCCTGCCGTTGTGGGCACACCAGGTCGACGGGACCCCTGAGGGATGGCAGTGGTGGTGTTGTCTGCCACCTCCTGGGTGCCCGGCGAACCTTGTCCCTCATTGCCAGACTGGCTCAGTTGTTGACTGTGGGCAGGGCGCCGAGATGTCTGCTGGGATTGATGTGTTTTATCTAGGAACCCGATCAATATTGTGACCTTATGCCCCTATACGGCTAGAATCAATAAATATCCCTATAATGGCATAATAATCAGAGCCATATTTCAGTAACTCGCCTCTGCAGCCCATGACACAGCAGAAGCTACTTCCTTAGATTCCTAGGCACCAATCATCACATCCACAGTACAACTACATGCGGGAGAGAGTTCTCCCACCTCACCAAACAGACCTGGTACTCCCTCCCTGGGCACCTCCACATGACCCATGACCTCTACGCCTTCATACAACTCTTCCAAAACTGTCAGAGCAGTATGGCAAGCCCATGCTCCATGCTGTCTGCGATCCGACGGAGTGAATGGCTTATGCCCCTTTGCACCGCCAGGAGCTCAGCCAGTCTTGCCTCCAGCCTGCAGGTTCTCGCCTCCACCTCCCACCACTCCCACCACCCCTGCGCACATGAGCCTGGCCTGCCGTTGTGGGCACATCAGGTCGACAGGACCCCTGAAGGATGGCAGTGGTGGTGTTGTGTGCCACCTCCTGGGTGCCCGGCGAACCTTGTCCCTCATTGCCAGACTGGCTCAGTTGTTGACTGTGGGCAGGGCTCCGAGATGTCTGCTGGGAATGATGTGTTTTATCTAGGAACCCGATCAATATTGTGACCTTATGCCCCTATACGGCTAGAATCAATAAATATCCCTATAATGGCATAATAATCAGAGCTATATTTCTGTAGCTCGCCTCTGCAGCCCATGACACAGCAGAAGCTACTTCCTTAGATTCCTAGAGAGCACACCGAGTTCTTTCGACACACCAAACCCCAGCAACCTGGGAAAGCCCCGCTTGCCTTGTTTTGATTTGTAATAGAACTCCTGCGAGCACTGTAAGAACGACCAGTTCTTAGTGACATCTTTATTGACGTCCTGGTAGTTGTCTATGCTTTGGATTATCCTCAATGTTCACTTGTGGATGGGTATGTTGTGGGGTCAGATTGATCTGTGCTCAGGAGTCATTGACATGTGGGGGCATATTTACAATAACTGTCACAGCCCTGCATAAAAGTAGGGATTGGCCAGTCATTGTGCACCACAGCTATGCCAGCATGGATGTGACACATTTATAATGCGGAGCACCATGGGGGAAAAATGGCAGAGCTGCGTCACGCATCTGTGCCCTAGAAGTGGCGCATTGCTGGAGTTGCGTCACCGGCCCAACGCAGCTCCAGCAATGCTCTGTGGGGCCCTATATGAACAATGCTGCATCAATCCTTACGCCTGCTTCAAGCATGTACTGGGTTTTGATGCAGCGTGTGCTTAAAAGTGACTGAGTGATCTTGTAGGTTTCACTCAGCCACTGTTGGGAGGCTTTGCTGCGCCGAACCCCCCCCCCCCGCGCCAGAACACTTACTTCTGGCACAGGGCGTTAGAACGTGACACATCTTCCAGATGTGTCACCTTGTAAATACACAGCACCATGGCGCCACTTTTGTGCGGCTGCTGTGTCACAAAGGTGATGCAAGGGTGGCGTGAAAGAAGCGCAATGGGCTTATGAATCTGCACCTTGCATTTTTTGCTTGGATGCTTCAGCAGATCTGTATTGTTTTGTTGTGTTACATGACCATTGTGACAGTGGAGCACTCCATTGCCTGTCCCAGGAGGGTATGTTTGTGTAAGGGGTGTGTGACAGGCGGTGCTGGCAGTTGCAGTTTTATTTGGAACTGGGCCTCCCTCGTGGTGTGGCTGTCCCCCCATGGAGCATGCTGCCATGACAGTGGTTATGAGTTCCTGTCAAAGATATCTGACCTTGTTGTCCTGGTGTTTGTGTTTGCACTGGTCCCAGGGGGCCTTGTGCTGCCTACACCAGGGCCCAGTGTCAGCTACCTTGTCAGTTCTTTCCCACTGTCTGTGCATTGAGCATGGTGCATGGGTGTGTACCTGGGCCACATGGGATGAGGGCAATTGGGCATGGGCATCCACAGAAATATTTCTAGTGGTGGGCAATGTTTTACCTTCATCACCATCCCCCTTGCACCCTTCTCACCACTGCCTTGCACCCTTTCCCCCCTCCCCTTGCACCCTTCTCCCCCTCCCCCTTGCACCCTTCTCCCCCTCCCTCTTGCACCCTTCTCCCCTCCCCCTTGTACCCTGCTCCATCTCTACCTTGAACCCTTTTCTACCTTGCACCCTTCTACCCTCTGCCTTGCACCCTTCTTGCCCTTCCCCTTGCACCCTTCTGCCCCTCCCCCTTGCACCCTTCTCTCCCTCCTCCTTGCACCCTTCTCCCCCTCTCCCTTGTACCCTGCTCCACCTCCGCCTCGAACCCTTTTCTACCATGCACCCTTCTCCCCTCTGCCTTGCACCCTTCTTGCCCTCCCTCTTGCACCCTTCTCCCCTCCCCCTTGCACCCTTCTCCCCCTCCCCCTTGTACCCTGCTCCACCTACACCTTGCACCCTTCTCCCGTTCCCCTTTGCACCCTTTTCCCCCTCCCCCTTGTACCCTTCTCCACCTTGCACCCTTCTCTCCTTCCCCCTTGTACCCTGCTCCACCTCCGCCTTGCTAGGTGGAGCAGGGTACAAGCTTTTCTACCTTGCACCATTCTCTCCTCTGCCTTGCACACGTCTCCCCTACCCTTTGCACCCTTCTCGCCCTCTGCCTTGCACCCTTCTCGGACACCCCCTTGCACCCTTCCCACCCAACATGGAGCACAGGGAGGGTGCTCCATGTTGTCTGCGATCCGACGGAGTGAATGGCTTATGCCCCTTTGCACCGCCAGGAGCTCAGCCAGTCTTGCCTCCATCCGTCCTGGGTGTTCACGTTGACTGCAGTGTTGCTCGGCCTGCAGGTTTTTGATCTCTGTGAGGGTCCCCACTACCTGGCTGAACTCCCTGGTGTCCCGCCGGTATGCCTCCATGATGTTGCGTAGTTGAGATATCGGGCCCTACAGGTGGCTGGTCAGGTTCTCGCCTCCGCCTGCCACCACTCCCACCACCCCTGCCCACACGAGCCTGGTCTGCCGTTGTGGGCACATCAGGTCGACGGGACCCCCGAGGGATGGCAGTGGTGGTGTTGTCTGCCACCTCCTGGGTGCCCGGCGAACCTTGTCCCTCATTGCCAGACTGGCTAAGTTGTTGACTGTGGGCAGGGCTCCGAGATGTCTGCTGGGATGTGGCAGGAATGGTGGTGGTGGTTGGCACAGATGTTCCTGATCCAGGTGCTGCAAAGGTTTGGGTACCAGAGGTACCAGGTTGGTCGGGGTCATCCGTGGAGTGGTGAGAGGCGTCGCTGTCAGAGGGATGAGGGTTCTGCGGAGCCTGGGACAGTGATTCATCTCCCCATTGTTGGGGGTAGATTCCGCACGTTGTCCTGTGGGTGTGAGAGACAGACAATGTTAATGTCATTTAATGCAACATCCATTTTTCATACACATTGTAGTTGGCACTGTTCCACCTGGTAGTTGTCTATGCTTTGGATTGTCCTCAATGTTCACTTGTGGATGGGTATGTTGTGGGGTCAGATTGATCTGTGCTCAGGAGTCATTGACATGTGGGGGCATATTTACAATAACTGGCACAGCCCTGCATATAAGTAGGGATTGGCCAGTCATTGTGCACCACAGCTATGCCAGCATGGATACGACACATTTACAATGCGGAGCACCATGGGGGGAAAACGGCAGAGCTGCGTCACGCATCTGTGCCGTAGAAGTGGCGCATTGCTGGAGTTGAGTCACCGGCCCAACGCAGCTCCAGCAAATGCTCTGTGGGGCCCTATATGCACAATGCTGCATCAATCCTTACGCCTGCTTCAAGCATGCACTGGGTTTTGATGCAGCGTGTGCTTAAAAGTGACTGAGTGAAATCTTGTAGGTTTCACTCAGCCACTGTTGGGAGGCTTTGCTGCGCAGAATCCCCCCTCCCGCGCCAGAACACTTACTTCTGGCACAGGGCGTTAGAACGTGACACATCTTCCAGATGTGTCACCTTGTAAATACACAGCAACATGGCGCCACTTTTGTGCGGCTGCTGTGTCACAAAGTTGACGCAAGGGTGGCGTGAAAGAAGCGCAATGGGCTTATGAATCTGCACCTTGCATTTTTGCTTGGATGCTTCAGCAGATCTGTATTGTTTTGTTGTGTTACATGACCATTGTGACAGTGGGGCACTCCATTGCGTGTCCCAGGTGGGTATGTTTGTGTAAGGGGTGTGTGACAGGCAGTGCTGGTAGTTGCAGTCTTATTTGGAACTGGGCCTCCCTCGTGGTGTGGCTGTCCCCCCATGGAGCATGCTGCCATGACAGTGGTTGTGAGTTCCTGTCAAAGATATCTGACCTTGTTGTCCTGGTGTTTGTGTTTGCACTGGTCCCAGGGGCCTTGTGCTGCCTACACCAGGGCCCAGTGTCAGCTACCTTGTCAGTTCTTTCCCACTCTCTGTGCATTGAGCATGGTGCATGGGTGTGTACCTGGGCCACATGGGATGAGGGCAATTGGGCATGGGCGTCCACAGAAATGTTTCTAGTGGTGGGCAATTTTTTACCTTCATTACCATCCCCCTTGCACCCTTCTCACCACTGCCTTGCACCCTTTTCCCCCTCCCCTTGCACCCTTCTCCCCCTCCCCCTTGCACCCTTCTCCCCTCCCCCTTGTACCCTTGTACCCTGCTCCACCTCTACCTTGAACCCTTTTCTACCTTGCACCCTTCTACCCTCTGCCTTGCACCCTTCTTGTCCTCTCCCTTGCACCCTTCTGCACCTCCCCCTTGCACCCTTCTCCCCCTCTCACTCCCCCTTGCACCCTTCTCCCCCTCTCCCTTGGACCCTGCTCCACCTTCGCCTTGAACCCTTTTCTACCTTGCACCCTTCTCCCCTCTGCCTTGCACCCTTCTTGCCCTCTCCCTTGCACCGTTCTCCCCTTCCCGTTGCACCCTTCTCCCCCTCCCCCTTGTACCCTGCTCCACCTACACCTTGCACCCTACTCCCCTTCCCCCTTGCACCCTTTTCCCCCTCCCCCTTGTACCCTTCTCCCCCTCCCCCTTGTACCCTTCTCCCCCTCCCCCTTGCACCCTTCTCCCCCTCCGCCTTGCACCCTTTTCTACCTTGTACCATTCTCCCCTCTGCCTTGCACACGTCTCCCCAACCCCTTGCACCCTTCTCACCCTCTGCCTTGCACCCTTCTTGGACACCCCCTTGCACCCTTCCCACCCAATGAAGGGGGCTGCCACCTGGAACAATGTCACCATTTCAAAAGCATGATGGACTAGGTCCAGCCCTGACTGGTCCCACACTAGATGCACTGGCGATCCAGGGGGGTTGCAAGAGCCCCCCCCCCCCTGCGGACGCCCATGCAATTGGGTCTGATTTGGAGTCCCACAATGCATTTTGTGACACCCACAATCCCAGCATACCAGACGTCCATTTTTGGGTCTGTGCTTCCTGCAGCATGGGACATAGCATGGCCTTGCTTTCTCAACGGGGCATACACATGTTAGTGGCATTAGCGTTGTTTTTGGATGTAGTTGTGGGTCGGTGGGCGCTTGGGGGTTGGTGCAGGCATTTTTTGTTCTTGGGGTGTGGATGCCATTACCCCCATGTTACATGAGTTGTTTGTGTACTCACCAGGCTCTACGACTCCTTCAACTCCATGTACTCCCACCGGCGGTAGCAGGGACATCACCTTCTCCTCCCAGGGCTGGTACTGTACTGGTCTGCGGGGACTACCACCTCCAGTGTGCTGGCTCTATTGGTCCTCCTCATCTATCTTCCGCTTGATCATCCTCTGCCAATCCTTCCTTGTGTGTCTGATAGGTGCCACAGCATTCACCCTATTGACTATCCTCTCCCACAGCTTTGTTTTCTCAGCTATGCTGGTCCGTCTGGCCAATGCGCCAAACAGCTGTGGCTCGACTCTGATGACTTCATCTACAAGGATCTCCATCTCCTCCTTTGTGAACTTTGGATTCTTCTGTGCGGACTTCGTGTGGGGTGACAGGGTGTGCATGGATGTGGGTGTGTGGGTCTGAATGTGAAGGGGGTGTGGGTCATAATGTGATTGGGGGTATGTGTGAAGGTGGATGTGTGCAGTTGGTGGTGTGTTGTCAGTGTGTCTTGCTAATTGTGTCTGTTGCAAAGGATCATGGTTTGTGCGTGTGGGCCCTTTTTATTGGTCCATTTGTGGGTGGGGCTTAGTTTGAATTTTTGGTGGGTGTGTCATAAAGGGTGTTTCTGAGTTAGCCCCTCTCTTTGCCTGTTTGAATCTGGCCAGGACATTCATTTCCATGGTTTGCACACTGGAGACGTGTTTTGTGGTGTTGTGTGAGTCATTTTCACCCTCCTTGTGCTGTTTTATAGTGTCCGCGTGGTTCAGTACGGCTCGTTTACTTGCATTTGCTTCTGTTTATTTGTGTGTGCAATGTGACGTTGTCGCGGTACGAGTCGTTTTCTACATCCTTGTGCTGTTTTTAGGGATTCGCATGCGCTTTGTTCCCCCGCACCAGAAAGACCAGATCGGGAGGCCGCTCCTTCTCCTTCCTCGTGGCCAAAGCATGGAACGCCCTTCTGCTCCACCTCAGACAGACAACATCGCTCCCCATCTTTGCAAGAAACCTCAAAACGTGGCTCTTCGACAGACCCCCTCCTTGATGGAATGGAACCTGCACCCCCACCCCCCACCCCTAGCGCCTTGAGACCCTTACGGGTGAGTAGTCGCGCTTTAACAAACTCCTGATTGATTTGTTCCGGGGTGGGGGGGGGGGGGGGGGTACGTCTCATATTTGATTTTGTGGCTGGCTCATACGCGACATTTTTATGGGGTTTGCGTGAGCTTCATTCCGGGGGGGTTCGTCTCGTATTTGATTTTGTGGCTCGCTCATACGCAACGTTTTTACAGTGTTCGCGTGTGCTTCGTTCAGGGGGTGTTCGTATCGTATTGAATTTTGTGGTTCGCTCAGACGTGACGTTTTTACGCAGTTCGCTTGTGCTTCGTTCAGAGGGGTTCGTCTCATATTTGATTTTGTGGCTCGCTCATACGCAAAGTTTTCCGTACGAATCACAACTTATACGCGACATTTTCCGTACAAATCGCATTCTGATTCCCCGGTCTGGATCGTACTTGTCGGGTTGTACAGCCTGTTTATGATTCGTACGGTTCACTTTCAGGGTCCGTTTCGTACGGTTTTTCCCTTGCTTTTCATGCGGCTCACAAAGATTCAGACGTATTTTTTTACCTACGGATAGTACTACGCGATTCGGACGGATTAGTACGATTCGTACGGAAACGGCTACGAATTCGAATCGTCGTACGGATTTGTTTCCCGAATCAGAATCAACGCCATACTGTATAAAGGTCAGCAGTTCCCGTTGTAGTGCCTTCTGTTTGCTTCTTCTTTCAACGTTTGCATCGTTTTGGATGTTTAGGTACCCTAAAGGTAAAACTCTAGGACATATAAAAATAGGGATTAGTGTGCGCTATATAAAACTATAGGCACTGTGACTGAGCCAGCAAAGACGTATGCAAGTGCCCTTCTAAAGAAATTATGTTTAACTAATTCTGGCTGTGCAAAGGTGAATTGAGGTCTCAGTCGAAAAAAAAAACCCACACGTAGGCCCATGCTAGTTAAACAGCATACAACGCCTTCCTAGATCAAACTCACATTACTTTCACACTAACTCATGCTACAAATCAAATGTAAGCAGTGTACACATTCTCTACTAACCATACACACAACCAGACACCAACAAAACATCACACACTGTGACATGATGGTTCTTCTAGTTCGATTGATGGCCTTTACAGGTCGGCGTGATAGAGGCCCAGATAGGGAATGCCCTAGGGGGGCCATAACAAAGGTAGTCGGCGGTATGCAAATGTGAATAACCTAACCTATTCTCACCGCATCTAACCTGGCTTAACTAATCTAACCCAACCCCAGAGAGCACGACATTCCATAACACAACTATTCTAATGTAATCTGCTATTTTTAGATGCTGCAGGTTAAAAAGACGTGTCCTCATAATGACAGGGTGCACTGTCACATGAAATGATTTATAATATGCTTTCATAGTTGGCATTTTATATTAAAAACCTACTTACATTTATTAACATACATCTTTGGTTCATGGAATATTGGGCACTAACAAGGAAGATAATAGCCATTATTATGTAACAACACTAACTGTAGCAAACATTAAATCTATTCAATACTAGAAAACAAAATATGTCAAATCGTCATCCCAAAGACTACATTCATGTTTTCCTTCTTTTCCATCCATTTGTCCACATGTACGTTTGTGCATGGGAATTTCTGTCATTTGGCCCATAACATTTGGGGCATATATAGCTATTTCTAGCTTTTTATTTTGTAGAACTTTCCATTTTTGTACATGTAATTTTGGGTTCAGCATAGGAATATGCTTGGGTATATGGAAGCCTACACTTGTAATTTCTGGAAACATGGGAAGCTGTAGGTGTATAGACAAAGTGCATAGATGATCATATGTGCATTACTCTGTGCATCAGAACTTGCAGATGTCTTGAATAGTCTACACACATTTATATGTGCATCCATGTGTTCAATGTGCATCTCTGAGTGCAATGCAGCGCAAAAGTCAGCCCTATACCATGCGTCTATGCTTATTTCTTTCTTTTTTGTCACTTGTGCAGCTCTCTGTTTCTGCCTCTCTTCGGTTTCCCATGACTCATCCTAAACAGTTATGTGGAGTGTGTCCAAGTCACGCCTCAGTGGGATATGACTCTAAATAAAACCCTTTTCAAATATGAGTTATGTAACTAAACCGTAGTTTAATTTACATACCTTGTGGTCTTATTGGGCAAGATGCTCTTCCATCCTGCTAGGAATGATGTACCTCAAACCTTCAAGGTGACATAACACTACAGCTCTAGGTGATGACTAACTGAATACCAGGCAGTCTTCTCAGTGTTTCCAAACTGAAAATCATCTGTTATTTATATAACACTTTTGCCCTAGATAGATCATTTCAGTGTACCAGGACATAGGCAGATATAGACGTGAGGAGACATAAACACAGAGAGAGACAAATAAATGTTAGAAATGAGGGTCTCTAGTTGGCAATGGTTGCACCGTTGTCCAAATAGGGATCCTTGCTTCTAGTCAGGGTAAGGGGGATAAACTTTTAAAATAACCCCTGCTCACCCCCTTGGTAGTTTGGCACGAGCAGACAGGCTTATCTCAGAGGCAGTGTGTTTAGCATTTGTGAACACATACAGTAATATAGTCAAAACACTACAAATGGACACCACACCAGTTTAGAAAAATAAGTAATCTTTATCTAAAACAAAACAAGACCAAAAGACAAAAATCCACAATGCAGTAATAAAAATATGACTTTCAGATGGTAGAAATAGTTCAGTTAAAAGTAAATTGCAGATGCAACACTTTTCACACCAAAGTACATTGGATGCATCACACAAACAAGCAAAATGGGCCGTAGGGAATGTGATATTCGGTTCCTTACACTCAGGGAAGGTGAGTCGTAGGTTCCTTGCTCCGGGGGAGGTGATGGAGGTGATGCGTCAGTTCCTCACTGCTGTGTAGGTGAGGTGATGCGTTGGTTCCTTACCGGAGAGAAGGTGGTGTGTCAGTTCCTTACTGTGTGGGGAGGTGAGGCGCGGTTTCTTACTGCGTCCCCCAAAGATGCGACAGGCTTGGTGCCATGATGCGACAAATCGGGACAATGCGTGGATTCTTGCAGCAGCACAGCAGGGCTTGCGTCATTGGTTATCGGTGCGGTGATCTCGGACTTTGGAGATCGTTGCACTCGATGCGGCATGCAGCGATTTCTCAAGCCGCGGCAGGCGCTGCAACAGTTTCTTCTGCGATGTGTTGGAAACAGGTACGAATGCATCACGCTTCTCAGTGTTGCGTTGATTTTCCGGCTCCCGGTGGAAAAACAGTCCCCAGAGGTCCAAAACCAAAGCAAGCACCTCTTTGTAGCTCAGAACTCCCAGCAAGGAAGTGCAGGGGAGCTGGTGGTGAAGTCTTTGCGTTTCTGAGACTTCAGAACAGGAGGCAATCTCAGTTTGAAGCCCTTGGAGATCTTCTTCAAGCAGGGTACACAGCAAACAGCAAAGTCTTTTTCTCTTTTCCTTAGCACCAAGTAGCCACTGCAAGCCAACCCCAGACAGCAAACAGCACAGGGGCAGTATTCCTCCTCAGCTTCTCCGGCTCTTCTCTTTGGCAAAGGTTCCTCTTGATTCCCAGAAGTGGTCTAAAGTTCTGGGGTTTGGGCCCAAATATTTATGCTCCAAAATCCTTTGTTGTCTGATGGCAGAGAAGCCCTGTGCTTGGTCAAAACCGGTTCTGTTCTCTGTGGTGCAGATTGCTGGCAGAAGGTGGAGACAGCATTGTGTAAGGCAGACCAGGCCAATTCGGGTGAAAGGAAATCTACCCTACTCTAAATGCAGCCCAGGTCTATTCAGCCCAGCCCTGGCTCATTAGGCTCTCTGGAACCACTGCTCCTCCCACCCTCTGTCATCAAAGCCAGACATGCAATACACAAACCTAGCAGAGGCACACTGGATGGCTAAGCAATAAAATACCTACTTTCTAAAAGTGGTATTTTCAAACACAGAATATAAAAATCACCCTCACTAAAAGATACATTTTAACATTCTGAGTTCAGGCATACTAAAGTTTTATTTTCCTACCTTGTTCACAGGGGTAGTTATGTTTATAAAATGTAATAAACAAATTCCCGATTCAATCCCATGGGAATAGGTAGCCTTGCAATGGTGAAAATAGAAAAATGTAAATTGATACTTGTATAGCACACTACTCACCCGCAAGGGTCTCAAGGCACTTGTACGAAGCAATCAATCAATCAATCAATCAATCACAGAATTTGTAAAGCGCGCTACTCACCCGGGAGGGTCTCAAGGCGCTGGGGGAGAGGGGTATGTTACTGCTCGCACTGCCAGGTCTTGAGCTGCTTCCTGAAGGAGAGATGGTCTTGGGTTCGCCGAAGGTGGGTGGGGAGGGAGTTACAAGTCTTGGCTGCCAGGTAGGAGAAGGATCTTCCGCCGGCGGTGGCTCTGCGGATGCGTGGTACGGTGGCGAGGGCGTGGCTGGTCGATCGTAGCTGGCGGGTGGGCGTGTAGAAGGTCAGGCGGTCGTTGAGGTACTTGGGGCACAGGTCGTGGAGAGCCTTGTGTGTGTGGGTGAGGAGTCTGAATGTGATTCTCTTGCTGACGGGGAGCCAGTGCAGGTCTCTCAGGTGTCCGGTTATGTGGATGTGTCGGGGGATGTCCAGGATGAGTCGTGCGGAGGCGTTCTGGATGCTTTGGAGTCTTTTTTGAAGTTTGGCTGTGGTTCAGGCGTAGAGGGTGTTCTAGTAGTCCAGTCGGCTGGTGACGAGTGCCTGGGTGACGGTCTACCTGGTTTCAGTGGGGATCCATCTGAAGATCTTGCGGAGCATGCGCAGGGTGTTGAAGCATGAAGATGAGACGGCGTTGACTTGTCTGGTCATCGACAGGGAGGAGTCCAGGATGAAGCCCAGGTTGCGTGTGTGGTCCGTTGGTTTGGGAGCGGTGCCCAGGGCGGGGGGCCACCAGTAGTCATCCCAGGCGGAGGGTGATGATCCCAGGATGAGGACTTCCGCCTTGTCTGAGTTCAGTTTAAGGCGGCTGTTCCACATCCAGTTGGCGACGTCTTTCATCCCTTCGTGTAGGTTGGCTCTGGCGGTGGTGGGCTCGTTGGTGAGGGAGAGGATCAGCTGGGTGTCGTCGGCGTAGAAGATGATGTTGAGGTAGTGTTGGCGTGCGATGGCTGCGAGGGGGCTCATGTAGACGTTGAAGAGGGTTGGACTGAGTGAAGATCCTTGTGGTACGCCGCAGATGACTTCGGTGGCCTCGGATCTGAACAAAGGGAGGCGGACTCTCTGGGTTCTTCCGGTGAGGAACGAGATGATCCACTCCAGTGCTTTCTCTCGGATTCCGATGTTGCTGAGGCGCTTCACTAGGGTGCGGTGGCAGACAGTGTCGAACGCCGCTGAGAGGTCCAGGGGGATGAGGGCCGCTGTTTCCCCGTTGTCGATCAGGGTTCTGATGTCGTCGGTGGCTGCGATTAGGGCAGTCTCGGTGCTGTGGTTGGCCCGGAACCCGGACTGCGAGGGGTCGAGGGATCCGTTCATCTCAAGGAAGGCGGCAAGCTGTCTGTTGACGGTCTTCTCGATGACTTTGGCCGGAAAAGGAAGGAGCGAGATGGGACGGTAGTTCTTGAGGTCGGTGGGGTCCGCCGTTAGTTTCTTCAGGAGGGTGGTCAGCTCGGCGTGCTTCCAGTTCTCCCTGAAGGTGGCGGTGTGGAAGGAGGAGTTGATGATGTCTCGGAGATGGGGTGCGATGATGGCGTCGGCTTTGTTGAAGACGTGGTGTGGGCATGGGTCGGTTGGTGATCCGGAGTGGATGGAGTTCATCGTGTGGGTGGTGTCTTCGGTGCTGATCAGGGTCCAGTTGCAGAGAGTGGTGGTGGCGGGCGTTGGTTCGGTGGTAGGGTGTGTGGTCTGTGCGTCAAAGCTGTTGTGTATGTCGGCGATCTTGCGGTGGAAGAACGAGGCGAGTGAGTTGCAGAGGTCTTGCGAGGGAGTGATGTCGTTGTTTCCGGCGCTGGGGTTGGAGAACTCTTTGACGATGCTGAAGAGTTCCTTGCTGTCGTGGGCGTTGTTGTCCAGTCGTTCTTCGAGTGCCACCTTCTTGGTGGCGTGGATCAGCTGATGGTGTTTGCGGGTGGCGTGCTTGAGGGTGGTCCTGTTGTCTGTGGTCTGGTCGAGCCGCCAGGCTTTCTCGAGGGTACAGCAGTTCTTCTTGGATTCCTTGAGTTCGTCGGTGAACCAGGGGGTTTTCTTGCTGCCGGGTCTTCTGGGAGGGTTCTTTAGTGGTGCAAGGTCATCGGTGCAGGCAGTCAGCCACTTGGTGAGGTTGCTGGCTGCTTCATTGGGGTCCGTTGTGCTGGTGGGAGTGTTCTGGTTGAGGGAGGCGGTGAGCTGTTCGGCGGTGATCTTGCTCCAGCTTCGGCGGGGAACTTGTTGCGGGTGGTGGTGGGTCGTAGTTCTTCTGAAGCTGAAGTGGCGCAGCTGTGGTCGGTCCAGTGGAGTCCGGTGGCGTGGCTGAAGGAGATGTAAATGTAAATGTAAATGTATTTGAGCTTATATAGGGCACAGCTACCCCCAGTGGGTTTCCCGGCGCTTGCTTAGGGAACCCGTCCTGGTATTCCCCTGTGAGACAACCCCGGCAGGGTATCCACAAGGTGAAAGCCAGGCATCCCGCTGCGAGGGGCCGTTGTGGAGATTAAGCAAGCTATTGCCCAGAGTTGCAGAGTGTGGCCCCGTGAGTCGAGAAGGCACCGGAGCGAGAATTATCGAGTTCGTGGAATTTTTTAGCCCAAGACCCACCGAGGCGGGGAATTGAACCCTGGTCCAGGGCCGATCTTAGCTTCCGGGTCTGCCACCTCTAACCCCTGAGCCACACTTCTTGCGGGTGGTGGTTATTCGTGGTTCTCCAGAAGTTAAAGTGGGCGCAGCTGTGGTCTGTCCAGTGTAGTCCGGTGGAGTGGATGAAGGAGATGTGCTTGCTGGATGAGAAGACGGGGTCAAGCGTGTGGCCGGCGTAGTGGGCTTGAGTCCGAGGTTGGCGAGGTTGTCCAGCAGGGCGGTGGTGTTTCTGTCATTGTTGTTCTCCAGGTGGAAGTTGAGGTCCCCTAGGAGGATGTAATCAGCAGAGGGAAGGGCGTGCGGGCTGATGCAGTCTGCGATGTCTTCGCTGAATTGTGTGCGTGAAGTCTGTAGATGAGGGTGCCTCTGAGGGTGGTCTTGGGGTCGGTGGGTATCTGGAAGTGCAGGTGTTCGGCGGCGGTGAAGGTTTCGTCGGTGTTAGTCGAGATGCAGATGGTGTTCTTGTGTACTATGGCAATGCCTCCTCCCGTCTGGTTGACGCGGTCCTTCCGGGTGATCTTGTATCCGTCCGGGATGGCTATGGCAGTGTCGGGCGCTGAGGAGGCGTTCATCCAGGTTTCGGTGAGGAAGGCGACGTCCGGTGCTGTCGCGGCAAGCAGGTCCCAGAGTTCCACGGCGTGCCTGTGGATGGAGCGGGTGTTGAGCAGGATGCACTTCAGGTTGCTGCTGGTGCTCGACTTGGCGGGGGTGGTGCAGTTCGGTAGCAGGTGAATCGGCAGGCTTGGCAGGCGAAGGGTCCGTGGGTGCGTCTCGGGGTTGCTCGGTAGCAGGCAGGGTTCCGTCTGGCATTGAGTGCGTTGAGAGTGGCGGCGGCGTAGGTCTGTCGGGTAGTCTTGCATCGGCGGCGGGGGACAGGGGTACTGGCGCTGGGCGCACAAACGGCGCGCCCGCTGCGCATGAACGCTGCGCGGGGGTGACATAAGAGGGCAGCCGGGAGGAGGGTCGGCGGCGGGTTGGCGAATGGGCTGTCGGGTGGCGGGGCCGCAGGGAGGCAGCGGCGGGAAACTTTGGTGCTCTGGTCCGGGCGGGCGGCTCAGCGGCGGCTGGGTCGCCCGGGCAGGAGGCAGGCAAAGGAGATGGCAGCAGGAGGAGCGTGGGGGCGACCAGGCCACAGGAGCAGGCACAGTGGTCACTATGGAACCCATCCTGGCTTTCCCTGTGAGGCGTCCACTCCTGGGCACCCCCAAGGTGGAGGCCAGGCATCCTTAGCGTTGTGGGGGCCGTTGCGGAGATTAAGCAAGCTATTGCCCAGAGTTGTAGAGTGGGACTCCATGATTGAAATAGAAATTGGCAGCAATTCACTATCAGGACATGCCACACTCACCAGGGACTGACTAGTAAATCAAATCAGCCAATCATGGAAACACCAATTCAAAACAACAATTTACAAAGGGAGCACTTGCACTTTGGCACTGAATAGCAGCGGTAAAGTGCCCAAAGCATCTAGACCAGCAAAACAGAGTCCAACATGCAGCAAGAACACAGAAGGCAAAGGGAAACAATGCAGGGGAGACCCACGCCAATAGTGCCAGGTCTAACAGGAGACAATCGAGATAAAGACTAAGGAGGAAGGGGGACATGAAGACATGCCAATAAGGGGAGACATATGTAAAAGAAGATATATATTGACGACATGGACATGGGGAGACACGAATACAGTGAGACACAATAATGAGCATTTCGAGTGAAAGACATGAGAACACACGTGCACCAAGAGGCATCCGGACATGGGTAGATGCGGACACAGTTATGGACACGTGCAAATGTTAACATAGCCAGACACGGACATCAAATATGGAAATGGTAGGCAAGAGGAGACACAATCATGAGGAAACACGTGAAAGAAACATATAAAATTAGCTAATGGATCAGCAAGACATGGGAAAAGGGAGGAAGACATTAATTCACTGATGTGGACATGAGGACACTGGGAGAGGAATGTACTGGCAACACCACAGAGATAAAGGCAATGGGAAAGGGGGCCTCCAACGTGGGCATGAGTTCTTGAGGAGTCTTCTGAAGGTCAGCAGGTCTTGGGTCTGCCGTAGGTGGGTGGGGAGGGTGTTCCAGGTCTTGGCGGCAAGGTGGGAGAACTATCTGCCGCCGGAGGTTGCTCTTCGGATGTGGTGGACTGTGGTGAGGGTGAGGTCTGCGGAGCAGAGCTGGCGGGTGCGGGTGTAGAAGCTGAGTCGTCTGTTGAGGTGCACTGGTCCAGTGTTGTGGAGTGCCTTGTATGCGTGGGTGAGGAGCTTGAAAGTTATCCTCTTGTTGACAGGGAGCGTAGAGGGCGTTTCTGTAGTCCAACCCACTTACGAGGGACTGGGTGACCGTTCTTCTTGTTTTGGTGGGGATCCACTTGTAGATCTTGCAGAGCATGCGGAGGGTGTTGAAGAAGGAGGAAGAGACAGCGTTGACCTGCTTAATCATGGAGAGGGTGGAGTTGAGGATGACCCCTAGGTTGCATGCGTGATCGGTGGGTGTTGGAGCTGTTCCTAGTGTGGTTGGCCACCAGGAGTCATCCCAGCCCCACATTGTTCAACATCTATGTGGCCCCACTTGCTAGGCTTGTTAGAACTTTTGGACTGGAAGTGCTCTCGTACGCCGACGACACCCAGATTATGGTCTCCCTGTCCCATTCTGTCGAGACCACGGCCCTAAACTTCCGAAATTGCATGGAAGCTGTGGCAGGTTGGATGGCCTCGAACTTTCTTAAATTGAATGGGGAGAAAACGGAGATCTTGGTCTTCGGGGGCAATAAGGAGATCTGGTCAGATGATTGGTGGCCCCAGACACTTGGATCTTGTCCCCAGCCCTCCCTTTCTGCCCGTAATCTGGGAGTCATATTTGACACCTCACTTGCTTTTGATAAGCAAGTAAGTAGAACAGTCTCAACCTGCTGCGGGGTCTTAAGGATACTAAGAAAACTTACCCTTTACCTTTCCCCCGATGCCCGGAAATAGGTGGCAGTTGCCCTTCTATCCTCGCGACTGGACTACTGCAATGCTCTTTACCTTGGCATGAGCACTAAATTACTCCATCGCCTGCAGGTCGTCCAGAACGCGGTAGCAAGATTAGTTGTCAATGCCCCCAGACGCTCCTCAGGGACCAGGATCAGGAGAAACCTTCACTGGCTCCCGGTGCATGCCAGAATAAAATTTAAAATTCTGACCATCACCCACAAGGCTCTTCACAGTGCTGGCGCTGAGGGCATTAGGACCTTAGTGTCGACCTATATCCCAGGCAGAGCACTACGCTCCTCCGGTCAGTATCTGTTTGTCTATTCCCCGAGTTGCCAAAGCAAGATGGGGTGGTAAGGCCTTTTCTTCACTAGCCCCCAGACTTTGGAATGAGCTCCCGCTGGAACTCAGGGGCCAGGATTCCCTGCTGCTTTTCAGAAAGGGCCTTAAAACCCTGCTCTTTACTGAAGCCTATTCTTAGGTCTCCTCTCCCTTTTGTTTCACTTCAGTACCTGGCTTTTATTCCATCTTTTGCGCCTTGACGCCTTTGGGCAAAGTAGCGCTTACATAAATCGCCCTTCAATCAATCAATCAATCGATCAATCAGGCCGAGCAGGGTAGATCCGAGGATGAGGACCTCCGTCTTGTCCGAGTTCAGCTTCAGCCAGCTGTTCCTCATCCATTCAGCGACGGCCTTCATTCCTTAATGGAGGTTAGTTTTGGTGGTGTGGGGGTCTTTGGTGAGGGAGAGGATCAGCTGGGTGTCATCGGCGTAAGAGATGATGTTGAGGTTGTGCAGTCGGGCGGCTTGGGCAAGCGGTGCCATGTAGATGTTGAACAGCGTTGGGCTGAGGGATGAGCCCTGGGGTACGCCGCAGATGATCTTGGTGGATTCGGAGTGGAAGGGGGAGAGGCGGACACTCTGGGTTCTGCCGGAGAGGAAGGAGGTGGTCCAGTCCAGGGCCTTCTCTTGGATCCCGGCGTCGTGGAGGCGTGTTCGTAGTGAGTGGGGGCAGACTGTGTCGAAGGCGGCTGACAGGTCCAGGAGGATGAGGGCCGCGGTTTCTCTGTTGTCTAGCAGGGTCCTGATGTCGTCGGTGGTGGCGATGAGGGCGGTTTCCATGCTGTGTTTGCTTAGGAACCCGGCCTGGGATGGGTCCAGGATGCAGTTTTCCTCGAGGTAGCAGGTTAGTTGTTTGTTGATGGTCTTCTCGATGACCTTCACCGGAATAAGAGCAGGAAGATGGGCTGGAAGTTCTTGAGATCTTTGGGGTCCGCCTTGGGTTTCTTGAGTAAGACGTTGATCTCGGCGTGCTTCCAGTTCTCCAGGAAGGTGGCTGTCTCAACGGAAATGTTGATGGCCTTCCGGAGATTAGGTGCGAAGGCAGAGCTGGCTTTGTTGAAGATGTGGTGCGGGCAAGGGTCTGACAGCGAGCTGGAGTGGATGCTATTCATGATCTTGATGGTGTCATTGTCGTTTATTTTGGTCCAGGAGAGCAGGCGGTTGGTGCGGATGGTGGTCGTGGGTGCGGGGGTCTCAGTGGTTGTCAGGCGGTCGTGGCATTGAAGCTGTCATGGATGTCTGCGATCTTGAGATGGAAGAAGGTTTGCCAACTATATCTAAACCAGCGTCACATTCACTAGCACATCCTGACAGCGCACCCTGGAATCAGTACCACCAGAATGCCCATATGAAGAATAGACCATACATTTTAAAGTAAGAGGTATTAGCTCTTAATCAAAATAAATGTAAGCCGCACAGTAGCAAATGGTGACAAAGGTAGTGTACAAGAAAAAGGTACATACAACTCCAGTCCCAACTAGCACTTTCAAGAAAATATTGGCCTTCAGAAGGAAATATTACTACTTTGCATGATATCCAAGTGGGGAGGTGGAGGAACAGTGAGAGACACCACAAACTATGGGTAGTAATCAAAATCTACACTAGACTATGCTTGCTAATAAGAACAAAGCCTAGACATGTTTTTACACTGCCAACATGGTGCACCGGAAACAGCCTACTTGTTTACAGTAATACTGATGTTTGGGCTTGCCTATTCACTATAACTTCATTCTGAAGGTGCCAGCCCTAGGTAAGCACACATGATATTTCATTTCAAACATAGCAGAACTCTGAATTACATCAGTCTCCCAGCCCTAAGAGAATCATAACAACAACACTACCCTGTGTTATTGTATTATAATACAGTATATTGCAAACTTTTCAACATCGCTGCAGTAGGTAAGTGTAAGAATGGCAAACAAATAAAAACGCCCATACGTTGGCAGGTTAACAACTTGCCAAATTTTAACACAGCTATATCCAGCTATATTTAGAGCTACAAAAAACACAACTTGTCTTCCTTTCAAGGAAAACAGCTCTTCAACATTTAGTGATTGGAACTGGTAAATAAAGAACATAATTTCAAATGTTTCGAAATCATTTTTTGTTGTGGTGTGACAGATTTAGATACTTCTGCACAAAACTGAAATATTTGGGTCATGAAGAAGCAGGCAGTATTAAGAAAGGTAGTCCATATTTGAAGTGGAATGTGCACAGTTGTGGCATCTGCCTGCCACCTATACTCCAACCTCATGTGCCAATAATGAAAGAGAAAGCATTTACCATTATTGTAAAACAGGAGAAAAAGGAGAAATAAAGAGTTGTCCATCCTAATGGCTAAAATGGTCAATGTGAAGGCAGAAAACCTGAGATCAATCCCAACTTCACAGATTCACCAAATTCTGTGATCCTAGGCAAATCTCTGTCTTATGTTGGATTTTAATAGGCTGTAATGTTGCACCATGTATAATAAGAATCTAGGATATGTAGAAAGGAGGAACTAAATCAGTTTATGGCTGGAAAGAGACCTTTGATGGAAGTTTGACTACAATGTACACATGCCTCCTCAACCTCATGGAACTCTAAATAGGAAGCTACTCAAGAAATGCAAACATATGGACCAAAGGGGTTGGTATGTATGGCATGTATGAGAATGGTGAATGGGAGTTTCCCAAATCAATGCACTCAAATAGGATACCAATGGGATTCTTGTGAGGTCCTGACAAAAGCCAACTAGCCCAGTGAGGTATTGGTGTGATGGCTGAACCATGTTGACCCAGGGATACAGAGGATACTAATGTCCTTTGTGCATCCCCAACTGTTTTTAACTCCATCAGGGTGCCCTTTGAAAATAAAATTAACCCTTAGGATCAATGTTTTTCCTCTGTGTGCATCAGTGGAGGGTCTCTGTGCGCTGCAACCATGGCTATGTGCACCAGGAACCAAACCGTGCGTGTCTGCGGCGCCAAATGGCACTCAAAACGTTTACTTTAAAAAGTGAAAAGATGGTGCATTTTCACACATACAGAGCCAAAATAAGGGTCTTAAAGGCAGTTTGCAAATTTATTGTATTGCCTGTATTTTCATTGTTGTGTCTCCGACTGCTGTTGTCTGTCTTCCCCGCTGCCTGTACGTGGTCCGTGCCCCTTTTTCTTCCCTCAGTTCCCCTCGCTGTTCCTGTGCTCTCTCTGCCCGGTCTTTCCTTCTGTACCCCTCGCTGTCTGTGTCTCTGCCCAGTTTTCCCTTCTGTTCCCCTCGCCTCGCTGCCCCGTGCCTCTCTGCCCGTTCTGCCTTCTGTTCTTTGCTGCCCCTATATTTCTGTGCTCTGTATTTTGCCTCTGTGCCATTAGTTTTTTGTGCCCATCTGCCCTCTGTGCCACTCTTTTTTGTGCCTTTCTGCCATCTGTCCCACTCGTTTTTGTGCCCTTCTGCCCGCTGTCCCACTCGTTTTTGTGCCTTTCTGCCATCTGTCCCACTCGTTTTTGTGCCCTTCTGCCCTCTGTCCCACTCGTTTTTGTGCCCTTCTGCCCTCTGTCCCACTCGTATCCTTTCTACCATCTCTCCCACTCGTTTTTGTGCCCTTCTGCCCTCTGCCCCACTTGTTTTTGTGCCCTCCTGTCCTCTGTCCCACTTGTTTTTGTGCCCTTCTGCCCTCTGTCCCACTCGTTTTTGTACCCTTCTGCCCTCTGTCCCTCGTTTTTGTGCCCTTCTGCCCTCTGTCCCACTCATTTTTGTGCCCTTCTGCCCTCTGTCCCACTCGTTTTTGTGCTTTCTGCCATCTGTCCCACTTGTTTTTGTGCCCTTCTGCCCTCTGTCCCACTCGTTTTTGTGCCTTTCTGCCATCTGTCCCACTCGTTTTTGTGCCCTTCTGCCCTCTGTTCCACTCGTTTTTGTGCCCTCCTGCCCTCTTTCCCACTCGTTTTTGTGCCCTTCTGCCCTCTGTCCCACTCGTTGTTGTGCCTTTCTGCCCTCTGTCCCACTCGTTTTTGTGCCCTTCTGCCCTCTGTCCCACTCGTTTTTGTGCCCTTCTGTCCTCTGTCCCACTCATTTTTGTGCCCTTCTGCCCTCTGTCCCACTCGTTTTTTTCCTTGTTTTATGCCCCTCTTGCCTTCTGTTCTGCTCGTTTACCCAGCCGCTGTGCCCCCTGCGGCCCCGCCCTCCTGACTGCCCACTGTGGCCTTTTGCTTAAATATTGCTGTTAATCTGAGCCCCTTCACAGGCTCCGATTAACATCAATACTTAAACAAAAAGCCACAGTCTGCCCCGCGCTTTAATAACAAAAGCGTAGAGACAGTTTCCAAACACAAAGTGTGCTAAAGTACACGCTGTGTTTGGAAAGTGTCTACAGCATTTAAACAAAAGGCTACAGTCTGCCCCGCGCTCCCACATAGCCACCAGCCCCCCCGCCTCCTTACCTAGACTCGTCATGTTCCCGCCGCTCGCTTCTTCAAAGCGGGCGGCAGCGACTCTCTCGCACGACGTCCTGTGTGCGCGATCCTAGCGGGTCGGTGCGCAGGGATGTCAGGAGAGGTGCGCGCGCGCCCTACAGGGAACGGTGCTTAGGATACCCTAGACTATATTAAATGTAGGTTCCCACCTAATAGCCAAAAAGCTTCCTTTGCTACCAGGATTGAGCCCTCCTAGATATATTAGGTATCGAGCACCTTAGCTGAGCGCAAATATCCCTCCCCAGTGCTGCGCTGTCCATTGGAACTAGTGCTGAATGGACGTCCAATGGACGTGCGCAGCACTGGGGAGGTAGCGCTCGTGACGACCGTTGGCCGTCGGCAGCGCTTAAGAGGTTAAAGGAGGACTCTATGATGAAGGATCCCATTTGGAATCCCAGTGAGTGAGAGTCCTTTTAGTACCATGGGGCGATCCTCTTTGACTGGGATTGGAAAGATAGGCTAAGCATGGTAGAAGCTCCATCCTGTTGTTTTTGGATGGTTAGGTGTTTGGCAAGGTAAGCGAATCCTGTATCACTTCTCACTCCCTCCTTCTTGGAATAGAGGAATACGAATCTAGGCCACATATATCATGCATTTGACACTTGACTTTCATGTGGCATCTGCCTGTCAGCCACACTCCCATCTCATGTGCCAAGAATTAAAGACAAAACATTGATCTTTGATGTGACACAGGAGAAATAAAGAGATGTCTATTTAGTGGCTGAATTGCACTAAGTGAAAGTAAAAAACCTGTGTGCTGCCCATGACCGCTGTATGCCAGCTAGGGGTCACAGTGAAGATTGAGGGCTGTCGCTTTGGTGCATTGGGCTGTCCAGAAGAGAGCAGTCACCCAGTGCAATGCAGTGACCTGAAGGGACCGATTTCCTGTGTGCGCTGTCATAAACCCTGTATCCCAGAAGGGGGACCATGGTGCAGTAAAAGGGCTGTCGCCCTGGAGTAGAGTGCAGCTTTGAAGGACAAGCAAGCCATTACCCAGAGATCAAGAGCAACAATTCAACTACCCAACAATCCACGAGGACCCAAGACTTGCCTTCAGATTCAGGGAGGCTTACTGCGGAGGTGTGCGTGGACACCTACTGCATCTGCCGTATCATCGAGCCTTCTGCTCACTGCTGGGCCACGATACTCCAAAACTCCACTCCAGCGAGAACGGGTAAGACTGAATACTGGGCCGCCAATGCTAGTCTTGCTCTAACTGACACTCTTCAGCATAGAGGCACTATGACGTTCTCAAAGCCATCATGGAATTTCTAATACTTAAACTCACTAGTAGGGTCTAGCTGGAATGCTGTCCCACATAATTAGGAAATAAACGTGTTCCTTTTACAGGAGAGTGACACTCAAGAGCTGATCCAAGGAAAGCTAGTCTACCTGCCTTTAGAAGACTGTGTATACTATTTGTACACAAAATGCACGGGTGGATGCACAGGAGCGCCAGTGCACCACCCATGTAATGCCTACTTGATGCACAGGAAAGCAAGGCAGCATAATGTGTACCTTGCGTTAATTTTTTATTTTTTTATTTTTACAAAGCCAATGTGTATATTATTTGGACACAAAATGTATGGGTGGATGTATGGGAACAACAATGCACCATGCAAGTAATGCCTACCTGACGCACAGTAATGCAAGGCAGCGAAATGGGCTGCCGTGTGTATTTAAAAAAAAACAAATTTTATAAAGCTGCGAAGAAACTATCATATGTGGCTCTTTCCTCTTTTTATGTGTCCTGCAGAATGCAGCATACATTCAAAGAGGAAATAAAAAGGAGAAATGAAGATATTTCTCCTTGTTATGTCAGCCTCAGGTAGGCTCATTAGTTTGGTGCAAACCTATGTTTCCATGTCATTGTAATATGAGTTTGCATCAAAATACATTGGTGGATACACAGGAATGCCCAAGCACCTCCCAAGTAATGCCTACCTGACGTAAGGTAACACAAAGGAGGGCAATGTGCTCTGTTACACTCTTTTTTTTTTGTTGCAAAGCCACACAAAAGAGATTTGTGAAGCACTGTAGATCCCAAAATAGATTTTGCGTCAGGGTTGTGCCAGAAAAGTGTGGCAACCTCTACGCAAAATCTGGGCCTCAACTTACACATTTATGTTTTTTAAACTCTGCCACAAAGAAATTGGCTATCTTCAACAAGGAGCTGCAGGGGTACTGGCAGTCAGGTCAAACCCCCACTCACTGATTCAACACAACTATGTGACCTGACGCTATTATTAGAACAGTTCTATATGGATTTCAATAGCCATTGTGGCACCCTCTCTGTAGTGTGCTACCTGGGCAGTTAATCTGTTTCCTCTGTCCCTTTTCATGAATCCCCGTTCAATTAAAAATATTCTGTTCCCTGGACATACATCCTGTTAGGTGGTGTAGTGCAAGAAAGAAAAAATCACCACTAATGTGAACAAATGTGAGGAAAAGATGTGGAGTGCCTCACGGAAGCAACACCATGGAGGTCCACTGGTAGGTTCTCACCAGTGGGCACTGGTTCTCATCATCAGCACTACAACATCAAAAAGAACAAAGAAAGGAAAAATGTTGTGATGGTGAAAGGAAAAATGTGCACCTCTAATACGTTTACTGGTGCTACAGAGGAGTGTCTCCCTAGTACAACTGTATAATGACCCAAAATATGGTGGACCGATAGCTTAGGACCCCTTTATCTAAAAATAAAAATGAGGTAGATCACCACTAGCTATATATATTTATTCCTGCCGTGGTTCTGCTGCTTTTAAAATACACTGTGTTGCCTTCTAACTCCTTAGAGGGCCAACGTGTTTCATTGCCTATGGATTTTGGCAATTTCGTCAGGGCGAGAGTCAATATTCACCACACTGCTCGTATTTTGTATGTATGTAACCTGGGGAGAAGAACTAAAAACAAACATCACACAATGAGTACAACCTTAAAAGATGACCACTCCATGGTCATTAGTCCTTCAACACTGATATGGTTCTGAACATTGGTTTACCGTAAGGATGCCCGACTGTAGTATACCGATGACCCCCTTCTTTGTCACTCATACTGTTAAAATCCCCGAGCTGCTTCCGGTCAGCCTGCCAAGAGAATGTACACAGCTTAACCTACTGGTCAAATATTATGCCTTACTGACAACTTTCGCCCATAATATATTTTCACTTGTGCTGATATATATGGCTCGGTGGTTTTAATACACGTGGATTACAAGCAAATTATCTTATTTCAAAGAACTTCTGCTTTATTTTACATCGGTGATGGAATGACTTCCACCAGATGTCTAGGCTACTATGTGCTGTTTGTTCGCTCCGTATTAAATAAAATTCAGTTTATCAATGGTGTTCAACGTTGCATGATACATTTCACTGCCGTGGGGAAAGAAGGTGTATTCACACCTAAGGATTCTATCCATTCTCGTATGTTTAGGAAAAGGAATGCTTGGAGGCCCCAGTTAATGCAGCAAATGCAAGCAGACTAGCAGCGTCCCCCCCCTGCTCCTTACCGGTACTATGAGCACGTCTCACTTAAAATCATCCTCTCTGACTGCCCATGGCACTTCACCTCCATTTAGAGGGACTCGTCCCGCTTAGGGCAGTCAACTCTTGCGGTTACTCCTCCCACGATCTCAGCTCGTACTGGCCCTAAGAGTGAGATCTAATATGGTTGCCATCTTAACACCCCCTACGCGCTGGATGAATCCGTCTTTCACTTTATGTGACAAGTGCCTTATGGTGATCAAGGAGTCAAGAGACAACAGGGAGAATGTTATATCATTACTGCAAAATGAATAGCCCTATATTAGCTATCAATTTGAAAAGATTTCGCAATTTTTGCTAATACAAAGGTCTTTGATGCACAAATATATTTTACAGGTTTTGTCTCATAGCGCAGTGAGATATAAAAGAGACATACCATCAGTGACACGAAAAATAGGCTAGGTGGTGTGCTGCCAATTTGTTAGTTCAAATGCATTGCAATTTATATCCAATGGTGCAGTGATGTATTAAAATGGCATATCCTCGATAGTATATGACAGGGGTGCTGTGGTGTGCTAACATAATATGTCCTACTGCCAAAAATGTGGAATGAGCTGCCTGAAGCTCTTCGCAAGGAAGGAAACCTGTTTCGCTTTAGGAAAGCCCAAAAGACAACTCTATTTAGAACAGCGTTGAGCTCAGTATAGACCTAGCTCGCCTCCTGTTGCTGCCCGAGCTGTGATGTCATTGCAGTCAAAAGCGCCCTGAGACCTGTCGGTGATTTGGCGCTATATAAACCGACATAAACATAAACATAAACATAGTGCAACAAAGGTGCCCTGAGATGTATAGTTGATACTGACACCCCCTTTATTTCGGTCATGAGATCTAAGATATATTATCTCATAATGGTTTACTAGATGCCAACTTTAGTATGTGATAGTGAATAAAGGTTAGCACTTACAAGAATCTACTACTGATTTATAATTGACCCCGATATTGATAAGGGGTGCACAGTAGACCTATATGCGTGTCCCTTCATGTGCCAATCCTGTTTCACTCAATAACATCATTCAGTCCCCAGCGATCTGCACCAGAGATTGGCTCATTCTAAAAGTTAATACTGCGAAGAGACTCAGTGAGGAGCTCCTCAAAGAAATTCTAGAGATTGAGGAAGCCATTAACGCCGACACTCCCATCAGTGATACGAAAGAGCAGTTAGCTAGGATACAAAGTGATCTGGGCGAATATAAAACTTACCTGGTCAATCAAAAAATCAAGGGATTAAAAAATAACTTGGAAAGATACAGCCTTGAATGGGCTTTTCCCTACACAGAGGATAAATATTTTTCATCTGCAACAGAACAGGTAAATCAGGGACAAAACCACAGAGGTGGCCGGCGCCAAGGTAGACGAGCACCTAATAAATGGACGTTTTAAAATACAAGTAGCGAAGTGCACAATCCCAGTGATCAACCCTCCACCTCTAACCAGAACAGGGTTAGGTTTAACCCACAAGAGAGATATAACAAAGACCTTGGGGCAATATTTCGCTCTTTTTTAGGGCAGCAAACCGTGGACCAGAGAGGGAGAGGGGGAGGCCGCAGAGGCAGAGGACGAGGTCGAGCACATCACGGTGCAAACCCCACATGGCAGGCTTTCTCCCCAGAATTACACGCAGCAGAGGCAGGAGCCCGCTATGACCACAACCAACATAGTGGTCAATCTGTCAGATTACCAACTAACAGAAGATGAGCTTGGGGTTTTAAATAAGGGATTGGGGTTTGTCCCCACACCTAAGCCTGACACCTTTCAGTGCCGCAACGAGCTCAATGGACTCATGCGAAAAATAAAACTTAAAAAATGTTTTGAGGGAAAAGAACAAGATCCTCCCTCAGTATTCTCCACCAACTTTCACGGACCATCCAATTTTTGCCCTACTAATAATATGATACAAAAAGGGGATGATGGACGGAGCGCTTGAGCAAATCAAACACTCACCACAGTCAACTGACCTGGGTTTAATCCATCACCACTCTTTAGCTCACTCAGCCACCACAGTTCAGACATGGCCATATGCAAATCAGTCTGACCCTGTGCCTCATGGGAATAGTCCAGCCCGAACTGCCAAAGCCATGTCTTCCCTGGACCGGAAACAAGCATCCTGGGACCGGTTTCTGGAATTTCAGCCATCATCAGCGAGGCTAGCTTGAATCCAGTCAAAAAGGGGGTGGTGATGAACAGAGTGTCTGAATTAAGCAGACCACTCTTACCCAGTCAAGAGATCAGGGCTTGATCCATCACCGTTATTTAGCTCACTGCATCACCCCAGTTCAGATCCTGGCTATATGCAAATTAGTCTGACCCAGTGCCTCATGGGAACAGGGCAGACCAAACTACCAAGCCAATTCTTCACCGGAAAGGAGACAAGCTTCCGGGGACCGGTTTCTGGCATTTCGGCCGTCGTTGGCCCGGCTCGCTTGCATCCTGGTGGTGCAGTGAGCAAGGGACTCATGTCTGAGTATACCCTGCCACACTTGTGGTGGCCAAAAACGATTCAAAAAGGGGGTGGTGATGAACAAAGTGTCTGAATTAAGCAGACCACTCTTGCCCAGTCAAGAGATCAGGGCTTGATCCATCACCGTTATTTAGCTCACAGCATCACCCCAGTTCAGAACCTGGCTATATGCAAATTAGTATGACCCAGTGCCTCATGGGAACAGGGCAGACCAAACTACCAAGCCAATTCTTCACTGGAAAGGAGACAAGCTTCCGGGGACCGGTTTCTGGCATTTCAGCCGTCGTCGGCCCGGCTTGCTTTAATCCTGGTGGTGCAGTGAGCAAGGGACTCATGTCTGAGTATACCCTGCCACACTTGTGGTGGCCAAAAATGATTAAAAAAGGGGGTGGTGATGAACAGAGTGTCTGAATTAAGCAGACCACTCTTGCCCAGTCAAGAGATCAGGGCTTGATCCATCACCGTTATTTAGCTCACTGCATCACCCCAGTTCAGAACCTGGCTATATGCAAATTAGTATGACCCAGTGCCTCATGGGAACAGGGCAGACCAAACTACCAAGCCAATTCTTCACTGGAAAGGAGACAAGCTTCCGGGGACCGGTTTCTGGCATTTCAGCCGTCGTCGGCCCGGCTTGCTTTAATCCTGGTGGTGCAGTGAGCAAGGGACTCATGTCTGAGTATACCCTGCCACACTTGTGGTGGCCAAAAAGGATTAAAAAAGAGGGTGGTGATGAACAGAGTTTCTGAATTAAGCAGACCACTCCTACCCAGTTAAGAGATCAGGGCTTGATCCATCACCGTTATTTAGCTCACTGCATCACCCCAGTTCAGAACCTGGCTATATGCAAATTAGTCTGACCCAGTGCCTCATGGGAACAGGGCAGACCAAACTACCAAGCCAATTCTTCACCGGAAAGGAGACAAGCTTCCGGGGACCGGTTTCTGGCATTTCAGCCATCATCAGCCAGGCTAGCTTGAATCCAGTGGCAAAGTGAGCAAGGGACTCATGTCTGAGTATACCCTGCCACACTTGTGGTGGCCAAAAACGATGAAAAAAGGGGGTGGTGATGAACAGAGTGTCTGAATTAAGCAGACCACTCTTACTCAGTCAAGAGATCAGGATTCAAGCAAGCCGGGCCGGGCCGAAGACGGCTGAAATGCCAGAAACCGGTCCCCGGAAGCTTGTTTCCTTCCCAGTATAAGAATTTGCTTGGTAGTTTGGTCTGCCCTGTTCCCATGATGCACTGGGCCAGGGTCAGACTAATTTGCATGTAGCCAGGTTCTGAGCTGGGATGGTGCAGTGAGCTAAAAAACGGTGATGGATCAAGCCCTGATCTTTGGGCTGGGTAAGAGTGGTCTGCTTAATTCAGACACTCTGTTCATCACCACCCCCTTTTATGAATCTGGCTTGAATCCAGTGGCAAAATGAGCAAGGGGCTAACGTCTGAGCATACCCTGCCAACTTAGGGCGAACAAAGCGATACAAAAAGGGGATGATGGACGGAGCGCTTGAGCAAATCAAACACTCACCCCCAGTCAAATGATCTGGATTTAATCCATCACCATTCTTTAGCTCACTCCGCCACCCCAGATCAGACATGGCCATATGCAAATCAGTCTGACCCTGTGCCTCATGGGAAAAGTCCAGCCCGAACTTCCAAAGCCATGTCTTCCCTGGCCCGTCCATTTTCCCCTTTTGTATCGCTTTGTTCGCTCTAAGTTGGCAGGGTATGCTCAGATGTGAGTCCCTTGCTCACTTTGCCACTGGATTCAAGATAGCCTGGCTGATGAGGGTTATGAACCCGAAACCAGTCCCAGAATGCTTGTTTCGGGTCCAGGGAAGACATGGCTTGGCAGTTCGGGCTGGACTGTTCCCGTGAGGCACAGGGTCAGACTGATTTCCATATGTCCATGTCTGAAATGGGGTGGCGGAGTGAGCTAAAGAATGGTGATGGATTTAACCCAGATCAGTTGACTGGGGGTGAGTGTTTGATTTGCTAAAACGCTCCGTCCATCATCCCCTTTTGAATCGCTTTGTTCGCCCTAAGTTGGCAGGGTATGCTCAGTTGTGAGTCCCTTGCTCACTTTGCCACTGGATTCAAGATAGCCTGGCTGATGAGGGTTATGAACCCGAAACCGGTCCCAGGATGCTTGTTTCCGGTCTAGGGAAGACATGGCTTGGCAGTTCGAGCTGGACTGTTCCCATGAGGCACAGGGTCAGACTGATTTGCATATGGCCATGTCTGAATTGGGGTGGCGGAGTGAGCTAAAGAATGGTGATGGATTAAACCCAGATCAGTTGACCGGGGGTGAGTGTTTGATTTGCTCAAACGCTCCGTCCATCATCCCCTTTTGTATCGCTACTAGTAATATGGTTGGCCCGGAAGTTCAGGTATTTCAACAAATGGTCCTGGAGGACATCATGAGTTTGGAACAAGTGGGTGCTACACACATACAATCCAACATGATGAAGAAAGATTGGGATGCCATTAAAAATATCCAATACAACGTGTCCATAACCATCAAGCCCTCCGACAAGGGTGGAGCAGTGGTTGTTATGAACACCTTCAGACTATGAGGCAGAAATATCCAGACTTTTGGGTGTCTGCCAGAACTATCATCCCCTGGTGTGTGACCCTACTGGTGAACTTCAGGATCTTATCAACAAATTGGTGGGAGAAGCCAAGAAAAAGAAATGGCTAACCACCAAGGAAGCAGAGTTTCTGGTGAATACCAAACCTAGGGTACCAGCATTCTAAGGGCTGCCCAAAATTCACAAACCCCAAAGACCCCCACCAGGCCGCCCGATAGTTTCGGGCGTTCAATCACTTTTGGAGCAATTATCCCAGTTCTCGGATTTCTTTTTGAGGGAATGTGTGATCACACAACCGTCATACATTCAGGATACTACTGATATCCTTACAATACTGGACACCATTGACTTTGACCCGGAACAACAATGTTTGGTCAGGATTGATGTGGAATCATTGTACACAAGCATTCCCCAGGAAGCCACGCTGGTGGCAGCAGCAAGGGCCCTAGGGAATTGCTAGTGGTTCTATGATGTCCCTCAGTTGTTTGTCCTACAATGCATGGGATTAGCATTGACAATATTTTGTTTTTGCATGCAAGGACCAACTGTATCTACAGGTCACGGGTACATCGATGGGGGCCACTTTTGCCCGTAGCTTGGCCTGTATTTACATGGGACAATTTGAGGCAAACTGTGAATCTCTTCCAGACTAACATCGTTCTCTGGAAGAGATTCATAGATGATATCCTATGTATTTGGACTGGCGGTGAAGAAGATCTTATAACCTTCCTGAACTGGAACAATAATCTGGATCCGTGTCTGAAATTTACATGGACCTATATCAAAAACTCAGCTGTCTACCTTGACTTGGACATCTATGCAGAAAATATTAGACTCCTAACTAATGTACATCAGAAGCCTACAGACATGAATTCTCTCCTGCACTATAGATCGTACCACCCCCGTACACTGCGCGACAACTTGCAGGTGGGACAGTTTCTGTGATACCGCAGAAACTGTTCCATTGTAGAGAAATTCACTGAACAATCAGAGGGACTGGCCAGTAAATTGGAGCAAAGGGCACATCCCCCTAAAGTTATCCACCAGGCCAGGAAGAGGGTATTGAACACTTCCAGAGCTGCCCTCCTGAGGAGGAACACACACAAAAAAGTGAATGCATACCTGTGATCACTACCTTTAATCCCCTGTCAACCAAAATTCTGGGAATAATTAGAAAACATTGGCAGATACTTAATACAGCCAGTATGAAAATGCCACCCCCAAGATTTGCATTCAAACCATCTTCCGACCTACAGGACAAATTGGTTCATACCCTCCCCGTAGTTAACATCAGGGAAACAGGGATACCGTCTGGACATTACCCCTGTGGGGAATGCTCAGTATGTGAATTGACAGCACCTGCGACAAGTGTGAAACTGTTGAATGGGAAAACTTGGCATCTCAATAGATTCAGCAATTGCAACTCCAATAATGTCATCTACAGGCTCACCTGTCCGTGTGGTCTCCAATATATTTGTATGACTATATGAAAGGTCAAAGTGAGAATGCAGGAGCATGTGAGCACCCTGAAAGCTGGGAAACTATCCACCAAGCTGGTACACCATTTTAAGGAACAGAAACACCACCACAAAAATCTAAAATGGATGGTACTAGAAAAAGTAGTGGGAGACAGACATAATACGGAACTACGATTGGCAACGAAGGAGGCACGGTGGATCTACCAAGAGGGAGTAGATCGCTTGGGACTGAATGATGTAATTGAGTGGAACAGGATTGGCACATGGAGGGACATGCATATAGGTCTACTGTGCACCCCTTATCAATATCGGGGTCAACTATAAATCAGTAGTAGATACTTGTAAGTGCTAACCTTTATTCACTATCACATACTAAAGTTGGCATCTAAGGAACCATTATGAGATAATACACCTTAGATCTCACAACAGAAATAAAGGGGTGTCAGTATCAACTATACATCTCGGGGCACCTTCATTGCAATACATATTATGTTAGCACACCACATAGCCCCTGTCATACACTATCGAGGATATGCCATTTTAATACATCACTGCACCATTGGATATAAATTGCAATGCATTTGAACTAACAAATTGGCAGCACACCACCCAGCCTATTTTTCATGTCACTGATGGTATGTCTCTTTTATATCTCACTGCGCTATGAGACAAAACCTGTAAAATATTTTTGTGTATCAAATACCTTTGTATTAGCAAAATTTGCGAACATTTTTCGAATTGATAGCTAATATCGGGCTATTCATTTTGCAGTCATGATATAACATTCTCCCTGTTGTCTCTTGACTCCTTGATCACCATAAGGCACCTGCCACATAAAGTGAAAGAAGGATTCATCCAGCGCGTAGGGGGTGTTAAGATGGCGCCCATATTAGATCTCACTCTTAGGGCCAGCACGAGGCTGAGATCGCGGGAGGAGTTACCGCAAGAGTTGACTGCCGGACGCGAGATGAGTCCCTCTAAATGGAGGTGACGCCCTGGGCAGTCCGAGAGTACGATTTTAAGTGAGGCACGCTCATAGTACCGGTAAGGAGCAGGGGTGGGGGACGCTGCCAGTCTGCTTGCATTTGCCGCGTAAACAGGGGCCTCCACGCATTCCTTTTCCTAAACATACAAGAATGGATAGAATGCTTAGGGGTGAATACACATTCTTTACCAACGGGGTGAAATGTATCATGCAGAGTTGAACACCATTGATAAACGGAATTTTAATTAATACTGAGCGAACAAACAGCGCATAGTAGCCTAGACATCTGGTGTAAGTCATTCCATCACCGATGTAAAATAAAGCAGAAGTTCTTTGAAATAAGATAATTTGCTTTTAAACCACGTGTATTAAAACCACCGAGCCATATATATCAGCACAAGTGAAAATATATTATGGGCAAAAGTTGTCAGTGAGGCATAATTTTTGACCAGTAGGTTAAGCTGTGTACATTCTCTTGGCAGGCTGACAGGAAGCAGCTCGGGGATGTTAATCGTATGAGTGACAAAGAAGGGGGTCACCGGTGTACCACAGTCGGGCATCCTTATGGCAAACCAATGTTTAGGACCATATTAGTGTTGAAGGATCAATGACCATGGAGTTGTCATCTTTTAAGGTTGTACTCATTGTGTGAAGTTTGTTTTTAATTCTGGTCCACGGGTTACATACATATGAAATACGAGCAGTGTGGTGAATATTGACCCTCGCCCTGACGAAATTGCCAAAATTCATAGGCAATGAAACATGTTGGCCCTCTATGGAGTTAGAAGGCAACACAGTGTATTGTAAAGTGAGCAGCACCACGGCAGGAATAAAGAGGCATAGCTAGTGGTGACCTAGCTCGTTTTTAATTTTAGATAAAGTGGTCCTAAGCTATCGGTCCACCTTATTTTGGGTCATTATACAGTTGTACTAGGGAGACACTCCTCTGTAGCACCAGTAAATTTATTAGAGGTGCACATTTTTCCTTTCACCATCCCTACTTTTTTCCTTTCTTTGTTCTTTTTGATGTGGTAGTGCTGATGATGAGAACCAGTGTCCACTGGTGAGAACCTACCAGTGGACCTCCATGGTGTTGCTTCCGTCCGGCACTCCACATCTTTTCCTCACATTTTTTCACATTAGTGGTGATTTTTTCTTTCTTGCACTACACCACATAATAGGATGTATGTCCAGGGAACAGAATTTTTTTTAATTGAACGGGGATTCAAGACAAGGGACAGAGGAAATAGATTAACTGTCCAGGTAGCACACTACAGAGAGGGTGCCACAATAGATATTAAAATCCATATAGTACTGTTCTAATAATAGCATCAGGTCACATAGTTGTGTTGGTGAAAGAAATTGGCAACAGGGAGAAAACTGACAGTAAATCTGTTCTGCTTAATTGGTTGCAAAGCCTGAATTTAAAATATTTTATGGGTTAAGGCACCTGCTGCAGAGATCTTTGTGTTCCAAGTAAATCTGAATGAATAATAATGGATCGATAACTCTGGAGGTTAATCCACTTGCTGGAAAGATCTGTGTTTTGCCTAGCCCCAGTTTTGACTCAAAGAAGCATACAGGGGGATTGAGCCTCTGGCAAAGCACATCGTGTAACATGCAGACAGGTTTTAGTTTATGTAGATAGGTAAGTGGGTTACTACTTTGAACACAGAGATCCTTATGTTACTTGAAGTTGCATTGTAATCCTTCTAATATACTATCTATATCGAAAATGGGTGGATTATACAGTACTACGGTTCATACCCTGGAGTAGTGACCCAAATTATTTGGTTGGCACTAGCCTCCCAAGTGGCTGAACCCACGAGCCACTAAATTTGAGATAATGAAGTAGGATAGAGGAGATCTGCGCCTGACTGATCATTGCGGACAATTACACAATCACCATTGACTATATCATTCCAGTAGACTGGTCACACCACCACTTAATTCTTTTCCACATCAACCAACCAGCGCCAACTCGACACATAAAACAAGCTCCCACCAAATGGATAAGGAATATTGCCCAAGTCCCACAGATCATCCTAGAAGATGAACTAAGCACTCTCCTTCCGAACTCAACGGAGCACCTCTCAACCACTGACCTCACCTCTCTCTACCACTCCAACATGACGACCACCCTTGACCGCCTGGCACCCTTGAAACTAAAAAAACCCAGAAACATTCCATCGAGATCGTGGTTCACCACGGACATCAATGACGAAAGAAGACTTCTCAGATCCCTAGAAAGAATCTGGAGGACCAATCCATCCTCCCTTCACCGCGAACAACTCAAGACGGCACGCAGAAACTACAACAAACTCATCAAGGACAAAAAATCTTCCTTCTTCTGCTCCGCTCTAGATAATGCAAAAAACCACGCCAAAGAGCTCTTCAACATCATCAGAAGCCAAACATCCAAACCTATCACTTCTGTTTTAGTGTCCTCCAAAAAACAATGCGCCAACTTCGCCAACTTTTTTTTTTGTAAAATTTTTATTTAGAGTATGCAAGGTGAAAAATAGAAAGGGGAGGGGAATAGTGCAAGGGGAGCGAAAAAAGGAAAAGGAGAGAAAGAAACAGGCGACATTCCGCAACAGAACCCCACACAGGGGGTGCTAAAAATTAATATCGCAAACGAAAGGGCAATAGGGATCCAGGGCCTGCATCAAAAGGGGGCGGCAACCAGTTTAAGGCAGCAAAAGTCCAAACGATAAGGCCTGCCCATCACAAAGTCCGAATTGTGCCTGGAAGATCCAACAATCAGTGCAATGTTCTCGGCCCGGGGAGAGCAACCCAAGCCCCTCCACAATCATAGCATCCTTTCTCGGAAGCACAGCAAGTCGCAACAAGAGAAAAACAACTTCCCCAACTACCCCCCCTCCGCCCCTTCCCAACACCCACCCCCCACCCAGTGGTGGCGACCAGCATTCATACAATCAGCAACAGTCATACCAGTAATCAAATTTGGAAGAGATGAAGCGCCCGCAGCGTCGATGGGCACACAGCTGAAGGCAGGCCTCGGGACAGAAACCTCACCAAGGGGCCCCACTTAAACATAAAGTTTTTAAATTTCCCCAGGAAAATATCTGAGAGCCGCTCCATACTCAAAAGGCGCCATAGCCGTGCATGCCACAGCGAGACGGCAGGGGCGGACGGGCTTTTCCAAGCAGCTGCCAAAGTCAGCTTGGCCGCCCCTAAGCATAGCCACATAATGCGCTTATCAGCCCTGGTTTGGTGTTCAAGCAGTGGGTTTCTAAGGCCTAGCAAAACAAAGTCCATGGAGTTCGGAAGTGGGTAACCCAGCACCTCCTTAACGTGGGAGAGAATTTCGTCCCAAAATGGTCGGATGGTGGGACAGTCCCACCATATATGGCTGAAGTCTCCCAACATCCCACAGCCCCGCCAGCACCTGTCTGAGGTAGTTGGATATATTCGGTGTAGTTTAGACGGATACAAGTACCAATCGAATATAAGCTTCATATGGGCCTCCCTGAGGTCGGTGGAATGGTTATGTGCTGACACGTCCCGCCACAAGCCCTTCCACTCGCTGTCGGAGATGTCCCTCCCCAGTGTATGCTCCCAGTGATCCTGATACCGAGGCCGGGGGGATATTGTGGTGTCTAAGAGCAGCTTATACAGAAAGGAGATCGCCCCCTTCATGGTGGATGCGTGAAGGATAAAATTTTCGAATTTCGTCAGGAGTCTGGTAGCGCCATCCACCACTCCAGGCGATGTCGCGCAATGCAAGAGCTGGAGGTGTCGAAAGCGTTCCGTCGGCAGAACCCCATAATCCCTCATACAATTATGGAATGTGAGGGGTTCGGCACTATGGAACAGGTGGGTGAGGGCCCTACAGCCGCCTTCCCTCCAGGTCTCAAAGGGACCCTCCGTCAACGCCGGAGGAAAGGCCGGGTTGAAGTGGATCGGGGTGAACGGGGACGGGAACGTGGTCCACCGGTCATCGCTACTAACCGTGTCCCAGACCTTTAGCACCGTGCTGGTAGGAGTGCTAATGTACGCGTTTCTGGGCCGGTCCACCTTAGGCTTCCAAGCCAGGTCCCAGATGGAACGACCTGCAACGCTCCGATCCATGTGGAGCCAGTGCTTCTCCGAAAGCTGTTGGGACCACTCCACGAGGACTCTCAATTGGGCAGCCTTGTAATACAAATGCATGTCCGGGAAGCCCACTCCCCCCTCCAACCGCGGGCATCGGAGAACCGTAAACGGAAGCCGTGCCCGACCGCCTTGCCAGACATACTTCAGCATCAGGGTTTTGAGCCGACGGAAGTAATCTAGTCCTATCGGGATAGGCAAGGCCTGGAAGAGGTAAAGGAGCTTGGGCAAGAGAACCATTTTGAGTGCATGAATTCTACCCAGCCATGAGATAAATTTGGGCTTCCACCCGTCCAGCTCCGCACGAATCAACGTCAGCATCGGGAGGAAATTAGCCTGGAACAAGGCGCCTATGGTAGGGGTCAGCCGCAAGCCCAGGTAGAGCAAGGAGGAAGAAGTCCACGAGAGCGGAGTAAGCAACCGGATCTGTTGCACCTCCCCCTGTGGTAGGGTCGAATTCAAGATGTAGGACTTGTCGAAGTTCACCTTGAATCCCGCCACCGTTTCATACTCGGAGAGCACCGAGTGGACATGGGGTAGCGACAGCGCCGGGTCTCGGAGGGACAGCAGGACGTCATCGGCGAAAAGTGAGATCTTATGCTGCTCACCCGTAAAGGGGAGTCCCAGGATCCGCTCATTCTCCCGGATCGCCAGCGCCAATGGTTCTATGCTAAGGGCAAAGAGAAGGGGCGAGAGTGGGCAGCCCTGGCGCGTCCCTCGGGAATGACGAAAACTCCCGGACCTATGGCCGTTAACCAGCACTCGAGAGGTAGGGTTATTGTAGTTGGCCTCAAGCATTCTTATAAATTGGTCCGAGAACCCGAAGGCCACCAGCGTCCGGTGCAGGAACCCCCAATCAACGCGGTCAAAGGCCTTCTCCGCGTCAAGCCCTACCAACACTGCCGGTATGTGGAACCGCTCTGCTTTTTCGATTAAATGGACGACACGCCGCAGATTGTCATGGGTTTGTCTACCTTTAATGAATCCAGATTGATCTGGGTGGATCAGGGCAGGCATCAAGTCTTGCAGTCTGCCCGCTAGGATGGAGGAGTATAATTTGGCGTCTAGGTTAAGGAGTGCTATCGGACGATATGATGCACAGTAGGTAGGGTCCTTACCCGCTTTGGGGAGAATAGTAATCATGGCCTCGGCCATGGTGTCCGAGGTCCTACCTTCAGTGGCCATTGCATTGAAGAGGGAGACTAAGTAGTCGCAGATGTCAGACGCAAACGTCTTGTAGAATAAGGCCGTATAGCCGTCAGGCCCGGGGGCCTTATGCAGTTTCAAGGCCTTAATGGCGTCCAATACCTCCACCCTAGAGATGGGGGAGGACAACAAATCATTCCATTCTCTGGAAACTCTCGGAAGAGGCAGACCACCCAAGAACTCGAACTGAGCCTCCGGATTGAGAGCCTCGCCCGACTAGAGCTCCTCGTAGAAGCTACCGAATATGGCCGCCTTGTCTGCGTCTTTGTGCTGAACAGAGCCCGTATGGTCTCTCACACCTCCGATGTAATCCCTCTCCCGCTTGTCACGAAGTTGCCGAGCAAGGTGACGCCCAACCTTATTGCCCTGGGAATAGGAGACACGACGAAGGCGCAAAAGGGTGAATTCCGCCCTGTTGTTATAATGGGCCTTCAGTTTTCCTCGCACCGCCGTCGGGGGGCGCAGGGTCACCCTGGACGGATTCGCCTTGTGCGCCTGCTCCAAAGTGGCAAGCTCCGTCTCCAGAGCCTCCCTCTCTTCCCGCCGAAGTTTATTACGGTTCGCGTTAAGGGCGAGGCACGTGCCCTGCAAGGAGGCCTTGCATGCATCCCACGTGTTATACACCGACCTGTCAGAGGGCGGATTGAGGACAAAAAAGTCACTAATAGCCTTCCTCAGTGCCTTACAGGACATCTCATCTCGTACCAGCGTGGCCGGGAAGTACCATCTTCGCCAGCCGTCTCCCCCTGCGGCCCAATGCAACCCCAGTACCACCAAACTATGGTCCGACAGCGAGAGCGGGAAGATATCAGTCATACGAATATCCCCCCTGAGGGCTTGGCTAACTAAGATGTAGTCTATGCGGGAGTACGAGCGATGGACGTGGGAGAAGAAAGTATAGTCCCTGGCCTGCGTGTGGATAAAGCGCCAGCTATCCACCAGCCCCAGCTCACCCACTTGCCGCTGTGTTTCCTCCGAGAAGACCCCCGTGTCAGCCCTGCGCGCCCCAGAACTATCCAAGTCCCTGTCCCACACCATATTGAAATCCCCCAGCAGTATCAAGTGCCCATCCACAAAGTCCCCCATCTTATCCATCAAACATTGCAAGAAGCCATTTTGACCCGCATTCGGAGCATACACCACAACAAAGGTACACAAACGGCCATACAGCGTCCCCTTCACCATCAGCCAACGACCCTCCTTATCAACGCTCACCCCCAGGGGTTGAAAGTGGAGGGAGGCCCGGAAGAGGAGGGCCACCCCTCTATGCTTCGTGGGCGCGGATGCCCTGTAGATAAGGGGGAAGTGCCTATGGCGAAGTCTCATTTCGTCCCTCCTAGCCAGGTGGGTCTCCTGAAGAGCAATCACATCCAGGTGATGGTCCGAAATGTACTTCCAAAGTTTCTGCCGCTTATGTGGTGAATTGAGGCCTTTCACGTTCCAGGTGCCTATACTAACAGGCATAATGGGGACTTAAGAATCCACGCCATGTATGTGCCAAGACATCCACATTCCAACCTCAGGATCTCGCCGCATGCCGGAACCCAATCACATCGAGGACAATCCCGCATAGATAACCAGGGGAAGGTCCCCAGCCACATCCGTACCGGAGGTACCACACGCACTTTCCCCCAGCACCCCAGAAGGGTCTCCCCCCCATAAAGCACAAGGGCCGAAGGAATACCACCATAGAGCAAAGGAAAAAATGCAAAGAATAACCGCACCAAGGTCAACAGCAGAACACATGCACCACACAAGATCGCCACCACACTACCCCACCCCCCCAACCCCAACCCCAACCTCCCTACCACAAAAACCACGTTCGAAGCACCCCCTGTTCCCCCCCCCCTTCAACAACCCGAGAAACAAGAAAACAGAGCACAAGGCCCGTAACCTGAACCAAGCACTCAGCAGTTCCAATGGGCCACAGGTCACAAGGTCCACATCAGACTGGAATCGGGGTGGGGGCACCAGTTCGGGGGCCCCCAGGGCCATGGCCCGGGGTGTCTTCTCAAAAAGTACCATAATACCCCAGGGCCGTAGAGACAGAGACTCCCCGGCGCCCGACCATTGAGGAAGTCAGGGATCATGCCGCTCCAGAGCTCTGCTGAGTGTCCGCAAGCGTGGCCGAGGCCACCGACGCCACCGCTGAACCTCTCTCCTGCAGGCTAACAGAGTGGTCTGGACGCAGCCGATCTGGGGAAGAGCCAACCCGGTGCCATGAAGAAGATCGACGCCGTCGTCGTATTGGTGAGGATTGTGCCGCCTGGGAGGATGGATCGTCCTCTAGCCCCAACAGCTCCTTCGCGGCCTGCAGTGAGCGGATCTGAGCCAGCCTGTTCTGCCACCGGAATATGATACGGAAGGGGTGCCCCCAGGAGTACGAGATGTTGCGCTCTTTCAGAAAAGCAGTCACAGGCCGGAATTCTCTCCTCTTTTGAAGCGTGGACGCCGCCAGGTCCTGGAACAACTGCGGCCGATGGCCTCGAAATTGCAAGGCGGTGATAGCCCTAGCTTTCCGTAGGATGCGTTCCTTTGTCTGAAAGTCATGTACACACGCAAGTATGTCCGGGGGGGGCACCTCCTCGCCTAGGCAGGCCAACTCTGTGCACCCTGTCCATCCTGATCTCCTGAACGTCCTCCTCATCCAGTACTTGCAGGAATAAGGCCTGCACATATTCTCTCAAGTCCCCAGCCTCACCGTCCCAAGGTACCGCTCTGATGCGGATGTTGTTTCTCCTGGAGCGGTTTTCCAGGTCCTGAGCGTAAGCTTGCAGGTTCAGGTTCTGATCGGTAAGGCGAAGAACATCTTGTTGCAACTGGTGAACATCATTCGCCATACTTAAGTCATGATCTTCTAAGGTGGCCACCCGCTCACCAATGCCGTCCACATCTCTCCGGACCTCCCGCAGGTCCGACGCCAGCTGGGCGCGAAGCTCGGAGATATCCTCCTTGATAGAAGCAAACAGCTCCATCATGAATGCCTTGGTGGCGGGCACCTCCTCGTCTGATTGTCTAGTCGAACCACTAGCTCCGGGGGAAGATGGCGGCTGCGACGTTTTAGATGCTCCGTCTTTCACCGTCCTCCCCTTGCGTGGCAAAGTCGACATCGCGGTGAAGCCGTAGAGCCAAGGCTATTGGGGACGAAGGCCGCTCCGATGTTCCTGGGGCACGTTCGGCTGCTGCCCGAGTAAGATGGCGGCGTAGGAGCTTCCCGCCAGAGCCAAAGGCCAGACCCGGGTGCTCCGCGCAAGGCCAGCAAGTCCGAGGCGCACTCGGTGCAGGGCACGGGTCCACACCAGGTAGCAAGTCGCACCCAGGCGCGATGAAGACCCTCCGTGTCAGCAGTGGGTGCCGAGGGTCGGCGTCGTGTTTCCAGAAGCAGTCGCGAGTAGGTCACACGGCCCCGCTAAGGATCCGAGGCCACCCACCACGTGGTCGGCCATCCGCCGAGCTCCTCGGTCCTGCACAGCAAAGTGCTCATAATCAAGCCAGTGTCCCGGTGGAGAGGAGGGACCTCAGTAGCGAAGAGAGGCAGAGGGCGACTGCCGCACCTCGATGCCACGCCCAGCCGGCGCCGAGTCACTGCACTCCAAGGCGGCTGCTCCCTTTGCGCAAGGTCGGTGCGTAACAGGCCCAATGGCGAAGTGCACCCAGCGGCGTTGCACGGTCACTCAGGGACTCGCCGAGGACACCAGACCACTCCGCTCGATGCCGCTGGCCCCTGCAATCGTTTCAGAGCCGGTTGGCACCCTGAGGGCGATGCTGTACAATGCTTAGCAGGTCGGGCGCCGGAGCGACTCGAAAGCACGTCTTACTACGACGCCATCTTGGCCACGCCCCCTTCGCCAACTTTTTTAACGAGAAAATCATCAAGATTGACCTCTCCCTTAGCACAAACCCCTCTTTTCCCAGGGAGACCAAGACCCCAGCACTGACTGACAGCACCCTTCTGATCCCACCCACTCAATGTTCCATCTTCAGGCCGATTCAGGAAGCAGAGATCGTCACCCTGATCGCCAACGCCAAACCGTCATCCCACTCCCTGGATCAGCTTCCTATAAACATGGCCAAAGTCCTGAAACACACCCTAGCTCCAATTTGGTGCAAAATCATCAACAGCCCGCTGAGCTCGGGAATTATCCCAGACTGCCTCAAGGTCGGCCAAGTCACGCTGCTACTAAAAAAAACAGGGTTGGACACGGAAGATATAAACAACTTTAGACCCGTGTCAAACCTTCCTCTCTTATCCAAAACACTGGAAAAATGTGTTCTCCCACAGCTAACCCAACACTTAGAGAACATCAAGCTCCTTGACCCCCACCAATCGGGTTTCAGAAAAGGATGCAGCACCAAAACTGCCATCCTAAACGTCATAGATGATCTACATAAATCATTTGACTCTAATCAATGCTGCCTTCTCATTCTACTTGACCTTTCGGCCGCATTTGATACTGTCGATCACACACTGCTCCTAAAAGTCCTTCAAGAAAGAGCAGGCTTGGGTGGAGGAGCTTCGCGGGCAACCAAGATGGCCGCGTAAGCTCGGAGCTCCGAAGACCCTCCGATCCTCCGTATTGATCCTGCTAACTATCCTGTCCCACGACGGTGGGAACCAATTGCGGTGTTGATGCTGACGCGTCACCTGGTCTCAGATTGAAGATCCGAGTTTCCTGGACCGAGTTACGCCGTCGTGAAGCCGGATGGCGACGACGCCATAGTTGCCTGGCATTGTTGGGGCTGTGACGGGGCCCCGCTTCGGTGCACTTCGAATGGGACTAACTGAATTGCTGGGTCCGGTGGCCCTGTTGATCTCCCTGGAAGCTTGCGTTCCCTGGAGGAGGTGGAGTGACTTGTTTGCTTTGATCGAGCGGAGGTGGTGTTGTCGGCTTGCCCCCTCTTGGATCGTACGATTCCCCTTGCCCAACATGGCGGGCAGAGGAGATCCGGACAAAGGGAAGCCCCCGAGGGTCAGCAGAAAACCCCTCCATTCACAATCCACCATCCCTGAACGATTCTCCCACTCCAGGGGTTCGCCGGGAGCATCAGGCCACACCAAGGACCCGCAGCGGGACGTGTCCCCAGAAGATACAGAACCCACCCTCCGGTACGTGATGGGAGCCATTGCTGGCATGAAGGCCGAGATGCATAGCCAACACGAAGCGCTGTCCAGCAAAGTGGATACCCTCAAGATCGAGCTTAATCTCATCTGGGCCGACCTCGGCAAAACCAACGACAGGGTTAAGTCACTCGACATTAAGACGTCGAGTTTGACTTCTGATATGTCGGACATGCAGACCGAGGTACGGGACTTGAAGGCAGCTAATGTGACACTTGCTCGCCGGCTTGACGAGTTTGAGGGACGGGCACGGCGCCAGAACGTCCGTATTACAGGTGTGCCGGAGGGAGCGGAGGAGGAAGCCGTGGACCTGTTCGTGGAGGACTTGGTGGAGAAGCACTTGGCGCCGGGTGGCTTGAGTAAATTCTTTTCGGTTGAGAGAGCTCACAGACTGCCTGGTGGCCCGCCGAAGTTGGGTGCGTCCCCGCGCCCCATCATTGCCAGACTATTCAACTACCGGGACCGAGACGCGATTTTACAAGCGTCGAGAAGAGGCGGCCCGCTGCGGTTTCAGAATGCGGACATTAATTTCTTCCCCGATTTCACCCAGGCCATCCAGAAACGCCGCCAAAGTTTTATGGGTGTGAAACGGAGGCTGAGGGAGATGGGATTGAGATACTCTATGCTTTACCCAGCGAAACTGCGCATAGAACATGGCGATCGGACGCTGTTCTTTGATTTACCGGATGCTGCAGGGGACTGGTTGGACACTTTGCCTCAGCGTCGGACCACTCCAGAGGACCTGTCGGAGGGAGCGTCAGGAGGTCCAGGTTCCCAGGAATAAACTTTAGAATGTTGGCCTTCTCTCTGCGAGGGATGCTGCGGACGGCATCATTCATTGACATTTGTTTCATTTTCTTTTTACTTTTCCTGTTTTCTCAAATTTGGAGGGTAACGGGGGGTGATAGGATGTCTCCTTTCTCTTCTGGGGGCTTTTTGTAGGTTAGTTTCTAAGGGGCGACAGGCACACTGCTAGTTGGGGTGGCTTTTAGTCTAATGCAGGGGTGCAGGGTGGGGGTTAGTTGGGTTGTGTGCTCTTCTTTTGCTCTTCTTTTCCTACTTTTCTCATGGCGAAGGTTTTACTGTCTTGATTTCATCGTTTCGGTGGCTGCTTTCTGGGTGGGATGGCTGGGACGGGACATCAATGATGATGGGGGGTAAGACTTTAAATGTACTCAGTTGGAACGTGAATGGGTTGGGGGATCGTATTAAACGTGGTGTTGTGATACAAATGTTTAAACGTTGTGTTCCGGACATTGTTCTCCTGCAAGAAACTCATCTTATTGGCAACACTTGTAAGGCTCTGAATAGAAAGGGGTTCAAAATGGTGGCCCATTCCGGGTTCTCTACGGGATCCCGAGGGGTGGGGATAATGGTGCGCATGTCTCTTCCCCTGGAGGTGGAGTCCACGCTGGTGGATGATAGGGGCCGCTATGTAGCTGTGGTGAGCAGATGGGAGGGGCGCACCCTGGTTTTGGTTTCGGTTTATGTCCCCCCGGGGTTGCAAGCGGCCACCTTCCAAGATCTTGGAGGCGCCATTTTGGGTCTCCCGGAAGGGCTGTTGATACTGGGTGGGGATCTCAACTCTGTGGTTTCGGGCACCTTAGATCGTTTCCCGTCCAGAGATCTCCGCAGCGCACAATCGTGGCTCCCGGACTTCATGAGCACCATGGGCCTCATTGATTGCTGGCGACTTTTACATCCCGCCCAGCGACAGTATACTTTCCATTCGGGGGCTCATGGTAGTCTCTCTCGCATCGATTACATTCTGACGCCCTCGGCTCAGGCACAGACTGTCTCTGGTGCTCGCCTCATGGCCAGGGGTATCTCGGACCACTCTCCGGTTTGGGTGTCGTTTGACTTTGGCATCGAGGCGGGTACTAGGGTGGCGCCGGTCAATCCCTGGTATTTCCGCAACCCCAAAACTCGAGACCTCCTTGCTAAAGCTATCGATCTGTATTTCACGGAGAATACAGGTTCGGTAACGTCGGCCATTTCCCTCTGGGAGGCCTTCAAGACTGTCCTTAGGGGGGAGGCTTTCTCCTTCGTAGCCGAGGTGCACAGACGACGGGATGAGGACATGGTGCGGTTGGAGTCGGATATTGCGGACCTGAATTCCCGGTTAGCGCTGGGACCGACGCCAGAGCTGCTCCATGCTCTCTCCCTGAAGCAGTCGGAATACAGTGCCACTGCCACGGATGCGGCCAAGGCGATGGGCAGGGAACAGCAAGTGAGGATTTACGACGCCAGAGACAAGGCGGGCAAGCTTCTTGCCTGGTTGGACAAGAAGGAATTGGCTTCTCGTGTGGTGCCTGAGATCCTGAGCGACGATGGTCTGGTGGTTACTGACCCCCCTGCTAGTGCCGCGGCGTTTGCCGACTACTTTGAGACGGTTTATACATCGGTCTCCGCTCTGACCGAATCGGACTCGGCCTCCTTCTTAGAGGCGGTCGAGCTCCCTTGTCTGTCTGACACTGAGCGTGATGACATGGACCGCGGCATAACGGTTGACGAGGTGGCGTTGACGATAAGGTCGTTGCGCTCCGGGAAGGCTCCGGGACCCAATGGTCTCCCAGTGGAGCTGTACAAAATCAAAGCGGACACTGTCGCCGCGCCCCTGCGGAATATGTTCTTGGCAGCTCGAGATGCCAGCGAACTCCCGCTGGATCAACGCCTGGCCACCATTGTGGTCATCCACAAGGAGGGGAAGCCCTTTGTAGGTCGTACCGTCCTATTTCCTTGCTAAACGCCGAGCCCAAAATCCTGGCTAAGTTGCTGGCCAATCGGCTCGTGGGCGTGATCGCGGATCTGGTCCACCCGGACCAGTCTGGTTTCATACCTCATCGGAACACAGCCCTTAATCTTAGAAGGCTTCACGCTGTCATGGCGCGGGCACACATGCTCAGTGAGCCAACAGTCCTGGCCTCGCTTGACGCGACGATGGCGTTCGACTCGCTCGAATGGAACTATCTCTGGGCGGTGCTTTCTAAGTTTGGGTTCGGCCCCGACTTCATTAGTTGGGTTCGGCTCCTTTATTCTTCCCCGATGGCCAATGTGACGGTCAATGGCAGCATGTCAGCTTCCTTTGCTTTGCGCAGAGGTACCAGACAGGGTTGCCCGTTATCGCTGCTCCTTTTTGCCCTTGCGCTGGAGCCACTGGCTGCTTGGATCCGCACTCACCCTGATATTACTGGTATCAAGTGGTCACCGGGTTTTGAGGATCGCGTTTCGCTATATGCGGACGATATTCTTCTTTATCTCACCTCCCCCTGTCGGTCCTTAATTGTGGCGTTTGACGTGCTGGGTACCTTTGGTAGATACTCGGGCCTGGTCATCAACTGGTCGAAGTCCTACCTCTACGTGCTGCGCGGAGACACTCCGCGTCTCCCTAGAGGCTGTGCCATACAGGTCTCCCAACAGGGCTTCAAGTACCTGGGCATCTATATTTCAACGGATGCCCGGGCACGGTATGCGAACAACTTGCTCCCTCCTCTGGCGCGCCTTCGGCGTGACGTGGAGGGTTGGAAAAGATTGCCGCTGTCCCTGCTGGGCCGAGCGGCGTTGTTCAAAATGATGTCCCTGCCGAGGTTCCTATATGCGCTTCAGAACACGCAGGACCCAGTGCCATCTAAATATTTCAGGGAGATTGAGAGCCTGCAGCGCACCTTGTTGTGGGATGGTAGGCCGCGCATTGCCGTCGTCAAATTGACCATTCCGTGGTATGACGGCGGTATTGCTTTGCCTGACGTGCGCCGGTACTACTGGGCGTCTCAGTTGGCGGCCATCAATCATGGCTTCTATGGACCGGCGGTCAATCCGGGATACGCCATGGATCGCTGGCTCATGAACGACGGGATGTACTACAGAGCGCTGTACTCTAGATCTCTGGACTGGAAATTGACTGGTCCCACCAGGACTGCGGTGCACTTGTGGAGGGCGGTGACAAAGGCTCTGGGGTGGTAGGATAGGCTCACCATGGCTACTCCCCTTTATGATTCCGACTTGCTGGGGAAATTGTGGTATTCTAAAGGGTTTGACAGGTGGGACCTCATTGGTATTTCCAAAGTGGCGGACGTGATGGCCAGGGGGGAAATCAAATCGTTTGTTGTTCTACAGGCAGAATTCCAATTGGGGTCCACGGAGTATTTTCGGTACGCACAATTGAGGCATGCCCTTACGTCTTCCTTGCCTGTGGGTGAAAAAGTCCCCGAGTCATCCCCGCTAGAGGACAGAGTGCTGGACGGCCACATGCCGGACAGTGCCATTTCCCTGACCTACAAAAAACTTATCAATGTACGGACGGACCTGTTGGTGAAAGTACGAGACCTCTGGGTGAATGATGGGATTGAGATGGATGACGAGGACTGGCAGTCAGCGGTCTCCTCCCCTAAGGAGGTGGCTATTTCGGCCAGGCTGCGTTTGGTCCAGCTGAAAGTGCTCCACAGGGTGTATGTCACTGGCCCCAGGCTGATTCGAATGGGGCTCTCCCAGGATGGCCTTTGCAGGAGAGGGTGTGGTGCGACGGCCACTTTCATACACACTATTTGGGAGTGCCATGTCATTGCCTCCTACTGGGAGCGAGTGCATGCAGTTATGAGGGTTGTGACTGGTGTGACTTTGCCTGCGGAGGCTCGACGCTGCCTGCTGAATGTGTGGGGTCCGACCGACTATAATACTGCTCAGACCCGCTGGGTCACCCTGGGTAATATGGTTGCCAAGAGGGACATCGCCCAGAGATGGGGTGCTCCGACCCCCCCCCCACTGTTAGTCTTTGGAAAACCAACATGGACTGGTGCATGCTCCGGGAGAAAACTGTTTACTTAGCCCGGGGTAAGCCCAAGATGTGAGGTCTGGTCTGGGGTGCCTGGAATTCGTATAGAGGTGACATCTGTGTGCCCCCCGAGACAACTCAACCGGAGGTTCGTCTCTCTCCATAGCTCCCCCTCACCCAGATTTCACGTGAAGTAATCCTGTTTTTTGCTCCCCTTACATATGTATGCTTCCTTGAATTGGTTATTTCATGATGCTAATGTTCCCGCCTCTCCCCCTGGATATGTGCCTTACCGATTCTCTATGCTCCTTTGCCTTGCCACCTTTATCTTCTTCTTCTTCTCTCCTTTCTTTCTCCCCTTTTCTTTCTTTTCCTTGTCCTTCTCTGGTTTCTCTTTGTTCATTGAGTTTATCTTCAAAAATCATAAAATTAAACCTGATTGCTCTTTTTTCTGTTTTGTACACATTTCCGAACTGCTTTACAATGCTGCCTAGCCTCCGGGATGTATGGCTGAATAGCGGTGTACTTGGTTTTCGTAAATAAAGGTTTTCCCCCCCCAAAAAAAAGAAAGAGCAGGCTTGGATTTGACGGTACTGAACTGGTTCTCCTCCTTTCTACACAATCGCTCGCAAAGAGTAAAAATCAAAAACTTTGAATCCGAGCCCCTACCCGTCAGTAGAGGAGTCCCACAAGGGTCAGTACTCTCCCCCCAACTCTTCAATATCTACATGGAACCCCTCACCACAATACTCAGGAATTCCAAAATCCCCTTCCACCTCTACGCTGATGACACACAGCTCTATCTGGAAACCACCTGTATGGACGACATTCTCAAACTCAACGACTCGCTCAAAGACGTTCAACAATGGCTCTCACAAAACCACTTAAAGCTTAATCAAGAAAAAACTGAACTTCTACTCATCTCCAACAAAGACGAAAACCCCCAAATTGAAGAATGGTTCAAAGCCATTGACGCCCTCAATGGCACCCTCAAGCAGAAAGATTCGGTCAAATCCCTAGGTATCACCTTAGACCCCAAACTAAACATGAAAAAACACATTGCGAACTCCGCCAAAAGAGCTTTCCTCAATCTGAAACTTCTCTACAAAATAAAACCATTCCTGCCTCCAAAGGACCTTCAACAGGCCACTTAAGCACTGGTGCTCTCCAGAATCGACTATGGAATCGCTGCCCTGACCGGCTCAGCCAAATCACGCCTAGGCCCCTTGAAAACCACCCTCAATGCCGCGTCTAGAATGGTCACAGGAACCAAGAAATTCGACCACATTTCCCCCGCGCTCAAGGATCTGAAATGGCTCCCTATTGAACAACGAGCCAACTTTCGAACAGCATGTCTTACACACAAAGCCCTTCACACAGGCAAACCAGAATACCTGGCTGCGAAACTCAAAAGGGCCGGCCAGTCCAGGACCCTCAGAAGCTCCAACACGCTTCTTCTCATTCCTTTGAAATCGCGGAAACACAAAACTTTAACTAAATCCTTTGCAGCAATGCACCCAGGATATGGAACGCCATCCCTCCACACATCACAATGACCTCCCACTTCCCAAAATTCAAGACTTTACTCAAAGCCCTCTTCCTGGAAGCCACCTGAACTGTACGGGGATGCTCAAAGTACCCCTCACCCTTGTAGTCATTATGATCTGTATGATTTTGTTATTTTCAATCCCCTTGAGCTGTCCAGTTACCAATCTTCCATCGCCGATAAGGCACATTGTTGTACCTGTTGTAAAACGCTCGGATACCCTCGGGTCCAGCTAGCGCTATACAAAACTTATAATAAATAAATAAATATAAATAAATAGAAAATGATCCAGACTTCTTTTTATGGCAAACGCCCAATGCCTGCTATGGCCAGTCCGGTCCTGCTCTAAAGCAGTGGGCCAGGCTATGTTGGTCTGCGTCCTAGGTGTAGCAATTAAACCATTCAATTTTTTCCATTGATCAGTGAGAGTGATGTAGTACATGACTATGTCAATTGTGCCCAAAATATATCTGTTAGCCATTACAAACAGGCTTACCAGAGATCCTGTCTACTAAGTGAACCCATCAGCCAGAGAAAGAGATTACTGCTCATGTACCTTGTTGTAAATATTTTTGTCCACCCTAAGCGTGGAAGGGTATTCTCAGATGTGAGACCCTTGCTCATTGCACCATCAGGATTCAAGCAAACCGGGCCGAAGACGGCTGTAATGCCAGAAACCGGTCCCCGGGAGCTTGTTTCCTTCCCAGTGTAAGAATTGGCTTTCGTAGTTTGGTTTGCCCTGTTCCCATCATGCACTGGGACAGGAACAGACTAATTTGCATACAGCCAGGTTCTGAAACTGGGATGGTGCAGTGAGCTAAAAAACGGTGTTGGATCTAGCCCTGATCTCTTGACTGGGTGAGAGCTTTCTGCTTAATTCAGAGACTCTGTCCTTCACCACCCCTTGTTGTAAATATTTTTGTCCACCCTAAGCGTGGAAGGGTATTCTCAGATGTGAGACCCTTGCTCATTGCACCATCAGGATTCAAGCAAACCGGGCTGAAGACGGCTGTAATGCCAGAAACCGGTCCCCGGGAGCTTGTTTCCTTCCCAGTGTAAGAATTGGCTTTTGTAGTTTGGTTTGCCCTGTTCCCATCATGCACTGGGACAGGAACAGACTAATTTGCATACAGCCAGGTTCTGAAACTGGGATGGTGCAGTGAGCTAAAAAACGGTGTTGGATCTAGCCCTGATCTCTTGACTGGGTGAGAGCTTTCTGCTTAATTCAGAGACTCTGTCCTTCACCACCCCTTGTTGTAAATATTTTTGTCCACCCTAAGCGTGGAAGGGTATTCTCAGATGTGAGACCCTTGCTCATTGCACCATCAGGATTCAAGCAAACCGGGCCGAAGACGGCTGTAATGCCAGAAACCGGTCCCCGGGAGCTTGTTTCCTTCCCAGTGTAAGAATTGGCTTTTGTAGTTTGGTTTGCCCTGTTCCCATCATGCACTGGGACAGGAACAGACTAATTTGCATACAGCCAGGTTCTGAAACTGGGATGGTGCAGTGAGCTAAAAAACGGTGTTGGATCTAGCCCTGATCTCTTGACTGGGTGAGAGCTTTCTGCTTAATTCAGAGACTCTGTCCTTCACCACCACTTGTTGTAAATATTTTTGTCCACCCTAAGCGTGGAAGGGTATTCTCAGATGTCAGACCCTTGCTCATTGCACCATCAGGATTCAAGCAAACCGGGCCGAAGACGGCTGTAATGCCAGAAACCGGTCCCCGGGAGCTTGTTTCCTTCCCAGTGTAAGAATTGGCTTTTGTAGTTTGGTTTGCCCTGTTCCCATCATGCACTGGGACAGGAACAGACTAATTTGCATACAGCCAGGTTCTGAAACTGGGATGGTGCAGTGAAGTAAAAAACGGTGTTGGATCTAGCCCTGATCTCTTGACTGGGTGAGAGCTTTCTGCTTAATTCAGAGACTCTGTCCTTCACCACCCCTTGTTGTAAATATTTTTGTCCACCCTAAGCGTGGAAGGGTATTCTCAGATGTGAGACCCTTGCTCATTGCACCATCAGGATTCAAGCAAACCGGGCCGAAGACGGCTGTAATGCCAGAAACCGGTCCCCGGGAGTTTTGTTTCCTTCCCAGTGTAAGAGTTGGCTTTTGTAGTTTGGTTTGCCCTGTTCCCATCATGCACTGGGACAGGAACAGACTAATTTGCATACAGCCAGGTTCTGAAACTGGGATGGTGCAGTGAGCTAAAAAACGGTGTTGGATCTAGCCCTGATCTCTTGACTGGGTGAGAGCTTTCTGCTTAATTCAGAGACTCTGTCCTTCACCACCCCTTGTTGTAAATATTTTTGTCCACCCTAAGCGTGGAAGGGTATTCTCAGATGTGAGACCCTTGCTCATTGCACCATCAGGATTCAAGCAAACCGGGCCGAAGACGGCTGTAATGCCAGAAACCGGTCCCCGGGAGCTTGTTTCCTTCCCAGTGTAAGAATTGGCTTTTGTAGTTTGGTTTGCCCTGTTCCCATCATGCACTGGGACAGGAACAGACTAATTTGCATACAGCCAGGTTCTGAAACTGGGATGGTGCAGTGAGCTAAAAAACGGTGTTGGATCTAGCCCTGATCTCTTGACTGGGTGAGAGCTTTCTGCTTAATTCAGAGACTCTGTCCTTCACCACCCCTTGTTGTAAACATGTACTGCAAGTAGCACTCCAGTTCCTAGCCACTTCAAACAATGGCTTCTGATTGTTGTGCTTACCGGATTGACTCCCTGAAGTATTTCCTAAGCCTCAAAAGGACATGTTAGAACAGTCATCCTTGGGGTGGTTTTCTCCTATATTTTTGCCTCTTCCTCTTGTGTTTTTGCTGTGTGCTGGACTTTGTTTTTGCTGGTATAGATGCTTTGGGCACTTTGTCACTGCTGATCAGTGCCAAAGTGCAAGTGCTCCCTCTGTAAATTGAGACTATGGATTGGTGTTTCCATGATTGGCGCATTTGACTGACTACTAAGACCCTAGTACAGTGCACTGTGTGTGCCAAGGGCCTGTAAGCCAAATGCTGCTAGTTGGCCTGTCACACTGAATGTGCCACCCATACAAGCAACCTTCCAAAAGGTTCCCAGACCTGCCATTGCAGTGTCTGTGCGCAGACTGGTACTGACATGTCAACCAGCATCACATAAGACCGGTCATTTTCTGTTGTTATGTATAACCTGACAAGTGCACCCACTTGCCAGGACCTGAGCTTCCCTTTTCTTACACATGAGTCACCACTAAGGTAGGCACTAGGTACCCCTCTGGGCAGGGTGCAGTGTCTGTGAAAGGACATGTGTTGATGTGTGTACCATAATCTGATAGTGAACTACAGGGAATTTCGTTTTTCACTATTGAAAGGCTATCTGTCCGATAGGATAGAATTGGAGTTTATTTATAACATCTTATAAATATAACTTCCCATTGGGACAAGATAGGAAGGTGAAATTTAGTGTGCCTGAACTCAGAATCTAAAGATGTATCTTTTAGTAAGGATGATTTTTATATTATGTGTTTGAAAATACCTCTTTCAGAAAGTAGATATGTTCTTGCTTGGTCATCCTCTGTGCCTCTCAAGCTGAGGTTTGTATTGACTGTCTGGTTTTGGAGTGACAGGGGCTGGGGATGTGCATTCAGTGTAGACAGCCACTGTTGAGGTTGAGTTTTGTCCTGCTTTTCCTGGATGAGTCAGGGCTGGGCTGAATAGACATGGGATATATTTAGAGTTGGGGAGGAGATTTTGTTTCACCTGAATGGGCCTGGTCTGCCTTACACAATGCTGTCTCCACCTCTTGCTGGTAGCAGCACCAGAGAGGCAGAACTGGTTTTGATTACTTCTGGACACAAGAGGATACTCTGCCAAGGAAGTAAAGCTTGTCCCCTGTTCAAGAAGTCTCAGAACAGCAAAGACTTCACCGTCCCTCTGGGCACTGTCTTTGGAACCGCTGGTTTCAGTTACCACAGAGGAGAAGACTCTGTCACTAAGTCCCTCACTGGCTTTGTGTCCTACAGGCAGCGCAGAAGGCACCAACGTAATTTGCACCGCAACCCTGGTCTCACCGACACCGTTAGACAACCGTCTCCGAGCCGCTGCTTGCACAGCACTGCCTCAACTCACTCTGCTGCCCAGACATTACATGTCACGAAAACCTAAGCAACACTCTCTCTGGGTCATCATTAGAAAGGTATAGGAAAGACTTGGAGGTAGCAATGCTTGTTTCTTTGATTCTACCGACACTGGTAATGATTCTTTGTAGAAACACTCAATTGTTCGGCCCATTGCTTGTTGTTCTTCCAAGAGACAAGAATATTCATTAGAACTCACGTTGGACAGGTGCGCTCAACCGGCGCTGCCGCGCACGTGAAACACAGCCTATAAAAGGCTCACCGGCTCTCTGGAAGATGCTTCGCTTCGCAGCTTACGCGTCGCTTCGAGAGTCTCCAGGATTCCGATTCCAGCACCCCGGCCCCGCCCTTGGTCCTGACATGGCAGCTGCACCTACCGGGTTCAGTAGGAGAGCTAGCATTCACGGAACTCCTCTTCAGTTTCCAGCTATCGGCAGAGACGAGTTTTCAGACTTCAGTTTTCTGCATCGGAGCAACTTGGCAGTCGGACTTCCTGTTTTCTCCCCCGGCTTCAGAACTAGAGTTTCCGGTTCATTGAAGGAGATCAGTAAGACTTTTCTGTTGTTGTTGGTATAGAAACAAGCCTTGGCAATACCAAATCGAACCTTGTACTTTGTGTTCAGTTGTTTTAAAAGGAAACAAACCTTGGCAATTCCAAACCGAACCTTGTTAGAGTTTGTAGAAGGACCTTGGCCAAGTCAGATTTGTGGATGTAACCTTGATTCCAATATCTACATGTTGTAGTGATTTAAACTGCAATAGTTTGTGATTGAGAAGTAGTTTCTTTTGGGGCTTGTTTTCTTTCTTGTTCTCTTATTTTCACAGAACCCCCATTATAAAGCCTCACATAATTAAGTGCAAGGTAAGAATAGGACGCTGCATGTAAAGAGTTCTTTCAGTTCCTACTAACCAGTTACTTGAATAAGTTCACTGTCATACTCGTATATTTCATGTTTAAGAAAATAAAACTGACTTGACATATTTATTTTCAAAGGATGATAAAAGACTTCAACGAAGTTTAACGTACACTATAGATCTTGCACATGAAGTACAGGAATGGGCTTTTGAGACAGTTGGTATGTTTGTATGCAGTTAATGTAGCATTGTTATTGGGACATTAGGAATGATGTTCATTAATGATTGATCTTTAAACGCAGTTAGCTATCAGAGTCAACGCCACTGATGAACAAAAGCCCAGAGTGCTTCAAAGGGAGAGACAGTCATCTCAAGAAGAGATCCTGTGTTTATTTCTCTCTCTCACTTTCCGTCCCCCATTCCACTTCCCTTTTCCGTCCCCCACTTCCCTGTCCCTTTAGGGGTCAGCACTTGTGACTAGTGTTGAATTCCTGGTCACATTTGTTGGTTCCTAGAGGTGTTGGGATTAGTCATCTCCAAGACGGAAAGAACCTGGGCTCTTGAGGTGGCACGCCTGACATTACAGACACAATCGCTGCTAGTTGAAACATCGACCGGCTCCATTGCCTGCACCGTGACCTGCTGTCAATGCATCGAGCACCATCTCAACCCACATTGCATCCCTGGTCTCACCGACACCGTTGGGTGACCGTCACCGAGCCGCTGCCTGCACTGCACCTTGAGGGCACTGCACGCTGAACCGCTTCACTTCAGAGAGCAACAGGGACAGTTGCTCCGACAACTCGTACCAACGGGATCGGATGCAAGAAAAAAGATAATGTCTATGAGTCTGTCAAGGCTACAGTTGACCCGTACCGACGCGGTTGTCTGGAACTGTTAGACTCTGACGTTTTCTCTTGTAGGTATCAAGGACCCCCTGATATGGATAGGACTCCTGGGTCAGGGACAACAATTTTTATGTAGAAACATATACCCAGGTAGACTTTCAAGGCAAAAGCTGGCTATTTAGGGAGACATGGACATATACAATAAAACTGATAAAAGTTCAAATTAAAGCAATGGACTGGGGTGATATCAAAAAGATAATTTTTAATACAAATATAAATGTAAAAGATGAATTTGTACATATAACTCAACAATTATACATAAAAAAGTCCTTCTCAAGGCTTGTGCGACTCTCCTTCAATTTCATATTAGAAAAAACATCAGATATATATAAAAAAAGGGATTTTGTCCTCTTCCTTTTGTTTATGGAGAGTAGGGCTGTATATCTAGGGCTGTGTGTCAACGCGTTTCGACAAAGTCTTTTGTCTTCATCAGGACAAATCGAAATTCAGCCACTTTTTCTAAACCGAATAAAACAACATTGATAACATTAAGAACACAGTGCATTGCTTCAGTTCAAAACAGAAATATTATTAAATTGATAAAATAATTTTTTCTTTCCCTTGCCAGACTTATATCATAGTTTATATCATTTACATGAAATCAGTTGGAAACAGTTGGAAAAACATACAAAATACATACTCCAACGAATTCACACATTTGAAAGACATATTTGGAAAACATACATATTATATCCTACATCCTACGAAGATTCATTAAGGATAGAAAGTTCATTTCTACCGTACTAGACTTAACTTTATTCCTAGGTAAATTTATATACGTTGGATAGAGGTTGGCGCAACATTCATGAATTTTCATATTTCCCACAGAACCCTAAACTAATTCTAAGGGCACGCACCATACAGAATGAGGATTTCGATATCCTCTCTATGTGATTTATCTTACAACATTTTAGTTTATATAGTATAAGACAACCTGAATTTAAAGATTAGGGGCGGGAGGTGTATTCCTAAAAGTTCATATTATTAGTGAAACAGGGTCATGTAACTAGATAACGTTTTATAAGGCTATGTTAGCAGGGTATCTAGTTTTAGGAGAACAAGAGTGTTAACATTGCTATCTAATGAATCAACATCCCTTAAAAGTTTATGTCGCATAAGGTTCTGAAAAAACGGTATATTCTAGTTGAACATGTGCAAAACAAGCCTTCCACAATTCATTAAGATTTTTTTGTTAACATTTAATGCATTCCTTACCTAAAAACAAATATGATCAAGAGTGTCCAAAGTTGGTGTAGGGAGTGAGGCACCTTTCCGCTAAAATCCGGAAAATGGTATGTGATAACTGTTCAAAGAAAAGTAATATGCTATATCAGTTCCTTTGGTAATTAGTTTCAGATTATCGGGTAGCGATTCTATTAAGCGACCATCATACCTGTTTAAGCAGTGTTCACTGCCTCCATCTTACTTCTACCTACACAACTTTACTCGTCGTTTTTTCACATAAAAAAGGGGAGCGAGGGAGGCTTCAAACAATCACCGCCATGTTCGTCGAGTGTTTCGTAACCGTTAAAACAGCCGATAAGTCTGCATATAACTAAAACAGATACACAAATTTGTATCAGTATTTTTTTATATATAACATTACTGCATGAATCTCGGGAAGTTTTTCTTCATTAATATTCACCTTTTACTTTTGTTGGGTGTTATTACAAGATGCTCGGCGATCGTTAGAGGCTGTTTTATATCTTAGCTTTGTTTTCATTCAGAAGTAGCCGTGATATGGCATGTGATTCAGGTTGGTTCACCGTTACTCGGATGACGCCCACTATGAAACGAAAGGATACCAAAAGAAAATCCTTAATTTAACGGTGGAAACTATGTCTAGGTAGTGCGGAGATGCAAAGCAGCATACCGCTAACATAGAACGCGTGCGGGGTATGCCGGGTTCTTACCGTTTGGATGTACGCAGCGCTCGAAAACGTCTCTGCCTCCCTCAGCGTTTCGGTTTGTGAAAAAAAGGATTACGTGTGATCCTTCAGGTGCCGCTATTTATTTCATGGATAGGCTCCGCCCTTAATTAAAGCTGCATTTTGCTTAAAGCGACACATTGCTCAGATCGCTACAAGTAACATTTTATTTGAATCCTTACGGGTTAATTATTAGGATCGCTCTGTTTAAATCACTGCAGGTTACATTTTATTCGCATCCTTACGGGTTAGGTTAAAGGATCACTATTTTAGAAATTACGTAGACAAGGACTGGGAATTAACATTCTAACATCAGATTTTAAATGCTATGGATTCGTTTACTGCTTTAGTGTAACAAACTCAAAGTCATATTATCGCGTTCTCCCATGGTAGTTCTTGATTCAGCCCATGAGTAAAAGTCCCGAGGGTAAAGATCCAAAAAACCTCTCTTTTCCTGCGAACCTCGTCTCCTCCTTTATTTTTTTGCAGATGAATCTTTTCTAAGATTCTCCATGTTAGTTCTTCTGGTTTGTGTTTATACTCTATGAAATGAGTAACTAACGGAGCAGAGATTTTCTGTGTTTTAATGGCTGACCTATGTTCGGTTAGCCTGGTCTTTATCATACGAGACGTCTCACCCACATATCCAAGATTACATGGACACATAAGTAAATATACAACATTTTTCGTGTTGCAGGTCCAGAATTCTTTTGCTTGAATTTTAATCTTGTTGAACTCCATTGTTTCACCCGTGATGATGGTATCACAGGATTGACAGAAGCCTCTGACGTTTTCAGCATCGTGGTAGCCCCAGACAGATCTACCGACTTGGAAGATCTGCTTTTAAAGATGTTTCTGCAATTTTAAGTTTATCTTGAAAAGTACCTGTCTTTAAGTTCTGTATGTTGGATTTTTATCATTTTTGGTCTAGTTTGGTTTAGCTAAGGATTACTTATTTTTCTAAACTGGTGTGGTGTCCATTTGTAGTGTTTTCACTGTATTACTGTATGGGTGCACAAATGCTTCACACACTGTCTCTGCCACTGCCTGTCTACTCGTGCCAAGCTACCAAGGTGGAGTGCACAGGTTATTTTAGAAGTGTATCCCTCTTACCCTGACTTCGAATAAGGGTTCCTACTTGGACAAAGATGCAAACCATTGCCAACTAGAGACCCAATTTTTAACGGGAAACACTGACATTTCTGTAGAAACGGAAAACTGCGTGTGTCTCACACCCTTTCCACTGAATTTTGCTCTTGTACAGGCCTTTCAAAATGTACATCACAATTACTAGTAGTTCTATAATGAGCTATTATTTATTAGATTATTTTGCCTACACATCATGTAGGGGAAGAATTATCATAGAAATAGTTAACAAGTCAGGCAACAAAAATGGATAAAATCGCGTACAGTGTATACCCCCCAATTTTATTTCATTATACAGCCCTGATAAATTAGGATAAAACTCAACCTAATTTATAAGTATCTGATTTACTGTTAGGTTACTCCAGAATGTTGTGTGCCATAAGGCCTAAAGTTGAAGACCTGTGTCAGCTGCCCTCTTCCAAACTGAGCCATTTGCTGTACCCCACCCAGTCACTGATATATTTTATAACTTTTCATATATGGTAGTCTATGGAGTGAGTAGGGGACGTGGCCGTGCTCTTATCCAGTACTGATTACACAGGACAGTGATGAAAGGATACCTATAGGTTTTTGGAAGCACTTGGAGGCTGCTGCTTCCTAAACCTCTCTACTTCCTCTGCTACAGAAACATACAAAGTCACACTCACAAAGCAGATCCCTGTCACTTTGTCATGCAGATTGTTGGATTGAGTGGAAAAATCTCTTCTCTGGCTTATTAATGTGAGAAACATTCTAGGTGCAAAATGTCTGTCTGACAATGCATTTATTGCACAAATAATAACCATGTTAACACACAGCTTTATAATCCATGTTGAATGTAACATTAACAAAGTTAAAAAAGCCATCCCAAATGTATCACTGGAAAAGTTGATTTGGATTTAATAAAATGTGTGCCTGAAATTATCAAAATTTCTGCTCTAAAACGAAAACATTGCACTTGAGAGAACTGTATTTTCCTGTGCTTGACACAACTAGGCCCGAATTTTGCCGAACTTCCATCTTGGATATTCAGCACAGCCATGATGTGTGTTTTCATTTCTCTGTTCACCACACGAAACCAAAATATGCACTCTGAAATGCTGTGTATTAACATGCAGTCTCAAAGAACTACAGCAACATTCAAGACTCTTTCTTAACACTGAATCAATTCATTGTGAGATTTCCATTGGTTTTGTAACTAGATTTGTACTGCCACATCCGATGATCTACGTTAGAATAGGGCACATTATTATTCAGTTAGGGGATAGTTCTAGAATGGTGCGACAAGGTGATATATGATTCTGTATGGTGATTTGTTTAGCGTTGCTCACCTTATGTTGACAGTGCGATTTCCCTTGACTTCTATTGTGAATTATCCTCTATTTGTGAAATGTCCTATAAATGATGGCATATTGTGGAAGCGAACCAGTATTCGGACTGTCCGATATTAGACATTGACCCCTTGTTAGCTTGATTTATATTTTTTGCTTCGCTTCATGTTGTTCTTTTGCTGCATTTGATTGAGCCTTATGCTGATATGCATTTTGACCGTTATTTTTGCTTTCTTTATTGCACCTCAAATTATTTAAATACGCCTTCATGGTTTACATTATACTACTGAATCTTGAGGATTTATCACTTTAAAATGCCAATTAGTGTATTTGTTTTGGGTGCAATTTAGAGACACATTGCCGCATGCAGGCTTGTAGTTTAGCACCATCCAAATCCTGCATAGGGTCTTTATCTTGATTGTCTGATAAGATAGTGTCAACATCATCACCAAGGGCCAGAGATGGGAAAATAGAACTTCCCATTACATGTGTGCTTTAATATCATTAGCCTAAGAATAATTCACAGTATATCACAGGGCAGAGAATGAAACGGACAGGAGGACAAAGAGTAACTAAGTAGAGAGGCGTGAACATTGAAGCAGGAATATGTTTCCATAAAGGAAAGAAAATACAGATCCTAGGACAGGCAGTCACCAACACTGTTGGGGCTGGTGGTGCAATGGTCATGAGTACTGGAAAAAAGGAGTGTGAACAACAGAACATTAAGGCACAAACAAGACGGCCCACAACCCAAAATGTCAATAGAACATGGCATTTATCATGGATATCTTTTTGTTACCCGCACTTCCGATAGAAAAAGGAATGGTCGATAAGCTGACAGGTTTTCGGATTGTCTAAATGACAACCTCCACTGAGAAGTGCTGGCATTGTCCATGAAAATATATTGCAGTCCTTCAGTAAGCAAGTGTCAAGGTTATGCAATTAATAGCTTGATAGCGCAGTTCAGATGATTATGCACCAAAACCACAGGTATATCACCTCTGATGAATATCTTGAGACATTTGATTAAAAGTATGTCACCCCTTTCTGAGTAGCATTGGTGCTGCGAAAATTGTGGTGTTCCTGCAGCGAAATGGTGGTTCAGTCTGATGTACTCTTTATCAGTGCCAGAGTGGGAACTCAAAGCAGTCTAGCAATTTGGTTGGACATGCCCCTGGGGGGAGGGGCTGGGAGGGAGTGAGGAGTGAGGTGCAAGTGTGAAGCACTGCTGTTTCTGTTAATGTTCTGGGGCCCACAAAACTGCCCCCAGTAACAAAACCAGCACCCACTGCTGCAAAACTGGATCCCACCCTCCCAGCCTCCTGGGGAAATGCCCAATGCCCAGTACAGCTAGCCCGGCCCTGCTTATCATTTCACCTTGTTAACAACGGCATTGTAGGGGCTAAACCTTTGGTTGCCAGGTGGCCAAAAACTGGAATTCCTTCTCTCGGTCTTTGGAATCTATTGCCCTTTATTTGCCTTTTTAGGAAATATTTAAAAACTATCCTCTTCAATTTTTCAAGAATAGGATTTTGTGTGCTTTTGCATCCAGCTGGATTTAGCACCAAATCGCCCTCTTAGGTAACAGTTTGTGCTTTATAAATCCTTATCACATAACAGGACAGGATATGACACTACATATGATGACTATGACTTCTCACTGGCATATTTTATAGTATTATGTGAATATATATGTACATAACAAATAATCATCATGTTATTGTATGAAATTGTTCATAACCAAATTGTAAGTGATAACAAAACTTCGGGCCAGTTTTACAAAGTTCTCACGCAGAGCAGTGCAGCAGCCGTAAATGCTGCACCAAATTTATTGGAATAAGGCGCGCTCTCTCCTCTCCTTAGCAACGGCACTCAAATCTGCTGCCGTACCACTCTGAGAAACCTTTGCGCCATGGTGCAAGGGTGTCTCAGGGAGTCTAAAATAGGTTTCTGTACTGGAAGGGAGCCCATCCAATTCAAAATACCAAGCATAGACTGACTTCAACACTTTTCCGACTTTGTATGTGTGCTGTAAAGTGCAACACATGTACAAAGTCAGAAAAGGAAGGAGAAAGAAAGCATTTCTCTTTCCTTGTGCCTACTTTAAAAGGGCACCGTTTTCTGATGCTTAACCCCGTCAAACTTTGTTTAGTAAATTCAGTTTCATGTCAGAAACCATGAGTGGCTTCATGGAGACGCCCATGCTCTGCCCATGGTACGCCCCCTTTGCACTAAGTAATGCAAATCCGCGGTCTGCGCTGCTTTGAGTTACTTTCACATTATTTCCAGCGCTAAACAAGTTTAAGTGCTGGAAAGTAAACCTGAAGAAAAGATTTTTCCGCCATTTGCGTCACTTTTGTGAAGAAAACATGGTGTAAAATCTTAGTAAACCTCCCACTTAAAATGATAACATAATATTATTATGGTAATGTGAGCCAATATGATTTAAGGGCAAAACTGTAATGTACCATTACACATGCAACGCATGTTCAGCCACCATTGAAATGTGTTGCTTTGTGGCTTGAACATCTGTTTGTTCAAACTGATAATACTTGCAGAATACCAAGCATTGCTCTGTGATGTCTGAAGGATTGTTTATGTGATGTTCTGTGAGACATCAGAGACATGGTGACACTTGGTCACTTCATTAAACCACTCAACGCAAAGGAGACAGTTGGAGAACAGGCCACTGATTTAGGGTAAGACAATGACAAGTCATGCAAATTACAGTAAATGTAGTTTGAAGGAAATTACACACAGCACAAATAACGTTTGTCCAAATAATTTATTTTTCATTTCTCCCATTAATAATTCTTTAGCAAAATAAGAAAACTTCTATAAAAATGTAACAATAAAAAAATACATACAAAATAGACTGTCGAAACATCAATTGAATAGAAGTAGCTTATGGAATACACCAATAATGTCTTTTACGCAGATTCAAACACATAGCAAAATATGTACATAAATATATACTTTTGAGTTCGTTCGGAGTGACAGTGATTCTTTCTTTAATAAGTCTTAATAGTGAAAGTTATCTTGGGAGTCTGATGCCATAAATATTTACTTTAGTGCTAGTTATATATACAAGTAGTTTTAATATAAAAATAATATAAAAAAAGTTACTACTATTTTTATTCCAAACCTCATGTCCTGGTTACACAGTTTGAAGACACCATTAGGAAGTTCAATGTATTTGTTAAGGATTTAAATTCCAATGTTTGCATTGGTTTAAAATATGGAAGCATTTTGTTGGTTGTTTCATTAATTAAGAGGATTGACAATATCGTTTAAATACTGAATTTGAATTGGTTGGTGCAAATAGAATCATACTTGTGAGATCATATGCCTAAATTCTGATTCACAAAATATCTTACAGTCACAATCATCATTTATGATCGAAAAGAATTTGGGGGTTCATTATGAAAAGTGAAGCATTGCTGGGCAAAAACAGCGATGCATCACTATTCATAGCGCCATCCTCATGACACCATGAATGTGCCTTATTTATAATACAGCGCTCCATAGCGCAAATATTTACAGATTCATAAGGAATTCTGAAGTGACTGGTGGTGCAATAATTATGCATTGTGGTTTGTGTTGGAAAACATTACGCAACTCCAACAATGTGTCAAGACCCATGGGCTAGAACCATGTAAAAAGACCTGCGTCAATCCTTACGCCTGCTAGAAGCAGGTGTACGGATTTTGATGCAGTCAAGTTGTGGCACAGTGAAATCTCATAAATTTCACTGCGCCACTTCTACAAGGCTTTTTTATGGGGGAACTTCGACCCTGCATACATTATATCTGAAGCATTATGTCTACCTAGATGTGTCACTTTGTAAATAGGGCACATTGATTACAGAGCCGCAGCGTCACGAAAATGTGGCACAACAGCGGTGTAAGCCCTTCATAAATAAGAACCTATGTTCGTACTGAAATTCACAAATCCTGATTCACAGAATGAAGAATTGTGGATTTTTAAGCAGCAACTTGAAGTTTCTACAGCAAAATACCTCAGCACATTTGGCAGATGTTTCAGACCCGTGTCTAGAGTTTAATGTAGGAACATGGATATTCCAAATGGAGGGGTTGTGGGGTGCCTTTGAAAATGTGATATTGTGGATATTCCCAAACATTTTCAATGGTTTTGCACTCAATTTCCATAATCATACTGCTAAACATGCCGTAGTAAGTGTAGTAGTAGTAGTTAGTAGGCAAGTGTACAAATTGGTGGTCCAAACATTGCTAAAATCACATATATTTTAGGGGCAAATGGGAAATAAATCAAATGTGCAAATGCACGTTTCTGTTCTACAAAGTACTGAGTGTACTTTGGGTTTCTTGCGAATCCTCAAAAACATTGCTAATCTAGGCAAATCATGTAGCTAGTCTAAAGTAAGTGGAGTTAGCCATTTTTTCATGCTTCTTCAGGAATTCTACATTTATAAGACAAAGCCCTATCAAGGATAATATATGCCACATTGTGCACATCTTACTCTATGGTGAATACAAAAGTCAAAATGTCTCCTTTCCTATCTTTTTCGGTAGTAGTTTTTCAGGAATGTTCAATAAACTTTAAACGTAAAAAGCCCTGCTTGTTTTCCTGGCTGTCATTGTTCTAGGGGCATTCAAAATTGCAAGTGATAGCAATTTAGTGAAATGAGGGCATTTTGAACAGATCTTTGTTTTGATCAATCATTTCCTTGCTGAGTGCTAACAAGTTAAAGGTTGATAAAATCGGGACAACCAGATTCATTGAGGAGGTTGAGGTGGCCTCATGTACCAAGCACTTAGAAAGTCTGAGAGTGACAGGGAGGACATTCCTGAGAGTCGAGCATTATAGATAGGAAGCCACCTACTAAACCATGCATACTTGCCTGGAATAATAGCCATCAAGCTGTAGAAGGTGGAATTTAGCCATCTGTATGGCTGGTAGGACTTGACAATCTGATTTAAGTACAGAAGTCTACAGTGGGTCCAAACTTTCAGATCTCCGTTAACATCCTAAAATCAGGGTAGAGACTTCATGTTAGGAGCGATGTGCTAAGTTCTTTTAAAACCAAAGCCTGTGTATGTGACTTGCTTCAAGACCCTTTCTATGTTGTTCTGCTCATTGTAATAATTAGGTGGGACATGAAACATTCCGTGGGCCAAAGAAACCTGGAGGGGGTTATCAGTGGAGAATAGCTTTCAAATAGAATGGGCAGAGTCAATATTCTCCTGATTTTAATGTATGGCCCAAAGCTACCAAAATGTGCCTATACAATTAAATGACATCATGCCATACCAGCCCTACAGGTTCGCCACTGGCTCGCAGTGGATACCAGGTTCAAATTCAAGATACTCGTGACTATCCATAAGGCCTGTGGAACTAGGATTCAACATACTTACAAATACTCACTCCACATTACACCCCATGCAGAAGCATTAATTGTGCTTCACAACATCTGGTCTCAAAATACCTATACAAGGCATGCAAACATGTAGACATGGTGACCAATCCCTGTTAGTACCTGTAACCATATTGTCTAAGTTCCCTTTTGGATTGGGAATGGAGGATGATGGTTTAATCTCAAACATGTGGACTCGAATAACACATTGACTACTGGATATTATTTGCATGCTATCCCACCTTAAAAAAGACAAACACCTTTAAGTTATAGGAAGATGGTACTTAGTGCTTTACATTCTTTAATGGGTCTCTAGACATCGCTAACTCCCTCACAACAGTGGACATAGAGCCTGATAAAGAAAATAATCCCCGACCCACTAGCTTCACTTTTTTAAACAACAACAGAGAAATATTTACAACATACATATTATATTCATACTTAATGAGGAGAACATATATGCACGATCATATCAATTTTACATTGGGAGTCTTCAAAAACCGAATGTTGTGCATAAACCTGCTGGCAGACTTTTTGAAATGGAATTGGAGTCAATATTTTGCAGAACGTCCAAGAACTTTTCTTTCGAACTTTGTAAAAGACATGTGTTGAATTTCAAAGATGTATTCTGTCCAGCAGTAATCATGCAATGAAAAAATAATATAACACTTTGAATTATGCGATTCTGCAGCATGCTGTTTTCCATGCAACTACGGATTTGCTGCACTTGCCCCATGATCCCCTGTATGCTGCATATAACGTTTCTAGCTCAATTGTTTCAAAAGTTAGAACAAAGACATCAAACATGGTACAATGCTTGGGACAGATCTTTTGCAAAGCTTAACCGAGCACCTTTCAGTTGATGGCTGCTTTATTCAGGAGTTAAACTGGTACTAATGAGGTGAAACGTTTGCTCTGGTAGTATTTATATATGTTAAACTGAAAAAAATTGCAGAATAATATTGCCACAGAATCTGTCGTTTTTCCATATAATTTAGTCATTCCTGCTGCATAATTAGGTCCTTCATTGCCACAGTGGACCCTCATATAGGACTTAATATACATTTTTATAGCTCACACAACCACACACATGCTTCAATAAATAATCAAGGAGAAAAAAAACTTCTTCCAGGCCACTGTTCTTTCATCCACTAAAATAGTTTTTGTTTGTAGTTACAAGCAGCTATGTTTCAGTGACTGCATCTGATTTCCAATAATTTCCAAAAATAATTTCTGGTATATTCTGTACATTTTTGCGCCATGAAGGAATTTAACCAATTTCTTTAGTTTCTGTCCTAATTCTTCAGGGAGTTTTCTAAATTTCAAACGCTGCAGTGCTTTAATTGTGTCAGGATTGGCACTTTTCGTCCTCCATAGGCTGAGCAGTTTCAGAATTTGCCTGGAAGGAGGACATGTCACCGGGATCTTCTCCACAATCTCTTGTCTTAGTTTCTTCCCCGGCAAAGCGTGCTTAAGCGCCATAAGATGCTCCAGGGTGAGATTCAGGGTTCCAATATGATTAAACACCTCCTTTTCACAAATATCTATGTCTGCATTAAAAAACACAAAACAAACAATGAGTATTATTTATTAATATCTGGAGATAGTTATAATGACAACTTGTCTCAATAGGCGAGCAGAGTGATCCCTCTGAAGAAGGTTTTGGCTTTGCTTTACACACATACTGAGGTTTATGAAAGTGCTAACTTATTTTGTTTAATTTGATGCAATATGCATTACTTCGCTTCTATTTTGGTTTTTAGAGGATCTTTCATAGTTTGCCGGAGTGGAAGCCTTGCTTTGACCCATCAGGACTCTCGCTCCTCCAATCCTGAGGTTTTCTCACCCCATTTAAAACTGAGGGTACCACTGATTTATCAAGTCTCCCGCTCTACCTGTGGTCATTCCTTGGCAGTGATCCATTCACCACAGGCCTCTTTCTTTTAATGCATCTTGAACCTAATGATGTCAACCGTTTTCTTGCAATAAAAATACATACAGCCAGATTCATCAATGTCACGATTTGCGAGTTCTTAATAGCGATTATTAAAGAATCGCTATTAAGGACTCGCAAATCGGGATTCATGTAGAAATTACAAAATAAATTGCGATTAGAGCCTCCTTATTTGCAATTAGCAAATTGCTAATCGCAAATAAGGAATAACTCCCCATTCATTCCTATGGCCTAAAGAATTGTCAAATTGCGAGTTCATGAACCATTGATGAATCTCAAATGCCATTTTTGCGGGCGCAAACGGCCGAATTTTGCGATTCGCACCGTTTGTGCTCGCAAAAATGCTTGATGAATCTACCTGATAGATCCCTTGAGCTCATTCCAACAAAGGAGATATGTATGTTTTATTAAACTTTAAATATTCAGGGTGCACTTATCAGTGGCTGTTTTTGATTTGTTTTCAAGCTAATTACATACCTGATGTGATTTTTGAAAGCCATTGTTAATGGTATTTCCTATTTGCTGCCTTGGAGCATGGTATTCATTTATTCTTTCAGAAGAGAAGTAACATAAAAAAAAAGCATGACACAGTATATCTGCATCTCAATGAATAATGTATGTATACTACTACACACCATTTTAGATCCATGATATTAATAAATAATAAGGTCTGGAACCCTATCAGATCCAAGACTGAGAACTTATGAAGAGTTGGCTTGCATTGTCTTGTGCCCATGACCAGTACGGTTGAGGGATGTGAAAGTTACACCAGCCCTTGATGCTGATGAGCATTAAAATAGCTTTCTGTCAATTCCTTGACCCTGTGAAGCAAGTGAGTTGAAATTATGTAAAAAGGTAGGCTTGCTCGATCAGTTATAAACCATACCAATTGACTTTGCAAATGCTTGTTTTTAAGTGTCTGTATCTGGGTAGCATTTTGTGTCTGTACCACTGACCTGCAACATGCCTGGGTCCCCATTGTAGTACATACTTTGCACCAGTGGTGGCTGGTGACATTTGAAAGTGGAAGGGCGTATAGGTTCGGGATGTGTGCCTTATGGCAATGGAGCGTAACGAGCAAGGCAAAAAGTTTAGCGGGCAAAGTGTTTGCAAATGCCCCACATGAGTCAAAGGGTTTTAACTAGATTCACAAACAGGGAGCACAGCAGCAGACCAAACATCACCAACAGCAAGGAACAGCGCAAGCAGATGCGGTAGTGCAAGCCGCTCTCGCTCTCTCTCACACATACAAATATGCAACAGCTTTAGCATTTTCTTTCCAAATACATATAACTGGGATACACAAATCCATGTTTCTCCAATTTTGGAAAGGAAGTTTGGTCGTTTACACCATTCACCCTGAACACAGACATCTCTCACACATTTATTCACTCAGAGAGTTTTCTTCTAAGTTATTCAAGATATCTTCCAAAAGATATCATCTCACCTGTTCTGTAATTCCTTGTGGTTGTGCCACATTTATAGTTTACAGAGGTCAAAACTGGCCCTTGGCAGAAGCAAAACATCACAGAAATGGGTGCCTCTGCACAGGCCAAAGTCTGAGCCCAATGCAGGCTGTGAATACAGCATGGATGAAAGGACAACACAATTAGGGGGCTATGGCAGACACAGGAGTGTGAACTGCGTGCCCGCATGTCGATAACAAATCCTGCTCCCGCCCTCTGATTGCCAGAAAGGGAAACCAAGCCCACTGCTGTCTATGAATAAAATAGAAAACCTGATCTGGCCTTGAGAACCTCACAACTACGGAGGGTCACTGAAGTAGAGGATTTTTGGTTTACCTTGCCATTTATAACTCTCTCCTAAGCACAAATTAAAGGTTTCTGAGACCGCGTGCCAATGCTAGGTATATTTAAAAATCCATAATGAAAAAGTGCAGAGCATCCACTTGCAAGCCGTAAAGTAGGGCTGGGTGAAATTTAGAACGGTGACTCTTCCTGAAAGATCATTGTCCTGAGGGCTTCATGAGTCATGCAGCTTACTACCGACATCAAGGAGTTAGGCAAAGTTCAGAGGTCTCGGCAGCCGCGGCCCGTGGAGGGAGTTCCGTGGGGCAGACAGGCGGGGCGGGGGAGGGGCAGGGTGGGGGGTGATAAACACTGGAATATGGATGATTGCAGGTAAACAAATGCAGGGCTCGGAACAAAATTTGTTTTATTAATGTAAATGTTTACGTACCTGCAATCATCCATATTCCAATGTTTATCACCCACCACCCTGCCCCTTCCCCACCCCGCCTGCCTGCCTGCCTGCCCCACGGAACTCCGTCCACAGGCCGCGGCTGGGTCTCGGAGAATTAAAGCTGACTGCATTCCAAGTTTAATGACGTGCTGTCAGAGCCAACATCTAAATATACCTTTTCACTTTTGAGGCTACGGGGTCTCGCTGTCTATGCTTCACCTTTTTCCGTACCATTCTATTCTACCCACACATTGACTTAGCTAATAATAATCATCACAATCAAAATGATAGTATTAGTAACAAAACAATAATAGCAACAATGAAATATATACTTACTCGCCTAAATGGAAGACGCAAAAACCTGGAAAGCCTGAAACTATGTGACTGTTAGGAACGATTTCTCATGAATCATTAAGGAAATTCGCAGAGGCACAATCAGGCACATGCATCAATGTTGGCTTTTGCGATTCCTCAATTGTGATTTTTAAGGAATCGCAATTAAAGAATCGCAAAAGCCTATGCATGTAGAAATCGCTTAAAAAATAGCGATTTCTAAATATTCTTTAATTGCGACTCGAATACCTCCCCATTCATTCCTATGGGCCTAGAGGCCCATAGGAATGAATGGAAAGACATTCTCAATTTGCGATTCTCAATTAGAGAATCGCAAATTGAGAATGCAATTTCAAGGATGCCAGGGTGTCAAAAGGACAACGTGAAACTTTGAAAAATGCACAAAAGTGCATTTTTCAACGATTTTGCAAATTACCATGAAGTTCAACTTCATGGTAATTTGCTACTCCTATTAGCGAAATCGCTAATTTTTGGACTTTGATGCATTGCATTTAAGGAATCTCAAATTGGGATTCCTTAAACGCAGAAATTTAAGGAATCTCAATTAAGAGCTTCCTTAAATTGCGATTTTTGCATTTGGGATTTGGGATTTCTGGTGAAGCACAGCCTTGTGTATTAACCGTCGTGAGCCTAGGGTAGAGCGTGTCCTGCCACTTTGCTTCTATACATTGACATTCTCCTGCATATCCAGGTCATCGGCAGGGGGCCTGCAGTTATTCTTTGACCCAATGTCTGGCCGCCTCCTTATTTAATGATGCTTTGTTTGAAGCTGTCCAGCGCATTGTTCAGTCCCACCTGGATTCCATCAGCTCACAAGGGGGCAACAGTGAGACTGTTGAGAAGGACCCTGAAACCCTTGATGAGGACGAGGAGTCGTCAGACGAGGACCCTGAGCAAGGGGACGATGACAGTCAGAGGGCGACACACTGCTGGAGAGACCCGGCGAGTCTGAAGACGGAGGTAGCGACTTGATTCAAAGGGCCTGTTCGAGGGTGCTGTTTCTGGAAACAAATGCATTTTCTCTAAGATTCAGTTATAATTAAGCCGCTGGTTTCCCAAATATATAGCATGGGTTTGTAATCAGTCGTAGCCCGCGAGTCATGAGGATGCCAGCTGCGTCTTAACATGGGAGCAAATCACAATGCTGCAATGGCAGCGTTGTGATTGGTTAGTCGCATCGGAGAGCGCCCCAGCTGTGCCATCTTCTCTATGTAGGCTGCATGCAGAAGCCTACATAGAGGAAAAGGGAGAGTGGGCGGTCCTGCTCGAGGGCAGAGAGGGGAGTGGGTTATCCAGGGCCGACCAAACAGGCAGTAACCACAACAGTGGGTAAGCCACTCCCCCAACCCTCGAGCAGGACCGCCCACCCTCCCGCCCCCAGCCAGGCACTTCTGCTTTCTCACATTGCGAGAAACAGAAACATAAAATGGTAGTTTTACCATTCTATGTTTCTACTTCTCGCCGCCACTGCTTTGCACGCTCCCAATTTGCAGGAAGGCAACCGAGAAATTTAACAGCAAATTATACATCTACCATATCCCCTCAGGAGCAGAAAATGTGACTTTGGAAAACATTTCCTGCTGCAGAAATTATGAAATAAACCATTAGTTGACTGGGCCCCCACCATCAAGATGATGGTGCAGAGAAATGGAAAGTGTTTGATACTGCTGAACACGCCAACGAAGACAAATGGATCCCAGAGTTATTGTGTAAAACAAAAGCAATACATGAAACGACGCCTCAAAACATTATCCTAGCATATTTCAGATGTGCGCATACGGGTTTGCAAACTGTTTGCACATGCAAAAACCTACAGGGCCATGTACAAAGCATATTTAGCGATTTACAATTGATTTGCGACTCGCAAAATAGGTTTTGTGACTCGTTCCAAGGTTGCCCCTTCCTACTTGCGCCTCACAACCCTATGTAAGATTGTTTTGCAACCACAATGGCGGTCGCAAAACACTTGCAATTGATCGCCCTCTTCAAGAGAGTGGTAATGCAGTCCCATATGGGAAGGGATCCCAAAGGTACCCCTTCCCCTGTGCAAATGCAGGAGAAAATATTTTTTAGGGGCAGACAGTGGTCCCAAGACCACTACCTCCCTTAAAAAATTAAAATAAAACGTTTTGTTTTTTTAAATGCATCCCGTGTTTCTTTAAGGAAAATGGGCTGCATTTTAAAAAAAAACTGCTTTATTGAAAAGCAGTCCCAGACATGGAGGTCTATTGAGCCCAGCAGGCCACCATACCTGGGAGGGCCAGCCATTCCTAATGGGGTCGCAAATTATGAGAGCCTCATTCATATGCACGAGGCATGCAATTTGCGACCCCATTAGAAATCGCTAACAGTGTCTCTGACACTGTCGTACATTGTAAATTGCGGCTCGCAATTTGCGACTCGCAATCGAGCGCAAATTGCGACTCACAATTTACAATGTTCATACATCTGGCCCCTAATCTATCTCTTGCAAGTGGCATCTATGTATCGCCAGAAGGCTTGCACCACCATTTTGAGCCCCTTATGAGTGGGGATGTTTTCTCATGCCACTAAAATATAATAAATAGAAGAGAAAAACTAGAAAGCTTGAAACCTTTAAATGGTTATCTCCAGTTCAAAGTGGTGGTAAACTAGTTGTTACAGTTCTGCCACACATATGCAAATATGTGACAGACAACCCAGAAAGGCAATGGTTGCTAGTTGTTCACACAAGAAAGGGCAATAGTTGAAGTGGGTTGACCCAAAGCTACTCTATGTTATATGCAGGGCCAGACTGGCAGTAGTGGACACAGTGTGTTCTCCCAGTGGGCCGGAAGGGTAGGGGCCGGTTTTGCAATATCGGCCCCCTATAACGAAAGCAGCAGTAGTGCTAAAGCGGCTGGCAGCAGCAGTGCTTCTCACTAGCACCCCCCAGGGGGACTGGTTTGTGTTCCCTGTCCGGCCCTGGTTATATGCTGTGTGTTGTGCTGAAATGGAATTTGCCAGTGTGTATCCATATCCCCCAAAATATAGGCACACTTGTGTGTGCTTTCCGCCATTACAACTAAGAAAAGTATAGCTCTGACCTTTGATGCTGTGTGAAACAGTTTCTGATCTCAAGTGGTTTGGTGAACTTTGATCAGTTACCTCGATGAATCAGACACAATGTAGGCACTTCGGGTCTTATTGTCTTTTTCATTCTGAATATGTTCCCTCCAATCAGAAGCACCAGATGTAATATTCCAGGCTAGATCTTTTTAGTAATCTGGACAGTGCTAACTATATTTCTATATCTGCTGTTTACAGCTTTCCATGTAGCTCCTAACCTTCTATTTGCTTTTGTTGCATTGTTTAAACCCTTTGAGGCTGTCTAATATGATATCTCTCATGCCCCATCATGTGCTGCTTCTCTCCCCCTATGCACCATAAAAGCATGACTTTGCACTTTGCAGCACTGAAGTTAAGCTTCCAACTCAGGGGCAGACTTACAAGCCCCTTGCATCACCAGTGTCACTTGTTGTGTCATACTGGTGACGCATTTTACTGCTCTATATTTACAAGGACAGGAAAATCCACCCCGCCTGACTTTTCCTGTCCTTGTAAATATGTCCCCTTTGCATGCAGCACTTTGCATGAAAGGGGTGTTCCATGGGTGTTGCTGTGGGTGTTCCCATGCAACACCCATGGAACCAGACACATTTCCAGATTTACGAGGAATCATAAATCTGGAAATGCGTGAGAATGCTACGCCTCCCCAGGAGAGACCTAGGGAGGCGTAATGAGGAGAAATGTATTAATTTCTCCTTGTTTTCTTTTCCTCTGTCTATGCGTGCTGCATTCTGCAGCAAACATAAAAAGAGGAAATCACCTCTAATGATTGTTTATGTACAGGATGGGTTCCCTTCCTGCACATAAACAATCACTGAAACAATGACGTTTTTCAACTTCTACGTGTGCTAATGCAGCACACATAGAAGTTGAAAAACGGCATTTCAGATTGTTTTGTGCAGGAAGAGAACCCTCTCTAAACAAAAACAATATTGCAACAACGCAGGCATCCTTGCACCATGGAGTTAGCGTGCCTGGGTCGGCGCAAGGCAGCAGTTTGTGAGTCAGTGCAGGGGGAAGCAAAGAGATGCGACATATTGTTGTAAATATGCCGCATCCCTGTGCTTTGAAAGTGTCTCAGTGCGACGCATCAAATTGGCTTGCGGAACTTTCTTGTAAATCTACCCCTCAGTGTTTATGGCTCCTTCATGGCTATCAAACCTAAAGCAGTCCTTCTCATTGACTCTAAGCATCTGCTCTCTATGTAATGCTGTTTAGTTAATGTCTTCTATGTGGAAGAAATGCATCGAAAATGCTGGTTCAAAATACCTTAATTGCAGCGCCCTATACCTCTTTCCCCTGAGACTGTATGCCATTCTCTATCTCGGTCTGCATGCATCATGCATGAAGTTCAACATATTTCTGTACAGAGACTGGTCGGTCTGTTTAGAAGTCGATTTATTTGAATAAAAAAAAATATTTCCTGAAGTTTAATGGTATGTTTTAGAGCTCTCTAAGTGATATCATTTTAGATTGATTTATCTTTTTGCTGGTTTTCTTCGAACCCTCTTCTCATTCCTGCCTTTTGCTCATAATACTGGTCTTTCCCTTACAGGTCTGAACAATAGTGTCTCCTTAAAAGAATGCTTTCATTGGTTTGTGCCTTTGCCATCTGTCTGCCTGCCCTGCTTTTCTCTGCTATGTAAATATACTTAAGTGTCTACCAGCTGCCATCATTATTTGTGCCAAATACATTCTAATTCTCATTACCCTTTCATGTAGAAACAACATTGAAACAATAGCCTTCACAGGCTGAATGCAAACCTTAAGGTAGCCTTGGTACCAAGTTCAGGGGCGGGCAAGGTACATCTTGGCAAAATAAGTTAGGAGCAGTTCTTTGTCTGGTGATCTCTCCGTTGCAGAGTGCAGCCACCGGTCTTCTTCTGAGGCAAATGGCTTCTGCCACAACTGGCATTGTCTATCATGCAAGGGAGTTCAGCTTGTGGCATGGGACATGTCTCTTGCACCTGAAGATGGATTGCACCATTTATTTCTGACCACTTTAATGCTGTCTTTTGGTCTCCCTTCTGTTCCAGGTTTACATCACTTGCTTTTGGAGCACCTTGTGGATTGTTCCTTAGCCCCTTTGCAGCACTGAATATTATGTGGCTTTCCCTGCTTCTGCCTTCCTTCTTAAATTAAATGGTGCAAAAACCGAAGTGGTCATATTCGGTAAAAATAAAAATCTATGGGGTCCCCAACATTGGCCATGCGAAATGGGATCTCTCCCTTTAAATTCGGCAGCTAGGTTGCTTTGCAAGATCCCTAAAACCACTCTCACCTCCCAAAATCTTCGTAACCTGCATTGTCTCAAGATTGAAAACGGAGTCAAATTTAAAACACTCTGCTTTATGCACAAAATTAGAGCAGGTAGAGCGCCGAAATATTTGCAATCCCTTGTCAGCCCCTATTCTCCTTCTCGCACTCTCCGCTCCTCCAAGTCAGAGAAGTTTGTCATTCCTAAAATCAAGCTTTCGCGTATGGGCGGAAGATCCTTTTCCTATCTTGGTCCCTCTCTGTGGAATTCACTGCCTCTTCCACTATGAAACGAGATAGATTACATTAAATTTCGCAAAGCCTTAAAAACATGGTATTTAACATCTAGACATGTATATCTTCTCATCCCTCTCGCCGCAAGTCTGCAAACTGCGCCGGGAAACCCTTTTTGAGTAGCTGCCGCGCATTACAAGTGCAAATAATAAAATAATAAATAAATTCCTCCTATGATACACTGCTACTGGTCAGACTATCAGGCCCTAACACAACTCAGGCAAATGCTTTTGATCTTGTTTAGTGACAGACTGGATGGCCACAAATAAGTTTAGTCTAAACGCTGATAAAACTGCTGTTTTCATTTTTGTTGGGCTTCCTCCAGTCTAGAAGTTTGCTTGGTGGTCTGCTCAGCTGTGATCACTATCAGAGGTTTCATTTTTTTACTTCTTTTTTGCCCTGGCTCCTAAGTTTAATAAAAACTTTGTTTGTTGTTTTTACACATCAAGGTACTACTTAAAAGTCTACCTTTTCTAGCTTCCACAGGCAAACGTCATTTGATGTAATGCCATCTTGCCTGGATTATGGAAACATATTGCAATTGGGCTTTCACAAATATATATTATATACAGGATGCAGCTTATCCAGAACTGTGGCCTGTCTGTATCTGGCCATATGTAATTCAGACCATATATACCATCAATTAAACATTTGCACAGCTCCCAGCAGCCAAGAGAGAGTTGATTAAGACAGTCTAAGACCTAAATTCTGAGTTTGTCATAACTTAATTGTTAGTTCGCTATTTTTCAGAGGTGACAAACAATGGAAATATGAGTTTTCCATGAAAATGATGCACTACATACAGATTTTGGTAATTACCACACCGAATTTGTGTGCCCTGTATTTACCGCCCCTTTTTCACCCAGTCCACCCCAGCAGGGTTGATATTCTAAAATGTATCCAATGACAGTCAGAAAATGTTGACATAGAAAGACTTCAGGCACACATGCAAACAGTGATATGCAAAGGTGTTAGAATTTTACTTGCCACTTACAATCGAGGGGATTGAATAGTTCATCATTCAGTACACATAAAGTGTACAAAGTACCTACATGCTCTCTTTGGTCTACATCTCAGGGACTGTTGCTTTTCTCTTTTATTAAGGAGGAGCATCTGGGTCTTTTTCTTATCTGTCAGCATCTAAATGGAGCAAGCCTCCTATCAATCTTTCATTATTAGAGATCCACTTTGCCTATCATATACAGCTCAAAACAAATGTGTTCCTCTCCTTGTAACTGCGTTAGTTTTCTTTAGTCTCAAGGAGAATGCTTGGTACCTCTAAGTTCTTAAATGTTATAATAATTCAATCCATTTTTTTAGTAAAACTGATGCATTCTGATATTTTTATGTTTTTCTATGTTCAACCAAAGTTGAAGTGGGTCTGACAATTGCATTTCTCTAGTCAATCACTGTAATAATCAACAGATTGTCTTAACACCAATTTCAATGTTTTGATGTACTTTCAAACACCATATTTCACACTTACCTTTAATAATCTTACGGACAACATTCTGACCCTTGTTTTGAGATTTCCATAACTTCAACAGATGAAAAATCCTTTCATGGGAGTTATGACGTTTATCAATCAGTTCTATATTTTCTGCGTGCATTTTCATGCCAGGCAAGCTCTGCATTAGTATGTTCAACCATTTGGGAGCAAGGTCCGTAGGAACAGCAAACCGGAACAATGCTTCCTCACACAGAGTTATATCTGCAGTGAAACGAGAAGTAGTGGTTTAACATACATACAGCATATCCTGCCTTGCATAGGATTACATTTAAAACCATTAGAAACTGCGTGAAAAGGATGTAATCCACATATTTGACCAATGCAGCCAGCAGAAACCAAAATCCCTCACTCATTCATTGAAAAGAACTACTTTAACATTTTAGTATCCTCAATCTGAAAAGTATGTCCTTCAAAATAAAGAATCTCATTTTATATATCGTCTATGATAAGGCTACTCCATTAAAACATGAATGGGTAGATGTACAAAGGACTGGTTGCAAAAAACGGGTTGCAATTTGCGACCAGTAAACAATTTTACAAACTGAACTATGTACTAATAGGTCGGATAATAAAATTCAGATTCATAATGGGTTGCAACCTGACATACCTCATGAACGTAGGTCGCAAATTATGACTCACTCCATTTGGTGACCCTCAAAGGGAAAGTGGCCTTTTAGGGTCACCAAACCTCAATACCTTTTACTGCCCCAAAAACCTTTCCCAGTGGGACGCCCTGTGCTTTTCCAAGGCTTACCACCCCTACTCTTGTGTCAGTAATTTGTTTTTTGACCAGGATTCAGCCACAAAACAATGACACATCTCATACGTTCGCCCTCTTTTGAAGGGATACCTACAACATACTCCTTCCAAAGAGCGACTCGGTATGGAGTCGCAAACAAATTTAAGGACTCTGTAAAATTGTACTGAATACTAAAATGTTGTTAGTACATGGCAAAAAATATTTTTGTAGTCACAAAGAGCGATTATGACTGCTTGCTACATTAAAAACATTTAATACTGTTGCTCCGTAGATCTAAAAAAAATTATTAATACCTGATTATTAGCTTCCTTAATTTTAAAACTGGTCATAGTGTACGCTGTAGGACATGATCTATTTTCCCTACTAAAACTTTGCAATTATGTAGGTCTCTATAATCAGTCTAGTATTGTCACTAGAGGACTGGCATCATTTAAAAATCACTGCACCTTTGACAAACCTCTTTTCAACCAGAGGTGCTTCCATGCAACAGGTTAAGTAGTACTATACCTATTTCACATTTAGAGGTTGAAGGATCTGCTGCAAGTTGCTGACATATGTTGTCATGTGTTGTGTTTCCTTTGAAGACCATGATTAGTCCCATTTTTTCGCAGTCTGTGTGTCTCTGACACGCCGCTTTTGTTGAGACCTCATTGGAGAAGAATCCTTGGGGGCACCGCCCACAAACAGTGTTGCTCTCCGGAGTGCCTTGAGGAATGTAAAAAACAATCTTGTAGTACAAAATCGAAAACATAAGTAGAACTTGAAAATAATAGCATTATGACACTGTCACTGATGTGTTCAGCATTGATGTATATTGTTATTTTTTGCAATACTTATGTGTTGAGCAATGATGGGATTCCGCTTTACATTATTATGCATGGAATTCCAATGAGAGTCCTAGCTCAGGGAGGTATAGAAGCAATGGTGTGCTTCACAAAGACTGAAAACACACAAAATAAATGATCTTTCATATTTCAAGTGTAGAGGTTCTTTTGACCAAGAAGTGAGATGTGATCCGTTCTTGAAGTATGTCTTCAATGCGAAAATTCTCAGGAGGACATTAAACTTGGAGTTAGGTGAATTGTATCAAAGCATTGCTCAAGAGAAATCTTGATTTAAAGTTTTGGGTATTACTTTAGTTTAAACAAATTAAAGAAATATTTGGTTTTAAAGAGCTAAACGGTGCATTTAAAAATGCTTTCCTACTAATATATTGCTGCATTTTTACTGCTTTGGTGTCCTTTCTGTTAAAACATTATAAGTGCAGCCTCTACCAATAAGTACTTTTCTGTGAAGGATGCTCCCGTTATGATCCACTTGGGTAATGATAAGCGACTAGCATGCTCTTTTGACCATCCACAATGTCCATGGCATCCCTCGACCTCCTTCCTCGACCTTTTAGGGAGCACGCTGCATCTCATGTGGCTTCAGGCCACTGTTGACTGCACAATGCTGGTTCACAGCTGAACTACGAACAGGGTTTCTGTCCAGGGAAAGAGGCACCACCATGATGTCATTCTCTTTCACTAAAAGCGGGACAGCGCTTCGATTTCTGGAAACTCAGGTATTAGGATTGTGGCAACAAAAGATGACTGAGCATAAGGATACCTCCAGAATCGTATCATATTCTCATACCCTTTGAGATGTCCTCAATGCTGAAATTTAACATGTCATAAGTGATGTAGTATGTGATGTCATAAAAATTCAAGACGGGACTGCAAGTTATAGTTAGCTCTGTAAACTTAATGGTGAGTTTCAGTGGTTTTTTTACACAGTTTGTATTTAATTTGAACACTTAACTATAACGTCAGTTTAATCTTTGCATTTTACAGTAAATTTCAAGGTGCTTTTTAATGTAAGTGAACACCCTATTTGGTTTTCAATGAATGTCTGTGTTTTTTTATCATATTCAGCCAACCCCCCACTGCACAATGCTGCTTTCAGCCATGAGCTAGAGGGGCTTGACCACAGGACTTGGACTCTGACCAACATCTGTGCCCAACCCCCTCCAGGTGGTTCCAGTCCTCCACAGGCACCCAACCTTCATTTTCTTGTCTTCCTTTTTAAGAATGTTTTTGCAGGGACCATAGTGCTCAGGTACCACACAAGATTCCTCAGTGAAACTTGTGTGGTACTGCGGTACCATGGACAGCAGTGGGTCCTGCAACCCAAATTGTTTTTAATTTGGCCTTTGGCGGTGTCTCTCTGGGTCACCCCACATGTGCCAGACGGGTGAAGGTATTTCCTTAGACTCAATTTGTTAAAAACTTTTTTAGGACATAGGGACCGAGTACCCGAATACTGTAATAGGGCAAACATTTTTTAGTGCTGAGGCCAGACAATCAGATTGCCTATGCAGGGGATTGGTTTCAGTCCTTGATACTGAAATGGTCAGTAATTTTTAGTACCGCTGGACTATTGCTAGGCCAACCATTCAAATATATCTAATATTTTAACTCCTTTATGCCTACATCAAGCCTTTCTTTAAATGCTATTTTCTCGTAAATAGCTGACTGGTTTTCCATCAAAATATTAAAAATATGATTTCTGAATTAAGTTCTGACTTTCTGCTAAATTTGGTGTAATTCTGTTCATCCTTTTTTTCTGTATCAGAAGCAAGGTTTCCTATAGGAAATAACATGTAAAATCAATGTTTTGGGAACTCCCCTTTGTCCTTGCCTTCACTTGATGAATTGGAGAAAAATCATCTATGAAGGAGCCAAGGTGGATAAACTTCCATTTCCTTCAGGAAAGTTTTGTGAGGATTCATCAAATGGCCTGGACCTGATTTGGCAGTTCGAGTTCCGGCCGCTCGGAAGTCGATGTTGCATGATGCCACTCCAGCTCTGTATCAGAGTTGGGTATGATGATGGGGTCAACCCCACTGTGGGGCATCTGCACCAGGAGCGACGTCACTGGAACAGGCACCAGAGAAGGTCGCAGTCTCGCAATCTGAGCAGTTCCAGATCCAGAACTGGATCCAGAGGGCTTGACTGGAGCAAAGGGTGGATCAGCAGGCAGAAATCCAGTGTGGGTATCCTCTGAACCCATGGGATGGGGCCTGAGTGTGCTCCAAATGGGTCGGACAACCTAAAGATGAGGTGCATGGCCTCATAAAATTTATGGAGTTGTGCAAGGGTCACTCCTGCTCTAGGAAATGCAGGGATGTGGGGAGTGAACCCAGGGGAAGGCTCAATGTGGCAATGTGGCTTAAAGTGACATCATTCCATTGCCTTGTCTAATGACTTAGACTAGTGCAGTGAAGTCGAAGAGTGCTTCACCTTCTTGAACTTCTTTGACTTCTTGTGGGATTTACCCGGCAAATTTGCACATGATTCAAGAGTATGTGGTACAGCTCTGCGAACGGGCCCTGGACTTTCTTTGCAACCGGAACCTGGGGCATCCTAGAGGCCACTGCTGTTGGGTGACTGAGAACTTCAAGGAACACTTGGGGTTCATGGACCGACAGTCCTCACAGGTCATGGAGTCGTGGTCTGGGTAAAGGCACCAGAGACAAAACAAAATGTGGTCTGTCATAGACATTTGTCTGTGACTGGAACCGCAAGGTTTAAACCTCACAATATTTTTGGGGAGGCATCCCTAACACACTGGAAGACAAAGTCTCAAAAAGACACAACAAAGCGTTGACAAAAGTTGTCCAAAAAGCGGACAAAGGTAGCTCTCTCCAGATCAGCGCTGATGGCCTGGAAAAAAAAGAACTGATGTCAACATGCTGAGGTGACGCTATATAGGCACCGCGCACGCCACTACCAGGGTAGATGATGCAGATGATGCAGAGTTTAATTATGCAACCTGCCGACATGCAGAGGTACTGCTCAAAACTTTCTGGATCCATTCTGCGCCTTGGGGAATATTTAAGGTAACGAATCTGAGGATAGAAGTCTCTATCAGATAGAAGGAAGCTCACAAAAGGGCTTCAAGTAAAACCACCTGAGGGAAGGATCGAAGGATCCTGACATCGTTTGTATTTCAGGAATTGAGTTCCTTTGGGCCTATGTATGATGTGTGCAGGTGACTTGAAAGTTAATAGAGTACTTCCTGTGTTTGCAGTTTTCCATGAGAGCCATTGGAGGACCCAGGCACCAGCATCTCACTGACCCTGCAGCCAGTATTTTGTATCTACTGAGGGCATGGGAAGCATGTAAGATCGCTCACCATCTTCGGTATATCTTACACCTGAGAATATTTCATCACACCAGATGGCCATATGATTACTAACAGGGTGGGTAAGTAACAAGAGAGCACTCCTTGAGATATAACTGTACTTTGCAAAAAGGGAAACAAGCAAGGCTTGGCAGGCACCTCAGGAAGCCACTTGGGTGGCAGAAACTCCGCCTCTGCATGCCTCACAGCAGTCTGCCCACAATGTTGGAAGTTCGCCATTGCTCCAGTGGGGCATTTTGTAAAGCAATTCATAAACCGCATAACTAGCCATCGCATGCCCTTCAATAACCGTATATTTTTCTATGACCGTAAATTTAATTGGCTTAGCATAATATTGTAGTAAGGAAGAGACTTTAGTACGGTTGGTAAGGTTATCATATGTATTACATCTAAGCCAATAGCGTATTAGCAGTAGCAATCTCAAGACTCTTCTGCCATAAATCCTCAACCACACAGACACATCAAACCTTACATTTATGGAGAAAATAAGACTATTCAAACACATAACAGATGACAAAATGGAGGCACAATATTAAATTGAACCACTTCACTTAACATATAAACAAACTTTTAAAATACAAACTATTAAACACTATAATGGAAATAACTTCAACTTTAAAAACAGAGATAAAAGAAACTAGACTGAGTGAAGGTAGACAGCATGCTCAGGGAAACTATATTATGTATAATCCATAATTCTTCAACCTCAAGGGTTGCATCCCAAGTTGTTTCCTATTAGTGTTTGGCCTCCCAAAAGTAATCATGTCCCCTTGGATCGAAGAACACAAAGAAGATACACATTTTAGGCCTGTCACCAGACTCAATCAAAGAGTCATAACTATCAAGGAAAACATAGCGAAAAATAGGCACCACAACAGATTTATTACACAATTTTCCCACTTCTAGACAGCTGACCTGGATAAATCAGTAACACGCTGTTCAGAACCAAGACTGGGTTCTTCTTTCCTGACCACTCCTGGAAGCTTGAATCTAACAATGTCACCCACTCTAACCTTTCTATTCTGCTCCAACTTTAGCAGATTGTGCTTACAGCATGATTTCTCTTGCCTTGTTTTCACTCTGACCATAACTTCTTTTCCCTTATGCACGCACATTACCTCTTTCAGTGGTTGTCTTATCTATTACTGTTCCACCAACATGAAATGGCCTCCTCTCCTAATAGCCTCAATCAAACAAGGACATTCCTATTGTAGTCTGAGAGGTTGTATGGTATGATGTTAAACATTTTTGCAAAACTTTGTCAATTTTCAATCCACTAGACAATGCTAAACTGGCACACTACCTATCAACCTGGTGGTCCTCTCTCTATGTTTTCAATATTTTTTATTGGTATTTAAAAATGCAACAATCTGTCACATTATGAATATTTCCTGTAGGTATCTTCCCACAAGGCACACATCAATTATACACTAATAACCTGCGTTCAAAAACTGGTTTATCCAATAGTGATATAGACCTTAGCATAGCCCACTGTTTAACAGAGACTGTGGGTTTCTTGTTCTGATACTATAGCACCCAGATGCGCAAACGTAAGTGTCTTCACAGGTAAATAATGCCTTTACAAATACAAACCAAACAAAGTAATTGTTCTCCTCAAACCAGTCTACAAATGGAAAATATATGGCCAGCTCATTGAAGCAAAGGCCTTGTCAATGTCAATGTTTAGTATACTGGAGGAAATCATGCTGCATGATAAAACCCTTGAGGTGGTGAGATGAACGTGTGAGAGCAATTTCATGGTAAGCCGAACAGAGGTCAAGACTGCTTAATACTGTGGCCCATTCAATTTGATCATAAGATCATTACATCTGGGTTGAGGATGAACATCTATCCGTATGCGCTAGCTGAGTGCTCTTATGTCAACATAGAGCCTAAATTAGTGGCTTTTCTTTCTTGCCACTATGACAGGGGAAATTCTATCTGATGGTAAACTACACATTGTTGGGGCCCACAGTATCTTTATACAGAACTCTTTTAACACTTTACGCGAGAGAATAACACAAATATTTTGCCTGGGATATGAGAAATTAATTCCTTTTCCTGTGCTCTTCTTTGGGTGGAACTCAGAAATATCTTTGAGGGGATCTGACTAAATCGCCGCACTCCCTATGCACCGCTTTTGAGTTGACTCCATCAAATATCTTCCTCATAGAAAAGGATCAATTCTGTATTTCCGTATCATTCTGCATGTGAGTCCAAAATTTGTTGAGTTTCTTGTAAATTCATGTAGGATGCCTAACCTCACTGTCCTCCTATCGCCTGATCAATCCTATGTCTGCAAATACATACAATGATGTACTCCATTTGTTCTGACCATATTAGGATTCAAAATCTATCTCTGCATCTTCATTTCCTAAAATATTTATTTTTCACTGTTCTAGCCAGCAGAACGTAGCTACAGGATATACATTTCCAAGCAAAAGTCACTTTACTGTAGCGGCATAGCACAAAGTGATAGGGCCCCTTGCAGAATATGAGTCCCCTGAGTCTACCATATCTTGTAAATATTCATTGGAGTTGGGCTGATTTGGGGCCATCTGACATTTTTGGGTCCCCGTAAGAGTTGTGTCCATCCCCCCTCCCCCACTCCTCCCCCCCCCCCCCCCCCCCCCCCGGTCACCATGACCAGTCCAACTCCATTGGGTAGTTGGTGTGGGGTTCCTTCCAGTGGAACTGGCTGACTCTAGATAGAACAGACAGAGAAAATGTACCAATACAGTAGGTTTTCTCCATTACTATTGCTAGGAATAAAGAAGACACCATGGGGAAGTGGCAAATTACTTTTGGGAAGGTACTAAAGGCCCAGAATTCCATGCATTTACTCATATTGCATACCTTTGCAGTGGCTTTTTCAATGTGACTTTGCAGATGTTGATTTTGTAATAAATGTGCAACTGAGGATGAGAGAGATCACCATAAACTCCCATTTTTCTAATGGATTTTTCTCTCGTAACAAATATATTACTGATGTAAACTATATTAGCATAGAGCTAATTGTGGTAATGTGCGTTACTGTCAAACTTCCTGTTGAAGAATGTCCGCCCTTAATTCACAGGAGTTTAGTGTAGTAAGAGTGCCCATGGTAATCTACAACTTGAGTTGATTTCTTGACTTATATTAGAGACTTTGGAATGCTGAAATCTCTAGATGTGGGCAAAGTCATAATGCTACAAACAAAGAGTATTTAAGACAGTTGTTTGAATAAGTCCATAACATTTGATTGCGGTTCTGTGTCATTATGTTTCAGAGACATACCTGCGAGCAATACACCAAATCCAGCAGGACATTTCGTGTGCGGCAGGCAGAACTCCAAGTCCAGGTACCACCCGTCCATGCACTCGCATACCTGATTGTGAGTACTGTTACATTCCTGTCTGACATACTGCATCTCCTTGCAGATACTTCCACAGTAGAGGCATTCCTCACTGAAATGCCAGTGCTCAGAGTAATAATGGTCTGGGCATTGGGCGCACTCGGTTTTCCTGGACGCTGTGCAGTGTTGCTGTACATAGGTTCCTGGCGGGCACTGGTCACAATACAGTTGCTCCCACGTCTCTGGGTCACGGTGATGATACTTTGGAGGAGACATTTCATGCACGGTCCACGCAAAGGAGAAGCTGAAGAGCTGCAAGGAATGTAGAAATAAGGAAATGCTGTGATTCTCTAAGTCTACACAGACAAATAGCATTCTATGAATATAAACTATATCACATATAACAATAAAGGTAGTTTAAATAAAAAAGTAGTTAATAAAATACCCATCTTCCCCAAATGGAGCTACTTTTGGAACTAATTAATGTAATAAAGCGTGAGATACATTTTGACAAAATGCTTGATGTTAGACTTCTTACACCTGTTTGACCTCTTCAGATGTGTGTTAGCACTTTTAGTCCTATTTTTCAGAACACCTTTGAGGTTTACAATAGTAGCCCCCACCTCCAGCCTCGGGGCATTTGATTCCAATTGACCTCGGAGGCCGGCACTCAAGATTAGAAATAGCACAAAGCTTGCATGAATTCGCTATCAGCATACTATATACTGAATAGATATTCTGAAGACAAATAGAATAACCACCCCTTCTCTGAACAATGAGTAGATGAGACCTACAACATGAACGTCTGCACAAATGTAGCACTTTCGATCTAATGTATATATATTCATTTATGTATTTATTTATCTATGTATTGTAAGTATTTAATATAGCCTGAGCCTAACCATCAGGCAACAGAGCTCTTTACAAATAATAAGTAACTATGGGCATTACAAAACTTGGAGGAATAGGCAATGAGTTCAGTCGGCAAAGTGGAGTCTGAAGAAATATATTTTTAATTTCCTAAAAGCTAGGTTAGGATTTATCCTAATTTAGTGTGGAATAGAAGTCTACCGTCTAGGAGCTATGTATTGTTGTTTTGGCTTTCTTGGTTTTAGGGATTTATAGATTTAGCCAATTTCTGGGCCTGGTTTTTTGTTGGCCTCAAGTGAGATTTAGTTTATTGTCTAGATAGGGTGGCATGGATTGCTTTATGTATGACACACGCAATCTTACAGTCAAATTGTGCTTTGAGTGGTAGCCAGTAAAGGTGTTTCAGGATTGGGGAAATATGATCAGATTTTTATTCTCCTACAACTACTCGGGCAATCACAATTAGTACACCACGGAGAGGTGCTGTGGTAGATTTTGGAAGGCTGCTAGGACAGAATGTATTTCAACTAGAAGATGAATGAGTCAGAGGGTCTGTCCTATGGATCTGAAATCTGTAAGGGAGGATTACAGGTTTTTAGTTTTCTGAGCAGGTGAACTTGATTGGGAGCTGATTTACTTAGCTTATAGATATGTACAATTGAGCTGATGTTTTTGTCTAAGATGAAGCCAAGTGGTTTTGCATGGGTATCTGGTATGGGTTGATGATGCCTTTGGGTTGTGAAGCGGATGTCCACTTTTTGTCAGTTGGAGGGTTACCAACCAAGGAGAAAGAGTGTGGTCTTTAAAGGGTTCAGTTTTTGTGAGAGTGATAGCATCAGGTTTGCTAGATTAAGGAGGGAAGCTTTCAGAGTTAATATGGTTTACAGCTCATACGCTCAAATGAGTAGCTGAAGTTTTCAGCATATCGATGAAAGGATAAGGTATTTTCATGAAAGATTGTTACTAGACGATCCATTTATAAGTTACATTTTTGATGTAATAGGGTGATCCTTGTGGTACACTATATTTCAATGGATATGAGGGTGACTTAAAGCAGCGGAGTTTCACAAATTAAGATCTTGAAAAGAGGAAAGATTGCAACCAGTTTGATACTGCTCCTTCTACTCTCATTCCAGATTTGAGAAATGAGTTATGGTTTAACATATCAAATGCTGCAGAGGGCGTAAAAGATCCAGTTAGAAAGACGTTTAGGGCATTTTTCATTTATTTGAATTCTGCCTGGGTCTATAATAAATTTGCAAATTAGAAACGGTTTAGAGGTTGTCATTTGCAATATGTTTTACGAGTTAAGCTGCAGCAGCTCTTGCAATTATTTTTTCCAGGAACAGTAATTTAGTGCCTGGCAGAAATTCTGAAGGTTTTTTGGTTCCAGGTTTTAAGCTTTGCAAGTGGAGTGATTGGGCAGAGTTTAGAGCTTTTGTGAAAATGCCTTTTTCCTAGAGATGTGTGCATGAGAGGTGAGATACCATGCCTGATCTACTTTAGTAAAATTATCTATAGCATCTTTTGAGTATGATGAAAGATGTATGGAAGAAATCATTTACAAGATGGACTATTTATCAAGTTTTTTTAATGCATACCATTTGGGAGTGGTTCTTCTTTGAATCTCATAAATTGGATAGTTCATACATGTTACAGTGAACTCAGAATTAATTACATTGATATTGTATGCAAAACAGTATGATGTTGTTGACATGGGAAGGAGAGCTTGTGATTTTCGAGTTAGAAGTAAAGTTCAGACAGTGCATTATGGAGTTAAAGAGAGTTCTAGGTCAGTTTATAGCTTCTTCAAATTTATTTTTGAAGAAGTTTAATTTCGTAGCCATGATGAGAGCTTCATGGCTTTTCATCTTTTCCTCGAAGGCAATGAGTTATTCACAAACTTAGATCCTGTCCAAATCATTTCTATGTTGTTTATTTGCTTTTGTTGAGATGTCATGAGTACAAAGGTGCAAATGGGTTTGGCCTTTTTTAGAGGTGTTTGATTGTCCCTCATGGACATGGTGGACTCATTATAACAGTTGCTGAGGTCATTTGTAGAAGATGGTAAGTTTGGAGAATAAGTTATGGATTTGAGCTCTTCCAAAAGAAGGTTCATAATCATTTCCTTTAGTTTTCTTCTCCGAGTTTTCACTTTTTTTTTACTTGGTTTCTCTTTGTGGAATGTTAAGGAAATCACATATATAATTGGGCTAGGTGATAGTCAGAGTGCTATTTGTAGAGTTGATTTTTAGTTTAGAGTTGATGAGGTTTGCGCTTTCAGCTTTTCTTATGAGTTGGGAAGGAACGGCCTGCGTCAGGTCATGGTGCAAACATATGCCAGTTAGCTTTTTGTAAGATTTTTTTCCTATATGTTCTGTGGATGTTGAACTCTCTCAACAATATGTTGCAGGAGTTGAGAGTTTCCTTCACTTTGTTAAGTTCATCAAATTGTTCAGAAAAGGACAGTCTGTGGCCAAGAGACAAATGCAACCCATTGCAAGACACATACAAGTTGTTCAAAGTAAGTAAAGGTTAGAGAGACTGCGGTGGAGTATTTTAAGAAGTGTTTGGGTTTGCAATGCTTCACCTATTTTTTTGGCATCAGTTCTTGTGGAGGATAGATTGGTCTTTAGAGATTAGCATGCCATAATAAGTAAGTGAAATAGGATAGAAGATCTACAATGAATAAAGTTAGTAGATCATCTATTCCACGTTCATGTGCCTAAGCTACTATTGCATTAATGAGTGCACATTTTTAGGTTTGTTGACATAGGGCTGTTTTGTTGTTTCAATCTGTCAATATTAAATTGGATAAGGTTTCCAGGTGAACTCTTTTCTAGGGTTTGTTTTGGCTAGGTTGATGTCTGTTAGTATACTTGAGGAGAGAAATGGGTAAAATATGTTGGGCTTGGAGATCCACATCTGTGTATACCCGAGATAATTTCAGAGTGCTGAATTCCCTTTGTCTAAAAAACAATGATGTGTTTAGCAATATTAGGTCCGATTCACAGAACTAACTTGAGACAAAATCCTAAACTTACTACCATTTTGTTATTCACAGAAGGCACTTACTCATTAGTAGTGAAGTTAGGACTCCTAAATGCCTTCTGTGAATACTGAAAGTCTTAAAGTTAGGATTGTTCTCAGTTTAGGAGTAGTAAAGTTAGGACTCCTAACTTTGGGACTCCTAAACTGAGAAAAATCCTAACTTTAAGACTTTTGGTATTCACAGAAGGCATTTAGGAGTCCTAAAGTTAGGACTCCTAACTTCTGTGAATACCGAAATGAGTAAGTGCCTTCTATGAATACCAAAATGAGTAAGTGCCTTCTGTGAATACCAAAATGGTAGTAAGTTTGGATTTTTAGGATTTTGTCTTAAGTTAGTTCTGTGAATCGGGCCCTAAGTTTTTAATTTCTGATAACTGCTAGCATGAGAAACCAGAGGGCTTGTAATTCCTTAATGGGAATGTTTCCTCAGTAGATGGCAAATCCTTAATATGCAGTAAACACCACTGTTAGGTTTTATCGCCATGAGAAAGTGCTTCACTGCAGTTATACACATTTGCCACCAGATAGAGCGAGACTGGGATCTGATATAGGATAATAGCTGTGATGAAGCATAAGTGTTTCTTATAGCGGATGCAAATAGTGAGTGAACGTTTTGGAGTGGTTAGCAGCTATATGGTGAACTTTTCAGTTGTTGTTTATTTTCTGTTGTATCAACGTGATTGCTTTTTAGGAACTTGTGCATGCATTCCAAGCTAAGAGGGACGATTTCAGATGCACTCTGTAAACAGCACCTGACTTTTAAAGAATTGAAATGCCTTTTGTCTTCGTTAAGTGTCAAACTGGTGAACTCAAATTGGACCCCCCAGTAAACCTCCAAACGCTATTTGATAGTGGTTGGGTGGGATCATACAGTGCTTACTAGTCTTGTTCATTGACCAGTCAGGGCAACTTCCATGTCAGAGAGATGGCTATCCAGTGGTAGGCAGGTAAGAATAACGTTCATGTGCAGATTAACTTGCTTGTAGACAGATTAGTGATTGCAACAGAGGCCTGGCTGGTGCTAGACAGGAGGGAAGGCTGGGCCTTGATTAGTCTCAAAATGAGATGAGAGACTTTGCTTTCAGTCCGATCTTGAAAGCGTCGGATTATGAGGTGTAGTGCTGGTTCCTGTGTATGGGTTCCTTGCTTTTAATGTAGTGAGGCCAGCATGAGTTTCTCGGTGTTAGAGGCCTGAACCCATTTGTCAGCTGTGAGGATTTTCAGTCGCTGATTCCTACATTGTATCTCTGTATGCTTTTGTCCACCTGCACTGTTAGAAATGGCTATCTTTGCTGCGATATTCCGCCAGATATTTGCCTTCACTACCATATTTTTGCAGAACCTGTTTTTATTGGTTTTAGGACTTTGCACACTTTACTCCTGATAACCAGTGGTCATTGAGAGACTATATGACATCTTTGCAAAATGGGGGGTTCCAGTCATTTTGAAGTTGACCATCATCTCCTTGTGTTTGCTTTGTTCACCCTAAATTGGCAGGGTATGCGTAGACGTGGGTCCCATGCTCACTTTGCCACTGGACTCAAGCTAGCCTGGCTGATGAGGGGTGTTACCTCGAAACCAGTTCCAGGATGCTTGTTTCCAGTCCAGGGAAGACATGGCTTGGCCGCTCTGGCTGGACTGTTGCCATGAGACACTGGGTCTAGACTGATTTCTATATAGCTGTGTCTGAACTGGGGTGGCGAAGTGAGCTAAAGAATGTCGATGGATTCAACCCAGATCTGTGACTGGAGGTGAATGTCTGAAAAGTTTTAGCGCTCTGTCCATCATCTCCTTGTGTTTGAATTATTAGGTAAAACACAAAAATTAGGTACATTTCAAAACACAAAAAAGTAATGCACACCTATGAAGGAGAAATAGAGCTAAAATGCCTACATAGTATCAAATCAAAGAAGTAGAAAGCAGTGCAGGTAAATAAACATAAATTGACAGTAATCCTCAATTGCTACAAGAGCACTCTAAATATATTCATTAACCCTTTCGATGCTGATGACGGAACGGTTCCGTCATGAGCATCAGTCGGGCTGTGCTGATGACGGAACTGTTCCGTCATGACCACGCCCGTTTTCATTAGGGCTCAGCACCGGCGGTAAATCTTGGCCGCACGGATGTGGTTAAATATCCTTTCCAATAATGGAAATATCAATATTCAGTCTGCATAAAGGTGGTAGATCGTATCAGCAATTATAGAACATATATTTACCAAACCCTTGTGTTATTATCTAATGGGCTAGCTAGAAGGTAAACCCTTCTAGCAGGAGTGAAAGAGGAGCTCTCAGTGGTAGGTCGCCTATGCACTTCAACGCTAAACAAAACTGGCTTAGTATTGTGATGAAAAACCATGTGTGCCATTCCTTATCCTATTGTCATCATTACTGGTGCTGTGGACGCTACACTAACAAAGGATATTCTCTTTTCAGTGCTCACTTCCCAATGTCTCTCTAACAATGGAGTGCTAATTTTAGGAGTCGCCAATATATATTTTCATTGCATTTCCTTAAAAGGGACCACGGGTGAATGATGTGACATTAGGTCTTAAAACCAGACAGACATCATCAAACAGGCATTGTGTTTGCAAGTATATTATGTTTTTAAAAGCACCTGTTGCTACATTCTTTGCCTCCAGCAATTTTCAGGTAACAATAAAAATGTCAAGATAACTCCAGTGATTAATGTTCTTGTTGGAGAGAGATCAGAGTTTTGTCTAGTGGAGGTTTTGACTCATCATAAAGTAACGCAGAGGGTTAATATGCTTTCTGCAAAGAATGTGTACCAAAGTGCACATAATTAGTGGGTTATTGCTTTTGTCAGAGAGATACATTTGTTACTTGCAGTTTATTCGTTAAAATCCTAATATCGAGCAGTGAACTATTAAATTGTCATCAAAGAGCTGAATGCATACTGCAGGGTATAAGGTTAGAGCATTATAATCCCCCCCCCCCATTCTTTCATTTTCCTAATGTTGCAAAAAGGGTTAATTTGGGTAGAAATCAATTCTCATTAGTAGAGAGAGCCCTAACCATGGTGTGACGTTTTAAATTGTGAGTTTGTGCTTTTCCAGCCAAAGCACTCTTACAGTGTATTGCCCACCAGTATGGATGACATGTGACTCCTACATCTTGTAGTCCTCTGTCTTTATGTAACATTTCATCTACACTGATTTACACATGTATGATTGATTTTCTCAAGGTGCGTGTGATGTAAATTGCTCGGACACCCAACACTGGTATGAGTGGTGGTATAAAACTAATTAAATGCACCTGGGAGAGAGAGGTTATGGAGACTCATAGGGCACTGTTAAAAGGTGGTAGTGAGGTAATCCACGGCGATGTTGGTCATTGTGGAGGGGTGGGGGGGCAACAAACATTGTAACACCGGGCGCTACCAACAATAAAGCCGGCCCTGCCTCTCTTAGTTATGTTCTATTGAGAGAACTATATATGTAGAATCCTACAGTGAACCCCAATATTTCCAAAGACCTCTTCTTTATCAATTCTTAGTCAGCAAACCAACAATCCATCATCGCTGACCAGGATTATGGACAGATGCTGCTTCATGTTCGGCATTACATGATCTAAGCACATCTTTGGGCCTCATTCCCACTACCCAACTTTTCAAATTTAGGACACGTTACCTTCGTTCACCATGCAAACATTGCAAATGTCCATCCCTGCAACGGGCACATAACCAAGGTCAATAACTCTAACTGGAATTTACATGGATCCTTCAAATTAGTTATTGTTCACAAAATGGCATCATCAATATTGAAAATGCATTGCTTGCCCAGAGTTAAAGTATGTTCTTTTGAGTCATTGAGACAGAATTAAACAATTCCATTCCAAACAATTACAAAGAGTGATGCAAGATATTGACTATATGTCTATGTTAAGGACATTTTAAAAAGTTGGTGGATACATTATGGAGTGTGTGTGTGTTTGTGTTTGAGGATGGCTCTCTGACTCTTGTTTCGAATCAGGCCTCTTAAGTCCAATGAGGACCCAGCATTTTTTCAAATGTTCAACATTATCAGCTTTAGTGCAGAACTTTCTTACTTTTCACTTCCCTGGATGCATACACACAGTATTGTTTCTCTGTTCTCCCTGATACCGGAGGTCCCAAGTCAAAGTTTCACTCCACTTTTTTAATCACACGCCTCTTATTAAAGGTCTTTTGTAAAAAGTTCAGAATGTGAAAAATCAACATGGCTTCAGATTTATGATCCAATTATAATGGACCTCACCTTTCCTCTCCTGTACACAGCTCAGTCCGAGGTCACCTGGGTGTTGTGCTGGTCTACAGCAAGGAGAACACAGCGGAGAGGATAGTGCATGAAGCGTGGTTGAGTGGGAATGATTTACTGGACATTTATAATTTTAAGGAAGAGCAAATTTAGGTCAATGTTCAAATCAAATTCTAGTTAAATGTAAATATGATGGGGAGAAGTGATGCACAATACTCCACCTATGCATATGTCGCAAACAAAAAACATATAGCAATGATCAATGCAAGCCATGGGGATTGTCCACTCTACAAAATCTCACCAGATATTTAAATGATCAGCTATGCCGATTATGATGAAGGTAGCTTAAATTTTCTCTGCCCCGCTTCACAAACATTCCGCGATCATGATCTTCCTTATCTCTCTGCTGTGCTGCTTTTCGCTGGAATCAGAGTTTGCAATGTTTTGAGGTTGCCTGAGACTGAGGTAATATGGCACTTTCAGCCTGATTCATCAAGCCGAAATCGGCTTGCAAAGGGCCAGATTGTGAGAATCTGGCGCTTTGCGAGCACTATTTTTGCATTTGGGATTCATCATCCCAAATCCAAAAATCGGTAATAGCGATTTCGCAATTTAGCGAGGAATTACATTTAAGGAATCTCTATTTGAGATTCTTTAAATGCAGTTCATCATCCATTTAAAAATTGCGATTTCGCAATTTCGGCCCGCTATTTACCGCGAGGTCAAACCTCGTGGTAAATAGCGAAAACTTAGAAAAATGCTTTTAAAAGCATTTTTCTAAGTTGCATGTTGCACACACACATGTCCTTTGGACATGTGTGTGCGCAACACCTGTTTCAATTTGCATTTAAGGGGTGCTACAGGGTGTCCTTTGGACACCCCTGGCACCCTTAAAATCGCTATCTTATTTGCGATTAGCTAATTGCTACTCCCCATTCATTCCTATGGGCCTTTTGGCCCATAGGAATGAATGGGGAGTTATTCCTTATTTGCGATTAGCAATTTGCTAATCGCAAATAAGGATTGTTTAGGAATCACAATTCTTTTTGCGATTCCAACATGAATCCCGTTTTGCGAGTCTGTAATAACGATTCCTTATGAATCGCTATTATAGACTCGCAAAACGGGTCTTTGATGAATCAGGCTATGTCTAACGTATGTTTTAGGAAAGAAGGGAAGACAGTGGTTCAATGCTGGCCCCAATGGGTCCGGTGCAGAAAGTATGATCCCTGAGGGGGACACCGGGTTTCAATTTAAACTAAACAATTAATCATCAACTTGATGATTAATTGTCTAGTTTAAATTGAAACCCTGTGTCGCCCTCAGGGATCATACTTTCTGCACAGGACTCATTGGGGCCAACATTGAACCGTTGTCTTCCCTAAAACATATGTTAACCCCAGGTTCGTATTTCGGGGTACTCTTGTTCTCCCATACTACAATGTGTCTAGCAGCACAAACCTTCTGTTGAAAGCATACTTCCCCTGCTTCACCCACGTTGCTGGCACTACTAGATAGGAAGATTGGCCTACTATCAACTCCACATACAATTACACATTTACTGGTGTATTTGTATAGAATGTCTCACACATGAATAATATGTTGGGTACTCACCACTTCATATTTTGCACATTCTGTTTATGTGAAAAGCAGGTTGTGGCTGTGGATGTCCATGCAGTAGTTTCCCCATTGAGTTGTGTCTCGTGGTATGTGTGTCTCAGCATTCATATGTGTTATTTGTGGCTTGTGCAGAGTAGAAAGCTCTTTGTTCCAGTGTATAATGTGTTCCCATATATGTGTTTGGGAATCTTTTGCTCTTGTACTGCTGCTACTGCTTCTGTGGTGCATGTGCTGGATGCCAATGTCACTCTCTCTCCACTGAATGCCAACTGCCTCTTCACTCCAGGGTCTGATTGCCACTTTCCCATGATCGGTGTAGAGAACCACAGCGTCAGAGGGGAACTCAAACACTGGAAGCTGGAGCTCATTCCTTCTAGTCATGGTAAGAGAGTTACACACACAAAATAACCCCTCCTCGCCCTCTTGGTAGCTGGCACAAGCAGTGAGGGTTATCTCAAAGGCAATGTGTAAAGTATTTGCACATAAACACACAGTAACACAGTGAAAACACTATAAATGGACACCACACCAGTTTAGAAAAATAACCAGTCTTTATCTAAGCCAAACAAGACCAAAACAACAACAAATCTAACATACACAGATCAAGATATTCCTTTAAAAATGTTGAAAACACTTTGGTCTATATAGAACTATAGATACGTCACTTTTACCACAAAGTACCTGGGATGCATCAAAATCACAAGTCGCAACCAGGCACAGGGGCGGTGAGGTGCCGTAAAGCTACTCAATGCTTTGGTTTCTTACACGCAGGGAACGTAATGTATCGGTTCCTCGCTCCCAGCGGAGATGATGCATTGGTTCCTTAATGCTATGCAGGGGAGGTGATGTGTCAGTTCCTTACTGTGAGAAGAGGTGATGCATTGGTTTCTTACTGCGCGGGGAGAAGATGTGTTGTTACTCCAGACGTGCGGCCCCAGTTCCTTATTGAAGACTTGGTTCACAGGTGCGATGCATGGAAAATACAGACGTGCTGCAGTTGATGCAGTGAAACCGGCGCTGTGTCAATTCTTCCTGCCGCCAACAGGTGATGCGTTGATTCCTTCAGCCACAAAGCAGATCCTACGTCTGAGTCACAATGGGGGTCTTGGACGTTGTAAATGTGTTGCTCTGGATTCGAGCCAATGGCAGTTCTTCCTGCCGTAAACAGGTGCTGCGTCAATGCTTTTGGCTGCACCATAGCGATGCGTTGGCTTTTCAACCTCACGGCAAGCTTTCAGCAGAAATAACGAAGCTGAAGGGGAGATGCCTGTATTTTCAGTGGAGAAGTGTGGCTCAATGGTTAGAGCGGCAGACCCTGATGCAGAGGTCTGGCCCGGACCAGGGTTCAATTCCTGCCTCGGCGGGTCCTGGGCTCAATTTCCCCGGACCTGATAATTCTCGCCTCGGTGCCTATTCTAATCATGGGTCCAATCTGCAACTCTGGGAAATAGCTTGCTTAATCTCCACAAGGGCCCCAACAGCGCTAGGATGCCTGGCTTCACCTTGGGGGTGCCCAGGAGTGGGCACTTCACAGGGAAAGGCCAGGAAGGGTTCCACAGAGGTATGTGTACAACGCCTTGAGACCCCTTCGGGGGTGATTTGTGCGCTATATAAGCACTACGTTTACAAAACCACCTCCAAGGGCCCAGAACTGGAATTGGCACCTCTTGCCAGGTCAGAACTCCCAGCAGAGGTGCTCAAGGGGAGGGGCTACAGGTGAAGTCTTTGATAGCCTTGAGACTTCTTAACAGGAGGCAAATACACACAAGCAATTGGAAAATCGTCTCAAGCAGGATACAAAAGCAAAGACTAATATGTGTTCCCTCCAGGACCAAAGCAGCAACTGCAGGCCAACCCAGCAAAGCAACACAGCAAAGGGACAGTACTCCTCCTGGTAGCTTTCCAGCTCCTCCTCATGGTAGAGTCTCCTCTTGATCCACAAGTGTTCTCAAAGTCTGGGGTTACAAGTCCAACACTTATACCCCTTTAGACCTTTGAAGTAAGCATACTTCAAAGGATAGCATTTGTGGTGCACAGATCTTGCCTTGCCCAGACCTGGCTCCAGACATACTACAGGAGGGTGGAGAAAGAATTGTGAGAGGACAGACACAGTCCTATGCAGATGCCAGTGACAACTCCTCCCACCACTGTAGCCCAGGAAGGCCCATCAGCCTGGTTATGGGTCATCAGGATATGCAGAGCACACCTCTGCTTCCTATGTGTGTCTGTCTAGAGTGAATGCACAAGCAGCTCAACTGGCAAACTAAAGCAGACGTGGATTTCACAGGCAGGCAAAGGCACAGAATGGTAAAGAAAGAAAATGCCCACTTTCTAAAACAAGTCACCATTCTAGAGTGCCTGTTGTTGCTGATTGTTGGAGATGCAGGACTGGGGAAAGGGAACTGTTTATTCTCTATGCTGTATAGCTGGTCCCACTCTTAGTTGTGTTCTATCCAAAGGCTCCCAGACTCTTGTTTTAAATCAGGCCTCTTTAAACCAAAGAGGACCCAGTGTTTCGCTAATGTTCAACATTATCAGCTTTGGTGCAGAACTTCCCTGCTTTTCACTTCCCTGGATGCATAAACACAGTATTGTTTCTCTGTTCTCCCTGATACCAGCGCTCCCAAGCCAAAGTTTCACTTCAGTTTTTTAATCACACACAACTTATCAAAGCCCTTTTAGTTGCAAAAGCTCAGAATGTGAAACATCAACATGGCTTCAGATTTATGATCCAATTATAATGGCCCTCACTTTCCCTCCCCTGTACTACAGCTCAGCTCGAGGTCACCTGGTTGTTGTGCTGGTCTACGGCAAGCTAGTGCATGTAGCTTGTGTGAGTGGAAATTATTTACTGAACATTGATCATTTTAAGGAAGAGCATGCAGGTCAATGTTCCAATCAAATTCTACTTGCAAGTAAAAATGAAGATGAAGATAATGTGTTCCATTACTGATGGTGAGAAGGGATGCACAATACTAAGCATATGTCATTACCAAAAAACATATAGCAATGATCAATGCAAGCTGCAGGGTTGTCCACTCTCCAAAGTCTCACCAGCCACCTAAATGACCCGCTATTAAGACATACCATATAACTCAGTATCTCCTATTTAAAAAACAAGTACAAACTCAAAGAATTTCAATAATGTGTCATATCTAATTAAAAAAGAACAGACTTTATCAACATCATTAACAGACAAATGGACAGCCTAAGGCGCAACAACTTATATCACCTGCCCACAGATAATCAACTTTCAACCCTTCTTTTCTACTCTTTACACTTTTCTAGTTTACATTGTGTCTCAATTTAAAAAAAGAAAAGCTACATGAAAATAATCTGATGTATATCTTGGGATTATTCTCTCTCTTACCTTCCATTTGAATGTTACTCTCCTTGCATTCCATCCCCTGCCTGCTTAAGTGCAGCTGGATGTATGTACACTCTCACATGCCTGCTGCCTTACTGTCTACCACTATTTTACAAATCATAAATTCCCCCTGAGGAACCATTGCTGCAATATCTAACCTTTTTCTAACTACACATCCCACTCCCATAAATCAAAATTTCTCCTGCTGTGTAACTTCTCCTTGAGACCTAATCATTGCTAACCCCCACAACCCCCATTTACTTATCCCATTTTTTTTATTTGTATGATTTCACCCTAATAATTACACCTAACTTCTACAAACTTAATTCACTACTCGGAACCGTAGGACATGCTTTTGATTCCTAAAAGAGGAGAACTAACCCAATAACCAACAAATTTGTAACAATAAGTAATATAAATTGTATTAATTATACATTTGGGTTACAAAGTTGCATGCTGCCCACAATGAATCACTTCAACGTCTTGTCAGGGATAGTAAGAACTATATAAATGCAATTACAATGCAATACAATGCTCAGTGTGAAGATAACTAGCCTTATGGTGACCAGGCATCCCAGATTTGTCGAAACAGTCCCTGTTTTCCACCATGTGACCCTTCAGATTTCCGTACATTTGATACACGGCCAATATTCAACTATGGACAACTGAACCGAGAGGGTGGCAAGTTTTTATGATTCCCAGGTCGTAATGTGTAGCAGACCCTACCCAAAACAAAATTAGTGGCCAAAAATGATAGTGTGCAAAATTTGCATTAAGCTGCTTTTAGATTCTCATTGTCTGCGTTTTCAACGTTGGTGAGCGCAGTCGAATAAGTCAATCTGTGCCCCTTGGTCAGTGCAAAATGGTAGTCCTGTTGCTATGTTAGTAGAATTGCCCAGTTTTAGTTTTTTTAAATCTGGTCACCTTGACTGTCAGCTTTGTAGGATTGTCATGTTACTTAGAGCTGGCAAGAAATTGTGTGCAGGTTCTTTGGCTTTCATTTAACATACTAGTGGATTTTGGGAATTGTTGTCTTCATATGCTGCAGTTCAACTAATTGATTGGATCAGCATGTTAAATAACAATGGGCTGTAATAGGAATCCTAGGGCTAAAACATTTATTTGCATGGAGGCACTTATGTTAGGGCTTGGTGTTCAGCACTAGCATGGGCAATGTTTCATAGGCACTATTACAGGTCAAAGGAAAGGGTTTAGGAATTGGTGTAATAGAGAAAGAAGTCTTTGCTAAATGTAAATCTGCCACCAGGCAGGCCACTGAATCCTCCTTTAAGTTCACATATCACTTATTGCTTGTGAGACCCTTTGTGAAAAATTTTGTTTTTGAATAATGATAAAAGAATGAACTAGACAAGTACTCTTCATAAGAAGCTGGACAATTGCACTTCATTCCATAGCATCCATCTCCATAGGGAATGACATTACTGCAGCGCCCAGCATCCACCTCTACAAGAATTTCTATGACTTCCTGCCCTCTTCCTACTTTAGTTAACTACTTATGGAATGTTAACTAAAGTCACCCAGTCATCCCCAGTGAAAGACAGACAAGGATGAATCCTGTTTTGGTTTATTTGACCCATGGAGGACAACGGGCCAGAGCCTCTGAACCACTGAAAAATCTAATTAATGAACGGTGGTCGACAAGTCATTGGTGGGTCAAGCTGTAAACTGGATCTGATGAGGGGCTTGATGACAAAGGGTTGCTGAAGAAAGGGGTCCCATTGCACTCGTCGACTAAATGAAAAAAGATCAGAGTGGGAGAATACTGTGTCCAAGAAGTCCTCACTGTTGACGGGTTGCTTCTCGGTTTAGGTCTCAATTCAGCCCTCTATGTTTGGACTGAAAAATGTTCTGGAAGTCAGACATCCTACAGCTGGGCAAACCAGCAAGCTGAGGCTTGCCAGTGTTTAGACATCGAAGGCTGTGGCAAAAAGTTTCTAAGTGCCAGCTTTTGCAGTTTGGACAAAAGAAGTACACTCTAATACCAGCCAAGGGTTGAGGACCGGTGGGGCACCATTTGGGGGTTAAGGCTGACTCCAACAGAAACTAGGAGAAGGGTCCAGGGCAGTGGGGTATCTAGAGCTTTTGCTGCCCAGGGCGGTCCCTAAGTTTGCCGTCCGATGACAGCCAGTGCAGGTAAGAGCAGGGGCGGGAGTCAACAGATGACAATAATGTAAAATACATTTAAAAAAAAGAAAACCACTTACCTTGTTCTCACCGAATTTGCTCACAGGACGTGAAGTGCTGTCGTCCACCAAAAAGTGCTGCCCGGGGAGAACCGCCTCCCCCACCCCACTCTTGCGACAACACTGGTCCAGGGCAGGTCCAGTTGGTACTGGCCAAATGGGCAGTTACTGGAAAAAGCCTCTGGATGCTTGCCTTGTCACTTACACTCAAACAGGAGGTCAGCCAACTGGACTTTGGAGTCGCTTCTGGGGTCCTGAGTTTTGGGCGAGCAGGTCCAATCTTCTTTTAGGTTCTCCAGACAGCAGGGCAGTCCTTCTTCTCATTCTTCATGAGTTTTCTGAGGAGAGGTCTGTGTGGTCTACTTTTATTCCCAGTGACAGTCTGAGGGTGGAGGGCAAGCCTTTGTCCAACTCATAAACCAGTTCTAGTCAATTCCTCTGCCCCCACTAGATTTGGTGCCCACCTGCCTAGGGAGACAAAGGGGAGGCAGGCCTAGTTGTGAGCTCCATCTGCCTGTGACAATGTAGGCATCATTTGAAGTTCAGGAAGGGGCTGGGCACAGTCACCTAGGTTATCATGTCAAGAAAGGAGTCTCTCTTCCCACTTGCAGAGCGCTTTGTCCACTGTCTAGGAGCAATATACTTCTCACCACATGGGGGCCAGTGGGGATCAGATTACAGCTGGATATTGGCAGGAAAGCCGATTGGTTTTGGGTAGAAAAATGACAACTTTATAAAAGTGTAATTTCCAAGATAGTAATACAATATCCAGCTCACACATCAAGTTGGATTTACTATTACAATGAGTCCCTGAACCCTTTTACTAGCTACTCCAAAACTGAGTTTAGCCTTATTAAAGGTAATAGTGTAAACCAGTGTTAACCTATGGAAGAGCCAGTCTTTTTATCCACAGTGGAAAAGTGTTTCACTGTGAGGACATGTAACAGATACATTATACATGTCGCACTTCTCAAATATCATGCATCTTACCCTATGGGATTTTAAGGCCTATCATAGGACTGACTCATAAGTATTAAAAAGGAAGGCTTAGGGCTGGCAAAAGGTTTATTTTCGTAGGATGATGGTACATGCACACCTGTTTTAAGGACAAGGAAATTCTGGTGTTGTTCCAAATTAGACAGTGTAATGTGTGCAGATTGAGTATAGCTCACTGATCCACGAGCTACAGTAAAATGTATCGGAAGCGCCACCCCAGGGGTGGCGTCCCCTTATTGCACTGCTTTATATCCAATAAAAGGAGTGATCCAATTCAAATCATTCAAACAAGTTGGTTGCAAAATTCTATTTATTCTTCGTAATGAATTCTTTTTGATGAATATAATTTCATATTCAACCTAGGCTGCCGAAGGCTGGGGCTGAGCTCAGGTGTTTAATTTTCCCCTGATGAAGGGCCCCTAAAGAGCCCGAAATGCATTGGGACCAATAAATAAAAGTTCACTGTCTACTAACTATTGATGATGTACATTCTTGGAACTGTATTAGATATAAAGCGGTGCACTGAGGGGAAGCCATCTTTGGGTGCCGCTTACGACATAAAAGGTTTATTTTGCTAGGTCGAAATGGCAGTTTAAAACTGCAGACTCAGGCTGCAGTTGCAAGCCTGGAGAAATATTTTTATAGCGCTACTTTAGTGGGTGGCACAATGAGTGCTGCGGCCTACTATTAGCATTGAATTTACAGACCATGGGTGCCAATAATGCCATATTTTAGGAGCTTATAAGTAAATTAAATATGCCAATTTGAATAGGTTTCAAAAGGAGAGTGGCAGCATTTTACAGTTGGTTAGCAGGGATAAAGTGTGCAAATACCTATGGCCAACAAAAAACGGGTTCAGTAAAAGAAGGCAACAAAATCCAAGCTGAACCTATGAAATTGCAAATTTCCAACAGATAACATGTTACTGAATCACTAAATGTTTAAGAAAATCATAATAAATCACCCTTTGGAAGCGGTGTATTTGTAGGCTACCTTCCAAATAGCGATTCCTTATGGCATATATTCATGTTTTGCAATTGAATGAATGAAGGAACATTTATAAAGCTCGTGGTTACCCAGGGGCATCCCAGCGCTATGAAACCCAATCACAAAACATTCAAATTTTACCGACCCCCCCCAAAGGAGGTGGTAGCCTATATACAAATGAGATGGGACCCTTCCCATTTGTGAATTGTTCCAAGACATTTTATGAGTAGGCAGTGGTCAGTGGGACCACTGCCTACTCTTAAAATAGTTTTACAAACTTCCCTTTTTTAAAACATATTCCATTTTCCTTCAAAGAAGATGGGCAGCATTTTTATTTAAAAGCAATCACAGACATGGGTGTCTTATGACTCAAGCAGGCTACAATCCCTGTTATGGCAGCGAATCATATAATATTCACGAGGCAGGTCGATTGGCAACCCACAACGATTCGGTATTTTATTAATTGAAATACCAATACATAGGTCAGTTCACAAAAAAACATTTGATTCTCAAAAATACTGTGCACAACTTGCAACCACTTTTTGCAAATCCTTTTTTAGAGCATCTGACCCCTGAATTCCTGCAGTTGTATCTGCCTCACTTCTGTAACTACCTCTTTCTGACAACATAGTATAGAAGTTGAATTAAGATTATTTTTATTTACTTTTCATGTGCTTTTCATTCACTTGTATTTCAATACATTCGCGGATGGAAGTTTCACACGTGTGGAGTTGAGTTATCCAGCCGAGTGTTGCATTTTCGTAGCAGAGTCTGCGTTACTGCGTATGTTGAATCAGTGCATGCACGGTGTACATTTTGGAATGAACAGAATGCTTCTGCTATCAGATGTACACATGCATAGTGTGCAAGTGTGCGCAAGTCATTCAAAATCAGGCTTTATGTATCTTAGTATGTGGCCACTGACAGACATATTCGTATGTCAGGTCAGGACATAGGGGAAGGGAACAGTTCAACTTTAGTTACACATTTGAATGGTAAATAAAATGCTTTAGTTGTACTTGCAACATATAAGTCATGTTTGTTTCATTTAATTTGTCTCTTAAGTAATTTAGGCACAAACGTATAAATGCTTTTTCTACTTTGATAATAATTATTTTTCACATTTAATCAAAGTTTCAATTTCAATCATGTTTATATAAGGACTGGAATATTTCCAAGTACAATAAGCAGGTTAGGTTTCAAACAAGGGCAATGCGTCTTACAGTGTTTCAGAGATACATGGAGGTGCTTTGGAATGCATGTTTATAGAAGAGTCATACAAATTGTCATGAGTAGCTCCAGGAATTTACTCCCCATAGCTTCCCAGAATAATATCACTCTAGCCTCTTTACGGCGAGATATGAACATCAAATAACGTTCCTAAAAACGCCTTGTGTGGCAGTCTCTCGCTCCCTTTCCTGTTTATGGCTGAACTTCACACCCACATTTGCAAGATAATATTGATTTTGGTAAAAGCAATCAAAACAGCAAACACACTTCCCTTTTATACCGTGGGCTCGTCTCCCCAACAAACCTATGATATCCTGGTAAATGAGCAGGCACAGGCCTAAATTGTTACTTTGTGAAATGCAGGGGGAGGGAGTGGGATAAATGCTTTCTGTTTGGTTTTGTGGTCTTGGACAGGAGGTGAAATGTTCACTCGCTGGTCTACAGAGAGGAGTAAACAGTGAACCCAGCTTGTATATTTGGTCAGGGAACTTGCTCGGTTTGAGCAACGTTTACTTTCGAGTGATCTCACTATGTATTTTTCCTCCTGGTCTTACTGAATACTTTCCTAGTCTGGCCATTCAAAGAATCTCATTCTTTTTTTATATTTCCAGTGTTTACACCTGTGAGTTTCACATCAGTTGAAGAAAGTGTCTGGGTTTGTAGAATTTCACCCACATTCGCTCAATGCTTAAACCACTGGTGAAAGTATTATCTGGAAATGGTGAGTGTGTTTTTCATGCTCAGAGTTCTTAATAAGACCATCACACGTTGTGCTGTTCAGTATAATAGAAAAGTGAAAATACATTCATAAATATTAGGAAAAGTAAGAAAAGTGAATAGACACAGAATTAAAAGTCATAGTGATCATTCCGCTCAGAATCCAACCTAACTTTGACATGGAATAGTACATCTTTTGACTTGATTGGAGGATTGACGGAAAACGTGAGTATGTCACCCAACCTACATGTAAACTTTTTAAACTTTTATAGATACCAACATGCAATTAGAACTTCTTAAAGTCGGTTACTATTTTTTGGAGCTATGATATGGTTAACCCATATTTTTCTTTTGTATTTTTAACAGTATCTTAAGAGTTTGTTTCTCCAATGTTAATAAGCTTTTTACACTCGAAGACAGTAATCTAAATTACTAAAAACCACACTTGAAGAAGTGCATGACCCATAGCGTCCTCAAGAACACGTTCTACAGCCAATCTCACAGCCTATATCCAGGGGCTCATAACTCACTTATCCTCCTAGAAGGGTTGTGGTGTTGCTTCTGTTTCATATCAAATTTCAGTGAACCTTGATAACAAAAAGCACATACATTTTCGACTCCAAGAGAACGATGAAATATGCACCTCCGACACCTTGGGTCTTCTTTTTGGGGTATAGTTGGTATTAATCTGCATCACATTTTACTTTGCCAAGAAGAGCTCGCTGTTGCAAATTGCAAAAAGTAAGTCAAAGTCTAGGAACCAAGACCAAACAGTGAACCATAAGCAGACCTGGTTAAAAAATGTATACAAAACCCTGTCTGCCCCCAACACACACACTGCACTGTGTAAGGTGGGTTGGAGCCTAAGGTGTTCTCCCAAGAAAAAAAAAGTTTGAAACAATTGAATGCCATTATTTCAAACACATTAACTAGAAAGACAAAGGTTTAATGGGCAGTTCTGGAAGAGGAAATAATTGAATTTTCCATAACTTCAAAGTGTGCGATGGTACCAAGGATCGGAATTTCTCCATAGCAGCAAATCCTGCAAATGCCCTTGCGAAACCTGTTGGCCTGACACAAAATACTGGCAGCTTGATTCACAAAAAAGGAATTCATAAATCTCCATCTGCAGCATTACTCCCTTGCATGAGTGAAAATTTTCGAATTTAGAGAATGCACAAATATTTCCCATGGTACTATGGGCAATTGCAACAGTCACCTGTTACCAGGACCACTCCTGGAATATTTTTGGGAATTTGCCGATTAGGATGGCGGGAGGACGTAATACCCTATAGGAAAAAGGGCCAACCGACTAGCCGTCAGCAGTCCTGCCAGGGGGACTATAACGCAAGCTCTTGCAAGGCGGTCGCACCACCGAACAGGTGTATCCCAGGCACCAGCGGTGCACTTTCTTTGCATGCACAGAATAGATTATCACAGGCACCGTTTAGAGCGGGGACACACCTGTGGTGTACCCATGGGCTCTATAAATGGCTTAACTAAACTAAACTAAACCAGCAGTGCCTGTTGTTTGCATGCACAGAACAGGTGTATCACAGGCACCAGCGGTGCACGTTCTTTGCATGCACAGAATAGGTGTATCACAGGCACCAGCGGTGGACATTGTTTGCATGCACAGAATTAGTGTATCATAGGCACCAGCGGTGCTAGATGTTTTCATGCACAGAATAAGGGTATCACAGGCGCCTGGGATCCACGTTCTTTGCATGCACAGAATAGATTATCACAGGCACCAGCAGTGCACGTTGTTTGCATGCACAGAACAGGTGTATCATAGGCACAAGCGGTGTACGTTCTTTGCATGGACAGAATAGGTGTATCACAGGCACCAGCTGTGCTAGATGTTTTCATGCACAGAATAAGGGTATCACAGGTGCCAGCGATGCACGTTGTTTGCATGCACAGAATGAGTGTATCACAGGCATCATTGATGCACATTGATTGAATGCACAGAATTGGTGTATCACAGGCACCAGCAGTGCATGTTGTTTGCATGCACAGTATTGGTGTATCGCAGGCACCAGCGGTGCACATTGTTCGTATGTACAGAATAAGCGTATCACTGGCACCAGCCATGCACATTGGTCGCATTCACAGAGCAGGTTTATCACAGGTACCAGCATTGCACGTTGTTTGCATAAAATAGGTGTGTTATAGGCATGAGAAGTGCATGTTATTTGCATATACAGCATATGTATATCACAGGTACCAGCACTGCACGTTGTTTGCATACAATAGGTGCATGAAAGGTACCAGCATTGCACGCTGTTTGCATACAATAGGTGCATCAAAGGTACCAACACTGCACGCTGTTTGCATACAATAGGTTTATCACAGGTACCAGCATTGCACGTTGTTTGCATAAAATAGGTGTGTTATAGGCATGAGAAGTGCATGCTGTTTGCATATACAGCATATGTGTATCACAAGTACCAGCACTGCACGTTGTTTGCATACAATAGGTGCATGAAAGGTACCAGCAATGCAATCTGTTTGCATACAATAGGTGCATCAAAGGTACCAACACTGCACGTTGTTTGCATAGAATATGTACATCACAGGTACAAGCACTACACGTTGTTTGCATACAATAAGTGTATCAGAGGTACCAGCATTTCACGTTGTTGCATGCAAGCAGTGCATCACAGGTACCACCACTGCACATTGTTTGCACACAATAGGTGTATCACAGGTACCAGCATTGCACGCTGTTTGTATACAATAGGTGCATAACAGGTACCAGCATTGAAGGCTGTTTGCATACAATAGGTGCATCAGAGGTATCAGCATTGCACGCGGTTTGCATACAATAGGTGTGTCACAGGTACCAGCATTCCACTCTTTTTGCATACAATAGGTATATCAGAGGTACCAGCATTGAACGCTGTTTGCATTCAATAGGTGTATCCTAGGTACCAGCACTACATGTTGTTTGATTACAATAGGTGTATCTGAGGTACTAGCATTTCATAATGTTTGCATACAATAGGTGTATCAGAGGTACCAGCATTTCACAATGTTTGCATACAATAGGTGCATCACAGGTACCAGCATTGCAAGCTGTTTGCCTACAATAGGTATATCAGAGGTACCAGCATTGAAAGCCGTTTGCATACAATAGGTATATCAGAGGTACCAGCATTGAACGCCGTTTGCATACAAAAGGTATATCAGAGGTACCAGCATTGCACGCTATCTGCATACAATAGGTATATCAGAGGTACCAGCTTTGAACGCTGTTTGCATACAATAGGTATATCAGAGGTACCAGCACTTCACGTTGTTTGCATACAATAGGTGTATCAGAGGTACCAGCATTTCATGTTATTTGCATGCAATAGGTGTATCAGAGGTACCAGCATTTCACGTTGTTTGCATACAATCGGTGCATCACAGGTATCAGCATTGCACGCTGGTTGCAACAATAGGTGTGTAACAGGTACCAGCATTGCATGTTGTTTGCATACAATAGGTGCATCACAGGTACCAGCATTGCACGTTGTTGGCATACAATAGGTGCATCACAGATACAAGAAGTGCATGCTGTTTGCACACAATAGGTGCATCCCAGGTACCAGCATTGCCCCTTTTTTGCATACAATAGGTGTATAAGAGGTAATAGCATATCACGTTGTTTCCATACAATAGGTGTATCACAGGTACCAGCATTTCACGTTGTTTGCATACAATAGGTGCATCATAGGTCCCAGCATTGCACGCTGTTTGCATACAATAGGTGCATCAAAGGTACCAGCATTACACGCTGTTTGCATACAATATGTGTATCACAGATACCAGCATTGCACATTGTTTGCATACAATAGGTGCATCACAGGTATCAGCATTGCACGCTGTTTGCATACAATAGGTGCATCACAGATACCAGCATTGCACGCTGTTTGCACACAATAGGTGCATCCCAGGTACTAGCACTGCACGTTGTTTGCATACAATAGGTGCATCCCAGGTACCAGCATTGCACGTTTTTTGCATATACAGAATAGGTGTTTCGCAGATAGGATCAGTGCACGCTGTTTGCATACATGAAATAGGTATATTGTATGTACCAACAGTGCACGTTATTTGCATGCGTAAAACAGGTACATCTCAGGCACCAGCAGTGCATGCATTGCTCAAATACTGCAACTCAGGCAGATTTCCAGTTTCACGCCCAACACGTATTGCAGAGTCAGAAGCAGGGCAAGCTTCACCAACACAAAGAAAAGAAGCAACACAGGCGGCATATACACACAATGAACTGGCAGCAGCTGTGTAGCCAACTCCCTACACTCACAAAGAGCATAGATGGCAGAGGCATCAAACATGCAAGACAGGTACAGCAAGGGCAGTGGCACAGCAGACCACAGCTCTCCATGCCTATGGGGAAGCAGAGGGGAGATGGGGAGATGGAGGGACAGTGAGAGACAGAGGAGAGAAAGGAACTTTCTGGAGGCAGGGCTAGGGCGAATCACAGAACTCCACACTCTGCACAGCCTGGTAGGCCTCAAACACTCTACAAGGACCCTGCGCTCGCAGCTGCGGGGCCTGGAAACAGAAGGCGTCTGAAATAGGAAGATGCTCTCTACGCAAATGAAGGCCATTGAGTCGCGACCAACCACAACCCAAAAATCCAGCATCAACTGAACCATAACAGAACAATCAAAAAGCAGACACCCGGGTGCCATGGAGACCCATCAACAACGGTGGCCAGGTTTACCTCGCCCAGGAGCCAGTCTCACCTGCTCATCTTCCCTCAGTGCCAAGCAACACTGCGGCCGGGAATGAAATGGAAGTGCTGTAGGGATTGGCAGGACGCTCCTAATTCATGTAAGCTGGGCCATTACCAGCACTGTCAGTCATATGCTCAGAGAAAATTGGTGCACACGTGCTGCAGTGCTTGTGCGTGGCCACAATATATATAAGACCACCCTGCCTCTGACCTCCACCCAAGTCTGGGTCCCTAAACACTGGCACCTCTGTGACAGGGCCCAGTGCAAACCCTGGCTGATGCAACCCCTGGTAGCAGCCGGCTGGGAGTGATAGCTAACAGTGCAGGCCCCCTTGCACCCCATGCCCAGGGATTTACCCCTTACTCCAGATGGCAATCCAGGCCGGCACTGCCATGGTTAGGCACCTAGCAGACAGCGCCCTGATCTCCACCACGTGATGACCCCCATTAAAGGCCGCCATTACTAACTGGTAAACCTCAGTACAGAGGGTTCTTCGACTCCTCCCCTTTATAATATTAGAGTTCTCGTGCAGTGTGAACCGCAACAAGGTATGCCAGCCAGGTGCTGGTAGCGAGCAAGAGCCCTAGGGGAAGGAAGTACCTCCAGATAGATCCCTCTTTGCGCTTAACACATACCATAAGGTTCACTGCTATATAATGGAATAGCTACTGATGTGAAATATGTCAGAGACAATTAAGATGGATTTAGGGCCCGATTTACAGTTTGGCCGGCGGGTACCATGACATGACGCACTGGTAATAAGGTGAGCGGGATATCTGTCATGTTTGTGACTGAGGCCCCCGGGGGACGTTTCAAAGCATGGGCAAAGTGGACTCTGGCCCAGGGCCCCAGCCTTTCAGGGGGCCATGGGTACAGCCACCTCTGTTCTGCAAAAGATACTGCCCTGATTACCTTGAATAATTCTTAAACAGATTGTTTCAAATACTGTTTTCCTTTACCTTATTTTTAATGTGGGTGATGTGTGAGAATCTATTACAGACAGTTCGCAGATAAATGGTGCGTTTCTTTCATCTTTTGGATCAAATCAGGACCTCACATATTCATATGTCACAGATATTATTTGCAGTAATATAAGTGTGCTGCTGCTGTATTACAATACTGAAAACACACATAACTATCCCTGAATATTAGATGCAAACCCATATAGAATTTGGACCAGTGCGCCTGCGCACTGCCAGTTACTTGGCCAATGTGGGCATGAAAGAGCTGAAATTGGATCATAAATTCAAAGCTGTTTTGAACAGAGGCCCCGAAAATGGGTTTAGCCCGGGCCCCCCCCCCCCCAAATCCTTCAGATGTCCTTTGCCAAACTCTAAATCAGGTTCATGGTCGTCTCATTTTTTAAGCGATGCCAGCGATTATGAATCTTTTACATACGTGTTATTTGAAAATATTCTGAGCCTGGTCAATAGATAGTAACCCTCACTGCAAAGAACTGTAGGTTGTCTAAGAACCGCGACCCCTAACATTCTGCTCACTGCCTGCCCTTCAATGCTGGCCTATGGATCTGCTACAATATCACTTCTCAGGACAACTTTAGACGTCTCTGACGCTCACCGGCCAATGTAGTAAGCAATTATAAACACAAGCAACAAGTGCAGTGCACAAAATAACACTTGCATTCGATTAACCCCTGAGAAGCACTCACTTTTCTTAAATCTAACAATCAGAAATTGATATTGAACGTTCATAGATTAGAATATAAAAGCCATCTTCAAGCGCTGGGCCTTAGTAGGAAGAAGGCATTGGTACGTTGTGACTATGGATAAAGGAACAAGCTGCCCTTAATGTTGAGTGTACAGATTTCCAGCCATGTGAAAATGAATGCTCCCTGAAAGTGCAAGCGATACACACACCTACCTGTACACTGTTGTGACAAGTTGTACATGCTCTATTCTCTTTTCACCTGTCCCAGGACTCCCAGCTTTCTTAATGTCACAATAATAATAATAGGAACTTTTTGTTTAGCACTTGCTACCGCATTTTTAGTCATTATGTAGCACTATACAGAACTGAAGTTATTTTAATCAATCTCCCCTGTCTACAAATGATAAACATCAGAAGGATGAAAGGTTGAGCCAAGCCTCTAGGGGATCGGGTGTTTCACATCAGGCTGCACACGGATTTCAACACAAAGCGTTTAGCTGAATAGGTCACATGCATTTGCTGTGATGAGAAGGCACCTGTATGCAGCCATATAGGTCGTATGGAACTAGACGGCACCGTACGGCCCCAAGAAACGTGAGTCTCAGCCAATTGAAAGCAGAGTGGGAGCAAACTATATAATGGCTTCTGGCGTCATAATAATCCAAGCTCCAGCTCTAAGGTTACCTTATAGCCATCAAAAGAGGTCACTGATCGTGGGCATCAACAGCAGAAATCCGCGTCTAAGATAAAAGTCGCTTGGTTGAATCCTTCACGGGCAGCTCAGTTTCTCATCTTTCTGAGGCCGATACAATTAGTACCACTGAGATGGGTAAATCAACACCTGGTTCGTACAGTACATCACGTCAATGCGGTGATCATTTCTACCCGTGGCACTTTGAATAAGATCGACATCAGATAATAATTAATAAAGAACTCACGCGAAAAGAGAATTAAAAACACTGACCTGAAAATGCAAACACCACACCTGAAGTAGTATGAGGGAACTCCCCTTTCAAAGAGCCGCAACCCGTGCAGTGAGGGAGAGTCTCCCTCAGTTTGCTTCAGTCATACTTCAGTCACATCACTAATGCAGAGAGGCGAGCACAGGGTGTCACTCAGCAGCGCAGCCGGGACGCTTTCCAGCTGCCTTAAGAATGAAAGCACAACACTCACCACAAGCGTGCAGCCGAGGAGCCGGTTCATTGTGGTCTGAAGGGAAACCTCTGGAGCTGGGAGCACAGGCACTACTCGCTGCTGGCAGGCTTCGAACGTCCCCCCAAATTACAGAGGGCAGGTTATATATAGCCCCGGAGCTGGGAGGCTTGGCTCGCTTTTACTCACTCTTTCCCCTTTCGTGATGAAACCTTTCAGGAACCTGTCAATGTGACGCGTCGAACCCTTTCAGGGCTGGAGCCGGCAGGCGCGCGCGCGTGGAGTCGGGCACGCACAGGGCCTCGAGGGAACAGCGCCAGCGCCTGGCATGCATGGCTCTGCACTGCTCTGTCTAGCGCCGGCACCCCCCTGGAAATGGGCATCGAGAACTGTCTGGTAACGGAAAGAAGCGCGCGCTTTACGGAAAGAGCATCCGTTGAAAACAGGTTAATTTCCCAGCTGTATCCCACGCACCCTGAAAAGAACAGCCAGTTAAAAAAAACGCGCACCCGACAGCAACGACTCTAAAGTTACTGACTGAAAAACCTCGTACAATATATTCATCACAGGAAGCGCCTTCAAATGACAGCAACACCCCTCGAACCCCTTGGAAACATCCCCGGGCACCCTGCCCTATTCTATAAATGGAGAACAAACCTTGGTAAAAGTGGAAAAGAGTTAGTAAATCGCGTGAGAAAAAGGAACAGGAAACAACCGTGTAAAAACGCATACATTATTCCTTTCATGGTTGAGATGCTACTGCACATTGCTTATGTATAGCATAGAGTTGTGTTGTGATTAAAGTACATTTCTCACCCAGTGTTTTTCAAGAAACTGCGGTTCAGCATTAAAATAACTGCCAATGTTACCTTTTTCTTTCAATACACTGCCATCCCTGTGATTTTTTCGTCTTTTGCCAATGAAATGACTGAAAATGCTTATGAAATATTTTTATGAAATATTTTTCCACCTTCTGATGAAATGTTCGCAATATGATCTATTGTGAAGCTTTTTTACTCCTACAATAGAAGTCTGATATGAAATGGTTACTAGGTGCACTTATGCCATGATTTTTAATAACTGGGGATTAATAATGAATAAACTAAAAAAAACACTTTTCTTTTTCTTAAAAGAAAAGCTGGGCGGACATTCTCTTATTTTGTCCACTATTTGTCTGCTTGAGTCCTAAATCTCTGCCCCACTCTCCCTTCCACAGACTGCTTACCCTTGCTCCCCTGAGAGTCAAGTAGGAGGGTTGTCATTGACCCAGTTTGCAGTTGCAAAGTAGGACAGAGCCCAGGACACCAGAGGTAAAAGATCCAAACCGACATGGCTGTGGCGGAGCAGGCCTTACTCCCTCCCCCATTCCCCCCCAAACCGGGTCCGATCCTAGGTGTTTAATTAATCCAGGTTCGCAGGGATATTATGCATCAGTGTTGTGTATATCTACGATGTGAGGTGTTGTGAAACTTCTGGTTCCATATTCTATTCTCTGTGGGGGTTCATTCTTCTACAACTCCATTATGCACCGCCAATGCATGTTGAAGTGTCAACTAGTGAAAAACATCCCTACCTGTCAAATTAGATTCAGTCCGCCACTGTTCAAAGCTCGTCAGCCCTTCTGCTCCCTATTTATCATTCAACATAGAAATGCCAGTCAAGTCTCAGTTGATGTCAATTTTTGCAATTCTGTGTAGTCATTGCTACACCATAGAGAAGTAAATCTGGTCACAATGTCTCTCCACCCCAGCGTGGCAGCAGCATGGAGCATACTGTAATCACTGCTTCAGCATGTGCTGTTAAATGCACAGACTGCCTGCTGATGTACAGAAATGCTAGATATCTCACCTTCCCCAGGGGATGCATTATACTTTCCTTATTGATGTTTAAATAGCCAGCCATGAACTATCGCCAGCTGGGATGCTCACAATGTGCCTGTAAATCTGACAAGGTGACACCAACAACACACTCACCGCTACAAAGGCTTCCCAATACTATTCTTGGGGGGCTGTCATACCACAACAAAGTGTTCTCAATGGTCTTAAAGAACTCTCTTCCGACCAAACTACAAAGGCATCCTGACCACTGTCTTTTAAGAAGGAATGAAGATATCCCAGAAAGAGCTGACTGTCTCTGACATTCCTACTTTCAATAATGTCAGAGTTTAATTTTTTGTCATTTATTGATTAACGGTATGCACGCCTCTTGTCTCTTTTTGCCCTTTCTCTACAACCCCAGTTTCTTTCTACCATCTCTCTGTCCCTCCCCTTCTCCATTTTGATTCTTTGTCCTGAGCCACACGCCTTCCATCCTTCTGTTCACCCCTCTTCCTTTTCATCCCACTCGTGTTTGCTAAATTGAAATTGTACTTTGTAAAGATATTGTGCAAATGGAACTACAGCTGTCTGTAAGGTGGTTAAATAACTTATGGTGCAGTGGCGCCATAGAAAAATACCCCAAAAAATAAAGGAATAAACATATTCTTTTGGGGTTATGCTATGTTATGTTAGGTTATGTTCTGTTGTGCAGATTTGTATGGCACAGCTCATCACCCGTGTTGATTTCCAGGTGCCCGAGTAGGAGCAAAGTCTTGAGGTGCTCCTAGTTGAACATCCAGGCCTTCAGTTTCTCGCAGAGGTTGAAGAGGGGAGTGATGGTCGTTATATGCAGAGGGAGCTGGTACCAGTTTTGGCTGGGATGAAGGAGTAAGCACAACCTCCTGTCTTGCTTCTGCGGATGCTAGGGATTTCTGCAAGGATGGTTGGTAGAGTTGGAGTAGGTCTTTGAGGTAGGCTGGTACTGCATTATTGAAGGCTTTGTAGGCGTGGATGAGAAACTTGAAATTAAAACTTTTCTGGATAGGTAGCCAGTGCAGTTTCGCGAGGTAGGGCGTGATGTGTGTGCTTCTGGGGATGTCTAGGATGAGTCTGGTGGTGGTGTTTTGGATGGTTTAAAGTCTTTGAGTGAGTTGACTGGAGATGTCGAAGTATAATGCGTTGCTGTAGTTGAGTCTGCAGGTCATGAGGGCCTGGATGACCACACGTCTAGTGTATGTGGAGAGTCGCTTGAATATTATGAGAAATATAATGAGGGTGTGCCAGCATGATGAGATCATGGCATTGACTTGTTTGTTTGTTCATCGAGAGCTTGTCATCAAGGCCGATGCTGAGGTTTTTGAATGATCATTGGGGGTGGGCGTAGGACCTAGGTCTGGTGGCCACCCGGAGGAATCCCAGTGGGGAGTTCTTATTTCTGAAGTTCAGGACCTTTGTTGTATTTGCAGCCAGTTTGCTACATTGGACATGCAGGTGGTGAATAGTGGTGTTGTTCATGTTGCCGAGGTACCCTGTACAGTAGGGTATGAAGCTTGCACTGAAATTTTAGCTGTGTAAGAATATTATAGAGCTATGCTCCCTTCATCAATAATAAAGGCAGAGGGCTCCAGTGTTGGACACCTTGTCCAAAGCCCTTCAGAACTACAGACAAGTTATATTCATGAACTAACCTTTCATATCATATAGAGTGTAAATCCCATCGTTTCTATTCTAATGGGATCCTTAAAGTATAGTTGATGGCACCACTTAGTCAGGGGAGAAAACAGCAATTTAGACCAGTTGGCAATAAATCCCAAGCATTTCCCAAATACCTGTAACATGTTGAGTACTCTAGTAACAGACATTTCTAAACCAGGGACATACAGAAATATATAATCTGCCAATAACAAACTTATCTTGGTCTAGGAGGGATCCTATCTCAGACCTCTGCTAAGGGGGTCTTTCCCTTTCCAACCTGCCAACGCCTGCATCAGCTAAATTAATTATCTGGGCTGATTTTAATTGAAGTTCTATTTTGAGTTTCCCTCCCGAGAGTTAGTATCAGTGTCACCAAACAAAGGTCTTTGGGTAGCTTCCCCCTTTCTTACATTAAATAAGTAAAGGATGTGGTCAGATACCCTGTTCACCAAAGGTTAAAAAATTTAATTTGGGTTCAGTTAAAACCTGCTGATTATCTGGTTTGTAGTTGGCGAATTGTCTCTTTCTCCTTCTCCACTGCTCTCTTTTTAGCAATTCACTATTGGATCCTGAATGTCCAGAAAGCCTGAGTTTGTCAAGCAATTATTACCATTTTATTTCATATAGGCAATATCTGGAGGCATAAACGGAGTAGAAAAAGGTAGCAAAAGTCTGGGCGATGTGCATAGCCCGTAAAGCTATGTGGCACGCAGGCCCTGCATTGATCTGCTCCTGAGTCACCCCCTACCACCCCCCAAGAAATCTACGCTCTAGTACCACCTTCCTGGCAGTAATTCGGACAATTAAAGGAGCTAGATGGGGGTGGGGGGGGCGTTCGTTCTCATGAATGCCGCCTCCTGCTGGAACTCCATGCCCCTTACCCTACGTAGCGAACCAGACCTACTTAAGTTTCGCAAACTTTTGAAAACCTTCCTCTTCCACTAACTGCACAGTCTGATGGTTGTCTCCTCCCACCCGTCCTAAGCGCTACAAGGCCTCAGGGTAGAAGTGCGCTCTATAAAAACCCCATTTAATTTCATTTCATTTCATTAATTTAATTTCATTCTGTGCTAAGTCTTTATTACTAGGGCTGGGCGTAGTTCATGAAGTAGCGATACGCGTAGCTACGTGAAGTGCACTTCGCAAGCTGTGAGACGAACTGTGTAGTACCCTGTTCACACTGCAAGATGCCGTTTTCAATGATTGCACAGTGTGGACAAACATCCGGCACTGTGCAATCATTGAAAATGTCATCATGCACAGTGCGAGCTGTAGTTTTCTGCCGCTCGAGTAGATGTTTTCTCGAGCAGCAGCTTTCTCAACGCGGACTCGTAATTTCTCATCGCGAGCGGTCACGAGCATACACAACCACTCGAAATGAGACACCATAGCCTCCCACATTGAGAATCTCTCTGGGAGGTTTATTTTCCACGCTCGCGGTCGGCAACTTGATGTTGGCGATCGCGAACGAGCGAAAAGGCTTGCCGGGATGTCATTTTGTTTGCTCGCGGTCGCCAACTTGACACTGAGGACCGCAAGCAAGCAAAAAATGACCACTGCACTACGCTACGCGTGCTTGCACTGTGCTACATGCAGTTTGCGTAGTGCAGAGTAGCGCAAACTTCGCAAACTAAGCCAAGGGTTATTTATTACCTTGATATCTCTCATCGGTATCACCCCAAATGCTATTTATCCATCTATCTTACTCATCACATCTGCTAAGACAACTATGTTCATATTGTTAAACTACTTTTACATGAAAGGCTACTTGATTCCTCTGTTTGTGAGGAGAAACTCATTCTGTGTTTTGTTGAGTTTCATATAGAGTGCAGATATCTAAGCTTCAATAACATCCAGGCAGGATCTGAGTTTAAAAATATTGTTAGCCACCAACAGTGTAAGGTGTAGTTGGAAGTTGTCAGTAATTTGGTGGATAGCAATTTGTTCTTGTTCAACAGTGCTCCAAGTAAGCATGGGCGGAAAATCCGTTACGCTCGCGGATTTTGCGGATTTTCGGGAAATCCGCAATCCGCGAGATTTGCGAATTTCCCGCAAAATCCGCAAATCCGCGAGCAGCGGATTTTGCTCGCACTGTTCGCGTGAGTTCGCGCCCCGCGAATAAGTGCAAAATTGCAGAAATACGATCTTAGCAAAACTGAAAGTAACTACTTACCAGGTTCAAAAGTTCAGGCACATCATTAGTAGCCATTTCCTGTAGTGCTTCCTGAGGGGCCCCTCCAGAGTTCAGTTGCCAGTTGAAACTATTATGTGACCCTGCTCTGAACCTCAGAATAGTTACACATATGCCACAAAGGTCCTGAATTACAGCTAAGGGAGACAAGCAGGAGCCAGGCTGGAAGTTAAAATCCATTAATCAGCCCCTAATTCATTATTGTCAGTTGGGGCAGGGCAGGTGTTGTAACTAATTTTGCAACAATGAAAGCACTTAGCAAGTGCAAAAGATCACTAATCAGGGCACACTAAGGAAGCAGGTGCCAGCTAAAAAAATATTCTGTGACACATTAATCAGCCCCAAATTAATTCAGGTCACTTGAGGCAGGGAAGGTGTGCTTTGCTTTGCCGAAAATAATGTACACTGGACAACCAGAGGGTGTGGTGATGAAACAGAGGGTGGCATGGGTGGGCCAGAGGGTGGCATGAGTAGTCAGAGAGTGGCAGTGGTGACAGAGAGTGGCAGTGATGAAGAAGAGTGTCCCAAACAGGCTGGACACGTAGAAACAACAAGTTCGCAAAACTTGCGACCCGACAGGTAAGTTCGCAAATTGCGAAATTGTAAAAACCCTCGCGAACTGGCAGAAACACGGGCGAACACAAAAAAAAAAAAATCCGCAAATTCGCGGGAATTCGCGGATTTTGCGGATTGCGAATCCGCAAATCCGCAAAATTCGCGGATTGCCAATCCGCAAAATCCGCTCATGCTTAGCTCCAAGCAAACCACTTTTACACACTGGTGGTTATCCCCCTGTACAAAAAGAAACCTTCAAGAATGGAAAGATTCAAGTAAGCTATGATTTTCAATGGTAGCCACATCTTCTGAAATAACAAGTAGCACCAACGGACAGGGATCACCAATATTAGGACAGTGATTGGTAGAATGGCACATACTACCTGGATGAAGGTGGGGGAGCCAGGGCCCGTATTGCATACACTTCCTGTTGGGTACTATGGGCTTGGACACCCACTTTCTGCACCTCCAGGGCACTTTTGTATACAGAAGGAGTAGCAGACACTTGCACATTCCCTTCAGTAATACAGATAGTGCAGCCAGAGCTCTGTCGTTAATTTATTCTGCAGTGGCATTCACTCATTTGCATGGGGTCATGGCCTCATGTAAATGAGGGTTACACTTTTTGTCTGCTCCAGAGCCGTACTATGTGCAGAGGCACAGAGGCAAAGACATGGTGGACAGTCAGTGTGCCCCTTGAAGGCATCCCTCAGGAGGGGGCGAGAGTTCACCATTGCTTCCCCCAGACATCCCCCGGCAGTGAGTGACTGCACCCCCCTTGAAAGTGAACATTGGGTGCTGCCTGCACTGAGAAAGACGACCGGCTGCTTCAAACAGCCAGTCTGCCTTTACCTAACATACTGCCCCAGGACAGTGTGAGTTTGTGGTTGTCTTAAGAGTGGCACCTTACCAGTAATTGGTCGCTCTCTCCATGTTTGCAGCTGCCGTACCTAGTTGAAGGTGCACCATCGTGCAAACGGACAGAGTCTCCTTAGTGTAATACGACCCTATATAGCTACGTTTAGAGGAGTTTCTAAACATCAATGTGCTCTTGCAGCAATATTAACAAGTTCCCTTTCAAGATTTGTCCCTCAAAGGGAAAGTATGTTTCCCGCCTTAGTGATTTTGTGCCCGCAGAATATCTCTGGGTTACATGTCTGGGTGTAGCTAGCAGCTGGGCTTTGTGTGTTGCTCCTAGACAGCCACACACAATAGAGAAGTTAGGTGTGCCTGGATGCTCCATTACTGACAGAGTAAGAGGGCAGAGTTGGGCACAGCCCAACTTATACTTGAATGAGCTGTTCCCTGCCTCCGCATAAAGGGCCTCATCCCCCCTGTAGTTAGATTGGAGACAGGACAGGGAAGGCAGGAAGCTTGTGGACTTCAAAAGGAAACTTTTAGAAGCTTCTCTCACTTCAATGGCAGAACTCAATATAAATATTGGACCTCAGACACCCACTCTTCAGTACACTACTGAAGCTGCGGATAGTCTGCCAGGAAGAAGGACTGCTGTGCTTCTAAAAGGACATCCACACTGCTGGACTGCTGCTCTGAATGACTGCTGCCCTGCTGTGCTGACTTGCTGCCCTCCTGCATGGGTAAGAAGGACTGGACTTGTATCTGCTGAACCCAGGATCTCAGAGTGACTTCAAAGACTAAATGGCTGGCTTCCTTACTAGAACCTTAGGGACAGAAGGCTCCAACACAATTGAAACCAGTACCTGAACTCTGCCGTCTGTGAGTCCTACCCTGCCAAGTGAAGCCATCCCAGTCCTGGACTCTTGGAATTGGCCCTTAAGGTGCTCTGCCATCCCATCTGTGGACCTAGCAGAACCGATGCATCACCTCTGCCGCACAGTACAATCCTGAGGAGAATGGATGCACCATGTCTGCAGCGAGGGATTCCCAGTTAAAGGACTCCACATCGACCTCACAGTCTGCATCAGAACCGCTGCTGTGTGAAGCTTTGCAGATGTAGGTCCTCTAATTGCAAATCTTTCATCGGCGGCTACCTCCGTGAGGACGCAGGTACTCGCATCACAGCCTCACAACTCTGCGGAAATGATGCATCACCTCGACTGTGCAACTTATCCTTAACGCCGGACTTCACATCTCAAACCCTTGTTGACGGGACCTTCGACAACAGCGCATGACCTCCCATTGCAGTTTCGTAAGGCCCTCAGAACTGAGACATTGCCTTGGTTACCCATCTTTGGCACAAGACCTCACAACTCGGATTTAAGGTACTCTTGTTCAGTGGGCTTAACTGGGTCCCTGTAGCCGGCTCATGCTCCATCATGGTCAGCCTGAACTTGTGACTTTGCACCGGTCCGGAGCAACCAGCTATCCACAGTTGCCACGGTGTGCTTTTTGGCTCTGTTTTCACTGAACTCTTTCAAATTGCATATCTCTGGTTCTATGTAATGGTTTTTGGGCATTTTGCTCCAGTTTTATTTATTAAAAATGATTCTACTTTCCTAACCCAGGCCTGGTGTGGGATCTTTTTGTGGTGTGTTTTCACTTCATTATTGTTTGAAGTGTTGCACAAATACTTTATACATTGCCACTGCTCTGTAGCTACCCGTGGGTTGAGCACAGATTAATTTAGGATTTGCATATGACTTCACCCTGACAAGGATTGTGTTTCCTGATTGAGTAGGGCTTCTACCTTCTGAACCAGTAACACAGGGGCATATTACCAAGCAATAGCGATAATTATCGCTATTGCTTGGTTAGAGACAAAAATTTACAGCTGAGCTGCAGCGATTTTTACCGCAAATAAACCTTGGTATTACCAAGGTTTATCGCAAATGCGATAAAAATCGCCGCAATGCATGAATATCGCTGAAAAGTCAGCGATATTCATGCATTACCGAGCTAATGCTCTTAGCCATGTTATCCACCTCCCAGTGGATAACATGGCTAAGAACTGCTCAGGGCAGGTGTTAGCTTTTGGAGATATTTGCGCTTAGCGGGAATATCTCCAAAAGTTGGTAATAGGAGATAGCGATGTTAGCGACTGTTTTCAGTCGCTAACATCTTGGCACGCCCACTTTGCATGTCATTAGTGATAAATATCACTGGCATGCAAAGTGGGGCCCAAGGTGGTCGCTATCTCCTACTAGCTGTCGCTAACTGGTGTTAGCGACAGCTAGGTAATAGGGAGATACTTTTATCTCCGCTTTCTTGGCTTTTAAAGCCAAATAAGCAGAGATAAACCCTCTTGATAATATGCCCTACCGTTTCTTACAATCATCATCAGCAACTCAACTGACTGAATTGCTTTCTTCCTCTGGGGGTTTTCTAGACTCTAATTTTCAACTGAAGCCTTTCAATGGTTGGATCAGAGACAACTTCATCTTGTTGTCTCTCTTCTTACATGAGTTGTGTAGATCCACTGCGGGATTCCAGCAGACTTCACAGCAGTGTTAGTCACAAGCACAACTTGGAAAGGGCCTCTCCACTGTTCTTTTAGACAACTCCTGTGGACATGCTTCTTTATGAGAACCCAATATCCTGGGTTCAGGGAGTGGCACTGAGTTTCTTTTGTTGATGCTGTTGCCAAATTCAGCTGATGAGAAACAAATTTCGCCATATCAGCCAGCCCTTTGCAGTAATCTAAAAAGATGTCATCGGTTATTTAAAAAACTGTAGCGAAATGGGCCAGTCTCATTGATCTACCCATCAGAACCTCATGGGGCAAGAGACTCGTCATTTTATCTGGGGTACTTCAAATACTAATCAGGACAAGAGGAAGGGCATCTAGACATTTCAAGCAAGTATCCACTTCTTTGAAATTGCCTGATTCTCTTCCTCTTGGCCAGTTTGTTTTTTATGATTCTATTCATTCTATCACAATGCCAGATAAGGGCAAAAACTAACCTTTGTTCGCGCTGTAGAGCTGTACAGAGCAATTAAAAAAGTCATTCTTAAAGTAGGAGCCTCAATCTGTCCCAATAGAAGTCAGCAGGCCAAAACCTGGTACAAAGTAAAACAATCGCTTGGCAACTGTCATTCTACCTGATCGCTGAGTAGGCCATGCCTCTTTGCATTTAGAGAGCAAGCAGACAGTCACAAGAATGTATTTAAGACCATTGTAATCATGCATCTCAATTAAATCTTCCTCAAGTCTTGCAAATGGACTGTCTGATTGCTAATATCGTTCATACGAACTATGGTTCTGTTCCCCTGATTATTTCTCTGAAAAATTTGACATCTCTGAAACAAATCTTCTGCGACAATTCTCAATTTGACCAATTTTTATTGAGACATGGCATCTCTCCCTGCATGCGCCTGTTTATGTAATTACTTAGCCGTACAATCAACATTGAATCAGTTAATATATGTTTATACCCAGGAGTGATCTAGATATCTTGATGATTCTTATTGTAACCCAACATTTCCTACCTCTTTTTCTCATCTTCTGTGGTTTCTCAATTTATTCAAAGTCCGCTTTGAATGCAACACATTTTTTTTACATTTTCTGCATTTTCAATAGACTTCTCACTTACTTCTTTTTGTTCTTTCTCTTGAAATGTAATTTGTTAATTTTATGTCACAGCTTTATTCTCCAGTATACAGTATCTTTCTACCTGATCCACATATTTTTTTCCAAGCGTAACCATATATTTTCCAGCCTTATGGGCAGACACTTGACCACTGCAAATTCTTTGGGCTGCTGTATTGCTTCCAACAAATCAGGTATTTAGGAGCTGTTATTAATGGGATTTCCAGAAGATGTCATAAAACCCCTTTATGACTACAACTTTCCAAATTCATGGACCACTCCAACACCATACCGGCATACATTTAAATCTTCTACAAAACAACAAGCTCTTGTCAGTGCAATCAACTCTGCCACTTGAGTTGAAGTGACATTTGGCTAGTATGATGCTTCTAGGACTTCCAAAATGGAACATACTGCATAGGCAACCTTCAGTGCTCCGTGATAGTCTCTAAATTCAAGGAAAAGTTCTTCAATGTCTGGTTGTAGTGTTTAGTATTTATATTTATTGTTATGCATATTTCTTTAAATAATATGTAGCCTTTTGAATGTGTTTATGTCGGTATCCTTTCTCCTGAAAGAAAGAAAAGAATGCTTTTACACAGTCTTGCTCCCGAAGGGTTAAGAGTTTATAATCAGATGCAAAAACCGGAGGGATCAGGTGATTTTTATATTTTTAAGGCAGCTATTTTAGATTTGACTGAACATTATTCGCCTACTGTTTGTATAGGAGTTACTAGACGTGCCTTCTTCAAAAGGAAACAACTTCAGCATGAAACTGTAGAAAAGTACGTTTCCCAATTAAAACTATTAGCTGCACATTGTAAATATGGAGCGTTACATGATGAACTTATTAGGGACCAAGTTGTTTGCACAAAAAATAAAAGCATTCAGAATAGACTTTGGATTGAGGGTGAATCCAGCCTTAAAGATATTATCGCACTTCTTAAAAAAGCTGAACTTTCAGACAGAAGTTCCAAAGCTCTATCTGAACAGACTGAATCTACTCCTACTCCTATACTTAACAAAATATCTGAGTATAAGAAAAACAAAGTTTTCCAAAAAAGAATTTTCAAACTAACAAGAATTTTCAAACAAAATCCTTCAATCACAAACCGTTCAACAAGTCTAAGTCTAACCAAAATGATATATCTACTTTTGCATACTATCGTTGTGGTGACAAAAATCAAACGCAGGTTTCGAAAAATGCCCAGCCAGATCCACCAAGTGCTCTAATTGTGGCGATTTGGGTCATTTTGCCAAAGTCTGCAGAAAGAAATCGGTTCAGCGAGCTAAAGTTACTTGTATTACTGATACTGATTCATCGGACTATGACTCTGATTTGAACAATTCTATTTCTAATTCTAATGTAAATGAACAATGCAATATTGTTTTGAATGTTGGGGATAATGAAAGAAGCAAACCCCTGTGCATTGTAAAGTTTGGTGGGATTCCTTTACAGGTTGCATCAGATTCTGGTTCTCCTTTCACTTTTATAGCTAAAAGTGTATGGAAAAAAAAGGTGGTTAATAATTTAGGGCCACACCTAGAACCTACTTATGTTCTTCCAGAAAGTTTTACAGGAGACAAAATTGATATGTTGGGTTATCGCTCATTAGTGTTTGAATTTAAAAACCGCACTGCTATTTGTAAATTGAACATTGCTTCCGATGGTCCTTCTGGATTAGGTTGGAAAGATCAAAGATCCTTGCATATTATTTTGGATCCAAATAGTCCAGAACAAGTCCTTGTTACTGGTGAAAGTGAGAACAAAAAAATTGGGTCCTTAAAGAAATTCCCAGTGTATTCTCAGGTAAGATTGGTAAATTCAAAGGTTTTTCTCATCACATAAGATTAAAAAGTAATGCCATTCCTAAAATACATAAGGTACGCAACATACCAGTCATTGTTAAAGATGAAGTTAAGAAATAACTGTTGAAATTACAGGAAAATGGCATTATAGAACGAATTGAAGCTTCCGAGTGGATTTCTCCATTGGTCGTAGCTAGATGGGCCAATGGAAAAATTCGTTTGTGTGTTGATTTAAGAAATCTCAATGACAATCTTATAGTAGATCAATACCCCTTACCAAGAATCGACGAAATGTTGTCATTAACTCGAGGTGCCAAATATTTTTCAACGCTAGATTTATCTTCAGCATATCACCAGATCTCCCTGAATCATTCTAGTCGTGATTTGACAGGGTTTTGTACTCCTTTTGGGTGTTTTCTTTTTCGCCGCATGCCATTTGGATTGGTATCTTCGGCTGCAGTTTTTCAACAACTTATGTCACAACTGTTTAGAGATATGCATGGAGTCATCTTTTTTAAAGATGATATCCTTATTGTGGCAAAAAAATTCACATCAATGTGATTCTAGATTAAGAAAACCTTTAAGTGTTTTGAATGACAAATGTCTTACTGCTGAAATTTAATAATATACATTTTCAGAGAATAGTGTAGCGTATTTGTAATATGAGATTGGAAACCTGGAGTGGGGTGCCCCTGCACAAGGCAGGTTACTCCACCCACTTTCTGCCAGCAGCCCCTAGTGTAACCGGTAGGGGCCGCCCTTCGGGTGGCCTCTTAATTTGGGTGGCTTCAGAACTCAACTGCAGGGTGGTGGAGCGGGATACTAAATGCCCGGATCTCCTGAACATAGTGTTGAAAAACTCCCAAGGCCGAGTTATTTTAAATATTTTTAATATTTACGCCTGAGGTACAAAGGGGGGCAGAGAATCTCCAGTATTATCTTGCTTAGAAGCCCAGCTCCGCTTATCACCTCATAGGCCCTGCACCCTGGTGGGGGGCGATCTTAACTGCACCTTTGAGCCCCTGGACCTTGAAATCTTATCTGATCAAGAGGAACTCGATGCCAGGTGGGGGATCCCGTCCCTTGAACTGAATCCCATTAAAAAGTGGACAGAAGTGGCCCTCCAGATCAATTCGATAGCCATGGAGTTTGGCCTGAGGGCTGCCAATGGCAGGACCAGGTCCGACAAAGCCGGGGCCCACACTTACAATAGGCCAGGGCACACGTCACGGATTGACTATTTCCTCCTTGACATACACCCGTGGAGCATGGTGGAGGACATGGTGATTATACCATCTGTCGAGAGTGATCACAATCTTCTCTCTCTCACCATGTCTCACAGGTGGATAACCTGCCCTGTGACTAGAACTTCCTGTAACCCCCCCCCGGACCTGTCAGTAGTCGCCAACTGTGGCCGGCGGCTAAAGTGGGCAAAGTTAGTACTCTCAGAGGAGAAAACCTCTGCCATTAGGCAGCTTCTTGCTTCAGCCCTAACCAATTTTGACCACCAGGTGGACGGGTTGTCGGAGGTGGCCTCGAGGTTCTGCACTATAACCCAGGCTATTAGCGATCTTTTCGTAGTGCCAGCTAACACGAACAGAAGGAAACCAAGCCCACGAGGCAGATTGGGCTGGTTCAATCAGAAGTGCAGGGAGGCGAAGTCACTTCTCATTGAAGCAGTAAAGTCCAAATTACCATCTAGGACTAGGGTGGCCAGGAGGCACTACGCACTCTGCCAAAAAAACGCCAAAATGGAGTGGGAGGATAACTTCTGGCAGGACCTTCTGACCGCCAGTCGAGGGAAAGACGCAAAACGTTTTTGGGATTTGGTGGGTATCAGGAACCGTCCTGACGATACTTTGAGGCCCTGTACCATCAACGCCCAAACTTGGTTCTCCCACTTCCAAAAACTCTACTCTGCCGTTGAAGGCTCACTAAATGACCCCTTTGACCCCCCGCCCTCTAGCCTGGCCCAAGACCTGGAATCCTTTTCTGTTTTGGATGTTACAAAACAAATCAAAACCCTGGTACCACTTAAAGCAGCTGGCCCGGATGGCCTCCCAGGCGATATTCTCCGAGCATACCCGGAAGACTGGGGGGTAATAATTTCTGCACTCCTCAACGCAATTGTTGCGGGAGGCCCGGTGCCAGATTCCTGGAGTGGTGCTGAGGTGGTCCCTATATACAAGAAGGGCAGTAGGGACCTACCTGGGAACTATAGGCCTATAAGCCTAATAGATTCGACCCAGAAATTGGCGGGGAAAGTGATTTTGGGGAGGATCTCGCAATGGGTGGATGAAAACCACATCCTGTCTGACATGCAAGCCGGGTTCCGTTCAGGCACCGGAACCATCGAACAGGTTTTTAGGCTCCTGTTACTACACTGGAAGGTGGTGGAGCTAGGCAAAGGCAGTCTCTATTTGGCCTTTATTGACCTAAAGACTGCCTTTGACCTGGTTCCCAGGGAGGAACTCTGGAGGGTGCTACATGGTCTAGGGATGCCCCCGTATTTACTAAACCTCCTTATTAAACTGCACAAAAACACCTATGCCCAGGTTAGATGGGGGTTGAACGGGGAAAAGACCGATAAGATCAGGGTCGAGAGGGGAGTAAGGCAGGGCTGTGTTCTGGCCCCCACCTTATTCTTCCTCTATATCAATGGGGTGGTAGACCATCTACTCGGCGAACCAGCAGACGCTCCCACTTTGGGAGGCGTAAAAATTCCAACCTTGCTGTTCGCCGATGACACCCTCCTCATCTCTAAAACCCCCCAAGGTCTCCAGACATTACTAAATCGCTTCCAGGACTTTTGCACCTCCAGGGGCCTTGTCATCAATGTGGAAAAGACCAAGTACTTAGTTTTGCACCCGCCCCGCAAACTTGGCCGCCCCCCCATTTTGAATTCTATACCCCTAGAAAGAGTGGCAGAATTCGACTACTTGGGAATTCGACTCAACGACGCGATGAACTGGACCGCCCATATCAATAAAATGGCATTGACCCACAAAAGGGTGGGGGGGGCACTCCTCAAAGAGTTTAACAACTCAACAAAACACTGTGTTGCCCCCCTACTTGACATTTATAAAGCTCGTGCGGTCCCTGCGTCACTATATGGAGCTGAATTGTGGGGACTGGGCAAAGTGGACCTACTGTGCAAGGCGGAAAACAAATTCATTAAAGATCTCCTTGCCATTCCATCGAGTAGTCCGACTATCCCAGTGCTCATGGATGCTGGCTGTAAAGCAATAGGGGACCAGGCTCGCCTTCGACCCCTCTTGCTCTGGGCCCGTGTGTGGAGGGTACCGGAGCTAAAACCCTACGCTGACGGCCTTGCTGAGGTGATGCACTCCGACGGTTGGCACAGTATCAAATGGCTGAAGAATATCAAACACCTTCTAGGGGACCTAGGCCTGGACTCTTGTTGGTATAGTCACTCCGCTCCCCCGAAGGAGACCCTAAAAAAACTTTTTGGGGAGTGGGTCCGTGTGAAGCGCATCAGTAATCAGCAGCACTGCAAAACCACCGCAGCTTTTCTGCTGATAAAAGATGTCATTGCCTACGAGCCGTACATGGACCTAATAACAATTGCCATGGACCGGTCCCTGTACATCAAATTCCGGCTGGGGTCGCTACCCTTGGCTGACCTCTGTTCCAGGTGGAATAAATCCCAGCCCTCTTCACGATACTGTGCTCTCTGTCCCGACAAACCAGAGACTGTGCCACATTTTCTTTTCGAATGCCCAGATTATGGCCGACCAAGATCACGTTGGCTTGGACCTATCTGCAGAGAATTGGGTACTCGCCAGCACTCTGTCGCCCTTCGGATTCTTTTAACTAATACAGCCCCCCCGATTGTTTGTGCCGTTGCCAAGTTTTTAAAATGGGCCTGGTTGATTAGACTTAGAAGACTGTCCATATCAATTTAATCTCCTTTTAACTAATTTATGACGAAATAATGTGTTTTAATGTTTTCTACTTATTGTACAGTCATACTCTTTTCGACATGCTGTTTTAATCTTTTGTATCGCTTTTATGATATATGCATATCGAAATAAAGCAATCAACCAATATGAGATTGGTGAACAAGGCATAAGACCCATATGGCCGAGATACCCGCCACCCCCTCTCAACACAAATCCCCAAGGATGGGAAGACGGAAACAGTTCTGAGTTTTTGGAAGGCGGGAAGGGAGTTACCCTTCCCGGCCGTATTTATTAAAAATATGAAACAAAATTAAAACATTAAAATAACAGTTTCATATCATGTACAATTTCAGTTATACAGTACGATGTTCTTGGCTGACCTTAACACATCTCTAATACAAAGGTTCTCCTAGCCGATACTAAACATCCTGCAAATGCATTTCTGAACATTGAAATTGTACATCCTAACGTTACGGGCCAACGGCAAGGTCGTAACCGGTGTCAGATCCCCACTACCAATTCCCCCCTCACTTGTGAGGGGCGGGCGCACAGAGGACTGTACCTCTGTGCCAACTTCCAATTTCCCTTGCCTTAGCGGGGGCCCCCTGTTAACTCGACGCCATCTTAGTGGTCATCCGAGGACTCGTGTGAGGTGTCTAGAAGGTAGCGTAGACCCCCCTCCCACCCACACAACTTACCACACCTGCCGTCGCAGATGTCCGGGCCCTGGGAAATTCCAAGGAGGGGTCCGTATCCCCTCCTACCCAGTGAAGGGGCCTATGGCCGCCTTCCCTTTCGGCGTCCCATCCTTAGATGGGACCGCCTCCCGTTTGAGGGGCCAATGGCCGCCTCCCCCCGGGCGCTCCCATCCGTAATGGGTGACGCCCAAACCTCTAGGGATCTTCCAATTACTGCTCACCGATCATGACCTTACCGCCCGACCAAAAAATATATACAACATTTTTAAACTAAGCTAACGAAAAGGAAATTACATTCAAACGATCTCACTACTGAGCATCACCAATTAAACTTATTCGCAAACATTTCAGCTAAGAAAACATGTTTAACGAAAATCATCATTTATTATACAGACATTACTAACTTCCTTCGAAGACAACCTGTAAAGGAAACCAACTCTACTGAGCATCATCATTAAACTTATCCGCAAACATTTCAGCTAATGGGAACATGTTGGAAACGAAATTATTCTTTATTATACACACATTATCAACTTTATTCCAAGGCAACCTGTAAACGAAACCAATTCACGTCAATCAATTTTTTATTCCAACAAATCGCTGTCAACAGGGGCTGGTGGGTGGGTCAAAATTGGCTCTTCGTTCCGTCTCGAGCTCACGTGTGACGCGTGGGTGCAGCTTCAGAGCACAGGAACAAGAGGATGCTTCCTTGGCTTGTCGCTCCTTTTATCCTTCGTCGGGCGGGCGTAGACCCTCCTCCAAACCGCCCCCCGGGCGTGGCTGGCGGTGTTGGTGTCTAGGACAACCCCTTCTTGGGCGGGAAAAGGCGCGCCCCGGCTACGCCGCTTCGGGCATACCAGCCGTGACACGCCTCCCGCCCAAAATGGTTTCCCGGGGAGATCGGGGTACTCCACCATACGTTCGGGGGGACCGAGTGGTCGCCCCTTTCCATATGGCCGAGATACCCGCCACCCCCTCTCAACACAAATCCCCAAGGATGGGAAGACGGAAACGGTTCTGAGTTTTTGGAAGGCGGGAAGGGAGTTACCCTTCCCGGCCGTATTTATTAAAAATATGAAACAAAATTAAAACATTAAAATAACAGTTTCATATCATGTACAATTTCAGTTATACAGTACGATGTTCTTGGCTGACCTTAACACATCTCTAATACAAAGGTTCTCCTAGCCGATACTAAACATCCTGCAAATGCATTTCTGAACATTGAAATTGTACATCCTAACGTTACGGGCCAACGGCAAGGTCGTAACCGGTGTCAGATCCCCACTACCAATTCCCCCCTCACTTGTGAGGGGCGGGCGCACAGAGGACTGTACCTCAGTGCCAACTTCCAATTTCCCTTGCCTTAGCGGGGGCCCCCTGTTAACTCGACGCCATCTTAGTGGTCATCCCGAGGACTCGTGTGAGGTGTCTAGAAGGTAGCGTAGACCCCCCTCCCACCCCACACAACTTACCACACCTGCCGTCGCAGATGTCCGGGCCCCGGTAAATTCCAAGGAGGGGTCCGTATCCCCTCCTACCCAGTGAAGGGGCCTATGGCCGCCTTCCCTTTCGGCGTCCCATCCTTAGATGGGACCGCCTCCCGTTTGAGGGGCCAATGGCCGCCTCCCCCCGGGCGCTCCCATCCGTAATGGGTGACGCCCAAACCTCTAGGGATCTTCCAATTACTGCTCACCGATCATGACCTTACCGCCACAGGCCCGGATAGTTGACCGGCTATCCGGACCCCCCACAAAACTCCTACTTAAAGGTCATGGCTACAAATTCTTTAACCAAGCTATGAAGTCTCCTATAAGTAAATCATTCCCCACCCGGGACAAATGAACCCCGTCCTCCAAATACATCTGATCCCCCCTGATACACCCATGTGGAATAGAATGCAATGTATTCGTACGAAACAATCTACCAAGTTTGTTATTTACCTTCTTCACGGAGTGATTTAAAGCAGACACAGAATTAGCCCCCTGCCACACCTTCCGTGGGATCATGTGGGACCATGCAATTGTGCACCCAGGGACCCTCTTTGCCAACCAACTTACAGTGGATAGTATTACTTCGAGAAGCACTCGTCGACCAATGGTCACCAAATCATTGCCCCCAAGATGTACTATGAGTATAGACGGCGGTGACCTCGTCCGCCCTAACAAACCCTCCATAAACACCTGAAACTGGTCAATACAGAGCCCGCCCCTTCCGTAGAAGGTCACCCTGTACCCGTATTCCCCAGCCATGTGAATCATGTCACCTGCTTTGAATACGTCTGCGGCACGCCTCACGTATGAGTGGCCCACGACCCACACCACTCTGTCCACAGCCGGTGTCCTTTGACCGCTGGTTCCCAGGTGTCGGGTCGACTGCACAGTCCGCCCCGCCTCGTAAGCATGCGAAACTGTAAAACCAAACAAAAACAAGAAGCGTGAGTTCATGATATTAGCTTCATAACATGTGCAACCGCACGTATCGTTTATAACAATTCGAGGACCAACGCCCCAACTGTTTCACTTTATCAACACTCAGACCCCTGGCTGTGGCCTCTGTTGCAGCCCCTATCCTGAAGGAATGGGTCCCGAACTCACACGGGTTTAACCCTGCGGCTGTAATTGCCATTGCAAGCACCCGTTGAAACTGAAACCTCGTCAGCGGTGTGGCATCGGCGTGCCTCAGTAAGCTTCCCCCCCATGCTGCCACCCTCAGTGCCAAATATTCCTCCACGCAGGCTACTGGGCATATGGGCGATCCAGGAATACGGCGGACTATTACACACTCGCCGTTTGCTCCTTGGTCGGTCTTGGACCTGGCAAAGGAGACTACCATTGATTCCCCAGCAATGCGGATGTGCTCTCGGCACAGTCCCCCCCGTATCTTGCTTATTCCTTGCCACAAGCTCGCTTACCCTCATCGCCCTATGAAATGCTAATGAAAAAGCGGCTTTAAACAGCACTGTCTCATATTGTGATGAACATGTTGCAGGGAGGACTGACATCAACAGGGCCAACCTTTCCAGACCTATCGGGTGCCTATCATCTACTTTGCGACCCTCAAGGCGTTGCCACCCACGTAGCGCCTTCTGAACCACAAAAGACGCTGTGGGGTCCTGTAGACCATGAGCCCGAGCCATGAAAGAAATAGCGGCCCGGTGCCTTTGTGCCGTGGCTACTGATTTGCCTGCCTGACGTAATGATAACAGAAACTTCAGGACAGACTCCTCCTGGCCCCATAGCTCCCCCCCAGCAGAACCCAAAAAGGACCAATAGGACCGGAACGCCCCTTCGTATGCCTTCCTTGTTCTGGGAGCTAGACTCTCTCCCACGAGGTCTTGTAGTCCGGGGCACCGAGAGACCAGAGAGCTTCGGGAAAAGGTGCCGCTACCGGGTCCGCTGAGGGTAGGAAACCCCAGAAGGCCTGCATACGGGAACGAGAAAGCGCATCAGCAGCCTGATTTAACACCCCTGGCACATGTCTTGCCCTAAAGTGTACGTTCAGTCTCATACAGAGCAAAACAATTTCCTTCAGCAATCTCAAGATCCATCTGCAGCGGGCAGCCTGACTATTGATACACTCAACAACGGTCATATTATCAGACCAGAACACCACAGTGCGGTCACGAAAACCCTCGGGCCATGTTTTTAAGGCCACCAGAATAGGAAAAAGCTCAAGAAACCCTATGTTACCTGTGAGCCCATTCTCGTGCCACCACGCCGGCCAGCTTTGTGCTGACCAGTGATTGCCAAAAATGGCGCCAAATCCTACACTCCCTGCCGAGTCTGTCCACAACCCTAACTCCTCCGAGGAGACCCCGGGTTTGCTCCACACGACCCGACCGTTGAAATCCGCCAGAAATGCCAACCATATGAGCATGTTCTGCCGAACCTCAGCCGAGAGCCTTGTGCGGTGGTGGCCTTCCTTAAGGCCAACCATGGCCTGTGCAATTGAACGGGAAAATGGGCGCGCCATTGGGATCACCCTCAGGGCGAAATTCAGTTGACCCACGACCTGCTGTAACTGATGTAATCTTACTTTGGTCGCGCTAATACATGCTTTGAGCGATGTCTCGAATTTCGCCACCTTTTCTTTGGGCAAGCGGAAGCACCCCTCTTCGGAATCGAGCTCTATTCCAAGAAACTCGAGTGAAGTAGACGGCCCCACTGTCTTACCGGGCGCCAATGGCACGCCAAAGTGCCTCATGAGATCACAAAATGCATTCAAAGCCCGCGTACACTCTATGTCCCCAGCTGCCCCCAGGAACAGAAAATCATCAAGATAATGCATCACATGAGTAAACCCTGTTATTTTTGTGAAGGCCCATTGCAAAAAACAACTGAAACCTTCAAAATAAGCACAAGAGATGGAGCAACCCATTGGCATACATTTATCCATGTAATAGTGACCCTGAAACATGAAACCAAGGAGACGCTGATCGTCTGGGTGTACCGGGAGCAACCGGAACGCTGACTCGATATCTGATTTAGCCATCAGCGCTCCGGGCCCTAGGCGATTCAAAATGGCGACGGCCTCATCGAATGATGCGTACCGTACTGAACAGACATCAGGGTCAATCGCATCGTTCACCGAAAGACCCCTTGGAGCTGACAAATTATGTATCAACCTGAATTCCCCCGGCTCTTTTTTGGGGACTACACCGAGGGGTGAACAAACAAAATTAGCAACTGGCGGGTTATCATATGGTCCAGCGACCCGACCTCGGGCCACCTCCTTACCAATCTTTGCTTGTACCACCGCCGCATTCTCTCGCACCGATAACTGATTCTTACATTGTGCCTCACCCCGAAAATCCCCCGCCGGGATGCGGAAACCATATGAGAAACCATCTCGCAACACCCCAGCGGAGATATGATCTGGGTACTCGTTTAGCCAAGGGATCATTGCCATGATATCAACCGGGGTCGGTAGCGGTGTACCCTGGACCATTTCAAACCTGTTTGGTGCTACCCCTATTCCCCGTATCACTAGTCTTGGCTCTGCACGTGGTCTCCGGATGGGAGGACTGACCACACCCTGAACATTCGTGCCTGAATTTACAAGAACCCTGGGGCCTAGTACATTTGCCCCTGTTAAAGCTCCAGCAGACCCCTTTCTTCCCTGTGCTGCCACTAGTCTTCGAGTTCCGGTCATTGCTGGAACCTGCTCGAAAGGGCGTCCCTGACGAATGGCGGGAATACCCGGCCATCTCACTCCCCACTACTGGTGACTTCCCCACTTCCATATTTTGCCATGAAATGGAGTCAAAACAGTCCCACGTCAAGGATGCATCATGTTCCTTAGATTTACGAAATATATTATCATAGGCAAACCATTGATTCCCTCCATACGTTTCATAAAAACCCATGATACGTGTCTGATACACAGCCAATTCTCCCAACAAATCGGGCCTACGTTCCCCCATAATTTCAATGAACATTCCGAACGCTCTGCCCCAATTGCCTATTGATTCATCAACTCTAAAACCGGCCATCTTGGCTCGCCATACACTTGGATGCAAGAACTCTTTCTGGTTTTTTACATGTTCAATTTCGTAGTGATCGGACAACAAGGAGAATATGTTTACATATTTATCAGCCCATATCCTCTCCTTCACCTCCTTCGGGATATGTAGTACAATTTTCTCCCTCCTTGAAGGTACCGATCCCTCCCCAACCATCGGTAATGGCTTACCTGGAGCTACCGCTGCAACTGCCGACCCCGCCGTACCAACGCCTGATCCTGGGTGACCGACGGGCGCCTGCGGGGAAACAAAAGGACAAGGTGGTTTTGCGGCCTCCCGTGATTGCCGCATCTGCCTCATTAATTGCTTGGCCTCCTCGGCGTGTCCCTTGGAGCAGTGGAACCCACGCTGCTACTACCCAACCATGCCGCCAGCTGGGCGGCCAACTCCGGGGGCATGTCCCCCTCGTTCACCGGGGTAACCACCACAGGGATCGGTTGCCCCTCGACGGGAGCCGGCACCGGAGCCTCCACTGGACTGGGAGGGCTCGCCGGGGGAGCCTCCGGAACTGGGACCTCGTCATTTGCCCCGTTCCTGGCCCTCTTCCGTCTCCCGGCAGGGACCTCCACTGGGATGGTTCTTTTTGGCCGTCCTGTACCATCCCTGGCCGCCATTTTCTTCTTCATCTCCGCCATGTCTTTCACCAGCATCCGGAGCATTTGGTCGGTGCTAACCTTCTTTGCGACCCTTCTGCCCGGCATTCTCCTCACGTAGATGGAAGGTCCTGGACAAGACTTGCAGCGCTAGAAGAGAAAAAAGAGAAATTACAAGTTTCAAAATTGGCTCTTCGTTCCGTCTCGAGCTCACGTGTGACGCGTGGGTGCAGCTTCAGAGCACAGGAACAAGAGGATGCTTCCTTGGCTTGTCGCTCCTTTTATCCTTCGTCGGGCGGGCGTAGACCCTCCTCCAAACCGCCCCCCGGGCGTGGCTGGCGGTGTTGGTGTCTAGGACAACCCCTTCTTGGGCGGGAAAAGGCGCGCCCCGGCTACGCCGCTTCGGGCATACCAGCCGTGACACGCCTCCCGCCCAAAATGGTTTCCCGGGGAGATCGGGGTACTCCACCATACGTTCGGGGGGACCGAGTGGTCGCCCCTTTCCAAAACTAAATTAGTAAGAGCTATCTTAGATGGCCCTGCTCCAAAATCAAAAGATGACTTAAGATCATTTTTGGGTTCAGCCGAATTTTATTCGAAATTTGCATCTAATTTTTCAGAAAAGACTCATCCCATGAGGAATTTATTGAAAAACAAAATTCCTTTCATTTGGTCTGAAGAGTGTCAGAAAGCATTTTTCATGGTTAAAAAAACTATTTGGTATGCTCCTAACCTTCAAGGTTTTGATCCTTATGCCCATACATTGGTAGCTACTGACTCAAGTTCTAAAAGCCCTGTAGCTGTTTTAACTAAAATTTCAGAGAGTAATCAAGAAGTAGTGATCGCTTTTGCTTCTAGATCTCTGACCCCCAAAGAGGAAAAGTATTTTGTGATTGAAAGGGAAACTTTAGCTGTAGTTTGGGGTTTAGAGCAATGTAGGAAGTTTATTTGGGGTAAAAGTGTTTGTGTAGGAACTAATCACAAACCGCTTACCAAATTGCTCACAACAGAAGGCCTAAATAAAGCTACTGCTAGGATTGCAAGACTTTCAATGCACTTGCAAGATTTATTATTTGAAATTCGTTACGTGCCTGGCGCTAAAATGTCATAGCGGATTTTTTAAGTAGGTTTTCCTTACCCATTATTGAATCTGATCAAAATTCCTGGAATGATTTTTCTGTCGCAAATGTTATTTCCAATGGCAACATTTTTGATAGTATTTCTCAGGAAAAATGGTTGAAAGCTGATTCTGAGGACAGTATTTGGATTGATGTTAAATCTGAAGTGATAAATGGTTGGAGTAAATTTGGAAAAAAGATCTTAATGATGATTTGAGAGGTTTTTGGGAAGTCAGAGATGAACTCTCAATTTCCGATCATTTTCTTGTTAGAGGAGATAAAATAATACCTCCTATGTCCTTAAGAAATCAAATAATACAATTATCCCATGAAGGCCATCCTGGTATTTCTCGCCCCAAATCTAGAGTGAGGGATCAATATTGGTGGCCAGGAATGGATAATAATATTGAAAAAGTTGTTAGATCTTGCATTAATTGTGAACTATCTGACAAATCTAAGAAAACTTTTAATCCACCATTAGGTGAAGTTACTTTTCCAAAGCTTCCTTGGGAAGATTTAGCTACGGACATTATGGGTCCTGTCAATTGATTTGATAATACTATAAAGTATATCATTATACTTGTTGACTTGTTTTCTAAATGGTTTGAAGTAGAAGTCGTTGACAAAGTAAACACCACTAATGTGATAGATTTTTAGAACACATCTTTATACAAGAGGGGTGTCCGTCATCTATCTTAACAGACAATGGTGTACAGTTCAAGTCTAAGGAAATGCAAATTATTCTTACTTCAAACGGAATTAAACATAAGTTGACACCACTTTATCATCCTTCTTGTAATGGTACTGAGGAGAGACTTAATAGAGTCATCAAAAGTACTCTACAATTATGTGTCAAATCTAAACTTTCTTGGGAAAGTGAGCTTAAAAAAATGTTGTGGGCCTATAGGGTAACATCTCATCCGTCCTTAGGGAAAAGCCTATTTTCTCTTATGAGGTGTAGAATTCTACTATTGAAAACAAATCCTAGTTGGATGAAAAGAAATGAATTTTTTTAATGATACCTGTGAAATTAGATCAAATCTCACTTCTTCACAAATAAAGAATAAGGTCTATCGTGATACCAGACATGGATCTAAACCTGTTCATTTACATTTAAGAGTGCTAAGAACGTTTCCAAAGGTCATAGCAAATTTAGTGCTCCAAAAAGAATTGAAAACATTCATCACAATTCAGTAACATTGGAGAATGGTGAAAAATGGCATTTGAGTCGTTTAGCTTTAGCTCATCCAAGTGATGTACATATGTTCAATGATATTGACTCTGTTCCAGTTTCAAAATCCCGTGGTCATTTTTGGTGTTTAGACAACGATAAAAGTGATAAATCTCCTCATGATTTACCTTCATGTTCCACTGATAATGATCTTATGGTTGATAATGCCATTGACAACAATGATAATTAAATTTCAGTATCTTCCAGTAAAAAATCTTCTTTTGGAACATCTGTTAAGAGACCTGTAAAGTACCAAGAATGTATATTTTACAAGTAGTTTTTTTTTCCTTTCTCCTTGTTTTTTGAAAAAGGGGAAGATATGTAGTATGTAGTATTTATCTTTATTGTTATGCATATTTCTTTAAATAGTATGTAGCCTTTTGAATGTGTTTATGTTCCATGTTCCATTGAGAGTTGTAATGGAATGTAATATGTTCCACTGTGGGTCAGTTCCCTTCCTACTGCTGACCATTCCAGACTTGCTCTTTTTATTGGAATAAACTTGACATCTTTAACTAATCTTGGAACTATTTCTTGCGAGATTGCTACACTGGTCTTAGCTTGGTACATAACCCTGTGACACTGATACAGTCATGTTCTGGTTCATCAACAACATCATCACTCCTATCTTTGTCTTCATTATTGTCTGGAACATGAAGCCGCTTTGTAGGATTTATAAAATTACCTTTTAAAAGAGATGTTCTCAGCTGCTAGCATAACTTATTCATATCTGATCAGACATCCTGTTCATAATTGCTCATACAACTGTTCCTCATGTGCTGAGTCTGAGTACAGGTCAGCAGAACCTCAACAGAACGTGGGACATGGATGATTAATGTGTGTCCCATTCGCAATTCCTTCACTTTGCTCACTTGTAATGCAGATTGCTGCAACTGCTTTTACAGAACCAGGAACACACAGCTGGCAGGTGGTCTGACGACTCCATCATGTTTTTAACTAAAAAAGGACTGAAAGAGCCCACATGCTTCTCTCGCGTTAATAAAGACAGCACTCCATATAGTAATCAGTCACCCGTACAACACAAGTAAAATTTAAAAGTACATGTACTACTTTTTAAATGTATGCACCCTGCCCTATGGGCTGTCCAGGGCCTAATTTCAACAGTAACAACAGAGGGTCCCTGAAAACTGATGAAGTGAGGGGGGGGGGCAGGGAAAAATGAACAACAGCAAGAACAGGCCCCTCACTTAGTAATATTTTAAACTAGGTGGGACATCCTAGATACATATGTTAAGAAACATTGTCCTACAAACAGAAAGTATTCAAAAAATATTGTCATTTTTTATTTACATATTTTTCTAATACTTTGACACATAATAGCAATATATACTCATATTCGTGACCACAGTACACAACAAATTATCTATATATACATATTTATATTATATACACACAAAAGAACCCCCATGAACCAAAAACACAAACAAACATACCCAGTCAGTCAAAACCACTCATACACTTCATCTGAACAACCAATTTAGACACAATCACAAACTCACTACACACAAAGTTCAAAAGATAAACAATAAATAACAATCCATAATGTTTCTTAACATATGTATCTAGGATGTACCACCTAGTTTAAAATATTACTAAGTGAGGGGCCTGTTCTTGCTGCTGTCCAGGGCCTACCCTATAGTTTACTTATATGTATTAAATTAGAAGATTTAGGCATGACAAAAGGTTTATTTTGCCAAGTAAAATGGCAGTTTAAAGTGCACACACATAGGCTCTGCAATGACAGCCCTGAGACATGTTTAAAGGGCTACTTAATTGGGTGACACAATTAGTGCAGCAGGCCCTCTAGTAGCAATTATTTACAAGCCCTGGGTATTCGGTATACCACCATACTAGAGACTTGCAAGTAACATAAATATGCCAATTGGTGCTTAAGCCAATTTTACCATGTTTAGAAGAGAGAGTACATCCACATCAGTACTGGTTAGCAGTGGTAAAGTATTCAGAGTTCTAGGGCGAGCAAAAACAAGGTCAGTAAAATGGAGAGGGAAGGAAAAACAATGGGGGGAAGATGACCCAAAGTCTGACAGGTCTCCTACAATACATAGGTTATATATTCTGTAAGGTGCCCATGTAATTTGTGTATATAGGACAAACCACCCAGAAAATTAAGAGCAGACTAAGCTGACCTTGCAGCTACATTAAATGTACAGATATGCCTGCATCATCTGTTACACATTTTGTAGAAAAGAATCATTCAGAAAAGGAAATCAGGTGGAAAGTCACTGAAGTCATCCAATCGCAAACTCAGGGTGGAGACATGCAACTGTATTAAACAAGGTGGAATGCAACTGTATTCTCAGATGCAACACAGTTGAGAAAGGATTAAATACAAGAAGGAGAGCAACAGCATAATTTTTTCAAAGACTTTCTTTTGATATTTACTGATGCTTTACAATTGTAATGGAAATTGCTTATAGGCATAAATTGTTAATAGCCATTACCTTTTTCTAGGTTGATTTGATTATTACCTGTTAATAATCAGATACATATTGGTTTCCCTACAGTGATTAGTATTTGTTCTTGTTCCCTTACCATTCTGTTTTCCAAAGTTGATTTTGATTATGGTCAGTATTAGTTTTTGAAGTCTTGTACAATATTTGCATTTCTATGTCTGTAAGGAATACTCTACTTCAACATATTAATCTCCCTTTTAAAGGATTCACAGTCCCAGGTTTCTACACCGAGATAGTTCGGATCATGTGTTCGGAGGTTGGCCATTTTCACTGCCTCAGCATTCATTCCTCCCTTGCTTCAGGACACATTCGCACCAGATTGAGCACTGGGGTGCCTCAACAACAGAGTTCGTTCATATTAGGGATAGTCCTGACTTCCTTTCATTCTTGAGGGTGGCTTCTAATGGATGCTGGCTATTAGCAACATTTAATTTTTTTGTTTAAATCTTTTTATTGGCATTTGGTAGGGTTACGCATATCTCACAGCCAACAACAGCCAGGTATGCATCACTCTCAACTAATACAGTATATGGTGCGTTCGGGGAGACAAACGTCAGTCCTGCCATGGGGGGTAGGTACAGATGGCGAGAGAGACATTACACAGTGGTACATCACCGCAATATGTGTATTCAACCCATTTACTAAACATGCTTTAACCTTTAGCGTTCACCTTTAATGAAGCTGTAATGCTGTATACATGAACTTTGGATACAGTTATCAACAAAAGGAGGACAAAGCAATATTATGGAAGGTTAGGGTAACTGCGGGTGGGACGCAGCTGCTCTCCTCCATTACATGCCATAATCCATATGCTCGAGTCATATGTGTCGTGGTGTGTTCGTTTGTATCCCTGCCCAACAGGCATAATACAGAGAGGAAAAGGAGTTAGGACTGAGTTGTTGGGGTCAGTTGCAGGTGTAACCCCCTAACTGTGGCACCGCCTCCGTGGCATCTTCCATCTCTGCTGAAGAGCCCCCCATTGCCTCATCCAACCTCCTCAACTCTGTCAATGTAGAGTCCCATCCTGTGGCCAGCAGGAACATACAGAGCCCTAATGAATCTTCTCTGCGAAGGGCCACACTTTCCACCTCTGCCCAATTGAGAAGAGAGTGGTGCCAAGCTGCTACATGCGGGGCACCCGGTGCCTTCCATTGCTTTGTAATTAGGCATTTGGCTACAGTGAAGCCCAAGTCCAGAAAGCGAGAAGCGACCCTGTGTTTCCTCCCCCTTGTGAACAAATACAGAATATGGACCTCCCAGGTAAAAGTGATGACTTGCCCCGTGCAGCATGATAGAGCTGTGGCCACCCCCTGCGGACGAGCATCGGGCATCTCCATAGCATTTGTAAAATGTCTGCGCCGTTCAAGTGGCACCTGGGGAAGCAAGCATCTGCTAGTCTAAAATATCTGTTGATCTTCGCTGGGGTGAGGTATGTCTGCTGTAGTATGAAGAATTGAATCTGCCAAAACCTCTGATTTCGAGGAACCTGGGCGTGGCCGTCTAGGATAGCCACCCATTCCTTATCCGTGAACTCCCGTCCCATCTCATCCTCCAAGCGCGTCCTTGTGGATCTAGGGAAATTGCAGAAAGTTGCCGGAGCAATGCTGCAAACCATCGAGTCAGGTGACCTGCTTTCCCCATATCATGCAGGTATTGGATTGTGTGATGCATGGGAGACTTGGCAGTCCCATTTGGTGGATAGTGAGGATATTATCGAGTGGTGTAGAAGGAAGCTCGCCGGGGGGAGGCCCTCCTCTTCCACCAGTTCCGTGTGAGGAAGTAGGGACCGGTCGTGAAACAGATCCCCGGTATCTTGAATGCCAGCTGCATCCCAGTCTCTCAGGTCAGCCACAGAGGTGACTTGCCACCCCCTGGGCATTCCCAGCAACGGCATAGCAGGGGCATATGGTTTTAAGGCTCAGGTGGGGAACAGACATCTACGAAAGCATCGGTACGCCACAGTGAGCAGCAGGGAGTCCTCACATTTAGATCCCGCGCATGGGTGAAATAAGCCAGGTGCAACTTAGGGGGAAGCGTCGTAGTAGTGTCTGCGAGATGGTGGGAAGTCAACCATCTGGATATCAACTGTACTTGGGCAGCCAGATAATAGTGCTCAAGATTAGGAGCAGCCAAGCCGCCCTGCTCGACCGGGAGATAGAGCTTTCTAATGGAATCTCTGTGTCAGGAAGTTCTCCAGATAAAATCTCTCACCATTTTTTCCAGCATTCGGAAGGAAGTTGGAGACAAATAGAGCGATAGGTTTGTAAAATAATAGAGGAGTCGGGAAGTATCACCATTTTAGCAAGAGCAATCCTGCCAGACATGGACAGCGGCAATGTATTCCAAAAGATGATCTGAGAGCGTATGGCAGATACGGCTCTAGTAACGGGATGTATGTCGTTACAACGCATGCTTTTTCCACGCATGCCTTTACAACGCAGGTTTTACAACGCAAGTCGTTACAATGACTTGCGTTGGGGGGCGCTGAATAGCGAATAGTTTAATTTACTATTCCAACTCCAGTCCCCGTGGATAGTAGGGAAGGTTTTGGATAGTAAATTAAACTATTCCCTATCCTACAGCGCCCCCAGCGCAAGTCGTTGTAACGACTTGCGTTGTAAATCCTGCGTTGTAAAGGTACTGTGTGGAAAAAGTTTTGTTGTAAAGGATGTTTCCCCTAGTAACGTTGCCCTTCAGCAAGTCAGTCTTCTGACGATAGATACGGGTACCCAGGTAGCGGAAAGCACATACACACCATAGCACTGGTCCACCACTAAGTGCATTACTCGGGCCTGGGATGTTCTCTGTAAAGGGAAACAGGAAAGACTTCGAGGCATTAACATGCAACCCTGACACATCAGCGAATGCGGATAGTGTCAGATCTAACAACGGAAGGGATGGAGTGGAGGTCTCTGATGTAGAGTAGACTATCATCTGCATATAAGGAGATGGTATGCACATCTCGTAGGGGGATCACTGTGTCTCCTCCGGCCCTGATACTTGCTGCCTTTGGCTCCACAGCTAGTGAAAATAGTAAAGGTGATAGGGGGCATCCTTGTCTAGTCCATAGACCCACCGCAATGGCTTCTGAGATGTCTGGGCCAGTCTTTACTCAAATGGTTGGGTGCCTGTATAACATCTGGATCAGCCCCAGAAAGTAGGGGCCAATGCCAAATTTAGACAACGAACAGGTAGTCCCATTCCAGCAAGCAAAAAGCTCTTTCTAGGTTGAGCACCAGACAGCCCGCTCAAGGCCACTCTAAAGAGGCGTACTCAGCCACTCTAGAATAGCGCCGGAGGTTGAGGGAAGTGCTGCGGACTGGCAGAAACCCGTTTTGGTTAGCGTGAACTAGGGAGGGGATGCATGGTGCCAGCCTGGTGGCTAGAATTTTGGCTAATATTTTAGAATCAGTATTCAGGATCGCCAGAGGCCTTTAAGAATTCAGGAGCTTCGGCTCTCTCCCAGGCTTTAGTAGTGAGACCACACTCGCTGCATATAGTGTTGGGGAAGCTTAGAACAGTCGGCAGAAGAGTTAAAGAGGGTATGTAGATGAGTTATAAGTGTATCAGCATACATCTTAAAGAATTCCGAAGGGAGTCCATCTAGCCCTGGAATCTTCCCGGTTGCCAGAGAAGACAATGCCTCACGTATCTCATCTACTGTAATGAGGGAGTCTAACATGAGGAATTGGTGGGGGGGTCAATGTTGGCAGGTCAACATTAATGCTACTTCAATGTATTTTAGTGCAGTAGCACTCTGCTTTGGCTGCTTTGTTCATCAATGTCTAAGGGTTACCAGGAGGGAGAAACTGAACTACTTTAACTGGTCTCTTAATTAGCCACTGTGATCGTGGTAGATAATGATAAATACCACAATACCACTCTGAATTTTCCAGATAACCTTGTCCTTTTCTTAACTTGGTGTCTTGTACTAATACAATCCTTACTATCTCTGTGCATTGCTGGTGAAAGGCTTTAAATTAATCCTGAGTAGGGGTGTATTAATCATATAGTTCTCCACCAGTATTGTGTTCAGATAGCTATGGATCACTTGGTTCTTGTAAAAGCAATCTATCTTTGACATGGCCATACAAATATTACCCATGGCATTTGGATTATTCTTTAGTCACAGATGAAATGTGTTCAAAATTCTTTTTCCCCTGATGGTGACCTGATAATCCCTCCTGGATGAAACTCTTTCAACGACTTTGGCACTTGTTACCTCATTATTAGCTCTTCCACTCAAATTGGAATACTATTGGATATTCATAAATTACAACTGACATTATAAGGTCCATTGCCGATTATCTACTCACTTTTCACCTAATATTTTTGATATTTAACTGTGTTATCAAATGAATACTGCACACAAATTCCGATGAATGAAATATTAAACAGATGTTTTCGCAATTCAATTTCTTGGCCACTCTTATTGCTTATATTATATTGTGTGTCTTTGTTTGCGAAATTCTGTGCTTATAGTGTTTCCATCAGGACTGTGGTGGCCGGTATTTCGAGCAGGAAGGTGGGACACACATGCACACAAATACACTCAGGGATCTAGTCGGGGTACCACGCGGGTGGACGGTGTCCCCCCACTTATTTTAACGGGAGTTTGATAACTGGAGCAAATGGAGCCACACATTCACTCTTTGGCCTCTCTGGGGCGAGATCGAAGCTCATTCAGAATAATCCACATTTGTAAAGCGCACAATCACCCGTAAGGGTCTCTAGGTGCTGGGGGCCGTCGGGAAGATTAAGCAAGCTATTGCCCAGAGTCACATGGTGCTGTGCTAATCTGCCGCTGGTGCCGGGGATCGAACTGGGATTCCCTGATTCAGGAGTCAGTCGCCCTAGCCGCAGCGCCACACCTCCCGCTGCTCACGTGCTGGCTTCACTGATGCAATCACATCTAAGGGAAGAGCGAGGGGAGGCAATGAGTCTGATGGGGCAAGCAACCTTTTGTGACGTCACTTCCTGTCATGACGTCAGCGTCCCCCCACTTCTTTTTTAGGACTTGTGCCCTGCATACACTTACCCTTCCACATGCACACTCACTCAAACCCCCCATCCATTCACAAGCTAGCACACGTGTGCACACCAGGGGCGTAACAATCGCCCCCGCAGCCCCCGCGGTGTGGGGGGCCCCACTCTAAAGTACATAAAGGGGGCCCCCTCAGCTCTTTGGTGAGAGCTGTGACAGACTCTTTGCACTCAAGCAAGCCTCTCTCCCTCTAAAGCAGGGGCAGGCAGTCTGCAGCCTGCTCTGAGCCACTTGCGCTGACTGAAGAGAATCAAAGTATCAACATACATTGTTTCTCTTCAGTCAGAGCCAGGAGCCAGGCCGGGACAAGGGTGGGGGTGGGGGGCCCAGAGACAGCAGTCTCCACAGGGCTCTGCTCCTCTGAGGCAAAACAGGATCTGCTGGGAGCAGAGAGGTTTTAAGGCATGGGCAAAGGGGGCTCTGACCAAGGGCCCCAGCCTTTCTGGGGTGGGGTTGATAGAGCAAGCTCTGTTCTGCAGAGAATCCTGACCTGACGACCTTGACTAATTCTTAAACTGATTGTTTTAAATATTGTTTTTTTATTAAGTTTATTTTTAATGTGGGTGATGAGTGAGGGTCTATTACAGGCATTTTGCAGATGAATGTTTTGTTTATGTTTCATGCAACACTCATAAAAAAAGTTTATTTTACATCATAACAGGATCTCATATGCAATAAACGGAAGGGTGCCAGATAATATTTGCACTAATATTACTAAGCTGCTGCTATATTACAATGTTGAGAATGTGGGCGTGCGCCTGTGGACTGTCAGTGACCTGGCCAAAGAGGGCAAGAAAGAGCTGAAAATGGAAAATAAATTCAAAGCTGTACAGCACAGGGGCCCCCCATATATGTTTCGCCCAGGACCCTCAAAATGCTTAAGATGTCCGTAGCTGGGAGGCATTGGAAATAGGGGTGTAAGCGTGCATGGGGGCCCTAAGGCTCCCCTACACTTGAAGGGGCCTGGGGGCCCCCTTGGCTTCACACTGAAGAGAGTGCTGAAGCACAGGCCCCCAGTTGTGTTAAGCTGCAGCCTTTCTTAGGGCAGGTAGCAGAGTTCTGAAGATCTGGGGCACAAAAAAAACTGTTGCAATTCATAGGTTTTGTTTCTTGCTTGCGTACAGAGGCCTGGAAGGGAAGGCATCCCAGGATTTATCTGTGAATTACAGTGCTGGAGTGCAGAAAGAAGCAGTCTACAGAGCAGCAACAAGCAGAAAGTCAAAACAAAGTTCAAAGGAAGAAGAAATGCTGAGAGGGAGAGACAGATGATAGAACTCTGTGTGTGAATGTGTGCACACAAAGGTGCTTAGCGCCCCGCTCGCCCCCAGGTGCAGGAGGTCCCGGCACCCCTCAGCCATGCACCTTGCTTGTCCTGATATTCAGCAGACAGCAACTTGCTCTGTTCTTTGTGCAGAAAAAGTGCAATAGGTTGACACCGCTCTGAAGAAATGTAAGTAACACTTTATTGTTACATTTTAGGAAGCCACTGATTCTACTGGAAGCCAGCCAGGGTTTTTTAATTGCAGGAGAGGGTGATGGACTCTTGCAGAAGGCCTGGATGGATGACTAAAGCAGGATTCAGTGATTGTCTGTGGACCCTCCCACAACCATCCTGAGTCCATTATCAGAGTCAGACTACAGAGGTGGCAAGCAGCAAAGAGTAACAGAGTCTCATGCGTCCTGCAGCAGCCTTCTCCCCAGCCAAGCTGGCATCCTTCAGCTGCTGAAGGGCTGTGATTCCTGGAGATTAAAGTAGTAGCGATGCCAGCGCTGGACTAACTGGGGTCACCCAAACAGGTGAGTCCACCAACAGCCAGGAGTAACTGGCAGGCCCTGGGGGTATTGGGCTGATATCATAGCAATCTTTATGCCTCGCCACGTGGTCACACAAGACTTAACAAAACCCCAGAAGCCCCCACTGGGGCCCCTGCAAGTACTGAACAAAGGCAACTGTGTTAACAATGCCTGACAGCGGGTGGAATCTGGGTATGAGTGACTCCTTGCATTCCTTGGTCAAGCTTTTCAGAGGTAGGTTCTGCTGCCCCCCCCCCTCCTCCAAAAACAGGGAGATCTGACCAAGTAAATGCACTTGCTTTAGTATTTACAACATTTAGCGCAGATGTGGATTGCATGTGTTGCTCTGGGATTGAGACAAGAGCCAAGCCAGGTTCACATCCTGTGACTCAGGTAGTGGCGCTATTGGCTCAGACTGTCAGTGCCTAGGTATTGTAGCAGGGTGGCCCTATGGCTCAGAGCCGTGGCCTGCAGCTCCATCCCAATGATCCTCTGAATAGTGGACATTGCTCCTTTTACATGTATGTTTTTCCTCCATAAATATTGAAAGCTGGGTGAGAAAGATGGGACAGCTTTTCTGTTTTTTAAACTGCACTAAAATGAGTGCTCTGCACTTACTTAAACTGTATGTTTTTCGTGTTGTAAGAAAGCACTGAAAACTTGTGTAAAGGTTCCCAGAGCTCGGCTACTTGAAATAAAGCAAACAGTCACGCTGCATTCAATGTACTTATTCCTTGTGTCTTCCTATCACCTTTCAAATCTATATCCCCAACACAACATCCCTCTTTTTCCCTGTTGGTTGCCTCACTTTTTATTCTGTGGGTTACTTGATCTCCGTTATCTCCTAACGTGTAGTTTTCATCCTGCTTTCTTTCCTCCCCTCTCTCTAGATTCTACTATGATGTACTTTCTTCTGTGCCTCATTCTTTCATATAGTCCCCTTCATGCAATGTGAGTGACCCTCATTTCAGGTAATCTTACTCTCTAGACAGCATCTGCTCAGGGGTGGTCACTCTTGACCCTCCATATCCCCATTCTCTTTCTAGCTGTTTTTTTTCTTTCTCTGTTTTCTCTTTCTTGTTTTCTTTTCTTTCCCATAAATGTCCCTCCTTTCTACCCTTATCTCTCTGATCTATTTCTCTCACTCATTCCTTTATCTCTTTGCCAACTGTCCTAACTTACTAAGAAGCCTTTCTCTCTCTTTATCCCTAACTCTTTCACTTACTCTCTCTCGTACACATTCTTTGAGAGTGCTCCTCCATTACTCACTAACTATCTATACCCACTTTTTGTTATGAATGTCCTTCTCAATCTCCTTTTCATTCTCTTTCCTTGACTGTATCATCCTGCATCCTCTTTCAGTCTCTCTTTCATCTTATACATCCATTATGTCCTGCTGTCTCCCGCTATTTGACTGCTCTTATTTTCTTTCTGCTTCTTTCCTACTGTATTCTTTCTCGTCAATGATAGTTACTCTCTCCTGGCAGTCTCCACCTCCTACAGCAGCTTCCTCTTTATGAAAGTGTTTGGTCTAACTATGATTCTAACTCATGCTCTGCAATACATCTTTCATTATGTTACCTTGATTGTTCATTTTTGTATCCCCCCTTTCTCTCTATTCCGTTGCATTACTTCCTTGGCTCATCTGATTGGTGTTTGGAACGTTGCGGAGTAAATGAGTGTACCAGTTAACTGTCACTGTGCTTCATGGCAGGGGCATAAGAATAGCCCCTGCAGCCCCTACAGCACAGGAGGCCCTAAGCTCCAGGCCCCCCCCCCTCTGGAACTGTGCACGTGCAGTGGGCCCCTGCTCTGAGACAGGCCCAGACTGGCAGTACCTGGGGTTTCCTGGGGCTGGTTTTGTTATGGGGGGCGATATTCTTATTGGGGTTCTATATTACATCAAACCACCTGACTCATCCAAGGTGTTTGGCACAGCCTAAATGCCAGCTTTATAAGTAGCAGCACAGGGGTTAAACTAAACGCCTTTGTTCCTCTTTTTTTTCCAAGTCAGTCGTCATGGAAATAAAAGAAAGACAAAGTCGCTCTGTGCTCACTCACAAGACAGCAGATGGCACAGCCTGTAGCGGAGCGGAGCACCAATCTGATCCTGAAAAAGTTCATTGCGCTTGTTGGATTTGCAGGATGAAAGGTGTTTAGTAGGCTGCCTCAGTAGAAGTTCATGAGTCGGACTTAGTAAATGGGCATGCACTGCAAGGCAGGAGTGAGCACCAGGACGACTGGGCCCTGTGTCATCATAATAGCAAAATGTCAGTAGTTACTTATATGGAGAAGTTTAGCGTGTATCCGCACAGAGTTAGACCGGTTAAGCATTACAAGCACATTTTTAAGGCCAGGAGAGAACTCAGATGCAGTCTTATCACCTGCAGTTTCCTCCTTGAAATATAAATTAAACATGCTAATATGTACATCATTGTTTGTCGGAGGCCACAATAAGTCAGCCAGCGTCTTATGTTGTCGCAGCAGTTGGCATGCATGCTTGTTCCAAAAAGACTAAATGCCTTTCAGGATATTAAAAGTGACTTGCTGCAAAGGGCGGCAGTTTGAAGAAAGTCGTCTTAGTATGTTTTACTTATTAGTAACATTATTGTGTCATAGCCCATAACATTACGCTGAATACAGATTCAGATGAAACCACTATTCAATGAGAGCAATGTGCACTGTATGAGTTGGATGTATTTGCTATTTCAGCCACTGATGTGTGCCTTTAGTGATGAGAGCCTGTCTGCTACATCCTTTCACTGATCTGGCACTGGCTGTATCATCTAACTGTATTTTCTATAGCTAAGTGGAGGAAGAACTTGGGGTAGAGGCCCCTGCTTCTGCACTTCTGCTGCTCTTCTGTACAGTATGAGACCATTAGCCTTCATCCGAGACCCAGCCGTATTATAACCAAGTGCCACACCAGTGTTGACTGCTCAGTGGTAAGGAGCCGACTCCTGTGAGCCAGTCTACCTGTCCAGGACAATTCTCTGCGACTCTGCTCTCCTGCCTATTCACACCACACGCTCTCGGCACCTTTGCTAATTGTTATCTGCCTTCGTCAGATTTCCTAGTAGTGCACACACTTCAAATAAAAAAAAAAAAACAATTTAAACCAATCTTTTCAAGGCAGGAGACCATCTCCTTTCAACTTGAGAAAACTCAAGGTCGTCATCTCAGTACAGGAACAATTATTCATTTTAACTGTAAATTGTTTTGATGAAATTAAAAAAATATTTAAAAAACGTAGGTACGTCTTTCAAGATAAATCCCCGCTCACCTCTTTGACTCTGAAATTAACAAATTGACTTAGATTACACAAAAAGAGTGTATCTGCAGGCAGAAAAGTGCCTCAAGCACTTTCCACTAACTTTTGTGTAGGCTGCCACCTCCACTAATGACGTTTTATTGACTTTGGCTGCACTCCCCTGGTGCAGACTGGTTTTTCAAATGTCCATGCATCTTCTTTTTAGCCTGGGTTTTCTGTGCGTCTGTCCATGGTGGTCATTTGGCACTGTAGCCGATTTGCTTTTAGAACTGTCAGCTCTAAAATGTATACTTGTTAAAATTCAGCAGCCACTTGAAATACAAAGCTTCTCTTGCTATTTTTTCTTTCCGAGGCTCCTCAGAAAGAAATGCAAACGTTGAGTCTCTCAGGGGTGTCCAACATAGGTCTAGGAGAACCGGATCCATGCAAGATATTCAGCTATCCATGAGCTATGTAAACTAATGCAATTGAGAGTCATTTTATGTGGGTGTCTTCTATTTGGATATCCTAAATATTTGGCAAGGGTCTGGCCCTCCTAGACCTACCTTGTATGCCCCTGTAGGTTCTAAAGCGCAATGTCTGCCTTTGCGTCATAACACAGTCTTGAAGTGGTGCTTGTCATTGCTAAGGTGCAAAGGATTAAAACATACACAATGTAGCTATTTTGAGAACAACTGACTAAGGATGCCATGGTTTGCTACCAAGTTGGTAATATGTCAGTTCAAATACACCAGCCACCATTGACTGTAATATTTATTAGAAAGAGATACTTTCTCCAGCATGTGTGTGTTCTTGACAGCTCATTGCCAGTGCAGCCCATGCCATTGACAGGAAGTGTGGATAGGCATATTTAAGATATAGATTCACAGTGGCTGAAAGTACTTATAATGTGGTCATAATAATAAGAAGCATATCAGTAAGATGAATTTTATTGACATCATATTTGATTTAAAAAAATTAAAAAACTTGTGACCATTTTTCAGAAAAGCTGTTTTTTCAAAATCCTGACTGTAATGCCCTGGGTTGCATGGGTGAGGCTGGCTTATGTGTTAGTTAGGTTGGCAGGGCTATAGGAGGCCTGATTTCTTGGATGACCCCATTAGGGGCAGGACTCAAAATTTAAGTGCATGCCTCAGATTAGTCCTGTTTGAGGTTGCACCGATTCTTTGATGAAAATGCAACTCTAAAGATGATTTTGAAAACGTTACAAATCTGTGATCCTGATGTTTTAAATGAAAGGTTATATTAAACATAAAACTATGTGAGCAACATTGTAAGAATCAGACCACCTTATAAGAGCTGCTATGTCATGTATGTTGGCTTATGGTATAATGAAATAGGTGTGAAAAACTTCCTAGGATGTCTAAGTGGACAGTGTGAACAATCAGGTAAGGTCAGAGGTCAAGAAGGAATAATCGAAAGATTAACAATGTTTATAAAATATATATATTTTTAATGAGTATTCTTTAAAAATCATATTGTGTATGACCAAGGGGTCAAACCATATGATAAAGATAAAAAGTATTTCAGTTACATACAATTAAATCAACATCTAATATCAAACTTAAATACAATGAAATTCATACACAAAAAATATATACAGTAAATCCAATAGTAAAAAAGCATAAAAAACTCGACGCGTGTTTCGGCAGTGAACCGCCTTCTTCAGGAGACACACAGTAAATCCTGAAAATATATATATAAACAAGAGATATGTTATGTTGTTAAATAGTATGGTGTGCCCCATTTTTCTATGTGTTACGTTGCTAAGCTTTTATATTGGGCTGTGATACGTCGTACCATTGCTGATTTAAAGAGTGTTGCAAGCAGATAGAGGTCTACTTAAGTGCACTAAGACACACGAGGGAAGGGGGTGGGCACAAGAAGGTTTATACAGCCACTCCCTTGCGTGGGTCACGGGCACCATCCAACAGTTTTCCAGCTGCATCGCCTCAGTATTTGTGGGCAGTACCAGCTCCTCTGAGGCATATTTCCACCTGAGCAGGAAGTGAATTCAGAACTTTGCATTCTTCCTCTTTGGGGGTTCTGAATTTCTCTTCTCAGGGAGAGGTGGTGGGAAAGCATTTGCTTCAATTAGGATGTTTACAGTGTCTGGCAGCCCCCAGTTGCGCAGGTTGCTTTCTAAATGAGGCTTGGTGGGGGGTAGGCTCAGCCTGGCCTATTTCCTCTTTCCTGATATCCTGCTTCCAATTGGGTGAAGGGCCTTGACCAGCTCCGACACAGCAGCTAGATCGGACCCTCCTTGCAGATGATTGCTCTGGCTCGGTTCTTCTTGGTCGGATCCTCGAGACCAAAGTGAGACAGACTTCCATGTGGCTTCTGTCTGCCACCCACACTCTCCCCTCAGGTGCCAAACATTACAGACAAAGCAGTGACCTTTGATGGAAAACATGGTCTATCTTCTATGTTCTCTGTAAGAATGTGGGTATGACTGGGTATCCCGGTGCACTGTAAGGTCATCATTTACTATGTTTTAAAAGTGAATACATTTGAATATACAATGAAAAATATGTTGTATAATGCACAGCTTTTGCCATAAAAAAAGATTATTGGGGGTGAACCGCCCCTCCCCCCTTCCCACCCCCCCAGCCCATTTGCAAGAATCAGGCTTGCTCGCTACGTACCATAGAGAGACTGGTCTGACAAAATATGCCAGGGCTGCTTTGGGTTCCCAGTCTGGCCCTGGCTTGAGAGCGCCTGACTGGGTCCAGAGCATGGGGGGCCCCCTCCATGTACTTTGCAGGGGGGCCCCCTCAAGTTTCGTTATGTCACTGGTGCACAAACACACCCATTCACAGCATGCACTCACAGATACACATACATTTATACGTACACGCAAATGTACGCACAAACCATTTTTTTTTAACTTATCAGCTGCAACGATGATCTTGGGTTGCAAATCTCAAATGTTCCTGGGGGATTGTGTGTGCCACCTCCTGCCATTGGATGACCTCAACACAGCCAACGAGTAGGGGAGAGAGTCTCTTACTCATGACAGAGTGGAATGGGGTCAGTGAGACTGCTGACGAGGTGTCACTGAGTGGCACTTGGCACTGTCACCATGTAACTAGGTGTCACTGATTGATACTTAGCACTGGGCACTTCGGGGCTTAAACTGGGGTGCCCAGGTCTGAGGCTAGCACTGACGTGCCCCCCTGTCATGAGGGAGAAGACCTCACATCAGTTTGCTGGGCTGAGGAGGTCACACCCCCAGGGCTGTGACATCTTAAGACCGGAAAAGTTCAGCTCCTGCAGCCAGGCGCCTGTGCATTTAGCGCATGTATAGTGCCTGGCTGCTTGAACTGAACATAAAGGGTGTATCAGGATGAGCAAAGGCCTCCATGTCTGCCAAAAGGTGGTGGTCCCTCTGCCCTTAGAACGGAACCCCTGTTGTTATAATATTTGGTGCAAGAGGTGCAAGACCAGAGTAATAGGGCACATGGTCAAACACAGGCATTCAGGGCCTCACATTTGGGGTGTGGCCGCTTTATGCACAGATCGAGTGGAGCTGTTGTACATTCTGCGCCTGCGCAGCGGTGCAAGCATGGCTTGACATAAACTTTTGCGGTGGAACCTGTAAAGGGTACTCACTTCCTCTGGGGTGAAAGTTATTCTTCCTTGTGGTGCGGTGGGATGTACTTTGAACTTTCATCTGTGCACGCCTGGTGTTAACCGCTGGAACGGCGCTGATGTAGTTTTAATCCAAATTGCAAAAAAACAGAAGGAGCGCGTGCTTTGGAAGAACGGTGACATGGCTTCTTCCTGCGTGGCGGACCCTCGTTTCAAAACACAAATGCCAACAAAAATAAAATGGAAAGAACATACTGAAGCAGTACTCGGAAAATGCAAAGAAACATGTACTGGGAATGAAAACGATCTTTCCTGGCATGAAGGCGGCATCGGAGACAGCAAGAAGCGCGCAGCGAGCACTAATATCCGGCGTGTTTATTTTCACACTGAAGGACTCTGAGGGTCTATTTTAAACTGTATACATTTATTACTTGCGCGTGCCTACACTTTGAAACCCAGCCTCAGCAGAGACAGAATGAAATGTCACTGAGTTCAGCTTCGCTGTGGCCATTTAAAAATATTAGTGGCCACTCACAAAAAATGTAGCTGGTTCTAGAATCAGTGACGTAGCCATCGTGTCATGGTCCCTAGTGCAAGTAAGACCCCCTCCCCCCGACCCCCCCCCCCCCCACCGTGAAATAAAGCAAAACTCAGGTTTCAGCGCGCCCCTTCAGTCCTCTGTGTCCTGGTGCAACTGCACCTGCTGCACCAATGGAATCTACGTCCCTGTTTAGAATGAAGTATAAAGTTTCACGCTATGAAAACAACTGCCCGCTTTCACAGATAAGGCTTCTATTTATTTTCAGGGTCCTCTGTAAACTAAGTAACACGTTGTGATAACTATGAAGCCTTATGTGATGTATTTTACAGAAACTTAAAAAAGGTACGAAGAATATTGCTGATTTACGGAAAAAATCGTATTAAATAGTGGTAACAAAATTAGTGGAACTTCTGAGGAAATATTGAATAACTGATGCCAGAGAATAAGATGTGATGAACGAACTAAGTAGCTTATAGGGTGAAAAGGATACAAAAATAATAATAATTGATCATAAATTTTTTTAATAATTGATAAAATAAAAATAATGATAAAATAGAAAGACAAGCCTTTGCAAAGGCAATTGGTCTTGGATTAAAAAAGGCCAAGCTATTGACCATTCCGGTACTTTTTGGGACTGACCCATGCATCAAAAACGTATGTGCACGCATGGCCATGAATTGTGGAAAAAAAGGGGGTGAGAGCAAAAAACACATGAACTCTCATGACATGATCAATAACAAATGAAAAAGAGTCCACTCAATTAGGCTATAGAAGGCTACAACGCAGACAGGCCGAACATTGTGAGACGGAAAGGCTGCTGGGGAGGACAAACACAAGAACAGCGGAGGAAGCTGGCAACTGAGACAGACCACAAACCCATCCAATCATGAACAAGTTGCTGACTGAAAGCCCACGCAAAGTATACATTTTGAACTGGAATTAGTCTGCATACAGTCAACAAAAATCGTCAGCAATAGAGTCCGGAAAATTGAAGCGTTATCAATGCAGAGAAGATGAACTATCAAGTTGTGCCTCCCAACAAAGTTTTAGAGTTAAGGGTAAAGCTCTTAAATGAAAGGGAGAGCCTTGAAAAAGACCCAGCCTGTGCACCACCATGAGATGAGACACGTGTTGACTGTTGCGCTCTTGGTCATAGACTATTATGGTTACACCGATGAAATGAGAGAAATAATGTCTCATCACCGATAATTCAAGTTTACTGTCATATGTTCCCAAAGAACTGATTTCTTAAAAGTAATGTTATGACTAGCCAATCTGTAAAAAGTACTATTCAGAGATTACCTCTGCCAAGTTTCCATAATATTGTGATGTAAATTCCCCCATATTTACGGTACTTCGAATACAAAATGTGTGAGGGATGAGGGTTGTGTCCTCTCGGGGTTCATTTACATAGCCACTGAAAAATAACATAACGATAAAAGGCATCATCAGGAGGCTCAGATCCCAAGACTCCAATTTCTATTTTTATAAATAGAATTTGGATTGCGTGAGTGTCTCGTGTACTTCTTATTAAATTGATTTGGTGCTGTTTCAATGCTTTACATCTGGTCCTTTGTGTAAGCCTTGTTGCTGAGAGCCACAGCTACCCAGGGTTGAGCTACAGGTTTGACAAACAAAATCGAAGTGTCTCAGTTCGTGCAGCAATACACCCACAAACCAATTGTCAAGCAGAGATGCCTTGGACCCAAAAATATGATCTGGAACATGTGCCTCATACTCGGTGAATGTGAGCAGACAGCTATTTTCCTCGCAGCTCTCCCAGATGGGGAGTACAATGTTAAGTGTCCAGCAGGAGGATAATAGTTGCAGTCCACTCAGCATGTGCAAAGCCAGGGGTATAGTCACCGCCGTACTGGGAACAGCAACCAACCCTGGCAATCTGTTTGACCGGCCCCGGTTGCGCGTGGGAGGGGGGGGGGGTGCTAGTGAGAAGCATCGCTCCGGATTTTGTTACAGGGGGCAGATATTGCAGCACTGCTAATAAACTGGCCCCCACGGGTCCAAACCAGGCCCTCAACCTTCCGGCCTACTGGGAAACTGCCTGGTGCCCGCTACTGTCAGTCCGGCCTTTGGCACAGTGTCTACTCTAGGGCCATTTATTGAGAACACTAGTCACATCTCCAATGACAGGAGCCAAATCTGGCCAGGCAGCAGCCCTGCCCTTAAGGCATTGCCAGTGAGTGGTGAATTCATGTTGTAGTGGCTGGCTGGGCCCTCAAATGCCCCCTTGGTGTGTTGTGTTCTGTACTACTTAAGTAATCAATTGTGTTGCTGGATGAATTTCCAGGCGCAGTCTAGTTTTCTTTGCTTAGCTAGAAGCAGGCTGAACCCTACTCACGTTTTTGAGTCACAATGACTGTCAGTGTGTCATGAGTGCACAGCTTCTACTTTTCGTGGTGGGACACTCCACAAGGTTTTGCACTGTACTGCCAACAATTTAGCCTTGGGTTGTCTCACACATTTCAGCACCAAATATCACATTTCTCAATTTTGCATGTCTGTTTCTTCAAGCATTACTTGGGCAATACTTTAGGCTCCATTATATGCAGTTAAGTGGAGCGAGAGCCCCTGTTGGGAAGATTTTGATACAGAGCCCATGTTATTGGAGGAGGGCGGCAGCAAGCAGCGTGCCTCAGGCAATGAAGGCAACAACATGTGGGTGTTTCATGGCGCTCGGCAGTCTAGTCTTTCAGATCTGCAAGTGATGAAAAACTCATTAGGTTTGTCCTTTTTGCATTTGCTATAATTGCTCACATATATTTTTACTGCATGTTCCATTTTGAAAAATGACCTCCATCTTCTCCATAAATCATTGTGTCATATCCGCATTCATTTGTGGCTTCCATAAAACGATTCCCTGTTGGCAGTCTCTAAAGTTTAGCCAATGATTCATGCTTCACTTTGTGAAATGTTGAGCTCTTAATTATGTAGCAGAACTGAACAATCAACAAAGTGACATGGAAAAACCGAGCACTTCCTCTTTCGGTTCAGAATTGGGGGATGGACGCAACGTCCAGCATATCCTCTGCAATGAAGAACATTACTTTTTCCATTGGCATCAATGGAGGCTTTCCAATATGTAGCTCCACAGAGGCTTTCCAAGATGGAGCTCCACAGAGACTTTCCCAGATGGAGCTCCACAGAGACTTTCCCAGATGGAGCTCCACGGGGGCTATCCAAGATAGAGCTCCATGTGTCGCTGTGGTCCTTGTACTGTGGCACATTGAGGTTCTACTCTTCCCTCAGTGTGTCATCTTGCAGTCTAGGAACTAGAAGGCACAATCACACAACTCCTCGCCCTCTCAACTAAAAGGAAGGCCCTTTGATTACAGCAAGGAAGGTTAGGATTGAGAGAGAGAAAGCTGAAATACAGTATGAATGAATGACTAACCAATTGTGTCACTTGCCTGAATAAATACTTTCTATGATATCAATAAAAACGTGAAAAATGTTAATATCACTTATGAATGCAAACTCACAAACATTGGTAAACAAAGCTTACTATTTCCAAATTCTGCAGTAACAAGTCATGACACAAAGAAATACACTTTTTTGAAGCTCCTTTTCCGTAGTATAAGGCAAAGTTAACGCAATTACCCGACTTTCCTCTGTCTCTACCTACTTCGGCCCACAAGCTCTCCACTATTGCTAGTTTTCCCTCAGAAAGAGTTCTCTTTCCTCCCCAGCTAACTACATGGACTAAAATTCAAAAATGCCCTCTCCAAGCATGCAACTAGTAAACTCTCAGCATACGGTTCATCCAGCAGCCCCACTGCAACTGAAATTGCAAGGCTCTGTGGCATCTACTGCCAATTCTCTAAGCCTGAGTCAGTCAAAGACAAGCTTCAAATTGATAACCACATCCCAGAATCCTCTCTGTCGGGTCCAGAATGTCCCATGAATGGTAAATAGACATTTACTCCTGCCCTGAAGGATCCATCCGCATTTCAAATGTGGTACTCTTACATCAACCATGTTTGTAGCATACCGTTTGTATTATATTCTTAGCACTGAAGAGACCATTTTATCCTTTTCTGGAGTGCGGCACCGTCTGGTCCTATTTGCTTAAAGTTCTACTTATATAAAACACTCAGACTATTGCACTGACAAATTGTGTACATGTCAAGTGGGGGTTGTGTTTAGTGTGCATGTTAGCATGACTGTGTGAGGATAAGAATATATGATTTCTGAAACAGACAGGATCCACTTTGTATTGCCCATGATTTTACACGGCAGAAAATGGAGATTGTAATATACACTCTAATGGTATTGGAAGTTTATTTCCTACTTTCCTGAGGTGGAGGATGTACCTCTAGATCCTGAAGTATGACAGGATGGAAACAGACCTGCCTTTAAAAATTCTACGAGTATACAAAACAGTGATGGCTGGAATGCTTCAATTAATCTGAGCCACTGGTAATCACTCGGGCCACATCACAATCCATTGTTATTTTGCACACTACGTCACCTCATTTTGGACTCAGTTATATGAAAATCAGTCTTGACCCTGCTCCAATAGAAACAGTCCAGCCCGAACTGCCAAGCAAGATCCTCCATGAACTGGAACACAAGCATCCCAGGACCAATTTCACCCTAGTTATGGGCTCATCAGACGGGTACAGCCTGGTTTGAGTGACACAGTGTGCATGGGGCTCAAGTCTGTACATGCCCATCCCACTTAGGGCGACACAATACGTATACAAGACAGCGATGGATGGAATGCTTGAATTATTCTAAGTCACTGGTAATTACTCAGGCTGCATCCCAATCCATTGTTATTTTACACACCACGCCATTTGAGTTTGGAACCAGCTATATTCAAATCAGTCTTGACCCTGCACCAGTAAGAACAGTCCTTCCAGAACTGCCAAGCCAAGTCCTCCCTGAACCAGGAACACCAGCAAACCAGCACCTGTTTCACCCTAGTTATGGGCTCATCAGCTGGGTACAGCTTGGTTTCAGTGACAGTGAGCACGTGATCCACATCTGGGCACATTGGTGGAGAATTAGGACTGTTGCACCAATTGGACTGTCCTCCCGAGTGCTGCTGTTCATTACCCCAGCATGCCAGGTGGGGGCTGCTGTGAAGATTCAAGCATTCCCTTCATCACTTTCTTTTATACCTTAATGTGTTAACCTTAGTGGGATGCATATGCCTACATGGGTACTGTGTACACAGTGTCGCTGGAACCAAGCTGTATCTGGGTGATGAGCCCATAACAAGGGCAAAACCAGTCCTGCGTTGCTTGTGTTCTGGTTCAGGGACAACGTGGCTTGGTAGTTCGGGCTGGACTGTTCCTATTGGAGTACGATCAAGACTGATTTGCATATAGCAGGGCCCAAACATATGAGACATTGAGTGCAAAATAACAATGGATTTGGATGCGGCCTCGATTGAGTACCAGGGGCTGAGATTTATTCAAGCATTCCATCCATCAATGTTTTGTGTACTTATTGTGTCACCCTAAGTAGGATGGGTATGCCCAGACTTGGGTGCTGTGCACACTCTGTCACTGGAACCAAGCTGCACCCGGGTGAAGAACCCATAACTAGATTGAAACCAGTCCTAGGTTGCTTGTGTTCCAGTTCTGGAGGACCTAGCCAGGTAGTTCAGGCTGGACTGTCCCTATTGGAGCAGCGACAAGACTGATTTGCATATGTAAGGGTCCAAACTGAGGTGGCATGTTGTGCAAAATAACGATAGATTGGGATGCGGCCTGAGTAATTACCAATGGCTAAGATTGATTCAAGCATTCCATCCATCTTTTTTTGTATACTTTAGAAATGCTATGGTCACCTTTTAGCAGGGAAGTCCTTCCGGAGCACTGTCAGTTGGGTTAATGCTGAGGAGATTTGTGTGTGTCATTAGATTCTGTTGTTTAAGTTCTAAGCCAAGATTATCAATACTAATCTTCACAAGGTAGCAAGAGAAGAGGGGGAAACCAGTACCAGAGTCGTCTGTCTGAGATGGAAGATTAGAATGGCAGGAGAAGGCTCAGAGAGAAGCCTCTTCTAACACAACAAGAAGGGAAATACTAGAATATAACAAAGGTGCACCAGCTAGAGGAGCTGGGTGCAACTGGAATGGAAGAAGAGGGACCCACCAATATGCACAGCTTCCAGGCAAAGTGCGTAGATCTCTCTGCTCTATCTATACTGTGTCTGCCAGTGATAACCTGGAAGTAGAATACTTTGTTTGAAGTTGAAATTTTAGATTAGAAACTTTCCATTACAACCAAATGAATGAGCCTCCATCTTCGATGATTGACACAGCTGTCACAATTACAAGGACATGCCTGGCTCTCACAATCCCAAGCTATGCTCCCTCTCTGGCTTGACGATGGTGCAGGATTACATTTCTGAGCCGAGGCATAAGTGGAAATAAGCATACTCTGATAGCTATGAAGATGCTTGTGTCTGTGGAAAGGGTGGTACATTTTCAATAGAATGTAAATATAGTGACCATGACATACAATGACACACTACATAGCATAGCTTGGAAGACCAGATAAACATACAATTTGGGGAGGTTCAACTGTAGTGCCCACATTTAGTGGTGGAAATTCCATGATCTGGTGGAGGCATCAGTGGAGGTCCCATCAGATGCTCTCATTCAAGTGGGCCTTCCACGTCTGGTGGTGGAAGCTTAGGCATTGAGCATAACTCAGTGAGGCACATGCGTTTATCCCCAGTGTGCTTGAGGAGCTGCCTGTGCTGCAATTACAATCAGAAAATCCACCAGCAGAACTATAAACTAGTCTACTTTTGTAGCCACAAGAGCTGTTCATGGCAACGTCTCAATAGACAAACTCAAAATATGTAACTCAACACAATAACATTGATCCATGGACAAATTGATGCTCATCAATCATTGCTAGTCCTTGGCCCCGCCTGGAGATTTGAAAAACCACACAATTTACGAGGCTTATTTTATTCTGGTCATCAGGCCAAGGTTTCGAAAATTAGCAGAGAAGAATGTTTAGTGCCAGCCAAGTCAAAGTCAGAAAGTGAAAGCCTATAACAGATTCTGCCATGTTCCCCATATGCAAGGCAGATAATGAAAATAATCTTAAAGCACTGGCATATGCTGATAGATGATGATAACCTCCACAGAATCTTCATAAAAATAGAACATAATGATTTACTAATCAAATTGCCTGTCAGATAACCTCCAGAAAAAGAACACCCAGAAGCAGGTCATATTGAGTGTAATCAGCACAGACTCCCATGGGATAATAAAAGTACCAGAGATACATCATTCAAACACAGGACAGACTTTACACTCAAAGGAATACTATGTTGCCTGAGCTGCAAGATACACATAAGTGAACATAAATATACTGTCAGAAACAAAAACTGCATAGAGATCTTCACCAGAGTTCAAATTACAATATCAGGTATGTGAAATAGGTATTTGTCTAAATACTTTTTCATTTATTTTTACTCCGACAAGAGATATACTGGATGGAAGCTGCATCTATGTTTTTCCCCTAATGGGTTGAGTGAGGAACAAGACTGATCATGTTTCACATAGAACCATATTAAACAAAAGTAGGAACGACGTGGGACAGCAATGTCAACAAGCAGTGGCAAACTCAATAGCTAAGTTGTCACTAATCTATTGTAATAATGTTTGGGTATTTTTTATTGCAGGAGCATGAAGAAGAAAATGAGGAAAAATGGAGGCCATACTCTTGCTGTGGAAGGTTTTGTATGTTTACAGTAAAAGGTGCTTTAATTGTAGTTGTTCTGCACCACAATTCACATGTGCATGGAGGTAATACAATTGAAACAAAATCACTACGTTGTATTAAAGTGAATTTTCTGCTAACAAGGACTCATTTAAGACAGCTCCATTTTGGTCAAAATGGAAGCCTTATTTATCATAATGTTCATTCTGTGTTGATATTTTTGGCTTGACATTACCTGCAGCAAGATGTGGATTATTTTTTTCGGAATGACACTGTTCTCGAAGAACCTGTTAGAAGAAAAACGTTTGCAACATAATTCAAGGGGCTTATGCTTACACTTCATAATGCATTCATTCACATTGTTTCACTGTTGTTTATGTAACTATTTTGTTCTAACAACTCTGAATGTCATTAGGTCAGAAGGGGCAAACTAATATTCATGTAGGGGATTAGTGTTAAATTGACAGGTTTAAGTGACATTTAAAATTCAATAGGAAGATGGTTAGTAGAGATAAGATGTGCCGTTGACACAATTTTTGTCCCCGATTTCGATTTTTGTCTATATTACCAAGAATCCAAATTTGATTATTTTCTGAGTTCCGGTGCTCCAATGCTGTTCCTGAACAAAAGGACTTTGAGAACTAGTAGGGCAGAATGATTTTTGAGATTGAGTGTGTTTTGGTATGTTAATGAGTCATTGTGGGATTCGTAGTAGAGAGAACGGATTTGTGCTGAGGCCTGAATTGTTACATTTCAGATGAGATCTTTGGTTTTGTGTTGCTGATTCCTGGTTGGGTGATGATTTGATTACTGTGGTTTTGGTGTATTCATCATATTTGTGAAATGCATTGAAGAAGTTTTAGTCTGGTTAACTGTTGGTTAAGGCAATCAGATCAGTCATAATCTAAGATCCTGAGATAATGTTGAACTTGTCTGCAAAACATAGGGGTCGATTCCGATTTGGGAAACTAATCCGTACGACGATTCAAATTCATAGCCGTTTTCATACGAATCGTACAAATCTGTCCGAATCGCGTAGTACGATCTGTAAGAAAAAAATACGTCTGAATCGTTGCAAACAGTATGAAAAGCAAGGGAACATCCGTACAATTCTGACCCTGAAAGTGATCCGTACGAATCGTAAACATGCCATACGACCCGACAAGTACGATCCGGACCGGGGACAGAGAAATCGATTCATACGGAAAACGTCATATGAGCAATTCGTACAGAGAGCCACACATTCACATAAGCACCGTACCCCTGCAATCATGGGGGTACGCACCGTACCCCTATGCTCTGTACCCCTAAGCACCGTACCCCTATGCACCATACTCCGATGCACCGTACCCCCACGCACCATACCCCTACACACCATACCCCTGCAATCATGGGGTGTACTCGCGTACCCGGTGGGGTCTGTTTCGCACGCGGTTCGAGACGAAATCTGCTTTTACAGACTCCCGTAGAAAAAGAGTCGTACAGAGTGCTGTCGTAACGAATCGTACTTGCTGGGTCGGAAAAAGCTGCTTCGATCCATATGGACGTCGCGTACTGCGTGTTGCGAATGCAATTTGTACATATTCATAAGTCGTATGGTCTTTCGTACGATTTGTACAGAGATCTGCTTTGGGTTCGGATCGTACTTCATTGTATGTACGGGGACTTTGAAGGTGTATGATTCGTACAGGAAAAATGCTCCGTACGGCTATTCGTAGGGGATTTTACCGAATCGGAATCGACCCCATAGTGTGCTTTGAAAGGCACCACATTCACCCTGATTAGGGTTTTTTCTTGAATGAATCAAAATGTTATTTCAGGGTTTGTATATTAAACCTAAATTGGTATAATTTGCTCCTTTGTGCACAGGACAAAGGCTCAGATTTACCAAAAAAGTAATGGAACGCAGTGAGAAGGCGACAACATATCTATAAAGATATTGCTGTCTCCTCCCCTATCCCTGGGCCCGGAGCTGATTTCAGCTCTGTGCGCCAGGCACACACCTTAGCGTCATAGTGCTAGTGCGTGTGCCTGAGTCTACTATATGTTTTGCACTGGAAGGTTACTTTTTCAGTACAAAATACTATACGTAGACACACTGAAAAAAATATCCTTCTTTGCATTGGTGCTGCACTGTGCAGCACGTATGCGGTCCTCCTGACCTTTAATTGCGCCCCCCTGGTAGCCAGCAGCTCTGGGCTGCTTTTCAATTGACAGATTAGGAACACTCAGAAAGATGTGAAACGGACATAAATAAAGGGATTCTGGATTCATATTTTGCAATTCAGCCACCAGATGAGAATCTCTTTCTTGTTTTATTTTAGAAGTTCATGCTTTGACTTTAAATCTTGGAGTATGAGAATAGAGCTTTGGTGGCAGAAAGAAGTCATATGGCTCGGTTTGTTGTCCACACCATGAATCTGCATCACGGCCTCATTCGCCCACCTTTACCCCAACTCTCGCCCTCCTGGTATAGGTGCGGCCCTTGGGCTTGCTACAGTCAGTACTTTGTGACCCCAGGGGAATGTTTGCGAGTACCCACGTCTTAGTGTATCTGTGATGGGTTCTCTTGCCTTTGAATTATTGATGGACATTGGACTTCAAACATGTGTGTTGTTAAAAGACTGGCATGAATATTGTGAGAAGTTGGCCTGATATGCAGTGCTCACTATTCTTGTGATCACTATGTATCATTCCAAACGACCCTCATTGATGATTGGTTGTAAGTCAACCTTGTAGACCAGCTATCCTAGTAGCATGGACAAGAGCAGTCTTTAGGCTAAACTCTAGAGGGCGTGTTAAGCCAGCTGTTATACCATCACATACACCCCTTGAACACCAAGTGAAAGGACACCACACAAGTTGTTATGAAAATAAAAGGATATTTATGTATAACACAACAACCCTGGACTCTTTATGAGGACAGGGTGCTAAGCACAATACAAAACTCTTAAAGAAATACTGAAAGTTGCACAATTTACACAAATGCCCGAGGGGCACGACAAACCATATACTATGGAAGTGGAATGCGAATTACTAGCAGGTAAGTAACTTTTCTCAGAGGCTTTAGAACCGCTAGGCCTACAATACTGAACCCTTAGATTAGAAGCAGGAGGCCTAGGAACTTTGTGTGCAGAGTGGAAACTCTTACGCGCAATGCGGGACAAAGTCTATGGACACTAGTAAAATGCAAAGTTAGTGTTATCGGGCGAACCCGACTAGGTAGAGCTGAAACGAAAAAGGATCTGGACACTTAGAGAGTGGTCCTGTGCTGGAGCACCATGGTACTTGGTTTACCTAGCCCAGGGGCTGCGGCTGCATAGGGTTCAAGTGTCGTCGGGAATCCACGCTGATACTCAGGAGCCTGAAGAAAGTAGTTGCTGGCAGGCGACCAGTGAAGATGTTCCGGGTTGATCCAAGGATGGATCTGTGAAGAAGGATACCTGTAAGCAGAGGGGACCAAGTTCTGAATCACTAGCCAGTGATTAGGTGGGCACCAGGATGGCACCGGACGAGGTCACTCAGCCAGGTGAAGAAGTGACACTGGATTCTGCTGCTGCACGGACCAGGGCGCTGATGTGGACCAGGCAGGAGGTCTGCGAGCTGTCCCACGTCGGATGTCTGCTGCTGGCGATGCTGGATCTGTTGAAGGAGGCAACAAGCCTTGGCTAAGGCAAGCACACGTGGCGACACAAAATGGCGTCTGGAGTGGACCAGGAGGGTCCGAGGATGTTCCCCTTCAAGAGGAGACAAGGGCCAGTCTAGAGGAGCTAGACCAGCGGTGAAACAAACGTAGGACGTCGTCTGGAGGGTCACTACACTAGCCAACGGGCAAGTGACTGGACAACGTGGCAAGCAACACAGGAGCAAAAGGGCCCCACGCAGATCTGGTGGATGCTGGGGGGCTGGACTTCGGTGCTCGTGCTGCTTGGGGTTGGGGCTTCTCCTACCTCAGTGAACCCACTCGAGGGTCCCTCGGCGGTCGTGCTGCATCAGTGTCGTGCAGGTTCTGATGATAGCCGGTTCCTCTGGTCTCGTCGCACCCACGGTTCTCAGCTGTGCTGTAGAGGCAGGTAGAGGTCAGAGATGGCAGGGAGTCCGGGTCTCGTCGTGCTGGTCGGTCTGGTTCCGGAGGAAGGATGTGCAGCAAACCGCAAGATACTTAGTTGGTGCCTGCTGATGCAGGGTGACTACTCCTTAGTCACAAGGGAGAAATCTTGAGAAGAAGTCGAGAGTTCCTTTCGTGAAAAGTAGTTTCAGGATTCAAAGATGATCTAATTTGGAAGGGTCCCCGCTCCTACCTTTATTTTAAAGAAAGGGGCTGGCACGCGACTAGGTCCTGCCCATGGGTGAGACCAGGAAGGGGGGTGGTTAAACCCCTCTCCCCTGTCCAGACTTTCCCCAGCTCAGGGGCTGGTGTGCCCCTGGAACTGGTTCAAGCCGGCATATGCACAGTGAGCACCGGGGTGCCACTTGCAGTCACCTTCCTCTCAGCCCTGCCTACCTGGGATACACAAAACCCTGTCTGGGATGGTGCTAGCACCGCCCCTGACAGGAAACCCTTTGTCCAGCTCTCCTCGCTGGAAGGACTCCCAGCAGCAGGAGGTCAGACTTGTGTCTGTGGTGGCAGCATCCATTTTGTGATGCTGAGGCTCGAGTTAACTTTAACCGGGGTTCACAGTTACATACATGTTGTCTCCCTCTAGAAGGGTGGAATGCTAACCCCATCGCCAGAATTGGCGAGGGGTTAGTATTCCAATTCGTATGACACCTTACTCGACATGTTTTGATAAAGCGATACCAAAGTTGGCAAATAACCGCGAGGATTATAAGGCACTTAAGAGTATATGGTACGCGTTATCATGGAACAGCTATTAGGACTTGGTTCCGCAAGCTGTAAACGGGCTCAGCTCATGCCAGAGCACCATCTCACATAATTCCAAGCACTCTGCCTTCAGGATTGATAAGGCCTGCCATAGGAGTGACTGATAGGAATACATGTGTCCATTTTAGGGTTAGATATAGGTATACTATATCTAAAGCAAATGGTGATTACACCACCTTGCCCCAGCTGTCGTGCATCCAGTTGTGTCAGATTTAGATGGCCAGCCAGGGGTGGCATAATACATGCTGCAGCCCCTGGTAGGCCCTGGGTACACCTATGCCCTGGGTACCTAAGGTACACTGTACAGGGGCTGATAAGGTGACTCAGTATCCAATTAGATATGTACCTAAGGTACATGGAATCCATTTTACAGAGAGAGCAGTAGGCCTGGGGCCCTGAATAGCAGGGTCCCAGGTCAACTAAGTCGGAAAACCAGCAAAACACCAGGCAAAAAGTTGGGGGCAACCATAGTCAGGTATCCACCCTCCTACATAACCCCCCCCCCCCCCCCAAACGAAAGGAGATAAGGCTATCCTTGACCAGGTAAGCCTATATTGCCTGAGTGGCCATATGAGGTGGTACCTGCACTGGCATGGTTACCCCCTATATCATGGTACACCAAGCAATCCCTCACCCTAAGGGTATCTGAGGGTCTCCACCATAGGCAATCTCTACCTGTGGTGTGTTTTGGCAACGTAAAAGGCTGGTGCTGGGATGGAGTACTGAAGTGAGGCTCCACTAAGGTTGGGCTCAACTTCCTCCAATCACTATCCACCTTATGTGCCTTTCTTTCCAGGACTGAGTTGCTGTGAGCTCTCAGGGTCAACCTCTAGCTACCTAAAGCTGGAGGCTGAGTCCCTCTGTTTGGCTTACTGGAGGGACAGGTCAGGTTTGGGGGTTTTAGGCCCCAGGTTTGGCTGTGCCCAACAGTGTCCCTCTGTGGGAGGTCCCTAGCTAATTGTAAGGGGGATCCCTCAGGAGTGTGTTTTATTTTCACCGGGCTAGGATTACTAGCTTCAGTGCCCTTAATCTGCTGATTGGGGAGTTCTTTTGGACAGGGGGCCCTTTGGGGTCCACCACTGGCCTCCCTTACCTTTACAGCCCTGGGATGATTGAGGCAGGGTAGAGAGGGGCAGGTTACCTGCTCCAGACTGGGTCTCACCTTGGAAGGGTCCACTGACATCAGAGGCTCTGCCAGGCTAGGCCTGACTACCTCTGGGGCAGTTTCCTCACAAGGGGTCAGATCAGTTCCCTGAGGAGGCTGATCCTTTCCTAGAGTCTGGTGGGAGGGAGATTTCTCTTCCTCCTCAATGCTCTCTGTCTGAGTGGAGTGATCCATAGTTTCAGGCTTCACAACACTATTATCTGTCTGAGTTTGAGCTGTGGCCATCACAACTCTACCAACCTTTTCAGGAAGGGACTCAGTTTGGGTATGGGCTGTGACCATCACAGCCTTGCCAACCTGTTCAGGAAAGGCATCTTTCTGGGATAGGGCTGTGACTGGCACAGCCCTCCTGACCTGTTCAGGGAGGACATCTTGGACTGGGGCTGTGGCTATCACTGCCCCACTAACCTTACCATGGAGGTTTACCATTTTAAAATGGGTTTCTTGCTCTACCTCAGCCCAGGCTGAGATCTCTAAATCATTCCCCAGTAGGCAATCTACAGGCAAGTTTGGTGACACCGCCACTCTCTTGCGGCCAGTGACACCTCCCCAGCTGAGATTGACCACTGCTATGGGATGATCTCTCTGTACTCCATCAATGTTGGTTACCTGGTATGTGGCTCCAGGTATAAGTTGCCTTGAGGGGACTAGGCTCTCAGTCACCATGGTGATGCTAGCCCCTGTGTCCCCGTAGGCCTCAACTTTTTTTACCACTGATGAGGGGCTCCTGTCTGTACTTGCCCAAAGTGTTGGGACAAGTTGTGAAGTTGGCAAACCCCATGCCAGTCTCACAGACAAGAGTATCTAAGTTTGGGGACCTGGTTAGGCCAGAGTCCCCAGGAACTCCCAAAGTAAATGCACCCAGATTCTTAGGGGCACTCCCACCACCTGGGGGATTACTACTAGTAGTAACAGGAGGCTGGGAAGTTTTACTTGGGGGTATGTTATCCTTATTGTCGTTGGCCCTTGGGCAACTGCTGTCAGTTTTGTAATGGCCTACCTGTTTGCAGGTATGACAATAAGGTTTCTTTTGGGAATTGGAAGGATTTTGGAACCCACCCTTTTCAGAGGATTTTTGGGGCCCTGGGGTTTGATCAGAAGATTTATTCCCACCCTTCTCTTGAGGCTTGGTTGATTCCTTCTTTTGGTCACCACCCTGGTTCTTAGGCCTGACCCTGGTTCTGACCCATTTGTCTGCCCTCTTACCCAATTCTTGTGGAGAGGTCAGATCAGAGTCTACCAGGTGCTGGTGTAATAACTGGTTCTGACAATTATTTAAGACTTGCTCTCTCATAATTAGATTGTACAATCCTTTGAAATCAGTAACCTTACTTCCCAGTAGCCAGCCTTCAAAAGCCTTAGTGGCACAATCAACAAAGTCAGCCCAATCCTGAGACTGAGTTTTCTGGGTGTCTCTGAACATCAACCTGTATTGTTCAGTTGTTAAGCCAAACCCATCAATCAGTGTATTCCTCAGGACTTGGTAATTGTTAGCATCCTCAGCTCTAGTAGTGAGGAGCTTATCTCTACCTTTGCCTTCAAAGGAGAGCCACAAGATAGCTGCCCACTGACTCTGGGGGACGCACTGGACAGTGCAGGCCCTCTCCAAAGCAGTCATCCATTTGTGGATGTCATCCCCTTGTTTAAAGGGGGGCACTATCTTACTCAGGTGTCTAGTGTCTAAACTCCTGTCCTTTTCTCTAGGTAAAATGCTGCCACCAGTGGGGTCTGCCCCACTCAATTTCTACTCTCTAGCAAAGGCAAGTCTCTCTTTGGCCAGGGCAAGTTCTTCCCTTTCAATCCTCAGATTGACTTCCCTCATCTTGGCCTCATGCTCTCTCCTCTGAGGGGATGTCATCCCTCTGTGAGAAGAGGTCTGAGAGCCATTGGTTCGAATGGATCTGTTAGAGCCTCTGTATAGAGACCTAACTCGTCCACTCCCAATGTTAAGCCTGCCTGAGAGTGGGCCTGGGGGTCCCCCAAATCCATTCTCATGCCTGCTTAAGTTGGTCCTGGTGAGTCTACTGACTTCTACCTGACCTTTGTCTGCCTCATCCCTTGACAACTCCTGATCCTCTTCCTCACCTCCACTAACTGCTTCATTGAGGTTGAGGTCAGGGTCCCCAAGGGTTCCCTCTAAGGGGGGCATACTCCCATCTGGATTAGAAGGGCCTGTGTTAGAAGCCCTCCTGGCATCATAAGTCTCTAAGAGACCAATCAGGAATGGGATGGTAGGGTTAGAACCCTGTTTTAGCTTCCTGGAGGTACACACTTATCTCATCTCCTGGAAGCTAAGAGCTGCATATCTTGATATGACCTGTGGAGGGTCAACTGACACAAGGGGAGCCTCTGAGTTCCCTCCTTTGTCTGACATGCTTTTCTAGTGAGGTGTAAGTGGTGCATTTACCTACACTATTTGTTTGCCTACTGATCCCTTGCTAAGAGTTGTAGTCAGGGTGTGCTAAGCCCTGTTAAATTACAACAGCTGGTTCAGTAGAACTCAGAGTATTCTAAGCTAAGTTATATGTACCTTGGTACTTATGTGATCTTTCAAACGATATTCTTAGGATACGTGTGGTAAAACAACAGCAAGCTCAAATCCCAACCGCTGCTCACCAATGTGAGAAGTTGGCCTGATATGCAGTGCTCACTATTCTAGTGATCATTATGTATCATTCCAAACGACCCTTATTGATGATTGGTTGTAAGTCAACCTTATAGACCAGCTATCCTAGTAGCATGGACAAGAGCAGTCTTTAGGCTAAACTCTAGAGGGCGTGTTAAGCCAGCTGTTATACCATCACATATACCCCTTGAACACCAAGTGAAAGGACACCACACAAGTTGTTATGAAAATAAAAGGATATTTATTTATAACACCACAACAACCCAGGACTCTTTATGAGGACAGGGTGCTAAGCACAATACAAAACTCTTAAAGAAATACTGAAAGTTGCACAATTTACACAAATGCCCGAGGGCCACGACAAACCATATACTATGGAAGTGGAATGCGAATTACTAGCAGGTAAGTAACTATTCTCAGAGGCTTTAGAACCGCTAGGCCTACAATACTGAACCCTTAGATTAGAAGCAGGAGGCCTAGGAACTTCGTGTGCAGAGTGGAAACTCTTACGCGCAATGCGGGACAAAGTCTATGGACACTAGTAAAATGCAAAGTTAGTGTTATCGGGCGAACCCGACTAGGTAGAGCTGAAACGAAAAAGGATCTGGACACTTAGAGAGTGGTCCTGTGCTGGAGCACCGTGGTACTCGGTTTACCTAGCCCAGGGGCTGCGGCTGCATAGGGTTCAAGTGTCGTCGGGAATCCTCGCTGATACTCAGGAGCCTGAAGAAAGTAGTTGCTGGCAGGCGACCAGTGAAGATGTTCCGGGCTGATCCAAGGATGGATCAGTGAAGAAGGATACCTGTAAGCAGAGGGGACCAAGTTCTGAATCACTAGCCAGTGATTAGGTGGGCACCAGAATGGCACCGGACGAGGTCACTCAGCCAGGTGAAGAAGTGACACTGGATTCTGCTGCTGCACGGACCAGGGCGCTGATGTCGACCAGGCTGGAGGTCTGCGAGCTGTCCCACGTCGGATGTCTGCTGCTGGCGATGCTGGATCCGTTGAAGGAGGCAACAAGCCTTGGCTAAGGCAAGCCCACGTGGCGACACAAAATGGCGTCTGGAGTGGACCAGGAGGGTCCGAGGATGTTCCCCTTCAAGAGGAGACAAGGGCCAGTCTAGAGGAGCTAGACCAGTGGTGAAACAAACGTAGGACGTCGTCTGGAGGGTCACTAGCCAACGGGCAAGTGACCAGACAACGTGGCAAGCAACACAGGAGCAAAGGGGCCCCACGCAGATCTGGTGGATGCTGGGGGGCTGGACTTCGGTGCTCGTGCTGCTTGGGGTTGGGGCTTCTCTTACCCCAGTGCACCCACTCGAGGGTCCCTCGGCGGTCGTGCTGGATCAGTGTCGTGCAGGTTCTGATGATAGCCGGTTCCTCTGGTCTCGTCGCACCCACGGTTCTCAGCTGTGCTATAGAGGCAGGTAGAGGTCAGAGATGGCAGGGAGTCTGGGTCTCGTCGTGCTGGTCGGTCTGGTTCCGGAGGAAGGACGTGCAGCAAACCGCAAGATACTTAGTTGGTGCCTGCTGATGCAGGGTGACTACTCCTTAGTCACAAGGGCGACATCTTGAGAAGAAGTCGAGAGTTCCTTTCGTGGAAAGTAGTTTCAGGATTCAAAGATGATCTAATTTGGAAGGGTCCCCGCTCCTACCTTTATTCTAAAGAAAGGGGCTGGCACTCGACTAGGTCCTGCCCATGGGTGGGACCAGGAAGGGGGGTAGTTACACCCCTCTCCCCTGTCCGGACTTTCCCCAGCTCAGGGACTTGTGTGCCCCTGGATCTGGTTCAAGCCGGCTTATGCACAGTGAGCACCGGGGTGCCACTTGCAGTCACCTTCCTCTCAGCCCTGCCTACCTGGGATACACAAAACCCTGTCTGGGATGGTGCTAGCACCGCCCCTGACAGGAAACCTTTTGTCCAAGCTCTCCTCGCTGGAAGGACTCCCAGCAGCAGGAGGTCAGACTTGTGTCTGTGGTGGCAGCATCCATTTTGTGATGCTGAGGCTCGAGTTAACTTTAACCGGGGTTCACAGTTACATACATGTCGTGTCCCTCTAGAAGGGTAGAATGCTAACCCTGTCGCCAGAATTGGCGAGGGGTTAGTATTCCAATTGGTATGACACCTTACTCGACATGTTTTGATAAAGCGATACCAAAGTTGGCAAATAACCGCGAGGATTATAAGGCACTTAAGAGTATATGGTACGCGTTATCATGGAACAGCTATTAGGACTTGGTTCCTCAAGCTGCAAACGGGCTCAGCTCATGCCAGAGCACCATCTCACATAATTCCAAGCACTCTGCCTTCAGGATTGATAAGGCCTGCCATAGGAGTGACTGAAAGGAATACATGTGTCCATTTTAGGGTTAGATATAGGTATACTATATCTAAAGCAAAGGGTGATTACACCACCTTGCCCCAGCTGTCGTGCAGCCAGTTGTGTCAGATTTAGATGGCCAGCCAGGGGTGGCATAATACATGCTGCAGCCCTTGGTAGGCCCTGGGTACACCTATGCCCTGGGTACCTAAGGTACACTGTACAGGGGCTGATAAGGTGACTCAGTATCCAATTAGATATGTACCTAAGGTACATGGAATCCATTTTACAGAGAGAGCAGTAGGCCTGGGGCCCTGAATAGCAGGGTCCCAGGTCAACTAAGTCGGAAAACCAGCAAAACACCAGGCAAAAAGTTGGGGGCAACCATAGTCAGGTATCCACCCTCCTACAAATATACTTCTGGTAACAAAGGCCTATCATTTCCTTTGGCAAGTACCTTTAATACAAAATAGTTTGATTTCCTGAGTTATGCAATGTGTGAGAGAAAACCGCAACGTAGAACTAAACAATTTGAGGCACTAAATGAATGGCTTGGATGGCCATAGAGAAAAAGAGAAGGAAGATGAGGGTTTAGTTTAAAAATTCAACGAGCCATTGGCTAAAATCTAAATGGGGCATTCAGAAAAAGGCAAGGAAAGAGGATAAAAAAGGGAATACAGACTTTTCCTGCAATAGCTGATGAATCAGAGAAATTAAATATTTATGAATCAAAAGCCGAAAATCAAAAAAGAATTGAGAAATGTTATTTAAATGAGTAGGAGGATTTTTTAAATAGCCTATTAAATTGTAGACGTTCCCCTTACACTGATGGTGCACATGCAGAGAGACCACCATTATCTGATATGGGTGTGGGCAAAGCAGGCCTGAGTACACAACAAAGAGGTAGTATCTGATGGAGGTACAATCTTCATGTCAGCGTACATGAAGCCTATGTGGGACAAGTGTGGGACAGCAACCAAGTTCTCCACACCCTATCATCCCTAGATCAGTGAGCTTGTTGAAAGACCCTGACAGGCATGATAATGAGCCTACCATTGCCCTTGAAGTGGAAGAGTGACATCCTTGTGCCATGTCTGTTGTTTGTTCTGTGAGACTCTGCACTCTGCCATTGCTGCGTATTTTATCTAAAATGAGGGTTCTGTCAATGATGTTGGCAAACTCTAGGAAGCATTCAAAGGTACTATTAAAGGAGTCTGTATCAGCACACAAACCAGTATACTCAAGACACTCTGGTAATAGCTGTGTAGCATAGAAAAAACATTACACACACTGCAGTGTACTCATAAATCCCACCCAGATCCTCATACCTTATTAGCCATTCGCAAACAGGGTACTAACTTCAGTAAGGCAGTGAGGCAGCTCTCCTAGAAATTCATTGCATTTCATTTAATGTGGGCATATGGAGAGGGAGGGCACCAAGGACAACTCCAGGCTGCAAAGCTGACGTCACTCTGGGCCCTATCCCCTTATGGGGCGCACCGTTATGACACATCCTCTATTCTGGTAAGTTTTACTGCCTTCTATACCAATTTCTATAGTACTTGTGTCACAGGTTCCATGCCTGCGGTGGCAAAATATCTATATGAAATTGCCCTGGCATGGCTGTCGACTGGCCAGAGCGAATATTTATGTCAACTTATTACGGTAGAAGAAATTGAAGTGGCTATAAAATTCCTTCCAAGATGTTCTAACCAGTGAATTATACAAAAAGAGTGGCTCTATCTTTGCTCTGCATCTCCATGCACTGTATGATGAATGAAATCAGCACATTCTTATGCCTACTCTTAGAAAAGCCCTCCTCATCACTCTATTAAAACCTGACAAAAGCACGCAAATATTGTGAATCATACCATTCTCTGTCTCTCATCAATACAGATGTTAAGGTTTTAGCTAAGATAATAGCAACAGGGTTGCAGCTTCTCATTCCCAGTCTGGTATTAGCGGATCAATCTGGATTTGTACAGGCCGTTCTACGTTGCATAACATGTGCAGAAATGTTTCACTGCTTCACCAGCTCAACCCAAGCTTAGTGGTGGCTGTAGTCTTATATGCTGCCAAAGTCTTTCATGTAATTCAATGGGAATGTATGTTAGCAATTTTGCATAGAATGGGTATGCCCCCAAATTTCCTCCAGTGGAGTAGGCTATTATACCCAACCCCAACTGGTCAGGTGGGGGTAAATGGGGATACCTTTGTTGAAATACGCATATATAGAGACGCCAGTCAGGGTTGTCCCTTTTCCCCATTATCATATGATCTTACATTAGAGCCACTAGCATGTGTTATCCACTAGCGATACTCTGCCTCAGCTCTGCAATTCATGTGCCAGCCCTTGTGCATCTTGATGTACTCACACGATATAGTGCTGTATGTGAAAGACCTTGCTCTCCTCCCAGTACCTATAATCCATGAATATATACAATTTGGCCACTTAAACTGGAATAAGTTGATTATATTTGTTTTTACTCCAGCTACCAAGTAGTGTGAATTAGACTTCCCCTTGCAGTGGAACGACGAGCCTGTAAAATATTTAGGGGTCAAGATACATTGGTATCCCTCTTTGGTGCTTCAATACAATTATGGCAGAGCTGTGATGCGGCTTGAAGATCAGGTACAGAGATGTTCTAGGCTCTCTTTGTCTATGGCAGATGATAGAGTGGCCTTGATGAAGATGGTGATTTCACCTTAGTTTTTTATATCTGTTGTTAACATTTTTGTTATATTATCACAGCATGTTTTTGAAAGCTTTAACCCCATGCATGCGCCAGACGGCCCCCGGCCGTCCGACGTCACAGTGGGCGTGTGCGGAGGACGGCCGGGAGCTGTCCGAACCCCGCCCACTCATTATTTCACCAGCACCATGGCAGAATTTGCGCCGCGGTCAAGGGGTTAATAAAAATTTGATAACCACAGCATGGGCTGAAAATCAACCTAGAATTAAGGTGGAGATGCCTACTCTACAGTATGCACAAGGCGGTTTTAATGCTGCAGACCTAGAGCTACATCACTTGTGTGCCCAAGACCATTGGGCTGACTACTGGTATCTCCCCCACGCCTACACTCCACACTTAGGATAGAACATGACGATGCTCCTCCCACTAAATGCCATCCTGCTCCATGAGAGAGATCCCATTGCAGGGACTGAATTTAAAATGCTACAGGAGAGGCTGGGGCATGTTTGGGAAACGTGGCAATAAGGGCCCTTTGTATTGACCGGCACTCCCTCTGCTCTATCACCCATATCATTCATAGGGTGGAGTGGAGCACCAGGAGGGATATCTTTCCTGCTACTGAGCTTTACATGCCTCCCTCTTCACGCTGCAGGACCAGCAATGTTTCCCCAGTTTCCATGTGAGACTCCCACTTTAATGCATTACATACATAGCTAACCAGCACCATGAGTAAAGGAATTATAAATAAATGACCCCCTGTTAAATTGTATATGTTTGGCCTGCAGGACAATGCTGTGTGTGCGGTGCTCCAGATGCTGGCTTTATGCACCTGGTATGGTCTTGCCCCCTTCCCCCCCCCTCCCCCGATATACCAATACTGGGCGCAAATTACTGGACTTTTTCTGCCATGATAATTGAGCCTGTTAAGTGCCACTTGCAAGTGTGTCTTCTTGGTTTGGTAAAAAACTATCAACCCGCAACACTGTTGTTAGCTAAGAGAAGGGTTGTGATTTGCTGTGGCAAACGTGTAATGCCTACACAACGTCAATGGCTCACGGACATGACGTACTGTAAAGAGCAACTGGAATTGTATGCTGAAGAGTGTTAAAGCAAAAAAATTTATTAATAGGGACAAGAAGAAGGGCACATTCAAGGTTTCAAAGAAAGTGGCTTTATTGCCAATAAAGCTGCAGCTGAGACAATTTGCAGGAGTGCAAAGTGATCTGGTTTTTTCAGAAAGCAAGCCAGTTCTTATATACAATTTTCAGAACCTGGATGCATTAATCATTAATAAATTACATCATGGTGTGACCATGCTAGAATTAGGTCCACGTGTACATTACAGTATCAAGGTGCATTTCAAAAATATGTCTACGTTCACAATTTACATTATTTGCGACACATCTGACCATGCAGCTACAGGTTAATCTTTAAACTACCACCTCCTGACTTTCAGCCTTGCCTTGGCCGGTTATCTTGAAATGTCAATGTGCAATGCTGATCTACTATCAGCAGAGGCCCGTGTTTTCTGCTTTCCAACACAAATGACGCACTTGCTTTCTATGCTATCTGTGCTGAGCAAACAATTCGCCTCTTCACTTAACGGGGCAAAGGCAGGCCAAACTTGTCACGTCCTAGGTCAGCGAACGATTCCTAGAAAGGGCTCGCTGAACTGACTGAACTGGCTCTGTACATAGGTGAAAGGCTAGTGAATCATTAAACAACTTGGAGCTACAGCAGAATGGGAACGTTCATGTTCACTTGTCATTCTTTTCTGGTTTCAGCTGAATTTCAGACAACTTAATTTAACCCTCTGTGCACCAGCTGTGCACCATGGAGCAACATTTCATTATGACTGGTGGGCTCATTTTATTTGCAAGCAGGTTAACAGACAGAAATTAATATAAACTACGGTTCAATTTTAATATTTTCATTCAACAGAGGGCCAACTAATTTTTCATCTTTTACAAATCGACCATTTGAACCTCAGTTTAAAATAATTTCATCACGCAGCATATCACAATTTAATAATTATATTGTCCATTCTTATCATTGTCAGAAATGTCTATGTTCATTAACTCAGTAGTGACTGTTTGCATCAGCATTCTTTCTTTTTCCTTTAATTTCCTCACTTGGCATTTTGTCAGCTGTCCCAATAGTTGACAGCACATTGGCAGGCAATTAACTAATAGACAACAGCCTATTATTAGTAGGAAAATTGTTATGAACACCATTCCTATCTTCCAACCCCATGCACTCAACCAACTCCAAAGTGAACCTCCTATATCCCATGTACCAGAATCCTGATGTGCTTCTACACCTATATGATGCAATCTTTTTATTGCTTCCCTGACAGTAACAGAGGAGTCCGGGACATAGGTGCAACAGGACACCCCTATAATTGCACAGACTCCTCCCCTTTCTGCTAGCATCATGTCGAGAATCATTCTATTTTGTAACGAAACTAATCTCACAGCTTGAAGCTCTACTGTAATATTTTCAAGTATACTTGTTGTTTCATTTATTGTTGCTTCTAGTAGCCTGGATAATCTACGTATATCTCTGGAGTTGATAGCTGGACCAATCCATGGTATCACTCCTTTAAATATGTCACCCGCTATCTGTGATGCTGTATCTCTTTGATCCACATCCACACTTCTCCTGCCTCGCCGTGGTGCATGTCTTTGCATGTCCCTTCGAACTTCTTTTGTGTCTTTTATTGCTATAGCAGGTAATATAAAACCTAGGTGACAACAACCACCCCAATTTGTTGGAAGCCATGTATAAGCCTTCTCTCCACAAATGAAATAAATTGAGTCACCTACGTAAAGTGGAATGCTAATATTTCCGGCCGTCATTTCAAATGTCATGTTACAATTTGTGCTATTTCCCACCTGATAGGTCCCATTACTCTTAATACATATACTCCCTATTGCGTTGTGTTTTCTTAATTTTAACTTTAAAAATGGTATATTCTTATTTGCCTCTTTTGATGGGCCTGCTATCTTAATGCTTGTATTCTTATTTGGAAAGAGCGGAGTAAAGATGTCAGACAGGGGAAATGTTGCATTTTGTTCTATCACTTCCGTGCAGTTCCCTAGTGTCAGAATATCTGCCATATATTTGTTATATAATGTTCCTGCAGGTGGGGCCATAGTTGTCTCTGCGCCAGCAGTACTTTTCTTTAAGTTCTGCAAAACAGCTATCAGTTCTATTTTTACTATTGTTATGTAAATGGCATAACAGGATGCTGCAAACGGTAGTGGGACTTGAACCAGGGGCAAACTTTGGCCTACAGAAGCTGGAAATTGCAAACATATCCAGCAATCTCCCCTTGTTAATATCTTATTGGTATGATGCATCAAAGTCACAAAGGAATTGTGGTGCATATCTTCTCTGTGGGCTATTTCTTCAGGTGACAAAGTGTATGCAGGTATTGTAGCAGGTGTTGTTGGTGTTGGGATCAACTTTTCCATGGGATAGAACACATCTAATAGATATACAGTAATTAATGCTAATAATAACAGACAGAATATCACCCCAGATATGCACATTTTAGACTTGTACCATTTTCTCTTCATTTTTAGAACTGTATTTTCCCTATCCATATCTATCTATTCTTATACTTTCTTTAATTGGATGTAGTGCTATTGATGACACTATGTTGTGAATTATCACTATGAATCTTTACTATAATATAAGCTAAACACACAAAAAGCATAAACACATATAAGGTGAGGCTGTAGTATAAAATATATTGCGAACAGCTATTCGTTAATATTTCAGATGGTCTCTGAGTATTTTTTGGTACTTCTCTCCTCTCAAAGATATGCATGTAATTCCTATAAGACACGACCCTTTGATCATGAATATCAATTGTTAGTGCAGCCACATTTACATTTACAGGAGTGTCCACTATACCTCACCCCAAATGTATCTTTCTGAAGCTGGCTGTCCTGATGATCTGGAAAAAGTCCTTTGCTGGTTGCTGCAGCAGCACGGGTGCTCGCAGTGACAGAAGGACCCGCAAATACCTTCTGGATCAGTTCATCTACTAATTACTGCAGTGGCACGGGCACTATGCAGTTACAGGAGGACTCGCAAATACCTCCTGGATCAGTTCATCTACTCAACGTTGTACTGGCCCACTTTTTACTAAGAACTTCCCTGATGAATTGTTGTAGTCTCTTCCTGTTATGCAGACAGGCTGTTATTCCTGGTGGTAGTGTGCAATATACTCTAATTTATTTTTCTCAGTCAGCAAGTACTCTATTCAAGGCTTCTTGTAATGCTATACTATTTAAATCTTGCATTAGTTGGTATTCTAGCTGACTAAATACTTCCTCAAGGTAACTGAGTGCGTCTTCGTTGTCTTCTTCACTGCTATTCTCAAAGTCAAAAATCGTCGTCAAAATATCTGTTAGGATAATATCTAATAGTAGTACTTCATCTATTTCCTGCAGAAGATCAGGTACCAGAATTACTGACATTTCATCTCCTTCTTTGTAGACCTCAAATTGTACCTTTTTTCTTCTTTGAGCAGTTCTGGTGTTGGCATGTGCTGCTGACCTGGGTCTTGGCTGGATGCAGTCTCAGGAGGTGCCAGTTTTATATGGCTGGCGTGGATCCAAGATTTGTTGTTGGTGCACTTCACCGCTGTCTTTGTTGCGAGCAGCACCTGTTGTGGTCCCTTCAAGCGAGCTTGGAGACAGTTGTACCTCTGGAATGCTTTAATTAGCACCCAGTCCCCGGGCTTGAACTTGTGCCCCTCGACCTGCAGCGGCTCTGGAAGGGCTCCCTTCACCTGCTGGTTGATAGAAGCAAGAGTACGTGTAAGTGACATACAGTAATCATTCAACAGTTCATTCGTCATCATAGGCAGAGCATTTTTGTCTGGAACTCCCCAAGCGACCATTGGCAACCCAGTGACTATTTTGTGTGCGCTGAGCTTGGTCTTGGCATCTGGTGTGCTCCTCATGCTCATTAGGGCAATAGGTAAAGCATCCATCCAGGTCAATTTTGTGTCAGCACATATTTTTGCTATCTTGGCCTTGAGCATGCCATTTTTTCTTTCTACTGCACCAGCGGCCTCTGGATGATAGGCGCAGTGAAGCTTCTGCTGTATTCCCAAGGCTTTGCATGTCAGCTTTATTAGTTCATTACAGAAATGACTGCCATTGTCTGAAAATATTGTTTTTGGGACCCCAAAACGTGGAATCAGTTCCTTTATCAAGCACTTGGCTGTTGAGATGGCATCATTGTGTTTCACCGGATATGCCTCTATCCACTTTGAATACATGCACACCACCACCAGGATATACCTATACTTATTTGTAGGGGGCATCTCCACATAGTCTATTTGCAGGGCTTCAAATGGCATTGTTGGTTTCTGAAAGTGGCCTTTGGGTACTGGAGCAGTCTTACCCACATTGTACTGTGCACATACCATACATGTTTGACATATCTCCTGTGCTATTTTTCTTATGTTCTTGTTCACCCAGAATTTGTCCATGCAATTTACAATTGCATCCCTGCATATATGTGCTGGGCCATGCATGGCCAAACACATAGAGTAGACCATCCTGTCTGGTAACATGTATTTATCCTTGGCGCCATTCATCCAACATCCTTGAACAAATGACCCGTTCTTTGACCAACTCATCTGTTCTTCTGCGGTTGCTCCTTGTTGCATTAGTCTTATACCTTCACTTGTTAGATCTAGTGACTTCACTTCATCTGGTAATTCTTGGACAGTTAGTACTAGTGCTGAATTATTTCTTGCTGTCTGTTTTGCTGTTATGTCAGCAAATGCATTTCCCTGGCCTACCTTGTCTGTAACTTTTTTGTGAGCGCTGCATTTAACTATGGCCAATTTCTTTGGAAGTGCCAAGGAGTTAAGTAATTTGGTGATAAGCACTCCGTGCTGTATCTTTGTGCCTTGTGAGGTAATGAAACCTCTTTCCTTCCAGAGTCTTCCAAAGGAATGTGCCACATTAAAGGCATATTGGCTGTCTGTATATATGTTAACACACCTTCCTTCAGATAATTCACAAGCTCGTGTGAGTGCCACAAGTTCTGCTGCTTGTGCAGACAACTCAGGTATCTTACAGGACTCAACTACAGTTTTATTTGTTACAACTGCATAGGCTGCTGATGTATTTCCATCCTCTGTTCTAAGGCAGGAACCATCCACCCACAATTCTCCCTCTGCATCTGCATAGGCTATGTCCGTCATGTCTATTCTCCCTTTTGTTTGCTCTTCAGTTAACAAAATACAATCATGGTCTGAGTCCACTAGATCATCAGTGGGAATAGGTAACAGAGTGGCAGGGTTAAGCACATTGCATTTGTGAAGTGTCACATGTGCTGCAAATAAACAGATCTCATACTGCGTGAGCCTGGCATTTGTGAGGTGCTGCGTACGTGTCTTATTTAGTATCAGCTCTACGGCATGTGGAACATAGACATCAACTTCATGTCCCATTATTATGCACGTTGTAGTGCTAAGGCGGTTGCTGCAACAGAACGTATACAGGAAGGTAAAGCCTTGGCGACAGTATCCAAGGTGACAGAGAAATATGCGCATGGTCTTTTGTGGTCACCAAACTGCTGGCATAGAACCCCAAGAGCACTCACGTCAGACTCATGAACATAGAGTTGGAAAGACTTAGAATAGTCTGGTAGGCCTAAAGCAGGAGCAGAGCAGAGAGCTTGTCGAATGGCAAGGAAGCTTTGTTCATGTTCTGGCAACCACTGAAGGGGTTCGGGCGTGTCCTTGTGGGTCAGGGCCAATAAGGGTTTTGAAATCAAGGAGAAGTTAGCAATCCAATGTCGACAATAACTGGCCATGCCTAAAAAGGCTCGCACCTGTTTTTGAGTGCGTGGCATTGGTGTCTGTAGAATCAATTTAATGCGCTTATCATCCAATCTTCTCTGCCCTTTCGACAGGATGTATCCTAGGTAGGATACTTCCTGTTGAACAAATTGAATCTTTTCTGGTGAAACTTTGTGACCACGTTCAGCTAAGAAATGTAACAAATTAATGGTGTCAGTTGTACATTGTGCCTCAGAGATGCTACCAAGCAGCAGGTCATCAATATATTGTATTAGCACAGAGTTAGGTGATAAATTGAATGTGTCTAGTTCTCCCTTTAAGGCCTGGTTGTAAATGCTCGGGCTTTCTGTGAACCCTTGAGGGACCCTACAGAAGCAATAAGTTCTCCCGCCTATAGAGAATGAAAAGAGGTACATGCTACCTTCATCTACTGGAATTGAGAAGAAGGCATTCTTCAAATCCACTACAGAAAAATATGCCATTTCTGGTGACAGTGTTGACAATATTGATACTACATTTGGGACAACCGGGAACTGTGGCACCACTATTTTATTAATTTCTCTTAGATCAACTATGAATCTGTAACTTTTTTCATTAGTATTTCCATCGCTCTTTTTTAAGACCGGAAGAATAGGGCTGTTACAAGGACTGCCTGATATTTCTTTAACAATCCCTTCTTTTAGTAAGTCAGCTATTATATCCTGCAATCCCTTTAGACCCACTGGAGCAATTTTGTACTGTGGTATTCTTGGTAATTTTACATTCTGTTTGACTGTAATAGTGACAGGTGTGATGTTCATTTTCCCTGTGTCATTTTTGTGTTTTGCCCATATCCTTGAATCTATCTGATCCATTATTTGTGCGGCAATATTTTGTATTCCTATTGATAGGAAACAGTTGCCCATTTCCTCTGTCATTGGTCCATCTACTTCCAAGAAAACTCCGTCTGCAGTGCACTTAATAGTGGCATTCATTTTTTTTAGCAAGTCCAATCACAACAAATTAAATGCACATTGTCTGATATAAGGAATGAATGCGTGTCCTGAATTGGGCCTATACTGTATTTCAAGGGTGCTGAAATTGGGCTTGTTACAAGTGTGTTGGTGAATCCCACTGACTTATTTATTTTTCCCGAGAGAGGAACATCTGGAAACTTTTTCTTGGTCAAGGAGGAATTGGTGGCCTCTGTATCTATTAGTAATTCCACAGGTGTACCTTCAATCTTACCCCTCACATATGGTCCAGTGGGATCTACAGGGATTACCATCCTCTGTATTAACTCTCTCGGGCCCCCCTATTGTGCATAATAGTCCCATTCCCCTTGGGGCCCTTCCTGATATATTCCATCATAAGGGTGATGCACCTGCATTTTTGGTATTTGTTCATTATCAAAGAAATTTGTGTTGGGGGGATACTCTGTAGGGCCATGTTGTGAGTCACGTCCTTGCTGTTGATATCCAGCTCTTCCCATGCTCCTTCCCCGGCCTCTTGATCTTCCCATCCCACCCCCTCTTTGTGACTGCTTGACGGGGTGTGGGCATTGAGCTCTCCAGTGATCCTGACCCCCACAATTAAAGCATCCTTGTGTGTGTGCTTGTTCATTTGTGGTGGTATGCTGTGTAGGGGGAGTAGAAAATGACCTTTGTGGGCCCCCACGGCCTCTTCCTCTACCCCTGCCTCTTTGTCCTCTGCCGCTATACTGGTTTGCCTGCTGAATCAAAACTTTAGTTTTTAACTCTTTTAATTTGTTATTTTTACTTTCCAACTCCTTTTTACCTAGCATTTCGTAATACTGTGCCAATTGTAAAACTTCTGTTAACGGTTTGCATGACCAAGTAGGGTTGTACTCTAGAATCCCTTTTTTAATTGATGGTTTTAAATTATTTACAAAACAGGAGACAAGTGCACTTTGTGTTGCTTCCTTTTCAGTATGTAAACCACTTGAAGCTGTGAAGACTTTCTGTATTCTAGCGAAAAACCCAGATACTGTTTCTTCAGTGTCTTGAATGCATGCATTTAATTTTGACCAGTCTATTTGTTTTCTGGGTACCAGTGTATTTACTTTAGCCATTATTTTTGCTGGTAAGTCTCTAATATCATCTGATATATCATCTCCTCCTTTCCTTGTTACTGAAGTTATATCTTCCCATTTTATTTTTAAAAATTCATCATCCTCTCTCCTTATTTTTCCCCAAATGTCTGGTGGCAATATTATAGAAAACATTTGTTCTATGTCATCCAGTGTGAGAGTGCTAACTCTTAGTATTATTTCTGTCTGTACCATTCTTCTCTGTCTTGTCTAATGTCTGGAAACTGAAGTGCAAATCTATGTAATTCAACATTTGACCATGGTGTGTGCACTTTAATAGTGGGCTTCCCTTCCTGACTACCTGGTACTTCTCTTAATGGCATGGCAAGAGTAGGAGAATGAGTACTAGCTTCCTCATCTTTACTTTTTTTAAGTTTAGTACATTTTCGTTCTAGTATCAGAAGTGTATCTATCCATTCAGCTAATATCTGGACAGCATTTAATATTTCTGTGCTTGTTGCCCCTATATCCTCTATTGCTGCTGAGATTGTGCTGTTATGAGCACGGGACAATCTGTCAGGTTGGGGGTAGCTGTCTTTCTCAGGCCAATGTTTGTCCCATTCTTTAAACCAGTTGTAACTTTTCTTGTCCAGCTTTTCCAAAGCACTGCGTTGAAGTGGAGGCGTGAAATCAGTAGGAAAGCTGCTTTTTGCACTACGCCATGTAGAAGTACCATTTTTCATAACCTCCATCACCCACTCGTGTATTATTTTCTGTTCTTTTTCTGATATTTTTGTTCGTAACCCTGGTCTACCAGAGGTAGAAAGAGGTGTATCTTGAAGTTGTACAGGTACTGTCTTACTAGTTGGTGACGTAGCTTGTGGTGTGCGTGTGTGTGTGGTGCTGGTGAAGTTTGTGAAGTTTGCATTGTTTGCGGGCTGTATGGTGGTGGAGTTGTCAATAATGACTCTATTACAGGATCCTCTGTATCTTCCTGTTCTAAGGGAGCATTAGGTAGAGTGGGGTACACATCTGGTATAGGCTTGTGAACTGTAAGGCATTTGTCCATTTCCATTTCTTTTTCCCTACAACTTGTTACACATCTTTCTTTTGCCTTCTCCCTATCATGTGCCAAAGCTTTCCCTTTTGTTGTCCTAGTTTCCCCTGGCCATCTGTTAGCGGCGTATGACCGCCATGCATGAAATGCATCCCATTGTAATAAACGTACTTTCTTCCCTTTCTTTTCACGTTCCCTTAAACAATCTTCTAAATAAAGCATTTTAGCTCTGTCAAATGTCCCATATTCTGGCCACTGTAGATCAGGTTTTTTCCTGGTATAATGAGTCCATTGATCTAGATGAATAGCTGTATGGTACCCTTTTTTCCGTGACACGTGCCATGCTGGTGTGCCACGAGGAGGTGTTGGTTGAGTGACATCAAAGGCTGCCCTGCGGCCTTTAGCTGTGCTCAAAAATAGTTTGCTAAGCATAGTGAATTTTATTTAGTTACTAAATTTATTATTTATTTTTTTGTTTCCTTTTATTTTAAAGTGCACTTAAAATACACTATTGTACACTACTTTACACACTTTTTATACTATTTTTCAACACTTTTTGCAAGATACAGTTGTACGACCTATTTCAACAATATGCATATGTACTTATATTTTTTAGACGTCTTTCAGAAGCATGCTCTGTCTAAAGGCGACCACCCACGGTCCCTCTCCTAAAAGCGACCACCCACGGTCCTTCTCCTGTCCTTGGGATCCTTAAGATCTTTCACAGGTTGGACAGTCCTCCTCAGGCACCTATCTTAAAGGCGCCTTCAGACCTCCCCTAGAGACCCCTAATGAATCTCAGTTTGTACTTTCTGATGTATTTTATAAAAACACTATTCAATTGATAAAATTGAGTTCAGTGCAATTAAGCACTGCCTACCTGATCATCAGACCAGTATGCCGTTGTATGCACCCTTCTTAGCTGTGGCAAAATCACCTGATGGCTCAAAGGAAGCTGGTGGTGTCTTTTGTCAAAGGCTTATCAACGGGAGCCTTGTCATCTGGGCGTGTCAGGAAACAAGTCCTCTCAGTAGCTGCGCAGAATACACCGAGACAGGAAGGCTCCTGAAGAGTCCAAAGACAGCAGTTCTTTATCCCCTGCAGAGACCATCAGTTCCTGTCGAGTCACGGCGCCATCTGTTAAAGCAAAAAAATTTATTAATAGGGACAAGAAGAAGGGCACATTCAAGGTTTCAAAGAAAGTGGCTTTATTGCCAATAAAGCTGCAGCTGAGACAATTTGCAGGAGTGCAAAGTGATCTGGTTTTTTCAGAAAGCAAGCCAGTTCTTATATACAATTTTCAGAACCTGGATGCATTAATCATTAATAAATTACATCATGGTGTGACCATGCTAGAATTAGGTCCACGTGTACATTACAGTATCAAGGTGCATTTCAAAAATATGTCTACGTTCACAATTTACATTATTTGCGACACATCTGACCATGCAGCTACAGGTTAATCTTTAAACTACCACCTCCTGACTTTCAGCCTTGCCTTGGCCGGTTATCTTGAAATGTCAATGTGCAATGTTGATCTACTATCAGCAGAGGCCCGTGTTTTCTGCTTTCCAACACAAATGACGCACTTGCTATCTATGCTATCTGTGCTGAGCAAACAATTCGCCTCTTCACTTAACGGGGCAAGGGCAGGCCAAACTTGTCACGTCCTAGGTCAGCGAACGATTCCTAGAAAGGGCTCGCTGAACTGACTGAACTGGCTCTGTACATAGGTGAAAGGCTAGTGAATCATTAAACAACTTGGAGCTACAGCAGAATGGGCACGTTCATGTTCACTTGTCATTCTTTTCTGGTTTCAGCTGAATTTCAGACAACTTAATTTAACCCTCTGTGCACCAGCTGTGCACCATGGAGCAACATTTCATTATGACTGGTTGGCTCATTTTATTTGCAAGCAGGTTAACAGACAGAAATTAATATAAACTACGGTTCAATTTTAATATTTTCATTCAACAGAGGGCCAACTAATTTTTCATCTTTTACAAGAGCTACCGGAATCTTTGTGTCCTAAGAATATATGGGCTGCATACCACTCTGGATTCACCTTGTGGGTAGAGTCACGGACACTAGCATATAAAATGAGACATACTGCCTGATATTGCAACTACATGACTTATACTATATATGTAATATGATGTGACATTGGTTGATCTTTGTTCTGTTATACTTTAAAGGCATATTAATATAATTTGAAATATACATTTTGACAGCCCTAGGATACATTTTATAAAGCTTTCTTCTTAGAATTGCTGTCTGACATATCTGTATGATACGATGGATAAACACTCGATTTCAATGATTGAACACTTTTTTAGGTCGAGCGTAGCGAAGGACCTATTGTCGGCGGTTTCGGGGGAATGTGAGACAGTGTTCGGCCACGCGCCTCGCTGTCTCAGATTCCTCCTTAAGGGCGCGCACGGCGCCGTGCACATCTCCTGCCTCGGAAGCTCCATCCCGCAAGTAAGCCTCTCGCCTCTCTCAATCACGTGCACGCACACAGCCACACTCACGCATGCACACACACACACACACACAAACACGCACACACACACGCAGGCACACACGCAGGCACACACACGCAGGCACACAGGCATACACACACACGCACATAGACACACATACCGCCGCCACTCCCCACCCCGCCCCACTTACCGCGTCAGCGGCCTCAGCCGCCACTCCTGACTTCTGCTGTGCGTCACGACTGCTCCTAGGCCATCCACTCCGTGGGCGCGGGCTTCACGGAAGACGGAAGTCCCGCCCCACGACAGGCGTGACGCTTCCGAACTTCCGGGATGCGCATGCTCACAGCTTGTTTGTTCCAGTCTGTAAACCCCAAAAGCTGGACAGATTTTGCTTCAATGGTAATGGTGGCAATGCTAAAGCCCTGGATTCAAAGTAGTTGTTGTGGTCTTTTTTCAGAGCCATCAAAATTAACTACAGCCTCCGTAAAAAAGCAAAGAGGCCACGCCTGCGGCACGAAGGGACGTGAACACGCGCAGTTTAAGGAGGCGGGATTCTGCATGGCAGCAGAGAGCGCACGACTATAAAATAGGCTCCTCGCCCAGCGCCGAGCAGAGTGACAACCTGAACAATATAAGAAAACAACAAATGTCTCTAGGGCAAGTTCAGTTCTGCTGGAGAATGGGACTAGCCAAATCTTAAAAGAAACGTTTTTTTCTGTCTTAAATATAGAGCATTAATCATCAAGAACAACAACAAAAAAATGCCCATAAATAAACAAAGAAACCGATGCAACTACATTCCACCTGACAATGCCCGGCAGTCAAACTGAAAAAGATTGATTCATGTGCCATACTTAGTTTTAAATAATTTCATTTTTGTGCCTGTGTACATAAATCCATAATGAAAACGTTTGCATTTGTTTCCCCCTGGTTGCTATTACCTATGATATCGCTGCAACAAAAGTACCGTGTTTGTCGCAAGTAATCATGTACTCCCTGGAGTGTGTTAAATGGGCTTTACGCAGTCCTAAACTGAAACTGCAACGGCTTGTAAAACAGCAAAAGGAGCAGCGATTCCCGTTACATCCTCCGGGGCTGTCGATCTTACAGACGACATCTTTCCTTGGCCTTCAGATAAACACTGCTACGCGGACTTTTATTAAGGTCAGCGCAACACAATCTGTGATGCACCAGTGTTAGGCAATTAACAAACAGGTATTCTGGCATGTACATCTGGAAGCTGAGTATAGCCGTCCCTGCCCTCTCTTCCCGTGGCCCACGACCAAGACTGACTGTGTAAAGCCCCCTCCTCACTAGGACAAAGACAAGTGGGCAAACTGTTGTGGAGACAGGCTTTTCGGTGTCTTGGGCAGTGTCGTCTGAAGAAACGGGCACATACACGACGAGAGCTGGATACTTTCGGGGCAGTGCACCCACCTTGATTTAACTTGGGACCGCTGCCGTTACCTCCTGGTAAGAACATTTCCAAAGTGACGTGCTCTTAAAGATTTTATTTTGAAATATTCAGAGGCCCGCGTTGCGTGAAATTAAGATTTCTTTCTATTACCTTTCATAAATACTGTGTAAACATTGGGCGGGGCCAGTGGAATTCATTCAGCGCCGATTCGAGGTTTTCTACACAATTTTGCATTTGCCTCACACACTGCGCTGCCTCACACACACACACTGCGCTGCCTCACACACACACTACATAGTCACACACTGCTGTGTGTCACTCACACTGTCCTATCACACACACTGCGCTGTTACACACACACTGCACTGTGAGACACACACAGCACTGCCTCACACACACACTGCGCTGCCTCACACACACTGCACTGCCTCACACTTAACTGCCTCACACACACTGTGCTGCCTCACACACACTGCCCTCCCTCACACACACTGCGCTGCCTCACACACACTGCGCTGCCTCACACACACACTGCGTTGCCTCACACACACACACCGCTGCCTCACACACACACACACACACACACACTGCGCTGCCTCACACACACACTGCGCTGCCTCACACACTGCGCTGCCTCACACACACTGCGCTGCCTCATACACACACTGCGCTGCCTCACATGCACACACTGCACTGCCTCACACACACACTATGTAGTCACACACTGCTGTGTGTCACTCACACTGTCCTATCACACACACTGCGCTGTTACACACACACTGCACTGTGAGACACACACTGCACTGCCTCACACACACACTGCGCTGCATCATGCACACACTGCCCTGCTACACACTGCACTGCCTCACACACACTGCGCTGCCTCACACACACTGCACTGCCTCACACACACTGCGCTGCCTCACACACACTGCCCTCTCTCACACACACTGCGCTGCCTCACGCACACACTGCGCTGCCTCACACACACACACACCACGCTGCCTCACACACACACACTGCGCTGCCTCACACACACACTGTGCTGTCACACACACTGCGCTGCCTCACATACACACTGTGCTGCCACACACACTGTGCTGCCTCACACACACACACACACACACTGCACTGCCTCACACACACACTGCGCTGCATCACGCACATATTGCCCTGCTACACACTGCGCTGCCTCACACACACTGCACTGCCTCACACTGAGCTGCCTCACACACACTGTGCTGCCTCACACACACACTGCCCTCCCTCACACACACTGCACTGCCTCACACACACACACACCGCTGCCTCACACACACACACACACACACACTGCGCTGCCTCACACACACACTGTGCTGCCTCACACATACTGCGCTGCCTCACACACACACACTGCACTGCCTCACACGCACACACTGCGCTGCCTCACACACACACTAAATAGTCACACACTGCTGTGTGTCACTCACACTGTCCTATCACACACACTACGCTGTTACACACACACACTGCACTATGAGACACACACTGCACTGCCTCACACACACACTGCGCTGCATCACGCACACACTGCCCTGCTACACACTGCGCTGCCTCACACACACTGCGCTGCCTCACACACACTGCACTGCCTCACACACAGTGCGCTGCCTCGCACACACTGCCCTCTCTCACACACACAGCGCTGCCTCACGCACACACTGCGCTGCCTCACACACACACCGCGCTGCCTCACACACACACTGCACTGCCTCACACACACACTGTTCTGCCACACACACTGCGCTGCCTCACACACACACACTCTGCACTGCCTCACACACACACACTGCGCTGTCTCACACACACTGTGCTGCCTCACACACACACACTGTGCTGCCTCACACACACACACACACTGCGCTGCCTCACACACACACACTGTGCTGCCTCACACACACACACTGCGCTGCCTCACACACACACTGCGCTGCCTCACACACACACTGCGCTGCCTCACACACACACTGCGCTGCCTCACACACGCACTGCGCTGCCTCACACACACACTGCGCTGCCTCACACACACTGCGCTGCCTCACACACACACACACACTGCGCTGCCTCACACACACACACTGCCTCACACACACACACTGCACTGCCTCACACACACACACACACACTGTACTATCACACACACTGCACTGTTACACACAAACTGCACTGTGAGACACACACTGCACTGCCTCACACACACACACTGCACTGCATCACACAGACTGCCCTGCTACACACTACACTGCCTCACACACAGACTTTGCTGCCTCACACACACACTGCGCTGCCTCACACACACACTGCGCTGCCTCACACACACACTGCGCTGCCTCACACACACACTGCGCTGCCACACACACACACTGCGCTGCCTCACACACACACTGCGCTGCCACACACACACTGCACTGCCTCACATACACATTGCACTGCCTCACACACACTGTGCTGCCTCACACACACACACACACAATGCGCTGCCTCACACACACACACACACACACACTGCCTCACACACACACACTGCGCTGCCTCACACACACACACTCTGCGCTGCCTCACACACACATTGCGCTGCCTCACACACTGCGCTGCCTCACACACACTGCACTGCCACATAATTACACAGCTCTCAATGCAACATACACTCCAAATACCACTCAGTGCCACATAGTTATATGCAACATAATTACACTGCACTCAATGCAACATACACTACAAATACCACTCAGTGCCACATAATTACACACCACATAATTACTTTACTGAATGCAACACACACTCCACACAATACCACTCAGTGTAACATAATTATATGCTACATAATTACACTGCACTCAATGCAACATACACTCCAATCAATACGACTCAGTGCCAAAAAATTACACGCCACACAATTACACTCTACTGAATACAACATACACTCCACACAATACCACTCAGTGCCACATAATTACATGCTACATAATTACACTGCACTCAATGCAACATACACTCCAAATACCACTCAGTGCCACATAATTACACGCCGTATAATTACACTGCACTCATTGCAACATACACTCCAAATACCACTCAGAGCCACATAATTACACGCCACATAATTACACTGCACTCAATGCAACATACACTCCAAATACCACTCAGTGCCACATAATTACACACCACATATTTACACTGCAGTCCATGCAACATACACTCCAAATACCACTGAGTGCCACACAATTACACACCACATAATTACACTGAACTCAATGCAACATTCACTCCAAATCCCACTCAGTGCCACATAAGTACACTCTACTGAATGCAACACTGTTATATTCTACTATGGCATATTTCTATGCATGCCTATATCCACTTCATGCTTTCTAGTGGAATGCCTTTGGAATGCCTCTGCACTGTGATTCATCATAGAATGTTGGGTGGAGGTTGAAAGAAACACACAGTTATGATGGGGCTGAGCTGCCTGCTGGTGGCTCCTGGTGGGTTCTTGTTCTGGACTTCTTAACATCTCAATAAATACCTCTTGAATACCTCAACTCGGCTGGACTTAGTTACTACAAACACACACTCCACACAATACCACTCAAAGCCACATAATATGCTACATAATTAAACTGCACTCAATGCAACATACACTCCAAACAATACCACTCAGTGCCATATAATTATATGCTACGTAATTACACTGCACTCAATGCAACATACACTCCAAATACCACTCAGTGACACATAATTACTCTACTGAATACAACATACACTCCCCATATTACCACTCAGTGCCACATAATTACACGCCATATAATTACTCTTCTCAATGCAACGTAAATACACTCCATATAATACCACTCAGTGCCATATAATTACACACCTCATACTTACACTACTCAATGCAACATACACTCTATCCATCTATCGCACTCACTCTATCTATCTATCGCTTCACCACAGCATCACTCAGCACCACCACAGCATCACTCATGGGAAATACAACATTACTAGGTGCTACCACAGCATCACTGAACGCTACAGCATCACTCGTCGCCACCACAACATCACTCAGCGTCACCACAGCATCAATCTGTGCAACCATTCAACAACTGGTTCAAATATGTTCTATCAATGTTTCAAGCTTTATTACAAATGTCACATAAAAGATGTTAATATTTCACTTCTGTTCTTGGATTTTCTTCACAATAAAATACAATTAGCATAATATTTAAAAAAAAAATTACAAAAGTTTAAGCTATTGCCATTATAAATTACAATAACTTTTATTTAAGTATTAATTATTAAAAAAATTAAAAGCCATTGTTATTTGGAATATCAATACATCTAAGTCACGTAAATACAACACATATTGCATTACAAATGCTATAGGTGTCACATTTGCAAAAGTTAAAACTATTGGCATTGCAAATGACAAAGCTATTAAGTTTGCTATTTTCAAAAACAACACATAAATGAAAAATGTGTCATTTACAATACCAATAGCCCAAACTTTCCTAAAGCGAGACCTATTGCATTGCAAATGCTTGTTTTACTAGTTGGGACATTGAATACCGGTCATACCATGGATAACTGGCTCAGTAAGAAAGACCCTGAGTAACTAAAAACCTTGCATTTACAGCCCACCATAATTTCTTTTATAACTTTGGATTCTGCATCGCTTGGAGGGGAGGAAGGCTGGCAGAGAACAGAAAAACGTCAGCTCTGCACCCAATAGGCACTGCCCTGGGGGTCACCATCAGGGCCGGCCTCTCCACTCCTTCAGCCTTGCTGTTCCTCTGCTTGGCATCCCCAATAACACCTCCCCAAACACACTGCAGGGATCTGCATGAGTGGGTAGAGAGCAGGGAGGGTTTAGTGTTACTGCAGCCTGGGGTCTGTGTGTGTGTGTAGGGTGGATGGTGAGGGTTGTGACAATGGGTGCAGGGTGAGCGATGAGCCTGACTGACTGCAGAGTGAGTTGTGTGGCTGGATGACTGTATGAGTGCAAGATCAGCCGTGTCCATGTATGAGTGATGTATGAGTAATGAGAGTCCACTGGGTGAGTTGTAAGACGGCATGAATGCAGGGTGAAGAGTGTGTCTGTGTGAGAACAGAGTGAGTTGTGTGACTATATGCATGCAGGGTCAGAGGTGTCCATGCATGTGTTCAGGGTGAATAATGAGAGTCAACTGAGTGAGTGGTAAGACTGCATGAATGCAGGGTGAAGGGTGTGCCTGTGTGAGAGTAGAGTGAGCTGTGTGACTATATGCATGATGGCTCATAGGTGTCCATGCATGTGTTCAGGGTGAATAATGAGAGTCCACTGAGTGAGTGGTAAGACTGCATGAATGCAGGGTGAAGGGTGTGCCTGTGTGAGAGTAGAGTGAGCTGTGTGACTATATGCATGATGGCTCATAGGTGTCCATGCATGTGTTCAGGGTGAATAATGAGAGTCCACTGAGTGAGTGGTAAGACTGCATGAGAGGGAAACAAACTTTAGTACGTGGTCAAAACAGCGCAATACATTCACAACACAGCTTTTACAACGCAAGCCGTTACCACGACTTGCACTGGAGGGCGCTCTAGACTAAGGAATAGTGTGATTTACTATTCCAACACCTTTCCTACTGTACGTAGGCTGGAGTTGGAATAATAAATCATACTATTCCTAAGTCCAGCACCCTACAGCGCAAGTCGTGGTAACGACTTGCGTTGTAAAAGTTGCGTTGTGATGTAACGCGATCCTTTTGATTGCGTTGTAACGTCATACATCCGCATGAGAGCAGGGTGAAGGGTGTGCCTGTGTGAGAGCAGAGTGAGCTGTGTGACTATATGCATGATGGCTCATAGGTGTCCATGCATGTGTTCAGGGTGAATAATGAGAGTCAACTGAGTGAGTGGTAAGACTGCATGAATGCAGGGTGAAGGGTGTGCCTGTGTGAAAGTAGAGTGAGCTGTGTGACTATATGCATGATGGCTCATAGGTGTCCATGCATGTGTTCAGGGTGAATAATGAGAGTCCACTGAGTGAGTGGTAAGACTGCATGAATGCAGGGTGAAGGGTGTGCCTGTGTGAGAGTAGAGTGAGCTGTGTGACTAAATGCATGATGGCTCATAGGTGTCCATGCATGTGTTCAGGGTGAATAATGAGAGTCCACTGAGTGAGTGGTAAGACTGCATGAGAGGGAAACAAACTTTACTACGCGGTCAAAACAGCGCAATACATTCACAACGCAGCTTTTACAGCGCAAGCCGTTACCACGACTTGCACTGGAAGGCACTCTAGACTAAGGAATAGTGTGATTTACTATTCCACCACCTTTCCTACTGTACGTAGGCTGGAGTTGGAATATTAAATCATACTATTCCTAAGTCCAGCACCCTACAGCGCAAGTCGTGGTAACGACTTGCGTTGTAAAAGTTGCGTTGTGATGTAACGCGATCCTTTTGATTGCGTTGTAACGTCATACATCCGCATGAGAGCAGGGTGAAGGGTGTGCCTGTGTGAGAGCAGAGTGAGCTATGTGACTATATGCATGCTGGCTCAGAGGTGTCCATGTATTTGTTCAGGTGAACAATGAGGGCCCGATTCACAGAATGAACTTAAGACTAAATCCTAAACTTACTACTATTTGGTATTCACAGAATGCACTTACTACTTTCGGGATTCACAAAGTGAACTTACTACTTTTGGGATTCACAGAATGAACTTACTACTTTCGGTATTCACAGAATAGATTTAAGACTACTAACTTTACGTCCGAACTCGGGCCGTAAATTCCGGCCCGGAGGCGGAGTTTCCGGCTTGGGGCGGGGCTTACGGCCCGGAGGCGGAGCTTCCGGGCTGGAGGCAGAGTTGCGGCTTGGAAGCGGAGCTTCCGGCCCGGAGGTGGAGATTTCAGCCATAGCTAAATACCCACCTCCGAGCCGGAAGCTCGCCTCCAAGCCGCAAGCTCCGCCTCCGGGCCGTAAGCTCCCCCCCCAAACAGAGTTCGGACGTAAAGTTAGTAGTCTTAAATCTATTCTGTGAATACCGAAAGTAGTAAGTTCATTCTGTGAATCCCGAAAGTAGTAAGTTCACTTTGTGAATCCCGAAAGTAGTAAGTGCCTTCTGTGAATACCAAATAGTAGGAAGTTTAGGATTTAGTCTTAAGATCATTCTGTGAATCGGGCCCTGTGAGTCCACTTGTTGAATGGTAAGACTGTATGAGTGCAGTGTGAAGGGTGCGCCTGTGTGACTGAATGGTCTACCTGTGTGAGCATGGAGTGATTTGTGTGACTGTATGACTGTATGATTGCAGGGTTAGAGGTGTCCATGTATGAATGTAGGGTGAGTAATGAGAGCCCACTGGGTGAGTGGTAAGACTGTATGAGTGCCCGATGAAGGGTGTGTCTGTGTGAGTGTTGTGAATGGTTTGCCTGTGTGAGCGAGTTATGTGACTGGATGAGCAGCATGCATTCATGAGAGTGGTGTGAATGCCCTGGATGAGTAGTGTGCCCTTGTCTGTGGAGGGTGAGTGGTATGCTTGAATAAGTGTAGATGAAGCAGTGCATGTCTGTGAGTGCAGGGTGAGCAGGACAATGTCTCTGCGTGACTGCAGGGAGAGTGCAGAATCTTTGTTAGTACATTTTACCCTTTTTTTTAAAACGATTATAGAGAGGTTTCTTGAAAGATATGCTGAAAATGCAACATTTGCATCCATTTTTTTCTCAAATGTTCTTGCAGGGTGGAAACACCCTTGCACCCCCCAATCATTGATTGAACTTTGCTTGAACTTTATATTCAGCTTTCTCCTACACCACTTTTAAAATGCACCATCTGCCACTGATGCTGGTCCTCCACACCCAGATGAAAAGGAAGCACTTCTGGAAGAAGGCGAGCCTCGCCAAAAAGTGTGAGTGATAGAGCCCAAGGAGCCCTGCCCCCTGGAAGACCAATAGTCTGAACCCTGTGAGGTGAAAGAGCACAACAAGGAGGTCTTCTACCAAGCAGACCTTAAGATCCCCAGGATACTCTTGCGGGTCATACATGTCAAATGCCTCACACCCCACATTTTTAGAGGTTTGAGGTTACCATCCTCATGGTAACTGATGATGGAGTGATGGAGGAGAGCGAACCTCTCCCATCCTCCTTTCTTCCAAGGAGCAGGATGGGTCAGTGGAAGGTGTCAGCCTCTTTCCAAACTTGGCCCTAGAGCAACAGATGGACTGTCACCAATTGTTGAGGCAGTTGCCTCCCTCTTCCGGTGTAGTCATGATATTAATGCTGGGGACTGCATGCCTGTGAAGAATAAGATTCTTGGTGAGAGCCAGCATAAAGGTGGAGGTCTCTAAAATGCTGGAAATTGGGGTAATTGAGCCCTTAAGCAGCCCTTGGTCCTGCCCAGTGATGCTGGTCCCCAAGCCTGTCCCTCCACGAACCACCCTGAACTCCAGTTCTGTGTGGATTACTAGGGCTCAATTCAGTCACTAAGACTGACTCTCACCCCATTCCCGAGCTGTGGAGATCATTGATCCGTTAGGGGCTCCCAAATTCCTCAGCACGTTTGACCTGACATCTGGGTTCTAGCAGATAGCCTAAACTGAGGAGGCCAGAGAGAAGTTTGTGTTCTTTACCCCGGAGGGCCACTTTCAGTTTTGGGTGATCCGCTTTGGGTTGAAGAACGCCCCTGCAACCTTCCAGAGGTTGGTCAATCAGGTCCCGCAAAGGTTGAAGAACTTCAGTGCCCACTACCGACACGACACGACATTGCGGTCTTCTGCTGCAACAGGCGGAAACATGGCGGCCGCTGGTTAGAGCGGTACGCGCGTCTTGACGGACAGCTCCTAGTCCCTGTCGATATGTGGTAGCGTTTACCTGTACTGGCTGATTACCGTGGTAGAGGCCCCCGGAGGCGAGGAGTTGCTACCAATTTTGCCTTCCTGGGTGTTTTCCTGGGCCTGTGGTGAGACGGAGGATCTCGGTTTTTTCCCAGATTAGACCCAGTGCGGCTGATGTGTGTCAGCCTTGTTCCGCCCTCCGCCTCTCTCCTACAGTGGTCGGAAGCAGCCGTGGAACTTCGGCGGAGCCGCAGGGCGGCGGCTCGCGGACTCCTCAGGGGGAGTCCACAGCGGAGAAGCGTGGAAGGAAAGGCGGGGAGAGGGCTGTCACCCGGGAGGTTGTTCCCGGCCAAGCCCGTCTCTGAATCAAACTTTGTCACGGACCCGGAATCAAACTCCGACCCCGGCTCTGATTCTGACTCTCAGTGCGCTACAGCTGGGATCAGGAAAAACAAAGCGCCTGATAACTGTGAATTCACGCGAGGAGCTGTGAAGGGAGGTGAGCGACCCAGAGAAACCATCGGACACTGTAAAACCCTGGGAAAGCGAGGAGGCCGAAAGGGCAGGAGATGGGGGAAAGCCTCTGGGTATCATGTTCTGACTGAAAAACACACAGAGGAGAAGAAAACAATAAATAACAGCGAACCTGCAAGAGAGTGTAAAGGAGGGCAAGGAATCCCCGGGTTAGAGGCTGGGGGTGAGGGAGAACTTCAATCAGCCACCCCAGAGTCTCTTCAGGGGGTCATAGCAGGAAGGGGGGCTGCTCGACCTAAACCAAACATAAACCTCAATACGCAGTTGGTAGGAAAAGGGAAACCTAAGGGGCCGCGAAAGACCGCAGTCCGATTAACACCGTCATTGAAGTCTTATTTCAAAGTTTTACCCCAGGTTCTTGACATTGCGCAAAGCTCTGAGGGGGAAAAAGGCGCCCAGATTAAGAGTATGAGCACCCCCAATGCCCCTGAGGCTGCTGCCTCTCAGGGGGTTATGTCTTCTAATCTCGCGGGCACAAGAGAGGTAGATACATCTGTGCCAGCAGGAAACCCAGAGCGGCCTGAGCCGATGTTGGTGGAGGCTGTAGGAGAGAGCTGTGAGACCGGAGAGATTGGTGACCCAACATCAGGGGGTAGTACGGGGGGAGGGTCCCTCGAGTCACAGCTATCAGCAATGAGGAGCGAGATTAAAAGTGGCTTTGCGGAATCCAAACAAAATCAAAATGAGATAAGGGCTGTGTGCGAAACCCTTGAATAAAAAGTAGATGGTCTCTATGAGAGAACTGAGACCCTGGAAGGTGCAGTGGGGGAGCTTAAAGCTAAGTTGGAATACGCAGAGGGTAAGATTCAGTCTCTGAGGAGAGAAGGGGAAGCTACGAAGGACAGAGTTGAATCCCTGGAAAATTACTCCAGAAGAAACAACCTCAGACTCCTAAAGATTCCTGTAGGAAAAGAGGGTGGGGAAATCAAGAATTATGTAGTCTCCTTATTAAAGAACGCCCTCAACTTGGATGAGACTGCTGCAGAGTTGGTAAGAGACGTTCAGAGGATACATCGCGACCCCTTTCGCTTGAACCTAGGGAGGACGAAGCCCAGAAAAATCCTGGTGAACTTCCTCACATACTCCATTAAAGAGAAGATCTTGAACCTTGCCCTCAGGGCAAAATCATTGAAGGCCCCCGATTTCTCTTTTGAAGTTCGATCTGATCTGTCAAAAACTACACTAGACAGACAGTGGGAGATCGGTCAGAAAATGGACAAGTTCAGAGCCTTGGGGGCAAATGTGCAGATGAGGTTCCCTGCTTTTTTGAGGGTAATGTTTAATAATAAAATGCATAATATCCATTCGCTCCTGGATGCAGACGAGCTTTTAGCTACCATCAGTAACTACACACAGGGGGGCAAATAGATCATCTCCGAGAAAGGCGTCATTTCTACTCGGCCACCCCACTATTTTCCCCGTCCACCATTCCCGCTTTAAGCTCTGTATGATTAGTACGAGAGTAGGATATAAAGGATCTTTGTATCAGTCAAATACTGGTTTAATATATTCAAAGTTTTAAATATAAGGGAATAACTGCTCGGAAAATAGAACACAGCAAGCAGAAAGTTTTGGAAAAAAAAAAGAAATGTAGAAAAAATAAAAAAATAAAAATAGAATAGGGAATGAGAAAGGGGGAATAAGGAATAAGGAAAAAAATATATATATATAAATGGAAAATATACAACATATAACCAATGTAAAAAAAAAATATATAAAACATAAAAAAAGGGGAACACTTCACTTAAGTTATACACCTTTTGAATCTCCTTTCTAACACAATAAGGGGATGTATTCATCTACTCACATGTCTTCTGGGGTGAATTTTCTATACGTAATGCGTTGACCGGTCAAAATCTCTGACTTAAAGTAGACAGGGCTATGTCAGGGTCACGTCAGAGACGCAATCTGGCAATCCATCTGGCCAGGTCAAGTATGGGGGGGGTTTCCCGGGTGGGGGTCGGGAGGGGGGGTAAAGCACTAAAAAGCCCTCATAAGCCGGTTCTCTGTTTCTCTGTCTGTTTATATATTAGCTTCCACCTATACTGCCGCAAGTGTAATTCTATCCAGGTTAGGAGCCGTCTTTCTTGGTTCCTTACAAGCTCAAGGGGCAGGCGAGGGGAATGGGGTTTGAAAAACAAATGATGGGGTTACGGGTTTTATCCTGGAATGTCAATGGCCTGCGTGTGAGGGGTAGGAGACATAAAATCTTGCAATATCTAAGAGACTCCCCCGCGCAGGTCATTGTCATCCAGGAGATACATTTATTAAAACAAGGAAATGTTAAAAAACCTGAAATGGGTGGACAAATATTTATGCAGGGATCATAATGCCAACATCCGAGGGATCCTTATTGTCTTCAAGAAACAGGCCAAGGCCCAGGTCATAGACTATAAGAAGGATTCTAGTGGTAGATGGCTACTAGCTAATGTTCTGTTAGACGAGAGGGCTTACACTCTGGTAGGATACTAAGGCCCCAACCACGATGACCCTTCCTACCTCAACATAATTCAGAGCTATCTGACCACCTCTCAAGCCCCCCTGATATTGATGGGAGACTTTAATTTAGTCCGAAACACTAAATTAGACAAATCTCCCAATTCCAGAGCACAGACTCACGTCAAATCCAGGTCAATCCTTATAGCATTTATGGCAAACTTGGGGTTAGCGGATTTTTGGAGAGAGAGAGCAGGCAATACTTTGGGGGTGTCTTTCCACAACCTCAAATACAAGCACAAATCCCGAATCGATTACGCTCTTTTTAGCTATACCCTTAAAGATGCCCTGAATGATTTGGTTTATCTCCCCTCCCACTTGTCCGACCACTCTGCTATTCTCTTCTCATTCACACAAGATCAACAGACTAAACATACTTCCTGGTCCTTTGACCGGGCTATCCTGCTAGAGGAAGAAGAAGAGACGGACTTCCTTATACAAGAGTCTACCTCGTTCCTAGAATGTAATCTAAACCCGGCCTCCTTGGCTATTGTGTGGGAGGCGTTCAAGGCCTACGTAAGAGGATGTATTATCTATCGAGCCTCATACAGAAGGAAGCAATACAGAAAAGGGATATCAAGTATAGAGCGGGAGCTGACACTCCTTGACCTGAAACTAAGCTCTGGTACCATACCCTTAGTAGACCAAGAGAGACGAAAGGAGCTTAAAACAGAACTAGACAATATACTACAGGGAAAGGTGGCTAAGAGGTGGGAGGCCAGTAAGCTATCACACTTTGAATATGGAGAGGCAGCGGGTAAAGTTTTAGCCTGGAAAATTAAATCAGATCAGGCCAAAAACTATATCAGGGAAGTGAAAGGAGAGGGGGAAGTAACGCCTAAGACTTCAAATACTGATATAGGGAAAGCCTCCCAGAAGTTCTTCCAGAATATTTATAAAGAAGACACCATAGTTGATCCAATGGCCAAGGACGCTTGGTTAGAAAATGTAGATCTCCCTGTGCTGTCCTTGGAACAGAGCGATCGCCTGGACAAAGCTATAACAGAGGCAGAAGTCAGCAATGCCATCAAGCAACTGAAGCAGGGGAAGGCCGCAGGGCCAGATGGTATCCCGGGCGAGCTCTATCGTGCTCTGGGCTCAGCTATTGTTCCAGTCTTGACTGGCCTTTTCAACGACATCCTATTGAATGGATCAGTGCCACCCGAGTCGTGGGACGAGGCTAACGTCGCTCTGATCCTAAAACCAGGTAAGGACCCGGTAGAATGTGGGTCCTATCGGAAGATCTTGCTCCTAAACAATGATTGTAAGATCTTTGCCGCTATTTTGCCGGCGCGGCTTGGGAGCGAGATCGGCACGATTATCCACCAAGATCAAAAGGGATTTATACGGGGGCGTCAGTTGGTAGATCTAACCCACGACCTGGTAGGCGCGATTGATATAGCCTCAACCTTCGCCCTTCCTCTGGCCATTATGACCCTTGATGCTACTAAAGCATTTGATAGGGTCAACTGGCCCTATCTGGCTGCAGTAATAAGGAAGTTTCAACTCGGGGTCAAGTTCTGTCGAGCTATCAACCTCCTATATAGAGATCCCAGGGCCAGCCTACTGGTCAATGGTACCCGCACTGAGCCCTCTCAAATCATGAGGGGCACTAGACAAGGCTGTCCACTCTCCCCTCTCTTATTTAACATTAATGTTGAACCCTTTGTCCAGACCCCGAGAGATGAATGTACCATTAAATTTTGTGGCTGGGAGAAGAAGGTCGGACTCTATGCCGATGACATCCAGACCCTGTTCAGGCTTTCCCATTGGTTGTAAGGAGGGCGGAGGAATTCGGGCGGGTCTCCGGATATGAAATCAATGCCGGAAAAACTGAGCTTATGACCTGGAATATTGATAATCTACATCTTCCAGTGACCCCCTCAATTCGTTACCTGGGAGTTAAAATAACCCACGACATCGGTATACTGGCTCAGACTGAAATGGATTGGGTGTTTCGTGAGTCTAAGACACTATTGAGAGCCTGGTCCTTTCTCCCTCTGACTGTATATGTCAAAACAAATCTAGTGAAAATGTCTATCCTCCCTAAATTCATGTTTATTTTCAATTCTATTCCACTAGCGTTTGACCCCAAGCAGCTCCGTAAATGTCAGCAGCGAATCAATTATTTTATTTGGAGTTGTAAAACCGTAAGGCTGGCATGGAAAAAATTAAGGAGGAGGAGGGAGAAGGGAGGGCTTGCATTGCCAGACCTAGAGTATTACGCCTGGGCATTCCAGCTGTCCCACTCCAGAATGTTGTTGAAGACCCCTGAAGACAACTCAAATGGGAAAATGTTTAAGGCCATGTTAACTGGGGCTAATCTTCCACTTGTCGGTTTTCTTGTTTAAGTTTGGGCACCACAGGTTCTTTAAATAGGTGAAACTAAAGATTTTACAATCATTGGTGAGAGAATGGGCTCAAATAAAAGCTAGAGTTGGGTTGGCATACTTTTCCAACCTCGCCCCAATTTGGGATTCCCCAGGGCTCCCCCCTGTTTAAAAGATAGCCTCACACTTCCCCTACTCGAGGCAGGGGTTCTAAGATGGGGAGAGTTGATGGCAGGAGGTTCCTTGGTAGAGTGAGAGGTGCTCTCCGAGAGAGTTGGCCCAGCCCTAACTCGTTTCAAATACCTACAACTGCTCAGCTGGTCCCGGGAGCAGTTAACCACATGCGCGCTGCGCTTATTCTGCTCGTATGCTGACTTTTTAAAAAACCCATTGTTCATGACGAGCTGGGCTCGTCATCAGTGTTTGAGGAGGCTACACCATGACGAGCCCAGCTCGTCATCAGCCTCGAAGGGGTTAAGGAAAAAGGTTCAGGTGGGGAGGTACAGCTTTCTAGAAAAACATCCTGCCAACAGGAAAGAGTAGGCTGCCCTCAGACCCAACTCTTCAGATCACTTCCGGACCTGTGGCCTCAGCCAGGTAGAAGGACTTCTCAGTGGTGAAGTCTGCCCTGCTGACCTGCATGCTGACCAAGTACTGCTTTGCTGTCCAAGGCCTGCTGTTGCTGTACCAGGATTCTTCTGCTACTGCGAGTTGCCCTGCTGAATCCCGCCTGCTTGTGTGGAACCAGAACTCTGAGGAATCTCCACAAGTCATTTAACTTCTCCTCTGTTCAAGCCACAGGGACATAGTAGGCTTCTTTGACATGAATGCAAGCCCACACATCTCAACTCAGCATTACAATCCAGCCATCGACTCCGGCGCACCACAACGCAGCTCGCCCTCAACACCAATTTTTCTCAGCCCAAGTCCACAGCAGCCCTTCTTTGACACCGACGCATCCCAAAGCCGACAGTGGACCAGCGCAATGCAACTCGTCGCCTGTGCCAATGCATCGCAGCTTAAGTCTCTGAGACCCCCACTGGCTTCCTCAATGACAATATGAGACATCACAAGATTCCTTTGACATCTCCTTTACTCAAGCGCTGTGTGATGCACCTTGACAGCAGTTCTCATATCGCAGCTCTTTGTCGATGGTCATAGACTCCCTCACTACATGACTAATCGTGACGCTGGACCTTGCCTCAACGTTCCTTGCCAATGGCTCATCAATGCCACCTCGTGTGGCTCGACGCAAGAACTTCGCCTCTCAAAGCCCAGGCCACAAGGTACTTTTCAACTGCCTGACTGAACTGGTGACTAGGACCCGGTCTACTGCAACCAGATGACTGTGGTTGGCGCTTTTCGCTCCTTAGTACTGATTTCTACAAAACCTTTAAAATTGCATATCTCTGGTTCAACTAATTGGATTTTGTTTTTGCTTGGGCGTAAAATAATTTATTACATCTTATATTATTTTTCTAAACTGGTGTGGAATTTTTATGGTGTTGTGGTTTCAGTTTATTGCTGTTTAAAGTGCTGTATAAATACTTTACACCTTGCCTCTAAGTTAAACCTGACTGTTTTGTGCCAAGCTACCAGAAGGTTACAAACAGGTTAATTTGGTGTTTGTCTTGTGTTTTACCATAACAAGAATTTTGGTTGCTGCTTGAGTAGGGTTTCACCCCCATAAACCAGTAAAACAATTTCCGACACTGCTGGTGCAATATATTGCTGGTTTGTTATTGGCATTAAAGACAAAGGAACGCTGCAAGTTGGAATCATTTGCTCTCCTGAACCATCTTGCTGACAGCAGTCATAAGCTTTCACCTAAAACAGATACAGTACTGTAAAATATAAGTGATTTATCTTGGTCATCATTTAGAGAAGGGGACAAGGAAAGTGTCCAAAATATGCATTTGTGCAATCCTGAAGATGAATCCCCCAACTACTCAGAGGGAAGTGAGGATATTCTGGAAATAGTTAGATACTGTTGCCAGTGAATTTTAAAATTTTCCCTGATTGTGAAGCCTTTACTGGGGGCCATTCACAGCGACATAAAGGATCCAGTACTATTTGACCGGAAAGGCATTGAAAGCCCCCCTGCCGCTCGGCCACACCCCCTTCCACTCCTCCCTTAAGCAATGTGCCTCGGCCGACCGCGCAGCGGATGCGCGCAGCGGGCGCGCCGCCTGCGCGCCAAAGGCGCACCAAAGGCAAGCCCGTCTGCGCCCGTCCGCGGCCGGCCGGGGACAGGGGCCAGAGCCCCTGGCCACCCCAAGCCCCCTAGCATACAATACAGCTCTGCTTCCCTCCTCAAACTAAAACTTCCCACGGAAACCGGCTGTCACCACCGTCACCATCCCCTGGACCTACCCACATCCTGCCTACACTGCAATACTAGGCTTAACTCCGCACGGCATAAACCGGACCAGCAGAACTACACCCTACTTCTCCTAAACTGCAGATCCCTGCCCAAACATATTGCGGAAATCTCCTCCTAATAGACGAGCGAACACCTGACGCTGTCTTTCTAACTGAGACCTGGCTAACCCCTGACTGCGATCCAGATGTGATACAAGCACTCCCCCCTGGTTACCAGATCTCTCGGAGGGACCGCACACGGGGGAAGGGCGGAGGCCTCGCAATCATCCACAAAAATCTCTACCAGTGCCACTGTATCCCGGATCCTATCCCAGACTGCGAAAGCATGTCTTTCTGCCTCAAACTCACCCCCAACGACAGCCTAACAGGTGCACTTGTGTATCGCCCTCCAGGCCCACTGAACCAGTTCCACTCCTCACTACCCTCGCTAGCAGCCAAACTAGCTATGTTCTCTTCCAACTTCACATTGCTGGGTGATTTTAACATTCATTTCGACGATAGCGCTGACAGCACCGCTAATGAGCTAACCTTAAGCCTGGCCGCAATCCAGCTGGAGCAACTAATCCGAGCCCCCACTCACAACAAGGGTCACCTGCTTGACCCTGTTTTTAGCAACTGTCCCAACCTCTCGGAAGGTACTATTACACACCTCCCCTGGTCCGACCACTTTCTTATCCCCCTCACTTGGTCTACCCACAAACCCATTTCCCACACCCCCACACCGCGAAAAATGAGAAACTGGTCGAGGCTCCCTCCAGAACAGTGGTCTAGCTCACTGGCAGCCTCAAAGCCCTCGCTCTCCCAGAACCCCATATCCGACAGTAGGAACTTCAACAACTGGATTGAGGAGTCTATCGACTCTATTCTCCCGGCCCGGAAAAAAAGTGTTAAAAAGAGCACGAAAAACTGCCCCTGGTACTCAGAGGAGCTCAGGGAGAAAAAACGTCAGTGCAGGAAACTTGAAAGAAAATGGCGCCTGGATTTGCCACCACTGACAAAGCCAAGTACAGGAAAGCCATTAGGTCTTACAAACTCGAAATAACCACAGCACAATCCGCTTACTATAAGGAGAAAATCATGTCAGCTAAATCTAAGCCAAGAGAAATCTACCAAATAGTCAAAAGCCTCTCCCAGCTTCCCCCACCTGCAGTCCCAGCCGACAATCCCACGGCTCGCTGCAATGATCTAGCCAAATTCTTTTATCAAAAAAATAAACAAAATATATTTATCCTTCGCGGCCCCTGTCCCAGAGCTTAGCGCTGCTGAGTCCCAGCCTCCCACAGTAAAAGAAACCCCCCTTCGAGTAACCCTGAGCAATTTTACTCTCTTAGACCTACAGTCACTCAAATCCCTCTCACAACAGACAAAATCAGGCTCCCCTTGCGACCCAGCCCCCCCTGCACGATGACCATAGCTAGCCAAGTCATCCTCCCCACCCTTATGGATCTACTTAACGGCTCCATACTAAAGTGAGTTGTACCTCCAACCTGGAAACAAGCAATGGTGAAAGCACTACTGAAAAAGCCCAACCTTAACCCCAACGATCCTAACAACTATCGCCCCATCTCCCTGCTACCCTGGGTAAGTAAGATTCTGGAGAAACACATCAACCTCCACCTCACAAAATTCCTTGAAGAGAACCGCCTACTGGATTCTACTCAAACAGGATTCCGTCCCAAACATGGCACAGAAACGGCTCTTCTAGCCTTGATGGAAGGATCCAGGAGGATCTTGGACCGAGGGGGATCAGTGGCAGTTATCCTCCTCGATCTGAGCACCGCGTTTCACACGGTGTGCCACAGAACTCTGCTGTGTCGACTATCCGATCTGGGAGTTTCCGGAGACGCTCTTGCCTGGCTGGGATCCTTCTTGAGCGGAAGGACCTTCCAGGTATTCGACGGTGACTCCTGCTCCACCAGCAGACCCCTGGACTGCGGGGTACCGCAGGGCTCTTCATTAAGCCCCACACTATTCAATATGTACATGAGACCGTTGGCTGAGGTCTTCCGCCCATATGGTATCAAGATCATCACGTACGCGGACAACACTCAGCTGTGGTCTCCCTGGCACAGAGGAACAGTGAGTCTCCGCAAGCCAAACTGACTGCTTGTTTGGAAGATGTTAAGAGATGGATGACGGCATCCTCTCTGAAACTTAACGGTGATAAAACCGAGATCATGCTTCTCGGCCCCCCTACTCCTACCACCATCGACCAGCTATGGCCCTCTAGTCTAGGTCCCCCTCCAACTCCGAAGGATAATATTAAGAGCCTAGGAGAATGGCTGGACAAATCACTTACCCTAAACACCCAGGCAACAAAAACCTCCGCAATCTGCTTTGGGATCATCCGGATGCTGAGAAAAATCCTGCCACTCCTGCCCTTTGAAGCCAAGCAAGTTGTCATTCAGGGTCTGATCCATCCCGTCTCGACTTCAACAACGCCCTTTACCTGGGGGCCCCCGAATACGTGCTGCAAAAACTCCAGCGGACTCAGAACTGCGCAGCACGTACGCTACTCCAGATTCCGCGCAGAGAATCGGTGGAATTGGGGATCAGAGCCCTCAACTGGCTCCCTGTTAAGGAAAGAATAAAATTCAAAGCCATGTGTATATCCCACCAAGCCTTTTACAGATCCGGCCCGAGATCAATAATTCACTCCTCACCCCCTACTGCCCAGGTAAACTACTCCGATCTACGAACGCATTTCTCGCTGCAGTTCCCCGGGTCAAAAGGTCCAGAGCAGGAGGAAGGTCCTTCACGCTCAACGCTGCTAAGCTATGGAACTCCCTTCCCATCCACCTAAGATCCAACCCCAACCTCTCATCTTTCCGTAAAGGGCTAAAAACACTCCTCTTCAGAAACTCACCCATCCCCACCCTCTGACCCCCACTCCCTCAGAGACCTTCTCCTCACTATTAGCACTTGGACGCCCTAGGGCAGCAGCCGCGCTCTATAAAACCCCCTTTAATTTCATTTCATTTCATTCCAAAGCCGTATGAGTGCTTATAGAATATTTTTGGAGTGCAACAACTCTCGAAATGCTTGATTACGATAACAAGTTATACTTTTTTAGTCATGAAAAAAGGGAGTATGATGTATGTGTTAATCCAAAAGTATTGTGAAGTAAAGCGACCTGTTGCTTACCTCTATGCTACATTAGATCCAGTTGCTGTAGCCAGGGCCGGACTGGCTACCGGGCAGTTGGGAATGCTGCTGAGCTGGGGGGTGATTTAGTTCATGGAGATCTGCGTGTGCTAAACGAAATTCATTTTGCATTAATTATTTCAAAGCACACGCAGGTCTCCATCAACAAAATCAGCCCCCACCGCAATGAAAGCAGCCCCCAGCTCGGCAGCATTCCAAACTGCACGGTAGTCAGTAGGGCCCTGGCTGTAGTTCTTCCTGGTTGTTTGAAATCGGTTGCATCTGTTTGCCTTGCAACTGTTCAAAGTTATGGAATTGTTATGGGTCAAACTCTCATTGAGTTTGTCCCTCATTCAGTTAGGTTTTACTGACTCATACTCCAACTCTAATAACAAAATGGGGCAAACCTGTGTCCCTCAGAACCTGGGTATAACGTATTCAACAAATGTGGTTCTGTCGGGTTTCAGATTACTTCTATTAGCACATTCAAAGTGTCACAGATGTATCTAAAAAATGCCTAGATGTAGAAAAGTAATTTACAGACAATAAGGCACATGACTCAAATTGATGTCTGCTGTGCGAGTTTTATCCAAATAGTAAAGTTCACATTCTTTACACATATATCAAAGGCTGGTAACACAATAAATAATCACAAAATGGGTGGTGATCAAGTGACATAGGTGCTCAGTGTTTATTGGTGTGCAATATATACAAGGTCGTGAAAACTTTTTACAAGTGGGTAAAGGGCCAGATAATATAGGAAAATGCAATAGGACTGCCGGAAGGAGATTCTTTCTTAGGCCAGCACCTTTAGATGATCCGGGCCTAGTATGGTTGTCGACGTTTCGAACCAATGTAAGCTCCCTTAGGTAGTCAGAATAGGGTCTTCTTCAGGACGGGGAGGGTGAAGGACAGCCTATAATTTAAAAAGGCAGAGTTAGGTTGATTAGATTCTGGCAGAGATGCGTATGTGTGGCATCAGGCGGTGGAACTCACTCTAAAAGGACCAGAGTGAATCCTGGAACGAGACCTGGTGGTGCAATCAGTAGCCCCGGTGTTAGTGGTCTAAAAAGTAAAGAGTTATGTGTGTTATGACTGCCGGTCATGTAAGCAATTATTCAATCAAAGGCTCATACTGTGGTGGTCAATAGACTCATACTGCGCTGGTGTTGTTCCTTCCGGTTATGCTAGCATGTCATTACACAGAAACTCATCATGAGGTGGTGCTATTGGTAGTGGGTGCACCAAGTTAGTTAACGACAATCATGCACAGGAGATCTGGCTAAAATTAACAGTTAGTGGTGAGTAATACTAAGCATCTAGAGTATGCGAGGTCTTATAATGCACGATGCTCAAAATCCAATGCGTTAGAGTCATAGCAGGGGCGCTAAGGAGCCTAATCCAGCAACTGACGCCTGGATAGAGTAAGCTATACCTGTGTCTAATTTGCATGCCAACACCGAATGCAGTGAGGCTTCACTTGTTAAATGACAGTGTAAGCAGTAAACGTGTTGAGCTCATGAGGTATGCCAGGCATCTACTAAATAGTGTGTTTTTCAAATTGTAACTGTCAAATCAAATGAGCAGAAACAAACAAAAAAATGAGAACATTGTAAAACTGATGTGAAAACGAATTATGTAAATAATCCAGTTATCAAAATATCTTTCCTGACTCCATGTTTCACAATATGGCCAAGCACCTGCACCTCATGTAGGGAGAGGTGGAATGCTTATGTTGATCAAGAAGTACTGGCACAACATGAAGTCCAGAAGTGGAGCAGAAGATGTGTGCAAAAGATGCACTTCTTGCCAGAGAGTTAATCCGAGTAACTATTCAACAGTCACAGTGAGTTAGAGAGACCAATCTGAAGGTCCATTTACTGGACACCAGGGAGCTTTCATAGAGGTGTCTTTTTACAATGGGCTTTGTTATGTTCTTGCGATTGTCTACCTGATTTCTTATCCAACCAGGAGAAGAGGCAGAAAAACAATAGTTAAATGCCTGCAGAGAACGCTTATGCCACATTTTTACCTGCCTACTTCTATTGAGACAGACCCTGGGACTCATTTTAAAAATTATGCAAAAATGTATTGTGCCCTACTCCACAGACCGACCAGAGGTTTAATTGCAGTTATGGACTAGAACCATTAGTTGTTGTTGAGAAAATGAATGGTACTAACAAATCTAAACTTGCCAAAGTGTTTGCCTCATTGAACCTGAAGTGGGCAGATACTCTACCTCTCATTCTCATGAGCATTAGATGTACTCCAGACAAAAAACTAGTCTCTCGCCTCAAGAATTCCTTATGGCAAAGCAATTTGAATCTTTAGAATAACTTCCAATGCTAAAATAGTAATCCCACTGTTGTGTGCTCTACTGTGTCGTCTTCTGTCAGGTACACGTGTATAATGTTACAAATTAACCAAGCAACAATGATTGTTTGGAAACAATGCATTACATTTGAATTTATCATACATTTTGTTACTTTTGAACAAACACAAGTTTTCATGCTCAGTAATGTTGATTACAGCAACCATAATTTACATTTATTGATAAAAAAAATTGTCTCGCAAATCTATTCTGCAAATGTTTTCCTAAACACAATTTACATGAAATAATGCCTCTACTTCCAAAGCGGTGTAGAAATTCAATTTCTTTAACATGCTCAATGCATTTCGGAATCTTCATTAGCAACTAGAAACAAAGTAAAGAAACAGGGAACATTTTTAAACCAATACATTCTATACTTAGCATATAGCAAATCAATGTCAGAGGAAAAATAACGCTTTAGAGAATAATGTATGCAGCATTAAACATACAAAAAAGATCACAATGAAAGCAAGTATTTTGCAGTGTAAGTGAGTAGTGTGTCTGGAACGCTCCAAGCTAAAGTATCCAAAAGACAAACTGTGTAAAGAGCATATCTTAATAGAAAAGTGACATAAAAAATGGTGTATAATTTACCAGCATCAATTAAAAAAACTAGTAAAATACTACACTGAAAGAGTCAGAGAAGAGACTCAATTAGAGAAGAACAAGACACAATTGAAATTGATTCTGAAAATAGTGAATCTGAATTGCCTGCTTCTAAAAGACAAACAAGAATGAAGGGGCCAAACAAAAACTACGCATCACCTGAATGGACCTATGTGGCAAAATATTGATATGAAATATATTAAAGTTCATTAGAATTATTTTTCTGAAGGTTAAATCAAAACATAAATTCTCACCTAAAGACAAGCATTTTTTTAATGGGGTGTTACAAATGATGTTCAGAATTAATTCAAAGTAGTAATTTTTTATTTATTGTATATTTACATTCTTTTGAAAATTATAACTAGGTTAATAAAATATTTATATTTAAATAATAAATATTTACTATTTCTATCTATTTCTTTTAACATTGCTGTATATTTATTTATAGATTTACCTATTTTAAATAATGTAATTAATTTAACATTATTCTGTATGGGGTTTTATTTCTAACCCTATTTTCTACGGGAGGGTTGTTGCAGTACCAGTTTTGGGCATGTTTTTTCCCTGCACTTACTTATGGTTTTGTTTTTAGTAGTATCTCACACTCAGAATTTGTAAACACCGAAAAGTTGTAAACTTATTCAAAAGTGTAAACCTACTCAAAAGTGTTTATACTGTTGTGAATCATGCCTTTTGTGTTTAGCAACTTTACTCAGTATCTCTCCTGTAACTTCCTGCGTAATCCCTACAATTGTTTTTATTGTATCTTCGCCCAACACAAATGGCTGTCTTTTGTTTAACACCTTGCCTGCGGCGCCGATTCTCCCCCGGTGCTGAACATTCCATTCGCGGGTGTGGTCGTGACGGAACCATTCCGTCATCCGCAGAGCCCAACCGTGAGGCATGACGGAATGGTTCCGTCACAAGCATCGAAGGGGTTAATTACACCAGCTCATCAAGGTCAGCTATCATCCATTATCATGTTCCCTGATCAGCCCATTGTGTTTTATACAGTTAATCACCCTATTATCCTATCCCCTTTAAACTCCTTTGGCATCACCAGTAGGCTTCCTCTTCCCTGTCTTTTTCACTTTCACTTCGTTTCAGGGGCTTGGGACCCCAAGATATTCTCACCCACTTCACTATCAGTTGGTGACCCTCATGCTCAGTCTGAGACCAGAAATATTTTCTATTTACACAATTCCTTTAGTCTCATTGTCTTCTTGTTTGGTCTTTGCACCATCTTTACCATGTAACACCCACATACTTACTTTTCTGATATCCAACTTTCTTCTCATCTGGTCTCAGTCATGCATAACATCGTGTCTCAATTTATTTACCAATGAATGGTTCTACTCATCCCAGATGGACATTTTATGATTGCATCTGTCTGCTGCAGTCACCTTCTTACCTCATCTCATCAGCTTTCTTCCTGACATCCTGAGCTGTGCCTCATCTGCCAGAAATCTCTGGGGCATATTATCAAGCAGGGCGTTAAAAATTATCGCCGTTTTAGCGGCAGAAAAATGCTGCTAAAGCGGTGATAATAGTCTTGATAATATGGCCTTGTGAATTCCAATAGAAACCCATGTACTGGTGTGAACATGGGCTTCTATTGGAATTCTCCAGGGCATATTATCAAGCCCATTATGGATGCTTTAGCTGCGCTTTTTTGCCGCTAAAACAGCGATAATTTTAACGCCCTGCTTGATAATATGCCCCTCAGTTCTTTTAAGACTTGCCATGCATAGGAATTCTTTTAACAGTCTCCCCTCTAATGCAGTATGGTCCCAAATACTTAACATATGTCTTTCCTTGGTATTTATGTTCTGAAAATGGTGCCATTGATCATTACCAAGAACTCCCAAACTGGCATTTCTTAACCACCCCATTCGCATATTATGCTTTATAATTAGGGATCCCGGTTTTATGGTATTTATTTTTTCACATTTCCGTCTGTATTTATCCATATTTATTTTTTGGTCATTTTACCTGTATTTATCCACATTTATTTTTGACACAAGAAAAAAAACGCTAAAGCTAGTATTTTTCCACATTTATTTAAGTTGACATGCACACTTGCAATAGGTTGTTATAGCTGTTTTTTCTAACTGGAGCCTATGCTTATTGGGAGAAAAATTTCTTCCCTGTCCTCTAAGAAAAGATGTGTGAATTTGTGACTTTGATTAAGTTTCATTTGCGCATCTGTCTTGCAAAATGTCAACGAATTACTACCTCTTTTACTCACATTTAATCAGCCATCAGAGAGTGTCTGCTCAAAGAATATCAGATCACTCTTAGTGTGCACTAGAAGATGACCTACCCCACGAGGCATTGTGAAGTGCCAAAATATCTGAAGAATCCTGCATCTTCATCTGTACAGAATAGTGCTTTGATATGGACGCTACGGAGAAAATGTAGCGCACAGGTGGTGCACAGTCATTTCTGTTTTCGTTTTTATTTTTATTTAATTAGCACTTAACTAAATATTAAATAGAAAAATTAAGTCATGCTAACTGACTTGCTCACCTCTCACTCAGCCTCACTGCCCTACAGCGTGCATAGTCACTGAGAGATGAAGCCAGACTTTAGGCTAACAGTTGTTGGAGGCATTTCTGCACCCCCTTGCCCTACACCTCAACCTCCTTCACCCTACCATACAACAAGCATTTGCAATGCAATAGGTCTCGCATTTACACGAGTTTCAGCTATTAGCATTGTAAATGACAATGCCTTTTATTTCGGTTTTAAAAACTGAAACAAAACAAAAATAAAAAGCTTTGTTATTTGCAAAGTCCATAGCTCAGACTCGCGTAAATGCGAGACCTATTGCATTGCAAATACTTGTTTTTCATTACATTGTAACTAGTGCTGATGTAAAGCATGCCAATACCTTCGCTCGAGTTCACGCTATATAAAATTGAAAATAAAAATAAATAAATAAAACACTTCTGACAGATATCATTACTGGTATAAAGGTAAGTATGAAAACTCAAGTTACACTCACTTTAATTGAGATATGCACTCCTTTTCAGAAACACGCACTATTGTCATTTAAGAGAGCACTAGCCTCAATGTGCAATGATTGAACACCATGTTTTGGCACTTACTGGCACGCTATTGGACCGCCACATTTAGTATCAAATACTAAATAAGGTGCATTAAAAAGAGTTTAGACCCGAGTCAGGAGTGAGACTCCCGATTTATTTTTGTTGTAAAAATAGCCCTTTATTTTGGTTGTCTCCCGCATGACATTGCCTCGATTTCAATTGAGGTCAATGGGGAAAATACATTAATCCCAATTTTTTTTAAATCACCCACTTTCATCTTCTATCTATATTGTTGGCATGTCCGCTGGAATTCGGGGCACAGCTGTAACAGTCACAAAACGATCCTTGCACATTCTGAAGTTCAGTACACAGAAGATGTGCTGTTCTTGCCGCTTGTGGGAAGAGTATGAAAAAACGGTGTTGGTAATTGCTTTGCTGCCATCCGGTTTAGCTGGAGGTGTGCGGGTGTGCTTGCATATTAAAGGAGGCAGTACGGGGCCGAAGGTGGAATCTATTGCCTTTTGAAAATCTACATTCTTTTATAATTGAAGCTTCCTGAGCGAGAAAATGAACACCCTTGAAAAAACTCCACCCCCCAGGTAACGAAACGTATTGGTGTACCATCTCACCCCTTAAGAAAGACGCGGAGCCAGGAGCTTCTTTAAGCACGACTTTATTCTCGTGCCTTCCTTCATAAACTGCCTTTCTCTCCTCATTTCCGGTTTTTCCCCCACCCCTTCACGTCCTGCCTGCCCTGTCCCAACATAAGGTCAGGCAAGCACGATGCGACACCTATCCCTTTTGTACAAACAGTCTTACTGAATCTCAGAGGTCTTCAATGAGACGAACTGGTCGTCTGACGTGTCTTCGTGGACGGCTTGGCTGTTCTGGTCTTGGTGTCTGGCTATCTCCAGTATCTTCATGACTGGCCGAGCTGAAATGATCTCGATCACTGTTCTCACTCTGACTCAATGAGTCAGCACTGAAGTCATGAGTTTGGGTTTTGTTACACCCGGTGGCTGTGCACCTTTTGAAATGTGATATGTTCCGAGTTATTCGTTTGTGGTCCGCTTCTGCCGTGACCATGGTCCCTTTCTGACTGGAAACTTGCAAAGGGTGATCAAGGTATTGACTGTCGGCCTTTGTTGTGCGATCCCGTCTGACCATCACCCAATCTCCTTCTTGAATGTCCGCATGTTTTGCATGTCTCCTTTTGTCAGCGTATGTTTTCATCTTTAGCTTTTTGTCATGATCTAGTTTGACCAACGTGGCATGGTCCGTGGTTACTGTTCGAGACGGTGAGATGTTGTTCAGGGCTGGTAGCCGGGTGCGAGGAACTCGTTCTAGCATTAGGGTGGCTGGGCATTGATTCGTGGTACTGTGGGGTGTGGTGCAATATGCCCGCCGTACTTCATTTAAGACCTGTTGTATGTCACGATGAGTAAGTTCAGCCTGTTGGATTGTCTTCTTGAGTGTCCCCATAAATCGCTCTACCATGCCATTGGCTTGGGGCCATAGCGGTGTTATCTTCCTGTGTTTGAAATTTAGATGCTTTGCAAATTCGGCAAATTTGTGGCCATTGAATGGTGGCCCATTGTCTGATTTTGCTCCTAAGGGGATGCCCCAGACTGCAAAGGTCTCATCAAGAATGGGGATCACTGTCGCTGCTTTGGTGGAGGACACTTGGTGCGCGATAGGGAACCGCGAATATTCGTCCATGATGACAACAATGTACTTGCCCGATTTTAGAGGGCCGAAGAAATCAATAGCTACCTGTTGCCATACCCCGTCCTGTAGTTCTGACATCTGCAGTGTGGCTGGCGGTTCATCACGACTCACTAATTGGCACGAGGTGCAGTCCTTGAGTGTGGTTTCCACCATCTGGTCCAGTAACGGGAACCAGACACGTTCCCTGAGTGCTTTCTTGGTGGCAACTATGCCTCTGTGGCCTTCGTGCACCAGGTTGATGATTCCTTGTCGTACTTTCTGTGGATTACTATCCTCCCTCCTCGCAGCAGTAGACCATCAGTGCTAATCGATAGCTCCTCCTGAATGTGTTTGAATGCCACAAGTTCTTGATTATTATGACTGTTGTTTCAAGAGGCATCTTGTAGGTGTCTCAATGAGTTGGTCCGTATGCGATCCATGACATCTTGAAAGATGGGGTCTTGTAAGTATGTCTCTCGGATGGCCTCTAGTGGAAAGGTCGGAGGACATGCATTGTCAATGACGATGTGGATATATTATTCCGCCAGGGAGCTCTTCTCCTTGGTGTGTGGAAGGGGGTGTCGGGACATGTAATTAGTTGGATTTTTCGACTTTCCCGGCTTGTGGATGATGGTGTAAACATAGTCTTGGAGGCGCAGTCCCCACCTCTCAATGCGTGGGGGCATTTTGGCTCTGGGATTTCCAAATATTGTGACAAGAGCTTGGTGGTCTGTGATGAGGGTAAAGTGTTTCCCGTACACAAAGAGGTGAAAATGTTCGCAGACCCATAGGTCAGCGAGACTCTCCTTCTCAGGCTGCGAGTATGCTCTCTCAGTGTCGGTGAGGCTGCGGCTGGCATAGGCAACTATATGCAGTTGATCAGAGTCTTCATGGTATTGTGCGAGGATAGCGCGAAGTCCCACTGGGCTGGCATCAACAGTCACTTCAGTCTTTCGCCTGGTGTCAAAGTATGCGAGGTTGATGGTCGAACTTACAGCCTTCTTGATCTTGCTAAATGCTTGCTCGCAGGCCGGTGTCCACAGAATGGTTGACCTTGACGGGTGAGTTCTCTGAGTGGGTAACTAAGGGTGGCATAGTCTTTGATGTATCGTGCGCAATAACTTGCCATCCCCAGGAATGATCGGAGGTCACTGACGTCTTGTAGTTGTGGAGTATCTGCGAGGGCCGACACTTTTTCTGGGTCAGGTTTCATGCCGTCCTTGGAGAAAATGTGACCATAAAATTTTAGGGTTGATTTGTGGAATTCGCATTTGTCGGGATTCAGGGTGAGGTTGGCATTTAGTAGCACACGACAAACTCTGTCTAGGGCCGTGTCATATTCAGTCTGATTATTTCCAAATACCAAGATATCATCGCTGTAGTTGAAAGCATTCGGTATGCCTTGAATCACTTGCTGAATGGCTTCTTGGAATATCTTGGCGGCCGAGGATATCCCGAAATTGAGGCATTTGTAACGGAACAGTCCTTGATGAGTCATGAAGGTTGTGATGTAACGTGACTTTTCGTGTAGTTCTAATTGATGGTATCCCTTGTTGAGATCCAGTTTTGAGAAAACGGTCGCACCATTGAGGCAGGTGATCAGATCACTAATATGAGATCTTCAATGCCTCTTCCTCTCAATGGTCGTGTTAGGCGCGCGCATATCTACACACAACCGCACCTTGTTGTCCTTCCCCTTTTTGGGCACTACCACCACTGGCGATACCCAGGGTGTGGGGCCTGATGAACGTTCGATGATATCCGTCCTCAACAATTCCTGTAGTTCATCATCGACCGCCGTTGTAAGTGAAATGGTACTTTCCTGTGATGTTGCGCTACGGGTGTTACTTGCTCATCAATGTGCAGCTTGATTTTGAATTGGTTGAGCTTCCCTAGGCCTTTGAAGAGGTTCGGAAACTTACTGACAATATTAGGGGCGTCTTCTATCATATAGAGAAGGTTTACAAGTTTGAGTCGCTCTGCTGTTGGCAGACGGAGGAGGCAATCTGCTGCATCGGGACCTTCGACTACATGGACGTATGCTTCAATCTGTCGATCTTTGTATGTCAGTGTCGTGCTGAACCGGCCCAGACATGGCAGTGGTTTCCTGGACATCCATGTGTAGACTCGGACTGCTGCTGGTTCTAGTTTTGGTTTGGGTTTCATGCATTGATATTCAAGAGTGCATATGTAGTTCACAGATGCTCCTGAGTCTAGCACGAATTTCGCTGGGTGGTTTCCAATTCTGATGTCCAGTTTGGGGTACTTCTTTAGCCGGTCCGGGTCTGACACCATGCATATATATTCGTCACTGTCTTGTGACACAGGTGAGTGTGGCGATGACTCTCTGGACGTTGATCTTCTGGACTTGTACGAGCTGGCTGAGCGATCACTCGATCTTGACGAGCTGTCGGACCGTCCTTCTCTCCATTTTATCGCTCGAGCATGGTGGCGCGTGGTCGATCGCACCAGGGTTGTCTTTCTTTCCACCTGTCATGTTTGACAGGCCACTTTAAAATGATTGTCTCTTCCACAGCGGTGGCATTGTTGACCAATGGCGGGCACTGCCCAGAGTGAGGGTATTCTTGGCCGCAGCGGTAACATCTTGATGCAGGTCTGCTACTTCTACTATGTCGCGTCTCATGACTTGATGACGTTCCATGGCGCGATGACGTCCCTTCGGAGGTCTGCGTGAATTTTCTTGACTTGTGGTGGTCTGAGCAACGTTTAGTGTCGGTGCGGGCTTGCATTCTGAAAACCTGTTCTTTCTTTTCAGGCTTGGTGGCTTCCATCTTTTTCGCGTGGTCCTACGCTTGATCGTTTATTCTTGTCATCTCTTCTATTTCTTCCAATGTATAATGTTTCTTTAGCAGGCGCCGATGTAGAGATTCGGATTGGCAGCCTTCAATTATGCGTAGTTGCAACGCATCTTCCGTGTTGAAGGTGTCGTATTCACAGAGTCGGGCTAGGCGCCTGATGCTCACAATGAAATCCCCCATGGATTCATCCTTTTCTTGTGACGCCAAGTTGAACGTGTAACGCTCATTGTCCAGATTGCGTTTATGCAGGAACTTCCGGTCCCGGGCCCCTTTTAAGTCATCATATGAGGCGGCATTGGCAGCGGGCAGTTCCTTTGATAATCTGCGCGATGTCTTTCCCAACTAAATTTTGCAGCGCTATTAGTTTTTGTTTGGGATCTTGCACTTGGGACCCAGTCATAAAGTCTTCAAAATCCTCTGCCCTGATCTTACATTTAGGTCCCATGCTGTTTCCAGAGGTAAGCTCCAGTGGGTCTGGTGGGTGTAGGTAGGATATCCCCATGAACACTTGAGGCAACTGTGGGGGATGAGCTGCTGCTCCAGTGCTCGAGGTCCCGGAGGTATCAGGCTGAGTGGTCATCTTGAGCACGTTTGCTAACTATTTTAATCAATCGTTAAATTGTTACTTAAATTTGGAGTTTCTCTCACTTGTTGAGTCTTGTCTGACCTCAAAATGGCCGCCACTGAAAATCCAATGGGGGACTATGGCCAATGCCTGACTTTAAGATGGACGTCGCTCAGGACAGGTTCTCCATTTACACTGTCTTTCAGATTAGACCTTTCCTCTCTTGCACAGAATTTCTGAACTAAATGTTCTCGGTCGCGTGATATTCAGGCACACCCCTCGCTCACTCAGTGTCACTTATGAGGGGGGGGTTGGGGTCCCGGACTCTTCTAGTCACTTTTGTGCCTTCCGCGCGCGTCGTTGAGGCTCACACGCTTCTGGGTGCCGTCAGGACCCCCACGCTGATCTCATGAACTTAGGCTGCACTCAATTGGCAGCGCTCCTGCTGGACAGCATTTGGGCGATGCACGGGCTTCCTCCGCGATTTTCGCGCTCCTTCGCGCTTTACGTCACAGCGCTGTCGGCTCCTTGGTCTTTGGCCGTGTTCTCACAGCAGGGCGTGGGTGATGTGGGTTATGGACTATCCCACCCTCGTCGCCAGTGTACCATCTCACCCCTTAAGAAAGACGCGGAGCCAGGAGCTTCTTTAAGCACGTCTTTATTCTCGTGCCTTCCTTCATAAAGTGCATTGGTCTCCTCATTTCCGGTTCTTCCCCCGCCCCTTCCCGTCCTGCCTGCCCTGTCCCAACATAAGGTCAGGCAAGCACGATGCGACACCTGGTAGCAATCAAATACGCCTCCAGTGCTTTGCCAGCTTTTTAGGTGCTATGTGCATGCACGCCAAGCAGCTGCCAAGCCTTTAATTGAAGTGTATCATTACTACACAAATATGCTGTAAAGCGCCAATGTAATACTGTGAAGCCTCGTTTAAATTGGAAGACCTTTGAAATAGGCTGCTTGAAGTGCTATTGCAGAAACTCTGATATCTGCCTGTTGTGCGTGAAAGTGAAAGCATTCACCCAATTTTTTTTGTTTTTAAATCCCCCACTTTCATCTACCATCTATATTGTTGGCATGTCCGCAGGAATTCGGGGCACAGCTGTAACGGGCACAGACGATCCTTGCACATTCTGAAGTTTAGTGCACAGAAGCAGCGCTGTTCTTGCTGCTTGTGGGAAGAGTAGGAATTAGACAGTGTTGGTAATTGCTTTGCTGCCATCTGGTTTAGCTGGAGGTGTGGGGGTTTCCATTGTGTACAGGCGCTTGCATATGAAAGGAGGCAGTGCAGGCCGAGGATGGACATCGGCTGCTTGCACTGCTCCAGCCATTATCTTGTGTGAACTACCGCTGCGAGGGGCTCTGGTGTGTCTCTGCAGACACCACGTCGTAAAATGATGTACAAAACAGTAGCATTATAAATTATAATGCTACTGCTTTGTACATCATTTCGATTCGAAATGTTAAGGGTGAGGGTGGGACGGAGGGAGAGAGGAAGAGAAAGAAAGAAAGAAAGAAAGAAAGAAAGAAAGAAAGACAGAAAGAAAGAAAAACAGAAAGAAAGAAAGAAAAACAGAAAGAAAGAAAGAAAGAAAGAAAGAAAGAAAGAAAGAAAGAAAGAAAGAAGGAAAAAAGAAAGAAAGAAAAAAGAAAAAAAAAGAAAAATACATTTCTATTATTCAAATGCTGAAGCATGTACAGATTTGAATTTTACTGAATCACAAATAACTTTATAAGGGCACGCCTGGAAAAGCAATGAGCTCTTGGCTACTTTTTAACTGTCCCAGGACTTTAAAAAACTGCAATACTGCCCACAAAGGTCGTGAAAGATGAATATTATATTTTCACCCTCTGGCTCAGTTTGAAAAAGGAGTGCTAAATGAGGTAATTTTGATGTGCTTGACAAGGCACATAAAATTATTTTCCATCTTCCAGCAATTTAACTACCATATCATACCAATTTTTCTTGTTCTATCTTCAGGCAAAGGCAAATAGGAATGCAATTATACGCAGAGACTCCAGTAAATATACAGGGCCTCTTTTACAATATTTTGGTGTAGGGCAGAGCCGCAAGCCTTTCTTCTGCAAGGCTCTACTCAAATAAAAGGGCAGGACTCCTCCGTAACTATGAGATGTGGTGCAATCATTTCCTCTTTCTCAGTGCTGGTGCACAATATAGGGCCATGCGCCAATGCAGGCGCCCTTGCACCATGGTGCAAGATTGTTTTCGATTACATTGGGTTATTTTTGTTTTGTGACAAAGTATTTTTGCAAAATGTTTCTTCAGGGAAAGAAACATAGCATGCCTTACTTTCCTGAGGCGTCATATCAAATTGAAACTTTTCTTCAGCGCTTCTTACCTATTCTGAATCTTCTAGTTATGAAAAGTATACTTTCTTCCCAATCACTAACACATCTACCTCACCTTTCTTGCTGTTGTCGCTTTCAGAAGCTGTTAGATCAAAAGTGGGAGAGGAATTTGTAACGTCAACTATAGTTTGACAGACTACACCACTGAGAAAGAGGTATGGGCTCACTTGGCTCTAAAGGGGGACCTTACAACCTAAATAACCGAAAGTGGTATAGATCAGAAAGTGGGCCATCAGAAGCTACCAATGTACTTCATAAAAAGGCAGCCACATATTGATTTCATGTCCCAGTCTCGACAACCCTTTTATTAGTGTACGCTGAAAGGAGTGGTGGTCAGGAAACTTTGAACATATTGTGGCAAGTTGTAAAATCAGCAAGTGAAGTCAATCAAAAAAAACCTGTAGAATATGAAAAGAAGGAGCTTGTGGCTAATGACACCTGTATGTGTGTGAGCAGAATGTCAGACTAGAAACAACATTTCGGAAATGCTTCAGATGTGACTTTTCTTGAATATGGACTGCCTGTTGTGACGATGATTGCTATTCATGGCCGTGTGAAACAGCTTGCCCTCTTGTATAGAGGAAGAGATGTGAGTTACCGGTGGTAAGGATGCTGAGCAGCACGTGGCATGCCAAAAAGAATTAAAAATGGTGGCTATTGTGTATCAGTTTCTTTGAAAGAAGGTAGTTGTATTATCAGAGTGATGTTGGTGTATTTGGTGATGACTGACTGCCAATATGCTCAGAAACTATTGCATTCAGTGTGTTTGGTGGGGCTACAGAGCAGAACATTGCTTTCTGTATAGGCCTTGTACTGTTTTGGTTGTGGGGGAGTCTGATGTTGGCGCCTGTTGTGTATTCTGCATTACTAGCTGTGGTTTCTTCTGATGTATGGCTTCTGTATTAGATTTGTTTCTCTCAAATGCATTGAAGTATTCGGGATCAACTTAATGCAGTTGAAGAGTGACACTCTGGCATCTGCATCTTCACTGGTACTGTGTTAATTGTGAGTGAGGTGTTCATTCATCAAGACAGTGCTCTTGAATTACATGTCTTGGATGCTGAGACATTATTGTTGGGTTCAAGTAATAATCTTCTGTCAATTGATGCATTACAGTTGTTATCTTCCATTGTATTCAAGTGATGTTATAGTTGTTTACCACTGTTTGAGAGCCTCACGTAGCCACCAGAATGTGCCACCTGGCTCCCAACTGACACAAGAAACACCATCACACAAGCACTTGTCACCAGCTGCCTTGACAACGGCAACACCCTATATGTAGAGATCACTACCCAACTGTTAAACAGGCTCTAGAACATACAGAATGCAGCTGATAGGCTTATCCTCGGCCTCCCGAGACTGCCTTACTTGACCCCCACCTCAAAGCGTTGTACTTGCTCCCCGTTTACAAACACTGCCATTTCAAACTCCTCACTCACACCTACAAAGCCCTTCACAACACGTGCTCAGCCTACCACAACCAGAGAGTAAACATCCACCAGTCAACCAGACACCTATGCTCCTCCTCCCGCTGCCACGCCCATCGCATCCTCAGAAGCACAGGCTGCACTTTCTCTCGCCTGGCCCCCAAGAAGTGGGACAACCCCTCTGCCACTACGATAAGCACGAACCCTCCAGATGTTCAGAAAGAAACTTAAAACCTGGCTCTTCAACAAATGGCCTGGAGCAGCAGCACACCTCCCCCAGCACCTGGAGACCATTACGGATGATAAGCAGCACTATATAAATCCCCTCTGATTGATGGATTGATGTCCTTCGACTCTGTGATTGTTACACGGAAAGTGGAGTTGTTTGATATATCAGGTTTGTTCTATTGTGCTTTCTATGTTAGTAGGTGAGGTAAGATTTCTGAGGGGATGTTACAGTATTGGCTTGTTTATAAAAAGCTTCATTACCCAGCCCCTCATTTCTTGTACGTGTTGTACCTTACATGGATCAGATGATACCCCGAAGCGCCAAAGGCTTAGGCATCATGGCATAAACCTTTACCTAACCCATGGTTTGAGGAAGGGCATTATAAGATGTGTGATCGTAGTCACAGAGACTTTAGCCCAGATTTACAAAAAATGTATGAAATGCAGCACAGCAACTAATGTTGAGGGGTGTTGAGTTGCGGCAAAGGGAGAGAGCAGATCTACCAAGATATGGTGCTGTTTTCCTCTCTCCCTGCGCTGGTGCACTGTAGGCTGCCATGAGCCAATGCACACACACTTGCGCCTTAGTGCAAGGGTCTATGCTTTCTGTAATTAATAGTTTTTGTACTGCAAGGGAACTTTTCCTGTTTTGTATGTTTGCTGTACAATGCAGCACACGTGGCGTAGGAAAAATGAGTAGTAATTAAAACATTTCTCCTCGTTACACCTGTCTCAAGAAGATGGAAGATTTTGGAGCTAATCTCTGTCTACAAATGTTTGTAGTTAGGGACTTACGGAACCCCCTTCACGTAAAGGAAAGCAAAGCAGCGCATAGTGCAACTTAGTTTTTACTTTGGGAAACTGTCTGGGCCTTTCTGTGTTTTTGCTCCCCACACTTCAGAGCTTTTCAATGCATTCTGCATATACGTTTGCAAGCACTACACTGCCAGTGAGGCCAGCAGCGAGTAAGCAACAGTTAACAAACTTCACTGAACAATGTCGGCCCTCCACCCAAAACCAGGCTCCCATGTGAGCTAGGCTCACTGTTCATGCGGTGCATCCCACATCTCAAGGCGAGATGAAAGCAGCCTCCTCTAACGTCAATAATTCCAGTAAAACAAAAATACACTCCACCACAGGGATATCCCCAGGAACTCACTAACTAAACATAGAAGTCACAGGGAACGGTCATGCTGACTGTTAGTGCACTGGGCTAGACTATCATATGCGCCGCCCCATGATGACAAAGGATAACATTGCATTGAGCTTTATTTCCAACATTAGCATTTCCAAGAGGGGTTTGCAAAGAACCTTTAAAAATAGTATCATTAGATCCAGGAGACCAAGTATGATTTTGTAGCTGGAGGTTCAACCGTAGACCATCTCATCATACACTATGATCTATTACAGCCTATTGCAACCTCCATCTCTTTCTCTTAGCACCTTCAGCTTCCCATATTTTTAACACTTCCTTTACCTTCCTTGACTTTTTGATGAATTTTGCAACTTTCATCCTAAAATCCACCACTCCCCCCCCAGCAAAGTCTTTCATTATCTACAAGTTTGTGAGCTTAAATGATATGCATTAGTATAGAGTGTATTGCAATATATCATTATAGTACCCGGTGAGGGGAGGACAGTGATTCTGGGATTGCACAGTATAGTCACAAGAATATATAAAGAATATGTTTTCTTGCTTATATGTTTGTAATTTTCTCCTTTATTCAAAAACAGTATATACTAGAATTTATTCTGGGATCCGAAAAACCTAGTACCAGATTTACCATGATTTTGCGTTGGGGGTTGTGCCACTTTTGTAGCACAGACTCGACACAAAACGCTTTTTCGGTGTTTACTAAGCCACACAAAGTCGATTTGTATGGCTTTGCATGATTTAGTAAATGCAAAGTAATGCAACGCAGTATAAATCTCTGCTTTGCATTACTTTGTGTCTGATAGATGTTACGGGGGAGCATTGGCGTTTCTGTGCATCGACCCATGAAATTGAGGTCTCCACTTTCCACGTGTGGTGCATTCTATATGTGTCTATATGCTTCTATAGGTTGTTTTGTGCAGCAAGGTATCCCTTCCTAGACAAAAACCATTCTGCCCTCAACACAGACACCCTATATAGCATGGAGCAAGGGTGCCTGTGTTATTTCTAGGCAGAACACAGTGTACCAGCACTAGGAGAGAGCAGATATGGAGCATTTCTTCTTAGATGATGTGGCACATTTTTGCTCTCTCTCTTTCACTCAACACATTGCAGAAAGTTGCCGTGCTGCATTGCGTCGCATGAAAAATCAGTAAATCTTTTCCCTTGTTGTGAAGCAAGAGAGCACTGAACACAGTACCCAATGTACAATTTGGATCATTAACAGCTCAACAAGTGAAAATGATCCTACTGTGTAGGGTAATATTTCTCCTTGTAAACCTATGTCTTCAGTTTCTTTCTGAAATGTAGAAGGGTCAGATACATTCTTGAGTTTGTTGTTCTTTATCATGGGTGCCTACAGTCAGAAAGCCTGCTTTCTATGTTTTTTTCTTTTTTGTATTGCCTCATCTAAAGTCAGGCACCGTTGGCCTGGTTCTGGGGGCTATATTACATATAGGGTGTACTGTTCCTGTTTGTGCCACAACACACCTTCAAATTGGTGCACCAGTCGTAAACAGGGACAGTGCACCCTATTGCTGATAATGTGCTTCCCCCAGGGTATGCATAATCAACAGACCGAGTGGTTGTTTTAAGCAGCTGCTCTGCTTTCCCTGTGCAAGCAGCACACCTCTGCACTTCAAAAGGAGATAGAGATCCCCGTGTAGAAGGGTGCATTCAGTGACTACACTCACCTGCAGGAGTGCATCTGGGGGCACACATTGGATCCTTTTCCCCCTGTCCAGAGGGCTGTACTCAGTAGGCGCACTGACTGTGCCACCCCTTTGTGAGGCACAGTCAGTGTATCTCTGACGACCTCCTTTCCTCTGCGCCAAGCATATAATACAGTGTGGACGCACAGGCAAAGTGTTTCCCTCATTGGGCAGTCTAACTTTAGGACAGGTCTGAGCCACCAGAGGCCAGATTCTCAAGGAACAGAGTAGTCATAGCCTGTACATTTTGAGGTGCAAAAAATGGAGCGCAATCACAGGCAAGCAGAGACACTGATTCCTTTGTAGGCAGTAAATGGGAACAAGCAGGAGGTTACCGCTGACAGGACTACAACTGGTGGGTGAAATTTAGAGCACCGCGTGAGACTCGGATTCAATTGGCCCACAATCATGTCAGTAAGCTTTTCAAGACGAAACCTAGATTTTACCTTGGACTTTGATGGACTCGAGAGGGACTGAATTCACACTAGCTCCCATGCTGCCAGAGTAGATTTAATAACACATCCAGGTTAGAACTGCCAGAAAGGGAAGATGTGGCCCTACTAATGGGCCTGTTAGGATACCTCACGGATTAGTGCATGTCACCAGGTCCTCAATGAAAGATTGAGAGGTGTGAGAATTCTTTGTTTTTTTCAGAGGACTGAAGATTAGGATTACCTATCTAATTAAACAGTTAATGCCTGTGCCTTGTAAATAAGTTTTGATTTCTGATGTCCTTCTGAACTGGTGCATTCAGATATGATTATGGCTCTCAGCTAAGTTAAAATGAAAATTGTAGGTGGTCTGCACACCATTTTCTCCCATTATATTCCGTCAGCTAAGTTAAGCATGTGATGTTCTTAAATTTCAAAGAGATGTGTCAATATGGCTTCTTTGGCTTCGACAACAAAGTTGAGACCCTATGAATAATGGTGCTCATAACACTTTTTCATGCTGGACCAGAGATGTGTATCCCTCCTTTGTAGGTGAGGATTGTGGAGGTCACATAGGAAACCAGAGCAACACCTGGAACCTATGTGCTCTCCACACTTCCTTATGCTGACATTATTTGGAAATTGATAAAATAGTATAAAACATGTGTTCCCAAGAAATGAAGCCTTAGAAACTGTCAGGAACACAAGATCTCAAGGGAATAAGAGGCAATCTGTCCATGTGCTGAAAATTGGCAAGCACCAGAAATGCAAAAAGACATGTTGAGCGGTAAAAACATCATCACAACCAACTACTAAGATGGCCGCCAAAAGACATACCTTAGAAACGAAGGTTGACAGTCTAGTTGTCAATTCTGAAAATCAAGATGCAGGTGAAGCGCAAGGAGAGTGGCACACTTCACCTGAGTAACGGAGGAAGAAAGATGTGCCTTGGAGAGCCGCGTAGTTTAGGGAAAACTAAACTCGTCGCGCTATCTGAACCCAAAGGATTCATCGAGTTTATCAAGAATTGGAGAAGTCTGTCACCCAAGTAAGGCGGAACCAGTTGTATTTTAGGAGCGCGTCATAACTCTGACAGGTGTTATCTCCGAGCGCTGAGGAGACGCATAGTGTCTCTTCAAAGCTCATGCACATTGGTAAAGAGCAGCGCGCATTCTAGTGAGCAGGGTCAGAACAAGCTGCTAGCTTGTCGAGTTTAGAGGAGTGGAGACACGTTTGTGTCTCTACTGCTGTACCAGCGCAATTGTAAGGCAGCGCACATTTAAGATGATGCAGAGTATTGTTCCTAGAAAGAAAAGCAACATCAGAAGTTCGAGGTAATTGCAGCCTCAGTAGTTCGAGTCAATTGCAGCATTTCATAGTTTATTTTGAGAAACTTAATAGAGAAAACAGAATAAAAATAAAAGTAGAGAACAAATCTTCACTATATGATAGAGTTTTAAGAAGAGAAGACCTACAACAGAAAAGGAAATACAAGGAGAAAAGACAGGAATAGCATACTTCAGATGAAACAAAATACATACTTACCAGAAGACAGAATCCAGTTAAGGCGTGTGCAGAAGCATATTAAGAGTGAATACCTGCAATAGAATTAAAGGAAGGCAAGGTTAGAGAGTTGAGAACATTAGACTAACAATACATATATTACAGTTTACAGCACACTGGAAGAACAAAGAGAAAAAACAGCAATAATAATAGAAGAGAAGCAAAGGCCACATAAGGGCAGGTAGGACTGAGGACAGTTTTTCTTTAGATAGAAACCAAAAGTATGTGAATATAATTATAGGAAAAATAGCGAAGTAATAATGTTTCCTTTTGCAGCAAAATTACAAGCAGCCCGAGAAGAAGAAGATTGTTAGAAGATAGAAGTCTGAAGAGGTAGAAGATCATCCAGACATGTTTGTGGCAGTCTCTTCTCTGTACCATCCCCTTTTCCCAGTGGAACTCAACCGGCTAGCATAAAATATATCTTGCGTGTTGGTTGAGGGAGTTTCAGGAGAGAATTGGGAACTTGCTGCATACTGCTCCTGCGTACAGTGCTTGAAGCACTATTCAAGTTGAAGTCTGACAGAGTGAAGTGCCCATGAAAATTATTGGCAGCTGAGCAGTATGGCGGAAGGTTCAGATTTGAAGAAGTTAGGAGAAATTTTAGAAGGAATTCATTTCTGTTAGAGAAGAGAATAGAGAACTTATGAAGGAAACTACAGACTTAACAGTGAAAATGACTAATTTGGTTTAGGGCACTAGTTTCAAGTATTCAACCCCCACTGAGGAAAAGATAGGAGAGGTACCAGTCATGCAACCCAAAATTACAACACAGGTAATTCATTCACTATTTCAGGTTATTCCGCTGGCACCACCTGAGCGTTTGGAGGTGACCCCCAGAAGGCTCAGGTGTTTTTGACACAATGTACATTACATTTTATGGGCAGACCAGCGGTTTTTCCTGACGCACAATCTCGAGTAGCCTTTATATTATCATATTTAAGTGGCGATGCAGCATCTTGGTCTATGCCTATGGTCACCAGAAATGACCCAATTCTGTATGATTTGGAAGAATTTAAAAAAGAATTTCTCTGGATATTTGACAGACGGAGGGTCTCCCAGGCCACAGACAATGAATTACTGGAGATAAAACAGGGAAGTCGAGATTTAGTGACATATCTCGCTCAATTCAATAAGTTGGTAGTGGAAACTGAATGGCCAGAGAATAAACGAGCTGTGGTGTTTTACAGAGGTTTAAAGGATAAATTGAAGGACGAATTGGCACAAATTCCTAATCGGCCTACTGAGATTTCAGCGTTCATAGATTTGGTCTTAGAAATTGATTTCCACCAAAGTGAAAGAAAGGGAGAAAGAAGGGATTATCCACCGAGTGTTCTTCGATTTGATAGAGCGAGGAATGAAGAAAGCAAGGACAATGACACAAACTGAAATGGAGAACCCATGCAAATCGGAACCATTAGTGGGCCTCTTTCAAAAGAAGAGAAAGAGAAAGGAAAAGTGAACAAAGTATGTCTTTACTGTGGTATTAGTGGGCATTTTGTTCGAAACTGCCCCAAGAAACCCAAGTCTACACCGGCGGAAAACGCATTTCACCACCAGTAAAAGGAATTGGACTGGAGGTTGCAGAATTGAAGACAGCTCCGGACACTCATACAGTGGCAAATACCTTGCAATCAGCATCCCCCACATTTGGTGTTAATGATAACTATCCGTTTCAGAGAGAAAGAACTAAATTAGTTCACAGTAATGGTAGACTCTAGTGCCACAGGCAATTTTTGTGATTTAAACTTCGCTGACAAGGTTGTACTCCAGGCCATTAAGAAGGAAAAGAGTGAAGCAGTTTGAGCCGTGGACGGTACAAATCTCTCATCCGGGCCCATAGTTAGTCATACTGAACTCGTGGAGTTGGAAACAGAAGAAGGACACATTGAAACCTTGCAATTCAATGTAATTGATGCTCCACAGTTTCAATTGATACTGGGTCTCCCTTGGCTAACGGAGCATAATACAACCATAGATTGGGGAGCACGAACAATCTCTCTGAATTCCAAATATTGTAATGAGCATTGTAGGAAGGAATGTCAGAGGCAATTGGAGAAAACATCAGCCTCCTTTTTGAGTGAGAATGAAACTGCCATTTGTGCAATAAATACTGTATCCCTTCCTGAGCAGTATTTGGAGTTTCGGGAGATGTTTAATGAAGTTAAGCTAAAAAGCTTCCTCCTCACAGAGACATTGACTGTAAAATTGATCTGGAACCAGGATCCAATCTTCCTTGCAGTAGAATGTATGCCTTAACTGAAAAAGAGGATGAACATTTAAAAAGGTATCTTGAGGAGTATTTGGAAAATGGGTTTATAAGTCCGTCCCAGTCTCCAGTCTCTTCCCCTCTTTTTTTTCATTCCAAAGGAGAACGGGGAATTTAGAACCTGCATAGATTATAGAGCAATCAATCGAATAACTGTAAAGAATTGTTACCCTCTACCTTTAATGTCAGTGCTATTGGATCAAGTGAAGGAAGCGAAAATGTATACAAAATTGGATTTGTGAGGAGCATTCCATTTAGTCAGAATTCAAGAGGGGGACGAGTGGAAAACAGCATTTAGAACCAAACATGGGCTTTATGAATATCAAGTTATGCCATATGGTTTATGTAATGCACCTGCTGCGTTTCAACATTTTATCAATGATGTGATGAAGGAGTGCATAGACAGGTATGCCATAGTTTACATCAATGATATTTTAATCTATTCAAACACGGAAGAGGAACATGGAGACCGTGTCAAGATGGTATTACAAAAATTGAGAGAGAACAGTTTGTATGTAAAATTAGAGAAATGTGCCTTTTGTGTTACTACTGTGGAGTTTCTTGGTTTTGTACTTGCACCTGGTGGAATCACAATGGATGAAAACAAGATTAAGGCAGTTCTTGAATGGAACTCTCCTAAGTCAGTCAAGGAAGTACAGAGTTTCATCGGATTTGCCAATTTCTATCGGAGGTTCAGTCAAGACTTTTCCAAAAAATTGATTCCTATAACTCAATTACTGAGGAAAGGCGTTCAATTTGCATGGACACCAGAAGCAGAGGAAGCATTTGTTCAATTAAAGAAGGATTTTACCACAGCGCCAATTCTATTGCACCCAGATCCAGCAGAGCCGTTCTTTGTGGAGACAGACGCATCAAATTCAGCATTGGGAGTGTGCTGTCACAGAGACACAAGACTACCGGCCAGTTGCATCCAGTGGCGTTTCGTTCTAGAAAATTGACAAATGTTGAGATTAATTACACTATCACAGAAAAAGAATTGTTAGCCATTAAAGATGCTTTCAAGGAATGGAGGCACTACTTAATGGGAGCAAAACATGTGGTGACAGTCTATACCGATCACAGAAATCTGAAATTTTTGAAGTCTGCAAGATCATTGACTCCATTGCGTTGGTCGTTATAATTTGCTGAGTTTGATTTTGTCATTACATATCGACCTGGAGCACAGAATGGTAAGGCGGATGCCTTATCCAGACTGGGCACTGAAGGAATCACTAAAGAAATCAAGAATCAGGCGATCATTCCGCCAGAAAGAGTAATTGGAGCCATTTTGCAAGAAACATTCCAAGATGAAGAGAACCAGAATATTATGACTAGAGAAGAAATTTCAAGCTGGTTGAAGGAAGATCCTAGGCGGGAAATTCGACAAGGTCTATTGTATTATGACGGAGCTTTTTACCTGCCCACCTTGGAAATGCGTCAAAACGTATTAAAAGAATGTCATGATGGAATTCTAGTGGGTCATAAAGGCAGAAGAGAACAGAAGATTCTTGAGACAACATTTTTGGTGGCCAGGGATAATAAAAGGCGTTCAAGAATATGTTACTACGTGTGAGATTTGTGCTAAAGGAAAACCGGAGCGGGGAGCTCCACAAGGGTTACTGCAACCTTTACCCACACCACCATATCCATGGCACACACTTACTTTAGATCTGATTGTGGAGTTGCCTTCTAGTCAAGGTTTTGATACCATTCTGGTGTGCGTAGACGCCTTTACGAAGATGGCCCATATTGTACCATTAAAGGGGGTGCCTACAGCTAAGACACTTGCATGTGTTTTTAGTCAAAACATAGTCAGAATACATGGGATTCCTAAGATTTTAATATCTGGTTGGGGATCTCAATTCTTATCCCATTTTTGGAAGGCATTCACAAAAAGATTAAACATTGAAACTAGGTATTCCACTAATTATCATCCAGAGTCAGAAGGTCAAATTGAACGAACAAATCAAGAGTTAGAACAGTACCTTAGATTATGTTTGTTAGATCAGGAAGGAGATTGGCCAGGCTATCTGTGGGCAGCTGAGTTTGCTGATAACAACACAAAGAATGCTTCCACTGGATATACCCCATTTTACTTGAATGCAGGAAGACATTCACCTCATTCTTTACATTTTCAGGAAGTGGATGTTCTGGCAGTTACAAATCTAGTAGAGCACATGACCAGAGTTCATAATCTAGCTACAGAAAATTTAACCAAGGCCAAGGCTAGATATAAATTTCAGGCAGATAAGAAGAGAAAAACGGAACCAGAGTTACAAGTTGGGGACCAGGTTTGGTTGAACACAAAAAACCTTAGATTAAAGGGAGTCAGAAAATTACAACCAAGATTCATAGGCCCGTATCGAATTGAGAAAAAATGAAATACCCTAAATTATCGGTTGAAATTACCTAAGGTCTTGCGAGTTCATCCAGTATTCCATGTTTCCTTGTTAAAGAAAGTGGCTGCTGGATTGCGAACTTGCAAAACACCAAAACCAATCCAAACTGAACAGGGAGAAGAATTTGAAGTACAACAGATATTGGACTCTAAGGTACGAAAAGGCAGGTTGGATTGAAAGGGTTATGGGCCAGAAGAAAGGTTTTGGGAGTTAGCTACTGAAGTCCATGCTCCTCAATTGATACGAGAATTTCATAGCAGGTTCCCAAGCAAGCCCAGACAGGAAGGAAGCACTTTGAGGGAGGGTACTGTCAGGAACACAAGATCTCAAGGGAATAAGAGGCAATCTGTCTATGTGCTGACAATTGGCAAGCACCAGAAATGCAAAAAGACATGTTGGGCGGTAAAAACATCATCACAACCAACTTCTAAGATGGCAAAAGACATACCTTAGAAACGAAGGTTGACAGTCTAGTTGTCAATTCTGAAAATCAAGATGCAGGTAAAGCGCGAGGAGAGTGGCGCACTTCACCTGAGTAGCGGAGGAAGAAAGACGTGCCTTGGAGCGCCGCGTAGTTTAGGGAAAACTAAACTCGCTGCGCTATCTGACCCCAAAGGATTCATCAAGTTTTTCAAGAATTGGAGAAGTCCGTCACCCAAGTAAGGCGGAACCAGTTGTATTTTAGGAGCACGTCATAACTCTGACAGGAGTTATCTCCGAGCGCTGTGGAGACGCATAGTGTCTCTTCAAAGCTCATGCGCATTGGTAAAAAGCAGCGCGCATTCTAGTGAACAGGGTCACAACATGCTGCAAGCTTGCTGAGTTTGGAGGAGTGGAGACGCGTTTGTGTCTCTACTGCTGTACCTGCGCAATTGTAAGGCAGCGCGCATTTAAGGGAATGCAGAGTATTGTTCCTAGAAAGAAAAGCAGCATCAGAAGTGCGAGTTAATTCCAGCATCAGAAGTTCGAGTTAATTGCAGCATTTCATAGGTTATTTTGAGATACTTAATAGAGAAAACAGAATAAAAATAAAAGTAGAGAACAATTCTTCACTAGATGTTAGAGTGTGAGAAGAGAAGACTGACAACCGAAAAGAAGGAGATACAAGGAGAAAAGACAGGAATAGCATATTTGAGGTGAACAAAATACATACTTACCAAAAGACAGAATCCAGTTAAGGCGTGTGCAGAAACATAATCGGTGAGAATACCTGCAATAGAATTAAAGGAAGGCAAGGTTAGAGAGTTGAGAATGTTACACTAACAATACATATATTACAGTTTACAGCACACAGGAAGAACAAAGAGAAAAAACAACAATAATAATAGGAGAGAAGCAAAGGCCACATAAGCGCAGGTAGGTCTTAGAACTGTTTTTCTTGAGATAGAAACCAAAGTATGTGAATATAACTATAGGAAGAATAGTGAAGTAATAATGTTTCTGTTAGCAGCAAAATTACAAGCAGCCTGAGAAGAAGAAGATTGTTAGAAGATAGAAGTCTGAAGAGGTAGAAGATCATCCAGACGTGTTTGTGGCAGTCTCTTCTCTGTCCCATCCCCTTTCCCCTGTGGAACTCAACCGGCTAGCATGAAATATATCTTGCGTGTTGGTTGAGGGAGTTTCAAGAGAGAATTGCGGCATACTGCTCCTGCACACAGTGGTTGAAGCACTATTCGAGTCGAAGTCTGACAGAAATGCATAGAACTGAGACGTGGCAGCCGTTGAAAGGTGGCCATTAAGAAAAATGCTAAACACTGAATAGCGTAACATTTGGAGTCTACATTTTACAGACCAATATGATGTGATGAACGTGATCACTATGTTTACTTTATTAAGAAGTGATCATCTTTTCAATGACTCATTTTGGATTCATTCATATTTTGGAAATATTTGGAAGAGGCAGTAATGTCTATGTGCCAGATATATGAGGGAAAATTGCATGCGCACACGGGTTTGCGACCTGTTTGCGCATGTAATTTTCCTCTATGCCATGTACTAACACTATTTTGCGAGTCGCAAATAATTTGCGACTCGCAAAATAGTGTTTTGCGACTCATTATTAGGAAGGGGCGTTCCCTTCCTAATAGTGACTCACAAGCCATGTACGAATGTTTTGCAACAGCAATTGCGGTCATAAAATATTCACAATTTACCGCCCAGGGTGGTAATGCAATCGCAAATGGAAAGGGGTCACCACGGGACCCCTTCCCTTTTGCAAATGCACTAGAAAATATTTTTAGGGACAGGCAGTGGTCACAGGGACCACTACATGCCCTTGAAAAATGAAACAAAAACGTTTAATTTTTTTATTTTTTTATGCATGTCGTTTTCCTTGAGGGAATCAGGCTGCATTTTCCTTTGAGGGAAACAGGCGGCATTTTATTTTTAAAAACACTGCTTTATTTCAAAGCAGTCCCAGACATGGAGGCCTTCTGAGCCCAGCAGGCCACCATCCCTGGGAGGGCCTGCCATTCTCAATGGGGTCGCAAATTGCGAGTGCCTCATTAATATTCATGAGGCTCGCGTTTTGCGATCCCATTGGGAATCGCAATCAGTGTCTCACACACTGTTGTACATTGTAAATTGTGACTCGCAATTCCGTGCAAATTGTGAGTCTCAATTTACAGTGGTAATACATCTGGCCCTATATATGTTCCTTGTCATTTTTAAGCAATGCTGGCAAATAATCTCAAATGCTTATGAGTAGATTTAACGCTGGGAGTTGAATTTATACAGGTAAATTCAGAAGATAAACGAGTTGCAGTCACTTCGAAGCTCTCAACCTGCTCTAAGACAATTAAAAAATCAGCTAGTGCAATCCCTGAGTAAGAAGGTTCATGAACCAGGGGGAAAGTACCCTAGGATTTCCATTATAGCATTCCTTTGCTACTCACTGGAGCTCAGTGAACTTTAGGGCGTTCCCTCTCAACTTGTCAAGCTTGCAAGCACAGATGTGGGAGGTCTTTCAAGATCCCAGATCCCAACAAAAGAAGAACTACAAGCAGCTCCACTCTGGCAGATCCTAATTCCACCTCTCCATGATCACTTTGTACAAGTCAAGATTCAGGCAGTGAGTGTTGCTAGCTAAGTAAGACATATGCAATACGTTGGATTTAGGCCCAGATCGCTGTACTGGGGTGAATGTATGACATTGTGCTGCATTCTGTCCATCAATGGTTGTTTTTGCGTTTGTCACCCCGATTGTGACAGGTATGCCCAGACGTGGGTCCCGTGCTCTCCATGCCACTGGAGTCAAGCTATCCAGGCTTAAGAGGGGTGAAACCCCGAAAACGGTCCTAGGATGCTTGTTTCCAGTCCGGGGGACTGTTCCCATTGGGCACAGGGTCAAGACCGATTTGCATATGGCTGGGTTCAAATTGGAATGGCATGGTACGCAAAAGAACGATGGATTTAGGCCAAGATCCCTGTACTGGGATGAATGTATGACATTGTGCTGCATTCTGTCCATCAATTGTTGTTTTTGCAGCTAATTAAAACATGGCAAGATGCTGGATGCCTGGTGGCAATGGTGGTGACTTTGTCCCTTTATCCTATCACTCATATTTAATATCATTTAACCTGGATCTGTTTTTGAATGACAATCATTTTCTTTCTACACTTACTTAATTTATATTTTTACATTTAAGGATTTATTTATGAGAGCCCTGCAACACTTTTGCACTACGTAAAGTGGTGCATGCATGACGCATAGCTCTCATAAATATTTATGAAGCCATGCAAAGCCACCCTGCGTGGCCTCATAAATTGTAAGGAGACGTAATGCGACCCCTTACTCTGAGACAATGAGGTGTCCCATGAGCATTGTGATGGGCTTTAACCGCATCAACGCGGTGCAGATTTCCACGGTGCGCTGAAGATTTTAAAAACCCGCGCTTCATGACGAGCTCAGCTCGTCATGAGTGCATGAGAGGTGTACCTCATGACGAGCTGAGCTCGTCATGAGCGTCGAAGGGGTTAACATGCAGCACCCATTGATTTTGATGTTGCCCCAGCTTTACAAACGTGATGTAAACCTAGGGAAGTGTCAAATCACACATAGAAAGTGGAAAATTCTTCATATGATTGTTTGTTGCCAGGAAGGTTTCCCTTCCTGCACAAAAACAATCCTGCCTGCAATGGAGGCACCCTTGCACAACGGTGCAAGGCTGCCTGCTTTGGCGCTAGGCTGCCAAAATGTTGCCAGTGCAGCCAGAAAGGACAGGGCTGCACCATATTGCTTAAGTACAGTGCATTCCTGCCTTTTCACTTTGGGTTAGGGCAGCACAGCAAGGTGACTTGCCAAAGTGCCATAAATGAGGTCTTACATTTGTACTTATGTTTTTATTTGAAACACTTCTATACAGCGGGCCTAGCCACAGAGGAAGAGCGTGCTTAACAATAACTCGATTAACATGATTTTGTTTCCCTACCCTGATAACTTGTTCTGATCTGTCTTTGATCCCCCGCCCCCCCACCCCCCCCCCCCCCCCGCCTCCTTCCCACTCAGCAATTTGCTTTGCAAACTAACAACAAACTAGCAGGTTGAAGATTTTAAAGGCACAACTCGCTTTCTAACTCTACAAATAATTAGAGTCTGCTTTGGGACCATCCAAAGGATCTAAATTATTGAAGGTGAAGTACATTCACCAAATGAACTGTTCTCCTCATTAGGGGTGGGAGAGCACGTTGTACAAGGTCCTCTAACAAACTGAAAACATGTCAAAGGTTTGTCTCATGTGGTACAAAGAAGCTGTGCATAATTGACTAGTAACCTGTGACATTGAATTCCAGATTCTAGCTTGACCCAAAATAATTATCGAAGGCTTGATTGAAGTCATTTCTAGAAAGCAGTGATTATGGGGCTCTTGTATGAAAGTATGAGGCATCGCCCATGTTTGCTCTGACGGCACAGTCTATCCACAGCAGTACCAATGTCCACGTCCAGTGAGGAACTCTCTGGAGGTTTTTTTAATAATAATTTTCAAATTAATTAAGAAGTAATTTTTAAGGACATGCCAGTTGCATTCTCGTTCGCACTGCACTTGCATTGCGGTCAACATCAACATCTGTCAAATTAGTTAACATGATCATATCATGTGATGGAATCAGACAGGCAGCTAGATGACATTAAATACACATTTGATATTTAGAAGGCCCTGGAAAATGTTATGGCTTGGGAACTACTTTAATCTCTATGCTAAAGTTCTGAACTCTCAGGCATTACTAGCAGTGAAATTTGTGGAAATCTTGAATATTGGCAGCCATCTTGCCTCTGTCTGACAAATTCTGGTTTTATATCAGTTGTTTCTTAATACCCATTCACTGAGAGAATAAGTGCCAAGGGCCTTGCTTGCAACTATGACCTAGTGATTGGTGATTTGTTTTGCTATATATGTACTCTCAGTGACATTCACGTGTCTGCGCATTCAAATTGTAAGAAACAATATTGTATTGTATTTTGCTGGTCATTTTTTTAGGCGGATTTTAAGACTATACCAGAATTAAATATGACTCTACAGCTACACACCTCCTATCGATGTGTTAACTAAGATGAACAATTAAAATTAAAAAATGTGTCCAGCCTAGATATCTCAGACCAGAAATCTAATCAAAGTGAGCATTATACACCTCTGCAGCAGGAACAGGCCTATTTTTCTGCTCTCCACCAACACAGTCTGTGCCTCGGCGCGCGACGCGCGCTTCTCGTAAGACACACCCCTCAGACCGGAGCTCCAAAGCCACAATGTTCTTGGAAGGAGGCGCGCGCTTTCAAGTTGTGCTAAAACTGGATGCTAACACGGAAGCTATTTGAGTCACAATCAGGGCTCCTTATATAATGTGTTTGCGCTGTCTACAGGTGGGCCCCGTGGCTCACTCCATACACATGTTAAAATTAGGAGGTAGACTCTTGGAAAATCCCAGAGTGTCATAGGCACTGGTGATGCAATTCCGGATTCTGTCTCTTTTATACTGTCTTCCTGTTATCTGTTGCCAGTAAAGTAGCCAACTGGAATGTTTGTTCTGTTCTTTCAGACAAGCCTGTGACGAGCAGATGCTCTGTTGACTGAGAGACGTAGGTAACTTCTACCAATCAGAGAGGATAAGTCAGTAGAAACAAGTACCAATTTATAAGAGAAATAGGTCTAGATGTACAAGGCATTTTTACAGTCACAAATGGCCTGGATTGCAAAATCGGGCCATTTGCAGCAGCAAAAACTGCTTTTTGTAATGTACAAATTCCAAATTTCAATTGTTACCGAAGAGTAGTTAGGGTTTGCGAACACAGAGAGAATCACTTTTTGGAAGGGGTTTGTTCAGTCGCCATTCCCAAACAGGGAATCTGCTGAATGGTGTGTACAAATGTTTTGGCACCAAAATGCGATCGCAAAACATTTGTACTTTACTACCAACTGAAAGTTGGCTTAACCCATTTGCAAATTAGAAGGGGTCCTCTTGGGACACCTTCCCCTTTGAGAATGTTTAAGAAATATTTTTCAAGAGCAGACTGGTCCTAGGGGCCACTAACTAATCTTCAAAAAAATTAAAACATGGAACATTTAATTTTTGCTTTTAAATGCATCCTGTTTTTCTATACGGAAATCTGGCTACATTAAAAAGAAATGACATATTTAAAAGCAATCACAGACATTGTAGTCTGATGACCCCACACCCACCATGTGATTGCAGCAAATCCTAGTAGTTCACAAATTGCAACCTACTACATTTATATTCATGGGGTAGGTTTATTTCCGACCCACTAAGAATCGCTGTTTAGGGAATAAGGGCTAGACAACATCTTTGTACATTTGTAATAGCAATTATCAAATAGCAAATTGCCAAAAATTGGTAACTGGTAATCGTAATTACTACTGTTTGTACATCTAGCCCATAGTAAATGTGAAGCAATTCGCAATTGGAGGCTATAAATTAAGTTGCCATCCCCGGATTAATTGGTGGGAGCAGTGCAAATGCATCAAGCAGAATATACTATGCGCAATAGGTGGTAATGGACGGAGCATCTGAACCAATCAAACACTCACACCAGTCAAAAGATCTGGGTTTAATCCATCACCGTTCTTTAGCCCACTCTGCCACCCCAGTTCAGACATGGCTATATGCAAATCAGTCTGACCCTGTGCCTCATGGGAACAGTCCAGCCCGAACTGCCAAGCCAAGTCTTCCCTGGACCGGAAACAAGCTTCCGAGGACCGGTATCTGGCATTCCAGCCGTCTTCAGCCAGGCTTGCTTGAATCCAGTGGCAAAGTGAGCAAGGGACTCACGTCTGAGCATACCCTGCCATACTTTTGGTGGCTAAGAACGGTGATGGATTAAACGCAGATCTTTTGACTGGGTGTGAGTGTTTGATTGATTCTGATGCTCCGTCCATCACCACCCCCTTTTGTACATGCACAATAGGTGGCGTCAGTTCGATTAAGAAAGCCCCAGCCTTTCATTAAATAAAATTGTTGAATTTTCTATACTTGTTTGTGAATTAAATTCTGTATCATTTGTGTATTTGTTTGATGAATGCTTGTTTCTTTGTGTATTTCTTTAAGGTCAAATTATCCAAATCGTTCAAACTGGGGCCCCCGATTTACAGTAATTACTCAGTCGGATCTAAAGAACGATTCAGTGGGGGTCCCTGGATTAAAGAAGCAATTAAGTGAGAATCCACCGAAGTCAAAATTTTAAGAACCACTGCTGCCCAGTCATAGCTCGTCATAAGAAATAAAATAAAATAAAATTCAGCATGTGATTTGGGGAGTGGGAGGCAGACTAAAAAATAGACTGGCCGGGCACGTTTTTCCCCGGGGGCCGCAGCCCTGTGTCTATGTTACAATTCAAAGATACAGGAGACACCTGGATCTAATATGATGTACTATAATAGAAATGGGCAAAACAAGGCATCATGGCTAGAGAGAAGGACCAACGGTCTTCGCTTTTAATAGCAGTAATACCTGGTAGACCTAGTAAAATCAATTGTGGTAGCCATGTTGAAAAGTATCATTAGTCCTGTGGGGGAACATGCATTTAATCATGCATCACATTACTGACTTTATATATTTGAGGAACTAATTCCGTAACATAGTTAAAAAAAGAATTATTTAACAGAGGTGAATAATTATGCTTTTTCTGTGATCTAAACAAGTGGCTTTAATTCCACCAAGTGGAGATGAGAACATTATTGCTTAGATTTGAGCATTTTTATGAACTGACAGAAAAAACTCTACCACACTGTGGGGCATATTATCAAGAGTGGAGATAGTAAATTATCGCCGCTTTAGCCGCTAAGCAGAGATAATTCTATTGCCCTATTAGCAAGCTGTCGCTAACAGCAGTTTCAACGGACAAACTAAGGGTAGTTTGGAGGGGAGTGGATAACAGGGGAGTCTTGGCAAAGGTTATTAAAAAACATCCAGCATTGATTGATAATTGTCTTACTATTGATGGACGTGGGGGTGATGTAATTAAATCATTTAGTGAACTCTGCTCTGCAATAAAAAGTGAGATTTCTAAACCGGCACCCAGGAAACTTGAGGAAACCCCTAGATGGTTCGATGCCTCTTGCTGTAGAGCAAACAGGAATTTAAGGGCCGCACTCAAATCCGAACCCAGGGATATTCCACAAGTAAGGCTGCTTAAAGCAGAGTATAAATCCACCCTACGTATCAGATCAAATGAATTAGTTAAGGCCCACTGGGAATCTCTTGCACGTATGGCTGACCTAAAAGATACTACGGGGTTTTGGAAGGAGGTAAAGAACTTAAGATCCTTAGGTTCGAATTTAACAGCAATTAATTGTAATATCATCGGGCCTGTGTGGGTTGATCATTTCTCCAAAATCTATGCCGCATCTGGCAACCACACAGTAACCCCTTCCCCTTTAACCTCTTTGAACATCTCTTTGTCTGAGGTCGAGGATGCCATCATAGAAAGTGCAGGTAATAAAGCGCCTGGTCCCGATGGGCTATCGATCGATCAACTAAAATGTGAACTTAACTTCTGGGCCCCACTGTTATGTAACGTTTTCAATAATTTAACAAACGAATCCATCCCCGAAACGTGGTCGTGTAGTACCATTGTACCTATTTTTAAAAAAGGCGACAGGTTGGATCCTGGGTGCTATCGCCCTATATCGCTAATAGATAATACCCTGAAAGTCCTGGGTAGGGTCATCTTTAAAAGAATAAGAACTTGGGCAGATGAAAGTAAAATTCTACACCCTAGCCAGCTTGGTTTTCGCAGTAGTGTGGGCACAGTGGAACAATGCTTGAACTTGAGTTTGATAATGGCAAAGTATAATATCGCTAAAAAATCCCCCTTATATTTTGGTTTTATGGACTTAAGTTCTGCATTTGATTTTGTCAACCTTTCCCGTTTATGGTCCACCCTTCTTAACTATGGTCTGGATGATTATTTGGTTCATTTTGTAGCCTATTTACATAGCGACTTAAGAGCACGTGTGCGTATTAATCAATCTGGCGAAGTTTCCAATGATATCAGCATCGGCAGGGGGGTCAGACAGGGATGTGTGCTGGCCCCCCTGCTTTTTATCCTTTATATTAACGATTTGAGCAGCTCCCTGAGTACCCTAACAAAAGATGTACCTTACGTAAATGGGATCCCAATACCCACTCTTCTTTACGCAGATGATGCGGTCCTAATGGGCCGCACACCTAAGGCACTGCGCACCTTAATATCAGGTTTTGTCAGTTTCATGGCTGATTTAGGCTTGACCACAAATTTTAAAAAATCTCTTATTATGAGTTGTGGCCCCAAAAAGTATAAAATTATTGAGATTAAATCCGGGACAAATGTCCTAAAAAGCACCTGCACTTTTCCCTATTTGGGGTTGCTGTTTTCTAACACTGGTTCTTGGCAACCACATGTTTCTTATGCAAGGAACAAGTTGGGTAAAGCGATAAATTGCATTATTTCCCTACGACAACCCAACCATGCTGATGTGATTGCACCACTAGTAAAGATTTACCAAACCCAATGCATCCCAACGGGTACTTATGGCGCTGAGGTATGGGCTTACACAAACTGTATCCATATCCAGACCGAAGAAAATAGGTTTTGTCGGAAGGTGTTGGGCGGGGTTATTTGTTCCCCACACTATATATGTCATAGTGAATTAAACATCCCATATATAGAGGACTTTGTTAGATCTAGACCAGCACTCTTCTGGCTAAAGATATGGATGAACCCGGCCGCCACTTTGACCCGTGATATAATCTTGGATTGCTTGAATTGTGACAGGGCACACTGTATTCCGTGGTTAAAAGCTGTAAAAGAATGTTTAGCGAGCGTAGGGCACGGTTATTTGTTTACTTCACCTAGTTTAATAAACCGCTCACATAAGACCCTTATCCAAAGGGCCTTATATAATTTATACAGAGAGGAGCGGGAAAGGAAGAACTTTTCAAAGTGTACTGTTACAAAATATATGGGCTATTTTGAACCCTTAAACAGTCACCCAGGCCCCCCACAGAGATACCTACGTTTACATCTTGGTAGATGGAACAGGAAGCTACTGTTTCGTTTTCGGGATGGGAGTATTGTAAACTTATTAAACTTTCCCCTGGGTTACAACAAACATCTGGAAACTTTAAGCTGTCCATGTAATCCAAATATGAAACAGAGTCTCATGCACTTTTTGTTCTTCTGTGATTTTTACAAACTGTTTACCGCTCACTATTTAATGCCTTACTGCCGAAAATGTAAGTTGTTCAACTTTAGAACAGCACTGAGGACCTTATTACTGTTGGGCTCAGATGAAGTAATACTCAGAGTGAGCTGTTTTCTTAAAGCTGCTGTTCGGTCACGAGCCACTTTACATATTGATGTATAATATTTCGCACATTGCACTATTGCACTAAGCACTTTATATTTTCTATTCTGCACATTTGCATTTTGCACAATATTGATCTTGATTTATTAATGTTGTCGCTAATTTTTAGCTGTTTTAAAATTTTTAAACTGTATATACCGCTGTTTTTAGACAAAGAGAGACATTTATGTGTTTTTGTGGAATTGATTGGATTATGCTCCATGTCGGCTGTTATATCATTGTATTGTACTGTCTGAAATTATAATCTGTATGCACTTTTATGGATGTTTTATTCCGAATAAAGATCTTTTGACTTGACTTGACAGCTTGTAGGCGATAACGAGAGGTTTGGGGCCCTCTTTGCATGTCAGCGATATTTATCGCTAATGACATGCAAAGTGGGCGTTCCCAACCTGTTAGTGACTGAAAGCAGTCGCTAACCTCACTATCGCCTAATACCAAAACAGGCGTAGCGTTGGAAATATTCACGCTAAGCGCGAATATCTCCAAAAAGTAACACCTGCTCAGACCAGTTCTGAGCCATTATATCCAATGGTAGGATGATATAATGGCTAAGACCCTGTTAGTGATAATGCATGAATATCGCTGTATTCTCAGCGATATTCACAGATTTTGCCGCTATCGTCTGGAATTTTATCGCTTTTGAGATAAACGTTGCTAATAGCACGTTATCTCAGCGATAAAATCCAGTGATGCGCGGCAATAAAACAATTGCTGCCAAGCCTACATATTGCTATTTGTTGATAATATGCCCCTATGTTTGGTGGAGTTTGGCCGAAACTCTGCGTTACAAGCGGAACACGGAGTGGCCAAAACTCTGCAAACAACGCCGGCGGAGCAGAATTTATGGCTAACCCCTAGTACATATCACCGTCAAGTAACACTCCAATTTCTTACAACTAGCTTTAAGGAGATTGATCTTGCATGTTTAGACCAGTCGGACTACCATGGTTCATATAGAATTGAGGCATGAAATATGATAGTAATACATGTGTGAGTCATGTGTGGAAATTGTAACTCTGTACAACCCGGTCATTTCCTGTTAAGAGGTGCAAAGCAGGGTGCCAGTACATAGGGATCCATAGAGTAGAGCTTAGAAATGCCACGCAGAGCTAAGGGTCAGGACAGAACCGGAAATCTTGAGGGCTCGGGCAGGGGAACCTGGGGGTTTAAATGGGGAAACTGGCCACATAATGAGTCCACCAACTGCCCTGTGCAGCCCTTTCCAACGGGAACAGCTTATTGCTGGAAGGGCAGGAAGGATGGTTTAGGTGTACTCATGTTTTCATATGTTTTTAAGTTTCACACATTGCTATTCCCAGCAAAGTTAAAAGAAAATATTTTCAAAGTGGCAGTTCTGTGACTTTGCAGTTTTGCTCACTTCTATCATTTACGCGTTTTCTTGGTTGTATTATCCGACAAAGTGTGACATTATTGAAAGAAAATATTTGAACAATTTCTACTCTGCCGACTTTGCAGATTCACTCCTACTGTTTATATACCTTCTAGGGTGATTTGCATACACTCTACAAATGACAAGCAAGCAAATAAAACCAAATATGGATAAGTTTTGAAAGACAAGTCACTGACCGAGCTGCTGGCATTTTTTATTTTTGGCTTACTTTTAGGTATCCTTAATTCCAAAGAAGATCCAAACTGTAAATCGAATACTACGTTGAGCCACTTTTGGAGTACCCTGGGACAGGGGAAGCCTTGAACTCATCTTTCCAGTCTGTAGTTCCACCGTGGCTCCACCCCATATCCCCATTCTAAGGCCCTAGCTAGCTCCATCATGTGTATAATTTCGGGTTTAAGTTTGGTAACCTCCGCTAAATAGGCTTCTGTGTTTCTTTTATTTTTACCAATGAATGTGAATGTCAGCAAATATTATCTAGATACCGTTTGCAACAATGATCATGGACATTGGAATGAGCGCAACCGAAGGATGATCAGGCTCAGAGAGTGTACTTGCCTGGTGTCACATAGGGACATGCTGTCGTGACCTGACGGGATGGGCGACCGACAGCAGGACACTAGGACCCTGTGGGTCATGACGAGGTGACCAGGTCACCGGACACCACATCCGGCCAGGGGACAGGAAGAGGACAGATTGACCAGGACGAGCAACAAGACAGACGTACATGTGACCAGCTCATGTAATCTCAAATAAAGAGAGCATATCAGAACCAACCTGTGTCTTGAATACTTGTGCTGTGTGGCGCCGCTGCGGAGAACACGACAACTGGTGACGAGGGTCAGAAACGAACCAACGCGGAAAAGATCGGAACGTCGCGTGTCTGGGCTGGACAGCATCGAAGAATACCAGGTGCCCACCCTGGATGCGCCAGGACGAAGAGTGAAGAAGCGACGCGGGTGCTCACCCCGACAGACAAGAAAGCGTACAACAGATCGCGGTAAGAGCGCGACCACTTGCAATTGAGGCGCGAGCTCGTTTGAATTAACGCGCGAGATCTCGCGAGAGCTCAGAAGTCTCGGCGGCCATCTTTGAACCAGGCGGCCGGACCAATCAAGGCACAGCATCAGCAAGGAGGCCATCTTGGAGTCAGGAAAGGCGAGATTTTCGATCGAAATCTCGCGAGAGCGACGGCAGCCATTTTGTGTGGGACAAAAAAAAGGAAAGACACCGAAAATAACAAGGCGGCCATCACAAGGCCAGGCAGAAAAAAGGAAAAGACCAAAACTGACAGAAAAAGAGACATTAAAAAGAGAGATAAAGAGCAACAAAGAAACAGAAGTAAAGAGAAAGAAGAAGACAGCAAGGAGATAAAAGAGCAAGAAAAAGAATAGAAGTAAAGAAGAAGAAAAAGACAAAGAAGCACAAACAACAAGAAAAAGAAATACAAAGACCAAACAAAGACACATAAGAAAAAAATAAAGGCGGTAAAGAGACAGTAGAAGAAATAACAAAAGAGTGCCAAGAAGAGCGCTGAAATCACAGAGGAAGAGGTAGAAATAAAGAAATAAATAAAATAAGGAAGAGAAAAAGAAGAAGAGAAAGGAAACAAAAAGAAAAGAGCCGACCAAAGAAAGAAGGAAAGAATGGCGGATCCAAAGCCCAGCGCGCAATACAGGAGACCACTACCTTTCAACCTATCGGAGCCACAAACAGGGATAAGGTGGGAGAAATGGATCAGACGGTTTGAAAGATATGCACAAGATACAGATGTAGCAGACGGAAAGAAGCTAGGATTAATGTTGAACTTAGCAGGCGATGACGTGGAAGAACTACTGGTGACACTGCCTACCGAGGAAACAAAAACATATGACCAACTAAAGAAATGTCTAACAGCCAAATTCGACCCACAGCGCAACATTGATTTCGAACGATATACGTTTACTATTGCATGTCAACGAGCCAGCGAAACACTAGATGACTTCGCAACAAGGCTGAGAAAGTTGGTAACTCACTGTGAGTTTGACAAATTCGACAACGAGCAAGCGATCAGACTACGGATCATAGAAGGCTGTCTCGACACCGGATTCAGAGCAAGAATACTAAAGGAACCGACCTCATTGGAGAACATCCTGTCCCTAGCGAGAGCAGAGGCGAGAGCAACGGAACATGCCAAAGAAATGGAAAGAGGGAAGAGCGCTGAAAGGGAAAACGCACACTTCACGACATATCGCACGGACCGATGGAAGAATGACTGGAGGGAACAAAAGGAAAGAAGACGACCAGAAAGAACATGCTACAAGTGTGGAATGGACTTTCCACACAGAGGTCCATGCCCAGCACTTGGCCAGACATGTAAAAAGTGTGGTGGAAGAAATCACTACGCCAGCATGTGCCAAAGTGCACAATTCAGAGGAGATGACAAGGGGAGAACGGGAAGGCGACAGGAATCGACAGTAAGACATGTCAGGTATGTTGACAATGAAAGGAGAAGTTCATCACGAGGGTCAGAGGAAGAAGAGGAAGAAGTGAAAGTGGAAAGATTATACCACATGTCGGAGGCGCGCACTGAGCGGAGCGAGGAAGAAGAAGCAGGAGAGACAACACAGCCAGAAGAAAGAAGCACCAGAGGAAAGACAGACCAGGCAAAGATAAGAGTGGGAGAGCACAAAACAGACTTTATACTGGACAGTGGTGCAACATGCAATGTCATGTGCATATCGGAATATGAAAGAATGGAAGTAAAACCGCCACTGCGAGCGTCCCAGACAAAGGTTTTTACCTGGGGAGCGAGGAAACAAATAACTAATTTGGGAAAATTCACAGAGGAACTGAGATACAAGAACAGAATAAAGAAGGAGGACATTCATGTTCTACAAGGCGAGGTCCCAGGGCCATGCCTGATGAGCAATCGCACAGCCCAAACGATGGGCCTTATAACAATGACATACAACGACGAGATAAATGTGTCATGAACATTTGTTTGCAACAAGGGGGGAGGTGTTGTGACCTGACGGGATGGGCGACCGACAGCAGGACACTAGGACCCTGTGGGTCATGACGAGGTGACCAGGTCACCGGACACCACATCCGGCCAGGGGACAGGAAGAGGACAGATTGACCAGGACGAGCAACAAGACAGACGTACATGTGACCAGCTCATGTAATCTCAAATAAAGAGAGCATATCAGAACCAACCTGTGTCTTGAATACTTGTGCTGTGTGGCGCCGCTGCGGAGAACACAACACATGCCATCATAATGTAGTCTCAGGGTGGGGCAAAGCTATCTCTATCCAGAGTTCTCTTTTCTGAAGAGAGCCCTTCCCAGCATGCCTGGCATCTTTGAACCTTGAAGGAGCATCTGGATGGATTAGGAGTAGCTGCTGGCCCACTGCCCAACACTGAGGAGCGTGTGAACTACATGCCCCTTCACTTCAGCAAAGAGACTATTTCAGCTGACCCAGACCTGGGGTGACGGTGCTGTAAAGCTTCATGAACATTGAGTTTCAACGCGCCTGTTTTCTCAGGCTAGGACCGAGCCCGAAGTCCTCTGGAAGCACCGCTGGCCTCCCACGCTGCTGCTGTTGATGTTGCTTGCTTGTAAGTCCCCAGATGTCATAAGCAATCTAGAGACACAGATACACAGCGCCAAGACGTACTCTGCGCTGCACCAGAGACAGGAGTAGTGCTGCCCAAGACCATCCTTTTAGTGCATGGGAGTTTACAGTGACTGTGCTAGGCACTTGTTTGTTCAGCAGATACCTAGCATGGAAGGGCTTCCATGCTAGCCAAATCCAAAAGTTGGAAGAGTGTTGTGTGTTGCCCTTCTGTGCAATCTTTGCTTTTGTGAATCCCTATTCCAAGGTTCTCAGTGGTTCAGACCCTCTTTTACCCCATCTTCACACCAAGACCTTTGCTCTGTGGAGCCATTGACCGAATGCCAAGAGCATATTGGCATCATGAGTTATTCAATTGGTATAACGAGTTATTCAACTAAAGAAACAATTCAGCTACAAATCTGAAAATGGCGATAATGCCGGTTTCTGGCTCACATTATTCTTCAAAAAGATCCTTCAGATGTAATTTCAGTGTGAAGAAATTATGCTTACCTTTAAGTTGTGTGTTTGAAGTACATTTCATAGGTATCTGGATCATTTAGCGATTGTGAACTGTGCAATAGGATGTATATTTTATGGGGAAGCTCACAGTACTCTGTTTCTTAAATTATGAATAGGATACAATTTCTGATCAGGTAATAATTATGAACAGTATATATTGTGTGCATTATGAGTGCTTACTCTTGCAGCTTTACTTCTTTAGCAGGATTCTGTTGGTTTCGGTAATTTACTTTAGTTACAGGTCATAGGTCTCTAAATATTGAAGGTTCTATAAAAGTGTAGTTCATTTTATAAAAAATACCAGCTCTGGCTGGACATTCTTGGCCTGGTTCACAAAGGTAAGTTGCACTTTTGAGTAAGTTTACACTTTATAGTAAGTTTACTACTTTCAGTGTTCAGAAACTCAGCGTGCAAGTTTACTACAAAAGTGTAAATGATACATTTCCATCATAAAAAGTAACACAATTGGCGTACTCTTGTGTGGGTGGGTGGTGTCCCTTCCTAAACTCCTCCCCCACCTTCCTTAAACCCTTCTTACTCCTCCCTAATACTATACCTTTTAGTTCTACAAAAAGTATTATGAAATGCAGTTTGAGAATCAGGCCCTCTATCTTTATTGTGACCATGATTAAGGGGTTATATCGTTTCTGATCTCAACCTTCAGATCACCTCATTTGTACTAGTGCTTGATTGATCAATCAATCTACCTCAAAGAGGCAAGGAGGGTCAAGAGGCAAACCTTCCACTGCCAACTGCGCAGCCCTTGTCTTGCTTAGTAGGAAACACGTTCTGTGTCCTATTTGATACTTCAAAGTGCTCCTTAAGGGGAGCATCAGAGAAAAAAAGACTGACACAGGGAATAATAGGCCTCCATTCTCCTCGATTCTAGATACAGTGTTCCTTTTAGGGGTCGAAGAGCGGTTTTACAACAGACGGTCAGTAGTGCATTGCTTTTTTGGTCGTGGACGTTATTAGTTCCTGCGCCACTATGCAGGGGAATGTTATTTGGTGTATGCTGGAGTTACTATGCGATTGTTTTCACTCAATGTGTGAAGATGCTGGTGGGGATATGTGTCAACCAGAAACCCTAAGCTATTTACCCTTGAGACAAGTGTGAGAGTGTGGGTGCTTGTGCACGTTTGTGCTTGTGTGGGTGCGTACATGGGTGTGTGTCTGATAAAATTGGCTAAGAGTTCATTAAGTTACCTCTGGATTCAAAGGTGTGAGTCTGAGGGTGCTACAAGCAGGACACTGTGTTTGAGGATTCAATATCAGGCAATGCTATTACGCAAGTTCCCTGTACTGTAATACTGTCATCAGGCTAAGTGTGAGGCGTGTGATTCAGGCATTACGACAGAGAGCAGTATGTTTCGTTCATACTGTTGGGCAAAATGCTTCACCAGGGTTCCTAGAATAGTTAGAATTTTTTGCCTGAAGTAGCATCAATTGAGGTACTGTGTATGGCATAAGATCAGTAATGAGCACATAGTCCTGGATTTTTACTGTGAGGGATATTGTAGGAAATGGAATATGGATACCATTGCAAACGAGCATCCGTCTTAAATGAGTTACATATTCATGTGGTCATATTCATGTGAGGATGTGCCTTCTTTGTCCCTGTCCCTCACACATACACAAATACATCTCAGTTGTAGGGTGTCCTTTTGGGTATAGTATTGCCATAATTATGGAAGGGAGGCAAAGATTTCCCTGGGGTGGGGGAGAGAATTGGATCTGTATCAGGAAGTTCAGTGGTGCAAATTGCAGTTTCTTGAGCAATGGCCACACCATGGAAGGCGCCAACGAAAAAAGCTGTCTCACGTACTTCTGCCAATGCTTGGGCCATGTCTGCTCCAACTAAGGGCTCTGTTTGGGAGTAAAACTGCTGTCTGTTCTTCCTGATGGAGATTTTTATGGAGATTTCATTTTCATACCCTGATGCCTTTTCCGATTGTCACCAAAATCATGGGTTTGTCCATACTGAGCGGAATGTGGCACACAGTAGTAGTCAGAGGAACCTAACACTAATCACCTCCTTCCCAAAACTATTTGCACATCAGCCACAACACGATGAGAAAGAATCACATGAATTTGTGTGAGCCATTCCTTTGTCCCTGTTTTTGATTGTAACAAAGGGCACTCATGTGAAGTTGGAAGAATGAGTAAAACTCACTCTGGTGTAATTATTCTTGGGTTGTCCTGACTACTATATTTCACACAGTGCCCCAATCAATCAAGCAAAGTTACATTTGTGTGTCTTTCACAACAACCGGTGATTGTTGGAGGAGGAATATATTCACAGCATGCCTCATAAGATCACAGGGGTAGTTAGTCCAAGTTGATGTATGTGAGCAGGAAAATACTTGTTGTGGTATGAGGGACCGATCTGCCCTTATAAGAAATTGCGGATACTTTTGTTCACCATTTGAGAACCTAAAGGAAATCAAGCAAATAGCCATGAAATATAAAACAATTAGCCAAAAATGACCGAAAATCACCGAAGATTTCATTTGTCATTAGTAAAACCTCCTGGGGTTCATGTTGGCACATCTATGTTCGGTTGAGGCAAAGGGCAACACAGAAATGCTGGCACATCAAAATTATTGAAGGACACAGAGCCGGATGGGAACAGATACCTCCAGGCCACAGACCTAGGTTATGCTTGACACCAAATCCCCATGGTGTAGTGGTCAGCAAATTCATACAAGAAACTCCAGAAGCCCCAACCTCATTTGACTTAGGACTACCAATGCTGAACTACCCAAGGAGTCCAAAAGCAAGATTCCATAAAATTCATTGATTCCATGATCCAGAGGATTCAGTGCTCCACTTGACTCTGTTCTCATCGGGAATTGTAGGCCATATGGCTTTGGAGCTCACCAGTCACAATCTGCACACCATTAACCAGCTACCATGGACCCACACAGGAACTGCCAAAACAGCCACAGGGAACATAGAAGGGAGGCTAAGCCCCTACTGCGGGGAGTTCATGATGTAAACTAGCAGGCCTTGGTGCACATAGGATGGAGAACTGAGTAAACATTAAAGAACAGTCATGGATTCTCTGTCAGAGATCCTTGGGCACTGCCCCTCAGTCCACAAGCGGCTTTAACATGCATTGCCCCATCTTTCTCCTCTACCTTTCCATATTTAAATGTGAAACAAACACACATAAAATCATTTGAGCATGGGGCCTACTTTTAATATTTGAGTGATCCCAAATACGTTAGGATGCTGCTCGAAGGAAGGCCTGGAGTTGTGATACTTGTTCTACATTCTGCACTTTATAATGTTGTTTGGCAAAATGAGATATATGCTTCGGGCTATTGCCTACTTTTCTAAATGCTGCAATCAGGTATGCGAACATGTTGGGTTGTATGTTGGCCTAGGGCAATATAGTTCCCTTTCCAAGGAAATATGGCCCTGCACTTTACAATGTTTCACCTACTTAAATGAATTATACGTCTTAGGTTATTAAGGATGTTTGTTCTTAATCGGTATGTGGTAAAGTTATGACCCTTGTTTTTAACGTGAAGCAACTTTACATTTTATATTGTATGTCCTTTTTTTTCAGTGTTGATGGATCGATCAAATTAAGTGTTATACGAGGATTTCATGATGTTTGTAGTTGTGTAAGTCAAATAAAGTCTATGTAATATTTCTTTAAGAATGCATTTCTTAGATATGAAGGATTTTGACTTGACTTAGCTTGTTTCAACATGTTATCCCCAATATACAGTTACTCTTTCAGTAATACTACGAATACCACTTTCGGTAACACAAATAATCATTTTTGACATCACACGAAATTTCCCATTATATTGTAAATAAGGGTGTTTGTGATGTAAGTGGTAAGGAATTTACATGCCCTGGAGTACTATAATACATATTAGATAAAAAAAACACTTTCAGTATATTTACGCCTTCACCATAGGTGTTATGCAAAATAGCATTTCTTGTAAAATAGGCTTAGCCCTGGGGTTTTGTCCATACAATTTTCTAAAAGGTGTTTCATGGAGAAATGTTTCATGGCCTAACATTGAGATAAAGTGCATTGCATGAAAAAAATACTGGTTACAAAGACTGTCCTTACACGTAATTCCCAATTACACAATGTAAAAACGTGGAATTGCGTTCGAATATACAGCATCCCTCAGTAGAGGCGTTATATCATGCACTATTTTTTGTGCCAAACTATTCAACAAATACAGAGTTATAACACATTACACATTTATAATGCAAGAATAACGGATTGCGACGAGTTATCAAAAAGTAAAGGTACTTGAAGAGAAACAATCGGTGCCCTAAGAGCTGTTTTCTGCAACATTGTAACGCCCTGGAGGTTCAGCAGGGACTGGCGGGAAGACGGGTGTGTCCCACAAGGACCGTGCCAGGAAAAGGTGGGGCGGGCAGTCAGGTCCAGTTGGGACGGTATCAAAGACTCTCAGAAGAGTTTCCAGATCTTTTCTAAATTTAACTGGAGTCTGAGGACGTTGAGTACGAGCTGGTGTAAAGTGATGCTTGGTGTGCTTTGCTGAAATCAACAAGCCGACCACATTATGTAGTGCAAGAAGCAAGAAAATAGGATGGTTGATCCAATACTTCCAATGTCAGAGGAAGTTTGTCAATGGCGTGTACCCCAATTAGGTGGCAGTGGTGGCGGGGCTGGGGTGCATTGATGGGAGGGTCCTCTTTTTACCCTCGCTGAGCTTCATGCTACTGTATATAATTAAATATGATACACGCGTTGTTGCTATTGTTAGTATTAGTTGAAGTGAAATATCATCTATAAATGTTAACTGCATCATTTAACGAAGCTTTGTGGTACCGAACCTGTGTCCCCACACAAGGCCAGATAGCTATCTGGCTCAGAGGATTACATGACACTGCCCCAGCAGGTTCCCTGATCCAGATGTACATTGGAAGGTAACTACTGGTTCTCTCTCATAGGATAATGTTGTGTAACGTTTTTCCACTTCATCTCTAGCGGTACAAGTCACTATTGCCTGCATGGAAAGGTTTAAATAAATGGCAAGCCTACCGATGCAGCTGTTCCCAAAGCTCTCCTTACATCTCTCATCGAGCAATTATACATTGTTTAAACCCTAGAGAGTTTTATGAAATAATTAATAGTAATACTCGTGTTAGCCTTAACTGTATAGATCAACTAATTCCTGAATATTTGTATTTGTTTTTACCACACTGACCGCAAGGGCACATTGCACAACAGATGGTAAAGTACTGCAAAATGTTCAACAGAATGACTACTAGGGTTGTCCCTCTTCAGATTACAACACAAGAGTCAACAAATGATGCTTTGGTGGTAAAAAATATCATTCGCAACATATCTCTTAGAACTAGGTGCTAATTACCACCCAAATAGAAGTCATCTGTTGGCTGGTGCTAAGAAACCACTTTCTGATTCTCTTACTGGCAATTGTAGGAGCGGGTAGAGTTAAAACAAAAAGACCAAGCTAATGGGATGTTAGGCAGGAAGTTAGAAAGAGCAGCAAGATCCAGGTGAGAGCAACTAAAACATAAAGATCACTCAGGACAAAAATATCTTTGGTGTGTCAAGACTAGACTGTGTGCAATCTGAGCCTATTCCCCAGGGATAATATTGCCCTACTGCGAGAGAGAACAAACTAAACATTACCCCTACCCTTAACTACATTGTTCAATGCCTTAGACATGTTGTCCTCTCTCTGTTTCCAGAGTACCGCTGCCCAATGTGCAGACTATCTGAGCCACATTTACCATCTTCTACCATCAGGCTTTATAATTCATCAATGAAGGAGAGGAGTTGGCCTAACGGCTAGGGCGGCCTCTGACCTCGAATCTGGGGAACTGGGTTCGAGTCTCGGCAACAACGCTGAACATCCTGTGATTCTAGGTAAATCACTTAACCTCCCCGTGCCTAACAAAAATGAATGTGTCCTCATGTAACGCAACTGGTGCTATGTAAAGCACTCTGATACCCGATACGGGTCAAGTTCGCGCTATACAAAACTTGGTAAAAAAAAAAAAAAGACAAAGGTCTAATGTATACATACTACACCCCTGGGAAAAGCAGGTCCATGCCAGATATTTATGCTGTGTATAAGATTTCCATTTCCACCTGGGCAGGAAATTAATCACACATTGCATCCCATAGCTTAACCCTATGTTTATTTTAACCTGTATAGAAGATAGACAGTCTATATCCAGTTGTTCTGTAATGCCAGTGAATGTTCACAAATGTCAATCCATGTATGTAAGGATCCACCTCTAAATCGTAAGTAAAATGATCGCCGGATCAGCTGTAGGCAGGATGACGTGGCCAGGTTCTGATGCTTGGTGAGCACCATCAAAAAAGTACATTGTAAAGATTAACCCTGATAAAGTGGTCTCATGAAACCTCTAGACAACGTCACTAACTTTACAATAGCATGAAATTCCCCACATTGGACATACAAACTGTTGTGAAACGAAGGCGGGATAGGACAGTGTCTCACACATAAATATACCATACATTCCTTCCTCATAAACAGCACTTAAAAACACAGTGCTGCCAGCCTGCATATAGGTACAAGAACCACACTCTGCAGCAAGTGAAAGCCAAGAACAGACCTCAAGCAACTCACATGTGAGCTGCTTCATAATGTCACTAAAGTAATTTCCAAGACGCATAGCATTCAACATCTGTAGACAAAACACCGGTGCAACACTTGATAATAAGGAATTGGAACTCCTACACCGATGTTTGTTAGGACATACCTCACACATAAACAAAGGCATAACACACCTCCTAAAACACTTTCGCATTTAAAAACATGCAGAAAGCACTTTTACCATGGAGTACATATTCATGTAGCAAAAGATATGCCATACAATGATCTCAAAATTCAAGGCACTATGCTCTGCCCTAGTGTTAGATGTAAGTGCAGCATATTTGCTTGCATATGGATTATTGTCCTGTCTAGGGTATCTCACGGGTGTGTTGAGCCACAAGTATTTAAGTTGCCATTGAGACATCTGTAGACATTGCTGACAGCTGTATCCCCTTTGTTTCGTTGTTCATTCCAACATTTCTTTTTTGTTCTCCACCAATCCAACACAGGCCTTTTATACAGGCTGTTGTGTGCCTGTTTTAAATCAACAAATTCTTAGTCGGATCAGAAAGGAGAACTTTATGGTCTAACCACTGGATTAAGCAAGTGCAAAATGGAGTACCCCTGGCACAATAAATAAAAAACACAAGAATAGGCAGGTCTCCACAGGGCCCAGTACCTTCACTACAAGGACTCATTGACGATTTTTTCACAACAAAAAGCTCAGAGTGAGACAAACTGGAAAATATTCAACCCCATGAAGAACTCTAGAACCCTCCCTGGTGTAACCTTAGGATCTTGTCATAAAGGGGAGAGGGGAGTTGGCGTTGCTGGCTGCATCGTGTTTGTTGGAGGTGTATCCCCAAGTCTTGAGATTGTTAACAAATGCTACATTACACATGCAGTACAATCTTTAATGATAGAACAAGTATCTTTCTCCCACTAGTTCTATTCTCTCTTGATGGCACCATCTTGGTATGGAAAGAGTTCAGTGTTCTCCCATGGCTTTATAGTGCTCTATGGCACAGTTCCTCCTATTAATTTCGTTCACATCTGGGCCTTTTAGGCAGTATGGGTGTTTAGGGGCGGTACGTACTTTCAGTCAGGAGTCCTTCAGTTCTTTCACCCACTAGCAAGAAAAACTATTCTTCTTATTCCAGATGTGCTTCCAGATCCACAAATATTTTGACGACGTGCTGTCCAGTCACTGGACAATTCCACACACCCAATCCTGATAACTTTCCTGCCAAACCCCAACTTAATTTTGCAGCAATTCCTTTCCTGACTTACTGCAAATGTTCCCAGTGCTCCTCACTCAAGATGGTTCTAGGTTTTTCACCAAAAAAAGCCGGTGAATACATTTCATACACACACCTATTAAAGTGAGGAAACCTTTCCTCTCCCTTTGTTGGATACTGTTGAAGTTTCTGCTATGTGCTTTGGGAATTAATGTTTTCTGTCCCTGAGACTGTCATGTTGGTGCCTAAACCTATGTGGCACTTGCAAAGGCTGCACAGTCTTATCTAGCATCAGATGTCTGAGCTTATTCTTGGACTGCTCTACTTCTGCGTGGCAAAGAATCAGCTTTCCGCCCTTTCTCTCTGAACCCACAGAGATCAACTGCGGAGTACTCCAAGGATCACCGCTCAGCCCCATACTCTTCAACATCTACATGGCCCCCCTCACCACTATCGTCAGACAGCATGGACTCAACATAGTATACTAGGCCGACGACACCAAGCTCATCCTCTTCGTCAGTTAGGATTTCTGCGTCCAGGAAGAAATGAAGGACATCATGAATGAGCATCAGCTGCCTGAAGCTTAACTCGGAAAAGAAAGAAGTCCTCATCCTCAGACCTTCCCCCTGAGCATGGGACAACACCTGGTGACCCCCCCCACACCCCCACCCCCACAGACCACGCAAGGAACCTTGGCTTTATTCCCGACTCCTCCCTCATTATGACCCGACAGATCAACGCCGTCACCTCCACCTGCTTCAACACCTCCGCATCCTCTGCAAGACCTTCAAATGGATCCTCCCTGAATCAAGGAAGACCCTCACCCATGCACTCATAACCAGCAGACTGGACTACGGAAATGCCTTCTATGGCGGGATCAACAAATCTCTGCTCCACAAGGTCCAAACCATACAGAACACTGCAGCCAGACTTGTCCTCAGCATTCCTCGAAACGAACACATCACCCCACACCTGCAAGACCTCCACTGGCTTCCCGTTGAGAAGAGAGTAACCTTCAAGATACTCCCCCACGAGTGCAAATGCATCCACAGCACTGTATCCCAGTATCGCAACGAAGGAATCTCCTTCCACGTACCCAAGAGAAACCTCCAATCTGCCGACCTCGCCAAAACCCCGCGCATCCGCAGAGCCAGAACGGGTGGAAGAGCATTCTCCTACATCGTGACAAAGACCTGGAACGAGCTCCCAATCAACATCACACGTGCCCCCACTCTTCACATCTTCAGGAAGACCCTAAAGACCTGGCTCTTCAACTGACCAGAGCTGCACCCCCGTCCACCCCCAGCACCTTGAGACCCCGATGGGTGAGTAGCGAGCTTCACAATTCCATGATTGATTTATTTGATTGTCCTCCTGATGCTCATTCAGGCATACAAATCAGGAAATTCATCAGCGGCGGGGCTGTTGTGTTCCAGATCACACTATCTTCCCTTCAACCAGGAGCCATCTGGGTTGGGTGCTAGGTGATGCTCCTCCTTGTTGAGAGACTCAGGGGCTCACCAGATTCCTAGGCAAGGTCCAGCTGTTAGTCAGAAAGTTTGTTATTGAATTCATGCATGAAATTGCTACTTTACTTCCTGTTCAATCCACAATGGCCACTACCGTTTTTTACATTTCCTCTGGGTCATTTTCTGTTTTCATGGGTGTATAAGATGTGAAGTTCTGTTCACTGCATCACAGCGCAACTAGAGTTTCTTCATGTGAAGATCCTTCATGAGGCCTATGTCCGGTTCCCCATTAAGAGGTCGTTTTTATGCAGAATAATTTGTTCTAGTTCTAGACATCTGGACCTTTCACATGTTATAGTGTAGGATCAAGATGGTCAACGAGGGGCATCACTCTGTCCTCTGAGGTACTAGAGCCAAGTGTCAGGAAAGTCATCACATCCAGCACTTGACAAGGAGCCCATTTGGACCTCCACTTCAAAGCAACGGGCTGTTGTGGCAATCCTTTGTGTTTCCTAATGGATTTTCCCTTGAAAGTTGTCACTATTCATGCCATTTCAGCCTTCCTACTCCCAGAAGCAGCTGTCTTGTTCTCCAGTGGGCCAGTCGTTTGCACCAATTCTAGGATGGTAATTACAGCCACTGGAATGGGCAGCACGTAGTATACTTTTCATAGGTTACTTTTCATTACACTTATCAAATATCCACATTCACTGTTAAATTTAACATTTGATAAGAAGTAAAAAAGAGTTCTGAATTATTTTGAACCATTTTCCCAAGTTGATTGTAAAAATCGACTTTTAATCGTAATCAGGTCTGTTCAAGTCAGAAAATGCACTTGCATATTATCAATGAGTTTGGCAACTTTTCACTTTCTGGAAATACTTTTCTTTAATATTTAGTATGTGTTATACACTAAGCACCCAGGCTGCGGGTTTAAAAGCTACTCTTATGGGTGACTTAGTGAATGTGTAAAAGTAGGTTTTCTTCAAGGCAATACACATTTCCTTGCACGCATCATTCATATTTTTAAACTATCCCCAGCCAGAGCACAATAATGTTCTTTGGAACCAGCCGCTATCTTTCACACAAGTCGGTGGGGTAGGTACACATTGCAACCCACATATGATATTTAATGAGACCTGATTAAACCTCTGTAACCATCTCAGGGATGTATCATTAGATCAAAGAATGCAGTTAGAAGCATAATGGGTAAACATGTACCATAGGTAGATAGAACCTGTTCAATTGAATGCTCTATGGAGATGGCACAGGTATTGAAATTAATCATTTTAGCTACTCAAAGCCAGCGTAGTAGGTCCAATGAAGTCAAGGCAGAAGCATAGCATGGTAAATAAAGGGTTTAATTTAGCATCAGCATTTGGAATTCTTTGAAGTCTTGTCAGCAAAACTTTACAGGCATCTAGATAAAGAGCATTACAATAGTCCAGGGGATTCAGGATAGTTGTCTAGACCATTGCAGGATGCACAGAATTTGGGAGAAGAAGAACAATTTGCCTCATAAACCCTTGTTTATCTTTTGCCAATTAGTGGGGCTTTATTAATAAAAGCACATACTGCCAGGTTTATCTTTTGCCAATTAGTGGGGCTTTATTAATAAAAGCACATACTGCCAGGTTTAGCTCAAAGTTACAGAAAAATAATTTGGAGGTCACATTTCTTCAATCAACAAACATTTTTATTGCTGACAGTATTTCTAGGTTACCACATCCTGTGCACGCGACTTCCCAAAGAGATGGTAGGGAGGTTGCTGAGAAGTAGTAATGGGATTTAGGCCGTTTTTTAATAGAGGAGCAGTGGAGGAGTGCTCAGGACCCTGATAAGTTTACAGGGTCTTGAGCTCTTCAAGATATAAAGATCTTTTTTGTATGAAGGGTGGCTGCCAACTGTAAAGAACATTAAGGGACCTCTACTCTCCTTGTACCAGAGTGCTTTTAAATTCAGTATTGGGTGTGAACATTTATTCAAGAAGGAACATTGCGCTCCTCTGGATGTAGTCAGGGAAACATGATTTGGCGAATGCTCATCAAGGACCTAAATGGATTGGGAAGTGCACAGGTGGGTATGAACGTGGTTTGCACGTCGTGTGACAATCTATGCCTTTAACACATTTTACAATGAGCAAACTTTATACTTTATGTATTGGGTCCATTTAAGTATAGACTATTCATAAGTGCCGTGCATTGGTAATGGTTAATTCTGAAAAGCACTGAAATAAAATTTAAAGAAATGCCTACTGTTGATGCTGCCATAGACTTCATGCTAGACTTTTTCCACAAGGAATGTTACCTTGAATCTCCACTAACTGATAACAGAGTGCTCCAGGTTTCAAATAAGATGCAGGTTTTTCTTGGCCAAATTGGTTTACTTTTTATCAATACAGCATTGTATGATCCTGTCAACCCATTTAACTGTTACCTGAAGGATGAGGTTCAGATGTAATTGCAAAGTAAACAGGCATGTATTGATGTTTTCTATTAGAGACTTTGATCCTAAAGAATAACTATTGGAGAGGGTACATTTTTCATCATAAAGAGACGCCATTCATCTTCAGCACTTTGCGACTGGTAGCTTAAGAAGAAATAAGCAGCATGGTAGTAGTCAGCTATAGGTTAGTGAACGTGTATGTTGGGTACAGTGAACGTGCATACACTACTATGATAGCAACAGAAACCTGAAGACTGCAGATATTAAACTGTGTGATTGGTAAAGGATCTTAGTGCCAGGCAACCAAGTGAAAAGTTGATCGAAAGTTGATATACTCATTAAGGTTGTTCGTGTGAATAGAGTATTGTTGTTCAGGATGGTATATTAAACGAATCTCCAATTCTCTCTCCTGTCTTGGATTTGGACAATGATTTCCATTTGAAAGGTTCAGAATTACTAGGTGATTGTGAAGGGTCAATTGATAATAGTTGAAATGGTATCCACCCTAGTGATGTCCAAACCAGTGTGTTCTTTTATAAAGATTGTCTAGAACCAAAAATCTTACAGATGGAAATGAGTCCAAAATTGATATTTTTGTAACACTGCAAATATGCTTTTAGTAATATGGCAGCTATGGATCAATAAGTATTCATTAGGCTGCAAGAGCAACCTTTAAACCCATAGGAACCTGGGTAAATTCTATTTTATATGCAACAGTAGTTCTGATTGGTATCATTCACAAACAACGCATAATTATTTAAAAGCAAGAAACCACATGCATTCAATTATGCAGTATTTGTGAATGATACCAATGAGATCCAATGTTGCATATAAAATGAATCAAGAATTGACATCCAAACTAATCTATTACTGGCAGAAGTAAGAGAGCAGCAGGGCTCCGTAAACATTCCCGGAAAGCTTTGTTTGTTTTCTTCTCAAAGAGAAAGAAGTGTGGTAGTCTTTCTAGCATGCTGTAAATTCTCTGTTTTGCTTCCTCTTTGGTTTATGTCTTCCTTGTGCAGCAATATCTGGTATTGTAATATCATGTCTCCTTTTGACTTGTTTGGTACCCTCTTTCATAAAATGGTATTGCAAAACTTGTTTCGAATGTTAGTCTTACAATTAATGCCTTGGAAGCCTTGTCAGAATCCTCCAGATTTAGTTCTTCTGAAGTGAGAAGCATAGGAGATGTCTATTGCCGTTTCCACAAATAAATCACTTGCTTCTTATGCAAGTTAGGTCTTCATAATGTCCTCCCCAGCTAAACTGCTGGAGAAGAAGGGCACAATTAAATTGAATCTCCACTTTGCAGAAAAGAAAAGCCTATAAAATGTATATGGACCTTTGAATTGGTAGTCGTAGCCCTACGCCGTTCTTGATCTCTTGATCCATTGCGTTTGCCAGACTCAAAACAACCAAACAGCATTGATTTTTTTCTGAGGCTCTAAAAACTATGGCTGACCTCCAGGAATAAGCAAATGATACATAAAATCTTTCCTACCTGATAGATCACAGTCCATTTCCTTACCTACATAGTTATGAGCCTCTCACTCTGCTGCTGTCTGAGATTATAGAATTCTTCTGCTTATCTGTACTCAAGGAAAACATGCTGTTAAATATTATGAAGCTCATGGGGCGATTAAGAAGCATTCCCCTCCGAGGTTCATCTCTTTAGGAGACAAAAACTGGAGTTACAAATTGCTTTTAATGAAATCCAAACATACAGAGGTCCTATAGAGGGTGTTGACTTCATTGCTTTTCTAAACCTCTGCAAAGGCTCGTTATGGCCACCGCTGGCACCATTGGTAACGAGCATTTTGTCTTTTAGAATCAGTCATTAGGTCTCCATATTGCTTATGTGGTGAAATAGTTCCTACCTTTATATGTAAATCTCCCATTGAAGCTTGCCCATGCTAGTTTTCCAACACAGACCACCATTAGAAATGTTTTAGTGTTCAGTCCTCTGGGCGCCTGTAGCAATGCGAAGAATACCTGTCTGTGAATCTGCTTAAGACACTCCAAGGTGTGCAAAATAAGAGTGCCCATTGGCCAAAACAGCAGTTAAAGGAGACCACAACATACCCTGATTCAAAATTGTTAATGAAAGAGAGCATTGAAATTAATCCAATTCGTAGCTCTATACATTGCCCCTATGTCACTAATGAACAAGCCAACGAGCCAAACACAGCACATAGACCGCCCTCATCGCAGCAACAGACGACATTCGAACTCTACTGGACAATGGAGACACAGTCGCCCTCATCCTCCTCGACCTCTCTGCAGCCTTCGACACAGTCTGCCATTGCACCCTTCTACAGCGCCTCAGAAACATCGGAATCCAAGGAAAAGCACTGGAATGGATCACCTCGTTCCTCACCGGAAGAACCCAGAGAGTCCGCCTCCCACCATTCAAGTCAGAGGCCACTGAAGTCATCTGCGGCGTACCACAAGGATCCTCACTCAGCCCCACCCTCTTCAACGTATACATGACCCCCCTCGCAGCCATCACACGCCAACACAACCTCAACATCATCTCCTACGCTGATGACACCCAACTGATCCTCTCACTCACTAAAGACCCTAACACCGCCAAAACCAACCTACATGAAGGAATGAAAGAAGTAGCCGAGTGGATGAAGCATAGCCGTCTGAAACTGAACTCAGACAAAACAGAAGTCCTTATCTTAGGAACCTCCCCCTCCGCCTGGGATGACTCTTGGTGGCCAGAGGCCCTTGGAAAAGCACCCATCCCGACGGACCATGCACGGAACCTGGGCGTCATCCTAGACTCCTCACTCTCGATGACCAGACAGGTCAGCGCCGTCTCATCATCTTGCTTCAACATTCTGCGCATGCTCAAAAAAACATTTCGCTGGATCCCCACCGAAACCAGAAAAACGGTCACCCATGCACTGGTTACAAGCCGCCTGGACTACGGAAACACCCTATACGCCGGTACCACCGCAAAACTCCAGAAAAAACTCCAACGCATCCAGAACGCATCAGCCAGACTCATACTAGAAATCCCGCGTAAAGACCACATCTCCAGTCACCTGAAAAAACTCCACTGGCTCCCCGTCAATAAGAGGATTACTTTCCGCCTCCTAACCCACGCACACAAAGCACTTTACGGACTTGGACCTGACTGCCTCAACACACGACTTTCCTTCTACACCCCCCCCCCCGCCAGCTACGATCCTCCAACCAAGCCCTTGCTACCGTACCTCGCATCAATAAAACCACTATGGGAGGTAGATCCTTCTCCTACCTGGCAGCTAAAACCTGGAACTCACTCCCCACTCACCTTCGTCTCACTCAGAACCACCTAGCATTCAGAAAGAAACTTAAAACTTGGATATTTGACAAGTAATTCCCCACCCTTCCTCAAGCGCCTTGAGACCCTCTGGGTATGTAGCGCGCTATATAAATCAACTTGACTTGACTTGACTTGAATTTTCTGCTGTGCGCTTTAGGAATTAATGTTTTCTGTCCCTGGGACTGTCATGTTGGAGCCTACACCCATGTGGTACTTGCAAAGGCTGCACAGTCTTATCTAGCATCAGATGTCTGAGCTTATTCTTGGACTGCTCTACTTCCGCATGGCAAAGAATCAGCTTTCCGCCTTTCTCTACGAACCCACAGAGATCAACTGTGGAGTACCCCAAGGATCATCGATCAGTCTCACGCTCTTCAACATCTACATGGCCCCCCCTCGTCGCTATTGTCAAACAGCATGGACTCAGCATAGTATACTAAGCCGACGACACCAAGCTCATCCTCTTCCTCACTAAGGACCTCAGCATCCAGGAAGGAATGAAGGACATCCTGGATGAGCAGCAGCTGCCTGAGGCTTAACTCAGAGAAGACAGAAGTCCTCATCCTCAGACCCTCCCGCTCAGCATGGGACAACACCTGGTGACCCACCACCTGCAGCAGCCCCGACCCCCACCCCCAAGGACCACGCCAGGAACCTTGGCATCTTTCCTGACTTCTCCCTCATCATGACCTGACAGATCAACACCGTCAACTCCACCTGCTTCAACACCTCCACATCCTCCGCAAGGACTTCAAATGGATCCCCCCCCCGAATCAGGAAAGACCATCACCCATACACTAATAGCCAGCAGACTGGACTACGGAAACGCCCTCTATGGCGGGATCAACAAATCTCTGCTCCGCAAGCTCCAGACCATTCAGAACACTGCAGCCAGACTTGTCCTCGGCATTCCTCAAAACAAACTCATCACCCAACACCTGCACGACCTCCACTGGCTTCCCTTTGAGAAGAAAGTAGCCATCAAGATACTCCCCCACGCTTACAAATGCCTCCACAACACCTCACCCCAATATCTCAATGAAAGAATCTCCTTCCACGTACCCAAGAGAAACCTCCAATTTGCTGACCTCGCCAAAACCCCGCACATCAGCAGAGCCAGAACGGATGGAAAAGCATTCTCCTACATCGTGGCAAAGACCTGGAACGAGCTCCTGATCAACATCAGACATGCCCCCACTCTTCACATCTTCAGGAAGACCCTAAATACCTGGCTCTTCAACTGACCAGAGCTGCACCCCCCCTTTCACCCCAGCACCTTGAGACCCCTACGAGTGAGTAGCGCGCTTCATAATTCCATGATTGTTTGATTGATTGATTGTCCTCCTGTTGCTCCTTCAGGCATTCAAATCAGGAAATTCATCAGCGGCTGGGGCTGTTGTGTTCCAGATCACACTATCTTCCCTTGGACCAGGAGCCATCTGGGTTGGGTGCTAGGTGCTCCTCCTCCTTGTTGAGAGACTCAGGGGCTCACTAGATTCCTAGGCAAGGTCCAGCCAGCTGTTAGTCAGAAAGTTCGTTATTGAATTCATGCATGAAATTGCTACTTTACTTCATGTTCAATGGACAATGATCACTATCGGTTTTTATATTTCCTCTGTGTCATTTTCTGTTTTCATGAGTGTATAAGATGTGAGGTTCTGTTCACTGCATCACAGTCCAACTGGCGTTTCTTCATGTGAAGATCCTTCGTGAGGCCTATGTCCTGTTCCCCATTAAGAGGTCCTTTTTATGCAGAATGCTTTGTTCTAGTTCTAGACATCTGGACCTTTCAAATGTTATAGTGTAGGATCAAGATGGTCAACGAGGGACATCACTCTTTCTTCTGAGGTACTAGAACCAAGTAAGTACAGCACTTGACAAGGAGCCCATTTGGACCTCCACTTCAAAGCAATGGGCTGTTGTGGCAATCCTTTGTGTTTCCTAATGGATTTTGTCCTTGAAAGCTGTCATTATTCATGCCATTTAAGCCTTCCTGCTCCCAGAAGCAGCTGTTTTGTTCTCCAGTGGGCCAGTGGTTTGTACCAATTCTAGGATGTTAATTACATCCACTGGAATGGGCAGCACAAAGTACACTTTTCATAGGTTACTTTTAATTACACTTATCAAATATTCACTTTCACTGTTAAATTAAACATTTGATAAGTGAAAGAGTTCTGATTTATTTAAAACCATTTTCCCAAAGGTCATTGTAAAAATCAACTTTTATTCGTATTCAGGTCTGTTTAAGTCAGAAAATGCACTTATTTTTGCATATTATCAAACAACGTTTGGCAATTTTTCACTTTCTTGACATACTTTTCTTTAATATTTAGTATGAGATATACACTAAGCACCCAGGCTGCGGGTTTACGAGCTACGCTTATGGGTGACTTAGTGAATGTTTAAAAGTAGGTTTTCTTCAAAGCAATGCACTTCTCCTTGCATGTGTCACTCATATTTTTAAACCATCCCCAGCCAGAGCACTATAATGTTCTTTGGAACCAGCCGCTATCTTTCACACAAGTCGGTGGTGTTGGTACACATTGCAACCCACATATGATATTTAATAAAATCTGATTAAACCTCTGTAACCATCTCAGGGATGTATCATTAGATCAAAGAATGCAGTTAGAAGCATAATGGGTAAACATGTACCATAAGTAGATAGAACCTGTTCCATTGAATGCTTTATGGACATGGCAAAGGTATATGAAATTAATCCCTTTAGCTTCTCGAAGCCAGTGTAGTAAGTCCAATGAAGTCAAGGCAGAGGCATAGCATGGTAAAGAAAGGGCCAATTTAGCATCAGCATTTGGAATTCTTTGAAGCCTTGTCAGCAAACCTTTACAGGCATTTAGATAAAGAGCATTACAATAGTCCAGGTGATTCAGGATAGTTGTCTAGACCATTGCAGGATGCACAGAATTTGGGAGAAGCAGAACAATGTGCCTCATAAACCCTTGTTTATCTTTTGCCAATTAGTGGGGCTTTATTAATAAAAGCACATACTGCCAGTTTTAGCTCAAAGTTACAGAAAAATAATTTGGAGGCCACATTTCTTCAATCAACAAACATTTTAATTGCTGACAGTATTTCTAGGTTACCCCATCCTGTGCAGGGGACTTCCCAAAGTGATGGTAGGGAGGTTTCTGAGAAGTAGTAATGGGATTTAGGCCGTTTTTTAATGGAGGAGCAGTGGAGGAGTGCTCAGGGCCCTTATAAATTAACAGGGTCTTGAGCTCTTCAAGATATAAAGATCTTTTTTGTATGAAGGGTGGCTGTCAAATGTAAAGAACATTAAGGGACCTCTACTCTCCTTGTACCAGAGTGCTTTTAAATTCAGTATTGGGTGTGAACATTTATTCAAGAAGGAAAATGATGAAGTCAGGGAAAAATATTTGGCTAATGCTCATCAAGGACCTAAATGGATTGGGAAGTGCACAGGTGGGTATGAACGTGGTTTGCACGTCTTGTGACAATCTATGCCTTTAACACATTTTACAATGAGCAAACTTTGGGGCATATTACCAAGGGGGCCGATAGGCAATTATCGCCGATTTTGCTACCCTTTTCGCCCGTTAAGCGTCGATAATTCTATCGCCCTATTAGCAAGCTATCGCTGACTGACGTTAGCGACAGCTTTTAGGCGATAGCGAGCTGTTTGGGGCCCGCTTTGCATGTCAGCGATGTTTATCGCTCATGACATGCAAAGTGGGCGTACCCAACCAGTTAGTGACTGAAAGCAGTCGCTAACGTCGCTATCGCCTATTAGCAAGGCAGGCGAAGCGTTGGAAATATTCGCGCTAAGTGCGAATATCTCCAAATACTACACCTGCCCAGACCAGTTCTTAGCCATGTTATCCAATGGGAGGTGGATAACATGGCTAATAGCATTTTGTCGCTAATGCGTGAATATCGCTGTATTCTCAGCAATATTCACGCATTTCGCCACTATCGCTGGATATTTTAGCACAATGGAGAAAAACGTTGCAAATAGCATGTTTTCTCCGCTAACATATCCAGCGATAGGCAGCGATAAAAAAAAGTAGCTAAGCCTATTTAGCGATAAATATCGCTACTTGTTGGTAATATGCCCCTTTATACTTTATATATTGGGTCCATTTAAGTATAGACTATTCATAAGTGCCGTACATTGGTAATGGTAGATTCTGAAAAGCACTGAAATAAAATTTAAAGAATAGCCTACTGCTGATGCTGCCATAGACTTCATGCTAGACTTTTCCCACAAGGAATGTTACCTTGAATCTCCACTAACTGATAACAGAGTGCTCCAGGTTTCAAATAAGATGCAGGTTTTTCATGGCCAAATTGGTTTACTTTTTATCAATACAGCATTGTATGATCCTGTCAACCCATTTAACTGTTACCTGAAAGATGAGGTTCAGATGTGATTGCAAAGGAAACAGGCATGTATTGATGTTTTCTATGAGAGACTTTGATCCTAAAGAATCACTATTGGAGATGGTACATTTTTCATCATAAAGAGACGCCATTCATCTTCAGCACTTTGCGACTGGTAGCTTAAGAAGAAATAAGCAGCATGGTAGTAGTCAGGTATTGGTTAGTGAACGTGTATGTTGGGTACAGTGAAAGTGCATACACTACTATGATAGCAATAGAAACCTGAAGACTGCAGATATTAAACTGTGTGATTGGTTAAGGATCTTAGTGCCAGGCAACCAAGTGAAAAGTTGATCGAAAGTTGATATACTCATTAAGGTTGTTCGTGTGAATAGAGTATTGTTGTTCAGGATGGTATATTAAACGAATCTCCAATTCTCTCTCCTGTCTTGGATTTGGACAATGATTTCCATTTGAAAGGTTCAGAATTACTAGGTGATTGTGAAGGGTCAATTGATAATAGTTGAAATGGTATCCACCCTAGTGATGTCCAAACCAGTGTGTTCTTTTATAAAGATTGTCTAGAACCAAAAATCTTACAGATGGAAATGAGTCCAAAATTGATATTTTTGTAACACTGCAAATATGCTTTTAGTAATATGGCAGCTATGGATCAATAAGTATTCATTAGGCTGCAAGAGCAACCTTTAAACCCATAGGAACCTGGGTAAATTCTATTTTATATGCAACAGTAGTTCTGATTGGTATCATTCACAAACAACGCATAATTATTTAAAAGCAAGAAACCACATGCATTCAATTATGCAGTATTTGTGAATGATACCAATGAGATCCAATGTTGCATATAAAATGAATCAAGAATTGACATCCAAACTAATCTATTACTGGCAGAAGTAAGAGAGCAGCAGGGCTCCGTAAACATTCCCGGAAAGCTTTGTTTGTTTTCTTCTCAAAGAGAAAGAAGTGTGGTAGTCTTTCTAGCATGCTGTAAATTCTCTGTTTTGCTTCCTCTTTGGTTTATGTCTTCCTTGTGCAGCAATATCTGGTATTGTAATATCATGTCTCCTTTTGACTTGTTTGGTACCCTCTTTCATAAAATGGTATTGCAAAACTTGTTTCGAATGTTAGTCTTACAATTAATGCCTTGGAAGCCTTGTCAGAATCCTCCAGATTTAGTTCTTCTGAAGTGAGAAGCATAGGAGATGTCTATTGCTGTTTCCACAAATAAATCACTTGCTTCTTATGCAAGTTAGGTCTTCATAATGTCCTCCCCAGCTAAACTGCTGGAGAAGAAGGGCACAATTAAATTGAATCTCCACTTTGCAGAAAAGAAAAGCCTATAAAATGTATATGGACCTTTGAATTGGTAGTCGTAGCCCTACGCCGTTCTTGATCTCTTGATCCATTGCGTTTGCCAGACTCAAAACAACCAAACAGCATTGATTTTTTTCTGAGGCTCTAAAAACTATGGCTGACCTCCAGGAATAAGCAAATGATACATAAAATCTTTCCTACCTGATAGATCACAGTCCATTTCCTTACCTACATAGTTATGAGCCTCTCACTCTGCTGCTGTCTGAGATTATAGAATTCTTCTGCTTATCTGTACTCAAGGAAAACATGCTGTTAAATATTATGAAGCTCATGGGGCGATTAAGAAGCATTCCCCTCCGAGGTTCATCTCTTTAGGAGACAAAAACTGGAGTTACAAATTGCTTTTAATGAAATCCAAACATACAGAGGTCCTATAGAGGGTGTTGACTTCATTGCTTTTCTAAACCTCTGCAAAGGCTCGTTATGGCCACCGCTGGCACCATTGGTAACGAGCATTTTGTCTTTTAGAATCAGTCATTAGGTCTCCATATTGCTTATGTGGTGAAATAGTTCCTACCTTTATATGTAAATCTCCCATTGAAGCTTGCCCATGCTAGTTTTCCAACACAGACCACCATTAGAAATGTTTTAGTGTTCAGTCCTCTGGGCGCCTGTAGCAATGCGAAGAATACCTGTCTGTGAATCTGCTTAAGACACTCCAAGGTGTGCAAAATAAGAGTGCCCATTGGCCAAAACAGCAGTTAAAGGAGACCACAACATACCCTGATTCAAAATTGTTAATGAAAGAGAGCATTGAAATTAATCCAATTCGTAGCTCTATACATTGCCCCTATGTCACTAATGAACAAGCCAACGAGCCAAACACAGCACATAGACCGCCCTCATCGCAGCAACAGACGACATTCGAACTCTACTGGACAATGGAGACACAGTCGCCCTCATCCTCCTCGACCTCTCTGCAGCCTTCGACACAGTCTGCCATTGCACCCTTCTACAGCGCCTCAGAAACATCGGAATCCAAGGAAAAGCACTGGAATGGATCACCTCGTTCCTCACCGGAAGAACCCAGAGAGTCCGCCTCCCACCATTCAAGTCAGAGGCCACTGAAGTCATCTGCGGCGTACCACAAGGATCCTCACTCAGCCCCACCCTCTTCAACGTATACATGACCCCCCTCGCAGCCATCACACGCCAACACAACCTCAACATCATCTCCTACGCTGATGACACCCAACTGATCCTCTCACTCACTAAAGACCCTAACACCGCCAAAACCAACCTACATGAAGGAATGAAAGAAGTAGCCGAGTGGATGAAGCATAGCCGTCTGAAACTGAACTCAGACAAAACAGAAGTCCTTATCTTAGGAACCTCCCCCTCCGCCTGGGATGACTCTTGGTGGCCAGAGGCCCTTGGAAAAGCACCCATCCCGACGGACCATGCACGGAACCTGGGCGTCATCCTAGACTCCTCACTCTCGATGACCAGACAGGTCAGCGCCGTCTCATCATCTTGCTTCAACATTCTGCGCATGCTCAAAAAAACATTTCGCTGGATCCCCACCGAAACCAGAAAAACGGTCACCCATGCACTGGTTACAAGCCGCCTGGACTACGGAAACACCCTATACGCCGGTACCACCGCAAAACTCCAGAAAAAACTCCAACGCATCCAGAACGCATCAGCCAGACTCATACTAGAAATCCCGCGTAAAGACCACATCTCCAGTCACCTGAAAAAACTCCACTGGCTCCCCGTCAATAAGAGGATTACTTTCCGCCTCCTAACCCACGCACACAAAGCACTTTACGGACTTGGACCTGACTGCCTCAACACACGACTTTCCTTCTACACCCCCCCCCCGCCAGCTACGATCCTCCAACCAAGCCCTTGCTACCGTACCTCGCATCAATAAAACCACTATGGGAGGTAGATCCTTCTCCTACCTGGCAGCTAAAACCTGGAACTCACTCCCCACTCACCTTCGTCTCACTCAGAACCACCTAGCATTCAGAAAGAAACTTAAAACTTGGATATTTGACAAGTAATTCCCCACCCTTCCTCAAGCGCCTTGAGACCCTCTGGGTATGTAGCGCGCTATATAAATCAACTTGACTTGACTTGACTTGAATTTTCTGCTGTGCGCTTTAGGAATTAATGTTTTCTGTCCCTGGGACTGTCATGTTGGAGCCTACACCCATGTGGTACTTGCAAAGGCTGCACAGTCTTATCTAGCATCAGATGTCTGAGCTTATTCTTGGACTGCTCTACTTCCGCATGGCAAAGAATCAGCTTTCCGCCTTTCTCTACGAACCCACAGAGATCAACTGTGGAGTACCCCAAGGATCATCGATCAGTCTCACGCTCTTCAACATCTACATGGCCCCCCCTCGTCGCTATTGTCAAACAGCATGGACTCAGCATAGTATACTAAGCCGACGACACCAAGCTCATCCTCTTCCTCACTAAGGACCTCAGCATCCAGGAAGGAATGAAGGACATCCTGGATGAGCAGCAGCTGCCTGAGGCTTAACTCAGAGAAGACAGAAGTCCTCATCCTCAGACCCTCCCGCTCAGCATGGGACAACACCTGGTGACCCACCACCTGCAGCAGCCCCGACCCCCACCCCCAAGGACCACGCCAGGAACCTTGGCATCTTTCCTGACTTCTCCCTCATCATGACCTGACAGATCAACACCGTCAACTCCACCTGCTTCAACACCTCCACATCCTCCGCAAGGACTTCAAATGGATCCCCCCCCCGAATCAGGAAAGACCATCACCCATACACTAATAGCCAGCAGACTGGACTACGGAAACGCCCTCTATGGCGGGATCAACAAATCTCTGCTCCGCAAGCTCCAGACCATTCAGAACACTGCAGCCAGACTTGTCCTCGGCATTCCTCAAAACAAACTCATCACCCAACACCTGCACGACCTCCACTGGCTTCCCTTTGAGAAGAAAGTAGCCATCAAGATACTCCCCCACGCTTACAAATGCCTCCACAACACCTCACCCCAATATCTCAATGAAAGAATCTCCTTCCACGTACCCAAGAGAAACCTCCAATTTGCTGACCTCGCCAAAACCCCGCACATCAGCAGAGCCAGAACGGATGGAAAAGCATTCTCCTACATCGTGGCAAAGACCTGGAACGAGCTCCTGATCAACATCAGACATGCCCCCACTCTTCACATCTTCAGGAAGACCCTAAATACCTGGCTCTTCAACTGACCAGAGCTGCACCCCCCCTTTCACCCCAGCACCTTGAGACCCCTACGAGTGAGTAGCGCGCTTCATAATTCCATGATTGTTTGATTGATTGATTGTCCTCCTGTTGCTCCTTCAGGCATTCAAATCAGGAAATTCATCAGCGGCTGGGGCTGTTGTGTTCCAGATCACACTATCTTCCCTTGGACCAGGAGCCATCTGGGTTGGGTGCTAGGTGCTCCTCCTCCTTGTTGAGAGACTCAGGGGCTCACTAGATTCCTAGGCAAGGTCCAGCCAGCTGTTAGTCAGAAAGTTCGTTATTGAATTCATGCATGAAATTGCTACTTTACTTCATGTTCAATGGACAATGATCACTATCGGTTTTTATATTTCCTCTGTGTCATTTTCTGTTTTCATGGGTGTATAAGATGTGAGGTTCTGTTCACTGCATCACAGTCCAACTGGCGTTTCTTCATGTGAAGATCCTTCGTGAGGCCTATGTCCTGTTCCCCATTAAGAGGTCCTTTTTATGCAGAATGCTTTGTTCTAGTTCTAGACATCTGGACCTTTCAAATGTTATAGTGTAGGATCAAGATGGTCAACGAGGGACATCACTCTTTCTTCTGAGGTACTAGAACCAAGTAAGTACAGCACTTGACAAGGAGCCCATTTGGACCTCCACTTCAAAGCAATGGGCTGTTGTGGCAATCCTTTGTGTTTCCTAATGGATTTTGTCCTTGAAAGCTGTCATTATTCATGCCATTTAAGCCTTCCTGCTCCCAGAAGCAGCTGTTTTGTTCTCCAGTGGGCCAGTGGTTTGTACCAATTCTAGGATGTTAATTACATCCACTGGAATGGGCAGCACAAAGTACACTTTTCATAGGTTACTTTTAATTACACTTATCAAATATTCACTTTCACTGTTAAATTAAACATTTGATAAGTGAAAGAGTTCTGATTTATTTAAAACCATTTTCCCAAAGGTCATTGTAAAAATCAACTTTTATTCGTATTCAGGTCTGTTTAAGTCAGAAAATGCACTTATTTTTGCATATTATCAAACAACGTTTGGCAATTTTTCACTTTCTTGACATACTTTTCTTTAATATTTAGTATGAGATATACACTAAGCACCCAGGCTGCGGGTTTACGAGCTACGCTTATGGGTGACTTAGTGAATGTTTAAAAGTAGGTTTTCTTCAAAGCAATGCACTTCTCCTTGCATGTGTCACTCATATTTTAAACCATCCCCAGCCAGAGCACTATAATGTTCTTTGGAACCAGCCGCTATCTTTCACACAAGTCGGTGGTGTTGGTACACATTGCAACCCACATATGATATTTAATAAAATCTGATTAAACCTCTGTAACCATCTCAGGGATGTATCATTAGATCAAAGAATGCAGTTAGAAGCATAATGGGTAAACATGTACCATAAGTAGATAGAACCTGTTCCATTGAATGCTTTATGGACATGGCAAAGGTATATGAAATTAATCCCTTTAGCTTCTCGAAGCCAGTGTAGTAAGTCCAATGAAGTCAAGGCAGAGGCATAGCATGGTAAAGAAAGGGCCAATTTAGCATCAGCATTTGGAATTCTTTGAAGCCTTGTCAGCAAACCTTTACAGGCATTTAGATGAAGAGCATTACAATAGTCCAGGTGATTCAGGATAGTTGTCTAGACCATTGCAGGATGCACAGAATTTGGGAGAAGCAGAACAATGTGCCTCATAAACCCTTGTTTATCTTTTGCCAATTAGTGGGGCTTTATTAATAAAAGCACATACTGCCAGTTTTAGCTCAAAGTTACAGAAAAATAATTTGGAGGCCACATTTCTTCAATCAACAAACATTTTAATTGCTGACAGTATTTCTAGGTTACCCCATCCTGTGCAGGGGACTTCCCAAAGTGATGGTAGGGAGGTTTCTGAGAAGTAGTAATGGGATTTAGGCCGTTTTTTAATGGAGGAGCAGTGGAGGAGTGCTCAGGGCCCTTATAAATTAACAGGGTCTTGAGCTCTTCAAGATATAAAGATCTTTTTTGTATGAAGGGTGGCTGTCAAATGTAAAGAACATTAAGGGACCTCTACTCTCCTTGTACCAGAGTGCTTTTAAATTCAGTATTGGGTGTGAACATTTATTCAAGAAGGAAAATGATGAAGTCAGGGAAAAATATTTGGCTAATGCTCATCAAGGACCTAAATGGATTGGGAAGTGCACAGGTGGGTATGAACGTGGTTTGCACGTCTTGTGACAATCTATGCCTTTAACACATTTTACAATGAGCAAACTTTGGGGCATATTACCAAGGGGGCCGATAGGCAATTATCGCCGATTTTGCTACCCTTTTCGCCCGTTAAGCGTCGATAATTCTATCGCCCTATTAGCAAGCTATCGCTGACTGACGTTAGCGACAGCTTTTAGGCGATAGCGAGCTGTTTGGGGCCCGCTTTGCATGTCAGCGATGTTTATCGCTCATGACATGCAAAGTGGGCGTACCCAACCAGTTAGTGACTGAAAGCAGTCGCTAACGTCGCTATCGCCTATTAGCAAGGCAGGCGAAGCGTTGGAAATATTCGCGCTAAGTGCGAATATCTCCAAATACTACACCTGCCCAGACCAGTTCTTAGCCATGTTATCCAATGGGAGGTGGATAACATGGCTAATAGCATTTTGTCGCTAATGCGTGAATATCGCTGTATTCTCAGCAATATTCACGCATTTCGCCACTATCGCTGGATATTTTAGCACAATGGAGAAAAACGTTGCAAATAGCATGTTTTCTCCGCTAACATATCCAGCGATAGGCAGCGATAAAAAAAAGTAGCTAAGCCTATTTAGCGATAAATATCGCTACTTGTTGGTAATATGCCCCTTTATACTTTATATATTGGGTCCATTTAAGTATAGACTATTCATAAGTGCCGTACATTGGTAATGGTAGATTCTGAAAAGCACTGAAATAAAATTTAAAGAATAGCCTACTGCTGATGCTGCCATAGACTTCATGCTAGACTTTTCCCACAAGGAATGTTACCTTGAATCTCCACTAACTGATAACAGAGTGCTCCAGGTTTCAAATAAGATGCAGGTTTTTCATGGCCAAATTGGTTTACTTTTTATCAATACAGCATTGTATGATCCTGTCAACCCATTTAACTGTTACCTGAAAGATGAGGTTCAGATGTGATTGCAAAGGAAACAGGCATGTATTGATGTTTTCTATGAGAGACTTTGATCCTAAAGAATCACTATTGGAGATGGTACATTTTTCATCATAAAGAGACGCCATTCATCTTCAGCACTTTGCGACTGGTAGCTTAAGAAGAAATAAGCAGCATGGTAGTAGTCAGGTATTGGTTAGTGAACGTGTATGTTGGGTACAGTGAAAGTGCATACACTACTATGATAGCAATAGAAACCTGAAGACTGCAGATATTAAACTGTGTGATTGGTTAAGGATCTTAGTGCCAGGCAACCAAGTGAAAAGTTGATCGAAAGTTGATATACTCATTAAGGTTGTTCGTGTGAATAAAGTATTGTTGTTCAGGATGGTATATTAAACGAATCTCCAATTCTCCCTCCTGTCTTGGATTTGGACAATGATTTCCATTTGAAAGATTCAGAATTACTAGGTGATTGTGAAGGGTCAATTGATAATAGTTGAAATGGTATCCACCCTAGTGATGTCCAAACCAGTGTGTTCTTTTATAAAGATTGTCTAGAACTAAAAATCTTACAGATAGAAATGAGTCCAAAATGGATATTTTTGTAACACTGCAAATATGCTTTTAGTAATATGGCAGCTATGGATCAATAATTATTCAATAGGCTGCAAGAGCAACCCTTAAACCCATAGGAACCTGGGTAAATTCTATATTATATGCAACAGTGTTTTCTGATTGGTATTATTCACAAATAACGCATAATTATTTAAAAGCAAGAAACCACATACATTCAATTATGCATTATTTGTGAATGATACCAATGAGATCCAATGTTGCATATAAAATGAATCAAGAATTGACATCCAAACTAATCTATTACTGGCAGAAGTAAGAGAGCAGCAGGGCTCCGTAAACATTCCCGGAAAGCTTTGTTTGTTTTCTTCTCAAAGAGAAAGAAGTGTGGTAGTCTTTCTAGCATGCTGTAAATTCTCTGTTTTGCTTCCTCTTTGGTTTATGTCTTCCTTGTGCAGCAATATCTGGTATTGTAATATCATGTCTCCTTTTGACTTGTTTGGTACCCTCTTTCATAAAATGGTATTGCAAAACTTGTTTCGAATGTTAGTCTTACAATTAATGCCTTGGAAGCCTTGTCAGAATCCTCCAGATTTAGTTCTTCTGAAGTGAGAAGCATAGGAGATGTCTATTGCTGTTTCCACAAATAAATCACTTGCTTCTTATGCAAGTTAGGTCTTCATAATGTCCTCCCCAGCTAAACTGCTGGAGAAGAAGGGCACAATTAAATTGAATCTCCACTTTGCAGAAAAGAAAAGCCTATAAAATGTATATGGACCTTTGAATTGGTAGTCGTAGCCCTACGCCGTTCTTGATCTCTTGATCCATTGCGTTTGCCAGACTCAAAACAACCAAACAGCATTGATTTTTTTCTGAGGCTCTAAAAACTATGGCTGACCTCCAGGAATAAGCAAATGATACATAAAATCTTTCCTACCTGATAGATCACAGTCCATTTCCTTACCTACATAGTTATGAGCCTCTCACTCTGCTGCTGTCTGAGATTATAGAATTCTTCTGCTTATCTGTACTCAAGGAAAACATGCTGTTAAATATTATGAAGCTCATGGGGCGATTAAGAAGCATTCCCCTCCGAGGTTCATCTCTTTAGGAGACAAAAACTGGAGTTACAAATTGCTTTTAATGAAATCCAAACATACAGAGGTCCTATAGAGGGTGTTGACTTCATTGCTTTTCTAAACCTCTGCAAAGGCTCGTTATGGCCACCGCTGGCACCATTGGTAACGAGCATTTTGTCTTTTAGAATCAGTCATTAGGTCTCCATATTGCTTATGTGGTGAAATAGTTCCTACCTTTATATGTAAATCTCCCATTGAAGCTTGCCCATGCTAGTTTTCCAACACAGACCACCATTAGAAATGTTTTAGTGTTCAGTCCTCTGGGCGCCTGTAGCAATGCGAAGAATACCTGTCTGTGAATCTGCTTAAGACACTCCAAGGTGTGCAAAATAAGAGTGCCCATTGGCCAAAACAGCAGTTAAAGGAGACCACAACATACCCTGATTCAAAATTGTTAATGAAAGAGAGCATTGAAATTAATCCAATTCGTAGCTCTATACATTGCCCCTATGTCACTAATGAACAAGCCAACGAGCCAAACACAGCACATAGACCGCCCTCATCGCAGCAACAGACGACATTCGAACTCTACTGGACAATGGAGACACAGTCGCCCTCATCCTCCTCGACCTCTCTGCAGCCTTCGACACAGTCTGCCATTGCACCCTTCTACAGCGCCTCAGAAACATCGGAATCCAAGGAAAAGCACTGGAATGGATCACCTCGTTCCTCACCGGAAGAACCCAGAGAGTCCGCCTCCCACCATTCAAGTCAGAGGCCACTGAAGTCATCTGCGGCGTACCACAAGGATCCTCACTCAGCCCCACCCTCTTCAACGTATACATGACCCCCCTCGCAGCCATCACACGCCAACACAACCTCAACATCATCTCCTACGCTGATGACACCCAACTGATCCTCTCACTCACTAAAGACCCTAACACCGCCAAAACCAACCTACATGAAGGAATGAAAGAAGTAGCCGAGTGGATGAAGCATAGCCGTCTGAAACTGAACTCAGACAAAACAGAAGTCCTTATCTTAGGAACCTCCCCCTCCGCCTGGGATGACTCTTGGTGGCCAGAGGCCCTTGGAAAAGCACCCATCCCGACGGACCATGCACGGAACCTGGGCGTCATCCTAGACTCCTCACTCTCGATGACCAGACAGGTCAGCGCCGTCTCATCATCTTGCTTCAACATTCTGCGCATGCTCAAAAAAACATTTCGCTGGATCCCCACCGAAACCAGAAAAACGGTCACCCATGCACTGGTTACAAGCCGCCTGGACTACGGAAACACCCTATACGCCGGTACCACCGCAAAACTCCAGAAAAAACTCCAACGCATCCAGAACGCATCAGCCAGACTCATACTAGAAATCCCGCGTAAAGACCACATCTCCAGTCACCTGAAAAAACTCCACTGGCTCCCCGTCAATAAGAGGATTACTTTCCGCCTCCTAACCCACGCACACAAAGCACTTTACGGACTTGGACCTGACTGCCTCAACACACGACTTTCCTTCTACACCCCCCCCCGCCAACTACGATCCTCCAACCAAGCCCTTGCTACCGTACCTCGCATCAATAAAACCACTATGGGAGGTAGATCCTTCTCCTACCTGGCAGCTAAAACCTGGAACTCACTCCCCACTCACCTTCGTCTCACTCAGAACCACCTAGCATTCAGAAAGAAACTTAAAACTTGGATATTTGACAAGTAATTCCCCACCCTTCCTCAAGCGCCTTGAGACCCTCTGGGTATGTAGCGCGCTATATAAATCAACTTGACTTGACTTGACTTGAATTTTCTGCTGTGCGCTTTAGGAATTAATGTTTTCTGTCCCTGGGACTGTCATGTTGGAGCCTACACCCATGTGGTACTTGCAAAGGCTGCACAGTCTTATCTACCATCAGATGTCTGAGCTTATTCTTGGACTGCTCTACTTCCGCATGGCAAAGAATCAGCTTTCCGCCTTTCTCTACGAACCCACAGAGATCAACTGTGGAGTACCCCAAGGATCATCGATCAGTCTCACGCTCTTCAACATCTACATGGCCCCCCCTCGTCGCTATTGTCAAACAGCATGGACTCAGCATAGTATACTAAGCCGACGACACCAAGCTCATCCTCTTCCTCACTAAGGACCTCAGCATCCAGGAAGGAATGAAGGACATCCTGGATGAGCAGCAGCTGCCTGAGGCTTAACTCAGAGAAGACAGAAGTCCTCATCCTCAGACCCTCCCGCTCAGCATGGGACAACACCTGGTGACCCACCACCTGCAGCAGCCCCGACCCCCACCCCCAAGGACCACGCCAGGAACCTTGGCATCTTTCCTGACTTCTCCCTCATCATGACCTGACAGATCAACACCGTCAACTCCACCTGCTTCAACACCTCCACATCCTCCGCAAGGACTTCAAATGGATCCCCCCCCCGAATCAGGAAAGACCATCACCCATACACTAATAGCCAGCAGACTGGACTACGGAAACGCCCTCTATGGCGGGATCAACAAATCTCTGCTCCGCAAGCTCCAGACCATTCAGAACACTGCAGCCAGACTTGTCCTCGGCATTCCTCAAAACAAACTCATCACCCAACACCTGCACGACCTCCACTGGCTTCCCTTTGAGAAGAAAGTAGCCATCAAGATACTCCCCCACGCTTACAAATGCCTCCACAACACCTCACCCCAATATCTCAATGAAAGAATCTCCTTCCACGTACCCAAGAGAAACCTCCAATTTGCTGACCTCGCCAAAACCCCGCACATCAGCAGAGCCAGAACGGATGGAAAAGCATTCTCCTACATCGTGGCAAAGACCTGGAACGAGCTCCTGATCAACATCAGACATGCCCCCACTCTTCACATCTTCAGGAAGACCCTAAATACCTGGCTCTTCAACTGACCAGAGCTGCACCCCCCCTTTCACCCCAGCACCTTGAGACCCCTACGAGTGAGTAGCGCGCTTCATAATTCCATGATTGTTTGATTGATTGATTGTCCTCCTGTTGCTCCTTCAGGCATTCAAATCAGGAAATTCATCAGCGGCTGGGGCTGTTGTGTTCCAGATCACACTATCTTCCCTTGGACCAGGAGCCATCTGGGTTGGGTGCTAGGTGCTCCTCCTCCTTGTTGAGAGACTCAGGGGCTCACTAGATTCCTAGGCAAGGTCCAGCCAGCTGTTAGTCAGAAAGTTCGTTATTGAATTCATGCATGAAATTGCTACTTTACTTCATGTTCAATGGACAATGATCACTATCGGTTTTTATATTTCCTCTGTGTCATTTTCTGTTTTCATGGGTGTATAAGATGTGAGGTTCTGTTCACTGCATCACAGTCCAACTGGCGTTTCTTCATGTGAAGATCCTTCGTGAGGCCTATGTCCTGTTCCCCATTAAGAGGTCCTTTTTATGCAGAATGCTTTGTTCTAGTTCTAGACATCTGGACCTTTCAAATGTTATAGTGTAGGATCAAGATGGTCAACGAGGGACATCACTCTTTCTTCTGAGGTACTAGAACCAAGTAAGTACAGCACTTGACAAGGAGCCCATTTGGACCTCCACTTCAAAGCAATGGGCTGTTGTGGCAATCCTTTGTGTTTCCTAATGGATTTTGTCCTTGAAAGCTGTCATTATTCATGCCATTTAAGCCTTCCTGCTCCCAGAAGCAGCTGTTTTGTTCTCCAGTGGGCCAGTGGTTTGTACCAATTCTAGGATGTTAATTACATCCACTGGAATGGGCAGCACAAAGTACACTTTTCATAGGTTACTTTTAATTACACTTATCAAATATTCACTTTCACTGTTAAATTAAACATTTGATAAGTGAAAGAGTTCTGATTTATTTAAAACCATTTTCCCAAAGGTCATTGTAAAAATCAACTTTTATTCGTATTCAGGTCTGTTTAAGTCAGAAAATGCACTTATTTTTGCATATTATCAAACAACGTTTGGCAATTTTTCACTTTCTTGACATACTTTTCTTTAATATTTAGTATGAGATATACACTAAGCACCCAGGCTGCGGGTTTACGAGCTACGCTTATGGGTGACTTAGTGAATGTTTAAAAGTAGGTTTTCTTCAAAGCAATGCACTTCTCCTTGCATGTGTCACTCATATTTTTAAACCATCCCCAGCCAGAGCACTATAATGTTCTTTGGAACCAGCCGCTATCTTTCACACAAGTCGGTGGTGTTGGTACACATTGCAACCCACATATGATATTTAATAAAATCTGATTAAACCTCTGTAACCATCTCAGGGATGTATCATTAGATCAAAGAATGCAGTTAGAAGCATAATGGGTAAACATGTACCATAAGTAGATAGAACCTGTTCCATTGAATGCTTTATGGACATGGCAAAGGTATATGAAATTAATCCCTTTAGCTTCTCGAAGCCAGTGTAGTAAGTCCAATGAAGTCAAGGCAGAGGCATAGCATGGTAAAGAAAGGGCCAATTTAGCATCAGCATTTGGAATTCTTTGAAGCCTTGTCAGCAAACCTTTACAGGCATCTAGATAAAGAGCAATACAATAGTCCAGGTGATTCAGGATAGTTGTCTAGACCATTGCAGGATGCACAGAATTTGGGAGAAGCAGAACAATGTGCCTCATAAACCCTTGTTTATCTTTTGCCAATTAGTGGGGCTTTATTAATAAAAGCACATACTGCCAGGTTTAGCTCAAAGTTACAGAGAAATAATTTGGAGGTCACATTTCTTCAATCAACAAACATTTTAATTGCTGACAGTATTTCTAGGTTACCCCATCCTGTGCAGGGGACTTCCCAAAGTGATGGTAGGGAGATTTCTGAGAAGTAGTAATGGGATTTAGGCCGTTTTTTAATGGAGGAGCAGTGGAGGAGTGCTCAGGGCCCTTATAAGTTAACAGGGTCTTGAGCTCTTCAAGATATAAAGATCTTTTTTGTATGAAGGGTGGCTGTCAAATGTAAAGAACATTAAGGGACCTCTACTCTCCTTGTACCAGAGTGCTTTTAAATTCAGTATTGGGTGTGAACATTTATTCAAGAAGGAAAATGATGAAGTCAGGGAAAAATATTTGGCTAATGCTCATCAAGGACCTAAATGGATTGGGAAGTGCACAGGTGGGTATGAACGTGGTTTGCACGTCTTGTGACAATCTATGCCTTTAACACATTTTACAATGAGCAAACTTTGGGGCATATTACCAAGGGGGCCGATAGGCAATTATCGCCGATTTTGCTACCGTTTTCGCCCGTTAAGCGGCGATAATTCTATCGCCCTATTAGCAAGCTATCGCTGACTGATGTTAGCGACAGCTTTTAGGCGATAGCGAGCGGTTTGGGGCCCGCTTTGCATGTCAGCGATGTTTATCGCTAATGACATGCAAAGTGGGCGTACCCAACCAGTTAGTGACTGAAAGCAGTCGCTAACGTCGCTATCGCCTATTAGCAAGGCAGGCGAAGCGTTGGAAATATTCGCGCTAAGTGCGAATATCTCCAAATACTACACCTGCCCAGACCAGTTCTTAGCCATGTTATCCAATGGGTGGTGGATAACATGGCTAATAGCATTTTGTCGCTAATGCGTGCATATCGCTGTATTCTCAGCGATAGTCACGCATTTCGCCACTATCGTTGGATATTTTAGCACAATGGAGAAAAACGTTGCTAATAGCATGTTTTCTCCGCTAACATATCCAGTGATAGGCAGCGATAAAAAAAACGTCGCTAAGCCTATTTAGCGATAAATATCGCTACTTGTTGGTAATATGCCCCTTTATACTTTTTTATATTGGGGCCATTTAAGTATAGACTATTCATAAGTGCCGTACATTGGTAATGGTAGATTCTGAAAAGCACTGAAATAAAATTTAAAGAATAGCCTACTGCTGATGCTGCCATAGACTTCATGCTAGACTTTTTCCACAAGGAATGTTACCTTGAATCTCCACTAACTGATAACAGAGTGCTCCAGGTTTCAAATAAGATGCAGGTTTTTCATGGCCAAATTGGTTTACTTTTTATCAATACAACATTGTATGATCCTGTCAACCCATTTAACTGTTACCTGAAAGATGAGGTTCAGATGTGATTGCAATGGAAACAGGCATGTATTGATGTTTTCTATGAGAGACTTTGATCCTAAAGAATCACTATTGGAGATGGTACATTTTTCATCATAAAGAGACGCCATTCATCTTCAGCACTTTGCGACTGGTAGCTTAAGAAGAAATAAGCAGCATGGTAGTAGTCAGGTATTGGTTAGTGAACGTGTATGTTGGGTACAGTGAACGTGCATACACTACTATGATAGCAATAGAAACCTGAACTGCAGATATTAAACTGTGTGATTGGTTGAGGATCTTAGGGCCGGGCAACCAAGTGAAAAGTTGATCGAAAGTTGATATACTCATTAAGGTTGTTCATGTGAATAGAGTATTGTTGATCAGGATGGTTTATTAAACAAATCTCCAATTCTCTCTCCTGTCCTGGATTTGGACAATGATTCCCATTTGAAAGGGTCAGATTTTCTACGTGATTGTGTAGGGTCAATTGATAATAGTTAAAATGGTGCACAGTCAAAATATCGATTCCTAATTATCGACCTACAGTAATATCGAGTTGAAAATATTGAAGGTGAAGAATATCGAGGTCAAGAATATCGTTGGACAGAATATCGACCCTAAGGTAAGTAATATCGATTTTTCTAATATCGATGTAAGTAATATCGAAGTTAGTAATGTCGATATTAAATATATTGATGTTACTAATTTCGATGTTATGTATTTTATTATGTATTTTATATGTATGTTACATGTTTTTTGTTAAGTATTTTACTTGTTTTAAATTATATGTGTACTATTTTTTATATATTAAAAATGTTATTTAATTTAATTTTATGTTTTAGTACTGGAGCGGTTTGTGGGTTTATAGGGGAATAGGGTAGGAAGTAATTTAATTATAGTAAATTAATTATTAATTTTTAGTAATTGTAAATTAATTTTGATTAATTTTTGCGTTTAAGTTCTGTAGCGGGTTGTGGGTTTATAGGGGAATTGGGTGGGAAGTAATTTAATTGTAATTAAGTAATTAACAATTTTTATCGGTATTGATAATTATTTTATTTCTAATTAATTATTAATTGGTAATTAATTATTTTAATTGGTAATTAATTTTTTAATTGGTAGTTAAGGTTTTTAATTGGTAATTACATTTTTTATTTGTCAATTAATTTTTTTAATTGGTAACTAAGGTTTGTAGTCGGCAATTACATTTTTTACATGCCAATTATTTTTTTTAATTGGTAATTTTTTTTTTTAAATTGGTAATGATCATTTTAATTGTTAATTATTTTTTATTAATTGGAAATGTATTTTATTAATTGGTAATTAATTTTTCATAAAACATATTTTTTATTTAAAAATAAATGTATTGTTTACCATTTTTTAATTGTTAATCAATTTTTAATTATTAATGTTTTTTTGTTTGAAAAATATTTTAGTGTTCAATATTTATTATTTGGTCATTTATATTTATTAATTAATATTTATTGGTATTATTTGTTAATTTATTGTTAATTAATTATTCAATTATAAATTATGTTTTTAGTAATTATTAATGGGTATTTGCAAATGATGTAGAGTTATTTAAAAAAAATATATTTTTTTTAATACAACAATTATTTTTAAGTATGTTATATTTAACTTCTACGCTATCCAACGCTTTCCCTCCTGGTGCACTCTCTGGAGTGGGAATAGTAATTTTTACCCGTATGCTATCCAACGCTTTCCCTACTGTTGCACTCTCTGGAGTCGGAATAGTAATTTTTACCCCTACGCTATCCAACGCTTTCCTTACTGTTGCACTCTCTGGAGTTGGAATAGTAATTTTAACCCCTACGCTATCCAACACTTTCCCTACTGTTGCATTCTCTTGAGTGGGAATAGTAATTTTTACCCCTACGCTATCCAACGCTTTCCCTACTGTTGCACTCTCTGGAGTGGGAATAGTGATTTTTATCCATACGCTATCCAACGCTTTCCTTACTGTTGCACTCTCTGGAGTGGGAATAGTAATTTTTACCCCTATGCTATCCAAAGCTTTCCCTACTGTTGCACTCTCTGGAGTGGGAATAGTAATTTTTACCCCTACTCTATCCAACACTTTCCTTACTGTTGCACTCTCTGGAGTTGGAATAGTAATTTTTACCCCTACACTATCCAACGTTTTCCCCACTGTTGCACTCTCAGGAGTTGGAATAGTAATTTTTACCCCTCCGCTATCCAACACTTTCCCTACTGTTGCACTGTTTGGAGTTGGAATAGTAATTTTTACCCCTACGCTATCCAATGTTTTCCGTACTGCTGCACTCTCTGGAGTGGGAATAGTAATTTTTACCTCTACGCTATCCAATGTTTTCCCTACTGTTGCACTCTCTGGAGTTGGAATAGTAATTTTTACCCCTCTGCTATCCAACGCTTTCCCTACTGTTGCACTCTCTGGAGTTGGAATAGTAATTTTTACCCCTATGCTATTCAACGCGTTCCCAACTGTTGCACTCTCTGGAGTTGGAATAGTAATTTTTACCCCTACGCTATCCAACACTTTCCCTACTGTTGCATTCTCTTGAGTGGGAATAGTAATTTTTACCCCTACGCTATCCAACGCTTTCCCTACTGTTGCACTCTCTGGAGTGGGAATAGTAATGTTTACCCCTACGCTATCCAACGCTTTCCTTACTGTTGCACTCTCTAGAGTGGGAATAGTAATTTTTACCCCTACGCTATCCAAAGCTTTCTCTATTGTTGCACTCTCTGGAGTGCGAATAGTAATTTTTACCCCTACTCTATCCAACGCTTTCCTTACTGTTGCACTCTCTGGAGTTGGAATAGTAATTTTTACCCCTACGCTATCCAACGCTTTCCCTACTGTTGCACTCTCTGGAGTTGGAATAGTAATTTTTACCCCTCTGCTATCCAACGCTTTCCCTACTGTTGCACTCTCTGGAGTTGGAATAGTAATTTTTACCCCTATGCTATTCAACGCGTTCCCAACTGTTGCACTCTCTGGAGTTGGAATAGTAATTTTTACCCCTACGCTATCCAACGCTTTCCCTACTGTTGCACTGTTTGGATTTGGAATAGTAATTTTTACCCCTACGCTATCTAACGTTTTCCCTACTGTTGCACTCTCTGGAGTTGGAATAGTAATTTTTACCCCTACGCTATCCAACTCTTTCCGTACTGCTGCACTCTCTGGAGTGGGAATAGTAATTTTTACCTCTACGCTATCCAATGTTTTCCTACTGTTGCACTCTCTGGAGTTGGAATAGTAATCTTTACCCCTCTGCTATCCAACGCTTTCCCTACTGTTGTACTTTTTGGAGCTTGAATAGTAATTTTTACCCCTATGCTATCCAATGTTTTCCCTACTGTTGCACTCTCTGGAGTTGGAATAGTAATTTTTACCCCTATGCTATCCAACGGTTACTCTACTGTTGCGCTCTCTGGAATGGGAATGCTAATTTTAAGTTCTATGCTATCCAACATTTTAGTATTTTTATTTAGCCATTTAATTTTTTTTGTATAAATTAAGATAATGTAGTATATAATTAATTTTAAAAATATTAAAATTATATATATATTTTTAATTTATTAAACATAATTCTTCACTTTTTATTTATGTTTTTGTTTTATATTTGTAAATGTATTTGTAATTTATATTATTTTTTAATAATTTATAAATTATTAAAATAATTATTACAACTTATGTATATATTATATATTTTCTGTATATGTTTAATTAATGTATTATTATTAGATATGTATTATCTATTAATTCTAAACATTATTAGATATTTTTAACTATGTTTATTTTATTTATTAGTGTTATTATATTTTTACAGAAAAAAACCCGATATTTTTAACATCGATATTTTTAACATCTATATTTTTTTCCCGATATTTTTGTACTTACCATGTTGTAGATAGGATGACAATATTCTTGCCTTCGATATTTCTGCATCGATATTCCTGTAGGTCGATATTTTCGAAGTCGATATTTTGTCAGTGATCCAGTTGAAATGGTAGCCATCCTAGTGATGTCCAAACCAGTGTGTTCTTTTATAAAGGTTGTCTAGAACCAAAAATCTTACAGATGGAAATGAGTCCAAAAATGGATATTTTTGGAACACTGCAAATATGCTTTTAGTAATATGGCAGCCTTGGATCAATAATTATTCAATGGGCTGCAAGAGCAACCCTTAAACCCATAGGAACCTGGGTAAATTATATTTTATATGCAACAGTGGTTCTGATTGTTATCATTCACAAATAAAGCATAACTATTTAAAAGCAAGAAACCACATACAGTCAAGTATGCATTATTTGTGAATGATACCCATGAGTTCCAATGTTGCATATAAAATGAATCAAGAATTGACATCCAAACTAATCTATTGCTGGCAGAAGTAAGAGAGCAGCAGGGCTCCGTAAACATTCATGGAAAGCTTTGTTTGTTTTCTTCTCAAAGAGAAAGAAGTGTGGTAGCCTTGCTGTAAATTCTCTGTTTTCCTTCCTCTTTGGTTTATGTCTTCCTTGTGCAGCAATATCTGGTATTGTAATAGCATGTCTCCTTTTGACTTGTTTGGTATCCTCTTTCATAAAATGGTATTGCAAAACTTGTTTCGAAAGTTAATCTTACAATTAATGCTTTGAAAGCCTTGTCAGAATCCTCCAGATTTAGTTCTTCTGAGATGAGAAGCATGGGAGATGTCCATTGCTATTTCCACAAATAAATCACTTGCTTCTTATGCAAGTTAGGTCTTCATAATGTCCGCCCCAGCTAAACTGCTGGAGAAGAAGGGCACAATTAAATTGAATCTCCACTTTGCAGAAAAGAAAAGCCTATACAATGTATATGGACCTTTGAATCGGTAGTCGTAGCCCTCTGCCGTTCTTGATCTCTTGATCCATTGCGTTTGCCAGACTCAAAACAACCAAACAGCATTGATTTTTTACTGAGGCCTTAAAACTATGGCTGACCTCTAGGAATAAGCACATGTTACATAAAATCTTTCCTACCTGATAGGTCACAGTCCATTTCCTTACCTATATTGCTATGAACCTCTCACTCGGCTGCTGTCTGAGATTATAGAATTCTTCTGCCTATCTGTACTCAAGGAAAACATGCTGTTATTATTAGGAAGCTCATGGGGCGATTAAAGAAGCATTCCCCTCTGAGGTTCATCTGTTTAAGAGACAAAAACTGGAGTTACAAATTGCTCTTAATGAAATCCAAACATATAGAGGTCCTATAGAGGTAGTTGACTTCATTGCTTTTCAAAACCTCTGCAAAGGCTCGTTATGGCCATCAACAGTAGGTCCATGTCCAATCACTGGCACCTCTGGTAACGAGCATTTTGTCCTTTAGAATCAGTCATTAGGTCTCCATATTGCTTATGTGGTGAAATAGTTCCTACCTTTATATGTAAATCTCCCATTGTAATGTTACCATGCTAGTTTTCCAACACAGACCACCATTGGAAATGTTTTAGTGTTCAGTCCTCTGGACGCCGGTAGCAATGCGAGCAATGGTTCTCTGTGAATCTGCTTAAGACACTCCAAGGTTTGCAAATTAAGAGTGCCCATTGGCAAAAACAGCAGTTAAAGGAGACCACATTATTCCCTGATTCAAAATTGTTAGTGAAAGAGAGCATTGAAATGAATCCAATTCATAGCTCTATGGATTGCCCCCTGTGTCACTAATGAACAAAGCCTTTATTTGAAGACAATTCCACAGATGTGTGTTCTGCATCTTCTCTGATCCGTTTTCCTACAGCAAATGGGACATTCTCCTGGAGGGGCAGTGCCCAGTCCTTGACCCCGCTGCAGGGCCCTTGTGCCCATGCATCAGGAGCCTACCACTGGATCTGCCCAAGACTCATTCAGAACCCCCTCCAGTTGGGTGGGGAAAGACAGGCAAAACCTCTATCTCCATTCACTTTTCCTCGCTAGTCTATCAATCAGCAAATCAACTTTGCCCCTCACTATGAATTGCTGGGAAAACTCGACCAAAACAGATACTGATACTGTGGGGATGACCATTTCGCCGGGGTGAAATTCCCTCAAAGTGTGTAGTAACAGTGGGACACTGTTGGAGCACCGATTCGCACATATTTGTAACCTCAGTCTAGTTTGTGTTGCTTGTATTTTGGTGAGTTTGTCCTGCCGAAATATATGCAAGGGGAAAAACAACTGGGGAATTGTAATTCAACACAGGCAGAAACGTCCGTTTCGAGGCAACTCGTTAGTGGTTAAATAGTCATTCTTTCCGCTGCATATTCTTACATCCTGCTGGAAGCTGGTAGTAGGTTGTAGATGCTCTGGTGCAATTAACAGCGAAATATTGTGCTTTGTCCCAGGACAGTTGCTTACCCCAGCTGCAGCCTCAAGAGGTTGAGTGCAGGTGTAGGTATAGTACTGACGGAGCCACCCGGCCCGTCCACACACGCATGCACGCACGCACACAGCCTGAGGGTGGGTCACGCCCCAGGTATAAATAAACGGGCCTGAGACCGTCTCGTGGTCTTCGGCCCTTACTCAGCAGATAGTGTCAGTGTGTTTTTGGTGCATACGTTTAGGCAGGCCCCACTCTGTGGCCTAGGTCATCCCTGCCCCTTACGGTTACTACACTGGCGACGAGGCGGGTACCTTGCCCACGCCTCGCCCCCGCGGACGCGCTTGTTGTGTCCCGCGGTGTCCTGAGTGCCGCGCTCGCGCTGCCCGTGCTCGAGCCCGCGGCTGTGGCCTGCTTCTTCCCCCACGGGTGTCGTCCTGCCGCCTGGGCCAGTCCGGCCCCATCGGGACAACTGCCTTATCAGCGAACCTGCCTCGGCTCTCAGGTCAGCCCCCCTCGGGGGACCGCGTCCGCTGCTTGCTGCTCTTCGCAGCGCATCCTGCAAGAGGCCCGGCTACGCACCCCCCCCCCGACGGAAAGGCATTGCAGCCCTGTGCCCGGGGAGGAGAAAGCAGCAGCGACCCACCAAGCGTCAGCCGGAGAGATCTATCGGCCCTCGACGCGCGCCCCGCCTCCGCGCACGCATCTCGCGGACGTGCACAACCCGCCCTGCCATTCCTCATGCATCTTGCGGAGGCCCGTTTTTTCGCCTGGTGAAGGAGGTGGTGCTGCTCCAGAGCTCATATCACACTTCCCCAAGGAACTGCAGCCCAGTGGCCCGCTAGCACACGGCTCAAGCACTACCAGCACCCCAGGGCGACGGCAAGAGACCCACCACACCTCCACATCAGCGGCCGGCCAGATGCTATCGACACAGGGTTGCGTCAGCGCATAGCCCACGTGCCGCCACGTGCCAGGGATGAGTGTGCAGGCAGCCGCTGGCAATGATGCACCAGACCCGACCCTGCAGGCTCCGGCTCCACAGCCGGTGGTGCCACAGAATGCGCAGGCCCGGCCCCCGTCGCCTACGTCACGCCCATCCTGCCCGGACACGCCATGGCAGCTCCGCTCCCGCCATTCAGTGAGCTGGCGGACCCGCCCATGGCCGCTGCACCGTGGCGCCTCTGGCTCGGACGGCTGGAACATTACTTTGTGGGGGTACGAGAGACGGACTCAAAGGTTAAACGCTCGCTGCTCATGTGCTACGGAGGTGACGAGCTGTACGAGCTGTTCGAGACCCTGCCGGACAGAGGTGATGAAAACGACTACACGGCCGCAGTCACGGCGCTCAATCGTCATTTCGACCCCCGCGCCAACCCGGATTATGAGTGGTTCAAGTTACGCCAGGCCCGTCAGGTGGAAGGCGAGTCGATCGACGTATACTATGCGAGGCTTTGCAAGTTGGCAACTTCCTGCGAGTTGCCGGACCGGACGCTAGAAATCAGAGCACAACTCATCCAAGGCTGTAGGTCGGTTCAGCTGAGGCGCCTCATTCTACGACAGCCCCGGATAAGCCTGGACGAGATCCTCGTATTGGCCAGGTCACACGAACTCTCAAATGCCCGGGCGGAAGCAATGCAAGCTGCACTCGACAGACCCGCAGCGCCAGCCAAACACGTGTCTGTGAAAGAAGGACATGTCAACGTCATCCGCAGGAGGCCATTTCCAGCTACACAGAAAGGCCCGCAGCTGACAACCTCGCGATCTGCCTGCGGGAACTGCGGGATGGACCACCCTTCGAATGGCAGGTGCTTCGCAAGAGGGAAGACCTGCTCCAACTGCGGAAAACTAAACCATTTCGCAAAAGTGTGCCGCAGCAGTGGCAGTCGACGGGCTGGCCCAAGTGGGAGGAACGTCAGCCAAGGAGTGCGCCAAATCTCGCTCGAAGACCCCGGCCCCTGTGGCGACGCCGCACAGTCAGCATTCAGAGTGGACGAGGACGATGACGATGACGTATTCTTCGTCTCGTTCGTGGGCCGGGAAGGTTCGACGAGACAGCCCCCGCCAATGTGCGAAGTCCAAATTGAAGGATCCCCGGTGCAGGCATTGATCGATACGGGCACGTCCGTGAATGTGATGGACAATTTACAGTATGAGCAGCTGTCCCCTCGACTGCCAATGTCACCGTCAAAGGCAAGAATATACACGTATGACAGCGATGATCCTTTGCCCCTTCGAGGAGTAATTGATGTGACGGTAGCCTGTAATGGCCAAGAAGTGAACACTAAATTTCACGTGACAGGAGGCAAGCAGGGCATGCTCCTCAGCTGCTACACAGCGGAGGACCTCCAGCTGGTGTTCTTCGACAACCAAATACACGAACGACATGCGGACGCCATGTTGAACGAGTTCCCAGCGCTCTTCCAAGGGTTAGGTCGCCTACAATTGAAGCTGTTCAAGTTGCAGATCGACCACACGGTGAAACTGACAGCATTGCGACACAGGAGGGTTCCCTTCCACCCGTGGCTGCAGATAGAAGCCGAGCTGAAGAAGCTGGAAGAACTCGGGGTAATAGAGAAAGTGTCGGGACCCACCCCCTGGGTGTCGCCCTTCGTAGTGGCCCCCAAGCCCAAGCAGCCGGGCGCCATAAGACTCTGTGTTGACATGCGCCTCCCCAACAAAGCAGTCAAGAGGGAGCGACACCTCACGCCAACGATGGACGATATAGTGGAAGATTTGAAGGGAGCCCGCTGGTTCTCCAAGCTGGACCGAAACGCAGGATACCACCAGCTCGAGCTGCACCACGACAGCCGGAACATCACAACCTTCTCGACCCACGTTGGTCTCCGCAGGTACAAACGTCTGAGCTTCGGCGTCTCCTCGGCCGCCGAAATATTCCAGAATGTGATCAGGGAGACGCTGTCAGGACTTCCAGGAGTCATCAATTTGAGTGATGATATTCTAGTCTTCTCTAAGACGCTAGAAGAGCACCATGGATACCTTCGGGCTACCCTTCGGAGGCTAGCTGAGCACGGCCTCACCCTACACCGTGAAAAGTGCTTGTCTACAACGAGTCGTGGAGTTCTTCAGATACGTGTTCTCCCGAGAGGGCCTGAGAGTGGATCCAAAGAAGGCAGACGCCATCCGGGCGGCACCCAAGCCGACATCTGCTACCGAGGTTCGCAGCTTCTTAGGGATGGCCACTTATTGTGGTCACTTCATCCCCAACTTGGCGTCCCTGTCGGAGCCCCTACGCACACTCACCAAGTCGGGCCACCCATGGTCGTGGTCTGGGAAGGAGGACGAAGCATTCCGTGCAGTAAAGGACGGGCTCATAGATGACAAGGTCATGGCGTACTTCAGACCTCACAGACAGACGGAGGTTGTTGTGGATGCCAGCCCGGTAGGGCTAGGGGCAGTCCTGATGCAGAAGACGGAAAGCCAGGAATGGGTAACCACGGCTTACGCCAGCCGAGCACTGACACAGACGGAGATGCGGTATGCAAAGATAGAAAGGGAGGCGCTCGCCATTAAGTGGGCTTGCCAGCATTTTCATTTTGTACCTCTTCGGTCACGAGTTCAAGGTCATCACGGACCACAAGCCGCTAGTGCCGCTGTTTGGGGGCTCTGCCAGGCTTTCACCACCCAGGATCGAAAGGTGGCTGTCCAGCTTCAAACCTACAGATTCGAAGTCATCTTCCGCCCCAAAGCTGACAACCCGGCGGATTTCTTGTTGAGACATCCAGGACAGCCCTCTCTCGCATCAGAGCTCGAAGACGGAGAAGAAGTGGAGGAGTTCGTCAGGGTGCTATCACAGGATGCATGCCCAAAGGCCCTCACGCTGGAAATGATTGGGGCGGCCACGGACCGAGATGAATGCCTCCGCAAGGTAAAGGCCACGCTCGAAAATCGCACCTGGAAGCGTTTCTTGGATGGAGCCAGTGCACTTACGCAAAATGAACAGACTTTTCGGCAACAGATGTGGCGAGCGCAGAGTGAACTCAGCACGGGACCCCATGGGGTGGTATTGCGGGGTGCCACCATTGTCATACCCTCGAGCCTGCAGAAGGAGGTAGTTTGCCTCGCTCACCAAGGACATCAGGGAGTGGCAAAGACGAAGGCTCGTCTGCGTGGCCGGGTGTGGTTCCCGGGCATCAACAATGCGGTAGAGGAAGAAATCCGCAATTGCCACTCGTGTGTCATCACTAGCCAAGAACCAGCACCGCACCCTGTTATCACAGAGGACCCGTGTGACATCCTGTGGTCAAAGATAAGCATTGCTTTTGTCTCTTTTCCAGATGGACGACAAGCCCTGGTGCTGATCGACTCATGCTCCAGATTCCCAGTGGTGGAGGTAGTACCTTCCACCACATTCAGCCACGTGAAACCAGCACTAGACCGGACCTTTGCCATGCTAGGTTATCCAGACGAGATAAGGTCAGACAATGGGCCCCCCTTTCAAGGCAATGACTTCAAGGCACACCTAAGCAGGCGAGGGATCAACCACAGGAAGATCACGCCCCAGTGGCCTCAGGCAAATGGCGAGGTCGAGAGGTTCATGCAGACAATGAACCGGGCCCTACAGATTGGCAGGGAACAGGGGGAAGCGCCTGAAGAATGTCTGGCACAGTTCCTAAGCGCATACCGGCAAACCCCACACTGCACCACCAAGTGTGCGCCGGCGCACGTCATGTTTCGGAGAACACTGCGAGATTGCATACCGACGAGCCCTGCATGACAATCACCAGAGCTAGACCATGAGGCGACTCAAAACCGTAGGAGGCACACCAATGAAAGAGCAAGCAGAGCGCGAACGGCCCAAGTCAGGCCCCTCATGGTCGGAGACCGTGTGGTGTTGAAGACTCGGCACCACAATTGGAAGTACCAAACGACATTCGAACCCGAGGTATGGGAGATCGTGGACATCCACGGCACCATGGTGTCGGCCACCCGCGGCATGAGAGCCGTGACGAGAAATGTATCGTGGTTCAAGCGAGTCTCCAATGAAGGGACCTCGAGCGAGCTGATATCCGAGGACATGGATGGGGGCAATGACGATACGACGCTCCTTGGGATGCCGGCGGACCAACAGGTTAGGGAATCATCGGTGCCCAGACCAACCGCGGAGCCTAGTATCACCCCAGCAAGTTCAGCACGCGGCACAGAGGAACCAGAGGGCGAAGAGCTGGTTGGAGAGCAGCGAAGCAGGAGGTACAATCTCCGACCAAATCCAACCCCCAATCAGAGACTCAAGGACTATGCATGGGGTCTCCGTGTCGCTGGAACATTAAAGTAGCCGGGACTAAAGAACTCTGAGTTTGGAGGGATGTACTGACGGAGCCACCCGGACCGTCCACACACGCACGCACGCACACAGCCTGAGGGCGGATCACGCCCCAGGTATAAATAAACGGGCGCGAGACCGTCTTGTGGTCTTCGGCCCTTACTCAGCAGATGGTGTCAGTGTGTTTTTGGTGCATACGTTTAGGCAGGCCCCACTCTGTGGCCTAGGTCATCCCTGCCCCTTACGGTTACTACAGGTATGGGAATGAGTAAATAGGAAACATGCTCTGCTCATCCAGTAACAAACCTGGTGCCTAACTTTTAGTAAACCTGGAAATGCCAGTGCCATTCTGAAGACGTACTCGGACAAATTAATATGAATTTAATTTGCAGGAAAATACTGCTCCATGCAACCAGACGAAAATCTTTCCAGATGCGAAATAATGCGTCCGGCTTGAGATTGAGATACATGTGAAAGAGCCCCTGATTTTCGCCAGATGATGTCTTTGTGAGAGGACCCTCTCAGGTGCAATCAATTTTCGTATTTTCTGGTTGAACGTAAATTCTGAGTATAAAAGAGATGAAGTCCGTACTAAAAACAAGGCTAGATTTATTTACCGTCCTGTCTCACACTATTAGAAGACAAAGGAGGCTTGGGATGTAGGCTAACGTTGTTTACATTGGAACAAGCAAGCAAAGTTAAACACAATTAGAATACCTACAGGTAAAGGCCATCTAAAAATAAGTTTCATTCCTCTTTGTTGAACTGGGGAGGGGAAGGTTCTTGTTACCCCCTGCGCGGGATGGATTCATTTAAAAATCAAATGGTATTGAACGACAAATTTAAGGCTTTTATGGTTTGATGCGGTTCAAAGAATTGCTGTGTTCTTAATTGATAAAATTGCTTGGGGGTAGAGGGGAGTTGGGATGAGTGCACAAGGATTTGCCTATGTTTTGTGTTATTTACATATCGGACGTCAGGGGCCATATTCATATATCAAAATCAATAAAATCTGTTATAAATAAAGAGTGAAATGTGCTGGCCTCGTCCTTTACGACTCTTTTTGAGATTTTAATCTTCAAGGGTAAGGGAGGATGAAAGGACCCACTGGTATTGGAATCTTTTTCCATGGGGTCAAGCCTAGATCACGGTAGTGAAAGGATTTGTCTATTAAGGCACACTTACAATGTTCCATTGCCTCACTTGGAAGGGTGTGTGGTCCTGTGCACTTCAGGGAATACTTTACCTTTGCACTTACCCCGTATTACAGACATGGGTGCGGAGAGGCACAACAAGCTGCTGGGAGGCACTTTGACTGCCTTGTTACATAGAGGTGGTGCACAGTCAGTGAACCTCGAAGACACCTAGCAGGATGCCAGGGCGGTCAGAGGGGCCCCCTGGCCCCCCACTGCAGGTAGATACTGTGATATACTGCACCTGCCTGTGTGACTATCTAGGATATTTGATAACATGTTTATTGCCTGCGTGGAGATCCAGCCTGCTGAACAATGACTCCGAGTCTAGTTCATACAGCTAAACACTTTTTAATGAGGGTTGCATCTGCTGTCCTTGGTGGGCTGGTCTGAGCCACAAGATAAGTTTGAGAGAAAATGCATGCTTAGATAAGTGCAGGGCATAACTGTTCTATACCGCAACTGTCCAGTAAGGAAGAAAACAACAATAGCCACTGTCAGTTTAAGTAAAAGTATTAAAATGTAATAATACAAACAAGATAAAAATCAAGATAAACTGGTAAAGTGTTCTGTGCTTATAAACGAAGTGAAATTTATTTATTTATTTATTTTTAACATTTATAGAGTGCAAACAAATGCCCGTGGGCGTCTCGGCGCTGTAGATTCCATACCAGATTAAAAAGAAATTACTGATTGAACAGCCATGTTTTTATCAGCTTTCGAAACTGGAGCAGGGATTGACATGACCGAATCTGAAGTGAAAAGCGCAGCAGTTACATTGAGTGGTAAAAGCAAGTCCCATTCAAAATGATTGCAAATCAGAAATAATGAAAACCCTTGCCTAGACACATAAAGGTCAAAGGTGCTGCGTGAATGATCAAGGGATAACCCAAAAAATAATCATCAATGTCGTCCACAAATATTTAATTGTAACAGTGTAAAGCATAAATCAAGCGGATGCCACAAAAATCAAATATCATTTGAAAAACAACCTATAATAAAGGGTTAATTGACACCAGTGAAAATTAAGAGCAACATATCATCTTCTAAATGAATTGTAAACACAATATTCCGACATTTCTCCCTTCAAAATGAATGGTAGAGAGGTAGCCATAGTCTGTCACTTATAATAAAAAACCATAAAACATTCTGGATGCCGCAACGATACACAGATTAGGTTTAATAATCCCCCATCATGCTGGCACTGCTAAAACAAATAACGTGATTTTACCCACATGGTAATATTTTAAGTTTATTGATCTACATCATGAAATTTCCCAGGCTCGGCTATGGGTGATTCCGCCTTTATTTTCTGTGTTATTTACTGTCAAAACTCAACACAAAATTTTTTTTTTAAATGTAAAATGTTCTCAAAAGGTCCAACCTAAAAATTTTCCCAGAGAGAACTCCAGAGAGGCCAGACACTTGTTTGCCCTTAAATTCAATTAGTCATCTGGCATAGCAACTTTGAAAGTGGATAATGGCAGAATCTTCTTAACCCACCATTCTGGAATATTTAGAAAAGGTTTTAGTGGCTTTGCGCACCTATTGGGAAAGTTGTAAAGGGGGACAGGGATCCACTCGGCACAGGTCACATCTGGTTACATTTTACCTCAGGATCTCATCGGTGCAGCTAGCTGGTCATCCCATACATGTCAGCACATTCAACTTGACACACCAGATCCTATCCATATACTCTCCAAGCTAAATCACCCAAGAGGAAAACATTTGAGGCCACATGTACGATGAAACATTTTGAGAGTTCCTAATTGCTACTTTGTGCGGCTCGCAATTCGGAAATTGCAAAATGTGGTGTACGAATGTGTCTCAGACAAATATAGCGATTCACAGTGGGAATATTGATGAGGCAGGTCGCAATTGACACAATTGTATGCCTCATCCAGAGCCTGCAGAAACATAATCATCACATCAACCACATGCTGATGGAACTCCACTGGCTTCCCTTCCTCTGATAGCCGGCACCATCTTAAAAACTGACTGTATCACTTACAAGGCTATCCCAACCTGACCTTCTCCCCTCCTTATGGCTGACAAGCTCATCCTCTCTGGTGCTCACCTGCAGTTTGAACAGCATCAGATCGGAGCCAATGTAATGTAAAACAATAATTAACAGTCCTTTTCCATTCAGGATCTGGTATAAGATCACAGTATCCATCAGAGCAGCCCCACCCTGCTCAAATTCAGGAAGGAATGAATTGAAGATGCACTTAAAAACACATCATGATGAACCTACAGTCCACAATCCTGATATCTCTAATGTCATTTGTAGACTCTATTCTTGCCTTTGACACTGTGCAGCGCTCAACCGCCTTTGGCTAGGTTTGCGCTGTACAGATTATCTACACACATACGTACATACTTCTGGCTGTGAACCAATGTGGAAGAAGAATGTTATACAAATAAAAATACATAAATTAAAAAGAGCAGCATTTTACTATTCAACAAATGCTTTCCATAGCACCTTGTAAATAAAATTAGCCATGCCCTTCTGTCTCTAGACGAGAAAGAGCATCAGGCAGTTAATCATATAAATTGCTACATTGTTCATGTCTCAAAAGCCCAGAGGTTTGCAAGTTATTCTTATGCATATTATTTTGAGAATTGGTTTTCTATTTTTTGCTCCATTGTTTTTCTAAAAGAGAAACACTGGTATAGCGTACAGTTCTACTGCAAGTTATCTCTTATCTCACACATCTGAAAACAAACATATGGTGATTTCAGTTAAGGTGTTCTGCAATGAGAATGGTTCAATGGGTTGAAGGCTTGCCTCTTAACAGGTGCTGTATTGATAGTCACAAGTTGGTTCCTGGCAAGACAGGCTGAGCCTCAGCATACCATCCCTCAGTCGGTTGACATATTACAGACCATACATTGGGTTATCGTAGCATATGTTTCTTGTTGTGGATGAATTGTATGTGAGCAATTACCATCTTTTGCAGATGTTTGCCTTGTTTTGCTGAACCAGTTTTTGTTGGCCATAGGACTCTACACACTGTACTTCTTGCTTACCGGTGGTAAAGTGCTTGTGCTCTCCCTTTCAAACCTGGTAAAATGATCATGCACCAAAAGGGGACCTTTCATTTACTGATAAGTCACTAGTATATGGTACTCCACATTCTTCGGACCTGTGAAATAAATTCTTCCAGGGGGTTACATCACTCATTGCACGACCTACTAAAGTAGCACAGTAAAACATGTTCCCAGGCCTGCCTTCTGCCTAAATGTACAGGTTTTAAAATGTCATTTCAACCTGGCAATACAACCTATTGCCAGGATCTAAATTTTCCTTTTTAATGCTTATAAGTCACCACCAAGGTAGACCCTAATTGCCCACAGGGCTTGTTGAATGGGATTTAAAAAGTAGGGCATGTAAATGTAATGTTTTACAAGCCCTGACAGTCAAAAACCCCAAAGTGTTTTTTTCATGTGGCAAGGATGGACCTCCCTTAGGAAAACAGTGAGTTACACTATAATAACTTATAGCGCTTAATTTCAGTTTAAGAGCAGCTAGAAAATTGATTCAATGACTCATTTATTAGCAATTTTAAATCCAACTTAATGGTCAAGTCCCTTTTTCTATTATTATTTAGCAAATGCCAGTTTTAGAAAGTTGTCATTTTTCTGTCTAAGCTAAAAAAAAAATCCTTTCCGCCACTGCCCAGTGACACCTGATGGCTGATGGTGCTCCTATGGTGAGATGGGGATTGCTCCCAGACAGTGGACAAAGGACTTGGGGGTAGAGAGATGTTTTTTTTCCTTGAGCAAGATGGTCTGAGAAGCTGTGCCCAGCCCTTTCCTGAGCTTCGAAGGATGCAAGCCCTGTCACTGGCAGTTGTAGCTATCTAGGAAGGCCTCTCTTTTGTCTTGCTAGTCAGCTTGGCTCCAAACTAAGTGGAGGGGGAGCTGTGGGCACAGGGAGCTGAGACCAGGGGACGAACGGTTCTGCCATGTTGAATCTAGATAGAGAGGATCACTGTTGGATAGTTAATTGTAAAACACACAGGACTTGGTGCAAAAGTGTTAAGGGTTGGCCCGGGAGTTATTTTACCCCATTGCCTAGGGAATGGCTAGGATTTTCACCACCCACAGGCTCAGAACACTCCTGGACCTACAAAAAAATCAGAAGTGGATCTTCCTTCTGTCTGAAGTACCTAAAGGAAAACTGAACCTACTTTCCTTGAACCCGGGACCCGAAACGTGACTTCAAGGGTGTTATTTGTTATGTTATGTTATGTTAACTCAATTTTTAAGCGCACAGCTGCCCCAGCTAAGGGGTGTCCCGGCGCTGCACCTGGAAAGGAGCACAACACAAACAGAACAACAGAAAGGATCAGAATGAAAATAATTAACAGCTATTAGGGAAAATGTAAGTTTTAACAGCCTTCCTAAATGTCAAAAGATCGTCAAGGGCACGGACATGGGCAGGAAGAGAGTTCCAAAGTTTGGGGGCAAGCACTCTAAAAGAGCGGCCGCCAGACCTACTTCTCAAAAAGCGAGGAACTACGGCTAAATTTTGTCCACAAGATCTCAGCTGACGGTAAGGGATGTAAGGAATAAGATGCTCTAATATCTGAGGAGAAGCAAGTTTCAATATCTTAAAAGAAAGACATAAGGTCTTAAATTCTATCCTCTGGAGCACAGGCATCCAGTGAAGCTTGAGAATAGTACTTTTAGCAGAGCAGAATATGGGAAGACAAACTAGGGCCCTAGCTGCAGCGTTCTGGACGCGCTGCAATCTCGTAGTTTCGGCCTGATTGACTCCAAGCAGCAACAAGCTCCTTTTTGAGGTACAGGGAAACAACAAGCTTCCAGAGGCCTTTTCCTGAGACTGTCCATCTGACCAGTACCAACTGGTTTTTCCCTGGACCATGCTGCTGGCCTTTATTGGAGTGAGTCCAAGCCCCCAAGCGGTGCTCTCCACATCCTGGACACTTGGCAGGTGTTAGAGTGTAATTTTCCTGTCTCCAAACTTCAAGAAGTGGGATTTAGAAACATTTTGACAGCTTTCTGCCTGAAGAATTGTAGGAGACCAGGATAGGTATCAAAGCTGCAGCGACCAATGTGGAATTGCCAGTCGGCTTCAGCTTGCTTGTTTGCTGAAGGGGATCTGACTTCCGGAAAAGTTTCTAAGTTGAACATAGAGGGATTCATTGGGACAGACGCCGAGCAGCAACCCATTGATTTAAAGTTCCTTCCTGGGCATAGACTTCGCTCGCTCAGAGTTTTACTGCCTTCACTGACAAAAGCAGTGGGACATTGATGTTCTGCAACCTCCTGTAATTGCACCTTGCTTTAGATCCAGGTTGCAGTTTGCCCAACCAATAACCCATCAAAAAACATTTTTTCTCCATAAATATTTCTTAGTCAGAAGGCATAGTTTCCGCCTGGACAAACCTGGGCCCAGTATCCAACCTGTGCTATATCACAGTCGGCCTTACCTTTTGACTTTGACCTGGTCTGGAGCAACAAGATAATTGCTATCTGTGCTTTGTGCTTTTTGGGTCTATTTTTTATTCAAACTTAAAAAAGTCATATCTCCAGTTCTACTAATTCTATTTTTGTTGTCATGGTGGCATTTTTTATTAGAATTTATTTTTCTAAATTGGTTTGGGATTTTTCTTATATTGTGTTTTCAATTTACTACTGTTTGAGTGCGCATACACATTGCCTCTAAGTTAAGACTGACTTATTTATGCTAAGCTGCCAGGGGTTTAAACACAGGTTAACTTGGTGGCTTTTGTGGTTCCCTCTGACAGAGATTGTGAATATTGTTTGAGGTGGTTTCTCACCCCTCTCAATTAATACACCGATTCTTACAGTGCGACATAGATAAAATGTTAGAATGATTTAATACTTTATTTTCGGTGAAACGTTATTATCCTTCACCTATCCCAAAAATAGCATTCTAGTCGTTTTGCATAAGGTGTAGGCAAATGCTTATCTCAATCTGTTAAGAGGTTATGTGGCAATGATTGTAGTCAAGCACTATATTCCCCCTCCAGGCTTTTCAGTTTACTATACTTGAGCTGATGCTGTAGTCACACACCTCAGAAATTCACAGAAGGGGTGCCAGCTTACAAGCACCTGCAAAATGTTACCTTTCACATCAGACTCACTTTTGTCCTCAGAAACCAAGAAATCAGCTGTAAATTTTGGATGTGAATATTTTGGTTCATAATCTCGTAACCTACATATTTTTACAGTTTGTAAGTCTACATAAAGTGCTTTGGATACAAGCAGTATGGGCCCGAGTCACACAAAAAAATGGAATGCAAAGAGTTAAGATTTAGGTTTGCATTCACCATAGATTTCTATTTGTTTTGAAATTTAAAAAAGCATACATGACGGACCATGTTTTATACTTCCTGTAACAGAAACAGATGTTATTTAGCTGGAAAGATTTATTATTCCCATTTTTACCTTGGTGCCAAAGAGGTGCAGCTATGGCTGTAATGTATTACTTATGTAGAGGCATTCTAAATTGATAATGCTTTTTTACTTTACTGCTGGCAACCCTGCCCAAATCACTGATGTGATCACTGTCAATAATCTTGGATGAGGTGGTCACTATTACATCACTAACTTTAGTAGCTTGGGATACATTTTCATTGGACATAAGTAGCTCTTGTTACAGAAAAGGTTGCAGACCTCTGTTCTATCCCATCACCTCTTTTATTCAACCTCTTGATCTAGCCTCTTGGACTTATTCTTCACACCACATGATAAACAATCAATCAGTATGCCTATAAAACTCAAATATGCCTCAAAGTGTCAAACTCATCTGATATCACAACACTAAAACTTTTCAAAGAAAACATTGCAAAATGAATGAGCTCATCATCTCTTAAACTCAACCCCTCTCAAACTGAATTTCTCATTGAACAATGGCAAAGCACACCTCCCCAAGTTCATCACTGGCTAAACAGTCTTAATGGCCTAGGTTTCAAATCAAAACTAGTTCCTAAAGCTAAATGTTTAGGATTCACTATCGACCATAATATATCCAGGCCAAAACCACTCTCTGATCTAATCAAAATGCTTCACTCCAACTGTACCTTCTTAAGAAACTCAAACCCTCCATTCTTCCTTAACACTTCTGGACTGCAGTTCAAGCCTTGGTCCGTCGCACCTTGATAGTGCTAAACCTTAATCACAGGCCTCTCCAGGCCTAATCATGCCCCCTATGAGCCATCCTATTCATGGACGCCCGTCTGGTCAAGGATGTAAAGAAATTTCATTACAAGACCGGAGGCTACCATTATGCATATAACTTTTAATGCAGACTCCAAACAGCCGCATATGTCACAAAGCAATAGTTCCAAATAGAACATTCTTACAAAACAATTCCAGTAAGCACTAGGCAATCAGCCTCTTTTAAATGCGGCTCCAAGCAGATAAGTCATGTTTTTCTCTTACTCTCTAATCTGACATTGCTAGTCATTTTAATTGTTGTTTATTTATTGTTATTCATAACATGTATTTAATGTTATCCTAATACTGTTACATTTCTGCCAATATCAATTGATAATTGTGATGTTTTTATTTAATTTTCTTACTTTTTTCACGTGGGACGTTCTGTTCCCTTCCCATCTCTAACTCGATTGATCGCCCGTCCTCTAATTTATGGAGGTCGGCTTGTTTTCATTATTTTACACAATGATCGTAATCGCGCACTTTCATTTTCTGTTTGCTTGGACTGTTTTATAATCGCGCTCTCACTTTGCGCGATAGATTTATATCGATTCCTTTTGAATTTTAGAACTTCCGCTTCTACGTATATTTCATCGCTTGATGTCCCTCATTAAATCTCTCGCCTCAGCTCTGCCCGTGGCTTTTTTGTTTAAAACTGAGGAAAGACCCTTACCAACACACGCGCTACGTGTTATCGTTGCCTAGTCACTTTCCTCAGTCTCCATGCTCACAATGAGCGTCTCTGGGCAACCGGCTGATCGCGCTCGGGGAAACTGTCAGTTTTCCGACGCGATCAGCTGATTTTGACGGAGATATCATTTCTGCTTTACTTTCTTTGGATTTAAATCCAATGTAACCTATTTTCGTTTACAATCCTAAAACGACCCACAACCCCAACCCATCTACCCTACACTAAAAAAAAAAAAAAGGGGAATTATATTTCAAATGATTTGTACTTATATTATATTAAAAAAAAAGGAAGACAAGAGAAAGAACTATTGACTTACTTATTTATTTATTATTATACCTCTCTATTTTCCATCTTTATCATGTCTGACTCAGATTCAGACCAAGATAATCTTTCTCTCCCCAACATTGACAATGAGGCATTTAAATCTCTAATCCATAAAAAAATGAGGTCTTGTATGTTTTCTACACTTTCTAAAGTCATGGCATCTAAGAGATCCTTTTCTCCTGAAGAGGAGGATGAATTTCAATATGAATTTGATAATGATAATGACCTCACTGAAATAAAGGGTAAAAAAGTAAAAAAACAAAAAATATTGATTCTACCCCTAAGAGCACTATTTCAGGTCCTAGTACCTCAAATCTTACTGCAGGTAATCTTACCTCAGACGATTCGGGTGTCCCTAGCGGCACAACATTTAAGGGTGTCCCTCGCGGCACAAATTATAAAGGTGTCCTCTGCGGCACAACCTATCCAAGTGCTCAGAGTAATGAATTCATCCGCCATGATGATGATTTTAATAACTATGACCATGATGATACTGCCTCAGAATTCCCTGACGAATACGTCCTTGACTTGGATGATGATAATCAAGATTTTGAATCCTTTGACAATAATTTACCTTCTTCCTCAAAGGATAGCGTTCTACATCTTAGAAGCTCTAATTGGGTTCCTATGGATCATGTTAGTAAATTTATTACCAAATGGATTAGAAATCCCCTGGAGAGGGACACTCATAATCTTTTACGAGCAGAGTGTTCTAGACTTTCTATCGAAGGTAAAGTCTGTCAAAAACCTAATCTTGATCCCGAACTGATAAAATATATTTTTAAGCTCGGTAGGGATCCCAGGAAAGGTATGGAGAGATCCCTTAAAATCTGTCAAGACCGACTTCTTGATATTTTAGGTCCCCACACTAAAATTATTGATGCCGCTGAAAATAGTCATATCAACGGTTCTACCTTGAACACTGATCTTATCCGTGGCTGGAGTCAAAGGGCACTAGTACTCTTAGGAAACGCAAATGCCAGCCTCAACTCTGAAAGAAGAAGAGTTGTTCTCACTAAGATTAGCCCAAAGTTGAGTGACTTAGCTGTTAAAGAACCTTCACTCAATCCTAAAGGCCTACATTTTGGCGAATACCTAATCAAGACATTAGGTAAATATGTGTCCACCTTTACAGCCCTGGATAAAGCACATCAAAACATGAAAAAGGTTTTCAACATCAACGACAATAACCTTTTTGGGAGGGCCGGAAGAAGGGGCCCTATGGCAGATCCAGAGGTTATAATGCAAGAGGCGGCTACCAGTCCTCCTACCAACCTCAATGTTACCCTTCAAGAGGAAGAGGCTTCCGTTCGAGAGGTTCGAGACCTAGAGGAGGATCTAACAACGCAAACCCACAAAGTAAGTGCTTTGATTCCTTTTTCCCCTCCCACAAAAGTGGGAGGCAGACTAAAATTCTTTCTCGAGAATTGGAAACTAATCACTCAAGATCCTTGGGTTCTGAACACTGTTACTGGTTTTACAATAGATTTCATAGATACTCCGATTCAGTTTTCTTTCCCAGGAGTAATGTCTCTCTCTCCAGATCAAGAGAAGATTATATAAGAGGAGATCTCTTCAATGCTCCAGAAAGGCGCAATCATAGAAGTCCCTATGGAATTTCTGAGGTTTGTAACTACTCTTTTTCTTGTAGAAAAAAAAGGCAAAGGTTGGAGACCTGTCATAAATCTCAGGGAACTCAACAAATACCTTGTTTACAGAAATTTCAAGATGGAAGGTATCCAACTGTTGACAGATCTTTTATTAGAAGGAGACTGGTTGGTCAAACTAGATCTCAAGGACGCTTATTTTACCATCCCTATGGCCAAGGAAGATCAACCTTTCCTTCAATTTATTTGGAAGAATCAACTTTATCAATTCCAAGCCCTCCCTTTTGGCCTGTCATCAGCCCCCTGGTGTTTCACCAAAATAATGAGAGCAGTCGCTTCATCTCTGAGAGAAAAGGGTATTCGTATGATTATATATCTAGACAATATCCTTATTATGTCTCATGATTATACTCAAATTCTTCAGGATCTCAAATCTGTTACGGATCTTTTAGAAAACCTAGGGTTCATTGTAAACAAAGAAAAGTCAATACTGTCCCCCTTAAAATTCATGGAATTCCTAGGTTTCACTGTAGACACCACCAATTGCCTTCTCCTTCTTCCTCAAAGAAGATTTCCAAAATCAAAAAAGAGATAAGACATGTCCTCAAACATCAAAATCTTTCATTAAGGGAACTAGCCAGACTTTTGGGTCTTCTCTCATCCTCCATTCAAGCTATATTTCCAGGCCCTCTAAATTATCGAGCCCTTCAAAGGATAAAAGGAAAAGCTTCAAGATCTGGTCTTTGGTACAGAGACCGTGTTTTCCTGAACCAAGAATCCGATGCGAGCCTTCATGGCTGGGGTGCCTGTCTCTTAGATCAAAATACTGGTGGAGTCTGGTCTCAAGAGGAGTCTTCTCACCATATAAACTATCTAGAACTGACTGCAGGCCTTTATGCTCTAATGAGCTTCAAATACTCTCTTCAAGGCAGATCAGTTATTCTAAAAATGGACAATATGTCCGCTGTTGCCTACATAAACCCCCTGGGTGGAACAAAGTCGGAGGACTTGTCAAATTTAGCCAAAAACTTTGGATCTTTTGTCTGGAACACAAAATATCTCTAAGAGCAGAATACCTTCCAAGGGAATCCAACCTTTCTGCAGATTGGAATTCGAGATTCCTCTTAGATCATTCCGATTGGAAACTCAACACCTTAGTGTTCAGATCCCTCAACTACTTATGGGGCCCCTTTCAAATAGATCTTTTTGCGAGCAGTTTAACTTTTCAACTAGATCTTTATTACAACTGGATGCCCGACCCGAGTGCTCTAGCAGTGAATGCTTTTCTAATCCTTTCTCTCACCAATGACCCCAGCACCGCCAAAACTAACCTACACGAAGGAATGAAAGAGGTTGCCGAATGGATGAAACAAAGCCGTCTGAAACTGAACTCAGACAAAACAGAAGTCCTCATCTTAGGTACATCCCCCTCTGCATGGGACGACTCTTGGTGGCCGGAAGCCCTTGGTAAAGCACCCATCCCGACAGACCACGCACGGAACCTAGGCGTGATCCTGGATTCCTCACTTTCAATGAACAGACAAGTCAGCGCCGTATCCTCATCCTGCTTCAACATTCTCCGCATGCTCAGGAAAACATTTCGCTGGATCCCCACCGAAACAAGGAAAACAGTCACCCATGCTCTAGTCACGAGCCGACTGGACTACGGAAACACCCTCTACGCAGGTACTACCGCTAAACTCCAGAAGAAACTCCAACGAATCCAAAACGCCTCAGCCAGGATCATATTAGACATCCCGCGCAACGAACACATCTCTGGTCACCTGAAAGACCTCCACTGGCTACCCGTCAATAAGAGAATCACTTTCCGACTGCTAACCCACGCACACAAATCACTCTACGACATCGGACCAGAATGCCTCAACTCACGACTGTCCTTCTACACCCCCTCCCGCCAACTACGTTCTTCCAGCCAAGCCCTCGCCACTGTACCTCGCATCAACAAGACCACCATGGGAGGCAGATCCTTCTCATACCTGGCTGCTAAAACATGGAACTCACTCCCCGCTTACCTTCGCCTCACCCAGAACCACCTAGCATTCAGAAAGCTACTTAAAACGTGGATATTTGACAAGTAATCCTCCTCCCCTTTCTAAGCGCCTTGAGACCCTCTGGGTAGGTTGTGCGCTATATAAATTCTCTGACTTGACTTGACTTGACTTTTCTTCAATCATGGGTGGGAGTCAACGCTTATGCCTTCCCTCCCTTTGCCATGATCCAGAGGGTCCTCCAGAAAGTGAGACATCAACATGCCTCCATTGTCCTGATAACTCCTTTTTGGCCTTCCCAAGCCTGGTTCCCAACTACCCTAGAGATGTCTTACGATCTTCCTTTCCTAATTCCTTCTCTCAACAACCTTCTCACCGACATAGACGGTCAAATTCACCCTCTTGTTCAAATAGGGAAGTTGAACCTTCTTGCTTGGAGAGTGTCAGGAGATCCAATGATCTCGCAAGGCTTTCGTCAACAGCTTCAACTCTCCTCGGAGACTCTTGGGCCCCGGGTACACACTACAGGTATACCAACATTTGGAAAGTTTGGTTACGTTGGTGCTTGGAAAGGGACTTGGATCCCGTGGAAGCATCTATCGTTGATATAGTCAATTTTCTCGGAGAACAATTTGACAGAGGTCTTGCTATAGATCGGTTATTTCTGCTGGTCATTCCTTGGTCAACAGTAAGACGGTAGGTAAAAATCCTATTATTTGTAGAATCCTTAAGAGTATCAGACTTAGAAGACCTCCAAAACCTAGATATCAATCTTTGTGGGATATTACATTAATTCTTGACCTTTTCTGTAGTTGGCCAGATAACTCACATTTGAACAGAAAGAACCTTTCTATCAAATTAGCTACCCTTCTTTGTTTAATTTCATGTCGTAGAGTTTCTGATGTTAGAGCTCTAGATATTTCTTATAGGTCTTATGATATGTTTGGAGTTAAATTTGAACTCCACAGAAGGACTAAAACTATGTCTGATTCTATTGTCTATCCTCATTTTGATATTTGTAAAAAAATTTGTGTTGTGGATTGTATGAAACAATATGATTTGAGAATGCATGCTCTTCGCCCTTGTGGTGTTAATCAGTTGCTTATATCCTTTGTTAAACCTCATAAGGGTATCTCCTCTGCCTCTATTGCAAGATGGGTCAAAATTGTTATGAATTTTGCTGGTGTTGATCTAAATATCTTCAAACCACATTCTATCAGAGATGCTATGGCCAGTAAGTCCTTTTGGTCAGGAGGTAAGTTGGATGATATTCTTAAAGCTGCTGATTGGTCGAATTCTAGAACTTTTGCTCATCATTATTGTAAACCAATCACTCATATGTCTGATGTTGTCTTACATGGCAACCAACATGCATAATGGTAGCCTCCGGTCTTGTAATGAAATTGCGATTCTCCTATTAACATGACTAGAAAATCTGGGGGCATATTACCAAGCAATAGCGATAATTATTGCTATTGCTTGGTTAGAGACAAAAATTTACCGCTGAGCTGCGGCGATTTTTACCGCAAATAAACCTTGGTATTACCAAGGTTTATCGCAAATGCGATAAAAATCGCCGCAATGCATGAATATCGTTGAAAAGTCAGCGATATTCATGCATTACCGAGCTAATGCTCTTAGCCATGTTATCCACCTCCCATTGGATAACATGGCTAAGAACTGCTCAGGGCAGGTGTTCGCTTTTGGAGATATTCGCGCTTAGCGCGAATATCTCCAAAAGTTGGTAATAGGAGATAGCGATGTTAGCGACTGTTTTCAGTCGCTAACATCTTGGCACGCCCACTTCGCATGTCATTAGTGATAAATATCACTGACATGCAAAGTGGGGCACAAGATGGTCGTTATCTCCTACTAGCTATCGCTAACTGGTGTTAGCGACAGCTAGGTAATAGGGAGATAATTTTATCTCCGCTTTCTTGGCTTTTAAAGCCAAAAAAGCGGAGATAAACCCCCTTGATAATATGACCCCTGGATTTCATTAAAGACACGGAGGCTAACATTATCCCTCCCACCCTTCCCTGGGTGGTTGATGGTTGATCTTTTGCTTACTGTTTATTTCTTGTAATATGTTTATAAATGCAATGGTGAACTTGCTATGACAATTAACATATTTTAATAAATTAAATGTTTTATTTGAATTCTTAATTTTCCTTGTCAGGATTAATCTTTATTCATATTTCTGGATTTATTTACACTTCTTTTCTTTTCAGATAACCTCTCGTGAACTCATGTTCCTGATTCTTTCTCTACGGATCTTGAAGATTTCGTTTGTCCTTCATCTATCTTGATTTTGTGAACTCTCATCGTTGAAGTTTTTATTGAGATATTTCCTTTCTCTCCTTTACTCCTTATTTAAAAGAGGCTGATTGCCTAGTGCTTACTGGAATTGTTTTGTTAAGAATGTTCTATTTGGAACTATTGCTTTGTGACATATGCGGCTGTTTGGAGTCTGCATTAAAAGTTATATGCATAATGTTAGCCTCCGTGTCTTTAATGAAATCCAGATTCTCTAGTCATGTTAATAGGAGAATCGCAATTTCACATCACTACCTTCCTGAAAGACCTCCACTAACTTCCCATGGATGATAGAATGAAGTTTGAAATTACTTACATCGAACATAAGGTATATAGATAGCTACGACCACCCACAGATCTGAAAGACAAACCCAAGATCTCCGGATCACTTACTGATCACTCACTCACTCACACAATCACACATCCACTTAGACACCCACACAACCACTCACACCCATGCAGCCACTCACACACCGACTAACAAACCCATTCATCCACTCACGTGCCCATTCACTTGCCCACTCACATTCCCACTCACACACCCACTTACACACTCACACATACACTCAAATACCCACTCACACACCCACAAAACCACCAACACATCGACACAGCCACTCACACAACCACACACAGGCAGTGATACACTTAGAGAAATTGCAATAGCCTGTGTTTGTATCAAATATGTTGTTGTTTTAGTATTGAATGTGTGCAATATAAGCAGCAGACTCCCTATCTGTTCAAGGATTCACAACGGGTCCGTGGATACATAAAATGAATTTAGTAAACCAGAAAGACATGGTGCATTGCATTTATTGAAATACTTTATAAGTTACCTTACCTTAATTATTTAAGTTTTAGTTTTGAATTTATAACAAGAATGAATGTTTGAATGAAATGTGTTTATAAACTTGTGAAAAATATATATTAGTAAATTGTACTTCTGGGTCAAATCGAAGATCAATTTATATTAAAAAAGTGTAAAATTCACACAAAAATAAAAGTTACAGGGATGCCAAAGTTTCTTTAGTGAATTTCTTCGATTTTTTAACTAGCAGTCGAATTTGCAGATTGATGGAGAAAAGAAGCTTTGCCTCTGACCACCTCTCAGGAATCCCACTGTGTGGGGCTTGCTGGAGGTAACAGGGGGGCTAGTTGGCGCCTAAGGACCCTCAACAGCAAAGGGGACTTCATACCCGAACCTAGAGCGTGCCTGGAGGCGTGTTTGCAGAGTAGTGCAGAGAGGGGGCAGGGCATCCAGCGAGTAGCAGTAACATCTCAATTAAGGAGCAAGAGTTGAGTGGATGGTGTAAGAGACAAAAGAGCATTTTCACTAAGAATAACTTACAGAATTTCATACGTACCTAGAAAACTATAGCACAGCGTGCTAATAGCTGGAAATGCTAACCCTCCGGCCAAGAGGGAAAGCTGAGACTATCATCATAAGGTATGAGGAGCAAAGTTAAGGAGTCAGCTTACTGACTGCATCAGCCAAGTACCTCGCAAAGGAACAGCTCACACAAAGGCCTCAGATAGATCTAACACCAACACCCTCTTCTCTCTCTGCCACCCAGCGGAATCTATCCCTAATAATTATACCCTAATGCTTATCAATTCTGGCTTATTCTCGTAACAAATGCATTTTTGAAACATTTAGCAGAACAGTTTATCACAAGAGCATGCTTTTCCTGCGACCGTAGGAAGCATCGTAGACACACTGGACACGTAGCAGCCATCCGAGAATACAGAACACAATAGACATCACCATCACCATTCCCAGGATGCTTGTTCCCATGAGGCACAGGTTCAGACTAATTTGCAGATGGCGATGGATTCAACCCAGATCAGTTGACTGGGGGTGAGTGTTTGATTTGCATAAAGGTTCCGTCCATCATCCCGTTTTGTATCGCTTTGTTTGCCCTAAGTTGGCAGGGTATGCTCAGACTGGATTCAAGATAGCCTGGTTGATGAGGATTATGAATCCGAAACCGGTCCCAGGATGCTTGTTTCCGGTCCAGGGAAGACATGGCTTGGCAGTTCGGACTGGACTGTTCCCATGAGGCACAGGGTCACTCGGATTTGCATAAGGCCATGTCTGAACTGGGGTGGCTGAGTGAGCTAAAGAATGGTGAGGGATCAAACCCAGATCAGTTGACTGGGGGTGAGTGTTTGATTTGCTCAAACGCTCCGTCCATCATCCCCTTTTGTATCGCTTCAATCATACTTAGGCCCATAGACATTGACCATCAGCCAATTGATTCCCTTGCCTGTGCATCTGGAAATAACGTATCTGCCAGATGCGGCAGTTTCAAGCTCTCGTAGTTTGATACCTGATTTGGGATTAACCCATGGAAGAACTCCCCTGGCATGTGAGGTGAAACCAGCAGAGTGAATATGACCATGTAAACGTTATGCTTCAGCATATTACTACCTTCAGGTAGGTGGGACTCCTGTATCAATGCAATATCGATCTCATGTACCACAAAATATGCTACCTTGCATAGCCTTCTATGATCATTCAAGCCCGTAATATTCCAAGTAAATAATCAAATTTTAGAACATCTACCTTCCAACTAAGATCAGTACAGTAGTCACAACAGGGGCAATCACATATGAAAAGTTACACAGACTACTCCCCAAAAACATTCTTAACTGTAGAGCATCGTTTGCACACTACATGTATCTGGCACTGTACCAAACTAGAAGAAACCCCCCCCCCCCCCCCACCCATGCCATGCCGCTCCCAAATGGGCATGATCGATTTCAACTCACCATCCTAGGCACGCAAAACAATTCCATATCAATTTGAAAAGTACATGAAACACTTATTTCCGATTTCAAATTAGGTAGTGGGTAACACTCAGGGGTGGATGTTACCGGCATAACCTCTAAAGGCAACTGAGAAACTTTGAAGTTGAAACTTAGCCATCAAAGTCTAATATGCATTTTCCACCTAACTTCGACAGAAGAGTCCCCCTCGGCCGGCCCTCACAGTGGCATGTGGAACGTTGTGACCATAGTCCAGCTCCGTATGTATGTATGTGCATTTATATAGCGCACTACTTACCCGGAGGGTCCCAAGGCGCTTCGACCGCTGCGAAACCCTTCCTGGCTTCCCTGAGAGATGGTCCCTTAATGGGTATCTCCAGGGTGAGACCAGGCATCCCCGGCGGTCTGGTGGGGCCGTTAGTGAAGATGAGGCAAGCTAATGCCCAGAGTTGCCGAGTGTGATCGCTGATCAGAGTGGGCACCGAGGCGAGAGAATTATCGAGTCCGCTGACCCTGGTTTACTGCACCATAACATCAAGCTTATACAGAGTCTCGTTAAATGTCTCAATGTACCAAAAATGGTACAGTCAATGGACATTGCCAGTCTCTCAAAAATAGGACCCGATCGCTGAGCAAGCCCCAGGGTACCTTTTAGACCTCCAGATCAGAGGTTTAACAGTAATGTACCTTTTACTATCATTTACAAACTGTTCATCTCACCCAACCAGGATGTCTACTCTTCCAGGTCACCTCTTGTCGCCTCTGACTGTTCCCGGATCGAGTTCCCTCATCCTTCCGATTTTTTACAGTCTTTGAAAGCCTTTTGTAGTCAACTAGGGTTGAAAAATATTTTCAATGTACCATTCATCAGGACCCTAATTCTGGCTGGATAGAGCTTTGCGTAATCAAGCCCAAAATCTCTCAGCTTCTGCTTCAGTGGGGCGAACTGTCTCCTGGCTTCCTGAACTTTAATGGTGAAATCAGGGAAAAGAGAAGTGTGAAGAATCTTCGTACTGCAAGTCTTTCAACTCTCCAGGCTGCTTCAGTGCAGCACGCCTGTCTATAATTCATTAGCTTCGTAATTACTGGGTGAGGTGGAGCACTCAGTGGTTGTCTGGGATCCAAGGATCAATGAGCACGCTCCACGATGAACATGTCCGAGTACGTATATCGGTCCAGCAACATGACCAGCAGCTTTTCTATAAAGACCTCCATATTCCCCATCGGCGTGGTCTCAGGCAGTCCAATAATTCAAATATTGCTGCGTCTAGTGCTTGCTTGTAAATCTTCAGCTTTTCTTGTAGGTTCTTAAGTAGCTTGCCCATCTGTTTCTGCGTGTTATCAGTTTCCATTTGAGCTTCTTTGACGTCTGAAACTCTCCTTTCTGTCATATTTATAGGTTCCTCTTGCTTGTCTATCCGCTCCGGCATTCTGTCCACCCTAGAGGCCAAAGAGTCAATCTTAGCATCAATGGTGGACATGACTCTTTTGTATTGCTGACAATATCTGTTGCAGGTCTCCCACCAATTCCTCCGAGATAGTCTGCTGGCCTGTTCCTGCCTGGTCTGCCTACTCCTCCTTCCTATGGCGTGACTTGCACTGCAGCTTCTGCTGTGTTTTATTATATTTGCCCATGTTTGTGGGGGAGCAAGCCCGGTACTTGCAAACCACACTCTGCCTCCAATTTGGCAATGAAGAAACTCTCCCCGGCCGGCTCAGATAGATCCAGGTAGGCAACGGCGAGGCAGTCCCAGGTGCGTGAGGCGAACCCAGCCCCCCTCTGTGCGCTGCGGGATATGTGCTCTAGCAATGGGGGTTGGAGGTAGGTACTGGTATGACCTGCTGACCTCTAAGCATCTTTTTCACAAGCAACAGCTTAATCCCCTCTACACTGGGCGCAGCACCAGTCTCTGCACTCCCAAGCTCAATACGGTCTGCCAGGTATTTAATTTAGGGACTGCTTTGGTCAGCGCGGGTCTCCTCACCTGACCTGTTCTTGGATGTCTTATGTCAGTTGCATCAGGACCCGGAGAGGTCAGCCTTGACTGTAGGTCTATCCCTCTATCCTCTGGAGGCCCGCAGCTCCTTACGACTTCCAGGGCTTGCGCTTGCACTATCAGCTGTGATGCGGCAGCTCACTTCTTGCCTGCTGTTCTTGCCACAGGCAATGAAGGGCGGAGGCACCACCAGCCGATGGCAGACATCTGCTTCAGCCACATTTATTTATGGCCTATGTCTTTTCCACCGCACAGGCCTGGATTGCAGCGTCACTTCGAGCAGCCTAACTGCCAGGCCTCCCCATGCAACCAGCCCATTGTGCTTGATAGAGAGCTCGCACTTTCTATCTGCAGCGGCAGCGATTACTCGGACACTAGTGTCCATGATTGCAAGGATAATTGTCTGATATTCCTGATGGCTTACGTAGCACTCTTACTCCATGGCCATCTTTGTGCCAGGCAAGCCCCCCCCCATATTTAAACATTTCTAAGTACCTTTACGTACATCTCTTCATCATTATAATAATGAATAAAGACAGACTCAGTTTCTCTGTTTGCTTTTATCTATTTTCTTTGAAATCATATAGAATGGTCAAACAAAGACATAGGGGCTTATAATGATTGCGGAGTTCCCGCATCCTCCGGGCCGGCGGAAGCTACTGCCGGCCCGGAGGATCGGGAAAACCGGATGGCTGGTGGGTCTGGTATTCTGTCCGCAGCTTTTCCACCGCAGTCGCCTTCCGACCGTGGCGGAAAAGCACTAACATGTCTGACGGTGTCTATCAGACACCGCCAGGCATTTTAGGATGTCTGCACTTCTATGCTTTTCCACTGCGGCTTTTCCGCCGTGGAAAAGCATACGGACCTTCACTTCGGGGGCCCGTTGCGGGCCCCATGGGTGAAGTAGTGGTGGGGGGTGCACATGGGGGGTACCGCGCGGTGCCTGCCGCTTTGTGCACGCAAATGCCGTGCATGCATTTTTAACATTGCGGCGGGTGCAGATTGAAGCTGCACCCGCCGCAATGTTAAAGATAGAGGATGTGACCGCCACCCTGGCGGTCACATCCTAATCTGCACAGAGGGAACGCCGCAGCCCATGCGGACGTTCCCTCCTACTCTGGGGTCGCGGACGGACTCAAGTCCGTCCGCAATCCTAATGACCCCCATAGTGTTGAATGTGAATATCCACACAAGAATACAATTCAGGTAATCACAGTAACATCTCAATTAAGGAGCACGAGTTTAGTGGATGGTGTAAGAGACAAAGAACATTTTCACTAAGAATAATGCAATTACAGAATTTCATACGAACCTAGAAAACTATAGCACAGCATGCTAATAGTTGGAAATGCTAACATCCCGGCCATGAGTGAAAGCTAGGGCTATCCTCATAAGGTATGAGTAACAAAGTTAAGGAGTCAGCTTACAGACTTCATCAGCCAAGTGCTTTTCAAAGGAACAGCTCACACGAACGCCTCAGATACATCTAACACCAACACCCTCTTCTCTCTCTGCCTCTCTGCCCACCCGGCGGAATCTATCACTAAAAATTATACCCTAATGTTTATCAATTCTGGATTATTCTTATAACAAAGTCCAGGAAAATCATCCTCTGATTGGTCCAGAGGCACAGAGTGTTAAGTCACACCACTTCCGTTGCTCTTCCCTTTCAAACGTCCATTGTTTTAGTTTTATGCTGTCATCATCATCCTTCAGCAGGGAAAATTAAATCTTCTCCTTTCTAGACACGCGTATATTCAGGTGCATTTTTGAAACATTTAGCAGCACAGTTAACCACAAGCGCACGCTTTTCCTGTGACCGTAGGAAACATCGTAGATACACTGGACTCGTAGCGCCATCCAAGAATAAAGAAAACAATAGAGAGCTCTGAAGAATAAAACTTAATTTCTGAATTTCTACATTCTAAAGCAAAATTAACCCTAGCACCAATGCTGGGGGCTTCTTGTAAAACGTGCAGTTTCTCTCGGAGAAATAAAAAGGTTTTATTATTTGTTTGAAAACAAAAAGCTCCCTTTCATAATTTAATTTCAATCTTTCATTAGTATAATAAATCATAATCATTTTAAACTATTATTCTGAAATTAATATTTGCTTAGTTATGTCGATAAACAATACACATTTTTTTCATATTTTTACTCATGGTACAGAAATTGTTTGAGGCCTACTTAAACACAGTGTCTTTTACCGCACCTTTCTTATTTCTTTTTCTCGCCTACATGTTAATTATTTTTGATTAATTTCAAACTTTGTTAATAACTTCACACTGTGGAAGGTTTCATCCGAGTAGTTTTTATTTATGCAAATCCAGGCTCCTTCACTACCATGACTGATAACTTGTCCAATTTCTCATTTAACACTTTGGCCATTCTGCCCATACATTTTCGTAGGCTTGGAATCTCACTTCTAAATAGATGTAATTGTGCAGGTATCTCCACACCGTCCTCGTTGTTAGTGGCTTTAGGAAGCTCAGTCCCTGTATGGTCAAACTCCCTATTTTTTTCTGAGGGGTCTGTAAGGTCAACAGATTCCAAAACTGTGTATTGGTTTGAACACTCAACATTAACCATAGAGGTGGTAATATTATGCATTTGCTCCGGATGCAAAGCCTGAAGGGGTGCTGCTGTGGCGGAATCTAGGAAATTCCCCACAAGGGAAGTACACGTATGTTTATCCTTTACGCTAACCCCAATACCACACCTGATTTTGATTTACTAAGATACAGCAAATTCCCTTCTGCAGAGTCCCCTTTCTCCCCTTCTTAGATTGTGTTCCTAAGTCTCTTGTGGCAAGAAGGCCCTCAGCTTCTTCTACCAAGTTATTTAAATCTCTCAGAGTGCAGTTTTCTGCAGAGTGCGTGGGTACTTAACTCACTCCTTCTGCTCCCTCTGGTTTCTCTGTGGCCTTTCCTTTGACCATGGCGGCAAATACTGGTTAAGTGCTTAAAAGCACGCTGGTAGGTGCTATGTTGGAAGATTTAGACCCCCCAAAACTTTATTCCTGGTGCTTTACTGGTGGCAGTTGCTATTTTTGTTATAGAATAGAGTCAAGCAAGCAGCTATAGCAAACACCTATACAAAACGAAGGCTGCCCACGAGAAAACAATGATTAGTTCTTCCAATAGGTCACTAAAATATATGCAGACTATAGACATCAGATACCCATGGAGCAGATAGCAATAACAAATAAAAGCCTCTTAAGACCTCAATACTTCAAATGTTAAAATGTATCTGTAGTGAGCGTTCTAGTGATTGCACGTCACGTAGGCTACGTGACGTGCGGCCGCCATGTTAGGTGCGCGCGCACCTTAGCGACAAGCGCGATAGCCGGCACAAGCAGAGGACGTGCTCGGCGCTCCTGGGGAACAAAGTTAAATAAACAAACACGAACGCAACTGTGGCTCCAGCGTTTCATTGGGGGGAAGCATCTACATTACAATGGCGACGAGGATGGGATAACAGACCCCCCGCCCCCCTCACAGCACCGAATGTCCAGCTGTGCCTGAAGAGCCAGACAGAGCCACAGTGCAACTTATCCAGAAGGACAAGGGGCCAGAATAAGTCGACGCTACCCCACACAACCACCCCAAGGAGCGTGGCAGAGCCGTTAAGAGCACAGAGGAGCGAGAAGTCAACCCACAGTGAGCACACCGGCTGGAACAGCGGCAGGAAGCGCGCCAAAAGCGAGCCACGACCCACGACCCAAAGGGGACCGCGCTGGATACCTCACCTAAGCGGGAAGGGGCTGAGGCAGTTAGTCCCCAACCCCAAGTGAACGGGGAAGGGCAAGACAACACGCCCGGAAGCCCGATAGGTCAAGGAAGTGCGCAACCAGTGGCCAGGGCTGAGAAGATGAGTATGCAAGCGGGATTCGCAATGGCGCCGGTTCAGTTCCTGCTCAGGCCCGGGGAACCACTGATGAAGTGGGAGGACTGGAAGGAATATATAGACAATTTCATAGAAGTCCTACAGGACGAAAGCGAAGAAAAGTTCAAACCACCGAGGAAAAAACACATTTTGCTATTGAATCTGGGCCCAGAAGGCCTGAGGATCTACAAAAGCCTGGTTCCGAAAAAGAGAGTCCACAGACGATGACGTGTACGCCCAGGCGATGGAAGACTTGGACGAACATTTCAGACCTACTGTATGCGTCTCAGTGGACAGATTCAACTTCCAACAGAGGAAGCAAAAGCCAGGAGAGACGGTGGAGGAGTACGTGGCGGCACTGAGGAAGCTGGCATCCTTGTGCAGGTACGCCAACTGGGAAAATGAGTTTATAAAAGACCAAGTAGTGATGCACACCACGTGCACGACGGTGCAGGACAAGTTATGGGCTAGCGGCGACACCACGCTTCAAGAAGTGCTAGTCATCGTCAAAAGGGCCGAACTTGCGCGCCGATGTGCGACTAGGAAAGAAACGGCGCCTAGCGTCATGGTGAACAAGGTGGATAACGAGGAGCACCGCAGACACCATCAGAACAGGAGAGCGTCAGAGAAGGGTCCAGGCAAATGGCAAGGCAACTCAGGCCCCCCAGGAAAACCAGGGGGAAGCAACAGAAGGACATGTTATAGATGCGGAAGCTGGTCGCATGAGGCGCACGACAGGAAGTGCCCAGCATTTCGCGCCAAATGTATGTTTTGCGGACTAATCGGCCATTACGAGAAAGTATGTCGGAAAAAGGCCGCTAAGGATACCGTGAAGTACGTCGGTCAAGAAGGTGAAGCACAGGAAGATGGTGCCGAAGAAGAGGTGGTAACGGTACTCTGCATCTATGACGAGATACTGAGTGTGGAAGGCCAGGTTCTGGGGGTCGACGGAAAAAGGACGATGAAGCCGATCCTGGAGATGGCGATAGGAGGCGTCGCGATCCAAGTGGTGGCAGATACCGGATCACCCTACACCATCGTCCAGAGAGCGGTGTGGGAGGGGAAGTTTGCACCACAGCTGGGCCCCGAGCTCGAGAAACTGGACATCCGCCCGGTCACTTACAATGGGGACCGCATACCAATGGCCGGATTCAGGCTGCTAAACTTCGAATTCAGAGGGCGATCCGCCTATTGCAAGCTCTACGTGTCAGAGAAAGGCCCCTCAGTTCTTGGTTGGCTCGACCAAGGCGACTTAGGCATCAAGTTGGACCCGGGTGGTAAGGAACAAATACTACTAACAGCACAGGATGCATGGCCAGACCTCAACAAATGGATGAAGGATTTTGCACCGGTCGTTGGGGGCACGGTAGGGAAACTGGATAAATTCGCACACAGAATTATCCTCAAAGACGGCGCAGTACCTGTGGCCCACAAAGTGAGAAATATTCCGTTGGCGTTAAGGGATGAGGTGAAGAGTGAACTGCAGGAGTTGGAGAAGAAAGGGATTATCGAGCCCATCACGTGTGCTGAATGGCTGGCGCCATTGGTGGTGGTTAAGAAGCCCAGCGGCAAGGTCCGGCTGTGCGTCGACCTGCGCGAACTGAACAAGAACATTGTGGTAGAGAGATTCCCCTTACCCAGGATAGAGGAGATGTTGGCCAGCACAAGAGGGATCAGATGGTACTCCACCATAGACTTGACCTCCGCCTATCACCAGATCGCCCTACACCCGAAGAGTCGTAAACTGACCTCATTCATCACTCCATTCGGGTGCTATCAATTCCGCCGCATGCCCTTCGGGCTGGCCTCGGCGGCAGCCATGTTCCAGAAACTTATGCACCAATTGTTCAAGGACACGCCTGGCGTCCAATACTTCCAGGACGACATACTAGTGATGGGAAGGGACAGACCCGACCATGACAAGAAACTCGGTGAGGTACTAGGGATCCTGGAAAGGAAGGGCCTCACAGCAGAATGGGCCAAGTGCCGGATTGGAATGGAGAAGGTGACATACCTAGGACACGAAATAGGGGTGCGAGGAGTTACCCCGAAGGCAGAAAATGTGAAGGCGATCTGCGAAGCACCCCCGCCATCCAACAAGGAAGAAGTTAGATCATTCCTGGGAATGGCAGAGTACTACGGGAAGTTGGTACAGCACTTTGCCTCCAAGACCCACCACATGAGGCTACTCACGAGAGAAAACACCGAATTTCATTGGTCGGAGGAAGCTCAAGAAGAGTTCGAGGTCATTAAGAAGGAAGTGGCAGGAGCAATACCATTGCAAGGGTACGACCCCCAGGGAAGCACAGTGCTGACCACCGATGCCAGCGATAAAGGACTGGGGGTGGTTCTCATGCAAGACCGAGGCCATGGAAGATTGGAAACTCTAAGCTTCGCGTCCCGCACACTGAGCGACACTGAAAAAAAGTACAGTGTGATTGAGAAGGAGATGCTGGCCGTAGTGTGGGCCACCTCTAGGTTCAGACAGTTCTTGTGGGGCACAAGGTTCCGATTGAGGACGGACCACAAGCCCCTGCTGAAGGTACTGACGTTGAGTGGCCATGCTGACGCAACGCTGAGGATCTTCAAAATGTCGCTAAAACTGTTGGAGTTTAGATACGAAGTGGAGTACATTCCAGGGAGCAAGAACAGAGTGGCGGACTACCTAAGCAGGGCAGCAGCCATGGAGCCTAGCGAGGAAGACAAAGCCGGGGCAGAAGAATGGGTAGCGTTCACAGAAGACCAGGAAATGGCCATCAGTCACCAGGAGTGGAAGCAGGCGTACGAGGAAGACCAGATGCTAGGAGAAGTGAAATCTCACGTCACAAATGGATGGCCCGACAAGAGGCAGACCCGGGGGGAACTCAGCCCATACTTCGAGGTCAGGGAAGAACTATCGATGGACGACCAAGGTGTATTTATGTTTCGAGGTGAGAAAGTCATACCGCCAACCAACATCATCCCCAAACTACTGGACATGCTGCATGAAGGACACTTGGGTATCGGCAAGTTGAAGCTGAGGGCCAAGCAGAACTACTGGTGGCCGGGAATGGACATTAGGGCCGAGAGGCATGTTAGGGAGTGCCCAAGGTGTCAAGGCGCAGACAAGACACTTAAACCACTGCGTCCAGCTCTGGGAAAATTCGACCCTCCAAGGAACACATGGGAGGAATTGTCCGTAGACATCTTAGGCCCGATCCTGGATGCACACGGAGTACGGAAGTACGTCTGCGTCATAGTGGATCGATACTCCAAGTGGCCGGAGTTGTGGATAGATGAAGCAATGGATACAGAGACTATCGTAAAGTTCCTGGCCGACACGTTTGTAAGGGAAGGCATCCCTAAATGCATCCTCAGCGACAATGGCCCCCAATTTCGATCAGAGAAATGGTCACAATTCATGCAAAGGAACGGCATCATAGCGAAACACACCTCCATATACCACCCGGCTGGAAACAGGCTGGTAGAACGTTTTAACAGAGTGGTGATGGGATCGATCCAAGCGGCCATCTCGGACAACAAAGACTGGGAAAAAGAGATATGGCGCATGGTGTGGGCATACCAGATTACCCCCACGGGAACTGGCTACAGCCCATTCCAGATACTGAGGGGTCGTGAACCATTCACCCAAGACAACAGGGTGTGGAAGGAGAAAATAATCAAGAGCGGGTGGTTACCAGCAGTAGTGCGAGCCAACTTGGAGAAAGCCCAAGCGGTGTACACCAGACACTACGACACACGAAGGGACGTGAAGCACACAGGATTGGAAAAAGGAGAATGGGTGCGAGTAAAATTGGCCACGCTATAAAGGAAAGGAGAGACCAAATACAGCAAGCCTATGCAGGTGATGGAAGTAAGGGGCCGGGCGGCCTTACTGAGCGACGGAAACGTGTGGTCGCTAGACCGCATGGCCAAATGCAATAAGGTTTTATGCTGGAATGATGAAGGAACAGACGGAGGAGATAAGGATGGAAGAGATGCCCCACAAGAACATTGGGGGGAGGATCATGATATAAGAGGAGCACAACAAAATGCAAACACTGGTGAAACCAACCAGGAGCAGCCGACTGAAGAGGACCGGAGTGTCAGAGAGGCTAGCGCGGCCGCGCTAGGGAGTGGTAACAGAAGCGAAGGAGTGACCGCCACTACCCCGGTAAGACTGACCAGTAGGGGCAGGGCAGTGGTCAAGCCAGCGAGATTCAGAGACTATGACATGAGTGGGGAACTGTAAGTTCTTTGTCGCATTGGAAAAAGGGGAGATATGTAGTGAGCGTTCTAGTGATTGCAGGTCACGTAGGCTACGTGACGTGCGGCCGCCATGTTAGGTGCACGCACCTTAGCGACAAGCGCGATAGCCGGCACAAGCAGAGGACGTGCTCGGCGCTACTGGGGAACAAAGTTAAATAAACAAACACGAACGCAACTGTGGCTCCAGCGTTTCATTGGGGGGAAGCATCTACATTACAGTATCCATCAGAAAGAATAGTCAGTCCAACCGTACAAACAAAGATTAAATTGGGGTGTGAAGTGAAAATATCTATACGCTCTAAAAGTCAAACACTCCATGATGATCAGGATCAGAAGTGGCTAGCAGCCTGTCGTGCAAAGCGTGGACACCAGTCATACTGTTAAGGAGCAGCTCCCAGTTCCTTTTTGTTCTTACCCAGCACGGGGAGGAAAACTGTGAGGACCAAGGAGGGTGGCCCTGCCCCGCCTGTTCCGATGCTGACGGGGGCGGGACAGGCCTGCCCTTGGCCTGGGCTTTGCCCGGGATTTATTAGCACTTTACTGCAGTTCGGGCTGAGGCCCCATGCCCTCAAGGCAGACTTTGCAGGTGCCTCTCCTGGCACTTTACGTGTTGGGGGAAGGATTCCACTTGTGTACTGTGGGTCCAAGGAGGTCAACTAGCGCACAGCTGCATCTCGGTGAGTCCTTAAAAAAACCTAGTAATAGTTTTAGAGTATCCGGGCCCATCTGCTGCACCACTACCCTCTTAAAACTAACATATGATTAAAATGAGACTGGTAAGTCTGGTAGTCTGAATCTTGTGCTTTACTGATGTAACACATGTATGTGTTGTAGCCTATGCGTACTGTAACATAATGAATATGTGAAACACAGCTGCAATAGGCATTAAGTATCTCTACAAAACTCCCCCAAAACATAACATATGAATATATTATACAGGGGATATTTTGTAGCATTTTTTCAGTTTGTAGTTCAAAATGTTGTGCAAATGTCACAGTTTGAAAGTGGGTGTGTTGCTTGTCAACTACCAGATGCAGGTTTGTCAATTGTTTTATGCTGCCTGTGACAAACAAAATGTAACGTGAGACCCTTTGCATGCCTTTCCCCCTTTTTTTGTTTCCGAATATTTACCAAAGTGTGCTCCAGGTAGAAGAAAATATGGCACCTGGCACCATCAAGTGGTGTTGCTTCACAGGTTGTCTCGTTATTAATCAAGACGCCAGGCATGCTTTCAATTCAAAATGGAGAGCTCAAGTTTGCTGAAGGAGGTCAGGGCCCTAGAAAGCACTGGACCTAGGGTGCAAAGCCCCCCTCTTCTCCCCTTTGTGATGGCTCTAGTCAGAAGTCGACATGGGATACAAGGTTCCCTTTCTATTCAATATTTCTGACACAAAAGGGCATATGTACAAGCTCCTACCGCCACCACAAAGTCACTTTTTACGATGTTGTGGTGGCAATAGGGGCATTGCCTTATTTACAAGGTAGCGTTTATCCACTTAACAAGGCTGAACGCTGCCTTGTAAATAAGGCCACCTTTCACACTATGCTTAGTGTGAAAGGGGTGGACAGTGGGTGTTGCGATGGGGGTTCCACTGCAAAACCCAATGATTTTGACACTGCCCCCCTACTTACAAGGGCAGCGTAAATAGGAGGCAGCACCAAGATTAAGACCAGGGAAAACCTGGTCTTAAGTTGGCGAAATGAGGAGAAATGCATTATTTCTCCTCAATTTTGCTTTATCCATGTGTTCTGCCTTGTGCAGCACAGATGGAAAAAGCAAAATGCCTTGGATTGTTCATGTACAGGAAGGTCCCCCCTCCTGCACATAAACAATCATTAAAAAAAAATGGTGCATGGGTGCCTGTGTTGGCACTAGGCTAATAAGTGTAGCGCCATCACAGGGGCAAATGCAGGGCTGCACCATATTCTTGTAAATATGATGCAGCCCTGCGTCTCTGAAGTGGCGGAGTGAGGCGTTAAGCTAGGAAGGCTAACGCCTCACTCAGCCACTTCCCTTGTAAATATGCTCTATAGAGGTCATTGTATTTGGTCCTTGCTCTGCACTGGTGCAACCGTCTTTATGTAATATGGGCTGCAGTTGCTAAAGCAACAAAAAGTGAAACAGTATTCTATTCCATTTTACTGTGTCAATATTTCAGGTAATCCGGCGTCAGCGAGCTATAGCTGTAACTTCATTTCCACAGAGTAAGTAAGCAGTGTGGACTTAACTCCTATCTCCTGCCTTTAGCCTAGCGCCTTACTCTTTCAGGCTAAGACTCATGGGAACAGTGGGCTATGGCCAGGGCCCTATGCTTTTAGGGGAGACTCTGATAGGATCCAGCTCTGTTCTCCACATGGTCCTGCCTTGATGACCATGTATGATTCTTAAAGATAGATTGTTTTAAATGTCACTTTCTTTTAGTTCATTTTTAATACGGTGATGTCTGGGAGTCTTTTACCGACCTTATGCAGAGAAATGTTGTGTCAACACTATGCAACATACATAATAAAGTTCCTTTTAGATGGAAACAGCACCTCTAGGTTGAGGAAATAGCAGTGGCTCACCGAGATTATTTGCAATAATACTAGTGAGCTGCTGCTGTGTTAAAAATTTGAAAACACATCACTATCTCCGAATATTAGATGGAAACGCATTTAGAATGTAGACTATGTGCCTGGGCAGTGTCAGTGAAATAGCCAAAGACAACATGAAAAACCCGAAATTGGATCATAAATTCAAAGCTGTTGCAAACAGGGGGCCCTGAGAATACGTTTGGCCCAGGGCCCCCAAAATCCTTCAAATGTCCCTGCTTTCAGGCTGGCGCCTACCGTTTTCCACACTGTCAGAAATGACACCCGTTTCAATAGCTGCGCCCGGTGATTGCTCTGAAAATCTGTATTTTTGAATCAGGTTCACAGGTTCGCGGTATTCTAAGTGGAAGAGAACTGTGGGCAATGGAATCCCGGTTTCCACATTAAAGAGGGTGGGCCCTGGAGAGGCTGTGGTATGGCACGGGAACAAAAGGATGGCTGGCGAAACCATTATGTGGTTGAAAGGGAAATCTATCCCCTGAGCGTGCCCAGTGCCAGGAGCTGAAGTCATAGGCTGGTTGCAGAGTACATTTTCATATATTACGAATGGGGACAACAGAAAGGCTGTACTTGTGCACAACTCAAGTTCAATACGTGTTGCTCTTTAGATAGATGCGTGTCTTTGCTTATAAAATGTTGCTCGGTGTGTATCACATTAGCTCTAGGCCTCTCATCGCCTCTGGTTCTTCTGCACTTTCCAAAATTGCTTTATTTGTAGGCATACGGTCATATTAAAGTCTCAGAAGATAAGAGCTGATTCCTGCAGGCTCACTAATTTAGCTTTAAATAAGAAATACCTACTAATGTTCCTTTTCGGTACAGGAGAGCTTGGTCCCTCCCCCCCCCAACCTAGCCATCATCTATTTACCTTCACTTAGTTGAGTCCATGGTAATTCTGGTATTATTTCTATTATCCCTCTACATCTGGTACTGCCACTCGATCACTGCTCCTACACAGCAATGTTCTACAGAACAAACTCTGTCCTCTTATAGATTAAGCAGGTACATAAACTTAGGCCGCCCCAGGATTTACCTGCCCCCAGGGGCGTAGCTTAGTCAGTAAGATTCTAGGGGTGCGAATCTCAAATTTCCCGACTAATCAAGCATTGGCAAAGCAAGTAGGCCTCGTCTACGCGAAAGGTATTTGCTCTGCCAATTTCTTTTAGCTGTGTTGTAGAGCAGTGCTGCTACTGTGTAGCATGGCTAAAAGTTAGAAAAAAGTGCTAAGATGCAGGCAGTGTTGGTCATGTCGTAGCATTTTTTTTCCTGTGATGAGTGGGCAACATGTACATCAGGAGGGCAAGGGGGTGAATAGGGCAACATGGAGAAGGAGGGGTTGGAATGAAGAAGCAACAAGGAAAACAGGGGTTGGGAGGGAAGAAGTAACAAGGTAGAAGCAACATAGACAATGGGGAAGAAGAAAGAAAACTAGTCCCTGAATAATAGCACAAGCAGACGAAGGACACTAATCAAAATGAAGAAATCAGTACTGGGATTGTGCTCCATACGACAGAAGGGGAAGAGAAACTGGCACGCACTGGCCAATTAGGAGGCAGAACATAAGAGTGGCAATGCAGCAGAAGAATGGTAAGCAATGGGCGGGCTCTGAGTCCTTTATTGTAAACACTATCTCTCTAAATAAACAGAACAGTCTCGCTGTCTTAAGCAAGACATAAAAAATAATGGGCCACAGGGCGAATGTGTGAGGTGACCATGGTTTGGGAAGGACTGTTCCCACGAGGAGCAGGGTCAGTACTGATTTGCATTAGGTGGGCCTCTGGGTCTGATTATGAGTTTAGCAGACAGGTTCTTTGTTGCAATGGTGTCCGTTAGACTTGGCTTTTGCAGCGGTTTTACCCCCAGACTTTTTGCTTTTTGTCCTCTTGTTTTTGACCCTGTTTCATTGGTATCAGAACCCTGGGCACTTTACCACTGATAATCAGTGCTAAAGTGCATATTGTGTTATGGATTGCTGTTTCCATGATTGGCATATTTGAGTTACTAGTAAGTCCCTGGTACAGTGCACTGAGAGTTCCAGGGGCTGTAAATCAAATGCTATTAGTAGGCCTACAACACTGATTGTGCCACTCACAGAAGTAGCCCTGTAAAGGTATCTTAGACCTGCCACTGCAGTGTCTGCGCGCAGTTGTGACTGCCATGTCGACTTGGCAAATGCACCCACTTGCTAGATCCTAATCTTCCCTTTCCTTACATATAAGTCATACCTAAGGTAGGCCAAAGATAACCTGTGGGCAGGGGACTGTGTATGTTAAAGGTAGAACATGCACTGGTGTGTGTGGCATGTCCTGGTAGTGAATTACAGTGCATTTAGTTTTTCACTATGGAAAGGCTATCTGTCCCATAGGATAGAATGGAAGTTTATTTATAACAACGCATAAATATATCTGTCCATTTCAACAAGATAGGAAGTAAAGATTAGTATGCCTGTACTCAGAATGTAAAAATGCATCTTTTAGTAAAGATGATTTATATGTTCTGTGTGTGAAAATACCACTTTCAAAAAGTAGGTATTTTCTTGCTTAGCCATCCTGTGTGCCTCTGCTGGTTTGTGGGTTGACTGTTTGGCTTTGTAGTGACCAGGGCTGGGATGTGCATTCTCTCAGACAGCCACAGGGGGAGGGAGGGGGTTGATGTGCGTCCTGCCTTTCCTGAATGAGTCAGGGCAGGGCTGAATAGAACTGGGCTGCATTCCGAGTAGTGGGAGGAGTTTTCACTAGCACCTGAATAGGCCTGATCTGCATTTAGAGTGGTGGGCAGAGATTTCCCTTTTACCTGAATAGCCCCTGTCTGCCTTGGACAATGCTGTCTCCACCTCCTGCTGTGAAGCTGGGCCAGAGAGGACAGAACTGGTTTTGGCTGAGCACAGACACTCTCTGCCTCCAGAAAACAAAGGATTTTGCTGTATAAATATTGGGGCCAGACCCCAGAGATTCAGATTAATGCTGAACCAAGGATTGGGTGCTGGAGGCTATTCCGTGGTGGTAACCGGGATCAGTGTCTCACTCCTGCACTTAGGATTGCACCCGCTAACTCCCTTGAAAATTATTACAGGCTGACTCTCGCGCTGTAATTTTAACCTTTGTTTTTAAATTCCACTGGGCTCACCTTGGAGCAGTCCGATTATTTGTATTTTATTTGCGCCGCCAGTTAATCTTTGATTTATCCGGTGCTCGCGTTGAGACTTACATCATGACGCACTCGGCCCGATCTGCCCCCCCCCGGCCCGCCCACTGCAGCCGATCAGGTGCGGCCGCCATCTTAGGTGAGGAAGGAGGCGAGCGGACTAGTGCTATGCCCCTCCCGCACTTTGTCTATAAAAACCCGAGTGGTCATTGCCCTTGCTCGATTGGGTGTTGGAGGCTAGCCCGTGGTGGTAACCGGCATCAGTGTCTCACTCCTGCACTTAGGAATGCACGCGCTAACTCCCTTGAAAATTATTACAGGCTGACTCTTGTGCTGTAATTTTAACCTTTGTTTTTAAATTCCACTGGGCTCACCTTGGAGCAGTCCGATTATTTGTATTTTATTTGCGCCGCCAGTTAATCTTTGATTTATCCGGTGCTCGTGTTGAGACTTACATCACGCCGCACTCAGCCCGATCTGCCCCCCGGCCCGCCCTCTGCAGCCGATCAGGTGCGACCGCCATCTTAGGTGAAGAAGGAGGCGAGCGGACTAGCGCTCTGCCCCTCCCGCCCTTTGTCTATAAAATGGCTCACTCTTATAGGGAGCACAGAGGACGGGCGCAGCGGGCACGCCGTCATCGCGCCAAAGTCGCGCCTAAGTCTAGCCCGTCTGCGCCCGTCCGCGGCCAGACGGGCCTAGGGACCAGGGATGCTGCCTTTCCCATTACATACACCTCATCTACACTTAGGAAACTGCAGCGCCTTCCCTGTCAACTTTCGCCAGCAACCTGGGATCGCATTTCCTCACTTGGCATTGCTGGCGAGGCACCCAGCTTCCTAGAGAAATGTAAGCCTTTAGCCTGGCCCATTGCCAAGGAGACTCACATCCGCATATTCTATTTGAACACGCGTTCCTTCATAAAGCACCAGGTTGACATCTTCCTCCTGCTCATGGCCGAGAGTCCTGATGTTCTATTAATCACCGAGACCTGGCTGTCTGATGACTCACCCCCTGATATTTTAGCGACCTTGCCTCCTGACTACTACATACTGAATATTAACCGTCCTGCTGGCCGCTCTGGAGGTGGAGTGGCAGCTGTTATATGCAAGGAATTCAAATTTATTGCAACATCTTCCCTGAGCCTCCCAGAAGTAGAAAATCTAGTCATTAGTCTAGAAACGGAGGCGGGAACTTTAACTCTCATTGTCCTGTACCGTACTCCTCATTCCATGCCTTCATTTCCTATTGCCTTCAGCGGCAGTTAGCAAACCTCACCACTTCTTCCACCCGAGTCGCCATTTTTGGCGATTTTAATTACTGGTTCAACCACTGCGATGCTGGCCCACACGCAACTGAGTTGTTTGAGGCTCTCTCCAGTCTAAATTTGATCCAACACATTACTTCTCCCACCCACACCAGTGGTCATATACTCGACCACATCTGGACTCATGAGGTTCTGCTCTCCTGCCCCGTGATTACCCCATGCATCTGGTCGGATCACTTTCTGATCAAGACCTCTATTACCGTAAGGGGCCGGGTCAAGGCTCCCCCGCTGGAAGGGGGTGTTGCCCGCAAGTGTAAGGCCCTTGATTCCCAAGGCTTCCTCTCCCACTTATCAGAGACCCCTCCCTCGTTGCGCAACAACATCTGCGTCAATATGTTGGAAGACGATATCTCTCGTTGGCTCACAACAGCTTCTGACCAATTTGGCCCCGTATCCAAATTTCCCCGCTCTCGGCATAGCAAATCTCATAAGTGGTTCGATTCCTCCCTGAAAGCACAACATCTTGAACTGCGCCAATTGGAGCGCAGGTGGAGACGCGACTATCACACAGCTGACAGGGACACTTATATGGCTGCGCGCAAAAAGTACAAAAATGCAATCACTGCGGCCAAATCTTCCCATGTCTCTGAGAGAATCTTGACTGCCTCGACCAAATCCAAGGACATTTTTAAAGTCCTCGGCGAGCTTACGTCCGACGCCAGGACACTTCCAAACCAGGCCCCCACTCAAGAGTCCTGTAATGCTCTCAACACCTTTTTTATTAATAAAATCGTTATGATTAAGAACACCATTCCCCCCACCCCTTTTGTTGCTGATGCTGTTCCTTCCTTGAGCAACGATCTTTCCCTGTCACATTTCCCTGCCCCTAACTCTGACACCTTGGCTAAACTGGCTACTCGAGTTAAATCTGGTTCTCCTAATGATTGCTGCCCCCCTTCAGTGCTTCGGGACATCTGTCTCGCCTTACCAGATTGCTTCCTGCCCCTGCTTAACTCTTCCCTTGGCTCTGGTACGGTCCCTAGCTCCTTCAAGGAGGCCATCCTGGTGCCTCTATTGAAGAAACCGGGAGCTGACCCCGCGGTCCTTGCCAACTATCGGCCCATTTCCCTCCTGCCCTATTTATCCAAACTTTTGGAGGCACACGTCACTTCTTGCCTCTCGCAATTCATCGAGAGTTCTAACTTCCTCGAAGCCAATCAGGCCGGCTTCAGACCAGGCCACTCCACCGAGGCTGTGATTCTGGCCATGCTGGACACTCTGAGAGGCAATGCTGACAGAGGAGTACCCCAGGCACTGGTCCTATTGGATCTGTCAGCCGCTTTCGACACGGTGGACCATAACATCCTTCTCCACCGTGTCGGGCTGGCCGGCATCCAGGGCCTGGCCTTTGCTTGGATTAAGTCCTTCCTGTCTGGCAGGTCTCTGGCGGTCAGCCTGGGGCCTTTCAGGGCCACAAAGGAACCATCACACTGTGGTGTCCCCCAGGGCTCATCTTTATCCCCCCTCCTTTTCAATTTATATCTACAGCTGCTGATCCTTTCTCTGAGGAGGTGGGACGTCACCATATTTAATTACGCGGACGATCTGCAAATCATTTTCCCCCTCAAAACTTTGGATGCTGTCACTAACTTTCAAGTGGTCATGTCACATATCCAGCAGTGGATGAACCAGAATCAGCTAAAGCTGAATCCTGGAAAAACTGAGCTCCTTCTACCTAGCAACGGCTCCATTCATTGGGGTCCCCAGTTCTGGCCAGCAGAGCTCGGTGCTCCACCTGTTCCTGCTGTATATGTGAAGAGTCTCAGGATCATTCTCGACACTGAGCTCTCTCTCAAGCCCCAGGTGGGTGCGGTAGTCTCTTCCTGCATGTACCAGCTGCGTAGGATCCGGAAGGTCACTCATCTTTTGATTCCTGAGGCCTTGATTCAAGCCTTGATCGCTCTGGTGTTCTCCCGCCTGAATTTTTCTAACTCCTTGTATCACGGTCTGCCTAAATCCCTTCTTCTTAGGCTCCAGATTGTTCAGAACCAGGCGGCGAGACTTGCTTATAAAATCCCAAAATGGCAGTCGGCTAAGCCAATACTTTATAAACTGCATTGGCTGCCAGTCAACCAGAGGATAGCCTTTAGGATCGGCTGCCTGGCCTTCAAATCCCTGACTGGCCCTTCCCCTGTTTGTTTTAAATCCCTGATCACTCCCTATTGCCCGACACGCAATCTGAGATCCACTCATCTTTGACTTTTGGTTGTCCCTTCCTTTAAACTTACAAAATTTGGCGGTCGAAGATTTGCCCACTTGACCCCCAAATTCTGAAACTCTTTCCCGCTTTCACTTAAAACCTCTAATTCCATTCTTCATTTTAGGAAGTCTCTCAAAACCAGGATTTTCGCACAAATCTGCTAAACCCCCCGTTGTAACTTCTAGTATCCAATCAGCGCCAGGAAACTTATGGTGTCAGAGCGCTTTAGAAAAATCCCTTAACATAACATAACATAACATAACCTGCCAGGAAGAAGGACTGGAAAATCTGTCAGGAGGAACTGCTACTTTGCTGCATACTCTGCTGTGTTGGCCTGCTGCTCACTGCTTCTGTCTTGGGCAGGGAAAGGACTGGGTGTACTTTCAGCATCCTGCTGTTAGAGTTTTCTCCAAGGGCTTGAAGTAAAACTTGCCTTCTGTTGGAAGTCTCAGGGATAGAAAAGACTTCAAAGAGAACTCGCTGGAATCGAGGAACCTGGCAAGAAGAAGAGCTGGAAGAGCGGCCAGGAGGAGTACTGCCCCTTTGCTGTGTTGTTGCTTTATTGGGTTGGCCTGCAGTTGCTGCTTCTGCTTTGGACAGTGAAAGGATTGGACTGAACTATCTTTACTTTTTCTGAGTATCTCCAAGGGCTTGAAGTAGACCTTGCTTCATGTTCTGAAGTCTCAGGGACTGCAAAGACTTCATCAACCTGTGGGCACCGCTTCTGGAACTGCTGTTTCAGTTGCCACAGAGAAGGGCAAAGCAACCGAGTCGCAGACTATGTGTCCTGTAGGCACTGCAGAAGACAACGCTGCATCTTGCATCATAACCCTGGTCTCACAGATGACCGCTGCCACTGCCTCAAAGCCACTGCTTGCACCGTGACCTGCGGGCACCACACTCTGCACTGTGTCATTTCACTTTGCTGCCCTGGCCTCACCGACACCGTAGCTGCCTGCTGACTTTGACACCCGTGACTGCATCATGGCTGGGGGCACCGCTTGTAAGTTTCACAACGCACCGCAACGTAGCACACAGCAGTCTGGGCAATCGGCACCAGCTCCCGCTAACCAGCCCTGTCGCATGCACCACAACCTGCCAGCACCGCATTGAGCACCACCTCGCCTCGCACCATAAGCCCTGGTCTCACCGATGCCATCTAGACAATCGTCACTTAGTCTCTGCCTGCACTGCACTGTGAGGGCACTGCAACCTGCATCGCTTCCATTTTGCAGCACAGCTGCGATGGTTGCCACGACTCGCACGCACCAACATGTCAGCCGCAACGAGAAAGGTACTGTTCATGAGTCTGTCCACCCTTTAGCTGGCCTGTACCAACGCAGATGGCTGGAACTGTTAGACTCTGTTCCTTTCAGCATCGCAGTAGCCCCGGAAGGAGCTACCGAACTCAGAAGGACTGTGTTTTTGAGACATTTCTGCAAGGTATATATTTTTAAGTACTGTACATTCGATTCTTATCGTATTGGTCTTGTTTTGGAAATATAAAAATATTGGATATTTTTCTAAACTGGTGTGGTGTCCTTTTGTAGTGTTTCGTAGTATTTCTGTTGGTTATGTGCAAATGCTTTACACACTGCCTTTGAAATAAGCCTGACTGCTTGTGCCAAGCTACCAAGGGGGTGAGCAGAGGTTATTTTAGGAGTGTAACTCCCTTACCCTGACTAGGAAGAAGGGTCCCTACTTGGACAAAGGTGTAAATGATTGCCAACTAGAGACCCCCATTTCTTACAGTGACAGAGTACCTTTTATGCAAAACTCAAGGTCCGACCACCTTATTTAAAGTTGGATGGACCACAAGGTTTACACTGATGGAGTTAAATGTACTCTGGCAGTTTAAAACGTCTTTCAGTGGTCCGAAGGAGTAGGTGCCAACGGAAGTAAGCCAACCAACTGCCACACTATTTAAAGTGGATGGTAAGATGGCATTTTTTTACTGTTTATCATTGCCAGGTACATCAGAAAAAACAGAAAAATGACCTCCGTACCATTGGATAAAACTAGTGTGGTGGTGATTCATTCTTTTCAATTTGCAAAAATTAAATCCCCCTTTAGTAGTTTTTTATGGCAAATAAAACTTTGGAAAAGTTTGACAGCCTGCTATCATGTTTGACAGAGCTGTACGTTAGCCTTTTCCTGCACTAGCAGTCGATATGTGTACACATTGTTGTATATAGATGTCTTCTGGGTTGGTGGACATTTCTAAATTTGGCAGGTGGAGTAAAGGCAGTAAAGTCTCCATTCTACTGTGTACCTTTAATCCGACTGCTAAATCCGAAATCAGGCTCTCTATCCACAGTCGCACAGTGGAAGAACAAATATTAGTTTGCAATCCTGCCCCAAGAGATTGCCAGTGGTTGGACTATTTGCAAGCATTCATCCAACAGCTTTCCAAGCCTATTGCTGACAATTTTCGGGATTCTAAAAAGTAGTACATTTGTGTTCATTCTAAACCAGTCACTAAGGGGCATATTTACTAAGAAGTGGTGCAACGCAGTGCAGCAAGCAAAAGTTGTTGAGCTGTGTTTCATCACCTGAAGAGAGCAGAACTGTGCCATATCCTCAAAGAAAGAAACAGCACAGGTCTGCTTTCTCCCTATGATGGCAAACTTTGGCCTGCTTAGCGCTAATGCAGGCATCCTTGCTCCATAGGGCATGGGTGTCTGTGATATGATCTGGATCGTTTATGTGCAAGAAGGGATACCTTTCTGCACAAAAAACTATGCTTGGAGGCTTTTATCTCTTTGCATGTGTGCTGCAGAATACAGAACACATGCAAAGAGGAAAACACGAGGAAAAACTAATATATTTCTCCTCATTAGCTCAGCCTCCAACAGGTGCACACTTTTTGTGTAAACCTATGTCTACAATACTTTGTAAATATGGGCATGCGTCAACATCCATGGTGGTTGCACAGGAATGCCTAAGCACCCTACATGGAATGCCTACTTGATGCAAAGTAATGTAATTGCCCAGCATTGCTCTACTTTTTCTTACAAATCCACACAGATCAACATTTATGTGACTTTGCAAATATCAAAAAAAGATTTTGCTCCTGGGTTGCGTCAGAAAATGTGAATCAACGTGTTTGTAAAGAAATGGTGTCCAGAAGCTGAGGTGTAAGTTCCATAAGATGGTTTATTTATAATAGTTGCAGGTAAGTTGTAAGCAACAATGATAAGCCCCACCAGGAGCAGCCTCCCTGCTGCTCATCCCATACTCCAACTGACACTTGAGCACCTCACAGGCACACAAACATTCCAACGCATCACCATGCATCAACATTCCACATAGTACACTCAGACTGGCTGAGCAGCCGGTATAACACAACTCTGACATAAAATCTTTGTAAATCTGGTCCTAAATATATTTAAGATTCTGGTCAAGAAAATGAACAAGGTAAAACCTCTCAATGAAATCAGGGTGACAAGAAAAACTGACAAAGACATAGCAAACTGGACTCAGGGCCCCAGATCCAAATAACAAGCCAATAATGTATTTTATTTGTGGGTATTACAACCTCCCTGAAGCTACACTTTTGCTTTTGCCCAGTCCCCCACTAAGGCAAGGCCCTATCAGACCCAGCTCCTGCGCCTCAGGCTCCTCCCTCGATCCGCTGCTGTTCACTCTATCTTGCTATCGCTCTCTCTCTCTCTCTCTCTCTCTCTCGCTCTCTCCCTCTGTCACTCTATATATCTCACTCTCACTCTCTCTTTCTATTTCTCTCAGTCTCTCACTCTCTATACTCAATCGAGCTCTCTCTTTCTCTCTTAGGCTTCTGACTCTCTTTGTGCCACTTGTATCCTGCCCATTGTTCCTTTCACTCTTTTGTGTCTCTTGTTTTGTCTATGCCCACTGTTTTGTGTCTCTTTTGCTCTCTTTTGAGCAACTCAATTGCAGCTTCTTCTCGGCTTTTGCCCAATCTTTTGTGTCTCTTTTCAATCAATCAATCAAAGACATTTATAGAGCGCACTACCTACCCGTAGGGTCTCGAGGCGCTTTGGGGGGGGGGGGGGGGGGGGGGGTGCCGCTACTGCTCGAACAGCCAGGTCTTGAGCTTCTTCCTGAAGGAGAGGTGGTCTTGGGTCAGGCGCAGGTCGGCCGGGAGGGAGTTCCAGGTCTTGGCGGCCAGGTAGGAGAAGGACCTTCCTCCTGTAGTGGCTCTGCGGATGCGTGGGACGGCGGCGAGGGCGTGGCTGGCGGATCGGAGGTGGCGTTTGGGAGCGTAGAAGTTGATTCGGTTGTTGAGGTAGCTCGGGCCTTGGTCGTGGAGAGCTTTGTGTGCGTGGGTAAGGAGGCGGAAGGTGATTCTCTTGTTGACCGGGAGCCAGTGCAGGTCTCTTAGGTGTCCGGAGATGTGGCTGTGTCGTGGGATGTCGAGGATGAGTCTGGCTGAGGCGTTCTGGATGCGCTGGAGTCTCTTCTGGATCTTGGCGGTGGTTCCGGCGTAGAGTGCGTTGCCGTAGTCCAGTCGGCTGGTGACGAGGGCCTGGGTGACGGTCTTCCTGGTCTCTGTGGGGATCCACCAGAAGATCTTCCGAAGCATGCGCAGGATGTTGAAGCATGACGAGGAGACGGCGTTGACTTGCCTGGTCATGGAGAGGGAGGAGTCCAAGATGAAACCCAGGTTGCGTGTGTGGTCCGTCGGTCTGGGTGCGGTGCCCAGGGCGGGGGGCCACCAGGAGTCGTCCCAGGCGGAGGGCGAGGAGCCCAGGATGAAGACCTCCGTCTTATCGGTGTTCAGCTTCAGGCGGCTCGTCGTCATCCACTCGGCTACCTCTCTCATCCCGTTGTGCAGGCTGGCTCTGGCGGCGGCGGGGTCGTTGGTCAGGGAGAGGATCAGCTGGGTGTCGTCGGCGTAGGAGATTATGTTGAGGTTGTGTTGGCATGCGATGGCCGCGAGGGGGCTCATGTAGACGTTGAAGAGAGTCGGGCTCAGTGAGGATCCTTGAGGGACGCCGCAGATGACTTTGGTGGCCTCTGACTTGTACGGTGGTAGGCGGACTCTTTGTGTTCTTCCGTCGAGAAAGGAGACGATCCATTCCAGCGCCTTCTCCTGGATTCCGACATTGCTGAGGCGCTGCACTAGGGTGCGGTGGCAGACCGTGTCGAAGGCCGCGGAGAGGTCTAGGAGGATGAGGGCCGCTGTTTCCCCGTTGTCCATCAGGGCTCGGATGTCGTCGGTGGCGGCGATGAGGGCGGTCTCGGTGCTGTGGTTGGCACGGAATCCGGACTGCGATGGGTCGAGGGATCCATTTGTCTCGAGGAAGGTGGCCAGCTGTTTGTTGACGGTCTTCTCGATGACTTTGGCTGGAAACGGGAGAAGCGAGATGGGGCGGTAATTCTTGAGTTCGGTGGGGTCTGCTGTAGGTTTCTTCAGTAGAGCGCTGAGTTCGGCGTGCTTCCAGCTCTCGGGGAAGGTGGCGGTGTCGAATGAGGTGTTGATGATGTCCCGCAGGTGGGGTGCGATGACAGCGTCGGCTTTGTTGAAGACGTGGTGAGGGCAGGGGTCGGTTGGAGATCCGGAGTGGACGGAGTTCATCGTGTGGACGGTGTCTTCGGTGTTGACCGGGGTCCAGGCGCGGAGGGTGGTGGTTGGTGGAGGTCCTGCGGTCGTGGCGTGCGTCGGTTGAGTGCTGAAGCTGTCGTGTATGTCCACGATCTTGTTGTGGAAGTAGGAGGCGAGGGAGTTGCAGAGGTCTTGCGAAGGGGTGATGTCGTTGTTTCCGGCGTTGGGGTTGGAGAGCTCTTTCACGATGTTGAAGAGTTCCTTGCAGTTGTGTGCGTTGTTGTCCAGTCGGTTTTTGAAAGCCGTTTTCTTGGAGATGCGGATCAGTTGGTGGTGTTTCCGGGTGGCGAGCTTGAGGGTGGTCCTGTTGTCCGGCGTGGGTTCCCTTCTCCAGGCTTTCTCGAGGGCTCGGCAGTTCTTCTTGGAGCTCTTGAGTTCGTCGGTGAACCATGGGGCTCTCTTACTGCCGGGTCTGCTGGGCGGGGTCCTCAGTGGGGCGAGTTCGTCCGCGCAGTTGCTGATCCACTTCGTGAGGTTGTCGGCGGCCTGGCTGGGGTTCGCTGAGCTGGCCGGAGGGTGCTGGCTCAGGGAGGCGGCGAGCTGGTCGGCTGTGATCTTGTTCCAGCTTCTTCGGGCAGCCTGTTGCTGGTGGTGGTGGGTCGTCGTTCTTCTGAAGGTGAAGTGGATGCATCTGTGATCTGTCCAGTGGAGTTCTGTGGCGTGGCTGAAGGCGATGTCTCTGCTGGATGAGAAGATGGCGTCGAGTGTGTGTCCGGCGAGGTGGGTGGGGGTGGACACCAGCTGCTTGAGTCCAAGGTTGGCGAGGTTGTCGAGCAGGGTGATGGTGTTGCAGTCGTTGTTGTTCTCCAGGTGGAAGTTGAAGTCCCCCAGGAGGATGTAGTCAGCGGAGGGGAGGGCGTGCGGGCTGACGAAGTCGGCGATGTCCTCGCTGAATTGAGTGCGTGGTCCCGGAGGTCGGTAGATCAGGGTGCCTCTGAGGGTGGTCTTCGGGTTGGTGTGGATCTGGAAGTGCAGGTGTTCGGCGGAGGGTGGGGTGTTGTCGGTGCTGGTCGTGATGCGGATGGTGTTCTTGTGGATGATGGCGATGCCTCCTCCCACCTGGTTGGTGTTGCGGTCCTTCCGGGTGATCTTGTATCCTTCTGGGATGGCGATGGCGATGTCGGGCGCTGAGGAGGCGTTCATCCAGGTCTCCGTGATGAAGGCAACGTCAGGGGCTGTGGTGTCGAGGAGGTTCCAGAGTTCGATGGCGTGTCTGTGGACGGAGCGGGTGTTGAGCAGGATGCACTTGAGGTGGTTGCTGCTGGTGTTCGGTTTGGCAGGTGCTGGTGTCGGGCGGGTCCGGATGCAGGTGAACTTGCAGGTGTTGCAGCTGAAGGGTCCGTGGATGCGACGTGGGGTGGCTCTGCAGCATCCCGGGACTCGGCCGGTGTTGAGTGCGGTGAGGGTGGCGGCGGTGTACGTCAGGCGGGTCGGTCGGGGTCCTCGAGGGCCAGGGGTCCTGGCACTGGGCGCGGTCCAGGCGCGGACGGGCGTAGACGGGCTTACCTTTGGCGCGCCATCGGCGCACAATCGGCGCGCCCGCTGCGCGTGACCGCTGCGCGTTCGCACGGTCGCCATATAAGGCCAAGTGCGCGGGTGGGCGGAGCAGCTGGGAGGCGGGAGCGGGGGGGGAACAGAAGGAAAAAAGGGGCGGGGTCAGCGGTGGTGGCGGGAAGCGGGGAGCGGGGAGGGAAGACGGAGGGCGGCGAGGTAGGCGGGCAAACAGGAAGGAGAACGCTAACACGGGCACAAAATGAAAAAAAATACAGGCACAAATGGATATCAAAAACGCTAACACGGGCAAAAGATACTAATATAACAAGCACAAATGGAGGACAAAACAAAAACAAAACAAACGACAGCAGAGTCAACCGGCAGCGAGGCAGGCAGCGAGGCAGAGGGCAAGGCAATGGGGCACACGCAGCAGCTGGTGGCCGTGCGGCGCGGGGGTGTCCCACAAGTGGGTCACACTCGCCTGCGTCGCACGGTCGCCATATAAGGCCAAGTGCGCGGGTGGGCGGAGCAGCTGGGAGGCGGGAGCGGGGAGGGAACAGAAGGAAAAAAGGGGCGGGGTCAGCGGTGGTGGCGAGAAGCGGGGAGCGGGGAGGGAAGACGGAGGGCGGCGAGGTAGGCGGGCAAACAGGAAGGAGAACGCTAACACGGGCACAAAATGAAAAAAAATACAGGCACAAATGGATATCAAAAACGCTAACACGGGCAAAAGATACTAATATAACAAGCACAAATGGAGGACAAAACAAAAACAAAACAAACAACAGCAGAGTCAACCGGCAGCGAGGCAGGCAGCGAGGCAGAGGGCAAGGCAATGGGGCACACGCAGCAGCTGGTGGCCGTGCGGCGCGGGGGTGTCCCACAAGTGGGTCACACTCGCCTGTGTCGCACGGTCGCCATATAAGGCCAAGTGCGCGGGTGGGCGGAGCAGCTGGGAGGCGGGAGCGGGGAGGGAACAGAAGGAAAAAAGGGGCGGGGTCAGCGGTGGTGGCGGGAAGCGGGGAGCGGGGAGGGAAGACGGAGGGCGGCGAGGTAGGCGGGCAAACAGGAAGGAGAGCGCTAACACGGGCACAAAATGAAAAAAATACAGGCACAAATGGATATCAAAAACGCTAACACGGGCAAAAGATACTAATATAACAAGCACAAATGGAGGACAAAACAAAAACAAAACAAACGACAGCAGAGTCAACCGGCAGCCAGGCAGGCAGCGAGGCAGAGGGCAAGGCAATGGGGCACACACAGCAGCTGGTGGCCATGCGACGCGGGGGTATCCTCTTTTGTGACATTTTCTTTTCTCTTGCCCACTGTTTTTATCTCCTTTATGCCCCTTAATTGACAATCTCCTCTTCTCTTGCCCTTTGTTTAATTTCTCTCTTGCTCTGTTTTGCCACTTGGATGTTACTCTTTTCTCTGCCTTCACCCATTTGCTGCTTTATACTCTGTTTGGGCCGTTTGTCTGTGCCCTCTTCCCCAGCACCACTTACCTTTTTACTGCCTCCCTCTTTCCCACCTCCCACTCTCTGGCCTTCCCATCTATGCCTCCCACTCACATGTCTGCCCCATCCACCAGCCCCTGCGCTCCTCCTACCTGACAGGACATACTTAATCACAGCCGCAGTACAGGTGCCCCGTGCTCACCCGCTGCTGGTACACCAAACGCAAGCCTGTCCATGCCCATTGCACCCAGACCGTGTCCAGTTCCAGGACCTCTGGTCCACCCCTCACCCACCTCTGCCCTGTCGCGCTCCACTGAACTATCACTTTTGGTCACTGCTTGCCACACTGTTACCACACAACACAAAACAGAGAGAGCTTCCACTTGCACCTCCTGCAAATTTTCATGTGCTCACCCACTCCCTACACCCACCTCTCATGCACCTACAGCACCAAGCACCCCACCCGCTCACAATCACCCAATCCCACCAAAATCCATGCATCATGCCACACTCGTATGCATGCTTTTGAGCACCTGTTTGCTCACCAAACATTCCACAGCGATATGGGACTTTCTACATGGTTATGCTCCAGATCTGCTCTTCCTCAGAGAAACATGGTTGACCCTTACCTCTGCATTCGATATCACTATGGCCATCGTTTCCAGCGACAAGATTGCCAGGCATCACCGTCAGCAGAAGCCCGAAGGCAGAGAGGCCATCATATTCAAAGACACAGTCAGCTGCACTACCTCCACCAGCTACATGGAACACCTCACGTTCAAGCCATGTGTCATAGCCAACTTCTCCCTGTGTGGAACCCTGTTATGTGTATTTGGAAAGCACACTTTCACCCATGAGTTTATCTTGGGGCTGAACAGAGGTGTGTGCCTACCTCTGCCTTTGGTAGGTTGATTAGTTGAAAAAGCCAGGTATTCAGATTTTTGCAGAATTCAAGAAGAGAGGAGGAGGATCTCATGTGAAGTGAGAGATCATTCCATGCTGTCGGAGTGATGCAAAAAATTGCCAGTCCTCCTGATCTGGTTCTGTGCATGCGTTGGATGTGTGACAGTAGGAGTCTTGCAGAGCAGAAGTGTCTAGTTGATCGGTGCAAGGAGATGTAACTGTTCAGGTAGGTAGTGCCTAAGTTGCGTAGTGCATTAAGTGTTTGTGTAAGGAATTTGAAATGAGCAAGTTTCTATATTTAAAGCCAGTGGAGCTCCCTAAGGTGTTGTGCGTTTTGTGTGGGAGGTTGAGGATGAGCCTTACAGTAGAGTTCCAGATGGTTAGCTGTCCACAGGTGAGTTGCTTGGTGATCTCAGAGAAGAGGGTGTTCCCATGGTTCAACATGTTGATGACTTGGGTGTGAGTGACCGTTTTTCTAGTGTTGCTTGGTAGCTATTTGAACATCTTCCTCAGCATCTTCAGGGTGTGGAAGTAGAATTCAGTGATGGTGTTGACTTGTGCAGTCATGGGTGTCTTGGGCAGGGGCATGGCGGTTGCCTGTTTTCAGATGTCTGGGAATGTGGCTCAGTCAATGGATGCACTGAGGTTGGGTGCTGGTGCTTCACTGACCAGTATGAGTTAAGGAAGGTGTGTTGGGCATGGGTCAGTTGGACCGCTAAGTGGATGAATTTCATGGTAGTGGTGGTTTTGTCAGTGGTGATGGTAGGCCACAAAGTTAAGGTTTATTCTCTGGCCTTGATAGGGGGGTTTGGTTGTGAGGCTGATGGGGTCTGGTTAAGGGTCGAAGTCACTGTATCTTGCAGGGATTTTGCACGAAAAGAACTCAGAGTGGTTACTGGGCATGTGGTTATATTATTGGCGGGCAGTTGGAGGTGCATTGAAATCTGTGAAAGGTGCCTCCAGGTTCATTTTCTAGCCCAACCTTCTTCAACACACACCTTTTACCTTGTGCCAACATCATCTGCACACAACAACATCAACATCTTCTCCTATACTGATAGCATGCAACTCATACTCTCCCTTTCAGACAAGAGCCATAAAACAACAAGTTCACTGACTGCCTGACTGAAGTTGCTAGCTTGATGAAAGCCAGCTCACTCAAGCTCATCCAGAAAAGACAGAAGCAGTGATCTTCGTAAAAAACATCTCATCATGGGACTCCAACTGGTGGCCAGCCAAACTCAGACCTACAGCCACACCCACCACTCCATTCAGAAACCGCAGAATCATCATTAACAGCAAACTGGACATGACCTATGGCCAATATTATCCACACACACATCAACATACTCTATACTCTACTATGATGTTGTAGAAAGTGGGTTTGTATAGGCACTGTGAGATAGAGGCACCACAGAAAAACCCATAGAGCAGCAAGTAAACAAAATTTCCCGTCTACAAATATCTTGGCAGAATTGTGCTTGGGTGAGCGGTGTATAACTGGACATCAGGGCTTGTTTGGTGATTAACGCTTGAAAGGTTTCCTTTTTGAACATTTTCTTTTTAAGAAGTGAAAGGTGCAGAGACATATTGCAGAATGTTTTACATTTTTTCCAAAACATTTCTAAAGGGAGAACATATAATTTGTCCAAACTTGTGTTCTTTCCTCTAGAATATTGTGGGGTTCCATTGAGAGTAACAAAAGGGGAAGGTGGTTACAGGCATCGTCTGTGCACCTGCAACACCTCTACTTCAAAATATGAATATGGATAGATTTGTAAGTTTTAGTATTTGTAGCAAGAGCTCAATACCCCAAGACTAATGTCTTTTTTTGCATTATGCCACATATTAGCTGTGTCTGACACTGTCACATGAGAAAACCCTGGCCAAGATTGTCTACTAACCATAACCCACAGGAAGCATGCAGCGAGTCAACCAGACCGTTCAGGCCTGGGACGCATGGTCATTAATGATCTTTTATTTCACCAAATAGAGTTGCTTGCCACATATAAACCTCAAAATAGATATGATAGCAAATATATATCGTGGTTTAAAACATCTATCTTCTTCCTATTTTCTATTTCTATTTAAAACATTTATAAAGCGCGACAGCTGCCCCAGCCAACGGGCGTCCCGGCATTAAAAGCAAGATAGCAGCAAATGTACGGAAGACGGTCTACACAATAGGAAAAAGAATATGTTATCAAACAATATGGATTTAACAGGTTCACAATATAGTTAGGACAATTGTAAAGACTAAGCCTCCCAATCCCTAATTACAGTTTTTGCTACAGAGCGGTTACTCCAAAAAAACATGCAGTGGTAATACCCAAGCTCTGACATATTCCTTCGCCATAGAGGTAAACTGGCTGGATGGCTGTGTGGACCTTTCACTAATTGGGGTTAAAGAATCCAAAGCATGGAGGTGTAACTATCCTTTGTTGGACAAATCAAATTTCAAATGAAAGTGGTTCATTGATAACTGGGGTAATAGCAGAACATCCACCAAATATTGGCAGATGCCTTGACTGCTTGCGCAGCTGTCTGGGACATCAGAGTGGCTGCAATATGTAGTGCGGCCTCTCTTGTGTCATTCCTGACAGTGACTTTCCTATCCCAGTCAACCATCTATTCCATGAAAATTCCTGACAGAAAATGTCTACAAATGTCCCCCATTGCACAGGGGTGAATGTATGTTGCTTTCTGCCAAAGAAAGAAAAAGCTCTGCTTTGGTTGTCTTTAAAAAAAAAGCATGCTGATAGGTCTGCCATGCCCCCATAGAATGGCACACCGGCCGCCACTGTTTAGTCATCTTATAGTGGCTCAAGCAATGTTGGTGTGAGTTTCTTCATAGAGAAATGAATTCATCTTAGTGGGTACATTTAACACTGACAGGTTTCAGGGACTGAGATAGAAAAGGTGTGGAAACTAAAAGGCATGGGGGAAGGTAAGGTGGTGAGGGATGGCTGTAATTATAGAAAAGGATCAGGGAATAAATACACTGTGGGTGAAGTTGCTGACAAGTCCTAAAAGATATTCATTCTAGGGTTGGTTCTTGTTAGCCATGCTAGATGGGTGGTTACGTTAGCTGCAGTTATTTGGGTCAGGTGCAGGTGGGATGAGGTGTTTCCCAGATTTGTAGTGTTATTTGTTAACTATTTTAGCATTTGGATGGAATTGGGTCTAGTTGTTTGCTTATGTAAAATCAGCTTGTGTGGAGCTCAAATACCCTGACTTGTACAGCGATCCTGAATCTTGTCTTAAAGTCTCTCAGCTAACTTTGAAGTATGTTTATGAATAAGGTACAGACAAAAAGGTTTGAGGTGGAAAAAGTGAAACCCTCAGTAGTTGCTTACAATTTATATTGTACTCAAGAGGGACTCCCGACATATCTGTCTCAAGCACAAAGGGATTTATCTATGAGACCCTTACGCCGCAGCTGGGGCCCTTTTTGTGACACTGCGGGGGGTGTTGAAAATCTAAACAAATGTGTCACTTTGTTAAACCCCTGCGCTACATTATACCTGTAACAGGCATAATCTATACAGGGTGGGCGTTCCGGCGTAGAAAAGCTTGTAGAAGTGTCGCAGTAAAATCTATGAAATTATTTATTTATTTATTTATAGGATTTTAAAAGTGCATGTCACTCCAAGGGCTTATCCAAGTCATCACTGCAACACTTCTATGGCCTCACTGTGTCAAATCCTGCGCCTGCTTGAAGCAGGCATAAGGCGTGACGCAGGCCTTTTCACATGTGGCAAGCCCCATATGAAATGACACATTGCTGGAATTGTGTCTGTTTCCAGATACACTCCAGCAATGGGCCAATTTTGCGCTGACAGATATGTCAGGGTTCCTGACGTATCTGTCAATCCCTGACATGGAGCGCTGTACAGTAAATACTGCGCATTCATGGTGGCGCAAGGAGGGTGAACTGAAAAGTGTTGCATCGCTGTTTTAGTGCAGCGATGCAACACTTTTCATAAAAGAGGCCCGAAATTTCCAACATCATTATGTGCTGATGATTGTGATATAATTATTTACCTTTCATGACTGGCTATCCAGCAAACTGTTCTTATTTCTCAGATTTGAATCTTTGCCCTTGTGATGGGGTTTCTGTCCAATCCACTTTGCACATTCTGTTTTATTTTTTTTATTTTATGATATCCCCAGGAAACTATTTTTAATCCCCATTTTTTAATTTAGACAGTGTTTACAGGCGCTGTTGTTTTTATAAAGTTTACACAGCCCCTGGGTATGTTATGCAGTGGCCTCATTTTTTTGGCAGGTCTCTAATTACGGAAAGGTGCTATTTCTTGAAATGATGACCTTTTAGGCACTAACAGCTAGATTCATGAAAGGAAATTGCGCTCGCAAAGGGCCAGATTCTGAGAATCTGGCCATTTGCAAGCGCAGTTTTTGCATTTGGGATTCATCATCTCAAATGCAAAAATCGCTATTTGCGAAATCGCATATTTGCAAGGAATTGCATTTAAGGAATCTCTATTAGAGATTTCTTAAATGCAATTCATTAACCAATTTAAAATTGCAATTCACAATATTTGGCCGCTATTTACCACGAAGTCTGACTTCGTGGTAAATAGCGAAAAAATAGAATTATGCACTTTAGTGCATTTTTCTCTGTTGCATGTTACACACACACACATGTCCTTTGGACATGTGTGTGCGCAACACCTGTGTAAATTTGCATTTCAGGGGTGCTACAGGGTGTCCTTTGGACACCCCTGGCACCCTTGAAATCGCTATCTTATTTGCGATTAGCAAATTGCTAATCGCAAATAAGGAATACTCCCCATTCATTCCTATGGGCCTTTAGGCCTTTAGGCCCATAGGAATGAATGGGGAGTTATTCCTTATTTGCGATTAGCAATTTGCTAATTGCAAATAAGGAATGTGTAGGAATCGCAATTTATTTAGCGATTCCTACATGAATCCCGTTTTGCAAGTCCTTAATAGCGATTCCTTAATAATCGCTATTAAGGACTCGCAAAACGGCTCCTTGATGAATCTAGCTGTATATAACCTATTGGTGTTAGTCAATTTGAGCACTGTGTTTATGGTTTTACATCTGTTTTCATGTCTTGTTCAGCATTATGATCTGTTTTCACTTTGTTTTAAGTAATTCTGTAAAATCCATTCCTGCTAGTCCTCTGAATACTGTTTTCATGGTTTTATGATGTGCATTTTGATTCTTTGCCTAATTAGGAATTAACATGACAGGTTATTACTTATGAGTGTGTTATTTCTTTAATTAGCTGTGATTTGACGCTACAGAAATGTGACGAAATAAAGCTCTTTTTGGCTTGACTTGATTGTATAAATAACAGCTTTGTAATTAAATTTCTTAACCCTTTTGCTGCTAGGCCTTCCCCCCTGTGATAAGCCTTTTTTTTGGCTTTTTTGGGTAGTTGGCGCTTAGGCCCTTGTAACGTTTTGACCACATAAGGTATCCATGCTAAATTTGCGTCCTTTTCTTCCAACATCATAGGGATTTTAAAGGTATCCAGGGTTTGTGGATTCCCCTGGAGGGGACCCAGATATTACCCAAAATACAGCAACATTTATTTTTCGGGGGTGGAATATGGAAAAATTGCTGCAGAAGAAAGCATCTGGTTTTTCCCCTGCAAACGTTATCAAAAAAAGGGTTTGTGGTGCTGAAAATCATCATCTTCCCAGCTTTCAGGGACAAGCAGACTTTTGTCAGAAAACCTCATTTGTTTGCACAGTTTTGGCATTTTACTGGGACATAGCCTATTTTTGCTACTTTTTGTGCTTTCAACCTCCTTCCAGTTAGTGGCAGAAATGTGTGTGAAAGAAATAATGGATCCCAGAAAGCTATACATTTCTGAAAAGTAGATACAATTCTGAATTCAGCAAGGGGTCATTTGTGTAGCTCCTTCAAGGTTTATTTTATAGAAACTAACAGTTGAAAATAGGAAAAATTAAAAATGATTTGAAATAACAGCCACTTCTAAGTATGACAGATGTTTGAAAGCAATATAACTTTACATCCGCTGGATCCTTCTGGTTGTGTGGATATATAGGACTTGTAGGTTCTCTAAGAACCTGAGGAACCCAGAGCCAACAACAGCATCTTGCAATGGTATTTCATTGTGTAGCAGGTATATTGCAATTAATTTGTTAAAATATAAAGAGTGAAAAATAGGTATCAAAGACACCTATGTATTTCCCAAATGGGAACAAAATATAGAGTTTAGAAACAGTAGCTATTTGCACATCTCCAATATTATGGATACCCATACTAGCCTGTGAATTTTAGGGCATTTTTCAAAGTGACTTCTTTTATACACATGGTCTTACATTAGGAAGGTAGACATGCATAGAAAGTCACTAGGTAATAACAGTTGCTCTACAATTATGAGTTCCCCTAAGTCTCCTGGTAAAAATGTTACCGCCATTGTGTGAGTAGGCCTAGTGCCTGGGACAGGAAACGGCCCATAATGCAACGTGGACACCACATTTTTTACAGTGAAAACAGACACTTTTTTCTACAGTGCCTAGATGTGAATTTTGAAACCTAGCTCAGCCACCACCTAGGGAAACCTAGAGAACCTATACATTTTGAACACTAGACACCCAGAAAAATCCAGGATGGGGTAACTTGAATGGCTCTCACTGGGTTGTGTTACCCAGAATAACTTGTAAACCTCAAACACTGTCAAAAAACATTTTCCTCACATTTCTGTAATGGAAAGTTCTAGAATCTGTGTGGATCCACAATATTCTACCCATCCCCTGTTCCCCAAAGTCTTCTGATACAAATGGTACCGCACTTGTGTTGGTAGGCCCTGTGCCCGCAACAGAAAATGGCCCAAAATGCAACGTAGGCACACCACATTGTTACTGTGAAAATTGACCCTTTTTTTGCAAAGTGCCTAGCTATGGATTTTGAACCCTAGCTCTGCTAGGAAACCTATACATTTTTGAAAACTAGACATCCAGAGTAATCCAGAAGGGGATTACTGTTGTGGCTCTCACACCAGGTTCTGTTACCCAGAATCCCTTACCAACCTCAAACTTTGTAAAGAAAACACATTTTCCTTACATTTCTGTGACTGAAAGTTCTGGAATCTGCGTGGATCCGCAAAATTCCACCCACCTTACATTCCCCAAAGTCTTCCAATAAAAATTATACCTCACTTGTGTGAGTAGGCCTAGTGCCCGTGGCAGGAAATGGGCCAAAACTCAACATAGATATATCTAATTTTTACAGTGAAAACAGACTCTTTGTTTGCAAAGTGCCTAGCTGTGGATTTTGAACCTTAGCCAGCTAGGGAAACCTAGCAAACCTATGTCTTTTTAAAAACTAGACACCCAGAGAAATCTAGGATGGGGTGACGTGAGTGGCTCTCATTCGGTTCTGTTACCCAGAATCCCTTGTAAACCTCAGACTTTGTCAAAAACCTTTTTCCTCACATTTCTGTGATGGAAAGTTCTAGAATCAGTGTGGATCCACAAAATTCTACCCATCCTGCGTTCCCCAAAGTCTTATGATACAAATGGTACCTCACTTGTGTGGGTAGGCCTACTGCCTGTGACAGGAAACGGGCCAAAACGCAACGTGGACACACCACATTTTTACAGTGAAAACTGACCCTTTTTTGGCAAAGTGCCTAGCTGTAGGTTTTGAACCCTAGCTCTGCCGTCACCTAGGGTAAACCTAGAAGACCTATATATTTTTGAAAACTAGACACCCAGGGGAATACAGGAGGGGGTGACCTGTGATGCTCCCACCCGGTCCTGGGAACCAGAATCCCCTGGCAACCCTCAAACTTTGCAAAAAAACTAATTTTCCTCATATTTCTGTGATGGAAAGTTCTAGAATCTGTGTGGAACCAAACATTCCACTCTCCCTGCATTTCCCAAAGTCACCCCATAAAAATGGTACCTAACTTGTGTGGGTAGGCCTAGTGGCCGCGGCAGGAAACGTCCCAAAACACAACCTGGACACACCACATTTTTAAAGTGAAAACTGACCCCTTTATGGCAAAGTGCCTAGCTGTAGGTTTTGAACCCTAGCTCTGCCTGCATCTAGGGGAAACCTAGCAAGCCTACACATTTTTTTAAACTAGACACATAGGGAAATCCAGGAGGGGTGACCTGCAAACCTCAAACTTTGTAAAGAAAAACACATTATCCTCACATTTCTGTGATGGAAGGTTCTGGAATCTGCGTGGATCCACAAAATTCTACCCTCCCTGCATTGTGGTACCTCACTCGTGTGGGTGGGTCAAATAACCGTGACAGGCAAGGGCCAAAACCGAATTGAGGAGACATCAAAATTACCTATCACAAAATTACCTAGGTTTGCAAGGGAGTTCGCCTGGGTTTTTTGCACGGGCTCGACGGCCATCTAGGGAAACCTACCAAAGCCACACATTTTTGAAAGCTAGACACCTGGGGAGTACAGGGAGGTATGACTTTCATGGACCCGCCAACATTTTCCTACCCAGAAACCCCTGCAAACCTCCTATTTAGCTGGAAAAAAATCACCTTTTCTCCAAATTTCTGTGTGGGAAAGTTGTGGGATCACTTGGATGACATACATTTGCTTTCACACAGCATTCCCCCAGGTCTCCCAATAAAAATGATACCTCACTCCTGTGGGTGGCACAAGTACCCGCGACATGAAATGGCCCAAAATGTATTGAAGAGATCTCAAAATTATCTATCACAAAACAACCTGATTATGCAAGGGGTTTACCTGGGTTTTTGGCCCCAGGCTCGGCGGCCATTTAGGAAAACCTACCAAACCCACATATTTATGAAAACTAGACACCCGAGGGAGTCCAGGGAAGTATGGCTTGTGTGGGTCCCCCAACGTTTGCCTACCCAGAATCCCCTGAAAACCTCAAATGTATCTGAAAAAAAATCACTTTTTCTCAAATTTCTGTGTTGAAAAGCTGTGGGTTGACACAAATTTCTTACCACCCAGCGTTCCCCGAAGTCTCCCGATAAAAATTGTACCTCATTAGTGTGGGTGGCTCAAGTACCCGCGACAGGCAAGGGCCCATAAAGTATTGGGGAGACATCAAAATTACCTATCACAAAACAACCTGGTTAAGCAAGAGGGGTCACCTGGGTTTTTGGCCATGGATTGGTGGCCATCTAGGGAAACCTACCAAACCCACTCATGTTTGAAAACTAGACACCCAGGGGAGTCTAGGAAGGTATGACTTGCATGGAGTGGACTCCCCAATGGTTTCCTACCCAGAATCCCCAGCAAATCTCATATTTAGCTGAAAAAATCACTTTTTCCCCAAATTTCTTTGTGGAAAGTTGTGGGATCACTGGCTGACACAAATTTCCTACCACCCAGAATTCTTCTGGGTCTCCTGATAAAAATGATACCTCATTCTTGTGGGTGGCCCAAGTACCCTTGACAGGCAAGTGCCCAAAATGTATTGAGAAGACATCAAAATTACCTATCACAAAACAACCTGGATTTGCAGGGAGGGTCACCTGGGTTTTTGGCCCCGGGCTCGGCGTCCATCTTGGGAAACTAACAAACCCACACATTTCTTAAAACTAAACACCCGGGGGAGTCCAGCAAGGTATGGCTTGCGTGGTTCCCCCAACGTTTTTCTGCCCAAAATCCCCTGCAAACCTCAAATGTAGCTGAAAAAACAAATTTCCACATATTTTTGTGTGAAATCACTGTGCTGGCACAAATGTCCTATCTCACAGCGTTCCCCTCAGTCTGCCAAGAAAAGTGATACCTCACTTGTGTGGGGGGGCGGAGCAAGGGCCTCTGACTGGGAAGAGCCAAAAACATAAAGATTAAGGGTATAGCACAGTGAATTCTAAGCACTACATATTTATTTTTTTTAAATACATTTTTAGCCAATTCTGCATTGGACACCCACACAAGTGAGGTATCATTTTGCCGAAGGGGTTAAAAAAGTCTTCTTGGTGGCAAGGTGCACCCAAGGTATTTGTCATTAAAACGTGGTAAATCTTAAATGAGAATTGAGAAATATTGGGATTGACTATAAACACACTTTGTTGTATTCAGGGTATTCCTTTGATTAGCTGGGAGAACTCCCTCCCCATCATTTTGCCTGGTGGGGAGAAGAACAAAACAGGAGCTGAACGCTGAGAGTTAAAGCAGAAGGAATGGAAGACAACGTGTAAGCACAGGATGTCTAAAGAGCCTTATGGTAGGAAGCATGGGATAGGATTGTGATGGCTCCAGGTTGTTTAGTGAGTTAGTGTTAGAAATGGCTGGCTGGTTCCAAAACTCAAGCAGCATGTAGGTTTACTTTCCAAGAGATATTAGCAAAGTGACTCAGATATGTGGCTGGGGGTGACTGGTTGAAAGGTTTCAGCACTCTGTCCATCATCTTGTGTTTGCTGTGCTCGCCCTAAGTGGCCAAGGGTTGGCCAGATTTTTGTCCCATGCTCACAGTGCCACTGGAATTCAGCGAGACAGGCTGATGGGGGGTAATTCCCCAAACTGGTCCCAGGATGCTTGTTTCTGGTCCAGGGAGAGCCTGGCCTGGCAGTTCGGGCTGGACTTTTCCCATGAGGAACAGCGTCAAGACTGATTTCCACATTGCTGGCTACAAAGTGGGGTGGCAAAGTGAGCAAAAGAATGATGGATTAAACCCAGATCTGTAGTTGCGAGTGGTTGAAATGTTTGAGCACTCCACCCATCATCCTATTGTGTTCGATATGTTCGCCCTAGGTGGCCAAGGGTATGCCCAGACGTGGGTCCTTTGCTGACAGTGCCACTAGATTCAACCTCGCCTGGTTTATGAAGGGTAATACCCCAAATCCGGTCCCAGGATGCTTGTGTCTGGTCCAGGAAGGACCTGGCCTACCAGTTCGGGATGGACTATTCGCATGAGGGACAGGTCAAGACTGGGGTGGCATAGTGAGCAAAAGAACAATGGATTAAACCCATATCTTTGGCTGGGGGTGGGTGTTTGAAACGTTTCAGCACTCAGTCCGTCATCTTGTTGTGTTTGCTAGGATACATAGACCATTCAGCACTGAAAGTATATCAGGGGGAGCCATACCCTCTCCGTACAGCCATATAAATAATTTTCAGCTACAGGGTAGTTATGTGACTGGGATCTTCTCAGGTCCTAAGGTCTTGTAGTGTGTCTGTATTTCACTTCATAATTTCCTAAAAAGTCACTTTTTGGGATGAGAAATCCCAGTCTTTTCAAATTTGATGCAAAATAGGCTGGTATTAAGATATTATCCGGGCTGAACATACCTCATATTAAGACCCTTCTCAAACAATTTTGCTAATGTATGTAGCGACTTGGGAATTTTCAATGTGTTTCTGTAACATTTCTATGGCAATATGATGAAGGTTGTGAAGTTTTACACTTTGCTACATTTTCCTGGAACACAATACATTTGTGGCAATTATTGTAAAAGGTAGAGAAAAATCCTGCACACATTCTCCATTTTGGTTGGCTTCAATCGAAAATGGCTTGGCAACACATTGAGGAAAAGAAATGTGTGATGAAATGTGAAGCAGGATGAGAAATCTTTGCCAATTTAGTAAATGGCATTCATTGGTAGCTCTGGAAGACGCTGCCAGTGAATACAATATTACACACACTTAGGTATATATGGCTGTATACGTGGCTTAAGAAATGACCTCTAAACAACTGATTATTTTGGAAACCGGCTCCACAAATAGAAATCTATGTTTGATAATATACTGATGCGTTGAAATACCTTTACTGTGTTGCGAAACTTACACGTACATGTCATGCCAGTGTAAACAGTGTAGGCATAGGTCAGCCAGCCCTTTTAAACTTATGCAATCTAGGAGAAGAAAAGCAAACTTCTAAAACAACAAAATGAATATTACTACACTTGAAATTACCTTTGTAGTTTATATGTCCCCAAATATGGGGTATATGAAGAATGGGCAGCAGTATGCACATGCGCTGTGTGCATTATGAATGAGGGAGTTGGACTATAGTCATATATGACGCCAATCGCACACAAGAGGAAGAACTAATGCATTAGATTGTAAAGTACATAAATGCATCCAACAGCCAGAGCCCTGCCCCCTTCCCCTAGTGCTTCGCATAGCTTTGGAGCCACAGAGCCACACAACCATTCAAGATGCAAAGCATTCCACTCAGAGGAAGAAGAACTACAGGAGGAAATAGGGTTTAACTGTTAAATTGACAACTAATTAACATATTAGTAGAAACATATTTTTCTATTTTACAGGATCTATTATTCAATCATTAAATATTTTGGGAGAATAGAGCAAAGGAAATATTCATAACTTCCTTCTGAAGCATGCAGAATATATAATTGATGTAGCCTGTCCACCTGTGTCGGAGTGAAAAGTGATCCAATGTTGTAAGTATTTTAGTGCATACAAATGGGGAAGTCTTATGAAAAGATTTAAAAGATAATTTATTTCATTTATTTTTTATTGTTGGATGGGAGGAGAAAATGTGGTCAGCTAAAACAATTATTCACAAGATGCATTTATTAGACTGATTGTAACACTCTGGAATGGGAAATGAGAAAAAATCTTTTTGAAATGTTTCTGAAAATAAGTGATGAAGTTATGCTACATCTATGATTACTTCAGTTGTGGCTGGAGGGGCAAATCTGATTACTGAGAAAAAGTAAATGGGATTAAAGCTAAGCCATAAAGTTGAATTATTAAGTTATTAAATTATATTTAGGCAAAGGGAATCTCACTTATTTAAAATTTCCCAAAAGCACACATTCTCCTATTGTTATATCTCAGGCTGTGGCTGTATGATGAGAACAGATGATCTACAACTGTGTGGATGAAGTAGATGACATGCCTTCTGAAGTCACTGTACCAGCTGTTAAATTCCAAGCGTCATGTGATTTCTCTAACATGGAGGGACTGTAGTAATGAGTATAGTTTGTATTTGTAGATTGTCGAATCATTCTGGTCATGTAAAATTGAGAACCAGAATGTCTTAACAACAGCCCATTTTGTATCAATTCGAAGGATTGGGAGTTCTCATCCCAAAAAGCTACTTTTTTTAAATGGGGGCTAAGCAAATATATTTACAGTATCATTTTCTAAATATCCAACTAAAAAGCACAGCCAATTATGAAGTGAAATCCAGACACACTACAAGGCTTTAGGACCTGGGAAGATACCCAGTCACATACCTACCCTGTCACTAACAATTATTTATATGGAAATGGTATGGCTCCCTCCAATCTACTTTCAGTGTTGAATGGTCTATGAATACTAGCAAACACAACAAGATGATGGCAGGAACACTGAAACTTTCCAACCACTCACCTCCTGCCACAGATCTGAGTTTAATCCATCGTTCTTTAGCTCACTATGCCACCCAAGTTAGGACCATGCCATATACAAATAAGTCTCAACCCTGTTCTTGTGCCCTATCACCACTTACCTGGGAACCCTGAAAGACTAATTGCACACCCAAAGTTGCTTAATGGAGAGCCATAAACAACTCCTGCTGGATACATTGGATATGATAGAGAACAACTCCAAATAATAACGAAGAACCACATACGGCATAAAAAGATCATGTAACTCAATCGAGAATTGGCCTATAGGCCACCGTTTACAAATGCAGGAACATGACATTCTTCTGGCACATCTGAAGACCACAAAGTACAAAGGCAATCAGGTGCAGAAAATGGACACTAGTTACAATTCTAAATCTTTGGATAGAATGACTATGGTACCCTCAAAAACTCAATGTATCTCGGTATTGCGGTATATGTCTTTCATCCGCCCCACATTGTAGTTGTGGCAGTTATCATTGGGTACAATAGAACGTGCTTGGTGCCCGCCTCATCCAGAGGCTCCTCTGGTCTAGATTTGCAGTGTCCAGAGATGAAAAATGCCCCCACTAAGTAAGGGTGAGTGAAGGAAGTGGGTTAAAAAACTAGATCAACACCTGAGGTATTTAATAAATGGTGTGGATCTAAAAAATAAAACATAAGCGGTACTTGTACTAGATTGTGTTACTGAATCTATAAGTATATCATTAAGGGTTGTGTCAACATGTTTCAGCCCCCCTTGGCTCAACGGAGTCTATGGGGCTTTCGTCAGGACTAACAGACAGACAAACATTAAATCATATCTTTACTTACACAACTTGTGTAGTATATTTAGATATCTTACTTATTAGGTATTCATTGACCAATCGTGCTCTTTTGACCTGTAAAAAGAGAAACAGACAAACAGGCATACAATACACATGAATATAGTATAAGGTATCGTATACTGTTATGTACGTGGGGGCGCCAGAGTTAGCTATAGTCTAATCTTCTGGGTCTCTTATTTTGAGATTTATGTCTGGTATCAGGTGGAGGGAGGACTATTTGGGTAGAGGACTGAGAGTCTAATGAAAGCGACTATCGCCAAAAAACTGGTTTATTTGACCCCATAGATGTCATGGGACCTGCAGTGCGGAAAATCTGGCTTATATATTACTTGTATCCAGGATAATGTGTGCTTGAACACTATGATTTTGAATTTTTAGTCAAAAAGCACCTAGTGTTATCATGAAAGGTGCTCGTCATTTTTGATATAAGGTGGGTGTGGTGGTAACCCACTAGTTAATAGAAGTAATGTAGATACTCTTAAGAGCGCGCACTTATTCACTTTGCTGGGGTCAAAAATGGGTTGGGTTTCAATTCCAGGTATTCACATACGGTTGCTATAACACGTGCGTACGTTTAGATGGTAATGGTCAAAGTGCACGCACACTATCTTTTCTCTAGTTGAGGTAGTTTTATTTTAGTCACAAGATGTATCGGGTGATAGCTTATGACTCTGATGGGACACAGGGTGCTATTTCTTGCCTGCAATGTGTAATAGGGCATATCGGCAATTGTTTAATGAGTGCTACACGCGCTTAGTAGTAAGTCGTTTTTCGCGCTTTTCGCAAAGGAGAATGGCATACTAGTGGGGGGTATGCATTGCTCCATTAGCTTTGGCCACTAGTTTAAGAAATTACGACAATGCGGCTTGCAAAGTTTATTATTTTAAAGATTATTGGCACTCTCAGCTTTAATCACGCGTTTGCGTGAAAAGACAGTACGTACTCTCTTACCTAATAGCTATTCGTTAATAGCCTCGTCAGGGGATTCAAGCTTCCTTGTAGCCTCAGAGCTAAAGGTAAGCGAGACGAAGCATTATTAGGCTCACGTATAACCTTACTGCTAGGTTTCAAAAGAGGAAAACAGCAAACAGTCCGCCGCCATTACCCGCATGTAGGAGGATCCTGCCACTTTTGCTGACTCTGCCCCTGGACTGGGAGCAGACGTCAGTGACACGTATTTGAAGGGATCATGTGATCGTTTTTTTTAACAATGGGTGCTACAACTTTATTTGTTTCCATGTTAATGTGTCCCTGTGTGGGGGTATGGCTGTCATAGAAATATTTTGCCTAATCGCCCATGATGTGTTGGTTCGAATAATCTAACTTATGCTGCGATTTTAAAGTGGAGGTGCATGGCATTGTTCATGTTAGAACTTATGCTAGGAATCCCATGTTATGATGCGTAGCGCTTTTAGCCGGTTGCGTGCCAGTTTGAATGTGGCCTTATTTTGGAGTTATCTCATGGGCGGAATTTTACCCAAATTCTTGCCTATAATGTTATTCGGCTGATAAGCACATTTGTTTTAACTCTCACAAGGTAGCTTGTGCTAGCTTTTCATACATTGCGGTTGTATGGCACAGTTTGTACATAGATAATATGACCCTGGTCATGTGTCTAAGCTGAAAAATACTTCTGCTTTCGTTTCAAACGAATTTTTGTTAAAGTGGCTCGTGACAGTTAGTGTCCTGAGACATCTTAATGTACAGTAGTGTATAAATAGCATTCTGCACTGTTATTTTACTTATCAGAAAGCCTCAGAGCTTCTGGATTTTTGAGTGAGATCTATCTATTGCTTCTGGATGTCTGGGTGAGATCTTACAATAGCAACGCACTGTTGTGCAAATGGAGTCAATGTGTAGCAAATTGGTGCCAAGGCACATTGTCATTGAGCCCCCAAACATGGGTTTTGAGGCGATTCACCCATCTTTGTTTGTGAAACGAAAGCAGAAGTATTTTACGCCCATGAGATAACTCCAAAATAAGGCCACATTCAAACTGACACGCAACCGGCTAAAAGCGCTACACATCATAACATGGGATTCCTAGCATAAGTTCTAACACGAACAATGCCATGCACCTCCACTTTAAAATCGCAGCATAAGTTAGATTATTCGAACCAACACATCGTGGGCGAATAGGCAAAATATTTCTATGACAGCCATACCCCCACACGGGGACACATTAACATGGAAACAAATAAAGTTGTAGCACCCATTGTTAAAAAAAACAATCACATGATCCCTTCAAATACGTGTCACTGACGTCTGCTCCCAGTCCAGGGGCAGAGTCAGCACAAGTGGCAGGATCCTCCTACATGTGGGTAATGGCGGCGGACTGTTTGCTGTTTTCCTCTTTTGAAACCTAGCGGTAAGGTTATACGTGAGCCTAATAATGCTTCGTCTCGCTTACCTTTAGCTCTGAGGCTACAAGGAAGCTTGAATCCCCTGACGAGGCTATTAACGAATAGCTATTAGGTAAGAGAGTACGTACTGTCTTTTCACGCAAACGCGCAATTAAATCTGAGAGTGCCAATAATCTTTAAAGTAATAAACTTGGCAAGCCGCATTATCGTAATTTCTTAAACTAGTGGCCAAAGCTAATGGAGCAATGCATACCCCCCACTAGTATGCCATTCTCCTTTGCGAAAAGCACGAAAACGACTTACTACTAAGCGCGAGTAGCACTCATTAAACAATTGCCGATATGCCCTATTACACATTGCAGGCAAGAAATAGCACCCTGTGTCCCATCAGAGTCATAAGCTATCACCCAATACAGCTTGTGACTAAAATAAAACTACCTCAACTAGAGAAAAGATAGTGTGCGTGCACTTTGACCATTACCATCTAAACGTACGCACGTGCTATAGCAACCGTATGTGAATACCTGGAATTGAAACCCAACCCATTTTTGACCCCAGCAAAGTGAATAAGTGCGCGCTCTTAAGAGTATCTACATTACTTCTATTAACTAGTGGGTTACCACCACACCCACCTTATATCAAAAATGACGAGCACCTTTCATGATAACACTAGGTGCTTTTTGACTAAAAACTCAAAATCATATTGTTCAAGCACACATTATCCTGGATACAAGTAATATATAAGCCAGATTTTCCGCACTGCAGCTCCCATGACATCTATGGGGTCAAATAAACCAGTTTTTTGGCGATAGTCGCTTTCATTAGACTCTCAGTCCTCTACCCAAATAGTCCTCCCTCCACCTGATACCAGACATAAATCTCAAAATAAGAGACCCAGAAGATTAGACTATAGCTAACTCTGGCGCCCCCACGTACATAACAGTATACGATACCTTATACTATATTCATGTGTATTGTATGCCTGTTTGTCTGTTTCTCCTTTTACAGGTCAAAAGAGCACGATTGGTCAATGAATACCTAATAAGTAAGATATCTAAATATACTACACAAGTTGTGTAAGTAAAGATATGATTTAATGTTTGTCTGTCTGTTAGTCCTGACGAAAGCCCCATAGACTCCGTTGAGCCAAGGGGGGCTGAAACATGTCGACACAACCCTTAATGATATACTTATAGATCCAGTAACACGATCTAGTAAAAGTACCGCTTATGTTTTATTTTTTAGATCCACACCATTTATTAAATACCTCAGGTGTTGATCTATTTTTTAACCCACTTCCTTCACTCACCCTTACTTAGTGGGGGCATTTTTCATCTCTGGACACTGCAAATCTAGACCAGAGGAGCCTCTGGATGAGGCGGGCACCAAGCACGTTCTATTGTACCCAATTATAACTGCCACAACTACAATGTGACGCGGATGAAAGACATATACCGCAATACCGAGATACATTGAGTTTTTGAGGGTACCATAGTCATTCTATCTAAAGGTTTAGAATTGTAACTAGTGTCCATTTTCTGCACCTGATGGCCTTCATACTTACCCTGGGGAAATAAATGGACATTCATTCCTCCTCCCTACCCTTTTGATTACTAAGACCACAAAGTACATGCAGAGCTCACAAACTCAACTGCCCTCTCCTTATCAAGAAGAACCAGATCCCAATATCAACCTAGGATTTATATTGCATAGACAGAGATGGGGACAATTCCTACTGTGGATGTACACACCAACCCTCCTCACATTTAATACTTTACAGAATTCTTATGCACTTACTTCCCAACCCATCTTGTATATGCACATTACCACACATGCACACACACACACACACACAAGCTGCATGCTAATTGGCTGTCAACACTTCAAACCAGGAAGTGTTGGCAGCCATCTTGTGTCTCGGTAGAACAGAGGCACAAGAAAAGAGAAAAACAAACGTGCAAAACACGAAAAGGGGGTAGGGTAAACACACCCTGACACCCTAGGCCTGCTCAGAGGGTCCCACAAGGAACCCCAGACCCAAAAAAAGCATTGAAAAAAAAAACAAATCAGCAAAATCCACAGAGGATCCGCGGATCCGGACAAGAAAATAAAAAAAACGAATATTAACGTGCTTCATTAATATTTAGCCCCCGGGTGGGCCAGGTTCAGTAGGCAGTGAAAAAATAAGTGTCGGGGTACCAATCCCCCCCACAGTGCCCCGGGGACCACCATCTCGCAGGGGCTTGATTACATAGTTGGGGGGCACGCAGCCACCCCCAGCCCCGGGGACTGCTACTCCCCGGGGCTAATTCTAAATTGTGTGGGGGGACTCAAAGCCCCCCTAAACCCCGGCAACTGCCACCACCGGGACTTTACATGTTTATTTGCGGGGCAGATGGCACCCGCTGCTCTGCGGACCGCCATCCCTTGGGGCTTTTAATAACACCTGTGTGGGGGGGGCTCAAGCCCCCCACACGCCCCGGGGTCCACCACCTCCTCTGGGCACTAATATGTTAATTTGGGGGTCCGTAACAGACCCCTGAACCCCGGAGACCACCACCGCCCAGGGCTATGCGATGTTGGGAGGGGGCTGTGAAGCCCCCCTCCAGGAGCCAGTGATGGCCCTGGGGCCGCCACCCCTCCGGGCCGGCTCCTGCAGTGTCCCGGGGTTCCCACCCTGGGACACTGCAATTTGCAATGGCAGGGCAGGTGTCTCGCGGCTCCCGCCCTGCCATAGCACACTTGGTTTGGTTTTTGGAAAAGAGAGCAGGACACCTGCTCTCTCTTCCATAACTAAAACCAGATTGCTTTTCCATACGGGGAGCTGCATGTCAACAGCTCCCCATGAGAAAATGCGGCCCCTGGGGCCAGAAGTGGCCAGGGAGGGAGCCACGCAGCCCCCTCCCCATTCTATAAAATATAAAAATTAAAAAATGCAAAGGACGGCCCCTGGGGATGGTGTTCCGGGCCATAAGTAGCTTCAGGAGGGGGGCACAAAGCCCCCTACATAATAATAAAAAATGAGGTCCCCGGGGCCCACAAGACCCCTTCCCGTTAATATATATATATATATTTTTTAATGGGGGTCAGGCCCTGGGGGATGGGGTCCCCAAGGCCCCAAAAAGTAAAAAGAAGGTGGGCCATACAGACCCCCTTCTAAAAAAAGAAAAAGAAAAAAATCTTGGGATCGTGCCGGAGGCCCCGCCCCCTCCCAGCAGCACTCAGCAAATGCGCCCTCTGGGGCGTTGTAAGATGGGTAAGTAATTCCCCTTGAATACTGGGGGTCCCTGGGGCCAACTAGCCCACCAGGTACCTCCAGTATGCGCCAGGGAGCTGCATTGCAGAGAGGTGTCAGAGGCCACGCCCCTTTTTACACCTCTCTGCAACGCAGCTCTGTGGTGCTTACTGGAGGTACCTGGTGGGCTAGTTGGACCTCAGGGACCCTCAGGATTCAAGGGGACTTAATCCCCCAACTTAAAACACACCACGGGGCACGTTTGCACAGTGGTAAAGGGAGTGGGCAGGGCCTAAGGTGGCAGTGTGCAAAGAAGCCCTGTTGTGTGTTTTAAGTTGGGGAATTAATTCCCCTTCAATCCTGAGGCCCCTGGAGGCCAACTAGCCCATCAGGTACCTCCAAAAAGTGCCAGAGGCCTGCGTTCCAGAAAGGTGGTCCTGGCAATGCCCCTTTTTACACCTCTCTGCAACGCAGCTCTGTGGTGCTTACTGGAGGTACCTGGTGGGATAGTTGGACCCCCTAGTGTGAATAAACCAAGGTTCTATTTCACTTTTGGATTGTGGTTTGATTCCTGAGAGCGTACGATATTGGAACTTTTGTGTGATATATGATTTCCGGTTGCTTCGCCGGAGTGTACGCCACTTGTCAACGGGTCGCAGCGTTGCAGCAGAAGCAGTGTTTGTTTGGATATTGAACTGAGCAACGCATCCTGACCAGCCGGTCCACAGTATCTTACGTCGGAGTGGAGGAGCAGCGGTGAATCAAGGCCCCGATCTCCTTTAACGTCCACTTTTCAGGTAAGCCCACTCGTTGCTTTCCGTCCCTTGCGGGGAGACGGCACTAGCGCGGGTGACTCCGGTCTGTGCTTGTCTAAACGCGGGGCAGCGGGAGTGAGTGGTAACTGCCTGTCTAGTGTGGGACGCGGAGTGGACAAACACGCTGGATTACTCTATTGCATTGCTCATGGCAGATAGTTGATTCTGAGAGACTCGTTATACGATATTCCGCCAGACACACATGGTCAAGTGTTGAGAATTGGCAAACTGATTTTTTCGAGTTACCAGAGCATTGTAGCGTTTGTTACCGGCAACAAGAACTTGGGATTCTTACCTGAGGGGAACTATCACAGTCCAGAGATCTTATTGATCCTTGGTAGCACTATAACATGGAGGATGAAGCAAGTAGACGAGCAGCAGCACAAGCCCTGTTCAGTAGAAAACCAGGTGGAAATTCTGGTGAAAAAAGAAACATCGGCGCAACGGCGAGTACTAACACCGTGGAAAACAAGGTTAAAAAATTAGAAAAACTCCGCCGCACTGAGATATCTAAATGGTGGGAGGCAATCTCCCTTCAAAACTACGTGGATCAATCCATGGTACCTAGAGGTTTGAGGATTTTTATCACTCCAACGTATGAGTCACCAAACCCTAATATGCTTCAAGATTGGTCTGAAAATTCTGCTAAAAGCTCTAAAAAAATGATGGAGATTCTCATTAAATACGCCTGGGAAGACAGGGAAGAATTACTGAAACAAATAAAAAGCCTAATGGAAGAGTTAACATCGTCTGTAGATGAGTCCACCATGAAAAAAATAATGGAACAAATGAAAGAACGACTAAACAAACATGAGGAAGACATTAAATTAAGGAAACAACATAAAATGAATAGAGACTATGCAGACTATGAGAGTGGACGGATTTTGACTTTCAGCAAGAAATATGACCATCTCTATAGAGAGGAGCTGAACGAACAAGCTGGAGCGGTGGCATCCAATATCTCTATGGAAATTCCAGTGATTAGTGACACAGTCTCAGAGGCCTCACTGGAACAAGCATCAGTAGCTGAACGAATACCTAAGCAAGTGAATTTTTTAAACGAATTCCGAGTGATGCAAAAAGACAGACAAAAACCAAGAGAGGCCACCCCACAGAAGACCAGAGGGAGAGGACGAGGCCGTGGCAGAGGTCAAGCAATGCATCAACAACAGGAACGAAGATACGAAGAAACCGGAAAAAAAGATTACAACAACGCTGGGAATTCAGACAAAGGAAAAGGAGCCATGGGAAAACGTATCACTTGCTCCAACAAGGACAAATAATGGATGAAAAAATGGTAAATCGAACCGTTGTTAACCTTTCCAAAAGACCTCTCAGTGAACTTGAAAAACGTACTCTATGTTTAGGCTTATCTTTCTGCCCCACGGCTTATTTTAATTTCACTGAAACTCGCATAGATTTGTTTAAGTTTGTACGGAAAATCAAACTTAAAAAGTGGTACAAACTTAAAAGACCTGGTCATGGACCCAATACAGACATTCCAGACAGTGGTAACCATTGTAACTTTAATGTGGGAGATGTGGATAGTCTCCTAGCCATTGCTCAATTAGATATGTCAGAGGATACAGTGAATGATTCCAACACACTGGCGGACACACTCAGAGAGGCGGGTTTTCAAGTTGGAGCAGCTGCTAATACTAACTTCAAAACACGATCTACGTTTATGCCTACCCTCCCCCATGATAACATTGATACCTTCCACGACTGTGTTGTGAAAGATCTAGTTAAATTAAGATCTAAACATGGGGCACGTAATAGAGATAAACACAATATACCTAACAATTTGACTTCCAAGCAGCGCATTGTCCTCAAGTCTTTACAAGAAGACTCCTCCATTGTCATACGTCCAGCTGACAAGGGGGGCAATATTGTGGTACAAAACAGAAGCGACTATATCGCTGAAGCCATGCGCCAACTCGGGGATGATAAATTCTATGTGCAAATTACGAGATCTGCATATGGAAAAAGCATCACTGAGATTTGGGAAAAACTTGTGATGTGGAAAGATCAGGGGTTACTCACGTGGGAGGAGTACTGCTACCTTAAAAAAGATCATCCCATTCTCCCAATATTGTACTTACTGCCCAAGCTTCATAAACATAAAACCCAGCCACCTGGTCGTCCCATAGTCTCTTCAATAGGCAGTGTCTGCGAACATATTTCAAAATACGTGGACCACTTTCTCAGAGACTATGTGGTTACACTACCCAGCTACCTTAGGGACACCAAAGACTTTCTCAGTAAAATTGACACTCTGAAGTGGGAGACAGATTGGATATTTATGGTGCTTGACGTACATTCACTATACACCATAATTGAACACCAACAAGTGCTTGAGGCATGCGAATTCTTTTTGAACATAATGTAATGATTATGAATATGATTGACTTTTGCCTCAAAAACAATATTTTCTCTTTTGATGGCGCCCTCTACAGGCAGATCAATGGTACTGCCATGGGTTCTTGCTTTGCTCCCAGTTTCGCGAATTTATTCATGGGACACTGGGAGCAGGAGATCCATGGCAGTGCCACCCTGAAGGAAGACTTCTGTAGAGTAGTGGTATGGCTCCGCTATATAGACGATCTATTTATTGTCTATAAGGGGAGCAAAGAACAAGCGGAGACCTTTATGACTAATCTCAATGCCAACAGATACAACATCAAGCTATCAGGAACCATCAGTAACACCATGGTTGAATATTTGGATGTGAGACTTGAGATTAAGAATAATTGTATCTGTACCTCATTGTTTCGAAAAGATACAGCAGGCAATAGCGTATTGCATGCCCTCAGCAGTCATCCTGAGGTGCTCAAATGGAGCATACCTTATGGAGAACTGTTGAGGGCCAAAAGAAACTGTAATTCGGTGGAAGCCTTTGAGAGGGAACGAGACATCATAACAGGGAGGTTCAAAGAAAGGGGCTACCCTAACTGGTTCATCAAGCAAGCTACCACTAGAGCAGAAAAGGTAGACAGGAAGGAAACCTTGGAAAAGGCTGAACCTGTACTGGATGAAACTGACGAGACTACCAGATTGATACTTACCTTTAATGCCCAGTCGGCAACCGTCAAAAAAGTCATAGCCAAACATTGGGATATTTTGAGACATGATAACATCATAGGGAATGTGGTCAAGGAACGACCTAGCATAACTTATAAACGCAATCTGAATATCAGGGATCTGGTATCTAGAAATGACTTTACACAATACAATGATTCAACGGAACATGGCCTGCAGGGCTTCTATCCCTGCAGTCACTGTAAAGCCTGTAGTAACAGCGTTTACAAAAATGAACTGGTTTACAATGGAGTTAGAAGAAAAATAACTCAATTTCTCACTTGTAGTACCAGCTATGTTGTGTACGTTATCGAATGCCCTTGTCACCTATGGTACATAGAGAGTACCAAGTGTAGTGCTAAGAAAAGAATATTGGAACATCGGAGGGCCATAACCAACCAGGACCCCAAATACCCGGTGGCACGACACTTCAGGGAGAAACACTACTCAGATGCTAATTTGTTAAGCTACATGCTCATTGAACAGGTTCAGGTTAAACCCAGAGGGGGAGATAGATTGCTATCCCTGAGACAACATGAGTCAAGACATATCATTAACTTTCAAAGCAAGTACCCGGGTGGCCTTAACTGGGATGAAGAGTTAGAAATACATCTTAGGGAAGACTCGTAGGGATCTATTCGAGTTCCAGACTAGGATTGTATTTACCACCGCGTCTTTTGCTGTAGTTGAATTATTGCCTATTATGCAGGATTGTGATCGATTTTAATCTACTTGCTTTTCTCCAACATGTTGAATTGTGTGCTGGAAAATCAAATCATTTTAACCTAAATTTTCTTCCTTTTTGTGTATTTGATCTACAGGTGTACAGGCAGGGCTTCCCAGTATGAATGGATTCCTCAATATGGGCACCACTGTCATTGGCACTTGTTCCGGTTTTCACCTCTTCCTTTAGGCACTTTTTCACGGTCAGTTATTTCTTTCGCACCTGTTCTGCACTTTATGTTACTGTCACCAATGGGACTATGCCTTGTTGGCACTAGATGTTCACACATGCATGTGAGCGGATAAGTAGCACTTGACTATTATACTGGTTGTGTGGTCCGGACATTCTTCTATACATATGGACACTTGTCAATACGAAGTTCTGCTTTGATTTCCCCCTTGGATTTTTTATGAGGGAACCTTGCAGGGATGTACTACTAATACAGGTACTATGTATGATGCATGATGCAACTTGGTGTTGTATTTCAGCACCGAATACGAGTAGGCTAATCATCACCACTACATGAGTTATGTGGGTATGCTCTGCGGATGGGGGTCACACCACAACACCCAGCACTTGTTGGATAATTATCATATAATTACACACCGGCATATTATTATTATGTTATGATGAATTGTGTTTATTTGGTGAATATCATTCCCCTTTGACTCACTTATATACCGGACCACCCATGATCAATTACCGTTGTATAATTATGCATTTTTAACCAGCTTGAGTGACAAGACTTTTAACGTTACTTGTATTGGATGCTCTTTTGTATATAACACCATTCCATAATGGCCGACGCCAAATGTATACTTGTTCATAGTCCTCTTTTGTTTTGACATTCTTCTATACATATGGACACTTGTCAATACGAAGTAATGTGGGTATGATCTGCGGATGGGGATCACACCGTAACACCGAGCACGTGTTGGATTATTATCATATAATTACACATCGGCATATTAATATTATGTTATGATGAATTGTGTTCGTTTGGTGAATATCATTTGACTCACTAATATTACGGACCACTCATGATCTATTACCGTTGTATAATCATGCATTTTTAACCAGCTTGAGTGACAAGATTTTCAATGTTACTTGTATTGGATGCTCTTTTGTTTATAACACCATTCCAAAATGGCCGACGCCAAATGTATTCTTGTTCATAGTCCTACTTTTGTTTTGACGTAACTTTATTGAAAATGGCACACTTTCTCACACACTTTGTCACACGTGATCAAGGCAAGTCGCCGAAACGCGTTGTGTGAATAAACCAAGGTTCTATTTAAAAAAAAAAAAAAAAAAGTGTGAATAAACCAAGGTTCTATTTCACTTTTGGATTGTGGTTTGATTCCTGAGAGCGTACGATATTGGAACTTTTGTGTGATATATATATATATATATATATATATATATATATATATATATATATATATATATATATATATATATATATATATATATATATATATATATATATATATTACCTACTGGCGGTCGCCAGTAGGTAGTTATAGTTAGGATTTTTTTCAATGCAAAATCTCAAAATTCTATTGTGAATAACTTTGGCGTCGGTTGACGAATCTGCCTGAAAATTTCCTCAAATTTGCCTCGTCGAGCTCCGGTCCTTCCCTGAAAGTTTGGGGGGGATTCGTCGAGTGGGGTCCGAGATAAAAGGGGGGACCCAAAACGTGTTTTCTCCATGTTCATTTCCATAGGGCGGTCGACCTCACTTTTGGAAAGGGGCGACCAATCGGTCCCCCCGCACGTATGGCAGAGTACCACGATCCCCCCGGGAAGCCATCTTGGGCGGGAGGCGAGTCTCGGCTGGTATGCCCGAAGCGGCGTAGCCGGGGCGCGCCTTTTCCCGCCCTAGAGTGGGTTGGCCTAGACACTGACGCGGCTGGCCACGCCCTCGGGGCAGGCAGGGGCGGGTTTACTCCCGCCCTGAAGACGGATAAAAGGAGGATCAAGACCAGAAAGCATCCTCTTGTTCCTGTGCTCTGAAGCTGCACCTCCTCGCTGCACGTGAGCTCGAGACGGAACGAAGAGCCAATTTTGAGCGTTGTAATCCTCTTGTTTGTTTTCTAGATACTCTGCTGGAGAATGCCGAAGAAGGCGGGAAAGCGAATGACTACCGAGCAGATGCTGCGTGTTCTCATGAAGGAGATGACCGACCTTAAGAGGCGACGGGATAAAAGCGAGGAAGGGGGGCCGAAACGTCCGTTGGAGGGATCAGCCCCGGGAGGAAAAGGCAAGAGGCCTAGGAGAGGAGCGGCTGGGGGAGATATTCCGGGTCCCAGTGTCCCGCTCGAAGCACCCACTCCCGTGCCGGAGGAAGGGAATCCGATTCCCGTTGTGGTCACCCCCGTGTCCGGGGAAGATATGCCGCCCGAGCTGGCAGCACAATTAGCAGCGTGGTTGGGTAAAGGTAGCGAGGGCGCCACGGCTGTCGACGCGCAGGTGTTGATGAAACAACTGCGTGAGACTCGAGAAGCAGCGAGGGTGTCCACGCCGGCTGCGGTCGTAGAGAAGCCACAGGGGACGGTTTTAGTCGCAGAGACAGCGTCCAGTTCAGGTAAGCGGCCATTGCCGATTGCGAGGGAGGAGTCTGCACCCTCTCGTAGGGAAAAGTTGGGTCAACATGTCCCTTTAGCTGTTAAAGAAAAGATATGGGCAGGTGAATATGTAAACATCTTCTCGTTGCTTACTGACCATTATGAGATGGAGCATGTTAAAAGTCAGAAGGATCTAATGCATCCGAGTGTTTGGCGCGCAAAGATGGCCGCCTTTAAGGTAAATGAAAACATTGGCAATTGGGGCAAGGCTTGGGGGGTTTTCACATCGATCTTGGGAGAACGAAGGCCCGAATTACTGCCCGAATTGCCGATTTATCAGTCACGGATCATGGGGTACTCGATATCACACAAGGGTAATCATTGGTTCTGCTATGATAATCTTTTCAGAAAAGCAAAAGAACATGATAAAAGCTTAACTTGGGATTGTTATGATTCTGTGTCTTGGTCCAAAATGAAGGATACTGGTATGTTGAAATTGCCATTAGTGGGGAGTAACGTGGGCGAATCCTCCCGTCAGTATGCGGGGACGCCCTTTCGATCAGGTACGGGTACCGACAATCACTCGAGACCTAACGGTAATGCAGGTAAAAAGGGGGTTTGTTGGAACTTTAACAGGGGTAAATGTACTAGGCCCCAGGGGTCGTGCAAATTTAGACACGAATGTAGTGGGTGTGGGCAATCATCCCATCCTGAGTCCACGTGCAGAGCCAAAACGGGTGATAACGGGGGTAGAGGAGGTGCCAAACAGGTCTAACATAGTCCGAGGGGCGCCTTTACCTACCCCGATTGATACCTTGGCAATGATTCCCTGGCTCAGTGAATACCCGGATCGTGCTTCTGCTGGGGTGGTGCGGAACGGGTTTTCATATGGTTTCCGCATCCCAGTGGGGGACTTTCAGGGTGTGGATAAATGCAAAAATCAGATATCGGTCTTGCAGCATACGACCGTGGTACAGGAAAAGATACGGAAGGAGGTTACTCGAGGTCGAGTCGCCGGTCCGTTTAGTGTACCACCGGTTGCTAACTTTGTTTGTTCACCTTTGGGAGTGGTCCCCAAGAAGGACCCGGGTGAGTTTCGGCTGATACATAATTTGTCAGCCCCACGTGGTCTTTCCGTAAACGAAGCGATAGACCCGGAAATGTGTTCGGTGCGGTACGCATCCTTCGATGAGGCCGTAGCCATTTTGAATCGCCTGGGGCCCGGTGCGCTGATGGCAAAATCCGATATCGAGTCAGCGTTCCGGTTGCTCCCGGTACACCCAGACGATCAGCGTCTACTAGGTTTCATGTTTCAGGGTCAGTATTACATGGATAGGTGTATGCCGATGGGATGCTCTATTTCTTGTGCCTATTTCGAGAAATTCAGTAGTTTCCTACAATGGGTCTTCACTAAGAAGACGGGTTTTCAACATGTGATGCATTATCTCGATGATTTTTTGTTCTTGGGGGCAGCCGGGGATCCGGAATGTGGGCAAGCTTTGGCTGCATTTTGTGTTTTAATGAATCAGTTTGGCGTGCCACTGGCACCAGGTAAGACGGTGGGTCCTTCGACTTGCCTCGAGTTTCTGGGGATCGAGTTAGACTCCGGAGAAGGTTGTTTCCGTTTACCAAGTGATAAAGTGGTAAAGTTCAGGGCATCCCTGCAAATGTGTATGAGTAAATCTAAAGTTACGCTGCATCAATTACAGCAGTTAGTGGGACAGTTGAATTTTGCCCTAAGAGTTATACCAATGGCCCGCCCCTTTTCCCGTTCGATCGCTCAAGCCATGGTCGGACTGAAGGAGGGCCATCATCGCACAAGGCTCTCGGCAGAGGTCCGCCAGGACATGCGCATTTGGTTGGCATTTCTGGCGGGGTTCAATGGTCGAGTCGTCTGGAACAAGCCGGCCGTGTCCTCTGAGGAGCTGGGGCTGTGGACAGATTCTGCAGGGAGCATAGGTTTTGGTGCCATTTTCGGCACTCGATGGTCTGCACAAAAATGGCCGGTATGGTGGCATGACAGTGGTCTGACAAGTAACATTGCCTTCCTGGAACTTTTCCCCATTTTGGTGGCCCTGAGAACGTGGCCCGAAGGGTTCAGAGATCACTCTGTGGTATTTTGGTCTGACAATATGACCGTGGTTGAGTGTATCAATAGCCAGGCAGCACGATGTAAATGGATTTTAAGACTGCTCAAGGAAATTGTATTACTGTGTATGCAATTGAATGTGCTATTTAAAGCAAGACATGTCCCGGGGGTATTGAACCAGGCGGCTGATGCCCTTTCTCGTTTTCGTATGCAGGCTTTCTGGGGTTGTCTTCCCACAGCGGACCCGGAGCCAGCACCCTTTCCCGAAGCTCTCTGGTCTCTCGGTGCCCCGAACTTCGTAACCTCGTGGGAGAGAGTTTAGCACCCAGGACAAGAAAGGCATATGAAGGGGCGTTCCGGTCCTATTTAGCCTTTTTGGGGACTGCTAGAGAGGAGCTTTGGGGCCAGGAGGAATGGGTAGTGAACTTTCTGATGTCGTTACATCTGGCAGGAAAATCGGTGGCCACGGCCCAGAGGCATCGGGCTGCCATTTCCTTTGTTGCTAGGGCTCATGGGATCCAGGACCCGACAGCGTCTTTCGTTGTGCAAAAAGCGCTACGTGGGTGGCAACGCCTTGAGGGTCGCAGAGTAGATGAGAGGCGCCCGATAGGTTTGGATAGGTTGGCCCAGTTATTATCCAGACTCCCTACAACATGTTCATCTCAGTTTGAGACAGTGTTATTCCGAGCCGCTTTTACGCTGGCATTTCATGGGGCTATGCGAGTAAGCGAATTAGTGGCGAGGAACAAGCAGGATGTGACGGGAGGACTGTGCGCGGAGCACGTTCAGATCAGGGGAGAGGCAATGACTGTCTCGTTTGTGAGGTCCAAGACCGATCAGAGTGGGATGGGTGACTGCATAATTATACGCAGGATTCCCGGGTCGTCCATGTGCCCAGTGAAGTGTTTAGAGGATTATTTAACACAAAGGGTGGCATCATGGGGGGGGACCTTGTTGAGACACGCGGACGCCACCCCACTGACAAGGTTTCAGTTTCAGCGGGTGCTTGCGATGTCGATTACAGCTGCGGGCTTGAACCCGGGCGAGTTTGGGACCCATTCCTTTCGGATAGGGGCTGCTACAGAGGCTACAGCCAGGGGTCTGAGTGTGGAACAAGTTAAACGGGTGGGGCGTTGGTCCTCCAATTGTTATAAAAGGTATGTGCGTTTGCACATGTTGTGAAGCTGTAATGATGAACTCACGCTTCTTGTTTTTGTTGGCTACAGCCAGGGTTCTGAATGTGGAACAAGTTAAACGGTGGGGCGTTGGTCCTCCAATTGGTATAAAAGGTATGTGCGTTTGCACATGTGGTGAAGCTGTAATGATGTACTCACGCTTCTTGTTTTTGTTTGGTTTTCAGTTACGCAAGCCTACGAGGCGGGGCGGACTATGCAGTCGACCCAACACCGGGCCAGCGGTCAGACATCACCGACTGTGAAAAAGGAGGTGTGGGTCGTGGGCCACTCATACGTGAGGCGTGCCGCGGACGTATTCAAGGCAGGTGACATGGTGCACGTGGCTGGGGAATACGGGTACAGTGTGTCCTTCTACGGAAAGGGCGGTCTCTGTATTGACCAGTTTCAATCATTTTTCGAGGGTTTGCTAGGGCGGACGAGGTCACCGCCGTCTGTAGTCATAGTACATCTTGGGGGCAATGATTTGGTCACCGCTGGTAGACGACTTCTCCTGGAGGCGATGCTTTCCACTGTAAGTTGGTTAGCGAGGAGAGTTCCAGGGTGCACGATTGCATGGTCCCATATCATCCCACGAAAAGTGTGGCGGGGGGCTTTTTCTGTTTCTGCTTTAAATCATTCTGTGAGAAAAATTAATAATAAAGTGAGTAGGTTGTTCCGGTCCAATACACTGCATTCTATCTCGCATGGGTGTATTAATGATGACAGTATGTACTTGAGGGATGGTGTGCATTTGTCTCGGATGGGGAATGAGTTACTCATAGGAGACTTCATAGCTTGGTTGAAGACGTTAAAACATGACCTTTAGGTAGGAGTGTGGTGGGGGGTCCGGATAGCCGGTCAACTATCCGGACCTGTGGCGGTAAGGTCATGATCGGTGAGCACTAATTGGAAGATCCCTATGAGTGGGCGTCACCCATTACGGATGGGGGGGCTCGGGAGAGGTGGCCATTGGCCCCTCAACGGGGAGGCGGTCCCTTCTAAGGATGGGTCGCCGAAAGGAAAGGGAAGGCGGTCAAGGCCCCTTCATGTGTAGGAGGGGTTACAGCCCCCTCCTGGGGAATTTCCCGGGGCCAGGTCGTCTGCGACGGCAGATGTGGTAAGTTGTGTGGGGTTTGGGGGGGGTCTACGCTACCTTCTAGATACCTCACACGAGTCCTCGTACGACCTTTAAGTGGCGTCGAGTTTTATTGGGGCCCCCGTCAAGTCAAGGGAAATTGGTAGTTGCACTTGAGGTATGCGTCCGTGCCGCCCCTCACAAGTGAGTGGGATATGTCTGGGTTAGGGATCTTGACACCGGTTACGACCTTGCCGTTGGCCCTTAAACGTTAGGATGTACAATTTCAAAAATTAAGTAAATGTTGGTAGGATGCTAGTTCGGCTAGGAGAACCTTTGTATTAGAGGATATGTTAAGGTTAGCCAAACATCGCAATGTGGTAATGAAATTGTACATAATATGAAACTGTTGATTTAATGTTTTAATTTTGTTTCATATTTTAATAAAATACGGCCCGGGAGGGTCACTCCCTCCCGACTTCCAAAAACTTCAGAACTGTTTCCGGTTTCCCATCCTTGGGGATTGTGTTGAGAGGGGGTGGCGGGTATCTCAGCCATATGGAAAGGGGCGACCAATCGGTCCCCCCGCACGTATGGCAGAGTACCACGATCCCCCCGGGAAGCCATCTTGGGCGGGAGGCGAGTCTCGGCTGGTATGCCCGAAGCGGCGTAGCCGGGGCGCGCCTTTTCCCGCCCTAGAGTGGGTTGGCCTAGACACTGACGCGGCTGGCCACGCCCTCGGGGCAGGCAGGGGCGGGTTTACTCCCGCCCTGAAGACGGATAAAAGGAGGATCAAGACCAGAAAGCATCCTCTTGTTCCTGTGCTCTGAAGCTGCACCTCCTCGCTGCACGTGAGCTCGAGACGGAACGAAGAGCCAATTTTGACCCACCCACCAGCCCCTGAAGACAGCGAGTGGTTTTAAATAAAGTTTGATGGTTAATTCTGAAATTCGTTTACAGGTTGTCGTATTATCGTGAAGAATTTTGAGTATGCAATAAAGAATGATCGTTTGGGGTTATGTTTTGCAAATAAAGTAATTCTGCTTTAGTGTTCATCAGTAAGCATGCTTTGAATAAAGTGTTATTGCTGCTGTCTGTTATATTTAGTCTTAGTTATTTAGTTAGCATTGTCGTATTTATTTTGGTCGGGCGGTAAGGTCATGATCGGTGAGCACTAATTGGAGGATCCCTATGAGTGGGCGTCACCCATTACGGATGGGGGCGCTCGGGGGAGGTGGCCATTGGCCCCTCAACGGGGAGGCGGTCCCTTCTAAGGATGGGTCGCCGAAAGGAAAGGGAAGGCGGTCAAGGCCCCTTCATGTGTAGGAGGGGTTACAGCCCCCTCCTGGGGAATTTCCCGGGGCCAGGTCGTCTGCGACGGCAGATGTGGTAAGTTGTGTGGGGTTTGGGGGGGGGTCTACGCTACCTTCTAGATACCTCACACGAGTCCTCGTACGACCTTTAAGTGGCGTCGAGTTTTATTGGGGCCCCCGTCAAGTCAAGGGAAATTGGTAGTTGCACTTGAGGTATGCCTCCGTGCCGCCCCTCACAAGTGAGTGGGATATGTCTGGGTTAGGGATCTTGACACCGGTTACGACCTTGCCGTTGGCCCTTAAACGTTAGGATGTACAATTTCAAAAATTAAGTAAATGTTGGTAGGATGCTAGTTCGGCTAGGAGAACCTTTGTATTAGAGGATATGTTAAGGTTAGCCAAACATCGCAATGTGGTAATGAAATTGTACATAATATGAAACTGTTGATTTAATGTTTTAATTTTGTTTCATATTTTAATAAAATACGGCCCGGGAGGGTCACTCCCTCCCGACTTCCAAAAACTTCAGAACTGTTTCCGGTTTCCCATCCTTGGGGATTGTGTTGAGAGGGGGTGGCGGGTATCTCAGCCATATAGCCCGAACGGCTGAATGGTTTTCCACCAAACTTGGCAAAATTGTAGGGACTGGTAGCCCGATGTGCCTTTGCTATGTCTCAAGATATGTGCTCCAGTGGATTTTGAGTAATTTAGGTTAAAATAATATATATATCTATAAGCGCGCCCCAGTACACGCACTGGGGAGCGCACCGGTCGCGCCACGCGACTTGCGCACGGAAAGCTAATTGGCTCTCGGGTGTCTGTAAACATTCGAAACAGTCCGGAGCGGCCGCCATCTTGTGTCTCGGTAGGATCGAGACACAAGAGGTGGCCAAAACAAAGGGGTAAATGACCATAAGGGGACAGGGTAGACCCCCCCTGACCCCCTAGGTTTGATGTGGGGGCTATAAAAGGGTCCCGCGGGGCAAAAAAAAAAAACAATTTTCGTTTTGCGCGGGGGGAGCGCCCGGTACGCAGACCCGGGAGCGCACCAGGGAGCGTACCACGGGGAAAAAAGAATGACAGACTTTTCAAAAATTGTATGTTTATTAATTGTTCTTTTTGTTGTTTTATTTTTTTTTATTAAGTACCAACATGTAGGTACCAATGCAGAGTCTAAAATTTAATATACACCGTCTCCGTTGTAGATATCTTGCATGTTGTTACAGAAGTTATTGTGGTATATGGAATTCATAACGTAGTCTGTCAGGAAAGCAGAAACAACATGGAGGCAGGAGATGATAAAGAGATGTTAAATACACATTGGAGATAATATAGAGGGAGAAAGGAAGTAACTATGAGCAAACTTACTATGTAACACAAAAAAGTTGCACAGTATACTATAAGTCTCACTTAATATTATAAACATTTTGGAACTACTTGATGAATTACATATAAAAATGAATAATGTCTCGAACAATTTTTGATTATTAAATATAAATTTATTTTTCTGATTCTTTTTCAAAATTTAATAAAACTTCTAACAATATATTGTCTGGAATGTCCTCATTTTCATTCTGTGATTCTATTGATTCCACACACTGAACTAATTGAAGGTCCTGAAACTCATCCATAAAATCAAAGTTATCATTCTCAGCAATTTTTTCTTCAGGGTTGTTGTCCAAAACAATTTCGAAAGAAATATTCTGTTCTCCTTCCATTTTGTTGCTGTAAATTGCATAAAAAATAAATATATCAGTAGAGATAGGGCACTGTTGGGTTTAAGTTCAGACAGGTACTTGTGAGTTTTTAACAGTGATGTTATCTTTGGGCAGTGTATGGTTTCAGGCAGGAAGTAGAACTATTAAAAAGTGCCTGTGATGAAGCCTAAGTAAATTCATAATTATACCAGAGAAGCCTAACTAAATCCATAATTAAAACAGAGAAGCCTATCTCAATCTCTAACTCTTACAGAGGGACAGTATATAACTATCTGAAAACGTTTTCCTAAATTAATTTAAAGTGCATAACATAGTTCTCCTTTCAAATTAACAACTTACCTATTTTAAAGTAGTTGAAGTTTTCTTTCAAAATTCTTTCCAAATGTACCTTAGGTAGTGTTAGTCAAAATGGCTGTGTTTCCCTCTCATTTTTCATATATATTCATGTACTTAACCAATCAAATGTCAGCACATAAAAGTACAAAATGTAAGTAACATTTTAATTGGTTGAAAATTCAAACAGTTTCATATGTGTTTTTGTCATGTAATTTACCTCAGGATATTTAGACAGGGCTACAGCCCAAATGGCTCAATGGAATACCACTAAATTTGGGTAAATGGTAGGGACTGCTATGTAGTAGGGCCTATTCTATATTTGGTGTAAGTGTCTCCAGTGGTTTTTATGTAAATTACTTTCCACATTTTTTTGGGGAGCGTTTACCGGTGCGCGCCCCGGAACGCGCACCGGAAGCGCTACGGAATTCCGCCATTTTGTGTTTCTGTAGAATTGAGACACAAGATGGAGGACAAACAATGTTGAGAATGGGTAGAAGGGGGCACGGTAGACACTTCCTGACCCTCTAGGTTTTCTGAGGGGGGTTTAGAAGGCCCATTTATTCCCCCCCCCCCCAAAAAAAACATTTTAAAATTTTTCACGGGGTGAGCACCCGGTACGCGCACCGGGAAGCATACCGGGGAGCGTATTCTGGTGAAAAATAGTGAAAAAAGTTAGAAAAAGAAAATCATTATGAGTGATCAGAGGTAGGGTAGCCCTGAAAAGAGCTGTTGGGTTCTGTGGCTGATTTAAGTACCTACAAGTAGGTTCCAATGCACAGTCTTAAATTCAGGAGAAATATTCTATTCCCCTCATCTGAGAAGTGCACACCATCTCCTCTGTAGATATCTTGTATGTTGTAACGCAAGTTATTGTTGTATATTGAACCCATTCCATAGTCTCTCATGTAAGCAGAAACAGATTTATTCACATGTTTCTGTGCTTTCTCAAATTGTGGACAAAATTGGTTGGACCAGTTCCATTTCTGTCTTTGGCATATATTGGAATATACCAAGGCAGTTTTTGAAAAAAGTGTCAATTGATCAAAGGTGTCTTTTAAAAGCATTTCCAGACCAACCCCAGTCATAGTGCCCAAGTCATTTCCACCACAGTGCACTATTAAGAGGTCAGGGTTTGGCAGATGCAAAAAGCTTTTCACCAATGGTATCACTTGGTGACATCTCAATCCTCTCTGGCCAATCCACTTGATTTACACATTTGATAAATCAAGGTTGTGAAAATGTCTGCTAGCTGCATACCTTTGAGCCCAGTGGATGTAGCTATGTCCAATAATCCACACAGAATGCATGATGAGAGAAGGTTCTGGTGCATTCAGATGAAGTGTGGGAATGAAATGGCAGTTGGAACAGTAGGAGTTTACAAAAAAATTATTGTGGAGATTCTCTGCTCTTGAATCACAAGCAATGATTGGTGGATTCAGATAGTTGAAAACTTAGAAACCTAACTAAACCTAACTAAAAAGTTAGGTTGCATGGTTGTGTTGTGTGAAAGAAGCAATTTGAATGGTTATGAAAAAGTCACTAAAAGCAATAATGCCCTGGATAAGCTGGTGTATTGAGAGGTCAAACATCCTTGCTGACTTAATTTGCAACATTGTAGAATAAACTTTTGAACCTGAGAGTTCAGTTAGGAGGGAGTTGCTATGGTAACAGATAGAAAGGTCTGAGAGGGGGAAGGGTGTTGGTTTGAAAAAAGTGAGGGAAGAGTTTTGATTGGTTGAAATGAGACATATGTGTGTAGAATTAGAGGTTTTCTCTGCCAGTCTTGGTTTCAGTGTATTGAGTGCACACCTTTTGCTCTGCTAAAGAAAAATTGGTGTGTGTGTCTGACACTGTTCTCAATCTCCCAAAGCATTTGTAAAGGTAAGTAATGATTCATTTAATTTAGATAGAGACATGTTTGCTCTATGGAGAAGATTTTGAAGCAGATAGTGAAGTTTCAGTAGTAGAATTGAATGCTTGTACATAGGACTTGTGCTGTGTTTGTAAAACGTTATTTAAAAAACGATTTTGGGTAAATGGATGGCTTATATTTTTGAGAAGAAATGAATAGTGTTTGCCTCATTAAATAAATATATTTGAACCTTTTAGAATTATGTCACTTGCATTACCTCAGATTTGGAAGCAGATTGAGATTCTTTCCTATTGGTTTGTGGCATGTTTTTTGGAAATGCTTGCTATGAACATTTGCAAGATAGGGGATTTGTATTTTGTGAAACAGTGAGTTTTCAGTAGTGCAATTGAATGCTTGTACATAGGTCCTGTGTTGTGCTTCTTAAATGTTATTTAAAAAACGATTTTGGGGGCAAATCAATGGTATTTACATTTGGGCCTTATTTATGATTGCCTTGTGGCGCTGGTGCGTCACCTTTAACATGGGAAAAAAGTGACGCACCGGTGGCGCTAGGCCTTCATAAATAAGGCCCTGTTTTTCTTTGCTGTTGGTTTGTGTATTGCTTTTTGATAATGCTTGCTATGAACATTTGCAATATAGGGGGTTTGTATTTTGTGAAACAGTGATGTTTCAGTAGTGAAATTGAATGCTTGTACATAGGTCCTGTGCTGTGTTTCTTAAATGTTATTCCTAAAACGATTTTGGTAGCAAATCAATGGTATTTACATTTGGACCTTATTTATGATTGCCTTGTGGCGCCGGTGCGTCACTTTTAACATGGGAAGAAAGTGACGCACCAGTGGCGCAAGGCCTTCATAAATAAGGCCCTGAGTTTCTTTGCTGTTGGTTTGTGTCTTGGTTTTTGATAATGCTTGCTATGAACATTTGCAAGATAGGAGATTTTTATTTTGTGAAACAGTGAGGTTTCAGTAGTGAAATTGAATGCTTGTACATAGATCCTGTGCTGTGCTTCTAAAAAGATAATTTCTCTATGCAGCAAAATGTTTTAACCAAGCATTATCAAAAAATATGAGTAATCTGAGGAAACATAGATGACATGATTGTGAAATGTGTTAATATATTTCTTGAATCATGCAGATACTATCTAATCAACCTTTTTCTTTGTAATATTCTAGCCTTGAGTTACTCTCTATTACACCTTTTGTCTGTTTTATACCGTCTCTCTTTCTCTTTCTGACTTTTTTTCTCTCTTCCTGTTACACCCTCTGTCTGTCCTATTTCTTGTAATATCCTGTCTCTGATTTACTTCCTCTTACACCCTCTCTGAAACTTACTCTCTGTCTCTTCCTTCACAGGCTCTCTCTGTTTTAGTCTCTTTTACAACCTTTTCTCTTCTAACACCCTCTCTCTGTGTTAGTTCCTGTTACACCCTTTCTCTGTTTTATACCCTGTTACATCCTTTTTCTGATTTACTCCCTTTTTTTGACTGACTCCCTTTCCCTATTACATCCTTTTTCTGTCTTTCAACATATTATACACTCTCTTTGTCTTAGTCCTTTTGTATGTTTTACTCCCTCTACCTGTTTCTTTGTCTGAGTCTCTCTGTGTTTTTGTGTTACTCCCTCTAGCTGTTTTTCTTTGTCTTACTCCTAGTTATATAGTTGCTGTGGTATAAACTGAGATATGTTGCAAATTAGTGTTTATATCGTGTGCTTATTGTGATTGCTTTGTTGTTTGCTAATAATGGTCTATAATGTGTTATTTTTTTATTTACCACAGATTGAAATCAACATTTAAAAAGTAAACAAAAATGCCGTCAAGGCAAAGGAGAAGAAAAAATACCATACGGAAAAAAACAAAATTAGCAACGGAAGTAAAGGAATCCTCTACAACAAGTACTTCTAAAAACACCCTAAAAGGCCCTGGTAAGACAACTAAGTCTTTTTTTTCGCAACATATGTAAAACAAAAACAAATGTTAACGGGAATGTGAAGATTCAGAAGGAGAGAGCAAATTTGAAAAGGAAGGAGAGGCCCTCAAAAAATGTCTCTATTGGAGCAGGAGAGAAGAATATGGATAGCAATAGAAGGTTAAATCAATTTAGGGACATTCGTAGACAAATGTTTCGCAATAGGGTAGTTTTAAATTTGCTCAAAAATGAAAAGAAAGGTAAACAGAGAGCTGCTTTTTACAAGAAAAAGAAAAGTGTAGAGAAGATTGTTGATCAGGCTTTTGAAGTTAAGAAAAAATTATTTATTTTGGTAATCAATAGAATTAGGATACTTAATAAGGCAATTGATGTTTTCAAATCGAACAGTAGATGGAAAAGAATAATTAATCAGACTAATTTTTGTGAAATATTTTCTGGAGAATGGATGCATAGTTCAAGTTCTGAGCCATTTTTTAATGAGGAGAGTTACTTTCAGGAAAATGATTTGGTGCATGCAGTTGACACCAGTGGTCGAGCATATGAGGTTAAAGATGGTTGTGTGATGGAATAAGAGAAACTTGTGTCTAGAGATGCAGAAGAGGTGTTAGCTGATGAAGTTTTAGGGAGACGTACTAAGGGTCCAGTGTACACATGGAAGTGCAGTAGTATTTGTAGTATGCGACGGGATTCAATCAATTTGCTTCGAAATTTCTTACGTACATATAGTAAGAAAAGTCTAAAACAAAAAATGAAGATCTTACAAGAGAGTTAGATCCTTGCAGAGTGAGAGAAAACACAGGTTTGCATGGGCATTCAATGGCTTGTCTTTCTAGAAAAGTATGTCAGAGTGTTTTTCACCATTTTAGGATGTTAGCAGTGCATCATAATAAGGTGAGGAAATTAGTGAGAAGGTTGTATTATGCAAAAAGTCCAGCACTTAAGCTTAAACAGTTAAACAGTGCTCTTTTGCATGGATCTGAAGTAGATGTGAAGACTATTTGTGAAGAAATTGAGTTTTGATATTTTGGGAACAAAGAGGACAGTGTAGAAATGGATATAGTAATGGATGGTAAAGTGGAAAACAATGTACAGATTTCAAGTATAGAAAAGTTTGAATCAAGTGAAAGGCCTAATTTAACTTGTGTGTGTTGTCAACGGACTCATTAGAAGATTCAGACTAGGTTAGTTGATTTATATGCAGAATTTGAATTGGAAAATAATAGTGAATGGAAGGATTTTGTAAGTTATTTGTTGGTGGAGAATTCTTTCGATTTGAGTTTTGATCAACGTATTTGTAATTATTGTTTGAAAAAATTTAATGAAAATAGAATGCCTGCTAGAGCTGTTCATAATAATCTTCAGTTGATAGATATTCCTATTGAATTGATGGATTTAAATACTTATGAATCAATTTTGATTCAATGTGTCCATTGTTCGCATGGAGCCTAAGATACCTCCTACGGATTTACAAAGAGGATTAAAGGGAAGAATTGTTTATTTGCCTCTAGATGTCAAGAAAAATATTGATACAATTGGTGTAGAAAGAGTAGAAGAGGATCCTCTGGTTATTCTAGTTATGGGGTTCCGACAAAGAGTAAGAAAATCTGGCAAGATTTAGTGGATGTTAGGAAAGTCAAAAAGGCAACGTTGTATTTGGTCAAAAACAATGAGTACTATAAAGATGTAAGTGTTGGAGCAGAGGAAACAGCTACAGAAGAAGACAGTGATTGTTCAGTTGGCCAAATTGAAAAAGTTGATGTGTCTAGAAGTGAAGAAATATATAAACATTATACTGTTCATCCTTTGCATTCCCAAGAAGTAATGGGGAATGCAATTGACTTGTTTCAAATTAAAGCAGCAAAAGGAAGCCCTATTATTGTATGGGAAGAAAGTTTGGAAGCTCGTTATTTCCAACAGGTCGAGGTGGACGATATGACGATCGACCAGTTCAAATTCCTGCAGCTGAATACCAGACTTTAAGATTATATGCTGAAGATCCAAGGTTTCGTCAATGCATTCCGTATTTGTTTCATCTACTGTATGAAAGTGATTTGTCTGGGCTTTCTTATGCAGTTAATCATATACTGAAAAGTTGAGCTCATCTGCAAAATGTTTCGGCGAGGGACTTTATAGAGAAAGTCAATTTGCAAGACAGTATTTTGGAATCCCAACTAATCAATCTCATGGCATGTCAGCGTGGAACAAACAAGTATTGGTTCTGTCGTCCTGGGGAATTGAAATGTATGCTAAGAAACTTAGGAACTCCTACATGGTTCCTCACTCTTAGCTGTGCTGAGTATGCATGGGACGACTTACTTCAATTTCTACGAGGGGCAAATGGAAACATACAAAATATAGAATTGAAAACACCTGGAGAACTGTGTTCTTTGGATCCAGTGAATGTTTGCAGATATTTTAATCATAGATTTGAAGCTATGATGTCTTTTATTACAAACAAAAAAAATCCTCCCCTTAGAGAGGTTTGGGATTTCTTTTGGAGGAAGGAATATCAAGCGAGTGGTGCTCCTCATATACATATGTTGGCATGGATTAAAGATGCACCCAAATTTGGAACTGATTCGGATGACACAGTGATGAGTTTCATTGAAGAATATTCAACATGTGCTGTTCCGAAAACTACTGAAGAAAACAGTTTAAGGCAACAAGTTTTACATTTTCAATCTCATCGTTGTGGAAAGTACTGTCGTCGAAAATGTAAAAACAAGCAGAAATTCTTCACGAAATGTCGTTTCGCGTTTCCACGACCAGTGATTTCTAAAGGAAGAGTAAATAATTTGATGTCTTCTCTGCGACATACTGTGACAAGGAAATCACCCAAAAATACATGCAATTTAAAAAGAAACGAAGAGTCCAAGTATATCAACGACTACAACCCAGTGATTTTATCCATGTGGAATGCTAACATGGATATTCAGTTAGTTGCTGACAACTCTATTGCTGTGGCTCGATATGTGACATCTTACATCACAAAAAAAGAAAAGACTGAACTGAAGGAAATATGGGAAGACATTTCACATGAAAAGAGTGTAAGTAAAAAATTATACAGTTTCAGTTTGAAGATGTTGTCTCATCGAGAAATTGGAGCATATGAATGTTCTGATCGGTTATCATCAGCAAGTCTCTATGCCAAATCAAGAACAATCATTTGGGTGAGTCTAGGTCTTGCTGCAACACGAAACCGAGTTTTGAAATCTGTACAAGAAATTAAATATTTGGCGGAGAAAGAACCAAACAGTACAGATATTTTGAAAGCAAACATGTTGAAAACATACTATCCAAATAGAAGTACTCACCTTGAGAACACCTGTTTGTATGAAGTTCTGCAAAACTACAGTTATAAGAGGAACATCACAGAAGATATCAATAATGGAAAATATGCTGTCATTGGGTATGAAGGATGTCTAGTGAAGCAGAGAAAAGGCCATTTGATTAATCATCGAAAATTGAGTTGCAAAGCTCCAGACAAAAAATAATTTTACTATTTAGCTCTTTTGCAACTCTTTAAGCCATGGCGTACAGAAGAGGAACTACTTGGAGATTTTCTCTGTTATGAAGACTCTTTTAATGCAGCCAAGGATACCATAGAATGTCCTCTTTTTCCAAATTATCTGCAAATGTTGAACGAAGAAATAGAGCAGGAAACCACAATTGCTGAAGAGATTGCTAGAGACAGTTCTCAAGACAGTCAGAGTTCTACTTCATTGAGTCAGGATCCACTAGGAGGACCAATTATCCAAAATGAAGCTGAAACTGCCATGGATGAGGTGGAAAAAGCTATGGAACAAGTTCAAGAGGATGTAGTTAACTTAAAAGATTTGGTAAAGCAACTAAACGTTGAGCAGAAAAAGATATATGACTAAGTCACAGAACAGATTGAACATGGATTCAGACATGAGAAAAAAGTGTGCTCATGTACATCATTTAAGCCTGTTTGACTGTACGTAAGTGGAGAAGCGGGAACAGGAAAAAGTTTTCTGATTAAAGCCATTGCAACTTATTTGCAGAAAAGGACTGAATCACCGCTGTCTTGTGTTGTAACCGCTCCAACAGGACTGGCAGCACATAACATTAAAGGGATTACTCTACATCGTTTACTGATGCTGCCAGTTGAGCATGATAATAAATTGCATTACAACAAGCTATCTGGAGATGCGTGTTCTGAAGTTTCCAGAGTCTTGAAGAAAATGAAACTTCTTATCATTGATGAAGTAAGCATGGTCTCAAATCTAATGCTTGTTTTTGTGCATTTGAGAATGTAAGAAATTCTTAGAACAGAGTATGATGTTTTATTTGGAGGAAAACACATTATTGTTTTTGGAGATCTACTGCAGTTGACTCCAGTAAAAGGAAAACCAGGGTTTAAAATGCTTACGCATGAAGATACCAGGAAGTCCCTTGGAAGCATTGGAAACGTTAATATATGGTTAAATTTTAAATATGCTGAACTGCTTCAAAATATGCGACAGGCAAAGGATGAAGATTATAAAAGTATTCTACAAGATGTAAGAATCGAAAAAGTAAGTGAGCTTGGGAAAGAAGACTTACATGCTCGATTAATTTCAAATTTGTATCCAAATGAAAACATTCTTCCAGAGAATATTTTTAAAAAAATGACTGAGAAGAAATCTGGGATTTGTTTGATGCCAACTCTGCAAGAATGTTCCATCTTCAACAACAAAATGTTAAAGTTAGAAAATGAAGAAATTGTGAAACTGGAAGCAATAGATAAAATAGAGCATATGGGTGCAACAATTGTTTTGTCAGAAATTTTGAAAACAAAATTGGATTCGTTAGAGAAAAGTATTTCTAAAACAGCTGGTTTTGAAAAGGCTCTGAATGTGTGTTTAAATTGTCGTATCATTTTGAGAAGGAATTTAAATGTTGAAAGAGGTCTGGTAAATGGAGCAATGGGTTATGTTGTTGATTTTGTAAATTATAGAAATAGAGATTGAATTTAATTTTTAAAAATAAAATTTGATGGCATTGAACAAGTACAACAAATCAGTCGTTGTTCTGCTAGATTTTTGCTTGTAAAAGACTTATATGTTCGCCGAAAACAGTTTCCTGTTTGTTTGGCATATGCAGTGACAATTAATAAATCTCAAGGTTTAAGTGTAGATAGTGCTTTGGTGAACATTGGAAGATCTGTGTTTAAAGAGGGTATGGCATATGTGGCATTATCACGAGTCAGAACTTTATCAGGATTGTACTTGATTGAGTGTGATGAGACAAAGATTTGTGCAGATCTAGATTGTGTTAAAGAATACAATAGGTTAAGAAGAGAGTATGCTCCACATTTGCCTCAATATCCTCTGTTTGAAAAATGTGTGGTAGGCCGAAAAAGAAGAAATGAGAATAATTGCAGTGAGGTAGTAGCAAAAAGACAAAAAGTAGATGAAAATGTAATTCAAAACAGAAAGAAAAAGGATTCTGATGAAAATGTTGTTGAATTTCAGTTTGAAAACAGTTCTGGTGTCAACTGCTATGCTAATGTAGTGGTTAATGTTGTTTTTTTTCTTCAAAATTTACAAGAACAGATTGTTGAAAATCGGGATCAAAGATTGTGTGGTTTATTGAATTCTGTGTTTGAGAAATGTAGCAGTGATAGAGCAAAAATAGAAAGTGTAACAGAAATTCGAAAAATATTAGACATGTGTTCTGGTCAAGATAAATTTCCACAGAACATTCAGCAGGATTGTCAGGAATTTTTAATGTATATGTTTGGTGTTTTGGAAGATGAAGGTGTAGATGTAGAAAATCTTTTTAGCCTTTCTTATCAATGGCAGCATGACTGCCACAACTGTAGTTCATCAAGTACTACTAGAATTGACACTGAAAGATTTATATATTTGACTTTACCAGACTGTAAAATAGTGTAATTTAATAATCTAGTTAAAGCAGCAGATCATAATATGGTGTGTACCCAATGTAAGTGTCCAATGCTGTCCACATTATTTATACAAAGTTATGGTCAATATATCATTTTAGTTTTCCAACGATGTAGACCTGATGGAACTAAATTGACAACTTGTATCAAAAATGTTGTGGCTTCTCAGTTATCAATTTCAGGAAGAACCTTTACAACTGTAGCTAATATTTATCATGACGGTCCTTCAACAACATCAGGACATTAGACATGCTACTTAAAATGTCAAAAAGGTTGGAGTTACTGCAATGATTCTCATTTGACTTATAAACAACGTTTGCCTTATGACTTTAAAAATTCTTACCTAGTGTTTTTAAAACCAAAGTTTTAGTAAAGTTAATTGGCCTTTGAAGACGGGAGTAGTTAATAAAAGTTAGTTAGTTAGTCTAATGTTTGAAATTATTTATCTCATATAGGTACTTTAAGCAGATCTCATAGTAAGTGATATCAGTTTTATAGGAAATGTTGAACATGAGTGATCAAAAAAGAGAATATGAATTTTAAAACATTGTGAAAATGTCATATGAGCTTTTCTTTGAAAACGTCGGGTAAACGGTAATTTCAGAGTTTAATTAGACAAAATTCAAAATATACTCATATATCTGACACTATTTGGCCGTAAGGAAAATTCAAGGTATGAGTAAAAAGTCATTATTTAACACAAGGAGGAAAATGAAAATGTTGAGAATTATTTCAGATGTTCTTAGATCTTTTTTCATAGGATATCGATGAAATGGAAGTTTTAGAGAACAGCAGACTTTTTTTTGTACCAAAAGGACCTTCACTATCTACTATTTGGCCTCAAGGAAAAGTAAGTGAATCAAAGATTAGTGTACATATATGATTTGTAAGTTTATACGGGTTTTTTTAAACACAATCTTTTAGATTTTGTTTTTTTTTCCCGCTGTTATATGATGAAGAGTTTGAACTCACTGTTTTAAGTGAAATTCAATATATTATGAGAACAGCAAAAATAAACAATGTAATATATTGTATAAGTCATGCTATAGTTTGCATTGTGTACTTTATATTGTATTCACATTGTCTCACACTCATTTTCCTTTTTCCACCCTTATTCAGCTCTCTTTACTCACTTACACTGCCTTTCTTTCACTTTGTTTCATCGCTGTTCCTTTACTCCACTTCTTTCACAACTCCTCAATCCAATTTCAACTGTCTGCATTTCCTCTCTCCCTTGCACCACTTTTCAGCTTTCTCACACTCTCTCAGTACCACTGCTTTAGTTCTCTTCCCCTCTCTTTCCTTCTTTTGCTCCTTTACTCTTTTTCCTTTCTTCACTCATTGTACTGCACTTCACTCACTCCTTCCCTCAGTCTTTCTGTGTACTTACTTCCTCACTCCTTTTTCCTCTATTGTTCTATATTAACCTCATTCCTTTTATCCCTTCACTCTGTGACTCCCCTTCACTCACTCTCAGTCATCTTCCATTCCTCTTTCTTATTAATGGATCCTCATTTAGGTTCCTTTCCCTTTCACTCATTTTCCTTTTACTTTCTTCTCTTTCCTGATTTCGTTTTGGTATCTCGCATTCTTTTAGTATCCTACTTTTCTTCAGTAATTTGTTCTTCTTCTATTTCTTTTTCCCTCTTTTTTTGTCTTTCTACATTACTTTATTTCTGTTTTTGTATCCTTCACTCTTGCTTTATTTCTTAGTACACTTTTTTTGATTTTTTACCTCTTGACCTGTTTCTTCTATTTTAAAATATATATTTTACTAATTATAACTTTTTTTTCACAGATACAAAGTGTAGCTTAAACATGCAAGTAAGTTTTCATTAATTATATGGTAAGTGTGACTACAAAATGTAGTTTGTCATCACCCTTTGCTTTAACCTCACTACTTTTCTCTCACCCTACCTCACCACTGTTTCCTTACTCTGCTTCCCATACTTATTCTTATCCTCCATGTTTACTTCTCTTTTCCTTACTTTCCTACCACATTCAACTTCTTTCAGTGCCCCTGCTCACCCACACTCCCTCACTTTCCTTTTTATTCTGGGGTTTTTTCTGGTTCACTTAGTCCCTATCTGACACTCCTTCCTTTACTCTCTCTGTTCTTTCTTTCTGTCACTCCCCATGTCTTACCCTTGTTCACTTTTATCCACCCTCTTTCACTCCTCTTTACTTACACTCACTGCTATTTTCTTTCCCTCAGTCACCGCTGTTCCTTTTCTCTGTTTCCGTTACTACCCGTCATTCCCCATCCTTTACTCTCCTTCCTTTTACTTTCATCACCCATTCACATTCTCCCAGAACCTCTGCTTTAGTCTTCTTCCTCTTTCTTCTCTTCTTTTGCTCCCTTATTCATTTTCCTTTTCCTAGTTACTTCCTCTTATACCTTTTCTCTGTTTTACTATCTATTACACAGTCCCTCTGTGTTCTTCCCTCTAGCTCTCTTTCTCTTTACACCACTGTTTCTGTCCCCTTTGCTCATGCTCACTCCTTCATTATTTTTTTTTGGGTGCGCTAACGGGACGTGCCCCGGTACGCACACCTGGGCGCGCCGATGTACTGCGCTCACCGGTGCGCTCACCGGTACGCGCACCGGGAGCGCTCCAGGGTGAAACATTAAAAAAATATATATATACTTCAAAAAAAATATTATATTAATATACAATATAGGATTCATTTTTAGAAAAAAATACCTTTCTTAGGTATAGACATTTGCTAATAAATAACCTTAGAAATTCACTAAAAAACACATAGGTATAAAGTTAGGAATTAGCAGTTAAAAAACCTATGAAATTCACTGAAAAAACCATAGGTTTCACACCAGGTATAGTTAGGAATTAGCATTTAAAAAACCTATTAAATTCACTGAAAAAACCATAGGTTTCACACCAGTTATAGTTACCTGGAAATTTTACTGACATAAAACCATTGAAATTCCCATATTATAGTTAGTTGGACTCACTATAACTTGCGCGTGTAATGCACTGCTGATGACATCACATATTACATCACTCATGACATGGTCAGTGACATCACTCATGACATCACTGATGACACCATCCTTGTGACAGAGTGACAGACCTCCTTTCACTGTAAAGTAACCCTTGAAACACATATTCAAAAATAGAAACTAACATTTTCAAAAAAGTGGAGATATCTATACCAGTTACAACAACGAATTCAGTAATTCCACCATTTATGTACACATCCACTCATTCACCAACAGTTCTATATAGTCACTCATATATATACTCACTCATCATATGTAGTGATACACCTATACATCCGTTAACACACCGACAGTCTTCCAAAAGTGCTCACACACATACTCACACATGCAAATAAACTATTGAACATACATTTATTTGCATATACAGCTATACACACACTACCACCTTACTTCTAAGGAAACTTACACATACTTACTCTCTTAAACAATCACTTATAGAAACACATACTTATTTAAACAAGAACTCTGTCAATCTCTCACTCTCACATATACTCACTTATATACATCAATACTCACATATACTAGATTAAAACATATGTAGTTACTGATAAAGACACTAGTGAGGCAGTCATTCACTCACTAACACACACATATACACACTCATCCACCCATACAGTCCTGCACATATGCTGTCTTCAAAACACATACAAACAGTGAGTCAGTCATTGATGCATCTATGTGCTAAGTAACACCCCCACCAAATCATACAGACACTCATACTGATACTAAAAAAAACATCTAATAACCCATATACACACACATGTAGCTACTCACAAACCCATGCAGCCACTTATACACAAAGTGAAACACTGATACAAACATTTAAATATTTAAACAAAACTCGCTAATATATGCATTCACTATGATACACTTAAAAAGCCAGTTAACCAATCAATTTTTTTTTTTAAAAAACATCCATTAAGACACTTATTGAAACATTTATTCTTCCATCGACCTTTACATATACATATATAAAACATGTTTATTTTTCAGAAAGACACACATTCACTGGATGGTGTCATCAGTGATGTCATGAGTGATGTCACTGACCATGTCATGAGTGATGTAATATGTGATGTCATCAGCAGGGCATTACACGCGCAAGTTAAAGTGAGTCCAACTAACTATAACGTGGGAATTTCAATGGTTTTATGTCAGTAAAATTTCCAGGTAACTATAACTGGTGTAAAACCTATGGTTTTTTCAGTGAATATATATATAAATATATATATATATATATATATATATATATATATATATATATATATATATATATATGCGCACCACTTAACCCCTTCGCTGCTGGCCCGTTTCCGCCGCTGTGCGGTAAACAAATGAACAGGGGCGGGCCATGACGAACCCCAGCCGTCATCAGCACACGAGAACCGTAGTGCATGACGGCTGGGGTTCGTCACCAGCATACAAGGGGTTAATGTTATGATAAATTGTGTGTACACAAAGCAACATTCCCTTCTTGATTTGTAGGATGAAAAATGTATGGGCATAACCAGTCTACATTACAACCAACATTTTCACACCAATTTCAACAGACATTCCTAAAGAGGATGAACACAAGGGAACCCGAAAATAATGTTTGCTATATAAGAATATTTATTGTAGCATTTCTTTGGCACTTTGCTACTTCAAGTTGAGACCAGTTAACTGCTTTCCAGATGGTCAAGTGATTGATGATTACTTATGTAGTGTGTGGAAGGGTGTTGAATAAAATATATTTAACTACTTTAAGGTTTCCAGTTTGTTCCAGTATTAACGTGATGGCATGTACACATATTTTGTGCATGTTGTTGTAGACAATAAGAAAGTAAGGATAGAATCACACAGTGCACGCACACATAAGGCAGGATTGTGTCCTGAGAGTCAGTTGGGTGCAGCAAGGTTTTCAATTCGCTCGTGAACACTTGTTGGTCGGTGACGGTCCTTATCCTCTTTGGAAGAATGTTTCCAAGTTTTTATGTCTGTACTGAGAAGGAGCTTCTACCTATCCTGATTTTTTAAAAGAGGAAACTATCAGACATGGGGCCATTCTTAATCTTAGGTTTCTCCTTTAGTTGTACAACCTTTGCTTGGTTTATATAGGAATGTTGGTTACATCTCATGGACTGCCTTACCATTGGCTACTACTTCCCATCTGTTATGGTGAACAAATTGTATGGCTGCTTTTTTTTGGATTGTTTGAAGCTTGCCAATTTATTTGCTACTGAGTCTTACATAGAGCCCATTTACATAGCCTAGCTTGACATCACTGGGGCTAGGTACACCTGTACCCTGTGTGTGAACTCTAGGCTGTGTAAAGAGTTATTTACAAAAACGTAAAGTATTGTGGGTAAGAAAAAGATGGGGGGAGCAAGAAATCCACTTAATGAGATTGGGGTCTATGCTATGTACAAAATCACTTCTCCAAGCCTAGCTTGATAGTGTTCTGGCTATCCCATGGGAGTAAATTCCTGGCCATCTTCTTCCATGAGAGAAATAGGACAGTGACCAACATCTTTTCACCCTGTCCAAGCAAGTTCATTGGGCACGGTATTACACTTACTGAGGGAGATGAGACACAGAGGGAAATCAGTAATGAAATGGGTACGCCTGACAAAGACTGCAGGTGGGGGTCTGGTAGAGGACATTGAGGTAGTACAGAATGAGAGGACTCAGTGAGTTCCCTTTGCTGAGCATTCTGCTCACTATACATGAAAGAGAACACTTTCTGAATAGACTTCAGGACTTTCTGCTGCCCAGACCCCCTGCCTCTACAATTCCTTCCACCTTGGAGTAGAAGGATCAGGTGGGCGCAGCTTCTAGGAGTAGGAGGCCTGTGAGCTCATTGCTTTATCAATTGGAAGTTAGCCTACAAATTTGCACACCAGGCTGCAATTTACAAGTTACATGTTCATCCAAAGTGCATGTCAAGAGCACTGTGCACCAGGCATTTGTCAATTAGTCAAAGGCAGGGTTTCCTAAACTGTGAGTCACAACTTACTTTTGGATCGTTAGCTGCATTTTGGTGAGTTGCGAAAATCCAACCAATAAATGAAGCTTGCTTTAGATTCTACATTAATCTTGCCGTGTTTTCCGTACTTCAAAGACAGTGGTCAAATGCAAGGCCATGACTTCTGGCAAATTGTTGCTTTCTGTTTTTTAACATGGCGATTGATGTTTACAATCTCCTGTCATTTTGCTGTCTTAGAAAGAAAAGTGTAGTGAGGTATTTTATTTATTTATAGTCAGATTTGTATTGCGCATGGCTGCCCCAGCGACGGGGCGTCCCAGCGCCACCAAAGACTGTGAGAGTGAGCAAGGAGGAAAAGATTTCGAATTCGGCCGGGAAAAGCCAGGTCTTTATGGCTTTGCAAAATGCAAGATGGTTCTGAGTCCCTCTGATAGAAACAGGAAGCAAATTCCAGAGTTTCACAGCAAGACTATGAAAAGAGCGGCCTCCAGCTCTAGCTCTCAGGACTCGAGGAATACTGACCAAAGCTTGGTCAGCAGAACTTAAGGTGCGCCGCGGCACATAGAACTCTAACAAATTGGCCAGCCCCAAAGGTGCCTGTTGATTCAAAATCCTGTGAGACACACAAAGTGTTTTAAACTGGATTTGCTCCTCAACAGGCAACCAATGTAGTTTAGGAAGAACATGGGAAACAGAGCACGATTTTGGAAGTGCCACCAGAATGCGTGCCACTGCATTCTGAATTCTTTGCAGGCGCCTAATGCTGGCAATAATACTGGGGAGTGAGGAAGTAAAGACTGTAAAATGCCATTTTTTGTGACACATAACAAAATGCAAATACCTGTAAAAGAACTGCACACATTCAGCAGTATCTTTTTTGTAATTCTGAAAAATTGTAATAGAATAAAAACAAATCAAGACACTTTATTTGATGATGCACAAATTATATATATTTACTGAAGTCTGATTACCACACATTATCATTTTTCTGCTATATAGTTTTATCAGTAAAACTATATTTCTGTGCAAATTTAGTTGCCATCTCAATGGAAAATGTGCTGTTTACAAATGACTGCACAATGCTTTAGTTGCATTACCAAGTTGCTTGTGTGTAATTCCCTTAAAGCTAGGTGGGTCGTGAAAGTTTGTCCTTTAAAAAATTGGGTTGTTGTTCTAAAACGTTTGGGAAACATTGGTCTAATGTATTTTCCATGTTTGAGTTTAAAAAATCATGTGGTGATTAAGGCCCCATGAAGGTATAAAACTAAGACAGTATGCAGTGCTGGGAATTGGAGCTGCAGCAAGAAGTGAAACAACAATAGAGGTTAAGAAAAAGATTTACAAATGTCATACAACCTGGGTGGCATCAAAACCCACAGGCACTGAGATTGAGAACACATGCTGCTGGGTAAAGGCCCAGCAAGCTACTGTAGGGTGACTTTAAGAGGGATGCCTGCTCATTTGCAAGATGGTTCTGAGTCCCTCTGATAGAACCAGGAAGCAAATTCCAGAGTTTCACAGCAAGACTATGAAAAGAGCGGCCTCCAGCTCTAGCTCTCAGGACTCGAGGAATACTGACCAAAGCTTGGTCAGCGGAACTTAAGGTGCGCCGCAGCACATAGAACTCTAACAAATTGGCCAGCCCCAAAGGTGCCTGTTGATTCAAAATCCTGTGAGACACACAAAGTGTTTTAAACTGGATTTGCTCCTCAACAGGCAACCAATGTAGTTTAGGAAGAACATGGGAAACAGAGCACGATTTTGGAAGTGCCACCAGAATGCGTGCCACTGCATTCTGAATTCTTTGCAGGCGCCTAATGCTGGCAATAATACTGGGGAGTGAGGAAGTAAAGACTGTAAAATGCCATTTTTTGTGACACATAACAAAATGCAAATACCTGTAAAAGAACTGCACACATTCAGCAGTATCTTTTTTGTAATTCTGAAAAATTGTAATAGAATAAAAACAAATCAAGACACTTTATTTGATGATGCACAAATTATATATATTTACTGAAGTCTGATTACCACACATTATCATTTTTCTGCTATATAGTTTTATCAGTAAAACTATATTTCTGTGCAAATTTAGTTGCCATCTCAATGGAAAATGTGCTGTTTACAAATGACTGCACAATGCTTTAGTTGCATTACCAAGTTGCTTGTGTGTAATTCCCTTAAAGCTAGGTGGGTCGTGAAAGTTTGTCCTTTAAAAAATTGGGTTGTTGTTCTAAAACGTTTGGGAAACATTGGTCTAATGTATTTTCCATGTTTGAGTTTAAAAAATCATGTGGTGATTAAGGCCCCATGAAGGTATAAAACTAAGACAGTATGCAGTGCTGGGAATTGGAGCTGCAGCAAGAAGTGGAACAACAATAGAGGTTAAGAAAAAGATTTACAAATGTCATACAACCTGGGTGGCATCAAAACCCACAGGCACTGAGATTGAGAACACATGCTGCTGGGTAAAGGCCCAGCAAGCTACTGTTGGGTGACTTTAAGAGGGATGCCTGCTCATTTGCAAGATGGTTCTGAGTCCCTCTGATAGAACCAGGAAGCAAATTCCAGAGTTTCACAGCAAGACTATGAAAAGAGCGGCCTCCAGCTCTAGCTCGCAGGACTCGAGGAATACTGACCAAAGCTTGGTCAGCAGAACTTAAGGTGCGCCGCGGCACATAGAACTCTAACAAATTGGCCAGCCCCAAAGGTGCCTGTTGATTCAAAATCCTGTGAGACACACAAAGTGTTTTAAACTGGATTTGCTCCTCGACAGGCAACCAATGTAGTTTAGGAAGGACATGGGAAACAGAGCACGATTTTGGAAGTGCCACCAGAATGCGTGCCACTGCATTCTGAATTCTTTGCAGGCGCCTAATGCTGGCAATATTACTGAGGAGTGAGGAAGTAAAGACTGTAGAATGCCATTTTTTGTGACACATAACAAAATGCAAATACCTGTAAAAGAACTGCACACATTCAGCAGTATCTTTTTTGTAATTCTGAAAAATTGTAATAGAATAAAAACAAATCAAGACACTTTATTTGATGATGCACAAATTATATATATTTACTGAAGTCTGATTACCACACATTATCATTTTTCTGCTATATAGTTTTATCAGTAAAACTATATTTCTGTGCAAATTTAGTTACCATTTCAATGGAAAATGTGCTGTTTACAACTGACTGCACAATGCTTTAGTTGCATTACCAAGTTGCTTGTGTGTAATTCCCTTAAAGCTAGGTGGGTCGTGAAAGTTTGTCCTTTAAAAAATTGGGTTGTTGTTCTAAAACGTTTGGGAAACATTGGTCTAATGTATTTTCCATGTTTGAGTTTAAAAAATCATGTGGTGATTAAGGCCCCATGAAGGTATAAAACTAAGACAGTATGCAGTGCTGGGAATTGGAGCTGCAGCAAGAAGTGAAACAACAATAGAGGTTAAGAAAAAGATTTACAAATGTCATACAATCTGGGTGGCATCAAAACCCACTGGCACTGAGATTGAGAACACATGCTGCTGGGTAAAGGCCCAGCCAGCTACTGTTGGGTGACTTTAAGAGGGATGCCTGCTCATTTGGCAACACACTAGTATCATATTTTGACATGGTTAATGACTCACTAGCAATGCATACATATTAAACCAATGTTTGGTTTCAATTAGACAGTTTTTACTAGTGGGCTTGGCTTTTTGCCGGTTTATATTTTGATGGCATGCCAAACCAGCTCAGAAGGATCCAACCCATATTTATTTGAGTTTCAGAACACTTATCAACTGGGCATATAATGTGAAACATTTCTACAAAGGAACCTATTGTATTTGCAGCCTCTTCCTAGAAAATCCAGGGCTGTGACGCTGTGGAAAACCTGCAGGTTAGTAACGTGATGTGGCTGCTGTGGCAGAAAGTGCACTAAAGCACTAAACCACTGCTCAACTGACGATGCTTCACAAGAATGCCAGGGTTAGTAGACGTGACATCAGGCAACCTTTGACCAAAGAGTGAAAGAAAACTGCAGAGAGCAAACAAAGTTCTTAGAGTCCACTAACTTTATGCTCCTGCCTCTGCCTTTATTACCCCTGAGGCTAGCCATAGCAAGCGGTGGCATGGGTAGCCAGATGTTGAGCCTGGCTACCCTTAATTTATGTACTGGCCACTATTTTATGGAACATTTTCTGCTACTCAGTAACCCCTTCAATATGCATGAAACTGTCTATGGCGTGAGGGTGCCTCATGTGTAGGTTTCGCAGTCAAATCTATTGTTTTTAATATAAACTTCACAGGGACTTACATTCCGCCCCCTCTGTTTCATGGCTTTTTATTGGTTCTGTGCTTGCCACTTACTTTTTCTTTATTTGTATTGTCTGTAACATATTTTTCCGCATTTACCAATGCTTATTCCTTTTCTGCTCCTCTTATCAGTTTCCCATAACCAAAATACTGTTAACATCTGCCTTTGTGGAACCATTTTTTTGCAACGTTTTGCTTCATTCGGCTTGTGTGATACTTTAAATTAAATTAGCAGATTTATATTGTGCACTTTATCACCAATAGAGATTAAGGGGCAGATTTATGAGGCCATTGCGCCTCTTTGCGCCGCAATTGCGTCACTTTATTTGACGCAACTGCGGCGCAAACAATGCGCCCTATTTACAACGTGACGCATCTAGAAGATGCGTCACGTTGTAAAGCACTGCGCCATAAGGAGGCGTTCCTGCGCAGGGGGGGGGGGCGTTCCTGCGCAGGAACGCCTCCTGAAAGTGGCTGAGTGAAATCTATGAGATTTCACTCAGTCACTTTCAGGGCATTGTTGCGTCAAAACCCTGCGCCTGCTTGAAGCAGGCGTAGGTTTGATGCAGCATTGTGCAGATGGTGTACCCCCGAGCCTTGCTGGAGCAGCGTCGCAACTCCAGCAATGCGCCACATTTCCGGCACAGATGCGTCACGCATCTGTGCCGTTTTTGCACCATGGTGCGCCGCATTATAAATGCGGCGCACCATGGGTGGCGGAGCTGTGGCGCACTGTGGCGCACGTTAACTGGCGCATCCCTGGGGATGCGCCAGTTAACATAAATCTTCCCCTTAGTATTTTGCACTAAATCACAGGATGTTGCACCACCTAGACTAAAACCAGGATCCCCAGATCATGAGTCTGCAGCTCTGGTTGCTGCGCCATAACGTCTCCACTCCCGTGATACTTGCCCTGTAATCTGTTTTCCTTTTGAAGCAAACTGCCACCACCCACTAGTCACCGGTCAGTGGGTGTTCCCTACGGGGGCGGAGTGGACAGCCTTCATTCTGTTTTGTTGCAAAGGTTACTCAAGACATTTATCGACAGTTTGGAAAGGTAATGTTACTTTTTACTCGACTGAGGAATTAGTTTAATTAAACAAGTGTGCTTTGCTTCTAAAAATACCGCGCATTGGTGTTCTTTCACGTATCTGTTTTTTTCCCTCCGATTCCAGACGGAAAATAACTTTAATGAAATCTTTACGATCTGCTTTCGAAACTTCCTTTGTTATTTGTTTCTTAGCTTTCAGATAAGGTATATCAAGCACAGGTCACAGGTCCGAGTTAGTGACATGCAGGAAACATTAGCATTTTCCTGTGCAGCGCCACTGAACAGTTAAAATTAGCCACTGTTAGGTACACAAAGGTGTGATCACCCGCGGCCCTTGCAGGTAAGAGCGTTGAGCCGGGTGGGGGGATTTCAACTGATGATGACGAGCAGGGCTTGAGTCGGGGTACCACGCGGGTGGACGGCGTCCCCCCACTTATTTTACCGGACGGACCGTCCCCCCTGCCAAAGAGCTGGACTTCACTCTTTGGCCTCTCTGGGACGAGGAGCTCGGCACTTTTCGTGACGTCACTTCCTGCCGTGACGTCACTTCCGGTGACAGCGTCCCCCCACTTCTTTTTTTACGACTTGTGCCCTGATGACGAGGGAAAAATAATTATTTTTAAAATGTTCAATCATGGTTGTCTGTCAAACCCCCCCCCACCCCCCTCCCCAACCTGGCCCACCGCTCTTACCTGCACGGGCCACAGCTGGGTGTGATCATGGGCCATACCAGTTTATCTCAAAATGGGCGTGTGTCGTTTTTCATTTGCTTTTCTCCTTCTTTATATCCCCTCATTTGCCTTTGAGGCTATTCTCTTCGTGTATCATGGAGTAGGACAGGATAGGCATTTTCAATGCTTGTTTCTAAAAGGTGCAACAACTGATTTCCAAATTGTAATTGCAGTTTGCTTTTTTATAGACACCATTATGGATAATACCTAAGGCATTGGTTTGACAAAAAAAAGCTGCATATTTCTGTGTACATATTTCTGGGTATTTATACACTGCAGTCCTTGCTTTACATTAAGGGCGAGTTGGGAGCACATTCAAAATTGTGCATTGTGATATTTCTGCTATTTCATAATACAAATATTATAAATTAGCTTCAAATATAGTCCTGACCTGACCATAGTGTATACATGTTTTCACCAAGACATGAATGCAGCAAATCAATGTTGTACTATTCATGTTGAATATTTTCCTTTTTTTCAGAAGGGCAACAAGGGAGTAGGTGCCTTGTTTAAGCTTTGGTGGGTAGCCAATGACGGCCTGACATGTCTAGAGATCCTCTGAGACTTCAGAGGAGCTGCTGCCATGCACACAGACCCACAATGTTTATCAGTGGTTTCAAAAGCTCTTATTTCACAGAAAAGAGGTCTAAGTATGGATCATTTCCAGTAATCCACTGCACTGAATTAATTTGCAAAATGTTTAGCTACCATAAACTAATAACATAGTCAAACACAGCATTTCATGGTTTCAATGCTGGTAAAGAAAGTGTTTTCTCAATGACAGTACTGTTCTTAAAAAACATGATCAGCACACCTGACAAGCTCACTGTTGCAGGCCCATCTTTGATGCAATTAATCCTCCCAAGTCTATGAAAAAAACATTCTAAACACGGAGCCCTGTCAGCAAAAAATTGCACTGTCCCACATTGCACTTTCTCTTCTTTATTTATTCATGTCTTGTTAAGACTACTACAAAAGACAAGCATGTTTTATAGTGCATAATTGGAAATCAATACAATGTCCTTTGCATTTAAAATTTGAGTCATAATAGTGCTCACTGTTGCATAAAGCACATATTAAATATTAGCCCATTATTTCAAACAAAGAAAGACATTTCTTAAAACATTGACTGACATATCTGCAGTCTCATGAAAATAATGGATAATAAATGGATGACATCTAAATGCTTCTAAAGATTACCAAAATCAATTAAGAAATCATGTAATATAAAATATACATAACAAGTAATGTGTAATATGGTCCTATATTGCTGACGACTCACAATTTGTAATATCTATGTCAGACAAGCCTGAGACCACAGCTGCTAGCTTTTACACCTGTCTAACGGATATCATGAATTGGATGAGCCTAAGTTTCTTGAAGATCAAAACAGAAAAAAACGAAGTGATAGAGTTTGGCAATGGGAAATCTTTGTGGAACAACTCCTGGTGGCCGTCAGAGGTGGGTGAATGTCCCCGCCCTGTCTCGAAGGTCAGGAATCTTGGAGTCATCTTTGACGACAAGCTTAACTTCTCAGCGCAGGTCAATAGTTTAACGTCTGCCAGTTTCTTTCTATTAAAGACCTTATGCAAGATCTTTCCTGACTACAGAAGACGATAATGGTTGCCCTCTTTCTGTCCAAATTGGACTATTGCAACGCGCTGTTCTTGGCTATCGACAAAGTCTAGATAAAAAAACTGCAATCTTTAAAGAATGCCGCAGCACGATTACTCTTGAACCTTCCCAAGGGCCATCCTACGTTGCAGGGTATAAGGGTGTTACGCTGGCTCCCTACACAGCAGCGAGTAGAATTTAAGGCTCTCTGCCTGGTGCACAAGGTACGTTATGGAGGGGGCTCAGATGGCATCCAGGAAATGTTCACGCTTTACACTTCCTCCCGAAACCTCAATTTGGCCAGTCTCGGTCTGATTTGCACGCCCAAGACTCAACGAGCGAGATGAGGTGGTAGGACCTTGTCCAGTTGTGCAGAAAAGCTGTGGAACAAAATGCCAGTGGCTCTGAGACTTCAATCTAACCTATTACTCTCCAGGAAAGCTCTGGAAACTCAGCTGTTTACACCTGAGCAGACTTAGCGTAGTCTCAGCTCTTCGCTTACACACACCAGCGCCAAGACGCGGCGGCATTCGAGCAATTAATAAGCTTTACATCATCATCATAATGTCATCTGCTACGTGGTTACCTGTCAGACAGGGTTTTTTCAAATGCGCTACCTGTCGGGCGTGCAAATTTGGTGTAAACACCACCAGATATAGCACACCCTTTAGGAATCATGAACAGGAGATCAAGGGCAGTTTTGACTGCTGCACGGAATTTGCGGTTTATGTACTCACGTGCACCTGTGGGCTTACATACGTGGGTAATACTAAGAACCAGGTGTACATGAGGATTTTACAACATATCAGAGCAATCATAAACTGCGACCCTGCCTACCCGGTGTCGAGACATTTTAAGGCAATGTATGACAAGGATATTATTTGTCTGTCATACTTTGTCATTGATTCAGTCCCTGTGCCTAGGAGGGGTGGGGACAGAGATAAACTTTTAAGGCAATTGGAGACAAAATATATTTTAAATTTAAACAGTAAGTCTCCCAATGGCCTAAATAACACGGAAGACCTGCACACATTCCTTTAAAATTCTCTTCGTGTTTTAGGGGAGATGTAAAGCTACACTGTATTGTATAGCATGATTCACGAACCCAACAGTGCTTGTTTAAAAACCAATAAAAACCAATAAAAGCGAAAAAAACAATAATAAAAATAACGTCCTGTTGAGCAGATTTGCAGATAGGGTTTCTGATCAGTTATCAAATTTGGAGGGATTTAAAATATCTTTGAAAGGGAAGGTACTACATGAATTTGTACTAGAATCCTCCCAGAATGAAACATAAACACTAGGGCATTCACATCTCTTTTTTAATTATTACTCATGTATTTATTATTAGCACTGAGCACTTTAGGCAATGGTTAAGGAAATTATCGTAGTTGAGTAAGGGTGGTTTGACATCCGGGACCGGATGTCAGCTTTGATCCGATGGCAACTCATGATATGTTTTTTAAATGTGAACCTGTAGAAAATGTGTGGAAATCGGTAAAAGTACAAGAGCAGCTGATGCTTGGTATATTTGCACATATGCGACTGCACTTAGGCAGTAAATTTGCACAAAACGTTGCGTCATTTTGCACATGTTTGTTTCAGCATTCAAGCTGGCATTTTTTTATCTCATGGTTTTTACAATTATTATGAGACGGTCTTTTTTAAAGTAAAAACTATTTTTTAGGACATGTTCTCCAAATTGTAAATTGTGTGTATATAATATGATGATCAATTATTTATTGTCGTATTTATTATGTATTTATTGCATAATGTTGCACATAAAGTAAGTGCATTAATGCTGCTATAACTAGACATACAAGTATAATGAAACCGAAAAACAATGAATTCAGCTAAGATCAGGAAGGTCACGTTTGAAAGCCTGAGACAATGCCGCTTTTGTATGCACTTTAGTATATCTTCACTGTTTATTATCACGTGGTGGTTAACGAATGAGAAGAAAATGAGTATTTAAATGTGGATTCGTACTGCATGATCGCTGTGTGAACAAGGGTATTCATTACCCGAAACGCGTCATGCTAGAAGTGATCTAGAGAGATAATAAACCTTCTTTGAATACGTACAAGTTGCTTGGTGGTCCGTGATTCTGTGGTGATATATATATATATATATATATATATATATATATATATATATATATATATATATATATATATATATATATATATATATATATATGTTTATTTATATATATATTCTTCTACCTCAAAAAGAAGAAAGGACTCGCACTCCCAGGTACTTTTCTCAAGTATTTCGATGTATTGCTATATTCCACCAAACATTGCACCAACGTGTTTCGGTGGCAGCTGCCACCTTGATCACGGTCAGAGTCTATTCGTGTTGATGTTACATATATACAAAGTTAAAAAAGGGGAGGTATGATCACATGACTTCCTGTTTCCTCACAGGTAGGATTCTGGTTAATGTAGTTCAAGGGACTTATTATGTTTCTGCCCATTTTCCTTAACCATTACCGCCGTTACTTTCAAATCAGATTATTTATATTTCACATTATTAAACATGCTATACCAAATTTATAACCACCTTTTGATGGGCCCATTGACTATTAACCCAAATTAATTCATTTGCAATAAACAATTTTCTCTATTCAAATTGTCTGGTTGAGCCCTCCAGTGGGCTTAACCATATACAGTATCAGGTGATGGTTCCAGTTTAAATAGTTCTCAAATTGATTAGTAGTCCTTTCTGAATTGTCCTTATTTCATCCACAATCCCTTCCTTAGATTTGAGTAGGATAGTTGGACAGGAAGTTCATTATTATGGAGTTTTTGCTTCCTTGTGAGATCAAAACCGGTGATTACTAAAATTCAATTGATTCATGATCGCGGAGCTATTTACATGTACTGATTATAGTAAATGTACATACATCTCCTCGTCTTGATTCAAGCCATAAGGGAAGAACGTTCTCAGTGCTAGAATCCATCGTGACTCACATTGTCATAGTCTTGTTTCACGATTTCCACCTCTTGCATGTTTGTTGATGCTTTCAATTCCGTAGAATTTCAGCGCTCTCCAATCACTGTTTTGTTTCTCTTCCATGTGTTTTGCTACCGCGTTACTTTTGACAAAGCAAAGACCCCCTGTTATGGATAAATATCCTGGGACAGGGCAAACAATATATGTGAGATAACAATCCCAGGAATACAATTAAGGTAGTGGCACACTAGATTAAGGCAAACACACAACTAATTCAATATGAAAAAATACATTTTTAATATGATAGAAACATATAATAAAAATCAATACATTGATCCAAATTGATAAAATAACATTGTACTAATACATATGTTGTCACAATAAAAAATATTATAAGAAGAACAGATGGTTTCCTGTCAACGCGTTTCGACATACACACTATGCCTTCATCAGGACTTTAACCATCATAATTCTGTGAAAAAAGGATTATAAAAAAATGTTTTACTACATGGTTCCTTCATTCTATAACAAGATAAGGACTCCAGAAAATGAGCGCGATGTTATTCGTTTGGAAAACGGAAGCGTAAGAAGGTGTATGCAGACACGTTGCACCGTTGTGCATTTACCGGTAAGAGAGTCACTTTCACAGCCCTTAAGTAAATTCTGTAGAAATTAAGCAGCTCTTTGCAAAAATACTGACAGTTCCCATTCCCATCCTTTAAAAATCTAGACGTACCGCATGCATGGGCTGGAATCCCTGAAACAATAAAAACAGCATCCTGCCATTTTGAATTATCGAATTAACGTGCAACTATCGGTAAGAAAGCAACGCCGCCAAATCGTGTGTTTAAATCAATTCATGCTATATTATGTCTAAAATTTAGCCCCTCTCTTCATTCTCACTAAATCAGATATATCGTGCACACGCCTCTTGAGAATAGCCGAATAAGTAATACAACCCTACGCTGTTTGCCGAAACGTTTAGTATATTGCTACAGTGTTACTCCTGTCTTTGTTTGCAGTAGCTCTCACATGTTCAAGGATTCGAAGTTTTGTTTCTTTTATGGTAATACCCACATATTTGAGGGGGCAGGGGCATTCAAGGATATATACCACATGAGTTGTCTTGCAGTTTATTAGCTGTCGTATATTCCATTTCCTTTGATTGTAACCTGTAAAGGATTTTGTGTTCTTTGCGATTTGGCATGCCTTACAACTTAAGCATTTTAAAAAGCCAGATGGTTTGAGCCAATGTTTTTTCTTACTTTGGTTTTTCCAGTAATGGCCTTGTACCAATTTATCATTAAGGTTGCCTGCGCATCTGTATGTTATTTCGGGATGGGCTCCTACAATTTCTGACAACGTGGGGTCCATTTTTAAAAATTTCCAATTTTTTCTCAGTATTTTGGTTATTTCCCCTGATTCCTGTGAGTATGTTGTAATGAATCTTATTTTTCTTTCTTCAGGTGAAGGTGTTTTTTCTTTTAGGATTTCATCCCTTGTTTTTTCTTTTGATTTCTCCAAACCTTTTTCAATTACTGTTTTTTGGTATCCTCTGCGTTCAAAGTTTTTTACTGTTTTCTGACTGTGTTTCTGCCACTCATTTTCCTACGAACAAATTCTCAGAATTCTTAAAAACTCCCCGTACGGGATGCTGCGTATTAGGGAATTCTGATGGAAGCTGTTTGCATGCATAACTGAGTTGGTTGTGGTTATTTGACGATGTAGTGTGGTTTGGATTCTTCCCTCATTGATATATATTTCTGTATCCAAAAAGGTTACACGTTCTTTGCTCATTGTGTAAGTGAATTTGAAGCCAGTTTCTGTAGTGTTCAAGATGGAAAAATAGTCCCTGAAATCCTGTTCTTCTCCGTCCCATACAATTAGCAGATCGTCTATGTATCGTAGCCAAACGTTGTTCTTGTCTGTGTACATGTCATTGTCCGCATGCCTAGCGAGGTGTTGCTCCCACCAACCCATCGCAAGGCATGCTTAGCTGGGACTTGAGAAAAACCCATAGCTGTTCCACTTATTTGGTTATATATTTCATCACCAAAGAGGAAAACGTTATGGATAAGGCACAGTTCAATCATTTTTAATACCATTTCATTATGTCTTGTATATTTGATGTTGCTTTTTTGAAGGAAATATCCACAGGCTTTAATCCCAATGTCATTTCTGATGTTTGTATATAATGAAACGACATCCATCGTTACTAAATGATAGAAGTCCTGCCAGGGTATATCATTTAAATGTCTCAAAAGTTCACCTGTATCCTTTAAATATGAAGTTAGATTGAGAACAAAGGGCATTAGAAAATAGTTTACATAATTTGCCATCGGTTCATATAGGGACCGTGATTCTGTTGGGCTACACTGGAGAGACAGAAGCTGTGTGGATATATATATATATATATATATATATATATATATATATATTGCGCTCAAACACCTTGAAATCCCAAGGAATAATTGACAGCACTCGGGGGTACCATATCTCGCACAGTAGTTTATTTACCACAAGCGCGCCACAGACGCGTTTCGGCTCTTGGCCTTCGTCAGTGTGTAATTTACACTCAAAACACCGGTGCATGATATAGATTACAAAAGTGAACAGGTTACACCTCTCAGTCGAGATCGACAGAGGACCACAGTTCTCCCAGCTACCGCGGGCGCCATTTTGTAACGGCAAAACTTATACAAACATTTGTATTCAGCATAACTGTACTGCAACTAATCATACCTACAGATAGGTAAGCATGCATAGATGGAAGATGTTATACGCAATATTGGTGGATTATTATACACTGTTACATATAGCCGTGGATCGGCAATGGTCCCCTAAAAAAACCAAAGAGAGATTACTCTATGTGTAACCTGTGATGCAAAATATATAACTAAATAAGTAGACCATAAACATGTCATACACAGTGCGAAGGGTGAGGGGTACCAGGGAAAACCATGAGGAAGTGCCAGTGGTGTATTGTAATCAAATTACTATTGACTAAACAAATGACTTCGGAAACAAAGAGCCCTTTGAGTCCTATACAGATACCCCTAATAATCAGCGGTAAGTATGTAAATAAGATGAAATAAGAAATTGAGACTTCACCATTCTGGAAATTACATGTGAGCACAGGAGGCAGTTTGTCAATTCATCTTTTTAACCTCCCCCCCATATTCATACAGAAATGTTTAGTCATTATGTGTATACACACACATATACCCCTACAGTGATAAAATGTACATCATCTAGTCATTATTCTGACGGAAATAGAATACTTTATGATATAGAGACAGCCACGTTGCTATTTGCCTAAATGTACAACCATTTCTTCCCCACTGTTCATCCCCTTGGGCCATTTAGTGGAGAGATCAATGATATAGCGCGACTCCAGTCTGCGTAATCGTCGCAGACGGTCACCTCCTCTAGCATTACTTTTTATGATGTCAAGACCAAAGTACTGGAGCTGGTTGCGGTCCCTGTTGTGTTTTTCGGCAAAATGCCGGGCAACTGGGTATGCCTGATCTGCTTTATCGATTGCTCTAAGATGTTCTAGAATCCGCAATTTCAGCATATTGATGGTGCTCCCTATATAGCGGAGACCGCAGGGACAGACCAAGCAATAAACAGCCATGGGAGTGCTACAGGTGATGAACTGTTTTATGTGCAGTTTTTTGCCGGTTTCATGATTGTCCACTGAAAGGACTCTTTTACTCCAGGCGCACGCCTTACATTTCCCACACGGGAAGAAGCCACTCATGGATTTCAAGGTATTACTTTTAGGTAGCGGCCTCTCCAAGTGACTGGTCACCAGATGATCTCTAAGAGATCTAGTTTTATTAAAGGTGATCAGTGGGTGATCAGGTAGGTCATCCTTGATAGTACTATCTGTCTTAAGGATGTGCCAATTTTTTCGCAACATAGATCTCAGGTCATTAGCTCCTGCAGAAAAAGGGGTTATTATCCTAAACTTCCCTGCGCTGTTGTCGGCTTTCTCTGGGGGAGGTTTGGCAACAAATAAAGAGTCTCTGGGGATAGCCCTTACTTTGTTCAAGGTTTTTTTCAACAGAGATTCACCATAACCTCTGACTTTGAACCGAGTCACACACTCGTTGGCTGCTTCCTCAAAGTCTTCTGATCTAGAACAATTTCTGCGGAGCCTGAGAAGCTCTCCATACGGAATGCTCCTGATCAATTGAGGAGGGTGGCTACTACTGGCAAAAAGGGTGGAGTTGCCAGCGGTAGTTTTCCTATGGAGAGCGGTTTGGATCTGCTGGTCTTGTGGAAACACTTTCAGATCTAAGTATTCAGCTGATGTTGCACTAACTGTCCCAGAAAAATGTAAGTTGTAGGTATTCTTATTCAGTTCATCAATGAAGGCATGTGCTGTGACCAACGGGCCCCGCCAAACAATAAACAGGTCGTCAATGTACCTGAACCAACCCTCTGTCCTCCCTTCCACTCCCTCCCACCAGCCCACGAAAAGGTTCGCGTAGCTGGGAGCGAAGCAAGTACCCATCGCCGTGCCAGACACTTGTCTAAACAATTGATCCTCAAATAGGAATATATTATTGTTCAAACAAAATTCAATGAACTCGAGAATCATAACACTGTGAGTTGCAAATCTCAATTGCCTCAAGTTCAAAAAATGCTGGATAGCCTGTAAGCCCTGTTGATGATCAATAACAGTGTACAGGCTGGTGATATCGAGTACAATCAATATATATATATATAATGTTCCACAAATGCCACAAGCTTTAGGATGCACTTATCCATCTGTAAACCATAGTTCCATACGGCAGCAACGCAGTCATCTGGTACACAGGTACAATTTAATCACCTTACGCGTTTCAGACATTTCATACGTCCTTGTTCACAGGTCTGAGCAGCAACAAATACAAATGGCAAGAGACTACGAGTGATGTCACAAGTACCTTTTATTGCCCACAGGTGGGGCTACGCATAATATCCACATTGCATCATGGGATCCGTAGTCTTCATTAATGCCAAGGTTCATCATAAAACTCATGATGCCAACTCAGTTTATAACTTCAATTCTGCCATTAGTGGGCTCCACATGTACTGTACACTGCGTTGCTCAATCAAATACTGCCATATATATACATACAGTGATGGTCGCTCCTGTGTAGTTATAGTGAGGACCTAGTTACCATAGGAAGAGCGTTTCTTGGTTTTCTATAAATTTAAGCAGTTTAAAAAATCTTCACAACACCTTCCCAAAAAAAAGTTAATAATCCTCAACTCCTGCCTTCAAAGTTTTGCGGTTATATATCAAGTAAGGCCGAGAAAAAAGGGGGGGCCTTAAACAGAATATCAACATTTAATTTCCATGGGGATTTTTTAACTGCTCTTCACCCTAAACAGCTGAATGGAATTACACCAAATTTGTCAGGAAGCAAGATGTTTACCCAGCAAGTGGACTTTTGTGATTTGGTGTAATTCTATTCAATAGTTTTTCAGAAGTTAAGGTTCAAAATGTATGCATATCCATACGGTTGAGGTTCACTGGCCTCTTACGGGAGTCCCGTAATCGTGCAACGTTATATAATAATGTGACCTGATTGGCTGAGAGGCCCTCTTTTCCATTGGTCTTCTTGTTACCGTGGAAGCAAGAAGGTCAAGTGAGTCCCACAGGATCTCATGCTCTGATTAGTTGGCTGCAACATGAGAAGCAATGTTGGAACCACCATTTCAGGATACAGCATCAAAGTTATAAGTAAACCAAGAAATCATTTTCCTATAGTAACTAGGTTTTAACTATAACTACACAATGGAAAACACCACTGTATAGTATGCTCCCTTGCACCTAGGCAAGGCAGAGCAATAAGCCCACCATCTTGGGCCAGCCAGGGGGGTTTGTATAGTATGCCTAACAGGAATTGTTGACTTTCAGCAGACCGTGTTGGTAAACAAGAGAGGATGAGCGCTACTGAACTCCAATTGGTTTCTTAGGAGAGGGTTCTAGATCATCTCCCTAGGCTTATCAAGGGCTATTGTGAGTCAGGAATGTATTGCTGTGTAACAGAAACAGTGTGGCTTGGAGGATAGGGCAAGTACTAGGCCACCACTGCCTCCCTATTTCAAGTTGTGTCGATGACAACACTGAGACAACCCGGGAAAAGGGTGACCACTTCAGCTAGAACCAGAATATCTATTCGAGTAAACTTTAGTGCCTCATTAGGATTGGCTGTGCAGACCTAATGGTCAACCTTAGCAGGGGAAGGCATATTGGAGCAGCTTAAACAACTGGAGAGATTCCAAAGAAAACCTTTGGAGAGAAATGCCGTTCTCTTAGAGCTTCTCCTTTTAATCCTGGGTTCCATTCATGCATATACTATGATGGAGCAGTGTTTTCTTTATCTCAATCTTTGGGTGTAATCATGAAATAACCCCCACTATTGGTCATATGGACCTTTGCCTTGTCAACAAGGAGAAGTTAAAAGAAGCAATCATTTACACCAAAATCTATATAAGCATTAGAATCATTAACAACTATAGTACAGTCTATAAGGAGAATTGTTGTGAGTTAAAGGGTGTTTATCAATTCACCTGTTAGTTCCAATCTTTATTCAATAAGTATTCATGTTTTAGTAATCATTTTTAGAAATTAATATAATCCAATAATCGATAATTCAATAAAAGGGAAAATACAATGTTTGAAAGTATAATAGTTAATACTGTTATAATACAACAAGTGAGTTCTATAAAGGAATTTCTCTAATTATTATTAGAATAGAATAAGGTGTAATTTCAGATACACAAATAAGAGTTTGGATGAGAGAATAAATGCATGACATAAAGCCTTTGCTACAAATTCTCAGCTACAAAATCAGCAGACATCTAATAAAACAGGAAATCAGCTCAAAGTGATCTCCTATGAAAAGAGATAAGGTCTCAAAAACCCAGCGATGAACCTCCAACAAAGCGAGCAAGAAAAGTGCATGTCTCCTCTAAGAACACACACTAATATAAACACACAGGTTTTTTTATATGGTAACATGTTTCTTTTTCTTAGTTCATAACATTCAATAGGATTTCAGTAATCCTTTGGCAATAGGTAAACTCCCCCATTTTTCACATCTGCATAATGGCCTACAGACACAAATCCTTCAAAAGCAGCTTCGTCCACATTTGGAGGTTCAGACAGTTCTTCCCATTAATCATCCTTCCTGTTGTCTCTTCTTCTCCCAGTGAGAACTTCACATATATATATATATGTCAGTAGACAAAAATCATTTAAAGAAGGCCTATTTTCCGTATTTTTCTGCATTTAAAAATAAATATAGACAGGAAAATAAATAGTTTTCTATCTGTATTTATCTGTAAAAATCAGTAAAAATGGAAAACTGAGAGCCCATACTATAAAGTCCTTGTAACCTTGACTTTTTTTTGTGAATTCCCATGCTTTTTAATATTATTTCTTAACTATAAAGTCCCTGTAACCTTTGTTTTTTTAATGAATTTCTACAGTTTTTAAATTTTATTTCCTAACTAGAACATCCCTGTAACCTTTGTTGAATTTTGAAGGTTTTTAAAGTTTTATTTCCTAACTGCGACCTGTAACGTTTGATAGTGGGTGTTTATGAGTGGCTGTATATACTGTGAGTGGGTGTGTGAGCGGCTGCATGGGTCAGTGAGTGGGTCTATAAGTGGTTTTGTGGGTATTTGAGTGAGTGTGTGAGTGGCTCTATGAGTTGGTGACTGGGTGTGCGAGTGCAGTAGGGGTCTGTGAGTGGGTGTGGAAGTGCTTTTATGGGATATGAGTGGGGGTGTGAGTAGTTTTGAGTGTGCGATTGTTTTAGTGCATTTGTGAGAGGGTGAGTGGCTGTGAGTGGCTGTATCTGTCTGTGAGTGGGTAAGTCAGTGTTGTGTGGGTCTGTGACTGGGTGTCTGAGTACTGTATGGGTATGTGAGAGGGTGTGTGCAGTCTTATGGGTGGGTGTGTCAACTTACATCACTGATGACATCATCCAGTAAGTGTAAGTGTTTTGTAAATGGTTCTCAGACTTGAAAATATATACTAGCTAACACATAAGTGAAATTTATTTTCTTTCTGTACTACTAATGAGTGAAACTTTTAAAAAAATATGTCACCTGAGTGGCTGCATGTCTGTCCAAATCTGTGTGTTAGGGGCTTTGTGAGTGGCTGTATGGGTGTGTAAGTGGGTGTGTGAGTTGCTGTATGGGTGAATAAGTTTATGTGAGAGTAGCTGTATGGGTGAGTGAGTGACTCTCTGCTGAGTGGCTGTATTGGTGAGTAAAACGATGTGTGTATATATATATATATATATATAGATATAGATATATATATATATATATATATATATCAATATATATATATCTATATCTATATCTATATATATATATATATATATATAGATCAGCCCACTTCCACCCTTCACACCGGGACCTGTGACTGCGGTGCAATCCAGGGGCGGAGGCCGGCCTGTAAATATTGTTTTCCACCAAGCACAGCGGCCGCTGTGCAGATGCACTTCCAATCCAAATAATTACGAAGTAATCCACGAGACAGTACGTGTGCTCCAATTCAATTTATTTCTCCATTAACGTTCCAGCATGTGATACACGGCAAGTATGGAACAAAACCCAACGCGTTTCGGCGATGAAACTCTCGCCTTGCTCACGGGTAACTTGTGTATTGAAAACAAAGTTATTTAAATAAAGTTTTAACAAAAGTGCACATGTGATCAGTGAACCGATCATCAACATAGACAAAGGACATAGGCATAGTGACTAAGGCGGCCATCTTGTCATGGTGTGAGTCACAGGTTGACCATTCACTCATTGCATTCCCAGTGGATTTACCTGTCTCATATATAAATTTTGCAATTGCCTCTTAAAATATATTGTATCCATTACATCATGTGATATTAGCGTTTTTATACGAGGCAAACAAAGACCGTGTGCACGAACCAAGTGGCTTGACGTGCCGGCCATCTTGACGCATTTATGACCTCTCATGTATAAGATTTCACGTTTCAAACTAAACCATGACAGTGTAAACCAGGTAGCTTAAATGAAGCAGCCATCTTATCATGGTGTTATTGACAGGCTGATTAAATACGATTACCAGTTCCCAGTGGATCAATCTGTGTCACATCACACTGACTATTAATATTGTAGCGTAATCATATTCATGTCGTCCGAAATTATAAACTGAAGTACATTTAAGTTTAAGTTTTAAATTCAAGTGAAATGGAACTCATAAATAAGACATGATAAATTCAAGGCCAAGTGGCTATAGTCCTAGGTTAGTTTGTCCATGCATTTTAAATCAAATCAAATCATATGGTTCCCCTTTGGTTTTTTTTAGATCTGGACCTTACTACGCTCATCTCAGTGTTCACATCTTTTCTTCCCCAGTGGGAAAATTCAACATCTATTCTCTTCAGGTGACATGTCTTCTTGATCCTGTGCATCAGCAAGAGAAAACAGAAAGGATAAAGCCCGTCAGCATATTTATATCAAATATTAGAATTAGGTCAAATTAATGTTACAAGCCAAACTCTGTCCACAGCAGTTTCGATTACACATCCTATGCTACAATGATACCAGTGTGATTAAAATGTTAAAATGCAATAGTTTTGCAGGCGATATGGAACACTCAATGTTAATCTTCATTGTTGGTCAATACCAACATACTCAAGAAATAGTGACAAACAAAGGTATGGAAAACTCTTGAGGGAAGCCAGAGCATGATATTGTTGCCTTTACTCTCCCAGGTGCCAAACCATTTCTTCCTCAGAGTTAAGACCTCCTGGGATCAAAGTGTCCAGATCAATAATGTACCTGTTCTCTAGCTGTCGTAACTTACGAATCTTGTCCCCCCCTCTTTTCATTTGTGGTAATTTGTCCACTACAAAGAATTTGAGAAGGTTACGATTCCCTCCATGTAGTTCCTCGAAATGTCGAGCAACAGGTGAGTTCTGTTCTTTGTTTTGTATTGCCCTCATATGTTGCAAAATGCGGGTCTTCGCTGGAAACATAGTACTGCCTACATACTTTTTGGGGCAGGGACATGTAAGTACGTAAACACAGTATTCTGACAGGCATGTGCGATGTTTTTCGATAATTCTTTCTTTATCCTCTACAGGAAAGTACACTAGGCAGAGGAAATCAAGGAGAAGACGCCAGCAAGCCCAATCACAAGACAGGCGGGGCGGAAGCTGCAAGAGGAAACACAACCCCCATGGGAGTGGAAACACGGGGCCAAAAAAGAAGAGGAAAATGAACCAACAAAATGTGATTAATCTGTCATCCCGCTCTCTATCCAAAAGTGAGCATGAGGTACTTCAATTTGGTCTTTCCTTTTGTCCCACCACTAACTTCTGCTATTCACAGGAGCACATAGACCTTTTTAAATTTACAAGAAAGTTAAGACTACATAAATGGAATAAACTCAAAGTAAAAAACACTACCTCCATTTCATCCAACACAAAACCTGCTAGCAAAAGTATAACTGAAGTAGAAGCCTTGATTACTTTGAAATGCCTAGAAATGGGAACACCCACAAATGAATTGATTGACGCCAACTCTTTAGGCTTTAATACTAACTTAAATTGTCCTAATTCTTTTAGGCCGAAATCCACGTTTAACCCTTCTTTACCAACCTGTGGCATTGACACTTTTGAATCCCTTATGATTGCTGACTTTAAAAATTTGGCAAAACAGAAACATTGGTCGGGAGACAATCTGACCAAATGTGAACGGATTGCCATAAAAGCATTACGTGATGATTCTTCTATTGTGATAAGACAATCTGATAAGGGGGGCAATGTGGTGGTTATGGATGTTAAAGACTATGTTGCTGAAAGCATGCGACAATTGAAATGTGCAGACTGCTATGAGATTTCATCTTCGGAGAATATTGAAGAAACGAACACTATATATTTTGACATGCTAAAATGTTGGAAAGATCAAGGGTTAATCGAATGGAATGAATATTCGTTCCTTCTGAATCGTAATCCTAAGATAGCAGTTCTATATTTGTTACCAAAACTGCACAAGAACTCTAAAAATCCTCCAGGAAGACCAATTGTCTCCTCGATTGGGTCCTTGCTGGAGAATACATCCAGATATATCGACTATTTTCTGCGCCCCTTTGTGGAAGAAACCCCATCTTACCTCAAAGATAGTAGGGATTTTATCAACAAAATGAAAGATTTTGTTTGGAATGATAACTATCTGTTCATCACATTAGACGTGTGTAGCCTATACACGTCTATAAGACACAACAATGGTGTTGAGGCTCGTCGTATGTTCCTTAAGAGAAGGTCCATCTCTTATCTAGAACATACACAAATGATTATCAAAATGATGCAGTTCTGTCTTGAGCACAATTATTTTGTGTTCAATGATACGTACTACCGTCAGTGTCAAGGGACAGCGATGGGAACTTGTTTTGCTCCCAGTTTCGCTAATTTATTTATGGCGAGCTGGGAGCAACAAGCAGCCAGGACCAACACTCTGTATCGCAGCCATGTGAGAGTATGGCTGCGATACATAGATGACCTATTTATCATCTGGGAGGGTCCGAACAGCATTGCAGAGCTATTCATTGAAGAACTCAACAAAAATGACCTCAACCTGACCCTAGAAGGTAATATCAGTAAATCTGGGGCAGTTTTCCTAGACCTATCTGTGGAGGTTGCTGCAGGTAAACTTGCGATGAAATTATTTCGCAAAAAAAACTCAGGAAACACTCTACTCCATGCGGAAAGTAGCCATCCAAGAGCTTTGATTAAGAGTATTCCTTATGGAGAATTCCTCCGGGCCCGGAGGAATTGTAGTAGAGACTCTGATTTTGTTACAGAAGGGGAATGTATGAAAGAACGTTTCAGGGAAAGAGGCTACAAACAAGACATCATAGATTGTGCATTCGATAAGGCAAGCAAGATCAGTCATCTGTCCCTACTGACCCCAGAACAGAGAAGTGACAACGAGGAAATGAAACGATCAGATTCATTTCCACGTTTCACTCGAGGTCATGGAAGGTACAAAAAAGCCTACATAAACATTGGAAAGTCCTTAGGAATGAATCCACCCTTGATGATATTCTCAAGGAGAGGCCTAGTATTACTTACCGTAGAGCAGATACACTCAGGAGCAAGGTAAGCCAGAATGAGGTGAGCATGACCAAACCCAATACATCTAAGATCCAGGGCTTCTATACCTGCATGAAATGCAAAGCCTGCAAGTATAGTACAAATGTCAAAAAAGTGTACTTTCCTGTAGAGGATAAAGAAAGAATTATCGAAAAACATCTCACATGCCTGTCAGAATACTGTGTTTACGTACTTACATGTCCCTGCCCCAAAAAGTATGTAGGCAGTACTATGTTTCCAGCGAAGACCCGCATTTTGCAACATATGAGGGCAATTCAAAACAAAGAACAGAACTCACCTGTTGCTCTACATTTCGAGGAACTACATGGAGGGAATTGTAACCTTCTCAAATTCTTTGTAGTGGACAAATTACCACAAATGAAAAGAGGGGGGGACAAGATTCGTAAGTTACGACAGCTAGAGAACAGGTACATTATTGATCTGGACACTTTGATCCCAGGAGGTCTTAACTCTGAGGAAGAAATGGTTTGGCACCTGGGAGAGTAAAGGCAACAATATCATGCTCTGGCTTCCCTCAAGAGTTTTCCATACCTTTGTTTGTCACTATTTCTTGAGTATGTTGGTATTGACCAACAATGAAGATTAACATTGAGTGTTCCATATCTCCTGCAAAACTATTGCATTTTAACATTTTAATCACACTGGTATCATTGTAGCATAGGATGTGTAATCGAAACTGCTGTGGACAGAGTTTGGCTTGTAACATTAATTTGACCTAATTCTAATATTTGATATAAATATGCTGACGGGCTGTATCCTTTCTGTTTTCTCTTGCTGATGCACAGGATCAAGAAGACATGTCACCTGAAGAGAATAGATGTTGAATTTTCCCACTGGGGAAGAAAAGATGTGAACACTGAGATGAGCGTAGTAAGGTCCAGATCTAAAAAAACCCAAAGGGGAACCATATGATTTGATTTGATTTAAAATGCATGGACAAACTAACCTAGGACTATAGCCACTTGGCCTTGAATTTATCATGTCTTATTTATGAGTTCCATTTCACTTGAATTTAAAACTTAAACTTAAATGTACTTCAGTTTATAATTTCGGACGACATGAATATGATTACGCTACAATATTAATAGTCAGTGTGATGTGACACAGATTAATCCACTGGGAACTGGTAATCGTATTTAATCAGCCTGTCAATAACACCATGATAAGATGGCCGCTTCATTTAAGCTACCTGGTTTACACTGTCATGGTTTAGTTTGAAACGTGAAATCTTATACATGAGAGGTCATAAATGCGTCAAGATGGCCGGCACGTCAAGCCACTTGGTTCGTGCACACGGTCTTTGTTTGCCTCGTATAAAAACGCTAATATCACATGATGTAATGGATACAATATATTTTAAGAGGCAATTGCAAAATTTATATATGAGACAGGTAAATCCACTGGGAATGCAATGAGTGAATGGTCAACCTGTGACTCACACCATGACAAGATGGCCGCCTTAGTCACTATGCCTATGTCCTTTATCTATGTTGATGATCGGTTCACTGATCACATGTGCACTTTTGTTAAAACTTTATTTAAATAACTTTGTTTTCAATACACGAGTTACCCGTGAGCAAGGCGAGAGTTTCATTGCCGAAACGCGTTGGGTTTTGTTCCATACTTGCCGTGTATCACATGCTGGAACTTTAATGGAGAAATAAATTGAATTGGAGCACACGTACTGTCTCGTGGATTACTTCGTAATTATCTGGATTGGAAGTGCATCTGCACAGCGGCCGCTGTGCTTGGTGGAAAACTATATATATATATATATATATATATATATATATATATATATATATATATAAGCTCCAAATACTGTCTCTTCCCAATGATGTCCACTGGAAACAGTAAATACACGAACACAGACTTGCATCCAAAGGTAGCCTTTTAATTTGCAAAATTCATAGGCAAATAATCCACTCTACACGTTTCAGGAAAGTTTCCCTTGCGCACGAGTACTGATAGCGGATTCATGATTGGTTTAAATAAACATGTGACATTCTCAAATCAAAAAAAAGTGAAAACAGACTTCCGCTGTTATAAAATTATAAACAAACGTGAAGAAAGTGCCTCATCTTGCGGTCACAAAATACAAAAATAACAATCGTACATCCTGGCAATTTTTGGCATAAAATACAATAAAATAAAATAAACTTGCAATTTCAATCTTCCACTGGCTTTCTGCTCATGGTTAACCAGGTTCAACAGAGTGCTTATTCAAGTTAAAACATACTGCATGTATTCACACCGCCCATCATTAAGTGGTTTGAAAACATGCAGTATGTTTTAACTTGAATAAGCACACAGGTCTAGAATAATATTGGATTTGTAATGACGGTGTGACTTATTTCAATTTTAACTGCACGGGGTTGAACTGTGTTATTTTGACACAGATTTTCACCTTTAATGTGTTTTCTGGATATCAAGCACAATTTTGTTAGTTGTTTTGACTGGGTAGCCACCTATGATGAGAAACGTGGGCATAACTGGTGATTATTAACCAGTCAGCTCCTTGGGTGTTGCGCACGTGAGGTGCTACCTCGTCTGCTCACATTTTTTCACAATTGTGCACATTTTGGTTTATACACCTGTGACAGTATGGGGTATTTTCTTTTGAATACAGTGACTGCTGACTTGCGAGGTTGGTTCTTTTAAAATAAAATATTAACCCCTTCGATGCTGATGACGAGCTCAGCTCGTCATCACCCACGGGTGGCGTGTGCTGATGACGAGCTGAGCTCGTCATGTATCGCGGAAAAGGGAAAACAGCCGCACAGCGCAAAAATCGCCGCAGCATCGATGCTGTTAAGGCCACTTTGAGTGGGGACAACACGTTTGAGAAAGAAATTAGTTGTTGTAGAGGGGTAAACTATCATACCCTGCTTATAAAGTCAGAAAATTCTTCCATTGCCATTTCAGACTAGGTCTATTGTTGTTAGTAATCAACAGAGTAAGTACCCTCCTCTTTTTCTTTCCTTTTGGTTGTAGCTTTCTGGTTTCACACCTCCCATTACAGTTGCAGGATAGTGAGTTTTTTTAATTTAAAAAGTGGCAGCCTATACTTCCACTCAGGCCCCAGACCCAGAGAAGCATAAGAAGAAAGGAGGAGCAGAAGAGAAAAGAAAGTATTGCCCCAACATTTTTCTGTTTTTTTTTTCCAGTTAAAAGAAGGTTATCGCACAACAGGTGCAGGGTAACCTCCGCTCTAAAATACTCTCTTGAGGCACTGCTAAAAAATACAGGCATGGAACAACATCAATGCTGAAGCACCTCCAAACCATCCACTCCGAGCACCTCTTAAGAGCAGCGATAGAAAGAGGGGCAACATCACCACCTGCTACAGGGGAACTAGTGGTTGATAACACTATTGCAGTGCATGTTATTGTAGTCTTTTCTGCAGTAATTCCTAATTTAAAGAACTAAAAAAAAACAACATTCACAAAACTTTGTGCATGCTGTTTTTTTAGTTCTATTTTCCAGTTGCTGTTTTTTAAGTTAAAACATACACTCAACAAGTAAACAAAATTTCGGAGAAAAAAAGTTATTTTTAGAACCACCTTATCTGGTTTAATCAAAGGATAACTATATGTTTTTGCTGGTATACCATTGCAAACTCTCGTCAGTATCTGCCTATATACATTTATGTTAGATTATTTATTTATTTATTTATTTTATTGATAAAGTTTTATATCGCGTGAACATGACCCACAAGGGCATCAGATCGCTTTACAATAAAAGAACATAAGTGGTTGAGATGGTACACACACATTCAAATTAGTCAATTTGTACAATAGAATTATAAAATATATGCATAACAAACATAGAGGACCGTGATTCTACAGGACGTTGTATAATAGACAATTAATGAACATTAGGTAATTGTGCTAGCAAACATACATATTATAACTTCAAATGATTCAAAGTAGATATAAAATGCATAGATGACCAGGAGGACCCACAGCCAACTAAGCTTTAGACTGCATACAATTATTGAGCAAAAAGGGCTGTGATATAAGTCTTACATACAGTAGACTCAACCAGTCCAACAGATATAGGCATTGGTAATAGGATCTTAGATGACTTGGTGACATAATTAAAACTTAGGACAAGAATTTGTTCATTAGTAGTCTTTTTACTTCCTTTTTTAATGCAGTAAAGGAAGTGATTCCACGTACTAGTGGAGGTAAGGAATTCCAAATCTTTGGAGCAATCCCTGAGAAAGCTCTACAGCCTGTCCTCTTCTTATGAAAGAATTGAGGTTTCAGAAGGAAAGTGCTTGCACTTCGTAGTTGTCTGCAGCCTCCAAACCTTTCCAGCTTTAGCGCCAAGTAACTGGGTGTGTTGTTGTGAATTGCTTTGTGCATCATGCAGGCCACTTTAAGGTGTATTCTTGCCTAGTAAGTCAGCCAATTCAGTGCTTTTTAAGGTTGGTGAGATGTGACTGTTTCTTTTGGTTTCTGATACTAGTCTAGCCGCAGCATTCAGTGCTGCTCTCAGCGGAGCCAACTTGTATGTGGGGAGACCACAGAGGGTGGTGCTTCCATAGTCTAATCATGGCAGCGCAAGGGCTTGTACTCCAATTTTTAGAACGGCCTGAGGGAGGAAGAGTTTGAGTTTCCTTAATATACTCATCTTGTGATTAGCTCCCTTGGTGGCAATAGAGATGTGCAACTGCATATTCAAATATTTGTCTATGGAGATTCATAGGGATTTTGCTGAGTCAATGATGAGGGGGACACAGTCAAAGGAGGTTTGGTGTTTTAACCAGAGGTCTAGCTTTGAGGTGTGACTTGGTGGTGAGATGAGAATTAATTCTGTATTCAACATCAAGTGGATGTTAGTGAGCCAACTTTGCGTGTTCATTAGAGTAGTGTTGAGGGCAATGAAGTCATCTGGCGAGGTGATTTTCAGATACAACTGGGTGTCATCCGCGTCCAGGTGATATAGAATGTTCGCCTTTTTCAGTGCATTCGCCAAAGGCTCCATTTGGAGGTTTAAAAGAAAGGGTGAAAGGGCAGACCCCTCAGGCACACCAAATGTGACCATGGAGGGTTGCGAGAGTGAATTCTTCATCTTGATTCTTTGAGATCTGTTATTCAGGAAGGAGGAGAACCATTGCAGCACCCTGCCCAAGAGGTCCATCCTACTTTCCAATAGGGACAGAAGGTTCTCATGCTTGACCGTATCGAAGGCGGAGGACAGATCAAGAAGTAACAATAGGCATGATTCATTGCGGTCAAGCATTTTTAGCATATCATCCATAATGTGTGTGAGTGCAGATTCTGTGCTGTGTCCTCGGCCAAAGCCCAATTGGTGACTATCTAAGAGGTTGTAGTTCTCAATGTGGTTGCATAATTGAATTTGTAAACTTTTTTCCAATAGTTTCGCCAAAGTGGGGATGTTGGTTATAGGACGGTAGTTGTTAAGATCAGATGGAGAGGCGTCAACTTTCTTTAGTATAGGTGAGACCTGTCCTATTTTAAGACAGTCCGGAATGACACCTTGACTCAGGGGGGCGTTTACAATTTTAGCCAATAATGGTAGGGTAGATGTTTTTAAAATTTTGAACAGGGCAGGAGGCACGGGGTCCAAGAAATGATTGGAGGGGTTGATTGCTTGAAGAGTGTTGTTGATAATTTGTTGAGAGATTGGTGAGAAGGCGTGCCAAGAGGCATTGGTTTTTGTGACTCCACTTGGATTATTAAAGTGTACCTCAAATAGAGCGCCCAATTTAGGATCTTGGACCATAGATTGTGGGAGGGCCATCTTTCATTGAATGTCTAGCTCGATGGACCTAGTCTTATCATGGAAGAAATTGGCAAGCACGTCACAGGTAGGTGTGGCCAGGTCATTTAATTCCCTAGAGTTAGTTATATTGCATGATTGTTGCTTGAAGATTTCAAAGAGTTTTTTTGGCTGGTTGATAGCTTGGTTCAGCTGAGATCTGAAAAAGTCTGCCTTTGCCTTAAGAATCTTCCTATTGTAAGAGTTACTTAACCTTCTAAGGTGCTCAAGCTTCACAGAGTTAGGAGCCGATTTCCATAGATGTTCTGCAGCTCTTAGATGTCTAGGCTCCAAGTTCAGGCCATCATTGAACCAAGGCTTGGAAATCTTACAGGAGACATTTTTTTCCTGGAGGGGCGCTGAAGAGTCCAGGATTTTAAGTAACGTGTCATTGTAGAAGGTTGTAAGGTCATGTACATCAGTTATATCTGTAATGAGGGTCAGAGCGGAGTTGCAATGGTTTACTAAGGTTAAATGGGTGCTTGAGTCATTGCATATGGGTGAGAGAGAAGGTGCATGAGGGGCTGTATAGCTGTGTAAGTGGGTGGAAGAGTGGATGTATGGATGAGAGAGTAGGCACATGAGGGGCTGAATGGCTGAGTGAATGGGTGTGTAAGTGGGTATATGGGCTTTGTGAGTGAGTGTCTGAGTGGGTGTACGGGTGCATGGATGGATGTGTGAGTGGCTGTATGGGAGTGTGAGTGGTTGTATGGGTGAGTGAGTGTGTGAATAGCTGTATGGGTCGTGGAAGGATGTGTGAGTGGCTGTATAGGTGAATGAGTGGGTAGCTGAGTAGGTATATGGTTGGGTTAGTGACTATGTAAATGGCTGTATGCGTGACTATTTGAGTGGGTGGGTGGGTGAGTGAGTGTGTGAGTGGGTGTGTGAATGTGTATGTGAGTGGCTATATGGGTGTCTAAGTGGCCGCATTGGTATATGAGTATCTGTAGGGGTGAATGTGCACATGTTGTAATAGCTGGATTGGTAAGTGAGTTGTGTGTTATTGACTCTTCGGGTGAGTGAGTGGGTGTGTGAGTGGCTGTATGAGTGAGTGAGTATGTAAGTGGCTGTATCAGTGTGTGTCTGGATGTCTCAGTGGCTGTATCAGTCTCTCTCTTGGTGTATACCTTGACAATGTAAGTTTATTGAACTACACAGAAAGAAGTAATTAGGAAATTGCTTTAATGCAAAAGATTGTGCCATTCATCGGTTTAAAAAGAAGAAGAACATGCATGTAAGTTAGTATTAACTCTTATAAAATTATACAAGAAACTTTTAATTTCTGAAATACATAAGTTCATATTATAAACAAAGCAGTAGACATTTCTTATGATGTAATAGTATTTTAATTTGCATTATAGCATTTCATTTGACCTTTTTTACTGTTCTCAGCTTTCATACTTGTACACCATAAATGATGTACTGTACAAAGATTCATCCTTGAACAGTGGGGGAAAAATAATATGGATCATAGAAAAAATAACAGAACTGCACTGTATGTCAATATAAATAATTGACACTATGCATTGCACTGACTATACTTATTTAATCAATTGTTTTATCTATAGATATTGAACTACTCTAACAAATTATATTTTAAAAATAACTATTTTATCATTTAAGTGATACAATACTAGTAATAGATCTAAAGGACACTTGATTTATGAGACCCTTGTGAATACATCACCTCTGGTAGGCCGAATGATGTCATAAACACTGATGATACAAGCAGCACAAATACCTCATGCCACTTTTTAAACAGTAATCCACTTTGCACCTTTGGCTGAAGATAGAAAAGGTAAGAATTTGGTAGCATGAAAGATAGTTTTGAATTTGAGGTTCCTGTGATTACATTTAATCCGTCCAGTTTTACTTTTTAAATGGACAGTACAGTGTCCATAGGTTACACTATCAGCTAGATTCATGAAAGGAAATTGCGCTTGCAAAGGGCCAGATTCTGAGAATCTGGCCCTTTGCGAGCGCAATTTTTGCATTTGGGATTCATCATCCCAAATGCAAAAATCGCTATTTGCGAAATCGCATATTTGCGAGGAATTGCATTTAAGAAATCTCTATTAGAGATTCCTTAAATGCAATTCATTAACCAATTTTAAATTGCGAATTCGCAATATTTGGCCGCTATTTACCACAAAGTCTGACTTCATGGTAAATAGCGAAAAAATAGAAAAAAGCACTTTAGTGCATTTTTCTCAGTTGCATGTTACACACACATATGTCCTTTGGACATGTGTGTGCGCAACACCTGTGTAAATTTGCATTTCAGGGGTGCTACCGGGTGTCCTTTGGACACCCCTGGCACCCTTGAAATCGCTATCCTATTTGCGATTAGCTAATTGCTAATCGCAAATAAGGAATAACTCCCCATTCATTCCTATGGGCCTTAAGGCCCTTAGGAATGAATGGGGAGTTATTCCTTATTTGCGATTAGCAATTTGCTAATCGCAAATAAGGAATGTGTAGTAATCGCAATTTATTTAGCGATTCCTACATGAATCCCGTTTTGCAAGTCCTTAATAGCGATTCCTTAATAATCGCTATTAAGGACTCGCAAAACAGGACAATGATGAATCTAGCAGAAAGTCCTTTGTGAAAGATGATAGCTTAGTAGTATAAGTTCTTACCAAAATTGATATTCGTCCAGCTTTGAAGTTTGTCATTTTTGTTTCCAATGTACTCCCATTTGTTCTACATTGCTGAAGCAATATTATAAGGTATTTTCCACTTCTTTGTATATGTAAGTTGACATAACATCTGATCGACAATTTGAGCAGGTAATGTTTTGGTTAGGTTTTTTTTATCAATCATCAAAATACATGGTTCTAGAATCCAGTAGTGTTAAGTAAACAAATCACTCTGAATTCATTTGAGTAGTTGACGTGAAAAGCAATCTTCACACTCATGGTTCCATGAGTAACTTAGTACAAATAAGCCATCAGTACTTATTTCTTCTTCATTTAACACTCCAAGGATGACCATTATGAAATTCTGTGCATCTTCTTGAGCACTGTAAGTAAATTGTACTGATCCACTACATAGCTACTAGATCCCGAATGTCTGAAGCACAATTTAGTACTGTCCTATCACTATGTAAGCATTGCAGTAATCCACATAGTGCAGAGCAAAATGTCTTCTGTGGTTTCTGTTCAATTGAATATACAAGAAGTGCTAAATGAAAGAGTATATTAAGAACAACATTTGCGTAGAAGTTGACACCAGAAGGGTTTGACAATTGGTAACCTAGAATATCTCCCTCATTCTCCACTTTTTCTTCTACAAAGATTCCTTGTTCTCTTTCTTTTCCTTTTGAACAACATCTGTAGAATCCTCTATGAGTTTTGCTTTGGACAGATTACCTGTTTTTTATAAATGGTATACTGTCCTATATAAAGAGCATATACACTTCTTAACTGATTGCACTACTTGAAGCAATTTGCATTAGCACTTACTTTGCTGTCATCAAAATAAACCAAAAACAAACCAATGTTCTAGCTTGAGATAACGCCTCATATGACACACCTTCTTTAAATACAGTACTTCCAATATTCATAAAAGCTACATCTACACTTAAACCTTGAGATTTATGGAACGTCACAGCGTATGCTGGAGAAACTGGAAACTGCTACCGCCAAACAAACACGTCTTTTAAAAGCAAAAAATGTACAATACACCTTACAATCTGCTTTACGCCATCAATTTGATAAACATTTATTGCTAAGTATTCAATCTCATTCCTATTTGTAAAGTTGATTAAATCGATAACTTACCTATAGCACCATTTACTACTCCTTCCTCAAAATATACATTTCTACGCAAACATTTCTCTGCAATTCCTGCAAACACTTAAACATTTCTCTAGTCCCGCAGTTATGTAAGCAGACTTTTCCAATACATCCAGTTTCGCTGGTAGTTTATTTATTCAAGAATACTATCACACCCTGCTGTTCTATTTTGTCTGTTGTTGCAAGTTTCAAAATGTCTTCTTTCTCCAATTTTGCAACATTCCGTTAAAACAGGAGTGCTCTCGAAGGGTAGTCATTAGGCATACAATCAATTTTTCTTCTTGAATGAAACTAAATATTTGCTCCGCTACTGTCTTGGTTGTAAGAAATAGTTTCTTAACAAGTCGATTTCCTATTTGATATTTTCCCTCTTTGGTAGGAACTGCTTCGCTAATGCCCTCAGAATATTTCCTTATTCCACGTCAGCTGCTTGATGCATATTCGTAAGTAGTTCCTTGTACTGGAAATTCAGGCAAATGTTTACATTTCCAGTACTTCTCAAAGAATTCAGACTTTCATTACTGAGAAGTGTCTTGAACACAGACTGTCCTTTGACGGGGGTAAGTTGTTTTAGGTCACTGAACACAATTAGGTGCCTTCCTCCAAACAGCACATTATACTCTGTTTTTAAAATCTGTTGCATTCTTAAATGTACAAAGGCAAGCATTAAGTCTAACACCACGCTCACCTCATTGATGGTTAAACGCTTCAGTTTCTTCAGCATTTTTGAGACTTCATGACAAGCTTCACTGGATATTGTTTGGTACTCAAGTTTGTTGTCATGTTCTACAGGTAGAATAAGTAGTCAATGTAAAAGTATTCCTTTAATATTGTGTGCACTTAATATACATGTGAAAATTGAGTCTGTAGTCCTCTGTAGGTAAGCAGTGAGAACGTCAATTAAAAACCTTCTCACAGTGCTAGCTTCACACTGACATATAAATGTATTGACTTAAATTATGAGCATTCACATTCACTCTTCTCGTGAAGGAATCCATGCTCAATTTTTTTCTTTTACCTAAATATATATTTTTTTCTGTTCATCGTTCAGTTATCCAACTAACTGCTCCAAATCAACACTTTTTCGTCTTGGAGGTTGCATTGCAGTCTCCACCTTATTCATGGCTATGACATCTTCATTTTCAATAATTGGTTGGCCAAGAGGATCTTGACATTAGGGTCCTGAACTTGGGAAACAGTCTTTACAACAAGATTTTTACCATGTTGTACCTTTACCATTCATATTTTACCATGCATATTTTTAGAACGCTTATGGTTTTACAACATATGCCTCTGTCGTAATTTGACAATGACCGGGTTAGCGTTAAGCTTCTGCTACACGTATTTTCCTTATCTTGGCCTTAGTGTTAAACGCCATTTTGTATGTTACGGCGGCCATTTTTAGAGAATGAGCCGCCGCGTGGTCAGCGTGCCCTTTAGTCCTTTGTCCGTACCACTGACCACTTGAGTTTGCCCAGCAACAGGCTATTTTTAGTAACGGTCATGCCCGCACATGCGCAGTTCCGACTGACCAGTCATCACTTAGGAATGTTTCGCCAAACTGACCAGTGGGATTGTAACTCCTCCCATGAGTTGGCTTTGTTCCAAAAATGACCATATATGTACCGAAAGCTCTGTAACCATGTACCTCCCAACTTTTAATGTCTGTAAAACTGTATAAAAGAAGGACTTACACCGATGTTCGGTGTGTTACTTCTTGCATTACCGAAGGGTGCTGTAGGAATGTACCACCACCCCATGGGGTCTTAATAAACTTGTCTTTTGCGTTTTCTAGTTTCCGTGCCAACAGTTCTTATGGTGTAGCGGGTATTCTGTGGAGCATGTAGGCCTGGAGAACCCAATACCACAAATTGGCGACCACGAAGGGACTCATCGGCGACTCGGATGCCCGAAGGAGAGGTCGTGACGAAGGATTAGAAACTCGCCATGGACGCGTACGCTGCCTTTGAGTGACCCGAGTCTTGGCACCCACGGTGTTTTCTTCCCTTCCTTCTGATCTGACCTTCCAGGTGGCGCCGGTCCCTGACTGAGATCCTACTCGTCTGCGTTGCTGTACAGTGCCTGTTTGGCTGATTTGATCAAAGACCTTGGCAGTTGGAACCTGGACATTTGAGATTTGGGTAAGAATTGTGAGTGGTAAGGTAGTCTGCGGACGCTTACGTGGTTCTATGACTATGAAATATGTTTTGAGTTAGCTAACATTTGAGTTTGGGAATTTGAGTATATATGTGTAGTGCACTTCACATAGGCAGGCATGTAGAGATGTTTCTCTAATTTCGTTCGTACTTTGAGCGGCACATTTGTGTGAGGTATAGTAAGTGCCATTTTTATAGTATCACGTTTTCGTGGTACTTTTTGAACATGCCTGTTTTAAGCACACTCCGAGGGATGTGCTGTCTTGGGAATGGTACCACGTATAGATTAAATGAATCTCAGCCGGCTCCCCCTGAGGGGACCCCTAATCGCGAAATGTACATAAAATTCGGCCTTCCCCCTATACTGTACAGTAAATTATGGAATAAATACACCAAGTCCGATCCCGAGTTGCAATGGCCACTACATGGGTCGTTTGATTTACGAAAGGTTCAGTTTGTGGAGCAATGTTTGTTTCAACGCAGGTCTAGACAGGATATGTTTGATTGTGTACGAATGTGGGAGAAAGCAATGCGTGAACGTATGAAGCGTGAGATTGCCTTGGCGGAAAAAGAGCAGCGCAAGGCTGCTCGAGATAAAGCTTTACAGCTGAAGGAGAAGAAATTACAGGAGAAGAAAGAGAGGGAGGCACGGGACGTAATTTGCAAACGTCCGGTCAATTTCCTATTCGACGTCCACTTTATCCTGTCCTTACTAATGAAGTAGACGATTTTTCATTATTAGATCGGTCCCCGCCTCCGTATGTTCAGCCTACGGCCCCGACCGAGGACTCCGGTGATGAAGATCGAGATAGGGAGAGTACGAGGTTAACTGCTGAAAGAGCCTCGGAATTACGTGGTTTCGCCGGAAAATTGAATTTGAATAGAATAACTATGTCAGAACTTAACGCTGAAAGGAATAAGTGGTCGGAACGGGAACAGTTGTGTTTCTTAAATACTTTTGCAGATGAAGTTATTGAGCGATTTCGTAAGAATTCAGAGGATTTAGAACCTAAGAACGTATCCGTCCACCATGAGCATATGCGTAAAGGTCTATTTGATATTTCAGATGCGGACACCCTTTTCCTACGATTGGTCCAGTTACGGGATGAGGCGTCCAGATTGCGGGAAGCACGGAAAGCAGCGTAGAAGTCCTTGCCAGGGTCGACGGAGTATACCAAATAGTGTTCTATCTTTGGGGCAGATAAGAGTTCTAAAGTGCATGTTATGCCTATGCGTGAAGCTGCACCTTTGTATGTTCCTCCTAAAGGGCAGGGTACCAGTGATGATAAAATGTCTGGGGATGCCAAAGGTTATTTTATATATAATTGGGTCTATACGGCTTGGAATCGAGCGGATGTTATGGCATTGAAAAATGCTTTACCTGATCCCCGTAAAAATCCGGCAGCTTTCTATGAAGGTGTAGAGGGGGCTATTTCTTCTTGTGTCATGACGCTTGTTGATATAGATCTTTTCTTTGGATTAATTCTCCCCCCTGATATGTGGAGAGCAATTCGTAAGTTTGATGATCAAACAATGTTCGGAGCAACCTGGAAAGATATAAGTCAAGCTGATTTAGATAGGGAGCCTGCATGCAAACCTTGTCAGTTGATTTTAGACCTTCCAACAGCTATTTTGAATAAATCGAAAACGCGTGTTCCCCCTAAAAAGATTGATTGGACTATGCTAGCATCGTGTAAACAGAAACAAGATGAGTCGGTATCTGACTTTTTCACACGTTTCGAGGCAGCGTTTCATGATTACAGTGGGCAATTGTTGACAGACGATACGGGTAGGCATTTGTTCGTCGACAAGTATGTGGCTAATCTCCTACCGGAGATTGCAAAGCGGCTGAAAGCAAGTGAAAGTTCCTGGACCATGGCGACCCCTGCGTCTTTGTTAACTATGGCTCAGTATTATGAGCGGCAGGAATTAGAGGCTAAAGAAAGTGTTGATAAGAAAGCGAAGGAGTTGAAGACGTAGGTGATGTTGGCACAGGTTCGTGGTGCGCAATCTAGAGGGAATGACAGAGGCAGGCGAGGAGGGAGTAATGCGTCGTATGGTCGTACTGATATTGCTGAGGACCAATGCGCATATTGTAAAGAGTTTGGGCATTGGGCTGAAGATTGTCCGGTGCTTCGTGAGCAACGTAGTCAGCGTGGTCGAGGAGGTGGAAGGTCACGGAATGGTTATTCGGGAGCGAGGGGTGGCGGAGGTGATCGTGGTAGGTTTGAAGCGAGGGGTCGTGGTCAGGATGAACAAAACACTTTTGATCGGCGAAATCAGTATCAGATATCGGAGGGTGAGAACGTGGAGAGTCAGGATTATGTGCATGCATAGGATTGCGTAGGATGGGGTGTGGAATCGGTGAAGTGCCAGTAGATCAAAGAGGTCCATATGTATCAGCGGGCATTTTGGGTTCTACTGATCAGTTTTTAGTTGACACAGGAGCTACTCGTAGTGCTTTGTCTAAAAACTTGGTTCCAAGGGCTCCCCTGTCTGGCGAAAAGATAACATGTATAGGGTTTGATGGCACACCCTCTCCAAGCCCATTATCACAACCTCTTGCATTTTGTATTGACAAATTTTTTAGTTTTTGTCCATTTTTGTTGTCGCCCCACACTCCAGACAATATTATGGGCATTGATTTGCTCAAATATTTTCGAGCAACGATACGTTGCGCTCCTGAAGGAGTGCGGGTTATTTTGAACGACAATTACCCAGATTCTGGCAGATTCTGTACCATGCAAGAAATTGAAGCATTAGCCTCTCTCCCACACACGTTATGGGCAACCTCAGATACGGATGTGGGACAGATGCTCATACCGCCTATTCAAATTACTGTTAAGGAGGGAGTATCTTTGCCGCGTGTACCGCAGTACAAGATATCCAGGGAAGGTGAAATCGCCCTGACGCACATCGTTCAGGATTTGATTATTGCAGGAGTAGTGGAGGAAGTTCCCTTCAATGTCTGTAACAGCCCTATTCTTCCGATCCTTAAGAAAGCTACCGATGACAAAGTCTATCGATTTATTATTGACTTGAGAGAAATAAACAAAATTGTCATTCCCCAGTACCCGGTGGTGTCTGATATCGCCACCCTACTTACTTTGGTCCCCCCCACAGCTACGACTTTCTCTGTTATTGATCTTAAAAATGCGTTCTTCTCCATCCCCATCCATCCCGACAGTAGATACCTATTTGGCTTCACGTTAAATAATAAATCGTATAGATTTTGGTGTGTTCCTCAAGGTTACACGGAAAGCCCTAGCATTTATAGCCAGGCTTTGAAAAGACAGCTCGATTCCTTTGAATTGCGATCTGGAGTGGCCCTTATTCAATATGTTGATGACCTTTTATTGGCAGCAGACTCCTATGCACAATGTGAGGAGAGTACTCTTGCTTTGCTCTCTTTTCTTGCTCAGAACAATCACAAAGTTTCTAGGAAGAAATTGCAATATTGTAGACAAGGTGACCTACCTCGGTCATCTTTTGTCTAAGGAGGGACGTGCATTAACATCTGATCGAATTCAAGCGATTTTAGATACACCAGTCCCCCGCACTCAGAGAGATGTACGTGCCTTTATAGGTTTAACGTCTTTTTGCAGACAACGGATAATGGGGTTTTCGCACATTATAAAACCTTTGTTAGCGTTACTGTCCAAAACTACACCAATGCCCCTTGAATGGACAGATGAATGTCAAAATGCTTTTGAACAATTGAGACAGGCCCTTTGCTCTGCACCCGTGTTAGGTACACCAGATTACACTAAGATTTTCACGTTGTATGTGCACGAGAAAGATGGGTGCGCATTGTCAGTGTTAGTGCAGACACACGGGGATAAGCAGAGGCCATGTGCGTATTTTTCAGCCATTCTTGATCCTGTAGCACGAGGGTTACCTGGGTGTTTCCGAGCAGTTGCAGCAACAGCAGTAGCTATACGGCAGAGTGAGGGAATAGTTTTGTCACACAAACTGTTGGTGTTAGTTCCCCATGCAGTGGACGCTCTGCTAAATCAAACGAAAACCCAGTATCTTACGAGCGCATGTTTAACAGGATATGAGCTCACACTTCTGGCGCCACATATCACACTGAAAAGATGCGCTACCCTGAACCCTGCCACTTTATTGCCATATCCGGTTGCTGAGGGCCAAGAGGAAGAACACCATGATTGTGTTTTCCTGACCGAAGAACAAACAAAGGGTCGTGTCGACTTACAGGATACGCCACTTCCAGATGTGGATGGGGAACTGTGGGTTGATGGATCGTGTTTGAGGCTGCCAGATGGCACAACTTCTGCAGCATATGCGATCACGACACTTAAGACAGTGGTAGAAACAGCACGAATACCACAGAAATCGGCCCAAGCAGCGGATCTAATAGCTTTGTGTGAACATCTACACAGACAGCCGGTACACCTTCGGAGTAGCGCATGACTTTGGCCTACTCTGGAGAGAGCGTGGGTTTTTGACTTCGCATGGAGTTCACATTATGCACGGAGAACTAGTGCGTGATCTCCTAAACGCGTTACTTTGTCCAAAGAAAGTGGCGATAATTAAATGCAGTGCACATAAAAAGGTCACTGACAAAGTGGGACAAGGTAATGCTTTTGCAGACAGTATAGCAGGACAAACAGCTATGTCACGGAATGACTCCCCTATGTATGTAGTGAAATCGCAGGCCGAGCGATGGCATGATGCTAGAGCCGAGATATTAGATATTCAAAAATCAGCGACTGAAGCAGAACTTGCAGCTTGGGCAGCAGAGGGAGTACTAGATGACGAAGGTTGTTGGAGAAGCAAAGATATGGAACGATGGAAATTGCCTGCAGCTTACTTGCAAGTGATGGTCCAGATGACCCATGGATTGGCACATGTTGGAGCTCTTGCAATTACTCGATTGCTAACGCGAGTTTGGGAGCATCCTGAGATTGCCAATACGGCCAAGAGAGTAGTGCAGACCTGTTTGATATGTTTACAGCACAATCCTGCAAAAGGGACGCATAATCCGAAAGGAGGGTTCGTTCCACCTTCTGCACCATTCGAGGTACTACAAATGGATTATATCCAGCTTGAGCGTTGCAATAACCTTAAGTATGTCTTAGTAGTGGTGTGTGCCTTTAGCAAATGGGTTGAGGCCTTCCCCACGAAGGATAATACAGCTCTGACAACAGCTAAGGTGTTGCTCAAAGAGTACTTCCCTCGATATGGCGTTTGCAAATTTTTGTGGAGCGATAATGGTCCCCATTTTGTTGGGAAAATTGTGGAGTACGTGTTGAAGGGATTGGGGATCCAGCAAAAGTTTCATGCTGTGTTCCATCCTCAGTCCGCAGGTCTTGTTGAACGGTACAATGCTACTTTGAAACTAAAGTTGGCTAAGATTGTGGCATCCACGTCTTTGAAGTGGCCGGATGCCTTGCCTTTAGCATTACTCTCTATCAGATCAGTGCCCCATTCTCGAACTGGCCTCACACCTTATGAAGTGGTGTTTGGAAGGCCAATGAACATATGGGGAGTTCCTAAGCCTCGATTGTTACATGATGTGCCTTGTATAATGATGAACGATTATTTGGCACGATTAACAAATGATTTACTTTCTATTCATCAACAGGTTCGAGAAGCGCTCCCTTACAACTCCATTGGAGAGGCTCACAATCTTCGTCCTGGTGAATACGTTATGGTCCGCTCGTTTGAGAGGACGAACAGCTTGGAACCGAGGTGGCGTGGCCCCGAGCAGGTGTTGCTCGCAACTCGAACGGCTGTGCGAGTGACCAACAGGAAGCGGTGGGTGCACTCAACTCACTGCCGCCGTGTCTCTCCGGACCTGGTGAATCCTACTGTGCTATCTGACTGCAGAGATATCTTGGACGAGGAAAAGAGCCCAGCTGTAACGTCTGCCGAATCGGAGGGAGCCTTCCCGGACCACACTGTTTCTGGAAGACAAAGATATAATCTGCGACCACGATAAAGAAGATTTTTTTTTGGTGCGAGACTGGTTGAGTTACCGCTCTGGGGTTTGTGAAATGGAAGCCGGGAATCTCAAGGGGGGGGGGGGAACCAGTTCTGCCAAGAGTAGCGACACACGTCTTGACCCCGGAGAAAACAACGGCTACCTCGGAGCTCAGCACTCATATTTTTTTTTTTTTAGTTGTACATTTGAGACATTGTGAACTTTTTGAACTATGGCGTCTTCTGCAGCACGAGACAAAAGAATCCTTGGTGCTGTATTATTTGTGTTGACAATTGTGGTAATAGCTGTGATAGCCTGGGTAGTTGAACTTGTGGTACCTGTGCGACAACATTTGCTGCCGACTACCCCGGCTCCATCTGAACATTTTCATTTCACCTTACCGTACCATGAAGAACGGCACAGACAGACTTACTTGAACAATAGCTTCATTCAAATTCTGCATCACACCCACAATATGACGAACACTTCTAACTGTTGGGTATGTGGGATGTTGCCTGGGCATCAGAAGAAAGGAGGCACACCGCTTATCCCACTTCCGTTTTCCCACATTGGGTCTTGCCATGCCTGGTACACTCTCCTGTTCAATTTATGCTGGCCAACAAAAGGGGGGCTGCTTTTCCGTTTAAATAAAGTATGCTTTAATGATCGAGACGGCTATCCACAAGCTGAAGGTACTAGGTTTGAATGGGAAGAGTACCGCCCGGATAACGTATCTGCACCTCGAGTTTACAGTAATCAGCGAAATGTTAATATGTCTACTTCTCATGTTATTAATGTTATTGATACAAAGGCTGATCTCTGTATACGTAATAAAGGTACAATCCCAGTTGGCAGAAGTGAATGTAACACCACACTTACATTTGATACTCCGAACGGCATTTCATTTGTGGCCTCCCGAAATACATACTTCATATGTGGCAATAAAGGGTATCATCGTCTCCCGTTAGGATGGTTAGGAACATGTTACATCTCTTTTGTATTGCCCCCTGTATTCATTGCCCCGCCAATGTATCATAATGACTATATTTTGTACCATGATTTTGTACTAAACAGAGTCAAAAGAGCAGTAGTCCTTGAAGACATAGACCAGACAGATACTGCATTGCAACAATATGTAGATTTCAATTTGGGTTTGTTTTCTTTTGTGGGAGCTGCTCTAAACAGTCGGAAAATACGACGACTAACTCGTGTTGTTGAAGCTGTTGCCAATGATACTGCTTTTGCTTTGGGAAATATAACTGAGGAGCTTCAGATATCTAGAATTGTAACGCTTCAGAACCGAATGGCTCTAGATGTAGTTCTAGCCGATCGGGGAGGGGCATGCCGTATTATCGGAAGTAGTTGCTGTGTTTACGTCCCTGATAATTCACCATCTGTATATGATGCCATATCCAAATTGCATAAAATCGCTGCCGAGATACATCCGGACAATGTTACATGGACCTTTTCGGGGTGGTTCTGGTCAATGCTTAGTACATGGGGCTGGAAGCTACTGACAATTTTATGTATAATTATTGGGATATTATTCTTCTTATGCTTATGTATCCAATGTGGTCCTGCATTATGTTCTATGTGTTTATCTGCCTGCATTCCATCCAGACGAGCTTTTGCCCAAAATGAACAAATAATTTGTAAGGAAGTGGCCCAAATTATGTCTATCGATATAGAAAATGAGTATCCCGATTATGTCCACTATGAGGTAGCTTCAGCTAAACGCTAAAAGGGTCGTCGGTCGTAATTTGACAATGACCGGGTTAGCGTTAAGCTTCTGCTACACGTATTTTCCTTATCTTGGCCTTAGTGTTAAACGCCATTTTGTATGTTACGGCGGCCATTTTTAGAGAATGAGCCGTCGCGTGGTCAGCATGCCCTTTAGTCCTTTGTCCGTACCACTGACCACTTGAGTTTGCCCAGCAACAGGCTAATTTTAGTAACGGTCAAGCCCGCACATGCGCAGTTCCGACTGACCAGTCATCACTTAGGAATGTTTCGCCAAACTGACCAGTGGGATTGTAACTCCTCCCATGAGTTGGCTTTGTTCCAAAAATGACCATATATGTACCGAAAGCTCTGTAACCATGTACCTCCCAACTTTTAATGTCTGTAAAACTGTATAAAAGAAGGACTTACACCGATGTTCGGTGTGTTACTTCTTACATTACCGAAGGGTGCTGTAGGAATGTACCACCACCCCATGGGGTCTTAATAAACTTGTCTTTTGCATTTTCTAGTTTCCGTGCCAACAGTTCTTATGGTGTAGCGGGTATTCTGTGGAGCATGTAGGCCTGGAGAACCCAATACCACACCTTTACCACCCATTTAAGGAAAGTTCATAGTGTGTATATATAAATATATATATATATATATATATATATATATATATATATATATATATATATATATATATATATATATATATATATATATATATATATAATATATATATATATATTGTCGCTCCAAGGTTGTCCACCTTTGAGTAGCACACGAGCAGCAGCTTGATTTATGTGTAGATGAGGACGGGGATCCACTTGTAGATGCCACTCCGTAATGGATCTGCCCCACGCGTTTCGAAGCTCCCTATGCTTCTCTTCAGGGGCTTTAACGGAAGCGGTGTGCGCAACCGCTAACCCACTTCTCCATTTTCCATATGACACACCCACCAATGGGAGGCTCAAATGAGACTGTGTATTATGGGAAGTGTGGTGCGGAAAGCACACAATCAAGTCATGTATGGACCCCGCAGGTAGGCCCGTCCTCGATCCCGTGTACGGCTGCTGTTTCACTTCTGTGACCCCCAAGGATGACGGGGTGGTGCATACTACGCGGGTGGACGGCCACGTATAAATTGTCGCTCCAAGGTTGTCCACCTTTGAGTAGCACACGAGCAGCAGCTTGATTTATGTGTAGGTGAGGATAGGGAATCACTTGTAGATGCCGCTCCGTAATGGATCTGCCCGACGTGTTTCGAAGCTCCATATGCTTCTCTTCAGGGGCTTTAACGGAAGCGGTGTGCGCAACCGCTAACGCACTTCTCCATTTTCCATATGACACACCCACCAATGGGAGGCTCAAATGAGACTGTGTATTATGGGAAGTGTGGTGCGGAACGCACACAGTCAAGTCCTGTATGGAGCCAGCAAGTGGGCTTGTCCTCGATCCCATGTACGGCTGCTGTTTCACTTCCGTGACCCCCAAAGATCAGCAGCCGTACACGGGATCTCCGTCCTCAAATACACATAAATCAAGCTGCTGCTCGTGTGCTACTCAAAGGTGACAACCTTGGAGCGACAAAATATATGCGGTCGCCAGTAGGTAGTTATAGTTAGGAACTACTTTCCATAGGAAATCCACAACATTCTAATTGGAATAATTTTGGCGCCAGTGGACGAATTTCTCCAAGAAAATTGCCTGCTCCGCTCCGCTCCTTCCCTGGAAGTTTGGGAGTGATTCCTCAAGTGGGGGCCGAGAAAAAAGGGGGGTCCCAAAACGTGTTTTCCCCATGCAATTTTCCATAGGGACCTTTAGCCAGGGCTACAGCCCGAATGGCTGAACCAAATTACACCAAATTTGGCAGAGAGGTAAAGTTTGGTTCGCAGATTGTGCTTTTTGTTAAATGGTGTAAATCCGTTCAGTAGTTTCTGGGAAAATTAAAAGTAAAGTCATAGCGATATCTACAAACGAAGTACCACACGCGTACGGAAATCCGTACAATTACGAGAACGTGCTGCATGCTGATTGGAAACCAGGAAGCGTTGGCAGCCATCTTGTGCTTCGCTAGAACCGAGTCACAAGTAAAACAAAGTTGGGAAATAAGGAAAGGGGGCAGGGTAGAAACATGTTGAACTTCTAGGCCTGCTCAGGGGGTCCCACATGGATCTTTAGGCTCCAATTTGTATTTTTATTTTAAATAAAAAAATCCCGGGGTGCGCGTATTGTACACGCACGTTGTGGAAAAAGGAAAAAAAACTAGAAGACTGTTTTATTCTTAATTAGCCCACGGGGGGCTAAATCCCGGGGGCATTTTTTTCCATAATGGGGGTCTTGTAAGGCACTCCGAGACCCAGGGAAAGGCACCTCCTGGGGTTTTATTTTGAAGTATGGACGCGGCGAGCCGTCTTGGCTCGTGAGGGCATTGCGGCTAAAAAAAGCAAGTTCTGTTTGAGAAATAACTTTACTGGTTAAAAAAAGAGCTATATTTCTATGATAGTATGTAAAACTTTCAGGTTTTTTTTGTGTACCAGTTGTACTCTCTACACATGCGCAGCCTCGTTTCCAAGCCCATGTTTCTTTTTTTTATCTTTAAGTTGCCAAGCAAAGCTGTCCTTATTTCAGGTATTAAATTTGCCTCTTTCTTTTCCGGGGCCGTGTGTGTCATCCGCTGCTATACTTTTGTAATATATTAATAATCATATTCTAACTATATTTATTTGAAACGTATTGCCGAGGCGCCAAACGTTGATTGCATACTCCGTCCACCGCCATTTTAGTAAATGTAAATGTAAATGTACATGCATTTATATAGCGCAAATCGCCCACATCGCAGGCATCTATGCGCTTGCTTAGGGAACCCGTCCTGGTATTCCCCTGTGAGATAGCCCCGGCAGGGTATACACAAGGTGAAAGCCAGGCATCCCGCCACGAGGGGCCGTTGTGGAGATTAAGCAAGCTATTGCCCAGAGTTGCAGAGTGTGAACCGTGAGTCGAGTAGGCACCGGAGCGAGAATTATCGAGTCCGTGGAATTATTGAGCCCAACCCCCGTCGAGGCGGGGAATTGAACCTTGGTCCAGGGCCGATCTCAGCTTCCAGGTCTGCCGCCTCTAACCCCTGAGCCACACTTCTAGTGAAAGTAGTTTTCTTCAGTTATTTTTATTACATCTGTTAGTTTCATTTTACCCTCCGCCTATCTTCTCTGTGATCGATGAGATTTCCTGCCACAGACATCACTGTGTTTGTCCTTGGACTGTGATATTATCAGACTTGGTCACACGCATATCTAAAATCTAATTTGAAGCACATAAGCCAAAGCCATTACAACGCGTATCCGTCACCACAAAGCCATTAGGATGTTTATGGCTTTATTATGCGTGGTAAATGTATACTGGTTGTAAAAGTAAGCGTGATGAAGCCATATGCGCACTAATGAATTTGTGGTGACGATCACGCCTGCTTATGACCGCGTTGTAATGGCTGTTTCACCCCAGGACACTGCAGGAACCGGGTCTGGGTGTGGCAGACTCCAGGGCATCAGGCGATGGGCCACGCAGCCTCCCTCACACAGTATAGAAATCTCCGGGGGGTGGTCGTTTTCGGTGTTTGAGGGGTGTCATTGAGGCCCACAAGGTTACTTTTGTAGGGGGGTAGGTATGCACGTGAAATTGTTGCAAGAGGTTTGTAAATGTGGTCCACATTTTTTTGTTTTACTTTGATTTCCTTTCTATGTTGTAGTCCATCCAGAGAAAATATAACTTATTGTACAGCCAGTACTTTTTAACCCTACTGTCAAACATCTTACTATAGTACTTCAAATTATAAATATTATTTTTGTTGTGGACCGTCCCCCCCCCCCCGCCCCCCTCCCCAAAAAACAAAAATATAGGCTTTTTTATTAACTTTTATTAAAACAACAATAACTGTAAAAGTAACTTAAAGATAATGTAATAAACAACTAGAAAAATTACAGTATTATAAACAAATTATGATGTGGACTCCAAAAGACGTTGGGTAGGTAATCTGCAAAACAAAAAAGAAAAAAAAGGAGTTTAAAGTTATGTAGATGTGACTAAATAAGCTGAAGCATTACAAGTGAAGGTAACAGTACGATTTTACGTGTGCAGTGTGCCTCGTGTTATAGTCCCGCGTTCAAGTGCTGTCTATATGCAAGTGCCTACTGCGTTACTGACACAAAAGTGGCACAACGGGATTGTAAATACGCCGACTTATTTCTAATGCATTGCAATGGAGGCATTGTATATCTAGGCCGCTGTGCTTACCTTGTATAAACAGTGCAGCCACAGGAAGTTCACACCTTCAAATCAAGTCTGCTTCTACAGGGGACAAAGTAGACAGCAGTGTCTATAACTTTAAAAGAGAAAGAGAAATTATGTCACAGAGAGTGAGAGAGGGAAAGAGAGAGAAAAGAACATTAAAAGTGTCTCGCAGAGTCTGGAGTAGAGATTTTTTCTTGAAAAGTGAGACGTACATTTACCAGCTACTTGCGCCAGTTTTCTCATGTTAAAAGTGACACAAAAGTGGCGCAATAAGCTTGTAGATCTGTTTCTCAGACTGTTGTAACCTATCTGTTGTCACTGCTCGGAGGTAATTATATATTTCTACACAGTCAAGCTGCTGCACACTACCCACTCACTACTTTCACAAATAATTTGTTGTTGTTGTTTCGGAAACAAAATTCTTTGTCACCTAGTGCCATTGGCGTGATTGAAAGATGGTGCTCTAAGTGTCGAAGAAGCCTTTACCGTAATCAAGAGAGTTAACCACTTCAATTCAGATAGGTAGGTTGTATGCAGCAGAGTGGAGATAGCAGCGTCCAAAACTTTAAAAAAGAAAGAGAAACGATGTGAGAGAGTAAGAACAAGAAAGAGAAAAAAGGACATTAAAACGTGGGAGAGACACACACGACGGGGGGGGGGGTACCTGAAGCCAGAGGCGCAACCACAGTCAAAAATATCGGGGGGCTTAAGTTCAAGCTAAAAGAAGAGTGGAGCTGCAGGGGCTGTAAGGGGGGGACATCAAAGCCTCATTAACAAGCAAAATGTCTTTAAAAGACCTGTGGCATACTCTGTCGACTGTGTGTGGGCCGAGGAAGCTATGTCATCATAGCTGAAGCCCCGTTAGCCCAATGTGTGTTTTGCTCACCAGCTACATACTACACATTCTCTCCTTTCACAAATAACTTGTCGTTGTTTCAGAAACAAGCTTCTTTGCTCACCTTGTGCAATTGCCGGTGTCCTTTTTACATAATCCATCGTGAAGCTGTACTTCTAAAAGATATTAAAAGAAAGATGTTATGAATGGTAATATGGTAATTGTTACTATATTAATTTGGAGTAAGATAATATTGCGGTTTTATACATGTTCATTCTCACATTTCTACGAACTGTTTGTATTGGTAATATTCCGGACATTTCAGCAATTATAAAAACGTTACTGCTATTGGGAAAAAAATGTATGCATTTAAATTAACACACGTTATAGGAGTGCATTAGTCTCAAATACGAAGTCGCATTTTTGTATCTAGTCAGATACAACCCTTTGACTACTTCCGATGCGTACTCAAGTCTCACTGCTCACCATTTCATGGAAAAGACACCTTCTGCATGATGTAGTCCTGACCTCCAACAAAGAAGTCTCATATATGGTGCTGAGTCTTGATATCTCTATGGCTTATGACATACTTGTGCTCCCATCATCATCATCTCCGCAGGTTCTTCACTTGCTCAGTGCTTAGGGCACCACTAACTCAGTGACCAAAGAGACCATGCATGTAGTAGTATGCGCCCCTGTTCGGTGCTTTGGGAACAATTCTAAAATGGCACACAACGCGTGCCCTCCATCTTTTTTATAGATAGGGTCACAAGTGTAGTGACGGATACGCTGAATGGGTGTGGTATGGATGTATACCAGCCATGAGGGAGTTGTGTGTCGATCTGACAACTAGACCTGCAACCAAGAATCACTAAAATGGAAATTTGGGCCTTGTACTATTGTTGTGTTTTCCTGGTAGCGTAAGAGTGGCTTTCTTTTTTCTATGCGACATTACGATACAGGCACCATGTATGTAGACTATTTTGTGATGCATTTTATTGTACAATGCGTTTGTAGGGTGCTTTTAAATTAAACTGTGTACTCTGCTTACGGGTTTGTTGAGTGTAGAAGTATATATATATTTTTTCTATTTTCTATTCTATCATAATTGTGCTGACTTTTCTTTTCTGATTTTGTGCAGTACTATATTATTTTATAAAATGTATAACTGTTGAAATCATCTTTGAAAGAAGAATGGAAGCATGTAAGCTGCTCTCTGTGACGAAAAGCAATGCCGGCTCCTGCAGGACGTGGGGAGCCGGCTGGGACCGTGGAGGCCTTAGGGCTCTATCCATTTGAGCGTCGGGGGATGGGGTCCTCGGGGATTATAAAACAATTGTGATAAAGGCTATTTTTTTATGTTAGATTTATCGTACTCGTACCAAGCACGTATGGACGACGTACGTACGAAGATTGGAAGTCGTCCCATAAGCGTACTGAAGGAAGAAAAAGAAGAATATTTTTCAGATATTTATGAAGTATATGTGTTTAGATGTTCGGTGGCTCTAAAAAGAGCCCTTGTGTTTATTGGGAGATTTTAGTACCTACAGGTAAGTACCAATGCAGAGTCTAAAGTTCAAGAGGAAGAATCTGTTACCCTCATCCGTAAAATTTATACTGTCTCTCCTATAGATGTCATGCATATTGAAATGCAGATTGTTGTGGTAGATAGACCCTATTCGATAGTATCGGAGAAAGGCAGAAACAGATTTATTCACATGTTTCCTAGCTTTCTCACTCTGTTGACAATAGTGGTTGGACCAGTTCCATTTCTGCCTTTGGCAAATATTAGAATTGACAAAGGCAGTTTTGGGGAAAACTGTCATCAATTGTGCAAAGGTGTCCTTCATAAGCATTTTCAGACCTATCCTTGTCAAAGTGCCTAGGTCATTGCCCCCACAGTGCACAATTTAAAGGTCAGGGTGTTGGAGATGTAAAAAGGATTTCACCAATGGCATCAAATGGTGCCACTTTAATCCTCTCTGTCCAATCCATTTAATGTCTACATTTGGTAAACGTAGGTCTTTGTGAATTCTTTTCTGTTCTGCGTACCTTTGGCTTCAGAAAATATAGCTGTGTCCCACAATCCACACTGTAAGCATCTTGAAGAGAGGTCTGCATGCACTCTGATGGTCTCTGTAAATGAAATGGCAGTTTGAAAAGTAAGATTTTTCTAAAATGGTTGACAACATGCAATTTTGAAAAAAGAAAATAAATTATTAGTTGTTCGACAACATTCTACACAGAGCTAGGATGCATGTTTCTGTTTTTTAAAAGCCTACTTTCTATTGGTTAAGAAAAACTGATAGAAGAGAACGTCAAATAAGATAAGATGGTATACTCTCAAGTCAAGCACACTTGCTGTTTTAATTAGCAACAATGAATGATGAACTTTTCACCTGTGTGCTCAGTTAGGTGTTCCCTGAAGTGTTTCTATGGTAACTGGCAGAATGTGGAATGGGGAAGGGTTGAAAGTTTTGTCAGTTGGAAAGGGTGCAAAAGTTCAAGCAATATGAAAGTGTATTTCGTTTTGATTTAATATGGGAATACATGTGATTTTTTATTTAATTGTATATGTGTGTAGATTGAGGGTGTAGATTGACAGGAAAAGTTTGCTACTTGCTATAGGACTTCCTGACCCCCTAGGACTGCTTAGGGTGTATTACAATGATCCCCAAGGTCAAAATCTTTGATGGCCTTTGTTGAGCCTTTGATGGCCTTGGGGAGCACCACCTCCGAGGTCCGGCTTCTGTAGTGTTACGGGGTGCCTATCCCTGGGATACTGCTGTTTGCTATGGTAGGGCGAGAGTTCTCTTTCAAGTAGGAAAGCAGATTACTTTTCGTCTGAGAGAGCAGCATGTAAGCTGGTCTCTCTGACAAAAAGCAATGCAGGCTCCTGAAGGACGCAGGGAGCTGGCTGGGACCGTGGGGGGTTTGGCGCTCTCCCCATGGTCCTGAACTTTATATTTGAGTCCCCGGGGATGGGGTCCCCGGGGATTGTAAAAAATTAGTGCTAGATGCAATTTTTTTTACGGTATATTTACTGTACGTGTACAGTGCAAATTCTGAAAAAGTCATTCCATAAGCGTACGTAAGCAAGAACAAATAAAGTTAAAATATATATTTTACAGATATATATCAAGTTTATGTGTTTATATGTTGGTTGTTTCTAATGAGACCCTTTCTCTTTATTGGTACTTATAAGTAAGTGCTTATGCATAGTCTAAATTTGTTGAGGAGCAGTGTTTTATAGAGTGCTGAACTTTTCACCTCTGTTGACAGTTGACTTTTGAATGATCTGTTGGGGGTAGGGTGGAAAGTTATGTCAGTTGGAAAGGTTTGAAATGTTGAACCAATATAATTGTGTGTTTCGTTTTGAATTGATGTGTGAAGGATTTTAATTGGTTATTTACATGTATGTATTTGTAAAATGAGAGGGAACATGTTCCATTTCGTGGTTCTGAAGCAAACACTGAACTAGAGAGATTCTGTATAAGAATATCTACTGTGTGAGTGGCATTCTTCTTAATCTATAAATCAATTTGAAAGGTGAGTTGATAAGTTGTATGGGAATGTATGTGGTGCATCTTTGTACATTAAGGAATTACATTCATCCCTTTTTAAACATTTTATAGTAGTAAATGTGTTTTGCTATAATGCATGCTGTTATGTTTTTTTGTTTAATATCACATTGTGCGTCTGTGTACATTAAGTAATCATATTTGTCCCTTTTTACATAATTTCTAGCCTCTCTTTTTATACTCTCTCCTCTTACTCCTTCCTCTCTCGCGGTACTACTCTCTTTTTCTTTTATTCTCCTCTGTGCCCATATTGCCCTTCTTTGTCTTTATATTTTCCTGTCTCTCTTCTTATTCCTTCGGTCTTCTCATTTCGTTTCCTCTCGCTTCATATTTCATTTTTTTCTTGATACTCCCTGTTCTGTCCTCTTTCTCATTTCTCTCCCTCTGTATATACTCTGGGCAGATTTACAAGCCCCTTGTGCGTCTTTGTTGTTTTATTGTGTCAGTTTTTTTGATGTAATAGTGGCAGAAATAATGTAGTAAATTGCATATGTATTTGGAAAATGAGTCAGTGTTGTTCACTGAAATGTAGTAATTATATACATGGAATATGTATAGTCACTTAAACGATTTTCAGTAGTAAATGGTAAAATGCATGGTCTCATTTTTTTTGTTTAATATCACACTGTGCATGTGTGTACATTAAGGAATTATAGGGCATATTATCAAGCCTGGGCAATAAAATTATCGCTGCTTTATCGGCAGGAAACTGCTGATAAAGTGGCGATAATGGGCTTGATAATATGCTCTATGGAATTCCAATCGAAGCTCATGTTAGATGTCCTTCACATTTAACATGAGCTTCGATTGGAATTCCATAGAGCATATTCTCAAGCCCATTATCGTCACTTTATCGGCAGTTTCCTGCCTATAAAGCAGCGATAATTTTATCGACCAGGCTTGATAATATGGCCCAATATTCACCACTTTTTAAAGGTTTTACAGTAGTAAATGTGTTTTGGTAAAATGCATGGTCTTATAATTTTTTGGGTAATATCACACTGTGCATCTGTGTACATTAAGGAATCTTGGGGCATATTATCAAGACAGGCGATAAAATTATCGCTGTTTTAGCGGCAGAAAACTGCAGCTAAAACGGCGATAACGGGCTTGATAATATGCTCTATGAAATTCCAATTGAAGTCCATGTTAAATGTGAAGGACATCTAACATGGACTTCAATTGGAATTCCATAGAGCATATTATCAAGCCCATTATCGCCGTTTTAGCAGCAGTTCTCTGCCGCTAAAACGGCGATAATTTTATCGCCTGCCTTGATAATTCGCCCCTTTTTGCATATTTTTTACACTCTTTTGACTCCCTCCTCCCTTTGACATCGAGAAAGCTACTTATTCAGGGGCTGATTATTTCAAGGCTCGACTATTGCAATGCTTTTTTCCTTGGCGCCCCTGAAGCAACGTTCAGTAAGCTTCAGCGGGTCCAAAACGCCGCGGCTAGGATGCTGACAAACGTGCCAAGGAGGCAGTCAGCTAAACCCGCCCTGAAGACACTGCACTGGCTTCCAGTGCGGGAGAGGGTTAAATTCAAAGCTCTTTCCACAGCACATAGAATCCTCCGGGGGAAGGGACCTTCCATCCTAAGGAATTTAGTGGTGCCCTAAAAAGCTAACAGAGCTTTGCGCTCCGACCAGAAACATCTGCTTCAGGTTCCTAGGGTTAATAAGGCCCGTACTGGAGGTAGAAGATTTTAGGTTCACACAGCCACTCTCTGGAACGCGCTTCCGCTGAGGATGTGCTTAGAGACTTGCACTCTTTGTTTTCGGAAGCTTCTGAAAACACATCTATTTCCTATGTGATGTGACTGATCTGGCTCTGTGGTTATTGTTGCTGCCTGGACAAGCGCTGGGATGCCCGAGGGTAACTACGTGCTATACAAAATTCCAAATAAATAAATCCTCTCTCGTCTTACTCTTTGCTCTCTCATTATACTATCTTCTTTTTCTTATATTCTGCTTTCTTTTTAAACTTTTTTTTCATACTTGCTCATCTTTTTGTATATTTCTCCTACTCTTTATATTCTCTCTTGTCGTTATATTCACCACTCTCGTCATAGTTCTTACTGTCTTCTCATAGTACTCCCTCTCTCCTTATACGCTTAGTCTTCCCTTATATTTGTCTTTTCTCCACATTTTTATCTCTGTGTCTTTTTAGATTCCTTCCTCTTTCTTCATATATACTCTTCTGTTCTTATATTCTCTGTTTCTTCTTATTCTCTCTGTTCTTTGCAGGTGCTCCCTATTGTTTTCGCATACTTTTCTTTTTCTTCTCATTCTCTTGCCTCTGTACTCACATTTCTCCTCTCTTTTCTTATACTTCGCACTCTCTACTACTATTGCCATCTTTTGTTATTGTCACATTCCTCTCATTTTCCCCCGTGCTCTTATATCCCCCCTGTTTTCATATTCTACTCTCTTCTCTTACTTCTCCATGTCTCCTCATACTACTGCATTTTTCTTATATTTCATTTTGTCCTATACTCCTTCTCTCTGTGTTCATATTTTCCTTTTTTTCTTCATATTACTTTTCTATTTAAATTTTCTGTCCTCTCTGTTTATACTTGTTAAATCTGTTCATATTGTTTGCTCTCTTCTCTTACTCCTCCTTGCCTCCCTGCATACACTCTGCAGCACTTTCGTCATATTCTCCGTATTTTCATACTGACCTCTCTCTTTATATTTGTTTCTCTTTTCATACTTCCGGCTCTTTCGTCATACACTTTTCACTCTTCATAATCCTCCATCTGTTTATACTCCTTCTTTTCTCCTCATACTGTATCCTCTGTTCTTGTACACTCCTTTTTTCGTTATGCTCCACTTTTCCTCACATTCTCTGTGCTCTCTTCTGGTACTGTTCTCTCTCTCCTTATACACACTGTCCTTTGCTAGTATGCCTTTTTGTTCTTATAGTTGCGCGCCTTTTCACATATTCCTTCTTTTTTCTTTATAGTCTTTTTCTCTCTTCTTATAGTGCCCCCTCAGTCCTCTCACTCTCTTTTTTTCTTCTTATACTCTTTCTTCTCTCCTTATATTTCCATCTTTCTCTTCATACTCTCCCTTACCTATTCATACTTTCCAGTTTATTCATACTCGCTTTATCCGCTTATATTGCAGTGTCTGTTTATATTCCACTTTTTCATTATATTTTCCCTAGTTTCATACTCCTTCCTCTCTTGTTGTAAGTCCTTTTATTTTCATAGTCCCACGTTTGTCCTCCTAATCCTCCCCCTCTTCTTATAATTAATATAATAGAATATTCTATATATTTATTTTTGTAATGCTATATATATTTTTTATAATATTCTGTTTATCAATACTGAAAAAAATGTATCATGCCTACGAAAATTCAAAATAGGAAACAACGAAAGAAAGGTGTTTATTTGAAGAGAAGTCATCCACAAGATTTACATGTAGAACAATGTGTTAAGAAAAAGAAAAAAAGTCCTGGTAAGAGAAGGAACACTTTTCTGAGGAAAATATTAAAGACTAAGGGCCCGATGTAGGTAAATCTACATTTACCACTTCATAAATACCGAATCATACCGAATCGGTATTTATGAAGTGGTAAATTAGAGGGGGGGAGATGTAGGTATTTCAGATTCGGTAAATACCGAATCTGTAAGATTCGGTATTTACCGATTCTGTAAATACCGATTCGGTATCCCCCATTGCTTCCTATGGGCCTTGAAGCCCATAGGAATCAATGGGCATTACCGAATCGATAATTACCGATTCTGTAATTACCGATTTGTGCAAGGGTGCAAGGGGTGTCACTTTGACACCCTCCAGCACCCCAAAAAAACGGTATGTGAGCCATGTGGCACACAGACATGCCCTAAGGGCATGTCTGTCTGTCACATGGCATAGGTGTGCATGCACACATGTGCATGCACACCTGGATTCGGTATTTTAACACCCAATTGGATTGGGTGTTAAAATACCGAATCTGAAGGGCCTGTGGGACTGAAAGTAGTCCCACCTACATCCCAAATTTAAAAAATCGGTAAAATTACCGATTCGGTATTTTTGCGATTCGGTAATTTTACCGAATCGGTAAAATACTGAATCGGACAAAAAAAGGTCCCCTACATCTCAGTAGGCCAAATACCTGTCAGAAACGGCCGAAATCGGCCGTTTCCGACCGGTATTTGGTACCTACATCGGGCCCTAAGAGTAGTGTGCACAAAGCGAAAAATAGTATTAGTGTATCTGCAATGAAAAAGTAAAAGAAGAATAAAGAGAACAATCATGGAAAATCAACTGCTGAAATTCTATTGATTACTAAAATAAACAGTTTTGTTTTCAATTCGAAAGCTTTCTCAACTACATTTTCTATACCTTTCTTCTTCTTAAAAAATGCTGTTTTTTTAACATTCATTAATTTCTTTAATTAAATTTGCCTCAACTCTATTATAAAACATTTTTTTCCTAACTTACATAAATTTGTTTTTTCCTCCTTTTACTATACACTATTTTTTCAGCATTTGATTTTCCATGATTGTTCTCTTTATTCTTCTTTTTCTTTTTCATTGCAGATACACTAATACTATTTTTCTCTTTGTGCACACTACTCTTAGGGCCCGATGTAGGTAGCCAAATACCGGTCGGTAACGGCCGGAATTACTGAATTTTGGCCGTTACTGACCGGTATTGGGCTTTCCAGATGTAGGTGGCATTTTTTAAGGATCTGGTATTTTACCGAATCGGTAATTTTCGAATCAGCATTTTTTTGCTTTTCCAACAGTGCCATGTTGCAGACATGGATGCCCTTAGGGAATGTATGTCTGCAACATGTGTACCCATACACAATTGAGGGGTGCAACAGGGTGTCAAAGTGACACCCTGCCACCCTTCAATGTTTCCCCCAATTACCAAATCGGTATTTACCGATTCGGTAATTGACATTCATTCCTATGCGCCTCCAGGCCCATAGGAATGAATGGCAATTACCGAATCGGTAAATTCCGATTCGGCAATTACTGAAACTTACTGATTCGGTAATTTTTTCGGTAAAATTACCTACATCCCATTTGCCTGTTCTTAAATACCGAATCGGTATGATTCGGTATTTAAGAATCGGTAATCTGGGATTACCTACATCGGGCACTTAGTCTTTAATATTTTCCTCAGAAAAGTGTTCTTACTCTTACCAGGACTTTTTTTCTTTTTGTTAACACATTGCCCTTCATGTAAATCTTGTGGATCCTTCATGTAAATCTTGTGGATGACTTCTCTTCAAATAAACACCTTTCTTTCGTTGTTTCCTCTTTTGAGTTTTCGTAGGCATAATACATTTTTTTCAGTATTGATAAACAGAATCTATTATAAAAAATATATATAACATTACAAAAATAAATATATAAAATATTCTATTATATTAATTATAAGAAGAGAGGGAGGATTATGAGGACAAACGTGAGACGATGAAAATAAAAGGACTTACAACAAGAGAGGAAGGAGTATGAAACAAGTGAAAATATAATGAAAAAGGGGAGTATAAACAGACACTCAAAAAGTCCAGCACTAATGTTAAAAAAGTTGAACAGTGCTCTTTTGCATGGATCTGTATCAAATGTAATGAACGTTTGTGATGAAATTGAGGTTAGTTGTTTTGGTCCTGAGGAAGACAGTGCAGAAATTCTCATATTATTAGAAGGAAATGTAGAAGAGAATGTACAACATTGTAGTACAGAACATTTTGAGCAAGAAATTACAAAGTTTAAGGTGATTTCAGATGAAAAGGAAAATAATAATGATTGAAAGGATTTTGCAACTTATTTGTTGGTAGAGAATTGTTTTAATTTGGGTTCTGATCAGCGTATTTGTAAATATTGTTATAACAAAATTAGATGAGAACAAAATGCCTGCTAGAGCTGTGCATAATAATCTTGAGTTGGTAAATATTCCTTCTGAACTGATGGACTTAAATACCTGTGAGTCTATTCTTATTCAATGTGTGCATCCATTTCAGGCTATTGATCGTATGGAGCCTAAGACAGGAAAATTGCCTCCTTCAGATTTACAGAGAGGATTAAAGGGAAGAGTTGTATATTTGCCTCTAGATTTAAAGAAAATTAGTGAAAAAATTAGTGTAGAAAATGTAGAGGATGAACCTTTAGGTATTCTTGTTAATGGCGTTCCTACTAAGAGTAAGAAAATCTGGCAAGAATTAGTGGATGTTTTTGGAAAGTGAAAAAGGCAACGTTGCATCTGGTAAAAAACAATCAATATTATAAAAATGTGTATGTGAGAGAAGAAGAAATAACTGTAGAAGAAGATAGTGACTTGCCATCTGGACAAATTGAAAAAGTGGATGTGTCCAGTACTGAAGAAATCTACGACCATTACAGTGTTCATCCACTGCATTCTAAAGTGCATTCTAAAGAAGTGATGGGGAATACTATAGAGTTATTCCAATTGAAAGAAGCAAAAGGAAGTCCCATTAGAGTATGGGAAAAAAACTTGGAAGCTCGTTGTTTCCCTCAGTTGTTTCCCACAGGAAAAGGAGGACAATATGATGACCGACCTGTGCAGATTCCTGCATCTCAATACCGGACATCAAGGTTGTATGCAGAAAATCCAAGATTTCGACAATGTATTCCATATTTGTTTAATCTTTTCTTTGACAGTGATTTGTCTGGACTTTCTTATGCAGTAAACCATGTATTGAAAACAGGTGTACATCTGCAAAATGTTTCGGCAAAGGAATTCATGGATGAAGTTCTGCAGAAAGATGATGTTTTGGAATCTCAGCTAATTAATCTCATGGCATGTCAGCTTGGTACTAATGAGTACTGGTACCGTCGTCATGGAGAACTGAAATGTATGCTAAGGAACTTAGGAACTCCTACATGGTGCCTTATGGCCGGGATGCCCGTCACCCCCTCCCAACACAATCCCCAAGGATGGGAAGTCGGACGCAGTTCTGAACTTTTGGAAGGCGGGAGGGAGTCACCCTCCCGGCCGTATTTATTAAAATATGAAACAAAATTTAAAACATTAAATAAAAGTTTTATAATCATGTACAATTTTCATTTATTACATTTCGATGAAGACATGTTCTTTGGCTAACCTTAACAAATCTCTAATACAAAGGTTTCCTAGCCGAGTCTAACATCCTGCAAATGCATACATTCTAAATTAAAATTGTACATCCTAGCATTAAGGGCCAACGGCAAGGTCTTAACCGGTGTCAGATCCCTACTACCAAAACTCTCGCCCTCACGGTGTGAGTGGCGGCCGCGCAGAGGACTGTACCCTCCTTGCCAACTCTAATTTCCCTTGTCTTGTTGGGGGCCCCCTCTTTCCGCTCGATGCCATCTTAAAGGTCGTCCGAGCACCCGTGTGAGGTATCTGTAGGAAGGACAGCGTGGACTCCCCCCACACTCTCTATCATATCCGCCGTCGCGGATAACCGGGCCCCGGGAAATTTGTAGGAGGGGCATATAGCCGCCTCCTCCCCTGGAAGGGGCCTATGGCCATCTCCCCTTAGGCGACCCATCCTTAGTGGGTGCCGCCTCCCAGTGGGTGGGGCCAATGGCCGCCTCCCCCCGGGCGCTCCTATCCATAGTGGGTGGCGCCCCCCTCTAGGGACCTTGAAATTACTGCTCACCGATCATGAGCTTACCGCCCGACCAAAAAATAAATACGACAGTTGTTCACCTACTAAGGAAGAAAACATCAGCATGTCTAATTGTATCAAGACTGTTTACTCCTAAAGAAAAACAGAATCCTACAAACAGAAGGCACATCCTCAACTTAAACATTCCTTTACTTTTATACAGAGGAAAAAGGGGCCTATCACAGCAAAACTTTATTGCAAAACAAACATTGCCATAAGGGGCTGGTGGGTGGGTCAAAATTGCTTCTTGTTCCGTCGAGGGCTCACGAGCAACGAGTGGGTGCAGCCTTCAGAGCACAGGAACAAGAGGACGCTTCTTCGGATTCCCGCTCTATTTATTCTTCTTCGGGAGGGCGTGTACCCTCCTCCGGTACGCCTACCGGGCGTGGCCATCGGTGTAGGTGTCTAGGACAACCCCTCTTGGGCGGGAAAAGGCGCGCCCCGGCTACGCCGCTTCGGGCATACCAGCCGAGACACGCCCCCCCGCACAAAATGGTTTCCCGGGAGGATCGGGGCCCCCAACCATACGTTCGGGGGGACAGAGCGGTCGCCCCTTTCCATATGGCCGGGATGCCCATCACCCCCTCCCAACACAATCCCCAAGGATGGGAAGTCGGACGCAGTTCTGAACTTTTGGAAGGCGGGAGGGAGTCACCCTCCCGGCCGTATTTATTAAAATATGAAACAAAATTTAAAACATTAAATAAAAGTTTCATAATCATGTACAATTTTCATTTATTACATTTCGATGAAGACATGTTCTTTGGCTAACCTTAACAAATCTCTAATACAAAGGTTTCCTAGCCGAGTCTAACATCCTGCAAATGCATACATTCTAAATTAAAATTGTACATCCTAGCATTAAGGGCCAACGGCAAGGTCTTAACCGGTGTCAGATCCCTACTACCAAAACTCTCGCCCTCACGGTGTGAGTGGCGGCAGCGCAGAGGACTGTACCCTCCTTGCCAACTCTAATTTCCCTTGTCTTGTTGGGGGCCCCCTCTTTCCGCTCGACGCCATCTTAAAGGTCGTCCGAGCACCCGTGTGAGGTATCTGTAGGAAGGACAGCGTGGACTCTCCCCCATCCCCACACTCTCTATCATATTCGCCGTCGCGGATAACCGGGCCCCGGGAAATTCGTAGGAGGGGCATATAGCTGCCTCCTCCCCTGGAAGGGGCCTATGGCCGTCTCCTCTTAGGCGACCCATCCTTAGTGAGTGCCGCCTCCCAGTGGGAGGGGCCAATGGCCGCCTCCCCCCGGGCGCTCCCATCCATAGTGGGTGGCGCCCCCCTCTAGGGACCTTGAAATTACTGCTCACCGATCATGACCTTACCGCCACAGGCCAGATAGTTGACCGGCTATCCGGCCCCCCCCAAACTCCTCCTAAAGGTCATGCTTCCTCAAACCCCTTAGCCATGCTATGAAGTCTCCTATGAGTAAAACATTCCCCTCCCGGGACAGGTGAACCCCATCATTCAGATACATGTGATCACCCCGAATACACCCATGAGGAATGCTATGCAACTGCGCAGAGCGAAACAATCTACCAAGTTTGTTGTTAACCTTCTTCACCGAATGGTTCAGTGCTGACACCGAAAGGCCCCCCCGCCATACCTTCCTGGGAATCATGTGGGACCAGGCAATCGTGCACCCCGGGATTCTTTTCGCCAACCAGCTGACGGAAGACAAAACCTGCTCGAGCAATACTCGTCTACCCAGTGTCACCAAGTCATTGCACCCCAGGTGTACTATGACTACAGACGGCGGTGACCTCTGCCGCCCTAAGAGACCCTCAACAAAGGATTCGAATTGGTCAATACAGAGCCTGCCCCTTCCGTGGAAGGTCACTCTGTACCTGTATTCCCCAGCTGCGCGAGTCGTGTCACCTGCTTTTAATACGTCCCCGGCCCGCCTCACGTATGAGTGGCCCACGACCCAAACCACTTTCTCCTCAGACGGTGATCCATGACCGCTGGTCCCCTGGTACTGGGTCGACTGCAAATTCCGCCCGCATGACATGCTCGCGAAACTGTAAATCAAACAGAAGACAAGAAGCGTGAGTGCATGTCACTTGACTTCACAACATGTGCAATCGCACATACCTTTTGAAGCAATTCGAGGACCATCGTCCGAACTGTTTCACTTCCTCTGCACTCTGACCCCTGGCTGTAGCCTCAGTAGCAGCCCCTATCCTGAAGGAGTGGGTCCCAAAATCGCACGGGTCCATGCCCGCCGCAGCGATTGTCAGTGCTAGCACCCTCTGGAACTGAAACCTCGTCAGTGGGGTGCCATCGATGTGCCTCAGCAAACTCCCCCCCCATGTATCCGCCCTCAGTGCCAAGTATTGCTCTATACACATTATCGGGCACGTGGGGGACCCTCGCATGCGCTGGACAACAACACTGTTTCCCATAGCTCCCTGGTCAGTCTTGGACCTAGCTATCGTGACTACCATCGAATCACCCCTAATTAGGATGTGATCCCTGCACAAGCCTCCCTCCACATCTTTCTTATTCCTTGCGACCAGTTCGCTCACACGCATAGCCCCATGGAACGCTAATGCGAAAGCTGCCCGGAACAGAATTGCTTTGAATTGGGAGGAGCATGTCGTGACTAGTGTCGCCATGAGTAGGGACAACCTTTCTAAGCCAATCGGGCGCCTCTCGTCTTGTTTGCGACCCTCAAGGCGCTGCCAGCCGCGAAGGGCTTTCTTTGCCAAAAAGGAACCTGTTGGGTCTTTGATGCCATGCACCTGCGCCATGAATGAGATGGCCGCCCTGTGCCTATTGGCCGTTGCCGCTGATCGGCCTTCTCTGTGCAGTGCTACCAGGAACCCCAGGAAGGAATCCTCCTGACCCCAGTTCTGATTCCCTGTCGGACCCAAAAATGCACAATAGGAACGAAACGCTCCTTCGTATGCCTTCCTCGTCCTTGGGACTAAGCTTGCTGCCACGAGGTCTTGTAATCCGGGGCACCGATTAGCCAGAGTGCTTCGGGGAATGGTGCCGCCGCTAGGTCCGCTGTAGGTAGATAACCCCTGAACGCCTGCATATGTGAACGAGAGAGTGCATCAGCCGCATGATTCAGTACACCCGGCACATGTTTAGCCCTGAACTGTACATTCAGTCTCATGCAAAGCAGCACAACTTCCTTCAACAATCTCAAGATCCATTTGCAGCGTGCTGCCTGATTGTTAATGCATTCGACAACAGTCATATTATCAGACCAAAATATCACAGAGCGGTCTCTGAAATCGTCTGGCCATGCCATCAGAGCAACAAAAATAGGGAATAGCTCCAGGAACCCAATGTTACTTGTGAGACCGCTGGAGTGCCACCACGCCGGCCATGTTTGCGCTGACCATCGGTTACCAAAGATGGCGCCAAATCCCACGCTCCCCGCTGAGTCAGTCCACAAACCCAGCTCGTCCGAAGATGCTGGCGGCTTGGTCCACACCACTCGACCGTTGAAGTTCGCCTGAAATGCCAACCAAATGCGCATATCCTGGCGAACCTCTGCAGACAGTCTTGTGCGGTGGTGTCCTTCCTTTAGACCCACCATAGCTTGTGCAATAGAGCGTGAAAAGGGGCGGGCCATTGGTATAACTCTTAAGGCAAAGTTAAGCTGACCCACTGTTTGCTGTAACTGGTGCAGGGTCACTTTCTCCTTACTAAGGCAAAGTTCCAGGGAAGCCCTGAATTTAGCCACCTTTCCCACTGGCAAACGGAAACATCCCTCCACAGAATCGAGCTCAATTCCCAGAAACTCCAGTGAAGTAGATGGTCCAACCATCTTACCTGGTGCCAATGGCACTCTAAACTCCCTCATGAGGATGCAAAAGTCCTGAAGCGCCTGCGCACATTTTGTGTCGCCGGCTGCTCCCAAGAACAGAAAGTCATCTAGATAATGCATAACATGCCTATGGCCCGTGGCCTCGGAGAATGCCCACTCTAAAAAACAGCTAAATTTTTCAAAATAAGCACAAGAAATGGAGCACCCCATCGGCATGCATTTATCCATGTAATAACTCCCTTGGAACGCAAAACCTAGCAAACGGTGATCCTGTGGGTGTACCGGGAGCAACCGGAACGCTGATTCAATATCTGATTTCGCCATCAGCGCCCCGGGGCCCAGGCGATTTAACATGGTGACGGCATCATCGAATGATGCGTACCGCACCGAACAAACTTCTGGGTCAATTGCATCATTTACCGAGAGACCCCTTGGAGCAGACAGATTATGGATCAACCTAAACTCCCCCGGGTCCTTCTTGGGGACCACCCCTAATGGGGAACAGATGAAACCCACCACTGGTGGACGCTGAAAGGGACCAGCCACTCGGCCTAGGCTCACTTCTTTAGCAATTTTTCTCTCCACCACACCTGAATTGTGCAGTGCCGAAAGCTGTTTTTTACAAAAAGGTTCCCCACGAAAATCCCCCGCCGGGATGTGGAAGCCATATAAGAATCCCTTCCTCAACACCCCGGCAGAGACATAATCAGGGTTTTTGTTTAACCAAGGAGTCATAGCCATGAGATCAACAGGAGTAGGCAATTGTACACAACGATACATCTCAGTCCTGCTTGGACCCTCCTTTACCTCCCGACCCGCTATTTTTCGATCTGCATGAACTCTCCGGGTGTGAGGAATTCCCACAACCCGCACACACATGCTTGAACCTACATGTACCTTGCGGTCTGTTACAGTTGCCTCTATTGAAGCCCCAACAGACCCCCCGCTTTCCACCATTCCCGCCGGTTTTCAGCTGGTGATCACCACCGGTGCCTGCTCGAAAGGGCACCGCGTGCTTTTGGCGGGAAACCCCCGACCCATTCCCACCTGGCGAGGATGTCCCTGCCGTCCCAGGCAGGAGCTGCTTATGCCAAGAAATTGAGTCGAGGCAATCCTATGTCAGAGAGGAATCATACTCTTTCGCCGCTTTACGAAATTTCATGTTGTAACCTTTCCATTCGTCCTCCTCATACATTTCATAAAAATCCATTATACGAGCCTGATAACAAGACAGTTCAGTCAATACCTCGGGCTTTCGTTCACCAATAATCGCAGTAAACATTGCAAAGGCCTTCGCCCAATTCGTTATCGTCTCCTCCACCCTGAACTCCGCCATCTTGGCGCGCCAGACGCTCGGGTGCCACAAATCTTTCTGTGTTTTGGCATATTCCATCTCGCGATGGTCAGTCAACAACGAAAACATATTGACATACTTGTCTGCCCATATTAATTCTTTTGTGGCAATAGGGATATGCTGTACCACCCTTTCCCGCCTTGAGGGCAATGAGCCCTGCCCCGCCACTGGCAAAGCGAGCTTACCCGGTTCGGTCGATGTTCCCGCCGTTTTCTCAAGACCAGCTGCCGGTCCTTCGGGTGTCACCTGTGGGGAAACAAGAGGGAGATTCGCCTTCGCGGCATATCGCGACTGCCGCAACTGCTGGATTAGTAACTTGGCCTCTTCGGCCGTGTCTCCGGGCGCCGTAGCACCCCCTGCCTTCTTATTGAGCCATGCGGTCAACTGGGTTGCCAATTCAGGAGGCATATCCTCATCGTTAGCGGGCGTAATCACAATCGGAATCGGTTGACCCGCGTCTGGGGTTGGTACTGGGTCATCAGCTGGTATGGCAGGGATAACCGGGGACACATCAGGGACCGGAACCTCCCCTGCAACCTCCCTCCTCTTGACCCGTTTCCCTCTACCCTAGGGGACGACTCCCGGCAATGCCGGGCCTATTACCTTCTTCGGGTTACCAGGCTTGTTCATAGCGGCCAGTTGCTTCTTGACGCCCGCCAAATCACGACCAAGCGCTGGGACTTGTCCGACGTTCCGTTCCATTCTCGCTATTCTGTTCACCAACATGCGTAGCACCTTGTCTGTCTCGGAACCCTTCCCTGCCTTCTTGCCAGACATGGTTTCGATTATCCACTCCGAGTCGATCCACACGGTCCTGGATCCTTCGCTTTAAAGTCACTGAAAGAGAAACACAAGAATTACAAGTTCTCAAAATTGCTTCTTGTTCCGTCGAGGGCTCACGAGCAACGAGTGGGTGCAGCCTTCAGAGCACAGGAACAAGAGGACGCTTCTTCGGATTCCCGCTCTATTTATTCTTCTTTGGGAGGGCGTGTACCCTCCTCCGGTACGCCTACCGGGCGTGGCCATCGGTGTAGGTGTCTAGGACAACCCCTCTTGGGCGGGAAAAGGCGCGCCCCGGCTACGCCGCTTCGGGCATACCAGCCGAGACACGCCCCCCCGGCGCAAAATGGTTTCCTGGGAGGATCGGGGCACCCAACCATACGTTCGGGGGGACCGAGCAGTCGCACCTTTCCATACTCTAAGCTGTGCTGAATATGCTTGGGATAATTTACTTCAATTTCTTCGAGAGGCAAATCCAAATATACTAAATATTGAATACAAGACATCTGGAGAATTGTGCTCTTTGGATCCAGTCAATGTATGCAGGTATTTCAATCATAGATTCAAACTATGATGTCTTTTATCACCAATAAAAAAATCCTCCTCTTGGAGAGGTTCTGGATTTGTTTTGGAGAATGGAGTATCAGCAAGAGGTGCTCCTCACATACATATGCTAATATGGATCAAAGATGCTCCGAAATTTGGAACTGAGTCAGATGATACTGTGCTGTCTTTTATTGAATAATATGCTACATGTGATATACCCAAGAGTACACAAGATAAGGACTTAAGACAACAAGTCTTACAATTCCAAAGCCATTGTTGTGGGAAATACTGCCGTCGAAAGTACAAATCTAAGGACAAGTTCTACACCAAATGTCGGTTTGGATTTCCAAGTCCTGTAATATCGAAAGGAAGAGTGAACAGTTTGATGTCATCTTTGCGACATACTATCACAAGAAAGTCTCCAAAAAATACCTACAACTTAAAAAGAAATGAAGAGTCAAAATACATAAATGACTACAACCCAGTCATTTTGTCCATGTGGAATGCTAACATGGATATTCAATATGTTGCAGACAATTCCATTGCTGTTGCTCGATATGTAACATCCCACATAACCAAATCAGAAAAGACAGAATTGAAGGAAATGTGGGAAGAGATTTCCCACGAGAAGAGTCTAAGTAAGATATTATATAGTTACAGTTTGAAGATGTTATCTCATTGAGAAATTGGAGCGTATGAATGTTCAGATTGCTTATCATCTGCTAGTCTATACTCCAAATCTAGAAGAATACTTTGGGCGAGTTTAGGTCTTGCTGCCGAGTACTTAAATCTGTAGAAGAAATTGAATATTTAGCTGAAAAAGAGCCAGAAAGAACAAATATTGTGAAAACAAATATGTTGGATACATATTATCCAAATAGAAGTCATCATCTTGAAAACATGTGTCTCTATGAAGTGCTTCAAAACTATGGGGGTCATTAGGATGGCGGACGGAAGGACGTCCGCCGGCATGAAGTAGGTGAAAAATGGCTTTTTTCAGTCCGCCAGCCGCGATCTGTCCGTCCTCCACATTAGGATGGGAAGCACTGTCAAATGTACGTACGCCGCGGAAGAACAAGCACTGCCGTGGAAATACACCAGACCCCGCAGCGGAGTAACCAACCAGAGACACCGCCGTACAGAATGACGTCTCCGACCGTCCACGTAATTACGATAGCGGACAAGACACAGCAAATCGGAAACACCACCAGCCTGAACACGGCGGATTCACCACAGCGGAGACCAAAACATTGCAGAGAGATACCCACCACAGGCAGATCTCCGTCATGGACCCAGCTCTGAATGCATTTCCGATCCTCTTCGTGACCACCACCACCAAGTCATGGACCGTCGCCGACGGCGCCGCAGGTACGCAAACACAACAATCAATGCCGGAAGGGGAGTACCTGCCGGGGCTGTGACGTGGGGAGGGGGGAGGTGCATGTTGGGTAAACAGCATTTACGATACCACCAATATATCAACAATGCAAGTAGACAACCAGGAATGACAAACAGAAACCACTACACACGATTAAATTGTTTTATTGCACATATTACTAAATAACTCCTAGAGTAGGCAGGACCATGGACCCTGGATACATCAGAAAAGGTACATCTGAGGTAACACATGAGAGGGCACAATGCAGTATCATAACAGCAACAGGGCAGTGTTCATAACAGAGCAGGTACATCAGAGGCAGCACATGAGAGGGGCACAGAGCAATAACAGTCCATGGCAAAGGACTGGTACATCTGAGGCAGCACATGAGAGGGCACAATGCAGCATCCTAACAGCAACAGAACACTGTTCGTAACAGAGCAGGTACATCAGAGGCAGCGTATGAGAGGGCACAATGCAGCATCCTAACAGCAACAGGGCGGTGTTCATAACAGAGCAGGTACATCAGAGGCAGCACATGAGAGGGGTTAAGTGTATCAACAGCCCATGGCACACAGCAGGGACATCTGAGGCAGCACATGAGAGGGGCCAAGTGCATCAACAGTCCATGGCAAAGAACAGGTACATCTGAGGCAGCACATGAGAGGGGCCAAGTGCATCAACAGTCAATGGCAAAGAACAGGTACATCTGATGCAGCACATGAGAGGGGCCAAGTGCATCAACAGTCCATGGCAAAGAACAGGTACATCTGAGGCAGCACATGAGAGGGCACAATGCAGCATCCTAAGAGCAACAGGGCACTGTTCGTACCAGAGCAGGTACATCAGAGGCAGCACATGAGAGGGCACAATGCAGCATCCTAACAGCAGCAGGGCAGTGTTCAGAACAGAGCAGGTACATCAGAGGCAGCACATAAGAGGGGCACAGTGCATCAACAGTCCATGGCAAGGCAGAGAGCAGGTACATCCGATGCAGCACATGAGAGGGGTTAAGTGCATCAACAGTCCATGGCACACAACAGGGACACCAGTGGCAGCACATGAGAGGGGCACAGAGCATCAACAGTCACCCACCACCGGGTGCAGGCGGTGGGTGACCACCGGGTGCGGGTGGTGGGTGACAGCGGGGTGCGGGCGGTGGTTAACCACCCTGTGTAGAGATATCAGCCTGGCATGGTTGCCCCTGATGACTCACACACCGCCTGCACCCGGCGGTCACCCACCGCTCACACCCTGCGGTCACTCACCGCCTGCACCCTGCGGTCACCCACCACCTGCACCCGTGTGTGAGCCGTCAGGGGCAACCATGCCAGGCTGATATCTCTACACAGGGCGGTTAACCACCTCCTGCACCCCCGCGGTCACCCACACCCGAACCCCGCGGTCACCCACTGCCCGCACCGGGTGGTCACCCACCACCTGCACCCCGCAGTCACCCACCGCCTGCACCCGGCGGTGTGTGAGCGGCCAGGGGCAACCATGCCAGGCTGATATCTCTGCACAGGGCGGTTAACCACCACCTGCACCCCACAGTCACCCACTGCCCGCACCTGGCGGTCACTCACCACCTGCACCCAGCAGTGTGTGAGCAGCCAGGGGCAACCATGCCAGGCTGATATCTCTACACAGGGCGGTTAACCACCGCCCACACCCGGCGGTCACCCACCGCGGTCACCCACCGCCTGCGCCCTGCGGTGGGTGCTGCTATGTGACTGTAAGGGGGATACCAACTGGCATTTTGACTTGTCCATTTAAATGTATGTGTTAGCCTGCCCCGCCCACGCGGAATGCGTGCTCCGCCATTGCAATGCCAGTGAGTGATGATTCTCAAATGATGCACCGTCTTGGTAGTGCGCACATGCGGTTTGCGGAGTGTGACCGTGATGGTCCTTGTCAACTCAGTAAATGTAATGCACTATTGCAGTGTCAAGGATCATCTCATGTGTTGGGGGAAGGCGTACCCGCATGTCGTGTGTACACACAATACATGTCTCCACACACATGTTATGTTCATAGTTGTACATGTGTGTCAGGACATGTCCGGAAATCGACATTAATCAATATGTCATGTCAATGGCACGTGTACACGTATATCAGTTATGTCCATTGTTGACATGTGTGGCCATACTATTGACCTTGCCAGTGTTGAACATAGGCCAGTGATGTGAGCCCAAGTTGCATCAGATGTGCATGGCTATGTGTTTACGTCTTGGTTTTGAGGTCACACGTTTCTATTGGTACACATCTACACAGTACATCACAGCTGTGTACCCACATCCAGAAGCTGTTGTGTGTGCAAGTCGCATTGATGGTGGTATACATGCATACTGGGTATGCGTCTGTGTGTCGGTTGTTGTATGCCCATGCCTGTCATGTTAGGACAGTGTCTGCTACATGTATAATTTGTATTGTGTTGGTCAGGATGTGAGGGTGTGGCCCAGATGTGCGTTGTTGGTGAATTGACATCTGCTCCTATGTACTCCCACACAGGAGGGCTCCAAATGTGCATCGACCATACACTGTGCTGGCGGACCTGGTTGAAGAGGAGCTAATCCGCAAATTCTGGCTGGACAGACGGAGGTTGCAGGACCTTGTAGGCCAATTGCCACCTCATCTGCAGCCACGCAGGCCATATCTAGGAGCAATTACACCCACAACAAGGATGATTACATCAATTTCCCACGTCCGGCAGAGCTGGCTACCGTGAAGGGTGACTTCTATGCCCTGGCCCAGATCCTACACGTAGTGGGTGCCATTGATGGGACACATATTGGTCTGATTCCACCCCAGGCACGTGAAGCCGTCTATCGTAATAGGAAGCACTACCACTCTATAAATGTGCAAGTGGTGTGTCTGGCTGACAACATCATCTCCCATGTGTGTGCAAGGTTTCCAGGGTCTGCACATGACTCCCACATCCTGCGGAGCAGCATTGTCCCCCAACTGATGGCTAATTTGCAACAAGAACGTGCGTGGCTTGTAGGTGAGTGTGCTGTGATGACTACTGTGTTGTATGTGTGACATGCTATTACCACCAATCCTGGTAATGATGTATGTGTCTGTCATCCCCAACCTAGGCGACTCTGCGTACCCAAACCGACCATGGCTGCTGAGCCCCCTATGGAATCCACCTACCCCAGGAGAAATGTGCTACAATGATGCCCATGGGAGGACACGTAGGGTGGTGGAACGTACGTTTGGACTGCTGAAGTCTAGGTTTCGCTGCCTTGATAAAACCGGAGGGGCTCTGCCATACTCACCCGAAAAGTATGCAAAATCGTGGTTGCCTACTGCATGCTCCACAACCTAACCTTATGCAATAACATTGCACTGATCATGGACCCTGCAGACCAACAGGTTGCTCCGCCTCTCATACCACCCATGTCCAGTGATGAGGATAGTGGGGAGGAAGAAGGTGTGGACCAGAGGCGTCAGCTTATTGCTCGCTACTTTACTTAAATGTGAGTAACTACCTCTTGTGCTGGTGTTCAAATCGTGATGTATGTTCGCTGGTGATGTGTGGATGTGGTGTGTGGATGGTGCCTGTTCTGGTATGTTCTGTTTGCAAATGGGTGTGGGAGATGTTGTACGTCCAATGCTCCCTGATGTGTGTCCTGTGATCTGCTTAATTTGTGATGAGTGTGGTTTGTGCGATGTTGCTGTTTGGTGTGGTGTGATGGTTGTGATTCAGTTTCCTAACCTGTGCTTGTTGTTTTCTCATTATCCCTAGGTCACTCCCACAGAGACATGATTGTCAAGTACATTGATACCTGCACCTGGTAATGACAAGTACTAAGACGAACCTTTGATTGAAACATGGAGGTCACACAGCATTGAGTGTTTACGTGGTGTTTATTTACAGGCTGTGGATTACTGTTTGTGCATATTTACAAATAGGTGTTGGTGGGGAAGTGAGAGTTGAAGGTCATATCAGATGAAAACACAGTGGGGACATCACATTGTGTGATATACACCTTGTCCATCAGACATGTGCCAATGCTTGGCATTGTGGTGCAAGATAGTTCACAGAGTGAATGCCAGGCTCAAGGAAGGGTGAAGTCAGTGGCGGCCCCTCTTTGAGCGGGTGGATGGTGCATTGCCACTGATGTGAGCTGGATCCAGCCTTGGACGGCCCCTCCGTCTTGGAGCCGGAGCGGTGCCAGCTGTGGGGGCAGGTTGTTTTGGGGCAACCTCCCTGTCAGTGGCCTCAGGTGATGGTGGCGGTGGTGTTGGTGGCCTGTCCCGCTGGCCACTTGGGGGAGGGGGAGGTGGTGTTGGTGGCCAGTCCCGCTGGCTACTTGGGGGAGGGGGAGGTGGTGTTGGTGGCCTGTCCCACTGGCCACTTGTGGGAGGGGGAGGTGATGTTGGTGCCCTATTTCGCTGGCCACTTGGGGGAGGGGGAGGTGGTGTGGTGCGGGATAACCACTCCCTCCAAAGAGCTATTTGCTGCCCATGATGTCAACTATTTGTCCCAAACGGGTGACCACGGACCGCAACAGCTGGCAGGTGTCTATGGAGTCTTGGTGGGCACGATCAGCCTGTGCCTGCGACCACTCATAGGAGGCTTCCACTCTGGCAATGGCATCCAGTGTCTCTGTCCCAGGATGGGCTGGGTGTTTTTCACGGCCTTGCCTTGCAGCTGCACTCCTGTTTGTGACCTGGGCCGTCACCTGTGTCCTCACCCATCCACTCTCCCTGCTAGCCTTTGATGTTGATGGTCCATCATCGTCCGATGGGTCAGGCAGGATGGCAGTGACAGGAGTGGTGGTGGTGGTGGTGGAGGTGGTAGCTGCACAGGTCACAGTGGCAGTAGTTGCCGTTGGTCCAGTGTTGATGGCGGTGGAGGCAGGGTTGTCCTGTGAGCCTGATGGCCCTGGGAGTGTAGTTGGGCCAGCATTGTCCTCCGCACCCGAGGTGTCCACCGGATCATCACCTGAGAGTCCATGCTGTGAGGTGGGCGACTGGTGCTGGCGGCTGCTGGTTTCTCCTGTCAATTCTCGGTCACCTGAGGGACAATAATATAGAAATCAATGCTGTGGACATGACAGGTTTGTTGTTGTGACATTTCTATTTTGTAGGGTATGAGGACATGGTTGTTGGTGTCATCAAATTGGTGTGTTACACAGTACTGGGCATTATGGTGGAGGGGAGGTGGGGAGACAATACTTGGATATGTGTGGGCCCGTCCTGCTATTTGATGGTGCCCTTGTGAAGAAGGCTACCTACATATGAGTTTGAAGAGGGAGATGCAGTGGTCAGCACATGGTAGGCGGACTCCATCTTGCTCTGGGAGGGGACATGTGGTGAGAGGTAGTGCTAGACCAACCGCCCACCCACTGCCACCCTCCCTGTGAACATGGGGGCCTGTTGGGAGTTGTAGTGCTGGACCAACCCCCCCCTCCCTGTGAACATGGGGGCCTGTTGGGAGTTGTAGTGCTGGACCAACCCCCCCAACCACCGCCACCCTCCCTGTGAACATGGGGGCCTATTGGGAGCTGTAGTGCGGTACCAACCCCCGCAACCACCGCCACCCTCCCTATGAACATGGGGGCCTGTTGGGATTTGTAGTGTGGTACCAACTCCCCCATCCAATGCCACCCTCCCAGTGCACATGGGGGCCTGTTGGGAGTTGTAGTGCTGGACCAACCCCCACCCTCCCTGTGAACATGGGGGCCTGTTGGGATTTGTAGTGCTGGACCAACCCCCCACCCACCGCCACCCTCCCTGTGAACATGGGGGCCTGTTTGGAGTTGTAGTGCTGGATCAACCCCCCACCCACCACCACCCACCCTGTGCACATGGGGGCCTGTTGGGAGTTGTAGTGCTGGACCAACCCCCCCACCCACAGCCACCCTCCCTGTGCACATGGGGCCTGTTGGGAGTTGTAGTGCTGGACCAACCCCCTCCCTGTGAACATGGGGGCCTGTTGGGAGTTGTAGCGCTGGACCAACCCCCCCACCCACTGCCACCCTCCCTGTGAACACGGGGGCCTGTTGGGAGTTGTAGTGCTGGACCAACCCCCCCACCCACCGCCATCCTCACTGTGAACATGGGGGCCTGTTTGAAGTTGTAGTGCTGGACCAACCCCCCCAACCACCGCCACCCTCCCTGTGCACATGGGGGCCTGTTGGGAGTTGTAGTGCTGGACCAACCCCACCTCCCTGTGAACATGGGGGCCTGTTGGGAGTTGTAGTGCTGGACCAACCCCCCTCCCTGTGAACATGGGGGCCTGTTGGGAGATGTAGTGCTGGGCCAACCCCCTACCCACCACCACCCTCCCTGTGAACTCGGGGCCTGTTGGGAGTTGTAGTGCTGGACCAACCCCCCCACCCACCGCCATCCTCCCTGTGAACATGGGGTCCTGTTTGAAGTTGTAGTGCTGGACCAACCCCCCCCCCCCACCCACTGCCACCCTCCAACACCCTCCCTGTGAACATGGGGGCCTGTTGGGAGTTGTAGTGCTGGACCAACCTCCTCACCCACCACCACCCTCCCTGTGAACATGGGGGCCTGTTGGGAGTTGTAGTGCTGGACTAACCACCCCACCCACCGCCGTCCTCCCTGTGAACATGGGGACCTGTTTGGAGTTGTAGTGCTGGACCACCCCCCCACCCACCGCCACCCCTCCTGTGCACATGGGGGCCTGTTGGGAGTTGTAGTGCTGGACCAACCCCCCCCCCCCCCACCCACCGCCACCCTCCCTGTGAACAAGGGGGCCTGTTGGGAGTTGTAGTGCTGTGTGATAGTGGTCATTGGTTTGTACTTACCAGCCTCAAGTCCCTCTTCTATTCCTTCAAGGCTCTCAGGGTGCAGTATGCCCAGCACCTTCTCCTCCCATTCTGAAAATGGTATGGGCTCCGGGGGAGTGCCGCCGCCAGTGTGCTGTGCCCGCAGGTAGTTCTTGGCCCTGATGCCTTTCACCCTTACCTTGAGGTCGTGCCACCGTCTCTGGATCTCTTGTTTGGTTCGTGGCACGGTCCCTGAAGCATTCACTCTGGTCACTATCCTGTTCCACATGTTGGTTTTGGGTGCCAAGGTGGTCTGCTGGACTAGGTATGCCCAGCACCTTCTCCTCCCATTCTGAAAATGGTATGGGCTCCGGGGGAGTGCCGCCACCAGTGTGGTGTGCCCGCAGGTGGTTCTTGGCCCTGATGCCTTTCACCCTTGCCTTGAGGTCGTGCCACCGCCTCTGGATCTCGTGTTTGGTGCGTGGCACGGTCCCTGAAGCATTCACTCTGTTCACTATCCGGTTCCACATGTTGGTTTTGGGTGCCAAGGTGGTCTGCTGGACTAGGTTGCCGAATAACTGTGGTTCCACACAGATGATTTCAACCACCATAACCTTCAACTCAGTGTCTGTGAACTTGGGGTTTTTCTTGGGTGCCATGGTGTGTGATGTGCAAGGTGTGGGTGGTGTGGTGTGGTGTGGGGTGTGCAGGTGTGTGGTATGTAGGGGTGGTGTTGTGGGGGTTTGTGTGGTGGGTGTGCTGGTGTGCAGGTTTTATGTGTGTGTATGTCTCTGCTGTTTTTGGTATTCTGCCTCGTTCTTCCAGGTGTGCTATGATGCAAAGGATTGTGGTAATGGGAGGGATTCCTTTTATACTCTGTGTGGTTCTTGTGTCCAATGGTTGTTGGCAGTCAGGTGTTCTGTGGGTGTGGTGACTTGGGTGCTCTTGTTTGTGATGGGGGGACCTTGGGGCGTGTAGTTGGTGGTGGTGGGTGTTTCAGGTGGGTGGGTGTCCTGTTTTGTGTGTTTTGTATTTACTTCCGTTCGCCATTTTAGAATCGGTTTGACGGCAGGGGTGAGGTTCGTTTGGTCCTTCCGCAGTCATGCTCCGTTTCCCGATGATTCTGCGGCGGTCGTGGGAGCTGGTGAATTCCGTTGGGATAGCAGGGTTATCCTAATCGTGCTGCCGGACCCTCCGCAGGTCGTGCAGCGGTTGGCCCTGTTTCCGCGGTGTTCGCGTCTGCGGCGGATTGAATTTATGTAGTACCGCCTGCTTGTGGCGGTCTTTCATGTGATCCGTCCGCCGCGGTCGATGTTTGATGTGATCTGTCCGCCGCGGTCGGTGTTTGCTGTCAGTTATATCCTAAACGCTACCACGGATTAACCGTGGAGCGGTCGGGAGTATTTTTCCCGCGACCATGGCGGACGGAACACGTTTCCGTCCACCATCCATATCGACCCCTATATTTTTAAACGCAATATTGGTATATATGTCGTGGTTGGTTCTGAAGGATGTTCGGTGAAACAAAGAAAAGGACATTTGATTAATCACCATAAACTGAGTTGGGATTTTACTATTTAGCTCTTTTGCAACTTATCAAGCCGTGGCGTTCAGAATTGAAATTACTTGGAGACTTTCAGAGCTATGAAGATTAGTTCAAGGCAAGTAAAGATAGTATAGAATGTCCTGTTTTTCCTAATTATGTGAAAATGTTGAACGACGAAATTGAGCAAGAAGCTACAATTGCAGCTGAGATTGCTAGAGACAGTTCTCAAAAGAGTCAAACTTCTGCTCCGTTGAGCCAGGACCCACTAGGAGAACCAATTGTTCAAAATGAAGCAGCAACTGCTATGGAAGAGGTGGAAACAGCAATGTATCGAGCTCAAGAAAATGTAAGAAACTTAGGAAACTTGGAAGAACAACTAAATCTTGAGCAGAAAGAAATATATGAGCAAGTGAGAGAACAGATTGACCATGGATTACTTCATGAGAGGAAAGAGTGCTCTTGCTCATCATTTGAACCTATCCAAATGTACGTGAGAGGACAAGCTGGAACAGACAAAGGTTTTTTAATTAAAGTAGTCACAACTTTTCTACAGAAAACAACTGAGTCGCATTTGTCTTGTGTTGTCACTGCTCCAACTGGATTAGCAGCCCACAATATTAAAGGAATTACTTTACATTGTTTATTAATGCTGCCAGTAGAGCATAAAAACAATTAGAATACTACAAGCTATCGGGAGAAGCTTGTTGTGAAGTTTCAAGAGTCTTGAGGAAAATGAAACTTCTCATTATTGATGAGGTAAGCATGGTATCAAACTTAATGCTTGCCTTTGTGCATTTAGGAATGCAGCAAATTCTTAAAACAGAGTATGACGTATTATTCGGAGGAAAACACGTCATAGTTTTTGGAGATCTTCTACAACCTACTCCTGTAAAAGGACAGCCAGTGTTTAAAACACTGGCGCATGAAGATACCAGAAAGTCTTTGAGGTGCATTGGAAATGTAAACATTTGATCATATATTGAGTATAGGGAACCTATTTCAAATATGCGACAGGCTGAGGCAAATGATGCTAATTATGGAACTAGTCTTCAAGATATAAGAATTGGAAAAGAATTGGAATAGTGACTCAACATGGCAAACAAGCTTTACAGAGACGATTACTTTCCAATTTGTTTCCAAATGAAAATATTGTCCCAGAGAAAATATACATGAGAATTGCAGAAAACAAATCTGTAATCTGCTTAATGCCAACACTGCCTGAATGTTCTATATTCAATGAAGAAATGTTAAAGTTGGAAAATGAAGAAATTATAAAATTGGAAGCTATTGATAAAATAGAGCTTGAAGGAATCACTATTATTTTGACTGAAAAGTTGAAGAGGAAATTGGATATTGGAAGTACTGTGTTCAAAGAGGGTGTGGCACATGTTGCTTTGTCTCAAGTGAGAACTTTTTCTGGATTGTACTTGATTGATTTTGATGAGACAAAGATTAGTGCACATGCAAGTTGTGTGAAAGAGTATAATAGGTTAAGAAGAGAATATGCACCCAAACTAGGTCAATATCAAATATTTGAAAAGCGTGTGGTAGGTAGTAAAAGAAGATTTGAGAATAGCTGTAGTGAAGCTGTAGAGAAATAAAAAAAAAACAAGATGAAGTTGTGATTGGAGGCAAAAAGAAAAAGGACGGTGTTGAAGAGAATGTTGGTTATCAGTTTGAAAATAGTTCTGGTGTCAACTGCTATGCTAATGTGGTTGGTAATGTTGTTGTTTTTCTTGAAAGTTTGCTACAACAAATTGTTGAGAATTGGAAACAAAGATTCTGTTCGTTGTATTTTGTTTATGAGAAATGTAGTAGTGATAAAAGTAAAATACAAAGTGTTTCTGATATTCGAAATGTTTTGGACATATGTTCTGGTTCTAATCAATTTACGCAGAATATTCAGCAAGATTGTCAGGAATTTGTAATGTATATGCTTGTTGTATTGGAATATGAAAATCTGTTTGGGCTTATAAATGGGAACATAACTGTGAAAATTGTTTGTTTACATGTAGCAGTAACATTGACAGTGAAAGATTCATATATTTGACTTTACCTGACTGTGAATCAGTGTCTTTTAACAATCTAATTAGAGGGGCAAGTCAAAACATGTAGTGTAGACAATGTAAATCAGAAATGTCATCAACATTATTTATACAAAGATATGGACAGTATGTAATTTTAATGCTGGAACGTTGTAGAGCTGATGGAAGAAAATCAGACACTTTAATTAAACATGTTGTAGCTGGTCAAGTTTCAATATCAGGAAGAACTGTTGTAGCTGTTTCAATTATTTGTCATGATGGACATTCTACAACATCTGGACATTACACTGTTTATTTAAAGTGCCTGAAAGGTTGAATACATTGTAATGATAGTCAATTGGTTTTTAAACGTTTGCCTAAAGAATTACTAAATTCTTACCTAATATTTTTAAAGCCAATATTTTAGGAACAAAATTTGGCCTTTCAGGATTACTGCTGTTAAGGTAGGTTAGTCTGGTATTGTAGAGTATTTTGTAAGTGAGGGTGAGGGTGAGGAGCTTGAAGGTGATCCTCTTTAGGCAGTGTAGGTGTATCAGGTGGTGGGTGTTGTGGCTGCAGCAGGGGACATTGATGATCACTCAGGTTGAGGTATTTTGGATTTGTTGTAGTTGTTGTAGGTGTTTGGCTGGAATTCCTGTGTAGAGTGTTTTGCCACAGTGTAGTCTGCTGCTGATGAGGGCCTGTGTCACTGTTCTTCTTCTTTTGTCTAGGATCCACTTGTAAATGTTGTGGAGCATGTGGAGGGTGTTATAGCAGTACAAGGATATGCTGTAGACTTGCTTACACATGGAGAGGGAGGAGTTGAGGATGAATCCTAGGTTGTGGACATGGTCGGTAGGTATTGGTACTGTTCACAGTGTAGTCAGCTAGCAGGGTCGTCCGAGGCTGAGGGGATGGGTCTGAGGATGAGTACCTTCATCTTGTGCGAGTTCATGTTTAGAGAGCTGCTCTTTATGTAGTTGGTGACGTCCTTCATTGTGTTGTGGAGGTTGCTTTTGGTGGTATGTGGCTTCTTGGTAAGGAAGAGGATGAGCTGGGTGTTGTTGGCGTAGGAGATGTTGTTGAGGTTGTGATGGTGGGCTACTTGTGTGAGGGTGGCCATGTAGATGTTGAATAGCGTCGGGCTGAGGGATGAGCACTGGGGGACAGAGCAAATGATGTTGGTGGTTTTGGATCAGAAGGCTGGGAGGCAGATGCTCAGGATTACTATTGAACAATATCCAAACTAAGAATTTGATACATACTATTTGGCCTTGCGGAAAAGTATGTGAAACCATTAAGGACTTTTTGTCAGCATATATTTGTAAGTAACATTATTTACAGTGTATGAAAATTAATCATAATGTTTTGTTATTTTATGATTGTTTGAGATTTGTCATATTTACGTAAGAAATTGCTCTTAGAAAAAAACATTTAAGATATTTTTTATTTCTATTTTTTATATTGTTATTGAGAATGTTGAATGTTTTTTTAAGATAATCTTAGTGATTGTCTTTTTTTTGCCCACTGTTATGTGATGAGTACTATTGAACTCACTGTTTCTAGTGAAATTCAATATATTCTGAGAACAGCAAAAAAAAAGGCAAATGTAATACTTTACAAATTATTTTGTGTTGTAAAAGATATATTGTAACTGTATTTTTTTGTGTCTTCCACAGATGGTAATTTTATAATATATAATTTTTTTATTAATTATTATGCTTAAGATAAGTACAAGTAACTGTTAAAAATGGTCGATGGAATATGCTACTACCGAGCTGAAGTAACAAAACATGGATGGAGTACATAAGTGTGTAAAGATGGTTTGCATCTTTTAAAGACATTTCAAAAAATTATATACTGAGTGTACCAGTGTTCTATACCTGTTGTTGTGAGTATTTTCGACTTATATAAGGAATTACTACTTTCTAATTCTGTTAAAAGGTGAGTACTGGATAGGTCTTTAAGAGTTTATTTGTGTGAAAAGACATGAAGTCAGCTACATTTCTAGAGGATGTCAGTGGAGAGACAGGCCCTTCTCACTCTGCAGGCTAAGGCCTAGAACTAGAAACCCTACCACCTAAGACACCATCTAGACCATCCAGACTGCATTCTGGAACCTGCTGGTTCTGTGTTTATCTGACCTTGCCTACCCCTACTTCTTTCAAAACCACTTGTTTGTCCTTGCTCGGGAGAAATCTGTGAACTGGAGAGATGCAGGAGGTGAGAATGTTATGAGAGGGATTTTCGATCCATTCTTTCTGTTCTAGAGAAAGACTAACATCCTACTTTAAACTATTTATATGAACAATTTTGATGTGACTGCCTCTTAGGATTATTTGCTACCTCGTCCCTTTTTTGTTGAGATTAATTGTACCAGCGAACTTCCACTAATTGTAATGCAAGTTTGCATCCACTTTTCACACCACTCTGTTTATCTCCACCCCTGGCTAACCATCACCAAGGAAGTTTTGCCCCTTGCTCAAACTGTCCTTCGGCCATTGTGTCGGCACTCCCCAACAGAGGCTGACTCCTGTGGTGAGTTGTTCATAGGGCCTGGTCAAATGCTAGTCCTCTGCCTACCCCTACTGCTTGTGTTGGTCGACAACTGTGGAGCCTGGCCGAAGGTGAGCTGAGCACACCACCCATTGTTGGTTGAGTACTGTCCTGCTGCCAACCTATGCTGCACACAACCGAAGACTATGTGCACCTTGGGTTTGGATGCATGTGGCAGGTACGGTGGAGGGCCTCACTGAAGATGTGTTTTGGCTGCCTGCCTGGGTTTGAGTGCAGGATAATGTTTGGTGTGGTACATGATTGAAAAACATATCATATAATCATATAGCTTATCAAATATATACATCTGAGTTGAAAGAGATCATCTTTGTTAAGATATTCATTTATATAGTTTATGTCCTCTTTTCTCTAATATAATGTAATATTTTTTCATGTATTTTGGGTATTGTAATTAGTGAGGCTTTGGTTCTACTGCTTATTATCAATAACAGTGCAACTTGGTATCTTTTAGTGGGACTTTGATTCAGCTACTTATTACCAGTAACTGTGCCATAGGCATCTTTTAGATCAGGTATTCATTTATGTTTATATGTTCATCTCCAGGAGGGTCGTATGGGAGAATTAGATGAGCGGGTGTTGATTCTACTCCACGTTCTCCAGGAAATAAGAGCTGTGGGCTGAGACGTGAAAGAACTACAGGTTTTTGTGAAAGGGAAAGTGACATAGGAAGAGGAAGAGAAACACACTGGAGGTCCATCTACTGGAGTTCAGGTTTGCATTTGTTTCTCTCTCAAGGAGTGAAGAGCATCAGTGGTAAAGCACACACAAGAGGAACAACAAGTATGTAAATATTGAAAAACACACACCGCTTGAATATGAAAATAAGTCCATATATTTATTTATACCGACCAAGCCCAATCCTTAAATGGCTGATCTGACACTTTGATACGTAGCTCTACTAATGGACCTTGAAATTATCCAGAGACTTTCTAACATCTCACAAGATCAGGAAACACTGTCGGTGAGAGCAACTTTCAATTACGTTCTGGTGTAGAAGGTCCAAAACTGTCAGAGGAGCCTCCTTTACAGGCGATGCTGTTAAGCTAGAAGAAAAAAATAAATTACAAGGAAATGACCAAACTGACTATTTAGATGCTGTCCTTAATAAAACAGACTAAGACCAAGACACTCAATACTTGATCCAATTATTTAATCATTGAATTTTTTTAATTTTGTTATATTCACAAAACTATTTAAATGTAAGACAAAGGACAACACTTCACAATTGATACTATTTACAAAGCACATGCAAATATCACTTTAGACATTAAATCAATGAAGCACAAATTAAACACGGGGCAATAATTTCAAATTGATACAGAAATCATGACCTATGACATCAAGAAAAACATAAACGAATATATGCATTTAGAATAAACAACTACCAGTCATAATTTGCGTACAGCAGAAGGAACCTAAAGAGTATTAACTCAGTGCCCCCCCCCCCATCCAACGGGAAATTTAATCTTTTGCAACAGAATGTGACCTAATTTCATCAGTTCCAATTATTTCAGAAATTTAGATCCCTGTTGGTTAAGTTGATGCCAACGCACTTTGTGGCCCTTATTAATGCAAGGGCCTCTCTTCAGGGCTGTGACTGGATGTCTGTGGGTGTAATCTGAAGATTCAATGACTTTCAAAGTAACGCGTTCCTAAGCCCTGGTCATCTTTCCCTGACTGACTTGGAAGACCCAGCCTCTGTATCGTAATGGCTGGACACGGTGGGTTCTTCTTCAACCTAGCCTTGACCACAGGTATTGGTAACGTCCTCCACTGTTTAATTTTTCTCTGCATGATATGTAACATGAAGAAGTGCAGTACATGCGATAAGGAATCTCAAAAGCTGGAAAAAGTCAAAGGTCAAAAAAAAAAACCTGGACTACGCAAACAAAACTTGGAAGGTAGCATGCTATTACTGCTGGTGGTTGGCAGAAAGGTATTCCAGTATGGACTGAAGAAAACAACAAACTGGAGAACATAATTGCCATTGGAGCATTATAACTCTGGGTCAAGACAAAGAAATTGTCAAGCACAATACTTCAACTGCATTGCAATACAGGGAGAAGCATTTCTGAAGCTCTTTATATAAACCTAAAACAGGATGCTGCTTACATGAAGTTCTTCCATCTTGGACTGGACACTAAAGTTAGATTCCATAACTTTCTGAAAGGTCAAAGAAAGTTCTGGAACATTTTGGAAGGAAGGTTACAGGAAGGTTCTGGAATTCTGTGAAAAGTGTTTAAGAATAACTTGTATACATTATAAACCCCCCCCATGGTCATAGAAATACAAATTTTCTTCAATATGTACTTGTCGGACTTTTTAACAGGTTCCCACTATTTGGTCATCCCTGGGGAGGCTAGGGAACATCAATCAATCAATCAAATTATTTGTAGAGCGCACTAATCACCCGTGAGGGTCTCAAGGCGCTGAGCGGGGGTGGGGGTGCAGCTACTGCTCACCCAACCAGGTCTTGAGAAGTTTCCTGAAGATCAGAAGGTCATGGGTCTGCCACAGCTGTGAGGGGAGTGTTTTCCATGTCTTGGCTGCGAGGTAGGAGAAGGATCTGCTACCGGTGGAGGCCCTGTGGATGCGTGGGACGGCAGCAAGGGTGAGGTCGGCGGGGCGTAGCTGGTGATTCGGTGTGTAGAAGGTGAGACGCTTGTTGAGGTATGCTGGTCCGGTGTTGTGTAGTGCTCTGTGGGTGTGGGTGAGGAGCTTGAAGATGGTCCTCTCCTTGACTGGGAGCCAGTGCAGGTCCTTCAGGTGGGCAGTGATGTACAACACCACAACTGTGTAAAGGGAGAAATCCCAGAGGAGCGTGAGAATGCCCCCAGGAAATGACTGCGAGCGGGAGGCCTCTCCAAGCTCACTCTGAGTGGAGTAACATTGTATCTCAGCCCCAGTGAACCCACTGTCCAGTCTTTGACAGTTTTCAGATTTCGGATCTCAATATTTTCTTGTGCATCCATGATGTTCTTAATTTTTGTCTCATCTCACATTTCGCGCTTCCTCCTGATTTGTGTTGAGTCATGACAAGTATACCACAAAATCTGTTATTCATTCCAAAAACATTTTTCAATTGAAATCATATAATCTTTTATTTGATTACATGTAGTCTACCAGATATAACCTATGTGATAAAAATATCGCATCAGCAGATGATCTGCAAGTAATTACTTTCTGAATTATCTGATTATTTGAAGACTCTGCAAAGACAATGGCACAGTTATAGGTGAACATCACTTTTTAGATGGTGTTAATGCTTTTGCAGTTGGAGTAGTTATCAATTATGCACCAGGATTTTGGAAGAACTGCACAACAGTGAGTCAGTCAAATATTCTTTATTCAGTTCATGCAACCATAAAAAGTAGTATACAAATACATACAAATTTAAATCAAATAGGAATAAAAAGGTCATTGCATGTTTAAACTAGCTATATACTGACCATATGAGAAACTCTAAAAAAACATTATAAGCATTCAAGATGGGCAAAAGTAAACATAGCAGCATCAGGTTATAGGTTTCAATTAATTTATTGGGATGTTTGACGTTACAACGCATACTTTTACAACGCACACCTTTACAACGCATTTTTTACAACACAACATCCATTACAACGCATTCCATTACAATGCGTGCCATTACAACGAATTTTTAAAAACTACCTTTACAAGGCATTCCATTACATTGCATACTACCTTTACAACGCATACCATTACAACGCATACCATTACATTGCATGTAAGGTAAGTATTGGATAGTGTAGGGGTAAAAATTACTATTCTAACTCCAGGGTGGTGCAACAGTAGGGTAAGTGTTGGATAGTGTAGGGGTAAAATTTACTATTCTAACTCCGGGGGGTGCAATAGTAGGGTAAGTGTTGGATAGTGTAGGGGTAAAAATTACTATTCTATCCCCAAGGGATGCAACAGTAGGGTAAGTGTTGGATAGTGTAGGGGTAAAAATTACTATTCTAACTCCAGGGGGTGCAATAGTAGGGTAAGTGTTGGATAGTGTAGGGGTAAGCATTACTATTCTAACTCCAGGGGGTGCAACAGTAGGGTAAGTGTTGGATAGTGTAGGGGTAAAAATTACTATTCTAACTCCTGAGGGTGCAATAGTAGGGTAAGTGTTGGATAGTGTAGGGGTAAGCATTACTATTCTAACTCCAGGGGGTGCAACAGTAGGGTAAGTATTGGATAGTGTAGGTGTAAAAATTACTATTATAACTCCAGGGGGTGCAATAGTAGGGTAAGTGTTGGATAGTGTAGGGGTAAAAATTACTATTCTAACTCCAGGGGGTGCAAAAGTAGGGTAAGTGTTGAATAGTGTAGGGGTAGAAATTACTATTCTAACTCCAGGGGGTGCAATAGTAGGGTAAGTGTTGGATAGTGTAGGGGTAAAAATTACTATTCTAACTCCAGGGGGTGTAATAGTAGGGTAAGTGCTGGATAGTGTAGGGGTAAATATTACTATTCTAACTCCAGGGGGTGCAATAGTAGGGTAAGTGTTGGATAGTGTAGGGGTAATAATTACTATTCTATCTCCAGGGGGTGCAACAGTAGGGTAAGTGTTGGATAGTGTAGAGGTAAAAATTACTATTCTAACTCCAGGGGGTGCAATAATAGGGTAAGTGTTGGATAGTGTAGGGGTAAAAATTACTATTCTAACTCCAGGGGGTGCAATAGTAGGGTAAGTGATGGATAGTTTAGGGGTAAAAATTACTATTCTAACTTCAGGGGGTGCAATAGTAGGGTAAGTGTTGGATAGTGTAGGGGTAAAAATTACTATTCTAACTCCAGAGGGTGCAACAGTAGGGTAAGTATTGGATAGTGTAAGGGTACTATGTGTTGTAATGGTATGCGTTGTAATGGTATGCGTTGTAATGACTGCGTTGTAATGACATGCGTTGTGGTGTGCTTTGTAGTGCCATGCTTTGTAATGGTTGCGTTGTAATGGCATGCGTTGTAATGGATGTTGCGTTGTAAAAGTTTCGTTGTAATGGTAGTGCGTTATAAAAGTTGCGTTGTAAAGGTGTTTCCCAATTTATTTAAGACATAAATTCATGTAAATTACGTTAAAACTACATAAAACAGCCAATGAGGGCTGAATAGAGTGGTCCATATATGTAGAGCAAGTCACATTAAAAATTATTAGAAATTAAAAATAAAGTGCCAAACCTGAAAGTGCAATCCTAGTAACAACCTCACAGAATTTCATGTTTCCAAATACTATGTATCTTGCATCTGACCATTGTTAAACAAGCTTCATAAAGTTATTACCATCAAACGTCATACAATATATTATAAATATTTATTTCCCTACTAAAGTCCTTAATCACACTGCAATTGAAATGAATTCATATATCTTCTGTTTTGAAAAGCTGAAAGTAATACAAAGCTGGCATGAATTTTCTAATATTCAAAACCCTTAATAATGGAATAGTGAATTCTTGCTGTGGTTTAGAGCATAACTGACAGAAAAAAAGAAAATGCAGCATATTCTAGGGTGAATTAAAGTCACATGGACAAAGTTCAAGGAGAGTGTTGCAATATACTTTCCTGGATTAGGAGACCAACAGATGAGCAATGCTGAACCTAAATCTAATAAGATAAAATCTTTTGGAATGACAAAAAGGAAACAAAAGGTATGGCTCTAAGCGTTCAGTGGTGACCAGAGACAAGCATTCCACCACTCTCTTCTTGCCAACTCCATACGTTTCCTGTGCTCCCTTAACACAAATTGGAGATCCTACTTTAACTGAGATTTCAAAATAGTTGCAATAAATTGGGGATTACAGAAACAGTCCACTCTCCCCATAATTTGAACCTGCTTTTTAACATAACCAAGCCAAGGTATATTATGCATCTGATCAAGACTCAAATAATCATGTATCATTTCTCGGTTAAGTGCAGGTTCATCTTTTGACCAAATGGAACGCCAATCAAAAAACATTCCAGCACATTTCCATATTGTGGGCAAAGATTTGAAATATGTCAATAAAAGGTATTTTTAATCAATAACCTTAGCTCTAACAATTTAACAATGTATCTATATTAAATAAAATATCACAGGGAGAACTACAAAAGAATTCCTGACAGGAGGTGTTACCTATAGCAAGGAAAGTTGAATTAATTGTATTCCTTCATTGTAACTGTATGTTCCACGTATGAGAATAAAAATCCAACTTGTTAACATATTTTATGCAGTTGAAACTAGAAAGCACAAAGTCTGAATGTTTTGGGTAATCAAACACATTTTTTTTTCATTTCCCACTTTAAATGCATATGCAAACTATCTTCAAAAAAGATTACAGTAAGCGTTCATTTGTGGCTTGAAAGAGGAGCCGATCACTGCCCGTGTCCAGAGGTTGTATGGGAAGGTATTTCAGCAGAAAAATAAAGATGTCTTGCCTTATTTTGTATAAGGAAAAACGTACACTTTTGAAAATCATGGCTGTAATTTAGAATTATATTAGATGCACCTTTTTAATGAATCATCACTTACCAGTATGTGTTCACAATGGTGGTGGAAAGCACATGGCCTTTTCATTTGCAGTGCTTTAAATAGGCAGGTAATGCCCAGTTCTGAATACCGGTAAACAAAGGACAACTCAATTAGGGTCCAGACTAACAAAGAATCAATTGCTAGTCGGCTATTGAGACAAATCAAATGTATTTATTTCAATATACCATATTTTTTGTATAAACAACCAGAAATAACAAAATACTTTTTTTGTATATATATATATCTATAAAGACAGACAAGAAATTAAGGAAATAAATTACGAAGTAGGACAGACAGTCCGTGCTGTGAACACAAATTCAACAAATCTTTCAGACATCAGTCATTGAATGATTGAATGACTGATGTCTGAAAGACATCCTGCGCATGCTACGGAAAATCTTCCGGTGGATCCCCACCGAGACCAGGAAGACGGTCACCCAGGCCCTCGTCACCAGCCACCTGGACTACGGCAACGCCCTCTACGCCGGAACCACCGCCAAGCTCCAGAAGAGACTCCAGCGGATCCAGAACGCCTCAGCCAAACTCATCCTCGACATCCCCCGGAGCAGCCACATCTCCGGACATCTGAGAGACCTGCACTGGCTACCCGTCAACAAGAGAATCACCTTCCGTCTCCTCACCCACGCACACAAAGCCCTACACGACCAAGGCCCGAGCTACCTCAACAACCGCCTCAACTTCTACGCTCCCAAACGCCACCTCCGATCGACCAACCACGCCCTCGCCGCCGGGCCCCGCATCCGAAGAGAGACAACAGGAGGAAGGTCCTTCTCCTACCTGGCCGCCAAGACCTGGAACACCCTCCCGACCGACCTTCGCCTGACCCAAGACCACCTCTCCTTCAGGAAGAAACTCAAGACCTGGATGTTCGAGCAGTAGCGGCACCCCCCCCCCCCAAGCGCCTTGAGACCCTCCGGGTAAGTAGTGCGCTCTATAAATGCCTTGATTGATTGATTGAGATTCTGAACTGTTCTGCTGGTGGCCCTGCAAATAGCAGAGAAATTACCCTATTTACCCAGCCACTCGTCAAATAGTGGAGATTCTGCACTGTTTTGCTGGCAGCCATACATATAGCAGCAAAACATAAATATTTACCTGGCTGCTGACTAAGGGTTTGATTGCGATGTCAGTCGGAAAGCCTTCGACCACTAGTCGGAAGCTTTCCGATAGATACTGTCAGTTTGCGGTCCGAGTGCTGAATCATGATGTCAGCGGTTGGAGTGTAAACTGGCCTTTTATTCTGACACGGTACCGATTGGCTCTTGGAGTCTTCTGGCTGGTCGGAACTGCACCATAACCCCCTATGGACGGCATTTACGCCATCGGGATTACAATGGCGGTTTCCCATAGCCTTGAACTGAGATGGAGGGTGAGTGTCTGAAAAGTTTCAGCGCACAGTCCATCATCTCCTTGTGTTTGCATGGTTTCCCATAGCCTTTCCATGCGGGCCTTTACCAACATAAAAAGGCTTTTGGAAAGCGACTTTGAAGGCCCCTACCCGGGCCCTCTTGCCTCCGCGGCCTACGGTTGGTGGCCGAGGGGATACCTAACGTTCCCCCCTGTAAATCCATGTACTGGGTGGCATGCACCATGGGGTGACTGCCACAGGGTGCAGGGTTTTACACACACACCCATTTCGCTATGGAAGCCTGTATTATGGCGGTTTATGGCCGTAACACAAGTTCCCATAGAGAAATGTGAGTATCTGACTGAACAGTATTCTATCGCAACGTAAGCTTGTCGGTCCCGAGACATAGACGTGTCAGTAGAAGGCAACTCCGACGACACCGTCATAAGCCCCTAAATAGTAGAGATTTTGCGCTGGCTGGCTGCCAGCCGGGCAAATAGCAGAAAATTACCACAATTTACCCGGTTGCTGGCTAAACAGTAGAGATTCTGCAATGTGCAGTTGGCAGTCATGAAAACAGCTGACAACATTTCAGTGTTTACCAAGCCACTAGTTAAATATTAGAGCCTCTGAACTGTTCATCCTGCATCTGCTCAAATAAGAAAAATAAAATATTTACCTGGCTGCTGGCTGAACAGTAGAGATTCTGCACTGTTCTGCTGCAAGCAATGTAAATAGCAGAAACACTTCACCATTTACTCGGGCCGCTGGCTAAATAGTAGAGATTCTGCACTGTTTGGCCAGTAGCCCTGCAAATAGCAGAATAATTTCACTATTTACCAGTCACTGTCTAAATAGTAGAACTTCTGCACTGTTTGACCGGCAGTTGATAAAAACTTCTCCCTTCCTGAGGCTGCCAGCATCCTCTTTTAAGGGGACCCTGTCCCATTTACAAATTAATTACTATTCCAACTCGGATTGTTAGTGCATTAATGGTTTGCGACAGCAATCGTGGTCACAAATTATCAATAAATTCCTTTTGGAACTGGAAAGGGGAGGGGGGACCCCCGTTCATGAACCCTCCTATTGGCAACTCAGAAACAATTGCAAAAGTCTAAATACATTTCCAACTCATAAACAGGGTTTAGTGCATAATGATAAGTACTTTTGTGGTTATAAACCTTGTGATTTTGCGACAGAATGCCTTTAGTACTGAAACTGGCTTAGATGCAAGCACTAACTCATGTGCCTTAAGATCCCAAATGCTTGAATCTTTCCAAGTTATTTTGACAGATATGGCACAGAATCCAACTCCTTTACACTGGGCCAAGACATAGCAACTTGGGAGGCCCTTTATGGAGCTGTCTTGTGCTCCACAAATGCTCCTATTTCTTTGAATTAATCTGTTGATGAGGCTGATAATGAAGATGATTATGACCTTTGCAAAAACAGTTACAGCTGTTTACTCATCTAATGCTATAGTCTCACCCTTACTATGGGAATGTACAAGGGCCAGATATAGGATTACCAAATGGGTCCACTTTATAAGAACACCTTTTTTCTGCAGCAAATCAGTGCATTCAGGAATTATTCATTATGACTCAGGTCAAATAAACAAATCAGACTAGAATACCTAAAGGCAATAATTTGTAAAAGCAAAACCCAGAAATGGAAATCGTGCGTCCCAGACATGTAGGGCCATCTAATATTTGGGTGATTTTATCAAAATAGAAAGAATTCCATGGGGCCCAATATGAAATGACCAACACAATGTAATTGAGAGGCTTCAAACTAATCGCATGACAGAAGTAAGAAAAACTATAGGCGTGATTTTAAGTTTAAAGTACAGAGTTAAATCTGGCGGGATGGCAAAGGACAATGTCTCCAACATCCTGAGAACCTCTTCCTTCCAAATTTAGAGTTGTCCGTTGGACTCCCCTCTACATTAACAGGAACTGCCGTCTTGGCAGTTCCTGTCTATGTACAAAACAGCTAAAGGACAGTAAAGTCAAACATGAAGGCTGGATAGCAAACTTTTTTCAAAAAATTGTTGTTTTTCAAACACAAATTCCCAAAGTAGGAGTTTGTTTACAAAAGAAACAAAAAACCTAATGGTCCACACAGTGGGAGTTTTCTCCCATGGTGCCATGGTGTGAGGGTAATTATTTTTTCCTATCCCTTACAGTCAGGTTTTACTCTGAATAGGGTAAAAGGTTTTAAAGTCCTTTCTCTGGCAGCATGTATTTTGTTGGGCCATCAGAGGAAGTATTCTGTCGAGAAGCCACAACCAAATTTCTGGTACTATAATTAGTTGAACTGAATGGCATACGACTATGAATTTTCACATTAAATCAGAGAAAGAAGACACACAGAGATTTTTATACAATTACTTTATTACAAATATTGTAAGAAATAAGAACTGAATAAACAGAGACTTTTTGTTACTTCCATTCTCGTGACCTACTGACGGATCATTTCGTAGTTCCACTTTAATACACATTTTGTAGACAGGAAGAATATGGACCCACTACTGAGGTTTTACAACTGATTTGCGGTGTTTCTCTTTCAAATATAATTTTCTGGCTGTCTCTCAGACAGTTTAAGGTACTCACAGCAGCAAAAATAGTGCTGGCTCCAAGCACAAGGATATAATAAAGCATGAAGCCCCTGAAGAGAAGCAGATGGAGCTTCGAAACGCGTCGGGCAGATCCATTACGGAGCGGCATCTACAAGCGGATCCCCGTCCTCACCTACACATAATTAAGTTGCTGCTCGTGTGCTACTCAAGAGGTGGACAACCTGGAGCGACAATTTACACGCGGCAGTCCAGCTGCGGAGTATGCACCACCCCGTTACCCTTGGGGGTCACGGAAGTGAAACAGCAGCCGTACATGGGATCGAGGACGGGCTCACTTGTGGGGTCCATACAGGACTTGATTGTGTGCTTTCCGCACCACACTTCCCATATTGCACAGTCTCATCGGAGCCTCCCATCGGCGGGTGTGTCATATGGAAATTGGAGAAGTGTGTCAGCGGGTGCGCACACCGCTTCCGTTAAAGCCCCTGAAGAGAAGCAGATGGAGCTTCAAAACGCGTTGGGCAGATCCATTACGGAGCGGCATCTACAAGCGGATCCCAGTCCTCACCTACACATAAATTAAGCTGCTGCTCGTGTGCTACTCAAGAGGTGGACAACCTGGAGCGACTATTTACACACGGCAGTCCAGCCGCGGAGTATGCACCACCCCGTTACCCTTGGGGGTCACGGAAGTGAAACAGCAGCCGTACATGGAATCGAGGACGGGCCCACTTGTGGGTTCCATACAGGACTTGATTGTGTGCTTTCCGCACCACACTTCCCATAATGCACAGTCTCATCGGAGCCTCCCATCGGCGGGTGTGTCATAAGGAAATTGGAGAAGTGTGTCAGCGTGTGCGCACACCACTTCCGTTAAAGCCCCTGAAGAGAAGCAGATTGAGCTTTTAAACTCGTCGGGCAGATCCATTACGGTGCGGCATCTACAAGCGGATCCCCGTCCTCACCTACACATAAATTAAGCTGCTGCTCGTGTGCTACTCAAGAGGTGGACAACCTGGAGCGACAATTTACACGCGGCAGTCCAGCCGCGGAGTATGCACCACCCCGTTACCCTTGGGGGTCACGGAAGTGAAACAGCAGCCGTACATGGGATCCAGGACGGGCCCACTTGTGGGGTCCATACAGGACTTGATTGTGTGCTTTCCGCACCACACTTCCCATAATGCACAGTCTCATCGGAGCCTCCCATCGGCGGGTGTGTCATATGGAAATTGGAGAAGTGTGTCAGCGGGCAGATCCATTATGGAGCGGCATCTACAAGCGCATCCCCGTCCTCACCTACACATAAATTAAGCTGCTGCTCGTGTGCTACTCAAGAGGTGGACAACCTGGAGCGACACTATATATATATATATATGTATATATATATATATATATATATATATATATATATATATATATATATATATATATATATATATATATATATATATATATATATATAAATATATATATATTACCTACTGGCAGTCGCCAGTAGGTAGTTATAGTTAGGATTTTTTTCAATGCAAAATCTCAAAATTCTATTGTGAATAACTTTGGCGCCGGTTGACGAATCTGCCTGAAAATTTCCTCAAATTTGCCTCGCGATGCTCCGGTCCTTCCTTGAAAGTTTGGGGGATTCGTCAAGCGGGGGCCGAGATAAAATGGGGGTCCCAAAACGTGTTTTCCCCATGTTAATTTCCATAGGGGGGTCGACCTCACTTTTAGCCCGAACGGCTGAATGGATTTCCACCAAACTTGGCAAAATTGTAGGGACTGGTAGCCCGATGTGCCTTTGCTATGTCTCAAGAAATGTGCTCCAGTGATTTTTGAGTAATTTAGGTTAAAAAAATATATATATCTATGGCCGCGCCCCGGTACGCACACCGGGGCGCGCTCCAGGCGCGCCACGCGAGGTGAGCACGGAAAGCTGATTGGCTCTCGGGTGTCTGTAAACATTCGAAACAGTCCGGAGCAGCCGCCATCTTGTGTCTCGGTAGGATCGAGACACAAGAGGTGGCAAAAACAAAGGGGGAAATGACCATAAGGGGGCAGAGTAGACCCCCCTGACCCCCTAGGTTTGATGTGGGGGCTCTAAAAGGGCCCCGTGGGGCAAAAAAATATATTTTTTTTCTGATTTGCGCGGGGGGGCGCCCCGTACGCGCACCGCGGAGCGTACCGGGAAGCGTTCCATGGGAAAAAAGAATGATAGAGTTTTAAAAAAATGTAGCCTTTTTTTATAATTTGGAGGTAGTTCTAAAAAGAACTGTTTTATTTCTTCTTTTTGTTGTTTTATATTTTTTTATGTTTTTTGAACATTTTGTACTATTTTTGGCTTTTATGAACTATTTTGTATTTTTTTTGTTATTTTTATGGGGAGAAACAAAAAACAGGGAATTGAAAATGGCTCAACTGGAGTAAAAAAAAAGAAGGAAAAAATTAGGGTTTTTTGGGGCAATTGTGCTTGTCACCAGCAAGGAGGATGAGCTTTAGGCTCTGCTCACCATAGGAGATGGTCTTACCACAAAAAATACATGTGACCCTAAATTCTCCAAACCGTGGTTGTATGCAAGGGATTGTCTCCCTTGTCTCTGGTCCCAATGGAGTGGGTTGTTTTCGTTTGGAGGTGCTGGGTGTACATGGGGGGGGTTGCTGGCCAGTTCTCTCATCTCTGCGGCAGCATAGTTGTTCGGATTCTTGCGCTGCATGAGCCTAATCATGGTATTATTCCCAAATGAATATTTTTTATTTGGGTTACCCCTTGAAAGTTCCATGTCACAGATAAGGAAAGTCACCTTTGCCGCATTCACTTTCTTTTTTCCCTCAGGGATGGAAAAAAACTCCCATACAATGTGTGGCTTGGGTTGGTATGGGGTATTGTGTTCTTCCAGCCACCTCCTCCTCCTCCCCTCCTCCTCTTTCTCCTCCTCCTCTTCTTCTTGGCCACCAATGTGATGTTGTGGTGGTCCTCTTGGTGGTGGTGCAGATGCTCCAGCTGATGCTGCTACTGTAGCCATTTCAAAGTACAAAATATACCTCAAAGATTTCAAAACAGGTCTTCCTCAGTCAAAGGACAAAGTCAGAATAAGGAAAATAGGTGGGGGCATTTATCATTTGGAAAAAAAAATGTCCTGAACCAATGAGAAGTGTTATTTTCAGGTCACAAGACTAGGGGTTTCATCATTATGAAACCAAAACTGTTCTGCACCAATTAAAAGTGTTATTTTCAGGTCACATGACCCGACGCGCTTACGCGACGCGCCCCCGGGGGCGCGCCCTGGGGCGCGTCACGTAAGCGCGTTAGATGCTTACGTTGCGCCATCGTATGCGCTCGAGTGCTTCCGGGTGCGTTTACGCCATGCGTATCACGTGGACGCGGCTACGCGGTACGTCACAATGATGTTTTCGATCACGGCATTGGCGCTAACGGGACGCTCCCCGGTGCGCGACCCGGGACGCTTCAAAAGACTACGCTTTCCAGGGCGCTCACCAGGGCGCGCCCTGGGAGCGCTCCAGGGCAAAAACAAATAAAGAAATAAAATAAAAATATACATTAAAAAAATTGTTTTAAATACAAATATAATATAGGATTCATTCCTTTTCAAAAATATTACATTTCATAGCTATAGACATTTGCTATTAACAAAACTTTGAAATTCACTAAAAAAAACATAGGTTTGGGGCCTTATATATAGTTAGGAATTAGCAGTTAAAAAACCTATGAAATTCACTGAAAAAGCCATAGGTTTCACACCAGTTATAGTTAGGAATTAGCATTTAAAAAACCTATTAAATTCACTGAAAAAACCATAGGTTTCACACCAGTTATAGTTAGCTGGAAAGTTTACTGACATAAAACCATTGAAATTCCCACGTTATAGTTAGTTGGACTCACTATAACTTGCGCGCCTGCAATGCACTGCTGATGACGTCACATATTACATCACTCATGACATGGTCAGTGACATCACTCATGACATCACTGATGACACCATCCTTGTGACAGAGTGACAGACCTCCTTTCAGTGTAATGTAACCCTTGAAACACATATTCAAAAACAGAAACTAACATTTTCAAAAAAATGGCGATACCATACCAGTTACAACAACCAATTCAGTAATACCACCATCTATATACACATCCACTCATTCAGCAACAGTTCTATATAGTTACTCATACATATACTCACTCATCATATGTAGTGATACACATATACATCCTGTTACACACCGACAGTCTTCCAAAAGTTACTCACACATGCAAATAAACTATTGAACATCCATTTATTAGCATATACAACTATACACACACTACCACCTTACTCCTAAGGAAACTTACACATACTTACTCTCTTAAACAATCATTTATAGAAACACATACTTATTTAAACAGGCACTCTTACAATCTCTCACTCTCACATATACTCACTTATATACATCAATACTCACATATACTAGATTAAAACATATGTCGTTACTGATAAAGACACTAGTGAGACAGTCATTCACTCACTAACACACACATATACACACTGATCCACCCATACAGTCCTGCACATATGTTGTGTTCAAAACATATACAAACAGAGAGTCAGTCATTGATGCATCTATGTGCTAAGTCATACCCCCACCAAACCATACAGACACTCATACTGATACTAAAAACAACATCTAATAACCCATATACACACACATGTAGCTACTCACCAACCCATGCAGCCACTTATACACAAAGTGAAACACTAGTACACATATTTAAATATTTAAACATTTCTCACTAATATATGTATTCACTAAGATCCACTTAATAAGCCAGTTAACCAATCAATTTTTTTTTAAAAAACATCCATTTAGACACTTATTTAAACATTTATTCTTCCATTGACTTTTACATATACATATATAAAACATATTTGTGATGTCATCAGTGATGTCACTGACCATGTCATGAATGATGTAATATCTGACATCATCAGCAGTGGATTGCGGGTGCGCGATATATAGTTAGTGCAACTAACTATATATGGAATTTCAATGGTTTTGGGTGAGTAAAATAAGGTTTTGTAAATGCGAATTCCTAACAATATATGGTCTGTAACCTATGGTTTTTTCAGTGAATTTTCAAGGTTTTGTAAATGCTAATTCCTAACTATATATGGTCTATAACCTATGGTTTTTTCAGTGAATTTTCAAGGTTTTGTAAATGCTAATTCCTAACTCTATATGGTCTATAGCCTATGGTTTTTTCAGTGAATATATATATATATACATACATATATAAACATATATCATCTGTATATCTATATAAATACAAACATAAATGCATGCATACATATACTTATATGCATACAGATGCATGTTATTTACATGAAAGTTGAAAAAACACTAATAAAAGCAAAGCTAAAAAGCCACCTCATTACAAACAGAATGGCTTTAACTTAAACAAGGGCGAGATCTATTGCATTTTCAATGCTTGTTTACTTTGGTTCCATCAAGAAGGCATTCAGATGTGTCACACATTTGCCATAAATTCTGAATGTTAGCACTCTAGTTGCACATTAGATCACTGTAGTAAAGCTACTGCTCACCAGGGACGTCTGCTGCTGGTATTCAAAGTGCATGTTTCAGTCTGCATGTCAGAATTTTTTTAATGAAATAGAAGAGGATTTGAGAAGTCACTCAAAATGATCCCTAATTTTTCTTTCTGAAGCACTAATCATACTTTCTATGGCAAAATTAACCCCCTCATGTTGTTCCTTTTTAAATTGAGTGTTTTCAGACTTACCACTTCATTCCAATCAAGATGGCTTCTGGTGTGCCATACTTTTGTCATAAGTAAGACTGTTAGCGATCTAGTTGTTCTTTAGAACACTCTGGGACATTCTGTCATTGGGCTATACTTGGGGTACATCTGGGTGATATTTGGGCTACATTTAGGCTCTTTTGTCTCTGGTGGCCATCTTGGGAGACTGTATGTCAGAATTTTTTAATGAAATTGAAGAGGATTTGAAAAGTCACTCCAAATGTGCCCTAATTTTTCTTTCTGCAGCACTAATAATACCTTCTATTGCATAATATACCCCCTCATTTTGTTCCTTTTTAAATTAAATGTTTTAAGAGTTACCACTTTATTCCCATCACGATGGCTCCAGGTGTGCTATACCTTTGTAATAAGTATTGTATTGTATTGTGTATTGTGATATACTTGTAGAGCGCGGCCTGTCACCACCAAGGGCATCCTGGCGCTTTGAACCCTGGTCCAACAACAATTTCCGCAACTAGCCTATTCTCGGGAAAAGGTGGGTTTTCAACGCCTTCCTAAAGGCTGGAAAGGCCTCAAGGCTCCTTAGGGATAGTGGCAGAGAGTTCCAGAGTTTGGCCGCCGCTACTCTGAACGATCGGCCACCCATCCTCACTCTCTGGAAACGTGGGACTACTAGCAGCTTAGATGACGAGGAGCGTAAGGCTCGAGCTGGGAGATACCAAGCAAACATTCTCCGCAGCGGGATAGGTCCAAAGCCATGAATAGCTCTGAACACTATACATGCGGCTTTGTAGCGGACACGAAGGTGAATCGGCAGCCAATGAAGTTCCTGTAGTGCTGCTGTTGCCGAACTGTAGTATGGGCGGGACAGAGCAAGTTTGGCCGCCAGATTTTGTACCCTTTGGAGCTTGCCCAGTAATGTTACAGGGGCATCCAATAGTAGTGCGTTGCAATAGTCAAGTCGACTTAAAATAGTGCTCCGCACTACTTCGGCTCTGGCTTGCTCAGGAAGAAGAGGTAGAACCTTGCGCAACATCCGGATGAGCATCATGCACGTAGACGTGGTCTTATTTACGTGCAGATCCAGCTGTAAATTAGGCCCAAAAGTGACCCCCAGATTGCGCGCCGAGTGTGTAGCAGACACCGTCTCAGAAAAGGACAGAGGCCAGAAGTCATCTGGAAGGTCCCTGGGGATTCGGTCACCGGAACAGTGCAGAACCTCGGTTTTAGTACCGTTGAACTGTAACGAGTTCAAACGGAGCCAATCAGCTGTGGCCTGCATACATCGGTGAAAGGTCTCCAATGGGACCGCGTCCTGTCCCTCCAGTGAAAAGACCAGCTGGGTATCATCTGCATAGTTAAATGCAGAGATCCCAAAGGATTTAATAAGCTGGACTAGTGGGCGGAGGTAGATATTAAAGAGAATAGGGCTGATGGCTGAGCCCTGCGGTACTCCTTGTCCTACTCTCCGCTCCTCTGAACTGAAGGGAGGGAGCGACACACGTTGTTGACGGTTATCCAGGTAGGAAATTAACCAGTCCCTGGCCTTGTCTTTAACTCCACACTCTTCCAGCCTCGCTATCAAGGTTGGATGACTGACCGTGTCGAACGCGGCCGACATGTCGAGCAGCACTAAAAAAGCTGCCCGACCACTGTCGACTCGCGCCGCAGATTGTCCAACACGGTCACTAACGCGGTCTCCGTCCCATGAGCAGGGCGGAAGCCGAATTGCGTCTCATCCAACCAGGTGTTTCCTTCCAAGAAGCCGGATAGAGTGCGGGTAGCCAACTTTTCCATGATTTTAACTGGAAAAGGCAACAGAGAAATTGGCCGGTAATTGGAGAGACAGGCAGGGTCCAGCGTAGGTTTTTTTAAAAGCGGAGATACCACTGCCTTCTTCCAACAGCCCGGTACAATCCCTGTTTCAAATGACTGGCAACAGATGGAATGTAAAGGCTGGAAAAGTTCCTCCTGAAACAGCCTCCAGAGTTTTGGCGGGAGAGGGTCAAGAGGGGAGCCAGATGAGATCGTAAGGGCTAGGCTGCTAAACTCCTCCAAGGAAGGCAGGGGAAAGCTACTCAGTTGAGGTCGACTGGCCTCAATCGCCGGAGCTCCCAAACTGAGAGCCTGGTCCAGGGAGGGCAGGGAAAGACTACTCAGCTGGGGTCGACTGGCCTCAAGCGCCGGAGCTCCCAGACTGAAGATCTGGTCCGCAGGAAGCAAAGAGGGGCTACTCAGCTGGGGTCGACTGGCTTTAGTCACCGGAGCTCCCAGACTGAGAGCCCGGACCAAAGGGGGCGAGGGAAAGCTACTCAGCTGGGGTCGACTGGCCTCAATCGCCGGAGCTCCCAAACTGAGAGCCTGGTCCAGGGAGGGCAGGGAAAGACTACTCAGCTGGGGTCGACTGGCCTCAAGCGCCGGAGCTCCCAGACTGAAGATCTGGTCCGCAGGAAGCAAAGAGGGGCTACTCAGCTGGGGTCGACTGGCTTTAGTCACCGGAGCTCCCAGACTGAGAGCCCGGACCAAAGGGGGCGAGGGAAAGCTACTCAGCTGGGGTCGACTGGCCTCAATCGCCGGAGCTCCCAGACTGAGGGCCCGGACCAAGGGAGGCGGGGGAGAGCTACTCAGCTGGGGTCGACTGACCTCACTTGCCGGAGCTCCCAGACTGAGGGCTTGGTCCGAGAAGGGCAAGGAGTAGCTACTCAGCTGGGGTCGACTGGCCTCCCTCGCCGGAGCTCCCAAACTGAGGACCTGAACCACGGGGAGTGGGGAAAGGCTACTCAACTGGGGTCGACTGGCTTCAATTGCCAGAGCTCCCAAGTTGTGAGCCTGATCCTCTGGTCGGGGTCGACTGGTAGGTGAGGCTGGAGCTTCTAGACAGGGGTGAGAGATCCCCTGCAAGGGTCGACTGGCCATCACCTCCGGAGCTCCCAAACCAGTAGGAGAATTGACTGGGTCCTGCAGACCCTCCAGGATTCTGCGGATTTTCTCCTCAAAGGCCTCGGCAATAGAATCACAGAGATCTTGCGATGAGGGGACAGAACGGGCCACACACGTGGGATGGGCAAGGTCTCTGACAATTTTGAACAGGGCCTGTGCCTTGTTAGGGGCATGACTCAGGGTGGATTCAATATAAGACGCTTTAGCCAACTTGATCTGAGCCTTATAGTTGTGAATGGCAATAGATATTGTTTCCTCCACGCCCTTTCTGCACGTTTGCAGTCGAGTTTGAGCTGACGAAGCTCGCTCGTGTACCAAGGGCTGGCTCGGTTCACCCTACCCCGTGACTTCCGAAGGGGTGCCAGCTTATCCAAGGAACTCGAGATTGATTGACAGAAGCGAGCATAGCTCTCCTCGGCTGTATTGCCAAGCTTAAAGTCCTTGTCTAGGATGTTCGGCAGAGGGGAGGTTTTAAGAATCCGGGACCAAGATCTCTCTAATTTAGCTTGGGGTAGTCCAGCCTCCCGTGAGGTATGGTCCTCCAGCCAGAGAGAGAACAAGATCAAGAAGTGGTCTGTCCAGTACTGGCACTTAATATCCTCTATCGAGACCCATAATGGATCCGCGAATATTAAGTCCAGGATGTGACCCTTACGATGTGTGGTGGCGTTCACCAACTGTTCCATCTTAATATCCCTGCAGGCTTGGCTAAGGGAGAAAAATACATTATCTCTTGAGCCACCAGCCCACAGATTAAAGTCACCGAGAATCAGTAACTTGGAGTGGGAGCTAGAGAGTTCGTATATCAAGTCAATGAGGAGTGCTATTGTAGGTGCTGGTCCTGGGGGGCGGTAGCAGAGAACACCTGAGCACAATTTCAGCTCCTGCTGTTTAACTGTAAAGCCCATCAGTTCGAAGCCTGATACCTCACGAATCTTTAGCTGGGAGAGAGTAAGCGAATCTTTGTGGATAAATCCGATTCCTCCTCCTCGATTAAGCGGGCGAGGGGTATGACTGATTTTATAGCCTGAAGGACAGGCTAGGCCCAGCTCCACCTCACAGTCCTCCCGAGTCCATGTTTCCGTGAGGAAGAGGACATCGAGATTTTCAGACTCAATAAGGAAGGCAATTTCCATGTGGTGCTTACAGAGAGATCTAACATTAAGCAGTCCACAGGAGATTCGCTTGGTAGTTAATGGGCTAGCCCCATTCCGACTGGGTCTGAGCCTAAGTAGGTCAGGCCGGGAGTAGGTGATGCGGTGGGAGTCAGAGGGGCCAGAGGTAGCGGCCCTAAGCGCGTCCGTTGCGCGAACGGGCGCAAACGGGCTTACCTCTGGCGCACCTCCGGCGCGCCTACGACGCGCCCGCTGCGCGCGAGCGCTGCGCGTCGAGCCATCCATCTTTAAGTACTATTACGCTGAGCGGAGGACCGCCTACTAGCCTCTTGCCTTACGCAAGATGGCCGCGGAGTGCCTCGCCTCACAGCCCAACCCAAGATGACGGACCCAGCTAAACTGTCTGGCCTCGCCGAGTGCGAGGAGATGGAAACTTAAATGCAGGTGAGCCTCCCAAACTTCCCCGGCCTGCGGACGCCGACAAAATGAAATTACTCGGGGAATACTAACCAGAAGCGCTAATAAGAGAGAGTTTTTAAAGCGCTAGCAAGATGAGCGTTAAAGCGCTAATAAGTAGCTTTAAGCGCCGCGAGATAAAAACACAGCAAAACACATTTAAAATTAGGAGTAAAAGGCGCGGCAGCTAATGCGCTGAAAGCAAGGTTCTAACTGACCTTACCTCCAGAATCCTTATGTAGCACCTCAGAGTGCGGAGGACCGCCTACTAGCCTCTTGCCTTACGCAAGATGGCCGCGGAGTGCCTCGCCTCACAGCCCAACCCAAGATGACGGACCCAGCTAAACTGTCTGGCCTCGCCGAGTGCGAGGAGATGGAAACTTAAATGCAGGTGAGCCTCCCAAACTTCCCCGGCCTGCGGACGCCGACAAAATGAAATTACTCGGGGAATACTAACCAGAAGCGCTAATAAGAGAGAGTTTTTAAAGCGCTAGCAAGATGAGCGTTAAAGCGCTAATAAGTAGCTTTAAGCGCCGCGAGATAAAAACACAGCAAAACACATTTAAAATTAGGAGTAAAAGGCGCGGCAGCTAATGCGCTGAAAGCAAGGTTCTAACTGACCTTACCTCCAGAATCCTTATGTAGCACCTCAGAGTGCGGAGGACCGCCTACTAGCCTCTTGCCTTACGCAAGATGGCCGCGGAGTGCCTCGCCTCACAGCCCAACCCAAGATGACGGACCCAGCTAAACTGTCTGGCCTCGCCGAGTGCGAGGAGATGGAAACTTAAATGCAGGTGAGCCTCCCAAACTTCCCCGGCCTGCGGACGCCGACAAAATGAAATTACTCGGGGAATACTAACCAGAAGCGCTAATAAGAGAGAGTTTTTAAAGCGCTAGCAAGATGAGCGTTAAAGCGCTAATAAGTAGCTTTAAGCGCCGCGAGATAAAAACACAGCAAAACACATTTAAAATTAGGAGTAAAAGGCGCGGCAGCTAATGCGCTGAAAGCAATAAGTAGGACTGTTAGCGCTCTAGTTGTTCTTTAGAACACTCTGGGACATTCTGTCATTGGGCTATACTTGGGCTACATCTGGGTGATATTTGGGCTACATTTGGGCTCTTTTGTCTCTGGTGGCCATTTTGGGAGACTGCATGTCAGAATGTTTTAATGAAATAGAAAAGGATTTGAGAAGTCACTCAAAATGTGCCCTAATTTTTCATTCTGCAGCACTAATCATACTTTCTATGGCAAAATATACCTCCTCATGTTGTTTCTTTTTAAATTAAATGTTTTAAGAGTTACCACTTTATTCCAATCAAGATGGCTTCAGGTGTGCCATACCTTTGTAATAAGTAGGACTGTTAGCGCTCTAGTTGTTCTTTAGAATACTCTGGGACATTCTGTCATTGGGCTATACTTGGGCTACATCTGGGTGATATTTGGGCTACATTTGGGCTCTTTTGTCTTTGGTGGCCATTTTGGGAGACTGCATGTCAGAATGTTTTAATGAAATAGAAAAGGATTTGAGAAGTCACTCAAAATGTGCCCTAATTTTTCATTCTGCAGCACTAATCATACTTTCTATGGCAAAATATACCCCCTCATGTTGTTTCTTTTTAAATTAAATGTTTTAAGAGTTACCACTTTATTCCAATCAAGATGGCTTCAGGTGTGCCATACCTTTGTAATAAGTAGGCCTGTTAGCGCTCTAGTTGTCCTTTAGAACACTCTGGGAGGCTGCAGTAGAACACAAAGGAATCAACTGACAGTCTCTGTCCTTGTTGGATGTACATGTTTTACTGAGAATGTCAGACTTCATTTTCACATGACTGAGAAAGATAATGTGAATTTACAGAAAATATGCTTTCAGTTTAGCTTATAGATCCCCTTCCAAACCACTGTGGGAAAATCATGAGATATTAGTTTTCTTTCAAACAATATTCATGATATCACAGCAGAAGGTTTTTTCACATGGTAAAATCACCTTAGAACCCACCACAATTCCTAAAACGAGTATGGTACCATCAACAAATGATTTATAATGTAACTAAAGTCCTAAAACCCTCTATTAACTACAATGCTTTTTAATGAGGTGCTATCTTGTAAATTGGTCCCAAGATGGCTGCCAACACTTCTTGGATGAAGTGCTGACAGCCAATCAGATCAGATGTGTGGTTAGGCTCCGCCCAGATATATATCTTTTTTTGAACCTAAATTACTCAAAATCCACTGGAGCACATATATTGAGACCTAGCAAAGGCACATCGGGCTAACAGTCCCTACAATTTTGCCAAGTTTCGTGCAAATCCATTCAGCCGTTCGAGCTAAAAGTGAGGCCAACCGCCCTATGGAAATTACCATGGGAAAAATGCGTTTTGGGACCCCCCTTTTTTCTCGGCCCCCCCTTGATGAAACCCCCCCAAATTGTCAGGTGCTGCTCAGAAACAAAATGTTCCATTTTCCTGAAAATTTCAGCCAATTCCATCCACAAACGCCAAAGTTATTAGACATAGAATTTTCAAAAATCCCATAGAGAAAAAATCCTAACTATATATACCTACTGGCGACCGCCAGTAAGTAATATATATATATATATATGTATATATATATATATATATATATATATATATATATATATATATATATATATATATATATATATATATTCCAGAAGCTTGGCGAATTTCATGCCTGCACCTCCTTTCCGTGGCGGGCCTCGACGGGGTTTCGCCTCGCCCCGTTAAAATCCAGACACATTACCGTCATACATCCTTGACAGACAGTAAGAATTGGCTTGGTAGTTTGGTTTGCCCTGTTCCCATGATGCACTGGGCCAGGGACAGACTGATTTGCATATAGCCAGGTTCTGAGCTGGGATGGTGCAGTGAGATAAATAACGGTGATGGATCAAGCCCTGATCTTTGGACTGGGTAAGAGTGGTCTGCTTAATTCAGACACTCTGTTCATCACCACCCCCTTTTCTGAATCGTTTTTGGCCAATATAGGTGTGGCAGGGTATACTCAGACATGAGTCCCTTTCTCACTGCACCATCAGGATTCAAGCAAGCCGGGCCGAAGAAGGCTGAAATGCCAGAAACCGGTCCCCGGTAGCTTGTCTCCTTTCTGGTGAAGAATTGGCTTGGTAGTTTATTCTGCCCTGTTCCCATGATGCACTGGGCCAGGGACAGACTGATTTGCATATAGCCAGGTTCTGAGCTGGGATGGTGCAGTGAGATAAATAACGGTGATGGATCAAGCCCTGATCTTTGGACTGGGTAAGAGTGGTCTGCCTTTTTCTGAATTGTTGGACTGGGTAAGAGTGGTCTGCCCTTTTCTGAATCGTAATTTAGCTAATGTGGCATTAAGTGAAAAGGAGAAACAAATTCTGACGTTGGGCTTGTCTTACTTCCCCAAAAAGACCTTTAACTATTCATTAACAAGGACGGAAATATTTAAGGGGATACACAAATTGAAATTTAAGAAATTCCACACGCTAAAGCAAACAACAAATCAGGAAATACAAAGTAGTGTGGTAATAGAAGACTCACAAATCTCACCTCCTTTTAACCTGACAGCCTCAGACTTGCCAATATTAAGAGATCTAGAGATATTGGCAATAGAAAATTCAGTTGTAACAGTGCCACACTCCATGCCAAAAATATCGGCTGCACAAACTGCTACCACAGAGGAACATGAGCCATTGACAAAGGCTGGATTCAAATCAAAATCTACATTTACCCCGATTATGATCTGAGACTCAATAGACATTTTTCATGAGCAAGTCAATATTGGTATAAAACAGCTAAATTATAAAACAATATCGGAGAAAAAATGTCAATACAACAGACAAGACGTTCTATACCACCAACTAATGGAAAAACTAAAGAAAGACCCACAGCTAATAATAAGAAACGCAGACAAAGGAGGCAATTTGTTTATCTTGGGGAAAAAAGAGTATGTGGAAGAGGCAAACAGGCAATTTTCAGATCGCAAATGTAATTGCAAGACTGACACATTATTCCTAAAAGCGACATATAATATGTTTTACAGCAAACTTTTAGCATGGAAGATTGCCGGATTACTGACAATGAATGAATATACATTTGTTTTAAATGAAACTCCAAACACTCCAGTAATTTATTTAATCCCTAAACTACATAAGAACCCCACCAAACCCCCTGGGCAGCCCATTATATCGGCACGTAATCGTCTAACAGAAAACCCCTCACAGTACCTAGACTATTATTTGCAGGAGCATGTCCAGCAATTGCAATCCTATATAAAAGACACCAGCGATTTTTTATCAAAAATTCAGGATTAGGAGTGGCAAGTGGACTTTCTTTTAATAACAATGGACATTACTGCACTCTATACAAGCATCAACCATAGTGATGGCATAAGAGCAGTTCAACATTACTTAAGGAAAAGACCAGCAATGCTTGAACAACTGTAATAACCGACTTTTCCGACCCTGTTTAGAAGGAGGATGATGGATGGTGACTCCAGCCTATTATCCCCTATGGCATGGGGATTAGGATTATAAGTAGGACCTATCCATAAGGCACTGTAGTGCATTTTCGTACCCTTTTCTTTAGATCAGGGCTTATAAGCTAAAGCTAGGGGATAGATATATAAGTATTAGGGATGATCCGTCCTTTTGTAAGAGTATTAGTGCATTTTCTATGGAGTCACACATATTTTGGGCCTTGCAGGCCTTAAACGGGACAGACTCCATCTTGCCCTCTGCCCAGTAGCTGGAGAGGCTTTCTAGGTTAAATGTAATGTTTTAGTTTCAAGGTGTTGTTCGCTTGGAGAGAACCGGTTCAGGCTGGCCCTTATCGAAAGACTGTATTTTTCTCCACTCCGAAGACACAACTTCAGGCCGGCCGGCTGGGAACGTGTCCTTGGTACGGGGAGGTACAAGAATTTGGTGGGCGGCAGGTTACTGGCCGTAACTTTCCATGAAGGGACAGCTTTGATATTAGTGAAAGTGTTAGGCACTGAGTCAGTCAGTCCGTAGGCGGCAGCTAGCCGTTAGCATCTCTATCATTAATTATTTCTGCGGCAGACAATCGCCATTTTGAAGTCTGAGAAAAACCGAGACTCTCTGAGAGCTAGCGAGAGAGAGAGACGGTAGTTAATAACGAACCAGTTTCCAGTGCCTTGGAGGGAAGCAGAGGAGGTTGAGCCTAGCGGTGCAGACGTGTACTTGTGACGGCTGAGGTGGACCCCCCGAGACGAGCCAAGACACAGAGAGAGACGAGACGAGAACCTAGATGACTGCCGAGTCCAAACTTCATATTAACCAGGTGATCTCTGCCCCTTCCCTTGCGAAGCGCGCACCTTAACCTCTATCTTTTCTTTGCAGCCTATATATGTATAGATACAGAAATATATATATCATGTAGTATTGTGTTTATTCTTTATATTGTAATAAATGCTCCCATTTATTGGTGACCCGACATGTGCCTTGTATTCTTGTTTAATCGTTGTGGTCTGATACTTCTAGTCGGATGTTGTTTACATGAACGGATGTGGATCCCGGTTAGGTAAGGAATGACTGAACAAGTAGGGAGGCAGAAAACAGTTGATGTCAAGAGCAGAAGGCACACTTAATTTGAACACTACACTGATTTCCATTGTCGTAGTTTTACCCTGAATAGATAATTGCAGATTTCATCCCTGAGGATTCATAGGAAAGTGATCGTCGTTGGTATACGGCGTTAATGAGAGCACCTACGAGTAGGTGTGTAAGTCTGCCGGATTGTAGACTGTGTATAAATGAGAGCACCGGGGGGATACGGTGCCGAGACCTGCCAGATTGTAGGTCGTGTGTAAATGAGAGCACCCAAGATTGAGGGGTGTGTAGATCTGCCGGATTGCAGATCGGGTATAAAAGAGAGCACTGGGACTGCAGGCCCACGTGTGTAGACGCGCCGGATTGCGTGTCAAGTGGATAAATGGTACATTATCAGATCTGCCCTAGGGTAGACTAGTCTGGGCTTATGTGGCCGCGAGACTAATAGGTGTGAATAGGATGTTATAAAAACCAATGCTTGTTTATTGCTATTTTTCCCATCCTTAGGTACGAGATGTCATACATATGTCTATATTCATTGTAAATACGTTCTAGGGAGGGAGTTGTTTACGTTCCGGCTGGAGTAGAGGGGCTCCTAGGAGCGGATCCCATCTGGTCCAAAAATCTGGTCGGTACATCTGGCGTCACGAACTGTTTACGAAGCCTGTGTGCGCTGTATTGTTTTTATCTTGTTGGTTTGCGCTCGGCTCGTACGTATTTTCTTTGTTGATATTTGTATATATATTTTTTTTTGTGTTACAATGTTTTCGAAAAAGAAATCAAAATCGTTGTGGTCTGATACTTCTAGTCGGATGTTGTTTACATGAACGGATGTGGATCCCGGTTAGGTAAGGAATGACTGAACAAGTAGGGAGGCAGAAAACAGTTGATGTCAAGAGCAGAAGGCACACTTAATTTGAACACTACACTGATTTCCATTGTCGTAGTTTTACCCTGAATAGATAATTGCAGATTTCATCCCTGAGGATTCATAGGAAAGTGATCGTCGTTGGTATACGGCGTTAATGAGAGCACCTACGAGTAGGTGTGTAAGTCTGCCGGATTGTAGACTGTGTATAAATGAGAGCACCGGGGGGATACGGTGCCGAGACCTGCCAGATTGTAGGTCGTGTGTAAATGAGAGCACCCAAGATTGAGGGGTGTGTAGATCTACCGGATTGCAGATCGGGTATAAAGGAGAGCACTGGGACTGCAGGCCCACGTGTGTAGACGCACCGGATTGCGTGTCAAGTGGATAAATGGTACATTATCAGATCTGCCCTAGGGTAGACTAGTCTGGGCTTATGTGGCCGCGAGACTAATAGGTGTGAATAGGATGTTATAAAAACCAATGCTTGTTTATTGCTATTTTTCCCATCCTTAGGTACGAGATGTCATACATATGTCTATATTCATTGTAAATACGTTCTAGGGAGGGAGTTGTTTACGTTCCGGCTGGAGTAGAGGGGCTCCTAGGAGCGGATCCCATCTGGTCCAAAAATCTGGTCGGTACATCTGGCGTCACGAACTGTTTACGAAGCCTGTGTGCGCTGTATTGTTTTTATCTTGTTGGTTTGCGCTCGGCTCGTACGTATTTTCTTTGTTGATATTTGTATATATATATTTTTTTTGTGTTACAATGTTTTCGAAAAAGAAATCAAAATCTATTTTTAAGTTGCCTGCTGATATTCCCGGCTGGGAGTCAACGCCGTATGAGGCTTTAGCCCGTGAGTGGGCCGATTCTACTGGTTTGAGTGAGAATTGGATTTCTTGTTTGGAGCAGGCGGAGCCCGCTGATGTGGTTTCTTGCTTGCAAAAAGCGCCAGTAGTGAAGGGTGATGAGCTTCCTATTTTAGGACGCAGAGGTTGGATTGTGTTGACTGCGTACAGAATGCTGCATGAGAAGCTTACTAAATTGCAGAAGCGGTTTGTTGATATGGAAGAAAAGTTTGTTGAAGTGCAAAATGCGCATACTCTCTTGCGATGTCAAAATAAATTGCTTGCCGATAAACTTGAAACTTATCAAACTATAGCCGAAAGGGCTGCAGTACGCATTGCGAAATATAAATACAGACACCGTCGTGGTCGTGTGTCTACGCGGAAAGTGCGTCTGGTCGTGGCGAAAGCCGGACTGGATTGGAACCCCGACGAGTGGGATGGTAATATCTGGGATTCGAATGATTCTAGCTCCTCGGCTGAGGAGGGTGACAAGCGTGAATCTTCTCGCTCCGGACGTGATTGTAAATCTACTTCTTGTGACAAAGATGATATTTCTGGCGATAGTTGTCGCTCTACCCGTTTTGATGACGTATCACGCCCTGATTGTTCTTCTAAATCTAAGGACCGGGCTTCCTCGGATGCTCTTCCGGAGGTTTCTGCTCACCCTGTGTTTCGACGCAAATTACAACAGACTCCTGGTATGCCGAATGGTATTCAAATGGATAGTATTGAAGATTTTACTCAACAGGAGGTTAGTGACATTTTACAACGCTTTTGACAGCGACCCGGTGAATCTTTGCTTACGTGGATGGTGCGCCTTTATGAACTAGGTGCTGCCGGTATTATGCTTGATGCTGGTGATTGTTTACGTTTTTGCTCTCTGAGTTCCGATTCTACTGTACAAGATCCTTTTCGGAATTATAATGGTGCTGGCCAGATTACTTTGCTCCAGCTTGCGAATGATGGCTGTAACCATAAATACCCTACTGAGTCTGATTGGCCTGTCAATGACAAGCCATGGTATACTTTACGCGATGCGTCGCAACGTTTGAAAGAGGAAGTGATGAAAACTGCGATTTTTCTCAGTACTTCTGACAGATTGTTGGATGGTCTTTTGACATCTTCTGTGCGTAATCGCATTATCCGTTCTTCGCCTGTTGCTTATAAGCAGGTTATGATGACTTTGTTGATTAATCAAACTGGCAATCCTTTGTCTATGGTGCTGGAATCTGTTCGTCAGCTTGGTGAGTTGGGTGAATGGTTTAAACCTGAAAGGCAATCTCGACCCGAGGGTCGTACCGCTGGGGATTATAAATTCTCTAGGCGTGACATGTTTCTTGCACTTTTGGCTGATGGTGTGAAAAGGGAGGACATCGATGGTGAACCTAATAATCGCTTGTGGGAAATGTTTCGTAAGCGTGGTTTGGATCGTGAGGAGGGTGCCCGTCGGGTACGAAAGAATGATTGTGATCGTGGTTCTGATGACAGTGGCGATGAGAGACGTCGTGTGGATGCTGATCGCCGTGATGACCGGCGCTATGAACGTGATGCTTCTCCCCGCCGTGATAATACAAGGGTGAGAGAGGGGGAGAGAGACAGAGGGAGAGATGATCGTGTCTCTAGTAGGCGCAGAGATGACAGGAGTTATTCCCCTGATGTTAGACAACGGGATGATCGCCATAGGCTTTCTGACCGCAATTCACAATTCTTTGAACATGACAATAATCCATTTCGTAATAGAGATGGATATGAACAGGACGTTCTGATCCCGAAGAAAGTTGAAAGCATTTATCCTGATTTGTCTTGGTTGGCTGACCACAGTAAAAATGACTAGGAAATAGGTCAAGCTCCAGTACGTAGGTGGGCTCACAGAGACAATAGACCCTATGTAGATATCGAAATTTTTGGGAAACATCGTAATATCCAGAGGGCCCGAGCGTTGGTGGATACTGGGGCGGAGGCCACTTTAATTCATGGTAAATCTAAGAAATTTAAAGGACAATTTTTCACGATTACTGGTTTAGGTGGAAAAGAGACCCCCGCAGTACAAACTACACTTGATATGAGAATTGGCAGACTTCCCCGCAAAGAATATTCTGTACTAGTTGTGCCACTCCTAGAATACATAATTGGAATTGACATTTTAAAAGGAATGACTTTGCATTTAGATGATGGTTGTTATCAATTTGGAACGAAACATTACATTTCGTCCAGACCCGTACGGGTTGGTCGTTTGCGAATGCCCCTCATTAAAATTCCCCAGGCTACGAAAGTGGTTTCCCAAAAGCAATACCGTATTCCTGGTGGTCATGAGGAAATTACTGCCACTATTCAAGACTTGGTTGATGCTGGAGTTATGACTCCAATTACTTCTGCTTGGAATAATCCCGTTTGGCCCGTGCGCAAAAGTGATAATTCTTGGCGCATGACTGTTGATTATCGAGAATTGAACAAACACACTCCACATTTGGCTGTTGCAGTGCCAGACATGGTTACTTTGATTCAGAGAATTCAGAAGCATCCAGGTACATGGTATGCGTCCATTGATATTGCTAATGCTTTCTTTTCAATCCCGATTGCCCCCGAGTGTCAGGAACAATTCAGTGTTACCTGGAATGGACGTCAAATGACGTTCCGGAGTCTTCCTCAAGGTTATGTACATAGTCCTACGATCTGTCACCGGCTGGTGGCGGAGCATTTATCTGAAGTACCTGTTCATCCCCAAATTCAGGTGTGTCACTATATTGATGACATTTTGATTCAAGGTGAGACGCAAGACCAGGTTCAATCCCATCTAGACCAAATTCTCGACTGTTTACGTGCTAAAGGTTGGGAAATTAATGCCGAAAAATTACAGGGCCCTTCCCAGAATGTTAAATTTTTAGGAATTAATTGGCATGAAGGTCACAGAGAAGTGATCCCGCAAGTGAAGCGTAAAACTTTGGATTTTGCTGTTCCGAGGAACAGAAAGGAGGCTCAATGTTTCATTGGCCTATTTGGTTTTTGGCGTCAGCACATTCCCCATTTGAGTCAGATTTTGGCCCCATTGTATCGAGTCACCCGTAAAAAGAATGCGTTTGAATGGGGTGAACCACAACAGAATGCTTTTAATTTGGCGAAAGAGGCTATTCAGTATGCCTTGGATTTGTGGCCTGTGAGCGAGGGTGATGTTGATTTGAATGTTTCTGTGGATGGTCTGTATGCCAATTGGAGTTTATGGCAAAAGCAAGGCAGACAAAAAGTGCCGTTAGGTTTTTGGACTAAAAAGTTACCTGAGGCTGGTGAGCGTTATACACCCTTTGAGAAGCAGTTGCTTGCATGTTACTGGGCTCTGGTGGATACCGAGCAATTGACTCTGGGTCATACTGTGATTTTGAGACCTGAAATTCCTATCATGCAGTGGGTGTTGAGTTCGCCGAAATCCCATCGAATCGGACATGCTCAAGAGGCGAGTGTGATTAAGTGGAAATGGTACATCCAGGACAGAGCGCGTGTGGGACCAAAAGGTGTAGCTGTATTGCATGAACGAGTGGCGCAGGCACCCTCGAATGATACTGCAGATGAATGTTCTGTACCTGTGGTTCAGGAATCTCCTGTCAGATGGGGTAAGCCATTTGATGATTTGTCCGCGGAGGACAGAAAACATGTTTGGTTTACAGATGGTTCAGCGAAATTCATTGGTGAAAAACGGCACTGGAAATCGGTTTCTTATAACCCGATCACACAAAAGTTATTGAGTACAACTGGTGAAGGAAAGAGCAGTCAATATGCTGAGTTATATGCAGTTTATCAAGTTTTGAAACAAGAATTACCTGGCACATGTCATATTTTCACTGATTCCTGGTCCACTGCTAATGGACTGACGATATGGTTACCAACTTGGCATTCTCATAATTGGGAATTGCATTCAAAAGAATTGTGGGGAAAGGAGTTATGGCAAGAAATTTGGGAACTGCTCCCACAGAGTACTGTGACAATCTTTCATGTGGATGCTCATACCCCGATTGATTCCCTTGAAAAATTCTTTCATAACATTGCAGATGAAAAGTCTAAAATTTCTGAGGCAGTGGTGGACATGCAGGACTCTGATTTGGCAGAATTGGCGAAATGGGCCCACCAAAAAGCAGGACATTTTGGAGAGAGAGCCACTAGCAGGTGGGCTTCCGATCGAGGAATTCATATTCCCTTAAATTTGATTAAAGATGTCATTCTGGGAGGGGCGTGGCTAGCCGAGCAGCGTGATGGCCGCTCTTTGAGTGAGCTCCGCCGGCTACTCCGATTGATCCTTGCATAATCCTGTTCCTGGCGACTGCGGAACCCCACACCTCCCGGGTTCTGCTACCTACACCCTGGTGATCCTCCGACCCGAGTTGGGAGCGCGGAGACGGTTCCCCTTCGAAGCGGAGACGGACTACTCTTTTGCCGGCTGGCGGGCTGGACCTGACCCGCGCCGGAAGTGCTTCTCGCTGGATGCCGCGGGACACTGTGGGCCGCGGCTGTAGAGGCCCAAGCTGATTGAGCGGTAAATGCCGTGGGCGCCTCGCTGATAAACCCCCGCTGCTGCCGACGGAGAATTGCCCTGGCGGAAGGCTGCGGAGAGATAGCGGAGTCCGGCGCGGCTTGGAAGAATAGCTGCGCCGCGGTGCAGTGATCCTTCGGCAGCCGCAGGTGGCGCTGACCAGTGTCGGGCCCGGTGGAGATCGGAGAAGTGGGCCTGCGCCAGCTACATCAAGGCGACGACCGGAGAGGAGGTGAGAGGGCGCCAAGGAGGGACGGGGAGCCCTGTCGATCCTGCCGTTCTGCAGCAGCGCTGAGACCTCCCGCTGATCTTCAGCTTGGCGGGACACACAATTGCACGCACGGAGAGGCGCCTTGCAGCCCTGCATCCCCTGAGCCCCGGTGCAGCGCTTTTCTAGTGGTGTGAGCGGACCCCTCATTGCACTGCGGGAGCCCGCCACTTTGGATCCAGAAAAGGCCCTAGTTACCGCTGACACTTGCTGAGCTCACTGGGCACTTACAGAGGTCACTAACGCGGCTGGCCCTACTTGCCGCGAGTGTATAGTCACGCCTGGCGCGCACTGGCACCGCCTGGACAGTCATATTCATTCAGGTCACTTGCTAGCGGTGGCACAGGGAGGTGCTGCCCCATTGCGTGGCTGGTGGCTATTTCTAGACTGCTGAGATGGGGAAGAATGACGCCAAACAGCCTAAACTAACTTTTGACAGTAGAAAGCCACCGAAGAGCGCGACAATGGAGCTGGATGTTGGCGCATCGTCATCGCAGGGAGCTGCCCCGGACATAGATTTTGGGGCCCTCATCATGGAGGTGAGGACCAGCCTGAAGAGCATAGATGCAAAACTTGATACCATGACGGCGCAGCTCGAAACCGTGAAGGCTAAAGTGGACACCCACGAGAAGAGACTGGACTGTCTCGAAAATAGGCAAACTGAATGTTGCGAATTCCAGCAACAGGCTAAGCGGCACATCACGACGCTGGAGCGGGAACTCGACAATTTGCGCGCCAAGTCGGACGATTTGGAAGCGCGCTCCAGAAGATCCAACATCCGCATTACGGGCATTCCAGAGACTACAAACACGGGAAAGATGGAGTCGTTTGTGTCGAGCCTCCTGCATGAACTGTTCGACCCGGACTTGTCCCCGGTGTTCACGGTGGAGAGGGCACACAGGTCCCTGGGGAAGAAACCCCCGGTGGGAGCCCCACCGCGTCCGATCCTGGCTAAACTACTTAACTACCAAGATAGGGACGTCATTCTACGTTTGGCGAGAGAGAAGGGTAAGATCACGCATCAGGGTAATCACATCTCCTTCTACCCAGATTTCACCCCTCTGGTGCAAGCGGCTCGGAAGGAATTCTTACCAGCGAAGAAAGTTCTACTACAAGCCGGCGTGCCCTACTCTCTCCTATACCCGGCAAAGCTGAAGGTACACCACGAAAACACCTCTCACTTCTTCACTGACGCCAAATCAGCCCTCAAATTCGCTAAACGCATTTGCGCTGGGGCCAGGAGAAAATCGCCAAGACTCGAGGAAGCTTCGGAGCACCTGAGTGCTCACCCGGCAGGGCTGCGGATTTCCTATTTGTGTCACAGTTGAAAGCCGGATTGAACTCTCGCACAGGTTTGCTCCTCCCGAACTGACTAATTGGGGGTAAGTTACTGAGACGCCATTGTGCACCAGCTTGTGCTGCCGTCTCCGCGCTCCAACTGGGACACTGGTTGGCTGCGGACCTTGAGGGCTACGGGTTGGGGGCACTGCCAGAACCCAGGACCACTAAAGTTTGATAGTAGCCACCCCGCGTATACGGGGGTGTTAGCCGAGCGCACCACGCCTCATGGGGTGCCTTCCTTTGTTGTTGATGTTGGGGTATTTCCACGCATTGCGTACATGTTACTGGGATATGTCACGACCTGATTGGGGGGTTGCTGAGGGAAGGGGGTGGAGGGGGGGTTTTCATATGTTGCGAGTTTTTGTTCGTATTAGGTGCAATGTACTACTACACATACCTATATTTCTATGCGCTGGGTCAGCGGATATGATGTCTAGGCGCCAGGATAGCTTCCGGGGGCGGGGTTGCGGGATGGGGGTTCGGGGATGCCAAATGCTTTAATGGGAGTTATCAAACTCTGGACTTGGAACATTAGGGGCCTTGGGGACTTCAAAAAAGCCCGTTTGCTGCATGGCGTGTTGTCAAGACACAATGTGGATGTTTGCTTCCTACAAGAAACACATCTGAATGTCACCCCCTCAGCTAGATTGAAAAATTCAAGATGGGCGCACGTTTATTCTTCCATTTACTCGAATTATGCGAGGGGCGTAGCTATACTCATTCGCAGAGGGTTGGATTGGCGGGAGTACTCCCATGTGAGGGATGCGGAGGGAAGATACGTCCTGCTCCATGGGGCTTTACAGGGGCGACCCATTGTCCTAGCTGCAATCTATGGCCCGAATGTGGATGATCCTGACTTTTTTAGAAATGTTTGGGCGAAAATTGTGTTGCTGGATTGCCAGACGGTTGTGTTGGGGGGGGATTTCAATGTTGCGTTAAATGATGACACGGATCGCAGAGGTGTGAGCAGACCGCAGCACACTAGAGCGCGTCAAGCGATCTCTGACATCATGAGTGAGGGTCTACTTTCAGATGTGTGGCGAGTTCGGAATCCGGGTGCGAAAGTGGGAACCTGCTACACCTATCATAAGGCTGCTTGGTCGCGACTAGATTTCTGGTTGGTGTCTCCTGAGGTTGCGACGTGGGTGTCAACTGTTGATATTATGGCTAGATCACTATCAGACCATGCTCCATGTATGTTGGTATTGCATCCCCCGGACGCTGCACATAGGGCGTTCCAATGGCGCCTTCCCCCACACGCGCTCACGGACCCTGTGTTTGTAGAGGAGATAAGAGAGGATATCACTAATTACTTTGCTGAGAATGCTGGGTCTGCCACTTCTGAAGCCATTGTGTGGGATGCATTTAAAGCTGTTATAAGGGGTCAATGTATTGCACGAAAAGCAGGGGTCCTACGCACCATAAGAGACGCGCTAGCTAAACTTGAGGGGGAACTGAAGGACCTGGATGTTGCTTTTAGCTCCGACTCATCGTTGGCGACTGCTGGCGCTCTGAAAGCTAAACTGTTGGCATTTAATGAGGAGGCGGAGCGAGAGGTGCGGTTTCTAGGGAAGCAGGCAGAGGCACGCAGGTATGGGGAGGGAGATAGGCCAAGCAGGACTCTTGCCAGACTGATTGCTCCTCGCGCACAGTCGAACTACATACACACTATCTATGATAGCACCGGACGTCTAGTAGTAGGCCAGGAGGCGGTGTTAGGCGCCTTCGCGGACTTCTATGCTGCCCTGTACACCTCAAGACAGCCCACGGCACCGGCGTCACTGCGAGACTTCCTTGACTCCATAGCACTCGTGTGGTTCAACAACAACCACAGACAATACATGGACCTCACCGTCACTGTGCAAGATATCGCCCAGGTGATTAAAAGCATGCCGGCCAATAAGGCTCCTGGCCCGGATGGCCTGACCACCTCCTTTTATAAAACCTACGTGGCTGAACTAGCGCCGAGACTACACTCTGTGTTTGTCGAGGCTCTCGAGTCGAATTCCCTCCCGGACTCCATGCGTGAGGCTCTCATTGTCACGCTCCTCAAGCCAGACAAAGATGAACAACAGCTGGACTCTTACAGGCCCCTGTCCCTTATAAACGTGGATGCCAAGATATATGCAAAAGTAATTGCCGATAGATTACAACCGATGTTGCCGATGATAGCGCTCCCAGATCAATCGGGATTCATCCCTGGCCGAGCAACATCACATAATCTCAGAACGATCTTTTCGGTCCTTCACTATCTACACCCGTCAGTACAGGCAGCGGTGGTGTTTTTGGACGCCACCAAAGCCTTTGACTCCTTAGAATGGCCCTACCTCTTCAGTGTACTAAGGCGGATGGGATTCAGCCAAAACTTCATGACCCTTATCAAGCTCATCTACACGAAACTCAGAGCCCGAGTGAGCGTTAATGGTCTCGTCTCCAAGCCATTCGATGTCTCAAGGGGTACTAGGCAGGGATGCCCTCTGTCCCCGCTCCTCTTTGCGATTGCAATGGAGCCACTTGCGGCTCGAGTTCGGCAGCACCACACTGCCAGGGGCATCGGATTCAGTGCTAGGAGCTTACTGATCTCGCTGTACGCGGACGATGTCACCCTGTACGTCCTGAACCCTAAAGACAACCTGAGCCCACTACTTTGGGAATTTGTGCGATTTGAGGGTTTGGCAGGGATATCCATTAATTGGTCGAAGTCAGTGGCCTTCCCCCTGACGGAGAGCACTGTTAGACCTGCCCCTGACTACCCCCTCAGGTGGGAGACGGAAGCTGTCAAGTATTTGGGCATCTGGATCAGCCGAGATGTGCAGGAGTTGTGGTCGCTGAATTTTGGTAGGGCGGTGGACTGGTTGGAAGGAAAGGTCGAAGTCTGGAATAGGCTACCGCTGTCCCTGGTCGCTAGAATTGCACTGGCCAAAATGGTGGTCCTTCCCAAATTCTTGTACTTGTTCGTCAACGTACCACTACCTATGACAACGCCCTTCCACACCCGGGTCCGCTCACTGCTGCTGAAACTGGTGTGGGCCGGCGGCCAAGCCAGAGTCTCCTGGGACCTACTCACGCTTCCGCTCCGACAGGGAGGCCTGGGGGCCCCAGACTTGAAGCTCTATTCACTCTGTGCGCAAGCTCAGTTCCTGCATTTCTGGGCCTACCCCACCCCCTACCAGCCGCATGTGGCGGTGGAACTGGCTGTGATCGCCCCCTCACCATTACGAGTGGCGCTATATGGAAAGGTTACGTGCCCGTCGCGTGAGGTAGACACAGTGGAAATGGTCCGCTGGTCCTGGCGAGAGCTTCAGAAACGAGCTGGTCTCTCCCTGCTTTATGCGCCGGCGGTTCCTCTGAGGGGCAACCCGATGCTGCCTTGTTTGACGGCAAGAGGTGACGTCCTAACTATCCGTGGGAATCGACTTCTCACCTTCGCTGACCTATATCCAGATGGCTCATTTTTCGAGATGCCTGCGGATGGGGATGACCAGCCCTGCTCGTTTGCTGACAAATTACTATATCATTCTCTTAGGGAATCTTGCAAGAAGATAGGACCGTGCTTCCCGGAAGAGCCTTGCGCACTAGCCGCCCTCCAAAACTTGCTCTCACGACCTTCCCCTAAGAAGCTGGTGTCCAGATTATATAACTGCATGCAGGAACAAGCCCCGGTGACAGTAGCCAAGGCCAGGACAGCTTGGGCTGAGGACCTGGGGGACCTGCTTCCGGATGACGCATGGGAGTATTGCTGCGCGCAACTCACAGCTCTATCCCCAAGTTACAGACTGCGGCTTATCCACTTCAAATTCCTACACAGATACTACCGCACTCCGACACTATTACGCCGAATGGGTATCCGTGAGGATGCCTCTTGCTGGAAATGTGGAGGTGATGATGCAACATTTATTCATGTGGCTTGGGGCTGCCCCAAGCTGAGGGCATACTGGTCAGAGATCTTCAATGCCATCAATCAAATCACACAAAGGAGTGACTCACCGTCTCCACTGCTGGGATTGCTGGGGTATGTTAAGAATACTGAGCCCTGCGACAGGAAACTACATGCGTTACTCCTGTTATATGCCAAACGGCAGATCGCTCTACACTGGGGCAGGCCGGCCCTCCCCGCACTCGAGAGCTGGATCAGGGATGTGACTTACGGCCACACACAACTGACGCACTACTGGGAGACCATGCCCACCGCTTCCAGACCCACTGACATATGGGGCCCGTTTGTACAGTGGGCTACAGAACGCACGGCCCCTGACTCCCCAGGTACCTCACGTGCTACGAGTATTTCAGACGACATGGGCTAAAGGTACGCGCTGCGTAGGTTAACGATTGGGGTCCCGCTGTCCCGCGCTTACACTGACAGGAACTGCCCAGGCGCAAGTTATGCGTTTACTGCCTCCACTAACCCGGATGGAGTCCCCTGCCCCCCCCCCCGTCCTACCGGTCCTCCTGTGGACAATTCACTACCCCACCCCTCCTCCCCCCCCACCCCATACGTCCTTCGCTAATTCGTACACAGCCGAGATGCCTCTCCGTGCCCGCCCTGAACATGGCTGGCCCTCTATCTGGACAACCTGTGGCAGGCCCGCACGACCCCTTTGTGGACTAGAGTGATGTATGGATGCTGTTTTCCAAGTACTTGCACCTATGTTTGGAGTTTATGGTTTAGCTTGTTGGGGGGTCCTGTTGGGAGAAAATTGGTGCTGACAGACACATCCTATTTATAGGCTGCTGCGGCGGGTGGTTGACTGCTGCTTACTCAGGGGCGGCTTCATTGATTTTCGCTATCTTTCAATTGTCAACAGCACTGTAAGAAAAGTAAGACCGTTTACTCGCTAGAGATGCACTGTAAACACTGAAGATTTTATTGTATCTTAAGTCTACCTCTGAATGATCAACCCGGCCGGATAATGGCCTCTGAGATATTTCTATGTAATCTTTGTATAACCTGCCTGATAGCGGCCTGCCTCCGGGTTGTTGGCGTGACGCAGTGTGCATCTTCTTTTTCATTTGTTCATAATAAATGTCTTACGGCAAAAAAAAAAAAAAAAAAAAAAAAAAGATGTCATTCTGCATTGTCCTATCTGTCAGCATGCTCGAAAACGATCAGTGCCCCATATTGTTAAAGGCCATTTGCATCGAGGAAAAATGCCCGCTCAAATTTGGCAGATTGATTATATTGGTCCGCTCCCTATGAGCAGAAGCTGCCAGTATATTTGCACAGCTGTTGACACTTTTAGTGGCCTGTTGGTCGCTTTCCCTTGTAAACATGCTACCCAGGTTAATACCATTAAAACTCTTGAATTACTCATACTGTACTATGGTGTCCCATTCCAAATTCAATCTGATAATGCATCCCACTTCCGTGGAAGATTGGTGCAGGAATTCTGTGTGGAAAATAACATTGAATGGATTTTTCATATTCCATATTATCCGCAGGCCTCGGGTTTCATTGAACGCATGAATGGCTTGTTAAAAGAACAGTTGCGTAAATTGACTAATGATAATTACAAGAATTGGAAGGATGTTTTACTTCAGGCGTTATTAATATTGAATAATCGTCCTTTGTTGCATGCTGAATCTCCTTTAATGCGTTTGTTTCCTCCTGCTGTTGATGCAAAACCTAATTCAATGTCTCATACTGTGATCTATTGGGAAATTACCCCCGGAGCTTTGGCTCCATGCAGAGCGACCCCAGGTTCCGCAGGCTTGTACCTGCATGCTATGAATGATGCACCTCTGAAAAGTAGAGATCGAATCATTGTTGAAACTGGCATTGGTGTCTGTATACCTGCCGTTAGCTTTGGACTGATTGCCCCTAGATCGGGCCTTGCCTTAAAAGGTGTTCAGGTTCTTGGCGGTGTAATTGACAGCGATTATCAGGGAGAGATTAAGGTTCTCCTGCTTAATAGCAGTGAGCTTGATTTATCCATCAAAAAATCTGACCGTGTTGCTCAGTTGCTGATTATGCCTGTATTCAGTGGTGAGATTAAGAAAGGCTCTGCCCCGACTTTGCTAACGATACGAGGTCAAAAAGGGTTTGGTTCTTCGGACAACCCTGGCGCTAAAATTTGGGTGCAATCGCCTAAGAATCCTCCTGAACAGGCTGAAATTATTGCGACCGGTCATGATAACACCATTTTGGTGATGAAGCCAGGGAAAGATAGCTGGGAAGCTGTCCCAGCTGACAAATGTTATTTACGAGAGTGATTAAGGTCTGTGTTTGTATTCTTTCAGATCATTCTCTGGACTGCTGCTGCAGGATGTGCCGGCGTTGGACTCCTTTTGGTCTGCTACGCCGGGAGAGGAGAGGACCCACCGACTTCGGTTGATTGGAGAACCCGAGTTCCGCGTTCCTTCGCTGCGTGGAATGCCTCCGCCAATTTTTGGATTACCCTTGCAAAAAGGGTTACGAACTCTCCACATTTCTGTCTTACCCCTATGAGATCCGTGACTGATATTTTAGCGACCTGCTTGGTTGCTGTCCCTGCTTCCACTGAGACTCTACGGCACATTTTTAATATTTCGAGTGCCCGTCCTAATATTATTTTGGGCGATTTTCCCGCCCATGAATTTTGCCCTTTATGTTCTACCCTTTCTGATTCTGCCCTTCCGATTCCTTCCCAAATTACCACCTATAATATTACACAGTGCGATTTATGTTTTATTTTCACTTGTGATCCTAAAGCGATTTCGGAATGCCTACGTCTAAAATTACGGGCTGCCACGACTTTTTCTGCTCACCAACGATTGCTTTGTTTACGAAGACTTCCAAGTTCATGTATTTCTGTTAAAAATAATATGACATGTAAAAGTTTATTAGTTGTTCCTAGCTATTATCGTCCTATGTTGCTGCCTAATGGCTGGTTGTTTTCATGTGGCAATACTTCTTGGCCCTATATTCCTGCTAATGTTACTGGAGGTCCGTGTGCTATTACTAGACTGAGCTTACTAATGTTTTCCTCACACCCTGGTTCCCATTCCCGTATGGTACGAGACTCTATGACATTACAAGAAGACTGTGATTCCTCCGTTCATCTTTACTCTAAATCGGAGTATCTTAGTTTAGCTTTCTCTATTATTGGTGTCCCGGCATTGGCTGTTTACAATGCTAAGACCATTGGCAAGATGGCTTGCTGGATGGTTAAATCAATTAACCACACCTCGACTGTATTATCTGACTTATTATTAGATGCCCAGGGTGAAAGACGAGCCATTTTACAGAATCGCGCTGCGATTGATTATTTGTTGTTGAAACATGGACATGACTGTTCTGACTTTGAGGGCCTCTGCTGTTTTAATTTGTCTGACCATTCTAAATCAATCCAAGCCCATATTGACAAACTCCACGATTTGACTACGGAAGTTAGACGACATATTGATCAGGGCTGGTTCGACTGGCTCTTTAACTGGTTGCCAGACTTACATTCCTTACGACAGATTTTAGGGGGTCTTATAATTTTTATTTGTGTTTTAGTAGCTATTTGCTGCTTTATCCAGTGCATTCCCTCTTTATTGCGATTTTTTAGTATTGGTAGAAAGAATAGATCAGTTAATTTTGTTTCTTATTATTCCTCTACGGATGTTAGTTCGATATAGATTTTGGCTAATAGACTGGAGTCAAGGGTGAAATGTAATAACCGACTTTTCCGACCCTGTTTAGAAGGAGGATGATGGATGGTGACTCCAGCCTATTATCCCCTATGGTATGGGGATTAGGATTATAAGTAGGACCTATCCATAAGGCACAGTAGTGCATTTTCGTACCCTTTTCTTTAGATCAGGGCTTATAAGCTAAAGCTAGGGGATAGATATATAAGTATTAGGGATGATCCGTCCTTTTGTAAGAGTATTAGTGCATTTTCTATGGAGTCACACATATTTTGGGCCTTGCAGGCCTTAAACGGGACAGACTCCATCTTGCCCTCTGCCCAGTAGCTGGAGAGGCTTTCTAGGTTAAATGTAATGTTTTAGTTTCAAGGTGTTGTTCGCTTGGAGAGAACCGGTTCAGGCTGGCCCTTATCGAAAGACTGTATTTTTCTCCACTCCGAAGACACAACTTCAGGCCGGCCGGCTGGGAACGTGTCCTTGGTACGGGGAGGTACAAGAATTTGGTGGGCGGCAGGTTACTGGCCGTAACTTTCCATGAAGGGACAGCTTTGATATTAGTGAAAGTGTTAGGCACTGAGTCAGTCAGTCTGTAGGCGGCAGCTAGCCGTTAGCATCTCTATCATTAATTATTTCTGCGGCAGACAATCGCCATTTTGAAGTCTGAGAAAAACCGAGACTCTCTGAGAGCTAGAGAGAGAGAGAGAGAGACGGTAGTTAATAACGAACCAGGTTCCAGTGCCTTGGAGGGAAGCAGAGGAGGTTGAGCCTAGCGGTGCAGACGTGTACTTGTGACGGCTGAGGTGGACCCCCCGAGATGAGCCAAGACACAGAGAGAGACGAGACGAGAACCCAGATGACTGCCGAGTCCAAACTTCATATTAACCGGGTGATCTCTGCCCCTTCCCTTGCGAAGCGCGCACCTTAACCTCTATCTTTTCTTTGCAGCCTATATATGTATAGATACAGAAATATATATATCATGTAGTATTGTGTTTATTCTTTATATTGTAATAAATGCTCCCATTTATTGGTGACCCGACATGTGCCTTGTATTCTTGTTTAATCGTTGTGGTCTGATACTTCTAGTCGGATGTTGTTTACATGAACGGATGTGGATCCCGGTCAGGTAAGGAATGACTGAACAAGTAGGGAGGCAGAAAACAGTTGATGTCAAGAGCAGAAGGCACACTTAATTTGAACACTACACTGATTTCCATTGTCGTAGTTTTACCCTGAATAGATAATTGCAGATTTCATCCCTGAGGATTCATAGGAAAGTGATCGTCGTTGGTATACGGCGTTAATGAGAGCACCTACGAGTAGGTGTGTAAGTCTGCCGGATTGTAGACTGTGTATAAATGAGAGCACCGGGGGGATACGGTGCCGAGACCTGCCAGATTGTAGGTCGTGTGTAAATGAGAGCACCCAAGATTGAGGGGTGTGTAGATCTGCCGGATTGCAGATCGGGTATAAAGGAGAGCACCGGGACTGCAGGCCCACGTGTGTAGACGCGCCGGATTGCGTGTCAAGTGGATAAATGGTACATTATCAGATCTGCCCTAGGGTAGACTAGTCTGGGCTTATGTGGCCGCGAGACTAATAGGTGTGAATAGGATGTTATAAAACCAATGCTTGTTTATTGCTATTTTTCCCATCCTTAGGTACGAGATGTCATACATATGTCTATATTCATTGTAAATACGTTCTAGGGAGGGAGTTGTTTACGTTCCGGCTGGAGTAGAGGGGCTCCTAGGAGCGGATCCCATCTGGTCCAAAAATCTGGTCGGTACAACAACATAACAAAATGCTAATTAATATGATTGAATTCTGCTTAAATAATAATATATTTTTATTTCAGAGTCCATTGTTCCAACTTTTTCCTGGAGTAGATATGGGGGCCAGCTTCTCCCTGAGCTATGCCTGCCTCCTCATGGGTTGGTGGGAGGAGCTGCAGAAAGAGCATGAATCCATTATAAAATGTAATGTCATAACATGGTTGAGGTTCATCGATGATTTGTTTTTAATCTGGCCCAGGACCGTGCCGGATGCAGAGAATATTGTCATCAGTTTGAACAACAATTACTTGAACTTGGAATTTACTGCAACCATTAGCCCCAGTACAGTTGTCATAGAAAACCCACGGCGGGTAATTCGTTAGACTTACTCAAATCTAATCACACGCAGAAACCTTCTCCGACACAATTGACAAATACTGACAAAATGGGAAGGGAGGGTGAAACTTTCAGACTAATATTGAGATTTAGTGGACAACATAAGGAAATGTATCAAATCATACGAAAAAAATTGACCGATTATACTTAGTGATCCCATCATAGGCCACATGTTCCCCACCAAACCAGCTATTCCAATTAGCAAGACCTCCTACATGAAGGATGATTTAGTACAGAACAACCCGAATGATAAAATACCACTAACACGGTTGGCTCAGAGAAAAGGAGTTTTGAAATGTAAATCATGTAAGGCATGCCAACAGGGAATTTCCAAATCATCATACACAACCCCGTTCAGCAAAGAGGATGAAACCCATCACAAAAGCTCTAACATGCAAAACTGATTATGTTGTCTCGAGTGCCCCTGTGGGTCAAGGTATGTGGGAAGTACCAAACTGAAGGGGCACAAAAAAATATTACAACATATTCGAGCCATAAAACATAAAGATCAAATGTACCCAGTGCCTCGACATTTCGGTGATAAACATGGTTCTAATCCCAGCCACCTGAAATATTTTCTAATCAGTACAGTACCCATCAACAAAAGGGGAGGCAATAGAGAAAAGGCCCTACGCAGATTAGAAACAACTTACATTCTCGAGTTAGATTCCAAACACCCTGGGGGTCTAAATCTGACTGAGGATTTGTACACATGTTTTTAAAAGATTTCAAATGGACAGTGTAAACCTAATGCAATATGAAATTTGGAGATATATCTGAATTTTAGTGACCAGTAAAGTGATAGGGTCTAAAAGCTGCGTAAAATACTTCTATCTAATAGTTAGAACATTTAGGTTCTTAATTGCACAATGATAATTTTTACCCTTTTCTATTCCTTTTAACACTAAGGTGATGTTATAGCACTTGCACTTTTATACACCTTATTTGCACTAGAGTGGCTAATGTTTACATAGAGACAACAACAGAGAGAACGGTTGTAAAAAAGCACTTTAATAAGGGATCAAATCAGTTGAAATCTGATCAAATGCTTCTGTACTGTATTTTGCTCAATTTGCACAAATCGCATTTTATACTTTATTAAGATTTTATTTGTTTTTTAACTGAATTTTAATATTTAATATTAGCAATTTATAGAAATGTTATTGTGAACAATATTAATTCACTGTTAATAATGGGTATTTAGGGCCATATGTAGGTAATCTCTATTTACCGATTCTTAAATATCGAATTTTACCGATTCAGTATTTAAGAATTGGTAAATAGTATGTAGGTAAAAATTCGGTAAATTTTACTGAATCGGTAATATTCGGTATTTAAGAATCGGTATTTACCGATTCGATAATTTCCATTCATTCCTATGGGTCTGGAGGCCCATAGGAATGAATGGGAAGCCATTGACCATTACCAATTCGGTAAATACCGAATCGGTAATAGGGGGAACATATTCAAAGGTGGCAGGGTGTCAGGAGGGGGGTTCTTACTGCATTCTGCAGTGACTATGGCCATCCAGACACAATGGAGGGGAGGACTTGCGGAACCAACGATGACCATGGCCTGTCAGTACACCATGATGGCAGCCGGAACCCATAAGGCAGTAACATGCTTATACTCTAGAATGCTCCGGGAAAATTTGCCGCCACTGTCGGTGCTAAAGACCAAATGGGAAGCAGACCTTGACAGGGAGATCCCTGAGACAACTTGGGACCGATTAGTGAGGCGAGTAGGTCCCACACACAGGAGATGGATCAATGAGTTCTTGAAGTGGGCCGCCTGTGACAGTACACATCGGTACCAGATGGCTCACCGTAAACCAAACATTAGAGCAATGGACACGGCGGAGGCTTGGGAGACATTGGTTCAAGCCCTAAGACAGAGGTCTTCAAACTTTTTGATGCCGAGACCCCCCTGTCAAACCTTTTTAGGCGTAAGGACCCCTTTCTGACAAAATCTTCTATAAACTGGTACTCCTCATCATCAACAACTATCGACAACCATAAATGCACCTGTTAGACCTGGCATCTTTTGGCATGTTTCCCATGGTTTTTTTTCCTTTCTGACGTCCTAGTTTTGACTCTTTTTTTTCTGGTTAAGTGTCTCGGCTCACTTTTTCACTGCTCTTCAGTGTTAAAGTGCAAGTGCTCCTATTGTAAATCGTATATGGAATGGTGTTTTCATGATTGGCATGTTTGACTTACTAGTAAGTCCCTAGTAAAGTACACTGAGGGTGCCCGGGCCTGTAAATCAAATGCTGCTGGTGGGCCTGCAGTACTGATTGTGCCATTCACCAAACATCTCTGAAAAGGGTTTTCAGACCTGCCACTGCAGTGTGTGCATGCAGTTTGTAACTGCCATGTTGATCTGGCAAGTGCACCCACTTGCCAGGCTCTATTCTTCACTTGTCTTACATGTATGTCACCCCTTAGATAGGCCCAAGGTACCCCTGTGAGCAGAGTGCCTTGTATATTAAAGGTAGAATATGTACTGGAGAGGGCACTGCCGCATCTCGCACCGCAACCCTGGTCCCACTGACGACAACGACCGCCGCCGAGCTGCTGCTTGTACGTGACCTGTGGGCACCGCACTCTGCACCACTTTGCTGCACTTTGCCGCCCTGGTCTCACTGACGCCATCACTGACTTCGACAACCATGACCACACCCTGGCTTGGGGGCACTGCTCGCAAGTCTTGCAACACACCGTCCCGTACCACACCGCAGTCTGGACTGACCGACACCAGCTCCCTGCAACTGGCACTAGAACCTGCACCTTGATCTGTTCAGCACAGCAACGAGCACCGCCTTCACTCCGCACCACAGCCCTGGTCTCACCGATGCCGATGATGACCGTCACCGAGCTGAAAAAATCTTTGTCATCACAAAGAGCCAGAACTGCTCCCAAGCATCCTTAACACTTGCAGATTAACTGATAAGGCACATTTGCCTTTCATTCAGGCAAGCAAATCAGCTGATAATGATCTAAATTAGCCTTCCCAGGGCAGGAGAGCTGTCTTTTTGCAGGGACAAGTGAAGCTGGGGAATCTGTGACCCCCTTCCCAGGACTCCACGACCCCTACGGGGTTGCGTCCTACTCTGCCTTATGGTAATGCAAGTTACAAGCTATAGCAAATGGTTTATCAACCTCCTGCATCGACAGTAGAAGTAACCTAAACTACTATCAAAAAGTGTGGGCTTATAATAGTAATTACACACTTCATTGCGGTCAATGGGGGAAGAGAGAGAGAGAGACAGATAATCTGCTTACATGTTTTTATGCAATGGTATTTTAATCATGTGTGCTTGTTTTAGCAAAACTTATTTCCAGGGCTTTAATTGGGAGGAAAAAACGGAAGGGGGGGGTGGGGGTCTCTCAAAGGGGCGTGGCCAATATAATTAATGGCGTCGCTTAAAACACAAGCTAAAATTCTGTGCTTAGCATAGTGTGTGGCCCAACTTGTAATTTGCTGTTTCTGTCATTGCATCCAGATATATAATATAACAAGTAACATCATACCTACAACAAGTTAGGACTATTGGCTTTGTCAGTGGTTGTTAGTTGCATAAGATAAATAAGCAGCAACTCTGGCTTGTTGTATTTAATATTGAAAAAGCTGCCGATAAAAAGCCCTGGTAACACCACGACAATGTTGCTACTCCTGAGTTTCAAAAAGAGAAGAGAAATCCAGAGAGAAAATGACTCTTCAAAGGATTTCCCTTCCCCTACAACGCTCACCTGGCATGCCGCCATGTCGTAATTTCTCCACTAGTGAGAAGTAAGTAGTGTGAGCAGTGCACATCGATGTGCCTTTTGTCACTTCAGTCCGGAAAAAAATCAACCGCCTGTGCCAGGGCACAAAATAGAGCCCGATAGAGACCCGTTTTGAGGCCCCCTTTAAAAAACTGAAGATGCGGAGGGAGGAGCTTCGCCGGCGACCAAGATGGCCGCGTAAGCTCGGAGCTCCACGGACCCTCCGACCCTCCGCAAATATCCTGCTGAAAATCCTGATCCACGTTAGTGGATTCTGCTTGGTGAATGGTCGCAGACGCGGGAGCTGCTTTCCGCTTCTGAATCGGTGGTTCCTAGGCGAAGTTACGTCGAGCTGAACTCCGTGCCAGGGATGCGCCATTGTCTCATGGGTGGCTGCTGCTTGTACCGACGCTCCGCATGATTGGAATGCGAAGCGGATATTTGTGATCCCTGCTGGCGGAGTGCTTGTGGCTGCGGAGTTGCCTACTACCGGCCTGCTGTGTTTACTGACTTTGCCTTTGTTCTATACATCTGCTTCCTTGTTCGGGCGGTGTAGCCCTTTGTTCTCCTTGGACCCATCATGGCCGGCAGAGGGGACCCCGACAAGACGTCGAACAGAGGTGTTCGTAGGACGACTCAGACGCAGCTGAACAAAATTGACCGATACGCTCAGCAGCGGACCTCACCCACGGTGGTGGCCTCATCTAAAGACCTTCAACGTGCGGGCTCGCCTGAAGGCTCTGAGCCTACTCTGAGTGACGTTATGGGGGCCATCGCGGGCATTCGGTCTGAAATGCAGAAACAACACGAGGTCCTGACTCATAAGGTGGACACTCTGGCCGTGGATCTCAACCTGATCAGGGCTGACTTGGGAAAGACTAATGATCGGGTGAAATCTCTTGATCTCAAGACCTCCAGCCTCACTACCGACGTTTCGGACCTGCAGACGGAGGTCCGGACCCTAAGATTGGTCAACGACCAATTTTCTAGAAGGCTGGAGGACTTTGAAGGACGTGCCAGGCGGCAGAATGTCCGTATTATTGGTGTTCCGGAGGGAGCGGAGGAGGCGGCAGTGGACCTTTTCGTGGAGGACTTGGTGCAGACGCATCTCGCACCTTCTGGCCTGAGAAATTTCTTCTCTGTGGAGCGCGCCCATCGGATACCGGGCGGCCCGCCAAAGTCGGGTGTTGCGCCTAGACCCATCATTGCCCGGCTCTTCAACTTTAGAGACCGGGATGTGATCCTTCAAGCGTCCAGGAGACATGGGCCGCTCAAATTTCAGAACTCTGAGGTGCACTTTTACCCGGACTTCACCAGGGCCGTTCAGAGGCAACGTCAAAGTTTCGCAGGGGTGAAACGACGCCTGAGAGACATGGGCTTTAAATACTCGATGCTGTTCCCTGCTAAACTTCGGATTGAGCACAAGGGCGGTGCCCTGTTTTTCGATGTGCCCGAAAATGCGAGCGACTGGCTGGACACTTTGCCACAACGCCGGGAAGAACACGACGAACATTCCGGAGGCGCAACTGGTGGTTCTGATCTCTAGGACTGGGTTCTGCTGTGCTGATTGTGGCGGTTGGTGACCCTGATGTCTGTGACTGCTAATACCAATGCTGTTCCGATTTTGATAGTTTTCCTGTCTCTTACATAGAGGGTGGCGGGAGGGGTTTGTGGAGATTCCTTACTCCTCTAGGGACTTTTTGTTGACTAGTTTATGGGGCGACAGGCACACTGCTGGTTGGGGGGGCTTTTTAGTCTGCTGCAGGGGTGCAGGGTGGGGGGTGGTGGTGGGAAAGTTTGTTTGTTTGTTCATTTTTTTCTCTTCCTATCTCTTAGGCAATGGGTTGTATACACTGTTCAATGTCATTTGTTGTTGAGGCTTGTTGGGGTCGGGTTGGGCCGGGGACACGATGATGGGGGGTAGGAAACTACGAGTCCTCAGTTGGAATGTTAACGGGTTGGGTGACCGTATCAAGAGAGGGGTAGTGATTCAACTGATTAAACGCCATATGCCTGATGTCGTTCTCCTTCAGGAAACGCATCTGGTTGGAAACACATGCAAAGCACTTAATCGTAAAGGGTATAAGATGGTGGCCCACTCGGGGTTCTCCTCGGGATCTCGGGGGGCGGGAGTCCTTGTTCGTACGTCCCTTCCGCTTGAGGTCGACGTCACTGTGATCGATGAGAGAGGGCGTTACGCCGCAGTGGCGGGACGATGGGAAGGGTGTGCCCTGACATTACTTTCAGTTTATGTTCCCCCGGGCTTGCAATCTAGCACCTTCCAGGACCTTGGTGGCGCCATTTTAAATTTGCCCGCTGGCTTGCTGATAGTGGGGGGTGATTTCAATTCGGTTTGCTCCGGCTACTTGGACCGTCATCCGCCTAGAGACCTCCGAGGCTCCCAATTGTGGTTGCCATCTTTCCTCGAGACCATGAGTCTAGTAGATAGCTGGCGGCTCTTGCATCCCACGCTCTGTCATTTTTCCTTCCATTCCGGCGCCCATGGTAGTCTTTCTAGGATAGACTATGTTCTTACATTGGCTGCACACGCGCCTGCCGTTTCTGAGGCCCGTTTTCTAGCACGGGGTATCTCTGACCATTCCCCGCTGTGGGTCTCTTTTGACTTTGACGTTGTCATGTCGGATCGGCCGGCGGTTGTTAACCCGTGGTATTTCCGCAATCCCAAGACTCGCAATCTCCTCGCCAAGGCCATCAACCTCTACTTTACTGAAAACGAGGGATCGGTTGCGTCGGCCGCGACTCTATGGGAGGCGTTTAAGACAGTCTTGAGGGGTGAGGCTTTCGCACTTATAGCGGAGGCCCGTAGAGTCAGAGATGCTGATTTGGTGCGCATCGAGGAGGAGATCATGGAGCTGGACTCCCAGTTGGAGACAGAACCCGATCCCGCTCTCCTGCACGACCTCTCCCTCAAACAGTCGGAATACCGCGACTTAGCTACAAACGCTGCCCTTGTTTTAGCTAAAGAACAGCAGGGTCGGATATACGATGTCGGCGATAAGGCTGGGAAGTTGCTGGCCTGGTTGGACAGGAGAGAGATGGCTAGCCGTGTTGTACCCGAGATAATGGGGGAGGAAGGAGTTGTCGTCTCTGATCCAAGTGCCATTGCCTTCGCTGATTATTTCCGAGGCGTCTACACCTCTGTTTCGGACCGGTCCGAGACCGATTCGACAGTGCTTCTTTCGACTGTCGATCTCCCCTGTCTTTCGGACGAGGAGCGCGACGACCTGGACAGGGACGTCTCTGTTGATGAGATCGCCCTTGCGATCCGCTCACTGCGATCGGGCAAGGCACCTGGTCCCAATGGCATCCCGGTTGAGCTATATAAGATTAGGCCGGATGTGGTTTCTCCTCACCTCCGCAACATGTTTCTGGAAGCTCGGGACGCCTGCCTACTTCCCCTGGACCAGAGGTTGGCCACCATTGTGTCGGTCTTATCGTCCCATTTCTCTCCTTAATGCTGAGCCTAAGATTCTCGCCAAGCTACTCGCTAATCGACTGATTGGAGTTATCGGCGACTTAGTGCACCCGGACCAGTCGGGCTTTATTCCTCACCGCAACACTGCCCTTAACTTGCGTAGACTCCACGGCGCCCTGGCCAGGGCCCACACCCTGGAAGAGCCGGCAGTCCTTGCTTCCTTGGACGCCACAATGGCTTTTGACTCTCTCGAGTGGAGTTACCTCTGGGCGGTGTTGGCGAAGCTCGGTTTTGGCCCTGTGTTTGTGGGATGGGTGAAGCTGTTATATGCTGACCCACTGGCTAACGTTGCCGTCAATGGCCGCATCTCGGCGTCTTTTGCCCTTCATAGAGGCACCAGACAGGGCTGCCCATTGTCGCCCCTTTTGTTTGCGCTTGCTCTTGAGCTACTTGCGGCCCTGTTGCGCACACACCCGGATCTGCACGGCATAAGCTGGGCCCCTGGTTTCGAGGACAGAATCTCTCTCTATACCGATGATATTCTGCTCTACCTCACCTCCCCCTGTAAGTCACTTATTGTGGCGTGCGACGTACTTAGACTTTTTGGACGGTACTCTGGCCTTGTTATTAACTGGGCCAAGTCCTCCCTATACGTACTGAAAGGGGACACACCACGCCTCCCTAGAGGCTGTAACATACTTGGGGATTTATATCTCTGGTAATGCGAAGGCGAGATACGAACACAACTTGCTTCCCCCTTTTCTGCGCCTCCGGCATGACGTGGAGGGTTGGCGCAAGCTTCCACTTTCTTTACTCGGACGCGCGGCATTATTTAAGATGATGTCTTAGCCCAGGTTCCTGTACGCCCTACAGAACACCCAAGATCCGGTCCCCGCCCGCTACTTCCGAGAGATTGAGGGCCTTCAACGTGCCTTACTCTGGGACGGCCGTCCCCGCGTCGCTATCACGAAGCTCACGCTCCCGTGGTACGACGGGGGTATAGCACTACCAGATGTGCGCAGATATTACTGGACCTCCCAATTGGCGGCTATTAATCATGGTTTCTATGGTCTGGAAAATAACCCTGGCTATGCAATGGATAAGTGGCTCTTGAGTGGCGGCAATTACTACAGGGAGCTGTACTCGAGGTCTCTGGACAGGCGGATGTCGGGTCCAACGAAAACTGCGGTCCATATTTGGCGGACAATTACCAAGGCGCAGGGCTGGCAAGGCAGGCTGACTAGGTTCACCCCATTGTATGACTCAGATATTTTGGGCAAGTTATGGCACACCAAGGGATTTGATAAATGGGACCTCATAGGTATTTCCAGGGTGGACGATATGATCTCGAAGGGTGAGATCAAGACCTTCTCCCAGCTGCGGTCTGAGTACCAGCTGGGCAGCTCGGAGTCCTTCCGGTATGCCCAGTTGCGACACGCACTGCTCTCTGCTAGGCCGGCTGAGGGGGCAATTCCAGAAAGCTCCCCGTTGGAGGACAGGGTATTGGATGGCCATATGCCTGACAGTGCCATCTCACTGTCGTATAAGAAACTCATTAATGTTCGCACTGACCTCCTCCTGGGAGTGCGGGAACAGTGGGTGCGAGATGGACTGGAGATCGACGATGAGGATTGGCAGAGTGCAGTTTCTTCCCCTAAGGAACTCGCCATTTCCTCTCGTCTCCAACTGGTGCAGCTCAAAATCCTGCACAGGGTGTGCGTGACTAGCCCCCGGCTTGTGCATATGGGCTACTCGACCGATGGGCTTTGTCGCCGGGGCTGCGGCGCCTCTGCTACTTTTATGCACATTCTCTGGGAATGCCCCGCCATAGCCTCCTACTGGAGACGTGTGCACCGTATTATGGACTAGGTGACTGGGGTGGTGGCGACTGCGGAAGCTAGGAGATGTCTCCTCAACATTTGGGAACCGTCCGATCACAATGTGGCTCAGACGCAGTGGGTGACCCTTGGCAACATGGTGGCCAAACGCGATATCGCGCAGAAGTGGGGGGCTTCGACGGCTCCCCTAGTGGTGCAATGGAAAGCCAACATGGATTGGTGTATGTTTAGGGAAAAGACAGTCTATGTTGCCAGGGGTAAGCCCAAAAAGTGGTTGAAAGTGTGGGGGGCCTGGAATGCTTACAGGGGAGATATTTGTTTGCCCCCGGAACCTGTCTCTTTGGAGGAACATCTGTCACCATAACCTGTGACACCAACTGCGACACGCTGTAATGCTGAATCCTGTTTCTTCTTCTTCCCCCTTCTATCCTGATCCATTCTCCTGAATCCGTGTTTGTGTACCCGCTGCTCCCCCTACCCCACCGCCAACACCTCAATGGGTTCTTCTACTCCATTGCCACTCTTTCTGCGCCTTCTGGCGTCCTTTTCTTTTTCTTGTTCTATGTTTCTTCTATGACATAAAATAATAAAATCAACCTTCATTGTACTGTGACAATCGTTCTTGCACTATTGCTCTCCTGATTCACTATGCTGCCTTGCCTCTGGGATGTTAGGCTGAATAGATGTGTGCACTTTTCTAAATAAAGGTTTTAAAAACTTTAAAAAAAAAAAAAAACTGAAGATGCTTAGACCGACTGAGACCCGGCCTACTTAAAGCCCTGCTTATTTCACCAAAACCATGATGCAAGGGTTACATTTCTGAAGTAGGTAAAAAAAAACTGACAAGATGCAATGACTATGGGAGTGTTCTTTCCCTGCGCAAAGTAATTGTTGCAAGCAATCTGTGACGCGGTATGAAACGCTTTAATCATGAATGTTTTACCATAAACATAATTTTGGCCTTTGCACTCTAGTAATATATAGTTGTGAATACGAATTTATTAGTACAGCTGTTCTAAATAACCAGTTATTGGGCTGCATTTATTTTCACAACTATGACAGAAACAAATACATTCTACATTTTATAGATAAGATTGCCGTCTATATTTAATTGTAATCCAGAATTGAGAAAACTGGATTATAACAACGACAATAATGTTCATGCGTCTATTGAGCAAACTGCTGCTCTTTTCTGTTTAAGAAACTGAATTTTTTGTAGCCCATTGAGAGGTGCATCAAAAGAAAAGGTGCTTGCAGTTGCATGCTACTGTGAACTAACTTGGCTTGGTGTGGAATCAATTTATTACAAACTACACCTTACAGCAGATATTAATTTTAATCTTCTAGCACCGCTGGTAACTGAAACTAATTTTAAAAGACCATAGAAATCTCATTCAAATCTCTAAACTTGAAATGTTTCTTTAAACATCAATGAACGTAACGGATATAGGTAAACATGATTTCAAAGTAATTACATTTCCGCTTTTATGAAAAATTATAACGATCAATATACACTCGATATATAAAATGAATTATACATTTAGAATTCCTGAAATTAAAAGCTGAATGTTCTGTTTTTGTACAGTGGTAAAATGAGCGGAACACATTTAAGAGTTTACAGACCTATAAAAGCTGAAATCAAGGAAGGAGACGCGAGAAGGGCTGTGAATTAGGCCTTTGCCGTGAGCGCGCTGAAACCAGTCCGACGCGTCTCCGTCCCACCACCTGCTCTCGACTGGCCCTTTTATGTGTGTACAATGAGCAGAGCAACACTGCGGGAACCTTTTAAATATGCAGGTATGGCGCTTATGGGTTAAGACAAGCCACCAGTTCAAGGAACTGCAAGCTCTGACAGAATCTGCGACCCCCTTCCCAGGACTCCACGACCCCCCTGGGGGTCGCGCCCCACAGATTGAAGACCTCTGCGTCTAAGAGATAGCACAATACAGGAGGATGAGGCTGAACTGGGCGAAGTTGAAAACGGCCCCCGCGACACACCGGGGACATCGCAAACCTAGGTAGACTTTAGATACTAACTCCTGATTGAACACATAGATGAGACAGTGGCGAGAACTTCTGAGTAGGTGGTGGACATCTGGGAGGGCGGGGAGGGGGGGACGTTGGGGATAGTCAGTAGATATCTGGAGGTTTCATAGGGGGGAAAGGAAGAAAAGCAGACAAGCACATTTCCAAGAGAGAGGATTACACCTGATGCCCCTTGCCAGGCCTTAAGAATTCTTATACGTGTCGCCGACCGACCTCCGGGTTGTGGGCCTTAAGGCTGTGTACAGAAGCTATTGAAAACAGAAAAACAGAGGTGCTAAGAGGTGTTAATCCGGTGATAAAAATGCTGTACTGAATGTCTGCAATAAAAATTATGTTTTAAAAAAAAAAAGGGTGTCAGGGTGTCATATTGACACCCTGTTGCACCCCTGAATGGTGCATGTGTGCACATGTGGCACACGTATATCTGCCACATGGCACTTTTAAAAAAGCACAAAATTGCTTTTTTAAAGGTTTTCGATATTTACCACCAACTAGTTGGTGGTAAATAACGAATCCTTAAATCAAAAATGCGCTTACTTGAGTGCTCCCTACATAGGATTTTAGGATTCAGTAATTTACCGATTCCGTATTTTAAGGAATCTGTAATTTACCGAATCCTTAAATTACCGAATCAGTAAATTACCGAATCCTAAAATCAAGCCACCTACGTTAGAAAAAGCTAAATACCGGTCGGTAACGGCATATTTACCGATTTTTGGCCATTACAGACCAGTATTAAGCTTCCTGCATATGGCCCTTAGACCAGTATTATAAACACAAATCAAATGAAATAGCAAAATACCAGTGGTACAATAATACAACAGACTATGAACAATGTGACTAAGGCAATGTGAAAGATAAAAAAAACTACATTGTAACGTTGACAAATAGTATGTTGTTTATATTCATAGCCACCATGTTAGTAATTTGTGCACTTGTCACTTTAAATATAAAAAGTAAAAATGGGATAAAATCACGTGCCAACTTACAAGCGCGTCATATGATCAAGGCCCTCTGGGGCTGAAACGCGTAACGGCTGTTGTTCTGTGCAACTCAAATACAAATAATTCATCAGCGCTAATTCTGTGGTCCGTGCTCCATTCTTACGTTCAACGGCAGGAGGAAGAAGGAGAGTTTTGAGCTACATATATAGCCCAAAACTCTCCGACTTGCCTTGATCACACGTGATCAAGGCAAGTCGCCGAAACGCGTTGTGTGAATAAACTGAAGATCTAAACTACTGGATTGTTGTGTGGTTCCTGAGAGCGTACTAGATACTGGTATCTTTTGTGGGTTGCTTCGCCGGAACGTACGCCACTTTTCTACGGGTCACAGTGTTGCAGCAGAAGCAGCTTTGCCTTGGGATATATATATATATATATATATATATATATATATATATATATATATATATATATATATATATATATATATATATATATATATATATATATATATATATATATATATATATATATATATATATATATATATATATATATATATATGTTGTTTGTGCAGCCCATGAAGAAGGGGCCAGGTGGCCCTGAAACGCGTCGGCACATTGATAAAATGCAGAGCATGAAGGCAAGATGGAAATACATGCTGGAGAGCAGAAACGCTGTTGTGTGCTCTCAGAATGCTACAGGGCAACTTGCTGAACTTATATATATATACATGTATATATATATATATATATATATATATTACCTACTGGCGGTCGCCAGTAAGTAGGTATAGTTAGGACCTACTTTCCATAGGAAATCCACAACATTCTATTTGGAATAACTTTGGCGCTGGTGGACAAATCTTCACGAATTTCTCCAAGTAAATGGCCTGCTCGGCTCTGTTCCTTCCCTTAATGTTTGGGGGTGATTCGCCAAGTGGGGGCCAAGAAAACAGGGGGGTCCCAAAATGTTTTTCCATAGGGACCTTTAGCCAGGGCTACAGCCAGAACGGCTGAACGAAATTACGCCAAATTTGGCAGAGAGGTAGAGTTCGGTTCGCAGATTGTGCTTATTGTTAAATGGTGTAAATCCGTTCAGTAGTTCCTGAGAAAATCAAAAGTAAAATCATAGTGATATCTATAGACGAAGTACTGTTCGCGTGCGGAAATCCTTTCAATTACGAGCACGAGCTGCATGCTGATTGGATGTCAACTGTCTGTCAACACTCGAAACCAGGAAGTATTGGCGGTCATCTTGTGCCTCGGTCGAACCGAGTCACAAGAAAACAGTAAAACAAAGTTGAAAAATAAGGAAAGGAAATATCCTGACCCTCTAGGCCTGCTCATGGGGTCCCACATGAATTTTTAGGCCCCAATTTATTTATTTTTTAAAATAAAAAATCGCGGGGTACGTGTATCGTACGCGTATGCGGTGGAAAAGGGAAAAAAACCTAGAAGTCCGTTTTATTCTTAATTAGCTCCCGGGGGGGCCAAATCCCGGGGGCAATTTTTTTGCATAATGGGGGGCTTGTAAGGTCTCACGAGTCCTGAGGAACGGTACTCGCTGGGGTTTTATTGTGAAGTATGCGGGGGGCTTATGGCTGTTCTCCCCGCAGCCCCGGGGACCACTACCCCCTTGGACTTTAAAAAAAAAAAGTTTTTTAAAGTATGTTTTCAGCCCCGCCTCCCCCTATGCTTACAGTAAGTGTACCGAAAACTGTACAATTACGAGCTGCATGTTGATTGGATGTCAGCTGTTTGTCAACACTCCAAACCAGGAAGTGTTGGCAGCCATCTTGTGCCTCGGTAGAACCGAGTCACAAGAAAATAGTAAAACAAAGTTGAAAAATAAGGAAAGGGGGCAGGGTAGAAACATCCTGACTATCTAGGCCTGCTCTGGGGGTCCTAAATGGATCTTTAGGCCCCAAGTTATTATTTTTTTAAATAAGAAATCACGGAGTACGTGTATCGTACGCGTACGCGGTGGAAAAGGAAAAAAAAGTAGAAGTCTGTTTCATTCTTAATTAGCCCCGGGGGGCCAAATCCTGGTGGCAATTTTTTTCCATAATGGGGGCTTGTGAGGCCCTCCGAGCCCCGGGGAATGCCACCCCCCCGGGTTTTATTTTGAAGTATGCAGGGGGGCTCACGGCCCCATCTCGTAGCCCCGGGGACCGCTACTCCCCCAAGCTTCTCTAGGGGCCTCGTCCGGCCATCGTCCTGTGTAGGCTCCTACCAGCTGCCCGCAGTTTCATGGAACTGACAATGAGTTCCACAGCGTAGCATCCGTTGCAGTGTTCTTAGCGTTTTTGTTCTTTTGCTGACTTACCAGTTTGTGTTCTAGATTCGCCATCTTATTTGTGTAGCCTTGTTTGGTGTATCTTCTTTTGTGTCTGACTTTGATAATTCAGTGCTTGATCCAGTGTTCTGAACATAGCAGTACATCTGTAGACATTGAGTTTACTCCTTTCCTTTCCCTCCCTCCACCCTACTTGACAACGTAATGGGGGAGTGAAAGTGAGGCACTCCTGTCATCACTGTTTTAACTTTGCAACATGATAGGTAGGACAGGGTTAAGAAACCCAGTCTCCATCACTCTTGGACCCTCCTGGCTCTTGTTGCCACCTTGTTTGCTATGTCTTAAGAATTTCATCTTTGCACTTGACCGTGGTCTTCCTACAGTGTATTCTCATCATAGTCCAATATCATACAATCCATTATTTTATCTGTTCTTGCCCATTTTGTGTGGTGTTATATTATAGAATTCCTTGAGTGTACCCTTTTTTAAAACGTCTCCACTGGGCATTGTACATGGAGATCTTGGACCATCCTTTTCATCCATTCTTGTATCCTGAGATGTAACTTCTTAACTGTGTTCTTCACCTCTTACTTTACCCTTTTAAATATTGAAATGTTCTTGGAAAGACATTACAAATCCTTATCATCGAAAAAATAACAAGTTTGTGAAATCATTTTAGATGGGAGTTGTGTATGTTATCCTAATACAGAACATTCCAATGAGATGCTTTGTACCATTATGTAATGTGCTTTACTTGCAGTGTTATATCTTGTTTTGGTTTGTATGTTATTACAATCAAAGTTAACATATTCCTGTATATCCTAAATAAAGCACTTGACAAAATGCATAGTGACACTGAATTTATTCGAATGTTTTCAAAATAATATACACTCAACTACAAAATATTGTTGCTTCATTTCCAAGATAAATATTTAATATATTTTATATGAATCACCACATATGCTGATATTACAGTAACGATAAAATGAAGTGTTTATATTTTTGTACAAGGACCTAAAACATAAGAAATACAGTATGGAAAATCAACAAAACAAGTTGGAAGACGGTTTCGAAATTAATAACAGTGTCATACAAGAGCTGAACATACTTTTTTGTAAGTAGCTAGAATGAAGAGGAAAAAATGCTGCAGACATGAGTTGTGATTTCCTAGACGAAATCTTGGATGTTGATTTTGTGGAAGCATTAGATGACATAAAATGATTATATGACTTTTGAAATTGATAATCAGGAAAATGAAATACATGATGAAATTATTTTAGAAGTTGTATTAAATTATGAAATGTTACAAGAATACATTTATTATTTATTATTATTATATAATAATAATATTTTGAGCCATAGAGCACAATGTACCACATTTATTTTCTGTTACCATCTCAAACACTGATGTTACAGTAAAGAATTTTTTAGAATAGTTGCAATCCAAAAATGTTTTTTATGAAAGCAGTTGAAAGACTGATATTATAGTAAACAAGTTTTAAAAATAGTTTCAAGGTATCCCAAAATGTTTTATGTGAGCAGTACAAACATCGATATTACAGTAATGAAGTTGTGAAAATAGTTGCAGTGTAGCTTAAAATATTGAACGAGAGGAGCAAAAAACTCTGTAACAACAAACTACAGTAAAGAAGTTGGGAAAATAGTTTCAATATATCACAAAAAGTCATTTCACTTCACTGAGAACATGTTTCTTTTCTATTGACAGATTTTATATCTTACCGATGGAAAATGTCACTTACACAGTAAGCATTTCTTTTTGGCATGTAGAGCTGTAGATTTAGATGCTTTTCAAAGTCCTGCCATGTCCTGCCATGTTGTGTTGTGTTTGGCCGAGGTAGTAGCTATAACAAAAAGGCTCGACAAAGGGGCTTGACTTTGAATCAGAATATGAAATTCAAGAATAATTGATAACCCTATCCAAGAAAGGAACCAAGGGCCCGATGTAGGTAAACGCGATTTTCCGATTTCAAAATACCGAGGCGGTCCGAATCGGTATTCTGAAATCGGAAAACGAGATGTAGGGAAAAAAAAGCGATTGAATACCGAATCGGTCGGCATCGGTAATGAGAATCGGTACGTTCCGAATCGGCACGGACCGAATCGGGAAGTACCGAATCGGCTAACAACGAATCGGAAATTACCGATTCGGCTAACACCGAATCGGATAGTCCGGATTCGGCTAACACCGAATCGGTAAAAGCCGAATCGGTAAAATCCGATTCGGCAATCATAGATTCGTAGCCATGAAAACACACCCATGGCGAAAAAGCCCATAGGAATGCATTGAAGAAACCGAATCGGTAAAATACGAATCGGATAATACCGAATCGGATTTTACCGATTCGGTAATATCCGAATCGGTAAAAGCCGATTCGGCAAAAGCCGATTCAGCCAATGAGGTGGCTCCCCCTCCCCCACCCAAACAGGGAGTGGCAACCCTGGCAGGTGCATTTAATTAAGAAGTTTCTGGAGAGCCAGCCTGAGCTCAACACTCACAGTTAGCAGCAGTGGGAGTAGGAGGTTGTCAACTGTAGTGAAGAACATGGCAGACCAGAGCGAGAGCCAGAAGTCCTCCCAGAAGAGGAAGCCGAAGTTCACCACCACCGAGCTTCAGGTGCTGGTCGAGGAGGTGGTGAGGGTGCACCGCCAGCTGTTTGGAAAGCTGTCCCTCAATGTGCCAGACAGCACCAAGAGGAGGATCTGGGCCGAAATCGCCCAAAAGGTGAATGCTGCGGGTGTCACCCCCAGGTCCGTAGAAGAACTCAAGAAGAGATTCTACGACATCCGCAGCCTCACAAAAAGGAAGATGGCTGAGATCCAGAGGCAGGCTGGAGGCACTGGAGGAGGCAGGAACCCGGCGCCACCCCTCACCGAGCTGGAGGAACTGGTCTCCAGCACCATTGAGAGGGAGAGTGTTAGTGGAATTGGGACCCTGGACAGCTCTGCGAGAGCTACAGCTACAGGTAAGAAGCATGCGCATCATGACACACCCTACCAGACACCTCCCCATTAGACACAATGCATAGGCAAACCCCAGCACAGTACTGTCACCAACATACAAGAGACAAGCATCATGGCACATGTAGTCAGCAGAAGTTAGCAAAATATGGCAGTGCAGAATCACAAGACAGGAAACAGTGTGACACAGTGTAAGGAGATGCAAGGACATGTGGAATGCTTTAATTGTACTGACTGTAATACATCGGCACTCAGTTTACAAATGCTTCTTTGTACCTAGGGGCCCCATCAGGCGGAACAACATTGTCATCAGAGGGAGCAGCACCGTCTGACACTGCACTCGCAGGGCCGAGCACCAGCCAGGCTGCCCAGGAGGAGGAGGAGGACGGAAACACCCTAGGGCTAGGTATGGAGGGAGACCTGGTGATAGACTTCGATGCACTGCACTCCCCACAAATGGCCAGCACACCCCCCTTGCAGTTCTCCCCAGAGAACTCCCCTACAAGGGACACCATTCCACCTACACCAGCTCCTGCCACAACCATGGCTTTGCCACCTGTACAACCTGTCCTGGGAGCAGGGGCTCAGGGACCGGCCAGCACCACACCCCCACCAGTGGCACCCCAGCCCACTCAGCAGGCCGGCAGCAGCAGTGCCCGGCGCCGTACCATCACCACCACTGCTGCACCAGCACGGGAGGGCAGTGTATTCCTGGGCCTCGAGGGACAGATGGTGAAGATACAGAGGCAACAGGCAAAATCCACGATGACCTGCCAACGCCAGCTCCTGCAGCACAACCTGCAGATGGGAGAAATGGTAAAGGGATTTCAGGCCTTCGTGGAATCGAACAAGGAGGTGGCAGCAGGGTTAGGCAGGCTAACCACTGCCATAACCCAATCATCTAGCAGACAGGAGGAGCATGAGCTGGTGCGCAGGCGGGATGCCCGGGTGCTGAACCGCGCCATGAGCCGCCTTGCTGCGGCGACGGCACAACTGTGCCAGCGCAGCGCGAACATGGAATCTAGCCTGAGTCAGAATACGGCAGAGCTCACAAGGGGGATGGCCCGGATCACCACTGCTATGGAGGCCATGATTATTTCGAACACAGCCTCCAATCCTGCCCTGGACCTGGGTGATGCTGGGGACAGCAGCAGCCGCAGCAGCCCGGCCAGCGCTGCGTCTGAGCCACGTAGGAGCACCAGGCGCTCCGCAGATGCTGCTGGGCATTCAGAGGGGGCTGAGGGACACCCCAGTGGGTCTGGCAAGCGGGCAAAGAAATAGCCTTGCAAGGGCGGGTGAGGCAACCTGAACCTTGGACTTTTGTTTTTTTTCCTATACACCATTTTTTGTTGCACATCAGTGCTGTAACTGTGTTGCAACAGTATTAAAATGTGTTTTTCCCAACCACCATTTAGCTGTCTTTGCATCTGTACTCACTCAGAAATAGTTCTCAGTAATCTCCTCACGTCTGTATCTGCCATCACTTGGCGTACACACCCCAGCTGGCTGTGTCAGTGGCACAGCTTCGTCGTCGTCATGGTCCTCGTAGTCAGACAACTCCACCTCAGTGCCCTTCTTCACCGCAAGGTTGTGTAACATTGCACATACAGCTATGATCTTGCAGCAGGTGATGGGGGTATACTGCCTTGCACCTCCACTCTTGTGCAGGCATCTGAATCTACTTTTCCAGATGCCAAAGGTCCGTTCGACAACATTCCTTGTGCGTATGTGGGCCCGGTTATACCTCCTTTGGCTGGGTGTGGAGGGGTTGAGGTAGGGGGTGAGTATGAATGAGCGGAGGGCATATGCACTGTCGCCTGGAAGAGAAAGGGGTTACATTACACACATGCATACATGTATTCCACCTAGCTACTATGTGTTATGGGGGTCTGATGATGTGTCTCACCTAGGAGGTATCCTTCACCAAATTCGCCAGCCATCAGCCGTGCATAGATGCCGCTCTGTTGGAAAATATAGGAGTCATGGGTACTCCCTGGAAATTTTGCTACCAGGTCTGTGATGGTGCACTTTGCATTGCAGATCACCTGCACGTTGATGGTGTGTGTAGACTTGCGATTGCGGTATATGTATTCGGTGTCCGCTGGTGGGCAAATCGGAATGTGCGTGCCATCTATGCAACCGATGATTTGGGGAAATTGTGCCATCTGGTAGAAGTCAGCTTTGATTTGTAGCAGTTCTGCGTGGGTTGCAGGGAAAGAGATGTATTGGTCCATCCTGTGTATCATGGCGTCAAGGAATGTGTGGAAGAACCTTGACAGGCTGCTCTGGCTCACCCCTCCTGCTGCTGCTACTCCACTTTGATAGCTGCCAGACGCTAGCAGGTGTAGGCTGCATAGCACCTAGATGTGCGCAGGGATGGCGTGTGCCCTTGGGGTGTGGTGGTCCAAGAATGGCTTGAGATCCCTGATGAGCTCAAGTATGGTGTCAGAGTCCAGCCTGTATCTCTGTAGTATCTCTGCCTCTGTGAGCATGAACAGGGTTATCCTCTGTCTGTAGACCTGTTCATTTCTTAGCCATTCCCTCTGTCCTTCCTGCTGTAGCCGTAGCCGCCTCGCAATGACATAAAAAGCTGCCATCCTGCAAGTTGCAATGCATTTTGGGCCTGTTTATATGGGTTGGAGTTGGTTACCACCTGATTGCAATCCATGGTAAATACCGAGTGAATTCTACCGATTTTGAGCCGATTTCGGTGTTTCTGTGCCTCCCTACATCTCCCCATCTGTCGGAATCGGGGAATTTCCCGATCGGCGATTCATACGAATCGGCATGTTTTCCGATTCGGCTCATGTCCGATTCGGTCTACCTACCGATTCGGTACATGGACCGAATCGGTGAATTTCCGATTCGGTGTCACTACCGAATCGGTACATGGACCGAATCGGTGAATTTCCGATTCGGTGTCACTACCGAATCGGTACATGGACCGAATCGGTGAATTTCCGATTCGGTGTCACTACCGATTCGGTACATGGACCGAATCGGTGTTTGCATCCGAATCGGTGTTTTTCCGATTCGTTACATATCCGATTTTCGGTATGTACGTATCGGATTCTTTCCCATTCGGTACTCATTCCGATTCGGTTTTCACTCCGATTCTTTATGTTTTTTGTTCCCTACATCTCGATGGCTGTTTACCGATCGGTAAGGGCCAAAAATCGGTATTTTCGGCCGTTACCGATCGGTAACGCCCTACCTACATCGGGCCCCAAGTGTGCACATTTCCCACTGCCTTTGGCTGAGGTAGTAGCTATAACAAAAAGGCTCGATAAAGGGCCTTGACTTTGAATCAGAATATGAAATTGAAAAATAATTGATAACCCCAGCCGAAAAAGGCAGCAAGTGTGCAAATTTCTTACTGCCTTCGTCCAGGGTAGTTGTTACAACAGAAAAGCTCGATAAAGGGCCTGCACTTTGAATACGAATATGAAATAGAAGAATAGTTGATAACCATAGCCAAGAAAGGCAGCAAGTAGGTGTGTGTATGAGTCGATGATGTGTTGATTGAGTGGAAGATGAATAATGTAAAAAATAAGAAAGGCTGCAAGTGTGCAAATTACCCACTGCCTTTAGCAGGGGAGTAGTTACAAAAAAAAGGCTCGATAAAAGGCCTTGACTTTGAATCAGAATATGAAATTGAACAATAATTGATAACCCCAGCCAAGAAAGGCAGCAAGTGTGGACATTTCTAACGGCCTTCGGCTGGGGTAGTTGTTACAACAAAAAGGCTCAATAAAGGACCTTGACTTTGAATCAGAATATGAAATTGAACAATAATTGATAACCCCTGCGAAGAAAGGCAGCTAGTGCACACATTTCCAACTGCCTTCTGCCGGGGTAGTATCAACATGAAAAAGGCTCGATAAAGGGTCTTCACTTTGAATCAGAATATGAAATTGAAGAATAATTGATAACCCTAGCCAAAAAAGGCAGCAAGTAAGCGTGTGTATGTGTGGATGATGTGTTCATTGAATACAAAATGAATAAGGTAAAAAGTAAGAAAGGATGCAGATGCCCAAAGTAACCACTGTCTTTTCAGAGAAGTTGATCTTTGGATACCCAGCTCATTACACAGAATGTGCGTCGCAAAAAAGGATGCAAGTGTGGAAATTACCCACTGCCATTCACAGGAAGTAGTTAACAAGAAGGCTGAATAAAGGGCCTTAATTTTTAATTTGAATTACTTGTAGAATAATTGATTACCCCAGCCAAGAAAGGCAGCAAGTGTGCAAATTTCCCACTGCCTTCGGGCGGGGTAAATCTTACAACAAAAAAGATTGATAAATGTCTAATGACTAATGTTGAGGACAGCGATGCTCGTGTTTCTTGTTTTTGATGCGGTTGATAGACTGTTTCACGTAACAAAAAAGTTCATCGCAATAAATGCATAGAAATTAAAGTTTACAAAAATCAAGATTAATATGTGAGTATGGACTGCTTTCTGAAGATGTTGTTGCAGCAGTTTATGTGCTTGGTGCAGCAGGAAGTGGGTTGCCCTTCAATCTTTGTGTTAAAGCTCAAGCAAAGTTGTTGGGGTGCAGGTTCTTCATGGGTCGCACTATATTTTCTGTGCTAAAGAAGACATTTTTGGACGGATCACCCTTTGGAAGAGTCGTTTGGCAAATTTTAAAGATAACTTTTGGAGTATTAACCTTCGGCTGGGGTAGTAGCTATGACAAAAAGGATCGATAAAGGGCCTTGACTTTGAATCAGCATATGAAATTGAAGAATAATTGATAACCCCAGCCAAGAAAGGCAGCAAGTGTGCAAATTTCCCCCTGCTTTTGGCTGAGGTAGTACCTACAACAAAAAGGCTCGATAAAGGGCCTTGACTTTGAATCAGAATATGAAATTGAAGAATAATTGATAACCCCAGCCAAAAAAGGCAGCAAGTAAGTGTGTGTATGTGTGGATGATGTGTTCATTGAATGGAAGATGAATAAGGTAAAAAGTAAGAAAGGCTGCAGACGCGCAAAGTAACCACTGCCTTATCAGGGAAGTAGATCTTTGGATACCCAGCTCATTACACAGACTGTGCGTTGCAAGAAAGGATGTAAGTGTGGAAATTACCCACTGCCATTCACGGGAAGTAGTTACCAAGAAGGCTGAATAAAGGGACTGCATTTTGAATTTGAATTACTTGAAGAATAATTGATAATCCCAGCCAAGAAAGGCAGCAAGTGTGCAAATTACCTATTGCCTTCGGCCGGAGTAGTAGCTACCAGAAAAAGGCTCAATAAAGGGCCTGCACTTTGAATAGGAATTTGAAATTGAACAATAATTCATAACTCCTACGCAGAAATGCAGCAAGTTCGCAAATTTCCCACTGCCTTCTGGCAGGGTAGTAACTACATGAAAAAGGCTCGATAGAGGGCCATGATTTTGAATCAGAATATGAAATTCAAGGGTAATTGATAACCCCAGCCAAGAAAGGCAGCAAGTGTGCAAATTTCCTACTTCCTTCGGCCGAGGTAGTAGCTACAACAAAAAGTCTCGATAAAGGACCTCCACTTTGAATACAGATATGAAATAGAAAAACAGTTGATTACCATAGCCAAGAAAGGCAGCAAGTAGGTGTGTGTAACTGTAGATGATGTGTTGATTGAGTGCAAGATGAATAATGTAAAAAATCGGAAAGGCTGCAAGTGTGCGAATTACCCACTGCCATTCATAGGTAGTAGTTACCAAAAACTTTGAATTAGAATAACAAACAGAAGATTTGATAACCATAGACCATACTGGCTCATTTTTAATATTGGTAGACTTTTATTAAGCTTTTTATTATACATGAACGGCAGGAAGTGCGCAAATTACCCACTGCCTTTCACAAGTAATAATTGCCAAGAAGGCTCAATAAAGGGCCTGCACTTTGAATTTGTGTAACAAGAAGAATTGATAACACCAGCCAAGAAAGGCAGCAAGTGTGCAAATTTCCCACTGCCTTTGGCCGGGTAGTAGGTACAACGAAAAGGCTCGATAAAGGGCTTCGACTTTGAATCAGAATATGAAATTCAAGAATAATTGATAACCCCAGCAAAGAAAGGCAGCAAGTGTGCAATTTTTCACTGCCTTCGGCTGGGGTAGTTGTTACAATAAAAAGGCTCGATAAAGGGCCTGCACTTTGAATACAAATATGAAATAGAATAGTTGCTAACCATAGCCAAGAAAGGCAGCGTATGTGTATGTGTAGATGATGTGTTCATTGAATGGAAGATGAATAAGGTAAAAAGTTAGAAAGGCTGCAGACGCGCAAAGTAACCACTGCCTTATCAAGGAAGTAGGTCTTTGGATACCCAGCTCATTACACAGACTGTGCGTCGCAAAAAAGGATGCAAGTGTGGAAATTACCCACTGCCATTCATGGGAAGTAGTTACAAAGAAGGCTGAATAAAGGGCCTGCATTTTGAATTTGAATTACTTGAAGAATAATTGATAACCCTAGCCAAGAAAGGCAGCAAGGGTGCACATTTTCCACTGCCTTCGGACAGGGTAGTAGCTAAAACAAAAAGGCTCGATAAAGGGCCTGCACTTTGAATATGAATATGAAATAGAAGGATAGTTCATAACCATAGCCAAGAAAGGCTACAAGTAGGTGTGTGTATGTGTAGATGATGTGTTGATTGAGTGGAAGATGAATAATGTAAAAAATAAGAAAGGCTGCAAGTGTGCAAGTTACCCACTGCCTTTAGCCGGGGAAGTAGTTACAACAAAAAGGCTCGATAAAGGGCCTTGACTCTGAATCAGAATATGAAATTGAAAAATAATTGATAACACCAGCCAAGAAAGGCAGCAAGTGTGCAAATTTCCCACTGCCTTCGGCCGGGGGAGTTGATACAACAAAAAGGCTCGATAAACGGCCTGCACTTTGAATAGGAATATGAAATTGAACAATAGTTGATAACTCCTGCAAAGAAAGGCAGCAAGTGTGCAAATTTCCAACTGCCTTCTACCGGGGTAGTATATACATGAAAAAAGCTAGCTAAAGAGCCTTGACTTTGAATCAGAATATAAAATTGAAGAGTAATTGATAACCCCAGCCAAAAAAGGCTGCAAGTAAGTGTGTGTATGTGTGGATGATGTGTTCATTTAATGGAATATGAGTAAGGTAAAAAGTAATAAAGGCTGCAGACGCGCAAAGTAACCACTGCCTTATCAGAGAAGAAGATCTTTGGATACCCAGCTCATTACACAGACTGACACAAAAGGGGGAATGGTGATGGATTAAACCCCGATCAGTTGACTGGGGGTGAGTGTTTGATTTGCTCAAACGCTCCGTCCATCATCCCCTTTTGTATCGCTTTGTACGCCCTAAGTTGGCAGGGTATGCTCAGACGTGAGCCCCTTGCTCACTTGGCCACTGGATTCAATATATCCTGGCTGATGAGGATTATGAATCCTAAACCGGTCCCAGGATGCTTGTTTCGGGTTCAGGGAAGACATGGCTTGGCAGTTCGAGATGGACTGTTCCCATGAGGCACAGGGTCAGACTGATTTGCATATGGCCAGGTCTGAACTGTGGTGGCTGAGTGGGCTAAAGAATGGTGATTGATTAAACCCAGATCAGTTGACTGGGGGTGAGTGTTTGATTTGCCCAAATGCTCCGTCCATCATCCCCTTTTGTATCGCTTTGTTCGCCCTACGTTGGCAGGGTATGCTCAGACGTGAGTCCCTTGCTCACTTGGCCACTGGATTCAACATAGCCTGGCTGATGAGGATTATGAATCCGAAACCGGTTCCAGGATGCTTGTTTCCGGTACAGGGAAGACATGGCTTGGCAGTTTGGGTTGGACTGTTCCCATGAGCCCATGAGGCACAGGGTCAGACTGATTTGCATATGGCCATGTCTGAACTGGGGTGGCTGAGTGGGCTAAAGAATGGTGATGGATTAAACCCAGATCAGTTGACTGGGGGTGAGTGTTTTATTTGCTCAAACGCTCTGTCCATCATCCCCTTTTAAATCGATTTGTTCACCCTAAGTTGGCAGGGTATGCTCAGACGTGAGTCCCTTGCTCACTTGGCCACTGGATTCAAGATAGCCTGGCTGATGAGGATTATGAATCCGAAACCAGTCCCAGGATGCTTGTTTCCGGTCCAGGGAAGACATGGCTTGGCAGTTCGGGCTGGACTGTTCCCATGAGGCACAGGGTCAGACTGATTTGCATATGGACATGTCTGAACTGGGGTGGCTGAGTGGGCTAAAGAATGGTGATGGATTAAACCCAGATCAGTTGACTGGGGGTGAGTGTTTGATTTGCTCAAACGCTCCGTCCATCATCCCTTTTGTATCGCTTTGTTCGCCCTAAGTTGGCAGGGTATGCTCAGATGTGAGTCCTTTGCTCACTTGGCCACTGGATTCAAGATAGCCTGGCTGATAAGGATTATGAATCCGAAACCGGTTCCAGGATGCTTGTTTCCGGTACAGGGAAGACATGGCTTGGCAGTTTGGGCTGGACTGTTCCCATGAGGCACAGGGTCAGACTGATTTGCATATGGCCATGTCTGAACTGGGGTGGCTGAGTGGGCTAAAGAATGGTGATGGATTAAACCCAGATCAGTTGATTGGGGGTGAGTGTTTGATTTGCTCAAACGCTCCGTCCATCATCCCCTTTTATATCACTTTGTTCGCCCTAAGTTGGCAGGGTATGCTCAGACGTGAGCCCCTTGCTCACTTGGCCACTGGATTCAATATATCCTGGCTGATGAGGATTATGAATCCTAAACCGGTCCCAGGATGCTTGTTTCGGGTCCAGGGAAGACATGGCTTGGCAGTTCGAGATGGACTGTTCCCATGAGGCACAGGATCAGACCGATTTGCATATGGCCAGGTCTGAACTGGGGTGGCTGAGTGGGCTAAAGAATGGTGATTGATTAAACCCAGATCAGTTGACTGGGGGTGAGTGTTTGATTTGCCCAAATGCTCCGTCCATCATCCCCTTTTGTATCGCTTTGTTCGCCCTACGTTGGCAGGGTATGCTCAGACGTGAGTCCCTTGCTCACTTGGCCACTGGATTCAAGATAGCCTGGCTGATGAGGATTATGAATCCGAAACCGGTTCCAGGATGCTTGTTTCCGGTACAGGGAAGACATGGCTTGGCAGTTTGAGCTGGACTGTTCCCATGAGCCCATGAGGCACAGGGTCAGACTGATTTGCATATGGCCATGTCTGAACTGGGGTGGCTGAGTGGGCTAAAGAATGGTGATGGATTAAACCCAGATCAGTTGACTGGGGGTGAGTGTTTGATTTGCCCAAATGCTCCGTCCATCATCCCCTTTTGTATCGCTTTGTTCGACCTACGTTGGCAGGGTATGCTCAAACGTGAGTACCTTGCTCACTTGGCCACTGGATTCAAGATAGCCTGGCTGATGAGGATTATGAATCCGAAACCGGTTCCAGGATGCTTGTTTCCGGTACAGGGAAGACATGGCTTGGCAGTTTGGGCTGGACTGTTCCCATGAGCCCATGAGGCACAGGGTCAGACTGATTTGCATATGGCCATGTCTGAACTGGGGTGGCTGAGTGGGCTAAAGAATGGTGATGGATTAAACCCAGATCAGTTGACTGGGGGTGAGTGTTTGATTTGCTCAAACGCTCGGTACAGGGAAGACATGGCTTGGCAGTTCAGGCTGGACTGTTCCCATGAGGCACAGGGTCAGACTGATTTGTTTATGGCCATGTCTGAACTGGGGTGGCTGAAAGGGCTAAAGAATGGGGATGGATTAAACCCAGATCAGTTGACTGGGGGTGAGTGTTTTATTTGCTCAAACGCTCCGTCCATCATCCCCTTTTGAATCGATTTGTTCACCCTAAGTTGGCAGGGTATGCTCAGACGTGAGTCCCTTGCTCACTTGGCCACTGGATTCAAGATAGCCTGGCTGATGAGGATTATGAATCCGAAACCAGTCCCAGGATGCTTGTTTCCGGTCCAGGGAAGACATGGCTTGGCAGTTCGGGCTGGACTGTTCCCATGAGGCACAGGGTCAGACTGATTTGCATATGGACATGTCTGAACTGGGGTGGCTGAGTGGGCTAAAGAATGGTGATGGATTAAACCCAGATCAGTTGACTGGGGGTGAGTGTTTGATTTGCTCAAACGCTCCGTCCATCATCCCTTTTGTATCGCTTTGTTCGCCCTAAGTTGGCAGGGAATGCTCAGACGTGAGTCCTTTGCTCACTTGGCCACTGGATTCAAGATAGCCTGGCTGATAAGGATTATGAATCCGAAACCGGTTCCAGGATGCTTGTTTCCGGTACAGGGAAGACATGGCTTGGCAGTTTGGGCTGGACTGTTCCCAAGAGGCACAGGGTCAGACTGATTTGCATATGGCCATGTCTGAACTGGGGTGGCTGAGTGGGCTAAAGAATGGTGATGGATTAAACCCAGATCAGTTGATTGGGGGTGAGTGTTTGATTTGCTCAAACGCTCCGTCCATCATCCCCTTTTATATCACTTTGTTCGCCCTAAGTTGGCAGGGTATGCTCAGACGTGAGCCCCTTGCTCACTTGGCCACTGGATTCAAGATAGCCTGGCTGATGAGGATTATGAATCCGAAACCGGTCCCAGGATGCTTGTTTCCGATCCAGGGAAGACATGGCTTGGCAGTTCAGGCTGCACTGTTCCCATGACGCACAGGGTCAGACTGATTTGTTTATGGGCATGTCTGAACTGGGGTGGCTGAAAGGGCTAAAGAATGGGGATGGATTAAACCCAGATCAGTTGACTGGGGGTGAGTGTTTGATTTGCTCAAACGCTCCGTCCATCATCCCCTTTTGTATCGATTTGTTCACCCTAAATTGGCAGGGTATGCTCAGACGTGAGTCCCTTGCTCACTTGGCCACTGGATTCAAGATAGCCTGGCTGATGAGGATTATGAATCCGAAACTGGTCCCAGGATGCTTGTTTCCGGTCCAGGGAAGACATGGCTTGGCAGTTCGGGCTGGACTGTTCCCATGAGGCACAGGGTCAGACTGATTTGCATATGGACATGTCTGAACTGGGGTGGCTGAGTGGGCTAAAGAATGGTGATGGATTAAACCCAGATCAGTTGACTGGGGGTGAGTGTTTGATTTGCTCAAACATCCGTCCATCATCCCTTTTGTATCGCTTTGTTCGCCCTAAGTTGGCAGGGTATACTCAGATGTGAGTCCCTTGCTCACTTGGCCACTGGATTCAAGATAGCCTGGTTGATGAGGATTATGAATCCGAAACCGGTCCCAGGATGCTTGTTTCCGGTCCAGGGAAGACATGGCTTGGCAGTTCGGGCTGGACTGTTCCCATGAGGCACAGGGTCAGACTGATTTGCATATGGACATATCTGAACTGGGGTGGCTGAGTGGGCTAAAGAATGGTGATGGATTAAACCCAGATCAGTTGACTAGGGGTGAGTGTTTGATTTGCTCAAACGCTCCGTCCATCATCCGCTTTTGTATCGCTTTGTTCGCCCTAAGTTGGCAGGGTATGCTCAGACGTGAGTCTCTTGCTCACTTAGCCACTGGATTCAAGATAGCCTGGCTGATGAGGATTATGAATCCGAAACCGGTTCCAGGATGCTTGTTTCCGGTACAGGGAAGACATGGCTTGCCACTTTGGGCTGGACTGTTCCCATGAGGCACAGGGTCAGACTGATTTGCATATGGCCATGTCTGAACTGGGGTGGCTGAGTGGGCTAAAGAATGGTGATGGATTAAACCCAGATCAGTTGACTGGGGGTGAGTGTTTGATTTGCTCAAACGCTCCGTCCATCATCCCCTTTTATATCACTTTGTTCGCCCTAAGTTGGCAGGGTATGCTCAGACGTGAGCCCCTTGCTCACTTGGCCACTGGATTCAAGATAGCCTGGTTGATGAGGATTATGAATCCGAAACCGGTCCCAGGATGCTTGTTTCCGATCCAGGGAAGACATGGCTTGTCAGTTCAGGCTGGACTGTTCCCATGAGGCACAGGTTCAGACTGATTTGTTTATGGCCATGTCTGAACTGGGGTGGCTGAAAGGGCTAAAGAATGGGGATGGATTAAACCCAGATCAGTTGACTGGGAGTGAATGTTTGATTTGCTCAAACGCTCCGTCCATCATCCCCTTTTGTATCGATTTGTTCACCCTAAGTTGGCAGGGTATGCTCAGACGTGAGTCCCTTGCTCACTTGGCCACTGGATTCATGATAGCCTGGCTGATGAGGATTATGAATCCGAAACCGGTCTCAGGATGCTTGTTTCCGGTCCAGGGAAGACATGGCTTGGCAGTTCGGGCTGGACTGTTCCCATGAGGCACAGGGTCAGACTGATTTGCATATGGACATGTCTGAACTGGGGTGGCTGAGTGGGCTAAAGAATGGTGATGGATTAAACCCAGATCAGTTGACTGGGGGTGAGTGTTTGATTTGCTCAAACGCTCCGTCCATCATCCCTTTTGTATCGCTTTGTTAGCCCTAAATTGGCAGGGTATGCTCAGACGTGAGTCCCTTGCTCAGTTGGCCACTGGATTCAAGATAGCCTGGCTGATGAGGATTATGAAACCGGTCCCAGGATGCTTGTTTCCGGTCCAGGAAAGACATGGCTTGGCAGTTCGGGCTGGACTGTTCCCATGAGGCACAGGGTCAGACTGATTTGCATATGGCCATGTCTGAACTGGGGTAGCTGAGTGGGCTAAAGAATGGTGATCGATTAAACCCAGAACAGTTGACTGGGGGTGAGTGTTTGATTTGCTCAAACACTCCGTCCATCATCCCCTTTTGTATCGCTTTGTTTGCCCTAAGTTGGCAGGGTGTGCTCAAACGTGAGTCCCTTGCTCACTTGGCCACTGGTTTCAAGATAGCCTGGCTGATGAGGATTATGAATCCGAAACCTGTCCCAGGATGCTTGTTTTCGGTCCAGGGAAGACATGGTTTGGCAGTTTGGACTGGACTGTTCCCATGAGGCACAGGGTCAGACTGATTTGCATATGGCCATGGCTGAACTGGGGTGGCTCAGTGGGCTAAAGAATGGCGATGTATTAAATCCAAATCTGTTGACTGGGGGTGAGTGTTTGATTTGCTCAAACGCTCCGTCCATCATCCCCTTTTGTATCGCTTTGTTCGCCCTAAATTGGCAGGGTATGCTCAGACGTGAGTCCCTTGCTCACTTGGCCACTGGATTCAAGATAGCCTGGCTGATGAGGATCATGAATCCGAAACCAGTCCCAGGATGCTTGTTTCCGGTCCAGGGAAGACATGGCTTGGCAGTTCAGGCTGGACTGTTCCCATGAGGCACAGGGTCAGACTGATTTGCATATGGCCATGTCTGAACTGGGGTGGCTGAGTGGGCTAAAGAATGGTGATGGATTAAACCCAGATCAGTAGCCTTTTTGTTGTAACTACTTCCCGGCCTAAAGGCAGTGGGTAATTTGCATACTTGCAGCCTTACTTATTTTTTACATTAAAGAACGGTGATGGATTAAACCCAGATCCTTTGACTGGGTGTGAGTGTTTGATTGATTCAGATGCTCCGTCCATCACCACCCCCTTTTGTACCGCTTTTGCCCGCCATAAGTGTGGCAGGGTATACTCAGACGTGAGTCCCTTGCTCACTTTGCCACTGGATTCAAGCAAGCGGGGCTGAAGACGGCTGGAATGCCAGAAACTGGTCCTCGGAAGCTTGTTTCTGGTCCAGGGAAGACATGGCTTGGCAGTTCGGGCTGGACTTTTCCCATGAGGCACAGAGTCAGACTGATTTGCATATGGCCATGTCTGAACTGGGGTGGCAGAGTAGGCTAAAGAACGGTGATGGATTAAACACAGATTCTTTGACTGGGTGTGAGTGTTTGATTGATTCAGATGCTACGTCCGGTAGTCAGACAAAATATGGAAATTAAAATATCGATATACAATAATATTGATGTTTTAATATCGATGGTATAGTATATCGATGTGACATAATATCGATAGACAGAATATCGATATTAAGGTATGTATGTTAGTAATATCCAAATTTTGTTGTTTAGTGTTATGTATTTTATTATGTTGTTTATATGTTTGCTAAATATGTTTAGAAATGTATGTTTGAAAATTAGTAATTTTGTTTACATTTTGCGTTTTAGTATTAGAGCGGGTTGTGGGTTTATAGGGGAATAGGGTGGGAAGTAATTTTATAATAATTAATTAATTAATATATATTTGTAAATATATTTAATTAATAATTAATTGGTAATTAATTAAGACTAATTAGTTAATTACATTAATTAGATTTAATGTGCTAATATATTTAATTTAGTGTTATTGTTAATTAATAATTAATTGGTAATTAATTAATATTAATTATTTTATTAAATTAATTAGATTTAATGTGCTAAGATAGTTAATTTATTGTTATTGTTAATTATTAATGAATTGGTAATTATTTAATATTAATTAGTTAATTAAATTAATTAGATTTATTGTGCTAATATATTTAATTTAGTGTTATTGTTAATTAATAATTAATTTTAATTAAATAATATTAAGTAGTAAATTACATTAATTAGAGTTAAAGTGTTAATATTTTTAATTTATAAGATTTTGTTATTGTTAATTAATAATTAATTGGTAATTAATAATTATTAAGTGATTCAATGATGTGATTTATTTATGTCTAGTGGGTTGTGTGTTTATAGGGGAATAGGGTGTTATATAATTACATGTAATTAATTAAAGAGATTGTATTTATTTATTTGTATTTATTGTTAATTAATTGGTAATTAATAAGTGTTAATTAGTTCATTTATACATACATCAATTTAATATTTATTGTTATTAATTGATTCATTGAAACTTTTATTAATTGTGTTTTTTTTTATGTTTAGTGCGTTGTGTGTTACAGGGGGAGTACTGTGGGAAGTAATTGAAACCCTACGCAATCCAACGCTTTCCCTACCGTTGCACCCTCTGGAGTGGGAATAGTAATTTTTACCCCTACGCTATCCAACGCTTTCCCTACTGTTGCACCCTCTGGAGTTGGAATAGTAATTTTTACCCCTACGCTATCCAACGCTTTCCCTACTGTTGCACCCTCTGGAGTGGGAATAGTAATTTTTACCCCTACGCTATCCAACGCTTTCCCTACTGTTGCACCCTCTGGAGTGGGAATAGTAATTTTTACCCCTACGCTATCCAACGCTTTCCCTACTGTTGCACCCTCTGGAGTGGGAATAGTAATTTAAGCCCCTACGCTATCCAACATTTTCCCTACTGTTGCACCCTCTGGAGTGGGAATAGTAATTTAAACCCCTACGCTATCCAACGCTTTCCCTACTGTTGCAATCTCTGGAGTGGGAATAGTAATTTTTACCCCTACGCTATCCAACGCTTTCCCTACTGTTGCACCCTCTGGAGTGGGAATAGTAATTTAAACCCCTACGCTATCCAACGCTTTCCCTACTGTTGCACTCTCTGGAGTGGGAATAGTAATTTAAACCCCTACGCTATCCAACGCTTTCCCTACTGTTGCACCCTCTGGAGTGGGAATAGTAATTTTTACCCCTACGCTATCCAACGCTTTCCCTACTGTTGGACCCTCTGGAGTGGGAATAGTAATTTAAGCCCCTACGCTATCCAACATTTTCCCTACTGTTGCACCCTTTGGAGTGGGAATAGTAATTTAAACCCCTACGCTATCCAACGCTTTCCCTACTGTTGCACTCTCTGGAGTGAGAATAGTAATTTTTACCCCTACGCTATCCAACGCTTTCCCTACTGTTGCACTCTCTGGAGTGGGAATAGTAATTTAAACCCCTACGCTATCCAACGCTTTCCCTACTGTTGCACCCTCTGGAGTGGGAATAGTAATTTTTACCCCTATGCTATCCAACGCTTTCCCTACTGTTGCACTGTCTGGAGTGGGAATAGTAATTTAAAGCCCTACGCTATCCAACGCTTTCCCTACTGTTGCACTCTCTGGAGTGGGAATAGTAATTTTTACCCCTACGCTATCCAACGCTTTCCCTACTGTTGCACCCTCTGGAGTGGGAATAGTAATTTAAACCCCTACGCTATCCAACGCTTTCCCTACTGTTGCACTCTCTGGAGTGGGAATAGTAATTTAAACCCCTACGCTATCCAACGCTTTCCCTACTGTTGCACCCTCTGGAGTGGGAATAGTAATTTTTACCCCTACGCTATCCAACGCTTTCCCTACTGTTGCACCCTCTGGAGTGGGAATAGTAATTTAAACCCCTACGCTATCCAATGCTTTCCCTACTGTTGCACTCTCTGGAGTGGGAATAGTAATTTAAACCCCTACGCTATCCAACGCTTTCCCTACTGTTGCACCCTCTGGAGTGGGAATAGTAATTTTTACCCCTACGCTATCCAACGCTTTCCCTACTGTTGCACCCTCTGGAGTGGGAATAGTAATTTAAGCCCCTACTCTATCCAACATTTTCCCTACTGTTGCACCCTCTGGAGTGGGAATAGTAATTTAAACTCCTACGCTATCCAACGCTTTCCCTACTGTTGCACTCTCTGGAGTGGGAATAGTAATTTTTACCCCTACGCTATCCAACGCTTTCCCTACTGTTGCACTCTCTGGAGTGGGAATAGTAATTTAAACCCCTACGCTATCCAACGCTTTCCCTACTGTTGCACCCTCTGGAGTGGGAATAGTAATTTTTACCCCTATGCTATCCAACGCTTTCCCTACTGTTGCACTGTCTGGAGTGGGAATAGTAATTTAAAGCCCTACGCTATCCAACGCTTTCCCTACTGTTGCACTCTCTGGAGTGGGAATAGTAATTTTTACCCCTACGCTATCCAACGCTTTCCCTACTGTTGCACCCTCTGGAGTGGGAATAGTAATTTAAACCCCTACGCTATCCAACGCTTTCCCTACTGTTGCACTCTCTGGAGTGGGAATAGTAATTTAAACCCCTACGCTATCCAACGCTTTCCCTACTGTTGCACCCTCTGGAGTGGGAATAGTAATTTTTACCCCTATGCTATCCAACGCTTTCCCTACTGTTGCACTGTCTGGAGTGGGAATAGTAATTTAAAGCCCTACGCTATCCAACGCTTTCCCTACTGTTGCACTCTCTGGAGTGGGAATAGTAATTTAAACCCCTACGCTATCCAACGCTTTTTCTACTGTTGTAATATGTGGAGTAAGTATATTTATAAATGTATATGTAGAATTTTAAATTTATTTTAAATGTATATGTATTAGTTATAATTTTGTAAATATGTTTTAATGTTTTTATTTAATATTTGTACAATTATATGTATTTTTAAAGTATTATTAATACATTTAAAAAACAATATTTTTAATTTCGCAATTTTTGTACTACAATATTATTTTTCCGATATTTTTGTACTTACCATTATGTAGATATAACTTCGATATTTTTGATTTCGATATTTTCTTGTCGATATTTTTGTATGGAGATATTCTGTCTGTCGATATTATGTCATAGATTCGCTCCGTCCATCGCCACCCCCTTTTGTAACACTTCAAAAATACGACATAGAAATTCATGCAGGCACATTTTATTAAAGAAAGGCCTAGGAGGGCCCCGTGATTCAAAAGGAAAAAAATATTACGATCAATAAAAATACAGGCCTAGGAAGGCCATGTGAGGCAGTAATAAATATTAAAAGTCATGGGAGAATTAGGAGGGAGCAAATACGATGAACAACAAAGCATTTACCCCACAAAAATCAAGCAAAACAGAGCTCGGAGGGCCATGTGACGCAGAAAAAATAACTTCAAGCACATAAAATATATAAGAACAGAGACGAAAGCACATGAAACACTTCAAAAATATGACCCAGAAATTCATGCATGCATAATGTTTTAAAGAATGGCCTAGGAGGGCCCCTTGACGCAGAAGGAAATAAATATTATGATCATCCAAGTATGATGAAAAAGAATAGAGGCCTGGGAAGGCCACATGAGGCAGTAATAAATATTAAAAGTCAAGGGAGAATTAGGAGGGAGCAAATACGATGAATCACAAAGCATGTACCCCACAAAAATTAAGCAAAACAGAGCTGAGAGGGCCCCATGACGCAGAAAAAAATACCATCAAGCACGTAAAATTTCAAAGAACAGACACGAAAGCACGTGACACTTCAGAAATATGACACAGAAATTCATGCACGCATAATTTATTAAAGAAAGGCTTAGGATGGCCCTATGATGCAGAAGGAATTAAATAATAGGATCATGCAAGTACGATCAATAAGAATAGAGGCCTGGAAAGGGCACGTGAGGCAGTAATAAATATTAAAAATCATGGGAGAATTAGGAGGGAACAAATACAATGAATCACAAAGAATGTACCCCACAAAAATAAAGCAAAACAGAGCTGGGAGGGCCACGTGACGCAGAAAAAAATACCATCAAGCACGTAAAATATATAAGAACAGACACGAAAGCACGTGACACACTTTAAAAGTACGACAGAAATTCATGCACGCATAATTTAGTGTTCAAGTGTGAGTGTATGCACCAACAATTAACAACAGAGAGAGACGGGGGCTGGGTTATCATGTGCGCAGAGGCAGGCCCAGAATCCGATCTCCAATGAGTGACCACTTCAAATCATTCTCGTTAGCGCGCCCTGTGCTCTGATTTGTCACTGAGAGGGTGATCGCACCATACTTTGTACTGCTAATCATACTCAGCGCGTACCCGGGCATACGGTACGACTATGCTTTGACGTTATTAGTCGCATCAAAGCTTCCGTGTGACATCATGTACGGCGTCCTGTACGTGAAAGGCGCCAATGTTTCTAGTTGTTTAAAAACATATATTTATGTATTTAATGTACATACTAAGGGAAGACATTATCTGGGATAATTATGAAAATAGTTTTTTAAAACTTTTACCAGTCGTATATTACTTTTAAAAACAGAAACAGTAACAGTTGCAGGACAACCCACCTGCTACTGCACCAAGCACATCAACTGCTGCAGCAGCATTTTCAGCAAGCAATCCACGCCCACAAATTGATCCTGACTTTGGTGAAGTTAAAATGGTATGCATTTATTGCGATTAACTTTTGTGTTATGGGGAACAGTCTATCAACCTGATAAGACGCAGGAAGCAGGAGCATCGCTGTCCTCGACATTAGTTGTTTTTTTTCATTCTTTTGTTCCTGTTGGACACTTTTTGGGTTCCAATTGCATTTTTTTGATTTAAAAAAAAACTTGTTGACAAAGCAGAAAAAAACAGAAGACTCAAAACACAAAAAAACTGTTCTTTTTAGAACTACCTTCACTGGTCAAAGAAAGAACTATGGGCCAGATGTAGATAATTCATATTTACCGACTCTTAAATACCGAATTTTACCGATTCGGTATTTAAGAGTCGGTAAATATGAAGGGGGGAGATGTAGGTATTACAGATTCTGTAAATACCGAATCATTAAGATTCCGTATTTACCGAATCTGTAAATACCGAATCGGTATTGCCCATTGATTCCTATGGGCCTTAAAGCCCATAGGAATCAATGGGCAATACCGATTCTGTAAGTACAGAATCGGTAAATACCGAATTTTGCAAGGGTGCAGGGGGTGTCACTTTGACACCCTCTGGCACCCCAAAAATAGGCATGTGCGCCATGTGGCACACAGACATGCGTAAGGGCATGTCTGTCTGTCACAAGGCTAGGTGTGCATGCACACATGTGCATACACACCTGAATTCGGTATTTTAATCTCCCAATTGGATTGGGTGGTAAAATACCGAATTTGTAGGGCCTTTGGGACTCAGAAGAGTCCCACCTACATCGGGGAATTACCGAATCGGTAAAAATACCGATTTGGTATCTCAAGATGCCAAATACCGGTCGGAAACGGCCGAATTCGGTCGTTTCCGACCGGTATTTGCCACCTACATCGGGCCCTATATTTCTATGTTAGGGTATAAAAGTTTCTCAGAATGAATGTGTAGTTCATAAATGAATAAATGAATACGTTACTAGTGTATGGAGAATGTGAAAGTGCAGAACTATAAGAAACTGCTACAGCATACATCTATAAGCAGTTTACCTATAGTATACTGTAGTACCTCCGAAGCACTTGAATGTAGCATATGCACATAAATATGTTACAAGTCTATGCTTCAATTTGCACTGCTGGTGAAAATGCCTGGATAAATTTCTATGTGTTACGGGTGGATTTAAAACCCCCTTGTGCCTCTTTTAACACAGATGTTGCGCCACTTTTGTGATGCACTGGTGGTGCAAAAGATGTATAAATTATGCAAAAAAGAACAAGAGAACTCTGGGTAGTTCTCGAGTTTAGGTGGAAAGCAGTTCTTGTTAGAGCACTCTCAACACCACTGTGTCAGGGGTTGCTTTTACTCATTTCAGGTTGGCTTGAGTTGGTATTTTACAATTTCAAAGCTGTAACACTGTGCCTGGAGTGATAAATGTCTTTTGTCATTTTACAGGTCGGCAAGGAAAGCAATGTGCTAGTCCTATGCTTAAAAACTTTGCTGTAGAAATGGCAAAAGACTATGGGGCCCATTAGGATGACGGGCGGACTTTGCCCGCCCGTCATCCCATCGTAAATCAGGACCGCCCGCCATAAGGGCAGGGGTCCCGAGGGTGCCATTAGGATGTGCCTGCCACAGTGGCGGGCACATCCTGTATTTTCAGCATTGTGGAGGGCGGTGCTCTCTGCACCGCCCGCCACAATGCTGAAAATTGAATTTAACATTGTCAATTGCAAAGGGTCCCCCCCCAAGCCAAAGGCGTGGGCTTTGTGGGCTACGCATAGGTCCGGGGAACACCACCTCTCCGGGGTTTTGAAAACCGCGTGGCTCCTTTGCAGGAGCCCTTGATGGCTCTTGGGATCGCCACTCCCCCTGGGCTTGCTCTTGCAATGTCCCGGGGAGCTCACCCCAGGAACATTGTTGTTTTCTATGAGAGGGTGGAAGCATGTCTCGCACACTGTCATAGCAACCCTGGTTGCTTCATTGAAGAGGAAGCAAAATGAGGAAAACCCGCTCTCAGTTCAATGAAGCAAAGCAGAATTGCTTTTGGGCAAGGGAAGCTGTATGTTAGCAGGTCCCGTTGCCCAAAAGGAATGCCGGCTGCCGCTGGAGGCTGCAGGAGGTGGGGAGCCGGCAGGGCCGTGGGGGCATTGTGGCTGCCCTTATGGTCACCAACAGATAGGCCAGGCCCCAGGGGATGGGATCTCAGGGGACAGAAGTGGCCTGGGATGAGGTCTCTGGGGCCAGAAGTGGGCATGCCTCGGGGATGGGGTCCCCGAGACAAATGTGAATTAAAGTGAACACTTTTTATTTTTTTTTAAAGTATGGAGTTGCAATCCTAGAGCGGCCCCCTAGTGTGAATATGAAGAGTGCCTGGCCCCCTAGTGTGAATATGAAGGGTGGCCGGCTCTCAGCACAGCCCCCTGGTGTAAATACGAAGGGTGCACGGCTCTCAGCACGGCTCCCCTAGTGTGAACGCACTGGGTGTGTGGCTCTCAGCGCGGCACTTGAGCACTTCAAACACCGAGGGTGATATTCTCAAGGACACCAAAGATCATGCAGCTCGGACACCCAACACTGCACCGCCACCCCCCGCCACTAGCCCTTTGTCCACCATCCCCCCTCATCCCGACAAACAAATGTGACATCAACCTTAGGAAATCTGGAACGTAACAAATCGGCTGATGTCACACAATTATAATAAAAAAGATGCATGTGAGGTTGGACAAATGAGAATCAGTCATCTATGGATTTACATATAAAACATTTTATTTAAACAAAACAACAAAATAAAAGTAGGTATAGCCATGGTGTGTCACCCCATAACAATTTGTGAATCACAGCCTGCAAGACAAGAAAAAAGATAAGATTGTTCATCATGCGCCCATCAAAGGAGAGAGAGAGATAAAGAGTGAGAGAGAGGAAGAGAGAGAAAGAAAGAGTGAATGAGAGAGGAAGACAGAGAAAGAGAGGAAGACAGAGAAAGAGAGAAAGAGTGAGAGAGAGAGAGGAAGACAGAGAAAAAGAGAGAAAGAGAGAGACAGAGGAAGAGAGAGCAAAAGAGAGAAACAGTGTGAGAGAGAGGGAGAGAGAACAAGTAAGAGAGAGAGGAAGAGAGAGAGAAAGAATGAGAGATAGGAAGAGAAAGAGAGAAACAGTGTAAGAGAAAGAAAGGAAGAGATAGATAGTGAGAGAGAGAGAAAGAGTGAGTGAGTGAGAGAGAGAAAGGAAGAGATGGTGAGGGAGAGTGAGTGCCGACACTGTGGACAAAACCCTCACAGCTCACCTTTCTGACACTGGTGTGTCTTCAACCACGTGCCGGGACATCGTGCAGCCCTCAAGCTTACTCATGTGAAACATAGTATGGAATCAGTAATGGAAGAGTACATACAACTGCACATGCCTAAATAGCTGTCCCACCCCTGCGCAGCCGGGCAGCTGCATCCCATCTACTCCCGACGCCCAGAGGCATCTGTCCGCCCCTGCGTACCCAGGTTGCTGCACCCCATCGACTCCCACTACCCAGAGGTGTCTGCCCGCCCCTGCGCACCCAGGCTGCTGCACCCCACCCCCTCCCATTGCCCAGAGGTGTCTGCCCATTCCTGTGCACTCAGGCTGCTGCACCCCATCCAGTCCCACTGCTTAGAGGTGTCTGCCAATTCTTGTGCGCCCAGGCTGCTGCACCCCATCCACTCCCACTGACCAGAGGTGTCTGCCCGCTCCTGTGCACCCAAGCTGCTGCACACCATTCACTCCCACCGCCCAGAGGTGACTGTTCTCCGCTGCACAAACAAGCCTCCCTGCTCACCTTCCGCCACTGGCGTGTGCCTAAGAGGACCCACCACATGACGAAGAACCTCCTCAGCCGTTGCACACACGCGGTCTAGCCGAGCTCACAATTCAAATTGAGTCTTGAGGATGGTGTAACAAGGCCAGGCATCATTTCAGGCTGCACTTGCGCTCAGCTCTGGTGGCACAAAGTCAGTGGACCTGAAGTCATCGCCACGTGGCGGGAGGTCCGTGTCGGTGGGGACGTCAATCTGTGAATCACAGCCTGCTAGACAAAAAAGCAAGATAAGATTGTGCGTCATGCATCCATCAAAGGAGAGAAAGAGAAAGAGAGAAAGAATGAGAGCGAGGAAGAGAGAGAGAAAGAAAGAAAGAGTGAGAGAGAGAGAGAGGAAGACAGGTAGAAAGAGTGAGAAAGAGTGAGAAAGAGAGAAGCAGTGAGAGAGCGGAAGAGAGAGTGAAAGAGAGAAACAGTGTGAGAGAGAGAAAGAGAGAAAGAGAGAAAGAGTGAGAGAAAGAGGAAGAGAGGGAGAAAGAGTGAGATATTAAGAGAGAGACAAAAAGAGAAACAGTGTGAGAGAGAGGAAGATATAGAGAGGAAGAGAGAGAGAGAAAGAGAGTGAGGGAGAGAAAGGGAGAGATGGAGAGGGAGAGTGAGTGCTGACACTGTAGACAAAACCATCACAGCTCACCTTTGCACCACTGGTGTGTCTACAACTACGTGCCGGGGCATAGTGCAGCCCTCAAGCTTACTCATCTGAAACATAGAATAGAATCAGTAATGGCACAGTACATACAACTGCACACGCCTAAATCGCTGGCCCACCCCTGCACACCCAGGCTCCTGCACACCATCCACTCCCGCCGCCAAGAGGTGTCTGCCTGCCCCTGCACTCCCAGGCTCCTGCCTACTCCCACTGCCCAGAGGTGACTACCTGGTGCTGCTCAAACAAGCCTCTCTGCTCACCTTTCGCAAACTGCATGTAGAAAAGAGGACCCACCACGTGCTGTTGCAATCTCCAAGCCCGGGGCCCGTGGACAGGGCACCCTCCATATCATGCAGCCCCGCTCCACAGTCCACCAGGTCTCACATTTGGTGCTGGGTCTTGATTTCGCCATGGCAGAGGACATATAAGTGCACCCGGGTTTTCATCACAGGCTGCACACCTGCTCAGCACTTGCAGTGCCACTAACTCTGTGACCAGCGAGGCGATGCCACGTGGCGGTAGGCCGCCGTTGTCTGATGGCTCTGGTTTACACTACAGTCCAGCAGGGCACACAAAACTTGAGCTGTCCGGACCACTGGGATGGGGCATCATTGCAGGCTGCACTCGCTCAGCAGTTACTGTACCCCTACCTCAGTGCACTGAAAGTCACTGTCTAGTTGCGGTGTGCCTGTGCCGTCCACAGTACATGCGGTGCCACCAAGTCTGTGCCCCAAAAGTCATCGACCTTATATGATTGTGTAACTTGGTGTGGACGCCAGCATGACACCTTCGGGCTGGTGGAATGTGATGTCATAGGCACCTGGGCTCCCATGCCCACATGCACACCACAGGGAGACACCTCAAGAGGGGTTGGAAATGGCATTGAGCATGTGCGCCTGCCCCTTTTTATTGGCAGGGTCACGTGTCCTGTGACGCCTGTGCTGCATCGATGTGGTATGGGTGTAAACCAGCTGTGAGGGAGTGGCTGTTGCATGCTGACAACTACACCTGTGATCACCAGATCACTACAGGGATGACTTGGGACATGTGCATTGTTGTTCCTTCCTGTAAGCGTAAGCGGAGTGGGCTGGCCTGGCGTATGCCAGTCCTGCGTGAGGCTGTGAACAATGACTCCGGAGCTCTGGGAGTGGTTCCGTCCTGGGCTGTATAAGGAATGAACTGATGCAGGCATCTCTGTTGCAGTGTTGGTGCTATGTGGGCCGCAAGCGCTAATGTGTCACCCTGTGACCCAAGTCCTACAACATGGCCAACATGGAAGGTAGGGGGAATCACTGACCCTGCCTTCATCCATTCTTCCACACATGAAAGATTGTGCACATGAGATATCTGTGTGGATAATAATGTTTATTGCACATTCAGTGGAGTGTTGTAGGGCCATGCAAAGCCCAAATTGCCGTTTTTGGCACTTGGAGGGTAGCCAATTAGAGCCAAGCTCGTGCTCGGGGGTTAGGCTACGCCAACATATGTATGATGCGTGGTCCGAGCGGGTCACACTGGTAGCAATGTCTGTTGCCTCCTGGACTGCATCATCTGCAATGGCAGATCCAAACTGCATCTTCCAATGCCTCATGAGCCTGTGGAACGTAGGGGATTAACGTGCTGGTTCGCTACGAAGGTCTAGGAGACACTGCTGCCTGACTGCCCCATACGCTGGCTCCGCTGAGAGTGCCAGCTCGGGGTCAGCTTAGAATTCTTTGTTACCCCACGAGCCAGGCCCCTTTTTAAACTTCACTCGCCGTTTATAACCTCACCACTCACATAAGATACCTTCACATACACCACACATAGTCTTAATTAAGTGCTCCCGCATAGTCGCAGGCCATAGCACGCCGCATCCCGTAGCACGCCGCATCCCGTAGAGGGGTGCCAAGACCCCAATGATGAAGCATGACACCAAGGGTCCTTTTGGTGTGTGAGGGGTATTTTAAAACATAGGGTTTTCCCAACCATAGTTAGGGAAACCCTACCTACAGTGGATTCTGTTTGTTTATAAACTATTGACCAGGGGGTACGAATCCACCTGTGAACCTTCCCTCCCCTCTTTGTTAATTTTGCATCAAAGGCAGTAGTCAGCATAGACATAACTCTGCAGTGCTATGCCACTGGGTTCACAGGGTTCCTGTGTCAAGGAGGCCGGCAGTCCTGGTAGTGGCCTCGTGGCAGGGAGAGTGCCGCCGCTCTGGCAGACACTTGGCCTTCCCAGAAGTGAACCACACCCAGAGCCCCGGCCTATTTATTCACACTCCTACGATGGAGTGGCGTCCGTTGGACCAGCCCACTCAGCTTCTTCTTTCGCTTACAGGGGACGACGACACAGCTACATGACAGAGATCTTCCCCACTGCCTGAGGTAAAATGGTTGCGTTCACTGTCCACAACAGAACAAGCACCAGCAGTCTATGTACACATGGAGAAATATGTGATCTGCATAGTGAGGTCTGTTCAGTACATCACTCCTACACTTGGCATTGTGTGCATTGTTTTTGATGGGTGACTTGTGTCCTTCACACATACTTGGTTGCCACATCTCCCAACATTCAGCTATTGTGTGCCTGACGGGCCATGCCGTTTTGGGAAGGTCCACTGTCCTGTTCTGCGCTGCCTTAGTGGAAGTAGGGGGAGGGTGGTCCAGGGGAGAGGTCCTGGGGCTGGTGGCGGTGGGTGTTGTGGGCTTCTTGGATGTTGGAGCTGCATGATCAGTAGCTCTATGACATGTGTTGGTCTTCAGATGTGGCTCTGGGCTGCGCTCCCTTTTATACTGTAGGCAGTCATCCTGCTTTACACCAATAAAAGGCAGATGGTAAATTTTTACTGCTTACGCGGCTTTTCGCCTGGTTTTGGATTGCAGCACAGATTAGGCTGGTTGTTGAAAATATCGGGAAGTGGTATTTCCATGTTATTTTTACACAGGAACGCCTACTCTGCATATCATTAGCGTTAGTTGTTGCTCTCATTTGTGGCATTTTTTTTTGCTTAAGCTATCGCTGGAAAACTGACCATATCAGCAGTTTTCACCAGGTTGAGAATAGGATGATAATTTAAAATCACAGGAAAAACCATAGGTTTAAAGAACATTATAATTAGAAATTAGCATTTCAAAAACCTTTGAAATTCACAGAAAAAAACATAGGTTTTAGGCATGGTATAGTTAGAAATTAACATTTAAAAAACCTTAGAAATTCACTGAAAAAACATAGGTTTCAGGGACGTTATAGTTAGTTGGACATTCTTCTCGTACAATACCATAGAAAATCACCCGTTATAGTTAGTTCAGCTAACTATAACTCGCACACCCGCAATGCACTGCTGATAACGTCACACATTACATCATTCATGACATGGTCAGTGACATCACTGATGATATCTCAAATGACATCACTGATGACATCATCCACGTGAAAATCTGATGCATCTTCTCACACTCTAATTTACCTTTGATACACCCACTGTAAAATACAGACTACCATTTTCGAAACAATTGCCCTTCAGTATTCCAGCTAAGAGTGATCCAGGCCTCTCCCCCTCACCATAGGTCCGCGCCGTCGCGTTTTTCCCATATGTTTAAACTCCCTGTCCGCTTCATCATTTGATTCAGTTAGTAGGGAGTTAATCTCCTCTTCCACAGTAGTGTCCGGAGGTCTTAGTTGTTGTTCCTCAAGGCACGCCTGCTGTCGTTCCAGCTCCGACAGTCTCCGTCGAATGGATTTGAGAACACTCGAGTGCTTGGACATCACCATGCCTCGTATGTAGACCTTAAAGGCCTCCCACACAGATTGAAAGCTGCCACCGAGTCAACATTAGCTTCAAAAAAGATATCTATCGCTTCCGCCAGCTCCCCTCTGAACAGTGGGTCAAGTAGAGAGTATGGCGGAAATCGTCACGTGAACGGGGGAATCACTTTCGCGGGTCAACAACAGAGGAGAATGGTCTGACAAAGTGCAGGAAGGATTTTGCAGTCCCTAAGGCGCCCCATCAAGGAAGAGGTTGCAGCATCCTACTCGTGAGTTGTAGATGGGTCTCTTGTAGGAGCGCTACATCCACATGTTGCCGCTGAAGGTAACTCAGTACCTTCCGCAGCTTGCGGTAGACATTGAGGCCTCAAACATTCCATGTGAGGGCACGAATCATGGTTGATGAGCCTCTGCCATCCGATTCAGCTGCACTCGCCATTGTCCTTAAGTGTGTGCTGTGTGTAATCCAAGGTATCATGTGGGCCTATAGTGGGCTGTGCGTGCAAATTTTGTAGCAACATCCCTCCCCCCCGAACTGTCGAACCAAACAGCAAAGCATTTCCATCCCCCACCCACAGCAGACAACCATCAACCTGGCCGTGCAGAGTACAATTCCACCCACCCCACCCCTGTTCCCTTCCCCAAGCATTATGAGCTCCGGAGAGTCATATAGGTGCATTGCGCGCGGGGCAGAGGTTGCCAAGCTACCAGCAAAGAATACTGTCGAGCAACATACTGGAGCCTCCCGCTGTAACTAGTAATATGCATCAGCGAATTATCAATCAATAGAAAAGACAGTCATCAATTCTATCATTCTAAATAACCATGTTCATGTGTAGACGTACCCCTATTGAAAAAGAAGCAAAACGACTCAACTGCCCCCAGTATTATCATGAACCACCCCTCTAGAATACGAACTTCTTGGAAGTCCACCAAGCACTCTCAGTTTACCACAGCTCGTGCACCTTACCGCCACACGGAGCAAACGGAAGAAGTTGGTTACTCCTGCTCATCTAGCTGACTGCTTCCCCCTGTTTCGTGTCTCTTCGGTGTTCTCCCGACCAGCCTTTTAGGGCTTGCTGTAGGGCACGAGGATCTGTGAACAGGTGCGAGTGACCCTGCCTGTTAACTTGTAGTTTTGCCGGATACAGCATTCTGTAGTCCAAGCCTAGGTGCCGCAGTTGTCGTTTAAACGGGGCAAAGTGTTTGCGGGCTTCCTGCACCCTGGCGGTAAAGTCGGGGTAAAGAGAGATCTCCGACCCCTTATATTGAAGCATTTTCTTGTCCCTGGCCTGGCGTAGGGCTGTGTCTCTGTCACTGTAATTGAGTAATTTGGCTATTATGGGGCGTGGAGGGGCAGCAGGGCGTGGGCGCTGGTCCAGCGAGCGATGAGCCTGCTCCACCACAAACATCGGGGAAAAAGTCTCCTCTCCTAACAGGGTGATCAGGAGTTTTTCTATAAACCTCTCCATATTGCCCGTCTGAGTCGGGTCCGGGAGACCTGTTATCCGTAGGTTGCAGCGACGGGAACGCACCTCCAAATCTTCTGTTTTGTCTTGGAGAGCGTGCATCAGTTTCTCAATCTTTTTGTGGTCAGCGTCAAGATCCGTCTGCGCTTCCTCGACCTCCGTCAGCCTTTTCTCAGACATATCCAGCCTTTCTGTGTGCTTGTCAATCCGTTCCGCCATTCTATCCATTTGGTAGGTGAGGGTATCTAGTTTTGAGCCCAGGGATGTCATGCTATTCTGAAGGCCTTTTTCCATTGCAAGCAGCATGCTTTCAATGTCCGTACCTCCAGCAGTGTCTTCGTCATCTTATGCAGTACTCGTGTCTGCGCCCGTAGCGTCCTGTGGCTTTGGGCGCCTTTGATCGAATGAGAGTTTGCTCTGAGTCTTGTCGCCTCTGCCCATCTTGTATAGCCCTGCCAATCGCTCACAGTGCCTCAGCTTACTGTATAGTGTTGTAATATTCAGGCCCCAAGTTGTGATGTCCACATTGCCCATGTATGATGGCCGGGCGGTAATTAATGAAGTTGCCAGTGGTAGCTGAACTGCTCCCGTTGTTTAGGGCTCTCCCGCCCTGACACCGTCTATTCAGCACACTTTGTGACCTCTCCTGTCGGCCACTCTGCGGCTCCTAGGCTCGTCCCCCGCTGCACTGCAGGCTCGATGGTTCTGTGTCAGAGCGGTATTGAAGCCTGGTCCGGGCTTGAACCGCAGGTCGGGAAGAATAGGCCACATTCAACTACCAATAGGCCTGAATGTCATCACGCCCTCGGTGGGGGCTGAACTCTTATTTTACGGGTGCACCTATTGGTCGTGTGGGGGGGCTGACCACATGGTCGCGCTAACAAGGGGAATTGCTGCTCTGTCCCCTGCCCATTCCAAGGATCTACGTCCGGATCCAGAAATCGTGGGCCTCAATTTTGTTTTCCACACCGGGTGCACTCACCAGCAGTTACTGCCTCCCCCTCTTCAAGTTAGCTGCGTGATCGCCGTTGAGATGCCCCCGTGGGTTGACCCGGCGCCCAGAATCAGCCCAGGCTGGGCAATAGCTGGACTCTTCTTGGTCGGAGACCGACCAGGGCTGATGGCGCAACCCCTCCAAGCCGTACAATGGCGTCATGGCATGGGCCCCGCGCTCCGGCACCTCCAGTCGCATCACGGCTCAGCAGGCTCTCACCAGGTCCGAGTCGCACCCCACATCAAGGTCCTGGCTCTGCTTCTCCGCCCTCAAGTGCTAGGCGTCCCCTCTAAACAGTCCAAGGCCCCGGTCTTCGCAGCTGCGTAGGTTCCTTCTACCTCGCACTCACAATCACACCGGCGGTACATGACTCATACCTCCCCCCATGTGCAGGGTGGTGTGGGAGGAGGGGGGGACAGTGCAAGTTCGTGCACCTCTTCGTTCAGGGCCGATCGCCGGGGAGCACGTACCTTTCCAGGTTCCCCGGGTCGGTGTCAAGTTCGCCCCCGAGTTCGCGCCGTCCTTTGGCTGCACATACTGTTACGCAGCTCGGGCGGGTCAGCACTGGAGAGCGCGGCTGAAGGGCCTTCCGAATCGTAGTTCAGCCGTGTCGTAGATCTTCCAAACCCCGGCACCGAATCACTGCCGCAAGACCTCTCCCGCAAGCTCCAGCCATCCTCCGTATCAGGGGGTACTTCGGTCAAAGCAAATCATAGTGCTGATGCAGGATATTTAAGGATGTTTTAGGCATCGGGTCGGAGCTCTGGGGTTAGTCGGCCATCTTGGTTACCGGCAAGCTCCGCCCCCGATTCGGGCCACATGTGCACTTCATCTGGTTTCCTTGTTGGTTTCCTAGATCCAGTGCCCAGCTCTTTCGTCTTCCAGTTTCCTGCCTTCAGAAAAAAGCCTGCCTGACCTGCCCCATTCTGTCACTGGTTCGGGGCACTGTCTGCGTGTCACCTGACAACAACGTCATCACGTGCAAATGTGAACGTCTCCATGCAGGCGGCCATTTTGGATTGGGCTTCAGGTCATGTCCTGGCTCAACTCACTCTGCAGACACCTGCAATTTCATTTACGATCCTTCCAAATTGGAGCCACAGGTAGGATCTACGCTTGCCTACACTCGCAGTGACAGACACACCTTTTCTGGGTTATCGGTGAACAATTTTCAACCTTCGAACCCACACGTCGGTGACAGGCTCACCTTTAAATTCTCATTGTACTTTTCGGTAACAGGCTCACCTTTAAATTTTAATGACCTGTCATCTCGGTGATAGGCACACCTTTTATTACAAATTCTTCGATTGGTTTTCCATGTGTAAGCCTGCAGGCTCACCATAAATCAACTGTTGTATCTGCAAATGTTTTGACTGGCATACAATTAATGTAATTGAAATGCCCATGTTTATTTTTTATTATTGCTTGCATACTAAGTTTATTCATTTTCACTCATTTTGTAACCTTGGCTTTAATGATCTTGCTTGCATTATGGCGACTTCCCAGCGGTTTGTGCAGCCTCTCACCTGCTTACAACATCCAGGAAAGCCCAGCATTAGGTGGTGGCAATGGATAAAAATCTATGAGAGTCATCTGGTGACCATTGATGGCCTTCAAATGTCCACCCCTATGCAGAGTAGCAATTTTATATGGTTGCCTAGGGCTTGCAGCTCAGCATCTTTTTGAAAACGTACCCTCCATTGCTCCCCTCAAGGAAGCGCTGGGGATAGTGAGCACTGCGATGCTTACAAGGAGGCATGGGCCCGCATGGGAAAACAATATGATCAAGAGCCAAGCATAATGTTGGAAAGGCATAACATTTTCATAAGGAGGCAGAGCGCAGATGAAAGTGTTGATGAATATATTTTGGTGTTACTAGTTTTGGCATCCACATGTGTGTTTGAGGCTCACACTGACATTTATATTCGGTAACGATTTATCATTGCTTGCTTTTCAAAGAAGATTCAGAAACATCTCCTTAGTTGCAGAAAGCCAACACTTATGGAAACAATGGATATTGCTGAACTCATTGAGTGCTCAATGGTCACATCAAAGGCATTTCTGAATGAACATTATGTTGATGTTGTAACGATTTCTGGAGACAATACAGTGGAATCTCTGAATGTAGTGAATATTTCTAGACCTTTTAAGTAATCGTTTAGAAAAGGATACACCAGTTGTTTTAGGTGTGGTTCCAAATCATATCTTAGCAATAATCCCACCTGCCCTGCCTTGGGCAAGAGATGTGTGTTTTGCAAGAAAATGGGCTACTTTCAAGGGATGTGTAGATCTGGTAGAAAAACCACAAGAGTTAACAGTGTTAAGATCTCTGATGCTGCTGAAGGTTGATATGAGCAATTGCCTAATGTGCTGTTGACTGTGGAGTGCAATGCTGTTTTCGATACTAAGAGAGTCAAAGGACCTTGGTTTGATGTGTTGTTTGGTAGAATTGAGGTACCAGTCATGGCAGATTTGGGCTCACTGATTACAATCTTGTTTCTCAACAAGTGGAAAGGAACTGTCGCTTTAAATCATACCCATGTGAATCCCAAAGCATTTGGCGGATCCGATATAGACATGTTGGGATACTTCATGTCCTGATTGGAATATTCGGGAATGTCTATTCGTACAAAAGTTTATGTTGCTGTCAAAGGACGCAACATAATTGGATGGCAAGATCTAGTGCGAATGGGTTTGTACTTAGTTCCATGTTCGGATCATCCTATCACTGTGGGAGAGGTACCTGAAGGCTATGTTGATGTTGGTCATATTGAAGAAGACCCTCAGGTTGGCTGTGTAGGGGTCGAAGAACGCACTTCGAGCATCAAGAAGTTGTTAGACCCTTTTCCAAGCTTGTTTGCTGATAAACTTGAATTTGTCACTGGTTTCCAGCATCAAATCCGTCTTAAAGCTATAGCCCAAGCCATTGGCCATAAGGTGGGTCCCCTTACCCTGAGTGCAAGATATGAACTTAAGTCAGTTCTGAAATCCTTGTGTGAAGAAGGCGTCATTGCATAGTGTGACTCCTCAGAATGGGTTTCCCCCGTTGTCGTAGTAAGGAAAAAGTCTGGGGAGGTCACGTTATGTGCTGATTTGCTTTCTTTAAACAAAAATATCTTTGTTGACTGTTACCTCCTCCCCAAAATTCAAGAACTCCTTGCTAGTTTGAGGGGTGCAAATTTTTTCTCTGTCATCGACTTACATTCAGCGTACCATCAAATACCCCTAACTGTTGATTCTCAGGAATTTACCACTTTTGTTTGGAATTTACAATTGTCTCAGATTGCCTGTTGATTTGTCCTCCTTGGCCAGTGTCTTCCTAAAATTGATGGACCCACTTTTTTTTAGATATCCTGGAGGGCCAGGCCTATCAGGATGACAATTTGGTGTTCGCCTCTGATTAGGAAACACACTTGAAGAATCTAACCAATATTTTAGGTGAGCTGAACAAGGCAGATATGACCATTAAAATGGATAAGTGCAAGTTTGGTAAACAGCAGCTGGGCTACTTGGGGCACACAGTATCCTCAGAGCGCATTAAACCTAAGTTACCCTTGATTAAGTCCATTAGTGTTGCTGAATGTCACAAAGTTAAGGATGCTCTTCGATCCTTTTTAGGATTAGCAGAGTACTTACTGTGCACGGTTTGTAAAAGGATACGCTCAAACTGTTGAACCCTTATGTGCCCTAAAGCAGAAGGGCGCAAAGTTTGTTTGGTCTGATGAGATTTTTTAGACATTTGCCCAAGTCAAGGAATTATTTGTTGAAGCATCTTCCTCATGGTGAATGCAAGTCTCACTGCATTACAGACAGTTTTGGGATAGTGGGTTGCTGGTAACGAACTTACCTTTGCCTCCAGGATGCTTATACAGTCTTAGACACATTATAGCACAATTGAGTGCAAAGCTTTCACTTGTGTGTGGGTGAATGACAAGTTGAGGAGTTACATCTGGGGTTGAGAGTTTGAAGTTTTTACTGACCACAAATCTCTTATGCACATACTGAGTGAAGCTAGTTTATGAAAGGCGTTTGCCAGGCTTGTGCGGTTGTTGTCAAAACTGCAAGAGCTCCACTTTACCATTAAGCATATACTTGGAGGGAAACATTTCAGGGCAGATGGCTTATCATCTATGGCCTTATCTGACAAGTGTGATGCCGTTGATGTTGAGAACACAAAATGTGTAGTGGCAACCATGGATGTGGTCTAAGAGTGTGCTGCTGTAACGGAGCAATCATGGTTGGCAGCTTATGACAAGGACAACATCCTCAAGCAGGTCAAAGAGTTCCTTGTAAAGAGATGGCCGGAGAGTAGAGCTGGTGAAATAAGGCTTTATTGATGGTGGCTTCTCTATTATCTCTTCTCAAGAGGAGAGATTATCAGGTCCATGCACCGCGGCCAGTCAAGTATTTCTAAGACATCTCAACTTATTGACTTATATTATTCGTGGCCTTCTTTAGAAAGTTAGGTCAAGTTTTGGGTAGACTCATGTGCTGAATGTCTTGTGCCTGACAAAAGGTGGAAGTTAATGGATACTCCCCTTCACCTGGTTCCATTTCTGGACAAACCTTGGAGCAAGGCTGGGTTTTTTGTTTACGATGTGCGGTTTGGGGTTCCCACAAAAGCATTGGATTATGGGAAATAGAGGGGCATATTATCAAGGGATTTATCTCCGCTTTTTTGGCTTTAAAAGCGGGGCGTTCCAGAGAAAAATAATAGGTGAAATGTTGTTCAGCCACATTTCTCCTATTATCAAGGATTTCGTTAACCCTGTTAATGATTAAAAAAAAGCAGCGCTAACCGCGGTTAGCACTGCTTCTTTTACACCTTGAATTTTCCTGACTTAGCCAAGATATCCTATGGAAGGTGGATATCATGGCTAAGTTTGTGAGCCCCTATCATCAAGCTAACGCCAAACTTCGAGAGATTATCGTTGGTTTTCCAGCGATAATCTCTCAATTGGCAGTTAGCGCGAGGATTTTTATCACTACTGAGATAAACCTTGCTAATAGCAAGTTATCTCTGCGATAATTTCCGGCAATGCTTAGCGTTAAAAAGTTTGTTGCTAAGCATCGTTAGCGGTAAATATTGCTAAACGTTGGTAATATGCCCCAGAGTTCTCAGAATAGCATTACATTTTTGTTATGTTCGCTTGGCGGTAAATGAAAAAAATAGTTGACCAATAGAGAGATATGTTTGTGTTTAAATGAGTGAGGGAAAAGGGAGGGCACCATCATTTGTGAGAGGAGAACTGAGGATGTTTGAGCGCTAACGGTTATGGCAGGTATGGAGCGTTGTTTCAGTAGAGGAAAGATTGGAATATTGTTGACTTATAGCCTTGTGTGAGTGATTCAAAAAGCTTAGGGCAGTTGTTAGTAATTTTTGGGCTGAAAGCTGATGCGTAAGAGTGTTTGAAGGAAAGTTAGCATGGTATAGTATTGTGCAAGCAAAGTTGGGAGTTCGGTTTGACAGGTAATTGAAAGAGAGCGGACGAGAGAACTCAGAAGTGGAAGCGTTTTTAGTGGGCAATTGTCAATGATGTTGAGAGGTGAGAGATTGCATGGGGACGCATTTAGAAGTGAAAGCCTTCAAGTGAGTGATTGTAATTGGGGTCGGGAGGTGTGTGATTATGTGGGGACGCAGGGAAGTGTAGGTAACCGTACAGTATGATAGATGAGTTAAATAGAATGGAAATACAGAGTGAATGAATGAAAAGTCGAACAGAGACAGTTGGGTGCAGTAGCTGTGATGTTGATAAAAAGAATATATAAAGAGAAAGGTTTAGATTCCCATCATTCATTGGTTTTCAGTGTTCGGATGTATATTATCATAGCAAGAAGTACGTATAAGCATGTTAAATTATGATGAGCATTGTAAAGAATTTCATATTTACGTATTAACATTGATGAAAGTCGAGGTTTAAATGGTAACACTGGCTTTTTTTCACTTGTCATTGTAGTGACCCCTGACGAAGGGCACCCAGTTGCCCGAAATGCATTGGGTTTATTTAAATAAATAACACTGCCTCCAGACGAATTTGCATCAGTCGTGTTTTGTGCTAGAGGTTCAGATGGCCCAGCATTAACATTAGAAATCATGAAAATTGGCATGTATCATTCCGCGTGTGAAGAAGAAAAAATGTTGAGAACAAGTTGAACTACAATGTTAAAACATGGATTACGTGGAATATATGGATCAATTTGTACGAAAGAGAAAACAGACTATTCGGCGACCCTAGCTATGCATTATGTTGGGGCGAGGATTCGCCCCAGTGCAGATTGTTATTCACCCGGTGCTGTTTGGGTATGGCACCATTCCTAATAGCACGCATTTTGTTTGAAACATTGACTAATTTTTAACATTGAATATTATTGGTGTGCATTCCTTCTTATGAATATTCATGTCAAAACTGCAAGAGCTCCATTTTACCATTAAGCATATACTTGGAGGGAAATATTTCAGGGCAGATGGCTTATCATGTGTGGCCTTATCTGACAAGTGTGTTGCTGTTGATGTTGAGGACACTGAATGTGTAGTGGCAGCCATGGAATGTGCTGCTATAATGGAGCAATCGTGGTTTTCAGCTTATGACAAGGACATCATCCTTAAACAGGTCAAAGAGTTCCTTGTAATGAGATGGCCAGAGAGTAGAGCTGGTGAAATAAGGCTTTTTTGATGATGGCTTCTGTATTGTCCCTTTCAAGAGGAGACATTATTAGGTCCACGCACTGCGGCCACTTAAGTATTTCTAAGACATCTCAACTTATTGAATTATAATATTGGTGGCCTTCTTTAGAAAGTCAGGTCAGGTTTTGGGTAGACTCATGTGCTGAATGTCTTGTGTTTTCCAAAAGGTGGAAGTTAATGGGTACTCCCCTTCACCCGATTCCATTTCTGGACAAACCTTGGAGCAAGGCTGAGTTGGATTTTTCAGGTCCTTATGATATTTTGCCTAGTAATATCCGATTTCTCATTTTGTTGATTGGTTCATTTCAAAGGATTATACCATATGTTTATGTGATGCACCTAGCTCTGACAATGCGATCAAGTTTTTGAAGAGGGTGTTTGCAACTGAAGGGTCAACCTCCGTGATTGTGACAGACAACGGCAAACACCTTGTGTCTCACATTTTGGAAGCCAACAATGTAAAACATTTCAAAGTTGCCTTGTATTCTCCGTCTTCCAATGAGTTAGTTGAGAGAGCAAACAGGAAGGGATGAAGGCAGCTCTGTTGTCATGCCAGGATGTTGAAGAATTTGTTGATGCCAAATTGTGGTTGTATAACATTTCACCACATTGCACAACTTGGTTGACACCTTTTACTCTCTTAAGAGGAAGGAAAGTACACATGTACCTATGTCCTGAATGGTTGCAGACCAAACATCATGTAGAGAGTGTAAGTAGTTGCTTTTCAGGTGATGCAGAAGCAGCATGCCATGAAGTTGATGTTGGATGATGGCAAAAGTTTTCAAAATATGGATCTGGAAATAAATGATCGGGCCCTTATCAAAAATCCTAAAAAAGTTTCTAAAGGTCTGTTGAAGTTTTCCTCTCCAATTTAAGTGACAAATATGAGCAAAGGCTCAGCACTCCTCTGGAATATGGGCTGGTGGAATAAGAGGTCACTTGTGCCTTTTTCAGAATTGCATGCAAGTTTGTTGAAGAAATCTGAAGGTTGAACAGTGTGATTGGTCCAGTTGGTTGTAGGATCCAGCTTCAGGTGTTTCAGTGTCTGCAAAGAAGGGTGGCTTTTGGGACTTCACTTGTTCACAGTGCATCTTTCCACCAATTGGTGTTGACACTGTTCCTGCCAGGAAGGAATATGTTCAAAGTTGGATCTCAGCAAAATGTTGGTGTAGGTAATTGTCAAAGGAAATTGCCTTACAGGTTTGATGACTTTACAGATTGCAGCGTTTGCACAACACCAGCACTTTTTACTCTGTCCCTACCAGTCCTGTCCAGAGAGAAGAGGCAGTGACGAGACAGGCGCAGGAGCCCCATAAAGAGGGCTCAGGAGTGCTGGGGTGGGAGCCTTTACCGATTGCAGTGTTTACACAGCACCAGTACTTTTGACTCCATCCCAACCGGTCCGTTCCAGAGAGGAAGGGCCGCAATGTGGCAGACTCATGAGCGCCATAAAGAGAGCTCAGGAGTGCTGTGGGGCGGGAGCCTTTACTGATTGCAGCGTTTGCACAGCACCAGCACTTTTGACTCTGTTCCTACCTGTCCGGTCCAGAGAGGAGGGGCCGCGACCTGAAGGGCGCAGGAGCGCCATAAGGAGAGCTCAGGAGTCCCGCAGTGCGGGACGTTCCCAGGCTCGGCCCGGACCAAGACCGGGCCAAGACGGGCCACCTCCTTAAAAAGTACTGTGAGGTTTATTTATGTAGTATTTAAAGACCTTGTTACTATTTGTATCCCCTATTCGAGAGAAGTGGCTTGAGTTGGGCAAAATAAAGGCAGGCACCACTTCTCTAACCATACTAAGTGTGGGAGGCCAGAAATCACTGATCAACTACCTAACAGGGGCTATGGGGGCTATTGAGACACAAATTAGAGACCCTGACGCAAGGGAGTGTTGGCAAGCTGGCTACAGCCGGTTGTTCAGTTAATACATCTAATGTCCACCCTAACTGCCCCACCAATGGCGCACAAGATGTAACAGTAGCCCCGGCTCCCCAGAATGGATGTTTCCAGGAGACCTCTGGGCATAGATATGTCAGCGACCAAAATTGCAATTCACAACCGCCCCCTAAACACCCTAGAAATCCCGAGGTCCGGGAGGGAACTGCAGACCATACGTGTGCAACAATTTCGAATAAACCAGTCCAAACTAAGAAAAGGAAGAATGTAAGCAAACAGGATAAAACGGGTGAAGGCAGGAGGACTGCAATCTCTGTGGTAGACTCAACAACTGCACTAATCGAGGGCCAGTCCACTGAACTTGACAAAATAATAGGAAAAATAGATAATCTGCTTAACTATGTTATCGAGGTTATGACTAAATTAACAGAAAGAGTGGGAGCTATTGAAGGTTGTCTGAGAGAAGGTAACAGGGCAGCACATGGTAATGTAAATGCACAATCTAACATTAGGCCCTGTCCCACAACAGTATCAAACCACCATAAATGTAAATGTAAATGTGTTTGCATTTATATAGCGCCTTCTACCCAGAGGTCTCGTAGCACTGTATTCATACCGCTGTGGAACCCTTCCTGGCTTTCCTGTGAGATGTCCACTCCTGGGCAGGGGAACATCCCTCATCATACTGATCCCCAAGAACGCTCTGCTCGAAACTCCGTGATGGACACCTTCTGATACATCTACAGTGACACCATCTCCAATTATGAATCAGGCAAATCACGAGGATAACAGACAGCAAAAAAATAAGGGATTGAAAGAGTACAGGGCTGGGGATCTATGGATAGGCCTTTGGATTCATCAGTAAATGTAGATAACACCTACTTCGATTTACCTCCAGCCAAGACTCCGTACACAGTAATTTTAGCTAATGTCCCAAGTCAGCCCAAATCAGCATGTAAAAATTGGGAGACTCTGCGCAATAAATCTCTTTGTTTGCTGGGTGGTAAAACCGGCCTAACGGATGTACTTTTTGTTAAATTTAAGATGGTCAGACGGATCACCTGGGTGGGAAGAAACAATACAATTTTGCAGGGTGATTGTGTCGTATTGAACTTTAGCGAGCCACATTTAGTACATGCTATTTTTTCTAGAGTGGGTAATTCACATATTGCATACACTGGAATTAATGTCCTACTGCTAGGATTTCTCTCTCAGCCTCAAAATGTTAAACAGCACAAAACCCAGCCTGGGAGACTATATCCAATGTTATGAATCACTATAATGTTTCGGTTCATAACCTTTTCGATATCCTACCTACAGTAGAGGATATAGTTTGACCGAGTATAGTAGATAGAACAAATACTCAGGTGGGTAGTGAGGTAGGGTGCCCCCAGGTTATTCCAGTAGTTAATTCAAGGGATCTGAAATAATCCTAGATGCAACAGGGGAGAAGTTATGCACCTGTAAATTAAATAATAGTATTGATGGGACCACCCAGAGGAAACCCACTATGACAACTATAGATTTGATGGGACAGAACAACATAAGTAACGCCATAAATAGAAATATTGTAGAGGCTACATCAAAAGTTGGAGTACACAAAATATCTGCATGTCAAATACTTTTCTGGAATGTTGCCGGGCTGTCCCTGAAAGTATACGACCCCCTGTGGCTAACCTTTGTTGAAGGATATTCTATACTATACCCACAAGAAACGTGGCTGTTGAAGGAAATACGTATGGAAGGATATTGAACATTCCGCACTCCAGCTATTAGTACGGGCTATGGACGCAACAAGGGCCGTCTATGTATTTATGTATTAAATACAGTGGGGGTGAATACATTGAAGCTTAAAGGTGAGACAGCCTATTACCAGATTTTAGTATTGTATGTGGAAAAAAAGTATTGTTTTGTAATACTAAACTTCTACAATAATATTCCCAAAGGACAGATAACCGGTACACTAATGAATCTGCAAATGGATTTGATTAAACTGCAGGATGACTAGTCTACTGATATGTGCATAATATGGGGAGGGGGTTTTAATCATTGTTTGTGCCAGTGATAGAGCGCGCAGGTCACCCGACTATTTTATTACCAAATATGCACACTTGGGCCCATAATTTATTTATCATACTTATTTAATCGGGTAACCTACACTCTACTACCAGTAACCCTGTTCCTTTATATTTATTTCTAATGTACCTGACTTAATCCTCAACACAGGTGACTAAGATCACAATGGATCAGGGAGCTAGCTGAAAAGATAAGCAGTCATCACAATATAATATCCATTAAAATTGTTTGCACTCTTTATAATAACCACAGACTCAGGAAGTTTTGAAAACCTTTATCTAATCATCTTCATCATCATATGTCATGAGCAGAAAATTAAATGTGATAAGACTATCAATAACTAGCATCAAAAAACAGTATATAGCTATGAATAAGACAGAGTATGCTAAGCATTTAAGACTTTATACTGCAGGATAGGTAAGAACAAGGAACAGGCTATATTTAGATAACAATCGTTCGCAACCTGATTAAAGGAGGGTAAAGAAAAGGAACATGCTATATTCAAAAAGTCTTTAGAGCAGTTAGAAGAAATTTTATTGAAATTCAACATTTTTTGGCTCAAATACTAATGGGTAGGTAAGATTGGAGCATACTATTTGATTCAGCTTATCTCCGAAAGGGAGGGTAAGATAGGAACATATACTAAAATAGAAACGATTTAGCATTAACTAAAGGTAGGTCAAAAGTGGAACATGCTAATAGACGAGAAATGCATTAAATCTTATTTATGAAGGAACAGGGGAGAAAAAGGAACATATGCAATTATGCTTTGCAATATTCGAGAGTTAGAAATGCAAATATAGATAAGCAATCACTGACACAGACTTTATATTTACCTAGGATAGAGTGAAGACCAACCCTGGCCACGGGTCAGATTGGAAAAGACGGGAAAGAACCCTCAAGGACTTAGGTGCCTGTAGGCGAGCAGGTACAGCTCATGGACAGTCAGGACCGGATAACCCCAGAATTTGGATCAGGACCGGGTTCACCAAAGGGTACGACTAACACCCGCAGCTTCGGTTGCAACGCCTGCGCTACTCCCTCTGTGCAAGAAATCTGCCAATAACCTCCCAGCAAAGTGCTTCACCAGCACTTTAAGTCTGCATAAACCCCGAATGGGGTTCTCTAACCTCCCAACAGAGTGCTTCGCAACTCTCTGAGTTCAGTCACCTATAGAGTGCGTTGGGTCAGTGACAGGTCAGCTATTCGGACAAGTCGGCCAATTTCTCTAGCTAAACCTATGCTAGTTATACTGTTTTTCGGGTCAGTGTACCACCCGCCCAATGTTGCAAGTGTAAGGATCCCCAATTTTGATTGGACAAAGAAGGAGGTTAGGTCATCACACCACCTAAAATTTAGCTTTCTCATGCTCCTTATTTGAATTTTTCTACCCGTCCCTCGAATTGTACTTTCCCATGACATATGTTTTCACATAACAATGGTGAATACAATTTTCATAAACAATTGTTACAAATGTAGTACAGTTCAGCTTCTTCGACTAGGTTAGAGTTGTCTTCCCAGGCACATCTTGGCTTGGGTTGCCATCTGGCTTCCGTCCAAAGGTCAGTTCTGTGGAGCCTCGTAAATCTCGCGCAGACTCAGATTTAAGCAAGATGGAGTATATCACGTTAGAACAGGCCAAGTTTCGAAGTGTTACATGAAATGGAAAAGAACAGTTTTAGTACATAGAATAAATGATTTCACTGTATACCATGAGTTGCTATACCATTCCCATTACTTTATAATAACTAAAGCATTAAGTATTAAGCAGAACGAAGAGTTTTGCGAAAGCGGCAATGCAAGCTTAAAGCATGTGAGAACACAGAGCAGCCATTTTAGCTGTATTGCGCATGAGCAAACACTTTCCCACCAGAACTGCGAGTACGTCACATCACATGGGTGTGACCGACGCATGCGCAGTCTAAATTCCCGCGTAGCAGTGGCCATCTTTAGAATGCAAGCGTATTAGGATTAATAAACACATAGGCAAGCGCCACTGGGACACCCCGTATAATGGAAAATGTGCAAAATTAGTAAGACAAACATGTTGATTATTTTATTAACATTATTCGAGGTTCATGATACAAGCAAGTCGCTCAACGTGCGAATCCTTGCTCCATCACCAGCAAAGTGGAAAGGGTGTCTGTGGATTAGATCAAGGAAAAGATGATCAACAGGCACATTTTTCCCAGACACAGGCGGGGGAATTTGTTGAATAGAATTGTTTTCCAATCTGATCTGAGTTATGCCAATGATCTGTCTATTCCATCTGTACCGCATAGGCCTATAATGGCAGAGGTTGTAATTCCATCATTGATTTCATCCTTATTTCGAATAGGCATTATAGTAAGGTCCATAGATTTGAAAATCACTCCATTGCGATGAGTGAGCATTATCCCTTAAGCATTAGATTTGACTTGGTAAGCACCATTAAGGGCAAGAGGGGTCCGAGCACACACTATGATCCTAACATTTAACTTACTAGCCTTAATTGATATTCCCTTAGCTGGTCGAAAGTAGATCTAAGTATTTTTATTGAACAACTAGTAAAAACGTGCAAAGAGGATTTTGAAGTATGCCTTAGTACCACAAAGGGTAATGAGGATGTCTTAAATGCCTTTAATAAAATTACAGGAGAGATTCAGAACTTATTAACAGTAGAACAAAAAGAGAGAAAACCAAAGGTGTGGGCTCGGTTTGATAAGGCATGTAGTAGGGTGGATACACACCTAAAGGAAGTGCTACACAAAAAGGATACAAATCGTGAGGAAGTAGGGCAGGCCAGAACTCTTTATAGGAGTGCTTCAAAAGCCCGTAAGACTCAATTAAGGGCCGATGCATGGCAAGCCTTGCATGATGCGTGCTGCCAGAGAAATAATAATAGCTTCTGGAAAGCAGTTAAGGTCCCCTTTCTTGCATCAAGCGATATTCGATCTGTAGAAATTGCAATAAGTGAGGATAAATGGGTCCAATATTTTACCACACTTTATCATGATGATAAACCACCTCAAATAGAACAAGATCTGGAATCGCCAGGGTCATCTATGATAGTGCAGCATACTGTATTTCCCCTAGAAATATGTTTTACAGTTGAGGAGTTAATCCAGGCCATTCATGAGAGTGCAGGTGGTAAAGCCCCAGGGCCAGTCAGAGTCCCAGTGGACGTGTACAAAAGTAACACCCAGCTATGGGCTCCATTATTAACTAATGTCCTGGATAGGTGCTGCCGTCAAAGTTTTACGGCTTCATGGTTTGATGCTATTGTGATAACGATTTTTAAAAAGGGGGACAGAAATTAACCTATATGTTATCGCCCTATCTCTTTACTTGATTCTCTCCTCAAAGTGGTAGGGCGGGTAATTTTAAACAAACTACAGACTTGGGCAAACAAGTCTAGCATCCTCTCCTACCTGCAATATGGGTTTCGACCTGGTCTTGGGACCATCGAGCAGGGTTTAAATTTAGGTCTGATAATAAGTAAATATACGCAGGCAAAGGAGGGGAAGCTCTTTCTGTCATTTGTAGTCTTTAGTTCTGCGTTTGACTGTGTGAAACATGAAATGTTATGGAGTATATTTGGGGATATGGGAGTTGATCCTACATTAATACTTTTTATTAGAGAATTATATAGAGATGCAGGGGCGAGGGTGTGGTTTGGCAAACATCGTGAATGCTCAGCTAATGTTCCGATAAAAAAAGAAGTGAGACAAGGATGTGTACTTGCTTCTTTTCTTTTTAGTCTATATATTAATGGTCTTGGCCAGTATCTTTACTAAGATTATCGATTATTAATAACAGACCAGGTCCAGTTTTACTTTACGCAGATGATTCTGTTTTAATGGCACGGACACAATTAGGACTACAAAGAACAGTAACTAATTTTGCTACTTTTATGTATGACAGGCGTTGAAGTGTGAACACTAGCAAGATTTTTATAATGAAGTGTGGAAAGAAGTTCTCCAAATGTCATGATATTTTCATTAAAAAAGATAAAATTGAAGGCACTAATAAGTTTTCATACCTAGGGATTCATTTTTATCGTACGGGAACGTGGTCCGCTGCCAATCAGGCGAGGAAATTGGTGTTTTCGAGAGCTGTAGGTGCCATGATCACTTTCTGTAAAAAACAGGGCTGCAGATCAGTACCTTAATTATTAAAAATATATCAATCAAAGTGTATATCGATAGCCCTGTATGGGTTGGGTATATGGGGGTTTACGGATGCGCAACCACTCCAACTGTGTGAGAAGGCATTCATACGCTATTTGCTGGCTGTTCCAAGCTCAACTGCTAATTTTATCTGTCATTCAGAGCTTCATCTGCCTTTCATATCAGATGTAATTAGAATTAACCTGATTTTGCTTTGGCACAAGGTCTGGGTGTCAGAAGAGACCAGCTTTAATCGTGAAATTATCAACGACTGTTTACAACTGGACAGGGTTCTCTAATCCCGTGGCTCCGCTATATTAAACTTGTTGCAAATGAACTTGACCAACCTGAATAGTATGAGAAACCAGAGAGTAACCCCAGAAAGGTATTCAAAGCTAACTGCTTGGTCTACTTACAAGATAAGAGATGGTCTGAAGAAAGCGGAAAAATAACAGTTATGGATAACCAGCTGATGTTAACATGCCCAGGCACTCAGCCATATTTGGCTCAAGTTCAGGGATGCTATGGACGAATGCTCTTGACCCTTTTCTGTCTGGGGATTCTGCACAGGCGTGTAGTCATCCAGTTATAAACGATTGATCAAGAGACTTGGGGGCAGATTTATGTTGGTAAAGCGCCACGTTTGCGTCACGCAACTGCGGTGTAAACGTGGCGCATCCCTACGACCCATTTACAACGTGACGCATCTAGGCAGATGCGTCACGTTGTAATGCCCTGCGCCACTTGTGGGCGTTCCGGCGCAGGGTGGGCGTTCCGGGGCAGGTGCGCCTCGCAAAAGTGGCTGAGTGAAATCTATAAGATTTCACTCAGTCACTTTCAGGCCAATGCTGCATCAAAACCCTGCGCCTGCTTGAAGCAGGCGTAATGCTTGATGCAGCATTGGACAGATAGGGCACCCCCGAGCTTTGCTGCAGCTGCGTTGCGCTTGCGACGCAACTCCAGCAATGCGCCACCTTTACGGCACAGATGCGTCACGAATCTGTGCCGTTTTTGCCCCATGGTGCGCCGCATTGTAAATGCGGCGCACCATGGGTGGCGGAGGAGCGGCGCAAAATAACTGGCGCATCCCTGGGGATGCGCCAGTTATCATAAATCTGCCCCATAGTCTTGTGCCCATGTGATGAGATATTGCGCCAATCTACTTTGCATACCATCTTATTTTGTAAATTTTACTCAGTTCCAAGGAAAAGGTTCATAATCCGCATTTTAAAAATTCTAGGTTGAAGACAATGCTGTGTAGCATACATGAAAATACAAATACTGGATAATGAAATGATTATGGAATCCGTTGCCATATTTAAAAAAATGCTATCAGGTTTAGGAACTCTTATGTGAAATAGACCAATGCTAATGGAACCGTGACAGCGTTTATTACAAAGTGTATATAATGAAATGTCATAAAGAAGCCTGATGTATTATGCTTCTTAAGCAAAGCTCTTTTGTCTGTATTTTTTCAAACCTGGTTCTTTTTAAATGTCTGCTATGTAATATATCTGAATGAGTATACTTTTTAACAGTGCTTTTATGATTTATTTATAAATCGAATAAAGCTTATTTTTAATTGAATTGGCTATGTTTTGTGTTAGATCACTAATTTTCTGTTGTATTTTAAGTTGTGCTGTGATATTATAACTTATACCAGTTTTTGTTATTATGATTGTTTGTGGTTGTTGTCTCCGAAAGGAGGGAGCAGTTGTGATTCGAAAGCCCTCCGCGTGCCACTGTAGTGCATGGGTGCTCTGTGCTATGCGCTCATTGTATTCTCTTAAGTCGTGTTCCACAATTGAGGCTGGAATGATGGATGCGAAGACTTGGTGAACGTTTAGTCAGTAGACAGAGTCCTTCGCAGGCATTGGGAGCTCTCGGTCAGGGGTGTCTTATTTCAATAAATATGCACCCCAAAGAACTTTCAGTTGCGGAGTGTTTATCTTCTTCACAGTCGGTTGACCATCAGTTGAAATACTTCAGCTCAAAAAGCGGGCCTTCCACAGATCCAGCATTAGACAGCCACAGTGGCCTCCATGGGGCATCATAAGCATGCCACTGGCCACACACACACACACGTGCGCTGACGTCCCACGCAGAGGCTGCCAGCGGTTCGGTGAATTGAGTGAAAACAGATGGAGCACAAACCCGGTGGATATGATCTTTAATGGACACTTCTTTGGACAATTCTGACAAAACACGGATAGACTCCCTTTAGAAGTTTAAGCACCGGGTACCATAAAAAATCACGACAGATCGAGATTAGACCACGAAAACTACCGCAAGAATCTCATTTGCCTCCACAAGAAGCTACACAGTTGTCCCAGCAAGACTTTATATCAGTACAGGCCACTTTCCAGTCCATGTCCTGACCAGAACCCCCAAATAATGTCCGGGTTCGAAACGTGTTGACCTTGTGTTGGGACAGGATTCAAGAAGGGCGTCTCAGGACTTTAATTCGAGACATTGTCTACCTGAGATTTGACCTTTGAACCAAAAAGTTTCCAGCACAGTCAAACAAGCAGGCCAGCAAAAAAGAAGTGAAAGGACCCTTGTTTGTTTCTATGTTATCAGGACTGGTGCCCCATGCATTGAATGAATAGAGGTATTGTTTCTTTTTCATGTATATGGTGTTTTTGTAAATATGTCTTACTTATACTGTTTGTAAATTGTGCGTTTGCAGTATCGTACTTCATGTGAATTTTGTTATTTGAGTATTCTTGATGTTTGGACAGATGTAAATGTTTTTTTTTTTGTTTAAATCATGAAATAAGTAAAAATCACTAAATGAAAAGTGTGCCCGCTTAGGATTCTTTTGGCTAAGTGAGGTATAATTGTATTCTAAATAATCTAACTGGCCATCTGTTTTGTTGTTCTAAATTAGAGTGGTCTAGGCCAGTTAGCACAACGACCCAAGCCTTTTTTGGTCTCACTGGCCACACACAAGCACATACCACAGTCTTTGGCATTGCATGACGTATGTCACCCTAAGATCTGCTGGGAGGTCCTCTCTGGTTACGCCCTCTTTTGCATGCTGCATTCAGTGGAAGAGTGATCATTTTCTAGGCTGGCAAGAGGAGGCGGAACAGAGCAAACCTTATGCTGACCTGCATAACCCTCTGAGCTGTGCCTTCCAGCACAGATGAGGCTTCCGGGTGCTCGGTAATGACTTCCAATGTTTACATCTAAGTTTCTATATATTCATTTTTGAGAAAAAAGGCCCTGTTCGATGTTCAGCAATGTACCCAATAACCTGGTTGCTGTTTAAAAATTGCTTTTGGCAAGCCTCAATACACATTTTTCTGCTATTTTAATTGCATGACAAAGCCACATTTTAAACAATCCTATGGAATCAAGACCACTGATTGTCAAACCGTATTTCCCAGCTGTGGAATGATTCCAAAGTGCTCTGACTAAGGCTGCGTTTTGGCAAGCACATCACTCGCACAAAATCTCATTACATTTCTAAGCGAATATTCCCTGCTTGGAAGAATCCATCCTAGGTGGTCGGGAAGGGGTCGGAGGAGTCATCGACATACTTCAGTGGTAGAATTCGTATACTGTTACAGGACTGAACTTGGTGAATGCTCTTTGTCTTTCTTTACATTTGACAAAAATTAGGTAAAACAATTGCCATGCAGCATTACATTTGCATTCCTTTTTAGGATTGAAAATCAATTTCTACATATTGCTTACTCACAATAAAATGTTATTTGTGCCTTGTGGATACTGTAATTCATCTGCAGCATTCATTTTTTTTATATTAAATCTGTTTATTAATGTTAAGTAAACATTTACATGAGCTGCTATTACATCATTTATGCAACTTGTAGCAACAGTAGATATTGTGCGCCACTAGACATCAGTATATGTGAATACAACAAAGGTGTTTCAGTATTTGTTTTCTTCATAATGTTTGCAGGTCTGTGGATTGTTGCAGTATTGCCAGGATCGCATCCCAATTTTCGGCTATAGGTACTTTCCTGAGGCCCATCAGTTCTTCTCGCCTGATCGCTATGCCCTCCGCTCTGGCCCACACAAGCCTGAACCTGCGGGGGATCTGACACCTTCCATCTTTTCGTAATGAGCCGTTTGGCAGGGATTATGCACAGGTCTAGGAACCGGGAGGTGACTTTAGTCTGCGCATCCTACGGAAGACGTGTAGTAGATATGTTTGCCACTCAAAGGTTATCTCCGTACAGGCATGAAGTGCATCCGCCACTCCCCTCCAGTAAGTGTTAAGGTTAGGGCAGCCCCAGAGCATGTGTACTAGGTCTGCATCAAGAGCTGCGCATCGGGGGAAGGTGCTCGATGGAAATATCTGTTAATATTAGCTGGTGTTAAGTATTGTATTTGTCTGAGTCTCATGTTTTGTGGGATACGGGTCGGGCTGGCCAGTATCTGTGCCCAGGTTTTATCTGAGAGTTGACGTTCTAAGTCACTGTTCCCGCTTGCGCCTTAGGGGGTCTAGGGTGATTGCTGCGTGGTGACGCAGCGAAGCGGCAAACCAACATATGAGGTATCTGCCCAGCCACATGACATGATAGTAAGGCACATTTGTGGTTCAGTGCCTAGATCTCCCCATTTCTCTGTAAGGGCGGCCACCAGCGAGCAATGTAAGAGGAATTGTCCTGCGGAAAGCGCCTCAGTTGCTGCTAGAGTCGCATAGGGAATCAGTGAGCCCTCATGATAGAGATCGCTTAGGGCACGTATCCCGGCTTCGTGCCAATGGTGTAAATCGGTGGCTGTGCATATCGTCGGACCCCTGGGGGTGCCTTCCAAAGAGAGAGGGGGGCATAGGGTGCGACATGCCGCGTTAGGTAGAGGCTCTGCCGGTAGCTCCTATATGCCAAGTTCAAATATAGAGGTTCCGGGGAACGTGTGCGTGCTTCAGAGTGGAAGAGCATAAGGATCTGCAACATAGTGTATGGCGGTCGGGTGGATATCGTGTCACTGTGCTGTCGATCTGCAACCCATCTGTGGAAAGTGAGCCCATAATTCTAACGATGCCCAGATAGCTGGCGCAAACCGCCTCTTAGTTCCCATTCTGAATAGTTACCAAAAATAAAGAGACGGGCGCTGGAAGCAGGAATCAAGAACAGAGTTTAATTCTCATGAGGAGAGCATGTCATTTCGGACACGAAACACAGTGTCTTTCGGGAGGTGCTCTGACAAGTGAGCGTGAGACTCCGGTTTTTATACATTTGCAGAACATTTGATGATACAATCAGGTCAATGTGTCGCAAAAGGGAAACATTCCTATAATCCTCGTGATGATCCTATTCCACATACATTCACAATGGGGACCCTTGACCTGCTGATAAGAGGGGAGGGCAATCATGCAGCTGAGTGTGTCGTAGGATGTGTGCGCCTGATCATGGCCCAGGGGGTGGGGTGGCTAGGCATACAATAAGGGCAGTAAATGGTATCTCCTGGCTTAGGCGATGGCCTCGGACATGTGTGGTCAGCCGGACTCGGGGGAAGGGGTCATCAAAGGAGTGGTATTCATGTCTGCGTGGACAATCGAGCGTGGAGGGAAGGCTAGTCAACAGAGGGGCATTCATGGAAGGGAAGGAGGTGCTGGTCAGGCGCGGCCGTGACTCTCAAGGACAGGGCTTTGCGGAAGAAGAGGGTTTACGACTTGTTCATGTGAGGAGGAGGAGGGGGGGGGACGGGGTGCGTGCAGGACCAGAGCCGCGCAGAGAGGGAGAGAGAGAGAGATCTTACGACCTGTACATGGGGGAACAGGGGCAGTCAGATACAATTGGGGGGCTATGTCAGCTGAGGCGAAGGATACTTCTTCGAGAGGGGAATGGAGAAGGCCTGGGTCAAGCAGGAGGGTTACCTTTCACATCAGGGTCGCGCAAAGGGAGCGGGTTTCATGGCCTATACATGAGAGAGGGGGTGCAAGATACGCGCAGGAGGGAAGCTGGGGAGTCTAATGGGTAAAAAGGGCCATGGTGCCTAGAATGGCCGTACATATGCACAGGGGTACGGGTTCTTACTGGCAGGGTGATACGGTCAATAATTTGCAGTATCCATGGTGCTCACAAGGAGAGGAGTGGGAGAAGAGGTGAAATGAATGCTGTCTATGTACATCGAATTTGTCAGATTTCACAGTCGCCCCTTTTTACATAGCAGCAATCATTTTTACAGCTGATGACATTACGGGCTGGCAAGCATCGATGACGAATTAGCACTTTGTCGATACTAACACGTGACGTACAATCATAGACAGTTAAGGTGAAGGGAAGAATGCAGTACATACGAAATTACATTTTCGGTGTGTTCCTAACAGTTAAACGCATTACATAGCACAAGGCTTTCTGACTTAAAAATGTGACCAATGAACAGTTTTGACCAGGCAGTTGAGAGCGGAATTCAGTTCAATGCACAGTATTTCTTCGTCACAGTGTCTTTTTATCAGCGAGCCATCACTGGTAGGCTCTAATCCGGGTACCTTCGGTGGCGCTGTTGAGCACCGGCGATGGAGCTACGGGTCCAGCTCGGTTCCATCCTCACGCGTTGCAGGGTGCGGTCAGTCCTCTGCTGTTAGACCACAGTCCTGTTCCCTAAACAGTCCGTTTGGTGGCGCCTTATGCTCGGCACCTATAGTTCTATGGCAACACCCTATTCCCATATGAATGCAGTTCTTTCCTTTGGCAAAAAGTCACGTGGGAAGGTGGGTGAATGTTGTTCAAACAGTCAACGGGAGAAAGAGTGAGCGGGGTTGGGTCAGAGTTCCTGGGACACACAAAAGGGACCAAGGGAGCAAAGGATAACAAGCAGGCAGGCCCATCAATCGGGCCCAAAGAAGGGGGACGGAGACTCCAGGCACACGTGGGTTAGCAGACGGAGGGCTTCAGGGCAGCCCGTCATTTTTCATTTTCCACGTCGAAAGTGCTGTCTCGTCCGTATCTTGTTGCTCTGCAGCTCCACCTTCGGTCGAGGTCACACGTGTCCCAAGATCTGTAGCCAGGCTGTACGTCACATCCGACCCATCTCCTTCGGTGATCGAGCATCTTTGAATGAGTACAAGACAGTGTTTTAGAGAAATGGCAGAAGAAGATATCTACGCATGTGAATTCCTCCCTCAATTTTTCGCATTTGAGTCCTTATGGTCATTGGTCACAGTCAGAGGTATATTACCAAGCAGTGCATGTGTCAGCATTCTTACTGAGTTTATGGCAGGTATATTCATTGTCCTATTTATAACTTATGCGAGGATAAATGACTTTTCCATCAACTGTGCGTTACATTGCATTCAATATTACAGAGCATTTCCCTTCAGGACTTGGCTAACATTTTCAGACAGGGCGGGGATGCTGTCGTCGAGTGTCGGGCAAAACAAGATATCCTCAAGGGTCAGCAGCTACCCATGGTCATTATGTTTATACCGGGGACAACGGAAGCGGTTCTATCAAAAAGTGGGGCGGGGATGCTTCAGGCGCTTGCGCTTGGGTGCAAAGGGGTGGGGCAATCTGGGTATTGGGTGTCAATCTAGATGTTGGCGTTCGTCCCTGGAGAACAGACATAGGATGCCATTGACATACAGTTCCCCTAGAAATGGCCTGATTTGGGGGACTTTAGTCGTCTTACCTGTCCTTTCCTTCATAGCCAATTCAAGTTCATTCATTTTGCAGAAAGGAGAGGCAGTAACATGGCAAGATACAGTCATTTTAGTTTCGGTCAATTTCGCTGAACACCTTCGTGTTCAAATATGTATCAAATCGGAGTGGTGCCGGTGGGGCACAATTTTACCAAATGAGCGAGGAACAAATAGGTAGACTCTCATAGAGAGTGAGAGTCGTCCGCAATCTAAACGAGCCATTCGGTACACGTATGACATGTAAGGAGAGACAGAGAGAGAGATAGAGAAAGAGACAAAAAGGAGCGGAGAGAGAGAGACGTGTACGAAAATAGGTCATTTAGTGCGCTCACAACACAGAACGGCTAAGGTCAGGTGACCTATAGATACAGACAGAGGGGAGACACAAATTCGTACGTTACATACACACAGACTCAGACAGGGAAGACGGCACATATATTACGCATATACAAGACATCTACGACGAGACAGGAAACAATTGTTAGTCTACAAGATCTGTTTTATATTTTTCTACATATCGTTACTATCCTATTTATCTACGTGCTTAGCTCTTTCTGCCTTTCCCCCCTTTTTCTTCTCGTTTGTCACGCCTGTGAGCGTTCCCAATTACCAATACTCACACCTCCGTTGGCTGATCGGAAATTAACCTGGTCATGCTAGTTACCCATGGTTGGATCTTAAACCATTTTTCTGTTCCCTCCTGTGGTGGGAAGTTCTCCAGGCTGAGGCAACGGCAAGTATTGATCGGGAAAACAGTCGGACAGCTTGGCTATATCTGTAAGAGTGTGAGAAAAGGGGTTGTGCATTTTGAACATCAGCGACATTTCTAACTTCCTAGGCGGATGATGCCGTGGCAACCCTTATACGTACGATTTTCCTTGTCCTTTCCCTACCTATTTAAACGTCCGGTTACATTTTTTAACACGTCCTTTCTAGTCAAAATTTTGTCCGTCATTCAGTACCTGTCCAGTTTCTATGTCAGTCCATCCTCTCAGTCGCTATGTCCTAAGGAAGAACAGTCATGTTAAGTCTACGTCTTTTCTTTTAAGAACCTATCGTTATAACGACTTCACACATATTCCCTCTTTTCCTTTTTCGTCGGTGGTCTGACCGTCGCTCTTCCATACTTCAGTCGACGTTCCGACGTGACCTGCAGAAGGGAGGGAAAAGAAGGGGTGGGGGTGGCAGCATTCAAAGTACATCAGCATGTAGTAGCCCGAAAATGTTTTTACTTACCACATACTCGACTCATCTTCACGTACCGCCTTTCTTTACCATCTCGGCGTTTAAGCCCAGATGGACCAGAGAGGTCAGACAGATAATCGTTGACGATCTGTGCGACATGAGCTACTTGGTCGTAACCCCTTTTGATCGGGTACAAGGGTGGCGGCCAGGTGGCATTTCTGTGGTGTCGTTTCAGGGCTTCTAAAGCACCTTTCCGGCTGCCTGTCACACATAGTGTGGCTGCTAAATATCGGGTCCTTTTTAACCTTTAGCCTTCATCATACTTTCTCGTTGCTCATAGTAGTAATTCATTCAAAACTCATTAATGCAATCCGGTACAATGATGCTTTCGTTTCCAAAATACCTTTAATAAAAGAGGGTTGACACATAAATACAGGCCTACAACCCGGTGGGCTAGCCACGGAGCAGATTGGAACTGTGCATGGGAAGAACGAAGCTAGTGGCAGTTCATTGTATAAAGTGCGGCAGTGCAATAAAATCATATTAAACTCTCCTACAGAGCAAGCATGATGCATGTCAGTAATTCATCTTAAATACGTTCATAAATACGTCGTCCAATGATCATTCATTTATACCAATTCATTTCCCAACTCATAAACAGTACCCACCCTTAAGTCAATTCATTGTTCAAGCACATACTCAATATCCTTCATATTTACTTTCATTATCCAAACGTTATATATATCTCGGTGCAAAAAGCTTGCGCGATCAGGGTGCAACAAAGTTCATTAAAAACGTCACATTTTGCGTCGGCGCCATTTTTGGGGGGGGGGTCAGGCGAGTTCTAGCATAGTCAGAGTGTCTCTAGTCTCGCAAGGTTGGCCCAGAACTTTTCCATTGGCAGTTCAGAAAGTCTCGTGCAGTGTGGTTAACAGTCTAACAATATGAACCATGAGTCAAAGAGTGGGAAGGGCGGCAACAATTTTCCTACCGGGTCATTCTGGTGTTCCTCCGGAACTGAACAAGCTTGTGCCGTGGCGGTATCTTAGCCATTTCCGATCCGAGTCTGGTGCCGGCAGGAGCAGCACCGCTGTCGTGGTTCCCAGCAAAGGGGATGGGGGCACCCATGCAGGGGGTCGGGGGCCCCCCGGCTCTTATAGAATCTTCAAGGTCGAGGAGAGGCGATATGGAGCGTGTGCTCGTCCTGGGCAGAGGACCTCTTTTTGATGTTGACCCTTAAGCGAAGAGCGTTGGGGTGTCGCTGGAAGCCTCCACCTGGAGGGAGGTGGGGGAGGGTCGTTCGCGGCACCTCCCCCTTCCAGCGACCCTGCGCCGTTCCCCGGCTCCATAGTTTTCGACATCGGCCATGCCAGCCATTGATGATGGGGGGGGGGTGGTCGGCGGCTGAGGCAAGACAGCCCCCCCCCTTCCCTCGGCGACATGTGGCGGGACTACCTTCAACTCTCCAGGGAGCGTGGAATGTGGCTGGACCGCCTATACCTATGAAGGCAGGCGGTGAATTTGGCATGTGGCGGGACTAGCTGATCTGCCGCCGTTCTTGCCTTGGCTTCGGCTCTGGACCAGCAGATGATGGCATGCGGCGAATTTGAAATGTGGCGGGACTACTTGATTCGCTGTCGTTTCGCCTTGGCTCCGGCCCCCAACAGGAGCCGGATCGGGTGAGAGAGAGGGGTGGTCGGCGGCCGAGGCAAGACAGCCCCCTCTCTCCCCGCGGCCTGCAGGGCGGCAGAAGGGAGAAGACGGAGAGGTCCTTGTCATCCCTTTTGGCCCGCCTGCCCAACATCGTCTCTTTCTGACCGTGGGCAGGCGAGTCCCTCGTGCCTCCAGGCCTCGCCTTCCGGATGGGCGTAACCGCGGGCCTGTTGCACTTCGGGAGCTTCCGGAATGGGGGTAGGTACTTATTGAGTTGTTTCTATTTCATGTGACCGTTATTTGGGCGGGGCGGGCAATGAGGCAGACATGTTGGGAACAGGAACAGGCAGTGAAGCCTAGCTACCTCGTGGCTATGTTCTGATATCGAATCTTTTTCGCCATTTTATATTTCTTATCACGAACTACTTCTAATGTTTCTTATTTTTGGTGAAGTCAAAAGCTCATCAGGGGGTTACTGACTTAGCCTGATTTCTTTTTATTTTTCTTTCTCTTCCTTAGCGTGTTTCGAGCCAAAGCTTTCTGTTAGTAGGGAACGGTGATCACTTCATATTTTTATGTGTCCTTTTCACTAGGGGGGTACATCTGGACGGACCAGACGAGTCCCCTCCAATAAATGGTCCGGGGTGGAACGAGATTATCGATCAAAAGGGGAACATATATTCCTTCATTAGGGTATCATCCTGGACAGACCGAGCGATGTACTTCCACTTACTAGGGTAGCCTCCTGGACGGACCAGTCGGTCTATTTCTATTAAATGGCCCATGAGTAGAGAGCATATGTCCTCCATAAGAGTAGTCTCCTGGGCGGACCATGCGAGCTACCCCACAATAACCAACCAGTGGGGAGTGGGTAGGACTGACGAATTCACAAAGGGGCATAACCTACCCTTTTCTACTTGCAAAGACTAGACAGAGTGTTTCTATTTTACGTTGTTTGCAAATAGAAAATACCTCAAACGAAACAATTCCTGGAACAACAATGTCCAGGCAACCAACCAATCAGTGGGGAGAAAAACAGGCATGACGGATTACAACGGGGACAAATGTCTGCATTACCTGCCCTTCGCTATCCATAAAGGGAACAGAATATTCCTATTCATCTCTGTTTGTGGACAGGGAAGATCTCAAAGAGCAACAATCGATTATTAATCGACTTCAAACAATTCAGTGGGGAGAAAAGTAGGCACGACGGATCACACCGGGGACAAAAGTCTGCATTACCTACCCTTCTCTATCTGCAAAGAGGGACGACGTTCCTATTCGCCGCTGTTTGCAAACAGAGAATGTCTCGTTCTCACAAGAGAACCAATATGTCAAGTAGCCCTCAAAGCTAAATGAACCAATACCAATAATGCCAGTATACAAATACTGGTTTTCAATACAAACAATCAATCAATCAGGTGGACAGAGCCACCCTACCAATCAGGCGTAAAAACACCCTACTTAATCTTACCCGGACCGGACCATACGGACAGTTCTTCGACTCCTTCCTCCAGCGCCCGATCGTTCTCTTACTCCATGTAGCATTCCTGTGGGATTCCAGTCAGGACAATAGGTCACTCAAGAGAGGTCCGTTCAGAATTGGTGAAGTTCTGTCGATCGGCAGCCGGGCTAGGGCCCTCTCAAGGCAGGCATACCCCGATCATTTTAGACGTTCACTTTTTCGTCTGGATCTCTCTTACCGAACCCCATGTCACTGATGGACCCCGCGTTGGGACGCCAATTGTGGAAAGTGAGCCCATAATTCTAACGATGCCCAGATAGCTGGCGCAAACCGCCTCTTAGTTCCCATTCTGAATAGTTACCAAAAATAAAGAGACGGGCGCTGGAAGCAGGAATCAAGAACAGAGTTTAATTCTCATGAGGAGAGCATGTCATTTCGGACACGAAACACAGTGTCTTTCGGGAGGTGCTCTGACAAGTGAGCGTGAGACTCCGGTTTTTATACATTTGCAGAACATTTGATGATACAATCAGGTCAATGTGTCGCAAAAGGGAAACATTCCTATAATCCTCGTGATGATCCTATTCCACATACATTCACAATGGGGACCCTTGACCTGCTGATAAGAGGGGAGGGCAATCATGCAGCTGAGTGTGTCGTAGGATGTGTGCGCCTGATCATGGCCCAGGGGGTGGGGTGGCTAGGCATACAATAAGGGCAGTAAATGGTATCTCCTGGCTTAGGCGATGGCCTCGGACATGTGTGGTCAGCCGGACTCGGGGGAAGGGGTCATCAAAGGAGTGGTATTCATGTCTGCGTGGACAATCGAGCGTGGAGGGAAGGCTAGTCAACAGAGGGGCATTCATGGAAGGGAAGGAGGTGCTGGTCAGGCGCGGCCGTGACTCTCAAGGACAGGGCTTTGCGGAAGAAGAGGGTTTACGACTTGTTCATGTGAGGAGGAGGAGGGGGGGGGACGGGGTGCGTGCAGGACCAGAGCCGCGCAGAGAGGGAGAGAGAGAGAGATCTTACGACCTGTACATGGGGGAACAGGGGCAGTCAGATACAATTGGGGGGCTATGTCAGCTGAGGCGAAGGATACTTCTTCGAGAGGGGAATGGAGAAGGCCTGGGTCAAGCAGGAGGGTTACCTTTCACATCAGGGTCGCGCAAAGGGAGCGGGTTTCATGGCCTATACATGAGAGAGGGGGTGCAAGATACGCGCAGGAGGGAAGCTGGGGAGTCTAATGGGTAAAAAGGGCCATGGTGCCTAGAATGGCCGTACATATGCACAGGGGTACGGGTTCTTACTGGCAGGGTGATACGGTCAATAATTTGCAGTATCCATGGTGCTCACAAGGAGAGGAGTGGGAGAAGAGGTGAAATGAATGCTGTCTATGTACATCGAATTTGTCAGATTTCACACATCTGGCAATCCATTGGAGTTGAGCCGCGAGGTAGTAGTGCTCAAAGCAAGGGGCCGCTAGACCCCCCTGATCTGTGGGCAGATTCAGTTTCTTATTTGCTACCCTGTGTCGGTTGGGACCCCAGATAACGCCCCTAGTTGTCTGTTCTAGTTGGGCAAAGAAGGAGGCTGGTATATAACTAGGCAGGTTGGCAAAGTAGTACAGGAGCCGTGGCAAGGCCACCATTTTCATCAGTGCCACTCTGCCTGTGACTACCAGGGGTAGTGTGCTCCAGAATCGCACCTGAGAGCGAATGGCTGTCAAAGCCCTGCCTAAGTTGCCGTCAAAGAGGTCCTGTGGTTGCCGATAGACTTGTATGCCTAAATAACGAAACGTGTCCGGGCTCCATTGTACGCGCTCCCCATTGAGAACAAATCTTGGATCCGAGACCCCTGCTCCAAAGGCATACAGCTTTGATTTAGCAGCATTAACTCTCAGACCTGATAGAGTTGCGAACTCTTCTAGAACATGGGCCAGGTCCTCCGGGATCCAACTGATGTCCCTGCAATATATCAACAGGTCGTCGGCATACAGCAAGACTGTGTACACGTTGCAGCCTAGTGGAATGCCATCTTGTAGTTGGGTTCTCAAGGACTCTTGCTAATAGCTCCATCGCCAGTGCAAAAAGGAGAGGAGACAAAGGACAGCCCTGCCTTGTGCCTCATCGCACTGGGACAGCCTCAGAAATGTAGGGGCCCACCCTCACTCTCATCGTCGGGTTCGTATAAAGCAGCTGGGTCAGCTGCAAAAAGGTGGGGCCTAACTTGTACCGTTCAAGGGTTGCAAACATGTAATCCCATTCGAAGGAATCAAAAACCTTTTCAAGTCAAGTACAAGACAGCCTGCCCGTGGCAATTCGCATGTGGAATAGGTTGCCACTCAGAAGAAGCGGCGTAGGTAGGTTAAGTGAGGTACTACGGGACGGTACAAAACCATTTTGGTCCGCGTGTACCAGAGAGGGTACTTCTTGTGCTAGTCTGTCTGCTAGAATTTTAGCCAGTATTTTGTAATCGGAGTTGAGGATGGCGAGAGTTCAATACAAGCCCATGTCAGTGTGATCTCTGTTGAGTTTAGGCAGCGAAATTAGATGTGCCTCGCAGAGCGAGGGGGGAAGGCATCCCGCGTCTACCGAGGCTGCAAAGAGGGTATGAAGGTGCGGCACCAATGTCACTTGATACGCCTTGTAATTTTCGGCCGGGAAGCCGTCAGGTCCCGGGGTTTTACCCGTCGCTAGTGATGAGATTGCCTCCCTGATTTCCTCTAAAGATATCCTAGCATCCATGAGCTCTGTGTGTTCCGGCAACGTCTCAGGCAGTTGTATCCAGTCGAGGAAGGATGAGAGGGCGTCTGGGTCTAGACTGTGGGATTGGTATAGTTGCTTATAGTTGTGTTTCAGGGCTGTGTGGGTATCACATTGTGTGTGCACTAATAGACCAGTGTCGGTCCGCAGGGCGCTTATGGGCATGCAGGCATGTTCCTGTCTGATGAGCCAGGCTAAGAGCCGTCCTGCGCGATCAGCGGTGGTGTGCGTGCGGGCTGTGTGTGCTGCATAGCTATGGCAGCGGAGGCGTTCCAAAGGTTCCGCGTGTTGTTTGCGTAATGACTCTAGATGATGATGGTCTCTACCCCTGTCCTCACCATGCACCTCGTACCGTAATAGTTGTGTTTCTATTCTAGTGAGGTCGTGTTGTAGAGTCTTGCATATGTTCCAGGTCATGCCCAGACAGTGCCCCCGCACTGTGATCTTGAGGGCCTCCCACTCCACTAGCTTGTCCCCGGCGGTGCCCTCATTGAGTTCAAAATATTCAAGGATTGCTGTTCCCAGTGACGAGCCAAAGGGCTGGTCCTCGAGTGCCATGGTTTGTAGTCTCCAGGTGGGGGTGGGTGGGCGTCCAGGTTCCCAGTTAAGTTTTAAGAGCTGGGGGTTGTGATCTGAAAGTGTGTGGCCTAAATAGTCTGTTTGGTGTATCAGCGGGAGTAGCGCTGGGGACCCCACAATCCTATCTAGTCGCACATGCAACTTGTGTACCGCCGAATAATAGGAGTATATCCGAGTATCAGGATTAGCGGCGCGCCATATGTCTATTAGTGCCCATGTGTCAGCCATTTTGTGAGGCCCCGCGCATTAGACGCTGCAGTGGTCCTCGTGAGAGGCAGAAATGATCTATCCAGTTCAACATCTAATACTGAATTAAAGTCTCCTCCAATGAGCCAGGGGACCCCGTTCCAATTGGCAAGTTTCCCTGTGAGGCTATCTAGGAAGGCAGACTGGCCGACATTGGGGGCATAAACAGAGCCCAGGAGTATCGGCTGGCCGTTGAGTCTCCCGCTAACAAATGCGTATCTGCCCTCTGGGTCAACTAGTTTCTGTTCGCTGGCAAATGGGACTCCAGCTCTTACCCAGACAAGAGCACCCCGCGCATGGGCCGAGTAGCTTGTGCCACGTATATGTCCCCTCCATCTACCCCCCAGCCTACCCAGCTCTGCCTGCAACATGTGCGTCTCTTGGAGGAACGTAATGTCAACTGCTCCACGCCGCAAATAGGTGTAGATGGAGTATCTGCATGTTGGTGTATGTATACCGCGCACATTCCACGTAATTATGTTGGACTGTACCATAGTGTAGCTGTTTGACAGCCAAGGTTGAGCAGAGGGGATGTGTGTGATGTGTTTGACGTGTGACTTGATTCCAACCTAGCAACATTATGAAAAACAGGGGGGGGGGAGATGAAAAACAAGCTAAATTGCACTTAACTATGGGGGCGAGCACCAAAGAGGTGTTCGTCCAAACTGAGAGGCCCAACTAGGGGCTAAAAATAGAGAAAAAACTCAATGGTCAAGTGATGTCTAGTGGGGGTACTGGTGGCACGGATGTAGTGTGTGTCGGGCTTCCCCTTGGTGTCAGGGTGTAACCCGATATCCCCCGTGCCAATTTGTGACGCTACGAGTAGAGTGAGCGGTACTCGCAATGTGCCGCCAAAGCTGCGGTGGGAGCCGCTCGCTGAGATGTGTACAGCATGTGTGACAGCCGTTGCTGCCTGTAGGGAATAAGTGACAGATTAGGGTGTCAAACATAGTGCAATATGGTGTTGGTGCTGCTAATACTTGCGGTTGATCCGTTCAAGCTACAGGTGTACTTTAAGAGTCATATAATTCCATCCGTTGTTTATTTATTTATTTATTTTATTTATTTTTTGCACTTATAATGCGCGCAGATACCCACAAAGGGTTTCCCGGCGCAAAGATTGGAAGGCTGAAAACACAGAAAGCGCAGAAAACAACCCGTTCAAAGACCGCAACTATTTATCAAAGAGCCAGGTTTTAACGCCTTTCTTAAAGCTGGCAAGATTTTCCTCCTTACGCAGGGCTAAGGGAAGGGAGTTCCAAAGGACTGGTCCCAGATGGGAAAAAGACTTTCCCCCCATACGGGCCAGTTTAAATCTAGGAACCACAAAGTTTGCTCCATTTAAAGAGCGGAGGTTGCGTTCAGGAACGTAGGGCCTAACCAGTTTTTGCAGGTACTTTGGTGCGGTCCCTGCCTTGATCTTAAACATATAGGTCAATGCTTTGAACTGAACCCGGTTCTCAACTCTAAGCCAGTGCAGGTCCTTTAAATGCTTCGAGATCCTAGCTGTCCTAGCTGTCCTAGGGATCTTACATAGCAGCCTGGCTGCGGAGTTCTGGACCAGTTGGAGCCGCCTAATCACAGCTAAATTGGAGCCCAGATATAAGATGTTACCGTAGTCAAGCCTAGATGTAATCAGTGCATTGACTACGGCCTTCTGGGTATCCACAGGCAGCATCCAGATGATCTTCCGCAGCCATTTAAGGATAGTGAAGCACGTACCAGCTACTTTATTGACCTGCTGTTTCATCGATAAAGAGTCATCGATGCATACCCCTAAGTTTCTGACTTGGGTAGCCGGGCTGGGAAAAGCACCCAGAGATGGCGGCCAATGGGTATCCTGCCACAGATCTCTCTTTTTACCTAGGAGAAGAATCTCCGTCTTCTCCCCGTTGAGCTTCAGCTGATTTGTTGACATCCAGCTGAAGACTTCGTTAAGACCTAATTTCAGCACAGAGGGGGATGAAGGCTTTGAGTTGGTAAGAGAGAAAATAATCTGTGAATCATCCGCATATGTCATGAGTTCTGGGTTAAAAAATAACGGGCTCAAAATTGAGCCCTGAGGCACGCCATGGGGTGAAAGAAAGGTGTCTGACTGAGCTTGCGAGGACGAGATCTGAAACGTCCGGTTGCTCAAGTAGGACGCGATCCAGTCAAGCGCTTTCCCTCCGACACCATCATCACTCAGCCTAGCAAGCAGTCTGTTGTGTGAGATGGTGTCGAAGGCCGCACTTAGATCAAGTAAGACAAGAGCAACCGTTTGCCCCTCGTCCAAAAGTCCCCTGATCTTCTCGGTGACTCCCAAGAGGGCGGACTCGGTGGAATGGCCCGCCCTAAAGCCTGACTGAGAAAAATGGAGTAAGTTGTTATTCTCCGTGTATGTTGAGAGTACACCGTGAATATGCTTCTCTAAGATCTTTGAGAAAGCGGGCAGCAGGGAAATTGGGCGGTAGTTGGCCAGCACCTCAGGATCAGCCGCCGGCTTTTTCAATAGAGGGCTGACCATGGCATGCTTCCAAGCCGCTGGGACGGTTGCCAGATGAATGGAGGCATTTAATGTCTCAGCAATAGTCCCCAGGGCTGAGTCATCCAGTTGGCTCGGGATGCTAATGGGGAGAGGGTCACAGGGAGAACCTGATTTAATGGAAGCAGCTAAGGATTTCAGAGTGTCCAAGGAGATAGGTGGCCAAGAGTCAAGACGTTGTCCTGTTGGGTTTACAGAAGATGGAACTTCCCTGTCATCCCTCACCAGGGGATTAATATTGGCAATAATGTTTTCGATCTTTTCCACAAAGTACGTGGCAAGATTTTGACATTTTTGAGGGGTCAAGGGGGGTGCGGCCACCATAGAATTAGCTCCGGCCAGTTCTTTGACTGTATTAAAAAGAGTCTGTGCTTTATTGGCGGCAGTGTTGATAGTCTCAGTTATATAGCATGCTTTGGCTCTGGTGCAGGCCCTGTGGTAGAGGTTTCTGGCCATACGATATGTTTCCTTTTTTAAAGGATCATAATGTTTGCGCCATTTCCGCTCGAGTGCCTTACACTTGGTTTTTCTAGCTTTAATTCGTCATTGTACCAAGGAGCTGGGGGACGGTGAACATTCCCTCTGCACTTGGTAACGGGCAAACAAGTATCGACTGCTCTCTCCAGCCAGGTATGGGCTTCCCGCGCAATCGTTTCCATATCAGTGCCCAGAGTGGGGGGTGTATTTTTAGTGCATTCTGCAACTCGGTTAGGTCTAACCTTTTCCAATTTCTCATAAGAATTGGGGGCCGAGCAGAGTGTGGCAGCTTAGATTCAGTAAGAGTAATACTAAAAAGAGTTCAAAAATGGTCAGACCAGCAGATAGGGTCAGTTTTCAACCATTTTAACTCCTGTATGTTGGATATAATAGGGTCCAACAAATGGCCAGCTTGATGAGTAGGGCCCTCATTCCGCAGTGTCATGCTCAACGTAGTCAAATCTTCCAAAAGATTGACAACTGTGCTATTAGATTTGTCCTCCAAATGGAGATTTAAATCCCCCAATATAGTCATGTTTTGGGCATTCAAAAAGTAAGGTGAGATAAAATTAGCCAAATTCGCAGCCCAAACATTGCTGCCTCCAGGAGGGCGATAAATTAAAAAACCAGAAAACGTAAAGTTTGGGTTCAGTGCAATTTTAAAAAATGCTGCTTCGCATCCGGGGATGTTGACCATTTCAAGATCACATTTAAATTCCCTATTAAAAATCACTGCAATACCCCCTCCTACCTGTCTTTCTCTATCTACTCTAGCAATAGCATAATTAGAGGGCAGTGCGGCCGCTACATCGGGACCAGCACCATCATGCAACCAGGTCTCCGTTAAGAAAATCGCACATGGTTTTTCCTCTGCTAAAAGGTGGTAAATATCTGCTTTGTGTTGGGGCAGTGATCTACAGTTAACAGTGTAGAATGTGAAAGAACGGGTATTTTGAGCCGACGTTCGAGTAGGTATCTTAAGTTTGTTTGTTACGTCTGGGTGGGGCTGAAAATTAGATAATGCAAAAGCACAGTGAGGACATGTTTGAGAGCCTGCTAAAGAAGGGTTTAAAATGGAACATTTACTATGGTTGCTAGGGCGCAAAGCCCTTAGATGACCCGCAGAAAACGTACCTGTGACAGCGTTTCCTGCCCCGTGACCCGGACGGGCACAGACGGGCTGGTCTTAGGCTCGTCTTTGGCGCAGTCAAAGGCGCCTACCCTGCGCCCCATCGCTGCGCGCTAGGGCCGACGAGTGGCTAAATACCCTCCAGGAAGCGGAGGTCTAGAGCGCTAACCACTCGACGCTCTGTGAGGTGCCGCCCCTGTCCCGCCCTCGACAACCGCGATTGGCTGGAGTGCCGGTTGCCTTACAACTAGGCGGAAAACAGTCCTCGGGACACAATTAGGATCTCAGGTGAGTGCGAGTAAGTGCTCGTGTTTATCAGAGTGCTATTTAAACATCCTACAATTTCTGCAACAGTTCTAACAAGTTTTTAAAATTCGAGCTTCAGCTCCAGTACACAGCGCGAAGTGCGTTAAAATAGTTAAAATAATTCCCAGCCTCTGAACACGGGCTGTATTCAAAATGATTCGGTGCTCAGCGCCCAGCGGGGAGTAGCTGCCACCAACTCTTACCGCCTTTTGCGGGGTGACTTCCGGCATTGGATATTCTTCAGATCCATCTAGTCTGGATGACATGGAATTGCCAGTGTCTGAGAGTCTTGAAGGGCTATGAAGGCGATCAGGGTTGGAGGTTAGTGGCCCCAACGACGACACCATGTGGATCGCCTCTTGCCGTTCAGCCTGTTTCTGTTCCAGGTTAGGAGAAGTGGAGGTCGCCATGGCTCCTGTACGGGGTCTGTTCCGCCCGCGGCGTCAACGTTGTCGCCTGCCCGACATCCTTAGTTCGTCTGTCTCAGGAGGTCTTGACCCAGACAGCAGGCCCAATTCTTCCAACCAGTCCCAGGTGTCAGAGGGGGAGTCAAAGAAACGCGTTGCTCCGCTTGCGACCACTCGCAGTTTGGCCGGGAGGAGGAGCGAGTACTTGAGGCCCAGTTCACGCAATTGTCTCTTCACCGCCATGTACGCACTTCTGCAGCGCTGCACCCACGCTGTGAAGTCTGGGAAGAACATGACGTGGCTGTTGTCTACTGTTATGTCTGCCAGCTTTCGGGTTTCCCTGAGGATCGAGTCCCTATCCCTGTAGTTGAGGACTTTGAAGAGGTAAGGGCATGGGCGGGTGCCCGACGTCGGTTTCTGCGCAGGGACTCGGTGAGCTCTTTCAATTACAAAGTGGGCAGACAGTGCACCATCCGGGAGTAGCTCTTTCAGCCAGTTATTGCGGCGGGAGCGCCCTTCCGCATCCTCCACCTTATCTTCCAGGTCATGCACACGATCTATAAGGTCCTGTAAGGTGGCCGTATGGCTTTCAGTGATTGGCTTCAGTTCTGCAATCGACTGTTCCTGCGAACACACTCTGTCTCCGAGTTTCTGGTGGTCGGCGCAGAGCAAGTTAAAGTCTGATGTGACTTTATCAATTTTGGACTCAAGTGAGGTGCAGGTCTGGTCCAGTGAGGATCCTATCTTTTCTACTGCGGCCAGCACTGAGTCCAGTTTGACGGCTAACGTAGTATGCAACATTTCAGTTTTTGTTCCTCCTTGTGATGTTTATTGATCCGCACTGCTGCTGCGGACATTGAGATGTTGATTGGTGGTGCGTAGGCGACCCATCACCAGTTGTTGCGCCATTGGCATCCGGCTCTCAGTCGGGGGGGCAATTCAAGACGTCAGGTCTGCTCAGGTGTGCGCCCTTTGGTGATGCCCGGTGTCTTCTGCTGTGGGTCTTGACGTTCTCTAATTAGCGTGCACGTCCCCCGTAGAACCCGGCGAATCCAGTGCGCCCAGTCCTTCGTTATCGCACGGTGGAGACACAACCGAGGGCGAACCGGCGGCCGCTCCCAGCGACCATCTTACAGCAGTTGGCTTGAAGTGCGGAGGGGGAACCTGGTGGGAGGCAGGTTTGCTTTATCATCCAGAGGTGCAGTAAGCTTGAAGTGCGGAGGGGGAACCTGGAGGGAGGCAGGTTTGCTTTATCATCCATCTGGCGCTGGCACGAGATCTCGTTGTGCCACCACTCAGGAGTCGTGAGAGACTAGGGAGGTTGTCAGTTGCGCCCCGTCTCCACTCGCGGCCTAGGCCCGATCCGGCCCCTGAGCCTGATCTATGATGAGGCAGCATCGTACCACCAAGGCAACCGTTTGGGTCAGGTCCAATGCAACCCGCTGCTTCCACTCAGGGTTAGGCGACGAAAGTGGGCAGTTCCTACCCCGCGCAGATAGCAACAGTCCGGGGGCAGGGGAGTTTCTCGCGTATGGCCGTCCGATGCAATGGCCCACTTGTTCAAGTTCACCAGATCTCCGGCCCAAAGACCTTCTGCTCACATGAGAATGGTGGCTGTATTCTCTTCTTGGGCCGTAGGTCTTAGCCTGTGACCCAGGCAGCTGCCAAGGCGCCACTCAGCCAGGCTCGGTGGCGCAGGATGACACTGGACGCCAGCAGGCCTCAGGAACGTCTCATGGGGCCCGTGTGGAAGTCATGCCGGATTCAGGTGTGTTTTTCACTGTCACCAGATCGTGCTTGATGGTCTTTCTCCTTGCTCTTGCGGGTACCGGGGAGTGGTAGTCTGTCACCGCGGCGTGCATGATCCGGCCGAGCCAAATTCCCAGGCCAGTAGTCCGTTACATTCGCTGGAGGGCCCTCAGCACTTCACCACTTGTATTGAAGGTGGAATTCAGCGAGTTCTGGGGGGTCAGCGGCCTCAGCGCACAGAACTTCCCAGTGGCGCGGGCGCCGATTAACGCCCGCGGGCTTCAGCACATCAAGTCTCGGAGTCCCCCCTCTTCAAGACCCGCGCAGGCTGGGTGGCGGCTAGGCCAGGATATTCCACTCCCTCAGGTCAAAATCAGCCAATGATGCTCACCTCTGGTCTTCAGTCGATGGGACTCGATTTTTCCTGCTCAGGGGCCTTTGTGCCTTTTTTCCCCCGGCCTGGGTGGTCCACCACGGGCCATTACTACATTCGCGGCGGGACCAGAGGAGGGCTGTTGCACTGGCCGCCGTCAATCATTTACCGCATTCGCTCGTAGCGGCCGCCCCGTCCCGACTGCCAGGAGACCTCGAGATGTCACTGCCGCCTCCTCAGCTTCTTAGAACGTCAGACAACCGGCAAGCAATGTGGGTGCCACGCTCGTAGCAATGGCATCGCTCAGGGGATGTCGCATCGGCAGGGCCCGCGGGACCCGTAATCTCATCTCACATCAGTCCGTTCACTCCAACCAGGCCGCTGATGTGCAAGCACAGATTCGCCGCTGGATTAAGCCCTAATGGCGGGGGATTTCAATAATTTACAGGATAATCAGGGGTGTTCGAACGGAGCACTAGCGATTTGCGTCCGCCATGATTCGCTGGCTGGCCACGCCCCCATCTGCAGCATTCATTGTTAATAACTAATATCCAGGTAAACTAGATTGTGCATATCAGGTGTCAACACGCAGCTGGAGGCATTGCCGTTGTAATGAACACATGCACCTGTGTTACGAATATGCAAGTAGCGCACTTAGACTACTTTTATGAGCACTTTGAAGTCGCTTGAACTTGACCTCTTTGATCCCACGATTTTACATACGTTTACCAGACCACCTGAAAATGTATTGTCCACACTGCCATTTTAATGAGTGGTTTATATCAGGTGTGAAAAAGTGGCATCTGTGCTCATGTGTATACCAGGCACAGAGTTAAAAAAAACTGCACAATTCTGAAAGGTGTTTAGATGCATATTGTTATGATTGTACTACTGAATATCGATGCCAACATATTATGTTTGCTCACGGAAATATGTGTGATGAGCCACCTTTGCATCCTTTGTGCAGCGTTCTAGTGTTTCCCCGTTCGGGTATAACCCGGAATCATCCCCACACTATGTATCACTCTCTGGCCAGGCGTGGCCAGAGAGCTATAAATAAACGGGCCGGGGTCGCACAGGACTTCCGGTCCAGACCAGTAATCTGTGTGTCCATGTCTTCATGATGCCCAGTGCGGCCCATTGCCATAGCTAGACTGCTTCGTAGCTGTGTCGGTGTGAGGTCCCCCCTAACACTGTACACTTTGCAACTAGACACCTTATGTTTTTGTGTTTTTTTTATGGAGGAAATACTACCAAACTCTTAAGTCAAATGTATTTGTACGCTAATGATTTAATACAATACAGTGCAATACAATACAATGGCTGCATTTTACTTTCAGGTATGCGCCATAAAGGTGATCAAAACTTGGGGCTCGATTACGAGTTGGACGCAGTTGTGCCTGCTCTCCGCAGGGACAGCGGCCCCAAACCTGCACAAGATCCGCCCACTGTATTATGAGTTGCACACTAATATCGAGGACAGTATACAGAGGGAGAAAATACTGAAAGGTAAATGCACATAAGGACGTATAGATATACTATTCCTAACTCCACATCTTCATACCTTGAAGATATATGTAACCTGCAGGTACATATATGCGGAGTTAGGTATCGAAAATCTAGACTTAGTTAAATGTCGATATTTCATTTTCAATATTCACTCCTCGCTATTCTGTCCCATTGATATTGTTGATTTCATATTCAGGGGCACAGCTAATTTCATTGTCTTCTCCGTGCTCCCTTATCCAAGCATTTCTGCAAAGTGCTGCTCAGGCTAGAATCTCATCCGCAAACCTACGCCTTACTGCCATCTCTGTGTGTATGCTCCGATGAGTGCCCCAAGTCGCACAGCATGCTCTGCTCATGAGAGTTCTATTTTCTCCTCATGCTCTAATTGAATCCTCTGTCATGACCACCGTTCCCTCTAGGGCGCGTGCACACCGCTCCTGACCTGAGCGCGCACCACATCGCGTGGAGCGCGCACACGGTCAGGACGTTGCACCGCAGGGAGCTTTGAAAGAAGCGAGCGGCACGAATGAAGCGGAGCGGTAGTGAGGCATGCAGGTAAGGAGGCGGGGGGGAGGTCTTGTGGCGCTTGCGGCTATGAGGGAGTGCGAGGCAGACTCTGGCCTTTTGTTTAAGTATTGATGTTAATCAGAGCCCCTTCACGTGCTCTGATTAACAGCAATACTTAAACAAAAGGCCAGAGTCTTCCCGCGCTTTCCTAACAAAAGCGTAGGCAGTTTCCAAACACAGCGTGTGTTTGGAAACTGCCTACGCTTTTGTTAGGAAAGCGCGGGCAGACTCTGGCCTTTTGCTTAAGTATTGCTGTTAATCGGAGCCCGTGAAGGGGCTCTGATTAACATCAATACTTAAACAAAAGGCCACAGTGGCTGGGGAAACGAGCGGAACAGGAGGCAAAAGGGGCACAAAACAGGGAAAAACAAAGTGGGACAGACGGCACAAGGGCACCAAAACAAGTGGGACAGAGGGCAGAAGGGAACCAAAAACTAGGGAAAAAAACTAGTGGAACACAGGACTGAAAGGGAAAAAACGAGTAGGACAGAGAGCAGAAGGGCACCAAAAACGAGTGGGACAGAAGGCAGAAGGGCACCAAAAACGAATGGGACAGAGGGCAGAAGGGCACAAAAAACGAGTGGGACAGAGGGCAGAAGGGCACCAAAAACAAGGGAAAAACAAGTGGAACGCAGAACAGAAAGGGACAAAACGAGTGGGACAGAGGGCAGAAGGGCACCAAGAACGAGTGGGACAGAGGGCAGAAGGGCAGAAGGGCACCAAAAACAAGGGAAAAACGAGTGGAACACAGGACAGAAAGGGACCAAACGAGTGGGACAGAGGGCAGAAGGGCACCAAAAACGAGTGGGACAGAGGACATAAAGGCAAAAAAACGAGTGGGACAGAGGGCACAAGGGCACCAAAAACGAGGGGGACAGAGGGCAGAATGGCACCAAAAACGAGTGGTACAGAGTGCAGAAAGGCACAAAAAACGAGTGGGACAGAGGGCAGAAGGGCACAAAAATGAGTGGGACAGTGGGCAGAAGGGCACCAAAAACAAGTGGGACAGAGCAGAAAGGCACAAATAACGAGTGGGACAGAGGGCAGATAGACAAAAAAACGAGTGGGACAGAGGGCAAAAGGGCACCAAATACGAGTGGGACAGAGAGAAGAATGGCACCAAAAACGAGTGGGACAGAGGCCAGAAGGGCACCAAAAACGAGTGGGACAGAGGGCAGAAAGGCACAAAAAACGAGTGGGACAGAGGGCAGAAGGGCACCAAAAAACGAGTGGCATTTGGCGCCGCAGACACGCGCGGTTTGGTTCCTGGCGCACATAGCCATGGTTGCAGCGCACAAAGACCCTCCACTGCGGCACACAGAGGAAAAAAATTAGAGGGAACATTGGTCATGACTGCAAGAAAGTGTATGCTACCAGCTCAAAGAGCTGGTGTGTAACTACTCAACGGGCTCTGGTGATGCAGGGACTTCTGATATTTGTGTGACTCTAACGCAGGTTGTGTGACACTTGCAAGGCTGTTTCTCTAGTAGGGCACACAGATGGTGCCTCCATGTTTCTTCACAGCAAAAGGATTTTGCTGACTGTTCTGAGTAAAGAGCCAGATGGATATAAAGCAAACATACTCCAAGCAGTGAATCAGCATGTGATTTATTTTTGTACAGAATGAACAACCATAGCCAGTCTGCTTCAACCCTGACGCCTCCTTCAGTTTCCAACTCCATTGTTGTACTAAATCATAATATTCGCGTCAGCCGAGGTTCCATTACAGATTGTAAGAATGCCACACATCCTGTAGCCTTAAACAAAGCCTTTATTCAGTGAATTTGGTTAGGTTTTGTAATGAGCATAAGAAATTACCCACACTGCACAGCTTTGTGCAGAGTACAGCATCTCTGGTGGGCTGATGTGAATCCAGATCATATGCTCTTCGAACCCACTGTGCATTGCAATTCGTCATGTGCAGTTTGCCCCGCTTCTAATCTCTGTGCCCACAACACCTATTGTACATGGCTCTCAAACATGCACAATTGGTGCCTTTCTCAGGTGCATGACTTTCAGCAATAATCTGTGCTCTGTCTCATACCCCCGACATCCGCCTTGTACATACATTGGCAATGCACAGTGAGCTGTTGATGAAGGGCATGGGCTTTGACCACAACTAACCCATCCCTTGGGCCTCCGGAATCTGCTTTGCATGATTTGTAGCATTGGGCAGTATAGTCTGGGTGTGCCGTGCATCCTTTGGCCAGTCTCTATGCCCTGACCATTTATCTCATTGGCCAGCTGGGCACAGCCGTCCGCCCTGCAGAATGAACTTTAGGAACAAAGCACATCTTTTCACCCAACTGCACGCAGGCTCCAGTCATGCACAAAGGCCTTTGGTTGTGGAGCTCAGCCTTTCACCCAACCTAACACAACCTTCAACATTTCACCGTTGGCTATGACACCAGGGTGTGGATTTTATATTTACTAATAATTTTTAAATCATTGGACAAATTTAAATACAATTTGACAGATGCGAGATGAGTCTGCCTCAGATTCTTTATTTCAAAGTTTCTCCAAGAGTTATTTGTCGAGATGAAGAAGCAGTGTTTCTATTTTTACTCAAGTATATAAGTCTAATCACCACCACACCATAAACTGCTCACCATAATTCCTCCAAGCTTGACATGATGATATTAAATTTACTTTAGAGGGACTTTGTCATGTTTTATGTAGACTTCAATATTTTTTGAGATTTTGATGTTACAAAAAGGTGTGTGTGGGCTCTGAAGCATTAACCTTGAGAACATTATGGCAGTAATGTTCCTGAAACGTTTAAGAAGTTATATTCGATACTACAATGTACTTTTGAAAAGAAATATGTCTGACTGGCTGAGGCAGATGTTTCCTTCGATGGTTCTAGGTTGAGAACAGTTGAAATGAAATGAAAAATAATTTGAAAAAGCCCAGCACAGACAATGACCAAAGATTTCTTTGAGAACAAGGACTTATAGAGTAAAGAGGCAGGTTTTGTTTTTGACAAATCTTTTTATTAAGATTAAACAATAACAAATCACATGTATAATCAAGAAACAACTGCCATATTTCATCATACAGAACTGTTCACCATGTAAAACCTAAAGCGTAGTCACGGGACTTCTCGTGATCCTCGTTTTGAACATTGCAATTCTAGTTCCACTGTAGGGGACACACATAATGCACCTTGATATGCATTCCATTTGCCCCACTTTCTGTCCCATTTTTTGGGGCACCTTCTCACCTTGAACACCTCCCTCTCCGCAATCATACATTTGTCATATTCCCTGGACCACATCCGGAGTGAGAGTCTGTCGGCCACCCCCCAGTTCCTCGCTATCTCCCACTTGACCAATGTGTAACCCAATGTCATGAATTGTTGTTCCGCGTCCGTAAGGTCAGTCGGCTCCCATATATTTAGGAGACCAAGCCTAGTTGTAAGGGTATGCTCTTTTCCCAGGGCTTCTAGGATACTTTCCATGGCCCCCTCCCAAAGGGGTCTCACCCCGGGCATGCCCATATCATGAGGAAAAAGGATGCGTCTTGCCGACACCCTCTAAGGCATAATGCATCAGGGCTGGAGCCTATCTATGCTAGGGTTGTTCCCCTGAGGTAGGATTCATGTAAAATTTTTAGTTGGATGAGTCTATGCCGCTGTGCTATGGCTGCCTCCCGAGGTGACATCAATGCCACCTGCCAGTCATCTTCATGCATTGCCACTAAGTCTACCTGCCATCTCTCTGGAAGTTTATGAAAGGTGTCTGGTAGATTAATACATCGTTTCTTATATGTGAGTGATATAGCCTTCGTAAGCAGAGGACCGTCAAGTAACCTGTCTTCCAGAGGGGTCGAGTCGGGGATGTCCGCCATGTCAGGGAAAGCTGTCGTGAGGGAGTGTCTGACCTGTAGGTATCTGAATACCTTCCCTCCGGCCATAACATACTTTTTCTGTAGGTCTTCAAACTTGAGCAACGCCCCCCTTTTTACCAAGTCTCCTATTGTTGAAATTCCGATAGTGTCCCACTTATCAAACCCAGGGTGATTGCCTAGGAGTCCCAGTTTCCGAGTGCACCACAGGGGCATGGCCTTGGTGAGGGTTGCTGCCCAGCCCAGACGGGAGGTCGCCAGGTGCCAAATCGTATCAAGCTTTTCGGGCCTTAGAGTACAGCGCCTCCAGATATCCCAATCTTCCCATCTGGTAACTATCCAGCATGTACGCAGGATCTACCAGAGATCTGTAAATCCAGTGGTTAACCACCACTAGCTGCGTCGCCAAGAGCCAGGTTTAAAGGCTTTTCCGAAAGAACATATAATTGTTTATTGAGGTAATGGAACATGGTAGGGTAGTCCAAAGATTGGCTGCAGTACAGGAAAAAGATTTACCTCCCCAACGTGTAAATCTAATTTTGGGCAAACCAAGAGATTTGCTGGAGGCTGAGCGTAATACTCTCCTAGGAACATAACAATGGAACTTATCTCTGTGAAATTTGTAGCACTTTATGAGGCACATGAAGTACCGTGAATATGATGTGCTTCCTAACTCGGAGCTGGGGCAATTTCTTGAATTCTGGACGGAATGCACATCGCTGTGTATCATTTTCTCTGGCCTCCTTTACAAAATGCAGGCAGTGAATTCATGTTGAGAAAAACTGAATGCATTTAACTCCAAGCGTGAAGATACGGTGTCCTTTGTGTCAAGAGTGAGTTATTCCTCTGTAATCCTCACAGTGGGACGGTTTGTATTGCAATGGAAAAACAATAAAGAAATGTGTAAGAAAAAATGACACATTCAAAGACTTAAAAAAGAGTGAGTTCTTCTGTATTGTATGACCCTGATCCCCCACGGCCTGATTTCAGCACTGCAATGTATTAGAATATATAGGGTCGTTCACAAATGCTAGTAGGAAAAGCTGCTCTGTACCTAGCCCTGTTGAATCTGTTAGGGGCCCCATGGTAAAAAGAGGCCAGAGTGTTCCACATATGCAAATAATAATCGTAGAAAGTGGTGTCCCAGCCCATCTGAAGTCAACACATCATTCCCCTTTCAGTAAATCACTGAAGTTTTTCGTGAAGTCATTCTTTACGCCATTTTGCTGACTACCTCTTTTGTGGCCACTTTAGACAAAACAAACACATTTACACTTCACAGAAAGGAAAGGGCTTTGAAAACTGGCGAAGTGATTGTATATTGTTGGCAGCCAAAGTCAACTGTCTTGATATTTCTCTTTAATTCCTTCTCCATTTAAATGAAATTAAAAGCCTTACATCTAACCCAACAGACATATTCGATGTCAGCGTTAAAATAAACACGGGAACACGTACTATCAAGTACTGGGCCAGTTCATAAACAGGGTCTAAAGATAACATATTGTACTTGTTTTGTAGGAATGCCAAAGATAAGTTTGGAAAACTGAAAAGAAATAATTCTGGCGGAAAGGCTGTACATGAGCACAGGCACAGCTGCTGCTGCCACTGTTGACCTCAAATCCCTCAGGTCATACTGAGTAAACTTTGCTCTGGTGGGCTGCAATTTTCCATCAACATTTTCACATACTAGTCAGTGCAAAAACGAAAGTAATACTTACACTTACCGGCTACGTCACAAACGGTGTGTTTTAGACCATGCAGTTTAGGCAGTAAAGGGATTTGCATCGGCCAGGGCATAATAAATGCGCTGCGTCAGTGTAGTGTTATGTAATCTGGGACCTGGGGTCACATGAAAACGGCGTATTGACACAAAAGGGAGCTGTGCTCCTCATTTCAACTGGCGAGCACTGTCATCAATGCACAAATTTGGTAATCAAGGGAAGTGTGTGCATGAACTCTAGAGATCAGAGCTCAGAACAACAGAGAGATACCACCACTGGTCCATGTTTATGCTTCTGAGCTGTGTTGCCTGCAGCTCATATAATAACTTATTAAAGTCTGTTTCTGCGCTACAAGAAATACGATTTGATTGAGAACAGGCCCACAGCTCCCTTCTGCTCCTATGAGCAGGGGTCTTATCAAGAACAGGTGTGTGGGCCCTGAACAGAGCTGTGTTTATTTTTAAGACATTGGGGTGTCAAAAAGGTCATACACTTAATTAAAAAAATCTCTGAGTTAATGCATGACCTGTAGCAGTCTGGGCTCGCAATACTCGTGGGTGGGGGGTGAGGTCGCGTGGGGATTCGCGTGGGGAGGGGTTAAAGGAAAAAAAACATACCATACCAGGTCCTGCACCGCCTCTCCTGGCCCGGTTCCCGCGTTTGGTTTTCAGAAACAGGAATACTCTTTCCCCTCCCGTGAGCCAATCACAACGCTGCAATGGCAGCATTGTGATTGGGGAGGACAGCACCCAGCCGGGCGCCTGTGGGGAGGCCATTTTCTCTGCAGCCTATTATAGACTAATGTAGAGTGTGTATGGCTACTTTGGTCGGAACCAGAGGGCCGACCAAACAGTCAGGGTACTCAGAGTGATGCAAGTCACTCCCCCAACCCGACCACCCACTCACCCCCAACCAGGCATACTCTCCCGCCCACCCCCAACCAGGCATACCCTGCCTTCTGCTTTCTCGCAGTGCGAGAAGCAGAAGCATTAAATGGTATTTAAAATACCATTTTATGTTAATGCTTCTCGCACTGCGAGAGAGCAGTGGGGTGACACTCCTCCACCCTAATGGAGGAGCCACCCCTGACTGTGGGCAGCACAGATCGAAAGCAGAGACCAGTGGTTGCCTCTCCCTCTAAGGGCCTGATTTCGAGTATGGGTGATATTTATTGCACATGATATATAAGAATACCACAGTAGTGTAGTGGTGAGCGCTGGACGCTCCATGGCTTGTTTGACCTACCGGACCTGCCGTGAGGGGAACGGCCAGCTTGCCTCTATTCCCCATCTTGCTGCTCCACCGGGGGAGAGGGAGAGATCATCAACCCCACCGCTTCCCCGCCATTTCCGCCATGAGGGAAACGTCACTGGCGCACTACAGCTCCCAGGTGGCCACACCCGGCGCAGGCTGCTGATGTCACCAGAGGGAGCTACAGGCCCTCAAAGGTGGCGCTGCCCTACCGCAGGCCGGGACGCTCCTTGGCTTGTTTGACCTACCGGACCTGCCTTGAGGGGAACGGCCAGCTTGCCTCTATTCCCCATCTTGCTGCTCCACCGGGGGAGAGGGAGAGATCATCACTCCGCCGCTTCGCCGTCATTTCTGTCTTGAGGTAAACAGCACTGGCGCACTACAGCTCACAGCTGGCCACACGCGGTGCAGGCTGCTGACGTCACCAGAGGGCGCCACAGGCCTTCAAAGGCGGCACTGCCCTGCCACAGCCCGGGCCAAGGGCGGGCCTGTCCGCGCCCATCAGAGGCGGGAAGAGGCTGGGCAGGGCCTGCTCTCGTACTTTTGAAACCCAGGGACCTGAAATCAAGGTACTGTTGCCAATTACATTGGACGGTTAAACTATTCCGGATTTTGTTTTCTCCCTCATCGGACTATAGTTGGCGTAGTGTATATCATAGAAGCCCCTGGTTAAGAATAGCAAGGCACAAGTGTACCTAGATCTATTTGCCTACCCTGATCATCTTAGTCAGTGCATTTATTCATTGGTCTAGTTACCAAGTATAGGTTTAGTTGTGCACTCTCGTTATTTGAAATATCGTGTGCCCACAAAAAATATTTAAATTGCATAGTCAACGGGGGAAACTAGCCACAGAGCTTGTAGAATGGGGAGACGAGCTTGCGCGGAGAAGAAGAAGGTCCCGGCTAAGCCAACCTCCAAACCCACTTCCATTGATAGGATGCTGGAAAAGGCCCTAGGAGCCATTACAACTGAAATTGAACGGACCGAGAGACGCTTGTCCCTGACCCCAAATTTAGAAATTGTATCGCCTGACCCCAGATCTCCACAAATCTTAGGGGCTTCATTATCTGATCTTTCTAGTGACCAACTATTAACAGCCGAAGTTGTTTCCCAAAATCAAGCCAGGGCCATAATACAAAATCAATCCGGTAGAAAAAGGTAACCTAAACCCAAGGTGAAACCAGTTGTAAGGAGGAAGAAGGCCCAGGGCCTAACCTCAGATAATGGAAAACCTGGGACGGGGATTCAAGAAGAGAGCATAGAATTTGTAAGTGAACAGCCAGTGTGGGCCACAAAGTTGGTAGTGGATTTACAGATTCAAATGAGGGATGTAGTTAATGACGAACTCAAGTACCTACAAGAGAAGGTTGAGGGGTTGACTGCACTTTTTAATGGCTGGATAACTAATAGGGGCATAAATCATGGTCCTGCTAGGTTAGACAATAGGACACGAGCTCAGATCACCTCAAGTAATGTTCCAGATAATGCTCACCGTAAGCCCTGTGATCAAACATTGCCTTCAAATACAATGGGGATGGAACATGTAGTGGAGGCAAATAGAGACAGCATTGCTAAGCCTCCCCCGGTTATCTCCAATCAACCCATTTGTTTACCCCCATCGCACACCTCAACAGGCCAATCAGCAATAAATTCTAGACAGGATGGGGTTGTTCCTAAAACTAATGAAGATACCAATCATATTTACTCCCCACCAGTCATTAATCTCACCCCTGCATCAACACCATATGTCCTTATTCTTTCAGGTATCCCTGAACTTAGGCGGGATCAACTTGAATCCCTCCAAGATCTAAAGAATAAATGTGTCCATCGGCTAGTAAATCACAGACATTTTAGTTATGAGAACGTGGAAGAAATTTTAACTACACGCAGGGTGGGATGGTTAGACAGACGCCATAAGGACATACACGGGGATTGCATAGTAATTAATTTTAGAAATCCCAGGATGACTCAAAGTATTTTATCTAGAGAAGATGGGAGATCACCAAGTGGTATTCAAGTACTTCAATTAGGTTACTTCTACCCCCCCAACATGCCCCATCAGGAAATCTGGCATGGGGAACAGGGAAGGAGAAATGGTCCCAAATACTGTGAGCCGCCATACTCAGTCCAGCATTGGCAAAGACAATTTACTTTTGATATTTCTACTGTAAATAGATATAGTTGTTTAGATGGAGTAGATTGACTGGAGGAAAATCCATCTACCATTAAAGCGCAAATATGTCCATCAAAATTTGTAGCCGAGAGTGAGGTGGGCACAGTGGGTCCTTGTATCACACCCGGGGATGGTCTAAGCTGTGGGAGCATGAGCGGCTCCCCTGCTTGCACCCACGACGGTGATGATTCGGTTATGAATGATACCATTAAAATGTGATTGCTGGTAGGGTCAAATTCTGAGGTTGACAGCGGGAACCCAGAGGCCTTACTACCTTTATCCCCCTAGAGCCCCAAAAATCCCTGCCCCCTAATTCCTCACAAATAAGAGCTTTATCGTGGAACATAGCGGGACTGAGTAACAAGATGGAGGACCCCACTTGGGGTACCTTCATCAACCAATTTGAGATCTGCATGTTTCAGGAAACTTGGGTTAGAGGGGAGGTTTCCAAGCTGGGCTTTGCCACCTTCAGTATTCCCGCAACTTTTGGGGGCAAAGGGAGACCATCCAGAGACCTTAGCACATGGGTGGGTGCCCATTTAGGATGTAGGGCCGAGCAGATAGACACAGAATCTAAAGAAATATTATGTGTCTTACTGCAATTCCCATTAAAGATTTCTGTAGCCCTTATAAATGTATACTCAAGACCCACAGTTTTGGGCAAAGAGTCATATATGTTGGAAGAATTAGGATAATTAGGATAATTTCTGGACAATCCCGGAGACCAGTTGTCCACCAGTTAAAAAATGGTCCCCTCTGGTGATTCAAATGAACTGCCCAGTATTGAAACACTCCCTTAGAGCCTGCAATGGTAGAACCTCTTCTAAATCCTCTAGCAGCTACACCTTCCACTGAAATGAACGAGGCTCTTTACTAGACTACATTTTAATTGACTCTAAATCTTGGGAAAGGCTTATCGATTTCAGGGTCGTCCCACGACTTGACAGTGATCACCATGTGTTAGTATTGAATTAAAAGCTTTTGAACCAGGGAGTGCTTCTTGTTTGGAAAACCCTATTGACCACAGGTTGACACTTTCCAATTGCAGGCAAAGAGCGAGATGGTCTGACCTTAGCCAATCCCAAGCCAAAATGAGTTCCCTATATGAAGTCCTGATCCCGGTGATTCAGACAGCATCTCACTCATTAATTAAAAATGGAGACGGTATAGATCTTGATATCGTGAAGGAAAACCATGCTAGACTAGAAGAAGCCACATTGGATTTCTTCTTTCCAAAAAAAACCTGCAGGCCAAATAGGAAGCCCCACCCGTGGTATAACAATCACTGCCGTAAGTTTAAATGATCGCTGGTACTGTCTATTGAGGCCAATGATCGTCCGTCAATCAAATCTGCCAGGATGACATATAAAACGGCGATCTTAGAAGCCAAGAAAGGGTGGGAAATGGACAAATGGGACACCCTGAGAAGCGCTCTGGGAGCTAGGGATATGAGGTTATTCTGGAGAGTTGTCAATCTGGACAGCTCTGGCCCTAGATCACCGGCAATCTAGGAGAAGAGGTTTGCCAGGAGCATCCTGAATCTCTTTACTCTAAGGAAGAAACACCATTTTCTGAGCCAGCTGAAGGCTGCCCTATGGGCCTTCTTCCCTCCCCCCTAGCCCCGGATAATGCAATGGAGTCCCTGATGCTAAAAGCAATTTAAATATAAGCCTAAATTAAATCAAGGGAGAATTAGCAAAAATAGCCCTCGGGAAAGCACCCGGTCTAGACAAAATTCCAGGGGATCTTTTTCGCAATGAACCACGTGTTTGGGCTCCATATTTCTGGGCCCTATTTAATGCAATACTACAGGGTACGAAGATCCCCCCTAGTTGGGCAGGAGCGGAAATAATTCCGATCTAAAAAAAAGGCTCTCCACTGCCAAACAATTATAGGCCTATTAGCCTGATAGACATCTCACAAAAGGTTTTTGCGCGTGTAGTGCTGCTTAGGCTACAATCTTGGATGGAAGAACAGAACATACTAACTCCCTTACAGGCAGGGTTTAGGGAAAAACTGTCCACTGTGGAACAAATACTTAGGCTCCAAATGTTACATTGGAAGACCGTGTGCTTGAAGGGTGGCAGCCTCTATTTAATATTTGACCTCCGGGGAGCCTTTAATTTGGTTCCTAGGGAAAAACTATGGTCAGTCCTCTATGAGATGGGGGCCCCTGTTTACCTAATCAATCTTATCAAGCTGCTGCATGAGGAAAACTTTGCGCAAATCAGGTTTAGCAAGGATGGAAAGTTTACTGCACCGATCCAGATTAAGCGCGGTGTACGCCAGGGATGGGTGCTCGCCCCCACTCTCTTCAGCCTTTACATCAATGACTTGATAGATTTTCTAGTAGCAGGAAAAGACCTTGATGCCCCTCAACGAGCCTCCCGACCCATACCGGCAATGATGTTTGCCGATGATACTTTATTAGTATCCAAATCACCCATGGGGATCCAGAGGGTACTTAATACATTTGAAGTATTCTGTAGTCAAAGAGGTCTGGAAATTAATCTACAGAAGACCAAATTGATGGCATTTAATAGCCCTAAAAGTACAGGACCTAACCCTACACTAGATGGTAAACCCCTCGAAAGAGTTACCTCTTTCGATTATCTCGGGATAACAATTGTAGAAACTATGGATTGGGGGGCTCAAATTAAAAAACTCAACTTTAAAATTAGTGCAACCATCAGGTGGTATCATGGACGACTTCTGCAAGCCTAGTCAGAAACAGGCACGGCCCGTGCTGGGCGTTATACTGGGGCGGTGACGTCAGGCAGGGTAGGGTCAGGGTGGGGAGTTGTAAAATGTGGGATATGGACCATTAGAGGTAAGTACCGAAAAAATAAAAAAAATGAATTTCGTTGCCCACGCTGCATCACATTTGGCGATGCAGTGTGGGCAACAAAATTCGTTTTATTAATTTTTTTTGGTACTTACCTCTAATGGTCCATATCCCACATTTTACAACACCCCTACCCTGCCTGACGTCACCGCCCCAGTATAACGCCCAAAAGAGGTACAAAAGGGGGTGGTGATGGACGGAGCATCTGAATCAATCAAACACTCACACCCAGTCGAAAGATCTGGGTTTAATCCATCATCCTTCTTTAGCCCACTCTGCCACCCCAGTTCAGACATGACTATATGCAAATCAGTCTGACCCTGTGCCTCATGGGAACAGTCCAGCCCAAACTGCCAAGCCATGTCTTCCCTGGACCGGAAACAAGCTTCCGAGGACCGGTTTCTGGCATTCCAGACGTCTTCAGCCCAGCTTGCTTGAATCCAGTGGCAAAGTGAGCAAAGGACTCACGTCTGAGCATACCCTGCCACACCTATGAGGGCCAAAAGAGGTACAAAAGGGGGTGGTGATGGAAGGAGCATCTGAATAAATGAAACACTCACACCTAGTCAAAAGATCTGGGTTTAATCCATCACCGTTCTTTAGCCCGCTCTGCCACCCCAGTTCAGACATGGCTATATGCAAATCAGTCTGCCCCTGTACCTCATGGGAACAGTCCCTGGACCGGAAACAAGCTTCAGAGGACCGGTTTCTGGCATTCCAGCCGTCTTCAGCCCGGCTTGCTTGAATCCAGTGGCAAAGTGAGCAAGGGACTCACGTCTGAGCATACCCTGCCACACTTCCGGCGGCCAAAAGCGGTACAAAAGGGGGTGGTGATGGACAGAGCATCTGAGTCAATCAAACACTCACACCCAGTCAAAAGATCTGGGTTTAATCCATCACCGTTCTCTGGCCCACTCTGCCCCCCAGTTCAGACATGGCTATATGCAAATCAGTCTGACCCAGTGCCTCATGGGAACAGTCCAGCCCGAACTGCCAAGCCATGTCTTCCCTGGACCGGAAACAAGCTTCCGAGGACCAGTTTCTGGCATTCCAGCCGTCTTCAGCCCGGCTTGCTTGAATCCAGTGGCAAAGTGAGCAAGGGACTCACTTCTGAGCATACCCTGCCGCACTTATGGCGGCCAAAAGCGGTACAAAAGGGGTGGTGATGGACGGAGCATCTGAATCAATCAAACACTCACACCCAGTCAAAAGATCTGGGTTTAATCCATTACCGTTCTTTAGCCCACTCTGCCACCCCAGTTCAGACATGGCTATATGTAAATCAGTCTGACCCTGTGCCTCATGGGAACAGACCAGCCCGAACTGCCAAGCCATGTCTTCCCTGGACCGGAAACAAGCTTCCGAGGACCGGTTTCTGGCATTCCAGCCGTCTTCAGCCCGGCTTGCTTGAATCCAGTGGCAAAGTGAGCAAGGGACTCACGTCTTAGCATACCCTGCCGCACTTATGGCGGCCAAAAGCGGTACAAAAGGGGGTGGTGATGGACGGAGCATCTGAATCAATCAAACACTCACACCCAGTCAAAAGATCTGGGTTTAATCCATTACCGTTCTTTAGCCCACTCTGCCACCCCAGTTCAGACATGGCTATATGCAAATCAGTCTGACCCTGTGCCTCTTGGTAACAGTCCAGCCCGAACTGCCAAGCCATGTCTTCCCTGGACCGAAAACAAGCTTCCGAGGACCGGTTTCTGGCATTCCAGCCGTCTTCAGCCCGGCTTGCATGAATCCAGTGGCAAAGTGAGCAAGGGACTCACGTCTGAGCATACCCTGACACACTTATGGCGGCCAAAGCGGTACAAAAGGGGGTGGTGAAGGACTGAGCATCTGAATCAATCAAATACTCACACCCAGTCAAAAGATCTGGGTTTAATCCATCACCGTTCTCTGGCCCACTCTGCCCCCCAGTTCAGACATGGCTATATGCAAATCAGTCTGACCCAGTGCCTCATGGGAACAGTCCAGCCCGAACTGCCAAGCCATGTCTTCCCTGGACCGGAAACAAGCTTCCTAGGACCAGTTTCTGGCATTCCAGCCGTCTTCAGCCCGGCTTGCTTGAATCCAGTGGCAAAGTGAGCAAGGGACTCACTTCTGAGCATACCCTGCCGCACTTATGGCGGCCAAAAGCGGTACAAAAGGGGTGGTGATGGACGGAGCATCTGAATCAATCAAACACTCACACCCAGTCAAAAGATCTGGGTTTAATCCATTACCGTTCTTTAGCCCACTCTGCCACCCCAGTTCAGACATGGCTATATGGAAATCAGTCTGACCCTGTGCCTCATGGGAACAGACCAGCCCGAACTGCCAAGCCATGTCTTCCCTGGACCGGAAACAAGCTTCCGAGGACCGGTTTCTGGCATTCCAGCCGTCTTCAGCCCGGCTTGCTTGAATCCAGTGGCAAAGTGAGCAAGGGACTCACGTCTGAGCATACCCTGCCGCACTTATGGCGGCCAAAAGCGGTACAAAAGGGGGTGGTGATGGACGGAGCATCTGAATCAATCAAACACTCACACCCAGTCAAAAGATCTGGGTTTAATCCATTACCGTTCTTTAGCCCACTCTGCCACCCCAGTTCAGACATGGCTATATGCAAATCAGTCTGACCCTGTGCCTCTTGGTCACAGTCCAGCCCGAACTGCCAAGCCATGTCTTCCCTGGACCGGAAACAAGCTTCCGAGGACCGGTTTCTGGCATTCCAGCCGTCTTCAGCCCGGCTTGCTTGAATACAGTGGCAAAGTGAGCAAGGGACTCACGTCTGAGCATACCCTGACACACTTATGGCGGCCAAAGCGGTACAAAAGGGGGTGGTGAAGGACTGAGCATCTGAATCAATCAAATACTCACACCCAGTCAAAAGATCTGGGTTTAATCCATCACCGTTCTTTAGCCCACTCTGCCACCCCAGTTCAGACATGGCTATATGCAAATCAGTCTGACCAAGTGCCTCTTAGGAACAGTCCAGCCCGAACTGCCAAGCCATGTCTTCCCTGGACCGTAAACAAGCTTCCGAGGACCGGTTTCTGGCATTCCAGCCGTCTTCGGCCCGACTTGCTTGAATCCAGTGGCAAAGTGAGCAAGGGACTCACGTCTGAGCATACCCTGCCACACTTATGGCAGCCAAAAGTGGTACAAAAGGGGGTGGTGATGGACAGAGCATCTGAATCAATCAAACATTCACACCCAGTCAAAAGATCTGGGTTTAATCCATCACCGTTCTTTAGCCCACTATGCCACCCCAGTTCAGACATGGCTATATGCAAATCAGTCTGACCCTGTGCCTCATGGGAACAGTCCAGCCCGAACTGCCAAGCCATGTCTTCCCTGGACCGGAAACAAGCTTCCGAGGACCGGTTTCTGGCATTCCAGCCGTCTTCGGCCCGGCTTGCTTGAATCCAGTGGCAAAGTGAGCAAGGGAATCTTGTCTGAGCATACCCTGCCACACTTATGGCGGCCAAAAGCGGTACAAAAGGGGGTGGTGATGGACGGAGCATCTGAATCAATCAAACACTCACACCCAGTCAAAAGATCTGGGTTTAATTCATCACCGTTCTTTAGCCCACTCTGCCACCCCAGTTCAGACATGGCTATGGGCAAATCAGTCTGACCCTGTGCCTCATGGGAACAGTCCAGCCCTAACTGCCAAGCCATGTCTTCCCTGGACCGGAAACAAGCTTCCGAGGACCGTTTTCTGGCATTCCAGCCGTCTTCAGCCCGGCTTGCTTGAATCCAGTGGCAAAGTGAGCAAGGGAGTCACGTCTGAGCATACCCTGCCACACTTATGGTGGCCAAAAGCGGTACAAAAGGGGGTGGTGATGGAAGGAGCATCTGAATCAATAGTTCAAGTTCAAGTTCGGGCATTTGTATAGCGCACTACTCACCCAGAGGGTCTCAAGGCGCTAGGGGAAGGGATTCATTATTTGTCGAATAGCCAGGTTTTAAGTTCTTTTCTGAAGGAGATGTGGTTCTGAGTAAGGCGGAGGTGGGTGGGAAGTGAGTTCTAGGTCTTGGCAGCCAGGAAGGAGAAGGATCTGCCACCCATGGTGGATTTTCGGATGCGCGGGACTGCGGCGAGGGCTTGATTGGACGATCTTAGTTGGCGGGTGGGTTTGTAGAAGGACAATCGAGTGTTGAGGCATTCGGGTCCTAGATTGTAGAGGGCCTTGTGTGCGTGAGTGAGAAGGCGGAAAGTAATTCTTTTGTTGACGGGAAGCCAGTGGAGGTCTTTTAGATGTTCGGTGATGTGATCTTGGCGAGGGATGTCTAATATGAGTCTCGCTGACGCGTTCTGGATGCGCTGGAGTTTTTTCTGTAATTTTGCTGCGATTCCGGCGTTTAGTGTGTTACCATAATCCAGTCGACTCGTGACCAGTGCGTGGGTGACAGTCTTTCTTGTCTCGAGGGGGATCCAGCGGAAGATCTTTTTGAGAATGCGAAGTACGTTGAAGCAGGAGGACGAGACTGCGTTGACTTGTCTGGACATCGTGAGAGAGGAGTCTAGGATGAAGCCAAGGTTATGTGCATGGTCTGTGGGTGTGGGTGCTGTGCCAAGAGCGGAAGGCCACCAAGAGTCGTCCCAAGCTGAGGGGGAAGATCCTAGGATGAGCACCTCCGTTTTGTCTGAGTTGAGTTTTAGGCGGCTAAGTTTCATCCATTCGGCTACTTCTTTCATGCCTTCGTGAAGATTGGTTTTGGCGGTGTTGGGGTCTTTGGTAAGGGAGAGGATTAACTGGGTGTCGTCGGCGTAAGAGATGATGTTGAGGTTGTGTTGACGCGCGATGGAGGCGAGAGGACTCATGTAGACGTTGAAGAGGGTGGGACTGAGTGAGGATCCTTGGGGTACGCCGCAGATGACTTCTTTGGCCTCTGAGTAGAATGGGGGAAGTCGGACTCTTTGAGTTCTCCCAGCGAGGAATGAGATGATCCATTCCAAGGCTTTTCCTTGTATGCCGATGTTGCTGAGGCGATGTATAAGGGTGCTGTGGCAGACTGTGTCGAAAGCGGCGGATAGGTCGAGTAGGATGAGGGCCACTGTTTCTCCGTTGTCCAGGAGCGTTCGGATGTCGTCGGTCGCTGCAATGAGGGCGGTGTCGGTGCTGTGTTTGGCTCGAAATCCGGATTGAGATGGATCAAGGGAGTTGTTGGATTCAAGGAAGGCGGCGAGCTGGCTGTTGACAGCTTTCTCGATGACTTTGGCCGGGAATGGGAGGAGGGATATGGGTCGGTCGTTTTTAAGTTCAGAGGGGTCTGCTGTGGGTTTCTTCAGAAGGGCGCTGAGTTCGGCGTGTTTCCAGCTTTCTGGAAAGGTGGCAGAGTTGAACGAGCAGTTGATGACATCACGGAGATCAGTCTGACCCTGTGCCTCATGGGAACAGTCCAGCCCGAACTGCCAAGCCATGTCTTCCCTGGACCGGAAACAAGCTTCCGAGGACCGGTTTCTGGCATTCCAGCCGTCTTCAGCCCGGCTTGCTTGAATCCAGTGGCAAAGCGAGCAAGGGACTCACGTCTGAGCATAATCAGTCTGACCCTGTGCCTCATGGGAACAGTCCAGCCTGAACTGCCAAGCCATGTCTTCCCTGGATCGGAAACAAGCTTCCGAGGACCGGTTTCTGGCATTACAGCCATCTTCAACCCGGCTTCCTTGAATCCAGTGGCAAAGTGAGCAAGGGACTCAAGTCTGAGCACACCCTGCAACGGATATATGATGTTACAACGCGTACTTTTAGCACGCATACCATTACAACGGATTTTTTACAACGCAGGTCATTTTACAACGGATACCTTTACAACGCAATACACTACGACGCACTACTATTACAACGCATACCATTACAACGTAGGTATAGGTAAGTATATAATATTAATATATATTTTAAATAATTATTTTTGTAATATTTAATGTAATTATTCATTATTTAATTATTTAATTATTAATAATTATATTAATTAAATTAATTTTAATTTTAGTATTTGTAAATATATATTAAAAATACCCCTGTACCCCAAAACCCATACCCAGCCCTAAAACCTAAAAATACCCCTGTACCCCAAAACCCATACCCAGCCCTAAAACCTAAAAATACCCCTGTACCCCAAAACCCATACCCAGCCCTAAAACCTAAAAATACCCATGTACCCCAAAACCCAAACCCAGCCCTAAAACCTAAAAATACCCCTGTACCCCATAACCCAAACCCAGCACTAAAACCTAAAAATACCCCTGTACCCCAAAACCCAAACCCAGCCCTAAAACCTAAAAATACCCCTGTACCCCAAAACCCAAACCCAGCCCTAAAACCTAAAAATACCCCTGTACCTCAAAACCCATACCCAGCCCTAAAACCTAAAAATACCCCTGTACCCCAAAACCCAAACCCAGCCCTAAAACCTAAAAATACCTCTGTACCCCAAAACCCATACCCAGCCCTAAAACCTAAAAATACCCCTGTACCCCAAAACCCAAACCCAGCCCTAAAACCTAAAAATACCCCTGTACCCCAAAACCCATACCCAGCCCTAAAACCTAAAAATACCCCTGTACCCCAAAACCCATACCCAGCCCTAAAACCTAAAAATACCCCTGCACCCCAAAACCCAAACCCAGCCCTAAAACCTAAAAATACCCCTGTACCCCATAACCCAAACCCAGCCCTAAACCCTAAAAATACCCCTGTACCCCAAAACCCAAACCCAGCCCTAAAACCTAAAAATACCCCTGTACCCCAAAACCCAAACCCAGCCCTAAAACCTAAAAATACCCCTGTACCCCAAACCCCAAACCCAGCCCTAAAACCTAAAAATACCCCTGTACCTCAAAACCCATACCCAGCCCTAAAACCTAAAAATACCCCTGTACCCCAAAACCCAAACCCAGCCCTAAAACCTAAAAATACCCCTGTACCCCAAACCCATACCCAGCCCTAAAACCTAAAAATACCCCTGTACCCCAAAACCCAAACCCAGCCCTAAAACCTAAAAATACCCCTGTACCCCAAAACCCATACCCAGCCCTAAAACCTAAAAATACTCCTGTACCCCAAAACCCAAACCCAGCCCTAAAACCTAAAAATACCCCTGTACCCCAAAACCCAAACCCAGCCCTAAAACCTAAAAATACCCCTGTACCCCAAAACCCAAACCCAGCCCTAAAACCTAAAAATACTCCTGTACCCCAAAACCCATACCCAGCCCTAAAACGTAAAAATACCCCTGTACCCCATTACCAAATACCACTAAAAAATGTTTAAAAAAAAGATAAACTTACCTATAATAATACTTACGTTGTAATGGTATGCGTTGTAATAGTATGTGCGTTGTAGTGTATTGCGTTGTAAAGGTATGCGTTGTAAAATGACTTGCGTTGTAAATGTATGCGTGGTAATGGTATGCGTTGTAAAAAATCCGTGGTAACAGTTACATACCCCCTGCAACACTTATGGCGGCCAAAAGCGGTACAAAGGGGGGTGGTGATGGACGGAGCATCTGAATCAATCAAACACTCACACCCAGTCAAAAGATCTGGGTTTAATCCATCACTGTTCTTTAGCCCACACTGCCACCCCAGTTCAGACATGGCTATATGCAAATCAGTCTGACCCTGTGCCTCATGGGATCAGTCCAGCCCGAACTGCCAAGCCATGTCTTCCCTGGACCGTAAACAAGCTTCCGAGGACCGTTTTCTGGCATTCCAGCCGTCTTCAGCCCGGCTTGCTTGAATCCAGTGTCAAAGTGAGCAAGGGACTCACGTCTGAGCATACCCTGCCACACTTATGGCGGCCAAAAGCGGTACAAAAGGGGGTGGTGATGGACGGAGCATCTGAATCAATCAAACACTCACACCCAGTCAAAAGATCTGGGTTTAATCCATCACCGTTCTTTAGCCCACTCTGCCACCCCAGTTCAGACATGGCTATATGCAAATCAGTCTGACCCTGTGCCTCTTGGGAACAGTCCAGCCCGAACTGCCAAGCCATGTCTTCCCTGGACCGGAAACAAGCTTCCGAGGACCGGTTTCTGGCATTCCAGCCGTCTTCAGCCCGGCTTGCTTGAATCCAGTGGCAAAGCGAGCAAGGGACTCACGTCTGAGCATAATCAGTCTGACCCTCTGCCTCATGGGAACAGTCCAGCCCGAACTGCCAAGCCATGTCTTCCCTGGACCGGAAACAAGCTTCCGAGGACCGGTTTCTGGCATTCCAGCGGTGGATGCTTGATTCCGGTCTAGGAAAGACATGGCTTGGTAGTTCGGGCTGGACTGTTCCCGTGAGGCACAGGGTCAAGGCTGATTTGCATACAGCCATTGTCTGACCTAGGGTGGTGTGGAGTGCAAAAAACCGATGGATTTAGGCCCAGATCTGTGTACTGGGGTGAATGTAAGACATTGTTCTGCATTCTGTCCATCAACTGTGTTTTTTGAAATTTTCACCCCGAGTGGGCTGGGTATGCTCAAACGTGAATCCCAGGCTCTCCACATCACTCGAGTCAAGCTATCCAGGCTGAAGAAGGCTGATAGCCAGAAACCGGTCCTTGGATGCTTGATTCCGGTCTAGGAAAGACATGGCTTGGTAGTTCGGGCTGGACTGTTCCCATGAGGCACAGGGTCAAGGATAGCTATTGTCTGACCTAGGGTGGTGTGGAGTGCAAAAAAAGATGGATTTAGGCCCAGATCTTTGTACTGGGGTGAATGTAAGACATTGTTCTGCATTCTGTCCATCAACTGTGTTTTTTGCAATTTAATTGCACCTGCGGCAGAACCTATGTTGACCCTAATGCCTCACCTCCTGTATACATTTTTTCATCAAACAATGAGGAGTTTGTTTCAAGTATAAAAAAGATTTACCCAAGTGTATTTGATGAGGAACTTGGGAAAAATGTTGATTTTAAATATAAAATTATTCTTAAAGATGCTGCAGTTCCTGTAAGACACAGAGTACCTAATGTACCATTAGCATACCGTAACAAATTAAAGGATATGTTAGCAGAATTAGCTACACGAAATATCATTGAACCTTTATAATCTTCACCTTAGGTTTCTCCGGGGGTACTTTCACTTAAAAGTAACGGGGATCTTCGTTTGTGTGACGATCTCTGTAGTCTGAACAAAGAGAATTGGACTGACAGATATCCTTTACCCAACATACACAAACTAATTTCTACTCTTTCTGGGGCCTGTGTTTTTTCCACGTTAGATCTAGCCAGTGCTTATCACCAGGTAATGTTACATGATAAATCAAAATGTTTAACTGCATTTATCACACCTGAGGGTATGTACCAATTCTTACGAATGCTATTTGGTTTAGCAAGTGCTGCATCCTTTTTTCAAAGACTTATGAAAGAAGTGTTAGAGGGTTGCTCCAGAGCAATTGCTTTTCAGGACCACATCTTAATTTTTGGAAAAGATTGTGAGGAACATGATGGCAATTTGAAAGCAGTTTTGAATAAAATACAGAAGAAAGGTTTGACACTTACATTTTCAAAATGCAAATTCAGACAGGATAAAGTTGAATATTTAGGACATGAAATATCCAGTGAAGGCATTACAACCAAATTTGACCATATTGCTAGTAGTTCAAAAGCACCTGCACCGACTAACAAAGAGCAATTGTTTACTTTTCTTGGTCTAATTGAATATTATAGTAAGTTTGTTCAAAACTATGCTTCGAAAGTATTTTCTTTGAATGTTGTTAAAAAAAAAAAAATTTGAGGGGGTTGATGACCAACAATCAGCCTTCGAAACATTGAAGAAAGAAATCAGTTCTGCTCCTTTCTTAAGAGCTTTTACTATTGGGAAAGAATGTATTGTAGCTGTAGATGCTAGCAGTACAAGTTTACGTGCAGTGTTAATGCAAAAGATTTATGGAGATGAACATAAAGTATCATACGCTTCCAGGTCACTACGTGGTGCGGAATATATTTATTCCACCATTGAAGAGAGAACTACTTGCTTGCACTTGGGCTGCTCAGCATTTTCACCAATTTTTGTGGGGTCACTAAGTTTCAACTAAGAACAGACCACAAGCTATTAATTAATATGTTAGCCGCAGGAGGTGGGAGAACTCTCACAGCTCGTTTGGCAAGACTAGCAGCCTAGTTGCAAGAATTCCAATCTAGTGTTGAATACATTTCTTGCCTGTTTGAATGTGCATGCTGATTGTATGTCTCGATTACCTCTGCTCTATATTCCTCATTCAGATAATATTGTGGAAGAGTGTGATGTAGCTTATACTAAGGAGGATGTCAATTATGGTGTAGTTGCGTTTCTGAGGTCATTTCGGAAGACATTTGGAAAAAAGCTATGGTTGAAGATTATGTTTTGAATATTGTTGCTAAATATTTATAAAATGATTGGCCAGAGGAGAGGAAATTGAATGGAGAGTTTAGCTCATTTTTTAAAATCAAAGATGAAGTTATGTGCTTGCAAGGCATTATTACTAGAGGTGACAAAAGTGTTCCTCCGTATGAAATTGGAGGAAAATTGGTAGCTATTGCTCATGAAGGACATATGGGTATGTCGAGCACCAAGAGGCGTTTGAGAAAATTTTATTGGTTGCCCAGCATAGATAGCATGGTTGACAGATGGGTTAGAGAATGTGTTCCATGCTCCAAAAGTGACAAATCAGTTAAGCCTTTATCTGTAGATGTAACTATTATTGAATACTCCCAAGGACCGTGGAGAAAAATATGGATTTACATTATTGGTCCTTTGTGTCTTCCTTCTGCTAAAGAAGTATTTGCTTTAGTTCTAGTAGATTATTTTTCAAAATGGCCAGAATTTAAGATTGTAGACAAAATTACTTCAGCCCAAGTTATAGAATTTCTTGATAAGGTTTTTTGTCGTGAAGGGTTACCTGCAGAACTTATTTCAGACATGGTATAAAATTCATAAGCAAAGAAATGGAATTGTTTTAAAACAAAAATGGTATTGTGCACAAAAGGGTTTCTAATTACAACCCTCAAGCCAATGGTCAAGTTGAGCGTTTCAATAGAGTTATAAAAGAGTAGATTCAGCTGGCTGTAAAGCGTGGTATTGAGTGGAGAACAGCTGTATGTGCCACTTTACTTACATATAGTTCTTCTCCTTACTCAGTTACTGGATGTTCTCCTTTTGAAATGTTAAGAGGTAGGAAACCTGGATCAAAACTCAAGCCCTGGTGGTTAAAAACAAACAATTCATATAATTCTGTTTTGGATTTTTCACAAGTTAGGGAACGCGTTCAAAAATACCAAGAAAAATTAAGAAAAGTAGTTATAAGCATCAGTTTTCAAATCATAAAGTTCGAGTAGGAGATTTAGTACGTGTGAAACTTGGGGATTCAACCAATAGAAGATGGACCAAATGGTCTGATCCTATGAAAGTCATTGGGATATTTAGTAAAGCTATTAGAGTAGAAGGTGGAAAAATTTGGAATTTCAGACGAATATCTATGTGCATATCCAAAGGTGTAGTAAGTGAATCACAAATGATTCCACAATCCTCAGATAACATTGAAGAAGAAGATTTTCAGAATTTCCTAGATAATCTTGGTTGCTTTGAATCTACTTTCAATGTTTCTAATTCAGGATTTAACAATGCTAATGTTGTACCAAGTCCAGTTCCAGTTGTAAACCAAAGTGTTGTTCCTATAGAATGTACACATGCACTTGATGAACAAGTGATTGAACCTAGAAGAAGTTCTTGAATCAGAAATGTACATGTTAAAATGAAAGATTTTGTTCGATTTTAATTGTTATTCACCTTGTTGGTTTTGCAGTTTCATGTGTATGCGTAGTTTTTGTTTTCCCTTACTATTTGTTTTCAAATATGTTTTAGGAGTACTTATGTACAGGTTATTTTATTTTTTTCTTTCAAAAGGGGGAAGGTGTGTAGTATTCCTTATTATGTTAACTCGGAATGCGCTTTGCATTCTTTCTATGGCATTCTTTGTACGGCGTTGGATAGAGGAACGGTAAGCAGCTACATCTCCTTGGGACTCGGACTGGAGTGGTTGTCAAGCTGCCTTCTTGTTATCAATAAATTTATCTACTACCCACTTCATTTGTTATGTGGATGTTTACATCAGATACCCGGAGTCACATAAAGAAATGAGTCCTTACTGCTGGGACACTGATTTTGACTGGAAACTGATCACTGGATCCCCCCTTACCACTCCCTATTGATTTGTTCCGCTCAAAATGAACTTAAAGTCCGGTGGGAAATTAATACTTGTTAGAAACCCAACATTCCTTTTCACAGGGAGTGGACTCTTCTGCCTCAAGAGAGGGAGCTGGGATTCAATGGCTTTCAATCGGTGTATCAAAGGGGACAGCTCAATCTGCAACAACTCTTTAAATTTAGATAGGTAACCCTCCATGAGCCACTCATAATCGAGGAGATCAATTTGGGTATTAGCCTCAGATTGGTTTACCTGGATACCTCAACTTATCCTTTTGCTTTTAGTTCCCATCTTTGGGTTATTCTGGGGTGCCAAACTTCCAGCTTGTGGAAAGTCCATCTTCTGGGAGATCTCTGGGGAACAAGGGCTCCACCAGAGGCAAAGATGCTAAATCCTCAGCTTGCACTCAATCTGATACTGCACCAGACTTCAAAGAGTCTTCTGTTGTTGGGGGCTATTTCTGGGCTGATGACCCCCACTGACCTTTCTAACACCCTATCAATAGAGGTGCTTTTTTCCAGGAAAATAGTAACTGGTGGGCCATCAAAAGTTTTCTTTTTCCCCATCCTGCTCTACAGAATAGCTCTCAGCAATATACAGGCATTAAAGTCACTACTCAAAGATATAATACCAGGGACTTGGCATAAAAAGAAGAAAAAGTTGCGGAGCACCTGCAAAATCACTGTATGGTGCTGCCAAACACAAGTCCTAATCTTCACCACTGATCATTAATGTGAGAAATTGGGCTGTTGGTTGAATAGGGTGTGAGCCCTGGTCAAGCAGCATGCACAATCCCTGACAGGCAGAGGCTCAAGCCAACCATGAATTAGCCCAAGGATAACCCTCTGGTACCTTGGCACAGAGCAGTCTAGTTTGCTTTAGAGGTAATGTGTTAAATATTTGTACACAAGGTCGCACAACTCGAATAATGAGAAGTGTCGTCCGGGCTCCTTCAATGTCCTTGTATTAAGGTTTCACCAGTAAACATAATAGAAAAGATGCGAAAATTTGATGTAGAAATGCTTGTTTTTTAATCCATCTTGTTATATTCACAAGAGTATCTTTGGTGTTAACACAATCCTTCAATTATACAATGTGCACTCAAATAATCCCAATGCATTTCGGCATATCACAAAATGCCTTCTTCTGGGGAATTAGTTTTCTGTCAATAAAGAAAAACAAAGTGTATATAAGAAGTAATGAGTAGAAACGCGATCGCTAGTAAACCGCAAACAGAGTGACAGGTAATGGAAAGTGCTCGAAGAAATGCCTGTGATGAAGGTCTGTGAAAAGCAGTGCAAAATTGAACGTTTGAAACGAGTGCCTTGTTTCAGTGCTCGGGTTCGTGACTGTTTAAAAAAACGGCGGTGAAGTAATGGCGGCTGGGAGACAGAGAGAATATGTGAATATAAACGCGTGTGAAAATTAGGTTATCTGGGTGATATTAGATAGGTGGCAAACACGATTCATGCAAGTGTATCGTGAGATGAAACTAACGGTCTGCTGTAGTGAAAGCTTACCGTGGCGTGCACGGGCAGAGTGATCGAAGATACGGCTGTCCTATGCCGGGTCTGGGCGTGGCTTAATCCCGGAAGTGTTTTAAATGTTAAAGTGTTGCTACGCTACGGGTTACTAAGGGTGGGACTTGAAGCTAATGCGATAAAATACAAGCAGTTCCGAAGGGGTGAGTGACAGGAGGGAACGATCAAAGTGTTACATGGGATGCTAAATACGTTGGGGTGAGAAAAATATAAATGAAAATGTGTGAAAAAATGAACGTGGACGAAAAAAATAAATACGTAGTGATTAAGGAGAAAGTAACGAGCTGATAAATGGGGGGCCAGTTAACAAAGCCTGGTGATGTGAAACACGAATATGTATGTAAAGAGTATCAGGCACAGTAGCGATAAGATAGGAAAATGAAGCGTATATATTCATAAGACGGAAATGATATGTGAAACCACATTACTTCTGTAAAAAAAGGGAATTCTATATAAAATTAACAGGGCTAACCTCTAGTCACATTCAGGAAATGACTATATCATCCTAGAAAGGGTTATAGGTAACATGAGTATTCCACTCGATCATTAAGACCATGTGGTTTCATACTGGACAACGTGAAAATCCAATAATTCTCTCGTCTCAACAGTTCATTGTGATTGTCTTTGCCTGGTTCCTTCGCGATAGTTTTTTTCATCCACGTTCATTTTTTCGCACATTTTCATTTATATTTTTATCACCCCAACGCATTTAGCATCCCATGTAACACTTTGATCGTTCTCTCCTGTCATTCACCCCTTCGGAACTGCTTGTACTTTATCGCATTAGCTTCAAGTCCCACCCTTAGTAACCCGTAGCGTAACAACACTTTAACATTTAAAACACTTCCGGGATTAAGCCACGCCCAGACCCGGCAGAGGACAGCCGTATCTTCGATCACTCTGCCTGTGCACGCCACGGTAAGCTTTCACTAACAGCAGACCGTTAGTTTCATCTCACGATACACTTGCATGAATCGTGTTGGCCACCTATCTAATATCACCCAGATAACCTAATTTTCACACACGTTTATATTCACACATTCTCTCTGTCTCCCAGCCGCCATTACTTCACCGCCGTTTTTTTAAACAGTCACGAACCCAAGCACTGAAACAAGGCACACGTTTCAAACGTTCAATTTTGCACTGCTTTTCACGGACCTTTCATCACAGGCATTTCTTCGAGCACTTTCCATTACCTGTCACTCTGTTTGCGGTTTACTAGCGATCGCGTTTCTACTCATTACTTCTTATACACACTTTGTTTTTCTTTATTGACAGAAAACTAATTCCCCAGAAGAAGGCATTTTGTGATATGCCGAAATGCATTGGGATTGTTTGAGTGCACATAGTATAATTGAAGGATTGTGTTAACACCAAAGATACTCTTGTGAATATAACAAGATGGATTAAAAAACAAGCATTTCTACATCAAATTTTCGCATCTTTTCTATTATGTTTACTGGTGAAACCTTAATACAAGGACTTTGAAGGAGCCCAGGGGACACTTCTCATTATTCGAGTAGTGCGACCTTGTGCATTTGTTACGCTCCCAGTCGGAGGGCGATACCCCGGAGCACCACACAGACTTTGATATTACCTACAATATCGCAGTGCGTCCAAAAACACCCATTTAAATATTTGTACAACACTTCAAACAGCAATTAGGCGTAAACACCAAGCAAAAACATAGAGTGATTTTTTATTTAAAAAAAACAAGGCCAAAACAACAAAAATAAGATCAGCAAAACTGGAGATATACAGGTGTAAATATTTTAGGAAAAATAGCAGCAAAAAGCACAAAGCACCAACTGTGGATATCTGGTTGCGCTGTACTGGGACAAACTTACAAGTTCAGGCTGATCACAACGGAGCACATGCCGTCTACAGGGACCCAGTTATGCCCGCCTAACGAAGTACTTTCAATTCTGGTTTGTGGAGCATTCCGAGGGTCTGCATTGAAGATGTGTCACACAGCCGAAGTGATGCATTGGTTCAGAGATGTTGCGCGACTTTGGTGCCGGGTCCTATGTTGTCGCCAAGGATCCTGTTGACGAGGACTTGCGATACAAAGTCTGGCATCAAGGATTTGTTGCGCAGTAGGGGCGATGCGTTGATTCGAGGCTGCGAAGTGGAGTCCGGCATCGTCTTCGAGTCTGGCATGGATGAGGGATCTGAGTGCCTGTGTCGAGAATGTATTGCACAATGACAGTTCCAATGAGGCAATGTGCTTCGATACGATGCAGGTCTTTGCTACAGAACCAATCCACACCACACAGCAGTGGAGATGCGTCGGCTCTGGTCTGGGTTTATTCGCACAGTTGAGGAGTAGCATCAGTTTCCCTGGATTCACAAAAGCTGGTGGAGCCCCTTAGGCCCACTTCCAATGGTACAGGACTAGGGTGGCACCACTTGGCAGGGTAGACTCTCAGATAGCAGAGTGCAGGTGCTGGGTGTAAGGTTGTTGGACCCTTCTTTCCCTGGGGCTTTAGTCAGGAGGCCAGCAAATTAGCCTTTGGTGTCTCTTTGGGGTCCTGGGTTCAACAGATGTCAGCCCAGTCCTTCTGACCCCAGGCAAGAGAGCAGGGCACACTCCTTCAGAGCAGCAGTCCAGTAGAGTGGCAGTCCTAGCAGCAGCACAGCAGTTCTTCTTCTTGGTATTGTATCTACAGGTCCAGAAGAGTACTAAAGAGGTGGTGACTGAGGTCCAGTATTTATACCCAGTTATCATTTTGAAGTGGGGAGAAGCTTCTAGAGTCATGACTTTGAAGTGCACATGTGCCTAGCCTACCTTGCCCTGGCTCCAGACTAACTACACACGGTATACAGCCCTTTGTGTGGCAGAAAGACACAACCTAATCAAGTGTAAGTAGGACTGTGCCAGCTCATCCCTCCCATTCTTCCAGTGATGGCCCATCCTGGTGCACAAAAATTCCCTACTGTGTGTGGCTGCCTAGGAGGAATACACAAAGCCCAACTGTCAACCACACCCAGTCATGTGGCCTAGAAACTGGCACAAAATGGCTAAGGCAGGAAATCACCAACTTTCTAAAAGTCCTAGGTTTGCTTGTGTTAAGGTTCAGGGAGGACCTGGCTTGGCAGTTTGGACTGGAATGTTCCAATGAGGAAAAGGGTGAAGACTGATTTGCATATGGCTGGGTCCAACTGAAGTGGAATGGTGAGCAAAAGAATGATGGGTTGGAGTGCTAACTTAAGCTACTGCTAGTGGTCAGACTTATTGTAAGCAGCCTCTCATCACTTTGTATGTGTTTCAAGTTTCTAAAAGTGGCATTTTCAAAATTGTAATTTAAAATCCAACTTCACCATAAGTTAGGATTTTAATTACAATTCCAAGACGCCAAACCTGAACTGGTCATCTGCTCCCATTTGGAAATTACGGTGTATTAAATGTAATAAGGTAACTCTACTGTTATCCTATGGGGGAGGCATACCTTGCAGTAGTGAAAAACAAATGTAAGAGTTTTCACTATCAGGCCATGTAAAACTTAAAAGGACATGTCCAACCTTGTAAATACACTACACCCTGCCCTCTGGGTTGTCCAGGCCCCGGGCCTACCAAAGGGGTGACTTATGTGCAGTAAATAGGAAGGTTTGGGCCAGGCAAAAAGTTTATTTTGCCAGGTCAAAATGGGAGACTGAAAGGTCCTCTCACATAGTGCCCTTACAGAAGTTCAAAGGGGCTGAAGCAAACACCCTTCTGTGAATCCTCCCTTTAGGCGAGCAAAAGGGATGGCAGGAGGTTCTCCCACTTCTGTCTCAAGAGCAGGGCCTGTCAGGGCCCATAGTCATGCCTTTTAAGGTCTTGTTGAACCTTTTAACAAGCTCATTACTTTGGGATTGGTACGGAGTGGAGAACTTATAGGTTATCTCACACTCCTTCCACATGGACTTCATGGATGCAGACAAAAGTTAGTACCACGTTCAGATAACACCTCCTTAAGGAACCTCACATGTGTAAAGATCCCTAACACGGCCCTGGCCACTGCAGGTACAGTTAACATCCTCAGAGGTATAGCCTCTGGGTACCAAGTGACATGGTCCTCCAAGACTAGGGTGAACTTGTTGCCAAGGGCTGTCTTGGGGTCTAGAGGCCCAACAATGTTCATTCCCATCCACTCAGAAGGAGTGCCAATGACAAGAATTGGCTGCAGGGAATACTTGCCCTGACCTGCTGACTTTGCACAGGCCTGGCAGGTAGGGCTTGAACGGGCATCCAGGCCAATAAAAGTGGATGACAAGCCTTTCAAATGTCGTGTCCTGCCGTAGATGACCTGCCAGTGGTACATCATGAGCCAGCTCCAATAGGAAGGCCTTGTAGCACTGGTGGACCACCAACACAATGGGTTGTTGCCAGTCTTAGGGCCTTAGGCTCACTATACAGGAGACCATTCTCCAGTAAATCAGGGACATGTCACCAGCTACCTTGGCCTGCCGCTGTAGGCCCTCAAGAGTAGGGCACTCCATCTGCACCTTGTAGACGTCCTCTCTGGTGGGCCTGCCTTCCTGCTGTGAGTTTATCAGCTCAGGTATGTTCCCCAGTGCGGCAATGTCCTCCTGGCAATGTCCTCCTCTATGGGCTCTGGGGCGTCACCCTCAGGCTCAACCTCTTCATGGACCATGGAAGTTCAGGAGTGGGTTTCCCGCACCACACCTCTTACCGCGGTAAGAGGTAGTGGCAGTACCTTGTAACCGCTTGCTCGCCCAGGCTATAGCGCTGAGCCTGCGCCTGTTTCTCTGTTGTTCAGAAACATTTTAAACTGTTTTATTTACTTGTACTAAAAACGGAACCTTTTTAAAATTGATCTCCGCATTGCCCTCACTCACCACTTCAACACCCTGCTGATTGGTGCAAGCCAGCAGAGGACACGCTTCTGATTCGCCCTCTCGCGGAAGCTAGAGGGAGGACACCACTTCCTGTTCCCACACTGCTGGGCGGTTAGCGCTCTAGCAGCTGGGGCTCTCGGGGCTACTTAGGCGGAGCCTGACTTCCTGGCGCTGCGGTAAGAGGTAGTGGCAGTACCTTGTAACCGCTTGCTCGCCCAGGCTATAGCGCTGAGCCTGCGCCTGTTTCTCTGTTGTTCAGAAACATTTTAAACTGTTTTATTTACTTGTACTAAAAACGGAACCTTTTTAAAATTGATCTCCGCATTGCCCTCACTCACCACTTCAACACCCTGCTGATTGGTGCAAGCCAGCAGAGGACACGCTTCTGATTCGCCCTCTCGCGGAAGCTAGAGGGAGGACACCACTTCCTGTTCCCACACTGCTGGGCGGTTAGCGCTCTAGCAGCTGGGGCTCTCGGGGCTACTTAGCCCTCGCCTTCTCCTGAGCGCGCAGCGATCGCGCGCAGTGGAGCCGAAGCTACGCCGAAGAGTAGCCAAAGAGTAGCCCGTCTGCGCCCGTCCGCGACAGGACGGGACCAGGGGCCACCCACTCTGCTCTCATGTCCTCCCACCCCTCCCCTGTCCTGGTCTCCTCTACAGACTCTCATATCAGGTATTCTTCTGATTTTCTACACTCGCTTCGCCCACATGATCTCTACCAATGTTTAAATAGTGGCTGGCCCTACCCAGAAGGACCATTCTCATGTGATAAGTGTGGTTTTTACACCACTTGTAACACACTTATACCAGGGCACGCTCCTACTCCTAAAGCCACACATAAAGGCTGGAAAAGTTTCTTGCTGAATGTTCGATCCCTTCCACGCCACTGCATTGAAATATGGGATACCATTAGCTGCCACCAACCGGAAATATGTTTCCTAACGGAAACCTGGCTAAAACCCCACACTATTCCATCTGTTATGACTGGAATCCCCACAGGATATAAAATCCTGAGGCAAGACCGCCCGATAAAAACAGGTGGCGGCACTGCCATAATACATAAAGACAGTTTGCATATCTCCATATTAGAACAAGCTCTTCTTCCCTCTATGGAAATTATGATTTTTAAAATAAACACCAGTAATAAACATCACTGGAAAGGCGCTTTAGTCTACCGCCCCCCAGGAACTGACTCCAGTTTCACCCTGGCCCTCACTGAAATTCTTGCCCCTCATATGAAAGCCAAAGAGCATTTCATCCTACTTGGTGATTTTAATATCCATGTAGATATACCAGAGGACCCTGATGCCAAACTCCTACTGGAGGACCTTGCTTTACTTGGCCTACACCTACGAAATAGTGGTCCCACCCATAGAGGAGGCCACACCTTAGATCTCATTTTTACCAATGATCCCTCAATTCACTGTCATCCCCCCAAATCAGTATATTGGACTGACCATAGCTTGCTGGAGTTCTCCCTCATGCAACTCACCAAACCTCCCGAACCTTCTGCCTCCAGGAGTATTAAACGTAGACCTTGGCACAAGATATCCCCGGAAGCATTTGTAAAAACATGGAAAACTCCTACCTTTTCCGACTCTGATACCCCTGATCTGGCCCTGGCCAAACTTAACGATTCCCTCCTCGATACTATAAACCTCTTAGCTCCTCAAAAACTGGTCAAACTACCAACCACCAATAACAAAAAAGAAATCTGGTACACTGAAGCCCTAAAAACTGAGAAACAAAAGTGTAGAAAGCTTGAGAAACAATGGAGGAAGAACCACTCCAGCGAAAGTAAAGAGCTTTATCAGCAAGCTGCCTCCTCCTACTACAATAACATAAAAAAGGCTAGGAAAACTAGCTTACAGTCCCAAATAGACGGAGCAGACAACTCTACCAGAGAACTCTATAAAATCCTAAGAAGTTTCACCAACCCCACAGCCTGCGAAAGTCCTGACACTTTTTCGCAGGATCTGTGCAACAAAATATCCCTATTTTTTGAGGAAAAAATTGATATCATCTATAAAAAAATACTGGCCAAACACCCCAATAATACAGAGACGCCTGACGCTCCCTGTCCACAAACCAATACTGAAACTTTCATTCAGATTCCGGAAATCTCTAAGGACGAGATTAAATCCTTATTAAATACCACTAAAACAGGGTCCCCTCTCGACCTTCTTCCCCCCAGAGTGATGAACATGCTCTGCACCGACCTCTGTCCCTCTATCCAGAGAGTTTTGAATCTCTCCTATACAGAAGGCAAACTCCCCCAACAATGGAAAGAGGCAGTGGTGAATCCGATTCGTAAAAATACCACCTCCCCATGGACAGAACTCTCTAACCTCCGTCCCATCTCCTTGTTGCCCCTCCTGAGTAAATTGGCCGAAAAACATGTTAACATCCACTTGTCCAGGTTCATTGAGGCGACAGGGGGCCTGGACCACTCTCAATCTGGGTTCAGGCCCAACTACAGCACCGAATCTGCTCTCCTCACCGTGACCGATAACATCAAGATGTCACAGGATAGAGGAGGCTCAATGATTCTGGTGCTGTTAGACCTGTCGGCCGCATTTGATACTGTGTCCCATAAGATCCTCACGAGCCGTTTACAGGGAGTGGGCATAGGAGGTCAAGCCCTCTCTTGGCTGGAGAGTTTTCTGTCCGGGCGCTCACAATCCGTCAGCCTGGGACCATATCGCTCTGCTTCCAGGGTGCTCACGAAGGGGGTGCCACAGGGCTCATGCCTAAGCCCCACATTGTTTAATGTGTACGTGGCCCCCCTCGCTGAGATTGTGAGAAAATATGGATTCACCCCGGTGTCTTACGCTGACGACACCCAGCTCCTCTATCCTTTCCATTCCTTCAATTCCAACATTAGGGACAACTTTGCAGAAGGAATGAGGGCCATCTCCAATTGGATGGCTGTCAACCGCCTCCAATGCAACGTTGGAAAAACGGAGCTAATGCTTTTTGGGAAAGCATCCTTACTGTGGTCCCCCGACTGGTGGCCCCTTGACTTGGGACCAGTACCCACCCCTAAACTTACAGTAAAAAATCTAGGGGTGAAGCTGGATCGGGACCTTACCATGAAGGAACACGTGAATGCAGTTGCTGGGTCATGCTTTCACACCATCGGCCTGTTAAGAAGAGTTTTCCCCTACCTCTCTGACAGCTACAGAAAGACCCTAGTGCAGACTATGGTGATCAGCAAAATTGATTACTGTAATGGACTCCTTATTCAAGCCAATGAGAGTGCTATTAATCGCCTCCAAGTAGTCCAAAACACTGCAGCAAGACTGGTTCTGAATGCCCCCCCCAGAACTTCCTCTAAACCCCTGCTGCGTGAACTGCATTGGCTGCCAATAAGACAGCGCACCAAATTCAAGATCTGTTGCATTGTCCACAAGTGCTTGTTCGGGAAAGGTCCTGACTACCTGGTCCAAAAGTTACCTGTCTATAAACCTGACAGAGCCTTGCGGTCAAGCAATCAATTGCTACTCAAAACCCCTCTTGTCAAAAAAACCAGACAAGGGGGCAGAGCATTCTCTTTGGTAGGGCCCAAGCTCTGGAACAATCTTCCAACTGACCTCAGACAAACCTACAATCACTCCTCTTTCAGGAAGAAACTAAAAACTGTATTATTCCAGGAAGATTAAATATTCCCAATCATCAGGGTTCATCCACATTCTCTGTTCTATAGCAACTACTCCATCTTGCGAGCAAAGCGCGGAGATACCTCGTAAGGGGTCGATTCTTGCGCTATACAAGAACATAAATAAATAAATAAATAAATACATTCCCTTCCTCTTTTTAGCAGGCTCCTGGGCCATTCTTCCAGATCCTCCTGAGTACAATCTTGGGCGGCCATGGACCATATGGTGAGGCACATCCACTCAAGCAAATCTAACATTTCCAAGTGCAACCTGAGAACAACTCCATTCCAGATAATGTCTCTAGGTCATTTCCAAGCAGACAATCCACAGGCATAGATGAACTCACAGCTACTCTCAAGGTACCTGAGACCTCACTTCTCCCACTTAATGGGAACCAGAGCCACTAGGTATTAAATCTCATGGTTATCAGCGGCAACAACTTAGTGGAATGCATAAGGGACTACCTTCTCTGACGTCACCAGAAGACGTCTGACAGTTGCCATGCTGGTGCCAATGTCCCTCAGAGCCTCCACCCTCTGCCGGTTTATGGTGACCCACTGACTGTATTTCCTAGTGTTACTGGGCGTGTGATTTCTCTGCACCATCTCTCTCACCCAGGAACACTAGGGTAACCTCTATGCTATCCCCACACTATCTGGAATAATCTCCTCCCCAAGCACTACTCTAACCAACCCTGGTATCTGTCCCCCAGTTGAGGGCTGTGCCCGCTTGGGGCACTTGACCTTTCCCTCTTAGTGCCCAACCTGTTGATACTCATTGGGGGTACCTTCCCTGATCTGATGATTTACTATCAGAGAACCATTTCTTCTTCTGTCTAGGTGGGGATTGGAAGTCCAGACATTTAGAGGTAGTTTGGGGACCTTTAGAGAACTCCCTGTTTTTATGTTTGTCTCTCCCTCTTTCTCATGGTGGGCACCCTGCCTACTTTTGTAGTGACCCCAAACACATACCTTCTTATGGACCCTGGCAGTGAGCTAGTAGTCAGCCTCCTTGGGGTTAATGAGCTTACTATCAATAAAGTGGGGGCACAGAGCTGCAAAACAAAAACTGAACATGTGGTCTCTTGCACAAAATACACCTGGGACAGCTGGGGCAGCTTCTGGCTGTCCCTAAACTTCTGCCTGTACTACTCTAGGGTGAGACCATACTTTCTGACATGGGCTTCCTTCATGGGGGAATATCCTGTCTCCCTTATCTAGGACCAGTAAGGCATCCCCCCTTACTAGGGATGTACTTCCAGTAGCTAGGCCCCAATCCTCCTCAGGGATCCTATCCATATGCAAAGCCACCTCATACACTTCTAACCATGTGGTGATATTGTCCCCCACAACAAAATTCCTTTGGGAACATGGGCCATCTTGTTTCCAGAGGACACTGTTGAAATGCTTCCACCATTACTGTGGACTCTGCCTGCCTGGCCTGTAGGTCCAGCTCCTTAAGGCTCCTCTTGTGACCCAACTGCACTAAAGCAATTCTTTCCTCCAAGGGCAATTTCTTTTGTTCCATGGTTAATCTCTTTTCTCAATCCTGATTATGGTCATCTCCAACCTGAACTCCCTTTCTGCCTTCCTGTCCACCAGCTCCTCCAGGGACAGGCCTTGGGCACACACACTACTTTCTGTTCTGGCAGGGAGCTCCAACTGAAGGGGAATATCATCCCCTTCATCAGACTGCTTGCTCTCAGGACTGGGATCCTGATGCACTCCTTGTCTGTGCACATCATCATCTTCTTCCATTGCGTAACCAGTGACTGGTGAACTTCCGCCCAGGCTCTTAATGCCTTTTGGAGTTCCACCTTCTTAGTGAGGCTCTTGGCTGAACTCTTTGAGCTGGACCCACAGAGTAGGCATGAATGATGGCCAGCTCAAACTCCATATTTGCAGGTGTGTATTTAAGCATAACAGTCGGAGAGAGAATTTAGAAAAAGCAAAATGACCAATCAAGAGGAATTTAAACTGAAATTGGTTTCAGATATGGGATGGTAGTTCACACAAAGTCACTGAATGAAACAGCACAAATAGAATCACTAATCCTCATGGCTGATTATTAATATAAGAAATTGGGCTACTTGTTGACTAGGGTGTGAGCCCTGGTCAAGCAGCAAGCACATCCCTTGTCAGGGTGAGGCACAAGCCAACACTAAATTAACCTGTGCTCGACCCTATGGAAGCTTGGCATAGAATAGTCACATTTTTTTTACAGACAATGTATAAAGTATTTGGATACACTAAAACAGTAATAAAGTGCAAAACACAATAAAAAAAAGAGTCCCATTCCAAGTTAAAAACATAGATTGATTTCTAAAACATAAAACAAAACCACAATAACAAAAAGTCAATCGGTAGAACTTGAGATATGCTGGTTTAAAAATATTAACCAAAAACACAAACTGTGGATATCTGGTCCCACTTGACCGTGACAAAGTCACAAGTTCAGGCTGACAGCGACGGTGCGTGGGTTGGCAGGACGCAGTTAGGTCTGCTGAACAAAGTAAATCCTGGTCTGCGGAGCATTGCGAGGGTCCACGTCAAAGATACGTTGTGGAGCCGAAGCTAGCAAGATGTAGTGTTGGTGCAGTAAAAGGTCCTGAGTCATCATTGAGGATCCCATTAATGTGGGCTTGCGAAGTGAAGTCTGGCGTTGAGGATACATGAATTAACAGATGGTCAGTAGAGCAACTCAGGCCCCCTTCCAGGTGTCCAGTACTGGGGTGGTCCCACTTGGCACGGTAAACTCACAGGTGGTTGAGCATAGGTGCTGAGTTCAAGGTTGTTAGAGCCTTTTGTACCTGAGGCTCTAGTCAGAAGGCCAACCAACTAGCCCTTGGAGTCACTATATGGTCCTGGGTTCAACAGTTGCAGGTCTAGTCCTTCTCACACAGGCAAGAGGGCAGCAGATCAGCACAGCAGAGCAGCAGTCCAGAAGAACAGCAGTCCAGAAGAGTGGCAGTCCTTTCAGCAGCACAGCAGTCCTTCTTCCTGGCAGACTGTCCAGAAGTGTACTGAAGAGTTGGGGTCTGAGGTCCAGTATTTCTTACCCAGTTGTGCCTTTGAAGTGCAGAGAAGCTTCTAGAGGAATTCCGTTGAAGTGAGCAGATGGCTTGACTTCCTTGGCCTGGCTCCAGACTAACTCCAGGGGGTATGCAGCCCTTTGTGTGGAGCCAGGACACAGCCTATTCAAGTATAAGTGGATCCTGCCAGTGTTGGCCCAGTCAGGCACATCTAGGCTCCCTATTGGGTGCGGCTGTCTAGGAGGAATACACAAAGTTCAACTGTCATCTATACCCAGTCATGTGACCCAGAGAAGGCAGGAAAAGCCAACTTTCTAAAAGTGGCATTTTCAAAATTGTAATTTATAATCCGGCTTCACCATAGTTTAGGATTTTTCACAACATTTTCAAAGACACCAATCATGAACTGGTTACCTTCTCCATTTAGAAATTACAGCTTATTAAATGTATTAAGGTCATTCTAATGCTATCCTATGGGAGAGGTAGGTCTTGCAATAGCAAAAAACAAATGTAACAGTGTTTCACTACTAAGACATGCAAAACTTAAAAGGACTTGCCAAACTTTTTAAATACACTGCGCTCTACCCTCAGGGCTGTTCATGGACTACCCTAGGGGTGACGTGTATTTAAAAGGAAAGTTTGGGCCTGGCAAAAAGTTTATTTTGCCAGGTTGAAATGGCAGTTTAAAACAGCACACATAGGCCTGAGACATGTTTAAAGTGCTATTTAAGTGGGTGGCACAATCAGTGCTGCAGGCCCACCAGTAGCATTTAATTTACAGCCCTGGGCACAGGTAGTGTCACCTTACTATGGACTTACAAGTTAATTAAATATGCCAATTACTTTACGCCAGTCTTACTATTTTTCAAGGAGAGAGCACTTTAGCACTGGTTAGCAGTGGTAAAGTGTGCTACGTCCTAAGGCCAGCAAAATAGAAGTAAGCAAACAAGAGGTCTGAAGGCAAAATATTAAAAGGAAAACAATACCAAAAATGCCAAATCTAACATGTGTGCCCTACAGCTGAAAGTAGGAATAACTACCCAACCCCTTGGGAGTTCTCTTCACTAAGGCAAATAAAGCTGGTGAGACCTTCGGCATTGGTGTGGTCTGTTTCAGGAAAGTATTCCACCATAAAGTCCATTCCCATGTGTGGAAATGACCATCTCACAAGTTTGCAGTTCTCACCCTTTTCTGCATTAGCCATTTGAGGGGTTGGTGGTTTGTCTGACCCCGAAAATAAGCACAAAACAGGTACGGTTTCAGCTTCTTCAGTGCCCAGACCACTGCCAAGGCTTCCTTCTCTGTTGCACACCACCTCTGTTCTAGAGAAAGTAACCTCCTACCAATGATGGCTACAAGTTGATCCAGTCACTCTTTGTTGAGCAGTGAGAGCCTGGTCCCTATGCCATGCTCTGAGGCAACCTGCTAGACAATTAATTATTTGGGGAAGTCAGGTGTCTTGTACAAGGTTGCTGTGAACATGGCCTTCTTTATACTGCTTTTACCCCTACAGTGAGTTGGATTGTGAAGTTCCGAGGAGAGCTAAATTGTGTTCCCCAGTAATAGCTTTTGCCTTTCGATAATTCATCCTTTAAATTGGATTGCTTGGAATTTTCAGATATTGAACAGGTTTATTCGAAAAATACGGGTGTTATTGGTCCTTGGACCTATTGGTCTCTTATTTTTAAGGAGATACATATGCTACAAATGATTCAATCTTGATTTGCTGGGAAGATTCCTGTGAGACGCTAAACTGGTGGATTTGTGTTTTTTTCAAGTGGACAATATCATTTATGTTCTTTCTGCTTCAAACTTTTCCTATCCTGATGATTATGCAATAAAGTATAAGAGTTGAAAGGTCGGCGTAGGGTCAGCCTCAAGTAATTACAGCTGGAACCTCGCAAAGGAGGATTAGGGGTCCCGGACTTCAGGGCCTACTACTATGCATGCCAACTGCAGTGGTTATCCCTTTGGACATCAGGCAGAAACCTGCAGGAAACAGGGTACAGCCCCCGTGACCTGAAAAGGGGGACACTTCCCAGACTCTTGCTCCTCAAAATCAAACTCCCACCACAGGGACCCTCCTTACTATCAACCGCACTCTAATGTTGGAAGAAGGCTCTACACTATAACCTCGGGGTATGTCCCGTATGCGAGGCATATCCTTTTGTTGGTTATGCCACTTCCTGGGGGAGGCTAACGCAAGCGAGACTACAGGTCTGGACGGAGGCGGGGGTAGAAGAGGTCAGATCGCTCTTTGGGGACAGCGCTCTACTAGATCATGACATGTTTGTGCAGGCCACTGGAGCAATGGATCGCAACTATTTGCTATATGCTGCTGTCGCCCACTACACTAGAGAGACATGGGCACCCCAGTGCACTGAACCTCCACAACATGAGCTAGTCCACTAGCTTTACTACATAGGGAAGGTAGGTCACCTAGTGAAATAGCTGTACATTGGTACTAGGGCGCAAGCCTCCATCTCTGTCACAGACCTCCTGACAAAGTGGGTAGATGACACAGACACGGACATAACCGACAAAGCCTTTGCGAGTATTTTAGAACACCCCAAACGGGTATCCCGTAATGCCTGACTTACATTTATACAGACTAGGGTACTACATAGGTCATATTTAACCCCAAAGAGAATCCAGCGGATGTTCCCTGAGGCCCAAAACTGCTGCCTTTGATGCAGGGCTGAGGAAGCGGGATTTCTTCACATGTTATGGGTTTGCCCCTGCCTCTGCGCTTACTGGGGTAGGGTCCGAAGACCACTCGAGGAGACCACACTTTTAACGATTCATTACAATCCTGTGGAATGCCTGTTGGGTCCCTGCAAACGTATGGGCGCCCTTAGGATCCAGTTGCGATTCCTTGATTTAGCTCTTAATTTAGCCATACGAGGCATCACCATGAGATGGAAGTCTCCTCGATGCCCTCCGTGAACATTGTGGCTGGAGGATACGATACGATGATATGGGGTAGAGAGTGCGGCAATTAGACGAGAGGCGGCAAGAGGGTTACGAAAGCACCCCATTCCTCTAGAATGGGACCGCATGCTACAAGTGTTTAGACAGTTAGATCTTACACCCAGGCCCCTCCCCCCTACTCCATAGTACATCCATAATGCCAAGCCACACGTGCCACAGACTTGTTAAGGCTGTCTTTGAACCCAGACAGCGCGTCACCAACAACTGGTAGCAAAGGGACCTAGATAGATTTATAGTAATAGGCTGAAGGGCACGCCAACAAAACGCAGACCAGGAGGGAGGGTGATGGGAGGTTAAGGGATTGTTTTAGTTAAAGTGATAGTTTAAATTGCATTTCCAACTGTAATTGCCTCTGGTGATAACTCTGTAATTTATAAGCACGCATTACTTGTCATACATAGGAACAGACTTTATTTTGCTGTATTATGACTCGCACTCAAATGTATTACCCTACAAGCTAGAACATATTAAGCTTAGATGTCTCAAAACAAATAAAAGAAAAAAGGCCATACTGTACTTAGCAATAGCATTGTAATCTTTATCTTTGCGATCAATAAAGTTTGTTAAAAAAAAAGTATAAGAGTTGAAATGCATCGAGGCATTATTGGCTAATTGGGAAAGAAATATTGGTTGTAATAGGTTTAATCTTCTGTGGATTACTTATTTGAATTTAACCCCTTGCATGCGACGTTACGGTGGGCGTGTGCGGAGGACGGCCATGGGCCGTCCGAACCCCGCCCACTCATTAATTTGCCTGCACCGCGGGGGATTGTGTGCAGCGCGCAAGGGGTTAAGGCCCTTTGCCATAGTTTTTGTTTACATTGTATATTGTCTGTATATGTTTGTTTAGTGTAATATGTTGAGCACAAATCATCTGTCTGTATATTCTATTGTGATATTTTTTTGTGGAAAATCATTACTTAACCCTTTCCATGCGGCCGCGATTCCCCTGGTGTGCTGTAAACAGCACGAACAGGGGCGGGCCGTGACGAACCCCAGCCGTCATCAGCACTCGAGCACCGTAGTGCATGACGGCTGGGGTTCGTTATCAGCATGGAAGGGGTTAATAACAATCTCAATTATTTTGATTTTTCCTGTGGGCACTGTTATTATTTATATTCTAAATTTGTGATGCATATATACATTATCTCCTAGAACTGTTATTTCTGGCATTTAATGTAGAGGCCATGGGCACAGGCAGTGCCACCTTACTAGGGACTTACAAGTACATTAAATATGTCAATTGGGTATAAGCCAATCTTGCCATGTTTTGAGGAGAAAGCACAAGCACTTTCCAACTGTAATTGCCTCATATATACATTATCTCCTAGAACTGTTATGGCTTTTGCAAGGCCCAAAAGTGGCATTTAATGTAGAGGCATTGGGCACAGGCAGTGCCACCTTACTAGGGACTTACAAGTACATTAAATATGTCACTTGGGTATAAGCCAATCTTGCCATGTTTTAAGGAGAAAGCACAAGCACTTTTGCATTGCTTAGTAGTGGTAAAGTGCGCAGAGTCCTAAGGTCAGCAAAAAACAGAGTGATCAAACCATCAGGTTTGAAGGCAAAGTGTTAGGGGGAAAACCACACCAAGGGCTAACAGTGTAGCAAAATGTTAGATTTAAACTGATGCAATGTAGACACAGACTCAGATGCCTTTTTTACTTGCTAGCAGAAATGTCACTGTCTTGCCATTAGGCAAATTCCCTACTTCCTCACTAAGTGGCAAATACCTTCAGAGCAGAAGCCCTTTCACTTGCATTTATGGCAGAATCCTTATTTCCTGACTTGTTAGCAGAAATGTCCGTGACTTAGCAGGATACAGTGCTCTCTTTAAGGAAGAACTAATGTTGCTTAACGTTCGTTTAGAGATCACTGTATAGTAGTTTGTCTTTGCTTTTATTGACATTGAATTGCATTAAATGATTAATTGGCCATCGAATTCATTTATTGATTACTGATTACAACTAATACTGATGATTTGAGTTTGTAACTTTGTTAATCCTATGATAAATCTTTATGTTTGAAACGTAATCACTCTTTTTCTTACTTGGGAAGCTAGATGTACTTCATGTTATTGAAATGTATTGAAATTTGATGTCAGTCTCACTCAGCAGGAAAACGAAGATTTATTGGAGAGCGCTTTCTGAACCAGAGATTGCACCAAAAATATACAGGATGCAAAGCGCTCCATCAGTCAATGCGAGGATGGGTGGCTTGGCAAAGAAGGATTGATTGAGTGCCTGGATGAAAGCATGCCTTTCCTCCTCCTTCCCAGATCCTTCAAACGTCATCTTGCTTTGCCAAAGAAAAGTTATCTTACAATAGGAGCCATCTATTTCCAGAAGAATCGCAGATCTTGAGTTAGAGTTCTGAAGAAAGCTTCCTTTCACTTTAAAGGACTGCCTGTAATGCAGAAAAGAGCTGGAAACATCAGAAAGAAAACAAAAGCCTCACAAGCCACAATCCAGAACAAACAATGGATACGATGGGTAAACAAAAGAAAGACCAACATGGTGAGTTCCCAGCTGACACAGCCAACAGTGGTGCTCATCTTTAAATACAAACCATTTTCTGATCACACTGAGGTATTGTCATCATGTCATCATGAGAAATGTGATTTAGGCACCTAAAATTAAGTCTGGCTTACAAACTTGCATTCTGTGTACCTGGACAAAAAAATGTATATGCTTCTTTCTCATTTCTCTTATCTTCCCAAATTGTACACACTTAAAAAAGAGGCTAAGACCCCACTACTTAAACAGCACAATTAAAAAAAAACTATATATTTACATTTGCCTGTAGCACCTCTGCGTATAGCTGAATCCTCAATAATGGATACCCTTCGGCGTAAACCAGGTATGAGCTAATAGAAGAATTATGGAGGCCCTAACTTGCATATGAGCTGTGGCATTCATGGCGGAATGTCCCGCACCACATCATGGGGAGCGCATATCTGCGGAGTAGGGGAGCCCAGAATAGGGCCGGAATCGATGCCTTTGACAGAAACTCTGCTGTACAAAAACAGGGTTAGACCCAAAATAGTCACTGGGACCTGGGTAATTGTTGATACGGACAGAGGGGTCCCGGACTTATACAGTGATTGATATATAGTAAGGAGCATAGAATGAAAAAGAAATCAAAAAGAAACAAACAAATGAGGTTACGATGTTTTAATTCACAAAGTACCTATATCAACCACTTTATGGTTACGCTATTTTCTGTAAAGTTATTTACGCTTCATAAAACAATTGTGCCCACACGGGGTAGGGGGGAAAGTGCTGTGAGGGAATTGAGTGAACAGAAGTGAAATGCATAAACATTTAGTCAATTGTACATCATTGATCAGTAGTTTAAATACATTCTGAACTGGTCTCCCAAAGTCGGAGCCATAAAACTGAATTAAATCACACTTTTTAGAAAAACAATATCTCCTCTTTCAGGCTGTTAGAATCCCGATTGACCATGGGAGTAAGATTATAGAAAGCTGTCTGCGTTTCGACCCAAGCAAGGTGTAGGGTAGTTGGCCCTTACAGAGCGGGTCTTCATCGGGACAGGGGGGTAGTGGGCAAGCCTCCTAGGGTAAAAATGAAGAGGAACTCAGAGGGGTACAGATTACCCAATTACCTAAACGTTGTAAACGCTTGGTCATGGCATTTAGACAAACACTGTTAAAGGACTACATGATTGCTGAAATTACCTTGGGAGAGGAGGACCGATAGAATTGCCATCAGGTTGGATCAATATCGCCTCAGGAAAATTCTGAATGTGAAAAAGACCACAGGTTAGAACAACCCATGTCAAGTGAACTACATGGTACACAGTGGGTAAAGCGCGTGTAAAATTTCGCATTTAAAGATTTACCTCAGGTCCCGTAACGGGCGTCGGTATCGGTGTTTACAGATCGTATCTAGGGAAACAAGTAAAAAGGGGGCCTCATAAGTATGTGATCGCATACTACTTCTTTCTGCAAAGTATTCCAGTGGGCTTACCTTGTTAAACACAGTGTCGCATGAGCGAGGTCTCGAGGCAGTCAATGGACGCGGCTCTCGTAACCAGGAAGTGAGAGTCAGGGGCGTGGCTACGTTTATATAGCGGGTTACTGAAACTGAGAATGGACTACCCTCGTCGTTGCCAAGAAACCAAAGGACGCTGCATGGTCATGGACAGCGTGAATAGGTAGTCTATAGGTATTGGATTTGATTCCAGGTATTAAAAAGGCCCTTTAAATTAGAAGGAGGGGGGTTGGAAACCTAGTCAGCAAACATTGGGAAAATTGTCTTGGTGTACCTAACCAACATGTTGGTAAAACCAATAAACTTCACTTTGAGTATATGCGTAACTGTCATCCTGTAGGTACATGTACCTGCCGTCCAAGGTGGTATAAATGCATTATCACACAGGATTATTAAAGTTACGTCAAAGAACACATAATAGGTTTCAGAAAAAGGAAAGAGGAAAGTCAAGGTGGTATTTTTAGAGGGTAGCTAGTTGAGCAAAGCTGCTCTCAGACTTGTTCAAACCAGTTTGCAGTGAATCAAAAAATTGCATCCATTTCAGTTCCCTGACGTTGAGGACAGGGGCAATGTTGCCTCCCCTGGGACCAAGTTTTACTTGTTCAAGTACGACCCATTTTAGGGTTTCTGGAAGATGGTTCTCTTTCATGCAATGTTCAACTAACAATGCACCTGTTACTTTGCACTTCACCCGGCTACAATGTTGTAAGAAGCGCATTTTGATGCGTTGTTGTGTCTGACCGACATAGATTAGGTCACAAGGGCAGATTATGCAGTAGATAACATTGTCCGTGTTACAATTGGTGTGTGATTTCAATTTGACTCGGTGGTGTTTGAAGATGAACTCCTTGGTTTGGATGGTGGACGAGCACGCCTTACAGCTTCCACACTTGAAGTGTCCCAGGATGGGAGGGAGGTTCCAAAGGGAGGTAATGGTAGATGTTGGTGCATTATCCAGAAGTGAGCATACCACATAGTCACGTATATTTTTGGCTTTCTTGAAGGAATGTAAAGGTGGGCAATGACATCCCACATCTTCTGATATCATTGGCCAGTGTTTGTTCACAGCTTTCTTGATCATGTTGCTCTTCGTGGAGAAAGTGGTTACGCATATAAGCCTTTGGTCTAAATTGTTGGTGTGTTCGTGAGGTTGTAGTAGTGTCTCTCGGGGACAGAACCATGCTCTCTTGCGAGCCATCTTAGTGAGTCTTTTTGGGTATCCACGCTCGATGAGGCAGTCCATCCAGTTTTCTGACTGTACCATGTAGTCCTCCTTCTTGCTGCAATTTCGTCTGATTCTTAAAAATTGTCCAAAGGGCAGATTGTCCCGGAGGCTCCTTGGGTGATGGCTAGAATAAATATTGAAGTAGCGAATTGCGTTCAGCAGGTTTCCTGAAGAGGTTAGTGTGCAAGGCCCCATCCTCAGCGATAATAGAAAGATCTAGGAAATCAATTTTGTTGTTGTCAAATTGTATTGTGAATTGGATGTCCTGGGATTTTTTTTTTGAGCCAATTGAAGAAGTTGTTGATATTGATATCCGTGCCAGTCCAGACCAGAAGGATATCATCTATGTACCGCATCCATAGTCGTATGCAGAAAGGATTCGAATCACTGAAAATAAAAGTGGTTTCAAAGGTGTACATGAATATTATTGCTAAATCGGGGGCATAGGCAGCTCCCATAGCAACTCCTTTTGTTTGCAGGTAGAAGCAGTTCTGGAAAAGGAAGAAATTTCGCATCATTGCAATTTTCAATAGTAGGATGATGAATGTGGTGGGAACACGTACAGGAGCCTCTCGTTTATCCAATGCCAAAGTGGCCACCATCAGTGCTTCCTCCTGAGGGATACTGGTGTAGAGTGACACAATGTCACAGGTGGCCAAGAGTTCTGTGTTAGGATCAAAAGGAAGATTGTCCACTATATTGATAGTGTGGGTGGTGTCACGCAAGTACGTCGCTGTTTGTTCAGCCAGTGGCTTCAGAAAGAAATCTATATACCGGCATAGTGGTTCCAATATTGAGCCACACCCTGACACTATAGGCCGCCCTGGAGGGTTCTGTAAGTTCTTGTGGACTTTGGGCAGGGTGTAGATAGTCTGTATACGTGGATTTTTTTGATTTAGATACTGATATTCTTGTTCCGACAGGAAACCTTGTTCCACACCATCCTTGGTTACTCTTTGTATTTCAGCTGCTAGGTCTTTGGAGGGGTCACCAGGTAGTTTCTTATAGCTGATCCCATCATCCAACTGCCTCATGATCTCTTCCTTGTAGTTCCCAAAATCTTGTATAACAATGGCACCGCCTTTGTCCGCCGGCTTTACTTCGATATCGATATTGTCTTTAAGAGATGCCAGGGCTAAGCGCTCTGCTGATGTGATCTTTTTTACATCTTGAAGGACTAGACTTTCATAGGCCAAAATTCTGCTAGTCATGGCATAGGTTGGAGGCACAAAAGTGGACGGTGTTCGTAGGCCAGTTGGTGTCCCCACTTTGGTTGGAGGCTTGTCTTTAAAGAAATATTTTAATCGGATCTTTCGGGAAGAATTGTGCAGTTCTGCGATGGTAGTGAAGACATTAGGTAAGGAGGTTGGTACAAAAGATAGACCACGGCTAAGTACTCTGATTTCTTCATCATTGAGGCTGTGTGATGAGATGTTAATTACAGGGTTGTTGGCCGGTCTTACCACCTGTAGTTCTTCCGGCGGGTGGATCTCTCTCCATGTTCTTCCTGGGGGAAGTGAACTTGTTTGGTGCCTCTCCCTCTCCCGTTGTCCCAGGTTGCTTCCACGTTCTGTTGGCCCCTGCCAGTGCCTTTGTTCCAGTTGTTCCCTCTCCCTCGTGGTGGTCTCCATCCTCCCCGTCCTAAAAAAGATGGAGGGTATGCTGGGCCATATGAGTCGTGGTATCCTTAGATTCCACTTGGGCCGGCTTGGTCAGAATCCTCTCCGGAACTGTAGGATGAATCAGATAAAGTTGAGAAATTCCGTCTACCTCTGAAACCACCTCGGGGACCCAGGATAGGGCCGGAATCGATGCCTTTGACAGAAACTCAACAAGCCATTGCAAACCTCACGCTAGAGGCTGCAGATATCTTATTTTTCCAATGAGAGCTCATTAAAATGTGTAATTCATGGTGTGTTGAGATCTTAACATTGTCTCCTTTTTGACCAATTGACAATGAAAAACTGACGAGTCGAAATGTATAATTGTGCAATATTACGATGGACTAATTCAAATGTGACAGATGCTGTAATTAGGTAAGGACTGTATGCAAGTGGATGAAAGTAGCTGGGTCTGTGTATTGTTAACCCCATTCCTATTCGCGTCGGCCAACGGCCGACGAGAGCACTACCTCACAGGTGCTGCGGATGACCGTTGGCCGAAGCAGCCCCGCCCACTCAGTAGAATGCCTAACCGTGGCGGAATGTCCGCCGCGGTAAGCCGGTTAAATGGACAAAAGAAATCCTCGGGTCTAAAGTGCCAAACTTGACAAGAAAGAGACAGTAGAGATAGTCTCCTGGAGCTTGTGGGGGAGTCCCTTAATTAGGATGAAATCCCATCACCAATCAAGGTGGCATGCTTCATCATTGGGATTCTCCTCTTGAAGGGAACACCTAGTCCCGCCAAGGGTTATAACTCCCTTGCTGTGAGGGAGGAGCTCTGGGATGTTTTTATTCCTACTCTGCAATGGATATACTAAATCTTGCAGATGAGAAGACACTGAACTAGTTGGGTAAAGGGCACAGTGCAGGCAAACTAATTTGAAATATGGGGATAGTGATGCCAAAACTATCTACCAGGAACAAAAAAAAACTTTATTGACTCGTTCCTAGTGCCAGGATTAAAAACAGTGCGCCAACAGTGTAAAATGATATAACTGCATGTGACAGACAAAACCAGGTCTGTGTATTGTTAACACAAGGTATTTGGCTTTGCCAGACCTACAAACTGCGCAAAGGATATTTATGGTTGTAAAAGTACCTCTCACTCATGGGCAATTACCCCCCCCCCCCCCAGTGGTCGCTTGTGGTAATTACACTTGGAATCAGGTCACAAGGGGTAATTATGAGCCATATACAAGTGCAAACACAGTTTGTGCACCCTATATGCATGCAGCGACTTCAGAGTCTGCATCCTGCACACCCTGAAAACACGGAATGTTAATGTACGCTGCAAAGCAATCATCATTCAAACTGTTGATCATTTTCCACCATTGTTCCAGAAGAAAGTTTTCCAATCTGTAATAAATGTGTGGAAAACTGTGAGAATATATTTTTTCTGAATTCAGCTTCCTGTAATTCACATATGTTTTCCGTCCACATGTTTCCTGATGGGCACAAAAGACTAATTCATTGATTATACTGGCACCAGTCAGACCTAGAAGACAAGAGAATACACATGTTTTCCTAATGCAGGCAGTTGCAAATGACCACATAAGCCACTGTGATTATAACATGGATTTAAGACAAGCTAACTGAAAGAAAATGGGGCCAAGCCAAACAGGTACATTGTCAGGACTGGCGTCAAATTCTGGTGGGTTTTATTAGTAATGAAATAACCACATCAGCCACAATCCAGACTGCCATACTCAGCAACATCTAGAGAAAAAGGGGCCACATTACAAATAGTGCTCCAGCGGCGCAACATTCAAGCGGGCCTGTTTTCTGCACCTTCTGGTCACTATTGCATTACAGAAGGGGCCACAGACGCTGTATGGCCCCTTCTGTAATACTGATTGCGCCGGCTAGGAGGGCGTTCCTTCATTTGCATGGGGCCATAGCCCCAAGCAAATAAGGGAAGCACTGAGCCTCTGCTTATGTGTGCCTTATCATAGTAGAAGGTGCAGAGGCAAAGTGACTGTGCGCCAAAAAGAGGTAATGCATACTCACTGCACCTCCCAAAAGGGCCCCCTGGAGGGATGAAAGCGGGTCCCATGGCTCCCACACATCTCCCTACAAAGTGCAGATGGGGTGCATCTGCATTGTGAAAGGTCGAACGGATGCTTTAATCAGCTGCCTGTCTTTCACCCATTCGCTGTTCCTGGGCAGCAGGTGTTTGAAGCATGTCTGAAGTAGCACATGATCCATAATAGAGCACAATGCCCCTGCTTGCGGTCAGTGTAGCCAGCTAAAGGTGCCCCTCAGTGCAAACAGGGACAGTGCACCTTTTCTGTACTATAGCAGCTGATGGTACACTCACAGTAGCAGCATAAGGCTAAATTATTGGCTGGACCTTGGAACATAGTGGAAGGCACCACCACCAGCTCCATAAAAGTGTTGAGTTTAGTAATTTTGAATTAAAAATGTATTACTTAGTTGTAAGAAACTGGGTTGAGGGGGCTGAAACCTGGCTCAAGCAGGAACCATAATCCTTGTCAGGGGAGGCACAAGCACGCCCTAAATTAACCTGTGCTCCACTCTCTGGCATATTGGCACATAGCAGTCAGGCTGAACTTAGAGTCAAAGTGTAAAGTATTTGTGCAACAGTTCAAACAGTAACAAAGTGAAAACACAACACATAAAACGGCCCCACGCCAGATTAGAAACAAAGAGCAGATTTTAAGAAATAAAACAAGATAAAAACAACAAAAATCCAATCCCTAGAACTGGAGATGTGCAGGTTTAAAGATTTAAGTGAAAATAACACAACAAAATCACAAAGAGGAAACTGTGGTCATCCGGTCGCGCAGAGACACGAAAAAGCCAGAAATTCAGGTGATGGAGTCCAGGCTAGATGCAGGGACCCTCTTGGGCCACTGAACCAGACTACCGTAAATCCTGGTGGTGGAGCAATGGATGTGTCAAGGATCCTTTGCACAGCCAGTGCAATCTGAGGTCCGGGTCAGTGATGCGTCACGCAGCATCGTCTAAGGGGTACTGTAAGGCTGATATATGAGGTCCTGCATTGTCATTGAGGAGGCCATCAGTGAGGGGGGTATGCAATGTGATTACCTGCGCTGAGGATGTGTCATGCACCCCTTGGGTCTAAGGAAGTTGTGGGTTTGCCAATACGAAGTTCAGCATTGTTGTCAAGGCTGCTGCTGATGAAGGGCTTGCAATGTGGAACTGTGTCGAGGCTGCATCACACAGCAGTGGTTCCTATGAGGCTGCAATGCCAAGTCCTGGCACCAGAAAAGTCCATGCAACAGAGGGGATCTATTGGTTCTGCTCTGGTGTGTTCTGCGCTGTAGGGAAGATGGGTCAGTTCTGCTGGATCCACAGATGCGCTGGCAGAGCCCCTGCAGGCCCACTTCCAAGGGTCCAGGGTTGGGGCGGCACAACTTGGAAGGGTAGGACTCACAGTGGCAGAGTCCAGGTTCTATTTACAAGAGACTAGCCCTCGGGGTCACTCTGGTGTTTCTGGGTACAGGCTGGAGGTCCAGTCCTTTACAGCTAGGCAAGAGGATAGCAGGACACCATGTGAGCACAGCAGGTAGTTGTCCTTGATGGCAGGAGTCCAGCAAAGTGGCAGTCCTGGCAGGAGCACAGCAGCCCATCTTCCTGGCAGAGTCTTCCACAGGTCCAGACGTGTACTCAAGAGTTGGTGTATGAGGTCCAATGAAGCTTTTAGAGGTTCCCCTTTGAAGTCCACAGGTTTGCTGCCTTCCCTGGCACCAGACTAACTACAGGAATATGCAATATTTTGTGTGAAGGCAGGACACAGCCTATTCAGTTGTAAGTGGTGTCATGCCTAATCTCACCCTTCCATTGTGCCAGTGATAGCCCATCTAAGCTCATCTAAGCTCTCTAGTGTGTGTGGCTGACTAGGACGAATCTACAAAAACCAACTGCCAACTACACCTAGTCATGTGACCCAGAGACAGGTGGCATGCACTAAATGCAGAAGGCAGGAAAATGCCAACTTTCTAAACGTCCCATTTTCAAAACTGTAATTAAAAATCCGACCACCACATAAAAGTGAATTTAAAAAAAATGTTATTTGTTTATTAGCATTTTTACAAAAAAACAAACACTTCACTTTATTGAAATAGGACGGCATGAATATCACATATTTCTGAGCACGTGAATAATCAAACATGAAAAAAAAGGAACGCAAAAAGGAACCAGCAATTTGATATACGGATATCAGGCTTACTATACAATGTCTATCAACATACCATATATAAGGGACATCGGGCTAGGTCCACCTCAGAACATTCAACAGCAAGAGTTACAGCTGGCTGTGTTCGACACCAATCACTTACAAAATCTGCATGTGTAAAGACATACCTGTCAAACTGTCAAAGACAAACTAGTCTAGCATAATTGACACAAAGAAAGGGATGTGCGCACAAGCTGGATTCCTTTGGGTTTCAAAATATAACTTTGGACACAATTGCCTTGAAGGGATCGTCTTCAGCGCACCAACAAGAGAGCTCGTACATGCAGGGGGGCGGGTGCTTCTTATCACTGGAACTAGGGTTTCTACTTTTATCAATCCTAATAAGTGTTACATTTTTATTAATTTTACTAAGCGTCATCATTTTATCTCTTGTACCTTGCAAAGGTTTCTTTGTAAATCATGCAATAAAGATTGCTCATATGAAACTAGTCTGAATGATCTATGGGATGCGACCTTGTTGGCACTATATTGCTAGCCACATCCTGGTTGGGAAAGGGCGGATACATCCACCTACAATGACTTTAATCAGTCCAGGAATGACTCCCATATATCTCTCAGCCTGAAGGCCGCAGGCATCAACTCCAAGAAGGTCAACAGCTGAGTGTGGCTGAATATGACGTCTGTGATCCAAGCTTTTACTGTAGGAGCTCCCTTTTCCCCCCAGTGTATAGACACTCTGCATTTAGCCATCAGGTGTAATAAAGCATGCAATTTATATTGCTAGGCTTTAGTGTCCTTAACATATCCCAGAAGATCTGTTATCGGCTGCGGCTCGTGGAGTGTCCCTAGAATGTCGTGAATCTTAAATAAAGATGGTGGTCCAGTAAGCAGCTATGGGCGGACAATTCCAGGACATATGTAAAAAGGTGGCAGGAGTGTAGCCACAACTCCAGCATTTAGGGTCTGGGCGTGATCGCATGCGGGAGAGTTGACTAGGGGTTCTGTAGAACCTATGTGAACATTTGAAGTGAATTAATCGCAATTTATAATTGGTTGAGATTACCTGTAGTTGGCCGCAGCTGAAGATCCACTTCTCATCTGTTACCTGCCCCTCTATTTCTGTATTCCAATCTTGTTAAGCTTTGGGCGTAACTACAAGTGATGCAGTTTGTACAGAACAATAAAGCTGTGTTATGAGTCTGCGGGGACTGGCCGTGTCTTTCAATTGATCAAGGGCTGGCAGCTGTGCAGGAGGATTCGGGAATGAGGAATGCATTTGCCTACCCGTGGCTCTGATTTTAAAATAGAGGAAGAGTGATGAACAATTCTTCGAGTTCTCTGGGCCAGCTTCTGGTGGAGGGCAGAACTCGTCTACGGGGTACAAATCTGCAAATGTTTCGAGCCCCATTGATGGAGTTAGTGCCACATTTCCACCATCACTCATGGCCGGGAACTGTGGATTATACGGCAGGGAAACAGATGCGGCATAGAGTATCTCAGGTCCAGCTGTAATGCGCAAACGTTCCCAGGCCCACCTCATGGTCTCCACAGTGTCTATACCGTCTTTAAGTTGGGTATATTTTTTATATACTGCTACCTAAAGGGGAGTAGGCGCTGCCATGTCTGCTTCAACCGCTACGTGAGGCCGGAACGGAACAGGATGTACCCAAAAATTTAAAAACTGTGCTTGTGCACAATATGCTTACAAAGGTATGTCCGGAGATCCCAGCCCTCCCTTTGTCAAGGGGAGGGTAAGTATCTCCCAGCTCACATGGGCTTGCTTCTCGGCCCGGGCTAAGGAAATCAGGAGAGAGTGGAGGGTGTTAAAAAGACAACTGGGTCTGCGGTAGGGGTAAGTTGATAAAGAGATACAGAAACTTGGGTATAACGACCATCTTTGCTATGGCGATTCTGCCAGAGAGAGAGAGCGGTAGCTTGGCCCACACCCTAACTTTCTCCTCCAGCCAGGCAACTGCACGACCGAAGTTCAGATTCCATATTTCTTGCATGTCACAGCTTAGCCAGATACCTAAATACTTGACCGGGCCCTCCGCCCACCTGAGTGGAAACTCTTGATCAAAATGTTTAGTAGCCGGCATTAGGGGGAACAGGGTTGATTTGGACCACTTTATGAATGTACCGGATAAGCCGCCAAATTTCGTGAGCTCCCTGTGTAGTGATGCAAGATTGACCTCCATTTCGCTTATATACAATGTCATGTCCTCTGCATATAACAAAATCAAAAGCCCCCAAGAGCTAAATCCCAATCCCCTGGCAGCGTGATGTTGGCGTATTCTGGCCGCAATCGGTTCCCTCACTATAGCGAACATAAGCGGGGACAGGGGGCAGCCTTCTCTTGTCCCGCGAGTTATGGCAAAAGCGCTGGAGATAAAGCCATTCATGCACAATCTTGCAAACGGTCTTGTGTACAGTAACCAGATTAGGGCTATGAAGTTCATTGACATCCCACGAACCAGCCACATCTCCGGACATCAGAGAGACCTTCACTGGCTCCCCGTCAACAAAAGAATCACCTTCCGCCTCCTCACCCACGCACACAAAGCCCTACACGACCAAGGCCCGAGCTACCTCAAGAGCCGAGTCAACTTCTACGCTCCCAAACGCCACCTCCGATCAGCCAACCACGCCCTCGCCGCCGTCCCCCGCATCCGAAGAGCGACTACAGGAGGAAGGTCCTTCTCCTACCTGGCCGCCAAGACCTGGAACTCCCTCCCTCCCGACCTGCGCCTGACCCAAGACCACCTCTCCTTCAGGAAGAAGCTGAAGACCTGGCTGTTCGAGCAGTAGCGGCACCCCCCCCCCCCCCTCCCCCCCAGCGCCTTGAGACCCTACGGGTATGTAGCGCGCTTTATAAGTGTCATTGATTGATTGATTGATTGAAGTTGGAACTGAGACCCATCCTCCCTAGGAAAGTGAACAAATAGAGCCATACTAAAGCGTCAAACGCTTTCGTGACTTCCAGACACGCCACAAGCGCTTTCGTGTTAGGATTTAAATAATGTAAGACCGTGAAGAAGGTGCGAAGATTGTGGGCAGTAGACCTGCAGGGTAAAAACCCGGACTGATCGGGTCTTGCGATCATGGGGAGCAAGGGCTGTAACCTGTTGGCCAGAAATTTCACATAAATCTTCGCATCTATATTAATTGAGGAGAGCGGCCTGTATGGGTCCATCTCCTGACCAGGTTTCCCCAGTTTCAACAGTGTTAGGATGATCGATTCACGCATTGATGGAGGGAGTTCACCAGTATCTTGGGCTTCCTGAAATACCACCAGGAGTTGAGGTGCTATGTATCTGCGTACGCCTTATAGAATTAGGTAGTCAACCCATCAGAATTAGGAACTTTTGCTGCCTGTAGGCTGCTAATTACCTGTAAAATGTCACGAACTGTGAAAGGTTCATCCGGGTATTCTCTATGGGCTCTGCCCAGCCACAGCATCTCTATGGATTCAAGATAAGCTCTTCCGGTACTGCACGATGAGTGGCTGTATACGGTTCTGTGTAGTATTTTGTAAATTCCCCCGGTACCTCGCCGTGGCTTCTAATGACCAGGGAATTGTCACTGTTAACTTCAGGAATATAGGCGTGATGGTCTCAACAAGTTAGCTAGGGTTTTTCCCAGTCGATCACCCTCTCCGTAGCGCCTATCTTTTGTATATTTACCTAAAATGTTTACCTCACATTGCACTTCTTCCTCGAACTCAGAGATAAACTCCCAAATTTTCAGTAAAACTGTAGGGTCAGCAGTTTTGAAATAATCAGACGGTAGCTCCCTGATACGCGTTTCCATAGAGGCCAGCGTGCACCTAATAGCCTTGAGTACTCCTGCATGCCTTGATATGCCCCTCTCCACCACCTTAAAAGCCACCCACAATGTCGCATATGTGGAAACGGACCCCGAGTTTATCTAAAATAATTCTTCAATGTCCTTGTGTATCTCTTCTTTGAAACCATGATCGAGTAAAGCATTAGGGGCTAATCTCCAACTATATAAAGGTGGTGGGGTGTTCGGAAGTGTCACCTACAGCAGACAAGGGGCATCATCGGACAGCGCCATGGGGTAGTGTGTGCCATCTGAGGTCCAGGCTGCTATGTCACGGGATACCAGCCAAAAGTCTAGACGTGACCAGCCCCACGGTGTGCCAACAAACAGGAACCTTCCTGTATCCCTGGGTGCCTGGCCCTCCAGATGTCAGTCAGACCTCCCTCATGTATCAGTGCTCTAAGGGCCTCACTAGCATTGGGATGTGGGACGTGTCCTTTCTATCAAGTGTGTCGTTTAGAACAGTATGAAGGTCCTCTACCCATATTAGCATGTCATAACTGATAAGCTGAATACTGGCCGATACCTGTCGGAAGAACTCTGGACTGTCTGTGTTAGGACCATACATGGCCACTATTGTCATTTTCACTTCTCCCACCATCCCACAAATTATCACAAACCTGCCATTAGGGTCTGTTTGCAATTCTATCGTTTTCCAATTCAGCCCTTGTCATATCAGTATTGCCACGCCTCTAGCATAGTTTCAATATTTAGAGGAGAAGGTGTGCCCCAGTGCTTATGTTGTAATTTGACATGTGACGTGCTGTTTAAATGGGTTTTTTGCAACAGGCAGATGTCGATTTAGGTGTGCATGGACAGGTCTCTTCTTTCTGCAATTGTTTAGCCTACGGACATTCCAGGTTTAAAATCTGGCAGTAGTCATAACATCCCAGACTCCAAATAACCGTAATATAATCTTGCCTGCCATTGTTGTGCTAGCAAAAGGTGTGCACTTTGGTGGTGATTCGATATACACCGCCATTCTGAACCATATGCCCTTTGTGCATGAATTATAATCTCGTGGTGTATAGAGCAGTAGATTGCATTCCTAACTAACTTAGCAACTATAACAAACCCAACTCTCGCCCCGCCAACACCAACCCCTTAATTAGGTTGTGCATTAGACCCACCCTCCCAAATCAAAAACAACAAGAAGGCCCAGGTGGAAACCTGGTGGTAGTACATAGGAACTCTCTCTCTGGGGGCATGGAGTTACCGGCGAACAGCCCAGCCATGAGGCGGGATGGCTGAGGAATATGTACCGCCACTGTGGTGGAGATGCATTATTGCTGAACTTTAGCCCCAACATGTGCCGTTATGCATTTCAAATCTTGTCAGTAACTAGGTGAACTGTGTTGCAGCGCCTATGCATTAGAAATATTAGAAAACATGGTATCAGGATATCAAACACCAACAACAATATCGCTCAATCGTTGTCACTTAGAGTCTTCTTGGGGCTCGTCTGACCTTTGGCCCCAGTGGTACGTCTCTCCCCCCCACGTGTTTAGCAAATTTCAACGCTGACTTAGCATCCGTGGAAAAATGGGGGGTGCCATCGTGCGTGACCTTCAGTTTGGCGGGGTACAGCAGAGCAGAGGGGATCTCCGCCTGTTGCAGTATGCGTTTAACTGGGACAAAATCACGTCTCGCCGCCTAGACAGCTTGAGTGAAGTCTGGGAAAAATTAGATTGTGTTGCCCTTGTATTGAATAGTACCTCGCTCCTTGGCAAGGCGAAGCACCAGATCACGTCCTGGTAGTTCAACAAACGGGGCAGGATCGGACATGCAGTGGCACCCAGAGGAGGCCTTGGACCCAATGTGCGATGGGCACGTTCCACAATGAAGATCGGTGAAAGGTCCGCTCCAAACAGGTCTCCCAATAACTCCTCCAAAAACGTTTCAATTTTAGTAATGGCTGTAGTTTCAAGGATACAAAGGAGGCAGACAAAGTTACGCCTGGACCCAGCTTCTAAATAGCCATTTTTGGCTCTAATTAAGGGCAGTACTTTGTCCATTTGAAGCAGCTGCTGTTTGGCCTCCACCTGAAAATCATACGCATCCGAGGAACGGTTCTCCAGTTGATCCAGCCTGGTTTCATGTGTATTAACACGTTTCATGACCCTATCTAGCTTTGAGGTAAGTACGTCGAGTTTAGTGTCTATTGTTTTAAAACTAGAGCTCATTTCTAATAGAAGGGTGCGCAGATCTTCATTGCGGTCATCAGCGTGGCCTGGGGGAGAGTTATCTCCGTCACGCTCAGTTCCAGAGTCTGTTTGGCGCGTGTGCCTTTTATTATCAAAGTATATCATGGACTGTTTGGGATTTGTCTTCCCCATCTTGCCACTGACACACCACCCCGGTGGAGTGCTATGGGTATTCAGCCACCCCTGGTCACTCACTGCTGGGCACTGTTCGCAGGGCAGCTGGGCACCTTGGTCAAAGGCAATCTCACTCAATTGTAGAGAAAGGATCCTGCTCACACAGTTGACTTCAGGCAGTTCCTAACAATACTCATGCACACACGTGTACACCTTTGTTCAGTTGAGAGCGCAATCTCAAACTTTGAGTCAATGTAGGAGGCTGGCAGTCACACCTCTGACTATCACTTTGGCCATATTCTTGCAACAAGTCAATTAAAGGGTCAAATCACCATGATCGTCTTATGTAGGGACCATGATTCTGCGTCAGGCCACAATCATGGGCAGCCTCTATCTTCACTGCCTGTCTGCTGGCAATAGCTGTGGTACGTCCCGGGGTGCAGCCTTGCGATTCCTGTGGGGCCTACTCTTATGCCCGTGTATGTGTCGCTTATTTTAACTTAGGGCCAATGGGAAGGCAACTGGCCATCCCATAATCGTTGCAGGGAGGCCCGCGCTGGCCCCAGGGCACTGGGCAGAGCGGGACAAGCGTCCCTCCCTGCGGCTCCCCCGTTACCTTGTACCAGCGCAGATGATCACTCGGTGGGCAGCTCACCTGCAGCCCGCTGCACAGAGATTCACCCGGTGACCATGTCGGATCAGCTCTGCTTCCCGGTCCAGCACCACAAGATGGCGGCTTCTTCAACTTCAATGGGCGGAGGCGCACCGCCACGATAAGCACGCCACTTCGGCTCTCAATCCGATACGCCGACAGGGCACCCACGACCCCGCATCCGCATTGCAGCTTCAGAGAATCGCCACGGACGCCTGCGCGTATGATATGGCAATGCGCGACACATGTTACATGGAGCCACGAAGCAAAGTAGAGCTTGCCTCCAAAACGGTGTCAATCTGCTCTGGTTTACGTCGGGTGAGGTCCCTGATATTTTCACCTCAGGTGCAGTGGAAAGGATGTATTAATGCCGGATCATGTCTTGTCCGGCGGAGCTCGCTCAAGGAGCAGCCATTACGCTGCACAGCGAGACCACACCCCCATAAAACTGAATTGTTCATTACACAGAGACACCAAACATGAATTATTTACCTGTTACCATTTGAAGGTTACAGCTTATTATTTGTAAAAAGGTAACTCCAATGTTATCCTACTGAAGAAGTAGGCCTTGTAATAGTGAAAAGAATTTAAGAGTTTTTCACTATTAGGACATGCAAAACTTAAAATTACATGTTCTACTTGTAAAGTACATTGCACACTGTCCTGTGAGCTGTTTAGGGCTGACCATAGGAGTCACTTATATGTATCAAAAAGGCAGGTTTGAGTCTGGCAAAAGGTTTATTTTGTCAGGTCGAAATGTCAGTTTACAGGCTGCAATGACTAAAGTCGGAGACACAATAAGTGCAGCAGGCCCAATAGTAGAATTTAATTTCCAGACCCTGGGTACATGTAGGACCACTTTACTAGGGTCTTAATACATAAATAAAATTTGCTAATTAAAGACAAATCAATGTTTCCATGTTTTAATGAGTGAACACATGCATGGAGAAGTGTGACTCAATAATTAGAGCGGCAGACCCTGATGCAGAGGTCTAGCCTGGGACCAGGGTTCAATTCCCCGCCTCGGCGGGTCTTGGGCTTGAAAATTCCACAGACCTGATAATTCTCGCCTCGGTGCCTATTCCAATCATGGAGTCCCACTCTGCAACTCTGGGCAATACCTAGCTTAATCTCCACAACGGCCCCCACAACGCTAAGGATGCCTGGCCTCCACCTTGGGGGTGCCCAGGAATGGACGCCTCACAGGGAAAGCCAGAATGGGTTCCACAGTGGTATTCGTACAAGCGCCTTGAGACCCTTGCGGGTGAGTAGTGCGCTATACAAGTATCAATTTACATTTTAGCACTGGTTAGCAGTGGTAAAGTGCACAAAGTTCTCAGGCCAACAACAACAAAATCAGAAAAATATGGAGCAGTAGGGCAAAAGGTTTTGGGGAAGACCACCCTAAGCCTGGATAGTGTAACATTGGTCTAAAGCTTTCTCTATCTACTGAACAGCTTAGCATGTCTGCAAGATGAAGGGACAATTTATGAACATAAGCTAAACTTTTGACAATTGTTCTGAAAATGAGTGTATAAATGAAAGATCTTTTAATTTTGGATTTTAAAATGTCATTATTTAGATACGTATAGGTATTTGATTCAACAAAGGCACTCACAGCAAAAGTTATCAACTTCACGTTTAATAATGACAGGGAGTTCGTAGGACGTTGAGAGGATATGGACCAATAGCAGATGGTCAGCAACATGTTTCAATAATTTTCTCAAATTTAGAATCCACATTTTAGATTAATGTATTGCACTGATAGTAAGCTACCATCCAGAAAGTATCTTCCTGTTTGATAATGAGAATATGAATTTCCCTTTTAGTAATTTATCTAACTTCTCAAACTAAGATGCCCTCAATACTGAAGGCTGGAAAAAATATTAGAAGAGAAAGATTTACGTGAACATTGCAAAGATTCATTGGTACAAGAAATTATTAGAAATTAAATGAAAGTCAAATATTTCAAAAGGTCGATCAAGACTTTTTAGAAGAGTGTATAGTATTATTTCAAAGCCAGTTTAAGGACGGTGTGATTCAATTGATTAAGATATGTACCATCAGGGAATCTTACAATGTATTAATCATTGCATTAAAGACACATCACCCCAAAAATGTGCATAGATCGAAACAAAAAATACACATAGAACCTCAAATCACATCAAGTGCCCTTTTTTCTTCCACAGCTATATGACTTAGGGAAAATCATGAGACAGACTGAGAAAGGATATGATACATACATTGTGAGTTGTGTACTGAGGAATGACATTTGAGAAAGACTTCATGAGGAGGGAGAAATACAGAGTTGATCATTTATGTATTTCTTTTTTTTTGTTTTTTTATTTATAGCCCCACAGCAGCAAAATACACATACAGAAAGAATAAAAAAAACAGAATTAAACACAACACCTAAATATAACAGATTCAGGATTCAAAGTGTTCACAAAAAGATCCCCAAATGCTGAAATCGATCTGACTTTTTTTAAACCCTTTAACAGAAAATAAACTCCATTCTAACTTATATAAATTATACATTTTCGCCCGCCATAATTCAAATGCTGGGGGATCTTTATGAAGCCACTCACTGGCAATACAGAGACGAGCAACAGACATAGAAAAAAAATATCAATTGTCTGTGCTTATGCAATACATTCAAGTGATTATTAGCAGGCAGCATCCCTAATAACATAATTACAGGAGTTATTGTCAGCCGAGCATTCATAACTGTAGACAGAAATTTTTCTATATCAGAAATAAATATAAATAATTTACAACATAAAAAATATGCAAACTATTAGCATTGTCTCCCCCGCATCGAAAGCACTTCCCATCAAACCCAACACCCCATTTAGACATTCGTGCGGGGGTGTAATATAAATCAAATATTGTTTAAAAAAATTGTACCTTCAACTTGGCTCACAAAAATATCTCCCTAGAGCTATCTATAGTCTTCTCAATAAAAATGCTTTGTTCTCCCAATATCCTGGACCATTTATCATTATATTTATCAAGATCATCTGGTCTGTGTGACAATAATAACCGATATAGCGCCCCAATTTTCTCCTGTCGTCTTACAATCTCTATAAGAGAATGGGGTGCAGGGTTAACTTTTGTCCAAACTAAAAAGTCCCTAATCTGAAGGAATGTAAAAAACTGCAGTTTGGACAAATCATATTGTTTTGTTAATTCATCAAAAGATTTACAGCCCCCCCCCCAGAGGAAAACAAAATCCCCTAATTTATTGATACCTTTCTTTCCCCAAATATAGAGGGTAAGATCTTTACCGCATTAAGGGGCGTATAATATGATATTTTCCTCAGTTTGCTTAAAATAACTCCCATCAACTTCTCTAAATAGACATTGTCTAGCAATTGGGCCCATAAATATTTCAAAAATCGTTGGAGGCGCAGCTCCCTCCCCCATAAATAACACCCGCATTTTTAGCAAAAAACAAGTATAGAAATATAGAGCAAAATCAGGTATAGCTAACCCCATTCTGTTTTTAAATGTTTTAGATTAAATAGAACTGGCCATTTACCAAATGACAAGAAATGTCCTGCCTTAAATAATACTTGCAACAAGTGCAGGAAAAAAGGCAATTTTTCTTCTGTATGCAAAAGTAAGTTAACTACTAGAGTAAAAAGGATTGCAATTTTTAATGAGGATGATGAAGTTGCGAATCACGAAGAGTATGAGAGTGATCAGATAGTTTCATCAATTGATTCATTCCAGACACCAGCAATACACGATGGGATGAAGAAAAAGACCAAATCTTGTCCTTGCGATTTCATAACAGTGGATGGATGTTACACCAAAGTTTTGTTTGATTCAGGTGCAAAAATAACTACCATTTCGAACGATTTTCATGTGAAGAGTTTGAAGGGAAACATCGAGATGTATAAACCTGACATTATTCTATTGGCATATGGTGGTGAGCCGATAAAATTGCACGGCTATTTTCTCGGTCTTTTTGAGTATGAAGATAGGATGATATCTGAGAAAATTTACATCTCGAAAAAAGGTGATAGTTTATTGAGCTGGATTCACCTAGGTGAAATGGGGATTTATTTAGATCCTAATGCTGAACCTCAGATTTTGCTAGGAGACAGAAACACTTACACCACTGCTTCTACAAGTGAGAAAATTCAAAATGTAGAGAGAGTTCTGAATTTAGAGTTAGCTGATTCTCTTCAGAAGGAATTTCCAAAAGTTTTCAGGGATGATCTTGGATGTTTGAAAGTGTATAAACATAAAATTAAACTAAAAGACAACTCTACTCCAGTTGCTTGTAAGGTCAGGAATGTACCTATTGCAGTGAAGAAAGATATGGAGAAAGAACTTGACAAATTAATGAAAGGTGGAATTATAGATGACGTGGAAGGTATTGAATGGCTTGCTCTGGTGGTTGTCGCCCGCAAACCTAATGGCGATCTTCGCTTGTGCATTGACTTGCGCCAATTGAACAAGTGTGTAATTGTGGATAGATTTCCCCTACCAAATATTAACAAGATGCTGATGCTGCTGGGTGGGGCAAGAATGTTTAGTACAATTGACCTGACTTCAGCATATCCTCAGGTGGAATTGGAGGAGGAATGCAGAGATTACACTGCGTTTATAACTCCGTTTGGTACCTATAGGTTTAAGAGGATGCCTTTTGGACTGCTTTCTGCCTCATCCGTTTTTCAGCGGATTATGGAAAGTGTGCTGAAGGGTATCAGGAGAGTGTGCATATACTAGGATGATGTTCTTGTGTATGGGGATGATGTATCTCAGCATAATGAACGGTTAAGATCTGTGCCTAGTAAGTTAAGTGATTGCAATTTGACGATCAAATTAGAAAAATGTAAGTTTGGTTTGGAGTCTTTAGATTACTTGGGTTACAATGTTACTGCTCAGGGCGTTAGACCTAAGAAAGAAATGATTGAGGCAATTAAAAACGTATCACCTCCCACTTCGAAGGAAGAGTTAATGAGTTTTTGGGGTATGATAGAGTATTATGCCAAGTTTGTCAAGGGATTTGCAGACATGACCGTTAATTTAAGATCGCTATTAAGGAACGGTAAGCAATTTGTATGGACTGATGAGTGTCAGTCAGAAATTGGTAAAATTAAAGACAAATTAAGTGGTTCTCCTTTTCTTGAAAGTTTTGATCCCAAGAGAAGATCTGTTTTAACAACAGATGCTAGTGAAAAAGGCTTAGGTGCTGTTTTACAACAAGTTGGTTCAGGTGGTGAGAGTACAGTAATGTTTCTTTCTAGGAGTTTGAAAGATGCTGAATGTCGTTATTCAGTGGTTGAAAGTGAGTCTTTGGCCATTTTTTGGGCTATTAACAAATTGAAGAAATTTTTATGGGGTTTTGAATTTGAGGTGAGATCCGATCACAAACCCCTGGTTGAAATATTTGGGAAAAAGGGGTTGGATCTAATTTCAGGACGCATTTCTAAGTGCATCATTGGATACCAATAATATTCATTCAATGTAAAGTATATTCCTGGTATAAATAATAAGATTGCTGACACTTTGTCTAGATTGGTGCCAGAAATTTGTAAAGCTGAGGAAGAAATACAGGAGGAATTTGAGTGTGTATGTACGATTGACTTTGAATCGATTTCTAAAGAGAAGTGGGTCGAGCACGTTGAATTGGATGTAGTCATAAAAGAAGTGATGGAGTTGTTGAAAAGAAGATGGAATGATGTTAAGAAATGTTCTGTTGAGACAAAGCCTTTTTGGTATGTGAGAGATGAGTTGAGTGTGGAGGAGAGGAGCTAAATTGGTACCTCCTTCTAGTCTAAGGAAAGAGATAGTACAATTAGCTCATTTATGTCATCCTGGTATCATTACCACTTAGGAGAGAGTTCGTTCCTCTTATTGGTGGCCAGGTATGGATAAAATGATAGAGAGGACTGTGATGCGTGTTGTATGAGTGATGAATCTAAAAGTACAAGAATTCAACCTATGATTGTGAGGAGCCTGCCTAGGGTCCGTGGGTTGATGTTGCTTTAGATTTAGTTGGTCCTTTACATTTTAGAGACTCCCCAGTTGATATTTTGGTGGTCATTGATATGTTCTCTAGGTGGCCAGAGACATTTTTTTTAAATAGCATTGATTCCAAGTGTATAATCACTTGCCTTAAATCTTTGTTTGCTAGAGAAGCCATGCCAAAGACTTTGTTAACAGATAATGGTGTGCAATTCATTTTGAAGGAGAAGGAAACGTTTTTGTGTGCATGTGGTATTGTACATAAAAAATGTTCTCTTTATCATCCCGAGGGAAATGGGATGGTGGAGAGATTTAATAGAGTGATCAAAGAGGTTATAAGTCTGTCTAAATCACGTGGCTTGGATTGGAAGAAGGAAATCATTACAAAGGTAGAGAAATATAGAATTACTCCCCATTCGACAACTGGGAAAACACCTTTTCTTTTATTTAGAGGAAGGTTACCAAACACATTACTTGAACCGTTTTGGGTTCAAGAGTATGCTATATCTAAAGGGAAAGAAGTGATGTATAAGCATAAAGATGTCATGGACAAGATTAAAAAGAAAGCCTTACAAAGCAAAGTTGATTTTGACAAAAGGAATGCTGTTAAATCAATAAAAGTTGATATTGGTGATTTAGTTGCCATTAGACATCCAGGTATTGTTAAAAGTGGAGAATCTAAATATATGCATCCCATGGTTGTTATTAAAGTTTTCTCAAATGCTATTAAAACTCAGGACCATCGTGTGTGGAATCTTAACAGAGTTTTTGTGGTTAAGAAAAGGAGTGAGCTGGATGAGGAACTTATTCCACACGATAAAGAACATGATAACGAACAAAACTCACAGGCATGTGAGTAAAGTAATTCCATGGAACGAAGGAAGTCTTCAAGAATTGTTAAGTATCCACATTATCTTAAGGACTATGTTTGAAATATGTTGGAAGATCATTAATGTTTAATAATGTCATGATTTTATTTTGTTAATTTAATAAGGAAGGGAGATTGGTGATATTCTATATAATACTGTATCTATGGTTTAGTTGTGTTTAGCCCAATACATCTCTATGGTTGTTGGAGATATAGATTCTAGAACTTGAGTTAGAGAATGTCAAGTGTTCAATTAATGCTAGCTGTTGTCCTGTTTGAATGAGATTCTTTATGAGGAATAAACTTTACCTTGGAAACCATCATTCAAGAATAAAGATCCTTCTTGCAAATATTACACCATCTCATCCAAACAGGAACACAGCTAGCATTAATTGAACACTTGACATTCTCTATCTCAAGTTCTAGAATCTAGATCTCCCTCAACCATAGAGATGTATTGGGCTAAACACAACTAAACAATAGATACAGTAATATATAGAATATCACAACCGGCAGAACGGAGGTGTGTGGAAGTTTGGTGAAAGTGAATGCAGCTGTTCAGGTAGGCAACATTACTGTTGTGTAGAACTTTGTAGGTGAGGGTGAGGAGTTTATAGTGTGCACACTTGTGTATCGTGGGCCAGTGGAGTTCTCTACGGTGTGATGTTATGTAGCTTGGTGTGGGAGGTTGGGGACTAGTCTGGCAGCTTTCTTTTTTACAGTCTGCAGTCTTCCGGTGAGCTGGTTGGGAATCCCTGCATACAGGGTGTTTCCATAGTGTAGTCTGCTGGTGATGAGGGCCATAATAATTTTTTTTTCGATTTGTGACCACACAATGCAGCTTGCTGTTTGACCTGAGGAGAGATGGTAGATTTACCTAAGTCACAAAAAGCAACCTGATCCATGAGGAGAAATCTAAGGCCCAGCTGAGTAGGAGGCTCTTTGTGGTGCTCAGAAGCCGCAAGGTCACTACTTCTAGCTGCAAATGAAAACACACAAAGATATTCTGGTTGAGGAGCTGCTCCATCACCTTCAGACAATAAGAAGGATAGCCTGCTCCATCCTTGACCCTCCCTTGTACTCAGCCGTGGTCGGTAGTAGGAGTTTATCAGGGCGGTGAGGTGGGGAGGGGGAGGGGCAGGGTGGGGGGTAGCAATGTATGGATTATGGAGTTTAACAGATAAGTAAACATATAAATAAATAAAACTAATTTTGTTGTGTGCACTGCATCACCAAATGCAATGCAGTGCGCGCAACGAAATTCTGGAGGTAAAAGTATCTCGCTTACGAGCATGCGCAACTCTCCTCACTGCTATCTCGCTATGACGCATGCTCGTAAGCGAGATACTTTTACCTCCATTGACCGGACGTTTCGCACAGATTACGGACGTCCAGCACAGGTAAAAACAATTGACTGGCCTGCTGAGTGATGGTATTTGCCAAAAATTGAGTTCACATTATTGTTATCACACAACAACACTATAACCAATTTGATATTGATATAAGTTTCCTTTGATGTTTACAGGAAAGGACTCCTCGCTATTCAGTAATTCACGAGGACACGGTAGGGTGGTCAAGTTGGCCACACCCATCTATTTCAGAAATAATCATTTCTTCTGATTAATAATTTTCCTTATTTCTTTTTGACACTTACTATGGTGTATCATGCATTAGCTATTTTTCCAGCCTGGCCCTGAAGAATGCCGGTAAACTTTTACCAAGACAGCAGAAACATGTTGGCCTAAATCCCACAAGCATACTGTACAGTGATATTCTCACACTGTCATTACACTGTTTTTAAACCTGACGTCAAGGTAGATACCAATAAACATATTTTTTTACCTTAACCGTCATCTTAATCACCACTATATATTCCTTTTTCCTTTGAGCACTGCACTCTATCAGCACCACTTGCGGTGAGGATACATCTTTCCTTTGAACGAGGTTCTAATGATATTAAGCCACTACTTCTGGGCTTGGTCACACAGAACCTGTTTGAAAGGTCCTAAATGACGATGCTCCGCCATATGGGTGGGTTGATAGGACTTATTTAAGTACCTGATGGTTCTTCACCACAAGTTGGAACTGTTGTTGGTGTATCTCTCTTTTGGTGTTCTGCTTGCTCAGCCTTCCAGACCTTCAAGTTTTCGTTGTCATAGCATAGTTTGTAAGGGGTATTAACTTGATTGGTCGGTAAATATAGTCCCCTAGACCCTCCTTTTGGCAGTTGTTTTCCCCGCTGTTTTATTTGTCACATAATTCTTTGATTGGGCCTATAAGAATTTACAAAGTTGGTAGACTTGCAGTTTTGCACATTGGGTAAAGTGTAAATCCTGCACATGTATTTTTTTTAAAAAGGGGACTGCTCCCTCTTACCTGTGGTTGTAAAGAGGCTCAGAGGGCAGATGATGGACTGCTACTACTCAACGTTAACATTTTTGCCATTTTATTTTTCATACCATTCTATGATTGTTCATTTGGGAATTTGCTTTTGGGTTATTAATAGGGAGCAGTGATAATCAAAACAATTGTTCAATAATGGTTTACTCACTCAAGATTACTAGACATGGAATAAGACTTTTAACATATTTATATTAAAATAGTTATTTAAAACCTCTGGGATGTAGCACACACAATATTGGTAACATCACAGAATATACAAAGTAGCTAAGCTTTAAAACATAACAGTAAAAACAGGAAAAAATCATTAACATTGCTATATAAAGCCCTTAACACCCTTGCTGTGCTATCTCTAAGTGCTATGAAAATTCTATCAGATGAATATACAATAAGCCTGAGTTTCAGAGGTGGTGGGCATACCTGGACAACATAATTTTGTTGTCTGTTTGGAATAGTTCAATCCTTACAACAAGACCTGGTTTCAAAGGTGCCTATTTTCTAATTATGTACTTTCTAAATGTGTGCGATATGCTATAATTTATAGCATTCAAAGAACTCCTCTTTCTATTCAACTATGAGGTAGTCGCAAGACATTTCCCACCTTTACTTAAAACAACTTTCATAAAAGACAGTTGCCAGAACAGTAAGGGGTTAAGTTCTCTTTTTAACTAAACACAAAATATGTTCACATTCTCAGTGATACAAAAAAACTGTGAGCGTCAAAATGACCCCTCACGTGTGCACCACCAGTTGTGCCACTTTTATCATCATTGGTGGTCATTTTGCCAGAAAAGAAAAGAAAGTGTCCAAAAAGGAAGAGAAAACTAAGTGCAGTGAAGTGAGAAAGGTCGCATCTCACGATGAGACCTAGTGCATCTAAGATAGACAATAACACTCTAATAGCAACCACTTTATTATTTACAGAGTGTATTTTGTCTAGTTTAAAGACGAAGGAATACACAACCTAGCAGAGGCAGGCTTAAATAGTTAGGCAAGCAAATACCTACTTTCTAAAAGTGGTATTTGCAAACACAGAATATTAAAATAAACTTCACTAAAAGATGTATTTTATTATTCTGAGTCCAGGCATAATAAACGTGAACTTCTACCATGTTCTCGGAGTCTGTTAGGATTATAAACATGTAATAATCTAACAGCCCATTCTGGTCTATGGAGAACAGGTAGCCTTGCAATAGTGAAAAACGAAAATGGCTGTAATTCACTATGAAGACATGCCACACACATCAGGGCTTGTCCTACCTTACACTTACAATGCACCCTGCCCCTGGGCCTACCATAGGGGTGACTAATATGAAGAAAAGGGAAGGTTTATGGACTGGCAAGTGGGAGGTCTTGTTCAGTCAGCATGACAGTACCAGACTGCACGCAGGCTCTGCAATGGCAGACCTTAGACACGTTTTACAAGGCCACTTCTGCGGGTGGCACAACCAGTGCTGCAAGCCCACTAGCGGCATTTGGAATTAAACACCCTAGGCACACTCAGTGCACTGTACTAGGGTCTGACAAGTAAGCCAAACATCCAATCATGGAATCACTAATCAATACATCAATTTAAAGTAGGGTGCACTTGCACTGTGGCACTGGATAGCAGTGGCACCGCAGGGAGCACTTGCACTGTGGCACTGAATAGCAGTGGCACAGAACCCAAAACATCTAACACCAGCAAAGACACATGAAGCAACAGCAAAAACGGAAGGGAGACCCACACCCATGTTGCCAGGTCTAACAATGAGCAATAAAGATGCCTGTAAATGTTGTTTTTATTCTGTCACATTAGCTGTGTATCCAGAGACAGAGGGCAAATGTCAGACTGTATTCTGACAAACTGCTACTTAATCTTTTAACATGGAGAGTGGTGTTTACTCTTCTTTCTCTGACTGCAAAGTGAGAGGATTTTGTCAAATGAGCTATGTGACAATTATGCTGGTGTGACAGGAAAGGCTGTAGGGTGTCATTTTTTCTAACACACAACAAAATGTAAGTACTTATAAATGAACTGTACAAATATTTCAAAATGTATCAACAATTCAGAAAGCACAAATCAAGCTTTTTTTTATAATTCTCAAGTGAGAGGGAAACAGTGTTTTTAATTGGATCGAAGCAGATCGAAGCAAATCAAAACACTTTACATGGAGATGAGCTAATGTTACAAATTCACTGAATTCCGATTTCCACACATTATCCTTTGTGTATTGTATTGCTGCTATATAACGTGTATTCCCTTGCAAATGTAGTGGCCATTTCAAGGGCGATCGTGCTGTCTATAAATATAGGTATGCTACTGCACTATGCTTTAGTAATGTATTTCATCTAACATGCAGCGCCAACTGAGAAGATAAGTGCACATTTATAAGTGTAGACGTGGGCCACTGGAATTATGTGGCAATGGAGCATCAAATTGTGCATAAGGTTGACTAGGTTATGCAGCAAGAAAAGGCAATTTATGCATCACAACGCCACACATTTTTTGATACTATTACTTCACTATTTTGTGAATATTACACAAGGTAATACAGTGTGGGAAAAAAGGTTGCTAGATCACTACCAGATTAACAACCAAATATAGAAGTAAGCTGCAGAAAGTTAACTAATTAACCTTTGGAAGGGCCATCCACTGCACGCAACAACATTTTGCAATGTTTTTAGTACCTTTTGATCATGCTCAGTTGGTACAGGCAAGGGCGGTGGGGCAGGAGGAGGGTCGACATGTGACAGGATAGGGAAAATAAAATAAATATATAAAACCACTTACCTTGCGCGCCCCGCAGCGCCGATGCGGCAAGACTAAGGTAAGTTATTTCATTTATTTATTTTCCCTATCCCGTCGTATGTCGACTCCCCCCCCCACCCTGCCCCACTGCCCCACCATTCTTGCCTGTATTGGCTGCACCTGCATTTAATCCTTTTGAGCTAGAAGCACATTATTTGGGGGTAAAATCTGCAGATTCGGTAGCAGATTACGTATTATGTAGCAAATGCATAAAATCCACAAATACGCAGAGAAAAAACATAGCCCCAGGATCATGTAATTCTGTGGCCCTGCCATAGACTTACTATTCTCAACTCCACAACTAAATACCTTAGAGATGTGTGTGTGTGTGTGTAGTTAAGTAGTGTGAACTGATACTTACCTATATAGTCTTACCTTGTCGATATTTTGAGACTTGAAAATGTTGCACAATATTATGGTACCACAATATATTTCAAATTATATTTAGGTAGTATACCCAAAAGGTTGTGTCAATCTAGTGGTTACAGGCCAAATCTGTATTTTGTTTACTATTGTTATCTGATGACCCCAAGCACCATTTCAATTTACCTAAATAACAGTGCTACTCTTTTTGTACTCGTATGTCTTCAGTTGGGACATAACGCAGAAGGAACATCACTCAGAGGCTGACATATCTCAACAGCATGTGAGGACATCTCCTGTCCCCCAGTGAAGGATTTCACCCACATGTATTGTCTGAAGCTGTGTCTCCATCTGCTATGCAGTTATGAACTTTGAATTCCCTACTCCCCAATATAGTACTCTGAAATGCACTTTGATTTCAAGTGATCTCACTAAAGTGGGAGAAGTGAATGGCCACATCAATACCTCCAGTATGGCAAGGGTGGTGACTTTAGCAGAGTAGGGCAGAAGTCCTTTATTACATGGACACTGAGATGTCAATGTTAATAAAAAGCTCTTGTTTTAGCATTTGGTAGATTATGTGTTGCACTCACTTGCAAAGTGATTTTATTTGATCATGTCTTTGGTGCACCTAGCTTTGGCTGTGGAACACAGAGATCATTTATTGCCACACAGGGACAAGCAAAATTAGAGGGAACAATGATCTTGACATAATCATGTATATCAGTCATATGTACTAATAGGTTAAAAATACATCAATACAGATTATGTTGGTTGTGGTATGATTGTTATTTGACCTTGAAAAAGGATTCTGTCCCAGACTAATCTTGCACCAGGTATTTTTATTTATGTCATTGACAGGAGGTTAAAAGGTCAAAAGAATGTGACAAATTCAAATCTCCTCATGAAGATAAAGGCTGCCATGTTCTAGACCTAGGAAGTTACAGACCACCATTTTCTAAACATGACTATGACAGGGTCAAAGTGCACAAAATGGATTCTTGGCTTGCACTAAATGTAATCTGCATTTATGTGCTTAAATACTAAAAATAAAGAAGGCTAGAAGCAAGTGATTAAAATAGATAAAATAGTAGAATTAAAGAGAGAAGCAGTCATTACATTTATGACATTCATGGAGTAATTTCCAAACTAAGCAATCACTAAATAATAACTGAATGTGTCTTTAATTGCACATAAGTTTGTGACGTATCATTTCACATTTACAAAATAAAAGCACATGCCAAAAACACAATTTGATGAAATAACAATTCAGCACTTGTTACATGTTCAATAATACATTTTCAAATTGAATTGAGAAAGGGGTCTCTGCATTGAAAATCAATCAATCATTCAGTCAGCATTTGTATAGATCAACTCTTTCACCCCTAGGGGTATCTGGGCACTGTCATGATCTTTAAAACAAAATAAATACATCAAATAAATTGCCTGAGCACAGAATGTTACCTATTGTATCTCAGAAAGATACAGCCAATCCTTGCGACTTGTTTTGCCGCTTCTTTCACAGTTATTGGGTTCTTTCCAGCTTCTTGTGGGCCCGTATGTTCAAATGTTCCTTCTCCAGCGGCATTCAACCTTCAAAGAAAGAACAACAACCATTTCAAGTGTTCAATTGTGCATTTGACTTTCCATCTGCCTTGGTGACTAAGAACATGAAGCAAACTAGAATGTTTATAATAGTCACAGAGTGTCCAGAATAAAAAGTTTGGGTCAACCCAAGCATATCATTAACGTGACACCGATCTTACTATGACCACACAGGCAGCTGTTACTATAATACAAGTGTAGCGACCATATTTAGCTGAAACGGTAGTGAGATCATTATTATGTCACAGCCGCACTTTTAGTCTCCACTAAAGACAGTATACTCTCCCTAGTAGAAGGCCTCATGTAATATTAAACCACATATTGTGAGTGGATGCAGCAGAGTGATAGTGTACAAAGGCCTGCTACAATAAGTACCATGAACTGAAAAATACAGAAAATATAAAAGAGAATAAAGGAATCTTATTTAAAGTTGGGTTCACCGTTCCTGACTGCCATTAAAATGATCTGTGCAAAACAACAGTTGATGGACAGAATGCAGAACAATGTCATACAATCCCCCCAGTTCAGAGATCTGGGCCTACATCCATCGTTTTTTTGCTCACCATGCCATTTCAATAGTGAAAAACGAAAATGGTTGTAATTCACTAATAGGACATGCCACACACATCAGGGCTTGTCCTACCTTATACTTACAATGCGCCCTGCCCGTGAGCCTACCATAGGGGTGACTAATATGAAGAAAAGGGAAGGTGTAGGGACTGGCAAGTGAGTGCACTTGTTCAGTCAGCATGACAATAACAGATTGCACGCAGGTTCTGCAATGGCAGACCTTAGACACCTTTTACTAGGACGCTTCTTCGGGTGGCACAACCAGTGCTGCAAGTCCACTAGCTGCATTTGGAATTACACGCCCTGGGCACACTCTGTGCACTGTACTAGGGTCTGACAAGTAAGCCAAACATCCAATCATGGAACCACTAATCAATACATCAATTTACAGTAGGGAGCACTTGCACTATGGCACTGGATAGCAGTGGCACAGTGCCCATAGCATCTAACACCAGCAAAAACCAATGAGACAACAGCAAAAACGGAAGGGAGACCCACACCAATGTTGCCAGGTCTAACAATGAGCAATTAAGATGCTTGTAAATGTTGTTTTTATTCTGTCACATTAGCTGTGTATCCAGAGACAGAGGGCAAATGTCAGACTGTAATCTGACAAACTGCTACTTAATCTTTTAACATGGAGAGTGGTGTTTACTCTTCTTTCTCTGACTGCAAAGTGAGAGAATTTTGTAAAATTAACTATGTGACAATTTTGCTGGTGTGATAGGAAAGGCTGTAGTGTGTCATTTTTTCTAACCCACAACAAAATGTAAGTACTTATAAATGAACTGTACAAATATTTCAATATTTATCAGCAATTCAGAAAGCACAAATCAAGCTTTTTTTTAGTAATTCTCAAGTGAGACGGAAACAGTGTTTTTAATAGGATCGAAGCAAATCAAAACACTTTACTTGGAGAGACGCTAATGTTACAAATTCACTAAATTCCGATTTCCACACATTATCCTTTGTACATTGTATAGCTGCTATATAACTAAAAGTGTATCCCCTTGCAAAAGTAGTGGCCATTTCAATTGCGATTGTGCTGTCTATAAATATAGGTATGCTACTGCACTATGCTTTAGTAATGTATTTCATCCAACATGCAGCGCCAACTGAGAAGATAAGTGCACATTTATAAGTGCAGACGTGGGCCACTGGAATTATGTGGCAATGGAGCATCAAATTATGCATAAGGTTGACTAGGTTATGCAGCAAGAAAAGGCAATTTATGCTTTATAATGCCACACATTTTTTGATACTATTACTTCACTATTTTGTGATTATTACACATGGTAATACAGTGTGGGAAAAGAAGTTGCTAGAACACTACCAGGTTAACAACCAAAGAAAGAAATAAGCAGCAGAAAGTTTACTAATTAACCTTTGGAAGGGCCTTCCACCGCACGCAACAACATTTTGCAATGTTTTTAGTACCTTTTGATCATGCGCGGTTGGTACAGGTAAGAGAGGTGGGGCGGGAGGAAAGTCGACATGTGACAGGATAGAGAAAATAAAATAAATATATAAACCACTTACCTTGCGCGCCCGCAGTGCCGATGCGGCGAGACCAAGGTAAGTTATTTCATTTATTTATTTTCAGTATCCCTTCGTATGTCAACTCCCCCCACCCTGCCCCACTGCCCCACCTTTCTTGCCTGATTTGGCCGTACCTGCATTTAATCCTTTTGAGCTAGAAGCACATTATTTGGGGGTAAAATCTGAGGATTCTGTTGCAGATTACGTATTATGTGGCAAATGCATAAAATCCACAATCATGCAGAGACAAAACAGGGCCGCAGAATCATGTAATTCTGTGGCCCTGACAAAGACTATTCTTTACTCCACATCTAAATACCTTAGAGATGTGTGTGTAGTTAAGTAATGTGAACTGATACTTACCTATATAGTCTTACCTTGTTGATATTTTGAGACTTGAAATTGAATATTATGTAAATGTACTTGTTAAGCACACGGCTGCCTCAGCAACAGGGCATCCTGGCACTGTACTCATACCACTGTGGAACCCTTCCTGGCTTTCCTGTGAGATGTCCACTCCTGGGCACCCCCAAGGTGAAGCCAGGCCTCCCAGCGCTGTTGGGGCCCTTATGGCGATTAAGCAAGCTATTGCCCAGAGTTTCAGTGTGGGGCCCATGATTAGAATAGGCACGAGGGGAGAATTGTCGGGTCCGAGGAAATTGAGCCCAAGACCTGCCGAGGCGGGAATTGAACCCTGGTCCCGGGCCAGACCTCTGCATCAGGGTCTGCCCCTCTAACAATTGAGCCACACTTCTCCACAATATATTTCAAATGATATTTAGGTAGTATACCCAAAAGGTTGTGTCAATCTAGTGGTTACAGGCCAAATCTGTATTTTGTTTACTATTGTTATCTGATGGCCTCAAGCATCATTTCAATTTACCTAAATAACAGTGCTACTCTTTTTGTACACGTATGTCTTCATTTGGGACATAACGCAGAAGGAACATCACTCAGAGGCTGACATATCTCAACAACATGTGAGGACATCTCCTGTCCCCCAGTAAAGGATTTAACCCACATGTATTGTCTGAAGCTGTGTCTCCATCTGCTATGCAGTTATGAACTTTGAATTCCCTACCCCCAATATAGTACTCAGAAATGCACTTTGATTTCAAGTGAACTCACTAAAGTAGGAGCAGTGAATGGCCACTTCAATGCCTCCAGTATGGCAAGGGTGTGACTTAGCAGAGTAGGGCAGAAGTCTTGCATTATATAGTAATGGTATAGTGCTTCATACCCCTCAAGAGTACCCCCCTAAGCAAAATCTGTGTGGCAGAACAACTTAGTAGTGATGTATAATTTGTAATGTGATAGGTTATAGTGTAGCCTATGCGTAATGTGTGTTTAGTGTTATGCATGCGATTTGAAGGGGTGCTCCAACAGTGTTTCAGTATCACTTTTAGGAAAGTGAATGTGAATGAAATATAGGATGTCAGTTTCCATATATGTCCCTTTACATCTTATAACCTGACTGATCACGTCTTAAGTAGCACCCATTCTTTATTGCGCTTGGGGATCTACATTGTTGTTGATTATCTTTATTATGATGGAGTCTAGGTGGTATTGTCAGCAGTCCCAACATGACACTTTCAACACCACAGTTCTGATATTTTTGCTTCAGATGAACACAGACACCATAAGCTGGAGTTGGCTCCATGGATGGACAGACTCATCAACTTCCTGGAAGTAGCTTACTTTTTGTCAGGAGGGTGTACCCAAGCTTTGTTTTCTGGACAAAGAAAGCTTCATCAATGTTGGATTTACTAAAATTTCAGAAGTAATGTGGTTAGAATCTTTCTTCCATGGTCTTTACAATGCGGGACCCTATATATTCCACTGCCTAATTCGAGAGACCACTAGGGATGATAGAACAGCTTTCAAGTGAATGTAAAGAGGTTTACCTGGTTATGGACACTGAGATGTCAATGTTAATAAAAAGCTATTTTTTTAGCATTTGGTAGATTATGTGTTGCACTCACTTGCAAAGTGATTTTATTTGATCATGTCTTTGGTGCACCTAGCTTTGGCTGTGGAACACAGAGATCATTTATTGCCACACAGGGAGGAGCAAAATTAGAGGGAACAATGATCTTGACATAATCATGTATATCAGTTGGATGTACTAATATGTTAAAAATACATCAATACAGCCTAAGTTGGTTGTGTTATGATTGTTATTTGACCTTGAAAAGGGATTCTGTCCCAGACTGATCTTGCACCGGGTATTTTTATTTATGTCATTGACAGGAGGTTAAAAGGTCAAAAGAATGTGACGAATTCAAAGCTCATCAGGAAGATAAAGGCTGTCATGTTCTAGACCTAGGAAGTTACAGACCACCATTTTCTAGACAGAACTATGACAGGGTCAAAGTGCACAAAATGGATTCTTGGCTTGCACTAAATGTAATCTGCATTTATGTGCTTAAATCCTAAAAATAAAGAAGGCTAGAAGCAAGTGATTAAAATAGATAAAATAGTAGAATTAAAGAGAGAAGCAGTCATTACATTTATGACATTCATGGAGTAATTTCCAAACTAAGCAATCACTAAATAATAACTGAATGTGTCTTTGATTGCACATAAGTTTGTGACATATCATTACACATTTACAAAATAAAATCACATGCCAAAAACACAATTTGATGAAATAACAGTTCAGCACTTGTTACATGTTCAATAATACATTTTCAAATTGAAATGAAAAAGGGGTCTCTGCATTGAAAGACAATCAATCATTCAGTCAGCATTTGTATAGATCAACTCTGTCACTCCTAGGGGTATCTGGGCGCTATCATGATCTTTAAAAAAAAATAAATATATCAAATAAATTGCCTGTGCACAGAATGTTACCTTTTGTAGCTTAGACAGATACAGCCAGTCCTTGCGGCTTGTTTTGCCGCTTCTTTCACAGTTTTGGGGTTCTTTCCAGCTTCTTGTGGGCCCGTATGTTCAAATGTTCCTGCTCCAGCGGCATTCAACCTTCAAAGAAAGAACAACAACCATTTCAAGTGTTCAATTGTGCATTTGACTTTCCATCTGCCCTGGTGACTAAGAACATGAAGCAAACTAGAATGTTTATAATAGTCCCAGAGTGTCCAGAATACAAAGTTTGGGTCAACCCAAGCATATCATTAACGTGACACCGATATTACTATGACCACACAGTCAGATGTTACTATAATACAAGTGTAGCGACCACATTTAGCTGACACGGTAGTGAGATCATTATTATGTCACAGCCGCACTTTCAGTCTCCACTAAAGACAGTATACTCTCCCTAGTAGAAGGCCTCATGTAATATCAAACAACGTATTGTGAATAGGTGCAGCAGAGTGATAGTGTAGAAAGGACTGCTACAATAAATACCATGAAGTGAAAAATACAGAAAATATAAAAGAGAATAAAGGAATCTTATTCAAAGTGGGGTTCACCGTTCCTGACTGCCATTAAAATGATCTGTTCAAAACAACAGGCGATGGACAGAATGCAGAACAATGTTATACATTCACCCCAGTTCAGAGATCTGGGCCTAAAGCCATCGTTTTTTTGCAAACCATGCCATTCCAGTTTGAACCCACCCATATGCAAATCAGTCTTGACCCTGTGCCTCATGGAAACAGTCCAGCCCTAACTGCCAATCCAGGTTCTCCCTGGATTGGAAACAAGCATCCTAGGACCGGTTTTGGGGTTTCACCCCTCTTCAGCCAGGATAGCTTGATTCCAGTGGCATGGAGAGCACGGGACCCACGTCTGGGTATACCTGTCCCACTCGGGGTGACAAATGCAAAAACAACAGTTGATGGACAGAATGAAGAACAATGTCATACATTCAACCGAGTACAGAGATCTGGGTCTAAATCCATTGTTTTTTTGCTCACCATGCCATTCCAGTTTGAACCCAGCCATATGCAAATCAGCCTTGACCCTGTGCCTCATGGGAACAATCCAGCCCGAACTGCCAAGACAGGTTCTCCCTGGACTGGAAACAAGCATCCTAGGACCAGTTTCGGGGTTTCACCCCTCTTCAGCCAGGATAGCTTGATTCCAGTGGCATGGAGAACACAGGACCCATGTCTGGGCATACCCGTCCCGGTCGGGGTGACAAATGCAAAAACAACAGTTGATGGACAGAATGCAGAACAATGTCATATATTCACCCCAGTTCAGAGCTCTGGGCTTAAATCCATAGTTTTTGTTGCTCACCGTGCCATTCCAGTTTGAACCCAGCCACATGCAAATCAGTCTTGACTCTGTGCCTCATGGGAACTGTCCAGCCCGAACAGCCAAGCCAGCTTCTCCCTGGACTGGAAACAAACATACTAGGACCGGTTTTGGCGTTTCACCCCTCTGCAGCCAGGATAGCTTGATTCCAGTGTCATGGAGAGCACGGGACCTACGTCTGGGCATACCCGGCCCACTCGGACTGACAAGTGCAAAAACAGCAGTTGATGGACAGAATGCAGAACAATGTCATACATTCACCCCAATACAGAGAGTTGGGCATACATCCATAGTTGTTTTGCTCTCCATGCCATTCCAGTTGGAACCCAGCCATATGGAAATCAGTCTTGACCCTGTGCCTCATGGGAACAGTCCAGCCTGAACTGCCAAGCCAGGTTCTTCCTGGACTGGAAACAAGCATCCTAAGACCGGTTTCGGGGTTTCACCCCTCTTCAGGCAGGATATCTTGATTCCAGTGGCATGGAGAACACAGGACCCATGTCTGGGCATACCCATCCCACTCGGGGTGACAAATGCACATGGTCAGATTGATTTGCATATGGCCATGTTTGAACTGGGGTGGCGGAGTGAGCTAAAGAATGATGATGGATTAAACCCATATCAGTTGACTGGGGGTGAGTGCTTGCAATGTTCAACACTCTGTCCATCATCCCCTTTGGTTTTGCTTTGTTTGACCTAAGTTGGCAGGGTATACCCAGACTTGGGTCCCTTTCTCACTTTGCCAGTAGATTCCAGCTAGCCTGGCTGATGATGGCTGATTAGCCAGAAACCAGTCCCAGGATGCTTGTTTCCGGTCCAGGGAAGACATGGCTTGGCAGTTCGGTCTGGACTGTTCCCATGAGGCACAGGGTCAGACTGATTTGCATATAGCCATGTCTGAACGGGGGTGGCGGAGTGAGATAAAGAATGATGATGGATTAAACCCAGATCAGTTAACTGGGGGTGAGTGCTTGCAATGTTCAACACTCCATCCATCATCCCCTTTGGTTTTGCCTTCAAATGATCTGATCGTAAACTGAAACAAGGATCTTGAAAAACAACCATGTTGGGGAATTCCTTAGGACACTAGACTCAAACAAACTCTCAGAAGAAACTGTCTGGATAAAAGGATAAGAGAAGGTGACTTACATATATATGCAGAACATCATCTAAGCAAAAATACTTGCTTTTGCATATGAGATGATTAGTACGGTTTGAAGAGAAAGAAAAGCAACAGCCAACTTGTACTGATTGTTATATGCCTAGAACAAAAGGCTATAATGTATATATACGGAAGCCATATGAAGTATTTACATACATACACTCAGTCAATGTCTTTATGATTCATAGTTCAAATCCTAAAAAAGTTTATGACCAGAAACTGTTCAAAGGTTTTTTAATCCTGTGCTGCATGTGGCCTCTCCAGTTGGCTGGTAAGGCCTAGTCACAAGTCATTTATAATGCTCTTTTGAGGCCCAGGCCTACCAGACAGTGCAGCTTTCTGGTTTGCAAAAGACTTATTGGGGGCATGTCGATAGCTGACCTGGAAAGCACCCCCACCCATTGTTTTCCATTGGCTTTTCATTTAGTCACTCTTATATTCTTGGTTTGAATTTGATGACTTTTGTTTGTTTGATCCCTTCCATCTAATCTTTGTCCCTTCCATGCAGCATAGCCTGTTTAACATCTCTCTGATTGGTTCCTTTTATTCTTCCACACTTTTGGGTATTTTTCTCTTTTCCTAAGAGCACTCCATCAGAACGCATACGTTTCCCTCGTCCTCTGAGTTTCCCGCTTGTCCCAACACATTTCTTTTCATAAAATTATGAAAGTTCTACTTTCAACACCATTTTCCTTTGAGACTCCCTCAGTGTGTATCAATAGCTGCGGCGGACCGGGGACCGGCGATACAAGGAATGAGGTGACTGCGCAGATAAGCTGTACCATTAAAATGGCAAAGTACAGTACATTCAAAGACTAAAAGCTTCAAAAACGATCTCAGTCTCCACGGGCACTCTCGCTACTACTGACCTATCTTCTATGGGAGGGTATCAGTGGTTGGCCATATGTGGTGCTCGACTTACTACAACTGTTTTTTGGCTGTAGTAACTTTACACTAGTAAATTTGGCTCCACCCCCTGTTTCAGACGGTGGAGACATGTAAGTCTACACTTCTGAGAAGCTTTACACTTGTAAATGGCAAATAGCTAAAAATAGCAAAGTTACTAAAGAGTGCAATTGCAAACTTACAGATGTAAATGTATTCAAGTGCAAGTTTATGTTTGTGACTAGGCACCACTTTGTTTCGATCATTCATCATGAAAGGTCTTAAACAGGTAGAAAGAATAAAGCATGCCAATTGGTCAGGGAAGCCATATTGGAAAGATAGCTTTTACAAATAAAAAAGAAAATTATTACTTGATCTAGCATCTAAAGAAGTATGTAAACACTCAATAAGTCTCATATCTTTATTTATTAAAAAAATCTTTATTCATTTCTCTATAAACATACGTTTTTGAACAAGGAATCCAATAAATATTACAGTCCATTTCTATACTTAGATGAAAATTCAAGAAATAATTCATCTCTTGGAATCCGTTGCTTTTAGAGGAGAATCCTACTTTAGAAAATGGCTTCTGTGTTCGGCAAATAGTGTCTCTGCGGTTGGCTTCCGCTATTGTAAAAATAATACTTTTTCCATTGCAATGATAGCCCTCAATAGGAAGTGATAAAATACATGCTATAGGCAGTAACATAAAGTTGAGACATAAGTACTTGTTTCTACTGATCAATTATGTGGTTGTCACCGCCTACAGGAAATGGCTGAAGTGGACTGACCCAAAGCACCCTTTCTATGTATTGTTGCAAAATATAAATCGTCTTGGCAATGCTAGAACTGAAAACCATAACAGAGGTTAGAGAGGTCAGCCATGTTGAAAGGAGTTGTTCAATCAAGGAGAATATGAAGGGAAGATTATTTAGCATGATTTGTCAAAATGTGAGTGTTTACCACACTCAGAAGTCCAATTTTTGCTGTATGAGCAGAACGTGGGACAGACTGGAGTAGAGTCATCAGAGAGTTGTCTTCAAAATGACAAGAGAATTGACAAGGCCAATAAGTCTCAAGGTTGAGTCCTATTGGCTGGGCCAACGGTGTTAGAGTGCTGCACAGTGTTCCAGATGCTGTGCGGCATGGCTTATAAACAAGAAAAAAGTTTATGCAGCCAACTTCATCATTTTGTAGGCGTTTTCACCAAGCATGTGTGCGCCTACAAAATGACACAAGCGTTAAAAAAAATTTTTTTTACTGATCTGTGTTGGATCAGTAAACAAAAAGCTACAAAAAACTAACTCAAAAAGCTGGTGGGGGAAAGAACGTGAATCGGGAAAGATTGCACATGGAGGGCAGAATCAGGAAGGGTTGGGAAACAATAGGAGAGCAGGGAGGACTCAACATGGAGGGCAGGCAAAAGCAACATGGTGATGCATGGGAGCAAGCAACCTGCAGGGTGCCATTGATTGGCAGAAGCAACACAGAGGACGCAGGGAGGGAAGCAAATGGAGACAGAGCAATATAGAGAGGAGTGGAGAGTACAACATGAGTTAAAGCACACCGAGTCCTTCTCGAAGTTTGAGGATTTATGAAAGTGAAAGTGCATGTAAGAGTGGCTTCAAGGGCAAAGTGGTGAACAATTACATTTTTATAATGTCATGAAAAGAAGTATGCTGAGATAAAAGTGTCTAAGCACACTGAATTATAAAATCATATGCTCTTAATACAATTAAAGTATGCTCATGCATTGCGTCGGTTTTCTTCACAATTTTTGTGGGTGCTCCGTGCTCCAGAAAATCGTTCCCTTCTCTGGAGTGTAGTACTATGACATCTGGGAGCAACCCCACGACTGTGGGGGTGTCTTTCTGGGCACAGGATTTAGACTGCTGTTGATTACAGCGAGGATAAACAAAAGATTCTTAACAACGGTTGTAGTTTCGAAAGTTTTTAGTTTTCAAAGCATAATTTTTCCATGTATTTCTCATACATCTTCAAATATGGGGTGAAGTATTTTGTCATACGTCGTAACAGTTATCACAATTTAGATTCCATCCCTATGCATTTCGGCTCTGGGCCGTCGTCCGGGGAATATCTAAAAGAGACATGAATAACCACTATTTACTGTTGGGGGATCCCACTTCATGAGTCTCCACCAACTTTGGGTGCTGCATTCCGTTAGGTGACACCATGTATCGGGACTGAGACACCTTTACACCTTGCTTGCTATTTATCATACCTGATGTTTAGTTCTAGCAATCGTTGAGCCTGATATTTTAATTTTTAGTATTCATGAAAACATCTCCCTTTTTTCAGCACTTGATGAACCGCCAACGATGCCGCAATCACTTTTCGACATAGACTATCACCTTCACTTTTTTGTTGTTGTTGCGTCTTTTGGTAAACAACCTACATGTTTTTTTAAACAAACCCCACAGCCTTGTTGTTCTAAATTTTATTAAACACAAGTCACGCGTCCCGCCACTTCCGCATTAAAACACGCCGATATGCTGCCCGAGACATTACCTCAGCTAGATCCATATGGTCCAGTGAGCAGCTACTTGCCTTTTCTCGTTCGGGCTACTCCAGGCCAGTTTGAGTATCAATAATGGAAGGAGGGGAGATGAGCTGAAGCCACGATGTAAAAACTGCTCCTTCTCGCTCAACAGGTGGCCAAGGAAGATAGACAGGAGTAAGGTTGCCTCTTTGTCTCGGCCCCCCTCAGCAGTCCCACATATACTGCAGTTTCATATCCAGGCCTGTCTAATTAACTGTAGATCCCTGCCTAAACACGCAGATGAGATCTGGCTTTGTCTTGAAGTAAACTCTTGGGATCTTATGTTTTTAACCGAAACTTGGTTGAAGGAGAGTTCTAATCCTGATGTAGGATTGGCTATTGCTGATGGCTATAGGTTGGTAGTAGCTAATCCGTCTGGTAACGGAGGGGCTGGCAGTGATTTTGAGAAAATCATGGGAGATTTTGTTCAAGAAAATTGATTTGGCAGGACCAATGGAGGCTTTGTCCTTCTATATTTCAATATCTCCTATTTTCTTCTATGGACTGTTGGTCTATAGGCACCCCGACTCCCTGTTCTCTCATTGGCTGTAGTTCTTTGACATCATAGCAGACTTATCTTTAAAACACTCCAATTTTTTGGTCCTTGGCGATTTCAACGTCCATATGGACACGGTCGACTGCCCTCTGGTCATGCAACTGGGCGATTCCCTTAAGGGTAAGAACTTGATACAAAAGGTTTCTGCACCTACTCACGTGGCTGGCCATCGGTTGGATCAGATTTTTTCCAATGATGACACTTTGAAAGTGATGGATCCTTTACCACTGACTTGGACGGATCATCGACTAGTCCCTTTTACTCTGACTTGTCCTACCGGTAATAATCTGCATTCTTTAGAGTGTGAAGACAGAAGAAACTGGAGGAAGGTCTCACCCAAGCTCATGGGACAAGAATTACAGAACACTATCCCTTCATTTATAGGTGACCCCAATCAGGATGTTAGTGCCTTCAACGACTGGATCATCTCAGCTCTTGATAAGGTAGTTCCTATTAAAACAGTGAAACTGGCTAGAAAAAAAACTTCAGCTCCCTGGTTTTCACCTGAACTCTGTCGGGAAAAAAGCTTATGTAAACAGCTTGAGCGTCTGTGGCGGAAAAATTATGACCCAGAGGCGGAGACTATCTATAGAATAGCATTAAAAAATGTCCATAGGTTAAAATGCAATACCATGAAGGAATATATTGCGAATCAAATTAAAACCTCTGATAATTCTTCTAAAGAAGTATATAAGATTGCCCTTCAGCCAATTTGTTATGTTATGTTATGTTAATTCTGCTTATATAGCGCATGGCTACCCCGGCAATGGGGCGTCCCAGCGCTGCGGACATACCTAGAAGCAGTGCAACACAACAGAGAAAGTGGAGCTGGATGGAAGAGAATGGAGCTAGATGGAAGAGAACAGCCACGTTTTAATCTGTTTGCGGAATAGCAAGTGGTTGGAAGTGGCCCGAGCCCCAAGGGGGATCGAATTCCACAGCTTCGGTGCCAGATGCCTAAAAGAGCGACCACCCGCTCGGCACCTACGGATCTTAGTCGTGCGTGCCAGTGACAGGTCAGCTGAACGAAGGGCGCGCGAGGGGACATAGAAGGAACAGAGTCCTTGCAAGGTTTGAGGGGCGGTATTATACAGGATTTTATGCATTAGGCAGAGGCTTTTGAATTGGATACGTTGTTTAACGGGAAGCCAATGTAACCGATGGAGAATAGGGGAGGTGTGGCATTTTTTTGGCAGGGCGAATAAGATGCGCGCCGCGGCATTCTGAGCTCTCTGAAGTCTGTGTATCACCGTCAAGTTAGAACCTAGCATCAGGACATTGCAGTAGTCTAGATGGGATAAGACTAAGGCCTGAATTACAGTCTGGCGGATGCAGGGCTCAAAGAATCCGAGGATAGGTTTAAGAGAACGCAGGCGACCATAGCAGGTGCCTGCCACTCTCTTGGCATGAGTTTCCATGGAGAGTGAGTTGTGTGAAGATTTAGCCAGCTTTTTCCAGGAAAAAAATCTGACTATCTACTCCTCCTTTTCTAAGAGCTATTTATCAAGCAAACCATCCAAGACACCTCATACTTCCAGTATGCTGTCAACGGGTCCGAATTTCGTTCCATTATCCTGGACACATCTCTGCTGGAATTAAACAAAATTAAGTCTAGCTCGCTGGCCGACCCTTGTCTGCCTGCGTTTTACAAACTACTAGCCTCTTGGATCAATCTCCTGCTTAACTTTTTATGGGAATTCCTCTTTGAAGGAAGGTATCTATCCAACTTCGTAGAAAACAGCTTTTGTTCAGCCAATCCTTAAGAAAGTAGACGCTGACCCGGCTGAATTAAAGAACTTTAGGCTGATTTCTCTCCTCTCCGTGCCGGCTAAGGTGCTTGAGAAAGAAGTCCAAAAACAACTAGCAGAATTTCTGGAGTCCAATAAACTTCTTCATGATTCTCAGTTGGGCTTCAGGTCTGGTTATAGCACCAAGACAGCCCTGCTGGAAGTGACAGAAACCATACGGGAAACCATGGATCAGGGAAGTTGTGCGATGCTAGTGCTGCTGGATTTATCTGCAGCATTTGATACTGTATCACACCAGATCCTCCTAGAACAACTTGAGCTTCTGGGAGTGACAGGAACTGTTTTGAGCTGGTTCTGCTCCTTTTTGGAGGGCCAATCTAAAAAAGTGTTCCTACTCCCGTATATGTCTTCTTCCGGCCCCTTGGTGTGTGGAGTTCCGCAGGGCTCGGCTTTGAGCCCTACTCTTTTCATTGTTTACCTTGCCCCCTTAGCTCCAATTATTGAACAACTTGGGTTGAAGGTTGTTTCGTATGCTGACGATACTCAGCTTGTGTTCTCTTTTAGGGAATACACAGAGGCTGCCTTCACTAAATTCAAACAGTGTTTGCAGAGAGTTGCGACTTGGATGACGGATAGCTACATGAAGCTAAACACAGAAAAAACAGAGGTTTTATTTTTCAATCAATCTTCTTCCCCCAGGTCGGAACTCTGGTGGCCAGCTGAGTTAAATCCTCCGCCTCTTCCAGTGACATTGGCAAGGAACCTAGGGTTCAAGCTAGATACCAACTTATCGGGCAGATCTCAAATCTGCCAAGTTTCCTCTTCCTGTTTTTGGAAGTTGAGAGCCATGCGAAGATTCCTACATCTCCTGCCAATGGACTGCAGAAAATCAGTGGTCCATACACTAGTCATTTCCCAACTCGACTATGTATAGTCTGTACCATAGTCTGCCAGACTATTTGATTAGGAAACTGTAGATTATACAAAATGTGGCAGCTAGGCTTATTAGGAATGGGTCACTCTGTCACCACATCATGCCCCCATCTACGGAGACTACACTGGTTACCGATCAAGAGACGGTTAGAATTTAAGGCGCTCACCGTGGCATACAGAGCTACTAGAGATACTGGTCCCCAATACCTCAAGCCAAGACTCCAGAAATACCATCAGACCAGGGCCTTGCGGTAAACACACCAATAGTTATTGGTGACTCCTCGTTTTGCAAAAGCTAGGATTGGTGGCCGGGCCTTCTCGGTACGAACAGCGGCACTGTGGAATTCTATCCCTGAGCACTTACGAAAGGCCAGATCAGAACCCGTGTCCAGGAAAGCCGTGGCTGTTTGATCAGGTATAAAGCCCCGTTGGCCATTAGCCCTCCTGGTCCCTATTGGCTGTGCCTGTACAGCGCCGGGACACTTTCGTTGGAGGTAGATGTGCGCTCTATAAGCTGCATTAATAATAATGATAATAATAATAATCGAGGCAGAGACTTAAATAGAATCCCACTAGAAATATTTTACACATTTTTACTTTTTAAATTATATCTATTGAATGAATGTAATGTTAAAAAATTAAAATATAACAGAAAATAATAATTGTGATTAAATATTTTAATAACCTTTTTAATGTAAAACCAAATGTCACTTTAATTTGTAAAAAATAATGTATTCATTTAAATTATTTCTATAGATAATGTTTTGTAATTTTTCAAAGATAAGGTATAAATATGAAGACTTTACTTTAGCTGGATTTTTTAAATACATATTTTTTAAAACTTAATTTATTTGAAAATATTTCAGTTAATTAAATATTTAATACAAGATTAAGTTAACAGTACTGTTGCATTTTACTATTTTGTTCTACATTCAATATAAACATATAAAATAAGATTACATTAATATTAAAATAAAAAGGTTTGTACTAATTTTTCAAGTTTAATAATCTTTTTAAATGTTCCCTATACTTTACCATAGGAGATCTCCACCCCAGCACTAACTTCCTTTACTTGCCATAGTTAGCCCTACCCATCACTTCATTTGATGTCTATCAATGATATAAGGCCTGATTTATAAAATGTGACAGACACCCAGTCCGCTGTATTACAAGTGTCATAGGATATAATGTAATCATAATACGGCGGACAAGATGTCAGTCACGTTTGTGAAGGAGTAACCCGGTCAGCAAAACTCTAAAAGAAGGCCCATAGTCAAAAATACAGTCCCAAACATGTCATCTGTTTCATGACATGAGCCAGCCCTTCAGTCTACCTTCAACTCACAAAATTAATTTAGTGGCCCAATAACACCTGGGATGTGAGGCAACAAAGAATTAATGTGGAGTTTGTGATGGCTATGGCTATATACACGAGTGCAGCCTTTCATGCATGTTGAAGAAGTAAATCTATGGGGGTTATTAGGATAGCGGGCAGAAAACCACCCCGACCGCCATGAAGGCGGAAACCAACCGCCCGCCTGCACCGCGGAGACACCGGTGGCCACATTAGGATCAACCGCCACGGAAGACCGACCGCGGCGGTAGCGGGCCAAGCAAAGGCGTCCGACGCGGGCGGTGATGGCCAAAAATCGACCGCGGCTGTCGGAAAAGCTGCGCAAAAACTACAAACCGCCGCAAGGACAGCGGACACACCACACGGGAAATTATGATAACCCCGAGGGTGACGCGGTCGGAACCGCTGTTACCGACCGCCTCGGTCGCACACAGGAGTGAATGGGAAAAATAGCGGAAGAGCTGCAGCATAGACACCGCAGCGGACGGGACATGAAAAACATGGCGGATGATGCCAAAACACCGCAGTGATGCCAAACAGTGCACAAATATAATATGCCATGACCCCCAAATACATAACACACATACAAATAAAACAAATCAAGCAAACATAAAAACCCTGGACAACTCCCACAACACACCTGACACCCAAAATCCACTTGGACACACCCACACAGCTGAGTATAAAGCCACCCCCTTCACAAACCACAATCCTTTGCAACACTCCAGATTAGAAGGCCATACCCCACATCTAACAGGAGAGGCAAAAGAGCACAGCACACACACACATCCACCACCACCAACACCACCACCTTTACACCTGCACAAATAATCCCACAGCACACAACACACCTCACACCTCAACACCATACCCCTGCACCCACACCCCTGCACCCATAAACACCTCAACCACCACACACCATGACAACACAAAAAATGCCCAAATTCACAGAGAGTGAGTTGACAGTCATGGTCAATGAGATTGTAAGAGTAGAGCCACAACTGTTTGGTAGCCTGGTCCAACAGACACCATTAGCCACAAGGAAACAAATGTGGGAAAGGATAGTCCAAAGGGTGAATGCAGTAGGGACCACCCCAAGATCCAGGAAGGAGATCATGAAGCGGTGGCATGATCTCCAGAGGGTTGTCAAGGAGCGGAGGAGTAAAAACTGGACGCTGGCGAACGTGACTGGCAGTGGCCCTCCCATCCCACCGAAAACATTCACACCATGGGAGGAGAAGGTGCTTGCCATACTGTTTCCTGAGAGTCTCACAGGTGTAGCCGGGGAAGCGGAGGGTGGTAAGTACAAACAAACGCCAAACAACACACTGAGAAGTACTTTCTTGCAATACCTAAAAACCATTACACTGTCCACCCTCACACAACAGGTAGCTAGCCATCTTGCTTAGGAGGCCTGTATGTTAACAGTTTGTGAAGCGCGACAGCTGCCCTAGCAAAGAGGCGTCCCGGCGCTGAGGATCAACAAGTGCCATACCGATAGAGGTGAAAGGACTGGGGCAGGCAGTCCTAAGGAGGGGGGAACAGATGGGTCTTAACGACTTTCCGGAAGGCAGACAGGTTCTCCATAGAGCGAATGTTTGCAGGCAGGGAGTTCCAGAGCTTAGCTCCCAGCACCCTGAAGGAGCTACCGCCAATGCGACAGAGCTTTGTGCGGGGTACGGTCACTAGGTGTAGGCCCAATGATCGCAAACTGCGCTGTGGCACATAAGGTGTCAGAAGCGGGCGTAGAAGTTCTGGGAATCTGGATTTAGGGATCTTGAATGCCAGGGTAAGAGTTTTGAACTGAATGCGGGATTCAATAGGAAGCCAGTGCAGCTTTCTGATAGTAGCTCTAACAGAGCATCTGCGGGGAAGACCCATCAAAGATCTTGCTGCCGAGTTCTGAACTCGTTGTAGTTGCGCTATCTCCGCTTTATTAGCGCCCAGAAATAGAACACTGGCATAATCCAAGCGAGAAAGGATCGTGGACTGTACAATGAGCTGCGGAACATTTGAGTCAAAAAATGTCAGTATCGGGTTAAGACTCCTCAGCAGGCCCACACAAGTAGCTGCCACTCTTTTAGTGTGGGTCTGGAAGCTGAGCGAGGAGTCTATCCAGACTCCCAAGTTTTTAACCAGGCATTTGGGCGGTGGGATGGTGCCCAAAGAAGAAGGCCACCAGTGCTCGTTCGAGTAGATGGGATTCTTCCTGACAAGCAGCACCTCCGTCTTGCCTGCATTAAGTTGCAGGCAATTGTCCGTCATCCACTGGGCTACTGCAGCCAGCCCACTCCTGAATCTCGAGGCCGAAGTATATGGCCCTTAGGTGAGAGTGATGACCAGCTGAGTGTCATCTGCATATGACACCAGCGTAAGGTCCCACTCTTTAGCCAATACCGCGAGTGCCTGCACGTAGAGATTAAAAAGGGATGGGCTGAGAGCAGAGTATGGGGGAGGGAGGCCTGCACTACCAGTCCCACCATGCCCCCTGTCCCATAGCTGAGCAGGATAGAGGCCTCCCCACCCAGGAGCATGTGTCAGGCATTGCACAGTTCAACAAACAGACTTACAAGTCGGTATCCATCTTCACTTGGAGGGTGTTTGGGGGAGGGAGTCCTGTACTACCACTCCCACTATACCCCCTGTCCCACAGCTGAGCAGGATAGAGGCCTCCCCACCCAGGAGCATGTGTCAGCCATTGCACATTTCAACAAACAGAATTACAGGTCAGTATCCATCTTCACTTGGAGGGTGTTTAGGGGAGGGAGGCCTGCACTACCACTCCCACCATGCCCCCTGTCCCACAGCTGAGCAGGATAGAGGCCTCCCCGCCCAGGAGCATGTGTCAGCCATTGCACAGTTCAACAAACAGACTTAAAGGTTGGTATCCATCTTCACTTGGAGGGTGTTTGGGGGAGGGAGGCCTGTACTACCACTCCCACTATTCCCCCTGTCCTACAGCTGAGCGGGATAGAGGCCTCCCCACCCAGGAGCATGTGTCAGCCATTGCACAGTTCAACAAACAGACTTACAGGTCGGTATCCATCTTCACTTGGAGGGTGTTTGGGGGAGGGAGGGCCTGAATCACCACTCCCAGCATGCCCCCTGGCCCACACTCCAGCAGCATGGAGGCCTCCCCACCCAGGATCATGTGTCAGCCATTGCACAGTTCAACAAACAATCTTACAGGTCGGTATCCATCTTCACTTGGAGGGTGTTTGGGGGAGGGAGGCCTGCACTACCACTCCCACTATACCCCCTGTCCCACAGCTGAGCAGGATAGAGGCCACCCCACCATAGAGCATGTGCCAGCCATTGCACAGTTCAACAAACAGACTTACAGGTCGGTATCCATCTTCACTTGGATGGTGTTTGGGGGAGGAAGGGCCTGAATCACCTCTCCCAGCATGCCCCCTAGCCCACAGCTGAGCAGGATAGAGGCCTCCCCACCCAGTATCATGTGTCAGCCATTGCACAGTTCAGCAAACAGACTTACAGGTCGGTATCCATCTTCACTTGGAGGGTGTTTGGGGGAGGGAGGGCCTGAATCACCACTCCCAGCATGCCCCCTGGCCCACACTCCTGCAGCATGGAGGCCTCCCCACCCAGGATCATGTGTCAGCCATTGCACAGTTCAACAAACAAACTTACAGGTCGGTATCCATCTTCACTTGGAGGGTGTTTGGGGGAGGGAGGCCTGCACTACCACTCCCACTATGCCCCCTGTCCCACAGCTGAGCAGGATAGAGGCCTCCCCACCCAGGAGTATGTGTCAGCAATTGCACAGTTCAACAAACAGACTTACAGGTCGATATCCATCTGCACTTGGAGGGTGTTTGGGGGAGGGAGGGCCTGAATCACCACCCCCAGCATGCCCCCTGGCCCACAGCTGAGCAGGATACAGGCCTCACCACTCAGGATCATGTGTCAGCCGTTGCACAGTTCAACAAACAGACTTACAGGTCGGTATCCATCTTCACTTGGAGGGTGTTTGGGGAGAGAGGCCTGCACTACCACTCCCACCATGCCCCCTGTTCCACAGCTGAGCAGGATAGAGGCCTCCCCACCCAGGAGCATGTGTCAGTCATTGCACTGTTCACCCTCACTTAACCGGTAGATAGCTATCTTAACTCTTCCTAATGTGTGTGTGGAAGACCTGCATCCCGAAACGCAGCAACAATTGCATGCAATGCATTGACATCCAACATGTATGAGTAAATGATGTTCCTCTGCACCATGAAATTACACATAGTGTCGCCATGAATTGTACTACTGGTTACTTCATAATTGTGTAGTGTACAGACTGTTGTTTATACGCAGCTGACACAATACTTGCAAAGTGCCCAACACTGACCATTCACCATCTACTCCACAGGTGATGAAGATCTCACTGCTGAGGACCACACCAATGGCCAGCAGAGCCAGTCTCCACCCCCGGCACATGGACTCTCAAATGTGGACTCCCAGGACAGTTTGGACGATGAGCTCCAGCCCGGCCCATCTGGTATGCCACAGACCCAGAGGTCCCAGGCCCCCATCCTCCCCACCACCACATCTGCTGCAACAACAGCGCAGCAGACCCCTGTTGTCACAGCCTCTGCCTCCACCGCAGCCACCACCGTCACCATCGCCACCGCCACTACCACCAGTACCACCAGTACCACCTGCAGCACCCTCCCTGTCCCAGGGGATGACCAGCCCACAGCAACTACTGTGGAGGGCAGGGAGAGAGTGCGTGGACCGACAGTGGCGATGCAAGAGGTCCGTGGCAGAAGAGCAGGTGGGAGGGCCTCGGGGGGAGTGGACACATCCCTGGACCACTTCACCAGAGTAGTGGAGGCATACCAAGAGGTCCAGGGACAAAGTGGCCTGTCGGATGAACTATTAAGGGAGCTCATCCTGCTGATGAGGTCCATCGACAACCGCCTTGGACAGATGGTGGACCTCATGGGCCAGCAAGTGGCGTGGCAGAGGGACAGGCCTGTGTCCCAACAACCACCTCCATCCCCTCCTGTTGTGCCGCAGGATGACAGTGCACCATCCTCCCCTGCGCCAACAGAGAGGGACGAGTCCCCTGACGCCGCTGGCCATTCAGCAGGCCCCCCCCCATAAAAGACCTAGGGGGCGTCCAAAGAAGAGCCTGGGAGTTTCCGGAGGCAAAGCACCTGCCACACACCAGTCACGGAGCCAGCCGTGATGACAACCCTCTTCTCTACTGCATTTACTGTTTGGACTATCTTTACCCACATATCCTTGGCAATGTCACCTGTCTGTTAGACTGGGTCACCACATCCATGTGGACTGTGCTCTTGCATCTCAGCGAACATGACTGTCAACTCACTACTCATTCCCCACTGTCATGTAAAAATTCCTGCACAAATCACATGTCCACTGTCAGAATAAAATACCTGATGCACCCGATTTTGTGCTGTATTGTTTTTAGTGCAATATTTACAATGTAGACAATGTCCATGATGTGTCCAAATGATGTACAGTATGTAGTGCAGGATTCGTCTGCAGCACCTGGGGAGACACAACAGAACAACAGTCACTGGTCTCATTGTGCCATCATAGGCAGAACACTACACAAAACATACACAAGGCACTACAGGCATACTACACAATGGACTGCAGGTGTGAACAAATAGGGTCCTGCATACGTTCACATATGGAACGTCAATGTCACTTTTACCACACACAGGTGACTGAACGTGTGCCTGTCTGTTACATCCGCGCCTAGCCCTTCACAACAACAGCAACCACACCACACAATGGAAACGCTGTACCTCGTCACCCACCTTCAAGTGAAGTAGCGTTCGATGAGCTGCTGGCGCAGGTCTACTCCTTCATCCTCTCCACTGTCCTCATCACTAGACTCAGGTCCTTCAGCAGGTGGTGGCCTTGGGTCCTCACAGTCGTCCAGGAGCAGGGGGATCCCCTTGTGGATGGCCAGGTTGTGCAGCATACAGCATGCCAATACAATCTTGCACACCTTCCCAGGAGAGCATGCCAGTGCACCTCCTGTCAAGGCAGCGGAATCTAGACTTCATCAGGCCAAAAGTCCGTTTGATTACCCGTCGGGTCCTGCCATGGGCATCATTGTAGCGGATGTCAGCCGGGGTCCTGGGATTCCTGAGTGAGCTCAACAGCCATGGCCTACTGGGATATGCTGAGTCACCTGTGAATGACAAACACCCATTGCAATGTTGCAGAGCCAGAGTGCAGCAGGTAACACACAGCACGCCATATCAGTAGACATACTCACCTACAATCCAAGCACGCTCGGGATGCAAATTCTCCATCATCCGTGGCACTATGCTGTTCCTCATGATGTACGAATCATGCGCAGAGCCAGGATACTTCGCACACACATGAGAAATGGTCATGTCCGCAAGGCACACCACCTGCACATTGATGGAATGATAATGTTTGCGGTTCCTATATATGTGCTCCATCGCTGTGGTGCCACCAGACCGACATGGGTGCAATCGATGGCACCAACAACATGTGGGATGCGCCCAAGGGGATAGAAGTCACCCTTCACGGCAGCCAATTCTCTTCCCCTAGGGAAATGGATGTAGTGATTCCGATACAGCATCATGGTAGCAAGAACATCCCTCAGCACCATGCTGAACATGGGCTGTGACATCCCTCCAGCGCTAGCCACGGTCTCCTGGAAAGAAACTGTCGCCAAAAAGTGGAGTGCTGCCATCACCTTGTATGTGGGTGTGAATGCCGTAGGATAGTGACGGCAAGGCTGCAGGTGGGGCTCCAATAGATCACACAGGATCTTCAGAGTTGGTCTGTCCAGGCGGAATTTCCAAATTAATGCAATATTCTCCATGTCCTCCAGCACTGTCATGTGACGTAGGAGATTCGGCCTCCTCCTAGTTGAGAAGTAAAAATGAAAATGTCAGTGACAACCATCATGAGATGGCCACAGCACATACCATCAATGATGTAATGCAAATACATCGACTGCCTGAGAGATGCATGGCACACCAGGTTACATGGCTGGCCTTTTGATACACACAGAGGGCACACCTCTCCACTGTCAATACACAAGTGCCACAAACACATCGAAGAATGTGAAAGCGCACATATTGGAGATCACAATTCACATGTGCAGGCAAGGTGCAGCAACATCGGCCAATGTTTTGGAAATTACCATGTCTGTATCACACCCATCTGCTGTACCTGTCACACCTCAATGCATCATCTGAACTCTGCACACATCCATCAACACCATGATCACAGTATCTGGAAAACGTTCACTTATGTGCATGAGCTGTTGTGAATGCACCAGTCTGATACGATACAATGCAGTGACACAAGCCTTGTCAAGGTCATCACTGACCCAGAATAAATGGATTTGTACCACATCATGAACACCAGCTCAAGAGTGTTAAGCATCATCAGCCATGAAAAGCATAAGTAACATGGCAGGGACCACAGACCAAAGTGTGTCACGCTGAACGTGCGTCCACCTGTGGATGACATGTAAGTATGGCATTGTGTGTACAATGATGTGCCCTTCACCATGTTGCTGCTGTGTACTGATACAGTGTTCAGGATTGACATAGCCAATAATGGTCATGAAAATCGCGGGACCTACCACCTGTCCCCGGCGGTGTGACACCAGCACCACCCCCTTCACAAGTGCGGAAGCCATTGGCATATGGACATGTGTACATGGCGGTGGGCATGCTCCACCGCATGAATCGCGGTACCTTCCGCCTGTCCCCGGCGGTGTGACACCAGCACCACCCCCTTCACAAGTGCGGAAGCCATTGGCATATGGACATGTGTACATGGCGCTGGGCATGCTCCGCCGCATGAATCGCGGTACCTACCGCTTGTCCCCGGCGGTGTGACACCAGCACCACCCCCTTCACAAGGTCGGAAGCCATTGGCATATGGACATGTGTACATGGCGGTGGGCATGCTCTGCCACCACGGAGGCGGTCATTGGATGATTTTGAATGATGCACCATTGCGGTAGCGCACCCCGGGCACCCGTGGTGCATCACCGCCATGGAGCATTGCCCACAGCCAATGGGAGCGCTGATCGCGGTGGCATGATGCACATTTGAAAAACGCGGAAGGTGTGCTCCGCCACCGCAGAGGCGGTCATTGGATGATTTTGAAAGAGGCAGACCTGGACAACCAATTGGTGCTGCTTTGCAGCTTACAGACGACCCCAGGGGGCTATAAGTGTGCGGAGTGAGCCTCACATTTCCACTGCTCACAGAGACTGCTGCCTGGGACCTTCTCCTGCTGCTGCCTCCTGAGCCTGCTGCCTGAGACCCTCTCCTGCTGCTGCCTGAAGAGCCTGCTGCCTGGGACCCTCTCCTGCTGCTGCCTCCTGAGCCTGCTGCCTGGGACCCTCTCCTGCTGCCGCCTGAAGAGCCTGCTGCCTGGGACCCTCTCCTGCTGCTGCCTCCTGAGCCTGCTGCCTGAGACCCTCTCCTCCTGCTGCCTGAAGAGCCTGCTGCCTGGGGACCCTCTCCTGCTGCTGCCTGAAGAGCCTGCTGCCCTGGACCCTCTCCTGCTGCTGCATGAAGAGCCTGCTGCCTGGGACGCTCTCCTGCTACTGCCTCCTGAGCCTGCTGGCTGGGGCCCCTCACCGCTCACTTCCGCCACAGGTGTTCCATGTCCACAGGGATGGCAAGGACAGAGAAGATCCGCGCCAGTCCATTCACCAGCGAGGAGCTAGAGGTCCTTGTGGACGAGGTGCTGGCACAGTACCAAAGGCTGTTCGGTGGTCCCAATGTCGTGGTAAGTCACCATGAAGGTAGCTGTCGGGCAGGGGGGTGTCAGACGTGTAGTTGTGCTGCTGCCGTATATGCCTGAGGGTGTGGGGTTGTGTCAAACACTGACAGACAAGCTGTCTCTAGGGCGAGGGAGTGTGTGTGTCACAATGTCACTCTTTGCCATGCCTGCTCCTGTATGTGTGAGTGGGGAGTGTCACATTGTCAGCTATACAGAGCCACCGAATGATTGCCATGTAGGTGCCAGCACAGTAATTTCTTGTGTGAGTATTTCTGTGTGCCCCTGTTGTGTGACTCAGTGTGACCCAGAGAGTTGGACCAGTGGCTGCCCACACATCAGACAAACACCACCAGACTTACATGTTCCTTGCACCATTTCCTTCCAACTGAATGTTACATATGCCACATCTGTGCCCTGTGTAATTGCAGACTCACACACTTCTGTTGATGCATATCGGGTTAATGCATCTTGCATTTTTGAGATTATCCTGGACCCACTACGCCCCAATGTGTGCATGCAATCACGTCTGTGTGGGCCATGCTAAGTGCCCTTGGGAGGGGTCCCCCAGTTTGGAAGGGAGGGAGGTTACAATAGGTTCTGAGTCTGGGTCTTGCTACTGTATTGATTGATGTTGTTACCTGACATTGTGGAACTGGTCATTAACACTTCTTTACCTTCATACATGCAGCTCAAGGTAAACCAGGGTACGGCCGTGTGGAGGGCCATTGCGGCAAAGGTGCGAGCCCTGGGGGTATCCAACCGTCGACGCACCCACTGCCACAAGAGGTGGGACGAAATCAGTTGGCTTGCAAAAACCGTGGCTGAGATGAAATTGGGGATGCAACCACGCACAGGGCATTTGGCACGGTGCATCATGACTCCAGTGATGGCACACATCTTGGCAGTGACTCATCCAGACCAGGATGCACGTCTGAAGGAGCATGGCAAGCAAGGCAGGGCTGTTGAGTATCTGGGGAGCGTGACTTATGCTTGGAGTGGATGCAAGTGTACAGGGCCTGTGGCAGCGTTGAGCCATGCCATGTGGGTGTGTTGCTGTGTTGTGCTGTGTCATGTGAGTGGCTGCTGTGATGTGTGTTTGTATCAGGTACAGTGCCACCCTGGCCTTACTGAGCATATCCTCCCTGCTGTACTTTCCCAATGCTAGATGTGTTGGGATCCACATGGTCATTCAGCGTTGGGATGGTGTGGTTGATCCATTATGGGGTGACCAGCAGTGTCCACTTGCTGAGTGTGAATTTATGTATGCCGACTATTCCAGCACCATGATCGTTGGTACCCCAACATCTGAAAATCATGTGCCCCAGATTACCACATGGTGCTTGCTATGGCCTACGTGGCATTGGGGATTGTGATGTCCTAATAGGTTGAGTGTGGTACACTTAATCTATGGGCAGGGTGTAGTGCTGTGTGGCATCAACATGGCTCACTCATGGCAGATATTCAGCGTTGCAGGCGCTGTTAGGGTATATGTTGTGTGTTGCTGCACAGTGATTGCGGGGGGGGGGTGGTTACCATGCAGATTTTGGCCTCTACTGTAGTGCATTGTCTTGAAATCATGTGATCAGATGATGACACTTACACAACCCTGTATCTCTCTCTCATGCAGATTCGCAAGAGACCACGGAGGAACATGAGCCCGAACTCAGTAGTGGCGAGAGTAGCACTACAGCTGCATCGGAGGCCAGTGACACAGAGCCCACCAGCGCATCTGAGGGGGACAGAACTATGCAGGAGGAATCCGTGGCTGAGACACAGAGTAGCCCTTCATCTGATGCCAGCGGGGATGCATCCATGCTAGCAGGCACAGGGGATGGGGAGTCTGCATCATCATTTACCACCCAGCGGCCAGTGCCCAAACTCCCATCCACTTCTTCTGGTGCTGCCCGTATCCGGGTCACTAAGAGGGGACGGGTCACATTCACACCTGGCACCGCTGACCCTGCACATGTCCCCCCTGCTGCCCTCACTGCAGAGTGTGTAGAGCTCCTGCGCCAGGGCCAGTGGGCCAGACCGCCCTGCTCAATGCCGTCAGTGACCATGACAAGAAATTAGGCCAGGTGGTTGCATACATGGAGGGCAAACACTCTGACGTGGGTGGGCTACACCGTATAGTCCAGGCGTTGTCATCCACAGTGACGTCAGCCCTTCAACAGGCACATGCACCCATTGCAGCTCAGGTGCCTTTGTCCACCCCCCAGTCAGTGGCGACATCAGGTGACAGTGACCACGGTTCACCTGCGTCACCAAAAAGATACAGCACAAGGAGCACACAACCCAGGCACTCCCGCCCACAGACACCATCCCCACTGAAGAGCAGGGCCACCCCACAATGCACAGACAAGAGCCAGTCAGGGAAGACCAAGGCCAGGCGATCAATGAGGCAGGCATCATGCTCACACCCCGCAGAGGCATCACCGGCAAAAGACTCTCCTGTCACTGAAACTTCACACAGACCTACACATGCAGTGTCTGTTTCTATTGAGGAGGTGTTGCACATCAGGGGTACACCTAGGAAGAGTACAGGGACACATCCACCCACCACATCTACCTCAATTCCGAGTCCATTAAAGCAGGTGCAGGCCACTGTAGACACCACCCCTGGAGGTGTGCAGTGTGAAGGGTGTGAGTTTGTAGTGGATGTGTGTGGGTCCCTGTGTTGTGTGAGACACACATGTGTCACCCAGGAGTTGTCTGACTGTTGTTTGTTTTGTCTTGCCCTGGGTAGAGGATTGCATGCACTTGTGTGGGCTGTTTGTACTGCACTGTGCTGTGTGTTGGTGTGTCCATGGTGTTGTGTGTGACTCCTCCTTGTTGTGTTTATCAGTTTGGAGTGTACAAAGTGTGTGAGTTGCACATCAGTGTTGTGTTTGATTGATCCTCAATAAGTCTTGGGTGTTTTTGTGTGAACTGCGTGGCCCTTCTGCTCCAAACTGGCATTATTTTTGTCATGCACTGCAGGCACATAATGGTTTTGGCACTCCTGTATGGCATGGTCTGTGTGGTTTTAGGCCATCCCCTATGTGTGCCACTTGTGCCTGCCCATTGTGGGTGTTACGTCCCTCTATTTGGGTGTGGTACACCCCTTACATGTCTGCTACTGACATGCAGGCTGTTTGACTTAGTTGGCAGCTTTCCCCTTGGTTTCCATGTGTGTGTGCCTACCCATCACTTCATGTGTGGGCTTGTGCTTTGTGGTGCAGTTCTTGGGCCATATGTGTTGTTCCGCTCTGGACATTGCCCCAATGGTTTATGTGTGCTGACCTTGTGCTATGGGTCATTCTGTAGTGGTCATGTGCACTTCAGCTATGTGTGCTGGCCAGTGCTCGGGTGGAGGTGGCTGTGCTCTTGTATCCCAGAGTGGTGCATGTGTAGTTGTTGTGTTGGATGTGTGGATGTTGGGTGTGGTATTGCTTCAGTTCCTGGCTGTGGTGTTGTATTTGTGCAGTGGTGATTTGTGGTGTGTGGTACAGTTGTGTCAATCATGCCTGTTCTGCAGACAATGCTTGTCTTGCATGCGGTGCTGTGCGTATGTGGCCTTTGCATTGCCTGATGTGAATCCCCTGATGTCTTGTGGTGTTTGTTGATTGAGGTTTCATGTGCATCTATGATGGGTTTGATGTGGCTGTGTGTTGGTCCAGATGCACTTCTTGTGTGATTTGTGTTATGATGTGTGTGTTTTGTTCCTGAGTGATGTTTTTGGGTACTCCTGTTGTGTGTTCTCCCATTGATTTTCCCCAGTTTGGCTGACAGGGTATGTGTGTTTCTGTTGGAGTTCAGTATGTGTTTCTTTTTTTGTTTGTGTGTTGTTCTTGTGCAGGCATGGGTTGAGGCATCCCTATGTGTGTGTTGTGTTTGTGGCTCCCAGGGTGTGTGTTGTTTGTGTGTGTGTTTGTGCTGGAAAGGATTCTGAGCCTTGGGTGTTTGTGGCAGTGGTGTTGTGTGTTCCTTGTCCGCCACTCCTGCAGTGGCTGTCTCCCTGGTTGTGTGTTGTGTGGTGCAGGGAGTGTGTATTGTGCTTGTTGTTGCAGTGCTTGTTGGTGTGCATGGGAGTGCACAGGATGGGAACCTGGCCCGTGGGTTGATTGGGTGTGTTGCTGTATGGTTGGGGACTTTGTGTCCCTGTGGTGTTTGTGCCCTGCCCATGCCTTGGATTGGCCTGCCTACTGCATAGTGCATATGTGTTGACCGAGGCGGTGACGTGACCTGGACCGGGACATTGCTGCTGGTTGGCGGTCGTTGTGTGTCCCGGATGCTGAAGGGTGCCTTGTTGTGAGGTGGGTGATGTGCGGGTGCCCTTATGGATGTGTTGTTTCCCCCAGGAGGGTGTCTGTGTGGTGATTGGACCCTGTGTCGGCCTGTGTGATGCATATGTGTACTGGCGTACCTGCAGTGGCGTCCACGGCAGCCCATCTGACGATAGTGTTGTAGGAGGAACATCACCGGATGCATATGGAGGGCTGGGTTCATGGCGATCAGAACCGGGTATCGGCTATCTATCTCCGCTGTCGAGTTTCCGCCTGCTCAGGCTGGGCGGTGTCTCCGCTGTGGTGTGTCTGCTTGTTTGGGCCATCCTAATTTGTCGAGCGAGGCAGACGTCATTCGGCACGGCAGAGAGTCTCGATTGGCTCCCACCGCCGTGGTGGTGGGCGCACTTTGATGGCGGTGTGCGTCGCTCCGTGGCGGACGGGAAATGACCTATGTTTACCTATCCTAATGTGGCGGACGTGAGTTCCACTGCTCGCGGGCGGAAAAAGCTGTTTTTCCGCCCCGCCACCACCGCGGTGATGCCACCGCCCGACATCCTAATGGACCCCTATGTGTAGTTCCATCACACTTCAGCCTAGATGAGAGGTTGGGAATGTTAAATGCAGACACCTTTGTTACACTTGTGAGAAGTTGGCCAGGCATATGCTGTCCACTATTCTAGTGGGCACCTTGCACCAGTCCAAACGACCCTTATTGATGGTAGGTTTGAAGACAACCTATACATAAAGCCATCCTAGTGGTAGCTGTGGAGAGCAGCCTTCAGGCTAAGTCTTGACGGAATGTAAAGCAGCTTGTTTTACTAGTCTATAATCTCATGAATGGCAAAATGAAAGAAGAACCACACCAGGTATATATATAAAATATATGTATTTATTCTAAACACACCCCTCTAGTCTCTTTATGAGCCTAGAGGTAAAAGTGCATTCAGTAAACTTATTTAGCACACAGTAAATTAGCACAATATACGTTGAGCCCTAGAAGCGAACCAAACCATATATTAAGAAAGTGGTATAAGAACCACAACTGTCATAGATACCAGGCCTAGAGCCTTTAGAACCGCTGGGGCCACCAGGAACCACCCAAGAATCCCGATGGCCCCGTTTAATGTATATGGCTTTTGTGGACCGCCATTATCGTTTATTATATGTCGCTTTTGTGGGTCGCCATTTTCGTTTAATGTAAATGGCTTTTGTGAGCTACCATTATCATTTAATGTATATAACTTTTGTGGGCTGCCATTATCGGTTTAATGTATATGGCTTTTGTGGGCCGGCATTATCGTTTAATGTATATGGCTTTTGTGGGCCGCCATTATCGTTTAATGTATATGGCTTTTGTGGACCGCCATTATCGTTTAATGTATGTCGCTTTTGTTGGACGCCATTATCGTTTAATGAAAATATCTTTTATGGGCCGCCATTATCATTAAATGTATATGGCTTTTGTAGGCCGCCATTATCGGTTGTCATGCCCATGTGTTGTCTGTTCCGTTTTGCAGTGTCCTACCACCTCCTCCCAGTTACGCAAAGTATGTTTGGAATCGTTCATGTATTTGGCACATGGCAATGATTGATTTTATGGGAAGTAGAACTGGTCCTGTTGCTTTGCTGTGTTGGCCTCTCCCCTGCCATGGACACTGGCCCTGTTGTTCTGCTGTGTCGTGCTCTCACCTGTGCCTTGGACACTGGCCCTGTTGCTCTGCTGTGTTGGCCTCTCCCCTGCCACGGACACTGGCCCTGTTGCTCTGCTGTGTTGGCCTCTCCCCTGCCATGGACACTGGCCCTGTTGCTCTGCTGTGTCGTGCTCTCACCTGTGCCTTGGACACTGGCCCTGTTGCTCTGCTGTGTTGGCCTCTCCCATGCCATGGACACTGGCCCTGTTGCTCTGCTGTGCTGCACTCTCCCCTGCCATGGACACTGGCCCTGTTGCTCTGCTGTGTCGTGCTCTCACCTGTGCTATGGATACTGGCCTTCCTGTTTGTGTTTCACCTGTGCATGGTATATAGCATTTTTGCATCATTTTGAGCCTTGCTGTTGTCTACTATTGTTGTACGGCTGCATCTGTGCAATATGTGAATAAATAAAGTTACTTCTGGTGTGTGTTTTGTCGGTGTCCTTGCTGATTTCAGTTCTGTTTCTGTTCGCATTTGATTGCCTGTGCACCATGCTCCATGTATCACTTCAACACTGCAAGGCTCTTTGCAGCCATCATCATTTTGGGCAGGGGTGACAGGGTCTTAAGTCCATTCTGAGCCTGCAAATTGTGTGATCTGTGATGGCTGTTTTACCTGGCATGCAGTCATCTTGTTTGACACTATTCACATGTCTGGTTGGGGGACACTGCCAGCACAGGGTGTGATGCTGTGCAAAGGTATCGATGCTGGCTGGCATATGTAATGAAGTATGTGTGTGGATTTCTTTCTGTGTGGGTGTAGCAGAGGTGTGCAGTGTGAAGGGTGCGAGTTTGTAGTGGATGTATGTGTGCCCCTGTGTTGTGTGAGACACACATGTGTCACCCAGGAGTTGTCTGCCTGTTGTTTGTTTTGTCTTGCCCTGGGTAGAGGATTGCATGCACTTGTGTGGGCTGTTTGTACTGCACTGTGCTGTGTGTTGGTGTGTCCATGGTGTTGTGTGTGACTCCTCCTTGTTGTGTTTGTCAGTTTGGAGTGTACAAAGTGTGTGAGTTGCACATCAGTGTTGTGTTTGATTGATCCTCGATGTGTCTTGGGTGTTTTTGTGTGAACTGTGTGGCCCTGCTGCTCCACACTGGCATTGTGTTTGTCATGCATTGCAGGCACATGCTGGTTTTGGCACTCCTCTATGGCATGGTGTGTGGCTTTAGGCCATCCCCTTTGTGTGCCACTTGTGCCTGCCCATTGTGGGTGTTACGTCCCTCTATTTGGGTGTGGTACACCCCTTACATGTCTGCTACTGACCTGCAGGCTGTTTGACTTAGTTGTCAGCTTTCCCATTGGTTTCCATGTGTGTGTGCCAACCCATCACATCATGTGTGAGCTTGTGCTTTGTGGTGCAGTTCTTGGGCCATAAGTGTTGTTCCACTCTGGACATTGCCCCAATGGTTTATGTGTGCTGTCCTTGTGCTATGGGTCATTCTGTAGTGGTCATGTGCACTTCAGCTATGTGTGCTGGCCAGTGCTCGGGTGGAGGTGGAGGTGGATGTGCTCTTGTATCCCAGAGTGGTGCATGTGTAGTTGTTGTGTTGGATGTGTGGATGTAGGGTGTGGTATTGCTTCAGTTCCTGGTTGTGGTGTTGTATTTGTGCAGTGGTGATTTGTGGTGTGTGGTGCAGTTGTGTCAATCATGCCTGTTCTGCGTACAATGCCTATCTTGCATGCGGTTCTGTGCGTATGTGGACTTGGCATTGCCTGATGTGAATCCCCTGATGTCTTGTGGTGTTTGTTGATTGAGTTTTCATGTGCATCTGTGATGGGTTTGATGTGGCTGTGTGTGTTGGTCCAGATGCACTTCTTGTGTGATTTGTGTTATGATGTGTGTGTTTTGTTCCTGAGTGTTGTTTTTGGGTACTCCTGTTGTGTGTGTTCTCCCATTAATTTTCCCTAGTTTGGCTGACAGTGTTTGTGTGTTTCTGTTGGAGTTCAGTATGAGTTCCTGTATTGTTTGTGTGTTGTTCTTGTGCAGGCATGGGTTGAGGCATCCCTATGTGCGCGTTGTGTTTGTGGCTACACCCAGGGTGTGTGTTTGTTTGTATGTGTGTGTGTGCTGGAAAGGATTGTGAGCCTTGGATGTTTGTGGCAGTGGTGTTGTGTGTTCCTTGTCCGCCACTCCTGTAGTGGCTGTCTCCCTGGTTGTGTGTTGTGCGGTGCAGGGAGTGTGTATTGTGCTTGTTGTTGCAGTGCTTGTTGGTGTGCATGGGAGTGGACGGGATGGGCACCTGGCCTGTGGGTTGATTGGGTGTGTTGCTGTGCGGTTGGGGGCTTTGTGTCCCTGTGGTGTTTGTGCCCTGCCCATGCCTTGGATTGGCCTGCCTACTGCATAGTGCACATGTGTTGAATGCGGCGGTGACGTGACCTGAACCGGGATGTTGCTGCTGGTTGGCGGTCGTTGTGTGTCCTGGATGCTGAGGGGTGCCTTGTTGTGAGGTGGGTGATGTGTGGGTGCCCTTGTGGATGTGTTGTTTCCCCCAGCAGGGTGATTGTGTGGTGATTGGACCCTGTGTCGGCCTGTGTGTTTTGTGATGCATATGTGTACTGGCGTACCTGCAGCGGCGTCCGCGGCGGCCCATCTGACAATAGTGTTATAGGAGGAACATCACCGGATGCATATGGAGGGCTGGGTTCATGGCGGTCAGGACCGGGTATCGGCTATCTTGCTCCGCTGTCGAGTTTCCGTCTGCTCAGGCTGGGCGGTGTCTCCGCTGCGGTGCGTCTGCTTGTTTGGGCCATCCTAATTTGTCGAGCGGGGCAAACGTCATTCGGCACGGCGGAGAGTCTCGATTGGCTCCCACCGCCGCGGTGGTGGGCGCACTTTGATGGCGGTGCTCGTTGCTCCACGGCGGACGGGAAATGACCTATGTTTACCTATCCTAATGTGGCGGACGTGAGTTCCGCTGCTCGCGGGCGGAAAAAGCAGTTTTTCTGCCCCGCCACCACCGCGGTGATGCCACCGGGCGACATCCTAATGGACCCCTATGTGTAGTTCCATCACACTTCAGCCTAGATGAGAGGTTGGGAATGTTAAATCCAGACACCTTTGTTACACTTGTGAGAAGTTGGCCTGGCATATGCTGTCCACTATTCTAGTGATTCAGAAAAGGGGGTAGTGGGCACCTTGCACCAGTCCAAACGACCCTTATTGATGGTAGGTTTAAAGACAACCTATATAAAAAGCTATCCTAGTGGTAGCTATGGAGAGCAGCCTTCAGGCTAAGTCTTGACGGAAGGTAAAGCAACTTGCTTTACCAGTCTATAATCTCATGATTGACAAAATGAAAGGAGAACCACACCAGGTATATATATAAAATATATGTATTTATTCTAAACACATCCCTCTAGTCTCTTTATGAGGCTAGAGGTAAAAGTACATTCAGTAAACCTATTTAGCACACAGTAAATTAGCACAATATACGTTGAGCCCTAGGGGCGAACCAAACCATATATTAAGAAAGTGGTATAAGAACCACAACTGTCATAGAAACAAGGCCTAGAGCCTTTAGAACCGCTGGGGCCACCAGGAACCACCCAAGAATCCTGATGGCCCCGTGTAATGTATATGGCTTTTTTGGACCGCCATTATCGTTTAATATATGTTGCTTTTGTGGGCCGCCATTTTCATTTAATGTAAATGGCTTTTGTGAGCTACCATTATCATTTAATGTATATAACTTTTGTGGGCCGCCATTATCGGTTTAATGTATATGGTTTTTGTGGGCCGGCATTATCGTTTAAAGTATATGGCTTTTGTGGGCCGCCATTATCGTTTAATGTATATGGCTTTTGTGGACCGCCATTATCGTTTAATGTATGTCGCTTTTGTTGGACGCCATTATCGTTTAATGTAAATATCTTTTGTGGGCCGCCATTATCGTTTAATGTATATGGCTTTTGTAGGCCGCCATTATCGGTTGTCATGCCCATGTGTTGTCTGTTCTGTTTTGCAGTGTCCTACCACCTCCTCCCAGTTACGCAAAGTATGTTTGGAATCGTTCATGTATTTGGCACATGTCAATCATTGATTTTATGGGAAGTAGAACTGGTGTCTTATAGGAGGTGAAAACGGAGTCTTGCAGCTTACAGGTGTGTGCAGGGGTGCATCAGGCTGGCAGGTGCACAATGCAGTAGGGCCCATTTTTCAAGAGGCGAATAAGTGTTATAAGCTGCTGTTGTCATCCATTAGCATTGTGAGTGAAACCTCGTCCAGCTAGAAGCTACCTGCTTTGGTAACATCACATTTTGTGCTGTGATAAATGATGCTGTTGGTGCATTAGGATTGTGGATTCCATCAGCGTGCCTGTTCCTCCTCTTAATGGCAACTGTGTCATCCGTAACGTTTGTGGGTGTTTGTTGGTGTGGGTATAAACCACCCGGGTCAAGTTATTGATATATATGTGACAGTTGTAACAAACACATCATGCGTGATGTTGTACAGGTATTGCATTCTTTTCTCCCTGGAAGTACCATCTGGTGGCTGGCTCTTTCCTCCCATTTTACCTTGTCTGTTTATGCAGCTCATATTTCTTTTTCACTCTCTGTACGAACTGCACCCTTCGCTGCTATTCTCCACTGTTTTTGTGTTAGTGTGCGTTGATCTCATGTACTTTATTATGTATGTCTTTGTGTGTGGTGCAATGTGTGTCTTGGTCTGAGTTAGTGTATTCCCCGCCATCACTGCAATACCAGGCATAGCAGGTGTTGCAAATGTAGGTTCTTTTAACATTAAAAGAGTCTATTGCTGGGGCTGTTAGTGAGTCTTTTGTATCATTCGAGAGCGCTACAGTTGACATAGTATCACACATAGATAAAACAAAATTCACCCGGGAAGAGCAACACCAGACACAGTTCTAAACTACAAAATATGAAAGGTTAATAAAAAAAGGATAATAAAGTACATAGGAGAAATTCCATTGGTTAGTTGGTCATTTCAAAACATGCAAATGCTAATAAATCTAAAATCATTGGCGGTCGAAATAAGCTGTAACCTAGTCAACAGCCAGAACCGAATATGGTCCAGCACAAGTTAAATGAAAATCAAGGAGCATTTGTCATAAGGACTGCTCAATAAGTCAGACTAAAAGGAACATGACAAATATTCAGGGCCTTATCCACAAGAAAGTGACTCAGCGCAGCACCCAAAGCCATTTGGCTGCGCCGCACTATCGCTTTCAAAGCACAGGGATGCAATATGTTTACAATATTATGTCCCATCCCTATGCTTTCCCCTGCGCTGGTGCAGAATTGTCTGCCATGCGCCAACGTAGGCACCCTTGCACCATGGTGCACGGATGTCTACGTTTTAGAGGCGGGAGGTGATTTCCTCCGTCTATGTGGGCTGCAGAATGAAGCATGCATAGTAAGAGGAAAGAAGTATTTGCAATCCAATAGGTCTTGCTTTTACGAGAGTTTGCGCTTTTTGCAATACAAAAAGCTTAAACTCTTGCAAATGTGAGACCTATTGCATTCCAAATATTTGTTTATTTACTAGTGCCCTTGCAGCGCTTTTACATTGATGGAGGCCACGCCCCTTTCTTTAGATAAGCCCCGTTTAAATAAAGGGGTGTGGCCGACATTAAAGTGAAACCGCAGCATGGGGAGCTTAAATTAAAAAAAAACATCTGCTTGTCAAGTTGACATTTTTGTAAGTCGCCCATGCTGCTATACTTAAAGCAGACCACGCTGCTAAAATAAAGAAAGAAAGAAACGTGGCCGCTATAGCTAAAGCGGACTGCCACTAGAAAATGAAATAAAAGTGGGCAGCGTGCTGCAACGTAATGGGCGAAATAGGGGTAAATCATTAAAGAAAATAGTGCTCAGAGCCAAGATAAAGCAGACCGTGTAACTGTTATGTGGCCCTTAGGGTCATTCTCGACAATGCTGAGTTAGCAGGAGCTCTGCTGCCATGCTGCTGCTTTTGCGCACGTTACTACATGACTATATTTTGCAAGACTCTGTTTGTGTCTTTCAGATGAGAACGGTCTGCTTTCTGCGTTCTCTGCTGTTCCTGGACTGTTCTGGTCAGTCCCTATTACCTAGACAAAACATGCTACACACAGCTGCACTTCTGGAGAGCTTGTGCTTTGATATTACGGTGTTGCATGTTGTTCACACACACTTGGTGGGAAACCTTTCCTTGGAAAAGAGCTATGCTGTTCCTATGATGTAAAGCTGCCTGGGAAACAACTTTTACAACGCAGTCATTACATCGCAACATCCTTTACATCGCATGTGATTACAACGAAGCCATTACATTGCATGTCACTGCACCAGCAGTGCGTCTCCAAAAAATAACCCACCTGTGGCAGAAGGGGCTTGTAAAAATGCCCCAGAGTGATACACAAACCAGCCTAACCTCAGCTCTCTAAAAGGGCCCAGGAGAGACCGTGGCTCGTTTCCAAAAGGACAATATTTATACTCTTTTTGACAGAGAAACTATAAATTCACCACAATGTGAACATATTAATACACTGAATTAATCTGCATTCATAAAGGAAACATATCATATGTTGGGATTGAGATTTGCTCTAAATCGTGACCTACTAGGCTGTACTATGTCTTTCACAAAAAACAAAACTGCATCTGAAATAGAAACATCAGCTCTGATTATGTGGAAGGAAGTGGCCTCAGTGGTAAACAGCTGTACAGTCTGTCCTGTCCATAAACATCAGGAACACAAAACATGACATTTTGCAAATGTTGCAGTGGGAGCACACTGACAGGGAGGGGGTAGGATGAGTATGTGTCAAGCACTGAAACTGTATGCATTAAAATGTGCAAACTGAAAACACAAATAGGCCAACAGCCTCACTCATATCAAACTAACAGGGCTTAGTTATATTCAACTCAGCCTGAACATTACATTTGCAACTCTCGAGAAGCAGTTAAATCAACGAATTAGTAACTGTGGAATCTGTGTCCACACACAGCTTTCTGCATTATTCTGCTGCACTGGTTGACAGTAGGACCCCCACTGAGGGGCATATTTACAATGCCCTGCAACACTTTTACACCAGTGGCATCACTCTCCAGAGGCGCAGTGCACCATGCCCATATTTACAAGGCTACGCAAGCCACACTGTGTGGCTTTTCATGGTCTTGTACATATGGAGCCAGGGAAATGCCTTACTCTGAGTGGAAGGGGCGTTCCATGGGTGTTCCCACGCAACACCCATGGTTTTTGACACTGTACCAGATTTACCACACAGCGTAAATCTGAGATAGGGCCAAAACGAACTAACGCCTTCACAAAGCATGTATAACAAGGAGAAATATTTTCATTTCTCCTCGTTTTTTAGAGGTAAACGCCTCCTTTGATTGTTTTTGTGCAGGAAAGAGATGCGTTCCTGCACAAAAACAATCATGCCAACAACACATTCACCCTTGCACCATGGTGCCTGCGTTGGCGCTCAGCTGCGGCTTGTGCGTCGGCAGAAAAGACCTGAATGCGCCATATCTTATATTCCTGCTCTTTTATTTTGATATGGGGCAGCGCAGCTACAAGGCTTGCAGTGCTGGCCTAGGTCAAAATATTGTAAGTATGCCGCTTAGTGGGAGCAGATGGCTGCAGGTGGAGTCCACTTTCCCCTATTCTTTGGTACTAGCCCTTATTTTTTTCTCATGAGGTGTTGACCCAGAACAAGATAGAGAAAAACACAAAATGGGACAAGAAGAAGGAAAAGAAAAATGGCAAAATAGTGACAAAGAATATATAGATGAAAAAGAGCCTAGATGATTGAGAGAAAGGGCCAGGGCGTGTCTGTTGGTGGATTAAAGAGGCATGAGGTGGAATCAGGACTATGTAGCCTGGGAATTTGGCCCCCAACCTTCAAAAGCGCCAGCTGCAGGCTTCTGAGCAAAACTTTGAGCCCTGGAACATACTCTGAAATTCAGCACTGAATTATACACACCCACGATCTATTTCTAATAAGGGAAAGTTTTTCCCCCTATAAGGGGTCTTTGCACAACATCAAACTACTGTTAAAGTATCACTTTCTATTTATTAGGTAGAATTTCCTGGCATTTCTATGTCCGCTTAAGCATTGTATTTTGACTATTGTATTTTACCTTAGCCATATTTTCATATTTTCAACATGTAATTTTTCAGCGGCAAAGATCATTGTGTGAATTACGTCTCACATCTGACATCATTTGACACCTTGCTTGATCGTGCGGCAGCTCTCTGAAACTGGCATTTACGCAACATGTGGATGACGTAGAGCTTTAAGTGGGGCGGGTCCCTCCGGGTCTCAGACCCGCTATTAATTTAAAACAGACATTGAAATGGGTCCCTTTCGGTCCTTGTATTCATGTCCTTAATCCTTCGTGCAAAACACTGATAGATTTCGTAAAAATGAGTGTAAAAACATTAAGGTAATCCACGTCATTGCTGTGTATATTTCACATGATTTACTTAATCTTATCTTCCTTGTGACTGTTTGCTTTTTCGAGGATGCTGAGTTACGTTTTTTCAGGCATCAGATTACTCTTGTCTAGTGCTCAATTTGAACTGAAGATAGTGCGGGTTTCTCACAGTGCCTGTCTGGGGCAAAAAGGTGTTCAGAATGCATGGTCATCCAATCCTTGGCCTCTCTGCAAACCACACCGAACAATGGTCAAGTATGTCGGTGACAGTTGTGATTTTATGCAAATGTGTTGGTAGGGTGGCACTCAATGTGAATTTAAGTTTATATGTTTCAGCTGAACCCTTAATTATATAGACCACACTCCTTTCAGGGACCCCCCCCCCCCCCCCCACACACACACACACACACTTTTTTCATCTTACTTAAAACCCTGGCACGATGTATAATACAATATAAGCCAATGTTTGTTTTGGCTTCTGTTTTCCCTTGCACTTTGGTGCAAGAATAATGAGACTCGTTCAGTGATATGGAAGACTCAAGCAAAGTTGTTCCTCCATCACATTCTGAGGATTATTCTCTCATTTGCACATGCAAACGAAGCACTCTGTAATCTACTGTGTGCATGTTCCATCTTGAGGTCTGGTGAAAACGACTTCAATTAACAACAGGGAAGTTGGAGTAATATGCATGGGTGTACTTCACAATAACCAGAGATATACTCTACTTTTCTCCTTAGGATCTGTGTCTGGATTTCCAGTATTAGCTTCACTGGACTGTTTGTCCACATGCCATCAGCTACTGGTGACCTTCTTCAGGTTTGTTTGTAGCAATTAGTGCACAATTAGGTAGTAGGTATCCAGAAGCTGCTTAGGGCCAAACACATTAAAACATTCTTTACTAAATCGACACCCCCTTCCCGCCAACCTAACCATCAATACTTTCAACATAATGTCCATCTACTCCACTGAGCTTTACTTATATCATATTTTCACTTCCTTCCTATCATGCTACTGACACTTTTAAGACTAAAAAAACAGCATTCCGCTCTAGTGACAAATACACCATTAAAACACTACCCTTCCCATTTTCTGTAGAAATAGACCACCTTGAAGAAACTCGTTTGCATTAGTGAAAAAAAAATACATTTGCACCATTGTTGTAGCTTTTCTAATTGGGAAATTAAGAAACAGCCTCCAAACTAGAGTTCTACATACAAGCAAAACATCTTATTAATGTTTTTGTGTATAGCTAACTGGAAACGGAAGGAATGCATTGTCTTCACTCCCAAATGTGAAAGAAGGTAGTAGATTGGAGGTATATTGTTGCTTGAATTACAAATCCTTAGAAATAACAGACGACAAGAGGTGTTTGGTAAAACAGGAACAGTTACAGGCACAAGGTCTAAGGATTGTCTCAATTTACAATCAGTATATGTGCTTCAATTATACAAAACACAACAGGTAATAAAAGTTAATGGTGTAACATATATGGTGAGGAATGTTGGTTGCTACCTTTGGAGTCCTAAAGTAATGGTCTAATAGTTGCTAGAGGTGGGTCTCAACCTTGCATGGACACAATGTGGCCAGTAAATAACATGGCCAGATGTCCGGCATGGGTAGCGCATGATCACTACGTGTGCTAGCTCCTGATTCCTAACTCATGCAGTATCTGACTTTTTATGATGTTTTTAAGAGTGTGCGTCCCCCCTATATGCTTTAGTGGGTCAATCTCCCCTGAAAGTTGTAATGTTGCTGCGCCTATCTATGGGATTTATCATGAGTTTCCTGCCCAAGTAATCCTGGGCCTTGACTACTAATTTGCGAATTGAGAGTGATGTGGAGATCAGAATGTCTGATTGCATTAATAAGGACAAGATATCATTTTTATCGATGAATGCATTGATTTCCATATTAACATTCCCACTGTTAGATGATTTTTCAACTACACTATCTAACTTATGTATTTGAACAGTTACTTTACTTGGGGCCAGTTGTTCCTTATGCTCGCTTTTGACTATAACTACCTTCCTAATTACTTGCATACTTCCCAGCTTGAGGACTGCATTTTTACAGCAAGTGATCCCCCATTGTATAACCCTGCATACCAATATGAACATAATGATAACTGGCAACGGTGATTTCCATAAACTATAATCCATAGTTGGAGCCAGGATAAACAATTAGAAAACCACTCCTGATCAGCGACGCCTCCCTCTTCATGCATATTTCTTTGTAGATTGTGTAGTGCTTGAAAAGCACAGTTAATCACAAGAGAGAGCTAGGGTTTTTAGGGGCACGTCCTGTCCCCAAATGTAATCTGTATAATTAATGTGGACTGGCCCACTGTGTTTGGTCACTTGGTCACTTTTGGCAGATAGCCTAGTGGCTGGACTTAGTCTTTTTTAATAAACCCCTCACACACCAACCTGGTTGGTGTCATGCTTCATCATCGGGGTCCAACCAGGCAGCCGAATGCCGCCTGGTTGTGCTTTAACGCCTGACTACAGCGGAGCAGGTGTCGTGCAACAGTGTGATGTGGATGAAGGTGGATGTTAAAATATACCTCTGGGAATCCTTACCTATGAGTTTATTCTTGGCGGCCCAGGGTAAATTAAAATATGTGATGCAACCATTAATAGTCAAAAAAATATTTTTTGTAGGTTGTCTATGTGTTGGCGGTCTACATGTTTCAGTCCCTGTAGAGATTATGTGGGACTTTCGTCAGGACCAGAAGGTGAAGTGAGTGGCAAAAAGAGGTGCCACGGGTGATAGTCTCCTACACACGCGCTAAGGTGTGTGGAAAAGTGAAAGTAAAAGGGTCTGTATACTTACAGACACTCACTGGTTAGCGAGAAAAGTCTTCGCTATAGTTTTCGGTTCCAGAGAATCGGGGCGTGGGGGGGAGGGGCTCTCGTGATCAATTTGATGAATGTGAGTCCTCCGCCGGAACCTAGATCGGGTCCCTCGGCGTCCCGGCTGGAAAAGCAAGCATCAGTGTTACATTGTCAATCCCTGGGATGAACGTGCAGCAGTTCACTTCGATCTTGTCACAGACCTCTTTCTCCATTGTGTCCATTAAGTCCAGTACATAACGGTGCAGCATTACTATGAGGCAGATTGCTCGCATTTCTTCCTTGATGGAATTGAGGCCGAGCACAGGGCTGTTTATTATTTTGAGCATCTCCCACCAGGCGATTTGTAGCAAGCGGGCATTCATTTTTGTCTGCAGCGTGTAGAAGGGTATCGACTCTCCTGCCCTGAGAAGTGCTTCAGTAAACAGTCTACATTCTTCTGGAATGTTTTTGAATTGTGCCCAGCCAAAATAGTCCACAGCTCTTTTTCACAAGCTTGTGCATCAAAGTTGTCTTTTTCCTTAAGGGTGCTGGTAAAACTCTGATAGCTCTTCTCCAGGAATGACTAGGGTCGGGGTGTGCATGGTGACCAGGGAACACAATCCTCTCCATCTGGGAATAAGTTGTGTATAGGCATGGTTGCTACATTGCCTGTAGTAATTCATCAGTGTGGAGGTGCCCCATTCCATATCAGGAATATAAAATATCACTCTGCACATGTGTTCATTGGCAGAATTCCTTTTTCTCTGAAATATAAGGAATACAGTATAAGTTTCTTTACACTCAGGGTTTGTCTTTTCCCTTCTAACCAAGTGTATCCACCCACCTTGGTGTCCCAGATTTCCTGACATGAGGTAGTCATACTTTCATTTAGACATCCTCCATGCAACCCTTTCCCCTTTCGTCCCCGAGCTGGATGACCCTACATAGGAATTTCATTTCGGGAGACTATTTGTCATTTAAGGAGACTGCCCCAGATACACTAAGTGCTACTCTAAGTCCACAAATGGACACTGGAGCAGACGTGTTTGTGCACTGAGATGGGGGTTTTGCTAAATCCTAAAATCTCTACCCTGGGAAATCTTGGGGTCATGTGATATCTTCCTATGGATTCCTATGCGTCCTGTCCAGCTTGGTTTGGATATGAGTGGCTTCAGTGAGGATGTATAGTGCTGTTGGGTTGGTGTCATATCGGGTTATGTTTACAACTAACCTGTGTGGGTATATCTTGTTGGGTTAGATCTTCACCCTTATTCTAGATAGGTAGAGGTAGATAAGGCATTTTGCATTCTCTGGGGCTACTTCTTCGGACAAGTAAAGCCTATCTGCACCTACAGCGTGTGGAATCAATGAGCAGACATGACATGACATGGCTCATGTTTGGGAGCCAACTGTGGTCATTTGCTGATACCAGTGGTGGTGCGTCCATTGGGGGCGTTGGGGCGTTGCCCCACTAGCCATGTATGACCGTCACGCTGAGGCAGGATTAAAAATGTAAATATTATCAATATGAGCATGAGTGCGCACTCGCAAACTTCTCTGCGGCAACCCTAGCTCAGTTTACCGGGACAAGGCCGACATCGCGGAAGGTGTGGGGGCGGGGCTGCAGCAGTGATTCACAGAGCAGCACCGCAGTCTGCTGAAACAGCGCAGCTGCAGTGTGCGCATGTCAATGTTTGGCTACTCATTTTTTAGACTTGCCCACGCATGCGCACACGGTACAGTACCTTCCCCTCCCTCCCCAACAGCAACTCAGAGTGCGAGGGACCCGGGCCCCCTGGGTCTCATATTGGGCAGGCACTAACCCAGCTCTTAGCCAATCCTGGTGCAGTGCTAATGCAGCACCAGGATTGGCTGAGACTCCACCACGCAGCCAGGTGCATTCCAAACAACTGATGGAACACTCGAGTCTCTGAGGCGGCAGCGCGGCGTGTGATCCGATCCGGGGTGTGGAGAAGGAGCGGAGGTCCGGAGGAAGGTAAGTTTTCTTTCTTTTATTACCCTCGCCATCCCCCGCGCAACACTCCCGTCCCCCCCTCACCCGCTCGTGTTGCCGGCCGCAACTGCATAGATTTATGTTTCTAACATTTTGTTGCAGCCAACGGAGTCCTCGGATGGCGCGAGGAACGGGCCATCTATGGCCAGTGCAGTGTTACTTTTAGGGTCCTAACACTGAATGTCAACAACACCCTCCCCGTCCCGTGAGAACGCATGTTTTTCCTGCTCTGAGTGGACTGGGATTGATGGCCCTCGGCCTCTGCTGTGGAAAAACAGCCAATCTTTAACGAATAACAAGACTGTTTGGCGCATGATGCCTCTAATTCCCAATATCAATAGTTACCAAAATGAAGAGACAGGTGCTGGGAATTGGACGGCAAAGAACAGGTTTATTCACTCCAGAGGAGAACACAACAGGCCTGACACAAGTCAATGTCTTCAGGAGGTGTTCTAACTGCATCTCATTTTGACTCTTCCTTTTATACAGATTTTACACAATGCATTGTTGTCATGTCAGCCCACCTTTGTTATATCAACATGTTTATACAAGATTTGAGTCCCCGCTCCAAGCGTGTTGTCAAACAAGCCCCCCTGTTATTCTCCTCTTTCCCGGGTCAAACAGATAATAGTATGGTATAACAGGGCCTTGCTACATGTGAGACCGGCCAGATCTAAGAGTCTGTTCCGTTGATAAAACAGGTTCCATTGTCAGTGAAAGCAAGTCTTGCTGTTTGTGGTGCAATAAATCATGTCTGCAAGGGTCATCTTAGTATCTGAAATCTTTGGTTAGTACACAAGTGTGGGGAGGGGAGAAGAATGCAAAAGTTCATAAGTTCATTAGTTATCGAGGACAGGAAGAGGTGGTGGTTTAGCCAAAGAGCGCTAAGGGTTGTTGTGGCAATAGAATGTCTCTTTGAAGATACCATCAAAGGCATGCCTGTTAGTTATGGCCTCAGCACACATATCAGGTTTGGCCAGAGTGCCAGATGGGTGCTAGTGAGAGCAGGGTGAGAAAGAGGTGACTATCAGAATACAAAATGGCTGCGGTTGATCAAAATGACTGCGGCTTATGTTAACGAAAGAACTTTCGCCAGACAAGATGGCGCTGGTGATGTTCACGTTTGTCGATTCTATTTTCAACACTGCAATGCGAAGAGAACTGAGGCAGACCAATGGCCATGCTTGACTCTACCCCAGTCCTTTTGGCGTTTCTGAAATCGTGGCCTGTCTGGAAATCCCAAATTTATCTATTAGACATATTATCGCCAATGCAAGTTCAGGAATTAAAAAAGTTAACCTTTGGGGAGAGAGAGAGAGAGAGATACCCTGGTATTCAAGGGAAGCAAGGTCAAAGGACCACAGACTGTCTGTCATGCACTGTATAAGCAGCAGTAAAAACATCCCTCCAGCATCTATAGACCACGCCTCTTTGAAGATCAGAAACAGGAGAAATTAAATCAGGCCTCTCATTATTGAAATCTGACCTAGTTCTCCCCGCCTTTGTCTCTAAATGTAATCCCTGACCTTTCTTTACTTATACTGGGAAGGAAACAAGCCGGGCCGAAGACGGCTGTAATGCCAGAAACCGGTCCCCGGAAGCTTGTTTCCTTTCCAGTAAAAGAATTGGCTTGGTAGTTTGGTCTGCCCTGTTTCCATGATGCACTGGGCCAGGGACAGACTAATTTGCATGTAGCCAGGTTCTGAGCTGGGATGGTGCAGTGAGCTAAAAAAACGGTGATGGATCAAGCCCTGATCTGTTGACTGGGTAGGAGTGCTCTGCTTAATTCAGATACTCTGTCCATCACCACCCCCTTTTCTGAATCGTTTTGTCCGCCATAAGCGTGGAAGGGTATGCTCAGACATGAGTCCCTTGCTCACTGCACCATCAGGATTCAAGCAAGCCGGGCCGAAGACGGCTGTAATGCCAGAAACCGGTCCCCGGAAGCTTGTTTCCTTTCCAGTAAAAGAATTGGCTTGGTAGTTTGGTCTGCCCTGTTCCCATGATGCACTGGGCCAGGGACAGACTAATTTGCATGTAGCCAGGTTCTGAGCTGGGATGGTGCAGTGAGCTAAAAAACGGTGATGGATCAAGCCCAGATCTGTTGACTGGGTAGGAGTGCTCTGCTTAATTCAGATACTCTGTCCATCGCCACCCCCTTTTCTGAATCACCTATGAAGCTAGCACAGACTCTGAGGCACTAATGAGCATAGATTGTCGTGGATGCTAATTGAACTGATTTCTGAATAGGCTGGCCTGCACTGAAACTCGAAAAAGCTATCTCAGTGGAGCCTGTCAAAAAAGAACCCAGAAAAATCTGCAAGGACAGAACACCAAAAAACAGGGACTGTCCGGGGGAATCTGTGATGTTTGGCCACCCTACACCAAGACCTCGTAACTTACTGACTCTCATGTGTGGGGACTGTGGAGTTTTAGGGTCTTATTATCCCAGGCTCAAGAAGAACATTGTTCCCATCACCGAGGATGGCTTCATTCATCACTGAAAGGGAGGCCTCCTTTGATTCTCAGGCTACATGCCATGAAGGAAACGTCAAGCTTGGGCATGATGCCCCAGAGAATGGGGACCTTTTGGCTTGGTGATTAGAATGCATCCCATTAGGCTTTGTCTGCGGGACCTGGGTGTTTACTTTTTAAACAGTTTTCTTTCCAGCCGCCTTGTCAGACTGCCCTGCTCCTGGGTGGTGGCCAGTGAACCCCGGCCTGAGGGATCAGCAGCAGAGTGGGGCCTAGTTCCCGTAGGCGCTTTAATCAATCAAATTATTCTGTGCTACCACGAATATCACCTTCGATGCTGAACGTAGTGTGGACACCTGATCAACACAGCCAACAGCACCCCAGAATTCCTGCACGGAGGAAACACATTTTCTGGACCCCCAATGCTGTCTGTAGTCCTTTCTGTTCTGATACAATTTTTAGGGTGAGGGGGATGCTGGTTGTTTTCGTTATCAGAGATGAACTATGGGGTTAACAATAGAATACAAGGCGATGGCTGGGTTAAAGTTGAGATTGTGGTTTCAATAGTACTTTGTATTCCTTAATTTGTTATACGAGCCCCTTGCCAACACGTGTTTTGTCTCAAGCTGTTGTTGCCACAGCAGACTTCTTCAGGGCAAAATTTCGGTCTCTTAATAAAATCTATATCGTTTCGGTGAAGCCCTACCAACGGTTGTCAAATCAGACTCAAGTCGGCCTACTGCTTTACGTAGGGCTGATATTGAAATAATTGAAGTATGTAGTTGCAAGGTGCGTACGCTCCCTCAGGTAACCGGTCCACCGCGAGTAACGGCGAAGAGTGTATGTACCAAAAAAATGTCCCTCAAGAAGCCTGCTGTGACAACAAAAACTTGAGATGAAAGACGTGTTGGCAAGGGGCTCGTATAACAAATTAAGGAGTAAAAAGAACTATTGAAACCACAATAGCTGTGTCACAAATATCAGCGTCCTGACTGACTGACTGACTGACTGAGGGTATTTATAGAGCACACTACTGCCGAGGCGTCATGGCGCTGAGTAAAGTAGCTGAGCATTACGCTAACATGTTTAAAGTTGGGAAATGAGCCATGTTTTAATTTCCTTCCTGAAGACCAGTCTATTTGGTATCATTCTCAGATGTGCAGGCAGTGAGTTTCAAAGTTTAGATGCCAGGAAGAAAAAGCGTTTTCCTCCACACCTTACTCTTTTCATCTTAGGGAGTTTGACCAGGCCAAGAGTGGCTGACCTTAAGGAACGTGTTGGCAGATAGTGGGAAAACAAGGATTGTATATCCTCAGCCCCACCACCAAACAAGGCTTTCTGTACCAGACAAAGTGTCTTAAAATCGACACGTCGTCGGACTGGGAGCCAATGAAGTTGTTTAATAGCGTTCGATGTGGGGTGATGTTTAGGTAGTTTGAGCAGAACTCTAACTGCCGCATTCTGAATTGATTGAAGTTTGCCAAATTGGGCAACACCTGCTCCCAAATAGAGAGCATTACCATAATCAATTCTAGAAAGAATCGTAGCACCTATCATTGTTTTCCTCAGGAAGATGGGAATGAACGGGAAAATCTTTCTCATGCCTTTTAACATAAATAAAACAAGCAGATGAAACTTGGTTTATATGCGAGGCCCATATAAGATCTTTATCGAGCATAAAGCCAAGGTTCCTAGCTTTGTTTACTGGCACAGGACAGGTACCGGCTGTAGTTGGCCGCCAAAGATGATTACAAATCAAAACTTTCTGACCAAACTCTAGGATCTCAGTTTTGCCAGTGTTCAGCTTTAAAAAGTTAGAATTCATCCAGTCCATCAGAGCAGAGGTGCACTTGGAGAATTCAGCTGCCATGACATCCACTGACTGAGTTACAGTCACTATAAGCTGAGTGTCAGCAGCATATGACACAAGCATAAAGCAGTGGCTTTTTATTAATCTGGCCAACGGGGCAACATAAATATTATAAAGAGAAAGGGGATAGAGCAGAGCCCTGAGGGACTCCACCAGGGAGTAAAAACACCTCTGACTGATATCCAGCCCAGAAAATGACGTGTTCCCTAGACAATAGGAAAGAGGAGAGGAGGGCAAGAGCTGTACCACTAATACCTACATCCTGTAGCCGTTGTATTAATACCGCATGGCTCACGGTATCAAAGGCTGCTGTTAAATCTAGCAGGACCAGTATGGCCCTTCCTCCCTCATCCTTCACATAATGTATTTCCTCTGCTGCCATAATCAAGGCTGTCTCCATAGAATGTTTTGCACGGAAGCCATGTTGTGTGTTATCGAAAATGTTGTTGATCTCTAGATAAGATGTTAATTCAGAGTTCATAGCCTTCTCCAGAACTTTGGCAGGCAGAGGCAGACAGGAGATGGGATGATAGTTGTTCTTGTCTAGTGGGAACAGCTTAGGTTTTTTTAAAAGGGGCCGAATACAGGCTTTTTTCCACGTTGTAGGAAAGACTCCTGAAGTGAAAATTGTATTTAATACAGAAGATAGTGAGGAGCTTATCTTCTCTGGGGTATGTAGTATATACGACGGCCAATGGTCCATGGGAGAGCCTGATATAATTTTTAACCACAGATCCACCACTTTCTTCTCTGCCAGTGATGGAAATTGCGATAGACCGCAGTGCTTGACCCTACTATCAGACTGTGCAAAGGCATTTCCGACTGTATCCTTTGTGGCTCTTAAAAGGCTGGGCCTTACTTTGAAAAAAGTTGGCTAATTTGTCTGTAAACTTTTTATCTGGTGTGAATGTTACATCCCGTGGGCACTTCAATAATGCGGAGACTGAAACAATTCTTTTGGAGTATTCGTAGCCTCTTGAATTTTGGTGGTGAAATAGGCAGTTTTAGCCTGATTAATTGCGATCTTATATTCTTCAAGCGCAGCACAATAGACTTTCTTTTGTGCAGCGTCATTTTGTGACCTCCAAATACGCTCTTTTTGTCTACATTTCATTTTTGCAAGTTTAAGATCTGCAGAGTACCATGGGGACGAGGCCTTTTTCTGTTGCGGTCGTAGGATTCTTTCTGGTGCAACCATATTAGTGGCTCTATATAGCCAATTGTGAAATTCAATAGCAGATTGATTAGCGTCAATTGAAGTCACAGGCCTATCATTAAGTGCAGACACAAAATCATTTTTTTAACTGACTTCCAAGCACGATGTTTGACAGTCAGAGGTCTGTTCCTCCATCATCTGGCTGACGTTACTAATGCAACGGTGAAATGAACCGCAGAATTGTCGGACCAGGGGAGAGGGCAGACTTTTTCAACTTCAATATGAGAATTATTGGTGCAGATGCTGTCAAGTGTGTGTCCAGCTATATGTGTAGGCTCACAGACAATTTGATTTAATTCGAAACTAGCTAGTTTGTCTAGTAAACAACTAGTATCAGAATTGTTATTATCTTCCAAATGAAAGTTAAAATCACCTAATATGGTGAAGGAGTCAGAGTCTAAACAAGACTCCAGGTAGATCTGAAGGGAAATCGAAAAAGGGGATCTAGGGCCAGGTGGTCTGTAGATTAATAGGCCTGGAAACATTTCTGTATTGTTGAATTTTATTACAAAAGACATTGCTTCAGCGCCAACTATAGACTCCGGAGTGATTCTAACTGTATAGAGAGATCGATAGATTATCGCAATTCCTCCACCCTTTGCCCCTATTCTATCAATATTGGCAACTACATATCCAGTAGGTATTGCTAAACGCCAGTCAGGATCACTATTTTCATTTGCCCACATTTCAGTTTTAAAAACAAAGTCCGGGTCCTCAACTTGTATGAGATATTCTAAGTACATTTTATGTTTCACCATAGACCTAGTGCTAAGTAGAATACACCTAATAGACTTAAAAGGGGCAGGGGTTCTGGCGCTGAGTGCATTTCGGGCACAGTCGGGCTTGCCTTGGACTCGCCTTTGGTGCGCCACCGGCGCGCCCACTGCGCAGTCGCTGCATTCGGGTATTTATAATAAGAGAGGGAGGGAGCCACACAAAGCCAGCAACTAGAACGCTAATCTTCAGGCGGGTCCGCTCTTATAGCCGGGCACCGCGTTAGCGTCCAAGTTGAAAGATAGGCAATGTGAGTATACAATTCATTTAAAACAGAGCAATTCATTCGCCCAGAAGTAAAAATGCATAATCAAATTTTAAAATAAAACAAGCAATAACCCTCCACACACTGACAGCGTTATGTCAGTTACTACTGAGAGCAATCAAGAGCTATATTCACCTTAGCTAGCGTACTCATCTATCGAACAAAAGTGACTTCCGCAGGAATGCTCCAAGGCCCCCTTATGACTGATAAAGTTAAGACATATAAAATAGGTAAATTGCCAGGCCCTGTCAATGGCAGGGGGCTAAGGTTAGCTTTTCTTTTTACGCTTCTCCCTAGTTTACCATATGCCAAATGCTTTAGAATATGTTTTAGGTTCGGATTTTATCTCTTATCCTCTGTGACGGGTGCTTTAGGACTGGCCTCCACCCGGGGGACTCAACAGAACTTCCAGTCAATAGCAGTGTCTGCCTACTGTTCTTGTAGCACAAACGTGAATCCCCCCGGGCGAGGTTTCCTTCCTTCAGTTGTAGTCGGGTATGAGTTCCCAATCCCTTCTAGGGTGGCTCACCAAAATGTTGTTTGCATTAGAAATCCATAGAAAAAATAGAAGACAAGAGGTGTTTTACCAAAACAGGAACAGTTTGTTTGATTAAACGTTACCACCGGGAGAGCAGTTACAAGCATGGGGTCTGAGTACTGTCCGAATTCGAATTTACAATCGGTATATGTCCTTCTATTATGCAAAATACAGGTTATAAAAGGTTCCGACATACTATAATATGGTGAGGAATGTTGGTTGCTTACTTTGGAGTCATAAATTAATGGTCCAATGTTTACTATAGGTGGGTTTCAACCTCGTGTGGACACAATGTGGTCAGTGGATAACTTGTCCAGATGTCCGGCATGGGGAGCGAGTGATCACTACATGTGCTTGTCCTGATTGGCTATGTGCTCCAAATTCACACGGCATCTGACTTTTTATGGTGTTTTAAAGAGCACACCTACCCCCTCTGGCCATTTGTGCTTTATTGGTTCAACCTCCCCTGTCCATAGTAATCTCGCAGCGCCTATCTGTGCGATTGATCAAGAGTTTCCTGCCCGAGTGTTGGCCTACCTGTGGCCTATTAATTAGTAATTCCAGACCCAGATCTCAGACCCTGTTTGACTACATATTTGCGAATTGATGTTGATGTGGAGTTCAGAACGGGTGATTCTATTAATAAGGACAAGATTTCATTTCATCAATGAACTCATCAATTTCCATATTAACAGTAATCGAAAAAACTCAATGTACTTGATTTTTTAAACAATGTCATTTGAGGAACAGGATTTCTTTGTGAAACACATGATTTAATGTGTAAAATGAATTAAATTGAAATATTCTGCTGTATATTTTTACCAAAGGTTCAACAGTTAATTTCCCTTTATTTTCACTTGTGAAAATCTTTCTGTAATATCGAATGAAGCAAATAGTGATAGATCCATACTAGACATGCTCCAGATTGGAGAAGGGGCAAAATAAGAGCAAAATGGATATGCCTCTTACTGAACTTCACGTTTACTGATATGTAAGCAATCAATGTAACACATCTTAGTTCAGTTAACATTAAATTAACATTCAAGAATTATTTCTGTTGAAACACAGAGGTGGGATGACATGTTGATAGATAAACAATTTTCTTTTTCTGCTTATATACATACGTTCTCAGGTTTTAACTTTCTTTTTAGGTACATTTTCTTTCTCTCTCTTTTTTATGTAATTACATTCTCCACTGGCCTGTATTTCATTGAAAATGTTTTACTGCAAATGTCTCAGTTAGATTCATTGTATGCTGCAACTTTACTGTAATCAAATAAGACTGCATTCAATGATTTCAAAGGGTGGTCTATCGAGTGTTGATGCTTTCCTGTAGTTGTCTTCTTTGGGGACCACCTTCTGAGAATGTTCATCCGCAAAGGACTACATCATCAGTGAGTGCCTGTAATGTCCTTTTCTTATGGTGTACATCCTTGATATGGAAGTCAGAATATTGATGGTACTAAATATTGCAGAAAGAATATTGAGAGTAAGTAATAGCATTGGTAACTATCTAATTTTCTAGTTTAGTATATAATATCAAAGTTTAAAATATTATAGTTTGGATGTGGTTGTTTTTAATATCATTTTAGATGTTTAAATGCTTTACTGCTGTAATGGTACTATTTATTCATATATTGTTGTTTTAGTAATTGTGGTATGTTTTTAATATGTTTGTTTTTTCAAGAATATTTGTGTATTATGGTGTTTTGTAGTTTTAGTTTTGGAAAAAAAATTCAAATGTAATTTAGTAAAACTGTTTGTTCATATTACTTGTTTATTTAGGAATTGTAATACTATTAGTTTAGAATTTGTTTTTTATAGGGGTTTTGGGAAATATATGGGTTTACTTGTATAGTTTGTTGAAATATAAAATTAATAATAAATCAAAATCATATTTGATTATTAGTGATATTTATATTTACTTTTTTTGTTTTTTTGGTCTTTGGATCATTGAATAATATAGAGATTCAGGGTAGATAGTATAATGTTAATATTCGTAATTATTATGTTATGAGTTCAAATTCAAGACAAGTACATTTTAATGAAATTAAAAAAAAATATATTTCTTTTTACACGTTTGCTGATAAATTTGGTTTGATATTTTTGGGGGGTTTGTTGTATAATAATAGGGCTTTGGGTGGGTAGTGTTTTACAGCATAATTGATTTGTTTTATTAAATTAATCTAGGTTTAATATAAAAAATATTTAATTTTGCATTTGTGGGAATAGTAAATCGAAATCCAACACCTTCTCCAATGTAGCATAGATTTCTACCCTTGTAAATCCAGATTTTGATTTGTACTTGTTATGTTGAAGGGGTGTTTTAAAAAAAAAATTCTTTATTGGCATTTTGAAGAATAACAATCGTTTTCAGGTACGCTCGTACAAAATAACTTGTTATATCATGACATTATCATTCCCTGTTCAAATTGTTATGTATTGAAACAACGTAGCTTTATATCTCCCATGAAAAAACAGAGTTTATGACTAAGAATACCAACTGAGCCCCTTAACCTCCTCTCCCTACCAGCACTGAGTCACACTCCCAGCGTCATCCTCTTTCTGGTATGTCTAGCTGACTGATTATTAGCTACATCCATTGTGCTCTCCTGTTGTCTTGTTTTATCATATTATGTGTAAATCTGTACTAATAGGTAACACCCATGAAAGGCGTTGATGTCGGGATCTGCAAATCCTTAATGTCAGACAAAATTGTCACCCACGCCCGCAGATCATCCTCTAACTTTTCGTTCCTCCTGACCCATTTCATACGTATTGCTTCTGCAGCTGTCCATTCACCTATATCTTTTAGCCACAACTTTATCAGCAGTGGGTTGGGTCTCATCCAAGATATGGCAGTACATCTTATGGCTAACACGAGCCCCAGCATTACCAATTTCCTACTTTATATTTTGTTTTTGGGAGTGGGAAATAGGCCTAGCAGGACCTCACGCATCTCTTTGGGCACCACCCATCCTGTGGCCTCCTTTAGTTTGTCTAAAATTTCCGCCCAGAACGGAATTATGGTTGGACATGTCCATATCTTATGCAGAAACATTTTTCCATATATTAAATATTTTTGTATATATATATATATATATATATATTTATATATATATATATATATATATATTTTTTTTTTTTTTAATAAATGTATATCAATATATTTTATTTCAGTAGACTTTTATTGATGCTTAACTTACATTTTATTTCTAGTAAAACTAGGCCTGGGGGAATTTCTAATTATGCTGTGGTAATCAGAGTAATATCAGTAAGTACGCATTGCTTTTGTGATACGAAATTATGTATTACACCAGCTTGAGTAATTAAGAGAAATTTGGGGCAAAGATCCTACTGCAGGAACACAGGAACAATGATCTAAGAGCTGGCTACTTCTGTATGTACCCTGTAGCATTTGGTGCTATCTTCTTAGGGCAAAATGCATCCTGTGGCACATTTTAACCCCTTCGCCGCGGCGCAAATTCCGCGCAGCGCTGGGGGTGTGCGTGGTGAGCGCAGTGCTTCCGTGCTCGTGACGGAACCGCGCCGTCATGAGACAAGGAAGACGTGGGATCATGATGGCGTGGTTCCGTCACGGCCCCGCCCGCTCATTATTTCACCCGCACAGGCGGGGAATTAATGCCTCGTGGGCGGAGCATGACAGAACCATGCCATCATGAGCGCACGCTGCCTTTGTCTCATGACGGCTGGTTCCGTCACGAGCACAGAAGAGGTTAAACACAAGAGTGCATTTTTCACTAAGAAATTAGCGCTAAATACTGAATTACACTTCACATGTAATTACACATAATTATGAGTAACTTTGCTATAATCACAAGTAATTACGGCACAGAGAATTACGCCAGTTATGCCCACCCAGTATTAAAATGCCAATTTTAATTGTGCCGCTACAATTTTTAGACTGAGCATGCAATCAGTTAAGTTAAGATACTTTGGGGGATATGCTCAAGAACGTGTAATAAGTACTGCAAAAGTCTATCACTGGAAAAAAACGCGGTGTTAACGTTGAATTCACAACACTGAGGTACCAAGCGATAGTCCCACGATAACGCATCAAATGTCGGCGATAAAGTCAATGCGAGGTTGCAAAAATGCGAAACACGAACGCTAAAAAGCTGCGATGAGGCCAATTGCGATACAAAAAGCAGCATAAACCAGCAACGGGCCTGCAATTCATTCATGTCAAGCGGGAAAAATCACCATACAAGTAGAAAAAAACATGCATCCAAAAGCCAAACAACAGCGCAGCACAATGGATGTTGCCAGAGCAAGTACAGAGGACAACCAGAACCCCACAAGCCCCCCCGAGGACCAGCCTGGGACCTCGGTGCCAGGAAGAACAAGGACAAGAAGAGTAGGAAGAATCGGTTCAGTCCGCAGGAAAACAGGATCCTGATAACGGAGGTGGTAGAACACCATCAACTACTGTTCGTCACCTCCACTGTGTCATTGGCAATAAAAAATGGAATATGGCAGTCCATCGTGGACAAGGTGAATGCAGTCAGAGTGCTGAAGAGGACAATGGAAGAGGTCAAGAAGGGCTGGAATGATGTCAAGCGCAAAACCAAGCAGAAACTCGCCAACAACTGGACAACAGCAATGCAGACTGGAGGTGGGAGTCGAGCGCCACAGGAGGACCTGGACGAGCTGGAGGAAATGGTGTCTACAGTCATCAGTGGGGAGACGGTGGCAGGAGTTGGGGGACCGGACACTGCTCAACATGACCGGACACTGTGAGAAGTTAGCCTGGCATATGATGTCCACTAGTTCTAGTGGGCACCTTGCACCAGTCTAATCGACCTTAATTGATGGTGGTTGTAAAATCAACCATATTGAAAGCTATCCTAGTGGTAGCATGAACCAGCAGTCTTCAGGCTAAGACTTCAGTAGGCGAGTTAAGCAAGTTGTTTTACCATATATAATCCCTTGAATACCAAATGATAGGACACCACACAAGGTATATATCAAATATATATGAATTTAATCTAAACACAACCCCTCTGCACTCTTTATGAGGTCAGAGATAAAAATACAATACAAGTCACACAGTTAATATACGATAAGTTGCACAGTATACGTAATGCCCTAGGGGCCTCACAAACCATATACTAAGAAAGTGGTATAAGTACCATGTGAGAGTTAGAAAGCAGGCATGGGGCCTGTGGAATCGCTGGGGCGATGAAACCTGACACGAAAAGACACCTATGCGCCCGGCTTCCCTGGGTGAGGTAACACGAGTACTCCAGTGCTCCTGTGGGTCTTGACTCTTGAAGTGTCCTAGTTTAAAAGGGTTCCATCCTAGTCCATCCGGAAGTGTCCTTAAATTGTATATTTGTAACTTCTTCGTTTCCCATAGAAAGTCAATGGTAACCTGCGTCTGTGTTTAGGCACTGCCCGCGTCTCCCGTGGGCCTCCTACTTCCTAACCTTTGGTTGTTTAGTGTAGCCCCAGCGATTCCACAGGCCCCAGGCCTGCTTTCTAACTCTCACGTGGTACTTATACCACTTTCTTAGTATATGGTTTGTGAGGCCCCTAGGGCATAACGTATACTGTGCAACTTATCGTATATTAACTGTGTGACTTCTATTGTATTTTTACCTCTGACCTCATAAAGAGTGCAGAGGGATTGTGTTTAGATTAAATACATATATATTTGATATATACCTTGTGTGGTGTCCTTTCATTTAGTATTCAAGGGATTATATGTGGTAAAACAACTTGCTTAACTCACCTACTGAAGTCTTAGCCTGAAGACTGCTGGTTCATGCTACCACTAGGATTGCTTTCTATAAGGTTGACTTTACAACCACCATCAATAAGGGTCCATTACACTGGTGCAAGGTGCCCACTAGAACTAGTGGACATCATATACCAGGCTAACTTCTCACATTGGCGTGCAGCGGTTGGGATAAGAGCTTGCAATTTGTTTTACCAAATAATATCATCTGAAAGATCATATCAAGGTACCTGTAGGTACATATAAATCAAGTCTTATATACATACGTTCTACTGAACTTAGTAGTTGTAGGTGGTAAGGGCTTAGCACACCTTGACTGCAACTCCTAGAGAGGTTCTAGTAGGAAACCATTTTGTGTAGGTAGGTGCACACACCACACCTCACTAGAAAATGTCCTTGGAAGCAGGCCCTAGTGGACCTCTTCAAGAAGAAACCCAGAGGGTGCCTTCTAAGTATGACTCATTCACTTTTCAAGAACTGAGAAGCCTGTGTGCAGTCAAAAAGTTGAGACAAGGACAGAGTCCAACCTTTAACCACTTGGTAGATATCTTAGTGGCTCGTGATGTAGAGAATGCATCAGACCCAGGTAGCCAAAGGGTTAGAGAGGGGGGCATCTCTCAACAGAGGAAAATACAACTGCGGAAGATCCAGTTGTCTCTGATGAGGATGATGACCAGGATGCAGTTAATGAAACTGACCTGGGCAACCTAGGACTATCTGGAGGTGGAGAGGGCCAAGAAAGGCCCCCATCCACTCACGCCAGTAGGCATAACACAGGAAACAGAAGGCGCCAGTCACTTTCCAGTGGCTATGGGCATTCTGATTCCTCAGTAGGGTCTAGTGCCTCTGCTCAGAGGAGGATGACTTCCCCTCAGAGGAGAGAGCACAAAGCTAGGATGAAAGAAGTCAAGCGTAGGATTAAAAGGCAAGAAGTTGCCCTTGCAAAAGAGACATTGGCTCTTGAAAGAGAGAAAAAGTTAAGTGGTCTAGAGCCCACTGGTGGCAGCATAATTCCTAGAGATAGGGAAAGGTCTCATGACAATAGAATCCTGAACAAGATTGTCCCTCCCTATCAGATTGGGGATGACATCCACAAATGGATAACTGCTTTGGAGAGGGCTTGCAAAGTACAGCAGGTACCCCAAAGTCAGTGGGCAGCAATCTTGTGGCTCTCCTTTGCAGACAAAGGTAGAGACAAGCTCCTCGCTGTAAGAGAAGAGGATGCTGACAACTACTATGTCCTGAAGAGTGCTCTGATAGATGGGTTTGGCCTAACCACTGAGCAGTACAGGTTGCTATTCAGGGATACCCAAAAGACACAGACTCAGGACTGGACTGATTTTGTAGATTGTGCAACTAAGGCTCTGGAAGGCTGGTTACTGGGCAGTAAAGTCACTGACTATACAGGATTGTATAATTTAATTATGAGAGAACAAATCCTTAACAACTGTCAGAACCAGTTATTGCATCAGCACCTGGTTGACTCTGATCTGACCTCTACCCAAGAATTGGGAAAGAATGCAGACAAATGGGTCAGAACCAGGGTGAAGCAGAAGCTACAGAACCAAGGTGGTAATCAGAAGAAGCAAGACCAAAAGGGTGGGGAGAAAGCAAAAGACCAGAAGTCTTCTCAAGGTCTCCAAAAAGCTTCTAATGGTGGGGGTTCCCAACAATCTAAAAAGAAAGCAGGCCCAAAGAAACCATGGTGCAAGATTTGTAAGGTTACTACTCATTGGACCAGTGAATGCACCAAGAAGGAGGCAGCTCCAGCCACCATTGCCCCTAAGGCAAATGTTCCCCCTAGTTCAGCTCCAAGCGGTGGTTCTCAACAGAAGGGTGTAGTAGGGTTAACCCTGGGAACTGAGATGGATTCTGGCCTAGTCAGAATACCAACTCAAGCTGTTTTGATCTGTAATGGGGACATAATTATGTCCTCTACTGTGAGTCCCAATAATTTGGGCAAGTACAGACAAGCTCCTTTAATTAACGACAAAGTGGCTCAGGCCTACAGGGACACATGTGCTAGTGTCACAATGGTGGCGCCTGGCTTTGTGGACCCTGGACAGATCATACTAGGTGAAAATTACCTAGTGACCAATGCTAGCAATGTCACTACCATTCACAGTATGGCAATTGTTAATTTGTCATGGGGAGGGGTAACTGGCCTCAAAAAGGTTGTGGTTAGCTCAGACCTCCCTGTAAAATGTTTGCTTGGAAATGACCTGGAGACTTCAGCTTGGGCTGAAGTGGAGTATAGGACCCATGCAGAAATGTTAGGGATATCGGCACATGTCCTTGCTGTTACTAGGTCACAGGTCAGAAAGAGCAACACTGTACTGGCCCTGGATTCTAGAACAATGGACCAGTTGCCTGCCAGGAGGAGAAGCAGTAGGGTTAAGGCAGTGCCTTCCCCCTTGCCTCAGGAAGAGGATCAGCATTCACAGGAAGCTGATTGTGAGACCCAGGAGGAAACTGTCATAGAAGAGCTTGAGCCTGATCAGGTTGAGGTTCTTGGGACAGGGGGACCCTCCAGGGCAGATCTGAGGCAGGCGCAGTTAAACTGCCCTTCTCTTGAACCCCTCAGACAGCAAGCTGCTGCTGAGGCTTCTGGGAATGCTAGTGGGACCCACAAAGTCTATTGGGATGATGGGCTCCTGTATTCAGAGGCTAGAGACCCCAAGCCTGGAGCTTCCAGGAAGTTGGTCATACCTTTGGCATTCAGGGGTTTCCTTCTCACACTAGCCCATGATATTCCCCTTGCAGGACATCTTGGCCAGAACAAGACTTGGGACAGGCTTGTCCCTCACTTTCACTGGCCTCATAAGTCGGAGGATACCAAGGAGTTTTGTCACTCCTGTGTCACCTACCAAGCCAGTGGCAAATCAGGTGGCACCACAAAGCCCCCCCTAATACCACTACCTGTGGTGGGGGTTCCCTTTGAACGTGTAGGGATTGACATTGTTGGACCAATGGATCCCCAAACAGCCTCTGGGCACAGATTTATTCTGGTGGTAGTGGATCATGCCACTAGATACCCAGAAGCTATTCCCCTAAGGACCACAACAGCACCTGTTGTGGCAAGAGCCCTCCTGGGACTTTTCTCAAGAGTGGGTTTTCTGAAGGAGGTTGTTTCAGACAGAGGTGAAAACTTTATGTCTGGATATTTGACTGCTATGTGGAAGGAGTGTGGAGCGAACTACAAGTTCACCACACCCTATCATCCACAGTGCAATGGTCTAGTTGAGAGATTCAACAAGACCTTAAAGGGCATGATTAAGGGTCTCCTTGAAAAGCTTAGGCGGAGATGGGACATCCTGCTGCCCTGCCTTTTGTTTGCTTACAGAGAGGTCCCACAGAAGGGGGTTGGCTACAGCCCTTTGAACTTCTGTTTGGGCATCCTATAAGAGGACCCCTTTGTCTGATGAAGGAGGGATGGGAGTTACCTCTCAAACCTCCTAAACAGGACATTGTGGACTATGTACTTGGTCTCCGCTCCAGGATGGCTGAGTACATGAAAAAGGCATCCAAAAACCTTGAGGCTAGTCAGGAATTGCAAAAGGCCTGGCATGACCAAAAGGCTGTGCTGACTGTTTAACAGCCAGGACAGAAAGTGGAGTGGACCCACACTATTTTTGAGCAGAAGGGAGAAATCACCTAATTGGTTGACCTTGGAACTCCCAGGAGCCCCCACAGGGTGCTTCATGTCAACAGATTGAAACCACATGTTGACAGGGAAGACATGGGCCTGCTCATGGCTACAGATGAGGGACAGGAGGAAGAGAGTGACCCTCTCCCAGACCTGTTTTCTCAGAACCCTGATGATGGTTCAGTTGATGGTGTAGGCTTGGCAGGCAGCCTCACTGACCAACAGCAGCAGGACTGCAAACAAGTTCTACAGTCCTACAGACATATGTTTTCTCTGACTCCAAGTCAGACTACCTGGTGCACTCATGAAGTGGACACTGGGGACAGTCTGCCTGTTAAAAGTAAGATTTACAGGCAACCTGATCATGTCAAGGACTGTATCAGGACAGAGGTCCAAAAGATGTTGGATTTGGGAGTCATTGTCCCCTCAAAGATCCCTTAGGCCAGTCCAGTAGTCCTGGTGCCTAAACCTCACACCCAAGATGGTAAGAGAGAGATGACGTTTTGTGTGGATTACAGAGGCTTCAATGCTTTCACTAGGACGGATGCCCATTCAATACCTAGGGCAGATGAACTCATTGACAGATTGGCATCTGCCAAGTTTTTTAGTACATTTGACCTGACAGCTGGCTACTGGCAGATCAGGCTAGCTGATGATGCAAAGCTAAAGACAGCATTTTCAACCCCTGGTGGGCATTATCAATTTGTGGTGATGCCCATTGGTCTGAAAAATGCACCTGCCACATTTGAAAGGTTGGTGATCCAAGTCCTCTCAGGTCTGGGTGACTACTGTGCAGCTTATCTAGAATATATTGCTGTCTTTAGCTCCACTTGGGAAGATCACCTTATCCACCTGAAGAATGTTTTGGAGGCCCTGCAGAAGGCAGGCCTAACTATCAAGGCTACCAAGTGCCAGATAGGGCAGATCAGGTTGTATACCTGGACCACCTTGTAGGTGGAGGCCAGGTCCAACCATTGCAGAGCAAAATCCAGACCATAATGGACTGGACTGCTCCAACCACCCAGACTCAGATCATTTCTTTATTGAGCCTGACTGGGTATTACAGGAAATTTGTCAAGGGGTATGGTTCCATAGTGACACCCCTTAATGACTTATATTCTAAGAAAATGCCAAAGAAAGTTCAGTGGACAGTCAGCTGTCAAAAGGCATTTGATGACCTGAAGCAGGCCATGTGCACTGCTCCTATTCTGCAAAGTCCAGACTACTCCAAAGACTTCATTGTCCAAACAGATGCTTCTGAGTTGGGGGTAGGTGCTGTGCTTTCACAACTGAATAAAGATGCTCAAGACCAGCCAGTAGCTTTTATTAGCAGAAGGCTGACCCCAAGAGAGAAACGTTGGTCAGCTATTGATAGAGAGGCCTTTGCTGTGGTTCGGGCCCTGAAGAAGCTGAGGCCATACTTGTTTGGTACTCACTTCAAGATTCAGACAGACCATAAGCCCCTCCTGTGGCTAAATCAGATGAAGGGTGAAAATCCCAAACTGCGTAGGTGGTCCATTTCCCTACAGGGGATGGACTTTACAGTGGAACATAGACCTGGGACTGACCATGCCAATGAAGATGGACTCTCCAGATATTTCCACTTAGAACATGAAGACTCAACTGATCAAGGTTAGTTTAATGTCCCTGCGTTTGGGGGGGGAGGGGGTGTAGGAGAGTAGGGTCTGCTTCCTATGGTCACCCCCACTTTTTGCTGTGATTCTCTGGTTTTTCGACTTTAATGTGGCTGTGGGCCTGCTAATCAGACCCACAGCCCAGCTGTTCTGTCTCTAAATTGATACCATGTACTTTAGGTACATACCAGATTGGTTACTGGGTCACCCTTGTGAGCCCCTGTATAGTGTACCATAGGTACCCAGGGCATAGGTGCACCCTAGGCCTACCTGGGGCTGCAGCATGTATTGTGCCACCCCTGGTTTGCCTTCCAAACTGACACCACAGGTCTGTTCACACAGCCTAGGTAAGGTGGTGTAATCACCCCTTATTTAGATATAGTATACCTATATCCACCTTTATATATAGACACATATGCACCTATAAGCCACTCCTATGGTAGGCCTCGACAATCCTAGAGGCAGAGTGCTTAGTTTTATGTGAAAGGGAGCTCTGGCATGAGCTGAGCCCCTCTGCAGATTTCAGAACCATCTCCGTATAGCTGTTCTATGATATAGCCATACCATATACTCTTAAGTGCATTATAATCCTCGCGGTTAATGCTAACTTTGGTTTGGCTTCATCAAAACATGTTGTGTAAGGTGTCAAACACTTTGGAATACTACCCCCCCCCGCCAATTCTGGCGGCGGGAGTAGCATTCCACCCTTCTAGAGGGAAAAGACATGTAAGTTAATGCTTTACCCTGTGAAAGTTAAACAGAGCCTCAGCATCACAAAATGGATGCTGCCTCCACAGACACGAGTCTGCAGTCCTGTCAAGAATCAGGCGTGATTCTACCGCATTTCAGTGTGGTGATCCGCATCACCGCACTGAAATGCATTAGTCACGCATTATAGCGCTGCTCAGCCGTCAATGCAGAGCGCTGCTATAATGCACTATAATGTCATAACTATGTAAGCAGCAGTAGCGCAGTGCTCACTGTACCCGGCAGTATAAGGGACTGGCAGCTCGCAGCTCTGCGAGAGTTCTCTCTCACTACAACGTTTCCAAGCTTGACACCCTTGATGATGAAACAGCCGAGCATTAGGTATAGGGCAGATAGAATCGAGTTATTGAACTGGAGGCTTTCTTGGGATAGAATCAGATGCTTAATATAACATGAAATGTACATATAACATCAGGTAACGATTTTTGGATTTACTGTATAGTCTATAACCAACTGATCAAGATGGTAGATATAGATTATATTTACATGCGTTAACTGTCCATTTACGTGTTTTTAGTTATTTGTTAAATAAGGGGTAGAAATTGAAGAAGTGTTTGTTTTTCTTTCGTAGATTTCCCTGAGGAAGGCAGTAATGCCGAAATGCATTGGAATGATGAAATATGCAACTTAATATACGTTTTGATTATAAACACGCCAATGTTTATACATGAGATGGAATGAGAAAGCCTTTTCAATTGTGATGAATTGAGTATGAATAAAATACTCTCAAGACATACTACATAGTGGGCCCGATTCACAGAATGAACTTAAGACTCAATCCTAAACTTACTACTGTTTTGGTATTCACAGATTGCACTTACTACTTTTGGTATTCACAGAATGAACTTACTACTTTTGGCATTCACAGAATGCATTTACTACTTTTGGTATTCACAGAATGAACTTACTACTTTTGGTATTTACAGAATGAACTTACTCATTTTGGTATTCACAGAAGTTAGGACTCCTAACTTTAGGACTCCTAAATGCCTTCTGTGAATACCGAAAGTCTTAAAATTAGGTTTTTTCTCAATTTAGTAGTAGTAAAGTTAGGACTCCTAACTTTAGGACTCCTAAATGCCTTCTGTGAATACCGAAAGTCTCAAAATTAGGATTTTTCTCAATTTAGTAGTAGTAAAGTTAGGAGTCCTAACTTTACTACTACTAAATTGAGAAAAATCCTAATTTTAGGCTTTATATGTCTTTAGTACCCTGTTCCCTGGAACTAGTGGGGTCATCTCTCTTCCCTTTACTGGACCGCAGTGTAGGTCTGAGCCAACGGGCGGGGCGGGCCTACTGCCACGTGGCGTTGCCTCACAGATCACAGAGTTAGTGGCACCTAAAGGGCTGAGTGGGTGTGCAGCCTGCGATGATGCCCTGTGCATTGATATGTTCTCGTCCATTGCAAAATCTAGACCCAGAATCAAGTGTGCGACCTAGTGGGCCGCGGTGCAGGGCTGCATGATGTGGAGGCTGCCAAGGTCGCTGGCCCCGGGCTTGAAGCTTGCAACGGCACATGGTGGGCCCTCTTGGAGAGACGCCGGTGGCAGAAGGTGAGCAGTGAGGCCTGGGTGTGCAGGGGTAGGCAGTCACTGCTGGGCGGTGGGAGTGGCTGGGGTACAGCAGCGTGTGTGCGCAGGGGCGGGCATGCGATGATGGCATGTGCAATTGTATGTACTTTGCCATTCCTAAATCTGAACTCTGTTTCAGATAAGGAACATGGTGGACTGCAGTGTGTACCGGCACGTAGTTGGAGACACACCTGTGGCAGCAGGTGAGCAGTGAGGCCAAGGTCCGCAGTGTCGGCACTCTCTCTCCCTCTCCCTCTCTTCCTTTCTCTGTCTGTCTCTTTCTCTCTCTCTGTCCTTTGATGAGCGCATGGCACACCTTCTCATCTTGAATTTTGTCTTGCAGGCTGTGATTTACGGATTGTCCTGAGATGACCCGCCATGGCTCTTCAGAATAGTTGTTTGTTTTTTAATATTAATAAAATGTTTTGTTTGGTAATTCAAAGCTCACTGAGTGATTCTCCTTTTTCCGAACTCACATGCATGTTGAGTGCTGTACTTGTGCGGCATCAGGCGAATTGTTTTGGTCATGATTTTGTACAGTTGATGTCACATATCTTTGTTGATGGAGGATCCGGGGGGGTTGCGGGCCTGGGGGTGGTGCGGGTGGCTGTTGTGGCCCTCTTGGGTGTCAGAGATGCATGTTCGTTGGCTCCATGGCATCTGTAGTTTGTCTGGCGTTGCTCTGGGCTGGGCTCCCTTTTATGGTGCAGGTTGTCATCCGACTTTACACCAGGTCAGAGCAGATGTTAAATTCCTGCTGCTAACGCGCCTTATCGCCTGTTTTGGAAACTTATCGCCAATCTTGCTGGTTGTTGAGAATGTTGTGTTCGCTGCTTTTTGCACAAGAACGCCTACTCTGCATCTCATTAGCGTTAGTTGCTGGGGTCATCTGTGGCGATATTGTTTGCGGCTGCTATCACAGGTAAACTGGTGATATGGGCTGTTAGCACCAGCTTGTGAATGGGGCGATATATTTATCACAGTTATCACCTTGGCTGCGATGAAGTGCTGATGACTCGGTGATAAGTCCTTGAGAATATGTCGCTCTAAGTTTTATTATTGTTGTTTATGTTTATTGTTGCTACTTAGTGTCGGCTGTATTGTAGTTTAACTAATTTTGTTTTTGATGTAAATAGTTGTTGGGATGGAAAAGTTGATGTATTGTGGTAGATGTGCACCCCTTCCCTGAGTGCCCCAGTGTCAGCGATACCTGGATCCTTGGTACCAATGTGTTATCATGGGTGAAAGTGGATAATGCTTGTGCGTCTTGACCTAGGCCTGTTTCATGGATTCTAATCTTGAAAGACCGGGAGGGGCACACAAAGCGTTACACTGGTAATGGCTCGGGTAGCATGGCAATCCATTATTCTTTTGCTCACCATGCCACCTTAGTGTGGACCCAGCCATTTGGAAATCCGTCCTGACCCTGCCCATCATGGGAACAGTCTAGCCCAAACTGCCAGGCCAGGTCCGCCCGAAGCGGAACACAGGCAACCCAGGACTGGTTTTGCCCCAGGTATGGACTCATCAGCTGGGTATTGCTTGGTTCCAATGATACAGTGAGCATGGGAACAACGTCTGGGCATACCCATGCCACTTAGGGCTATACATGAAATGCACAAAAGCAGAAGGGAGGAATGCTTGCAATTTTCTTACCACTGGCAATCGCTTGGGTAGAGTCCCAACCCATTGTTCTTTGCCCTCCTTGCGACCTCCGTTTGGAACTAGCCATATGGGAATTTGTCTTGATCCTACCACTCAGTTCAGCCTAAACTGCCTAGCAAGGTCATCCCTGAAATGGAGCACAGCCAGCCCAGGATCGATTTTGCTCTGCTTATGGGCTCATCAGCCGGGTACTGCTTGGTTCTAGTGACCCATTAAGCATGGGACCCACATCGGGGCATACCCATGCCACTTAGGGCAATTCTCGAAACACACAAAAATTGATGGGAGGAATATTTACAATTTGTCTAACCATGGGCTATTGCTCAGGGTAGCATCCCAACCCATAGTTCCTTTGCTCACCATGTCACCTCTGTTTGGACCCAGCCATATGCAAATCAGTCTTAACCCTTACCCTCATGGAAACAATCCATTCCCAAATAAAGCCAGGTCGTCCCTGAACGAGAACACAAGCAATCAAGGATAAATTTCACCTAACCTATGGCCTCAGCAGTCATGTACAGCTTGGTTCCAGTGACACAGTGAGCATGGGACCCATGTCTGGACATGTTGGTGAAGAATTAGGACTATTGCACCGATTGGGATGTCTGCCCAAGTGCTGTTATTTACGATCTCCATATGCCAGGTGGGGGCCGTGGTGAAGATTGAGAACCATTGCACGGAATGGGCTGCCTGCTCGAGTGCTACTGTTTGTAAACTCCTTATTCCAGAAGGGGGCTGCATTAAGATTAAGGAGCATCGCCCTAGTGCATGGTTGTGACAAGAAGCAGTCCATCTCCCGTGCAGTGTTGTGACCGGGAGGAGCTGTCAGCCCAAGTGCTGCTGCTCATGACTTCTACATGCCAGTTGAGGGCCACAGTGAAGGTAAGATGCCTCTCCACTGCCCTTACTCCTTGCTGCAGCATGAAACTGCGCCCTGTGCAGTGTTGTGACCCAGAGAGGCCATGCGCAGTTCGTGACCCCCCCCAAACCCACCTCCATATGCCAGGACCTGGGGCCATAGTGAGGAAAGAGGGCCATCGTGTTGAAGTAGCATGCAACTATGAAGTGTAGCCAAGCATAACTCATGGAAGCAGAGCATTGATTCAATCACTTGAACCCAAAAGCACTCAAGACCTTCCGTAGGACTCCGAAAGACTTAGCAAATGCTCGGAGGAGCATATCGAATGCCTGCTGCCTCCCCACAGCATCCAGGCTTCTGCTTACTGACAGGCCGCTGATGTGTGCACAGGCCTGCCAAACTACAGCTCTAGTGAGAACAGGTAAGACTGATTGCTTGACCACCGAGCCTCTTGGGGGAAATTACTATGACTAAAACTGCACAGCGCTGAGACACATAGACTTTTAATAAGTCATCATGGAACTTCTAACACTTGTACTAGCTAGTGCGGCCTAACCTGAATGTTGCCTCACGTGAATGGGGAATAACTTCAGTCCTTAGACTGGAGACTTAGAGTGGGACTTTTGGACTTACCCGGGCAACGCTAACTGGCCTTACAAAGACTGTGTGTACTATTTGTTGTGCACCATATTTCACTTTGCAATTGTATATAAATACCATGAAAGCAAGAATATGGCTGGACATTCATTTATTGGGGTTGCTGAGCTCAATTTTGATTTGTGAGTCTGTGTAAACCTTGCACCCACTCTCCTTGTACCTCCCAAAAGGTCTTGGACTGCTCACTAAGTGCTACCACTGACAGTCAAGTGCTAAAGTGGTAGTACGTGGTCCAGTTACCCAGAGTACACAGTAGGTTGGGCCCATGATATAAGAAATATAATGCCACAACCACCACGGTTGACCCTAGTAGCTCCTTCTTGCCCTGTGGCCCTTTAAACGGCGTTCTGACAATTGAGAAAGCAGTGGGATGCCTACCAATTAGAAGCCCAGAATCCAAGTGCTGCATAGGCTATGTGTAATTTACATCAGTATCACAATAACTGCAGTTTTTTTTACACACAAAGTCGACTCACATAGGGTGGAGGGCTTCCAGAAGCAGGGGGAGGGAAGTCCAAGTTGTTTTCATTAGGTACCAGTTTCAGAGGCAGGTTGAAAAGAAGGAGGATGTAGAAGACTCTGGGGGTAGAACCATGAGAGGACGCCAGGAGGAAAGTGCTATGGAATCAGGCTCTCATGTCCCCTTAGCATAGATCTATCCCAGACACATACAGAGTGTGTCCCCTAATGCACTTTCCAAATTTTCACCAGCACAGTCCATCCATTAGTTTCTAGAATTCCCAAGGTTTGTACATCACCTTGAATTTACTACTGTCAACGATTCCAGGAGTTAATTCTGTGGGTGGATTGACACTAGCAGAGACTCCGAAATTGCAGTTGACTCTCCAGAAAGCTAAAGTGGAGTGGGAATAGAAGGTCAAGGAGTTTGGGAGGGAGAAGCTGAGGCCATCTAACCCAGAAAAAGAGGAGAGGAAAAGGGGGATACAGGAGGAATGGGTCTGCGAAGAGAAATTCAGAGAAAGGGAAAAGGAGACGGCTGGAAAAGAAACAAAAAAGTGGGAGGAAAGGGAAAGAGAGCTGATGAAGGAAAAGATCGCCCCTGAGAAAATGAAGTGTAGGGTGGCAGCCATGACAGTTCCATCTGGGATAGGTAACTCTACCTCTAGTTAAAGCTAGGTTGTGGCCGTGATTCCAGGAGAGCTTGTACATATGTATGAGGAAGAGCAAATTATCTTGTAATGCTATGGAATGATTTGTGAGCTTTGAGGTTACTTGTACAGTTTATGCCACATGCGATTGGAAGGGACAGCCATCATTGGAAGGATGCCTGTGGCAGATGAGGTGGTCTATGACTGAATGAAGGCAGTGCTGAATCAGAGGTTTGGGCTGAAGCCAGCTCAGTACTTTCAAAGGTGGAAGGAATGCAATAGAATGGATGGTGTTTTTTTAGACATATACTCACAAAGTGTTGCATGATTGGAATGGGTGGTGAGAGGAATGGAGGCCAAGGATTTTCAGTCCCTCATCTAGTTGATGGTGGCCGAGCGACTCAAGCAGGAGTGCTCTACCCCACTTATGTAATACCTGTCAAACTGACGGCTAGGCATCCAAAGAAGCTTGCAGTTTTGACTGATAAGTGGTTAGCGAACAGGATGAACAAGTTAGCATGGTTCTAAGCCAAAAGGAGAGGGAAACTCTCCATCGACTGGTTCCAAACTGGATGGTAAGGGCCAGGGTAAAGCTGACAGGACCTCAGCCTAGGCACTATTGGAATGGTAATGGTGTGTCTAGGAAGTAGCATCATGGGAAGAGAGACCAGAAAGTTCCTTCAAGTGCATAGTGGTGACTTGCTGTAGGTGTCACCAAGTGAGAAACTACAAGAGGGAGTGTCATGTGAAAGACCATGTACCATCTGCATCTGCGATAGCGGGCATGCTGCATGTGGGTGAAGTGACCCGAGAGGGCCCAGTTGTGTTCAACTTAGTGAACATGGACATCTGGAGAGGGAACAATATACTCTGTATTACGTGCAATTTTAACTTGAGGGGGTTTGAACAAGAAGTTAGTATACATAGAAGGAAAAGGCCTGCTCTAAGAGATACTGGAGCCTTCCACATTGTGCGTAAGAGGAAGTATCTTCAAGACTGAGGAGCTTCTCCCTTGTACCAAGGATACCGATTTGGTAGGCAGTGAAGACGGCATGGGATACCTGCGGGATAGCAAGACAGCCATGTTCAATGTCGGGGAAAGATAAAGGCAAGGTACTGGATGTCTTTTGAGCAATGATCTGATTGCCCCAGGCTTGGTGCCAGGACCAGAAACCTTTATGGCTCGGGCCACGTCAGCTGTATTGACCAGAGCACAGGCTGCACATCAGTCTCACCATGAGACTGGGAACATTCCCAATGTACAGGGACCAAGACAACGCAGTTTGCAGGAAAGGCTAGACTCCAGGAAGGCAAATGATGGTGAGTCATTGCTTCTGCCCCAGAGGATGAGGAGGAATTTGCAAACAAAACAGGTGATGGACAGAATGTGGATCAATGTCACACATTCACCCCAGTCAAAAGATCTGGGCTCATATCCATCGTTTTTTTGCACTCCACACCACCCTGGGTTAGACAATGGCGATATGCAAATCAGCTCTGACCCTGTGCCCCATGGGAACAGTCCAGTCCGAAGTACAAAAGCCATGTCCTTCCCAGAACGGAATCAAGCATCCGAGGACCGGACCGGTTTCGAGGTAACACCTCTCATTAGCCCGGCTAGCTTGACTCCAGTGGTGTGGAGTACCTGGGACCCACGTCTGAGCATCCCCAGCGCACTTATGGCGGAATTTGCAAACAAAACAGGTGATGGACAGAATGTGGATCAATGTCACACATTCACCCCAGTCAAAAGATCTGGGCTCATATCCATCGTTTTTTTGCACTCCACACCACCCTGGGTTAGACAATGGCGATATGCAAATCAGCTCTGACCCTGTGCCCCATGGGAACAGTCCAGTCCGAACTACAAAAGCCATGTCCTTCCCAGAACGGAATCAAGCATCGGAGGACCGGACCGGTTTCGAGGTAACACCTCTCATCAGCCCGGCTAGCTTGACTCCAGTGGTGTGGAGTGCCTGGGACCCACGTCTGAGCATCCCCAGCGCAGAGGATGAGGAGGGCAGGCCTAAAATGTACATGTGTAAAGAGGCACAGACTTTTCTTTTTGCACTAACTGTATATGAATATTTCCTGTGTAGTCCCATTAAATTCCAATTTTATATGTTTTAGGACACTTCACAAAGGCATGTAAGAGAACTTTAAGGAAGACTTCAGGACTACCACTTTACATACTCCAAAATACCTTTGCGAATAGGGCCATTGTGTCAAGGTATGTAGGGCATTACTGCTTCATCCAAATATGGAGGTCCAGAGTAGGGACTGGCTTGCATGCCAAAGTTCGTAATTTAAAGGGTGCTGTGTTTTGCATATTTAGAACTGGAAGTGAGCTTTAGATTGAGGGCAAGAGTGTACGGTGCATGAGGTGAAAAGTTAAGGATCATACCTAGTAGGTGGAATGAGTAGGGGGGCTGAGAAGAAGGCTGCATCAGTAGTCTACCTCTCTGATACGTTGCGAGTTTATGAGGTTCTTGGAAGAATGGTGTTTTACCTCAATGTGAATTTTACATGTGTGGAGGTTTTGGAGGTAAATAGTGGTTATGGTGGAGTAGGTAAATGAGGTAGAATTAAAATGCATCCTAAATCGTTTTTAGAGCCTGTTTCTAAACTAACCTAGACAGATTTGGTATTTATTTCTAGAACGAGACCAATCATTTTAAGGTCTTCTTCATAGAGTGAAGGATCATTACATAAAGTAGGTGCACATTAAACAGAGTAGTTTATCTCACGAGATCCAGCTCTTGCCGTCTTGAACATTGTAAGCAATCCTAATTGTGGAGGTGTCAGGGGAACTGTAAGCCACGAAATTCCAGATTTACACAGGCTTTGCCCTGGCACAAAGTGATGCAAAGTCTTGCAACAGTGTTTACTTTCCAGTGCAAAAGGTGTTTTTGTGCTGGAGATGTGCCCGTTTCTCAGAGCAAATACACCTTTGTGGTGCTAGGGGGTTTTACTGGGGTGGATCAGCACAAATATCCATACATTTTGATGGAAAGCCCAATCGACTGCACTAGGCAGACCAGGTTTTTCACCAAAACTGCATCAAAACTAACTCTTCCTTGAAGCTGGCATCAACAGGGGGAAATGTGTATCTATCTAAAAAAACATGCTTTTCACGTGTGCTGTAGTGCTCAACACACATCCAGTGCACGGGATTCTTCCGAGTTTGTCTAGGCTTAGGAGTCTCTACTGGAAGGATATGTTTACGCATGCAAATCAAAACTGTCCTGTAACTGACAAACAATGAGAATTAAGATTTTTTTTATTGGTTTTCAGAACATTTGACATATTTATCACTTGACTATAATATTGTGTCTAAATAGAATTTACAAAAATATCATCTCGCTGGGTGTGGATTTTCTTTTATCTACAACGGAGCGATATTTTTGTAAAAGATATTTAGGGGATAATATCTATGTCAGAGGAATTTCTGGTACCACATTGTTATGTCAAAGCCAGTAACTTTAAATCTGACCCAACAAAAGGAGGTTGGCCTGAAAAGTGCTGATGTCTAAAGAGTTGGTTGAGTTGGCCCCTGTGGTCCTCCCCAGTCAGACTGCTGAGTGGTTCTTGTTGCTTCTGACATCAGTGCTGTTAAGCTAGTAAGAGAGGATGTTCCCTCACGTTTGTCCTCGACTGACTAAAGCCTATCTCCTACCCAGGAAAGCAAAGATGAATAAATGTTCTGGAGCCGAAAAGGAATACAAGTGAGTTTTTCCTGCTCTTTTTGGTTTCTCCACTGTTGCTGTCATCTGCAGATTATTTTATAGACATTCTAGGCGACAGGGCCAGAGTCCTTTCAATTCACAAGGTGAAGGTGGCCCTCAGCTCCCATGTTGCACTTCTTTAAAAGACTGCCCATCTTCAATCAGGTTTCTGGAAATTTGATGCTGCTGTGCTCTATCTGCAACATGACACATTGCAGCCTAAGTTCAACCCATGTTAGATGAAATGTTTACGAGCCAATTCAGACCCCATACTTTCCCTGCTCAACAGCATTATAGAAGGGCTTTGCCAAGACTGATTTTAGGTAGACCAGAAATAGCTGTAGACAGGAGCTTTCCCTATTAGGTATCTTCCATTTCCCATTAATCCGGCAATTCCACAGTTCTGGCATTCCTTAGGTTATTCACAAAAATACTCACACATACTGAATTGAATATGCTCTTATATAGCGCATGGCTACCCGGAGGCATCCCAGCGCTGCGAGCGTGCAGTAAGGAGCATATGGAATTTATGGGAAAAGCCATGTCTTCAGTTGTCTGTGGAACGAGATATGGTTGGTTTCCTGAGGGATGGGAAGAGGCAGGGAGTTCCAAAGCCTGGATGCGTTGTAGGAAAAAGACGTTCTCCTGTGCGACACTTCCTGATTCTGGGGACATGGGCCAGATGTAATTCATTAGACCGAAGTCCTGGTTGCTTAGTAGGGTTTGATAAGACTGTTAAGAATAGGAGGACCTTTGCCCTGCAAATTTTTATGTGTGATGCAAAGAGCCTTAAAGTATATTCGCTCCTGCATCGGGAGCCAGTGGAGTGTTTTTAGGACCGGTTTAGCTGAGGAGCGGTTGTTTGTGCCTGTAAGGAGTCTGGCCTCCGAGTTCTGGACCACCTGGAGTTTGTGAATAACTGAGGTGGGGGGCTCCAAAATAAAGGGCGTTTCCATAATCCAAACTCAATAGAATGAGCGTTTGGACCATGATCATTTTTGAGCTCTCAGGTAGGAGGGGCAGTATTTTGCGTGTTGACCGGAGCAGGTCGAAGCAGATGGCAGCTGTTTTCCTGGCTTGGGCTCTAAAAGTGAGCTCGTGGTCAAGCCAAAAGCCCAGGCTCTTTATTTCTTTTTTTGGAATTGGGGGCGGGTCCCATACACGACGGCCACAGAGTATGCGGGTTGAAAATTGCTTGGGTACCCAGTAACATGAGCTCCGTCTTGTCGCCATTCAGTTTTTTTTTTCAGAACAAAATTTTATTGTGTTTGTGAAAGGCTGCAATAAAGGCACAGCACTCCGTGCACCGGAGTTGCTGTGAGCATTAAAGTAATAATCATACATAGGCAATTCAAGCAACAGTTTAAAATAAAGTAACCTTCCTATGTCTCCCCTCCCGTCTCCCTCCCACTCCCCCTACCCGGATCCCCCCCCCCCCCAGCCCCCTGCACAGAGTCTAGTTAGTCTACAAATAACAAGCATATCAAGAACATTCAGTGTGTATGTCTCAATCCCCGGGATCAATGTCCAATTGTCTTTCTTCGGCTTCGGCTTGCACTGGCGGCTCCAGCCATAGTCTTCTATAGTCTGCCCATCTCTTCCATATCTTATAATGCTTTCGAGGGCAGCCCCTGGCTTCAAAGATCGGGCGCTCCAGCCCCATATAGAGATCTAATCCCTTTTTCCACACTCCCACCAGGGGGGCCCTGGGGTCTTTCCAGGCTCAAGCCATATCCCTCTTGGCCACTGTAAGGCCCAGAAGCAGCAAATGTTGTTTGTAGAAGTTTCCCCCCACCTGTTCCAGGACATGGAGAAGACCCAGCTGTGGCGTGCGGGGGAGCTCCCAGCCCAACACCTAAGACAGGCAGTCCCACACTCCCGACCAAAACCTCTGCAGCCCATCGCACGACCACAGCGTATGTACAAAGGTGCCAACCTCTCGACCACAGCTCAAGCAATCAGGAGACGCAATCAGGCCAGCCTTCCACAGCGTTCGCTAGTAAAATAGGCTCTATGCAAATATTTGAACTGAATAAATCGCAGGCGTACCGCAATTGCCGCTCCTCTTGGAGCCTCAAGCGCTTCTCTCCAGTCTTCTTCCTCTAGCGCACCTACATCTCCCTCCCATTTAGTCCGTAATGAGTCTAGGGAAGAGGAGCAATGTGTAACTAGTGTTTGGTAGATGTTAGATATTTTTTTACTTTCCAATTCCCCCATGAACAACTTAGCTTCCAACGGGCTGAACTCGGGCAATGAGTCTAGGCCGGTCAGGGTGGGTGTAATAGCGTGGCAACTGCAAGTATCAAAATAACTGGGTTCGGGGCATGTCGTATTCCTCCCGTAACTCCTGGAAGGATTTGAGGGTCGTGCTCTTCATAGCATGGCCTAAGGCAGATATACTAATCGTATCCCAGCCACAGAACCCCTGTAGGGACATCAGTGCCGGCAATCGTCCATTCTGCCACAATGGAATTTCCCTCGTCAATCTGTTTCACCACCCCATACGGTGCAGTGCCTTGCGCCATATGTGAAACACTACTTGAGTAACCACTGGGAGCCTATTTCTCTTAGTCGCTAAGTAAAGGATAGTATGGAGCGTATCAGGGTCCATCAGATATCTTTCCAAGGCAAAGGCGGGTCGCCCCGGTCCCCATACCACCATTCATTCAGTATTTACAGGTGAGAAGCTTGATAATAGGACAAAATGTCCGATGTTGCTAGGCCCCCACAATATGTGGAGAGGAAACAAGTTTGGAGTGCTACTCCCAACGCTCCCCCAGCCCAGAGAAACTGGCTTAACGCTGAATCCACCTGTTTAAACCACTGCGGTGGAATGGGATATGGGTGATTCTGCAGTTGATATAAAAGAGGCGGGAGGGCTACCATCTTAAATATAGCCGAGCGGCTGTACATGTTCAGGGGCATGCGGGACCATGTTGCTATGTCCGATCGGACTCGGTCCCATACAGACACAACATTGTGCGTCCAGGAGACCCCACGTAAATCAGTCAAAAATACACCCAGGTATTTAAGGCCTCCAGTCGCTTCCTGCAGCGCTGTCGCCCAGGACCCCAGGCCTCCGCGCTCTCCCAGCACACACAACACAGATTTTCGTAGGTTCAGATGCAGGCCCGACACCTCCCCGAATATTCGCATGATATCAAGAACCCGCGGCCCAGATCTATTCAGGTCTGCGAGGAAAAAGAGGACCTCATCCGCATAGAGTGCAATCCTATCAGTAGGTCCCGTCCCCCACTCAATGCCCTGCATCTGCGCATCCACCCGTAGGGGACATCCCTGTATGGTGCCCCGACCTATAGAGAAGGGATCAGACACTGCTCCAGCCACTCTCACCGATGCCGTCAGATCCGTGTAGAGCAGCTGCAGATACGATAGGAAGTGGGGCACGAGGTTCAGGCAGGACAGGAGTGCACGGAGGTAGACCCAACTCAATGAGTTAAAGGCCCTATCTATGTCAGCCAATAGTAGCGCCGCTGGAATCCCCACCGCCCGGGCCGCCTCCACTGCCACCTGTGCACGCCTAATATTGTGTCTTGTTGATCTATGAGGCATACATCTGGCCTGATCTGGGTGGACAAGGTCTGTAATGTACGGGAGAAGGCGATTAGCCAACGCCTTCGCGAGTATTTTCGCTTCGATATTCAACAGCGATATTGGTCTATAAGACTCATGCTGTTAGGGGGCCTCCCTGGCTTACAGAAGACCACGATTTCGGCGTGCCGCCAGTCCATCGGAGGTCGGCCACACTCTCTGGCCGCCTCCAGAGCCCTTTCATAGTGCGCCCCTAGTTGGAGGTGAAATTTCTTAAAAAATTCACTCGGGAACCCGTTGGGTCCGGGGGCTTTACCAACATTAAGTTCTCCGAGGGCTGTACCCAGCTCCTCGGCCGACAGAGGGAGCTCAAGACGAGCACGCCCCTCATCCGATGTTGCACGTGGCGGGAGGTCAGCAAGGAATTTGTCAATGTCTTCTGCCGGAAGGGTCTCCCGAGGAGCATATTGGGCCGCATTGTACTGTGCAAAGCTGGCTGCTAGTTCCGCCAGGGCCGTCATGGGCGCCCGCCTCGTCCCGAAGACCTGGTATGGACTGTGCATGGAGAGTACTCTGCCAAAGCCTATATAGCATAGTGCTGGATTTGTCGCCCCACTGGTATATTCTACGCTGTGTCGCCAGCCACAGCTGTCTAGCCTCCTCCAGTAGCAGGGAGGCATATGACTGCTGCGTCGGCAGCACCTGTCCGATGTCTTCCTCATCCCTTCCTGTGCGGCATCTTTCTTTTAAGTCCCGGACCCGATTTGCCTCTTTCTCTATATTTTCCCTCCATGTCCTACGGGCTGCAGCACACCAGGCAATGTCTACCCCGCGGAGCGTGGGCTTCAGAGCTTCCCAGAGAGTCATTTCATCCGTATCAGACCTGTCATTGTCGCTCCAGTAGTGAGCAATCGCCTCCCTCATGTGAGTCTGATAGCTATCCTGTTGTAGATGCCACGTGGAGAGGCGCCACCTGAATGGCTGCCGCCTTCTATCGAGAAGTAAGTCTAATGTCGTCGGGAGTGATCCGACAGGCCGCCTGGCAATGTGGAAGTGGAGTCCACCCTCCCCACCCAGGTGTGGGGAACAAACAGATAATCTATCCTGGAGAAGGACTTATAAACTGCCGAAACATAAGTGTATTCACGGCTCTGGGCATGCTGGTATCGCCATGCATCAACCCATCCCATCCCTCTCACCATGTCACTCAATTTAGTGTGTGTGTCCGCTGGCAGATCTCCCCTCAGCCTGTGGCGATCCATCCGTCCATTCATTACATCATTCCAGTCACCGCCCACTACTGCCATAACATCTGGTATGTCAGCCCATACACCGAATAATTTCTCTATAAGGGCTCCTTGCAGAGGAGGTGGGGCATACACACTCCCAAAGACTACCTGCTCTGCACCTATCTTGCCCTGGACAAAGACATACCTACCTTGCGCATCAACCCATTGAGTCTCGTGAACATATGACAGCCTGTGGTGTACCAAAACAGCTACTCCCCGGGATCCCCTCACAAAACCAGCATGAAATACCTGCTGATATCCGCACCGCTGTAAGGTAAGGGCCTTGGTGCCCAGGAGGTGAGTCTCCTGCAAAAGTAGGACATCTGCCTTTTCTTTCTTCCCTAGTCGCAGGACTGCACCCCTCTTTATTTTATCCAGCAGCCCCAGCACATTCCAACTCACAACACGCATCCATGCCCTCTGAAGGCCTGCCTCATGCGTATCAACTGCCATCTATGGGCAGAAAGAGCAATGGTCCGGACGTCAGAGACCACATACACATCATGCTTCAATAGAACCTGAATGAACACTGTGCAGTTGAAAGCTACCCCCTTCCCATCTCCCCCTCAACTTACTCCCGGCTGCCCCACCCCACCCAACTAGCTCGCCCACTCTCCCCTCATCCCAAACTGTCCCCACAACAAACCCTCCACCCCCCTCCATACCTCAGCAACATTGAAGTACCTGTCGCGGAATAGATCATCCCCGCCCCCCAATGGGAGGTCAGAAACCCACTATCCCAATGGATCCCCATAAACTAACCTCTTAGTCCCAACTCACTCCCCACTTAACAAACTCCGCTAAACTGAGGGGTTGTGCCCGCCCTCTCTTTACTATCCCCCAACCCACGTCCCTTAGTCATACAGTTACTTATTTGGCAAATGACTCAGGTAGTGCATCCCAAGAGTTTTTATCGCCCACGAAGTGAGCCCGACTCTCCAGCCACTCCTCAGGGCCCATGCCCGGATTCCGTCGAGTGACAAAAGGCCTCATGCCTCCGGATTCTGAGTGTCCACAGTTTTGGTTGCCTCCGCCGCCCCATCGTTGGGAGGAGGGTTTTTCTTAGAACGCGACCTCCAGTTGCTCCTGCTCCACGATCGCCGGGGGGTCCTTGGCGGCCCCTCTGTGGAGGATGAGTCTGAGTCACGGCCCGAAGGAGTATGTACTCTCATCCGGACCGTCTCGTCCGTCCAGGTGAAGACTTCTTCCGGAGTACTGAAGAATTGGGTCCGGGACTGGAAGACCACACGCAGGTGGGCCGGGTAGAGCAAGGCATATTGGATACTGAGGCCTCTCAACCGCACCTTAGCCGCTGTAAATGACTGTCTTTGTTGCTGCACCATTCTAGTGTAGTCCGGGAATATTAGGATTTTGTGGTTCTCAAATAGCAGGGGCTCCTTTGTTCATGCTTGTCACAGGATGGTGTCGCGATCATGATAATTGAGTAGCTTGGCTATCACCGGTCGAGGGCGGGCCCCCACCGGTGGCTTCTGGACCAGTTTTCGGTGCGCTCGCTCGACAATAAAACAGCGCGAAAGGGACTCCGGGGGGAGACACCCCTCTAACCACTGGGTCAGGAAGGCCTCCATGTCGCCCCTCTCACAGCCCTCCGGAAATCCCACGAAGCGTAGGTTGTTTCGCCGAGCCCGCCCTTCCGCATCTTTGGCTCGAAGTGCTAGGCCCTTTTGAATTCCTTCCATGGCGGCTACTTTCTTCTTTAGAGTCGCCACATCGTCCTCCACACCCGTGATCCTGGTCTCAGTCTCAGTAATGCGGGCCACGGCATTTCGCAGGTCTTGGCGCAGCAAAGTAACATCCGCCCCAACTGCCCCAATTTTGGCATCCAGCATGTCTCTAGATTGCGTTATCGCCGCCATGAGGGCTGCATTGTCAGGACCCGGCACCTGATGGCCCCCGAGGCCCCCGCTCCTCCAGTCGGCCCCGTAAACGTATCAATCGTTCCTTGTTTCGAGGCACCGCCACTGTTGCCACCCCTCATCATGATGACCTCAAATCAGGAGCCACTCCGGTGGCCCGAACACTTCTCCGCCGAGGATCCCCTCTTGCGAGCCCGAGGGACTCTCATACGTGGTCAACCACAGGGGGCAGCCGGCCTCCTCCTTCGCTCACCCCCGCACCACCGTCAGCCCGCCTCCGCTCAGGGTCCAGTTTTAAAACTCCCAGGCCCCCGCACTCGGAGGCCTCCCCTGCGGTCCGATCTAACCGCCGAGTAGGGGGTATGTAGCAGCGCGCTGTATGCGGAGCGGGATTATCTTCGGACCTCAGGCGGGTCCGCCACGAGTCACCAGCCGCTACTATAGGGAGCGCCGCTACTGTCTGCAAGGATCCGTCGGAGGGTGGGGGAAAGGAGAAATGCCCCTCAGCGCCTGCAGCTCATTAGGTCCCCCGCGGGCCGAATCGACCGCCGAGCGGGATCAGCACAGACCCCCTCACGCTCCTCCTGTCTGCAGCTTACCCAGCCACTGATGGTTCGACGTTGCAGCGGTGTTGCAGGGTCGCTATCTCCTCTGTGCCGCTCAGTGAAAGCGCTCTGGGCCACCGCTCCGCGGAAGCGCGAACCCAAGGGGATCACAGAGTAGCAAAACTCTGTGAACTTCGCCAGCCGAAAAGAGTTTTCCACCCCCCCACACCCGTTTCTGTTGGGTTTAGGACTCTGAGCACTTTACCACTGATAACCAGTGCTAAAGTGCATGTGCTCACTCCTAAAAGCATGATAACATTGGTTTATACCCCCAAAAGGTATATTTAATTTACTTATAAGTCCCTAGTAAAGTGGTACTACATGTACCTAGGGCCTGTAAATTAAATGCTACTATTGGGCCTGCAGCACTTATTATACAACCCACTCAAGCAGACCTTGAAACATGTCTCAGGCCTGCCATTGCAGCCTATGTGTGCAGTTTTAAACTGCCATTTCGACCAGGCAAAATAAACCTTTTGCCAGGCCCAACCCTTCCGTTTTAAAACATATGTCAACTCTAGGGAAGACCATTTATGGCCTAGAGTGCATGGTGTCATGTATTTAAAACATTGGACATGTACATTTAAGCTTTACATGCCCAAGTAGTAAAAAAGTCTTACCTTTGTTCTTCACTAGTGCAAGGCCTATCTCTCCCATTGGATAACATTGGAGTTACCATATTGTTATGTTGTTATGTTATTTTTATTTGTATCGCGCACAGCTGCCCCAGCAAAGGGGCGTCCTGGCGCATTTAATAAACTTTACATTTAAATTTAATAAACTTTAATTTCCAAATTTTCCAATTTTCCATTTCCAATTTAATTAAACCAAACTTTAATTTCCAAATAGGAACAGGTAACCAGTTCATGTTTAATGTATTTGAAATTGTAATGAAAAATCCTCTCTTATGGTAAAGTCAGATTTGAAGTTACAATTTTGAAAATGTCACTTTTAGAAAGTTTGTATTTTCCTGACTTAGCCATTTCGTGGCTGTAGTCAGCCTCTGGGTCACATGACAAGGTGTAGCTGACAGTTGGGCTTTGTGTATTTCTCTTAGACAGCCACACATAATAGAGAGCTTAGGTGAACCTGTATGAACCTTCACTGGCAGGATGGGGGGAACAGTGCTGGGCAAATCTCTACTTATACTTGAATAGGCTGTGTCCTGCTCCACACAAAGAGCTGTGTACCCCCTTTAGTTACTCTGACGCCAGGGAAGGCAGCAAGCATGTGCACTTCAAAATATAACCTGTAGAAACTCTTCCCACTTCAAAGGCAGGCCCAGGTATAAATACCAGACCTTAGATAACATCTCTTCAGTTTACGTCTGTTGGCATTTTCCTGCTCTAGCCATTTAGTCTCTGGGTCATGTGACTGGGTGTAGTTGGCAGTTGGTCTTTCTGTAATCCTCCTAGACAGCCAAACACAATATGGGGCTTAGGTGTGCCTGGATGGTGCAACACTGGCACATTGGGAGGGTGGGATTTGGCATAGACCCACTTACACCTGATTGGGCTTTGTCCTGACTTCACACAAAGGATTTCCCTTAGGTAGTCTGGAGCAAGGGCCAGGGAGGCAGGAAACCTCTGCACTTCAAAGGAAAACCCCTAGAAGCTTCTCTCACTTCAAAGGAGGCACCAGGTATACATATTTGACCTCACACACAAACTATTCAGTACACTTCTGGACATGTGGAAGACTCTGCCAGGAAAAGGGACTGCTGTGATGCTGTAAGGAGTGCTATTCTACTGGGCTGCTGCTCTGAAGGACTGCTGCCCTGCTGTCTGCTGCCCTCTTACCTCGGTGAGAAGGACTGGTCCTGCATCTGCTGAATCCATGACCCCAGAGTGACTCCAAGAGATAGTTGGCCAGCCTCCTGACTAGGGCCTCAGGGAGAAAAGGCTCCAACAGCCTTGAACCAACACCAGTACTCTGTCATCTGTGAGTCTTACCCTGCCAAGGGGTGGCACCCCTATCCTGGACCCTTGGAAGTGGGCCAGCCAGCCCATCTGTTGGTCCAGCAGAACAAACTCATCTCTTCTGCTGCGTGGCACTAACCCGAGCAGAACAAATGCATCACCTCTGCTGTGAGGATTCCCTCATTGCAAATACCCTGCATCAACTTTGCAGTTCGCATCAAAACCGCCATTGCACGTAGGTTGACTGAAGCAGGCCCTTGCATTGCAAATCTCTCGTTGAATGCAGTCTCAATAACAATGCAGGTTCTCACATCACAGTCTCGCCGCTCTTCGGAACCGATGCATCGCCTCGGCGGCTTGAAGTATCCATGACGCCAGACTTCGTATCACAAGCCCTCATCGATGGATTCCTTGACAATGATGCAGGAACTCGCATTGCAGCTTTGCAGTCCTCAGAACAGATGCATCACCTAAGCTAAGCAACGCATGCTCAATGCAGGACCTCGCAATGCTCTCCAGTCAGAATTGAAGGTACTCTTGCTCAGTGGGTCTATCTGGGTCTCTGTAGTGGGCCTGTGCACCATCTTGGTCGGCTTGAACTTGTGACTTTGTCCTGAGCCCATGCAACCAGATATGCAGAGTTGTCACTTTGTGCTTTTTGGTGCTATTTTCATTGAAATTTAAAAAGTACATATCTCTGATTTTACTGATTGGATTTTACTCATTTTGGTCCTGTTTTATTAATTAAATTGACTCTATTTGCTTATATTTGGTGTGGAATCCTTTTTGCGGTGTGTTTTCATTGTATTACTGTTTTAAGTGTTGCACAAACACTTTACATATTGCTTCTGAGTTAAGCCTGACTGCACTGTGCCATGTTACCCAAGGGTTGATTGTAGGTTAATTAGGGTTTGCTTGTGACTTCGACCTGACAAGGATTGAGGTTCCTACTTGAGTATGGTTTGAACCCCTCAACCAGTAACCCAATTTCTTACCGTGCAGCTCAGTAAAACCAAGACTGAACATGAGCTCTCTATCCATTAAATTGTACAGCCCATGGTAATCCTTCACTTCACTACCCTTTACCCAATCACCCAGTGCCTTGGACAAGGAATCTGCACAATTAATCCTGGACTGGGATTAGGTACCCAGGCACCCTCTGCCTGTACTTTTCTGGTCTGAGGTCATACTTTCTGACAATGTTTATTTATTTATTAATTAAAGCAATTAGTAAAGCGCGCGGCTACTTGGTGGAGTGTCCCAGCGCTGGCGAAGGGAGAACAGGCAGCTGGAAACAGGGCTAGTCGTTAAAATGATGGGTTTTGAGTTTCTTCTTAAAACAGTTCAAGACTGTCTATCAGCCTCAGGGACTATGGAAGACTATTCCACGCAAGGGGACCCAAAGAAGCAAAGGATCTCCCACCCATCCGGAGACAGTTAATTCGAGGACCCTTAGCCATATGAGTTGAAGAAGAGCGAAGAGTGCGGGCCGGGACGTAAGGACTAATTCTCCACTTCAGATAGGCAGGACCCGTCCCATTCAAGGATTTATGCATCAGCACCATGGTTTTAAATGTCACCCTCTGTTTCATGGGAAGCCAATGGAGGGCCTTTAAGTGCGGAGTCAGGTGAAATCTTGAGGGGAGAGAAAGCAGAAGTCTAGCTGCAGCATTCAGCACTATCCAGAGTCTGTTAAAAAGGAAGTTTAGAAGGCCCAGGGACAGCGCATTACTGTAGTCCTGTCTAGATGTAATTAGAGCCTGAACCACCTTTCTGCTTGGTGTCTCGGAGAGAAGTGGAAGGAATTTTTTCAGCGTGCTGAAACATGTCCCCGTCAAGGCTTGGATCTGCGGGAGGAAAGATAAAGAGCTGTCAATTTGTATTCCTAAGTTCTTGACACCATTTTTGGGAGATCCTTGATGTGGGCAATTGCTAGGCCAACGGTCTACCATAGAATTGTGAGGGACATCTTCAAAGGTCACAATTTCTGTTCTCTCAGGGTTGCATCTAAGGTGGTGCAACTCCAGCCACTGGAAGACACCAGTGAGACAATTGGCTATCGCTTTCTCATCTAAGTCCCTGTCTTTATCACATGAAAACAGCAACTGAGTGTCCTTCTTGAAGGAGGGTGGCATCATCCTGTCCCCCTATCCTAGGGCCAACAAGGCATCTGTCTCCTCATTTGGTATGTGCATCCAGAGACTGGCCCCAATCCTCCTCAGGAACCCTATGCATCTCCAGAGCAACCTCATAGGCTTCAACCCACTTGTTGGCCATCTCCCACACCAAAGTTAGGCACCAGATCCTTTGAGATGTGGCCCTCTTGTCTCAAGAGGGCACTGCGGGTATGCCGACAACATTATTGTTAAACTCTGTTTGCTTAGCTATGAGATCCATCTCTATTATATTTAGCTCATGGGCCTTCCTTCTCTGTTCCGTGGCCAGTTTCCTTTTCTCTAGGGCTATCTCCTTCTTCATTTTGAGCTTTGTCATCTGCAACTGGCATTCCCTCTCTGCCTTCTGGTACACTAGCTCCTCTGTGGACAGTCCTTGCAAAGACGTACTGCTCCCCTCTGTTGGAAGAAGTTCCAAGGCAGCGGCTCAATCATCCCCCTTCCCTTACTGCTGCATTTCAGAACCTGCACCTAGATCCCCATCCTGATCCCCACATCATCCTCTTGTGCATCTGCTGTTACCAGTGTTCTTCCACACAGGCCCTCAGCAACTCTTGGAACTCCAGCTTTGTGGTGTTGCTCTTGGCTAAACGTCTCCACTCCATGCAGAACTACTCGAGCTGTTCCACAGCGTAGGGATCCATGCTGGCAAGCTCAAACTCCATCCTTGCTGGTGTGCCTCTAGACACAAAAGTGGAGTAAGGTGAGAGTGGTTTTTGGAAAGGCAAAAGAGCCAATCAAGGAGCACTGACATCAGTCTTATCTTTCAGCACCAGTCAGCACAGATGTGGAAAACGACTACCTCCAGTTACTTTTTGACTGACCTTCTTTTGACCTTTTGTTGAAGTTTTTTCTAGACGTTATCTTGTGGTGTGCAGGATGTCCACCAGAAAGGCAGGTTTTAAACCATGTGGGGTCTGTTGCTGACAGATGTCGGTGACAGACCAGCATTTGGTTTGTCTTTGGTATCTTGAGCGAGGCCATGATGCTAAGACATGGAAGGATTGCCACGCCATGCACCCTTTGGCACTGAGAGAGCACTCCTTCAAGCTCCTCACCACCGGACGTTGATCAACTTCATGACTCTTCAGATCTCAATCGCAAGGTAGGTCCTGAGATCATTTGTGAAAGGGAAGTCTCACAAGAAAAAACAAAGTCAAAGAGGTATTCAACTTCACCACACAAGTCTTTGCACGAGTCACAGTGTTGTGGGCACTCGAGGCCTAGCTCTGTGGTGGAGCCAATGCCTGGGCCATCTCGGCAGCTTCCTGAATTTCCAAGAGCCGAAGTGACCTTTGCCCAGACCCCATGTATCCATTGATAGATCGAGAGTAGAACTGGTTGAGCGATATCAACCTTCCCCGGTGCCTGCTCCAGTGCCGACAGCTCTGGCGCCACCAACGCCCAGCAGTGGCGCCGCCCCAATCATCATCGCTTAAACTCCAATACAGACTCAGACAGACATCGTCCAACACCGGCACTGACTAGGAGCAGACTCCCCATATCGGAGTCAGTGCCTTATTCATATGACAGACCTGGTTTGGGTGATGATTGGGAAGGGTCTGCAGATCCTTATGAATATCAGACATTAGAAAATTCTTAAGACAACTGTTATGATAATCTGATGGATGGCAGTGGAATGGCCACCTCCCCTAACACTGGTGTAGGCTTTCCCCCTACTGTGGCTACTTGGGAGGGTACCTTATTTGCGAGGGCAGCTGAAATCATGAATCTTATTCTACCCTCTGTGGCAGTCTAGACAAATGTCTTGATAGACGTGCTTCAGCAGGGCGTTGCCCCCACTGAACCATTACTCCCATTCAATTAAGCCTTTGCCAAATTCCATCTCTGGGCCTGTTCCAAACCTGGCACAGGAACTCCTCCGCATAGGACAATAGCCCTCCACCATCACCCCGCTCTAGGTGATACTAGTTTCCTCACCCAGCACCCCACCCCAGTAAGCTTGGTGGTCTAGGCTGCCACTTCCAAAATCTACGAGGCGCATTCCCTACCACTTCACCAGGTAGGGAATCCAAATGACTGGATGCCTTTGGGAAGAGGACGTTCTCTTCTACCAGCGCAGCACTGCGGTCGTTAAACCCTGCATTCCTCTAAGGCAGATACTCCCATGCGATCTGAGACTCGGTTGCGCAACTGCTGCCCATGGTCTCGGGGGAAGCCGAAGCCATCCTCTCTGAAGCAATTGCTGATGGGAAGGGTGTAGACAATTTCATCATATGATGTGGGCTGGACACAACAGACTCACTGGGCAGAGGGATTTCATTGTCAGTGGCCCTTAGACCCCCATGCCTGGTTGAGGTCCACCGGATTTTTGGGGATGTACAGGCTTTGCTCATGGGCATGCTCTTCTAATGCCCTTGTTTGTTCAGAGTGAAGGCAGATTCAGCATAGGCGCACTCTAAGGGCAGCAGGGCTATGGCTTTATGCTTGGGCCTTTCCATGTCCCCTCGCCAGCCCCAGTCAATCTTCGGTCTCATTTGTGGCCACAGAACAGGCTTCCACCTGCGTCTCTACAACCCACCCAGACACCACAGCCAGCAAATCTCACAATCCATTAATGGCTGAGGACGCGGTACCAATAGACCACATAGAACAGGTAGCCCGAAGTCGGACAAGTCCATCACCCCCCTGGCAGATGCAGCTTCCAAACTCCTTTAGTTTTCCCTCTGACCATCATGAACATCCATTTAAGGGTCAGGATACTTTATCATCTGCACCACTGGATGTCAGGTACATTTGACCGATCAGTTTTGAACCTTGTCCAAAGGGGTTACTCTCTCCCCTTTGTGACCAACCCCAACCCATGCCCCCTTCTTATGACAAGGTGATGGAGGACACCCTCTCCTTGCTCCATCAGGAAGTGTTAGCTCTCTTGCACAAGGGAGCTATAAAGAGGGTGCTGGCATCAGAGGTAGGTTGATGTTGCTCTTCCCACTACTTTCTGGTGCTCAAGAAGGATGGAGGCCTTTATCCTATTCTAGACCTGTGACTTCTCAATATTTTCCTGATAAAGGAGAAATCCAAGATGCTCATGCTCGTGCAAGTCCTGTCTGCTCTAGCCCCAGGAGATTGGATGGTATTTCTGGACTTGCAGGACGCATATTTTCTCATCCTCGTCATGTTTGCCCACAGGTGTTGCCTGCGGTTCATGGTTGGCCAAGAGCACTTTCAGTTTGTTATACTCCCATTTGGCCCTACCATCGCCCCTCTGGTGTTCACAAAAGTGATGCTGGTAGTCGTAGCTCACCTCTAGAGGTTAGGGGTTTCCAGTCTTCCCCTACCTCTAAAATTGGCTGTTGAACGTGGGCTTGCCCCAGGCAGTCATCTACGGTCAACCTTCTGCAGTCACTGGAGTTCACTACCAACATGTTGTCACACCTGTTTCCCTCTTAGATGCTCCCTTTTATCAGAGCTGTTCTAGGCACGGTGCAGTTTCGGGCTTATCCTCCCGAGCGATTAGTCTAGGATATTCAGGCTATGATACCGATGTTTCAGCCTCTATCCTGGATTTCGGTGAGACTGACTCTGAGGCTGCTTGGCCTTCTTCATTCTGCAAATGACACAATGTTCAGGTCCTTGTCCTCAGGATTGGGGTGATGCTGATAAGGGTGCACCTCTCAACAGCTTCAAGTCTGACTTGCTCTTTTAGCACAGACGTTTGAAGTGATTAAACAGGGGAAGGAAAAGTTGGGGTCTGCACCAACAAAGAGACATAATATAATATTCAGTATTTAAACATTCCCTTCAAATACCAGGTCTATAACAAGCATACACCAAATGTACCTGTAAAATAAAATACTTTTCAACTTTATGAGCCAGAGTTGTAAAGCAATTTGTATAGGAGGCTAGATACACTGTGAAGAGAGAAAAGAATCATTACTATCAACCAAGCTGATTACTGTGAACATTCTGTCTTCGCTGTCTCTACTTCCTACCTACAATACTGGAACAGGAATTCTCCCTTGTTCAATCACCGCCACAGAACCAAGAATAATCGGCAGCTCCGGAAGGTATTATGAACCCTTCAGGATGACGCATGAACATCCCTGCATCACTTCCAGTTCACTGGGTTGCTGGGAATTTTAGTTCATTCCCTTTGAACTTTGCACGTTTACAGTACACAAATGTTAATGTTCAGGAACAGACCTTGCTCTGATGGAATTTAACACACAAGCCCATTGATGTATTTAGGCTCTGCAGTGGGACCTGAAGTTACAGTGGACACAGTATCAGGGGAATCTCTCTGACATGGTCCGGATCTCGGAGGGAACTGCAAAAGACCTGCAGTGGTGGCTAATGAACAGCGATTGGGTCAGTGTCAAACCTCATTCTCTTCTCTGATGCGTCACTCCTTGTCTGGGGTGCTATCTGGGAGAGGTGGAAATCACAGGATCTGGTTGCCGGGGGAATCTTGGCTCCATCAATCTGATAGAGCTTTGGACGATCCCATTAGCATTGAAATCTTTTCTTCCTTCAGTCAGCGGAAAGCAGGTACAGTTGTTCACAGACGACACCACTGCTACGTGGTGTTGCAACAAATAGGGCGAGGTGGAGTCATGGACCCTCTGTCAAGAGGTTTTCCACCTCGGAACTTGGCCGGAACACCAGGGCAAATGCTAGTGGTTCAGCACCTGGTGGGATCTCTGAACGCTAGAGGGGAAAACTCAACTGTCTAGGCCTTGCGGATCACGAATGGCATCTCCATCCAGAGGCGGCACAAGGTCTCTTCAAGAGTGAAGAAATCCTTGATTAGATTTGTTCGCCTCTGCTGAGAACATGCAATGTGATCAGTTTTGCGTGCTGGAATTTCCAAGACTGTTCTTGCTCAGAGAAACTTTTCTTCTTGAATGGAGCTCCTGCCTCCTGTATGTCTCTCTGCCTAATCCATTCCTGTTCAGAATTCTCCGGAAAATCAGGAACGACCAGGCCTAAGTCATTCTTGTGGATCCAGGTTAGGCACTGACAGTCTTGTATTCCAAGCTGCTGAGATTGAGCACTGGTTCCCTGATCTGGCTGCTTTTTCAGGAAGATCTTCTGTTGCAGCAACAGGGCAGGGTTCTGCACCCGAACCTGAAAATGCTTCACCTTTATGGTTGGAGATTGAGCAGTGACAGTGGACAGCTTTTGGCCTTTTGCCAAAAGTCTGTCATTTTATACTCGCAGCCAGGCATCCCTCCACCAAGACACTATGCGTGTAACATTGGAGCAAGGTTGTGACATGGTGTATTGATGAACATGTTGACACTCTATCTGTACCCTTTTCCCCCCAGGTTTTGTCATTCATTCTTACCTTACCCCAGCAGGGCTCTGCTTTGGGCACGTTGAAAGGTTATCTTTCTGCCATTTTCTGCAGTTGCCAGATCAGTCATCCATTTTCAAATCCCCTATTGTACATAGGTTCCTGAAAGGTCTCCAGCATATGTTCCCATCAACACCTTTCATTATACACAGTAGAAACTCAACCTAGTTCCCACATTTCTGATGTGTGTCTCATTTGAGGCACTACATAACGGTGCACTCATGCTTATTACCATCCAAGCAGCATTCCTATTGGCAATAACACCTGCCCAGAGGGTCAGTGTGTTACAGGCACTGTCTGCACATCCTCCATACTTTAACATATACTCAGACAAGCTAGTGCTCCAGACTTGAGCATCCTTTTTACCGATGGTGGTAACTCCCTTTCACGTAGGCCAATCCATTACTCTGCCTGCCTTCTACGCATCACTTCACTCCTCTAAAGATGTGGAGAGACTCCATCACTTGGACCCAAAAAGAGCATTGTCATTTTACCTTGACCACACAAAAGAGTTCTGGGTGAACAATCAACTCTTTGTGGGGTACATCTGAGCAAAGAAAGGGAAGGTGGTGCAGAAATGGACTATCTCATGATGGATAGTGCTCTGCATCAAGATCTGCTATGCATTGGCCAAAAATCAATCTCCTGAAGGCATGAAACATCATTGTACCAGAGCCAAGGCTGCAAACTCTGCGTTAGCTCACAGAGTTCCTGTCCTGGATATCTTTCAGGCAACAACATGAGCTTCCCTGCTCATGTATATAGAGCCTTACTGCCTAGGCCATGGGTGGTCACTTTGCCTGCACTCCTACAGGACTTCTTAATCTAATCCATATTGCAGTACCACCTCCAGGGAGGCATTGCTTGGGTATCTATTCTAAGGTTCGGAATCTGTGGCTAGAAGTCTCTATCAGACGAACAAGTTACATACCTTCAGAAACACCTTATCTGGACGAGGCTCTATCTAGTCTCAAATTCCTTACTGGCCAACCCATCTTGCCTGCTCTGCAAACGCATTTCAGAGTAAAGAGTTCTCCCTTTTTTTTAAGGGGCATAATTTAGCGTACCAGTGCTCAGTGTTCCTCATGGCTCTGTGCTTCTGTTGTGGAAAGTCGTGAAAAGAAACAGACGTGAGCGTGCTGGATTGGTACCTATATGGACACCGCACATATCAGTTCTGGCACTGAAATCGCAGACAACGCCATGCTGAGACGAACTATGCCACCTCCCAACGTGCAGGGGATAAAGCTCACCAAATGTTTCCAGATCCAGTCTGATGCCTGGGGAATAGTCTAACGTAAGGAATCTGCAATTAGATAGAGTCTCTACCTAATACCTACCCAAGACCTCTGCGACAAGCTTGAAACCTACTTCCACCTCAAGATCAAAAACCTCTACGACAACTTTGTCGACCATTCACCAGACGCCACCAGCCAGCCCACCATCTCCACCTGGATGCCAATCATGGCTGAAGACACCACCCCAACCATGAAAGGCATCCACTCAGGAGCCCCCACAGACCCCTGCCCTCCACACATCTACCACAGAGCCGCCATCGCACCCGAACTACAACGCACCATCAACATTACCTTAGAAACAGAAACCTTCCCAGATGACTGGAAACGCACAAAAGTCAGGCCTCTGCTCAAGAAGCCCACAGCTGACCTCACCAACCTCAAGAACTACCGTCCCATCTCACTCCTCCCCTTCGCACCAAAGTTGCAGAGAAAATAGCCAACAGGGAACTGACACGACTCATCGAAAACAACACCATCCTCGACCCATCCCAATCCGGATCCGAAGCAACCACAGGACCGAGACCGCCCTACTTGCTGCCACAGACGACATCCGCCACCCTCCTGGACCAAGGCCACTCCGCAGCTCTCATCCTACTCGACCTATCAGCAGCCTTCAACACCACCTCCCATGGCACACTAGTCCCCAGACTACATGACACCGGCATACAAGTACCAACCCTAGACAGTATCCGATCATTCCTCACCAGAAAAAGCCAAAGAATCATACTGCCACACTTCCTCTCTGATCCCACAGATATCACCTACAGAGACCCACAGGGGTCATCACTGAGCCTGACCCTCTTCAACGTCTACATGGCCCCCCTCGCTGCCATCGCCAGACAACACGGCCTCAACATTTTATCATACGCTGACGACACACAACTCATCCTCTCCCTCAACAAAGACCCCACCCCCGCCAGACTCAACTTCCTGAAAGGGATGCAGGACCTTGCATTCTGGATGACCAACAGCTGCCTAAAACTCAATGCAGAGAAAACAGAAGTCCTCTGAAGCTCATGACCCCTGCGGACCATGCCAAAAACCTCGGCATCGTTCTCGACTCATCCCTCACCATGAACTGACAGGTCAATGTCGTCACCTCCAGCTGCTTCAACACTCTCTACACCCTCCGCAAGACTTTCAAGTGGATCCTCCCTGAGTCAAGGAAGACAGTCACCCACGCACTCATCGCCAGCAGACTGGACTATGGAAATGCGCTCTATGCTGGCATAAACAAGTCCCTTCACCACAAACTCCAGACGATACAGAACACTGCCACCAGACAAGTCTTCGGCATCCCCAGGCACGAACACATCAGCCAGCACCTACAAAGACTCCTCTGTCTCCCCGTGGAGAAAAGAGTCACCTTCATAATCTTCACCCCAGCCTACAAAGGCCTGCACAGCACCGGACCCGAATACCTCAACAACAGAATCAACTTCCGCATACCCAAAAGGAAGCTCAACCTCCAACCTCAACCTCCAACCTTGCACTGGCTGAAAGCCCACGCATCAACAGAGTGAGAGCAGTTAGAAGGTCCTTCTCCCACATTGCGACCAAGACCTGGTACGATCTACAGGCAGACATCAGACACGCCCCCTCCCTGAACACCTTCAGGAAGACTTTCAAGACCTGGCTCCTTGGCTAAACAGATCTGCCAATCTGCCGATACCCCCCCCCCCCCCCCCCCCCCAGCGCATTGAAACCCCAATGGGTGAGTAGCATGCTTATAATATCCCTGATTGATTGATTGGTTGATTGACTGAAGGTAAGTAACTTGTTACTTACAGCAAATAGAACTCAGGGTATCTCCAAATTGGAGCACTCACAGCATGGACATAATGAGGTGTTCTGTACCTGTCGGCCAGTAGCCTTTCTGAAATAGTAATTAAAGACAGACAAACTAGTAGGCTTTAGCTAAAAATGTCTTCATCTGGTGCTACAAGAAGTGCGGTCCCACTCATCACCCCAACCCGCTGCCAAATGCCAGTTTTCAGGAAGAACTAATCAGCAGTCCTTTGTTAACAAATCCTTCAATGAATTTCTAATGTTAGCCCTGTTTCGATCTGCCTCGCTTGAGTGTCTGGATTTCCACCCTCCAACCATAGGAATGCAGGCAATAAGCTTCCACTGTCCGCGGAAGCTGTCCTCATCCTAAATCTTTTCCATGGCGAACCAGATGCATTCAAGATGGATCCCACCAGTTTCTGAACTCAGATTTGTATACACACACAGAGTCCTACTACTCATGTGCTAGTCACATACCACACATGCACAAGCTGTCCATAAACATCAGGGGTGGCCCATGCAGGTAAGAGCGGTGGGACGGGTGGGCAGGGGACTCGACAGACTACGATATTTATTTAATGTTCCCTTGTTGTTGTCTGTCAAATCCCCATGACCTCGCCTCACCACTCTTACTTGCATGGGCTGCTCCTGATAAACATACAGGATGCAGGTGCACGGTTCTGTTTTTTAGTTTTTATGAAACAGCAGAACATTATACAGGGAGTTGCCAGTAGGCCACACTCTCATTCATAAAGATAAAAATGTGTGGTTAACTATAGGAGATCATAAAACACGAAATGCTGCCTACAACACCTTATGTGTTGAACCCAAGACATGGACAGTAGTCCTCTGTCCACTCAGAGGGTAGGCTTGGTGCACCCTACCAGGTCTCAGGACAGATGCTCTGCCTTGCATTGTCATTGAGAGGCCTAGGCTGCTGCACACTTGCAAGATCAGTGTAATGTCAGTGCTAAAGTAAAGGTCGGGATAACACATAAACATACACTCAGGCACTTAGGGCAGGGGCACAATGCAGATGCCTGCATACTACGATTGGGACAATTCACAGGAATTATTCCTAGTGGTGACATTTTTAACCTAATTCTAAAGTTGTATATCCTTAGATTGCATGCTGTTCCAAAAAGTTTCCTCCCACAATATTCTAATATCCTGCATGAAAATCTAACTCTGATTTAAAACTTTACATTTTCCCCTCTCTACTGCTATCTTCTGCATGCCTCCTCTCTTTTCAAATTATAGCCTACGCTACATCTCGTACCAATCTGCCTTAATTTCTTTTATTGCATTTCTGAAAAGTGCCTACCCCCTCACAGCTCCCTTTTTGGAACCATGTACATGCAACCTAAAAACACCTTACCTTCCCTAGCCTATCTATACATCCCACCAACATGTTTTCAAGATCTCACATAGCTCCTCTAATGATATAATCTACCACAAAGAAACTGCATTGACATAGTCATCCTGGAACGCATGGTGGATGCAATCACGATAGCCCGGAACGGAGATGGAATAACTCTGAACTTTGTTAAGCCGGGTGATCCAAAAGCAAGGTTTCTGTGTGGCCCTCCTTATGGTTGATTGATTTACAATTTGTATTAAGCCTACATTGGTTCTATCCTGAGTCTCAGACCGGTAAGTCGTGGTCAGTGATGATATCAGCAAGTGGTTTAGATGTAAGAGGCAGCCAGCGGCACTTGTAAACAGAACGGTGTCCTTTAATCTTCAGCTAAATGATTCTCAAACTCAGAGATGAAAAGTACTTTCTGGGGAACCTTTAGAACCTGCAGGTAGAGGTAGAGGGCAAAATCTAGTCATTACTGGCACAGCCATTACTGCCAAATTTACCAGTGGGTTCATAATTCATCTCCTTGTTTTTAAACTTTTACAAATCATGCGAGTTTATATGCGTTTGGGATGAAATATTTTCTCAGACATAAGTGTGTAATATTCTGGCACATGGAAAACTCGCTAATTGTGCCTTTGTACCACTTGCTTTGCGATTTTGTTTTTTATTAAAGGTAACAACTAGGTAGGTAGAGGATTTGTCAGTGAAGAAACATTATTTACTCGTCCATGTAAAATCACGCCTGACCCATCCACCCCAGTCCCTGGTGCCCCACGCGATGGGAGGATGTGTGTGGAAGGAAGCTATGCCTTCAGCACTGATGCTACAATCCTCAGCTCTGTTGCCTGACGTGAAGCTTGCAATGTAGTGTCCCATACACACTGTGATCTCGCGCGCAACCCAGATGTTCCGAAAAGTTACCGCCATTTTCACGGTTCATCCGCTCGGCCATTTCACTGCTCCGAGATAAGACGCAGTAAACACATGTCACTTTCTCCCAAACACTTGGACACTGAGCAGCCCTGACTCTGGCTGGAGTAAACACCGCGTTAATTGACGGGACCCATGCTGCCCTCATCCCGCGGGAGTCCCCGCAGCCCCGACTTCACGCTTCAGCCTCAGTTCTCAAACTATTTCAAAGCGGCTAGAAGCATCATCTGCTTTTCCCAGGGCTGCCAGGATGGACACTTTGAAGGCACTGTGGCGGAAGGCGTGCCTTGCATTGCTGCTGCTTTTTGTTCTGCAAAGCCCCGCTGCTGCTCTGGGCTCTGACAGCCACCCCTCACCGGAACTCTGCTCCACACAGGCCATTTTACCTGGACCCAAAGGTGAGCAGCGCGTCTTCTCGGTGCCCAGGCTTTCTGGCTTTCACATAGCTTTTGTTAGATGTGGCGAGCCAACAAAGGAACAGGTAGAGGCGAGCCAGAGTCAGTCAGGGGTCTGCCTCGGATCTTCGAGCCCAGCCCTGAAAATATGTGTTATGTAAACCATACAACAAACCAGGTAAAATCTGATAAAGTATCTACAAAGTTCAATTAATTGCGTTACTTTAGCATGTGGAAGCTTTGACATTATTAGGGCACATCATAGCACTGCATTGAGAAATACCTATTAAAAGTGATAGTTTTGTACAACTGGTAATCTGAACTTACATTTTAGAAAGTGCTTTCATACGCGATGATGAATAAAATAAAGTTTTGGTGAAATAAAATATTCTCCCAAGATGATACAGTTTAAGCAGTGAAGCCGTGATTCATCCAGGTTTTCTGGTTTCACACTGTACAAACCACAAATGGATATCTATTTATCTTTCCTTGATTTTGCCTTTACCTCTTAGTGCATTCTTCTGCAGTTTTTAAAATATAGCCTAAACTCGACCCGAAGGTATTGGAGTGCTTTACATGAGCACCAGTTACATTACACAAGGTCACATGCATTGTTTGTAGCAGTGGTTGAAGTGGGCGGGATCGGCAAATCACGGCGGGCCCCTACCTTTTCAATTCAATAGAATCCGTTACCCTACTGTCTTATTTTAAAAATGCGTCGCAGGACAGCAGAAGTAGCCATGGCTTATAGATAAGGCTGGGCGGGGCGGGGCGGGCAGAGGAAGAAGAATCTGTCTTTTCCACTCTCCTTCTTTGCCTCTGGCAGCTGCCCCCTCCCCCTCTCTCTCTCTTTCTTCCATCTCTTTTCATCTCTGTTTCGTTCCTACTCACTTGCTGAAAACCGTGACTTCAAGAAATGGCTCTTACCCTCTCTTTCTCCTGCTTTTCTTCATTCTTTCCTCTGTGAAATGGAAAAAGAAGGAAACACTTTTGCTGAAAATGTCTTTTTCGGACATTTTTCTATTCCAAAGTGCAGCCTCGGGGGACAGAGAGAAAAAAAAGAGTAAAAAAGGTTAAAAAAAGAAAAATAACTAAATAAAGCAAGACAGAGTGGTTGCCAAGTGGCCAGATTGGTTTTATTCACACCCAAACACATTAGCGCCACTATACAGAGTTTTCCAGGTAAGCGCTACTTTTGATTTCTCTGTCTTTCTGTTGATGCATGGAGTGGAAAACCTTTAATGTGATCCTTATCAGCTGTTTTCCTTATTTAAGTTTATAAAATGCGTACCCCTGCACTGTGTTCAGGGATGTGGGTTTTTTTTTTAAACCATGCTGCTTATGTTTTCTAAGGATATAAGCAATGGACATTTAAACGGGTTCCTTTCGGACTCTGTAGTCATGTCCTTAATTTTTAAAACAAAAACGTTTATTGATATCTGAATAATGAGTGCAAAAGCGTTAAGGTACCCATGTTGTTTCTGCTTACATTTGACATGCTTTACTTAATCTTGCATTCCCTAAGAGTTTTTGCTTTTTCCAGGATGTTATTACTTTTCTTGTCTCAGGCAGCACATTACTCTTGTCTAGTGTATAATTTGAATTGAGTCACATCCAGATGTACAATAGCGCAGCACAGTTGGGTTGTGGTTGAAGGCAGTGCGAGTTTCTCTCAGTGGGGTAGTATGGTGTTCATTGGGGGACAGGATGTGGCACTATGCTCAGAGCTGCCGAATTTGGAATTGGGGAACCAGGTTCAGCCTTCATGACCAGTCAACCAGACGACTCTCCTGAGGGAGCACATTCCCATGGTAGACCTTAAATAGCCCTGCTAGACCTTAGAAGCCCTGGTGTCTTAGCACCAGCAGGTGGACCCTAGTGGTGGCATGTGTGGGTTAACCTTGAAGACATGTCCACCACAATCCATACTGAAGTTTGCAACCAGTTTTGCGGGCAGGCCTACAAAGCAGCACACCCTATAGCGACAGTGACTCTATTACTGAGATCACAGGACTCTTAAGGCCAGTCCGCCTCACCCATTGGTACCTCCATTGGCCTTGTTTCAGCAGTCGTGGCTGCAACTCACTAGGGATCGGCAATGCAGGATTTGCACGCACACCAAAATAAGTTTGCAACCTTCACAATCTCTCTGCTTCATGCACCAGCACTTTTAACATATGCTGCCTGCTTTAGGGCCCCCTGACATTATGCAGCAATGGAGGACAAGACTATTTCACAGTGTTGACTAAATTATGATGCCAAAAACAAGGCTACAGCATAATGCGGTACATTTTCAGATACTTTATTATTTTTTATATTTTTACAGACACTAACAGTCTCTGCAAAGATTTTGCCTCATTAGTACCAGTGAAATATGCAAATGTAGCAGTGAAAAAGGTGACCAGTCAACCTTTGCATAGGGCCCTCCACTTCGCTGCAACACAAGTCAATTATTTTTTTAACTTTTGATACGTTTGAGCTACAAACAATTTTTTTGTTAAAATCATCAGATTATGCAGCAGATTATGTATTATGTGGCAAATATGGCAGAGCCATATGTGGCAGGCATTTGCAAACTAGGATATTTTGTCATTCATGTTTGAACGGCTCTTGTGGAAAAAGGGAGGAGAAATGCTGATGACCAAAACTCCATGGCTCGGAGACAAACGGCTTGTGATTCCACTTTTAACGTATGTTGGACATTCTGTGATTGGAAACTTATCCCACTTTCTGAATGTATTTTAATGTCAATAACTCAAATTAAACCTTAAATGAACATGTATCCATCGGTCAAATTAAATACCGTAATAAACTGTTAACTGGTCAGTGAAATGCCAAACAAATACAAAAAATTGGGATGTATTGCTCTTTCTGGCCACACCTCTGACTCCGCCCACTGACCCACTCCGCAGGTTATTCCTTGCCTTCTGATTCTCCGCCCACAGTTCCCCAACTTTTATCTTCACTTCGACCACTGGTTTGTAGGAATGGGTAGATTAAGTGATTTGCCCAGAATCACATGATGTTGAGCAGAGCCCAGACTGGAGCGTGATTCCTGAGTTCCATACGTCGACAGCTCCTGCTGTAACACCATGTCCCTGGCAGAGGAAGGGAGGCTGAAGTCAAATGAAAGCTCGGCTCGTTATGGGCTCGAGGTTCCAACAGAACCCCGAGCAGAGTCAGAGCCAGGTTTCAAGCTTGAGCCTGGCTCGCTCGTTCAGTGGCTCTCCCACCTGTAGCTCTTGTATACACTACTTATTAAGTTGTTTATAAACTCTTCATACAGGACGTCGGGTTCAGAACCTTATCTCTTGGAAGGAGAGTCATCAATTAAACCACAGAGGACCATCTAGCAAAGCCATCTCACCCTCCATTATCTCTTTTTTCCCTTCGTTCCTCTCGCTGCCTCGCTCTCTCTCAGCGCTAATTTAAAAGTTACAACGGTAATAGTAATGTACGATGTTACTTTTTACCATACAATATAACGCGCACTGACAGTAACACTTTTCTGTGCTGAGTAGTGCTATTTAAGAAATACTAAATAAACCAAATATGCTTTTCAGGTGCTAGATAGCGCTGCAGATACAAGATACAACAGGTCAACTGCAGCACCTGGGAGTCCAACACCTCCTTTCTATGTTCACTATTAGTGGCAATGTCTTCATCTATCTGTGCAACCCCAGGGCCCCCACATGAGAGTCCTTCTGAATCTCCAGTCCCAGCAGAGATGGTTCTGTTGGTGCTTCTGGGCGCTATCATCAACCTGACTCTTTGTATTAGAAATGTACAATTTCTCCCGTAGCTGAATCGTTTGTTTCTACTGTACGCTCACTGTTTTGACCAGGCACTGCGTTTTCAAGCAGACACACACAACTGCGTAATAACGCGCTGTAGTGGACATTCCATTTCTGGTGCTCAGGATGAAAACTAATAGAGTGTAATAAGCACCGCACGTTTTCTGCTCATCCTTAAACCTTTCCAAAAGTTTTACAAGGTGGGAAACCCTGCAGCTGTATGAACTACCCACACTCAAATTTATCATCCAACCATTGACTTTCGTATTTAGGTCTGGCGGTAGCCAAGATCATCTAATTTTACTAAAATTATATATGTAGCTATATACTTACTTACTGGGGCTTTAAGCCAGCTCTCTTCATCCGTTGGTGTGTTACTGTTTCATTCATATTTTGCTTCCGCGCTCCACAGCATACAGCATGGGACAGTGGGTCAGACCACTTCAGCCACTGGCTAACTTCACTTTGGCTGCATTTTTCTCTTTCACAAAGAGAGCATCTGCTCACAAGGTAGTTCCCTTCAGTGCAGGTGTTTTTGTTTTTACTTATTACTTTGGTGTTGCCTTTGTGAAAGCAGGGTGCTTTCTACCAGTTCTTCCAGCACAGGGCACATCCCAGCTTTATCAGACCCTGTCTCCTGTCAAAGTTGTTGTCAATTCCTTTTGGTGTGGTCTTTGTTGCCCTGACCGCTGCGGTTCACAGTATACTAGATTGGGTCCATTTAAAACTGCTCTTTATTAATATATCTTCTTTTTAGTATGCACAGAATGAAATGCACTTATAAGTACTCTTGTATGTCATGTGGTATGTATTTTAATAGAGGGCTACAATTGTACTTGTAGACTAATTTATTCTGTATGCCCTGCTATTTAACTGTTATTTTACTAATTGAAGCTGTGCTGTTTATTCTATTTTGCTATTCTATCGATATATCTTATTGTTCGTCAAACTTTAGGTCAATTTTTCTCCTTTCCGTTTTTTCCAAAATGTTGGAAAAACACGTTAACACTCAACTCTCCTCACTCGTCACTGCTCTAATCTGCTGCATCCATCCCAGTCTGGGTTTAGGGCAGGCCACAACACCAAATCCGCCATACTAGGAGTCACAGAACTTCTTAGGCAAGAACTCTATTCTGGTGGGACCACTGCCCTTATCCTTCTGGATCTAAATGCGGCGTTCGATACAGTCTCACACTCCATTCTTCTCAACAGATTGGAGGCATCAGGCATTGTTGACATGGCCTTGAGGTGGCTATCGTCCTTTCTGAAAGATCGAACATTTCAGATCTCATCAGCTAACAATACATCTACGATCTTAACACTGACCTCAGGGGTTCCACAGGGATCCATAATGAGTCCCCTGCTATTTAACATTTACCTTCGCCCCTTGATGGAAGTGATTGAAAAGTCTGACATCACCGTATTTTGGTACCCAGTGGACTCCCAGATTATTTTTTCACTATCTGATGCTCATAATCAAGATTTTTCCTCACTCAGGCAAGGCCTGTCTAATGTCACCCTTTGGATGAACAGAAAGGCCCTAAAACTTAATGGCACTAAAACCGAAGTTCTGGTCGTAGGAAACAATCCCGAACTTTGGGGAATTAACCACTGGCCCGTCACATTGGGGCCTTTACCTGTGCCACTTAATAAGGTTAAGAACCTCAGCTTCATAATTGATAAGAATCGTTCTCTTAAGCTGCAGGTCTCTAAACTAACCCTGGGCGAAGAACTACGCTCCGTTCGCGGAGTTTGCGGAGTTGCGGCAACTCCGCGTTCCGCGGAGAACGCGTAGCTGTTGATTACTCCGCGATCCGGTGCGTAGCGTAGTTCTCATGCGATGAATAACATTATCGCGTGCGCGGCAATGGCTTACCTTGGTTCTGCGTTCGCTTTTTTCCCGGTCGTGTGTGCCACCATGTTTGTAAACCCTCCCGCACAATCCCGTGCGACTGTGCGAACGCGATAACGTCATTTGGGTGCGCGATAACGTCATAAGGACGCGCGAGGAAGCTTGTTGGTAAGATTGAGTTCCCGAACATGTCTTGCATAACCCGAACACGTTACTTGTGACCCGGAACAGGAAATAAGGGAACGCAAGTGGGCGGGACAAACCTCTTGGGTAACTAGCGCGCTAGCCATCCCGAGCATGCAGGCAGCGCCCCGAACACGCGCACCGCTCTCCCGAAGACGAAAAACGGTCTAGCAAGCAACTACGCATGTCTGCGGAGCTACGCGTAGGTCGCGGAGTGCAAGTGCGTCTTCGCGTAGCTCCGCGGAGTGCAGCTCCGCGGAGTGCAGCTCCGCGGAGTGCAGCTCCGCGAACTACGCCCAGGGTTACTCTAAACTCACAACCTCTTGCTTCTCCACTCTTAAATGGCTCAAGAAAATGCTCTGGTTGAATCCGCCCAGAGAACAGTGCTACAGGCCCTGGTAACATCCAGATTGAACTATCGGAATGTACTGTATCTGGGCGCTGATAAATCCTTGGTTCATCGCTTGCAGATCATCCAAAATGAGCCTGCTCGCCTTCATTTCCCGTTGCCTAGATATGCTTCTGTTTCTCCCTTGATCCACAAATTACATTGGCTCAAGGTTGACAAACATATTAAATTCAAGGCCTTATGTTACATGTTTTGGGCTAGACATGGACTTGCCCCTTCTTACATCCAAGATCTGGTGTCTCCTTATGTCCCCACCCGATCGCTGAGATCAGCCAACCTCGCACAATTTACTATGCCTAGGTTTAGCAGGGCTCGTATTAAGGGGCGTTCCTTCTCCTTTTAAGGACCGAAACTCTGGAACTCTCTTCCGTTAGCTCTCAGGAACTGCAGCTCATTAAGAACCTAAAATCCATGCTTTTCAATTGCCCTTAATGAGTTTGTGTCCCTGGTATGTTGCTGTGTCTGCAGTTTGCCTTAGCATCTTTGCTTACTGTCTGCCTCTAGTGACTGGAGACAGCATTGGGTAGCTGCGTGCTTAATAAGCTTCTTCAATAAATTAAATATCTTTCTATCTATCCATGGAATCCTCTTTATGCAACCTTCTGTATGTACCACTCTCTATCTAGCTACCTACCTTTGGAAAGAAATCTATCTATCTATCTGGCTAGCTGTCTATCTATCTATCTATCTATCTATGGAAATCTGTCTTTCTATCCATCTGTCTATGCAACACCATCTCTTTATACAACCCTCTTTATCTGTCTTTGCAAGCCTCTCTATCTTTTTAACCCTTCCTATCTAATTGTAATAAAGATTTATAACAATATTATAGAAAAACATTAGCAAAGGCTAGAGGCTGGCAGGTCTCGTGTTAGTAAAGACCTTTTGATTTTGCTAAAATTATGTTTATGAGATGATTGTTTTTAGAGGTTTATATTCATTAGTCTGTTATTGTGTCATTCACATTTTTCTTCCACCCACTTTAGAACGCATCATGGGGCAATGGGTCGGCCCACTTAAGATATTCTGTGACTTCACTGTAAGTTATGGCATGCTGCCCTTCCACAAGGAGCACACCCACACACAAAGTAGTTCCCCTCAGTGCCAGGTACTACTATGGAAGAGTAAGCTTTTTGTTTAGATTGGCAAAGAACTTCTTCAAAATAAAGTTTTGCAAAAATCATGGCAGAACACTTTCGTATTGTTTGAGCCTGTATATTGTTTCAAAAAATGCTAATTAAATCTAAAAATATATATATACAATGGTTTGAGCTCCACTCAGCAGGCAGCTGTGCCTTATATGTGTATTTTCGAGACATAATAAGTATTATGTGAGGATTGTAGTTGTTTTGAAATCCACAGACATGTATGGGGCGGATTATCACGTACAAAATGTATGTGTAAATGTTTTGGACACACCAACCAGTGCTTTATATTTGTGCTGTCGGTTTGAGGGTCAGGACTATTTTTTTAATCAAATCTTTGAACCAGAGAAAGACAGAAAAGGTAGAAAGAATGAGGAAAGAAAACATCTGGAAACAGGGATAAAGGGAGATAGAAGGGATGAAAAGAACTAGTAGGAGTAAGATAAAGGACGGAAAGTGTAGTGTCCATCTCCCCCTGTTTCACTCCTTTTGACAATATTTATAGCGAAATATTGTAGATCTACAATTCAGCTATCATGGTAATCAGAAAGAAATGTTAGGCACAAAGTATGAAATATCTTTGTTGAACATTTTTTTAATCCTGGAGGATTCTTTTGTGTACTGGTTATTTTGTACTTCTGATGTGGATTTTATTACAAGTTCATACCAAAGTATATACAGCACATGAGATTTGCAATAAAAAATGGAGTGATTTTTGCCTCCTTCCCTGTCAATGGGTTAGTGAAAGATTTACAATTACAACTGATTTGCGGCTATATCAGGGAGAAACATTGACCATCATCCTCCTCGACCTCTCAACAGCTTTCAACACCGTATCCCACCACACACTGATCAACAGGCTCCATCAGATTGGAATCCAAGGAGAAGCCCTCAAGTGGAGTGCAATATACCTTACAGGAAGAATACCGAAAATCACCCTCCCTCCCTAAGAACATCACCTGTGCAGTACCTCAAGGCTCATCCCTCAACACATATTTGGCCCCCTGGCCAATATCGTCAAAAGCCACACACTCAACATCATCTCCTATGCCGACAAAACCCAACTTATCCTCTCTCTGACTAACAATCCAAGAACCATCAAAGAAAAGTTCCAAAGGTGCATGATAGATTTTGCCAATTGGATGAATAACAACAGCCTCAAACTCAACACCGACAAAACAGAAGCACTCATCTTTGGGAAAGGCAAGGACACACACTGGAACAACAAATGGTGGCCCCCGGAGCTGGGCCCATCCCGATACTCACTAAACATGCCTGCAACCTCGCCATTATCCTCAACAGTCAGCTATCCATGAAGAAGCAAGTTAGCGCCATCTCCACCACCTGCTTCCTTGTGCTGCATATACTCAGAAAGGCATTCAGATGGCTCCAGACCAACACCAGGCGAACTGTCATGGAGGCTCTCGTCACAAGCAGACTCGACTACAACAACTCTACGCAGGAATAAAAGCCCAACTCATAAAGAAGCTGCAGACCAGGGGTCGCCAACCTTTTGTATTGTAAGAGCTGTTCATGCTTGGTGAAAAACACCCTGAGGCTTAATACTGACCACGTTAGAGAAGATTACATTGAGGAACGGTTTCCAGCAGTAATGTAAAAAATGCCTTATCAATGTGGAATGCCTCTTTATGGGTAATGCATAACATTCACAGCTATAATGTCCTTTAAACCAAGTTATTAGTAATAAGTCTCTCCAAACACCGGCTCATGAGTTCTTAAAATACACACATTTTCATCTTGAATACACACTTCAGTTTTGAAATACATACATGTATTCAGCCAAGCAAAAGCTTCTAATTTATGAGTCAGGACTGTGCACAGGAGAGCTACTTACAGGTAGATGGAGAGCTACCCGTAGCTCACGAGCCACTCGTTGGAGAAGCCTGCTTCAGACAATCCAGAACACAGCGGCAAGGCCTATCCTCAACCTCCCCAGTGGGAGGCACATAACCCCTCACTTTCAGTAAACTCCACTGGCTACCAGTTATGAAGAGATGCCAATACAAGCTACTCACCCATGCATACAATGCATTACACAAATGAAGTACCTGAATACCTCAACAAACCTGTGACCTTTTGACTGCCCACCTTGAAACTCAAATCCCTCGCCTTAGCTGCCACACAAACAGCGGAGACTAAAAGCAGAGGCCACACCTTCTTTCATCTGACAGTCAAGACCTGGAACAACCCCCGCCAACCCTGCACCTCATCGCTCCAGCAATTCAGGAAGGACCTCAATACATGGATGTTTAACCGATAGGAGAACAGGTAGTTTTATCAGACACTAGCTCGAGACCCTCACGGGTGAAGCGGACGCGCTCTACAAATCCTGATCGATTGATTGACCATGCTTTACATTTGCTGCAGGTTTTAAACCCATTCATAGCATAAGGAAGGATATTTTTCCTGGTATCAAATGTGCATTCATTTCTAACTAACATATTCTGCTTTGATTTTGAATTTCCTGAATCCGAAAGGGGGGTTACTAGGTATCATGGTGCCAATGATAGGGTCAGTTTTCACCATGTTCGAGTGATTATATAATATCTTGTGAATTTGAAGACTTTCATTATGTAGGTGCTTGTAAATCTCAAATTTTCAAATTCTTTTTAACACCAAAATGCAGTTCTTAAGACTCCTGCAATCAGTTTTATTGCTAGCCTCTTTTAAAACTTTCTGTGAGTATCCTCTATCTCCCAAACATTTTAGCATGTTTTCCCTCTTGTGTTCAAATTTTACTTTAGTACGCAGGTGCGTTTTAGCCGTAATAACTCATTATAGTGGACATTTCACTTCTGGTGCTCAGAATGAAAACTAGTAGCATGTAATAAGTTGCTGCTTGATGTTGATTTCCTATATAAAGAAGTTACTGTCAACCTGTCCGCTAGTGCTGGGACGCCCTTTCGCTGGGGGAGCCATGCGTTATATTAATACCCATAGCATAACATAACCACCTCCAAGAGGATATCCAAAAGCACCGCACTTTTTCTGCTCATCTGGCAAGTAAACTTTAAATTGAGATCACTAATATTCAACATATCTACAAATGTTGCTATCTCTTTCTCATCCCCTCTCCAAATGAAATACATATCATCAATAAATATTGGCCAAATGATGATCTTGTTTGCAAAAGTCTCAAATTTCCTACCATGGAGTACGTGCTTCTGCCACCAGCCTGTATGGGATTTTGCATAGGTTGGGGCGAATCAAGTACCCATCGCTGTTCCCAGATCTGACGATACCAACAATTGTCAAAGATGAAAATACTCTCCTGTAGAGACTATTAACACCTCTAGAGCATTTTAGGATTATTATACGTTCTAACTAGACTTGATCTCAAGATCTAGTGACATGCCCATAATCCATCTCTTTGTAAAATCTAATTTGCTACTAGCTCCTTAGCATGTCGCGTCCGCACAGGTATACTCTTGAGTAGCCGTGCACGTTCTAAATGTTAGTAACATAACATAACACCAGCAATAAGCTCACTGACACAGTCTAGGGCTCAGAAAATTATTTCCATGCTCAACCCTTGGTAGCTTGGCTGTGATTCACCAATTCAGTAAATAATTAAAAAAACAACACACAATAAAAATCCAACAACAATTTATAACAATAGGAAATACTTTTATCTTTAAAATGACCCCAACATGACAAAAATCCAATATAGGGAACCAGAGATAGTAAAGATTTAGAACAAAATGGCACATAGAAACCTATAGCCTATAGCTATTGGGACATCTGGTCGCGCTAGACTGGTCAAAGTTTCAGGTCGACTGATTTCAATCATTTGCTGATCCTAATGATTCTTGAACTCTTGTGTGATTTCCTCCATTATGCAACTTCTGTCTATTTTAGCATATTCTATCCGAATTTTCAGAAATAGTTCAGATGCTACCACATTATTATCAGCTTATTAATTGAACATCACATCATTTTTATAACTGGGCATTAGCAGTACTGTGAAAAACCTTGGTCTTTGAAGATATGTACTCCATCTCACCATTTCAGAATATGATTATTTTTCAAGCCTATAATGTTTGCACCTCACCTCATCTCTGGTGGATTAACTTCAGATTTATCATAATATAGTCATATGTTCAGAAATAAATCTAATGTGGCTCTTTCAATTTCTGTTGCCATATTAAAAACCCTGCTCACAATCTAAAAAAAACACGAATTTTCAATCACATTTAGTATTAATGCGGCTGCTTCACTAGAGAAATATAATCAAATCTGAGCTCAAAACTCGATCAAAAAAAGTGCACCCTCTAACCCACCAATGTGGTGTTTTGTCTGCTTTTGCCTATCCTTGTGCCTCTAATTTGTCTGCTTTTCCTCTTTGTGCCGCTGTTTCTGCCCTGTTGCGTTCTTCCGTTGTGCCCCTTTCCAGTCTCCCTTCCCACCCTCTCTGCTCCCCAAGCTCCTGATCTGCTTCTCGCTCTCAGCCATATAAAATCCTAGAGTGAAGGGGGGTGGGAGCACACTACTTCACATCCCAGCACAGTTCACCCCTTACAATTTTGGTAAACGCAGTTCCCTTTAAATGCTTATTTGAATTTTTGCTGAAGTGTTTCACCAAAGTTGGTGCAGGTTAGTGCTGTGAATCTCTAGACACATGTGTTTCTGGATATTATCCGTCATCAGTAGAGAAAAAAAACGCATTTCATCAGGGGTTGCTGAGAAAGCTGTCACAATCCTCTCAGGTCTCAGTACCTCTCTCTGGTGTCCAGGTGCATCTCCAAAAGCTTGTCAGCTCAATGACTCAAGGGAGCCCTTGCAAGGTGCACACTGCTTCACCTCCCAGCACAGTTCACCACTTAGCATTATGGTAAGTGCGGTTCACTTTAAATGCTTCTATCTTAGCCCGACCAACACCTACTTAATGGCAGGCACAACATGGACCAGCCATAAAGCAGGTGCACAGGATCAGCTGTCCTGACTTAGCTGCAACAAGGCCTCAGTCTGTCCACGGCCCTTGTGAATCTGGCTCTAAAACCTCGATGCACCAGCCTCACTTCTCTTTCTCTCTCTCTCCCTCTATCTCCTTACTCTCTCTCTTTTTTGCTCACTCTCTCTCTTCTTCTGACCTGTCATTCTTTCCTTCGCTGTGCCATTCACTTGCCACCTTTGTTCTTCACCTCCTGCCACTTAACCTGCACCCCCCCCTCACAGCTCCAACTCCTACTAAGAACACACCAGCAACACCCAACACCTCACCCATTGCAACTGCTTCTACAAAAACGTTCTCACTCAGCAAAGATGCAGTGAAGATCAGGATCCTACTGGATGACACCGTCCCAGACATCAGGTACCTCAAGGATGCGTGGCTGACTGTAGTATCAACACCAGACATTGCTGTGGCCATCCCCGCCAGATACAAGATCAGGCAAGACCACCAACACAGACCCAGAGCAGTAGTCACCATCATCTTCATGGACAACTTCAGCTGCACTGCCCCCGACAGAATCTCGAACCAGCTATATGGAACATCTCATCTTTAAACAGCAAATCAGGACCAACATCACCTTGGTTGGAACCCTGGTCTACCGACTCCTAGGTCCCTGAGTCAACTTCACCAACATCACTGACTCTTTCTCCCCATTAGTCATCAACTCAAGAGCATACATCCTCCTAGGAGTCCTCAATTTCCATCTAAAAGACTGGATGGACCCCAACTGAGCCACTCTGCTAACAGCCTGGACCTTGTCTTCACATCGTTCAACAACATCACGGTCGACACACTCATGCATATCACCAGGACTAACCACATCATAGTCAGTTTCATAATCAGCATCCATCACCTCAGAAAACCATCTATCATGGGCTCAGGGTGCCGACACTGGAATAAATTAGCTGAGGTGAACTGGCTTCCAACCTCTACAAGAACCAACTAGAACATACAGGCCATGCGGCACACAACATCGACAACCTCAACAAATATGTCACTACCTGCACTACCTGCACCCTAGCCCCCTGCACACAAAGCCACTTTGCAAATACAAGAATGCAGGCCAGCTGGTACACAGAAGATCTCAGAATGACCAAAAGACGCTCTAAAGAACTAGAGTGGAGGTGGAGAAGAAGCCTGCAGTAAGTGGAAAAGGATGATTCAAAATCACCCTGAGATGATACCACCAGCAAATCCGAGACACCAAGAGGAAAGCTCTAGGCAACTGCATCAACACCAACTTCAAAAACAGCACATAAAATCTTCACTATTATCAAGGATTTCACCGCACCCACACCAGCTGCCAACAACATCAACCCAACTCAAGAACCTTGCAACAACCTGTTTCAAGATCACAACCATATGCTTCACACTACAGCTGGACCCCTTCATCCTTACCAGAAGTCTCATGGTGTTGGACAAAGATAACAAAATAACCTCATAGGTCACTATTAGAATGAAGGAAACTGCAGCAGTCATGATGGCCTTACATACTGGGGTCCCATCGGACCCATGTCCCCATCACCACTTCGAAAAAGGGAACATCAGCAATGCTCTCAACTCAATCTTCAACATCTAACTTGTTAGATCTGGGGTCTCTAGTTGGCAATGGTATTCACCTTTGTCCAAATAGGGACCCTTACTTCTAAGTCAGGATAAGGGGATTACACTCCTTAATAACCCCTGCTCACCCCCTTGTGTTAAGCATTTGTGAATATACACAGTAATACAGTGATAACACTACAGATGGACACAACACAGGTTTTATAAAAATAAGTATTCTTTATATAGACTTGGCACAAGACCACAAACGACAACAATCCACAATACTACACTTCAGATTACTTAAAAGATGATTAAAGTCTCTTAGTTCAAGTTGTTGGTAGATGCGACAATGTTCTCAACAAAGTACCTGGATGCGTGACGCAAAGTAAACAAAAGGCTTGCAGAAGGGGAGATGCGTCGGTTTCGTGACCCGGGGGAAAGGTTGCGTCCTTCCTCAATGCTTGCGCAGAGTAGGGGACTCGTCGTGAGCCTTACCGGTGCGGAGGTGATGTGTAGATTCTCGGCCTGCGGGCCCGTTGCTGTGCGCAAGACGGCGCCTTGATGCGATGCGACGATCCAGTTGCGAAGCGAGTAGATGGCGCCCTTGATGCGGCGATGCGATGACGATGCGATGACGCCCTGGCAGCCTTGCCACGACTCTATACTTTGGAGCCGCGACAGGCTCTGCAAAGCGCTTCTCCGGTGATGCGATGACGACTCTCTCGATGCGTCGCGCTTCTCCGGCGATGCGACAGCAGATAGCTCCGATGAACACATGCTTCCAGGGAGATGCGACGAAAGGTCGTTTCTCCGGCGATGCAATGATTTCAGCTGCGGTGGCAACACGCTTACAGCTCCCAGCGGCACGCAAGTGACTGGAGTCAGAATTCCCAGCAAGGAAATTCAAGATGGAGCTGGAGGTGAAGTCTTCTGGCCCTGAAACTTCAGCAGGAGGCAAGCACAGTTCAAACCCTTGGAGAATATTCTGTAGATGAATGAAAGTCCTTAAAAAGGTCCTTCTCCTTTCCCTTGGCAATGAAGCAACCACTGCATGCCAACCCAGCAAACAGCACACTGGCAGAGGGGCAGTCCAAACTCCTGCAGCTTCCTTGGTTTTTCTCCTTGGCAGAAAGGTTTCTTGTTCTAGAAGTGATCTTAAGTCTGTGGGACTGGGCCCCAATATTTATACCCCAAATTCCTTTGTTCTCTGAGGGCAGAGAGGCCTCTGCCTAGTTCAAACCAGTTCCTGAGCACTGTGTTTACATGACTCTTCTCTTCCTTTTACTGTGCAGGGCAGAAACATCAGATGCCCCACAGGAGGTGGAGCCAGCACAGGGGAGGGAAGATGCAGCTCGGGAGCAGTTGACATGATTCCTCCTCTTCTTTCACAGTGCAGGGCAGAGACATCAGACAAGCCACAGGGGGTGGAGCCAGCATTGTAGAGGGAAGGCCCAGCCCAATTCAGGTACCAGGTGCACCTCCTCCCTCCCATCTGGGTGCCGATCTCTCTATTCACCACTGAGCTGCCCCAGCCTCTCTCCTGGAATTCCCCAGCCCTGTCACACACAAACCCAGACAAGGAATTACCAAGTCAGCAGAGGCGGGCTCACATGGTTAGGCAAGCAAATACCTGCTTTCTAAAAGTGGTATTTGCAAACACAGAATATTAAAATAAACTTTACTAAAAGATGTATTTTATTATTCTGAGTTCAGGCATACTAAACTCAAATTTCTACCATGTTCCCTGAGTCAGTTAGGATTGTAGGAATGTAACAATCTTAACTGCCCATTCTCGCCTATGAGAACAGGTAGCCTTCAATAGTGAAAAACGAAAAATGGCTGTAATTCACTATTAGGACATGCAACACACATCAGAGCATGTTCTACCTTATACTTGCAATGCACCCTGCCCTTAGGCCTACCATAGGGGTGTCTAATATGAAGCAAAGGGAAGGTTTAGGGACTGGCAAGTGGGTGCACTTGGCCAAGTCGACATGGTAGTCACAGACTACACACAGGCCTTGCAATGGCTGGCCTGAGACACACTTTACAGCTGCTTCTGTGGGTGGCACAACCAGTGCTGCAAGCCCACCAGCAGCATTTGATCTACAAGCCCTGGGCACACATGGTGCACTGTACTAGGGGCTGACAGTAAATCAAATAACCCAATCATGGAATGACCAATTAGTACATCAATTTAACATGGGAGCACTTGCACTGTGGCACTGATTAGCAGTGGCACAGGGCCCAAAACATATACCAGCAAAAACATATCAAAACAGAGGAGGCAACCCGTCAAAAATGGAAGGGAGACTCACGCCAATGAACTCAGGTCTAACATCCCTCAAAACAGCCACCTTTCTGGAATCCTGCCAACGTCCTACTGAAGATGCCCTCAGCCGAACCAACCATATTTGCCAACTACTGACCGACACCCCTCCTTCCATACCCAGACAAGGTCCTGGAGAAAGCCATTAACAGAAACCTCTCATACCACCTCACCATCAACCAGCTGCTCAGTTCTACCCAATCAGGCTTCTGGTCAAACCACAACACTGAGACCACCCTCATTGCAGATGAGTCCCTCCTCCTTACAATCAGCACCTGTCCCTCCCACCAGGACCTTCTTAGTGGAAGCCGCAGCGCGACTCCATTGAGCAGGTCCTCGTGACAGCTCCCCCTGCAACAGTTCTCCTGTCCAGCTTGCCTGCAGTCTGCTACCCTCCGCTGCCTATCTGCCTGCTGGCCTCTGTGTTGGCTTGCTCTGCTTGTTTCTTGCTCTGTTATGGTTTTTCCTCTGCCCTGTTTTGCCCCCTTCTGCTGTCTTGCCCTCTTCTGCTCTATTTTGCTTTTTCTGCTTATTTTTCTGCTACCTGTTTTACCTTTTGTCCAGTATCCCTGGGTGTTAGGTACACTACTTCCACTCTCATTTCCACCAGTCCTGGGATGGTAACCTGAGAGTGGCCTTTCAGCCCAGGGTCAGTACCCTGAGACTAAAGAGGTACCAGGCAAGCCTTGACGCTTGGAGTGGAAACCCCCAAGGGTGACACACTCTGTGCCTTGAAGGGGTCTGCCTGGTGCAGGTCTCCATCCCTCTGTCTCTGTGACAGCACAGGGTGCACCCCCAGGTCAGAAGTGGCCTCAACAGGACCAGTCTTGGGGTGCCAGTCCACGGAGCTGGCACACGCTGGGCTACTGGTCCTGCCTCTATGTACTGTTTTATCCTCCTGCCCCTCCATCTGGGCCTCCATACTCTCCCATTGAGAGTGATACACCCAGAAACCTGACCTTTCAGGGCACCCTGGGTGGCTACCCCTCCCAGCTCAGCTAGTGCTGGGGGTAATTCATTACCCAAATTGCAGTCAATGGCCATCTGTGGACAAACTATGACCTTCATCTGGGTCACTTAACCATCCTATTCCAGGGACATTAGAACCATAGGGCAGCAGAAGTACCCTACACACCTGTCTAGTGTACTGCTCTGGGTACACCAGTTTTTTCCACCACCATGGTGTGACCGCCACAGGTATCCCTTAGGGCAGTGACATCGATCCAATTAACTGTTATCTGACGGAAGTAGCGAATCCCATCCTCGGGAAACACAAGTTTTGCCGTGGAATGAACCTTCCAGCTAAGGGACATACGAGCTCTTCACTCTGCTCCTGAGGACTACCTACTCCTATAGAGGTCTCCCCAGTGGATGGTCTCTTGGTACAGGCCAGGCCCCCTTACTTGTGCCAATAAACACACAAGACCTGCTCCTTAAGGCTTATTCTTTCTTAGTGTGGGCGTGAACTAGCTTTCTCTTAGTGTACACGTAGATTACTCCTCCAATTTCTCATAAGGTAGTATCAACCCACTTTTCTCGCCTTTCTCTTCTAAAAATGTGTCTTTTGTCGGATGACAGTCTAAAACCCATCTAATGGATGTTGTAGTAGAACAATTCCTGCGGTACCTAAGAAATTGACCAACCGGGAGATTATCACATAATGCTCTCGGGTGATATGATTGATAATGGAGTAAGGAATTTTAGTTTGTCAACGTCTGATGTACTTTCGTGTCAAGTCTGTTGTTCTCTGCTTTAATATCCAAGTCAAGAAAAACTGCTCCTTGATTGCTGTATATCCAAGTGAAGCGAAGACTGGCATCCTGTGCATTCAGCCAGTTCAAAAACTCTTTGAGAGATTCTTCATCCCCGGTCCAAACGACTAATACGTTGTCTATATACCTCTTCCAGAGGAAAATATTCCTCTGGAAGGGGTTAGACTGGTTGTAAATGCAGTTGTCCTTGAACTCGCCTACATAGATACAGGCCCAGCTCGGTGCCATGGTCGCGCCCATTGAAGGGCCTGTAGTTTGCAAATACAGGGAGTCTTTATAGCAGAAATAGTTGCGAGTGAGGGCTATCTCTACACATTGCAATATGAAAGACTGTGGTGTATCATAAAACCACTCCAGGTTCTCCAGGGCGCGCGCTGCTGCCACCAGCGCCGCGTCCTGAGGAATACAGGTGTACAGTGATTCTATGTCAATTGTCACCAAAAATTGTTTTTCCGTATCAAACTGGAATCCTGTAAGATATTCAGAACATCAGAGGTGTCCTGAACAAAAGATCTCTGATTTACCACAGATTCCCTTAAGAAAAAGTCTGAGAATTGAGACAAGGGTTCTAAAACTGACCCAATCCTCAAGACAATCGGTCTTCCGGGGGAGGGGGGGCCTTTATGGTTTGTGAATTTTGGGTAGGATGTAGAAAGCCAGAGTTCGTGGTTTGTAATTACTTAAGAACTCGGCTTCCTTAGTGGTAATCCATTTTTCACCTTAGCTACTCCTACCATTTCTTTTATCATATTTTGTAATTCACCTACCGGGTCATGCACAAGTGGTTGGTAGTTGTTCCGTGCTCCCAAAAGTCTCAAGACTTCAGTGTCATAGTCTGCAGTGTTCATAACTACCACCGCTCTGCCTTTATCAGCCGATTTTATAGTGAGCCGGTGGTTGTTTTGTAAACTAGTGACAGCTTTCCAGTCCTCCTGGCTCATATTGTTATAGCCCTGGCGTCTATTCCCTAGTTCTAGTGCAGTGATGTCCTCCAGCACTTCACTTTTGAACACCACTACTTCTGGACCCACCATGGTATTATTCAGGCAGAACTGTGATGGTTTCTTTAAATTTGGGGACAGAAGATCTTGCGGTTTATCCGCAAAGAACTTTTTCAATTTTATTTTTCTCATTGTTTCCTGGAATTCCAGTCTACATTTAAAACTGTCATGTGTTGGTTTTGGGACGAATCCCAATCCCTTATTCAACACTTTCAACTCGCTAGGTGTCAGTATGTAATCAGAGAGATTGACCACTATGTCATCGACGGCTAGTTCCGTCCTCGGCTCCCGGTTACTTTGGGGGGGTAAGTTTGCCATGTCTGATTCTGATTGCCTCTGCCTGGATGGCCACCTCCTCTTCCACCCCTTTGATTCTGACCTAAAAAAGAGCTTAGCAGTACTCCCAAATCCTCGTTTGTTTTTTCTTGTTGGTTAAACCGGACTCTGTTAAGATTAGGAACCTGTGGGGCTTCCTCCTCTTCACTTGAAGTATTGTCAAATGTCCAGTTTTGGGGGTTGCGTCTATTTCTTTGTTGTCTCCCACCCCTTCCTTGACCTATAAACTGGCGCTGTTCTTGACTAGGTAAATAATATTTATCCTCTACATACGGGAATGCCGATTCATGTGTATATCTTTCTAAGTTTCGTTTTAACCCTTTGATCTTCTGGTTAACCATATAGTTCCTATATTCCCCAAGGTCTTTCTGGATCCTTTCTAATTGTTCTTTGGTGTCCGTGAGAGTGGTATCCCTCTTTATGGTCTCTTCCAATTCCAAAATCTCTTTAAGAAGATCCTCACTTAATCTCTTGGCCGTATTGATAATCAGGATTAAACAATCTCTTGTGCATTTATTTGCTATATAACTCCAGTCAACCTTGAATTTTTTATCCTCTAGGAATATCCTTGGTTCTATCCTTACCAACAGACTCGCGGGGGCTGCTACTGCTCTCAAATACTCTGTCATTAAAGCCCATGAAGGTCTATCCTGACTTGTCTCTTTTTAATATTGCTCAATTTTTCCCATTCTTTTCTTGCAGATGTCACATTTAGCAGCGGGGCATCTGGAAATAATTACGGTCCTGATAAAATCGCTGCTATTTGATCGTCAGTAAAAGCCAGACAGTTCATAGTTCGTCCGGCACTACCACCCTGATGTAAATATAAACCTTTCCACTGCAGTAACGAAGGCCAACAATGTAATGTGTTAAGTTCTCACGGCTGAGCCGTCGTTCATTCTATTCAATCAATATGGAACTATAGAGGGTTATAGGAACCAGTTCGCCCTCCTCTCAATAAGTCAATAAACACACAAGACCTGCTCCTTAAGGCTTATTCTTTCTTAGTGTGGGCGTGAACTAGCTTTCTCTTAGTGTACGCGTAGATTACTCCTCCAATTACTCATAAGGTAGTATCAACCCACTTTTCTCGCCTTTCTCTTCTAAAAATGTGTCTTTTGTCGGATGACAGTCAAAAACCCATCTAATGATCTTTAGAGGGATCACCTTGGTGTGTTTACCAAAACAAACACATCCTTATATGTGTTATAATAATCCAAAAATGTGAACAAATGGTGAAAAAAGCAAAATGGCACCTCATGTGCACACCACCAGTGGAGCTTTGCTGATTGGTACTCACCAGCTATGCTCACTCTTATCATCATCGGCCACCATTTTGCTAAAAATTATAAGAGTGCCCCAAAAAACCATGATCAGATTGATTAAAAAACAACACACCCTTTGTGTTTTTGCGACTACCACCACAAAACAAGACCCAAGGATAGTTTAAAATCTGTAGTAAACCACACAGATTCGCCAACTTTATTCTTTCCTTGTGTGTTTACTCAGAAATGTAAAACCGGTTGCATACATGCAAAACTAAATCTTCATTGCCGACATGTTTCATCGCCATAAAATCTTCTGGCGATTTCGTCAGGGTTGGGTCAAACGTCGCTAGGACACTGGGACATTTTTCTTAAAATGACTGTCAAATGACAAAATGACACAATAGCCTGGTTACTACCACCCATACTATCCTCACTATCCCTTCATCAAGAGACGAAGAAAGTGGGGAAGGGGATGTACATCAATGGAAACCACATCATTACCATAAGGAGGCCAGGGTCAGTCGTACCAGCTCTCCTTTGTGTGAGGGGGATCCTACGTGAACATCTCCTTTCATGGACAAATCATGCATATGGTTTCTAAATGTGAAAATAAAAACATTATTAAAAAGACCGTCCTTATCCTCCATTTTATAGCCACTACTTTCAACTCCTTTCAGCCACCTCTATCATGACCCCTTTTGTTCTTTTAGCGGGTATCTATGCTCATTATATGGACATCATAACTCTATTCTCCTCAATTTTCACTTTATCCATACTGGTTTCATTTAATCAAAGCCCACTTTTTAGCCTTTCGGGGGATCCAAAACTCTGGTTTCAGCCAGCCTTCCTAATCACAATAACTTGATTTTTTAAAAACTCACACTTCACTTACTTCGGGAGAGGCTAGCTCAAGAGTGCCAATCTCTCACATTGGGACCCTTACTTATAGCACAGATCCTTACCTGTGCTTTTTTGTGTGAACTAACATTGTAAACACCCTCATATCAGGCGTATCTCAAAAAGCCCATTGCTCACCGCCCGTCTCCAAGATGTGTGCCTCTTCGAGTCCCTCGCTACCCGTAATCTCAAGACGCCGACTTTTTGATCAGTGCTCAACTTTTGGCGTCCCACGTGACCTACTTACGATCACCTGATATCCTTTGAAATCTTGTCGGCCATCTCGTAATACCATTCAGCCTGTATTGGAAAGGCTTATGGTCTATTATACTGCATTAATATAACTAATGTGCCCTATCTGGGAGCAATCAAAGCGCTGGGGTTGGAAATAGGGCACCTGGGCCACCACCCGCCAGAACCTCCTCATCTATTCTTAGAAGAGGTATGGGAGCCCTACCCCCCACTGTTGTCTAAGACCTATCTGAGTCACTGTGGACCTACCCCTCACCCTGCTGGGGGAACCTAAACCACCCTCCTCATGGTCACTCTCAGGTACCTTCCCAGACACTCTGGTACTAATCCAGAGTCCTGCTTCCTTGGCAAGCTCCCTGGAGACATTGAGCTTGGGATCAATCTAGTGTTGGCATAGCTCTAATAATCAATGACTAAATATGTGCTCTCCTGCCAAATGTTACAGCCCCTCGTTGGTTTTTACCTCACTACCCTTCATCCAACCATCCTGTGCCATACAAAAGTAGTCCACAAAATGCACTCATGTCAGTAAGGGCAACGTCTGGCTATCCTTAAATGTTTGCCTGTACTTTTTAGAGGCGAGACCATATTTCTTGAAAATTGTGCCCCTCATGAGTGGACACCTCCTCAATTTGTCAAGATTCCCTTGGGCTAACAGTGCATCTCTTCACTGAGAATGTGCCTCCACAGAGTATCTCCCCAATCGTCCTTAGGGACCCTGTGCATCTCTAGGGCAGCGTCATAGGCCTCAAACCATGTATCAGTGTCGTCCTACACAACAAAGTTAGGCATCAGTTCATCGAGAATGTAGACTCTCCTGTCTCCATTGGGCACTGAGGTATCACTGTTACTATTTTTGCTGGCTAGTTTGAGGTTTAAATCCAGCTCCTTTAAAATCAGTTAATGAGCTCACAACTATCATGGCTCTTTCAGTGTCAGCCCTCTCCATGGCCAGAACTCGCTCTGCCTTTCAGCGCCAGCCTTCTCCTATGCGAAGGCTCTTTCTGCCTCCGTTTTTCACTCATCTGCAGCGAGTCTGGCTAACTGCAGCTTTACATCTCTCTCATTAAATTTAGAATAATGGCCAATCGAGAGAAAAAAAGGAGAATGGTGATTCTCCAATTAACATGTAGAGAGAATCTTGATTTAATTAAAGACAATGGAGGCTATCATTATGCAATAACCTTTTATTGCTGCCCACAATGCAGCCCTTTAAAAAACTTAGAAACATCACAAAACAATAAGTTCCATTCTGGAATCATTAACATAGTATATAATCCCATGCCACAAACCTACATTTCTCTTTAGGCTGTGGCACAAAAAAAACTTGGAACATCACAAAACTTCTCAGCCGTTCACCCAACAACAGATCACCCATTCCGGGTTGATTCCTGCAGAGAAAGAAAAAACACAATTAGGAACTTCTTTCACAAATCAGTATGTTAAAGCAGAATACAGGACACAATATATCATTATTTTGAAAGAATGAAATAAGCTATTTCATATGATGAATTAAAACGTATAAAATGCCATTCATTTAATACACTCCTCTCCCCCTTTTTTTTAAACATAATCGTACTCATTTATATTTAACGGTGAGATGGGTGGGATAATAATAGCATCAGTTGTCTTTAATGAAATCAAGACTCTCTCTGTATGTTAACTGGAAAATCACCATTTCGTGAATAGACCAGAGGCTATCATAATGCATGTTTAAAGCTTTTCACAAACAAACTGCTCACATGATTCACTGTTCTCAGATAAAAATGTGCATTCATACTTTGTTCATACACTTTCATACAACTAACCACAGGCTGCTTCCTGCAATCCTGCAATCCTGAAATGATGGATACACATATTCTCAGGCATAGTCTTGGTTCTCTTCCAAATAGCAAAATGTACACTGTTTAGGGAATAAAAGCTGTTACAAGTGTCCAGAGATTTTACAGCAGTCTTTGATGTGCCCCCGGATTGGGTCAGGTCCCGGGCGCTGCCAACTGAAGAAGGTGGTGTCGGGGAGCGCCGTCATGCCCCCCCCCGTGAAGGTGCCTACGGGGCCCAAGCTCTCAGTTCTGGACCCCCATGAAGTAAATTCAGGGAGCACTATTGCGATCCCCGTGAAATGGCCAGCAGGGGCAGGGAGCCTACCCTGAGCCCTGATGACAATTGAAGCCTGGGAGCGCCATTGCGCCCTGTGAAATGGTGGCATGGCCTCGGGACCCTATCTCCGGACCCCGCCGAAGAGGAGACCGGGGAGCGCCATTGCACCCTAGTGAAGAGGTTCCTGGGGCCCGGGACCCAAAACCATGCTACTCAGAAGAAGAAGTCGGGGAGTGCTGTTGCGCTCCCCTTGAAGATGGTCGGAGCTCAGGACCCTTTCCTGGGCCCCGGAGAGAGGAGGGGAGAGTACCGTTGCACTCCCCCACAGTGGGAGGAAGAAAGGGGAGTGCAATTGCACTCTCCCGAGGCCACGTCTGGCCAGCCGAAGAGTCTGTTTCTGCCCGCAGGAATGTACAAACCAGAATGACAGGCCAGCTCCTGCGGCAGCACGCGAGGGTGCTGGCCAGGCGGAGAGCCGTCGAGAGCAGCCGGGGTGAGCTCCCCGAGCTGCTCTCCACCTTACCCGTATGCAGGGTGCCCAGGGGGCACCCTGCCTCCGAGAAGATGTGAAGAGGCGTGGGGCCGCCATTGGAGGCAGTGAGGATCTCCCCAGAGCAGCTGGAGAGACGCCGCTCAGATATTCACGCTCGTGAGGAAGAGCACCCAATAATAATGCCCTGCAGGACATGGCTAAGTCGGAAAGGAAAACCTGCTCATTTTTTAGCGTGGGGTGACCCTAGAAAGAAGGGGGCACCATGCCAAGATGCAGGGGGAGCTGGAGGAGCACTGCCGACTCCCCCAGAACAAAAGAGGTAAGTACCCCCCCCCCCCCAAGTCTCTGGGGACTTAAAGGAAATAACCCCTCAAGGGTTCAGCCATGTTTTTAAGCTTATCTGATGCCTGAACATTTGTTCTACATTTTCATGCCGATGTGTAGAACGTGTAGATAAGAACAGTTCCCAACTGGTATTATGTAGAGACAGTTTGAATGATGTATGCAATAAGCATTACAAAGAAAGGAAGAGCCAAGGAGTCAAAAAAGTTTTTCATAGACAGTGGTATTATTTCCAAAGTGGTTGAGGGTCAATACAGTTAAAGCAGCACTGTACAGAGTGGATCGTGTGACAACCCGGTGACACTTGGTGCAGGTGCTATATACAATCAGTGACATGTGAGTGTGCAAGTGTTTTAAAAGGACAGCAATTGCGACGCATTAAAACAGAATTCACAACATCAAATGATGGCCCCAGTAGAGACAAGTAATCGTCACTCGGAACAAAGTTATTAGGATGGGAGCACAAGATGTGGAATGCGTCATTGAATTCGAGCTGTCTAGTCGACGGCGTTTCGATCCCTGTTGTTCGGGATCCTCATCAGGACGGGGTTGTCGATGAGAACAGTGCTGTGGGTATAAAGGGGAGTTTGAGCGCGTGGACTGGGAAAGAAAACGCGCAGGGGAGGGTGTGCAAGTTTGTGAAGTTCGGACTAATTTGCGAACTAAGGCGTGTTATGAAGTGAGGGGTGGAGGGCCGGACCGTGCCAGGGAAAAGTGATTTTGGGGGGTGTCTAGGGTATAGTACACTATGGGGTAACCTATCCGTTTTGCATTGGTTGAGTCAAGGTCGCGCCATGCGGATGACTGTAAAAACTTACATAGTAGCAGCTATCCTAGGATGGCAAAGTCCAATTCCTGGGTGAAAACTCAGTTTTTCAGGATTACTAGGGGTTAAAAAGTGATACGTCAGAGATTTAGAGGGAGAATGCCTCCATTAGTGACGATCAGTTATCTAGGTATGAATAATTACCTGGATGATTCTTCCGTCTGGGCAGCGTGCGGTGTTGGCGAGTCCTGAAAGGGTCAAGGGAAAGGGGGTTGTTTAACGGATAGCCCAAGTCGCCTAAATTAAGTCAGGTAGACTTCTAAGCTCTCCGAGCGTGCTCGGGGCATGCTTCAGAGAGTCCATTACCTGAATGAATCATGGAGGATGGCCGTAACCGGGGTCTGCTGTCACAGCGGGTTGCAGGCAATGAATGCACTAGCTGTCCGCGGTAGTGAACCTGCTTAAAAGGTCAGGAGAGGAGCGGCCAATGGGGTGGAGTCACGTGGTATTCGAAGGTGGGGCAGGGCCGTGTCCCGGCGAGCCATAGGCTGTTTCGGGGCCGAGCCTCTGGTGGGAGTGAGGGAGGATTCTGGGTAGTTTACTCGGTTACCTAGGAGATGCTTGGGAGGAATGAATAAGCAGATTTGGAGCGAGCGCGCATGATGCGGTGGGCGGGCCGGATGGGACTGATTACGTACAGGTATTAGCGTGATTGGGGCTGGAACACGTAGTAATCAACAGACAACCTGCTCTGTAATACAATTGTGACAGTATACAATATACATCTGTGAATTTAGTGAAGGAGCATTTCATAAAAACAATTTCACATACGTTCACATAGTCACGATAGCATTTGTAGGAGAAAGGAACGGACATATAGTAAGAGACAGATTTAAGAGGGATTAGATGGAGATAGTACTTGTCCATTCATCAAGGGTATTGAGCCCTCGGTTAACAGAGTCTGTCTTTGCTATCCATTTGCATTCCGCCCTGTTGAGAAGGGTGGCCATGTTGCCGCCCCTGATGGGCAGAGTAGGTTTTTCAATGACTAACCATTTAAGGTCAGTGTCTGAGTGTGATTTCTCCAGGAAGTGTTGGACCAAAGGAGCTGTAAGAACTTTGCAATTAATTCTACTTTTATGTTGAATTATTCTTTGCTTGACCATTTGTGTGGTCTGGCCAATGTAGATTAATTCACATGGGCAACGGATGGCACATATGACGTTTTGAGTCTTACAGTTCGAATGGTGAGTAAGTTGGTGGGTCTGTCCATTGTAGACAAATTCCTTGGTATTGTAGGTAAGTTCGCAAACGCTGCATGATTGGCATTTGAAGTGTCCTTTCACAGGTGGCATTCCCCAGGCTGCAGTGATGCTTTGTTTGTCCGTGGAAGTACTGGGCCATGTAATTGCCCGGACCAGATGGTTCGCGATGTTGTTACCTCTCTGGTATGAGAACAGTGGTGGTTCGTGGAATTGTTCCTCAGATCTCAGTATTGTCCAGTTTTTTTTGATTATTTTTGCAATCCTGTTGCTTTCCGGGTTAAAGACAGAGACAAATCGGATTCTGTTCATGGTTTTACGGTTTTCATTTGGGACCAGTAGATTTTCGCGATGGTTGTACCATGCACGTTTCTTAGCTTGGTTGATTAGGCGGCGTGGATAGCCTCTGTTAATGAGTTTGGTGGCCAGGATGTCAGCTTCTCTAAAGTAATCTTTTCTCCATTTGCAATTACGCCGGATTCGGAGGAATTGGCCAAATGGGAGACCATCTCGTAGGCCTCTTGGGTGGTTGCTCGTGTAATGCAGCAAGGTGTTGCGTTCTGTCGGTTTTCGGAAGAGTGAGGTTCCTAGTTTTCCTTCTTCTGTATGAATAATCACATCAAGAAATGGAAGGTCATTTGTTTTGGTTTCACTGGTGAATTTAAGGTGTTCCTGTGATGAGTTAAGCCAGGTCATGAATGGTTGTAAGGATTCAGCAGTTCCATTCCAAATCAAGAGAATGTCGTCAATGTAACGACGCCACAGATGGATTTGTGGTTGGTACGGATTGATGGGGTTCAGGATCAATGTTTTCTCTAGGTTATGGACATACAGAATGGCAAAGTTCGGGGCAAAGCAAGCGCCCATGGATACTCCCTTGGTTTGGAGGTAGTATGTGTTCTTATATAAGAAGTAGTTGTTTTGTAGTGCCACCCTTAGTAGGTTCATTATGAATTCGGTCGGAATTTTGGCTGGTTGTGGTCTAGAGTTTAACAGGTTTTTGATTACCTCTAGACCTTCATCATGAGGTATGTTCGTATAAAGGGACTCGATGTCCAGACTGGCCATGATTTGGGTGTCTAGCTCAAAAGGTTTGTCCTCTATGGTGTTGATGAGGTCCATTGTGTCTCGTATGTAAGTGTCCGTTGTTGGTACAAAATCCTTGATTACAGCATCCAGATATTTGCCGAGGGGTTCCAAAATGGATCCACACCCTGATACGATGGGGCGTCCAGGTGGGTTGTTGGCGTCCTTGTGGATCTTGGGTAGGATGTACAGGACCGGTGTTCGGGGGTGGGGATTATTCAGGAATTCAAATTCCTTTTTCGTAATGATGTTCATATCTTTGGCTGAGGTGGTAATGTCAAAGATCTTTTGTCTGATATCGGCCAAAGGGTCTTTGGAAAGAGCCCGATAGTGTTCACGGTTGGTGAGCTGTCGCTCCACTTCTTTGTCATATTGTGTGTTATTCAAGATAACGATTCCGCCGCCTTTGTCTGCAGGCTTAATGACAATTTGTGAGTTGTTTTGTAAGGTCGTTAGGGCTTCTTTTTCTGCCAAGGGAAGGTTGTACGGGATGAATCGAGGGGAAGATTTTAAATCCATTATTTCTTTCATCACCAGGCGTTCGAAAGTGAGGATTTCGGGCGTCATCTGGTTGGAAGGTGGGTTGAAAGTAGACGGAAGTCTAAAGGGGGAGATTTGATACTGTTCGATGCTGGGTTTATCAGAGAAAAAGTATTTTAGTCGTATTCTTCTGAAGAATTTGAGTAGGCTAGATTGTAGTTCCAAGAAATTGGTTCTTACAGTAGGCACAAATGACAGGCCACGTGAGAGGACTTCGATTTCTTTTTGGGTCAAAGTGTGGTCCGATAGGTTGAAAATCGGGATGGTCATGGCAGTATCAATCGCCTCCTGGTTGTTGATTACTGCGGTTGTCCCCATTGGTAGTATCTGTTGCGGGTCTGCCGGAATCCTGGGGTTGGTGGTTGGTATGTTTTGGTTTTGGTTTGTCGGTTCTGTGGCGGTTGTGGATAATGTCCGCGTCCGCGGCCTCGTCCTAAAAAACCGGGGGGTAGCAGTGGTTGTGGTCCGGAATTGGACAGCCCCGCGTCCTCTGCAGAGCTGTTTGAGGAGACCGAAAATGTAACTCGTTGGTTGTTCCTATATCTTCCCCAGTTTTGTGTTCTGGGAGGGTTTTGTTGGGTGTTATAGAACTCCTCGTTCAAATAGGGGTATGTATTTTCAACCTTGTAATTTTTGATGTCTTTCTCCACTTTATTGACCTTTTTGTTAAGTTCAAATGTGTTAAAGGTGGCGATGGTGTTGTTGATTTTATCCAACAAGCTTTTTGCGTCCGTGAGAGTAGTATCTTCTTGGATTAGTTTTTCAAGTTCTTCAATTTCCTTAAGTTCCAAGCGACTATGTTCAATAGCCGTGTCTATCCCCAAGACCATCCAATGGCGGGAGCATGTAGTTGCAAGGTGGCTGAAGCTGGTCCTGAATTTAACGTCTTGGGGGAAGATCGCCGGGGTGTTACGAATTTGGAGCCCCAAGGGAATAACACCTGAACGTAAGTAATCCGTTAGCATCCGTGCATGCAAGTCAGTTCTGATCTGCTTTTTCCTCAATTTCTCGAGTTTATCCAGAAGTACACGGGAAGAGTTAGGGGTGGTAGTGGATGTAGACGCTGACTGGGGGGTGCCCGATAGTAATGAAGGGCCAGTCAGACGTGATTGGATATAATCCTCTGTGTAAGTGAGTGACTCCTTGGACATCGTGTGTAGGCCAAGAGGTAGTACACAGATAGATACCTAATTAAATGAGGTATGTGAATTGTGGTATACAGAGATACCGCTCTCGCAGCGATAGCTGCTCCTAATATGTATGAAAAAAACAGGAGAAAACCCATAAACCATGTTGGGATGGGTGCAATATGTAGATAAGAACAGTTCCCAACTGGTATTATGTAGAGACAGTTTGAATGATGTATGCAATAAGCATTACAAAGAAAGGAAGAGCCAAGGAGTCAAAAAAGTTTTTCATAGACAGTGGTATTATTTCCAAAGTGGTTGAGGGTCAATACAGTTAAAGCAGCACTGTACAGAGTGGATCGTGTGACAACCCGGTGACACTTGGTGCAGGTGCTATATACAATCAGTGACATGTGAGTGTGCAAGTGTTTTAAAAGGACAGCAATTGCGACGCATTAAAACAGAATTCAAACATCAAATGATGGCCCCAGTAGAGACAAGTAATCGTCACTCGGAACAAAGTTATTAGGATGGGAGCACAAGATGTGGAATGCGTCATTGAATTCGAGCTGTCTAGTCGACGGCGTTTCGATCCCTGTTGTTCGGGATCCTCATCAGGACGGGGTTGTCGATGAGAACAGTGCTGTGGGTATAAAGGGGAGTTTGAGCGTGTGGACTGGGAAAGAAAACGCGCAGGGGAGGGTGTGCAAGTTTGTGAAGTTCGGACTAATTTGCGAACTAAGGCGTGTTATGAAGTGAGGGGTGGAGGGCCGGACCGTGCCAGGGAAAGTGATTTTGGGGGGTGTCTAGGGTATAGTACACTATGGGGTAACCTATCCGTTTTGCATTGGTTGAGTCAAGGTCGCGCCATGCGGATGACTGTAAAAACTTACATAGTAGCAGCTATCCTAGGATGGCAAAGTCCAATTCCTGGGTGAAAACTCAGTTTTTCAGGATTACTAGGGGTTAAAAAGTGATACGTCAGAGATTTAGAGGGAGAATGCCTCCATTAGTGACGATCAGTTATCTAGGTATGAATAATTACCTGGATGATTCTTCCGTCTGGGCAGCGTGCGGTGTTGGCGAGTCCTGAAAGGGTCAAGGGAAAGGGGGTTGTTTAACGGATAGCCCAAGTCGCCTAAATTAAGTCAGGTAGACTTCTAAGCTCTCCGAGCGTGCTCGGGGCATGCTTCAGAGAGTCCATTACCTGAATGAATCATGGAGGATGGCCGTAACCGGGGTCTGCTGTCACAGCGGGTTGCAGGCAATGAATGCACTAGCTGTCCGCGGTAGTGAACCTGCTTAAAAGGTCAGGAGAGGAGCGGCCAATGGGGTGGAGTCACGTGGTATTCGAAGGTGGGGCAGGGCCGTGTCCCGGCGAGCCATAGGCTGTTTCGGGGCCGAACCTCTGGTGGGAGTGAGGGAGGATTCTGGGTAGTTTACTCGGTTACCTAGGAGATGCTTGGGAGGAATGAATAAGCAGATTTGGAGCGAGCGCGCATGATGCGGTGGGCGGGCCAGATGGGACTGATTACGTACAGGTATTAGCGTGATTGGGGCTGGAACACGTAGTAATCAACAGACAACCTGCTCTGTAATACAATTGTGACAGTATACAATATACATCTGTGAATTTAGTGAAGGAGCATTTCATAAAAACAATTTCACATACGTTCACATAGTCACGATAGCATTTGTAGGAGAAAGGAACGGACATATAGTAAGAGACAGATTTAAGAGGGATTAGATGGAGATAGTACTTGTCCATTCATCAAGGGTATTGAGCCCTCGGTTAACAGAGTCTGTCTTTGCTATCCATTTGCATTCCGCCCTGTTGAGAAGGGTGGCCATGTTGCCGCCCCTGATGGGCAGAGAACTGCACACAGGTTTGAAAGGTTGAACATGGATTGTCTTTAGGGAGACATCCCCTAGAGGTGTAAAGGTGCAATTGCGCAAGTGGTGCATTTACATAATGTGGTTCCTTTCGGGACTGGAGGTCACATGCAATATGTGAAGAACTATGTTGCCAGGCATTCCAGCGGGGTACTTGGTTATAATTGCATAGTCATGTGATTATAGATGTGATGCCTTTTAGGGGCTGTGATTGACTTGCATTACACCTGTTATCAGATATGATGAGTATCTATCATTCAAAGTGATGCTTAGACGTGTATTCTTGCTACTGCGTTAGTTAAACAACCAGACTGTCAGCCACTGTGATTTAAGTGTGTATACTGCATGGTCAGTATGAGATGCTCTCAGTCAGGGTTATGTGTCGCTATGGCAGGCGTTCCCATTATAAATGCTTGTTGAGATAATGGGGTGGGCCGCCACTGGGATGTTGCCAATGCTAGAATGCCAAGACAAAATACAAAAGTGTAATATATTTAAAAAAACATTTTTTTACAGTTTATTCACTAAGATGCAATACAATATTGGTCACATAAGTGCCATGTACAAGATTAAAAGATGTATCAATACACAATTACATAATTAAAACATAACTAAGAAAACAGATTGTCGACGCAGCGTTTCGGTTTTACACCTTCTTCTCTTATAAGTACGGGTTCCTATTACAAGCCTTTTCTTTACGTTAGGCTATCTTCTACTTGGTAAGGTTCGTGTCCTTTAGAGTCATCAGGGTAAGGATCACTGTTTTTGCTTTATCTTTTTTGCTTCTTAAAATTAGGTGCATTCGTTGTTTGTGGATACTTCAAAACGGCTCCTGTACTTTATTTCATCAATTAAAAGGGGTCGCACTTTTAAGGATTTCTTAAAAGTTGGAATTAAACGTGGTTTGTACTTTTTTCTTTTTCTTTTTACAAATCAGCAGTAGTAAGATCTACTAAATGAATGGAATTAAAACCGAATTGTATATTCCCTATGCTCATTCAGTATTGTAGATCAAAAATGCATTTGCCCGTGCGAGGAACTCTATCGTGATATGCGATTGCCTCTGGAAGAAAGCGCCCCCTCACCCGGAATGTCTGATTTTCAGCGCCTCAGCCATGTGTTCCAGCCGGAGGGCAATGACACTGCGGTTGCACAAAGGAGACTGGGTAGAAAATAGATACGAAGAGCAGGCCTAATGAATGGGCTATGGGAACAGCATCCCGAGATCAGAGCGGCCCCGCGGATGTGGCTAGCCTGGGACATTTCTGGCAGGACGTGGGACAGGGGGCAGAGTTTTGTTCCTGACCCTGGTATTTTCAGGCAACCGGCTCTTGTAAATAGTAACAAAGCCAGGGCATGGCCTTTCATACTACAGGCTTCACGAAGCGCATTTCGGCATTTGTTTATCATTTGTTTTCCGTGCTGCTAGTACTGCGCCACAAAAGCTGTCTGCGGACATTCCCCTACACACGTACACCTTCATTTCTCAGAACATAAAGATGGGGTTTACGGTTATTCTACACATAAATCATACTATGCATGCATTTTTGCGCGGAAATTCACCATGTCGAGGAATCCTCTTAGGGCTTTTATATTTATAGTTTTGTATTCCTGGCATATTGAGCCAGCGTATTATTAAAGTAAGCAGCAAAAATAATTTAAAATTCAGCTACATCTGTAACTATTTGCGTAAAATGAAGAAACACGTTTCAATCTGATTTTGAATGAAAAACTCAGGTTCAAAGCAAAATTATTAACTTTTAAGTGTCACATCACTATTTTATTAATACTACTACGCATTGACAACTATTTCTTCTATATGTTAACATGGCAAAGTAAGAGAATTAGGGTCTCTTAATATTAGGCTGTCCAGGATGATCTATCTCATGGACTGGGCACGGAACTGCCACATTTGAATGTGCCTAACCCGGATGCAGGGCTTTGTCCCCTGGAGGTGCTGCTACCTTTATGGTGAGTCAGGTTGAGGTGAAAACGACGTAATTTCTGAACAGTAACCTTCCTTACCCTTAGGGCCATCTACGTTGACCCAATTCTTACATCATGAAGCTCTGTTCTTCTAAAATAGGCTCCTGTTTAAAAAAAAAAAAAATCACTTCTTTTGTGGCCCTTCCCAATACTTTTTTGGGGGTGAAGTCATTGTACCACTCTAGTTGGCTGGCAATACTGCAGTGTCAGGAATCAAAGGTACAAGTGTCCCATCGTTCAAAAGTCTCTACTCAGAGGTGTGTGGATTGGTGAGGCAGGAATGAATGAGGTCTTGATTCCTGAATGGGAGGCATTCGAGTCTCGACAGAGTGCTCAGGTGGTGCCTGTGACCAGAGCCGCCCTTCTAGGTAATGGAGCACTGTGCCCAGAGACAGAACAAGATCTAGGTGCATTGTGTGTATTACGTGTATTCTCCTCTGTGGCTTGCGAGGACTGTAGGGCGTTACGAGACGAGTGCGTGATAAGAGTTTGAAATTGGGGGAGGAGGAGGATGTGTGCACAGAAGTGACGCTAGCCACCCTAATCGGATCCTACACCATTCACAGTCACCAGAGCAGTCTTCCCCATGGTGGAGCTGTTAATATCTCTCTGCTATTTTAAATGTCACCTTCCCTAGCTTTCGAATAAGGTAGGTGAATTTAGAGGTGGCCAAAATGAGCATCTAGGGCCGTATTATGAATCAGGCACACTGTTTTTGTATGTGCCACAGCGCTTCCTTAAATAGGTGCATCAGGTGCAAACATTATGAGTGCGCCTGATTACAATGAATGTGCTGGGCCCGAGGGCAGCCATGAATTCAGGGGTGCCCTGAGGGAAGCGCATTCTAGTGAAATACAGAGAAGCTGCTTTAATCAGCTGCTCCGCGTTTCACTGTGCAGGCAGCACCTACCAGCACTTTAGTGAGGGGACAGAGATCCCCCTGCAGGCGGGTGCAGTTAGTGGCTGCACCTGCCTAAAGGGCAGGGTCTCTTCTCTTGTGGTTCCACGGGACCCCCTTTGTCCACCCCAGAGGTCTGCCCTCAGAGGGGCCACCTTTTTGTGGCACACTTTCAGTGCGCCTCCTGACAGTTTCCTTACCTTTGAGCCCAAGTCCATGATAAGGCACAAACGCAGAGGCAAAGAATTTGCTTCATTTGCATGGGGCCATGTCCATATGCAAATGAGAGAATGCCTTCTTGAGATATCACTGGTTCTACATGTGTGCCAGCACCATCAGTATTACAGAAGGGGCTACACAAGAGTCTGCAGCCCATTTTGGATACCAAAATTCCCTGGGGGGCACACAAAGTGGGAGCACACACCCGATGAAGGTTTTATTTTTAGGCACAGAAGTGAAATCTCCATTGGATATCTATTACCTCTAGAAAAAATGTATCATAATGTCCTCAACAGCCCCTCCTGGGTCTGGAAGCAGTGGGTAACAACTTGAAGGTAAATGCATGATATTTTTTATTAGGGCAACATTGCAATGTTTATGTCCTTTAAATATATTCTAGCTAAAGAAGTGATGTAAGGATTTTAAAATATGTTTTCATTTCTTTCTAAGTGTTAGCTGTTTTTCTTGTGCGGGTGTAGGTGCTGTCATGGTTTCATAGTTTCAGTCTCTGAAGGGCCAATCGGGATAATGTTGGGTAGAAACTAGCTCACAGGAGGACCCTGGGCTCATCCTTTCCAATGAGGAGGAGGAAAGAGGGATACAGGCATAACACCTCGGAGGTGGGAACTATAGGCTGTTGCAATGAAAGGACTAAAAGGCTTTTGAGTAATTATGATTGGCTGCACTCAACCAATCGAAATGAGTTTCTGTCCTAAGTTACACTCTTCATTGGCTGCTGAAAATAATGTCCCTTATCACTCATTTGTCATGGACTGTCTTTGGTAGGATGGATGGGCTGTCAATCTCACAATGATTCAGACTTTGCTGTACACACCTTTTCTCTCACAGTGTGGTAAGCAGAATTGTAGCTCAGAAAAAGGTATATTTTCCCTGAAATTTGTTTTCTTTTATCGCAAACGAGCAAAAAATGTTTGCCCAGCCCCAGTGTTTTAGCCAATTCTGCTTTACAAACATTGGTTTACTCATATCACATGTACACATTTTGCATGAAGATATTTTCAGAAGTCTCTTGATTAAATCAGAAGGAAAGCAAGCCTGATCATCTAGTCCATGCTCCATTCATTGAGTGCTGAGGACTTATGGAATTTTTCTATATGGGGAGTTAGGTCCTGGGACATGCAGTTGGTTGGGCCATTATTAAATGCTTATACACAACATTACCATCTGCACATTTCTTTTGTGTCTCTAGTTTGAGCACTACAAACCGATATCCAAGCAAAATGATTCTGAAAGACCTTAATTGATTAGTCTACTGGACTTCCAAGTCAATCGCGACAATCGAGACAATTTCATCAACAGACATCAATTTCTGAGAGGTGTTCCATAGTAACACCAAGTAACAAAGCTACATCACATTACACTAAATATTTCATCCATTACAAACTAATGTAGGAAAAAAGAAAGAAATTCTCAAAGCAAAATGATTCTGAAAGACCACACATTAATTGATTAGTCTTCTGGACTTCCAAGTCAATCGCTTCTAAGTGTGCCGACGCGTTTCAAACCCTATAACATCAATTTTCGGGTTCTCATCAGGGCTCTGTCTTTTCTATTTGTCTGTGAAATATACATAAAAACAACATTGTTTTAGATCACTACTCTTCCTAATAGTTTCCCATTTGTTTGCTTCTTTACATTAAGGTTTTACCTGTTTTTCCAGCTTATGGCGGTCCACAGGGTCGCTTATTTAAAAAAATAAAAATAAAAGAAGATCCTTCTACTCTGCTACCTACAATAGAAATGTGAAACATCATCACCATTTGTAGGGGCAAGTCGCTAAGTAGCCCAAATGCCAAAGCCATTTCCTGGACATACATGCCTGTGGTGTCCGTCGCACATGCAGGCTTCTTATTGAATGTGCTCACACCTTTTACTTAGTCACTTTCTAGCAATTCCTTCCTAGAAGTCACAAAATTTAGTTTAAGTCTCTTGTCTAAATTTGCGTTCCTAACGCGGCCGCGCTGGTTAAAGCATACCTGTTTATTCTTGGAACGGGTGCTCAATATTTCTCGTGTAGTTATTCGACCCACTTTTACGATCTTTTTCGACGAATGACCACTATTTTCACAAACTCCTAGATTGAAACACAGGACGGAGTGTTTATTTCTAGAGAAACTAATCTCTTTTTAAAAAATGGTCGACATTTCTTTTGTGTCTCAAGTTTGAGCACTACAAACCGATATCCATTGAGTTTGTAAGGTACACTTTATTCCTATACCTGTTATATTTCATTATTTTTTCATTATTTTCATTTTCTTCAATATTTAAGAAAAACACTGTACATAGAAAATCTAGAATGCCCCTTTCCCCGTCCCTTATTCGCATACAAGAAGAATAAGAACATTGGCCAACAAGTGGTGCGAGCAGACATAGCCTCGCCCAAAATAAAAAGTGACTTATTGTCACAATGGGGCATGAAACCCATTGAAGGGCACCATAAGTGCGACAATTGTATCTCTTGTGCAAATACGATTGAGGGCAAAGAGTTCCAACACAAGAATGTAAAATGGAAATATGCGGGTTTCTCGAATTGTCGTACACGCAATGTCGTGTACGTAATCGTGTGCGCGTGTCCAAAACTCTATATTGGTAAAACAAACCAGCAAGTAAACACACAAATGACCCAACATCGTTCACGTCTTAAAAATAAAGTATTATCTGCTCCGATGGTCGATCATTTTTTGGACAAACAGCATGGAGATAATAATTTCAAGTGGTCAGTACTGTTCACAATAAACCAACAACAAAGCCCTGCCGATGTAGAAAAAACACTACTAAAAAAAGAAGCGTATCTAATTTTGAAGTTCGACAGTGCATTGAGAGGCCTTAATGCCCTGTCTGAAATATCACGATTATAAGCACAGACAGTCCCCATCAAAGGTATGGGTGCAATCCCCCTGTATGAATCATGTAAGATGGACCACATTCAAAGATGGCCGCCACACATGACAGCTAATCTGAGACTATAAGATAGACACTAAAAGATGGCCGCCGCACCCAGAGACTGAGTCAGAGGGTCCCGGTCAGCTGAAGAAATAGGTAAGCTGCTGCTGCTATAATTGTCCAACTTACTAGATACTCCGTAGCAAGTAGACCCGTTTTTCTAAAAGCAATATCCTCTTTGTAGAGATATCAAAAAGACAATGGCCCCCAGTAAAAGATGCGGTTAAGCGAGCGTTAATCAACACCAAGATCGGGAGGTTTACGCGAACTCAGTACCAGGTATGCACCCTCTTCAGCGCGAGTGCAAGTGAAATGCAATTCTTTTAAAAAGAGATTAGTTTCTCTAGAAATATTTCCGTCCTGTGTTTCAATCTAGGAGTTTGTGAAAATAGTGGTCATTCGTCGAAAAAGATCGTAAAAGTGGGTCGAATAACTACACGAGAAATATTGAGCACCCGTTCCAAGAATAAACAGGTATGCTTTAACCAGCTCGGCCACGTTAGGAATGAAAATTTACACAAGAGACGTACAATATAATTTGTGACTTCTAGGAAGGAATTGCCAGAAAGTGAGCAAGAAAAAGGTGTGAGCACATTCAATAAGAAGCCTGCATGTGCGACGGACACCACAGGCAGATATGTCCAGGAAATGGCTTTGGCATTTGGGCTACTTAGCGACTTGCCCCTACAAATAGTGATGATGTTTAACACTTCTATTGTAGGTAGCAGAGTAGAAGGATTTTTTTTTTTTTTAAATAAGCGACCCTGTGGACCGCCATAAGCTGGAAAAACAGGTAAAACCTTAATGTAAAGAAGCAAACAAATGGGAAACTATTAGGAAGAGTTGTGAACTAAAACAATGTTGTTTTTATGTATATTTCACAGACAAATAGAAAAGACAGAGCCCTGATGAGAAACCGAAAATTGATGTTATAGGATTTGAAACGCGTCGGCACACTTAGAAGCGATTGACTTGGAAGTCCAGAAGACTAATCCATCAATGTGTGGTCTTTCAGAATCATTTTGCTTTGAGAATTTCTTTCTTTTTTCCTACATTAGTTTGTAATGGATGAAATATTTAGTGTAATGTGATGTAGCTTTGTTACTTGGTGTTACTATGGAACACCTCTCAGAAATTGATGTCTGTTGATGAAATTGTCTCTATGTATTGTTGAATATTGGTATATATATGTTGATTTGTATTGTATATTTGTGTGTAAATATGTACAGTGTTTATCTTAGATATTGAAGAAAATGAAAATAATGAAAAAATAATGAAATAAAACAGGTATGAATAAAGTGTACCTTACAAACTCAATGGATATCGGTTTGTAGTGCTCAAACTTGAGACACAAAAGAAATGTGCAGATGGTAATGTTGTGTATAAGCGAGGACTTATGGAAGGCACGACAAGAAACCAGAAACTGTTATCCATTCTTATTTTCACAGTATTTAATGAAAGAGAGAATTCATCTAAGGGCGAGAAAAATAAATATTTTATACTCCTAGTAAATTCTCACTTCAGACATTTCTTGTCACAGCGGTGCAAGGTAGGATTATCCAAATTTCCAAGCTTAAATGTACAGAATTCCAAGTGTAAAATATAATAGAAAGTATTTAAAATAGTTAAAAATATATATAAATATAATTTAATGTTAAAAATATTTAAAAATAACACCTATTCTTTTTTAAATTTTAAAATAAACTTATTTAATTTAAATACTAACGTAACATTACTTTTGAATAAAATATGATTACATTTTTTCTTTCACCTATATTTAAAATACATATGTAACATTAATTTACATTATATTTAACTAAGAAATATGTTTATAATGTTTGTATCAGTTAAATACACGTTGTTACTTTTCTGCATTTTTTATGCACCGAATGTGTTTCATTTTTATTTATTTTTGTATCACTCAAGCATCACGACAAATGGGGAAAGACAATGGTAGCTCCATATGATGACTCCCCTGTTTTGTCCTCTTGAATCTTCCTGTCCCAGTGCATGTTAGCACTCTCAGTTCATTATCATGTGTACAGCTGTCATATGCTCCCTTCTCAAAGTCTCTCATCATTTTCATTTACAAGCATAACACCCCCATCTTATCATATACTTGAATTCGCATTTGTGAAGCCCTACCTACCATTGTTATGGCAACATAGTGCATTCTGCATATGGTTGTGCTCTCATGTGGCTCTTGGAAGGCCATCAGTGGGACTGGGGGCCATCAATGGACTATCATTGACAGTGTAAGATGTTTTGTTGGAGAGTGGTTAATTGGGCGAGTTCAGTGATAGGTTTCGTAATGGTTTGCCTGAGTTTGCGTGAAAGTAAGAAGAGTTGCAGAACTTTGTGTTTTTGTGACAATGGTTGGATGAACCAAATGGCTTTCTGGTTTTCTTTCGATATTTAACAATTATTTATTTACCCTCTGCTATGAAATATTACAGTAGGTTTTCTGTATTGTATTCAAGATTGGTGTCATATGAAGCAATTCATGGTGTGTGAGGAAGTATTTTGATTACTGTAGAATTTATCTGGTATGCTTGGTGTTAAGTGTGACAGCGCTGTTGATCTGGCAGCACTTTGCCGACTATATGTCATGGTTGAGGTGTTGTGTGTATGCCAATGAGAGGGTTGTGTTTAGCTTGTGCTGTCTAACTATGCCCATTTGAAAGTACATACGACGGGATCAATTGTGTTTTGTGACGCTGGGTAGAATGTGCTATTGGATCCAATACAAGCCCAACTGTTGGCTATTGCAGATGTTTTGGGTGCATGTGGGCAGGGTTGTCTATCGTTATCGTTTATTGCTTGCTGAAACTTTTCCAGGGCAATCAGGTATCAATCAATCAGAGTCTTATAAAGCGTGACTACGACCCTGTGAGGGTCTCAAGGCGCTGGGTGCGTGGGGGGGCTGGGTCCACGGTTTAGTCAAAGAATCAATCAATCAGAGTCTCATAAAGCACGTATCACTGGCCTCAGACTGAGAGAAGAAGAGCTTTTTGCCACCGATGTCCCAGTGCTTAACCTCAAAAGGAATCGAGGTGGACCCCTTATAGGCCGAAAGAATAGGGTTCTGTCAGCCGCAGCCCACAGTGGGAGTACCTGCAGGGCCGTGACATGGGGAGGGGGAAGGGCAGGGTGGGGGGTAGTAATGTATGGATTACGGAGCTTCCCAGGTAAGTAAACATTTAAATAAATAAAACGAATTTCGTTGAGTGCACTGCATCCCCAAATGCGATACAGGGCACGCAAAAAAAATTGTTTTATTTATTTAAATGCTTACTTACCTGTAAAACTCCGTAATCCATACATTAATTCCCCCCACCCTGCTCCTCCCCCTCCTCACGTCACCGCCCTGCAGGTACTCCCACTGCCGGCCGTGGCTGGGTTCCGTATTCAACAAAGAAAATATACGTTTTTCCTTTGGAAAACCAATTATCACTCAATCTTTGATCACACCCTTCAACCATCTTTGCTTAATTTTATTATTTATCAAAAACAATTATTTAAAAAAAGTACTTTTTAGTGATTATTGAGTGATAATTCGTTTGCCAAAGGAAAAACGTATATTTTCCTAGTGCTTACAATTGAGCCCAAAAATTAGCCCATGTGCTCACTCGTAGCATTTGACCCTAAGGCAGCATCGACTGATGATCACTGATAGTAATGGAGCATAATATATGACTCGAATTCCAGAAAGTGAGCAAGTCACGTGACTCTGGCTTCTTCTGCTAAGGGGTATTCCCTCTAAGAAAATCTAGAAAATTATGTGGTCAAAAAGTATATTTTAAAGCATAGTTGTCAAATATTTTTTCAAAAGCCATTGCTGTGCAAGCAAAAGAAGCATAATGCTCCCCAAGAGTTGACTCGTTAAAAAAAAGCACAACATGTGCAGTAGGTGCCAAATTATGCCAATAGTTACCTCCATTGTACCAACACTAGCATTTTGTCATGGGTGCCCTCCATATGCTATTGGTGCAGCTTTATGCCAAGAACAATGGGCAACCCATATATCAAAACCTATCTATAATATGTCAGGGCCAGTAATTTGTTATGGTTACCTGCCCCAATCCCAATATGCCATTATTGTCCTGCATGACCTACTGAGCAAAGGTGGCAGTGTCATTGCCCCAGTCCAGTTGTCTTCTTTGCAGTCAGCGTCTATGGCTTCTGTGCACTGAACCAGCTTGCACTACCAAAACAAGCTAGATGTCCACTACTGGTTGTAGCGGTGAGTACTCAGAAAAAGACTAAGGCCCATCTGTCAATGTAGGGTTTCCAATGGCACTCTCATTGTTCTTGAAATTTGGCTTCCATGGTAGACCTGGGGTAGAGTAACAGGCACACACAATTCAGTCCACAATGAAGGGACAGTTCATGCCACCCAAGCCTCATCCTCCCAGAGCAGTGAAAGCCCTTCCTTTGTATTGTAGCAGATGCCTTTGGCTTATTCTGGATAGGCCCCTTCACAGCACCTCTCATTCTGAGCAGCGTCTCTCTAGTGCAATGCCATTGTCCGGGGCGTAAGGCAGGCCCCTGCAGCCACTGCGACACGGGGAGGTGCAGCCCTTAAGAGGACCCCTAACCCATCAGGTGGCCCCAATTCAGCCAAAGGCCATTTAATATCAGTGAGATATGGGCTCTCTTCACATTCTTCTGGGAGGCCCCTACATTTTGTACTACTCCCTAACGCTCCCTGAACAGTCAGTCATCTCTCTCGCTCTCTCTCTAAAAGCAGGGTCCTAGCAGCCCCTCCTAGCAATATTGGTTCAAGTCCTATATTTCTTGTGGCAAATCTAGCAAGGAGAGATGTCTGTAGTTACTCCAACCCTGGAGCACAGAGAGTTTCTTGTTCACATCTTGTGTGGAATCTCTGGTATACACCTGTTACAACGCATTTTTTACAACGCAGTACTGTTACAACGCATCTTTTACAACGCAGGTACTGTTACAACGCATACATTTACAACTTATACTGTTACAACGCAGGTACTGTTACAACGCAGGTACTTTTACAACGCATATATATATATATATATGTATTTAAATTTAATTTTTTATTTAAAAATAATTTAGATTTTAGTAAAATTTGTATTGACTTTTAAAAAATTATATTTGTTTTAGTATTATTAATTTAATATGTTTGTTGAGTTTTAAAAAATTATATTTGTTTTAGTATTATTAATTTATATGTTAATTGAAAATTAATATTTGTTTTAGTATTATTATTATTATTATATATGGTAAATGAGTATAAATATAGTAATGTATACTGTAAAATTTCTAATGTTAATTTAATGTGAATAGTAAAGTATTTATTAAATAATGAATTAAACAAAGGAAAATTATTCATCCATTATATTGTTTATTTTAGGAATATGAGTATTAATTTGGGTATTTAAGTATTAAATAATTTATGATTTAAATAAATGAAATGTGACATAAATATGTATGTATGTATAATAAGTAATAATTATGATTATAAATAAATATGAAGTATTATTGTTAAAATTTGGGTAATAAATATTTAATTATTAAAAGATATAATAAATATTAATTTTAAAGCATTTCAAATTATATTGTCTTTTAATTAGGGTATTAGAGTATTAATTTAAATTAATTAATTAATTTAAATATAGTATAATAATTGAATAATTTCTTGATAAAAATTACTTATTTTTATTTAGTGGAGTTTAATTTAAAAAAGTAAATAAAATATTACTTTGAGTTTAAATTTGGGTATTTAAAAATTTTACTAAAATATTATTAATTTATTTATTTGTTTTAATGTATGTTTTATTTATAATTTTCATGTATGTTTATTAAATTTAGTTATGTATTTTTAAAAATATTTTAATAATAATACTTTTTATTTTATTAAATTTAGTTATGTATTTTTAAAAATATTTTAATAATAATACTTTTTTAAATATTTTGATTATTATGTATGATTATATATGAATATATGAATATTATAGTCTATTTTATTAATTCACAAATATATTACAAAAAGTGTACGTTTTTATTTAATTGAATTTAATTAAAATAAAATGTATTTGAAATTTAGACTTTCTTAAGTATTAAGTTTTTTAAACAAAAAAATAATTAATTGATTTTGTTTGTGACATACTTATAGTAATGTTTCCGTTCCCACGCTTTACCATTGTTTTCTATGGACACATTTGTCCTTCATTTATTTTCATGATACATCCAGATATGTAAAGCGGTCCGGAATTAAAGCAAAGGAAACGAAAGGAAAGAGGAGGAAAAAAGCGGAAAAGAAAGAAGAAAACAGGTAAGATAAGGAAGTACATTTTTTACATGAAATTATAAAAGATAAGATACATTGTATGAAATAAAAAAAACGAAGAGACATTTTTTTTAAGTAAAAATATATTTTTATTAAATAAAAAATATATTAAAAAAAAAATTTCTTTTTTAGACATTTTATGTATATTTTTGAAAATTTTTACATATACATGTAATCATATATACAAATACTTTTTATTCAAAAATAGTATTATACTAAAATGTACAGTAGTCCTTTGTTTATTGTTGCAGCATATCCTGACGTCATTACGTATACGCGAGCGTCATCGGCCATTTTGTGGAGTACCGGAGCAGGAAGCAGCACGAAGCAGCAGGACGCTGAACTACGATCAGGTAGGAAAACAATTTAATAATAAATAATAATGTAAAATAATAAAAGATTAACATTTATTGTAAGGATATGTTAAGTAGAGGTTGCTCGAAATAAAAAAAATGTCATTTAAACAACATGTCGCTACTCGTATTATTAGAATATGCCGATGTTGGGTCGGTGGGCGTGGGGAAGATCGGTAATTACATTAAAGTATGAATTAGTTGAATTAGTAGCATTAAATGAAGAAAAAGTGTTTTGAAAAGTATAACATATATCAAAAAATGTATTTATGTATGCAAAGTATTAAAATGCATTTTCGAGTGATATTACAGTTTGGAAATATTGAGTTTGAGAAAGTTAGTTGCTAAGAATTGATGCTAAAATATTATACGAATGTTAATTGTGATATTTCCAATGTTTTATTCGTGCTTTTAGAAAACAAATATGTATTTGCTGAAGATTCAAATCTTGGGATTATTTGTGAATAAGTGATGGTGTGATTGGTTATATTGGTTACATTTTAGTTTTAATTTATAAATGTGGGAAAACGTTTTGCTTTGTGTTTCGTTTGAAAATATTAAAGCAAAAGTTTTGGAGACTTTGTTTATTCTGCTTAATTAGACTTAAAGGCAGAATTGATGTTTATTGTTTTTCTTAAATTAAGTTGAAGCCTGTATTTCTTGTTTTAGCAGGAGTAGAGAAATTTGAATTTAGCAAATGAGGTTACATTGAATTATAAAAATGACAAGGCCAGATTGTTTTTCACTTTCTGAAGAGAACAAAGTAAATTCATATATGAATTTTTAAATGTTTGGTCAAATGTTTTAGGAATTAGCACTTAATGTAGAAACATGGAAATATCAATATTTTGATTACATATATATTTTAATCATTCATTTTATGGTGTGATTTTGATAGAAGAGTTTAGGAACATATAGAAAATGCATTTATTTTTTTTGCACAGTAATTTGCTATTATTTAATAATGAAGTTCAAACATGAATGTTGGAAATATTTTTTCTGCTATTTTTTCGAAAGGCTTATTTTATTCAAAAAAAAAAAATCCTCATGTAAGGGATTTATTTAAGAAAGAATGTTAAAAAATTTAATATATGGAAAAAATAGTGACCCAACATTAAATATTAAAAAATGTTTTAGGAAAAATATTTTTGACGAATTCAAATTAGAAAAAAATTTAATTTTGGTTAAAGCAGGAAAGTAATGTAAATAATAGTTTAGAAAGAAAGGATGTTAGCAAGATTCTCAAGGTAATCTAAAGCCACACACAACGAAAATTGTTGTAATAGTGCCAATAGTCGTTCAGACATTTCTTTAGTTCTTTGAGTAATCCGTGAGTTTAGACTACCTGTGAGAGTTTGTGAAAGTCTCATTTCTTGGAAACTTTGCTCCTTCTTCAAAGTTTCCAGAAATGAATAGAAATTAGGGTGAGGTTTACCAATTACATGATTGAAGGAGTTATGCCATCCCTCAATGGCATTATTTGTTTTTGCCTCTCCCTCTAGGCAACTCGAATAACAGTTCCACCACTCCACATGGAAACGTGGCTTCCTCCTGCGACCCGATCTGCCTAGGTGTCCAATCCATGTGTCTTCCATATAATTTAAAATGGGTGCCAATTTATCTTCGTTTCTTAAATAATAATCTGATTTTGTAATGGCAGTGTAGTACTCGTCTACACTTTCGGGAGGGACAAAACAAAGAGCTGTTAATTTTTTTAATTCGACTTGTAGTTTGCTGTCCGTTGAGTATTCAGTAACTAAGGGTGTTTTCTGTAATTTACGCCAGAATGCCTGGGAAAAGTGGAAAAAACACCCTTGAATTTGGGTATCCGTGTACAGTTTGGTGATCACATTGATCATACTCAATTCAAAATCGATAATTATTTTCCTAGGACTTTGGTTTGTTTTGGACTTAATCACAGTTAAAAATTCTGTGTAAGTTGCTGAAGTCTTATCAGGCAGCAAACTATATACTAGGGGTATTACACTATTATTAATTTTTGCATGAATAGTATAAATTTGGGAGAATGGAAGGGGCGTGCTTTTAAACGTCCCATCCATCATCCAAATTTCACTTGCTTCAAGCTTAACAAGGTTGCGTGGAGTACTAAAAATGATTATGCGCTTAAGAGGGTTTTCGTTATCATGCAGGAGGAAAGGTTCATTAGAAAAAGAAATAGTAAGTTCAGGAGGAATATTGATATCAGAAAAGGTATGTGGTGTGTTTATTTGAGTATTACTTGCCTGCTTTTGTCGTTGTATAATTCTTCGCAAATTATGAATGTTTGGAATATTACTAGCAATATGAGTAGGGACATGTTGTGCAACCTGTCTCAAAATAGATCCTGTGGATTCATTGGAGGTGCTTGCAATAGCTTTCATTTCATTTACAGTTTCTCTAACATCAACTTCCATTGCAGAGGCAGAGTGGTTATGGTCAGTTGTTCTTACAATATTATCATTGACCGTAACCGCTCTGCCGCTGCAACGAGTTGTATGGTATTGCACGCATCTCCAATGAATCCGTGGATTACTTAACCTATCCTTACAATAAATGTAACCTGCATGAGTTAGTATTTGTTTTCCTTTTCTGGATGGAATATATTTAGCAGTTTGTTGTGAAGACATTTTCTGAAAAGAAAGAATAAATGTTTTAATATTTAGAATATAAAAATTTTAAATGAACATTTGTATGCAGTTTTCATTTTGCATTACTTTGATTATTGTTTATTTCTATATTATCCAGCACATTTTACATGTTTCATAACTTTCCAGCACTTTCCATATTGTTGCACTTAACTGGAGTTAGAATAGTAATTTACACCTCTAGACTATCCTGCACTTTTTCGACTGCAGCAATTAGCAGGAGTGGGAACAGTATTTTACATGTTTCTTAACTATCCTGCACTTTCTCTACTGCAGCACTTAGCAGGAGTAGGAATAGTATTTTACATGTCTCTTAACTATCCAGCACTTTCCCTACTGTTGCACTTAACTGGAGTTGGAATAGTAATTTAGGCCTCTTGACTATCCTGCACTTTCCCTACTGTTGCACTTACCAGGAGTTGGAATAGTAATTTACACCTCTAGAGTATCCTGCACTTTCCCTACTGTTACACTTACCAGGAGTTGGAATAGTAATTTAGGCCTCTTGACTATCCTGCACTTTCCCTACTGTAGCACTTACCAGGAGTTGGAATAGTAATTTACACCTCTAGAGTATCCTGCACTTTCCCTCCTGTAGCACTTACAAGGAGTTGGAATAGTAATTTAGGCCTCTTGACTATCCTGCACTTTCCCTACTGCAGCACTTACCAGGAGTTGGAATAGTATTTTAAATGTTTCTTAACTATCCAGCACTTTCCCTACTGTTGCACTTATCTGGAGTTGGAATAGTAATTTACACCTCTAGAGTATCCTGCACTTTCTCTACTGCAGCACTTAACAGGAGTTGGAATAGTATTTTAAATGTTTCTTAACTATCCAGCACTTTCCCTACTGTTGCACTTAGCTGGAGTTGGAATAGTAATTTACACCTCTAGACTATCCTGCACTTTCTCTACTGCAGCACTTAACAGGAGTTGGAATAGTATTTTAAATGTTTCTTAACTATTCAGCACTTTCCCTACTGTTGCACTTACCTGGAGTTGGAATAGTAATTTACACCTTAAAAATATCCTGCACTTTCTCTACTGCAGCACTTAACAGGAGTTGGAATAGTATTTTAAATGTTTCTTAACTATCCAGCACTTTCCCTACTGTTGCACTTACCTGGAGTTGGAATAGTAATTTACACCTTAAAAATATCCTGCACTTTCTCTACTGCAGCACTTAACAGGAGTTGGAATAGTATTTTAATTGTTTCTTAACTATCCAGCACTTTCCCTACTGTTGCACTTAGTTGGAGTTGGAATAGTAATTTACACCTCTAGACTATCCTGCACTTTCCCTACTGCAGCACTTAACAGGAGTTGGAATAGTATTTTAAATGTTTCTTAACTATCCAGCACTTTCCCTACTGTTGCATTTACCTGGAGTTGGAATAGTAATTTACACCTCTAGACTATCCTGCACTTTCTCTACTGCAGCACTTAACAGGAGTTGGAATAGTATTTTAAATGTTTCTTAACTATCCAGCACTTTCCCTACTGTTGCACTTAGCTGGAGTTGGAACAGTAATTTACACCTCTAGACTATCCTGCACTTTCTCTACTGCAGCACTTAACAGGAGTTGGAATAGTATTTTAAATGTTTCTTAACTATCCAGCACTTTCCCTACTGTTGCACTTACCTGGAGTTGGAATAGTAATTTACACCTTAAAAATATCCTGCACTTTCTCTACTGCAGCACTTAACAGGAGTTGGAATAGTATTTTAATTGTTTCTTAACTATCCAGCACTTTCCCTACTCTTGCACTTACCTGGAGTTGGAATAGTAATTTACACCTCAAGACTATCCTGCACTTTCCCTACTGCAGCACTTAACAGGAGTTGGAATAGTATTTTAAATGTTTCTTAACTATTCAGCACTTTCCCTACTGTTGCACTTACCTGGAGTTGAAATAGTAATTTACACCTCTAGACTATCCTGCACTTTCCCTACTGCAGCACTTAACAGGAGTTGGAATAGTTTTTTAAATGTTTCTTAACTATCCAGCACTTTCCCTACTGTTGCACTTATCTGGAGTTGGAATAGTAATTTACACCTCTAGACTATCCTGCACTTTCTCTACTGCAGCACTTAACAGGAGTTGGAATAGTATTTTAAATGTTTCTTAACTATCCAGCACTTTCCCTACTGTTGCACTTAGCTGGAGTTGGAATAGTAATTTACACCTCTAGACTATCCTGCACTTTTCCTACTGCAGCACTTAACAGGAGTTGGAATAGTATTTTAAATGTTTCTTAACTATCCAGCACTTTCCCTACTGTTGCACTTACCTGGAGTTGGAATAGTAATTTACACCTCAAGACTATCCTGCACTTTCTCTACTGCAGCACTTAACAGGAGTTGGAATAGTATTTTAAATGTTTCTTAACTATCCAGCACTTTCCCTACTGTTGCACTTATCTGGAGTTGGAATAGTAATTTACACCTTAAGACTATCCTGCACTTTCCCTACTGCAGCACTTAACAGGAGTTGGAATAGTATTTGACATGTTTTTTTAACCATCCCGCACTTTCTCTACTCTTGCACTTATCCGGAGTTGGAATAGTAATTTACACCTCTGGATTATCCAGCACTTTCCCTAGTGCACCACTTATGTTGAGTTGGAATAGTCATTTACACCTGTGTGTTTTCCAGCATTTTTTCTACTGCTGCACTTATCAGGAGTTAGAATACTAATAATTTACACCTGTAGTTTGTTAGCATTCTCTTTACTGCTGCATTTACTAGGAATTAGAATAGTAATTTATACCTGTGGTTTATCCAGCACTTTCCCCACTGATGCACTTACTAGGAGTTTGAATAGTAATTTTCACCTGTACAATATCCTGCACTTTCTTTGTTGCTGGACTTACCTGGAGTTGGAATACCTATCAGTACATTTACACTATCCAGCATTTATTTTCTGTGTATGCTTAATTCATATGTGTATAATGAAAACTGTTTTTTTACTTACTTTTCGATTTGGATGTTTTCTTCTTTGAAATGGGTTCCTGGACTTTTTGGTTTGTTTGTTTTGATCTTTTTGAAGATCTTCTAGGTTTGTCTCCTTTAAAGAGAAATGTATGGTGAAAAATGTGTGACTTATCATTTGTGAGGGCATTGATTTTGTAATTCGTAACAGTTTACATGCTTTTAAAATCAACAATTAGAGAAATATGGCACACATTTGCACTTTATCTGCACTTTATAAATGCTGCTTTTACTCAGAGTCGTTATAGTAATTTACACCTGTGGATTTTCCAGCTTTTTCCATACTGCTGCACAAAGATGGGGTGGGAATAGTAATTTGCACCTTCAGATTATCCTGCACTTTCTCTACTGCAGCACTTATCAGGACTTGCAATATTATTTGACATGTTTTTTAACTATCCTGCACTTTCTCTACTCTTGCACTCATCCGGAGTTGGAATAGTAATTTACACCTCTAGATCATCCAGCACTTTCTCTAGTGCACCACTTATGTTGAGTTGGAATAGTAATTTACACCTGTACAATATCCTGCACTTTTTCTACTGTTGCACTTATCAGGAGTTAGAATACTAATAATTTACACCTGTAGTTTGTTTGCATTCTCTTTACTGCTGCATTTACTAGGAATTAGAATAGTAATTTATACCTGTGGTTTATCCAGCACTTTCCCTACTGATGCATTTACTAGGAGTTGGAATAGTAATTTTCACTTGTACAATATTCTGCACTTTCTTTGTTGCTGGACTTACCTGCAGTTGGAATAACTAGCAGTACATTTACACTATCTAGCATTTATTTTCTGTGTATGCTTCATTCATATGTGTATAATGAAAACTGTTTTTTACTTACTTTTCGATTTGGATGTTTTCTTCTTTGAAATGGGTTCCTGGACTTTTTGGTTGGTTTGTTTTGATCTTTTTGAAGATCTTCTAGGTTTGTGTCCTTTAAAGAGAAATGTATGGTGAAAAATGTGTGACTTATCATTTGTGAGGACATTGATTTTGTAATTCGTAACAGTTTAAATGCTTTTAAATTCAACAGAAAGAGAAATATGGCACACATTTGCACTTTATCTGCACTTCCCCAAATGCTGCATTTACTTAGAGTCGTCATAGTTATTTACACCTGTGGATTTTCCAGCTTTTTCCATACTGCTCCACTTACATGGAGTGGGAATAGTAATTTACACCTTCAGATTATTCTGCACTTTCGCTACTGTAGCACTTATCAGGACTTGCAATATTATTTGACATGTTTGTTAACCATCCAGCACTTTCTTTACTGCTGCACTCATCCGGAGTTGGAATAGTAATTTATACCTGTGGTTTATCCAGCACTTTCCATACTGATGCACTTACTAGGAGTTGGAATAGTAATTTTCACCTGTACAATATCCTGCACTTTCTTTGTTGCTGCACTTACCTGGAGTTGGAATACCTATCAGTACATTTACACTATCCAGCATTTATTTTCTGTGTATGCTTCATTCATATGTGTATAATGTAAACTGTTTTTTTACTTACTTTTCGATTTGGATGTTTTCTTCTTTGAAATGGGTTCCTGGACTTTTTGGTTGGTTTGTTTTGATCTTTTTGAAGATCTTCTAGGTTTGTCTCCTTTAAAGAGAAATGTATGGTGAAAAATGTGTGACTTATCATTTGTGAGGGCATTGATTTTGTAATTCGTAACAGTTTACATGCTTTTAAATTCAACAGAAAGAGAAATATGGCACACATTTGCACTTTATCTGCACTTCCCCAAATGCTGCATTTACTCAGAGTCGTCATAGTAATTTACACCTGTGGATTTTCCAGCTTTTTCCATACTGCTGCACTTATATGGAGTGGGAATAGTAATTTACACCTTCATATTATCCTGCACTTTCCCTACTGCAGCACTTATGAGGATTTGCAATATTATTTGACATGTTTTTTAAACCATCCTGCACTTTCTCTACTGTTGCACTCATCCGGAGTTGTAATAGTAATTTACACCTCTATATTATTCAGCACTTTCCCTACTGCACCACTTATGTTGAGTTGGAATAGTAATTTTCACCTGTACAATATCCTGCACTTTCTCTATTGCTGCATTTACCTGGAGTTGGAATACATATTAGTACATTTACACTATGTTGCATTTATTTTTTGTTTATCCTTTATTCATATGTGTATAATGAAAACTGTTTTTCACTTACTTTTCGATTTGGATGTTTTCTTCTTTGAAATGGGTTCCTGGACTTTTTGGTTGGTTTGTTTTGGTGTTTTTGAAGATCTTCAAGGTTAGTGTCCTTTAAAAAGAAATGTATGGTGAAAAATGTGTGACTTATAATTTAAGAGGACATTGACATTGTAATTCTTAACAGTTTAAATGCTTTTAAATTCAATAGATAGAGAAATATGGCACACTTTTGCATTTTATCTGCACTTCACAAATGCTGCACTTACTCAGAGTCGTGATATTAATTTAAACATGTGTATTTTCAAGCAATTTCTGTACTGCTGTACTTCAATGGATTTAGAAAACTTTTTATTTATATTTTTACATTTTCCAGCTCTTTTACTACTGCTAAACTTAACTGGACTTGGAATAGTAATTTCCAACTCTGGGTTATTCTGTACTTTTCATACTGCAGTATTTAATCGGAGTTAAAATAGTAAATTACATCTTTTGGCTATGTAAATGGATTTCTCATATATAACATATATTTTTAAACGATATTTCGAATTTACCTTTTTATATGATGGTTTCGATATACGTTTCTTCACAGTTTACAATTTCTTTCTTATATTTCTGTCAATAATTGGTATTTTTATCTGAAACATAAAGAATTAATTTCAATATATTACGTTTCAAGTACATGTTTTTTGGAATCTAAATGCAGTATTTAGTTTCACACGAAAATATGTTTATTACCTTTTAAAAGGATGTCGAAAATTTTTTCAGGGGCAAATATAATTCGAGATGATTTTTAGAAGTAATAGTTCTGTCAAAAAAAATGAATGTTTACTTGTAATGCGACCTTTTAAAAAAAATTGAATAACAAAGTTAGTTAATGAAGGATGATTAGGTACCTTCTGTGAACTTTGAAAAACAAGTTGTTTTTTCACAATAAATGAAATATTTAGGTCTGTCGTTTTCTACGGTTTTGAATGGAATTCTAAGAGAAATATAATGAATAAATATTAATTTATTTGTACCGTATTTAAATTAAATGACGTTTTATTGTGGATTTTATTTTATTTATGTTTTATTTCACAATAAAAATTGGACGTATTTTTCTGAAATTTAATTCTATTTCGATTATGTTTATTAAATCCCATTAATATTTTTGACACATTTAATTATATTTTAAATAATAAGCATAGTTAATAATATTTTGTTGTACATTCATTTTAAAATAAAATTAATTATTCAGTTACCGTTTTTGGTAAACGTTACTTACTTGTAATTTGTTGTAAAACGTTTTATTAAGTAGCTCTGATAGTCTAACTGTGATGACAGGGTGAAAAGGTCAGAGAATGAGATTTCACGTCTGCTCTCTCGGGTAGTTGAGGATCAACTAATTTCAAAATGGTGTCTGGCTACTATTTATAAGTTTGGCTTAGTATCTCAATTTTTATTGTAAAAATATGCGCTAGAATTGCTTTTTAATTTAACATTTATTTCTCTGAAAACATATAATTAAAAAATTAATTATAATTAGTTTATTTTGCGTTATGTTATCCGTTTTGGCATCCATTTTGGTTAATGTGTTGTGGTATTTATTCATAGAGATAATGGAAGGACTAAATATAGTGATACCTATTTAAAATGGCGTCCATGAATTTCACGTAAAATACATATTGGTTTATTGATAAAGGTGTGTTTATATTAGTTTTAAATTTTGAAAATAAGTAAAATGTTATCATTTTTATCAATCGGAGTATTAATGCAAGTACTCGAGTATTAATTTTAATACTCGAGTAATAATTAAATAAAGAATTAAATGGTATTCGTAATAATATGGTAGTTTTTCGTGCCGTTTTTTAATACACTTACCCACCCAAAACCCCTATTTTCCCTGCATCCCGTGCCAGGTTTTATTTTACAAAGGAAAAATAAAATATAATAATATATGTGTTTTTTAATACTCGAGTAATAATTAAATAAATAATTAAATGGCATTCGTAATAATATGGTAGTTTTTCGTGCCGTTTTTTAATACACTTACCCACCCAAAACCCCTATTTTCCCTGCATCCCGTGCCAGATTTTATTTTACAAAGGAAGAAAAAAATATATATATATATATGCGTTGTAATGGTACACGTTGTTATATATTGCGTTGTAATGGTATTTTTTCTAATTAAATACTATTTCGCGTTGTAATAGTACTCGTTGTTAAAACCTGCGTTGTAATAGTATTCGCGTTGTAAAAAATGCGTTTTAACGGTATGCGTTGTAAAAGTATGCGTTGTAACATCATATATCCGGAATCTCTGGATACTTGTTAAATAATCCTTCATACACTGGCTGGAAAACTCGGGCCAATGATTGTAGAAGGATTTGAAGATGTGTATTCTAACAAGCAGCTCAGAGACTGGTCTTGTGACTGCAGCACATGGTGTGCCACCCAGAAGGCCTTATTCATAAAGTTGCTACACATCATTCTGTGTCTGACTATTTTAGCCACCTGCACTGGCTACCGGTTACTTGCCGCACAAATTTAAGGCTTTAATCTTCGCCTACAGAGCACTGGAGCAGAAGGATCCGCTGTACCATAGAAGAAGACTTAAGGCCTACTGTCAAGGCAGATCCCTGAGGTCTAACTCCCAGAAGCTCTTGCAGACCCATTGGGTCTGCAAGGCTAGGTGGGGTGGTAGATCCTTTGCATTGCTAAAGGCAAAACTTTGGAAATAGCTTCTGAGTGCTCTTTGTTTTGTCCTTTCGTAAACGTCCTTTAGGGGAAGTTGGAAGACTCATATTTCCAATGTTGAGGCCGGTGGCCAAGGGATGGGTGCTTGTGTTCTGTTGTCCTGCTTCTTGAGCTGAGGCGCTTCCTCAGAAGCAGCTGTGCGCCTTACAAATGTCTATTGTATTGTATTGTATAAAGAAAACATGGCTTCTGGCCTACATATGGAGCCTGACTCCTGCGGCTTTTAAACGTGGAGGCATACCTGTCAAAATAACCCTTTTGACAGAAAAGAACCCTACTTTTAAATAATAATTAAGTCACAACTAAGTAAGTTTGATAGCACACAAGCAATGTAATATTGGCATGTATCTACAGTGACAAGTCCTGATTCTCTCAAAGTTTTCACATAACTTTCCAGATTTCTGCGAAGTGATGTTCCTTGAGTTCCACCCACCCCTATCCTGACCCTCCAATAGACAATAGCTAGCCAGCAGCTGGTCTGTCAGTGCTTCCCCTAACGAGGTGCGAACAGTGCTCCCAAAGCAGAAACAATGTTTTTTGGAAAGAAAGAACTGGGTATGAGATATGTAACAGATATCAGCTGAGAAAGGGCAGCTCGAGAGGGTTCAGGAATTTCATTAACTTGAAAGGGACCAGGATGAGGCCTACAAATGCATAGGTAAGTTTAAAGGTAGGCTTGAGGAAGATAATTATTTTTTGTTCCGAGGCTCTCTGTAGGCAGCTTAGCATCAGGGGTACCTGGTCCTAGAGTTATTTTTGGTGTAACGGGGAAGGCTAAAAAAAACTCTTTAATAGCTATGTTAAACATATAATTTTAAGTATAATCAAAAGGGGGGAACGTCGTTTACGACGGAACTTTTAGCACGCAGTGCTATTACAACGCGGTTTTTAAATCGCATTCTATTACAAAGCATGACTCTGGGGGGCGCTCAAGGATAGGGAATACTTTACATTTACTATCCAACACCTTCCCTAGTGTCAACGGGGACTGGTGTTGGAATAGTAAATTCAAATATTGACTATCCAACACCCCTTTGTATTATGTGTTGTAAAAGAATGCGTTATAAAAACCGCGTTGTTACAGCATGCGTGCTAAAAGCATGCGTTGTAACAACGTACATCCATCAAAAGGTGTCTGGCTAATGCCAGACCTATAAAAGCCAACAGGTCTGGCATTGGCTGCCAGCCTCTTGCCTTTGCTAATGCTTCTTTGTGATGCTTTTTCAAAATCTTTATTATCAATATACAGAGAGGCTTGTAAAGACAGATAGATAGAGAGGCTTGACTAGATAGATAGATAGATAGATAGATAGACAGACGGACGGACGGACGGACGGACGGACGGACGGACGGACGGACGGACGGACGGACGGACGGACGGACGGACGGACGGACGGACGGACAGACGGACAGACGGACAGACGGACAGACGGACAGACGGACGGACAGACAGACAGACAGACAGACAGACAGACAGACAGACAGACAGACAGACAGACAGACAGACAGACAGACAGACAGACAGACACTTAAATTAGTACTATAAGAGTTAAATGTCTATATAGCATGACATACATGAGTACTGAAAGAAAACTAAAAACCCACGCAAGCAGGACATACAGGCTAAAATGTTTTACAAGTATGGCTGTAGCCCTCCATTAAAAATGCATACCAGCATGACACTCAGAAGAGCTGTTTTAAATCCACTTCATTGTTGGCATACTAGGAAGAGGATAACTTTATAAGGGACCGTTTCAAATGGACACAGGAATGTTTCCTGTGAAATGGTAGCAGTTAGTTAAACAAAGGCCACTCCAAAAGGAATTCAGAACATCACCAGCATGAGACAAGAAATGATAAAACAGTAATGTACCCTGCGCATGGTGAGATGGTAGAAAGTGCTCTGCTATCTCACCATGCTCTAAAGACAAAGGCAACACTAATGTAATAATAAAGTAAAACCATAACAATGGCACTGAATTGAACTACCTTGCGTGCAGGTGTGCTAATTGTGAAAGAGCCAAATGCAGTCACTAAAAGTGAAGATAGCCAGTGACTGGAGTAGGTTGAGTTATTGCCCCATGCTAAATGCGATGGTGGGAGGAAGCACAATGTGAATGAAACAGCAATAGATCAATGGATGAAGAAAGCTGGCCGAAAGCCCCTTTAGGGAAGTATATTTTGATATAATTTTTGTAAAATCAAGACGTCTTGGCTTACGCCGGACCTAAAAGGGAGTTTTGCATGTCTCTTAATATGATTTGCATTGAACTATAGTGCAAAGCAGTGTTTTGGGTGAGCTTTGTATTTGAGGAAGACTGTTGAGTACAAATGTCTTCAAGTAGCAAATGCCCAATGGTCATTTGCGTAATTTGTGTACTTTTCATTAAAATTATGTGCCTTGAGAATGGGATATCAAGAAATGACAATTTTCTCCATTGTTTGTGCTTTTTTTCATTTAGCAATAGAAATCCACGCAAAGCAAGGTCACCTTAAGGGGTTTTTGTGCAGTTCCTGCCATTTACTACCACTTTACATAGATTATCAGGTGTTTCACATAATGCGATGCAAAGCTACATTGTGATGTGCTTGTGTTCAAATTTAGCTTAAAAATCCTTTTGCTCTAAAATGTATTGATTGATGCTGCTGTTTGCAACACTTCGGTCATGCAAGCATCGGTGCTTAACATAGTAAATCCGGTTCCTAGTCTCCATGCACACTCATTGTATACTATTTCTTGGATCATAGGGAAAAGATCCCTAGAGTTTGAGTCTGAATTGTTGCTTGTATAGGTTAAATCCTCAAAGTAAACCATTTGTGTAGCAGTGTGCTCATTGATTATTGAGAATGATGTCCCTGTAACCCTGACTGCTAAGTGTAATCAAATTCTAAAACAGGACTTCATATTTAAGCAATAGGATTTTTCTGGTACCTCAGAAAATAAACAGATATAGGAGGGAATTACCCATGTGACCTAGTGGAGGAACCTCTCATGTCTTCAAGTAGGTTTTTGAAGGACCAAATGCAGCACACAGGGTCAGCTCCCATGGATGGGTCTGCCGAACAATCATGGATGCTAGGGAGCTGACCCCTGACCCGCTTACGCTTACCTCTTTTCACTGAAACTGCTGCCATAGTGAAACGAATATGTCTCTTTACCCTGCAGTCTTTCTTCCCGCAGCGAATCACAGCGCAGTCGTTACCACAACCGCGTCGTGATTCCGCATACCACGACTTGCAGAGGGGGGGCTGGATGTTGGAATAGTATAATTTACTATTCCAACTCCAGTAAGTGCGGACACTAGGGAAGGTGTTGGATTTTAAATCCAACACCTTCCCCCCCTCCGCAAGTCGTTGTTCCGACTTGCGGAGTAATGGTATGCGGAATCACAACGCCGTTGTGGTAACGACCGCATTGTGATTTCATGCGGGGAGATAGTTTCGGGGTAAACGTTATTTACCTAGTGAAACAGAACCCCCATCTCCCAAACAAGAACAGGATGTGATGATACACAACACTAACCTTACAGGAAGAGGTGGGCCTTCTTTTTTGGCTGGACCCAACCCACCTGAGCCCATGGAAGATGAATAGCAAGGAGGGCCAATGCGAGTGAGCATATTTCCACATTGTCGCAGTACTTTATTCAAGGGATCCCATTAAAAAATGGGAGGTGTGTTTGGATTAAGGCACTTCCTTCTCACGTTCCTACATATAGAGAGCTTAGAAAGAGATAGTCCAGTCAAACCTTCTTCATTCTTGTCTCCTAAAACAAGTGTGTGGAAATATACCCAAAAGTGGGTCACCCTCTCGTCCACGGGTTCCAAAGACTAGCAAAAAGAGATCGGCCCTGCAGTTGAAATAAAATAACAAGTTTATTAATCACTCATGAGCGGGACCACGTCCACACAACACTCTCAAGTGTTGTAGGCGGAAGTACACTGGATTCACAAACGTCGTCCTTTTATACAGTTATGTTGCCATGTAACCATGTGGACAGTAATGGAAAGAACAAGTTTAGAAATAGCTATGAGCAAACAAGGGCAGATAGACCACCAGGTGATCAGCAAATAGGGAGGGAGAACAGGAATGCTTATGGCAGCAGTAAACAGTCAACAGATAACACCTAAGACCAGGTGCACCAGCAGCTACAAACCCCCAGTACGTACATTGCTTAGCAATGTCAGGAGATCAACTAAAATAGATGACAGAAGCAGGGTGAAAAGGCGAACTGCAGAGGACGAAAGAATTACGAAGGAAACGAAATGAACACCACAGGCAAATTGACTGTTCCTTATGCTAATGAAAATATTACACGTTTCCAAAGACGACCCTTTTAGCATAAGCAAAGACATTTTTTATTTCTTCAAAGGGGTACAATGCACATCATAAATGTCAATTAACATCATTTCACAGATTTCTCGGTCTATTTCTAAACGGGCATTTGCATTTTGGACATTCGTTTTAGACGGTACACAAGTAGTACAAGTAGAAATACAGAGGAAACAGAGCATTGGCCCACATTGAATACATAAACAACAAGGCAAGAGAATTGCAATAATTATGAACCACGTCACAATTATACCCTAGCACACATAATTTTCATGAAAAACGTCAGGAGATTCTGGATACCTGCTAGTGGCCGAACTGTATATTTGCCTTACTGATTTGAATTTTGGAAGTTCATCACATGCCACGGGACCATGTGGCCTGGAATTATCACCATATTATAGAACTGAATACTGTGAATACGTGCAGCCGTGAACAAGTCGCATGTACTAATTTACAAGAGGCGAAGAAACACGTGTTGGCTTGGTAAACTAAGAACGCCTAACATCAGGAAGATTGATTAAAAAGAAGAGAGAGTTGATACAAATGATCCACATTGTTGTGTATTTTTACAAATCTCTGAAAAGACGTTTTTCATGAAAATTACGTGTGCTAGGGTATAATTGTTGTCTTGTTCTGGTTGGTTTTACCACAGAAGTTTAGGGAGGCGGGTGGTTCTCCCCATCACTATAGCACCGTTACGAATAAATATTGTCCACATTGAAATAACCTAGAGTGAATATCCCTACAGCGCCTATATACCTATTATCGATACCACCAAACTTGCTCGAAAAATTATGAACAAGGCCGACAATATTTTCAGACCCCATACAGAAAATATACTCCAGAACCATCCAGTCCAAGTCCATGTTCCTGAGCCTTGATGTATCTCAGTGGCTATTTTTAATGCAGTTTGGAAATGGCATCATAAACCGAAGGTGAATTATCCGGTCAGAAGACACAACAGCTGGATCTGAGGATACAGCATGCTCCACCTCGATCAGCCAGAATAACATCTAAAACCATTCTATTTTACAAAGTCACAATTCTTGTAATTTGAAGTTCTTCTGTAATATTTCCAAGAGCCATTACTGTTTGTTTAGTCACAGCCTCTACTACTGCAGGTCAAGCGTCTAATTTTCCTACTGTTCAAAGCCGCACCAACAAAGAAAAAGAGTCCCAAATTAAAGTCAACATATTGCTGTAATGCCGTGTCAGTTTGATTCACTTCACCATTATTTATAGTTCTTTTAAATTGGTTCAAGGAAATGTCATTAAACAATTTTTGATCTTTATGATAAGATGCAGGTGCTAAGAACACAGGAGGAAGCAAGACATATAGCATATTCTAGACCATCCAATTGGTAGATGATAGTAACCTTTAATTCCACAAATGAAATAAGTGTAGTGTGAGGATAGAAAACTGCTATTGTTCGTTCCAGTGATATTCAATACTGTAGTACAATCACTTTTTCCCACTGGGATACCACCAAAACTACTCACACAGAGATTTGCTCGGGCTCTAGCAACAGTGATAACAGGAGGCCCGTTACCTTGGTCGTTCGGGTGTTGGGGAAAACATAGCTTGTGGAGGAATCTCCTTTGTGACAATCCTCCATTTCCCATACAGTTCCTTTGGCTTGTGGGTCCTCGTCCTCATTGGGGTAACAAACCTTGTTTAATCACAAATTAATATTACTGATTTCAGAGGCACACAACAGTGCAAACCCGGCTATACAGGAGCCATTATGCTGGAATGGCAAGGAAATGAAAGGCGTTCCTGCCTTCTTCTGATGGGCTGGCATCATTCCACATACCCAGCAGTTGGTAGTGTTTGTAGCATTATGAGTATGATGCAACATTTGTATGAAAGTGTAATTGAGATATGACATTTGGTGCTTCTTTTCATGATAGGGAAGAGTGAAGGAATAATGTTCTGTTGGGACAGGAGTAGTAGCAAACAGTAAGTTTTGAGCCGGAGTTACTTCCTCTACAACCTACATTATCACAGCAATGATGACAGCAGTCAGTGATGAACATTCAGCATTTGCTACAGACTTTTGCAGCATCCGATCTCTTCTCTTCAGGCATGTTCATCTTGTTAGCAAACAACAAAACAGATGGTGCCCTAAGGTCCTTAGCAGGCATTGGTTTCTTCACTAACGTTGAGACAAGTAGTCACTAAAAGACTACCACCCTTTGTAGTCAGTCTGTAACCACCCAGGATAGTGGCTCAAACAGTCTCTTTCTGCGATGAAGTGTCTATTGTCCTCGATTGAAGCAAATATCTAGATGCACCAGGGATCATGTGGACCGGGAAGACATCCTCCGGCCCTTCAGGTGACGCTGCTCGTCCTCTCTCGGCAAACAGGATGTCGCTGTGATCTGTCAACGCAGCAGGGCTCATGAGGGCATGCGGAATTTTCCGGCCATGACTGACATGGACCCTATTCTTCCGGTTGGTCACTCACACTGCAGTTCTGGTAGCAAGGAGGACCTGCTCTGAGCCACGCCACCAAAGTGCCAAAGAATTTGTCAGTTGTAACAATTTCGTCAGCACGAAATCGCCAGGCCGCAGATCGTAGCCTTCGTCCTCTGACCTGTCTGGAAGGGCTTCCCGTACCTGCTGATAAATAAAAGACAAGCTGTCATATAACTGGGACAAATAGTCACTCATCAACATGTGAGGAACATCATGTATAGGGCGAGGCTTAGGGACCCCCCAAATATTCATGGGCCTGCCAAAAACAATCTCATATGGTGTAAGGCCAGATCGTGTATGTGGTATTGATCTGATAGAAAGCAAGGCTAGGTGCAGTGCATCAGGCCATTTCAATGATGTGGAAGCCTGTATTTTAGCCAATTTCAATTTCAGGGTTGAGTTATAATACTCCACCAGGCCTGCTGATTGCGGGTTGACATTTCTGCTTAATCCCCAACACTTTCATGACACAATCTACAACTTGGCCAATGAAATGAGATCCGTTGTCACTCCATAGAACACAACAATTGCCAAATTGAGGAATGAACTCCTTTAGGAGAACTTTCGTTGTCGTGAGAGCTGTATTATTCTTCGTAGCATATGGCTCCACCCATTTACTGAAGGCACAAACTACTACTAGGACATATTTTATTTTATTACAGCGCTCAAACTGAATGTAATCCATTTGCAGGACCTCAAAAGGTGCAGTTGGTGTCGCAAACCCTCCTGTTGGAGTTCACGTTCCCTTTCCGGTATTATACTGGAGACAGACCAGACAAAACTGGACTATCTTTTAAGCAGTGCCAGCAATATCAGGATGATCCCAAACTTGTATAAGTTGTTTTACCATTGAGGATGCACCAACATGTGCCGACCCATGTGCCATGTGAATGAAAGGGTATAAGTGTGCTGTGGATAACTTCCATTTAGTCATATCTTTATTCCTCCAGCAGCCCTCATCATCCAGTGTTCCCTCCTTAGACCATTGGTCTAGTTCATCAACAGAGGCAGATTGTTGCATTTCCAGCACTTCCTGCCTGGCATCATGCCAACGTTCAGCTTGTGACTCCACCACATACATAGATGTGGTACTTTGCTGCATTGCGGTCTCACGGGCTGTGTGATCCGCAAAGGCGTTACCTGCTCCTATTTTATCAGTCACTTTCTTGTGAGCACTACACTTAACAAACGCCATTTACTTACGATAAGTTAGGGCAGTAAGATGATTATGCACTAATTCTTCATGCACTATCTGTGTCCGATGTGAGGTGGGGAAGACCCACTCTTTCCAGAAGTGACCAAAATTGTGTGCCACCCCAAAAGCGTAATGGCTGTCGGTACACATGTTAACAAGTAAGGGCCTCATTTATGAGGCCCCTTGCGCCATCGGAACGTCACTTTTTGTGACGTTCTGTGGCGCAGAAGCCTGCGTGATATTTATCAGGCAGCACTAAGCCAATTTTTTGGGCTTAAAGATGCCTGATAAATATCAGTCCCTTTAACGCAGTGTTTGCGTTAAAGGGGTATGCAATGGGTGTTGCTGGGGCGTTCCCAGCAACATCCATGGCCTTTTGACACTTCCCCAGATTTACGAGAAATCGAAAATCTGAGGCAGTGCCAAAAGCTTATGTCTCCCCAGGGAAGGCGTAAGGGAGGTGCAACGGGGAGAAATATCTTTATTTCTGCTCGTTTTTCCTTTTTCTATGTGTGCTGCATTCTGCAGGACACATAGAAAGAGAAAAAGCCTCTTGTGATTATTTTTGTACAGAAAGGTTTCCCTTCCTGTACAAAAAAAAATCCCGGCAACGCAGGCAGCCTACTGTGCGCCGGTGCAGAGAAAAAGGACAGGAATGCACTGTATCTTACAGATACGGGGCATTCCTGCCCTTTTGATTTTCCATAGGGAAGCGCAGCAGGAAGGCCTGCTGCGCTTCCCTACGGCAAAACCTCATAAATGAGGCCCCAAGTCTGTACTAAGCTCACATGCTCTCGTCAGTGCATTCAGTTCGGCCATTTGGGCCTACTTCTGTGGGATGCGAGCTGTCTCAACTACTGTCTGAAGTGTCGTGATAGCATAGGTAGCAGATGTAGTGCCATCAGGTAATTTTAAACATGAGCCATCAACCCATAACTCCCCATCAACACCAGTAGGTTAACGCAACGTTTTCTTTGCTCTTTAGCGAGGAATAGACAATCATGTAAATCTTGCCACTGAGACTGAGTAGATGGAAATGGTAATAGTGTAGCAGGGTTTAATGTCAAACATCTTTTCAATGTGATAAGAGGGGCCAAAAGTGTCAATTCATATCCTGTCAAACGAGCACTAGTCAAATGCTGTGTTTTCATTTCATTTAGCATAGCATCAACTGAATGGGGTACTAGCACAAGCAGTTTGTGTGACAAAACTATTCCTTCACTCTGACGTATAGACACAGCTGTTGCTGCCACCGCTCGGAAACATCCAGGCAGAGCGCGAGCGACTGGGTCAAGGACAGCTGAAAAGTATGCGCACAGGCGTTGTTTAGCAGCGTCTGTTTGTGTTAGAACCGAGAGGGCACAACCTTCCCTTTCGTGAACATAGAGTGTGAAAGCTTTAGGAGTACCTAATACTGCTTGTTAGAAATGGGGAGCTCTGGTTGGCGAAGGCTTGCGCCAAAGCCAGGCAGAGACCACCACTGTAGTCAGGGAAAGGGAGTTACACGCCAAAGATAACCCCTGCTCACCCCCTTGGTAGCTTGGCATGAGCAATTAGGCTTATCTCGGTGGTGACGTGTAAAGCATTTGCACAACACACGCAGTAACAACACACTAGGCACACTACAAAAGTAACTCCACACATGGTTTTATATAAAAATAACCTTTGTATTATAATAAAAACACATCAGATAGTAATCACACCATATACACCGTGCCAACTGGCACAGACAATATTTACAAGAGATTATTTACACATGACAGGGCCACGTGGGCCACTGCCAGGATCAGCACTTGGTAAAGAAATAGTAAAAGTAAGAATAAATCAGGAACTTAGAACACAGCCAGTAATCACTGGCAGACACTATACTCAGCATCAACCTGTAACATAAATGATAACAGGTACAGTATCACATAAGGCGAGAACTCTATTCTGCGCCAACCTCATAAGTCTAAATCTAGTAGACCACAACTCCTAAACTTAACTTGCATTAGGAAATAAACTTAGTAACATAACCTGCAGAAGGGAATAAATCAAACCTAGACCACAGTAGGGAAATAAAGCAGTAGGTAAAACCTAGTAAGCATAAAGCACATCTATAAGCATAAATCTAGGTGCATGAATCATACTACAAACATTACATTTCCTAGCACCTATATAAAAATACACTAGGGCCTTACACCCTACAAACCTAATAGTCCCTTGGGCCAACTGGCCATCTATAAGGGGCTCAAATGCCCTCTGTACAAAGTCAGGTCGCGCTCCCAATGCAGCGACAGTCACGGGCGCACTTGGCGCAAACCTAAACGTGGCAGCTGCCCACTACTTGCTGGGCAGCTGGGAAGCTCAATGAAGGCCTAAACGTTGCAGCTGGCACTAAGTGCTGCGCAGCTGTGCAGGCCAAGGTAGGGATGGGGCAAAGGGGTGCGCATCACTCCTGGATTCAAAAGCATGTCCCCTAAGAATGAAAAACCTAAACGGTGCAGCTGGCCTCTACCTGCTGGGCAGCTGTGAAGGAAGAGTGCGGCATGGGCTCCCACTGCCCTTGGTAACAAATGCCAACCGTGGGAGCCACTTAGGATCTAAGAATAATCATGTGCAGCGTTGGAGCCACTCAGGCTCTAGGAATATTGGGGCCCAAAACATTGGAGCCTCCGGGGCTCTGAAAATAAATATGCCCCCACTGGTGCTTTAAATCCATATGCCCATGATGGAGCCACCCGGGGCTCTGAAATATTGAAAACGGGGCACAACACGGGGGAAGAGTACGGGCCCCCCAGGCCCTTTAAACAATGATGTGCCCCCTTGTTGGAGCGGCCCGAAACGGCTGGTTCGCTCATGAAGTCAGCACAGGAAATAAGATTGAGCCATCTAACCAGGCTCCGCTCATGTCCTCTGCCGGCACAATCACTGTGGTGCATTCAGCCCCCCCTCACTCACTGGGGCTGGGGGGCGCACCAGCAGATCTCTCTGGGCCCCCGTGGGTGGGGGCAGGCACCTCAGCTCTTTCCCACCCCCGGGCCCCTCCTCACTTGGTCGGCAGCCTCTTTGCCTTGTCGGTGTCACAGGAGCGCGGGCTTCTTCTCTCCTGGGCCGACGCGGGGCTTCCTCCATCCGCTACTCTGCCCGGCGACATGGTGGCTGCACGCGGGGCTCCCTCTTCATCACAGGAGCCCCAAACACTGCCACGTAACTTCTGGAGAGGCCGTGGGCGCGGGGCTTCCTCAGGAAGTGGAGGTCCCGCCCTTCGTCAGGCATCACACCGCCTGACTTCCTGTGGGCCGAACGGGCCCGCGGCGGTGAATTTCTCGGCTGAAAATGAGGGATAGCCTCCCTCGAGAATTAAAATTAGGTTAGGAGCGGGTTGGGCACCCACAATTTAAAAAATAAGCAGGGTGGCACTAGTATTGATTAAAAAAAAAAAAGATGCAGGGTGGGCACCTGCTTAAATGAAAATATAAAAACACGGGCATAATGCAGGGTGGGCACCTGCGAGTAAATATCAAAATAAGTGGGGTGGGCACCCGCCAGGCAGGTATCACGGGGGAATCCCTCACCAGGGGATTCCCTCTTAAAGGGTTAACAAGCAGGATGAGCCCCGCGCTACCAGGGTGCTAAAAGATGCAGCAAGGTCCTGGAGAGTTTGAGGTCAAAAGTCAAAAGGGTTCCAGGGCAAGGAAAAGTCCTCCAGGCATCCAGGGGCAGGAAAGGCCCAGGGAGGCAAGCCTTCCCCTGAGCCCCAGCACGCCCCTGGTAGATTCCAGTCCAAGAACAAGAACATTTTCATGGGGTCTTTTATACACAGAAATCCTTTGTCTAGCAGTGTAGGCAAGGGGAGAACCAGATGCAACTGGTTCTGGAGCACTTTGTTTTGCTCAGCCCCACTCCCTATTCACAAGGCAGGCCCGGGACATCAGACACACCAAAGGGGGTGGGGCCCGCATTGTGGAGGGAAGGCACAGCCCTATTCAGGCCCCAGGTGCACCTCCTCCCTCCCATCTAGATGCAGATCTCCCTATTCACCTCCGGGCAGACTCACCCTGGCTCCTGGAGCCAAGCACACCAGCCAGCCCCTGTCACTCACAAGGCACAGTACTAAAGTGCGCAGAGACCTATAATCACTACCACCATGCCAGAGGCTAAAGGCAAAAAGTTTAGGAGTGAACCTGCCAAAAAGGCCCAAGTCCAACACTGCAGCAGAGCAGAGAGCTTGGCGTAACTGTTGGAAGGCATTCTGACATTCAGTAGTCCATGGGAGGGGCATCGGAGTGTCTTTAGTCAAAAGGGCCAACAAAGGATTATTAATGTGCGAAAAACTGGGGATCCACTGCCTTCAAAAAGAAGTGAGGCCAATCCGTGCACGGACATCCTTCTGAGTATGAGGCACAGGAGTATCTAAAAGGGTCTGAATGCGGTCTGGTGCACGTCCCTCCCTAGACAGGAGGTGACCTAACTAGGTAACCTGCTGTCTACAATATTGCAATTTCTTTCGTGAGGTTTTGTGATTATGGGAGACAATAAATGATAAGAATAACAGTGTTCCTTCTTCACATAGTTCAGGAGTATCTGCAGCTATCAAAATATCATCAACATATTGGTTAAGGGCCACTCCCTTTGGTACAGGAAAGGAATAAAGCTGCCTTTTTAATGCCTGATTGTAAATGCTAGGTCTCTCTGTATAGCCTTGTGGAGCTCTGCAGAACCAGAAGGATCTATTTTTCAATGTGAATCAAAATAGATAACAGCTTTCAGGGTGAATGGGTATTTAGTAGAATGCATTCTTTAAGTCGATCACCGAAAATGTAGTAGCAGTGGGAGGGACCATAGTGAGAAGCGTGGTGATATCAGAAACTACCAGATATTGGGGCACTACAATTTTATTAACCTCTCGCAAATCAATATTGAATCTGTAAATTTTAGTGTCAGTATCTTTTTTCAAAATAGGAAGGATATGGCTATTGCAAGTATTATAGGGGACTTCTTCCACTACACCCACTTTGACAAATCCTCAACAATGTGTGCTAATGCTTTTTCACCTTCTCAGGGAATTTTGTATTGGGGCAGACGAGGCAATGGGACACCTTCCCTTACTTGGATATGCACTGGTGGAATAACCAATATGACCCACATCAGTATCTGATCTAGCCCACAAGGTACTAGGTAAGGACGCCAGAGTGACATACTCATTGATAAGACAAGATCTCTCAACCATTGGATAATTGTCATTTAAAATAACACGCACACTTTCCAGAGAACTAAGTATTTGTATTTTTTGTATTTATTTATTTTTATTGCACAGTTACTTAAAACCATCTGCAATATAACTTACATGCGGTTTTAAAAACAAATTGAAACAATTGTTTTTTAAAATACATACTTATACAATAAAAGAACATTGGGTTTACTTGCAACCGTGTAAATACTAAATAGGAGGATATATTATATACATTTAAAAAGTCTGCAAATGATTGTCAGTTCATTGTCGGTTCGGCCTTGTTGGAAAATACTGGTTTAACAGACCAAGTTGCCTTTAATAATGCCTGTCCCCTCTTATTCCATAAGCCTAAGACGCATGTATCTCCCAAATCTTGCCAAGTCCTGTGGTGTAGTACAGGAAAAGAGAACCGAAGTTGCTTCTGTCACGGTCCGTACCCCGTTACAGAGCCATATTTGTTTTAAAAGAATCCTACGGGACTGCGACATACCGGGGCAACAACAAATCAAGTGTAGCAAAGATTCAAGTTGATAATCACAGATTCTGCATCGGATTCTATTTTCTAGAGATCTCCACCCGGGATTTAATTCCTTAATGGGGAGGGGCACCAATCTGGCCCATACAATGTTTTTTAATGCTTTCCTTCCTAGAGCTTGCTTCAGGTATGGCTGGATTTTGCTCCCGGCAAATGATTTTATAATTCAAGGTGAGCCTCTTCCTGTTGCGTGTTCTGCTAGATCACTTTGGTGCGACAGTTGATAACATTGTTTATTGATTGAATTTTTGATGGCCGGGTAGTTTACCGTTCCCCGATCCTAATTTTTCGATGCTAATCCCAGTGTTTCCACTGCTTCCTCTGTGTAACGATACCACGGGTTAATTAACTCCCCAAAAATTGGCTTCAGCATGCTCTTTAGGGTTCCAGCTGGAGCTGTTAGGACTTAGTAGTAGTATTTCGCGTGCGTTCCCAAGCATTCTTTACTTTGTTGCTTGCAAAGAACTAAGTATTGTAGTACGAAAATATTGAATCATATCGATACCCAAAATGTTATCTGGCGTGTTAGGGGAAAGCAAACATGGTCATGCTGCAGTGAATTCGTCACGTCTGAATTCAAGTGGCTGTGAAAGCGGACTAGGTGTAGGTGTTCCATCGAACCCTATCCATGTTATCATTGTGCAGGAGAAAGGAGGGGAGCCGTAGGAACCAATCATTTAGACTGAGCACTACGGGTAGCCCTGTATCAACCAAAAAGCGATCAGTAGATCCCAAGACATTTGATATTGATTGCGTCTATCAAATGTATTCGTAAATCGTAAATCATACGTTCTTATATAGCGCCTTTCACCGTAAGGTCTCAAGGCGCTTGCTTTAGGAACCCGTCCTGACTTTTCCCTGCAAGATAACAACCCCTACTGGGCATCTCCAAGGTGAAAGCCAAGCATCCCATCGCGGTGGGGCCGTAGTGGAGATTAAGCAAGCTATTGCCCAGAGTTGCAGAGTGTGAACCCATGTTTCGAGTAGGCACCAAGGCGAGAATTATCGAGTCTGTGGACATTTTGAGCTCAAGACCCTGCCGCGTCGGGGATTGAACCCTGGTCCCGGGTCTGACCTCTGCGTCCGGATCTGCCTCCTCAAACCGTTGAGCCACACTTCTCCACATTCGAGTAATTTGGTCCTTGTTCATCTGCCACAAACCTGGGACAAGTACCACCCCAGTTTCCTGAAATCCCTGGGCGTCCTCTTATACTTCCCCTTCCCCGCTGGTACTGCTGACCTCGCAAAAGAGGGTACTCAGAACGCCAATGCCCAGTCTCTTTACAATAAGCACACTGATCAGGGGACAAATTTGCTCGAGGAAGAGGGGGCACTCCAGGTGTATACATTGCACGTCCGCCTCTTCCACCTCCCCTATATGGTGGACCATATACTTGGGCCAACATAACTTTTGTCTTTAAAACTTTAACCTTCTTATTCTCCCTGCCTTTTGCTTCCTGTTCCTGTCACTCATAATATTGGGTCATAGTCAAAAGGGCAACTGGGGAAGACGTGGTCCAAGAATTCTCGCTAGCCTTTAAGTGACTAGCTATCTCCGGTAACATATTAGCGTCAAATTTGTCAACAAACAAATGCTTACCCGTATCATCGGCCAATGACTGACCACTAAAATCATGGAATGTCTCTTCACATCTTGATAAGAAATCAGAAACAAACTCATCCTTTTTCTGTTTACAGGACGCTAACATAGTCCAATTAATTTTCTTAAGGGGTATGAGAGTCTTTAACTTAGTCACAATAGCTTTAAGAAGATCTAATATCTCCTTATGAGGTTTCTGCGCAGGCTCCCTTTCCACATCTATTTCTTCTAAATGTTCCCAAGTAACACCATATACCACATTATCATCTATTTTACGTATTGTTCTCCATATATCAGGGGGCAGAATAAGCCCAAAGAACATATCAATATCTGGCAAGGGCATAGTGCTGGAGCTGACGGCTCCTTCCACCTCCTCATAAAATGTGGCAGGATTTTTCAGGGGGTGAGGTAAAGCAGCCTTAAGAGCCATAACATCTGCTCTGCTCCAAAAGATGTAGTCCCAATTATATATAAAATATCCCTTTGCATCATCCGAAGTTTTATCATCACTTGTTCCCGCACCTTTCGGAGGAACATGTAGGGGTGCAGCTTCACACATTGGTTTCATAGTAATTTCACTACTAATGGGTTTGTTTGCATCCACCAAAACATCTGCTTTCTCTGTCTGAGAGTTTTTGGTTTCTACAACTTTACCCTTTATAGCTAATTCTTGCTCCTTTCGTAAACGCAATGTTTCATCTCGTAATTTAACTATTCGTCTAATCGTATCAGGTATTTATCTGAATAAAGGTAATTCCAATCTATTAACCGCTTATAATCAACATTCAGATCAGCTGGTTCTGTTTTGTCAGAAATATGCCGCCAACCATATATTACTTCCCAACAAAATTTTTCTACAAAGTATAACTGGTCTATTTCTTTCCAAAGTTGAACCATATATATGAGGATCATTGCTGTAGTAGTCCGACGAGCTTCCTCTTTATAGCAGCAGTTGTTAATATATCTTTTTCTGCGTTAGTGAAAGTAGAGTGAGTCTGTCGCCCAGATTGCCTGTCTTTATCTTTATCCTCTGAAGAAGAATGCTCCACGTCAGAAGCCTCATCCTCAGGGGCACTTGGAGTGGGAAATTTATACGGGGTGGGGGTCGTTCTAATAGGATGCGTCTTAAGTAGTGCATAGATAGGGCGCCTAATAGGATACTGGCCATGTACCTTTAATCGACGTTGTCTATCTTCCTTTTCTATTTTTTCCTTCAATTCTTTATCTTTTAATTCCAACGCTTTTTGATATATTGTTTTCCGCTGCTCTTTTTCTGCTATAGCTTCTGCTCTCTTCGCTCTCTCTCACACTTCTTTACCCCAAATATGTACTTAATCAAATTCTACTCTTTCTTTTAAATAAACACTGCTCTACATATTGAATAATTTTAGAGTCATATGACCCATTCACTGGCCATTGTAAATTGGACTCTTTCTTTGTGCATTTGTTCCACAATGAACAGTACATTATGGGACAAATACCATATTTGAAATACATTTCTCTATTTGGGGTGCCTTCCGGATAAGCCGGCTGACTTTGCTCTAAAGCTTTCTTGGTACCTCAAGATCAGCAACACCACTTACGAAGTGTGCTGAGAATAGGCATGTTTTCACAAGTATATGTAAAATATTACTAATCCAAACATGTATGCCAAAAGGAGAAAAATCTCCACATTACCTGCCTTCATTCTTTGAAAGAATGAATATCAAAACAAAACTAAGAAAATCAAGAATGCCGCTTCAGTGACCTTACCAAACTGAAGTCTCCAACTCTCACCTCCCAAACTCTGGTCGACCTAATAGTCACTGCAAAAAGTACGCCAAAGAAAGCCCCAGTCGAGACCTGCCACCACCTGGAGGGTCAAATCGGGAAAACCGGAAAAGTCACATCGGCCTGCAAACACAAGGGTCTCCTCATGCAGTGCGCATCCTCAGTAATATTTCGATCCTCCATCGAGACCACTCCTTCGGATGGCCGCGTCTTCGATGAGGCCCCACGTGTTAGGCGCCAACTGCGGAAATGTACCCAAAAGTGAGCACACTGGTGCAGGGTCACCCTCTCGTCCACGAGTTCCAAAGACTAACAAAAAGAGATCGGCACTGGAGTTGAAATAAAATAACACTCTATTAATCACTCATGAGCGGGACCGCGTCCACACAACACTCTCAAGTGTTGTAGGAGAAAATACACTGGATTCAAAAACCATCGTTCTTTTATACAGTTTTGTTGCAATGTAAGCATGTGGACAGAAATGGAAAGAACACATTTTGAAATAGCTACCAGCAAACAAGGGCAGATAGATGACTACAAGGTCAGTAAATAGGGAGATGGGAGCAGGAATGCTTATGGCAGGAGTAAACAGTCAACAGATAACATATAAGACCAGGTGCACCGGCAGCTACAAGCCCCCAGCACGTACATTGCTTAGCCATGTCAGGAGGTCAACTAAAATAGATGACACAAGCAGAGTGAAAAGGCGAACAGCAGAGGATGAAAGAATTACGAAGGAAACGAAATAGACACCCCAGCCAAAATGGTTATTGCTTATGCTAATGAAAATATTACACCCTTCCACAAGTGATAGAGGAAAAAGGAGCATGGAGGATGGAGAATGGCGGAAAAGCGATAGATCGGGCAGTAGGAAATGGGGAAATGAAAGAGACAAGGTCTGGAGAGCCACAGAAGAGTCTGACTGCTGATTTCTTCTCCAAGGGCAATGAGGACCAATGAGACTATCCTAAGGGACATACCTCTCCACAGGAGAAACAGATGAACAGCTTGGGAATTCTCATACAAGTGCTACATATTGAATAAGGAAGTTACAGAATATGTGATTTGAACAAAGGAAAATCATGTCCACTATCACACTAAAAGTGTTCTAAGAGTCATTTACAATTCCTCTGTCAGAAAGTTGACAAATTCCTTGTAGTGTCTTCCATTGAAGCCCTATATGTCTACGCTATGTAATCACAGATGACTATGGTATTTTCCTTTAATTTCTGATTTGTGGGCGTGTTTGTTTTTCTGTAGTGATCACAGCTTACATGTTGCTTGGCTTCATTAACTGTGGAGAATATATACAAGCCCCTTGTGCCGACGGTGCATCACTCTTTGTGACGCATCGGTGGTGCATCTTGCTGCTCCATATTTACAAGGACATGAAAAGCCACCCTGCATTGCTTTTAATGTCCTTGGAAATACGGCCCTTTTACATGCAGTACTGTGTGTGAAAGGGGCGTTCCTTGGGTGTTGCTGTGAGTGTTCCCACGCAACACCAATGGAACCTGACACATTCCCAGATTTATGAGAAATCGTGAACCTGGGAATGCATCAAAATGCTCCGTCTCTCCTGGGGAGGCGTAGGGAGGCACAACGAGGCAAAATGTTTTAATTTCTCCTGTTTTTTTTCCTCTTTCTATGCGTGCTGCATTCTGCAGTTGAACGGTTGGACTGAGTTCAATTTCATTTTGCCAATGTCTAAGAAACCTACATGTATATGTTTGTGCATATATATACTAAGGCTCTTCTAAGATGTCATAAAACCATAAAGAAGTATTTCGTCCCAAAGGACTACCGTACACTTTTCATCTGAAATAAGATAAGACAACTGCCCTGCCACTCTTTGACTATCTACTCTCTCATCATTGTTCCTATGGGGTAGATCTCAGAGAGTAAGGGTCCTCTTCCTCTGCATCCCTGACCTGGGTAGGTCCTAAGGAGGTATCTTACTCCGCGTGCACGAACATTAGAACTTAGGGGCTCATTATGATAGCAGGCGGACATCAGTCCGCCCACCATCATAGGGGTGCTGGTACTGCCCGCCAGACGTGCGGCAGTCCCACCAGCCCAATTAGGTTGCGCCCGCCAGTATGGGGGGCGCATCCTGGCCTGTTAACATTGCGGACAGTGCTGCTGACTGCACCACCGTTCACAATGTTAAAATGCCACAATGTGCATTTCCATGCACAACGTGGCAGGCACCACGCGGTGCCTGCCACCTTGTGCATAGAAATGGGGTACCATGGGTACCCCCCAAGTGCACCTACACCCTCCCCCACACGGGGCCCCAAACCCAGTCCCCACCAGCCTTTCCAACACGGCATCGCCACCATGGAAAGGCCTCTACCAGAACACATCCTAATATGGCGGACAGTGCCTGCTAGGCACCATCACCATATTAGTGGCCCTGCTCTGCCCGCCAGGCAATCAGCACGATTGCCACTGGCGGAAAAGCGGCGGACTGACTTTGCGTCTGCTGCGATACCCACTGCCATCCTAATATGGCGGTGGGTAAATCCCAATGTGATGGCGTGTCGATCGCCACCGCCGGCCTGGCGGTGGTGATCGTTCCGCCATCGTAATGAGCCCCTTAGGTCCTGAGTAGGTATTTGTTGGAGTGACAAATAAGATCTGGGTGCATCTAGCAATAATGTCTGAGGGCTTGAGTAATCCTCAGCTGCCTTTGCATTTCACACTTGAGTGTACGCTACAACATGTTGTTATTGCTCAATGCACAAACTCGTTTTTAAGGCCCGATTAATTCTTTGCTGCGCCGGCATCTCCTTTGCACTGGTAGTTGACTAGTTGACTGTTATCAGCTGCCAATGCCTCTTAGATCTGTGCGGATCACGAGTGATCGAAAGCTGCCTCTGCGCTTTGCATATCACTGGAACCTTTTAGTGATATTTTCTTCATTGGTTTACAGGTACAGGTGCTTGAGATCTGGACAGTGCTTAGTTGTCTCGCCGTCTTACATCTGGGTGGACTCATGCAAAACCTTAGTATTGTTGATGTTTTGATGATTCAGTTTAAGCAGCCCGTTTAATGCAACACGAACCCCAAAATAAAAGGAACATGTTTTTTCAAAAGAAATGCACTCTCACTCTCTGAACGCCAATGGATCCCCCTATGTCCAGAATTCTCATTTCCTAACTAACCTATATCTCATTATACTGTTAGTTGCATTTCATTCTTGTCTACACCAGGAGTGGATTTCTTTTATGTTGATTCATAACTAGTCTTTTGGTTAGTAAATCATACTGATTACATAGTGCTGCACATGATTACAGAGCTTGTATCCAAGAATGTCTGGAGGTAAGATGGCATTCCCCCGTGGGCACATGCACGCCAACTCTACCGCTGTGGGAGGGGAGCTGTTCTGGATGGGGCTAAGATTTATCTTTAGAATGCGTGGATTGTGGCCGTGTAAAGGAAATAACATATTACAAACTAAATAGGAAGTAAAAACCAAAGAAATGAGGATTTTGGTGTTGAACACAATAGTGTTAGGACCAAAATACAATCTGAAATATAAAAATGGCAACCCCTCAAACCCAGTGCGTAGTAACATATCAATATAGACTGGAGCAAAGTTTAAATAAAGTCTATCTGCCTAAAACAAATGTGCTCGCCTCTGTATGGTTTGCCGCCACCTTCCCCAATGCAGCCCTCTTGTCCTTCTGAAATGCCCACGTCTCCCCCCCTGCTTGCCTTCCTACAAAGCACCTCATCACCAGAGCCCCTTACTTGTTCAGTAAGATCATGTTTTCAACCTCAGGAAGACAGTCAACTTGTAATCTCTTTTCACCCCTTTCTGGCTCCCTAGCCGCCGCAGCAGTCCCTTTGTCTCTGTGCAGCCACTGCTGTCCCATCAGACTCCCCCTTTCTGATTACTGACCTACTCATCATCAGAGAAAAAAACTGAGAACCTTAAAAAAGGGTTCATCTATTTGCACCCCGATGTCCTGCTGATGAGTACCCATTTTCCCTACAACCCCATATCGTCCCTTCGTACCCTTTAGTGCTTTTCCATTGCATGCTGCTGTCATCCCATATGATAAAGGACATCTCACAGCCATCAACCCCAGAACCATTATCAGCGGGGGGGGAAGGGATCCATCGCACGTCTCTGTGGAAAGTTAGTCCTGTCCCTGGGTGTACTGAATTGTACGGTTAGGACATCATGTGTATTGGGCCACCACTGTCATCTAGGACACACTACTCCTACTTAACCATGGCACCCACCAGGCTCCACACAGCACACTTCATCCCCCATCCAACCCCACTCCACACATTATCACACAACAAGCCACACCATTCACTCACTCCATGCCAGAAACCAAAGTCGGATCATCCAGCCATGCTCCAGTTATGTCTCACCTACACGCAAGAATTGCCTTACTTGCTTTCCATCCAGACACTCGTTTGTTCTCTGTGAACAGCGTCTTTGGTGCCACCGAGTGCCTTATCTAAAGCCTCCTTAAGTTTGACAGAATTACTCCAGTGCTCAGAGGTCTCCATTGGCGCCCACTGCCCATCTAAATCCTCTTCAGCACATCTTGAATCATCTCTGAAGTATTCAGTGATTGCATCGCAAACTCGAGACATCAGGAGGAGCAACAGCACCATCACATTCAAGTTCATGATGTGCGGGTGGTCCAAAGAGGTGTCCAGCCTTTTCCTGATATACCCGATGATGTGTAATGCCATCCCGATCAAACGCTACCAAGCAACTTCCACTTCAGAAAATAACTCAAGACCTTACTCTTTAATCAACCACCCATCATAATGGTGTAAACCATCACTATGAGGAATGATCACTCCCTGGCTCTCTTCCCCCCTTGCTCAATTTAGAGACATATAAACATTGTGTTACTAGTCTTCATCCCACCTACCCCAGCCTACTAGGCCAACCCTACCACCCGTTACCCTTCTCACCACTCCTGCCACCTGAGCATTGTTTTGCGCTCCCTAACTATATAGTCTTCTGTGGCTTTGTAGCCAGGTTTGCACCTTGCCCATCCACATATACACATGAAGTAAAGTGAGGACAACCAAACCTTGTGGTACCTGGCAGCAAATACATTTGTTGCTTTTGACCAGACAAAGAGAATCAGCAAGACACCCCAACACCAGGTTCCTTGAACATAGAAAAATGGTGTAGTAATTGTTGGAAAATCTTAACACATTCAAAAGAACCCCAGTGCTGATTCAACTTTCATCCAATGGCTCATGAAGATTGTCAAATACTGGTCAGGCAGGAATCCAGCCTGTAAGCGTCTATTGCATCACTGGAAACATGATACCCCTGGCCGTGGCTTGACCGCCTTATTAAGATGCCATGTAAAGCAGAATATGGTGGGATGATTGTGATTTACTGAGTGTGCTTTGGGTGGTATAACCAGGTGAATAAAAGCTTTTACTCCAGTTATGAGCAGAATGAATGATGCAGCTTGTTCTATAGAGTTGTAAATGTGTGTTTAGTGTGTCAAGGGTGCATTTTATAAAGCAGAACCGTGGACCACTTTTTTAACACTTCTATCCATGATCTTAGAAGGAACATTCTTCTCCACAAGGTACTTTCCTGAAGGTAATGGCTTCTTTGTTCTTTCTGAATCAGGTCTGTTGTGGGTATTGCGTGCATGATTAGTGAGATGTATCTGTTCCTGGTCCACACAACCCCTGCCTTGTCATCATATAAGGGAAGTAGCACGCAAACAGTATTTGTATTCTCATCCAATCAAATTAAATCACGCTCTAGGACTATATTGGGATATTTAGAGGCAACAAAACAGGCTCCACAGCAGTCAGGGACATTTTCATAATTTCACTGTCCATTAGACTCAGGTTTGCATTTAAAGGCTAAATACTAATATAGCTTAAAACATATTTCAAATATGTTCATTTACAATATGCAATTACAGTAAGCCAGGAAGTTGTCTTCTTCGGGAGCTTATTTGTTTAACCAAATGGGCGTCCACCGAGTCACTGAGCCTGCGAGTGCTGTGAGGGGAAGAGGCTGCAGTCTTGATGTGAGCTGTAGTAACCGAGCTCCCCGAAACGGCAACCAGCCTGACGCTAAAAGTAAAGTGAGAAATCCATGCCTAGTCTTCGGTAGCCCAGCTCCAGCATCCAGCAGCAAGGGAATGCCTATGTAAAACAGCCACAAGCAATGCAGTGAATGCAGTCGAACCACCATGCAACAGGTTCCCTTTCCTGATAATCTATAAACCCAGTCGTGCTAGGAATTGCCATGAATAAGGAGAAAAGTTGTCTATTAAATAGAAAATGATTGAAACCAAATGTTTGTGCCATATACCTGCCCGGTATATTTCTAAATACGAGCTGCTGTGCATTGGCAGCCAGCTGGCCACCAACACTCTGCTGACATCCATCCCTCTACTGTTTGCTGGGAGCAGCACTCTGGCAACATATACCATATTGCTAGATACAAAAGAAGGACTATGATGAGAACAACTGCTTTGCATCTTGTGTTAGGGAAAAGTGGGGCACACTGTCCAAGTTGGGAAAGCACTGGTTTAAAAAAAAAAAAATAACTGCGCTATTTATATGGGCTTTGCCATGCACGGCAATAGCAGTGCTACATGGCACAGAATGGACACATGAGGCAAATTCCAAATGCCTGATTAACGAGACATTTCTTGTAATATTACTACAGAAGCTTTCCCCATGGATACTAAAGTGGAGAACATAGAAAACTGAGCAAACAGCATGCAGAAGTATATATAGCTTTTAAATCCTTGCTGCCATTAACTTAAAGATGATGAAAAAAAGACTATTGCTTAATGCAGGCAATATACTGATGCAACATTGTAGCATCGGGCTTGGCAGCTTTTCCTTGGAAGTCTATCAAAAAGAAGATAGTTGGAGACCGCGAACTCCTGACACACAACTAATAAGAGTCCCAAGAGGAAGCTCCCAGAAGACCACGGAGGAGTATCGCTCGGCTCCAAGTGATGGACTCATGCCTTCAATAAGTTGAAGGCTCTCCGTGCTCCATGTCAAATTTTCTCAGTTAAATCCCTTCCTCTCCTGGCCGCCTGATCACAACGTGGGTGGTGCCCTTAGTAGGAGCTCTGGCATTCAAGTGTTGCTGGAGACTCAATACCACCTGCATCCACCACCGGGCTCCTCCGACTCACCATAAAGAGGCTCAAAGTACCTGCAGGGACCTTACCAGGTTATCAGTGGCAAGCCATCCTTGTGAAACGCGTGCAAGCCCACTGAGCCATGGATCACCCTGTGTTGCTCTACCTACCTCTCCTCCTAGTCACTGCTCCCTGGGATAGAACTTCATAAATTGTCTGCTCCTACACGGGTTTCTTTGGGGCTGTGACTGCTGGGCTGAGGTGTGCCCAGAGAGACGAGGATTGAGCCGTTAAAGCTGCAGGCCTGTCCAGATCTCTTTCAGTCTCCCGGAAAAGGAGGCCCTATAACTCCGCAAACTCAGAATGCCCTGATGTAGGATGGAAGACATTATGGCATTGAGTTTTAGGGCTCCATTTTTGCAAATTCCTGTTGCACCAAGACCAGGTTTTGGTGTTGGGGCTTGTTATTTCTGGATGTCGTAATGTGTACTCCGCCAGCCTCTTTACAAATTGGACTGCTTCAACTCATCAGTAACCTTTAGTTATTTATTTACATCCACAGCTGATATTGGAGTTTTGATCATTGTAAGATTGAGATACTATGAGAAGCTGGCTTGGTACACTTATGTATATGGGAACCCTGCACCAATCCAGACAACCCTTATGGTGATTTTAGTGGTAGATGTGGAGAGCAGCCTTCAGGCTTAGTCCAGAAGGAGTGTAAAGCAGCTTGTTTTCCCTTAGCATAATCTTATTGATATAGATTAAGTGAAAAAAAATCACACAGTGTATTTATAAAAATATGTATTTATTTATAAGACACTCACTAACACATACAGATATCTCCTAGCCGAAGATATACACAATGCACACAATACTTTTCAATAGAAACAGTTAAGTAGAACAAATACACAGTGGTCGCCATGGGATGACCAAACCATATACTCAAAAAGTGATATGCGAACCACAACTCCAGTCAAGACTATACGCATAAGATGTAGAAATGCCGGGGACACAAGGGACCACCCGCGGTAAGTAACCAGGAACCCCGCGGAGGTCGTGTGCAGAGTGGGAACACGACCGCTGGCTCAATACAAGACAATGGGTAAGTTACAGTTGCAATTTTAAAGAACAAGTACCCTTCCCAGTGGACCCTGAAGAAACCCTGTGGAAGACAGAAAGTTGGAGAGCCACCACGTCTGTGGATGCCCTAGAAACCAGCATTCCTACACCAGGAAAGCTGGGTGCATAGGTGTGAAGTGGCGTCGGAAACCGCTGTCGAACTCAATGGAAGACTTCAGGAAGATGCCACTTCTGGAGAAGGTGAAATTGTCCGGTGAAACCCAAAGGTGGATTCAAGATGAGAAGTGCCTGCAAGCAGAGGGGACAGAGTCTATGCCACTCAGGAGTGACCGGGAGGCACGGAAGCTGAATGCCACCGATGTCGGGTGTTGCAGCAGAGCTGACCGGGACCTTGGAGCTGCAGCTGTGCAAACCAGGCAATGCTGTGGAAGATGAGGTGCAATTCACGAGCTGTCCCATGTCGGATATCGAGAGTTGAGGGGCCGGTGTCCGTCGGGAGCACCAACAAGCCTTGGCAACTACAAACAACATGGAAAGCGAAGTAGGTGCAGGGTGAGGACCAGCAAGGGCCAGGTGACTCACCAAAAGCAGGGGAGTCAAAGCAGGCCCCAAGTAATCAGGGGAGCCTTCTGAAATCAAAGAAGACTATCAAGATGACCCACAGGCAGGAGGCAATGGAGTTGCAAGAGGACCTTGAGCAGCTCACCAAAGATGCAGACAAATGATGCAAGTGATATGGTGAGGATGAAGATCTTGGTCACAGAAGATGCTTGAAGTTGGGGCTACTTGGAGCCCGAAGATCTTGGAGAAAGTAAGCCAACAAGCCTTTACAGCAGTTAGTCAATGTGGTGTCCAGGGGTTCAGTTCCTGTGGCTTTGGCGAGGGATCCTGCCCTCAAACTTGGTGAGAGGAAAGGGCAGGCCTCAAGGGATGTGAAAAACCACCACCCATCTTGCTGAGCCTTTAGGAGTCTGTGGGAACCCAGGATCAGCAGACCGGTCAGATTAGTGGCGGTGCCTGCAGATGCCGGGAAGTGACTCCTTCACTTCAAGGGAGATTCCTTCGGGTGTCTTGGATGTCCACAGGCGTTGGAAGGTTCCTGTGTGGAGCACAGGCATGGACGTTGCAGCAGACCAGCAGGGCGATGAGACCAGGAGCAGCAGGAGGCTTCCCAGTTGCAGTCTTGATGCCCAGAGTGAAGTCCAGTGAAGCCCAGAGTTCCCAGATGGTCGAAGAAGTGGTGTCTTGAAATTAATCTTGTCCCACATCGAATCTAGAGACCTACGCTCAGGTAAGCCCTTAAGTAACCTAAGGAAAGGGTTGGGACGATTCAGGGTTCCCTCCCAGGGGAGCGGTCAGACACTGGGGAGGATACTCCCATTTCCTTTGTCCAGTTTTACACCAGGGTGGGAGCCAAAGGCTCCATGTGCTGGCTGGAACTGTACTATGCAAGGAGGACACCAAGTGTGCCCTTCAAGCAAACTGAGTGGCGCTGGCACACGCTCCCACCTGACCCCAATACACTAAACCCTGTCTGGGAGGTGGTCACACCGCCCTGTGATAGGATACCTATTGTCCTGCTGCCCCTGCTCGAGCTTGGCTCAACAGCACGAGGGCAGAATCATGTCTCTGGTCTGCAGCTGCCATGTTGTGCTGTCAGGGTCTAAAAGACATGTACCGGGAGCACTGAGGGCCTCCCAGAGGAGCTTTACTGTGCATGGAATCATACCTCCCATACCGTTTACGGTGTGGGAGGTATGATTCCAACATGTTTGCTACCTAGCAAGACAGGGGTCATTACAGCCAGTTTCAAGATGGTCTTCTTCGCATAATGATGCATGGCCACTGGCTGATGCACTTACAACCCGGGAAAATTGACTCCGAAGGTTGTAAGGGTGTCCTGCTCATGCACTGGCAGCCTCACACTTAGAACTGACCACCCTGCCTTCAGGATTGAACGGCCTGCTGTAGGGGTAAATTATAGGTTTAAGTGCAGTGACCTTAGATAAAGGGAACCCATATCTTTTGTAAGTGGTGCTAGCACCAGCTTACACAGGCTGCAATGGTAGGCCCGTAGTTACAGTTTGAGTGGTCTCCCATAGGTGCCATAATACAAGAGTCAGCCCCTGGGGGACCCCTGGTGTACCTTTGCCCTGGGTACCTCAGTACCATATACTAGGGACTAATAAGGTCACACCAGTATCCAATCTGGGATGGAACTGAGTACTTACCATAACCAATTTAGGGGAGAAAGCACAGAGACTGGGGTTCTGGTTAGCAGGACCCCAGTCAGACTAGTCAGACACAGCATAGCACCAGGTAAAACGTGGGGGTAACCCCAAAAGCAGATCCTACTTTCCTACAGATACTATCCCTAATTACACTGAAGACACAGAGGACAATATGTATAATCTGTATTACTCATAAAATGTGACTTCTTCCATGCACAACGCTGGCCAGAGTGTATACTTATTGTTCTCTCACACAACAAGGGGCATACTTATAAAAGAAGTGATGGAGTGCGGCGCTAGCCTTGTTGGCGTAACACAGCACTCTGCCACTTCTGAAAGCAGCGCTCCACCATATGTACAAGAATACGGTGCAGCTCTGCGTTTCCCCCTGTGCTGGTGCAAAATATAGCAACCTAGCGCCAACGCAGGCACCCTTGCACCATAGTGCAAGGGTGCTTGCATTGAGGTGAAGGATTGTTTATGTGTAGGAAGGTGTCCTTTCCCGCACATAAACAATCTAAAATGGTGTTTTGTAACTTCAATGTGTGCTGCTTTCTGCAGCACACATTGAAGTTGAAACTCGTCAGCTTTTTTTCATGATTGTTTATATGCAGGAAGGGATATCTGCACATAAACAATAAAATGTGTTTTTCTGTTTCTATGTGTGCTGCACAATGCAACACACTTAGAAATTGCAAAAACGAGCAGAAATAAAGCATTTCTCTTTGTTTCACAAGGGTGAGACCAGGTTTCCCCTGGTCTGAATTTTGGGGCTGCCGATATTTAAGCCATCCTTGTAAATATGTGGCAGTGTCAAAATCAATGGGTGTTGCGCTGGAACACCCACCACAACACCCATTGCACGCCCCTTTCACGCAAAGTATATCAATAAAAGTGACGTTCCTGTGGTGATAGGGGCTTCTAAATATGCCACCAAATTTGACCATTGTCAGTGTTTAATTTGTAATAGAATGAGTGCTGGAGCCCAAATCTCTGCTCAGATGCCAGTGGTATTAAATGTCAGAGTGGGAATATTAAAGCTGTGTAAAGTTGTCTCTTTAATCCACTACCAGGCACTCCCTGCCCCTTTTTCTCTCTCTTGGAGGTTCTTGCTTTCCCTTTGTGACTGTTTAATGTCTTTCTCTTCCTCCATCTTTCTGCTTCGTTCGTTTTTCCCACTCTTACTATCGATAAATGTCTGATGCAGAAAAATAATTCCTGGCCCCCAAAAATAAGTGCCGGTGCCCCTCATAGGCAACCACCCTCCCAAATTAAGCACGGCCATTACTGGGTATTTATGGTTATCTTGGCCAGACCACTCCCTCTTTCGTTTTTCACTGCCAGAATAATTCCCAACAGAAAACAGGTCCCTATACTACTTCACCATACCACAACAGCAAAGTAACAAACGTTCAGACCCAAGACTTCCTTTATGCCCTTACTCACAAGAACAGCTCTCTCCTAGAAACCTGTCTGTTATCATCGCACACATCTGACATATCACCATTACTGGAACTCGCTTCTCTCACAAAAAAGAAGCCTAAGTACTTCCGGGCATAACACATTGTACTCTAAAGAGCGCAGAATATTAAAACTGAGACGTAAAACTGGAAAAATACTTTGAGAATTTTTTTTTTCTGCCTAAAAGTACCACTTGCTGTCTCCATAAGCACACAGCATTAGCATAGCCAATAGGTCTCGCTTTTGGGACCTTATAAGCATTTAGTTATGCAGCACAATATCCTTGGGGCAACAACATCAACTGTTGCATGGCTAAACACTTATAAGGTCCCAAAGGCGAGACCTATTGGCTATGCCAATGCTTGTTCATTTTGCTAGAGATAAAGTAAAGGCCATGTGGGCACACGATATGCACTTGGAGATCAGGTGTGAGGATGGCATGTGAACACATGAAGAGGGTTCATCTACACAGAACCTGGGAATCATTTCGAAAATTAAGGCAATCATTACAGTCTCCTACATGTCAACAGTTTAGTAAGGGTTTCACCACATGGTTTGGCACGCACCCACACCTGGGCATTCCCTTCCCATTTAGAGGGACAGATGCAAAAAGAACAGATGATGGACGTAATTCAGAACAAATGAAACACACACTAAGGGCATCACAATATAAACTTCAAAAAAGTGACGCATTGAGTGCGTGAATCAGTATATCACGACAGGTTCTAAACACCGTTCTGCCTCCATTGTACGAAGTATTAGTCCCCCCCAACCCATCAGAGTTGGGTGTAGTTGCGCCCTGGCCTGTACCAAAGATTATTTCACGTTCACACAGCTGTGTGTAGTTGAACCCAGGCCTGTCTCTACCAAAGATTCTTTCACGCTGGCTTTATCTTCACCTTCTGCGGTGCAGCTGCATGAAAACAACCACAGAGAACAGAGAAAAGGTACTAACATGACAAGCTGGTTTGTGGACACTTTAGTTAAAACATAGACACTTCTACCCTGTATTCCTGAGCAAATTGCAAAGTGAGACGAAGCGCATATTGAAATGAAACCAAATATTGTGTAAGTCGCAACAGATTTGGCCTGGATCTACTTATCGTTTTTAAAACTTTTATCGTTTCTAATTACACTTATTATTATAATAAATATATCAGGGTATGCAATCGAATAAAGCATAACTATACAGCTGAGAAAGTCAAATGAATCAATATATTTGTATTAAATATTGGCTTAATGGAATTACAGCCGGAGCAAAATATATAACCAAGAGGAACATTCACATTTCAAGATGGTTGCAACATTTAACGCATCCGTGATGGCATTGTGCCATGAAGTTTCTATTCTATTTCTCTGTGGGCTGGAGCTGCTTCTGCCAGGTGTTTTGGTCATGTTACTCGCCAGGCAGTAAGGGCTTTCCCTGATTCAGAGGTCGGCCGTCTTGTGACCGAAGATGCCACCGTCCGCCTCCTGCTGTCTCTTATGCCTGGGGTCTCTCCTGTTGTGTCTGCAGCCGGGGCATGCGACCCGCAGGGGGCGCTCCAAGAGGCCCAATGTGGATCTGATACCGACAGGCGACCAGGATGTATACCTGGGGGGCATGGTAACTACACAGGAAGGAGTGGTGTAACTGCACAGGGAACACTTTTTTTTTAGATGGTGGTAGTATTACATGTACAGTGGCGGTAATTTCTAACGAGGGCTCTTTATTGGGCAAGAGCCCTGTACTGTTGGTAACTACACAGTAGGACGGCTTAACCTTGAATCAGGTATCTGGTGAAAATGTTAACTGCATTGATAGGCAGTATTGCTTTGTATTGCCTCGTAATGGGTACTAATGGCTATATAAATACAATTACTCTACAATGTATGTGACATACCTGACGGCTATGATGGTACTTGCAATGTGACGACGTAAGGCGTTCGCATGTTTTAAGTTAAACACTTGATCGGAGGCACTTGAACAAGAATACTGGTGCAGTACCACCAGTCACGTATTGGCTCTGATTTCTGGCACTTTAAGGTCTGTGTTCAAAATAAATGGGGAGGAGAAGGAAAGGAAGGGAGTCAGGAGCGGAAATAAGATCGCGCGCACACCTCAAGTTAAAAAAAAAAGTATGTGAGTGGTGCGCGCGCAGCAGAATTGAAAGTAATCGCGCTACAGATGGCGCCTCGGGTGCTAAAAGCTGGTTGCGCACGTGCATGCACGCTTGAATGCAAGCTCTAGGCCAGCCAAAGCAGCGTGTGGTACCCCTTTTTAAAGCCCCTACTAAATGTTTCGCCATGCAGCGCATGCGCTGGCTCAGGCGGGGCCTAAAAAGGCCTACTTTTTATTATGAAATGTGAAAGCAGCCAATATCTTGAAATAAATATTTCAGGTTTATCCACAAATGATTACAACTCATTTCCCTAACCCTCAAGTTTCAAAATTGCAACAGCTTTCTAACAACCTCATATCTCTCTTTAATAACAACCTCATATTCCTCTTTAATTAAAAAAAAAGCTGCCAAACTCTAAGCCAGCACACAACATTCCTCTCAGACTTCAGCTCTGTCAGGCACAGAATAAATCACATTCTGGGACTCATTAGCTTCTGTGACTAAGAACTCAAAGCACTTCAGACACCCGTAGAACTAACACAATCAAAGAAGGGCAATCTATCCTCGTGCTGATCATTAATTAACTTGTTAATGCCTCCTTGATGCCCCCACTGAACACATACATGCCATCTTTACATCTTTCCACAAGAAACTTGCCACTGTCCCAAACATGCTTGCCAACCACAGACCGATCTGTGGCCTCCCCAGCATCACCAACATTCTCCAAGTCGTAGTAACCACCCAATTCTCAGCTTATTAGGAAGAGACTAGTTTTCTTGTGAATTTAAGTGACGTTTTCATTTGATTATTATTGGAAAGTTTTACTAGTTTATATGATATAATTGCTGATATCTTTAATTTCTCTCTCTTTCCTCTGTTCCTGTCTCTCTTTTTTCTCTCCCCTCTATTCTTTTCTTTCCCTTTCTTCTTTCTTTCACCTTTTATTTCTTCTTTAAAATTTTAAAACAAAAATGCTGATTTTACTATGGTACTCTTAGACTTTATTTTACTCTTATATTGGTTTGTCATCTTGACATTGTATGAAGTCTTGGATTTTTCACCATTTGTTTTTCATTCTTAGTCCTTGTCATCCTATGGATTGTACAACATGCTATTTAATATAATTCTGTACCATGTTTTACCAAAACTGCTCAATTAAAGATTATGGAAGAACTTCTTTCTGCTAGGGTGCCAGGACAAAGTTGGGCACTGATCATCCTAGACCTATCGACTGGTTTTAATGTGGTCGTCCACTGCAGTCTCCTGTCTCGCCTCATCACCACATTTAGGCCAAATATAGCAGTACTACAATGGGATTGATCATTACTCCTAACCCTTGAAGTAAAACATGACACATTCACATCAACAATCACAACAAGGAATGGTTGAGCTCCACAAGGGTTATTGGCCTCTCTTGCTCTCAAAACCCAAGTGTATGCGGATGATTCTGAAATAGACACTAAAATCCTCAAAGAACCAGAGAGCATGAGGGAAGAGCTGCAAACACTCAAAATGGATGATAAATAATGTAAATTCCTAAATTCCACTAAAACTGACATGCTACTCACTAATCCCATACGGCCTAAGTCTCTGGCCGTGATCTGACGTACACCATTGGCACCCCCATTCCCCTCTACTTATGCCCAAAACCTTGAAGTTATCAGATCGGAGCTGAGGCATAGGAAAACATGCATATATGGGCAATCAGGAATTGTGCTATGCAAGGGTTTCTGCGCCAAGTAAAGGGCTTTAATTTGTTTATTTGTTTAACAGGAAGTCAGTGGACTGAATTTAAAGCGGGGTGATAATGTTGGAGCCCTTCAAGTTGTAGATGAGCCGAATGAAAGCATTTTGTGCTCCTTGAACTTTCATCAATATTTTGGTTGCCAGGCCACTGTATATGCTGTTGCAGTAGTAAACATGTGCAAGGGACTTTACTATGTTGAGAGAAAATTGGTCTTGATTTTGAAGGAGTGGGGGAATCTCACAGAGCTGACAAGGGTAGAACAACAAGTTCTTGTTAACAGTTGACCAGAATTGAAAAAGAAGGCTCATTGTTGTGTAACGGCCATGCACAGTGTTGTCATAAATGATGTCATTTCAGATTTCATCAGAGATGTTATCAATGCCGTAATTGAATATGTCATGAGTGATGTAATATGCGAGGGTCATGAGTGATGTAATATGCGAGGGTCATGAGTGATGTAATATGTGAGGGTCATGAGTGATGTAATATGTGAGGGTGTAAACAATGCGTGGTGAGGGTGCGAGTTATAGTTACTTCAGGACTTGTAGTCTCAGTTCGTTTTTTTAAAATCACATCATTATAACATCACTTTAACAATTGTTTTTCATGAAGTTTCTAAGGTTTTTTGGAATATCAAACTATAACTGCCACTTTAACCTGTGTTTTTTTTCAGTGAATTTCTAGACTTTTTATTAATGTAGGTCACTGTTCAACTCATAAAAGACAGGCACGTTGTTTTTGTCAAGTAGACATTCTGTCAATATCATTTAAATAAAACATTTGTATTTAAAACAACAAACATGTGTTAGATTTATTCTTTTACATTCCTCAAGCCACACAATGCAATCATAAGACCAACCACAAGAAGTGTCTGCATTACCAAACTATAGAACAAAAGCTCCAGCTCAGGTAATGTTTAAAAATATAATTACATTTTCCTGGTGCCATGTTCTACAGACCCCAGGAAACATAGGGCTATATATTTTTTAAGTATTTCTGGGGGGGTCTGATGCACTCCCTGCAGCCCCAAAACACCATTTAAAAAATATGCTGGTGGTGTCCCTGCCCAGACTGGGGCACCACCATGCAGCAAATTATATACATATCCCACAAAGGGCATTATAGGGGGACTCGCTTTATGGAGCATAAATAATTAATGAGTGTCACTGGCTGCTTATTTATTACTCTTTCCCAAATGTTGCTCAATTTTATTTTTGTGTTTGTGTCCCCATTCCACCCTGGACTCCCCCATTTTTTTCTGGAGGTTGCGGGGGGAGCTCCAGTACCCCCACAGCCTGCTCTCTCCCTGAAACCAGTCCCATTTCGCCAGGCCCAGCAATAACCACCATTCTGTTTTAATTGTTAAATTGTTTTAAAAATTGGGTGCCTGGTCCCACCTGGGTCACTCAACAACAGATTCAACATTCTAGGAGCTACTGGAGCTGGCTATGCTCCCTCCCAGTGGACTTGTTTTTCCCTCTGCTCCCGCTGGGCCTGTGAAATCCTCTGTACCCTACCTGTGAGAGCCTGGACAAGGAGAAACTTTTAAGCTCCTACACAGCAGGAGCCTTTTTAGTCTCTCCCGCTAGGTGGCATCTTTGACGTCTTCCCTGCCTTCGCTCTTGTGGACTAAGAATAATGTCCTAGGGGATGGGGCCTCTGGGAGACCAACAGTGATCCGATTTGGGTGATGGATTCCCCACGGCTATAGCATGACTTGGGAAGGAATGGGTCCCTGGGTACCTACAGTGGCTCAAGGAGGGGGTCGAGAAATGAAAGGAGGACCCCACACAAGTTAATTGGGGACTGGGGGGATAGTAACTCTAAAACAGACTTGGGCGTCCCCTCAACAAAGAAACCACACAGGTTGAGTATTTTACCCAAGAACTAGCATGCCGTTATTTCGGCGGGAAAGGTAAAGTTACAAGATTCAGGATAATAATCTCTAAGAGCTAACTTCAACTGGGGAGGCAAAGTCTATGGATCAACAATTTTATATTTCGGCAGTGACCAAGTTTTCAGTGAATTGCGTATATAGGCGAGTATTTCTTAAAAGCATTTTTAAACATAAGCATTTTAAATTCAAACATAAGCATTCATTTTTACGAGAATGAATAACACAGACAGAACAATTTGTATTGATTTAAAAAGATATTTTCCACACCATGAATTTCGTTAACCTCTGTTATGCATTTATTACATATTCAAAATCAATCTTCATACAATATACAAATTTTTAAAAAAACATCATTATACATTTCATAAAAAGATTTTTAAAAAACAAGAATCACAAGTCGACGCGGCGTTTCGGTATTCTGTATTTGAACCTTCTTCAGGACTGATTCTAGACAGATTTAAAAAAATTTAAAAAAACAGGGTTACATTTTTTGCATTGGTGTGGATATCTACTCAATCAATTCCCTATGTGGTCACAATTCATGGTCACTGTAGTATGCTCTTTTCTCATACATATTTTTATATTTTACATCTATTCAAGTCGTTTTTCCCTTTTGGCTACAACTCCTGCCATCAACCCTAAAACACATTTCTCTCAATCAATCAATCAATTTCAAGCTTTATTCGACTATTAAAAACAATCACAAAAGCGTACAATAAAACACAATACAAACATTATAATAAAACAATAGCTCAGAAATGAAGAATTTAGGAAGATTTAAAACACCAAACTTTTCCTATGAGAAATGGCTTTAAGTAAAAAAGTAGCAGTAAAAAAACAGGTGTCTGCAGAGTCAAGTGCAAATAACAATTCCATGGCTTGGGTAATAGTATACACTGATAATCTTAAAAACATAGGTCTGAGATAGAGACGGCGAAGATGCATATAGAGTGGACAAATAAGCATAAAGTGCCGAGTACTTTGCCTAGTCTGACCATCGCAAGGACAGGGGGAATGGCTAGGAACTTTCATCTCAGGGAAGGCAACTAAATTATGTACTATACCAAGTCTGAGACGTGTCAGAACAAACTGATGAGACTGCTTGGTTATGAATTTTAAGTACATAGGCATGCCCTTTCCTTCGAATTTAGTGGTGTGATAAAATACATAGGTAGACATGGTAGAACACTTTACACTGCGCATATCAGACTTAGTTTGGATGAAAACATCTTTAAGTTCCTTTTTCGATACAGTAACGGCACAATAGGGGTCCTTAATGATGTCAAAATTAAATACCTTGTCATAAGTATAAGAGACATAACTTAGCCAGGGAATCTTAAGGACTTTGTCCAACTTCAAACAATCAGTAATAATCTTCCTAGAAAAAGTAGTCTCTTCTTTAGCCCATATTGACCTCCATACCATGAGGGGTCTTAAACCCGTAAGGTCAGTCAGATAGTCTAAACAGACTTCGCTATGGCACAGTACAGTAGGAGCCGAGGGAGGTAGGCAAAGCAATCTTCTAAGGAACCCATTCTCGGTATTTTGCAGTGTCCTATGCTGACTATAGCCCCATATACCGGAACCGTACAGAGCAATAGACGCACATCTATGCCTGTAAATGTCTACCATATCAGGTATACGGCGGCTTCCTAGCTTTGCAGCGAATCGAAAAATACCAGATGAGCTTTTGGCCATTCTACCATTAACATTTAAGATCTCCTGGGTCCATGTCCCCTTGTTGTTAAAGGTAACACCGAGGTAGCAGAACCTATCCACTACCTCAATATGGTTACATTTTTTGCATTGGTGTGGATATCTACTCAATCAATTCCCTATGTGGTCACAATTCATGGTCACTGTAGTATGCTCTTTTCTCATACATATTTTTATATTTTACATCTATTCAAGTCGTTTTTCCCTTTTGGCTACAACTCCTGCCATCAACCCTAAAACACATTTCTCTCTATTGGTATACATTCCTATGCTTGGACAAAACTAATGGTGTTTACCTTCCCCTTGGACCCAAAAGTCCAATGCTCACGAGGCCAATTTTAGGACCTCAGTATCAAAACAAATTATTTATATAGGTTTATTATTCTTACGCATACCTTTAAATTAGATAGGGCAAGACGCCCACTGGACACAGTTTAATTGAATTCTGCACCATGTAGTCTTCAATTATTTATATCTCCGGAATAATGATTCTCAGTGTTTGATGTCACTGGTTGAGATAAATAGATAATGATGATGTTTTAAATACAACACACCACTTTTATTATAACCTTGTTTTAGCTGAAAGATCAGCAGAAAGTGTGTTTGTTCAGTACCTGGTATTTGAGGTAAATTGGCTTGGTCTTGGACTGCCAGGGGGAGCCACCGTCTTCCTAATTGTGGGTTTCATCAATGACCCTGGGAGATTTTTTTAACACGCATTAGTCTCATTCTATTTTGATATAACTAGATCCTAATGTTTCTTAAAAGATTTACCGGATCACTCACCATTCAACATTGGGTGACTGGCGCAATATTCAGGATGAGTTGCTACCAAGTTCCTTCTTTTTCGATTCCAAGTTCTTTCTAATATTAAACAATAAAAGATATACAAAATGTAGCGTCATGTGTGCTCTCCGCTTAGTTTAATTTTATAATCTTTTAGTTCTATTTCCCATAGATCATATTTATATACCCTCTGTTGTCATTTATTAAACGAGGGAAAGGAGTGCTTCTATAATCTCTCTACATTATATTTAGATTATAAGTACTTTTTTAAGTAATGGGAAATTAAGTGGATATTTACAGTCAATTTGGTGGAGGGCTGTTTAAGTCTCACCCTGTGCTTCCTCATGTCCTAGTTATCGTTTGCCATTACCTTAGATAACAAGTTCGGCCTCCCTGCTCCTGGTCTCTGGCAGTCAATCCACACGTCCTTCCACAGGTCTGGTATGGGCCGTCACGAACGCTGAGGGTTTCCTCATTCCTCGGCGCTTTTATGTGCAAGCCTAGTAATTGGCTACCGTTCTCTGTGTCCTAATAGGTTCACTGTCGGCAAATAGCCGTGCAGTTACCATAGGAACCGAACGCTTTTCTTCCTACCGCTACGCTTGCTGTCTCATTGGCGAGTGTCTTCCGTTTTCTAGTCCTTTGATTTGTTTGTATCGGGACAAACAACGTGTGGTTGTCATGGCAGCCGAACGTATTTTCGTTCGTTTCTACCACGCGTTACTGTCGGCTTGATTAGAACCCAATTCTTATAAGAACAAAAATTTTTTAGTGCACCTTACTTGACGTGCAAATTTACACTCCGTGAAACTGACTCTATTTTTAGCAACCCTTGTATGTTGGGAGCGCGTCATATATTTTTCTCTCCCAAGCTGATTGGTCTATATTGAACCAATCACTGCGCGGTTCCCTTGGTAACCGCAAAGCTTCTTGCCCCGTCACTGAGCCAACTGTTCTTCTGGCGCATTAAGACTCATATTTTACTCAATTAGGCCCTCATCTTTATTTTATATATAAAAAAAATTTTTGGGTTACATCTTGCTCCACGTGCGTTTATACCCTCTGCGTACGTTTATAAATCTTTTAGCAAACGCGTGAGTGTTTATTAGCGCGTCTGGGATATTTCTCTCCCTTCTGATTGGTCTATAATGGACCAATCAGTGCGCAGTTGCCTTAGTGACCGAAAGGCTTCTTCCCACGTCACTGAGCTGACTATGCTTATGGCACATTCCTGCTCGTGTTTTACTCCGGATTTTTGTATAGGCCGCTTATTAGCATACTGCATATACCTGTATCCGAGGACTGTTCCTTTTTTTCTTTATTCTATTGCAGACACTTATATATGAAAGAATGACGCCTCAAGTTAGTCTTTAATGAAACGGGTTTACTATAATGTGCCTATTAAGTGACTGAATTGTCTACTCTTGTGCATATTCAATATTGTATTGATGTGATTCATACTTATTATTAAGATATTTACTAAGGTTTTATTTAAGTCTTACCGGGCCATATACCAATAACCCTCGGTTTAAGTATGTTGTGAATAGTATTAAGTCTAAGAAGCTTTCAATGTCAGAAATCAGATTTATTATTTGTTAACTCTCTGGTGAGAAATCCGATTTCTTATTTATTAATTCTCTGGTAAGGGGTGATATACACCAGAAACCCAAGTTTTGCTCAGATCTTGGGTATGCTTATTTTACAATGGTTTTATGGTTGAACTATCGTCTACTAAAGGACAGTCTTCACTGAATTATTTTCTCCCAATCTTCTCTTGAATTTAGGCCGCACCTCACACTGTTGAGGGTTGACATGTAAAATTGCTCCCTCCTTTTCCTTTTATTGTTTAGGTTTCCACCTCTAATGTTGTCAGATATTTTTTCTACGCCACACCATTTAAGATCTTCTATTTTGTGGTTAGCTTCCCTCCAATGTTCAGTCAGGGGCGCTCCTGTTTTATTTATTCTAAGTGCTGAACAATGCTCATTGAGTCGCAATCTGAGTTTTCTAGAAGTTTCACCTATGTATGGCTTGTTACAAGGGCATAGGATTAAATAGACAGCGTTCTTGGTTCTACAATTAATGAAGTTTTTTATGTGTATTGTTTTACCATTTGCAGTGATCTGGCTGCCTTTGAGGATGCTGGTACAGTTTACGCAACCCATACATGGATGGGTTCCCGTGGGTAAGGGATTGTTATCAATGGTGGGTTGTTGAATTCTCGGGTTCTCTTTATAAGTATGTACCAGGGAGTTCCTGATCGTTCTGTTTCTCCGGTACGAGAACATGGGCTTAGGAATAGGGTCCTGAGCCTTGTCTGCAATGAGATGCCAGTTTCTATTTATTATGTTTTTAACTTTGAAACTAACTTGCGAGAAGTTGGTCACAAATATAATTGGCTGTACTCTATCCTGGCTCTGTATTCTCGTAAAAATTAATGCTTATGTTTGAATTTAAAATGCTTATGTTTAAAAATGCTTTTAAGAAATACTCGCCTATATACGCAATTCACTGAAAACTTGGTCTCTGCCGAAATATAACATTGTTGATCCATAGACTTTGCCTCCCCAGTTGAAGTTAGCTCTTAGAGATTATTATCCTGAATCTTGTAACTTTACCTTTCCCGCCGAAATAACGGCATGCTAGTTCTTGGGTAAAATACTCAACCTGTGTGGTTTCTTTGTTGAGGGGACGCCCAAGTCTGTTTTCAAGGAGGGGGTCTCCAAGCCCCCTTCCCAAACAAAATCACTGTAGGCCCCGGGGAATGTGGTCCCCATGCCATATAGGGGTGATGTATGCTACTCTCCCCATTTAAATGAATTCTGCCCCTAAGGATGGATTCCCCGGTGTCTTAAAATGGCTCATGGAGGGTGGGGGGGATACACATCCCTCCCTATAAAAATAATATTGCCACAGAGAACGGGGTCCCCCATGGCATTCTAATGGATAGGAGAGGAGGGCTGCGCACCCCCTTCCCTAAAATTAAGGTTGTGCTGACCCCCTGGATCCTAGTAAAACCCAGGGGGCTTGTATTTCATTTTTGTAATTTTTACTGGAGATCAATGGATTTTCTGTGGATCTGTTGTACCAGAAAAAATGTATATATGTTTTTGGCCCCCGGGGGATCCCTTTGTGACATTCTATCGGGTCTACAGTGTCAGGGTATCCCTACCCTGCCCTTATATGTTTTTAAAAATCGTTTTTTTAGGACAGAGGACTGAGTCCCCGAGTCCTAAAATGGCTGCCACAACCTCTTTGTTGAATTTATGGCAGCCAATCAGATCTTATTGTTACATCGGTTGCTTTTGCTGATCCTCCTGATGCATGAATTATACATAAATTTAGAACCTGGAGGGGCTCTCGGGTGACCTGTAATTTCAAGGTTATTCATAGTGGTTGTCAGGGGGCTCATCTTAGTAATTGCAAATGTACAAAGTTAACCCTAAGGATACACTGGGGGACCCAAGAACCACTATCTTCCATTGCAAACCATACCATCTAGAGGCCCAACCATACTGGGCCCCTTAGTGTCCTGAGTCCACCAGGGTGGCCCAACCACAAAATCATGTTGGCGAGTTTCTCTAACCTCCAAGTTGGCTCTGCTGGTGAAGTGTCTTCAGCATTCAATCTGTCCTCTTTGACTGTTGTTAAGCTTGGATTCCCTATTTCCTTTCAGAGCTGGGTTTGCTGCAATGTGTGTTGTTTACTAGCCGTGATCATCCCTGAGTGACACAGGATGACAAGTAGGTGGCGACCTGATGAGGGAGTTGGAATGTTTTGCAGTTCTTGTCAGCATTAGAACGAAGTGTTGATGCCCTTTGTCTGAGAAAACATGTGCTACTTAGAAGTGCTGGTTCTCTCCCATTTAGAGTATTGAACCCCTACTGAAAATTCTGATTCATGAAGTGTAGGTATTCAGTGCCTATGAGTACCTGCTCAATTAAAGCACTTCTGCACCTGCCATTGAGTGCAACCCACATTGATGCACCAGCTGGTAATGCTGGTATTGTGAGGGACAATATGTGCCTTTGAGAGAGTCTTTCGGGTGCTTACACGTGGTGCTGCTTTGTGCTGGTTCAGGGCACATTTTCCTTAGCAGCTTTGCCCCTGATAGTGCTTGGACATTTGGGTCAAAAGAATATCTGCACTAATAATGTGTTCTAAAAAGAAAAGTCCTCTTCTTTACCAAATGATTAGAAAAGGTTTGAGGCACTATTCTAATGGCACTTATTTGTGTGTGTTACACACTGTACCTGAGTTCCTACCCCATTTCCCTCTGTGGCTAGACCTTGACTGCCCCAAACTCATTACCACCGAAGTGTCATGTGCCAACCCAGAGTCTTTGCACTTTTGAGTAGGATCATGGACCCTGGACCCTCTGGGGTGACGGAAAATAATAAAGTCCCGCCTCATGACCAAATCCATGGGACCAACCTAGTTCCAAACTACTCCACATTTGTCTCCTGTGTTGGTGACTGATCATCAATGTTACAAGACATACACTTCCTCATCATCATGTGACTTTATTTCAGTTCAAAAACTCATAAAAGTAGACATAGCAGCATAGGTATAAAAACATGACAGAGTATAAATAAACATTTTAATTCAACAAACAGCATTAAAGGAAATTCTATTTCCAGGGAACAAGAAACTTGATTGGGCCTTTGGACAAAACCATATTATCTAGCATTTGTATGTGATGAGTGGGAGATTGAATGTTTATATCAGGATCTCTGATGTGTGCTTCTGCTGTGAGAATATACTTTGAGCATGAAAGGGGAGTAGACATGGAGCAATTGAGACGGAGAACAGTGACTAGCAGTAGGAGGGGACGGGTAGAGGAAACCTGCAGGAAATCTACTAGTGACCGGTGGCGGGCAGGGAAAAGTCCAGAGGTAACAAGCCTAGAGGGGAGGAGCAGATTCATGGATGTGGAAGCTGATGGCGGGCCTCGAGGTATAGCCTCCAGTACAAATTTCAGTGCAATGATAACAGGCAGCATAAGCTGCGTAAAATGTGAAATTTCTGGAAACTGCACCTTATGCATGGGAATATCAGGGAATATTCTGATTGCCAATTGTTTGTACCTGGGTTTATTCAGTGTTAGAACCACCTGATGTAAAGCCAGGTCACACTACCTTCGTAGGTAAGGATTTGCATAAAATCCTGCAAACTTCTGTGCTATTGCTGCCCCTTTATGGCCTCATTGTATATAATAAGGGCCATTTGTGCGACCCTAAATTGCATGCGCAAACGGGTTAGCGGCCCGTTTGCGCATGCAAAAATGAATAGGGCCATGTACAAATACTATTTAGCGAAGCACAATTTTTTGCGTCTCACTAAATAGGAATTGTGACTCGCTATTAGGAAGGGGCGTTTCAAGGGCGCCCCTTCCTAATAGCGACTCTCTACCCCATGTACGAATGTTTTGGGACCACAATTGCGGTTGCAAACCACTCACAATTTACCACCCTCTTCAAGAAGGTGGCAATGTAATTGCAAATGCAGGGGGAAATATTTTTCAGGGACAGGCAGTGGTCCCAGGGACCACTACCTGCCCTTAAAAAATGAACCGAAAACGTTAAATTACATTTTTTTTAATGCATCTCATTTTCCTTTAAGGAAAATGGGCTGCATTTTTTAAAAAAAAACTGCTTTATTGAAAAGCAGTCCCAGACATGGAGATCTGCTGAGCCAAGCAGGCCACCATCCCTGGAAGGGCCAGCCATTCCCAATGGGGTTGCAAATTGCGAGTGCCACATGAATATTGATGAGGCATGCAATTTGCGACCCCATTGGGAATAGCAAACAGTATCTCAGACACTGTTGTACATGGCATTTTGCGACTCGCAAATTGCGACTCGCAATCGAGCTCAATTTGCGAGTCACAAATTGTCATGGTCGTACATCTGGCCCAAACAGAGAATCTGGTATCAGCGACCTAAAGCATTTTTGGCACTGCTTTCACTTCAGCTTTCAGTGCCAGAAAATTCTACAGTGCCTGGTTTGTGCTGCTTATCGCCTTTAGGCATTGCACAAGCATTCGTCAAAAGAAATGCAAATATTGGCAAGAGACCGCAGAGGGAGGCGGGAGTGAGCAGACAAGAATGTGGGATTGTAGCTGAGACAGAGAGCGGGCAGAAGAGGAATTTTAATACCAGTAACATTATGAAACAGAGAAATAAACCACGAAAGAGGTGAATGTAAAAAAAAAGAAACATTAAAAGTGAACATCATATATGTCTTTGTCTATGTCTATGAAGGGATATTTATATAGCACAACTACTACTCCTAGGAGTGCCCTGGCGCTCTTGCCGAAGGGTGACAGTGGGGAAGAGAAGGAACTACGGGCTGGAGAAAAACCAAGTTTTCTCCTTTTTCCGAAACACAGGCATTGCCTTGATACATCTGAGGGTCAAAGGCAGTTTGTGACAGAGGGAAGAGCCCAAGGAAGAAAGGGCTTTGCCCCCTGACCTTGACCTCCTGATGCGCAAGATTCTGGCAGGGTGGAGATTCGCAGAGCGAAGATTTCTCTGTGGGGCATAGAACAGAATCCTGTTTTTTAGATAGCCTTGGCCAGTTCCGTTTAGAGCTTTGTGGGTCCCAAGCAGAGTCTTAAAGATCATCCTCTTCCTTACCGGCAGCCAAAGAAGACTATTAAGAAGACTTACGAGGGATGAACAAGCACACTCAGACAACAACCCCGTCTTTACAGTTGAAATGGAAATCAGGGCCTTTTCCCACCCCCACATGGAGGCTGAAACTGGCGGCATTGAAGATTCCCCATTCCACGCTTCCCAGATTATTTTGACATAAATGCTAACATGGCAACATCCAGAACTATTGAATAGGATGCATTTAAAGTGGTACCATTAGGAGACATTGTCTGGCTAACACTTGGAACATACGCTGCCAGCTTGACAAGGACATAACTCAGATGGAACGTGAACTGTTGAGACATGAAACCCAGGTTCTGCGGGACCCTGCTCCCAGGGGTTGCCTTGAGCGTGCACTGCGAGAGCACACCACAGTACAGGAGAGACTGCGCTGTCTTAACTATGCAGCTCACTCTGCCAGAACACATGCTGGGGCCACTGGAGCCCTGTTCCACAAAAAATTTGCAATACATGCTGAATTAATCCACCAGTATATTACATTATACCAGTCAGTGACGTCTGCATCTGCGGGAGGGGTTGACTCTTTCCTGTCTGATTTGTGTCTGCCTCAAGTCACACCGCAGCAGAGAATGTAATTGGATAAACCCATCACACTCTGAGATACAGGAGGCACTCCATGCACTTACACCGGCAAAACCCCTGGGCCAGATGGACTCCCAAATGAATTTTACAAGGCCTGTGCCCCACTGTATGTCCTCCTCCTGCAGACATTATACAACGAGGCCCTGCTGGCCTCTGTGAGGGACTGCTTATATCCCTCGCTAAACCCAACATAGACCCGCTGCACCGGGTATATGCATGTTATCCCGACTGAAGTGGCCATGACATTTGACTGGTTTGCAGAACTATCGGAACTTAAATTCAACTGGGCCATATGATTCTATCTTCTACCTCAAAGGCGTTTGACTGACCTGGCAGCCCACCACATTTCGCTGTTTGGGCATCCGTATCTACCACACACCTGCTGACCTCTTCAAAGTCAATCTCACTCATGCGGTGTCCTCGGTGTGGGCAGAGATGGATTCTGAAAGTCACTGCCACTTTATGTAGCCGTACACAGAGTCCTTACCAAAATGGAAAGGCTGCCACATCTGTTATATTACTTTGCCAACCTCCCCCGTTATGTCACAAAGCCCTTTTTTTACTCACATGAGAAAGTGATGAGTAAGTTAATATGGCACAACACGTGTTATCGGGTAGCGTTGCAGATGCTTTACTTGCCTACGGACAAGGGTGACTTGTGGTTTCAAACTTTGAGCAATATTATCTTGCCTCCCAGTTTCAGTGGGTAGCCCAATGGCTGGCGGGCCTCCACACTGCCACTAGCTGCCCGGGCTGGGGCTTAACTACCATATTACATTTGTTCCACCCTTTCTTACTAAGGCAGCTCAGTCGTATGCCCCGGCACTAGTGTTACTTGGCACACCAAAGGGAGGTTAATTCATCTAATTTGGCAGAAATAGCCCCCTGGCATGAGAATGGAATACATATACTGGGTGATCTGTATCACGCAGGTGTTCTCATCCCTCTTGAGCCTCTGATTGAGGAGGTCAGTCTATCTCCTGGTCAATTCCTCCTTTATAGTACCATGGGACCGGTGGAGGGACTTGTTGCAGGAACATCAAATGTACCTTACTATCCAATATCTCCACACACTGGGAATGGTAAAACACTTGACACTTGCCACGTATGGTAGCTGACTCACTGCGCACACATGCAGCAGCAGTGCTCACTCCCCTTTGCCGACATTGGGAGACGGACCTGGGCCACCTCTGCATGGATCAGGAGGACAGTTCTATAAGTTCTATACTGAGTGTCCTGTCTGTGTCTCACGCAATGCGGGCTCTAATCTCATTTAAGTATTCTGGGCCAGATGTATGACCCTAAATTGCATGCGCAAATGGGTTAGCGACCCATTTGTGCATGCAAAAACAAATAGGGCTGTGTACAATTCCTATTTAGCAAGTCGCAATTTTTTTTGCGACTCGCTAAATAGGAATTGCAACTCGCTATTAGGTAGGGGCGTTTCAAGGGTGTCCCTTCCTATTAGCGACTCCCTACCCCATGTATGAATGTTTTGCGGTCGCAAAACACTCGCAAATTTACCGCCCTCTTCAAGAGGGTGGTATTGCACTCACAAATGGGAAGGGGCCCTTTGCAAATGCAGGGGAAAATATATTTTTAGGGGCAGTCAGTGGTCCCTTGGACCACTACCTGTCCTTATAAAATGAAATAAAAACGTTTCATTAAAAAAAACAAAAAAAAACTGTTTTCCTATATGGAAAACAGGCTGCATTTATAAAAAAAACTGCTTTATTAAAGGCAGCCCCAGACATGGAGGTCTGCTGAGCCCAGCAGGCCACCATCCCTGGGAGGACCAGCCATTCCCAATGGGGTCACAAATTACGAGTGCCTCATGAATATTGATGAGGCATACAATTTGTGACCCCATTGGGAATCGCAAACAGTGTATCAGACACTGTTGCACATGGCATTTTGCGACTCGCAAACTGCATTTAGCAATCAAGCGCAATTTGTGAGTCGCAAATTGTCATGGTCGTTCATCTGGCCCTATTGCCTTCACAGGGCCTACCTTACTCCACACAAGATAAACTGATATTTTCACCGCACGAACGCCAACCTGCCCAGCTGTCAGCTACCAGATGCGGATTTTCCGCATATGCAGTAGGCCTGTCCATCTCTACACCAGTACTGGCAGGGTGTTACTTCGCAACTGACAAATTGCATAAGAGGTGCCTTATTGAACACATGGGAGGTTTGCCTATTAGGCATACAGCGTAGATCAAGGGTCTTCAAACTGTGGGGCGCGACTCCCAAGTGGGCTGTGGAGCGATGCAAAAGGGGTCACGCATTCCCAGTCACACTTCTGCTCAGGCCCAAGGGCTTCAGCCCCCCACTTCCCCCGTCCTGTGTCTCAGTCCGGGCTGCTGCAGTGTAACTCGAGCTGCTGGGGCCTCAGCTGGGCAGTGTCTGGAGTCTTATCTCCAGCAAGCCCGTCAGAGTTTTTCGCAGGTCTTTAACGACCATTTACATATTTACATGCCTTTGTAAACTGGTGACAGAGGCTTAGTGTTTTTTCCTGATTCCAGTACCCCCTGGGTCCCACTCTGCCTATTCCTTACGTTTGTATTTTACATTTACTGCTGAAGTGTGAGAATGCATTTCATGAACAGGAATATAAAGTAGGGTTACCAAAAGTAAAATGCCTGTGTGTGTTGTTTAAAGAGCCTGCAGAGACCTCCTCTCGACACTAAATAGATTTATAAATAAAAAAGTATGTATTCATTCATTATGTGACTTTTCTGTCTTTGTTCTCTTTAATTATCAGTCATGGATCATTGAGGCAGTCCTAGAACACAATTAAAAGGGCTTTTTTATTTATATTTGCTGTTCGAAGTATGCATATATAAGTGCTTAAAATACAGCTTTAGGTGATGCTTATTTTTGTACCAACTGGGCCATCAAAATAATCTGCTGGCAACTCTAACCATAGGCCTGGAAGTTTGATGCAGGCTCAGCGCATTATTTATTTCATCCACCCTCGATCCTCGATCAATACCATAATAGCAATAGTTTAACTTAGATCTTAAACCCTACGCTGCCGTCAATAACATGCTGAGTTACTTCAAGTGTCTGGGAATGCACCCTGCATTCAGACAACTCACTCCTCATTCACGTCGTTCACTTTCACACTTACCCTGCACTCATAGCGATCACAATGCACTCACACTGATCACCATGCACTCACGCCATTCACCTGCTAACCCTGCACTCACAGTGATTACTCTGCACTCACAATGCACTTGCGCTATTCACCCTATACCTCACCCTGCAGTCACACAAGCACACTACTCATCCTGCACTCATGTGTCACTTCACTCACCTGTCCCCCTCACTGCTAAATATACAACTCACTCAAACAAGCCCAGCAGTAATCATACATTAATTCGTCCCATTCTCAACTTGCATCCGCACTCAAATTCGTACGGCCACCTCACTCACCCTGTAGTCACTCTTCTCACCCTACTCTCACACTGTTGCATCGCTCACTGTGCACTCACATGGTCACTCTTGGCACCCACACAGTGCAGAGGGTTAATGTGCCTGCCACAAAGAATATGTACCATGAAGATCACAGAAAGGAGTGTGAGTAAACTATGAGTAGTGCTATAAAAAAATGAAATGTTTGTCAGAAAGGTGCTATAGAGAGATGAGGTGCATTGTTGGTGAGTGGTAGTGAGGGAATTCATGGAGAACAAGGAAACGGGGGTGGGGCACCAAAAAAGACTGTTGCACCGTGTGCAACCAGTGTTAGGGCCAGCCCTGGCTGGGAGTATTAGACCTCCCTCCCCCCGAAATTCTGGTCTAGTGGCTCCCTTGCTTCTGCAGATTATTACTATTTACATTTGTGGTGCGCTTCTGTTACCAAAAGATGCCTGGGGCTAATAACCATCTGCTGCCTGAAGGCAAATAAGAAACACACAGAAGGAGAAAGAGAACCAGCCAAATGGGGTAACCTACAGAGCATAGAGAAAGGTTTTATATCTTCCTAAAGGATAATCGATTTTTGGTGGAGCGAAGCAAAGGAGGGTGCAAGTCCCATAACTGCGTGGCCTGCACCAAAACAGTGAGACAGACAACTCATGCCTTCTTGAATTAGGGAACAATAAGCAGAGTGGCACAGGCTGAGAGGAGCATAGAGGTCCAACCCGTATGCTTGGTAAGGAGAGATGAGAGGATGAGAGAGGACAGCAAGGGAGTGTGGACACGCTAGAAGTGAGTGTGAGACAAAGGTGAGGGTTTCTGTTAGAACAAAGGGGAGATGTGAAAGATGAATGGGGAGACCAGTGAGGTGTAAGATACAAATAGACAAAAAGTTGAATGGAGAGATGAGGTGAATGAGAAGTGCTGAGGGGAACTGGTGGTGAATGGGCCAGAGAGGCCATGAGATAAATGCGAGAGACTGTTAGAGATGAGGGCAGTGAAAAGACAGAATGGCAAAAGGTGATTAAAGGTGATCCAGGGTTGGGAGAGGAGAGAGGGATGGAAGGGACGGGGTGAGAGGAAAACTGCATGGGAAAACAGCTTAACTCTGCACAAAACCGCCAGGGTTTTAAGGGACCCCTGCTTCTCTCGGCCAGGGCCAGGTGAGCTTCTAATGTGGCAGCACGTATTCCTGCGGAGTGGAAGGCCCTTCACCAAGGTTGACTAGAAATCTTTCTGATGTTAATTGTTGTATTTTGGTTAAAAACAGGTACTGATGGGGTGAAATCTTTCCTCAGTGTCACTGTGTGTAAAAAATGTATTTCAAAATAATTAAGCAATGCTATCCCAAAATCCGTGGCATCACATTTAAATTTTCTTCCCAAACAATTTAGTCAAGACTGTTGCATAATTTAATCCACAGCTGCCTCATAATTCCAGTTGCTCTGCATACAGGTTTAGAAATTTTTGTCAGGAGGAGGTCCTTACACCTCAAAATGTTGACGGGGGTCTCGGCATCCAAACGTTTGAAGACCCCTGGCGTAGATATAGGTAACACAGGACCACTGCCCGATTTCTCGACTTACGTCTCCTGCTAGCCAGACGCCTAATTACTAGCAAATGGAAATCATCTGTCTCCGCTATGCTCGCTGCCCAGGAGCAATCCATGACCACATGAGCTCAAGCAGAGACAGTATCAGCCTACATAGGGAAGACACAATGGGTTTAAGTAAGCACTGCAAGCGTCCCAGCCTGCTTGGATGCTAGAGCCTTCTGGGACGCTATCCTGATGATTTCTAAAGTACTGTGTTGCACACAGTTATGTTCACTGGATGATCATTAGACTTCACATAGAAATAGGCTCCCTAGTTGCGCACTGATTGCAAAACGTACTGAATGCCCCGCTCTGACTATTCATCACCAGCTCTTTTGTTTCATTCATTTGATGACGTATTGCAAAATGGCACATTTTAGATAATTAGAGGGGTGCAGGCCTTTTAAGGTTTCTTGGGGCCATATTATCAAGAACGGCGCTAAAAATATTGCCGCTTTAGCGGCAGGAAACTGCTGCTAAAGTGGCGATAATGGGCTTCATAATATGCCCTTGTGAATTCCCATAGAAGCCCAGGTTCACACCAGTACCTGAGCTTCTATGGGAATTCACAAGGGCATATTATCAAGCCCATTATCGCCCCTTTAGAGGCAGTTTTCGGCCACTAAACCGGCGATAATTTTAACGCCGTTCTTGATAATATGCACCTAGGTTTTTGCCTAGAATTAACGGAATCTTTTTATTTGTATGGGTATACCACGTTGATTTAACCTCAGGCCTTATTGCCAGAACAGTGGGTAACGAAACATGAAGGGACCCACTTGCAAGGTACATGGTCTCAATTAGGAGCTCTCCGGTGAGGGTACTGTGCTGAGGGGCCCCCTACAGCTAGCCCTCCCCCCCCCAAACACCGCAGGAGCTGGGAGGGGCTTGTTACTCCACTTCACCTGTAAAGCCATATGTTTTTATCGGCCGTATGTAATGCGCTCTACAGTATACATTAGCGAACACGCTCTGCAGTTTTTAAATACATGAGAATCTTGTACGTTCATGATAGTGTTGTGTTGATGTTGTCACTACTGCATATGCTATCTAAATGAAAATGTTCAATAAACAGATTTAAACAAAAAATGAAGGAAGAACAAGACCCAAACCTATTATATTCTATGCCTCTGTTTCTGCGTAACAGCAGATGCCATACCAGCAGTCCTTCCAGAATAAAAAACCACAACATTACTTTCATCAATACCAAGTTATAGTCAAAAGCCAAGACTGAAAATCCTTAGCTTTCAACTGCTGATTTAGCAAGCCGAGCTTCTGTGGGGTGATTTCCTGAAAGTACAGGATCTGTTATTAATCATTTGTCTCATGGATGGTGCAACTAGAAATCCCTTTTTCTCAAATTTCTAACTTTTATGCGATGTTTGCCACGTGAATTATTACTGTTTGCAGAGCAAATTAGTTTGTCTCCTAGGGTCAAATAGTTCTCATCTATAAAAAGTGATATGATTTCTGCATGTAAAACTGTCACATGTCTTAATTCTTATCGTATGTAATTCAGTTGGTAAAGTTTTTTTGTCTGTGTTTTTTAGGTCTTGCCTAGGCAGTGCTTGCGCTGTTTCTTCGAGACATGCTGTATTCAGGATATGTGCTGCAGCAGCAAATGATGGACTGAATGCTGATTGAATCAAACATTCACCAGCAGTCGAAAGATCTGGGATAAATCCATTGTTCTTTTGCTCTCTACCCCACCCCAGTTTGGACCCGGCCATGTGCAAATCAGTCTTGACCCTGTTCCTCATGGGAACAGTCCAGCCTGAACTGCCATGCCAGGTCCTCCCTGGACCAGAAACAAGCATCCTGGGACTGGTTTTGGGGTATCAACCCTCCTCGGTCAGGTTAGCTTGAATCCAGTGCACAGCAAGCAAGGGACCCACATCTGGGCATACCCATTCCACTTAGGGCAAAAAGTGCTACGGCAACAATCTGTGACTGGGGGGGAGTGGTTGAAATGTTTCAGCACTCCGTCCATCGTCTTGCTGTGTTTGCTATGTTTGCGCTAAGTGGCAAGGGGTATGACCAGATGTGGGTCCCGTGCCCCCTTGTGCCACTGGATTCAAGCTAGCCTGGCTGAAGATGGGTAATACCCAAAACCGGTCCCAGGAAGCTTGTTTCCGGCTTAGGTAGGTCCTGGTGGGACATTTCGGGCTAGACTGCTCCCATGATGAACAGGGTCAAGACTGATTTGCATAGGGCTGGGTCTAAACTGGGGTGCCATAGTGAGCAAAAGAAGAATGGGTTAAACTCAGATCTGTGACTGGGGGTGAGTGGTTGAAATGTTTCAGCACACTGTCCATCTTGTGTTTGCTATATTCAGGATATAGGCAATAAGCAAAACTCATCTTTTTAATTGGCTCATTTTACTGTCCTATGCAAATTTCTGCTTTTCATTGGTTAATATGCTCACTAGTCTCTCCTTTTTTACTTTTGTATCCTTTCATGAGGACTGCCCCTCTTACTCTTACATGTGGTGTTACTCGTCACCTAATTTATTGCTGTCTGAGCACTCTTTTTTATAGTTTAACGCTACTCCCCTCCTTGGCTCCAACAAAAAGCTCTCTCCACACACCACGCTTTAAATATTATATATATTTTTATAATGTGCAACACCGCACTTCAGATTTAACAGGAAAGCCACATGCCTTTTTTGTGCTGCGCAGTTTTCCTACATCAACTTTTACACATTTTTATTTTTTATTTTTCAATGCAGCGATGTTAGTTATTAGTTTAACCCTCGCTCCCCCTCCTTGGCCTCAACAAAAAGCGCATGCCGCAACGTTGCACTTTAAATGTTATATTCAGGCCTCCAAAATTTCCCTCTCTCCCTATGACAAGCTGATTTTTATACAGGGGCTTTACTAGTCCTCTGGGTCAAGAGGAGAGAGACAACAATTACATAATTTCTGATTAAAGCAGGAGGCTTCAACTCCTCTATACAGGCAGCGCAGCCCGCCCTCAGTAAAGAAAAGGTGGGCATGCCTCTAAGTGCTTGATTCAGAGCAGCTGTCACTCAAAGTTGATCTCAGAATAAAGCTGGTGGTAGTGGGCGGTTCAGACAGTGTCACTATTTCTCGTGAACATCTGTGGCCCACCTCTCTGCATGGAGTTTCTCAAAGTGGCATGTCACGCTGGGTCCCATGACTCTTTAGTGCTTCAATTTAATGCAAAGCTAAGAGCCTGTGACTTTGGGTCAGCAGCTCAGTTCCACAGCCTCCATCGCCTCTGCTGGGCTTCGAATATCAGGCTGAAGCAAGTCTATTCTGTGCTAAGAGAGTCAGACTAAAAAATCATTTGCAATGCAATAGGTTTCGCATTACTGAAAACTTGAGTTATTGGCGTTGCAAATAATAATGTTTGTTAGATTTTGTTTTGTTAAAAAAGTAAAGGTGCAGTACCTTATATGGCTAATAGAGGGGCCTTTATAACTCCACAGTGACACCTAGTAACAGCCTGTTGTACTGCACCCATTTCGTGGATTAGATCTTATTAATTATGCTACTGCTGGGGTCTTTAAAAAAAAGTTATCATTTGCAATCTAGTAATGCAAGACCCATTGCATCGCAAATGCTTGTTTTTTAATGCGAGTCAGAAGTGTTTTTTGTAATTCTCACTTTCCTCCATCTTGGTTTGTATTGTTTTTTGTGTCTTAGGAACTGGGAAATTTGTATTGGATGCTTGAATAACTAGTAAGTGGAAACGTTCTGACATTTTGCTTATATTTCATTTCATATATATTGAAGATGTGCAATATGATACTTATGCAAGGAAAAGACTGAACACCTGTGTAAGGTCTGGTAAATGTGCTTTGAGTCAAGGGCTGGGAGCAGCTCTGCTGAAGAAGGATGACAAACTCAGATGTGTGTGACAACCAAATATCAGAACCAGACCCCTAGGAGCATCACGTGACTGAAATCGGGTGAAGCAATGCCTGTCATAGCTCACATTATTGTGACAGAAACGCTATATACTGACCACTTTTGAAATAGTAGCCACAGTTAAAGTTTGACTTACCGAGAAATAATATATTCTGTCCAGAGTACATAGATATCTACTTTTTTTTTTTTAAACCTTGGTATGTGTTGTTTCTGATCAGATATTGAATAATCATTTTGGACAGTGCAAAGTCTGAGGTGTTCGCACTAAGGTGTGCTGTTGGAACTGTTTTGAGACATAAGATCAATTTGTTTGGGTAATGGTAAAAGAGATAGGGCCAGTTATATCAAAAAATCATTTTGTGATTCTCAAATAGCTATTTTTACCGAATTGCTATTTGGGAATCGCAAAATGCTATGTATGTAGGAATCGCCAAAGATTTTGTGATTCCTTAATATTACCTAATAACGATTTGGTAAATAGCGCCTCACCATTAGGTAATATTACTCCATTAGTTCCTATGTGCTGCAAGGCCCATAAGTGCGAATGGTTTTGCATTCGCTAATTTGCAATTACCTAATTAGTAATCGCAAATTAGCTAAGGCAAAGCCAAGGGTTCCCGTGGGCCTAAGGTCCCCCTGAAGCACCCCAAAAAAAGAAAGTGTGCACCTGTAAAGCACATACATGCCCTATGGGCATGTGTACGCTACATTGCACTTTGAAAAATGCTGTTTTGTGCATTTTATAAACTTTGCACATGGTTACCATAACTTGAAGCTGATGGTAATTAGCGTTTCCTAAATGCACAGTTCACATTTATGAAAATCTTTTTACATGTTCGTTACAGATTGGCAAATTGCAGTTCCCTATTTCCATTTGCAATTTAGTTAAGTGCAAAAAATTGCGTTTACCTAAATTGCAAATACAAAGCCTTTCACACATAAGGAAAGGCCATTTTGCATTCGCAAATGGCCGAATTTCGCGATTCGCGCCGTTTGAGAAGGCAAAATAGTTTCATACATCTGGCCCATAGTGATGTATATTGAAAATCAGTTTCCAAAAATGAGCTTTGCTTGGTTGGTAGCCATGTGCATTGACATGGTGCTGGTTGGCTTCTTAATCGACTGCCCATCTGGCTGCTTTCCTTCCCTCCCGCCTCTCTATCCATACAAGCATCAAATATTCCCATGGCATGAACAAACTCGAAGCCACTTCTCCCTTCAACCCTCGTTTCAGCTCACACAATTGTGGAGATGAGAAGGGGTTTACTTTGTGGTGTTTCTGATGAATGAGTGGTTCTAGGCCAAGACAGTAATTGTGGCTCTACAGACCCCACCCATCTGCAGACCAGTAGCTCGGGGCATTGCTTCAAGGGGGGCTCAGGCCCTCGGTCGCTGTAAAACAGATACTACCTTTAGGGAAAGAGTGTTCATTCTGCTAACACTCATTCTAATGGCAGACGTCAGTCCAGCCTAAACCAGGTCAATACAACACCTCTCTTACATGGAAAATACCAGCCTACACAGGCTGTAAGACCACACCAATGGCAGAAGCGTGCTCCCCATGTGATGAGCAGCAGCAATAACAACATGTGGTTTCAAGATGCTGAGGCATAAAATCAGTTTGTAAACATCTTTCCACATGTAGCATTCATCCGACCGAAGGCTGCTTTCATCACAGTAAGCAAATGTCTCAAACAAATCAAGGGTACTTTCAAAGTCTGCAATAATCTGTGTGTTCTTTGTATGCACTTCAGTGGGTTGTGTCAATTATTGTACCACAACAGTGCGGCCTGGTTAGCTTTCCCTTCACTGTCATTGATCAACTTGGGGAAGTGAGTGAAAGAAACCATGGCAAATCTATGCATATCTCCATACCATACCATTTATGAGATCACCCTGGAGCCTGCTCGGTTATTAAAACTTAAACCATATCCTTAAATCATGTTTTTTCTGGAAGAATAGCCACATTTCCACATCTAAAGCATCAATGACAGCAAACATTTTCCAACCAAAAAAATCTCAGCAGACTGGAAGGTACTATTGGTAAAACAGCAACATCATGTCTTATCCCAAATGTCAAGTTGTGTTATGTTATTTTTGTTTGCAAAGCTCAATATCACCCGAGAGGATATCCTGGCACTGTGAAATGCAGTCTATGTGCAGTTTTGGACATAGAAATTATAAAAATTAACCTGAAGGATGTACTAGTGGCTTCTTAGTGCCTTGTTTGTTTTCTATCAATAGGTGATCAAGGGGAGAAAGGAGATTCTGGAGAAATTGGAAAACCTGGAAAAGAAGGACCCATTGGTCCAAAAGGTAAGCACGCAAGCGACTGTGTCTTGAAGATTACCAATGGGGTGCAGCTAGATCATTTAGGGATGGCTTGTTAAATGTGGGGGCGGTGGGGGGGGGGAGGGGATAATAGTGAGCATTAATGTTTATTACAGCTCTGCAGCAGGAACCCAAATATTATAAGAGGCCTCTAACTGTGCTAAATAATATTCACCCCTTGTGGTGTAATTTAGAATTTCTATATGTGAATTGCCATTTTCACAATGTAAAGAATATTGTGCCATTTGGGAACTTCTTAACGGCAGTTCAGCACCATTTAAAAAACAGGACTATAGTCCAACTTGAATTGTTGAATGCCAATGAGAACACTCGTTTTTTCACATCAATAAACTCATGCAAAAAAATCGCTTTTTAGGGTAATTTATGTACCACATATGTATTGTTAATAAATTTACAGTCAATCAGTAACAGAAATCTGGCTCTGCGCTACAATCTCAGATCACTGGTATCTCCCAGTGGTAAAGCTTCATGTAACCAACAACAATATCACGATAACTGATTATCTGGGAGATAAAATAAAGTCCTTGAACTGTGAATATTTCACATAAATTTCTGTTAATTGTCAACGATGAATATTAAATTCTAAAAATGTCTTTTCATTGCCACAGACTCTTCATACAACGATTCTTCATACAGAGTAATTGATAACAGCTTTTCTGCCAATGAAAATACATGTCTAGAATTAAACGCTAGTCTCTGACATTTATAAGACATTCCTATGACATAATTATATATTGTCTCCCAGATCATCATTTACCTTATTGTTGTTGATTACATATGTATTTTTGGGTTGTAAGGTCAGAAATGAACTAAATTAAGTTGATAAAAATAATTTGCCTGAGAATCAACTCTATTGCATGATTGTAATGGTTATTCCATGCTTATTCATTTACTAATTATCACGGGAAGAATGGAAAGCAATGTGTCCAAAACAAATCCCAGGAGGGAGGTTTCCAAATCAAAAATCCACTTTAAAATCATCCAGTGAATTAATGCCCACAAAGAAAGAGGAGGTGACACTTAGGAGAGGCACATTTTTCCTGAGCATAAATGTAGCCATACCCATTGAAAGAAGACAAGGGCAAGCAAAAACTCAAGGGACAACCACGAAGGAGGTCTTGGCTTGTTGCTGTACAGTACCAAGGAAACATGACATGGGAGCATGCATCTGTGGTGACATCAGTAACAATATTCCCATTTTCCTAAAGGATTTCTCAATGATTATAACTTGATGAATATTTAATTTTAAAGCAGTACTTTAGGTGAAAAGGCTCCAGTATGGAAATCATTTCGAACAAGTACCTGCATGACACTTTCTTCTTACCCTGCAGTTTTAAAGCCATGAAATATTGGGAAATGAAGCAATCAGTCATTTTGATAGGTCTCGGTAATATTCTTGAGTCACTTGGATTCCTACCAACTAGGGCCCACCGCTTCATAGCGCCAGCAATGCAAGCTTGAGCAATAAGAAACAAAAACACTGCAAGCTTGGAGGGTGGGGGTAAATTACACAGGCCACAGATTTAAGAGGCCCAGAAAGAGACAGGTAAAAATAATAGTGCACTCTTGTGCATGCCTTTATTTGCTACTTTAAATACATTAGCACATTAGAGCCAGACTTATTGGCTTTGCCAAAGCTTGTGCTCAATATGTTTCAGGTCTCCCAATTTGACCATTACTATCTCTGGTTTAGCATGTCCAGTGCTTAATTTGAGCGGTTGTTGCAGGTGGGTTCCATCAGCATTCATTGTGGGGACCAGCACTTATCTGTGAACTTTGATCCAGAGCACGAGACAAAAAAATACATGTGGAAAGACGATAAAGATGGAAAAACAGTGACTGTAAGAAATTGTCTGGTTGATTGACTGGGGTGTGAGCCCAGATCAAGCAGCAACCACAATCCTTGTCATGGTGAGGCACAAGCCAACCCTAAATTAACCTGCGCTCAACCCTCTGGTAGCTTGGCACAGAGCAGTCAGGCTTTATCAAGTGGCAATGTGTGAAGTATTTGTGCAACACTTCAAACAGTAATATACTTTAAAAAAACACTTCACAAAAAGGAATCCCACAACAGGTTGAAAAATAGAGTTCTATTTTATAGATAAACAAGAACAAAACGGCATATATTAAATCAGTAGAACTAGACTGTAGGGTGTGGGTGTCCAAGAAGGGAAATAGAGGGACTACAGAACACAATAGTGGGGCAACCAGGTTTATTTTTTTATAGTGTGACTATAGGTCTTCCACGAAGGAGAGTATTGGGCTTCACAACAGTTCCGCTGTGGCACTTCAGGATGGGTAAAAAAAAATAAAAGAACAAAAATCACTAGAGCGACATCCTCTCATTTTCCTCTTCTCCAGTAGTCTTTTCTTGCTTGTCCGGGTTGTGTAGTGTGTCCTGGACTCTGGGCCTCTCGCTCTCTTCTCTCCTTCTCAAGCTGGGGTAGGACAGGGAGAGAAAACAGGTTGGGGTTAAAACCGGGCTCTCTGGGCTTTTTTTCTAATCTGTGCTACCGTCACCAAGGGAAAAGTACAGTGAGGGAGTAGTGCTTGCTTAAAACAACCCTTGTGTATTTCCAATGCCAGTGTTTCCCCACCACTCCCACCGGAACAAACCTCTGAGCGGTATTCGCCTTGAGCCAATACCCGTCTCCAGGGACGTGACATTGGGACCCAGGGCGTCTTCTCCCTGTCGCAGCCTGCCGGGTCCTTGTGTTACACCGCCGATGTTCTTCGGACTCCTCGTTGTTCGCCGCACTTTGTCCTCGCCGCTATCTCCTTCGTCACTCGTTTCCGCCTTCCACGTCTGCTTCCTCCTCCAAATCGTCTCTCCTCCCTCGGCTGGTCCGCTTCTTGGGATATCCCTTTCCGCCGATGTCACCGGCACCTCCGCTGACATCACCGGCTCCTTCCCGTTGGCTCTGATCGCCACTAGACCGCTCAATGGTATCAGCTGGGTGGAAGTGGCTTGCCCGTCGAACAGCTGTTTCCGGTCAGCGCTGCACTCGTCCTACTCACATAGACATATACTGGTTTAAAGATTTCAGTGAAAATAGTGCCAAAAAGAACAAAGCGCCAACTGTGGATATCTGGTCCTGCCGGCCCAGGACAAAGTCACAAGTTCAAGCTGACCCCAAGGGAGCATGGGCCAGCTACAGGGACCCAGTTTGGCTCGCGGAACAAGAGTACCTTAAATCCAGGTTTGTGGAGTGTTGCGAGGTTCCATACCAAAGATGCATTGCGCTGCTAAGGCAATGTGTTGGTTCCACGGTGAGGTGAAGAGGGGTGCAAGCTCTTGCATAGTCGTTGAGGGTCCCTTAGACAAGGGCTTGCGATGCGAAGTTTGGCATTGAGGATGCTTCGCCCAGTCGAGGCGATACACTGATTCCGAGGAGCTGCAAGGCTATGGTCCGAGAATCGGCATCATCGTCAAGGCTGCAGTAAACGAGAGATGCATGAGCCTGCATTGGGAAAGCTTCACACAGGTGGTGGTTCTGACGCAGCTACAGGGTCGGTACAGGAGAGCATCAGGAGAACACTCACAGCAGAGGAGATGCATTGGTTCCAAAGGCAATGCTTTAGGAACAGCAAGGGTGATGTGTCAGTTCAGCTGGAGATTAGCCTTGCCGCAGAGGAGATGTATCAGTTTTGCTGGGTACATAGATGGGCTGGCAGAGCACCTTCAAGCTCACTTCCAAGGGTCAAAGACTGGGGTCGCACCACTTGATAGGGTAGGACTCACAGATGGCAGAGTCCAGGTGCCGGGTTCAAAGTTGTTTGGGGCCTTCTGTCCCTGAGCATCTAGTCAGGAGGCCAGCCAACTTGCCCTTTGGGTTCCAGGGTTCAACAGAACAGTCCAGTCATTCTCACCGAGGAAAAAGGGCAACAGGTAGCAGGTCAGCACAGAAGGACAGCAGTTATTCAGAGCAGCAGTCCAGCAGATTGATAGTCCTATCAGCATCACAGCAGTCTTTCTTCCTGGCAGAGTATCCACAAGTGTACTAAAGAGTTGGTGTTTGCGGTCCAATATTTATACCCAGTTGTGCCTTTAAAGTGGGGAGAAGCTTCTAGAGGCATGCCTTTGAGGTGCACTGGTAATTTGCCTTCCTTGCCCTGGGGCCAGAATAACTACAAAGGGTGTGCAGCTCTTTGTGTGGAGGCAGGACATAGCCTATTCAAGTGTAAGGGGGGCTTGGCTGAGCTCCTTCTTCCCACCCTGTCAGTGATGGCCCATCCAGGCACCAGCGGCAGCCGGCATAGGTAAACGCGGTGGGGTGGGGTGGGAAGTCGACAGACGACGGAATAGGTATAATGAATTAAATAAATAATACCTATTCCATTGTCTGTCGAACTCCCACTGCTGCGCCCTCCCCACCCAACTGCGCTTACCTATGCCAGCCGCTGCTACCAGGCACACCTCGGCTCCCTATTGTGAGTGGCTGTCTAAGGGGAATACACAAAGCCCAACTGACAACTACACACAATGATGTGACCCAATGACAGGCTGAAGGTACCAAATAGCTAAGGCAAGAAAATGGTAACAAGCTATCATACTGGGGAACAGACCTGACTCCTACCTATCAGGGGGGTTACACATAATGTGGCATATACTGGGCATGGAGCGTATATCCATCTCACTTCAGGGAGACTGTGCCTCCTTCACGGATCTCTGGCACCCATTCCTCTCCCTACTTAGCACAGAAATGCGGGAACTTAGCTGTCCCAAATACTTGCGCCTTTTATGTCTCACAGCATCTCTGCATGCTAACGCTGAACTTGCATTACCAGTTAGAATATATGGGGAATCTCGACTCTGCTCCATTAGCTCCACACTGTCGGGGACTGGATTGGGGTGGGCCCGGGGGGGGGGGGGGGGATTCTGGAGGGAGGGGGGAGGGAGTTGGGTTGGGGGTTTTCGTTGTGTGCCCTGTTGTACATGTATGATCTATTTAGCTCATCACTAGCGACAACAATTGTTTTATGTTAAATATTAATGTCAATAAATGTTATATATTTATTTTTAATGTAACACAAAAATACAAATAAATGCTGAAGTACTATTAACTTAATTATGAATTACAATTGGAAATTATTGAATATATTAAATTTAATTTAAAATATTTTACAGATGTAGTTTAAAGATCCGACCTCAACCAAAAGATCTATATTTATTTATTAAGTAGTAAAATGTACTAAAATCATGTAAAGAATTAATTTAAATTAATGGAATTCTTTTTCAATAAAAAATGAGGTTCACTTTCGAAAGAAAAAGTGTTATTAAAATATTTTACCCTACAAGAATATTTCTTTTTTTATTTTTGTATACATTATAACATTAAATAAAATTTAATATTTTTTTCGAAAAGAAATTGTAAATTCATTAATTTCTTTTCATATTGGATGTTATTTTAAGTCCCTGTCTCCATCAATATCTGTGGGAGTGTGTTGCAGTATCAGTGGTTGGCCATGTGTGGTGCTGGACTTACTCAAGGTCTGAGATAGAGGACATTTACTTCTTTTTTTGGGACCTTTTTGGGTGTAGTATTTTTAGAAGTGCAGTTTGTGAATAGGAGTAGACTTACTCTTTTATGAGTAGGTGCATGTCTCGCCCTAAACACCTCTATAGTCACCCATAAAGCTCTCCTTACTTGTACTTAAACACCTCCCATTTAATAGGAACTAGTCCCGATTGTCCAGCCGCTTCCCTCTCTACCTTCTACATTTACTACAAAAATGTATTGTTGTGCAGTGGGGGCAGAGGTTGCTGCACACAAAAGATAGGAGCAGCGGAGATCTCCGCATGTAGGCTTATGAATAACATTTTATAGTATGAGTAGTATTGCTGCAGTACAACTAAACGTTCTACAAAATGTACTTTGTTAATAGGCCTCCTTATATAATCCCAGGTAGTTCATCTAGCTTCAGTTTGATGTCTGTTTGTTTAGCATTTCTCATGTGAATCATGCCTATGGCTAGGCAAATCCTGTGGAAAGTCTGTTTTTATGCTATTGTTTTAGTGTAGTGGGACTGAACTAGGAGATTGTTTGACAGAAGAAAGCTGTATCAGCATGTGCGATGGCTACTGGAAGGGCTGTGGGTTTGGTTCATTACAGTATTTTGGTCTGTGTCAGAGTAGGAGTACTTTTGTTTGTGGTCCAAGAAAAATGTCTAGGCAGTTATTCAAAGTATGTAGATTCTACCTGGCCGCAATATGCAGCCATGGGGCGTGACATAACACAGAGAGGAAAAATGGCAGTCACAGTAGGTGTTAAAGGTGGGCATAAGTATAACATTTCAAGGCTTCCACCACTCCCCTTGGCAATCTGTGACAGGAGAAGAGTAGGTGTGCAACTCTTCATAAATTGCATTTTACTTAAATGATTGAGCATTTATGCATGTGTAAGTGGGTGACGCATATTTACTCATACAGAAATTTAACGCAAACGTCCAATTGCACATTACATTTTTTCCTCCATTCCTTCACAAAATATTGTCACCCTGTAGAAGACCCTTTCACTTCACCCTCACAAATATTAGGGGTGGTTTCTTCCCACTCTTATTCTGTGCAAATTTACTCCTGGGACCGACAGAACCTAGGTCTAATTTACAGTTTGGCAGGCAGCCAACAAATCTCTAGACTTGTGAATCACCTCCTCCCTCAGACTGCTTGCTGCCCATGCACCAAGTTGTAAGTTCCATGCTGCATAAGTAGGAGATGTTTCCCAAACGTTGTCACACTAATAGGGTAGGAGCTTATTTGGTGAAAATGTAATAGTAGGCATTAATTTCATTTTTCTATCTAAAACAGGCCGTAGTATCTTGCTGACATATTGCAATTCTTTCTGACATAATATAGTTCCAAATTGGAGTGCTACCTTTTGAATGTACTTGAAAGTTCTCTAGGGACAGTTACAGTTGTCCTGATGGCGGATGGAGTGTTTTAATAAAGCTCTCCACTTAAAGTTCCACCAGAAAGGGCTTGAAGGAGCTTGTTTGTCTAAAACCCACAAAACAAAGGATTATGAACTGGAAACAGAACATCTATGGCTTTAACATTTTCTCCCAGCATGTGGTGGTCATTGGTGATTAGTGCTGCCCAGAGATGGACTACCATGTGTTGCACCTGCGATTCTCATATTAACATGACTAGACTATCTGGATTTCATTAAAGACACGGAGGCTGACATTATGCATTATTCCTTTAATGCAGTCCAAGCAGCCGCTTACATCACAATATTAAAAGGTTGCAGAATAAAACAATAGCAACACATGAAAGGCATGAGCCATCAACAATCTGCCTCTTTTAAATGTGGAGGAAAATAAGTTCATGAAACTTGAAACATCAAAACGATCTTCTGATGAGCAGGATGAGGGAGAAGGAAGAACGAAGGTAAAACCAAAGGCAAGACGACACACAGTTAAGGAGCATTACCTGAAATGAGAAAGAAGTAAATATATCTTGAATGTAAAAAATGTTGTCTAGCTTATCAAGCTAAAAGGACAAGAGATGAAACAAGTACTGTTAATAAAAAGTACAGTAATAAACTGTAACAAAAACATCATTAAATCATTGTAAGACCACCAAGGGGTGGGATGGGAGGGATAATGTCAGCCCCCGTGTCTTTAATGAAATCCAGATTCTCTAGTCATGTTAATATGAGAATTGCAATTTCATTACAAGAACAAAGGCTACATTATGCATGTTGGTAGCTTTGTAAAACAACATCAGACATATGTTCAATAAGCTTGCAATATTGACTTGCAAAGGTGTTAGCATTTGACTGGTCAGCATCTTTGAGAATGTCATCAAACTTACCTCCAGACCAAAGAGATTTACTGGTCATAGCACCCCTCTAAGTGAGTGAGCTTGAAATTTGTTTTTAGTTAATACCTGCTAAATCCATAACAGTCTTAACCCATCTAGCAATAGAGGTCGAGGTTACGACTTTGCGGGGTTTAACAAAGGATATAAGTAATTGGTTAACATCCTGAGGGCGAAGAGCAAACATTCTGCAATCATATTCTCTCATGCAGTCCACGCAAAGTTTTTAACATAAATCAAAACATGGGTAAGAGATTGAAACATAGGCCCACATGCATCATTGTGACATTTTGCACTTCCTAATTTGCGAAAAATAAGGAATCGCAAATTAAGAAGTGCAAAATGCTATGCATCATTATTTTCGGTATTCATTTGTGATTCGGTAAAAATCGCAATTTTTACCGAATCCCAAATGAATTCCGAATTCTTAAGTTAATTTTCGCAATTCCCATTGATTCCTATGGGCCAAAAGGCCCATAGGAGTCAATGGGAATTGCGAGTGGCACTTTGAAAATTTCATGGGTGCAGGGGGGGGTCCAAAGGACCCCGCCATGCACCCCTGAAATGTATTTTTCGCATCATGTTTCACACACACATGTCCTAAGGACATGTGTGTGTGAAACATGAATGTTGAAAAAAAAACATTTTAAGCATTTTAAACACTTTTTCCAAATTTACCGAGTGGTTCAACCACTCGGTAAATTTGGCACCCTAATTGCGAATTTACAGTTTTAAATTTAATGATGCATTGCTTTTAAGAAATCGCACATCTGCGACTTCTTAAAAGCACCCGCAATTTTAGAACTCGCAAACATGTTACGAATTCTAAAATTGCTTCATGCATCCCAAAAAGCACTTTTGCATTCGCAAACGGCCGATTTTAAGGAATCGCACCGTTTGCGAATACAAAAATGCTTGATGCATGTGGGCCATAGTCTTTATTCTTCTATAAATCTCAAATTTGACTCTAAACATGTTAAAAGATCTATTCGTAATCTCCAGGGCTTTGACATCAGAGACCCTTCTGAATGAGATTAGGCATAGTAGAGTAGCCAGTTTAATGGAAAGGTTTTTTTTTATTGAGAAGAGTATTAACCGGCCTGTTATTGAAAAGATTAAGGATTAGTTTGACATCCCAAAGGCTTTCATATTTAGGTTTAGGAGGTCTTCTTAAGTGAATGCTTTTCATCCCTCTAAAAACAACGACATTTTTACCTACCGTTTTACCATTGACAAGGACATGACCAGCAGAAATAGCCTATCCATAGCAATTGATAGTTCTATAGCTGAGGGCTTTATCAAACTGTTTAACAAGGAAGTTAACTATGTCAACAATAGGTGCTTCCAAGAATCCAGGTTCCTTTCCAGGCACCAACGTACCCAGATTCTCCATATGTTGTTATATCTGTAATGAGTGCCTGGGGCCCAAGACTCTCTGATGAGAGTTGCAGCCGTCGCCAAAAGTCCTGAGATTTCATTGGATCTCCTTACACTCTCCAGGCAAGAAGGGTTAAATTCCTGTTCAGAATTAGGGGGTAAACTCCACCGTCTACGTCGTCAAGAAGATTCTCTAGGGTAGGAATTAAGGAGGGGGGGTTGCAAGCTAGTTCTAGAGTGGTGGGGAACCATGCTTCGGATGGCCAAAAGGGAGGTATTAAAACAAGGAAGCACTGATCCTTTCTCACTATCTGAAGAACTCTCTGAATTATGACAAAGGGAGGGAATGCGTACACCTTGGCTCCTTTCCAAGATTGTAGTAAGGCGTTGACTGCTAGAGCACCCGGGTCGGGCATCCAGCTGAAGTTGTTCCCCAGTTGAAAGGTTAGTCTGCTCGCAAATAAATCTATCTCTAGAGGGCCCCAGATCTTGTTTAGGGTATTGAACACGGAAACATTCAGTTTCCAATTGCAGTGATCTAACAGGAATCTTGAGTTCCAGTCTGCAGAGATGTTGGATTTCCACGGAAGGTATTCTGCTTTGAGTGCGATCTTATGTTCCAGACAGAACATCCAAAGTTACTTTGCTAGATTTGAGAGATTCGCAGATTTGGTGTGCTCATGAGGGCTTAAAGAGCAGCTGTTAGTTCATAATAATTTATGTGGTGAGATGATTCCTCTTGTGACCAGATACCACCAGTGTTCTGATTAAGAAGGCAAGCCCCCCAGCCATGAAGGCTTGCATCTGATTCTAAAACAAACTCTGGGTTTGACCCAAAAATTGCTTCTCCGTTCCAAGCGTCTAGGTTCTCGAGCCACCAGGCTAGTTCCAATTTGGCTTCTTGGTCCAGACAGATTCGATCTCTGTACCAGCCAAGGGGCAGAGGAGAGTACGAAGGGGAGAGCCTGAAATTGGTAAAGGTGATTTTTCCAGACAAATTGAAGAAAGGGTTGGTGGAATTCGGCCATCGGAATGGTGAAGTAAGCATACTTCAGGTCTAGTTTAACTAGCCAGTCTCCCTCTAGAGGAAAATCCCTAAAGAGATGGATGCCCACCTTCATGAAGTGTCTGTAAACCACATATTTGTTTAGGTCTCTTAAGTTTATGACAGGTCTCCAACCTTTGTCTTTCTTTTTTACAAGAAAGAGTGTGCCTATAAATCTTAGAGTTTCTAATGGGACCTCTATTATGTCGCCCTTCTGAAGCATAGAGCAGATCTCCTCCTCTATTATTTTTTGTTGCTCTTGGAGAGAGAGGCATGTCTCTTGGGAAAGAAGTGTGTAAAGGTATGCGAGTCAAATCTTTCATAAACCCATTGACAGTGTTTAAGAACCAAGGATCTTGAGTGATCAATCTCCAATTGTGAAGGAAGTATTTGATTTAATTTCAGATTTAATGGTGAAAACATTTCTTCCCCTAAGGGATCAAGGATATTGTCCTTAGAGGATGATGGGAGTTTCTGTTATGGATTGTAAAATTCTTGAACATCTTCATCAAGATCGAGGACATACTCATCAGGTGTGTCTGAGGCTTTTAAATCAATATATTCTTTATCTCCCATATTGTAAAGAGCATTATGATATTTTGTGCCGCTAGGGACACCCAGACGTTTGTGCCGCTAGGGACACCCAGATGTTTTGTGCTGCTAGGAACATCCAGATGTTTTGTGCCGCTAGGGACATCCAGATGTTTTGTGCCGCTAGGGACACCCAGACGTTTGTGCCGCTAGGGACACCCAGACGTTTGTGCCGCTAGGGACACCCAGATGTTTTGTGCCGTTAGGGACATCCAGATGTTTTGTGCCGCTAGGGACACTCAGATGTTTTGTGCCGCTACGGACATCCAGATGTTTTGTGCCGCTATGGACACCCAGATGTTTTGTGCCACTACGGACACCCAGATGTTTTGTGCCGCTATGGACACCCAGAAGTTTTGTGCCGCTACGGACACCCAGAAGTTTTGTGCCGCTAAGGACACCCAGATAAGTTGTGCGGCTAAGGACACCCAGATAAGTTGTGCGGCTAAGGACACCCAGATAAGTTGTGCCGCTAAGGACACCCAGATAAGTTGTGCGCTAAGGGCACCCAGATAAGTTGTGCCTCTAAGGATACCCAGATAAGTTGTGCCGCTAAGGACACCCAGATAAGTTGTGCCGCTAAGGGCACCCAGATAAGTTGTGCTGCTAGGGACACCCATATAAGTTGTGCCGCTAGGGACACCTTGGGAGTTTCAGGTGCAAGGACCTCCATTAGAAGTTGAGGTACTAAGACCTCCCTGAATTGATAAGGGGCTTGGACCACCTATATTGCTCTTATCAATGTTTTTACTTTTCTTAAGTCTTTTACCCCTTAATTCAGTGATCTTTTCAGAGTAGAGGTTTAGCATTTCTGAGATTTCGTCCTCATCAGGGAGTGACCTTTTAGAGGACATGATCTGACTTAAGGTCTCAAACATGCCGGACCTCAATTCCTGAAGGATGTTTTGCAGGACTTTGTTGTCTGTTAGGAGTAGGGGAAGAAGCCTTGTCAGAGTCAGACATGGTATATAGGAAATGTTAACTTGTAAAAAGTGGTAAAGCCCTTTAATGAAAGATAATTAGGGAGGATTTCCCTTAATAATAGTGACAAGGTTTATAAATGAAGGAATGTCAAGAGATTAATTCCTCTCTTATTATAATTAATTTTGTTATAGAATGTTGAAAAGGCCAGTTATGTTATGTGATGTTGTTTATAAGTTTATAAAGCACTCAAATCACCCTGGCGCATCCCGGCGCTAGCTAGGCAGAATATTTTGGGGCAAGAAATGAAAAGGCTCTGCCTCCTGTACGGACTAATCTGACCAGGGGGATCTCCAAGAGGCCTTGAGAGCTAGATCTAAGGTTCCTGCAAGGAGAGTATTTCCGCAGTTTTTTCTGTAAATACAGCAGGCTTCTTTCATTCATGGCAGTATATGTCAGGCAGCAGATCTTGAAAAAAGATCTTTTCTTTACAGACAGCCAGTGCCGTTCCCTCAGTAGAGGAGATGAGGGTGAGCCTGCAGGTTGATTTAAAATCATTCTGGCTGCTGTATTTTGCACTACCTGAAGTTTAGCCAGTAGAGTCTCTCCGACTTCTGCTAACAGGGCATTGCCATAGTCCAGACGACTAATTACTAGTGCCTGGACTAATGTTCTGCAATGTGAGATGGAAATATAGGGTGACATTTTCCTCAAAAGTCGGAGAGCATAATAACAGGAACTCGTCATTGTTGCAATATGATCTTTCATGTTCAGAGCCCAGTCAAGTTTTAATCCCAAATTATTTACTGTCAGTTTAGGCGAGGGGCCGTACCCAACTGGGCCGGCCACCAGTCTTCTGCCCACACCTTCCTAGCTTTTCCCATGAGCATCACTTCCATTTTTTCCAGGTTCAACTGGAGATAGTTGGCAGTCATCCAGTTAAATGAGGATTTCCTGCCCCTTTTTTTTATGAATAAGTTTGTAAAACAATATCAACTTGCGGGTGAAATCCGAAATAATAAAAGGTAGCGATGCAGAGGAAGTAGAACAAGGATGAAATTGAAGAATATTCGTTTACACAAAAAAAATATTAAGGTTTGATTAAACATCTACAAATCTTTAAATATATTCAAACATTAGAAATAGTACATAAACTGAAAGAAAAGGCAGGTTAATCTGGTCAGTCACGCAACGATGGGACTAGGGAAGGAGGTGTAGGGAGATCTCCGTAAATTGGAGATCGGTATAGAGGCAGTAGGAAGGTGGGGTGGGGTTAAGCCACACACAAGGGAACTTTAAAACAGAGATAAAAATGAATAATGGTAATGAAGGAAAATTAACTTATCTGCTTGGAGCCGCATTTAAAAGAGGCAGATTGTTGATGGCTCATGCCTTTCATGTGTTGCTACTGTTTTATTCTGGAAACTTTTAATATTGTGATGTAAGAGGCTGCTTGAACTGCATTAAAGGAATAATGCATATTGTAGCCTCCGTTCTTGTAATGAAATCTGGACCAAGGCAGGAACGCAATATATGATGTAAGAACCATCCAAATGGGGGATGTCTTCTACTGTTAAGAAGCCATCTCCCTGTGGGAGGTGGACTGCAGGTAAAGGTTTCCCATGGCATAGCTAAATGATGCTCTGCCCTCATAAATCTGTCTGCTCCCCATTTCTAAATGGACCCCATGAAGTACAAGTTTAGGGGAGATGGACATCAGGCAGTTTATGCTAAATGCACTTGTAAGAAATTGGATTATTTGGGGTGGGTGACTGCCCACCTCAAGGAATAATCACAACACGTTTTACGGGTGAACTGTCAAAGTTAGTAAATTACCCTAAACTTAGTCCCCTTGTAGCTATAGCATAGAGCAGAGAGGCTTAACTTAGGGCAATATGCAAAGTAATAATGCAGTACCAAACCAGTAATAAAGTAAATGTGTCAAACAATAAAAATACGAAACAGATTTAGAAAAGTAGAGCAAACTTTAATAAATAAAATGGCACAAAAATGAAAAAAATCCAATAAGTGGAACCTGAGATATTCTTTTTTACAGTTTTAAAAATAAATAAGAGCCAATAATAGTCTATAGTTGTGGTAGACTGGGGCGCCGGCATGATTTCAGGCCAACGGCAAAAGAGTGCAGGTCGGATACACCAACCAGGTTCATCCTGGTCAAAGATTACACCTTCCAGACCTTTTTGAGGTGGCAGCAAGTGTGTCTGGACTCTCGAAGTTCGGTGGTGAACCATCTAGCTTTCTTGGCATGGGTGTTGTTTTTCTTGAGGGTGGCTATGGTGTTCGCGCTATCAGAGATTCATCTGTGCAGGGTTCGGGCTGCGGTATTGGGGTCATCGTTTTCCGCAATGGTTGGGGTGGAGTTCCTGAGTGATGAGGTTAGCTGCTCATTGGTGATTCGGTCAGTTTCTTCGTGGGAGCAGGTGCTGGTGTCTGTCAGTGGAGGGTGTTCTGAAGGTGAAGTGGATGCATTGATGGTCAGTCCATGGGAGTTTGGTGGTGTGGCGAAGGTGATGGAGTTTCCTGTTGTGAAGAGGAGATTGAGGGTGTGTCCTACTGAGTACGTGGGTTCGGTCATGATCTGGCAGAGTCCAATGTTGTCGAGGTTGTCCAGGAGGGATGTGGTGCTGGGGTCCAGTGGTTGTTGAGGTGGAAGTTGAGGTCACCCAATAGAGTGTTGTTGGTTGATGCGTTGGCATGCGGGGAGATGATATCTGTGATGGAGTTGGTGAAAAGTCCATGGGGTCCAGGAGGTCCGTAGATGAGGGTTCCTCGGAGGGTGGAGGTAGGGCTGGACAGTATCTTTAAGTTAAGGTGTTCCATCAGGTCTGTGGGCTCATCGGGGAGTGTGCTTAGGCGGAGGGTGGATTTGTGGACGATGGCGATTCCTCCTCCAGGTCGGTGGGGTGTACTTCCTGGAGATCTTGTATCCTTGGGGAATGGCGATGGCGATGGCGATGGCGATGTCCGGTCCCGAGGTGGTGTTGGTCCAGGTTTCGGTAAAGAATGCTACGTCCAGGGTGGTGCTGTCGAGTAGGTCCCAAATTTCGGTGCCGTGTTTGTGGAGGGATCGGATGTTGAGGAGGATGTATTGCAGGGCCTTCAGTTCGGTTGTGTTCTTGCCGGCGGGTTGTGCTGGATACGTGGTCTTGGCGGTGCTGCAGGTGTGCTGGCAGCGGTGACAGCTGAAGGGTCCGTGGGTGTCGGCTGGTGATGCCAGCTTGCAGTTGTTCTTTTCGGCCTGGGTTGGGAGCGCGGAGTGCCGCTTGGTCATAGCGTTGGCGGTGCAGAGATCGAGGCATTCCTGGTGCTGGTCATAGTCGGGTCGCGAACGGTCGCAGCCGGGCTAGCCAGGGGCGCAGCCGACATTAAGTAGGGGTCGGGAATGCTGGACAGCTGGGAGGCGGGAACGGGGAGGGGAGCTGATTCGGCCAGTCGCACTGGTCGTGTTGGGGGGATGGGCCACGGGGGCAGCAGCGGCAGGGAAAAACAGGCTGAAAAAGGCAAAAGGAAAAAGGCAAAGAGAGAGAAAAGTGCAAATAAGGCAGCAAAAGTGCAAGAATGAGTGGAGTAAAGACACATAGGACACAGAAGGAGAGTGAAAGGGGGAGATTGAGATGAGGTTAAAAGACAAGTGAAAAACAGAGGAAAGACACAGAAGGAGAGTGAAGGGGGAGCTTGAAATGAGGGGAAAATGACAGAAAATGGAGGAAAGACCCAGAAGGAGAGTGAAGGGGGAGATAGAAGTGAGGGAAAAAAACAAGTGAAAAAGGAGAGAAAAAGCAAAGCGAGAGAATGCAGACAGAGGTCCACTGGACCACCAGGGAGAGCAAAATCACTGACAATGAGTCAGTGGACTTGCTCCATTGGACATTGAGTCCTGCCACAGTCAAAATAGCCTTTAGGGCCTTGTCGCAGTAGAGACCTGGCAAATTTAATGTTCTGTATGTCTCTCTTCTAAATACCATGCGCCCTGCATTGTGTGCTACAACGCCTACAGAGGGATGACTTACTAATGTTTAAAAGAGAGGTTTTCACTTGTCAATAAATGCCATTTTAAAAGTTCATACTGCAGGTTTATACTGTAACAATCAGGTTACAGAGGGTAGTATTCAAGCCATGTTTGAACTGTCACTATAGGGCAGGCTTCTCCAACAAGTAGCTCGTGAGCAACTGGTAGCTCTCCAGCTACCTGAAAGTAGCTTTTGTGTGTGCAACCCAGCTTAATAAATTAAAAGCCTTTTGCTTGGTTGAATTAATATATGTATACCTAAATTGTAACTTGTGAATTCAAGATGAATTTCCGAAAAACATTTAAAGTTCATATTTCAGTGATAAATTATTCTGCGTTGGGGAGACTTATTACTAAGACTATTACCTTGGTGGCAGTCCCTTTGCAGCCATGGCTGCTATGTATTACCCATGTAAAGGCATTCCACAATAATACGCTTTTTTTTACATTAGTGCTGTCAACCCAGCCAATTGCACTGAGGTGAACACTTGTGGTAATCCAGCATGGGTAGGCCACTAATGTAATCTAATTTGATATGGTCACAATTGCACCAGTAATAATGTTAGGATGATATTCAATTAATATAAGTAGGTCTCATTAGGGAAAAGGTTGGAGACCCCTGTTATAGTGGATGACAAAGTAGGTGCTGCAGTCCACCACTCACATTTAACTCCCATGCTCTGGCTGCACTTTTTACACCATATAATTGGGACTTATAGGCAAGGTAAATGTGCCAATCAGAAAAAGCCAATTTAACCATATTTAAAGGGGAAACACAGGACCTTTACTACTAGCTAGAAGAGGTAAAGTGCACAGAGTTCTAAAGCGAGCAAGGTTCCAGCAAAAGGTGAGAAATCTGGAGAGATCATTCAGAAAAGGCAGATTTCCTACAGTCCTGCTCCACCATACTGCATATGACCCTGATATCGCAGATTAAAGGGGTGTGATCAGCCCTGCAATAGTTTGTGAATACCCAAAGATCAATCAATCAATCAGTAATTTTGTATAGTGCGCTACTCACCCAGTAGGGTCTCAAGGCGCTGGGGGAGGGGTTCGTTCGCTTCTGTTCAAATAGCCAGGTCTTGAGTTGTTTCCTGAAGGCGAGGTGGTCCTGGGTCAGCCGTAGGTAGATGGGGAGGGAGTTCGATGTTTTGGCCACCAGGTAGGAGAAGGATCTTCCTCCTGCGGTGGCTTTGCGAATGCGTGGTACGGCGGCGAGGGCGAGGCTGGTCGATCGTAGCTGGCGGGTGGGTGTGTAGAAAGTGAGGCGGCTGTTGAGGTACTTCGGGCCCATGTTGTGGAGAGCCTTGTGTGCGTGGGTGAGGAGTCTGAACGTGATTCTCTTGTTGACGGGGAGCCAGTGCAGGTCTCTCAGGTGGGTAGAGGTGTGGCTGCGGCGAGGGATGTCCAGGATGAGTCGTGCAGAGGCGTTCTGTATGCGCTGGAGTCTATTCTGTAGTTTGGCATTCGTTCCCGCGTAGAGGGTGTTCCCGTAGTCCAGTCGGCTGGTGACGAGTGCCTGTGTGACTGTCTTCCTGGTTTCGGTGGGGATCCATCGGAAGATCTTACGGAGCATGCGCAGGGTGTTGAAGCATGATGATGATACAGCGTTGACTTGTCTGGTCATCGAGATGGAGGAGTCAAGGATGAAGCCCAGGTTTCGTGCGTGGTCCGTTAGCTTGGGGTGGTGGTGCCCAGGGCAGGGGGCCACCAGGAGTCGTCCCAGGCAGAGGTCGATGATCCCAGGATGAGGACTTCCGTCTTGTCTGAGATCAGTTTTAGGCGGCTGTTTTTCATCCATTCGGCGACGTCTTTCATCCCTTCGTGTAGGCTGGCTCTGGCGGTGGCGGGATCGTTGGTGAGGGAGAGGATCAGCTGGGTGTCGTCGGCGTAGGAGATGATGTTAAGGTGGTGTTGGCGTGCGATGTCTGTGAGGGGTCTCATGTAGATATTGAAGAGGGTGGGGCTGAGTGAGGATCCTTTTGGTACGCCGCAGATGACTTTGGTGGCCTCGGATCTGAATGGGGGAGGCGGACTCTCTGGGTTCTTCCGGCGAGGAACAAGATGATTCACTCCAATGCCTTCTCTTGGATTCCGATGTTGCTGAGGCGCTGTACTAGGGTGCGGTGGCAGACGGTGTCGAATGCTGCAGAGAGGTCCAGGAGGATGAAGGCCGCTGTTTCCCCGTTGTGGAGCAGGGATCTGATGTCGTCGGTGGCTGCGATGAGGGCGGTCTCGGTGCTGTGGTTAGCTCGGAAGCCGGACTGCGAATGGTCGAGGGATCCGTTTGTCTCGAGGAAGGCAGCGAGCTGTTTGTTGACGGTCTTCTCGATTACTTTGGCAGGAAAACGGAGGAGCGAGATGGGGCGGACGTTCTTGAGGTCGGTGGGGTCCGCTGTTGGTTTCTTCAGGAGGGTGCTGAGCTCGGCGTGCTTCCAGCTCTCCGGGAAGGTGGCGATGTTGAAGGAGATGTTGATGATGTCCCGGAGTTGGGGTGCGATGACGGAGACAGCCTTGTTGAAGACGTGGTGGGAGCAGGGGTCGGCTGGTTATCCGGAGTGGATGGTGTTCATCATGCGGGTGGTGTCTTCGGTGCTGACCGGGGTCCAGTTGCAGAGGGTGGTGGTGGGGGGCATTGGTTCGGTGGTTGGGTGCGTGGTCTGTGCGCCGAAGCTGTTGTGTATGTCGGCGATCTTGCGGTGGAAGAAGGTGGCGAGTGAATCGCAGAGGTCTTGTGAGGGCGTGATGTCGTTGTTTCCGGCGTTGGGGTTGGCGAAGGCGAACTGTTTGACGATGCTGAAGAGTTCCTTGCTGTTGTGGGTGTTGTTGTCCAGTCGTTCTTTGAATGTTGTCCTTTTGGCGGTGCGGATCAGCTGGTGGTGTTTGCGGGTGGCGTTCTTGAGGGCAGTCATGTTTTCTGTGGTCTGGTCATGGCGCCAGGCTTTTTCAAGGGTGCAGCAGTTTTTCTTGGATGTTTTGAGTTTGTCGGTGAACCAAGAGGCTTTCTTGCTGTCGGGTCTGCTGGCAGGGTTCTTCAGTGGTGCGAGGTCGTCGGCGCAGTTGGTGAGCCACTGTGTGAAGGTGCAGGCTGCATCGTTGGGGTCCGTTGCGCTGGCGGGAGGGTTCCGGCTGAGGGAGGTGGTGAGCTGGTCTGCGGTGATCTTGCTCCGGCTCCTGCGAGGAACCTGTTGCGAGTGGTTGTGGGTCGTGGTTCTTCTGAAGCTGAAGTGGACACAGCTGTGATCCGTCCAGTGAAGTCCGGTAGCGTGGCTGAAGGAGATGTGCTTGCTGGAGGAGAAGACGGGGTCAAGCATGTGGCCGGCATAGTGGGTGGTGGTGTTCACCAGTTGCTTGAGTCCAAGGTTGGCGAGGTTGTCCAGCAGGGCGGCGGTGTTGCAATCCTTGTTGTTCTCCAGGTGGAAGTTGAGATCCCCCAGGAGGATGTAGTCAGCAGAGGGGAGGGCGTGAGGGCTGATGAGGTCTGTGATGTCTTCGCTGAATTGTGTGCGTGGTCCCGGGGGTCTGTAGATGTGGGTGCCTCTGAGGGTGGTCTTGGGGTCGGTGTGTATCTGGAAGTGAAGGTGCTCGGCGGCGGTGAAGGTGTCGTCGGAGTTGGTCGTGATGCGGATGGTGTTCCTGTGGACGACGGCGATGCCTCCTCCGGTCTGGTTGACGCGGTCCCTCCGGGTGATCTTGTATCCGTCCGGGATGGCTACGGCAATGTCGGGGGCTGAGGAGGCGTTCATCCAGGTTTCCGTGAGGAAGGCGACGTCTGGTAATGTTGAGTCGAGGAGGTTCCAGAGTTCGGCGGCGTGTCTGTGGACGGAGCGGGTGTTGAGCAGGATGCACTTGAGGTGGTTGTTGCTGGTGCTGGCCTATTGGGTGCGGTGCAGGTCCGGAGGCAGGTGAACTTGCACCTATTTGTGGGTGTTCACCAACTGTCCAAGGCATGTCTGCCCTGAAAATCATGTTTCCCACCCCTGTGAGGTGATTTATTTTCATGTAAGATTTCAATTTATGAGTTATGCCATCATTCTAAGTGACCTGCAATTCCTAATTCGACCAATTGGGGAGTTACCAGTTGAATCTTGAGTTATAGTGTTTGCTTAAAAACTGCAACTCCTGATTTTTTCATCTTCAATTTTTTACCTATTAAAAGAAATCAAAATATGCAGAGAAAAAATGCATGGTAAAAAGAAAAATCATGCAGGACTGCCTGGTGATGGGGAAAACCACGGATTCCAGACAAATTCATAATGGCCCAGTATTTCTGCCATCGAATATCAGTGCAGATGTCTGCACATCTCGTATTCAAGCTTACAGCAATTTACAGCCTGATTCATCATTCTCCCGTTTTGCGAGCCCCTAATAGCGATTCATAGCGAATCGCTATTAAGGACTCGCAAAACGGGATTCATGTAGAAATTGCATAAAGAAATGCGATTCCTACATATTCCTTATTTGCGATTAGCAAATTGCTAATCGCAGATAAGGAATAACTCGCCATTCATTCCTATGGGCCAAAAGGCCCATAGGAATGAATGGGGAGTATTCCTTATTTGCGGTTAGCAATTTGCTAATCGCAAATAAGATAGCGATTTGAAGGGTGCCAGGGGTGTCCAAAGGACACCCTGTAGCACCCCTCAAATGAAATTTTACACAGGTGTTGCACACACACATGTCCAAAGGACATGTGTGTGTGTAACATGCAACTTAGAAAAATGCATTTAAATGCATTTTTCTGAGTTTTCGCAATTTACCACGAGGTCTGACCTCGCGGTAAATTGCGGCCAGAAATTGCGAATTCGCAAAACAAAATTGGATGATGAATTGCATTTAAGGAATCTCAAATAGAGATTCCTTAAATGTAATTCCTAGCAAAATTGCGAGATCGCAATTAGCGATTTTTGCATTTGGGATGCTGAATCCCAAATGCAAAAATCGCACTCGCAAAGGGCCAGATTCTCAGAATGTGGCCCTTTGCGAGCGCAATTTTGTTTGATGAATCGGGCGGATAATGCCATGGCATAGGCTATTCAACAGCATTGCAAAAGGAAAATGTGAGTCTACAACGTCGCACAATCCATTAGCACAGCTAAGTCCAACGTAGTAAATCAATCAATCAATAAATCAATCAGGGGTTTATAGAGCACATTACTCACCCGTGAGGGTATCAAGTTGCTAAGGGGGGGAGTTCGGGCAGTTTCTGTGGTCATCCGAAGAGCCAGGTCTTGAGGTCCTTTCTGAATAGGTGCAGCGTCAGGCTTCGTTAGATCCTGAGGGGGAGTTTGTTTCAGGTGTTGGCCGCGATGTAGGAGAGGGATCTGCCACCCGTTTTGGCCCTGTGAATGTGGGGGAGGGCAGGTCGGCGGAGCGGAGATTTCTCTTGGGGGCATAGAGGCGATTCTTTCATTGAGGTATTGGGGCCCGGTGTAATGGAGGGCTTTGTAGGCCTGTGTGAGCAGTTTGAAGGTTATTAATTTTTCGACGGGGAGCCAGTGGAGTTCGCAGAGGTGCTAGGTGATGTGGTCCTGTTGTGGGATGCTGAGGACAAGTCTGGCTGCAGAGTGTTTTTGTTGATTCACAAATTGGTTTGCAAATTGAGTTAGACTGGTACCATGTTGTGTTGATTTGTTTTGCAGTGTAATTAGACCAGTATTTGGCTCACAGATATGGCAAATCTTTTATGTGATTTTTTTTATCAATGATGTGGTAAAACAGCATACAATATCATATTTTTACTGTGCATACACACTGAACTGTACAGTTATTGCAATATGCACCTATTAATTATTAGCTCATTAAGATTTGCCTAGCAGCCAGAGTTGCGACTTTGAAACTGGGTAACCAGGTTCGAATCTCAGCATTGCCTCAACATTAGGCCTGATAGGTTTTCAATTACGAGGGAGTAACTGGCGTAATTTTGGTAGTTCCATGTTACTCTTTGATGTGGAATTACTGATAATTAATGATTACTCCTCCTCGTGAAATTAAGAGTAAACTGGGGGAAAAAATCCTACGTGAGAGCAAATAGAGCGTGTGGCCTCTTGCACTTCCTATTCATGTTTTCCTACAATTAGCGCTGTTTCTTATTTCAAAATGCATCATCACATCCATTTTGCACTCGGGAGCATTTTGCATTTAGAAAATATTTCTAAATGTCAGCAGTAAGCAGGGGGAAATCCTACCTGAAGAGCACATTTAGTGAGCGCGAGCGGCCACTCAAGCTCACTATTTATGCCCTGTTGCATTTATCATTTTTGTAGCATGTCCATTTTGAACTCAAGGGGGCATTTTTGCAAATAGCGATAAACACAGAATTACTTTTTTCATGTAATTCAAGATAATCTCACTGAATTTCTAGGTATTTCTGCGTGATTACGCTACACTGAATTACGTGAGTTACGCCCACCTCCACTGAAAATCCTGTGATTTTTCTCAAATCACTTAATATCCTGTGAGTACACACAAAAAATTGATCATGTGCAATGTAATCTGAGGCTCATGCAAAACGCTGTCATGCCCTTGGGCCACATTTGCACTACATAAAACGTCAAAAAAATATGAAATGAGAATATGTATTTGAAACATATGCATTGATAGCGAACTCTATGCATATGAAGGCCCTGATTATAAGTTCAGGTGTAAATTCCTGTTAGGAACAAGGATCAGAATTCTAAATTGGGTGGTAATTGTCACACCACTGCTGTTTACGCCTCATAGATTCCAGCAGGTTAAAGCTTCCGAAATGTATCAGGGAAATGGCCTTCGAAACATATTAATCCCTGCCCCATGATATACCTCCATTAAAAAAATTCATTTTTGATTTGTGTTTTTGGATCGTTAGAGAAGTAATTTAGCGTGGGTAGACATTGCTGATCTGGGTCGAATTTCTCTGGATGACATTTTAACAAGGATTAGCAAGGCCAATGGGTCTCACCTATGTGAGAGATATTGCCTTTCCCAATGCTTTGTGGCCATGCTCTAGAACAGCACTGCTGCTGAGCAGCATAGCTAAAAGTTATATAATGTGGCCAGCCCTTTTTTTCAACTGGTAGAGAACAGGCACCACAGACAATTTGTAAGGGAAGACCAGAGGGGAAGGGATGGGAGATCTGAAGCAACACGGACAAGGATGGTGGGGGAAGAAGAAAACCGCACATCAATCACAACACAAGCAGCAGAAGGACAGTAAACAAGATGAAGTAGTCAGTGCTTGATCCATTCTCCACATGAAAGACAAGGAAGTGAATCTGGCATATGCCGGCCAATTAGGAGACAGCAAATAAGAGTGGCAATAAAGTCAATGAATGATAGGCAATGGGCATGTCCCAAGTCCCAGCACATGTGCACTGCCTTAGTCAAGAACTAAAAAGACAACATTGGCATACACATCAGGAAAACCTTGAAATTCTAGCAAATGCCCCTATTAGGCTGCTGCTTAAAGTCTGCACGCTTGTTCACTTTAATGCACTCTCACCATGAAGTAAAACTTTACACTAATTCTGCTTTAAAATGTTAGAGCTTGAGTTTAATTCACAACCTAGGACAACAGTCAAGGCATTAATAACACTTGACATTCTCCGAATAGAAACAAATAGTTGCATATCAGTCAGTATGCCAGGAAGCAACACACACTGTGGAGTCATGAAAATTAAACACTGATGCTTTAATCAGGTGGGTATCTGTGTTCAAGCCTTTCTAGCTCGCTCGCCAAGACTGACAACAGTATCGTGAGCAACTCTGGGTAGAGCACGAACAAAAAAGATCTAAAGGACAACATTATGGTCAAGGGGAAAGATTTGCAGCACTGGCCTAGTGAATTCAGGGTAGTCGGGAGATCAGTAGGTCCGCAGGGAGGTATGGCACAGAACTGAATGGCCCAAATATGATTTAATAAAACTATTGTGTCCCAAATATTGTTTAAATAAATATAACCCCACTGGAGTTAATAATAGAAAATCTACATCCAATAGAGCGATCATTTTGTAAATGATATGTAAGCCACAATATTTATGACAGACGATGTCTTTGTTATCGATCTTTTGACATAAACCCAGATGGATGGAGGACTGGTGGTTTGGAGGAAGAAAATAGGGCCGGATAGACCTGGCTCATGACCAGAAAATTTAGGAAAGGTGCCTTTAGGCCAGAAGGGCATATCTAATTTGCTTAGAGGATGGGGTACGTAATGGGCATATTAGTATGTGCAGCTTAATTAAGCAGAGAAAGCATAGGGCCTAATTACGAGTGCCCTAGAGGGATAGTTGGAATTTCTTCCACCCAAGAAAATCGGACAATCCCCGGGTTCGGAATTTATCGGGTGCGATTAATTGCACATATTCAAACTTTTCGGGCAATAAAATTGATTTGGTGCATATCCCAGTAAATACCAACCAAACCTTTTATCCCTATTAAATATCAGCAGTTTGACCTGCCAAAATGTAAGAGGGTGCAAGCTTTCTTACACCCTGTAACTACTGTGTGCGATAAACATTGTACCATTTATGATGGAGATTCTTGAACAAACTGTTGTTGTTGGTTCAGTGAACACAATTGCTACGGACCTGTTACAATCAGGCCTAAAGTGTGAGCCTAGCGCTGCCTTCGCAAAAAAGTGGCATAAGTGAGTACAGGTTATCACCTCTTCGTTCTGTCAGTTAATTACTCCTGTGTTTCTTGTTGTGGGGAATTATCACATGACCACAGAAAAGGGCAACGGTGGGCAGGGGGAAGAGGTGGTATGCTGAGATGCATAGGGCCAGGCCAGTGCTTAAATTGAGCCGGTGGTTTCCAGTGCTCGGCACCCTCACATAATTGGCAGCACCAGCAAATATGTCTGCCATATGGTGGGCAGTTTGTCTGATTTAGAGTGAGCACAACAACAGTTGTTTACTAATTTGATATATGTTAAAAATTACTATTACCTGTCGCCTATACTAATTGTATAGCTTAAGGGGCCTGAAGTAGTCTGAATTATCACACTTGTAATGTGCCATGGTTAGCAGCTGGTTTGGTACTGTTATTGGTAGCGCTAGCAGGGGCAATGGGTGGTGTAGGCTGCAGTGGCCTCCTGACGTGAACACTGGCACTCAATTTTTTTACAAATTACGCACGGGCCAGGCTCAGCCTGTTGTGAGAGGCGATGTGGCCCATCGGCCACTGCTGCTGACCTTGGTGAAATGACCTCTGACAGTGGACGAGAGTTCAGTAGTGGAAGGTGGTAAGTGGAGAAGTCAAGGCAGGATGAGGAGCTGCAGACAAACTACTGGAGGGCTTTTTAAGGTACCTTAAATACAGTACTTAGCACTGTATAACTGCGGCATTGGAGTTGAGGTGGAAAGAAAACAACAATCTCTGTGTCAGAGGCTTCAGTCATAGAGGGTCTTTCTTCGAGCAGCCTGACTGGTTGGGCAGAGCAGGGCAGTTTTCAGGTGAAATGTCAGCTACAATACGGAAAACATCTTCACTGCAGAAAATTGGCAGGATAGGCTGGTCTTCAAGCTGAGCACACACATTTGGACATTTTTGAGACCTGTTTCAACTGTTGGGTAGTTTGTGACTGGAGATGGTATTATTGTTAAAAACTCAACCTTCTTCAACGAGACCGTATTCTGGGAGATCAGAGCATGAGTTCCAGCCCACAGAGGACTGGTTTTTCTTCATCCTTCATTTCACACCAATAAGCAACATGATAAATTCAGTTAAATCAGCTTTGCGGACCGCAGCATCAGGTAGAAGAAGATGCATGTCGTCAGCCATTTTGAAACTTTCTAGTAGACAGGGACGTGTTGATGGCTTGTAGTGATTTTGTACAAGTTGGCAAGGCAGTTGGGTTAATAGTTTGCAGCTTTGTTTGTTTATTCCTACAGCTGACACAGCTTGTTTTCCAGCAGCTACATCATTAGTACAGGTTTGAAAATGCACCATGGCAACATGTTATGTTATGTTATGTTATGTTATGTTATGTTATGTTATGTTATGTTATGTTATGTTATGTTATGTTATAGGGGTATTTGTTAAGCGCACAGCTACTCCAAGGAGTGTCCCGGCGCTGTCTTCACCCCAGAACAGAGTAAGTGAAAAAAACAGCCAGCGGTAACTAACTGGACTGCGACTACTTTTGGAAGAGCCAGGTCTTTAAGCTTCGCCTAAAGCTAAGAAGATCTTGTTCCTGTCTAAGGGAGAAAGGGAGACCATTCCATAATTTTGCTGCTACTACTTGAAAAGAGCGGCCTCCTTTGTAATAACGGTAAAACTTAGGCACAATTGTCAGCTGCTGGAAGGAGGATCGCAGAGGTCTGAGTGGTTTGTAGGGCTGAATTTTGTTCCTAATATACGGGGCCCCAATGTTAATTAGGGCCTTAAATTTAGGACCAGGGATTTAAAAAAGACTCTTTGTCTCACTGGAAGCCAGTGCAAGGATCTAAGGTGGGGAGACATGTGTGACCTGGGTCCAACTATGAGCACGGACCTAGCTGCCGCATTTTTAACCACCTGCAGGCGGTTCAGTAAGTAGTCCGGAAGGCCCGGGTACAACACATTTACATAGTCCAACCTTGCTCTAATCAGGGCCTGGACCGCAGTTTTCCTATGCGGAATAGGAAGCAAAGTGAGAAAATTCCTCATCCTTTTTAAAAGGCAAAAACAGGTGCCAGCAACTGATTGAACCTGGGACTTAATCATCATTTCAGAGTCCAACTTCACTCCTAAATTTTTTGCAGTAGAGACTGGTCTTTCAGGAGGAGATACATTTTTAGGCCACCATTGACGCCACTCATCGCAGTGGGTGTGTCCAAAAAAGATAATTTCCGACATGTCGGAGTTGCGGAGCAACTGATTTTGCCTAAACCACCCAAAAACCTTGAGTAAGCAAACATTGATTTCATTGCCATTAAGCACCTCATCCTTCTCATAGGTGAACAGCAATTGCGTGTCATCTGCGTACGATATCATTTTTGCCCCATATTGCCCTGCAATAGGAGCCAGGGGGGCCATATATATATTGAACAGGGTCGGACTTAAGACGGAACCTTGTGGGACCCCTACGTTCAGTGGTGGAATCAGGGCTGAAAAAGGGGGGCCCAGACTGTTTGCTGGCGGTTATCCTAGAGGGAAGAAAACCATCTGAGCACCATGCCTCCAATGCCACTCTCCCTCAATCTATGAAGGAGGCGATCATGTGGCACAGTGTCAAAGGCTGCTGATAGATCTAATAATATCAGCACAGCCTTTACGCCTCTGTCTATGGTGGTTTTGATTGTCTCTGAGATTTCTAATAGTGCCAGACTGACTCAGATGAAGTACCTGGCTGACCTCAATAAAATCTGTGATGATGGTGTTCACATATTTCCCCAAAACCTTGGAGAAATAAGGTACAAGCGATATAGGTCTGTAGTTGCTTACTACTAGGGGATCAGCTAATTTTCCCATGCTTACAGTTTACTGTCATCCTTCCTTCGGACAGAGAAAAGTTCAGTGTCTGATTAACAATTGAATTTATTACCTCTGCAATTGATGCCAACGTTTTTGCTGGACAGGGATCGGAAAGAGATCCGGATTTTAGGGCCTTCATGATTTTAAGTGAGGTTGACATGGGCATAGAAGGAAACTCCAGAAGAGTCTTCTCTGTAATAGAGCAAAATGGAGAGACCTGTCAGTACTATTTTCCCCGTCCTGGTGAAAGCTACTAAAAGAGTCCTGAGTAGTTTGAATTTTCATATGGAATTATTGTGCAATTTCGTTTGTCCATACACCAGTAGGGGAAAAAGAGCTTTTAGACGCATTAGGTGTGGAGAAATCCTTAACAATCTTGAAAAACTCTTTAGCACAATTATCAGCTTGTTCGATTTTTCCAGCCAGAAACTTTTTCTTTTCCTCTTGTACTTTTACATAGTGGGCTTTCAAAGCCACTTTATATGTAAGTTTATTTATAGGATCGAAATTCCTCCTCCATAGGCGTTCTAAATTTTAACACGCACTTTTACTTTACCTTAAGGACTCATTGAATCAAGGTGCAGAAATTCTGCCTTGTTTGGCTGCTCATATTGTAATAGGGGCTAAATGCATAGTACAATCCTGAAGCCAGTCTTCTAGAGAAGATACACCATGTTCTAAATCATTGTTGACTGGTATAGGCTGTTGGCTAAGCATAAGAATTAAAGCCTCAGGTGTTATTTGATTGAAAGATCTGAAGCTTTTCGGACGATTTTTACAATAAGATTTAGACTTGGCCTGAACCATTTCTATCCTGAAGGTTAGCAAAAATGGTCTGACCAAATGATAGGCAAAGGGACAATAGGTTCTAGTCTTGTTTTTGAAAAGATTTGGTCTAAAGTCTGAGCTATTTCATGCGTATGAAGCGATACATAGGGTGCCAGATTGAAGATACTCAATAGTTCACAGTTTCACAGTCTCAGCGTCGGTTGTTTTGTCAAAGTGAATATTAAAATCCCCCAATAGCAGGCACTGACTGTATTTCATCATGCAACATCATGTGTGTTGGACGTTCCAGTCAAAGAAGACCTGTCTTCAAAATCTAAATTATCAAGAGCAGCAGGTGTAAATCTTTTCCTGGTAAAGTAACTTGGAAGTGGTATGCTCTCAGACTCACAAGATTTTACAGCATGAGCTGCTAACAAGTTCCTGCTCCATACTATGTCATTAATACTTGTTGATACATCAATATTTTCCTTTTGAAGAGGTTAGCTCTCTACTTTTGCACTTGTCATAGATTGTGTCGACAGACATCATGTTTAGCTGAGTTTTCTTTTTGCCGGGAGGTAATTCATAAAATATAATTTGGAAAAGACAGTACATTTGCACAGCATAAGCCTGTCGGTTAATGGGATTGTCTTCCACTTCTTTGCTTATATCTTCAAAGCCATCATCAATGTTGTCTGCTTCTAATACGAACTCAAGAAAATCAGTTTGCAACAGTTTTGCTTCGCTGATACTAAACAATGACGTAAAAAATGTTAAGACAACATCAGGCATTCCTGTTGATTCCCATTATTTGCTTCTAATACGAACTCAAGAAAATCAGTTTGTAACAGTTTTGCTCCACTGATACTAAACAATGACGTAAAAAATGTTAAGACAACATCAGGCATTCTTGTTGATTCCCATTATTTGAGGAGCTCTGTGGCATCACAAAATGTGTCATTAAGTCCAATATCTAAATCTTTCAGGACATGTCTTAAAATGGTTGCTGCTGATTTTACTGCATCCTATGATCTTATTTTGGCAACAAAGAACCTCAGGAGTCGAATCAGATGAGAACACCATGAGTGCCTCATTCTTTTTGTTAGACTGATGAAAACTAATTCTGTCATTGAACATTCTCACCAGAAAAATCTTAACCCCTTCGCTGCGGCGGCTATTCCGCCGCAGCGCTAAGGGGGTAGGGCGGCCACGCGGTGGTCACGTGCTTATGACGGAACCGCTCCGTCACGGCTCGCGGGCGAGCTGTGCTTGTGACGGAACGGTTCCGTCACAAACGCACCCGCCCAATGGAACGCGCCGCGCAGGCGCGCCGAGCGGGCCGTGACGGAACTGTTCCGTCACAAGCACAGCTCACCCGTGGCTTGTGACGGAGCGGTTCCGTCACAAGCATACAAGGGGTTAATTTCATTATTATGAATCAATACAGTTTCATCAATGTTGACCAATATTTCTCTGATCTCACTGAGTGTGAACCTGTAGCCAGCACTTAAGAGTGGCTTTAAAACTTAATTTGCTTAATCAAAGAGTGTAAACTTAACAGAAGGCTGGCGGTTACTTTTCTGCTGGGAGCTTATTGTACATTTACATTTTCGAATGTATGCATGCATGCAGTTTGAGTGGGCATACAAATCCGCTGCAAATACATTCACCTCAGATCAGGTACGGGGCTAAAAACACCATCTTGTAAGAAACTAGCTGCAGATAAAACTGTTTGTCCTTTGAGACTTACAAGCTCTGTACTTTGTTCTTTCATCCATCCCTTTGGCCCTTGTTCTGGCTAAACCACAGATAACAGATTGAAGATCCTCTGCTTTCTGATCAGTTGTTGGAGGTGAACGAGGGGTAGCCATCGATCTTCTCTAAGTGGGTGGGCATTGGGTTTGGTTGTCATTGCTTTCGCAGAAGACTCGTATTCTTATTGTGATTCACTGGTTTCTGCTATTTTTTGACAAATTTCTTCCAGGCTTTTTTCCATTGTATACGACTTGTAGCACTTGTTGTTACAATGATAACATATTTGATCCTCTTCACCCATCAGTTTCAATCTTTTGTGAACTTCGTCTTGCTGTATTTCTGCAGCATCTCAACTCTTGCCACAGTTGATGTTAGCTTTTCTTTTGGATTAGTTTGGCATGCAACACCTTTTTTCTTTGTTAAAGGAGTCCTCAGATTTTGTAGTTCATAACACTCTGTCAGGAGGTAAAGATCCTCTGCTACCACCTGCTTCACTCATGTTTATGAATTTGAATCAACTGAAAACTTTAAACTATATTAAAGTAAATCACCAGTATAATGGCTAAAACACATCATTATAGAGCTGCCATTTTGGACCCCCAAAAGCTCTGTATTGACCCCAAGTGAAGTATATAGGTCTCATGGTTCCTGAAATATTACATCATCACTGCAACACATCCACCATTTTTAAATATGTCGTCCAGAAAAATTTGGCCCAGATAAGCAATTTCTACCCAAGTGAAATTACTTCTCTAATGATACAAAAACACATATCAAAAATAAAAATCTCTTGAAAACAATTTTTTTTACGGAGGTAAATCAAGGCGCAAGGACTAATATGGAGTTTGGTATGCTAAATACTGATTCTGAATGCGATGACGGATCATTTCCAAGTTGAAAACTCACAAAAGGATGTATTTCCCACATCTAATAAATACCTCTTCAATGGATAATGAATCTTATAATGAGGTTCTGAGTTCTTGTCTAGTTCCTACAAATGTTTCTCTAATAGTGTACGAACTGCACAGTTTTTTTTCTCAGGAGCTTTTCATATTAAAATCTTTGAAAATAAGCAATTTCCACATAGTGCACTTGAGCTTTTACGTGTAAATCGGATCTTTCACAAAAAATGCTCACTACCCATTTTCAAGTTAACAGGAAATAATAAACCCAAAACCCAAAAGAAAATGGCACCTTCATTTTTAGCGCCATTCACTTGCACACAAATATTACATACATCCAGTTTCATTATAAGAAACGTCCACCCTGCCGAGGTGAGAAAAATGGTCGAGCTCAGAATGTCAGCAAAATTTCAGCTATTTTTTTTTAAATTACTTAATTTGTTTATAGCGCTCTCGGCAAGTCCAATGAACATTGCGGTCCTGGGAATTATGAACATTTGTAAAGATAAATTGCTTTTTGTTGCAGATGCAAGCAAAGAGAAAAACAATTCCATGGCTTGAGACACTGTTAGTAAGGTGCGCGCCTCGATCTGCAGCTTTAATTATTTTGGACCCTTGAAAGAGCAGCTGATTACTAGCCCTAAGGGAAGGAAGAGTTTAGTCTCCTGTAGGCAGTGTAATGATTTCCAGGCTTGTTTCGCAGGAGCATCAGGAATCTGGAGAGTAGTCCTCAGCCTTCCCCTACGGCCTTCCGACTCTATCAGACTCTAGAGTATCGGATGGCACGCCAGGGGAAAACAGGGAAACAAAACAAGGAAAGGCGGGGAAAGAATAGGTCTTGGCTGTGGAACTTCAATGTGGACTCTTGTTGAGGAGGCAGGCTGTAAGGGAAGGAAGATGTTACAGCCTATACTGTAGTACAAAACAGTGTACATAAACAATGCCTACATACATATATAGACTGCACCTACCACTGCTAATAGTCTGGACCTTGAGATACCACTGGTGGGTAGAATTGGCGTCCGCTCTCTCTGTGCTAGAAAAGGACCAAGAGTATAAGCACTCTACCCCACTCTGTTCTAGTATAATAAGAAAGTGATATGTAAATCTCACCATACTATCTTTATCAAGGATACTTGAAGAGCGCCCAAACTCTATTCCAAGGTGAATTGCACTTGTGCGAGCCTTTATTCTGATAAATTGTACAAGGTGTAATCTGCCAAAGAATATCACACTAGTCAAATACGACATTAACCACATACAAGATAATAATAGAGGCAGCGCGATGCGCTGTTACCGTGATTCTAGTGGCTGAGCAGCGAAACACAGTGGTCCACGCAAGTGCCCCAAACAAGAGTATTCCAAAATGCCAAAGGGAGTGCTGGTTGGGTGGTTCACCCAACGGGAGACAGCTCCGGCCAGTGAACCAAAATATGCAGCAGGCAGTACCCGGCCGGATGACGGGGAAGGACCCGGCCGTCGAGCGGAGCACCAGGAGCAGGGGTGTCTGGGATAAGCAGTACCCAGCCGGACGACGGGGTAAAACCCGCCCGTCGGGCGAAGCACCAGGAACAGGAATGTCTGGGATGAGCAGTACCCGGCCGGACGACGGGGTAAAACCTGGCCGCCGGGCGGAGCACCAGGAACCGGGGAGTATGAATGGAGAAAGGAAATAGTAAACAAACACGAGTTGCCTCACACGAGTTTGTGAAAAAACAATAAAGAAAACAGAATTAAGAGTGTCAGCGCGGTAGAGGAACCGCCAAGGAAGGCCGCTGGGTACAACAGAAAAGACCTCCAGTACAGAGGACACGGAGAAACAGAACAGGAAACCCAACGAACAAAACCGGAAGTCAGGCAAATCCCACGGGGACAGAACATACGGAAGGGGGAGCTAGACGCTAGAACGCAAAGCGGCGTTCTGTTGCCTTAGTGCGTCTTTTATAGTGACAAGGCAATCAGGCTTCTTCGCGAGAGGGACCTCGGGGCATGACAGGCAGAGGATTTGTAGCTATATCTATTAGTTAGAGGAGAAAACTTTGATGGCTCAAATTTAAGGTGTACTGGGAAACGCAGCAAACTACGTCAAGGCCAACAAATATTATTTTGCAAAAAAATGGCTAAATAAAAAAATCTTTTCACACATACATTTTTACACATTGCTTGCCATCTTGAATATCCAGCGCTGCAATTATAATGCGGTACAAAAGGGGGTGGTGATGGACAGAGCATCTGAATCAATCAAACACTCACACCCAGTCAAAAGATCTGGGTTTAATCCATCACCGTTCTTTAGCCCACTCTGCCACCCCAGTTCAGACATGGCTATATGCAAATCAGTCTGACCCTGTGCCTCATAGGAACAGTCCAGCCCGAACTGCCAAGCCATGTCTTCCCTGGACCGGAAACAAGCTTCCGAGGACCGGTTTCTGGCATTCCAGCCGTCTTCAGCCCGGCTTCCTGAATCCAGTGGCAAAGTGAGCAAGGGACTCACGTCTGAGCATACCCTGCCACACTTATGGCAGCCAAAAGCGGTACAAAAGGGGGTGGTAATGGAAGGAGCATCTGAATCAATCAAACACTCACACCCAGTCAAAAGATCTGGGTTCAATCCATCACCGTTCTTTAACCCACTCTGCCACCCCAGTTCAGACATGGCTATATGCAAATCAGTCTGACCCTGTGCCTCATGGGAACAGTCCAACCCGAACTGCCAAGCCATGTCTTCCCTGGACCGGAAACAAGCTTCCGAGGACCGGTTTCTGGCATTCCAGCCGTCTTCAGCCCGGCTTGCTTGAATCCAGTGGCAAAGTGAGCAAGGGACTCATGTCTGAGCATACCCTGCCACACTTATGGCGGCCAAAAGCAGTACAAAAGGGGGTGGTGATGGACGGAGCATCTGAATCAATCAAACACTCTTACCCAGTCAAAAGATCTGCGTTCAATCCATCACCGTTCTTTAGCCCACTGGCCCACCCCAGTTCAGACATGGCTATATGCAAATCAGTCTGACCCTGTGCCTCATGGGAACAGTCCAGCCCGAACTGCCAAGCCATGTCTTCCCTGGACCGGAAACAAGCTTCCGATGACCGGTTTCTGGCATTCCAGCCGTCTTCAGCCTGGCTTGCTTGCAATTATAATGCAGGCCAACAATACTAAATTGTTCACTATCAGAAAAGGTATTATGTGATTATCCTACTTTAATGGATGCTTTGGGCTGGAAAATTAGTTATTCCAAATCATTTATGATTTCATTAGGCCTGAAGAAAATGAAAAACAGGTCACACTATATCAAGGAACATCACATTGGAAAAGTGGATACATTTTGCTATCTGGGCATCTTGCTTGACAGTAAAATGAATTGGGCCCCCTTGATGACCACACATGTTCAATCTTTCAATAGGGTTGCCCACAGCATTGATGCTTTTTCCAGACATCTAGACTATTTCATATTAAGTCTATTTTACATCTATATAAAGCTTACTGTGTCATTTGGGGTTGACATAAGGGGGTACAGGCCCGGCTCCTTGATACAAATAGCTGAAAATAAATTAATTAAGAGGATACTACGGTTACCCCAGAGTGTTCCTTCATAGATTGTGTTAGAAATGGGGGTCTCTAGTTGGCAATGGTTTGGACCTTGTCCAAGTAGGGACCCTTCCTTTTAGTCAGGATAAGGGAGTCACACTCCTAAAATAACCCCTGCTCACCCCCTTGATAGCTTGGCACGAGCAGTCAGGATTACTTTAGAGGCGATGTGTAAAGCATTTGCACATAACCAGTAGTACAGTGTAAGCACTACAAAAGGACACCACACCAGTTTAGAAAATATCCAATATTTTTATATGCTTAAGACAAGACCAAAAAACGATAAAAATCCACAATACAGTACTTAGAAACCTTCAGTTAACAAAATAACCTTGAAATTAAGTTCCTTGTAGTTGAATGCTCTGTCCGGGAATATCACGGTGCCGTGAACAAACAAATCCAAACAGTTCTGGCTGACTGCGGCATCGCAGGCCAGCTACGGTGTTGGGGAGACCCGCAAAACAGTACCCCTCTTTGAGCTTCCAAAAGCACGGCTTCCGCAGGTGTCGTCTCCGGTGGTCGGTGCAGGAGTCTTTGGGCCCTCGAAGTCACACACGTTGCAGATCGAAATCCTTGCGGTTGAAGTCAGGAGTGCTAGCGTCAGCGTGCGTCAGGTCCTGCGGGGCGAAGTGCAGCGGTGCGGCGTGCTATGCCCTCAGGTCGCACTGCAGTCAGCGGCTCAGTGACAGTCATCCAGCGGCATCGGTGAGACCAGGGCTGTGGTGCGAAGAGATGCAGTGCTGGCAGGTCAAGGTGCAAAAAGCGGTGTTGTTTTTGCGGAAGCGCTGTCGTCGGAGTTGATGGCGCCATCGTCGGTAGGCCAAGGCTGCGGCATGGGATGAAGACAGTGCATTGTGTAACTTACGAGCGGTGCCCTTGAACCACGATGCAAGCAGCGGCTTCAATGTTGGAGTAAACGGCTTCATCAGGGATACCAAGGTGATGATGTGAAGTGAGGCGGTGTGGAGTGCGGTGCCCACAGGTGCCTTCAGGACGCGGAATCAGCAGCGGCGTCGTAGACGGCGTCTGGTTGCTTTTTCTTCTGTTGCAGCACAAAACACACAGTCCCCGGTGCTGAGGGCAGAAGAACTTGAAGTCTTTGCTGCTCTTGAAACTTCTTGAACAGTTCAAGTTCGGTCCTTTCACAGCCCAATACAGAAGCAACCACTGCAGGCCAACACAGCAAAGCACACAGCAAAGTGGTAGATCCTCCTCACCGCTTCTTCAGCTCTTCTTCTTGGCAGTCTTCTTTGTCCAAAAGAGTTCTGAAGTTCAGGGGTTTGGGCCCCACTTTTAATAGCCCAAAATCCTTTGTCCTCTCAGGCAGAGAGTTTCTGTGCCCAGCCAGAACCAGTTCTGCCCTCTCTGGTGTGGCTTCCTGGCAGGAGGTGGAGACGGCATTGTCAGAGGTAGACCAGACCCATTCAGGTGAAAGGAAATCTATTCCCCCTATTCTAAATGCAGCCAGGTCTAGTCAGCTCTTCCTGACCCACCTAGAGTATCTGGAGCCACGGCTCCTCTCCAGCCCCTGTCATCCAAAACCCAGACAGTCAATCCACAACCCCAGCAGAGGCCTGCTGGATGGCTGAGCAAGAAAATACCCACTTTCTAAAAGTGGTATTTTGAAACACAGAACGTAAAAATACCCTTCACTAAAAGATGCATCTTTAGATTCTGAGTTCAGGCATACTAAACTTTATTTTTCTACCTAGTTCCAAGGGCCACTTATATTTAAAAGCTGTTATACACAAACTCCCTATTCTGTCCTATGGAAGCAGGTAGCCTTGCATTAGTGAAAAACGAAATTGGCAGTAATTCACACACACTAGGGCATGTCCTGCCTTCCACATACACTGCACCCTGCCCACAGAGGTACCTTGGGCCTAGCTTAGGGGTGACTAACATGTAGAAAAGGGAAGGCTCAGGGCCTGGCAAGTAGGTGCACTTGCCAGGTTGACTCGGCAGTTACAAACAGCGCGCAGACTCTGAGGTGGCAGGTCTGAGTTACCCTTTTTACCAGCTACTTCTGTGGGTGGCAAAACCCGTCCTACGAGCCCACAGTAGCATTGGATTTACAGGCCATGGCACTCTCAGGGACTTACCAGTAAATCCACTATGCCAATCATGGAAACACCAATCCATAACATCATTTACAACAGGAGCATGTGCACTTTAACACTGAACAGCAGTGAGAAAGTGTGCAGAGGCACTAAACCAGCAAAAACAGAGTCAAAACCAGGTCAAGAAGCAAAAAGAAAGGGAAAACATGCCAAAAGACGTCAAGTCTAACAGATTGTTCACGAGGAGCTTGGGATCAGTTACATAGAGGACTTTATAAGATTACACCCTATATTACTATGGTTTTCAGCCTGGCTAAAAAGTGACCTGGATTTTAACAGAAAGGTTTTAAGGGATTGTCTGGAATTGTACCATTGCCTACCGATACAATGGCTGAGGTACATAAAGGCTACGTTAGAGGTGCTGGGAAAATTTCCACTGTATAATTATCCGAGGATGATCTCTAAAACAGTATTGCTTGGGTCAAGAGGGCTTTTGTGTTGTATAAGCAGGGGGAAAGGGACAGAGGCACTCTGACCAAAAGCATGTGTACTGGGATGGTGTCTACTGCGAATAACATAAAACTGTATCTCAAAGAAGGTTTCTAACTTATTTCTTGTTAAATATGTTTCCCCAACTTTTATGGGGTTGGCATAAACCCTCCGACTCCACGATCTGTTCATGTGACAATGGTGCTGCACAAGACACTTTACATAGTACCTTTATTTGCCCAGGTGAGTGAGTTTATGACATAAGTATATTCGTCCCCCTTCTTTTGCCATTGAATTTAAACAAGGTAAGCCAGCATTACTATATTTTCAGTTTTTAGAGAATTTTAATGTATGCTTTTATGTCACACGTTTTTTAGCAGGTGTGCATCATGCTAATTTATGAATTAAGGGCCATATGTATCAACATTCCGTTTTGCGATTCCTAAATAGCGATTTTTAAGGAATTGCTATTTCGAAATCGCAAAATGGTATGTTTGTAGAAAATCGCTTCTTTTTAGCGATTCCTTAAAATTCCATAATTGCGATTAGCAAATTGTTAATCGCAATTAAGGAATAATTTCCCATTCATTTCTATGGGCCAGGAGGCCCATAGGAATGAAGGGGAAATTGCGAACCGCAATTTGCTAATCGCAAATTGTGAATATTTTCAAGGGTGCAGGGGTGTCTCAAGAACACCCTGCTGCACCCCTGAAAATGACATGTGTGCGCATATGGCGCGCATACATGCCCTAAGGGCATGTATGAGCGTCACATGGCACCTTTTGATTTAAAAAAAAAATGCTTTTTTAAAAGAATTCGCAACTTACCACCAACTAGAAGTTGGTGGTTATTTGCGATTCCTTAATGGCTTTTTTTAATGTTTTTTTCCTTGATACATTGCATTTAAGGAATCGCAAAATTTGCAATTCCTTAAATGCAATCGCAAAATAAGGAATGGCAAATTTAGCGATTCCTTATTTTGCATCAAAAATGTTTCATACATACCATTTAGCGAAAATGGGTTCGCAAACGCCGGAATTCTGCGAATTTCGGCGTTTGCGAACCCATTTTGCCTTGATACATATGGCCCTAAATGCCATACTGTGAAACGTTTTTATTGTGTTTTGCACTTTTATGATTTGCTTTGTCAAATCAAATAAAGTTAGTTTGACTTGATTATCCAGCTAAGGGTTTTGGAAAGACAACTTTTCATTTGTATATTATTTGGTCCTCGCCGAGCAACACTGCAGTTCGCCTCATTAATGATGTCAACAGAGTAATAAACTGAAGAAGCAGCCGGGAAAATATGTCTATTCCCAGAAAGGACGAAATGAGTTTGCTTGGCTGTTTATACGTTTTTTGGTTCCACCCGAATTGCCTTAGAAACACAAGCAATCATCAACATGCAAAGCAAACACAGCAAACCATGGCAGGTGATGAAGAAAGCTGTTTACTGGAAAACCCCGGAGATGCTTTGACGATTGCAAAGGCCTGTGCTGAGAATTGTCAAAATGTGGTTAAACAAAAGCCTTTGTCACAGGAGAAACTCTGTGTTTGCCCTAAATACTGTAGCATTAGGGCAGGCGAACTACAGAAACATATGGTGCGCTGTTTTGTTTACTATGCTATTTATCCCAGTATTCCAAGCAGTTTGACATGCTACTAACATGCCCGTCAAATTACTGGTATTCATGCCAAAAGTATACAAGCGAGAAACCACGAGCATTCGAGCCCTGCTCCGGCTTCCCGCGCAGTCTGGATGCCTTACCCGCCCCTTTGAGCAGGAGGGATCTTCAAAAACTATATTCGAACACAAAGTTTTCATTTGCTATGGCAACTGCCCTGAAAGTGGCGTGTAATTCGAAATAGAGACATGCCATTAGATAGATTAAGGCGCTTGGCATTACACGTCGCCACGTAGCTGAACGTCGTCGGATGACAGCGTTCCTCGCGTATTTGCGCATCTTTCAGCTGGGACCCTCCATGAGGGGTCCTCGTGCGTGCAGACCAGGCAGTGAACTACCCGGCAATATGCAGGGTCATCTTGAAAAATTTGGGGGCCCTGTGCCAAACGTATTGTGGGTCCCTCTGTCCAGAACAGCTTTGAATATATGAGCCAACTTCAGCTCTTGCATGCCCTCTTTGGCGAGGCCACTGACTGCGCACAGGCACACTCCTCCAAATTCCTAAATGTGTTTGCTTGTAATAGTCAGGGATAGTGGCATATATTTTCAATATTCTAACACAAATCATTAACATTCCTGCAAATTATCTTGTGACACCCTCTCATTTCGGGTACGTGAAGTCCTGTTTAGATCTAAAAGAAACTCTACTTTTTATGTATGTTGCCTGAAACATAAACATAAAGCTGAGACTTTCAGGGGCCACCCTGAAAGGCTGGGGCCCTGGCCACTTTGCCAATTCTTTAAAACGTCTCTGGCATTATGAACAAAACCTCTTGATAATTAGTTCTCAGATTAGGAATGAAGGGCCAGATGTACGACCATTCCAAATTGCGACTCGCAATTTACGCTCAATTGCAAGTCACAAGTTGCGAGTCACAATTTGGAATTTACAACAGTGTCAGAGACACTGATTGCGATTCCCAATGGGGTCGCAAAATGTGAGGCTCATGAATATTAATGAGCCACTCGCAATTTGCGACCCTATTGGGAATGGCTGGCCCTCCCAGGGATGGTGGCCTGCTGAGCTCAGGAGACCTCCATGTCTGGGACTGCTTGTCAATAAAGCGGCTTTTTTTTTTTAATGCATCCTGTTTTCCTTAAAGGAAAGCAAGATGCATTTAAAAAAAAATGAAACGTTTTCATGTAATTTTTTAAGGGCAGGTAATGGTCCCTGGAGCCACTGCCTGCCCATAAGAAATATTTTTAGAGCCAGTCACAAAGGGGAAGGGGTCCCCTGGGAACCCCTTCCCATTTGTGACTCCATTACCACCATTTTGAAGAGGGCGGTAAATGGCGAGTGTTTTGCAACCGCAATTGCTGTCGCAAGGCATTCATACATGGCTAGAGAGTCGCCTCTTCCTAATAGCGAGCCGCAAAACACTATTTTGCGAGTCGCAATTTTTTGCGAGTCACAAAATACTATTTGTACATGGCCATGTAGGTTTTTGCATGCGTAAACGGGTCGCAACCCCGTTTATGCACGCAAAAACTGGTCGTACATCTGGCCCCTAGAAACTTGTCACTAGAGATTCGTTTTCCGACAAGGTGGTAGCATTTTTCCTGCTACAAAAAAAAATATAGGGAACTGCGGATGCTTTTGATCCACAATAAACTGTATTTCACCGCACTCCACTGGACGGACCACAGCTGCATCCACTTCAGCTTCAGAAGAACCACGACCCACCACCACCAGCAACAGGTTCCCCGCAGAAGCTGGAACAAGATCACAGCCGACCAACTCGCCGCTTCCCTGAGCCAGCACCCTCCCACCAGCTCAGCGAACCCCAGCCAGGCCGCCGACAACCTCACGAAGTGGATCAGCAACTGCGCGGACGAACTCGCCCCACTGAGGACCCCGCCCAGCAGACCCGGCAGCAAGAAGGCCCCATGGTTCACCGACGAACTCAAGAGCTCCAAGAAGAACTGCCGAGCCCTCGAGATAGCCTGGAGAAGGGAGCCAACACCGGACAACAGGACCACCCTCAAGCTCGCCACCCGAAAGCACCACCAACTGATCCGCGCCACCAAGAAAACAGCATTCAAGGACCGACTGGACAACAACGCACACAACTGCAAGGAACTCTTCAACATCGTGAAAGAGCTCTCCAACCCCAACGCCGGATCCAACGACATCACCCCATTGCAAAACCTCTGCAACTCCCTCGCCTCCTACTTCCACAACAAGATCGCGGACATACACAACAGCTTCAGCACACAACCAACGCTCCCCACGACCGCACCAACGCCCCCTACCACCACCCTCAGCGCCTGGGCACCGATCAACACCGAAGACACCATCAGCACGATGAACTCTATCCACTCCGGATCTCCGACCGACCCCTGCCCTCACCACTGTTTCAACAAGGCCGACGCGGTCATCGCACCCCACCTGCGGGACATCATCAACGCCTCCTTCGACACCGCCGCCTTCCCTGAGAGCTGGAAGCACGCCGAACTCAGCGCTCTACTAAAGAAACCAACAGCGGACCCCACCGAACTCAAGAATTACCGCCCCATCTCGCTCCTCCCGTTTCCAGCCAAAGTCATCGAGAAGACAGTCAACAAGCAGCTGGCCGCCTTCCTCGAGACGAATGGATCCCTCGACCCCTCACAGTCAGGCTTGCGAGCCAACCACAGCACCGAGACCGCCCTCATCGCTGCCACCGACGACATCAGAGCCCTGCTGGACAACGGAGAAACAGCGGCCCTCATCCTCCTAGACCTCTCCGCAGCATTCGACACTGTCTGCCACCGCACCCTAGTGCAGCGCCTCAGCAACGTCGGAATCCAAGAGAAGGCACTGGAATGGATCATCTCCTTCCTCGACGGAAGGACACAGAGAGTCCGCCTGCCACCGTACAAGTCAGAGGCCACCGAAGTCATCTGCGGCGTCCCTCAAGGGTCCTCGCTCAGCCCCACCCTCTTCAACGTCTACATGAGCCCCCTGGCGGCCATCGCACGCCAACACGGCCTCAACATCATCTCCTACGCCGACGACACCCAGCTGATCCTCTCCCTGACCAACGACCCCGCCACCGCCAGAGCCAACCTACACGAAGGGATGAAAGACGTAGCCGAGTGGATGACGACCAGCCGCCTGAAACTGAACTCAGACAAGACGGAAGTCCTCATCCTGGGCTCCTCGACCTCCGCCTGGGACGACTCCTGGTGGCCCCCCGCCCTGGGCACCGCACCCAAACCGACAGACCACGCACCCAACCTGGGCTTCATCCTGGACTCCTCCCTCTCCATGACCAGACAAGTCAACGCCGTCTCCTCGTCCTGCTTCAATACCCTGCGCATGCTACGGAAGATCTTCCGGTGGATCCCCACCGAGACCAGGAAGACGGTCACCGAGGCCCTCGTCACCAGCCGACTGGACTATGGCAACGCCCTCTACGCCGGAACCACCGCCAAGCTCCAGAAGAGACTCCAGCGGATCCAGAACGCCTCAGCCAGACTCATCCTCGACATCCCCCGACGCAGCCACATCTCCGGACATCTGAGAGACCTGCACTGGCTCCCCGTCAACAAGAGAATCACCTTCCGCCTCCTCACCCACGCACACAAAGCCCTACACGACCAAGGCCCGAGTTACCTCAACAACCGCCTCAACTTCTACGCTCCCAAACGCCACCTCCGATCGACCAACCACGCCCTCGCCCCCCGCATCCGAAGAGCGACAACAGGAGGAATATCCTTCTCCTACCTGGCCGCCAAGACCTGGAACTCCCTCCCGGCCGACCTGCGCCTGACCCAAGACCACCTCTCCTTCAGGAAGAAGCTCAAGACCTGGCTGTTCGAGCAGTAGCGGATCCCCCCCCCCCCCCCCCAAGCGCCTTGAGACCCTCCGGGTAAGTAGCGCGCTTTATAAATGTCTTTGAATTGAATTGAATTGAATTTCACGTCAGGCTTAAATGGGCATTCTGCTCTAGTTCCTAAATCAAGTTCTTTACCAAACTGGATTGCCTGCCATTGTGTGTAATACGAATTGTGTGTGCAGTCCGATCCTGCGCATGCGCAGTAGCGAGACAGACCCACACAAGTACAGTCACATAGCCAAGTTTAAATGGCTTGTGGTAACCTGGGACTCAGGGGTGAAGAAGGAGAAGCAGCTTTTAATCCGGTGCTCTATTTATTTTATTTATTTTATTTATTTTGAAAGTTTTATATAGCGCGAACAGGATCTTTGCAGATATCAGAGCGCTTTACACGGCTGGGAATGCCAGCAAGAGAGTGGGGTTACACATAAGCAGTACAGCAAATCAATAATACAAGTATAACAGTTAAATGTGTGCATAGATAGTCAGTGGCATCAATAATACAGGTAAGATACATATTCATAGAGTTCGAGCAGCGAGTTAAATGTGTGCGTAGATAGTTAGTAGCGACAATAATTCAGGTGAAATACATAGTCGCGGTGTTACTCCAACTCAAAATGGCTCAAGGTGAAATACATAGTCATAGAATTCGAACAAAGTAATACAGGTCAGAGTAGGGTCTTTACAAATCCAAGCTAATAGGTCAAGTGTATTTGGCCATAAAAATAGCTTTTACTTCTTTCTTAAAAAGTGTGAAGGAGGAGATGAGCCTGGTTTCAGGAGGGAGTGAGTTCCAGATCCTGGGTGCCATTCCTGAAAAAGAGCGTTTATAGGTTTTTACCTTCCGGAATCTTCGAGGTTTTAGCAGAAGATTGTCTGTGCCTCTAGTGTTTCTAGAGCCGCCAGAGATTGACAGCTTCTGAGTGAGGTATCTGGGAGAGCTCAGATGTAGAGCCTTGTGTGTCATGCAGGCGATTTTCAAATGTATTCTGGCTTCAAAAGGCAGCCATTCCAGCGTTTTCAGATCAGGTGTGATGTGCGAGTGTTTTTTTGATCCAGTGATGAGTCTGGCTGCAGCGTTTAGACAGGCTCTTAGGGGTGCAGTGCTGGTTAACGGGAGACCGCAGAGGGCGGTGCTGCCGTATTCAATTCGCGGGATTACTAAAGCTTGTACTGCAGTTTGGAAGTCTTTGGCTGGTAGGAAGGGTTTAAGTTTCCTCAGTGTATTGATTTGGAAGTTCGCTCCCTTAGTGGCTTTGCTGATATGCTGCTGCATGTTAAGGTTGGAGTCGAGGGTTATGCCTAAAGATTTCGCTGAGTCCACTATGATGGGTTGGACATTGAGTGCCGTTAACTGTTTAAGCCAGGTTTGCGTGATGGGGATCTTCGCGGGAGGTGCGATCAGCAGGAATTCTGTTTTCAGAGCATTGAGTTTGAGATGATTATCAGCAAGCCAGGATTGGGTGCTTCTAATCGTAGAGTTCAGTAGTAAAATGTCGTTGGGGGATTGTAATTTGAGATATAGTTGGGTGTCATCTGCGTACATGTGAAAAAGTACATTGGATGCTTGAAGCAAGGTGGTGAGAGGTTCCATAACTAGGTTGAACAGGGTTGGTGATAGGGAAGATCCTTGGGGGACGCCTAACGACACAGGTATTGGAGAGGACATCAGGTTGTTACTCTTGAATTTCTGCGACCTGTTGTGTAAAAAGGAGGTGAACCACTTGAGAACAGTCCCAGAAAGACCCATTCTTGTGCTCAGGAGATCGAGTAACTTCTCATGTTTGACAGTGTCGAATGCCGAAGAGAGATCAAGCAGGATGAGGAGGCAGGTATCACCTTGATCTAGGATTTGAAGGGCGTCGTCAATTATGTGAGTCATAGCAGTTTCAGTGCTGTGTCCTGCCCGGAAGCCTGATTGATGCGGGTTGAGGAGATCAAACTAGAATATGATTTTTGGTCAATGGTATTGTGTTTTCTAGACCATGTACATTTTGTCATCAATAGGCCTCGTTCAAAGTTTTTTGATCTAAGGAGGCCGTGTAATACCATTTATGAAGCATGGTGCTAGCAGGCATTCTAGGAAGGGCATCCTTGCATAGATGTTCAGTAATAAAAAGTGTTGTGCAATGTAGATGGAACAGCAACACATAGGAAGGGATGTAACCCCGGTGTGAGGGGCTCACTGAACTCCCAAATATAAATGTATCTTTACTACCAAAATAGGGTATGGGGTCCATAGTTCTGGCTTGCATTAGAATCCTTGTCACTGCCTGTTAGAGCCAGGAACTTTGCAAGTAGAATGTATGTTTACCTTTAGTTGAGGTTTCATGATGTAGGATAATTGATATTGCGTGAAGTTTATTGCCAGGGTTGAGGATTGTTTGCTTAGTGGGAGGAGTTTAATGAACTGCCTCCGAAGAGTGATTCCTACATGACACTCCAGCACGGTTCAGGATATTAGAACTGCCATTCGGATAGCAGCTACTGCAAAAGAGGAAAAAATGAAAAAAATGCCCGGATGAACGGAGATTTAACCCCCTTACACGTCATGATGGTTTGCACAACTGTACTCCGGAATAATAACTACAAAATATCGAAAGGTAAGCACCTGTAGGGACGTATAGATTTACTACTCTTAACTCCACATCTATGTACCTTAAAGATATATACCAGTCATTCCCTTGGGTAAGTTCTGTTCCAAACTTCACACTTTTAAACGCGTCAGGCGCTATGAATCTTTACTGGAATGTATATGCTGGTTCCTCTGTTTAAATAAACCTCTTGGTTTTCATTTGCTGTTGTGTGCTTCCTCAAAAGCTTCTGGGCCTTTGCAAACATAAATTAACATGGCAGCCCTTGTCGTGGAGGAATGCACCATCACGAAGGAGAGAGGCTGCTGCTGGGAACTGTGTCCACGCCTGCTGCAGCACAGCAAATGAAGAAAAAAATTATCAGCTCTGCACTCTGGGTCCCACTGAGGTAAATAATGGATTTTAAAAGTGTGAAGTTTGGAACAGAACTTACCCAAGGGAATGACTGGTATTAAATTGGACTACCTATTCCAGCATGCTTCGAAATAAAAAAACGCCCTGAGCAAAGTAATTGATGAACATTACATGCAGCTGGGTATTTAATCCTTTCTGGAAAACATTCACAATCTGTAAGTCGCCTCTAAAGAAAGGCAGGAGCCTTGAAACGCGTCAGGCGCTATGAATCTTTACTGGAATGCATATGCGGGTTCCTCTTGGTTTTCATTTGCTGTCGTGTGCTTCCTCAAAAGCTTCTGGGCCTTTGCAAACATATATATATATATATATATTCACTGAAAAAACCATAGGTTTTACACACGTTATAGTTAGGAAGTAGCATTTGAAAAACCTATGAAATTCACTGAAAAAACCATAGGTTTGACACCAGTTATAGTTAGCTGGAAATTTTACTGACATAAAACCAATGAAATTCCACGTTATAGTTAGTTGGACTCACTATAACTTGCGCGTGTAATGCACTGCTGATGACATTACATATTACATCACTCATGACATGGTCAGTGACATCATTTATGACACCATCCAGTGAATGTGTGTCTTTCTAAAAAATAAATATGTTTTATATATGTATATGTAAAGGTCGAGGGAAGAATAAATGTTTAAATTATTGTCTTAATGAATGTTTTTTTCAAAAAGAAATGATTGGATAACTGGCTTATTAAGTGTACCTTAGTGAATACATATATTAGCGAGTAATGTTTAAATATTTAAATATATGTATCAGTGTTTCACTTTGTGAATAACTGGCTGCATGGATTGATGAGTACCTACATGTGTAGGTATTTGGGTTCTTAGATTTTTTTTAGTATCAGTATGAGTGTTTCTATGGTTTTATGGGGTATTACTAATCACATAGATGCATGAATGACTAACTCTCTCTTTGTATGTGTTTAGAAGACACCATATGTGCAGGACTGTATGGGTGGTTGAGTGTGTATAGTTTTATATGCAAATAAATGGATGTTCAATAGTTTATTTGCATGTGTGAGTATGTGTGTGAGTAACTTTTGGATGATTGTCGGTGTGTAACAGGATGTATAGGTGTATCACTACATATGATGAGTGAGTATATGTATGAGTGACTATATAGAACTGTTGGTGAATGAGAGAATGTGTATATAGATGGTGGAATTACTGAATTGGTTGTTGTAACTGGTATGGGTATCTCCATTTTTTTGAAAATGTTAATTTCTATTTTCCAATATGTGTTTTAAGGGTTACATTACACTTAAAGGAGGTCTGTCATCAGTGATGTCATAAGTGATGTCACTGACCATGTCATGAGTGATGTAATATGTAATGTCATCAGCAGTGCATTACACGCGCAAGTTATAGTGAGTCCAACTAACTATAACGTGGAATTTCATTGGTTTTATGTCAGTAAAATTTCCAGCTAACTATAACTGGTGTCAAACCTATGGTTTTTTCAGTGAATTTCATAGGTTTTTCAAATGCTACTTCCTAACTATAACGGGTGTAAAACCTATGGTTTTTTCAGTGAATATATATATATATATATATATATATATATATATATTCACTGAAAAAACCATAGGTTTCACACCAGTTATAGTTAGCTGGAAATTTTACTGATATAAAACCATTGAAATTCCCACGTTATAGTTAGTCGGACTCACTATAACTTGCGCGTGCAATGCACTGCTGATGACATCACATATTACATCACTCATGACATGGTCAGTGACATCACTCATGACATCACTGATGACACCATCCAGTGAATATGTGTCTTTCTGAAAAATAAATATTAGTGAGTTATGTTTAAATATTTAAATACATATATTAGTGTTTCACTTTGTGTATAAGTGACTACATGTGTTGTTAAGTAGCTACATGCGTATGTATATGGGTTATTTGATATTTTTATTAGTATCAGTATGAGTGTCTATATGGTTTGGTGGGGGTATTACTTAGCACATAGATGCATGAGTGACTGACTCTTTGTTTGTATGTGTTTTGAAGACAGCATATGTACAGGACTGTATGGGTGGATGAGTGTCTATATGTGTTTGTTAGTGAGTGAATGACTGTCTCACTAGTGTCTTTATCAGTAACTACATATGTTTTAATCTAGTATATATGAATATTGATGTATATAAGTGAGTATATGTGAGAGTAAGAGATTGTAAGATTTCCTGTTTAAATAAGTATGTGTTTCTATAAGTGATTGTTTAAGAGAATAAATATGTGTAATTTTCAATAAAAGTAAGGTGGAAGTGTGTGTATAACTCTATATTCAAATAAATGGTTGTTCAATAGTTTATTTGCACGTGTGAATATGTGTGTGAGTAACTTTTGGATGAATGTCGGTGTGTAACAGGATGTATAGGTGTATCTCTTCATATGATGAGTGAGTATATGTATGAGTGACTATATAGAACTGTTGGTGAATGAGTGGATGTGTATATAGATAGTGGAAGTACAGAATTGCTTGTTGTAACTGATATAGGTATGTCCATTTTTTAAAAATTTCAGTTTCTATTTTTGAATATGTGTCTCAAGGGTTACTTTACACTGAGAGGAGGTCTGTGACTGTGTCACAAGGAGGGTGTCATCAGTGATGTCATGAGTGATGTCACTGACCATGTCATGAGTGATGTAATATGTGATGTCATCAGCAGTGCATTGCACGCGCAAGTTATAGTGAGTCCGACTAACTATAACGTGGGAATTTCAATGGTTTTATATCAGTAAAATTTCCAGCTAACTATAACTGGTGTGAAACCTATGGTTTTTTCAGTGAATTTAATAGGTTTTTTAAATGCTAATTCCTAACTATAACTGGTGTGAAACCTATGGTTTTTTCAGTGAATTTCAAAGGTTTTTTTAATGCTAATTCCTAACTATAAGTTTCACTTTATAAATAAGACTGTTAGCACTCTAGTTGTTCTTTTTAACACTCTGGTACATTTTCTCATTGGGCTACAGTTGGGCTACATCTAGTTGAATTTTGGGCTACATTTTCAATTTTTGATCTCTGGTGGCCATCTTTGGGCTACATTGGGCTACTTTGGGCTACATTTGGGCTACATTTTGGCTCTAACATATATTAAGCCCAATGTAGCACAATACATATTTTTCTAAAGTTAATGTTTTTTACAAACCACTTCAGAATAGAGCTACCTGTCCCTACAATTTTCCCAATTTTTTTTAAAAAAATTATTTGGGGGAGCGCTCCCGGAGCGCGCCCCGGGGAGCGCCCCGAAAAGCGTATTTTTACAAAGCGCCCCGGGGCGCGCTCCGGGGAGCGTCCCGTAAGCGCCAATATCGCAAACGAAAACATAATCGTGACGTATCGCGTAGCCGCGACCGCGTGATACGCACGGCGTAAGCGCACCCGGAAGTACTCGAGCGAATACGATCGCACAACGTAAACTTCCGACGCGCTTACGCTGCGCGACCCGGGGCGCGCCCCCGGGCGCGCCCCGGGCGCGTAGCGTAAGCGCGTCGGGTCATGTGAGCAGAAAATAACACTTTTCATTGGTTCATAACAGTTTTGGTTTCATAATGATGAAGCCCCTGGTCTTGTGACCTGAAAATAACACTTCTCATTGGTTCAGGACAGTTTTTTTTTCTAAATGATGAAAGACCCCACCTTTTTTCCTTATTCTGACTTTGTCCTTTGACTGAGGAAGACCTGTTTGTTGCTCTGTCTACTTTTTTGCTCTTTGAGTAATATTTTGTACTATAAAATGGCTTCATTAGTAGCATCAGCTGGTGCATCTGCCCCACCACCACCACCACAACCACCAAGAGGACCAGCTCCAAATTATGTTGGTGGTCAAGAACAGGAGGAGGAAGAGGAAGAGGAAGAGGAGGAGGGGAGAAGAAGATGGCTGCCTGAAGAAAACACACCTTATAAACCCAAACCACACTTCATTTGGGAGTTTTTTTCAATTCCAGAGGGGAAAAAAAAGGTGAATGCGCCCAAAGTCACTTGCCTCATCTGCAATGATGAACTTTCACGGGGCAACCCAAATAAGAAATATTCTTTTGGTAACTATACCATGATTCGGCACATGACAAGAAAGCATCCAAACAACTACTCTCGTGCAGAGTTCCGGGAACTGGCCAGTAACCTCCCCCATTCATCAAGGACCCCCTCCCAAAGAAACCAACCCACTTCCTCGCAACCAGAAACATCTGAGGTGATGCCTTGCATTCAGCCGAGGTTTGCTGATTTTAAAATTACTTGCAAAGCTTGTGGCAAACTTATCTCCTATGGGGAACAAAGTGTGAAACTCATCGTCCTTGCAGGTGATAATCACAAGTGCCCCAAAAAGAAGTAATTTTTTGGGTTTTTTGTTTTTTTGCTCCAGTTGAGCCAGTTTCAATTCCCTTTTTTTGTTTCTCCCCCAAAAAAATACAAAAAAATATATAAAACTGTTTTGAAAAGCCAAAAAAAGTACAAAAAGTTCAAAAAACACAAAAAAAATATAAAACAACAAAAAGAAGAAAAAAAAAAGTTCTTTTTAGAACTACCTCCAATTTCTAAATCAAAACTTCATTTTTTAAACACTCTGTCACCTTTTTTCATCATAGTGCGCTCCCAGGGCCGCTCCCCGGTGCGCGCACCGTGCGCTTCCCCCGCGCAAAACGAAAAAAAAAAAATATTTTAAATGCCCCGCGGGGCCCTTTTATAGCCCCCACATCAAACCTAGGGGGTCAAAGGGGTCTATCCCTGACGCCTTATGGTCAGTTCCCACTTTGTTTTAGCCACCTCTTATGTCTCGATTTTACCGAGACACAAGATGGCGACCGCTCTGGACTGTTTCGAATGTTTACAGACACCCGAGAGCCAATCAGCTTTCCATGCGCACCTCGCGTGGCGCGCCTGGAGCGCTCCCCGGTGCGCGCACCGGTGCGCTGCTATAGATATATATATTTTTTTGAACCTAAATTACTCAAAATCCACTGGAGCACATATCTTGAGACATAGCAAAGGCACATCGGGCTACCAGTCCCTACAATTTTGCCAAGTTTGGTGGAAATCCATTCAGCCGTTCGGGCTAAAAGTGAAATCGACCGCCCTATGGAAATTAACATGGGGAAAACGCGTTTTGGGACCCCCCTTTTATCTCGGCCCCCGCTTGACAAATCCCCCCCAAACTTTCAGGGAAGGACCGGAACGCCGCGAGGCCATTTTCAGGAAATTTTCAGGCAGATTCGTCAACCGGCGCAAAAGTTATTCCAAATAGAATTTTGAGATTTAACATTGAAAAAAATCCTAACTATAACTACCTACTGGCGACCGCCAGTAGGTAATATATATATATATATATATATATATATATATATATATATATATATATATATATATATATATATATATATATATATATATATATATTTTTTTTTTTTTTATTTTTTTTTTATTTTTTTTTATGAAACAGGACCTCACCGCCGCCGTTCCGTATTCTCGGGTGCCCTCTTCAAACGATGGTGAATCGTTCCGTATTTTCCTCACAAAGCAGTAAGAATTCCTTCGCTTCCCAAAGTAAGAGGCACACGCAGGGTGAAGATATAAAGCTAAAGATGCTTTATTAGGTGCTTTTGTTCCGTCTCCCCTCCTTCTCCACAGACGCGTTTCACCTCGCGGCTTTTTCAATGGCCTCTTAATTTGGGAAGCGAAGGAATTCTTACTGCTTTGTGAGGAAAAAAAAAAAAAAAAAAAAATATATATATATATATATATATATATATATATATATATATATATATATATATATATATTACCTACTGGCGATAGCCAGTAGGTATATATAGTTAGGACCTAGCTACCATAGGAAATCCGCAACATTCTATTGAGAATAACTTTGGCGCCGGTTGAGGAATTTGCGTGTAATTTTCCAAAATTTTGGCCAGCTCCGCTGCGCTCCTTCCCTGAAAGTTTCAGGGGGATTCGTGAAGTGGGGGCTGAGAAAAAAGGGGGTCCCAAAACGTGTTTTCCCCATGTTAATTTCCATGGGACAGTCTGACAAGTCTACAGCCCGAACCGCTGAAGGAATTACACCAAACTTGGCAAAATTGTAGGGACTGGTACACAGATGTGCCTTTGCTATGTTTGGTGAAAATTGCTCCAGTGGTTTTTATGAAAATTAATTCCAAAAACACATATATATCTGGGCGGAGCCTAACCACACATCTCATCGTGAGATCTGATTGGCTGTCAGCACTTCATCCAAGAAGTATTGGCAGCCATCTTGGGACCAATATACATGATAGCACCTCATTAGAAAGCATTGTAGTTAATAGAGGGTTTCAGGACTTTGGTTACATTATAAATCATTTGTTGATGGTACCATATTCATTTTAGGAATTGTGGTGTGTTCTAAGGTGATTTTACCATGTGAAAAAGCCTTCTGCTGGGATATCATGAATCATGTTTGAAAGAAAACTATTATCTCATGCTTTTCCCACAGTGGTTTGGAAGGGGATCTATAAGCTAAACTGAAAGCATATTTTCTGTAAATTCACATTATCTTTCTCAGTCATGTGAGAATGAAGTCTGACATTCTCAGTAAAACATGTACATCCAACAAGGACAGAGACTGTAAGTTGATTCCTTTGTGTTCTACTGCAGCCTCCTAGAGTGTTCTAAAGAACAACTAGAGCACTAACAGTCCTACTTATTACAAAGGTATGGCACACCTGAAGCCATCTTGATTGGAATAAAGTGGTAACTCTTAAAACATTTAATTTCAAAAGGAACAAAATGAGGGGGTATATCTTGCCATAGAAAGTATGATTAGTGCTGCAGCAAGAAAAATTAGGGCACATTTTGAGTGACTTCTCAAATCCTCTTCAATTTCATTAAAAAATTCTGACATGCAGTCTCCCAAGATGGCCACCAGAGACAAAAGAGCCCAAATGTAGCCCAAATATCACCCAGATGTAGCCCAAGTATAGCCCAATGACAGAATGTCCCAGAGTGTTCTAAAGAACAACTAGAGCGCTAACAGTCTTACTTATGACAAAAGTATGGCACACCAGAAGCCATCTTGATTGGAATGAAGTGATAAGTCTGAAAACATTTAATTTAAAAAGGAACAAAATGAGGGGGTTCATTTTGCCATAGAAAGTATGATTAGTGCTTCAAAAAGAAAAATTAGGGCACATTTTGAGTGACTTCTCAAATCCTCTTCTATTTCATTAAAAAAATTCTGACATGCAGACTGAAACATGCACTTTGAATACCAGCAGCAGACATCCCTGGTGAGCAATAGCTTCACTACAGTGATCTAATGAGCAACTAGAGTGCTAACATTCAGAATGTATGGCAAATGTGTGACACATCTGAATGCCTTCTTGATGGAACCAAAGTAAACAAGCATTGAAAATGCAATAGATCTCGCCCTCGTTTAAGTTAAAGCCATTCTGTTTGTAATGAGGTGGCTTTTTAGCTTTGCTTTTATTAGTGTTTTTTAAACTTTCATGTAAATAACATGCATATGTATGCATATATGTATATGTATGCATGCATTTATATTTGTATTTATAAGGATATGCAGATTATATATGTTTATATATGTATGTATATATATATTCACAGAAAAAACCATAGGTTATAGTGGATATATAGTTAGGAATTTGCATTTACAAAACCTTGAAAATTCAATGAAAAAACCATAGGTTATAGGCCATATATAGTTAGGAATTAGCATTTACAAAACCTTATTTTACTCGCATAAAACCATTGAAATTCCATATATAGTTAGCTAACTATAAGCGCTAACTATATATCGCGCACCCGCAATCCACTGCTGATGATGTCACATATTACATCATTCATGACATGGTCAGTGACATCACTGATGACATCACTGATGACATCTCAAATGACATCACTGATGACATCACTGATCACAACATCCAGTGATTGTATGTGTCTGTAAAGTTTAAATATGTTTCACATATTGAAGAATGAGTGGATGTATAAGTGTCTGGATGAAGAATTTAGTAGGTGCATGACTGACTGTATGAGTGAGTGATTAAATGTGTCTCACTGAGTACATGGGTTAGTGACTAAACTGTCTTAATTCGTGCATCAGTATGTTTGTTGTTGTGTAAGCTGCTGCATGTGTTGATCAGTAGCTATAAGAGTAGCCATATGGGTTATTGATTGGTTGCCCAAATATTTGAATGGGAGGCTGAGTGTGTGTGTGGGTGGCTGGGAGGTGCGTGACTCTGTGCATAGATGTGTAAGCAGTTGATTCACTAGGAGTATGAGTTCAAGAGTGCATGTGGAAACAGCTATATGGGCGGTTGACTGTGCATGGGTGTGTTGGTGAGTGAATGGATTTCTCATTGCTACATGTGCAAGTAAGTACGTATGTAAAACACAATACATGTGAGAGTTGAGATATATAAATAACTGAACATAAGAGCCAGTGAATGTGTGACTGGCTGTATCGATCACTGTGAGCTTGTATCAGGGATTATATAAGAGAGTAAATATGTGTTATTATATGTTTGAATAAGTAAGATGTGTATAACTGTATAGTTGAGGAAATGGAGGTGTGATTGATTCTTTGCATGACTGACTAGGTGTGTGAGTAAGTCCATGGATGAGTGACAGTCTGTGAGTGTCTGTTTATACTGAGTGTATGTAAGATTATATTAGAGTCTGAAGAGGTTCATTGTATTATCACATGAGTGATGTGATCAGTGATGACAAATGAGATGTCATCAGTGATGTCATTTGAGTTGTCATCAGTGATGTCATCAGTGATGTCATTTGAGATGTCATCATTGATATCATTTGAGTTGTCATCAGTGATGTCATTTGAGATGTCATCAGTGATGTCATCAGTGATGTCACTGACCATGTCATGAATGATGTAATATGTGACATCATCAGCAGTGGATTGCGGGTGCGCGATATATAGTTAGCGCTTATAGTTAGCTAACTATATATGGAATTTCAATGGTTTTATGCGAGTAAAATAAGGTTTTGTAAATGCTAATTCCTAACTATATATGGCCTATAACCTATGGTTTTTTCATTGAATTTTCAAGGTTTTGTAAATGCAAATTCCTAACTATATATCCACTATAACCTATGGTTTTTTCTGTGAATTTCATTGGTTTTTTAATAGCAAATATGAAAAGCTTTAAAATGTCAAGTACGTGATAGATAAAAACATTTTCGTATTTATGCACGCTGATGTGCTTTGAACGCTGCCCCCCCCCCCCTCCCCTCTTTTGCCTTAGTAGTACTCTCTCTTTGCAGATACAGAAGGGTAGTTAACGCAGGCCTTTACCCCCGTTGTAATCCGTCGTACCTCCTTGTCTCTCCATTTGATTGATTGTTGTCCAAGCATTTACTGTTTTAGAATTGGTTCTCTTTGGATCATTCTCTATTTACAAACAAGCACAAAGTCGCAATACTCTGTTTAGTCTTTGCAGATAGTGAAAAATCGTGTAAAAAAATAAAAGTAATCGAGCAAAATCAGTAGGCCACTAATTGGATCTCTTTTTGACCTCGCTAAAATAGAAATATTAGGAACAACCCTTCTTGAGAAATACGAAAATAGTGAGATGAACTGAGCTCCACACCATGAGGGCTGCAAGACAGCTCAGCTCCATCACCCATCCCGCACAAAATAATGACAAACCCTATGCAAATATTAAAAATATAGACAACACACCAGCAAAGAAATAGGGTAAAACATTTTATTAAAAAACTATTTACATAACGTTGGTTTATAAGATGATGTCAGTAGTGGACCGATGTGTGAATAGATCGAAAACAGCACAAGGCTCCAAGATCCGGATAGCAAGCTCCTGGATGTTGGGTGCCATAGTTTAGAGTTCTGAATTTCAGCCTTTTTCAATGCCTGTGCTTTGTTGAATCAAAATGGCGGCTTGACACAAAGCTGACTCAAGCGTTGTTACTGATGCTATGCAGACCAAAACTGGTTTTCAGTTTGTACATTTTTCTAGATTTTTCAATCCAAGTTTGGTTGACTTTGTAGAACGATGGCTTCAGATTTTCAACATACGGTGTGGTGGCGCTGACTGGGAGGGGGCGCTTCGCTCCTGCCCCCTCCCCAAGTAAGATTTTCATACGTGAAAGTACGTTAATGGTTTTGGTCCCTGAGATGCTTCGATGTCACTACCATTCTCAAATAGCATAAGTTCTGGATGTTGGGTGCCATAGTTAAGAGTTCTGAGCAGCGCTTGTAACACTGTCTGAAGCTTATTTCCACCTACTGCAGCTTCACTATTCTCAAAGTAAGTGAGTGTCGTTTGTGGACCTGACTGCATTAGAAAACAATATGATATGTTACCTTCCTAAACAGCTTGACGGAGGCCCCTGAGGGGCGCTGTGATGGCCATGGACTCGGAGAAGACGCTTGGCTCCGACACCCTCCCCAAGTCTTATAGCACTGGTGTAGCCTGAGATCGCCCCCGACATAGGCGGCCGGCTCCCGGGGTCCGGCGGTACTTTTTGCCTTTTGATGACTCTTCAATTCTGGACCTTGTCCCACAATCCGTTTGACCTGAAGACAAGCTGTAGTGAGGCGCCCCTTTATCGTTTTAGTTGCCATTCCGCCCGCTTTTGCTACACTGTGCCTCTTCCGCCATTCAGCTGTTTTCCGCCCGCTCTTGCGACTACAGCGTCTCGCTCACCATGTAGTTGAGATGCGCCCGCTCTTGCGGTGCAGCGATAGGCGGCTGCCACAGGACTCTCAAAATGGCGGCCGGCTCTTCGGTTTTGGGCCTGGTCCACTAAAATGGCCCTGGGACACCTTGGAACTCGGACGCTTGTCTGCTAGGGCTTGGATCCCATTCTCGAAAAGCGTCCCCTCAGCCGTGAAGATTCTACAAAAGTCTTGGGGGCCTCCGACTCCCGCAGGCTTCTGGTGGGGAGCGGCTGCCATGATTGCTCGTGGAATGGCCACGACGGAGCTACGAGATGGTAGTGGTCTCATGCTGACGCCAGCTTTAGTCTGAAACATCCAGAAACACTGTAGACTACCAATTCGATCAGTTCCGGTAGCGCCCCAACATGACCCGGAAGAGAAGAACTTGCCCTCCCCTCTTTGACTGATGGTTCTTGTTGCCTGTCCCCTCTGTTGTCATTTAACAGAACTTTTTGGACTGCTGAAAGGGGTTGTGTTCTGAACGCTGGTTGGTGGAGACATTTAGACTATATTCTTGACCTACGTTGTCGCGTAATGCGTTTTATGACACGCCGCGTTAGCGCACCCGGAAGTGATCCGAGGCGCGGCGCGCAGCGCGTAACGTAAGCATAACAGGTCATGTGACTTGTTAATAAAACTTTTCATTGGTTCATTTTACTTTTGTTAATTTAATGATGAAAAGCTTGGTCATATGACCTAAAAATTACGCTTTTTATTATTTTCGAACAATATTTTTTTTTCAAACATATGTTATAATATTCCAGGCTAATGTACTTTCCCGGAAAATTTACAACTGTCTTGCAAGTAAAATATATTCCTTTTTCGAGAAAAAGGGCGTTTCTTCCTTCCATGACGGAGCCGTTGAGTAAAAGAGATTCGGCCTGCTGTCTTAGTCGCCGATACGCCTGATTATCAGATTCTTATCGACCACTTTATGTTGCAGACATGAAAAACACAACTGCCCTTGACCATTTATCTTTACTGCGTTCCTACATATTATACCTTTTATCCGTCATGTAATTGGACTGCTTTATTTCACTTGCCTTTTACTGATTCGAAAACAGTCACTAAAAGTAAAAACTTTACAAATGAAAATACTACTACCGTGTTTTGTTTTAAAAACCTTTATTGTGAAAATGTCAGTATACAAATACGGGCCTATAACCACGTGGGCCGGCCACGGAGCAAACTCAAATCGTATATGATGAGGAGACATTTACACTGTAGAAGAACGTAACGAGCGGGCCATTAGGTGACAAGAACAAAGGTGTCTAACAGTTGCGGTATCGGTGGACGTACATTTTGTAATTAAAATACGACAGGGCCACTTACAATAACATTTTCTAGATATACATTTGCGGGCAAAGAGTTACGAGTCCCATTTATACCGGCGCCATTTTGGGCGAGGCCGGGCAGGTCCAAGATATAGTCAAAATGTCTCCACCAACCATCGGCCAGACCAGAACCCCTTTCGGCCCTTTATGTTACAAGATGATGTCTTCCATTCAGAAAATATTGGTGGCAGCATTTTGAAAGGAAACAGAAACAGCCGTTCTCCTAGTGAGTTTCACATTGTTACATTTAGGAAGAATGTTGAAGAGTAGTATGTGGAAAATCTGAAGCCATTTTTCTACAAACTCTCAATCAGACTTGGATGGAAAAAAAAACCTGAAGAATGTACAAACTGAAAACCAATTTTTGTCTGTATAGCACCAACAGTAACGCTTGAGTCAGCTTTGTGTCAAGCCGCCATTTTCATTCAATCAATAGCGTCCCCCTGCACACATTCAGGGACCTGGTCGTGTCTTCAGATGAAACGCATTGTAGGAAAAGAAGCAGAAAGGAAAAGGAAAAAAGTTCCGCCGGACCTAGTGAAGCTGCAGCAGGTGCAAATAAGCTTCAGACAGTCTTACAAGCACTGCTCAGAACTCTCAACTGAGGCACTCAACATCCAGGACTTGCCATTCGGATCTTGGCGCCTTGTATTTTTGTTTTGTTTTTGATGGAGGGGAAAGAACAAAAAACAGACATTGAAAAAGGCTGAACAGTGCAGGGCGCCTTGTGCTGGTTCCGACCTATTCACACATCGGTCCGCTACTGACATCACCTCATAAACCAACGGGGCACCCCACGCCGACTTTCGGCGCAGCATTGTAGGATGGCCACACCAGTGCGGCAATTTGCTGGACACCACCTCGGTGCCATCCAGATCTCGGCGCGTTCATTCATTCAATAGCGTCCCCCTGCACACATTCAGGGACCTGGTCGTGTCTTCAGAAGAAACGCATTGTAGGAAAAGAAGCAGAAAGGAAAAGGCAACAAGTTCCGCCGGACCTAGTGAAGCTGCAGCAGGTGCAAATAAGCTTCAGACAGTTCTACAAGCACTGCTCAGAAATCTCAACTGAGGCACTCAACATCCAGGACTTGCCATTCGGATCTTGGCGCCTTGTGCTGGTTCCGACCTATTCACACATCAGTCCACTACTGACATCACCTCATAAGCCAACGGGGCACCCCACGCCGACTTCCGGCGCAGCATTGTAGGATGGCCACACCAGTGCAGCCACTTGCTGGACACCACCTCGGTGCCATCCGGATCTCAGCGCGTTCGAGTCACTGTGCCGGAAGAGTGACCGGAACTCAGCTGAACACGCCGTCTTTCGGCGCAGCATTGTAGGATGGCCACACCAGTACGGCAATTTGCTGGACACCACCTCGGCGCCATCCGGATCTCGGCGCGTTCGAGTCACTGTACCGCAACAGTGACCACAATTCAGCTGGACACGCCGTCTTTCGGCGCAGCATTGTAGGATGGCCACACCAGTGCGGCAATTTGCTGGACACCACCTCGGTGCCATCCGGATCTCGGCGCGTTGTGCTGCCTTCGGCCTATTCGCACATCGGTCCGCTACTGACGCCGCCTCACGTGCCAACGGATTTTCTACGCTTTTTGTAGCCCTATGTCGCATAACAGGTCATGTGACTTGTTTATAAAACTTTTCATTGGTTCATTTTACTTTTGGTTTCCTAAAGATGGAAGGCTTGGTCATATGACCTAAAAATAACACTTTTCATTGGTTTAGAACATTTTTTTTTCCCAAACGATGAAAGCCCCACCTTGTTTCTGGATCATTCAGACTGAAGCTGGCGTCAGCATGAGAGCACCACCATCTCGTGGCTCCGTCGTGGTCATTCCGCGAGCAATCATGGCAGCCGCTCCCCACCGAAAGCCTGCGGGAGTCGGGGGCCCCCAAGACTTTTATACAATCTTCACGGCTGAGGGGACGCTTTTCGAGAATGGAGCCCAAGCCCTAGCAGGCAAGCGTCCGACTTCCAAGGTGTCCCAGGGCCATTTCAGTGGACCAGGCCCAAAACCGAAGAGCCGTCCGCCATTTTAAGAGTCATGTGGCAGCCGCCTATCGCTGCACTGCAAGAGTGGGAGCAACTCAACAACATGGTGAGCGAGACGCTGTAGTCGCAAGAGCGGGCGGTAAACAGCTGAATGGCCGCCACCTGGGGAGGCCCGTTCACGCCGCCTCCCCCCCCCCCCCGGGCCGCCGCACGCCAATTTTCGGAGCAGCATTGTAGGATACCAAAACCAGTGCGGCAGTTTACTGGACATCACCTGGGTGCCTGTCGTACATGTTGTGTCAGCCATGTGACACTGGACACAGACCGCTACTGACGAGGCCTCCCCCCGCACCACCCGGGACGCCCCACGCTGTTTTTCTGTGCTGCATTGTAGGATCCCTAAACCAGTGCGGCACCCAGGCGACATCACCTGGGTGCCGTCCAGAACTCTGCACGTTGTGCTGCCTTGGGACTATTCGCACAACAGACCGCTACTGACGAGGCCTCCCCCCGCCCCACCCGGGACGCCCCACGCCAATTTTCGGAGCAGCATTGTAGGATCCCTAAACCAGTGCGGCACCCAGGCGACATCACCTGGGTGCCGTCCAGAACTCTGCACGTTGTGCTGCCTTGGGACTATTCGCACAAAAGACAGCTTCTAACCATTGTTGCTTTTTGTGTTAATAAATGTTTAAATGTTTTTAGTTTTTGTTCTGTTCATTATCGTTAAAAGTTAATAAAGTTTTATAACCTTACTTTGTTGGAGTGTTATCTATTTTTTGAAAAACGGGTGAATGGGGCCTTGAATCGGGTTATTGTCATGTGTGGGCTTTGGAAGTGTGCTGCTGCAGGATCGGACATTTCAAACTCAAATGCACGTTCTTTTTCTTACCTTTCCGAAGCATGGAGCGCAATAGCAGGCAGAGAAAGGGTGATGCACGTGTTGAACACTACCTGACCTGGCAAGTTGCTGGCAGTGCCCCCCCGCCCGCTCCTGAAAGAGGGCACACACACACCGCCGCCCCGAGTACTTCACAAATCTTTAAAAGACCATGCGCTTGTTCATGAGGCTTAAATGGTTTATCACCTCTTCTAGAACCCCTACATCGACCCTCTGACGTTTCATGGAAAAATTACCATGTAACACAATACCAAGCCCTATCAGCTGAAACCCCCAAGGAATCGTGGGGCATATTATCAAGGGGGTTTATCTCCGCTTTTTTGGCTTTAAAAACCATGAAAGCGGAGATAAAATTATTTCCCTATTATCAAGCTGTCGCTAACACCAGTTAGTGACACCTAAAAGGAGATAGCGACCATCTTGGGCCCGGCTTTGCATGTCAGTGATACTTATCACTAATGACATGCAAAGTGGCGTGCCAAGATGTTAGCGACTGGAAACAGTCCCTAACATCGCTACCTTCTATTACCAACTTTTGGAGATATTCGCGCTAAGCGCGAATATCTCCAAAATCTAACACCTGCCCTGAGCAGTTCTTAGCCATGTTATCCAATGGGAGGTGGATAACATGGCTAAGAGCATTAGGTCGATAATACATGAATATCGCTGACTTTTCTGCGATAATAGCAAGGTTTATCTGCGATAAAAATCGCCGATCTGCGGCGATAATTTTTGTCTCTAAACAAGTTATAGACAAAAATTATCGCTAGTTGTTAGTAATATGCCCCCGGGTTTTTGCTTGCAGAAATCGGGAGGCGGGAGACTAGCACTGAAATCAGTACTCACACGCCTGAATCAGGAGAATTGGCATGTCTGAATTCTCTACAGCTGGGGCCATAAACTACATCCGCAGGGGTAGGTGATAGCCTGGGACCAGCCTGGCATCTAAAATGGCTGCCGTGCACGACAAAATTGTGGCATTCGAAAAAAGGCAAGATGGCGCAGCCGCTGGAAGAGATATATCAACATATATCAGCCTCCTCAGCCACCCTCAGGAAACATAGGGGATTAGGATATGTCTCCCGCACCCCCTTATACCTAGTACTTTAATTAACGAAGCACAAAATGGCGAATTCCCGTTTCGCTACCAGTTTGCGGCCCAGTTCGCGGCCCGTGAAGCGCTTCTACCGTGAAAAATCATTTTTTTTTTATTTTCCCCACGGGACCCTTTAATAACCCCAACAACATTCCTAGGGGGTCAAGAGGGGGATACCTTGCCCCCTTTCATTAAATTCCCCCTTAGTTTTTCACCTTTTCTTCTCTCTCGATCCTACCGAGAGACAAGATGGCGGCCGCTCCGGACTGTCACGCAGCAAAAAAAAAAAAAAAAGCTCACGCACAGCCGCTGGAAGAGATGTATCAACATATATCAGCCTCCTCACCCACCCTCAGGAAACATAGGGGATTAGGATACGTCTCCCGTACCCACTTATAACTAGTAATTTAATTTACGAAGCACAAAATGGCGAATTCCCGTTTCGCTACCAGTTCGCGGCCGCGCTTCTACCGTGAAAAATCATTTTTTTTTTATTTTCCCCACGGGACCCTTTAATAACCCCAACAACATTCCTAGGAGGTCAAGAGGGGGATACCTTGCCCCCTTTCATTAAATTCCCCCTTCGTTTTCCACCTCTTCTTCTCTCTCGATCCTACCGAGAGACAAGATGGCGTCCGCTCCGGACTGTTTAGAATGTTGACAGACACCGGAGAGCCAATCAGCTTTCTGCGCGCAAAGTTCCGATAAGCGAAAAGTAAGCGGACCGGATCGCTGCCCAGAGCGCTGTTACAGATATATATCTTGGTTTGAACGTTAATTTCTCAAAAACTACTGGAGCACATATATTGAGACCTAGCAAAGGCACATCGGGCTAACAGTCCCTACAATTTTGCCAAGTTTCGTGCAAATCCATTCAGCCGTTCGAGCTAAAAGTGAGTCCAACCGCCCTATGGAAAACTCAATGCAAAAAACGCGTTTTGGGACCCCCCTTTTTTCTCAGCCCCCCCTTGACGAAACCCCACCAAATTTTCAGGGGCTGCTCAGAAACAAAATGTGCCATTTTCCTGAAAATTTCAGCCGATTCCATCCACAAACGCCAAAGTTATTAGACATAGAATTTTCAAAAGTCCCATAGGGAAAAAATTCTAACTATATATACCTACTGGCGAACGCCAGTAGGTAATATACACATACATATATATAAATGCATATGCATATATATGCATATATATATGTGTATATGTGTGCGTGTAGAGAGAGGTAGAGAGGTAGAGGTAGAGAGGTAGAGACTAGTAGAGAGAGAAGTAGAGAGAGGTAGAGAGGTAGAGAGTAGAAAGTGAGTAATAGAGAGTTGAGAGCGAGTAGTAGAGAGTAGTAGAGAGCAGTAGAGAGAGTAGCAGAGAGTAGTAGAGAGTAGTAGAGTGAGTAGTAGAGAGTAGTAGAGAGTGAGTAGCATAGAGTGAGTAGTAGAGAGTGAGTATAGAGTAAGTAGTAGAGTGAGTAGTAGAGAGCAGTAGAGAGTGAGTAGTAGAGAGTAGCAAAGAGTGAGCAGTAGAGAGTAGTAGAGAGTGAGTAGTAGAGAGTGAATAGTAGAGAGTAGTAGAGAGTGAGTAGCAGAGAGAGAGAATAGTAGAGAGTAGTAGAGAGTGAGTAGTAGAGAGTAGTAGAGAGAGAGTAGTAGAGAGTGAGTAGTACAGAGTCGTAGAGAGTGAGTAGTAGAGTGAGTAGTAGAGAGTGAGTAGTAGAGAGTAGTAGAGAGAGAGTAGTAGAGAGTGAGTAGTAGAGAGTGAGAAGTAGAGAGTGAGTAGTAGAGAGTAGTAGAGAGTGAGTAGTAAAGAGTGAGTAGTAGAGAGAGAGTAGTAGAGAGTGAGTAGTAGAGAGTAGAGAGTAGTAGAGAATGAGTAGTAGAGAGTAGTAGATAGTGAGTAGTAGGGAGTGAGTAGTAGAGAGAGAGTAGTAGAGAGTAGTAGAGTAGTAGAGAATGAGTAGTAGAGAGTGAGTATTAGAGAGTAGTGGAGTAGTAGAGAGTAAGTGGTAGAGAGTAGTGGAGAATATTCCAAAGTTTGGCACAGCACCACTTGCACAATAAGTCCAATCAAATCATATCACTTAGAGTCCTTATTGAAGCGCTGAATCTTGGTGTATATTCAAATGCTTTTATTTTCCTTAAGTTTATGTACGAAAGCCAGCCGACGAGTTTCGTTCTGTACAACAGAACTTCTTCAGGGCGTTCTTATTTCCTTCAAGTTATGTTGGTATCCTGTTGTCATATAACTAGATATTTCTTCCAAATGTTAGACGAGACGTAAGTACATTCTTATTCAAAGTGACTAGGTATCAATTTTACCCACACAATTCGGGCAACTTGAGTAATTTATAGCATCCTCAAAGTCAGTCTTTCAAAAATTCCAAAGTATAGGACATGATAATCCAAATCCAAATGTTTCTCAAGAAAAGTCATTTTCAATCGTTCGGAATATCGGCGTTTGGGCAGATATGACCCAGGGACCCCCAGTATGCAAGGGGAATTAGTCCCCCCTCTGCAAACGCGCCAGTGGCCTGCGTTGCAGCGAGGTGTAAAAAAGGGGAAAACCTCATTACACCTCTGTGCAATGCAGCCCCCTGGCGCATACTGGAGGTTCCAGGTGGGCTAGTTGGCCCCCAGGGACCCCTAGTATGCAAGGGGAATTAGTTCCCCCTCTTCAAACATGCACGGGGGCTGCGTTGCAGAGAGGTGTAAAAGAGGGTGTAGCCTCATTACACCTCTCTGCAATGGAGCCCCCTGGCGCATACTGGAGGCTCCTGGTGGGCTAGTTGGCCCCCAGGGACCCCCAGTATGCAAGGGGAATTAGTTCCCCCTCTGCCTGTTGACAAATCTCTTCGAAATTCTCAAAGCTTGTGGCCTGCTCCGGTCAGCTCCTATCCTGAAAGTTTCGGGGTGATTTGCCAAGCAGGGGCCGAGAAAAAAGGGGGCCCAAAACGTGTTTTCTCCATGTTATTTTCCATAGGAAACTTTAGACACGGCTACAGCCCGAACTGCGGAACAGAATTACACCAAATTTGGCAAAATGGTAGCCTTTGTTTTAGAAAGAACTTATTTTGTTAAATGGTGTAAATCTATTCAGTAATTCCTGAGAAATAAAAAAAATTAGGTCAAAAAATGAATTTCCAATAGGAAACTTTAGACACGGCTACAGCTCGAACTGCTGAACGGAATTACAAAAAATTTGGCAAAATGGTAGCCCTTGTTTTAGAAAGAACTTTTTTTGTTAAATGGTGTAAATCTGTTCCGTAGTTCCTGAGAAATAAAAAAAATTAGGTCAAAAAATGAATTTCCCATAGGAAACTTTAGACACGCCTACAGCTCGAACTGCTGAACGGAATTACAAAAAATTGGGAAAAAAGGTAGTGCTTGGTTCAGAAAGCGCCCTTTTTTTTAAAATGGTGTAAATCCGTTCAGTATTTGCTGAGAAAATAAAAAAATAAAAGTTTCGATATATAGAGGCAAGGAGGATCCGAGGACCCTCCCGACCACAAGCTTTATTCTAATTGGCTGTCAACACTCCAAATCGGAAGTGTTGGCAGCCATCTTGCAACTCAGTATAACAGAGTCACAAGAAAACAGAAAACAAACACGAAAAACCCGAAAAGGATGCAGGGTAGAAACACCCTGACCCCCTAGGCCTGCTAAGGGGGTCCCACAAGTACACCCACGGCCAAAAAAGCATTTTATTTTTATTTTGGTGAAATTCGCGCTGGGTCCGTAAATCCTGCTGAATTTTTTTTTATATGAAGCGCGGGCACCCGCGCTTCATTTGATTGATGATCCCGGTGGGCCAGGTCCCCGGGAGCATTTGAGACCACATCCTCATCTCTCTTGGCAGAAGGCTCTCTCTCTGAGCAAACTCTTGACAGCCCTTGCTCTTTGAGAGGTCATAAAGTGCCTGGCAGATTCTTTCAGAGTCAGTGTGCTAAAGCAAAGCCCTTAAACCAACACCCCTGACAGTGCAGGCAGGAGGCGGACCACCTCTTAAGACTGGCGTTGTCTAATGCCAGCTAAAGTACTTGTACGTCAAATACACACCGATAAAATAACTGGTTTAGATATCCCCTGATCAAAGCCACAGGACAATCACTGCTGCGATCTGCACTCAATCCCCGAACAGTCTGGTGAATATTATAGCGCTGCGGATACAGAGAGTGCTAAAATCAGCTGGAACCTTTAAGCAATCTGGTGCTAGCTAGCAACAAATAGGATACAGGTTTGATGAAGGGGCTTTCTGTCAGAAATCTCAATTCTCATAGACTACGCGTATTGGATACACAGCTTTCAACCCAGAAACACTTAACTGCTTCCAAACATGCCCGCCGGAGCTCCTCCAAGAGCAGCAGCACTTGCAGGATGGTCGCGGGTCCACTGTGGTACACCGTGATGCTCGAAGCTCCGCTTGCTGTGCTGCATGAGTCACATCTCCTGTCCTCCTGTCCTGAGGAACAAGGAGCAGGGCACCTGTGGGAGCGCGAGAGGAGGCGGCAGTGCTTCAGTCAGAATGTAGAAGTGTAGGGGCTCACTACACACTTAAAGCCCGTCGTAGTGGGCTCTACGGGCAAGTAAAGGCCGCTTCAGCTTTAAAACCCATCGCCTTTGCATTGGGACTTTAAGGCTGAAGTAGGACATTAATGACCGGTAGAGCCCGCTATGGCGGACTCTAAGGCTATAGAATACCCGTTGGCTCATGAGAAGTGCTGGTACTCTCCCATTAAATGTATTCCAGCAAGTTCAAAAAGTGCAGGTACTCAGTTCCGACCGGGCAGTACCTGCCCATTTAAAGCACTAGAAGAGGCCTCTGCACCTACCACCCGGTGATCTCTGCTAACTGCATACGTTTGAGACGATTGCCTGACAGTGACAGCTACAGCTTTCTCAGCGTTTCTCTCAGAGGCCGAAACTTGTTTTAACGTGCTAAATAAAAGTACTAGCTGACCACAATATTTCTGCGGACACACGTCATTCTGCCGACGTATAACATGGAAGCCGAACTCCAATCTAAAATTCAGACCTTTCCCTCCCCACCCCCAGGCAGTCTTCACACATGCTGACCAGTATAAATTTAAAATGAGAACGCATTACACGGCTAGCACAAAGCATCCGCCTCCGCAGTGACAAGAGGGAAATATATGAGCCCCAGACCCCCTTAAAGAGCGCCATCCGGCCAGAGTAACATGGGCCCAGGAGGAGCTGTGATTAAACGCGGCCTGCCCCTGCACTGTGCGCTTCTGCAATGAGGGGCTCTTGCTCATTAGGGGTATTGTCCATGGACATATGCCTCGCTTCTGCCTCGGCAGATGGGCCGGCGCCATCAAGGAGTATCCAAGCAGAAGCAGCTGGCAAGGCCGTGAGGGGGTCCGACCCGCAAAGATGGCATCAGCCTCAGCCCACCTATGTGCAAGGGACAACTCAGAGCAGCCACTCTTGGGTCAGGGGCGTAATACCTAGCACCTTCAGCCCCCCATCTTCAACATACAGATCTGTGCAGCTTGGGTAACAGCACTGCATGTCTTCTGAAGAACATCACATCCTATTTCATTTTTTGGGGAACAAAAAGGGCCACAGGAGATGGAAGGGACAAATTGTTTTGTTTAATGACTTTTACATAGTGCTAAAATGAAGGCAATTGTTACTTTATTGGAACAGGAAAAATACCCCAAATAATTAATAGTGCATGACTAGACAGTATCTATAAAGTTGAGGGTTAGAAAGACTATGTCCACTGCAGGAAATTCCATTCATGCACCCTGGTAGAAATTTCAGATGATTGGTTACCAATGGTTTCTACACTATTCCAGTTCTTGGCCTATGGGATTTTGGATTTCACTGGAGGAATTTTCTGTTGACTCCAGTTCCAACTGCATCATGAGAGTGGTCATTAGTGTTTAACGGTGTGTATTAGTTTCAGCTGGTATGTTTATTTAGCCACTATAATATCCCTTGTTTTTCCACTGGACTTCCAGAAAGCAGTGCCATAAAGCCATTTTCCAAAGTTGAAACTAAAAGAAACCATTTGCAGATGTTCAACTTGAATTTCTACTAAGTTCCACAATCTAAAAGGGCGAGTGCTGTAGGATGAATGGGTTTCTCTGGTCTCAACGGCTACTTTGGCAGGCTTGGAAAGGGTTCTTAATACTAGAAGCGTATACTGCCATGCCATGAGTGATGTAATATGTGACGTCATCAGGAGTGCATTGCGGGGTCGCGAGTTATCGTTAGCTGAACTAACTATAACGGGGGAATTTCTCTGGTTTTGTACAAGTGATGAAATCTCCAACTAACTATAACTTTCCCTAAAACCTATGTTTTTTTCAGTGAATATACATATATGTATATATATATATATATATATTTCTTTTTTGTAATTTCTTTTTTATTTCTGTTAGAAATCGACAGTTGAACAGGCATTGTACCTAGTCCAGCAGTTTACGCTGATAGATGACATCTTCCAAACAACAAACACTACCAGGCTACTTCATAGCTATGTCCCAAGAGGACCTAGCTCAGTTGTGTCTGCACTCAGTGGTTGGTGGTCTTGCTACTTCCTGCAAATTCTTGTGTTGTCTGTGCATCTTGTACCATGATTTCATTTATCATTCCCTCCTACTCCCATATCTCTAAATCGTCTTCCAATCTTCCATCTCACCTCACTCATTTCATGTGTTGAGTGTCAACCGCGGCCCATTCTAGGAAATCCCCCTTGCAACTCAGCATCAGAGGGGCCTGGAGCGACCTCCAGTGAGTTGCAATCCTCCTTTTAGCCAGGACCATTCCTCACACCACCATACGTTTCCTCATTTTTTTTCCATTCTTTAGGTATGTTTAATAAGCATAGCTTTGCCAACCTAACAAGTGGCAATGCAGTAATCCATGACATATCCTCAGGGATGGAACCCGAAAGGCCCCACAGCAGGCCAAGACCTTGTCATGTGTAGAAAGTCAGCTGCGTACAGCCAACATCTGCCAAAGGACACTGGCGTTAAGAGACCTATTTACATTAGTCTACAGGGTGTGAGATAGGTCTTATGCAAATAGTTAAAATGACTAAACTTAAACCTGGCTTTGGGAGATCTAGTTTTCACCAATGTGCAGTCTTTTTGCCTTTCTCATCCTGTCAGTGCATCTGATCATACATCTGCCCACCACTTGTCTTTCATTCTGGCCATTGCACACCCCCCATCCCACAGTCCTCTAACAGTGCCTTATGCAGGAGCATGCCTGGCCTCCTAGATCCCACCAAATCCATGAATTCGCACACCACATTATACTCCGGGGGTTTGACTGGGAACATTGTCTACACCTGGCTTACTACTTCAGCTAACCTTGCGTAGTGTAGAAAATGACCTGTTCCTACTCCAAACTGTTCTCGTGATTCATTGAATGGTATAAATCAATTGTTACAATATAGATTGTTCCTACTATTATGCAACCTCCCTACCGCCATTGAGCAAAGGACATTTCGTCCCTCAGACATGTGAAGGGCCGCAGCTGCCATAGCTGTAGATTTTCCAGAAAGGGCACCTTAGGCAGGTTTCTATGCCAAATGTCCATCATGTGTCTAATAGGATACAGAAGGTCTTTCAGAACTCCCCTCGCTATGAAAAAGAGGTCCTGTATGGTGTATCATCAATGTGTTTCCACAAATAAAAATAGTTTTAAGTTGGGATCTTTGACGAACCAACCTATTGGGTGCTGGAGCTGTGTTGTGTCATAGATAGAAGTAGGTCCAGGAGACCCAGCCCTCCCTCTGCCAGGGGGAGCTTCAGGGTATACAGCTTTACCTGGCTTCTCTTTCCCACCCACACCAGAAGGTTGAGAAGTTGGTCAAATTGTTGAGATTTCTGCATTGGAATCGGGCACATAACCTTCTGCAGTACATACAGACACCTAGGGCGTATCCCTTTTCCGGTATTGCTAAACAACTCATCAATAACAGCAGTAGTCAGCAAATTTATGGAGTTCAATAGCATCCTAACTCTTATCTCATAGCGAGCTGCATTGTGTGCATTATCCAAATCCCAAGGTACCTGAAAATGTCCCATTTCATACCCACTTCCCTTATTGCAGTCATCTCTTCACCTGCCCGCTGCCCCAGGGGGAATATATGGCTCTTTGTCTTATTATATATATAGCCCAGATATCTCTGCAAACTCACCCACCTCTCTCTGGAATATGAGTATCGCCTCAGCCAGTTCATTCAGCTACAGCACTTCAATGCCCCAGGGCCTCAGTCCTTCATGCAGCTGGCATGCAAGCGGTTCTGCCACCATGCCAAAAAGCATTGGGGAATGTGGGCACCCCTGCATGATTCCCCTGCCGAGAGACCACAGCTCTGAGACCACGGTTCCCGTGCACACCCTGGCCACCAGATTGGTGTATTGCAGTTGAACCAAACTGATAAAATGTTGTCCGAACCCCATTTCTCTCAGGACTGCCAAGATATAGTGCCACCCTACTGTATCAAACGCGCAATCCAAGTCAAGCAGAGGAGCTGCAGCTCAGGTCGGGGAATCTGCCATGGCATGCCGCACATGGTTGAGCCGCCATATGTTATACATTGTGCTTCTGCCAAGAATAAAACCTGTTTGGTTGGGGTGGATCAGTGAGCCGGCCACTGCAAGCAGCCAGTTTGACAAGACTTTACAGATCAATTTTACATCTTTGTTAAGGATTGACAGAAGCCTATAAGAGGCCAAATAAGTCCGGTCATGCCCATACTTTGGAATCAGCACCATCACTGCTTCTTGCATACTAGGTGGTAATAAGTACTTCTCTCCTGCCTCCGCAAAGATCTCCCTCAGGTGTACCAGGAGCTGAGGTGCCAGCAACTGGTAGACCTCGACCGGAAGGCTATCCACTTCCGCAGCAGGTACTCCAGTGCCTCATGCTATTCTGCCATTTCAAAAGGCTTGTCCAGCTGCCTCCACTGATCGGGTGTCAGTCAATGGGGCACTGTCTCTACCAAGTACCCGTCCCTCAGCTCCATTTCCGGACCCTGACCTTCCCGCAAAACTGGATGATAATTATTGTGTACAGGCCTCATTACTTTGGGCCTGGTCAAGTAAGTAAGTTGGTGTGGCCTCGGGCCTCGGGCCGGCATGGCCGCTTGGAGCTGAAGCTCTGTGTCGACCCTGCTTTCCAGGCTACAGAGGTGATCTTTCCAGCCCTCCACTCCAGAACAGAGGGTGGGTTCCAGCGCCGGAATATAGTTGGAGGCCCGTGAGCATAGCATCGCTGCCCTAACTTGTGTAGCTGGTCCGGAATTTGAGTGTTTTCGGTTCCAAGCACCGGCAAACAAAATGGCACCTAGCCTGAGCTGACCTGTTTTGGATTGCCTGGTCCCGGCGCTGCACCATAGATGGTTCAGAAAAGGGGGTGGTGATGAACAGAGTGTCTGAATTAAGCAGACCACTCTTACCCAGTCCAAAGATCAGGGCTTGATCCATCACCGTTATTTATCTCACTGCACCATCCCAGCTCAGAACCTGGCTATATGCAAATCAGTCTGTCCCTGGCCCAGTGCATCATGGGAACAGGGCAGACTAAACTACCAAGCCAATTCTTCAACAGAAAGGAGACAAGCTACCGGGGACCGGTTTCTGGCATTTCAGCCATCTTCGGACCGGCTTGCTTGAATCCTGATGGTGCAGTGAGAAAGGGACTCATGTCTGAGTATACCCTGCCACACCTATAGTGGCCAAAAACGATTCAGAAAAGGGGGTGGTGATGAACAGAGTGTCTGAATTAAGCAGACCACTCTTACCCAGTCCAAAGATCAGGGCTTGATCCATCACTGTTACTACTGGGAACAGGGCAGACTAAACTACCAAGCCAATTCTTCACCAGAAAGGAGACAAGCTACCGGGGACCGGTTTCTGGCATTTCAGCCGTCTTCGGGCCGAAGACGGCTGTAATGCCGGAAACCGGTCCCCGGAAGCTTGTCTCCTTTCCGGTGAAGAATAGGCTTGGAAGTTTGGTCTGCCCTGTTCCCATGATGCACTGGGCCAGGGACAGACTAATTTGCATATAGCCAGGTTCTGAGCTGGGATGGTGCAGTGAGCTAAAAAACGGTGTTGGATCTAGCCCTGATCTCTTGACTGGGTGAGAGTATTCTGCTTAATTCAGAAACTCTGTCCATCACCACCCCTTGTTGTTAAATATTTTGTCCACCATAAGCGTGGAAGGGTATACTCAGATGTGAGTCCCTTGCTCATTGCACCATCAGGATTCAAGCAAGCCGGGCCGAAGACGGCTGTAATGCCAGAAACCGGTCCCCGGAAGCTTGTCTCCTTTCCGGTGAAGAATTGGCTTGGTAGTTTGGTCTGCCCTGTTCCCATGATGCACTGGGCCAGGGACAGACTAATTTGCATATAGCCAGGTTCTGAGCTGGGATGGTGCAGTGAGCTAAAAAACGGTGTTGGATCTAGCCCTGATCTCTTGACTGGCTGAGAGTATTCTGCTTAATTCAGAAACTCTGTCCATCGCCACCCCTTGTTGTTAAATATTTTGTCCACCATAAGCGTGGAAGGGTATACTCAGATGTGAGTCCCTTGCTCGTTGCACCATCATGATTCAAGCAAGCCGGGCCGAAGACGGCTGTAATGCCAGAAACCGGACCCCGGAAGCTTGTCTCCTTTCCGGTGAAGAATTGGCTTGGTAGTTTGGTCTGCCCTGTTCCCATGATGCACTGGGCCAGGGACAGACTAATTTGCATATAGCCAGGTTCTGAGCTGGGATGGTGCAGTGAGCTAAAAAACGGTGTTGGATCTAGCCCTGATCTCTTGACTGGGTGAGAGTATTTTGCTTAATTCAGAAACTCTGTCCATCACCACCCCTTGTTGTTAAATATTTTGTCCACCGTAAGCGTGGAAGGGTATACTCAGATGTGAGTCCCTTGCTCATTGCACCATCAGGATTCAAGCAAGCCGGGCCGAAGACGGCTGTAATGCCAGAAACCGGTCCCCGGAAGCTTGTCTCCTTTCCGGTGAAGAATTGGCTTGGTAGTTTGGTCTGCCCTGTTCCCATCATGCACTGGGCCAGGGACAGACTAATTTGCATATAGCCAGGTTCTGAGCTGGGATGGTGCAGTGAGCTAAAAAACGGTGTTGGATCTAGCCCTGATCTCTTGACTGGGTGAGAGTATTCTGCTTAATTCAGAAACTCTGTCCATCACCACCCCTTGTTGTTAAATATTTTGTCCACCATAAGCGTGGAAAGGTATACTCAGATGTGAGTCCCTTGCTCATTGCACCATCAGGATTCAAGCAAGCCGGGCCGAAGACGGCTGTAATGCCAGAAACCGGTCCCCGGAAGCTTGTCTCCTTTCCGGTGAAGAATTGGCTTGGTAGTTTGGTCTGCCCTGTTCCCATGATGCACTGGGCCAGGGACAGACTAATTTGCATATGGCCAGGTTCTGAGCTGGGATGGTGCAGTGAGCTAAAAAACGGTGTTGGATCTAGCCCTGATCTCTTGACTGGGTGAGAGTATTCTGCTTAATTCAGAAACTCTGTCCATCACCACTCCTTGTTGTTAAATATTTTGTCCACCATAAGCGTGGAAGGGTATACTCAGATGTGAGTCCCTTGCTCATTGCACCATCAGGATTCAAGCAAGCCGGGCCGAAGACGGCTGTAATGCCAGAAACCGGTCCTCGGAAGCTTGTCTCCTTTCCGGTGAAGAATTGGCTTGGTAGTTTGGTCTGCCCTGTTCCCATGATGCACTGGGCCAGGGACAGACTAATTTGCATATAGCCAGGTTCTGAGCTGGGATGGTGCAGTGAGCTAAAAAACGGTGTTGGATCTAGCCCTGATCTCTTGACTGGGTGAGAGTATTCTGCTTAATTCAGAAACTCTGTCCATCACCACCCCTTGTTGTTAAATATTTTGTCCACCATAAGCGTGGAAGGGTATACTCAGATGTGAGTTCCTTGCTCATTGCACCATCAGGATTCAAGCAAGCCGGGCCGAAGACGGCTGTAATGCCAGAAACCGGTCCCCGGAAGCTTGTCTCCTTTCCGGTGAAGAATTGGCTTGGTAGTTTGGTCTGCCCTGTTCCCATGATGCACTGGGCCAGGGACAGACTAATTTGCATATAGCCAGGTTCTGAGCTGGGATGGTGCAGTGAGCTAAAAACGGTGCTGGATCTAGCCCTGATCTCTTGACTGGGTGAGAGTATTCTGCTTAATTCAGAAACTCTGTCCATCACCACCCCTTGTTGTTAAATATTTTGTCCACCATAAGCGTGGAAGGGTATACCCAGATGTGAGTCCCTTGCTCATTGCACCATCAGGATTCAAGCAAGCCGGGCCGAAGACGGCTGTAATGCCAGAAACCGGTCCCCGGAAGCTTGTCTCCTTTCCGGTGAAGAATTGGCTTGGTAGTTTGGTCTGCCCTGTTCCCATGATGCACTGGGCCAGGGACAGACTAATTTGCATATAGCCAGGTTCTGAGCTGGGATGGTGCAGTGAGCTAAAAAACGGTGTTGGATCTAGCCCTGATCTCTTGACTGGGTGAGAGTATTCTGTTAATTCAGAAACTCTGTCCATCACCACCCCTTGTTGTTAAATAAGCGCCATAGATGGGACCTCTTATAGCCATCTAGCAAGTACTGCGCTTCCAAATCTGTAGACTGCGCCAAAGCTTGTGGTCTTGGGTGGCGGTTTTCCCCGCGGCATGATTGTGGAGACAGACGGAGCGACTGAATGTGGTCAGTCATGCTGATGCCTGCTGTTCCTGGTCTCGCCTTTGTGCCCAGTCATCCAGCAACGGGACCGGTATTTCGTTTGCAGTAGACACCAGGGCACTGCGTCATTAGACCAGTGCTGAGCTCTGCTGTGCTTTGAGAGGTGGGGTGGAGCTGACTGGCAGGAGCCCTACATCAGCTGTTGATGCGCTGCCGGCGGTGTCCCCCAAGAACCACAGTGGACTCTTCTGAGGCGTTGATTGGGGATTGAAACGGCAGCCACATACGATCCCTTTGTGATCTTTGGGGACCTTCTGGCACCAAATCTGGTTCCCAATAAGTGCTCGACAGTCTACTCGATAGTCTGAACTCCTTGAGTCTGACCCTGAAATGGCACTTGCTTAGGTACTTTCACTGTTGTCAGGAGCCTTGATTACAGGTGCTGTACACATGGCCTGCTTGATAGTATCAAAGGCTTTCTGGCAAGCCTCTGTCCAGGTCTCCTTTCTAGACTACTTCTTTGATGTCAGCTCCTTTAAGGGGGCACCAACAGTGCCATACCCCTTAGCTAAATTCCTATAGTATCATGTGAGAACCTTCACCTCAGTCTGTGTTTTACGGGGTTGTCAGGCCAAGATAGTCTCCATCTTGGCCTGGGGGTCCCAGATACACCATGGAACCCTGCCCTACCTAGCACCTAGTGGTCTTGATTGTCAGGACCACCTGCTGTAGGGCTGAAGCACCTCCTGCTGGTGATTAGGTGTTCCTCCCAGATGGAGATGAAGACAGCTATGTCATCCAGGTAGATGGCACAGAATGCCTCCTTCCCAGCTAGGACCCTTTTATCCAACCCCTGAAAGGTGGCAAGGGCATTCTTTAAACTAAAGGGCATCACCCTAAATTGGGAGTGGCCCTCGGGGGTCGAGAGTGGGGACTTCTCTTTTGCCCACTTAGTCAAAGCAATATGCCATTACCCAGATGTGAGATAAAAGGTACTCAGAAATTTGGCAGCACCCAACCTATCTATGAGCTCATCAGCTAAGGGGATGAGATGGGCGTCAGTCTTCAAGACGGAATTGCGCCCACTGTAGCCCTCACAGAACCTGTTTTCTAGAGTGGTAACTGGTGGGACAGCCTCGGGTGCCAGCACCACAGGGATTGACCAGCGACTTTTGGAGGGTTCAATCACACATAACACCAGCATCTTGGTAACCTCCTCCTTGATACTCACCCTCACCTTGTCTGACAGCCTGCAAACTTTATTTTTAACAGGCACACTGTCTCAAGTGTTGATGTCATGGATGCACAAAGGTGTGCGCTCAGTGTAAGGTGGAACAGAGAGGAATCCTGCCCCAGCAACCAGAGAAAGCCACTCTGCTGTTCTGGGGTCGGACAAGGGTAAAGGTTGACACCTTTCACTGACCCATCATGCTCTGGAGCAGAAAGGAGGTCAGGGAGAGGCCTTCTCTCGTCCCTTCATCTGTCACCAGGAGCATTCTGACCTCGGACATCTCAAAGTTTAGTTTGAGGTGGTTCACTTGGATCACCTTATGGGGTTCCTCAGGGTCTTCAGTACCAACAGGTAGGTTGACTCTCCCTTCCGCTCCTTCACCTAACTGGTCCTGTACAGTGATATTGGAGATATCCGGGCTGCATGGGCTCCATAACACACACCTTCTGGCCAGGTTAAAACTCAACCAGAGTGGCCTTCTATGGTATCAAAGTTTCATAACTTATTGACTAGCATCAGGATTGTTTTTTGCCTTCATCCAGAAGCAATGCATTTGGTGCGGAGGGCCAGCATGTAGCTGACCACATCCTGTAGGTTTTCCTGAGAGCTTACTCTCACCCCTCTCCAACAAGGCTCAGAGGTAAAAATCCCTATCAGGGTCTTGGTCACTGGTTTGCCATGCCAGAGTGGTCCAACAAGACCAGGATGTACCTGTTAAGGTCATCTTGGGGTTCAAAGGGAGTGCTAACGACAGGCAATAGGTGCAGGAGAGCCATGAGCTTTTTCCTTGATTTCCCACTGGCCTGGCAGATGGAACAGTATGTAAAGAATTCATCTAATGTTGTCTTCTTTCGAGGCCACTAGAAGTGGGCAACAAGCCTGATAAAGATGTTGCCTTGCCTCAGATGTCCTGCCAGGGGGATAAGGGGCACCAACCCCAGTAGGAAGGTCCTGTAACGTTGGGAGCCACCAGCAGACTGGCTACCCCAAGTCCAGGAATCCTAGGCATGCTATATAGGAGGTCATTCTCCCAATAGATGAGGTGATCTCCAGAGATATACCCTGCCATTAGGACCTTAACTTGCCACCTCTATCCCTGTAGAGTGGAGCTCTCCTTTTGCGGCTTGCAAAATTCTTCCCTGGTGGGCAAATCCTCAACTTGTCATCCAGCAAGTTCAGGTAGGTCACCTAGGGCACAGTGGTTGGCTCAGGAGCATCCTCCTTAGATATTGCGTCTAGGTCTGGGTGGCGTTCCTTCTTTTATGGAACTCCACACCAAGACCAAAAACCTCTGCCGCACTACGCTGAGTTCCACAAGCGGCAGAATCCATTAGGTTGCGCAATTCGTGGTGATTTTCCCGGGTTTTTGTTCCACACTGGAAAATCAATGAGAAACGGCATCATGCGCAGCGTAATAGGGCATTGCTTCTTTCTGCCACTTGAGTACATGTGCTACTCGAGTGACAGCTTCCTCAATGTGAACGGATGGTTTCTCAACGCAAACAGTCACGACCATCCACAACCGCCCGGATTGAGAAATCTCGCTGGGAAGTACTCTAGTTTGGGATTTTCCTTGCTCGCCAAGGTAACGTTAGCGAGCGAGGAACAAACTACGCTCCACAAGTTTTGCAGAACTACAGGGGCTCCACGGGGTGCAGAAAACTTTGCAAACTCTATGAATGGAACAGAATTCACTGCCCAGGCCTGGTCACGTCAACCTGGACCACTTGACCTTCAGGGGCTGGGTTCCTGTACCTGGGCCATTGTTCCAGGCTCTAGGCGCCGGTGTGGTGTATTTCCTATAGGACAACTGTGTTATCTTCCTTATTTTAGGCTAATTGCATGCACATGTTACAAAAAAACACACCTGCTTTGTGCTACACATTTATTTTTCAAATCGGCTGCACATGTTTTGTTATTTAGTGCTTCTGCTGGGATTCAGAAGAAACATTTCATGCACGGTCTAAAACCATGTGCTCTTTTTTTTCTGTGGTCGGACACTAACATCTAGACATAATAAAAAAAATCCAGCTGCTGTTTTATCATATAAACTGGACTTGTTGTTTTGAAAACAGAGAGGACAAATTCTTGCAGATCGAGGGTACCGAGAGAGCTCTGCTGCCTGAGATGTAGAACAACTAAATATGTATGCAAGGTATGAGGTTCCCCACTAATCACAGAGATCTATAATACAACACCTCGTTTCTATAGTGGGTGTAGGCTTAGGCAGACCTGTCTTTCACTATGGCAGGGCTTTTCATTGTGTACAGTTTGTTGATTAAGATAAACAAATTTTTGACCTGCATATGTCTTTTAATTGCAGCACAGTTATTACAAAATAGAGCAAAATAGTTTCAATTAATATTGTAAGCTTTTTTCATGTTTCTTTTCTGTTTATTGTGTATATGTATGAGTGAGAGAGTGAAAGGTGATGGCCTGCTACAATGATCCCTGAGAGCGTCTAGAGGGTTGTGTTCTAGGGTGCCAATTTACTTGTTTCTCTGGAAAGGTTAGGAGAGTAAGTAAGGCACTATGGGCTAGTCAGGATTTGGACCCATAGGTATTGATGTTGTATGGTGACTCAGTTCCTACATACTGATGTTCTGTGGTCTCAGGTATCGTTCTGTTTCTCAGTAGTATCTCTGAAACACCGGACAGCCATGGACCTTGTGCTCATACAGACCCATTCAGGCAATCCCAACATCACCACATGTGACCAGAGCTCTAACTTCTTCCAGATAGTATGCTCCAGGTTGTCCCCTGACAGACAATCAACAGATATGGCAGGGCTCACAGCTACATTTAGAAAACGTGAGACCCCCCCTCCACTCAAAGGGAACCAGAGTCACTGGTGAATGACTCTCATGGTTGCCTGCGACTATGACTTAGTGTAATGTGTTAGGGAGGACCTGTTCTGAGAACACCAGTCACACCTTCCAGGAGTCATGCTGTCTCCTGTGTCCTTCAGAGCCTCAACCTGTTGCCCATTGATGGTGATCCTCTGGCTATTCTTAGAACTATTTGCAGGCATATGGGCTTTTGGAATCATCTCTTTATCTCTAGAGACACTGGGGTAACCTCTGTCTGCTTATATGAAACAACAAGAGAGAAAGGGTTTTGTTAGGACCACTCTTTTACCCCTTCCAACTAAATGTATTGCAATCAACATAAGAGTGTCAAAAATTAAACAACAGAGGATGAAACACAAAACCAGTTTGTAGAAAACAGCAGGTCTGGGAGCACACCGCTGACCTATCAAGCAAGGGTCGCCCCTGGCATTCTGGGTAATGCAGTCTCTGGTAGTTTGCCTCGTAGTAGTGTTATCGAGTGTTCCGCCAAGGTTGGCGCAAATGTGCTGATCTCTAGACACCGGTGTTTCAGGTTCATTGTGAGCGGTACCAGACCTGAGATGATTTCGGCAACCTATCCAGCAAACCCCTAAAAGTAGTCTGTAATCTCTACTGACGAAGGTTAATGAACCTGAAACACCGGTGTCTAGAGATCAGCACATTTGCGCCAACCTTGGCGGAACACTCGATAACACTACTACGAGGCAAACTACCAGAGACTGCATTACCCAGAATGCCAGGGGCGACCCTTGCTTGATAGGTCAGCGGTGTGCTCCCAGACCTGCTGTTTTCTTCAAATGGACTCCTGTGAGTCATGGAGCTGACGAGCTCGTGGATGATGCCCTGCGCGCCAGTGAGCGGTACCAGACCTGAGATGATTTCGGCAACCTATCCAGCAAACCCCTAAAACTAGTCTGTAATCTCTACTGACGAAGGTTAATGAACCTGAAACACCGGTGTCTAGAGATCAGCACATTTGCGCCAACCTTGGCGGAACACTAGATAACACTACTACGAGGCAAACTACCAGAGACTGCATTACCCAGAATGCCAGGGGCGACCCTTGCTTGATAGGTCAGCGGTGTGCTCCCAGACCTGCTGTTTTCTTCAAATGGACTCCTGCGAGTCATGGAGCTGACGAGCTCGTGGATGATGCCCTGCGCGCCAGTGAGCGGTACCAGACCTGAGATGATTTCGGCAACCTATCCAGCAAACCCCTAAAACTAGTCTGTAATCTCTACTGACGAAGGTTAATGAACCTGAAACACCGGTGTCTAGAGATCAGCACATTTGCGCCAACCTTGGCGGAACACTCGATAACACTACTACGAGGCAAACTACCAGAGACTGCATTACCCAGAATGCCAGGGGCGACCCTTGCTTGATAGGTCAGCGGTGTGCTCCCAGACCTGCTGTTTTCTTCAAATGGACTCCTGTGAGTCATGGAGCTGACGAGCTCGTGGATGATGCCCTGCGCGCCAGTGAGCGGTACCAGACCTGAGATGATTTCGGCAACCTATCCAGCAAACCCCTAAAACTAGTCTGTAATCTCTACTGACGAAGGTTAATGAACCTGAAACACCGGTGTCTAGAGATCAGCACATTTGCGCCAACCTTGGCGGAACACTCGATAACACTACTACGAGGCAAACTACCAGAGACTGCATTACCCAGAATGCCAGGGGCGACCCTTGCTTGATAGGTCAGCGGTGTGCTCCCAGACCTGCTGTTTTCTTCAAATGGACTCCTGTGAGTCATGGAGCTGACGAGCTCGTGGATGATGCCCTGCGCGCCAGTGAGCGGTACCAGACCTGAGATGATTTCGGCAACCTATCCAGCAAACCCCTAAAACTAGTCTGTAATCTCTACTGACGAAGGTTAATGAACCTGAAACACCGGTGTCTAGAGATCAGCACATTTGCGCCAACCTTGGCGGAACACTCGATAACACTACTACGAGGCAAACTACCAGAGACTGCATTACCCAGAATGCCAGGGGCGACCCTTGCTTGATAGGTCAGCGGTGTGCTCCCAGACCTGCTGTTTTCTTCAAATGGACTCCTGTGAGTCATGGAGCTGACGAGCTCGTGGATGATGCCCTGCGCGCCAGTGAGCGGTACCAGACCTGAGATGATTTCGGCAACCTATCCAGCAAACCCCTAAAACTAGTCTGTAATCTCTACTGACGAAGGTTAATGAACCTGAAACACCGGTGTCTAGAGATCAGCACATTTGCGCCAACCTTGGCGGAACACTCGATAACACTACTACGAGGCAAACTACCAGAGACTGCATTACCCAGAATGCCAGGGGCGACCCTTGCTTGATAGGTCAGCGGTGTGCTCCCAGACCTGCTGTTTTCTTCAAATGGACTCCTGTGAGTCATGGAGCTGACGAGCTCGTGGATGATGCCCTGCGCGCCAGTGAGCGGTACCAGACCTGAGATGATTTCGGCAACCTATCCAGCAAACCCCTAAAACTAGTCTGTAATCTCTACTGACGAAGGTTAATGAACCTGAAACACCGGTGTCTAGAGATCAGCACATTTGCGCCAACCTTGGCGGAACACTCGATAACACTACTACGAGGCAAACTACCAGAGACTGCATTACCCAGAATGCCAGGGGCGACCCTTGCTTGATAGGTCAGCGGTGTGCTCCCAGACCTGCTGTTTTCTTCAAATGGACTCCTGCGAGTCATGGAGCTGACGAGCTCGTGGATGATGCCCTGCGCGCCAGTGAGCGGTACCAGACCTGAGATGATTTCGGCAACCTATCCAGCAAACCCCTAAAACTAGTCTGTAATCTCTACTGACGAAGGTTAATGAACCTGAAACACCGGTGTCTAGAGATCAGCACATTTGCGCCAGCCTTGGCGGAACATTCGATAACACTACTACGAGGCAAACTACCAGAGACTGCATTACCCAGAATGCCAGGGGCGACCCTTGCTTGATAGGTCAGCGGTGTGCTCCCAGACCTGCTGTTTTCTTCAAATGGACTCCTGTGAGTCATGGAGCTGACGAGCTCGTGGATGATGCCCTGCGCGCCAGTGAGCGGTACCAGACCTGAGATGATTTCGGCAACCTATCCAGCAAACCCCTAAAACTAGTCTGTAATCTCTACTGACGAAGGTTAATGAACCTGAAACACCGGTGTCTAGAGATCAGCACATTTGCGCCAACCTTGGCGGAACACTCGATAACACTACTACGAGGCAAACTACCAGAGACTGCATTACCCAGAATGCCAGGGGCGACCCTTGCTTGATAGGTCAGCGGTGTGCTCCCAGACCTGCTGTTTTCTTCAAATGGACTCCTGTGAGTCATGGAGCTGACGAGCTCGTGGATGATGCCCTGCGCGCCAGTGAGCGGTACCAGACCTGAGATGATTTCGGCAACCTATCCAGCAAACCCCTAAAACTAGTCTGTAATCTCTACTGACGAAGGTTAATGAACCTGAAACACCGGTGTCTAGAGATCAGCACATTTGCGCCAACCTTGGCGGAACACTCGATAACACTACTACGAGGCAAACTACCAGAGACTGCATTACCCAGAATGCCAGGGGCGACCCTTGCTTGATAGGTCAGCGGTGTGCTCCCAGACCTGCTGTTTTCTTCAAATGGACTCCTGTGAGTCATGGAGCTGACGAGCTCGTGGATGATGCCCTGCGCGCCAGTGAGCGGTACCAGACCTGAGATGATTTCGGCAACCTATCCAGCAAACCCCTAAAACTAGTCTGTAATCTCTACTGACGAAGGTTAATGAACCTGAAACACCGGTGTCTAGAGATCAGCACATTTGCGCCAACCTTGGCGGAACACTCGATAACACTACTACGAGGCAAACTACCAGAGACTGCATTACCCAGAATGCCAGGGGCGACCCTTGCTTGATAGGTCAGCGGTGTGCTCCCAGACCTGCTGTTTTCTTCAAATGGACTCCTGTGAGTCATGGAGCTGACGAGCTCGTGGATGATGCCCTGCGCGCCAGTGAGCGGTACCAGACCTGAGATGATTTCGGCAACCTATCCAGCAAACCCCTAAAACTAGTCTGTAATCTCTACTGACGAAGGTTAATGAACCTGAAACACCGGTGTCTAGAGATCAGCACATTTGCGCCAACCTTGGCGGAACACTCGATAACACTACTACGAGGCAAACTACCAGAGACTGCATTACCCAGAATGCCAGGGGCGACCCTTGCTTGATAGGTCAGCGGTGTGCTCCCAGACCTGCTGTTTTCTTCAAATGGACTCCTGTGAGTCATGGAGCTGACGAGCTCGTGGATGATGCCCTGCGCGCCAGTGAGCGGTACCAGACCTGAGATGATTTCGGCAACCTATCCAGCAAACCCCTAAAACTAGTCTGTAATCTCTACTGACGAAGGTTAATGAACCTGAAACACCGGTGTCTAGAGATCAGCACATTTGCGCCAACCTTGGCGGAACACTCGATAACACTACTACGAGGCAAACTACCAGAGACTGCATTACCCAGAATGCCAGGGGCGACCCTTGCTTGATAGGTCAGCGGTGTGCTCCCAGACCTGCTGTTTTCTTCAAATGGACTCCTGTGAGTCATGGAGCTGACGAGCTCGTGGATGATGCCCTGCGCGCCAGTGAGCGGTACCAGACCTGAGATGATTTCGGCAACCTATCCAGCAAACCCCTAAAACTAGTCTGTAATCTCTACTGACGAAGGTTAATGAACCTGAAACACCGGTGTCTAGAGATCAGCACATTTGCGCCAACCTTGGCGGAACATTCGATAACACTACTACGAGGCAAACTACCAGAGACTGCATTACCCAGAATGCCAGGGGCGACCCTTGCTTGATAGGTCAGCGGTGTGCTCCCAGACCTGCTGTTTTCTTCAAATGGACTCCTGTGAGTCATGGAGCTGACGAGCTCGTGGATGATGCCCTGCGCGCCAGTGAGCGGTACCAGACCTGAGATGATTTCGGCAACCTATCCAGCAAACCCCTAAAACTAGTCTGTAATCTCTACTGACGAAGGTTAATGAACCTGAAACACCGGTGTCTAGAGATCAGCACATTTGCGCCAACCTTGGCGGAACACTCGATAACACTACTACGAGGCAAACTACCAGAGACTGCATTACCCAGAATGCCAGGGGCGACCCTTGCTTGATAGGTCAGCGGTGTGCTCCCAGACCTGCTGTTTTCTTCAAATGGACTCCTGTGAGTCATGGAGCTGACGAGCTCGTGGATGATGCCCTGCGCGCCAGTGAGCGGTACCAGACCTGAGATGATTTCGGCAACCTATCCAGCAAACCCCTAAAACTAGTCTGTAATCTCTACTGACGAAGGTTAATGAACCTGAAACACCGGTGTCTAGAGATCAGCACATTTGCGCCAACCTTGGCGGAACACTCGATAACACTACTACGAGGCAAACTACCAGAGACTGCATTACCCAGAATGCCAGGGGCGACCCTTGCTTGATAGGTCAGCGGTGTGCTCCCAGACCTGCTGTTTTCTTCAAATGGACTCCTGTGAGTCATGGAGCTGACGAGCTCGTGGATGATGCCCTGCGCGCCAGTGAGCGGTACCAGACCTGAGATGATTTCGGCAACCTATCCAGCAAACCCCTAAAACTAGTCTGTAATCTCTACTGACGAAGGTTAATGAACCTGAAACACCGGTGTCTAGAGATCAGCACATTTGCGCCAACCTTGGCGGAACACTCGATAACACTACTACGAGGCAAACTACCAGAGACTGCATTACCCAGAATGCCAGGGGCGACCCTTGCTTGATAGGTCAGCGGTGTGCTCCCAGACCTGCTGTTTTCTTCAAATGGACTCCTGTGAGTCATGGAGCTGACGAGCTCGTGGATGATGCCCTGCGCGCCAGTGAGCGGTACCAGACCTGAGATGATTTCGGCAACCTATCCAGCAAACCCCTAAAACTAGTCTGTAATCTCTACTGACGAAGGTTAATGAACCTGAAACACCGGTGTCTAGAGATCAGCACATTTGCGCCAACCTTGGCGGAACACTCGATAACACTACTACGAGGCAAACTACCAGAGACTGCATTACCCAGAATGCCAGGGGCGACCCTTGCTTGATAGGTCAGCGGTGTGCTCCCAGACCTGCTGTTTTCTTCAAATGGACTCCTGTGAGTCATGGAGCTGACGAGCTCGTGGATGATGCCCTGCGCGCCAGTGAGCGGTACCAGACCTGAGATGATTTCGGCAACCTATCCAGCAAACCCCTAAAACTAGTCTGTAATCTCTACTGATGAAGGTTAATGAACCTGAAACACCGGTGTCTAGAGATCAGCACATTTGCGCCAACCTTGGCGGAACACTCGATAACACTACTACGAGGCAAACTACCAGAGACTGCATTACCCAGAATGCCAGGGGCGACCCTTGCTTGATAGGTCAGCGGTGTGCTCCCAGACCTGCTGTTTTCTTCAAATGGACTCCTGTGAGTCATGGAGCTGACGAGCTCGTGGATGATGCCCTGCGCGCCAGTGAGCGGTACCAGACCTGAGATGATTTCGGCAACCTATCCAGCAAACCCCTAAAACTAGTCTGTAATCTCTACTGACGAAGGTCAGCGGTGTGCGAGCCGCGCCCTCTCGGCACATCCGCGTTTTTCTCACAAAACAAACCCGCGCCCACATTGCCGCTAGGTTGTTGCGGGCGGCGGTTGTGGTCCAAGCAGGTTCACAGGCGGGGAGTCGCATCGAAGCTAGTAGGTGCACGTTTCTTGATTTAATTACCGCCAGCAGTTTTGTAACTGAATTCACACGCTAACGGAGGACTTCTAACATAATAATCGTACTGTGTTATGCTAATAGATGGACCGAGCGTGAAGGTTTCCCCCCACCGCCAGCCCATGATGTCCCACAACGGACTTTTTAATGTGAGTTTACCCTCTATGACACGACATTCTACTTGTGTGTGCCCCATTCAAAGGCCGTTTTTGTATTTTTAATAATTCCAACCTCGGGTTGGCCCTTCAATTTGACGAGCACTTCTACAAATTAAATATCTACCCTTTAAACACGCAGACAAAATATGTTTTGCGTGTTATCTGATTTAGGCATCATAGACAATGTGCATTTGTCTGAGAACTCATATACTGAGACAGCCTTCCCCTGGGCTTTGCACCCTGCATCTTCAAGAGTATAATTCTTTGGAGTAACAACTCTGACTTATAATATAGGTGCATGTTTGCTGAGATAAAATTAATTTTGACAAATTATAGAACAGTCACATTTAAAACAGATTTGTTTGTTCTTCTTATTTTTCAGACTTTTTGTCTCCCTTCATGAGGCGAGACTTTTAGGAGATTCATCCATTATAGGAAGTCTACACTAATCAGGTTGTATTAGTTTCCAAAGGAATTTTTCTTCTCTACACCTTAGGCATGGACACCTTAGTGAGTGCCCACCAAGGAGTATGAATGAGTGTTTTGGTCCTGACGAATGCTGAGCCGACTCTGGGCTCCTTAGCAGAAACATGTTGACCATCTTTGTTTTCTTGTCACTTCAGTGAGGACTTATTGGTTCAAACTAACTCAACCAATCACCAGTCCATTGTTTTTCACTGTTTTTACTAGAGTTCGAGCTACCTTCTCAATAAAATTATTATTTGATGAGTAGCCCGTACTCTTTTTAAGGCACTTCCCTATCACCTTTTCCGTTCTTTTTCAATCCTTGTGGACCCAATGAAGACAACTGGCTACCGACCTTTACAGTTGGTGCCTGAGGGTCCTTTTTCTACACTGAGCACGTGCACCCTATTTCTTTACTATATCTCAGTACCCTTAGACGGTGGTAATTCCTATTCTGTCTATTGACACAAACTGGTTTTGTGTTTCATCCTCTGTTGTTTAATTTTTGACACTCTTATGTTGATTGCAATAACCTCTGTCTGCTTCAGAAAGCTAACTGGGACCACCTGCTCCCCAAATGCCACATTTGCTAACCCAGGTGTCTGCCCACCGGTGGGGGGTTGTGCCCTCAGAGACAATTGGTGTCTCCCTTGGAGTGACCATATTCGTAACACTCAGTATATTGGGGGGCAAACCTCCCTGCCTGCTTATCAAAGAATTCCTTCTTTTATGGCTCAGATTGGGACAGGTTTCACCTGCTTCCTTGGAGGTCTTTGAGACCTCCTTACGTTAATATTTTCTCCACCCTCTTTCTTCTGGTGGGACCTCTGCCCACCCTTAGACGAGTCCCCTCCAGATGCCTTTTCAGACACTCTGGTGCTGACTCAGGTCAACTCCCTCAGCTTCCTCAGCAAGCTTCCTGGGGTCAGCTTGCTGTCCATTAGATGCTGGCACAGCTCTATAAAACAAATATTGAGCATGTTCTCCCTGGTTTGGGAGCTTGCGGCTGTCCCTGATGCTCTGGCGGTACTTCTCAGAGTCCAGTCCAAATTTGTCTAGCAGGATAGCCTTCATGGGGTGTACCTGGTTTGGGGTCAGAAGGTTGTTCCACCACACTGGAGGCATATTATTCCACAGACCACTCCCTTACCCCAGTGCTCCTCTGGAATTTTATGTACTTGCTAAGGTTGTCTCATAAGCTGAAAAACATTTATCAATGTTATCTCGCACAACATAATTGGGTGCCAGGTCTGTGGGCATGCAGACCATCTCCTTCAGACACTTAGGTTATGCTGCTATGAATGTGGCTTCCAGCTACTTAGGGCTCCTTTGATGGACTATTTTCTTTCCCTCTGCCTCCATCCTGAGTTTGGCCATCCGTAGCTTGAACTCCCTGTCTGCCTTCCTGTTCACCAGCTCCTCTGAGGTCAGGCTATGTGAGGAGACACTGCTTACTGCCCTGGCATGGAGTTCTAACTCAGGAGTTGGGGTATCCTCCTCCACTGAAAGCTACATTTCAAGACTGATGTTCAGGTCATGGTCCTCCTCATCCAGATCATCATTTTGCGGCTGCTCCACAGCTGTCTTCAGGGGCTGAACCCTCGGGTAGCTTGGCACAGAGCAGTCAGGCTTAACTCAGAGGCAATGTGTAAAGTATTGATATATATATATATATATATAGTTTCTTTCTTTATTCTGTTTTACAAAATAGAAAACCATAAAAGCAGCATCACAGATACAAAACATATTTTACACACCATTAAAAAAAACTCGTTACAATTCATTTTGAACGCAGTTATCCATTACATCATTGGGGATACCTAACTATACTATCTAATACATAGGTGTAGTAAATGATGTCCAGAGACAGGAGATGATTTCTGCAAGTTCCTTTATTCAAAGTAGGAGACAACGTAAGAGCAGACCACCCACAGCAGCAGCAACCGGTAAACTGCCACTGAGTGGAATACAAAGAGAGAAGGAAGGGTGGAACATGGAATATAGAATAGAAGAAGTAAGCATTCCCAAGAAGACTAGAAATACAACCCACAAGAACTAACAATGTACTACACATCTTCTTCCTTTCTGTTGTTTGAGAAACAATAAAAAAAAACAAATGAAAAAAAAAAAATGAATAAATGAAACTTAACAAATAAAATCCTGCAGGTAAGTAGGAGGCCGCCGAGGCCTAAGAGGACGTGCAGAAAGAGAAGAACTTTGAACAGGGACAGGACCCTGCAACAGAGCAGGAGCATCACCCCCACCAGAAACATTGACTTCATCTTGTGCAAGAGAATCAAGGGACACACCATTTGAAGCTAAGTGACCATCAGTGTCATTGGCCAACAAGTAACCACTAGTAGCAGAGTCATCGGAACAAGGAGTGGAAGAAACAGAAGCATCAGAAGCATCAGGGTGCAAGGAAGCCAAAGAGGAAGAACTCTTTTGTCTCTTATAAAGGGCAACTCTCCTGAAGTTCCAGCATTCGCCATTATTAAGGATGACACAATGGTTGAGCACCTTCTTGACCTTAAATGGACCCTTGAACTTGGACAAACCTTTTTGTAACCTTCCCAATTTGATCTTGACCAAATCTCCCACGAGAAAAGGAGAAGAAGAAATGATATTGCGGGAAGGTTCAGCAACATCAGTACGGAGATCATCTGGAAAATTACCCTGAGCCTGCAGAGTAACGACATCTCTCATCCAGGAAGGAAATAATTTCAAACCAGGATCACGTCCTCTCATCAACTGAAATGGAGACAAATCTGCACCAGCCAAAGGGGTGGTACGATATGCCCAAAGCATTTCATTTACCATCTTCCTGACAATATGACCACCACTGGACGCCATCTATATGATACCCTTGACAACTTTGTTGGCTCTTTCGCAAACAGCAGTGCCCTGGGGGTTATACAAAGAAGTACGGCGATGAGAGACACCACACTCCTTCAAGAAGGTCTGCATGGCCTTGGAGATGAGTTGTGGACCATTATCTGTAATTAAGACAGAAGGCAAACCCTCATCCTTGAAGAGATTTCCCAAAAACCTGATAGAGTTAGAGGCAGTAATATCATTGGTAAAATGAACAACTAACCACTTGGTGAAGACATCAACAACAACAATAGCAAATCTGTCATTTTCCCCTAACTCACCCATAGGGCCAATGAAGTCAAGGGCAATGGTGTGCCAGGGCAAGTTTGGAGAAAGAATATGTGCATCGTCAGCCAGCTTAGGACCAGTTTTCAACCGCTTCTCCCCTTCCCTGCAGAGAGAACAATTCTCAACCCAATCCACAACTTGGGAGCCAACACCAGGCCACCAGAAGTGATCCTTAAGACGTCTTTGGGTGAGGGTCTGGCCCATGTGTCCCTCATGTGCCAAAGCCAACAACTTGGTCCTTAACCCAAAGGGGGTTACGAATTTCTCACCTTTAAAAAGAATATCCCCAACAATAGAAAGGTCATCTAAGACCTTAATGTAAGGCCGAACAGCAACAGGGACAGAACTCTCTCGTCTAGGCGCCAACCTTATAAGTTTGATGACCTCTTGGAGAGTGGCATCAACAGACATTTCTTTAGACCAGTCACTGGAAGAGAAAACACCTTCACCTACAAAAACAGCATCTTCCACCAATGCCACAGCTACATCATCCAAGTCTAGTGAAACAACTGAATTGTGAGGAGAACGCCAATCCATAGATAGTCTCGAAAGACAATCGGCTTGGACATTCCTCCAACCTGGGATGTATTCTACCGAATACTGAAACTCTTGTAATCTAGCCGCCAGCTTCATAAGGCGGGCAGAACCCTTTCCTGCCCCGCCAGGAGAAAGGACTTTAATCAGAGGCTTGTGGTCAGATCGCAGAGTAAACTTCATGCCCCACAAATAAGTACGGAAATATTCAACAGCCCAAGAGGCAGCCAATGCCTCCCTTTCGATAACGGAATAGTTCTTCTCCGTATCAGTAAGGGTCCTGGAGGCAAAAGCGATGGTGACTTCTGATCCCCCACACAATTGAGACAACATAGCCCCCAGACCATGTGCACTAGCATCAACAGTGACAATAGACCTATTATGTACATCAAAGGGAGATAACATTTTGGCACTAAAAATTTCATTTTTGATGTTTACAAAACATTTTTCTTGCTCAGGTCCCCAAGTAAAACCTACACCCCGTTTAAGCAAAGATCTCATAGACACAGTCTTATCAGAAAAATTCTGTACAAACTTAGAGTAATACTCTATCAATCCCATAAAGGAACGAAGCTGGTCTTTGTCGGAAGGTGAGGGTGCAGAACGAATAGCCTCACACAAGTTTCTTTTGGGTTTTATACCAGAGGAAGTGATAGTGTAGCCCAGATAGTCTACTTCACACACACCAAACAAACATTTGTCCTTGCGTAAAGTTAGACCAGCATCAGATAACTTCTCAAGGACAACACTCAGAGTGAAATTGTGCTGGGATTCAGTAAGACCATAAATCAGGATGTCGTCCTGAAAGTAGACTACCTTGGGCACACCTTCGAAAATACCTGACACCATATGTTGAAAAACGCTAGCTGCTGACTTGAGGCCAAACGGCAGACGAGTAAACTGAAAGGTACCCCACGGAGTGATGAAGCTGTTAGCGATTTGGAGTCCTTACGTAGGTCAATTTGATGGTATGCACTCCTGAGGTCCAATTTTGAGAAAAATTTTGCCCCATTGAGAGTGGTAACTAGTTCAGATATATTAGGTAGCGGGAAGGTGTCAGCAACAACACAGTGGTTGAGGGACCTGAGGTCGACACAGAAACGGAGCTTGCCGTCAGACTTCTTGGTGACGACAATGGGCGAAACCCAAGGGGAGGCCTCAACAGGTTCAATAACCCCAGAACTCAACATGTCATCAAGGAGACCCTTGACCTCATCCCTAATGATGATAGGAATGCGTCTTACCTTGTGTTGAAAAGGGACAGAGTTAGGTTTGATTATTATTTTATGTGAATAGCCCTTGAGCCGACCCAAACTCTCACCAAAAACGTTTTTGAATTTAGAGAGCAAAGAGTATAACTCAGAGTCCTCCACAACCATGACCTGAGGATCGGCTCGGGGATTCACAACAATGCAAAGGTCATACTGGTGTATCCAACCGAGGATAGCAGGACCAGATTCTGAGACATATACCTTCCCAAAAATTTGTCTCGTTGAGAACACAATGTTAGCCTCAAAATACCCAAGAATGCTTAGTGGTTCACCCTGATACCCACCAGGAGAAATATCTGTAGGAAAAAGAGGACCCATACCCCACAAATCAACAAAAAGGGAGTTGGGAATAATGGTGTAACGCGAACCAGTGTCCACCATCAAGTAAACATTCTTTTCATTGATAATGAAAAGAGCCTTAGGTCTATTTCTGCGTTTGTGGTCTTCACGTTGAAGATCACAGTCATTACCAACCACCAAAATCTTGTCAGTGTCATCCTTACCCACTGAGATGTCACTAACACATGAAACAGAAGGACGAGCTCTACTTCTGCAAACACGAGCATAATGCCCCAATTTACCACATTTCATGCATTCCTGCTTAGCTGCAAAACAAAACTTTGAATCGGAAGCATGTGCAAGACTACCACATCTAAGACATTGCCTAGAAGAAAGAGGTTTAACAGTGTTATTACTCTTAACATTAACAGTTTTCTTGTTGAAGAATTTCCTCTGTTTAAGAAGAGCAACTTTGTCTTGGTCATCATCTTCCTGATTTGGAAATGTATACGAATGACAAGACACCTCACCAACGTCACTCAAAGTAGCTCTCTTTTCCAATTCTTTCATACACCCCTGGGACTGTTCAACAACCTTAGCCAAATCAATTGCTGTTTGCAGATTGGGATTCTTCGCTGCCCAAAGACGTTCCTGGATTTTTTTGTTATTGCATTGTACGATAAGCTGATCCCTGATCAGCTCATCCGTCATGTTGCCAAATTTGCATTTCACTGACATTTCGCGTCTAGAAACAAAGTTGTCTATGCTCTCACCAGCTTTTTGACTTTTGGTATAAATTTATACCTGTTCATGACAAGGTTCTCCTCCTTGGCATATCTGACCTCAAGACGAGACACAGCCTCCTTATACTCATCCAATGGGGCTTGTGCGCCAGCTAAAAGAACTTGCGGCAAGAACCTGAAGACACGTTGTCCCTCCTTGCCAAGAGAACCCAAAAGGAGTGCTTTCTTGCGTTTGGCAGAAAACTCTTGGGCATCCAACGCATCAAGGTAGTTCTCAAACATGGGAAACCAGTCTTCCCATGATATGCTGGGCTGGCCAGGCGAAGAAAGAAAACTGGGCGGTAGAACAACAGAGCCAGACTGAAAGGATGGCTGCTCAGACATATTTTAGGTTGTGGTGAGAGGCAGAGAATGTTAAAAATGTTGTTAGTTGCGGAAATGACACAAGAACAGAAATAAACGGAAATGTTTCACTAATAAATAAAGAGTTTACGTATCCCAGGCAAAAGCGCTACAAACAGCAATAAAATTGAAGGTTTACTTGTCATGAATGCGCACAAGACGAGCTCATCGTCGTTGCTTTGCTGGAGTTGAATCTGTAACCATGGAAACACAAAATGGCTCCCAGCGTGATGACGTTGACACGCAAACGCGCTAGTTTCTGAGAGGCGCGGCGCGTTAGGATGAGTCACGCAGAGGAAGAGGAGCGCAAACAGACGTCACAGGGAGAATCGCTGACTCCCGCGGAGGATTCTAATGCGTCATCAGAATTGAAGAGACACCGCAGGAGCAGGAGGCAGCCAGAAGGAAGACGACAGGAGGACAAAATGAGGAGAACGAAGACAGAAGCAGGTAAAAACTTGCCGGTTCCGTTGTGATGTCCAATATGAAGCCGTCGGATCTTCTAAGGCAGGGTGTGAAAGCGTAGAGTGGATTCAACTCAAATCGGTCTGCTCTTAAGTCTCTAATGTAACGAGGTGATGGAAAACTGCAGGAGTTCATGAAACGTCGCCAAAATACTGTAGTAAATGATGTCCAGAGACAGGAGATGATTTCTGCAAGTTCCTTTATTCAAAGTAGGAGACAACGTAAGAGCAGACCACCCACAGCAGCAGCAACCGGTAAACTGCCACTGAGTGGAATACACAGAGAGAAGGAAGGGTGGAACATGGAATATAGAATAGAAGAAGTAAGCATTCCCAAGAAGACTAGAAAGACAACCCACAAGAACTAACAATGTACTACAATAGGCATTCTAAAGATCATCCATTTCACAGATAAAAGACTTTTCACAAATTTGTTCTATGTTTAAAAATACATTTCAGAAAGTTGACGATGTGGTTACAAGTACATTCGGAATCTAAAAACTGCAATCGCAACATAGCTGGGCGACATCGTCTGATACCCCACGATTTTAGCAAAGGTATCAACCAAAGCTTACGATGGCTGTGATAAAACTTACAAAACAGAACGGTATGTATAGTTGTCTGCTCTGAAATTTCATCGCAAGGGCAGGGTAAAAGAATTGAGTCCCAGTTATTTTTCACTGGGAAAGCAACTAGTCGATAAAAGATGTTTAACCTAAATCTCGTCAAAAGAAGTCGCTCAAATACCTTAAGGTCGTGTGTTAGATATGGCTGGATTGACAGGGTGGTCTGGACCGCAATTGAATGTTGAACAGAAGCTTTCGTTGCTTCATTGGCAATTCGTAATTCTTCTAAGTGGCCCAGTGCCCTTACTTTCAAATCCTTCCTCGAGATTTCACGAATCATCTCAGGTGTAGTATAATAGGTCCCTAGCCCTAAGTCAACCAGAAAATTTCTCACATACAAGAGCCAACTATTTTTCAGTGAGTGGTCTAATGAAATACAATCTGCCATGATTTGCTTAGTTAGTAGATTTTTTTCAGATAACCAGATTCGTCGCCAAAGTAAGAGTGGTTGGATTTTTGCCAGATCCACCAAATACGGAATCCCCAGTTCCATATGGCATGCGAACGTGGAGACGCATTTAGGTGCCGCTAATAGGAATCTTAAAAATGTGTTCTCTGCCACTTGCAAGGCACTGATGTTAGCATGCCCCCACACTCCCGCCCCATACAGGGCTATTGCCTGACATTTGGCGTTATAGATTTTTAGCAGTTCTACCGGAGACCTTTTGCCCAGCTTTTGGGAAAAATTTATGAGTGCTGCAATAGCTCTTATAAAAAGATGTTTTCTTGCCTCAACTGTGGCTTTCCAGTTCAATTTATCATCAATTATGATGACTAAATAGGGATACTGGGCTGTAGTTTCGAGATTTTGTTTGCTAAGGAATATGTCTTTAACCCCTTTTTTTCCCTGTGTCTGCTACCATTACGTAGGTCTTTTTTATATTTATATGTAAATCTAGGCTCCCCATAAAGTCTGCATACCTGTCCAAAGCCTTCAGTAATTCACGTGGGGTACGAGCCAGTATCACGGCGTCATCCGCGTATAGCAGAGCGGGAATCAGATATTTTCTTACTTGCTGTAGATCCTGGCCCCCCCTCAACATTGCCACCCCCAGACCATTTGTATATAGTGAAAACAGAAAGGGGGCGAGGACACAACCTTGACGAACTCCACGCTCTACTCCAAACGACGCAGATAATTCGCCTTTTATGCCAAATTGTACTCTCGCAGAGGCTTTCGAGTATAACTCCCTTAAAAAATCTACAAGAGGAGCATCAACTCCCATTTGTGACAGAACGGACTAGAGCTTTACATGACAGACACAATCAAAAGCGGCGGAAAAATCAACATAAACCATGTATAACTTTCCCCGCTTTGCGTGAACATATTTACCCAGCAACATTGATAGGTTCAGGGCTTGTTCTATTGTACCAAAGCCCTCCCGAAACGCGAATTGAAGGTCGGAGAGGACCCCGCCATCATCAGCCCACTGCTGGAGACGCTCAAGCACAACTCTGCCCACTACCTTGCCCAGCGAATCCAGCAGTGAGATCGGGCGATAGCAGGATACCTCCTGCCGGTCTCCTTTTTTAAATGTTGGAACCATGATGGATTTGGTCCAGGAATCCAACAGGCCCTTCTCCGTTACTGCCTTAAACACCCTAGTCAACAGTGAGGCCCACCGATCCGTATTTTGTTTAAATAGATCTACGGGAACCCCATCAGGTCCCGGGGCTTTCCCATTTTTGCTAGCATTTAATGCCTGAAGCACTTCAAAAATGTCAAATTCTAGCAGGATAGGGTATAAAACCACAGGGGGGCTACTAGTAGAAGCTACATCAGTCCCTGTTAATGTTGGGGCTTTCTGGAATATTTTGGAGAAATGGGCCACCCAGACTGATTCCTCGATAGCTACTTCTATACTTGGGAGGTTTTTGTCTTCTACTAGAAAGGGGGATTTTACCACTCTCCAAAAAGCCTCACTGTTTTTATCTGTGGAGCTTTTATGAAGTTGGTCCCACAGGGCTTGTTTTAATTCACCCTTCCTTTTCTTTCGTGCAATATTATAATCTTTTCTAAGCTTACTTATTGCCTGTTGGTCTCTGTTGGTTTTATTCAATGCTACTTTTAGTTTTGTGTGGGCTGCCGTGCAGCTATGGTTGAACCAACCTACTTTCCTGGGTCGATCTCTTTGGATCTTTACTGTCAGTAATTCATTTATTTTTACTAGAATTAACGCAAAATTACTTAAAACTTCCTCCTCTGAGGCTGCTAAGAATAGATGGATAGGCTGCTCTTATCACCTTTTCGGTAATTTCCCCGGGGTCCACCTTCTCCCATCTTAGGGAGTATCCATTTGTCCTGTCTAGGTGCAAAGTGTTCTGACTTAGCGCACTTAGTATGGTCTGTGAGGAAGGCACAGAGTGTGTTAAATAAAGTTCTAAGCTGAGGGCAGAGTGATCGCTTAGTGTGTTTACTAACAAATCAAAACTCATGACTCTATTGGCCAGAACATTCGATAGTAAAACATAGTCAACAGTTGTTTCGTGCCCCCTCCCCAAGAATGTTGGTTCGAGCCGATATGAAATCGGATCCACTTTATTAGCTATCATGAGACCTAATGCTGAGAGGACTTCATTCAGGTACGACCCCATGCTAGAATGTTTAAAATGAACGATGGGGCCGTCATATTCATCCGCCAACCCACAAATGTTACTACTACTGCGAGAACAAGGGTGAAGATTAAATTCCCCCCCCATACAATGCTTACACTTACTCTGTCTCCAAGATCCTGTGTCAGCTGGGAGAGTTTATCTCGCAGGTTAAGCAAGACCTTCAAGACCTGTCCTTCCGAAAGATTATTATAGAAACTAAGCAGAAGGATAATCTCTTTGTTGGTAAAGGTGAGACAGAGAAGCTAGTAATTTACATCCAGCTGCACTACGGTTATTTTCAGTCCTTGTATTGTGTTGGCTATAAAAATAGTCAGTCCTCCTTTGGGCCTGCCCATGATTCCTGCTAATGCTGAGGTAAAATAGGTTTTATATCTTATCAGATGAAGTTCGGTCGTAGACCATGTCTCCTGGAGGCTGATTACGTTATGGCTCTGCAGAAAATTCAGGGCACTTCCATCTTCAACCTTGGGGCGAAGGCCCGCGATATTCCAAAAAATGACTTTTAGCGATTGCGAGTCATTAGCTAAAGGGCTGTCCGCTAGGGGGATGGGATCAACTTGCTCCCGACAACCAATCGAAGGTCCGTTTGTCGGTGATGGTCAATCAACCATCTCCAGGCAGCTGTACCTATTTAGAGTCGGGATTCCTCTCCAACTATCCCTGTAGGCTGCCTCCCTGGAAGGGTTTCTAGTAAGATTGCTTCCCCACTCATCCCAGCCTCCTCCCAGGGCTCAATGGCCCACTCTATGCCAATTCCCTTCATAGACTGGGCCATTACGATTCCTAGGGGGATAAAAAAAGAGAGTCGTTTGGTTTCTATGCCTTCGTTTTTACCTGGGGTTCCCCATGAGCAAATATGATCCACCGTATGTGGATCCTCAAAGTTAACCAGAACGCAGTCACCCTGAATTGATTTCCTTCCATGCCCCACCCAGGGAGCTCTACTTACCATTAGGATCCTACTCGACCAATAAGGTGGTAGCGGTCGGTTCGTATTAAGCCAATGTTGGACCTTATTCTTTAATGACCAGCTAGGCTCCTCTGTGGGGTCTACCAACTCCGGGACGCCAGTCATCACCACCACGAAAGGGCTAGCCTCAGGGGGCAGGTTAACAGCAAATCTACCATCAGAAGCTCCCCTATTCCAGTCTCTATTAGAATTTGGAGCAGGGGCATTAGGAATGTTATTCTCCTGCCTGGTCTGCGCAGTGGATTCTTTGGGCTTTTCTACACTTTTAATCTCTATTACTGAAGGTGTTTTCGATTTTACATTTACCCCTGGAGCAGCTGTTTTTTTTGTTAGTAAACCTACTGGTTTGTTAGTGATTGGTTTGTTTCCCCCAATCTTTGATAGCCCATGATTTGGTGGAGTTTTTGAAAGGGCAGTCAGTTCGACTAATTGTTTTTCAATGTGCAGTAGTCTAGTTTCTATCGGGGAAAGATAGAGTTTAAATAGCTCTCTCATTTTTCTTAGGAGTTGACTATCAACCTCGTTATCATTTCTTCCCCCTGCCGAGTTGACCAATGCCTCTATACTTCCATGTCCCAAGATCTTGTTTGACTCGAGGTTTGGAGGCTCAGTATGCCTAATCTTTTGCCCTCTCTGTGTGGTTTGGTCTTACTTCTCCCCCTGGTTTTTGGGTAGCTCACGTGTCTCATTGACCTTTGTTATTTTTGGTTTTTACCTTTTTTTCCATACGGCGCCCTCCCTTCTTCCCCTCAGCTGTCTGGTTTCCTCTGGTGTGGTGACCATAGCTAGTTCTGGGGTCTTTTCCCATTCCGAACTTAATTGAGACTCAGATAGCACATTTGGTAGGCTATGCATATCAGCACGAACTTCTATCGGACCGGACTCCCTAACCTGCTCAGGTGTTCTAGCGGTCGCGAAATGGCCCATGGAAGATCTTTTTGCCAGAGCTCAGTCTTGGGACACTATGCGTTCCATAAGGGAGATGCCTTGATCTATGAAGGAGTTTGCCCTAATAATGAAATTATCTAAGGGGCCTATGAGCTGAGCCCCTCCTGCGGCTGTTTTGCTCCGGCTTCCTCTGGTTGTCATGATACTAGCGTAAGCACGATGTGCAATCCCAAATCAAAGTTTTAAAAAAATATATATTTAGAGTCTATAAAAAGAGAAAGAAAAATGGAGCATACATACAGTTCATGAACAGTTCATATAGCAGGAGGAGTTAGAGGGGGGGGCCCGGTCCGGTCTCATACGGTCTGTAACGGGCTATAACGGGCCCGCCCTTGGCCCGGGCTTCGCCCGGCAACCGCCCGCATGCGTATCGCAAAATGGGCGTGGCTAAATAGGCAGGGGAGGAAGCGGGAAGATGCCCCAGCTGCGGCAGGTGACGTGCCGCTGGGCAAGCTGGTCCTCGCAGTCCCGCGCCGGATTACGTGGCAGCAAGGTGAGTCCAAGCCCCAATTCGGCAGCAGTCCCCTTTCTCCGTTGAAGTCCTGTTAACGCCCAAAGTCTCCGCCTGCGAGCGCCCCCCGCGAAGCAGGGGCCGCGAGGTGTTATGTGCACCAGATGGGAGGAGCAGGAAGAGGCCCCAGCTGCGGCAGGTGATGAGCCGCTGGGCAAGCTGGTCCTCGCAGTCCCGCGTCGGATTACGTGGCAGCAAGGTGAGTCCGAGCCGCAATTCTGCAGCAGTCCCCCTTCTCCACTGAAGTCCTGTTAACGCCCAAAGTCTCTGCCTGCGATCGGCACCCGCGAAGCAGGGGCCGCGAGGCGTTATGTGCACTAGATGGGAGGAGCGGGAAGAGGCCCCAGCTGCGGCAGGTGACGAGCCGCTGGGCAAGCTGGTCCTCCCAGTCCCGCGTTGGATTACGTGGCAGCAAGGTGAGTCCAAGCCCCAATTCGGCAGCAGTCCCCCTTCTCCGTTGAAGTCCTGTTAACGCCCAAAGTCTCCGCCAAAGTATTTATGCAACACTTCAAACAGTAACTGGGTGAAAACACACCACAAAAGGATCTCACAACAGTTTAGAAATGAGTAGAACTGGAGATATTCAGGTTTAAAGATTTGAGTGAAAACAGTGGCAAAAAGAACAAAGCACCAACTGTGTATATCTGATTGCACCAGGCGGAGACCAAGGCAAACGTTCAGGTCTACTAGAATGTAGGGTGGGCCAGCTACAGGGACCAGGTATGCATGCTGAGCAAAGTACCTTAAATCCTGGTTTGCGGAGCATTGAGAGAGTTGTGCAGACAAATCGATGCATCGGGTCAAGAATGTACTTAGGCTGTGGTTAGCAGTCCTGCATCATCGTCATGGATATCGTCGACGAGGGCTTACAAAGTGAAGTCTGGAGTGGAGAATGCAGCATGCAGTCGTGACAATGCATTGGTTCCGAGGAAGTGCAAGGCTGTGATGTGGAGTCCGGTTGTCATCGAAGCTGTCATCAACGAGGGATGCAAGGCTCTGTGCTGAGGATGCGTCACACATCGGTGGTTCCAATAGGGTGACAGACTGTGATGCGATGCAGGTCTTTGCAACTGAACCAATCCACAAAGCAGCAGCGATGCATCGGTTCTGTTTGGGGTTTCGCCACATAGCAGAAGAGATGCATCAGTTCTTCTGGGTCCACAGAGGCTGGCAGTACACCTTAAGCGCGCTACCAAGGGTACAGGACTGAGGTGGCACTACTTAGCAGGATAGACTCACAGATGGCAGAGTCCAGGTGCTGGGTCAAGATTGTTGGAGCCTTCTGTTCCAGAAGCTCAAGCCAGGAGGCCAGTCAACTAGTCCTTGGAGTCACTTTGGGGTCCTGGGTTCAACAGATGCAGGCCCAGTCCTTCTCACCTAGGCAAGAGGGCAGCATGCAACAGGTCAGCACAGCAAGGCAGCGGTTTCTTCAGAGCTGCAGTCCAGCATTGTCAGTTCTTTCAGCAGCACAACAGTCCTTCTTCCTGGACAAGTATCCATAGGTCCAGAAGTGTACTGAACATGTAGTACATGAGGTCCAATATTTATACCTGGTGCCCTTCCTCTTGAAGGTGGGGAAAGCATATAGAGGTTTTCCTTTGAAGTCCTCGAACATCCGACCTTCCCTGTCCTGGCACGACTAACTAAGGAGGGTATGTAGCCCTCTGTGTGGGGGAAATATACAACCTATTAAGGTGTAAGTAGGGCTGTCCCCAGCTATGCCCTACCATCCTTCGAGTGATGGCACATCTAAGCTCTCTATAGTGTGTGGCTGTATAGGAGGAATACACAAAGCCCAATTGTCACTCAATTGTCAGCAACTCCCAGTCAAGCGACCCAGAGACAGGTTACAGGCAATAAATGGCTAAGGCAGGAAATGCCATCTAAAAGTGCCATTTAATAAAATGTTTTTATAAATTTGACTTTACCATGAGATATGATTTTTCATCACCATTCCAAACACGCCAAACATGAACTGGTTACCTGCTCCCATTTGGAAATTACAGCTTATTAAATGTAATAAGGTAAATTCAATGTTATCCTATGAGAGAGGTAGACTTTGCAGTAGTGGAAAACGAATTGAAGAGTTCTTTACTACCAGGACATGTAAAACTTAAAGGTACATGTTCAACAATTTGAATATACTGTACTATGTCATCTGGGCTGTCCAGGGCCTATCCAAAGTGAGTCTTATATGTATTAAAAGGAAGGTTTAGGCCTGGCAAAAGGTTTATTCTGCCAGGTGGAACTGGCAGTTTAAAAAACTGCACACACAGGCTGCCATGGCAGGCCTGAGACATGTTTAAAAGGGCTACTTATGTGGGTGGTACAATAAATAAAGGCCCACTCATTGCATTTAATTTACACATAGTACCACCTTATTAAGGACGTATAGGTAAATTAAATATTTCAATTGGGGATAAGCCGATATTACCATGTTTTAAGGGGTGAGCATTTGCACTTTAGCACTGATTAGCAGTGCAAAAGTGGGCAGAGTCTTAAGGACAGCAAAAACGAGATCAACAAAAAATGGAGGAGGAAGGTAAAACGATTAGGGCACGGCCATCATAAGGCTGACAAGTCAAATCCTCTGCCCAAATCATAATTTACTCACTTTAAGTATGTGACATTGAGCTATTGAAAAAAGGCAATCAGAAGTTGCCCCTCATTTTTCCTCATTAACCACGTGGATGCTGAAGGTGGTCTTTATCTTCAGTGCTGAAGGGAACGAAAACCAATGCAACATGACGAGCTCAGCTCGTCATGAGCACAGCTCCACTGTACCTCATGACGAGCTGAGCTCGTCATGAGCATGGAAGGGGTTAAAAAGGTGGCACATCTCACAATGAAGAAAAGTATATTTAAAGCTATATATAAGACTAGCAGCTCGTCCCGACGTTGTTGGGGTTTGAATTGCTGCCGGCCAGTAGTATATTGTTTTGTAGGATTTCTTTTTGATAGCATTTCTTATCTGTGACAGGCCTGTGAAACGCTCCGATTAACAGTGCACTGCTGATGCACTTAAGAGTGCGCGTTCAGTAGTGTGTGAACGCGAGTTTCCCTACTTTATTTTTCCTTGCAATATTATATAGCGCGAACTCGACAACATGGCATGAGCACAATTTACACCACAGAAGAACACATTCATTTGTGGTAGGCACGGGGAGACAAAGCGATTTGCCTGGAATCACAGGATGTTGAGCTGATGCAGAGATTCAAACATAGCTCCCCAGCTCTAAAGTTCACAATTCTAGAACTTGTGGCGGGAGGTGTGTCTAAAAGTGTATGTCGGTGCTGGCCATCAATGAGAGAGACCTGTGCATTTTTCAAATGGGTGGTGAAAAAATATGAGTATGTTGCTGGAGATGTGGGCCGCCGTGCCACCAATGTACTTACCGGGAGAGGGTAAACATCCATTATTCCGCAACTTTCTTTCCGCATACCATCACTCCGGATACTTTCATTACGAAAGTACCATGACTCCGCAATGCCATTATAACGCATGGCATTACATTTTATATGCTTTTACCACACATACATTTACAACGAAATTCGTTGTAAATGCATGAATGGTAAAATCATGTTTTTTTTATGTTTGGATAAGGTAAGTATGGGTATAGGGGTATATGTTTTGGGGTACTGAGGTATATGTTTTGGGGTGTTTGGGTATTTTACGGGTTCAGATATAGTTTTGGGTTATGGGGTACAGGGGTAGTTTTAGGGTTTAGGGATAGGTATGGGTTTTGGGGTACAAGGGTATTTTTGGGGTTCAGGGCTAGGTTTGGGTTTTGGGGTATAGGGGTATTTTAAGGTTCAGGGGTAGGTTTGGGTTTTGGGGTAGAGGGGTATTTTAAGGGTTCAGGGCTAGGTTTGGGTTTTGGGGTACAGGGGTATTTTTAGGGTTCAGGAGTAGGTTTGGGTTTTGGGATACAGGGGTATTTTAAGGGTTCAGGGCTAGGTTTGGGTTTTGGGGTACAGGGGTATTTTTAGGGTTCAGGGGTAGGTTTGGGTTTTGAGGTACAGGGGTATTTATAGGGCTCAGGGCTAGGTTTGGGTTTTGGGGAACAGGGGTATTTTTAGGGTTTAGGGATAGGTTTGGGTTTAGGGGTACAGGGTATATTTATAGGGTTAAGATGGGTTAGTGTTTAAGGGTGTTGGGTAAGCATGGGGGAATTTTGCGAATTCGCGATCCGCGAATTTGCGGATTTGCGAATTTGCGATCCGCAAAATTCGCGAATTTGTGCAAATTTGCGGATTTTTAAATTTTTGCGTGTTCGCGGGGCACTTTGCATGTTTGCGGGTTTTCGCAGGGCGCTTTGCGTGTTCGCGGGTTTTTTTTTTGCCTGGTTAATCACTGCCACTCTCTCGTTTTTTATGCCCTTCTGTCATCTGTACCACTCGTTTCTGTGGCCTTCTGCCCTCTGCCCCACTCATTTTTTGTCCCCTTCTGCCCTCAGCCCCACTTAGAATGGCGCCGGCAAGCTGCCAGCGCCTTTCTAAAATAGTTACAAAGAGCTTCAACAGGAAGCACTAATAGATAAAGTAAAGCAGGTGCTCGAGTTGAAGGTCAAATTAAGTTACACAATCATTAATCACCCCAAGTTTGGGGTGATTAAGGATTGTGTAACTGAATTTGAGCTTCAACTCGAGCACCTGCTTTACTTTATCTATTAGAGCTTCCTGTTGAAGCTGACTTTTGTAACTATTTTAGAATGGCTCTGGCAGCTTGCCGGCGCCATTCTAAAAGAGTTAAAAAGTCAGCTTGAACTTTTGACCCAATCCGTTCCGCTCGCGGATTTTGTGGGAAATTCGCGAATCTCTCGGATTGCGAATTTACCAAAAATCCACAAAATCCGCGAGCGGAACGGATTTTCCGCCCATGCTTAGTGTTGGGGTATTTCAAGGAGTAAGGGTGGGTTATGATTATGGGGGGGGGGGGGGGTTTAAAGGGAGCAGGGTGGGATTAGCACACGATATGAGACATGGCATGAAGGACGAAACGTACCACACGCCCCCAGCATTTGTCACGCCCCCAGCACACGCCCACAGCACAACGCAGACACGCCCACAAGGGACTACTTTGCTGGCATGGTTCTTTTACCTTTTAAATGTATATGGTGGGCGTCTGCATAGCCTATGTCCTTCTGCTACAACTTCCCTTTCAAACGCTGTATTGGGTGGTGTGATTGGTGCTGTGGTTCCTGAGATTACCCACCTCAAAGGTTTGGGCTCTCTCTTTATTATATTAGTATGGATTTGATGAACCTCGCTTCTTATTTTTGTTTTTCATCTCACATCCCCTATTAACCTCTGCTATCTTCCTCCATCTTTCTCTACCCTCCACTATGGGCACTGCTCAATGTTCTCCTGCTTGACCTTGAATGTTTCACCCCGTCTTCCATTCTTTCTAAATCTCCCATCTTCTTTCTTCTTTGCACAGCCAGTCCCCTTTTATTTCCTCTGTATCATTCTTTTTCTCTTCCTATCCTCCTATCCGTGTGAATAATGTTTTCGTGTATATTGCTTAGTAACACAAACGTGGTATTTAGTATATCAAAATAAACAACAGTTTTCACTATACACATTTTCATTATAACAAAGTGTGCTGCGTAGTGACATGTGTAGCAAATAACTAGACGTTACTTACTGTAAGTTGTTATAAGTAATGATTCTCGTTGTTATCATAGAGACCTAGAGTAGGGAATGTTGAATGTGAGTTTGTAACATGCTCTTTTACACATATATATGTCAGCAGCTAGTGTTTCACACAGTGTTTGGCACTGATTATTCTGATCTATTTTGATCTATGCTTACTCTCAGGGGTGACATTAGCAGATCCACAAGTTAATAGACATACTAGAAGGTACAGGACAGTGCCCTTGCACCTGACATTGGCTTTAATGGGACTGGATGGACCATGGAGGAAGTGATCTTGTGCTTCGAGTCCAATCCTAACAAATTCCCATGTTCCGAACCATTAGATCTTCCTACACTCCCCTCACACAGTGAGCCACAAATAACATAAACTGTCAAATTGAAACCAGCCAGGAAACAAGCCCTCAATACATTGTTTTCTCTGTTGCTACATTCTTTATTACTGAAACCCGGCTGCCTGGTTCATGTAAACCAAACCCTGCTGTGGTGGTTCCAGAGGGCCTTAAGATTAAGATAGTGCACAAGGACAGAATAGACAAGAAAGGGGTGGAGTGGTCATTATTTGTGGGCAGGAGCAGGAAATAAAAGAAGTTGTTCTAAATTCACTTCACATGCCTGAAATATTTGTAGCTAATATATTTCCTGTACCAACTCACTTACACATGCCCTGTCCATAGAGGCCAGGAAAAGCAAAAGAAGATACTTCTGCCAACTAACAGACCCGGTTACACCGAAGGCTGCTCTGGTCCTAGTTCTAGGCAACTTTATCATCAAGATGCAGATTAATGAGCTAAACAAAGGTGAAACTTACCTGGACATCCTTCCCATTTTGGGGTTCTCGCTGTGGGTCACTTAAGCAATGCCTTGAGCACATATTTACCAACAATAATTTGATTAAAGTTTGCAAAAAAAGCCAATGAGCTGAACCGATCACTGTCTGATACTTGCAGGACTAGAATGTGAATGTTTGAGCCCCAACAAGGCCGGAGACAAGCCTGCTAAGTAGATGTGTACCACTGCCAGAGTAGTGCATGAAAGACTCAGGGCTCAGCTGAGGGGGCACTGCCCGCGAGATGCAAGTGATGAGATACATGGCATAGTCCGTGAAACGGATCAATGGATTGGAAATGCAGTGACTAAGTCATTCACCCTCAGATTAGTCAAGTCATTCATTCAGGACACCCTCAGCTCCTTGGTACAAAGAAAGTCTCAGAGCACTTAAACGTTACCCCAAGGTCCTAGAAAGGGAACTGAGAAACAACTACATCACAGACCGTAGAGTAAGTTATGTAGAAGGTCTAAGAAAGTATTTTAAAAGTGGTCAGGGAAATAAAGCAATAACCTGTGCAAACAGAATCCCCACTGCGAAAAACAGAATTAAGAAGGTTTTTAACATTGGGAAGGAATTATCTAGACGTGGCTGCGGCAGACCTCCAGTGTCAACAAGTTCTGAATTATATGAGTCATTAGCTCAGTATTTTTCCAATAAAATGAAAATAATGGATGATTTCTTTAACACGCTGCCAGTTGCTAACCAGTGACCGGAACACAAGCTTAGTGCTAAACCAGCACGCACAAACACTTGCTGGCTGGAGTCTACTTAAAGAGATGCAAGAGGGCGCTCAAAGAGTGAGATGTGGCACTCATTAGATCCCTGTCCAGAGAAAACCTTCCATTTAGCAGTGGATGGAATAGTTCCCATGCTAATTGAAGCATTCAATCTGTTTGTTAGAATGGCAGTCATCCCCGTTGACTGGAAAAAGGAAATTGTATGCCTTTACTGAAAAATAAAATGCTGATCCGGGGATGCTTAGCAATTTTCTGCCTTTCCTTGTTGCTCTTGACGTAGGCCAGGACGACTTCCAGTTGTGATTTCGGGTATATCACGGATCAGAATCAGCACTTACTGCCGTGATGTATAGAGTGCGGATGATCTAATGTACAGGAGAAATGCCGGCTCTCATCCTACTAGAAATATCCGCAGCCTTTCATACTGTATCGCCCAAAAATGGTAATTTCCTGGCTTAATGAAAAGGGGATAAAAGACGCAGCTTTGGGATGACTCTCATATTTCCTGTAGAATCATCTTCAGCCAGTTATGCTGCCACCCTATATATTTTTCAATTACAGAAGAAATTGTGGTGCTCCACATGGGTCATCACTAAGTCCAACTCTGTTCAATGTCTACATGGCACGTCTAGCCCCGGTAATCAGATCACTTAGCTTCAACCTTATGGCTTGGGCAGATGATGATTTTCATTGACTGTATGAAGGAAGTAGCTTCATTGATGGTAAATAACCCCTTTAGTGCTGCCGTCGGCCAACGGTCATCGCGAGCACTACCTTGCCAGTGCTGAGCACGTCCGTTGGCCGACGCGGCCGCACCCGTTCTTCGAACGTTCAGCACTGGCGCAGAACGTTCAAAGCAACAAACAGGATAACTGCTTTTTATTTGTGTGCTAAAATACCTTCACTGGAACCCAATTGTCAATCAATTTCTATTCTAGGCACAATGTCTAAGAGGATTTTGGATTCCAAATGAATGCTTCAAAACTCATTCCCTGCATATGACTGGTATGCAACTTTCTGCCATGTTTTAATACAGTTCTTGTCCATTTCCATATTTTTTCTAATCCCTTGGCATATGACTATTATACTATTTTCTTCTATAATTTTGCATGTTCTTTTCTAATATCGTTTTTGTTTGTGTCAATTTCTCTGCCTCCATTATGATGTTCAGTGATCTAGCACCCAGAAGACCTGGCCAGCACTCCATAAAAACTTGTAGTTAAAAAAAGAAAAATAAATTTAAGCAAGCTTTAGACCAGAACCTTTAAGTGAGATGGTACTGCTGCCAGTATTAAGCAGACTTGTGAAAATTGTCTACTGCAGTGGGGAAGGGATGCTGATCTTCCTGTATGTACGCATTGTGTTCAATGCAGAAGATGATTCCACACTGATGAAGCATTTGACAACTTTGTCAGTTCTCTACCCCAACTTTTAAGTGATTTAATGTGATCTGTAATTCTAATGAGCTGACAACCTTGTGTTCCTACAAGAGTCATCAAATGGGGATGGTATTGTGAGGTTAGTCCGCTGTCTCAGCAGAATTGAAGTCTTGAAGACAAAGAATTGGCTCCAGTTCAACATTATCACAATATATAGGCAGTGCTTAATTTGTAAACTAATGAGTGCCAGTGCCCAAAGTGCTGCTCAGAAGCCCGACTGTGCTATTAAATATCAGCGTGCTGAACACCAACGCTGATATTCCTGAATCCACCCAAGGCCTCTCTAATCCATTGCTAGACACTCCCTGCCCCTCTATCTCACACTTGCAGGTTCCTGCTTTCTCCTTTGGTGATGGTGTTTTTTCATATTTCTCTTCCTCCTTTTTCGTTTGTGTTTTTTCCACTCTCTTGCTCTCGGACACTGTCTGATGAAGGAAAATAAGTGACAGTCCCAAGAATGAATGCCGGTGGCCCTCACCAGCAACCACCAGCTCAAATTAGGCACTGAATGTAGGCCGAAATCCCAAGAGGCCTCAGGTTTTGGTTCCTATTGCGTCTCACTTTTCTTTTTTTTACAGAAAAACAATTCTTTCTCAGACTGAGGTTAAGAGTTTGATAGTCTAGATGTGCTCCTGCAGATCTGCTGGGTTGTTAAAATTAATTTAGGGGGTGTCACGGTTGCTGGCATCCCTTCATTGCGATTGATGCTGGCACTTTTTGTGATGTTGAATGTCAGTGTGTGCCCTCGTTTGGTTGTTTTTTTGTGTACTATGGGTCCCTGTCAAGATGTGGGTATTATCAATTGGGTTCTATTTTGAGGGGGGGTTGTCGCCATCTTGTTCTTCCTGCTCAGGCTAGTTGACGCTGCTCCCCTCCCCGTGACCTGTTTGCTGGACATAGATGAGAAAGAGAAAAAGGACTTGCCCCTTTGCACTCATATGGGGGCCATCTTGGAAGGAGCTCTCCACGACAAATGTTGTCCTGCCTCCTGAGCAGCCACTAGGTTGTATTGTTATTTTATTTTTTACTATATACATCAAAATACCCCACCCCATTATAGGCGCCCTCCAGTCTGTTATAATCACCACGTCTCTCTCATATTGAAGACCCGGATATCCCACTTCGCCCGGTGTACAGTAACTCTCTGACTGTCATCCTTTTGGTCTAATTTTGCTCCCCAATGAGACTCTCAGTCTAACTTCACTCCCGATGGCTCAACATTTTACCTCTTCTGCCGAATCCCTTCCAGATACCTCCCACCGATTTTTTTTTAAATTATTATTATTTTTTTTAATCTGACCTACTTCACTGGGTGATTGTTTTTTTGCACTAATTGTTTCTCAGGTTTTCTACCTAATGGGCAATAAGTCCCCTTTTATTTATTGTTGTCTACCTCAAAGAGAGGCTGCTATATTTAATATGTATTCCTTGCTTTCTGCTTATCATTTTGTAATTCTTCTCCTTTTTTGGCACTAACCTGTTGACCTACCTCTTCTTTTTGCTTTTACCTCACAAACGTCTCATGACCTGCTGCTATCTCCTGGTTTGTGAAACTTTATGCACTACCAACTCCCAAATCTATCCACCCCTTTTCGCTACTATTTATCTCTAAGGTTGCTTTGCCTGCTGCTAGTCTAACTGTATCTTACTCGAACTCCGGACCTATGATTCCCTGGTCCATTGTCAATGTTTGAATGTCAATGTCCAATGTCAATGTCCTCAGCATTTGTAACCTCACATGCTATTCGTACTCAAATTGATCTTGCTCCAAGGTTACCTTGTCTTTCGCTAATCTAACAGTATATCATTTGTAACCTCATATGCTATTTGCACTCAAAAGTTACCTTTTTCTAGGGTTACCTTGTCTGTCACTGGTCTAACAGTATATTATTTGAATTAAGAATTGTTGTGGCTCTGTCTAACTATCCCTCATGCACCCTAACTGATCATCCTCAGCTGGTTGTTATTACCCTGACTGCTGTATTGCCTGCTTCTTAATTATCCAATGTATTGCACACAGCGCTTTGCCCTTTAACAACATCTGGATCTCCCTCCTTCCTTCCCATCCTCCTCCCTCCTATCTCAATTTTGCGTTCTCCCCACCTGACTGATCACTATACCACCCTCACCTTCTCTTTCCTGATGATCCAGGCTACTGTTGTAATCTCTGGATAGCCCTCCTTATTCCTACACCTCTCTGTCTCAAGGCAAAAAAATACAACGTCCTTTCTTCTGTTCTTGTGGACTATTTTCTCATTCTCAGACTTTTTTTTCTCGCCCATCCTCTCCCTCCCTCCCCCAGCCTTACACATCCCTACTATCTCCTACCAGCACTTTAGACCACCCTAATTACATTACCATGTCTCCACCCAACCACACCCCTACTGCATAAGATCCACTCATTACTAGGTTTGGCTCCAACTCTTGGACCATCCTTTACCCACCCAACATCTCTAAAAATGCCAAGAAGAACTTTAAACACAAACTATTAACAAGTCACCAAGAATCCTTATTTGTTGACAATTACCTAAGTCTCACCTCCATTATCAAAACCAATAACATATTTTACTCCAGTCCAGACACCCCTCTAAATGGAAACAAATCTTCCTCCATTACCTCCCGAGCGCTGCAGGGGAGCAGACAACAGGAGGAGATCGCCCGGGGAGGTCCTGCTACACTCACCAGGTGCCGTGAGGGGAACGGCCGAAGATACTCTAGCGCCACACTAGCGCCAGCATCCTGACCGCCGCGAGGGCAAGGGACTACATCCCCCAGGTGCCCCGGCGGTCAGGTGACGTCAGCGGAGCGCCCGGAGGCGCAGGCAAAAGGCAGGAGAGCCGAGCGCTGGTGGCGAGCGCTGCAGGGGAGCAGACAACAGGGAGGAGATCGCCCGGGGAGGTCCTGCTACACTCACCAGGTGCCGTGAGGGAAACGGCCGAAGATACTCTAGCGCCACACTAGCGCCAGCATCCTGACCGCCGCGAGGGCAAGGGACTACATCCCCCAGGTGCCCCGGCGGTCAGGTGACGTCAGCGGAGCGCCCGGAGGCGCCGGCAAAAGGCAGGAGAACCTCTCGCATCGCGAGTCACGCGCGGGAGCGCCGGGCTAAGCCCGGGCAAAGGGCGGGCCCTCTACGGCCCTCATCGGACAGAAGAGGCCGGGACGGGCCGCCCCCCCTGGCCGTGCACTTATAATAGGTAAGACATCTTGTGCCAAACCACTCTCACTCCTTGTAGGTGCCTACTGCTACTTACAACATGTCTCGTAAGGGGGCCCCGAAGATTCCCACTGTGACTAGGGACTTGGCAAAGGGGACGATGGTTCATTATTTAATCAAGACAACACCGCCTGTTGTCGCATCACCAAACCTATCATTTCTGGAGGAACTTAATAGTTTATGCAAAACTACGTATGCGGCCGTTAAGTCGACATCGGAGCACATTAATGCCTCCTTTTGCCCTTCAGCCATCACAAGCCCCCATCCCAGTACATCATCCCCACCCTATGGAAATCTCCTGGCTATTTCCCCCTGCCCACCTGAAATAGCCAGTACGAACCCTATAATGTTCTCCCAGGACTTTTCAGGTGAAAGAAAACGACCAGCCGAAAAAAAAACAGACTCCCAAGCCAAGGAAAATAAATTGCCTGCACCCCCAACTTCACCAATCCTCTTGGCCCAGATACAGACTATGTTTAAGGCCGCAATACACCCTTTAATAGAAAGAATGAACAATCTTGGGGACAGGATTGCGGCAATAGAGGAAATGACTAGGACAAACTCGATACTCCTAAAAAACAAGGCCGACCCCAACCAACCACAGCCTTTACGCGATACTGTAAAGCCTCTGACAACTCCACAAAGTAGTGTTCTTCAACTCCATCGGGCATCACCAGGCACACTAACCCAAGCTACCGAGAAATTTTCCACCAAAATAAAAACAGCACACAGCTGTTCCTTTAAAACGGGGCCGAACAATGTAACCACGCCACCTAAAGGGTCACTTTCCAAGATAAGGAACATACAAAGAAGAACAAATCATATCCACTTACCACCAGAAGCTGCCCCGTTCGTGGGTGTCCTTTCTGGGGTCCCTGAACTCACAAAGGGAAAGACTGAAAGTGAACAGGAGCTGAGAAATAAGGCCCTATTTTGGCTAACAAAAAATAGACCCCTACCCCCTGACATTGATGGTAGTATACAATGTGTTAGAAGGGTGGGATGGTTGGGTCCGCTCCGAAAACAGAGATCCGGTGACCTGGTTCTGATAAAGTTTATAAACAGTAATGTTGTCCCTTACCTCCAGTCCTGGAAACCACAGATAGGAGATGGTCCTATACATACCTAGGGATTATCTGATTTTTATCCCAAAGAATCACTTTATCCCCATACAAGAACATCCAAGAGGCCAATTTTTGGCTGGACCAAAACGGCTCCGGGTTGAGGGTTTTTTAATACCCAGACTCTTACTTGATACACTGTTGATTTGGTACCTGATTTTTCTTAAAGATTTTTAGCTGTAATGTTATTTACCGTGATATGATTTGAAATGTAATTGTGTATATATTTTGCAATGTGCTTTTATGATTTTATACCTAAAAAATCGAATAAAGCTAAAGTTCAAGTTCAAGTTTCCATTACCTCCCAATCACAAAATCTTGCAAAATCCCTTATGGCTTGAAGCTGACAACCACTCCTTCCTCCAGTTTCCCTGGTGAAATCAACATCTCTATTTTTAAATCCCGAAATATCCTCATTCAAGCATCAGAAAACCATTTCTCCATCTTTGAGCTCCACTTCCAAACCTTATATGATCTAGTAGTCTCTCCTGTTCTAATTGCTACATCCACAGGCAGCCCTCCTGACGTCGCCTCTTCTGACGCCAACTCCATCACTGCTTGATACCTCTGCTTTCTTCGAAGTCTCCCAATCCCTGACCTTTGATCCCACTGCTCCCCTAGCATCCTCTCTTTCACTTGACATTTCCACTTCCAACTTAGCCATCCAATCCCTCTCTCCCCCTGCCTCAGTGTCCTCCCGCCTACGCCTGATTTTCTATCCCACCTCCCTCCCCCTGCCTCACGGTCCTCTGCACCTTCGCCTGACTTTCCATCCCCCCTCTCGGCCACGAAAGGACGGCAGTAATAGACAAGGCCTTCAGATAAGGCTCTGCTTTCATAGCCGTTCGGGGACGGGCGAGACTAGCAGAGAAGGAAAATCACTCTGTCTCCTTCCTGCCACTGACAATATCCACTTCTGCTCTGCCCTGGCAGCTAGCTGCCCTCCTCCCCCCTCTCTCTTCCTCTCTTCCTCTTTACTTACTGAAAACCGTGACTTGAAGAAAGGGTTCACAACCTCTCTTTCCTTCTTTCATTTATTTGCCTCCCTGTGAAATGGCTCCCAGAGAGAAAAAATACTTTTAATGGAAATGCCCTCTTTTTTTCACATTTTACTAATCGAAAGTGCAGCCTCGGGACGGAGAGAAATAAAAGGCTTAAAATATTAAAATGAATACATAACTAAAGAAAACAAGACAGAGTGGTTGCACAGTGGCCAGGTTGATTTTATTCACACCCAAACACATCAGCCTCACTTTTAAGAGTTTTCCAGTGAAGCACTACTTTTGTTTTCTTGTCTTTCTTTGAAAAACATTGTGTTCCCCGGGTGTGGAAGTGCACCATTACTGGAGGCACCGCAATACCTGGTTGATGGGTGGATTGGAAAACAAAATGTGTACCAGTGGTCTTTTAAAACCAGACTGCTTACGTTTTGTAGGATATAGGCAATGGACATTGAAAAAGGCCCTTTCTTGGCCCCGTAGTCATGTCCTTATCTTTCAGCTAAAAGCATTCACTGATTTCTAATTAGTTATTGATAAATCGTTAAGGTAACCATGTTGTTTCTGTTTACATTTCACATGCTTTACTTATTCTTGCATTTCCTATGAGTGTTTGCTTTTTCTGGGCAACATATTACACTTTGTCTAGTGCGTAATTTGAATTGAGGCACAACCAGGTGTTTATAGCGGGGCCCAATTAGATTGTAGCTGAAGGCATGAGAGTTTCTCTCAGTGGGGTAGTATGGTGTTCAGTGAGGGAGAGGATGTGGCACTATGGCCAGAGCTGCTGAATTTGTAACTGGGGTATCAAGGTTCAGCCTTCATGACAAGCCCACCAGACCACTTTCCTGAAGGAGAATATTCGCATGCTAGACCTTCGAATGCCCTGCTAGACCTTAAAAGCCCAGGTGTCTTAAAACGAGCAAGCGGACCCTCGTGGTGGCCAGTGTGGGTTAACCTTGAAGGCTTGTCCACCACAATCAATACTGAAGTTCATCTCCTGTCTTGTGGGCAAGCCTACGAAGCTGCACACCCTAGAGCAACAGTGATCCAGTCACTGTGACTCTGTCACTGAGGTCACAGGAACCTTGATCAGGCAAGGGTGGTGGGAACTGTGTGACCGCACCGGGCACCTATTTCAGGTGGGGGTGTAGTGTTTGCAAGTATATTATGGTTTTTTAAAAACTTGCTGCCTCCTTCCTGGCCTCCAGCAATTTTCAGCAACAATAAAAATGTCATGATAACTCTAGAGATTAACGTTGTTCCTAGAAAGAGATTGGAGTTTTGTCTAGTGCAGGGGTACTCGTAGTACGGCCCGCGGACCTTGCAGACATCCTACCAGTGTTATTAAGAAAAATGTAAGAGTGTCCTGTGTCCGCAAACACTGCCGGTTGCAGCAGCGCTCTATGGGGCTGGGCGATTCCAGCGAAGGTCAGAGTGGAGCTGCAGGGGCTCTAAGAAGGGGCTAAAGAACAACAAAGCCTCATTAACAAGTAAGTGGTCTTTTAAAGACCTGTGAAGTACTCGGGTGCGGTGGGAAGCTGTCTCAGCCCCGGCTGACACACACGCACGCCAGGCGAGGTGGCAGAGGGAGGGAGAGGGGGAGAGGGGGAGAGGGAAGGGGGTAAGGGAGGCAGACAGGTGGGAGGGAGACAGAGAGTGACAGAGTGCTTTCCTCCAGTATTTCTGTAAACTATCGGTTTTTTTTCTAACTCGAGCTCCAATTCTACGCATTTTAATTACTGATTGTGTCCAGAAGGCAGGGTTAGAATGGAGGAAGCAGCCTATTAAGTAACAGTGAAGTCTGTGTTTGTGCAACGTCCTGGAAGGCCACAAAACTGTCACAGGAATTATAAGTAGCTCGTGAAGTGAGGTGTTTGAAAGGTGTCGGGAGCAGCTAAGGAAGACATACATCTAGATTTAAATAAACATGAAAAAGCAGCAGCAGTCTCCTCGTGAGGCCCAAAATCATGTCAGCACTTGAATGATAGAGTGCTCTTTCACTGGAGGAGCCCGAGACCTTCACATGATGAGCTGCTGGAGTTCTGGACTTTTTGGTTCCGTCCAGAGGTGTCAGGGACAACACCCGAAGACCCCGGAGTTCTACCTGTCTCGGTGCACAAATAAACAGAAACACGGGCTTCTCGATGGTGGCGTCAAAGACCAAAGGTTTATTACTGCAGGGACACAGAAGTCACAGAAACTACACACGGGCAGAATCTAGGAGCCTGTTCGATTTGTACAAAGTGGGTTGCTCCTTAAATACTAAATTTTCAGCTTGGGGCAACATTCTTCACATGCTAGTACATTTCTAAACCTTCATGTCCTAAACAATAAATATTTGGCGTTACACAAGAATCGTCAACAATATCTGATGTCAAAACATTACGAACGAGGGGTTCCCACTGTTCCATCATAATCCCATGTCAACTTTTCATTCAAGAGCCGGACCGCCTCATCGTAAATTTCGTTACCTCCCCCTAATAACGGCCCAGAAGGAAAGGAGCAGAGCCAGGTGCAGAAGATAGAAAAGCAGGATAAGAGATGTTTGATAAGAGATGTTTGTGGGTTGTAAATGGGCAAGGCTACCGGCTTCGGCCGCCTAATCATGATCAGGCCAACGAACACGAGAACCAGTATAGCAGGGCTGGCCTCAGGCTGGGGAGGCAGCTTTTGCCGAGTCATGCGGCCACAGCGTTTCTGTCCTAAGGTGCACGTGTCACTAGCAAGGTGAATCGCCGGCTAAGGCTTACGTGTCCTTAGTGAAATGGATTGATCAGAGGTCATTGCGTGTCCATTGACTATGTGAGGGCAAGAATACAAAATGGCCGCCATACTCTAAGATGGATGCCATGGGTGAATCAGAAATGTGTTTATAACAGGAGTGCTTTTGCTCGTAGCATAGCGAAAACACCAGGATATGCTAAATGGATCATTTGCGGTTCACTGATACCAAAATTATGAATTTATGACAATGTTGAAAACACGGGTTCAAATCGTCACGGAACCTCACTGCGCCGAGAACATATCAAGAGGGGGAGGGATCTGAGGTGAAGACAGCCCCCCGAGGTGAGCCGGAGAGACCACCCCCGTGGAGGGAGCGTGGTTCTCGTCACAACCTTAATGGTGAATAAGCATGGGCGAATTTTGCGAATCTGGCGTTCGCGAATTTTGCGAATTTGCGAACTCGCAATCCGCAAATTTTTGTGTTTGCAAGGATTTCTGCCAGTTCGCAAGGATTTCTGCCAGTTCGCGAGGGTTTTGTACCAGTTCGCAATTGCGAACTTACATGTCGGCTCGCAACGGTCACGATTATGTTGTTTCTACGTCTGGTTCATCATCACAGGTTCCCAGAACCCTCTGTTTCACCCCTGCCACCCTCTGTTTCACCCCTGCCATCCTCTGGTGCATCAATGCCACCCTCTGGTTCATCATCACTGTAGATTATGGGGGGGAAAAGCAAGCACACCTGCCTGCTTCAACTGACATGAATTAATTTGGGGTTGATTTATTAATGTGTCACTGTTTTAAAATTCCAGTCTGGCACCTGCTTGCTTATCTGTAATTTGCTTTCAGTTGCAGTGCAATTTTTTTTCCAGGACCTTTGTGGCCTACTTGTAGCTATTCTATGAGCCTGCTGTGAGAGTCAGAGCAGGGTCTTATAATTGTTGCAACTAGCAACTGAACTCTGGAGGGGCCCTTGTCAGGAAGCACTACAGGGAATGGTTACTAATGATGAGTTTGAACTTTTGAACCTGCTGAATGCTTTTTTTTGTTCGCAAGCATTTCTGCCAGTTCGCGAGGGTTTTGTACCAGTTCGCAATTGCGAACTTACACCGCACGCAGCAAAATTGTATCACCAAGAAAAAAAAATCCGCTGCGTGCGAATTTGCGGATTTTGCGGGAAATTCGCGGATCTCGCGGATTGCGAATTTACCGAAAATCCGCAAAATCCGCGAGCGTAACGGATTTTCCGCCCATGCTTAATGGTGAATACAAGTGGGGGGGAGAGGGGGCGGTCTGCTGAACCCCTCCCTAGAAAAGCTCTGGGGAGAAACTTTTCCTTGGAGGGGTGGTTTCATCTTCCGAAGACCCTCACAGGAAGGGCAACAGCGAGAAAGAACTATGTCCTGGATGGGGAGGGATTCTCGACAGCAAGAGACATTTCGCGGGAGAGTGAAGGCATCTGAGGGTGGGGAGATGTGAAAAAGCATCCGGCTAACACCTCACCATGCCGGGAAGGGGAGTGATGGAAGGGGAGTGAGGGAGTGAGGGAAGGGTAGTGAGGCAGGAAGTGAGGGAAGGGGAGCGAGGGAAGGGGAGTGATGCAAGGGGAGTGATGGAAGGGGAGCGAGGGAAGGGGAGTGATGGAAGGGAAGTGATGGAAGGGGAGTGATGGAAGGGGAGCGGGGGAAGGGGAGTGATGGAAGGGGAGTGATGGAAGGGGAGTGAGGGAAGGGGAATGAGGGAGGGAGTGAGGGAAGGGGAGTGAAAGAGGGAGGAATGACGGAAGGGGAGTGAGGGAAGGAGTGAGGGAAGGGGAGGCAAGGGGCGTGAGGGAATGGGCGTGAGGGAGTGAGGGGAGTGAGGGAGTGAGGGAAGGGGAGTGAGGAAGGGAGAGGGGGATGAGGGGGAAGGGGAGTGAGGGGGAAGGGGAGTGGGGGTGAGGGAGGGAAGGAGATGAAAGGAGAGGGAAGGGAGAGGGAGGGAGAAGGTAGGAGAGGGTAGGGAGAGGGAAGGAGAGAGAGAGAGAAGGAGATAGGGAGAGGGAGTGAGACAGTCAGAGTGAGGGAAAGATAGGGAGAGAGGGAGAGGGAGGGAGTGAGAGGGAGTGAGACAGTCAGAGTGAGGGAGAGATAGGGAGTGAGAGGGAGTGAGACAGTCAGAGTGAGTGAGACAGAGGGAGACAGGGAGGGAGAGAGAGGGAGATAGAGGGATGGAGCGAGGGAGGCAGAGAGAGAGAGATAGAGGGAGGGGACAGAGAGAGGGAGAGAGAGAGAGAGATAGAGAGAGAGAGATATGTGTATGCTGGGTCTGGTGGCTCAGTGGACAAAGGCGTCCGCTGCAGGGACCTGTGTTCAACCTCAGGTCACAGTTTTTTTGTTGCTCCAGCCCCTCCCCCTCCCCCACTGACCCGCCCCCACCGGTGCAGCCCTCGGACACAAACCACACTGTAAATTTGGCCCCTGAGAGAAAGTTTGTGAGTACCCATGGTCTAGTGGAAGGGTTGACTCCTGGAAAGGTAGCACAGAGGGTTAATGTGCCTGCTGCAAGGAATATGTAACATGCAGATCACAAAGTGCTCATAATGTTAACTAGGTGAGCGGGTTACTGCTTTTGTCAGAGAGATCCTTTTGTTACTTGCAGTTTATAAATTAAAATCCTAACGCAGAACAGTGAGCTATTAAACTATACTGCCTTCTATTATGGTTGTCATATGACTTCTACACCTTGTAGTCCTTTGCCTTATGTAACATTTCCTATACAGAGATTTACACATGCATAAATGATTATCTCTGAGTAGTGTGTGTGATGTAAAGTGCTCTTGACACCGTTCACTGGCACTGTAAATAAAATTAAATGCATCTGAGAAAGAGTGTGGTTATGGAGCCTTGAGGGGAACTCTTAAAGCATGGTAGTGAGGGAGTCCGAGGCGTAGGTGGTCATTGGGGGGCACCAACAAACATTGTTGCACAGGGCGCCACCACAGCACTAAAGCCGGCTCTGCCCTCGAGGCCAGTCTGCCTCACCCATTGGTACCTCCAATGCCCTTGTTTCAGCAATAGTAGCTGCAACTCACCATGGACCAGCAATGCTGGATTTGCATGCACACCAAACTAATTTAGCAAACTTCACAGTCTCTCTGCTTCATGCACAAGCACTTTTAACATGTGCTACCTGCACTGGGGCCACTAGAATTATGCAGCAGTGTTGACTAAATTATTTAGCAAAATAAAGCTGCAGCATAATGGAATATATTTTCTTATACTTTGTTATTTTGATATTTTTACACATGTTAAGTCTCTGCAAAGAGTCTGCCTCATTAGTACCAGTGTAACATACAAATACAGCAGTGAGAAAGGTGATTAGTCAACCTTTGCAAAGGGCCGTCCACTTTGCAGCAACACAAGTCACATTTTTTTGTAACTTTTTATCCGTTTGAGCTACAAAATTGATTAATTAAAAATGTAAAATTATGCAGTGGATGATATATTATGTGGCAAATATGGCAGAGTCATAATTATATAGAAAACATTTGCAAACTAGGATATTTTGCCATTCATGCTTGAACTGCTCTTGTGGAAGAAGGGAGAAGTGCTGATGACAGAAACTGTATGGCTTGGAGACAAATGGCTTATGATTCCACTTTTAAGCGTATTTTCGACATTGTGTGATTGGAAATATATCCCACTTTGTGAATTTATTTAAATTCCAATAACTCATATTAAACCTTAAATGAACAAGTATATCCATTGGTTGAATTAAATAACACAATAACCTGTAACTGGTCAGTGAAATGCCAAATACTAAAAATTGGGATGTTTTGCACATTCTGGCCACACCTCTGACTCCGCCCACTGATCCAGTCCTTGGGTTATCCCTGCCCCCGGAGTCTCCGCCCACAGTTCTTCTACTTTTTTTTACCCACTTCGACCACTGGAGCTAACAGAGCCTAGAGAGGCTTTGCTTGTGTAAAGTTGGTCCTTCCTGTTTAAGATCTCTCTGTGTTTGGCCAGATTTTCAGGAAGGACTGGCCAGAGGACTCCAGAAAATGGTGTATATAGGGTAAGTAGCCCTTGTTAGCGAGATGGTTCACATTCAATCTTCCTTGTGGTACAGTATAGTATTTGGCTTTAATATAAGGATATAAAAATCTTAATGAATTCCATAAAGGAGTACTCGTGCCCAACCCACTCAGCTGCTAGACTGGTCAAAGGTAAGGTTTCATGAGATAAGTCAGAGTCTATCGAGTAATACTTTGAATATAAATAATCAAGTAAATCTCAGATCTTATGCCAGTTCCAGCCACCTGGTTCATGTTGACATGTTTCGGTCAATGCTGCAGTTGTCACTGGTATTGCAGATGTAAGTGGTAAAAGGCTTCACACTGCATATTTGAAGGTCACAGCTAAGGCACACCGGAAATTTCACCTATTGCAACCCAGGGCCAATGTCATCCGTTTTGGTGAGGCACATATGACCCCCTGGTCAGAGGTCAGAACCATGCAGAACCATGTCTTGTTATCAAGCGCAGGTCAGAAGAGGGCACAAGTGGCTGCTGGAAGAAATGCACACAATCCCTGCACTCTGCAGAGTGACCAGGATTATGATGAGGGGCAAAAAGCTGGAAAAAAATGGAAATTCTGAAATTCATCCGAGGGCAGGTGGTGTGTGTTCATGTAGCATGACAGCATAACGTGCATTTTTTCAGTTTCATTCGTCACTGGTCACGTCTCAAAAATATTACCTGATGAATTCTTTTTGTGGCTCAATGAATGAATTCAGTGTACCCACCGCGAGGCATGAAGCAGGGCTTCCACAGCATTTTGTGAACAGAGATAAATAAAGTTTGTCAGGGAAAAGCCTGACAAGCTTCTGGTCATATGCGGACATTTACTCCACATGGACCCAATAAAAATAAAGTTTATTGAGAGACACCCGAGCGATAGCTCGGGGCAAGAACACCAAACCGTGGTCTTTCCTGAGAATCTGAAAAACCTCAGAGCGATTTGGTTTCAGCTTTGAAAACACGAGTGACGTGTCACGAGTCCAAATAGGGCAGTCAAACATGTGCTGTCCAGCCCTGAATCTTTTTGTTCTTTGATCACGTTGTGGTCAAAAATTCTTATGCTGTAATCATCCGGGAATTCAGAACAGCGCGTCAACGTACAGATGCCTCGCCAATGCCGACGTTGTTACGCCAGCCTCAGTCTAACACGTAGCAGCCCACTGCCTTTGTCTCTTTTCTGCTATGAGCTCTGAAATAAAAGCGGAACGAACAAAAACTCCCTTGAGACTTCCAGGGGAATTTTAGGTTTTGAATAAGGTGCCCTGCACTATAAAACGAATGTCCTTGTTTTTTCAGTAAACAGGGCATTTTTTTGTTATGGTCAAGACGTTAAAATATCCTTTGAACGCCATCCTATCGGTGCGCAGAGGCGTAACAAAAGCCCCCGCGGCCCTCACGGGGCCGGGGGCCTCCAAGCTACAATGGCCCCCTCTGAACAGTACCCTGGCCTAAAAGCTCCTAATTAAGTCCTGAAGACGGGGGCCTTCATGTACCTTGCGGGGGTGGGGGGGGGGGGGGGGGGGGGTGCTCAAGTTCCCTTACCCCACTGTCACTGTGTGTTGCAGTCAAGGCTGACCAATCCATCCTAAGGCAAGTGAAACAAGCACTGGCAAAGCCAATAGGTCTGGATTTAATAAATAATATGGAGATATTGTGTTAATGCATTAAAGCCAGACACGTGTGCAGGTCTATATCATTCTACATAAAATGAAAGGCCGATGATAAGGGAGTTTTCATCATAATCCTTCTATCCTTCGGCATGTATAGCAAGGGAGCCTTCATCATAATCCTTCTGTTCCTCTGCGCGTATAGCAAGGGAGCCGCCTTCATCATAATCCTTCTATCCTTCTGTGTGGATGGCAAGGGAGTCTTCATTGTAATCCTTCGATCCTTTTGTGTGGATGGCAAAGGAGCCTTCATCGTAATCCTTCGATCCATCTGTGTGGATGGCAAGGGAGCCTTCATCGTAATCCTTCGATCCTTCTGTGTGGAGAGCAAGGGAGCCTTCATCATAATCCTTCTATTCCTCGGCGCGTATAGCAAGGGAGCGTTCATCATAATCCTTCTATCCTTCTGTGTGGATGGCAAGGGAGCCTTCATCATAGTCCTTCGATCCTTCTGTGTGGATGGCAAGGGAGCCTTCATCATAATCCTTCGATCCTTCTGTGTGGAGAGCAAGGGAGCCTTCATCATAATCCTTCTTTTTCTCGGCGCGTATAGCAAGGGAGCATTCCTCATAATCCTTCAAACCTTCTGTATGGAGGCAAGGGAGCCTTCATCGTAATCTTTCGATCCTTCTGTGTGGATGGTAAGGGAGCCTTCATCGTAATCCTTCGATCCTTCTGTGTGGAGCGCAAGGGAGCCTTCATCATAATCCTTCTATTTCTTGGCGCGTATAGCAAGGGAGCCTTCATCATAATCCTTCTATCCTTCTGTGTGGATGGCAAGGGAGCCTTAATCATAGTCCGTCTATCCATATGTGATATAAAATAAATGAAGGACTGTAATGAACGGCTCCTTCCCCACAAGCTTCAATACAAGTAGAAACAGACAGTACTGTCACAGAGGCCTGGGGTCCTTCAATGTTGATCACCATGGAATACTAAGGAAACGTTCATTAATAAAGGCTTCCGTGTCATCCAAAAGAAATCAAAAAAATACCCAGCCTGGGTGGTAATAATAAAGTCCCCAAGAGGGAAGGGCTAGAAATGAGTTGGTACACAAGAAGGAAAGAGGGAGAAAGGGAGAGTGAGCAGCAAGAAGGGGCGGAGGTAGGAGAAATATGGAGTGAAACACATGGCAAAGAGGGGGGAGGAAGAGTGGAATGAGAGTGAGATGCCGGGCAAGGGGATTGAGGAGCGGCACACAATGAAATTTTTACAGTTGCGCATTGGTTCTTTTCAACACTCTTTCATCCTAATGTGGTCGTGATTGGGTACGCCCATTTTTACGGCGTTAGCCCTTAAAACCACGTTTAGAGCAGTAAGAGGAATTGCAAAAGATTCAAAGATTCCGTCCTTCCACAGCTTTGCACGCTTAGAGACGGAGACGGACTACTTGAATTGTGCCAAAAGAATATATTTATTTGCCTGCTCGGTCCTGACGCGTTTCGGCTCTAGGTGAGCCTTGATCACATGACACAGTACAACAGGCTTTTTTTACTTTTAAAGTGCAAGAGCAATGAAACAGTGCTCACGTGCAAAAGACATAGCGGACAGACTATCAGTTATATTCAACCAGTTTAAATCTCTGTATAAATACAAGAATAAATATAATCGCCTTTAAAATGTTATTAACAATTATAATCATGTAACATATCTGTATAAATACATTAAATATAGCACCTATATAAAACATTTCTAATGGTGCTGCGTATTAAAAGGTATAACGGTCCACTGAGTCTTATGTTGTGTTTCTCAAGTAAGTGATGTAAAGTAAAAGTGATTTGTTAAAAAGATTTGTATAAAGTGACAGTGTATATAGTATAAAGCTAAAACCATAGTACAGTCATAAGGAGATGAAAAGCAGTTATAAATATCCATAAATTATCATAATGCATTTCAGAACATATATCATAGGAAACCTCAATTGACAGGTTGGATATCATTCAATATGGATTGATTTCAATCTATCTATGTTACCAGTGTTAGATTTGGGTAGTTTGTCCAATGTACCACTAACATAAATACATTAGTTCAATCAATTAGAGTCCATTGGCTAATAAATAGCTTGCATAGTGCAAAAGACGTGTATATATATAAAAAATATCCTATACATGCAAAAATATATATCTTTGGGTATAAATAGAGTAACACATAGAATAAAATCCATTTTTACTATAAATATGTGATAGCTGTAAAATTCATATATAATATCATGATATAATAAATACATATATAAATAATGTTGCTAAAACCACAAATCCAAACTCCTGATTGTATAAATCCACTGTCATAGTCTTCCTAGTACTGGGTATACCAATGTATCCATATGTACCCTGAATGAAGTACTATTATATACTTATTTGATATGATATATATAGGATATCTCAAACATATTGAAGAGAGAAAAAAAGGAATCTCAGGTTTCATTCTAAGTTACAGGAGAGGAACTCAACTGGCAGAAAAATCTACTCTATTCTGTTTTATTTTTATTTTGTTTTACAGGCAGGTGTGCAGATCCTCAGAAACATTACGGCCATTCGGTTGTTTAGAATTCAGTTCTAGGATGTACCTAGTCTCCAGTAGCCTCAATGCACTCTCCCTATCTCCCCCCTTCTACTGGGGGAATCGTATCAATGACATAAAATGTAAGATCCTTGTTGTTGGATGAATGCATGTCCTTAAAATGTCGGGCTACTGGATAAGTATTGTCTTGATTACTGATGGCCCTGAGGTGCTGTAAAATTCTTTTGTGTGCTGTCAATTTGGTGCTCCCTACATAGATTAAATTGCAGGGGCATGTCAGGATGTATACCACATGATCGGTTTTACAGGTTAACAGTTTATTGATGGTCCTTTTCCAGTCGCTAAACGGAGTTTTGTACTCTGTTTTGTTTATGCCATGTTGGCATGCCTTGCATGTCTTGCAGTGATAGAATCCCTTTCTGTTTTTGAGCCAATTAGTTGAATCTAAGGTTTCGGGGTTTGTATCCACCAAATGATCCCTCATGGATGGTCCTCGGCTGTGTGTGATGGATAATCTGTTTGGCAGATCTAGTCCAATAATTGGCTCAGCCAGGACCAATGGCCAATTCCTATGTATAATAGTTTTGATCTGGCTCTGTTGGTTACTGTATTGAAGAACCACCCTGAATGTCATTTCCCCATCTTCTTCCACTTTCTGGGATTTGCTTTTTGTTTCTATTTCTTCAGCCTCTCCAGCTCGTAATAACTCAGCTCAGAATATGTACTTGTCAGCGATTGTGTTACCGAGGGGCGGTGAGCATATCATTCAACGGTGAGTGCCTATGTTTCTTCATATGTTCGCTGTGCTGAAGAAATGAAGGTTTCTTTTGAAGTGAGAGGTTGATGAGAATTCGTGCTCTGTGCTATACACAGCGAGAATTTTTAAGTTTGACTGATTCAACGGTGGACCGTTGTCTATCTTCACCTCTTCGAATATTCCGTGGGTAGCGATGTTCTTCTCGAACTTGGTAATGACCTCAGTGGCCGTCTGACTCCCCACGACTTCAACTTCCGGGTACTTTGTAAAGTCGTTGATGAGTACGAGTGCATAGCGTCCATCAGGGAGGTGTTCAAAATCTACACTCACGCACTTCCATGGTCATTGGGGGTTGTCTTCCGTGATGATGGGGTGAGGGCAATCTGGCTGCCCCGCTGCTTGGCCCCATGTGCATGTTCTGACTGTCTGTTCAACCAGTGTGTCCATTCCGGGGAACCACACCTTGCCTCTCAGCCGGCTCATGGTCTTTAACCCCTTCAGCGCGGCGCAAATTCTTGCGCTGTGCTGAACGTTCCATTGGGTCTATGGAACCATGACGGAACGGTTCCGTCATAAGCACAGGTCAACCGACGCTCATGACGGAACCGTTCCGTCATGAGCATGGAAGGGGTTAACATGCCTTGTGTCCCCGGTGTGCGAGGTCTACTGCTTGCTGAGTCAGGCTAAATGGCATCACCAGTCGTGGCCCTCGGAGCAGACAGCCTTGGTTGTCGACCGAAAGTTCGTCCTTGACCCTCACCAGGGACTCCAGAACTGCCTATGCCTGCGGCGTCCGTCTGATCATGGTGGACTGAATGGGGCGCCAAGTCATTCGATTGGACTGCGTTGATGGTCAGTTGTAGGCATTCATCAGTCCGGGTGGCTTCGACAATAGTTTCCGATACAAACCGGACATATTCTTCCGTGTCTTCCGCCTCCTCTTCCTCCGCTCGGGTGGCTGTTCGGGGATGCCTCGAGAGGTAGTCTTCTGGTTTGGACGAGCCCGGCTTGTACTCCACCCGATAGTCATATCCCTGCAGTTGGAGTATCCACTTTTCAATCCTCGGTGGAGGTTTGAATGCTGACCCTTGAAACAGGGGGATGAGGGGTTTGTGTTCTGTGGACACTGTGAATGGATGGCCGTATACATAGACGTGGAAGTGCCGACAGGCCAGGTGGATGGCAATCGTTTCTCGTTCTATTTGCGAGTATCTCTGTTCCGTGTCCGTGAGTGAACGGCTCGCGTACGCTATCGGGGCCCATTCCCCATTTTTTTACAGTTGTGCGAGCACAGTTCCGAGCCCATACGGGCTGGCGTCCACTGCGACGTTGGTGGTTCTGGTCGGGTTGAAATACGACAGTGTCGTATCCGCTGATAGGGCCGATTTGGTAGCCTTGAAGGCTTGTTCCTGTTCGGGGCCCCACTGCCAGTTCCCGGAGGGGCTTCGTTAGGTTGGACAGATCGGGGACGAAACGTCCGCAAAAGTTCACCATTCCCAGGAAGCTTCTTATCTCAGAGATGTTGGATGGTGCAGGGGCTTCTTGTACATCTCGCACCTTGTCTGTAATTGGGGCCACTCCTTGGTCCGAGAAGGTGAAGCCAAAGAAGCTGATCTTGTTCTGCAAGAATTGGCACTTCTCTCTGTGTAGGGTCAGTCCGGATTCTTTGATCCTTTGGAGAACCCCCCGAAGTCTCTTGTGGTGGTCTTCTATTGATGACGCGTAGATAAGTAGGTCATCACTTGCATTTAAAACCCCTGGGAGTCTATTGAGGACTTCACGGATGGTGTTTTGAAACACCTCAGTGGCACTTGAAATTCCGAAATTGAGGTGTCGGTATCTCCTGAGGCCGACGTGGGTAGAGAAGATGGTGATGTATCGGGAGTGTGGGTGTAGTGGTAGCTATTGATTACCGGACCAGAGGCCCATCTTTGAGAACCACCTTATGCCGTTCAGTTATCCCAGTATGTCATCGATGGCTGGGGTTAGGTGACGTTCCCTCTTCACCGCGGCGTTTGGGAGGCGCCTGTCCACACAGATGTGGACTTGCCCTGGCTGTTTCGGTTTCCGTGCCACTACGATTGGGGACACCCATGGGTTGGGCCCGCTGACCTTTTCGATTATTCCTTGCTTCTACAATGCCTCCAGTTCTTCCTCTACCTTTTTCCGTAAGTGGAATGCAATGCGCCTGTGCCTCCGCGCCACCGGTTGGACTGACGGGTCGATATGGAGAGAGACTTCCTTCCCTTTCAGGCATCCAATGCCCCTGAAGACGTCTTCAAATCCCTCCATGATGGCCTCTAGTTCCTCTTCCTGTACTCCCATGGCAAATGATATATCCTCAGCTCTTCAGCTGATTACCCACTTATCAGCATACCGCTGCCTTCCTTTGTCACGTACACCGTGGTGGGGATCTTGAGATCTTGGTGTTGCAGTTCCGTCTAAAACACCCCAGGAGCGGGATGGGTGTCTTCAGGCCATACGCAAATGCTCTGATCCTTGCCTCTCTTAGGAGGTGGTTGTGTACTTAGTTGGTTATATACATTGGCAGCCATCAGTTCAATCGAGGCCCCAGTGTCAATTGTAGCTCTCACCTCCTGGTGGTGGACTTTGATTCTGCACTTTGGAAGTCGTCGTCTCTTCCGTTTTGGCTGATCGACTGCAAACATATAGTGGATCGGGTAGTCTCCCGCATCGTCATCTATATCTTCACTGTCACGTTCTTCCACCACAGTTTGTGCTGCTTCCTTCTTTGATTTCGATGACCGGCATACCGCCGCAAAATGGTTCATCCACCCGCATGCACTCCACTTTTTTCCTCTTGCGGGGCAGTCTTACATGGGATGGGGTGTGCCTCCGCAGTAGCCGCATTCCTTCTTCTTGTCTTGCTGTCTTCTCCCTGCGTTTTGGCATGCTTTCGGCCTCACCACGTTCGCCTTCTCCACCATGTTGACTTGTTCCGTCTTGGTGGGTCGGTGGAGGGCCGCCTCCATGTGAGAAGCTCTGGCTTGCGACAGTTCTTTTGAATGGCCCAGGGTGAGGATGTCCGCTAGGGGCTTGCCATCTTCTTGAAGAATGTTTACTCTGAGTTTGGACGAGTAGCACCCTTGAATTATTTGACCTCGAATTTCTTCCTGTTCGTCGCGGAATCCGCATGTGCTGGCCAGCTCCTTTAACCATCCGTGAAATGCGTCCAACGATTCCTCCGCTTCTTGATTGGCCTGGCGAAAATGAATCTTTCGTAGTCTCTGTTTGCCATCGGTTCGCGTTTAGGGCGTTGAGGAGCGTGAAGTACGTTTTGGGTGTGGCTTCTACTAGAGTCTTGTAGATGCGGTGGATGTCTTTGCCACCAAGGTGGAGGAGTAGGGCTCTACGCCTTTCCCGGGCTATGCCCGCCCCTTCAAGGTAGATATGGAGGCGATCGGTCCAGTCTCTCCACCGCGGAGCAAGGGATGAGGGTGCTCCATCCACCACGAAAGGCTCAATGGTGGGGATCGATGCCATCTTGGCGCAGACGCAGTCACACCTCGCGGCACGTGCACTGCTTACCTCCAGGGCGCGCAAGCAGCCGCCTGGCCGAGGGTGATGATGCTGCCGTCAGGGCCTTCTCCTGAGGCCTGTATGTCTTCAGCCTCACCGTGGTGCCTTTCCCCCTTCCTTTCCTTTTCAGGCAGAGTACTGGGTCACACCCAGGTATGGGCTCCTCTGGGTGTGCAGGAAGGGCCTTCCTCCCACATTAGGCACCTTCATGGGCGTCAGGGGCTGCGTCAGACACAGCAGATGCACTCTGGTGCACCCAGCAGGCCAGCAACAGCCAGGTCACGCTCCGTGGGTCCAGAGCCCAGATCAAAGGCACACTGAGAGCTTTAAACACTAGCCACTTAGGGAGAGTGCACAGCACTGCATGGGGTCGTTTCTGCCTCCCATTGCCAGTGTAGTGGGGGTGGGGCCGCTCGCGCATGTGACAGCAGCGCTGGGGCAGCAGTAATTACTCGGGACACCTGTTTGTGCTTTCTGCATAGTCCCGGACTGACTCTCCGGGCCACGTCTCCTTTATTTGTAGATGGCGCATGACGACACGCGCCAGCGCTAACATGACCTCTCCGGCGTGGGTAGACTGCACCGCTACCCCGCGCCGGAGGACATTACACATACAACAGTGCCATCTAATGCCTGATTGTGGTATTTGCATGACATTCATTCAATTTCAGCGTTTTTCTTTGTTATTTTACATTTTTTGCAGGTGAACACAGATTTGATCATCAGGATTGTTGTGTTTGATATCAATGCACTGATTGTATCATTGTATGTTCAGGGTTTAATTGCTTAGAACAACTGAAATTAAGTTCACATTTATCCTCAAAGTTAGAATTTCAATTTTCACAGATATTTCAATATTTTAGTATTTTCTTAATCCATAAGTACTTTACAATGGCTGCACTTGTAACAAATATAACTATTAATCCCCCAAAAGAGTTTTTATGTGTAACAGGAAATCCGCCTGTCCCATGGTTACAGTGGAAAGAATACTTCTTAAATTATTTATTCACCATTGACCATGCAAACATATTATCCACAGACAGGAAGAAGGGTCTTTTGATGCATAGTTTAGGTCCTGAAGGTTTAAGGATCTATAGTAAATTGAGCAAGGATACTGTTTCAGGGGATGAACATGGTTTCAATCAAGCTATAAGACAACTTGATAATTATTTCTCTCCTAAAAGTCTGTATATGGGTCACTCGTTACAAATTCTTTCAAAGGAAACAACAAAAGAATGAAACGTTTGATGATTTTGTAACAGCTCTCCAAAAATTGGCCATTGATTGTAGATTTGGTTCTTAAGAGGAAGAACTAATCAGGGACTAAGTGGTAATGCATGCTTAGAATGCTGCGATTCAAGATAGGTTATGGGTCAATGGGGATAATGCGTTAAAAGAAGTTTCAGCAGTGGCCAGAAAAGCAAAACTTTCAGCAATTGTGAAAAAGTTCTTAAAAAAGAAAACTCTGAGGATAATCCACGGAAAACTGTCGCTAGGATTATTTCTAACAGAGGTAAGGACAAACTTTCCAAAAATTTCACAAAGAAGAAAGCTCCAAATAATGACAAAACATTCAAGTGTTTCAGATGCGACAGTAAGAACCATTTAGCAAATGATAGAAGTTGCCCAGCTTTAAGACAAAGATGCTCCATTTGCAAGAAAGTGGGTCATTTTTCTAATGTATGCCATGCTAAGATGTTTAAGAAAGAAAAACTTAATTGCATCGTGGAAGGTTCTTTTTCTTCAAATAATGATGACACTGATGATGATTTCCATGACGAATAGGGGGTTCTTAATATCTGACATGATAATGACTCTAGTAAACCAATGTGTGACTTGTCTATTGGGGGTGTTAACATTCATATTGCAGCAGATTCAGGTTCTCCGTTCTCCATTTTTAATGAGTCAGTCTGGATGGAAAAATTTGTCACTAAATTAGGACAAGATTTACTTCAACCGGACATTGCACCTGTGAGTTACAATGGGGAACCAATAGATCTCCTTGGTTACAGGAGTTTAATTTTCAGGTTCAAAAATAGAAGTGCTCAATGCAAATTATATGTATCGAAAAAGGGCCCTTCAGTTTTTGGTTGGAGGGACCAAAGGAAACTTGACATTATTTTAGACCCTAATGGCATTGAGCAAGTTTTAGTTTTGGATCAAGGTGAATCTTTGTACATAATGTTATGTAAAAAATGTCCTGATGTATTCTCTGGAAGATTGGGGAAGATCAATGGTATTGAACATCTAATTCGTCTTAAACCGAATGCTTCTCCAAAGATTCACAAATTACGTAACATTCCCTTCTCTGTTAGAGATAATGTTGAGAAGGAATTATTGAGTTTAGTTGAAAAGGGTGTCATTGAACATGTGGAAGCTTCACAATGGATTTCTCCATTGGTGGCAGCCAGAAAACCCAATGGAAAACTCGGAGTATGCATAGATTTGAGACATTTAAATGATAACATACTGGTAGATCAGTTTCCCCTACCTAAAATTAATGAAATGATTTCCGTTATACTAGGATGCCTTTTGGCCTGGCATCCGCGCCTGCGGTTTTCCAGCGTTTAATGCGTAACATATTTGGTGATCTAAAACATGTACTAATTTTTCAAGATTATATTCTGGTTATGGGATGGGACAGCATGGCTCATAAAGACAAATTATGTCATGTTATAAGCCTTTTGAATAAGTTTGGGTTGACCATTGAACCTTCAAAGTGTAAGTTTGCTGCTGACAGTGTTACCTATTTAGGACATGAAATTAGTGCGGCTGGACTTTATTCAAAAGAAAAATTGGTATCCGCCATTTCTGACGCTCCTAGCCCTAAAAACAAAGAGGAAGTTAAATCAATTTTGGGGTTAGTTGAGTTAATTTCTAAATTTGTTAAGGACTTTTCTAGCAGAACTTCCAACATTAGAGAATTGATGAAATCCTCGACTAAGTTTTTATGGTCCAAGGCGTGTGAAGAGGAATTTAGTGACATTAAGAATGCTATTATTTCGGCACCAGCACTCCAGGGTTTTGATACCCAGGGTAACAACATAATCACCACAGATGTTAGTGGCACAGGCATTGGTGCGGTATTCTCGCAAATTGACACAATGGGTAATGAGTCCATTATTGCATATGCTTCAAGGTCCTTGTCCCCAGCCGAATCACGATATGCAGTAATTGAACGGGAAGCACTAGCTTGCGCATGAGGATTAGAGATTTTCCGCATTTTTGTTTGGGGTTCTGAGATCATCGTAAGAACAGATCACAATCCTTTGGTCAAAGTGTTATCTAATGTTGGTATGTTAAATGTGTCTTACTGGTTGGCACGTATTATGGCCGGGATGCCCGCCACCCCCTCCCAACACCAATTCCCCATGGGAGGAGACAAACACAAGTTTGAGTTTTTGGAAGGCGGGGGGGGGAGTTACCCCCCCGGCCGTATTTATTAAAATATGAAACAAAATTTAAAACTTTAAATTAAAACGTTTCATGAATTATGTACAATTTTACTTTCATTACATTTTGATGAAGACATGTTCTTTGGCTAACCTTAACAGATCTCTAATACAAAGGTTTCCTAGCTGAGTCTAGCATCCTGAAAATGCATAACATTCTAAAATAAAATTGTACATCCTAGCATTAAGGGTCAACGGCAAGGTCTTAACCGGTGTCAGATCCCTACTACCAAATTCCCGCCCTCACGGTGTGAGTGGCGCATGCGCAGAGGACTTTACCCTCGTTGCCAACTGTAACTTCCCTTGTCGTGGGGGCCCCCTTCCACTCGACGCCATCTTAAAGGTCGTCCGAGTTCCCGTGTGAGGTATCTGTAAGAAGGACAGCGTGGACTCCCCCCCTTCCCCACACTCTCTTCCGCCGGAGCGGATATCCGGCCCCCGGGAAATTCGTAGGAGGGGCATATAGCCGTCTCCCCCCTGGGAGGGGCCTATGGCCGTCTCCCCCTAGGCGACCCATCCGTAGTGGGTGCCGCCTTCCTGTGGGAGGGGCCAATGGCCACCTCCCCCCGGGCGCTCCCATCCGTACTGGGTGGCGCCCCCCCTAGGGACCTTGAAATCACTGCTCACCGATCATGACCTTACCGCCACGGGCCGGATAGTTGACCGACTATCCGGCCCCCCCACACCTCCTAAAGGTCATGCCTCCTCAATCCCACTAGCCATGCTATGAAGTCTCCTATGAGTAAATCATTCCCCGCCCTGGACAGGTGAACCCCATCATTCAAGTAACAGTGATCACCCCGAATACACCCATGGGGAATGCTTTGCAAATGCGCGGAGCGATACAATTTCCCAATTTTATTGTTGACCCTCTTTACCGAGTGGTTCAACGCCGTTACAGAGAAACCCCCCCGCCAAACTCTCCTGGGGATCATGTGGGACCAGGCAATTGTGCACCACGGGAGCCTCCTAGCCATTCAGCTGACTGCCGACAATATGTGTTCAACTAACACCCGTCTTCCCAGTCTTACCAAGTCATTGCCCCCCAAGTGCACTAGGATTACAGATGGCGGTGACCTTTGCCGCCCTAAGAGTCCCTCCACAAACGCTTGAAATTGGTCAAAACAGAGGCCTCCCTTCCCATGGAAGGTCACTCTGAACCCGTATTCCCCAGATGCGTGAGTCGCGTCACCTGCCATGAATACGTCCCCAGCACGCCTCACGTATGAGTGGTCCACGACCCATACCACTTGATCTCCAGACGGTGATCCTTGACCGTTGGTCCTCTGGTGTTGGGTCGATCCCCAATTCCGCCCCGCATCACAGGCTTGCAAAACTGTAATTCAAACAAAAGACAACAAGCGTGAGTGCATTTCATCAGTCTTTTACAACATGTGCAGTCGCACATACCTCTTGAAACAGTTCGAGGACCAACGGCCCAGCTGTTTAACTTCTTCCGCACCCAGACCCCGGGCCGTAGCCTCAGTAGCGGCCCCTATTCTGAATGAGTGGGTCCCAAAATCGCACGGATTCAAGCCCGCCGCAGCAATCGTAAGTGCCAGCACCCTCTGAAACTGAAATTTCGTCAACGGGGTGCCGTCCTTGTGTCTAAGCAGGCTCCCCCCACATGTCGCCGGCCTCTGTGCCAGGTAGTCCTCCAAATACCTTATGGGACAACTGGGGCTCCCTCGGGCGCGCTGCACAACAACACTATTCCCCAAAGCTTCCTGGTCTGTCTTGGGCCTGGCTATCTAGATGAACATAGAATCACCCCGTATTTGGACGCGATCCCTGCATAGGCCTCCCTCCACATCCTTCTTGTTTCTCGCCACGAGTTCACTTACCCGCATGGCCCCATGGAATGCCAATGCGAAAGCCGCTCGGAACAGAACTACCTCGGCAGGGGAGGAGCATGTCTCATCAAGTTTTGCTAGTAGCAAAGACAATCTCTCTAAACCAATCGGGTGCCTTGTATCTTGTCTGCGACCCTCCAGGCGTTGCCAACCGCGGAGTGCCTTTCTGACTAGGAAGGAATCCGTCGCGTCCCGTATGCCGTGGAGCTGTGGCATGAATGATATGGCCGCCCTATGCCTGTTGGCAGTTGCGGCTGATCGGCCTTCCTTATGAAGCGCCACTAAGAACCCTAGGAAGGATTCCTCCTGCCCCCAGTTATGTCTCCCTACCGGCCCTAAAAAGGCGCAGTATGAACGAAACGCTCCCTCATAGGCTTTCCTCGTCCTGGGTGCTAAGCTGGCTGCCACGAGGTCCTGTAATCTGGGGCACCGATCTGCCATAGCGCTTCGGGGAACGGTGCCGCCACTAGATCCGCTGTAGGTAGATAGCCCCTGAAAGCCTGCATGTGTGAACGAGAGAGTGCATCAGCTGCATTATTCAGTACACCCGGCACATGTTTTGCCCTGAACTGTACATTCAATCTCATGCATCACAATACAATTTCTTTCAACAGTCTCAAGATCCACCTGCAGCGTGCTGCCTGGTGATTAATGCACTCGACCACCGTCATATTGTCAGACCAAAACACTACTGAGCGGTCCCTAAAATCATCTGGCCATGCCAACAGAGCCACCCAAATGGGAAATAGCTCCAAGAACCCAATGTTACCTGTTAGGCCACTGGAGTGCCACCACGTCGGCCATACTTGCGCCGACCATCGGTTACCGAAGATTGCGCCAAATCCCACACCCCCAGCTGAGTCGGTCCACAAGCCCAGTTCGTCAGACGATACTGGGGGTTTGTTCCATGCCACCCGACCGTTGAAGTCCGCCAGGAATGCCAACCAAATGCGCATATCCTGGCGAACCTCTGCCGACAGTCTCGTGCGGTGGTGTCCCTCCTTGAGGCCGACCATAGCTTGTGCAATGGAACGTGAGAAGGGGCGAGCCATCGGTATTACTTTTAAGGCAAAGTTAAGCTGGCCCACTGTTTGTTGTAACTGGTGCAGGGTCACCTTCTCTTTACCCAGGCATTGTATTAAGGAAGCCCTGAACTTGGCCACCTTCTCCATTGGCAGACGGAAGCATCCCTCCACGGAATCGAGCTCAATTCCCAGAAACTCCAGTGAAGTAGATGGCCCCACTGTCTTACCCGGTGCCAATGGGACCCCAAACTCCTGCATAAGAGTGCAGAAGTCCTGCAGTGTCTGTGCACATTCCGTAGTGCCTGCCGGCCCCAAGAACAGGAAGTCGTCTAAATAGTGCATCACCTGTATATGCCCAGTGGCCTTGGTGAACGCCCATTCCAAAAAACAGCTGAACATTTCAAAATAGGCACAAGAAATTGAGCAGCCCATGGGCATGCATTTATCCATGTAATACTTCCCTTGGAACGTGAATCCCAGCAAGCGCTGGTCCCGAGGGTGTACCGGGAGCAACCTGAATGCTGATTCGATGTCTGATTTCGCCATCAAAGCACCGGGGCCCAGGCGATTCAGTAGCTCGATGGCATCGTCGAACGATGAGTATCGAACTGAACATACTTCAGGGTCAATAGCTTCATTCACCGAGGCCCACCTCGGGACCGACAGATTGTGAATGAGTCTATACTCCCCTGGGTCTTTCTTCGGAACCACTCCTAGAGGTGAACACACGAAATCCGCCACTGGCGGGCACGGAAAAGGCCCTGCTACCCGTCCCAAGCTGACCTCTTTGGTAATTTTCTTGGTGGCCCCTGCCGGGTTATGTTGAACAGATAGCTGATTCTTACAAAAGGGGCTCCCCGAAAATTCCCCGCCGGGATGTTGAAGCCATACAGGAAGCCATTCCTCAAAATCCCGGCGGATACATGATCAGGGTATTTGTTCAGCCAGGGAGTCAAAGCCAGGATGTCGATGGGTGAAGATGATTGCTTCCCAGGCATCACATCAATCCTGCTTGGATCCCCCCTTTCCTCCCGAACTACCGCTCTTGGACCTACAGCTAATTTCTGGGTGTGAGGAGTTCCCACAGCCCGCACAAGCATGCCGGAACCTACATGTTCCCTGGGGCCTGTTACAGTTACCTCTGTTGAAACCCCAACAAACCCCACGCTTGCCCCCATTCCCGCCGGTATTGGGCTGTGATTCCCCACCGGCGCTTGCACGAAAGGGCGGTGCCGGTCTTTGTTGGACTGTCCCAGACCCGCTCCCGCCTGGCGATGACGTACCTGCCGATCCAGGCAAGAGCTGTTTGTGCCATGACACCGTGTCGAGACAATCCCACGTTAAAGTCTCATCAAACTCTTTAGATTTTCGAAAGTGAACATCATAACCCTTCCATTCATTCCCCCCGTACATTGTATAAAAATCCATGATCCTGTTCTGGTAACATGATAATTCGGGCAACACTTTGGGTTTACGTTCCCCCATTACTGCTGTAAATATAGAAAAGGCCTTCACCCAGTTCGCCATGGTCTCATCGACCCTAAATTCCGCCATCTTGGCCCGCCATACGCTGGGGTGCCATAAAACTTTCTGGGTCTTTGCGCACTCTATCTCACGATGGTCGGTCAACAGTGAAAACATATTAATATATTTGTCCCCCCATATCATTTCCTTTGTGGCCGCCGGGATGTGCTGAGACAACCTTTCCCGCCTCAAAGGCACTGAACTCTCCCCAACCATTGGAAATGGGTTCTTACCGGGTTCAACCGCCGTGTCCGCTGTCTTTGCTCGGCCATCCGTCGTGACTCCCGGTGCTACCTGTGGGGGAACATAAGGAACATTCGCCGTCCCGGCTTCCCTTGACTGCCGCAACTGCTCAATTATTATTCTGGCTTCCTCGGCCGGATCCCCCGCAGCCACTGCCCCCCCTGCTTTCTTCTTTAGCCAGGGTAACACTGCCGCTAACTGAAGGGCCAGTTCTGGGGGCATCTGATCATCCTCAACTGGCGTTATCACAACGGGGATTGGTAAACCCACGTCCGGACCTGGTACCGGGCTGTCCACCGGTGCGACTGGGTTGATTGCGCCCGGGCTTGCTGGGGGCACCTCCGGGACTGGGCCCTCCCTGGAACCCGCCCTCCTCTTATTACGCTTCCCCTTACCCTCTGGGGCGACGTCCGGCAAGGCCGGTCCTATCACTTTCTTAGGCCGCCCGAGAGGTTGTTCTGGGCTGCTATCTGCTTCTTAACCTCTGCTAAGCCCCGACCGATCGAATCCACTTTACCCATCCTCCGGTCCATCGCCGCTACTCGGTTCACAAGGGTGCGTAGCATCTTCTCCATCTCGGAGCTCTTTCCCGCTTTCTTGCCAGACATATCTTGGTTACTCCGTCCAACTTGATCCGTAAGGCTGGCACTGAAAGAGAAACAACAAAGATTACAAGTTCTCAAAATTGCTGCTTGTTCCGTTGAGGGCTCACGAGCAACGAGTGGTGCAGCCTTCCGAGCACTAAAACAAGAGGACGCTTCATTGGATTCCCGCTCTATTTATCCGTCTGCGGGAGGGCGGGGGCCCTCCTCGGGTACGCCCATCCGTGCACGGACTTCCGGGCGGGTGTCTAGGAGAACCCCTTCTGGGCGGGAAGGGCGTGCTCCGGCTACGCCGCTTTGGGCATACCAGCCGAACCACGCCCCCGCCCACAATGGCTTCCCGGGGGGATCGGGGCACCCATCCATATGTTCGGGGGGACCGAGTGGTCTTCCCTTTCCATTTGATGAGGTTGCTAGATTTTGTGTATAAAGTTGAATATTTACCTGGCAGGAAAAATGCAGTATCGGATTTTCTGTCAAGGTTACCAATACAAATGGTTGAGAATCAGGATGATTTGATGGATGAGTTCCAAGTAGCACTAATTTGGGATAGTGGTTTTGAATCCTTTACCAGACAGGAATGGCAGGATGCTGCTACTAATTATCTAAACTTAAGTGTTGTAACAGAATATGTCATGAATGGCTGGCCTCCAAAAATGGTTGTTGGTAAAGTTAAACCGTTCTGGGAGGTAAGAAATGAGTTGTCTGTAGTTGATGGAAATCTCATGAGAGGGGATAAGATTGTTCCGCCTTCCTTTTTGAGAGAGAACATGTTAACCTTGTGTCATGCAGACCTTGTTCTTCAGCTGATAAGACTTTAAAAACCCTCAGACCTCCTATGGCTGATTTTGAGTGTCCTAATGCTCCTTGGGAGTGTGTGGCGGTTGACATTATGGGCCCGGTGCGGTTCTGAGAAAGTTGTAATCTCTAAGATAGATATTTTTTCAAAGTGGCCAGTTATAAAGATTTTCAAAACATTAGATACAGACACAGTTATTGCATTCTTTGATGATGTTTTCATCTCAGAAGGTACACCCGCTGCCATAATCAGTGACAATGGTGTGCAATTCACTTCTGATGCTATGGTGAGTTTTTTGGCAAAATGTGGAGTCATTCATAAAACTACATCATTGTATAACCCTAGTGGTAATGGTTTAATTGAAAAGTATAACAGAGTCCTCAAGGGTGCAATTCAAATAGCTTGTAAAAACAACATATTTTGGGAGATTCAAATAATGAAGACATTGTGGGATTACAGGGTGGCTTTATCAGATTCCACTACTTGTTCTCCTTTTGAGTTAATGAGAGGGAGGAAACCCAGGTCAAAAGCTTATCCAGGATGGATTAAAGACCTTAGTGAAGTTTACTGGTCTTCTACAGAGATAAAAACAATCTTAATCTCAAGCATGACAAGTATAAAAAGTTTTATGATGCTAAGCATTCTACTAAAGATTGAAATTAGATGTTGGACAATGGGTCAAAATAAAGAAGCCCGGTTTTATTAAGACGGGTGCAAGCAGGTTTAGTGATCCCAAACGTGTTATTGCCCTTAGGAAAAATGCTGTCATTTTAGATGATAGGAAATGTTGGAACCTCAAAAGAGTAGCATTGTGCAATGCTCCTTCTTCGTATAATGTTGATGAAAACTACTTTGAACGACTATGTTTGTAAATAAGTTTGTGTTGTGTTGCAGGGGAGGAGATGTATAGTGTCTGCTTGTCCTCGTGACTCGACCTTCAGGTGGAGCGCGTGGACAAGCATTGACCTGAGTATGTTTTTATTTGGAATTTGCGATTGCGTGTGTACATGTATACCTCGCGCTAGAGAGATAACGAGTAGTTACAGTTATAAGCATGCTTCAAAAAGAAATCGTTACCTAACAGATATTGTGAATCCTTGCTGGGTTTTGGAGCCACATGTTTATGTATCCGGTTAAGTTTCTATGAATAAATACTTTCATTCATATTAAGTGTGAGTGTTTTCACTACACTTACTAGAGCCCCCACATGGAATATATGACAGTGGAACACTTGGCTCCCCTTTTTCTAGCAGAGTGTCTTTAAATAAGGTCTTTGGCACTTGGAATAACTTCTGTTCAGCCCTACTTCAAGGATACAAGTACAACTAAGTTTCCCATGGGAATAAATAATTCACTTTATAGGACGATGAGTCCATGTTCGATTCGCAGCCTCCCCAAATATTACTTTTTGGCTTTTAATTCAAAAATAAATCTGGCATCTCCTGCTAAGTAATCGTAGAGTCAAATGTTATAATCTCACATTTCATTGTATTACCATTCAATTCGTCACATTTTTAGTGACCCATGAACTAATAAAAAGGCCTAACACATTTTTGTGTTATGCGCTGGACCATATGTGAATGTTAATAGCACCAAGAACAGCATACCATATTCTTTAAGCCAGCAGAAACGAGTTCTAATTGCACACGACCTCCATTTCAAGTGGACACTTTGCGCCCATTTGTTTGGGGCTATTCGAAAAGGAAGTCACACTTGTAATTTTCATGCCTAATTTAATTTTATATTTTTGAGTAACTTTACTACTTTTGGCTAATCACAAAATCCGAGTACAAAGTTATTCAAAATTGCAGACTTACATGTCTCTACTCCCTGAAAAAGGGGGCAAGGCCAGATTTATGAGTGTAAGTCTTTCTGTCAAAAAAGATGCAGAAGTAAATCCATCATCACACATGGTAGCCACTGATACTGCAACACCTTCCCATAAAACCTAACTGAGGTAGGGACTTAAAAGAAACCCTCTTAGAAAATAATATTAAATAACATTATTTAAAGTACTGAAAACAACAAATAAATATAATTAATGCTAAAACATCCATATTTATTAATTAACTATAAAACAGTTCAGTGCACATTTTGAATTGAAAAATGAATGTAACAATATTGTATTAAAACATAATCACTTTGATTGAACTCTTTACATCACCTTCAGTTAATAATGCATATTATTCTTCAGTGTAGGTAGGAATTTATTTTTACATTTAAACATAAGAAAAGCAATCATGTTTAATATATTTGAATTAATGAAAGATTTATTTCAAAGTTAAGTCTATAGTGCTGTAGCATTTTTTATTTTGTTCCACATTTAGGATAAGTATACATAATTAATTCACATTAACATTTTAACTATAAATATGACAGGATACGGGCAGTCTCACCAGCATGTGGCGAGCAATACTGACCATGATATGGAGATTCAGGGAGGTTCTCCCCGTGGGAAAATTTGTGAAATGTAGTGGACAAATGGTACATTTTCAGGTAAATTTGAGAAAGCAAGAAGTTTTATAAAGCAATTGTGAAAATGTAGAATTAAAATATTGATTTTGGAAAAGGGGGTGGTGATGGACAGAGTTTCTGAATGATGCAGAATACTCTTACCCAGTCAAGAGATCAGGGCTTGATCCATCACCGTTTTTTAGCTCACTGCACCATCCCAGCTCAGAACCTGGCTACATGCAAATTAGTCTGTTCCTGTCCCAGTGCATGATGGGAACAGGGCAAACCAAACTACCAAGCCAATTCTTATACTGGGAAGAAAACAAGCTTCCGGGGACCGGTTTCTGGCATTTCAGCCGTCGTCGGCCCGGCTTGCTTGAATCCTGATGGTGCAATGAGCAAGGGACTCACGTCTGAGTATTCCCTCCCACACATAGTGTGGACAAAATCGATTTTGGAAAAGGGGGTGGTGATGGACAGAGTTTCTGAATGATGGAGAATACTCTTACCCAGTCAAGAGATCAGGGCTTGATCCATCACCGTTTTTTAGCTCACTGCACCATCCCAGCTCAGAACCTGGCTACATGCAAATTAGTCTGTTCCTGTCCCAGTGCATGATGGGAACAGGGCAAACCAAACTACCAAGCCAATTCTTATACTGGGAAGGAAACAAGCTTCCGGGGACTGGTTTCTGGCATTTCAGCCGTCGTCGGCCCGGCTTGCTTGAATCCTGATGGTGCCATGAGCAAGGGACTCACGTCTGAGTATACCCTCCCACACATAGTGTGGACAAAATCGATTTTGGAAAAGGGGGTGGTGATGGACAGAGTTTCTGAATGATGCAGAATACTCTTACCCAGTCAAGAGATCAGGGCTTGATCCATCACCGTTTTTTAGCTCACTGCACCATCCCAGCTCAGAACCTGGCTACATGCAAATTAGTCTGTTCCTGTCCCGGTGCATGATGGGAACATGGCAAACCAAACTACCAAGCCAATTCTTATACTGGGAAGGAAACAAGCTTCCGGGGACCGGTTTCTGGCCTTTCAGCCGTCGTCGGACTCGGCTTGCTCGAATCCTGATGGTGCAATGAGCAAGGGACTCACGTCTGAGTATACCCTCCCACACATAGTGTGGACAAAATCGATTTTGGAAAAGGGGGTGGTGATGGACAGAGTTTCTGAATGATGCAGAATACTCTTACCCAGTGAAGATATCAGGGCTTGATCCATCACCGTTTTTTAGCTCACTGCACCATCCCAGCTCAGAACCTGGCTACATGCAAATTAGTCTGTTCCTGTCCCAGTGCATGATGGGAACAGGGCAAACCAAACTACCAAGCCAATTAAAATATTGAAACACATAACAATGCTCCATATCTTACTGAATAAAACTATGTAATGAATGCTTGTTCCTAAGAAAGAGGTCACTGTTTTTCCAGGCGGGCTGTGAAGACACAACAAAGTACAGTGCAGCTAAATAATTTTGAGGAAAATTGTGTTTTGCATTTCAAATAGAAAATGCTCTTTATGTGACCTTGAGTAACTCACTCACAGGGCAATATTAGGCCTATTGCCTAAAAAGTCAGTTTGAATGAAGAGGCCAGAATTCTAATTGCAGCTTTCGAAACTGTGTGATCCTGGGCTAAATCCAAAAGTTCCCATACATCTGTTTTTTTGCCTGCTAAACCCATTTGCTCCCAGAACTATTCTTAACTAAACACGACTTTTAAATGATATCAGGAAACATATCACTGGCACAAAATAAAGGCCTGAATGCTAATTACCAACTGTATAGCCAAAACGCATGGGTTTTGATCCTGAATTCTCTAATTTGATAGTGATCAGGTGCAAATCATCTCTCAGAACCCTTCGTGATTTTGCAGGTGAGGAGTCTGACAACAGACCAATAAACGCATGCACCCCATTCCTCGAATCTACCAGATTGGGAGTGCTTAAAGCTATGTTTAAGGGGCAGCTAAAAGCGAGCCCCTCTGAAAGCACAACTAGCCGGTGCAGTTCACGGCTTGGAGCTGTGCAGGCATCCTCATGCATAAGAAACACCACATTTTACAGATAACGCGTTTTGTTGTATATAGGTAGCCTGAAATCAAATCTGCATAAAACCCCAATAGGAAAAATGCATATACCAGTCCCCTATTTCAAAGCCATATTACCTTACCTTTGATGTAAATCGGAAGAGTGAGGCCTCTGGCTGGTGAAGCTGTCAACCTGGTGAGCAGCAGCAGGAGGTTTTGTTCCTCAAGATGCGTTCCACAGTGCTAAGCAGCCTTTGGGTGACGCAAAGCTCCTCGTGAGTTCCTTGCGATGTGGGAAGTGCACGCTCATGTATTCGGAACAGTGGTCCTTACATTAACCAATACACGAAAGAAAGAAATATAGGCTAAAATGAGTGCTATATTTTGAATATCCAGCCGGACAAAAAGTTTAATACTTCAATAAATTATTGATAGACATAAATACAACACAACAATAATAAGGGACACAGTCCTGTATCCTACACAGAAACACAATACATATACATATAAAACAAAAACTTTTCAGGCAAAGCAAAAGGGCTTGTAAACTGTAGAATATTATTATGACAAGCTTAAAAAAACAGTAATAACACTTCTTTTATCAATGTTATTAATGTGTATGACTGTTAACTGTAGTCGACAACGTTTGGATCCTTTAGAGGCATAGCTGGATCATCATCAGGACTTTTGGATGTAAGCCTGAATAAGTGTAGGCAAAAGCTGGTAAAAAAACAAATGAGATATAAGAAAAAAGGAGAAACAATACAACGACCAATACAGTTCTCAACTGGAGCAACACGAATTGCTCTCACAGTCTAACAATGCTAGTACAATGCAGGTCTAATAGCCAGCAAGAAGAAGAGATTCTAAGAGAATGAATGTGCAAGCATGCATTGGATTCAACGTTGAAAGACGTTACGAAGAAGGAGTTTTGGAAAGGAATTAGACCCAAAGATGTGATAACATGATAGGAATAAGTGAAAATAAAGGAAGATAACTAACCTGTTGCATAATATGCATGCTCAGATATGTGTGAACGAATAAAAGACTTGATCACCACCACCAAGTGCGTAATGCACTATAACCTGTGTTAAAAACAAACGCATAACAGTCTATATGTATATTATTGCCTAATGTGGCGCAATAAATCTCGGCTATCGGAATGGACAACAGTGGCAATAAATGCAACAACATTCTCCTGCAATAATAGGGTAGCATATAAACCAACCGCTTGCTGTGTGTTACAGCCACATTTCTTATGGGCAATCACACCCAGATAACAGTCTCACCTAATAAGCAGGAACATGCTGCCTCTATTTAAGAAGATAAAATCAGCAAGGAAAAACACGGTAATAACGGATTCCTGTTGAAGTCAAAGTAGTCCCAAAGCACTGAAATGACATTAATTGTACATTACCCCACATACAAGGCAAATGTGGCACAAAGAGAAAGACCTATTTTTGACATTTCCTAAGCGATCAGTACCTAATATAGTAGCAAGGAAATGTGTTAACAATTACACCCAAATAGTAGGACCGCCCAAATAGCACGATTATGTCGACTATATTTACGAAAGTACTGCCCCGCAAAAAAGAAGCGGCAATGGCAGTTTTGCAATGAAGTAAATGAATGCCAATGCGCTGAAAGGACACTAAATGCCCATTACCTAACAAGCAAAACTAGTGCGGTATAGAAATACTATAAGTTATTAGTAGGACTTATCTAAACAATCAATATCTAATATGGTAGCAAAGTAATCCATTTTAAAAAAAACAAGTGGATGACTGTATGTTATAACGTGTACCCGCCACATAGACTAGCGGCAAGTAATCACAATTAAAAGCTCACATCAGCCATTAGATGCTGCCTGTATTTAGCAAGGCGGCAATCTACATAGAAAGACACGGCAATGGCGGGTTTCGGTAAAATTAACTTGTGACAATGCACTGAAGAAACAACAATTAGTGGCCGTTACCAACCATAGTAACTGATATATACCGACACCGCGATTGGAAACAAGGTCCACTTACCAAGATGGTTTGAACATGTCAATAACAACAATCCAAACGCAAAATTGGGGCGAATACAAACCACCCTTCGCGGGCCCATTAAATAACGAGACGTTGTGCGCAGCGGCCATATTGGGTGAGTATAGAATTGAAAATAGAAGAAAGACTGGCTGAAAGACGCGATGGTCCGTGACCATCGTATAACATTCAATTTTAGAATGCTTTTCACCACTTGCCCCAACAAAAACAGTATCTAATGCACATCTAACATAATTACACATATTTTAAGCATGTTAAACAATTTTTAAAAAAAGGGGGGAAAGCATAGCCCATAAAGTGCGCCTGGCACCGGTACAGAGAAGCATTCACAACACAATCAGGGGCCCCTGAGGCAGAGCTCTGAGAGGAGTAGGATCTAGTTGAGTTGGGTCTTAGTGTTGCCAAGATCACAGCTGATACACTACTGCAGGTGTAAGGCAAAGCACCTGCTCTGCTCGTGCTACATGCTCTGGGAGCACTATACACAGGATACGTTCCAGGGTTAAATTATATATATATAAAAAAAGAATTGTCAGTGAGAGAATCAAATGTATACGCCACAATGTCCCACCCTCTTCATTCCCTACCAGTAGCCTGTAGAGAATACCTTGAGTAGTCAGAAGCAGCAGCCCCTGAGGCTTTGGCGCCGTCTTTGAACTAGTGTCTTGTCAATCTACACCCTATGCCCCTTTACCAACACAATACAGCACCAAAATGTTTTCCCCACACATAAGCGAACACAATCAGCCACATGCATCAAGCTAAAAACCGGTCGCAAACGGGCAGATTCTCAGAATCTGCCCCTTTGCGACCGTTTTTTTTGCATTTGGGATGCATCATAACAAAATGCAAAAATCGCAATTTAAGGAATCTCTAAATTGAGATTCCTTAAATTGCAGTTGCATTTGAGGAATCCCAAACTGAGATTCCTTAAATGCATTGCATCAAAGTAAAAAAATCAGCGATTTCGCTAATAGGAGTAGCAAATTACCATGAAGTTGAACTTCATGGTAATTTGCAAAACCTTTGAAAAATGCACTTTTGTGCATTTTTCAAAGTTTAATGTTGCGCACACACATGCCCTTAGGGCATGTGTGTGCGAAACATATGTGCACAGATCAATTTCAGGGGTGCATCAGGGTGTCCTTTTGACACCCTGGCACCCTTGAAATTGCATTCTCAATTTGCGATTCTCTAATTGAGAATCACAAATTGAGAATGTCTTCCCATTCATTCCTATGGGCCTTTAGGCCCATTGGAATGAATGGGGAGGTATTCCTTAACCCCTTCGATGCTGATGACGAGCTGGGCTCGTCATGGCGTAGCCTCCTCGCACGCTGATGACGAGCCCAGCTCGTCACGTAAAGTGCGTTTTTTAAAAACCCACCGTGCGAGCGGAATTCCGCTAGCGCGCATGCGGTTAATTGCGATTCGCAATTTGCGAGTCGCAATTAAGGAATGTTTAGAAATCACAATTTTTAAGCGGTTTCTACATGTATAGGTTTTTGCGATTCCTTAATTGCGATTCCTTAAAAATCGCAATTAAGGAATCGCAAAAGCCAACATTGATGCATTTGCCTGAATTTGCTTTGTCTGCTTTGTCAATGCTTATTTTGACACAGACTGTGACCTAACACACCTCTCTCCCTAGTCCCAACAAATGCCTTGAAGATCAGTTTGTAGTAAACATTTGATTGTATATAAACATGCTTTTGGTGGCCATTGCCTTTATCCATACTGGCCCTGCACATGGCTTTGATGACAGGCAGACCTCTCACCGAACGCATAAAATCTCTCCTAACGGCCGGCATGACTCGTGGGTGGTGAGGGGGGGTCACGTCAAGGTTGGCATGGGGGGTAGAGGCTTAATAAAACATTTTTAAAAAATAAACTTACATTCCCGAATGCGCCGTTGCAGCTCCTGGCCGGGTCCCGCGGTAAGGATGAGGAAGCAGGCAGCCTCCCTCTCCTCCCCTAAGCCCTTAAAATATTATCCGCTCCAGTTTGTCAATCCCCCGACAGTCTGGAATTCCTGAAATAAAATAACATCATACTTCTCCAGGAAACCTGGTCTGTAACAAATTCCCCTATTGAAGGTTATCTTGAATTTAGGTTACCAGCAATATGAGTGCACAAGCATGGCCGGCCACGAGGCAGCCTTTCGATCTACGTCGCCTGTAAATTATCCTTGAATATCAAAGTGTTGGAATTTAACGAAGACTGTATTACTGGCATCAGAATTAGCAGTCCAAACCCACCCAGACAACTTTTTTTGCTGAACATTTATGTTGCACCTCACTCCAGCAAGAAAATGGACTAATTCGAATGACTGACTGATATCATGTCCAACCTGATAAAAGACCATGGTGCAGTCCCATGCTTAATCTCTGGAGATTTTAATACCAATTTATACTTAAGCACTCAAGAGGAATATAGTGAAATACTCTCTGCCGCACCGTCGTACCTAGTGCCCCCTCTCAAATCACCAGCCATTAGGCCAAGCAAGCTGGGTGAATATGCTGTTTTACAACTTAACAGCCTGGGTTTCACTGTATTGAATGGTAGATTTTCTATGGATTCTCCACCACCCTAGACTCAAACTTGACTTGATGGGGACTAGTAGGGCCTGGAGGCTGGAAGGAAGCTTTCTTCTAGTGTTATTTGTATTTCATTGGGGTATGCAGTCTGCATCAGCTCAGGGAAAGTGTTATTGTCTCTTTGAGACTCCACATTTAAGTGGGTCTGAAATGTCTGCATTATATCCCAGCAGTGGAAGGCAGATTGTTGACATGTTTAGGGCCTTGAAATGTGTGTACGTGCACAAGGGAGTGTAAGCGAGCAAGTGGGTGCACTTACCCCCATTTAAAAACTTAAAACTGCTGTGTGTTCAGGTCAGCTGTGCTTTAGTGTCAACCCTCCAGAACGCTCTCCCCAGTGTCTTATTAGCCCTTATTTCCAAAGTGCAATTTAGTTCACATGTTTTGCATAGCTATGATCTGCTCATAGCAGATGGAAGACGCATAACAAGGTAAAGCAAATGTGCTCTCTTGTGATGCTGACATCTTCACTCTTCAGTTAAACAATTTTAAGTTATATTGTCTTGCTTCACCCTGGGCGTAGTTCGCGTAGTAGCGCTACGCGTAGCTACGCAAAGTGCACTTCGCGCTACACGTAGCACTGCTCAAACTGCGTAGTGAGGTAGGGAAATGCTGTTAGCAATGATTGCACAGCGCCGGATTGCTCAGCGTGGACTGGTAGTTTTTCATCGCGAGCGGTCGCGAGCATACGCGACCACTCGCAATGAGATACCTGACCTCCCCGCTTTGAGAATCTCGCCAGGAGGTTTATTTTCGACTCTAGAGATCAGCAACTTGATGTTGCTGATCGCGAACGAGGAAAAATCTCACCAGGTTATCATTTTACTCCCTCGCGGTTGCCAACTTGACGTTGAGGACCGCGAGCGAGCAAAAAATGCCAACAACGCTACGCGTTTTTGCACTGTGTTACGTGCAATTCACGTAGCGCGTAGTTGCGCAAACTATGCAAACTACGCGAGCGTAGTGTAGTTTTCCGTCCAGGCCTAGTCTTGCTTCAGGGTTAACCTAGAGACAATGGCTCTGGAATTTTTGAAATCATGGGATGATTGTTATGTGTGGCTGTGCCCAGTTGCATGTGACGCACATCATTAAATAACCTATGCCTCTAAGCGGGGTCAGCCCCGGAAGTTCTAACAAGCATTAGTAAATGCATTAGGTTTCGCCTATGTGATTAATAATAAGCTGTTTTTTATTTTAAGTTGTAGCTTGCAGAGTAGTTGTACAATATAAGTTACAGAGTCTGTTAAAGTGTTATGACATGTTTATTTACAAAAAGGCAATATATTGTGCTGTTACTAGTGGTATAGTGCTGGTAAGTATTAGCAATTTTTTTGAAAAATGAAATGAAAGAAGGAAAAAATAGAATTAATTGGTGTAATAGCATTATTATGTGTTTAGAGGAGTTCTGACAACTTGTGGGCATGGTGACAATGCATCTGCTGCACCATTCTTTCCATGTGCCTGCGAGATAACTGCATTTGTGACTGCCTGTTTAGTAGCAAAATATAGCAATATTTGATATTTAGAAGAGTTAAGACAACTTTTGGTCCCAGTACCACTGCACCTGCTGCACCATTCATATCATGACCCTATTGCCTGTAAGGTAACTGCACTTGTGGCTGCCTGTTTAGTAGTAAAATATTGCAATATTTGGTGTTCAGAGAGGTTCCTAGAGTTTTGGGCCCCGGAGTCACTTCACCACTGAAATCAAGACCCTAGTGCCTGCAAGGTAACTACACTTTTGACTGCTTATTTAGTAGTTAAATATAAATATTTGGTGTTTAGAGGAGTTCTGACAACTTTTGGCCCCGGTGCCACTACACCGGCAGTATAATATAACGGGTAGTGCTACGTTATATTATACACAGCTGGTGTCGCGAGAACCCCGATTACTTCACAAGTTTGTAAAAATATCTCTTTTTTTTGTTATGATTAATAATTTGATGTCTACATTATACACACGTCATACTACTCCCCGCACTCTATTTGGTGCATTGCTTGGGCTTAAGGTCAAACTTTTGCCTTATTGTCATTGTAATACAGAGTTTTTATGTATTGCTTCCAGCCCTGAGGAAGTCGTTTGGGTTATACCCGCATACGACGGAACGTGTTGGCACGTGGGAGTGGAAGAAATTGAAAAGAATAAAAGGACTAAAGACAAAGAAATATATACACATTTCATATGTCTCTTCATTATTTGAATGTACTCTCTATGATTACTTTTAGCCTGTGCAATAGAAAACTGTAAACTATGACTAGAGTGGTGGGGTGTGTGTGTGTTGTGGGTCTTTGTTAAAGAATCCATAGTTTGTTACCCTAAATGACACCTTCATTTCATGGCGTCAAGCTGCGTTGTATCATGTTTCCTATCTAGGCTTATATCTTGCAATGAGATAATGGAAGAAGTGGTTAAGACATGTTGGAATAAAATGCAATACAATTGTGACCAACCATTTGACGGTAAATGCAACAATTTCTTTTTCTGAATTAGCATTTAATGCAGGTTTGCTTTTCTAATGATAAGGAACTGACTAAAGGCTGTGGGGACTGGGCTCTGTCTCTTTGGAAATGTGTCGTTTCCATTTAGACTGAGATCTGTTATACACATTTTCAATACTGAAGCTTTAGCAATAAAGTATTTGAGTATAACCACGTCCCTTTAGCCTGGTTATAGAATTAGAAACTATGCTGCACCACAAGATCTCTCCTGCAACTAGACATATTGTTCAAAAAGCACGGGTGGAAGACTGACTTTGGTACCTTGTACATTGTATTAGAGGTGGTCAGACTTGGCAGTTGATTGTTGAAATTGTTTTTAAATCACTTCAGTGCTTTGTTGCCTTTATACCGCAATAGAACTTGTTTTTATACCCAGAGTTGTTGAAACAATTTCTTTAGTAAGGGTTGTCTAATGCAAAATACTCTCTTCTTTTCAAAATCTTAATTGAAGAGAATCCTCCCAACCTCATCCCCTTCGGAAGATTTGTGTTACCTCGCTTGCTCATTCCTTGCAAACCAAGACCAGTGTTTCACCCCACCCCTTTTAAATTTCACCATTCACCAAAGGCCTTCAGACAGTTTGTCTGTTTATTGTGATTTTTAGGTCAGGCTTGACAGCGCTGCTGTCTGCAATATGTAGTGCTATCAATTCTTTGAAATATACATAAAGTGGACTTTGGCTCCACCCAAAGGTGTATTGCTGTCTTACTTCATGCTATTTGTTAAATGAGGTATTATTCAAGCTTCTGGGAAATGATTCCTGTGGACTTCATGAGGAAACGTGCACTCAAGTATCATGATATTTGCAACATTCAGCTCATTTTCAGGTCCATTTATTCTACACAAAAAGTCATCCTTTTTTGCTACTTTCCCTCAGCCATGGAAAAGCCAAAGGTCGGGCTTTAACATGATAGTGGTAATTTCCACAGGCAATGTATTTCCAAATTTCACTAATGGGAAGAGAGAGAGCACGACCTTTGTAAATCACTGAAGGAAATTACAGATTTCTTCTTTAATACTGAGCCGGTTATGTATATGCATCTTTCATTGCAAACTTTCCAATCTTTTACCTGCAAAGAAAATGTGTATGTTAATGTTATCCCAAATTGAAGAGAACATGAGTTAACTGAAGTTCACCTTCGAGGTTATACATACATGAGAAAATGATACTATCTGCTGTTAGTAATGACTGGAAGTGATGCCCTGATGGGGCTACATTTTCCATTGTACTCCATTCTGAATAATGAGCTCATTAACATGTATTAGCTGTTGAACTAAGCCGTGTTGTTTGCTGTGCCTGGTCCCTGGCACTAGTCTGGACATCACAAACAGTAACAGACATATACATAAAGATACACTGAGACGAATGGCTGCCTGTCCCACTTTAGTTTGTGATACCAGGTGGGTTGGAGAGGTCGGGAGGAATGTTCCAGTGACAGTTAGGAACATTCCATAAAGGCAGAGGTTTCCACGCTCAAGGGAGAGGGCCCAAGTGTGGTGCTCAGTCCCTTTTCAGATACAATCTGCAAGTACTCTGGGGACTGGAAGGAATGCTGTCAGCCACCCAGCGGTCTCTGGAGTGCAGAAGGACCTTAAACGTGACACGGGTCTGCCATCTGTAGGCCACTTGCTGCATTCTGCGTGAGATGAGCATAACTTGTCACTAAGATGCACCCTAAGGCGCTGGGCTCCCTCTTGAAACTTCAGAGGCACTATATATGATACCATCCCCAAGATTAGGAAGAGTTCCATCTGGTTCTTTATAGAAGAATACATTTAAAAGGATGTGGTTCACTCTCTTTGCACACTATCATTTACTTAGAAGCTTCACATTCATAAGGATCGGGGTCCTCTTAAAACGCTAACCCATTGGGCCATTTTTGGGCTAAGGCATTTGATATGTGTTGACCAATGCGGATTTCACCAGGATGAACTGAATTAAAGGTGCTTTCAACAGTAACAATGGTCCCTGCACTCCCTCACTGCTAGGCACATCTCTGATAGTGTACAAAACAATTCCTTATATAACATTATTGACCCACACAGGACACATCTTCCTAAGCTTTATGACACTGGCTGGAACGCTCTTCCTCTCACACTTCGGAATATTCAGGATCCTTGCATCTTCAAGAAGAATCTGAAAACTTTTCTCTTCGCCTAACTTCCGGTTGGTTACCTCTCTTTGCACCGCGCCGGGACACTTACGAGTATCTGCGCGCGATAGAAATTAAAATAACATAACATAACTCTACTGTTAGAGCCCCCATAGCGGACTGAGCTGGTCCTCTCTGGATTACAAATTAATACCAGGGCGAGGCGCTGTACCAGCGATTATGCATGCCAATCTGCGGATGAGGGCCCAGCCTCATTTAAAAATATAGCTTAAAAAGTTCTCAGATAGATTATGTACCTAATGAGTGTAATTGCACTCTTCCGAAATTGGAATCTGTTGGTCACCTTTTCTCCACTTGCCATTTCTGGCACTCATGAAGGAAGAAAGGCCCTGAGAGTAGGATCTGTCTCTCTTACAATGCCTGCCAGCCAAAGAGAGTCTCTGAGAAAGGTGGCTGTTTCATTGTGAAGGGTCATACATGCTCATCATTGAACTCTCTCAGTTTCTTGCCCTGGTTCCGAGGTTAGATCCGAGGCCAGACCTCTCCTGGGCTATTATTTTGGTGTGCCTGTACCACCTCTATGATGGAAATCCAGAGATCAATGTATTCTCTTCTCCCTGCATACCATGACAGTTAGCTGCTACCATACAAGGTATTGTGTGTCCTGGAAACCACCTACATGTACCACGTAAAAAGAAATTGTAGAACTCAGATTCATTTACTACCTAATACTATTGTAAGGTGGTAGGAGACCCATATCACAGCAGTTCACCAGTAGTAGTTCTGTAGTCAGAGACTGCAGTTCACAGGCAAGGATAGTGAGCACAGAGGCCTTTTTTCTACCTCAATAATACATTGCATATCTATTTGCTTTACAATCCCAATTTACCAGTAGACACACCTTTAACTCTTGACCATAATTTAATTCTCCAGTTCCTTCTCAACAGAATTTTCACATGACATGTGCACAACCTGTACCTCAATATTCAAGGCACCCCAAAATTCAGAAAATCCAAATGTGTACGTCATATATTTCTTCCACTGAAAGTAATAGCACAAAAAGGCACTCACCTGACATTAAATTAACAAAGTACACAAACAAATGACTTGGACCACTCAATAATTAAGTTCTAGATCAAGAAAAATGTAAAGCGTTCATTACAAAAAATCTCATAATCAAGTGGTACGTTATAGATGCCAAAGGCGCATTTGAGGAATTGTAAAGAGTAGTTAAAATTTAAAATTGTCCTAAGTCCCAAATGAGTAGCAAAATCCACCACGTATTGGGCAGCATCCCTAATAGACAGTGGCGGCTGGATAGATTTGAAAGTGGTGAGGCGTAAAATATTTATTGTACTGCACAACCTATGGAGGGTTTGGGGGGGTTCCCCCCCCTCCCACGAGAAAAGTTTGAAAAAGAGTGGACATATGGTGCATTTTCAAGCAAATTTGAGTAAGCAGGAAGGTTAATAAATCAATTATTAATTGCCTTGCTATTTCCCTGTCAAGCAGCATCACACCCTGTACAGCTCCCTTCTATGTTCACTGCCTTGCTATGTCAATGTCAAACACCAGCACAAACTTGTATGTCTCTCTTCTACGTTCATTGCCTTGCTATGTCCCCATCAAACAGAAGCAAGGTCCTGCATATCTCTCTCTGTTATGTTCATTGCCTTGCTATTTCCCTGGCAAGCAGCAGCACAGCCCTGTACATCTCTCTTCTATGTTCATTGCCTTGCTAGGTCCCTGTCATGCAGCAGCACAGCCCTGAACATCTCTATTCTATGTTCATCTACATGCCGCCTTGTAGTATATGTTTGCTATCCCATCCTGCGAAGCCTGCACTGTTTTGCTGTCCCTTCTTACAATGCTAATATTTACATACCAAGAACTACATAATACTAAACACAGTAAAGACATTTCATTTACAACTCTCTAGGATTAATTAGTGTGCCCAAGCTTAACGCATGAGGGGTCCTTCCAAAATGAGATCCCACTGAGCATCTGAGTATGTCACAGAAAGGCGTGATTGCCACATCAATTGAAGAGCTTTTGAAAGGGGTTGCGAAAAGAGAGGATGTAAGAAAGTCTTATAAAGGCCAGAGGTGACACCCTTAAAAGTTCCCCATAAATTCAAATAAGATAACATAGGAGAAGTGGACAACAGCTCAGGTGGGGAACCCAGGCGTTTTGTGATAGCTTGTTGAAGATGGGAATATTTACAGGATTGTGAGGTCGGGAGATGGAATTCCTCACTGAGTTGGGGAAAGGATTTAAAATTGTCACCATGGAACAGTTGTTCCAGGGAATGAATACCAGCCTCCGGCCACAGAGGCCAGGACACAGTACGACCCCGCACTCGAATAGCCGAGTTAGACCATATAGGAGCATTAATATGAAGCCGCAAGTTAGATTTAAAGATACGGTGACTTCTTTGCCAAGACTTATACATAGCGGATAGTATAGGATTTTTGGGGTCAAGAGAGCTGGAACCCTTACCATATAAAAGGGACAAACCAGGGCCAGAAGCCAATAAGTGACGTTCAAGTGGAACCCATTGTGGGATGTCTTTAGACTTAGGTAAAAAGAAATAAAGATGGGAAAGATGGAGGGCAAGGGAGTAATGCTCGATAGAGGGAAGACCTAAACCTCCTTGCAATTGGTGGGACTTTAATTTGGCTAGGGTGAGACGCGGTTTAGCTGCACCCCATATAAAAAGTTAAATTTTTGAATCAATGGACCGAAGTGTAGCCAAAGGAATGGTCAAAGGAAGCATACCCAGAACATAGAGAAAACGTGGTAGGGTGACCATCTTGATCGCCTGAACCCGTCCCCAAAGGGATAAACCTAGGGCCTTCCATTTATTGAAGTCTCTTTGCATTTGCGCAATTAAAGGAGTTAAATTGTCCGTGACAACATTATCCAATCCCCTATTGAGGAGTATACCTAAGTATTTAAGCCGAGAAGGTTGCCAATGGAATGGAAAACCAGAAATGGCATCCTTCGTAGTACCAATGGACATAGGTAATGCTTCGCTCTTGTCCCAGTTTATCTTATATCCAGAGAAAGAAGAAAAATCATCAATGACACGGAGGAGAGCAGGGAGAGAACGGGGAAGATCAGTAAGTGTGAGAAGAATATCATCTGCATATAAATAAATTTTGGAATGACCAATTGGAAGAGGAATACCCACCACAGCAGCCGATTGATGAATTGCAGCAGCCAGAGGTTCCATAGCCAAAAGGAAAATAAGAGGGGAGAGTGGACAACCCTGACAAGTACCCCGTCAGATAGGAAATGGAGTAGAAAGAAAACCACCACAGTTAACTTGAGCAGATGGGCTATCATAAAGTAGTCGTACTTTAGCTATGAACTGATCGCCTAATCCAAATCTTTGCATGACGGTAAAAAGGTAGTCCCATTCGATGCGGTCAAATGCTTTTTCAGCATCCAAAGAGAGAAGGAGGGCATCATCGGCAAAATGCTTAGCTGACCATAGGGCAAGGGAGAGAGTACGCAAGTGATTTCGAGAGGAACGACCGGGAACAAAACCTACTTGGGAGTTATGGATTAAAGAAGGTAAAATCTTGCGGAGTCGTGATGCAAGAATGCTAGCAAGTATCTTAACATCAGAATTTAAGAGAGATATAGGACGATAACTACCACACAATAGAGGATCCTTGCCAGGTTTAGGCAAGACCGCTATGATGGCTTTGTAAGAGATAGAACCAAGAGAAGACTCCTCCACGACTTCCCCAAAGGCAGCATGAAGAGTATCAATCATGCTCTGACCAGTCCATTTAAAAAATTCAGGAGGAAAACCATCATCCCCTGGAGCTTTATGGTACGGTAAGGCAGATACAGCTGAAGAAATTTCATCCATCGTGATAGGTCCTTCAAGTAGAGCTCTGCCATCATCGGAGAGTCGTGGAAGATGTACTTCATCTAGAAATTTAGACATCGTTAGCGTATCTACCTGAGTGCCTGGGGAGTAGAGAGATCTATAAAATGAGACAAACTCCTCAACTATCTCTTGAGGCCGAGTAAGGATATCGCCACCACTTGATTTAATCGCTGGAATCGCCATAGCGGCCTCTCTTTGACGCAGTTGCGCAGCCAATAATCGACCAGCCTTCTCCCCTTGTTCATAATGACGACCTTTCATCTTTTGTAAGGCATATTCCGCCTTAGAAGTAAAAAGAGTATTGAGGGCCATGCGTGCTTGTTCTAATAACTTTTAGAGGAAACCGAATCTTCATTATTGAGAAGATAATCACGGAAGTGGGATTGCAAAAGAAGTTTACCCGCTGGCGTTTTATATTTGTTGATATTCAAACGCCACGATTTTCTCCCCGGACTCATAAGACCCAAGTCGAGAGATAAAAGAACTGGGGAGTGATCAGATATAGCTGCTTCTAAAATTTGGGAATCAGTAACCAATCGGACTGAATGTTGCGAAAGCAGAAAATAATCAAGGCGCGAAAACGTACTGAGTAGAAGAAAGAAAAGTGTACTCTTTATCCTGTGGGTGACTTAGTCTCCAATGGTCCACAAGACCAGTGTCAGCAAGGATATCACAAAAGATGGCTCTGTCCGAAGCATTGATAATGTCAATGCATCCTGTTCTGTCAAGAGCAGGATCCAGTGCCAAATTCCAATCACCACCGATGAGAAATTGAGAAACATTTATTTCCGTAAGAAGACGATTAAGTCGAAGAAAAAATTGCTTTTTGGAGCCTAGCGGAGCGTATACAGATGAAAGACAAATGAAGGAATTACCAAGCTTCAGTTTAACAAATACATATCGACCTTCCGGGTCAGACCATGACTTTAGAATTGTGAAAGGAAGTGACTTCCGAAAAAGGATGGCTACTCCGCATTTACGAATAGGATTAGGATTGGCGGGATCAGGTTTAGAGACTGAACTATGTATGACTTTACCAACCCAGTCCCTGCTGAGTTTACTAGACTCGTCCAAATGAGTCTCCTGTAAGAGAGCAACGTCCACATGCTTAGAATGTAAATAGGAAATAACTTTCTTACGTTTTATGTAATGGGTGAGACCATGAACATTCCAAGAAATCACAGACTACGGATGGGTGAAAGGCATGAGAATAGGATTAAGTAAACAAGAAGTGAGGAAAAGCAGAGACAAAAAAGAATAGAAATGCTACTCTGGGAAACCAAAAAACAAAGAAATATAAAAGTTAAAAGTAATTAGGGAAATGAAGAAGGAAAGAAGGAAAAAGAAAAGTAGATAGAAAAGTAGAAGGAAAAAGCAACCTGCACTGTAAACTACGGGTCTGGGCGCACTTAGAACAACGCCAAGGGAGACCGGGCCCCCTTCGAGCAAAGAAGAGTGGGGATCCAGAGGATAAATGGTAACATGAGATATATAAAGTACAATAGAACAAAATAACATCATCAAAATCGGAGTCAACTTCTCTTCATCCCCTCCAAGAGACTGTCACCAATAAACCCCCAACCTAAATATTACATGAAAAGAACATGAGGAGAGTAAATGAAAGCAAGGAGGATGAAGCAAAAGGAAGACAAGATATAGAAGAGGAAAAGTGGAAGAAAGATATAGCAATGTATCGTATCAGAACCAGTAAAATAGAAAAAATTATTAGAGGTATGATACAAGAACCATACAAAAGGAGAGTAATGAGAGCAAGGAGGATGAAGGAAAAGAAAACATAGTATATAATAGAAGAGTTGTGGAAGACATGAGACTATCCAAAGCGGAGGGAACAACTTGAAGAAAAATCTGCAATCAGCAAAATACTGTGAGGATACCAAACATCCAATGTATAAACATAGAAGAACAAGGAGACATAGGTAACAATACGAAACAAAGAACCAAAGTGATCACACCACAAAAGGAAAACGCAAGAAAATTAGAAGAAGAAAAAGACTAAATAAAAATAAGATATACCACAAAAGAGAGTATGAAAAATAGAGTGAGGGGAATACGAAAGAAGATGTACAAGGGGGAACCAAAGCAACAATATCACATAAAATGAGGTAGGGAGATAGTAGGTAGAAGGAGAGGAGGAAAAAAAACCTGAAAGTTATACTATAGAAGAGAAACAAAAGAAAATGACGAAAGACACTCTAACCAAGGGGAGCAATAAAACATATAGACATCATACAAAAGTGGGACAGGTAATAAATGTGGGAGAGATAAGAACCGTATAATACATAAGAAGCAAAACTTAAAAGTGATTAAATAACTGCAAATCTGAAAATCCCATATTAGTAGCGAGTAGAGAATAACAATAGAGCATGAAGCAACATACAAGAACAACAACAAACACTGCTATATGCCTTCAATCAGCATCAAAAAATTATACCATGCAGTAAAATCTCAGTGAGCTAAGCGAGCAACAAAAGCATTGTGAACAATAAACACTACTATAAGCTTGTATAACAAGAAAAAGTAATAAAGCATTAAAACATTAAAAGAATTCAGTCAGCATCAGATGGCGTCTTAAGAGGCAATCTAGACTTGTCTCTTTGCTGCGTATTAGTGTGAGAAGAGACAGAGCGTAGAGCCGAATCCATGTCATCCTGAGAGCGAGGCAGACGAGTGAGATCTCTGCCACGTTGTCTAGATTCAGGAGAAGTATATGAATGAGATGTTGGTAAATTCGTAGAGGAGGACTTGGATTGAGAAGATTGGGCATTGGAAGGAGACTGAGTTTCCATATCATCGGACCTGATATCATCCAGAAACTGCTGTAGGAGTGCAGGATCGTAAAAGTCTTTGGACTCTCCATTCCTAGTAATACGAAAACGTGCAGGCTCAAATAATCCATATTTGATGTCCATGTGACGTAACTGGGGTCGCATGGAGAGAAACTCCTTCCTCCGTTCATTCGTTTCTTTAGAGAAGTCTGCAGCCATGTGGATGGTATGACCCCGAAACAGAAAGGAGCCACGCGTACGAGCCAGTGATAGAATCTGTCTAGTTTGCTCATGCCGAAGGAAACAAGCATTGATTGGTCTAGGTCTTGCAGAAGGACCAGAACGTGGTGGGCCCAGTCTATGAGCATGTTGGAGCTCAAGAGGACGAGTAAAAGAAATTCCAGTCAAAGTGGGAAGGACATCACAAAGAAAGGACTTCATATCTTGCTTTTCAATATTTTCTGGAAAACCAAAAAAACGGATATTGTCTCTACGACTGCGATCTTCCAAATCGATGATCTTACTGTGTAGGAAGAGTAGGTCCTGATCTGAACCCTGAACAGTATCCAGTCGACCCTCTATGTCCATTATTTTAGAGTCAATGACATCAATACTGGTGTGAAAAGTAGTAAGTTCTGCCCTGATAGACTTGGTTTCTGTAGTCAATGAAGTCATAGCAATATCCAGGCCCTCCAGCCGACGGTTAACCCCAGAAAGTTCTTGCAAAATGCATTGCATAGAGTCAGACAGGGATTTGTCACTCTGAAGTAATGCAGCTTGCGACGAAGGAGGTGACGTAGAGCCATTACCTTTGACTGCCAAAGGAGAGGGTTGCTTTACCACTTCATTGAAAAGTTGTTTTTTAGGCCCACGACCACCATTCCTATTCTTAGACACGGTCATGTATCTTTTTAGTGGTGGTTTGCAATAGCGAATAGAGGAAATATTGGAATATGAGGAAATGGTGAAGCCAGGAGTGTATCAAATAACAAGGAGCAAATAGATTGTATTCAGCAGGAAAATGACCAATACAAACAACATACACCTAATGCCTGAAATCGGAAAAATTATTACAACATTGCCACAAAATAGCAAATAGTATATCACAAAACCAATGAAGAGTTGGAATAAGCAATCTTGCGTACCAAAACTACCTCATAAGCAAAGCATGTAAATACAGTAAATGGGTACGACAGTAGAGCATCAAGGTAATGACGATAAAGTGGTTATACACATTGAGAAGTGCGCACTAAATGTGAAGGTAAAGCGCTTCTCAAAGAAGGAGGCAGCATGTGAGAAAATAGAAATATCATACACCCAGGACTGCCTCAAAGGAAAGCATGAGTTTGTAGTATTGATATAGGGGAACAGTGCTTATAGACCTGCCTGCGAAAGTCCAACATTAAGCAGTAGTATTCCGTATGTTTGCAATATCAACACACTGAGGTACATAAAGCTGAGTTGGAGGAGGCAGAGCAGACAATCCTGTATAAAATAATTCAGAGGGCCTCTAGATGATGAAGCACGTCATGTGAAAAGAAGTCTCAAGGGGTTCTTCTACTAGACTTCAAAGAAATCCCCTGAAAACACTTTCAAATGAAGGCGCCGTGTATTAGGAACATACACAATGTTAAGCGCAGCATGTTCTCCGTGAGTTGAGGAAGCCTCGTCATCTGAGGAGGCGTGGCCTAGCAGCTGAAGAAGGCGCTGCCCTGTATTGACAAAGGCGCCACCTTTGCTGTGGAGAGGCGTGGCTTCGGGGGCGCACGAGAGCCGAGGCGTGCTCTGGAAGAACCAACTACCTCACCGTCATGTCGCAAGACAGGAGCGAGCACCGCTAGCCTGGAAAGGGAACCACCGCCATATTCCTCATGGCAAAATGCGTACTCCGAGTGCCAAGAGAGAGCTCCACACGAACAGGTACGTCGAGAGAGCTCGTCGGGGGTCCTTTCCTCGGCGGAGCTCCTCTAGCAGGCGGCCATCTTCCTGCGTGGCCAGACCAAGCCCCCCCCCCCAAAATTAAGGCGTTCTAATACACAATTCTTGCGCAACAAATTAGTAAAACATCATGGTGTAATCGCAAGTATCAACTCTTTGAAAATCAGGAATATGAACATCATTACCTTAACACATAAACCCTATCCAAGTTAAGAAAACCTTTAACGTCTTCCATGCTGCTGCCATCTAGAGATGTTTGAACAAAATATGAAGCATTTAATAATATTGCTTCACTTAAATTAATAAGACCAGTCTACACAGGGAAACTAGAGCAAAAAGGCCTTGGGAGTTGAAACATATCAGGAACTCAGAGAAGAGAATTGAAAGGGCTATGGCCCACATGCATCAATCTCGGCTTTTGCGATTTCTAAATTGCGATAAAAAGCGATTCGCAATTTAGAAATCGCAAAAGCCTATGCATGATTATTTTTTAAATATTTATGCAATTCGGTAGAAATCGCTATTTCTACCGAATCGCATAAAAAATGCGATTTTGAGAATTGCGAATTCGCAATTCCCATTCATTCCTATGGGCCAAAAGGCCCATAGGAATGAATAGGAATTGGGAATTCGCAATTTCAAAATCTCAAATCCTGATTGCATTTCAAGGGTGGTGAGGGGGGTTCAAATGAACCCCCCCTGCACCCCTGAAATGTATTTGTCGCATCATGTTGCACACACACATGTCCTAAGGACATGTGTGTCCGTAACATGAATGCTTTTAAAATGGGTTTTCTGTGTTATTAATACTTTTTGCAAATTTACCGAGTAGTTCAACTACTCGGTAAATTTGTCCCTCTATTTGCGAATTCGCAATTTCAAAAGTATTCATGCATTGCTTTTAAGAAATCGCAAATTTGCGATTTCTTAAAAGCAATCGCATTTTTGGAAATCGCAAAAATGTTGCGATTTCAAAAAATGCTTGATGCATTCCAAAAAGCATTTTTGGAATCGCAAACGGACGATTTTAAGGAATCGCACCGTTTGCGATTCCAAAAATGCTTGATGCATGTGGGCCAATATTCATAACAGTGCAAATAAACCATTTCCTCAGCGCTGAATTTGTTCTGCATAGCTTGTGAGGAAAGAAGATGTGCAAGGGGACAGGATGAGAGGGGTAAATACAGGAGTGAAGGACAGTAATGGCATCCATTATATCCAAAATGGCATTTTGACATAAATGGGCCATAACTGAATTATACTAATAAACACACATCTATACATTATTTTAAACTTGTTTCAACTGTTATTATTTTGTTAACTTAGTCTTTTATAGCGCCAACTCACCAACAGGTCTCTAGGCGCTCAAAACAAATAGCAAACAACAATGCATGAGGACAGGGAAGAGGCAGGGGCATGTAATAAAATGTATTTAGCTGGGTCAAGTACCTCCCTAAATAAAAAGGTTTTTAACAACTGTAATGATATTAGCTCATCATATGAGTATTGGATCCCAAAAATAGATTGATTTTTATTTATTACAAATCAACATAAATTTAGGAGAAAAATGCATCCCCACATACACAGGACACTATCTGTGTACACTAATGAATCCAAATTCTGGGGAGTAGGGGTGTCTTCCTGTTTTACCATTTCAAACAACGCCAAGAGCATGGAGTTGTATACCCTATATTTCCCAAAATCTTTTATTCTAAAATCTGAAATATACATTTTCATATTTCTTTGCTTACTGTGTCATAGAGCTGCATGAGTTTTTAAATTGCATGTTACGATGCAGAGAAAGTGCTTGTACATCACAGTGTCAAAAGAGATGGAGGACTTCCTAATCAATAAAATTATCAAACACAATCGTTGCTCTCTCTATCATCTGGAATGCAACGGGATGGTAGAGAGGTTTAACCGTGTACTCAAAGAATCCATTCAGGTGTCTAAAGCACAAGGTTCAGATTGGAAAGCGAATTTGATTGAAAGAGTTATGGTTTATAGAATCACACCACATTTCACCACAGGTGAGATACCTTTTGTCTTATTTAGGGGTCTTACACCAAACACCTACATGTTTCAGTCTTGGATGCGAAACTTAGGTATTGAAGCCTTGAGTTCAGACAAAACCCTGGGCTTGGACAGACAGCATGTTAAGTCCAATAATAGGAAGTTAAACTTTGACGTCAGACATGCTGCCTCTCACACTAATGTTTCTGTTGGTGATCGGGTGAGAGTTTGTCTCCCTCTTAAGTCCTCTGGGTCAAAGTTCTCTTCTCCTTTTCATGTTACCAAACTCTTTCGCAGTGCTGTTAAACTAAATGATGGGCGTATATGGCATTTAAATCACATTGCTCCCATTCCTGTGATGGTATCCAAAAACACACGCAATTCTCTCAGTTCGACCAACAGCAGTAGCCAAACTGGTGTTGATGTTCCTTTAAGGAAAAGTTCTCATGTGACAAGAGTTCCTACAACTCTACGTGATTATGTTTTGGAATAAACTTGTTGTGTATTACTTCTTGTTTTCTATACTGAAACAAAATATATTTAATTGTTTTTTTTTGTTTTAAGGTTCGGGGGAAGGTGTGTAGTATCCTTCTCATTAATGTGCTTCATATACATGGTTCTTTCTCTAATTAGTTTCTTTCTATGGTTGTTAGAATGTTAAGTGTACAGTCAAGAATGCATTTGATGTCATCCTTTGCTGAGTCCAAGAGACAGTTGCTGCTAATGTCTCCTCAATAAAATAAGTTATCCTGATCTGTATGAGCTTTAACTTCTTCACAAGTAGGCATTATATTATTTTGCTTACTATCATTCCTTATAAGTCATTCCTTATAAGTTCATTTTCATTTCAGGATCCAAAGGTGGTGTTGGAGATGCGGGTGATCATGGACCGATTGGAAAAGTTGGTCCACTAGGTGGAAAAGGTAGGTAATGTTATGAAACTATTTGTTGTTAAAAGTAATTTAGTCAATTATATATTGTTCGGTTTAAAGCTGGTCGGTGTAGAAGAGAGGTAGGCTAGTGGTTTGTCTTTGGAAGTCCTTATCAATATATGGTCATAACAAGGGAGTGTGCAGAGCATTCCAACACACAGAAGTCAGTGAGTCGTGAGTTCTTCTTTAAAGATGGCAATTAAAGTAACAAGTATTGGCAGCACCAGTATGTCTGGGCTTAATGTGCTAACACATTCAGCGAGACACTCGAGAGGGAGCCAGCAGGAGCGGAAATAAAGGATAACAGTTGTAACATAGTCTCTCAAGCCAAGAACTGCAGTGGAGGTAGAAGGATACACCCACACAGCTAATAACATTAGGTGAGAGATGAATTCTCCACTGGGATAAGCCAAGACATAATTAATAAAGTCTCCAGGCAATCGCTGGAAGAGGCTGGTCATACAATGGCAGTGGTTGAAAGGGATGGCACAAAGCCCAATCTGTGTACAATGTAAGCAGTAGGTCTGTTTAAAAGCTGCACTGTCAAAATGCATACTTAATAAATAAGAACGAAGGATGTGTTTGTATCTATATTTTGTGAAAGTGCTTGCTTTACAATTCCTCAGATACAGTTTTACAAATGTACTCCAGGAGCCCATAGGCAAGAACACTTCAACTATATTAAAAAATCAATAATCCACATTAAAAAAATATATAGTACTAACATTTTAGCAGATTAAATGGTTATACAAGGTAATCATATCCCTTATTACATTAAGCCAATAGTCTGTCTCAATATAGCCAACATTATATGTTATCATTATATGTATGTTCGATTTAAATAAAGATTAGAGTTGCCTTGTCATAAAATATAAATTTGCCAATTCCATGGCCTCTTGGACTCTTGGGTGCTTGAATATGCATATGTTGCCTGTTGGTTGTGTTTTTTAGGTGTGGCTTGACAGCAAAGCTGTCTGCAATTTGTATTCCTACTAATTTGTTAAAATATACACAAAGTGGGCTTTGGCTCTGCGCAGAGTATTCCTATCTCACCTCATGCTATTAACTAGTTGGTGCTGCCCTCCAGGTATTGCTTCTTTGTAATGCACTCAGGATTATTTTACACATTAAAAGTATACTTAACCATCATGCTATTTGTCAAATTCAATTCTTTATCGCCTGCATGCATTCTGTACAGAAAGCAATCACTTTTTAAAAATTTTCCCCAGCATGGGCAAGCCAACAGGGCATCCATTAACTTGATAAACCGCATTTGTGCACACAACAGATGAAAACAACGTTTCTGAATGCCTGGGTTTACATGCATTGCCACATTATAGCCGGAACTGTCGACTTTGCAAGTGCTGGCTTCCAAAGGAGGTTTAATATTGGGACTAGATCTTGCAATTCTTGCTCTCAGACTTTTACGAAAGAGAAGGGAGAATATAACTCAGAAAACATGTACGATAAAGTTCGAAAATCTGCTTTTACAGTCTTTTTAGAACTCCTGTTAGCTATCAAGTAAACGTTTGTTTTGGTTGCTGAAGAACTTGCACAGTTCAGCTTAACAGCAATAAATATGATTTGAATTCATTATTTTACTCTCTGTAAATGGTCATTTATGTAGTTTACACCTGTAATTATGATACTGGGAAATAAAAGAACAAAGCATAAACCAGAACATCGGTTTATCAGTGATTTACTCTAAGTGGAGCACAAGTCACAAACATTATCCACCATGGTAAACAGTTAATAAATGAGAAATTGACAATTGGAATGGCAATATTTTGTAGCAAAGAAAAAAGATGGAGGCGCATTATTATTGTTACCATCAAAATTATGTTCTTCTTCAATGTATGTTTCATTTTTGAGTCTTTGTTTTATCCAAAGGAATGTCTTTGTTTTATATCATAATCCTAAAACCATACCATTCACAACTGTTTGGTCAATCCATCACATTATTTAGACAAATGTCTGCACAACTGATTTTATTATCATAATCAGCACATGTTCTAGCTTTCCTGCTGCTTTCTCAAGGCTGCAATATACTCCGCTACAGTGGACTATAAACTATATTAACTAACTTATTTAAAGAAATTAAAAGGCAGATAATTTGGTCTTAAAGTTGTCCATGAGAATCATTTGGGATGAGTCTCAATCATTAATTAGAATGTTTGAGATTCATTTGTGATAAGTCTCAATCATCATTTAAAATGTTTGATAGAAATAGCTCAATTAACACGTTACCTAGGTCATTTAAAAAAAGAGATCAGACTACTTCTTGATTATTCTGAAACGACGCATTCTGTCTCCCGTACCACTGACTGGAAGTAGATTTCTCAAAGAATGAATGGCATTACTTTGACACACCCTGCTCGGATTTCAATCTTTACTGTTCTTTAAGATGCATCTTTACAAACGATGCTGCATTGTCCATGGTGCAGCTCTATCAATCAAAATGCTGGGATCCTAATAAGTATTAAATAACTTTCTATAAACATTATCTGTTAGGTAGTCCGTCAACAAGTGCATGAATTGCACCATTACCTTCAAACGCTACTCAAAAAATTATTGTCTACGGTCGCCATGGGCTGGAAACCCATTTGTATGAAATAAAGCAAAGATATATATGAGAGTTTTTGGTGCCAATTGACGAATTTTTATTAAACTTTCTATGAAAGAAGTTCATCTACATCAGCTTCTACCTTGAAAGAGCAGGGGTAATCCCTCAAGTGGGGGCCGAGAAAAAAGAAGGGTCCCAAAATAAAATGTCACCATGCAATTTCTTGTATGAACTTTGGACACCACTGTAGCCCAAACAGCTGAATGGAATTGCACCCAATTTGGAAGGAAGCTAGAAATGTACCCAAAAAGCAAGTTTTTGGTCATTTGGTTTAAACCTGTTCAGTATTTTTTAGGAAATTAAGGTGCCACATTTATTGATACCTGGATGATTGGGTGAATGGCCTGCGTGCGTTCCACAGGTATGCAGCTTTAAACAAAGATGTGCTGTGATTGGTCGAGAGGGTCTTTTTTCTCCACAAGCCATTGCACTCCCTGGGGAGAAAGAGGCTCCAGCGAGTCCCACTGGAGCTCATGATCTGATTGGCTGGCCACAAAATGATGAGAAATGGTGTGGTTGCCATTATAGGACAAAGGGACTATGTCAAGTGGGATAGGAAAAATAATATTTTTTTAAATAAGGAGGGGATCGGATACAATCTGTTGGATCTGCAGCAAATTCACACAGTGCATGGTCAAAGGCTGTGCAAGGTACGGAGACTGCCATCGAGAGGTTAGCCAACCCTACGTTGCAAATGACCAGTAGCGGTCGGCAGTAGGTGTTTCTATAGGGCGGTGACGTGGGCAGGAGGAGGGGCAGGGTGGGGGGAAATAATGTATGGATTACGGAGTTTTACAGGTAAGTAAACATTTAAATACATAAAACGAATTTCGTTGCGCGCACTGCATCACATTTGGTGATGCAGTGTGCGCAACGAAATTCGTTTTATGTATTTAAATGTTTACTTACCTGTAAAACTCCGTAATCCATACATTATTTCCCCCCACCCTGCCCCTCCTCCTGCCCACGTCACCGCCCTATAGAAACACCTACTGCCGACCGCTACTGCAAATGACCAAAGGCCATGAGCACTGGGGAGGACTGCCAGAAGGTAATTGGGTGCAGGGCAGGCCCTGTGGCCAACCACCCCACGCACACGCCCACTGCCCGCAGGAGGTTGGGTGTAGGGGTAGCTGTAGGCCAAGCCCTGGGGTCAACTGCACCATGTGCACAGCCAAAGGCCATGCGTGGCATGGAGTAGTAGAATTATGAATGGTAATAAAATATTACTTTATGTTTTTTTAAAAACTGAAAATCACAGTATAGTAATAAAATCTTCCTTTGTATTAAATTCACTGAATCAAACAAAGGTTAAAGTGACCTTATAGTTAGGTGAAAAAGTCAGTTTAAATGTAACATTTCAAACTAAAAACACAGAAATTCAACAGATAAAGGATTTTCAAGTAACTATAATTATTTTGCAGCCTCGCCATGCACTGCTTATGACCTCACATAGTACAACACGCAGGACACCTTTTATGACATCATTGACAACATCAATGATGACAACTGACCTGACATCATTGATGACAACACTGTGCATGGCTGGGCTAACAGTCATAGTTACTTTTAATACCTACAGGACTACATAATTATGAGGAAAATTAAGTTGTATTACAAAAAATAAAGAAAGGGTGTCAAGCATTCATACTGTGTCGTGTCAGTGTTGCTTTCCTAACCATCCCATAGTACAACATACTCTAGAATGATATCCCTAAAAAATTTATTCAATTGACAGTAAATATACTAGTATTAACAGTAATGAAAGTCAGTAAGTCCTTTCCATCTCTTCAAAATTTGTCTTTGTTTGCTGTAATCCAACTAGATAGAACTGGAGAATATTTGATCTCTACCTCCTTTTCTTCAGAATAATTGGTGCCAACCCATTGTGCTGTGCCATATCAGTTGAATGAATTGAGTTCCTCCCCATACCCACTGCTATTCCAAGAAAAATGTTGTGCTCGTAACAAATACCTCGCTGAAGTAAAAGAGATACAATTATAAGTACAGTCCCCTCATGTCAATTTATTTTTCTGTGTTCCAGTTATTAAATAGCTGAACTGTATTAAAGAAATATTTGCAATTCTTGGTTGCCCCATGTTTACTGTATTCATAATACGGACCTGTAGTGTAGTTCCTATATTCCCAAAAGGCTCTGTGCATTGGAATAATATATCCTATAGATTAGACGTAGGACTAAGGTCAACTAGGTCTCTATCAAATATATTAAACTTAATAGTAAGTGTCAGCTAGTTTAGAGGTCACTAGAAAATTTCTCCAATTCACAAGAAGGGATTAGTTTCTGACAACCACATAAATATGACAACTTTGTTTCCCAAGAATAAGAAATATATCTCTAGAGTCGCGGAAACAACAGATAAGTATTTCACTCAGTCCATCATGCATGCTTTGTTTCTGCAGAGTTGCAGAGAAATAGAGACAGGCGTTTTCAATAAAAGGTTTATTGAACAGTCTTCTTTCTCATACAAGAAAAGTGAACTGCTACAACCGTTAAGCAGACTGCAAAGTATAATGCGTACAGCGAGAACAATATTATAAAATAATACTGTAAGAGCATTGTATGGTTTCTAAACCATAAAAAAATACATACATAAATAGCAATGACTAAAAATACTCAACTGGTGCTTCTAAAATACGCCTACCCCAATGTACCTAACCTAAGTCTAGTACGCGGGAAGAAGTAAGTATTGTGTAGCATAAGTTTAGTTTTCTCTGCCAAGAATGTATCCAAGATTTTTCTAGGTTCTCAACAGCTCCATACCTTAGTTAGAATGAAGGAGGTCTGGTATATCTGTCTCGGGACTCGATTTCCCAACATCCCGCAAGGGGAGCTTGGAAACACTCAAGCTGGATTCTCAGTGAGAGAAAGGCATCCTCTTGATCAGTGCGTCAGCTGGAGGGTCGGCTTACTTCCGCACTTGCTGCTCCGAACCATGGTGTCTTGCTAGAGCAAGTGAAGGTATATTGATACCTTGAAGGTGTCTAGGAATGCCATAGTTTGACGTAAAGTCGGGCATAATAACGTCAGGAAAGAACCCCTAGGGAATAGTCATTGTTTGCAAAGTAAATGAGTTCTTGGACAAATCAATATTCAAGCAAGGGAAGTTCTCTAACTGCTTTAAGCCGATTTTCCCAGAAATCGTTGTGGTGTTTGGTACAGGTGGAAGTAGCCATGCCTCTATTTGGTCTGCATGGGCTATGTCTAAATAAGGGCTTGATTTCCATGCCTATATTAGGGCAATGTGAATTGTACCTATATAAGGGGAGGAATCGGTAAAATTCACTCGGAGCCTAAAACGCCACACAACACCCACTCCACATTATTATGTATGACATTACTAAGTTCTAAACACATAAAACATATCTTAACATGATGTGTTAAAACCCCACCCAAAATAAAAAAAAAATGCATTGGAAATGGTTGTACATGAAAAGAACATTTGTGCTGTACGCATTTGAAAAGCAATGTTTCATTCAAAGCATATAGATGACATCTAAAAAACGCTATCCGAACGAGAAATGAACATACATTCATGAAATGGCTCTTAAATACAGAAGAAAATGTCGAGACCATTCCATGGCATAATATATAAATTGTTTGAGTGTGGACATGGTCAAATATTGTATCTCTGAAGTTTTCAAAGAATTCTAGTTCTCTGGGAATAGGTCTACTTTAAGCAGATTACTTTGTGCAAAAAAAATTGTACAAATTTGGAAACAGTCTGATCATAGAAAAATAGAGTTTCAAAGTTAGAAGCTTGTTTTGAAAAGTGAAGGTCGAATTCAGAGTCTCACAGAACACTGTGTGCTAACTTCAAAAGTCAGTGTCATTGTTTGGAGAAAACATCAAATCTTCGAGGCTTGTAAAGAAATCGTCTACTATTGTCGGTGAAAGTTGGACTACCACGTTAAGCAGATTAACCGCACATAGATGCATCTCCGTCAGCATAAGTCGCATTAGCAATGTTCGAAATAGATGGTACCTGTGTGCCTGTTGCTTCACGTATCTCACCATCTGCATTTTGCGTCTGAGTTCTCAACGAATGCCGTCATCATGATTGGTAGCCGCTGGGGACAACACAGTGCATGAGACGTTACTGGTACAAGCAAAGTATCAACTTCTGCATCGTAGAACAGGTAAGATGCAATCCTGCCAGATTGGTCAGAATGATAAAAACCATGTGGTATTCAAATCTCTTAAATGCGTCAATCCCCGTATTTGTATCATGCCCCACAACACTTTATTGCCAGGAGAGTGTTCTCCAAGGTGAACTGGGTGTTGATGGTGACTTGGCTTGCCATATCGGAGCAGAGGGAGCAAAAATAGTATCCCCGCTATGAGCCCCAAAACGAGAGGCAGGCAGCCAAACACAGAGTGCACGAAGTTTGGAAATATGCCTAGGACTGCTTCAAAGGGAGCTAACAGTCCCGAAAAAAATCGTCTTAAAAACATGTACAATACCACTCGTATCAGACATGTTTAAGATATGACCTAACATTTCTGAGAAATGTATAGAGCTGAATGTCGATAAAAGCACAGGTATCTCTGCAGAAGTCCTTGCAACTTGCAGATCATACGTCTCTTTGGCCGAGGTCAGTGGCATAGTTTTTTGTAAAAGAATGACTTTCATTCTGCTTAAAGTATCAATTTGTAGAGAAGAGATGTTCAGTGAAGGCCATAACGGCGACTCCCCGTCTGTCTTAGTTTTAGGAAACAATATTTGCATACAGCAAGTACGAGATAGGGGGTTCCTGGCAACATGCCACAGCAGCTGTGATCATTCAACATAATGTAACTTCCATTAGAAAGCTGCCTAAAAATTGGATTAATCACTGCAGTAGGAGAACCTTGCAGGTGTCAGGATAAGTTGGTTGAGGAACCATCACAGGCCCGTGTAAATTAATACCCTGACATAGGAGTGAACCATTTAGTGCATTTTCGCAATTTGTACCACTAAGAAACACTTCTTTTCCCCCACTCCAACATTTGTCTATATAAGGTAAATCCCAGGATGTCTTGATGTATTCTTTACCCAACCTTTCATATACGCCTGCTGGTATATGTTTTAAACAATGCTGAAAATGGACAATTATAACAGACAGAGTGATTGTACCGTGTAGTATCCATTCTGTTGCTGGTTTCTCAGAAACAGTTAATGGTAATCTTTCCAGTTTTCAATGCTCAGCACTGTATAGTCTGTCCCCTCTATGCCAGTGTGATTTGTTTATCTGTAAGGTTATATTGTCTGAAAACAATGACGTGATGTTGATTAGACGCCAAGGCACATAGCCGGAACGAAGGTTTTGTAAACGTCCAGCCCAAAAGCAGTATAGAACGCAATTGTGATTGACCATGTTGTAACATGACCAAGTCCTGTTCCATTATGTCTATGGCAGAGGATACTATGCTGTCCAAAGAATATATTCTGGATGACAGAGTCGTTATCCCATTGTCAACTAGAGACAGAGATTTCTCTAAATTAATACAAACAATTTCTCATATTCGTTCTGCAGACTCTACTTGCGTAGTTTTCCATGCTTCATTATAAATGGCATAGATACCGGCGTATATAAAACGTTTATGACACGGTTTAGTAGGTCCTTGTAAGAAGTCCCTCAGATCAACGCCATCTTTGAGTAAAGATGTGTTCTTTTACTTCCTTTAGTGTAGATTGTTTTAGCCACTCAAGGCACCGTTTTCCCACACTGTATGATGTTACTATCCCTGGATGCTGTCTCTGGACATATCTTGGATCTGGCCTAGTGAATGTGAACCCTTGTTTCTTATTCAGGAATCTATCTTGATAGTTGTTTGTGTCTGTGGGCCAGATTAACCATTTTTTACAATCAGGATCTGTTCTGTTGTGAAGCAAAATAGTATGTATGTCGACCACCCCTTCTGTAGTGTTATTGCTATCCGGTGTAGGTGTAGGTATGGACGGTTTGTTTACATCTTTATTCTTGGCTAACCTAAGTCAAGATGTCTGTTGAACAGTGTCAATCAAAAACATTATTTTTTCTGGGATAATGCAGGCTCTGAATAAAGCTTCTAATTCCTGCACCTGCCAGTCTTTTGTGCCCCAGACACTTTTTCACTCAATGTTGTCTTTCCAAAAGTCGAAAGCTAACGAAGACAGCTGAGCATAAAAGACAGCAGAACAAATTTGTTTGGTACTAGTTAACATACTTTTCATTCCTGTCCTATTAACATTTTTAAAGTAAAATGATTCTGGATTTGAAACATTAAAACCTGAAAAGTATGGAAATTTGCCATAAAATGTTTTTGAGCTACCCTTCGGTGGCGTTGGATAATGTTCCCATTGGTTATAAGTGAATACATTTCTAGCATTTGCAGATTCATGCACAAAAATGACCATAGTGATTATAACAGTACATTTGTTCATAATCTGATGAACCTTCTAAGTATTCATGATTTGTAAATTTTGCAGTCATTTCTAAGTCTGACATCATATTATTAACAGTCTCAAAGTCCCAATCATCAGAAAAGGTGCTGGGTGAAACAAAGTCACTCAAGGAAACCTTGAATTGGTGTGGAATCTTCAACAGCTCTGCAGGACCAAGGATGTCATAATCAGTTCTGTCCCAAGCTATACCACCAGGTATAGGAACGGCTGTGATGTTCACTGATGACAAGTCTCTTTGTTCACAATGGGATGATTTATGTGGCTTGAGGAGTAAGTTGATGTTCTTTCTTGCTGTGTCCTTTGTACTATATCTCCCATTGATCAGCATACCCAAGGTAAATACCAGAGTCAACCAAAGCAGAAGAAAAAGTACACCCAACACAATCCATAGTTCAGTCCATGGTGAAACCAGATATGTCTTTTCCAGTTGATGAAAAAGTTCTGCTGCTTATTCTTTAAAAGTTCCTTTAGCTGGTGTTGTTTCAGGTTCGCTGGGATCCTCGGAAAAAGTATGAAAGTTAATGATATAGCCAGAAGCAGTTCTGTCAATTGTAGGGATTGCTTCAGGATTCGAAAAAATCGCTGGAACCACTTAATCACTTGTCATATTAGTATAGTCAGATGCTATTTCATTGTAGACAGGCGTTTTCTTGACGAACTGTTATTTGGGTCTCAAGAGGCACAAGTTCCATAGCTTAGTTGTATAGTCCTTTATTCTGTACTGTAGAGTCTTCAAAGGTTATCAGTCTCTCAGTTTGAACCTCTTGGATTGTAGCTAGATTCTGGGGTCTGATACATCTTTGGAGTCCACTTGGCCTACTACTTATGATTGGCGACATGATGTGGTTTGACCAGGTCGATGGATACAAACCTGTTCTCCTTTCTTCTGGCAACGGGCGGCTGTAACACTGTTCTTGATCCGTGGATTGCTAGCACAGGTACTGGTTGTCTGTAAGAAGGCCCAAATTCCTTCTTGTCCGTGAATTTTTCTCTGACAAGATCCCCAATCTTTGGAATCCAGGCAGGTCTTGCTGGGGTGGGTGGTTTCTCTTCAGTAGTCGTTGGCTTCAGGTATACGTTGCTCTGACTTTTTCTTGTTTCATTTCAGTCCTGCAAAACAGCCAAATGGCCTTTGATATAAAAAGGTTTTTGTTCCACCACTGAAGTGTGGCGATCAAGGTCCTGGACAATCATTCTAGTTCCAAAAAGCATTTCATATGGAGTGATTCCCCCTAGAGAACTTCTTGGCAGATTGTTAAGACCACGTTGGACACTTATTAGATGTTTGACCCACCCCTCACAAGAACCTAATAATTTAGCTGTTATAGATTGCTCTATGTCCCGTTTTTTTCTCTCCACAACCGAATTACCCTCAGGATGGAATTGACTAGAGTACCGCAATGCAACACCCAGATTGGCCATGGCCTCCTTGTAAGCTTTGAGCTAAACGCAGGACCATGGTCAGAATGCAGCATGCAGATTGCGTATGTGCCGATAAAGACTCTCAAATCTTTTATAACAGTGCGGGCGTCAATTGAGCGCTGGGGCCACATCCAAATTAATCCTGAGCATGAATCCACTGCAACCATGATATATTTATAGCTACCATCCCTCTGTAAGGGACCTAATTGATCTAGGTAAACGCAAGCCAATGGTTTACCTGAGATTAACCGGGGAGTCTGCACAGGACGTTTCACTGACACTTTCATCTTTTGGCAGATTTCACATTCCAAAACATAGTTTCTGGTCGGTTTCCTCATGCGCGGCCACCAGTATTTCTGTTTTAATAATGACACTGTTGCGGAAACACCTGTGTGTGCAGAAGTGAGCCATTCATGTGCTGCTAAAATTAGTCCTAATCTATGTTCCATGTTTGGAAATACTCTATCCCCCACTCCAGGGATTCTAGCAAAAGGAACATTATTTGCATTAGTTATGTATGAGTATTGGATAGCCTTTCGGTAATGTTTTACTACTGCCTTTAATTGTAATATTGACAGCTAGCAATATTTCGCCGTCTATTTTCGTTTTTTTAAATGAGTGATTGCCGTTACGGAAGCCGTTTGCAAAGCTGCCTTCGTGGCTTTAACAGCCAATGAATTCCCTGCAACGTGAACACCATCACATTGATGACTCAGTGTATGGATCAAGGGAGCTTTTTGTAGTTCTTGTTTTAACTGAACTACCTGTTCCCAAAGCAACTTATGCTTGATTGTGCCACCTTTTGCATCTTTGAAACCATTTTGAATCCAGCTATGCAAGTATTCATTGTAAGATTGAACGCAATAATACGAATCGCACACTATGAGTGTGGGGAATTCGCGATCAGTATTTTGAAGCACCATCTTGAATGCTTGAAGTTCAGCTCGCTGAGCTGTACAGTCTCCTAGAGATTGTGTTTTAGTAACCATAGGTTGGAACTTACCATCTCACCAGCAACCTTTAACGATTGCGCATGCAGCACTATAAGCTTGTTGACCCCCAATTGCGGGTTGTGCTGATCCGTCTGTATATATTATAAAATATTTCTTACCTGCATTATATTATATTACAGCGCGGAGATACCCCATTTGGGGTGTGTCAGGCGCTTTATAAATGTAATAAATAAATAAATTAAACATCTGTACTGTTCTAGAGGCAGAATGTCAGTTGGCAGAGGACATTCTTGTTCGTATTGCAGAAATTTTTGTGTTTTCAAATAGGGGTCAAAAACGTACTCAACGTCTGTTGCAGCAAGAGAATTACTCCATTGTTTCCATCTCGGATGTAAAGCCTCTGCATTGGGAGTGCTTGCTTTTGTCAATACCTCTAAGGCAGATACAGGAGTAACGACCATTATGCACTTACCCTGTGCGAGGGCTCTCTCTTTTGCTACTGCAGTTTGAACCGCTGTCAGAATTTTTTCTGTAGAAGTGAATATCATTTCTGCTTGTGTGTTCAAGTGTGCTTTATAAGCAATAGGTACTTTTTCTCCTTCATTAAAGATTAAGTACATGAATCCGCATCTTCCTGGAATGATTTGGATCACTAGGTTGCTTACGTTTACGCATGTTTGTAAATGTGTTGTTGCTAACATGTCTGTTTGTACTGAATGTAAATTTTCTGGGTGTTTTTGAGTTCAATTAACTGTTTTGAAATCAGGTTTGATTAATTCGTAGAGAGGTTTAACCCATTCTGCGTATTTCCGAAATTTAGGAAACCTAGAATAAACTTTAGGTTTTTCAGCGTTTTTGGAGGTTGGAGCAGCGCACATTTCTCTAGAAAGTTTGCTGCCAGGCTCTTGCCTTCACTTAATAACTCGTATCCTAGGAAAAGGACGTTGAGGTGGGCAATTCATGATTTTTTAAATTGAATTCATACCCCTCCGAGGCAAAGCCCAATATTATGGTGTTCACCCTGTTCAAGTGCCTATCCAAGTCATCGTCTGTTAGATAGATGTCATCGACATATGATAATGCTTCATCATCATACGTTTGTAGTAACTCTGTTACTCTGGCTGAAAATACCCCTGGACTATTCTTGAAACCCTGGGGGAGACGACAGAATTGACGCTGTGTCCCCATGATCGAGAAAGCGGTCAAATGCCTATTTTCTGGTGCAATGTTTTGACAGAAGAATCCGTTAGAAATATCTAATGTTGTTTTATATTTTTTACGCACAATGTTATTCATTAGTGTTGCACTGTGTGCATTTTGTACTGCAAAGGTTTTGCAACAGCAGTTTAAATGTCTGTAATCCAAAACTAGACGATATGTATTGTCTGGTTTGGCGCAGGAAACAAAGGATTGTTCATTGACGAGGTGCATGTTTCAATCACCCCTTGGTTTTTAAGTTGATCTAAGATCTCCCTGACCTGTTTTTTAGCTTCTTGCTTAACTGGGTACTGCCTTTGTGCAGTTGGTTCAGTTTTTAACTAGATATTATGTTGAGGAGAATCCTCATCCCATCCTACATGATTTTTATATAATGCAGGAGCCTGGGCTACTGCCCATTTCCTGGCATAAATATATTTTTTTATGAATTGGAATATGATTGGAGAAGGCTGGCATATTGATGTCTTCGGCATGTGGGCACTCCATGACAAATTCAGGTGGCCAGTCTTGTTCAGCTAGAAGAATGTCATAACCCTTAGAGAGCTTCTCTCGAAAGAGGGCTATTATTTTCCTAGTTATATCCTCCTCCATCCGGAGTGTTATTTTTTATAACATGTGTGGGACACTAACCCTGGTATCAGCAGTTTCAACTTGGATGTACTCATTCAAATCCACTGTCTCCAGATGATCCTTCAAGATCTTGCGAGCTACGGTTACTTCTGCTGCGCTGTCCAACATTGTCTGAGCCCACTCCCTGTTCTTGAGTTGTGTCCTCAAGATCCTCGGCATGTCTGATTTTTAGACCTGCTACCTTCTTTTTAGTGAATTGAGTTTTCTTATTTTTTGGAACGTGTTGATCGTCTTTGGACTTCACGCGTTCTTCCCTTTGTTCTGACATACCTCTTCTTTCTGAATTCTGTGATAAAGTCTGAAAGGTACAAGAGGAACGTGTATCAGTATCTTGATTTCTATCCCTATTCTTGAGGTTATACCTCCTTTCAGAGGGCTCCTTTTGAGGAGACCTACATAGGGATTGAGAACGCTTCTCTTTAGAAGTTTGTTTAGTGTTCTCCCAATTCTATTTAGGAAGAATGAGATTGTTTATTGTTTTTTATAAAGACTTTTTCAGGACTTTCAGTCAGTTGGGGTTCCACTGGTTTACCACCCAAACTGTCTCTACCTAGTTCTTCTTAGGATTTTTTAATTATTCTTGCTAGTTCCTGAGGTTGCTCAGTTACATCAAATTCTCTTAACTTTTGGCGGATCGCCACGGATGCTGCTTCACCTTTAATATCAGCTAATATTATTGTTGAGACCTGTTTGAAATCCCTGTATTCACGTATTCATTTTGAATCTGTTTCAGGACCTCTGGTATTACCGCCATAGACGGAACACCATGTGTTTTGGTGTAGATTGCAGCAAAGACTGTACCCCAAGTGTTGCAGTCCTCCAGGTGTGGTGCGATCCCCATTGGTAAACAGATTGTTAAAATCCTGTGTTTCTCATGAGGGGTAGTATCAGGAAATACTGCCTCGATTTGAGTAATGTTTAGAGCTATCCAGAATGGAATTTGTTCCCTTTTTGCAGGTAATTTACCAATGACTGATTGTATAGTCTGTGGTGTTATTTTATTTGTGTTCCCTTGGTAAGGGGTGTGTTGTGGAATCCTGAGAGGAGGTTGGACTGTTAGAGTCCGCATGACATATTGAACCAATTGTCTATATATTTTTATTAGTTGTTTTAGTTGAACTAATAGTTTTGCACCTGACATTTCTTCACTGGTAGGATGTGGTGTATAGCTGGCTAATACCAACCATGTTGCTCCTGGTCTTCCTAGTGGACCGAGCCTGGTAATGTGATTTTAATGTTGTAGGGAGCATTTAAAGCAGAGCGCAGGTTCTTGGTAAGTTAGTGAAGTTTCAATATCCTCGAAACAAATGTATTCCGTTGGGGGTTCCTCTTCTTTGTAGAAGTCAAACATATGTGATACTGGATTTGCTTCAGGGAAGATAGTCCATGAATAGAATACCTCTGACTGACGATATTCATGTGCCTTTATCACAAAAGTTACCCCTACCACCTCTTGATGATAGGTCATTTGTTATAAGTTTTATAGTGATGGTGTTCCTTAAATTTTTTGGGATGATTATAACATCCACTTCTGTATCTTGGAAACCTGTAACGTCAAGGCCTGGTATGGCTGCATCTGCTACAGCACCACCGGTGGCGTTGTTGTCGCCGTTAACCGACATTGTTTAATGAAAGTTGCAGAGCAAGTTTCAAGGAAACAAAAATAAGGTGCGCAATATTTTGGAACGCTGTATCCTTCAAAGTTGAACAAACCAAAAACTAATACATAGGATTTTCGTCCTACTCAGTTATGGTGGATATTTTATCCTTTTACCCACTCCAGACGTCTATTGGATTATTTTACGGGAAAAAGGGGTCTCTGAGAAAAGCACGACTGAGTTACTTTAGTATCTAGCGTTAAATTAGTGCCTTACCAAACGTTGGGCGCCATGTTGTGTAGTTCCTATATTCCCAATAGGCTCTGCGCATTAGAATAATATATCCTATAGATTAGACGTAGGACTGAGGTCAACTAGCTCTCTAACGAATATATTAAACTTAATAGTGAGTGCCAGCTAGCTCAGAGATCAGTAAAAACCTTCTCGAATTCACAAGAAGGGATTAGTTTCTGACAACCGCATAAACATGACAACTTTGCTTCCCAAGAATAAGAAATATATCTCTAGAGTCGCGGAAACAATAGATAAGTGTTTCACTCAGTCAATCGGGCATGCTTCATTTCTGCAGAGTTGCAGAGAAATAGAGAGACAGGCATTTTTTCAATAAAAGGTTTATTGAACAGTCTTCTTTCTCATACAAGAAAAGTGAAATGCTACAATCATTAAGCAGACTGCAAAGTATAATGCGTACAGCGAGAACAATATTATAAAAGAATACTGAAGGATCATTGTATGGTTTCTAAACCATATAAAAATACATACATAAATAACAATGACTAAAAATACTCAACTGGTGCATCTAAAATACCTACCCCAATGTACCTAACCTAAGTCTAGTACGTGGGAAGAAGTAAGTATTGTGTAGCACAGGTTTAGTTTTCTTTGCCAAGAATCTATCCAAGATTTCTCTAGGTTCTAATCAGCTCCATACCTTAGTTAGAATGAAGGAGGTCTGGTATCTCTGTCTCAGGACTCGATTTCCCAACACCCCGCAAGGGGAGCTTGAAAACACTGGAGCTGGATTCTTGATGAGAGAAAGGCAGCCTCTTGATCAGTGCGTCAGCGGGAGGGTCAGTTTATGTCAGCACTTGCTGTAGCGAGCTGCGCTGGGCAAGTAGATAGTCAAACTGCTCCGAACCACTGTGTTTTGCTAGAGCAAGTGAAGGAATATTATACCTTGAAGGTGTCTAGGAATGCCATAGTTTGACGTAAAGTCAAGTATAATAACTTCAGGAAAGAACCCCTAGGGAATAGTCGTTCTTTGCAAAGTACCTGAGTTCTTGGACAAATCAATATTCAAGCAAGGGAAGTTCCCTAACTGCTTTAAACCTATTTTCCAAGAAATCGTTGTGACGTTTGGTACGTATGGAAGTAGCCATGTCTGTATTTGGTATGCATGGGCTATGTCTAAATAAGGGCTTGATTTCTATGCCTATATTAGGGCAATGTGAATTATACCTATATAAGGGCATGAATCTGGAAAATTCACTCGGAGCCTAAAACACCACACAACACACCCACTAAGATATTCTAATAATTTGTATGCTTTGCTACCACCTCTCATTTGATTGAACATGGTAAATCAGAAACACTCTCAAATTCTTAATGTCTTTTGACTTATGGTAAGCTGTAAATCTTACTGCCATAGGTCACTTCAAATCAGTATTCTTAAGTGACCATATGGGTTCCTTCCATTGTTCTTTTAAATCTTTGATTTTGAGCCCTCATATTGCTGACCATATTTACAAATATTAATATAACACAATGTGTTGCACTGTAGTTAATGAAAGTACAAACATTGATTTTTTTTCTTGATAACAAAACATATACATTCCTTGACATTATAGACTGCTGTAGTGTCACAACATAAACAGCTCCAGTTTTAAAATCTCTACCATGTTTCATGTCTAGCACACAAGAAAAGAGACAGCAGCTAGAGGGGAAAAAACGTCTTTATTTTACACCCTGCCTCTTCCTAACTAACTCCTCCTTTTCCGCCCCTACCTTTCCGCTTCCTGACATGCCTGACCCTGATGTCACAAGCCAGGTCAGGCATAGCGACACTACATCTACCCCCTTTTTATTTTAAGTGTTCCATATTTATTGGCTCAAAGTTCTTCAATGAGCCGGGTGGTTCTCCTGATAGTTCTCTGCGGTCGGTGAGAGAGGCGCCCCTCTCTTGGCTTGCTCAGATTCCCCACAGGTTGAGGTTCTTCTTTATCTTCAAATTCTCTGCCTGATTTATCTATATCCCATTCTGGTTCTTCTGTTCGGGTGTACACTGCCGGACTTCAGTTCTTGAAGTGTGACACATTTTGTGTGTTTCTCTTGGACTCAGAGGCAGCTGTGATCATAGTTCCTTTCTGACTCAGCACTTATAGTGGTTTAGTACTGTAACGACCGTCAGCCTTGGTCCTTTGTTCTTGTCTTACCAACACCCAATCTCCTTCTTGAATGTCCGATGCCTTGGCGTGTCGACGATTATCTGCATAATCTTTCATTTTTGCTTTCTTGGTCCTATTAAGATTTACTACTGTCTCGTGGTCCCATATCGGGGATATGGACTGTCTGACAATATCTGTAGTTGGTATTCTGGTGTGTGGGGTTCTTCCAAGCATCAGAGTAGCCAGGCACTGGTTAGTGGTGCTGTGTGGTGTAGTCCTGTATGCTCGCAGTACTTCATTGAGTACAGGTTGAATGTCGCGTTGGGTCAGTTCAGCTTGTTACATCGTTTTCTTTATGGAGCCCATGAATCTTTCAACCATCCCATTGGCTTGAGGCCACATGGGAGTGATCTTTCGATGACTTAAGTTCAGGTGACTTGAGAACTCATGCCCATTGAATGGCGGTCCATTGTCCATTTTCACTACTGTGGGGATTCCCCATGCGGCAAACGCTTTGTCGATGACAAGTATCACAGCGGCTGCTCTCGTGGATGAGACTTGCTGCGCAATAGGGAATCTGGAGTATTCATCCATGATGACGATGATGTATTTCCCGGACTATAATGAACCGAAGAAGTCAACAGCCACTTGTTGCTACACACTGTCTGGGAGGTCAGACATTTGAAGCAGAAAATGCGGTTCTTCACGCTCTACCAGTTAGCATTGAGGGCAGTCTTGGAGTGTGGCTTCTACCACTTGGTCAAGAGACCGGAACCAGACTCGCTCCTGTAACACCTTCTTTGTTGTCACCACGCCTCTTTGTCCTTCATGCACTAGATTGACAGTTCCCTGCCTCAATTGTTGGGGGATGACGATTCTCCTATCTCTTAACAGTGGTCCTTTGGTGCTAATTGTGAGATCGTCTTTGACGTGTCTGAACAACACGAGTTTGTGCATGTTGACAGTGTCGTCATTTGGTGAGTTCTAAAGGTGTCTCCACGAGCCCGTGCGGTTGCGATGCATGATGTTCTGGAGCGCAGTGTCCTTGGCAGTGGCCTCTAGGATGGCTTCCAGAGGGACAGCGGGTGGTCGTGCTTGATCAATAACAAAATGGAGATATTCTACTGCCAGCCAGCATCTAACCGCGACGAGACCTTTGGATGTTGCAATATATATTCTGCCAGGTTCTCCCCCTTCCCCGGTTTGTGAATAATGGTGTACGTGTAGTCTTGGAGGCGGATCCCTCACCTTTCAATCCTTGGTGGCATTTTTGCGCTGGAATTTCCGAAGATCGTTATTTGGGCCTGATGGGCCATGATTAGCGTGAAGTGCTTCCCATAGACGAACAGATGAAAATGTTTGTACACCCACACAACTGTCAGGCTCTCCTTTTCAGGCTGCGAGTATGCCCTCTTCGTGTCAGTAAGACTGCGACTGGAGTATGCCATGATGTGACACTGGTCTCCTTCCTCATCATACTGGGCTAAGATGGCATCCGAGTCCCTCAGGGCTCACATCGACTGTAATTTCCGTCTTTTTGTGGAGGTCAAAGTATGTCAAGTTGAAGGCAGAACTCGCTGCTGTTTTGATTTAACTAAAGGCATGCTCACACTTGGTTGATCAGAGGAAATTTTGACCTTGTCTTGTGAGTTACCGCAGCGGATAACAGATAGTTGCATAGTCCTTGATATAGCGTGCAGAGTAGCTAGCCATGCCTAGGAAGGACTGGATATCACTGGCGTCTCGAGGGCGTGGTGTGAGTGCCAAGACTTTTTCAGGATCAGCTCGCATTCCATCTTTGGAGAATATGTGTTCATAGAATTTTAGAGTAGACCTGTGAAACTCACACTTATCTTGATTGAGCGTGAGGTTGGCATTGAGAAGGGCATGACATACTTGATCAAGTGCTTTGTCGTGTTCCCTGCAGGTTTCAATGAAAAACCAGGATGTCGTCACTGTAATTGGAGTTTGGAATATGCTGAATGATGCGCCGCACCGCCTCTTGAAATATTTCTGCTGCCGAGGATATTCCAAAATTGAGACACTTGTATCTGAAGAGCCCTTGGTGTATGGTGAAAGTGGTAATGTATTGAGACTTCTTGTGGAGCTCAAGCTGATGGTACCCCTTATGCAGGTCTAATTTCGAAAATACTTTTGCTCCATTTTGGTGTTTAATCGTGTGTGGAGTCCTGAATGCTGCTCCCGTTCCATGGCCGTGTTCGGAGCTCGCATGTCCACACAGAGATGCACTTTATTTTCTTGTCCTCGTTTGGGCACGACTACCACTGGTGACACCCTCGGATTAGGTCCTGTTGATCTCTCTGTGATGTCTGCTCTCAGTAAATCCTCTAGCTCTTCATCCACCGCTTGCTGGAGTTGGAAGGGTAGGGTACTTTACGGTGGTTCTGAGCCACAGGCGTCACTTGTTCATTGATGTGCAACCGGACTTTGAAGTTCGCTACTTTGCCTAGACCAGGGGTCTCCAACCTTTTGTGTAGTCAGAGCTACTTCCGGCCAGTGAAAAGAGACCCCCCCCCCACGCCCAGTTTCATTGACTTTAAGCCTAATTTCATCAGAGCCCATACTGTGGTTTGAACAAAATAAATTTTATTGCTTTTATTGTATTGCCTGCATTATCATTGTTGTGTCTGTGACTAATGTTGTCTGTCTTCCCCCGCTGCCTGTACGTGGTCCGTGCCCCTTCTTCTTCCCTCTTTTCCCCTTGCTGTCCCTGTGCTCTCTCTGCCCGGTCTTTCCTTCTGTACCCTCGCTGCCCTGTGTCTCTGCCCGGTTTTCCCTTCTGTTCCCCTCGCTGCCCCCGTGCCTCTCTGCCCGTTCTGCCTTCTGTTCTTAGCTGCCCATATATTTCTGTATTCTGTATTTTGCCTCTGTGCCATTCGTTTTTTGTGCCCGTCTGCCCTCTGTGCCACTCATTTTTGGTTCGTTTTTTGTGCCCTTCTGCCCTCTGTTCCACTCGTTTTTTGTGCCTTTCTGCCCACTGTTCCACTCCTTTTTTGTGCGATTCTTCCCCCAGTTCCACTCGTTTCCTCTTGTTTTTTGTGCCATTCTGCCCTCTGTTCACACAGTTTTTTGTGCCTTTCTGCCCTCTGTTCCACTCGTTTTTTGGGCCCTTTTTGGGCCCTTCTGCCCTCTGTTCCACTCGTTTTTCACTTGTTTTTTGTGCCCTTTTGCCCTCTGTTCAACTCGTTTTTTGTGCCTTTCTGCCCTCTGTTCCACTCGTTTTTTTGTGCCTTTCTGCCCTCTGTTCACCTCGTTTTCTCCTTGTTTTTTGTGCCCTTCTGCCCTCTGTTCCACTCATTTTTGTGCCTTTCTGCCCTCTGTTCCACTTGTTTTTCCACCGTTTTTTGTGCCCTTCTGCCCTCTGTTCCACTCTTTTTTTGTGCCTTTCTGCCCTCTGTTCCACTCGTTTTTTGTGCCTTTCTGCCCTCTGTTCCACTCATTTTTCCTTCCTAACCGGCGCTCTCTGATGCTTTGTCAGCCATCCCTCCCACGGGATCCTAATTCCACCATTGAGCTTACCTGCGGTGGAAGACACGTCTCCTGGCGGTGGAAGGCACGTCTCCTGGATGCTTCTGGTGGTGGAAGTCACATCTCCTACGTGACTTCCACCGCCGGAAGCAGCCAGGAGACGTGCCTTCCAATGCCAGGAGACGTCACAAGAGTCAGACTCTCACGAGAGGAGTCTGCAGTTCCAGGAGAGGAGCGTCATCCTGTTCGCACGCCCCCACCTCAGCTTAGCTCCAATCCGAGTGGCTGGTTTGGGTGAGGGCGGAAAAATGGAGCCGGAAAGGCTAATAGCCCAAAATACCATCAAATACTACTGAAGGGCTACACGAGCTACTCCGTGGGTTTTCGCAAGCTACCGGTAGCTCGCGATCAACTGGTTGGAGACTCCGGGCCTAGACCAAAGAAGAGTTTCGGGAACTTGTTGACGATATCGGGCGAATCGTCAACTTTGTACAAGAGCTTCAGAAGCTCTGATGTTGGTAAACTGAGAAGCCAGTCAGCTAATTCAGGGCCTTCTATGACATGGATTTATGCATGACTGTCCTGTCTTTGTATGTCAGGGACACGCAAAATTGTCCCAGACACGGCAACGGTTCTTTTGACATCCACATGTAGACGCGCGGCGGCTGGCTCTAATTTAGGATTCGGGTTTATCATTTTGTATTCAGTCGTGCATATGAAGTTAAGGGACGCTCCAGTATCTAGAACGAACTTCGCTGGGTGATTTCCCATTTGAATGTGTAGAGTATTTCTTTAATCGGTCAGGGTCTGCTACCATGCATACATACTCATCACTGTCTTGTGATATGGGAGTGAGAGATGACGATTCTCTTGATGATGAACGTTTGGAATGATATGAGCAGTGCGACCGAGCACTGGATCTTGATGAGCTTGTCGAACGATCCCTTCTCTCTTGCACTGCTCTTGCATGATGACGGGTCCCCATGGTGCTTTGGATTGGCAGGGACTCCTTGCGATAGGTTTGGCATACTGTTTCAAAGTGATTCTCTTTCCCACATCTGTGACATTGTTGCCCCATGGCCGGGCAGGAGCCTGTATGAGAATAATCCTGGCTGCAGCGATAAAACTGTAATGGTTGTTTCCGGGTGTTACTGTTCTTGTTTCTGCTGCGAGGTTCGTTCACGAGTTTTGAGGGCTTCTGATAATCCAAATGACGTCTTGAATCTGTTTAGGAGCGTAGTCTGAACGCTTGTTCAAGTTTCTCTGTCTTGCCAGCTTCCATCTTTTTCGCATGTTCTTCCCCCTGATCATTTATTCATGTGAGTACCTCATTGTTGTCTAGAGAATAGTGCTTCTTCAGCAAGCAACGACGCAGTGACTCCGACTGACACCCTTCTATGATTCATAGGCGAAGAGCGGGCTAAACGCTTGAGGCACAAAATGAAATCACCCATCGATTCATCCTTTTCTTGAAACGCTAAATTGAAGGTGTAGCATTCATAGTCAAGATTTCGCTTGTGGTGGAATTTTTTGTTTTGCGCTTCTCTTACATCTGCATATGAAGCAGAGATAGCCTGTGGTAGTTCTTTGATAATTTGTCCAACGACCTTGCCTAACAGATTGCGCAAAGCGATAAGTTGTTGGCCGGGGTCACTGACCTGCGATCCTTTCATGAAGACCTCAAAGTCCTCTAGCCAGCTTTGCCACTTAGAACCCATACTGTTTCCAGATGTCAGTATCAGGTGCTCAGGGGGGCGCAGGAACGATGCCCCTATCATCACTGGCCCGAGCTGCGTGTTCACGGCTGGGCCTGGGTGTGCATCCTGCGAGGAATCTGGGGATGTAGACATGACGATGTCCAGCTGACATCATTCACTCTTTCTGGCTCAGTGGGAAGTTGGGTGTCTGGCAGTGCAGAAGCGCAATAGGCAGTAGTAGTGTGCAGAGAGATGTCACAATTCACTATTTTGGCGGTATCAGCAGGCTTTTTTCCTCTGCCTGACTTCAAAATTGCCACCGAAATGATGACTGGAGTTCCTCAATGATGTGTGCTGGCATCAGGCACTTAGTAACAGAGCTTACCCCAACTCGACGTGGCATTTGAGCTTTCCACTCTCTGGGGTGATGTCAGAACTTGGGCGTTGACAGTGGCAGTCTTGTTAATGGCAAATGCTCGATCTTCGATGCAATTCACAGCGTTGTGAGTATCTACGCTGCCAGAGATGATGATCAGCTTTGCGCAGGCACAGTGGTGCGTCATCAACATGTAAAGGTTACGGAGGGGGTGTCTTGAATCCACCCTCGTCGCCAGGTTTCATGTCTGGCACACAAGAAAAGAGATGACAGCAGCTAGAGGTGAAAACAAGTCTTTATTTTACTCCCTGCTTCTTCCTAACTCCTCCTTTTCCGCCCCTACCTTTCCGCTTCCTGCCATGCCAGACCCTGACGTCACATGCCAGGTCAGGCATAGCGACATTACACCATGCCTTAGTGATCCATGCTTTGTTCAAATTCATGAAGTGAAATTATGTTTTATTTCTAGGATGTAAGAAATATCTAAACATTTCAGGCTCTTTAGACATAACCATGGGTGTCACACTTTACTGTAGAAAAGTTCTCAGAAGACAGTTGAGGTGAAAAGGACACCCCTCCTCCCCTCCTAAAAGTACTCCCTGTAGAAAAAGAGTTGCTAAAAAGAAGAAAGGGAAGACATCAAACCGGGGCACCAATTGCCCAGCCAATATAGATTGTGCTGCAGTCACGATCCAGGATACGGCAAGCTTGTTAGCTAAAGTTAGTTGAGACAGGGATCAGAAAAAGAAGTAAATCATATTATGAATAATCCTTTCCTTAACCCCTAACCCCTATCACCTATTAATATCCCAGAAAGCAAGGAAAGAAAAAAACAAAATCCTGAGGGAGATGAACTCCAATTTCACACTGCTCTTACCCTGTCCCTAATAATAAGTGCCTTGAGAGGCTAAGCCTCAAACACAGTCATGTATAAGGTATTCCTTACAATTAATATAAGCAAAATAAAATCCAATGTAGCTAACAGCGCTACAACAAAAAGGTGTCTTGATGAAAATAATCCAATGAAACAAAAAATATAATGAAGAACTCGACGGTAGATAAAGATAACAGTAGGGAAGCAAAGAAGCAGAAAGATGGTAGGATACAAACTGAAGAGCATCAAAAGATCAGTCGGAAAGTCGGATACAATGTTTCAATCAGGAAGGCTCGACAGTTGTGAGGCGAGTGATGTTAAGTATATGGTGGCCAAACAGGAAACAGCAAGAAGGAGAGTAACCATGAAGCTAATAATGCCTTGCCTTCATCACTAGATTTCCATGCCATGTTGGTTGCCCATTACACAAACAAACTCCCAAACTCCCAAACTAGTGCTCTGGTATTTCACTGAGCCTACAGTGGAGCTGCAGGTCTGGCGGTTCTAATGTAGGCTTAGATGTGTCCGAAAGCAGGTAGGCATCTCTCAACCCCCCCCCCCCCCCCGACCTTAGTGTTTTTCTGCCATGTTGTGTCTGATGCACCTTCTGTTGGTGGATCAGGGTAGAATTGCTCACTCCTGGGGCCCTGGCAGAAACAAAATAAGAGCCACCATCTGAAGGTGGATGGGTGAATTCGCCCCTGAAGGCCTTGTGCTGGTGCATTTTATTCAAAACAGGGCCACTAGACTGAATGAAAAAAATTTAGTCCTCATCCTCTGAAATCCTAATGGTGAAGTCTTGTTAGCTCACTGTGTAATTTATTGCAGATTTTTATGTGACAACAGTCTTCAGATAGTGGGAGCAGCACGGTTGCACAATACATGGCCGACAGTCTGAGAAGTTAGTCCAGAGGCAATAAGGCATGGTGAGGTCAGAAGTGTGCGACCCATAGATTTTTCATGGAATGCTGACCAGTCAGGACTTATACAGTCATTTGAAAAGTATGTATTGGTCAAATCTAATTCCAGAGAAGATTTCCTATTAAAGTACTTATTGCTCAATGCCCGATCATTGTCATTGGAAGTGGCTTACTTATTCTGAACAAACACATCCATGCATCCATCTATCCATAACTATGTATCCATCTACCTACTCTTGTCATCTATCTATATCATCCGTCTACTCACACTAACTGACCCATGCACTCAACTTTTTATCCTTCTGTTCCCAGACATTTACACACCCCATACCCACATCTAAGCATTAATCCTTCCACACACAGACATTACCAACCCTCTACTCACATTCATGAATTCACTCACCAGTCCCCATACATCCATTACCCACTCACACACAAACACATACTTATCTACCGACACCCACTCATTTACCTATTTACCTATCAACCCACAACCAAGTTTTTATTAATCCACCACTATTCATCAATTTCTGCACCCACCCTTGTATGTACCCACAGCCATCCAACTACTGATTAATCCTTGTAGACAACCACAGCTCCATTAATCCATACACACATCCAACCAACATTTACTTATATTTGCATGTACCCCATTTGTTTTCTGAGAGAGAGAGAGAGAGAGGGGATGGGAAAGTTTGTGTGTGTGTGTGTTAGTGTGTGAGAGAGAAATACAGATAGCAGTCTGTTAATGTTCACCTGGGTATTATCTGTGTGCACATAGCTGCCTGTCTGTGTATTTTACTGTCTATATATCCAAATATTTTGTTGTTTTCAATTCGGGAATGCCTGTCTAATCTCATTCTACCAACCCACGCTTAGGATCATGCGGGTAAGCTGGGGGCATGCAAGACCTGTCTCCAGCAGAGACAATTCTTTTGTGTTGTGCTGTTTTGTGTTATGTTATCAGCCTACCCTAATGTTTTCTTACTCTGGTCACCCTTGTCACACAGTTATGTAATTTCCATCAACAAATTTTTTTTATCTTGGACTTGGGTGGAAAAAATTGGTTTGTTCAATGTCTATTTCACTATACGAAATAAATGAAATGTGCCTGATCCAATCATACACCTTTGAGGTGTTCTATGTCTGTGGATAAATGTGCCGAACGATTATGACTTTTATTTCACTTTGCTAGAAGAACGGTTGTCCATTGCCAAGTGTTACGAGACTATTTTAACAGGCATTGTGAGCCAACTATAATGCTTTGATTCAATGTTGTGCGCATGGTGATATGGTAAGATTAAGCCGATTATATGTCAGGGCACAGAGGCTAATATCATGCAAAACTCCTTGATAGCCCGCTCACACAGGCAACAAATGAAAACATTCAGAACTTTACGAACATTCTAATAAGGTATAAGGTCCAACAACACCCTGCCATATTCCTTCTTTGTTGCTGCTGATATGTACTATCCATTTTACTCTCTTGGGCAAGCCTTTTGGTGTGCTTACTTACGCCCACCCCATTCTTCTTAGGAGGGGGATTTATATATTAGTCTTTTCCCCATATTGAGCGATTTCCTGTGAATTCATATTTTCTATGTTCTGCTTCATTCGTTTTACTGTACTTTCAATGTATTAAAATTTTTTCATGCCTGTCTATGATTTTGCCTCATACCTTCTTGTTTCTGGTGACTTTGTGCCCCGGTTACCTGGTGGTTGCTCTTTGCCACCTTGTTCAAAAGTCACGGCTCAAGCCCAGTGCTCTGAATGGATCACGGGACGCTCTGACTCTTCGTTGGCCACCCTTCACTGCTCGGACTCCAGCCGTGGTGATCCCTTTATACTAAGGGTCTTGGGCAGTGCACATCACTGTGGGTGCTCGCCGCGGTGGCCTCACACATTTGTGCCCATCCCAGTTGCGGACGTGCAGGTTTCTGCTATCCCCTCCAGCACAGATTGACCTAGTTTCCTCTACTTACATCAAACACAAAAAAAGAGAGGAATGGACCTTGGTGTGCGCAACATATACGTCAGATGCCATTTTGGCACATTGGCAGCATTCCTATTTAATCAACAAGAGCGGGCATTTTGTCATGTTAGCAAAATCGTATTATCACTATTGCAGTATTGCAGCAGTTGTAGTCCGTTTATTAAGACCAATTGTTTTTACACATTACTGACTTCTCACTGCATAGCTCGTTAGCCCTTGCGTCTCCTGTCCTTAATCCCTGCTAGTTGCTGCTTTCCCGGTTGTTTTGCCCTGTCAAAATGTCTCGGGGTTCGGTCGAGGATAGAAGGTATGATAATAGGGCACTTGAAAAGTTGATACGATCCCTTGATGACATCACTAATAAGAAATTGGAGGCCTTCGCTAAGAAGGGTAATGTTCTAAGAGACATAGAGCAGCCTGAGGGCTCAGGATGGGTAGCCAAGATGCAAAGGAAAAGAGCTTCTGCTGACACCCTTGCTCAGAAAGCAAGAAAAGTAAAATACTAAAGGGCAGGATCTACATGCAGAATCAGTGGTGACAGGACCAGTGCTTCGGGCACTATGGATGACGGCCCAGATGTTTCTATTTCCATTGATAGTGATGAGGCTTTTGAACCCGATATTGAGATCTCTTACTCCTCTGACTTGGATTGTAATCACGAAGATATTGAGGACAGCAGGAAGAGAACATCAGAAGAAGCATCAAAGGACTCGGGTCCAAGATGGACATTGTGGATCCCCGGGAAAAGATATTTTTGATCCCCTCTTCATTAAACACCCCTCATCTCCTGAATGGGCTCTGTCTCAGCATGTCTATGATTATATTGTCTTCTGGTTTTGGAGAGAGACTCCAAAGGAGGCAAGATCTCATTTGAGATCTGAATGCCCCCACCCTTCTCTTCCTGACAAGGTCGCAACAACCCCAGAATTGGATATCAAGGTGATGGCATGTATTAGCAAAAGCATCAAGGACCATAAGAAGGGACCTGACAAAGCCTTGAAATCCTGCCTAAATTGGCTGCTGGACCTAACTGGCCCTCTGACCAAAATGTTTGAGATGACCAAGGCATCCTGTCTCAACATACATTAGTCAATCCCAAGGAATGGTGCCAGAGGGCCCGAAGGGTCATCTCCCTCTTGGGAAATGTTAACACTGCTCTCTCCAATGAGAGAAGGGAGAGCATCCTCCTCACGATTGTTCCCAAGCTGATCGAAGTAGCGAGCAAGGAAGGAGGCCCTTCCGCACAGGAGCATCTCTTTGGAGATGACTTCATTAAAGACATGGGCAAGTACGTAGGAGTATTAAGCTCTATTTAAAAATCACAGAAAGAGATTAAAAGGGTTTTCCAGGATAGGGCTATTGGTAGGGCGGGTAGAACGAGGGGTTGGTTCCGACGTCAAGCTTAATCCAGACCCATCCTGGGGCGTGGCAGCAGGTTCGCCCAGATGAGCTTTGGATCCTACCAGGACTTTTACCCCCAAATACAAAGGCCCTGAAGGACTGGGCTTTTTCTAAGGCCCAGCGGTGCCAGGGGACAACACCTGAAACCTTTGTGGGTTACCTGTTCCGGCGTACAAATGACAGAGACACAGGACACTTCCTTCGGCGTCAAAGATCAAGGTTTATTTACTGCAGGGAACACAGAAGTCACAAGAAGTACAGCATGTGTAGGTTCTAGGAGACTGCTCCAAATTGCAACCGTGGATCGCTCCTTTTATACAGATTTTTGTCATAGAACAACATGGCAAACAAAAGGCTACAACTCAGTTCCCACAGTAAATTTCAAAGGGGTAGCTTTCATGTATTCAGGGTCCCGGAACATAATTACTAGAGCATCGCCGGTTCCCAACTGTAAAAGTACAACATTATCCCACCTTTTGGTACATTCCATTCCGGCTGTAAACGAGTTAAGGAAGAAGACAGAAACAGGTGCAAGGAAAGACAAATATAGTCAACAGATTGAAAAGATTGTAAGGGGGTGATATCGGAAACACGATTGCAGGATCAAAGGAGACATGCCTAATGAATGCACGGCTGAAACAATAGACCGGCACGGCAAGATGAGCCTCGAGCGGGGCCATCTGCCTTTGCAGTGTCATCCCCCTCGTCATAAAGACATCCTCAAAGAAACACGTGTCTTCCGCAAGAGCTTGGGAATCCCAGGGTCACGAAGCGGACAGTGTCCGTTCGCTGGTTACTTGAGGGCAAGAGACAAAATGGCTGCCGTATCTAAAATGGAACCCGTGGGTTCAGATGAAGAAACCCATGAACAAGATGAATGGTTTAGGTAAGCGTAGCGAAAATGCGTACTCCCACTAAACTCGTCATTTGCGGTTCATATATACCAAACTCGTCCATATTCGAGCGAGTCGAAAACACCACTTTAATTGTCACGGAACCTCAGACGCTCCTTTTGCCCTCATGTAGGCAAGCACTAGTCAATATCAGAATCGATCTCGATATTCATCAGACCATCCAGATGTTGCTGCAACATCATTCTATCCATCAATGCTTCCTTGGTAACAGGTGGCCGTCTTATACACGTCGTAGCACAGAGGCCACATAAGGCAGGACCACACTGTACACAAAGACAACACGTGAACAGAAATGCTACAACAACCCCATTGATCATCAGAACTTTCCAACCCCAAAACCATCCTAGTAGCGTCCAATCACCTACGTCCACGTGTATGGACTCGGAGATCTTATGCAACTTCGAGATGGCTTGATAGACAGTTGGAGCATTATCAGGAATGAAAATGCAGCAACTCGAATGAATCACCTTACATACACCACCTCTATCTGCAAGAACAACGTCTAAAACCATACGGTTTTGCAACGTCATAAGCCTGTCCACCTGAAGCTCTGCTGTAATATTACCGAGGGCACTTGCAGTGATATTAGCAGTCGATTCCACCACTCGAGTCAACTGTCTCAGGTTCCTACTATTTATCATAGGACCCCAAAACGGCAAGAAATCCTTAAAGAAGTCTCCTGCTTCTTGACCGGCAGTGTCTTCTTCGCTAATAACACCTCTCACAACTCTGGTCTTGTGATAGTCTGACCCGACTGGGAAAGTCTGTGGCAACAGATTCGCGATATAACAGGTGCCCGAGAAGTCACGAGGCAACCATGTATACGCGCGGTCGTAACATACAAAGTATGTACCCTTGGCAGTCAAAAGAACAGGGGAAGAGGCCGTTGGTAAAACATACGTTTCAGTACAGGCACTCCTCCCAAGCTGAGCTCGTGGGCTTCGGCCAAGACCTTTCAGACAGAAGTTACCGAGATGGGGTACGATCCAGATCGGAGACGAGCTTTTAAGCTGCCGATCACCCACTGACATGCTATACTCAGCCTCACTCAGATCTCTGTATGCTCGCACCTCTTCCTCTGGAATAAGCGATGCGTCAAAAATATCTCTATCTAAATCGGCAATCGCTCTTGCCAAAGGCTTGTGGTACGGGCCAGGACCATGATCTGCAATGCGTGGCTCTCGATGGGGGTAGGAATCTAGTGCGCTACGAAACATAGTTTGGAATGCTCGAGCTGACCCCTGGGAACTATAAGGAAGGACCAAGTACGGAATTCCCCTATCCATGGTATGTGGCATTAAACCACACACCCAACAGTTGGTAGTATTCATCACCAACTGATGTTGATGAAGAAGTTGGACAAAGAAGTTGTTCATGAATTCCGCACGTCTAACCTGTTCGTGTTGAGGTAGAGGGTGAAAGGAATGTGGAGAAACAGTGGGAGTAGGTTTTGGTTCAGAGGAAGAAGTAGGTGAAGCAGAAGGCAATAACGATTGTATTCCATAATATACTCCACCCACCAAAAGCATGGAAACAGTCAAGAACAGCAGGAACACCTGAAACAGAAAGCATTTAGTTCGTACAACCCTGTGTAGTACTGATCTTTGCGCCAGAGTCTTCTCCACTTCCGACAACTTTGAGAATTCCATCCTCTAAAAACCGTCCACAACGTTCTTGACGCACTTCGTTCTGAGTAGCGATTACAATTCCCAGGAGTTCCTAGGAATCGACAAAAGTACCGACCTAGTGCCAGGAACCTGCTAAACAGAAGGAAGTACCCGCAAGACCCTACGGTCAACCCGGATGTAAGGTTTTTTAATCAAGCATTCAGTTATAATACGAAATCTCCTAGCTGTGGAAAAACACACGTGGAAAATAACTCAAAATTAATAAAGGCTGCAATTGTTCATAATGTTCAAAATGACAATAAGGGGGGTAACGTGAATTTCAAAAAAGGGGAAAAAGCTAAAAGATTTTTTTTATTAGTCTTTGTTCTGAGAACTAAGAAAATATCTGCTTCTTCCAGGACGAGTCTGTTCTTCGAATAATTGTTCAGCTTGCGGAACAGAGTCATGTCGGTCAGATGATAGTTCAAGTCTAGAGTTTCCCAATGATGAAGGTTCAACAAAGTTATCTGATTGCACTGAAGTGTCTCCTACAGGCTGAGCATCACTGAACGGCACAAATTTCACCGGAGTCTCTGTTTCTGATGCGGCGATACCAGTTCTCACCCACGAATCCGCTGGTAAAGGTATAGGCACCTTCTTTGTGTGGGTGGCGTGCACCCAATTTTTGCGGCCCTCCAAACGAACTGCAGTTCTCGTGGCGTGAAGAACCTGGTACGGGCCCACAAATCTCGGCTCCAAATTTCGCTTCCGGCCAAAATTTCTGTTGACAACCCAGTCACCCGGTTGGAGCCGATGTCCAGGACCCTCTGTCTGTGCCGGCAGTGCTTCAAAGACCTGTTGATGAATTAACCTCAGTTTAGCAGTCAGATCATGAAGATAATCAATTAACATTGGATACTCAAGACTGAAGGACTTAGGCCTAGGGACCCCCGAAACATTTGCAGGACGGCCGAACACAATCTCATATGGGCTAAGCCCTACTCGAGAGTGTACAGTCGCCCTGGTCGACAAGAGAGCCAGAGGCAAGGCATCAGGCCATGATAGACCAGTCGTAGCTTGGATCTTAGCAAGTTTCAATTTTAGAGTACCATTGTACCCTTCAACCAAACCTGCTGACTGGGGATGATTGGCACTGTGGAATTTTTGTGTGATTCCAAGGCCCTTACACACACTCTTCATCACACTCCCCACAAACTCACTTCCGTTATCAGACCATACAATCCGTGGCATTCCATACCGAGGAAAGTATTCCTTCAGTAGGACTTTCGCTGTGGACAGGGCTGTATTATCTTTGAGAGGATAGGCTTCGATCCATCTGGAGAATGCGCAAACCACCACTAAAACGTACTTCAGGTTATTACATCTCTCCATATGGATGAAGTCCCGTTGAATACCCTCAAAGGGACATGTAGGAGGAGCGAAATGGCCAGGTGGTGTAGGGGTGCCTTTGCCGGGATTGTACATCATGCATACCATACAATTCTTAACCACTCTCTCAGCACACTTAGCGATACCATCATTCTTCCATACAGGGGACAGCAACTTGCATATACCTTTCGCGCTAATATGTGACAAGCCGTGTGCCATAGTCACAACAGCTAGTACATATGCATCCGGCAACATCCACTCCTGGCTTTCCGACAAATCAATCCAATATCCATGCGCATCCAACTTTCCTGTGCTCTCCTTCCACTTAGTCTTTTCAGTTTCGGTGGCCTCATTCTGAATCGCTTTCACGCTCTCAACAGTGTCCTCACACATACCAGTTTCTGCAGGCCACCTTACTGAACTCGTCACGTACATTCTGGTTGCAAGATTTTTAGCTGTCTCTTTAGCAATCTCATCCGCAAACGCGTTACCACGACCAACATCATCCGTCACCTTACGGTGCGCACTACATTTAATAATTGCCACCTGCTTGGGCAACGTAAGTGCGTCCAAAAGATCGTTCACGAGCTGTCCGTGTTGGATCTTCGTGCCATGTGATGTCATAAAGCCTCTCTCTCGCCACAATCGACCAAAGCTATGTGCAACGCCAAAAGCATATTGACTATCAGTAAACACATTCACTCGCTTTCCCTTCACACATGCTCTCGTCAACGCAATCAACTCTGCCGCCTGCGCAGAATTCTGGTTCAACCTCGCAGTTTCCACAACCGTACTCAATGTTACCACAGCATACACAGTCGTCACATCACCATTCGGCAACTTAAAACACGAACCATCAACACACAAGGTACCATCGGGATCTGCCAATGGAGTGTTTTTTAGGTCAACACGACCCTTCGTTTCTTCCTCAGTTCGCAAATAGCAATCATGTGATGGTACGTCGTCTGATTCCATATTAGTCGGCAACAACGTTGCCGGGTTTAAGACATTACAGCGCTTTATTTGAATATGACTTGCCAAAAGCGTCAACTCGTAACCGGACAACCTTGCACTCGTCAAGTGTTGAGTTTTTGTACGATTTAAGAGAGTGTCAACTGCATGCGGAACCATCACCGTAAGCATATTATCCATGACCAATCCTGCAGATTGTCGAATGGACACCGCAGCCGCCGCTGTCGCTCTTAGACAACTCGGCAACGCTCTAGCTACTGGGTCCAAGGTCGAGGAAAAATATGCACATGGACGCTGCTTACCGCCAAATTGCTGTGTCAAAACACTTAACGCACAACCCTCTCTCTCGTGAACGTATAGTGTAAACGGCTTACTGTAGTCAGGAGTACCTAACACAGGAGCCGAACACAACGCATCACGCAATTCAGAAAAACTTTTCTGACACTCTTCCGTCCATGGCAGAGGAGTTGGAACATCCTTGCACGTGAGGGCTACCAATGGTTTCGCTAGCAATGAAAAATTTGGAATCCATTGCCTGCAGTATGACGTGATACCTAAAAAGGCACGCACATCTCTCTGAGTTCTTGGCACAGTCATTCGAGCGATCGCTGCATTTCTCTATGGGGTCAACCTTCTTCCCTCCTTTGACAATAAGTGACCTAGATAGGTGACTTCTTGACAACAATATTGCAGTTTAGAAGGTGACACCTTGTGATGTAAGTCACAGAGATGCTGTAACAACGACACCGTAGCAGTTTTGCAGATCTCTTTCGTGTCAGCAGCCACCAGCAAGTCATCCACATACTGGATCAAAGCCGCACCAGCCGGTAACACAAACGCATCAAGTTGACATTTCAGGGCTTGGCTGTATATCGATGGACTCTCACAGTAGCCCTGAGGAGCGCGTTTAAACCTAAAGCTGCGACCTCCTAATGAGAAACCGAATAGATCTCTGCTTTCCTCAGCAATCGGAATGCTAAAGAAAGCATTCTTCAGATCGATCACTGAAAACCAAGAAGCAGAGGCTGGAATCAGAGTCAGTAAAGCCGTAATGTCAGGCACCACAGGAAATTGCGGAATCACAATTTTGTTCACCTCCCGTAAATCAATAACAAAACGGTAAACAGGAGGCTTGGATGGATCAGTGCGTTTCAAGATAGGTAACACAGGACTATTACACACGTTTCCCCGAGTCTCCTCGATAACATCTTTCTCGATCAAGTCATAGATGATCGCTAACAACGCTCGCTCACCATCAAGGGAGATACGATACTGGGGAATACGTGGCAATCGCACATTCGATATCAGTTGAACAACATAAGGAGAGATGTCAAGCAGGCCCACGTCATTGGGACCTGTTGCCCACAAAGATGCAGGAAGAGTACTCAATTCCGGTGGGAGCTTATCAGATGACAAGTACATGGGAGAGATCACTCTCTGATCCAAAGTAAGCTCCACTCCCGCAGGAGAACAGTACAAGGTCGCATATAACCGTTTCAGCAAATCCAGGCCCAAAAGATTTTCACCACAACCAGTAGTCAAAATCAAAGGAGCTTTCAGCTTGCGAGGCCCAATTGTAAGGGGCAAAGGGCTAGAAACCGGATTGCTAACGGGGGCGCCAGAGAATCCAACGGAAACATTCGTTAAGCCAGACAAAGGTGCGCCAGGGAGTTTCGAATGCATGATGGAACTTTTCGCTGCACCAGTGTCCAACAGAAAAGGCTCAACTACGCCCGATGTGGCAACTGCGACGTAAGGCCCTCTCTGATCAACCGGAACTGATACTACTCCCTCTCTTTGTCTGTGGCTGTCCTAGTAATTACCGTCATCAATATCATGCGCGATGTAATAATCGTCCACATGATACTGTGCAGATCTACCTGACGAAGAACCACGCTGATCAAAACAATTATTGGAATAAGATGAATTATTAGAACGCTCATTTTGATTCTGAGTAACACCACGACCTCTACCTCGAGAAGCCTGTTGAGGACCACTACGACCTCCTCTAGCTGAACCACCACTGTTTCGGTCGCGCAAAACCGGGCAATCAAACTTCAAATGACCCTCACCTCTACAGTATGCGCATTGATTGTATCCGAGCATAGATCTCTGCGTGGAAGAGTCATTCCGCAACTGTGACCTAGCAGATTGTGATTGCGATCTATTCCGCTGCTGAGAATCATTTTGATTTGAGCGCGGAGGATACGCTTGCTGTAACAGCACTTTTGTTTTGAGATCTTTCGTCTTTTTATCCGCTCGATCATTTTCCTCCTTCTCCCTATTTTCGTAGTACTGAGCCGTGGCCAATATCTGAGCAGAGGTAGAAACAGCCCATGAACTCTTAGAATTTTTCAATTTGTTGCTAAGGTCAGGCAACAAATTCGCTACAAATTTATCTACGAACAACCTCTGACCTCCCTCGGTGCTCATATCTTGACCACTGTGATCGATGAATGCCTCCTCAAATCTCGTAAAGAAATCAGAGACACTCTCGTCCTTCTTTTGCTTACACGCAGACAGTTTGTCCCAATTAACTTTCATTGCAGGCATAAGAGTCTTCATTAGGGTAATGAGTCTTTGAGGCAAAGCTGTAATTAACTGCTCAGGCTTAGCCCCACCAACCTGCAATGCATCAGCCGCTGTAAGTGCAGCCCAATCACCACCTAACTCAGCTGCGTGATCTTCTTGACGTATTTTCGCCCAAACCGGTTGAGGTACTACGTTGCCGAACAACTTGTCGATGTCGGCAAGATTCATGATAGTAGCATCCACTAATTGGGACAACTCTTTATAGTATCCTGCAGTATTTTTGCGGGGATCAGGCAAAGATTGTTTCACCTGCAAGACTTCCGATCGCTTCCATGGGAGATGTATCCAAACTCTCTGGAAGTGTGGCAGGATCGGAGGGGCAGCATTAGGGTTACCTGGCATATACACTGGTGGAACTTCACGCATGGGATACTGACCAGGCGTTGCCATCCATTCCTCAGTGTCATCTTCAAACAATGCTCGAGGTATTACAGTAGGACGAAAAGATAGAAGATGTTCCACAGCACGTCGAACGTTACTACCCACAATCATACCACTTGAAAACTGAAGCTGAAGTTCAGTTACGTCGAGCGGTACATCGTTTACCTCATCATTGGCTATCGCTTCACGCAAACATTTGCACATTTCCTCAAACACAAATCTCTGTGTGGGCTCATTGAATTGAGAGAAGGTCTCAAAAATTATGCGCGGAGTGTTTTTAAGGGGATACCTAATCCAATTACGCGCCATCCTAATTAACGTATCACGTTCCCTACCACCAGGAAGCTGACTTTGTCGTTGGGGAACATCGGAAACATCGGACCCAAGAAGCGGTCCAAAAGGAGAATATAGATTAGCAACAGCATTAGGAATGCGTCTTCAAACAGACGGAGAAGAGGAGAGAAGTAAAGGGGCAACAACATGAGAGCTAAATACAGGAGCAGCAGGAGCAGTAGGAGTAGCTAAAAGAGCAGAAGTAGTGGGGACAGCAGACTGAGAAGGTATAGACAGTGGAGCAGTAGGAGCAGGAGCAGGTAAAGGAATAGGAACGAGAGGATTCGCAAGAACAGGACCAGCGACAGGCTGACCAGCAGCTGCCGGAACGACAGGTTGGGGAACAGGGGGAACCACAGGCGCTGTAGTATCCTGCACATATGGAGGTGGTGACTTCAGTAGATAGGACAACAAAGGGTCCTCTACTGCTTCCTCTCCTTTCTTATCAGTACTCGATGGTAGAACGGGATAACACTTATCCACCGCCATACGTTGTAATCTATCAAAAACGTCCTTTTCCTTCTCATCTTTGTCTCGCTGAAACTGCTCTGCATTTCTCATCATCGTAACGATACCTTCCCTCTTATTACGTTTTAGCTGTTTGATTTCTTTCTGCTTGGCTTCTTTACGCCATAACCGAAAGGAATCGAACATGGCCGGCCTTGCTTTCCTTTTAAACAATTTAACTTCTAAATTATCCAAAATTGCTGTTTCGAAACTACCATGAGGTGGCCAACTAAGGACACCGTCATCTTTAGGGTAGTGGACCCAGCAATCATTATATGTGATAGGACCCACACCATGGCGACTATATAACTCATAGACTGGAGTTCCAACTGGAGGTATCGGACATGAGTCCTCCAATCGGGAATCCGCACCACAACCTTTGAAGCAACTAAACAAAGTACTACGGCCAGGCATCGTGCACACTAACCGATTTTCACAAACTTCAAGGGTTATCGACTTACGATATCCTTGCAAAAAAATGCAAGACCCTTGGTCTTTGCAATCGTCAAATAGAACAACTAAGAACCAAATACGAAGAACCACGAATGCAATGGAACCATGCAACAACCAAGCACCAACAACAACTAAGGGCACTGGGAGCGACCCACAAATACTTAACTGAAAGAGCAATGGCGTCACCAGGAAGGCCCGTCAATCGTCTCGCTGTACAAAGGTCTACGCCAGGCGCCAAAACAGGTCAACAGTCAGGGCATCAGTCCGTCGCAGCCGTCAGGAGGCGGGGGATCTTCGCGGGAAAAGTCTTCGGGCCACTTGTTTCGACAACAGGATCGATGAAGCGGGGTGCACCTTCCTTCGGAGATTTCACACGAAGTTCCCCACGATCGTCAGGCTTTGGACCGGTACCGCTGATGTCGCCCCACCTTGGGTGCCAACTGAAGGACTGGGCTTTTTCTATGGCCCAGCGGTGCCAGGGGACAACACCTGAAACCTTCGTGGGTTACCTGTTCGGGCGTACAAATGACAGAGACACGGGACACTTCGGCGTCAAAGATCATGGTTTATTTACTGCAGGGAACACAGAAGTCACAAGAAGTACAGCATGTGTAGGTTCTAGGAGACTGCTTCAAATTGCAACTGTGGATCGCTCCTTTTATACAGATTTTTGTCATAGAACAACATGGCAAACAAAAGGCTACAACTCAGTTCCCACAGTAAATTTCAAAGGGGTAGCTTTCATGTATTCAGGGTCCCAGAACATAATTACAAGAGCATCGCCGGTTCCCAACTGTAAAAGTACATTATCCCACCTTTTGGTACATTCCATTCCGGCTGTAAACGAGTTAAGGAAGAAGACAGAAACAGGTGCAAGGAAAGACAAAGATAGTCAACAGATTGAAAAGAGTGTAAGGGGGTTATATCGGAAACACGATTGCAGGATCAAAGGAGACATGCCTAATGAATGCACGGCTGAAACAATAAACCGGCACGGCAAGATGAGACTCGAGCGGGGCCATCTGCCTTTGCAGTGTCATCCCCCTCGTCATAAAGACATCCTCAAAGAAACACGTGTCTTCCGCAAGAGCTTGGGAATCCCAGGGTCACGAAGCGGACAGTGTCCGTTCGCTGGCTACTTGAAGGCAAGAGACAAAATGGCTGCCGTATCTAAAATGGAACCCGTGGGTCCAGATGAAGAAACCCATGAACAAGATGAACGGTTCAGGTAAGCGTAGCGAAAATGCGTACTCCCACTAAACTCGTCATTTGCGGTTCATAGATACCAAACTCGTCCATATTCGAGCGAGTCGAAAACACCACTTTAATTGTCACGGAACCTCAGCCCCGTAGCAGGTTCTACAGAGGGTATCAGAGGCACAGAGGATTTTCCACAGGTAAGAGTTTAGAGAAACCCTTCAGATACCCCTACAAAGGTGGGAGGCAGATTGGCCCAATTTTTGTGGGAATTGGAGTTTCGTGACACAGGATCCCTGGGTCTTGTATATTATCAGGAGATTCAAACTAGAGTTTATAGACCTCCCAGTCCAGGTGAAGGCACCCCGAGAGATAAGGTTTTCAGAGGAAGACTCAAGATTAGTGTCGGAAGGCGTAGAGGATTTACTGGCCATGGAGTCTATTCGAGAGGCCTCAAATCCTGGGACAGGTTTTGTCAGCAATATTTTCTTGGTCCAAAAGAAAGACAAAGGTATGCAACCAGTAATAAACCTGACACAGCTAAATGAGTGGGTGGTCTATCACCACTTCAAAATGGAGGGGATTTACCTGTTGCAGGATGTGATGAGACAAGGGCGCTGATTAACAAGGTTAGATTTCAAAGACACATATTTAATTATTGCAATTTGGTCTCCTCATCAGAAATTCCTTCAGTTTACCTGGAAGAGCAAGCTATGAGAATTTTGCAGTCTAATGTACAGCCTTTCCTCAGCACCTTGGTAGTTCACCAAAGTACTTCGCCTTGTATTGGCCCGGGAAAGAGAGGTGAGGCTAATTATCTACCGGTACAATATTAAAATAATGGGTCAGTCCAGGAAGGTGGTTTTCAGTCATACAATATTGACCATTCAGTTACTAGAACACCTGGGCTTTGTAATAAAAAAAAATATATTTCCTGATCTGAACTCAGGAGACACAGTTTCTAGGCTTTGTGGTACACACCGTTCAGGCAGAACTCTAGCTTTCCAGCAGCTAAGGAAATTATGCAGGAAGTTAAGGGAGGTAATAGCGAGAATAAAAAATGCTGCTAAGGATTTTAGCAAGGATTCTGAACCAGCTACCCTCCACCAATCAGGCAGTATTTCCAGGCCCCTTGTACCATTGGGCACTCCAAAGACTCAAAACAAAATGTTTACGGACCAATTGGTTATGCTCCAAATGTTTTCCTTAGATCAGGAGTCAAGGGAGTAGCTGTTGTGGTTGCTCAGGAATGCAGAAACATGGAATGGCAGGACCATTTTCAGGGAGGAACCGGAAATAGTGATAGAGTCATATGCCAATTTAGAAAGATGGGGAGCGAGATGTGGGAACTCATCCGCAGGGGGACGCTGGATAGATCAAGAGAGGTAGTTACACATCAACTGCTTGGAATTGTTGGCAGGTTCATTTGCAATTTGTTGCTTTACCAAAGGTATGATGAGATGTTGTGTGATGCTCTGTATGGGCAATGTGTCAGCTGAGAGGTACATCAACAAGATGGTGGCCCTTATTCGAAGGGTCTTGCACATTTAGCCAAATACTTTTCGGGGTTCTGTTTGAGCAAGTACATTTCTGTTGTGGTGAATCATATTCCTGGGTTAAGAAATGGTGTGGTGGTTTTCTATGCATTTCAAGGATTCCAGCAGCTAGAGGTTGAACAGGAAGGTATTTTTGAGTGTTCAGGAGAGATGGGATCCCTTAGGGGTGGACCTCTTTGTGGATAGATTAAACACACAGCTGAAGAGGTTCTTCAGTTGGAGACCAGATCCTCAAGTTTGGGGGGTAGACGCCTTCCTCCAGGATTGGAGGGGCTTGGCACCCTATGCTTTTCCTCCATTTGTCATGCTGCCAAGAGCCCTCTTACATGTATGCATTTGCAGGGAAACTGGTGATAACACTTATCACCACAACAGTTTCCAATCATGTTGGAGATGACCGTGGACTTCCCTTTCCTAATTCCGACATTCAGGGATGTAATCTTAGGTCCAGGAGAATAATTTAATGCTCTTGTGAAGCAGGGTCTGCTGGTTCTGATGGTCTGGAGGATTACAGGAGACAATGGCAAATCCCAGGGCTTTCGGCAGATACTTTCCGACTCATATCAGAGTCGTGGGGACATGGGACAAGGAAAGCATGTCGACTTGAGCTTGTTGGTATGTTCTATAGAATTATGATCCTGTTTTAACAGATCAAGTGCATGTGATTAACATCTGTCAGAGTAATTTGTCTTATGTTTGTTTTACAGGACAGTCAATGTTTACTGCACGGCTATAGCGGCTGGTCATTGTTTGGTGGACAGCGTTTCTGTTGGCCAGAATTTATTGACTAATAAAATCATGTGAAGTGTGCAGGTTTCGAACCCGCCTACAGCAAAGTATACTTCCTTATAGGATGTTAGGGATGTCTTACAAGTCCTGACAGGTTGGGGTGAGGACTCTAGCTTATCGTTAAAATGTATCTCTTACAAACTACATTGTTTTACTCTGCCTGGTGCCATTTAGAGGGACTTTGGATGTAAGAGCTTTGGATGGTACTATCAAGGACTCTCAGCCTCAGGGAGTCTGTTCTTATATTAAAAGAAGAACAAAGACCCCGCCAACCTCGGTTTTTTGGAATTACATTTTTACATGGTGAAATGCTTGAAAGAGTATGAGAAGAGAACTGTAAGTTTGAGACAGAATATGGTACAGTTGTTGATTTCACACAGGTGGCCCCATAAGGCTGTTTCTTCCGCCACCTTAGCAAGATGGGTGAAGGAGGTTAAGATTGAGGCTGGAGTGGATATCACTAAATTTAGGGATCACTCCCTTAGGGGTGCGTCAGCCTCAAAATCTTTTGTCTCGGGAGCTGGTCTGCAGAATATCCTTAGAGCTTGTTATTTTTGACCAGTCACAAATGCAACTGATAATGTGTTCACAACACTTTAAACTTACATAATGTTAGCCTCCATGTCCTGACCTAAAAGGTCAATTTTTGATAGCCTGGTGGGCAGAAAATCTGGATATTATTAATGACAGGGAGGCTATGTTTATCCCACCATACAATCCCTAATGAAATAATAGAATATTGTCTCAATTTTTAATTTTCTTTCAGCTTGAGATGATGTATCTGATTCAGGATTCCGTTAGTGAAGCCTTCCTTGATGAAGTTTAGTTCTCTGTTGGAATTTTCTTGTTGGCAGCACTGAAAGAAGGAAGATGGCAGTGCGTTGATGGACCTTATACCTTACTAGAATGTTCTTAAAGTTCTGAATTCTTTTATTTGCTGCTGTGAGCAGGCAATAAAGGAGTTTTGCATAATATTAGCCTCTGTGTCATTAATAAAATACGGATGTTTGCCCACCAGGCTGAGAAAATTCTACATTTGTTGATATGGTGGGAGGAAAGTGTTGATGAGTTGTGAGGGCCTTGTTATTGATGGGCCTCATTATGAAAGGGCTTGAGAACTATCCAATATGCCCACACCCCTGAGTTACCACCACTTTGTTATGAGTAATTCCATGGGTATGTGTGCAGGGGGGTATAGTATTCGCGGGCACTGACTAACCCATGTGGGAAAGTCATGGGGGGGGGAGTTACGGAAGACTCACCTATTAGCTTTTGGATCATGTTTGACTCCGAGTATGCCGTGTTGAAAAGCAATAAAGAGCCTGCCCAATTAGGCAGGTAGCCAGGCACAATTAGGACACAGTGATGCAGAGTGTTATTGCTGCCTGTGTTCTGCAGGGACTGTACAGGGGAGTTACCACCATTACAAGTAGATTCAGTAAAGCATGGTGAATTACTCCCAGGAAAATAGGGAATAGGGAAATCATAGCTACTGCACCTGATTCCTGTAATTACCCATTTCAGCTGCCAAAATGACTGAGTGAAGCATCCAGGATCTACAGATTTACAATAGATCTCCTAATCCTGATGGAACTGGTAACTTAAGTAACCCGCCAAGTTACCAGAGATAAAAAAAACTGGGCTCACAAGGAGGGCTAAGTTGGTATTGGTGTCATATTGTACACATGAGGGTACCAATGAGTCTTTCTAGCATGTTTTGTTGGTGTAGCCATTCATTTTTGATTTGACCTCTGAATAGGTTCAAGTTAATTTGCAGGAACTGCTTGGAAACATTCTGAATACTGAGTGACATTTTTGTTAAGGGACACATTAATAAGGGTAAGATATTAAAGGTGCTTACTCCGCAACTCCGCCTGCAAGCGAGGTTTGGAGGTCGTGTGGAGTTGGGCGCGCTGAGGCTTCCCCCTCTTATGAAAGTCAACACCTGGTCGGATGCGCTAGGTGCTCAAGAGTTCGCCCTACGGCACACCCAGGTGTGGTGATCGGCCAGGCGGTGTGAGGAAGCATGGAGTGGCCTAAAGCAGTGACGGCCATGCCCAGAATGATCTTGGTGAGTCCCAGAGGGCCCCTGGAGGCTTTTTTTTGTTCTTGCTGATGGTCGTCTACAGAGACTGGCATTGGGGCACAAATAGACTGCGGAAGTCACATTGATTCATAGAGCACATTTGTTTTGAGCTGCAGTCAAACTGCGTGGAACCTGAGTGGGAGATGGTGTGTTTTTGAGCCCTGCAGAGACTGAAAAGAGAAAACAAAAAACATATATATCAAGGACAGCTGATTGAGGGAACCAGTCAGAGTGTTGGGAACCATGGCAGATGACAATAATGTGGCACCTCCTCAAGGGCTACAGCAGAGGCATATCCCTTAACAGGACACACTGGTAGGTGTGCTTCAATCATTTAGTGAACTTGTTACCCAGCCACATCGGCGCCTGGGTGGAAAACATGGGCAGGCAGGTTGAACAATTATTTTGTTGCCACCCAAGAGACTAATGGTGCAGTAAAGCACTCCCCATTGCTCCACAATGAGGGGAAAGAAATCTATAAATTCTTTGAACACCTCCCCAACACAGGTGCAGCGGATGGCTACAACACAGCTGTGAGAGCACTCAACGCTCATTTTGACTCACAACTGAATCGGGATTTCAGAAGGTTCAAACACTTTCAGGCCCACCAGTGTAGGAGGAAGTCCATTGCTACGTTTTATGCCCACCTCTGCAAGCTGGCCAGCACGTGTACGGCAGATGATCAACTGAAGGAAATAAGAGCACAGATCAATCAATGATGCAGCAACCAGGCTCGACAAGGCCTAATCTTGCAACAACCTAACATTAGCTTGGATGACATCCTCATTATGGATCGATCTCATGATGTATCAGTGGCAAGGGCTATACAGATGGACATGGTGATAACTGAAACAAGTCAAATCAAGGCACCCAATGTGAAACTGGAATGCGCTGATGTGCTGTTCGTGAGGGGGAAGGTGACCAGGCCCAAGGTGTCTGCATCCTCGTAGTCATAGGCACATTGCAGGTATTGCGTTTGTGAGGAACACCCCTGGAGGACTGCCCAGCGGCGCAGGGCACACATGCTCAAGCTGCAGAAAGGTCAACCACTTCTTGAAAGTGTGTCACAGTGGTTTGAGAAGAGGAGCCTGTGGGAGATGAACTCAGATGAACGCTGTGCTGCAACTGACACTGAATGGCCAGGAGCCCTGCAGCTAAGCACTCCCAGTGTTTGTGGATATCAACAGGAAGATTCATCATCAGAGGAGGAAGAGGAGGTATTCTCATTTCATTTACGGGGGAGCTGAAGTGGCACAGAAGGACACAGCCCACATGTGTAGTGGAAATTGATGGGTCAGAGGTCAAAGACCACATCGACACTGGGGGGGCCTCATTTAATGTGATGGACATACAACAATATCGACTCCTCTGCCCGAGTCCCATTTTATCCCCATCCCATGCCAAGATCCACACATATGGAGAACAGACTCCACTGCACCTCAAAAGCCTCATGAAAGGGTGTGTGCGATTGAATAGCCAAGAAGTCCTGGTGGCGTTCCATGGGGTCGATAAAGAAGCAGACACACTACTGGGAAGTCACAACATTGAAGATCTAAGTCTGATATTGTTCACCATGTGCAAGCATACCAAGTTGATGAGTAGTTGAACCAGTTACCTTAGCTGTTTCAAGGCTTGGGATGCCTGCAAGCCCCACTTATTAGACTGCACATCGATTAGTTTGTCAATCCAGTAGCCCTATTCCATCGACATGTGTCATCCCATCTGAGGCTGCACATTTAACAGGAGCTGGACAAGCTAGAAAGCCTGGGAGTAATTTAGAAGGTGTTGGGTCCAATGCCCTGGGTGTCCCCTATAGTGATAGTGAAGAAACCAAAACCGCCTGGCAAGCACCTTCAAAATAAGTTCATTATGTGGGAGAGACAAATTACTCAAACAATGTATGACATTATAGCTGATTTGAACATGTCCAGGTGGTTCTCAAAATTAGACCTCGACGCTAAGTGTCACCAACTTCAGCTTGCAGAGGAAAGTGGATACATAACGACTTTCTCCACACACTTGGGCTTGCACATATACAAGAAATTAAGCTTTGGCATCTCTTCTGTTGCGGAAGTCTTCAGCTGTGGAAGTGTTCTAGACTGCCATAAGAGAGACACTGTACAGGTTTTGAAAGATGTCATGAATATAATTGCCAATATTCTAATCTGAACTCTGCAACCATGGACAGACATAATAAATGCCTGTGGGAAACTCTGAAGCGCCTTTGGTAACACAACATCACCCTTTACCGGGAGAAGTGTTCATTTTTCCAAACAACCATAACATTCTTTGGGTATGCTTTCACCCTGGTAGTGGTGCAGGTTGACTCCAGAAAATCACAGGTCATTAAGCAGCCTTCAGCACCGAGCAACGCCTCGGAATTACACAGTTTCCTGGGCATGGTCACTTATTGTGGTAGGTTCATTCTCAAGCTGGCGACTATTGCAGAACCAATGAGAGCATTAATGAATGCTGTTTGTGGGGCCGGGGGAGGAAGAAGCCTTCCAGGAAGCCCTCCTGAGCAGAACAGCATTGACATACTTTGACCCAAAGAAAAGAACCAAGCTGCTGGTCGATGCGAGCCCAGTAGGTCTTGAGGCAGTGCTCACTAAGGGAGTGGAACAAGGGAGATGGGCACCTTTTGCATTTGCAAGCAAAGCACTCACACCGATGGAAGAAAGGTATGCCCAGAGAGAAAGGGAAGCTCTTGCCATCAAATGGGCATGCAGACATTGTCACTTATATCTCTGTGGGAGGTCATTCAGGGTGATCACTGATCACCAAGCACTGGTATTATTACTCCGGGGCACAGCGCCCCATCCACAGCCTCTTATCGAACGATGGGCGGTTTAGCTGCAGCATTACCAGTTCGAGGTGTTCCACCAGCAAGGGTCCCAAAATCCGGCAGACTTCCTCTCACGCCATCCTCCCAAAACTAATGGAGAGGTAGATGGTGAGGCGGATCGAACAAAGGAGTGCACCTGACTGGTTTCACAGGAGGCCTGCCCAAGGGTATTCAGCCTACGCAAGATAGAAGTGGTGACTGCTGGTGACACGGTGCTAACAAGGGGGCTGGAGGCGCTGCAGCAAGGGTCATGGTATAATTTCTTCCACAGCACCAACAGCTGGAATGGCCCGTACAAGGAGAGGCTCACACAAATGTGGAGGGTATGGCACAACCTCAGTACCACCCAAAGGATCTCAAACTGATTTTTTTAATGTTTTTTATTTTAAAAGGGTCGCAAATGGAGGGGCTATAACCTGGTAATCCCTGAAAGCCTGCAGCAGCATGTGGCTGTGTTGGCCCATGGCGGGCCTCGGGGAACTGCAAAGATGAAGTTGCAAATGTAACAGAAAGTGTGGTTCCCAGTTCTTGAGGCCATAGTGGATGACCTGGTACAGAAATGTCCTGCATGTCAAAACACCTGCAGTCCTGACACTCTGGCATCGGTCATCAGAGAGGAGCCAAGTGAACCAAGAGTGTGGGCAGTGATAAGTGTAGATGGTACCATGATTATGGCTCAAAAAGGGGAGGAAACTGTAAGTCGAAACGTATCGTGGGTCAGGAAACTGGACATATCTGTTCAGCAGAGATCAGAGGAAGATGAGACCACAGATGTCGATGACTCTCTGGTGACAGAGAGGCCCCAAAGCCAAACTCAGCGCGAAGGAACTCCATTGGAGACTGTGGCTGGAGAGAGAGATTGTAAGGAAATCCAAGGAGACAAGGATATAGACCACTCTCGTCATCAACACTATGATCTGAGGCCACACCCCAAGACGAACCAAAGGTTCAAGGACTTTGTGAGCCAGGTCCGAGAGTAGGGTTCAGAGCCAAGTGGGGAAGGGATGTAGTGACCCACCCGAGAGGCTATGAATAAAGGGGTGTATGTAGGTCCGTATGTGGTCTTTGCTCGGACAGCAGCACAAGGTGTGGTTCTCTGCCTCAGTGTGTGCAGTGGCTGTATGATAGTGCCGCGCGCATTAACCATATATTTCTTTAAACAATTGAATCAATTTAAGTTTTGTAGAGTTCCACTTTCACAGGTTATCCTGAAACAAGTGGCATAAATACAGTCAGTCTACTCTTCTAAAATTCGTCGACTGAACCAGAAAGCCATACCTCTTCAAGCACAACGGTTCTACTAACTCCTGTTGAGGGGTTGATTGACAGCAGTTCATTCCCATATCTATAATTTCATTTGCCATTGAAATTAGCATGAGGTGACGACTATTACACTTTACAGAAAACATACGATGCCAGTAAACAGCATACGCGTTACTCAGTTTGTACCACTAGGTGGCTCTTTGTACTCGCAAATTAAATTCTTCATAGAGACCAAACTTAAAGTAGCTGTGAATCAATCCTCTGTTTTCAAAAATAAAAGTTATACTCCGACTGAATTATTGGCATACGAATTTCGATTCCTATTAGGAACAGGCGGCATCGTTAAAGACAACACTCTGTAAGTAACGCGTTATAGAAAGTTTAAGCCGGCCATTAAGACATGTTTAGATACTGGCCTCGGTGGAAAGATTTTTAAACAGAAATGACAACAAAAATACAAGTCGGTCTCATGCTTAAATAATCACCCAAACTGTGTTTGTCCATTTTATACAACTTGCGCATGGCGACAGTTAAACATAAATAACTGATGCATACAAACATACAACAGATTTATTTTCTGCGGGTGTTTGAGTTTAATCTAAATGTATTATTATTATCAGGGCTTTAAATGGGATGAACAAATCGGGGAGTCTCTCAAAGGGGCGTAGCCGATGTAATATAGGGCGTGCCTTGAAAACAGGTCAGCTTCAAATCTGTGCTAACAGAGTGTGCCGCTAGACAGGTATTTTGCTGCTTCTGTTATTGCACTTGGATATATATTTAAAACAAGTAGTAATATGCCTATATCAAGCCAGGACTATTCGCTGGGTCAATGGTTGTTAGTTATAGAATATAAATAAGCAATAACACTGCTTCGTTGTATATAATATTGAAAATGCTTCAGTTCTGAAATGATGAGACTGAAAGAACTACAACAACAAAAATTTTCCATTGTGATAGTGAGGGCAAAAAATAGAAAGCCTGATAGGGACACATCACAGCGGATGTACCATGTTACAACGCATACCGTTACAACTACCTACTATTACAACGCGACCATTACAACGCATACCATTACAACGCATAGCGCTTTGAGGTGCTGGATAGTGGTAAGTATAATTTACTATTCTAACTCCAGTCCCCGTGGACACTAGGGAAGGTGTTGGATAGTAAATTATACTTATTCCCTATCCTAGAGCGCCCCCCAGCGCAATGCGTTGTAATGGTATGCGTTGTAAAAGATGCGTTGTAATAGTAGGTAGTTGTAAAAGATGCGTTGTAACGGGTGTATACCCATCACAGCACCTGCTTTTTAGAACTGCCAGTATTGAGCACTGGAGGGACCCGGCCCACTTAAAGCCCTGATGACTATCATTACTATCTTCAGGGAGTGTCTAGCACCCCCGCATAGCACCTCCTTACCCAAGTCATTACAAGATTAGGGTAATCCTGCCCCACACAGGGCTATCTACACGCTAGTTGTTATATTCTACATAATTATAACAGGTATTCTAGCCCTGCTGCCTCTAGCTGCTCAGCCAGAGTATGTCTTAGTATTAGACTGTTGGTGTGCCTGTGATGCGTGGAATGCCTGGGTGACTGAGTGGGATGAATGTGGCAGTTGGGGATGGGCTGAGCAGCTGGGGAGGCTGCTCCTGGTGGGGCTGGTACCACACTAGGCTGGCTGGAGTACAGAGATGTTGTTACCTTAACTGAAGACTGAATAAACAAGTCTAGAATACATCCTGGCTCCTGGTGTCTTTTCCACTAACGACACAACATTATTTTGGCACGAGGACAATCTTGAACCCCACAAGCTCTTGGTACAGCTAAACAACAAGGAAATATTGAAAATGAGGAAGTAACAGAACTACCAAGAGATCCTACAAGCAACTTTAAGAAAAAAAGAAGGTATTTCGTGGCAAGCCAGCGCCAGCCCCAGCCCCACCAGTTTCCTTCTAATGGACAGCCCCAACAAGCAGTGTCACCACAAACTGACACTACAGCCTGGGAATACAACAGTGACTGTGAGTTGGAGGAGTAGCAGAGCTACAACCGATTTTGGGTGTTCCAGCCACATAGATCTACAATGAGTTGGTGGAGTAGTTAAACTACAACCTCACCTGGGGTTCCAGCCACTTGGTAAAGTACAAGAATGACTGTGAGTTGGATGGGTAGCGTCTCTACAACCTAGTGATGGTGTACCAGCCACGTCACACTATTGTGTGAAGAGTGCCTTTTCAAGTAAAGTGATTGTGAAGAGTTCAAGGCACAATTCTTTGGGATGTTCTGTCAAAAAAATAAAGGGACCAGATGGTGCTGTTACAGTCACAGCGCTCTACAGAGCTTAATGAGTATTTACAGTAATGGCACAATTTGGGATGTGTAGCTTTAATGCATTTATCACTTCTGAGCCTACAGTGACTACACATATGGAGTTTTACTAGTCATTAACCGACTTTTGTGTGCAGCAAATTTTTAACGCGTTTGTGCCATAGTGATAGTGCCGTATACATTTTTCCCTCATTAGAAACGTCAGTCTGTTAGTGTTTTCACCTACACAATGAGAACTTTAGGAAAAACTGCCTTTCTCTTGAGTAAAGTTACAGCGTTTGTCTTAAACAGTTGAAGATGTTGAACACTACTAATTACAAAATTGGAGTATCGTAAGAAAGCATGGAGCAACTAGGGGAGAAAGAGATGTGAGGCTAACTGGAAAGGGAATTTGAGCGGTGAGGAGGAATGCCGATTTATGGTATGGATGCTGCTTGGATCCTGCTTGATGTGTACATTGCTGTCTGGAAGTGCACTGGAGCTAAATCTTTTTGTATGGAGGCCGTTTTCGGGAGAAACGTTACCCGGTCAATTGGTATTTTTTTAATTCATTTCGGGGCTTGATTTTCACTTATTTACAACAGAAATAGATATTGGGAGCCCTGCCGCACCGTTGACGGTTAAACTGTGCACTTCAGTTTCATCAGAGTATCCTCGCGCATACCTGCATGAGCTTCTGGTCGCGTGCTGTGCTCTGGAAAGATTCTCACCCTCAACTTCGTTCCTTGGGCTCCTGTGGACGTTTGGCGCAAGGACGCGCTGTGAGCCACTCGGTAGTAGCGTCCATAGCGTGCCACTATTTTGTGGTTGGTTGCCGCTCTTCCGTTTCTTCTATGTGGGATCCAGTTTGAAAGAGAAGTGCCATCCTCAATTCTCCGTTTGCCAACCACGTTGTTCGTTGAATAAAGTTTCAAGAATATTGTCATAAGGGCCAGCAACAGTGTGGTGTGCTCAAGACGTCTTTGCCAACATGCTGCGATTTTCTTTCTGGGTACTTTTTTGTTTCCAGTGATTTGTTTTACCCGTGAACTTTGGTACAACGTGGAGTCCTCGATCTCCTTGCATCTGATCGTTTTTGTTTGAGTTTCTCCGCTTCAAGTATGTCGGAGTCCATCTGTTATGTGAGGTTTGGCTGTATTATTTATCTGCACAGTTCTTCAAGTAATTATCATTCTACATGTAGCAGCACAGGTTTTGGTGTACCTTCGTTTCATGTATGTCGAAGGAAATGCTTTTTCTCCCATTTTACATAGTTCTTCACTTGGAGAGCTGGTCATCTACATGTTTTTGAAATCAAAAGCCATGCTTGTGTTGTTTTGTTTTCTCTTTTACAGGAAAAGTGATTGTGATCACTACTCGGGTGAGACATTGCTCACCGGTGTGTTTCAGGGTGTTTATTGTTTTGAGTTTAGAGACAGTAGTGTAAACTCTATTTAGAATTTATTGTGTTTTCTGACAGCCTATTATTGTTGTGATGCCACGGGTTAAAGTTTTTAGAGTGTGGTTTTCACTGTTCCCTCACATGAGGAATGGTCTTAATCCTTAGTCAGTTCCCATTTTGTATGTTTTCAATGGGAAAGTGTGTTACTCCAACTCTGGGGTATGTATCTTCCCCGACAGGGTTGTTTCAAGAGTTTATTAGTGTGTTACTCCTATTTTGGGGTATGTAATCTTCACAAGGAGGTTACTTCATGAGTTGTTCTCTTAATTGTGTATCTGGGTGTACTCCTACGCGGGGTTGGTTGTGGGATCCTTGTCATTGTTGTGCACAGTATTTGGAACTTAAGGGATTGTTCTGATGTGTTTTAAAATTTCTCTTTTGAAGGGGGTTGAAGGATTTTGCAATTAAGTTGTATTTATTTTAACCATCTTTCCTTTACAGCGTGTTTTTCTCTTCTGATGTATTATTGTCATCTCTGCATCCTAGAGTTTAGAAATATGTTCCAGTAATGCTTTCTCATCGCTGCATTCATTCTAGAGTTAGTAATTTGTTCTATTATTGATTTTCTCCAGCTTTAATGATTCCATCTTCTTTGATGCTTTTTCCTTTTGTTGCATCTTTGAGATTTGTAATGTAATTATATTGCAATGTAATTGTTTTCTTTTGTTTAAAGAAAAAGAGGTAATGTTATATTCTACATAATTATAACAGGTATTCTAGCCCTGCTGCCTCTAGCTGCTCAGCCAGAGTGTGTCTTAGTATTAGAATCTTGTTGTGCCTGTGATGCGTGGAATGCCTGGGTGACTGAGTGGGATGAATGTGGCAGTTGGAGATGGGCTGAGCAGCTGGGGAGGCTGCTCCTGGTGGCGCTGGTACCCCACTAGGCTGGCTGGAGTACAGAAATGTTGTTACCTTAACTGAAGACTGAATAAACAAGTCTAGAATACATCCTGGCTCCTGGTGTCTTTTCCACTAACGACACAACACTAGTCTTTCTTTTATGTTTACAAAAAATAATAAAGACTCCTCCCTCCCTCCTTCTTGCCTGCTTCATTTCCTGTACGAGACAGATAAGAGACATGCTGGTTTATTTTGGTATACTGTTGATATTTTAAAACATAAAACTCACTGTGTGAGTTCCATGCACCCAGCCAGCTGCCAGCTACCCATACATGAGCTTAGCTGTGTGGTGAGTCTTGCTCACAGTCTGCAGGCGTGCCAATTGAGTGCTGCAAGAGGAATCAACATTCGGGCCCCCAGTGGTGTTTCTGAACAAATATAGCATGCTACAACGCATGCAATTACATTGCGTTCTGTAACAACGCGGTCATTACAACGACCACATTGTTACAAAGCGATGCCATTACTATGAAAGTCATTACATCGACTTGCAGTAGATGGCGCTGTAACAATAGGATTGTATCATTTACTATTCCAACTCCAGCCCACGCAGTAGTAGGAAAGGTGTTGGAATAGTTAATTATACTATTCCTTATGTTAGAGCACCATCTACTGTAATTTGATGAATTGACTTGCGTAGTAATGTCATTGCGTTGTAACAACGCGGTCATTGTAACAACCATGTTGTAAAGGCATCGTGGTCTAACGCAGTGTGTTGTTTTTATACAGACAAGTCTCAAAGTTGCTGAGATTTGTGGCCTTATTCATGAGGCCTTGCGACAGTTTTGCGCCGCTGTTGCGTCACTTTTTGTGATGCATTGGCAGCGTAAAAGATGCCCTCTGTTGCGCCCTATTTACAAAGTTATGCATCTAGGCAGATGCATCACTTTGTAAACCCCTGTGCTACATTATACCTGCATCAGGTATAAAGCATGAAGGAGGGGTGTTCCCACGCAAGGAAGCCTCGTAAAAGTGATGCAGTTAAATCTATGAGATTTCACTGCATCACTTCTAGGACGCAAATGCATCAAAACCTTACGCCTGCCTCACGGCAGGCATAAGGGTGATGCAGTGCTATATCCATAAGCCCTCCTTCCTGTATTACTGGAGTTGCGTCACGCTTCCAACACAACTCCAGCAATGCATCATTTTTGCACTGACAGATACGTCAGTAAAACTGCCGTAGCTGTCATTCCTTGCGACATGATGCATCATGCAGTAAGTATGACTCATCCAACATGACGCAAGGAGGGCGCAATGAAAAGTGACGCACTTTCACGCAGCAATGCGTCACTTTTCGTAAATGGGGCCTTTGGTTTTGTAGAAACAACTATAAATAGGAAGTGGTGCATTTAGCACTACTTACTAACTGCTTTTTTCAAGTGTGGCCATGGAGAGTGTGGAGGATATTTCTGTTGCTCCTTGAGGGGGGTGGGAGGGGATGGAGTTGTACAGAAACTGAAGCACGTTCAGGAGTTAAGGGTAAGATGAGATTTTGCAGATATCTAAGATGGATCTCCAAGACTTAATCAATAAGGCAGTTGAAGCTGCCGTGAATGTGCCACAAACTAAAAAGCAGAAGGGTGAAATTGTTGATGATATGGATAATTCATCAAAAGGCACATTAGTGCACAAAAAGGTGTTTTCAGAAATGTTGGCACATAATTGTGAAATCCTGGCCTCTGATCCAAACACCCTAGATTAGGAGGAGTTTTATTTGCAATATAGTACCTCTGTTGTGGATGATCTTCCCTTACATGACATAATTAAGGAGAAAATCACAAATTAATGGACAGATATTAATAAGAAGAGTATTCCTTGATTTTTTAATAAGTATCGTATTGCACAATTTGACGACTGATATCTCCAGATCCCAAAGGTTAATTCAGTTTTGTCATCCATAGCTTCTTCTTCCTCTTTACTCTCAGAGGATGGAACCTTGTCTGATCGTGCTGAAAAGACAGTAAAGGCAGCCCTCAAGAGGGCTTACGCAGATTTTAATTTTGATATAGGAGCCAGGACATACTCTGCATATCCCTCCCAAATTCTTTTTAAAGACTTTGAGAAACTGTTTCATTGGGTTCACGACCAAGGTGCTTCAACTCCTCATTGAGCCCAGATTGAGATACTGGCCCAGTTCCTTTCAGACATCACATTTGATACCGAATGGGAATTTGCTTCCGTGCAGGGTCGGCAATTGCGAGGTGCAGGTCTCAGTGGACAAAGCCTTGCTGACTGGATTTTACACAAAAGTCTCTAATTTCCTGAAGGCCCAAAACTGTTTGGAGAAGATCTAAACACTATGGTCAAAGGAAGAATCTTTTTTTCAAAAGCTCAGTTTTCAAGGCCTTACAGACAATTAGCATCTTCTTTGAGACTGGGCTCGTGGTCAGGGATCCGCTTTTGCCAATAAGTCCCAACCATAGGGCACTACTCTCAAGGAACTAGTCAGCAGTGGCTATGCCGAGGGCGGGCCAGGCTTCAATGATACCTACAGTAATGGCTCCTATACATAACAGATCAATGGATCCTCTCAATCATTCCCCACAAACATCAGATTCCTTTAGTCAACATCCCTCCAGAAGGGGTGTTTCGAGTTACTCCATAATTAAGAAACATGCATTAGAGGACTGAGATGTTGACAGGGGTATAGAAACTACTCCTCAAGAGAGCAGTCATGCCTGTACCTGAAACCAAGTGGAAAGAAGGATTGTATTCTATTCTCTTCTTATCCCCACACCAGACAGTTCTATTTGGCCAATCCTAGATTTGAAGGCAGTGAACAAGTTTGTGAAATTAGACAATTTCGGATAATCACTCGGCAATTAATCATTCCCCGATCTGCAGATGGGTGATTTTTTGGCAACTATTGATTTAGATGATGCCTATTTTCACATTCCAGTTCACCCCAACAGCCAAACATTCCTGAAGTTTGCAGTGAAAGAGGCATATTATCAGTTCCAGGTGTTGCCATTCGCCACGTAGATTGGCCCTGCTAGGATCAGAAAGTAAGGAAGTTGAAAAAAGTTTCCAAGTTTCAATGTGAAAAGGGAGTTTGTCATTTTTCAAACCAGAAATTAAATCTGACACTGTGGAACTGCAGTTCAAATACTTTTCCTGATTGGTCTTCTTGAAGCAAATGAGCAAAGGTTTTGAAAAAGTTGCTAAACTTCTATTGGTACCCAAATACCCACAAGAGCACACTTACAAGGAAGCTAGGACCTTAGGGGTAGCACTTAGAGTCTCCCAGCGTGTTGGGCAGAGGGCAACAGCAAAAGTCCACTTCAGGTCCAGTTGTCACTGCTCAGCTGGGATTTTACACAGGAATGTCTTAATCAGCTTTTTAACGTTCCTGGAGACACCTAGGGGATCATCATTTTTATCCTTGGAGAACTTTCTGTCCTTAGTTTTCAAGTGACAGGGGGTCCATCTCATCAGGTCCTTTTCACAATCACAGCTCACAGATGCCAAGTACAGCAGGTTCAGCCCATCTAGTATCCTTTCGCAAGTCCAGTAGTGTTCCTAGGGCAGAACCTTGAGGTGTTACATTTATGTTTATTACAAACCCAAGTCATAAAATTAATTGGTTCTATTAAATTGGGTTCCTCCCTTGATCCATGCCCCCAATAATTGTTAATTTGGCTCCTGGGATCTTTGGCACTGAACTGACCAAGATCTTCAATGAAAATATTAGTACTGGTTACATTCCCTCTGAATGAAAGGCTGTCTCCATCTTACCTTTGTTAAAAAAGAATGACTTAGGCCCATCTAGAGACTGCCCTTTCCAGCTAAGCTACTAGAGAAGGCTTTAAACATGGAACCAATGTCATTTATTGACAATATTAACCTTTTGGATTGCACCCAATATGGCTTTAGAAAGGCACACAGTACCGAGACAGCATTGCTAGCCGCATCAGAAGAACGTAGGTTCATTCTTGACGGCAGAGGTTGAGCCACATTGATATTGTTAGAGCTTTAGGTGGCCTGTAATATGGTCAATCAAATCATCTTAATTGACCGATTAGCTGAGCTAGCACTTAAGCTGCTAACATTATTTTTGACGGACAGAATGAATCATTTGGCAATGGGTGATTTCATCTCTGAACAATTTTGCCTACCATGTGGGGTACCCCAGCAATCGTCGTTGAGCCCTTCCCTCTTTAACCCCTATGGTACCCTACTGGCCAAACTTATAAAAGCGTGGGGTTTCTCAGTGGTGTCTTATGCTTGATGATACTCAAATTGTGGTATCCATATCCAACAATCATAATAGGTTTAGTTCATGCATGTCCATATAGAACAATGGATGAGATCAAACTGCTTAAAACTTAATGCAGGAAAGACTGAGGTTGGTAGCCACAGGACATGGGGGTCCTTCCTACACCAGTACAGAATGGAAGGAATTTAGGAGTCCTCTTTGATGCTAAACTTTACTATGAAGACCAGGTCAACGCTCTTGCCTCATCATCATTCTTTACATTAAAAATAACTAGAAGATCTGTCCCTACATCCCTCTGGACCTTAAGAAAACGTATTCACCATGTTAGTCTTAGCTAAACTAGATTATGGAAATGCCCATTTTATCGGCATTCGGAAAATAGCCCTTCTAAAACTCCAGATGCTGCAAAATGTCTCTGCCCCTGCTTTTTGCAGGAATTCCAAAATATCACAGGTCTTGATCAAATTACATTGGTTCCCAGTAGCAATAAGATTGGAATTCAAGGCAATCTGTTGCATTGAAGGCACTGCACAATATCAGACCTCATTACCTTCAGAAGAAAGTTGTCTGGTATACCCTTCAGAGGAGGCTTAGGTCCTCAGATGCAAAGCTTTTAGTATTACCAAAGGTCAAACGGGTGGTAGGAGCTTTGTCCCGAGGACGGCTATGCTATGAAACACCCTTTCCGTTAACCTTAGAAAATGCCCAGATTTCCTATCAATTTGAAAATCGCTAAAGACTTGGCTTTTCAATCAAAAAAGAGTTATCATATCTCTGCATCGTCTTGTTCTCTGATTAGTACGGCAGCAGCGCCAAAACACCTCGGGAGTTTGTGTGCTATATAAAATTATAACTCAAATCACTAGCCAGTGAGTGGACACCTGGGCTCTCCCTAACCAAGGGAGTAAAGGTCTTGGGGGCAATCCTACCCAGTTTATCAGTAGTTCCTATTTGCCTTACTGTAAACAGCCACAAAATGCCATGGGCCTGGGCATCTTCAAGATGGTCAAAGTCTCCGACCACATTAAAGGTGGGTGCTGAGGCCAAGAGGGGTGTGTGGGAATTTCATAGGGAAATCATAGGTGCCCTCCCACATCTAACACTAAAATCCAGTTTGAAAGAGGCTCTCTACCAATTTCAAACCCAGAGACAGATGTCGGGTAGTACAAAAGCAGGGTCCTTCAGAAGCCAGACTCAGTATGCACAAGAATTGTCTTGCCACCCTGTTCTCTTCCTTTTACGTGTGCCCCAGTTATTGCCTGTGGCTTAACAGACATGTTGAGCAGACAATTTGGGCCTAGCAGGATGCTCACAGCCATTCCACTCTGAATATTCTGTGGAGATCAGAGGATTCCTCTTTGCCCATTTAGGTCAGCCTACTGTTTCCTCATAGGTGGCATTTCACGCCTCTTTCACACCTATTCCCAGGCCTGAGCACAGGCTGGTACCTAGCAGTGGCTTATGCTAATTAGCCTTCTGACAGTTCAGGAAGGCAAAGAGTAACATTCTAGATGTTACTTTTTCTTAATATTTATTAAAAAAACTAACTTGATCATTGAATTAGATTTTTAATAATTATTCAAAATTAGTGGTTACATTATTTTTCTAACAGGCCCCTTCTCAACATACAGTAGTAGTATATTAGTCTGTACTCTGCTTTTCTACATAGGACAGCTAGGCCTCCAAAAGTGAAAGTAGCTTTTTGGGCTATATCACTATGGCATTTGGCACCATTATTTTTCTACATGCCCCACTTTTAAATACATTGCGCCCTACCTTATGGGTTTCAAGGCTTACATTGGGTACTTTTCAAATATTTTAAAAAGGGAGGCTTTTTTACCTGTTAAAGTGGGTTATTATACCGGGCAACCCGGTGACTTTTACACTGCAGCAGTCAGGCTACAATGGAAAGCCTTTGTCACTCTAGTGAATGGCACATTAAAGGCTACATTCCAGAGGTGACATTTTAACATTTTGTTGTATTTTATGCACCATATACTCTGGACCTATAAGAAAATGAAATAAGCCAGTCAGGGATTAGCCACTTTATACATCCTTTGGGAATAAGAGCACCTACACTGGGCTCTATACAGCAGAGCCCCAAAGAGCAGTCTAAAAACCAGCACTAAAATTAAGCCACAAAAGGAATGACTACACAAAAGGAGCATTTTTTCAGAATCACATTGCCCAGAATGCTGCAGAAACATTGGTTGGAGACGTGAGAAATACAATAACCTCGGGCCATTTTTAGGGGTAAAAGCACTGACTGGCCATAGCCCAGAACGTTTTATTCCAATAACTTACAATTATTTCCATAGACTGATATACAACAGCAATGTAGGGTACATTTCGTAAAGCTTCAGTTTCCTCAAAAAATGCATGAATCTTGTTAAGAAATTCCAGCCCTGGGTTGCTCTTAGTTGAACTATGAAGTCTTGCACCTTCCCGGCACCTGTGTTTGTTATTCCTGCTCAAGGGTTCACAAATAGCTGTTTTCTTTGGATTGCTGTCAGCTCATACTGAATCTGAACTCCAGGTTTTGTTTTTAATCATCACAGCTTATGTTTTACTGAATTTGTATCGTTAGATGGCGCCATGTTCTCACAAATGAATACATAAATAACGCTAAACTGGTCGAAGGTTGCAAAACTAAAAGGAGTCATTAGCGTTTCTTATAAAGAAATGGATTCAGTGACACACATATTTTGACCCCATTGGGTCAGGAGAGAAGGTATCTTTAAACAGATCATGGTAATGCTGCTCTGCTTCTTATTAACATATCAGGACTATCGTGCAAACCTCAGTTCGCTGATCAGAGAGAATGCTGCCTGCTAAAAGGAAGCGTATCAAGAAAGACAGGGCTGATCTAGGGGGGCTGAAAATAGCTTTTTCCTCTGGAAACTAGTAAAATGGAGGACATACTTAGCTGGGCTGTGGGAAAAAAATAGCTACTGTCAGTTTGTGATTTTTGTAACATTAGCAAAATGTGACTTTTGTAACATTAGCTCTGTGCTTGTTTAGGTGGAGGCCACAGTCTAGACACCAGACTCTGGGGTTTTAACCAGAAATTATTTTCCTCTTTGACGCCTGTCAACTAAATATTGTGACTAGGTGCATGCCTTTGGTATTATTTCAAGCTTAAAGGCCTAAATGCTTACTTCCAAAATGATTGGGGATTCATTTTTTGAATACCTGGCCTTTGCAGGAACGTTAAAGATGCATTTAAAGAGTGGAAAGGCTGTACTTCACACGAACGTTAAGCTAAGCGAATCTAAAACCGACAGGGGCGGATTCTTAATATTGATGGTGTAGTGCTCACCGAACAATTGGTGACAATGAGCATTGAACTGGTGTTTCAATTGGGAAAACACCATTTGCTTGCAAACATTCATCATTTCATTTGCTCAAGGGGAACTTTCAATGTGCACCATCTAGTCTTTTGTCATCCAATTATAGGTATCCAAATCATTAAGAAATGTTACATGTGCTCATACTTTCACAATGTATTGTTGTGCTAATATATCAACATTACTTTTCAACACAGCGCAAATCTACATTACTACTAAATAGTAAACATACGTGTGTGAGGATCACCCCGTAGAAAAGATAGCATGAGTGGAAGAGATTGAGGGGCATATTATCAAGCATATGCGATAATTATCGCAACTCACGCATAGCGAGATTTTCATTATCACCGTCTATCGCTGGATTTCAGCGCCGGGTTAGCGACGTATTATTAACGCTTTTCACCCAGGCGATGTGAAATCCAGCGAGAGAGGGTGATAACATGCATTAGCGTGAGAAAAGCAGCGAAAAATGACCAGCAATAATGTAAACCTTGATAATAGGCAGGTGTGTACTTAGCCCTGAGATCCACCTCCCATGTTACAGATGGCTAAGTCGGATTAACAGCAGGAGTTAAAATCCTGCGATAAAGGGGCCTTAGCGTGACTTTAAACATCGATTTGCGGGTCTGGAGCATCCTTGTAAATATCGCGATGCAGTTTTAGCGATGTTTACCCATGTTCTGTGATGAATGCCCACTTTGCATGTCATTAGCGAGAATAAACGCTGACAAGCAAAGTGGAGAAAAGACGGCTGCTAACTCAAGGAAACACGTTTTAGCGTGTCCTTGATAATAGAGCGATATTTAAATCGCCACTTTTCGGACGTAAACGGCTGCTAAAGCGGCAAAATTGGGCTTGATAATATGCCCCTGAGTCTTTGTGAATAGCATTCTATAGTAAGCTGGACTACTGTAGTGATACTTCACATACTACAAAAAGCATTTGTGAATCTGACCCAACATTACTTACAATGCAGGTGTGCTCTTTCTTTACATTGCTTCTGTTCTGTTTCTCATTTGTCTCTAATGATGCAGTTTCCATCCAGAAGATTTATCCACAGAGCCTACTATATATGTTTTGGGAATACTATTGTTTGCAAAAATACATCTAGGAGCAATCTGGAAATCTAGTTGCCTCTTTCAGTTCTGTGTCTGTTTGTTGACCTGTGGATTTCGAAACAGCTGGTCTTCTCCTAATTGTGGGACTTTCTTTAAATGTAAAGTTAAGTGGCAGTCATTGTCCTATGCCAAATGTTTTGGAAATTCGATTTATCTATTTCTCCATCACTTCATTTTAAATGGTCACATTCCTGTGTGTGGGCTCTTATCACCAGATAAGATACCTTCATACACTCTGATGCTCTGTTGAGTGGTTCCCACTGGATACATTTTAAGTGATTACCTGGTGCAGCACAGGTCCTCCAAGCATATCTTAGGGCACAGTGAGTTAACCCCAGGTATGGTGTGAGGGGGGATGAATCTGCAAGCCTACTAAAACCTCACTGTTGAAGGATTAGTGTACTCCCATTATAAGATCCTAAATCATTGTTAACAAGGCTGCACACAGAAGAAAGACTCAGGCAATTGACAGCAACACGTTTTTAATATTCTTCATGGGCCATAACCTGAGGCATTCGCATGCTCGCCTATGATTACTGGATGTATTGAATTGGAAAAGGTACACAGACCAAAATATACAAGTAGTAGGAGTTACTTCCATGAACACATATCTGAAGGTTATTTGGGGCCAAGTGGATTATTATGATCATTGAAATGTAAACAGACTTTAAAATGGGAAGAAATGACGGGTTTCAAACATTAACATTTAATGTGAGCCCGGATCTATGTCAGATTTTAAGGCTAACTATTGACTTAAAATTATCTTACGTGGTTATCCCAAAATCTGCTCCTAGATCATCTATACAAATCTTGATGACTTGGAAAATAACAAACAGATGACATCTGCATGAGCAATGTAAATTCAAGTGACAAGAATGACTATTATCCGGGAAGCATCTATACATTTGGTAAAGAGTGTGATTTTATTTTACAAGATCAGAGATTACATTTGCCTCCCATATATAGAAGGAATCGGGCCCTAAACGACGGCACGTACACATCAAAGTGTGAAAGTAGAGTAAAAACTGTCAACTCTAGGAGGTGTTATGATTTTTAGAGTTTGTTTCACTCAAAAAAATCTATGATCATGAAAAGAAGAATTGCTCTGGTCAAGAAAAACAGAGCAACTCTATCAGCACTGTACCTTCTGTGCATGTAATATACAGAACGGGCTCCAGTCAATGCTACAGAAAAAGCTGTGAACAGAAGCAAAAAGGGTGGGTACATGGAAACCAATCATACATAACAGATATATTGCTTGCAAATCATTTTGAATGAGTAACCAAGAATTAGACAAATACATATTAGATCATGCTTTCGCCTTGTTTTGCTAGCATGCAATAGAAAATGGATAATTTGATTTAGCCTCAAACGCAGTTCCATCTTTCCACACTCAATAGTAGAGGAAATGCATTCTTTCCACATTGATTCCCAAATGTTATTCAACAAAACATGGATTGGCACACCTTGGAGTTACAGCTGCCTCGATCATTGATAACTCGATGGTAGAAGGACATTGCCCCAAAATCTACATGACTTCTTTTGCTAACTGTAGACTTGGATAATTGGCATGGACAAGTACAACAATCAAAAGAACAAAATATCTTAATCAGAAGTTAATTTCCATTTGTGTTAGTATTTCTAAAGTAAAACAAAAGATTTTTTTATCTGTTGAATGTCGTTTTTGGAAATATGGCAAGAAAATTGAACTTGGAGAAAAAGGAAGTCAAGACTGCATTGTGAGTCTTGCAATGCAGTATAGATAGAGACATGTCCATGATTGTTTTAATTGGTATGGCTTGTACCATTGAGGTGGAGGAAAGAAGACCTATCACAAATAATGTGAACAAATAGTCATAAAACAGAAATATTGCTGTTTTTAACAGTTTAGAGTTAATTCAAGGAGTAGATATGCCAAAGAACGTGAGACAATGGGAATGGAGATGAATTCATAAATTGCACAAACACCAGAGAAGCTTACCCAGACACTGATCTGCATTTGTTTCTGTAACTGTACAACTGCATCAGCATTTCAATTCCTTCTTCTTTGGCATTGTTTCATTACGAAAAATAAATTATGATAGTATTGTACTAGGTATAACTAAAATAAAATAAGTTGGCTTGTGCAGTACATTTGAAAAATAAATGTTAAAGGTATTCTCTAGAAGGAATATCACCTTTCACAATTCAGAAATGGTTGATTTGGTGAAGTCAGGCTTCGTTATGATTACACTATGGTGGAAGTCAACTGTGGAGACTTCCTGTTGCATTCTTTCTTAGTCCATCGGTGAACTTGGTAGGACTGCCCTCTCTCTCACTGCTCCTCTTCCTGCTGGCCCTTGAGCCCCTCTCTACTGTCATACATTGGATGGTTGAGGGCATCAGGATGGGTGATGAGGACGTAAAGGCGTTATTATAAGCTGATGGCATTCTGCTCCTCCAGTCATATATGGATGTTTCTGTTCCGGCTGTGATATCCATGATTGAGCAATTCTCCCACCTGCCTAGGTATAGTATTATCTGGATAAAATGCAAAGCCCTACCTATGTCAAAAGTGACTACCAGCACTTGCATTCAAGTGTATGATATACGGCGGGTCCCTCAGGTTCTCAGCTACTTGGGTATTCACTTGAATAGTGGTCCTACTGGTGTGGTCAAGGATATTCTTTTGCCGTTGGTGGAAAAGTCTAAATGCGACTTCTTCAAATCGTATCATCAGATATTCATTCCGACATTTAGAGTGGGAAGAGGCTTCAGCTCTGGGCCTCTTGGTTGTGGGTAGATACTACGGCAGGGGTCCACATCTCCTGCACATAACAACATGTAGCCTGGCTTTCCATCTTTCTAAACTATCCTCCCACTTGCTTGATCCTCAGTAGGCCCCCTATGTGGGTTAACCTTGAAGGCCATATCATGGGGTTTACCGCTGCAATCCTTCTGGTATACTTGTCTACCTTGCATCGCCTTATGGGGGGAATCTGATTCTTCATGCAACACTGTTGGCATGGCGCATAAGCTACAGGGATTATCCCCCTTCCTCCATGGTGGGGCACATCTATGGACTTCTGCATTCCTAACACACCATTATATGGGGTGTCCTGAAAGGGTAGGAAGTGAGGACCACCTCTTGAAAGAAGGCATTCTGAATCCTTTATTGCAACTTAGAGACAAGTTTGGATTCTGCACCACCAATCACTTGATATATAGACAGCTAGTACACTGCATTAGGAGTGCCTCGGAGACTTCCCCGATCATCCTGGTTGTGTCCTCCATTTACCACTATCTACTGCTTTTTAGTCACTTTAAGGGAATAATGTCAGGACTTTACAGGTTTCTAATCAAAGAGGAGATTTTAACATGTCTCCCACAGACTACACTGGCAGGTGCTCCTGTGCAAGGAATATGCGCCTGAGGACTGGACCGCCTTGCTTTTTGATCATTATAGAGTAATACAAGAGTCTCGACCTTAGTTTTTTATTTTAAGGTCCTTCGTGATGGGTACTGGCCTCCATCTAAGTTGAACCAGGCACATCTGTTACCGCACAACTAATGTGGGAATAAGGAACAGCCCCACTGTGACTTTTACCATATCCTTTGGGCCTCTAAAGCTCTATTGGACGTCTCTAAGGGTCAATCCTCGCAGCTACTGCTCCCTGTCACTGACTCAGTCTTCGCACTTAGCACCACTGTATGACATGACTTATATCAACTTGCATACTGATCGTTGGCTGGTTACGGCTCTCGCTGTGGCCAAGATCAGTATTCGCCAACATTGGTGTCAACACACGATTCCCACAGGTTATAATTGGTTGCTAGAACTTGCCAGAGGTGGCGCTTCATGATTGTCCTACCTATAGCCTAAATGTTATGCTGGAGGTTTATTAGAGTTTTGCTCTCCTGGCCAGTGATGCCTGTGGACTGGCTGTGTTAGTGCAGTTTTCCCATTTCTTCCTGTGGCCTGTGGGGATCTCACCTGCTGGGCCAATTGCAGTAGGTGTTCTACTTTTAAGATGCAATAGTGAGCCCCAGCGGGTGAGTTCCTGCCATATTATGTGGATGTCTATCATAGTGTTGGGATGCCCACGTGACTGGAGAGTGGTTGCTTTTAGTGCATCACCCCGTCTCATTTTTGTCCCATTCTTTACCCCTTCACGGCTGCCGTACGCTTACTTACTCAGCCAACCTGCGCCTGCTCTGACCTTGCTGATACTTTATGCTGGTCTAGTTGTCTATTGAGCCCAATTCCTGCTGGGATACATATTTTTGTTATTTTCTGCTTTGTACTACCTCTTTGATAGCTTACCATCAGGATTGATATTTGCTTCTCCAGGCGTACAATTGTATTATCAGATTGTCACACTGTTATTATGTTGCTGCTCTCTTTTGTTATGTGAGGGCTTATCTGTCTGATGACGAGTGGACTCCCGATTCCTTGTTCTCCCATTGTCTCCCTATCCTGTACCCTTACCAGGTGCTCCCCCTTCACTCCCCACGCACTCCGCTACTCCCTGTCCTCGGTCTTTGTTCATTTTTACAATGGCGGAAGGTCTTATTGTACTGCTTTGCTTCTACATGTTCCCTCTGTTAGAGAGCCTTTTGTGATGAACCTTGCATCCATTTTGTTACCCCACCTATTTGGCATTGTCCCCTGCTGAGATAAATAAATGATGCACAAAAAAAATAATGGTTGCTTTTTCCGCCTTTTTTAATAATTAATTTGAAAGTGACTTTCAAATTAAGAAACAGAATTCTGTAATTATAATAGTAATCTATTACCTACAACTAAAATACCAAGGGGTCTCGAATATTGCCACTATAGTGTGGGAGGCTCACTTTAAGTCTCTTTACCCAAGCCCTGTGATGGAGGAGAGTGGGTGGTTGCCCCAGGGAGAGATTTCAGAACTGCCTTTGGCTATACGGGACGTTGTGCCGCGGGACCCCGGGCATGAGAGTCGATTGCCGGTGGCCCCAGGGACCGAGAGTCTGGTCCTTTGCACCTGCATGACTCGGGACCCCTTGTATGAGTGTCGACTGCTGGGGGCCGCGGTCACTGGGTCTTGCTCTTGCTCTTGCCAGAACCCCAGCTCTGATCGGGTCTCCGAGACCTCAGTCCCCCTAGACCCCCCGCACGAGAGCCAACTGCCGGGGGCCTTGGGACCTGGGACCTCGAATACCCGTATCAGCACACCACGAGACCCCCCGCACGAGTGTCGACTGCAGGGGGCCCCGGGCTCAGGGTTTTCCCCTCACAGAACCCATGATTCTAATCGAGCTCCTGAGCTCCCAATGGCCCCAGACCCCCCGCATGAGTGCAGACTGCCGGGGGCCTTGGGCCCTGGACCAGGACTCTGTCCTGTAACTGTAAAAATAGGTGCCCTCACTGGAGCCCCCGCTTACTGCCCAATTAACATCACACTCAGGGAAGTCGAACTGGCAATTGAGAAATTGCTCCCGAACAAGGCCCCGGGCTTGGATAAGCTCCCTGGAGATCTTTTTAGATCCCAGTCAAAGATCTGGGCCCCATATCTGTTGGTTCTGTTTAATGCTGTTATAAGGGGATCCCCAGTCCCTGAAACCTGGCTCGGGGCAGAGATTGTTCCAATCTTTAAAAAGGGTTGTCCACTTGCTCCATCAAACTATAGATCAATTAGTCTACTCGACACCACACAGAAGTTGATGGGCCGAATTCTCCTGGAGAGACTATTGGGCTGGATGGAGGAAAACAAAATCCTGACCACCCTCCAAGCCGGTTTTAGATCAGGGGTCTCGACCCTGGACCAGATCTTTCAACTCCAGGCCCTATACTGGAAAATTGCAAGAGTAGAGGGTGGCAGCCTCTACCTTGTCTTTGTGGACCTGCGGGCCGCATTCGATCTGGTCCCGAGGGAGAGGCTCTGGACGGTCTTGGAGGATCTTGGTCTCCCTCCCTACTTACTGCACTCCATAATCCGGCTCCACACTGGGAATTATGCCCAGGTGAGGTGTGGGAAGAATGGGGAATTATCTGATCGTTTCCCTGTCACACAAGGAGTACATCAGGGCTGCGTACTAGCCCCTACCCTCTTCAGCCTATATGTTAATGGCCTGATAGACAGACTTAATTGTGTCAAGGACAATGATGCACCACGCCTGGCCACTGGTAGGGTGCCCGCTCTGATGTTCGCGGACGACACCTTGTTGCTGTCGCGGACATCATCGGGCATCCAGTGGGTTTTGGATGGGTTTGTATCCTTTTGCGCCACGCGAGGCTTGGAGATCAACTTGGAGAAAACCAAGTTTATGATCTTCAACCCCCCGAGGCACACCCGTCCCAACCCCACACTAAACGGAACCCCTCTCGAGAGAGTTAAGACCTTCATATACTTGGGAGTGACTCTGACAGAACAATTCACATGGGACCAACAAGTCTCTAAATCCTCCCTGAGATTAGCACAGATAGTGTTTGGCATAGGCAGATTTTGCAGTGCCTCATCCTTCAAACCGGTTACCCCTGCCCTAGAGATATACAAAATACAGGTCAGATCTGCAGCTTTATATGCAGCTGAACTCTGGGGACACACAAACACATGTAACCTGATGAAAGCAGAACATTCTTTTATGCGGCATTTGTTTGATCTCCCGCAAAGTACACCTTTACTCCCACTACGTTTGGACCTGGGTCTGGAACCTATTACTGAGCTGGCGGCAGCCCGACCTCTGCTCTATTGGAGAAGGCTCTGGTCTGTCCCGGAGCTGGAACCGTTCAGAGCAGAATTTAAAAACATTTTGGGGCAGTTAAAGATCAAGAACATACCATGGCTAACACATGTCAAGTCCCTTTTCTACCAAATTGGCCTTCCACAACTTTGGGACACACCAGAGGATAGCTGTTTGAGGACCCAAAGGTCTGTCCTGGTGGCAGCTGTTAAAGCGTATAACCTAAAAAAGCTACATTCCTCTAAATCCCTGGGCAGACTATCTAATGAGTTCCTGATAACTAAAGATGAATTCAGGACGGAGGCATTTTTGGACTTGGTGCAACCTCCACTGGCAAGAAAGCTTTACATTCAACTGAGACATGGCTCCCTACCAGTTGGAGAATTCACTTCAAGATGGGCTAAAGCGACAAAATCTAACTGTCCTGCCTGCAATCATGATAGGGAAGACATTACACATGTCCTCTTTTTCTGACCAGCATATGGCGAAATTCGGAAGTGTTGTATCATCCCACTTTGCAAGAACTTGAGTTTCAGGCACTGTGCTCTCGCTTGTAGAGTTTTAACCTATGATACTACCCCCCCCCCCATTGTCTTTGCTGTTTCCAGGTTTCTTCTCGGTATGTGTAGGAGAAGATCCGCTATAATCCACAAGGACTAAGGGACGACCGCTTCCATTCATTAATATTACTTTGATATCTACTGTTTAATAACTTTTTAACTTGATGTACTTACATTTTAACATTGTGCTTGTACATATTTTATTGCACTTTTATGGTCTATGACAGAAATAAAGTTATCAAAGTAAGTAAAATACCAAGTAACTTATCTTAATGAACATAAAAGTTAAAAAGTAAGAAAAACGATGTTAGAGCATACGCATTATTAATATATTTAAATGTCCGCTACAGTCTTTTTCCAAAACCTGTTGCATTGTACACTTAAAGAATATGACTGTTGAACGTTGAATGAATTGGTTCTGTTCATTACTCTAATGGTTTTTCTAAATTGTTAAGTGATCAATGATATTTAAACGTAATATGATTTTTGGTGCATCACCTTGGCAAAGCACTCATCGGCGAAAACATTTGCTGCTGTTTTACAAAATAAATGGAAAAAGAAACACAAAATAATAAATTAATCACACACGTATGATCCTCAATTGTCTATCAAAGATGTTGGTGTGTTGTTAACTGGAACAGTAGCAAAGGTTTTGAGAGCCAGTCTGTCGGATGCCTGGTGCTTGCGCTGATCTGAGTGAAAATAATTGCATTTTAGTATTGAGAACTAAACTGCCCCAAAAAGCTAGTCCAGAACAGCTGGACATGAGATGGCGCACAGGACATGGTCGAGGATGAAGGGGGGCACTTGCCTAATCATACCCTTTTACTAAAGCTAAATATTCTTGAGACCGTATATAATAAATCAGTATTAGGAGACACTTGGATTTCATATCCCTTATAACATATATGTTCTCCCTTCTGTCCCCCAGCATTAAGTGCTCAATCTACCATTTAAATCCTGCGTCTTTGCAGACTAATACACATATTAATAGCCTAGATACTAGCTTATCTAGTATCACATATTAATAGCCTAAACGATACTCTACTGCAAAATGTTATCAATGATTTCGTTCATTTAATTATATTTACTTTATGCTCAATGTAGGTGACAAAGGATTCAAAGGTCTATATGGTCTTCCTGGAAGAAAAGGAAAAACAGGTAATTTATGGTTGTAACATTTAGCTGTGAAAATATGTTTCTGTTACCAGAAGGTATTGATGTGTTTGAATCACGGTCAGATAGACGAACAGACGCACTGACAGACAGACGCACATACAGACAGACAGATAGATAGATAGATAGATAGATAGATAGATAGATAGATAGATAGATAGATAGATAGATAGATAGATAGATAGATAGATAGATAGATAGATAGATAGATAGATAGATAGATAGATAGATAGATAGACTGATTGATGGGCCAGTAGACCATGTTATGCATGCAGAACGGTGAACGTTTTCTGAGCATAAATGTATTCCTGCCCAGTCACATGTTTCCCGCATCAGGCCCTCTATGTTTTTGCAGAAGAACTTACCCAAGACAAAAGTGGACCTAGGGAAAGAATTCCTCATTTCCAATTGCTCTCTATGTGCCTTTCAACTAGGATGTTCATTTTTCGAATAGGCATACACTGTTAACTGAAGCTAATCTCTTTGTATTGCCATACTCCATCCAGAGGCTGCTACTAGGCACGTATTGACTGGACATGTGTATATAGCAAGTATACATGAAAATATGTCTGTATGTTTATTTGTAAAGCGCACATCTAGCCAGAAGTCAGCAGTACTATATACAAGGTCAAAGCAGAGATGCAGTCAACGTTATTGGAGGGGTAGATGGTTTCTAAGAGCACAATTGTACTGCTACTGCACTGTGATATAGTAAGCCATCAGCTTTTGGCAATGATTGAGTTGAAAATGTTGGCAAGGTCTGAGACTGAGGGGGTTTGTTGTATGACCACTGAATGAAGCAGCATGCGGTGTTGTGTGTTAGAGGAGACGAAAGCCTTATTCTGTTGCTGTGCAGTCGGATTTTCTCAATTGTTTTGTTAAAGACCATGTTGATGGCATTGCACGTATCCATCGAGTGTCGGATTGGAGGGTGAGGAAGTAGGTTGATGCCGTGCTTGATTGTCTTGAAGAGATTTTGATGGCAGCTTCATTAATGGTGCTGGTTCACTACTTCAGTTGAGCTAATGTGATGAATTGTCTGTACATTACACTGACGGAATTCATTAGCATGATGTTGTCAAAGTCCTGTTTTTCTGCCATTTTCTTTCCCTTCGTCCGATGGAACAGTTTTGATGTCCAACCAGCACATGTAGGTAAACCCAAGGGAAAATAACAAACCTTCAGATATTTGTAAGACTTTTTCATCAAGAACCTAAAGCTCAAACTCATCTATCCCCCTACTACTTCAACATCTGATGTCAACACCCACCTAAACAACTTAAAACGTTTCTAGAAAATCATGTGAACACCCACACTCCCACTAAAACATGCAAGTGCAAGCCGTACCCTTCAGCAACCTGGTACTCCAAGGACATTGCATACAACAGCGGCACACTGCACCTTGTCAGCAAGGACAACATCTAAAGCCATTCTGTTTTTCAAAATGACAATTCTCTGGGACTCTAAGTAGTTTGAAATGTCCCCCTGTGCAAGAGCTGTTGCATTTGCAACTTTCTGTAAGATTTTAGCAACAATTTTAACTTCATGGATGGTCATTCCAACCCAATATATGGGACACAGACTATCAAACAGTCAGTCTCTGCAATAGCTTGAGGCCGTCTCTTAGGGTGAGGGAGTTGGTTGGGAGTGTGGCGCATGACAGGGACCGGTATTATGCGAAGACAGTTTTTGAAATGTATGCAATATGCATTACAAAGAAAGGAAAACCAAGGAGTCAAAGGCTTTTCAGAAAGGGTAATCTTTTTTTCAAAAGCAATAGGAAAAAACTTTCAAGGGTCAATACAGTTAAAGCAGCACTGTACAGAGTGGATCTTGTGACAACCCGGTGACACTTGGTGCAGGTGCTATATACAATCAGTGACAAGTGGGTGTGCAAGTGTTAAAAACAACAGCAAAGGCGACGCATTAATCAAGGTATAAACATCAAATAATGGCCCCCAACAGAGACAAGTAACAATCACTTGGAACACAATTATTTGTATGGGAGCACAAGACGTGAAATGCGTCGTAAAATTCAAGCTGTCTAGTGGACGGCGTTTCGATCCCCATTAGTCGGGATCGTCATCAGGACGGGGTTGTCGATAGGAACAGTGCTGTGGACAGAAAGGGCAGTTTGAGCGCGGGGTCTGGGGTTGGCGAACGGGCAGGGGAAGGGGACGTGCACAGGTGATTGATCCGGTCTGAATTACGGACTAAGGAGTGTCATGATGGGGGGGGGGTGAGGGCCGGAATGGGCCGGGGGTTAGTGACATAGGGAGTGGCTAGGGTACTGCAGGATGCGGGGTAGAAGCCGTTATAGCTCAGTAAGCCTAGGTGGTAATTAAGCTAGTGAATAGGGTCGCCGCATATGGAAAGTAGGAGACTCACACTTAAGCTCTGGCAGGAAGACGTAGTTGAAATCCTGTTTTAAGACTCGATGGTCCAAGGTTACTGGGGAGCAAGTGGTAGACAGAGTTTTAGAGGAAGGCTAAACATATTGGCTACGACTAGAAACCACGGTAACTGTAATTACCTGAATGTTTCTTCCGTCTGGGCAGCGAGTGGTACTTGCGAGGCCTGAGGTGGGGAGAGAGAGGACAAGTACTCAGAGTGAGCCCAGTACGGTATCAAGAGACCACTACAAGTCTCGATGTAAAGGAGCGCTCGACGCGCGGTGCAAATTGTCTATTACCTGACTGAATCAGGGCTGTGGGCCGTAACCGGGACTCTGCTGTCAAACGGGTTGCAGGCAATAAATGCGCTAGCTACCCGCGGCCGTGTTCTTCCCCAATATAAATCAGGAAGTAAACGGCTTGGGGGCGGAGTCACGTGACTGCCAGGGGCGGAGAGGGGGAGTGTCCGGCAGGGATACCGGAGAGGTATTGGCTAGTGAGAGGGACTCCTAACAACATTGAAGGAGGACTAGAGGGTGTGTAAGGAGGTTGCCTTGGTAACACTCGAGAAAGTCGAATCAGCAATAATTCAGACCGAACGCGCATAACGCGGAGGGTGTGTGTTAGGTGGGAGTTAACAACGCTCAGGTATTGGACGGAGACGGGCAAGCTGTGAACATGGTTACTCTGTTACTATTAGAGTTGCCCCATGAGACATCGTGAGAAACATTTAGGAATGTATACACTAGGCATTTTTGCATGATGCAAATAGGATAACGCGGGTCATCCAAATGTCAGGTCATTTTAATCGGGCTTACTTATGGCATAGGAGTTATGGGGTAAAACAAATGATTTAACACGTGAAGATACGGGTCTGGTATAAAACCGGGTGGTTAGATACATGGCGATAGTCTATATAGAGGGACAATTGACTGGGACCTCATCCGAGGTAAAATGATACTGACATTTACAGTGGACTTCAAGGTATTTTCCAACGACATCACCTTTCTATGCATCAATCAAGAAACAGGCAGAAGAGGGATAGATATATACAGTTTGAAAGAGTGGACGGAGGAATTAGATGGAGATGGTGTTTGTCCACTCATCAAGGGTATTTAACCCCTGGTTTACAGAGTCCACTCGTGCAATCCATTTGCATTCTGCTCTGTTGAGTAGGGCTGCCATGTTGCCACCCCTGATAGGCAGTGTTGGTTTTTCAATGACTAACCATCTTAGGTCAGTGTCCGTATGTGATTTTTCCAAGAAATGTGCGACCAGTGGAGCCGTAAGTACTTTGCAGTTAATTCTGCTTTTGTTCTGTATTATCCGTTGTTTGACCATTTGGGTGGTCTGGCCAATATAGATTAGTTCGCATGGACAGCGGATAGCATAGATGACGTTTTGGGTCTTACAGTTTGAGTGGTGAGAAAGTTGATGAGTCTGTCCATTATAAACAAATTCCTTGGTGTTGTAGGTTAGCTCACAGACGCTACATGATTGGCATTTGAAGTGTCCAATTACTGGGGGCATTCCCCAGGCCGCAGTGATGGTATGTTTGTCCGTTGTGGCAGTGGGCCATGTGATGGCTCGAACCAGATGGTTTGCAATGTTATTGCCTCTTTGGTATGAGAAAAGCAGTGGTTCATGAAATTGTTCATCAAACCTTAACACTGCCCAATTTTTCTTGATTATTTTTGCTACTCTGTTGCTGTCTGGGCTGAAAACAGAGACAAAAGGGATTCTGTTCATTGATTTTTTGTTTTGGTTCGGCACTAGTAAATCCTCGCGATGGTTATACCACGCGCGTTTCTTCGCTTGGTTAATCAGGCGTCGTGGATATACCCTGTTTATAAGCTTTAGGGCTAGGATGTCTGCCTCTCTGAAGTAGTCCTTGCGCCATTTACAATTGCGCCGGATTCGGAGGAATTGGCCGAATGGAAGTCCATCTCGTAAGCCCCTTGGATGGTTACTAGAGTAGTGCAATAGGGTATTTCGTTCTGTTGGCTTACGGAAGAGCGATGTTCCAAGTTTACCTTCTTCTGCGTGTATAATGACATCTAGAAATGGTAGATCATTTGATTTGGTCTCACTTGTGAATTTAAGATGTTCTTGTGAGGAATTTAGCCAGGTCATGAAGGGTTGTAAAGAATCGGCTGTTCCATTCCAAATCAATAAAATGTCATCTATATATCGACGCCACAAATGGATTTGGGGTCGATACGGGTTGATGGAGTTCAGAATCAATGATTTTTCCAGATTATGGACATACATAATGTGCCCCTGGCAGTCACGTGACTCCGCCCCCAAGCCGTTTACTTCCTGATTTATATTGGGGAAGAACACGGCCGCGGGTAGCTAGCGCATTTATTGCCTGCAACCCGTTTGACAACAGAGTCCCGGTTACGGCCCACAGCCCTGATTCAGTCAGGTAAGAGACAATTTGCACCGCGCGTCGAGCGCTCCTTTACATCGAGACTTGTAGTGGTCTCTTGATACCGTACTGGGCTCACTCTGAGTACTTGTCCTCTCTCTCCCCACCTCAGGCCTCGCAAGTACCACTCGCTGCCCAGACGGAAGAAACATTCAGGTAATTACAGTTACCGTGGTTTCTAGTCGTAGCCAATATGTTTAGCCTTCCTCTAAAACTCTGTCTACCACTTGCTCCCCAGTAACCTTGGACCATCGAGTCTTAAAACAGGATTTCAACTACGTCTTCCTGCCAGAGCTTAAGTGTGAGTCTCCTACTTTCCATATGCGGTGACCCTATTCACTAGCTTAATTACCACCTAGGCTTACTGAGCTATAACGGCTTCTACCCCGCATCCTGCAGTACCCTAGCCACTCCCTATGTCACTAACCCCCGGCCCATTCCGGCCCTCACCCCCCCCCCACATCATGACACTCCTTAGTCCGTAATTCAGACCGGATCAATCACCTGTGCACGTCCCCTTCCGCCGCCCGTTCACCAACCCCAGACCCCGCGCTCAAACTGCCCTTTCTGTCCACAGCACTGTTCCTATCGACAACCCCGTCCTGATGACGATCCCGACTAATGGGGATCGAAACGCCGTCGACTAGACAGCTTGAATTTTACGACGCATTTCACGTCTTGTGCTCCCATACAAACATTTGTGTTTCAAGTGATTGTTACTTGTCTCTCTTGGGGCCATTATTTGATGTTTATACCTTGATTAATGCGTCGCCTTTGCTGTTGTTTTTAACACTTGCACACCCACTTGTCACTGATTGTATATAGCACCTGCACCAAGTGTCACCGGGTTGTCACAAGATCCACTCTGTACAGTGCTGCTTTAACTGTATTGACCCTTGAAAGTTTTTTCCTATTGCTTTTGAGAAAAAGATTACCCTTTCTGAAAAGCCTTTGACTCCTTGGTTTTCCTTTCTTTGTAATGCATATTGCATACATTTCAAAAACTGTCTTTGCATAATACCTGTTGGGAACTGTCTTTACTCACATGATACACCCATCCCAACGAGGTTTATGGGTCTTCTCCTGTTGTTCTCATACATATTAGGAGCAGCTGTTGCTGCGAGAGCGGTATCTTTGTGTACCTCATTTAATATACCTCATTCAATTGGGTAGTCATCTGTGTATTACCTTTTGGCCTACACACGATGTCCAAGGAGTCCCTCACCTACTCAGAGGAATACATCCAGTCAAGACTGACTGGTCCCTCATTATTGTCGGGCACACCACAGTCAGCGACAACATCCACTACCCCCAATACCTCTCGTGCCCTCTTGGACAAACTCGAAAAGCTGAAGAAAAAACAGATCAGAACCGACTTGCATGCCCGGATGCTAACGGATTATCTACGCTCAGGTGTCATTCCCCTGGGGCTCCAAATTCGTAACACCCCGGCGATCTTTACCCAAGACATGAAATTCAGGACCAGCTTTAGCCATCTAGCGACCACGTGCTCTCGCCACTGGATGGTCCTGGGGATAGACACAGCCATAGAACATAGTCGCTTGGAACTGAAAGAAATTGAAGAACTGGAAAAACTTATTCAAGCCCATACAACCCTCACCGATGCCAAAAGCCTTTTGGATAAAATCAACGGTACCATCGCCACCTTTAATGCATTCGAAATTAATAAAAAGGTCAACAAAGTAGAGAAGGACATAAAAAACTATAAGGTTGAAAATACATATCCCTATCTGAACGAGGAATTTTACAACACCCAACAAAACCCTCCAAGAACACAGAACTGGGGACGGTACAGAAACAACCAACGAGTCACTTTTTCTGTCTCTTCCAATAGCTCTGCGGAGGACGCAGACGCAACAACTTCTGGACCACAGCCACTACTACCCCCCGGTTTTTTAGGACGAGGCCGCAGACGCGGACAACATCCACCACCACCACAGAACCGCCAAACCAGAACCAAACAATACCAACCCCCAGTTCCAGGTTACCGCCAAACTCGCAACCGGTACTATCAGTGGGGACAACCACAGTAATCAATAATCAGGAAGTAAGCACCACTGCTATGTCCATCCCCATTTTCAATCTATCAGACCATACCCTGACCCCAGAAGAAACTGGACTTCTCTCACGTGGTCTTTCATTTGTGCCAACAGTCAGAACCAACTTCTTGGAACTACAATCGAACCTTCTTAAATTTTTCAGAAGAATACGACTAAAATATTTCTTTGCTGACAAACCAGACACCGGAACGAATCAAATCTCCCCATTTAGGCTTCCATCTACCTTCAATCCGCCGTCCAGCCAGATGACACCTGAAATTCTAACATTTGAGCGGCTCGTCCTCAAGGAAGTAATGGATCTTAAAACTACCCCACGGTTCATTCCGTACAATCTACCCTTTACAGAAAAAGAAGCCCTGAATACCCTGCAAAATAACTCAGAGATTGTCATCAAGCCCGCAGACAAGGGTGGTGGAATTGTCGTTCTAAATAACACACAGTGTGACAAAGAAGTGGAGCGACAACTTACCAACCGCGAACACTATCGGGTTCTTTCCAAAGATCCTATGGCAGATATCATACAGAAGATTCTCTGTATTACTACTACAGCCAGATATAATAATATCATCACCAAGAAGGAATTCGAATTCTTGAACAACCCCCATCCCCGGACCCCGGTCCTATATGTCCTTCCAAAGATCCACAAAGACGCCAATAACCCACCTGGACGTCCCATCGTATCAGGCTGTGGTTCAATCTTGGAACCCCTGGGAAAGTATCTGGATGCAGTCATTAAGGAATTTGTACCCATTACCGATACCTACATACGCGACACCATGGATTTAATCAACACCATAGAAGACCAACCTTTTGAACTGGACATTCAAACCATGGCCAGCCTGGACATCGAGTCCCTTTATACCAACATCCCCCATCATGAAGGACTCGAGGTAATCAAAAATCTACTAATTTCCAGACCCCAACCTTCAAAAATCCCTACTGACTTTATCATGGACCTCCTGAGAGTGGCATTACAAAACAACTACTTCATGTATAAAAACATATACTACCTCCAAATCAAGGGAGTATCTATGGGCGCTTGTTTTGCCCCGAACTTTGCCATCCTGTATGTCCATAATCTGGAAAAATCATTGATTCTGAACTCCATCAACCCGTATCGACCCCAAATCCATTTGTGGCGTCGATATATAGATGACATTTTATTGATTTGGAATGGAACAGCCGATTCTTTACAACCCTTCATGACCTGGCTAAATTCCTCACAAGAACATCTTAAATTCACAAGTGAGACCAAATCAAATGATCTACCATTTCTAGATGTCATTATACACGCAGAAGAAGGTAAACTTGGAACATCGCTCTTCCGTAAGCCAACAGAACGAAATACCCTATTGCACTACTCTAGTAACCATCCAAGGGGCTTACGAGATGGACTTCCATTCGGCCAATTCCTCCGAATCCGGCGCAATTGTAAATGGCGCAAGGACTACTTCAGAGAGGCAGACATCCTGGCCCTAAAGCTTATAAACAGGGGATATCCACGACGCCTGATTAACCAAGCGAAGAAACGCGCGTGGTATAACCATCGCGAGGATTTACTAGTGCCGAACCAAAACAAAAAATCCATGAACAGAATCCCTTTTGTCTCTGTTTTCAGCCCAGACAGCAACAGAGTAGCAAAAATAATCAAGAAAAATTGGGCAGTGTTAAGGTTTGATGAACAATTTCATGAACCACCGCTTTTCTCATACCAAAGAGGCAATAACATTGTAAACCATCTGGTTCGAGCCATCACATGGCCCACTGCCACAACGGACAAACATACCATCACTGCGGCCTGGGGAATGCCCCCAGTAATTGGACACTTCAAATGCCAATCATGTAGCGTCTGTGAGCTAACCTACAACACCAAGGAATTTGTTTATAATGGACAGACTCATCAACTTTCTCACCACTCAAACTGTAAGACCCAAAACGTCATCTATGCTATCCGCTGTCCATGCGAACTAATCTATATTGGCCAGACCACCCAAATGGTCAAACAACGGATAATACAGCACAAAAGCAGAATTAACTGCAAAGTACTTACGGCTCCACTGGTCGCACATTTCTTGGAAAAATCACATACGGACACTGACCTAAGATGGTTAGTCATTGAAAAACCAACACTGCCTATCAGGGGTGGCAACATGGCAGCCCTACTCAACAGAGCAGAATGCAAATGGATTGCACGAGTGGACTCTGTAAACCAGGGGTTAAATACCCTTGATGAGTGGACAAACACCATCTCCATCTAATTCCTCCGTCCACTCTTTCAAACTGTATATATCTATCCCTCTTCTGCCTGTTTCTTGATTGATGCATAGAAAGGTGATGTCGTTGGAAAATACCTTGAAGTCCACTGTAAATGTCAGTATCATTTTACCTCGGATGAGGTCCCAGTCAATTGTCCCTCTATATAGACTATCACCATGTATCTAACCACCCGGTTTTATACCAGACCCGTATCTTCACATGTTAAATCATTTGTTTTACCCCATAACTCCTATGCCATAAGTAAGCCCGATTAAAATGACCTGACATTTGGATGACCCGCGTTATCCTATTTGCATCATGCAAAAATGCCTAGTGTATACATTCCTAAATGTTTCTCACGATGTCTCATGGGGCAACTCTAATAGTAACAGAGTAACCATGTTCACAGCTTGCCCGTCTCCGTCCAATACCTGAGCGTTGTTAACTCCCACCTAACACACACCCTCCGCGTTATGCGCGTTCGGTCTGAATTATTGCTGATTCGACTTTCTCGAGTGTTACCAAGGCAACCTCCTTACACACCCTCTAGTCCTCCTTCAATGTTGTTAGGAGTCCCTCTCACTAGCCAATACCTCTCCGGTATCCCTGCCGGACACTCCCCCTCTCCGCCCCTGGCAGTCACGTGACTCCGCCCCCAAGCCGTTTACTTCCTGATTTATATTGGGGAAGAACACGGCCGCGGGTAGCTAGCGCATTTATTGCCTGCAACCCGTTTGACAGCAGAGTCCCGGTTACGGCCCACAGCCCTGATTCAGTCAGGTAAGAGACAATTTGCACCGCGCGTCGAGCGCTCCTTTACATCGAGACTTGTAGTGGTCTCTTGATACCGTACTGGGCTCACTCTGAGTACTTGTCCTCTCTCTCCCCACCTCAGGCCTCGCAAGTACCACTCGCTGCCCAGACGGAAGAAACATTCAGGTAATTACAGTTACCGTGGTTTCTAGTCGTAGCCAATATGTTTAGCCTTCCTCTAAAACTCTGTCTACCACTTGCTCCCCAGTAACCTTGGACCATCGAGTCTTAAAACAGGATTTCAACTACGTCTTCCTGCCAGAGCTTAAGTGTGAGTCTCCTACTTTCCATATGCGGCGACCCTATTCACTAGCTTAATTACCACCTAGGCTTACTGAGCTATAACGGCTTCTACCCAGCATCCTGCAGTACCCTAGCCACTCCCTATGTCACTAACCCCCGGCCCATTCCGGCCCTCACCCCCCCCCACATCATGACACTCCTTAGTCCGTAATTCAGACCGGATCAATCACCTGTGCACGTCCCCTTCCCCTGCCCGTTCGCCAACCCCAGACCCCGCGCTCAAACTGCCCTTTCTGTCCACAGCACTGTTCCTATCGACAACCCCGTCCTGATGACGATCCCGACTAATGGGGATCGAAACGCCGTCGACTAGACAGCTTGAATTTTACGACGCATTTCACGTCTTGTGCTCCCATACAAATAATTGTGTTTCAAGTGATTGTTACTTGTCTCTCTTGGGGCCATTATTTGATGTTTATACCTTGATTAATGCGTCGCCTTTGCTGTTGTTTTTAACACTTGCACACCCACTTGTCACTGATTGTATATAGCACCTGCACCAAGTGTCACCGGGTTGTCACAAGATCCACTCTGTACAGTGCTGCTTTAACTGTATTGACCCTTGAAAGTTTTTTCCTATTGCTTTTGAAAAAAAGATTACCCTTTCTGAAAAGCCTTTGACTCCTTGGTTTTCCTTTCTTTGTAATGCATATTGCATACATTTCAAAAACTGTCTTCGCATAATACCTGTTGGGAACTGTCTTTACTCACATGATACACCCATCCCAACGAGGTTTATGGGTCTTCTCCTGTTGTTCTCATGCATGACAGGGACAGCATAGGTGACGTAATAGGTTCCAGTCCCAGGGCGTCTGCTTTTGTTTCCGAAAACATTGTAAATTCCATACTGTTCACTGGGCTGTTCACAATAGTTCAGGACTCTTGAGGTCACTCAGAATGAAATCATAGGATGAAGCAGGGATGTTTAGGTCACACTCACTATGCTCTAAAAAGATGCTGCAGTTTCTCACCTATGGAGCTGCAAGCAGTGTTCGCGAGGTGTACAGTGGCAGGTCTGATGCTCTGATCTGGAAAATAGAAGCCATCATTCTATAAAAATATCAGTGCAGGAACATCTTCGGAAGTATCAGGATTGGGGTTATGAAAGGCCAGACTGAACCAAGGTACATCTTTTTCAAAGAGGATAGGGCATACATTTGTGCAGCCGTTCGTTTATCCCATGCAGCTACTGCGTGTAGCGTGGAGTTCTATCTGTTCAGGACTAATAGAAAGGGAGAGATGTTCGTGTCACATGCAAGACTAATCTTTTAATGAAGACGCAAGGAACGTTCAACCTTGAAGGTGCGTGTCAGTTTTCTTTTGAAGACATTCGTGCAGCTGTTAGTTTAATGAAGTGGGATTTGAAACGGGTCGGCACGCTTTACCATCAGGGGAATAGTTTCTCATACAAGTAGAATTAACAACGAAGGGGAATATTGTGTCTCAAATGTATAAACCCTTTGTTGTCCTCAATGTTTTGTCCCCAATGTTTGGTAACCCCAAATGTTTCACTAACATTGTGATGAAATGAAATGTGGGTTACCTTGTTGATTCTGACTGGCTAACACTCACATGTAATTGTTCTTTGAAAATGTTTTCGAAATTCTTTGTAAGTCTGTTTTAATGGTATATAATTTTGAAGTGTAGTCCAAATCTGTCTTGTGAACTCAAAAAATTAGTCTTCATATAATGTATCTAAATAATTAAATGATGTAGACCAAGACATTTATAGTTTTGGTCTGTGTCTGTTAAAATAATTGACAGCATTTCAAACAGTCAGCTAGATATTGTGTGTTTGCACTTTTAAAAGGATGACATTTCCCTGCCCTTAGCTCTTTTGCCTGCAGCTTGTCTCCAATACACGTCTGGGGTGGGTGAAAGCTGACTTTGTGCAATCCGTGTAGGCAGCCACAATGTGATTGAGCGACCTTCCACATCTTGATGGGTCATCCTGGACAGGATGGGAGGGAGGAGCTAACACTTAAACCTGAATAGGCAGTGTGCTGACCCCACACAAAGGGCTGCATGCCCCCTGTATTGCGTCTGGAGTCAGAGCAACCTTTCACTTCTTGATGGGTCATCCTGGGCAGGATGGGAGGGAGGAGCTGACACTTAAACCTGAATAGGCAGTGTCCTGTCCCCACACAAAGGGTTGCATGCTTCCTGTAGAGAGTCTGGAGCCTGAGCTGGGAGGGAGGACCTCTGTGCACATCAAAACCCACCTTTATAGTCACCTCCACTTCAAAGGCACAACTGGGTGTAAGTACTGGATCTCTGACCACACCAAATCATACACTTCTGACCTGTGAAGAATCTCTGCCCAATGGAAGCACTGAAATAATGCAACAAGAACTGCCACTGTGCTGGACTGCTGCTCTGGAAGAACTGGGTTTCTGCTGTGCTACCCTGCTGCCTGCTACCCTCTGCCCTGCTGAGGTAGAACTGGACTCTTGCTTGAACCAAGAGTGATCTCCACGGGCATTCTGGCTTGCCTACTGTTCTATGACTCAGGGATATCACAGTCTTCTCCCCTGTTCATGTGCCTGATCCATTAGAAGTGGATCCAGGTGCTTGCTCCCATAGAACTGGCAGATTCTCTGCTGCCTGAGGCAGGATCGATGCATTGCCTCTGTTGCAGGAACAGAACCAGTGCATCGCACTCATAACCGTTGCATCGTCTCGGAACCACTGCAGCGCCGCCACTGCAGGAGAGACGATTGATACATCTCAACCACTGTGAGGTGAAACCCAGGGCATCGTACTCAGAACCAACGCATCTCAGAACTGGCACTTTATCTTAGGAACCAATGCTTTGCTAGCATTGCATGGAGAAAAACAAAGAATCACCTCTACTGCGGTAAAGACACCAATGCATCCCTAGGCTGCACTCCGCATCTCGCTGTGGCAATCAGGATCAAGGTACTTTTGTTCAGAGGGCTTGCGTAGCCCCTGTCTCTGGCCTGCACTCCATCGCGGTTGGCCTAAAATCTCGACTTTGCCCCGGTCCAGCGCGAACAGATAAGCCAATAGGCACCTATTGCTTCTAAGCACTGTTTTTAACTCTTAATCTTTAAAACTTGATATCTTGACTTCTACTAATTGGATTTTCGTTGTTTTGGTTTGGTTTAGTTATAAAATCACATTCTATTTTTCTAAACTGGTGTGGAGTCTTTTTGTGGTGTTTTTGCTGTGTTACTGTTTGAAGTGTTGCACAAATACTTTACACATTGCCTATTACGTTAAGCCTACCTGCTCTGTGCCAAGCTACTAGAGGCTGAACACAGGTAATTTATGGTGTGTATCTGACTTACCCTGACTAAGATTGTGTTTCCTGTTTGGGCAGGGTCCATACCTCTGCCAACCTGAATCCCAATTTTTAGAAACCTTTAATAGTAATCATTGCCCAAAAGCACAACCTACAGCTTCTTGTGCTTGTTCCATCACCCAAGCAAAGTCTGCATATCTTTCACACACATAAATGAGCCTCCTAATTAATATGCAAGCGATTTCCGTCCAGTTTGCCTTCACTACATACTCATCCATCACATCCTTTAGCTGTCCAGCATTAGCTGCCGCCAGGGCACGATCAAAAGCAAGTATATGCCATGGCTGATTGCCTTTCTCAATCAAACTCTCACTTAATTGGGCACCACCAACCTCAGCGACTGCACCCATTTATGAGTAAAACATTCTAATATAGTCTGTAACTTCTGATGGAATCTCAAAATGTTTTCATGGATTTTGGGAAATTGTTTCTTGATATCAATCAGATTTGCTAGGGGAGAGTATATGGTATAACTGCTAGGGCTATCGACTTCAAATGTGGGGAAACGGGTTCAAGTCACTGCAATGACGCTCAACATCCTGAGTTTCTGGAAAAATGTAGATTTCCCGAACTTTGTTGAGCAGAAAATCTGGATTTTATTAAGGACACAGAGGCTAATAGTATTACAATCTTCTTTTAATTAGAATACCACAGCCACTTTAAAGAACATAGAGCATTGTGACGCAAAGAAATTCTAACCCAATAAAAGATCAGAAGACTAACAACTGATCCTTCTTTTTCAAACAAAATAAATTAAGTAAGCCATAAACAAACTTATTAAAACAAAGAGAATAAATGTCCCAATCCATAGAATCCTCTTCAAGGGGAGACAGATCTCGTGAACATGAGAGAATATGGAAATATCCAACTTAAGAATTCTATCCAAATTATTGTTGAGCACTGCCTAAAAGGTAAAGAAAGACAAGTGAATGAAGGGATGGGATTAGGTAGGGAATGATATTAGCCTCCGTGTCTGTAATAAAATCCAGACTTTCAAGTCAACAAAGTTGGAGAAAATCTACATTTTATGGCAAGACCGGAGGCTAATCTTATTGCAAGTTTAAAGCATTGTTAATAGACATGAAGCAGCATTCTCAATAGGTCTAAAATAAAACTTGTGAAAAACCATATAATTTGACCAATCCGCACATTTAAGAATATCATTCAAGGAACCTCCTTGCAGAAAGGCTTGAGAAGCAGAGGCAACACGGTCAGAGTGAGCGCTAAACATGCTAACATCAACATCAGACATTCGCATCACATCTTTAACCCATCTTGCTAAAGTTGAAGATGACACAGGTTTATGAGGTTTCCCGAAAGAAATCAGTAACTGTTTGAAAATGTATCTTAAAAGAGACGTTTTAAATTCATATTCTTTAACACATCTGACAACACATAAAGTAACATAATCCTGAAGATAAGGATAGAAAATTGTTTGAGAATTAGTCTTTGTTCTGTTATTTAAATAACAACATATACTTTCTGGAGAAAAAACTCTGTTAGAAATATCTAAGGCCTTAACATCGGAGAAGGTTGTCAGTTTGAAGGAAAGCAGTTTAAGGGAAAGGAATCGTTTGAACCCAGGCTGTCTAAAAGTTGTAAAACTTTAGAAACATCCCACAGGGAATTGTATCTAGAAATGGGTGGTTTTGAAATCCTAAAACTTCTTAATAGTCTTTTAATAAGAACATTTTGACCTACTGAGTAGCCATTAACCAAAACATGACAAGCAGCAATAGCAGAGCGATTAACATTGATATTTCTGTAAGCTAGGCCACTTCCAAACAATTCTGATAGATAATTAGCTACCACCACAACATCCACCAAAAAGGGATCAAAGTTCCTTTCAATACACCAGCAAACCCATTTCTGCCAAGCCAATCGATAGATGGTAAGCGTTCCTGGTGCTCAAGACTCTTTAATGAGGTTTGATGCCTCTTCAGAAAGTCCAGGCACTTCCCATAGATTCCTGAAATTTTCCAGGCAACCATTCTCAGTTCTCCACCTAGAACTAGATCGTGCAGTTCTACTGAAGGACCGAGGAGAATTTCTGGGAATATCGGAAGTAAAACCGGGTAATCCACTAACATTTCTAACAACATAGGGTACCACCCTTGAGACTTCCAAAGGGGGGTCACGAGAATCAGAGAGACCTTCTATTTGAAGACCATCGCAGCTACTCGGGTAATCATCAACAAGCGTTTACAATGCAATGGTCTCCGCATTCTTAAAGTTAGAGCTATTGGCATTGCTCATGACATTATTATTATTATTTTTTTAAAACATAAATAAATGGCATTGTCATTTACAATGCCAATAGCAAGGCAGGAGAGCAAGCACAACGAACGAGGGGGCAGGACAGCAAGCACAAGCAACGAGGGGGCAGGACAGCAAGCACAAGCAATGAGGGGGCAGGACAGCAAGCACAAGCAACGAGGGGGGCAGGACAGCCAGCACAAGCAACGAAGGGGCAGGACAACAAGCAACGAGGGGGTAAGACAGCAAGCACCAGCAACGAGGTGGCAGGACAGAAAGCACGAGGGGGCAGGACAGCAAGCACAAGCAATGAGGGGGCAGGAGGGCAAGCACAAACAGCGAGGGGGGGCAGGAGAGCAAACACAACTAACGAGGGGGCAGGGGAGCAAGCACAAGCAACGATGGGGCAGGACAGCAAGCACAAGCAACGAGGGGGCAGGACAGCAAGCACAAGCAACGAGAGGGGGGCAGGACAGCAAACCCAAGCAACAAAGGGGGGGCAGGACAGCAAGCACAAGCAACGAGGTGGGCAGTAGAGCAAGGATGAGCAACGAGGGGCAGGACAGCAAGCACAAGCAACGAGGGGGGGCAGGACAGCAAGCACGAGCAACGAGGGGGGCAGGACAGCAAGCACGAGGAACGAGGGGGGGCATGACAGCAAGCACAAGCAACGAGGGGGAACAGGACACCAAGCACAAGCAACGAGGGAGAGAAGGGGAGCAAGCACAAGCAACGAGGGGCAGGACAGCAAGCACAAGCAACGAGGGGGGTAGGACAGCAAGCACGAGCAACGGGGGGCAGGGGAGCAAGCACAAGCAACGAGGGGGCAGGACAGCAAGCACAAGCAACGAGGGGGGACAGCAAGCACGAGCAACGAGGGGGGCAGGACAGCAAGCACGAGCAACGAGGGGGGGGCAGGACAGCAAGCACAAGCAACGAGGGGGGCAGGGGAGCAAGCACCAGCAACGAGGGGGCAGGACAGCAAGCGCAAGCAACGAAGGGGGTAGAACAGCAAGCACGAGCAACAAGGGGGGGCAGGACAGCAGGCACGAGCAATGAGGGAGGGCAGGACAGCCAGCCAAATTTTGGGCCATCTATAAGAGATACTACAGCGTCCGTGAGAGTCTCAGAATGTTTCGAAATGCTCACTTTCGTTATAGATGATTAACAACCATCATCTGGAGCGTTGAAAACATTGGCCTCAACAAATGCCTTTGTTCATCATCTCTCAAAGTCCATCCATTCCCCTCCCATTGCTCAACACTCCCAAGTACGATAGAGTGATTGGCAACCCTCTTAGCGGAATTGCTTTCACTTCCTACAACTGAAACCCATTTATGGACCTTCACATATAAAGCAGACAGGATTTACTGATGATGAACTAGACCCCCCTTTGTGACGCTAACTGGCTTAGGATGCCCACAAGCTCCATGTGTTTACCACACAGTACTAACAATCGTCCATCAGCTTTCAGGGCATCACAGCGTGCACGGACAGCCCAGTGACGCACATTCACAACAACATAAACATAATAAAAAACCCACGCTTACTGGCCACCTCTCATTCAATAATCCTCAGTAGCCAAATGGACTCGCCACCATCTTAACAGGATCATGTGCATCCCTTGACCCTTCAGACATCCACCACTTGCCCAGGATTAACCAAAACGCGGCCTTGACAAACCCCAAAATAAAGAAAGCCTTGAAGGCCCGGGTACGCACCTCGGAGTGGAAGGTCTGCAGCTCTTCCTGCAGGGGGAGAGAAAAACACACAGGAAGAAACACAGAGACGTTACTGTTTGTCACAGGCTGCAGCACCGGGAACAAAATATAGGGGAGGGGCGCCTCCCCGGGAACCCCTCACACCTCCCCCGCTCCCAGGAATAAAGGGTCACACTCATATCACTCTCCACCTCGATGTCATCATTATCGCTCATTGTCTCATCCGCCCGGGACAAATACGGGAGCGGGCTGGAGGGGGGCAGACATGGCCTCCGACCGCCAAGAGACCAGAGGAGGAGCAGCAGAGCACAAGAGGGCAGCAGCGAGCAAGGGACACAGCAGCACATGTGACTCTCAGCAGCAGCAGCAACACCATATCGTCAGGGCACGACTGGGGTATGCGCACGCACAATTCACTGGGAACCGTGGTGCACAGGAGCGCTCCATAGGCCTTGTTTATATGACAAGTGTGACATTATAAACTCTCTTTCCCACAATGCAAGAGAAAGCGGAAAAGGATGAAAGGCTGTACTGCACATGCGCTTAATACTGTGACCTTGCTGGGAATTGTAGTTCTAGAGTGTGTTTACGACTACAGTATCCGGAAGTCTGTGAATACTTTTTATGGCAGAGGCTGGTGAAGACACGTGGATACGGACGGCTAGAGAGTATGATACATTTCTAGGGACACAATATGGACAAAAACAAGCACTGTACCACACTCTAAGCAAAATGGTGGCAGCAGCTGCGGATAAGCCCGTCCTTTTCAGACTGGGGGAGTGTTTTTTGTTGAGTGACGGATGACGTCACGGCGAGAAAACTGCAATAAATACGCCCCCGAATTTGAAAAAGACGGGGTTTGAACGGAGTGACGCCCCTCTCCTCCAATGGCTGGCCTCCATTTAGGAAGCCAGCCAATGGAGAAGAGGGGTGGGTTCAAGCCCCCTACTAAGAAACTACTAAGAAACATTAAATCTCTGACCGAGACTGCGCAAGCGCAGCCTACGGTCCTCAACCTAAAAAGGGAGGAAAGGCATATTCTTTCAGAAACCTCCAATCTTATCTGAAAGCATCGACACCTGCGGATTCTAGATCCGGGTGCCAACTGAAGTAAGTCTTTAGTTGGGTATTTATTCTGTCCGCAAAAAGATCTACCTGGCAAGGACCCAATATGTCCATCGGTGCTAGAAAAACTTCTCTGTTCAGGCGCCAATTGCTTGAATCCCTATGGTTCCTTGAAAACCAGTCTGCTTCCATATTGTTCAAACCAGGAATGTGTTCTGCCTGAACTACAATATTCTGTTTCAGACAATAGTCCCAATAAACTTTGGCCAAGTCTGCTAGATCTTTCGATTTCGGACCCCCGAGCTTGTTGACATATCTGATCGCTGAGACATTGTCCATTCTTGAGAAAATGGAACATTTTGCAGAATTCTCGGTAAAGCTTTTTATAGCAAAGAAGCCTGCTAGAAGTTCCAAACCGTGTATATGTAAACTCCTTTCTTCCTCCTTCCAGAGGCCACCAGTAGAAACTGAGCCACAGTTAGGTCCCCATCCTGACAAACTTGCATCCGATTCTATCATCAGATCCGGGAGGGACCCAAAAATTGATCTCCCATTCCAGTCTTCCATATTTTTTAACCAGCAGATTATTTCTTCCCTGGCTTCCTGGGTGAGAGATATTTCTTGCGAATAGTTCAACTCATCTCTTAGATGTTTGCTCTTCAGACGTTGGAGCGCCCGATAGTTCAAAGGACCAGGAAAAATGGCTTGAATCATAGAGGAAAATAGGGAAATCTTGTCTAAGGATAGTACATTTCTTAATTCTTTTTTATATGTTTTAGTTTTTCTCTTGGAAGTTTGAGTTGACCTTGGATAGTGTCTATCATGAAACCTAGAAATTGAGTAGTTTGATTTGGAATTAAGCAAGACTTTTGTCTGTTTACCACAAAACCTAGATCCTCTAAAAGGTTTATTGCCAAAGTGGTGTGCTCTAGCACTATCGATTTGACTTGATCCATTATGAGAATGTCGTCTAGATAGATAATTAGACGTACCCCTCCTTCCCTTAAATACGCTGCCACTGGCCTGAGGACCATGGTGAAACACCAGGGGGACAAAGACAGGCCGAAGGGTAGGCAAACGAACTCCCACATTTTTCCACCCCATCTGAAACAGAGATATTTTTGGTGGTCTTTGCAAATAGGAATTGTTAAATAAGCATCTTTTAAGTCTAATCTTGTCAGCCAGTCCCTGGTTTGTAGGATATCTCTTTTTAGGTGAAGACCTTCCATTTTGAAGTGATGGTACTCCACCCAATCGTTGAGAATCCTTAAATTTATAACTGGTCTCATACCTTTCTCTTTTTTCTGGACCAAAAAGACATTGCTTATAAAACCTCTGGTGGACTCTAGACATTCCCTGATGGCACCTTTCTCTAGAAGGTCTACTAATTTTGTTAGTTCCTCATCGAACCTTATGATTTCTGGGATATGATCTTGGAGAGGTTCCCCCACAAAATCTTTCTGATATCCCGAAACAGTCTGCAACACCCAAGGGTCTTTTGTTATTGATAACCAATTTCCTGCGAATTGAGCTAGTCTCCCATCTATCTTTATAGGGGTAACAGAAGGGTCTAGGCTTACCTGTGCCTCTTGAACAAGGGTCTCCTTGAGAGCCTCTTCCTCCAAACCCTTGTCTCTGAGGGTATAAGCTTGTATATGAATATTGGGATTGGTAGAGATTTGGTCTAAAACCTCTCTGAAACAAGGTCCTTGAAATAGCTTGTCCTCAGCTGGTAAATCAACTTCTTGATCGCCCGGTCATCCAAAAACACACCTGTAGAATACCTTTTTAATGTCTCTTTAGGATTTTTGAATTGAGCTAAAAGCTCGTACGTATTTATACATTTGTTTTATAAAGTCATCCCTGAAAAGTAGACCATTAGCTTCCTGTCCTTCTTCATTATTAGCAAGTTCCACCAGTTTGGGGTCTATCTTAAGGAGGATACTTTTTCTTCTTTCGACATTCAAGGTGGTGTTAGCATTACCTAGCAGGCAAACTGCTCTTTGTAGCCATTGTCTTAGTTCTTCGACATTAAGGGACGAGTTGTTAACAAAGGCATCTTCGGTTAAATCAAAGATTTTTGTCAGTGGACCGGAAGGATCGAGGAGTCTGTCCTGACACATCCGAAGACCTTTGTCTAGTCCTTTCCTGGGGTCTCTTCCACCTTTAGAAATAAATACAATTATCTTTGGGTCCTGATCTGGGGTTTGAGTAATCTTATTAGGGATGGATGGTCTAGGACATTCGGATCTGAGGCGTAGTATGACCTCCTTAGGTATTTGTTTTCTGAGCCAAAACTGCATGTAGTTGGCCACATGTGCAGCTGGGGTCCATTCAGGGAATATGGGGTGTTTAAGTAAGGAATGATCGAACATCAGTTCTCCGAAGGGGTCAGTAAGTTCCCCTAAGTCTTGATCCTCCAAAATAATGAGCTTTTCATTGTCCTTTGGAGGTAGGGGTTCAGAGGTATCTGAATCTAAATCAGAGGACAGCTCAGTTCCACCTCAGTGCTCCCAGAGGAGTCGTCACATTGCACAACCTTATGTTTGCGAGCATTTAGTTGCACTTCTGATTCATTAGATGGACCCATCCCATGGTCCCTTTGTGTGTCCTCGACACCACCAATATTCATGTGCACAGATATTTTCCTTGAATCAGACAACTTAACCCTTTTATAGCTAGGACCAGCTGGTTGTAAGTTTTTGCGCTTCCTGTCAGTCTTGCCTGCCAGCTTATTAAGCGGGTCTTCATTGGCAGACCAAAACCTCTCTTTGTCTGAGTTTTTATTTTATTTTCTACAGATACATTTTCTAACTTTGTATCCATTTTCTTTTCAAGCTCCCTTGAAAAGGTTTCCAACATTTGTTTTAATTTGTCCTCAATGGACTGTTGGAGCTGGAGGAGGTAGCCAGACTAGGTAAGTCATGATGGTCCATGCTAATCAGCAAAGAATGTCTAGTAAAAAGCAACAAATAGGAGAGAGAGGGTAAAAAATGGATAACAAAATGTAAGAAAACGCTATAAGTGTTAAACTGTAAACAGCTGATCAACTGTCAGCCTCATTTGAAAGGAGAAATGCGTGTGATGGTTAAGGTTTAATGGAAAGTATCCCAAAGGTTTAAAATGGCCGTCACTACGTAGGCACGTAGAGTCCTACAACTCTTTCCCTTGTAGGGTATAACCGGATGACCTACAACTATTTCTACGCTTATTTTTTTATTGCAGGCAAGATGCGGGTGTGAGGAGAGAGGGAAAAATGGGTTTCGCTATGTGGAGAGAAGTGGTCGAAAGAGTTCCTCTCAGACAGGGAAGGAAAAGGAGAGTGGAAACTGGATTGCGGTGCTTCTCAGGAGGCAAGCATTCACTCGTCCGTGTCCGGAGCATTATTGAAGCTCCTAGCAATGCGGGCGTGTGGCGCAAGGGGTAACCTAGAAGGCTACCATGGTGTGCTAGCCACGTTGTTACGCCGGTAAGAAATCTAAAGCGGATTTAAGAGTCGCTTTATTATGGGGAATGAAAACAAGGGTGGGAAAGAGCCCAAAAGCGAGTTAAGGTGTACTTAACAGAATGCGCGCTAGCGGAATTCCGCTCGCACGCTGGGTTTTTTAAAAACGCACTTTGCGTGACGAGCTGGGCTCGTCATCAGCGTGCGAGGAGGCTACGCGATGACGAGCCCAGCTCGTCATCAGCGTCGAAGGGGTTAAGTAACAAATAAGGAAACAGTCCGTGAGTGTGTCTCCGTGAGTATGGTAGTTAAGAACAAGAACAATAGTAAGAAACAGAAAAGGATAAAAAGGAACAATAAGAGCAAGAGAGGCTCACAGTTAGAAAACAACAGTATGCATCAGGGCAGAAGGCGGAAAGATAAAGGTAAGCACATGTAAAGTAAGGAAAAGCATTGTAAACCAGAGAGTTTAAGAGGTTACTTATCTCCGCTACGGCAGCCAAAAAAAAAAGGATGAGTTATTAGTGTTCTGACCTTTTCTTTGGGTTAGAATTTCTTTGTGTCACAATGCTCTATGTTCTTTAAAGTGGCTGTGGTATGCTAATTAAAAGAAGATTGCAATAAGATTAGCCTCCGGTCTTGCCATAAAATCACTTAATCTCCCCATGCCTAACAAAAATGAATGTGTCTTTGTGTAACACAACTGGTGCTCGTGTAAAGAGCTCTGATACCTTATACCTTTGGGCCAAGTACGTGCCATATAAAACTCTGGGGAAAAAATGATACGTCTGTTTTCTCTAACTGGGGATTTACATGGGGTATCGTCCTCATCAATGTATCTAGAAGATTGTGGTAAAAATAACAAGTTTATTCCTTGAAGCTCACCTGATTCGCAGCACTCTAGACAAACCTTCTATCAACTGTCTTCTCTAACAGACTCAAAATACAAAATGAATCACAGATGACAGGCTGGTAATGAACTGCAATAACAAAAGTAAAGGTTGCACAAGACAAAGAACATAAGGGAAGACAAGGAAAGACATGAAATAAAAGGTATATAATGAGTCAGCACATAAACAAAGAAGAATGTGGTGTGACACATAAAGGTAAAAGAGGATATGGGCTACCTATGGACACACAAAGAAGACAATCATGTGACTAAGCAAAACATACGATATAGAGGGTGCCATATTACTGCAATAGTGTGTGCTGCACCTCATAGGCTTTCATTACAGAGGATCCAGCTAGCCAGCTTGCGGTGCACTTAAGGCTTTCCAGGGTAATAGCTGGCCTGCGAGCCCCAGTTGTTCGGAGTCTAGCTGGGAGTGACTAGGCATGAGGTTTAGATTGAGAGTGTGCGGTTGTCTAGTTCGCCTCTTGTTTTTCGCACAGTCATCTAGCGCCTCACTGTCAATCGTGTTGCTGGTCACAGGTTCAGGTCACCCTCTCTGTTTACTTGCGCATTGCCTCCTTGTGTCCCAGGTGCAAGCTGGGCAGCCAGCGATGTCCCAAATGTGGACGCTCCTGCCATAGCTCCCACAGGGCCAAATGCTGGTATGGCAAAGCTTAAAGTGTATCCAGCATGCCCTCCTCTTCCTCCTCTCCTTCCTTTATTTCTAATGTCATTGGTAATTTGTGGAAACAAAAAGTGGGGTGGAGCAATGGACACACAAGACCTAACTGCAGGCCTTCGGTGGGTAATTTGGTATTGGAGACTCTAGAGGGTCTGTTTAATCCTACACATTTGAGACGCATGCGTTGCCTTGTTTGATTGTTGAGAACCCAGCCATTGATTGTCATCTACGTTACTTTTAGGATCCTTGATCCACCTTACCAAAATGCTTCATCACCTAAATCAGAAATACCTTCCTGCAGAAAGGACTTATTTCCAGCTTGGCCAATGAGACCCATTTACGGTTTCTGAAACTTTCAAGTGTCCTTTTTCAAACTGGTGGTACATGGCAGGTTGGGAGTCCTTTTTACCGGGGTCTCTTTGGTCTTAGAGTTTACCACCACCATCATTAACTCACTTCCGAATACAATCTTAGGAACATGTAAAGGTGTATGCCAGCCTTGTGCTGCAGCTCATCCCAAGGAGGGAGGTAGGGTTGCAGGGAAAAAGGGAAAGGCGGGATCTATCAGTTATAAATCTAGCTGTTCTGATGGAGGGAGGATGGGAACTATCTCAGACTCACATCCACTGACCCCTTTGCTTTTGGAAACTTTCCAGTCCCAGCTGTGCACCTCACCAAAACTCCAGGGCAGCTGAATCCATGAGCCTCTGCCACACCCACATTCATCCCTATAGGGTCTACTGTCTGTCTTCCCATTATCCACGCTATTTCCAGGCCCCTCCTGCTCTACGCCGAGGGCTCCATTCACTCGATGCAGAGTTCTGGGATCTCCCCCACAACTTACCTGCCCAAACCTAGCTTGCCCCGTCACCTCCCTGCCAGACAATACTTCACATTTACCCAGCTTGCCACCTCGAAGCATCAAGTTAAATATGCACAGAATTATTAAACTGTAACACTGGTATGCACCTACAAGAAGAAAGTATGCAAATCAAAATGTCGATGTTCTTTTTTTTTAATTGTATGAATTAAATACAAAATGTTAAAATATGTGTATTTGTTAGATGTGCACTTGCTTCTGAGGTTTGAATAGTAGAACGGCTTAGGTGGGGTTCCCAGCATTCAGTAGGGATTCAGTTAGAGTTCAGAGAAGTTGATCTTTCCCCCCAATAGACCTCTGAATGCACCCTTTAGGCGCTGTATATGTCACTCTAACTTTTTGTCAGTAGCAGTGAAGGATAGGAAATGGCTAGATTCCAGTCATTTCTTCTCCATCACTGCGACTGATAAAATGTAAGCCAGGTGACTACTATATTACCAGTGTAGTTAGCTAAGGGTATTTATGGTGTGAAGAGTGAGCAGCAACAACATGGACGCATGCTCACACTGTTGCAAGGATAAACTAAATAAAGGGACATTTTTTTTATTATTTCAGTAACTTTTTTATTGAAATTATATATACACGGTGCATTACACTTGAGGGGGGACAGAGGTAACAATATCACATACCAAAACATTGGTATTTGGCATTTCTGACTGGTTGCATAGTCCTGGCATTGCGTCCTGTTCGCGTCTTCTTGTGGGTTCATCTCGGCTTTCAGCCCCCGTCCTTCCCGCCCCTCCCTGCATTTGCAGTCGGGCTTGTGTACCTTCATGCGGTCGGTGAGATTGTCCCTTTCGCGGCATAGATTGTTCACCCCCTCAGTGGCAGGAAAAGAGAAAGAGAAGAAGCAAAAGGTGGGAGGTATAGGGAGATTTTAGTTTGGTTGTGGTGCTGGAGGGCGTGCATTACTATTCTAGGACCGGATTATGACTCCTGCAGGGGCGTTGCTTGCTTGAAGTCTACGGTGGCTTGTGCGAGGACAGGTAGTTGTCCAGAGAGAGCCACATTTCGCACTTTGTGTGTGTCTTCGTTGTGTGGTTGGCCGTTATGGTGTCTGCCCCACTTAGGAAGGTGACCCAGTTGAACCAGGTTTTGAAAGAGGCCTTCCCCGTGTCTTTCCAGTTGTTCAGTACTGTCTTGACCGCCGTTGTTAGTAGGAGATCAATCGGGTCTCTGTCCTCTCTGGATTTGATTGTGGGGGTCATAAAGCCTGTGGCTAAGCTGTGGAACTCAAGCTGGATTGGGGCACCTGTTATTTCATTTATATGTTCGCCTACCTTGCGCCAGAATTTTTTAACCTTGGGGCAGTGAAAGATCGGGTGTGCTAGGTCGCCTTTAAAGGGACATTTTCAAAGATCTTTTTGTTCATATGTTTATCTGTTTGTGTTTGACTGAGCAGTGCAACTAAACATTCTCTCATTACGGTCCTTCATCAGGAAGTTTCTGCGACTGTGGCCGGTACCGCAAGGTGGTGGGACAGCTGGATGTTAATGTTGCTCGACTTAAGACATCACTGAAGTTTGTTAAAACTGGTAAGTATTTTTGAGGTAACCTTTAGATGTTGTTTAATCCTCTTGCCTTTGAGGTGTGTAAATAATGGGTCTGGGCATGTCACAAATCAATAGTTAAATTTTTTTGTTTACTTCCTTGCAACACCATTCGGGTGAGAAAGTGGCCTCTTTGCACTGAAGAATAATATGTTTCTGTATCAATACTTATATTTTGGCAGAAGACGACTACGAGGGCCATCTCCTCTGACCACGTTTCTATAGACTGCTAATGCCCCAGACACATATGGTACAATAATGTAACTCGCGGCTTCTAGGATGCAACATGAGGAAGTCATCCCCCATACATCATAACCAATGGCCCTGGGCGGTGGCGGTCCCCGGAACTTTGATAATCCCTAGGAGGGGGGACCTTGCGCCCGCTCCTCTCTTTAAAGTATGCCCCCGGAACCTGGCCCACCCGGGGGTTAATAAAAACAAGCAAGGAAGCACAAGCTTGTTGCTTTTATTTTTTTTCTCGCTTTTTTGGTCTTTTGGGTTCCTGGACCTACTATATGGGGGCAGGGAATTCCTACCCTGCCCCCTATTCTTTTTTGTACATTTTATGGGGGACTTGGCTGAAGCGGAGTCCCAAGATGGCTGCCAAAACTTTCTGGTTGAGTTATTAGCGGTCAATCAGAGCTCTACATTTCCCTGCACGAGTTCGCTGGTAAATTTTGCAAAGATTCGTCAAAAAGCTCCAATATATAGACATGTCAATAAACATGGTCCTAACTATAACCACCTACTAGCGACCCCCAGTAGGTAACATGTTATATATATATATATCCAACACAGTGAAAAAAAACAAGTTCCATAAAAATTGAAACAAGTCCATTTACTACTCCATTACTATCTTTCATGGCTTTTTAAACTGTGCATGTCATCAATTGTATACATCCTTTATCAGGACAAAACAGTTTTCTAAATTCACATAGGCAAGAACTTTTCTAGGTTATGAACTTGTGGGGTTCAAGAACACGTGGCTAAGCCATATCAATCAGTAGCAACTTCATGGCTGTTCTGATGGCCAGCAAACATAACTTCAAAATCTTTCTGTACCATCATTCATGCAAAGGGGTGAAATTTATATCATAAGTTTGCTGGCTGTGTTAGCTTATCAAGCTTATAGATTGACTTATAGGTGAAGAGCTTTGTGTGGCCAAAGAGTTTGTCAGCCCATTTATGTCGACCTTTCCCCTCGAACATGAGTTTATGACACAGTATGAAAATTTAGCTTTGAAAAATACCTCCAGCCACAAATTGTTGCAGGTGGTCTTTAAAACCCATGTACTAAAGCCACACACAAGGACATCTACGTAGGATAAGTGACATTGTTCATGAGAAATCAAATGTGGAATGCCAAGGGCAATACTATTTCATGAGCAATAATCATTAACTCTTGCCTCTTTTGCAATCATTTCCTTCTATACGTTTTGCAATTTATTCAGTGCAGAATAGATTATGCCATACTTATACTTCCCAACTAATAATGCCTATGTTGTTGTTTTCTTTCTAAAGTAATAGCAGGGATCAGGGAAAGCGAAGACAAATTCTACTACATTGTAAAAGAAGAACGGAATTATAGAGATGCCTTAACCCAGTGCAGGATCCGGGGCGGGAACTTGGCAATGCCCAGAGATGAAGCCACCAATAGGCTGCTGGCCGATTACATCTCCCAGTCCGGCCTCTTCCGCGTCTTCATTGGTATCAACGATATTGGAAAGGAAGGACAATTCATGTACACCGACAACACCCCGGTGAAGAGTTACAGCAGCTGGAAGGACAGTGAGCCCAACGACACTTCCGGGGAGGCGGACTGCGTGGAAATGCTCAGCACCGGCAAATGGAATGACGTGGAGTGCGATTTGACCATTTTCTTTGCCTGTGAATTTGTTAAAAAGAAAAGATAGATGCTCAGCCCTGTAAAACCATAACTGCGTGTAGAGGAATAATGTGAATGCACACTACTATCCTGTGGTAGACCGCGAGAGACAAAAGGCGGGAACACACAGAAACTGACTTATATTGTTATGTTGTTCAATTACTTATTACAACTATGTTCATGGTTCTGATACTTTCTTTTTGTATCTAAAGCATCGCTTTTTTATTTTAATGTTATAATTGTACTCATTACTCAATATTTTTATGTCATCTTTACAAGTGGGCAGATCCTGTTGAACTGGTGGGAAGGAGGTTTTACTCCCGATGCGACATTGCAAGTCATGCACAAAGTTCGAATTGAAGTTGGACTGATGTTTTCTTTGCTGTTCACATTTTGCACAGGTAATACCGGTTAATATTGCATGAGTCTGAGCTGTGCATCTAGAACAAAGGAAAACGTGTGTTATTATTGCCTTATCCCACATTCCAACCTGTAGAAATCGGAATTGAATGCTAACCCGCACCAGGGCAAAAACAAAACAGCTCTGTACGGTAAAAGTGTTTCCTTGGTGGGTTTTACCGCACCCAAACATAAAGGTAATCAAGAGAGATCTTATGCATGAAATGGTGGTTCTATGAGGACAAAAACGCTGGGGGAAAAGGAAAACGGATTTATGCTAATTTGCGCGTCTTTTCCAAAAATGTGTTTAAAACCATTTCAGCTAAGACATACTGAAGTGTGGTTTGTTTCCCGTTTGAGTGTTGCGAAACGCCACCGAGGTTCCTGGCACCATTTTCCACGCCAGTGAGCAATGCATGGTAATTCGAGGCCTAGCTCCGGCGAACTTGGATTCGAATGTTAGTAAACTCGTACAACAGGTTTTTGCACGTTCATACATGAGTTTATTTCACAACTGTAATATTTATCCTGGTGTAGGCATTAAATGGAACACTAATATACAATTAAACCAACACAAAATCAATAAAATAGTGTATGAAAAGACTCTTTCTGTTTAATTGATGCCATAATATTCTTGTGCGGAAAAGGGAATGTATATTTAAATTACTCCTCTGTCGAAGCATTTGGGAGCCTATCTATACTAATATAATGAAGAGAGAGCCCAAACCTTTGAGGCGGGTAATCTCAGGAACCACAGCACCAATCACAACACCCAATTCAGCGTTGGAAAGGGCAGTTGCAGCAGAAGGACATAGGCTATGCAGACACCAACCATATACATTTAAAAGGTAAAAGAACCGTGCCAGCAAAGTAGTCCCTTGTGGGCGTGTCTGCGTTGTGCTGTGGGCGTGTGCTGGGGGTGTGACAAACAATGGGGGCGTGTGGTACGTTCCGCCCTTCATGCCATGTCTCATATCGTGTGCTGTGGCCGTGTGCTGGGGGCGTGGGCGTGTGCGGGGCGCGGGATTACGGAAAAAATAAAGCGAGCGTTGTGCCCAATATTTCATTGTTTTTTCTTCCCAGGTTCTGTACATTCGAGCTCCGGGTGTCCACCCTGCTCCCTTTAAATACCCCTGCACCCCATAAACATAACCCACCCTTACTCCTTAAAATACCCCAACACCCTTAAACACTAACCCATCTTAATCCTATAAATATACCCTGTACCCCAAAACCCAAACCTATCCCTAAACCCTAAAAATACCCCTGTACCCCAAAACCCAAACCGAGCCCTGAACCCTAAAAATACCCCTGTACCTCAAAACCCAAACCTACCCCTGAACCCTAAAAATACCCCTGTACCCCAAAACTAAAACCTAGCCCTGAACCCTAAAAATACCCCTTTACCCCAAAACCCAAACCTACCCCTGAACCGTAAAATACCTCTGTACCCCAAAACCCAAACCTAGCCTTGAACCCTTAAAATACCACTGTACCCCAAAACCCAAACCTACCCCTGAACCCTTAAAATACCACTGTACCCCAAAACCCAAAACTATATCTGAACCCTTAAAATACCCAAACACCCCAAAACATATAACTCAGTACCCCAAAACATATACACCATACTCATACTTACCTTATCCAAATATTTTAAAAAAACATGCTTTTACCATTCATGCATTTACCCACAAATTTCGTTGTAAATGTATGCGTGGTAAAAGCATATAAAATGTAATGCCATGCGTTATAATGGCATTACCGAGTCATGGTACTTTCGTAATGAAAGTATGCGGAGTGATGGTATGCGGAAAGAAAGTTGCGGAATAATGGGTGTTCACCCTCTCCCGGTAAGTACATTGGTGGCACGGCGGCCCACATCTCCAGCAACATACTCATATTTTTTCACCACCGATTTGAAAAATGCACAGGTCTCTCTCATTGATGGCCAGCACGACATACACTTTTAGACACACCTCTCGCCACAAGTTCTAGAATTGCGAACTTTAGAGCTGGGCAGCTACGTTTGAATCTCGGCATAAGCTCAACATCCCGTGAGTCCAGGCAAATCGCTTTGTCTCCCCGTGCCTACCACAAATGAATGTGTTCTTCTGTAATGTAAATTCATACCCTGAAAACTTCGGAATGGGCTGCTAGTATTTATATAAAATGCTTAGACCCGCCCCTCCTCCCTTCCCCACCTCTAACCATAACCTGATATCTCAAGGTAACGCCTTGAGGGAGGAAGGAGAATTGCAAAGGGGCTTTGGGGAAGCACTTAGAGGAGAAACTGTGACAGAGTTGCTAAATGGATATCACTGAAGCCTTTCTAGTCTGGCCAGCCAGCAGACATGATAGTTTTTATACTGCCCTTTCTATGACCTTGCAGGTAACCCCTTGCACCTAAATCAAAATACAAATCTTTCAAGCTGAAGACTTGAAAGCATTCAGGAGCTGTTGGGAGGGGTGGGGGTAAGGGCGGAGTGGGGGGCAGGCAGGGGTGGTGTGAGTTGTTACACCCCCCTAATAAAATTATTTTTTAATGAATAATAGGGTACATGTGCTTTCAGTCGGGTATGGCGAAGTTTCTGTTAGATTTCACCTGTGATGTTTGCATACACACACTGACAAAAATACACTCTGTCTCTCATCTCTGTTTTGAAAGTCCTACGAAATGTTATTTTACAAAATATTGTGTTTCTCTCACTTGGTACTCCTAACAATCTGCATTTGTCTCTCTTTCCATAGCCCTTTAAGCCCCTCTCATGCGCCCTACTTATCGAATAATGTTTTTAAACATTATACGCCAGCCAGATTGTCGTGAAATCTGAAGCTCTCACCCCCCCATCTTACTGACCAAGATACGCCAAAGAACCACAATACCTCAATTCAGAGGCCACTTAGCAGCAGAACAAGCAGCAGAACAAAGAAATACACTTCAGAGACGCCTGAGACAGTTACTTGTGAGCGCTCCTAACCCTGTTACACTGTTGCGTTAATGAGCTTTGTTTTCGAGTTAGATGTCTCCTTTGACACAGATGTTACATCCGCAGTAATGTCTCTTTCTATTTTGCTTAATATCCTCTCTTGGAATGGCTACTGTCCATTTTCCATATCCTTTCATTAGCAAAACTGTTAATCTACTGGAGATCTTCTCGCCAACGTTAGATCATGCAACAGTACCGCAGAGTCACACCAAGCCACTGACGATCTTCTCGCCTATGGTAGACCATGCAAGAGTATTGTAGGCTCACACCAAGCCACTGACGATTTTCTCGACAATGGTAGATCATGCAGGAGTACCGTAAAGTCACACTAAGCCGCTGACAATCTTCTGGTCAACGGTAGATCATGCAAGAGTACCGTAGAGTCACACTGAGCACATCAGTTTGCAAATTTGGTGACATCTGTTTTGAGATAGTCTGTTACTTGATAGGTTGTTTAAAACCATTTCAATACCCACTATTATCATACGTAATGCCAAAACAGCATTGAGCATAGCTCTACATTGCAAACTTTCACGAATCTAACCTATATAAGATGGCATCGAAACAAACCTTCTTAAATATGAGAAATATGTTTTCTGAAGTGTGCAACATTTCATCTGCCATATTAAGAATCAAGTCACTGCACTTTACAACTAATACAAAACAAACCTATAGGAATGTGACGAGGTTCACACAAACATTGGATCAGGCAGAAATTGACAAACATATTGATACAGCGAGACACTGAAATGCTCACTGGGACACCATGTCTCTTATATGCATAACATGACCTTGACACTAATGGTAAGACAATGGTGTGTGCACCAGGACAGGAAAACATTGGTATACACATTGTGAAATGGATACTTCCAATGAGACAGGTGGATAGGGGCATTTGCATTAAAATAGGGACCACCCTCCCAGATCTAGAAGCATCCCTCGTTTTCGCCTCATCTATTCTGAACCAGTGCTTAATTTGAGCTAGTGGATTTCGATGCTTGGCACCTGCACTTCATTTTCTACACTGGCACTTATAACAGTCTGCTACATGGTGGCGCTGACTGTCTTATATAGAGATGATCACAACAACAGTTGTTTATTGTTTCAGTAAACCTTAAAATTGATTATACCTGCCTTCCAAGCCATTCTTACAGCATTTGGGGCCTGAAGTAGTCTAAATTGTCACACTTGGTGGAGTGAGATGCTTAGTAGACATGTTGGTACTGGCATTGGTAATGCTGGCAGGAGCAGTGGGCTGATGCAAGCTGCAGTGGCTTCCTGACGATGGCCCAGCACTTATTTTTTCACAAATTAAGGATTGTCAGATTACTGCTATTTCCAGCACCTCCACAGGTTGTATGCCAGAATACTAATAACAAAAGTATCATTTGACAAAATATTGTGATCTAAATATCATTTACAAAAATAATGCTCCATTGAGTGTGAATTTTCTGTTATTAACTGTAATGTGTTTATATTTTTGGAAATAATATTTAGAACACAGTCCTCTGATTATGATACTCTGGTACCATACCTCTTCCTGCCCCAGCCACAGCATTCACTGAACCAGACTCTGATTTTCAATCAATCAATCAGGATTTGTAAAGCGCGACAAATCACCCATGAGGGTCTCAAGGCACTGAAGTTGCTAGCTTCTGGTTGCTGGTTGCCAGTTGCCGGTCGCACGCAGCTTTGAGGTGATCTGTTCATTCGAACAGCCAGGTCTTGAGTACTTTCCTGAATTCCTGTAGTAATGAGGTGGTTCTGAGGTGCAGGGGAAGGTCGTTCCAAGCCTTGGCTGCTAAGTGTGAAAAGGAATGTCCTCCGCTGTTGCCTTGGCAGATCCGGAGGTATCTGCGAGGAAGAGGGAGGCAGATAGTAGGTGTCTAGTTGGTTGGCTCATTCATTTGTTGATGTATGCTGGTCCTTCGTTGTGCAGGGCTTTGTATGCATGTGTCAAAATCTTGAACCAGCATCTCTTCTGGATTGGGAGCCAGTGTAGCTTCTTGAGGTGAGGTGTGGGGTGGAAGGGTGTGGGGTGGAAGTGTCCGGGGAGGTCGAGGATGAGTCTAGCTGATGATTTTTGTATTGTCTATAGTCTCTTAAGGAGGTGTGCGATGATTCCTTTCTAGAGTGTGTTCCCATAGTTCAGCCTGCTGGTGATGAGGGCTTGCGTGATGGTCCTTCTGGCGTTGACTGGGAACCACCTGAAGATCTTGCAGAGCATGCGTAAGGTGTGGAAGCAGGTGGATGAGACTGTGTTTACCTGTTTCTTCATGGATAGCTTGCTGTCCAGGAAGATGCTGAAGTTATGGGTGTGGTCTGTCGGGGCGAGGGATGAGCCAAGTTTATTTATTTATTTATTTATTTTATTTTAAACATTTATAAAGCGCAGCATATACCCGTGGGTGTCTTGGCGCTGTGACTCTGCTAATTGTCTCTGTAATAAACCGTTATCGGACTCCAAAAGTGATACCATAGAATATTATTGGTCAAACAACCAGGTTTTCAACAATTTTCTAAACTGAAGTAATGAGGTTGACGATCTAATTATCTTAGGAAGAGTATTCCAGAGTCTGGCGGCGGTGTTAGTAAAACATCTATCACCCCATGTGACCGTCCTGGTCCGTGACACTGCCAATTGGTGCATCTGTTCAGATCTGAGTGATCTGTTGGGTTGATAGAAAAAAAGCTTCTGTTTGAGAAACACCGGGGCGTGACCGTTTAGTGCTTTGAAGGTGAGGCACAAGGTTTTAAATCTGATGCGATTTCTCACTGTTAACCAATGGTAGTTCTTGATTACTTCCTTAATGGAGTGAAATTTGGGAGTGCCAGATAGTAACCTTGCTGCTGCATTTTGGATAAGTTGTAGCTTGGCCACCACCCGGGCCTGAGCGTTTGCAAATAATCCATTGCAGTAATCCAAAGACGAAAGCACCAAGGAGCTCACCACTGTTTTTCTTGCGTTGTCTGGAAGATATGGTAGGATTTTTTTGAGGAGCCTAAGCTTGTAGAAGGCTGATGATGCTACTTGATTGGCATGGTTAGCAAAATTCAGCTTATCATCAAAAATTATCCCTAAGTTCCTAACCTTTTGCACTGGTACTGGGGGAGCTCCAAGTGGGGTAGGCCACCAGTTTGACGACCACTGCGGAGATAACTTTCCAAAAATCATTACCTCAGTTTTCTCTGAGTTAAGTCTTAGACAGTTCTCCGCCATCCATTCCTTGATTGCCAACATGCCTTCCTGAAACCGAGCGGATACTTCTTCGCCATCATTCTTGATGGCAATCACCAACTTGGTGTCATCTGCGTATGTGGCCAGGCTCATCCGGTAGTTTTTAATAACCCTAGCTAAGTCCGACACATAGATGTTAAAAAGTGTCGGACTTAGGGATGAGCCTTGCGGAACGCCACATGGAAGGGCGAGATCAACGGATTGAAATGATCCCAATGTCACTGCCTGCGTTCTACCTGACAAAAAAGAAGCCAGTAGAGCCTTAGCCCTTGAGTGAATGCCCATTTCTTCGACACGGTCAATCAAGATGAAGTGATTGACCGTGTCGAAGGCCGCAGAAAGATCCAACAGGACCAGAACCGCTGTGCCTCCTTGGTCCTTGATGGTCCTGATATCGTCAGCAGCCTTTATGAGTGCGGTCTCAGTTCCATGCATTTTGGGGAACCCAAATTGAGAGTCATCAAGAAGACTGTTTTGTTCGATATATTCTGACAGTTGTTTATTCATGGCTTTCTCCGCTACTTTGGCCAGGAACGGCAGGCTGGCAATAGGTCTATAATTTTTCAATGTGGTTTTGTCTAGACCGATCTTTTTAAGGAGAAGTTTCAGTAAGGTGTTCTTTAACCTATCCGGAAAGACCCCTGAATGGAACATGGCATTGCAAATTTCAGTTATGACTTCACTAACCAAGTCAATTACAGGGGCGAAGATTTTTGGGGGGCAGGGATCTAAGGCTGAGCCCGTTTTTATAAGCCTCATGAAATCTGCTGTCTCCTCCTTCGATATCTCCCTGAATTGAGAGAGTGAGCAATCGAGGGGCTTACTTGGTTGCTTGGGTTTAATATTAACATGGGTTTTGGTTACTGAAAATTCGGAGTAAATATCATTTACTTTTGAGAAGAAAAAGCCAGTCAACGCATCGCAGAATTCCTGCGAATGGGGAGGGCTCATATCTACCGATTTCCCTGCCAGTGTCTTAACCACCTCGTACAGTTGTCTACTTGAATATTTGGATTTTTCTATTTGCTGTTCAAAGTATTTCTTTTTTTCTTCCTGAATCATTTTTTTATAGACCGCTACTGTGTCCTTATATATCGATTTGCTTTTGTTGTCATAGGTCTTTCGCCAGATTCTTTCCTGATTCCTGCAGGCCGTTCAGCGGGCCACCATGAATCGTTCCATGGTGAGATGTTGTTCCCAAAAATGAGGGCTTCCGTCTTGTCTGAGTTGAGCTTGAGACAGTTGTCTTTTATCCAGTCGACAACATTCATCATACATATGTGGAAGCTGGCTCTTGTGGAGGAGGGAGTCTTCTGACAGTGAGAGTATGAGCTGGGTGTCATCGGCATAGGAGATTATGTTGAGTAGAACAATCTGAAGTATTCCCGGTTGCATGCTTCCCTCACACACCTGTGACTACCCACAAAGCATTCAGGCTACACCAACGGCAGAGGTGCACCACACAAACACCATCAAACATAACATTCAATAACAAGTTTATATGTATTTGATGCTTATTCATTAATGAGGCTAGTGAGGCCACATCCATATGTAGCTTGCTTCTCTATGAAATGCCAAGTTTACACAATGAGCCTGGGGTTCCTGGTGCAGTCCTTTCTTATTGAACCTATCAGCCACCTACTGTCTCAGGATTATGTTAGTTGCATATTCCAGGCATATTCCAGGCCCACTGTACCAGGCAAAAAACTGGTGCAAGATGTGGGTCTGAATGGATCAAAGACCTACCTGCAGCTTCTAGCAACACTGTCAGAACCCAGAAAGACTGATGCAGCTCATGTTCTTCAGGGTCAGTTTGGGTTTGAGGAGAAAGTGAGGGATCTCCTCTCCTGGGTCAGAAGGGCCTGTGGAGGGTAAACATGGTGGGTAGGAAAAGAAGTGTGAGGGAGTTGTAGCAAGAGTAGAACTGAGCTGCAGCAAAGCTGCATCCTCCTGAGTGTCCATCCAGATAGAGTGATATCCGTGATATCATTATGGCGTTCTGTAACACAGAGCAGTGCTCACATTTTTTTTATGTATTTCTACTGTCAAGGGTGCAAATATTAAGTTGGTTACTTATTACTATGGTTCATATTGAAGGCCAATTTTTAATAGAGTATGATGATTGAAGTCTGTGGGGGCATTAAGTCAGACATCCTGAAAATGAAGGGGAATTAAGCAGGCTCTGACTACTGATTCATCCCACCGGGCAATTCCCTGGTGGGCTGGAGCATTTGGAGGCTGGCTTCGAAGACAGAAGGTGCGTCTGGCACCCCTGCTACTTTCTCCAGCTAACCAAGGTTAATTGCAGCTGGCACAGTAGGTGCTTTAGAAGAGAGAAAGGGAGAGAAGATAGAAAATTAGAGAAAGGGAGAGCGAGGAGAACACTGTTGCCAGAGCTGTTTTTGGTTCCCAGTCCAAGCCTGGTTTTAAGAGATATGAGTGGATGCACTGTATGGAAGAGACCAAACACAGACGCTAAAATACCTGTCCCAAAATTTGAATATCTTCATAAAGGGGCCACGAGCTATAGTGTAGAGATCAAAGCAAATAGTCTGAGACCATGGAGCACAGAAAGTGAAATACCTCAGCTTCAGTTCTGTGTAATTGACACTCCTTGTGTGCAACAGCATAAAGGATCAATATTCTGTTGCTATTTACCGTCCTTTATTTTTAAGCGAATACCTTTTAAATTGAACATTAATGTTCTTATTAATAATACATTTCCAATTTGCTGATTGCTAGATATCAATGAATGTGTTACAAACCCCGTATATACATTCTAACACCCTCTATAACTGATTAAAATGAAATAGAACATTCTGAAATAGAATCTGCTCAGGTATAAACCATTAAACTACACCACTTCCTCTGGAAAAGGCAACACAAAATGACTATCCTGTTTTAAATCAAAGTGCTATTATTGATCCTCCCATTCCTGATAATGAGGAACCTGATACCTAGTAGCAGCTCCTCGAGGGAGGGCTCCGGGCCGGTGAGGCGGGGAAGGGGCAGGGTGGGGGGTAGTAAACTCCGGAATTGGGCCAAACGGAGTTGAGAAAATAAATAAATAAGTAAAACAAATTACATTGCGCGAGCTGCAGCGCCAAAGCGGCGATGCAGCACGCAATGTAATTCGTTATATTCATTTATTTCTTTACTCAACTTCGTTCGGGCCAATTCTTGAGTTTACTACCCCCCACCCTGCCCCTCACCCGCCCCACCCCATCGCCCACAACACTGCCTTGAGGAGCCGCTACTGCTGATACCAAATTAGAGGAATGGCTGACATATCCTACACTATTCCTCATTGTGGATGAAACAGTGCAAGCAAATGGTCCCCAAATTATTAGGTCTACTATCCTTTCACATGAAAGTTCTGAAATATTTCACCCTCACCTGAAAATGAGGGAGGTCTCCTGTGTCCAGTGGGTCTAAACGGTGCATAGACATAATATCGAGTACAAAATATCGATTGGACATAATATCGAGTATTTAATATGGACTGGACAAAATATCGACAGGACAGAATATAGATAACAAAAATATCGTTTTTAAGGTAAGTGAAGTAATATCGACTGTGAAAAATATAGATAGTTAAAATATCGAAGTATATAATATAGATAGTTAAAAATATCGATTTTTTAATAATATATAATTGTTTATAGTGTATTTTTATGTTATAATATGTGTGAAAAGTGTGTATTTATTTTATAAATAATTTTATTTAATGAATTTTGTTTTTATAATTATTGCGTAATTTAATTCTGTAGCGGGTTGTGGGTTTATAGGGGAATAGGGTGGGAAGTAATTTAAATATAGTTAATTAAATATGTAAATTTATTTATTGATAGTAATTTGTAATTAATTGTTAATTACTTTATATGTGTTAATTAATTGAATTGTAATTGGAAAATAATTATTATTAATTGATTATTTTGTAATTATGTAGCGTGTTGTGGGTTTATAGGGGAATATGGTGGGAAGTAATTTAATTATAATTAATTAAATAATAACATTAATTAAAATGTATTTATTTGGAAAAAATTGTACAATAATTTTTAATTATTAAATAATTAATTGTTATTGTTTAATTAATTAGTATTAATAGGTGATTAATTGAAATAATTATTGTTAATTAGTAATTTTAAAATATTAATTATTATATTAGATAACATTTCTATTTATTTTTAATTAATTAATAATAGATATTCATTTATAGATTTTTGAATAATATATGAAATATTTACTTTCCCTAATGTTGTATTCTCTGGAGTGGGAATAGTAAGTTTAACCCCTACGCTATCCAACGCTTTCCCTACTGTTGCATCCACTGGAGTGGGAATCGGAATTTTTACCCCTACGCTATCCAACGCTTTCCCTACTGTAACACTCTTTGGAGTGGGAATAGTAATTTTAACCCCTACGCTATCCAACGCTTTCCCTACTGTTACACCCACTGGAGTGGGAATAGTAATTTTAACCCCTACGCTATCCAACGCTTTCCTTACTGTTGCGCCCACTGGAGTGGGAATAGTAATTTTAACCCCTACTCTATCCAACGCTTTCCCTACTGTTGCACCCACTGGAGTGGGAATAGTAATTTTAACCCCTACGCTATCCAACGCTTTCCCTACTGTTGCACTCTTTGGAGTGGGAATAGTAATTTTAACCACTACGCTATCCAACGCTTTCCCTACTGTTGCACCCACTGGAGTGGGAATAGTCATTTTTACCCCTACGCTATCCAATGCTTTCTCTACTGTTGCACTCTTTGGAGTGGGAATAGTAATTTTTACCTTTACGCTATCCAATGCTTTCCCTACTGTTGCACTCTTTGGAGTGGGAATAGTAATTTTTACCCTTACGCTATCCAACGCTTTCCCTACTGTTGCAACCACTGGAGTTGGAATAGTAATTTTAACCCCTACGCTATTCAATGCTTTCCCTACTGTTGCACCCACTGGAGTGGGAATAGTAATTTTAACCCCTACGCTATCCAACGCTTTCCCTACTGTTGCACCCACTGGAGTGGGAATAGTAAATTTTACCTCTACGCTATCCAACGTTTTCCCTATTGTTGCACCCACTGAAGTGGGAATAGTAATTTAAACCCCTACACTATCCAACCCTTTCCCTACTGTTGCACTCACTGGAGTGGGAATAGTAATTTTAACCCCTACGCTATCCAACGCTTTCCCTACTGTTCCACTCTTTGGAGTGGGAATAGTAATTTTAACCCCTACGCTATCCAACGCTTACCCTATGCTTGCACTCTTTGGAGTGGGAATAGTAATTTTTACACTTTTGCTATTGTACGTTAATAATATTGGCTATTATTTAAATATATTTTGTTACTATATATATATGTTTTCAGAAATATGAATTAAAAAATTTTATTTTTGTACTTTCATTAATTATTTAATTATTATAAGTTAATTTAAGTATGTTCAAGTAAATTTTAGTAATTAATTTTTAATATTAATTTAATTTAACATTGTTTTTAGTAAAGTCGATATTTTGTAAAAATATATTTTTTTAAACTATACTTTTAACTCGATATTTTTGTACTTACCTGTTTGTAGATAGAAACTCGATATTTTGTCTGTCGATATTTTGTCAACGATATTCTTGATGGTCGATATTCTGTCTCTCGATATTATTTCAGTGATCCGGTCTAAACACTGAATTACCTCTAAGGTAACACCACCTAAAATGTTCCTAACTGATCTGGTATTAATGGTGCTGAATCAAGTAGCCTAGCAACTGTAGCGCTCTACAATAATCACGAACTACAGAAACGCATGAACCACTCTCAATAAATTCTTTAACAAATATTGATCAACAAGAAATTAAATATCACATCACAATTTATTATAAACAAGCATGGCTCTTTTCTGGTACAAATACCTACATATAGGTGGATTAGAAGGGAAGTCAATGGATCTGTTAGAGCCATGCTGAGGACATAATAATTAGTATCTTCACAAATATTAGAGCCAACAAAAAGTGTTGGTGTAGGAATAACTCCATCAGCATGTTGAAGTGAGGAGAAAAGCCACACCATAACATTACAAAGTCATCCAAACATGTGTCATGCAAGTCTCATCGTCATAATCAACCAGTGGGCTCTGTCTCAGCAATAATGGACTCTAATAATGAAGTAACAGTCGCCTCCTCTTTACCAAGTTTTTTTCCTCATAACTACCAGTAAGAGGGATGAAAAAAGTACACTATCTTTGGCGCGTAGTGGCAAAACTCCTTCCTGTTTGTCCCTCATTGCTGCTGTGAAAGAACTACCAGTTAAACAATAAGAATACCTATGCATAAAGCATTAATTTCATTTTTCCAATGGGCTTCCTCTGGACCAACTTGCATCGTTCCTCATTCTGTAAAGTAAACAGTGCAGTTTCCAATTCTATCTATATGTTCATTCTTAATGGGTAAGTAAGTAAAGGGTTATTGTGTTAATTAATTAAAACGTTGTAAACAATGAAAAAGCTTTTTGACAATTCATAAGCAGCTTACATTTGTTTAATCCTATATTTCTCCCCTAATTCCAACCTTTGTGCATTCGTTATACTGTACATAGATTACTGCTTTAGCTAAAAATGGTATTGTCCAATCAATATATTTATTTGTAAGTCCACTGAAACACAAGAGCGTGAGAGCTCCCTTAGTGCCCCAATTTTGGATTGACATACCTTCCGCATGGGTAGGAATGGATCTAATAGAGCCCCTAACTCCTTCCCACAGTGGGTGCCACTACTTCCTAGTAATGGTGGATTATGCTACCCGGTACCCTGAGGCGGACACTCTGTGTCAACCCAATATGACCCAGATCATAAAAGCCAGAATAGAGCTGTTCACCTGGTGAGTTTTCCCAAAGAAATATTGGCTGATCAGGGCACCCCATTTAGTTGCAGGCTCATGAAACAAGTGTGTCACCAGTTGGGTATTCAACAGATACACACCACTCCCTACCATCCTTAGACGGATGGCCTCGTAGAAAGATACAATGCCACTCTAAAAAGCACCCTAAAGAAACTGTTAGACCTGAAAACACGGAAATGGGAGCAAATGCTATGTTTGGCCCTATTCATTATATGGTGCAAGGTCCAGAGCAGCACAGGGTTCTCCCCCTTTGAGTTACTCTTCAGCACAGAGCCCCACACCTTATTAAATATGGCCCAGGAAGAGTGGGAACAGGGAAAGGATGATACAAAACCCCTCCTAGAATATGTCACCGATCGGAAAAACCCACCTAAATCAGATATGGGAGATAGTGAAAACCAATTTAGAGTAGGCACAACAGACACACAAAACACAATACGACAAAAAAACTAAAACACACGTATTTGCTGTAGGGGATCCGGTACTCCTACTGTGCCTTCCTCTGAAAACAAGCTGTTGTGTCAATGGCAGGGCCCATATACATTGGTTAATCCTGGTTACATATAGAGTGGAGGTCAATAAAGAAAGGAAGGAGTCTAAAATCTACCGTGTGAACCTACTTAAGAAATGTAGGGCACCCTCCCAGTCCTTTTTGAAGGCTCCGTAGATAAGGATGACCAGGTCCTACAGTGCATCAATCCCCAACTCACAGGAAGATCTGAAACAGGAATTGAGTGATTATTTGAGGCCTTAACAAGAAGTCTTTTCCATCACTCTGGGAAAGACCAATATAACCCACCACTCAATAACCAACAAGCCTGGGGAAAAGGTATGCCTTAAACCGTATAGGATTCCTGAACCACGTAGAAAGGCCATCGAGAAAGAGGTATGAAACATGTGGAAAATGGGTGTTATAGAATCCTCTGTTAGCGAGTGGAACTCACTGATTGTTCTGGTGCCAAAATCAGATGGGTTATCCAATTTTGCTTTGACTTCCGCAAAGTGAACAGAACGGAAAAACTTCAATACTTATGTAGTGTCGCGCTCTAGTCATTACGCAAGAGCGTAATGACGTAGGGCGCAGCCGCCATTTTGGAGACAAATCGAGCGCCGATATCGGAACGGTCCGGACGCTTTTCCCGGCGTTTTTCTGTTATTAATAATAAAACTTCCTGTAACCCTTAAAGTGTTTAGTACCTCATGTAGGGACAAACCCACGATGGTACAGTGGTGATAAGACTGGGACCTGAAGAGAAGGCAACACTAGGACCCACTGGAGAGCGCAGCAAGGGAGACCACGAGGAACATTGGCCTGGGGAAATTTATACAGCAGGAGAGCGTGGCAGAGGACAGTACCACAGCTGCCAAGCAACCACAGAGAAGATACTCACAACCAGTGGGACATAAACAGCCCGTGATAAAGGTGGAAGGGTACACCCAAACCCCAAGGTGAGAGCATAATCAGAGCTTCAAGGGGGGGGCCAAAACTGGCACACCCAAGAAACAAAGAAGCGCGATAAAATAAAGGGGAAGAAATCCACAGAGAGGTACTACCCACAATGTGGGAAAGTAGAGAAGCAGAGGGAAAGAACTTCTCGCTAGGCGCAGCATCACCAGCTAGAAGTACCAACTGAACATCCAGGGCCCTGGCGGAACAAGCACAGCACAGTGAAGAGGGTGCCTTAGAGCCCAAGCAAGACCAAACACACCACAGAAGCACAAGTGCACCGGACAGTCCCAGAGGGGAAGAAGCAATACCAGAAAGACACACCGAAATGTGTGCGCAAGCATCCTCACTTAATACACCAATCCCATTCCTACCTAAAGCGGGCGATCCCTTGATAAAATGGGAGGATTGGAGAGAATATTTCATGAGCTACTTAGAAGCACTAGAAGATGAAAATGGGGAAGCGAAGCATTTCCCAGCAAGAGGAGGAAGATAATATTACTCAACAACTTAGGCCCAGAAGGAATCAGGGTCTTCCAGAATCTGGTCCCCACACAACGAAAGGCCGCTGATGATGACGTGTTCCGACATGCGATAGAGGACCTGAACAACCATTATAGACCGGCGGTGTGCACGTCCATAGACAGATACAACTTCCAACAGAGGAAACAAGCAGTGGGTGAGTCCATAGAGGACTACATTGCGGCGTTAAAAAAATTAGCGATCACATGCAAATTTCGTGCCTTGCATGACGAATTTATCAAAGACCAAATAGTCTTGCACATGAAAATCACAGTGATCCAAGACAAACTATGGGTAAACGGGGATGCTACCCTGAAGGAAGTCATAGCCATGGTGAAAAAGGCAGAACTATCCAAAAGATGCGCTGAGGCAGCGAAGAGAGAAACTACTGCGGGCCCATGGTCAGCAGTCACCGATGCAGAACCGCCAGAGAGGGAAAAAACGACAGCGGCGGAAGGGAAGGTGCAAACCAAATGGACTCCACAACCAACACAGGCAAAGTGTTATGTTTATATCTAGGACCCTAATTCAATATTCCCGATGTATGCCCTTGTGAGGTTATAAAATACAAAAGGTACCTGGCTGTTCCTATTCCAGGTGGATGTTTGGTGTTGGTGACACAGTGCGTAGTGATAGAACGCTTGGGTATCCAATTTGTTGGATATAATGGCCTCACACATGTCATGCTTCATCATCGGCAATGCTCCTCTTTGGGTCGGCGATGCAATACCGAACGGGCAACACCTCAAAGAGGGGCTCTTTGGCGGAGATCTTTTTCCAACTGCCATATGGGTGAAGTGCGGGTGAAGGGCCAGTATTGTGTAGACATTTAGTGGAGGTTACAATTGGGGTAAAGGGTACCAGGATCAAGTTTATTCTAGCGGTCCCTTGTTCCAAATTAAAAAGGAAATGGAATAAACGCGACGGGAAATAATGTTCCCTGGTGCGAGTCTAGACTAGTGAGTAGATAAAAGGTCGACATGTTTCTCGCTATGTGTCTATTGACCAGCGATTCTTCAGGACCATGTATATAAAGGATAGTCTGTGCTATTTCAAACTGTCTACAAAGAGCCTTTACATTGCTAAGGTGAGTCTTTCAATGTGTGTAACGGTTCAAAGGTACCTGTGTTGTGCAGTAATTGCCTATCAATGTGGGTGTAAGCTACAACATCAGCAACGGGCAGGAAAAGTTACGGGAACAATCGCTTGATTTGCAGGTTGTGGTTTCCCGAGTCTCCAATGGTAGACCTACACCTCTCTGCCGGTACCGGGAGGTTGTGAGGTTATAATCAATAATATCCTGATAAAGGCATAAGAATCAGATCCATATTCAGTAATAGCCCATGCAGTCCAAAGCACAGCACGGCTACTGCCATCGACTCCTAGAAAGCACAACACGTTCTTTAAACAAACCAAGCCTCCAGCAGCCCGGGAAATTCCTCCCTGCTTTTGTTTTGATTTGAACAAGAACTCCTGATGTCCGGCAAGAACTGTTAGTTTTTAGTGACGTCTTATGTCCAACCTTACGTCAAACCCGGCAGGGATAATTTGAAAAAACCTGATAGATATCAAGATGTTGATACACGTCCCTCTCGATTTTTTCAGACTTTCTCACAGAAATCGGAAAGAAGAGGACGGTCAGAACACAGAGAAGAGCACGTCATGTCCAAAGACAAAGAACCTGCTCATCAAAGTAAGAAATCACAATTTCCCAGAAAGAAGGTAGCAATATTAAAATTAAACATGCCGAGAATTCTGAGGACACAACTGAAAAACGGAGAGTGTGCACAGACAATGCTAGACAGGGCAGCCGAAATGAGCATAGCTCGCAAGATCCTGATGAATCTTCTGGAGACAGTGGACACAAATGAATACATTCAGGTGGAAACTGCAGACACACGAGTTAGTGTGCCCCATAAACTGTATGAAATAACATTACGTATAGAGGGAGATAAAACTAAAATAAAAGGTCTCTTTTGGGAAAAACTTTCTAAAGGCTATGACATCCTGTTAGCTGAAAAAGACTGGCCACCAGAGTTTGTCAGAGAGTGCCCTCATGGCGAAGAAATGATTATGCCTGCCTTCTCAAATCATATTCCGATTCATAAAAAAATACACATTGGCAAGAAAATGGGCAGTAGCCCAAGCTCCTGCTTTATACAAAAATCATGCAGGATGGGATGAGGACTCTCCTCACCACAAAATCCAGTTAAAAAATCAGCCCACTGCACAAAGGCAGTACCCAATCAAACAAGAAGCTAAAAAACAAGTCAAGGAGATCTTAGATCAACTTGAATATCAAGGGGTGATTGAAACATGCACCTCACAAATGAACAATCTTTTGTTTTATGTCTGCAAAACAGACAATTCATATTTTCTAGTCTTGGACTACAGACACCTTAACTCCTATTGTAAAACATTTGCAGTACAAATCTCACATAGTGCAGCACTAATGAATAACATTGTGTGCAAAAAATAACGACATTAGACATCACTAATGGATTCTTCTATCAAAACATTGCACCTGAAAGCAGGTATTTGACCGCTTTCTCAATAATGGGGTCGCAAAAACGATTTTGCCGACTCCCACAGGGATTCAAGAATAGCCCAGGATTATTCTCAGCCAGAGTAACAGAATTACTCCAAATATATGATGATGAGGCATTATCATATGTCGATGACATCTATCTGACAGATGATGACCTGGAGATTCACTTAAAAAGAGTGAACACCATAATACTTGGTTTCGCATCAGAGGGTTATAAATTCAACTTTAAAAAGTCCAGAATTGCCCATCAAACAGTCCTATTTTTAGGATATGAATTATCAAGTGAAGGCATAAGCTTGGCAGACAATTTCTTAGAGAAATGTGCTGTACTCCAAGCACCAAAAACGCTGAAGAATTTACAATCAATACTAGGTTTCCTGAATTTCGGAAGAACATACATTCTAAATTATGCAGAGAGGGTTAAACCTCTCTATGAATTAATAAGACCAGATTTCAATCAAATCAATTGGACTCAAAAACACACAGATCAGTGAGATCACTGCAGACAGACATGTTAACCAAAACAAAATTGCAAACTTGCGACAACGTACGCAACCTAGTTATCCTGGGTATCCCAGGAAAATGTGGATTCACATATCTGACCTCCAATGAGGGAGAAACAGTACCTATAGCTTACAAATCACATTTGTACACTCAAGCTGAAACGAAATTCAGCTCCACAGAAAAGATTCTGACAGTGGTTCAAACTGCTGTAGCAAAAGAAAGAGCCCTAGCTGAAGGCAAGAGAATATCTGTTTTTACAGTGGAATCAGCCCTTGAAGCATTAACAAGTCCACGCAATCTGAAAACAGTGGCATTAGATCCAAAATGGAAACAATGGGAAAATTATTTTGCTACAGAAGACGTGAAATACTATTTTGACCCGAAACTGAAAAAACTTGATGATCTAGAATATGAAAAAGAATATCCTCTGCCAATCGAAATTCTGCCTCTCCAACAATATAAATGTGTGATCTACATGGACAGATTCGCACAACACTATGATGTAGATAAAAAATCCTACAATGCAGCGTGCGCGATTGTTAAAGGTCGCTGGCGCTCTGGTAAATTCAAACCGATGATTACCAAAACTGAATCACTCCGAAACTGTTCGGCTCAGCGAGCAGAAATAAGATCTTTAAAGATGGCGCTTGAAAATGCCGATCACGAATTCCCCACACTAATAGTGTGTGATTCGTATTTTTGCGTCAAGTCATACAACAGTGACATGCAGACATGGAGTGAAAACGGTTACAAAGATGACATAGGTCCACAATAAAGCATAAATCGCTTTGGGAACAAGTAGTTCTTTTACAGAAAGAACTACAAAAGACTGTGATGGAATTACAATCACAATACTGGTGGCCGGGAATGAGCGTAGATATCTACTATTTTGCAAAAAATTGCAAGGACTGCAACAGAGATCGCAGTTGTGAACCTGACCAGCCTGTAGCCCAGATACCACTATTAGATAGCATCAGGCTATCTATAGCGCAGAAATCCAGTTGGAGAAATTTGTCCCAGTAATATTTAAGACTTAAATTCACTTAAAATGTAGACCCCAGCGCTCGGCTGACGCCAGAACTGTTATAAAAGATTTGCGAGTCTTTATCGGCACATACGCAATTGGCATGCTACATTCTGATCAGGGTCCTGCGTTTAGCTCTCGAGCTTACAAAGAGGCCATGAACAGCATGGGCATCGCATTGCGGTATTCTTCTCCCTTCCATCCTGAGGGAAATGCGGTTGTGGAAAGAAAAAAACGGGACATAAAGCAATCTATAACGGCGAGGGTATTAGGTTCAGGTGTTGGGTGGGTCAAACATTTAACAAGTGTCCAACGTAGTTTTAATAATCTGCCAAGAAATTCTCTAAAAGGTCTCATTCCATACGAACTATTGTTCGGAACTAGAATGCCAATTCAGGACCTTGATAGTCAAACTTCAGTGGGAGAAGAAAAATCCTTTGATATCAAAGACCGTTTGGCTGTTTTACAGGATTTAAATGAAACAAGAAAAAACCTGAGTAACATAAAGTTGAAACAACAGCCGACAGCCACTGAAGAAAAACCACCTGTCCCAGCAAGACCTGTCTGGATTTCAAAGATTGGGGATCTGGTCAGAGAGAATATCGCGGTAAAGAAGGAATTTGGGCCTTCTTACAGAAAAGCAGTACCTGTCTTAGCCATCAACCGAACAAGATCAGTTGTACTACCACCTCTTGCTGGTAAAAAGGAGAACAGAGTTGTATCCATCGACCTGGTAAAACCACAAACATGTGGCCAATTTATTTATTTATTTATTTATTGACATTTGTAGAGCGCGGCGATAATAAGTATATAATAATAAGTAGTAGGCCCAGTGGACTCCCAAGAAATAACAGAATACCCAAATTTGCTACAATCCAAGAGGCTCATACTGAGAGACTAATAACATTTGAGAAACCTGCAGTGAATAACAAAGGACTATGCAATAATGCCATGGAACTTGTGCCTCTTGAAACCCAAATTTCAACAGTTTGTCAAGAAACACCAGTCTACAATGATGTAGACTCTGAATATGCTGATGAAACAAATAAAAATGCAAAAGCAAATGAACATCTGGGAATAATTCCAACAATTGACAGAACTACATCTGGCTACTTCATCAACTTTGAGGACTTCTCTGAAGATCCAAGCGAGCATGAAGGAACGCCGGCAACAAAATGTTTCAAAGACAAAGTAATTGACATTTTTCAATACCCGGTGGGGTAGCATGGGACAGAACTGATTATGACATTTTTGGTCCGGTTGAGCTCTTGAAATATCCACACCTGTTCAAGGTTTCATTAAGTGACTTTGTGACTCCCAGTACCTTCTCTGATGATTGGGACTTTGAAAACATTAATAATATGATGTCAGATTTAGTAATGTCAGCAACATTTACAGAACATGATTACTTACAGAGTTCATCGAACTATGAAGAGTTATACTGTTATAACCACTATGGTAATCACTATTTGCATAAAACTACTCAGCCTAGAAACGTTTTATCTTACAACCAATGGGAACACTGTCCAACACCGCCAAAAGGCAGCTCGAAAACATTTTATGACAAATTTCAGTACTTCTCAGGGTCTAACAACAGTGATCCAGAAACATTTTATTTTAAAATGTCATTTAGGCCAGCAATGAAAACAATGTTGACAAATACTAAATTGATTTATTCTGAAAAATTTTATAACAAAATGTCTACATCTGGTTTTGAATTTTGGAAAAACACCATTGAAACAAAAACGATCTGGGGTACCAAAGATTGGCAAGTACAAAGTCTAGAAGCATTATTTAGAGCCTCCATGATCCCAGAACAAATGATATTTTTGAATGACACAATTCAACAAACTACTTGTCTTGGCATAGCTAAGATCAAAGACTTAAATACACCGTCTATTCCGAAACCCATAGCTGATAGTGACAGCACTACTGATGTGGAGATAGACGTATCCCATATTTTACACCAAAACAGAACACATCCTGATTGGAAAAAGTGGTTGATCTGACCAACAGACACAAACAACTGTCAAGATAGATTCCTGAACAAAACACAGGGGTTCAAAATGACTAGGCCAGACCCAAGATACTCCCAGAGACAACATCCAGGGATAGTTACAACATACAGTGTAGGGAAACTATGCCTTGAGTGGCTAGAGAAATCCACACTGGCTGAAATTAAGCAACACTTGACTTTACTTAAAGACGGTGCTGACTTGCGTGATTTCATAATGGGACCACGCAAAACAGCGTCAAAAACGTTTCATAGCGGCCGGTACAACAAAGCTTGGAAAGTAATGCAAATTGAAACAGCGGAGAAAATACGACACATTGATCGTATAAATTTGGAAAAATCAATTTCTGTAGTGGACAATGGGTTAACGACTCTGTCCTCCAAAATATATTCATTGGACAGCATTGTGTCATCTGCCTTTGATATAGTAGAGCAGGACTTACTAATGTTACAACATGGTCAGTCTCAATTACGTTCTATTGTACCGCTTGGCTGGACGTTGCAAAATCTGCGTTCAGGCTATGTGCCATGGCGTCTAATCAACACAACGTCATTATTCTCTATCTTTAACCTTACTGATAAACAAATCAGTTTGGCACAAAAAAGGAGCAGATTATACGATTCTGAGCATTGAAAAACTTGAGAGATTACCATTGAAAATGTCAGAGAGACCTGTCATTGAATGGATAATACATGGAACAATCACAATTCCGATAACAACTTTCCAATTTAAATACTGTAAAGAGTATATACCAGCAGGCCAGTATGAAAGGTTGGGTAAAGAATACATCAGAGCAACCTGGAATTTACCTTATACACATAGATGTTACAGTGAAAGGGAAAAGGAGGTATTCCTTAGTGGTAACAATTGTAAAGAATCACTAAGCGGTACACTTCTGTGTCAAGGTATTAATTTGCATGGAGCCTGCGAAGGGTCTTCAAATAACCTTTCATGTCACCTGCATGGCACGCCTGCAAAACGGATAGAGCCATTTTTTAGACCACTTTCTAACGGCAGTTACGTTTTAATAAGTGACCATAGCTGTTATGGCATGCTGCCAGGAAAAGCCAATCTGACAACTGTAACTTCCAGGGCCGTTTGCTGTATGCAAGTATTGTATCCACACAGCAATCCAGATATGGGGGCTCCGTTATGGCCTTCGTTGAATATCTCTTCTATTCGAATTGATACTTTAAGCAGAATAAAGTCTATTCTTTTACAGAAAACTGTGCCTTTAACGTCATCAAAAGAAATGTATGATCTGCAAGTGGCAAGGACATCGGCAGAGATACATTCCCTTTTATCGACAAACTGCCCCGTGCATTTCGTAGAAATACTAAGCCAAATCTTAAACATGTCTGATACCAGTGGCATCGCACATGTATTTAAGACAATTTTTTCGGGACTGTTAGCACCCTTTTAAACAGTTCTGGGCATCTTCCCGAATTTTGTCCATTCTGTCTTTGGCGGCCTACCCTTGATCTTGGGACTAGTGGCAGGAATATTATTTCTGCTACTTCTGCACCGATATGGCAAGCCAATCCACAGACAAGACTAAGCTACGATGGAAGAAACGATCCTAGCAATACGATATCGAGACCGTATCACTAAGGTCCTCGGTTTGGCCCGGCTAAGAGATCTAAGTACAACCTGGTTTCTTTCATTCAGACCGATCTGGCAAGATTGCATCATACCTGTGCTTCGATGTCTGCTATGCGGAGAAGAATGCGTGTTGGACGTCTGTCTTACATTACAATCAGCAGTACCAATGGATATCGATACTTTGCTAGGTCCTGTAACGACTCATGCATCATATTGTCCCCAGCGGCTACCGATTCTGATGACGGCATTCGTTGAGACTTCACTACTACGAGTAAGTGGCGGTGAGGTACGAGAGGAAAGCAGCACCAAACAGGTACAGCCTTCTGTGAGCATTGCTGATCCAAACATCAATGATAGCAATCACGCAGAGAACTGCACAGTTGCAGTATTTTCGAACATGGTCGAACTTTCACCTGATGTGGTAGACCAATTTTTTGCGGGTCTGTCTGAAATAATGTTCTCTCCAGTCAACGAGAATAACTCAATAAAAACAATGAGCACACAGCTTCCCTGAACTCTGAATTCGGCCTTCAGTTTTGAAAAACAAAACTACAGAAAATATTTGGAACTATGTTTTTTTCCCCTGAAAGCGAATTATTTTTGTTCATTCTCCAAAATATTTACCATTTTTTTTGGCACATACTCTGCTTGAAGTAGAACTATTCTTAGAGAACAGAGCTTCTATTTTAGGATACTAGAGACAATATTTTACCTCAGCCTCTAGCACATATACAGCAATTTGTATAAATATGTGATGGAATGGTCTCGACCTTCTTTTCTGTATTCAGAGCCATTTCATGTGTAATTTTTGCAAATCATTCAGCTGATATATATATGCATTTAACTGAATGATGACACTGCTTGAAAAACGTACAGTACCAACTCTCATTTTCGTGTATTTACCATATACCATTTCAAATGCGAAATATGTATTTTGGGGTGGGTTGGAAAACACACATGCATTGTTATATGTTTACTATTGCTTATTTTTTTTAGTAATGATGGACATTAATCCGTGGAGTGGGTGTTATGTTTATATCTAGGACCCTAATTCAATATTCCCGATTTATGCCCTTGTGAGGTTATAATCAATAATATCCTGATAAAGGCATAAGAATCAGATCCATATTCAGTAATAGCCCATGCAGTCCAAAGCACAGCACGGCTACTCCCATCGACTCCTAGAAAGCACAACGTGTTCTTTAAACAAACCAAGCCTCCAGCAGCCCGGGAAATTCCCCCCTGCTTTTGTTTTGATTTGAACAAGAACTCCTGAAGTCCGGCAAGAACTGTTAGTTCTTAGTGACGTCTTATGTCCAACCTTACGTCAAACCCTGCTCCTTCCAGGTATAAAATACCAACAGTTGCCTTAAGCAAACACACGGTGGTACCGAGCAGAGCGGACGTCTACTTGCCCGAGAGCCCAGCTGATGCGAGAGCCCACGGAAGCCGCCCCTCCCGTTTTGACGCACTGAGAGAGACGCTGTCTTTTTCTCCAGCCGAGAAAATCCAGCTCCTGTGTTTCCAGCCTACTCTTGCGGGTAGCTGGGATATCGAGTCCTGAGGAAAGAGATACCAGACCTCCCACATTCTATTACCAAGGTACGGAGCTGACTAAACCCTTAGGAGAATTCTTGAGGCAGATTCTTGGCAAAACTAATCTTAACCAACTTAACTTAAACTGCTACTTACTTACTCCTTCCCAAGTATTAGGCTTAGGTCAGGTACACCGGGGTAGGCGTAGTTATAAGCACCAGTTGAGTATGTTAGTCAATGTTTTTATATATGTATATATGTTATCTATTTTAAGTACTATATGGCTAAGAAACCATATCAATGCTTTTACAGTATTATTTCATAATACTACTTTTACTGTACGCACTTTACTTTATAATAAGTATTGCAGTTGTGGCAATTCATTTCTCTTGCATGAGAAGGAAGACTGCTCAATAAATAACATCACTTTTATTGAAAACGCCCGTCTCTCTATTTCTCTGCATTCTGGTGGAACTAAGCATGCACGATTGACTGAGTGCAATAGCTGCCTATTGTTTTCACACGACTCTAGAGATACACTCTTATTCTGAGGGGGCAAAGTTGTCATGTTTATGCAGTTGTCAGAAACTGAATCCCTTCTTGTCTGAGCCAGGGAAGTTAACCCCTCCCTATTCATTCAAGAAAGTTTCTAGTGACCTCTGAGCTAGCTGGCGCAAACCTGAATTAAGTTTAACATAGTCAGTAGAGACCTAGATGACCTCAGTCCTACGTCTACACTGCTGTTTATGTTATACCAATGCGCAGAGCCTATTGGGAAAATAGGAACTACACTACAAAAGAAAATGAATAAAGAGTGCACAATTACGTGCTACAGGTGCAGCAGCCCAGCCCATGCGGCATACGATAAACGTTGCCCTGCCTTCCAGGCCAAATGCATGTACTGTGGAATCGTAGGGCACTTTGAAAAGGTGTGTCGCCGCAAGGTGAAGAGGCCAACGGTCAAGTACGTAGCACAAGACAGAGGAGTTGAAGAAGAAGGAGGACAAAATGAAGAAGACAATGTAATGTGCATCGAAGAACAAGTACTTGGCATAGACTGCAGGCGCTCCAAGAAACCAGAATGTGACATGGTAGTGGGAGGAGTTCCGATCAAGATGATGGCAGACTCTGGATCTCCATATATCATCATACAACAGACAGTGTGGAATGAAAACTTCAAACCAAGCCTAGGATCACATCTTGAACCTCCAGACATACGTCCGGTCACGTTCACGGGAGAACCCATCCCAATGGCCGGATATCGAGTCATGAAGTTTGAATTTAAGGATCGCAGTGCCGAGTGCCAAGTGCAAATTATACGTGGCCAAAAAAGGTCCCTCTGTTCTGGGATGGATGGACCAAGGCGACTTGGGCATACAATTGAACCCAGGAGGGGACACGCAAGTCCTGATGACCAGCATAGAACATCAGCCAAACTTCACAAAAATGAAAGGCGGATTCCCCACAGTGTTTGGAGGAAGAGTGGAAAAATTCACCCACAGAATCGACCTTAAGGAGAACGCCAAACCAGTGTCCCACAAGGTGAGTAATATACCACTAGCAATCAGAGACGCAGTACAACAAGAGCTGCAGAGATTGGAAGACAATGGGATAATTGAACCGATAAACAGTTCAGAAGGGCTGGCCTCGTTGGTGGTGGCGATGAAACCCAATGGAAAAGATTGTTTGTGCGTGGACCTACGAGAACTGAACAAGTGGATAATAGTGGAGAAATTCCCATTACCGAAGATAGATGAAATGCTAGCAAAAACAAAGGGGATAAAATGGTTTTCAACCATTGATCTCGACTCGGCCTACCATCAGATAGCCCTGCATCACACGAGTCGTAAACTGACATCCTTCATAACGCCCTTTGGATACTACCTGTTCCGCCGGATGCCATTCGGTCTGGCGTCTGCAGCTGCAGTATTCCAAAAACTGATGCACAAACTGTTCAAAGATATAGAGGGAGTACAATACTTCCAGGACGACATCTTGGTGATGAAACCGACCATGACAAAAAGCTGGCAAGAGTGTTACAAGTCTTGGAAAGAAACGGCCTGACGGCGGAATGGGAAAAGTGCAGATTCGGAATGGCGTCAGTCACATATTTGGGTCATGAGATCAGTGATCAAGGCATCACACCCAAACACGCCAATGTCAAAGCGATATGTGAGGCACCTGCACCGAAGAGCTAGGAAGAAGTGAGATCATTCCTAGGGATGGCTGAATATTAAAGTAAGTTCGTGCAGCATTTCGCCACCAAGACACATCACCTACGACTACTCATACGTGACAAACCAGCCTTCGGGTGGACAGAAGAGGCACAAAGAGAGTTCCAGAGAATCAAAGAGGACATCAGCAAAGCAGTTCCTCTACAAGGATATGATCCGCAAAGAAAATCCATATTGACCACTGATGCAAGTGAAAAAAAACTAGGGGCAGTCCTTATGCAGGAGAGGAAGAATGGAGAGATGGCGACCATCAGCTTTGTGTCCAGGTCGCTGTCACCAACAGAACAGAAATTCAGCGTGATAGAAAAAGAGATGCTGGCTGTGGTGTGGGCCATGGAGAATTTCCGCCAATTTATATAGGGCACGAGATTCCAACTTAAGACAGACCACAAACCCCTGGTCAAGGTACTCACGTCCTGTCGTCACACGAGTGCTACACCCCGCATTGCCAAAATTACTCTGAAATTATTAGACTACAGATATGATGTCGAGTACATCTCGGGAGCGAAGAATAAGGTTGCAGATTATCTCAGCCGAGCTTCAGCTATGGAGGAAGCCCCAACAGGTGCGGACGAGGATGAAGTCTGGGTGGCATTCACGGAAGATCACGAGAAAGTAATAAGTGGTCAGGAATGGAAACAAGCCTATGAAGATGACCCAGACATCAAAGAAGTCAAGACCTTCATACTGCAAGGATGGCCAGAAAAAAGGCACCCGAAAGCGGACCACAGGAAATTCTTCGAAGTGCGCGAGCAGTTATCCATAGGAGACCAGGGGACATTCCTATGTAGAGGGGATAAAGTAGTCCCTCCGGTGTCGTTAATACCGCACTTGCTAGCGGTGTTGCATGAAGTGCACTTGGGTATCGTGAAAACAAAGATGAGAACCAAGCAGATGTACAATCAGATTGAGAGACATGTTCGACCTTACTAAGCCCGTCATTGGGAAAGTTCGCCAACCCTGCCAACCCGTGGGAGGAATTGTCAATAGACATTCTTGGTCCAGTGCTGGATGCCCAGGGAACCCCGAAATATGTAGCAGTTCTCATAGATCGGTATTGAAAGTGGCCAGAATTAGACATACAGGAGGAGATGGACACGGAGACAGTTCTCAGATTTCTTACTGCCATCTTCCTCAGAGAAGGCATCCCTGCTCCATTCTGAGTGACAATGGACCCCAATTCACATCGGAAAAGTAGAACAATTACATGGAACGAAATGGCATCAAAGTCAAACACACATCTGTATACCACCCTGCGGGCAATGGTCTAGCTGAAAGGTTTAACCGTGTCATTATGGGTTCCATACAATCAGCTATAGGAATGGGGAAGGACTGGGAAAAGGAAGTGAGGAGTACGCTGTGGGCCAACCGAATTACACCCACAGGCACCGGATATAGTCCGTTCCAAATCCTAAGAGGACGTGATCCTTTCACAAAGGACAATCTGGTGTGGAAGGAAAAGACGGTCAAGAGTAAATGTTCACCGGCAGTAGTTCACCACAACTTGGAGAGAGCCCAGAGAATATACAGAGACGCAACGTGAAGGAGACATCGTTGGAAAGAGGAGAGTGGGTCAGAGTCAAACTTGCCCAGTTAAGATGGAGCAGAGACAGCAAATACAGCTTGCCTATGCAAGTGAAAGAGGTGTACCACAGAGCAGCATTGCTTAGTTATGGAAACGTCTGGTTGCAGAATCACATGTCCAAGTGCAATAAGATACTGCATTGGGCCAGAGAGGAAAGATCAAGGACACAACAGAACCAAAGTTCACCTACAGACAGTGTACTTCCACGTGAAGTAGAGAGAGACTCAGGGGAAGAGGAAGATGAAGACAATCTCAATCCCATTGCAGATGAACATCAGGAGAATACTGGCAAGACTCCAGAGAGAGAGAGAGCCCTAAGGGAACCGGAAAGAGACAAGCAAGCATGGCGGAGGACAGTGCGGAGAGTCCCACATCTACTCCGGTAAGAAGTACACGCGCAGGGAGAACAGTGGTAAGCATGTCACATACTTCGGTATGTGAGTGAGGGCAGTTTTTTCCAAATTGGGAATTTCCCTTCATTTATTTTCAAGAACTCTATATACCCACCATTGTTGAGAACAGTGGTAAGGCCAGCCAAATACAGAGACTATGAACTGGGAGAAGTGAAGTAGCTTGCTGCCTAAGAGACTCAGAGACCTTCATATATGTTTATATAAAGAAGGGAGATATGTAGTGTCGCGCTCTAGTCGTTACGCGAGAGAGTAATGACGTAGAGCGTGGCCGCCATTTTGGAGACAGATCGAGCGCCGATATCCGAGGGGTCGGGACGCTTCTCCCGGCGCTCTTCTGTAATTAATAATAAAACTTCCTGTAACCCTCAAAGTGTTTAGTACCTCATTTAGGGACAAACCCATCACGGTACAATTTACCCCCTCCCTTTTTGTCCCGATATTCTCAGGAATCATTTCTTCCAGGGAAGAAAGTAAGGGAGAAGAGATGTGGAGAAGCCTGACGCGCTTCCAGGACTTACTGTCAGACTGATTCAAAGGTCCTTTCTCCTCGATCCAGGGCCGACATCGGAAACTTGAGGGGAACAAAAAAAGAATGTTAGGAGAGACGAGGGGCTGAGACAAACTAAAACACCACGGACATTGGGGAAGGATTTCTCTTTGCAGGAACAGGGGGTGGAGCGCTGTCCCCAAAAGAGAAAACGGACCAGGAAGACTGAACACAGCGATATTCGGAGAGGCACTTCAGGGAGAAGGAGAGCGCTGGAGGAGCATGCCGAGAGAGCACCAGTGGAGAAGAGAAACCTGTGAGTCGGGAGTCTATGGAACGCATTTGTGGAGATCTGGGAACAAGGAGGAGCGAGGCTGACCTCATCGAGGATCCCCAGGAGACGTGGACGGAGTAGTGGTGGATGCCGCTGGTGCATGCCTACATGCCAGACACAACTTAGGAGAGTTGTGCCAACACAGTGAGTGGCCTGTGAAGGGGGGGCTTTTAAAAACCAGAGGCAGGAGTTTTTACAGTGTTGTTTGGGTGAGTGGTGGTGAGCACAGGTGCTGCCTTAATTGCTGCTTTAGTGAATCTTTACTGCTTGGCACTCTTGTATGTGGCTTTTAGATACAAGGGTCGCAGACCTACTTTTTTTCTTTTGCATATTATCTCAGTAATTGCCTCAGAGAGTGGGCGATTTCCTACACCACTGGTGGAAGGGTGTAATATTCTAAATATAATGTGGGGTCACGCTAGGCCCTACGATAGAGAAGTCAAGTGGGAGCATCTATTGTTCCAATTCACTGAAGTTCCCCGAGACCCAGGGAAGTGGGTGATTAGACAACCCATGATCCCGGGTGTGTGTTTTCTGAAAACATTGGCCAGATCACTGTTTCACAGGTGTTATGGTGAAGAGAAAACCAACCGCGCAGTGGGGATACAATACTTAGCGCATTCCTTTCCTGTTTCCCTGAGGGTACTGGTGGCGGCAACCTACTCGAAAGACTTGTGAAGAAGGGAAGAAAACAAAACCAACTGTGTTATTGCCTGTTACCTGTTTGGAGGAATCATTCCGATATATATTATTCTGCTATGTGATACCAATAAAAAAACAAAATTAGTAAACCAAATCATCCTCCGAAGCCATACATCCACCCATTCCTCTAAGTAGTCTACAACAGAATGAAATAAATGCAGAGAGGTATTCTTAGGAATCCATTTGTGTTTGTTGATTTAACCTTCATGACTACAGTGTAGTTTCAATAATTATCCTAAGGATTATGAACTGGTATTTGCACACCTTTCAACCTGAGGAACAGAAAGGATTTTCATATTTTCAGAGATTAATTATTTTTTTGTACTGTGTGAGAATGGATTTTTAAACCCCCCACGATTTTCTGGTTTTGAACCACCTAGTTTTTGGATCTTTGCTATGAATGAGTGTCACTCATCAAATCTCACTTAGGGCCTGATTACGAGTTTTGGGATACAGCACCGGGTCCACCCTTCTGCCGCACCGCCAAAGACTTGTTAGACCACCCTCCAAATTAGGAGTTTTCGCCTATCTGGCAGGCTTTTTTTGGCATTCCCACAGCGCTGCCTCTAAAAACAGGTACCACAATGGGAACACCAAAAACTGCTGTGAGTAACAAGGACCCCCTGATGAATTGGTAAAACAATTCCTAGGACAGGGTAAATATACAGTAGAAAATAAATTCCTAGGCAATTTACATATAATGAAGCATCACAGATTGATATATTGAATGGTAGTAGTAAACTCAGTTTAAAAGATCAAAAAATGCACAGAAATATTTGAATGAAAACATCAAGGGCCAGATGTAGGTCGGTCGGTAACGGCCGAAAATCGGTATTTTCGGCCGTTACGGAAGGTAAATAGGTGATAGGTATGTAGGGGGCATTATTTTACCGAATCGGTAAAATTACAGATTCGGTAATTTTACTGATTCGGTAAAATAGAAAATCGGTAAATTTACCGAATCTGAGCCACCCAGATGTAGGTGGGACTCTTCAGAGTCCCAGGAGCCTTACCGAATCGGTATTTTACCATCAAATCCAATTTGATGGTAAAATACCGATTCCGGTGTGCATGCACATCTGTGCATGCACACCTATGCCATGTGACAGGCAGACCTGCCCTTAGGTCATGTATGCCTGCCACATGGCACCGAGCCTGTTTTGGGGGTGCCAGAGGATGTCAAAGTGACACCCCCTGCACCCTTGTGAAAATCGTTATTTACCGATTCGGTAAATACCGAATCGGTAATGCCCATTCATTCCTATGGGCTTCAAAGCCCATAGGAATGAATGGGCATTACCGATTCGGTATTAACCGAATCGGTAAATACCGAAATCATCAGAGTCTGTATTCCAGCACATCTGGAATACCTACATGTCCACCCCATAGATTTACCGATTTTTAATTACCAAATCGGTAAAATTCGGTAATTAAAAATCGGTAAATCTATTTCACCTACATCTGGCCTTTAATCTCTAATTATCAAATTCAATATTCATCTGAAAACATTCATTGTTTAAAATACATATATGGTGACATTAAAAACATTATTTTAATAATTAATCAGCACATAATTGATATTCATAAAATTACAATCAAAAACCCAAAAAGTGGCAGAAATTAAGTCTTCATTAATTTCTGCCACTTTTGGGTTTTTGATTGTAATTTTTATAAATATCAATTATGGACTGATTAATTATTAAAATAATGTTTTTAATGTCACAATATATGTATTTTAAACGATGAATATTGAATTTGATAATTAGAGATTAAAATATTTCATTCAAATATATCTGTGCATTTTTTGATCTATGTGCATTTTTTGATCTTTTACACTGAGTTTACTACTACTGTTCAATATATCAGTCTGTGATGTTTCATTAAATGTAAATTGCCTAGGAATTTATTTTCTACTGAACACTTAAAACACTTCCTGCACGGCATGGACTGAAAAGTCCATGCCATGCAGGAACTTGTGTGCTTGCACACAGGGGGCTCATGTTGTGGCCCCCTGTGTGCATCCACATGGCACAGAGGCACCCTTTATTTCCTCTCCAGCTGGGTTTCATTGAGAATGAACCATCATGAAAACCCTGCCTTAGAGGAAACACCTAATATGTTTGGCGGGAACGTGACGGTCCCGCCAAGCATTTTGATGCCTCTACACAGCCAAACAAGTTGTTCCTTGGCGGCTGCAGCTGGACTGTGGAGGTTCTACTACCCATCTTGCAATAGGACGGCGGGGAGACTGCCACTGCCACACCCCGAGTCTGGCAGTTTATGGACCGCCACGCTTGTAATCGGGGCTTTAGTGTAAGCATCTGTATTTGATTTAACTGCTAACCACTAGTACCCACCATTAAAAATAAGACCCACTACTGTTCAGCTGGGGAAATTGGGTCTGCACCGGTTACACATGTGCAGGCTGAGTGAGACTACTACCCAATATCTGCACATAGGCAGCCATCTCAGATGGGGCAATTAATAAATTGGTTATGGCCTATGAATCTCTAAAAATTAAATTGGGCAGGCATCCTGTAGTGCATCTGTGGAGTGTCTGAAGTGCAATATTGAAAGTCTGTGATACTTTAGTACATTCACATTCTGGGTAAAAACAGTGCCAAAATATCAATTTTGAATTGACTCAACACAAAGTGGGGATTAAAGTAATTTCCCATATGTTTAAAGGTAAGCAGGCAGACCTCTGAGCCAAGCTACATTACGGGTTCTCTTCGATGTTTTGGTATTTAGTAATCATTATTCCAGTGGCAGTAAAGGGTGAGTCAAGGTCCCATGAGTGAGCTTTTGGAAACCAAATTTGATTTTGCATTCTTGGAAAATCTCAGGATTCTGTGCAGGAGATGAACCCACCTGTAGGCTGCTACCAGAAGGTGTCTGACAGGGGTGGAGGTGTGATGTAGAGTCTTTGGATTTGGCAGAGACTGACACCTTTTAGAACTCCTATTTTAAACTCCTACACAAAGGAGAAACTTTGAGAAGAGTGACTACAAAAGAAGAAGGAAGGACCCTTTATGGACAAACTCTTGTCTGGCCTTTAGGGCCATTTTGGACTTTTATGTCTAGAGACTCTGTAGACTCTGTCTCGAGGGCCTTTGGCACTGACTTCCACAGTCCCACAGGGGGGCCGTAGAGAGTGAATTGCTAAAGACCCTGAAGCGGGTTCCCTTAGACTTCTGTGGACTGGCCCGGTTGAGGGTACCTATAGGCAGGGAACCCCTGACTCCTAGTGATCACAGCAGCACCCTACAAATGTTCAGTAGGACGTGGGACCTGGATAGTTCAGACAGGCAGTGTAAGCTACTTTGGGTGTCATAGGGCGCTGCTGATGGAAAATCTTTGGCTAAGGAGATTATCAGGAGCCCAAACAGGTGAGCCGGTACTGGGCTTTTCACAAATCATTGCTGATGGAAAATGTGAGTTGGGTTCTGGAGCTGTAAAAGAGCCTTTCAAAATTAGACTACCAGGAGCTCAACAGGCAGTAGGGATGGTCTCTGAGCTCCCTATAATTCAAATGAAAAGTGTTAGCCAACAATCACATGAGAATGGGTCCAAAAAGAGAAAGAGAACATTAAGCCATGCTCCATTGGAACAAATTGGCAAAGTAATGTGAGCAGCGAATGAAAAACGTTTTGGCAAACTATCATTCAATGTAACTGAAGCCACAAAAAAAACATTTTGGCCAGAATATGTGACCCCATCAATGTAGTGGGTGCCACCAAGCGGACCACAGAAAAATGCAGGAAAAGGTAGCATAATATGCGTTCCAGGATAAAAGAAAGATTTGCAGTGTGAGGACCAGAGGAAAACTGAATAGAAGGTGGTAGGAGCACTTAATCCCAATGAACGCAGATGGAGGAAATGATAGACACCACACTTCAGCCACAGTCCATCTGTGGTGTCAGTTCCATTGGCACTTCTGCACCAGTGGCGGGGCATCACATCAGTTAAGACATACAGTTTATGTTTACAGTTGTGTATTGAATAAATTCATACATGATATGCTACAAAATGTGTACACGCATGCCTACTTACATAAATAATTATGCAAACTATTAACATTTTTGTTCAACAAATCAATGTATTTATTATTTATATGCATACACAGTGCAGTATGGGACTTGTTGTTTTATAAGTTGACCACCTATCAAAAAACTAGCAACACAGATTGTAAATATGCACTACAGTGTGACCATAATGTCAGTTCTCAATAGTGTTGGTACAGTCTGGTGTGCACTTAGTGTTTATACTTGTCAAAGACCGATATCATACCATGATCTCAACAACCTACTTTTTTTCTGCTAAAATGAAGTTTCAGCTATCGGTAAAAGTGCATACAGGCCTATAACAAATACATACACATCTCATGTGAATTCATAAGGTATGCGCTTCTTTAACACGCTTCCCTTCCACATTTGGAACAATACTTCATTCATGATTCTCCTTATATTCTTGAAAAAGTGTCACAGATGAAATACATTGGCAGTTCTTTTATGAATCAGTTGTGGGATAAATCAAACCACCACCAATGAAAGACGAATCATCAGATTCTGTGAACTGTGTCAAATTTTTTAAACTATTGCATGTGCGCTCCCCTCACAAAGTATACATTTGTGAATAACTGTTCTTGTGCCATCTGTTCTGCATCTATGAGTAGCAGGATATGTGATGGTAGAGCATCAAACAACTCCCCACAGTAAACAACAACAATTCGCTTAATAAATCTTCTGATCTTATTAATTGTAGCCATTCATTTTGGATAAAAAAATCAATCCCATTTGCTGCCATTGTAATAATTTACTGTCTTGAAAAACAAAAACAAAATAAAACCATTACAGCTGGACTTAAGCCTGCCTTCACAATACCTGAGTGTGAAGAAGGCTCCAGTGTGAGCAGTGTATCAGAAGAAGATGGTAGTGGTGGTGTACACAGCAGGATCAGACGTGGTGAAATCAAGTCCTTCAAAACGTGCCCATGACTAGGTCAACTGCTGCTAGGCAGAAAAAGAAGTCAATAATGCCTGATTCAGCCCTAAATATTTTTCTTCAAATGCGAAATACAACAATTTTATGTTTTCATTCTTATAAGAAAATGCGATTTATTAAAGATGTTGTAAGGTTCCTGTGAAGAAAGGAATATTTGGTATCATTACAGAAACAAATTTAAGTTAAAAAAAAAAACCTGTTTTTGATTTGTCCTGGTACTCTTCCCTCAGCAGATCGCACATTGTGTAGTCCATATGTTTCATGAGTTGGATGTGGATCCTCTTTGGCATCAGAATCACTGCCCATTATTTCCTTTGACAATCCACTGCATGTAGCAATGTTTTCAAGTTTTGCACATACTACAGGACTTTTACCGCACATACCAGTTTTGCATTGTAATGTCCCACCACTTATGGGCAACAGTAAAATCTGCCCTGTAAAATTCCCAAGGTTGTTTTTATTACTTCTCTGGTCTCTTAGGGCAGTCAGATGAGTGTCCGATCGCAATCGCCTTGGGCAGGTGTCTGACCGACCATATGTCAGCGGTTCCAGCTGCCTAGTTACTATGCGACCGAAGTGCAGGTAGTCAGAAATCTGCTCTTTTTTATTGCAGCTTGTGTTGTGGCCCTAGAAAAGGGCTGCAGCCGAAGCCGCAGTGGAAAAGGGCAGTTCTCAAACATCCAAGCACCGTGTGCCAGGCCCCACGTGGTGGATGTTTGGGGGGGCACCACATGTACCACCCTGGGCCCATAGAGGAGGCCCACAGGGGACAGGGTCCAAATGTCTCCCGAAGTCATGTAAAGGCAGAGGGAAGAGGGTCATCATAATCCCTATGGCAGTACCTCTGCAAGCATCGCCCCCGTTGTAGGGATTACGCTCCGACTGACGACCCAACAGCCTCCTTGAGCCTCTCGGAGACGTAGATAGGTCCCTCCACACGCTGTGGTTCAACGGACTGCATCATTATGTGGCAGTCGGACTGCAGCCTGAGATGTCAGATGGACCACCAGCGACAGCCTGTCAGTGGTGATCCTACCGGCTTCATAATCAGGCCCATAGTATGATACTTTAAAGCAATGCTCACTTTAATTTTGTAGATTAAACCACAGAGTGAGAATTCATGGGTAAATGGCATATTCACCGTCAGTCACCTGTGATATACAAATATAGGTCTCAATGTAATGTTCTAAAGTTTTTAATATATAAAATAGCAGCCATTGTAACACTCCCTAACCAACAATCCATTGCTAATGTTTTCTCTTGCCAGGTGTCTCTTAAATCTGTCGTAGATTACAGAGCACAGGGAAGCTGGGTCCAATTTAGGTGTACACAGACTGTATGGTTAAAAAGCAATACATATATTTCATCAAACATCATTGCTCAAGAAGGAATAGTGGCCCCCAAACAGCTTTTAAACATCAGAAAAAAGTTCTACTATAAATGAAGCCTTCCAACACACAATCTCATCAAATAATCCACAGCAAAATAATCCAGTCTTGGATCCTTTAATTGTAATATTCGTCTCCAAACCAACCGGTGTTTCATCGTACTGGCATTATGCCTCTGACTTCATCAGGGCTTGTTAAAAGCAAAACGACAATCATGAACATTATCTGCGCCATCTTGTCTGATGGAAGTTCCTACGTGCACATAAACTGCAGTCATTCTGACCGACCGCAGCAATTTTGTATTCTGTTGGTCACCTTTGTTTCACCATGCCATTACTAGCATCCCTCTGACCAACCTGGTATGTGAGTTGGGGGCTATAAACTATTGCCACGACAAACATCAACACCACCTACTGCCACAAATTCGTTTTTCCTATCATCTCTGTTTACAGGCAAACCCATGGACACTCCTACACAAACAGGTTCCAAATACCAAACAGACTCTTGCAAACATGGTTTATTGCACTGCACACAGCAAGACTTCTTTTTGCCAACAATGGGACCTGTTTTTATCAACAGAATGGACTCTTAGATCTGGCCGGTCTCACATGTTTTAGACCATGAAGCAAGCTCCAGCTGCAAGATTAAATTGTCTGTTTTGACCTGGGTGGGAGGAGTATTAATGTTGGGCTTGTGTAACCATGTTGACGAAAAATGTTGGGCTTGTCTGAGAACCTGCCCGGGGCGGAGACTCCAAGCTTGTAACCATGAAAAATGAAACATTTCACTGTGTCAAACCTGTATAAAAGGAAGAGCCAAAGCCGTTGCCAGCAGAACACCTCCCATACTGGTGTCTGCAGTTGACGTGGTCTCCTCTAAAGAGTAATAAACCTTTTTCTTGTCTTCCAGTTTCCAGCGTTTCCTCATTATTTTGGTAACGAACCCAGGGTGAATTAGAGGTGGGACCCTGCCACGGACAGCATTGGGGGTCTTAGAAGACTCGCTGCTTTTCACAGGCTAAAGGCAAATAAAACACAACTGATTTTAAGTATCCATCTCGAATGCCAAATTTACATTCCCCAAATCCAATTGTAATCAAAACATCCATCATAATTTCTGTGTATCAGCAGGCATTCCCAATTATTAATATGTAAGTATACAAATATAATAGCTCAAATCAGATCTAAGCCTAATACATTCTTATAATATATCAAATATTCAATCAAAACAAATAACAGTCACATTTATAATTTGGACAAATATTATTAAATTAGATGTGGTGCGGGTCTGGTTACGTATGATATATCATGTTATGAAAGTGGTGTAGTTTGGTGTGTTATGTGTCTGCCTATGAATAATTGATTTGGAGGTTTATTTTTAGTCTCTATTTGATGAAATTTGGATTTGTACATATCAGCTTGATATTTGGTGTACTAAATTCATATTTCAGTTGGGTAAGGAAACAGCAATAGAGAAAACATGCAGTGGCAAAATCAATGCTTTGCCTTTACAATGTGAGTGCCAAGTAATTGACTTTGCCAATGTTTGTTTGTAAAGCATTGTTTTTAAAACAAGTTGAGAAACCTTTAAAAAATGTTATAGGAAAGGTTAACACATCTTTTAGGCATTTCAAAAGTACACTGAGTTTAATATTGTCAATGTTTATAAATGGCCTACTTTATTTTTCAAATGCGTTTCACTCAGGAAACTGGAAAAGGGAGAATAAAAAGAAAAGAATAGTGTCAGAATTGAAACGAAAGCACTTGCCAAAGCCTTGTTTACTTTCCACAGGGCACAGTCTGAAACATGCTCCAGTTTTATGGTCCTCTGCAGAGGCAGAGGGAGCAGGTTCAGGGGCTTCCATGAGAAGAGACATCTCCTTAGCAGTTGTGCTCACTGCGCCTAGTGCCCCAAACGTCAGCTGAGTGACTGCAGCGGCTGGACCCTCCCCAGCACCATAAAACCCACTGAGTGCCACGACATGTGTATTCACATAATAAGTGGAATGCAGGGCAAAAACAACCTTTAAAGTCTGCTGGTTAATCACACTATGTCAAAAATATAGCAATTGCTGTGCTTTTGCAGACAACTGGAAGGGGTAGGGAGCAGCACAGCCAGGATTATATATTGGGGGGGAGCTGGAAAAACATATATACTCTCATTTAGTACTGAATAAAAAAGTAGTCTCCTCATTGTGAGGATACAAGTTATCCAATCAAAAGGGTTACAAAGATGCTATGCTCCAGGAGAGGGACACACACAAGAAGAAGAAGGAAAGCCAGTGATAAGAAGTAAGTAAATGAGAATGATGAGAAAGCCAACCAATGGTAAGCAATGTGCAGCATCTAAGTTCACTGTAAGTTTTTGGTCGGGTCCACAAGATGCCTTTCGTCAGTAGATGGATCAATGCTGATGGTAGGTGACACCTAAAACACCACCAATGAGGGGTACTTTCAGTTTGTGTGGGGTGTTTTCAAGGTAAAGCCTTCTTCACAGCCCAAGAGTCTTCCCTTAGATGAAATCATAAGTTTCAACTGCAGAATGTATGAAAAATCTGAGGACTTCAGGTTGATGTTGTGAGTAGAGCTAAAAGATCCTACAACAACAAGTCAATGCTTTTAGCCTGACGCTCTCCATAAAAAGTGCAAGTTATGAATTCCAGGTGACGGTTACATTTAAGCTGACCTGAGAAAGTCTGAATGGATCTCTGGGGTGGTCTCATACTCTCAATACTACTGTGTCAGACACAGGATTCATGACTCAACAATGTATAGCTCTCATTTGTCAAGCTCTCGGCAACATTCAGTTGCAGCAACTGGTAGGCGCTGCAACTCACAGTGGGGGGCACATCTTGGACCTGGTATTCGCTGACGCTCAAGCAGCAGCGGTAAACGACATCTTAAGCCAGTGCTGGACAGACCATGCACTGGTGGCCTTCTCCCTTGATTTAGGGCCCCACCCTGAGGCAGCTGCGGGGGTAGGAGGCTCGAAAATGGGTAGACCCTGGTCTCGTCTCTCTAAGTCATCCTCACTACCCGTACTACTATCAGCCAACTTTTGTCTGAGCAACTCGGTGGAGGAAAGTTATCTCTCCTTATGTCAGTCTATCACCGAATCGTTGGATAAGCTGGCTCCCCTTCGTCAGTCGCGAGGGAGAGTGAACCGAGCTTGCCCCTGGTATACGGAAGAGCTACGACTGCTCAAACTGGGGTGTAGACGTGCTGAACGGGTGTGGAGGAAGCAGTATCTGCCATCGACAAAGGCCTCGTTTAGGGCTGCTTTGCTGGGGTACAAGGCGCAGATCAAGTTGGCCAAGGCGGCCTTTTTGGAATCCACCTTGAATAAGGCGCCTAATAAATCGCAAGCCCTGTTTAAAATCGTCAGGGACCTGTCTCATCCAGCTTGTGTGGCCAACACGGTCGTGGCGTCGCAAACCCTGTGCGATGCACTGGCGGGTGCCTTTGAGGAGAAGACTGCCAAGATCCTAGAGGGCTTAAAAAACCCTCTGCCAGCAGACCTCGGTCTGGGAGCTCCGGTTAGCCCGATCAGTCGACCTCGGTCAGTCGGGTTTTGTCCTGACTCGGGAGCTCCGAGCGGGTTACCCAGTCGACCCCAGCCGAATGATGCAGGCCCTACACAGGTTTCGCTTGGAGTGGGAGCTCCGGGTGATCCCACCAGTCGACCCCAGGTGGACTCATCTGGCTCCAATCTGGGAGCTCCGGTCGGAACATCCAGTCGACCCCACTCGAGTGACCTTGGTCTTTGTCTGGGTGCTCCGGATATTTTATCCAGTCGACCCCAACTTAGACAGTTTCCCCGTCCCTCTTATGAGGAATTCTGTAGCTTGGCACAAACGGTTGCCTCGGGCTCTCCGCTCGACCCACTACCTCCCAAATTTTGGAAGTTCTTCCATGCAGAACTTTTTCCGCCGCTGCATGCCATTTGTCTCCAGTCTTTGGAGTCGGCTTGGGTTCCTGATTGCTGGAAGTTAGCAGTGGTATCTCCACTGCTCAAGAAGCCAACGTTAGATCCTGCCTGTCTCTCCAACTACAGGCCTATCTCTCTGCTCCCATTTCCTATTAAGATCATGGAAAAATGGGTGACCCGCTCGCTCTCTGGCTTTCTTGAAAACATCGGTTGGTTTGACGAGGCACAGTTTGGCTTCCGCCCCGGGCATGGGACGGAGTCAGCACTGGTTACCGTACTGGACAACCTCCGGACGCGTGTCGACAGTGGACGGGCAGCCTTTTTAGTGCTGCTCGACATGTCGGCCGCGTTCGATACGGTTTGCCATCAAACCCTCATCAGAAGACTGGAGGAGTGCGGGGTCACAGGTAGCGCAAGAGATTGGTTGGCTTCTTATCTGGGTAGCCGGCAACAGCTGGTCTCGCTTCCTCCTTTCCGCTCTGAGCCTCGGAAAGTGGGACAGGGGGTTCCACAGGGCTCGGCCATCAGCCCGATACTTTTCAATCTGTATCTTCGCCCCCTAGTCCAGCTTATTAAATCCTTCGGTGTCTCGGTTTTTAACTACGCCGATGACACCCAGCTGGTCTTTTCTCTGGAAGGTAATAACGCGGTCTCACTGGAAACTTTCCATCGCTGCATGGCAGCTACAGCAGATTGGCTTCGAGCCAACTCCCTCCAATTTAACAGCTCTAAGACGGAGGTGCTCCACTGCTCCAGTGACCGAATTCCGCGGGCTCTTCCAGAGAACTTCTGGCCCACTGCTTTCCCGGAACCAGTAGCGGCGGCGGAATCAGCCCGCAACTTGGGGGTTATTTTTGGCCCGAACCTACAGCTCGACCTGCACGTAAACAAAACTATCTCTACGTGCATGATGTTGTTACGCATGTTGCGTAAAGTTCTGCCCCTTCTCCCCGCCCATGCCAGGCCAGAGGTAGTTCGCAGTACTATTTTAAGTCGCTTAGATTACTGCAATGCGCTGCTTCTGGAGGCCCCAAAAATCTTGGTGGGGAAGTTACAACGGGTGCAGAACATGGCGGCCAAGCTGGCTCTCTCGCGGGCTAGATCTAGCTCTTCCACTCTGGCTTTAAGAGATCTGCACTGGCTCCCAGTGCATTTGCGAGTGATGTATAAGGCCGCGTGCTTAGTGTTCAAGGCTGTACACCAACAGGGCCCAATACCACTTCGCGACATGTTTGCTTGGTACGCTGCTTCGCGGCCCCTCCGCTCATCCTCAGCCAGCTTGTTGGTTGTCCCGAGGTTCCAGCGAGTCAGGATGGGTGGCCGCTCATTTAGTGTGGCGGCGGCCAGACTATGGAACTCCCTTCCTCTCTCTCTGAGAAGCCATAAGGATTACCTACCATTTAGAAAAGCGCTGAAAACGCATTTGTTCCCGAAGATTGTTTGAGCAGTGAGTTGTGTGTTTGTCGAAGTTCAAAGCGCCAAGATGCCCTCTGGGTGATAGGCTGCGCTTAACAAGTACACAAATAAATAAATAAAAAATAAATAAATATGTGCACCACGGGAATTATGCCGTAAAAAAAGCACAATAAGGTCCCAGCCAACTGGCAACCCTCTTAATTTGGGCGTCAGAATACAGCAACCAAACTGCAATCACTCACCTTTTTTCTCAAGGCGCACACAATCAGCAAGATTGAAACACATCACAGCAGCAGTGTGGAGAAGTTACCTTCAACTTAATGCAAAGATCAAAAACCTGCAAGGAAATTTATTTTAGATAGGAAGTGCTTAAAATTGTGCTGGTGGTTTAAGGTGGAGGGCACCAGAACACATTTTTTGGTGCAGAACTTATTTTTCATTATTAAACTTTAACCGAGGGCGGAAGAGAAAAGAAGAAAAGATGTAAAGGTGTTCCACACATGGTTTAAGTAAATCTTCTTAATTTTCTTAAGTACAGGACTCCCAGCACATTCAGGGAGGTGCAGCAAATACAGCCAACCTCCTTGTACTCCACCTCTCATTCATCTCCCCCACATACTAGAATTCCCAGCTCTCCTACCACACACTCACGGGCACACTCACGCGCTCGACCCAGAACGACAGTCTTCCAAGGGTGACAGCACAAACGTGAGCAGTACCCAGGTAGAATCCACCACTTCAAAAGGTAGTGAGAACTTGGAAGTAAAAGATAGCAAAATGGGGACAAAGAGAGAAAGCAAAGATAGCAAGCATATGGAAATTGAATAGGTCTTGCATTGTAAATGGTAATGTCTTTTACCTACCAAGGGAAAGGGGAGGGAGCAGTAGAAAGACACTGAGGTATGGGGCTTATACATCGAACGCAAGCAAGAGGAGTAGCGAGAAAGACAGGGGTAGAGGGTCAGAAAAAAGTGGGCGAAGCGCTACGGGACAGTTCCTCGTAGGTGGTGGCCAAAATGGAGTCTGTATCCTAACATATTACCGTTTTTCGACGGCCAGTAGTGATGGGAGAAAGTCAGCTTGTCTGCCCCTGAAAAGCCTTGGGTGTGCAACATATTTAAATATACAACCGCTCTGATCTACCCACCCCCCACCTTGGTGATGGTCGTGCGCACCTTCTGCATTGTGAAAATAGAAGTCCGGCACGGAGTTGTCATGTAAAACTGTTGCAACATATACTACTCAATGTTTGCACGTAATAAATCACAATTATTTGCAACAATGTTTGGCATGTTGTCAGCTAATACCTAAAGCAGTCTGTTAATGGCTATTACATTAAAATATGCTGTTCCCTTACCTGAAATCGTATTACTGCAATTGCTGATACTTTGCCCTGGTGGCTACTCCTCTGCCACTACTTTCCCTGCTACATACAAGATAATTTTTTATAGCTACCAGAAGCTCTTTAGCTGCTCTTTGCAGAACCCTGTTACACACCGTTAGACAGAAACTGTTGTTATATCATGGTTAATTTCTAGTTTTTTCCTTATTTTTCCTTTTATGTTTATCCTTATTTTTGGTGCACTGTGGGTCAATGTATATTGATGTAGTAATATACAATTCCAATCTGAATTTTGCATTTAACACCAAGGGCTTTCTACCTATTACTTTTTTACATGTTTTGTTTTATTGAAAGTAAACAATATAACTTACAAAATCAAACATTAGAACCAGTCTTAAACATAATGCAGGCCGCTTTTAGGAATGTCCTTTCCCTTACTCAAACTGATGAAGTCAGCCTCTAATCCTTCTGCATGGACTGTACTCAGGACTACCTAATAAGCACATCAAGCGAAATAGTACCTAAATAAGCAATTTTTCCCAAGCCTCCTAATATTGCACCTCGACATACCTGGGGGTGAGTGTCCATTATCCCCTTGTGTTTGCTTTGTTCATCCTAAATTGGCTGGGTATGCCCAGACGTTGGTCTCTTGCTCACTTTGCCATTGGATACAAGCTAGCTAATTTGAACTGGAGTGGCGAAGTGAGCTAAAGAATAATGATGAATGCAACCCAGATCTGTGACCGGGGGTGAGTGTCCGAAAAGTTTCAACGTTCCGTCCATCATCTCCTTGTTTTTTCCTCGACATACCGTTATTAGAATTATAAAGAAGATTTTGGAAGTTCCATTTTGCCCCCCCAAAAATTATCTTTTATGTAAACATACTAGCCTGTACGACACCTAACTGACCCAAATTGGGATTTTTAACATCTCAAGTAACAAGGTGACTTTGTAAAAGTGAACTACTTATGAACTTTCAAAACATGCTATGCTGGGGGCTGAACTGAACTCATAAAATATTTACATCGCATAAACATAGCAATACCGGTATTGGCTCTTGAAAGATGCATAACTAAGTAAAAAATATTATTTATTTATTTTATTAAATTTTTTGGGATACCTAAGTAAACACATTGATAAAAATGAAAATGTATTCTCCCTGGAACTCCGTCATAAAGAGCTGTGTTTGGCATTAGACAGCTGGGGTCCATGCATGCCGGGGGCACCACACCGATTCTATTGCAGGACCGGAGGCTTCAGATTATGCTTCTCAATCTTTATTGAAGCTCACAGCAGCCAATGAAAATGCTTGCTTTTCATTACTTAAACGTTAAACAACTACACATCCCATCATGACTAGCACATAGGCACGCCCCCCTAGTCCATAAGAGGCCTCCACCTGCCGCCATCTTCCTCTTTCTTTGCTACTCACAGCAAGAGTTAAGTGCACGTTGTTTCCTCCCTCTGCTGTTGGCAAACGTTACTAGAGAATTGTTTATGCTAAACGTTAGTTGGCAAACGTTACTTGAGAATTGTTTATGCTAAATGTTATTTAGTAAAATTGTGCTGATTAGACAAAGATATGTAATGGGCAAAGGATTGTTCATCTTAATTACCTGTTGCGGGGTTAATCAGCATATCGGGGGGGGGGGGTTGTGCACGAGCGCTAGCCTCTTGGCGCCTAGTGTATTAATTTCATTCCTCTGTGGCATTTGGAGCGCCTAGCGGCATGAGGTAGCAACGGTCGCTGACCGGGGGCAGACGGGCACCGCGTAGTTCACATGTGAGCCTTCTTCTTTATTGTCCCGGCTGTTCCCCATTAAGCGTGTCTCGCTCATGTGCATACAGCATCCCTGGTAGGCCGATGACGCGTGTACGGTCCGGGTGGCTCTCGGCCGCGGCGTGCGCCTAAACGTGCTGAAATTGGGCTTCTTTTTAGTAGGAGTTCAGTCGCGTTTGGGCTGCACTTCGCGGCGCGAATCCCTGACTGATTTCCATAGCGGATTTAGCGTAATTGCATATCGGTGGCCCCTCTGCTCTTTCAAAACGCCTAAAAAGGTTGTAAAATATATTTGGCATGGGTTTGAGTGTGCACACGCTCGTTATATCTTTGTGTGGCCTGGGTCTCTGACCCCAGTGACTACAGCTTTGCTGAGGGGGTTGAAATACTGTGAATTAAGTATGCTATCAGGGCTGACCCTCCCCTTGACCCTCCTTGTGGCTGGACAGTGTTCAAACGAACTTTGAGTGCTAACTTCACTGTAGTGCACTGAGATAAGCCACCCCTGCAATGGCGGAGTGGGAGCAATACAATGAGGAGTATGCTGAGGAGGAGGTATATGATGGACGGCAGGAAGCTGTCCTGGAGGACAATTTGGTCAACGCTTTGGACGCCTCTGTCCAGTCTTCGGTCAATAGGGCTATGGAGACTACAGTCCCACAGACAGTGCAGCAAGCCCTAGCTACAGCCCTTCGCCCTATCAGAAAACAATTGGAGGGCTTCGCCAAGAGGCATGGCTATACCAAGCCACAAAAGAAAAAAGCTGACGCATCCACTTATGGTCAACCTGCCGTTGACACTGCCACATGGCCCCATGCACAGGCCCTAGCTACCTTACCAGACACGGCGGAACATTCTTATTCCGGCGGCAAGGCCAAGGCGAAACGTAAGGTCCATGCAGACACGGACACTGACACGGACACTACCACAGGCACAAACACGGATACTTCTGAGGAGCATCCTCCTCCAAAGAAGGCGAAGAAGGCGCAGGCAGATATTGCTCCGGTGAATACACCTTTTACCTTCGATCCGTCTGAAATTATGCACCCCAGGTCACAGGACTGGGTGCCACCTCCAGCGGTGGCAGCATATATACATGACAACCTTAGCCGAAGCTTCCCCAGGAAAGTGAGGAACCATCTTAAATCCGAATGCCCTCGCCCTGACATCCCGGACAAGGTAGCGGAGACACCAGAGATTGACGCAAGTCTCTTGACCTTCCTGAAGAAGTTCTCGAAGGACCCCAAACGAGGTTTGGATGGGGCATGGTCAGGATGCCAAGACAAAATGTTGGACGCAATCGGACCCTTGGCCAAAATTCTGGAGATGGCTCTAGCGGCCAAAGAGTCTTCATCTCCTGTGGACCCGGACGTGCTGGCCGGTTGGACCCAGCGAGCCATCTGCTTGCTGGGCAACGTGAATTGTGCCATTTCATCGGAAAGGAGAAAATCACTACTCATGAAGATGGATAGTAATTTGACCGAGCGTAGCAGATGTTTATCTTCTTCCATTGGGGGGACGGACACAACACTGCCTGGCGCAGTGGCGGGAGCTTACACAGGACGCCTGGGTGTTACAGACAGTTCAAGGTTTTCACTTGGAGTTTTATTTTCGTCCTGTTCAATCGGGACTTCCTGCAGGTCTCCATTTTTCCCAACAAGATCTCAGTTTTATAGACGAAGAGAACGCTGAGTTGCTGCAGAAACACGTGATAGCACCTGTTCATCAGGGTCCTCGCGGTTTCTGCAGCAATATTTTTGTTATACAGAAGAAGGGAGGCGGAAACAGACTGGTTCTGAACCTCAGAGATTTCAACTAGTTTCTCACATACAATCACTTCAAGATGGAGGGCATCCATCTTTTGACAGATCTACTCCAGGTAGGAGACTGAATGGTCCGGCTGGACCTGAAAGACGCTTATCTCTCCGTTGCGATTTTTCCCCCGCATCGCAGATATCTCCAATTCCGGTGGAAAGACCAATGGTACGAATATTTGGTTCTGCCTTTCGGGCTCTCCTCGGCTCCTTGGTGCTTCACCAAGGTGATGTAGCCAGTGGTGGCATACCTCAGAGAACGGGGTATACGCCTCATAATCTATCTGGACGACTTCCTGATAGTGGATCAGTGTCAGCAGACACTCTTGCGACACCTCACTCTGACGACAGCGTTGCTTCAGAATCTGGGCTTCGTAATCAACACCAGGAAATCGGTCAAGGTGCCCACTCAAGTGATAGACTTCCTAGGTTTCACGATCAACTCCATGACAGTGCAGTTATGCCTCCCGAAGGACAAGCTGAAGGACCTGAAGAAGGAAATCAGGAGACTTCTGAACAGTCAGACAGTTTCACTCAGGGCGATTGCCAGAGTGGTAGGAATATTGGCGTCATCAGTTCAAGCGATAATCCCGGGCCCTCTGCATTACCGGGCCCTACAACAGTTAAAGATCAGACACCTGCAGACAGGACTGTCATATTCGGACAGTATCCCTCTCACACAAGAGGTGAGAACCGAACTGCAATGGTGGCTGGGACACTTAGATGCCTGGAACGGCCGAGCTATCTTGGGCGCGCTCTCAGAAATAACAATAGAGTCGGACGCCAGCCGTTGGGGCTGGGGATCTCGTTGCAGAGACATCTCCACAGGTGGCAGATGGTCTCCGGAGGAGCTTTCGCTTCACATAAATTGTCTAGAACTGCTCGCGGGGTCGTTCGCGGTGGGACGTTGTCCCCGAGGCAGACTTCTTGTTGTATCCTCCTGCGATTGGACAATGTGTCAGCAGTGAGATACATCAACAAGTTGGGCGGCACGAGGTCGTCAATGCTTGTGCAAATAGCCAAGGACTTTTGGCATTACTGTCTAGAGAATCAGATATCGATAATTGCGGAATATCTACAGGGTCAGTTCAATCAGGTGGCGGACTGGAACTCGAGATACCTCAGGGACTACAGCGACTGGAAGTTGCTCCCGAAGGTGTTCCAATGGCTGCAGAGAATTTGAGGTCCGTTCAGGACGGATTTATTTGCCTCCAGACTAACGTTTCAGGTACCCCGGTTCTTCAGCTGGAGACCGGATCCGGTGGCGCAAGCAACAGATGCATTTCTCCAGGATTGGTCGGAGGGGACGCAGTATGCCTTCCCCCCCTTCATGCTGATCCCCAAGAGCAATGTCTCAAGTGATCAGGCAACGGGCGGAAGTAGTCATGGTGACCCCATGGTGGAGGTCACAATCATGGTTCCCCAAACTAATGCAGTGGAGTTGCGATCGTCCCAGACTCCTCCCGGAATCAGAGATGCTATTGCTGGGCCCTCATCAGGAACAGCACCCCTTGATAATGGAAGGCAGACTTCAGCTGATGGCTTGGAGGCTTTCAGGGAACAGTGGCAGTTGCCAGGCGTTTCGAGCAGGACTTGCGCTTTCATCAAGCAGGCCTGGGCACCATCCACGCGGAAAAGATACGACATCTGGATGCCGTGGGGGCAGACTTACCCCACGTGCTGAATTTCATATCGGATAAGGGGTCCGAGGGTTTGGCTTATAGATCAGTCAATAATTTTAGGTCAGCCATATCAGCAGGCCATGCTCAGCTGGATGGAAAACCAATAGGCATGCACCCAGTGGTGTGCAAATTGCTTAAAGGAATTAGGGTGGCTAACCCACCAAAGCCCAAATACACCTGGTTGTGGGAAGTGTCTTTGGTTTTAGAGTTATTTAACAAATGGCCGGTAAACTCTCTTTTATCCAGGAAGCAGTTGTCAGCTAAGTTAGCCATGTTTATTTATTTTATTTTATTTTATTTTGAGAGTTTTATATAGCGCGAACAAGATCTTTGCAGATAACAGAGCGCTTTACATAGGCAGGTGGAAGGGTAGGGGAACAAGGGGGGAAAGTAGGGAGGTAGATCATCAAGTTCATGTACATAGCAAAAAACAAATTACTTATAGTATAGGTATGAGGTAGCACGGCCTAGTTGGAGTGTAGGCCATCAAAACGTTGTGAATAATACCGAAATCGATAAAAAACTGATATGAGGTAGCAAGGATCTAAGCACTTTAGACTAATATAAGTCCAGACACACGTACATAGGAATACATAGGCTGTATCATAACAGAATACTGATAATACTGTTCGCAATGAAAATCAAACAAATTGTTCAAGTGTATTTAGCCATAATGATAATTTTGACTTCTTTCTTAAAAAGAAAGAAGGAAGAGATGAGCCTCGTTTCAGGAGGAAGTGCGTTCCAGATCCTGGGCGCCATTCCAGAGAAGGAGCGTTTGTACGTTTTTTCCTTCCGGAATCTTCGCGGTTTCAACAGAAGATTGTGTTCCTGGTAGCTCTGGACCCACCGGACATTGTCAACTTATGAGTGAGGTAGCTGGGTGATTTCAGGTGTATAGCCTTATGCGTCATGCAGGCAATTTTCAACTGTATTCTGGCTTCAAGAGGCAGCCAGTTCAAGGATTTGAAGTCAGGGGAGATATGCGAATGTTTTTTTGATCCAGTGATGAGTCTTGCAGCCGCATTTAGTGACGCTCTGAGGGGTGCAGTTGTCGTTAGGGGGAGGCCACAAAGGGCCGCGCTGCCGTAGTCTATGCGAGGGATGACTAGAGCTTGTACTGCTGTTTGGAAGTCTTTTGCTGGGAGGAATGGTTTCAGTTTCCTCAAGGTATTTATCTGGAAGTTCGCCCCCTTAGTAGCCTTGCTGATATGCTGCTGCATGTTGAGGTTGGTGTCGAGTGTTATGCCTAGGGATTTTGCTGAGTCCACGATGGTCGGTTGGACATTGAGTGCTGTTAGGTGCTTAAGCCATGTTTGTGCGGAAGATATTTTCGTGGGAGGTGAGATTAGGAGGAACTCAGTCTTCATAGCATTGAGTTTGAGGTGGTTGTCGGCCAGCCAAGATTGGGTGCTTCTGATCGTTGAATTCAGACTCAGGATGTCTTTGGGGGATTGTAACTTGAGATATATTTGCGTGTCATCAGCGTACATGTGAAAGTGTACATTGGATGCTTGTAACAGAGTGGTGAGAGGTTCCATAACAAGGTTAAACAAAGTAGGGGATAGGCAGGAACCTTGCGGGACACCTAACGATACCGGTACTGGGGAAGACATCAGGTTTTTGCTCTTGAATTTTTGAGACCTGTTGTGTAGAAAGGAAGTGAACCAACGAAGCACAGACCTAGAGAAGCCCATTCTTGTCTTAAGGAGTTCGAGTAAGTTCTCATGTTTCACTGTGTTGAATGCTGAAGAGAGATCAAGAAGGATGAGGAGGCAGGTATTATTTTGATCTAAGATTTGGATGGCGTCGTCAATTATGTGAGTCATTGCCGTTTCAGTACTGTGCCCTGCTCGGAAGCCTGATTGGTGTGGGTTGAGGAGATCAAACTGTTCTATGTGCTTTGTCATTTGTAGTTGGACGCATTTCTCTAAAAGTTTGGCGAGAGTGGGAATGTTGGTAATCGGACGGTAGTTGTTTAGGTCCGTGGGGTCGGCTGTTGGTTTCTTCAATAAAGGTGTAACTTGACCAACTTTGAGGGAGTCCGGGATGGTTCCTTGTTGTAGTGAGCTATTGATAATTTTAGTCCAGAGTGGGAGTAGCAAAGGGATGAAGTCTTTTACGGCGTTAGCAGGAAGAGGGTCAGTAAGGTGATTGGATGGTTTTAGGGTGCTGAGTATTCTGTAAATTTCTTCTTCAGAGTAGGTGTCAAAAGATGACCATGTCGCATTGTTTTTTTAGTTTATTTGGTGTTGAGCAGTTGGGTATTGAGTAGAGGTGTAGTGTAGTTCCTAGTTTCCCACTAGGCCCTGCGCATTGGAATAACATAAACAGTAGTATCGACGTGGAACTGCGTATATTCCAGGCCTCCACTGACTATGCTAAACTTAATTGGGTGTGTTACCAACTAGCTCAGAGGTCACTGGAAACTTTCTTCTCTGCATGGGAAGTGATCAGCTTCCCTGGCACAGACAAGAAGGGATTCAGCTTTCCAACAACCGTGCAACATGACAACTTTGCTCCTCAGATCAAGAGTCGATCTCTAGGGTCGTGTGAAACAATAGACATGTATTTCACTCAGTCAGATTAGTGCAGTTTACTTTCACGATATGTAGAGAATAGAGAGACGGGCGTTTGTCAATAAAGGGTTAACATTTATTGAACAGTCTTTCTTCTCGTACAAGAGAAATGTATTGCCACAATTGCAAGACTTGTTATTATGAAAAGTACGTACAGTAAGATAAGGATTGCGAAATAATACTGTAAAAGCATTGATATGGTTTCTTAGCCATACAATGGTTTAAAAGTAATAAAACATATATACATTCATATATACATTAGGCTAACATACTCAACTGGTGCTTCTAACTAAGTCTACCCCAGTGTGCCTGACCTAAGCCTAATACGTGGAAGGGGAGTAAGTAAGTAGCTTTAAGTTAAGTTGGTTTTGCCAAGGTTTGCTTCAAGAATTCTCGTCTAAGGGTTTAGTCAACACCATACCTCTGAATAGAATGATGGAAGTCTGGTATTTCCTTCAGGGGGCACTCAATATCCCAGTCACCCGCGAGGGCAGACCGGAAACGCTGGAGCTGGATTTCTCTGCAGGAGAAAGGCAGCGGCTCTCTTCACAGCGCGTCGGGAGGAGGAGGCGGGGGACAGCGTCCGCGGCAGCTGGAATCTGCTGGGCCCTTCGCAGAGGGACGGCTGTTCAGCTCCTAAGCGTACCACACCATCATTCGCGCTTTAGCAGCGATAATGGTATCAGTAGCTTCACCACCAAGGGGACAGCAGCAGCATCAGCGTACTGCATACAGCATACAACAGCAATGGGATGCACAACAGGGTGCACAACAGCAATTGCTTAAGGCAACGTTGGTAGTATTTATACCTGACAGGTGCCTGGTTTGACGCAAGTTTGCTGGACATAAGACGTCAATTAAAGATGTCACTAGGAAGTGATAGCTATCAGTTGCTCATTAGAGTTCCATTACTAATCAAAACACAGCAAGCGGGGATTTACAGATTTGCTGAGTTTTTATCTTGTTGAAGAACTCGGAGTGTTAATCTAGGAATATCAGATAGTGACTTCTGCTCTGTCATTGCACTAATTGGTTGCAAAGGAAGTGGCAGAGAACTATGCTGGAATGTGGCTCTGTTCGTGTGAGGCCAGAGATGACTTTCTGAATATCGCACTTGAACGGTTATGCCAATATAGGGAATAAATGGATTTATAGCCGAATAGGGGCATAAGGTCGCAGTATCGATCAGGAACCTAGATAAACACGCAACAGAGGCTTGCGTCAATGAGGAGGTCACTCCTTATATTGTCAGTTTTTTTGTTAAAGAAAGCTGAGAACTCTTCACAGGAAGGAGTAGTGCTCATGATGTCTACAGCTGGGAGTTGTACCTTAGATTGAGATCGGATTAGCTCGAACAATTTACTTGGACGGTTTTTTGCTTGGTCTAGCTGCATTCTGAAGAACTCTGACTTTGAGCGTTTTATTTTCCTGAAGTATGCATTTCTCTTTTTCCTCAGAGTTTTGAGATGCAATGTCGAGGGAACTGCTCTCCAGGTGCGCTCTGCCGTTCGCATAGCCCGTCTCTCTTCATTGAGACTCCCGTTGTACCAGGGGTTGGATATCTTAGTGGATACTCTTTTCAGTTGCATTGGAGCAGCCTCAGTGATTATTGAGGCCATGGAGTTGAGATAGTGGTCAGTTAGGTCCTGAACGTCAGTAGCATGGGTAGGGGGGAGTAGGAGATTGCAGCTGTTGGGGGGTAGAGAGATTGGATTGAGTTTCCTCATGTCTCTTTTCCAGACTTTGGGCTTGGCGTATTGCACCGGGATGAGTTTTACTTTTTCCTTGATGAGGAATGTGATAATATGGTGGTCTGACCAGTCACACGGTTGTATTGAGTCAAGTTGAGTGGTGCCTTCTTTGGAAATGACCAGGTCGAGGATAGAGCCTTTGTCATGTGTTGGGGTGTTGCAAATTTGAGTGAGGTCCGAAGCGGTAAGGAAACTTTTAAGGCTATTAACTACTGCGTCACCGCAGTCATTCCAATGGAGATTGTAGTCACCAAGGTAAATTTGTGTGTTTTGCCGTCCTGCGTTGATTGATATTGTGTCCATGAGTTGTTGGGAGAAGACGATGTTGTCCCCCGGGGGGTGGTACATGATGTGTAGTGAACATACAGGTTTGTTCTCACTGGTGACATCAAGGCAGAGGTATTCACATGAGGTAAGAGAAGGAGCGGTGACTTTGTTAATAGATAGGTTGCTCTTGTAAATGCAGGCGATTCCGCCACCGGTCTTGTTGTTGGACCTGTCAAGTCTAGTGATGCAGTAGTTGGGGGGACTAGGATATCCATGATAGGGTTGGTGGCTTCAGTTAACCATGTTTCAGTTAGTATGGCCAGGTCAAGGCTCCTGGACAAGATGAGGTCAGCGACCTCCGTCGTGTGTTTTTGGGCCGACCTACAGTTGAGAAGTGTGTATTTGAGTCTGGGGGTGCAAGGGGAGGTGGAGGGTTCCATAGCGAGAGGGACTTTAGTGAGGTTGTTGGGAACAGAGCCTCTGTTGCTATGAGTGGGGTGCCTACTAGGGTTGGAGAGTATCGTAGAAATGGACATGTGCGTGGTGGTTAAGCTGTTTTGGGTTGCCGGGACATATGAGCTGAGTAGGGTGTGTATGTCGCGGTCCGAGAGAGTCTTGATTGCGCGCTGGGGGCGGTTGGCGGTATTGCGAGAGGGGATAGAGGTCCAATGTAAGGGGCGGTTAGGAAGTGTATTGATAGTGCGCTTAGGCCTGATGGAGGTATTGCGAGAGGGGATAGAAGTCCCATGTAAGGGATGCCTAGGATGTGGGGGGGAGTTGTTCATTCGTTGAGAAGTGGTCGTAGGGGGGGTATTGCGAGAGGGGATAGAGGTCCCATGTAAGGGGTGCCTAGGATGTGGGGGGGAGTTGTTCATTCGTTGAGAAGTGGTCGTGAGGGGGGGTGCTGGGTGTGCGGGAGGAGTAACTCTTTGAGCGAGTGGACCTCTTCTTTCACTTGGAGGAGGGTGGTCATGATTATATCCAGCGTGCCGTTGGGAGTGGGGTTAGAGTTATTGGAAGGGTAATCAGCGACAGGAGGGGTGAGGCAAATGCGGGACGAGTGGAGACTGATCGTTGTGGGGGGGCAAGTGTAGTAATGGGGAGTGAGAGTGGGGGGGGAGATGTTGAGGGGGAGTGGGGACCAGGAGTGGAGGGGGGCTAATGGTGGGGATTGAACTGTTGAAGGAAGAGTGGAGGCTTGGAGTGGCGGGGGGGAGATGTTGAGGGTGGGGTGTATGTCTGGCATGGGTTGAGTGCCGAGAATATGGGGGGCGCTGATGAGGGCGGAGTGAAGGCTAGGTGTGGCGGGAGTGCAGGGAGTGGGGGGGAGATGTCGAGAGGGGGGTGTATGCCAGGATTTCTTTGAGTGGGGGTGGGGGGGGAGATGTTGAGGGAGGGGTGTAGGTCTGGAATGGGTTGAGTTCCGGGACTGGAAGGTGCGCTGTTGAGTGAGGAGTGAGGGCTAGGAGTGGCGGGAGTGCAGGGAGTGAGTAGGGAGATGTTGAGGGAAGGGTGTATGACAGGAGTTGTTTGAGTGCAAAGAGTAGGGTGGGGGGTGTTGAGGGAGGAGTGGGGGCCAGGAGGGGGGGCGCAGGGAGCGGGGGGAGAGAGGACACGGCTGGGGGGGAGCTAGGTGCGGGTGTAGGGAGTGGCCGGGGTGGAAAGATTGGGGGGGTAATTGGGATGGCATAGAGTCGCGTTGTGAGGGTCAGAGGCGGAGGGTTGTTCTGAGACGTTAGTTGGAAGTGTGGAGTTCTGGTTCAGTTGGATTAGGGTATGTGTGGAGGGCCGCCGATTGGAGAGGTGCTCTTTGAAAGTGGGGAACAGGTTGTTGAGTAGTTCCAGGTTCCTGTCTGTGGCTTGAATTAGAACAATCCCGTTATTGTAAATAGTAATGACTGTACTGCCAGGGAAGCGTTTGGATGGAGCGATGGCGAGTGATAGTCCATGAGCGGATTTCCTGGTGGTGGAGACGTTAAGTAAGGCCTGGAAGGTTTTTCTCCATTGAGCTCTGCGTGCGGTGTGGAAGATGATATCAGTGTTCAGGGATCCATTTACCGGAGTATGTGTCAGCAAAGGGTCTTTCAGGGTGGGACCTCAGGAGGTTGTGTTTTAAGCGTTTAGCGGCTTTTTTTGTGAGTGCGGGTGAGTAGATTATTTTAAATGTATGCTTGCCGCAGTGATCCATATTAGGAAGGTGAAAGGTGGGTGTGGGAGATTGAGCAGAGGAGATGTGCTGGATCGCAGATAGATGCAGACAAAAAGTTACAAATGCCTGTAGACAGTATGTTACCTAGGTCAGAAGAGATAACTGCAGACCATATGTTACAGGGGTCAGAACGGGCACTAGTGAGACAGTATGTTACATAGGTCACAGGAGATAACTGCAGATCATATGTTACAGGGACAGAAGTGGCACTAGTGAGAGAGCTAAATATGTGTTAGCAACTAGGTGCACTATAGGCATAAAAGGAGATGGGAGCAGCATACATAGATATATAACCATATATATAAGCAGTCAGCTATGCGTATAATACTGCTGAAATATTGTGTTAGCAACTAGATGCATTATAGGCATAAAAAGAGAGATGGGAGCAGCATACATAGATATATAACTATATATATAAGCAGTCAGCTATGCGTATAATACTGCTGAAAAATTGTAGCAAAAAACATGTGCCCACTGCAGGTTAATGCGTCAGGTGACGCTAATGAGCGGGGTAAGATAGGTGCAATAGGTGCAGAGTGAATTAGGTGTAGGTACATAGATATGTGAAAGGTAAACAATGTACTCGAGTGTGGTGATGTAAATACCTTTTTTTGCAGTTACTGCTGCTCAGCAGGTTGTTCAAGATGGCTGCAAAAATAGTATATAGGCAGCAGTGTTAGTCCTTTGTCAGTTATTGTCAGTGTTCGGAATGACCAGTTTCCCTTTCTGCTGAGGGCGAGTTAGTCCTATTTCTGTGTTGCTACTTCCTGGTTGCTGAGGGCGAGTTAGTCCTATTTCTGTGTTGCTACTTCCTGGTTGCTGCTTGGAGGGAGGAACGAGACTTATCTTCTTTTTGGTGCCCCTTGAACTGGTTGGAATGCATCCTCGCGGCCGAAGTAGGGGCGGTGGTGTAATTTATCGCTTGTTTGAAGATGCTTTTTATGGCCCCTGCCATTTTACACAAAGGAGACCATGGCGATGTAATCCAACCGGCGAAAATCGTTTTAATTAGTTTTTAATTAGTTTTTCCAGGACGGCGAAATACGGGCAGCTGGAGCGAGAGCCGGCATAGGTGTATGGAAGCAGCCCCCGATAGAGTCTGGCGGCCGGTCGCAGCGTGCCTGGACCCTCTGCAGCTCCACTACCGCTAGTTCTCTGTGTCCTCCGGGGGGGCGCATGGGGGGTGTCTATATTCGATATTCAATGGGAGTCCTCGCCCTCGCCTTCTCTCCGCCCTGCTGCTGCGTCCCCCAGACAGACCACGGACCGCCCGGCATTGAGCCGCAGCCTCAGCCACAGCGCCTCGACCACAGCGCCTTCCCAGTGCCCTTCAATGCTTGCCGCTCCAGCCCGCGGGCAGTCCCGGCGGTCTCCAGACCCCGATGGTGTCGGGGCCGATGCTGTCCACAGACCGGTGCAGGGGGGGGGTGAGCTTCAGATCGCTCACCGACCCACCATAGGCACAAGACACGTCGGGAGCAGGAGCTCTTCCCGAGATCCACAGACCGGTGCCTACAGTGGGGGGGGGTGGACTTCAGAACGACAACCCGACCCGCCGTAGGCTCCGTAGGAATCCACAACCCAACTCCGGAGCAGGGGGGGGGTGTGCTTCAGCTCGCAACTCCGGTGCAGGGGGGGTGGGGTGAGCTTTAGATCGCTCGCTGACCCACCGTGGGCACAAAACTTGTCAGGAGCCACAATCCGGTGCAGTGAAGTGGGGGGGAGCTTTAAAGCGCCGACCCTCTGTAGGCTCCGTATGCTCACGACCCTCTGTAGGCTACGTATGCTCCAGACATCCGACCCGTTGATCAGCAGTCGTCCGATGAGGGTGGTGATGTCTCCAGGTGACCCGGACCGAGACGAGTGGCTAGCAGGCTCCAACCATCCGCCGGACAAGGTAGGAAGAGAAAAAAACGATGCTGGTTACAATCCTGTTACTTTTCAATAGTTCGGTTCCATGGAGCGATGGGTGCTGACAGGGATAAATCCAGCAAAGGGGATCCCAAGCACTGGGAGCTCTTAGTGAGCTCCTGCTCCGGCGGCCATGTTATTCTGCCTCTCGGCATGCAGGAGGTCGTCGGACCTGCGGGCGCTGGAGGTTACAGGTATAGTATTTACTCTGGAAGGAGTTTCTTTTTCCATTTCAGGACGCACCAAGACATTATCTCGTCATATTTCATATAATGCTTTTCAAGAGAATGACAAGTTATGTGTTGTTAAATGTTTGAAAACTTATGAGGAATGTACAGCGGCTAATAGGCTGCAGGGCTGTTCTCAATTATTGATTGCCATACAAAAGCCTTTTAAAGCGGTGGCAGCTGCCACCATTGCCAGATGGCTTTGTTATGTAATGAAGGAAGCTGATGTTGACGTCACCATTTTTGGTGCTCATTCAGTCAGAGGAGCCATGGCGTCAAAGTCCTTTATGTTGGGTTCCAGTATACAAGACATCATGCGTAGCGCAGATTGGTCATCAGAATCGACCTTCAAAACGTATTATTATAAACCGGTGGAGATATTACCTCTGTTGTTTTTAATAAGCGCTAAACAAGCATAATCTGAAGCCTCCGGTCTTGCAATAGAATCACAAATTTATTAGCATTTGCGACAAGAATTTGCAATTCTATTAAGGACACGGAGGCGAGGATTATCCCACCCGGCATGTTATGTATAAATGCTTGCCCACCCAGTGGTTATGGTGGTTACGGTCTCATATCCATTATTGCAGGTTCAGATAAGAAAAACGACTGAACGTCGACCACTGCCAGGATATTACGCCTGAAAGGTTTATGTTCTTCCACGTTGGAGGAGTTACCAAGTTATCCAAGTTGTTGTTGGAGCTGTTCGCCTTAAAGAAAGAGGAAGATGGCGGCAGACAGAGGCCTCTTATGGACTAGGGGGGCGTGCCTATGTGCTAGTCATGATGGGATGTGTAGTTGTTTAACGTTTAAGTAATGAAAAGCAAGCATTTTCATTGGCTGCTGTGAGCTTCAATAAAGATTGAGAAGCATAATCCTCGCCTCCGTGTCCTTAATAGAATTGCAAATTCTTGTCGCGAATGCTAGCAAATTTGTGATCCTTCTTGTGGTTTGCAGACAGCTTCAGATGCACTGGTTTACCTTTACGTCGCCAACAGAACGAGCTGGGGCTCCAGCAACAACTAGTGCTCATCTAGCTGGGAAGCAGGCACCAAGTTTAGGCAGCAGCCAAACCCTATCAAAAGGGAGATTTTATCAACCCACGTTCACCCGTTCAGGGATGGTTTGCAGAGGAGAATCATATAACATAGCACTACTCATTTGAAAAAGAAAACAAGGTCATTGAGTGGAGGAGTGGGAGGAGCTTTGTAGGTACACTGATCGCGGGGTAGGGGCAGTGCGTCTGAAGCGGAGTTGATAGGTGCCGGTGCACTGAAAGCACGTTCAGGCAGAAACAAAGTAGAAAACATCTATGGCATTGGTGGGAAGAGCGGGTGGAGCTTTGTAGGTACATTGATCGTGAGGCAGGCCCTGTGCGTCTGAAGCGGAGTTCATGGGTGTTCGTGCACCGAAAGCACTTTCAGGCAAAAATAAAGTGAGAAAAACATCTATGGCATTGAAACAAAGTGTGAAAAACATCTATGGCATTGAGGGGTGGAGCGGGTGGAGCTTCGTGAGAACACTGATCGTGGGGCAGACGCTGTGCATCTGAAGCGGAGTTGATAGGTGTGGGCACACCGTAAGTGTGTTCAAGCAGAAACAACTTTTGAAAAACATCTATGGCATTGAGGGGAGGAGCGGGTGGAGCTTTGTAGGTACACTGATTGTGGGGCAGGCGCTGTGCATCTGAATTGGAGTTGATGGGTGTTGGTGAACCGAAAGCGTGTTCAGGCAGAAACAAACAAAAAGAGCAGTGTCCGCGTCCAAACAGCAGCGTGTGCGTCCCTGCTTGTTTCCGTGACGATACTACATGAGAGTTCACTTGTCAGAAAAGGTGGGACATGAACCATAAATTAGCCATTTGCAGGCTATGATTTTCAAATGACACACACAACAGCTAATCCAAAGCGTGGGAGGGGTCTGACCCCACACAGCACATATAACAGATCACCTGACAGAGCAAGCACTGTCTAGGCTCAACCTAAAAAAGAACATGCAAGAGTGATATAAAGAGGAAGGTGGTAGAAAGAGGCATGAGGTGGCATGAAGACTAGGCAGCCTTGAAATTTGGCAACTCTGGCTTTTGACAGAGTTGCTCCTGCAAAAATATGTTCTTATGGTGTGGTGTGGTGTGGCTCACTGGTTAGAGGCGGCAGACCCGGAAGCAAAGGACGGCCCGGGACCAGGGTTCAATTCCCGACGCGGCAGGGTAGTGGACCAAGGTCAGCGGACGCGATAATTCTCGCCTCGGTGCCTACTCTAACCAGGGATCACACTCGGCAACTCTGGGCATTAGCTTGCCTTATCTCCACAACGGCCCCCCACATACGCCGGGGATGCCTGGCTTCACCTTGGAGATACCCAGCAGGGACCATCTCACAGGGAAAGCCAGGACGGGTTCCCCAGCCGTCTACAGCGCTGAGATACCCATTGGCGGGGTCATACATGCGCTTTACAAGACGCCATTACATTGCATTACATTACATTATGTGTTTAGGTCGAGCCTAGCACAGCGTGCATGCGCTGCTCTAGGAGAAGGCCTCTTGGAATCACTTCAGACTTTCTGCAAACTCATGCGTGAGGTGTTCGATTTCCACACATGCTATTGGCCTTTGCGTGTGGCTTTAAAAAATGAAAGCATGCAACTGGCCAAAGGCAGGTGCATGTCCCACCTTTTCTGAAAATGTTTTCTCTCACAGCGTTTAGCTGTCGGAAGCCAGCAGCGGTGTGCAGCGTGCAATCTGTTGTGGATCATGTTTCATTTCAAGACCTTGCAGCTTTCCTTACAAGGCGCGTCCCCTCCACCCCGGCCAAGGGACAGACCCCACCGCCACAAGTGCATGCTTCTTTTTCCAGCACTTGCATTTCATATAAGTCAGCACTCTCTTCCTGCACTGTTATCTTTGTATTAGTATGTTATTGTAAAGAAATTTGCTGTACTCTGTGGTTAGCCTCTATAGTCGCCTCTTTTTTGGTACCCTCTTGAAAATTGACAGCTCCTTTTAACATTAGCATTTTTTCATCACCTTGGTGCACGCTTCCTTTAACACGTCTGCGCAGCTGTGGTGCATGCTACCTAATTCTGCATAGTGCACAGGAGTGGTGCGTGTTTCCTTTCCCCACATTTCTTTTGGTGCTTGCTCGAAACAGGGGCGTAACACAGGCCCTTGCTGGGGGGTTAATTTGAGCCATGGTCTGCTGGTGTGCACATGGGCACCTAATTATTAGCACTTGCTTTTTGTGCGTGCTTGCTGGCACCGACTGCTAAATAATGCCCCTGCTTAGATGCGGAGGGTGCGACCTTTCACATCTTTGCACAGTATACAGCTGTGGTGCGTGCTTCCTTTCCCCCATTGCACAGTACACAGCTTAAAAATTGACCGCACCTTTTAACATCCATGTTTTTTCAACACCATGGTGCTCGCTTCCTTTCATACCACTGCGCAGCTGTGGTGCATGCTACTTTTGACATCTCTGCACAGTGCACAGCTGTGGTGCATGCTTCCTTTCCTCCATTGCACAGTACACAGCTTAAAAATTGACAGCATCTTTTAAATTTCATGTTTTTTCAGCACTGTGCTACGCGCTGCCTTTCACACCTTTGCGCAGCTGTGATGCATGCTACCTTTGACATTTCTAAACAGTGCACAGCTGTGGTGTGTGCTTCCTTTCCCCCATTGAACAGTGCACCGCTTAAAATGGACCACACCTTTTAACATTTGCGTTTTTACATCACCGTGGTGTGTGCTTCCTTTCACATCTCTGCACAACTGTGGTGTGTGCTACCTTTGACATCTCTGCCCAGTGCACAGCTGTGGTGCGTGCTTACTTTCCCCCCATTGCACAGTACATAGCTGTGGCGAGTGCTTCCTTTTACCCCACTGCACAGTAGTGGAGAGCGCTTCCTTTCACAACACTGCACACCCCAGTGGACAGCTGTGGTGCATGCTTCCTTTCACCTTATTGCACATTGCACAGCTGTGGTACGTGTTTCCTTCACCCCACTGCACGTGCCCCCTCCATCACACCCACGTGGTTCTCTTGTTTTCTGTTTAATTAACAACAGCACCAGCACAGTTCCACCACAGCATTAACACAACACCACCTCAGACGCAACTCAGCATAAATGCATCACCAGTGCAGCATCACCTAAATATCACCAAAACATCACTCAGCACCACCTCAGCATCACTCAGCACCACCTCACCATCAATCAGCACCACCTCAGCATCACACAATACCAACCACCTCAATATTACTCGGCACTACATAAGTATCACTCAGCACCAACAAGCACCACCTTCCACAAGCACACCACCACCTCAGTAACAAACAGTACCAATTCAGCACCAGTATAGCAGCAATGCAGCACCAGCTGACCCCACCACGAAATTAGCACAGCACCAACTCAGCAGCAAATAATCCCTAATGCAACACCATTTCAGCATTAAACCAGCACCACATCAACGCAGCACCACACTTACATTACTAAGCACCACTCAAACACAGCACCAACAAAGTATCACTCAGCAGTAACTATCATTCACTACCACCACAGCATCACTCAGCACCATCACAGCATCACTAAGCAGCACATCTGCATCACTCAGCACTACCTAAGCACCAGCACAGAACCAGCTAAGCACCTTATCAAATGTAAATGTGGGTGTACTTGTAAAGCGCACTGCGACTCCATGGAGTATCCTGGCGCTGAAGACCGCTGGGGAACCCGTCCTGGTTTTCCCTGTCAGATGGTCCCTTTCTGGGTATCTCCAAGGTGAAACCAGGCATCCCCGGCGTCTGTGGGGGGCCGTTGTAGAGATGAGGCAAGCTTAATGCCCAGAGTTGGCGAGTGTGTTCCCTGGTTAGAGTGGGCACCGAGGCAAGAATTATCGAGTCCGTTTGACCCTGGTCCACGACCCTGCCGCGTGGGGAATTGAACCCTGGTCCCGGGCAGTTCTCTGCTTACGGGTCTGCCGCCTCTAACCAGTGAGCCACACCACTCCACAATGCTTGTTTTTTTAACAATCTAAGGACTGCTTTTAGGCAGTGTAAAGATTGAGCTTATAAATTAACCTTATAGTCCACCTCTTATCCACCTCACACAAGCCACACAAAAAGCTCACTCAGAGAGTGAGTGGGAGCTCAAACTTTGTACCCGACAGGAAACAATGTTGTCATTTTGCTTTGGAAAACACATAGCAAAACACGTTCTGATGCAGTCGTTCTTTGGACTATGAAATCATAAGCTAGGAATTCCATTCATGCACGAACAGAGGTGTGTCAGGTGGTAAATACCTCTCTAATCTCATGGGTCTATCAAGTTTAATGATTTTTCCACTGAAACCTTGCTTTATTATCACAGATCAGAGAAAACTAGAGCAATAAGGAATATAATTGAATTACAAATGTTTGGAAGGTCCAAATAGTCAAAAGTTTCATATGTGATTCTCAGCCTCCCACAAATCATGTCTTTGGCAAGTAGTTCCTTACCTTGTGCTACAGGTATTCCTTTGTGAATTAAAAATGGATGTGAGCTAAGTACAAATATGGCTGTGTAAGCTGTTTGATTGGTTCTTCAAATGGAGAGACAGGTAAAAGCATGTACGGGTAAAGACATTCTGTTTATTGCTGGTTAAGTTTAGGCAGGTTCTGTGGAAGCCAATAAGCGCTGAAAATCCTGTAGGGGCTCTGAGTGGGTTCCCTCGAATATATGATGACATTCCGCATTCAAAAATCCCGCATACCATGACTCCGCATTATTTACAACGCAGAACCATTACTCAGCAGTACAATCACTCCGCAAAATTTAACACCGCATATAACTTAACAACGCATGCCTTTACAGCGCAAAGGCATGTGTGGTGAAGTTATATGTGGGGAAAAGTTTGAAAATGTACTTACACTATATATATATATATATATATATATATATATATACATATATATATATATTATTTTTTTTTTTTCTAAGAGGAAAACGAGGAGGGGCAAGAGGGGGAAATGCGGCTACCGCCTCGCCAAGAGTAACCAGGAGTGCTTCCAGATGCATGAAACGGTAGAAGATAAGACCATCATCAACCTCTCATCAAGAAAATTATCAAAAGATGAGGAAATGATACTCAAAAAGGGCTTGAGCTTTTGCCCCACCAACGATTTCAATTTGGTGGACACCAAAATTGACCTCTTCAAATTTGTCAGGAAACTCAAATTTCAAAAGATCTTCGCTCTACATCCCACAAATTTAACCAATGGGAATGATCCAATACAGAATGAAGGAGAGGATACTGCCACACTAACTCAACTGGTGGAGATATTAAGTGATCCGGCCGACATTACGATGAACGATCAAGACACTGAAGCACAAACTTCATACAGTGCAAGCAAACAGATAAGGGACCCGAGCAATATGAAAAAGAAATCGAAGAAACTTCCCAAAACACAACTTGATGCAATTGATGTTTTTAATGACGCAGTACTTATGGACCTAGAAAAATTGGCAAAAGAGAAACTAGATGTGAAAAAATCTAACATAACTAGAAAAGAATGGGAAGCGATCAAATCTTTGAGCAGTGATGAAACCATTGAAATCAAACCCTCCGATAAAGGTGGAAACATCGTAATCTTTTCTAAAGAGAAGTATCAGGAGGAGGCCCTAAGACAACTGAGGGACAAAGACTGCTATGAAACAATCAGTAGGCAGGAATATAATAATAGCATCTTGGAATTCAACAAACTATTGACAGTTTGGAGGGAAAAAGGGATGCTGAGCATGGATGAACTGCTGTATTTACAATGTGACTCACCGATCCTTCCAACATTTTATCACTTGCCAAAAGTCCATAAAGACCCCATTAGACCACCAGGGAGGCCAATAGTCTCTGCTATTGGCAGTCTGCTGGAGAATGCCTCCAGATTCATTGATGGATACATCGCACCAATTGTCAAAGAACTCCCCTCCTATGTGAGGGATACACAGGACTTCCTTCGATTGATAAATAACATTGCTTGGGAACCTGGTTTCCTACTAATAACTCTGGACGTTGTCAACCTCTATACCTGTATAGCACATGACAAAGGCATTTCCACAGCAAAATGGTTCCTTGATCAAAAACATGTCCAGTATCGGGACCATAATGAAATGCTAATACAATTAATAACTTTCTGCCTTAACAACAACATATTTTTGTTTGCAGGACAGCTGTACAGACAGGTTAGAGGAACATCTATGGGCTCGTGCTTCTCTCCCAGCTACGCAAATCTTTTCGTAGGCTGGTGGGAGAAGCACGAGGCCTGGGGGGAGGCATACGACCATTGGACAGACAATATTCTTCTATGGACAAGATACATAGATGATCTGTTTGTGGTGTGGCGCGGCAGTAGATCCTCGGCTGAGGAATACATCGCCGAACTGCATAACAACAATTGGAACCTCAAATTCACCCATGAAATAAGCGACACTAAGGTATACTACCTTGATCTAGAAGTCTATGTAGACAATGGCAAAATACAGACCAGGCTGTATAGAAAACCGACGGCCGGTAATGCGGTCCTACATGCAGCAAGCCAACATCCTAAATGTCTCGTAGGCAGCATACCATACGACGAATTCCTTCGCCTGAAGAGAAACTGCTCGGATGAGGAGGAGTTCGTTCGGGCCAAGGAAGATGCCATAAATAGGTTCAAGATCAGAGGGTATTCTCGAAACGCATTATCTAATGCGGAAGAGAAATCAAACAAAATCCAAAGGGATGAACTACTGATACCCAAACAGGTTGTGAAGAGTGAGGATAATCCTAGAATGATCACCACATTTAACTCAAAGTCAGGCAGGATAATGCACATTTTTCAAAAAAATTGGCATATCCTCAAAACAGATCAGATATTGAGTAAAATCCTTCCAGAAAGACCCATTTTAACATACAAACGGAGTCAATCTCTGGGGGACCATCTTGTCTACAGCCATTTTGTGCAACAAAAGAAGAAGCCTGTCCACATCACAAGATCCACTGGATTCTTTCCATGTAGAGCCTGTAAGGCCTGTAAAAATAGTAAGATAACAAAAACGTACCCAGGTAAAACTGATGAAAATGAACCCGAGAGATGCATTAAAAAATTACTCAATTGCAATTCTGAGTATACTATCTATTGTCTTACCTGCCCCTGTAAAAAACGCTATATAGGCAGTACGATCAAGCCTACCAAGATGCGAATCCTAGAACATCTTCGGGCAATAGCCAACAGGGACAAGGCCTACCCCGTAGCGAGACACTTCGCTGAGTTCCACAAAAGCGACAGGGATCTGTTAAGCTACTATTGTATGGACCAAGTGGAACGCAGCGAAAGGGGTGGTGACAGAGAAAAAAGACTCCGTACTCTGGAGTCAAAATACATAATCGGGTTAAAAACTACAGTTCCCTGGGGTTTGAACAACAATGAGGAGATGTGGGTGCATCTGGAATAAGAACTATATATTGTGCAACATCATACAATTTCCACACTTCTCAGAACAGGCCCTACAGCTCCACACTCTCTATGAGACCAATGCATCCCATAACAAAAACACAAACCCCCCCCCTTCTGAATTTTGCCCATTCAGGGCAAAAAAGACTGAGGAAATTGAGAAGGGGTACAACAGCCCATTCAGGGCTCAAATCTGGGAAAGTAGTTCTGCCTATACGTAATATCAATGGCAAAATATAACGCTAGTGAGATGAATACTCACAGGACAATAGGCAGGATGTACCTATGTTTGTAGAAAAATGAAACATGCATGCACTTTAGTGAAATTCATTTATTGGTTACCCAATGTTTTTAAATTTGCACTGAGCACTTTATGTCATTTGTACGCCCTGAAATGTTTACAATCTTTGCGTTATTTGCACATTACAAGATGGCTGCCAAATATTGTATTTTGAAAATAACAAACCGTCGTTGATGTCTATGACGAGTTAGCTTTAAATGGCGTTCTGGTTTACAACACGGGTGAACACTGACGAAGCCTCCGGGCGAAACGCGTCTGTTGTGGGGGTAGGGGCTCGAATTTAATAAACTTTGTAAGCTGAAGGTATGGCGTGCTGGTCTTCTGTCTAGCCTGGATTGGAGTGGACTGTTCGTGAATATATATATATATATATATATATATATATATATATATATATATATATATATATATATATATATATATACACACACACACACATAAATAAATATATATATATATAGTGTATACATATATATATCTATATACATATAAATAAAAATAAATATATAAAAAAACAAATAAAGCATATGTATATAAGTAAATAAATATTTTACATTTATATATTTTTTTAAATAATTAAAAAAAAAAAAAAATATATATATATATATACAATTTAAAAAAATACACTTAACACCCTAAAAAATAATACCACCCTGCTCCCTTAAAATACCCCAGCACCCCAAAATCCAAACCCACCCTTACTCCTTAAAATACCCCAACACCCTTAAACACTAACCCATCTTAACCCTATAAATATACCCTGTACCCCAAAACCCAAACCTACCCCTGAACCCTAAAAATACCCATGTACCCCAAAACCCAAACCTACCCCTGAACCCTAAAAATACCCCTGTACCCCAAAACCCAAACCTACCCCTGAACCCTAAAAATACCCCTGTACCCCAAAACCCAAACCTACCCCTGAACCCTAAAAATACCCCTGTACCCCAAACCCAATCCTACCCCTGAACCCTAAAAATACCCCTGTACCCCAAAACCCAAACATACCCCTTAACCCTAAAAATACCCCTGTACCCCAAAACCCAAACCTACCCATGAACCCTAAAAATACCCCTGTACCCCAAAACCCAAACATACCCCTGAACCCTAAAAATACCCCTGTACCCCAAAACCCAAACATACCCCTGAACTCTAAAAATACCCCTATACCCCAATACCCATACCTATCCCTTAACCCTTAAATACCCCTGCACCCCATAACCCAAACCCACCCTTAAAAGACCCCTGAACCCCAAAAACATATACTCCAACACCCCCAAACTAAAACCATATACTTACCATACACTTAAATATAAAAAACATATGCTTTTACCAATCATGCTTTTACAACGAATTTCGTTGTAAAAGCATGCATGGAAAAAGCATATAATATATAATGGCATGCGTTGTAAAATTTTGCGGAGTAACGGTGCCTGCGTTCTCATGGTATGAGGAGTAAAGGTATGCAGAGTAAAAAATGCGGAGTGACGGTGTTTTACCGGTTCCCTCAGCAAAGCCACTGCTCCATGTTGTTTTCTCGTTTTCTATCTAACCAAATGCATAGTATTACAAAGTAGACTTGTAGATAAGGATAAATAATATGTTTATTTAAGTTACATGGAGCAACCCCTAGGCATGTCTGCATCTGCATCAACTGCCTTAATCCTCTGAGCAGTTCTAGATTCCCTAAACCTTGCGATTGATAATGTATTTATTCCCCATGGGTGGACAAATGTCCCCATCATATCCATATCATCTTTACTTTATTTAATATTCTTCCGCTGTGTAAATGTGTACCTATCATTATATGCTATAGACACTCAGTACAGAAAGAAATTTATTCAGAATTAAAATGCTGCCTACAGGGCAAATATGTTGGCAGAAGGGCAGTATTTACCAGGCGGGCCGTCCCTCATCACTCTTTTCTACCAATACGCATTTATGCAGCGTAGTATTTAATATCTGAAATAAAAGCACAATGAGTATGCAGGGCTCTGAAATTACAGGTACAGGAGGATAAAAAGTATGATCAAAGAGGCTGCACTCAGGAAAGATCTGGTGGACTGCCTGGGGCAAAACCAGCTGGAACAGAGGCAGACAACTGTTTTAAAAAGTATCAAGATGAGGAAAACAAGGAAGCTGATGCTGGAGCTTAGGTTGGGGCAAATTCTTGCTTTGTTATATTTAGAAATTAGGTATTTGTACTGGGAATTCAGGAATTGTAGCTTGCCCTTTTTGCAAAAATGGCCCGGCTCGTTCATATATTTTTTACGAATATGTGTATCTTTTGTTCAGGAAAGAAAGTTGAAAATACTACCACTGATTAGAGAATTACATATCAGCGGTGTCACAGAGTAATCATTCTACATAATGAAGTACGAAAATATGAAGTTATGCTTAATGCTGGGGACATTTTTAGCCATGATCCAGGAAGGAAACTCGATGAAAACTCAAGTTTGCAACGATTAATATAGCATTTATGCTTTAGCTGATGTTTACTACCTCAATCTTATGTACTCATTTCCATAGCTAAACACAGAAAAATATAAATTGTTATGGTCTGTTGATCGTTTTACTGGCACTAATCTGACTGACTTTCCGTGTATGATGTTCCTTGACTAACGTCTGCACTTTAACCTCTTTAATGCACTTTATTTGCTGTTCTACTCACTATATAAAGTTTCTATTGTATTGAAACAGTAGGATTTTTCTCGCTTATGGTATCAAGTTCAATTGAGTACGGACGTGCTTCACCTTGAAATTATATTTGTAAGATCCGTCTGCAACAAGGGATGTGTGTTGTTCAATGATCTAATGTGAGAAAATAGTAGTTAAGTGGTAAGAATGTCCCTTTCCTTAAATGCTCGCTAAAGTTGTGCAAGGTTTTACTTTGATCTAAATATTTATGGTTTAAATGTTTGTTTTACCTTATTGGCAGACGATCAAACATGAATAAATAAATTAACTACATTACAGGTTCTACACTCAAATTGCAAGCAACCAAGGCACACCCTAATGGAACTGAAAAGACAAGTCTTGGCACATACACCTCCGTGTTGTACCACATTCATGATAGTGAAGAGAAACAAACATGGCAGATAATAAAAAAAGGTCCAAAATTGTACCTGTCTACATCAGAAGAACCCTGCCACATTTGGAAGAAGGAGGACTGAGGACAAAAGGTGCTATCACAGAAGCAAGTTACGGGACTGGGGTCTGCCAGAATCCTGCTGAAGGCAATAATGGAACTATAGACGAACACCTGGGTGCAGACCAAACTGGGCAACGGCTGTTGCATCTCAAGGAGGATGCATACAAACTCTGGGCTGAAGCAAGGCTGTGTGCTGGCACCTCTGTTATTCAATCTTTATATAGCAGACATGTCCAACCACCTTGACAAAGTAAACTGGCACCCCACAAGCTCGGAGGCCAAAGAATGACTCATCTACTATATTCACATGACCTAGTACTTTTCAGCCAGACAAAGATAGGTCTGCAAATGTTACTTTTAACCTTTCAAAACTACACAACAGGACACATGCTCGAGATCAACCAATCTAAAACCAAGACGGTTGCCTTCAGGCTAACATCCAGCTTGGCTAATAGGTGGCATCTTAATGGCGTTGAACTCCAACATAGCAAAGATTACAAATACATGGGAATTGTTCTAGATAGCAAGTGGTCACTCACTCCCCACGTTCGCTCCATTAATACCAAGGGCACTAGTTTAATGTTTGCTCTTACGTCCTTTGCGCCTAGTTACAAGTCCCCAGCCTCGACCCGCTTCTAAAGGTAAAGAAGGCAAAAATTGTCTCTACCCTAACCTATGGAAGAGAAATCATCCTAGGGAAGGAAGTTGGGCCTGTGGATAAACTGTTCACAAGAATCTACAAAACCACCCTGAGCCTTCAAAAAAGTGCATCTCCTGCTCAAGTGAGATTAGAATACAACATCACAAAGCAGTGCTGGCCCAGTGGCAGCTGTTTTCATAACTACTGCCACTGGCTCAGACTGGCGCGCTCTGAATCCATGCATGCTCTAATTTGGACCGAACTAGTGCAACCCGGACAACGATCATCATACAGAGACCAACCAGACATCATACTGAGGGACTTCTCACTAACTGAAGCCTGGAGCAAACATCTTTCCTAGCAAGTATTCAAGAAACTGACATCCTCCTGTGGTATTGGGTTCTCCAGGCCTACATACTCCGCAGAATACCCGCTACACCATAAGAACTGTTGGCACGGAAACTAGAAAATGCAAAAGACAAGTTTATTAAGACCCCATGGGGTGGTGGTACATTCCTACAGCACCCTTCGGCAATGCAAGAAGTATCACCCCGAACATTGGTGTAAGTCCTTCTTTTATACAGTTTTACAGACATTAAAAGATGGGCGGTACATGGTTACAGAGTTTTCGGTACATATATGGTCATTTTTGGAACACAGCCAACTCATGGGAGGAGTTACAATACCGCTGGTCAGCTTGACGGAACATTCCTAAATGATGACTGGTCAGTCGGAACTGCGCATGTGCGGGCTTGACCGTTACTAAAAATAGCCTGTTGCTGGGCAAACTTGAGTGGTCAGTGGTACGGACAAAGGACTAAAGGGCACGCTGACCACGAGGCGACTCATTCTCTAAAATGGCCGCTGTAACATACAAAATGGCGTTTAACACTAAGGCCAAGATAAGGAAAATACGTGTAGCAGAAGCTTAACGCTAACCCAGTCATTGTCAAATTACGACAGACGACCCTTTTAGCGTTTAGCTGAAGCTACCTCATAATGGACATAATCGGGATATTCATCTTCTATATCGATAGACATAATTTGAGCCACTTCTTTACGAATTATTTGTTCATTTTGGGCAAAAGCTCGTCTGGATGGAATGCAAGCAGATAGACACATAGAACATAATGCAGGGCCACATTGGATACATAGGCATAAGAAGAATAATATCCCAATTATTATACATAAGATTGTCAGTAGCTTCCACCCCCATGTACTAAGCATTGACCAGAACCACCCCGGAAAGGTCCATGTACCATTGTCCGGATGTATATCAGCAGCAATTTTATGTAATTTGGAAATGGCATCATATACAGATGGAGAATTATCAGGGACGTAAACACAGCAACTACTTCCGATAATGCGGCATGCCCCCCCCGATCGGCTAGAACCACATCTAGAACCATTCGGTTCTGAAGCGTTACAATTATAGAGATCTGAAGCTCCTCAGTTATATTCACCAAAGCAAAAGCAGTATCATTGGCAACAGCTTCAACAACACGAGTTAGTCGTCGTATTTTCCGACTGTTCAGAGCAGCTCCCTCAAAAGAAAACAAACCCAAATTGAAATCTACATATTGTTGCAGTGCTGTATCTGTCTGGTCTATGTCTTCAAGGACCACTGCTCTTTTGACTCTGTTCAGTACAAAGTCGTGGTACAAAACATAATCATTATGATACATTGGCGGGGCAATAAATACAGGGGGCAATACAAAAGAGATATAGCATGTTCCTAACCATCCTAACGGAGATGATGATAACCTTTATTGCCACATATGAAGTATGTATTTCGGGAGGCCACAAATGAGATGCCGTTCTGGGTATCAAATGTAAGTGTGGTGTTACATTCACTTCTGCCAACTGGGATTGTACCTTTATTACGTATACAGAGATCGGCCTTTGTATCAATAACATTAATACCATGAGAATTAGACATGTTAACATTTCGCTGATTGCTGTAAACTCGAGGTGCAGATAGGTTGTCCGGGCGGTACTCTTCCCATTCAAACTTAGTACCTTCAGCTTGTGGATAGCCGTCTCGATCATTAAAACATATTTTGTTTAAACGGAAAAGCAGCCCCCCTTTTGTTGGCCAGCGCAAAGTGAACAGGAGAGTGTACCAGGCATGGCAAGACCCATTGTGGGAAAACGGAAGTGGGATAAGCGGTGTGCCTCCTTTCTTCTGATGCCCAGGCAACATCCCACATACCCAACAGTTAGAAGTGTTCGTCATATTATGGGTGTGATGCAAGATTTGAATGAAGCTATTGTTCAAGTAAGTCTGTCGGTGCCGTTCTTCATGATATGGTAAGGTGAAATGAAAATGTCCAGATGGAGCCGGGGTAGTCGGCAGCAAATGTTCTCGCACAGGTATCACAAGTTCTACTACCCAGGCTATCACAGCTATTACCACAATTGTCAACACAAATAATACAACACCAAGGATTCTTTTGTCTCGTGCTGCAGAAGACGCCATAGTTCAAAAGTTCACAATGTCTCAAATGTACAACAAAAAATAAAAATGTGAGTGCTGAGCTCTGAGGCAGCCGTTGTTTTCTTCTCCGGGGTCAAGACGGGTGTCGCTACTCTTGGCAGAACTGATCCCCCCCTAGAGATTCCTGGCTTCCGTTTCACAAACCTGGAGCGGTAACTCAACCAGTCTCGCACCAAAAAAAACTCTTCTTATCGTGGTCGCAGATTGTATCTTTGTCGTCCAGAAACAGTGTGGTCCGGGAAGGCTCCCTCCAATTCGGCAGACGTCACCGCTGGGCTCTTTTCCTCGTCCAAGATATCTCTGTAGTCAGATAGCACAGTAGGATTCACCAGGTCCGGAGAGACACGGCGGCAGTGAGTAGAGTGCACCCACCGCTTCCTGTTGGTAACTCGCACAGCGGTTCGAGTTGCGAGCAATACCTGCTCGGGGCCACGCCACCTCGGTTCCAAGCTGTTCGTCCTCTCAAAAGAGCGGACCATAACGTAGTCACCAGGACGAAGATTGTGAGCCTCTCCAATGGAGTTGTCAGGGAGCGCTTCTCGAACCTGTTGATGAATAGAAAGTAAATCATTTGTTAATCGTGCCAAATAATCGTTCATCATTATACAAGGCACATCATGTAACAATCGAGGCTTAGGAACTCCCCATATGTTCATCGGCCTTCCAAACACCACTTCATAAGGTGTGAGGCCAGTTCGAGAATGGGGCACTGATCTGATAGAGAGTAATGCTAAAGGCAAGGCATCCGGCCACTTCAAAGACGTGGATGCCACAATCTTAGCCAACTTTAGTTTCAAAGTAGCATTGTACCGTTCAACAAGACCTGCGGACTGAGGATGGAACACAGCATGAAACTTTTGCTGGATCCCCAATCCCTTCAACACGTACTCCACAATTTTCCCAACAAAATGGGGACCATTATCGCTCCACAAAAATTTGCAAACGCCATATCGAGGGAAGTACTCTTTGAGCAAAACCTTAGCTGTTGTCAAAGCTGTATTATCCTTCGTGGGGAAGGCCTTAACCCATTTGCTAAAGGCACACACCACCACTAGGACATACTTAAGGTTATTACATAACAGAAAGCATTCCCATGGTCTCAAAAACCGAAGTGGAGCTTTTGTGTCTTTTAAAATGCTTATTAGATACTTTAGATTTCTTTTCAGATTTTGATGACCATTTAGAGTTTGGCAGGAGGTAGGTACCACACAAAAAGAAATGGTACTCCTGCCCTGCTCCATTTCCCCTGCTTTAGTTGGGTAGAACCTCTGCTGGTTCTGTCAGCACAGGTTTTGACCTGACAGCCTATCTGACACAAGGCTGTCAGGTCAAACCTTTGGACAAGGTGCCCAAGAAATACCACAGACACCACAATTGTAGATTCCTGAGGCCCATCCAGAATTGGCAAAGGGCCCAAGAATACCCCAGCCACCAGATTATGGGTGACTACAGGGACACACCAGTGAAGACAGGGCCCTACTTATACAACAGGTACCACAGCACTGGAATAAAAGTGTGAACTCAGAAGCAGTGTAGATGAAATTCAACGAGTACAACAAATAGACATGTCCCCATTAAGTGATGGTTCAAATCATGTGGGATGTTATTATTTGTAAATCTTTAATGTGCTATTCATAGGACCAACGAGAGTCAACTGATGTGGGTGCCACATGGCATGGAAAGGCCGCGAGCATGCTGACAATTCTAGTGTGTAGTAATCTGGATGTTACTTCCAAAAGCTGACTGCTGTCTTCACCTGTTCTTCAAGAAGGGCATCACTTTAAACATTGACATCAATGATATTGGTTCAGGCTGTTCTTCCTTATTTCATATATCAGGTTTTTTACAAAAAAATTATATTTCTTGTTGCATCCATTGATGAAAATATTTCCGTTTAACCATTCAGAAGCAATGAGTTAACAGTCCCTTCGTGGTCGCCAATTTGTGGTATTGGGTTCTCCAGGCCTACATACTCCGCAGAATACCCGCTACACCATAAGAACTGTTGGCATGGAAACTAGAAAATGCAAAAGACAAGTTTATTAAGACCCCATGAGGTGGTGGTACATTCCTACAGCACCCTTCGGCAATGCAAGAAGTATCACCCCGAGCATCGGTGTAAGTCCTTCTTTTATACAGTTTTACAGACATTAAAAGATGGGCGGTACATGGTTACAGAGTTTTCGGTACATATATGGTCATTTTTGGAACACAGCCAACTCATGGGAGGAATTACAATACCACTGGTCAGCTTGACGGAACATTCCTAAGTGATGACTGGTCAGTCGGAACTGCGTATGTGCGGGCTTGACCGTTACTAAAAATAGCCTGTTGCTGGGCAAACTTGAGTGGTCAGTGGTACGGACAAAGGACTAAAGGGCACGCTGACCACGAGGCGACTCATTCTCTAAAATGGCCGCCGTAACATACAAAATGGCGTTTAACACCAAGGCCAAGATAAGGAAAATACGTGTAGCAGAAGCTTAACGCTAACCCAGTCATTGTCAAATTACGACACTCCACGGCCAAAAATATGTCACATTAGAGATAAGGCAGCTCTGTGCAAATGCGGCCACGCGTGGTCAGTGATGAACTCGTACTCTTTAACAAAGCAACAGTACTATATAACCTGCAGCAATCAAATCTGGATAAAAACCCAACTCATGGCTCTAAGAATGGGCGAGTGGGATTTTGATCACCTCCCGGCTTGGCGCCATTCTGCCAACTATGACACAAGCTACCGCCTATGCGGTCAAGGGAAAGAAACTCTAACTCATATTCTATGTATCTGTCCTCAATTACTTTCGCAAAGGACATTGCTTCTCCGTGCCGACTTTATCAGCCTGTGTGTGCGTACATGCGGCAGGCAGTAATCGCCATCCTGAACCCATAAAATTTTTAATTAAATATCAAAACTATCAAATTTCTTAAGATTGTAACCACCAAAATAGGCATAGCAAGTACTGCAAGTGGCCTGCGAAGCATATATCATGCACTAACATTGAGGGAATACTGTCATTAAATATCTTATCACGGTTATCCTCAAAGGTTGCCATATTAGGTTGTTTGCAAGTACCCTCCTGGTATGAACTAACAACCAGATCGTGTGTATAGAGAAAGTCTCCAGAAGTGCAAGGACTCACTTAACAATATGTAAATATAAAAAGATTTTGGGCAGTAGTGTCATCCAAATGGAGAAATATCGGCACATTCGTTAGGTTCCTCTAATATGTAATATACACAAAAATAAGCCTGTTCTATAGTATAATGACCACAAAACACGGGTGCTTAAATAGCCCTGTTAACACCCACCACCCCAAGGTGTTGCCTAGCACACAAAGTGTGCCATGAATCTATACAGAAAAAGAAGGGCTCTGCCAGCACACCATACTGCCAGGCTCGACACTCTTAGATTTCACTCAATGCTCACACCTTCAAACCTGCATGTCCAGGACCAACACACTCAAAGCGCTCTAATGGAAAGCACCGGACCAGGCTGGAGCAACTGAACTAGTTACTTTTCCTTACAGCTCACTCTCAGGTAACGGACAGCCTGAAATTATTTAACATGTACGACTCTATGCACTGATTGCACGTTTATGCTGGTGCACCTGAGTACCCTGAAACAATCCGGGCAAGCTTCAAATAGGTTATCTGCAGATTTATTTCACTTGGCAACTCTCGGACTGATCTCTGCAATTTGCATATGTTTGTTATCCTTTAGGGTTCCAAGAGATGTGATGACAACTTGTTTTAAATATGTTTTATTATGGGTTACTTACATTACTTTTTATTAGACTTTTTCACTTTAATATCTGTTTTTATGTGTAAAGGTTTTTATTAAAACCAGAATTTTCCCTCTAGAGCTCCTTAAACACACTTGGTCATTTACTCCTCACTAAAGCAAAATACCATCTGATGTAGCAATGTTTTCCCAAGATTAAACTAAGAGACTCTAATAAGAGTATAAACACTATTGTGCGTATTTATTAGATCAGAAAAAACTCAAATATGTATAGTACAAATACAAATCATCACAAATAATAAATCATCCCAAATAATTAGACATTTTGAAAATCAACAAAACCAATTATATATACAAATACATACAAATTCTTAAAAAACATTAAAAACCTAGATTCTCCTATTTGTGATGTATAATTATTTGTAATGTTTTATTTGTGATGATTTGTATTTGTACTATACATTTTTACCTATTTGTCTTTCTGATCTATGAGCACAATAGTGCTTATATACTCTTATTAGAGTCTCTTAGTTTAATCTTGGGGGAACCTTGATAATTCAGATGGTGGTTTGCATGAGTGAGGAGTAAATTACCAAGTGTGTATAAGGAGTTCCAGAGGGAAAATTCTGGTTTTCACTTTCATGTTACATAGGATCTCTGTCCCTCTGTATTCGTAGAGCCCCTCTCCTTGCTTTCAAGGTTTTTATTAATACACAATAAATATGATTATGACTATCACAGAAGCACAAGAGAGGTGCATAAAAATGTCTCAGGATGAGCAGAAATTAATATCTGAAAAGAAGTCCTCCTACTAGTTTCATGCTCAAATGCCCAAATAACAAGGTAAATAAGGACAGAAAAATTCTGTCAGATGGCTCATAGTTGACATGAAAGTAAACTGTGTGCTACTTGGTGCTTTATTTCATGCAGTTCAATGCCTTTTCCACTCAGCCTTTGTCATTCATGGTAAGTATATGTAACATAAGTACATGCAACACTCCATACAAAAGCAACCTCCTTTTTTCATCAGTCGTCTAAGGGGTCTATCAACTCTGTGAAATTCTTTAAGAATTTTGAGAAATATTCTGCTAGTTCCAAAAATGATTTCAGTTGCTCTTTATTTTCTGGTCGAGGGGCATTTCTTATTCCTTGTTCTATGCTTTTGTTGAGCTTGATATCTCATGGCCCAAATACGGAACCTGCCTCTTCCTTAGCTGGCACTTTCTCTTCTTACTTTTAACCCATGTCCATCTGACATTTCATGCCCTCCTCAAATATTCTATCAGGTTCCTTTTCACTCCTCCCTACAATTAAGACATCCTCCTGAAAGCACCAGACACTTTCCAATCCATTGAACATCTGTTTCATCATCCTTTGGAATACTGCTGAAGTAGATGCTAAACAAAGTGGTATCCTCAAATATCGAAAAGCTCCAAGTGGGGTCACAAATAACGTGAAATGTCTAGAGTCCTTATGTAGTTTGATCTGATGATATGCCGCCGAAATATCGACTATAATGAACACCTTACCCCCTGCCATGGCTGATAATATCTCTTATATTCAGTGGGGGTTGTCTATCAACTAATATCTTTCTGTTGAACTCACACGTCTATACACAACCTAATCTTTCCTCCTTTTTTTGGAGCCACAACCACTGGTGCCTGCCATTCTGAAGACTCTATGGGTTCTATTATTTTCTGTGCCAGCAATTTGTCCAAATATTGTTGCAATGGCTCTCTCATTAAATGTGGCATGTTCCTAACTTTATGGACCATAGGAATGACTCTTTCCTTCAGTAGCATTGTATGGGAAAACCAGTTCAACATGCCCAATTACATTTTTTTATATCTTTTTATTAAACCGGCTCATCATACAGTATACAAGCTGTACAAACATCGTCTCACATTATCATGCATTGTTTTTCCCATGGGAGTGGTCTTACATGGTGAGCAAGGGAGTCTTAGTCCTCCATTGTAGCCCTCTAATTCGTGTGTGTCCGGGAATACCCTTGTGTCCCTGTTTTGTTATATAGTGTCTTGTTTGCTTTCTCCAGGAACCTCATGACCCCTATGTTGTTCCTCTGTAATTCCTCCTTGGTAGCCACATCTTCTCCCATTTTCTGGGGCACCCGCTTGCCTTGTAGATCACTTCCTCTGCCCTCTGGCACCAGTCCAGATAAGCTTCTCACTCCACTACCATCTGGGATGTGATGCGCCCCATTTTTTTGCTTTATTTCTTTGGGCCAAACCTGTTGCTAGAACCAGCCAGATCCTAGTATGTCGTGGCCACTCTTTCTCTCCCTGGATCATAAAGATTAACCACTTTGTACTCAAGGGTACTCTCACCCCTAAAGACCCGGCCATTCTGTCCTTCACCACCCTCCAATACCCTTGTAGCATCAGGCAGTCCCAGAGGATATGTTAGAAGGACTCCTACCATGCACATCCTCTTACACACTGGGGTGTCTCCACCTTTCCTAATCTATGCAGCAGGATTCGTTAATAATACGAGCAATGTAGCACCTTCAGCTGTATGTTCCATTCATTATTAAACAGATGAAGATAACTTTTTTTTATTGACTCCTCATACTTATCTACTTGGTTTGTTGACATTTGTGTGCTTTCTTTCAGAAGACATTACAGGTTTTTCCACATTAGGATCCAAGGTTATGTCTAAAGCCTTTTGATGATGCCAGACTAACAAGTTTCAACGAAAGTCTATCATGTGCATACAACCTTGAAACCAATTGTCATCCATTTCATGTGAAGGATATCTATTCTTTTACTTCCATTCCCCACTGCCTTTATGTCTGGCTCAGACCAGCCATTGTGTCCTACTGACCATCGTTGGTTAAACGTATCCTTCGATATTAGATTAACAGGCTGCCAAAGTCCACCAACACTTTTATTTGTTGATCATCTAAGCGTAAGATGCAATGTGGCTTCTCAAAATAATATGTACTTTTTCTCTTAACTTCCTTCCCTTCACCTACAATGTCTTGCCCATTAGTATCCACAGCAGAAACTTTTGTTGATTTTTCATGTGGAAGTAGTTGATCTTCATGAATGGTCAACAGAACTTCTCTTACATTCTCACATATATCATTTATCTTTTTTACTTTCACTAGTGTGCTCTTTACCCTGCAAACATTAGCAAAGTGACCCTTCTTACCACAATTTTGAAAAATGACACATCTTGCAGTGCACCTCGAGCTAGAGGTGAAACATGAGGATCGGGTGAAAAGCCTTCACAAGAGACAGTTGGATCAAGTAAGGAGAGTAGTCTAAATTGTATCATTTCTTTTTTTCCCTAACACTCAAATGGAGCTTCAGTTGCATGCTTCTATGCTCCTTTAATTGCCAGGGAAAGAGAGAGATGCACTCCCCAGCGCTCGCTAGAAAACTGAAAGCTCCTCCCTCTTCATGCGATACGTGCTCCTTAGTTGCTCACCGACTGCCATGTGCTCCTTGGTTGCTCCTATATGAAGGGTTTTGCCCTCCCTGGCACCCGCTTAAAAAAAGGCTGCATTGGGACTCGCAGTGCAGCACTGCTTAATTTGTCTATTACGTGTCACATTAGTCACACGATACTGGGTAAGGGCCTCCAGCAGCGCTAGTAATTAAATGTTAGTAAAGTAGTACCGTATTATTGAGGGATCACAGAGTCCTGGTATATGTTGCACCTACCCGTCATCAAGGGTAGTCAGGATCCTGGCTATTTTCTTCAACTCCTGATTGTGTAGTTATATTTTACATGTATTCCAAGGGTGGAAGGATCACAGTCTGTCCCATGCACAGTCCACCAGCTCGTCAACACTTTATTATGTTGCAACATCCAGAGACAAATTCTTCTTAAAGTATTGTTTATTAACACTAGATGCTCTCAGCATATACAGCTCACAACATCACCAGCGCCTTGTGCTGTATTGGCCCTATTTTCATATCCTAACATGCAATCCCTTCATTCTATATTCTACTGACATCAGCACTACATACATATATCCAACACCCCGTGACCAGGCCCTGCCTCTATCCCCCACTGGCAGCAACCACAGACAGTGTACAGACCTTGGCTGTGCAGATCAGGGGGTTGGTTGCGGGGCCTGGTCTTCTGCCAGGCCCTGTGGCCAACCCACCTGGAGGCAGCCAACCCCCACGCAGGCAGCCAACCCCATGTTGCACATGGCCTTTTGTTGCGCGCAGTGTGAGGGTGGCCACAGGGCCTGGCTTGCTGCATTCAACTCCCCACAGGCAGCCACCCAGAGGTAGCCAACTCCACACACTGCATAGGCTTTGGTTGTGCGTGGCGTCGGGTTAGCTGCAGGGCATGTCTTGCAGCCAGGCCCTGCTTCCAATTCCCCACAGGCAGCCATCTCCATGATGTGCACAGTCTTAGGCCACACGCAGCGGGGGCTTGGGAACAGGGCTTGGCCTGCCGCCAGGCACTGTGGCCATACCCCCAGCAGGCTGCCAACTCGCAATGTACACAGCCTTTGGCGTGCTCAGAGTAAAGTTGGCCTGCGGGGCCCAGGAACCACATTCCCTAGATCCAAAACATTTATATTAAGGGGAGGAGCCTTCTCCCCAAACTTTATTTGACCCAAGGGAACCCATCCCCAGGGGCCAGTTTCAAGCTTTCTTGGACCCTAGGGACCCTATGCTCTGGAGGCCAAATATATAAAAAAAATTGGGAGGGAGTCTGCATGCCCCCTCCTTGAGCGTTATTGGGCCTGAGGATCCCACCCCTAGGGCCAACCCAATCCAAAAAGGGAGGGGAACTGTGTGGCACCATTCCCTCAGCTTTCATCATCCATGGGGACCACATCCCGCAGGGCCGGTTTTTGTTTAAAAGGGTTGGGAGCCCTATCCACGAGGCAAAAGCAAATAAAAAAGAACAGGGGGACGTACACCCTTCTCCCCAAGCTTTTATGGGCCCCGGAGACCCTAATACTTATGTAATAAAAAAGTGGAGGGGGCATGAGTAAATAATAAAGGGATGAAGTTGTACAACCCTCCTTCTTGAGCCAAATTAGGCCCTGGGGATCCTATACCCTGGAACCAAAATGTATATAAAAGGTGGGGGGGCCATGTGCCCCCCCCCCACTGAGCTTATTTTGGCCCTGGGGACCACAACTCCCAGGGCTGGCTGTTTTTTAAAAGGTGAGGGGGCCCTGCAGCCCTGCCCCCCCAAGCCTTCTCAGGCCATGAAATCCCATCTTCTGGGGCCACCCTTTTTTAAAAGAGATGGGAAGCCAAACTGCCCCTCCCCAAGCCTATATAGGCCTCAGGTCTTCCACCAAGCACAATGTTGGGGGATACAGGAGGACCATTGGCACCCAGGAGATTGGGGGGCCTCACAGCCAAAAACTGCATGGTGGGTCCCGCACCTCCTCCACTTAGAAATACCCAGACAAGAGCGATGAGTTCCCAGGGGCCCTAAAAAGGTTGGGAGGGGGCCCTACTGACACCCCCCTGTCAATATATTTATATAACAAAATGGTGGCTGCCATTTCTTTACAGGCGCAATAAAGCAGAACTCCCGCAGGGTCGCTGAAACATTTGCCGCTTTTATTATAATTTTACGCTTGTCACGATGCTCTGGTGCTCCAACTCTTCGCGGGGGCAGTAGTGACGAATGTCCCAATCACCCCTCCACCGGTACCCTCGCTTCAAGAGCAAGACCACCAGCAGAAGGGAAAGGGGAATTGGACAGAGAAGAGAATACCTTAACTTCGACTGGCACCTGCATCTTCGAGTGACTGCTATATTTCCTGCCGTCTACTCTGGAGGTGCCTAATACACAGAAGGGGGAGAAAAAGAGAATATACCACAAACCTTTCTTCACTACGCAGACTGTTCTTAAAGGTAAACAAAACTTGTCCTACCAGTTTTAGCCAAGGTATTTGCCCCTCTTCTATTATGTGAATAATTATCTGGCTGAGCTTCTTGCTGTGAAGAAATACACAAACATTAGTTACTCTACCCCGGGGATTCTCTTCTACTCTCTCTCTCTCTGACTAAACTAATACCTGTGAAGCCTTATGCCAGACTTGGTCTTGGGGGTTCTGTAGATGGTTGGAATTCTTAACAGCAGTACAAGGAATTGTTCCATTTAGTCTTTTCCGAAGCACACAAAAAGGAAACAGGGAGGAAGAAAAGGGAAGGGGAAAAAGGAGGGAAAACGCAAGGGGGAATGTCCAGGGACAATCCGAAAGGAAGTCAAATTAAGTTCTTGTACTCGAAGGCTTTATTTAGAGATATAACACCTTACTTGTCGAATTCTGCAACCTCTTCTGTTGAATTGAAAGTCTTACTCCATATCGTCGAGTCTTCTTGGAATCAGGAATTTCTCTGGAACCTGCTATGACGTTCTCGCTGGTCAACCTCTTGCCCCTTCGGAAGGATGGCGGTCGGAACACAGAACCACTGAATTCTGTCAGAAATGCAGTTGCCCCTCTGGACTGTGAGAGCGCACTGCGTGAAATTTACTATTCAAAATAGTCTCTGAGATACTCTTCTTCTATCTCTCTAACTCTTTACTATTCCTTTCTTCAAATTCTCCCGTCATGAATTACTGACGCGGAGCGGCGGCAAGGTACAGCTTCTCGAATGGAATCTTCGTTGAAGTGCGCAGTTTGAAGTGCGCGACTTCCAGAAACCCACTAGAGGGCGCACCTCCCAGATTACTCTTAACGGGACATTGCGCGGCCATCTTAGGGAGGTGAACTATTTACAATCTTAAGCAGCTTTCTGTTTAATATCCCTGATTCCCTCCGGAATTTCCAAGCTTCCCAGAGGAGCAAGGGAACCAAACATTGGCCCGTGTAAAACGGGGCATAACAGGGGAATTAACTAGCTGTCTTGATGAAACTACAGTAGCTACTCTGTGAATCCTGACAGTATCCCCTCTCAAGGACCGATTCATCGGTCCTGGTTTGTGTGGAAATCTGAAATGAAAACGTTTTAGCAGTTGAGGGGCATGGATATTATTTACAGGTTCCCAGGACCTTTCTTCTGGGCCAAACCCCTTCCAATCCACTAAATATTTCAATTTCCCCTTCAGGTACTTGGAATCTAAAATATCCTTAACCTCATATTCAGTATGTCCTTGAATGTTAAGTGGGTCAGGAGGTTTATTTAGTCGCATGGGTGATTGGATCTTTTTCAATAAAGACACATGGAAAACAGGATGCACCCCAATCTTGGCCGGTAGTTTCAATCGCACAGTAACTGGTCCTAACACCTTGTCTACCGTATACGGACCCACAAATCTCGGTTGGAACTTCCTGTTTCCCTTCAAATGTAGATTCTTAGTGGACAACCACACCTGATCTCCTTCCTGATACTGTGGGGACTTTTGTCTATGTGAATCTGCAAATCTTTTGTAGGACGCCTTAGCTTTTTCTAAATTTTTCTCTGCCGATTTATGCAAAGAACTCAGATTTGTAAGGGCTCTCTTGGCTGCTGGAACACCTAACTCTTCCTGTGTGACTAGAAAGTTGGGATGCCGGCCAAAATTTAAATAAAATGGAGAGTACCCAGTAGATGCGCTCTTCGCATTATTGCAAGCAAACTCAGCCATACACAACTTTTCCGACCACTCCCCACCTTGATCTAACAGAAACAGCCTCAGGTACTGTTCTAATTCCTGATTTATCCTTTCTGTCTGCCCGTCTGATTCAGGGTGATAGCTAGTGGACAATCTACTCTCAATCCCTATTCCTTTTAGAAAGGCCCGCCAGAAGTGAGAAATAAATTGGGGTCTCGATCTGAAACCACAATCTTGGGGACACCATGAATCTTTACTATATTCTCACTGAAAACTCGAGCAAGATCTACTGCGGTTGGAGTTCTTGACATAGGGATGAAATGACTCATTTTGGTGAAGGTATCTACGACCACCAATATTGTATCAAATCCTTTACTTAACGGTAGATCTACTATGAGATCCAAGGAAATAGTATGCCATGGAGAAGTTGGAGTGGGCAGTGACTGCAACAAACCCTGTGGAGCCTGTCTACTAGGTTTACTTCGAGCACAAGACTCACAAGACTGAACATATCTCTTGATCTGATCGGACATCCCAGGCCACCAAAAATAACGCTGCACCAACTCTTGGGTCTTAGCAATTCCTTTGTGACCAGCCAGCGGATGATCATGGCAGTTCCGTAAAGCCTTTTCCTGTAGACTGACTGTAGGAAGATATAAGGCTTCTTTAAAATAAGGTAGCTGATGCCGACACTGTCTTTCCTCTCCTTGTTGGACCCACTGCTGAATCTCCTCTGTAGTTAAACTCTTACGAACATCTTCCTGGAAATTATCTAAAGAAAGTGCACACACTATCTTCGCTTCCGGAATGATCGGTTTAGCTTCTACAGTATGCTCGGATTCCTCAGTATGTAATCGGGACAGAGCGTCCGCTTTTCCATTCTTAGGACCTGGTCGATAGGTAATCACGAAATCAAAATCCGCAAAATAAAGAGACCAACGCAGCTGTCGTGGTGTCAAGGTTTTGGCGGTTTTTAGGAACTGTAAGTTTTTGTGATCAGAAAAGACTGTGACAGTATGCCGAGCTCCCAACAGATAATGTCTCCAATCCTCGAAGGCATCTTTCACTGCTAATAACTCTTTCTCCGTGATGGTGTAGTTCACTTCAGCAGAATTCAATTTCCTTGAGCGATAAGCCACTGGATGAAGCTGCCCAGTTGTTGAGTGGCGCTGCGAAAGAACTCCCCCAATAGCCTGATCTGAAGCATCAGCTTCCACATAAAAAGGTTCAGCAGGATCTGCATGCAAAAGAATGGGAATTTTTTCTTCAGACTCAAAAAAGCTGTATTAGTCTCATCAGTCCATTCAAATTTTACTCCTTTCTTCAGAAGACCAGTGATGGGAGTGATCAACTGAGAAAATCCCTGAATAAATCGCCGATAAAAATTGGCAAAGCCCAGAAATCTTTGAATTTCTTTTTCATTCTTGGGTGCAGGCAAATCCTCCACTGCCTTTACCTTTTCAGGATCCATAGTAACTCCCTGAGGAGAGATAACAAATCCCAGAAACTCCACCATGGAAGCATGAAATACACAATTTTCCAATTTAACAAAGAGATGATTGGCTTGCAATCGCTCCAAGGCCATCCGTACATGCCGAGTGTGCTCCTGAGTGTTTCGAGAGTAAATTAAAATATCATCCAAGTAGATGATCGCAATCTTATCCATCAAATCACTCATGATGTCATTGATGAAATGTTGGAACACCGCAGGAGCATTACAAAGACCGAATGGCATGACACAGTATTCAAAAAGACCAAACTTGGTTCGAAAGGCGGTCTTCCATTCATGCCCTTCCTTCATGCGAACCAAGTGATAAGCTCCTCGCAAATCAAGTTTGGTGAAAATTTGAGCTTCTTTTATCTGATCCAACAAAACAGAAATCAAGGGTAACGGGTATCTATTTTTAATGGTGATCTGGTTTAGTGCTCGATAATCAATACAAGTTCTCAAACTACCTTCTTGCTTCTTCGGTATAAAAAACAGTGGCGATGATACTGGAGACTGAGATGGCCTAATAAAGCCATTGGCAAGATATCGATCCAGGTATTCCTTTAAATGCTCGTTTTCGGCTTCTGTAAGGGCATAAATTCGGCTGCAAGGGAGAACTGCTCCGGGTTTCAAATCAATTGTGCAATCATAAGCACGGTGTGGTGGCAACAAGTCTGCTTCCTGCTCACTGAATACAGTCTCTAAATCTCGATACTCTGGAGGGATTTCTTCAGTAGTTACCGCTCCAATGGACTGACCCCCAGAAGACAGCAGCATAGATTGTGTGGGTTCTTTCACCAGGGTCCTAGAACCATAACAGTGAGATAAGCAAAATTCCGAAAGCAGACTGACGGTCCAATTCTCCCAATCTATGGTCGGATTATGAAGGGCTAACCAAGGCAATCCAAGAATCAACTGGAATTGCGGAGCGTCAATTAAATTAAATTGTAACACCTCCCGATGCCCATCCACTTGAGTTATTTACAATTCCTCTGTGTGACTAGTAATTGGACTGGAAGTCAGATTGGTACCATCGACAGCACGTACAGGCTCTGGACGGTCTTTCTCAATTGCTCTAATTCCCATCTGTCTAGCATATCGTATATCACAAAAATTTCCAGTGGCACCAGAATCAAGCATGATAGCCACTCCTAATATCTGATGTTCACGAAATTGCATAGTCACATGGAGAATCACGTGAGGTGTCATGGTCTGGAGTGTATTCAAAATTAGATGAGGTTCAGGAGTCGTCTTGTCTTCTTTCACCACCAGAGCGACTCCGCCTACTGATGGTTCACCTTGTTTCCCTTAAACGGAGTCTTGGGCCGCTTGATGCACTCCTTAACAAAATGTCCGGAAGCGCCACAATATAAGCACAACTTCTTTAACCTCCGTTGTTCCTTTTCTTCTTTGCTCAATGGACCACGAACTGATCCTATCTGCATTGGTTCCGATTCTGAGTTTTCTCCAGATCCTTTCTCATTCTTTGCTCTGTCAAAACGAGGGAAATTCATCTTCCAATCTCTCTTCTTTTCACCTTTACGTTCAGAATTTCGAAAATCCAATTCTAGCACCAAATCCACCAAAGCTGATAATTCTGTGGGTCTATTTGGGATTTGAGCCAACGTATCCATGATTTCGTCCCTTAATCCACGATAGAATAGGGCTGCTCTCTTTTCCTCTGGCCAGCTAGTTTCCAGGATCAATTTGTTAAACTGCGTAAGGTAAGTAATTAGATCTTTAGACCCCTGACGCAGCTCCAACAATTCGTTATCGTGGCCTGAGAAATCCTTCTCCGATCAAAGATTCTGAGAAACTCAGCCTTAAATTTGGGAAAGTCACAAAGCAAAGGATCATCCTTACTAACCAAAGGCATAGCCCAATTGGCAGCATCTCCACTCAAATATGATAAAATAAATGCTACTCTAGATTGAGCATCTGGGAAAAGAGTGGGGCGGCACATGAAGTGGAGGGAGCACTGGGTCAAAAAATACTGGGCCTTTTGAGGATCCCCGTAAAACCTTTCTGGAGCAGCCAAAGGTATCAAAGGTGATACAGAATGGATTACCTGAGCAACGGATTTAGGATCCGTAGTTACACCACTAGGACCTGGAACTGCGGGACTCTGCACTGGATTTCCCATAGCTAACCCATCTACCTTTTGTGCTAACAGTCTTGCCTCCTGACGGGAAGCCACTAACTCTAGTTTTAAACTTTGATTTTCCTCCCGAACTGCTCCCAAACCCCTTTGAATTCCTACTAATATAGCGCCTAACTCCTTCAAATCCATTCCTTCAGCCATACTGCCCAGGCAAAGAAAAATACGTGGGCACTTCAATCTGTCACGATGCTCTGGTGCTCCAACTCTTCGCGGGGGCAGTAGTGACGAATGTCCCAATCACCCCTCCACTCGGTCATGGGTTTGACCAACACCCGGTCAGTGATCCTGGCCAACTAACAAGGATGCGACGAACATTCTTCGGTTGCATTCCCATACTTTACAATGGAAGCATGTATTCCGTCCAGGATACATGCTCCCATTGTAAAATAGGACATGCAGTTCATCCCTGCACCTCAAGATGCCTGCACCGGGTGCAGGGATCAACTGGATGAAGGAAAATTGTCTCAAGCTCAAATCGGACAAGTCGCAAGTTCTCATCTTTGGAAACAACACCTCGCCATGGAACAACGCCTGGTGGCCTGCTGACTAGACCCTTCCCCACCCGAAAGACCACGCCCACAAACTCAGCATCATATTGGACAGCAAGTTATCTATGAAGAAACAGTTAAACACAGTCTCATCTGCCTGCTTGCACATCCTACCCATGCTGCAAAAGATTTTTAAGTGGCTCCCAATCAATGCCAGAACAACCGTCACTCGGGCACTCATCACCAGCAGCGGCTGGAGTACAGGAACATCCTCTAAATAGGAATCACCACACACCTCCTGAAGATACTACAGACAATACAAAACTCAGAAGCAAGACACATCTTGACCTGCCGAGATGGACCCACACTTCAAGAAGCTACACTGGTTCTCGAGCCAAAAAGATGCTAGTTCAAGATGTTGACCCACGCTTATAAAGCCCTACACAAAAAAGAACCAACATACATAAAAAAACAAATGATCTTCTAACAACCGACCAGACACTTGCGATCCGCCTCCTTCCTTCTCACAGACACCCCCTGTATCCACAGAGAAAACAGCGGAGGACGTTCCTTCTCTCACCTTGCGGCAAAAGCCTGCAATGACCTTCTAATGCAACTTAGGACCTCCTCATCACTACACAAATTCAGAAAAGGACTCAAGACCTGGCTGTTCGAATGAACCATCCTCACAAGTAATTTGCCACACTTTTTAAAATCTTAACTGATAATTTAATGATTGAAAGTCTTCAAGTCACAACCACCACTGCCATAAAGCATTGAGGACGAACACCCACGCACAAATTTTCACCTTAGTTCGATGTGCTTGGGAGTGCTGTCAGAGAGTTGCTGGGACCCTCAGACAGCAAGTTATCGACCAAGGGAGGATTTCACTGTGACTGTGATGCCAGGCGACTGGTAGTCCAGTAGCAACTCGACTTTGGCCAAACTGGAGACTTCTTTGTGGGACATCATCCTTCCAACCAGGACCCCCTCACCATCAACATGAGTGAATTGTACAATGTGAGATCAGAAAATCTGAGCTCACTCCCGCCATTGCCACTTGACCAAATTGTGTGATCCAAGCAATTATTTTTTTTATAATGCCTCCTATTTTTTTATTACTGTATTTGAAAAAAACTTAAAACACATGAGGATATGTGCTGTACTTAATGCACTATAATGTTACTCCTTGTAAATAAAAATATAGTCCTCATATAATGTCAAATGACAACTGATGTGCCTCTTAGTTCACTAGCTGAGCGTGGGTTCTTAGAGCCAAGACGGGTTCTTAGAGCAAAGAGAGACCCTTAAGTGAGCTTCTAATTTTTTGGTCGCCCACCTCTACTGCAGTACATTGTATAACAGTCACTCGATTTCCCCAGTCTCAATATCTCACTCTGTAGAGCAAAATCTTGTTATCCGAGATTCTGGGTTTCCATGGGTCTCATAAGGATAACTATTCCTACTTCTGGTTTTATTTATTTTTTAAACACATTTCATTGTTTTAGAATTTTGAACATGGCCCGGAAGGCCGACAAATGTAACAGAAACATAAGAAAGAAAGGCATGAACAAAGACAAATACCTGCACACTCAGCTCCGCTGCACCCCTGACCCACATCCTGGCAATAAGGCAAATAGCAAGTCTAAGCATTAGATCACTTGCTCTGCACCCTTCCAACCCTTTATCATGCCATGAACATTCAAATGTCATCATAAACCATTTGATGCATAGAATGAACAGGTTCTAATTCAATGCCTGTATATATTTTTCCCATACCTGACACACCTTGGGGTGTTTCTGCAGACAGCCATGAGCCTTGTATACCGCCGCCTCCTATCCTTTGCAGTGTCCATCAATTGTTTACACACTCCGAGGGATGGAGGGGTATGGCCTTTCACTCTCGTGCTATATCTTGTTTTGCCAGAGTCAGACTCAGAAATAACGGTGGTAGCTTGTATCAATTACTGCCCAGTGTGTCAGTGATATGGAGCAGAGTAAGTTTTGAGTCCATCAGGACTGACCAGGACAGGACTCTGCCCAGACAGGATGTCAATCCACGTCAGAATTGGACCAATGCTGGGCAGCCCCAAACCGTGTGTAAAAACTTCCATCCTTTGCGCTACATCTCGGACAGGTCGGGGAGATCACCCCCATCCACCACTGTCGATGACATGTGAAATACACCCGATGGAGGTATTTAAGTTGAATCAGTCCAAGTCTGGCTGCAATAGCTGCCACCTGAGGTTCCCTTAAAGACTCAGTTCAATCCTCGTTCTCCAGTATCCCCACATCATCTTCTCATGCCCCCCCTAAAATGCAAAAAATGCCTCTGGACAGTTGGAGATAAGCAACTGGTATATCTTTGCAATCTTGTGGTCACCCATAATAAGTTTGCCTTACAATGGATTAAATTCCGGGAGGTCAGACAGGGTTGCAAAGTATGGGGTCAGCGCATGGCAGAGCTGAAGGTAACTATGGAGCTGATTACGATGGAGCTGATATCCTATCTGTAGGGTCTGAAAGGACTTGAAGATCATTCTGCTCATAATTTCACTAAGAGTAGAGATCCCTATGAGGTCCCAATTCCGAAAGCCCTCCAGCACAGCCACCTGTGGCAACATTCGGCCCTGCCAAAGCGGTGTCCACTCTCTCAGTATCCACCACCATCCCATCAGCCGAAGGGAATGTCTCCATTGATTCAGGACCACTCATATCACCGCCTGCCCCATCGTATAGATGCACGATAATATGATTCAATATCCGCTACAGCGATACGGCCACATTAAGTGGCTTGAAAGCATTTGTTAAGGGCAATACGAGAGGTTCCGCCCTCTCAAACAAAGTTATTGAGAATGGGTTTGCGGAGCCAGGGCTGTGAAATGTCATCCGGTAACTTCTGTAGTTGGTAAAGAAACCTGGGCTACCAATTTATAAATTGCAGACCTATCCGTTAGTGAGAAAGGCAAGATCGAACAGATCCAAACGTCCTCCATCAAACAAGCCAACACAGGCTTCAAATTGCGTGTCCACTCTAATGTCGCATCAGTGGACACAAAGACACCCAGAATTTAAGCCCACTTGAGGCAATCCGCAATTCTGATGACCAACTGAAGGCCTGTGGGAAATTACCAGTCGAGAACAGTGGGGATTTAGATGTAAAGGTCCAAAGTTTCACCAAAATGTTACCTAATTTGCAGGATACGGGTGTGGTTAGAAAGAGGATGACATCATCAGCATATAATGCTATTCTATCGGGATGACCTTCTCCCCTCTCAAAACCACATACCTGGGCATCCATCCACACACACACTGCTAGAGGTTCATTGGCTAAAGCAAATAGCAGGGGATACAGGGGGCAACCCTGCCGCACCCCCGCTGAATTTGAAATTAGTGTTATCTGCACCGACCATCCGCGCCGTTGCTGGCAAATCAGTGTACCACTGTCTGAGATAGGAAAAAAATCGAGGGCCGATGTTCAGGCTTCAAAGGAGTATGAGCAAGTACTCCCAGCTCATGGAATCAAATGCTTTGTCAATATCAGCTAGAAGAACTGCTGCTAGCCACCCCAATCTGTCCTCAAATGCCAGTTTAGGCACCAAATGTTATGCCACGTTGGTTGATGATGCATACATCTAGCATGGTCAGGATGTACTAGGTCAGGGATTAAGCACACCAGCCTACTTGCCAGCACCAGAATGTTCACCTCTATATTCAAGAGGGAAATAGGGTGATATGAGGAGTGTTTATCTACTGGTTGACCAGGCTTAGGGAAAACTACAATTTCCATGTGTCGCAAAGGAGGGGGTAGAACGGCACCATCTGGTGTAGAAAGGACCGCCCCAACATCTGTTCCTGGAGATTGAGCATTTAGCCTTTAAATAATGTGCATGGAAACCCATTAGGCCCCGGCGCATTCCCTGGACACAGCCTCACCAGGGCAGCAGAAAGCTCCTCCCCGGTAAGTGCACCCGCCAATAAGTCATGGTCCACAGACAAGAGGGCTTTATGGTGAAGGGCATGCACAAAGTCCACTATCTGTTCCTGTTACAAAACCTCCTTTTGGGCATATAAATCTTCAAAATGGTCATCAAAACTGCATGCTACAGTGAGTAACGTGCCAGACGGTTCTTGAATGAGAGAAATAGAGAAAGAATAATGAGTACCTTGTCTCCCTATTGATGTATGCGCCTCTGGGCGCCTGCCAGGACTGTTGGGTCTCTCTTAGCAGAGTTTGCAGGTATTGCTGCTGTAGGAGACCCAATTGTCTTTGCACTATCTGCCCATCATACAGCTGACTCATTGCATCCAGATTCACCATTCGGGCTTCAAGAATCGCCAAGTCCTGTGTCCGTCGCTGCCATTCAGTCTGCAGTGTGGGTTTCAGAACCTATCACACTATTCACTGTGCCTCTCACAGTGTCATCTCGAATGTTACTGAGCCAATGCAAAATATACCTCAATGTAGTGCTCTATGAAGATTCAATAGTCTGAGTTTTGTAAATTCCAAGGTGAAAGGCACCAGCAGAAAGCCACACGCCAAGCGTGATGGCCCAAGCGGAGTCAACTTGCCACTGGGGAGTGATCAGAAAGTCCCTGCACCAGGACAGTAGCATGTGGGAAAAGAAAATAATCAACGTGAGAAAAGAAGCACGTGAGGTAGACAAAAATGTATGACTCACCCCTCACCCCCCCCCCCCCCCCCGGATGGATGGTGTATCCTCCAGATATCGACCAGACCTAAAGCTGTAGCAAAGGAAGACAGGTTGGTTTTCCAAGTGTCTGGGGGTGGTCCTTGTAGACACCAACAGTCCACTGAGTGGTCCATAACACCATTCCAGTCACCCCACAACACTGTGAGCCCTCCTGGGAGTTCTCCCAATAATCTTGTCATCAGGCCTACAAAACACAGGCTGAGGGGGGGAGGTGCGTAGATACAGAGAAATGTGGGAGGTTCCCCTTATAGCACACCTCCTACGGCTGTATATCGACCTTGCTGGTCAACCCACGTCTTAGTATGCTGCAATGGAAATGATTTTTTAGCAGAATGCCTGTACCCCTGGATCCCCTCATGTAACCAGAATGTAGTGAATGTAGCCAAATTGGACTAGACATGGGACCTTGTTACCAAGGAGGTGGGTCTCCTGAAGTAGTAAAACATTTGTCCCCACCCTTCTAGCGTGTTTCAGAACTGCCCCCGTTTAATCTTATCAAATAAGCAATTCAAGTTCCACAACACCACATGAAGCTGGTCTATACAGCCGTCTATTGTCGTGTCACTCATGGTGGGTTGCGGTGGTACTACCAGCAGGTGAGTTGGGTAACGAGAGAGGAGTGAGGCAAGCTTGCAAAACAGAAATCATAATAACAATAATATAAACAGATCCCCAACTCCCCCATTACTTCGAGAACAGGAAGTATCTGTCATGGGGCAGATAATGTTAGACTTCAACAGGGAACCCTGCTAGGCCTATCCCAATGGATCCCCATATCCAACATAGACAATCAATTGAGGAAGTTATATATACTACCCTCAAAGTCTTGCTGTCACGAATAATATGGATCACATTGAAGTTTACTGTAAACACCACAAGGATCGACTTCCGTCACAAGTGTCATTTAAAAGGTAATGTGGCTCACATATGAGAATCCGGGGGATCACCACCCACAGCTCGGGTCCCCTCGTCCTGCCGGGGGCTCCTCTACAAGGAATGAGACATGATGCTCCTCTTTGAGGGGTTTTTCTAGGTTGGTTTTGGCCCCCTAACGATGGGGGAGTGTGTGGCTTTAAGTGAACTCTTTCATCATACCATTGAAAGACCTACTCAGGCGTCTCAAAGAAAAGCATCTGCGACTGATACATGATCTTTATCTTAGCTGGGTATGATAGCATTTACTGAATATTGAGGTTGCAAAGTTGTTATTTGGCAGCCAGGAAGGATTATCGTGGTTGCTGCACCATCCTGGTGTAATCAGGTAAGATCATGAGAGTGTGAGACAGATACCTAATCTTGTCTTGAAGCCTTACATGTTTGGCGATAGCGTATCTGTCTATATAATTTAAGAGCTTTGCAATAACAGGTCAGGCTGAGCCCCAGGAGAAGGGTTCCACACTAAAGCCCTTTGGGCCCGCTTGATGATGAAACAGGAGTACCGAGCCTCTGAGGGCTTCAGGGAGCTAAGCCATTGACCCTGAAAGCGCTCCATCAAGGGAACTTCACACCCCTCAGGGAAGCCCACAAACCTCAGGCTATCGCGGCAAGCTCTGCCCTCTCTGTCCTCTACTCTCACAGCAAGGTTCTTGCTAATAGCAGTAAGTTTGGTCACCGTCTGTTGTACAGTGCTAACTGAGTCTTCCACCCATGAGACACCGGTTTCAGCCTTTGAAATCTGCTCAATGGTTTTCCTAAATTCTTGCTGCAGCAAAGTAACATCTGTAGCCACCGCTCTGATTTTAGCATTTAGCATGTCTCGCGACTGAGTGATAGCCGCCTGGACTGCAGCATTGTCCGAATTCAGACCATCTTGTTCACATGCCCCAATGAGAGAGAAGGGCCCCCCCAAGCCTCGCATATTTATCCACAATGCTTTATTTGCTGATGGGTGGAGCCTCTTTCTTGGCCATGATAGTGAGAGGGACATGGGACACAGCAGCCTTGCCAATGAAGTATGAAGTACCTCAACTGACCCACCCAATTATAGTCGCAACCTAGCGAGTGAGGAGGCAAGAACAGACAGAACCTAAGATTGTCTACAGCAATATGGGGCCCTCCACGTAGGCCCAAAGGAAGGGCTGTGAGGTCCAGGAGCAGAGCAGGGTGGTGCACCACCGCAGACTGCACCTGGACCGGGCCTGTCAGTGTCTACCACAGGTACTTCTTCCCCCAGCACGGCCCCCTAACAGGGTCCCTCGTCAACACAATGGAAGGGCCCAACTGAGATACCCAGAAATGAGTGCCGTAGAAGGAGGAAAGAAAGGCTAAGTTTACCATGCCAGCAGTCGTTAGCAATGGTCTCTGAGGCCCGCCGCTTGAGTCTACTGCACCACATTCAACCACCACCTCCCTACCAGAAATTACCACTAGTGTCATGAGGGAGGCAATAGGGCCAGTGTTTGGGCTGAGTCTTGCTTCCTTTGGCATATGTGTCCAGGCTGCATCAGCTAACCCCAGGCCGTGCCAACAGCCAAGAAGAAGCAGCCTTCCCCAGTACAGGAATCTGTGGCATCTCTCAGGAGCGGGGGAGGCTTGGGTAGAAAGTCCACTGCACAATCTGGCAATAGCTGTAGTCCCCGATGCCCACCGCACGACTCGTCTGTGCCACAATTCACCCTGCGGCATGCTGCCTCTTTACCAGCACCTGCTGCTCCTGTCTTTTGGAAGACAATGAGGCCAGTGCAGGTGCTGAATCTCGCCTCCCTTGGTGTTTGTAGTTAGGTCGCAGGCATCAGCTAACTCTAGGCCATGCAATAGGCCCAGATGAGGCATTCGCCATAAGTGGAGGAGTCCAGGGTTTCCCCAGTGTGCAGGAGGGAGGGGGGTCTTTTGAGAAACAGAGGGGCCTCACATGGCACTTTGCGACCGTATTCCCAATCCCCATAGAGTGAGGTCCATTGCACCACTGGCAACGTCGCCAGCATTGTCCCGCGCCACACTGCCACGAAATTCAGCCATTGTAGGCTGCTCTCCTTGATCGAACGGCCATGGGGGCCTCCAACACCGCCAAAGCATGTCCCCTCTGCCTCAGCTGCCAAGCGGAACCCCGGCCGTCAGTCAGGCATTGCCTTCATCCCAAAGTGAGCCAGAATTACGTCGGATCATTGGTGACTGCACAGAGTGGTATTAAAAAGCAGCTACCATGTTCAGCATTCAAGCTATGCCCCCCTACTTCCAGTTTTAACAAGGAAGACTTGTGCATTGTGCATTAGTGACTCCAAGAAGTTTAAATTGACCTTTTATTTTTTGAAGCATAAAAAGAAACAAATAATGCGCAAATCATTCATTTCCCCAGTTTCAAGATTGCCCATTGCTCAGCCATTCAGTGTGCAGACAATAAGGCGTTTGCATTCTCTTGCTGAGGGAATCCAACAAAGCTAAAATCAAGCTAACACTGCATTAAGAGCTCTTGTGACCCTTCTAGGCAGTGGTGCTGGAGCACTTCTTAGACCGGTGGTGCTGCCATCAATGTTCATAGGGATTCTGAAAAAAACAAGCACCACGCTAAGAACAAATAGCACAAATGAGCCACACCCATTCAGCAAGAGAATAGTTATTGATCGATCAATCAGTACATTTGTAAAGCGCACTACTCACCCATGAGGGTCTCAAGGCGCTGGTGGGGGCGGCGAAGGGGGGGTTGCTGCTACTGCTAAAAAAGCCATGTCTTACGTAGCCTCCTGAAGGTTAGTTGGTCATGGGTCTGCTATAGGAGTATGGGTAGGGTGTCCAGGTCTTAGCGGCTAGCTGGGAGAACGATCTGCCGCCAGTGGTCACTCTTCGGATGCAGAGGACGATGGCAAGGGTGAGGTCGGTGGAGCGGAGCTGGCGGTTCAGGGTGTAGAAAGTGAGTCGTCTGTTGAGGTATGCTAGTCTGTTGTTTTGGAGTGCCTTGTGTGCGTGGGTGAGGAGCTTGAAGGTGATCCTCTTATTGATGGGGAGCCAGTGCAGGACTCTCAGGTGGGGTGTGATGTGGCTGTGGCAGGGGATGTCGAGAATCATGCTTGTAGTAGTTTCAGGAGTTTGGCGATGCTCCTGCGTAGAGGGTGTTTCCGTAGTCCAGCCTGCTGCTGACGAGGGCCTGGGTGACCGTTCTTCTTGTTTCGGTGGGGATCCACCTGTAGATCTTGCAGAGCATGTGGAGGGGGTTGAAGCAGGAGGATGAGACGGCGTTGACTTGCTTGGTCATAGATAGTGTTGAGTCGAGGATGAACCCCAGGTTGCATGCGTGGTCGGTGGGTGTTGGTGCTGCTCCCGGTATGGTCAGCCACCAGGAGTCGCCCAAGGCTGAGGGGGAGGAGCCGAGGATGAGGACCTCCATCATGTCCGAGTTTAGCTTCAGACGGCTGTTCTTCATCCACTCGGCAACGGCCTTCATTCCTTTGTGGAGGTTGGTTTTTGGTGGTTGGGGGGGGGGGGGGTCTTGGTGAGGGAGAGGATCAGCTGGGTGTCGTCTGCATAAGAGATGATGTTGAGGTCGTGCAGTCGGGTGACTTGAGTGAGCGGTGCCATGTAGATGTTGAACAAAGAGTGTAAGAGTGTAGTGGGTAGCTGGAGCACACTGTCGCAAATATACTACTACAGCATGGTGTGGTAACCAAAGTCATTTGCACACAGTGCATTTTCCATTGTAATAACCACACAATTTGCACAGACATACAATTTTAATGATAAAACTATCACAAACGATTATGTTTTGGAAATTGGGTTTCAGTGAATATTTGTCATTTGTGGATCACCAAGTGTCTTGATTTGTTTTGACCCTATTATAATTTTTGTTCCCATGAGACTAAAATTCGGAAAACAAATCTGCTTAATTTGTCCTTTCCTGTTTATTTATTTTAAAATATTTGTACAGTTCATCTATGGGTATTTAAATGTTATTGTATGTAAAAAAAAACGACAGCCTTTCGTTTTGCACACCAGCAAGGTTTTCACATAGTTCACCTTCCAAAATCTTCACACATTGCGATAAGCAAAAAATAAGTAAACGCTATTCTCCATGTTAAAAAAATAAGCAACCCTATGTCAGAAGACTAGACTGACATTTGACCTCTGGATTTGAATGCATAGCATATATAACACAAAACAATAAAAATGTAAAAACATCTTTAATGCTTGTTTACATTTGGAACTTCAGCAAGGTTATTTAGAGGCCCTCTCAGGACTTGAGGGGCTGTTGTAGGGCCCCTCTGGGCCCTGGTGCATTGCACCAACTGCCCCACTGGTAGCTACTCCTATGCGTGGGTGCCATTTTTAAATCAACAAATATAAAGCAAAAAAAGCAAAGAAAGAGCAGACAGAGCTTTCTGTGAAAACAAGAAACATTATGCTAACAATGAAATGCTGACAATAATCCAAGTATCCACCTGCGTTCTCATTAATAGCATAAGTGTAAAAGAATCGCCTTCAATAATTACAAAAAAAGACAACAATAAACCCCTACCTGGAACCCCATGGCATAACGGGGCTCTCAAGAGTGTTGTTTTGTGACTGACAAACAAGTCGTTGAGTAAACGGCTCAGTCTACACAAAGCTCAGATGCCATTTTGTGCTGTTAAGTTGTGACAGCTTAAATGAAAAAGTTCACTGGTAGATGCAAAACATTGTTGGTGGCCTCTGGTGCATAGTGGCATCTTGAAAAAACTGTAAAGGGTATTGTAAACGTGGATTCATTTTTTGGGTGGGTGGGTGCCTACCTCAAGGATTAATAACACTCCGTGTCAGGGTGAAACCTCAAGATCACTAATTTAACCTGAGCTCAAGCCCCTGGTAGCCACAGCAAAGCTGACAGGATTATCGTAGAGCAATGTGTAAAGTATTTATGCATTATTAAAACAGTAATAAAATCAAGACACCATGTAATAAAACCAAAACCGAATAAGACAAATAGAGTAAAATGTAATAAACAAATGATGCCATCATCACACAAACCCAATAAGGGGAACTGGGGATTTGAATGTTTGACGTTTTAAGTGAAAATAACAGCAAAAAGCACAAAGAACCAATCAGTCTATGGAAGAGGTAGACTGGGGTTCTAGGTGTGATTTGAGTCTAATTGCGGTGGTGCCCTGGACAGATACAACAAGTGGATTGGTCCTGGTGAAAGTCTGGAAAGTAAAAATATTTGAAAAAGTGTTGAAGTCCCTCTTCAGAAATGGACTTTGTCACTATTTTCAAGAACACTGTTGAAACTTCTTCTAACTCTAAGGCAGAATGTGACTTTGTTACATTTTGAGAAGAAAAGTCCTACCCTCACAGGCCGCAACTGAAATTCTAGCTGTCACAGTAGAACCGAAGGCCAGATACCTGAAGCAAGTTGGTCCCTCTGGAGCCCAACGCAGAATGGGACTGTTGTAGATAGAAATAAGATGAATACACAGGAACTTCAGGGAAAACTATGAAGTTTATTTACAGCACAAAAACGGAAGAACAAGCCACCATCTGGCCAAGCTCCAACTGTCACGGTCAGAATGTCCTATAGAACATTAGAAAGTGAATTTTATAAACTTTGCTATCAAGAGTTGGCTCCATTACTACAAAAAGTTATTAATTCAATTATTGTTTCTAAACAAGCACCTTCTTCATGGAAACTCGCTAAAATTATATTTTTTCTGAAAAAGGGAAAACCGGAAAAAGAGTGTGGTTCGTATCGGCCCATATCTCTACTTAACTCTGACGTGAAAATTTTTGCTAAAATCCTAGCTAATCGGTTAGCTCCCCATATGCCGGACATTGTCAATCCCCAACAGCATGGCTTTGTGGTTGGTAGAGACACCACTTTGCATGTTAATACCTCAATAACCGCTTTGGATGTAGCAGAAACTATTAACACCCCACTCGGTATGATAATGTTAGATGCTGAAAAAGCATTTGACCGAGTGGGGTGGGAATATCTGTGGACAGTATTAAGTAAAATGGGTATAAATGGCTCTTACCTAGATTGGGTTAAGTCAATTTATGATGAACCACGAGCCGTGATCAGTTATGGAGGTATAGATTCTGATAATTTCAAGATTGCAAGAGGTACAAGACAGGGATGCCCCCTTTCCCCATTATTATTTGCCTTATCTTTAGAACCTTTTTTAAATGCTTTAAACGACCAAATCAATATAATACCAGCTCAACATGGGGATATAACTCTCAAATTAACTGCCTTCGCGGATGATATTGCAATATATACATCGGATGTTTGTAAAGCTATGCCCGCAATTATAGAAGAAGCACATAACTATGGGAAAATCTCTGGGTATAAATTAAATGTCAACAAAACCCAAATTATACTCAATTACACTCCGGCTACACGTACTTACAAAACCTGCGAAGAAGCCGTATACTTAGGTATTAAGCTTACTGCTAAAGTGGGGAAAATTGTAGAAATAAACTATGGGTCATTCCTTAAAGAAACTACTGCGAGTTTTAAAAAATGGCATAAGATACCCCTGAGTTTGATAGGGAGATTAAATCTGATTAAGATGAAAAACTTACCCAAGCTAATTTATTTGTGTAGAGCTATACCGTTACAACCAAATAAACTTTTTTTTAGAAAGTTGGATGGCATCTGTAGTAGCTTTATATGGGGGTATAAAAAGGCACGAAGGGCGGTAAAATTTTTGACATTACCAATCTCTAAAGGGGGACTTACCTTTCCGGATTTTAATCTTTACTTTTTAGCTACTTTTCTTTTACGCATTAGGAGCTTATTAAAAAATACTCGCTCTTTATTTTTTCATCAATACATGCTGGGGGCTGATGCCAATCAATTTCTATTACGGGTCCACGATCCAAACTACTTCAAAAGAGTAGAATTCAAGACCGCTAAACATGCTGCAAAAATTTGGGACAAAATTCTGCACATTAGTAATAGTTCATTTTACAATGCTGAACTTAGATTATGGAACAATCCTGGCCTTCCGGGTATATTTTCGGACGGTTTGGGTAATCGGTGGATAAGACAGGATATAAACACACTAGGAGACCTTTATGGTACTAATGGTTTGATGGATTTTGAGAATTTAAAAATTACAAACGGGCTTACGGATGATATGCACTTTAAATATAGACAATTGAGAGATTTTTTCTGTAATAAATTGAAAATAACGGAAGTCAAACAATCTGATATTCTTGAGGGTATTTATTCAGAAAAAACTAAATCATTAATCAAATTGGGATATCAATGGCTCATCAAGGAGAAGGGAGAAAACACAACTCAAATCGCAGCCAAATGGTCCCGTAGATTAAATCAAAACATAAATTCAGTACAGATCGGAAGTGCCCTAACCCATTTAAGCGATATAGTTCACTCTTCTAATCTGAAAATGCAACTATATAGGACAGTCACGGAACTATATTATACGCCACAAAGAATATCCAGCTGAGCACAAGGTAACTCTTTGACAGATAAATCTAGGTGTGCTAAATGTAATACTGTCGCGGCTGGAATTGAACATATGTTATTCTCCTGTCCTGCACTTTCCAATTTCTGGAATCGTATATCTTACCATCTTCAATTTAATCAAATAAATTCATCGGATCTCAGAGTACAAATGGTTTTATTAGATATCCAAGATAGGAATTGTCCCAATAAGGATCTTTTAACGATTTTGCTAGCATGGGCTAGATTAATAGTAGCTAGGGTCTGGATATCTAAAGAACCCCCTAAGGTTGCGGATTGGTTATCATTGGTTTATGAAATTAGAACTATGGAGTTTTCTTTAGCTAAACTTAGAGGTTCAAAAGCTCTTCTGAGAAAAGAAAAGATATGGAAGCACTTCTTTGAAGGCCAAGATCTGTGATTAGGCCTAGTCTGGTCTTTCTGTTTTAGTAGGTTATTACTTTAACAGTAGAGCTAATTTGAAGTTTGGTTTACAGTTTATTTTATTGTTTCCATTCCTCAATTTTATTTGCTGTTCATATCATTTGTATTTGTATGTTAAGTATGAAATTGAATTGTAATGAATTTTGTCACTTCTTGCAAACAATAAAAATGTTTAAAAAAAAAAAAAAAGAACATTAGAAAGTATTACATAGACAAAGTTCTAAATGAAAGACATATAGGAAAGACCAACCCACAAATAACAGAAATCATATTTACAACACATCTCCCTCCCATGTGCCATTAAAATAAAAGCAAGAAAAACAAAAACAATTAACAAATATAATCACCCAAGTAAGCAGGTGGATGACGGGAGCGAGAACTTCTCACATTTGATCTCACATTTGTACTGATAGAATTGTCATGGTTGGTAACATTGTCATGAGTAGAAAAACTAGTACTTTGAGTACTATCACAACCAGAAGCATCACCACTACCCACTTCCCTCCTTACATCAGACTGGAAAGATGCATTCGGAACAACCTGGGTAGAAAGCATATAACCATTATTGCTAGAACAAGGAATTGAAACAGAATTTCCAGGTGAAACTTCAGAATGTCTACGATACAGTGCAACCCGATGGAAATTCCATTTCTCCCCATTCTCAAGAACAATGAAATGAGGAAATACTTGTTTAAAATGAAAAGGACCCCTAAACCTTTTGAGCCCTTTTGATAACCTTCCTGGTTTTACTTTGACAAGATCCCCCACAGCAAATGGCAAAGAAACCCTGTCAGCGTTAGACTGAGAGGAAAGATTCACATTAAGATTTTTTAACCAAGAAGGTGTCAATTTAGTGACAGGAGGTCGACCTCGCATCAACTCAAACAGAGATTTCTAATCTTGTTTGTGAGGAGTAGACCGATAGGCCCACACAAACTCTTGAACTCTGTCATCAGAGAAACACCCAAACTCACATGACATCTGAATGATGCCCTTCACCAGTCTATTGACTCTCTCGCAGATACCATTTCTTCTAGGATTGTATAGGCTAGTTCTGTGATGACCTACCCCACAGCTTTGTAAAAACACACTCATTCATTTAGAAGTTAACTGAGTTACGTTCTCAGTTATTAAAAATGACGGGAATCCTCCAGCCCACTAGATTGAACGGGAAGACGAGACAAACAGTCTGCTTGTACATTCTTCCAATCCTGAACAAACTGCAACTCAAATTGAAAATCCTGAAGATGTGAAGCCAGTCTAGCTAATCTGGGTGACCCCTTCCCTGTACCACCAGGAGCCAAAACATTGACTAAAGGTTTGTGAACTGAGCGTAACAGGAACCTATTTCCCCACAAATAGGTCCTGAAATAATACGTACACCAGACCGCAGCAAGAGCCTCGCGCTCAATTACAGAATAGTTACATTCTGAAGGAGTTAGAGGTCTTGAAGCAAACGCTATTGTTTTTTCCTCGGAGCCATGTCTCTGTAAAAAAGCGGCACCTAAGCCAATGCTGCTTGCATCCACCATTAAGATGGAAGAACAGTTAATATTGAATGGAGTAAGAACCTTAGCAGAGGCTAGTTCCCTTTTGATCATAACAAAACAAGATTCCTGCTCAGAAGTCCACGAAAACTTAACGCCCTTTTTCAACAAACCCCTTAAAGGAGCAGTTTTGAAGGAAAAGTCTTTAACAAATTTCGAATAAAATTCGATAAGGCCCATAAAAGACCGCAACTGATCCTTATCAACAGGAGAGGGAGCCATCTCAATAGCTTCTAGTAAATTCCTCTTAGGTTTGACTCCATCAGCCGAGAGAGCAAAACCTAAATATTCAATTTCTCGCGACAAAAATAAACACTTTTCCTTCCGCAGTGTAAGGCCAGCCTCGTCAATTCTACACAACACACGTTAGAGAATATTATTATGCTCTTCCAAAGAGTCACCAAAGATTAATATGTCATCCTGGAAATATATGACCTTCTCTATGCCCTTAAAAACCTCTGACACCATTCGCTGAAAAACACTAGCTGCCGAAATCAGCCCAAAAGACAATATAGTGAACTGAAATGTCCCTTCTCCAGTAATAAAAGCTGTAAGGTGCTTAGACTCATCGTGAAGACGAATCTGGTGATAAGCATGTTTTAAGTCCAGTTTACTAAAAAATGTTGCTCCTTTCAAAGTAGAGACCAGCTCACCAATATTAGGCAATGGGAAGACATCCGCAACCACACACTTATTAAGAGATCTCAGATCCACACAAAATCTGATTTTTTAATCAGATTTTTGAGAAATAACAGCAGGCGAAATCCATGCTGATGCCTCAACAGGTTCGATGATACCGCCTTGAAGCATCTCCTCTAAAACTTCTTTGACTTCATTTCTAACAGCAATCGGAACCCTCCTAGCTTTATGTTGCACGGGGATGGCACCTTCCTTTAACAAAATTCTGTGAGTATACCCTTGTAACTCCCCCAACTCATCTCTGAACACATTCTTGAAGCTGTGAAGGATGTCATCAATATTAAGATCATCCACAACTGACACAGGTTCATCCGCCCTTGGATTGATCTTAATATGAAGGTCAAATTGACGCATCCAACCTAAAATGGCTGGACCATCAGTAGAAACATATATTTTTCCGTGAGTCGATCTGTTCTTAAAACGAATTTCACTCTTGAAATACCCTAGTAAGTTAATCTTTTCACCCTCATAGCCTGTTGGACAAATATCAGAAGTTAATAACGACTTATGACCCCACAACTGCTTCAGCAATGACAAAGGAATAATGGTCCACTTAGAACCACAATCAACCATTAAACTTATGTCCCTGCTGTCAATGACAAAGTCAGCTTTAGGACGTCTCTCCCTGTTATCCAGGCAAGACCCAATCATATTATCTTCCACAACAAGAATTTTGTTTACATCACGTTTTATGTCATGCTGTTCACTAACTACCGTCACTCTAGTACTTTTTGCAAAGTGACCAACTCTGCCACACTTCAGGCATTCTTTATTATTTGCAAAGCAAAACTTTGCGTCAGAACCATGCATGTTACTTCCACACCTCGAACACACTTTGGTTTGCCACTTGTTATAACCTTGACTCATTTTTTTTGCATGACATACCCTTTTTACCTGACAATTGCTACAGCTCCACCTTCATTGTCACTGTTATCGCTACTAATTACAGATTTGTGAGATACTTCAGCTACACTTTGGTCTAAACCACTTTTCTGCAACTCTAACATACAATTTTCAGATTCCTCAACTATTTTAGCAAGTTCAATTGCAACTTTTAGAGTTGGGTTTTTGGCCGCCCACAGCCTCTCCTGTATCTTGCGATTGTTACACTGAACAATCAGTTGGTCACGTATGTGTTCGTCAGTCATTTGGCCGAAGTTACACTTCACTGACAGCTCTCGCAACCGAGACACAAAATCATCGATAGATTCTGCTTCACGTTGTCTATTTTTGTAGAATTTATATCTATTTAGAACGAGATTTCCTCCTTTGCAAATCATGTTTCAAGTCTAACAATCGCTTCCTTGAATTAATCTAAAGCAGATTGCGAACCAGAAGGCAGGACTTGAGGTAAGTACTTGAAGACTCGTTGCCCTTCTTTTCCTAGCGTGGTCATTAACAGTGCCTTTTTCCTTTTGGGAGAAAAATCCTCACCATCTAACGCCTCTATGTAATTATGAAACATCACAATCCAATCTTCCCAAGCAGTACTAGGATTACGAGGTTGACAAAGAAAAGGAGGAGGCAAGGCTACGTTTACATTAGGAACAGATGATGAAATAAAGTGGTGAATAAATTGAAAATTGAATTGCCCCTAATTAAAACCTTGCAAGTTAATGAGTCACTCCAAAAGGAGAAACACGCTTTGAGTATAAAGCAGCAAAAACTTAAGACACCCAAAAGCGTGATTAAAAATTGACTGTACCAATTTTCCTACTTCTTTCTCTCCATCATCACTTAAACGTGAAACAGCAATCACACTCCTTTCCAATTTTTTGCTAAAATCAGAGAAACGTTGAATCTTCCTCACCGTTGAAACGTTGACTCTTCCTCTTGTAGATTGAATTTAAATAAATACTACAATAAAAAAATAAACGGCAGCATTAAACATACGGAGTACGAGATTGACTGGACTTCACTTTCCGATGTAAATAGTAAACCTAAGATGGCCGCCGACGTCTTGCATCACGCGTCGTAACGTCACAAGGTCAAAAGTCAACACGCACTGAAGCTTCACTTGCGCGTAATGACCGCAGTTCGTTTCGCGCACTGTTCTTTCCAATGTAAACAAGAGGTAGAGACGCTGCTCGTTGCTGGGACAACTGTTGTTAAGCACACCGACTGCCACAGTTTAATACGTCAGTCACCAAGCAACGAAGATGACGCGCTGTATACAAAGCACCTAGATCGTGCTCGCGCGAAGTAAGTTGAAACGCTCACCTCAATATTTTCATTTACGTCTCAAAATCATCCAAAAATGTACTAATCACAGATGGATGTTCCGTAGTACGCTATAAATTCCTTCTCAAACCATAGTGTCGTAATTGGACAATGGCCGAGTTAGCGCTTAGCTGTAGCTACACGTTTTCTGTTATATTGGCCATACTCGGAAACGCCATTTTGTGTGTTACGGCGGCCATCTCAGAGCATGAGCGGCCTCGTGGCCAGCGTGCCCTTTAGTCCGTTGTCCGTACCACTGACCACTTGAGTTTGCCCAGCAACAGGCTATTTTTAGTAATGGTCAAGCCTGTACATGCGCAGTCCCCTCTGACCAGTCACCCCTCAGGAATGTGTTGCAAACTGACCAGTGGGTTTGAAACCCTCCAATGAGCTGGCAGTGTTCCAAAACATGACCATATATGTATATAATGTTCTGTAACTTTGTGCCGCCTGTCCTTTTTATTACCTGTAAAACGTATAAAAGAGGGGGTCACACCGATGTTCGGTGTGATACTTCTTGCATTACCGAAGGGTGCTGTAGGAATGTACCACCACCCCATGGGGTCTTAATAGCGGCACATTTGTGTGAAGTACTGTAAGTGCCATTTTTCTACGGTATCGCGCTTTCGTGGTACCACCTTGAACATGCCTGTTTTAAGCACACTCCGAGGGATGTGCTGTCTTGGAAATGGTACCACAATTAGGTTAGTGGAAGCACAGCCGGCTCCCCCAGAGGGAACACCAAATAGGGACATGTATATAAAGTATGGCCTTCCACCTATAATGTACAGTAAATTATGGAATAAGTATACTAGATCTGATCCTGAATTGCAATGGCCTCTACATGGGTCGTTCGATTTGCGAAAAGTACAGTTTGTGGAGCAATGTCTGTTTCAGCGAAGGTCTAGACAGAACATGTTTGATTGTGTGCGAATGTGGGAGAAAGTGGTGCGTGAGCGAATGAAGCGTGAAGTTGCCTTGGCGGACAAAGAGCAGCGCAAGGCTGCTCGGGATAAGGCTTTACAGCTTGAGGAAAAAGAGGAGCAGGAAAAGAAAGAGAGGGAGGAACGGGAACGTAAATTGCAAACGGCTGGTCAATTCCCTATTCGTCGACCGCTTTATCCTGTCCTTAATAATGAAATTGATGATTTTTCTTTATTAGATCGATCACCGCCTCCGTACGTTTCGCCTACGGCTCCACTTGCAGAATCGGATGATGAAGGACAGGATAAGTCGGGAAAGAAGAGGATATCTGCTCTCAGGTTTACGGCGGAGAGATCCGCGCATTTACGTAGTTGGGCTCGTAGAGTGAATACGAAGTTTGTTTCTCAGTCTGAACTTGTTTCTGAAAGGGGTACCTGGACAGACCAAGAGTTATTGTATTTTATGTCCACTTTGATAGATGAAGTTGTTACCTCATTTCGTAAAATTTCAGATACATTAGAGCCTAAGGATGTGTCAGTTCATTGTGAGAATTTAGAAAACGGTGTATTTGTTCTTGCAGATGTCGATGCCTTTTATAAACAACTGATCAAGCTGCGAGATGAGACTAGCAGATTGCGAGGCGAGCGGAAAAAGATTAAGGAGTCCGGGCTGGAATCCGACGGGCAGTCTAAGGAGTGTTCTCTCCGGGGTTCAGATAAGAGTTCTGCAATGCATGTTATGCCTATGCGTGAAGCTGCACCTTTGTATGTTCCACCTAAGGGGGAAGGTACAGATGATGATAAACGGTCGAAGGATGCGAAGGGGTATTTTGTATATAATTGGGTGTATACGCCTTGGAATAGAGCGGATGTTATGGCGTTGAAAAATTCTCTACCTGACCTTCGTAAAAATCCGGCAGCATTCTATGAAGGGGTGGAAGGGGCTATTTCATCTTGTGTGATGACTCTGGTTGATATAGATTTGTTTTTTGGGTTAATACTTCCGCCTGACATGTGGAGACAAATTCGTAAAAATAATGATGAGACAATACTAGGGGGAACATGGAAGGAGATAAATCAAGCAGACTTAGAGAGGAAACCGGCATGCAAGCCTTGCCAGCTGATTTTAGATCTTCCAACGGCTATTTTGATTAAATTAAAAACGCTTGTACCTTCTAAAAAGATAGATTGGACCATGTTAGCTTCGTGTAAGCAAAAGCCAGATGAAACGGTCTCAGACTTTTTTACACGCTTCGAAGAAGCGTTTCACGATGACAGTGGTCAATCTTTAACAGACGATACAGGTCGGCATTTGTTTGTAGATAAGTATGTGGCTAATCTCCTGCCGGAGATTGCCAAACGATTGAAGTCGAGTGAAAGTTCCTGGGCCACGGCGACCCCTGCGTCTTTGTTGACTATGGCTCAGTATTACGAGCGGCAGGAGTTGGAGGCTAAAGAAAGTGTTGATAAAAAGGCGAAAGAATTGAAAACGAAGGTGATGTTGGCACAGGTTCGTGGAACACAGGGTAGAGGGAACGACAGGGGTAGACGAGGTGGAGGAAATACGTCGTATGGTCGAACGGATATTGCGGAGGATCAATGTGCTTATTGTAAGGAGTTTGGTCATTGGGCTGAGGATTGTCCGGTACTACGGGAGCAACGTAGCCAGCATGGTCGAGGAGGTGGTAGGTCGCGGGGCGGTTATGCGGGGGCGAGAGGTGGCGGAGGTGATCGTGGAAGGGCTGAGCAAGGGGGCCGTGGCCAGGATGAACGAAATACTTTTGATAGACGAAACCAATATCAGATTTCAGAGGGTGAGAATGTGGAGCATCAGGATTATGTGCATGCGTAGGACTGCGTAGGATGGGGTGCGGAACCAATTGAAGTGCCGGTAGATCAGGAGGGTCCGTATGTGACAGCGGGCATTTTGGGTTCTACTGATCAATTCCTAGTAGACACCGGAGCTACTCGTAGCGCCTTGTCAAAGAAGTTGGTTCCGAGGGCTCCCCTGTCTGGCGAAATGATCACATGTGTAGGGTTCGATGGCACACCCTCCCCTAGCCCTTTGTCTAAACCCCTTGCTCTCTGTCTTGATAAATATTTTAGTTTCGGCCAATTCTTGTTATCTCCCTATACCCCAGATAATATCTTGGGTCTTGATTTGCTTAAATATTTTCGAGCAACGATACGGTGTGCTCCTGAAGGAGTGCGGGTTATCCTGAATGACAATTACCCTGATCCGAATAGGTTCTATACCATATCGGAAATTCCCGCTTTGGCCTCTCTCCCGCACACGTTGTGGGCGACCTCAGACACGGATGTGGGGGAGATGCGTATTCCACCTATTCATATTACTGTTAAGGAGGGGGCAGTTTTGCCACGAGTGCCACAGTATAGGATTTCGAAGGAAGGTGAAATTGCCCTGACTCACATTGTTCAAGACTTGATTGTTGCTGGGGTGGTGGAAGAGGTTTCTTATAATGTCTGTAACAGCCCTATTCTCCCGATTCTTAAAAGAGATACTGATGACAAAGTCTATCGCTTTATTATTGACTTGAGAGAGATCAACAAAATTGTCATTCCCCAATATCCAGTGGTGTCCGATATTACGACCTTGCTTACACTGGTACCTCCAACAGCCACGACCTTTAGTGTAATTGACTTGAAGAATGCGTTCTTCTCCATCCCTGTTCATCCTGATAGCAGATATTTGTTTGGCTTTACGTTAAATAATAAATCGTATAGATTTTGTCGTGTTCCTCAAGGTTACACTGAGAGCCCGAGTATCTACAGCCAGGCTTTGAAAAGACAGCTTGATTCCTTTGAGTTGCAGTCGGGGGTTGTTCTGATCCAATATGTGGATGACCTTCTGCTTGCTGCAGATTCTTATGCACAATGTGAGGAGAGTACGATTGCGCTGCTTTCCTTTTTGGCACAGAATAATCACAAGGTTTCTAAGAAAAAGCTTCAATTCTGTAGACCCAAGGTGACCTACCTCGGTCATCTTTTGTCTAAGGAGGGGCGTGCATTAGCATCAGATCGAATTCAGGCGATTTTAGACACACCAGTCCCCCGTACGCAGAGAGATGTACGCGCCTTCATAGGGTTAACGTCTTTTTGTAGGCAGTGGATTATGGGGTTTTCGCACATTATAAAACCCTTGTTAGCATTACTGTCCAAAGCCACGCCAATGCCCCTTGAATGGACAGATGAATGTCAAAATGCTTTTGATCAATTGAGACAAGCCCTTTGCTCTGCACCCGTGTTAGGTACACCAGATTACACGAAGATTTTCACATTGTATGTACACGAGAAAGATGGGTGCGCGTTATCAGTGTTAGTGCAGACAAACGGGGACAAGCAGAGGCCATGTGCGTACTTCTCAGCCATCTTGGATCCTGTAGCACGAGGGTTACCTGGGTGTTTCCGAGCAGTTGCAGCAACAGCAGTAGCGATACGGCAGAGTGAGGGAATAGTGCTATCGCACAAATTGTTGGTGTTAGTTCCTCACGCAGTAGATGCCCTGCTAAACCAAACAAAGACCCAATATCTTACGAGTGCACGGTTAACAGGATACGAGCTTACTCTGTTGGCGCCACATATCACATTAAAAAGATGTGCTACTCTGAACCCTGCCACTTTATTGCCCTATCCGGTCGAGGAGGGTCAGGAAGAAAAACATCATGACTGTGTTTTCCTGACCGAGGAACAGACAAAGGGTTGTGTTGACCTACAGGATATGCCACTTCCAGATGTGGATGGGGAGTTGTGGGTTGATGGATCATGTTTGAGGCTGCCAGATGGCACAACTTCCGCAGCCTATGCAATAACGACACTTAAGACAGTGGTGGAAACAGCTAGAATACCACAGAAATCGGCTCAAGCAGCGGAGCTGATAGCCCTGACAAGAGCCTGCGAATTGAGTGCTGGCCTATGTGTGAACATATACACAGACAGCCGGTACGCCTTCGGGGTAGCACATGACTTCGGTCTACTCTGGAGAGAGCGTGGGTTTTTAACTTCTCATGGAGTACACATTATGCACGGAGAGTTGGTGCGTGATCTCCTCAACGCGTTGCTTTGTCCAAAGAAAGTAGCGATAATTAAATGTAGCGCCCATAAAAAGATCACTGATGAAATAGGTCAGGGAAATGCCTTTGCGGACAGCATAGCGAGACAAACGGCTATGTCCCGAACTGACTCCCCCATGTACGTGACAAAATCCCAAGCAGAGCGATGGAATGATGCTAGAGCGGAAATATTAGACATTCAGAAATCAGCTACTGAATCAGAACTTGCATCATGGGCAACTGATGGGGTGCTAGACGATGAAGGGTGTTGGAGAAGCAAGGACAAGGAGAAATGGAAATTGCCTGCAGCTTACTTGCAAGCGATGGTCCAGATGACACATGGATTAGCGCACGTGGGGGCTCTTGCAATTACTCGATTGTTAACGAGAGTTTGGGAGCATCCCGAGATTGCTAATACTGCTAAGAGAGTAGTGCAGACCTGTCTGATATGTTTGCAGCACAATCCTGGAAAGGGGACCCATACTCCGAAAGGAGGGTTCGTTCCACCTTCTGCGCCATTCGAGGTACTCCAAATGGATTATATCCAGCTTGAGCGTTGCAATAACCTGAAGTATGTCTTAGTGGTGGTATGTGCTTTTAGCAAATGGGTTGAGGCCTTCCCCACGAAAGATAATACAGCATTGACAACAGCTAAGGTGTTGCTCAAGGAGTATTTCCCTCGATTCGGAATTTGCAAATTTTTGTGGAGCGACAATGGGCCTCATTTTGTCGGGAAAATTGTGGAATACGTGCTGAAGGGGTTAGGGATCCAGCAGAAGTTTCATGCTGTGTTCCACCCTCAGTCGGCAGGTCTTGTCGAGCGGTATAATGCCACGTTGAAATTAAAATTGGCTAAGATCGTGGCGTCCACGTCATTGAAATGGCCGGATGCCTTGCCGCTAGCGTTACTCTCTCTTAGATCAGTGCCCCACTCACGAATAGGCCTCACACCATATGAAGTGGTGTTTGGAAGGCCTATGAATATCTGGGGGGTGCCCAAGCCGCGATTGATACATGATGTGCCTTGTATAATGATGAACGATTATTTGGCACGATTAACAAATGATTTGCTTTCTATTCATCAACAGGTTCGAGAAGCGCTCCCTGATAACTCTGCTGGAGAAGGCCATGATCTTCGCCCTGGTGATCATGTAATGATCAGGTCGTTTGAGAGGACGAATAGCTTGGAACCGAGGTGGCGTGGCCCCGAGCAGGTCCTCCTGGCTACTCGAACGGCTGTACGAGTGACCAACAGGAAGCGGTGGATACACTCGTCCCACTGCCGTCGTGTCTCTCCTGACCTGGTGAATCCTACTGTGTTGACCGACTACAAAGAGATTCTGGATAAAGAAAAGAGCCCAGCGGCGACATCGGCTGAAGCTGAGGGAGCCTTCCCGGACCACACTGTTTCTGGACGAGAGCACTACAATCTACGGCCACGATAAGAAGATTTTTTTTGGGTTGTTTTTTGAAACTGGTTGGTTACCGCTCCAGGTTTGTGAAACGGAAACCGGGAATTCCAAGGGGGGGGGGGATCAGTTCTGCCAAGTGTAGCGACACCCGTCTTGGCCCGGAGAAGAAAACATCGGCTACCTCGGAGTTCAGCACCGTATTTTTCTTTTTTAGGTATAATACACACATATGTACATTTGAGAACCTTGGGAACTTTTGCACTTTTTGAACATTTAAGACTTTGAACTATAATTGAACTATGGCGTCGTCTGCATCACGGGACAAACGAATATTGGGTGCCATCCTTTTTGTTCTAACGATTGTGGTGATAGCAGTAATAGCCTGGGTAGTTGAACTTGTGGTGCCTGCACGTAAACATTTGCTGCCGACTACCCCGGCTCCGCCTGAACATTTTCACTTCACCTTGCCTTACCATGAAGAACGGCACCGACAGACTTATTTGAACAATAGTTTTATTCAGATCCTACATCATACGCACAATATGACAAATACATCTAACTGTTGGGTGTGTGGGATGTTGCCTGGGCACCAGAAGAAAGGGGGTACTCCACTCATTCCTCTCCCGTTTTCACATAATGGATCCTGCAATGCCTGGTACACTCTGCTCTTCACTTTGAGATGGCCAACAAAAGGGGGGGTGCTTTTCCGTTTAAATAAAGTATGTTACCATGACCGAGATGGGTATCCGCGAGCTGAGGGTACTCGATTTGAATGGGAGGAGTACTGCCCCGATAATGTATCTGCCCCACGAGTTTACAGCAATCAACGGAATATCAATGTATCGAGTGCACATGTCATTAACGTTATTGCCACTAAAGCTGATCTGTGTATACGCAATAAAGGTACTATTTCTGTTGGGAGAAGCGAATGCAACACCACACTCACATTTGACAGTCCTAATGGTATATATCGTTTGTAACATCCCGCAATACTTACTTTATCTGTGGAACGAAGGGTTATCATCAGCTTCCATTAGGATGGTCAGGCACTTGTTATGTATCTTTCGTATTGCCCCCTGTATTCATTGCCCCACCAATGTATCACAATGACTATATTCTGTACCATGACTTTGTTTTGAATAGAGCTAAACGTGCTGTCGTGTTGAATGACATTGACCAGACAGATACTACTTTACAGCAGTACGTGGATTTTAATTTGGGACTGTTTTCCTTTGTGGGGGCTGCTCTGAATAGCAGAAAGAGAAGACGATTGACCCGTGTTGTTGAAGCTGTGGCCAACGATACTGCTATTGCATTGGGAAATATAACAGAAGAACTGCAAATTTCTAGAATTGTCACATTGCAGAACAGAATGGTTTTAGATGTAGTTCTAGCCGACCGTGGGGGGGCATGTAGAATCATCGGAAGTAGCTGTTGCGTATATGTACCTGACAATTCACCATCTGTTTATGATGCTATTACCAAGCTGCATAAGATAGCTGCCGAAATACACCCGGACAATGGTACTTGGACTCTGTCAGGATGGTTCTGGTCAATGCTCTCCACTTGGGGATGGAAGCTGTTAACTATTTTATGTATTATTGTGGGGATACTGTTTGGTGTATGCTTATGTATTCAATGTGGTCCAGCATTGTGTTCTATGTGCCTAACGGCTTGTATACCATCAAGACGAACTCTTGCTCATGACAAAATGATGCTTCATAAAGAAGTAACCCAAATAATGTTAATTGATATCGAAGATGAACACCCAGATTATGTTCACTATGAGGTAGCTTCAGCTGAACGCTAAAAGGGTCGTCTGTCGTAATTGGACAATGGCCGAGTTAGCGCTTAGCTGTAGCTACACGTTTTCTGTTATACTGGCCATACTCGGAAACGCCATTTTGTGTGTTACGGCGGCCATCTCAGAGCATGAGCGGCCTCGTGGCCAGCGTGCCCTTTAGTCCGTTGTCCGTACCACTGACCGCTTGAGTTTGCCCAGCAACAGGCTATTTTTAGTAATGGTCAAGCCTGTACATGCGCAGTCCCCTCTGACCAGTCACCCCTCAGGAATGTGTTGCAAACTGACCAGTGGGTTTGAAACCCTCCAATGAGCTGGCAGTGTTCCAAAACATGACCATATATGTATATAATGTTCTGTAACTTTGTGCCGCCTGTCCTTTTTATGACCTGTAAAATGTATAAAAGAGGGGGTCACACCGATGTTCGGTGTGATACTTCTTGCATTACCGAAGGGTGCTGTAGGAATGTACCACCACCCCATGGGGTCTTAATAAACTTGTTCTTTGAATTTTTGTCAGTTTCCGTGCCAACAGTCCTTCCAATGTAAGTGGGTTATCTTTGGAGCATGTAGGCCTTGGGAACCCGATACTACAATAGCACGCAGTGAGTTCTTTGTCGATATTTGCTCTGTCCGCTTCTGTTTTTCTTCTTTATTCATCCGCTGTGATAGTAATCATCGAACAGCTGGCCAGATACTTCTTAGATGCCTCTTCGCCAAGATGTTGTAGATAGAAATAAGATGAATACACAGGAACTTCCGGGAAAAATATGAAGTTTATTCAAAGCACAAAAACGGAAGAACAAGCCACCATCTGGCCAAGCTCCAACTGTCACGGTCAGAATGTCCTATAGAACATTAGAAAGTATTTCATAGACAAAGTTCTAAATGAAAGACATAAAGGAAAGACCAACCCACAAATAAGAGAAATCATATTTACAACAGGGACTGAGTTGTTTTTTCAGGGGTCCTGGGAGCTTTGAGTGAGACAAAACTGAAATTCAATCCATCGCTGTGGAACTGCTGGTTGCATACTTTTTCCAGCAGTTACGCCTGGTACTCAAGAGGAAACATTTTCAAAAGCTTCTAACCTTTCTTGTGGTGCCCAAACAACCAAAGGAATACACTGCTAATGCCCTCAGGAGGAAACGACTTAGATACTCACAGGGTGTCATACAGAGGCCAAAAGCTAATTCCAGTTTTTATGTCCCTGTTGCATCAGAGGAGGTCAGCCAATTGACCCTTGGAGTCAACCTGTTGCCCTGGATACAAGAGGGAGATGGTCCAGTCCTTCAGGGACACTCTCAGGGCACAGAGGGCAGGTCCTATCCTCTTCTGATCTTCTGCAGGCCCAGTAAGTGTTCCGAGTAGGGTTCCTGGGGATGCCACATTTATGCCTGGTACCAGCTAATAGGTAGAGGTGACTTCTGAGCAATGTGTTATCCAATTATTTCCGCTGTTATGCACAAAACATTGTTTATAAGGGCATTTTTCTTGCTGTGTGCACAGAAGCACTTTGAGGTAAGCCATGATGTGAGAATGCAATATACTACTTAACTGTGATGATTGTGAGAGGCAGGCTAGATCGTGATTTAACATAAAATTGGATTACCTTTTAAATTATTATTAAAGTATCTTAGGTGAAAAGCTAAATACTTTTAAGACTGTTCACAAAGGAAGTGCTTAAAATCATTCAAACTCTTCGATATTCTCAGAAGCATCTTTCCTCAGAGGCAGAAAAGAATTTACTTGTAAAGAGCCACATATTTATCAGAAGCTCTGTTGAACATGCAGATGGTAACTTAAAAATTAAAGCTATCTAAAACAGCAAAATTACAGCATCAAAATTGAAACAGGGAACTCACGCAGAAGAACCATCCCCCATTGTACTGTTTGTGAAAGGAGATATATTTGTCATGATAACGATGGAGAACCATCCATAACAATACATGCAGCAGGAAAATGTGTCCATTGCTACTACATTGTACATTTCTGTGTCTACTCTGCAGATCAATTGTTTCTACAGAGCACATACACAGTTTCATTGTCCATCCTTTAATATGCCACAGGATTCCTGTCAAACCACTAATGTACCTCAGAAAGCCTGACTTTAATTTACTGCTTCTACAGACCGAAAAGCTGTAAAATCTGTTTTGGCAGTTAGTAGGATACTTAGACAATCATTTATTATCCATTTACAGATAAAATAAGTCTCTTAAATTTTCCCTGTTAGCAGGTTTTTCACAAAGTTTGTCTGTAGTGGAGCCCATTGTTACATGGTCATTCATTGTCTGTGTGGTCTTTCCTTGATCATGGAAGTGTCCCCATCCGGGGCCCCTCAGTAAGAGAAAGTGAAGCACAAGTAAGTTCTCTATTCTGGTGAGTTTCTACTTATCTCCTCTTTGTTCTCTTCCTTTGACCCATCTTACGGGCTCATATACTTTTATCTCCTAAGTAGAGCCGCGGCTCATGCCGCGGCCCGTGCGGTGGGGCCGGGTGGGGAGGGGGATTTTGACTGACGACGATGAGGGAAATTTAAACACATAATTAATTTTCCCTCGCTGTCGTCTGTCAAAATCCACCCCCACCAGGCCCCACGGCTCTTACCTGCAAGATCCGCAGCTGCTCCTAAGACTTGCTTTTCAATTTGAGTTCAGTTTCTAGACTTGTCTCTTTCCTAACCTTTGCTGTATGGACCTTCTCTCTGTTCACTTTTTGTTCTGTAGGGACTTTTATGCAAAGAAAAATAGGAGAAACCCAAACAATCACAAACTATGTAACCTAAGAAGAAAGGCTTCAGCAGTAGGCGTCCCTGAAGTTTTTTCTTCTCATCTATTGTATCCTTAATGCAGTATACACCTTTCCTTTTATTTATCCCTGGTGCCTTAAAACTTTTCCTGCTCTCTCTGTGATCAGCAAGGATTTACTTTCTACTCTCGGTCAGGTTCAATCTTGGTTAAATATCCACCCGACCTTCCCCAGCCTGCACCCTACACCCTAGCATGCAAATGTGCTAGCCACGCTCCTCCAGGACCGTAGCGGGACCGAGGGGCGCACCGGAGATTTTTGTCCTCTGGAAACCATTCAGAATTCCCAACGGTCTCCTCCTCTCCTCTCCTGTCTCCTCTCAATTCATGCAGCAGGTGTCCTATTCACCTCTCTCTTTCTCCTCAAACCTTCTGTCTCTATCTATTCATCAGGATCCACCTGCTCCTTTCGTAGTCCTTTCTCCCATCTACTGTCACTTTCTTCTTCCTGTTGAAAATAGAGTGCTTACTTTGGTTTTCTGTATACTGTTGTCACTCTCAAAGTCCAAGATGGGGAACCCCTTCTCCCCTCTTCTCTGGTTGCAGTTTTCACACATATTTTTTACACCGCATTCAGGCTAACTACAGCTTGGGCAGTGGCTAGAGACCTAAAGAAATTTAGCCTCCAGCAGCTTCAGAAAATGCTAAGTTAAATTAAGTACATTTCCAGTATATTTAATAAAAATCTGAATTCACCATTAGATTTGATATTTATAAAAAATAAGTCTTTAAATGAAGTCTGTATCTGGCACAGGCCAAAAGTTATATATATACTTTGACTTTTTCTATGTGGCGGGTAAATTCTGTTTTGGGCCTAGTCACTGGGAGAACATGCCATTTCTAATGTTAAACAGGTCTACTGCTCCTTATTATGCACTCTACATTGTGGGTAGGAAGGAATACATAAAGGGTCACTGATTACAAAATTAAAATGAGTTTTCCTACCTGTCAAAATGGTGATTTTGACATGCAAGTGCAACAAGGTTCAAACTAGTACTGTCAGGCTACACAGGGTGTGCCTGAAGCCAGGTTTTTCTTGTCAAACAAGCAGATGCCATAATAAGTGCTCCAGTCCGTATGTGACATTTAACTTTCTATGAAGCAAACACAAGGAGATGATGGACGAGCACTGAAACTTTTCAGACACCCACCCCCAGTCACACATCTGGGTTGAATCCATCATCGTTCTTTAGCTCACTTCTCCACCTCAGCTGAGACCCAGCTATATGCAAATCAGTCTTGATGGAATCAACCCAGGTCTGTGAAAGGGGGTGAGTGTCTGAAAAGTTTCAGTGCTTCGTCCATCATCTCCTTGTGTTTGCATTTAACTTTCTATGCCAAAGGCATATTTTGTGCACCATATACTGTGGCATTATAAGAAATGTACACTGCCACTTTTGTTCCTTTTAATATTGTGTGGTTATATTTTAAAAGAATTGTATAATCTGTGTTTTGTGTTTATTTTTATGTAATGTGGATGTATAGAAATATTGGTTTTTAACATGAAAAATCATTAAAAATAATATAGTTTTATACGGAAATAAATGTGTAGGTTTCTTTTTGCAACTACCCTTACTTTTGTTAGGATTATTTGAATTACATACACATTATTATAAGAAATGTATGCAGGCCAATCCGAGATTTGCCAATTTCTACATATTGTAGGGGAGCAAGTACGAAAAATATATGGTCCAGACAAACGTGAACAATTTGAGGTAACCATGCAGAAAAGGTGAATTTCCTGCTCGTATTATTAGCAATGATGAGCTAGAGTAAGAACATATTGAATTGTGGAATATCACTGGTGAGTTATCATTAGGGACCATAATAAGATGCCATATTGGATGATTCATGGTTTAATTACTAAGGAAACCCTTAACATGAATGTTTCTGTGTTGAAAGGTTTTTTGGGGCCATATGGAAGGCAAGTAGAGACAGGGAAAAAAAGACGAGTAGTAACTAGTAAGTGTGTGTGAATAGCATTAGAGGCATGCATACAAAAATAAAAAAAACATTTGTTATAAAAAGCAAGGGATATCCATAGGGCTGTTGAAGAATCAGGATTGCTGGCTATTAAGTCTTAAAGGGTCTGACACTGGGGGAGATATTTATTGTTGTTCCTATCCATCCCTTTTTCATATTTTCAGAAACTTGAAACTTTAATGTGACCAGATTTAAATGCAATATCTTGCAACAGTGGATAATTGTTTCGTCCAGAGTTCTGTAAAGAAAACCCGAAAAAAGAAAAACAAAACTCCCTTTAAAGTAAACAGTGTTTTAAATACAAATGAATATATTAAAATGGTGTGCTAAAAATGTACCTGGTTTAGATACCATCTATCAATGACTATTATCAATGCACTTTTTCATTTTTTAGGTCTGGGGTTAGTTTAACATTACTTATTCATAACCTCCTTAGCTGGTTGTCTGCAAAAGTCACTAAGGGCCAGATTTAGTTCTCGACAGCAGCTCCAGGTACTCAGTCAAGCTGATGGAGTGCCACCCACTCTATTTAGATGTTTGCTGACTGAACCACAATTTGTGCGACATAATGTTTACTATCACATAAACGGCTCACTGCTGCCAATGTAGCGGACTTCTCTGCTGATGAATAGTACTCCGTCAGGGCGACAGGGTTGAGGCTACCCTATTTAGATTTCTCAGTTGTGCTGACGTGTTATAGCAGCGGGTTGCCGACAGAGTGATTCCGTCACGGGACGCAGTCAACATTTGACTGCTGCTATAGGCTGGTGATAGCATCACCCATCAGATGTGTTTTTACTAACTGTTTGCACTCGCATACCACACAATAAAACACATTCCATATCAGACCATGATCCTTTGCAATTCCACAGCAGCACAACATTGTCCCACGGCAATTTGTCAGTCGAATGAGTTTTATTTGTTTGCTTTTCCTGTTGCATGTTCATTTTGTCTCTTTGGTTAATACTTTTAAGGTCGAGCCTGGGCAGCGCATGCACTGCTCTGCGAGCCATGCTGTATTGGAGTATGTACTTGAAGCTCCGCCTACTTTCAACCCATATTTGTCATTGGCTTGTGTCATTGTCCTTTGTAACTGCTGGCTTCTGATTCTTTATTAGGCTTGTTAGTCCCTCCTTAGTACTGCCTTGTCTTCATTTGTAACCTCCCATGCGGACTGGCCCTTTTACTTCATTCTTACAAGGTACGTCTTCTATTTTCTTTAATGAGTTTCTCTTACTGCAGGAGGGCAGGAGGGTTTCTCATGCGCAGTTGTGACCACCAGCTTGTTTATTTATTCTTTGGTATTTGCAGCATGCTATGCGTGCTTTCACTTTCACAATGGGGCCATATGCACTCGCACAAATCGTTGTTTTTTAAAAAACAAATAATTATGGCGGCCCGTTTCTTGTTATTAGAGATTATTTAGTGCAGTTTGCACTTCTAGTTTTGGCAAAGATTGAAAGAAATCTTGCCCGAAGCGTATGTGGAATGTGAAGAATTGATGTAATGCAGCTCTGCTCATGTGAAATGTACTCCCCTGCCCAACTCCTTCGCCCAGAGAGTTTCCATGCTAAATTGCCAGTTGGAGCTTGATAAAATATACATGCTGATAGCACCGAATTGTTTCAAATATAAAATAATGTAAAGCTGGCTTGAGAGACAAAAATATTCTAACTGTAGGAAATTTGCCCTTTCTGCATGGTCACCCTAGATTTTTTGCTGGACCCTATATTTTTGCTGGCTCTAGAACTGTGCACTTTACCGCTGCTAACCAACAATAAAGAGCCTGTCCTCCCCTTTCACATGGTGACATTGGCATTCCCTGATTGGCATATTTAACTTACCTCTAAGTCCCTAGCATATGATACAAAGGGTACCCAGGGTCTGTGAACTAAAGGTCACTAGTAGGGTGCAGCACTCTTTGCTCCATCTACTGCAATGATAGTGCAAACATGACTGCAGCCCTACCATTTGTAGCCTGGCTGTTGTAGTATTAACCTGCAAATTCAACCTGTCCCCTTAAACAGGTAAAAATCTTTAAATATTTATAGTCACCCTATGTAGGCCTTATTGTCTATAAGGCAGGGTGCATGACATTTTAAAGTAGGCAAGTAGAAATGTAATGTTAAACATGTCCTCATAATTTTGACAAATATTAAAGTCTACCTTTAGAAAGTTACCTTTTTCCTGCTTAAGGCCTCTGGAGACTCGTTTAGGTTTGCTCTCTCACTTCTGCAAGCCAGTAATGAGCATTTTAATAGGGGTGAATAGATGCAAAATGCCTCCCAGAAGCAAACAATAGGCTGGCCTGAATGGACAGAGATGGCCCCTCTGAACCTGACTGTTGGACCTGCGATGGGCAGCCCAGCACAAAGGGGGTAGCTTGGCTCAAGTGTCAAGGCAAGTGAAGGCTGTCGTGTTAAGCCGGCTTTGACCCAATAATATCTCCTTGAACAACCACCAAAAAGAAGGACACCACACCACTGTTGTAGAAAAATACGATTCCTTTATGTAAAAATTCTCTGTCGTGAAGGGGGATCAATTAGGAAAGCACATACACATTTCTTTTGGCCACAATTTGCTGGGTTTTGATTTCGGGTTGAATACAGTAGATATCTCAGAAATAAATATCATCAATAAATAGAATAAATATCAGAAATAAATATCATCAATAAATAGAATAAATATCACTTTTTGTTCAGCAGAATAAATACTGGTTCATTTAAATAAACAACCACATGTTCATTCTGGTATCGCTGCCACCAATTAAATATTTCAGGAACTTTAACTTGCAATACGTTTCAGGATGGAAAGATTACTCTTACAGTTTATGATGACTTCACTGCTAATGAATACAGGCTTCTCGGGGCACAAAAGAGTGTTGGGACTCTTTAAGAATCACTCGGGGGATAAGTGCGTATATCTACAAAGCAAGGAAACACAGTGAGCACTTCATTTATACTCGGCTGCCACTGGGTTGAGTTCTCTGTTTGCCGGTGGGGTCTAAGCGCGCCTAGGGGCTTTGTTACCGCTAGCACTCAGGCGGCACCAGTTCAAAGTCTTTAGACTGACGAACGGGGCTGCCAAAGAGGTCACACAATCTTCGCGCTCAGTCAAGTAAATGCCGGTTCACAGTTCCATTATATCACCGCTTCCCACCTGAAGAAACGGGCCCACCTCACATCGGCTGCAATCGAAAAGCGATTCAGTCGGGTTCAGCACTTCTCTCGCCAGCGACGGGTTCTCAGGGGCTCCATGGACCTCCCTCCGACTTCCTCAAACAGGGATGGTTCCCGCCCACAGCTACAGCCGCCGATTCACTGGGGAGGGGCAGAGACAGTAGTCCCGCCCAACGAAGGCCGGCCTTTCCCCGCCCCGGCGCACCACCTCACCTCAGTCTGCGCAGGAAGCACTCTACGCCGGTGGAGCTCGGAGACGTCCGAGCTCCTCGCTGGAGGCGTCTGTCGCACAAGGGGCACAGAAGACGCTCGCGGTCGCGGTGAACTTGCTCTCGCCTCGCGACCCGGGTCGGTCGTAATTCACCACCGGGGGGGGGGGGCGGGGAAGGCACACGAAAATGGCCACAGTCTTTTGGGGGTGACGAGGCACTCGCTGGGCAGGCCCTGTAGGCGCGAGGTCACCGCACACACGGCTGACTGGAACGCCAGTCAGGATCCACGCCAGTGACTCTTGCTTGCTCTACTGCCCGCGCTACCAGCTGCCTCAGGGGTCAACAGGGCAGGTGTCAATCTGGTGTCAAGTCTGGAATCTCCTTCTTCACCTAGATCTGGAACATCATTATCCTATGTAAATGTAAATGTATTGGCATTTATATAGCGCACTACTTACCCGTAGGGTCCCAAGGCGCTTCGACCGCTGCGAAACCCTTCCTGGCTTCCCTGAGAGATGGTCCCATAATGGGTATCTCCAGGGTGAGACCAGGCATCCCCGGCGGTCTGGTGGGGCCGTTAGTGAAGATGAGGCAAGCTAATGCCCAGAGTTGCCGAGTGTGATCGCTGATCAGAGTGGGCACCGAGGCGAGAGAATTATCGAGTCCGCTGACCCTGGTCCAGAAACCTGCCGCGCCGGGAATCGAACCCTGGTCCCGGGCCGTCCTCTGCTCTCGGGTCTGCCGCCTCTAACCAGTGAGCCACACTACTTCCTATCTAGTCTTCTGGTCATCTAAAATGGCCGCCAGGGACTGGACCTTATATAGCCAGTGCCCTGAGGTGCTGGCTCGTGCCAGTAGGTTCTAGAACCTTCTTTGAGCTAGGCCAATGACATGGCACTTCTGGGGTATTTGGGACCCTAACAGCCACCATACTGGGGTTCTAGAGCAGCCATTTTGTGTACCTGAGGGAAATAAGGTAATTCCTGTCAGGAATGCGCGCCAAATAAAAGGGCGCCAAAACCTTGAAAGGTCAAGGTTCATGGAGGCTCCACGGGGAGTCACTCACATGAAGGAAATGGATGGCCACCATTTTGAGGTCATTCATACAGGTTGCCAATCCCAGTCTATATGTCACAGGTTTCACCAGGTGTCTTGTAAATAGGTGCCAAAAACCTTGTGAACAACTGGGCGTCAAGGAACATCTAGCCCCATGAAACAGCACACAAAAGGTCCTGGTAGACAAAGAAAAGCGACAAATTTTGGGAGGTAATCATAGTGGTGAGGGGACTCTCAGAAGCAGACGGGTCTAACACTGACAAAATATGCAGGGTGGGAATTTGAGTATCTTTTTCGACATTATGCTTGAATGTCAAACCCTGCTTGACAGGTCTGTCGGGTTATTACATATAAAACTTGGGTGCACACTGAAAAGAAACCTTCTTTGTCACTGGGAAGTGTTAGCCTTCACCCAGGCAGGGCCATTCCTTTGCCCCCCAACCAGACAGGCTCTAATCACCGCGGGCCTCTTTTGATATTCCAGTGTTAAATCCTGCTTGGCAGGTAGGCTGGGGTTTTATATATAACACTTTGGGTGTATATACAGAGGCAATAACAGGATGCCAAAACAAATCTTGAGTATCCAGCCACTGTCTGGTTGCTGACAAATTTATTTATTTATTTATTTTATATATTTTCGAGATTTTTATAGCGCAACAAATACCCTGGGGTGTCTCGGCACTGTGGAGCTACTAGAATCAGCCATCATCTTCACTGGTTGAACAACCATGTTTTTAAGAGTCTGCGAAAGCTCATCAGGTTCGGGGCGGTCTTAATGGCCAGTGGCAAAAGATTCCAAAGTTTTGGAGTGGCCACCAAAAAACGCCTGTCTCCCCAGATGGCAGTTCTTGTACGCGGTACAGGGAGGAGACTGGTGTTAGCCGATCTTAATTGCCTCTTGGGAGTATAAAGCTGAAAAGCTTCAGTAAGGAACCTGGGTCCTATGCCATGTACTGCCTTATAGGCAATGCAGAGGGCCTTAAATTTAATGTGGCTCTCGACTCTCAGCCAGTGGAGGTGGCGGATGGCAGGGGTGGTGGGCTTGCGGCGAGGGATATTTAAGAGAATCCTTGCGGCCGCATTCTGGATAGACTGCAACTTCGTTAGGACACGCTTCTGAGTGTGTAAAAAGAGAGCGTTCCCATAGTCTATTTTTGAGAAGACTAAGGTAGAGACCAGAGTTTTTCCAGCTGAGGTAGGGAGGTAAGGCAGTAATTTCTTAATTTTTTTCAAAATGAAGAATGCTGACGAGACAACCTTATTGGTGTGAAGGTCAAAGGACAGCTTACTGTCAAAGATCACTCCCAGGTTTCTGGCCTTTTCCACTGGGACAGGTGGAGGGCCCAGCTTTTCAGGCCACCAGATAGAAGACCATTCCGGGGAGAGCCTGCCGAAGGTCATGATCTCGGTCTTGTCCGAGTTAAGCCTCAGACAGTTCGAGGCCATCCAGGTGCTGACCTCAAGCATGGCTCTTTGGAAGTTGGGTGCCACAGTAGGGCCATCTCTGTGGATAGCCAGAACCAGCTGGGTATCATCTGCGTAAGATGTAAGCCGTACCCCATGGGCCTTTATTACCCTCGCCAAGTCCGCTACGTAGATGTTAAATAGCATGGGACTTAGCGAGGAGCCCTGTGGGACTCCACAAGGGAGTGCAGAGATAGGGGAATAGAACTCTCCCAGCCTCACTGTCTGGGTACGGTTTTCCAGGAAAGATGAAATGAGGTCCCTGGCCAAACTGTTTATCCCCAGGGCTGTGACACGGTCGACCAGAATGGTGTGGTCGACCGTGTCAAAGGCTGCCGACACTCCTTTGTTCTACCAGATTTCTGTCTCTGGATTATTGGAGTTACTGTAACTGCCCCAAACTGGAGTTTAGTTTTAGATGTGTAAAGACACTAGGATTGTCATAATACACTCCCCACACACATATCCATCCCTCAGAGCTCAAGCTGTGCGCCACTGAAGGATTCCACCATCTTGAAAATGCCCAAAATGGGTAGGGTTGGCCCTGGGAGCTTTTACCACATTGGTTAGTGCATGCCCAGGAGTCATTCCCAGCCACTAACTTGCAACACCTCCAGGCACCCTCTTCAGAACACTCCTGGAACTGAGGAAGACCAGAAGGTGAATAAACCTGGTGTCCACGATCCAAAGGATTGGTTCTCTTCTCTCTTTCACCCAGGACAAAGAAGTGGACTCCAAGGCTCATAAGGATGACCTCCTGTTAAAGCTACAGGGACAAAACAAGATACAAGAGGCCTTTACCTGCAACTTTCCAACTCTCCAGTGGCCACTGCACCAGTACTGGGTCCTGCTGGTTGGCCTCTACCGAACACCCTGAGAGTCTGGAGGTGCCCCCCAAGAGGTTCTAGGGTCTTTACAAGTGTACTCCTGTGGTAAATTGGGACTAAAAGGACTGAAGTCGGGCACTAAAATATTCGATCAGGACGGACCAGGTTGGTGTAGCTGAACCATGCTCCGTCGCTGTCAGCATCAAGATGCACCTAGGTCCTATTCTACAGAGACCACTAACTATCACTGGCACTTTGTGCTTCTTGGTGGTATTTACGAAATTCATATCCCCAGTCCCTCTTATTGGATTTTTGTCATGTTTGTGTCATTTTGTTTAATACATTTCACTTCATTTTTCTATTCTGATTGGGATTATTACTGTGTTGCATTTTGACTTTACTTTACTACTACTATTGTGTTGGTATTTAACACACTGCCCTAAGCTAAGCCTATATGCTCTGTGCCATAGCTACCATGTTTAGCCTTTTGGGATGCCATGACTACATGGAACCTTTTGTTAATTACTCTTTAGAGCACAGGATCAGTGGCAGGACACGGGTTGTCTGGATATAGTGTCTGGATATAGTGGTAACATAGTGATTGGATTTTCTAACTGACCCCACACTAATCATAATATACTCGGATGAATATTAACTGGGAAGATTGCAAAGATCCTGATGTGAGATGATAACACTTTCATGTCTGTTACTATCAGGGGTGCTTCTTTCATACATTAGGACTAATAAAGGTGTACTCTAATGCAGATTTCCCGATATTGATAGTCATGGAAGTACCTGCCGGGACAGAGGTGTAACCGGCGTTGAGGTAGGATTTTACACCAAGTACTCGAATAGAAATTGAAGTTTTGGACCACATTAGTGACTGGTTCATTACTTTTGGATCATACCTCTACTCAGGTACTCATTGTTTCTTACCAGGAAGACGGGTATGCGTTTTTATTTTTCTGTACGATCCAATTTTGAGCACCATTTATCTTTTTCACCTTAAGGGGGCTTCTTATTGGCCCAGAGTGTGATTTTTCTTTCACTCATTCACCGATAGAATGATATGGTTTATTTCACTGCGTCTCACCTCACCTCACCATTATCAGGCTGTTGAACTGATTATATGAATAATATATGGTACTATACTCTTTATGCACAAGTACAAGTGTGATGTTCTCTGGTATTGCAATATTGTGCTTTAGCTTCCACAAATGCACCATATACCATACAATTAGGAGGACAGTGTGGGTTTCCACTTTGCACAGGTGTATAGTGCATTGAGGCTATTTATACATGACAATTGTATTCATATTATTTTACAGCCCTGAGGAAGTCGTATGGGAATGTGTTGGCTGGCAGGACTTCAAAAGAAGATATTAAAGACCCAGAAAATCTTATCATGAACTGTGCTTTATTACTTTGCTGTGACAATCAGTAAATTGAACCAAGTGTGTGCTCGGGTTGAGTGAGATTGTTACAAATAGACCTTTGGGGGTCACATTGAAGGGGTTTGGGTGGTTTTCCCCTCCCTAGGAGCACCATATTTTGATATTATTGCACACTGACGCACCCGTAAATAGAGAGCGCCAGAATCACCCATTGTGAGCTACCCTGGGATTGAGCTCAGTTTATTTGTATGAATTTAAGGGTCCACCCAGACTAGGATTGTGATTATTCCTTGAGGTAGGTAGGCGCCCACCACAATTAATAAGCAAATATTTACACTACCATTGGTGAGCAAAAAGGCGGCTCACATCACAGTTCTCTGTGTTGTGATGAAAGCAGTCTCACTCCTTGCACTGCAAAAGATTCTCTGATCCTTTGCAGACCAAGGCTCTATTTGGAGTGTGGTACAAACCCCTAACCTCATTAATATCAATGGTGCATGAGCTAGCTTAGCACTTCAATGTGATGGAGTTATTGCTGTAATAGAGGCCTGCGTGAGACAGCAGAGTTCACATTCACAATGTACCTTCATTAGGACCCCATCCCTTAAGATGCAGGGGTCATGATGCCCCAAAACGTGGCACATTTTTAATGAGACATTGAGCAGAGCATGCAGTGGTCCATGTGACTGTCGTCTGCTCCTACCAATGTTCGCAGCCTGTAAAGCACAGTGTGTCACATATTCACAGCATTACACTTTACAAATGTTTACAAAAGTGGTACATCCGCAGTGACAACACGACTGTGATCATTCTACTACCAGTCGCAAGGGGTAGATAGAAGGGTCTTTGATACTTTCAGGGAATGCAAAGTAAGTGTTGACCAAGAAATTACTAGGTCTAGGAAGATAAAGTTGGTGTAGAAGTGTTGCATTTGCAGAGGTTGTTCAAGACCACCTATTCTATTGTCGGTATTTCACCTCTAGGAGATTGCACAAAATGCATCACAGTTTAGTCGATGTAAGCATATGGCTGATAAGTGGAAGAACATGGTTTGGGAATATATAAAGTTGTGACATTTTGGGATTAACCCCTTCGCTGCGGCGGCCATTCCGCCGCAGCGCTAAGGGGGCGGGGGCTGCGCAGCGCGCCCATGCTGGTGACGGAACCGCTCCGTCACCAGCGTCGGTTGAGCTGTGCTCATGACGGAGCAGTTCCATCACGGCCCTGCCCACTCAATGGAACGCCCAGCGAGGCGCGGAATCCGCGCCGCGCGGCCCGTGACGGAACCGCTCCGTCATCAGCACAGCGCTCCCGCGGCTGATGACGGAGAGGTCCCGTCACCAGCAGGGGAGGAGTTAATCCCTTTGAAGAAAGGAGGCACCCAGTGAGGAATAATATTGCCCTTGTGTCTCAACACCAAACCTAGGAGAGTTGGAGTGCTGGGTGGGACAACGGAAAGCTCGAGGAATTATTTCTATTTGTTTAAGGGTAGCACATGTGAAGATTGACAAATGGTGGGGAGGTGGTTCCTCCAGGCACACCTGAATGGAACACATATACCAGGAAGCTGCACAATTAGAAGAGGTGCACAGGAAAAACAGGCATGGCCAGAGAAAGTGAATGGAAAAGGGTTGTGGTGGACAATATTGAAAAACTTTTTTAAGACACACCACACCGGAGGGCATGTGAACCACCGAAGTACTACTGTTTTGTAGTACCAAACTTAACTGTTTATTGTGAATAACTGGATATGACAAGGAGACGAGGGCCAAATATCAATCAGTGTGAAGTCCAGTGTGGTCAAAAGAAACATTGGTTTAGTGACCTAGAGCTTCGGAGAATGATGGGTCATCTCTGGAAAGCAGGAAGCCAATAGGAGAGGATGAATGGTATGTCAGTCATGTAAGTTAATTCCTTCTCTGTACATAATGGTAAAAAGAGTTGCCTAACGTTAGACCTAGCAAATACATTTACAGCATCCTGGCTTCTCAGTACACCGCCAAACTTAATACTTTCAGAATCAGAAACACAGTATGGTATCGGTCAGAGCTTTGAAAATTGTTTTTCAAATGGCTCCATTTCATTCCCCAATTTCAACAACCCCTTTCTCACATCCACTCACGGTCTTCATAGCTTTAGGGCACCCGGAGATTTGGTCCAGTGGATGTGAATTTTAATCTCTTCTTGGGAACTTGACCAAAAACCTCTACGCTGTACTGTCTCCTACAGACCACATGACTTGTCCCTCGTTCGGTCCTGCTTTCTGTCCTCTAGAATCACCTACGCCCAACACACATAATATTGTTATATACTGCATCACCTGTTTGAGATGTTTCAACTGCAAAGTGCTCCCTCCCTTCTTGCCATTAGATCCCTGCTATATCAAATACCAGAGCCGCTGCACACAGATATTAGAACCTGTCACTTTTTCGCAGTACAGGGCTGACTGCCCCCCCTCCACATAGCCATGTGGCTTGGACAATACATACACCGAGGGAGCTCTGCGCATCTATGCCCAATACAGCATGGGTACTCACAATCTTTTTCTGGGGGGCCAAAATTGCAGTCTGGATTGTGGCAGAGGGCAGCACAGATGGGCCTGAGTGATGGGGGTGGGGTCGTTTGGAGGGGAGGGGTCAGTAGGGGCGGGGCTACTGGGGTAAAAAAACCTTTTCAAAGCCTTACTAGACAACGCTGTATTTCGAAATGTGATGTACGTACTGTCAATATTTTTATTTTTACTGGGATGTGTGTTTCTGACCATAGTTTCCCATCTTTGCCTTGTTTTGACAAGCACCCAGTTCCCTGGTATTAGGCCCTCAGTTGCGCAGACACTTGGACACACCTTTGATATGTCTCTCAGAAGACACAACTCATACCCCTATGCCTCTTAAAGTCGCCCAAACTCTTACTGGCCCTGTTGAGAGTTTACAGTACCAAGCCTCAAGATCATCCAGCAAAACTCAGAAGTGTACATGCAAAGTACATTGACAGAGGTAGGTTTCCTGTCCTCCTGTCCTGCTCGCTGTACAAACCCCAGCTCATGAAACTTACCACACGCATGTAACCCCAGGCAAGACAAGCATCAGTGACAGCAGGCTGCCATATTCTTAATGGATCTAGACAGTACATGCATAAGTGGTCTCAAGCTGTCATGTGCATGAATGGGGCCCACATAATACATGCATTCATTTACTCATGCTGTAATGCGCATTTACAATGCATCATAATAATGCATGTATCGGGCAGTATGTCTACTTCTAATCTTCCCTGAGCCTCACACTCAATGACTCATCTCCTAGGTTCCGCTCCTGAGCGCTACACTCAATGACTGCACCTAGGGTCCGCTGTAATTCTAGGCTTTCACTCTGAGCCTGAGCTCTAACTCTGACCCTGCCATATGACTGTTTCATGCTTGCCATATTCCTCTACTTTACCCCCTCATCCTACTTCTAATAACCACTTTGGCCTTAATAATGATCTTTTTTCCTGACCCGTCCTGCAGCCTGGCACTCTGTCACACCTTTACTCTTCTCCTATTGTTTTACCCTCAATGTACACCAATCATTACACCTCTCCCCCTACCCTTGGTTCTTTCATTGCCTCATAAATGCCTCTCACACTGCCCCTACCCTCACTTTCTTTACTATCATCTCATTCTTCTCCCAGGACCTCTTTGCTCAGCTCATAAGCTTCCTCTGTCTCACCCTCCAACCTCATGATTCCACCCCTATTCACTCTGCTTATACTCATTTCCTGGCCCTTCTGCTCATAGCCTGTCATTTTGCACCTACTCTGGCTCCAACGTCTCAGATTGTATTCACTCTCTCCAAACCTTGACTTTTTAATGCTGCTCCTGCTCTCCCAGCATCACACACTACCCCTATCTGGTCACACCTTTTTGGCTCCACACTTCTCTATTTTTTTCAGCATCATTTCTCCCCCTCTCATACCCTATTAAACTGCCTACCCTCTCATTGTGCCGTGAAACCTCATCCTACGCCTAACCTCTAATTGCACGCTAACGCACCACTCTATGCCTACCCTCTTGGTGTGCCCCATTGCGTCACATGGCTCCTACCCACTCATTGTGCCTGTAAACCTTCGTTCTACAGAAAGTTTACTCTACTGATAAGCCAGTCCCTTTGTCCTTCCTGCAGTGCACATTCACTTCACTATTTCTCTTCACTCTGCTGCTAGCTCATAGCTGTTGCTTCCATTATTGTGGTGTAATCCTCACTATTTCCTTGCCCATGTCCTTGGCTTAGCACTCATCTTCCATATACATCGCTCAATATAGTCCTTACTTGTAAAAGAGCTCACTATTCCTGTACTTACTCTGCTCCTGCCCCCTCAAAGTCCTCATAACCTGCAATACCCTCACTCTGCGCTCATATTTCACATTGCCCCTACTCACTCACTCTCTTCTGAGAACTCCTAACCTTTTCATACCTTCTCACTGCGCTTCTCGTTCTGCTTTACTCATACGGAGTCTGCCAGTCCCTTTGGTTTTCCCTTCTCTGCCCCTTCCATCTAACGTTTCATTCTATCTTATTTGTAATTTCTTGAATAAAATAGATCTTGAAAATCGAAAACTTCAAATTGGTTAACATTTATGAATTATACATAGAAGCCTACTGGTCAAGTTTTCAAGCTGTGCAAATAGGGGACGGACCTCAGAGGGGAACAACTTCATGAAGCTGGGATTTAAATGATCCTGTCGGGCTGCTTCATGGCACATAACTTTGTATATAAACTGCATCTCCCAAAATTGCGCCAGTAAACTTTCTGTAGCACATAACAGCCTGTAGCATCCCATGTCCCTAAAATGAAGCCATGCCATAAAACAAAAGGCTAGGCGCTGTGCACGGATCCACGTGAGGACATTGCTGGATCTTTATTTTATTTTTTCTGTTTACACCACGTTAGTCCCTTGCTCCGTTGAAGCCCTTACCCGGGGTCTTTAAAACATACATTTCACTACAAAGACAGCTCTGTTTTAGCAGCGCCAATTGAGAGATTAAAGAGGAAACACTGAGCAGCACGTACAGGCACCGCATCCAATATACTCAATAGCAGGGTGAACAAGTGACACCCTAGAGGCAGGTGAGGGTGGGGAGCTACATGTGAGAATGCGAGACACTAGTTGTCATCGCATACCCGTTTCATGTTTTTCCCAGTAAATGCGGCCCGAGGACTAACAACAGGCAGACAAGTGGATTACAACCAGCAGAAAGGGTGCCGATTCCGTCCCTGTTGATTTGCTCGGGGGCCGCATGGAATGCCCTGGCGGGCCGCAACTGGCCCGCGGGCCGTACTTGGAGTACCACCGCCATACAGCGTTCATTTTTAGGTTTCGCCTGGGGCACGGAGCTTTAGCTCCGCCCCCAGGAGAAATCTTTAGTTTTCAGTATGGGGGACTTGATTCCGCCCTCTGTTCCATTGGCTAGCTCCATAAATGGAGGCTAGCCATTGGAACAGACATCTGTCCGTCATTCACGGACCAGATTCGTGGGTGTTCCTGCATTTTTTTCCCTCTCCACCCTTTTTGCATCGTCATTGGGCGGTGGGCGGAGTTTCGGTTTTTTTTCTGTGTTTGTTTTCCTCATTTAATGCCGACCACGGCCGCCGGAAGAAGTCCAGGTGAGTGCGTTCCTTCCCCCCCCCTCCTGCTGTCCGTGTCTTTCCCGCCCCCCTCCCGCTGTCCGTTCCTTTCCCGCCCCCCTCATCCCGCTGTCCATGCTCCGTTCCACCCACCTCTGCCTGAACCACGTAGCCTCCACGCTTCCCTGGTCCCCGAGAGAAACAGCCTACAGCCCGCGTCCTCCAGCCGCTCCCGCACAGCGCAGCTCATGGAGGAGGATGAGGTGATCCTGCGCCGCCTGTGCAGCCCCCGGGAGTGCGGGTCGCCTTTGCGAGCTCTGCTCTCCCGCACGGCCCAGTGCGGGGGCCGGTTGGACTTTTCGCAGCGCGCGGGCCTGTTTTCGACACTGCTGCGGGTTCTCCGAGACTGCGGGACGGAGCACAAGCTGCTGTGTGTGCAGCTGCTGGGTGCCCTGTGTGAGGGGGGCGAGTCCGACCTCGAACCCCTGTGTCTTGCTGTTCTGCTCGAGCTTCTGCGGGCTCTGCCAGAGGAGAACGAGGCGCTGCAGCTGGAGTCGGGGCACGCGCTGCAAGTGTGCCTTAAACACAGCTTGCGACCACAGGACTTACTACGAGCACTGGTGGAGCACGGTCTGGAAAGCCCCGAGCCCAGTGTCCGCACCTCAGTCGCCCTGCACCTTCCGAGCCTTCTCACCCCGGACCTGGTTGGTCTGGACCTTGGACCCTCTGCAGCCAAATGTGCTTATTTTGTATGAAATCAATTTATTTTTGATCATATGAAAACCTTATATTTATGCAGAGGAACCACCATGGCAAACTTCATTATTTGTGATATTTTGCTACTTTATTTAAAAAGCCCCATGTGCCTACAGACTGTGCGTGCAAAGGGCTGGGTATTATGAGCTGAGTGGGGGACCTGGGTCGCAAGAGGTTAATCAAGGTAGTGGGTATAGATTCGAACAAGGAGAACTTCTGGGCACAGGAGGGTTCTTTGGGAGTACCAGAGAGAACATCGCTGGAGAGGTCGGAGGACGGGAAAAAGAGTCCAGGGATGAGCTAATCTGTTTGCCCTAATAGGGGCAAGGGAAGCATGGGCATTGGGTCAGCAAGTCACAGATTGATTCTCAAGCCCAGCCGGAGATGAGGACTCTAGTGGATAGGTTTAAATAAGAGTTCAAGGCATTGTGCTATATGTTTAATGCCAAACATGGCTTGGCGCCTCCATAATGCAGGTTCTGGTTGGTTACTCCTATTCCTCTACTAGCCTCCCTAGAGATCTTTGAGCATTGCACTATTTTCCATACCCAGTATTTGTTTGATTTGTATGAACTGCTGCTCCTTTGCCTACGAGTTCCTGAACTATGGAACTCTTGGACTGCCTTTCTTAGGAACTGCAATTCCTTACTTGCTTTTCGCAAGAACTTGAAGACCTGATTATTCTAGTGGCTGGCCTGGGGACAACCTATCTGCTTCTATTCTGGTCCGGGAAAACTCTTAGGGTATCTGTGCGCACTACAAATCTTTCAAAATAAAATTAATTAGTCAGGCAACAAGGTGGGGTAGGGGGATGTACGTTTTTATTGTTCACCACCTTCTTGAGGATAGGGAAGGTCTCAGCCTCTATTGCTAGTTTGTTGTTTGGGGATTGCATTAGAATGTTACTATTGTATAGAGAAATTGTAACGTCCGCCCTGCAGCAGGGCGAAGGAGTGGCCGATAATCTGAGACCATGAGGTGTTTTCCTGGTGTAGGTGATTTGAAGCATGGAATATATGATAGTCTTTCATTGTGCACGTCTTTTTGATGACCAAATTAGGTAAATGGTTAATGTACTCTTGCTAGAACAGAAGTATGGGTCTGACATGAGCGTTTCAGGGTGAGTTTTGCGTCTTTTTTGATGCAGTTTTGGACAGATTGGGAGGGTATGTGGGCTGTGAGCTGTGTGGACTGTGGGCTGTGAGAGCTGTGTGGGCTGTGAGAGCTGTGTGGGCTGTGAGAGCTGTGTGGGCTGTGAGAGCTGTGTGGGCTGTGAGAGCTGTGTGGGCTGTGAGAGTTGTGTGGGCTGTGAGAGCTGTGTGGGCTGTGAGAGCTGTGTGGGCTGTGAGAGCTGTGTGGGCTGAGAGAGCTGTTGGCAATGTAAATAACAATGCAATTTATTTATAAGTAAAAAAAAAAAAGAAATGTCATGAGCAATGCCAATAGCTCTAACTTATCCAAAGGCGAAACCATTGCATTGTAAATGCTTGTTTAAATACGGTAGTAAAAGAAATCTTAGCCACCTCGCAAACACGTAATACTGATCTTTATGCCCCTTAGCAATATATACAAATATGCAGTGTTTTATGGGATTTTTTTTGCCATCAAGGCCTCTTGGTCCTGGTAAACCAAGAGCTGAGGCGATACCAAAGTACCCAAGTGAGGTTTCGTGTTCCTTAGGTATACAAGAATGCTCATTTGCATATCTATTAACAAGTTAAATGGTAACTTGGGGGAACATGTATTTACTTAGAGAACTCGTGATTCTTGTGGCATATGACAGGTTATTCACCAAGTAAGATACTGGGTCAGAAATGCGACAACCTATCCAGTAAGGTTTCCCAATAAATGGAGTAAACGAGGGAGAAAAGTGTCTGCAGAATGTAAGATGTTCCAAAGAGCAGAGAGACGTGTAGATACCAATTAGCCACATGTCGAGGATGTCTCATTCAGCCAGCCCTGGCGTTTCAGTATACAACACATTGCATTCTGGGCCTTGCAGTTTCTCTTAACAGGGCATTGACTTTCCAATTCCAACAATCAAAGTGATGTAGGCAGAAGATGTCACGCATGACCTGAATTAGTTGACAGATAAACATACAGAACCATTGGTCTTTCTCTATCTCCTCGACATATAGAGCATGCAAGAATCTTCTCTCCAGTTCCAGAGGCGGAGTTGGTGACATGGCGGCACACTAGAGTGGGAGTGTATACAGAACCTCTTCTTCACGAATGGAGCAAATGTTCGGAGGGGCTCTGGTATTGAGGTCCCTACCACCATGTTGGACCAAGTCACTTCTGTGGCCAAACGTATTGACCGTGCACTCTGGTGAAATACGATTTAGAAAATGAATTAGCCACAATAGGACCTAACATGAGAAGAGGTTAAATAAGATATTGACTAAAAATTGGTAATTGTTTAGACAACAATGCAGACAATAGAAAAAGCATCACAATTTGTAAGATAGGATTTCGCCCGTTTGATTTAATATTTGACATGCGGAAAAAAATACAAAAGGTTTTGTACAATTTTTATGAAGAATTATATTCCAAAAAACGATGTAATAGAAAAGCAGAGTTTTTGAAGAATCTCGTACAGACAATTTAGGGAGAATCTCGCCAGAGGACCATGAAATAATTAAGCAAAGGATAACTCTACAGGAAATTAGAAAGAAAAATGGAAGTTTAGTTAACGACAGAACTGCCAGCCTGGAAGGAATTGTGAATGAATCCTTTAAATTAATTGTGCAAGTCCTGCTTACACTATTTCAGCAAATTCTAAAGCAATGGTAAGAAGAAAGTGCAATGTCGTTCTTGCACACTCTATTCCTTTATTAAATTCAGATTCAAAGATTTTACAGCCATTTTAGCTCATTGTTTAAGGAATGGATTAATTGAGATTGTAAGTGCAGAGCACAATGGTTTATTTAATATCTGACCGAAATGTATATGGTCATAGTGACTATGTAGCACTTGACTTATCACCACCAACAATAGTCCACTGGTCACCAAAAGATCAGCCCAGAGAGCTAAGGTGAGGTAGATATATCGGTGAGCTGTAATATACTGGATGGGCTTACTGGTGAATTTTATGAAAAGTATTCAAATTATCCATCGAAACGTCTTACCCATGTTGATAATAAAAAGTAACTATTATCAAGTGTTAAAATATATGGGATGGGATTACAAGGTATGGCTACGTGTTGAGTCCAACAATATTTTATGTGTGTATATATGTATTGGATGTTTTTTCGCTACTAGACTGATGAGTACATGTTATTGGGATTCATGTCACCTCTTTTTCATGTCTTTGGTGATATTGTTTCAAACATAATTGGTTCACCTGCCGTTGTACCATCTCCTATGAATATCATTGGTGTCTACACTATTGGCTCATACAAGGACAAGTAACATACTAGATGTCTTTACTACTTTTCTCTCTCATATTTGGAGTAAGATTGTACCATTTCAAAGGTGTCTTCACTCAGACTGGGCCCATTGTGTGCATCCAATGTACATTCATAGTAGGCCACATTCATCATATCCATGGTTGGCAGTTCATGAATTTGTGGGGGTGGTTGCAAAAGTGTCTTAACTTTGTAGAATGGTCATGCAGGATGGCTGTCGTTAACCATAGACAATATGGGCCCGATTCACAGAATGAACTTAAGACTAAATCCTAAACTTACTACTATTTGGTATTCACAGAATGCACTTACTACTTTCGGGATTCACAGAGTGAACTTACTACTTTCGGGATTCACAGAATGAACTTACTACTTTCGGTATTCACAGAATAGACTTAAGACTACTAACTTTACGTCCGAACTCGGGCCGTAAATTACGGCCCGGGGGCGGAATTTCCGGCTTGGAGGCGGAGCTTACGGCCCGGAGGCGGAGCTTCCGGGCTGGAGGCGGAGCTTCCGGGCCGGAGGCGGAGCTTGCGGCCCAGAATTGGGGATTTAGGCATGGCTGAAATGCTCACCTCTGGGCCGCAAGCTCCGCCTCCGGCCCGGAAGCTCCGCCTCCAGCCAGGAAGCTCCGCCTCCGGGCCGTAAGCTCCGCCCCCAAGCCGGAAATTCCGCCCCCGGGCCGTAATTTACGGCCCGAGTTCGGACGTAAAGTTAGTAGTCTTAAATCTATTCTGTGAATACCGAAAGTAGTAAGTTCATTCTGTGAATCCCGAAAGTAGTAAGTTCACTCTGTGAATCCCGAAAGTAGTAAGTACATTCTGTGAATACCAAATAGTAGTAAGTTTAGGATTTAGTCTTAAGTTCATTCTGTGAATCGGGCCCTATATATATTCACAAGTGTGAGAATTTTAATCGGAGGACGAAATACGTGTTTCCTTTCAAATTTGATGCACTGAAGTTTCAACCACAAATATATCAAACTGGAAATTCAAATGGCACAATAAAACCCTGTTCTGTAAAGCAAGCTAAAATATTATTAGCATATGCTATAGAATTCCGAAAATGGTGGGCAAACAAATTTTATTCCTTTTCAAACTAGTGATTTGGGGTCTCTTGGGATGGTGTACTGCACTCCAGTCTTTTCCATGAAATGTGTTGGACTAATCAATATGCCATACTGTGTAGAGTGCACTAGAATATTCACTGTAACTACCCTTGGTTTTAGTGTTTCGTGTTTTAAGACTTTAGGTCTGATTTAGAATTTGGTAGATGAGTCCTATTACACTTGAATTGTATTCTAATGCATTTAGAAAATGGCGGATGGAACATCCATCCCATTTGTGATGGAGTACCTGTCCACAAAACTCTAAATCAGGCCTTTTGTACATAATTACTTCATAAAGTGATGGCGTATCTGATTTGTGTTTTCCTACTCACATTTCCCAAGTATTTCCTGTAGAAAGAGAGTCTACACCGCTGTTGTTATAAAACATTACAAGTATTCTTTAAGTTGTCAAAAGTCAGTAAGGAGTCACTGTACCTAATCTGTTCAAAGAAATTAATAGAAACCTCCATGCATGTGTTCCAATGAAGGACTCTTCCAAGATACATGCTGTGCTGTCGTACATAACCTTCCGAATTAATTTTAGCCACCACAATATTTCGACAGTCGAGGTACAGTTCGAACTGCTTTTTATCTGCACACAAACCATCAAACTGTGTTAAAAAGAGAAAAGGCGCTAGCTAATGCCAAGCAGTGCCTAAACAATTTAGGCTTTGATCTAGATGGAGTCCACATCCCTGTTTCTGCCAAGTAACACATTATCATACATCACAGCACTTATTGTATGATGTGAGTAACGAGATCAAATAAAAACAAACACAAGGTGGACTGGGTAAACAAATGTAAAAACTATGCTTTGTTTCCTCCAGAACAAGCAGCTTTACTAACCTTGGTGGGTTAGGATGACTTTGGTGAGTAGGAGGACACACTGTATAACTAGTCGCAGACACATTTCTATTGCATCCAATGTGTGCCTGGTTTTACCATTTGGTTTTATTTGATATTCAGGTGGTGACTTGAACATGAATTGGACACTCCACTGATATTTCAGTATTAAAGCCCTTACTATTGCAGCGCCCTTAACATGGATAACAAAAATTTGAATGTGGCCACCTTTTTGGCCCACCGACATCAATGCATGGCATTTTATGAAGACTTGGGTGTCTACAACTTTTCTCTCATCAGTTGCTATCCAACTCTCTCCAAGGGACAATTTATTGATACCATTTTTACTTCCCTTGATGTAGATTGTACAACTCGTGCCTGCTTATCTTTGCCTGGACAGGCAATCTGGCAATGCCGTTTCTAACGCGGATTCACAATTACATCACGGCCTGGGCCGACAAAATGTAAATTACGAAAACCGCTGGACATCTCTCTCAGATTTTTACATCCTTGTCATGGTTTAAAACCAACTTGCATGTGCTTAAACTTAGTGCAAGACATGCTGAGTACAGGCAGGCACAGCGCCTATTCTCCCGAGGCAAGGAAATCTCACACCCACGCTCTGGCCAAGTACAGACAAGAGATTCCTTCAGCAGGGGGGAGGTGTTACTCATGTTGGATTGCTCAAGGTCCCAACTCGACCAGAGTCCTGCTCAGACTAGTCAACCAGCTTTCAGCTCCTCGGGACCTTTGGGATTCTCTCTCGAACTTCTTTGTCAGCAAAATAGTTACAGCATCAAAAATACATTGAAAAAAGACACCCCATCTCTGAAAACACCTCGTTATAGAAGAATTTCCCCACCATCAGACGGGCTCTAAAAATATATTTACTTTCAGAGAAATTTCAGCTTTGGACGTTGCGCAGGCCATAAACAATGTTAAATCCTCTAGCCCCCTGCCCCACACATATGTTATGAAACTACTCGCCCCTTTCCTGTTAACAGATATAAACGCATTATTCAACATTTCGTTCAGAAAGGGCAAGGTTCCAGTAAAGTGCAGGGCAACTATAAGATCCTCTTTTGAAGAAGAAACCCTAACTTTCACCTACAGACCCAGATAACTCCCAGACAATTCTCTTTCACCTTTCTTTAGTAAGGGTATTGGTAAATCTGCTTTTTAAGCAATTTCCAGCCTTTGTTGAATCCACTAATCTTTAGTGCGCTCATAGGTGCAACTCGCACCCCCCACTGAAACAACTTCCAATGAGATAGCCAATTGCAATTAATGTGGTTTTACCAAGGGCGTAGCCTTTTATTCACATAGTCACATTGCTTCAGTGAGGAATGAAATAATGTTTAAGAGAATACAGTAAGATCAGCCATACATTGTTATGTGGATACAGGATATAAGCTTTAGCAAAACAGCTCAACGATCGTACAGGCATTAAAAACAGTTGTCTCCACCCAATACAGTACAACACTTCAGAATGCACTGGTAAAATCAGTTTAAGACATTATTGTTCCGAGAATACAGTGCATAAGATCAGCGAAACATCTCAAGGATTGCCCAAGCAATAATGATGTAGACTTCGAGCTGGTGCGCGGTGGAGAGAAAAAGAGGGCCGGTCTCCCCTCTTAAGATGCCTTAAAAGCCTCTGGGCACCACCAATGATGTCACCAGCCAGCGACCCTCTTCTCATCCCACTTCTTAGGCTCCTATACTTGAAGCGACTAAGGGCACCGGCCCCTAGTCGCGAGGGGCACCTGGTCATTCTATCTTCTGCAAGCTGGTCACAGTATCTAACTGGTGGTTGTGTCTGTTCTAGATGAGCTAAGACACAGGGTAGATATCGAAAATTTGGATGCTGTAATTTTATTAGATCTATTTGCTGCGTTAAGCACCATTAACCACACCATTCTTCTCTATAGACTGAAGAACTTTGGCTGTGACTGTTACACTGGTTTGAGTTATTTCTCACTTTATGGTCACAGACCATTTTTCTTCCAACTTTCAAATTTGAATCTATATCGGCATCTTGTGGGGGTTTCACAGAGGTCTATACCGTCACCATTACTTTTCAATATTTACATTGGCCCTCTAACATCCCTTTTACATAACATGGGTGGACAGTGCTCCAAGTCTGCTGAAGATATACAGCTTATAGTCAAACGTCTGCAGGCAAAACTTAGGGACATCATCATGAGTTTGGCGGTGTGGGAGCTGGACCGCCCTGCTCCCGCACCAGCAAACCCGTGTAGGAACTGGCCGCCAGATCAGGAGTTTTCTCCTGTCTGGCGGGCTGGTTTTGGGCATTCCCATGGCAGTGCTTATAAAATAGCCACTGCAATGGGAAAATCGAAATCAGTACCTGCATGGCATGGGCCACTGCAGTCCATGCTGTGCAGGCACTAGTGTTGATGCACACAGGGGGTTACATGTTGTGCATCCACATGACGTGAGGCACCAGGGGGCCCAGGGCCCCTTTTGTTTCCTCACTGGCCCACTTTTCATGGCAGTCGCACCACCATGAAAGGTGTAGCTGTGAGGAAACTCGTAATATGCTTGGGGGGAGGGGCCGCAGCAGCCCTGCCAAGCAGATTGCGGCCTCAGAACCGCTGCACAAACACCAGGGAACAGTGGTTCCCTGGCAGATGCAGCAGATGTGGTGGTCCCGCGGAGGCCTGACTGCCTTAGTCGCAATAAGGCGGTCAGGAGACTGCCATAGTGCGTAAGGGCCTACGTCTGTTTCGATTTCAGTAAAACTCCAAATTAGCTAATACTTCTGCTTGAATTTAGTTTTCGATATCTAACAATTTCTTTAGTTTGAATCCGTCAAAAAGAAGTTATTGATTACTAGTAACAATGTATGGAAAATGCAGCTTTCATAGTGGGCCTTTGCCCATAGGCCTCTAAGGTATCTCATAATCTAGGCATATATCAAGGGCCACTGGAATTATGCAGCAGGGTTGACTAAATTATGCTGCAAAGAAAGGCAAATTCTGCAGCCTAATGTGGCACATTTTATGATAGTATTACTTGGTTATTTTGTCATTTTTACACATAGTACCACTGTCTGAAAAACAATTTTACCATATTAGTACCAGTTGACCACCCAAATACACAAGAAGCAACTGAAAGATGACCAGTTAATCAGTTAACCTTTGCAAAGGGCCCTCCACTGCACAGGAACAAGTATCGCCACATGTTTCACAACTCTTGAACTAGAAACATTTTTTTGTTAAAATCTCCATATGATGCAGAAGGTGATGAATTATGCAGCAAACCAATAATTATGCGGATAACTCTGCGGCTGCAGAATAACATAATTCCTGTGGCCCTGCATGCATCTAGATGATGATTTCTTCTTGGAGCAACAAGTCTCCAAGGTTTCCAGTATATGACAAAGATCCTACCTCACACCAATACCATCTATCATTTTCCTGTTGAAGGAGGATTGGTGCAATCAAGCTTAGCTTAGGTTACTTCCTGCTACATAGGAATTCTAGACAAATCACTGAAACGTCTTCAACTTATTCAAAATGCTGGTGGCTGTCTTCTCACAGATACTCCTGTCGCCATGGCATCTCTCCTGGTTTTAGTAATTTCACTGGCTGCCCACCAAGGAAATGATGCTCTTTACGGCCATGGCAATATTACATTGTAAATGTAAATGTAAATGTGTAAATGTAAATGTATAGGCATTTATATAGCGCACTACTTACCCGGAGGGTCCCAAGGCGCTTCGACCGCTGCGAAACCCTTCCTGGCTTCCCTGAGAGATGGTCCCTTAATGGGTATCTCCAGGGTGAGACCAGGCATCCCCGGCGGTCTGGTGGGGCCGTTAGTGAGGATGAGGCAAGCTAATGCCCAGAGTTGCCGAGTGTGATCGCTGATCAGAGTGGGCACCGAGGCGAGAGAATTATCGAGTCCGCTGACCCTGGTCCAGAAACCTGCCGCGCCGGGAATCGAACCCTGGTCCCGGGCCGTCCTCTGCTCTCGGGTCTGCCGCCTCTAACCAGTGAGCCACACCACCTCACTCATACATTGAATAAGCTATAGCACAGCTCTTCTGTTTCTCTCTTCTAAGCGTATCATGTACCTACCTTCCAGATCTCTGCAACCCAAGGACTCTTTGTGCTCAATAGTCCCAGACTCAGACCAAATCTTTTGGAGACAGAGTATGGGACAAGCTTCCCAGTCAGCGGTGACCTCTTCACTGCTACACCCTTTACATAATCGTTTAAAAACTCATCTTTTTTGAGTAGTTGATCTAAATATTTTTCCTGCTTTCTTTAGTGACCTGAACCTTTGGTGTACGTGCACTTAAAAAATGAAAAATACCAATAACAAAAACAACTGTGCAATGCTCATTCATTCTGAAAAAAGAGATCATTCAATGCAATGCTCAGTTTTACAAATGTGCTTTTGCAAAGGCGCTATCACTAGAAACAAGAGCTGGTAAATGCTCCCAGTCACAGCCTTGTTTTGTTCTGTAAATGTTTATAGGGAAGGGTGAGGTTGTGTGGGCAGTGCCCAGCCCGCTGCTATGCCAGTGCTGGCATGCAGAGCTGCACTGCCTTTACTACAGTCTGAATCATTCGAGCCTATGGCACCAAACCTTTTATAAAGTGCACGAGATGACTGTACACAAATGAAAACGTTCTTAGATGTAAATGATTACAGCAAGAAGGATGTGAGTAAAACCAGTTTCACATGAAGGGATTTATAAGTACCAAAAAAGACGTCAATGTTTGAATTGCCTTAACCCTCGACAGAAATGAGTGTGAGCAAACATCCAATCCGATTCACCCTGAGCAGACCAGCGATGGATCTGTCAATCACCCTTTTCTGGATGTATCCGGGGACTAACAATGCTGTGATTACTCAACCCTTCTCTCTTTATGAATCAACACCAATAAAATATGTGTCCAGTTAACAGAGAAGATCTCACGCGTAAAACTTTTAAAAGCAGCCAAAAGCATTAAATATAATGCCACACACTGAAAACCGGCATATTATTATGAATGCAGACTTTCCGGGTGGTTATTTAAAAAAAAAAAAAAAGTGTATTTTACCTTGTTTCCTTGATAATCCATTTCCCTTACTACTTCATTAGTTAATTCAAATATAAGAGCTGGTACTTATGATGTCTATTTTGTATATGTTTCTTTGCATGTATGTCTATTTGTATACAATTTGTAAACATGTTTCACCGTTAATCTTAAAATGGAATGTATGTAAATGCAAGCGCCTTCTGAAGTATGTCGAGGCTTAAATATAAGTGATGAGACACACTACAAGAATATTGAGTCTTTCCAGCCAGTATATTGCCTACCAAAATATCTCGAAGGTAACTACATAAAGGTGCCTACAGATATACTATTCATAATTTTCACATCTATATACATTCACGATATATAATTTCTATAAAATACTTCCCTAGAAATGTTTCCTTACTTTCGCTTCGGTAGTCGACATTCTACCACGATATTTTTGTAAAACAATATTTTTGTGCTTGATATTCTGACATGCAAACCATATCCGGTTTCCGCAAAATAAAGAACAAGAGAATGCCTTCACAAAGCCTGGCTCGCAGCAGAAAATCAGGTTCATATCTGCAAGCAAGTACTTCTAAAACTCATAAACAATACCTTCATTGAGAGAGTCTTTAAACAAAGGTCTATTGATAGCCCACATGGGTGTGACTTGTAAAGTAAAGGGCCTTATCAGGTGCTTGTTTGGAAAGGCATTTTCATCATTCCGGAGGCCTGTGAGCACAATCATTCACAGGATCGTTCAGAACTACAGATCACATGAACAGTCTTTGGATCTACGTAATACAGAACCCACATACCGAACATAACACGCGTTAACAGAGTTAATGGATTTGATTTTTGAAAGGTGCAGGACACACAGGGCCTGATTCACAGAACTAACTTACGAAAAAATCCTAAACTTACTATCATTAAGGTATTCACAGAAGGCACTTACTTATTGATGAGCAGTGGCGGATCCTCCATGGGGGCGTTTGGGTGCCGCCCCACTGCTTTCTCGCCGTGCGAGAAGGCAGAAACAAATAGTAGAGAACTACCATTTGTTTCTGCCTTCTCGCAAGGCGAGAAAGCAGAAGTTCCTGCTTGAGAGAGTGGGAGGGGTTACTCGAGGGCAGGGGGGAGTGGCTTTCCCCACTGTTGTTAATGCTGTCTGTTTGGGCAGCCTGAGAGGCTGCCAAACAGACAGTATTAACTGTATTAAGAACAGTGGGCAAGCCGCTCCCCCCTGCCCTCGAGTAACCCCTCCCACTCTCCCTGCTCTCTGTATGCTGCAGCATACAGAGAGAAATGACGCGGGTAGGGCAGCCGGCCGACCCAATCACAGCGCTGTGCTGTGGTGCAGGGGAGGGAGGCTGCCTGTAGCCTTACTTCGTGACGACGAGCACCATGGGAAAGGAATTCAAGAACAGGACGGCGTCGGCGGGAGTCGGGAGTCTGGTGGAGTCTCGGAGTCGGAACTTGAAGGCGGGAAGAAGGTAAGTTTGACTTTTATTTATTTTATTTATCCCGCTTCCCCCCCACCGAATTCAAAAGCTTTATTTTTCTATTTTGAAAATTGTTGTATGACTTGTGAGACATGTAACAAATCTAAAATGTTGAACATACTAGTTAAAAATCTTTTCATGCTTCTCTGCTCCAATGCTGTTATAGTTTATGGTTCTTATTATTTGAGTTAAAACACAATCTGTTAGTATGGATTTGCGCTAGTATTCCGGTCCGGTGGGTACTTATCCAAAATGGTTTAGTCGCTACCACGACAGACTGAGTCTAGCTCGGTTTGTGGAGATGTCCGGTTGGTAGAGTGAGTGAAATTAGATTTCTGTTGGATAGATTTGTTAAAATTGATTTGTGAGTTTGATGGACAAGGCAAAAGGGCAATACTAAATGGGTACGAATTTTCTTGCTTGGTATGCATTCATTTTTCTGGCCGAGGCAGATGTGAATGTGTAGTAGTGATGCAGCCCTGTCGGGAAACACGTTTGTTCATTCGCTACACAAAGGGTTAGCGAAGAATGACATCTTGTGTGTGCAAGTACAACATTTGGGTTAATGTCATCTTTCAGAGGATCTCCTACTCTTGTCGCATTTGGTTGGCGAGTACAGTTAGAGCAGGTGTATGCAGTCACTGACCATATGTCCACTCGATTTAAATTTTTTTCAGGGGGGGTTCGGGCTACGCTCCGCCACTTTCAAATGTCACCAGCCATGACTGATGATGTGTAACTTACTCTGACAATTGCAGTATTTATCTCCTTATTAATGCAGGACTACAAGTACCAGAAAGCAATAAAAAATATAGTAGTCAGGTTAGCCATTCAAGTCTTCTATTTTGGAAGACAACAATAGTTTTCTCAGTTTTCTTTCTAATTGATTTGGGTGTTTTTAGCACACAAGAAAGATATTTGATGGCAGATCGCATATGTAAAATGGCCTGCTTTTATAAGTAGGTATAAACCCAAAAATAAGTCACAGGGCCACACGTGCAGACACACACTTTTTGCATATTCACTGTTAGAAATGGGAGTCTAGTTGGCAGAGGTAGGTACCTTTGTCCAAATAGGGACCCATGCTTCTAGTCAGGGTAAGGGGGATATACACTCTAGATAACCCCTGCTCACCCCCTTGGTAGCTTGGCACGAGCAGAAAGGCTTATCTCAGAGGCAATGTGTATAATATGTGTACCAAAACTCACAGTAACACAGTGATAACAGCACAAATGGACACCACACTGGTTTCGAAAAGTAAAGTATCTTTATCTAAACTTAACAAGACCAAAACAACAAAAATCCAACATACAAGTATTAAGAAAAATGACGCATTACAATCTGGCAACAACATTTTTACAAGCAAGGATCAACTACATCCTTGTGGGTGTAATATTATTAAAAGGATAACAACAAAGTAAAAAATAGAGAACAGAACAAAGTTAACTCATTCCACTGAGTGTATAGCGAGTCACTTTTTACGGCCTCTGGGGTTCGGTGCTCTGTCAGCAACACTGGCCTGTGGGACTGTCGACATGTCACTGCCAGAAGTGTGGTGGTGTTAACGTCTGATATTGCATGCCTCCTGAAGGGATATGCCACTGAGGCTAGAGCCCTCTTTGCTCTCAGGTGGGTCCAGGATGATGGGGATGCAAAGGTTATGGGTCTGGATGTTCCCAAGAGCTGAGGTGACTTGCACTAGCCCACGTACAATGTCCTGACAGCAGTGCGCCATGTCGCTCTGAATATTCATAGTCCGCCTTGCCAGCATCGTTTTTCCGAACACAAGGCGGTTGATGGACTGAGTGAAGGTACCAAACCTAGCCAGGTACTGCGCTCCCTCTCTATTGCTGCTAGCCACCGTTCCTGCCCCGTCTCCATATTCTGCAGTGACTTAGACATATGTAGCAGTTGCCTACTGACAGTGTGTATCTGTTTTGTCAGCAGGAGCTGTGTTGAGATGATTGACCTCTCCAAGCCACCATACACTGGACCAGGATCCGACATGTCATCTGACACTTTTCCTGGATGGACTACTGAGGTTTTGCCTCTATGCTTTCTCTGTGTCCTGATCTCCGATGTTGTGGGGTCTCTGCTCTGTGAATGTACCTCGTTGTTGTCCTCAAACTCTGGCATTGACGAGCTGGTGGCTCTCCTGCCAGTTGGAGTTTGGGTGATGGACTGATGGGATAGTGGTGTTGGGTCCTCAATGACCACATCATTGTCAGTAGCCTCTTCGGTTGCCACACTCCCTGTCACGTACGGACTGTGATCTATGGAAATACATGCATATTGTTAGTGTAAATAAATTCAATTCTATTCTTCAGGATTTATACGTGCATAGCTATGCAATGGGCTTCCCAGAGCTGTTGGACTGAGTAAATTAGAAAGCTAAAAAACCTTTAAGACTTAGGGAAGAGATATGTTTTTAGTGTTTTCCTGAAATTGACAACATTGTCCTCTCTTCTAATACTAGTAGGCAAGGAGTTCCAGAGCTTTGGGGCAAGATAACTGAATCATCTGCCTCCACTTCTAGCTCTCTTAATTCTAGGAACAGAAAGCAATTCAAGATGATTTGACCTGGATGAACGCCTCCTCAGCCCCCGACATCGCCAATACCATCCCGGACGGCTACAAAATCATCCGGAGGGACCGCGTCAACCAGACCGGAGGAGGCATCGCCAACGCCCACAGAAACACTATCTGCATCACGACCAACACCGACGACACCCACGCCACCGCAGAGCACCTGCACTTCCAGATTCACACCGACCCCAAGACCACCCTCAGAGGAACCCTCATCTACAGACCCCCGGGACCATGCTCACACTTCAGCGAGGCCATTGCAGACTTCATCAGCCCACTTGCCCTCACCTCCCCCGACTACATCCTCCTAGGAGACCTCAATTTCCACCTGGAGAACGACCAGGACAATAACACCACCGCCCTACTAGACAACCTCACCAACCTCGGATTCAAGCAACTGATCAACACCCTCACCCATTACACCGGCCACACGCTCGACCCTGTCTTCTCCTCTAGCAACCACATCTCCTTCAGCCACACCACCGAGCTCCACTGGACCGACCACAGCTGCGTACACTTCAACTTCAGGAAAACAACGACCCACCACCGCCCTCAACAAACCCCCCGAAGATGCTGGAGCAAGATCACCACTGACCAACTCACCACCTCCTTGAGCCTAAACCCTCCCACCAACACCACGGACCCCAATGAAGGAGCCCGCAACCTCACACAGTGGATCACCGACTGCGCCGACACCCTTGCTCCACTGAAAAACCCTCCCAGCAACCTCAACAGCAAGAAATCTGTGTGGTTCACCAACGATCTCAAAGACTCCAAGAAATCCTGCCGTGACCTCGAGAAAGCCTGGCGCCACAACCAGTCAACGGACAAACTGACAGTCCTCAAGAACGCCACCCGCAAACACCACCAGCTGAACCGCACCACCAAAAGGTCATCCTTCAGAGAACGACTGGACAACAACACCCACAACAGCAAGGAACTCTTCAACTTCGTGAAAGAGCTCTCCAACCCTAACGCCAGCAACAACAACATCACGCCTTCTTAAGACCTCTGCAACTCTCTGGCCACCTTTTTTCACCGTAAGATCGTCGACATACACGACAGCTTTGGCGCTCAGAACACGTACCCCACCACCGAACCTACACCCCCACCACCACCATGTGCGCCTGGACTCAGGTCAGCACGGAAGATACCACCCACATGATGAACACCATCCACTCAGGCTCCCCAGCCGATCCCTGCCCACACCACATCTTCAAAAAGCCGACTCCATCATCGCACCCAAACTTCGGGACATCATCAACAACTCCTTCATATCCGCCACCTTCCCGGAGAGCTGGAAGCATGCAGAGATCAGCGCCCTCCTGAAGAAACCCACCGCAGACCCCTCAGACCTCAAGAACTTCCGCCCCATCTCGCTCCTCCCCTTCCCTGCAAAAGTCATCGAGAAAACCGTCAACAAACAGCTGACAGCCTTCCTAAAGACGAACAGCTCCCTCGACCCATCTCAGTCCGGATTCAGAGCGAACCACAGCACTGAGACCGCCCTCATCGCGGCCACCGACGACATCCGGACCCTGCTGGACAACGGAGAAACCGCCGCCTTCATCCTGCTCGACCTTTCGGCTGCGTTCGACACGGTCTGCCACCGCACCCTGACAACTGGCCTCCGCCACGCCGGGATCCAAGGAAAGGCCCTGGAATGGATCACCTCCTTCCTCTCCGACAGAACCCAAAGAGTCCGTCTCCCGCCCTTCCTCGCAGAAGCCACCAAGATCATCTGCGGTGTATCTCAAGGCTCCTCGCTCAGCCCCACCCTCTTCAACGTCTACATGAGCCCCCTGGCAGCCATCGCACGCAAGCACAACCTCAACATCATCTCCTACACCAACGATACCCAACTGATCCACTCCCTCACCAACGACCCCATCTCCGCCAGAGCCAGCTTCCAGGATGGAATGAAAGACATCGCAGACTGGATGAAGCTCAGCTGCCTGAAACTGAACTCAGACAAGACGGAAGTCCTCATCCTCGGCCCATCGATCTCCGCCTGGGACGACTCCTGGTGGCCCCCCGCTCTGGGCCCCCCACCCAAGCCCACGGACCACGCACGCAACCTGGGCTTCATACTTGACTCCTCCCTCACGATGGCCAAGCAAGTTAACGCCGTTACCTCCTTCTGCTTCAACACTCTCCGCATTCTCCGTAAGATCTTCCGCTGGATCCCCACTGGAACCAGGAAAACGGTCACCCAGGCCCTCGTCACCAGCCGTCTGGACTACGGGAACGCCCTCTACGCTGGGAAAGACTCCAGCGCATCCAGAACGCCTGAGCACGACTCGTCTTGGACATCCCCCGACACAGCCACATCTCCGCCTACCTGAGGGACCTGCACTGGCTCCCCGTCAGCAAAAGGATCACGTTCAGACTCCTCACCCACGCACACAAGGCTCTCCACGACTTGGGCCCCGAATACCTCAACAACCGCCTCACGTTCTACACGCCAACCCGCCAGCTCCGCTCCGCCACCCTCGCCCTCGCCACCGTCCCTCGGATCCGCAGAACCACCACCGGGGGAAGATCCTTCACCTACCTGGCGGCCAAGACCTGGGACACCCTCCCCACCCACCTAAGACTCACCCAGGACCATCTCTCTTTCAGGAAGCAACTCAAGACCTGGCTTTTCGAGCAGTAGCAGCCCCCCCCCCCCCCCCCCCCCCCTCCCAGCGCCTTGAGACCTTAGCGGGTGAGTAGTGCGCTTTACAAAACAAATACTCTTGATTGATTGATAGTGCCTTAAACTGTATTCTATAATTTATAGGCAGCCAGTGGAGGTACATAAGTGCCTTGCCAGCTGACTGGGTTTTATGCATGCCCAGCAAGATCCAGGCTGCAGCATTTTGATTGAGCTGGCCATAATCAAGGTGTGATACGAGGAGCTACGACACCAACCAAGATAGCTGCATAGTCTCCCGGCTCCGCTGACCTCCGTCCTACACTCGCTTATCCTGTTGAATATCCTGTTCTCCTGCCCCGGATTCGTGTGGGTGAACTAGTCGGCACCCCGATGGTGTGACCACAGAATTTTTCTGATGTTCTGGGGTGAAGTAACATCGAAAATGGTTTGAGGCCTAACTCAGACTGGAAGCCGGGGTCTAGATTGCTGGTCTACCCGGGTCCAAAGTGAACAACAACGGACTGAGGAGAGTGGTTGGGTCCGGTACTTGGAACTTTTGAAAATTTCTCTGGACTACTTCGCAACCATCTGCTGCCTGGTGCTGTACCTGAGGTGAGGGGACGGGTGGTGCGCGGTGCTGCATCGCGGGGGGGCCTGGCCCGGAGGCCCGGCACTAGCACCGCTGGTGCCCCGGGGTGGGGGTCCCGCCGCGCGTTGCTGCGTACTGCTGGCCCGTCCCTCACGGCTTGATTCCGCTCCGGTGTATCCTGCCCCGGAGGAGGTGCTTCTCCGTGGGGATCGTTATGCCTGCGGATGTGATGAACTTGGTGGAGCGGGCTCAATGTGGCCCCTCCTTGCGGATGGTAATGGTGGAACTTGCGGCGCTTCGCGCGACGATGAGGGCCCAGGTCAACCGTTTGCTGTCGGCAGCAGATGGGATCATAGGACCGGGAGCAAGCCCTGATTTGATTTTTGAGACCCGGCAGCCGACTTGCCTCCTGTTGGGCGCCCTAGTGGCGCGTCTGGACCCGGTGCTGGAAGCTGTGCCTGCCCCCGAAGAAATGGAACTCATTGTGTGTGCTGAGATGGATGACTCTCTTAAGTTCTCGGAAACATCGGTCCTACAGTCGTCGGAGCATCTCACTGCTTCCCCCATCTTGGACACTGTTGGCCTACTCTACAATCTGTATCGGAACGAGTCGGACCCCCTCCCCAATCGGTCTCCCAACATGGCGGATGTAACGATGCTTGGCGTCGGAGACGGGGAGGGACATCGTTTGTGCAAGCCGTGTGCGTTGGGATCTGCTATTCCTCTCCCATTTGCTGGCCCAAGCTTTGGCTGCTACTGTGTGACTCTTGACTTTCCGGAGATGGGGCTTTACTTATCTGAGGGACTCGGCAGTTTTGATAGACGGGGCCAAGGCTGAAAATGTGGGTTGCATTGTTTACGATGGATCCATTGGTAACGGGACTGCTTCGCCAACGGACGGATTCCGGGGCGGGGGGTTTGTGGTTCCCCCCGGGGTATTCTCGTAGGGTGGTCAACTATATTCGTGCTGGCTTAGGGGGGCCCCCTTTGTTGGAGCGGGGGGGAGAGACCGGGAGCGCAGAGATTATCGCCCTCCTCCACTTCCCCGTTGGGTGGGGTTTCCTTTCTTTCTTCTTTGTTTCTTCTATATTTCGGGTTTGGTTCTCGGGCGACAGGCACACTGCTGGGGGGGGAGGGCCATAGTCATATGCAGGGGTGCAGGGGGAGGGGATTTTTTGTTCTTATTTTGTTTCTATGGCCTTTGTTCTCTTCTCTTATCTTTCTTTGTCTTTTTCTTTTTCTGGGTCAGTGCAGTGGGTTTCCTTTGGTATTGATACTGCTTATTCATCTGTGCCTCAGTTTTCGTGGTGTTCTTTGGGTCTTAGGGCAGGTGGCTAGCATGCGCTAATTGACCGCAATATTCTTTCATATCCTGAACCGTTTGTTTTAGCGCCATTGAGTTGACTGATTGCATTTTACTGATGACATGTTTACTACTCTGCCTGCCATTTGTCGCTGCTGGGAAATTGTTCGGCACCTGATCCTTCCATCTTATATTATAAAATGAAAACCTTTTATATCCTGTTTTTCTAATTGGGCTGTTCAGTGTCCAAAAGTACGTTAGTATGGTGATTCTGCTCCCCGAGGTGCTGCATGTGATTTAAAACTTGTTCTTTGCCAATCTAACTGCTTAGCGGCCAGCCCAGGGGGTTGTAGGCCCATGCTTGTATTTGGTTGAACTGTCAATAAAGGTTTTAAAAAAAAAATTAAAAAAAATCAAGGTGTGATAAAATTAGGCCTTGTATTATGACTCTCCGTGCTTCTACCATGATCCATTTTATAGCTTTTCTCAAGGCTCTCAAAAGGGCAAAGCAGCTGCCTGCCACCTTTGTTGCATGGGAGGCAATGGTTAATTGGGTGTCTAGGAGCATTCCAAGACTCTTACCTCTGGCTTAGTTGTTTGTCCAGAGGTGATGGTAATTAGATCTCTTTCCAGAGAAATAGATTGTTTCCCAAAACCAGCACCTCAGTTTTTCCACCATTCAGTTTCAGGGAGCTAGCTCCCATCCACTCAGACAGTTTTACTAAGCAGTAGTTGAGATTTGCAGAAACAGAGCGTGACAATCAGCTGGGTATCGTCTGCGTAGGATGCCATCTTGAATCCGAAGGAACATATGATATCTGAGAGCAGGCAGAAGTAAATATTTAATTGTGTAGGGCTCAAGCACAAGCCTGTGGCACACCACAGAACAGCTGATGACTCGAGGAAAGGAGCCCTCACTGACCTGGAAACTGCGCCTGTCCAGAAATGTCTCGATAGTGACAGGACCCTCGCTACATTGATTGCTTCAGTTGAGACTCCAATTCTAAGGAGATTTAAATTACCTGATTACAAAACGATAACCTTCATGCAAGATTCCAACTGGATGGTGGATCTTTGCCTACATACAATTGCTGCGATGTAAGATTCCAACCGGATGGTGGATCTCCCATTTGCCTATTAAAAGTTGCCAATCAACCGAGTTTTTGGGTCATTTGGGATACCGACTCATGACCATACCCATTTGATGGCTGTCCATATCTGCTTTCCAGGCCCGAAGAAGACCCGCTGTAACGCATTACAATCTGCGCTTACCTTTGGATCGAAACGTCGACGCGCTTGTCACAATCATGGCCCTATTCTCTCTGTTCCATGTTAAAAGGAAATTCAAATCCCAAGTGTCTCAGAGATTTATTTGTCTAGGGATGGATGTCATCTGAAATGAACTTTTTTAACCAGCAATTCATCACTTTTTATATCTTGTTCACAACCAGCACTTTTTTTGCAGCTTGTCACCTCAGCAGTTGCGCCGTTTTATCTGTTTTTTTACTTGTGGCAGCCTAGTAGTGTCATCTACACATTATAAGATGTAAAAAAGAAAAAAAAGTTATTTCTTCCTTCAATATATTCCTTTGATTTACTTATGATTTGTGTGTTCTTTTGTTCTCTTTGTCTCCATTAACTGTGACAGTACAAATGTCTGAATAAGTGCTTTGCTAATGTTGCTTTGTATTCTGTGAGTAAGAAAGCAACTGTGTTCCCTCCTTTGTGGATTCTCAAGTCCAGGGAGGATCAACATGGACCAGATATCTCTGAATTCAAACTCTTTATGAGAAACCCAAGCATTTTTGTAAATGCTCATTTTGCGAAAACTACGGAATGGATTTACACCAAAGCAACCAACGCATTCTTTCTGTGCAAAGTTCAACTATCATGTAACTGTGATGTCATTTTTATTTAGCTAATTTTTCTGTATTGGAGAGCAAACAAATCCTATGAGAATGAAAATGAGAAATGGCAGTTTTGGGACCCCCCCTTTATTCATGATACCTGCACAAAACTTGCCATAAGGAACCCCAAGTGAATGTACTGTTTTAAAAAAAAAAACGTTCATGAAGATTTATTGAAAGAAGCCAATTTTATTAAGAAAACATGTCTTTCCTTTGGAAACTAAGAGCTAACATATATATGATTTTTAAGTTACTGGAGCAGTGTCATTTTTGGCTCCACCCTTACATAATTTATAAGGCCACATATACGTATCCTTATGGCCTCTCATTTATCATGTGATTTAATGTGATTATTAACAATGTAGTGCACCTGAAGCAATATACAAAGTGCATTTACCATGTGATCCTGACATTAATATATGTGTGCAAATTAACGTTTCTTTACAGGAACAATGAATTGCGTTTTCACTTATATCTAAACATGCGTGGATTGAATGCCACTGTTAATCCTCAGGTAGCCATGTACTCATTTAAATAATATTTTGCATCTATTATATAATAGGAAATGTATCTAATAGAATTGTGTTTCACACTTATAATGTGACTGTCTATGTATCTGTAATCATGCAGGTTCAATATGTATTGAAATGCTTACTATACTAAAATTAACAAAGGCCTAAGCATTTGAATTTCGCAATCTTTAACCTTCAACATAAATGTTTGCTTCGAGTGCAATGTTATTGTTTCCCCTGCAAGTGCAGTGATATGAACTAATGAATGGAGAAAGGCACATTCTGTGAATGAGATAGGGAAACTCGAAGAGAGTACTCTTGGTGAGGACGATAAACTAACGAGCAAAGCAAGCACAACTGTCTGTGCGGAATGAAGAGAAAGGTGGAATTCAAGGTCGTTCTGAATATGTGGATCAAAGAAGGCAGTTGCAAGTGTGGCTGCCAAAAAAAACTGTTTGAAGGTGGACACTAATGTGAACTTTGATATAGGATTCTAGGGGGTTCTTTCTATGGCTATAACTAGGCAACACACTTTAGCTTTATTCAGATTCTTTTCAGGCTAGAAGAGGTATAGACCTCTATGCGTTAATCTTGTTTTGTTGCTTTATGCCATATGATATTCTTTCCTTGGAGAACTTCTACAGAAATTCTTCAATGCTGACACATTTCTAATTTATTGGATCAAATTAGGGTTTCCACTTAGCATTCATTAGTGTAGGTTAGTTAAGGAGAATTAGAATCCCTCATGCATCATCGGCAGGAGGACCGAGGCTTTCAATCTAACCATCAAATAGTGTTTCTTATACTTTATACTGTTACTGAATACCTTATTTACTTTTTGTAGGTGAGGATAAACTTTGTGCACATATTGGGGTTTCCGTTGGTAATCCAATATTTCTATGCTATGTTTCTGGGACTGATTTATATCACAGTGGCTCTGAATTTGTAGAAACTATATACTAAATCCCACTTCTTGATTCTGAGCTTTATTGTGTGACGAAATGGGTTGCACTATAATTATACATTGAAAGTGATTCTAACTCCTTTTCTTCCTCAGGCACCCAAGTAAGTTCCATTGCAGGTCATAGAAAAGGAGACCCGACTCTGAAGAGTTATCATTACACCAGATAAAATTACTAAATTGTATAAATATTCCAGTACTGCAAGTATAGGTATGAAGTGCATTACCCTCGAATGACCAGACTCACAAATTCGGACTAAGTCCAGTTTGAAATCTTATTGAGACACAGTTTTTACTTCTAGAATATAATACAACACTGCTAATAATTACTTTACATACATGGTGGTTTCAATAGTCTACCTGAAGATGGTCTACCAATGGTGGGATGTTTACCCACCAAATACAAAACAATGGGTTCAGGAAAAAGTGTATATCTTTAAATTAGAAGATTTAAAATGCAACATAAACATGTGAAGCCCTTCGCTTCTTTCCACACAAACAGCAGAACTAAATGCTTGTCTAGCTTTGCAAAAGGCTGATGTTTTAGTACCTTCTTTAATAGTATGTATCTATTTATTTTGTATTCAAGGGTAAAATGTAGATTACACACACTGGAAATTCAATGTTAGAACGTTTCACAAGGGAAGAACAGCTAAGCAGCTCTGGGTGTGAACAGCTGGTTTCAAACGACAGCTTCCTATTGTAGATGTTCAGCACATGCTGACCAAACAGAGTGAGGGAACCTCTGTGCCACTGGGCAGGCTACAAAGTCTGTTGTAAAGGTGGAGATAAGGTAGTAGTAGCCTTTACCTGGTAGCAAACCAAGATCAACGTAGGAATACTCTCAGTAGTCTAATCATCACACAAGAAATATGTCCTGCTTGCTGGAGAGCTACTTCCTAGGACAAGATGGATTGCCTAAAGTTGCTATTACAAAAATCTCTGATTGAGAAATACCCAACCAATTAAACTGACACAGCCTAATTAAAATAGTCTATAACGTAATAGCAAGAGCAAGAGCTTAAGCTACACTCTGTATCTTGCAGGGGTGTTATTAGTGATTGTTAATGCTTAAAGATGGTAAACAATAGGTCTTCTAACATGAGATGTGTCAGCAAGGATCACGTTGGTCTGCTAAAACCAATAAATATCAATATTTCTAAATGGTGCTAGATTTTTGTACATGCATTATGTGGGGGTCGCTATAGCAGCAGGTCATGGCTTGCGCATTCGCAAACGACTTGTAGTTAGAGTTTCTATTGAGTGTGCACCTTTCACTCAGGTCAAGAGTCAACTTTACTGCTAAAGTATTTGCAGAAGTGCTCATGGAGTTGAAAGTATGTCTTCAATTCTCATGCCCACTTAGCCTAAGACAAGCAGGGTCTTCAAGAGAGCCAACAGTATGGTAACACGCCTTGGCAGCAAGGGCTTTAAATAATGGTGCACCCTGGTTAAACAACCTATAAAGTTCACAGAGCATAGAATGATAGGCACAAATGAATTTTTGATTTGCCCACCTCATGAAATGCTGTTCGGAGTCAGAATGTGCATACAGGGTCTTCCACAGGGGAAGAATCCTCATAGTCATTTGCATCTTGATCAGATACAGGCTCTGCAGTTCACCTGACGAAGTCTGACTGAGGCTGCCACCGCCCACCATTGTCTGCTGTAACTGGCTTGTTACTAAAGGTCACAGGGTGGCAGAGCAATTGGGAAGGACCATATTGCCTATCAAACGCCTACACCAGGGCTAGCTGTGAAAGGAATAAGGACTTTGATCCTACCATCCTTATCCGTGAAGATAAAGATGTGGCAATTGTTAATTTATTCATTGAAACCGTATCATGTGACCCATCCTATACAGCTGCCCAGACAGCCTCTGAATCCACTGCAGACTTTGGAACCCACTCCAAATGAAGAGCAACCAGATACAAGCACAATTCATCAAGTAAAAATGCTTAATTAACCACAAATGCTACAAAAATGTCATCAGCACTAGCATTGACACTAAGGTTAGAACTTACAGAGAGTTTTCTAACTTCAAACCTCACAGATACACAAGATTCTGATTGACCTGTCAGAATGTGAGGGTTTTGGTGTCAATGACTTTCCTTTAGAGGAGCCAAGTTATAGGTTGAAAATAAATGTTCAGGAACGCCAACATCTGAAATGATGGGTAGAGTTTAGGTGTTCTATTGAAATTTATTCAAAATCATCAGGACTTATATCTGGATAGGGTTGACTCTTTCCACCTATTTTCCTTTGGATGGGTGTGATTTTTACTGCAGCATTCTTGTGATCCTTTCTCTCTTTGAAATGTTCATCTTGGGTGGCTCCATCAAGATGTGTATGGATGCGTCCCTCAAGTTGTGTATAGCATTCTCCATGACTCCACTTACGTCGTTTCATGGAATCTCCTCCTGATGGCAACGCTTTACGCATTTGTCTCTTCTCATATAGATTGGCACCACCTATTCAGAGTGCGTTATATTGCGAAGTGACCACTGACGCTCCAATGTCTCAGCAGTTGGTGCTCCTGGCTGAACAGTGATGGTTGCACTGCTTGTGGGTTTGGGTTCTGTATTTCACCTAATGAACTTTTCTTCTTTCATACTACAAAATTGTGGTAGTATTGCTTCCTTTTTTGAGTAACATGAAATCTATGCATGCTACGAGCTCAGATCTTAGCTAAACTGTGCTCAGCTGTACCATCTTTGCATGTTTTTAAAGGTGGTGCTTTGAACTGTAGTGGAAGAAGAATACTTTATTTGATTTGTTAAAAAAGGGTGGAACTTACCACCATATGATACATCAGCATCTTTGAATCAGAATAAAACAACATAAAACAGCATCTTTAAATCCGCATAGAACAGCATAAAACAACACTAGCCCCCATGTCCTGAGCGATTTTGCACAAATATACATAATAAGTAAAAACGGGGAGAGAGTTTTTAAATGTTCAAAAGTAAAAAAAAAAAGGAATAGGACTATTGTAAGGCAGTCGCCCTCTCGTTGAGGTGTAGGGGCCTGCAACTGACTGTTATAACAGGTGGTGCTGCACAAATAGGGGCTTATGTTTGGTTAGATGTAACTGTCCCCTCTTATCTCAAATAAAATGCTTGCAGTGTATAAAAATAACAGAGAAGGGGAGGGGGAAAATGGTGGCTGTAGGGAGAATAAGGAAGGATCTGTGTCCAGCTACAGGGAGTCCATAAGTCCCAGTTCCTCTTTTTCTGCCGTCTTTTTATCAATTTCTTGAGCAGCAAATGGCAGGAATTTAACGGTTTTACAGGATAGTTGTATTGAGGACCCGCTGAGGCATTTTATCACAGCCGCCCTGCAGGTCCTGACTTGTATTTCTCTTAAGAATGGCTTCAGGAGGATCTTTCTTAGATTTTGTAAGGCCGGGCAAATACATATTAGATGCAGTAGCGACTCTGCTCCCTTGTTACAGAGGCGACAATCCAAAGTTCACCAGGTCCGTAGCCATGTAGGGGTAAGGTCTCTGCTCGGGAACCACCCAAATCTCAGTAGACTTAGTTTCCTCTTGTAGTGGTCCCTGAAACATTCTTGTAAATAGGATTGTTGTTTCAGTTGGTTGTATGTTGGCATCGCGAACCAAGCATGACTTTTGCCAGCCACTAATCCTTTGTCTATTTGCAGCGATGTTTGTTTGACAACTTTGTTGGTGATTCGTTTAAAAGCAGTATATGTCATTGGTGAATGCCATGCTTCTTCCAGATTTAGCAATAGGAGCGCTTGCCTAAGAGACTTGAACGTGGAATTGGTCTGCCTGGCCTGTTTTTCGACCTCTTCCCAACAGAGATGGGCAAGCATGTTCTCTTCAGCGTCCCTCATGAGGCAGTAATATTTGGCCAAGACCCCTTGTCTAGCCGGAATCCGATTTGTTGAACCATATTCCAGGAATATTTGTACTTGGGAAATATGTTGCGGAATTGAGAAAAGTGTTTTAAACAATCTTGATTGGGCAAGGTTTAGCAAAGTAGAGTCCTTGGTGGCCATCATTTTCGAGCCATATGTGATTGAAGGCAAAAATGTTGCTGCTATGACCTTTAGCAAATGACCAATTGAGCTTCCGCTCAGTTTTTTTTGTATAGTTTTGAAGGCGAATTGGAGTTGTTTTGCTTTTGAGTTCCTATGGTCTAAATGGTGTTTGTACTTTAATTGGCGGTCTAATAGGATTCCCAAATATTTGTATTCATCCACCTGGGTTAAAATACAAGAATTAATAATCCAAACAAATTTTGGTCGTTTTTTGCGAGAGCTGGAGAAACATAGGACATTAGATTTTTTAAGATTTATTATTCATTGTGCATTAGAGATGTTCAGCGCCAGTTGAGAGATTAGCCGTTGTAGACCAAGTGGGGTTTGTGAAGGAAGCACAATATCATCCATGTATTGCAGACTCGCTATAAATGTTTGCCCCAGTTTCGGTGGATCGCCCTGGAGTGTGCATAGTTCGAGCTCTAGGTCGACGGTGTAGATGTTAAATAGGCTGGGAGCCAACACACATCCTTGCTTTAGCCCGTTAAATGTTGGAAATTTCATTGCTCGGCACGACCGTCCCCTTTTTTTATTTGGACTCAAGTACGGGAATATAAATTGATGATTGCTCCCAATAATTTGGGAGGGACGCCCCAGTCTTTCATTTTTGCCCATAATTTAGGTCTTGGCACTTTATCAAAGACAGCTTTGAGGTCAAGAAAGCATGTGTATAGAATGTTAGAGTTGTCGATTGCTTTCTTAGCTAGGAGAGTTAGTGCTGATAAGTTTGTTAGGGTACCCATGCCGGCCCGGAATCCTGTTTGCGTCATTGGGATCAAGTTTTTACTTCTGACCCAAATCTCCAGATCTGCCAATAAGTTGGATGCATAGATCTTGGCCTCAACGTCTATTAGGGCTATTAACCTGTAGTTGTTAGGGTTTGAGTGAGTCCCCGATTTGTAAATCGGTTGTATAATGCTGCCCCTCCAAGAGTCAGGAATATTCCCGGTGCTTAAGCTGTTACTGAACAAGGGGGATAAGTGGCTGGACCAAAACGTAGAATCTTGCCTAAATAGAACATTGGATAGGCCATTTGGTCCGGGGGCCCCATCCGCTCTCAGGTGATTTATAGTCCTCAGAACCTGCTTTGTGGTAATCTGCGCTGTTTCTCCTGAATGCTCCAAAATGGAACACTTACAGCTTTCTTTAATTTGAAATGGCTGTGTTGGGTCCGGGACTGGAGCTACCATCCGTACCAGACTGTGGGTGCGAGATGAATCCTTTTGCAAGCTGGGATTCCAAGTTTCTGGGGTTGTTCTCGAACTGGGGGTCGAATTGAGCTCTATTGGGTTCGCAGTTGTGTTATCTATGCGCGTGTCCAATGTGAAATTGTATATTAAACCAATGTGTGCGCTCCATATTTGATCTGTCATGTCCGAGTTAAACTGCCGGTTTGCCATTTAGCATGAGGTTTATTTTAGCCCAGAACTGTTTGGAGTTCCGCTGCTTGCTGGCATGGAGTATGGTGGACTCCAAGTATTCCTTATACTTTTGCTTGGCTGCCTTGGTTTCACATTTTAGCTCCTTTTTTAGATTTCCTATCGATTTGAGAGTTTGTTGTGATAAGTGGGGGTCTTTTTTTCGAATAGAGCTTAGTTATCTATTCAGCCGCTTTTTTTATTGAGCGAATTTGTGACGTATACCACTTCTCTCCTCCGATTCTTGTTGTTTTGTGTTCTCTGTATTTGTTTTGGTGTTTTTTGTTGATGTTAACTACGAAGGACTCCCAGGCCTTTACTGGGTCTTGAGCTTCTGCTGATTGTGAGAGCAATAACCGACATGTCTCCATTAAATTAGAAATGTTATCTTTGTTCCAGTTTAATCTCTGTAAATTAAAAAGTTGAGTGTTCAATGTTAGAGGGTGCGCCTGCTCCGACCCTTTTTGATTAATCGATAATGTGAAGACCTGGGGATAGTGGTCGCTTTCAACCGGTTCCAGGATATGGAAATCGTTAATATAAGAAAATAGATCAGGGTCTACTAATGTGTAATCTATTGTAGAGCCTGTATTCCTAGTGACCCTCGTTAGGGCTGCTGGTCTATCCAAGGGGCCCCTTCCATTTAGCGTGTGCAGAAAGAGGGCTTCCAATTCTGCTGCACATTTCTTCCCCATTGCATCTTGTCTACTTTGATTGCCCTGTCGTGGCTGTATGAAGGTCGCTAGATTTCCCTCCTGTCCTTGGATTAGGTTCATATTGAAGTCACCCGTTATTATCATGTAGTCACTTGGGTAGGTGGTTTTCAGCGTATTGATTGCGGCTATTAGTTGCTTAATTCTTTTCCCTTTGTATTTTCCCACTGGGTGCATGTATACATTTAGAATTTGTAAGTCCATGGTGGGAGAGATTTCGATTTTAATGCATTGCATCCATTTTGAGTCTAGATCGATACTGGCATCTCTCCAAGGGAAATCCGTAGATATAAAAATAGATAGCCCTCCTTGTACTCCGTGAACTGTAGTGTTGCACAGGTTAGGTTTGCTCTTGTATGCTGTTTTACAAACTGGATGCCACTGGCAATACACAGGGCAGGCAAGGAACCGTTAAGTGTCAAACAACTGTGAAACAGTATTCCCAGCATCAGAGTAGGTTGTGTGTAATCTCCAAACAACCTACTCCTGCATACATTTAGCTTGGCTTTGTGCTCCTGGCCAATGACAACTGGGAAGTCCATAAATTCATTGTTCAGACTATGTTAATTTACCCTGGCAGCACCAAGGTTATAATTTATTGGTAAGTCTTTTCACTCTGTTCTTGGAAGGGTTGTCTCGATCCTTGGAGGTATAGGGTACATTAACATATAGGCTACTGAAGCAACTCTGCATGCTGCTATGCTGACTGTTTCACAAAGGTCTGAGACATTAACAAAGCTACTCATTGTCATTGGTGGAAAACCTATCTCTGAATGTCTAAAAAATGAATGGGACTAAGAACAATATATTGACGGTTGGGCCCGGTAGCTCCTGCTTGACCATGTCCTCATGAAAGGGGTTCTGACACAGCATTTATAGTATGCAAGCATTGGTTCCCAATGACAACCCCCATGATATTTAGCTACTTGCAGTCTTTCACATCAAATCAATATGACTGTTCATTATTTGTTCCTATTGAGGACCTGGTGCCTTCTGGTACTTGTAATTTTTTATACTTTTTATATAGTATTCTCAATATACAGTACAAATCATAATGCATGAAAGCAATCCCTTTAAGTATGTTTCAGCGACATTTATTATCTTCAGACAACCTTATATTTTCTGTTGTTGTTTAGATTTGAATGTTTCAAATAGTAACATTCTTGCCTTCATTTGGAAGAAATGGTGAACCCTCAGGCTACAGAAAATGTTTGTTGAGAAAGGTGGTTGCCCTCAAACAAGGCAGCTTCAGTCATTATATTACATAGGGGTTTACCCAAGGAGACACTGGTGTATTCTGGAATGTGCAACCTTTTAAATCATTGCCTTATATATTTTCCCGTTCTTAATCCAAAATTGCATTACAAGTAAACAGTCTTCTTAAATAATGTTCACATATGTTTTTACAGCCCTTCAGAGGAAGATAGCATCACTTCTAACAATGCAGGGAGTGTGTGGAAAATACAAAGCCGGAATGGGGTGATGGCATGGGGAAGGAGCATCTACACATATAATTAGCATTGGCATGGTGTTGGACTTGGCCCTTTTTGGCAGGTTCACCCATAAACTTTTTGCTTTTATATGTGGCCTGGCAATTGTTATTTTTGGCTTCTGTGCACTTTAACACTGTGTCCCAGTGTAAAGTGTGTGCGTACTCTGAGTGCATGTTGTGAGATTGGCCTGCCCTCCCCTAGGAATGCATGGGAAATGTGTGTGTCCATGGTAGTTCCTGATGTGTGGGGAGTGCATGGGCGAGTTTGGGATGTGCGAACTCGTGAGATTAAATGCTGCGCGACGGTGTGCGCAGATTTAATGTGACTAGTGTAGAAGTGCCACTTCTAGAAGTTGGCATGTCTGTGTAGTAAATGTGAATTGACTGTCAGGCTTGTGATTGGCTGGAGTGCATGGCTCCAGGAGTCAAGATGGGTCTGCCCCGTGGTGAATGGAGAGATCTGCATGTTGATGGGAGGGAGGAGTGCACCTGGGACCTGAATAGGGCTGGGCCTTCCCTCCACGATGCTGGCTCCACCCCCTGTGGTGCGTCTGATGTCCCTAGCCTGTCCTGTGAATGGGGAGAGGGGCTGAGCACAACAAAGTGCTCCAAAACCAGTTGCTTCTGGTTTTCTCTTAACTCTGACTTTTGAGAAAAAGAAAATGTATGTATAAAAAGGGGCTGTGACCCCATGTGAAAGGTTCTCTGATCCTGCCTTTAAGGGGGGCTGCTGCTGCTGATGGGCACCAGGAGGAACCACCACTGCTGGAGGGCCCTGTGAGCTGGCCCCTCGGCCCAGCCTTTGCCCCCCTGCCTACTGAAAGACTTGCTTTGGACTTGCAATCCTAGCGCCTGGAAAGCGCTTTATTTTTGGTGCAGAGCGCTTTATTTTTACTTCCTGAAGAGTGCTTTATGCTTCATCTTGTAGAAGCACTTTGTTTCTGCCCCCAGAGGAATGCAGGGGGCCTGCAGTGCGAAGCTGCACCACGTAGGGGTTCCCCCATACTTTGGAAGAGCAGGTGCTCACCCTGCGTGTGCTGCTTCTGGAATATCCCTAGCGGGTGCTCACCCCGCCAGGGACTTTGCTTTCTGCGCGATTGCCCACCCCGCGACTTTGCCCGTAGTATTCTTTTTAAAAACAACCGGGTGCATACCCCGAATCGCCGCCGCTGCCCGCGGGCTGCCTGGTTGTGGGCGGCACCTGCGGACGGAAGCGCAAGTGCAGTCGCGTAAGGGAGAGGAAGTGCTGGTGGAGAAAGGGAGGACGGGAGCCTACTCCGCCTCCCAGGATGTCCCGGTGCAGCGAGGGAGAGCCCCGGACTGCCGTGGGGCCCAGCAGCGAGAAGAGAGCGGCTGAAGGTGCAGGCGGGCTCCTGTGTTGGAGGAGAGCCTCGTGCTGCTCATAGAGGAAAGCCGGAAGTCGACGGGAGCCCACCCGCGCTCCGGTGCAGAAAGAAATGGCTGCAAAGTACGTGGGGCTCCCTTGTGGAGAGGAGAGCCCCGCGGCACCAACTGAGAGGACCAGCGGAGGAATCCAGGTGAGTGAGAGCTCCTCCGTTGTTGGGTACCTTGGTATCCTGACCGTGCCCGCCGTTGCAGGCCGCTCCAACGGTTGAGGGGGCATATTTTCAGAGCGCCCGTGGCTCCAACATCTTTGGGGGCCATTGTCTTCCGAGTCCCCAAAGCGGGACTCCAACGTGTGGGGGCAACATTGGTAGCAAAGTCTCAAAGAGGACTTGGGGGCAAGTGGTTTCAGGAGTCTCCCGAGTGGGGCTCACCAGCCGGTGGGGCCCGCGCTGATCTTTCCAGCTGCCCCACATGGCAGGGGGCAGCTGCAGCATTTCTTTTGGGGCATTTCAAGCTAGAGTCCCAGGGAGAGGCTCAGAAGGCACTCCGGTGCCTATGCTCAATTTCACAGCTGCTCAGCAATTAGTCGGCAGCTGCCACGTTTAGGCTGCTCTTCTCCCTTGGTGCTTTCGCTGCGTGCGCAGCCAGCCCGGACATTCTGGACTAAGGGCATTTGAGCCCCATGGATGGCCAGTTGGCCTGGGGTCTATGCCTAATGTAATTCTGCGCAAGGTGATTGGTGATTTGTGTTTATGCTTATAATTGCCTACTGTGTTTTATGCGTAATGTGCAGTGCTGTTATGCTTGTTTTAGACCTCTAACTGTATTTTTATGCGTAGGAGGTTGTTTTGCCTAGTCTAGTTTATACTAGTGAGTTTATGTTTTCCTCCTGTGATCTATGCGTATGGTGATTATTATTGCGCAGTGTGTTCCTACCCTTTACCAGTGGTTACTGGTTGTGTTCTACAAGTGTTATTTTGTGCTACAGTTATTCTAAGTGCTATTTCAACTAAGTGCTAATTCTGATGGTGGCCCATGTGGCCCTGTCCTTTGTATATAATCCCCTGTAAATATTGCCCGGTGCCAGTTGGCACTTTGTATCTGAGTGATTATGATCTAATGTGTTTATGGTAATACAAAGGCTATTTTTATATATATAACCTTGTGTGGAGTTCCTTTGTGTGGTGTGCCTAGTGTGTTGCTGCCGTGTGTGTTGCGCCAACGCTTTACACATTGCCTCCGAGATAAGCCTGACTGCTCGTGCCAAGCTACCAAGGGGGTGAGCAGGGATTATCTTGGCGTGTGAGACCCTTGCCCTGACTAGAGTGGTGGTTTCTGCCTGGCTTTGGCGCAAGCCTTAGCCAACCAGAAATCCCAATTCTAACATATAGCTGTTGTAAGAAGGAGAATCCACAACAAAGAAGTATATTCATTATGGTGAGTTTATTTGGAAATTCAGCTCCACCCAGGGCGCGATGCATCCACTCAGCAGGCAGCTCAACGGTGACTCAAGTAACGTTGACAGCCCACAGCTGAGCGGACACACCGCACGAGAACAACACATTCAAGAGATAACACATGCGTGCGCAGCACGCGAACAGTACAATCAAAGGAAAACAACATGTACGTGCATCGCGCGGAACCCCACGCGATGCACCATGACTACTGACTGCCCCACCACCTTCCCCCTTACAATAACAAAATACAAATGAACAAGAAAAAACATGTTCCCTAGAATCTTACAAAATCCTCAAATTTCTTAGGAACTCTGATATTCCTGCCCCGAGAAGAACATAAAGTAACATTTTGCACATTAGAGTGGACATTAGAATGACCCTTGGACTCAATAGCTGGAATGGGACCAGAGCGGATCCCTGGGACATCCAGCCAATGACTACAATCCGAATCATCATGAACTGTACCACGCCTATTCTGCATGATTTCCACTTGCTGTTGGGAAACTTTTGCAAGGTGGCGCTTATTCCACCACCCATTTCCATCAACAAATGCAGCTCCTTTACTGACTTTAAGAACTTGGACTGGCACATAGAATTTTGACTCACCTTTTTTTACTCTAACAGGTTTTTTAATTAAAACCCAGTCCCCAACAAAAATGTCCACATTCATAGAACTAGATTTCTTATCAAAATATTTTTTCATGTGAATTTGATTGCCCACCACTTTTTTCCATATGGCACTTGAGTCAATACTGCTTCCGCTAGATATATTTCTCAGCCAAACAGGAAACAAATTTGAATGCACTTCCCTATTCCTTAACAAGGAAAATGGAGGTACGCCTGTAGTACAGTGTGGTGCTGTATTATAATGCCAGACTTTGTCCCTAATAAAATCCACCACGTTAAGCCTACAAGTTAAAGCTGTTTGAATACCCTCCTTAATCACTTTATTTCCTCTCTCTACCAATCCATTTGACGAGGGGGGGAGTATAAAGCAACGTTCAATTGTTTAATATCCAGATCATTTAAAAATGTACAAATTTTATCCGAAGTGAAATGTGTACCGTTATCAGTAACAATCACACTCGGTGCGCCTTCCACATCAAAAATTTTCTTTAATAAAGAGATTGTAGAATCGGAATCAGGAGCCTTAACAAACTAATGGTACATCCATTTTGAACAATAGTCAACCAACAAAATTACATATTTGTTATCTTGATCCAACACCGAATATGGCCCCAAAAAATCTATACCAACTTTTTCCCAAGCCTTACTGGGAAATTCAGTTGGGTGCAAAGGAACTTTCAACGTACGCCAATGCTTGTCTGATAAGAGACATTCAGGACAAGAATCAATTCGTTTCCTAACCTGTCCTTCTAAAGAGGGCCACCAGTAATTAAATGTAATTCTCATGACAGTTTTAGTAATTCCCAAATGTCCCTGATGATCTTGTTAATGATTGCATTACTTAAATCGAATGGCGGAATAAATCTATCTCCTCTGCGTGCTATTCCATTCTCAACAGAAATTTTATCAGATACTTGCGCACATTTGCGTAACTCACCCTCTAAACTCCTGGGTTCGGGCCAGTAACGAGTAGAAAAATCAATGACCTTTTTCATAACTGAATCCCTCTCACTAGCATATTTTCACTCTGACTCAGACACAACTGGGCTCATCTCGTGCACCGCATCAATCACAGCGACACATTCGATATCTTCTGTAGAGATATCCTCATCGCCATCTTTCACCATAGACAATCTAGAAAGGCAGACAGCCCGGAAATTTTTTCCGCCATGAATATGCTTGACTTCGAAATGAAATTCTTGTAATTTGGAGACAAGTCTCATTACTTGCTGACATACAAGTGACCCTTCGGGGGCCCGTAGGGAATTGCAGCGCCGGCCCTACGAAGTGCAACCGCCCAATGATGAAGCATGACACCTTTCGGGGTGTGTGAGGGCAACAGAGGACAAAAAGTGGTCTTCTCATCAGTTGAGTGGTTCTCTAATCTAGGAATTCGTTTACCCTCTGCTTTCTCTTTGTTAGGGCTTGGTGACTTTTGCACCTGCCCGTAGGAAATTTGTCCTCCTGGTGATAGACATCGAAGTTAGGGAGCATGGACACTGGACCTTTATAGCTCCCAGATCCCCCTCTTTTGTGTGTGATATATATAGTACGGCAGTTTGTCGTGGGATCATTTACTGTCAGTTTTCTTTTTCTCTGGGTATATGAATCCTCGGTATCAGGAGATGGGCACGGAATGAATGTAGTAACATCTGGCACCTCCTTTCTAACTCACTCCTCACGACACATCACATGGAATAGCGATCCTAATGGCCCTAGAATGAAATAAATCCAGTTTATTCACATTACTGTAAACACCGGTTTGAAATTAGAATGTTTTTTCACCTTGCATGTTTGGGGGTGGCTCACATACATACGTTGTGAATAGAGAGAATATGCTTTGAGATTCAAAATGTTTAAACACAAGGGCTGCAACGGTTGTCGCACGTGGGGGACATGGAGATAATGTCACAATCTAGCATTACGATTTAATGAGAGTCTGAATCGCAATGAGATGCCCTCATTGGGGCTAAGGGGCAGTAGTATCTTGGATACGCGCAAGCGTATTACCAATCACGCCCCACGCATGCGCAGTTGACTTTGATGCACGTATGCGCAGTTAACTTTGTTACGAGCTAGCTTTCCGGCAAAGGAAATGAACTCAATAGGAGTCCATGTCACCTATAAAAGTGGCGTGTGCTGCCGTAGCGATTTCACGACCGGCAGTCGCATGGATGGAGCAGGTATGCGAGTGTGACCATCTGGGCTAAATTGTGAGTACTTGATTAGGAAAGGTGAATTTAAACCAAAATGGCTGACGAATTACGAAATGTGTCTTAAACCGATTATACACATTTATTGTTTCAGCCCGATAATGTATGGGCGGTCCATGCGCCTTGTCGTTGGAGTACATTTGTCCGACCAGTTAGGTAAGACTCCTTTCAATCAAGTATCCTCCGTGTAGAGTGAATCTGATTATGGGAGAGGTTCCATGTGGATTTGAGTGTTTACACATTCTGAGTGAGATTCTCTTGCACTAGCCAAATTTGGGAACTTAGAAATCATTTTTTTCATGCCAATTAAATGGCTGATGCGAGAAGAGTAATTAAGTGAGATGCCAAGTACGACTGTGGTGCCCCAATGAAATCATGGATTCATCTTCCTGCCTTTGCGTGGGTCAGATGTGCACACGATTGTGGCACATATATGTTGTATTAAGTTTTTCTGATACACATCCCTGTCACTGTCCTCTCTTTTCTTTTTCCTAGATATTGACCTGGAGCTATATTTCCATCATTGCTCTGTGACCACACAGTGAGGGGCACAGGCTGTTGCCCAGATCGATATTGAGGGTACTTCATTTTGTTTCACCTACTCTCACGTGCACTTATTTTTATTAGTTTGGTCCTGATGAAGCACAACCGACCTCTTAGAGGCGACAGAGGCGCGAAACATGTTGACCTATGACCCATGACCCCTTGGCATAGAGTGCCCCTAGCGTTACACAAAAAAAATTTTAACAGTTAAATTCTTGCTAAGGGTACATCAAATGAAATTTGCTGCCTGATGACCCCTTATATCAAAAGTTTGTTCACTCACTAGCACGCACATCATTTACCCTCTTTATAGAATCCACTCCCCACACACCCACATGCACCATCCGGCGGTCCTTAAAAGATCTCTGTCAAAGTGACCCTTCGGGGGCCCGTAGGGAATTGCAGCGCCGGCCCTACGAGGAGCAACCGCCCAATGATGAAGCATGACACCTTTCGGGGTGTGTGAGGGCAACAGAGGACAAAAAGTGGTCTCCCCATCAGTTGAGTGGTTCTCTAATCTAGGAATTCTTTTACCCTCTGCTTTCTCTTTGATAGGGCTTGGTGACTTTTGCACCTGCCCGTAGGAACTTTGTCCTCCTGGTGATAGACATCGAAGTTAGGGAGCATGGAAACTGGACCTTTATAGCTCCCAGATCCCCCTCTTTTGTGTGTGATATATATAGTACGGCAGTTTGTCGTGGGATCATTTACTGTCAGTTTTCTTTTTCTCTGGGTATATGAATCCTCGGTATCAGGAGATGGCCACAGAATGAATGTAGTAACATCTGGCACCTCCTTTCTAACTCACTCCTCACGACACATCACATGGAATAGCGATCCTAATGGCCCTAGAATTAAATAAATCCAGTTTATTCACATCGCTGTAAACACCGGTTTGAAATTAGAATGTTTTTTCACCTTGCATGTTTGGGGGTGGCTCACATACATACGTTGTGAATAGAGAGAATATGCTTCGAGATTCAAAATGTATAAACACAAGGGATGCAACGGTTGTCGCACGTGGGGGACATGGAGATAATGTCACAATCTAGCATTACGATTTAATGAGAGTCTGAATCGCAATGAGATGCCCTCATTGGGGATAAGGGGCAGTAGTATCTTGGATACGCGCAAGCGTATTACCAATCACGCCCCACGCATGCGCAGTTGACTTTGTTGCACGCATGCGCAGTTAACTTTGTTACGAGCTAGCTTTCCGGCAAAGGAAATGAACTCAATAGGAGTCCAAGTCACCTATAAAAGTGGCGTGTGCTACCGTTGGGATTTCACGACCGGCAGTCGCATGGATGGAGCAGGTATGCGAGTGTGACCATCTGGGCTAAATTGTGAGTACTTGATTAGGAAAGGTGAATTTAAACCAAAATGGCTGACTAATTACGAAATGTGTCTTAAACCGACTATACACATTTATTGTTTCAGCCCGATAATGTACGGGCGGTCCATGCGCCTAGTCGTTGGAGTACATTTGTCCTACCAGTTAGGTAAGACTCCTTTCAATCAAGTATCCTCTGTGTAGAGTGAATCTGATTATGGGGGAGGTTCCATGTGGATGTGAGTGTTTACACATTCTGAGTGAGATTCTCTTGCACTAGCCAAATTTGGGAACTCAGAAATCATTTTTCTCATGCCAATTAAATGGCTGATGCGAGAAGAGTAATTAAGTGAGATGCCAAGTACGTCTGTGGTGCCCCCATGAAATCATGGATTCATCTTCCTGCCTTTGCGTGGGTCAGATGTGTATATGATTGTAGCACATATATGTTGTATTAAGTTTTTCTGATACACATCCCTGTCATTGTCCTCTCTTTTCATTTTCCTAGATATTGACCTGGAGCTATATTTCCATCATTGCACTGTGACCACACAGTGAGGGGCACAGGCTGTTGCCCAGATCGATATTGAGGGTACTTCATTTTGTTTCACCTACTCTCACGTGCACTTATTTTTAATAGTTTGGTCCTGATGAAGCGCAACCGACCTCTTAGAGGCGACAGAGGCGCGAAACATGTTGACCTGTGACCCATGACCCCTGGGCATAGAGTGCCCCTAGGGTTACACAAAAAAATGTTTTAACAGTTAAATTCTTGCTAAGGGTACATCAAATGAAATTCGCTGCCTGATGACCCCTTATATCAAACATTTGTTCACTCACTAGCACGCACATCATTTACCCTCTTTATAGAATCCACTCCCCACACACCCACATGCACCATCCGGCGGTCCTAAAAAGATCTCCATCAAAGTGACCCTTCGGGGGCCCGTAGGAAATTGCAGCGCCGGCCCTACGAGGAGCAACCGCCCAATGATGAAGCATGACACCTTTCGGGGTGTGTGAGGGCAACAGAGGACAAAAAGTGGTCTTCCCATCAGTTGAGTGGTTCTCTAATCTAGGAATTCTTTTACCCTCTGCTTTCTCTTTGTTAGGGCTTGGTGACTTTTGCACCTGCCCGTAGGAACTTTGTCCTCCTGGTGATAGACATACAGGAAGAGCCTACCTTATTAAAAATATAAATCAGCGGCTTGTGGTCGGTAACCAGTTCAAAACTCCGACCCCAAATATATGTTCTGAACTTCCGTACAGTCCAGGTGCAAGCTAATGCTTTCCACTCAATGGTACTATACTTTATCTCAAAAGCTTCAAGAGACCTAGAAGCGAAAGCAACAGTTTGTTTGTGACCTTCCACCCTTTGAGTAAGCACTGCACCAAGTCCAGACATACTGGCATCAACTGTTATGATTGAAACACAATCATCTCTAAAAGCGTGAAGAGCCTTAGCAGATACAATCATCTCTTTCACACCAGCAAAGACTTTATCCATTTCTGGGGACCAAAGAAACTACAACCCTTTTTCAACAGCATGCGAAGAGGTTCCACTAGCTGGGAATAAGATGGAACAAACCTAGCATAGCATTCCGCCAAACCAAGAAAAGAGCGAAGGGAGTCCTTATCAGTGGGGTGCTTAGCATCTACAATGGCTCTGATTACTGAAAAAGTTGGTTTAATTCCTTCTTGAGAGACGGTGTGACCAAAGTATTCTAATTCTCTAACCGCGAACTTGCACTTATTGCTGCGAACGGTCATATCTTTAGACCTCAGAATATCTAGCACACGCCTCAAAATCACATTATGCTCATCCAAAGATTTTGCAAAAATTAAAATATCATCAAGGTATGCTTGAACACCCCTAACCCCTTGAAAAAGAGAATCCATGAGTTTCTGGAAAACACTTCCAGCTGACGCCAACCCGAACGGAAGGCGCAAAAACTTATACGCGCCAAAAGGGGTAATAAAAGTAGTTAATTCTTGGGACTCTTTTGACAATGCGACTTGATGGTATGCTGATTTCAAGTCAATCAGCGAAAACCATTTCGGCCACCCAGATTCGCGAGGAGCTCCTGGATTTTTGGCAGGGGGTGACAATCTATGATAATATTTTTGTTTAAGGCGCGCAAGTCCGCGCAGAGCCTTATCGCGCCAGACTTTTTGCGCGCGACTACAATGGGAGCGACCCATTGTGAAGAGTCAACAGGTTGTATGATCCCCTGACTACACAAATCATTCAATGGTCTTTCCAATTCCCCTCGAACACTCATGGGAACGGATCGAATTTTATGTGTAACAGGTTGGGTACACATTTCACTTCGGATAAAGTGTGTAAATTAAATGATCTGGATATTAAACAATTGAAAGTTGCTTTGTACTCCCCCTCGTCAAATGGATTGGTGGAGAGAGGAAATAAAGTGATTAAGGAGGGTATTCAAACAGCTTTAACTTGTAGGCTTAACGTGGTGGATTTTATTAGGGACAAAGTCTGGCATTATAATACAGCACCACACTATACTACAGGCGTACCTCCATTTTCCTTGTTAAGGAATAGGGAAGTGCATTCAAATTTGTTTCCTGTTTGGCTGAGAAATATATCTAGCGGAAGCAGTATTGACTCAAGTGCCATACGGAAAAAAGTGGAGGGCAAGCAAATTCACATGAAAAAATATTTTGATAAGAAATCTAGTTCTATGAATGTGGACATTTTTGATGGGGACTGGCTTTTAATTAAAAAACCTGTTAGAGTAATAAAAAGGGGAGTCAAAATTCTAGGTGCCAGTCCAAGTTCTTAAAGTCAGTAAAGGAGCTGCATTTGTTGATGGAAAGGAGTGGTGCAATAAGCGCCACCTTGCGAAAGTTTCCCAACAGCAAGTGGGAATCATGCAGAATAGGCGTGGTACAGTTCATGATGATTCGGATTGGAGTCATTAGCTGGATTTCCCAGGGATCTGCTCTGGTCCCATTCCAGCTATTGAGTCCCAGGGTCATTCTAATGTCCACTCTAATGTGCAAAATGTTACTTTATGTTCTTCTCGGGCAGGAATATCAGAGTTCCTAAGAAATTTGAGGATTTTGTAAGATTCTAGGGAACATGTTTTTTCTTGTTCATTTGTGTATTTTGTTATTGTAAGGGGGAAGGTGGTGTGGCAGTGAGTAGCCATGGTGCATCGCGCGGGGTTCCGCACGATGCACGTACATATGGTTTTCCTTTGATTGTATTGTTCGCGTGCTGCGCACGCATGTGTTATCTCTTGAATGTGTTGTTCTCGTGCGGTGTGTCCGCTCAGCTGCCAATGTTACTTGAGTCACCGTTGAGCTGCCTGCTGAGTGGACGCATCGCACACTGGGTGGAGCTGAATTTCCAAATAAACTCACCTTAATGAATATACTTCTTTGTTGTGGATTCTCCTTCTTACAACATTGTGAGGCTCGATTTAATACGAGATCCTTCTTGGTAGTGAAGCACAGTAATTAAATTGAATCGTCGTAGCAAAGCACAGAAAATGCGTTGAATTGCTGAGGTGATTGGCTGATACTTGGAACCAATGATATAACGGTAATCCAACGACCAATAACGTGCAGGTTGATTGATCAAATACCTGGAACCACTGGCGAATGAGAATCCAATATCCAAATTCAATATCCAATCACAGGCAGTATGAGTCACAAGCAACTTCCAATGGCTAACGGCCTTTAAAACCTCCAACAGCCAATCAAGAATTGAACATCCAATAATTTAATCAAAAGGCTCCAGCTTGGACCAATCGCGCCTTAATAAAAACGAACCCTTGATAATCCTACCGGAACACTTTTAGAAAAGAAAGTCAATGGGAAGAGTCCGGAGGCGGGTGCGTCTTCACGAAGAAAATGGTGAAAATGGTGAAATTCACGAAGCCTCTTGCGTGGGTGTGGGTGGAGACTCCCGATCGTCGCCAAATGTTGTAAGAAGAGGAATCCACAACAAAGAAGTATATTCATTAAGGTGAGTTTATTTGGAAATTCAGCTCCACCCAGTGCGCGATGCGTCCACTCAGCAGGCAGCTCAACGGTGACTCAAGTAACGTTGACAGCCTACAGCTGAGTGGACACACCGCACGAGAACAACACATTCAAGAGATAACACATGCGTGCGCAGCACGCAAACAATACAATCAAAGGAAAACAACATGTACGTGCATCGCGCGGAACCCCACCCGATGCACCATGACTACTCAATGCCACAATAGCAAATAGGTAGAAACTTAATAAGGCATTAGCCAACCTTTCGGATTTGCCAGTACTTTTTGCTGATGCTGAACAGCTTCGGCAACAAGATAAAAATGCTTGTTGATGCTGATGCTAAACAGCATATGCAACGAAAAATTAATTTCTGGCCCCAGCATAATGGTGCACACAAAGTCTCCAGACATTGGCACTTATGCATCTTAAGTCTGCAGCAACCATTTTGATTTATTGTTCCACGATGGCGAATATTCATCTTGGAGCAATAGATTTAAACAAAAAAGTGTGTGAAAGCGCGTAGAAGGGAAAAAAGTGACTCAGCAGCAAGTTGTTGCTGCTGAAACTTCTAAAGAAGGGAAAAATATAAATAAAAAGTAAAGAAGGTTGTGGAGAAGTAGGGATGGGGAAGAGTCACCACTGAAAGTGGCAGGGGAGAAAAAAAAGAGAAGAGAGATGAGCCAATACTGCTAAGTGTCCAGGAGTAAGTGAGGAGGTCAGCATATGTTGTGGCACTGAAAAAAAGTGGGATAGGAGGAAGCAATAAACCAGCTGGTTAGTAAAAAAAAAAGGAAGACAGCAGGAGGAAGGGATGTAGGTGGAAGCAGCACAGGGGGGACTAGAGCAAGAAAACAAATGCACTCCCATTGAGCAATGGCACAAGAAATGCAATCATTGGCAAAGCCAATTGGGCTCGCCTTTTGATCCTATTGGCTTCAGCAATTCTGTTTGCTGATGATGCATATCATTTAAAATAAAAAAGGCTGCAATGACTCTGCTGTGCATGAAGACGTATGAATCCACATGCATTGTCATCCATGCAGAAACCTATGAATATCAGAAATTTAAAAAAAATTCTAGACTGAATCCCTTTTTGTAAAGCCACATGGGGTGGCAACAAACTGAATAAAAAAATTAAAGGACTACAGAGGTTGAGGGCAAATCAGGACCTGGGTGGGAACCAGGGAGAGGAAGAAACAGGAAGTGGTTGGGGCAAAGCAGAAACTTGAGGCTGTGCTTGGGGAGAGAGTGGGTAAAGCAATAGATTAGCTTTGGGGGAGTGATGGATCAACATGGAGAATGCATGTGGTGTGGATGTTCGGGACAGGAAGCAGTAAACGTGAAGGAGAGAGCTAGAAAACAATGCACTGTCATGGAGTGCTGAAAGAAAAAGAAAATATAGGTGCCTAACTGTGATCAGTGAAAGAATACATGTCATCCATCCAATCAAAAGAATGGTAAAGAACTCAATCAAGCACAAGAAGGTGACTCATAGAATAAGAAGAAAGCAAATGAGTGACCTTAAAGGCAACCAAGGGTTGGAAATGGAGGGCTGACTGTGAGGTTTGGCATGGTCCAAAAAAGGCTTTTGCTTGATAGGAGAGATTTAAAAGGCATGCCTGTGAAGTCAGTTATGGAAGAATGCAAGTAATTCAAACAAAAGAATGGCAACGAAGCCACATCCTAATATGACTGGCGGTTTCTAACAGACACCACAACCATATTGAACCCAGTCGACCGGGCGGAAAAAGCGGCGGACGGTCTTTCCGTCCGCCGCGGACCCCCCAGCCATTGTAATATGGTGGGGGACTTTGCTGCGAGGATGGTGGGCGGATTGCCTCTGCCGGCCAGGCAGTGACTACCGCCGGCCCGGCTGGGGCAATCCGACTGCCATCCTAATTGGGCCCTTGGTTACTTTTACAGGCCCCCAGAAGGCCTGCATTATGCGGGAGTTGTCTTTCCCAGTAGTGAGACAATCCATTTAGTTGAGAGCGCCATTGCCACACAAAATAGAGTTCTTCCTCTGCTGAGTCTAGAAAACCAGGATTGTCCAGACACAGTGACATCAGATAACGAATCTGAGGCAATGGAGAATGGGCGATGAAACATGCACGGTGGATAGGGTGACCAACCGTCCGAAAATTTCACAGACCGTCCGTAATTGGGACCTCACGTCCGTTGTCCGTGAGGATCCCTTTTACGGGCGCCTTTTGTCCATAATTTTGGCCTTGCAGGGAGCAGCACTGCTCCCTGCGAGAGGCCTCCTCCCCCTTGATGGGGCACCTCGCGCTCCTCCTGGAGCACAAGAGCAGCCCCACCCGCCCATTGTCATTCTGTATGCCGGCTGATTGCCACATACAGAATGACAATATGGCAGTCTGGGGGTGTTAAAGCATGTGGCGGCCTCCTCCTACCTTAGTGTACAGCAGGGCAATCTGTTAGAAAAAAGCTAAAACGCCTATGCTGCAACATGAAAAAAACTGTTTATTTAAAGAAGTCTGAAGAACAAGTTTAAAAGAAGGGGTTATCGTTCTTTTACTGTCCCATCATTTTAGAGTGAGGTATTTTCAATACTATATTAAAAAAGCCCTTGTTACTGCTTTTTTTGTTTTAAAAAACTAACACCCATTGACAAAACCAATAGTCCTGGCTTCTTGTTGGTGTAATGATACTTGCTGTATTATACATCTGGATGCAGTGACAGAAACAACTTAATACCCGTCGGGCGGAAGACTATGCTAAGCGCAGATTTTTTACCTAGGTGTTTTAAACCACGTCCTTAATTACATCGAAGACACACTTTGAAGAGACCCCCAAGTTTTTTTACACCACTTAAAGGCGTGGAAACAACACCATGTCACAGTCACCTCACATTCTGGCACTGTGCATCATGCATGACTCATGACTTCTACGTTTTCAGACTGCCTATGTGCAGGGGCATAGTGAACTCTCCCCTACCCCTTGTTTTAGGAACTAGAGTGAGGTGAAGTTCTTGATGGGCCTCTTCTGTCTGTGACTCTGCAGACAAAGGCTCAGCTCATAATGTGAAAAGGTGGGAAAGTAAAAAAGTAAAGGAATGTGTGAATGGCTGGATGGTTTACTGAAAGGTTGAATGGATGAATAAAAGGGTGAATGGATAGATAATGAAAGAAAGAATGGATGGATGAGTGAATGAGTGGAAGTATGGATGAGAGAAAAGGTAAAAAGATGGATGTATGGGTGGAAGGGTAGATGATGGGCAAGTGAATGGATGTATGGATGAGTAAGTGAATGGATGGCTGGATGGGTGAAAGGGTAAATGGCTGGATGGGTGAGTGAATAGATGGATGGGTGGAAGAGTGGATGGATGAGTGTACGGATGGATGGGGTGAAAGGGTGGGTAGATGAATAATGGATGGATGAGTGAAAGGGTGGATGAAGGGATGGATGAGTGAAATGATGGATGGAATGATATATGGTGGATAGGTTTTCAAATGGTTGAATAATTTTGGATATAGATGGGCACACAGATGGAAGGACAGAATGAATGGTGAAAGACTGAATGATAGATGAAAGAATGATTACACCTTGTATCACCCATTATCTCAAGTAACATTTCCCATACAATGACTTTCATGTTAATATGAGTCATTGTCTCTATATAATGTGTGTGTGATGAAACGTACTCCGACACCCTGCCCTACATACTTGGGATGAGTAACACTATAAAAGAAATTAAATACAAGAGAGACGGTCTAAGTGAAGATGAGGGGCACCATTGAAGGCTGGTAGCAAGGCCGGACTGGGCATTGGGTGTTTCCCTGGGAGACTGGAAAGGGGGGAAGAGGAGGGTTTGTTTCTGGGGGCTGGCACTGCAAACCTCCTTGTATATCCAGTAGTTTTCAATCAGCAATAAAAGAGGCCTCACTTATATTCAGGTGTGGTTCACCATTGTCTGGTGACTAATGTACTTGCTGGAGCGACGTGACGTGACGTGCACAGTTGTCCTAATGTAAACTTATTTTGACTTTTACTTAGGTGGTTTTCTATTTACTTACTTATACACTATTGCGCGACCACCTCTGACGTGTCTGTAAAACTTAACTTTTGTCCCAAAGGTTTGTCCTGAATTTTGACCCTTTGTCCTGAATTTTTGTCCTAAATTTTGTCCCTTTGTCCTGAATTTTTACAATCACCATCCTGAATTTGCACCTATGCCAGTTGGTCACCCTAACGGTGGGATGAATTAACTCCCCCTCCAATCCATCTGAAGGTTTTATAATATGTATTAAAAACTATATTTAATAACTTTGTTGACGTGCAACAATGTTACATAATGTAGATCTGCCTTGCGTCTTTTACAGATGTGGACTAGAGAGGATCTTTGTTTTGCTGTAGCATCCTAAACGTCGAGAATCGATCCTCTTTAAATGCATAAATGTGTTGTGGTTTTATTGCATGAATTTGATACGTACTTTTATGATTATATTTTATAATCGAATAAAGATTTTTTATTTATCTTACATATTAATGGTGTCCTCCGTTTTACGTGCTTTGGAAACACCCAAAGGCAACGTCGTCGTGTGCCTCTCGCTCCCAGCCAGCTGCGCTGTTAATGAATAGCTACAGCTGCACTTGCATCTAGGGAACGGCAGCCCTGAGTGCCCTTTCACTGGTTCAGCCTGTCCGGCGGGTTCAACCAGTTAATCAGGTTCAGCACGCATTGACGTCAACATTTTTAGAACAGGAATGTGTGAGATCTCGGGGAAAAAATCGGGAGAATGTATTTTTCCCATCCACTTGAATTGAAGAGGAGGACATTTCAGACAGGAGACAGATAAAATAAAACCACTTGTGGCTTCCAAAATCGGGATTCACCCGCTGGAATCGTCTATATTGGCATGTATGTGCACGGCACACCTTATCTAAGCAAACTAGTGCAGTAAGCAGCAGTGTCGGTGTTTGAACTACAGCACGCACGTATAGCGGGAACAATCACACACCGAACGCTATCCAGCAATAAAAAAAACTATTTATAACGAAAACAGCGCAGGCACCACCGGAATAAAAGCTTTCTAAGCAGCAAGCGTACACAACGCTCCCGCCTCACAATGGGTGCAGCGGATCGGTTGGTAACGGTTGACAACTGGAAGCTCACCCAACCCTTCTACTGGGAACAACAATACTGTTCTCAATTAAAAGGTGCGCCCAGTACACACTACGCAACTCTGCTCTCAAAACCATACCGCCCTCCTCACCTGGGCAAGACTTGCGCCGAGGTTGCAGACGCCCAAACCGTACAAGCGTGCCCCAAAAATAGGCGAATAAGGCGGCCATATTAGAATGATCAAAATGCCAATATTTAGGCATACCTATGATCTAAATGCCATCTTTTCACAAGAGTAACCCTTATACCGTGGAGGTTTTAGTTTAGGGCACATATATTACCCAAAGTTGCAATAGTACCGTCAGTAAATATATTCTTAAATATATTAAATGCGCTTTTGTGAATAACATTAAGTGTTTTCGCTTCATATGAATACAGTTATTATTTTTTTTCAAAACGGAGTTTAATTTAACATCTAGTTTACGACATTATATGGATATATACCGTTTCAAGATGGTCGTTCTGCTGTCAAGCTCAGGTACTTGTCCTTTCTCCCTGTCAATGCAGTGATTGAGCCACTTTCTCTGGTCCCGCCCCCGCTCACCTGTAGCTGTTGCTGCTGCAATCCGAGCCAGGTACCAGGTACCTCCAGGACGCACCCGATCTGCAGAAACAGTGAGCATGGCTGAATTGGGAGCACCCCCGACTCCCATTCCTGCGGCTGCCCTCAATTATGGCACAGTCCCAGTGACCCTACCCTACGGACCAGAGGTGCTGAGAACGTACTCGGGAGCTTTTATCTGCCTTGAGCTGGTGAGTCTGTCGTAGTCTTGGAACAGGTTCCTTGGGGAGTGGCAGAAGGCGCCAGAGTCGGGGCACATCTTTAACTGTCTCACTCTCTGGTTCATTCTGTTCTTGGTATTGCCGTTAAACACGTTCAAATATCCAGGAGCTGACAGCATTATGATAAGTCAATTGTTAGCCAATATGGAAACATGCAAGTGCTGCTAGCCAAAACCACAACCCTCTTACGTTTTTTTTAATGTTAAATTATTTTTGATTTATTTCAATGCTCGATCCTCCTTTTAAAAATTATGATGTGGGGATTTTACATTGAAATGGCGGTAACAGCATTGCCTATTGGCATTAAACTGTGGGAGCGAATTGGATTATCATCGCTGCTGTTTGTAGGGGCATGTAGCTTCGTGCAGGGGGTGTTTGGGGTGCTACATCCACCCTTACCCTCCGGAATAAATGTATTTTCAGATGAGTAGTTGGGTATAGGAACTTTCAGTCTGGTATGGTGAGGTGTCTGTGGGATTTCACCTAGGACTTTTTGCATACATACACAGATAAAAACGCACATGCACTCCTCTCATCTCTGGTTTGAAAGCCCTAAAAATGTTTATTTTACAAAATATTGTGTTTCTCTAATTTATTAGTCCTATTAATCCGCAGTCCTCTCACTTCCCACTGCCTCTTAAGTCTCACCCATGCACCCTGCATGTCATATAATGTATTTTAACATTATTTGACAGCATGATCGGAAAATCTCATGCTCAAGCTACTCCCTTAAAACAGGCATTGTTCCGGACACCTTTAAATGCGCTGTAGTTGTCCCTATACTAAAGAAACCTAATGCCGATCCTTTGGTGTTGAGCAACTTTCACCCTATTTTCTTGCTCCCCTACCTTAGCAAGATACTGGAGGCTCACGTTACGAACTGCCTCAGCTCATTTATTGATACAAAAGGGGATGATGGACGGAGCGTTTGAGCAAATGAAATACTCACCCCCAGTCAACTGATCTGGGTTTAATCCATCACCATTCTTTAGCTCACTCAGCCACCCCAGTTCAGACATGGCCTTCTGCAAATCAGTCTAACCCTGTGCCTCATGGGAACAGTCCAGCCCGAACTGCCAAGCCATGTCTTCCCTGGACCGGAAACAAGCATCCTGGGACCGGTTTCGGATTCATAATCCTCATCAGCCAGGCTATCTTGAATCCAGTGGCCAAGTGAGCAAGGGACTCACGTCTGAGCATACCCTGCCAACTGAGCATTCCCAGTTTCTTGACTCTCGGCAGGTGGGCTTTAGGCCTGCTCACACCACGGAATCTGTCATCCTAGCTGTTATGGGTGAACTTAGGAGAGGAGCTGACAAAAACATCACCCAGGCCCTGGTGCTTTTGGATTTATTGGCGGCTTTCGACATGGTCTATCATGAACTCTTGTTCGACCGTGTCGGCAACGCTGGCATCCGGGGCCTGGCCCTTAAGTGGATTATCTCCTTTCTACATGGGTGCTCCCAGGCAGTCCGTTTGGCCAACTTCGTGGCAGGGAATACGAAGCTGACCTGCGGGGTCCCTCAGGGCTCTGCCTTATCGCCCCTTTTATTTAACTTGTATATGCAACCCTTGATTGTGTCCCTACGCAACAGCCCCTCCACAACCTTTAACTACGTAGATGACCTCCAGCTGATATTCAACATAGATTCCTCCAACACATCCATTAGTAATTTTCAATCCAGTATGACTTCCATTAGTGAATGGATGTACTCCTTAAAGCTTAACCCCGTTAAAACTGAGCTTGTTCTAACAGGGGGGTCCACCAACCCCTGGAACCCCAGTTTCTGGCCTCCATCTTTGGGCACCCCTACTCGACCAGTCAACTCTGTAAAAAGTCTTGGAGTTTCATCTGTAGCGACATGTCCTTGAAGCCTCAAATCAATGCGGTAGTTTCCCCCTGCTTTTTCCATCTTCGCAGAATCCGGAAATTTTGTAGGTTCCTGATCACAGAAGCCCTTACCCTTGTCATCTTGGCCCTGGTCACCTCTCGCATGGATTATGCGAATGCTCTTTATGTTGGCATTCCAGCATACCAACTTCATCGCCTACAGCTCATTCAAAATCAGGCAGCTAGGCTCATTTTTCGCCAACCTTAGCATCAACATGTTAGACCCTTGATGAAGAGCCTTCATTGGCTTCTGGTAGCCAAACGTGGCAGCCCTGAGCCCCACCAGTGACCTTAAAACCGGCCAGCCCCAACCCGGGCGTCCCAGATCCTGCTGTGTGTTCCTGGACTTTTAGAGTGAACCTGTGAGGAGGGATGCCATTATTATAGGTTTGGCCCATGGAGAAACCTACAGAGATCAATCTGCACATTTGAGTGATCCTGGGAAATTCAGACTAAGGAGTGCTGCTGTGTTACTTGAGGTATGGCTTGTGAAGGACCCTATAGAGATCAGTCAGCACATGTTATGTGCAGTGTTGGCAGTCATTGACTCTTTATGGAATTGGCAGTTGTCAAGTGGATTAACCTATAGTACGGCCATAAAAAAAGGAAACAGACTTGCACGACCAGTGGACCGTTATTACAGCCCGTGGAGAAATAAAGCTTACTCTTCAAATTGATCGCGAGGATGCACACTGCAGTGGTGGTGACGTGATGAAGACGACGTGGGTAGCTCCAGTGACATCTTGATGTTTGCGTTCGGCAAAGCGCGCTGCGCGTTATGTTATTAAACCATGCTTCAGCTGTGAAACCACACAGAACCCTTTACTCTTGCGTCACGCCATCTTGGATCTCTGTTTCCTGCTGTTCTGCAATCTGAGGTCGTCATGGGTCTGCATCGCACACAGCTTTCGGTGGCGCAGACCTTACTTTTTTTAGAGTTAGTTGGAGTGATTCACTAACCTGCAGTGGCGCAGATTTGTGTACAGTACGGTCGATCTCCGGTAGGGCATCTCTTTAACACGCTTCTCGAAATAGGCTGGACATGTCATTTGAACGCAGTGCTGCATCCCTGGAGTTATTCAGTGTTGTCTGTCTAGGAGACTTGCTTGAGTTGCATGCATTTTGACATTTAGACTTTCTCTCTCTACGTGCTCAGTCATCATGGTAATCCTTGATAACGTCTAAATTGATACTCTTACTTTTGACTTTTCTCTACGTTGCAGTACTGTTTGTCCCCAGCAATGGATTTTACAATTTTCTGGTAGTAGCATTAGAAATGCATGCCGAGGTACCTTAGGATTAAGAGAGACATCGGGTGAGGAGTCACTCACCGAGGTGAAGGATCAGTCTGCTGTTTCACAGTGAATGTTTCATTGCTAGTTTAGTACTGCCATGTTATTCATGAAGTTATATATATGTTTTCTCTAACCCCAGTTAATGTAAATGATTTGCATATTGTAATTTGAATATAGTATGAGTGTAAGGCACAAAGGAAAAAAAGAAAATCATTGACCTGGGGCTTCATTGTGCCATTGTTTTTGGGCGTAAGTTTGTCTCTTGTGTTCAACTAGCATGGGGCTTTATGCTATCCTTTCTTGTTTATGGTTCTGCAGAGTGAGTGTTAAGCTTCTCTGGTCTCCCATAATTTTTGTTTGTTTGTAGATGAGGGTTGATTTGGCTAAATCACTCTGTTGATGCAGTGTGTGAGATGACTTTTGGGGTTAGGTCACGCAGGATTGCCACCATGGTGTTGTTGTGGGGTAAGTGGATCCCTCACTATTGGTGGTGTGTGTGAGAGTAGGCTTTTAGGTGCGGAGCCTCTCTGGTTTCCCACGATTTTTGTGGGTGAGGGTTGATTTGGTTAAATCACCCTCTGGGTGTAGTGTGTGAGTTGACTATTGCTGTTGGGTCACCCAGGATTACCACTCTGGCGTGGTTGTAGATTCCTCACTGTTGGTAGTGTGTGTGTGTGAGAGGGCTTTTAGGTGCTAAACCTCTCTGGTATCCCACGATTTTTGTGGGTGTGGGTTCATTTAGGCAGATCACCTTTTTAGGTCGAAGGCCTAAAAGGCTGCGCTTGCGCAGTCTTAGGCCGGAGATTTAATGAGTTTGAGTAGCGGCGAAGGTCCCGCCTCCGTGCCCCCTCTCTCCTTCATTGGCTGGCTTCCTAAACGGAGGCCAGCCATTGGAGGAGAGATGCGTCACTCCAAAGAAGCCCCGTCTTTTTCGGATTTGGGGGCGTCATTTTTGCTGTTCTTTAGACAGTGACGTCGCCCGTCACTCAGAACAGCAAAATACGCCCCCAATTCCGAAAAAAAATCTGAAGCTTGTGGCCGCCATTTTAAGTCTTCTTGTGATGAGGTAGGCTGCTGTCCTCGTTTCCCGCTGTCTTTTTCCCGCCCCCCCTCCCGCTGTCCGTCTCTGTTTCCGCCCTCCTCCCGCTGAATCGGTCGGCCGTTGTTTTCTTTCCCTGCCTGGTCTTTTTCCCGCCCCCCTCCCACTGTCCGTGTTTGTTCCCGCCCTCCTCCCGCTGATTAGGTCGGCCGCTGTGCTGTTGTATTCTTTTTCCCGCCCCCCTCCCGCTAAATAAATCATTCAGTGGTAGCCGTCTTTTTTGCCGCCCCCTCCCGCTGTCTGGTTCCCGCCGTCTTTTTTCCCGCCCCCTCCCGCTGGTCCTGTCCCGCCCGCACAGGATCTCATCGCAACTGGTATCTTGAACGCCCACCATAATTGCAGGACGCTGAGGTGTGCGTGCTCAGGACTCGGGAGACGGAGGGAACAGACCGGAGCACTCCTGAGGAACGAGGACGAGCCAAATGAGGAACAAGGACGTGAAGCAGATGAGCTCATCGAGGAGCGAGGACGAGAAGCAGACGAGGCACCCCCCCCCCTGTTTGTGTCGTTGTTTCTTGCCTCTGACTCCCTGTTTGGCAACCCCTTCCCTCCGCCCGCACGTCTGGTTTCCCTTCCTCCCGTCCCTGTTTGGCAACCCCTTCCCTCCGCCCGCACGACTGGTTTCCCTTCCTCCCGTGTGCCGTTTTTCGTGCTTGTGTCCCGTTTTTTTTGCCTGTTTACTTAATGACGCTGTTCGAGGTTGCGGGCTTTCACTATTACACGAGCATCCTTGGCACCAACAACAGGCTAAGGGCTTTGCCTTCAGAGCGAGCGAGCGAGTCTGCAGTAACTCCGAATCCGAAAAATGTCATAGCTGCCGGACGCCATTTTGCTGCTCGAGCAGCGTCAACCGAGGACATCAGGTAAGCCTCTGCTCCCCTGTTTGTGCCTTTCTTTGTGCCCCCCCCCCGCCCCCTGTTTGTGTCGTTGTTTCTTGCCTCTGATTCCCTGTTTGGCAACCCCTTCCCACCGCCCGCACGTCTGGTTTCCCTTCCTCCCGTGTGCCGTTTTTCGTGCGTGCTTTCTTCGTGCCCCCCCCCCCTGTTTGTGTCGTTGTTTCTTGCCTCTGACTCCCTGTTTGGCAACCCCTTCCCTCCGCCCGCACGTCTGGTTTCCCTTCCTCCCGTGTGCCGTTTTTCGTGCTTGTGTCCCCTGTTTTTTTTTGCTTGTTTACTTAATGACGCTGTTCGAGGTTGCGGGCTTTCACTATTACAAGAGCATCCTTGGCACCAACAACACAGTAATCGAGGAACAATGCACCCGGATCGGTCAACCCCAACACTTGCAGCCTGGAACTATCCTCCTTCCGGTGGCCCGGGCATCCACGCCTCTCCACAGAGAGTGTAAGCTTCAGCTCTCTAACACTCTTGTACTCTAAGCTGTCTGAGGCTCCTGCCCTCAAAGCGCTAGAGGAACGTAGCGCTAACAGCTCTCTGAGGGCCCTAGCACTCACAACTCGTTGAGGACCCTCACACTCACAGCTCTCTTGGGGCCTAGGCACTCATAGCTCTCTGAGGGCCCTGGCACTGGCTGTTCTCTGAGGGTCGCGACATTAAGAGTTCTCTGAGAGCCCTGGCACGCACAGCTCTCTTGGGGCCCTGGCACTGACAATCTTCTGTGGCCCCTGCCGCTCGCAGTGTCCCAGCGCCCTAGCAACCACTGCTCCGCTCTAGAAATCTGACACTCCCATTTCTCCGATGACCCTGGAACCCACAGTTACCCGATAGGACATTGGCTCTCGGAGCTCTCCCTAGCGCCCTGACACTTTCAACTCTCTGAAGCGCCTCTACCCACAGCTCTCGAAAGACCCTAAAACAGACACAGCTCCCCTTAGGGCTCGAACACCCCACTCTCCCGGGACCACCCACAGCTTCCCGAGGTTCCCAGGCACTTGCATACCTCCGCGGACCTGGCACAGATGCCAGACGCACTCGTGTAGCTCCGCGGACCTGGCACAGATGCCAGAGAAGCCTCAGTTCACAGTCCCCGGGACGGTGCGCACTTTACTGGCCGGCCGAGCTCCCCCGGGGCCCGCACGCCCCTGCCCCTGGGTCACTGAGTCCTTCGGAGCACTCCGCAGTCAGCTCTCCACGGATCCTCGCCTTCCTTCCACAGATCCGTGGGGCTGAGCGCAGCATCCCACTCAGAAAACACAGACGCGCTATCTAAAGTGGCACATGAATTTAGCATGATTAGTATTAAAATACGAACTTGCAAAATTAAGTTAATGGATTCCTGGTCTGCTTAAATGCAGTGATTTTCCCATAGCGTATTTCCACACATTACTTTCCTTATTATGGATGTTTGCATAATTTAACTAGCCATCTGGGAAATTTACAGGCCTGCGTTAACCTAATGTTCGTTTTTTCCCTGAAAATATCAATATTGTGAGTTATATGAACCGGGCGCGAACAGTTAACTTTATCAGTATAAACAGATTTACTTTTCTGCTGTGAAAAGAGAAATGGGAATTAAAATGCTCCGTGAGGTTTTCCCCCATTAGAAGGGCCGCGCTAGAATGTTCCATACATCATTTGTTGGCCTCGCAGCACCGTGGATATAAGAGCAACTCTGGGAGGCCTGCAGTTCTTGGGTGCCGTGGCCCCCAACCTCTGCTGGCATGCTGCCCCCTCAGACTTGCTGAACTTTGGGGGAGCACGCTGAGGGGGCCCAGAGGCGATGCAGGTGACACCCAGGTGAGCAGATGTGGAAGTTGACTGCCGGTGGTGGGGGCTGCAGTGTGCTGGGGGTGTGCTGGAACTCGAGGGCTGTGGTGTGGTTCCTGCCAGAAAAGCCTCGCCCCCCAGCAGTGGCACTCTCCCGGCAAATCTTATGGCAAGGGGGGGGCATGCGTGAGTGACCCCGTCTGAGCACAAAGAAGAGATGCTTGCCCGCAACAACGGGATGAAAAAAAACTGAACACCGAGGACATACACTGTTCTTCCAATCCCCTATTAACCCCCTCCTCCCCACCCCATTTTCTTGACTCCCCCTATCTGGGTCGCTGCGGTGTATCTCTTTCACTACCACCCTATCTTATCTATTCTCTCCATTTCCTCTACTTCATTGATTGCCAGGAATCGTGTGATGTGCATGTGCTCCTGGATAGAGCCCTGGCCTGGTGCTGACTATATTATACTAAATATAAAAAACAAAACTTACCTCAGTTACCGCCGGTCAGTGTCCACGCCACCTCTGTTCCCCGACCTCTTGGCGCCTCACGGCACAAATGGAGACTGGCAGCCCTCGCAGCCAATCCTGGCGCTTGGGGCACAGGTTTCTCTTCGCCCACAGCACGCCCATTAGGAGCCCAAAGGGCTCCTAATGGACATGCGCAAAAAAGCGCAAACGTAAGTGCGCATGCGTGGGCACGGGTAAAAAATTCAGCCTCCGTCCCCACTCATGCGTACTTGTGTTGCTTGCCCTGGTGACATCATCATGTCAGTCAACATGACGCCACCCCGCCCACCCCCTTCAGACTCTGAAGGGGGTGGGCGATGTGATGTCATGCTGACTGACATGATTGGAATGTCAGTTCTCCTGCCATGGCGTCTTTCAACAGAAATGCAGAGGGAGCTGCGGGCGGGGGGCTACGCCCCGCGCCCCAATGGACGCACCGCGCCTGGCAGACAGGTAATGGTGTGGCAAACACTGGTACTGAGGGTATTGGCGGAGAATACACTGGTACTGAATGTACTGGCGGGGCAGACACTGGTACTGTGGATACTAGCTGGGCAGACACTGGTACCAGGAGCGGCCCGTTCAGGTAAGAGCGGTGGTGCCGGGTGGGAGAGGGGGATTCGACAGATGAAGGCGCACTATGTGTGGGTGGCTCTGTCTGTGTGAGGGTGGCTCTGTGTAGGTGGCTCGGTGTGTGTGGGTGGCTCTATGTGCATGACTGTGTGGGTGGCTCTTTGTGGGTTTGTGGCTCTGTGTGGGTGTAAATGCAATAGGTCATGCATATGCGAGCGATTAAGCTATTGGCATTGTAAATGACAATGCCATTTATTTATGATTTAAAAAAAAAAAAGAAAAGAAATGTCATAAGCAGTGCCAAAAGCTCTACCTTTAATGATGCCGAGACCATTGCATTGTAAATGCTTGTTGGCGTTGTTTTAGAGTTGACTGTATAGAAGTCACTCGTGGCTGCCACATTTTTGTGGTTGGTGGTTGACTTTGGGTATCACCAATTTGTGTGGCATTTTGTTAAGTGGTGTTTGCGTGTTTGTTCTTTTACTCCTTCCACGTGTGTGGTTGTAGGATGAACTCTACTGCACCATTGAGGTTTGGTTTCCTGTGTGTTCACGTTCATTTCAGCCTGACCAGCTGGTATGTTTGTGGCAAAAGAGGTTTGGTTGATTACGCTTGGTGTAGTAGAATGCAGGTTTTTTAGTTGTTTTGTGTGTGAAAAGGGAGAAGATGTGGTAATTGCGTTTTATTTTGCTCTGTTCTTTATTTATATTGAAGTGAGTACATGGGTAGGCATTGTGGTGTTACATCATTTCCTATCCTGTGTTCACATTCAAGTATATTGGTATATTCTTCTGTGATTTGCTTGCATTTTGATGTTAACCTTGCATGCACATTGTACTATGCTTCGTTTGGTTTGATTTTAACTTGTATGCCCTATTGTCATCTTCAGGTCTTTGCAATGTGTCCTCATGTTATTACCATGCATGTGTATTTTACCAATGTTACTTTTACTTGGACTATTGCATAGTGTCTTGTTCGCCGTAAGGAAAGGATATGTGTTGTACTTGCTGCTCAGCCAGTGTGAATGTGGTGTAGAATGTTGGAGCGTCACAATGGTGTGGAAGGTTGGCAGTTGGTGCATGGGCTGAGCAGCAGGAAGGCTGCACCTGGTGGGGCTCTTCATGACATCTTATCTTAATAAATCTACTTATTTAATATGGATTCCACTAGTACTTTCTTTCTGAAGGAGGCAGTACTAACATAGGTAAGCGAGTACCTACGTGCGAAACCCAATGATAGCGCCGCCCAATAATATACCAGTGGTTCAGAGTTTCGGGTCAAAACTCGATAAATCCAGACCTCACAGAATCTACAGGGCTCACTGTGATTATGCATGTACATAGCATAGCCAGATCAATTAGCAACAGGTATTTCCCATGAATAACCTAACATAGTACTGTGGAGTGGTGTGGCTCACTGGTTAGAGGCAGCAGACCCGGGAGCAGAGGACTGCCTGGGACCAGGGTTCAATTCCCGACGCGGCAGGGTCGTGGACCAGGGTCAGCGGTCTCGATAATTTTCACCTCAGTGCCTACTCTAACCAGGGATCACACTCGGCAACTCTGGGCATTAGCTTGCCTCATCTCCACAGCGGCCCCCCACATACGCCGGGGATGCCTGGTTTCACCTTGGAGATACCCAGTAGGGACCATCTCACAGGGAAATCCAGGACGGGTTCCCCAGCGGTCTATTCGCGCCAGGATACTCCGGTAGTAATTGAGCGCGGTATAAAACAGCATATAACATAGCGTAACGTGTATTTTTTAAAGTGTGCGTTCACCCATAGGCAACTTGGCGCTGAATAACAGATGTTTATTGTTACCCAACTCAATGGTACTCATTTTATCGACCTCTGATGAAAGAAAGTCTGAGTGTCCCTGCTGGGTATTTGAACCTGTGACCATGAGGTCGAACACAGGCCCCTGCAGTAGACTCATTAGTCCACTGGGCCACCATAGCCAGCATGAATAATGAAGGTTCACAGATTTATGCCCAGAGACAATCGAATAACACTTCCAGTACATTTAGAATATAGTGCTGTTAGTAATCATGATACTGTAGCCAACCCTTCATGCGCTTAAGTAGTTTACACAAGATTGTGATATCCTTAATGAAGCATACCATTGTGGCTGCCGTCACTTAAAGATGTGCTGCTTGGCACCGTACATTGCTGGAACAAATTTCGGTCCAGACACCTTACATGTCCTTTAAGACACTAGTACACTAATGTTTTAATTGACCAAAAATGCAAGTGATTATTTCTCATTCGTTTTAAGCTTGGTTGTGAGTTTTATCTGAATTTGGTATATCTGACTAATAGGAGTCTTTAAACTTTGTATTTGGTGTTCATTAATTTTGTCCTATACCACACTTTTTCAAATCCTAATAATCTGTAATGGAACACATAAGGAGGCTAATAGTTTAGACTCTATTAAATGTTGCACACACAATGTGTCACATGCTTTCTAGAGATTGTTATGAAAAAAAGGATGTCTTTCACACATCACAGCATCTGTTCAATGAAATCTATAGTAAGAGTTGCACAGGATTATATAGTACTCCACTTTGTAATATGACATTATTCACCTTCTGTTTTTTTAAATAGTCCACTCCACCACCTTCCAGAAGAAAAGCAAGGACGGCTGTAAGCAGAACATTAAGAAAGCACTGTGTGAGCGAATATAGCAGCCTTAGATTTACATTAAAACTCGTGTGAATTTGCAAAGTGCACTATCACCCTCAAGGGTATCCTGGCGATGAACAGTTGTGTGTGTGTGACTCGCCCTGCCTATGGTAGTTTGATTAATTGAAAAGTCAGGTCTTCAGCTTCCTGCGGAATTCAAGAAGAGAGAATACTGCTCTCATTAGGAGTATGTATGTATGTATGTATGTGTGTTCTTATATAGCGCTCGATTTTACTCTTGGGCATCTCGGCGCTTGCCTTGGGAGTGTAAGGTCATGTCACACTTTAGGAGCGATTTGAGAGAACGCACGTCACATTGAACTTGAAACTAACTTAAATTCCGGGTTATATAGAACACCACATCTTGGGCATTGTAGGGGGGGTGGAAGTATCAATTTAAGCTACGGGAAAATATGACTGGTCTACAGAAGCACTAGATGCTGGAGAAAACTGATTGCAAGTACTAAAACATGCTGGTAAACTTCCCTCCAAAGCAACAACTTGGCAATTAATACTCATCAATGTATATATCCATCCTGAAGAAAGAAAAATGTATTTACCTTGGTGAACCTGATATAGGTGCTGCAAAGGACCCATGAACACAGTAACCTGATCATCTCAGGCGACTTCAACAGTAATCTCGCCATGAGTGAACAGAAGGAAGAGGAAAAACGACCCGGGAAATCAAACATTAAACCGAGAGTTGGAAGCACTGGGCTTAATTATTTTAAAGGGAAATTCAATAGGAGACAGACCAGCTGCCATTACGTACCCGAGTGGAAATAGGCATGTGTATGCTCGAGATATGTGCATGCAAGAGTCCTGTGGCGCAGAGATGTCTGGGTGGTTGGTGGGAAGAGATGCATCTGATTAAGTAGTTGGGGCCAGAGTTGTGTAGTGCCTTGAATGTGTGTGCATGAGGAGAATGAATTGAGCATATTTGTGTTTTTGAATCCAGTGTAGTTTTCTGAGGTTTGATATGAGTTCTGTGTGGGAATTTGAGGATGAGTCTGGCTGCCGAGTTCTGGATGGTTTGTAGTGTTAAAGTGAGTTGCTTGGTCATCCTGGTGTAGAGTGTGTTCCAATATTCAAACTTGCTGGTGACTAGGGCATGAATGACAGTTTTTCTAGAGTTGCTTGGTAGCCAGTTGAAGATTTTCTTCAGCATCTTCAGGGTATGGAAGCAGTATGTGGTGATGATATTGACTTGTGTGTTCATGTCCAGTTTGCTGTTGATGATTCTGAGGTTTCTGGCACGAGTTCTGGGCGTGGGTATGGGTCAGAGGTCAGTCCCATGGTGAAGTGTTTTTGCAGAAGAGCATTACTTCTGACTTGTCGGTGTTGAGCTTGAGACAGTTGACTTTCATCCACTGAGCGACTCTAGTCATGCAGGTGGTAAATTTGTTTCTTGTGTTGGGGGTCGTGTCCAGGAGGAAGACTATGAGTTGCGTTTTTCATCTGCAGAGAGGTTGTTTGTGTGCATGGATTACTCTGGCCAGAGGGATCTTGTATGTGTTGAAGAGGGTGAGGCTGAGCAATGAATCTTGAGGCTCTCCGCATCGGAGTTTGCAGACTTCCAAGGAGTAAGGTTCAAGGCTGACCGCTTGTGTTCTGTCTGTTAAGAAGGAGCAGATCCATTGCAGAGTGGTTCCATTGATGCCAATCTCATGCAGGCGCCTGATCAGTATGGGGTTTGAAGACATGTCAAATGCTGCAGTGAGGTCCACTAGAATGAGTGCTGCAGTGTCTCCTCTGTCAAGGTACATATGGATGTTGTTGGTGGCAGCGATGAGGGCTTTTTCTGTACTGTTGTTGGGCCTGAATCAGGACTTTGTAGCATCGATTTGCTGGTGGTTGGTGAGGTGTTGGCTGGCTTCTTTCTCTAAGACCTTTGTGTGGTACTGTAGAAGGTAGATGGGTCTCTAGTTGGGAAGCGGATGGTTTCATGAGCAGTGGCATCTGTCAAGAATGTGACAGTCAAGTGGAGGCATTGAGGATGGGTGTGGTACTTCGCTGATTTGTAGGAATCCTTCGATGGAGTGGTGGGGGCAAGAGTCAGAAGGAGCCCAGTGTCAACTTTCAGATTCTTGGATATTTGAGAGCGTGTTCCAAATGGCCTGGATTGATTTTTGGATTGAGCAGCAAGCGGTAAAAATTTTAAGTAGTTGAGTTCATATCCTGCTGATATAATAAAATGCTGAGTTTAAATTTTTCTTTCTCTCTTAAACAGAAGTGTATTTTAAAAGTTCAGCGCCAATGCTTAATCATGTCAAAGAGACAATGCCGGTCAATTGCTGCACGTGCGTTCCAGTGCTTAACCAATTTGGCTCATATTTATAGATTGGAATTGGGATTGGTGGAATTCTATGTTAAATTGTATTTACAGAGGTGGAAATTCCACCAGTGTAGTGGAATTTCTCTAGTCACCAATGTAAAGTTGGGGTAGGTGGGTATTCCTGGTTGGCCAACTTGCAAAAGTAGTTTCGCCCCCAGAAACATCAACATTTTGAGGTGTTCTCATATCTATTTTAGGAACTGTACAACGTGTATTCCCACCACGGATAAAGAGCAAGTGCATTTCCTTGGTGAGAATTGGTGGAGCACTATCATGTTAATTGAAGTATAGGTGAATGTGTTTGTCCTCCAGAAAAAATGTTGCTGCTGGGAAAGAAATGTGCAGATGCACATTTGTATCTCATTTATATTTCTCTTCCTAATTGAATATTCGCACGCATACATTTTTATTCATTCGAGTTCTGAAACAAATATTAGATTAAGCTTTCCTAGGATGCATTGTGAATAAATGACAAGGTTGTTTAGTTAAGGTTAGTCCCATGCGTGCACATTTCCAACTTTGAAAGCCCTTCCATTATAAATCATGCTCTCTGCCTATACTCCGTAGGGCTAATTAGAACGTTTTAATATTCAAACAGCTTTTTCTTGGATTGTTACAGGTGCCAAACTGTCTTGAAATTTATCGAAATCCTGCTACGTTTTATCAGTCACGCGCTTTAAGTAAACCAAAGCTATGCACCTCTATTTCCTCAATAGCATGGTATTTCAGAATACTGTAAACTTACGTCTTTCATCTATTGTTAGTGATATATTTGCTTTTGCAACAGGTTTGATGTGCTAAGCAGAGTTTTAGCTCACGCAGTGATCCACTTGCCTTATATTTTATTTATATGTGGAGACTATAGTGCTTGAATTTTTTTCAAAACCTAAAATGCGTGGGTAAATGTAAAAAAAATCAATATAGTTGTGAAGGAAGCTGCATTTGCCCTGTTTAACTATTAACTATGTTTTGATGCTGGTGCTTTTAAGAGCATGTACCACCAGGAACTTCAATGGGCAATTTAGGAAACACAAAACAATCACCACCCATCCTTTATTTCTGTACAACAAATTCTTCCACTAATTTAGCTCCGGTCCCAAACTTAACCCGGCAGTTAAACAGTTCCTACAACACCTATAATTCCTCCATCACCTGTTCCTCTCCCCTCTTCTTTCTCCATTCTCACCCTCACAGCAGTCCACCTTGGTCCCCTTCCTCTCCTCTTTACTATGTTTGACCACTCTCGCCCACCAGGCCCTTGCCTCTGCCCCCTCTTCCACACCTCCACACACTTCACATTACTGTATTTCTTATCTCACATATACGCCTCTTTCATACCCAATTCTTGCACCTCTGCCATGTGCCTTATTTTTTCCCTTCTGCCCTTTCCACCTTAATGTTTTTCTTTACTACCCTCTAACTCCTCCCTTACATTTCCCTCTCCTTCCTTCATCGTATGAGCGATGAGATCTTCAATTTCTTACTCACTTACCATCCTTCCCTGCTGCTTCTCCTATTTTAACTAAGCACCCTACCCCCTTTTCGACCAATCCCCACCAGCCTACTCGCCGTATCCACCCCTTCAACTTCGACCTCCCCTCCAAGCTTGGTTTGTTGTCCGCTTTTAGTGTTTTTACTTTCTGGTTAATTGCAACCCTTTCCTTCTCTGCCACCCCTCTCCCTCCATCAGCTCCACATTTTGATGGGTCTCCACTCTTTGTATTGTTTTCACCTACTTCAGTTTGGGAAATGTCATTTTGAGACTCAGCTCTCTTTGATATTATTTCTCTGTGAAGCGCTCCAACACTCTTGGTTAGAGTGGCGGTGTAGAAAAATGTAAAATAAATAATCACAGATGTTTTGTAAAGGAATTACTTGAGGGTTGTGATGGCAAATAGTATGCAGTAAGACAATACTGTGTTTGAGCTTTCCATGTCAGGATTTTCCAGAACTACATAGAGGGCATCCTTGCTCTGCTTAAGGGGTCTCGTTGAAATGGAAAGTCTTAACTTGCAATGCATTACAGCCAGCATGGTGTTCAATTAGATTTTGACCTGAGATGGAAACTGTAATGGAAGATTGACTCCATGCATCTGCTAAAATGTGTTTCATTCTCTCAGCTGCCTCTAATTTCCTGGGCGATTTGCACGTGTATACGTATCCGGTTCACTTATCAAATATGATACCTTTCCATACAGGGTCAGTGGGATGAAATGCCAGTTCTCTCATAGAAACGCATCTTCAGAGGCTAAAGAATCATGCACTGAGCATCGAGAACCTTTACGATCGCCATTCTAAAATTTCCATCCAGAGTATCGAACTGATTATGTTCAGTATCGATTTTTTTGTTTTGTTCCAGTTGTGCCACAAACATTTCAAAATAATGAATTCGATGTATCCTGAGCCCTTATGCAAGCTATTTTGAACTATGTAAACATAGCATTGTTCATATTTATTGAAATGTTTGAAAAATTGTTCTGAACCAATCTATATACACGTGTTACAGTATTCTTTTCAAATTAGTCTGAAATTAGGTGATCGGGTTTAGGATGCGTTATGTGTATAAACTCGGTACAAAAACAGTGTAATATTTAGTACATTGAAAAATTGCAGTTTATTAAGCTAGCCAGTTCTGCAGGAGCTGCCCCTCCTCGTATCTCAGAGTCTGAGAGGTCACCTTCCTCCATTCCCTTCACCTTACTCCATTCCCTAGTCTTACAATACGCAAACGACACAGCTATACTGGATCACAGAAGGGTGAGCCTACAAAGAGTCCTAAATGCACTAAACCGTTTCAACAACACCAACAACTTGACAATCAAGGAAATGCCAAGGTGGTCATTTTTGGGACATACATTAGAAGAACACACAATGGCTAATGGGCAATCTACAAATCAACACAGTGGATGCACACAACTATCTAGGAGTTTGGCTTACTGTGTGGGCCAAGGAGAAGGCCTACCTGAAATAACTGAGCTCCAAGGCCAGCAAGGTCACACACCTATTAAAAGAATTAAGCCATCATCTGATCAGCCCGATAGCTGGTTCAATACTAACGGTCCTGAAAACTAAAATATTACCAGCTATTAGCCACGGCCACCTGGCCTTCCCCGGGCTACTGGATGCCGCCCTTAACTCTGCCCAAGTAAAGGCATATAAAGCTGTGCTCCATATTCCAAGGTCAACCAGGAACGCAAGGCTAAGACTGGAGCTAGGCTTAGCAAGGCCAGACCTAACATGCCAGGGGGAGATCATAAAATCCTATTTAAGAACACTGAGGGCCCGGTCCTCTCCCTGAAACATCACCTGAGAATAATATTTGAGGGGCCAGGCACAGCCTGGCACATTAGCCTAGGAAAAGCGCTCAAAACACTGAAGATCAAGGAAGACCGCATACCACGCTGGACATGCCTCTGAACGCTTGGAAAAGATCTATAAACAGCAAGTGCGCGAAACATCCTTTGATCTGGACATTAAAACTCTCCGCTCAAGCCCCCACCTGGATCCTCTGAATAACTCCTACAAAGCAGGCAGAGCACAACCTTACCTATGTGAGGCTCTCACTCCATTGGCCCGAAAACAAAATAGTCTACAGGAGGCTAACTACACCAGGAATTGCTGACTTCAACCCCGCATGGGCTCGCAAGGGGGAATCTACAAGCTGCAGACTTTGCCCCTACACAAGAGAATCCTGACTGCATCTCCTTAGCAGCTGCCCACACCTTAACGACTGTTGGCGACTCCTGTGTCCATCTGCATTATGAACGGGATAGAGGTCTGCAGTGAAGCGTCAGCTATGTATGTAAATGTATGTATATGTATAGGCATTTATATAGCGCGCTACTTACCCGGAGGGTCCCAAGGCGCTTCGACCGCTGCGAAACCCTTCCTGGCTTCCCTGAGAGATGGTCCCTTAATGGGTATCTCCAGGGTGAGACCAGGCATCCCCGGCGGTCTGGTGGGGCCGTTAGTGAAGATGAGGCAAGCTAATGCCCAGAGTTGCCGAGTGTGATCGCTGATCAGAGTGGGCACCGAGGCGAGAGAATTATCGAGTCCGCTGACCCTGGTCCAGAAACCTGCCTCGCCGGGAATCGAACCCTGGTCCCGGGCCGTCCTCTGCTCTCGGGTCTGCCGCCTCTAACCAGTGAGCCACACTATGTGCCTATCCACCGCCGACACAACAACACTAGCAAGACTGGCAAAATTCATCCATCAAATCAGGATTGCCATAAAAGCTGCTAACGAAAGCAATAAAAAAATGGCGAAGGGTACCACAAATATAGTGGAAGCAAGCTCAGCGGCCGTAAACCTCCCTAGCCCGCCAGTTCTATGACCACGCGAACATCAGCAAGGGTCAAAAGGAATGCAAGAGGCGACGTCCATCATCCCGTATTGCTGTTTAACCAGTGAGGCTCGAAGGGTACTTGATGAATGCGCGTAAGGCCACACGACACAGATTATAACTCCCGGGGAGGGACGATCATGTTAGCACAGGGGCAGGGCACACAATTTTACTTAAGATAAACAGATGTTTTTCAGATCATGGTTTTAGCTTTATATGGTGATTTTGTTTTTACTGTAATGATTTTAATTAATTGAACAGTTAATAAATGAAAGTGCAAATGTTCAGTATAGATTTTTTTGGTTCCAGTTGTGCCACAAATATTTCAAAATAATGAATTCAATGTATCCCGAGCCCTTATGCGAGCTATTTTGAATTAATGTAAACATAGCATTGTTCATATTTATTGAAATGTTTGAAAAATTGTTCTGAACCAATTTATATACACGTGTTCCAGTATTCATTTCAATTTAGTCTGAAATTAGGTGATCAGGTTAGGATGCTTTATGTGAGCAATAGAAACTTGGTACAAAAACAGTGTAATATTTATTCCATTGAAAAGATGTAGTTTCTTAAGCTAGCCAGTTCTGCACTCTGGAGCCTCCCCTCCTCATATCTCGGAGTCTGAGAGGCCACCTCCTTCATACTCTTCACCTTCCTCCATTCCCTAGTCTGCACTCACCCACTTTCAGCACTCTCGCGCAACGTCCTCACTCCTGGTTTGCAGAATTTATCACTGGAGCCGAGAGATCAACAAAGATTGGCCGTTATGGATGGAGTTTTTATGTGTTATCATTCTAATATGGTGAACAATGTTATCGATGCTGCAAGTTAAAAATCCAGCACTGGCAAAGCCCGTAACAAGGAAAAGCTGTTTTTCCCCCTTTGACAAACATATGATATTCAACCCAGAAAGAAGTAACCTCAAGTCTACCAAGTTTCGAATATCAGCCCGGCAACAATCAGGACTGGTCATGGGTGCCAATGGCCCTGTGCCAAAAAGGCACCTGATGAAAATACATGGACAGAACCTGATGACATCACGGGGGCGCACTCCGGTTCAAACAACGGGGACTTACCAAGATCTGTTCATGGAATGTCCATGGATTTAGAGAAATGGGCCAAAATCATGAAACTTCGTTTTTCCTGCATAACCAAGATCTAATATTGCTCAAGAAACATGGAACTTGAAACCAACTTAAATTCCGGGTCCTATAAAACACCACATCTTGGCAGAAAGTTGTTCTAACTTTGGGCATTCGGGGGGGGGAAACGACTATCAATTTATGCTACGGTAAAATATGACTGGTCCACAGAAGAGCTAGATGCCGGAGAAAACTGATTGCAAGTACACAAACTCGCTGATAAACTTCCCTCCAAAGTAACAATTTGCCAATTAATACTCATCAATGAATATATCCATCCTGAAGAAAGAAATTCCTTACCTTGGTGAACCTGATATAGGTGTTGCAAAGGACCCACACACACAGTAACCTGTTCATCTCAGGGGACTTCAACAGTAATCTCGCCATGAGTGATCAGAAGGAAGAGGAAAAACGACCCAGAAATCAAACATTAAACCAAGAGTTGGAAGCACTGGGCTTAATAATTTTTAACGGAAATGCAATAGGAGACAGTCCAGCCACCATTACATACCTGAGTGGAAATAGGCAACCAATTATTGACTTTACCTTTGCTAGCAAAAACCTCACCCTGATTATTGATTCCTTTCAAATCTGTCCTAACCCAGAACGCGACTACTTCCTGCAAATTGTGAAGATAAAAATCAAACTGGTTCAGACATGCATATTAAAGACAATAGTTGAAGATCCAGAAAAGAATAATTTGAGGAAACTAAAGTGGCAAGGGTCAGACATAAAACCAATCATGGACAATATTCAAGACTACGTGAACCACATGGGAACATTGAGAGAACAAGAAACAGTAGCAAACTGGGAAAACTTAGGTCAAATTCTTATACAAAAATTCCCAGTCAATCCCGGACGCCAGAAGAAAATAGAAACCAGGAATGAACCATGGTTTGATATTTAGCTGCGTGACTAGAAAATATGGATCGCAAGAGAGATGAGGTATCAGACAGCGGCAGCAAGAAAGGGTATTATAACAGACAAGAAAGAGTAAGCTAAAAGAAATGAGGATTACTTACAAGGAAAATGCAGGGAAGCAAAACAGTCTACAAGTTATCCATCTGGAACAAATTACTCTGGACAGTTAGACTGCCAAATAGCAGGGAATTGTGGGCAATAATAAATAATTTGACAAAGGGACCAAGACTCCAACAAGAAGCAGGAATAAGTGAAGAAACATGGAAACATGTCATTCAGATATATAACCATACGGAACACAACAAGCTTGCTAAGGAGATCACGGCACATGAAGCATCACTAGATCAAAGGCACTGATAAATGAAGATTAGCCCTCAACCTCAGGAAGAAAAACATCCGGTCACAGCATTGGAGATAAGTAGCAATGGACAAAATATCCTAACTGACGCAAAACGATTAAGAGAAATAATAAAACAATCAAAAACTGAGGGAGCAGCAGGGCCGAACGGGCTCCCAAATGCTTTATTTAAAGAAGCGCCTGATTTTTGGGCAGACAACCTCACCCCCCTTTTTAATTACATATACAGTCAGAACAAGCTAACAAATTCCTGGATAGGGAACATAATCCATCCCATCTTTAAAAATGGAAACTGTAACCAGCCTGGATTTACGGACTGATATCCCAGATCGACGTAGAGGCTAAACTATATGCATCATACCTTCTAGTTCACCTCCAAGCCTGGATAGAGGAGAAGAGCGTAATCCCAACATTCCAAACAGGTTTCAGGTCAGGTATGAGAACAACCTCAAACCTGTCAACACTGGCACTTCTAATAGAAAAAGCAGAAAGAAGAAAAACACGATTACTCGCATGTTTCAGTGATCTGAAATCCGCGTTTGATAGTGATCAGGAATCGATTCTGAGAAAAACAAAAAACATGGGGGCTACCAACTGAATTACGCGATGCAATGATTTCCCTCCACAGCGACGGGTGTAGTGTATCAGCCAGGATGAACACCCAGCAAGGCCTAAAACAAGGCTGCGTTTTGTCAGTCTATTCAATTTGTATTTAGCTGATATAACCAAGCATATGCTATCAGCCAAGAGTCATCCACCCATCCTGGCAAAAGGGCCATTCCGTTATCTAAAATATGCAGACAACATAGTGGTGTTGAGCCAAAGTCTGATTGGCCTGCAAAGAGCAATAAACAACCTGGAAACTTAACTTGACCACAAAAGGTTGGAATTGAACAAAAAGAAAACGAAGGACGTACACCTAGTATACCCTCAGAATAACCAGTCCAAATGCTACGTCAACAGTGACCAAGTTAAAGAGAAAGCTTCATACAAATACCTGGGCATAAATCTGGGGCGAGGTATGACACACAAGGATCATAAAACTGATTAAAGAGCCAAAGCACAATCTCTAATCTTTGCATACAAACTGCTGAACAAGAAATTGTGTTGTCCGGCCTATAGCCACCTCCTGAAAGTGATGGCAGCGCAAACTTTACCCAGCCTGTCATGCAGCCTAGAAACATGGTGTGGCAAGGAATCGGAGTTACTGAATGAGCTCCAGACTAAGGTTTTCAAGGCCGTGTTTTGTCTCCCCTAATCCGCATCCCCAGCACAGGTTTGGTTAAAATTTTGGTCTCCGGAATCAGAAATTCCGAAGCCTGAATTCTTTCGTGAAGCTGTGCCATAAGTTCCGAGTCTCTGAACAGGGCTCCCTGAAGAGTCTATGCTGGGCAGAGATCAAGGCACAAATGGATCAAGAAATACCCAATACATGGGATGCCCACTTGAGAAAATCCCTAGAGGAACTTGACATTCAATTGGCGTGGGATAGCATGGAAGAAGGCAAAATTCAATAAGATTTGCAACGATTCTGCAAAGAAGAAATCCCTCTTGGAAGATCAAAAAAAATCCTGACCAAACGACGACCTGCATGGACAGTGAAACTCCTATACACACACAAAGCCTCAAGCCTATTTAGCATCCTATTTCCGTATTTAGAGAAAGAGCTTCATTCAATAACGATTAGGAAGGCTTGACTCGAAGGATCTTCTGCCATCATGGAAAAGCAAACAAACAGTGAACTGTTGCTTATGCGGCTATTTTAATAAAACAATAACCCATCTGTTGTGTGTATGCCCGACAGTTAGGGACTTAAGAAACATACTTTTAAAACCCATTTATAACAATTTAAATATTCACTCATGTAGATAAGCAAAATAAAAAAAGTAAAATATGATCCATCACAATTTTTTAACATATTTTAAAAAGCATGAAACACAGCCAAGTGATTGGAGAGATAGTCTTATTCCCCTTGAAGTGAAATGGGCTACTTTTTAGACAGATGTGCCAATGTGCAGAAGTAAAATGCTGTCAATCCCTGTGAAAAGATCCAAAGGCTAAATTGGGCTGACCCTTTGCCCCATGCTTTGTGCTGTGGTGGGCAGAAGGGAAATGTGAGTGACACTTGAACAGACCAGTGGCTGAAGAGGGATATCCGAAAGCTCTAGGTAATCAAATGAGTTGTAGATCACAACTTAAAGTGATTAAAATATTTACCCATTATGGGTCTATTTTGTCTTACAAGCAAATATGTATTAAATGCTTAACTGTCAAACTGTCTCTGGATTGCCACAACTCTTCCCACACGTCCACAACCATCTCTCAAAACGAGGTGTGCAAACTGTCTCCCAACAAGACCAACAACTAAAGTGCAATCTGTATAAAGCTTTTGCTCTGATCGTCGTCATGCTAACTGTTAAAAATGTGGTTACTGTTTGACTGGGGTATGAGCACTGGTCAAACAACAACCACAATCCAAGTCTGGGTAAGGCACAAGCAAACCCTGAATTAACCTGTGCTCGGCCCCCTGGTAGCTTGGCACAGAGCAGTCCGGCTTACCTTGGAGGCAATGTGTAAAGTATTTGTGCAACACTTCAAACAGTAAAGCATTGAAAACACCACACAAAACTATCTCACACTAGTTCAGGAAAATAGAGCGCAATTTAAGGAACAAACCAAGACCAAAACTACAAAAATCCAATCGGTAGACCCAGAGTTATGTATTTTTCAAAAATAAACTGCAATATAGTGCCTAAAAGTTTAAAGCTTCAACCGCAGCTATCTGGTCTGGCTGAACCGGGTGAAGTAAAAAGTTTAAGCCGACCACGATAGAGTGCAGGACAAATACAGGTCCAGATAATGCCCATTAAAGGTTTACCTTCTCAGGTTTTGTGCCAGGAATCCCTTTCACGCTGGAGGGGGTCGCAAGGAGAGTGTCACGGGCTGTGATCGACGTGGCACGAGGAGTAGGCCTGGCCCAATGTCGCGGACGGGCAGGTGCGTGCTTCACACTGGCAGTCTCCCACGAGCGGTTGATGCTGTTGTGCAAAGAGACAGGCTAGTGGTGGCTCACGCTGATTTTCAGTATGAGCAGCACCGTTCCAGTACGAACTGGCCAATTATTGGTGGCGAAAAGCCCAAAAGCTTGATTTAAGAGACTACTGAGCCACACCAAGGGTCCAGGACCTAAAGGGCAACACTTTGGGGGGGGGGGGATCAGGAACTTTCTAAGGATGGGTCTAGGAGCAGATTAGCCCTTTGAGTCAATCTGCGGTCCGGGGTTCAAGATGTGTTGCAGGGCCAGTTCTTCCTCCCCAGTCAAAAAGCCAGCAGGCAAGCACACCAGGACAGCACCTCCTACAGAGCACTCCAGTAGAGTTGCAGTTCTTGTAGCAGCACATCAATCATCCTTCTTGGCAGAGTATCCACAGGTCCAGAAGTGTACTGAAGAATTTGTGTCCGAGGTCTTTTTTTTTTTTTTTATACATGGGTGTGCGATTCTGGAAGGTGGGAGAAGCTTCTAGACAGTGTCTTTGAAGTGCAAGTAATTCTCTACCTCCCCTGCCCCCTAGCTGGCTGAAGTGACCATGCAGGGTTGTTAGACCCTTTTTGTGCAGACAGGACACAGCTTATTCAAGTTGGCTGTGACCAGCCCCTCCTTTACTGCCTGCGATGGCCAATTCAGTCACACCTAACCTCCCCATTGTGTGTGGCTATCGGGGATAAATGTGCAAAGCCCAACTGCACCCAATCACATGATCAGAGGCACCAAATGGCTAGGGCAAGAAAATGGCAACTTTCTAAAAGCATCATTTTCAGATTTGCAATTTAAAATTCGACTTCACCATAAATTAGAATTTTAAATTGTGAGTCAAGAGGCCCCAAACTTGAAGGGGTGATCTCTTCCCATTTGGAAATTGCAGGTATAAAATGTAATAATGCAACTACAATGTTCTCCAACTGTAGCGATAGGCCTTGCAGTAGTGAAATGTGAATTTACCCTGCCTTCTGGGCTGTACAGGGCCTACCCTTGCGGTGACTTATATGTATAAAAGGTTCAGACCTGGCAAAAAGTCTCTTTAGCCAGGTCGATATGACCATTTAAAACTGTGTACACAGGCTCTGCAGTGGCAGGCCTGAACCCTCTTTAAAGAGCTACTTAAGTGGGTCTCACAATCAGTGCTGCAGGCCCACTAAGTAGCATTTCATTTACAGGCCCTGGACACATGTAGTGCACTTTACAAGGGACGTATAAGTAGTTCAAGAAGTATGCTAATTGGGTATAAGCCAATGTTACCATGGTTTAAGGAGAGAGCACCGGCACTTAAGTGCTGGTTAAGTGCGATAAAGTGCACAGAGTCCTAAGACCAACAAAAGGGAATTCAGCAAAAAGTAGGAGGCTTGAAGGCAAAACATTTGGGGTTGACCCTGCAAAAGGGCCTAGGTCCAACACCACCAAATGTCTCCATACCTCCAAATCGCTGTACAGTTACTTCTACAAGCTCTACTGTCACTGTATCCCTGCACTTTTTACTAGGAAATAGGACCTTTCTGTCCTTAGTGTGGATTACATTTGTGGAAGATGTACCACGGCAGAACACTGTCATGTTTGCTTCTCATCATCTTTATTATAAATGCAAGCTACACTCCAGTTTAGTGCTAGACTTATAGCACAAGACTGCTGTATCCTCTGCAAACCAGCATAGTCTAAAACTGCATCTTGCAAGTCACTCCTCTGAGCATCTTCCCCCAACTTATGTTACTCCAAAACTTTCCTTTCTCTTTCCCACAGTTCGAGTGTGTAGCTACGTAAAACATTGTCAGTATCACTCAACACTGTCAACCACTCTATCCTGATCAGTAGCTCAGCAGGATTGATAAAATAGCACTTTACGAATCTCAGCCCCTCATGCCATCCCCCCACCAACATCCATTCCATACATACAAACATACTTGTTTCCAATCCTTATTTATTCACTACTAATCCTTTTGCACTTCTGCATTAGTGTTTGCCGTATCATCCTTCCACTGCATTGGGATTTGCGGCTCAGCAGGCAGTTTGGGGTATGTAGTTTGGCTGTAAGATAACATGATGGCTCTAAATTGTCGAAGCTTAACACAAAGGAAAACAAGGCTCTATTTGTTGTTGGAAGTGACAGGCACCCTTTATTCTTGTAGATGAACAAGTTATCGCCTTGGCTAGCATCCTGTTGTCAGACACTTGGTCTTTAACAAGGATGTTGCTCGGTCTTTGATGGTTTAGGTGAATTGTATTACCCGCACACACTTTTTAATCAACACATTTTTCACATAATTCATCCCGTATTTAGTTCAGACAAATCAGCTAGCACCTTCAAGAGCCTCGGTCATACTGACTTGATTATAGAAAAAGTCTTCAATACAGAAATTACAAATTATTCAAAATGATGAGGTTCCTTTCTTAACTGAAAATGAAGAAGTTTTCCAAATTTCTTCAAAGCTCTAGAAAACTGGCTAGCTCCTCGTTGAGAATTTACTTCAAGATACTGTATACCGTGAAGCATATCACGATTATCGTCCTTTCATTGCGAGAGTAAATGATTTATTGCGTCCCTAGTTGCTCTATGAGCTTCAAAAAAAGCAGGTATAACTGCATTGATGTCATTGAGCATTAACCGAGCTCTTTCTTTTGTCATACACCATGGGCCCACACTACAAGAGAAGAGGCACATTTCTCAAGTTGTGCTGAGAGGATGTCCTGAAGTACACGTTTGCACCAGCTGTTTAGTGGTCATGATTCACTGAGATTGGGATTTGCTGCTTTATCAGGCCGAGTTTTGGATTTACAGAGAGCAGAAGTAACCAGTTTAGAAGCTGCAGGTTTCATATGCAAGAGTGGGGATTACATAGCCATGAAAGGAGGAATGGTGATGGAAAGGGGTGGCGGGAAATGGAAGGCAAGGGAAATGGGTATTAAATGGGGTGGTCAGAGAGGAGAAACAAGATACGAATACAGGAAGATGAACCCAAGTATGAGACGGTAGGGGAAAGAAGATGGTAAAAAAAAGTGTATTAGAGGGAAAAGAGGAGAAGGCAGTATAAGTTGAGGGTGATGATCAAGACACCATTCTACTTCTGATAAATGTGCCTTATTTGAATGAAGCAGCACAGCCAAGTAATTGCCAGATTAAAACTTCTTGCTTGCTTGGTTCTAAACACCCTATGAAAACCATTCTACCACACCTACTTATGTCTGGCGTTTTCCTAAAAATACTGTGAAATGGTGTTCATTTTACGATGACCGTGTGCGTCTGGGTTTTGAAAAAATCTTAGTTGGTCCAAATGTGGCCCTTCCTGCAGCATATGTTGAGATTCGTTTCAAGACCTGGGTCCTCTGCATTACCAGAAAGTCAACTAAGGAATGTCCATGAACCACAGTTGGTGTCGGAGAAGGGCAGAAATACGTTTACCTCTTGCAGGGGTATATTTGTTGGTAACCCCTAGCCCTCTTTGTTTTTTATTCTGTGCTAGGGCACCTCTCAATTAAATTATTAGGTCCCTTGGAGACAGTTTTAATATCTTCACAATGTATTTTTTCATTTGCACTCTGCCCCTCACTCACTGAGTCCTTCGGTCCCCTCTACTTAAAACACCTTAGCCCCTCTTCTGTATTTTTTCCGAAGAGTTGTAGCCCACACCTGGGGCCTTGCGGCCCGGGCGTGAGGAAGGAGGCCTATGATGAAGCATGTCCCCTTCAGGTGAGTGAGGGTTTTCGTCCTTAAAAAAAAAAAAGGTCCCTTCCTATCCTCAACAAGATATTTAATGTGTGATTTCAGAAATGCCATTGCAGTTTAGTAGCTTTCCTTTGACATACATTATGTCATTCTTTAGAGAACGTACTTTTTGTGAGTTATAATTTGAACAGGGAGCAGTACACTCTCTTATTGGGGCTTCTCCCCTAGATCCTTTGTGTGCGTATTAGTAAACCGGTTACATTGAGAGTTCAGCTTCATCCTACAATGGTGGAGGGTCAAAGGGTTAGCTCTTACTTTAAGGTGGCTATATCTTTCAGAAGGGCATCACTGTAACCCTGCAGTTGCACAGCTTTGAACCTCTGCCTCCTCTTCACCAGTGTCGAGGACTGCAACAGTATTGCTGCGACAAGTTGCCCACATTACTTGTCCACTCTGACTGGAGAATGCAAAAAAACAGCCCACTTTCGCTGGAGAAGAGGCAGTGGGCATAGTGCACCTAGCAAATCATAGTGCGCGCCCCTGTTTGTTTTTTGCGTGAATGTCATTACCACATGACAATTGTCTACCTGTGGATTTCCTTTAGGCACCAACATGGCCTGAGCAGATGCTGAGTGCGTAGCCCTGCCCGCTTCCCAAAGGCCCAGTTGGCTGTGAATCTGCCCATAGTCATCAGGTCCTGCTTTGTCTACCTTGAAACCAGAGGTCTCTACAATTGCATGACAGGTACGCCTTCAGGTATTTATTTGTACTTGGTTAGGTGAGGGCCAGAGAGGATGGCTTTGCCTGCATTGGATTTATTTGGCATTCTTTACAGGCCAGGGGGACTGGTGACTTGCTGTGGCCCATTTATGGACGCTTCCCCAGTGAAGGACATGCTGATTATGGCTAGAGCTTAGGTTGTTGTCTTGGGGGTTGGGGAACCTAGAAACGTCTGCATGCTGCCTAGCTAATTTTGTTGCTGACTCAATGCAAGCTTAGTCGAGGTGTAGGATCTGTTGAGTAATTAAGCAATGTTATGTGTAAGGATAGAGGGTGTACCTCATTGGTTGCTGGAGTCAAGTAATGCTAGTTACCTCCTCATGACAGCCTCGTGAGAGCATGGATTTCCACTGACTGGTGCAGGGCTGCCTTTGATTGGAGCTTTCTTTTGCTCTCAGTGAATGGCTTGGTTGACCTTTCAATAGTCCTGACAAAGAGCGGGTCTACTCGAACCCCCCTGACGAGAGTCTTGTGAGGAGAGAAGCTGCTGGCTGTACCACAGCTTGTTGCCACTGTACTGGAGGTGGCCCAATGCATGAACTGGTGCATCCATCGCCTGGAATGTGACACTTGCCACTTCTTTCCACTATGCATCTATAGAGGCTACCGACTAATCTCCCTCTATGACCCAGCCTGCAAAACAGTGCCTACTGGATCTGTCCTGCCTGCGTGCAGCTTCTGATCTGTCTGCCTAGATACTTGAAGACCCTCCATTCTTTTTATCACCCACTCACCGTACGTCGAGGACTCTGTGGTGGTCTCGGAAGACCTAATGGGTGAAGGTGGCTGTGGATTTTGAGGGTTCAAGCATGCCTATTGACAATTCAAAGAAGGCATTAGGCCTGAAGAGGAGCTGACCACTAAATACATTTATATAGTTATTTATCTTTAGAGTTTTCTTTTTATATATGTATATGTATGTATAAAATCTCTTATCTAAGCGGCATATACAGGTGCGTGCAATAAAAGAAGGGGCAGGACCAGAAACCTGCAGTCCGCTGCCTCTGAGGAAGAAGTTTTGTACTTTGAAACGCGTTAGGCATTTAAAAGACTCATAAGCTGTTTATGGATTCGGCAGACTGTTACGTGCTCATACCTAACAAAAGGCTGAAGAGCTTGTTGCTGTGAAGTGCTTTCCACCTGTTGGGATATATGTATCTCTTTTGTTTTCTGTAGGCTGTTTGAGGGTTTCTCACCACAGGAATGAGTTTTGTTTTGGGGAGAGGAGTTGGCCTACCGGCTTGGGCAGTCAAACTCGAATCTGGGGAACTGGGTTCGAGTCTCCGCAAAGACCCTGAACATCTTGTGATTCTGGGCGAATCACTTAATCTCTCTGTGCCACACAAAAATGAATGTGTCCACATGTGATGCAACTGGTGCTATGTAAAGCGCTCTGATACCCAAAACCTTCGGGTCAAGTTCGCGCTATATAAAACCCTGTAAAATAAAATAAATCTGCAAATTGCTGCTTCATCCCTGTACTGCTATCCAGCAAGCTAACTATCTTTTGAGGCCCGAAGACCGTGATTATTGCAAGCAGCTCATCGGACATTAACCAATCATCCTCGATCTCAGATCCCATGTCATCATCCGCCAAGGGGTACCGACTTCAAGATATCTTTGCTGCCACTAGTGCTCCCATTGCCAGCAATGCCATTCTCATCTGACTGAGCCACTTGTAGTGAATGTAACCTATTTCAGTACTGTATGGCTGCATTTTTTTTATACATCCGCTTACCTTGCAGTACAGACAGCTCCAACCTACGAGCACATACTGTGCACACCCCCACCAGTGCTCCAGTATTCAGGTTGCGTATATACTGGGTACATTCTGGGGACTAGGAACTTTAAGGAAAGTTGCAGAAACTGCACTTTATTTCTAAAAGGTTCCTTATTAGGTCGAGCTTAGCGCAGCACAGTGCACATGCACTCCTCATGGAGATGACCTTTTGGAATCAGTCTGCACTTTTCAAGCAATCGTGCTTGTGGCGGGATCCATCTTGCGGGAGCGAGCAGCAGCGCGCAGGGTCCATCTGTTTTCAATTAGCATGGCTGCGCGCGCTTGTTTACATTTCTCTACTCTGTCTTCCCTGCCTGTGTCACCCTCTCCCTTGTCAACCGTCAGTGAGGTGGCGGGTGCCGCTGCTTACGTGAAGCGCCGTATGGAACCCTTCTAGGTAGCTATGGGGGTCAGTGATTCCAGTTTAGTCCTAGTCAAATAGTTCAACTTCCTGTCGGCCTCCCTGCACTAAGAGACGCATACCCTAGTCCCTCCCCACCCCCTTAGCCGAGATGCCCTATGCTGCCAGAGGGATGCAGTTGCCCCCCAGCTCTGTTGTTTACCGCTCTGGACACTCCCGGACCATAGGAGATACACTGTCCTCGGTTATTCTCTTCCGTCCTCTTGGCTCCTCTGATACTCTGCAACCCTTGCTGTTCACTGTACTAAGGGCAGCAGCCTCCTGGTCCTCACTTTCCCCCTGCACTTAATATCAGATACTCCATTCCTAACACCTCTCGTCCTCCCCCCTCCTCTGTAGAGATTCACTCTCCTCCTCCTCGCGGCTTCCTGTTCTGAGAGATTCAGTGTCCCACAACGATGCAGTGACAGTTGCCAACCCTCGGCCTCACAGAATTTGTACTCTGTCCCTTCGCTCCCTGCGGCAAGACACGCTCCTCTGACCCTCCCTGTGCCCCTCGCTAAGAGATGTTTGCCTCCTTCCGCCTCCTAACCTTTCCCCGGACACCCAGTTCTCCCAAAAACACACAGCCCCCATCTCCCACCCCCTGATCGGCTGAGTTTCCTGTGCTCTACACTAAAGATTTTTTATATTGAAACAGCTGATGCTAACAAGCATTGGCATAGCCAATAGGTCTCGCCTTTGGAACCTTATAAGTGTTTAGCCATGCAACAGTTGATGTTGTTGCACCAAGGATATTGTGCTGCATAACTAAATACCTAGAAGGACTCAAAAGCGAGACCTATTGGCTATGCCAATGCTTTTTATGGATATGCAAGAACATATATATTTCTTTATAGCCATGTATTGGACATAGCATTTTGTTCACCTGATTTTTGTTACTGTTGTATAATAAATTGTCGTTTTTTATCTCCTTTACGGAGTGGTATATTTTCCAGGTAATATAGGTTGCTTTACGTTCGTGTACTGTTTGGTATGGATGGTACTAGGGGCAAGTGTGATTATTCCGTCTTGCAGGTACCTGTCCACAGCCACTTTCCACATGCCCCACAACCTCATCACCCTTCTGGCCTTTGTGTGTATACCCAAGTGTGTAAGTTCACATATAGTCAGCTCCAGCAGTAACCCTGGCGATGCAGGGTCCTTTCATAGCCAGGGAAAGAGCAGCAAAGGTGGCTTGTCATCCAAGTGATTACTTCACAGTGCCAGCCACAGTCACTTGCGCACCATGACAACACCCCCACCTCCCACTACACTTGGAAACAAACCAGTTTATACCCCAATACTGTGGAACAGAATGCCTGTATATCAGATTGGACCCTTTAAGTTTCATTTCCGGGAAGAGTTCAAGACTCATGTATTCAAGGACAACTTGAGCCACTTCAAAGAACAGCTAAACAAACGCATCTACATGAGAATATGGCATTCCTGCTGCCCTCATTACTCCTCCTCCGTTCTAGATCTTTCTTTCTGAAACCTGTACTTTTTCAATGTGTAAATTAATCTTTAGAGTAGTATTTATCTTTCTTTTATAACCTGTCTTGCACAAAAAGACTGGTATAGATACGCCATGTATTCTGTTAACTGGTTCTGGGGTAGTTTTTGTCCTATTATTATGAGTCCGCCTTAGAATTATGTTCCGTTTTATAGGCACAGGAGAAGCGAAGCGCTTGGCATACAACCGACACATCTGTAAAAATGTAAGAAGCTGGAGGATTGGATAGATTATCTAAAATGCCTGGGGTTACATCTCATACCCAATGACCTTAGAGGAATTGATCTGATCTTTGACACTGAATCATCCCAGGAAGTGAGGTCACATGACTGTGACCCTGATGACCTCACAGTAGTTGTCTTTGCTGAAGTTAAGAGCCCCTTAAGCGCACAATTAGTTAATAACCCAGCAGTTACTACCACAAATACATGTCTATTTTGTATAACCCATGTCTTTTAAATGGGGTACTGGAATGATAGGAACATTCGATATTTTTTGAATTGAATCAAAATGTGTGTGTTCGATTATAGTGCTACAAAAAATTCAGAATAACACTTTCAACCCAAATTAATTATATCACAAACTAGAATTGTTTAATGGCATGCCTAGTCTTATCGCAAGAATAAAATTTACTGCTCATTTGTGGGTTCCCCCCTCGATTTTCCCTCCCATGCCTCGTAGCTGCTGCTGGGGACTGAAGTGTTTCCCCTGGATTTGTTTTCCAGGGCATGCCCTGCTCTTGCTGGTGGCGCTGGCGTCTGCCTGGCACTAGCGGGCAATGAGGGTTGGGGCTCGGCATTTAGTTCTGCCCTGCTCTAGGGGGCTCTGCCCGTTTGGATATTTGCCTTTTTGTGCTCCTCTATGCTTGCATACTCTCCTGTGGCTTGGCTCTGCTCCAGTGGTGGTCGCAAGCATAGCAGCATTGTGTTTCTGGCCGGCGGCTGCTGTGTATGTTCCCCTCTTCCCACGTTCTGCCTCCGGTCCGTCTCTCGGCGGGGTCGTGTGGCATGGGACGCTCTCCTCCGCTTCTTCCTATGTGGCGGTTGGGCAAAGGCAGTTCTTCCCTCCTCCGGTCTGCCTTGTGTTTTCCGGTTGGTTGAGCCTTCGGGCCGCTACTCCTGCGGCTCCTGGGCCCGTTGTCCTTGGGCCATTTGTGGTCCGGACATTGTGCCTGTTGCTCCCTGGCTATTTTAGGGGGCGCCTTGTTTGTATAGCTATACCAAAGGGGATGATGAACGGAGCATTTGAGCAAATCAAACACTCGCCTCCAGTCAACTGATCTGGGTTTAATCCATCATCATTCTTTAGCTCACTCCACCACCCCAGTTCAGACATGGCCATATGCAAATCAGTCTGACCCTGTGCCTCATGGGAAGTCCAGCCCGAACTGCCAAGCCATGTCTTCCCTGGACCGGAAACAAGCATCCTGGGACTGGTTTCTGGTTATTCAGCCGTCATTAGCCAGGCTAGCTTGAATCCAGTGGCAAAATGAGCAAGGGACCCACGTCTGGGAATACCCTGCCAAGAGTGAACAAAGCAATACCAAAGGGGATGATGGACGGAGCGTTTTGAGCAAATCAAACACTCACCCCCAGTCAACTGATCTGGGTTTAATCCATCATTCTTTAGCTCACTCTACCACCTCAGTTCAGACATGGCCATATGCAAATCAGTCTGACCCTGTGCCTCATGGGAACAGTCTAGCACGAACTCCAAGCCATGTCTTCCCTGGACCGGAAACAAGCATCCTGGCACCAGTTTCTGGCTATTCAGCCGTCACCAGCCAGGCTAGCTTGAATCCAGTGGCAAAGTGAGCAAGGCATCCACGTCTGGGCATACCCTGCCAACTTAGGGCGAACAAAGCGATAAAGGGACACCTGCTGCCAGTGATGGTTGTGGCTCTTCGGCCTCCCCAGACACTGGCATTCTTCTCGGAACTCTCAATGAGCTTGAAGAGGACTGTATCGACTGCTCTTTGGCACTTCCATTTTAGTGCTTGTTTGTGGGGTTGTGCGTTTCCAGGGGGTGCGGATTTGGCATGCCTACTGTTTTCTTGGGTGGATGGCCTTGCTTCCCGTCCTGGTTCATGCCACTTGTGGTTGCGGGGGTGCGTGGGGTGCGTACAAGTTTCTAACTGAGGTCCGTATCCATCTCCGTTCCCTTTCCCTTCTTTCGCTGCGGGTTCTGGTGGCTCGTGGACTCCTGCATTCTCTGCCGCTTCCTGTATCTGCCCTCATGGTCACTGGTTCAAATCCCGGCAGGTCCGTTTTTCCTTTTCTCCTTCTGAGGTTGTTTATTGTGTGCCGTTTTGTCGGTTTACTACTGTGCACACTTGTTATTCAGCGCCAAGTTGCCTGAGTTATGCATGCGTTTAACTTGTGTTATCTTGACAATAACATCATAAGTGGCATGTATTGACCCTTGCAGCTGTGCTTTTTGTGGGGGGATTTCGTTGCTTCTATGGGGCTGGCAGGTTTTTCTACGTATTGGCATTTAATGGTGTGTATCACGGGGCCATGGATGGGTTTTTAATTGCTGTGTTTGTCCCTGCCTGCTTGTTCCCTTTTTCTGGCTTGTTCCTTCTGACTTTTTCCGCCCTGTCATCTCATGATCTCGGACAGGCCTGGTAACTCAGTGGCCTACTGCATCCATTGCACGGGCCTCGTGGTCACGCTTCGAGTCATGGCGGGTCCTCTCAGCCTTTCTTCCATCTATGGTCGATATAATATGTGCCATTATGTTGGATATCAGTTTGTCTGTTATTCGGCGGCAAACACCCTCTGGGTGAACGTACGCTTGTTCTTCTCTCGGAAGTTGGGCTATCTTGGGCCTGGTTTGTTCCCTTCTCGCCTGTTTGGGAGTCCACCTGAAGTTGCAGGTGCTGTTGCCCTACTGCGTGGGGTGGGCTGCCTTGGGCGCCGGTCCTTCCATACCCTGGCTGCTTCTGTGGTCGCCTTGTGGACTTTTGCTTCTGCTCGTGGAGGGCTTGCCTTTTCATGGCCGGAATCTTGAGCTGGGGCTCTGTTGGGGGCATTCTTTTACCTGTCCTCACATCATGTGTGGCCTCTGTCTCAGTTCTGTGGATCCTGCCTCCTGCCTTGCCGCCCTGATATCTCCTGTTTTTTGTTGTTCGGCTTACCTGCTTGTGGCTGGAACGCTGTTGATCATTGGTTGGTCTGCGGCCTTTTTGTTGGCGACAGCTTTGTTGGGTCGGGGCTTCGCCTCTCGCCTTTGCTACGGTTGTAGGTCTTTTGTCCGAGCCTCCTGCGGTGCAGGTGTGGCAAGATTGTCGTGTCCGGCGTTCCCGCGCAGCCAGTGACTTCGCAACTTGGTGCTTCAGCTCCACACCAACATGATGTTCTGGGCCTTCCCCCTTGGTTTGTCCTCTGCCCCTCTGGCTTTCGTGTTGGGGTTGGCTGCCTTGGTCGGGTTTCTCCGCGGGGAGTGGTTTCGGGTGCTTTTGTGCCTTGTTGACTGCCGGTGCTGTGCTTTGTCTTTCTCTTTGGGGCTCTTCCCGACTGGTGATTCTGGGTGCTACTGGGCCGTCTTGGGTTCCAGTTAGTCCTTGTGTGATCTTGTCTGGGTCCCGTGGTTGGGGGTACTGCTGTTGCTTTCTGCGGCTGCCTGTTGCTCTCCTGGGCTCGTCTTCAGCGGTTTTCTTCAATGTGCATTCTCTTGTCCAGGTGGTCTCCCTGTCCCTCGGTTTCTGTGCGGCCGGTGGTTGTCACCGCGGGTTGGGTCCGATCTGGTTTAGGGTTTGGTGGTGTCCATTTCTTCCACTTCTGGGTTGTGGGTCGGCGTGCAGCTCCCTTCCTGCCCTGTCTACGGGTACGGCGTGTGGTCTTCCTTTTCTGGTGTCCCCTTCCCCGGGGGGTGAGGCCTGTGCCGGCCTGTGGGGCGAACTTGGGTTCCCGGTCTGTGCTGGATCGATTGGTCCTCCTGCTGGCGGGTTTCTCGTCCCGTCTTTGTGGGCCGTTCCTTTGGTTTGTCTGGGGTTGTCCCCAGCCCTGCAGGTATTTCTTGTTTGTGGGCCAAACGTTTTTCACCTGCCTTGTTCTTTGGGGTGGTGCTGGGTTCGCTCCCTTTGGCTGTTTGCCACTTTTGTTCTGTTCTTGGCTGGGGTGACGTGGTTGTTGCTCATGGCGGTTTCTCTACCGTGGTAGGAGTGCTGCATGGGATTTCTCTGGTGCCGGATTTTTCCTCCCATGGCATCCTTCTCCATGGCAGTGGCTCTGTTTGTTTACTCGGTTCGCTGCTCATTTGCCTCTCTTTTGTTTGCTCCTCCCGTGTTCGAGGGCTCAGTGGCTGGTGGTGCTGTCTTCCCATTGGCCGGGCTCCGGCTTAGCGCTTTTTCTCCATTCCCTTTGCTCATGTGGGTTCTAGGCTTGTTTGGCCTGGACGGGTCATCTGTTCTGTTTGTGGTGCTCGCCTAGGTTCATCTCCCTTGCTGTGCTCCACTGTGGGAGTTGGTTGTCCGGTGGTGCTGGGCTTTCCAAGTTCTTCCTTCCTGTGGGGTTTCTGCATCGTCGTCGTCTTCTTCATCCCTGGCTCTTGTGTGAATATGCCTTGCAGGTGGCTTTGCCCTGGGCCTCGTCCCTTCTGTTCTTCCCGCTCGTTGGATGGCCTTGCAGGTGTTCCGCTTGCTTCTGTTGGTCGGTTTGGGTCCTTTTGTGGCCGGTTGCATCAGGGTTGTTTCCTGCAGCTTCTTGTGGCTGTTAGCCTTGCCCCATCCGGGGTTCGTCCGTTGGTGTTGCGTTCCCTTCTGGGGGGTCCGTTTGAGACGCTGGGGTCGGTTGCCTGCCTGTTTTTTGCCATGTTGGTGGTGTTTGTTGGTCCTCCTCTTTGCTGGTTGGATTTATGGTGCTGGGTTCCTTCTGCGCTCCCCTCCGTTATTGTGGTTCCTGCGGGACTGTTTTGTGTGTTTCTTCTGCCCTCGGTTGTCCGCTCGGACCTATGGGTTTTGTTTCCTTCTTCCCTCCGATCTTTGGATTTGAGTTGGATGCTGCTCTCTTGCTGTTGGTGGTCTGACGTGCGGTGTTGCTGTGTTTGGGTTGGATTGCGTATTTGTGCTGCTGTGGCATCTTGTTGTATTATTATTAAAGATCAATGGAACCCTCTAGGTAAGCAAGGACCTAGGGTATCAACTTAGCAAAAAACAACGGTCCTTGACAAGGAGGAAATAACAATTTACAATAATTATAGGCCACAATATGCACTATAATGAACAGGAAGTCCAGCCGGACTTCAAAATGTATTCAATAATTAAATAAGACAAATCAAACAGAACAATAGAGCAGTGGGACACAGTCCTGTATCCACAGTACTAGACAAACCGTACAAAGTACAATAAACTAGGGATTTTCAGGCATTTGGAAGGAACGGGAGTGCAGCCACTCGCCCCCCCGTGCAGCCACTCGCCCCCCCGTGCAGCCACTCGCCCCCCCGTGCAGCCACTCGCCCCCCCGTGCAGCCACTCGCCCCCCCGTGCAGCCACTCGCCCCCCCGTGCAGCCACTCGCCCCCCCCGTGCAGCCACTCGCCCCCCCCGTGCAGCCACTCTCCCCCCCCGTGCAGCCACTCGCCCCCCCGTGCAGCCACTCGCCCCCCCCCGTGCAGCCACTCGCCCCCCCCGCGCAGCCACTCGCCCCCCCCGTGCAGCCACTCGCCCCCCCCGTGCAGCCACTCGCCCCCCCCGTGCAGCCACTCGCCCCCCCCGTGCAGCCACTCGCCCCCCCCCCGTGCAGCCACTCGCCCCCCCGTGCAGCCACTCGCCCCCCCGTGCAGCCACTCGCCCCCCCCCGTGCAGCCACTCGCCCCCCCCCCGTGCAGCCACTCGCCCCCCCCGTGCAGCCACTCGCCCCCCCGTGCAGCCACTCGCCCCCCCGTGCAGCCACTCGCCCCCCCGTGCAGCCACTCGCCCCCCCGTGCAGCCACTCGCCCCCCCGTGCAGCCACTCGCCCCCCCGTGCAGCCACTCGCCCCCCCGTGCAGCCACTCGCCCCCCCGTGCAGCCACTCGCCCCCCCGTGCAGCCACTCGCCCCCCCGTGCAGCCACTCGCCCCCCCGTGCAGCCACTCGCCCCCCCCGCGCAGCCACTCGCCCCCCCCGCGCAGCCACTCGCCCCCCCGTGCAGCCACTCGCCCCCCCCGTGCAGCCACTCGCCCCCCCCGTGCAGCCACTCGCCCCCCCCGTGCAGCCACTCGCCCCCCCCGTGCAGCCACTCGCCCCCCCGCGCAGCCACTCGCCCCCCCGCGCAGCCACTCGCCCCCCCGTGCAGCCACTCGCCCCCCCGTGCAGCCACTCGCCCCCCCGTGCAGCCACTCGCCCCCCCGTGCAGCCACTCGCCCCCCCGTGCAGCCACTCGCCCCCCCGTGCAGCCACTCGCCCCCCGTGCAGCCACTCGCCCCCCCGTGCAGCCACTCGCCCCCCCGTGCAGCCACTCGCCCCCCCGTGCAGCCACTCGCCCCCCCGTGCAGCCACTCGCCCCCCCGTGCAGCCACTCGCCCCCCCGTGCAGCCACTCGCCCCCCCGTGCAGCCACTCGCCCCCCCGTGCAGCCACTCGCCCCCCCGTGCGCCACTCGCCCCCCCGTGCGCCACTCGCCCCCCCGTGCAGCCACTCGCCCCCCCGTGCAGCCACTCGCCCCCCCGTGCAGCCACTCGCCCCCCCGTGCAGCCACTCGCCCCCCCGTGCAGCCACTCGCCCCCCCGTGCAGCCACTCGCCCCCCCGTGCAGCCACTCGCCCCCCCGTGCAGCCACTCGCCCCCCCGCGCAGCCACTCGCCCCCCCGCGCAGCCACTCGCCCCCCCGCGCAGCCACTCGCCCCCCCGCGCAGCCACTCGCCCCCCCGCGCAGCCACTCGCCCCCCCGCGCAGCCACTCGCCCCCCCGCGCAGCCACTCGCCCCCCCCCACGCAGCCACTCGCCCCCCCCCACGCAGCCACTCGCCCCCCCCCACGCAGCCACTCGCCCCCCCCCACGCAGCCACTCGCCCCCCCCCACGCAGCCACTCGCCCCCCCCCCCACGCAGCCACTCTGCCCCCCCGCGCAGCCACTCGCCCCCCGCGCAGCCACTCGCCCCCCCGCGCAGCCACTCGCCCCCCCGCGCAGCCACTCGCCCCCCCGCGCAGCCACTCGCCCCCCCGCGCAGCCACTCGCCCCCCCGCGCAGCCACTCGCCCCCCCGCGCAGCCACTCGCCCCCCCGCGCAGCCACTCGCCCCCCCGCGCAGCCACTCGCCCCCCCGCGCAGCCACTCGCCCCCCCCCCACGCAGCCACTCGCCCCCCCCACGCAGCCACTCGCCCCCCCCCACGCAGCCACTCGCCCCCCCCCCACGCAGCCACTCTGCCCCCCCCACGCAGCCACTCTGCCCCCCCCCACGCAGCCACTCTGCCCCCCCCACGCAGCCACTCTGCCCCCCCCCACGCAGCCTCTCTGCCCCCCCCCCACGCAGCCACTCTGCCCCCCCCCACGCAGCCACTCTGCCCCCCCACCCACGCAGCCACTCGCCCCCCCCCCACGCAGCCACTCGCCCCCCCCCCCACGCAGCCACTCTGCCCCCCCCCACGCAGCCACTCTGCCCCCCCCCCCCACACACACACACACACCCACCCACTCACGGACCCATACAGCCATTCACAGGCCCACTTACAGACCCATTAAGCCAACCACAGGCCCAGTTAGACCCATTAAGCCAATTACACACACCCAGTCTCAAAGGTTACAGTTAGGAAATAAAATTAATGAAACCTACCAAATCCACATTAAAAAACAAATGTTACAGGGACTTTATAGTTGGGAAATAGAAATTAAAAACTTTAGAAATTCACTGCAAAAACCAAAGGTCGCAGGGACTTTCTAGTTCGGCTCAAATTTTGCTCTTACAAAACCATAACATTTCAGCAGTTATAGTTAACTGACCTAACTAGAACTTACACCCCTCAATGCACCGCTTATTATATCCCATATTGCATCAGTCATGACATGACCTGGTCAGTGACATCACTGATGGCATCATCCAATGAGTGTTTCATCAACATTTCTTAGACTTAAAGATATACTTAGCTACTCCATAAGGTAAATTAATATTCTTCCTGTACTACTAATGTATTTTTAACGTATATGTCATCTGAGTAGCTGTGTGACTATCAGTGTGTAAGTGACTGTATGGCTCTGTCAGTGGGTATGTGAGTGGCTGTATGGGTCTGAATGGGGTTATGAGAAGTTTCTGGATGTGTGAGTGGTTGTATGGGTGTCTGTGATTGTATGGCGGTGTCAGGGGTTGTAGGGGTGTGGTGTGGATGGGTGTTTGAGTGGTTGTATATTCTATCAACTGATTGATATTGGAGTTGATATTAGTGTTGGCACACATTTCATCCTCTGCTTTACTTTCTAGTCTTGTGGTGGACAGTCACTGTGCAACACCTAATGGTCTGAAATAATGCTCACCTGGCCTATAGGCTCGGCACTTTGAACTGAGTTCTCTTCTATTTTGGATGGCCTCTGATTGCTGAGGTGTTCTATTATTAACATCTACGAAGCCACTTCCGCCACAGAAGTTTCTGCTGTATGATATTTTCTACCATTCGATTCTACTATACTTTTTCTTCTTTTCGGCTTAGTAATACTGGATGCTTGTGAAATCCTATCCCTCGGGTGCTATGTTAATGTGAAATAAAAGGCTTTTTTGTTATGTGAAATCTCCTGTTTTTGTGAATGGAGCAAGTAGTCCTATACTTGAGAAATAGGTTTTTTTTCTCTCTCTAGTGCGATGCCTCTGGTCTCCAAAGTATGCGGTCTGGAATTGTGTACAGAGAGTCATAGGTTATAACATCTCTGGATTTCCTTCTCAAGGCTTATCACCTCCTTATGGGCTGTTCTCATATGTCTTCGCTGTCTTGGTCAAGCTCATTTGAAGACATTTCTTGAAGTCTACATGCAAACACCTTTAATTGGCGATCAGGTTATATGAAAGTATCGCATCCAGATGCACATTCTACTTCACCACCGCTGGTTGCTCCTTTGCAGCATTGCCCACAGTTTATGAAATTGTTCAGCTTATCTCACCTTTAATGCACAGGTCAGAGTGGAATTCAAGATTTGGCAAAAAGGCCACTGAGTCCATAGTACATTTTCTGTATATGACATAACAGTCTTCATTCTTGCAGTGAGTGCATTGTCGTGCACTGCTGAAATATTGTCAACATGAAAAGGTAGCCAGCATCACACAAGTGTCGTTGTTTCTGTTACCTTGTTTAGCAATCGTTGAATTCGACTTAACGGATTCTTAATGAAACTGTTTTGTGCAATGCTATATATTCGACATCGTTCATTGATCTTTTCAGGGAGCATGATTGAGATGTGTTACTGTTCTGAGATGATTAAGGGAAATAGATTTAAAGTGGGAAATACTTTAACGTGAAGCTCTACTCCCTAGGGAAGAGACTCTAAAAATTGGCGAGAATATACCAAACATTTTAGTTATTGCTATTATTCAGACGAAAGTGCATTGCTGTGTATTTATGAAGATCTCCAAAGTCAGAGCCTACTTTGGGAGTGGAGGTGTATATAATAACCCTGGCACGCTCAGAATAGAACCACTTGTGTGTTTTAGATCAATTTAAAAACCCACATATTATTTTATCTTTATATTTTTATTTTTTCTATTGATCTAACAAATTAAAGTGCTAGATCTGTTATGCCGTTTTATACTTTCCTCTTACGAAGAATTCGTAATAACTTTTGCGTTGTACCAATGTTGCTTTTAAATCTCAGGTAGCTCAATCAAACGTTTTAGTCCTAGACATTGACCTTTTCGTTGCACACAGTATACAGTCACATCCTGTAGGTGATGAGCACAAACTGCATTCAAAACCACACACACACTTTACACCACGGCCACCCTACTACCCTGAGAAATGGATGCTCAGTCACTTGTTTGTGCAATTTGTCAAATAATGGTGCCATTTAGTATGTATGTATGTGCCAAAAATACTTTCATTGATTGCATTTTCTCCCCCTTTAGATATTTGGAGGACTTGTGTGGATCTTGGTAGCTGCCTCTCAAGTTCCTGTGCCTGTGTTACAGGGATGGGTGATGTTTGTATCGGTGACTTCATTTTTCATCTCTGCCTGCTACCTTTCCATCTTTCTTTGCGGATTCGCCAGTAAAATTAATGCCAACTGGAACTTTATGGTAAGAGAGTTGAATCAATTTGAAACCAAATGTTATCTATATTTATTATTTTTCTTGCTTAAGGCTTCTGGCGACCACTTTTCTGGCCGAGGGTAGAAGGTTTGTGTCCGAAGATTTTCAGTCGCTCTCCAGATCCACATATTTCGGATCACCTGCTGTGCGGTGTGAGTCTCTGTGTGGCATGGGGAGCTTGGTAATCGTTCGCAGTTTCAGAGAATGAGGATAACTGAGCAGGGGTAGATCTAAATAGAGCGTGGACCACAGAAGCAAGCGGAAGAACTGGAACACTATTAACAAGGAAATGTACTGGACTCGGAGCAGCCCTCAGAGGACGGAGTGTGATGTGGTAATTATATAGGATCACAGAAAAGAGCAGGGGCAGAGTGGGAGAACAGCAGTCTGGACGATTGTAGCAGATCAACCAAAGAGCTGCAGGACTACAGGGCCAAAAGGGGCAGATGCGAGAATCCCAGTCGAGATACAGGAAGAAGAACACAGAGAAACGGAGAGCAGGGTTAGAATCCAGGACACAATTAGGAGTAGGAAACACAAAGGCGAGTCAGGGACTTATTTGGGTCTCAGTGTGGAGGAGAAGTAGATTTGAGGCAGCAGAGGAAAGGGCTTGGGAGCAAAGGGGAAGGATTAGAAATAATAGCACGATAATGAGACTAATTAAAAACAATGTAAGTGATCGAGCAGGGAGTACAGCGTGTAGTAGGGGATGTCTGGGGCAGAGCAGAGAGCAAGAAATGGATAAATGACTGAGGACAGAACAGAGAGCATTGGACTAAAATGGGAGCAGGGCTCCAATTAAAGACTGAATCAGAGAAAAGTGGGTGCGGGCCGTGGCTAGGCAGCTCAGTTAAATGCGAAGAGAGGCTCAGGTTCATGGTGTGGAGGCAGAGGGCAGAATAGGAGCAGCACATTGTGGAAGGGATGGACAGGGAAGGAGTTTGTATCAGGAAAAGATCAAGTAGTGGGAGAGACATCGGAGGGTCAAGCGGGAACAATGCACCAAGCAAAGCTGTGAGCAAGGATTGAACAATCGATACATTGGTCTCAGGGCAGTATGGATTAGATAGGAGAGAGAGAACGAGAAGCAGGGGACACCTCCCTTAAAAAGGGTTTTGTTTATTTAGAAGTGACAAAGCTGTAGATCTTTAGAATCATCCATATTCATACACGTAGCCACACATACATGCTCAAGTAAATACACACTGATACAGGATGGACTTTAGATCTGCGAGTGTCTGTGTTGGATGCATAGATTGGTCATTTCTGCAGCATACAACTGATAGAGCGCGCAATTCACCCAGGTCACCGAGTTTACCAATTACTTACACGCACTGGGCCCTGGCGTGCAAAAATTTATTACACCATTGACATTTGGGGTGAACTGGGTGATGGTTTCTGTTGCACGCTTCTATGAGCAATTAAGGTTTGGTTTTACACCTCTGCTTACCATGTACCTGACTTACCCCAGGCACAAATACATATGACAGATCTGGAGCTATTAGGGAAAATAGTAGACAAGGAACCTAGGAAAAATATTCTTTATACTTCAGAACATACTTATCCACATTTTCCTGTAAAATGACCACAGACACCTGATGAAGTTAAAAGTTTTATATAGGAATTCAAAGAGAATATGCCAAGGCAATAAGCGATAAGCAGAATAACACGTCAAACATCAAAATCAAAAACGCCAGATAACTGTGAATTAAGACTAGGACCATTTGAGTATAATGGGAAGACTAAAGGTAGGAATTTTAGAACAAGACTAGTCACTGCAACTTAATACTAGGACATAGGATATGAATGGGACCTAAAACATGTACTTAACCTAAAGTCTTTAAACTATTCTTGCTAAGTTCACCGCAATCGTACTAAAGGAAAGGGAAAAATTGGAACACACTAATAATTTGACAGTTCAGCAAAGTTCTAAAGGAAGGGAGAGATGTGGAACAAGTCTAATAAGCAAAACATATATAGTTTGGCATTTCAAGAACGAATATCAAAATCAAGATTATTCCCTTTAAGAAGAAGGAACCGGACATAAGTTTGAGTGAGAAAAGACTATGAGAAAACGCAAACCCACACCTTATATTTACCTAAACAGGAGTGAAGACTAACCCTGGCCACGGGTCAGTTTGGAAAGACAGGGACAGGACCCTCGAGGAATTGGAATACCAGAATGCGAACAGGTACAGCCCACGGACAGTTCAGGACAGGATACCCCTCAGGTTTTGCGTCAAGACTGGGCCTTCCAGGGTACGACCAACACCTACAGCTTCGGACAGCAACGCCTGCGTTACCCCCTCTCCTGCAAGTAATCCGCCAGTAACCCCGATTGGGTTTTCGAATTTCTCAGCAAAGTGCTTCGCCAGCACTTAGGATTATTTCCACCCCTTAGGAGTTTGTGGAAAGTATGGACAGAGTGCTCCGCAGCACTCTCAGATTGAGCACCTATAGAGTTCGTAGGGTCAGTGACAGGTCTGCTACTCGGACAAGTCGGACAATTTTCCTAAGCTAAACTAGGGCAGTTATACTGTTTTGGGGTACCTTAGACCACCCACTAATGTTGCAAGTGACAGTTTCCCACATTATGATTGGTCAGGAGAGGTGGTGCGGTCATTACCACCTCCTAGAATTCGACTTTCTCACCCTAAATATTATAATTTTCCTACCCGCCCCTTGGGTTCACGTTCCCATGCACAAGCATACAGCAATACAATATGTTCATGATAGGTAGCAACAGAATTGCTTCTTCCAAGGTGAGATTTCGTCTTCCCAGGGAGCTTTCTCAGGCGCATTGTGCTTCAGGAGCCAGCTGGCTTGTTTCAGCTTCTGCGCAGTAGAGTTTTTTCCCTGTTCACGTGATGTAGCCCAGCAGAGCCTCAAGTATGGCTCCACTCCCGAATTTCCCAGCCCCAGAGACGCGGTACATGAAAAGTAAGCGAAAACAAATTAAAATCACATATAAAATGATCACACTGTATACCATGATAAATTCTAAACATCCCTTATTTTATAATAGCTATAGGGTTATGTTTTAGTGCGAAAGGACAGATAAGCTGAAGCAGCTGTGGCAAGCGTAGAGCGTGGTAAAAGGACAAGCGGCCATTTTTGCAACAGTGCGCATGTGCAATAGATTCCCTCCAGAATGCGAGTGCGTCACATCACATGGGTATGACCGACGCATGCGCAGACTGAATTTCAGCGAAACAGCCGATTCTTTAGTGCAAGCTTCGTTAGTATGGAAAAGACATACGAGCAAGCATCCTGGGGACACCCGCGTGTTTGGGAAAGCGTATAATAAATGACGAACATCTGGGTTAATAGGATTATACATTAGGCGAGGTTCTTGTATGGGAGCAAGGCGCTTTACGTGCGAATCCTTGCTCCATCAATCCCCTCTTTGATGATATTTACTATCATCACCACATAAAGGAAACAGATGCCAACTTTTTCATTCATCCACATCACTCATTTGGATTTCAACAAACTTATTGTTGAGTTTTCTTTCAGCTTCTCTATGAGAGTGGTGATTTTTCACCTTTTTGTAGACTTCATTTCTTAATTCTTCTAATTCTAGTTCATCAATATTTCTCTTCACCCCCCTCTTATTTTCTTGAGACTTCTTTTTGCATTTCTGGCATTTGCAGCAGATGAAGATAATCAATACAACCACACCTATCACAACTATTGGCATCAGTATTTTCCACAAAATATTTCTACCTAGGTTAGAAAACCAACTACCTATAGAGGAGAGACCTCCAGTCAGGCTCGTCCAGGCACTGTCAACCTCCAATGGTTTGAGTTCCTTTTCCAAATTAGTTATGTTCTTCACATATTGTTTTAATTCGATACTTTTATCAGGAATGTAAGTGCAACAATGTTGCGCTTTCAGCATTCTACAGACTCCGCCCTCTTTTGCTAATAGGGTGTCAAGAGCAAGGCGGTTTTGCAAAACCATTGATCTGATCGCAACCATTTCAGTATTGACCATCAGGAATCCAGCAGCAGTGTCCGTTGATAGCCGGTCCACTACTGTAGACAATTTGCAGATTCTATGGGTGTTCAGAACTACCCCCATTCCAGGTATCAGTGCACTAAAAATATCACCTATAATTTCACCTACACTTTCACGTTTACTACGCACTAAGCCATTAGTTTCTTCATCGCTTCCAGCAGCATTATTCACATGGTATATTTTCGGGAAAACAATGCCAAAGTAGCAGCTTCCATACCAGTGGTCCGGCAATTTGAAATAAGCCTTGTTCCCACATATATAATATATTCCGGGAAACACAGGTTCTGATCCATTTTTGAACCCCCAACCTCCAATTACCTTGTAATTATGTTCACACTCGCTGGAACCGATGAATACATTGTTATAGTACTCTGTCTTTTCCCTATGGATACAAAGTTTCCCCTGTCGCTCAAAATCCAACAACAAGGCAGGATTAGCTTCGCCTTGCGAGGTGTTATCCATGTGCTCAGCCCACCTAGAGACTCTATCCTTTTCGTCATTTGCCTTCTTCTGAAACTTTTCTCTCCTTCTGTCTGCCATCTTAATGAACATCTTTTCCTGCTCGTGCAGAGAACAGGTCAGATTAGCTTGTCTTGCTTCATCTAAATCTATGTTGCCTATAGTCAGAAAATATTCTCCCATATAACGGGTCACGTCACTTTTAGTATGTACAAGGTTCAGGTGTCCTCTAATAGGAAGCTCAGAAAATACTACGTCAGCATTTGAATAATAGTACTGTAAAGTGCTCCTATAAAACAAGCTAGCTAATATACTACAGGAAATTCCATAAGTTAAAGGTAGATGGTGATATGTCACGCCTTCAGCCACTGAGGTTGGTAGCTTCATGCAGACATAACAGTCCTCTATTTCCATAGCTTCTACGTAATGCACTAACAAGTTAGCAAAAACATTTAAATGTGTCCTGTTTCTCATTTTGTGAAAGTGTAGTCCATCCTCATCTGATGCTTCTAAATTAGGTCGTGTGTGTGTCAGTCTTACTTGTTTGTCGCGTCTTTCTAAGCTTCGTGGTGTTTCTGCAGTCTGTACAGCCCCTACGTCTACTGCTTCTGGTTCAGTAGGGGACAAGTTAGGATTTTTACTTCTCATAAAAGGTAGAAAAACCGTTAGTCCTATCCACATTACTATTAGCATTGCTATACTACACAAGCATATTTTACAGCAAGTTTTAAGACACCCACATCGGGACCTTCCAGAGACATTCGGATCAGACATGTTTAGCTTACAGGTGGCTTTTGCGACCCCTCTTCGTTTCTTTGTACCAGTGGCTCACTTCGGGGCTTTCTCAAGGAGGGTCTTCGTCAGAACTCCGACCAGCGATGGACTCTTCGTCACTGTTGCCACTATGGTGGGGCTCGTCAATTTCCTCCAACACAAAGTAAGTCCATTCAGGGCTCCGATACAGTCGGTTCTGTTTCTTTACTCTGTCGCTTTTTCTTAGCGACTTGCCTTGGGCTGCCTTTCTTTCACTTTCAGCCCTTTTTCGGTCTTTCAATTTTTCTTCGACTGTCTTTAGTCTGAGCCTCAGTCTTTTGACGTATCGGGGTGCACTTCTGCCTCCGTGCCTCCCAGTAGTTGAGGAAACTTGGCCTTCTTCGTGCACTCTTTTTACCTTTTGTTGTGGCACTCCTGTTTCCCTACCTGTCTAACTAGTTCCAGGTCTTTCATCTATTTCTTCTGCCTGGTCCCTAATCTGACCCTGCTCAGATTCAAATCGCACTTGCTTTTTATTTCTGGTTGCTTTTATTTCGGTTGTCTGAGCATGTTGATCTATTTCTATCTGTTCCTGTTCATGCTCTTTGATCTCTTCGTTTTCTTCTGCATGAACGTCAGCTCTAATTACTATCTGTCCCTCTCCAGTCTCCGGAGTTTCAGGAGGAGTTTCGATGTCTTGATCTGACCCTACTTGGCCTACTTCCTGATCAGGTGTGATGTGGTTCTTGTTGACCTGATCTTCCTCTTCTATTTCTAGCTCACCTGGACTATCCCACTCACTGTCTAAGTAGGAATATTTCCTGGTTCGTATTGGATCATGAACCTGGTCGTCGGCGGGGAACCATTCAACGTCTCGACTTGTGCTCGGCAGTTCGATGTCAGCTAGCTCCGGACTCTCCTCCTCGGGAGCCTCTTCAGCTGCGCTGCCTTCAGCTCCAGTCGCGTTTTCTCCAGTTACCCGCTTTGTGTGGCTGGCGTGGATCCACTTCGGTACACCAGCACACTTTACAGCAGTTGTAGTGACGAGGATCACTTGTCGTGGCTTTCCCCACCTTGGTTTCAGGCAACTGCTCCGGGTGTGTTTCTTTAACGCCACCCAATCTCCTGGTTGCAGTTTATGTGCTGGAGTCTTTGGCCACTCGTCAGCTGTCTCTCCAATCTGCTGAGAGAGAGAACGCACTTGGTCACCCAGCTGCTTGCAGTATTCTAATACCATATCATCAGAAATGCTTAGCAGTTTGTGTCCGGGTACCCATGCCTGTCGCATCACTCTTCCCATTAACACGTCATGGGGACTTAGGCCAGTTTTTCTGTTCGGGATACTTCTCAAACTCATCAGCACAAGGGGTAAAGCCTCTATCCAGTTCATTTTTGTGGAATCACACATCTTTGCCAATCTGGATTTCAGGGTGCCATTTATTTGCTCCACTACCCCAGAAGCCTCTGGACGGTAGGCACAATGCAGTCTTTGCTTCATTTTGAATGCTTTACAGAGTTCTTCTAGGACATCGTTGGCAAAATGCCCACCTTGGTCCGTTTCGATTGTCTCGGGAATTCCGTACCTAGGTATAAACTCTCTGAGCAATAACTTGGCTGTAGTGAGGGCATCATTTTTCTTTGCGGGATATGCTTCCACCCACCGGGAGAATAGGCAAACTATGACTAAGATGTATCTATACCCTTGACACCTAGGCATTGTTATAAAGTCTGCCTGCATTCTGACAAAGGGACCTACTGCCTTTCCAACAGTACCCTGTTCTACCACAGTCCTTTTTCCTGCATTGAACTGCTGACACACTAGGCACCTCTGGCAAAGCCTTTCCGCCTGGTTCCTGAATTTTGTATTACAGAACACCTTGTCAAACACTCGACACATTGCGTCTCTTCCCATATGTGTTGGTTCATGTATCATTCTGATCATGGGGTCGATCAAGCTATCAGGCAGTACAGGCACCCCAGTCGAGTTTACCACCACACCATCATCTCTCAATTTGCATCCATCTGCTGCCCACCTGCCTTTTTCTTGCCTGTCGGTTGCCTGTTGCAAATCCTTTAATTCTTCCCACGTTGACACATTCTCAAACAACATAAGTTGGCAGCTGGTTCCACCCCACAACGCAATTTGGAGGGACATTTGGTATCGGGCACAAAACTGTGCAATTTGGTCAGCGTACCTATTACCGGCGGTCACATCATCATTCCCAGATTTGTGAGCTGCACACTTGACCACAGCCAATTCTTTGGGCAATTGGATAGCTTCCAGTAAGTTATGCACCACCTTTCCATTTCTGATAGGGGTGCCTGAGGAAGTCATGAATTCTCTTTGCAGCCATAATTGGCCGAAGTCATGAACAACCCCGAAACAATACTGGCTGTCGGTGTAAACAGTTATTCTCTTGTTCTTACCCCTCTTACATGCTCTGGTTAACGCGATGAGCTCTGCCACTTGTGCAGATTTCACCTCGCTCAGGTAAGATGCTTCTATGGTTTCCGTCAATGTGACCACAGCATAGGCAGCACACAGACTCCCACTCTCATGTCTCAAACATGAGCCGTCCACGAACATTGTCTTATCCCCATCAAGTAATGCTATTTCACGGATGTCCGGACGGGGCTTGGTACTGAATTCAGTTAAATCGATGCAATTATGTTCCCCTCCCTCTTCAATTTCTACATCCAGAGGGACAGGTAACAGTGTCGCAGGGTTTAGGACATTGCACCGGGAAATGGTTACATTTTCAGCGCCAATCAAAATTCTCTCATACTTAGTCAGCCGACTAGGTGTGAGGTACTGGGTCTTAGTTCTAGTCAGTAGGATTACAACAGAATGAGGAACATATACAGTGACGTGATGTCCCATGACAATGTTCTCACTCTGTTCCAGACTGACGCAAGTAGCAGCAACTGCTTTCAGGCATCCAGGTAATCCAGCAGCTACTGGATCTAGGGTGGCTGAAAAATAGGCCACCGGTCGTCTAACTAATCCGTGCTCCTGGGTCAGGACTGAAAGAGCACAATTCTCTCTCGTGTCACAGAATAGCTCAAAGGGCTTAGAGTAATCAGGCATACCCAATGCAGGAGCGGTATATAGACAGTTTCTCAAAGTTACCCAAGCGTTCACGCTTTCACTGTCCCAACTGACGGGGTCTTCTACTCCTTTCTTTGTCATTTTTATCAGAGGTCTTGCTAGAGCCGCAAATCCTACAATCCATTGTCTGCAGTAACCTACAACTCCTAAGAACATTCTCACCTCTTTCTGAGTTCTGGGCAGTTCCATTGCTTTAATTATTTTGATTCTTTCTGTAGTAACTTTCCTGATTCCTTTTTCTATCTGGTGCCCCAGATACTTCACTGAGTTTTTACAAAATTGTAACTTGTCAGGTGACACTTTATGTCCTCCTTTTCCTAGGTGATTTAGCAAGGCAATTGTGTCAGTGACACAGTCCGTCTGGGTTTTAGATGCCACTAACAGGTCATCTATGTACTGCACCAAAACCGACTCTCTTGGCAGCACTAGGGTTTCAAGGCACTTTTTTAGTATCTGATTGAAAATCGATGGACTTTCGGTGTACCCCTGGGGGACACGATTCCAGACATAGATATGACTGTCAAATTCAAAACTGAAAAGGAACTTGCTTTCTGGATGCAATGGGATGGAAAAGAATGCATGGCACAGGTCGATGACAGTGAACCATTCTGCATTCCAGGGAATCTGATATAGTATCACCTCAGGGTTAGGCACCACAGGACAGCAAGGCACAACAATCTGGTTTACCTTGCGTAAATCTTGCACCACCCGGTATTTTCCGCTAGGCTTTTTGATCCCAATGATAGGCGAATTGCAGGGACTGCTCATCACTTCCTCTATTATTTCTGCTTCGAGCAGCCTGGTAATCTCAGTCGCTACTCCTGCTTTTACTTCTGCACTCATTTTGTACTGTCTCGTTTTGGGGTATACAGCATTCGTTTTTATTGTTATTTTAACTGGGTCCACATTTGCCATTAAGCCTACATCTTTTCCTGTGAAATCCCACACTTCTGGTACTACTCTTAATTGGAGCTCTTCAGGTAAATCTTCAACTGTCAAGGGTTTAATATCAGAATCTTGTCTGACCAACATCAGTTTGTACAGGCCATCTTCATCGGGGGTCTGAATTTCGACGCCTTTTGGTGTGCAATAGATGGTACAATGCATCTTGCACAACAAATCACGTCCTAACAGGTTCACGGGACTGGAATCACAGACTACAAATCTGTGCATTTCCTTGAAATTTCCTATAAAAACTTCCATTGGTTCAGTTACTGGAGTACTTATTATTTGATTGGAAACACCCACTACTTGGATCTCTTCTCCCGAGAGGGGTAGGTTAGGAACATCCACTGTTCTTACAGTAGGTCTGGTAGCACCAGTGTCCAACAGAAAGGTGACGTCTTTTCCCTCAACCTTTCCTTCAATGTATGGTCCAGTCTGGTCTACCGGTAAGGAGGCGCCAAGCACGCACTCCTCGTCCTCCCCTCTCAGGCCCCGTCAATCTTGATTTTCATAGAGGAAGGTGTCATTTAACAAATACTGTGGAATGACTGCATCTCTTTCATTCTCGACTTCCCATACTTCCGCCCTCTCATTCTGCAGACCCTGATTCTTAAAATTTTGTCTAGAAGCGCAAGGTACTGGAGGTAATTTTACCTGTTGCTGGTTCTTTCTTGTTCCCTCTTTCTGCACCTGTGGAGTTAAACCATTTACAGGGGCATTACCGGCCTGCAGGTGTGGACACTCGTCTCTCCAATGCCCTATCTGGCCGCACCCGTGGCACGGAAACTTCTTCATAGCCTCTTCTCGACTCATTTTAGTTCGGGGCTTCCCTCCTCCCCCAACAGTGGCACTCTGAGCATTATTATTAGTATTTAATTTGCTTAACTGTTTTTCCTGCTGTTCAGCTAATTTCACCTGTGCCCACATTACCTTTTCTTTGAGAGCCTTCTTTTTATTTTCGATTTCATCTTCGCAGTATTTTGCATACTTCAGAACATCATCTATGGGTTTTCCCTGCCAACTGATTTTATTATCTCGAATCCATTGTGATATTTCAGGTCTTAATCCTAACACAAATCTGTAACTGAAATGGGTCATGTCTTTCATGTCTACATTATCGATTCCACTGTAAGTCTTAAATACTTGCAGTAATCTTTCATAAAAGGAATGTACAGTTTCATCACGTTCTTGGGTGGTTCTAACTATTCTGGTCCAATTTGTCTCTTTTGCGGGCACCTTTTTCTTAAGGTACTGTATGACCTGGTCATATTTCCTCATTACCTCAGGTGAGGGAGCTCCGGTTTTCTCATCTCTGGGGTATTCATCAGTAGGCCAATCAATTTCTATTTTACATTCGGTCCATAGATCTACAGGGACTACGATGTCGAAAAACCCATCCAGGTCTTTCAAGAGGCATTTCTGAACTTTTATGAAGCGTTCTACCTGCCTGTACCAATCAACTGGTTTCTTCCGTAATTTCGGGAAGTCATTAGTAAATGACACAATATCCTGTCGGGACCAAGGGACATGTACATATTTTCCTCCTGGGACCTCTCTCATGGGACACAATTTTTCTGTCGGCTTTACTTCTTTCAACACGAATTCTGAAGCCTGAGACTTAGCCCTGCTGTCTTCCTTTTTCTTTGCCCACCGGGTTCTCCACTTTCCTACATCCCCCCATTTCTGTAAGAGTTTCAGTAATTCTTTTATTTGGATCTGTTTTCCCATTACATTTAAGCTTTCCAAGTCTTTGTCAGAAAAATCTACTCTGTAGGGTTTCTGAAAAATTTTGGAACGACTGATATCTATCCCCATTTCTGTGGCAGTGTCCAATAACCTTTCATGGAGCAACCTAGCGTTTCGGGTAAGGTTTTTACTGATGAACAGTAACTCTTCTTCACTGAAAGAGTTCAGGCGTTCCACTCCCACATTTCCAGCCATCATTTCTTCCATTTCTATTCTTAATTTATATATTTCTAATGCTTTGGGTTGAGGAGTGGTCTCTTTCTCCAGTTCTTTGGTCCATCTGTCTAATTCTTCTGGGGATACCACTGTGGCACTCCTAATTCCCGACGTGCTCCCAATCAGAACCTCTTTTGCCTTATTCTGACTTCTGGATCCCGACATGCTAGTTCTGTTTTCCCTGATGGGCATATCCATCAGAACCACGGATTCACACTCACTTTCTTGATCATCATCTATGAGCATTTCTTTTCTCAGGAGTGGAATGCTAGGAGTTGGCATAATTGGGGTGATAACAGGAGGACGAGGACTAGCCAGGTCATCCCTATACAGTGGAATAGCTGGACCAATAGTTACTGGAATAGTCAGGGAATCAGGATGGGGATGTATCTGGGCAATGGTTCGAACTAAATCATCTCGCTGTCTAGCCAGGGCTTCTTTCTCCTTCTCTCGCAAAGCTTTTTCTGCAGAGTTGTCATGCAATACCTGAGGTACCAAGGGAGGATAAATACTTGGAGCAGTCGGAGTAACCAACCGAGGTGGATCTTCTCCGAACGGCTGATAATTTGGGACCGTAGATTTTGGTCTGCAAAACCCATCCCCATTGCTAGTTTTACTGTCTGTACCCGTTCCATCTGTATCACTATCCCTCCGACATCTGGGATATTTCGAAAATGGGTTTGGAGATTGCACAGGTTCTGATTCGGCAACATAGGGAGGTGGATTTTTCATTAACAAATCTTCTAAGTGCTCATCTTCTGAGTCCCCTACAGGCATTAAATGATGGGTCTTTTCTTTACTTTTTCCTTTCCTCTCTTCTAACACCCCCATCATTGGAAACAATCCTTCTGTCATCATGTTTTGCCTCCACTGTTTCATTTTCTGCTCTTTGGTTTGCGCTTGAACCCTCGGATACCATTTACTTATTCCCTTGTCCATCCGGGGCCTATCTCTCTCCAGAGCCTCAATCTCCCATTCTTCCAGGGCTTCATACTGGGTCAACCTAGGTCTAGGGTGTAATTCATTCATGCGGGTCCTTAAGTTAAACAGGATCCGACCATTAAATGTACCTTCAACAGGGAATGCTAGGACTCCGTCATCTGCAGTATACTTTGCCCAGTTTTCTAGCCAGACACAGGTATAGTACCCTTTATCAAACATCATGAAGGAGGCAGGAGTATTTGGCGGGGGAATGAGCACACCTTCCCTCGTTCTAATGGGTTTATCAGTTTTAAAAAAGTTCTTTATTTTATCAGTAAATGACATTTTCCTTTTTATTCCATACATCATGTGTGGTCTACCTCGTAAAATCTGATCCTTATGAAATCCTAGATACTTTGGATTTGGTATAAAATCTGGATACCACATATAATTTTCCAGACTCTCTTCTAACTCGGCCTGATTAATTTTGTTTACCTTTATGCTTCCAATGCTAGCGTGACTTTTACTTCGTAGTACCCAATCAACTTAGAGAATACAAAATCCTTAACTAATGGGTGCGCGGCCTTTTCGCAAGACAGAGTCTCACGCTTCGGCACTCACCCCTCCTTCACAAATTCGGCTTCACTACACACCCGCTGTTTCGACCAATACCAGCGCGGCACGGAGTGACGTCAGAGCAGTCTTCCGACCGACTCCCTCCTTCACAAGGTAACGGAAACTTTTTACTCTCTCTAAAGTGCGAATGCAAATCTTAGTCAACAACACGCAACGTTTGCCACTATGTCTGAGTGTTCTAAAGAGATAAAAGAATTTTCTTTTGCTGCTAGTAAACCACTTCTGTCTACTTTTCATTCACTCTAGGTAGACTTCTTTGCCTACCCTTTCACATACGTAAAATAGAACCTGTTATTCCCCTGACTTATCCACTTCTTCCTGGGATATATACTAAGTCAGGCTTTCACCAGCGGACTAATTTACTTACCATTCAAGCCTCGGAAACCCTACTACTCCTTCCGTATGCGACCCTTACTAGGTGATATCACAATGAAAGTTTTATAATGGACTCGTAGCTATCATTTACTCAGATGCAACCAAAGGTCCTAATTAGTGCTTCCAGTTATTCCTAACCCTGCACTAATGACTCAAACCAGTGACTTCAACAGCTAACCGGATTCTGCTCACCGTTAGCTAAATACTTCCCCGGGGATTCGGACTACACTGAACATTTACAAACAATTTTTCGGTTAATATAACATTTATAGCAGCAATGCAAAAATCATGTACATTTACATATAAATCCTTAAAACATTTCAAAATATTTGAACCAATACAGTAGAAAATCAGCAGCACATTTTATTTTCACGGTTTATTTATCAGCTATCCTGTCTACCTAATCTAACTAGTCAAAACCATCCTCTGGTTACCAGAAAATTACTGATAGAGCGCGCAATTCACCCAGGTCACCGAGTTTACCAATTACTTACACGCACTGGGCCCTGGCGTGCAAAAATTTATTACACCATTGACATTTGGGGTGAACTGGGTGATGGTTTCGGTTGCACGCTTCTATGAGCAATTAAGGTTTGGTTTTACACCTCTGCTTACCATGTACCTGACTTACCCCAGGCACAAATACATATGACAGATCTGGAGCTATTAGGGAAAATAGTAGACAGGGAACCTAGGAAAAATATTCTTTATACTTCAGAACATACTTATCCACATTTTCCTGTAAAATGACCACAGACACCTGATGAAGTTAAAAGTTTTATATAGGAATTCAAAGAGAATATGCCAAGGCAATAAGCGATAAGCAGAATAACACGTCAAACATCAAAATCAAAAACGCCAGATAACTGTGAATTAAGACTAGGACCATTTGAGTATAATGGGAAGACTAAAGGTAGGAATTTTAGAACAAGACTAGTCACTGCAACTTAATACTAGGACATAGGATATGAATGGGACCTAAAACATGTACTTAACCTAAAGTCTTTAAACTATTCTTGCTAAGTTCACCGCAATCGTACTAAAGAAAGGGAAAAATTGGAACACACTAATAATTTGACAGTTCAGCAAAGTTCTAAAGGAAGGGAGAGATGTGGAACAAGTCTAATAAGCAAAACATATATAGTTTGGCATTTCAAGAACGAATATCAAAATCAAGATTATTCCCTTTAAGAAGAAGGAACCGGACATAAGTTTGAGTGAGAAAAGACTATGAGAAAACGCAAACCCACACCTTATATTTACCTAAACAGGAGTGAAGACTAACCCTGGCCACGGGTCAGTTTGGAAAGACGGGGACAGGACCCTCGAGGAATTGGAATACCAGAATGCGAACAGGTACAGCCCACGGACAGTTCAGGACAGGATACCCCTCAGGTTTTGGGTCAAGACTGGGCCTTCCAGGGTACGACCAACACCTACAGCTTCGGACAGCAACGCCTGCGTTACCCCCTCTCCTGCAAGTAATCCGCCAGTAACCCCGATTGGGTTTTCGAATTTCCCAGCAAAGTGCTTCGCCAGCACTTAGGATTATTTCCACCCCTTAGGAGTTTGTGGAAAGTATGGACAGAGTGTACCGCAGCACTCTCAGATTGAGCACCTATAGAGTTCGTAGGGTCAGTGACAGGTCTGCTACTCGGACAAGTCGGACAATTTTCCTAAGCTAAACTAGGGCAGTTATACTGTTTTGGGGTACCTTAGACCACCCACTAATGTTGCAAGTGACAGTTTCCCACATTATGATTGGTCAGGAGAGGTGGTGCGGTCATTACCACCTCCTAGAATTCGACTTTCTCACCCTAAATATTATAATTTTCCTACCCGCCCCTTGGGTTCACGTTCCCATGCACAAGCATACAGCAATACAATATGTTCATGATAGGTAGCAACAGAATTGCTTCTTCCAAGGTGAGATTTCGTCTTCCCAGGGAGCTTTCTCAGGCGCATTGTGCTTCAGGAGCCAGCTGGCTTGTTTCAGCTTCTGCGCAGTAGAGTTTTTTCCCTGTTCACGTGATGTAGCCCAGCAGAGCCTCAAGTATGGCTCCACTCCCGAATTTCCCAGCCCCAGAGACGCGGTACATGAAAAGTAAGCGAAAACAAATTAAAATCACATATAAAATGATCACACTGTATACCATGATAAATTCTAAACATCCCTTATTTTATAATAGCTATAGGGTTACGTTTTAGTGCGAAAGGACAGATAAGCTGAAGCAGCTGTGGCAAGCGTAGAGCGTGGTAAAAGGACAAGCGGCCATTTTTGCAACAGTGCGCATGTGCAATAGATTCCCTCCAGAATGCGAGTGCGTCACATCACATGGGTATGACCGACGCATGCGCAGACTGAATTTCAGCGAAACAGCCGATTCTTTAGTGCAAGCTTCGTTAGTATGGAAAAGACATACGAGCAAGCATCCTGGGGACACCCGCGTGTTTGGGAAAGCGTATAATAAATGACGAACATCTGGGTTAATAGGATTATACATTAGGCGAGGTTCTTGTATGGGAGCAAGGCGCTTTACGTGCGAATCCTTGCTCCATCACAACTACACAAACCTCCAATAGTCCAGTAATACAGAAACCTCGATTTTCACCCCTACACACACACTGACATCCCTTGAACATAAACAAACTTCCAGGAAGAGATGGCTGGCTTAGATTTAGAAATTAATTATCAAGACTTGGATGTAGTGAAGAATCTGAAATTAGGCTCGTCTTCTTATCTAGATTGAATACCTGGGGAATCAACACAAAACTTCCCTTATTTAATTGAGTGCTTTCCAATCTTTCTCTTAGTCTCTTCCGCCATCAGTGAAAGTTACTGTGACAACATTCATTTCAGAAAAGTGTAAAGATTTGTCTTTAAATCTGTAGACCCCAATTGATACATTAGTTATCAATTTTTTTATCATCAGTGATAGCGGAATTAAAAAGTAATACTGTTTTGATCCTAAATGTTAGACTGTGTTTTTTACAGAAGAGGCAAGCTAGAAACAAGTATTTCTGGGCTGATGCACCTGGCACAGAGCGATGAAAATGTTCTGCAGGAATATCTCTTCATGTGAATAAGGCTTTTGAAAGAACTGAGTGGGGTTCCCATTTTATAGTGTTAAAACACCTTGCTTTTTCTGAGAAGACCTGTAACTTAGTGTAGTGCATTGTAAAATGATGTGGAAACCTTTGTACATAATACCAATTTGATTTCCTCAGATTTCAAGGTAGGGGAAAGGGGTACAAGGGAACAATGGCCGGTATCACAGCCCCTATTCAACATTTACCTTGATCCTTTGGTGGCGCCGATGAGACAAAATTATGCAAACAATTACGTTTCTGGGTAAAGAATACAAGATAGTATTTCATGCAAATGATGTTCTTTTGCCTTTATTAATACATGTGGAGAGTTATCTGGATATAAGGTGAATGCTGATAAATGGGAACCCTTACGGTTAGTAAATACTGTATGCTATAAACCTTTTTGCCAGTGAAATTTTACGCAGACGAAAAAAGGATTAACAAGTTTAGTTTTTAGTGTAACTAATGTTTAAACGGGAAGGGAGTCATAGAAGGCTTCGAGTTGTGGCTAGGAAAATGGAAATGTTTTATCTGTTGCCGTTTTCTGGCTCCTGTTCTATTAGTTGATTCCTGCCCAATTCACCCTCTTTCCTTCTGGATTGGATTATAGGTTAGTCTGCTCTGCATTGAGGTGGTGCACCTACATATTGCTTTCCTTTTTAACATTTTCTGGATTGCAACCTAGAGTACTCCTCATTGTTTCGCTCACAAATGTTCTGGAGGTCGCCAGTCTTCTTCCCTCTCCTTCTGGTGGTGCTGCGATACATGGTTGATGCTGCATTATCGCTGTCTGCAGGTATTTTTTTCCCTTCGACCTAATGATTGTAGCAAACTCTTATGTCTTTAGTTCATCATCAGTGAATATGGAACAGGAATGAGTTGAGGAGGTAATGGGTGGATTACTCACCAATGTCCTTAATTTCTCTGATTCATTCTTCCTCATCCAAGTACTGCACCTGCAATCTTTACATGTTGACTTGGTATGGTCGGGGTGTGCTGTAGGGCAGATAGGGAATTAACCTGGTGTGCTAGAAAGAACTTGGATGTGCTGTGCAGGTCCAGACAGTAAATGGTGAGAGGAGTTAGGGAGAATCTGAGTAATGAAGATTACTTATTAGTAGTCCAGCCAGTAGTAGGGGTGCCTATCAGTGCAATCTTGGCTTTGCAAAACACTGCAGCTCTCTTGTTGGTGACCATAGAACAAGCCTTTCATCCTTGGGACTGTAATCAAAATTAAATGGAGAAGTAATTGTGGCACACGGTATTATCATTTTAAATGTAGCACTGTGTAAGAAATGCCAGTTATTTACCTCAGGGAAGCACCCTGATGCTTTATTTAATGTGCACATTGTGTAGAAAATCTATCTCAACATTAATGTGTAAAAATGTAGCAGTACTGCAGATAAGAAAGCACATGACCAATTCTGCCTTATCACTTGTTTTTAGATGGCTTTTGGCTTTTCACGTGATACCATGGTGGCTGAAATACCCATTACCATAGTTTTCCCCGACGTCCTCTTGTCATTTAAGTTTGTATGCCATCTGCTCTGGCAAGAGAGACCGAGGAGATGGGAGTGGGTTAGCTGCAGTCTTTATTCAGAACAGGCATACTGACCTATTTTAAAAGGGTTACTATTTTGCACAGTTCTTTGGACAATTTCAAGGCATGCTCCTTCAGTGGAGTGACAGAACTTGTATGAGAAGCAATGTTAGTATTGCAGTTTGAGGTAGCTGACTGAGGAAATTACTCACTCTTTTCTGCCTTTGTTTTTAGTCTCTCCGACACGGAGCTATCAGTACGACCACAACTTTCTGCTGATGCTAGAGGACAAAGTCAGTGGCGTGTCCAGTCTAGGAGTGATCAACAAAAAGTCAGAAACCTCCTAAAACTAGACCTAGGACATGGCCTATGGTATCCACAATTTGTGTTGGCAAACTGAGTAAATGTGGGGCACCCCAGTGAAGACCAAGAATTACTTTTGAGAGTCAGGGTTTGAGTCATTAATTGCTAACTTTCCTTGCTAGGTTTGGGTACATCCTGCTAGAAAGGGTAGCCTTGAGATCATCTTAAGAGAAAGAGCCCATTGACTGTTGAGAACAAAGGAGTTGTGAAAGTATCATTGCATGAAGGAAAGGCTGGAACGTGAGAGGTTACACAGGAAGAATTGTAGTTAACCCGTTGTAGCTCAAGGAAGGATCTTCACCACCAAGCTATATTGTGAGGCCTTGTGACTCTGGCCCCCGAGTAGGGCAACGTGTACCCCGCATATGTGCTTGTGTGAGTATATGTAGCTTCCCCCTCCCCTGTCACACTCACTCTTGACCAGTCCATGGAGAACTCTTGGAGGTGTCCAGTGAAGCCTAGCATGACTGCACTGAACAAATGAAACAAGAAATTGTATTGGATGTCTTGGCACCAGGAAGAATCACAACCAAAGTCTGCCGTATTATCTAAAGATAACAAAGTGCTTTTATTGGATCGGTAATGATACTGATTTCTTCCTTTTTGGCGGGGTCCTCTACATCTTTGACCAGCTTTACCACTGCGACCAGGGGTCTGCTCCTCATTTTCTTTGGGTGATGGACCTCAGTTTGGAACCAGAGGGCATCCATAAGGATCTCCCTCCAGTAAGAAAGAACTGAGTGTGGTCCTGCCCTGATAGTGTCTGCATAGCCCTGCCTGCTCATATTTTCAGATTCCTTGGCACACACCTGCCAGCAGCGGGGGTTGCCGATGCTACAATATGCAGCCCCTCTCACCGTGGTTCATGTGTAGGCTCACACCAGCATAGCCTACTCTCCTGACTACCCTGGCAAATGGAAGTGGCTAAACCAGTGTTTGGCTATTTAAAGGAGAGTGCCTAAGAGAATGATGACATTATGGGGACTATAACAGACACTGGGGCGATTTAGACTGAAATGGTGTTGACAATTCAATATAATAGTGTCACGAGTTTGTAACATACTGGTCCCCCAGAGGAATATATAATATCCGGAGGGGTGAACTTGTTGTACAGTTTTGGGTCTCTGAGTAGTGTAAGCACAACGCCAGGACCACGGAGGTAAAAGACACTCATTGCCACAGTTTAGGCCCAGTAATTCTTGATGGTCTGAGAATTCTGAAAAAATATCCTTCCGCATGATAAAATAAACATGAACTCTGCTGCAGCGGAAGGCTGGGCAAAAATGTTTACTTTATACTTGCATCACATATATCACAATAAGCAATTGCTTCTCTGGACCCATAACACATCAACAAACTGCCATTGGTCCTCCAATGGATCTTTTTTGTGATCTAATAGGGATTTGGAAATTTAGAGAACGTGATACAATTCCTCATGAGGACCTGGAATAAGAAAGTGTCAAATGCATGCTAAAAACAAACAACCATTTCTTTAGATCCCATAATGGTAAGACCTACGACAAGAAGTTTCACGCCAAGAAAGACTCAAATACGATAAAGTTTGCTCATGTAAACTATTTATCTAAGCTTCAATTTAAATGATCAAGAACACAAATCACATTTTATATATTTAGATTTAATAGGAATAATTTGGTGCAATTAGTCATACAATATCATACATATTTATCAAGAAAACCTTTTCTGGTTACCATGAAAAAAGAAGAACGAGAGAACATGGAAAGATCAAGTTTCAGGATTTAGTTTATACAAACCAAATATTCAGAGTTGAAGCGCAATGAGTCGCAGGATAGAGTCCATAAACTCTTCAGCCAAAGAGTTATACCTGCACACTCCTCCTGGCGGCAATTATACTTCCAAAAGTTCTCCGTTTATGCCCACAACATATCCCTTGAATCACTGTATATGGTTTCCATTGGTTGTCCACAGTGGGCTGTTCACGGTGGGATCAACATCTCACTAAGAAATCCGGAATCATTAAATAATCATTTTCTAAAATCATCAAATGCAATAATTTAATATTTCCATCCTTTCCTCTGAAGTAAGAAAATTCACTTTGTTCACTGTCTGTCCGTCCCAGACGCTCTTTCTGGGTTTGCAATTGTATCAATACATGTCTGTCAAAAGTGTTGCTGAATCAAAAGCAAGTTCTTTGTTTGTGAGCATAAGCAGGAAACTTCATGAAAAGTTCTCACAGCGTCTAACATGACAACTTCAGCTAGATACTGCTTTTCGAACGAGGAATAGAAGCATCTGAGGCCTACATCAAAACTTGCTGAATCATTATCATGTCATGATTAATATAAAACACACATTAATATGAAAAATTCAGTTTTCTTAGTTAATATACTTACTATTCTTTCTTCAAAAGTTGCATGTCCATATTAGATACTACTAAAAAACGTTTTGCATGTTATTCATTTTCAAACAAATTAATGTGCGTCACTTTTGTTATACACGTTTGTATCACACAATGCTAAAGTACAACTGCAAAGCTTCATGTTATCAAGCATTTATATACAAGGCATTTTAACCATTTTCATGTGTTCATGTTAACATTAATTTCATTTGTCACATTTAGAAGTAATCAACAGCACATTTTCTAGGTTAGCTATGTTTAGATTCTCAAACGTGATTACATTTCATAAGCACAAACTTTTTCTCTCTTTATTTTCGTTTTTCACATTTCCACGTTTCAAGACCTTTCCGCATGCTTTACGTAGTAGAAAATCTCATGTTTTTAGTTTTCAACCATTATTATACGATTTTATCAAAAATTGTCGTAAATCTCATTTGATGGTGAGAATTGATAGAGGCAACCTTTTTCGCTCCATCAAATCCTAAAGCGATAGACTTTGGGGTTTTCATTTAGTAATTAGAATAATTTAGTTATTAGATTCATTTGTGCTTAGCATAAAACACACATATGGAAGAGGTCGAATCCATGCAACTGGACTGAGACTCAGAAAATAATTTACTCTATGCTTTGAAGTGGAAAGTGATCAAATACTTTTCGAGCCCTCTGCCATCTTTTAAACTGAATGTGCTTTGAATTTAGTAATTCTTGACATAAGGTTGTAAGCTGTCTTTATATCTATCGGTAACTTGGTGTATGATTATTGCAGACCTTTCAGGCGTCAGTTTAATTTTGAACTTCGTCCACCATTTCAGTGACTGCATTAAAAGTGAGCCACAGTGACACTTTACATGCTGGATGTACTATTATAGGCTTGATTTTCAGTCCCAGCAAAGATCAATAGCTGAGAGCCTAAAAAGGGAAAAAACTAAGAATTCTATCCATGCTGAGTGGTTTACTTGTAGGTGTAGTGCACTAACTTAAGTGGACACCCTCAGAATGTGCGTTCACTCACACTCAAGGGAGCCAAGCAAGATTTGGAACCATCTCCATGGCCTGGTGTATAGCTGATAAACCGATCAACGAGAAACCTTCAATCAAAATTAAACAGCTGTCTCGTGTGTAAAGGGGAGTTTGTTCTCTCAGGTCACCTCTAATTCTAGTTATTTTGTACCTCTTCCTTACTTTGAGGTCCTTTCAAAAGATGGGGCCTGACACTTGTGTTCAGTCAAGTCTCCATCCACTGAATTCTTGTTCTCTAAAAACCTGCACCTCTTTTATGATACGGCCCGTCAACTCCCTATGAGCAGGATTTTATAGCATTGATGAGGGGATACTTCACCCACCCACCAATAGGTTCTTATAGAAGAGCAAATAGTTCACATGTTCCCCCCTGGGCTATACCCATTTAGGTCAGTTACCTTGCCTGGTTTATACTTCATGCCATGTTCTCCCTTCCAGAGGGGCCACTAGCTTTGTGGTGTTCACTCTCCTTTATAAACTTTCTAACCATTTGTTAGAAACAGCTGTTACCTCTGTGGAACTCGTTGTTGAACTCTTAGTGGTTTTTGCCTATGGCCTCACACTCAGGGCATCATTATTATTATTATTATAATTAAATTTCTAAAGCGCTCAGCTACCCGTAGGTTTCCCGGCGCTAAAACCAAAAAAAACAAAATGAGAAGAGAGAGTCAGAAGAGAGCTGTTAGATGTCAAATAGCCAGGTTTTTATCTGTCCACGGAACCTGAGATAGTTAGGTTCAGTTCGTATATGATGAGGGAGAGAGTTCCAGAGTGAGGGAGCCAGCCAAGCGAATGAGCGGCCACCCATTCTGGCTTTCTTGATTCTAGGAACCGACAGTAGGTTTTGATTAGAAGATCGGAGATTGCGAGCGGGATGGTATGATGATTGCCAGGGGGTTGAGATAAGAGGGGGCTAAGCCGGAGTTTATTCTGTGAATGATGCAGAGGGCCTTGAATTTTGTCCGATTTTCAATTCGGAGCCAGTGCAGGGAACGAAGGGCATTGGAGGTAGGAGAAGTGTTAGGTAATTTACAGAGAAGTCGTGCAGCCATGTTTTGAACTGTCTGCAGCTTACGCGTCACCTCTTTACTTGCTCCCAGAAGAAGGATGTTCCCGTAGTCCAGTCTTGAAGTAATAAGAGCCTGGACCACTGTCTTCTGAGTATGCAAGGGAAGCATCCAAATGATTTTTCGCAACCACTTAATGATAGTGATGCAAGTAGATGATGTTTTAACCACATGGTTCTTCATAGACAGTTGGTTATCAAAGGTGACGCCAAGGTTGCAAGCAGTTATAGATGGAATGGGTAAAGGGCCCATTTGTGAAGGCCAATACTGGGGTCCCCATAAGGTGGTGTTGGGACCGAACAGAAGAACCTCAGTTTTACCCCCATTTAGTTGTAGTTTGTTGTCTAACATCCAGGCTGCAATGTTACTCAGACCTGTACGGAGGGAGGAGGATGAGGAATGAGAATCAGAGGAAAGGGAGTAAATAATCTGAGTATCATCGGCGTACGAGTAAATAGTGAGCCCAGCTTGCTCTGCAATAGCAGCCAAAGGTCTGACATACAAATTGAACAGCAAGGGGCTCAAGATGGAACCCTGCGGTACACCGTACGCCGATTTAAAGGTTTGAGAGGCAGAGGACGAGGAGAAAACTTGAAAAGTACGGTCTGAAAGAAAGCTAACAAACCAGTTGAGAGCTGTGCCGACAATACCAGATGATCTGAGGGCATTGATAAGGATGGCATGGGAAACCGTATCAAATGCCAAATCAAAATCAAAATCATTGACATGGATTGTATTAATACCCTAATTTGCAAAATTGCAACTCTGATTTATATAATTTGGGGAAGGTTCAACCTCCCTAAAGACCATCGTAGTGGATTTGACGTAATGAATTAGGCTTCCCGGCATCAGCACACATGTTCTGAGTGCAAAGAAATGCAAGGCCTTGCCTTCCATACTTTGTCTAAAGATTTCAGGCTTATGCCTCAGTGCGATTTTCCTCTGTCTTTCTGCAGTCCCACACTTCCACTGCTGAGGAGGTGGTACACAGAAATATCACAGGTCAAATATTTGATGTGATTTGGGTGACTTCACCAAAGGCAAGGCTTCTTCCAAAGCAGCTTTAATATGTATTATTAACTGTACTTTTCCATTACTCTTTTCTTCAAATGTTTGTGCATATTTGACCAGACCTCTAGCACTTTTGTTTGTTTTCTCAAGTAATGTCATGTCTAAGAGGTTTTCTAGGGGGGTTACATAGTCAGCCTCTTATGCATTCTGAAAGCACTCCTCATGAGGCACTCTTTGACCATGAGGTCTTAAGGCCATCTTTCTACCTATTTTTGTTTTTGGATTTTTATATAGCGTTGACGAGACCTGAGGGGTATCAGAGCACTTTATAGCAACGTCACAACATTTATCAATCACAGTACATTAAAAATGCAGTTTCAAGAGTCTAGACAATTATCATACCATCACAGAGCAGTGAAAAAATGTTTCAAAGGTCTAGTCATTGTCACTCAGTAATAGTGTTTTACGATTGTGGAGTTGAGTGTCTAGTCCTTGTATAGAACTTGCAGGAGAGGAACATAAGCATTGGTGGAGTTTCCATGGTGTGATATCTTAATTATTTACTGAGGGATAGAGGTGCCGGTTTAGGAGGAATCCTTTTAGTTATTTCTTGAAGCTCATGCAGGAGGGGTTAGTTCTGATCTGTACTGGGAGAGAGTTCTAGATTTCGGGGGCATTCCAGAGAGAGAGCGAGAAAGGGCTTTTTGTTTGTCTTTTGGGGAGGATGAGAAGAAGTGTGCTGAAACTTCTTGGGTTTCACGTTTGTCTTGCTTCCAGTTGTGAGTTTGGCTGTGAGCTAATCCGGTTTACCAGGGTGTAGGGGCTTCATAGGTGAGACGGGCAGTTTTGAAGCAGCTGCATGCTTCGATAGGTAGTCACTTTTGATTTTGCAGTTTGGGGGAGAAGTGATCATTTTTCTTTTATCCGGTAAAGATTCTTGCTGCTGCATTTAGGGTGGCTCTCATTGGGGCTGTGTGTGCTAATCATAGTCTAATATGGATAGAATTAGTGCTTGCATTGCAGTTTTAGGTCATTTGGAGGGAGGAAGAGCTTGATTTTGTTGAAGAGTTACAGGCTATAGAAACACCCTTTTCAGTGGACCTTATGTGTGAGCGTAGGTTTATTCTTGAGAGATTCACAGAGATTGATCGAAGTCCACTAGGGTAATCTTGCAGTTCAGGGCATCCAGGTTGTATATCTATTCTTGGACCTGAGGCGAGTGGCCATGGTTGGTGAAGACAAGAATTTCAGTTTTTCCTTGGTTGAGTTTGATGTGGTTGTGTGATAGCCAGTTTTGCACTTTTATGAGTGTGGTGTTATGCCAGCGTATGTCATTCAGAGAGGATATTTCTAGGTAGAACTGAGTATCATTGGCACAGAGGTGATGAGGAATATTTGCTTGTCCAAGAATGGAGTTTAGGGTGCCATGTAAATGTTGAAGAGTGTCAGAGGACTGAGCCTTGTGGCACACCTTGGGTGATAGGTGAAATATTGAACGTCGAGTTGTTAATTTTTATTAGTTGGGATCGGTTACACAGAAATGAGGTGGACCATTGCAGAACAGTGCTGTATGTTCTGATTTGTTGTTGCAGGGCTTCCAAAAGTAACTTAAGGTCTACCGTGTCGAAGGCCTCAGATGAGTCTAGGACTGTGAACAGGCAGCATCTGTTAGTGTCTAGGGATTTATGAATGTCATCTTTTATGCTCAGTATAGCTATTTCAGTGCTGCATCCCTTCCCGAACCCTGACTGGTGTGAGTTGAGTAGGATATTGGAGTCCATGTTTTGGTTGAGTTGGGAGAGAACACATTTCTTGAATTTTTGCCAGGAAGTGAAGGTTGGTGATGGAGCTGAAATGATTGATCAATCAGGTCGTATTTGTAGAGCGCATCTTGTCACCCGAAAGGGTACCCAGGCACTTGCTGCAGGTCACAATCAAATAGCCAGGTCTAGAGTCCCTTCTGAAGTCGGGCAGCCAGAGTGGGGTTGTAGAGGGGAGGGTATTCCAGGCTTTGGCGACAAGATGGAAGCAAGATCGTTCTCCGGTGCGGCAGTTGCGTATATGAGGAATCTGTGCGAGGGCGATTATTGGTATCTTTCGTGTATGCAGGTTTTGTTTAAAGGGGGGTGATTTGGCTCTGTTTGAAGCAGTCAGGTGTCAGCCTGTTGCTCAGAGAGCAGTTTATAACCATGGTCCATATAGGGTTTAAGGCGTGGTTGAGGTTATTCTCTTGGTTACATGATGTAGATTTTTCTTTGCTCCTTCAATTCTGTTCTCTTCCAAGATAGGAGTAGGGAAGAGCCAGTAAGTAGCAGTATAAAAACTGTTTCTCCTGGTCAGAGGGCTTACGTCTGTTTACCTAGACCTTCCCACCTATGTCTTTTTAGGTCGAGCAGACCTCACCCTCAATGCGTGAGCATTGAGGTGTCTGCTTCAGACCTATTGTGGCCCGTTAGTGAGAATGCTGAAAAACGGTACACCAATCTGTTACGCGCTCGCAGTTTTCACCGCGGGAGCGCGCGTCCACAGTCGCACGCACACAAAGCCCGCCCGCACTCGCGCGCGCACATGCTTTTCCCCGCCTCCCCCCTCCCCCGCTCAGCAACCCACACAGACACTCGCTCACACACACACACACACACCCCCCTCCCCCACAGTCACACGCACGCACACACAGCCCGCACGCCCGCACTCGCGCGCGCACATGCTTTCCCCCGCCTCCCCCCTCCCCCGCTCAGCAACCCACTCACCGGCTTCCTTCGTGCGGCGGCTCTCCTCAGCTGCAGGGCCCGGCAGCAGGACTCTTCTTCCCTCCTTCGGCACCGGGGCGCAGGGTAGGCTCCTGCCTGCTCCGGTGTTCCAAACACGGCGGCTCCATGCAATCGCGGCTCTTCCGTGGGAGGCGGGGTAGGCTCCCGCCCTCCTACTTCCTGTTTCCTGTTGTCGCGCCGGCCTGCCTGACTTCCTGGTCGCAGGCCGGCAGAGTGACGGAAGGCGGTGACTTGCGGTATTGTTTACCTATGCCCTCTTCACCATCCTTTGTCTACCGTGTCTCCTCACTCCTTTTTGCTGCATTTTGTGATGTTACTTGTTTATACAGTCGAGGGCAGCCCTTATCTTCCACGGTTGATATAGAAAGAAGCGAGGAACATGGAGACGACGAGCCCAGGGTCACCACGGGCAGCCACCTTTCAGGGGATGCTAGGGTTAAAACTCTGACTTGCGGCTAAAGAAGGAGGGCGGGTCTTTTAGCTACCTCGTCTCAAACTCTGAAACACACTTACTATTCATTCATTTAAGATGAGACCGAATTTTCTCCGCTTTGAGAAACATCTGAAAACGTGTCTTTTCACCCAAACAGAGTAATACTTTCCACATGCCCTGACTGTGTGCTGTTAGCGCCGGGAAGCCCGTATATGGGTAGCTGTGCCCTCTATAAATATTTTTAGTTATACTGATTAGATCTGAAGCGCCCGCGTCTCCATACTCGATTGCCTGATAAGGAGAAAGCTTGCATTTTGTGCCAGCCAATCAGCTGTTTCTTTTCACCTGTGGTTGTTACCTGTGCTAGCTTTAAAAGTAAACAAGGACGATGTGCCGCAAGGGGAGAGGCACCCGTTTGGGCATTCCACCTACAGTTTCCGACCTTGTGTGAGTCACACACACCCGGCGCACGGTGACTTGCTGATTCGAAAAGAAACTTCCGCGCATACTGGTTAGCTTTATGCAGCCCAGGGATGGCGTGCTACCGAGGCGGACCCGCCCCTTGCAGCACCTCCTGCGAGCCCCCAGCAACCAGCGCTGCAAGGCCAGGGCATGACATGGAAATCCAGAGGATGAAGCCCCCCTCCGTGGAGTGCTAAAGCCCTTACTGGCACGGATGGTAAGCTACACCATGTGGGAATGTGGCTGGGAGGGTGCGTTCCTTGTTTTGAGCGTTTGTGGGAAGTAGTTGTAGGTTGCGCAGGATGTATGTATGTATGTATTTGAGCTTGTATAGCGCACAGCTACCCGCAGTGGGTTTCCCGGCGCTTGCTTAGGGAACCCGTCCTGGTATTCCCCTGTGAGATAACCCCCGCAGGGTATCCACAAGGTGAAAGCCAGGCATCCCGCCGCGAGGGGCCGTTGTGGAGATTAAGCAAGCTATTGCCCAGAGTCGCAGAGTGTGAACCCGTGAGTCGAGAAGGCACCAGAGCGAGAATTATCGAGTCCATGGAATTTTTGAGCCCAGGACCCGCCGAAGCGGGGAATTGAACCCTGGTCCACGGCCGATCTCAGCTTCCGGGTCTGCCGCCTCTAACCCCTGAGCCACACTTCTCCACTTCTCCAGGATGAGTACCAAAGTGCAGTTATCGAGTTATTAAGGATCGTGTGCTTAACATTGTGATGGAATGGAATGTGAGAGTTAAAAGCACGCCTGTAGATGTGTGGTATGTACGCCGGCAGTTCTGGTTAGCTCTGTATTTCCCCGTATGATATATATGTTAGGCAGAGGTCTAAAGAAGGGAAACCAGTTGCATTTTATGATAAATAAGATAATAGATTTACAGAGGAGTACATATTGCATTACAAATGCTATAGGTATCACATTTGCGAAAGCTATAACTATTGGCATTGTAAATGACAAAGCTATTAATTTCGCTATTTTCAAAAACAACACATAAATAAAAACTTTGCCATTTACTTTGCCATTTACAATACCAATAGCTCAAACTTTCCTAATGCGAGACCTATTGCATTGCAAATGCTTGTTTCATAAGTCATAATCCTCACAATGGCTTCTTACTGAAGATGAAACTGGCACTGCAACATACCAGGGGCATGTTGTTAAAGTCTGAAGTAGTAGAGAGCTTTAAGTCTAGAAGTGATGCGATCGCAGAATTAATTTACCCATTTATTTTACACTTTGGTCAAGCCTATAGCTATTTGGCTAGATTTGTTGGGTTTCATAATACTTTGGGTTGGCCCCACACCAATTGGTTTTATGATAATCCCTCTTTACAGAAAATGTGTTGAAGTTATACCAGTATGTAACAGTTACTCTCCATGCAGATTCTTATGCTACTAGTCCTACTGTGTCACCTAACCACCAACTCTACTCACTACTAATAGCTTGTGTAGAATATCCTGTGTACATTTCAAAGACCCTGAATGTGCTCAGCCTCAGTGTAGGTAGTGCCGCTCAAGCACCCATGCTCCGAACACTACTTATCCAGGGCAACACAGCCTTCTTCCTTGTTTCATATAGCAGGTCTCTTAGTGGTGGTCTCCAGATCCTTCCCTACTGATGGAGTTGAATCTGGGATTTTATGCATCCCTTGTAGTATTATGCATATAAACAGTGCTTTATGATTGATTGTGTCACAGTGTAGTAAGATATCAAATAGTATCTTGGTTAGTTCATTTACATTTCAATGTTATATATTGTTTTAATTCAGTTTTGTGGGCAACAATTGAACTACACTGTGGGTACTAGGAGGAATTGAAATGCAAAAATGTAACCAACTTCTATGCTTCTTTCAGGATTTTGCTTTCCATTTTTTTGCCTTTGTTTTTTACTTTGGCGCTTTTGTACTGGAAGCTGCAACCGCCTCATTGGCCACCCTTATGAGACAAGAGAATTCTTCTGTTATAAACTTAAAGGACAACCAGATTGGTCTAAATGTAGCTGCCACCGTAAGTATTTGTGTTGTGTGTGTATATACTCTGTATTTGGGTACATTGAAAATGTTAAAGCTCGAATTGTCATTGATTGTGGTATGCATAAATATGTGAAAGTTATCTTAATATTTGTTCTATTGACTTTACCTGACCTTGTAGTTGATATAAGCATAATGTAGAGGACTGTTGTAAACTGCCAGTAAGTTCAATAACGTCAACATGCTTTAGGAAAACAAACCACATTTTTGTACATCCTTAGGAAAACTCATATTTCCAAACAGCCCTACTGTGTCCGGGCACTGGAATGTTGAAGCCATAGCAACCCACCAGCATTGCATTGTGGGACCAACCTCAGAACTAGTTTCTTGAGTTCAGGGGATTGCACATTGTCTGTAGCAGGTGCCAAATGTATAAGATTTCAATTTGATATAACAACTTTGAAAGCTACATTGTTAATGGGCATACAAATGGAGGTTTGAAATTGGGCTGTACCATCGTACGCAAGACATCCAGGTTGATAGCTTGAGAGCATTGTGACAAGTGAAAGTCCATGGAGCATCTTTACTTGGTCCAGAAGCTTGATCCCAATCAAGAACAGTGCTTTATTAAACTGTCTCTGAGCCAAAATAAGGAAATGTGTTTAATTAATTTGAGCAAATTTTAGCAAGTGTGACAGAGGACTGTTAGGGGCTCTTAAGTGCTTTGATTCGAGGGGGGAGGAGATTGAGTTGAAGATTGGTGTTTGCCTACGGAGGCTCCATAATGGGACTCTACATGGACATAAACAGAGATTCAAAGTAGAATATTTGACAGGTGTTGCTGCGTCCTTCAAGTTCCAAAGTCAGCAAAGGGCTGTCAGACTAATGCTAAAGAGGCTGTTCACACGACAAAGCAGAATTGCTTGATCATCTTTTAACTGCGATATTTTAGATCACAGCGAAATCTCGAAGGTTTTCTCTTCTAACATAAGTGACTGCCATTTGTTTCAAGAAAAAAGGCACTGAAAGATGTATTGTGCGTTCTCACAGTTACCTTACAGACCAATTATATTTTGATATGATGAATCTGGCTTCATGCAGGTTTAAGGTGCAATATTGGACTCCAATCCAAAACAAAAAATATTCCCGTAGTTTAAAATTGGGCACCAGTGACATTCACACAGACTCAACTGGTGCTTCTAAAATACGCCTACCCCGGTGTACCTAACCTAAGTCTAGTACGAGGGAAGAAATAAGTGAGGAGTAGCTTAAGTTTAGTATTTCTCTGCCAATGATCTATCCAAGAATTCTTTAAGGGTCTAATCAGCTCCGTACCTTGGTTTAGAATGAAGGAGGTCTTGTATCTCTCTCTAAGGACTCGATTTCCCAGCAACACACAAGGGTAGCCTGCAAACACTGGAGCTGGATTTCTCGGCAGGAGAAAAGACAGCGTCTCTCAGTGCGTCAGTTGGAAGGTCGGCTTCCTTCGGCACTTGCTGCTGCAGGGCGTCAGGCAAGAAGTTAGTCAATCTGCTCCAAACCAGCATGTGTTTGTCTGGGCAAATGTAGGCATATTTATACTTTGAAGGTGCCAAGTTTGACGTATGATTGGATTTAATAACGTCACTCAAAGACCCAGTTCTGTGAAAACTCCATGATTTCCTAGATAATATAGTATTCAGGCGAGGGGAAGTCCCTAGCTTCTGAAGGCGGGTTTTTCTAAGAAATCGTTGTTGTTTCTTGGAACTTAGTGGAAGTAGCCATGCCGTATTTGGGCTGTATAGGCTGTCTAAATATGGTAATGATTTCTATGCCTATATAAGGATCGGGTAATTTATACCTATATAAGGGCATGAATTACACTAGGGTCCTAGATTCATTTGCTACACCCACTCCACGATATTGAGTTCAATAAACTAAATGTATAAGCACTGAACATATCTAAGGCATGTGTTTACAATCCCACCCCAAAATACATTAAATGCACTTGAATGGTTGTACACGAAAAATTGAGCATTTCTACTGTACGCATTTTAAGGAAAATTATGTCATTCAAAGCATAAAGTATCATATCTGAAATACAAACTGAATGAACCATGTAATTACATTTATGAAAATAGCTCTTAAATACAGAAAAAAAAGTCAAGACCATTTCATAATATAACATAGCAATATTTATAGTATTGAGGACAAGGCAAAATATTTCCTCCTAGGAAGTGTTCAAAAAAGAATTTCTTGTTCTCTAAGAATAGTTCTACTTTAAGCAGATTAGTCTGTGCCAAAAGTTCAATGCTTTGGGCGATAGAAAAAAGTAAATGCAATCGTTTGAGAAAAATAGAGTTTCCAAAGTAAGAAGTCTTAGTTTTGAAAACGGGAAGGCCGAATTTCAGAGTTCAGGGAACGCTGTGTGCATGAATCAAGAGTTATTCTCGGTGTCAGGAGAAAACATCAGATCGTCTAGGCTGGCAAAGAAATAGTCTACCACAGTAGGTGAAAGTGGAACTATTTCATCAAGTAGATCAAATGTGCACAAATAAGGAGCATTGTCGTCAGCGCCAAGTGCCGCGTTAGCAATGTTCATATCAGATGGTACCTGTGTGCCTGTTGATCCTCATATCTCACCCTCAGTTAGACTTACTGGTGAGACCTCAAAGAATGCCGTCTTCAGGATTGGTAGCCTTTGGGGACAACACGATGCATGAGTCGTTACCGGGCCTAGCAAGGCATATACATCCGATGGCAGGGCTGATGGAAGTGTAAGACAAATGTCTAACGCTCATTCCTCTCCGCAAAGCAGGCATCGTAGAACAGGTAAGATGGAATCTTGCCACATTGGTCTGAAAGATAGAAACCAAGTTGTGTTCAGGTCTCTTAAACGAGCCAAGCCAAGAATCTGTGTAATTCTCTCACGATACCCATGGCAAGGAGGCATTGTTCCAGGGTATTCTGGGTATCGCTGGTGACCAGACTTGCCATATCGGAGTAGAAGGAATAAAAATAGAATTCCTGCTACGAGTCCCAAAATGAGAGGCAAACCGGTGAACACAGAGTGCACGAAATTTGGAAAAATGCAGAGGACTGCTTCAAATGGGGTTAACAGTCCAGAAAAAATCGTCTTAAATACATGTGCGATGCCACTGGTATCAGACATATTTAAGATTTGACTTAACATTTCTGCGAAATGTACTGGGCAGTTTGTTGATAATAATGCATGTATCTCTGCAGAAGTCCTTGCAACTTGCAGATCATACGTTTCTTTAGACGAGGTCAGTGGCACTGTTTTTTGCAAAAGAATGACTTTCATTCTGCTTAAATTATCAATTTGTATAGAAGAGATATTCAGCGAAGGCCATAATACCGTACCCCTGTCTGTCTTGCTCTTTGGATACAATACTTGCATACAACACGTGACCCTGGATGACACACTAACGAGAAGTTTTTCCTGGCAACATGCCACAACACCGGTGGTCATTGAGCATAACGTAGCTGCCATTGGATAGCTGCCTGAAAATTGGTTCTATCACTGTGGCGGGTGTACCGTGCAGGTGGCAAGAGAGGTTATTTGCAGATCTTTCCCAGGCTCTGTGTAAATTAATACCTTGGCACAAAAGTGTACCACTTAGATAGTTTTGACAATTTTTACCACTAAGGAATACCTCCTTTCCCTTATTTCAACATTTGTGTGTGTAAGGTAAAGTCCAGGTCGACCTAATGTATTCTTTACCCAACCTTTCATACAGGCCGGCTGGTATATGCTGTAGACCATACTGAAATTGGAAAATAGTGACTGGTATTGTAATGGTGCCATGTATTATCCATTCAGTGACAGGCTTCTCGGAAACTGTCAATGGTAATCTTTCCAGTTTTTCAATCCTCAGCACCGTATAGTCCGCTCCTCTTTGTGCCAAACAGATTTGTTTATCTGTAGGGTTAAATACAGCAAACAATGACGTTGTGTTGATTAGATGCCATGGCACATAGCCTGAACGAAGATTTTGTAACGTCCAGCCCAAACTGCATTATGGAACGTAATTGAGACAGGCCATGTTGTAACATTAGCAAGTCCTGCTCCATAATGTTAATTGCAGAGTATACAATGCTGTCCAACGAATATATTCTGGAGGGCAGAGTTGTTAACCCATTGTCTACTACAGAGAGAGCTTTCTCTAAATTAATAGATCAATTTCTCGTATTCTTTCTGCAGTTTCCATTTGCGTTATTTTCCAAGCTTCGTTGCATGCAGCGTATATACCGGCGTATATGAAACGTTTTTGACGTGGTTTGCGAGGCCCAATTAAGATATCTCGCTAATCATTGCCTTCTTTAAGTAAAGATAAGTGTTGTTTGATTTCTGGAAGTGTGGATGTCTGTAGCCACTCAAGGCATAGTTTTCCTAGACTGTATGTTGTTACTATACCTGGATGTTGTCTCTGGGAATATCTTTGATCTGGTCTGTTCATTTTGAACCCCTGTGTTTTGTTCAGGAATCTATCATGACCGTTATTAGTGTCTGTGGGCCAGATTAACCATTTTCTCCAATCAGGATTACTTCTGTTGTATTTTAAAATATATGGTACGTCTACCTCCTTTTATGTAGTATCATTACTTTCAGATGTGGGTTTAGGTATAGACGGTTTATTTAAATCTTTTATCTTAGCCAGGCTAAGACGAGAAGTTTGTTGAACAGTGTTTATTTGTTCTGGTATAATGCAGGCTCTGAACAGGGCTTCTAAACCTTGCACCTGCCAGTCTTTTGTGCCCCAGACAGTTTTTGTCTCAATGTTGTCTTTCCAAAAGTCAACACCTAATGTAGACAGCTGAGCATAAAAGTTTGCAGAATAAATTTGTTTAGTATTGGTCAACATTGTTTTCATTTCTGTCTTATTCATATTTTTTAAATAAAACGTTTCTGAATTTGTAACATTAAACCCTGAGAAGTACGGAAACTTTTCATAAAATGTTTTTGAGCTGCCCTTTGACGGCGTTGGCCAATGTTCCCATTGATTATATGTAAAAACATTTCTAGGGTTTGCAGATTTATGCAAATAATGATGACCATAATGATTAAAACAATACATTTGTTCATAATCTGATGACCCTTCTAAATAATCATGTTCTGTAAGTTTTGATGACATTTCTAAATCTGACATCCTATTATTAATAGTCTCAAAAGTTCAAATCATCAGAAAATGTGCTGGGTGATAGAAAGTCACTCAAAGAAACCTTGAACTGGTGTGGAATCTTCAACAGCTCCACCGGTCCATAGATGTCGTAATCAGTTCTGTCCCATGCTATACCACCAGGTATAGGAACTGCTGTGATGATTACTGATGACCAGTCTCTTCGTTCACGATGAGATGATTTGTGAGGTTTCAGGACCAAGTTGATTTTCTGACTTGCTGTGTCCATTGTACTGTATTGTACTGTATTTTCCATCTATCATTTTTCCCAAGCTTAAAACCAGAATGAGTCAGAGCAGGAGGAAAAGTACACCTAACGCAATCCAAAATTCAATCCATGGTGAAACTAGATATCTTTTTTCAAGTTGATGAAAGAGTTCTGTTATTTTTTCTTTGAAAGTTTTATTTGCTGGCGTTTCTTCAGGTTCACTCGGATCCTCATGGAAAGTATCAAAGTTGATAAAATAGCCAGAGTTCTGTCGATTGTTGAAATTGCATCAGGATTGTTATCAATCTTTGGAGTTGCTTCTTCCTTTGTCATATTGGTATAGTCAGAGGTTACATCATTGTAGACAGGTATTTCTTGACAAACTGTTATTTGGGTTTCAAGAGGCACGAGTTCCATAGCTTTGTTACATAGTCCTTTTATTTCTGCAGGTTTATCAAAGGTGATAAGTCTTTCAGTTTGAACCTCTTGGATAGTAGCAAGATTTGGTCTTCTGCTACATCTTGGGAGTTCACTGGGCCTACTACTTATTACTGGCCACATGTTGTGGTTTGACCAAGTCGATGGACACAACTGTTCTCCCTTTAACCAGCAAGGGGCGGTAGTACTACTGATCTTGTTCCTTGGATTGCCAAAACAGGTACTGTTTGTCTGTAAGAAGGCCCAAATTCTTTCTTTACCGCAATTTTTTTCCCTGACTAGATTCCCAATCTTTGGAATCCAGACAGGGCTTGCTGGGACAGGTGGTTTTTCTTCAGTGGTCGTTCGCTTCTGAGTTGTTACTCAGACTCCTTCTTGTTTCATTTAAGTCCTGTAAGACAGCCAATCGATCTTTGGCATCAAAGGGTTTTTGTTCCACCACTGAAGTTTGACAATCGAGGTCTTCGATTAACATTCTAGTACCAAATAGTAATTCATATGGAGTGATTCCTCCTAGAGAATTTCTTTGCAGATTATTAAGACTACGTTGGACACTTATTAAATGTTTGACCCACCCCTCACCCGAACCTAATACCTTAGCTGTTATGGATTGCTTTAGGTCACGTTTTTTTCTTTCCACTACCGCATTACCCTCAGAATGGAAGAGACTTGGGGCCAGATGCATCAAAGGGTTTTGCCCATGCTGTGTCTTTGGGAAAATGTGTTGATGCATATGGCCCTAGAATACCGCAATGCAACGCCCAAGCTAGCCAAAGCCTCCTTGTAAGCTCGAGATCTAAACGCAGGATCCTGGTCAGAATGTAGTGTGCCTATTGCGTATGTGCCGATAAAGACTCGCAAATCCTTTATAACAGTTCTGGCGTCAGCCGAGGGCTGGGGCCACATCCAAAGAAATCTTGTGCAGGAATCCACTGCGACCATGATATATTTATAGTTGCCATCCCTTGTTAAGGGACCACAGTGGTCCAGGTAAACACACGCTAGTGGTTTATCTGAAATCAGAAAGGGCGTCTGTGCTGGTCGCTTCACTGTAGAAACTTTCATTTTTGGACAGTTTTCACATTCTAGAACATAGTTTCTAGTTTGTTTCCTCATGCATGGCCACCAATATCTGTTTTAATAATGATACTGTGGCGGAAACTCCTGCGTGTGCAGAGGCCAGTCCTTCATGTGCTGCTGAGATTAGTCCTAACCTATGTTCCATGTTTGGAATAGCCCTATCCCCCACTCCAGGGATTTGAGCAGAAGGAACATTATTGGCATCAGTTATATATGAGTACTTTACTGGAAAGCCTATCGGGAGTGTCTTACCACTGTCTTTGACTGAAGCAGTGACAGCTTGCATTATTTCGCTGTCTATTTTTGTTTTTTGACCGAGTGATTGCTGCTACGGAAACCGTTTGCACAGCTGCCTTCGCGGCCTCATCAGCCAAAGAATTCCCTGCAACGTGAACGCCATCACGCTGATGACTCAGTGTGTGAATCACGTGAGTCTTTTGTAGTTCCTTTTGCAAAAGAACTACTTGTTCCCAAAGCATTTTATGCTTGATTGTGGCATCTTTTGCGTCTTTGAAACCGTTTTGAACCCAGTTCTGCAGATACTCATTGAAGATTGCACGCAGTCATATGAATCACACACGATGAGTGTGGGTAATTCGCGATCGGTATTTTCAAGCGCCATCCTGAAAGCCTGTAGTTCAGCTCGCTGAGCTGTACAGTCTCCGAGTGATTGAGTTTTAGTGACCATAGGTCTAAATTTACCTTCGCGCCAGCAACCTTTAACAATCGCACACGCAGCACTATAGGCTTGTTTACCCGCAGTTGCGGGCTGTGCTGATCCGTCTGTATAGATTATACAGCTGTAATGTTCTAGAGGCAGAATTTCGGGTTGCAGATGACATTCGTATTCGTATTGTAGGAATTCTTGTGTCTTCAAGTAGGGGTCCAAAACGTATTCAACGTCTGTTGCACATTATCTATCTTGGATGTAAAGCCTTAGCATTTGGAATGCTAGCCTTTGTCACTGCTTCTAAAGCAGGTACAGGTGTACCGATCATTGTGTTTACCCTGCGCTAGGGCTCTCTCCTTTGCTACTGCAGTTTGAAGCGGTGTCAGAATTTTCTCTGCAGAAGTGAATTTTACTTCAGCTTGTGTGTACAAGTGTGATTTGTAAGCTATTGGTACCTTTTCTCCTTCATTAAAGGTTAGATACGTGAATCCGCATCTCCCTGGGATGATTCGGATCACAAGGTTGCACACATTGTCGCGGGTCTCTAACTGTGTTTTTGCCAACATGTCTGTTTATACTGAACACGCAATTTCTCTGTGTGTTTGAGTCCAACTAGTTGGTTTGAAATCAGGTTTGATTAGTTCGTAGAGAGGATTCAGAAAAGGGGGTGGTGATGGACAGAGTATCTGAATTAAACAGAACACTCATACCCAGTCAACAGATCAGGGCTTGATCCATCACCGTTTTTTAGCTCACTGCACCATCCCAGCTCAGAACCTGGCTACATGCAAATTAGTCTGTCCCTGGCCCAGTACATCATGGGAACAGGGCAGACCAAACTACCAAGCCAATTCTTATACTGGGAAGGAAACAAGCTTCCGGGGACCGGTTTCTGGCATTACAGCTGTCTTCGGCCCGGCTTGCTTGAATCCTGATGGTGCAATGAGCAAGGGACTCACTTCTGAGTATACCCTTCCACGCTTATGGTGGACAAAACGATTCAGAAAAGGGGGTGGTGATGGACAGAGTATCTGAATTAAACAGAACACTCATACCCAGTCAACAGATCAGGGCTTGATCTATCACCGTTTTTTAGCTCACTGCACCATCCCAGCTCAGAACCTGGCTACATGCAAATTAGTCTGTCCCTGGCCCAGTGCATCATGGGAACAGGGCAGACCAAACTACCAAGCCAATTCTAGTGAGTGAGCTAAAAAACGGTGATGGATCAAGCCCGGATCCGTTGACTGGGTAGGAGTGCTCTGCTTAATTCAGATACTCTGTCCATCCCCACCCCCTCACCTGAATCTTTTTGTCCACCATAAGCGTGGAAGGGTATGCTCAGACATGAGTCCCTTGCTCACTGCACCATCAGGATTCAAGCAAGCCGGGCCGAAGACGGCTGTAATGCCAGAAACCGGTCCCCGGAAGCTTGTTTCCTTTCCAGTAAAAGAATTGGCTTGGTAGTTTGGTCTGCCCTGTTCCCATGATGCACTGGACCAGGGACAGACTAATTTGCATGTAGCCAGGTTCTGAGCTGGGATGGTGCAGTGAGCTAAAAAACGTTGATGGATCAAGCCCGGATCTGTTGACTGGGTAGGAGTGCTCTGCTTAATTCAGATACTCTGTCCATCACCACCCCCTTACCTGAATAGTTCGTGGAGAGGTTTAACCCTTTCTGCGTAATTTAATACATACGTTCTTCCAAAATTCAGGAAACCAAGAATTGATTGTAAGTTTTTCAGCGTTTTTTGGAGGTTGGAGCAGCGCACATTTCTCTAGAAAGTTAGCTTCCAGGCTTTTCCCTTCACTTGATAACTCGTAGCCTAGAAATAGAACGTTGAGATGGGCAATTCGTGATTTCTTAAAATTGAATTTATACCCTTCAGATGCGAACACAAGTATTATGGTGTTCACTCTTCAAGTGTATGTCCAAATCATTGTCTGTAAGATAGATGTCATCGACATAAGATAATGCCTCATCGTCGTTCCTTTTCTAGTAACTCTGTTACCGTGGCTGAAAATAACCCTGGATTATTCTTGAATCCCTGGGGGAGACGGCAAAACTGTTGCTGTGTCACCATAATTGCGAAAGCGGTCAAATGCCTGCTTTCAGGTGCAATATTTTGACAGAAAAACCCATTCGAAATATCCAATGTGGTTTTATATTTTTTCCGCACAATGTTATTCATCAGTGCTGCACATTTTGTACTGCAAATGTTTAGATGTTTAGGAGTTTAGATGTCTGTAATCCAAAACTAGACGATATGAATTGTCTGGTTTGGAGACAGGAAACAAAGGATTGTCATTGACGAGGTGCATGTTTCAATCACCCCTTGGTATTCAAGTTGATTTAAAATCTCCCTGACTTGTTTTTTAGCTTCTTGCTTAACTGGATACTGCCTTTGTGGAGTAGGTTGCATTTTTAACTGTATTTTATGGTGAGAGTCCTCATCCAATCCTACATGATTTTTATATAATGCTGGAGCCTGGGCCACAGCCCATTTTCTGGCATATGTGTATTTTTTGTGAATTGGAATATGATTTGAGAAGGCTGGCATAATTATCTCTTCGCCATGTGGGCACTCCCCGACAAATTCAGGTGGCCAGTCTTGTTCAGCTAGAAGAATGTCATAGCCCTTAGAGAGCTTCTCCCAAAAGAGTGCTCTTATTTTTCTAGTTATGTCCCCTCTCCATCCGGAGTGTTACTTCATATAGCTTGTGGGGTACACTAACCCTGGTATCTGCAGTTTCAACTTGAATGCATTCATTCAAATCCACTATCTCCAGATGATCCATCAGAAACCTGCGAGCTATGGTCACTTCTGCTGCGCTGTCTAGCATTGTCTGAGCCCACTCCCCGTTCTCGAGTTGTTCTCAAGATCCTCGGCATGTCTGATCTTTACGCTTGCTACCTTCTTTTTGGTGAATTGAGTTTTCTTATTTTTTTGGAACGTGCTGTTCTTCTTTGGACTTCACGCGTTCCTCTTTCTGTTTTGATCGTCCTCTCCTCTTGGATTTCTGTGAGGAAGTCTGAAAGGTACGAGAGGAACGTGTATCAGTATCTTGATATCTATCAGGTTTTCTTAAAGTATCCCTATTTCTAAGGTTATACCTTTTTTCAGAGGGATCCTGTTGGGGCGACCTACCTCCCCGTTGGGGAGATCTTCCTCTGGATTAAGAACGTTTCTCTTTGGGAAGTGTCTGTTTATTATTTTCCCACTTCTTCTTAGGAGTAGTGAGATTCTTTTTAATAAACACTTTTTCAGGATTTTCTGTTAATTCGGGTTTTACTGGTTTCCCACCCAAACTATCTCTACCTAGTTCTTCATATGATTTTTCAATAATTCTTGCAAGCTCATATGGTTGGTCTGTTATATCTGTTTCTTTTAACTTTTGGCGGATTGCCACTGATGCTGCTTCACCTTTAATGTTAGCTAATAATTAGCCAAGACTTGTTTGAAATCCTTTAGTAATTCCATACCCAGATTTAAGGTCGGTTCTGGACCTTAATCATTTTGAATCTGCCTCAGAACGTCTGGTATTTCCGCCATGGACGGTACACCATGTGTTTTTGTGTAGATTGAAGCAAAGACTGTACCCCAAGTGTCACAGTCCTCCACATGTGGTGCTATCCCCATTGGTAAACAGATTGTCAGAATTCTGTGTTTCTCATGAGGTGTACTATCAGGGAATACTGCCTCTATTTGAGTATTTATTTTTTGTGCTAACCAAAACTGAATTTGTTCCCTTTTGGCGGGCAATTTTCCAATGACTGATTGTATAGTCTGTGGTGTGATTTTGTTTGTGTTCCCCTGGTGAGGGGTGTGCTGTGGAATCCGTACAGTAGGCTGGACTGTTAAGGTCTGCATGACATATTGAACCAATTGTCTATGTATTTTAATTAACTTTTTCAGCTGAGCTAACAGTTCCTGACCTGTCATATTTTCTATGTCAGGATGTGGTGTATAGCTGGCTAGTACCGGCCATGTAGCTCCTGGTCTTCCTAGTGGACCGAGCCTGGTTATGTGATTTTCATGTTTTAGGGCGCCTTTAAACCAGAGCTGATGCTCTTGGTAAGTTAATGGAATTTTGATGTCCTCATAAGGAACATATTCCTCTGGAGGTTCCTCTACTTTGTAGTAGTGGAACTCTTATGTTCCTCGTATGTTCCTCCATCTTCTGGAGGAAAGTGAATCCATGAATAGAATACCTCGGTTTGCCGATATTCATGTGCCTCTATAACAAAGATTACTTTACCACCTCTTGATGGTACCCCATTATTTATGACTTTGTAAGTTACAGTTTTTCTTACATTTACCCGGATGATTATAGCATCCGGGTCATTATCTGGCCTATTTCTGTCATCTAAAACTGCTTGAGCCGCAGCTGCAGTTAATTCTTCGTCAAAGCATTATTTAACCAACTGAAGAGTTTGCAGAATAGGTTCAAGGAAACAAAGATTAGGTGCACAATATTTTGGAACACTGTATACATAGGATTTTTCGTCCTACTCAGTTTTGGCAGAGATCAGCCTTTCACCCACTCCAAACGTCTATTGGAGTTTTTATGGGAGAAAGGGGTCTGTGTGAAAAGCACGACTGAGTTACTCTTGTATCTAGCGTTAAATTATCACCTTACCAAACGTTTGGCGCCAAACGGTGGTTTGAAGCAGATAGACTAACTACTTGCCAGACGCCCTGCAGCAGCAAGTGCCGAAGGAAGCCGACCCTCCAGCTGACACACTGAGAGACGCTGTCTTTTCTCCTGCTGAGAAATCCAGCTCCAGTGTTTGCAGGCTACCCTTGTGTGTTGCTGGGAAATCGAGTCCTGAGAGAGAGAGATACAAGACCTCCTTCATTCTAAACCAAGGTACGGAGCTGATTAGACCCTTAGAGAATTCTTGGATAGATCCTTAGCAGAGAAATATTAAACTTAAGCAACTCCTCACTTACTTCTTCAATCGTACTAGACTTGGGTTAGGTACACCGGGGTAGGCGTATTTTAGAAGCATCAGTTGAGTACTTTTAATCATTATTTTATTACTGTATGTATTTTATACGTTTTAAGCAACTTATGGCTAAGAAACCATATCCTGCTTTTACAGTACTACTTTATAATACTTTTTGTATTATATGCCCTGTACTTTATAAAGTATATTACGATTGTAGCAGTACATTTCTTATGCTTGAGAAAGAAGACTGTTCAATAAATTCCTTTTATTGAAAACGCCAGTCTCTCTATTTTCTCAGCACCTCTGGTGAAACGAAGCATGCACGATTAACTGAGTAAAATCGTTCTCTATTGTTTCCGCGACTCTATAGATTGATTTCTTATTCTTGGGAAACAAAGTTGTCATGTTTATGCGGTTGTCAGAAACGAATCCCTTCTTGTTTATTCAAGAAAGTTTCTAGTGACCTCTGAGCTAGCTGGCACTCACAATTAATTTTAATATATACGATAGAGACCTACTTGGCTCAGTCCTAAGTGTAAACTATAGTATATGTTATTCCAATGCGCAGAGCCTATTGGGAATATAGGAACTACACTACAGTGCTTTAGTAAAAAAAAACAAATTTTTGTACATCCTTAGGAAAACTCATATTTCCAAACAGCCCTTACTGTATCCGAGCACTGGAATGTTGAAGCCATAGCAACCCACCAGCATTGCATTGTGGGACCAACCTCAGAACTAGTTTCTTGAGTTCAGGGGATTGCACATTGTCTGTAGCAGGTGCCAAATGTATAAGATTTCAATTTGATATAACAACTTTGAAAGCTACATTGTTAATGGGCATACAAATGGAGGTTTGAAATTGGGCTGTACCATCGTACGCAAGACGTCCAGGTTGATAGCTTGAGAGCATTGTGACAAGTGAAAGTCCATGGAGAATCTTTACTTGGTCCAGAAGCTTGATCCCAATCAAGAACAGTGCTTTATTAAACTGTCTCTGAGCCAAAAGAAGAAAATGTGTTTAACTAATTTTAGCAAATTTTAGGAAGTGTGTCGGAGGACTGTTGGGGGCTCTTAAGTCCTTTGATTCGATTTAAGTCCTTTGGTTCGAGTGGGGGGAAAAGATTGAGTTGAAGATTGGGGTTTGCCTACAAAGGCTCCATAATGGGACTCTACATGGACATAAACCGAGATTCCAAGTAGAATGTTTGACAGGTGTTGCTACGTCCTTCAAGTTCCAAAGTCAGCAAAGGGCTGTCAGACTAATGCTAAAGAGGCTGTTCACACAACAAAGCAGACTTGCTTGGTCATCTTTTAACTGCGATATTATAGATCACAGTGAAAGCTCGAAGATTTTTTCTCTTCGAACATAAGTTACTGCCATTTGTTTCAAGAAAAAAGGCACTGAAAGATGTATTGCTGTGACTTTAGTTCTCAGTTACCTTACAGACCAATTATATTTTGATATGATGGATCTGGCTTCATGCCAGATCCAGCAGGTTTAAGGTGCAATATTGGACTCCAATCCAAAACAAAAAATATTCCTGTAGTTTAAAGTTTGGGACAAGTGACATTCACACAGAGACGTCGGGGTAAATCGGCAATGGACAATTTGGGTTGGATCTAATATTTATAAAGGAGCATGTCATGTGATGTATTTTTTTGATAGGCTTCAAATTTAGGTTTGCCCTACCGAATGAATGAGGGGAAAGTCTTATGGTCGTAAACATTATTTTCTATAATGATGTATACAAGCAATCTTCAATGCAAACTGTTTTTGCTAATTATTAAAAAAATATTTTAAAAATGGGAAAGTGGCCTTTCTTGCAGATGGGATATAGAGTGTGCCTATACACTATCCCATTGCCATGCGGATTGACCCGACAATCTTTCACTGTGTTTGGATCTTAAACTTTTTTTATATTGGTGTTAGATAACATGTCTCTTCAGTTACATTTAGAGTTCTATACAATTAACTCGTCATTGGGGTGACCTGTAGAAGTTCGGACTAAACTTATTTAGAAATATTTGACTTGTTTTAGTCCTGCAATACATACGGTTACACAAAAATGATTACAGAAAATGCTTAACTCCAAAATGGTTCATTTTATGACGGGTCGGTTCTTTTTTTACTGCACCGCCAATAAAAACAACGGATGTTATAGTAGTACAATGTGATGTACAAACTCCATGCATGGCACATGAGACCATCAAGAAATGTCTAATTGTAAAACTTATTTCTGTATTCCTGTATTTCAAAAGAATTGTTATAAATGCATGTGCATTCAGCATTTTAAAGTCACACCTTTAACAAATGTCACAAAGGCGAGAAAGCTTCTGAGCATTTGTAATGTTCTCTCGAAGATTTAAGGCTTGACCCTAATCAAACTGAGGCAGTTCAAAAGAGTATGTGATTCCTTCCATTGTACCAACGTGGGAGAACATTTTTGCAAATAAGCATCTTTTTCTTGCTGGTCTCTAAGAATCTTGTAATGCAAAATAATGTATTAACATCTCAAGCTTGACAACTCGAATACATTAATGACTTGGACGTTTCATATTTCTTTTCAGATTTTTGCATTTGCGGTTACTTTATGTTATGGTTGCAGTATGGTCCTCGGATTTCGCAGATGGAAAGTATAACGCAAAAAACTATCCCTAAAGAAATATCTTCCAACAGTTTGGGAAGAAGCACTTCAATACAGTTTTACCGTGAATTCTGACGATTGTCCATTGTTCTACAAAGTGTTGGGGGTCAAATTTAAATATGCTGACTATGAGATAATGGAATATTAATAACAAATGCAGTTCAAAAAGTTAGGTTTCCTCATTCACAACAATGTTGTAGAATAAATCCTATTATTTTAACAAACTGCAGTTTAAGGAATCCTTCCCATCTGGTGGGTGACTCTGTTAATTATTGGAGAAGCTTATGTATACATACTTTTCAGAGAGAGAATGTTTTGTTTGTTGCCCACAGCCTCTCTGTGTATGTAGTCTTTTGTATTTAGGAGCATCATAGCACACTTGAGGTTTTATCATGGTTTATAGTTTGACAAATGTTAGGCAGTGTTTCTAACGAGCACTGTATTATCTAAAATGTCTGTTCCTAATAATACAGTGGTGACCCTTCATAATTCCTGCTACTGCAGTCTTACAGCCTGCACAAGTCTTGAGCATTGTTGTGGTTCTATACAATGGTAAACAGTCTATAAGAAGACTTAAACATGGAATCGTCTGCCTTACTACTAGTAATAACGTGGGTGATTGTGACTTTAAAATAAAACTGAATGTTCGCTGCAGTGCAAATGTGCCAATCATATAAAACTCGTAAGGACATTTTTAAATGCAATGTTTTTAATTGTTTGTCCAAGACACAGATATTGGGCCAGTTATATATTAGAATTCAGATATTGTCATGGCTAGACCTTTTCTCTCTTGATATCATATGTATATATTGTTTTTTCGTTTACATTTTTCTTTTTGCTTTTAGATCTTTGTGCCAGTTTGATAATACCAAACTAGTTTACTTTTTTCATCATATTTTTATGGATAGTTCTTCATTGTTTTTTCATCATATTTGAATGGTGTTTATATTTTAAATCTGAACAAATATTTTGGTTACATATGGTCTGTCACAGGTTCTAATGCTTCTGGTTATGTACTGAGAAATTCGGCCTGATTTAAAAAAATATATTTATATTCATAATTCGCTGTTGTCTACAGTCTTTTTGTTTAGCTACCAACCTACTGTAATATGTGGCAAGTCTGCATTCTTTTGTGACGTACTGAAACAGAAGATGGTCATTTATATTTGCCAGTATTTGATTAGAAAAGATGTATGTTGTGTAAGAATGGAACATTTTATCATATTTGGTTTCTACAGTGCTGTACAGTGTATTATTATTTTTTACAGTTTATACTGTGACATGCTAACTATAGTTTACATATAAATCACATGAACAATTTTAATGTTGGTTACATGGCAACTATTTCAAAGAAATATAAAACTTTTGCCAGTCTGCTTTGTTTCCATTTGTATTTATGGTGTTGGTGAGCGCATGTAATCAAATGTGTACTATCCTTTCCTTGCCATTTGAAGTTGCTAAAGATAATGCGGGTTGAAAGAGCAGGGTCAATATTTTCTTTTCATGTTAGTAAATTTCAATGGATCCTTGCAACTCGGTTGAAGGTGGTAATCTAATGCAATAGAGGTTTAGTACAATGGTAAAAAAGAAAGGGATCACCTGTATTTGGGTTCTCGTATATGTTTTTTGACCTGACTAGATCCTGAACTGATTCCCTGAAACAAGGGCATAGTGAAGCCCCTGCTATACCAGCTTCAGCGTGGGCACTGCCAGATCGATCAAATTCTTATTTTATTTTGACTGATCTAGGGCTTGATGATCATAAGACAGAAGCAGAACCCTTACAAATAATGCTGAAATAAAGATGACTGCATAGTACAGCTGTGGGTAAGGTGATCAAGGTGTGGCAAGGAACAAAACTGGGTTATGAGTGTACAAGAAATTATATTTGCAAAGAAAAAAATAAGTGAGGCAGAAGGATTAGAAGTGCTGAAGAAAGAAGGAAAGTAAAATGCTAGGAAGGAATGAAGGACTGGATGAAGAAAAGGAAAACCGGACAGAATAAAAGTTGAAGGAATGGAAGAAGAACAGAAAGAAGGAAAGAATGTGAAAAGAGGAAAAGAGAAGGAAAGAAAGGAATCCAGAAAATATATCATTGGGAACAGTTGTAATGGACCTTCCCAGATAGCTTTGACATTGAATTCTTTACTCGCTCATGTAGTGTCATATGGCTCCAAGTGGGGGGTATTTCATTTTTCTGGCTACTCCTTGCTCTGAATGACATTTTCATTTTCTGTTGGCCTCTTAATTGAAAATGGAGAATAAGACCTGGGATCTTCGCATTCAACGCATAAGTGGTGAGGCTCGGGCAGCCCTGTTGCCTTAAATCAACCCCATTCTATACCCAGAAGATCACCTACACCTATCCTGTACTCTGGGCTCAAGTTCCTGTCTCCAACCCAATATGTTACCCCACCTCCCTCCCCGTCCCCCGAGAGAGATGTTCTCAGGCAACGCTCAGAGGATGTAACTATTTTTTAATCTGTGTGCCCCAGTCTAAGCTTTCTTGACAGGCAGTATAGCCGCCTGGTTAATGTTTTGGGTTTACAAAACAACTCTAACCTTGATGACTACACCATTTTGGTGGAGTTTCAATACATTTATAAGAGGGGGGAATAATTAACTTGTTAAGTAAAAGCTCGGCAATAGGAATTTCACTAGTTATCTATCCCAGTTCAACAAAAGTAAAAAAAGAGACCAACTCTACAGAGTCTAAAAGAGCTGCAATATTTTATAGAGAACTTTAATTGGCAATCTGAGACCACGTGTCTCTCATTTCCCAGCAACCAAATAGTTGATATATCTCCTAGACTTTAGATTGCAAATTGACCACTGGATGATGGAAAGTGAGAGTAGTTTAGTTGTGTCCCTCTTTACCTATCGTTGACAACATTAAGAGGTAAACACCAAAAATCAATCAAGTGCTGCACTAATATAAACTGGAACAAATCAAAAACTATTGTCTGAAGAAGAACATTACAGACCATGGATAGGTCTTTTTTGCCTTTATTGTGCTGACTCTGGCCGTTCCTGTAACTCTTGCCCAAAGTTCCACCGAAAGGAGTTGGCAGTCCCGTCTGTAGATGGAGTTTTCTGGCAGGGCTGCCTCCATAAAACTCATTGCTCACCAATTTATACAGCTTTGCATATATTTACAGGCTTCTTGCTCATATCTGACTATAAAAGTAAATCTGTGTTTTCGAGATTGGAAATGTAAAGCATGAATGTTCTAATTGGTTCAGGGACTACGGGGAATTTTAAAAATCTGTATTTTGTGACCAACATTGAGTTTAACGGTATAAAAAAAGGTAGTCAGCGAACCTGTTGGGACTTTTGAGGTTGCTATCCACTCATGTTGATCAATTATAATTTAAACTCGGAGATGCCCCGCAGTTTTGATTGATTTTATGGCTCCTGTGTTTATCTGAACACAACTCGAGGATTAATTTGGAAGAAGGAACCATCGTTTTGGATTCTATTATCCCCAAAATTTTTACATTCATAAGTCCCAACTACCTGTGGAACTGTATATCATTAGCAATCAAGGCTCATTTAATCACCATAGTAAATTCAATGGCTTTTGCAGCAGTTTATATCTACTTTAAAATTTTATTTTTGCAAAATTAGGGCTGAAAGTTGCCACCCCATAGACCACGAACCTAGTGCTAGATCACCATATAGATTGATATACTTACTAACCTGTGCACAAAATAAGTACTTGATTACATTGAGCAAAAATATGGTATGTATTCATATGGCACTTTCAATCGTGTTTTTTGGGAGAAGAGCCCTTTACCCGAATAATTTGGTTTGTACCCAAATAACGATGACACCCTAGAATTTCAGTATCTCACCATTTACCTCAGGAGGTTCCACTTCAGATCTGATCTCGTGTAAAAGAACACTACACCATCATAAGCTTAGCAGAATACATAATAAGTCATAAAGACCACTCATTAACGGAGTTCACGATCAAGGGAAACGTTTTTATTGTAGAAAATCTCAAAATCAAGCCATACAGAATAAATGCCATGAAGGCTCAGAATTGCGGAGTTGTACAGAATAGTGAAAGAGCCACATCATTCCAAGTCTCAGATGAGCAGCAAAATCAAGAAAGGTCGGCCAGCACAGGAAAGTCTGAAAGGAAATTCAGGCTCATCCCTAAAACCAAGGGTTCCTCATACACGTTCTTGTATAGAAAATTAGCTAAAGGAATAGATTCAGCTAGGCATGACTAAAATTGAACAAATCGGAGGTTTCAGCGTCACATAAGTAATTCTAGCACTAACCCATTCTGAGCAGCTTCAACAACACTTCATTATAGAAAGCTCAGCTGAAATTCAATATTTCTAAAACAATGGGCTATACACCAGTACAAGAGTACTACCCCTGCAGCCAAATTACAGCAGAAACGTTCTTGGACAGTTGCAATATTTAGAGCATCAGAAAGTTGATTCACCATACATGCACATTTTGGAAAAACACCCTATATGATATCATTCTGTTTTCTGTTCTGCGAGGTCTGTGGGGAGAGAAGTGACGTGGAGAGTCCTGATGGGGGAGGGGTGTTTTCAGAAGTGAAAACAGAGTGAGAGTTAGAGAAATGGCATCCATTTAACTAATCTGCCATATACTAAAATGTGGCCTAACTAAAACATGTTAATAAACACACTTTTGAAGAACAATAGTTACTTACCTGTAATCTGTGGTTCTTCAGTATTGGTGTCTTTCATAGATTCACATGCCTGAATCATTCCCCGTCGTCGGAGTGGGAGTCCCACGGTACATAAAGCAATAATATGCCTATAGAAAAAACAAAACATTGGTAATACCAAACCAGGAAGTAAAGTAGCCCTAAGCTACAGTGTACAGAACTTCCACACTTATGACTATCCTAGTCATTTTGTTAGTCCAAACTGCAGCCAATCAGGCGACAGCACCCACCAGAATGTTCTCCTCAGAGACTCAGGCTCTCAGATTTTCTCGCACAGGAGTGGAACCCAGTAATTGCCTGAGGAAGCCTCTGAGGGGAGGTGGGCGGGTGCATGTGAATCTATGAAAGACACTAATACTGGAGAACCACAGATTACAGGTAAGTAACTAATGTTCTTCTCCAGTATTGGGGTGTCTTTCATAGATTCACATGCCTGAATCAGAGTAGATAGCAGTACAAGAAAAAAAAAGCATCATGCTCGTAAGACGCTTACAGTATACAGCAGATATGTATGCAAGGTAATAACCAATAACATGTTAGAAGCTTCTAAACAAGAGCATAGAGGAGGAGGGAGAACAGAGGCTCACCTTATTTGAAAAGATTGAGAAGAACTGCTCTTCCCACCGAAGCATCTGCATCACTTGCTGAGTCCAGACAGTAGTGTCTTGTAAAAGTGTGCCTGCTGGACCACGTTGCAGCCCTGCAGATTTGCAGAAGAGGCACACCAGCGAATAGAGCGGTGGAAGAAGAAACCGCCCTTGTAGAATGCGCTCTTGGTAAGGACTGCAAGCGTCTTCCTGCCTGTTGATGGCAGAGTCCAATTGCTGAAGAGACCCATCTTGCTATAGTCTGCTTGGATACCGCGCAGCCTTAGTGCAGTCTTCCATAGGCCACAAACAGTTGGTCTGTCTTGCGAACAGTTGCTGTTCTTTGAAGATAGAACCTGAGACATCTCCTGATGTCTAAAGAGTGTAAAGCTCTTTCAGCCGGTGATTGTGGATTTGGAAAAAATGTCTTGACTATCACCGGCTCATTTAGGTGAAAATCCGATGAAACCTTGGGCATGTATCTAGGATTGGTACGTAGCACCACAGAATCTGAGGTAAATTGCAAGAAAGGCGGTTTTGAAGTGAATGCTTGAATGTCACTGACCCTTTTAGCTGATGTTAAAGCCAATAGAAAAGGGACCTTCAATCTTATGGATAGGTTCGAAGGGGTGACGTATGAGTTGGGCTAGCACCACATTCAAATGCCAAGATGGAGGTGGTCGTCGAATCAGAGGAAACATACGAAATAGACCTTTAAAAAATTGCAGGATTATACTTGACGAAAACAGAGAGTTCGATCCGTCCTGACGGAATCTGGAAATGGCTGCCAGAAATACTTTTAGGGTTGAATGTGCCAAACCCGATCTAGCCAATTGCAGAAAGAATGGCAACATTTGTTCCGGTCTAGCTTGAATAGGATGCAGATCAACAGCTTGACACCAGGCACAGAAACGCTTCCATTTGAGTCCGTAGGTCTTAATCGTTGCTGACGCTCTAGCATTAGCGAGAACTTCTTGACAATCTTGAGGAATGTCTAAGTGGGCGAATTCATTGTGTTGAGGAGCCAAGCTGATAATTTGGGTCCGGATGGTACACTTGGCCCTCCTGAATTGTCAGGAGATTCGGTATTCGAGGCAGCTATATTGGCCTGCACTCCGAGAGGAGGAGAAGCTCGGTGAACCAATATTGCCGGGGCCACCTTGGAGCAATCAGGATTAGAGGATATGGTTGCCTCCTCATCTTCCTGATGACCTTGGGGATTACAGGAATCGGCAGAAAAGCGTATGCAAATATCCAACACCAGTTCATCAAAAGGGCATCCCCGCATGAGTTCCTGTGGGGAATCCAGCTTGCAAAGCGTGGGCATTTCCGGTTCTGATTCGTCGCAAACAAATCCAGGTCGGGGTGACGCCACTCTTGGAATATGTGATCCAGGGTTGGTTGATGTAGCTCCCATTCGTGATTGCATGCAGCAGACCTGCTGAGGGCTAGTACATTGGCTAGTACAACCCCTGGGACATGGACCGCCGACAGATTGATGTTGTGATCCAGGGCTCAGTTCCAAATCTCCTGTGCTTGATGGGATAATCGGGCCGACCTTATGCCTCCCGGTTTGTTCAGGTAATGCATGCTGGTTGTGTTGTCTTTTCGAATTAGAACCGTAGAACCCTCTAAAAATTCCTTGAAAGGATTTCAGGGCGAGTAGAATGGCTTGTAACTCTAGGAGGTTTATGTGCCACTTTTTCTGCTGTATGTTCCATTTGTCACTGATTGTCATTCCTTGGAGGTGGGCGCCCCAGCCCTCCAGAGAAGCATCTGTGGTCACGATGAATCTGGGCACCTGTCGGGAATGCACATCCCACCTGTAGGTTGCACTTTTGCATCCACCATTGAATGGAGTTCCTCATCTGAGGGGTTATGTTGATAATGTCTTCGAATGATCCTACTACCTGTACCCACTGAAGACTGAGTTCCTCTTGCAAGGGCCTCATCCTTAGGCGGCAGTTGGGGATGAGAGGAATACAGGACGAGATCATCCCTATGAAAGACTTGAACTTGCAAACCAAATCGCACTTTCTTGTTAGGAATGTAGAAGCCATCTTGTGAATCTTTAATTGCCTTTCTCTTGAAATGAAAACTTGGGCGAGCTTTGTGTCCAGCGTCGCTCCCAAGAAAGACTTTTTCTGGGATGGAGTCAGATGAGACTTTTCGAAATTCACTGAGAAACCCAGGCTTTGAAGTAGAGACAGACCTCTTTGATGTGAGTTCTTGCTGTGACGAAAGAACTGACCTTGATCAGGGGGGAGTCCAAATATGGATAAATTAGAATTCCTTCCAATCGCAGGTGGGCTGCCACCAGAGGTAACATCTTTGTAAAAACTCTGGGGGCTGAATGTAGTCTTTGAACTGAAAGTCCCTACCAGCCACTCTGAACCGTAAGAACTTCCGGTGTCGGGGAAAAATGGGCACATGGAAGTATGCGTCCTGAAGGTAGAGTGTTGCCATGTGATCCCCTTCTGAAAGAAACTGGAGGATTTCTTGAAGCGTCAACATCCTGAAGGATAATTTCTTGAGGTATTTGTTGAGGGCACGCAGGTCGAGGATGGGGCGCCATTCCCCCTACTTCTTGCGAATCAGGAAAAATCTCGAATAAAATCCTTTTCCTCTTTGATGTTGAGGTACCCTTTCGATTGCTCCTTTCCGAATCATGGAATATATTTGGGAGAACAGCTCCTTGAGATGAGCTGGTGGTGGTTTTTTTGGGGGGAGAATTTGGAGAGGTTTTGACTAATTCTAGAATGTGACCCTTGGATACCACGTCCAGGACCCATCTGTCCATAGTAATGTTGGACCGATTTGAGTAGTATAGGGATATTCTTCTTCCAATTTGCTTCAGGTTGGGTAAAAGTGGTGGCAGGATGTGTTTCTCACTTGCTCTTGTTGTTGTCTCTTCCTCGATAAGAGGTTTTTCCTCTTGACTGGGAGTAATTGTTTCTCTTTTGACCATACGTTTGTTGTCGGTATGGTTGGTATCTTTGGTTACCCTGCGAGTTGTTGTAGGAACGCTGTTGTGAATAACCTCCTCTGTTAGAGAAATTGCCTCTTCCTCTTGCTCCACGAAAGGAAGATTTATGAAATTGAAGAGATCCCGGTGACCGTGCAGTCTCCGTGTCTTTATTTATGGCTTGTAAAGCCTCATCCACATGTTGCCCAAAAAGGAACTCTCCATCATAGGCCATGTCCATGATCTTAGACTGGACCTCCAGGCAAAAGGATGTAGATTTTAACCATCCCGGTCTTCTCAGAACAGCTGCACCTGCCAGCTGTCTGAAACCTGTGGCTGCCGCGTCCACTGCAGCATCAATAATTTCAGATGAAACACATTCTCCCTCTTGTAAAATCTTTCTGGCTTCAGATCTATCAGGCTCTGCAAGCTTTTCAATGTAAGGCGATATGTCCGACCACATCTGCCTGTCATATCTCCCAAGTATTGCAAGGGAGTTTGCGGCACGGACAGTAGTTGCCGCAATAGTTGAGACCTTCTTTCCTATTGAGTCGAGGCGTCTTCCCTCTCTATCCGGGGAAGCAGTGACCTGCGTAGATGGATTTTTGGCTCTCCTCTGAGCCGCCTGGGTAACCACTGAATCCGTTTTAGCCTGGCCAATAAGGCATGCCGGTGACGTGCTAGGCGCCTTATACTTATCTACCTGAGGTAGAACTGCAGGTAGAGAGTTTGGCGTGGCCATTACCTTCAGACCTTCCTTCCAGATAAAATCAATTATTGGGATGGACCTGACTTGTTTTTGCGGTAAATCTTTAAAATCATATAGGAAGCACTCATCCTGCTTAGCCTCCATTGTGATGAGGAACCTTTTTGTTGCCCTGTCCATGATTTGGTGGAAGGTTGCAATGTCGACCGGCGGAGAATCTGCCGTAGGTGGGCTAGCTGGAGAAGGAGTTTGTGCTTGATACTCGTCCCACTCCGACGATACTGACTTGCTGTCCACTTCGCCTTCTTCTCGTTCCTCCTCAATGTATTATCACTCTGCATATGATGAGATGGCACTGGCGAAGGAGGTATTGTAGGTCGTGTCTTCATAGTTGGCAGCGGAGAAGCTGGTCTTGGAGGTCTTAGTGTTGCAGTAGATGTTCTTGGCACAGGTGTAGAGGAGTGAGAATCACCTGATTCGGATGGAGGAAATCGGCGATAATAATCGCTTAACATATATTGGAGATTAGGCAACAAGTCCAGCGGCATTTGCGTGGTAGGCGCAGACACAGGAGCCCGACCAGAAGGCTCAAGGAATTGTTCCTCCTCTTCCTGCTCCTCATCCTGAAGTTTTATAAGCAGCTCAGATGGGCTTCTGGCTGCATGGAAAGTGTCATCTTCATAGGATTCCTCTTCCTCAGAATTTAGTAATTTTTCTGGCAATTTTAATGGAGATAGAGTTGTTAAGAATGAACCACGCCTTTCTAAAATTGAAGCTGTGGTAGACGGTGAAGGCAGAGGTATTGTGGATGGCTTGGCTGACCATACTTGCATTTCTGTACAGGTTGACAGTGGGGGCGTCGACGGTGCCACCGTCAACAGTGAAAAACCTGTATCCAACTGTTGAGCAAGAACCTTCGTCGACGGTGTGTCCGTCGACGGTAACATTGTCGTCGGCGATGATTTCATTGACGGGGGTGTCTTCTTTGTCGACGATGACGTCGAAGGAAGCGCCTTCGTTGACGACGAGGTCGTCGACGGGGGTATTTTCTTCGTCGACGGGAACTTTGTCGACGAGGATGTCGTCGACGATAATTTCGCCAACAAGGATGCCGTCGACGGTAGGACTATCTTCGTCGACGGCATGATTTTCGTCGACGCTTGAGTCAACGACGGTACCTTCAGGATCCTCGTCGACGGAGGGGCGTCTACGATTGATGGTACTATCTTCGTCGACGAGATGGGTCGAACTTGGACCTGAACCAACGTTGACGGTGAGGAGGCTGTAGACCTCACCATAGCTGGTTTTGGTGAGGAGAAAGTCACTGTAGATGTTGACGAGGTGACAACATGAAGAGATGGCGACGGTGAAGCTGTATTTGACGATGAAGTGGGCAAAGGTGTAGTCTTAGGTAAAATTTTATGAGAAGCTGTTTTGGAAGATGTATATTTTCCAGTTTTCCTTGAGGGCGTACCAGGAACAGATTTAACAGGTGGAGAAGCCTTTTTTTGAAGCAGAAGACAAGCCAGAATCCTGAGAGGATTGGGCTTTCTTCAACACCTTCGCCCCAGGAGAAGCTAACTCAACCTCAGCTTTCCTCTTCCTAGAGGATATAGAAGACCCCGAGGCTATGCTCCCTACCTCAGAAACGGGGTTATTGTGGTCCTTTATCTTCTGTAGCCACAGGAGAAGACGACCTTCTCTGTCCCTGAGGGTTTTCTCAGGAAAGGTTCTGCAGATTTTACACTCCTTCACCTCATGATCTGGATATAGACAATATATGCATTTCTTGTGAGGATCCTCCTTAAACAGCCTTAGCTTTCCACAAGAATCACAAGCCCTAAAAAGGGATTTAGAAGTAGACCTATTTAGAAGGTAAAAAACCAACCAAAGTAAGAAGAAACTGAGCAGAGCTCAGGGAGACTCCCTTCATACGACGTGCGATAGAAAATCTGAGAGCCTGAGTCTCTGAGGAGAACATTCTTGTGGGTGCTGTCGCCTGATTGGCTGCAGTTTGGACTAACAAAATGACTAGGATAGTCATGAGTGTTGAAGTTCTGTACACTGTAGCTTAGGGCTACTTTACTTCCTGGTTTGTTATTACCAAGGTTTTGGTTTTTCTATAGGCATACGATTGCTTTTTTATGTACCGTGGGACTCCCACTCAGACGACGGGGAATGATTCAGGCATGTGAATCTATGGAAGACACCCCAATTCTGGAGAACCATATATCACACTTGTTTCAATTACATACATATTCATTCATTGTTTGACTGTAATTTATTTGCAATGTTCAAAATATAAACCCAAAAATAACTTCCATAGTCTCTTAACCTGTTTTCTGAATACTGAAGAACTAAACTGAAAATGTGTACTGTCTACGAGGCGATCAATCACATACTTCTACCATTATCCCTGTGGTACTAGATCAGTTTGTTTGCACAGCTTTCCACCAAATTCGATTTACTTGGGGCCTATCATGTGGCACAAGTGTATTAGGGAGAAAAATGGAAGACAACATTTAGAACCAAATGTTTTTTTTTTAATAATATACTACTAGTCTCTGTAACTCGCTGGTTGCCTTTCAACACTTCATCGTCGTGGTATACTGGAGTAGTTCATAGACAGATGTATTGTGGTATATATTGACAACATATTCGTCTACTCTCAATTAAAGAAATAACACCTAACTCGTGTAGTCCTAACAAAACTCGTAGAGCACTGGCTCTTTGCAAAAAATTTTTCATGTTACTCAAGTGGAGTTTCTACAGTTTGATTTATTCTCCAACGCAGACGCCTTCTCAGGCCAGAATGGAACAGGCTGGGAGTTCGGACTTGTAGGCACGCCATTATTGCTGCTCTGTCCTTAGAGAACACTGTTTTAAATATAAAATTGGCCAAATTCGTTCAGCAAGCTTACAGTCTTTTAGAAAAATTGGAAACGGATAATGCCTTGCTGATAACTGTGTAGAATGCTATGTATTTTAACCTCATCTGCATTGTCCGGGAGTGCTAATTTTTAAATTTGACACATTGCAGTAAGCACTGATTGGAAGGCCAAATTTTATTTTGTTTTCTCTTAACTCTTTTTAATCTGTAAAATTGTACTTAATGTGCTGGAAGAATCTTTTAAAGATATGCTTTTATATATCTAAATAAAGAAATTATTATTATTACAGTTTGATTTATTACCAGAGGGAGTTCTGAACCTTCCGCTGATAAAAGCAGTTCTTGACGGTGCAACCCCAAATATAGGAAAGGAGATAGACAGATTTTTTAGGGGTTAACTTCTACAGGAGATATATTCCGGGTTTCTCGGACATCATTACTTTAATTACACCAGTCCTAGAGAAGAGAACCCAGGTCAAATGGTCAAAATAGACTGGCCATGTGTTTCAATAATCAAAGTCCGCTTTCAATTCCGCTTCACTACTCCTCAGTACAGAGCCACAAGAGCCCTTTCACGTGGAAGCTCATGCTGCAGACCAGGTTTTTGGGGGGAGGAATTCTCTTGTCGTCTTAAAACCGTAGGGCCCTGGAAAGAAGCCAAGACTAGATGGCCCCACTGAGGAGTAAGGTGTTGTGGTCTAAGCTAATAACCAATGAATACACAGATGTTTTATTTCCCAAGAGCCACCTCACCCGGAAAAACATATTGTTTAACATCGCCACTGACAACCAAAAGTCAGAATTGCCCTGAATGAATTAAGCAAGTAAGATTGCCTCTTTTGGTTCCTTACACCAAGCGTAAAGCGAGGCCCAGTGGACATCCCAGGAGTGCTCTATTGAAACCCCTCAAAAAGAAGGAATTTCAATCAATTTAGTATGCTGCCAGTGTGTCCTCTAAACTTCTAGTCTGAAAAGTCTAAGCAGATTGGGCTGTGTAATGGAAAAGGTAAAGGTAACGCCATGAGGACCAGTCATTAGATAGGTGCAATCTTTGGATTCACCACATCTGGGGCCAAAAGCAGGCACTTACTCAACATGTCTTTTTCCTGACAATCTGTGGGGGTAACCTAGAGATCACAGAAAATAAAAGGAATGTACACCAGCAAACCTGGAGAGACAAAGATAATTCACCTTATTTGCTCTTCATGAAGGGAATCTGGAGACAGACCAAGCAAAATATGTGCATGATCCACAACCAGATCCAACTGTGACCTTTTAACACTCCTGCAGATTAGGAATAGGGTAGGGTTCATCTCAAAGATGTTGGCACCGTAAAAAATTCTGACTGTCTACGTCTTTGTTGTCCTCTCCCCAGATATGCATGGATGAGAAAAAGAAGTCGACTCTGGCCAAGACTAATTCTGCAATGACTGGAAAGCTATTTCCTGTTATCTCAATTCTTAGTTTGTTCTTGGGAACAGTAGTATTATTAATATCAATCTGGAGATCAATGCAGGAAGCCACCATCCTTGAACAGAGCTGCAAACACAGATCTCTTGAAACACCCTTGACACCATAATCTCCACCTCATAGTTGTTGGAAGCCAGTCTCTTGTGACCTTGCATATGCTTCATTAGTTCCCCCAATTGAGCCTGACCCCAAATGTATTCTCTAGCTACTGCTCCCTCAAAGCGAAGGCTGACTAAAAGCCACTGCAAGCAACTAAGGCACAAATGGAGAACTAGTCAAGACAACACTGATACAGACATCATCAATTCAGCCCTAATATGCTAACGCAGCAGATGCAGAACTTCAAGTGCACAGTTTTTGCAGATCGCATTGACGTTGGTACTATAGGAGCCAGTATCCTCAACGATTTCACAGTGCCTTCTGCTGCCTTCAGCAACATCACCCCCTCTCAAGACATTTGGAGCCCTGGCCTCGTGGCCCCCCATCACCACCGTCAAAAATGGCTGCTACCATGAAGGAATATTCTTCATGGTGGCAGCGATTTTGATGTCATTTTGAACGTAGTGGAGTAAGTGGTAAGATTTGCATGTGGTGGGGTAAGAGCCAAATGGAGCCCCTAGAGTGGAAACTGGGAGGGGGGGGGGATATCTCACCCTTACCCCACCATGCCTTCTTCATAGGACTCCTACCTATTAGGGAAGCACTTATTCCCATTCGCAGTGCCCTCAACGACCTAGCCATATTACCGGACACCTGGAAACATGCATATGTTGTGTCCCTGGTGATGAAACCATCCGCTATCGCAGCCACACTTTCCAACTACAGAACCGTTTTTGTCCTACCATACCCAGCATAGGTTTTAAAGCATTTATTCAGCTGATGCCTCAGCAATTACCAGCTCCTCAATGCCACGCAAGCCAGATTCAGAGCCAACCACAGTACAGAAACCACTTTCAACGCCACCACATACGATATCTGCATGATCCTTGATAGAGGCGACACATCAGCGCTCATTTTCCTGGACCTATCTGCAGCATTTGAAACAGTCTCAAACCCCATACTCATCAGGCACTTGCATGAGATTGGCATCCAAAGACCTGCTGTCTTCTGAATATGCTACTTCTTAACAAATAAAACGCAAGCTATCAGTCTGGCACCTTGCTCCTCAGAAGCCTGCAAACACATCTGTGGAGTGCCTCAAGGGTCATCACTCAGTCCCACCCTCTTTATCACAAACTTTATTCCTTTGGTGAATGTTAACTTCAGGCACAACACCAACATCCTCTCCTACACCAATGACTTGCAGTTCATGCTGTCCCTCTCACACAAGACCTTCATGATCGAAGTTGTTAACTGAACGAAAGCCAGCTCTCTCGCACCCAGCAGTGGAGCCCAGTCCTTGTTAACCTCTTAAATGCAGGTGTTGACCAGTAGCAGATGACCACACTCTGTCCCCAGTGTGTCCGTCTGCCATTGCAGATAATAGGCTTTAAAAGAGCCTCTCATGTTTCACCAGAGGGTTTCCTTTTTTTAATTTGCAGGTCGGGCTGCCAGGGAAGAGCTTTCCCAGCACACGGAGCCTTTTTTATTTGGCAATCAATTTCACTAAAAGTTAAAGTAAAATGAGCAGATCGGCTCATTTCATATTCTGTCTTGATACTCTAGTGTATATCTCAGCCCCCCTAGCACTGATTTTTGTGGGCGAGGTACATTTGGCAAGGGGAAAATATCCCTTTTCCAAATGGTATTTCTCTATAGTAGATTTCAGTTTGGGCATCACTGCAGAAGGTTGATCCCTTGGCATGGATCACCCACTAAACACAAGGGAGAAGGTTTGAGGGTTGGTGCGGTCTGCATGGTAATGGGATAGTGATCCTTCCTACCCCTCATCAAAAAATTATTTCCCCCCCTCTCCCCACCACATCCCACCCCTGGGGCAGATAGGAGTGTGCAATTTGCCTGGAAGGGGGTAGGGGGCAAAAAGACCAATAGACACCAGGGAGATGCTTATAAAAAGGGATGGAGGCTTCCCCTCCAGACTGAGGGCGGAGTCCCCTACCCAACATATCCCCAATCTTTTCTTCCCCTCTGAGGTCAACAAGGACGTTTGTCCTACAGGGCAGGAATATTTTTATAAAAAATAATCTAATAATAGTAATAATAATAGTAAAATAATGGACTGGGGTCTGGCTTATGTTGACATAAAGTTCACTCACATTCCTACAAGACTCAATCTTTCTGCTCCCCTGAAGACTAAAGCATACCCATCTGTATGGCAAAAGAGAGGAAAGTTCGATTCTTTTGGGCATTGTTTTTACATCTGGGCCAGCAGAGAGGACCATCCTGGGAAACCTACCAAACCCAGGCATTTCTGCAACCTAGATACCTAGGGTAAGCCAGGATGGTGTTCCTCACATGGAAGTCTTGATGGTTTCTTATCCACAATGCCCTCAAAACCTCAAACTTTGCCTAAAGATTTTGCATTTTCCTTGTATTTCTGTGATGTAACTTCTGTAATGCACACGGATGCACAATCAGTCAAAATAGTCTTCTTTCGGTTATGACATAACCAGAAAAGCACATACAAAGTAGTATAAACATTTAATTGAAAAAATGCATGAAAACATTTCAGATGCATATTACAGAATGAAAAGATATTCTAAAAACAGCTGACCTAAAAAAAGGTAGAAGCCAACAGCATGGTGAATCCAGCATGGGATATCTGGCTTTCATTTCCGCCTTTAAAAAACAAAACACCTTGAAAATAGCATGAGTGTCTGATAAAAGTTGAAGATATAACAGTGTTGGTCATGCTTGTCTAAAATTTAGAGATATCAGAAGAGGTTTGAACATTTTCCTTTGGCCTGTAAAATACAGACCAAACACTGTAAAGTGGATGGTATCCTAGGAGACTGAGGTTTTGAGCCACAGAGACCCAGGGAGCCCAGGGGGCTCCAGCCCCTCTGAGAGGCCAGAAGATGATGTAATATATTGTCTCAATCTGGCCAGTAAGAATCTATCCCTTCCCAGACTACGCAAGTATGGTTCCATGTAGTCTACAGTTTTTAATAACATGTGGCACCCTGACTGTCTGATTCAAAAGCTCAGATTGTTCTCTGTAGAGTGCCTTCAGTTCAACAAATGTGTGTTTAACCCATTTTACCTCTGCGATAAATGTGGTCTCTGGGCTTCAGAATAAAACCTCTGTACACAGGATGCTAAAAAAAACCTTAATGTAAGCGCTCTATGGAATCTTGATGTCCTGAACCATGGATAAACAATCCTTCAAAATCAGTTCGGTCACCTGAGATTCCCTGTTTTGCCATATCTTGAGCCAGCATGTTAATGGCATACAAGCGATCATGACTGCTATATACTGAACTCCTAACGCCACATGTACAGAGAATCCTGGTGTGCTGTGGGGAACCTGCAACAACAGCATTAAAACATTTTTTTACTGCATACCTCACTGCTGTATAGTCCCTTGAATGCACACTTAGCCTTATATGTTTTATTTACGGCACTTGGTGTATTAGACCCCATTCAAATCAATGGACAGTTGCCGATGCCTTAAGGTGCTCCATTTTCTTTGATTCAGCCAGGGGTTTCCATTTACTATGGCGATCAAAGAATACCCTGAGGTACGAAAATGCTGGAACTTTGGTTAATGTGTGCGATCCCACCTTAAATGTTTTTGAACGTGTATTTCTTTGGTCCAAGACCATCCCGTGCAATTTTGTAAAATTATCTGAGAGTTCCAAGCTGGCCATAAGCCCAACAAACTTTTCCAATAACAATTGTAGGTCCACTGCGATCTTTGCCATTAGGACTGCATCATCATGTGTATAATACGCTAATTAGTTGTCTTGGACAACCCACAGGCAACCAGCTTCTGCAGCCAAGAGGCCTCTTCCAGACGGTTGACATATAGTGTAAACCGGAAAGGGACAAGGATACAACCCTCTCCTTGTGCCAAAGGTTCAAGTACAAGCCCCCGTCTGGGAATATCGGACAGAAGATGTTGTGTGGGCATGTAGGCCACTCAACAAGTGGACAATATAAGGGTCAATCCTAAGGTAAGAAACCAATACCAGAGTGTTCTACAGTTGACCATATCAAACACGGATGTTAATTCCATGAAGGAGAGGGGGATGTTTTCCGGCCCTGCAACAGTATACTTTTTGGTGATGAAATATAGGTTAAGGCATTGGTCCATTGTTGATCTACCCTTCCTGATCCCATATTGGACATCAGAGATGATATGCTCAGCTGCCCAGCTCGCCAGCCTATCAAGCACCACCCTGCCCATGACCTTTACCACTTTATTATTCAAGGAAATAGGACAATAGCATTGAGAATGTTCCTACTCCCGCCCCCCCCCCCCCTTTTGTAGACTCTTTTTATTGATGGCATATAAGGGTATATTGCAGTACATGCAACAGCAACATCCAGCATCTGAATGACTTGGTAAAAGTAATAAACACAACATTGCTGTTGTACACAATTATTATTTTGCTTCCTGCTACGCTCCCAGGGTATCTATCTCTCTATTACTTACTTGGCAAATCGTGTGCTCCCATCAAGAGGTTCATTCATGGATCCTCCCTCTATACATGTTTCACTTACCCCAGGTCTGTTCCCACTTTCTGGGACAAGCCCTACTTTCATATACCACCTTCTCCGCTACCATACACCAGTCCAGGTCTTTCATCCAGTCTTGGTGTGTTGGGTGCTCCCCACAGTTTTGCGATATTGTGCGTAGGGATTACCATTCCCTGTGTTACCCAGGTTATTTCTTTACTCTTTAGGTCGGTTGCTTCCCACACATTTAGTAGGCACCACTTGGCTGTATGTTCCAACTCCACACCCAAGACTTCGCTCAAATAGTGAATAATTGTCTCCCAAAACCTTTTTACGTATGGGCAGTCACGAATTGTGTGATAAAATGTACCCTCCTGGCCACACAGTCTTCTACAACTAGGGTCCGACCCCCCCCTATCCATTTAAGCTCGAGTATGACATGAAAAATATGCTCTGTCTTAAATTGTATTAACTTGAATCTCGTGGAGCTGACCACTTCCCTTGGGGAGGCCAATACTTCTTGCCAGTCCTTGTCATCTAATTCTCCTGTGTACATTAGCCACTGTTCCCAGAGTTTGAGAAGGTGTTCAGGGGAGTTATTGGTAAATGTTTGGTAGGTCAAAGAAATCGCCTTATGGCCCATATAATCTGTCTGGATGCTATCTTCCAGTAGGGAAGACTCAGGGAGTTCCACTCCCTTGGGGGTGGCAGCCTGGAGTGCATGTCTGATTTGTAGATAATGAAATGTCTCTGTTTGCTAATTCATATTCTCGTTCTAGTGTTTTAATGAAACCACGCCCCCCCCCCCAAACCACAGGTCGCCCACTAGGGAAATGCCTACTTTGTCCCATTTGTGAAACCCGGGGATTCTCCTCAGGGTGCTTAATCCAACAGCGGGGTGGCTGTGTTATCTTGTTATTCCATCCCATACTTTTATGAACATCGTGCAAAAGCTGGACAGTGTGATTTGGTGGAACCGTGAGCTGGAGGTGTCTGGGAGTAGTGTAAAGTGCACTCTCATAACCCTCTGTCCGCCGGACAAATTTGTCAATTCTATATGCTGGTTCGTCTAAGGGTCGTTGTAAACCTTGATTAATTACCATTAGCTGTGCAGCCTAGTAATATTTCTGTATGTCAGTCAACCCTACACCCCCCATCAATCCATCCTCATTCTAGCTTCTGTATGGCTATCCGTTCGGGTTTTCCATCCCTTAGTAACTCTCTTTGTTTGCTTTCTATTGCTTTAAAGTATGAAGAGGGGACTGGAAACTGTGTGTTCTGCAATATATGCAGAAAATGGGGGAGCGCCATCATTTTGAATAGGGGAAGTTCACCCCAACAAGGAGAGTGGCAAGGCCCTCCAGTGGAGCCCATCCCCTTGCAAGTCTAGAAGTGGGGGCTGAAGTTTCAGATTTTAAAAGAGGATGGGATCAGTGATGATGGATACGCCGAGGTAGCAGAAGCCCTCCACCACCACCTTCACATCAAACTCCTTTGGCATCAAAGAGATCGTTCCACTCAACACGTAGATAATGGACTTTGACCAATTAATAGTGTAACCAGAGTATTTTCCAAAGTTAGTGAATATATTCAATATTCTATGTATAGAAGGTTTGGGAGATGTCACATACAGAAGGATATAATCGGCATACAGGGATATTCTATTCCCAGTATTCCTTCCAGCGTAGGCCCCTCATCAACTGATCTCTACGGATCCAGGTCACCAGGGGTTCGAGTATTAGGGCAAAGATCAATGGTGACAGGGAACAGCCCTGCCTTGTCCTTCTCTGGATGGGGAATGTTTGGGATGTTCTATTGTTTACAAGCACTTGTGCCATTGGGTCCTCATATAGGAGTCGCAGCCAAGCCATGAATTTGGGGCCAAATCCCATCCTCTACTGCACATAGATCAAGCCAATCGACCGTAATGAACACCATTCGAGCATCAAGCAACATGACCACTGCATTCTCTCATAATGTATCAATTCTTCCCTGCTCCCTGTGGAGCCTGCGTAAGTTAAGTGCTGTATTCCCTTCCGGCATGAAGCCAGATTGGTCAGGATGTATCTATCTCGGAATGATCTGTATTGGGCGAGAGGGAAGCAATTTGGCAAGGATTTTGATTTCTGCATTGAGCAGCTGTCTCTTGATTTACCCTCTTTATGTATTACCACTATTCATGTCAGCCGCTGGTCTTTTGGGAGCCTCCCCTTCGTTCAACTTTCTAGATACATATTTTTCAGGTGGGGGCGCTATCTTTTTGGCCACCAATTTATATAGCTCGATTGGAAGGCCATTGGGTCCCATCGCTTTTTCCGACCAGATACCACTGATCGCCTGGGCCACTTCTTTGTCGGTTATGTTGCTCTTCATCAATGCTATCAGTAGTGAGAGTGGGTAGGGGTATGTCTGCTACAAATTCCCATGGATTTAGCAGCACTATTTTTTCTGGGTTGCAGCGCATTTACAGCATAGATTGCCCAGATCAGAGAGTGATCCAATATCCCCCTTATGTGACAAATTTCCCTGAATTGTATCGCTAGATTGGCCAGATTGAATATGTAGTCTATTCTGGAGAAACTATTGCGTGCTTCCGATTGAAACATAAAGAGTTGTGCATCTAGGTTGTGAATCCCCACACATCAACCAATCCCATAGCTTTGAGAAAATCTGAGAAACAGGAGTTTGCGTGTGGCGGATTTTGGGGAGGGGTATCGGTCCTTCCGGTCTGACAGTGTTGCATTGTTGTCGCCTCTGGAGAGCCTAAGAGCACGTCACCCAGGTCTTTTGAAGGCCATGTTGTGTAATGCAGGGGGTACCTATATTGTCAGTATGGTGATAGTCTTACTATCGCACCTACCTGAAACCGCTGCATACCTGCCCTGTGTGTCTACCCAGGTGCAGTCAATGGCCAGGGGAAAAACCTTCCGCAGGAGTATCCCTACCCCTCTAGACCCCTAGGTGAAGCCTGCGTGAGCAAGAGTATGTATAGCCAACAGTCCTGGGCCGTACAGGTGTTGCCGAGCAGGTGAGTCTCTTGTAAAAGTACTACATCTGGGGAGTGTCGTTTTATGTACTGGAGCAGTATCCCTTGTTTCAGCTTATCTTCCAGACCATTAATATTCCAGGAGAGTAGTTGTAATCCCGGGTATGATGTGACGCCCACCATAGTCTGTATGGTGATCTCTTAGTGTTCTTCCACCCATTCCTTGGTCAAACTGTTCACACAAAAATCAAATAGCAGGAAGTGACTTCCCTTTACCACCCTCTTGCTCATCTAAATGACAAACTATTAGTAACATAATGTAATGTACCCACCTCCCTGCAATCTGGATTTGAAACAACCCTCTTCCCCAACTTTGCATAGTGCCTGTCACCCTATCGCAATCTGAATTGTGGGGGACCGAGGCTTCTCCCCTTTGCCCACCACATTCCCGCTATATTGTTATGGGACCTGTACTTTTTTTGCCAAGTATGTGAAGGTTCACAGTCCTGCTGCTACAGTTCAGTCTTTTCTAGCACAGCATTCATTGGGGCCTACCTGCACCGGATGGTTACCATGTATTCAACTAATTCTCTCATCCGGCGTTGTGTGCTTTCTGCTCCTTGCGCTCTGAAGTTCTTTTCAGGTGTCTGTCTCGTGATCTGGGAATGCTCCCCCCACCATTGTTCATCAGTCCAACCATTCCAAAGCCATTTCTGGTGTCTCAAAGGACTAGGACTTGCACTCTGCCTCGATCAGCAGCTTTGCTGGAAAGAGCATGGAGTATTTCACTCCTTTATCATATAGCACCTTTTTAATACCCATAAACGATCTTCTCTGTTTCTGAACTTTGACAATAAAGTTACTACACATCTTCCCCCTATGGAATCTAAAAGAAAAAAATAAGAAAACATAAGAAGAATAATAAGTCTATGTATATAAATAAAACATTCTGCAAGAAAACATTACAAAATACAAATGCATTTATAAAAATTACATTACAGATGAGATACTTTACACAAACTAACAAAACTCCATTTCTTGCCATCGTCTAGTTCAGCCACAGAACCTTTAACAGAAACTACTTTATGTGGCTGAGAACTTACTTTCTCCCTTCCTTACAAAACCAAATTTTCTTACAACAACCCAATCACCTTCCGCAAAGACCAACTCCTTAGCACATTTCCTATTGTCAAAATCCTTCTTATTACGCCACTGACAGTCTTCAACTCTTGACCTCATCCTTTCCCTATCTACCCAAACCTGATTTTTTTCCTTTAACCACATCGGAGACTCTTTAGTACCCGGTTCTCTTCCCTTCAAAGCCACAAAAGGAGAAATTCCAGTTACAGAATGAGGTGTAATTCTATGACCCCACATCATTCTCCGTAATTCATCTTTCCATGATAATCCATTAGCCAAAGACAGTTGAATACAATCCATTACAATTCTGTTCACCCTTTCTACAAGTCCATTGGCTTGCGGACGGAACAAAGCCACTCTCTCATGACTAATTCCAAGACTTAAAAGAAAACTGGTCATTTCCGAAGAAACTAACTGAACGCCATTATCAGTTACAAGAGTTTTTGGCACCCCTTCTTCCAAGAAAACTTCTTTTGAAAATGCTATTACATTTGCAGTGCAGACTTGCCCCATTGATTTGCAAGTAAACCATTTACTATGGTAATCAACCAATACGAGTAAAAACCGATTATTACTTCCCAACTTGTCAATCGGACCCAAAACATCCAAACCTAATTTCTCCCAAGGTTTCTTAGGTAATTCCACACATCTCAATAGAGGTTCTCTTGTAGCCTTTACCTTATCACTATTGCTGCAAGCATGACAATCTCGCACAAGGTCTTCCACATTCTTGTCCATCTCTGGCCACCAATAAGATTCTCTTAATCTTCGTTTAGTCAAACTCCTACCAAGACGCCCTTCATGTACAATTCTCAACAACTTTGACCTCAATAAAACTGGTGGAACTATCCTATTTCTTCTTAAAATCTTGTCACCTTGCAAACTAAGTTCTTCCTTAATCGACATGTATTGTTTATGAACTGTCGCTTCACTACATCCATTCCAAGAATTAACAATCAATTCTTTCACCTTCTTATATTCCTCATCCTTCTCCATAGCTTCTCTCCACTCATCCTGGCTAGCAGCAAATTCACTGTCTACACTAACAACGAAATCCTCCAAAATTTCTACACAATCATCTTCCACTGGCATTCTTGAGAGACAATCCGCAATAACATTTCTATTGCCACGCACATACTCCACCACAAAATTGTAGTCTAAAACAGATAGCAACCACCTCGATTTATAGAACCGATTGAATCATCGGAATGGTTATCTCCGATTGTCGTCGCACCGAAGGAAGGAAACAAAATACGTTTATGTATTGATTTGAGAGATTTAAATCGAAACATCTGGGTGGATAGACAACCTTTACCAAATATTGGAGAGATGCTAGGTAGAATGGGTGGGGGTTGTGTATTCATTCTCCTAGACATGTCCTCAGCTTATCACCAGGTGAATTTACATCCCGAGTCACGTCCATTAACATCTTTTGTGACACCTTTGGGTGCATTTCGGTATTGTAGAATGCCGTTTGGGTTGGCGTCAGCCTCAGCTGTATTCCAACGTATTATGCATAATATTTTTAAGGGAATGGACAGAGTGTTGTGTTTTCAAGACAACATCATGATTGTGGGAAATTCATTTGAGGAACATGATCAGTTGATGGATGAAGTGTTGCGTAGAATTTCTCAGTGTGGGATGACAATTAAAAAGGAGAAGTGTCAAATAAGGTTGAGTCAGGTCAATTATTTGGGTCACCAGATATCAGCAATTGGTATAAGACCAAAGAGTAGTATTGTGAAGGCTGTGAAGGATGCTCCTTCTCCTATTAATAAGGAACAATTAAAGTCATTTTTAGGTCTTGCTGAATACTGTTCTAAGTTTGTGCCCAAATTTGCTGATTTAGTTGAACCTATGAGGCTTCTTTTAAAAAAAGGAATGGTGTTTGAATGGAATGCTGAGTGTGAGGATGCGTTTGTTAAGGTGAAAGATAGTCTTTCCAATGCCCCGTCATTAGGACATTTTGACTTTAAGAAAAAGTCTATTTTGATCACGGATGCGAGTAATGTTGGATTAGGGGCGGTGCTATTACAGGTGTCAGATAGTAATGAAACTATCATTGGGTTTGCATCACGCAGATTGCAGGGAGCGGAAAAATCATATTCTACTATAGAAAAGGAAGCACTGGTGTGTTGTTGGGGAATAGCACATTTCAGGTATTATCTGTGGGGGTTGCCTTTTGTTGTGAAAACAGATCATAAACCTTTGGTCCATGTTTTTAAAGGTGGACGGGGTTTAGATGGAAGTGTAACTCCCCGTATATCGAGGTGGTTGCTATCTGTTTTAGACTACAAAAGGCAACCCCCACAGATAATACCTAAAATGTGCTATTCCCCAACAACACGCCAGTGCTTCCTTTTCTATAGTAGAATAAGATTTTTCCGCTCCCTGCAATCTGCGTGATGCAAACCCAATGATAGTTTCATTACTATCTGACACCTGTAATAGCACCGCCCCATATCCAACATTACTCGGTTCAAAATGCTGAATCTGGCTCAGGTCTTAGCTGCCCTGGATCCAGGAGACTGGATGGTAGCGTTGGACTTGCAGGATGCTTATTTCCACATTCGCGTTCTGCCGGCCCACCGGCGCTACCTGCGGTTCACGGTAGGCCACGAGCACTTTCAGTTTACCGTGCTCCCCTTCGGCTTTACCAGCGCCCCACGGGTGTTCACGAAAGTGATGGCGGTGGTCGCAGCTCATCTACGCAGGTCAGGGGTTTCAGTCTTCCTCTACCTCGACGACTGGTTGTTGAAGGCGGGCTCGCCCCAGACAGTCGTCATCCACCTCCAGAAGACGGCAGACCTCTTGCACCAGCTGGGGTTCTCCATCAATGTGCCAAAGTCACACCTGTGCCCCTCTCAGAAGCTCCTTTTCATCGGAGCGGTTCTCGACTCTGTGCAGTTTCGGGTTTACCCACCCGAACAGCGAGTTCGGGATATACAGGCTCTGATTCCGATCTTTCAGCCTTTATCCGGAGTCTCGGTCAGGTTGACCCTCATCTTCTGGGTCTGATGGCTTCCTGCATCCTTCTGGTGCATCACGCCCGTTGGCGGATGGGGGCTCTGCAGTGGGACCTGAAGTTTCAATGGGCCCAGCATCAGGGCAACCTGTCCGACCATGTCCTGATCTCGGAGGGCACTGCGAGACAGCTGCAGTAGTGGCTCATGGACCGCGATTGGGTCAGCGGCTGATCCCTCTCCCTTCCCCAACCGAAGCACGTAGATGTGACGGACGCGTCCCTCCAGGGCTGGGGAGGCCACATGGGAGAGGCGGAGATCAGAGGCCTCTGGCGGAGTCCCGGCTCCATATCAACCTTTTGGAGCTGTGGGCGATTCGTCTGGCACTGAAGGCATTCCTCTCCTCTGTCCGGGGGAGTGTAGTGCAGGTGTTTACGGACAACACCACCGCCATGTGGTACTGCAACAAACAGGGCAGGGTGGGGTCGTGGACCCTCTGCCAGGAGGCTCTGCGCCTTATGCAGTGGCTGGAACATCAGGGTGTGACCCTGGTGGTTCAACACCTGGCAGGTTCTCTGAACGCCAGGGCGGACGAACTCAGCCGCCGGTGCATGATGGATCACGAATGGCGTCTGAACTCGGACGTGGCGCAAGGCCTCTTTCAGCAGAGCCTTGGTTAGATCTATTCGCCACCGAAGAGAACACGCAATGTCATCAGTTCTGCGCGTTGGAATTTCCAAGGCGGCACTCGCTCGGAGACGCTTTTCGTCGCGAGTGGAGTTGCGGTCTGTTGTTCGCCTTTCCGCCTATACCACTTCTGCTCAGAGTTCGGACGAAGATCAAGCGCGACCGGGCACAATCATCCTTGTGGCTCTGGACTGGGCACGAAGGTACTGGTATTCCGAGCTACTCAGTATGTCAATCGATCCCCCGGTTTGTCTGCCTCTTCAGGAGGACCTTCTGTTGCAGCAGCAGGGGACGGTCCTCCACCCGAACCTGTCCAGTCTCCACCTCCATGCTTGGAGATTGAGCAGCGACAGTTGAGGCCATTTGACTTGCCTCCTGAAGTCTGTAACATCATTTTGGCAGCCAGGCGTCCCTCCACAAAGTCAGTATGCGCCTGTAGGTGGAACAGATTTGTGGCCTGGTGCACAGCAAAGGCTGTGGATCCTCTCTCTGCCCCTCTCTCTGAGGTTCTTCTCTTCCTTCTTTCTCTTGCCCAGCAGGGCTCTGCTCTGGGCACTATCAAGGGCTATCTTTCTGCCCTTTCAGCCTTCCTAAGGCTGCCTGATCAACCATCATTGTTCAAGTCCCCTATTGTTAATCGATTCCTGAAAGGCATCACAAACATGTTTCCACCTGTTTCCTTTGTGATGCCTCAGTGGGACTTGAACCTGGTTCTTACTTTCCTGATGTGCGCTCCCTTTGAGCCAGTTCACAACTGTCCTATCCGCCTTCTTACTCTGAAGACTGCTTTCCTGGTTGCCATCACCTCTGCCAGGAGAGTGAGTGAGCTCCAGGCTCTATCCTCTAAACCTCCTTTCCTTTCTGTCCATCCGGACAAGGTTGTGTTGCGGACAAAACCCTCTTTCCTGCCCAAGGTAGTCACAGCCTTCCACATCAGGCAGTCTATCACCTTGCCCACCTTCTTTCCGCCTCCGCATCCCTCAAAGGAGGAAGAGCGGCTCCACCGCCTGGACCCAAAAGGTGCGCTTTCATTCTATTTGGATCGCACACACCAGTTCCGGGTGGATAACCAACTCTTTGTTGGTTACGTGGGCGCTAAGAAAGGACGGGCGGTGCACAAACAAACCATCTCTTGGTGGATCATGTTGTGCATCCAAGCGTGCTACTCCTTGGCTAAAAAGGAACCTCCTGTTGGGCTGAGGGCCCATTCCACTCGGGCCACGGCGGCTACTACGGCCCTGGGCCGAGGAGTCCCCTTGCAGGACATATGTCAGGCAGCTACGTGGGCCTCGCTGCACACGTTCGCAAGACACTACTGCCTGGACAGCCAAGTCTGGAGGGATGGCTTCTTTGGCCGTTCTGTCATCCAGGACTTTCTGGTGTGATTATTGGTTCGCAGACCCACCACCGGGGTTGGTATTGCTGGGGTATCTATTTTAAGGTAAGGAATCTATCACTAATGTGTCTCTTTCAGATGCACAAGTTACTACTTGTGTAACGATATATCTGTAAGAGACATTAGTTAGTGATAGATTCCTTACCGACTCACCCATCCTCCCCGTTCTGCGAACCGATATCTAGGGTTAAGGTCATCCCCTTTCAGGGCCCTAGTTTCAATGGCACCAGTATTGGTTTTTAGCATGGCTCTGCATTTCTGGTACGGAAAAGCTGTGTCTAAGAACTGACGTCAGCACGCGGAGGCGGCGTCTATGTACTCAGACGACGGACGCGGAGCTGCAGACTATGCCTACCGTCGTGCAAGGGTACTGCTACGCAAATATTTCCGGATCCAGTCTGACGCCCGGGGATATTCTAAGGTAAGGAATCTATCACTAACTAATGTCTCTTACAGATATATCGTTACACAAGTAGTTACTTGTGCGTTAGTGGCTATACTTCAGGGGGCCAGGCCGCTCCTTTGTGTCAGTAACTCTTCAAATCGATGTGGAGGCTTGTTTAGTCTAGTTATACAGGAGGTGCAGCCTGAGAGTGACCGGGCAGGGCCTCCTCCACCCTGTCTGAGGGGGCCATCCAGGTGCAATGCTACCAGCACTGCTGCTTTTCAAGCACCAGTTGGAGATTCGAGTCTTGGTGAGGCACTGGTCAATTTAATTCAAAAGTGAGCTCCCTCCACCTACACTTTCATGTCTGGGCCTAGTTGCTGCTCCCAGCACACCCTGCAAGGACTCCCAGAGGAGGACGTCTTTCCTCCCGGGCCTACACCAGTAAGTCCATAGCCTGCTCCCGCTGGCTGCTTATTGGGGGCCATAGTTAAGGTGCTGCTGAGTGTGGATGCCCTGCCCGGATGCTGTGTCTATATACCAATTAAGCAAAAGGGGGTGGTGATGGACAGAGTTTCTGAATTAAGCAGAATACTCTCACCCAGTCAAGAGATCAGGGCTTAATCCAACACCGTTTTTTAGCTCACTGCACCATCCCAGCTCAGAACCTGGCTATGTGCAAATTAGTCTGTCCCTGGCCCAGTGCATCATGGGAACAGGGCAGACCAAACTACCAAGCCAATTCTTTCACTGGACGGAAACAAGCTTCCGGGGACCGGTTTCTGGCATTACAGCCGTCTTCAGCCCGGCTTGCTTGAATCCTGATGGTGCAATGAGCAAGGGACTCACGTCTGAGTATACCCTTCCACGCTTATGGTGGACAAAACAATTAAGCAAAAGGGGGTGGTGATGGACAGAGTTTCTGAATTAAGCAGAATACTTTCACCCAGTCAAGAGATCAGGGCTTGATCCAACACCATTTTTTAGCTCACTGCACCATCCCAGCTCAGAACCTGGCTATATGCAAATTAGTCTGTCCCTGGCCCAGTACATCATGGGAACAGGGTAGACCAAACTACCAAGCCAATTCTTTCACTGGACGGAAACAAGCTTCCGGGGACCGGTTTCTGGCATTACAGCCGTCTTCAGCCCGGCTTGCTTGAATCCTGATGGTGCAATGAGCAAGGGACTCACGTCTGAGTATACCCTTCCACGCTTATGGTGGACAAAAAAATTAAGCAAAAGGGGGTGGTGATGGACAGAGTTTCTGAATTAAGCAGAATACTCTCACCCAGTCAAGAGATCAGGGCTTAATCCAACACCGTTTTTTAGCTCACTGCACCATCCCAGCTCAGAACCTGGCTATATGCAAATTAGTCTGTCCCTGGCCCAGTGCATCATGGGAACAGGGCAGACCAAACTACCAAGCCAATTCTTTCACTGGACGGAAACAAGCTTCCGGGGACCGGTTTCTGGCATTACAGCCGTCTTCAGCCCGGCTTGCTTGAATCCTGATGGTGCAATGAGCAAGGGACTTACGTCTGAGTATACCCTTCCACGCTTATGGTGGACATCACCACCCCCTTTTGTACCGCTTTTGGCCGCCATAAGTGTGGCAGGGTATGCTCAGACGTGAGTCCCTTGCTCACTTTGCCACTGGATTCAAGCACGCCGGGCTGAAGACGGCTGGAATGCCAGAAACCGGTCCTCGGAAGCTTGTTTCCGGTCCAGGGAAGACATGGCTTGGCAGTTCGGGCTGGACTGTTCCCATGAGGCACAGGGTCAGACTGATTTGCATATAGCCATGTCTGAACTGGGGTGGCAGAGTGGGCTAAAGAATGGTGAAGGATTTAAACTCAGATCTTTTGACTGGGTGTGAGTGTTTGATTGATTCAGATGCTCCGTCCATCACCACCCCCTTTTGTACTGTGTCTATATACCAGGCACACCCCTGATCACCTTAACTGGCTCTCGTTCAACTTTTCCTTTTCTGGTAGGCCAGTTGGGCTTTGTAGGGTCTCCCAATTTGCTTACTTTGGATCCAGTGGATGGGCCGCCAACTGGCCCTCGCCTCCAGGCTAGGGTTGTCCCCTCACTAAGTCACTCTGAGGCGCCCACTGTCTCGCACATGACTCCGTGTTCCCAGCCCCCCCCCCCAAACCAGTTTCCGAGGGGTGGGGGTGCATCCAAGCCACTTCATAGCTACCAATGCCAGGCACTCAGCAGGTCTATCTACTCCACGTCCCGGTGTATTCACTCTAGTAGACCGCTGCCTCAAATGTGTCTGTTCAGAGCTCCAGTGTAGGGATTCACCTCTGCTGAAGTTGTCACTGCACTGCAGGGGCTTAATATTGACGCCTGGTTCTCTAATTTTCAAATGCAATGTCGGATTATGAGAAGTACATGATCACAGCCTTCTAATACAGTGGTAGAGGCTGGTAAATGGTTAGCTTTGGGTTTGTCGACCACGTTTTGACCCCCGCCAACACTAAGGGGCACTTAAGGACCTAACAATGCGGGACATCTGAAAGCATGATAATGCATGGGGTCAGTATAAGGCCCAGGAGAAGAAAGCTAAAAGGATAAGCTAATTAGAGACTGGTTTTTGTACCTGAAAATAGAATCCGCTGTCAGAGTGACAATTGTGCACCACAAGGAAGTGAGTGTAAAAGGAGGGTACTCATGTGGAACCCAGCCGGGCCTTAGCGAGAATGAAAAATAAAGGAATAATGAAGCTTTATTCTAGACCTACTAAATGAAAAAGTACAATATCTATTGTGTAAAGGGACTTTCCCCAGTGAGGGGGAGAACTGACAGTCTTAAAGCGTAGAAGAATGTATTTGCTGTATCTATAATTGTTTAAACCACAAAGATCCGTGTTGATGTATGGTATTCTAGAAAAGTAATAAAACCGATGGTTCAGTATTGTGCATATTATTTGTTCGCTCCGCTATGGGATCGTTATTAATTTCCCATATGCTGTTACCGAGATTAGAGTCAAGGATGATTCATCGATGTATTATACTCTAGGCCGCATTTGTCAGCTTCGTTTTGGATCAACGGAGGGATGAAGGAGATCCGCGTGATTCCGTCTCCAGTGTGGAGGTTATTTAAGGAAGTGCGCTCTACCCGGTAAAAACAGATGGCGTGGCATCACTGCCGATAGCAACAAGTATTATCGTTGCATGCTTATCTGTAATCGCTGAGAAGCCTGGTGATTACCCATGATCATTATTAAAAGGAATGCCATATATTAATCATGTAGGGAATTTACTGTCATAAGGGTGCATGCCCGTTCGCGTTATAAGGTTGGTAAGGAAAAATTATAAATGAAAATTAAAAATATGGTTATTCGAGGATGTATTCTATGTCCATGCGGCCTCAGCGAGGGGTGCATGATATGTGGGTCAAAAGTGCCGGTGCATGAGAGTCAAGGGTGACTCCTGGTCAAATTGTGACGCATGTGTCCTCGTTCGCACCTCCATAATTATTCATATAAAGGATGTGTAAGCATATGGGTGCATGCCCATTTGTATTAATACTAAAGATGGAATTTTTTATTCCAGTACGTCAATGCGGCCTCGGTGCGAGGTGCATAATATATGGGTGCCGGAGCATGAGAGATGATACATGGTTGATATTGTGAAGCACGTATGCACATTAGCACCTCAATTAGAGGTAGAAGAGATATGAGATATTGTCCGTATAATGAGGGGAGGTGGGAGACTAGGAGCTGGATGAGCGGTCCAGTGCCCTTAGTGCTCCTTGGTTTATGTTACAAACAAAAATTTGGGCTACTGTTCTTAAGGAGAAAGAGAAGATATCGACCGGTTGTGCAGGACTCATGCTTATGTACGGTGGCAGTCAACAGGACTGTCTCATGTTTCCCCTCACACATCCTAATGGAATGTCATGCTTCATCATAGGGCTATTGCTCCTCGTTGGGCCGGTGCTGCAGTACCCAACGGATCCCCCGAAGGGTCACTTTGGCGGAGATCTTTTATTGTTATTATGTATGATGAATGCAAGGTAGAGTCTAGGTGGGGTGGTATCTGATGTGTGATGATGTGGGTTAAAACAGTTCTGGGTGACCACCAACTACTTTTAATAACTATACCTCTCTGTCAGATTAAAAACCTTTATAGGTAAATGCTACTAATGGTAATCTGATGCGAGTTCCTTCTTTAGGGTCTAACTCTAGTCAGTCAATATGTTTTGTGCCCCTAGTGGACAGGAGGATCCGTGATGCTTCTTCCGGACAGAAATAGTGAGTGAATCTTCCTACCCCACAAATGTGTCAAAAGAGACAGAATTTTCATGTTCCTGGCTTAGGAGCATCTTATTGACCAGGATGTCCATTTATGTGGACCCAAATGTTTGCCTGGAGCTGGAGTGGCGTCGAGACATGCAAATACATATACAAGACACACACAACATACAAATAGGTGGGGTGAAGAGCCAATATATGAGAATAGCTCACATTTAGAATTTCCTTCAGTGAAGGTCCCAGCCTTAAGAATCAGAAGATGGTACCCCATACAACAAAATTGCAGCAGATTACAATAATACATGGAGTGCAAAGCCAGCTTCTTGGCAAAGTTTAGGGGTCAGTGTGTTTCAAGCCAGCCTTAGTCTGGTGCAACACCTCTGTTAAATCTGGCGTTCTTCAGTGATAGTTCACCAAACATTTTGCATTTGCCCCTACTGTTTGGCTGAATATATTTTTGTTGGCTTTAGGAGAACTACACAGTGTTAAAGTGCTAGTTGTTGTCTCTCCCTTAATCATGGTACAATTTGCTTACACCTAATTGCCACATTTAATTTTACATGTAAGTCCTTAGTAAATGGTACTCCAATTACCCAGGGCTTTAAATTAAATGCTACCAGTGAGCCTGTAGTACCCATTGTGCCGTCCACCAAAGTAGCCTTTTAAGACATGTCTGCCAATGCAGCCTGTAGTGAGGGCAGTTTTAAATTGCCATTTTTCGACCTGGCAAAATAATGCTTTTGTCAGGCCTAAACCTTCTTTTTTTTATACATATAGGTTTAAGTCTTATATGTCCTGGTAGTTGTTTTTCGCTATTGCAAGTCCTATCTCCCCCCCTATGATAACATTGGGTTCCCTTATTATACTTAATAAGTGCTAACATAAGTTTGGGGGCAGATAGGAGAATGATGTCTACATTCAAATGAATTGTAACTTAAAACGATCTTTAATGGTAATGTCTGATTTTAAGTCACAATTTTTAAAATGCTGCTTTTAGAAAGTTGGCACTTTGTTGTCCTGTTAGTATCCTGTGTCACATGACTGGAATTAGCTTAGCTGTTAGCCTTGTTGTATTCCTCCCAAGGTAGGACAAAAAGGGACACGTTGTTTGCCAGATGGGCCATCCTGCCAGGATGGTTGCAGAGGAGCTGTTACCTTCTTTACTTACATTTCAAAGAACACACACACACACACACGCACACTTGCCCACCTGCTGACCTCTGCTACAGTGAGTCCCTGATAGTCAAAAAGTGCCTTCCCAAGTACTGATTCCTTGGCTGCATCAGAACGCCCTCCTCTTAAAGAAAGGGAGAAATCCTGAGGTTTTGGGCTCTTCGCGACCCCGAACGGGCCCGATTGTGTTGAGACTTTGTCGCACTTGACAAACGCCTACACGAAGCTGTGGTGAACATGTCTCTTGGGGCTACAGCGACCACCAGTGTCAACAAGCAATACAAAACCTGCACTTTGTGCTGCAGGAAGAACAGCTGTCAGTGACTGCCAATGCGAAACTCGAGCAACAGCCATATGTGAAGCCAGACCGGATCTTTGCACTGCAGTGACAACCATCCACAATGACAGGCCTGCTCTTCCCTCTACAGCGGGGACTATCCATGACCCTTTTCCTGCTCCTCGTGGCCTCCTCCACCGCAAACTGGACTCTTCGTGCTGGATTTTGAGAATGTATGTTTTTCAGCAGGCGACCTGGTAAATGTATGTGACTCGCACTGTTGACCTGAACTTGTGACTTTCCCCCAGTCTAGCAAGACCAGATGACAGGGAATGGCACTTTGTGTTTTTAAGTGCTATTCTGACCTAAAATTTTGAAATTGTATGTCTTCAGCTCTTCTTATTGGATTTTTGTACTTCTGGAATTTGCTTTGTTTTTCCAAATAAGTTTGGGATTTTGCTCATGGTGTTTTTTCACTTTATTACTGTCTGAGTGCTGTGTAAGCACTTTACATATTGCCTGTAGGTTAAGCCTGACTGCTTTTATGCGAAGCTACCAGAGGGCTAAGCACTGATTAATTTAGTGACTGTTTGTGGTTTTTGCTTGAGAAGGATTTAACCCCCCCCCCCCTCAACATGTAACCCAATTTCTCACAACCTCAAATTGTATTGAGTAGCTGTTGCCGGTAATATGGAGACTGCATGTATTTGACAACAATTCCTCCCAGCCCTATCAGAAGTCCAGCAGCTGTTGCAGCCCATATCAGCTATGTGTCAGGAGGGCAACATAATAACGAGTACTACTGTGATAGAGTGCCGACTGCATTGTCCCCTGCATTCTGTCGAAAGTTACGCATCATGAATGGCAACGTTTTAAATATAGCTCCATAGTGCCTTGTCTGATGCCAATGAAATCCCTTAACGATGAACTCTTTATCTGCCTTTGAAATCTTGTATCTGCTGCTGATTTTGAAGGATTTTCACACTTTGCCCTGTTGCTGATCCCCATAAAAGAATTTTGATTTTTCAATGATACATGAAACATCCAGTGAATTTCTCTTCTGGCTACCTCTGCTGCCAAGTCCACAGCCATAAGTCTGTCGAAGGACACATCTGAAAGAAAACTGATCCGATCCTCCATTTGGGCCCACATCTTTGAGCACTCCTCTACAGCTTGCGGTGCTGTTCTTAGGAACTCAAAACCCTTCTCTACGACCTGGGATGGACACACTGTTCAAGCCTCTGGCAGGTAACCTATTTAAAACGGGGAACTAAAAGTCTAACATGCTAAATTCTGCATGTGTACTCTGTCTCTTGCCAGCCATACTTTCCTTCTATGGTTGACAGGTACAGGGATATCTTGGAAGGTGAGTGAAAGGCATGTGTCCTCTTTGAAGGATGTCATTATTTCATGCTATCCAGTAATTTGGCGATTGGTAGGCCACAAAGTCTTGCAACTCTGAAAGTATATGTCTGTGCACACCCTTGCATGCGTAGAGCACCTATAGTCTAAGTACCCAAAGGTTTTCTCCTTCTACATGCACCTTACTTACTGTGATAGAACCTCTGCTCTCCCTCTTTTTATCTGAATAATGGGACGCTCCTATTCCCTCTGATTAGTCCATCTTGTGTGAACATACCATAACAATGGTTTGGTGTCCTAGATCCAGGATCCAAACTCTTTGTAAAACGCTGATGCCAATTTACATATTTTTTTTAAAAAGATTTAAAAAGGGGGGGGGGTTGTTAAATGGTAAATTGGCTTTTTCAAAAGCAGCACATTCAAAAGACGTGTCTTCTCAATTGAGAAAATGCATTCATGATGAAAAATGTGCTGCAATAGTGCTGTCTAAGCATTTTGTTGTCTACTATCTTCTTGTCATAATTTTGATGTGAATGTGATTCCTTGTTTCATCTGGATGTCTAATATATATTTACTCAGTCAGAGGTATCTTTTAGGCTGATTCATTTCATGTTTTAATTAAGAGAACCACATTGCTTAAGATTTTTCTACTGTCAGCTGCTGTCAAAGACTAAGGGCCCGATGTAGGTGGCAAATACCGGTCGGAAACGGCCGAATTCGGCCTTTTCCGACCGGTATTTGGCATCTTAAGATGTAGGGGGCCAGATTTTACAGATTCTGTAAATTTACCGAATCGGTAAATTGACAGAATCTGTAAAATACCGAATCAGTATTTTTACCGATTCGGTAATTCCCAGATGTAGGCGGGACTCTTCTGAGTCCCAAAGGCCCTACAAATTCGGTATTTTACCACCCAATCCAATTGGGTGTTAAAATACCGAATTCAGGTGTGCATGCACATGTGTGCATGCACACCTAGCCATGTGACAGACAGACATGCCCTTAGGGCATGTTTGTGTGCCACATGGCGCACATGCCTATTTTTGGGGTGCCAGAGGGTGTCACAGTGACACCCCCTGCACCCTTGCAAAATTCGGTATTTACTGATTCTGTAATTACAGAATCGGTATTGCCCATTGATTCCTATGGGCTTTAAGGCCCATAGGAATCAATGGGCAATACCGATTCGGTATTTACAGATTCGGTAAATACCGAATCTTAATGATTCGGTATTTACAGAATCTGTAATACCTACATCTCCCCCCTTCATATTTACCGACTCTTAAATACCGAATCGGTAAAATTCGGTATTTAAGAGTCAGTAGATATGAATTACCTACATCTGGCCCTAAGGGGCATATTTACGAGAGACTTGTCACATTTTCACTAGAGAACGCAGTATAGCACGATGCAAACCTCTAAGACAGATTTATGAAGCCACGCAAAGCCATTGCGTGGCTCTGAATAGGTTCATAAATCTGGAGTAGTGCAATGCAGCGCAAATTTCCGCTTTGCGAGAGTCTGTATCGGGTAGGCATTCCATGGGCATTGAGGTGGGTGTTCTCGCACAACTCCCATGGATTTCGATGCATTCCCAGATTTACAAATACTTGTAAATCTGGGAATTTTACGTGTTTGAAACAATAAAAAAAAATAATAATCTGGGAATGCACCAAAGTTTTACGCCTTCCCAGGGGAGGCATACCGAGGGGAATTTGCCTACCGGGATTGTTTTTGTGCATGGAGGTGCTCCTTCCTGCACAAAAGCAATCCTGTATGCAACGCAAGCACCCTTACACCATGGTGCAAGAGTGCCTGCATTGGTACTAGGCAGGAAAAACGGCAAGGACAGGAATGTGTGGTATTCATTTAAATATGGCGCACTCCTGCCCTTTCCCTTTCATGCAGCACAGCATGGTGTCTTGCTGCGCAGCACAACTTTTTTGTAAATATGCCCTTTCGTGTCCAAAATGCAGTCCATATAGTGAGCTTTTGGGATAGTCCATTTATTTTTCATAAAACACTATTTTTTCAATAACTGTTCCTTATTTGATGTAGTTCCTGACTATTTTCCACACATCATCTTTGATTGATAAGTTCATTACTTTCACAAGTGACTTTGGGAGCCTGAGTGATTTCCTTGCTCTCTGCCTGGTCCCTCCAAACCTACTTAAATTTTTATCTATTTGTTTTTTTTGTGAGGACCTGGCAGCTTTACTCTTATAATGGGCTACTCACATTTCCCCATATGGGGTGGGGGAGGTTCGAAATGAGTACTGGAAAAGCCAATTGATGTCACACCTAAGGCCTGTTTGCTTTGCCGGTGTTTATTTTCATTACCTCTGCACTGCATGATCTTTCCACTGCATACGGTGCAATGGCTCCCTGCCTCATCTGTTTGGTAGTCAGAAAATTCAGATAAAACCGTGACACCTACACGGTCCCCTCTTGTAATTTCTCTCAGTCTTTTGTGAATGAGGCTTAAAACTTGGATCGAAATTCATACCAGCTATGCAGTTTATCATGAGAACCTGATTACCTGTAATTTAAATATGTAATGCCTTCACTTGTCTTGTTCTTGGTTATAAAATAAACCTGACCACACTGTTGAGATTCCCTTTTTCCAATTTTAGCGTGCATACCATGCCAGTACTTATTTTACAGTGTATCACTTCAGCGTTCCAAACACTATTACAGAAAGCAAAGAAGTTGTGACGTTGTGGACTATTCCTCTGCTAATCAAGATGATAGTATCTACTATCACTGACACATATGTAAAACAAACTACTGCAGCCTTCTCTTAAAGACCACTCCAGCAACATTATTGCATGGCTATAACGAGCATGGTGTTGAGGAATAAATAAGAGTGGTGAGTGTATGGGCGGCACATCCTGGGTTAGGTGAATATTGAGGAACAGTGTCTGAATAATTAAATGTAGTAGTCATTTCTGAAATTAGTTACTTTAAGTAAGTGTTTTATAAATTGTAGCAGTATCTGGAGAGCGTGGCGTGAAGTGGAAACGTGGTGTTTGGAGGACCTGCTTTGGACGTACTGAATCATCTTCCCAAGGTCACTCCCGTGGTTTTTACCATTGAAGTTCACATTGTAAATTGTGGTTGGTTGGTTTAAGAACCGCAACCTCATGTTGTAAAGCTGCAAAAGCTTTTGACAGGTCTTGTAGGGAAGCGTCTTTATCTACTGGGAGATACATACCCAGGCAAACGTAGGATTTTGTGGCTTGGCTTTATGTTAAATTAGACTCCAGCAACTCACCTGAAGTCCAAGAATGTTGGCAGGGGCGATGGTAGTTCTCCAGTCCTCTTGGAACAACTCCCAGCACTACTGAATGAGAACAGAAGCTCTGGTAGATGTTCCAAAAGGGAAGGGGAATTGGGAAGAGAGAGAAAAGACAAGAGACAGTAACCGTCTGGACCTGCTAGGTTCTGAATCCTCACCGGGATGCGCTGCGCCTTATTGTCAACCTGTAAACAAGCAGGATACTTATTAGCGTATATAAGTTTACCTTTTTATTCTTATTGAACATACACAATTTCTGTTTATTAGGTGTACCTTATATATATATATTGTTGATTGCTCTAAGTTTCTGTTTTTTAACTTTAGTGGAACCTTGACCGAAGCAGGACTTGGTGAGGTGCTCTGGACGTGGTAGAACCTTGAACCCCGCTTTCAGTACAAGCGGTTAAATACTGGGGGCCCTCCAGCAAAAATATTCCAGACTACTGACCTGGAAATTGGGCCCTGCCGGATCACGCACACTGCGGCTGAGACGGACCACTATTCCCCGGTCTTGAACCCCGCTTTCAGTACAAGCGGTTAAATACTGGGGGCCCTCCAGCAAAAATATACCAGACTACTGACCTGGGAATTGGGCCCTGCCGGATCACGCACACTGCGGCTGAGACGGACCACTATTCCCCGGTACCTGCGACGCAGCGGTTGTAGCCGCAAAAGTGAGGGTGAGGATCATCAGGCACGATCTGGGGAAGCTCACCTGAATTTGGCATGACTTCCACACGGGCCCCACAAGACGTCCCTGAGGCCTGCTGATGCGCTATGTAATCCTGCGCCTCTGAGCCTGCCTGAGCGGCACCTTCGCAGCTGCTGAGGTCACAACCTTGAATCTACTGCCCGAGAACAGTCCACAGTCATCATTCTCAGGTGAGTGGAACACCATTGGGCCGGAGATCTGGCGAACCTGAGCGAGTGGGCTGTTGCGTGAGGCAGCCATACGTGAGAAAACTCTCTCCCTGCCCCCAGACTGGTGTTACTCATGCGGGTTGGGAACGGTCCGTTCTCGTTGCCTGGCCCTGAGAGGGAGCAGCGGGTTGCACCGGACCTGACCCAATCAGTAGCCTTGGCGGTGCAACATTGCCTTGACATAGACCGGGCTCGGGCCGGAACGGGCCTAGACCGCGAGGGGAGGCGCAACTCAGCCGAGGGCCTCCCTAGCTTCTCACGGATCCTGAGTGGTGACGCGCCGAGATCTCGCACTTCAACTGATCAATACATTGGTGCACACTAACAAAAGGCAGCATTGCTTGCTACTCCATTGTAGAAAAGGCACTCAGGAGACAGACAACTGGCGCGAACAGGACTGAGCGCCCATTTCATCGGTTGGCCTTCCCGCCGCCTGTCTGCACGCGGCGAATCGACACATGGAAGCCCCTCTGCACCTTATTGCAATCCCAGCCACGGACTGACACCTGGGGCTACACTTCTGGCTCTCTGGGGGGAAAACTGGCTGTCCTGCAGCAACTCGGTAGGGGATGCACCACAGAGCTGTAACAGGTGACAGATGCGTAAATACTGAGACGCTTACCTCACCTGTGACTCTCCTCTCCCCTCCCCCTGGTCTGGTGTCGCTGGGGTGAGGCTCTTCGCGCCAGATACCGGACACCTCTCGCTGATAAAGCAAACCTGCCCTCCTCCAGGTCCCCCCTCCGCACTTCGGGGCAACTGCTGTGTGTGGGTTGCTGGGAGCGGCCACCGGTCCACCCTCGGTTGTGTCTACGCCGCGCGACAATTAAGACCTGAGCACACTAGATTAGCTTGGGACCTACGGGAGAAGTGCATGTCAATTAGAGAACGCTGAGACCCACAGCAGAAGAGACCGGACATCACCAGAATGGTGCACACCTGAGAAGACCCGACTTCTAGATTTGCTCCCACAATAGAGTGCCGGATGCCAACAGTGCAACACTGGCGAAGGGTCGCCTACGCACCACCAATCAGCACCTTAATGTATGCAGCAGCAATGCAGAACAATCAACGACGCAAGGAGGTACAATCACTGAAAAACCACATGGTACATTGGCCATCAAACTGGTCTCAGTGCTGGCAGCAGTAGAAAAGATAGGATCCTCACTGGACCCGACCCGCACCTCACTTGAGTCCAAAATCGATAAAGTCACATCAGACTTTAACCTACTTCGCGCCGATCACCAGATACTCAGAGGCAGAGTGTGTTCACAGGAACAGTCGATTTCGGAACCGAGGCCAATCACTCAAAGTCACACGGCTGCCTTGCATGACCATATCGACCGTGTGCATGACCTGGAAGACAAAGTGGAGGATGCAGAAGGGTGCTCCCGCTGCACTAACATCCGCATGGTGGGTCTGCCGGAGGGCAAAGAGGGGCGGCGCCAGGAAGAGTGCGCCGAAAGCTGGATTAGCGAACTGCTCCCGGATGGTGCGTTGTCTGGCCACTTCGCATTCGAAAGAGCTCACCGAGTCCCTGCACAAAACCACCACCGGGTGCCCGCCCACGCCCTTTCCTATTCAAAGTCCTCAACTACAGGGACAGAGACTCGATCCTCAAAGAAACCCGCAAGCTGGCACACATAACAGTAGACAATAGCCGCATCATGTTCTTCCTAGACTTCACAGCGCAAGAGCAGCGCTGCAGAAGTGCATACGTGCCGGTGAAGAAACAACTGCGTGAACTGGGCCTCAACTACTCACAGCTCTTTCCGGCCAAGCTGCGAGTGGAGCATCGCTTTTCTTTGACTCCCTCTCTGACACCTGTGACTGGTTGGAGAAGTCGGCCTACTGTCTGGACCGAGGCCTCCTGGGTCAGACGAACTAAGGATGTCGGGCAGGAGACGACGTTGACGCGGTGGGCGAAACAGACCCCGGATAGGGGTCACTGCACCCTCCTCCTCTCCTAACCTGGAACAGAGACAGGCTGAACGACAAGAGGCGATCCACATGGATGAACACCTCTTTGGGGATCGCCCCACAGTTAAACATTATTTAGCTTGGTTTTCATTTCCCCCCCTGTTTATCTTAATGTTGCTGGGTTGGAATCAATGCGCATGACACACACATCATGATGCCCCACCCCTCCTGCTCCACCTTAACTGCCAAACAGCTATATTATGGTACAAGTCAACATAATTACATTGAATGTGCGCAGTATACACACGCCAACACGTAGATACTCCATTTACGCCTATATGCGGCGCAGAGTAGTTGACATTGCGTTCCTTCAAGAGACGCATATGTCGCAGGCAGAGCTCGGTAGACTGTGAAGTAGATGGAGAGGACACATACCTGGCGCAGTTTACTCGGCTCATGCGCGGGGTGCACTTGTCTGGATAAGAGCATTTCCGCCTCTCACAAGGACCACTGCAGCTTCAAACGCAAGGGCCGTCACAGACTGGCTGACATGCTGGGCACTAATAGACATATGGCGTGCCAATAATCCCGATACTAGGATATACTCATATTACTCGGCGGTACACAAGTTGCATGTGAGACTAGATAGGATAGTGGGGTGCCAGCGCTACTCCCGCTGATACAACATACAGAATACTTAGACCGCACACACTCAGATCATAACCCCCTACTCCTCAAGCTTAATTGGGAACCTGGGCGCCCAACTACACCCACCTAGAGGGTACAAACCTCGGCACTCGAGGATCAGCACTTTCGCACTTCGTTGGGAACAGCTATCCTCGAATATTTTGAACTCAACGAGGGCACAACCGGAGACAAGATAGTGGAGTGGGAGGCCTTCAAGGTCACAATGCGGGGGCACTGTCTAGGCACGACCTGGAACATTCGCAAGAGTTTACAACATGACCTCACTAGAATAGAATCACAACTATTACGGTACGAGGCCCACGGTGAGGAGAGAGGTCAATCAATCAATCAGTGACATTTATAGAGCGCACTACATACCCGTAGGGTCTCAAGGCGCTGGGGGTGGGGGGGGTGCCGCTACTGCTCGAACAGCCAGGTCTTCAGCTTCTTCCTGAAGGAGAGGTGGTCTTGGGTCAGGCGCAGGTCGGTTGGGAGGGAGTTTCAGGTCTTGGCGGCCAGGTAGGAGAAGGACCTTCCTCCTGTAGTCGCTCTTCGGATGCGGGGGACGGCGGCGAGGGCGTGGTTGGCTGATCGGAGGTGGCGTTTGGGAGCGTAGAAGTTGATTCGGCTGTTGAGGTAGCTCGGGCCTTGGTCGTGTAGGGCTTTGTGTGCGTGGGTGAGGAGGCGGAAGGTGATTCTTTTGTTGACGGGGAGCCAGTGCAGGTCTCTCAGATGTCCGGAGATGTGGCTGGTTCGTGGGATGTCGAGGATGAGTCTGGCTGAGGCGTTCTGGATCCGCTGGAGTCTCTTCTGGAGCTTGGCGGTGGTACCGGCATAGAGGGCGTTGCCGTAGTCCAGTCGGCTGGTGACGAGGGCCTGGGTGACGGTCTTCCTGGTCTCGGTGGGGTTCCACCAGAAGATCTTCCGTAGCATGCGTAGGATGTTGAAGCACGCCGAGGAGACGGCGTTGACTTGCCTGGTCATGGAGAGGGAGGAGTCCAGGATGAAGCCCAGGTTGCGTGCATGGTCTGTCGGTTTGGGTGCGGTGCCCAGGGCGGGAGGCCACCAGGAGTCGTCCCAGGCGGAGGGTGAGGAGCCCAGGATGAGGACCTCCGTCTTGTCCGAGTTCAGTTTCAGGCGGCTGGTCGTCATCCATTCGGCTACCTCTTTCATCCCTTCGTGCAGGTTGGCTCTGGCGGCGGCGGGGTCGTTGGTAAAGGTAAAGGTAAAGACCATCATTGCCTAAAGACATTATCACACAACACGCCGAATTGCTGGAATGCCTCCACTGTCACAACTATGCAGCGCAGACAGCCCGTACACACGCCACCGCTGATCGCGCGGGACAGCTCTTAGCCTGGCTCATCAGGCAGGAACATGCCCACGTGCCCATAAGCGCCCTACGTGCCGAAACTGGCCTGCTAGTGAACACACAACATGATAATCATTCAGCTCTGACACACCAATACAAGCTACTATACCAATCTCACAGACTACAGGACACAGACGCCCTCGCATCCTTCCTCGACCGGATACAACTGCCTGAGATGTTGCCGGTACACACAGAGCTCCTAGATGCTAGGATAACCTTAGAGGACATCAGGGAGGCAATCTCATCACTGGCGACGGGCAAGACCCGGGGACTAGATGGCTTCCCGGACGAATATTAAAAGGCGTATCAAGTAACATTGGTGCCACACCTGCGTACCCTCTTTGCAGCCTCGGTAGATGCGGGGCGCCTCCCTTCCTCGCTCTGCGAGACACATCTCATTTTGCTGCCTAAACCCGACAGAGATCACACTGACATGGGCTCGTATAGACCCCTCGCCACCCTCGACTCCGATTTCAAAATACTGGTTACATTCTAGCGGACAAGCTAGCACAAGCACGCAGATCAAAATGGATTTGTACCGTCCTGTAGTACCTCCCTTAACCTTCGCCGCTTCTTCCGAGTGGCAACCTATTCCACATGCGAATAGCGGCGGGCGGGCTGCCTTGTGCTTGACCTTGAAAAGGCTTTCGATTCCCTCGAATGGGATTATATGTTTGCGACCCTTGAACAATACCATTTAGGCCCCAACTTTTTGCAGCTGACCCAGCTGCTCTATACGAACCCGACGAGTGAGGGTGGGTCCCTATATTTCCAAGGCCATCCCAGTGCGACGGGGCACGAAGCAGGACTGTCCGTTGTCCCCTCTCCTCTTCGCACAGGCGATGGAGCCACTTGCGGAATCCTTGAGAACCCAACTACAAGATGGCATTCCACTGGGCGACGACGTACACACAGTCTCGCTGTATGCTGATGACCTGTTGATATATTGCAAGGACGTCAGTCAGATCCTGGAGGACCTGGCTCGTGTTCTGGGAGAGTTTGCAACTATATCAGGTCTAAAAGTTAATGCAGCTAAATCCAAGTTGTATGCCTTTGGAGCAGGAGTCTCAGATCAGAGTACAACCAGATGTGCAAATTCCAGCATCGAGCGGATGAATAATTGACGAAAAACACCAGCGCTGTGGATCGGAAGGTGTCCGGAGCATAGAAACAACAGAAATAGATTGAAAAACCGGAGCGAAGGGTCGCAATTCGTAAACGAGACCTGGGGATGTGAAAAGCTTTGTGCAGCCTAAGATGGCAGTGCGGTGTAAAAGCATCGGACCTAGCACGATGTTGGAATAACAACAGAGACGTATACAGGTACAGATGCACAGTGCCTGGCATACATACCCACAACGGCCCCTCGCGGAGGGATGCCTGGCTTTCACCTTGCGGATACCCTGCGGGGGTATCTCACAGGGGAATACCAGGACGGGTTCCCTAAGCAAGCGCCTTGGTGCCTTCGGGTGATACGTGCGCTATATAAATCGCAATACATTTACATTTACATTTACAGAATTAGCGAAGTGTGGCATAGTAGCGCAGTCGATATTGGAGTGAGGAGATGCGCTACAACGATGAAGTTCTTCTGAACACAGCGCAAAATGGCGGGAGGCTTCGGAACTAACGGCCAGTGAAATGCAATGCAGATACGGCAGAACTGGCGAAGGCATGACTCCGGGATGCATCAATGGTACACAGCATCTGGCTCTGTAGAATATACACCCAACGGACTATCTGTAAACACGACGACTGTGTAACTGGCAGTTACACACACCATGCCTGACCCTAAGATGGCGGAAAAAAGAAATATTGCTGGCCCACCTCATTATTTTAGTCTCACTATAAGTTTTAAGAGACAACAAACAAATAACAACGTCTCTTTGTTTGTATAGGGATTTTATTTAACCCTTTTGTTCATTATTTTTTTGGAATGATTTAACAAATCAGTAGGCGAGAAGAACTCTCCATACACCTATGTACAAATACAACACATTAAGACATATTTCACAAGTGCTTAACAAATATCACATAAAAAATAAAAATAAATCAAACATTCATCAACAAACTCCTCGTATGAGAAATCAATAACAATTCTATGTACGCAAATGATTATTCTTTGCGAGTTTGCGAGATAATCAACAACCGTTATTGAACCCAAAAGGTTGTAAAAGATTAGACAGACATCAGAAATTGATCCATAATTAGTATTGACCATCAGAGCTGCACCCAAAAAGTGCAATTATTTAAAACTCTCTATCTGTCGTTTGCCTTGTAGTGAGACTAAAATAATGAGGTGGGCCAGCAATATTTCTTTTTTCCACTTGTAAATTGGGTCCAGCTGCCCCCTGTCCCGGGACCAAACTCCGTTGTTGTACTGACCCTAAGATGGCAGCATTTTAATGAACCATTCGCCTAACATAAGTAGGAATTAACTGTAGATTCTGAAATCGGAATGACGAGGAGGCCGAAGAACCGGATAGCGACCCGTCACTGCGCTAAGAACATCGAGAATCCACTTCAACGTCAGTGTGGCGAATCTTATGCCCCACCACCACCCCCTCCTTCTGCCCTGATGAAACCCCCGGTGGGTTCAGTAAGGGGGCAGTAGCGGGGAAATCCAGAACCTAGACACCCCCCCAAAAAAATTTCAAAAAATAAAAAATAAAAAAATAAAAAACGAAACTGAAACCTAATACCGGGCAGCCGTCATTTTTTTGTGTGGAAAGTTTTCGCAACAATAAAGCGAGCTAAGACGGAAATGAGCGATGTATAAAGCGGAGGCCTCTAGCACAAGCTCCTCCCCCCAGGGTCAACACCACGAGTGCGAGTAAATGTGTGTGTACTTGTAAAGCGCACTGCGACTCCATGGAGTATCCTGGCGCTGAAGGCCGCTGGGGAACCCGTCCTGGTTTTCCCTGTGAGATGGTCCCTTTCTGGGTATCTCCAAGGTGAAACCAGGCATCCCCGGCGTCTGTGGGGGGCCGTTGTAGAGATGAGGCAAGCTTAATGCCCAGAGTTGCCGAGTGTGTTCCCTGGTTAGAGTAGGCACCGAGGCGAGAATTATCAAGTTCGTTTTGACCCTGGTCCATGACCATGCCGCGTCGGGAATTGAACCCTGGTCCCGGGCCGTTCTCTGCTTACGGGTCTGCTGCCTCTAACCAGTGAGCCACACCACTCCACTGTGAGTGAGCGTCACAAGATGTTTGCAGCCATCGCTGAGTAGCCAAGGCTCTGTGAGACAACACAATACATCAGGGGCTGAATAATGAGCAGCGGACTACCAGCGCAGGCAAAGAAGTCACGCAACCCCTCCCCCACGAAAATCTGAGACCCAGCTACTTCTGTATGATGCCCGGTGGATCTACCTCACTAGCTATGGGGGAGATTGACTTTGGGCTCCCTCCTTTGACTATTCACCTACACAGCCAGACTTCGGGATAACGCTCCTGCGTCTCTCCTGACCTTAACTTCCCCCTCTTCCTTCCCCCAACACTGCCCCTCTCCGCTCCTACTCTTTCCAGCTTTTGTCCTCTGCCCTCACATGCCCTTGCCCTTTGTTCCCCACCCTGCTTTTCTGTGAACCTCTTCCCTCGCCACCTGAGACTGAACTAATTTGTCTGATGCCCGATGGAGCTACTTGGTTTAGCTATAGGGGAGATGTGCAGTGGATTCCCTCCTTGGTCGTCAACTACCCAGTCGGTCTTTAGACAGGCTTGCTTTCATCTCTACGGTTGTCTCTCCCATTATCCTCACTTTCCCTCCTCCCCCACCCCTCCTACTTTTTCTCTCCTCTCTCTCCTCCCCTAATGTATTGCTGATTGTTTGATATAATGTTTACTTGTTTGATTTTTTCCTGATATATTGTTGAACCACATTGTTGCACTTCCTTTTGTCTCTCCTGCAGACTCCTACCGCATCCGCCCACTATTTATGTCTATCCTTCCCTCCTCTCTCAATGTATTGAGGCTAAACTATTTTGTCTGATGCCCGATGGAGCTACTTGGTTTAGCTATAGGGGAAATGGGCTGTGGATTCCCTCCTTGGTCGTCACCTACCCAGTCGATCTTTAGACAGACTTCTTTTCGTCTCTCCTTATTGTCTCGTCCCTAGCTACTATCCCCTCTCCCCCGAATCTCTCCCCTTGCCTGCTACTCTGCCTACTCCCCTGTCCTTTGTGCCCTTTGACTAAGCACTCTTTCTCCCCTTGTTGGGTAAAGATCCAATATTTACACTCTGGAGTCTCAGCGAACCCGCTGAGTGAGTCCACTGCGCCAAGTTAGCCACTCACACTTGAGGTTTTGTATGGCACCCCTTGCCAAAGCACTCCCTCTACCCTTTCTGGGGAAGGATCCAGTATGTAGACCTTGGAGTCTCAGAGACCACTCTGAGAGAGTCCACTGCGGAAAGGGAGAAGTGTGGCTCACTGGTTAGAGGAGGCAGACCTGGAAGCAGAAGTCAGCCCGGGACCAGGGTTCAATTCCCCGCTCGGCGGGGTCTTGAGTCCTAAAATGGCCATTGACTCGACAATTCTCGCTCCGGTGCCTACTCGATTCACGGGTTCATACTCTGCAACTCTGGGCAATAGCTTGCTTAATCTCCAGAACGGCCCCTTGTGGCGGGATGCCTGGCTTTCACCTTGCAGATACCCTGCTGGGGTTATCTCACAGGGGAATACCAAGACGGGTTCCCTAAGCAAGCGCTTAGAAACCGCTCTGTAATTTGTGCTATATAAATTCCTCTACGTTTACATTTACATTTACATTTACAAAGGGAGCCTCTCGCAACAGAGTTAGGGAAGTGATACCACTTCCCCTGGGATCATAGCTTACTGGACTTTGGACGTTTTGCCTTGACTCGTCGACCGGTTTGTGTCCCCGTCACCCTTCCCCTCCTCTTCCCATGCTGTGTCTCTCACCCTACCCTCCTCCTTCCCGCCTTCATTATCTGTCTACTTCCCCTGCTCCAAACCCCCTCCCCTGAATCTCTCACCTTGCCTGCTTTTCCCCTTTCGTATTTGTGCTTATTGTTCGTCTCGACCTTACAAGTTACTATGTGGCCATGCTGTACGAACTATGTAACCTTTGTAACGATGTAACCTGTAACTATGATCTGATGCTCATGTAAAGCGCTCTGATACCTCCGGGTCTAGCCAGCGCTATATAAAACTTTTGAAATAAACCTATTGGCAACCGCAGGACCTCTTTAACAGCAACTTAGGCAGGGCTTTAACAGCCATTCGCTCTCAGATGCGGTTTTGGAGCACACTCCCCCTGACAGTCACGGGCAGAGTGGCACTGATAAAAATGGTGGCCTTACCATGGCTCCTGTACTACTTTGCCAACCTGCCTAGTTATGTACCAGCCTCCTTCTTTGCCCAGCTAGAACGGACAACTAGGGACTTCATCTGGGGTCCCAACCGACACAGGGTAGCGATCAGGAAGTTATATTTACCCACAGATCAGGGGGTTCTAGCGGCCCCTTGCTTTGAGCACTACTACCTCATGGCTCAACTTCAATGGGTCGCCAGATGGCTGCAGATTGGCAGCGCAGTGACACGGCATCCACCCGACCGCCATACACTATGATGCAGATTCTTATGCTCTTTCATCCTGAAGCGAATGCACGTCCCCCGGAACCTTTATATTTGAACGTGGCCTACAGGTACAACCGGCAGAACCTCTACTTAACACGGCATGCCGCACCCTATGCCCCCACTCACCCTTTGGAAGGCACCCTCAGGGGTCCGATGACATGCACAGCCACCGATTTGCACCATTGGCATGAAGAAGGGATAAGGACCATGGGTGATCTCTATTATGAGGGCGCACTGATTCTTTATGCGACTCTAGCAGCAATCGAGGAGCTTCCCGCAGGACAATTCCTCCTACATTGCTCACTGGTGGCCACCCTTACAGAGAAATGGGGAGATCTAGGCACTGAACCACAAATGCTCCTCACCATCTAATATCTGCATGTTATGGGACGAGGCAGGCACCTTATACGTTGTTTTGCGCTTCGCAGCGTCCCCACACAGCACTTAGCCTATACCCCCTCAGACACAAGTGGGAACATGACTTAGGACGTCAACTCTCAGATAAAACCTGGTCACAGATACTGGCCAGCCCTACCAGTATCCCACGAAATATGAGGCTCAGACAAATACAATACTTTATTGCACAACATGCGTACTTAACACCAGCTAATATTAACCGATATTTCCATCGAGCCGACTCTGCCTGCCCCTGATGCGCAGCCCTCGATGCAGACCTAGTGCACATGCTCTGAGGCTGCCTCAATCTTAGCACCTACTGGAGGGGAGTGGCAGATGCACTCTATGCCTGTACTGAGAGAGTTACCCTTTGAGTTGCAAACATATCTACCACACGTCTTTCGTAGGACACGAAACACTAAGGTCACCCCCGGTTCCTAGACCTGGGCATAGTCACTGCCAAACGGCTCATTACGAAAAGCTGGATGGCATCGGATTCCCACAGGTACAGGTTTGGAGGTGTTCCACCATAGCGTGGGCCAGAGCAGAGGGCAAAGCAATCAGGCGAGAAGAACTGGTGGACCTCAGGAAAACACCTATAGCTGAAAATTGGGATGTGATCCTGGCAACACTGCAACAATCCACAGACCCCCCCAACTCAGTTCCTGCAGGCATCTTGCCAACACAACCAACGCCGCACACATGACCCGCACCCATAGACCGCATTTTCGCAAACGACCATGTGCCAGCAGCTAAACGACAGCATCCCAATGCACCTGCGCTCCATAGCCTTGTGAAAGTGGTACTGCTAAGAGGCGCCTTTGGAGGCACAAATACAGTTATATATGTTCTCAAACCTGCGTGACCGATCCTAGCCTTGTGAAAGTGGTACTGCTAAGAGGCGCCTTCGGAGGCACAAATACAGTTATATATGTTCTCAAACCTGCGTGACCGATCCAACCCTACTCCAAGTTCACTACCCTATATACACAGTTATTGCCACGTTAACGGCTTCACCAATCTATCTGCACTTAATTGACTGTTAAGCATAATATACTCCGCACAATAAGCAAATATGTCAGATATATTGGGTATGGACAGATCAATATTGTAAAGAACCATGTGTTAAAGCATTACGAAAAAACCCAATACTGGAACACATTTGTCGCATTCACATATATTGATGTCTAGTGACGTATAATATCTACTGTCGCTACCAGCTACAGAAATGATGTAATAACAACTTGTGTAAATGTTTAATAAAAACCAATAAAACAGATTTATTAAAAAAATAGAGGCACATAACAGGTCATGGAATTACAAATAATCAGGAACTGAGACATGGCTCGTAAACACACCAGAAGGATGGCGACAGATGATGCACGCCTGATGTTTTTGTAAGTTCCTAACATATTTGCTGCACAATGCATCCTCGTCGTTAGATTTCACAACGCTCCACAACCAGGATTTAAGGTACTCTTTTTCAGCGAGTCTCTGTAGCCAGCCAATACTCCATCATGGTCAGTCTGAACTTGTAACTTTGTCTTGGTCCGGTGTGACTAGATGTCCACAGTAGGCGATTTGTGCTTTTTGCCGCTATATTTACTGAAATCTTTAAAGTGGCAAATCTACGGTACTTCTGATTGGATCTTTGCTATTTTGGTCATGTTGTATTTATTAAAATTAACTCTATTTTCTTAAATTGGTGAGGGATTTTTCCAGTGTTTTGTTTTCACATTTCTGCTGTTTGAAGTGCTCCATAAATACTTTACGTATTGCCTCTAAGTCAAGCCTGACTGCTCTGTGCCAAGCTGCCAGAGGGTTGAGCACAGGTTAATGTGAGGTTTCCTTGTGCCTCACCCTCACAAGGATTGAGGTTGCCGCTTGAGCAATGTTTCATCCTCCTCAACCAATAACCCAATCTCTTACAAACTGTATATACGATTTTGGTAATAGAATGTGGAAATGGAACCTGTAGAACTAATCTGAGCTGCAGGCATGCCACAAACTAAAAAGAATTCCACTATCTCTCACACTTCCTCATCCATGGTAACTTTAAGTGCTATGTCTCATAACACGATAACTGCAAGTCAGTGCTTATCACACACCGAATGGATACCCATCCCACTTGGGCTCAAAAACAACCCGCTTTCAAACACACGCCCACATGGTGTAGAGTGCTACTTGTGTAGATAAATGCTTCAGTGGCCCACATAGGGGTAGTGAGGACCATACAAATGTTACTTTACAACATATGTTTGTAGGTATAGGTGTGTGCTGACATCTCCTCTCGAATGTGACTCAGGAGTGTATTCTTGCACTTAGATTTCAGTCTCTTTTTTATGTCCGTGTCTTTTGGGGTTGAGTATATATACCTTGGAGCTAGTTAATGAGGACTGTAACTGAATATATTTATTCCCTTCTCACAATGTTATGCAAACAATTGTCCTACTTTAATTCTTGTCTTTGAGAAGGCTTTAGCTGCCTCTTCACAGAATCTATGACAGAATTTCGACAGACAGAATTTCGACCTACACAAATATCGGCGTGATTATATCGATAGCAAAAATATCGACGCCCTATAAACAACATGGTAAGTACCAAAATTTCGAAAAAAAAATATCGATGTTAAAAATATCGTTGTTAAATATATCGATTTTTTTTTACATAACATAAAAAATACTGTAAATAATAGTTATTAATTACTTAAACATATTTAAATATATATAATAATGGTTAAAAAAATAATTATACATATTTAATTTTAAAAATAATAATTAAAAATCATATATAATATATAATTACTTAACAATAATTACTATTCCCACTCCAGTGGGTGCAACAGTAGGGAAAACTGACCCTGAACCCTAAAAATACCCCTTTACCCAAAAACCTAAAACTGACCCTGAACCCTAAAAATACCCCTTTACCCAAAAACGAAAAAACTGACCCTGAACCCTAAAAATACCCCTTCACCCAAAAACTGAAAACTGACCCTGAACCCTTAAAAAACCCCTTTACCAACAAACTGAAAACTGACCCTGAACCCAAAAAATACACCTTTACCCAAGAACTGAAAACTGACCCTGAACCCTTATAAATCTCTTTACCCACAAACTGAAAACTGACCCTGAACCCTAAAAATACCCCTTTCCCAAAAACTAAAAACTGACCCTGAACCCTTAAAAAAACCCTTTACCAACAAACTGAAAACTGACCCTGAACCCAAAAAATACACCTTTGCCCAAGAACTGAAAACTGACCCTGAACCCTTAAAAATCTCTTTACCCACAAACTGAAAACTGACCCTGAACACTAAAAATACCCCTTTCCCAAAAACTAAAAACTGACCCTGAACCCTTAAAAAAACCCTTTACCAACAAACTGAAAACTGACCCTGAACTCAAAAAATACACCTTTACCCAAAAACCCGAAACTGACCCTGAACCCTAAAAATAATAATTTACCCAAAATAAATTAATATTACAATTAAATTACTTCCCACCCTATTCCCCTATAAACCCACAACCTGCTCCAGCAGTAAAACATATAATTTAGTTAAAAATATAGATAAATTATCAATTAATTATTCTATTAATCAATTAAAATAAATCATTGCCAATTAATATTCTATACCAAAATAAAGTAATCATTAAAAAATATTTTTTTCATTACAAATAAATTACTTCCCACCCTATTCCCCTACAAACCCACAACCCGCTCCAGTAGTAAAACATATAATTTACTTAAAAATACATAAATTAGCAATTAATTAATCAATTAATCAATTAAAATAATTAATTGCCAATTAATATAGAAATGCAAAATAAATTAATCATTTAAAAAAATTCTTTAATTACAAATAAATTACTTCCCACCCTATTCCCCTAAAAACCCACAACCCGCTCCAGTAGTAAAACATATAATTTACTTAAAAAAATACATAAATTAGCAATTAATTAATCAATTAATCAATTAAAATAATTAATTGCCAATTACTATTGAATAGCAAAATAAATTAATCATTAAAATATTTAATTACAAATAAATTACTTCCCACCCTATTCCCCTATAAACCCACAACCCGCTCTGGTAGTAAAACATATTATTTACTTTTATATATATTTTTTTATGAAAACATATTAAACACATATTATAACAATTAATTTAAATACTTAACTAATATTTCTAACACATATTAGTAAATCGAAATTACTTACATCGATATATATGCTATCGATATAAGTAATGTCGATATTACTTACATCGATATATATGCTATCGATATAAGTAATTTCGATATTACTTACCTTAGAGTCGATATTCTGGCCATCGATATTCTGGACATCGATATTCTGTCCCATCGATATTACCAACTCGATATTAGTGTAAGTCGAAATAACAAAATCGATATTTTGACTGACTACCCTCTTGACACTATTGTTTTTCCTTAAAAGTCATACTTAGTCTATATATTTAGAGGGGCTTTTATTCAGAGGGCTTTAACCATTGGTTTGTTTAATTGCCAGTCTAAAGATAACTTACTTCGCCAAGGCATACAGACAAACTCACCACTGCTGTCACTCAATATGTATCTGTTTTTAAATTGCTTTTTTATTAAGGTCAAAGTGCCATATTTTAGAGTTTGGCGGTCAGAGCACTTTTTATTTACTTATTTATTTATTTATTATATTTCTAAAGCGCACGGTCACCTTGCAGGCATCCTGGCGCTACCCACTTTCACTCTGTCAAAACATGGCGGATGTCCCGATGCTGAGTCAGGGTGCCGTTGATTATAGTGAACTTGTAATAGGTTGGCCCGATTATTAGTTTTTAAGAACTACCCTGTTCAGCCAAACCCTAATGCCCCAGGTTTTTTATTTTTTCACTATTTTTACATAAACATGCAAGAGGCTACGGGAACAGTTGCTCCATTTGACCTCCACCTGACATCCACTTTCCTTTATTTTTCTCCTGGCAATGAACGTCCCACCCCCATCCTTTGGTACTCGGAAAACTCGAATACAGAGCCCGTTGTCTAATACTGCTCCCTCACGTGATTTCTGTCAGCCCCCGGTGAATGAAGCCCAAGAGTCGTAGGTTAGAGGAAAAATAATAGCAGGTGTTCAATTTATCACCCAACTTAATTGCCATTTAAATATTTAATGTGGTGTTCACTCGTCTTGCTGATCCGTCCAATCTAATTGCACTGCTTATACCCTGGAACTGCTGCTGCGACTTCTTGTTCCAATTTTAACACGCATATTGTTTGTTGTGAAATATTTCTGTTTATTTTTATGAATTTAGTTTGGGCATTATATTTGGTATTATTTCATTTTGTGTTCTTTAAGCCAGCCTTGCTGTACATCCGGAGGACGCTCGTGACCTTTGTTGTGGGAGTCACAGTACACAAAATAAGGTTTAGCACTCCTTTCATGTCAAGATACTGCCAGCATGCCTTCACGTGTATTCTGCAGATTTGAGTTCTGGTGCATGCGTGCACCCGAGGTTTGCTTCCCGTAGCTGCTGTATACTGCGTGTACTTGTAGCACTCATTTCATTCATCGATTTTAAGAAGGGCATTGTGGCAAAGCCTATCCCAACAGAAGAGGAAAATGAATGTAGTAAAATCCGGCGTGTTTACTTGTTGCCCCATATCCAAATGTTTCATTTTCATGGACCTGGATTGCCGGCCTTATCTAGGCAGTAAGAGCATACTGACTGCTTCTCACTGTGTGTGTGTACTTCCCTTAAAACAGATGACTGATTTCCACACATAATCTAGCTTTTAATTAAGGCAACAGAAACATGTGCAAGTGTCGTGCAACTGAAGAACTCAGTGTGGGACGAAGTGTGGCCTTGCACCACTCACACACTATTCTGCACGATTAACTTGCCATACTGACCTTTAATTGACATATATGGGCCGCATCTGAAGTTTGTTATTTCATTTTTAAAGTGTTCCTTGAAGCTCACATGGTCCCTAATGGTTAGAAGAAAACCATATAAGGTATACTTACTAATATATTTCATTAAATAACCAGAATACCAAATTACTGTTAAGGCAAAGTACATAACAGACTTCCGTGGACAGAACTGTCCAGTGTGTAATAAGCTTATTTGTGTATCACAGACTAGAATAAACATACATGCTTATATCCGTGAAATCCAATTCAATGGTGAACATAGATATCAGAAACATAGTTTGACAAATGCATAATTAGTGTTTTGCCTGGTGACAATAGTGCTTCTGACTTAAAGCCCCCTGCTGTGGGCAAACTATGAGCAGTACAAGGAAACGTAATTATAAAAGCTGGCGCTGCCAAGCCCCACCTAAACCTGTACTTATCAAGGAGTTGTAGGTGAGAAGAGAAGTATGGGCAGCTGTCCCACAAAACGACAGGCATGGTTGTCTGTTTTCACTCACAGATCCAGGCGAGGACCTGGAAGGGGACACCTTTGAAGACCGCCTTCCATGGATATACTGGCACCTCCCTCCATGGGGGCAGGGACAATAGATTTGTAAATTGTTGAGGCTGTCCCTGATTATCATGGGTACACTCTTAATAAGCTGAAAAAGGTAACCTGGCCTGCACCTTCATTTCACCATGATCGACAACCTACACATGATGCTTTGTAGGATAGCTTCTGCCAGAATATACAGGAAGTGCTAACAAATGTAGGAGGGGGCAATGTAGAAATTCTGCATTGAAAGGTTTGGGTGTTATTATGAGTCAGGACAGCTGTTGGAACAGAAAAGTCCTCTTCGTGGTAATGGAAGTGCACCCCTGCCCTGAGTGCCCAACTGTACTGATTTCTGGATCCCTAATGCTGATTTATGTTGTCATAGGCAAACCCGGATCATGCATGTGCACTATGACAAAGACCTGTATCACGGATATCAGTCTTGTTGGACCGAGAGGGGTGCCAAAGCGCTACCCTCATAGAGGTGGAAGGTTACTACCTTCGCCAGGAGTTAAGTAACATGAGCGTGGTAATGCAGCATACAGTGTAGTAATCTTCACATGGCACAACCAACAACCTCAGGCACATTCTCCGACGGAGGCAAAGGAAGACCTGAACATCAACGGAAATCTACCCCATTCAGAGGAAAACAAGGCATAGAATCCTTGGTGCAACCCACAAGACGAGGAGCAAAAGCATCCGCAGGTGTTATGGTCAGAAAATGGGAAGGAGGTATTACCTTGTTATGCAAGAGTTGGGCCTTAACAGCAGGTACACTGAGGTTATTCTCTGCAATCTCTGATGTTTATGCGTTTTTATATAGCGCAGACTTTACCCGAAGGCGTCAGAGCGCTTCACAATAGGAACAGAAAATTACAAATGAACAAATTACAAAAGCAGACGATAAGTTACATGAGGTAAAAGTGACAATTGAGAGCAAACAAAATACATGAGGTAGTAAACAGTGCAATACAGGAGGAAAGAGTGACGTGTGCAGGTTACAGGAGAAAACAAAGTACATTTAGAGGTAATATGCTGCAGTATATGCTAGACACAGAGGCACAAGAACAAGTTACGTAGGCAATGGTGGCACTTCTGCAAGCATCAAAAGCAAACAAAATGTGAGAGGTAGCAAACAGTGTGTTACAAGAGAAAAGTGGCGTGTGCATGTTACAAAAGAGAACTAAACACAGGTAGAAGGATAATACTGCAATAAATGGTATACACTTCGACCACAAAAACACACTGGGAAGGCACTTCCATAGTCATGGAGAATAGTTTTCAGTGATGGGAGGTCTTCCTTCAGATAATAGAGAGGGCGTGAATTACTTTAGGAGGTGTCTTTGGAGGAGGAGAACGTTGAGGTCCGTTTTGAAGACCTGGGAGGAGGTGGTGGTCCGGAGCTGAGGCAGAAGTGAGTTCCATATTCTCACCGCATTGCCTGAAAAGGATTGGGCCATCGACCTTTCCTTCTTGAAATGTATGCAATAACTGCAAATCCCCAATGCCGGCAGAGCATAGGAACCCAGACAATTCACCCTTCCAACACTGATACCTATAGGAGTAGGAATGAACATGTCCTTTTAAACCTGTGTCATTGGAGTGAGGTATACAGGCTCACTCACTTTTTAAAGTTCCACTGCTGTTTGCTTAACTCACCTACATCAGGATGGTGTGAAGTCCTGCGCTGGGCTGAAGTGGTGTAGCTGCACAGAACAAAAGGGGTGCCTGGGGAGGATGGTATACAGGGATAATGCAGTACTGAGTAGTGTGTTCATGATGTATGAATGTGCTGGAGGTGCATATGCCTTAGATTGGTACAGTATTTGAAAGGTGTAGTACAATTCAATACGTACAGAATAAGTGCATATGATTGGTGTGTGTGTACCTGGCAGCTGTACAATGCATAAAGTATACAGTACTCTGCAGTGCGTCATGTTAGAAACATATACTAGATGTATATGTGGCTGTGAGTGGTACAGTATATTATGGGCCCTGAGTTCCATTTTGGGAGATCCAGGTCTGCATGGTGAAGCATGGAGTTGAGGTATAGAGACCCCCTCACACGCCCCCCAGACAGATGTTTGGATTGCTGCATTCCTGTGACCTGGGTGTGGCAGTCACTGGAGAGGGGAGGACCTGGCCTCCCCTGTACACTTCAAAGTGTGTTCTTTGATTCAGTGAGAGGCCACAAGAAAAGAGGCTGGGCACATCTGATGAAGGTGGCTAGAAAGAGGATCATAAAGAGTAGGGCTGGAAACCCCAGACTAACATTTGGATGCACATATCACTGTGACTGACATCCAGGTGTGAACTCCAGTTACTTCCATGGCCTATGTTGGGGGATTATTAGCTTAGAAAACATCCCTTCTCTGATGGGCTGTTTTTCATTAGAAAAAGAGAACAGAGAAAAATATACGTCAAAAAACGGAACCCCAATAAAACTTCAAAGACTCAGACCACAAATACCATTTTATTTCTGGATACAGGCATGAAGAAGGGGAGGTTGCGACCCCAAAAATGTTAATCTGCCAAGCAGCCAGATAGGCTGTGTGTGGAGGAGAAGCTATGTAGACCGTCTGCCTCTGATCAGGATCAGGGGCCAGGGCCTGTTAGCCTCCTGGCTGTGTGAGCGACATCATCAAGGGAATCCTGGGCCACTTATCCTGAAACCTGGAGCTCCAGCACCTGCCTACTTGCCAAATTCAGTGTGTCCTGTGAGGAAGAGAAGAGTGTTGCAGGGAGCAAGGTCTAGTGGGGAGCCCGCCGATGGACTCCCTGGGCGAGATGTGAGAAAACAGCTGCTGCACCAATTGGGTCATTGCCTGTGTGCAGGACTGAGTCAGCGACCCCTGTATGCCAGGAGAGGACAGCCATGGAAAAGACAGCTGCGGGGTAAGGGCTGAAACTTTGCCTGGTAATGTGGAGGTGACCCTGTATGCCAGGAGGGGCACCAGAGGGAAAAGACTGTCTTGCTGTAAGGGCCAAAGCCTGTGTGATCACATTGCAGCAACCCTGTATCCAAGGAGGGGGCCACAATGTTAAAGGTTGAAGCCTTGTGTGGCGGTTGTGCAGCAATCCGTATGCAAGTAGGGGCTGCCAGGAATACTTGTGCTGTGTTGGTCTTCTCCTTACCTTAATTAATTTTTATGGTTGTGATGTTTTAATCATTAGATTTGTTTTCCTTATTTGGTTTGGAAATTGTAACTGTTCTATTCTTTAACTTTATTATTGTTTTGGTGTTGCTAAATACTACACAAACTATTTCTCTGAGAGAAGCGAGCCTCTTGAGTCAACCTATCAAGAGCCAGCACCAAATTCCACAGAGAAGCCTGCTTATTTCTTGCTAGGCACTAGCTATTTTAAATTTGTATGAGTTCAACTACAGCAATATACTGAGTTATCTCTCCCTCCTCGTTATCAATCTAGTTCCCTACAAAAAAGGAAAAGAGAAGTCATCACTAAAAATAATGTGAGGAGGAGCTAGTGTGTATAATAAAAAACCTAGAGAGAAGCAATTTACAGTCCACAATATTAATAAGTGAATGAAAATCAATTTCCATGTAAACCTGGGACACTAGCCTAGCCCTGTGTAACTCTTAATGCACCTACAAATATCAGACAATTGACATCAGCAGAAGTGGATCTGTGTGTGAATATTTGTTCAGTTATTAGACGTTACAACCTTAGTTTGGCCTTCTCTGCGCACTTTAGCACTGCTAAACAGAGCTGACGTGCTTGTTCTCTCTTCCCTAAACAAGGTAATATTGGTTTTTCACCAATTGGCATATTTAGTTTACTTATAAGTCCCTAGTAAAATGCACTCCATGTGCCCGGGCTTGTAAATTAAATGCTAGTAGTGGGCTTGCTGCACTGATTGTAAAACACACAAAATGATGGACGGAATGTTGCACAATGGCAAAACATTCACCCCCAGTCACAGATCTGGGTTTAATCCATCATTATTTTGCTCACCAAGCCACCCTAGTTCAGACATGGCCATATGCAAATCAGTCTTGACCATGTGCCTCATGGGAACAGTCCAGCCTGAACTGCCAAGCCATGTCTTCCCTGGACTGGAATCAAGCATCCTAGGACCGGTTTCTGACTATCAGCTGTCTTCAGCCAGGGTAGCTTGACTCCAGTGGTCTAGTGAGCACGGGACCCACGTCTGGGCATACCCTTCCCACATAAGGTGAACAGCAAAACACACAAAATGATGGACGGAATGTTGCACAATGGCAAAACATTCAACCCCAGTCATGGATCTGGGTTTAATCCATCATTATTTTGCTCACCAAGCCACCCCAGTTCAGACATGGCCATATGCAAATCAGTCTTGACCCTGTGCCTCATGAGAACAGTCCAGCCCGAACTGCCGAGTGGGACGGATATGCTCAGACGTGAGTCCCGTGATCTCCATGCCCCTGGAATCAAGCTATACAGGCTGATGAGGGCTGAAAGCCCGAAACCGGTCCTTGGATGCTTGTTTCCAGTCCAGGGAGGACCTGGCTTGGTAGTTCGAGCTGGACTGTACCCATGGGGCACAGGCTCAAGACTGATTTGCATATGGCTGGGTTCAAACTGGAATGGCATGGTGAGCAAAAATACGATGGATTTAGGCCCAGATCTCTGTACTCGGGTGAATGTATGACATTGTTCTGCATTCTGTCCATCACCTGTTGTTTTTGCATTTGTCTCCCGAGTGGGATGGGTATGCTCAGACTTGTGTCCCGTGCTCTCCATGCCACTGGAATCAAGCTACCAGGCTGATGAGGGCTGAAAGCCCGAAACCGGTCCTTGGATGCTTGTTTCCAGTCCAGGGAGGACCTGGCTTGGCAGTTCGGGCTGGACTGTAACCATGGGGCACAGGGTCAAGACTGATTTGCATATGGCTGGGTTCAAACTGGAATGGCATGGTGAGCAAAAATACGATGGATTTAGGCCCAGATCTCTGTACTGGGGTGAATGTATGACATTGTTCTGCATTCTGTCCATCACCTGTTGTTTTTGCTTTTGTCACCCCGAGTGGGACGGGTATGCTCAGACGTGAGTCCTGTGCTCTCCATAACACTGGAATCAAGCTATCCAGGCTGATGAGGGCTGAAAGCCCGAAACCGGTCCTTGGATGCTTGTTTCCAGTCCGGGGAGGACCTGGCTTGGCAGTTCGGGCTGGACTGTACCCATGGGGCACAGGGTCAAGACTGATTTGCATATGGCTGGGTTCAAACTGGAATGGCATGGAGAGCAAAAAAAGATGGATTTAAGCCCCGATCTCTGTACTGGGGTGAATGTATGACATTTTTCTGCATTCTGTCCATCACCTGTTGTTTTTGCACTGATTGTGACACCCACATAAGTAGCCTCTTAACCGTGTCTCAGTCCTGCCAATACAAGGCCTGTTCGTGCAGTTCTCTGCCACTTTGACTTGGCATTTAAAACTACTTCCCATCCCTTAAACACTGCTTTTCTTACACTTAAGTCACCATCAGAGCAGGGTGCGGTGTAAGTGAAAGGTAGGACATGTACCTTGAGGGTTTGCATGTCCTGGTAGTGACAAACAACTATATTCGTTTTCCAGTACTGTGAGGCATGCTCCTCTCATAGGCTAACATTGGGAATTCCTTAATACACTTGTAAGTTATACTTCCTGATTAGAAAGGCTTGGCTATTTAATGTTTTAGATCTTTGGAATGGTAATGATAAATCCTCTAAAACATAAAAAATAGCTACTCCTTTCTAATTAGGTATTACACCTTACAAGTGTACTAAGCAATTCCCAATGTTTGCCTATGAGATGAGCAGGCACTATTATAGTTGTGTGTGTGGTATTTCTGGATTGGGTTGATTAGCTTTTGGGCCTGGGGTGTTGGAAGGAAAACGTTGCATGTAGGTAATGGAATCATATGACCATAAGCCTATACCTTCAGGAAGGAAGTGGATATAATTATGTGTTCCATTCTGCATCATTTCATTAGCATCAGAGCCAGAAACATTCATTTGTGATCAGCAATTCTTAAACAAAGTTAAATACAATTTTGATGTAGAATGTTTCTTGATGTCTTTCATCATACCAAATCCCAGAGAAGTAATCTGCTGGATAGTTTTATTCAGAAAAATAATTTCTTTAGGCATAATGCATGCCTGAAATTGGGATTAATCGCCTTGAATCTGCCAAAATGTTGTTCCCCTAATGCTTTTCTTATCAACATTTTCTTTCCAATACTCATATCCTTGGATAGCCAGGTTCTGACTGAATTCATTTGAAGAAATCAGCTTGTTAGTGCTGATTAGATTCTTCTGGAGTTTTTGTTGATTTATTTATTTAAGGCTTTATGTAGCACTGGCTAGACCCAGAGGTATCAGAGCGCTTTACAGGAGCATGAGCAAAGCAAATCTCAATAAAAACAATAGTTACATGCAAATTGCAATCAAGAACATTGAATCTTACCATTGAATTAGGAGAACAGCAAACATCTTAGGATTCTAAGAATTATATACAGTTAAATAAAATATGGGAGGTATAACCTAGGAGCACACAATACAATATAACAAGGAAACGTTTGTAGGGGTAAGAGGGAAGGGTAAACTGGGGAAAAGTCAAGACAAGTTAACAAGAAAACAGGGGAGAACGCCAAAAGAAATTTACAGCAATATAGTGAGAGCTGACATAGTACATGAGCGACCAAGGAGAGCAGGAGTAAACAGTAGGGAGAACACAGGGCAAGCTGAAAGAAGACCGACACAGGAGATCCAAACATGACAGGATCTGAAAGAATTATGGACTCCAGTATTTATTGAAGAGTTGATGTTTTAGGTGTCTTTTGAAGCCAAGGTAGGAGGGGTTGCAGCAAAGGTCCTTTGGGAGGGCATTCCAAATGCTAGGCGCATTTCCTGAGAAGGAGCGAGTCTGGGTGGATTTCTTTTTAGTAGTAGGGGAACAAGGAGAAGAGCACTGGAGCTTCTTATCAGTCTGGCGCCGCCCGCTCTTTTGAGTTCATTTCTTAAGTAAATCGGAGACAGAGAGTGAAGAGCTTTATGTGTGATGCAGGCAGTCTTGTAGATTCATCTTCCTTCAATGGGGAGCCATTTGAGGGAGGACGAGATGTGATCAAACCATTTGCATTCGGTAATAAGCCTGGCAGCACTGTTGAGCACGGCTCTTAGTGTGGGTCAGGTGAACTTTAGGGGCTCCAGTGAGAACAGCGTTGCCGAGATCAATTTTACAGAGGACTAGTGTTTGAACAATCCCTTTGAGGTCGTCTTGAGCGATAAACAGTTTGATTTTTTTGAGGTGTTTAACAATGAAAAGAGCTTCTTTGGCAGTGTTATTGATATGGTCCTCCAGTGCCAAATGTTTGGCCAGGATGAAGCCTAGGGATTTTGCTGAGTTGGAAAGAGTGAGCAGACAGTTGAGGGCGTAGAGGTCAGCGATCCAGCATTAGATAGGGAGACAGTTGCTTTTAGCGGAGAATAGAATTATTTCGGTTTTGTTAGGATTCAATTTAAGACGGTTGGAGTAAAACCAAGATCGAATTTTGCCCAAAGTGTTGTTAAGATGAAGGACATTGCTGTATGAATTGATTTTGTAGTAGAGTTAGGTGTCGTCAGCGTAAAGGTGATGATTGATCCTGGCTTGATTCAGAATGATAGTAATGAGTTCAATGAAGAGGTTGAAGAGAGAGGGGGAGAGAATTGAGCCCTAGAGACACCCAGGGGGACAAGTGTAGGACTGGAGAGGCAGTAGTTGATTTTTATTTGTTGTGTTCGGTGTTGGTGGTAGGAAGTGAACCAGTTAAGGACAGTGCCATTGAGGCCAGAGCGAGACTTTAGAGATTCCAGTATGGATGAATGATTGACTGTATCAAAGGCTGCTGAAAGTTCAAGGAGGATAAGAAGGCACGCTTCTCCATTCTATAGAGAATGATGAATGTCTTCTGCAATGGTCAGCATAGCGGTTTCGGTACTACAACGTTTCATGAAATCAGATTGCAATGAGTCAAGTAAGTTGTATTTGTTCACATGGCTGTTGAGTTGAAGTAATACAGATTTCTCCATGGTTTTAGCTAAGAGTGGGAGGTTAGAGATGGGACGGAGGTTAATAAAATATTAGGGTCTGCCTTTAGTTTTTAAAGAATGGGAGTGATTTGCCCAAATTGAAGAGAGTCAGGGACGCACCCAGAAGCAAATGAGGTGTTCAATATGGGGCAATGGTATGTTTAAGGTTATGAAGCGAATCAAAAGGGGATGATGGATCGAGCGTTTGAGCAAATCAAACACTCACCCCCAGTCAGCTGATCTGGGTTTAATCCATCACCATTCTTTAGCCCACTCAGCCACCCCAGTTCAGACATGGCCATATGCAAATCAGTCTGACCCTGTGCCTCATGGGAACAGTCCAGCCCGAACTGCCAGGCCATGTCTTCCCTGGACCGGAAACAAGCATCCTGGGACCGGTTTCGGATTCATAATCCTCATCAGCCAGGCTATCTTGAATCCAGTGGCCAAGTGAGCAAGGGACTCACGTCTGAGCATACCCTGCCAACTTAGGGCGAACAAAGCGATACAAAAAGGGATGATGGACGGAGCGTTTGAGCAAAAACAACACTCACCCCCAGTCAACTGATCTGGGTTTAATCCATCACCATTCTTTAGCCCACTCAGCCACCCCAGTTCAGACATGGCCATATGCAAATCAGTCTGACCCTGTGCCTCATGGGAACAGTCCAGCCCGAACTGCCAGGCCATGTCTTCCCTGGACCGGAAACAAGCATCCTGGGACCAGTTTCGGATTCATAATCCTCATCAGCCAGGCTATCTTGAATCCAGTGGCCAAGTGAGCAAGGGACTCACGTCTGAGCATACCCTGCCAACTTAGGGCGAACAAAGCGATACAAAAGGGGATGATGGACGGAGCGTTTTAGGAAATCAAACACTCACCCCCAGTCAACTGATCTGGGTTTAATCCATCACCATTCTTTAGCCCACTCAGCCACCCCAGTTCAGACATGGCCATATGCAAATCAGTCTGACCCTGTGCCTCATGGGAACAGTCCAGCCCGAACTGCCAGGCCATGTCTTCCCTGGACCGGAAAGAAACATCCTGGGACCGGTTTCGGATTCATAATCCTCATCAGCCAGGCTATCTTGAATCCAGTGGCCAACTGAGCAAGGGACTCACATCTGAGCATACCCTGCCAACTTAGGGCGAACAAAGCGATACAAAAGGGGATGATGGACGGAGCGTTTGAGCAAATCAAACACTCACCCCCAGTCAACTGATCTGGGTTTAATCATCACCATTCTTTAGCCCACTCAGCCACCCCAGTTGAGACATGGCCATATGCAAATCAGTCTGACCCTGTGCCTCATGGGAACAGTCCAGCCCGAACTGCCAGGCCATGTCTTCCCTGGACCGGAAACAAGCATCCTGGGACCGGTTTCGGATTCATAATCCTCATCAGCCAGGCTATCTTGAATCCAGTGGCCAAGTGAGCAAGGGACTCACGTCTGAGCATACCCTGCCAACTTAGGGCGAACAAAGGCTGCTGAAAGGTCAAGGAGGATAAGAAGGCACGCTTCTCCATTCTATAGAGAATGATGAATGTCTTCTGCATAGCGGTTTCGGTACTACAACGTTTCCTGAAATCAGATTGCAATGAGTCAAGTAAGTTGTATTTGTTCACATGGCTGTTGAGTTAAAGTAAGACAGATTTCTCCATGGTTTTGGCTAGGAGTGGGAGGTTAGAGATGGGACGGAGGTTATTAAAATATTAGGGTCTGCCTTTAGGTTTTTACGAATGGGAGTGATTTGCCCAAATTGAAGAGAGTCAGGCACGCACCCAGAAGCAAAGGAGGTGAGGTGTTAACATTGTTTTTGTCCAATATGGGGCAATGGTATGGTTAAGGTTATGTACTCGCTTGGTCGGGAGTGGGTCTTTGGTGTGCGAGGTCAGCTATAATTTCACAAAGATATTAAAGACTTCAAGCTCAGTCATGAGTTTGAAATTAGTCCAGGTGGCGTTATTTTTCAATTGTATGGGAAAAGGTATCTCCAGAACCGGTAGGAGTAGATTGTTGAAGGAAAGGATTAGGAAGGTGGGATGGATGTGGAGAACGGGGGATGTAGGGAAATTTGGGGGGTGGGCAAGGCCAATATTTTCCATCAGGACTGATCAATTTTAGCAGCTTTTTCAGTAAAGAAGTTGGCAATTTTTCTTACATCTTTTATTAGAGCCCGCAAGATCAGGAGGGGTCAATTACGCTTGTTTTCTGACAATGTTAAAGAGTTCTCTAGGCCTATTTTTAGCTCGATCCAATTGGTATCGAAAGAAAGATGCTTTTTTCATGAAAATGTGTTTCTTATATGTTGATCTAGTGAATTTGAGGAGGGCTAAATGAGAAGGCGAGGGGTGTTGTCTCCATGTTCTTCCTGCTAGTCTAAGTTGTCTTCTTTCATTATTAAGTTCAGGATTGAACCAAGATTTCAATTGTATTTCTCTTTATTGTTTTAGTTTAAGTTGTGTGACTTGGTCTAGGACTTAAGAAATAGCCTTGTTGAAATGTTCAGTAAGCTCATTAGCGTTATGGGAGTGAGGGAGAAGTTGCAGTTGAGCTTGAATTTTGGACTCGAGTTCAATAGGGGGCACTTGTTTTAGGTTTCTGGTCCACGTCATCTATTTGTTATTTACTGAATGGGGGATGAAAGACGCTGGTTAAAATGTTGAACAGAATGAGATGGTGGTCTGACCAGTCAATGGGGACGATGTCAGTAAGGGAGACCAGATCCGAGCCAGTGATGATTGCGTCAAGGGTGCACCCTTTAATATGGGTGGGTTTGTTGCAGAGTTGTTTTAGGTCATTCTTCTCAAGAAGGTTAGCAAAGTCTAACAGTGGGAATATCTGCATTATTCTAGTGGATGTTGAAATCTCCTAAAAACAGGTTCTTCAAGCCAGAAAGGCGGAAATTAGTAAGATGGTCGGATAATTCTTCAGCAAAGGGAGGTAGCTCACCCAGAGGGCGGTAGATATTATGCAGTCTGAGATGAGGAGAGCCTTTGATAATGAGTTCAACACTGAGGTATTCAAAGGTCAAGTATTCAGTTTTCTTCAGGAGGGAGAGTTATAACTCAGTTTTGAGGATTATGGCTAACCCATCACCTGTTCTGTCAGGTCTGTCCTGTCTAATGATGGAGTAGCCGGGAGGAGTGAGTAGGTCAAGGATGGCCATTGAGTGGTCATTGAGACAGGTTTCAGTGAGTAGAGAAATGTCAATAGCCTCGCTGAGGATGATTTCAGAAATCTCAGTAGCATGAAGTGCTGCAGATCTGCAGTTAACACGCATGCAAGAAAGAGTATTAGGGTTATTCTTAACTGGTTTGAGTTTGTGGATGGTGGTGAGTTGCATCGGAGGTCCAGGCAAGTTGAAAGTTGAAGGGATTCGATTGACGCCCACTATTACTGGGAGGTAGGAGTAAGGGAGATGATCAGTCACCTAGGACTTAGGGAGATTGGATTTGCGAGGGGCGTTAAGGTCAACAGTAGAGACAGAGCAAACAACACAGTAAGGCCTATAAGCCCGTCCGCAAAGGGGGATGGTCGGCCACCGTCTGGTTGAGGGAAGTTGGTAGAACTAGTGGGAGAAGTATCAGAGATGCAGGAGGGTGCCCGGGAGTTAAGGTTAGAGAGATCTCCTCTAAGAAGGGTTAGTTCTGTGGCCAGTGAATTGAGTTTGAGTTCAATTTTATTCAGTATCTGTGCAATAAAATTAGGGGGGAATCCCGCAGTGAAGGTGGCGGGGTGAAGTTAGTTCTGAGTTGACTGGAGAGGGCGGTCCCACGAGGAGAGTGATGAGAGACAGGGGAGGGAACCAAAACGTTAGGCAGGTGGACAATGACATTCGGACAAGTATTTAATGGGCTCTGCTTCCTAGGTGGGTGGGGTTGGCATGGAAGGGAGGCTTTTTTACGATTTAATACATCAGTCTCATTATTGTGAACTTCACCGGATGTCAGGGTAGGGGAGTTTGTTCTGGGGATGGGGCTGGGAGCACAGTAAAGACTAGACAAGGGTTGTGGGGTGAGTTCTAAGGGAGGTGAGTTGTTGTTGCTTCTTTCAAGGGTTCTAGGTACTAGTGTCGGTGGCTTTGACTCTAGCGAGATAGAGGAATCTGTTTGATCTGGGTGGTCCATGAGTTGAGTGTAAGTGTGAGCTTTTAGTGTGGAAAAATATTTCTCAAAACTTTCTAGTTCCTTATTGGCTGCTTGGATAAGAACAGTGGTGTTTTTGTAAGAGGTAATGTTCAGCGTGGCTCTAGGGTTTTGTGAAGGTGTTGTTATAATCCTGGTTCCATAAGGAATATTTTTCTTGTCCTGGATGATGAGATGCTTAGAAAAAGAAGATTGCAATTTAGCCATTTTTTTTGTGAAAAATATAAGGTCATTGATTATTATACCTTTCTTTGCGTTGAAGGAGGGGTCAAGGAACAGAGTTTGGGGTTTTTTTCTGAAAAGGTTGTGTTTGAAAGTTTTGGTAGCATCCCTAGACAGATTGGAGGGGTAAAGTATGGAGTCGGAGTTGCTTTCATAGTTAATCCCGCCATGATGTGGTTCTCCTTGTTCTAGGAGGAAAGATATGTTTGCAATCCTACTGAGGAAATAAACAGATATAGGGACCAGTCAAGGCCTGTGTAGGAGGAATGAATTCCATAGGGAATTAAGGCAGAAGGCTTCTCAGAATATTGTGAAAAATAGAAAGCCGAAGGATGTGACCATTCATCATTCTGTAAGAAAGAACATTTCTTTGAGAAATTTCGGTGGATAACAGGAGATGGAGCTTCACAATGCTTCTATTGTGTGTAATTGAATATTTCTCTTGGATAGCTATTTTTATCTATGTAGTAGCATGCATAATGATTATAACAATACATTTCTTTGTAATTGACCGAATTTAAATAAGGAACTTAGGGCCAGATGTAGGTGGCCGTTTGAGGCCATTTGCCGAGCGGTAACGGCCGATTTTGGCCGTTACCGATCGGTAAATGGGTGACAGGTATGTAGGGGGCATTATTTTACCGAATCGGTAAAATTACAGATTTGGTAATTTTACCAATTCGGTAAAATAAAAAATCGGTAATTTTACTGATTCTGAGGCACCCAGATGTAGGTGGGACTCTTCAGAGTCCCAGAGGCCTTACCGAATCGGTATTTTACCATCAAATCCAATTTGATGGTAAAATAACGATTCCGGTGTGCATGCACATCTGTGCATGCACACCTATGCCATGTGACAGGCAGACCTGCCCTTAGGGCATGTATGCCTGCCACATGGCACCCGAGCCTCTTTTGGGGTGCCAGAGGGTGTCAAAGTGACACCCCCTGCACCCTTGTGAAAATCGGTATTTACCGATTCGGTAAATACCGAATCGGTAATGCCCATTCATTCCTATGGGCTTCGAAGCCCATAGGAATGAATGGGCATTACCGATTCGGTATAATACCGAATCGGTAAATACCAGATTCTTCCGATTCGGTATTCCAGCACATCTGGAATACCTACATGTCCACCCCTTAGATTTGCTGATTTTTAATTACCGAATCGGTAAAATTCTGTAATTAAAAATCGGTAAATCTATTTCACCTACATCTGGCCCAAAATTGTTCAAATTTGGATGCCTGTAAATCAAACATTGGTTTTATAGTCTATGTATCCCAGTCATCTGAAACAGAACCAGAAATGATTACATTGTTCAGCGAAAGTTTCAAAACATAAGATACGTGCAATGTCTCTGTAGGTCCTACTGTTTTAAAAAGAACCTTTTCCCAAGCTATACTCTTGGGCACAGGATAAGCTGTGATGTTTTCAGCGTAGAGATTTCTTTGAGCTCTGTGAGATGAAAGATGCGGTTGTAGTTCGTAAACCACAGGTTGTGCAATTGCAATTGTTCTTCCTGAAATGTGTTAATCGTTGATAGCCATATGGTGAGAAAAAACAATCCTAAAATGGTCCAATCATAGGACCAAGGTGCAATTAAGTATCTGCCATGGAAGCAGTTTATGGCGGAGTGTGATATTTCCCATTGTGATGAAAAGTCCTCAATTCAAAGTTCAGAGTCATGCTTATAAATAGTTGTTTCACAAAAATGCATCATTTCAATTGATGTGGACTCAAGTGGTTCTTCATAATAAATTATGGAGTCGCATGAAACATTTGCAACTGTAGTGATAGCAGCATCAGTGCTCAAATATCCCCGGCTAGGAACTCGAGCTAGTGATGTTACTGCTCTCATTACGGGGTATTTCATTCACAGTAGCGAGAGGCTGAATTGCTCTACTCTGTATCCTTCATGATTTATGTGATGATCTGCTGTGCAAAATAGGTGACATAGTGGTTTTTCACATAGTTCATGGACATCTGTCTGTTTTCCCTTGAAACAGACAAAGGAGATAGAATGACAGTTATTTTGCCCTTTATCTGAAGGACTGTTATGGGTGGCATGTTGAATGGTTCAAAAGCTTGCCTGTTAATAATCTTTTCATGAACTAGATCCCCTACTTTAGGATCCACCTGTCAGCAAATGTCACAACATTCTCTTTGCTGGTGGCAGCTTCAAAATGGTTTACATTAGACAGCTTGTCTCTGACCTCTTAGACACTGTACTGTAAGACATTCAAATATTTTAACCAGCTCAAACCTTTCTTCATCCACCACCTACCAAAGATTATCCAGGCCAGGCACAAACATAGGAAGTCTGAAGAGAACCTTGCATGGAGTGTGTCTACCCGATACTCGCCTAGGCAACGTAGTTAATGCTCTCTAGACTCCATACAGATTTTGGTACCAACTAAGACCTAAACTTAGCAGCCTCGCGACCAAGCCTTGTTTAATCATGCCATTAGCACACTCAAATAACCCCTTGGATTTCGCTCTAAACAGGTTGCTGAATTGCTTACAAACTCCCAGTATAGACATGGTATCCCTGTAAGCCTTGGAGGCGACTGCAGGACCTTTAACCGAGTGAAATGAATGTACTACTACCATCGATACCAGACACTGCAAATACTTTATGACTGCTGAAGCACTCGCATTTCTCTGTGGCCACACCTGAAGGAATTAACATGAAACAATGGCTACCAATACATATTTATATCCGTTAACAGAATTTATTGGGACGAAATGGTCCAAATAAAGTCCCCTGAACATGTTGTTGGAGAGTGGAATCTTAACAGTAAATGCTTTGATCAGTTGATAAATGTCACACTTGCTGACATAGTCTGTAGTCAGTTTATACAAACAAGGCCACCAATTGTGTTGCTGAAGCATTACCACGGTTGCATTGACCCCAGCATGAGCAAATGCTAATCGCTCATGGGCTTCCCTGATTAAATCTAATCTGACAGCTTGTTGGGTATTATCCTGTCTCCCACTCTTAGTAGAGTGGCTACAGGAGTGTTTTCTGAATTAAGGATGTCGGAATATTTAAGAGGAAAATCTGCAGGAAGCTTTCTACCTTGTTTGGGTGTTAGTATATCTGTGTCGATCTGCATTTGAGATCAAGTTACCTGTGTTAGTCTAACATCTTAAAATGAAGCTTTGTCAGCTAAATCAGACGCACAGTCCCCCTTAGCATGAAATCCATCACGCTGATGGCCCAAAGTGTGTCTTTAATGGATCAACAGAAGCTTATATTGCAAGACAGCTATCCTTCCCAAGAGCTGTTTACCCTTATTAGATTTTCCTTTCAAATCCTTGAATCCATTCAAGCTGCAATGTTGCAAATCAATATTGTATTATTGCACACAGGATTAATCCTACACTATGGGTGTGGGAAGTGCTGGATTAGCCGTTTGTAATGCAAGTAACGGCATTAAGTTCTGTATTTTACGCAGTGATCTTGCCTGAAATCTTAGTGTGGGTGTGCTGTGGATGTAATTCACCATCTTTCACTACATCTTGCACTGCCTCCTAGGCTGTGGAGTACATATATTTAGTTCCTACCACTGGTTGAGCAGAGCCATCCATATAGAATATGCTCTGACTCAATGGGTAAGGGTTTTGGAGTTGGAGGAACATGTTGTTCATATTGGAGAAAATCATCTGTGCAAAGAGTGGGATTATACTGAACCTTTACATCCACTGCACCTAAAGAAGAGGACAAATGCACCCACCTTGGGTGTAGGGTGCAAGCATTAAGAATGCTTGCCTTGGTGGCTGCCTCTAGTGTTTGTACAGGAAAACTACAATCATGCTTTTTTCCTGTGCCAAAGCGCTCTTCTTCAAAATAGTTTGCACTGCTGCCAAAATTCTTTGAATGAAAGCAGAAACGTGCATCAGCTGGAGAATGTGTAGTATTCTGGCTTTAGTATTTATGTTACTGCATTTCTCTGCTTCTAGCTACTCAGCCAGTGTGAGTGTTCCAGATTAGAATGTGAGTGTGATTGACTTGGATGGCATGCTTGTGTGACTGGTATGAGGGTTGGCAGTTGGAGTATGGGCTGAGTAGCTAGGAGGCTGCTCCTGGTGGGGCTGCTTGTTCCAGCATAATACTTCCTGTAAACTTATTTATGGTTTAATAAACCTACTTCTAATCTCAACCACTACTGCCTCGTCTACATCCTTACTAGTATGTATGGACCTACATACTACATTATTTTTGGCGACGTTCTGGAGTCTTTCCTGCGCAAAGTATGCCATTCAACAAGAGCTGGGAGTATCCTGTAACATTTGTGGAACAAGCAACAAGTATCTGAAGAAGAAAGAAACTCATCATTCTCGTGAAGTAGCCCGACCAGTGCCTAGAAAACCAGACAGCCCTAGACAAGAAGCACACCAGGCAGTCCTAGTCAAGTCATGCTGTGAAGTTTTCAAGAAACAAGGTTTCTGCGTACAAAGTTATCACTGCCTATGTCACACAGAAGAAACAACATCGTTTTTGTGTCTATTTACAACCTTCTTCTTCTGCCTTTGGAAGCAAGCAGTTTCAGCTAAGAAGGTAATTGGAGACTGTCTGTGTAAAGGAACTAGCGCTGTGAATGACTGTCAATTACTCAATATGTTGGATGTGTTACCATCTTCGTGTGCCTGTGCTCATCCATACTAGCGCTGATTGTGCCAGCTATTTGAACTATGTGTCTGCACTTCTGTCGCTTCAGGTAGTTAGCGCTATTTTGTTTAAATAAAATTGACTGCCTCTTTCAGTGGCTGTTCTTTCTGTTGCTCCGCTGCTGAAAACGTTACTAAAATTTGCAGAGGGACGTTATAATTGTCTAGTAACGTGAATGTACCTGTTTTGGCTAACTGCGTACTTGGAGCCAGTATTTCCGTTGGTCAGGAGCTCTTCTCCTCTCAAATGCCTGTCTGTAATGGTGACGCAATTGAACCTTGCAGGAGGGTTCAGTGAAGAGGATGCGTCATGCTTTTTGTCATTGTCACATCAGCATGGCAGCATCTTACCGCACCGTGAGCCACCCGGAGCTACGTTATGAACCTGCCGCCGTTTTCACCATGGCAACGCTACTCAAGCTTCTTGTCAGCAATTCGTCACGGCACTGTGAGGAGGAGGCTGTGCACACCGAACTTGCACGAGCGGTGTCACAACGTGTGGTGTTTTTGGGAATCGCTCTTCATTTTGGTGACAAGCTCTTCACTCTGCAGCACTGGATTCTCCGCTTATTCGTGATCCGGTTTTGTAAGTCACGAATGGGAGCCCATGTCAAGTGTTCTCCTCACGTTTTCAACTGCAGTGTTAGTAGGTCATCCCATCATGACCAGATGGATTATCTTGCTGGGGTCAGTTTTTGCTACCTTCCGTTGTCATATTGTTCATTTGGACATAATGAAGGAGTATATGGAAGGTATTTACCATTTGACAATACTCATTTTTGACGATGTGAAGCTTTTTGGAGCCGATGTCATTTTAACAATCACTAAATTGTATTATTTCAATGCTCTTCACATGGTTACGTTGCCATCCTGTGTCCAAAGTTGGAATTCTTCTTTTGAATTTGTGTTCATTTATCTTCTGTGGCTTTATTTCATCTGAGTTTCTCTCCCACACTTCTTCAAGTAATGTTTCAAGCCACGCCTGTCTATCATCCCGGTGACAGGCACACCTTTGACTGTGGTTAATTTATGTGCATATTTTTAACTTACAGAATGCTCAATTTTTGAAATGTATAAGTGATGTGACATTTTACTTATTTTGGGTTCTCTCACCCTTATGTCTACACTGCATTTACGCTTGTGTCACTTTTCATTTGTGGGTTCTCTCACCCTCTTCGTTTAGGGTGTTCTCACCCTCTTTTCACTGCTTGAGTTTGGTACATGAGTTCTCCCACTCATGTTTGCGCTCAGTATTAGTTAAGGGTTCTCTCACCCTCATTTGCATTTTTGGTATCCCTGTTTTTGGGATGGGTTTAGGTCGCAATCCTTTTTCCCCTCATGGTTTTACCATATGTTAACCCTCGTGTCTGGGTTATAGGGTCAAGTCTTTGTTTCCGACTTCACCTTCTCTACCTGTGTTGGACATCTTTGTTGTACGTTTATTGCGTGCATGTCGCACTGTGCAAATTTCTCTTTTGTGTCCAGTGTGTAAGACGCCCTGTGCATCACATTTTTGTGTGTTGTCATTATTTAGCTCACTTTGACTTGTGTAAGCTTATTGTGCTTCACTTTTCCTATGTGTTTGTTTCACACATTGTACTGCACCTTTTCGTGCCGCTGGTGTTTTGGGTTATGTCCTTTTAACACCTTCGTCTATGGGTAGCCCCATATTTTCAGTGTTCCTCACATGAGGAGTGGAAATGTTTTGCCACATTGTGCTGCACCTGTCCGTGCCGCGTGTGTGCTTGGGTTCTGTCCCTTGTTAAACCTTCTTTTTGGTTATGGGTAACCCCATATTTTCAGTGTTCCTCACATGAGGAGTGGAATTGTTTTGCCACATTGTGCTGCACCTTCCCGTGCTGCGTATGTTTTCTTGGGGTTGTCGCTCGTTACACCTTCGCTTATCGGTTAGTTTTTGTTCCTCTCTTGAGGAGTGGCCTTGTTTGCCACAGTCTACCTTCGTGAAGACGTCTTCTTCATGTTTGGTCTTGCTCATTTGTTGTTTGTGAGTACGTCTCTCATATTTCATTTTTCTTTTCTTCAGTATTAAAGGAGGAGGATGGTGTCAGTGTTAGTGTCTACTGTCTCTTTCTTCTTTCTTTCTTGTTTTTTTTCTGTTTACCCTCTCGTGGTGTGAAGTCCTTCTCATCCCTGGGTTTACGGATAAATATTACGATTGTTTACTCTGTTTGTGGATAGTTTTCTTCTTCTCTCTCTGGTTCTCTTTTGTTTTCCAATTCAAGAGGGAGAGGATGTGTAGTATTCTGGGTTTAGTATTTATGTTACTGCATTTCTCTGCTTCTAGCTACTCAGCCAGTGTGAGTGTTCCAGATTAGAATGTGAGTGTGATTGACTTGGATGGAATGCTTGTGTGACTGGTATGAGGGTTGGCAGTTGGAGTATGGGTTGAGTAGCTAGGAGGCTGCTCCTGGTGGGGCTGCTTGTTCCAGCATAATAATTCCTGTAAACTTATTTATGGCTTAATAAACCTACTTCTAATCTCAACCACTACTGCCTCGTCTACATCCTTACTAGTATGTATGGACCTACATACTACAGAATGCAAGGGAGACTGTGGAAAATCGTTACGATTTGGTGAACATCGTCTGCGCCATCTTGCCCTTTGCCCCGATGCCACACTCCTTGTCGCACATACTCACCACTTTAGCTACCTTGATCAGAACCACCCTTGCACATCCCTGGACCCCCAGGCCGGCTCTTCGCCCTCACAAGCACCCCCACGCACTAATCACTCCCGCTCTCACATGCCTTGCGCGTAAGCGGCAGCCATTTCAAGCACCATGGCCCCTCTGCCCCTCGCTGATAGCCAGCGCGTCTCTCACTCTCCTCGCAGGCATCCCCCGCACTCTGACAACCCCCTCGCTCTCCTTGGGTCATAAACCCCTCTTCAGCGCAGATCTGCCTCAGAATCCCATCCTGTTCCCAGCGCGACACCTCCCTTCATTCCTTTCATAGTCTCAGGCCCTTTGATGCAAACCCCCTCTTTCCTGTGTGCCCGTCTGTCTTCCTTGTTCCCAAGCCAACACCTGGCCCTGCGGATACTGTTTATTACCCCGTACAGTAGGAAGCCTCCCCTTATCAAAGGACCTTCGGGTCGATCGAACACCCCTCACCCCATGAGATCCGATCAACTCCACACATTCCGTGAATCGGCGGAATGTCCAGCTGCGCGATAATCACCACCTGTTGTGACCGGGGTAGGGACTTCAACTGTAAATGTGTGGGAACGGGCTTGAAGCGGGGATTCCTAGGATGCTTTTCCGTACATCAAAGTACTGACAAATATGTGTTTCATGTAATAAAGCAGTAAACCTGAGGATAAGAGGCCAGGCCTCAGAGATGCGGTTAGAGCACCTCGTGACGATACTTGCTGTCTGAATTGATGTGTTCTCCTCCGGAGAGAATAAACCCTCGTTTCCTGCCTTTCAGTCTTCAGCGCCTGCTTCTTCATTTGATTAATATTGGTGGGTCATTGAGGCGACATCGCCGGGCAACACTAAAGGGTCTTTGGTCACTGGTTGTCTGTGCACCCCTTTTACAATTGGCGTCCCAAGCGTGGGGCCCATCAGCGACTCGTGGATCCAGTGGGAGAGGTCCTGACGACAGAGTGAACGACTGCAACGATCGGAAGGTACCCTGTCCGATAGACCCTCGTCTGACAGCCGATCATCCGAACTTCACTGGTTCCGAACGGACCTCTCTCGAGTGATCTACGGTCCTGACTGGGAACCATCAGGAGTGCCACGAGGAGTACGAAGAGAAGAGGACGATCGGGCGCTGGATTCGGAAGACAAGAAACTGTCCATGCGGTCCGGGTAAGGTCGTGTAAACACGACAAATCGCGAAATGATTGATAATTGATGAAAAATACTAGTATTACTCTTTGTTAATTTATTTGGAGTTTCGCTGTCGGCAAACGGAGAAACAACCGGCTCTCTCTTTGCAAGCAGTGAAGGATAGGTAACGCACCCGTCGTGCCTATCTTTCTCCCCCACTGATCAATTGCCCCTCCCCATTGATTAACTGTTACGGATTGTTTTCTGGAGATTCTCTGTCTGCAAACAGGAACGAATAGGTTCCCCTCTTTGCAGATAGTGAAAGGGTAGGTGACGCAGACCTTTGCGGGCCTACTTATTCTCCCCATTGACCATTTTTTATTTTTTATTTATTGACCAAACACTGATTGCCCGATATTGGTTCTTGAGGTATTCACTGCCTGCAAACAACGTAGAATAGAAATATTCTGTCTAGTCTTTGCACGCAGTGATAAGATAGGTAGTGCTGACTATTATCCCCATTGTGATCCGTCATGCCTGTCTTCTCCCCACTGATGGATAGCTGGTTCAGCCCGGACCATTTATTAGAGGTGGACCATCTAGCTCCGCTGGAAGGCACCCCTAATAAAGAAATGTTCACAAAGTATGGATTAATTACCATAGCCTATAGTAAGCTATGGCACAAGTATACCAAAGCAAACCAAGAGAAACAATGGCCACTGATAGGATCCTTCGATTTAGACAAAATAGAAACGGTAGAAATAGCCCTTAGTAATAATAAGACAACGCCTATTATGCTCGATAGTCTCGGGATGTGGCGCAAAGAAGCTACGCAACGAAAGGAAAGAGACGAAGTCAGAGTAGGTAAAGAAACACGGCAGACAACCCTCCAAACGTCCGGTAGGCAAAAGGAAAGGCCAACGACGACACAGTGCCGAGGTTTAGACACAAAAAGAGAACGGTGTAAAGGGATGTGCCGACAGGACAACCCCGAGACACAACGACCCAAAAGTAATCCCCCAACACTATGCACAGGACGAACAGATTTAAGGCAAAACCAATGTGCTTTTTGTAAATGTCTCGGGCACTGGAAAGCCCAATGCCCGACTCTACAGAACATAGGTAAGAGCGGAGGGTCGACAGAAATAACAGGTCGACAGAAAGGGAGAAGGCGCGAGATAAAAACAAATCAGGCTAACACGGACAGGACGGATAGAACCACCACGTTTGATTATGCTCGATGGCACAGATTTCGTCAGACCAATTTCAACGACATGTCTGAGTTCTGGGACTGATTGCTCCCTGTTGCCCCCCCCCCCCACTCTGAAAAACAGAAGCAATTACAGGCCTGCGTAGACAATCCCCCGTTAGAAAAAGGACTCAAGGAAACCAAGCATCTGTTATATAATTTAGGATTTAATTACGATAAAGATAACACACAACCAACGATAAATAGAAAAACTAGTAAAACATTCTTTAAAGTAAACTGTACTAATAGGAACAATACAAAACATATTACGTTCACTCCGGAAGTTCTCAAAATGTAACAAGTCAACGGTCCCGCCCATCCGGAAGGCGAAACACAGCACGTGTGGGGCGGGACCAGCCATCAGCCATAGACCAAAAGAAATCGCCGACGAGAATGTACAGGAGGCTCCATGGGCCGACATGAAAACGGTCTTCCCATACTCTCCTTCCTGGGGTGACGTCCCCTGGGCCACGAGTAGGGAGGGGGCGGATGCAGATGACCCCCTCCCTCGTATCTCCTGGTCCGGCCATCACGAATTCCTCCATCGAACTGGCGCAGGGGGACTGGGAGGGAGAGGCGACGCGGACGAGCCTCTCCCACCTCCACAGGTAGGAGGTTTCCCAGCCCCGGCCCGGCGCCGAAATCCTCCAGCCGGGCCACAGATCTATTTGCGTAGCACAGGACGTACAATGCCCGACGGATCTATTTCCGCAGCACAGAGCGTACAATGTTCAACGGGCCTATTTTCGCAGCACAGAACATACAATGTCCGACGGGCATACTTGTGCAGCACCGGACATACAATGGTCCCCCAAGAGTCGGAGTCAGGGGTGTAGGGTGGTCATCATGTGCACCCCTGATTCGAAGGGACGGCGTGGGATGCGCCGGGAGAGGGAGGCGGCGCGAACGAGCCTCCCTCACCTCCCCAGGTGAAGGCTCCGCAGCTGCACCCTGGCGCCCCGAACCAAATGTCCTGCTCCAACAGCATGATGTTCTGTCTTTGTCGCCACAAGAAGTTTCTTCCACTCCTGAAAGACACGACGAAGGGCGGCGGCTGCAGGGTCTCAAAATGGCGTCTGGGCCCTCTGGAAGGCGGGTCTAGGCCGCTGGAGTAACTTTGTCCGGAATTGCAACTCGGGCACTTGCCCACCTGGGCACGAGCCCCCACCTCCGACAACATCCCCACAGCTTTGAAGATTCTACCAGAGTCCCAGAAGCCCTCGGCCCCTACAGGCTTCTGGTATGGAACAACTGCCTTGATCACAAATGGAACGACCACGACATAGCCACAAGATGGTGGTGCTCTCGTGTCTGCACCAGCTTCAGTCTGAACCACCCAGGAACATTATGGGCTAACAAACTCGAGTAAGTTCCGGCTGAGCATCAACGTGACCCGGTAAGAAAGATTCTACCTCCTCCCCCTTTTTGATTGACGGTCCACACCACCAACCCCTCTGTTAGCACAGGTTTTTAAACTGCCGAAAGGGACTCTGGTCCAACCGCCAATCGTCGGAGACATTTTTCCCCTGATGCTACTTCCGGACTAAACCGGCCTCGCCCAAAATGGCGCCGGTATCAAATAGGAACTAACGGACACCTCGTGGTGTTCTTTAGCTAATGAGACTTGATGTACTAAGATTTATATGTGAACCTTTGCACACTTGACGAAAAGGAGAGGAGGGTTCGCTTGGCGAACATTTGAAAGGGGTCCCGACAAAATGTTGATTTCAATGAACGATTTATTTTGATATTTATTGTAACTGGTACATAATGTCGCTTATGATGCACACCCACGGAATACATCTAGGAAATGTGATTACAATGAGCTTGACTGTGTTCCCATTTATGAACTAAAATGCCCCTGATCCCTCATCACTTAACGAGATGTTTTTAGTTACTTGCAAATAATTAATTAGGCCTTTTTAACATGTTCTTATGCGACAAACCCCCCTACTGTATGTGCCATGTCCAGCCAAAATATGATTGCACTCTCACATTTTACGTACTGAACGATTATGCAAATAAAGGTTTTCCAAACTATGAATGGGTATCACATACTTTTGTAAATGTGGGAATCGGCGGGAGGGCTATTTTGTGCACAACCATTTTGCTCTCTTTTTAAGGTTATTAGAAAAATGGCTGTTCGGCCCCGGATTGATGATCGAATCTAAGGTATGATACGCTGCCTCCAAATATGCAACTAAGCTCAGGAACTAATGCATGAAGAAGGACCTCGACTTCGGAGAATGGGTAAAAACAAAACGGTATGAATGTTAGAATGTCATAAGGGTATGATGATCGAAGGTACTAAGGGACAGGGTTAGCCGAAGAACTGATATGCCCTAGAACATCACAGCGTTGGGAGTGATTTAAGGATCCCCAATAGCTGGATACATTTACAAACCAGATACCTCGCGCTAGGCATCTCTGATTTCTTTTTAGCGTTCTCCCCACACACGATCTATAATGCCACCCTCGGACCGTCCCCCCATGAACAACCTATCGCTCGCCACCCTTGCCACACTGCCCACCCCTTTGACTTCGGAAACCGAGACCCCAGGGATTATATCCTGAAGGGATAAGACGGGTATGTGGTAAGTAAAGGACTTTCGTGCCCGTACATTTGATATGCTCGAATGTTGTTCCCCCTCCCTTTCCCTCTTTTTCTCCCTCTGCAGGTTACAATGGAATCACGATTAGGGTATCGTAACAGATCCGGAGCCACGTCACGTCCGATACATGAAACGGACTAACGCTGCAAGATGACACCAAAAGGCGCCCAACTCAATGCACGTCCTTCTTGTACCTGACCTAATGCTCTTCCGTCCCCAAACTGCATGCTTTCTACGTCCTAACACAGACCCGAAACGTCTCATATTGGGTAATGCACTGAATAGCCTAAATGGTACACAGTCACTCCCCAGGACACTTGTGTATCATTTAGCCTATCGTTGCACATCTCTCTCTCTCTCTCTCTCTCTCTCTCTCTCTCTCTCTCTCTCTCTCTCTCTCTCTCTATCTCTCTATCTCTCTCTCTCTCTCTCTCTCTCTGTCTCTCCCTAACGACTGGCACCTAATTGGCGAACCTGGTGTACCACCCAATTGGCTCCAAATACCGCAAGTATTTGCACAAAATTTGTCTTAATAAAATCACATTGATGCCATGTTACTACCTCTCCTTTCTGCTAAATATTTATAAAAACTAGATTGGCCAGAAGAGAAAGGACAGGTAAGACGACTGAAGTTCCCTAATCTGACCCGTAATCAGGGAACCACATGTCAGTGGCTTTTATGATAAAAATGTTTCTGGTAAACGCGACCTCCCCCCCGTCCTGAAGTTATCTCAATACCCAAACAGAAAAAGTGATCGAGACATCCCCGTTTTTCCAGAATGCCCCCGGTTTGGTATCAGTTGCCCTGAACAGGAGTTTGGAAAATGTCCCTTGCCCCAGTTCGCTATATTCCTAGTTGCTTTCCGCTAGATCCCGCTCACCCCGAGGATAAGTTGAATAGTCATTGCAAGCCCCGAGTTTTTTTTTAAAGTAGCCAGGTTGTAAGAGACTATGTAGAATTTCGAATAATGTTTGCGATGTTAGAATTAAGTCAAAAATGAAAAAAAAAAAAAAAAAAAAAACTTGTTGCAAGTAAACCCTGTTGAAAGTAAACTGTTTAGCCGAAAGATAGGATGCACTGATATAATGAAAAATCGTTTAGCCTATGTTCATTCCTCAGAAAGATACCTATTAGACCATGGTGGATAGCACGTTGCACTTTTTCGTACAATACAAAACCCTGAAGAACGACATAAGACTCGAACTAGGAAAGTGGGTCTCTGCCAGAAGAATTGAAAATGCAACGAATAAGTATCAGACTTCGTTCCGCGACAATGAATGTAGTATAGCAACGAAGGAAAGCTGTAGGGAACCCAGCAAACCTATCATCAAATATTTATACATTGGCTGCAAAACCTCCATGTAACGGATGCTTACCCAGCTGCTTAAGGTTGGGAGAGAAATAGATTTATGTGATTACCTTCCTCTGCAAAACCTCTAAAGACTGTCTTTTCAAACTCATTTAAGGGTACCACTGTCGGAGGAGAAAGAGACCGGATGTGGGAGCACGCGGCCTGACTGCAGATCGTGGAACCTCAGCGACGGAGGCCAAGACGAGACCACAACAGTAAGGAGTCGCAGGACGAGGCACTGTTTCTGACAGAGTGAAAGGAAAGGGCTGACCTGAGGCCCCTGCTTTATGATCGACATGTGCCGAAAGGTCCCCGCTCTCTGAACCTGGTTATGGACCTGCCTGTCTAAAATTCTCCGTCTCCCTGGTCTGTTCCCGATCTGGCCCTGCTCCATCCCCTCCTCCTCCGACCTACCATAAGGACTATTCACACACCCCCTCCCTCCACCTGAACTTCCAAAATCATCTAAATACTACTGTACCATCCAGAGAAGGGTATTTCCTGTGCCAAAAGGAAGGGAGCTCCGACTAAGTAGACCACGAACTGTGTTAAGTTTCATGACAAGTGACCTAAAACACCACCAAGGGTCACCTCAAAGAGAAGCTAAACGAAGTATGTGGTTCTGCCCGGTACCGAGCACCTTGAAGATGATGGAAGCAACAGGAAATACCCACTACAGAGACCTAAGGACAGACAGACTCCACAGCTCAAAGACAATTGCACTCTTCATCACAACCTTTTTTTTCTGTCCCCTCCTAATGACCATACTCTGGATTATGGAATAAAATGCACCTGCTCCAAAACCGTAACGCATTTCTCCCATGAGGTCTGGCGAAACAAAACAAAGCCACTCTCCTGCCCGCAGACCTCCAACGGCTCAACCCACATGGACATTCCTACTAAAGAATGAATTATAATTCGGGTGCTCAACAGTGCCACCAGAAGACGACAAAGAATGCTGAGAGCTCACTAATAATGGTCCACGACCATAAGACACTGGGAACCCTGATTATTGTTTTTACTATGTCTCATTTCTCTCCCAACCACCATTGAATTGACTATGCTCCAACCGAGTACAAAAAGAACTTACTTATATGATAACTTACCAGTTCCTATTCCGGATGATTATAAGCATCTATGATCTGTACCCAACGCCCTCGCTACATAATTCTAGTCTGACATTGCATTACTATGGTTTTTTTTGCAACAAGCTTAACGATGAACCCGCCTACTAGAAGACCAGATTTTCAAATGTGATATTTATAATGCGATATTTATGTACAGTTCCTTTGCCTAGGTCTCCACCCCCTTACTTATAACCACCGCAGTAGAGATAGATAGGAAATAGGCCAGCAAGATGTCTTGGAAATGTTAAAGGGAGGACTGTGGAAAATCGTTACGATTTGGTGAACATCGTCTGCGCCATCTTGCCCTTTGCCCCGATGCCACACTCCTTGTCGCACATACTCACCACTTTAGCTACCTTGATCAGAACCACCCTCTGCACATCCCTGGCCCCCCAGCACGGCTCTTCGCCCTCACAAGCACCCCCACGCACTAATCACTCCCGCTCTCACATGACGTGCGCGTAAGCGGCAGCCATTTCAAGCACCATGGCCCCTCTGCCCCTCGCTGATAGCCAGCGCGTCTCTCACTCTCCTCGCAGGCATCCCCCGCACTCTGACAACCCCCTCGCTCTCCTTGGGTCATAAACCCCTCTTCAGCGCAGATCTGCCTCAGAATCCCATCCTGTTCCCAGCGCGACACCTCCCTTCATTCCTTTCATAGTCTCAGGCCCTTTGATGCAAACCCCCTCTTTCCTGTGTGCCCGTCTGTCTTCCTTGTTCCCAAGCCACCACCTGGCCCTGCGGATACTGTTTATTACCCCGTACAGTAGGAAGCCTCCCCTTATCAAAGGACCTTCGGGTCGATCGAACACCCCTCACCCCATGAGATCCGATCAACTCCACACATTCCGTGAATCGGCGGAATGTCCAGCTGCGCGATAATCACCACCTGTTGTGACCGGGGTAGGGACTTCAACTGTAAATGTGTGGGAACGGGCTTGAAGCGGGGATTCCTAGGATGCTTTTCCGTACATCAAAGTACTGACAAATATGTGTTTCATGTAATAAAGCAGTAAACCTGAGTATAAGAGGCCAGGCCTCAGAGATGCGGTTAGAGCACCTCGTGACGATACTTGCTGTCTGAATTGATGTGTTCTCCTCCGGAGAGAATAAACCCTCGTTTCCTGCCTTTCAGTCTCCAGCGCCTGCTTCTTCATTTGATTAATATTGGTGGGTCATTGAGGCGACATCGCCGGGCAACACTAAAGGGTCTTTGGTCACTGGTTGTCTGTGCACCCCTTTTACAAGACGTGTATACTATAGGAACAGTTTGTCCCTCACTGTAGGTCACATGGATATAACCTGAATTCCTTGTTATGACTTAAAGAACTAGGTTGGTTTTACTGTACCCAGTTTGTAAATATTTTGTTTCTAGCATACCTACTTGCAGAGCATGCAAGATAACAGTTTGTTGGTCATTGTTATTTTAAGAAAACGTGGGATAAATCATGTCATACTAGGCCTTCACTCGCTCAGAGTAGTGCGGCAAGTAAATTCCTCTAAAGTTAAGGAATCCCTGCAGGGATTGCAACTTTTTCAGTGTGTCTGAAGCAAGACCATTGCCCTGATGTGATAAGTCATATCTGAGGAAGGTCCCCATAAGGTAGGAATTTATCACTTTTTTAAAGTTAATTCTGTAACCATGTGATGTTAAAAGTGTTACAACTTTGTCCACCATAGTTAGGTGTACATCCATTTGTCATCAGTAAGATAGATATCATCAATGTATGATAATACCTCAGGATCTGGTTGCAAGATCTCTATAATAAGCACTGAGAATAAACCAGGACCACTCTTACAGTCCATAGACAAGCATTAGAACAGGAACCGCACACCCTCGTAACTAATGGTGGTTAGGTACTCATTCTCAGGTGCTACGTTTTAACTGAAAAACTAATTGGAGCTGTCTAGCGTTGTTTTAAATTTTTTCCACGCCAGTATCATCATTAAACCTGTGCTATGTGCATTTGGGACCGCATATGTTCTTTTATGTGCATTCAAATTCCTATAGTCTAAAAATATCATATAGGATAAGGCTGGTTTGGAGACATGAAAAAGTGGCGTGCTCATTGGTGAAAGACAAGGACATATCATGCCCTGATATTGCAACTGATCTAATATTGCTTTAATACCATGCTTTGCTTCTAGTTTTAAAGGGTACTGAATTTGTACTTGAGGAATTCATAAGGGAATGACATATGGAATAGAATGTTTAACCAACCCGCTAAGTTTGTGTAGGCTGGAGTCTGTCTAACTTCCCATTCACTAGTCTAAATTTCCCTTATGTCTTTAGATACTATGGGAGAAAAAGCTACTCTTAGTACTTCCTCCCCCCAGGGTGCTTCCCTAATAAATACTGGAGGCCAGTCTTCCTCAGCTAGTATGACTCAATAATCCTCTGATAAATGCGACCATCATACAGCTTTAATAGTGCATAGTCTGTCCTCTTCAACTAGAATTTCTAAATCACAAACCCTATCAGCAGAATTTACGTGTTTATTTGGAGTCTTAACTCACATGAACTCATCAGTTTAACTCTCCAACTTCTAAAGCGTCTGATGTACTATCGCAACTTGTGCTGCACTGTCTAGGAGCGCTCTCACCTAAGTCCTGTTTTCCAGGAGATTCCGTAGTTGGATCAACATGTTTCTTAGAAAGTCCTGCTACTTTCTTCTTCTTAATGGGAATGTTAGAGTCCAAACCTTTCTCTTCCCTCTTCAAGGTAATTTCAGCCTCTTGTCCTGTTTCACCTTTTCTGCTACACTCTTCCTTTCTTCGGAACTCAGATCAACTCCCTCAGTGAACGCCAGTGTTCTGAAAAGAAGATGGAGAGCGAATATCAGAATACTGATACTGTTTGGTTTTACATTTTTTTCTCAGTCCCTTAAATTGTAACCACCCCCACCAGATTCATGAAATGCGGCTGATCTAGTCTGTCTTTGGTCTCTACCCCTCTGTTACTTTCTGTCTTCCATTGCAGATTTCTCTTTAAAGGAACTTTCAACGTCACTCTTAGCTTGTAGATGTGGATTAACGGCTTGCGTACCTAAGGTGTCACGACCCGCAGAGGTGTAAACTTCAGCGATTCCTTTTGGTAGTTCCCGTTCATGATCTAGAGCAGGAACTGCTTCCAATTTCTGCCGTATGGCCAGAACTGAAACTTCTCCCATAATGTTTCTTAAGAGGATTGAGGAGACTGTAGAAAAGTTCACCATTTCTTTTCAATCCAGTCCAGAGTTAGTGCAGCTCTGTGCTTATTCTGTAAATGTTTCAATATCTCAGTTAGAACTGCCAATGAATGTTTGCCATGTGTGCTGGTGTAAATGCATGCAAATATGCTTCCCCAGGTGTTACATTCTTCTTCGGGTGGCCCCATCTCTAGAGGGAGTCACATAGTATTCTGTGTTTGTCTTGGGGTATTTTAAATGGATAGACCACTTCTAATTGGTTCGTCTTGCGAGCAACCCAGAAGGGTTGGGAGATGATGTGGCCTTATGCCTAGATAGGGTCGACCTCAATGCTAGGGAACCTGATTTGAGTCTCAGCAGGGATGCTCAATAGACTGTGATTCTTGGCAAATCACTCAATCTCCCCGTGCCTAACCAAAAAAAAAAAAAATAGAATGTGTCTGTAATACAACTGGTGCTCATGTAAAGTGCTCTGATATCTTTGGGTCAAGGCCACGCTACATAGTACTCTTGAAAAAAGGAATCTCTACATGCTTTGGGGGTGCTTTTCATATGATAGCATTAATAGTTTGTGAACTAATGCCTTGTACCTGTTACGAAACTGCTGGTTCTTCTACGAAAACAGGTATATAGTTATTGGTGCATGGTACAGACATTAAAAGTCTTGTGTATAAGGTGACTGTGTAATTTAAAACCTCTACAACATCTGCAAGAGCTAATGTGTCATATCATGGAATAGGCATGTAGCCGCCAAGACTGGTTACATAGCCCCTTCATTGCTCAGGAGTCCCAAACGGACATTCCCATGCATATGTAACAACTCACCAGCAAACCAGCTCTGGTGTTTCTGGTAAGCTAAATACATTTTCCAAATCTTGGTTAGCCCTATAATTTGCATGTGTGGTAAAGCCTTATAAGCCTAAAACTGCCCAGATGCAGCGTCTATAGCCTCAAACTCTACCCATGAGTAAAACGTCTCTAACGGATTCTACCCGTAACAGCTGTTACAACTGTAACTTCCCCCTCCCCACTCTCGCATCAGGGACACTTTGATGCTTGAGATACAGAGTAACTGCTTCCCGATAGTTGGCTCCTATCAGAATAGTGGCTGCCAAATGCACAGATTCAAGTAGAATGAATTCAAAGAATTAAAAACTCACAAAATGGGGAATAATCTCTTAAGAATCAAACTTGACAAACCTCTGAAAGTAGGTACTCCCTTATTTTCTGTAGGAGGTAACCATGATTACTACAGACATCTTTTAATGATGTAATAATAATTCACGTGTGTTTGTGGGTGTGTGTGCATATAAAAAAAAAACTACTCAAGGGTTACAACACATCCAAGCCTGGATTGTCGGGTGCCACTGTTGCGTAAGTTGAGTCTCTGACTCAACTTAACAAGGTTTGTTTTCACACTCACTGGTGACACAAGTGAACTTAGTTCAAGCCGTCACGTCTAAATGTGAAAGACAGGTTTTTGTAGCCCTGTAGAGCCCCACCCAGTACATAGTTGAAGTGGTGTCAATACTTTATGTTACTGACAATCGCTCTACAGGGATTAGAAACATACATTTTTTGTCCTCAACACCGCACACACAAACTGTGCTAAGAAAATGACAGTTTAAGTAAAAAGTGTGTTTATTTCAACAGGTACACCCTGTTGCTGAGCAAATCTAAAATAACCACACAGAATACAATTAAAGCAGCACAGATGCATGTTGCAAACCTCAAGAATCAAATGAACATTTCTACACTGATTAAAATGTCATCTAAAAAACCTAACACCTTAGCACATACTTCTGTGTGCTACGCTAGGAAAGCATGGAGTAGCATAAGTTGCATCTAGATTGTCTAAGGGAGAATGAGTGCTACATACCTGTTTAGAGCAAAAGGCTGTAATTTTCAGGAGTCAAGGAGGCCAGGTTTCCTGTGAAAAGCAAACGTGTCACATCAGCATCAATTCCTTCCAGATTTGGGCTCAATATCAGCTTTCAGTAAAAAAGTGTGATACAGCAGCATCTCTGATAAGCAGCATAGCCTCCTGCAGTATCTTGCACAATAATCTGGGTCAAAGGACCTCTCAGGGCAAGTGGCCGGAGGAAGTCCTTTGATACTATTTCTCCAACATCACTTTCTCAATGTCCAGTGTAACCAATGACCATCAAGATGCTAGTCTAAGATGAGTTCTTTTAAAGAAGTAAGGCAAAAACACAACAATTGTGATCACACTGTTTTGGCTATTGTTCTTATTTAACCTTGAAATTGAGATAGCAGGGCACTCTGTTGTCACATCAGGTATCGTGTTGATGTCTATTTCAGAGTGACTTGATCTTTCACAAGTTTTTGGAAAGATAAGGACAGACAACATCTGTAGTATAATCAGACATGTTGATAATTCTACAGACGTACAGATAATGGAGTAGCAGTCTACTTAAAAATTAGTCATGCCTTATGTCTATACGTTACCAGAAGGGTCAAAGGGAGGCTCTGATCTAATTAGGTCTAGAGCGGCTGGTTCAAGGTGGGAAAGTGTATGTTATTTAACCTCTATTTTTAAGGGGGCAAAGAGTGTTCCTCCTTGACATAAGAACAAATGGAAAATCCCCTAGTTGACAGAAAGCATGACAGCTGTTCACATAGTTTAGGAATATAAGTCTCTGATCCCTCAGGCTATGAAAATCCTTAGTTCTTTCACCATAATAATTTTTTTTTAAATATCTGTGTTTGGTAACCCAGAGAGGAGTAAAATGTGTTAATTACTAAAATAAGGCCTTCTTGTACACTTTGGCTTGCTTGTAACTCTGTTTTGCTTTGTACTTACGTAGCAGATGCTTGTGTGGAAGCAGAATCCTGTTTGTCTGTCAACCTTAGCGTGGTCTTAACTTTTTGCCTTACTCCTCCAATTTTGCTGATCTCGTTTTAGTTGCCATTGGACTCTGTGCACTTTACCACTGCTGACCAATACTAAAGCATGTGTGCTCACTCCCTCAAACATGGTAACACTGGCTTACACCCAATTGTCACATTTAATTTCATTACAAGTCCGAAGGCTACCAATACACACATTTCTTTTAATGCTAACTCCAAGCACCCACTTAAAAGCATTACATCACAAAAGTGAAAACATTTCTACAACAGAATCCTCCTCCTGTATAATAGCCATGAGCGCAGAATAGTCTGCCTCTTTTAATTGCGGCTCCAGGCAGATAAGTTAATCTTTCTACTATTCCTTGTTTGTCACTAACCTTTTAATAACAAAGCGTTGATTTGATTGCCTTATTCATGTTAGTGCACACTGAACAATGTTATTGACTTTTCCTTCACTGCAAGACTTTTTTGTTAAACCTTGATTGGCCTCCAATTTACGGATATCAACTTGAATGAATGAATGAATGAATACGCACTTGTATCGCACATGGCTACCCAAGGGCATCCCCGCGCTTCCAGTGACACCTGATCATTCTTCACTGATCATGGAAAAAGAAAGGTTTTCAGCTGTTTCCTGAACTGGAGATAGTTGGGTTCAAGACGGATATGGTCAGGGAGCTGGTTCCAAAATTTAGCCGCATGGAAAGGGAATCGTCAGCCTCCCATCCGCGCCCGTTTAATCCTCGGGACTACCAGAAGTTTTTTGTTGTTGGATCTGAGTGTCCGGGTGACATGATATAATTGCATCATGGGCTGAATCAGAGGGGGTCCGTTGCCAGTGATGGACTTATGAAAAGTGCACATAGCCTTAAACCAGATTCTTTCCTGAACTGGGAGCCAGTGCAACTAGCAAAGTGCTGACTTAGCAGAGTTACATTTTGGAACATTCATTAGAAGGCGGGCCGCACAGTTCTGGACAGTCTGTAAAATTTTAATAGTTCCTTGTGGTACGCCCAGGTAAACTGCATTAGGGTAGTCTAGCCGCGATAAGATAAGGGCTTGAACCAACATACGCCTAGCTCCAAAAGGAAGGAGAGGCAGGATCTTCCTTGTCAATCTGAGCAGACCATAGCAGGTAGCGGCAACTTTACATGATTGCAATGAGAAATTAAGATTAAGGTCCAACCACACACCTAAACTCTTGATTTCACCCCCTTCCCCCTCCCTGGGGATCTTGAGCACCTCTGACCAACACCGGTACGCAACTTACCCCACGACGAGCTCCATTCTCAAGAACACCTCCCTTCAGCGCGTTGTTTCGCCGCACCTTGCACATTCAGTCTCCGAGGGCTCCCCGCACCGAGTTCGCTCCCGACTGCTCCGCTTGCAGGGAAGCCTCTTTCTGCCATCACTGACGTCGCTCACCCCAAACTGCTGACAGTGCGATGCAAGGGGCCGGGTGCCTTCTGTGCCTCGACCCCGATCCCTTCACGCCCAAAGAAGGATAGTACCTTGGCAACAGTCTCATCATCGCATGACGTAGACCCATAGCCAAGGGACCGTCTAATAAAGATAACAAAATGAAAAAACACACGGAAGAAGTCTACCTAACTGGACCTCCATGCTGAGGTTACCTTGGAAACACAAGGCAGCAGATGATCGCTCGAGCGAACACAACGTCAGAAATCTTATGACATTTATATCACCTCAACGAAAAGTTGCTGCATAACAAACGTGAGTACCTTTCATCAGCTTCTTGACAAGGGAAACCCTTCAGAAGACAATCTTTTTAATAGAAGAAAGCTCCCTCCTTGATAAATTCCATTTAAATATCTGGTCTACCTTCTCTCCTTCTGAGCCACTCATACTCTAGCTAGTGAAGCCAATACTATATTATTAATAACTAACTTATATCTAAAAATGTATCAGATGATGCAGAGGCACCTATCTCCAACATTAATAATAATGCCTTTAAGAAAATTATTCAAAGAGAAATGCGATCCTGCATGCTTGAGACTTGGTTCAACAAAAAGATCACTACCTATTTAAGAAGATGACAGTGCTGAAATCCCAAACTTCCAAAATAATGATGTTAACACTAATATAAGGGGAAAAAGGTTAAAGAAAACTATGAATTTCGAACATCCAAACCCCCTGAGCACACCGGGAGGTCCCAGGACCTCAAACAAAATGCGAGGTCTAAGCGCCTCAATGTTTAAAGGAGGTCCTCACACTTCAAATACATCAGGTGTCCAAAGCGGCACAAAAAATATCCATGTGCTCATTACAACATTCAAAATAATGAAATGGAGGAAGAAGGGGATGTCAACACAGACCTAATTGATGAATACGTTCTTGATTTAGATGAGGATGACTTAGAATTGGACTGTCAACTTGTAGAGGAAGAATTACCATCATCATCAAACGAAATAATAACTAACCCCTTGGGTGAGGAAATGTTCTCTCCATAGAACATTAAGCACCCGAGAAGCTCAGAATGGTGGCCTCAAGACCACGTGGCCAAATTTATTAAAAAGTAGCTCAGAAATCCTCTAGAGAGAGAAACTCGTAACATCTTAAGAGCGAAATGCTCAAGACCTACCATTCAAGAAAAAGTTTGCCAGACACGCACCTTGACCCCGAATTAATAAAGTTCTTCTTTAAACTTTGGAGAGATCCCACAAAGGGTATGGAGAGATCGCTAAAAGCTTGCCAAGACCACCTACTTGACATTATTGGCCCACAGGCTAAACTAATAGACATGGCAGAAGAAAGCCATATCAACGGGACTCCTCTCAACACAGACATAGACAGAGGGTGGAGCCAGAGAGCACTGATCCTTTTAGAGAACGCTAATGCAGGCCTGAATGCAAAAAGAAGGAGAGTGGTTCTTATCAAAATTAATTGTAAGTTGAGCAACTTAGCGGACAACGAACCCTCTCAGAATCCTAAGGGCATACTATTTGGTGAAGACATGATTAAAACCCTTGGAAAATACGTGGCAACCTTTACAGTGCTCGACAAACCCAAAAATTATATGAGACGAGTCTTCAACCCAAACCTTTTTAGACGGGCTGGAATAGGGGCCTTTCGACCAACCGGTTCAACCAGAGGCCCTACTTTAGACACAGGGGATTCTGCAGACCTTTTTTCAAAAAAACAATCCTCCCCCGTTCCACCCCCAGAGAGAAAGAGCATCCCGCTTGTAATAAGATGATCTGTAGCCGAGTAGTATTGATTGATGATGGTTTATTGATGGATTTCAAGGTTAAATCATGTAATCAATTTAGTATCATTCAAGTCTCTTCTAAACCCCACCAGGAGCAGCTCTCTTGCTACTCAGCCCTCTCTTCCAACTGTCATCCATCCACCAGGCACACCACACATTCCATATTACCTCACACACTCAACATTCCACCATTCACCCAGATAGGCTGAGTAGCAAGACAGGTTAATGGAAAAGGTACATGGCATCCAAACCAGGATACCACACCACCTTCCCCCTTAAAAGGAACAAACAAATGAAAAGTGTAAAAATGAGAATGGTCATTCTACAATAGAAATTAGCATTGTAAAACTTAACTATCATAAAATATAAAAGTATACAATGCGACCACCCCTTCCCCCTTTACACGTAAAACAGGAATAAATTGATAATACATATTTTCGCAATGAATTTCACAAGATGTAATGAATAGAATTGACCGTAACCCACACAAATGCCAGTTGGCCAGACCAGCAAAGTGAAAGAAACGGAAAAGTCAACAATTAAAATATGCGAACGAGAAAATCACCCAAAAGTACTTAATTAAACTACAATTCCTATAAAGTGACGTGTGCAAACGTACACCAAATAGGAATATGAAGGTGACTAAACTGCAATGTATGCAATTTGTATAAAATAAATAGATGACAGTCACGTGCATAGAACAGAATTAAATATAACATTTGTATGAACACATTTGTGACAGTCATGAGCACATATGCTAACGTGTGGCATTTAACTGTAAACAATACATATGTGTATAGCATTGAACTTACTATACAAAACAGCAAATTAACTTTAGAATGCTTTTAAAATTCATCATAATCTTCTACAATAGCAAATTAACTTTAGTATGCTACATTAATAACCTTCAAGAATAGCAAATTAATTTTAGAATGCCATTCTTCCGTTCATGCTACATTTAAAACTTATGTAGACAACCCACTAAAAATAGAAAATTACCTTTAGTATGCTATTCTTCCGCTCCTTCATGTCACCACTGTTTTTTCACATGTTGTATCCTCAATGTAATACTAAACACATAAAAATAAACTAAAGTGGAACACAGGCTAACACTTTAACATACAAAATAGCAAATTACCTTTAGAATGCTATTTTAAACACTTGTGAAAATAACCTACTAAATTAGCAAATTAACTTTAGAATGCCAATTGTTTTCAGAATGTCACACATAAATTGTAAGTGTATAAATATGTAGACTCCTGCAAATGTTAAACTAAATACAATAAAGTCTAAATACAGACCTTAAAACAATAAACTAAAATAAATAAAGTGGACACCGTTGTCAGGATGAAGGACTGAGGATCATAACAGAAGGCAGTCTTAATTTCTTGTAAAATAATGCAGGACTTTAAATGAGGTGAAATATATCCATAAACTGTGGAATCACTTACTTGAGATTGAAGTCCACCACAAACCATAGCGAAAAGCCGAGAAATGTCCCCAAGAAGCTGAAAAATATAGTGTCCATTGGTAAATTTTGAAGAGACTAACATCAACAGCTACTCAGATGTTGTTCGCATCACTGATCTGGCAAAGCGCTGTACTAGATTAATTATATCTAGCTAGCGTGAAACATAAATAGGACACCGCTCCAGAGGGTTCAGACCACGTGGACAACCCTCCAACAACTTCCAAAGTGAGTACCTTCACCCCTCATTGTTCTTTTCCCCTAGAAAAGGTGGGAGGCATACTCAAACTCTTTTAACATATTTCGAAAACATTCACACAAGACCACTGGGTCATAGAAACCGTCCAAGGCTTCAGAATAGATTTCTTAGAAACACCAACAAAACCATTACACCCAAGAGACCTATCAGTAACAAAAGAACAACAGAAAATAGTACAGGAGGAAGTAACCACCATGCTACACAAAGGGGAGATCATAGAAGTACCATGGGAATGCAAGAGATTTGTAAGTACTCTTTTTCTTGTTCATAAAAAAGACAAAGGGTGGAGACCTGTTATAAGTCTCAGAGAACAAAATAAATTCCTAGTTTACAGACACTTAAAAATGGAGGGCATCCATCTTTTGAGGGTTATGCTATTGGAGATAGAGTGGGCAGTCAAACTAGACCTAAAAGATGCTTACTTCACCATCCCCATGGCGAAAGAACATGAATACTACCTCCAATTTATATGGAACAACCACCTATTCCAATTTCAAGCTCTCCCATTCGACCTATCATCTGCCCACTGGTGCTTCACCAAAGTAATTAACCATTGCGTCATTCCTAAGGGAAAGAGGGATACGATTAATTATCTATCTGGACGACATCCTTATGATGTCCTTCACAAATCCTACAAGACCTCAACGTAGTAGTGAAACTCATAGAAAGCTTAGGATTCATAATAAACAAAGAGAAGTCAATACTAACCCCCTCCAGATCCCTGTAGTTCTTAGGAGTTAGTGTAGACACAACAAAATGCCTTCTCTTAGTGCCCCAAAGGAAGATAACCAAAATACAGAAAGAAATCAGGTTTGTATCAAAACGAGAAACCCTAAGCCTAAGTGAACTAGCCAGACTCCTCAGCCTTCTCTCCTCATCTATACAAGCTATCTTTCCCGGAGCTCTGAACTACAGAGCACTTTAAAGAGTAAAAGTGAGAGCCCTAAGATCAAGTCTATGGTATGGAGATCAGATATGCCTAAATCATGAAGCCAAATCAGAACTGGTTTAGTGGCTAGAGAATTTAGATGCCTGGAATGGAAAAGCTATTTTTGGGAGCTCACCAGAATTCATACTGGAATTAGATGCGAGCCTTCATGGCTGGGGAGCTTGCCTTCTCGATCAGAACACGGTGGTGTATGGTCACATCCAGAAAGTTTACATCACATAAACTATCTAGAATGGACAGCAGGGTTATACGCCCTAATGAGCTTCAAAACATCCCACTAAGGGAGATCAGTTATACTAAAAATGGATAACATGTCAGCTGTAGCCTATATAAATCGGTTAGGGGGATCCAAATTAGCAGAACTATCAAACTAAGCCAAAAAACTCTGGGGCATATTCTCAAGGAGCTATTGCTGAGTTATCGGCACTTTATCGCAGCCAAAGTAGCAATCATTTTAGCTCGCCATTCACAAGCTGGTGCTAAAAGCCCATATCACCAGTTTACCGGCGATAGCAGCCTCAAAAAACATTACCACAGATGACCCTGGCAACTATTGCTAATGAGATACAGAGTAGGCTTTCCCGTGCAAAAAAGCAGTGACAACACAACTCCGCAACATTCTCAATGACCAGCTAGATCGGGGATGAGAACCCAAAACAGGCGATAAGGCGCGTTAGCAGCAGGAAACTAACACCTGCTCTGACCTGGTGTAAAGGCGGATGACAGCCTGCAATACAAAAGGGAGCCAAGTCCAGAGCCACCCATGAAGGGCAACAAATGCCATGGAGCCACTAACAATGCAACCGGGAGCCCCAACAGGGCGACAACACACACCGCCACCCCACCCCCGAACCAACACCAAGGCAGTGCAGACAAAGACAGTGTCCCTCAGAAAACGCACCAACCTCACAGACACAACAGCAGAGAATGTCATTGCCCACTACAAGCTCGAAGGGACAACCATCCTCCGCATTCTGACCACCATTGTCCACAGGCTGACGGTACCAACACAGCGGACAACCAACATCCCACCTCAGACAAAGCTTCTAGCAGTGCCGCACGTGTTGGCCTCTGGAACCCTCCAATCAACAACCGCCTGAGTCGGAGGAGTCACACAGCCAGCTCAATACAAGTTCCACACAACAGTCGTGGATGACATCATCAGCTTGGTACCCCACTATCTATACCTCCCCCACATTGCGCAGGAATACCTGGAGACGAAGCAAGGCGTTTACGCCATAGCTGGCTTCCCGTACGCATGAGGGGGCAATTGACTGCACACATGTCCTACTTGTGCCCCCTGGCAACACTGCAAACAATAACCACAACAGAAAGCACACGTATTCCATCAATGTGCAGGCAATAGTGGACCACCCAGGAATCTCCACCAACGTCAAAGCCAACCACCCAGGCAGTGTGCATGATTCCTACATCTGCCACCAGTCCATCATCAACCGGCGCAACAAGGATGGCAGCTACGGAACAGCACTGCTCGTTGGCAAGTACCAAATGAGCACAGCACTCACCTCAACTTCACAATCATGCAACGCACACCACCAGGAATGCACACGTAAGCAACACACATACAACATGCCAAACAACATGCCCACCCACTAGACACAACAGCACAACTTACTGTGGGAACCTGGGCCAGCCATGTACATAAGCCATCAACAGCATGGCACCTCAGCCACACAATAGCAGATTGTGGGGAGAGGACAGGACCAGGCATGTGCGAAGGAGGCAAGTGACCGATAAATGAGAATCTACACAATACCAAGTGTGGCGTGGATGTGATGGACAGACTGCTTATCCATGTCGACATACACCGCTGGTTTTTGTAGTGTAGTGGACAGTGGATGCAACCATGTTACCCTAGCCAGTGGGGAAGATCATGGAAATGTGGCTTGTTACGCCCCCCGTAAGCGTGAGCGGAGTGGGCTGGCCCGGCGTATGCCGGCCAGCATAGGGGTGAGAATAAAAGGCACGCAACTCTGGGTGTGGTCCTCTTCCAGAATGACCAACATGTCTGGCAGGGCGGCGCCTCTCACCCTGCCATGAGGCCGACGCTGTGAGTGGTGTTGCTTGCGCTCCTATGGGCCTGCTGCACCCCGGGCCACTGGTCCCCGAACCAGTCTTGCCCGCCCCTGCGCACACAGGTCTCAATGCTCCCCTGCCGACACCGGCGTGTGTCAAAGAGGGCCCACCACGTGCCAGTGCAAGCTCCAAGCCCGAGGCCAGCGACCTTGGCAGCCTCCTCAGACCATCATGTCCTCCGCGACACAGGCCCGCAGTACTCCTTTCTCGTTGACGTACTCTACCGGCATACACAGCGGAGTAGTAGGTCACACATTTGGAACGGACTCTTGATTACACTATGGTAGAAGACGATGTTTATGGCTGGGTTGAAGTCACTATACTCTCTTCGATGTGGTGCCACCAAGTCTGTGTAAAGCATTCCAGCAACACGTGTCTGTCGGCCCACGCGGACTACTGCCCTCGGGCCACACCGCTCGAGTAGGTCACACATTTGGAACTGAGGGGCATATTAGCAACAAGTAGCGATATTTATCGCTAAATAGGCTTAGCGACGATTTTTTTTATCGCTGGATATGTTAGCGGAGAAAACATGCTATTAGCAACGTTTTTCTACATTGTACTAAAATATCCAGCGATGGCGGCAAAATGCGCGAATATCGCTGAGAATACAGCGATATTCACACATTAGCGACGAAATGCTCTCAGCAATGTTATCCCCCTCCCATTGGATAACATGGCTAAGAACTGGTCTGCTGAGAAAGAGGGGTCCCAGTAAGCAGACAGATTATGCACAATCAATAAACAAAAATCAATTAACAATGATTTGCTTACACAGGCGTGTCGATTTCACTTCGCGTACTCCGCTCCGTGATAGCCGAGGACACATGGATTGATTCCCCTGCTTACAGATATCGACCTGCAAGACTCATTGCCACAATTAATGGGTGGACAACGCGTTCAAACAGAACTGGATCAGCTGATTCTCTTCATTTGAAGCACTGAGACCTTTGACAATTATCCAACACTGAACTGTGTGACAAGAACGACGTTCTTCTCAGCATTCTGCAGTGATTTTGTGATCAGGACAGGCCTTGCCTAGCCCTATTTATCTACTTCGTGGGAGTAATCACTCACTTTCCGCCAAGTACAACAAGCTTCTTTGGTTGTGCCCATCTCCCCCGTATCTTCTCGTCCTGATGAAGACCCCAATGCAAGGGATCAACTTTTACCTGCCTTTACACTAGGGGTCGAAACGTCGACTGTTTTCTGTGTTTTTTCACCTTCATTTCAGGAATAATGTTACTTAGCACGTTGATGAAGCATGATATGTTATAAAAATGTTTTGGAACTTATGGTCACCCATAACTTGAATTAGCTTAATAATTTTCAATTGATTGCAGCCTTTGGCTCCGTTTTTTTATGCCACTTACCCTCCCGTACACTCACTGCACCATTCCCCTTTTCTCCCACCTTTACCTGGGCACTTTACAAAAATATAATTGTTACCCAAATTGCCTGAATAAGTGGCTAAGCTACATTGGAAATAAATACAGTATAAGCAAATCATTGTTAATTGATTTTTGTTTATTGATTGTGCATAATCTGTCTGCTTAATGGGACCCCTCTTTCTCAGCAATATACGTACCCAGGTCCCAGTGACTTTATTGGGTGTACCCCCCCTTTGCAACAAACTAAGAACTGGTCTGGGCAGGTGTTAGTATTTGGAGATATTCGCGCTTAGTGAGAATATTTCCAACGCTACGCCTGCCTTGCTAATAGGCGATAGCGACGTTAGCGACTGCTTTGTCGCTAACTGGTTGGGTACGCCCACTTTGCATGTCATTAGCGATAAACATCGCTGACATGCAAAGCGGGCCCCAAACCGGTCGCTATCGCCTAAAAGCTGTCACTAACATCAGTTAGCGACAGCTTCCTAATAGGGCAATAGAATTATCGCTGCTTAGCGGACGAAAACGGCCGCTAAATCGGCGATAATTGCCTATCGCCTCCCTTGGTAATATGCCCCTGAGTCTTGATTTCTTTATGGCAGAGTTCATATCATTGCACGCAAGGAGAGGTGTAAGAAGAAGACGCGTTTCAGTCAGGAGGAAAAAAGGAGCATTGTTACGGAGGTGATCGAACACTACCAACAACTGCCCTGTTCACTAACTCTGTGCATCGCGAGCCAACAACACGTGGCTGTGGGCCCCTGCTGACCGCTGCCTCTGGCCTGCACTGCGGTCGAGTAGGTCATGCATTGGGAACACAGTCTTGATTTATTTATGGCAGCTTTTATATCATTGTACTGGCCTCATCGCAGACTGCATACCCCCTCTGATCCGGTGCCACTAAGTCTGTTCCCCGACATTCATGGACATTCTCTGGTAGAACTTCTGTGGAGTCTGAGTCTATGGACTGGGGGTTGTCTTCATCCTCATGTAGCTGATACCAAAATGGTGGTGAAAACGAAGCTGTAGCATTCCACTCCTCCTTTTGCTGCTTCCGGACGGCTTATGTCCTCTGCATCATGCCCTCTACTGTCCCCCGCAGCACTCTGCCACATTCCTCTTGGACATCGACGAGGACCTGCTCAATCAGCGTGGCACTGCCTCAGTGCACAGCAAGACACCGTCCCATGGCGGGGTGCCTGTTCCGGCCGCTGTGCATCCGGGGCCACTAACTCTGTGCAACCGAAGTCTGAGACCCTGTCCTCTGAGATATTGGATGGCCTTGGCCTTGGGTCATCTACGCCATGTGTCTGTGGCCCTGCACTGTTGGCTGTCTCCGGCCTCAACTGGGCCCACCAGGGCTCACACACCAAATCAAGTCCTGACCGGCCCAGACGTTGTATCACCTCAGGAAGCACACGCCCCACCGCCAGTACCACCTCCAATCGCCAACTGCCAGTGTCGAAATGGTTGTACTGGCAGACTAACGGAGTTGCTCACACCTGCTGTGGATGCCCGGCTCAGCACTCCAGGTGCCACTCACTGAGTGTACCACGAGTCATCGTCCATTTCTGTTTTGGTTATGTGCTCTGGCGAGCTAATGCAGCAATTTCAACTCAGGCAGTGTGGGAGACCTGAGATGATGATGAGGAAGATGATGCACGTGTGACACACCCGACTGCAGCCGCATCATAAATATCCAGAGGGACCCAATCCCAGACATTTTCTTCACATGGGCGCGCTCCGCTCTAGTGCCTCAAACTCAGTGCAATGCAACTCACTGACGCTTCTGTTTGCTCATTAGGTGACCTCTGTACTTGCTCGGGCTACCACCATAATGCTCCGCTGTTGCCTCTGTAATGCTGGTGTTTTCTGTTTCCGTCTTAACAGTGTTCACTGTTGTATTTGTTGCCAGCACTGTTGGACCCGGCCTCGTGGCGTGGCCCTCGCTGACCCCCATAAACCCAGAACGACGGACAGAACTGATTTCCGTCCACCCAGGACTATACACGAGACTCCTACATCGGACCTGAAACGGCCTTCAGACCGCGTGCCTGCACCCATGCACGTGACCATCAGACTCCATGTTTGGCCACCCCGGCCAGCCGGCCGCCTTCTTCCCTTTCGGCATCCTCTGGCCGCTCCTGGCTGCAGCTGGGCGTGCGCGTCCGGCGCGCCCCGACCCGCCCAGGGGGTGAACGACTCACCAAGTAACCGAAACCAAGGCTTCCATCACACCTCTGGCCCCCTCCCGAGGAACTGAATGTCCTCACACCTCCGAACCATCCCTGGGGGCTGGTTTCGATCGCACCTTTTAGCTTCCTAGCGAGCTGGCTCCAGGCCTTGATGAGCGTCTGGGATTCCCTGGACGCATGGTCCAAAAGCATCAAAGACACAGCCGCCCAGACGATCAGGCGCCTGGCCCTCGGACCTCCGGCCTCCTTCCTCTGAGGGTCCGGACATCAAAGAGCTCCTGGACTATAAGACAGCCTGCCTTCCATCTAGCCAGTAGTTGTATCTTGGACAAGAAAGCCCTGCTGATCTGATCGCGGCTGACCTTGAGGAGAACAGACTCTGACCCACCGAGCCCTGCTGACGTCGTCGCGGCTCATCCTCGAATCTACGGAACTGAACCATCGGAGCCATGCTGACCTCGTCGCGGCTCCCTCTCGAAGAGTAAGACCTGAACCATCGGAGCCCTGCTGACCTCGTCGCGGCCCACTCTTGAGAATGAGAGACATTTGTTACCATCAAGAGCCCTGCGGACGCTGTTGCGGCTCTACCTGCCTACGAGTACGACGGAGTACTCCTGACCAAGCCCTGCTGACCTCGTCGCGGCTTGAAGGACTCTCTGGTCCGGCTGGACCATCGACACTACCCTCACGACCATCTTGAACAAGAAGTGAGTAGGACAGCAAGTCCCATCGTCAGCCCCCGTACCCCTCAGTTCGAGGACTGAGAACTGTGCGCAGGGTGCGTGGCGTGCCAACTGGCCCTCTAAGACTGTCCCGCTTCCCCGTTCCCTTGTTACGAGACTTTCGCGATCCCTCGATCGCTGTGTATTGCTCCTTATTTTTAATCTGATAAAGTTCATACTCGATAAAGATTCACGGTGTGGTGTCCGTTCGTAAGTGTGGTGTGGCAACAGTGTGTACGATCAGTCCTCCCCGGCGGGGACTCCCCCTCGATAAGACTCGGCAGTAATTGTGGGAGAGGAGGTCTCGGGTTGTTAGGAGAGTCATCTTGACCCCTGGGGTCACCGCCTTCCAACAAGCACCAACAACTCCCTGAGGGCTGCCTTACACTCACCCCACACACATCCAGCACAGCGGTCACTGTACATGTGACCCTGCCAATAAAGGGACCGGGTGCACGTGCCCGTAGCAGTTCCCCAAACTATCTGCATGTGTCCGTTTGATCATGGTGTGTGCATGAGGGCCCCAGGCCCTCCAGCATTACATTGTGCTGTCTACAGAGGACGCAACCATGTCATCACAGGCAGCGGGTTAGAGCTTGGACATGTAGCTTTGCCGTCAGCCACTTAATACCTAAGAGGAGTGGACTGGGCTGTCGTACGGGGGTCCAGCGTGGGTGTGTGAATGGTAATTCCGGGGCTCTGGGCGTGGTTCAGTACAGGAAATGTGCAAATGCATGTGTCTCTGTCGCAGTGTGGGTCTCCTTTGTGGGGTGTAGGTGGTCCCTGATGGGACTTAGACACCCCATATGTAATGTAGTTTGGCTTCCATGGGCTCTGACCCCACCCGTACCTGTTCTCACACCTCCTTTTGGCATTCTGACACCTGGCATTTGAATGTGATGTGTGCCTCGGTGGCGTGTTGAGAGCCTGTCGTGGTGGCGGGTGCTTCCTGCTGTGTGGCCTGTGCAGGGGCCGGGGTCTCCTCTATGTACCTTGGCTGCCCTGCTATTGGGGGTGGGTTGCCTGAGATGTCCATGAGCTGTTGTGGTGCGTTGGTGTCGACGGTGTGGTGGTCATCTCCAGCATCACAGATGGGTTGTCTGGTCTGCTCTGCTGGAGGTGTTGTTTTTCCCTCTGCAATGTGAAGGGGAAATGCATGTTGACATTGTGTTGACATGAATGTTGGCGCATTGTTCTTGTTGACATGCAGACTGTATGACAATGTACATTTTGACTTTTTGGGCAGCCCTGGCAGTTTGATGCGGGACAGTGGACATTTGGACTACGTGACGGATGTGAGGTTGTACGCGTACATATGAATCTCACTGTTTCCTGCTCTGTTCAATGTGATTGGCCTGTTTCTGCGCATAGGCAGACCCAGTTGTGTCCCCTGTTCTTCAGTGGCGGTCTTGCACTTTGTACCACATAGTCGTGGGATGTGCTGTGATTGCTATGTGTGTGTGCTGCAGTGTGCCACGGGGATCAGGGTCATTGTGGGTGTGCAGTGTGCTACACATCGTTGTGCATGTGTGTCATTGTGCCCATCTCCCCCCGCCCCTCCAGTCCCTGGTCTTTACTCACCCTGTTGATGTTGTGTCAGGTCCTATCGATCTGTGTCCGTACTCCCACCACTTGTACCATCTCCACACTGATGACTGTGGCCTCCATTCCCTCTAGCTCCTCCTGTGGCGCAGGACTCCCACCTCCTGTCGCCGTTGCTGCCTTCCTGTTGGCAGCGGGTTTGTGCTTGGTGTGGCTTTTGACGTCATGCCAGCGCCTTTCGACCTCCTTGACCCTCCGACTACATTCATGTTAGTCTCATTGTGGGTCAGTTGATGGTAGTGTACTGTCACCTCTGTGACGCTGATCTGGTTTTGCTGCCAACTGCATCCCGTCTTCCTCTACCTCTTCTCCTTGGCCTTCCCTGACCCCGAGGTTCCTTGCTGGTGGTCTGTTGGGCTTGTTGGGTTCACGTTCACCTTAGCACTCGGTCAGGGTGCATCCATGTTCCTACGCACTTTGAAATGTTTTTGGTTGCTTTCATAGTGCATTTTCCCGTCAGATGCGTGGGATTTGCAGGCCTGCCGCTGCTTTTTGTATTGCGATTGGCCTCATCTCAACTTTTTTGCATTCATGTTGCATTTTTGTGGCTTCGCGTTGGCTTTTTCTCGTACATTTGACGCATTAACTGGGGCCTATCACATGGTGCCTCGTGTTGTGAATACTTAGTTAACACGGCCTGATTTTTCTGCCATAGACTGTGATGTTGAAAGTTGCGTTAAGCTAATTTTGCGATGGTTATCACACGTTCTTGAGAATATCCCCCTCTGAATGTTCTGCCTAGAACACAAGATAGCATTAAAGGCAGAATACCTACAGGGAAAAACAAACATCATTGCAGATTGAAACTCAAGATTCCTCTTAGAACACAGCAATTGGAAACTCAAAGAAAAAGCATTCAGAGCTTTCCATCAAATTTGGAGACCCTTAGAGGTAGATCTGTTTACAAGCAGATTTACCTTCCAACTAAAGAAATACCTCAGCTGGATGCCAGACCCAGGTGCCCTAGCAGTAAACGCATTCCTCCAATGCTGGAAAGAAATTCAAGTGTAAGCCTTTCCCCCTTTGCCATGATACAGAGAGTCCTACAGAAAGTGAGACAAGAACAATGTTCCCTAGTACAAGTAACACCTTTTTGGCTGCAGCTCTCCTCAGAGAGTCATGGTCTCCCGGCACCCACTATAGATATAACAACGTTTGGAGAAAATGAGTATGTTGGTGCCTGGAGAAGAACGTGGATTCCGTGGAGGCTCCTATTGTACACGTAGTAAATTTTCTTGTAGAACAATTTGAAAGAGGTCTCCGTTACAGATCAATTAACTGCTATAGATCAGGCATTTCAGCAATCCTCGCCTTAGTCAACAGAAAAATGGCAGGAAAGAAGGTCATAGTATGCAGAGTCTGGAAAACTATTAGACTAAGGAGACCCCCTAAACCTAAATACGAGACTCTGTGGGACAAGAAACTAATACTGGACTTATTCACAAGTTGGCCTGATAACAGACACCTAGATAAAAATAAAACTATCCATTAAACTTACATCACTCTTTGTCTAATCTCCTGCCATAAAGTTTCAGATGTTAAAGCTCTTGAGGTCAGTAGTAGAGTTTATGATACGTTTGGTGTTAGATTTGAGATCATAAGAAGAACTAAAACTATGTCCAATATAAATTTTTCAATACGAGAAAAGAATGAGCGAACATCGCACAAATTATGTGAATCAGTTACTTATATCCTTTGTGAAACTGTTTAAAGCCATAACTTCACCCTCAATAGCGAGATGGGTTAAATGTGCCATGCAGTTAGCTGGTTTTGATCTCAAGAAATTCCAAGCACATTCCCTCAGAGGGGCTATAGCAAGTAAATCCTTCTGGACAGGTGGTAAATTAGACGACAAACTTAAGACAGACGACTGGTCTAATGCAAACACCTTTGCACAACACTACTGCAAACCAATTGAACATATGTCAGATGTGGTTTTACAAAGCTACCAACAAGCATAATGGTATCCTCCGGTCTTGTAATGAAATTGCAATTCTCTTAATCAAGAGAATCTGGATTTCATTGAAGACATGGAGGCTAAGATTATCCCAACCCTGTCTTCCCCATGGGTGGTTAACAAGCTAAGAAACAAGAAATACTTTCATACAACTTTTATTGAACGTATATTTTAAAACATTATACAACATTAATGGAATTTACATATTTTTAATGTATCATGCCTCTCTCCGTGTCTCAGCTTTCGCATTTACAGATCAACAGAACACTTATACTCTCTGTTATTTCAGATAACTCAACATAAATGAATCATCGTTTGGAAGGAAGACGTTCAGAAAGATTCAATGTTCATCGTTAATCCCGTCTTGGAATACCAAAAAAAGGAAAAGAAGGAAATTTAAAGATAATTATTAAGGAATTCTTACATAGATACATCACATTTAAAAGAGGCAGACTATTCTGTGCTCATGACTATTATAAAGAAGGCGGATTCAGTTCTAGAACGGTTTTCACTTTGTGATGTAATGCTTCTAAGTGGCTGCTTGGAATTAGCATTAACAGAAACATGCATAATGTTAGCCTCCGTGTCTTTTACACCTTGGCTGCTTAAGATATTCCCCTGTTGTGCTGGACCATAATAGAAATGGGTGTGGTCATGACGAGCTCGGCTCGTCATGAGCACACGAGCACGGTGCCTCATGACGAGCTGAGCTCGTCATGAGCACTGAAGGGGTTAATGAAATCCAGATATTCTTGTCATGGTAATAGGAGATCTCAATTTACATATAAGTCCCTAGTAAAATGGTACTATATGTACTGTGAATTAAATGCTACTTGTGGGCATGTAGCACTCATTGTGCCACCCACTTAAGTAACCGTTGAAACATGTCTCAGGCCTACCATTGCAGCCTATGTGTGCAGTTTCAAACCACCATTTCAAACAGGCAAAATAAACCTTTTGGCAGACCTAAATCTTTCTTTTTGTCAGTCAACCCAAGGGTAGGCCCTACAGACAGCCCATAGTGCCCCACCACTTACTTATGAAAGCACTGCCATCACTTTCTTCCCGGACTTTACGTTGAAAGTCCAAAGATAGCTTTCTTGATGTTAAAAGAGCACTGTGAGACCGAGAATGATCTTTCCAGTGAAACTATGTGTTGCAGCTGAAGGAAAGACTTGGTACTTTTTCACTCCTGAGGAGACATAGGACTGGCTTGATGGCTGGTAGGACGGTTGGAGCGCATAAGCCCTGGGCGCGATCTTGGGATCTGGAGCGAAGGGCAGGAGCATCGGGGCAAAAGAGCAGAACTGACAATCAACAGGAACAAAGTTCCCCTTCCAAGCAACTGACACAGTGAACTCCTGCACAGCTTGTCATCTAAGGTGACTTCCCACAGTGTAGAGGCTGCCTAACCACACAAAGGCTTGTTTGGTTGGCAGTAGGGGACAATTTCCTAGCAAGAACTCTGTTGCTACATGTTCAAGACAAAAACAGCAGCCATAACAGGCACTATGGTACTTTGCTGTAATCTGCTTTCATAGATAAAACCTTTTTCATTTTTTTTTGGGAGGCAGATGGAGGGCACCTTGCCTTTGGCCCCCTTCACCTATAGTTAACCATGTTGGGTTGGTGTACATTGCCACACATGGCAGGCAGCGTTGCAAAAGGAGGAGGTGCTACCGGACTCCTCCCCGCTTGAGGATAGACTACAGGATGAGTACATGCCCAGAAAGGCAACTTCCCTTGCTTACTGCCAACTGGTCAATAACTCACCAGACACCTTAAATAGGCTGCAGGAACAATGGGACAGGGACCATGAGGGCTTACAGGGCGATTCATGGTTGGAGGCACTGGCATCCCCCTGGGGGTGGCTATCAGATCCATGTTCGCCTTGTGCAGTTAAAAATTCTACATTCCTGTTATTATACTGTACTACCATGGTAAACATGGGTAGGGCAACAAATCCCTAGTGTCACAGACAATGTGGTCAGGTAGGTACGTTCTTCCACAAGATATATAGTTGTTCTGTCATTCAGCAGTACTGGGAATCAGTGATTACTTGCCTGAAAACTGTATGTGGGGGTAGAATGGTGGTCTCCACAAAGTGGTGCCTCCTGAATATCTGGGAGGCAACAGACCTCTGTTGCATGGACCAGTTCTGGATGACATTGGATTTAATGATGGGCAAGCGGAACATTTGCGAGAGTGAAAGGCCATCCTGGCGCCGCAACTAAGTGCTTTAAAGAAAGACATGGATTGGTGCAAGCGGGCGTAGAGGGTGGTTTACGAGGGGAGGGGCTGTCTTAGAAAATGGGCCAAGATATTGGGGAAATGGAATGACTTTCGTGGAGGACTGTGTACCCAATTGTGAGTAACGACCTTGATGCTTAATGTTTGGAGAACCATGCCACTGGAGTGGCCCGATGACCTGCTGAGGAGGAGGGGAAAGTGGGACAGGAGTGTCACTGAGCTTTATGGACTTTCATATTTCTATGGCTGTGACATGTGCCACTGTGTTGGAGGTTCTTTGGTATTGTATTATTACTTACTTTGCCTGCAATCAAAAGATGTTGCGCAAAAAAATAATTGTCGTTGCTACTTGAGTAGGGTTTCACCCTCCTCAACCTGTAACCCAATGTCCTACATTGGTTTTCAGCTGTGAGGATTTGGACTTGTGTTTGTACAGTGCCATACAATGATTTTGTTACACAAAAAATCCCAGATAAATAACTTGATCCCAATTCAAGATTTCTTTTAATTCTCGATTGGCTCTTTTGCTTTTTTCAAATTTATCCTCATTGTACCTCACTGTCCTTGCCTGTGGCCATACATGCAAGGATGGAGTTTGCGCTTCCCAACATGGATGTCTACACTGTGGCTGAGCATAAGGAGTTCTGTAAGGAGAGGGGGCTTTCCGTCAATAGGAATACCAGGAAACTGGTACTCCAAAAGGCCATGAGGGCCTGGGCGGAGGCTCTCCAAGTACTAGCAATAGCAGATGACCAGGAATATGAGGAGGAGATTGAAGGGCAAGGAGAGGACATGGATGCGAATCCTGTGATGCACCACTCCATCACAGGATTCGTCTCCTGAATTGAAACTCCCTGCCAGACTGGACAGCAGTCTGTCTTCACATGGCCTGTCTTGAAGGAGGTGGCAGACAGGAAGGCAGAGAAGGAGTTTCAGTTGCAAATGACCAAACTCAAGATGGAGGAAAAGAAACTGGACAAGGAGAAAGAACTTGCTTTTGAGTGATTGGCTCATGAAAGGAGCCTCAGAGATTTGAACTTCAAAGCCAGGCAGGCAGAGTCCAGCAATCATGGCAGCAGCATACCCGCAGTGCCCTATAGTGACAAGAGGGTCCACATTCCCAAGGATCTGGTGCCTAACTTTGTTGTGGGCCTGCAGCATTTGTGGTGCCACCCACTTAAGAAGCTCCTTAAACATGTCCCAGGCCTGCCATTAGCCTGTGTCTACAGTTTTAAAGTGCCATTTTGACCTGGCAAAATAAACAGTTTGCCCAGCTTAATCCTTCATTTTTAAGTCTCACCTAGGCAGCGCACATGCCCTGCTCTGGGAGGGCCTTTAGCCATCAGTCTTCACTTTTCAGGCACTGCACTCGTGCTTGTGGCGGCATCCACCTTGCGGGAGCGAGCAGCAGCGCGCCATGAGCACCGTGCTTGAGAAGTGAAGCCTGCGCGTGCACGCACGCTCCACTCCCGGGCTTTTTTTCTGTAGGCAGCACGGCAGCTTGCTCCTCATTGGCTGCAATACGTTTCAAGGCCGCGCTTGTTTCAATTTAAAATTTTAATCAATATTCCACTATCTTGTAGGTGCAACATAAATTCATCTGCAATACAATAATTCAAAATTGGTGTGATATGTTACATTCCTTCGTATCACTGGTAAAGAGATGAATGCATGTTTTCTAAGAAAGAACGTGCGAGAGCAAATTGGATCCACGCGCTCAACTTAAAAATGTGCACATGCGTAAAAAGCAGTCCTCTCCCGCTCACAGGAAATGTCTGCTCAAGCACTGACAAAGGCAAAAGCTTTTCTTTTAAAATCCTCATAGGTAGAAGTCAGCTTTGTATGAAAGCAACATTGCTTTCCTGAAAATAAAGTAAAACGCTGCTATGCTCTAGCTGGGGGAAGAGAAGTCATATATATTTCCTTTTCTTGCACACACACTGAAACACTCCCCCTCGCCCTCTACTTTCCATCCCGACCCATGCTGCCAGCTTCAGTGAGTCCTTGGTCGACGAAGTGACACTCTGACATCTCTTGTCAGCACTGTGTCCAGCCTACATTACTTGCTTCTGACATCAGCCAGGCTGCCTGGAAGGCCCTTCTTGTCATTTTTCGACGCTGTCGCCTCGCTCTCCGCGCAACGGTCTTCTCGTCAATACCCATTTCGCAATAGCAGATATATATATATTTTTAACAGTAGCTACTACCCTTTCTTCTGTGGCAACGGCAGCATAAAGTGCCGCTTGTGTCTGACAAGAAGGTTTTAGAGCTTTGAACTTTCAGCAATAATCTGGCAGTCCAAATCATAGACTGTAAACTGGGATTGAAAGAGTTAAATCCTGATGTGCAATTTGTGGTAAGCGGATGTGAAGTAAGAGCATCTGGTTTTGCATCGGACCGAGAACTTAAAAACAAGCATTAGCAAAGCCAATAGGTTTCGCCTACACAGAATACATAGGCTTTTAAGTTTTTTTTTACATGTTGTACAGCAGCACATAAACATTATGGTGGGGGAGAGAAGCGTCGTTGAAAATATCTCACAACTGAGAAGGAAAACGGGGAGGAACATTGAAAGTATACATAAAGCATCTTTTAAAAAATCATTAACAAAGCCACATAGCTCTACACGAATTATTTGACTTTCTTAATTTTTTTTTAGGATGCACTCAAACATCACGTTTCCATCCTGAAGTTGAACTAAACTTGTGCCTTTTCTTAAAATCCGTCGGTCAAGATTGTTACAAAACTTGTATTCAGATAACGCCCATGTCCAGAGGAACGCAATTCAAGTGCAGAGTTTTACTTTCTTTTTTTTAAAGAACTAAATAGACATTTTGTTTAAAAAAAAAAGTAAACAATAATGTCTACAAAATATGATACTCATTCGAATAAAAAGTATACCTATGTAACAAATGAGGGTGTGCGCACACTCACAACACTCACGCACACTTGTGCATGTGCTCCATTTCAAACAGACACATAGGAGAAGTACTTTAAATAAAGGTATGTCCTGATATCCTGAAGTTTTTAGTAAGGCAGAAGGCATTGTATAGACATAGTACATAAGTCGTATGACTGCAGGGTTGCATACTAATAGCAAGCTGGAAAACGCTGCATGGGTTGTGTGAATTGTGCTCTGTTTCAGTGATTATTGGGGATGAGAGCCAGGTGAAAGCCAGTCCCCAGTCACTACAAGCTGGCATAGTGATATTACAGAACAACAGAAGCTGTTCCAGCTCGCTTTAATGCGATGAACAGAATTAGTGCATGTAATGCAGGTAAATAAGATGTGTGCATGTTTAATGTGTTGACCCAATAAAGACAGAACCGCTGGCTTTGCCAGTGCTTCTGAATTATTGGCTAAATGACTTGTCAGGCTTACTGCTTGAGGTCATTGTTACATCCTCGTTAGTAGATTATGTCACACAAACTTACTCTACACTTGAACACTCTTTCACTGCAGAGAAAGCATGGTAATAGCAGAGGAATTGAGCCTGTAATCAATACTGGTGGGGTGATATTCAGGTGAGTTGCTTTCCATGGACAGAAGAACACTACAGACCACAGCAGTGCTTCTCCTCTGGTTAACAGCATCTTGAACGGTTTGATCTCCACCTGGCAGTGGTTGCACTTTTAGTGCAGTCAACTGTGTTTGTGCTATACTAATATAACCATTGTTCCGTGAGAAGTCAGGGGCATGGCTATTAACGGTACGGCTGGTGTGGTGTAACCGAGACACATGGTTATCAGGAACTCACTTCAATGAGTGGCTGTTTTTTTATTGCAAAACTATGCGACCGGGACCAGTTTCCTAGCTTGCTAAGGAGCCCTTGCTCAACCACTTTCTCAAATGTTTAATTCAGTTGCTCCTCAGACTCTGCAGTGTGACTATGAAGTCTTGAGGTCGCAGATAACTGTACCTCTGCTTAAATCAGATACAGCTAAAAACCAAGCATTGGCATAGCCAATAGGTCTCGCCTTTAGGACCTTATAAGTGTTTAGCCATGCAACAGTTGATGTTGCACCAAGGATATTGTGCTGCATACCGAAATACTTATAAGGTCCCAAAAGCGAAACCTATTGGCTTTGCCAATGCTTTTTAATATATATAATTATTCCCTAGGGTAGGCCCTACACAGCCCAAAGTGCAGGGTGAAATATATTTAAAAGGTTAAACATGTACTTTTAACTTTTACATTGCCTGGTAATAAAAAGCTCTTAAATTCGTTTTCACTATTGCAAGACCTAACTCTCCTATTGAATAACACTAGGTCACCTTATTACATTTAATAAGTGCTATTTTTCAAGTAGGAGCATGTAGGAATGTTGAGTTTGGTGTAAAAGAATTGTAATTTAGAACCTTCTTTATCACCTTGGCTGCTAGGTGTTTTCCCCTCCCGTGCTGACTTTTGATTATTTCCATTGTTTCATGACGAGCTCAGCTCGTCACCAGCACAGCTCAACCGCGCATCATGACGAGCTGAGCTTGTCATGAGCATGGAAAGGGTTAATGGTAAAGTTGGATTTTAGTCACAATTCTGAAAATGCCACTTTTGAAAGTTGTCATTTTCTTGTCCCAACCATTAAATGCCTGCAGCCTATATCCTGGGGCGCATGCAGAGAAGGACTGGCCTTAGAGGGCATGGGGCATTATCCTGGTGGACCGCAATGATGGGGGTCAGTTTTGGGCCCATGGGGTACCGTTTTTGTTACCGGAGTCTGGCAATCTCAGCCCCCTGTGACAGCTCAGCCACACTCCCCCCTGCCCCACAGAGGGGCCGGCCGAGCAGTTTGCCATGGCTGGTTTTGGTCCACAGTCCGGCCCTGGGCGCATGTCTAGGTGTAGCTGGCAGTTGGTCTTTGTGTATTGCTCCCAGACAGTGAGACAAAGGAGAATGGGTGTTGGCATGATGAACCGCTTGTGACATGATAGTGGATGGCGCTGTCATCTACCACACTTGCACTTCACAATGGTTCTGCCTGAGCACCCTCACAAAGGATTTGGCACTAGTCTGTATTGTCCCCAGGCAAGCTGCACCCAGGGAAGGAAGTCAAGAAATTCAAAGCACCTATGGAGGTGGAACCCTATAGAAACTTCTCCTACTTCAAAGCTGTCACCAAGAATAAATAGTGGACACTCAGACCCAATTCTTCAGTACACCTCTAGACCTTTGAATACTATAGATGAAGGAATGCTGTGCTGCCAGAAAAACTGCTACTCTGCTGCCCTGCTGCACTGCTTGCTTGGAAGGAAGACTGAACCTGCATCCTGCTGATTGACCTCCTGTTCCGAGCTACAGGGACATAACAAGTTCAAGAGGCCTCCCTGCATCTGCCCAACTGATCTGCTGCCTGGACCTTCCTGAGCCCTGCTATGCCCCTGCTGAAGTGAGTTTCTGATCCCCAAGAGATGCCCCTCGGGACCTGGACCCTTGGCGTGGGAGATCCGCCTTCAAGAAAAGGGGAAATCGTGACGGTTTGGGCTCTTTGAAAGCGCAAACAGGCCAGTTCAGTCCAAGATCTTGTTATCATTGATGAGTGCCAACATGAGATCTGCACTTCATCCTACAGCATTGACAGCCTGTGGTGACCTCTAATACTAATTTCCAGCACCGACCACCTGCAACTCCCAACAGGATCTTCGCGCTACATCAACGACTATCCACAATGCTCTCCCTGCTCCTTGTGGCCCCCTACATTGTAAATGGAACTCTTGGAGCTAGACTTTAGAAGGTCCCTTTGTCTTGCCGTGCTCCATCATGGTCAGCCTGAACTTGTGACTTTCACCCGATCTGACACGACCAATAATTACCTTAAATATTTTAAATTGCATGTCTCTGGTTCTACTGATTGGATTTATGTTGTTTTGGTCTCACATAATTTATAAAATTGTACTCTAATTTTGTAAATCAGTGTGGACTTTTATTAAATTGTATTCTTTTTTTTCTAAATCAGTGTGTGACTTTTCTTGTGGTGTGTTTGCACTTAATTGCAGTTGGTGTGCTGCTTAAAAACACATTGCCTCTAAGTAAACCTGACTACTTTTGTGCGAAGCTACCAGAGAAATAAGCACAGGTTCATTTGGGGTTTGCTTGTATTTCACTCGGACTAGAACTGTGGTTGCTTCTTGAGTATGGTTTCACCCCCCCTCAACCAGTAACCCAATTTCCTACAAACTGCAATGTTCTAATTCACCCCAATATTTAGATCACCCAAAATGTGCCTTCAGTGGTTCCGCTTGATCGCCCTTGATCTTATGAGAAGAGTCACCACCCTCCTCGGCATCAAGCCCAAAAAAATTTGCAGAGTTCTAAAAAACTGGGACCACTCAATACCTGAGTTCTAGATCAGGGAAAAAGTTAATGGGTTTTATTACAGAATCTCAAATATCAAGCTGTACAAAATACGTGTTAAATACAATGGAGACATAATTGCAGAATACATAATCAGAAAGCAGAATAATAATAAGTCCCCAGATGAACAGCAAAATCAATAGAGAAATGGACAACATTCACAGAGGAAAATTAAAAAGTCTCTAGCAATTCAGACAGAGTCCCTGGGGGAACTCATCAAGTCTCTGAATAAATGGACAAAGTCTAGAGAGGAACAGGAAAAGTTTTTGGCTCATCTCCAAATGAGGGATTTTTCTTTTTATACACATTTCATCATTAATAGTGAGCAGACACTACAAACTCACAGTAGTATGTCTAGTAAAAACAGATTTTAGACATGTAAAAATAATTAACATAGAACCAACCCATTTTTAAGATAAGCTCCAACAGCTTCTACGCTGTTACTGTTGGGAGATGCACAACACATCATGTTACATTAGTTAAACAGTAGCCCATACATCAGTGATTCCTACCAGGCCCACATCATGGAGCTACAGCGGAAGGACCTTGGGGATGTTAATTTTAGAGCAATAAGAAAGTTTCCATTCACTGGACATCCACTCGAAGAAAAATAACTAGTTATGTTACAGTGTCCTGTGCTATGCGAAGACTGCAGGGACTGCAGAGAGAGAAGTCACACAGGGGTATGTTGATTGGGAGGGGAAATAAGCAGATGCAGTTTGAACAGTACATCAGAACAACATCCATAGTAATACAAATAATATCAATACACTGTAGAAAGGTTGCATTCTTCCACATAAGACAGTCTTCACGAAATAGGTTTTTAAAAGTTTATTGTTGAATTCGAAATAAGGAGAACCATTCCAGCCATCTCTCTTCAAGCTGTTCCAGGCTTCTAATATTCAAACCTAAACCTTCTCTAAAGGAACAGCCCTTGCCCATCCTAATTCTACAGGAATATGGCATCTTCACATTCCATAGTACAAGATAACACACCCTTCCCTATTATACAAACAACCACCCTCCACCCATCATGACCATATACATTTACACAACTAAAGCTTAAACAAGAATATAAGTCATACGTGAGCTGGGGAGCAACTAAATGATACAAGTGCAACTTAATACATGCAATACAGAACAATAGATACCATTTAGAAGAATATAGAAGGTTGCTCAGGAGTTAAATTCAGTTAAAAATACCACACCAACTGCAGAAAATTGTGAGAAGACTTTCACAACTTCCTACTATAATCTTCTAAATATTTGGGTGCCTTTTCACCTCTTTAACCCCTCCTTATACCCGAACAACCTCTCTTCCCATCCTATGCAACTGTGTCATTTTTGATACCTGAGGTCTCCAATCTTCCACTACCTCTCACCACAACCACTCTATTCAAATTCCACACCCTTGTGTCTGTAGTCTTAGCTGCATTTTAAACAATTTTACCACTCGTTTCTAAAAACTTCACTCCCTGAACACTTTCCGTATTCGTGATTCTCACCCAGTCACCGATTTGCACTATCTTAACCTTCAGTCTTCTTCAGAAAGTAGAGGTTATAACATTCTGTGTGTCTACGACAATATCTCTCCTCCTGAATATTACGAATCTACATCCAGATAAAACACACCAGAAAATGCAGTGATCCTTATAAATTTCTATTCACCCTTCTCGTTTTTCTCAAATAAGATACATGTATTCTACACCATGTGACATGCACAGATTCTGCCGTCCTCTGAATGCTGAGAATTGCCACAGCAACAGTTTTAAATCAGGTGTACTACAAAAATAGTTTTAGATCAGGTGTGAGTATCACTATTTGCCCCAACATGCACAAGATTCAGAGGTCTGCCAATCACCGTGTCAAACAGCACTTCAGTAGGCACCTGATTGTGAATTTCCCTCTACGGGTGTCCAAGTAAAGCCACCAATCTTCTTCAACACGCTTATCACTATGTGTTCTCCTGAAGAGGCACAATCCATAAAAAGCATGCTTATTGCCACATTGATGTTTCCTGCAATGACCATACTCCACATTGTTGTATTAGCGTAAAAGGCTATTTATTAGGAAAGGGCTGCTAACATTCTATTAAATTTATTAATATTAACAATATCACATCATTGTGCATTTTGGCATATGACTGGACAGTTCCATCCTCCCGAACCATTCACACTTACTTGCTTTCAGTTACCCAGATAGTCCATGTCCTTTGCTTCATTCTTCCCATTTTCACTCACTGACCTCTTTCCATATACCCAGTCATTCACTTGCCCTACAAACATCCTCCCTTGAAGACCCTTACCTTGGTCATCGCATCCTGCACACCACAATCGGTCACCTGTGCTCCCTTTCTTCCCCCTCCGAGGGGTGGATATGCCAGCGTGTGTCTCACCACCCCCCACAAATACTGCAGACAGTACTACTTTGTTTGTAGACATGCACTCATCAATGCAGCACATGAGACGGGTCGACTGGTACACACATGCACATTGTCGCCTGATACTAAATGGAGGTAACCAGAGTCTTAACATGGAACATTAGAGGGCTCAATGACGGCAGAAAGTCGAGACTAATGCATGGATACTTGCTGAGGCATAAAATAGATATTTGCTTTCTCCAGGAAACGCATATAAATTCCATACCATCTCCTAGACTTAAACACTCAAGAGTGGGGTTCTATTTATTCAGCCATCTACTCTAATTATGCAAGGGGTGTAGCCATATTAAAAAGAAGTGGGGTGGATTGGAAGGAACACAAAATACATAATGACCCGGATGGCAGATATGTTGTTGTGTACGGGAGCCTGATGGGAAAGCCGCTGGTGCTGTCGGCGGTTTATGGTCCAAATGTCGATGATCCAGATTTTTTCCGGGAGGTCTGGGCTCAAATAGCGCTGATGGATTGTTCAACTGTTATTTGGGGCAGTGATTTTAATGTTGTATTGAATGATAGGCTAGACCGCAAGGGCACATCAAGACAGCTGCACCCTAATACCCGCAATGCACTACTAGACATTCTTAGGTGGATATATGGAGAGTCAGACATCCAGGTGTCAGGGAGGGCACCTGCATTTCGAGCCACCACGAGGCCTGGTCGCGGCTAGACTATTGGTTGATCACACCAGACGTGGCTACGTGGGTGTTCAAGGTGAGCAATCAAGCTAGATCCCTCTCAGATCATGCTCCATGCCTGTTAGAAATTTAGATACCAGACCACCCCGCACGTGCTTTCACCTGGCGCTTGCCACCGCATGCACTCCTGGACACAGCATTCACCGAAGAAATTAGAAAAGACATAGTTCAATACTTTGATGCAAACTCAGGGTCAGTCTCTACGGAGTCGATATTGTGGGATGCATTTAAAGTGGTGATACGGGGACAATGCATTGCTAGAAGGGCAGGTGTCCTTAAAGCGATTAGAGACACGTTGGGCAAGCTAGAGGCAGAATTGAAAAACCTAGACTCCCGATTCTGTGAAAGCCCTTCCCCCGTAATAGCTTCACAAATAAAGGCCAAGCTTTTAGAATTCACAGAGGAAGCGCAACGTGAACTGAAGTTCCAAGGTAAACAAGCTGAAGCACGTAGATATGGAGAAGGAGATAGACCTAGCAGAACACTGGCTTGATTGATCTCCAATAGAGCGCCTACCACATGCATACACTCCATAGTGAACTCAGACGGGGGAACAGTAGTTGGTCAGGAGGGGGTCTTAAACACATTAGACGCGTATCTAGACTCGATTGCACTGGTGTGGTTCAACAACTCACATCGTAAATATATGGACATCCCGGTTACGGTTCAGGACATAGTGAAGGTCATAAAGGGACTCCCCCTTAATAAAGCCCCGGGCCCAGACAGCCTCACCACGGCATTTTATAAAACGTATGCTGACGAACTGGCCCCGCGCCTACATGCAGTATTTGCGGAAGCCCTTGAAACGGAAATTTTGCCGGAATCGATGCGTGAAGCACTAATATTAACACTCTTGAAGCCCGACAAAGATAACCAACCGCTAGATTCCTATAGACCCCTATCGCTGATTAACATGGATGTGAAGATCTACGCAAAAATTATTGCTGACCGGCTGCAGCCATTACTGCCGATGGTAGCCCTCCCTGATCAGTCGGGATTTTTACCGGGGCGTGCAACATCGCATAACTTACGAACCATTTTTTCAGTATTGCACTACCTCCATCCTGACATACAGGCTGCTGTGATGTTTCTTGACGCCACGAAGGCCTTCGATTCCCTCGAGTGGCCTTATCTATTCAGGATATTAAGCAGAATGGGTTTTAGTCCTTTATTTATTAATCTGGTACGACTGTTGTACACCTCCCCCAGAGCCAGAGTACGAGCGAATGGCTTGCTCTCAGAGCCTTTCGATATATCGTGCGGAACGAGGCAGGGCTACCCCCTGTCCCCACTGCTCTTTGCCATTGCAATGGAGCCCCTGGCCGCTAGAATACGACAACATCACACCGCACGGGGTATTGGCTTTAGTTCTCGCAGTCTATTGATCTCTTTATATGCAGATGATGTAACCCTTTATGTTAAGAACCCTGCTGAGAATCTAAATCCCCTGCTTCGAGAATTTGTGAAGTTTGAGGGCCTGGCGGGCGTCTCTATAAACTGGGCAAAGTCAGTAGCATTCCCACTAAGGGATAACACTCCTGAGGCTAGCTCCGATTATCCCCTGGGAAGCAGATTCAGTCAAATATCTGGGGATATGGATTAGCGGCAACCTGCAGGACGTTTTGTCCCTAAACTTTGGTAGAGCGGTGGATTGGCTGGAAGGCAAGGTAGCTATTTGGAAGAAACTCCCTCTGTCACTGGCTGGCAGGATCGCTTTTGCGAAAATGGTGGTACTGCCAAAGTTCCTCTATCTTTTTGTAAATGTCCCTATCCCGCTGACTCAACATTTTTATACCTGCTTGAGATCATTACTTCTATCATTGGTGTGGGCGGGCGGTCAGGCTAGAGTGTCATGGGCGCTGCTGACATTGCCCCTCCGCCAGGGAGGTCTGGGGGCACCGGACATGCAGCTTTATGCACTATGCGCGCAAGCCCAATTTGTACATTACTGGATTCACCCTACATCCTACCAGCCACATGTTGCGGTGGAATTGGCATCAGTGGCTCCGCTGCTGTTGAATGTCGCTCTCTATCAGAAGGCTCCTAGACCCTCCCTGGACATAGACACAGCAAACATGCTTAGATGGGTATGACGCGAACTCCAAAAGAGAGCTAGACTCCCGCTGCTGTATGCACCGGCAATTGTCTTGAAAGGAAATCCTATGATGCCTTGTTTTGCGGATAGTGGTGGTGAGCTCACCATGAGAGGAGTGCCATTACGTACTTTTACAGACCTTTACCCGGGAGGCACATTTCATGACCCCCAGACAGGTGGAGATGCCACGCACATGTCTTTCGCTGATTTATTCACCTATCACAAACTCAAACTGTCCTGTAGGGCGTTCTGGGAAGGGTTTCCTGATGAACCACCACAACTGCAAGCCCTACAAAATGTGCAGGAAAGAGAATCCCCCCCAAAATTAGTATCTCGCTTATATAATACTATGCAGGAACAAGCTCCCATCATTGTCCCTACTTCCATGCATGCCTGGAATGCGGACTGGACGACCCCTTGTCGGAGGATCAATGGTCCTTCTGCTGCAGGCAATTGGCGGAACTTTCTCCGAATTATAAACTTAGACTGATACATTTTAAGTTCCTACATAGGTTTTATCGCACTCCATTGTCCTTGCATCGTATGGGGCTGAAGGATGACACCACTTGCTGGAAATGTAACACTGAAAATGCTTCCTTTCTACACGTGGCCTGGAGCTGTCCATCGCTGACTAAGTACTGGGAAGCCATTTTCACGGCGATTAATCAAATACTTGTTAGAGCGGATGGCCCCTCCCCGCAGCTTGGTCTGCTGGGCTGTGTAATAGATACGATACCTAAAAGCCGAAAGCTGCATGCCCTATTGCTTCTATATGGCAGGCGCCAGGTGGCTCTAAGATGGGGTCGGAAAACATTACCCACGTTTGAGGCATGGTTAGCAGATGTCACATATGGCCATACACAACTAGAGACTTACTGGGAGCTCATGCCCACTGCCTCTCGTCCGAGAAATATCTGGGAGCCATTCTTACAGTGGGCACGGGACAGAGTGCATACCCCGGATTCTGGGCAGTCTACTCCTGAAACACGATCTGCTGACATGGAGCGGTGCTCCGGGGCTCTGGACTCGCCAACTGACCTAGAGGTCTCTGATTGAATAATGAGTCAATCAACTATGTAACTGTAAATGTATGATGCTTGCTGTATTATCATTACACTGTCTTCTGTTTTACGATGTATGTCAATGCCCTGTAAGAAGATAAGTGCCTATGCCTCGTAATTCCTTGTATTGATTTGCACCCGAGATGGCGGATGTGTTGCTAATGTTGACTACAGATCTTGCATATACGCGCTTGTACATGATGGTGTGGATGTCTCACAGGTACTGTGTTTTGCCTTTTCAGTTAAAGTTTACTGGTTAAAATGAAAAATGGCATCCTGAAGATTACCCCATACAGTGATGCTCCTTTCCTAAATGTAACTGATGCCTTTGATTGATTCTTCTGATCACTGTACTGTATTAACCTTGCAATTTGCAACAATTTTTTTTTTTTTTAAAAGGCCTGGCTGAAACATGTAGACCACACAGGACGCTGGAGGTCTTAATTCGCACTCCAACACGTCCAATTGCCTTTTAATAGCTAACAGGGGCCCCGTTATTAAAGTTTATCCATTTACCCTCGGGTACTGGGACCCACTGTATAGCTTTTTAACTTTCACTTTCTCACTCACCACACTGCACACTCAGCGAACATACCAGCTCTGCAGTAACCTGGCATCGAAGCACACCCGGGACACATTCGGTGTCACTGTGGTGGGCCCGATGATGAAGCATGCCACCAACTAGGTTGGTGGGTGAGGGCTTCATGAACAAACCAATGGTTTGCCGGCACGCGTACTTCTTTGAGTCCCCCTTCCCCCTAACATAACAAAAATGTATGGACATACCAGCAGAGTTACTGAAGTGCACTTCTTTTTAGGCGGATGTACACATGTATTCAGGTACAATACAGAGAGCCAGTGGCTGAAGTGGCCTGGTCCATTGCCCCATGCTGTATGTTGTGGAAAGTGGAATCAAAGTGTGAATGCTAGCTAAATAGACTAAAGGATGAAGAGGGCTGCCCAATTAATCTCTGTATTTATGTAAGCATTCTATTTATGATTTTTCTTTTGTTGCTTGAGCTTGCCAAACTAAAGCTGCCTCTGGGTCAGACTTGAGAAGGTGCTTCTATTGCATTTATTTAATGTAAGAATAAGTGAAAGCATTGAAAAGAGGTGAACTTCAAGGTGTGGCTAAGAATCTTTCGAAAGTAAATTACCTTTGTGATTCATATACAAAAACTAAACACCAACGGCAGACACTTTGAACCGCCCCTCCCATACAGTTCGTTACAATCAAGAAATGGATAAAGGGGTTTCGCATGAAACCATGTAGTACAGTGTTTATAATTAAAAGGTATGTTGACTTTATACTATTGGATGGGTTATACACAAATTAATTCGTATTGTGAATAGAGTAAGCAAACCATGAATGGGCTCTATATCATTGGATGAGTGGTACACAAATAAACTCAAGCAAGCAAGCGAGTAAAATAGTTTGTTATAAACACCTCTCTTTTGTGTTATTGTATATATTTACACTCATGTTCTATCACTTTGTATGGCAAGTATTGGACAATTTACACGATATGGGGATGTGTGGGATATTGTTGGGAAGTATCCATTCTTTTTGTGGTTTTCTGGACATATGTTCCCACTTTTTTCCAATTGCACTTGTGGATAGAATGGTTCAAATTGTAGGACTGTTAATATTAATTATACCATTATGAATTAATGTTTTGGTATATGTATTTGGTATATGTGGGATTGTTTGTTGTATTGTACTGTATATTTGTATATGTTTTTATGTATTACTTACAGCCCTGCGGAAGTTCAATCTGTTTGAATGAAAGGCATTGGCTGTATTTATGGGTTAACATCAAAATGTAATAAAGAATGCTATAACAACATATGGAACTGTGGATTTTGTGTGCTTTTGGGTACACCATTCCATGTGGTGATTTACATTTGCAATCAATATTTGTGGAAACAGGCTTTTCTGGAATTATAAGTGAAGCAAAATGGGGGATAGTTTAATTCTGTTAGTCTGGCTGCCTCTCTTACATATGCATTAACCCCACAAGCACTGTGTTATATAAGACATGAGAGAATACACCCAGAGGTTCTCTGCCATCAGTTTTCAAAACAGCCTGAGTCTGGTTTGTTAATGGTCTTGGAAAGTGGGCCCAGCACTTACAAAATATTTTAGATTTTCTGTCACTAGTGATTTCAATGGGTGTCAGTTTTTTGTGACATTAGGCTTCATAATGTGAGTGTGAATGTAACTTCTATTAATTTAATCTACCACTAAACTTTAGTAAATGTATGCAATGGTTTCATTGAGAACACAAGACTAATATTCATAACCATCGATGCTACTCCCCAGAAAGTATTTCAACGACTCATTAGGTGTAGTAAGCCCTAAATATATTATTTACAATACAATGCATACTGTATGCATGCTTCATTTTAAAACAAAAGGTGTGGATGTGTGTCATCAGTAAATCAGCAGGTGGCGCTGTAGGCACACAAATCCCTCAACAACAAGAACTGTCAATACTGGGAGGTATTCTTATGCCCTGAGTCTGAGTGTGTCGTGGAGTAAGTGCGATAAAATCCTACATTGTGGGGTTTTAGTTTGGAATGTATTGAGTGTGATAAATAGCTGCTAATCCGAGATTTGGGGGCTTGACATGCAGATAATGGTCCTTAGCACACAAAATCCCCCTACTATTGGAAATACCATGCTGTTTTTTGTGTACAGATTGGAAACACTGACCCATTCATGATGAGGGCCTAAATAGATAAAGCGAAAACACCTCGGGGCATATGTACAAGGAAGTGACGTATCGCGATGTTAGTCTTTTTGGCTGAACGCCACGATCCGCCACTTCCAAAACGCAGGGATGCACCGTATTTACAACAATAAGGTGCAGTCCTGCTTTTCCCCCTGCGCTGTCACTAAATGTATCTGCCTAGCGTCAACACAGGCACCCTTGCACCACAGGGCGAGGGTGCCTGCGTTGTGGGGAATGATTGTCTATGTGCAGGAAGGTGTCCCTTCCTGCACATAAACAATCTTAAATGGTGATTTGTAACTTCCATGTGCGCTGCTTTGTGCAGAACACGTAGAAGTTGAAACTTGTCATTTTTAAAATGATTGTTTATGTGCAGGAAGGAACACCTTCCTGCACATAAACAGTAATGCATGACGTTTTGCTGTTTTTATGTGTGCTGCACAATTCAGCACACATTAAAAGCTAAAACGAGGAGAAATAATGCATTTCTCCTTGTTGCACCCTGTTAAGGTTTTCCCTGGTCTTAATTTTGGTGCTCCACAATATTTATGCCACCCTTGTAAATATGGGGCAGAGTCAAAATCAATGGGTGTTGGGGGGAATGCCCACCGCAACACCCATTGCCCACCCATAACATGCAAAGTATAGCATGAAAGTGGACCTTTATTTACAAGGCAGCATTAAGCTACGTTAAGTGACTTAATGCTGCCTTGTAAGTAAGGCGAAGCCTGTATCGCCACCACAGTGTCCATAAAAGTGATGTTATGGTGGCGATGGGGGCTTGTAAATATGCCCCCTAATACACAGATAGCTGCCGTGATGAGGTGGGGCAGGCATCCCACCCGTGCTCTGGACCAGAGGCTGTGAAGTGAGCATTTAGAGACTCCTTAGTGTACAATAATGCTACTGTATTCCACTATATAACAACCAATGTATATTAGTTATCTTTTCTTTCCAGTATTTCACTAATCAGAGTAAGGGCAGCTGTTGCTTTTGATTTCAATGACCGATATGAAACGCTGTGAAAACAGGGCTTTAAATGAGAGATTATGTCTTTCAAGCAAACCGTTAAAGCAAAACAAAATGGAAACTTCAAAATATGTTCAAATGTCCTTGTTCCACCTAATGAAGTATGCCTGTTTCTGAAAGAAGCACTTACTAAACACAAAATAAATAGAAAACTTGAAGGAAAATGGAAAGTCTCATGTTAAACTAGCATTTGTTGCTGAACTATGCTGACAATATTGGAGAAATGAAGAAAATCCGCCAATTGATTTGTGTTTTTTTGCACTTTTATTTCAAAGGGAAAGCACATAAATAGAATCGGGGCTGCGCTGACACTGTCTACACTAGGGGTGAGTTGCAATTCACTGCCCTTTTGCTACAGGTCAAACAAGGAATCCTGGGGCATATTACCAAGCAATAGCGATAATTATTGCTATCGCTATTGCTTGGTTATCGAGAAAAAATTATTGCTGAGCTGCGGTGATTTTTATCGCAGATAAACCTTGGTATTACCAAGGTTTATCGCAAATGCGATAAAAATCGGAAATAATGCATGAATATCGCTGAAAAGTCAGCGATATTCAGGCATTATCGAGCTAATGCTCTTAGCCATGTTATCCACCTACTATTGGATAACATGGCTAAGAACTGCTCAGAGGCAGGTGTTAGCATTTGGAGATATTCGCGCTTAGCGCGAATATCTCCAAAAGTTGGTAATAGGAGATAGCGATGTTAGCGACTGTTTACAGTCGCTAACATCTTGGCACGCCCACTTTGCATGTCATTAGTGATAAATATCACTGACATGCAAAGCGGGGCCCAAGATGGTCGCTATCTCCTACTAGCTGTCGCTAACTGGTGTTAGCGACAGCTAGGTAATAGGGAGATAATTTTGTCTACGCTTTCTTGGCTTTTAAAGCCAAAAAAGCGGAGATAAACCCCCTTGATAATATGCCCCCCGTTCTGCTTGTGGCTGTGTTTAAAAGTATACGTCCGCAGTGACATACCTAGGGAGAGCCGCCGCTGGTTTTCACCCCGCCGCTGGGGACTGCATGTCCCGTAATCCTCCTGTCTGAGGAAACCTAAGGCTGATTACTAGGTGCTGCAAAAGGCGCTCTGCTGTCCCGCAGTATGTGATGAACCCGGGCTAAGTCCAGGCCAAGGGTGGGCTGGTCTGCACCCATCCACAGCTGTACAAGGCCCCCCCCTTAAAATGTGTTCATCTAGAGTAAGACTATACTGACATTGGTCCTATTGTACCCCACTGAAGATTTTGGCTTTGCATTCTGTGAGTGTGTTTTCTTGTTTTGGGCTTTGTGGGGCAGATTTACAGGAAACAGACACATCTCTGCATGATAGCAGAGATGAATTAGTTTCCTTGCGCCATGCAAAAAAACCCTTGCACCACCATGGATATGTTGCATTTACAATGCAGTGCACCATGGCGTAAGGATTGAGAGATGCATCACGCATCTGTTGGCGCAAAGGTCATGCATTGGTGGAGTCGTGTTCCAAGTACGAACAACTCCGGCGATGCTCAGGAAGGCCTATGTTTATTGTGCTGCGTCACTCCTTACGTCTGCTGCAAACAGGCGTAAGGTTTTGATGCAGTGGCATCTTAGAAGTGGCGCAGTGAAATTTTGTAGATTTCGCGGTATCACTTTTACTTGGCTTTCCTGTGTCGGAACGCCCACCCTGCATACATTATACCTGATGCAGCTATAATGTGGCGCAGGGCTTTACAACGTGATGCATCTCCCTAGATGTGTCACATTGTAAATGTGTCGCAACATAGTGCATTGTTTATGCTGCCGCTGCGTCACAAAAGTGATGCAACGGCAGCGCAAAAGTGTTGCAAGTGGCTTGTAAATATACCACTGTGTGTCTAAGTATCTTTCAAAAACTTTGGAGCTCATACGATAGTATGGAGAAAAGAAGGAAAACCGGGTAACGCATGTTCAGAACTCCGCCGATAAAAATACTGTGATTGACCGCATATTAGAGGGAGCAATTGGGGTGATAAATACTCTCTAAAGGAACAGCCCTTGCCCATCCTAATTCTACAGGAATATGGCATCTTCACATTCCATAGTACAAGATAACACACCCTTCCCTATTATACAAACAACCACCCTCCACCCATCATGACCATATACATTTACACAACTAAAGCTTAAACAAGAATATAAGTCATACGTGAGCTGGGGAGCAACTAAATGATACAAGTGCAACTTAATACATGCAATACAGAACAATAGATACCATTTAGAAGAATATAGAAGGTTGCTCAGGAGTTAAATTCAGTTAAAAATACCACACCAACTGCAGAAAATTGTGAGAAGACTTTCACAACTTCCTACTATAATCTTCTAAATATTTGGGTGCCTTTTCACCTCTTTAACCCCTCCTTATACCCGAACAACCTCTCTTCCCATCCTATGCAACTGTGTCATTTTTGATACCTGAGGTCTCCAATCTTCCACTACCTCTCACCACAACCACTCTATTCAAATTCCACACCCTTGTGTCTGTAGTCTTAGCTGCATTTTAAACAATTTTACCACTCGTTTCTAAAAACTTCACTCCCTGAACACTTTCCGTATTCGTGATTCTCACCCAGTCACCGATTTGCACTATCTTAACCTTCAGTCTTCTTCAGAAAGTAGAGGTTATAACATTCTGTGTGTCTACGACAATATCTCTCCTCCTGAATATTACGAATCTACATCCAGATAAAACACACCAGAAAATGCAGTGATCCTTATAAATTTCTATTCACCCTTCTCGTTTTTCTCAAATAAGATACATGTATTCTACACCATGTGACATGCACAGATTCTGCCGTCCTCTGAATGCTGAGAATTGCCACAGCAACAGTTTTAAATCAGGTGTACTACAAAAATAGTTTTAGATCAGGTGTGAGTATCACTATTTGCCCCAACATGCACAAGATTCAGAGGTCTGCCAATCACCGTGTCAAACAGCACTTCAGTAGGCACCTGATTGTGAATTTCCCTCTACGGGTGTCCAAGTAAAGCCACCAATCTTCTTCAACACGCTTATCACTATGTGTTCTCCTGAAGAGGCACAATCCATAAAAAGCATGCTTATTGCCACATTGATGTTTCCTGCAATGACCATACTCCACATTGTTGTATTAGCGTAAAAGGCTATTTATTAGGAAAGGGCTGCTAACATTCTATTAAATTTATTAATATTAACAATATCACATCATTGTGCATTTTGGCATATGACTGGACAGTTCCATCCTCCCGAACCATTCACACTTACTTGCTTTCAGTTACCCAGATAGTCCATGTCCTTTGCTTCATTCTTCCCATTTTCACTCACTGACCTCTTTCCATATACCCAGTCATTCACTTGCCCTACAAACATCCTCCCTTGAAGACCCTTACCTTGGTCATCGCATCCTGCACACCACAATCGGTCACCTGTGCTCCCTTTCTTCCCCCTCCGAGGGGTGGATATGCCAGCGTGTGTCTCACCACCCCCCACAAATACTGCAGACAGTACTACTTTGTTTGTAGACATGCACTCATCAATGCAGCACATGAGACGGGTCGACTGGTACACACATGCACATTGTCGCCTGATACTAAATGGAGGTAACCAGAGTCTTAACATGGAACATTAGAGGGCTCAATGACGGCAGAAAGTCGAGACTAATGCATGGATACTTGCTGAGGCATAAAATAGATATTTGCTTTCTCCAGGAAACGCATATAAATTCCATACCATCTCCTAGACTTAAACACTCAAGAGTGGGGTTCTATTTATTCAGCCATCTACTCTAATTATGCAAGGGGTGTAGCCATATTAAAAAGAAGTGGGGTGGATTGGAAGGAACACAAAATACATAATGACCCGGATGGCAGATATGTTGTTGTGTACGGGAGCCTGATGGGAAAGCCGCTGGTGCTGTCGGCGGTTTATGGTCCAAATGTCGATGATCCAGATTTTTTCCGGGAGGTCTGGGCTCAAATAGCGCTGATGGATTGTTCAACTGTTATTTGGGGCAGTGATTTTAATGTTGTATTGAATGATAGGCTAGACCGCAAGGGCACATCAAGACAGCTGCACCCTAATACCCGCAATGCACTACTAGACATTCTTAGGTGGATATATGGAGAGTCAGACATCCAGGTGTCAGGGAGGGCACCTGCATTTCGAGCCACCACGAGGCCTGGTCGCGGCTAGACTATTGGTTGATCACACCAGACGTGGCTACGTGGGTGTTCAAGGTGAGCAATCAAGCTAGATCCCTCTCAGATCATGCTCCATGCCTGTTAGAAATTTAGATACCAGACCACCCCGCACGTGCTTTCACCTGGCGCTTGCCACCGCATGCACTCCTGGACACAGCATTCACCGAAGAAATTAGAAAAGACATAGTTCAATACTTTGATGCAAACTCAGGGTCAGTCTCTACGGAGTCGATATTGTGGGATGCATTTAAAGTGGTGATACGGGGACAATGCATTGCTAGAAGGGCAGGTGTCCTTAAAGCGATTAGAGACACGTTGGGCAAGCCAGAGGCAGAATTGAAAAACCTAGACTCCCGATTCTGTGAAAGCCCTTCCCCCGCAATAGCTTCACAAATAAAGGCCAAGCTTTTAGAATTCACAGAGGAAGCGCAACGTGAACTGAAGTTCCAAGGTAAACAAGCTGAAGCACGTAGATATGGAGAAGGAGATAGACCTAGCAGAACACTGGCTTGATTGATCTCCAATAGAGCGCCTACCACATGCATACACTCCATAGTGAACTCAGACGGGGGAACAGTAGTTGGTCAGGAGGGGGTCTTAAACACATTAGACGCGTATCTAGACTCGATTGCACTGGTGTGGTTCAACAACTCACATCGTAAATATATGGACATCCCGGTTACGGTTCAGGACATAGTGAAGGTCATAAAGGGACTCCCCCTTAATAAAGCCCCGGGCCCAGACAGCCTCACCACGGCATTTTATAAAACGTATGCTGACGAACTGGCCCCGCGCCTACATGCAGTATTTGCGGAAGCCCTTGAAACGGAAATTTTGCCGGAATCGATGCGTGAAGCACTAATATTAACACTCTTGAAGCCCGACAAAGATAACCAACCGCTAGATTCCTATAGACCCCTATCGCTGATTAACATGGATGTGAAGATCTACGCAAAAATTATTGCTGACCGGCTGCAGCCATTACTGCCGATGGTAGCCCTCCCTGATCAGTCGGGATTTTTACCGGGGCGTGCAACATCGCATAACTTACGAACCATTTTTTCAGTATTGCACTACCTCCATCCTGACATACAGGCTGCTGTGATGTTTCTTGACGCCACGAAGGCCTTCGATTCCCTCGAGTGGCCTTATCTATTCAGGATATTAAGCAGAATGGGTTTTAGTCCTTTATTTATTAATCTGGTACGACTGTTGTACACCTCCCCCAGAGCCAGAGTACGAGCGAATGGCTTGCTCTCAGAGCCTTTCGATATATCGTGCGGAACGAGGCAGGGCTACCCCCTGTCCCCACTGCTCTTTGCCATTGCAATGGAGCCCCTGGCCGCTAGAATACGACAACATCACACCGCACGGGGTATTGGCTTTAGTTCTCGCAGTCTATTGATCTCTTTATATGCAGATGATGTAACCCTTTATGTTAAGAACCCTGCTGAGAATCTAAATCCCCTGCTTCGAGAATTTGTGAAGTTTGAGGGCCTGGCGGGCGTCTCTATAAACTGGGCAAAGTCAGTAGCATTCCCACTAAGGGATAACACTCCTGAGGCTAGCTCCGATTATCCCCTGGGAAGCAGATTCAGTCAAATATCTGGGGATATGGATTAGCGGCAACCTGCAGGACGTTTTGTCCCTAAACTTTGGTAGAGCGGTGGATTGGCTGGAAGGCAAGGTAGCTATTTGGAAGAAACTCCCTCTGTCACTGGCTGGCAGGATCGCTTTTGCGAAAATGGTGGTACTGCCAAAGTTCCTCTATCTTTTTGTAAATGTCCCTATCCCGCTGACTCAACATTTTTATACCTGCTTGAGATCATTACTTCTATCATTGGTGTGGGCGGGCGGTCAGGCTAGAGTGTCATGGGCGCTGCTGACATTGCCCCTCCGCCAGGGAGGTCTGGGGGCACCGGACATGCAGCTTTATGCACTATGCGCGCAAGCCCAATTTGTACATTACTGGATTCACCCTACATCCTACCAGCCACATGTTGCGGTGGAATTGGCATCAGTGGCTCCGCTGCTGTTGAATGTCGCTCTCTATCAGAAGGCTCCTAGACCCTCCCTGGACATAGACACAGCAAACATGCTTAGATGGGTATGACGCGAACTCCAAAAGAGAGCTAGACTCCCGCTGCTGTATGCACCGGCAATTGTCTTGAAAGGAAATCCTATGATGCCTTGTTTTGCGGATAGTGGTGGTGAGCTCACCATGAGAGGAGTGCCATTACGTACTTTTACAGACCTTTACCCGGGAGGCACATTTCATGACCCCCAGACAGGTGGAGATGCCACGCACATGTCTTTCGCTGATTTATTCACCTATCACAAACTCAAACTGTCCTGTAGGGCGTTCTGGGAAGGGTTTCCTGATGAACCACCACAACTGCAAGCCCTACAAAATGTGCAGGAAAGAGAATCCCCCCCAAAATTAGTATCTCGCTTATATAATACTATGCAGGAACAAGCTCCCATCATTGTCCCTACTTCCATGCATGCCTGGAATGCGGACTGGACGACCCCTTGTCGGAGGATCAATGGTCCTTCTGCTGCAGGCAATTGGCGGAACTTTCTCCGAATTATAAACTTAGACTGATACATTTTAAGTTCCTACATAGGTTTTATCGCACTCCATTGTCCTTGCATCGTATGGGGCTGAAGGATGACACCACTTGCTGGAAATGTAACACTGAAAATGCTTCCTTTCTACACGTGGCCTGGAGCTGTCCATCGCTGACTAAGTACTGGGAAGCCATTTTCACGGCGATTAATCAAATACTTGTTAGAGCGGATGGCCCCTCCCCGCAGCTTGGTCTGCTGGGCTGTGTAATAGATACGATACCTAAAAGCCGAAAGCTGCATGCCCTATTGCTTCTATATGGCAGGCGCCAGGTGGCTCTAAGATGGGGTCGGAAAACATTACCCACGTTTGAGGCATGGTTAGCAGATGTCACATATGGCCATACACAACTAGAGACTTACTGGGAGCTCATGCCCACTGCCTCTCGTCCGAGAAATATCTGGGAGCCATTCTTACAGTGGGCACGGGACAGAGTGCATACCCCGGATTCTGGGCAGTCTACTCCTGAAACACGATCTGCTGACATGGAGCGGTGCTCCGGGGCTCTGGACTCGCCAACTGACCTAGAGGTCTCTGATTGAATAATGAGTCAATCAACTATGTAACTGTAAATGTATGATGCTTGCTGTATTATCATTACACTGTCTTCTGTTTTACGATGTATGTCAATGCCCTGTAAGAAGATAAGTGCCTATGCCTCGTAATTCCTTGTATTGATTTGCACCCGAGATGGCGGATGTGTTGCTAATGTTGACTACAGATCTTGCATATACGCGCTTATACATGATGGTGTGGATGTCTCACAGGTACTGTGTTTTGCCTTTTCAGTTAAAGTTTACTGGTTAAAATGAAAAATGGCATCCTGAAGATTACCCCATACAGTGATGCTCCTTTCCTAAATGTAACTGATGCCTTTGATTGATTCTTCTGATCACTGTACTGTATTAACCTTGCAATTTGCAACAATTTTTTTTTTTTTTAAAAGGCCTGGCTGAAACATGTAGACCACACAGGACGCTGGAGGTCTTAATTCGCACTCCAACACGTCCAATTGCCTTTTAATAGCTAACAGGGGCCCAGTTATTAAAGTTTATCCATTTACCCTCGGGTACTGGGACCCACTGTATAGCTTTTTAACTTTCACTTTCTCACTCACCACACTGCACACTCAGCGAACATACCAGCTCTGCAGTAACCTGGCATCGAAGCACACCCGGGACACATTCGGTGTCACTGTGGTGGGCCCGATGATGAAGCATGCCACCAACTAGGTTGGTGGGTGAGGGCTTCATGAACAAACCAATGGTTTGCCGGCACGCGTACTTCTTTGAGTCCCCCTTCCCCCTAACATAACAAAAATGTATGGACATACCAGCAGAGTTACTGAAGTGCACTTCTTTTTAGGCGGATGTACACATGTATTCAGGTACAATACAGAGAGCCAGTGGCTGAAGTGGCCTGGTCCATTGCCCCATGCTGTATGTTGTGGAAAGTGGAATCAAAGTGTGAATGCTAGCTAAATAGACTAAAGGATGAAGAGGGCTGCCCAATTAATCTCTGTATTTATGTAAGCATTCTATTTATGATTTTTCTTTTGTTGCTTGAGCTTGCCAAACTAAAGCTGCCTCTGGGTCAGACTTGAGAAGGTGCTTCTATTGCATTTATTTAATGTAAGAATAAGTGAAAGCATTGAAAAGAGGTGAACTTCAAGGTGTGGCTAAGAATCTTTCGAAAGTAAATTACCTTTGTGATTCATATACAAAAACTAAACACCAACGGCAGACACTTTGAACCGCCCCTCCCATACAGTTCGTTACAATCAAGAAATGGATAAAGGGGTTTCGCATGAAACCATGTAGTACAGTGTTTATAATTAAAAGGTATGTTGACTTTATACTATTGGATGGGTTATACACAAATTAATTCGTATTGTGAATAGAGTAAGCAAACCATGAATGGGCTCTATATCATTGGATGAGTGGTACACAAATAAACTCAAGCAAGCAAGCGAGTAAAATAGTTTGTTATAAACACCTCTCTTTTGTGTTATTGTATATATTTACACTCATGTTCTATCACTTTGTATGGCAAGTATTGGACAATTTACACGATATGGGGATGTGTGGGATATTGTTGGGAAGTATCCATTCTTTTTGTGGTTTTCTGGACATATGTTCCCACTTTTTTCCAATTGCACTTGTGGATAGAATGGTTCAAATTGTAGGACTGTTAATATTAATTATACCATTATGAATTAATGTTTTGGTATATGTATTTGGTATATGTGGGATTGTTTGTTGTATTGTACTGTATATTTGTATATGTTTTTATGTATTACTTACAGCCCTGCGGAAGTTCAATCTGTTTGAATGAAAGGCATTGGCTGTATTTATGGGTTAACATCAAAATGTAATAAAGAATGCTATAACAACATATGGAACTGTGGATTTTGTGTGCTTTTGGGTACACCATTCCATGTGGTGATTTACATTTGCAATCAATATTTGTGGAAACAGGCTTTTCTGGAATTATAAGTGAAGCAAAATGGGGGATAGTTTAATTCTGTTAGTCTGGCTGCCTCTCTTACATATGCATTAACCCCACAAGCACTGTGTTATATAAGACATGAGAGAATACACCCAGAGGTTCTCTGCCATCAGTTTTCAAAACAGCCTGAGTCTGGTTTGTTAATGGTCTTGGAAAGTGGGCCCAGCACTTACAAAATATTTTAGATTTTCTGTCACTAGTGATTTCAATGGGTGTCAGTTTTTTGTGACATTAGGCTTCATAATGTGAGTGTGAATGTAACTTCTATTAATTTAATCTACCACTAAACTTTAGTAAATGTATGCAATGGTTTCATTGAGAACACAAGACTAATATTCATAACCATCGATGCTACTCCCCAGAAAGTATTTCAACGACTCATTAGGTGTAGTAAGCCCTAAATATATTATTTACAATACAATGCATACTGTATGCATGCTTCATTTTAAAACAAAAGGTGTGGATGTGTGTCATCAGTAAATCAGCAGGTGGCGCTGTAGGCACACAAATCCCTCAACAACAAGAACTGTCAATACTGGGAGGTATTCTTATGCCCTGAGTCTGAGTGTGTCGTGGAGTAAGTGCGATAAAATCCTACATTGTGGGGTTTTAGTTTGGAATGTATTGAGTGTGATAAATAGCTGCTAATCCGAGATTTGGGGGCTTGACATGCAGATAATGGTCCTTAGCACACAAAATCCCCCTACTATTGGAAATACCATGCTGTTTTTTGTGTACAGATTGGAAACACTGACCCATTCATGATGAGGGCCTAAATAGATAAAGCGAAAACACCTCGGGGCATATGTACAAGGAAGTGACGTATCGCGATGTTAGTCTTTTTGGCTGAACGCCACGATCCGCCACTTCCAAAACGCAGGGATGCACCGTATTTACAACAATAAGGTGCAGTCCTGCTTTTCCCCCTGCGCTGTCACTAAATGTATCTGCCTAGCGTCAACACAGGCACCCTTGCACCACAGGGCGAGGGTGCCTGCGTTGTGGGGAATGATTGTCTATGTGCAGGAAGGTGTCCCTTCCTGCACATAAACAATCTTAAATGGTGATTTGTAACTTCCATGTGCGCTGCTTTGTGCAGAACACGTAGAAGTTGAAACTTGTCATTTTTAAAATGATTGTTTATGTGCAGGAAGGAACACCTTCCTGCACATAAACAGTAATGCATGACGTTTTGCTGTTTTTATGTGTGCTGCACAATTCAGCACACATTAAAAGCTAAAACGAGGAGAAATAATGCATTTCTCCTTGTTGCACCCTGTTAAGGTTTTCCCTGGTCTTAATTTTGGTGCTCCACAATATTTATGCCACCCTTGTAAATATGGGGCAGAGTCAAAATCAATGGGTGTTGGGGGGAATGCCCACCGCAACACCCATTGCCCACCCATAACATGCAAAGTATAGCATGAAAGTGGACCTTTATTTACAAGGCAGCATTAAGCTACGTTAAGTGACTTAATGCTGCCTTGTAAGTAAGGCGAAGCCTGTATCGCCACCACAGTGTCCATAAAAGTGATGTTATGGTGGCGATGGGGGCTTGTAAATATGCCCCCTAATACACAGATAGCTGCCGTGATGAGGTGGGGCAGGCATCCCACCCGTGCTCTGGACCAGAGGCTGTGAAGTGAGCATTTAGAGACTCCTTAGTGTACAATAATGCTACTGTATTCCACTATATAACAACCAATGTATATTAGTTATCTTTTCTTTCCAGTATTTCACTAATCAGAGTAAGGGCAGCTGTTGCTTTTGATTTCAATGACCGATATGAAACGCTGTGAAAACAGGGCTTTAAATGAGAGATTATGTCTTTCAAGCAAACCGTTAAAGCAAAACAAAATGGAAACTTCAAAATATGTTCAAATGTCCTTGTTCCACCTAATGAAGTATGCCTGTTTCTGAAAGAAGCACTTACTAAACACAAAATAAATAGAAAACTTGAAGGAAAATGGAAAGTCTCATGTTAAACTAGCATTTGTTGCTGAACTATGCTGACAATATTGGAGAAATGAAGAAAATCCGCCAATTGATTTGTGTTTTTTTGCACTTTTATTTCAAAGGGAAAGCACATAAATAGAATCGGGGCTGCGCTGACACTGTCTACACTAGGGGTGAGTTGCAATTCACTGCCCTTTTGCTACAGGTCAAACAAGGAATCCTGGGGCATATTACCAAGCAATAGCGATAATTATTGCTATCGCTATTGCTTGGTTATCGAGAAAAAATTATTGCTGAGCTGCGGTGATTTTTATCGCAGATAAACCTTGGTATTACCAAGGTTTATCGCAAATGCGATAAAAATCGGAAATAATGCATGAATATCGCTGAAAAGTCAGCGATATTCAGGCATTATCGAGCTAATGCTCTTAGCCATGTTATCCACCTACTATTGGATAACATGGCTAAGAACTGCTCAGAGGCAGGTGTTAGCATTTGGAGATATTCGCGCTTAGCGCGAATATCTCCAAAAGTTGGTAATAGGAGATAGCGATGTTAGCGACTGTTTACAGTCGCTAACATCTTGGCACGCCCACTTTGCATGTCATTAGTGATAAATATCACTGACATGCAAAGCGGGGCCCAAGATGGTCGCTATCTCCTACTAGCTGTCGCTAACTGGTGTTAGCGACAGCTAGGTAATAGGGAGATAATTTTGTCTACGCTTTCTTGGCTTTTAAAGCCAAAAAAGCGGAGATAAACCCCCTTGATAATATGCCCCCCGTTCTGCTTGTGGCTGTGTTTAAAAGTATACGTCCGCAGTGACATACCTAGGGAGAGCCGCCGCTGGTTTTCACCCCGCCGCTGGGGACTGCATGTCCCGTAATCCTCCTGTCTGAGGAAACCTAAGGCTGATTACTAGGTGCTGCAAAAGGCGCTCTGCTGTCCCGCAGTATGTGATGAACCCGGGCTAAGTCCAGGCCAAGGGTGGGCTGGTCTGCACCCATCCACAGCTGTACAAGGCCCCCCCCTTAAAATGTGTTCATCTAGAGTAAGACTATACTGACATTGGTCCTATTGTACCCCACTGAAGATTTTGGCTTTGCATTCTGTGAGTGTGTTTTCTTGTTTTGGGCTTTGTGGGGCAGATTTACAGGAAACAGACACATCTCTGCATGATAGCAGAGATGAATTAGTTTCCTTGCGCCATGCAAAAAAACCCTTGCACCACCATGGATATGTTGCATTTACAATGCAGTGCACCATGGCGTAAGGATTGAGAGATGCATCACGCATCTGTTGGCGCAAAGGTCATGCATTGGTGGAGTCGTGTTCCAAGTACGAACAACTCCGGCGATGCTCAGGAAGGCCTATGTTTATTGTGCTGCGTCACTCCTTACGTCTGCTGCAAACAGGCGTAAGGTTTTGATGCAGTGGCATCTTAGAAGTGGCGCAGTGAAATTTTGTAGATTTCGCGGTATCACTTTTACTTGGCTTTCCTGTGTCGGAACGCCCACCCTGCATACATTATACCTGATGCAGCTATAATGTGGCGCAGGGCTTTACAACGTGATGCATCTCCCTAGATGTGTCACATTGTAAATGTGTCGCAACATAGTGCATTGTTTATGCTGCCGCTGCGTCACAAAAGTGATGCAACGGCAGCGCAAAAGTGTTGCAAGTGGCTTGTAAATATACCACTGTGTGTCTAAGTATCTTTCAAAAACTTTGGAGCTCATACGATAGTATGGAGAAAAGAAGGAAAACCGGGTAACGCATGTTCAGAACTCCGCCGATAAAAATACTGTGATTGACCGCATATTAGAGGGAGCAATTGGGGTGATAAATACAGAGATAGATTTGAGAGAAAGAAGGCTTTCGTTAGGTCTCGACCAGGCCCGTTTGTAGCTCATTTAGAAGCAAATAGTTTGTTGTTAACCTCCCATTCCCCGAATAAGATTCCTCTCTTGCCCTGGAAATGCCAGAGGGTATGAGAACCCAGAATTTAGATTCATACTTAAGCCCACCAAAGAGTAAAAAAAACAGGAGGACCACCACAGCTGAAATCATGGTCAAGATTGTTAGACCTCAAAAAGCCATTCCGCAGCATCAAGCTATGGAAGAAGCCAAAGGGCTGGAGACACCTATTTCCGTAGTACATCACTTCTATGCAACCCTATTTCCGAGGACTTGGTCCCTCATCATGCCCCTTTGGATCTTCTTGCAGAGAATAGTAAAGAGCTTCTTAGAGACATAATCAATCAGGAAATTGCTCCTCTCCTGTTACGTCTAGATGATACGGTATCCCAAATAAAAGCCCTTAAAAGTATGTTACAAGAGTGACGGAGCAGGTAATGTAAATATCGAGCCCCCCCCCCAGCTAAATTGCCTACTGGGCTGAACATAGAACAGGTGGGAGATAAGAGCATTTTGAGGAAACAGAATAAAGAGACATTATCTATATAGATCCGCTTAGTATCACAGACTCCTGACTCTTCATTAGGTCTAGTAACTAATAGCAACCATAACAATTTAGGCCCACAAGGCAAAGCAAATGGGAAGGACCAATGTTATACTAAGGGCTATCCCCGTCTTCCCTCTGAATGTACCCTGTACACTATTATATTAAAGGGTGTGCCGGGGATCCTTAACCCCCTTGTGTGCTGTTGACGAGCTGAGCTCGTCATGAGGGACGGTTGAGCTGCCCTCATGACGAGCTGAGTTGGAACGTTCGCATGCGGGGATAATTTCCCGCTGTGCTGAACGTTCTAAAAATGGGTGTGGTGTGACGAGCCCAGCTCGTCACGAGGGCGGCTCCGCTGTGCCTCATGATGAGCCGAGCTCATCAACCGCACAGCGGCGCTGCGTGCAGCCTCCCTCCTCCCCACACAGCGGGGGTAAAACACCCTGCAGCCAAGGGGTTAAAGAAGAGAGCGAGGACTATGTATCTTTGCAAATTAAGTCAGTGCACTGGCTGAAATCAAACTCGGGTTGGGCGGGGCAACTGTTTAGGGAGGTGGTGATAGAGCGCGCAGGTCACCCGACTCTGATTTACCAAATATACACTACTGGGCCCATAACGTGTTTTATCACTATTGCATAAATCAGCTAACCTACACACCGCTATCAGTAATTTGAGTTTTCCTTTCTATTTATTTACGTGTACCTGACTTACCAATCCTCAAGAACAGGTACCTATGATCACCATGGACCAGGAGCTGAATTTGAGATTCAAGTAGATAAACACCAATATCATATACATTTAAATTTTGTTTATACCTTGTAATAACCACACACTCAAGAAGTTTCAAAAACCTTTATCTATTAATTTTTGTTGTCATATGCCATGAGAATAAGATTTACACAGATCAGACTATCAATAACTAAGATCAGAAATACAGTGTAGCTATGAATCAGTGTAAGAAGCATTTAGATTTTAGGAAATATAAGGGACGAAAACTAGAAACACACTATTATAGTAAATAGACCTTCAAAATGTTACTAAAGGCGGGTAAAGAAAGGGAACATACTAATCAAAGTAACTTTCCTAATATGCTATCAATTAAAGAGAAAACGTCACTCATGAAAGTTTCTATATCAACAAGTACTTATTTCCTATAGGGAGGGTAAGAACGGGACATACTATATATGAAAACAGTTTCAGTGGTTTGACTAAAGGTAGGGAGAAATATGGAACAGGCTAGAAAACCATTTGCATGAAAAGTCAATTTTATACAAAGACAGAGAAAATAACATAGGCAAGTTTGCTTTATTTCAGAAGAGAGAAAGTTCAGAGTTGAGAGTTCAGAGTTCAGAGTTCAGAGTTGAGAGACAAACACCCACACAGACTATATTTACCTAGAACAGGACGGAGACTAACCCTGGCCATGGGTCAGTTGGGAAAGGCGGGAAAGGACCCTAAAGGACTTAGGATGCCAGTAGGTGAGCAGGTACAGCTCATTGACAGTCAGGACAGGATCACCCCAGGATTGGATCAGGACTGGGCTCACGGAAGGGTACGACAAACACGTGCAGCTTTGGATGCAACGCCTGCGCTACGCCCTCTCTGCAAGGAATCTGCCAATAACCCCGATTGGGTTCTCGAATCTCCCAGCAAAGTGCTTCACCAGTACTCAAAGGTTTCTCCACCCCAGACTAAGTTTGTGGAAATTACGGACAGAGTGCTCTTCAGCTCTCTGTATCAATCACCTATAGAGTTCGTAGGGTCAGTGACAGGTCGGCTATTCGGACAAGTCGGACAATTTCTCTAGCTAAACCTAGGCCAGTTATACTGTTTTCGAGTCAGTAGACCACCCACAAATGTTGCAAGTGTAAGGATCCCCAACTTTGGATTGGACAAGAGAGGTGGTTAGGTCATTGTCACCACCTAGAATTTGGTGTTCCCATAATTAATATTCAATTTCTTGAACCCACCCCTTACATTCCAGTTCCCATGGCATAAGGTTTATAGAATACAATAGAGCACACAGTGGAATATCAAAATGTAACAATTTCAGGTGCAGTTCGGCTCTTCTCGCTGGGTCGTAGGTCGATTCCCAGGAGCATTTCAGCTTCGGCAGCCAGCTGGCTAAGTTCCACTACTGCGTGATTCGGTTCTCCTTCATCACGTGGTTAGGGCTACACGGGCTTCAAAGATGGAGTGGCTCCCCGCTCCCAGGCCCACAATAAGCGATACATGAAAAGTAAGCGAAAACAATTTAGAAACATAGAAAAAAGTGAAAACACTGTATACCATGATTTGCTTCACTACACCCCTTACTTTATAATATCTATAGCAATAGGAGTTAAGCAGAATGAAATATCTGAGCAAAAGCAGCAGTGGCAAGCGAAGAGCATGTTAGAACAAAGCGGCCATTTTTAGCAGTACTGCGCACGAGCGAAAAATCCCTCCAGTACTACGAGTGCGTCACATCACATGGGTATGACCGACGCATGCGCAGACTGAAATCCCGCATAGCAGCGACCATATTAGTTGCAAGCGTAGTTAGGATTAATAAACACATGGGCAAGCGTCTCTGGGACACCCGCGTGTAGTGTAAAAGTGCAGGATTAATAAACGAAACAAATTGGTTATTACGTTAAACATTATGCGAGGTTTTTTAATTCAAGCAAGTCGTGTAACGTGCGAATCCTTGCTCCATCAATCCCCTCTTTGATGATATTTACTATCATCACTATTAATGGAACCAGATGCCAACTTTTCTCTTTCAGATCTCACCCATCTCAATTTCAACAAACTTTTTGTTGAGCCTTTTTTCTACATCCTTATTAGGATGGTAATTCTTCATTTTTTTGTAAATTTGATTATTCAGCTCTTCCAATTCAAGCTTATCACTCCTCTCTTATTCACAGCATACTTCTTTTTGCATTTCTGGCATTGACAACAAATTATTATTATTAGCACAATTAAACTAATTCCTGATATTGGCATCAGTATTTTACTCACGAGACTTTTACCTATGTTAGAAAACCAACTACCTACAGAGGAGAGACCATCAGTTAGTCTCTTCCAGGCACTGTCAACCTCCAGTGGTTTGAGTTCTTTTTTCAAATTAGTTATGTTTCTCACATATTTCTTAATTTCAATACTTTTATCTGGAATGTAAGTGCAACAATGTTGCGCTTTCAACATTCTACAGACTCCGCCCTCTTTTGCCAATAAGGTGTCAAGAGTAAGTCGATTTTGTAAAACCATTGTTCTGATCACAACGATTTTAGTATTGACCAGCAGGAAACCAGCAGCAGTGTCAGTAGATAACCGATCCACCACTGTAGACAATTTGCAAATTCGATGTGTATTCAGAACCACTCCCCCTCCAGGTATCAATGCACTAAATATATCACCTATAATTTCTCCAACACTTTCTCTTCTACTACGCACGAAACCATTAGTATTTTCATTGCTTCCAGCGGCGTCATTCACATGGTATATTTTCGGGAAGACGATGCCAAAATAGCAGCTTCCATAACAGTGATCCGGCAATTTGAAATAAGCCTTGTTTCCACATATATAATAAATTTAGAAACCCCAACCTCCAATTACCTTATAATTGTGTTTGCATTCACTGGAACCGATAAATACATTGTTATAATAACTAGTCTTTTCTCTAGGAAGACAAAGTTTCCCCTTTCTTTCGAAATCCAGTAACAGTGCAGCGTTCTCTTCACCATTTGAGGTGCTTTCCATGTTTTCTGCCCATTTAGGAGTTTTCTGTCTTTTGTCATTGGCCTTTCTTTGGAAACTCTCCCTTGTTTTCTCTGCCATATTTAAAAACATTTTTTCTTGTTCATGTAATGAACAGGTCAAATTATTTCTGTGTGCTTCACCTAAATCTATGTCACCTATAGTCAGAAAGTATTCTCCCATATAACGCTTCACATCACTCTTGGTGTGAACAATGTTCAGGTTTCCAAGAATAGGAAGTTCAGAAAAAATTACATCAGAGTTAGAATAGTAATACTGTAAAGTTCCTCTATAGAATAGGCTTGCTAAAATACTACAGGAAATTCCATAGGTTAAGGGTAAATGGTGATAGGTCACCCCTTCAGCTACAGAAGTGGGTAGCTTCATACAGACATAGCAGTCTTCTATTTCTATAGCTTCTATATAGTGTACTAAAGGATTTGTAAATTCATTTAAATGTGTTCTGTTTTTGATTCTGTGATAATGTAGTCCTCCCTCATCTGATGCATCTGAGTCCATTTTTGTCTGTCTAAGGCTAGATGTTTTCTCGCGTCTTCCTACACTTTGTGGTGTCTCTTCTGTCGGCAGAACATCTGAGTCCTTTGTCACTAGTTTAGTAGGGTACAGGTTAGAGTCTTTGCTTATCATGAAAGGTATTGAGATTGTTAGTCCTATCCATATTATCAGTACTATTGCTACACTACACAAACATATTTTACAGCACGTTTTACAGCAATTCTGTCTAGGTCTTCCATTCACAATTGAATCAGACATTTTGGCTTAGAAGAAGTTTTTCAACCCCTCTTTGTAACTTTACACAGGTGGCTTACGCAGGTTAAATTTCAGGTGGGGTCTTCCTCGGAACCCTGATCAGCAATCAATTCTTCGTCACTCCTGTCACATATCTTGAGGTCTTCAAATTCCTCTAATACTAGGTAAGTCCATTCAGGACTCCGATATTTTTTGTTTTGTCTTTTTATTCTGTCACTTCTTCTTTCAGGCTTGGCTCCAGCCCTCTCCTTTTCACTGGCAGCCCTCTTTCTGTCTTCTAGCTTTTCCTCCACAGTTTTCAATCTCAGTTTCAGTCTTTTTATGAATCTTGGTTCATTTTTCTTCTTTTTAAGTCTTTTAACTGGCACTGTAATTTGGCTCTCTTCACGGGCTCTTTTGTTTTCATTCAGTTGTGGCACAGCTATTTCGACGCTTCCGTCTTCTCTTCCTATCTGACTAGTCCCAGGTCTTACTACAGTTTCTTCTGCCTGGTTGCTAAACTGGCCTGGTTCAGGTGTCTGCTGATTTTGACTCTCGCTTGTCTCAAATTCTGTTTCCTGAACACGTTCGTCTATTTCTATCTGATTCTGTTCATGCACTTCGAGACCTTGATCTTCTTCCACATGAACTTCTGCCCTAATTTCTAACTCTCCCTTTTCTGTTTCTGGAGTTGTAGGAGGTTTGTTGATGATCTGTCCTGTCCCTATCTGACCTCCTTCCTCATCAGATCTGTCATGGATTACGATTATCTGATTTTTCCCTTCTATTCCTGTCTCGTCCTCACTATCCCACTCTCTATCTAGGTAGGTGTATCTCCTGGTTCTTATTGGATCAAGAGCCAGATCATCAGCTGGGTACCATTCGTCTTGACTGGTGCTCGGTTGTTCGTCCTCAGCTATTTCAGGACCATCGTCTGGAGACCCTTCAGCTGTACAACCTTCGGCTTCAGCCGCTTCTTTTTCAGTCACTTTCTTGGTATGACTTGAATGGATCCACTTTGGCACACCTGCACACTTCACCGCGGTTGTAGTGATAAGAATCACTTGCCTCGGTTTTCCCCACTTCGGTGCTAGGCAACTCTTTCGAGTATGTTTCTTAAGCACAACCCAGTCCCCTGGGTTCAGATTATGGACTGGAGTTGTTGGCCTGGCGACGGCGTCTTCCCCAATCTGGTGAGAGATAGAACGCACTTGGTCACCCAGCTGCTTGCAGTATTCTAGTACCAAATCATCAGAAATACTTAGCAGTTTGTGTCCTGGTACCCATGCCTGCCGCATCACTCTTCCCATTAGTATCTCATGGGGACTCAGGCCTGTTGTTCGGTCTGGGGTACTTCTTAGTCCCATCAGGACAAGGGGTAACGCGTCTATCCAATTCAATCCAGTAGTTACACATTTTTGCCAGTCTTGATTTTATAGTGCCATTCAGCTATTCTACTACTCCAGAAGCCTCTGGATGATATGCACAGTGCAGTTTTTGGGTAATTTTAAATGCTTCGAAGAGCTGAGTTATCACATCATTGGCAAAATGCCCACCTCTGTCTGATTCAACTGTGACACCGAACCTAGGTATCAGTTCCCTTAGTAACAATTTGGCTACAGTAATGGCATCATTTTTCTTAGCTCGGTAAGCTTCCACCCATTTTGAGAATAGGCAGACTATGACAAGAACATACTTATGTCCTTTGCAAATGGGTAACTGAATAAAGTCAACTTGTAGTCTGATAAAAGGACCCTCTGCTTTTCCAATTGTACTTGGTAACACCACTGTTTTCTTTCCAGGATTAAACTGCTGACAAGTTAAGCACCTCTGGCAAAGTGCCTCTGCAATGTTCCTGAACTTTGAATTGTACCAGGTTTGTCTAAAAACACGAACCATCGCATCTCTCCCTATGTGTGAGTCTCCATGTATCAGTCTTGCCATAGAAGCAACCATGCTATCTGGTAACACAGGCATACCATCCATATATACAATAACACCATCTCTATCCCGTGGTTGACAACTATCTTTTTCCCATCTTTCCTTTTCTTCTGGTTCTGCTGCTTGTTGCAACCCTTTCAGTTCCTCCCAAGTTGATACATCCTCAAACACCATAAGTTGGCAGCTGTTTCCGACTCCCCCCAAAGTGATGTTCAATGACATTTTGTTTCGGGCACAATATTGGGCTATTTGGTCAGCATATCGGTTACCAGCTGTCACATTGTCATTGCCAGATTTGTGAGCAGCACACTTGACCACTACCAATTCTTTTGGTAACTGGATTGCTTCCAGTAGGTTCTGTACCACTTTTCCATTTCTGATAGGGGTACCTGAGGAAGTCATGAATTCTCTTTGCAGCCACAACTGGCCGAAGTCATGCACAACCCCATAACCATATTGACTGTCAGTGTATATGGTTACTCTTTTATTTTTTCCATTTTTACAAGCTCTTGTCAATGCAATCAGTTCAGCTACTTGTGCAGATTTTACTCGAAATAGGTAGGATGCTTCTATTGTTTTTGCTAGTGTGACCACAGCATAGGCAGCACTTAGGCCTCCATCCTCATGTCTTAAACAAGAGCCATCTACAAACAATTCACAGTCTTCTATGGGCAAAGCCGTTTCCTTGATATCTGGGCATGGTTTTGTGCTATATTCAGTAAGATCAATGCAATTATGCTCAACCTCTTCCCTGACTTCTGCAGCCTGTGTATTTGGTAATAGAGTTGCTGGGTTCAGTATATTGCATCTAGTGATAGTTACATTTGCAGCACCCACTAAAATCCTTTCATACTTAGTCAGCCGACTAGGTGTGAGGTACTGAGTCTTGGTCCGGGTCAGTAGGATTACTACTGCATGTGGAACATACACAGTTACTGGATGTCCCATGACAATGGATTCACTTTGTTCAAGACTCGTGCAAGTTGCAGCTACTGCTTTCAGACACCCAGGCAATCCAGCAGCCACTGGATCTAAGGTAGCAGAAAAATATGCCACCGGACGTCTAGTTAGACCATGAATTTGAGTCAGGACTGAAAGTGCACAATTGTCTCGTGTGTCACAAAACAAGGCGAAGTCCTTTGAATAGTCAGGCATTCCCAATGCAGGAGCTGAGCACAGAGAGTTTTGTAATTTTATCCAGGATGTCATGCTTTCATCATCCCACTCTACTGGATCCTTTGCTCCTTTCTTGGTCATTTTTATTAATGGTTTGGCTAGGACTGCAAATCCCACAATCCACTGTCTACAGTATCCTACTACTCCCAGGAACATTCTGATGTCTTTCTGAGTACGGGGTAATTCCATGTCTCGAATTATCCTAATCCTTTCTGAACTAACTTTCCGGATACCTTTTTCTATCTGGTGCCCCAGATATTTCACTGAATTTTTGCAGAACTGTAATTTGTCTGGCGACACCTTATGCCCTCCTTTACCTAGATGGTTCAACAATGCAATGGTATCAGTAACACAGTCGTTCCGACTTTTAGATGCCACCAGGAGGTCGTCTATGTACTGGACTAAAACTGATTCTCCAGGTAAGACTAATGATTCAAGGCATCCTTTTAAAATCTGATTGAAAATAGAAGGACTCTCTGTGTAAGCCTTGAGGGACACGATTCCAGACGTAGACATGACTGTTGAATTCAAATGAGAAAAGAAATTTGCTGTCTGGATGCAATGGAATAGAAAAGAATGCGTGACACAAGTCAATGACGGTAAACCATCCAGCATTCCATGGAATTTGGTACAAAATCACTGCGGGGTTTGGCACAATAGGACAACAAGGAACAACAATCTTGTTTACCTTGCGCAGGTCTTGCACTACCCTGTACTTCCCACTAGGCTTTTTGATTCCAATTATGGGCGAATTACAAGGACTGCTCATTACTTCCTGTATGATGTTGGCTTCTAGCAATCTTTTTATTTCGAGGGCAACTCTGGCTTTCACTTCTGCGTTCATTTTATACTGCTTGGTATTTGGGTAAACTGCATTTGGTTTTATGGCTATTTGAATTGGGTCTACATTTGCCATTAGTCCTACATCCCTTCCAGTGAAATCCCACACTTCGGGTATCACTGTCTGTTGGAGCTCTTCAGGTAAATCTTTGCATTGTCAATTTCTTGATTTCTGAGTCAGGTCAGGCCTTAGCAACATTAATTTGTACAATCCGTCTTCATCTGGAGTCTGGATTTCAACGCCTTTTGGTGTGCAAAAGATGGTGCAGTTCACTTTGCACAGCAAATCACGTCCCAATAAGTTCACAGGACTAGAATCACAGACCACAAATCTGTGCATTTCGTAAAAAATTCCCTATTGAAATCTCCATTGGTTCAGTTACTGGAGTACTAATTATCTGGTTTGACACACCCACTACTTGGATTGCTTCTCCCGAGAGGGGTAGGTTAGGAACGTCTGCTGTTCTCACAGTAGAACGGGTAGCGCCAGTGTCCAACAGAAAGGTGACGTCATTTCCTTCAACCTTTCCTTCAACGTATGGCCCTGTCTGGTCTACCGGCAAGGAGGTGCCAAGTACGCTCTCCTCGTCCTCCCCCCTCAGGCCCCGTCAGTAAGGTTCATCACAGAGGAATGTATCATTCAACAGGAATTGCGAGGTTGCTGCATTTCTGTCCTCCCTTCCTTCCCATACCTCGACCCCCTCATTCTGCTGAGCTTGGTTCTTATAATTAGGTCTAGGAGCGGGAGGCAACTGATTCTGTTTTACCTGTTGCTGGGTCTTTCGTGGCCCCTCTTTCTGCACCTGTGGATTTAAACCATTAATTGTGACATTACCAGTCTGTAATTTCTGACATTCGTCTCTCCAGTGCCCTATCTGACTGCACCCGTGGCAGGGAAATTTCTTCATGGCCTCCTCGCGACTTATTTTAACTCGGGGTTTCCCTCCTCCCCCAGAGCTTGTGTTCGGGGTATTATTATTCATTTTACTTAACTGTTTTTCTTGTTGTTCCGCCAATTTCACTTGAGCCCACATGACCTTTTCCTTTAAGGCCTTCCGTTTATTCTCCAGCTCATCTTCACAGTACTTGGCGTACTTCAGGACCTCATCTATGGGTTTCCACTGCCAACAGATTTTGTTATCTCTAATCCACTGGGAGATTTCAGGTCTCAATCCCAATACAAATCGATAAATGAAATGGGTCATATCCTTCATTTCAATGTTATCAATTCCACTGTAGGTTTTGAATACCTGCAACAGTCGTTCATAATAGGAGTGAACAGTTTCATCACGATTTTGGGTAGTTCTGTCTATGCGGGTCCAATCAGTTTCTTTGGCTGGCACCTTCCCTTTCAAATATTGTATTACCTTGTCATACTGCCTCATTACATTCGGAGAGGGAGCTCCTGTTCTTGAGTCTATTTCATACTCCTCACTGGGCCAATTAACTGCAATTTTACATTCTGTCCATAAATCCACAGGAACTACAATGTCGAAGAACCCATCTAGGTCCTTCAGGAGGCACTTTTGGACATTGACGAATCTCTCGACCTGCCTATACCACTCAACAGGCTTCTCTCTTAACTTCGGGAAATCATTGGTAAAGGACACAATATCCTGTCGGGACCATGGTACATGTACATATTTTCCCCCTGGCACTTCTCTCATGGGATACAAAGTTTCTGGCTTATCGACTTCCTTTAGGACATATATTCAGAAGTCTTCGGTCTGGTCTTACTGTCTTCCTTTTTCTTTGCCCATCTGGCTTTCCATTTTTCTAAGTCTCCCCATTTCTGCAACAAATTCAACAATTCTCTTATCTGTACCTTTTTCCCTGACACATTCATGTTTTCTAGATCCTTATCCGAAAATTCTGTTCTATAAGGCTTTTGTAATACTTTGGATTTGCTAACATCTATTCCCATATTAGCTGCGGTGTCCATTAGTTTCTCATGGAACATTCTGGTGTTTCGGGTAAGGCTTTTGCATATGAACAGTAACTCTTCCTCACTAAGAGTGTTCAGTCTGTCTAGTCCCACGTTTCCAGCCATTAGTTCTTCCAACTCTATTCTTAGCTTGTAAATATCTAATGGTTTTGGCTGGGGAGTTATCTTTTCTAATTCTCTGGTCCATCGATCTGTTTCTTCCGGAGTCCCCACTGTGGCACTTCGAGTACCTGAAGCTGTGCCTATCAGGACTTCCCTTGCACTAGTCTGCGTTCTCGTTCGAGGTACACTGCTCTCTGGTTCCCTTATGGGCAGATCCAACAGGGAGACCACAGATTCTCATTCACTTGCCTGATCGTCAACTATGAGAGGCTCTTTTCTGGGTTGTGCTACAGCTGGTGTAATAACTGGAGTTTTTGGACTAGCCTGTCTATCCCCATAAAGAGGAACAACGGGACCAATAGTTACTGGAATTGTCAAAGCTTCAGGACTGGGATTCAACAGTGATATTTTCTGAATTAGTTCATTCCGCTGTTTAATTAAGGCTTCCTTTTCTTGTTCCTGTAAAACCCTTTCAATCGGTGTTTCATGTATTACTTGTGGAACTAAAGGAGGGTACAGACTTGGGGCAGTTGGAACTGTCATGCCGGATCTTTCATCACCGAATGGCCTATAATTTGGGACAGTTGTATCAGGTCTCCAAAACCCCTCTTTACTATTTGGCCTATTAGCTATACCTGTTGTATCTGTTTCACTGGCCCTTCTATTTCTGGGAGGTCTGGAAAATGGGTTTTTCGAACTCAGGGACCTGGATTCCTCATCATATGGTGGTGGATTTTTCATAAATAAATCCTCCAGGTATTCATCTTCTGAATCACCTGTAGACATTAGGTGTCGGGTTTTCTCAGTGCTTTTTCCTCCTACAGGTTCATCTACACCAAATACTGGAAATAGTCCCTCAACCATCATATTCTGTCTCCACTGTTTCATCTTTTTCTCTTTTGTCTCTCGCAGCATTTTCGGGTACCATTTACTTATTCCCTTATCCATTCTGGGTCTGTCGCGCTCTAGGGCCTCAATTTCCCATTCTTCCAAAGCCTCATATTGCGTTAATCTTGGTCTGGGATGTAAGTCATTCATTCGGGTCCTCAAATTAAACAGAATTCTACTATTAAAGGTACCATCTAAGGGAAATGCTAAGATTCCATCGTCTTGGGTATACTTTACCCAATTCTCCAACCACATGCAGGTATGATAATCTTTGTCAAACATCATAAATGATGCGGGAGTATTAGGTGGTGGAATGATTACACCTTCTCTAGTTCTAATGGGCTTGTCTTTCTTGAAATAAATTTTGATTTTGTCAGCAAATGACATTTTCCTCTTGCTTCCGTACATATTGTAAGGTCTGATCCTTGCGAAAACCTAAAAGTTGTGGATCAGGTAAGAATTCGGGATACCACATAGACTGTGTAACCAGTAGTTCCGTGGTCAGCTACGACCTTTTTGTTTACAAATCCTCTTCCAATACCAGCGCGTCTCTCAACAATTGCAACAACCAATCGACACTGTGATTGCAAATAATTTCGACCAATGGGTGCGCGGCCTTTTCACGAGACGCGGTCTCACGCTCCGGCACTCACCCCTCCTTTACAATACCAGCTTCGTTACACGCCTGCTGTTTCAACCAATACCAGCGCGGCACGGAGTGACGTCAGCGCAGCTTCGCGACCGACTCCCTCCTTCACAAGGTAACGGAAACTTTGAATTTTTCTTAAAGTGCAAGTGCTCAATTTAGTTAACGTATAACATTCGCCACTGTACTCGAGTGTCTATAAAGAAATTTTTGTTTCACTGCAAGTAAACCTCTTCTGTCTACTTTTCATACACTACGGATAGACCCTTCTGCCTACCCTTCACACAAGCCTTAGAGAACCTGTTACTTCTTTTGACTCATCCACTCTTTCCGGGATATATACTAAGTCTAAAGTTTCACCAATGTACTCCTTTGCTATCACTCAAGCTCCGATAAACCTACTACTCCTTCCTTGTGTGACCCTTACTAGGTAATATCACAACTGAAGTTTCATTAGCGGACTCGTTGCTACCATTTATTCAACTGTTCATTCAGAAAAGCCTAATTAGCGCTTCTAGTTCTACCTAACCATGCACTAATTTTCCTCACAGTAAGTGACCTCGCTGCGGAGTGGATTCTACTCACCACCCGCTATTCTAACCCCCGGGAAATTTCCAGACAACATTTAAATGTTTATTAACAATTTGTTAATAAACATTTAATATAGCAGCATTTCATAAAACAATTTAAACATTTCATAACATTTTCAAACCAATAAATTTTCAGTCGATCGATCTCAAGGAGAAAATAAATTTTAGCAGCACGTTTAAATTTTCACGGTTTATCAACAATTGACCTATCTACTTGTCTCAACTAGTCCTAACCATAGCTCTGCTACCAGAAAATTACTGATAGAGTGCGCAGGTCACTCGACTCTGATTTACCAAATATACACTACTGGGCCCATAACGTGTTTTATCACTATTTCATAAATCAGGTAACCTACACACCGCTATCAGTAATTCGAGTTTTCCTTTCTATTTATTTACGTGTACCTGACTTACCAATCCTCAAGAACAGGTACCTATGATCACCATAGATCAGGAGCTGAATTTGAGATTCAAGTAAATAAACACCAATATCATATACATTTAAATTTTGTTTATACCTTGTAATAACCACACACTCAAGAAGTTTCAAAAACCTTTATCTATTAATTTTCATTGTCATATGCCATGAGAAAAAGATTTACACAGATCAGACTATCAATAACTAAGATCAGAAATACAGTGTAGCTATGAATCAGTGTAAGAAGCATTTAGATTTTAGGAAATATAAGGGACGAAAACTAGAAACACGCTATTATAGTAAATAGACCTTCAAAATGTTACTAAAGGCGGGTAAAGAAAGGGAACATACTAATCAAAGTAATTATTGTTTTAAACTTTGTATAAGTTTTAATTCCATTTTTATATACATTTTTATATCTAATGCTTTTATGACTATGTCGAATAAAGCTTGTTTGAATGACTGACTGACTAATCAAAGTAACTTTCCTAATATGCTATCAATTAAAGAGAAAACGTAACTCATGAAAGTTTCTATATCAACAAGTACTTATTTCCTATAGGGAGGGTAAGAATGGGACATACTATATATGAAAACAGTTTCAGTGGTTTGACTAAAGGTAGGGAGAAATATGGAACAGGCTAGAAAACCATTTGCATGAAAAGTCAATTTTATACAAAGACAGAGAAAATAACATGGGCAAGTTTGCTTTATTTCAGAAGAGAGAGAGTTCAGAGTTGAGAGTTCAGAGTTGAGAGTTCAGAGTTGAGAGACAAACACCCACACAGACTATATTTACCTAGAACAGGACGGAGACTAACCCTGGCACGGGTCAGTTGGGAAAGGCGGGAAAGGACCCTCAAGGACTTAGGATGCCAGTAGGCGAGCAGGTACAGCTCATGGACAGTCAGGACAGGATCACCCCAGGATTGGATCAGGACTGGGCTCACGGAAGGGTACGACCAACACCTGCAACTTCGGATGCAACGCCTGCGCTACGCCCTCTCTGCAAGGAATCTGTCAATAACCCCGATTGGGTTCTCGAAGCTCCCAGCAAAGTGCTTCGCCAGTACTCAAAGGTTTCTCCACCCCAGACTAAGTTTGTGGAAATTACGGGCAGAGTGCTCCGCAGCTCTCTGCATCAATCACCTATAGAGTTACATAGGGTCAGTGACAGGTCGGCTATTCGGACAAGTCGGACAATTTCTCTAGCTAAACCTAGGCCAGTTATACTGTTTTCGGGTCAGTAGACCACCCACAAATGTTGCAAGTGTAAGGATCACCAACTTCGGATTGGACAAGAGAGGTGGTTAGGTCATTGTCACCACCTAGAATTTGGTGTTCCCACAATTAATATTCAATTTCTTGAACCCACCCCTTACATTCCAGTTCCCATGGCATACGGTTTATAGAATACAATAGAGCACACAGTGGAATATCAAAATGTAACAATTTCAGGTGCAGTTCGGCTCTTCTCGCTGGGTCGTAGGTCGATTCCCAGGAGCATCTCAGCTTCGGCAGCCAGCTGGCTAAGTTCCACTACTGCATGATTCGGTTCTCCCTTATCACGTGGTTAGGGCTACACGGGCTTCAAAGATGGAGTGGCTCCCCGCTCCCAGGCCCACAATAAGCGATACATGAAAAGTAAGCGAAAACAATTTAGAAACATAGAAAAAAGTGAATACACTGTATACCATGATTGGCTTCACTACACCCCTTACTTTATAATATCTATAGCATTAGGAGTTAAGCAGAATGAAACATCTGAGCAAAAGCAGCGGTGGCAAGCAAAGAGCATGTTAGAACAAAGCGGCCATTTTTAGCAGTAGTGCGCATGAGCGAAAAATCCCTCCAGAACAAGAGTGCGTCACTGTTAGAAACGGGACCCTGGCTGGCCAAGACTCGCGTTGAGGTCAGTCAGGGATCACCATTCCTAAGGTCAGGGCAAGGGAGTCACACACTAAGGTAACCCCCCGCTCACCCTCTAGGTAACGTGGCGCGAGCAGTCTAGGCTAAACTTGGAGGCGGTATGAGTTAAGTATTTGCGCACGCACCCCAGCAACAACACCCAAGGCCCACCACAAAGGAAAACTCCACACCAGGATATATATAAAAAATAGCCTTTGTATTGTAATAAACAAAACACATTAGATAACACACAAACTTTACAATGTGCCAGGGGCACGGGCAAAATTTACAAGGGGAATTATGTACAGGACAGGGACACATGGACCACTGTCAGGGGTAGGCACTTGTCAGAAAATAATACTGGTAGGTACACACTTAGGACATAAACATTAGAATGATTAGCACCAAGATTATAAACGCAACAGACATCCAGTAATCACTGGAACAGAGTAAAGACCTCCTACGCAACCCTAAAACACTGTAGGAAATCACGCAGGTAACTAGGACCTTCTCATCAGGACCTAAGGAAGGAATACCAACACCCAAGCAATTCACTCTTAGCAAAGGGAAGGAAACCTAAACATAAAATGGGACGTCAAAAATCCAATAGGCAGGTCACTCTTAGCAAAGTGGATAAACATAAAATGGGACATCAACAATCCTCTATGCAGGTCACTCTTAGCAAAGTGGATAAACATAAAAGGGGACATCAACAATCCTCTATGCAGGTCACTCTTAGCAAAGTGGATAAACATAAAATGGGACATCAACAATAGCACATGAGATAATAAAACACAGAGGTGCAGATTAGAACATATGCGCAAGAATCACATAGCAAGAAATTACAATGCGCGGGGTGCACATAGCACAGCACTCACAATGTCCCTCAGGCCAACTGGCCTCGAAAGGGGCGGAATGCCCTGAGTCTCAGTGTCAGGGAAGCTGCGCAGGCCGCACAGCACACAAACCTAAACGTAGCAGTTGCCACAAAGTTCTGGGCAACTGATGCAGGAAAAGTTAGGGCAACGTTGGAGCCAGGAGGGCTCAAGAACAAGGTGGGGAGACGCAGCGTGGGAGCCTCGGGGCTACAACCAACTAGCTGCCTGTGTCCCCCTAAAGCCTCTCAGGGGCTCGCAAAGCAAATGCGCAAGGTAGAGCTTCAGTGCTCTCAAAATAATCAAAAATGCCCCAGAGCCTCTCTCAGGGCTCTAAATACGATGTGGGCAATGAGCCTCGCTGGGCTCGAAATGGAATGGCCCCTCAGACCCTCGTGGCTCTCACAGCACCAATGGGGGGCGTTGGAGTCCCTCACGGGGGACTCTGTATCCAAGAAAAATGCCCCCTGAAGCCCTCGGGCTTCATACACGCACTGCGCTCAAGATCGCGCTACGGGGGAGGGGCGGACACCGACAATGTGTCCCGCGGCCCCTCTCCCTCCTCGGCACTCACTGGGTGTCTTGTGGCGGGCGGGGCTCCTCTTCCGGCGGGGAGCCTCCAAGCAGCAGCAGCGCAGGGGCTCCTCTCCACAAGGGGAGCCTTGCGGACACGGGAGCCGGCTGCTCCTCTCGCGCTCCCGCCTGGACCTGTGTCCCTGCACTCCGCCTGACTTCTGCCGGGGCCGCCAATGGCAGCGCGGCCCTGGGGGTCAGGAGGCGGGACTTCCGGGTCGCTGCAGGCAGCGCGGCGGCCCGGCCGGGGCAATACACACTCCTGGGCTGCGGCGGTGATCTCTTGGCAATGCCGGGTGGGCACCGGCTCGTAATCAATAAAATAGCAGTGGGGCAATGCCGGGTGGGCACCGGCCTCAGATTAAATATAAAGCGAGGTGGGCACTCGCTCGCCAACAATCGGCGAAAATCAGCGAGGTGGGCACTTGCTAGGCAGACAAAGCGCTCCCAGCACTAGGAGTAAAAATAAAGCGCTCCCAGCGCTAACAATGAAAAAGTTCAGCGCTATAATCCAAATAAAAGCGCTCTCAGGCAGGCAAAAGCGCTCACAGCACTAAGAGGCAGACACAAAGCGCTCCCAGCGCTGGGGGCAAGGGAGAGCTCTCCCCACGCACAAAGTCAAGCTCCAGCAGGGTCTGGAGACAGGCAGGGGGGCAAGGCAGGGCCTGAGCCAGCACACTGGGTCTCCAGGCAGGGAGACAACCAAGTGGCAGTCCTCTTGGCCCCAGCAGCAGCAGCAGCCCCCTCTGGCAAGATCCTGGAAGAAAACCAAAGGCAGGACAAATTGTATGGGGACACAGCCCCTTCTTATACAGAAAAACCCCTTTGTCTCAGGGTGCAGGGTGGGGGGAAAACCAGTCGCAGCTGGTTTTGAACTACTCTGTTTACCTCAACCACCCTCTCTATTCACTGGCAGGGCTAGGGCCATCAGTCGCACTACAGGGGGTGGAGCCAGCATTGTCTGGGGAAAGTCCAGGCCCATCAGGGACCAAGTGCACTCCTCCCAAGCCATCAAGCATGCTAATCTCACACTCACCACCGGGCAGACCCATCCAGCCTTCCTGGAGCCAGGCTCACCAGCCAGCTCCAGCCAATCACACTGCAGGCATATTTTACAGTAATATGCCAAGTACTAGAAATGGCATTTCTACACATGACACACACATACCACATACACCGTTGCAAAGCATTCATTCCCACGAACACGCACATACCAAATTCGAGCATGCACTCCCCACACATCAGGAATTACTAGGGACACATACATTCCCCATGCATCCCTAAGGGAGAGCAGGCCAGCCTAACTACATGCACGCACTTTACTCTGGGACACAGAGAAAAAGTGCGCACAGACCAGAAAATAATCCACACAGATCACAGATCTAAAGCAAAAAGATTAGGGGTGAACCTGCCTTAAGGGCCAAGTCCAACAGTCACATCACATGGGTATGACCGACGCATGCGCAGACTGAAATCCCGCATAGCAGCGACCATATTAGTTGCAAGCGTAGTTAGGATTAATAAACACATAGGCAAGCGTCTCTGGGACACCCGCGTGCAGTGTAAAAGTGCAAGATTAATAAACGAAACAAATTGGTTATTACGTTAAACATTATGCAAGGTTTTTGAATTCAAGCAAGTCGCGTAACGTGCGAATCCTTGCTCCATCAGTGGTACATGTAAAGAGTACACCCTGCCTGGGAATTCATTCCAAAGAAAGTCGGGAGGACTGTATTATTATGATCTTTCGCAGACAATATTTTGTTGGAAAATTATTACTGTGCGTGGCACAAAGGTCCTCTTGTACGAGCAAAATTGAAGCCCTCCCTCTAGGCTATTTATACAGACCGAGCAGACATAGTAGATTTAATTCCTCTGCCCGAGCGAGAAAGACAATAGGGCAGCCAGAAGGCCTTAAACGGCACACCACCCCCTTCTATTGCCACAGCAAGTAGATATGCTCAACTCTTTCAGTTAGATGACCAGGATTGACATGAACAGTCTATGGAGCCCTCTAGCGGCCTGATCATAGAATCAATAAGAACAAAGGATTAGGGACACATGCTCCAAAAGGCCAAACGAAGAGTAATTATGGGTAAGGTAACAGTATAGGTACCTTGAAGGATACTCTAATAATGTAGGGCCTGATGTACTAACATTTTTTGTGGGTGCAAATGGGTTTTAGACCTGTTTGCGACTGCAAAAAACGTGTAGCCCATGTACTAATCCTATTTTGCGAGTCACAAATCAATTTGAGACTCGCAAAATAGGATCAGCGACTCGCTATTAGGAAGGGGCGTTCCAAGGGTGTCCCTTCCTAATAGTGACTCCTGAAGCTATGTATGACTGTTTTGCAACCGCAATTGTGGTCACAAAACAGTTGCCGTTTACCACCCTTCACAGAAGGGTGGTAAACCCCTTCCCCTTTGTGAGTGGCTCTCAAAAAATTTTTTAAGGGCAGACAGTGGTCCCAGGGACCACTGCCTGCTCTTACAAAATGAAACTGAAAAGTTTAATTTTTATTTTTTAAATGCATCCTTTCTTTCTTTAAGGAAAACGGGCTGCATTGTCTTTAAAAAACTGCTTTATTTAAAAGCAGTCCCAGACATGGTGGTCTGCTGACCCAACATGCCACCATCCCTGGGAGTGCCAGCTATTCTCAATGGGGTCGCAAATTGCGACAGCCTCATTATTATGCATGAGGCATTCAATTTGAAACCCCATTGGGAATCGCAAACAGTGTCTCAGACACTGTTGTGCATCCCAATTTGCTACTCGCAAATTGGTGGGTCCTACATCTGGCCCTAAGTGCTGGAATGTGTCAGTGGTAAAATCAAAATGGCATAACCCAGATTGGCTAAACTTTATTAAATCTGCCCATATGATATGTTTACAGGAAACTTGGACTAGGGATGAGTTTCATACTTACAGCTGTTTTTCTATTCAAATTCCAGCAATATCCTTGGTAAATGGGCGAGCCAAAGGGGGATTGATAATACTTATTTCAAATGTATTGCCTATTAGTGTTAAGAAAACCTTGACCAAACCCCCTTATTAGCAGTTGGCGTATATAATAATTCAGCAAAGGTATGAGTTAATTTAAATCAATTTATATAACAATATTTGTAATAATACGCATAGTGCAACTGTTACAGAATTAGTAAAGGACATAGATGTCTTCTCAAAAAAGCTGGGCTCAAACCATTTGTATATTTGGGCAGGAGACTTTAATACAAGCAAATGCCAGAATAAAAGTAGTTCAGCCTGTGGCCATTAAGATTGTTTTGGGTTAATCCAATTTCATGTCTTACATGTTCTTAATGGAAATCCCTACATGAGCTGTTATATAAACTAGAAATAATTCATCAGGAACTAGAAGAAAATGGCTCTGTGTTGCCCAGTTTTTTTGGTAACGGGCACTTTTCTACAAGAGATCACATGATGAATTCAGCAAAAGATCTCAAGTTAATTAACTGTCTTAAAATTAAATTGAAAGTACTGTGTTTAGTAACCATGCCATGTCAGCCCTGACCCTAAAAATGTTTTGCAACAGAACAGAGACTTCGGGCCCAGTAGTGTCTATTAAAACCTCGTCAAAAATGGGATTACTATTTAATGGGCTGGTGTCAATGAATCCAAATTATTTGAAACCATTAACCTGGAGCAACGGGACTCCTTTGTTACTGGCACTGAATGGAGGAAGGATCATGATAACATGGTGGAAGCCTTTTGTAATACAGCAACAGCTATTTCTAATAACTTTACTGTAAGAAACTGGCTCTATATATACTGCACCAAAGTGAGGTACAGTGTGTATAGAGTCCAAGGGTCTCCAGAGGTTTGGCAGAGGTTAAAGTTAGATAGACATTACTCTCTAAAGTGGTAGCTTGGTCGAGCTGAAAGGCAGTATCAGAGGACAGTGTTAAGCATTTGATGTACCCACTCAGTCAGCAAATGAATTCACACACTCAAGAATTGAACTCTAGCCAATTGTTTTTGTATAAAAAAATATACTGTTGTTTTATTTCTAGAACCAAGCAAGCCTGGCACAGGTAAGGATAAAAATACTTTGCAGTAGTAAATTACTTGTATGAACACAGTTCAAAATTGCAGTATAACTTGTACTGATTTTGGTCACAGTTTGAGTAAGCAGTTTGCACACTTAGCAGGTATAGTACATTCGAATGAATGGGCTATTTAAGTAAAATGTAATTAAATACTTTCCAGATTACTTTTGCTAACACAGGGCTGGATTCTAGATTCAGCTCTGGGCCATTTCCTGAAAACAGTTGAGTAAATCCGTTTTAGTTAGAGGTACGATTTTTGAAGAATATTGGGGCATATTACCAACAACTAGCGATAATTATCGCTATGTTGGCTTAGCGGCAATATTTTTACCGCTGAGCTGCGGCGATTTTTATCGCAGATAAACCTTGGCATTACCAAGGTTTATCGCAAATGCGATAAAAATCGGCCGCAATGCATGAATATCGCTTAAAAGTCAGCGATATTCATGCATTACCGAGCTAATGCTCTTAGCCATGTTATCCACCTCCCATTGGATAACATGGCTAAGAACTGCTCACCACCCCCTTTTCTGAATCGTTTTTGGCCACTATAGGTGTGGCAGGGTATACTCAGACATGAGACCCTTTCTCACTGCACCATCAGGATTCAAGCAAGCTGGGCCGAAGACGGCTGAAATGCCAGAAACCGGTCCCCGGTAGCTTGTCTCCTTTCTGGTGAAGAATTGGCTTGGTAGTTTAGTCTGCCCTGTACCCATGATGCACTGGGCCAGGGACAGACTGATTTGCATATAGCCAGGTTCTGAGCTGGGATGGTGCAGTGAGATAAATAACGGTGATGGATCAAGCCCTGATCTTTGGACTGGGTAAGAGTGGTTTACCTAATTCAGACACTCTGTTCATCACCACCCCCTTTTCTGAATCGTTTTTGGCCACTATAGGTGTGGCAGAGTATACTCAGACATGAGTCCCTTTCTCACTGCACCATCAGGATTCAAGCAAGCCGGGCTGAAGACGGCTGAAATGCCAGAAACCGGTCCCCGGTAGCTTGTCTCCTTTCTGGTGAAGAATTGGCTTGGTAGTTTAGTCTGCCCTGTTCCCATGATGCACTGGGCCAGGAACAGACTGATTTGCATATAGCCAGGTTCTGAGCTGGGATGGTGCAGTGAGATAAATAACGGTGATGGATCAAGCCCTGATCTTTGGACTGGGTAAGAGTGGTTTACCTAATTCAGACACTCTGTTCATCACCACCCCCTTTTCTGAATCGTTTTTGGCCACTATAGGTGTGGCAGAGTATACTCAGACATGAGTCCCTTTCTCACTGCACCATCAGGATTCAAGCAAGCCGGGCTGAAGACGGCTGAAATGCCAGAAACCGGTCCCCGGTAGCTTGTCTCCTTTCTGGTGAAGAATTGGCTTGGTAGTTTAGTCTGCCCTGTTCCCATGATGCACTGGGCCAGGAACAGACTGATTTGCATATAGCCAGGTTCTGAGCTGGGATGGTGCAGTGAGATAAATAACGGTGATGGATCAAGCCCTGATCTTTGGACTGGGTAAGAGTGGTCTGCTTAATTCAGACACTCTGTTCATCACCACCCCCTTTTCTGAATCGTTAAGAACTGCTCAGGGCAGGTGTTAGCTTTTGGAGATATTCGCGCTTAGCGCGAATATCTCCAAAAGTTGGTAATAGGAGATAGTGATGTTAGCGACTGTTTCCAGTCGCTAACATCTTGGCACGCCCACTTTGCATGTCATTAGTGATAAATATCACTGACATGCAAAGTGGGGCCCCAAGATGGTCGCTATCGCCTACTAGCTGTCGCTAACTGGTGTTAGCGACAGCTAGGTAATAGGGAGATAATTTTATCTCAGCTTTCTTGGCTTTTAAAGCCAAAAAAGCGGAGATAAACCCCCTTGATAATATTCCCCATTATTTCAAAAGTTGGCACTTAAAAACTTTTTCACACAGAATCACCAATGTTATCCTATTGGAGGAAATTCACTTAGCAGGTCAGTGCTGGATACCTAGATTCAGCACTGAGAAAATGCGTTTTGGTAAATCAGGTGATCTGTAAGGAATATTCTCAGTTTTCAAAAGTCGACACTTGGAAACTTTTGGGGAGAAAAAGTGTCAATGTTATTCTATGAGGAAAAAGAGGTTATCGGTTTCCAGGTAGGTAATCGGTCTTTGGAGTTAGGGTCCTGGGGTTAGACTCAGGGGTCTCCCAGCATCAGTGATGCACTGTTGTTGCATCCTCCGTGGCACTCGGACAGCCAGTTGCAGAGTGTTGAGGACAATGTTATCCTAAGGAGGATAGGGGGACTCCGGTTGGTGGCGGCTGGCAAGCAGGCCACAGGGTTGTGGGAGCAAAGTTCCTAGGGTTAGCACAAAAGAGGGAACCTCCGCGACACTAGGGCGGCCGGGTGCAGGGTGCTGTTTTGTGGTTGGGTGCCCTGTTGATTTCAATAGAGATTCTCCGGGACAAAGAAACACTGCAGGCTCTGGAACGAGGACCTTCCAGGAGCAACCACCACTTCGAGTGGTAAATAGGGATGTGGAGGGTTGGTTAGGCACCGCTGGGTTGGGCACACAAGGCCGTCTGGCGTCGAGTGCAGGGGTGCCTTGGGACGTCAGCTCTGGTCGCAGTAGGGGGGGTCCTCTGGATTGAGGCTGCAGGCATTGTCTGGAGGCTTGAGGCAGGTCCCAGGGAGCGGTGGAGGCTGCTACTGCGTTACCAATCCCTTCCGGGCGCGCCGCCGATCCACCTCACCTTCAGCGCTGGCCTGCTTTTGAGGGGTGGAACAGCTCCCTGAAGTCGTAGGCAGTCTTGCGCAAAGCCGGGGACCACAGGTGATCCGCAGGTCGAACCCGTCCTCACCTCTCTCTGGCCGCAGTCGTGAGTTATCCGCCTCCTCTTGCAGCTGCTCTGGAACGTCACCACCTCTCCAACCCTGCTCGGGGGTCTCTCGCTTGTGAGGCAACTCGTTTCGGCAGCTACTTATGCCGCGAGGTGGCTCTGTTGTGAGTTGTTAGCCTCAGCAGCCGCAGTTCATTCTCCGGTCGCCATTTTGAAGTGTACCGGGCGTCTCTAGCCAGCAACTTCCAGTGGCTCTCGTGTTGGTGCTGCTCGATATTCAGCAGCGCAGCGTCTTGGATCGGTTCAGGAGGAGATTCTTACCACGTGTGGGGAATCCACCTCATAGCAGACGGAGATATTTGCCAATATGCTGGCAAGGACTGCAGAGCCGCTTCAGAGAGTGATCATTCCCGGTAGCCTCAAGCCACGCCCCCCCTCAAGGGTTTTTGAGTGTGCTGTCTGCTGGACACGCCGGGGTTTTGCAGGAGCAGCTTTGAGGGGGAGACAGGTCTGTAGGGCTGGGGCCAAGTCAGTGGGTGTCGTCCTCTTGTTAGCTCTGCACGGCTTCTCATCCTTCTTCTACTCTTCTTTTTCTTGTGGTTGCTGGATCTGAGGAAGGAAGGTTCAGGGTGCCCCTAAATACTAAATGTAGGGGTGTTACAGTTAGGTAAAGGGCAGGGACCAATGGGTCCCTTCCATGGGGTTGGTACAACCCCTATTCTGCCACTCTCCAGTGGGAGGGGGACCGGAGCCTGTCCCTGGTTGGCTGGGTCCACCATCCTCAAGATGGCGGGAACTCAAGGTTGTGCTTCATCTTGCCTCCCCCACCTTAGGGGTGGAGTTGGCAGAGGTGGTCTGGAGAGGCTCACATAGGCGGTATGCCTTTGCAACTTCTCCCTCGTGAACCCTGCCCATCCTTTGGGAGGAGGCTTGGCACCTCATCCCACGATGTGCATTGTTTCAGGCCCCCAAGAGTGGCAAGCTCACCCAGGGGTCCAGAAACAAGTCTGGTGGTGGCAGCCTAGGCAGCCACTCAGTCAGGTCACTGGAGGTTGGTCGAGTTTCAGGGGGCTTCCCTAAGATGCCCTCTGTGGTGCATTTTAAATTAAATCCCACTCTGGCATCAGTGTGGGTTTAATGTGCTGAGAAGTTTGATACCAAACTTCCCAGTCTTCAGTGTGGCCATTATGGTGCTGTGGAGTTTGTGATGACAAATTCCCAGCACCATATACTCCTAATGGCAGCACTGCACTTACAGTGCCCAGGAATGGACCTGGGTACTGTAGGAGTACAGGGCTCATGCACTTGTACCCTCACCACTGGCTTTGGGCACCCAGCCAGAGGGGTGACTGATGTATGCCAGGGCAGTGGTTTGTGGACTTGGCACACAGGGATGTGTATTATGTCGACTCTTCACTTTGTTCTGCACCAAGACACGCAGCCTGCAAAGGCAGTGTGTGAGTGTCAGGGTACAGAGCCTCTAAGGGTGCACAATAAGTGCTGCAGCCCTTAGCGGCCTTCTCTGGTCACAGTGCCCTCGGTACCTGTGGTACCATTTACCAGGGGCTGGCCTGTGGCCAGAGATGCCAATTGGGTTTAGGCTTTAATGCAGTTCCCTGGGTACCTGATTGGCATGACCCCAGGGCACACACAGTCAAAGCACATCAGCAATTCAGCAAAAAGTGGGGGCATACCGTGCAAGAAAGAGGGCACTTTCTTACACTTACATAGGGCGGCCAAAATGTAGAGAAGAGAAGAAATTACCCACGGTGTTTTAATTACCACTGTTCCAGAGCAAAGCAGGCCATAATAAAAGGCTCTACAAGAAACTCCAAGAAATATGGAAACATTTGTGTATTAAGAACAAACTATAGGACGGTGCTAGATGTTAGAAAGAAGGAACTCCAGCAGCAGACCTGGTCAGATTTAGGCAAACCAGTGATAATATCTTTTTTGGGAAAATCCTATATTCTCCCTTCCTTAAAGAAAGCTCTTCGCCTACTTTTGAGGTCTCCATTTTGCCAGATGCCTGGATTAATCATTTTGGAGCTATTTTTAACCTGGATAGTGTAGCTGTTTACCATTGGATACCTTAATATAAACAACTTTGAGCCTTTGGAGTTAATTTCCATAGAGGAAGCTAGTGTGGCTCTAAACAATAGTGCTCAAGGAAAAGCCCCGGGGCCAGATTGGGTTACAGTGGATGCCTTCAAGTCATACCCTTCCTTATGGGTTCCGATCTTAACTCAAATTGCGAACATAGCTGCAAATGCCCATTTCCCGAAAACCAGGACTGAAAATGTGATTGTCCTCATCTTTGAAAAAGTGCACTGTGGTGATTCCAAATGTTACTGGCCTATATCACTTCTGGATTCTTCCGTGAAAAACATGGGCAGAGTGATACCAGCAAGGTTGGAATCCTGGGCCCAGGAAAAATACATTTTGAGGGAGTCACAATATGGGTTTAGGAAATAAACTGGCACAGTGGAACAGAATAAATCTGTACCTAATCATTAGTAAACATACATTGCCAAAGAAGGGGCATATTTACCTGTGCTTTGCAGATTTCTCCTGCGTCTTCGATCTTGGGAACCATGCCATATTATGGCAGGTGCTAATAGACTTGGGCGCCCAAAATGATGTTGTTTGTCACCTCTCCCAGCTGTACGTCTCTTTAACATCTTGTGAGCATTACAGCAAAAACAGGGACAGAGAAATTCCGGGTTACCCGGGGGATTAGGCAAGGATGAATGCTCGCCCCCTACTGTTTTCATTGTATATAAACAGGGTAAATGGCTTCCTGCAGAATGTAAATGCTGATTCCCCCAGGGTGGGCTCCTGCATCACCCTGATTTTGCTTTATGCAGATGATTTTAAACAAATTTTATTAAGGTTTCTTAACATCTCCTGTACATTCTTATGCATATATTAGGGCTGTACAAAGCCTTCATATATGATGCTAATATTTGAACAGCAGTAACATAGTTGATCGTTCCATTGCTCAGTTTTGTACAAGCAGTCTTCTTGACACTTATCTGTTGTCGTAACTCCTGGGTTACCCAGCCTATAAGGCACAGTTAGTTCCTTTACCTCTCATTTACTTTGCCAGCTCTGACTTGTATTTGCATTGACTCTCACTCTATCTACAATATTTAACAGCCCAACTCCCTCCCCTTCCTCCTCCTAGGCATGCCTTGACTGTGTTATATGCGTTCCCATGACTACCGCCTAATTCTGGTATGACCTTGACTCCTCAATGGTTGGATCTCCATTAGCCGTGCAGGGGCAGCTGGGTTGAGTGCTTTCTCAAACTCCCTCCTCCATGTTCTCTCCCTTTCCTCCTTCAGTTATCGTTTCCAGTGGGTATTTGAAAAGTGTCACCAGACCCTAGCAAGCTCGAGTTAGTTTTAGTGAGCCCTTGCCCCATCTGGCTTCCCTCACCCGTACTTATACCTCTTAGAACGCCCATTTCAAGAACTCTTTATTTTATTTATTTATTTCGGATTTGTACCGCGCATGTCTGCCTCAGCAACGAGGCGTCCCAGCACAACCAGAGACTGAAAGATGGGAGCCTGAAGGTGTAGCAGGGTGTTAGACAGCAGCAGTAGGGAAAAGCCAGGTCTTTAAGGCTTTTCGAAATGCTAGATGGTTCGGCATGACTCTAATAGAAGCCGAGAGCGAGTTCCAAAGTTTCTCTTTCCTCCAACGCTCTATTTCTGATCCCTCCTGTGATTTCTAATTTCTAGTGATCTCTCTTTTAGCTAATCGGAATGCCAGATCTTGAAATCTACTTGTCACTTTAACTTTCGAGGTATGCGGAATAGCATGGGCGAATTTTGCGAATCTCACGTTCGCGAATTTTGCGGATTTGCGAACTCGCAATTCGCAAAATCCGCGAATTCTCGCGAATTTGCGGATTTTTTTTGTGTGTTCGCGCGGGTTTGTGCCAGTTCGCGAGGGTTTTGTACAATTTCGCAAACGCGAACTTACCTGTCGGGTCGCAAGTTTCGCGAACTTGTTGTTTCTACGTGTCCAGCCTGTTTGGGACACTCTTCTTCATCACTGCCACTCTCTGTCACCACTGCCACTCTCTGACTACTCATGCCACCCTCTGGCCCACCCATGCCACCCTCTGTTTCATCACAGCACCCTCTGGTTGTCCAGTTAGTGTACATTATTGTGGCAAAGCAAGCACACCTTCCCTGCCTCAAGTGACCTGAATTAATTTGGGGCTGATTAATGTGTCACAGAATATTTTTTTAGCTGGCACCTGCTTCCTTAGTGCTTCCTGATTAGTGATCTTTTGCACTTGCTAAGTGCTTTCATTGTTGCAAAATTAGTTACAACACCTGCCCTGCCCCAACTGACAATAATGAATTAGGGGCTGATTAATGGATTTGAACTTCCAGCCTGGCTCCTGCTTGTCTCCCTTAGCTGTAATTCAGGACCTTTGTGGCATATGTGTAACTATTCTGAGGTTCAGAGCAGGGTCACATAATAGTTGCAACTGGCAACTGAACTCTGGAGGGGCCCCTCAGGAAGCACTACAGGAAATGGCTACTAATGATGATCCTGAACTTTTGAACCTGGTAAGTAGTTTCAGTTTTGCTAAGATCGTATTTCTGCAATTTTGCGCTTATTCGCGGGGCGCGAAGTTGTACTGGGAAGCCGCGAACTCACGCGAACAGTGCGAGCAAGCCATAAAATCCGCTGCTCGCTGATTTGTGGATTTTGCGGGAGATTCGCGAATCTCGCGGATTGCGAATTTACCGAAAATCCGCAAAATCTGCGAGCGAAACGGATTTTCCGCCCATGCTTATGCGGGAACCAGTGCAAGAGACAGTGGCTCAGTGTCTGTTGTACTTCCTTCTCTATTATCTCCCCTACTAGAGTTGTCACTGCCCTTCAGAAATTTCCAATCCTAAGGCAGTTTCAGAACATTTGCAGAAAGGCTGCATTTGGCTCCTGGTATCTTGGGCATACAGCCGTTTGGATCCCAAAGTAATTATTGATGCTGGCTGTGGTGAGGTACGCTCTATGTAGCACATACAAATTGATTAGTTGGAATCTGGCATTTCTTGAAACCCTAGTTGCTCTTGCTTTATGCAGATGATGCAATGCTTTTGTTCAGGATGGCAAATGTCCTTCAGCAATTGTAGATCGTTTTGTAATATTTATGGAGATTAGAGATTTAAAATTGAATTTAACTAAGACCTTCACCATGGTTTGTGGGAAAAGGTTAAGGCTGGGGAAGAGTCATTATGCCCAGGGTCAAAAATTAGAAGAGTTAAAAGCTTTCAGCTATCTGGGCATTGTTTTCTCACAGAAAGGTCACTGGTTATCCCATTTGGAAATGGCTAAATCAAAATTCATAAGGGACATTGTGCTTGTTTTTAGCTTTGTAAAGAAAATCGGAAGTAAGCTTATAGGAGAAATCGCTAATTTCTAAAGAACTGTATGTTTCCCAGTAGCCTTATATGGTTCTCCTGTATAGGATAGGGAAAAAGGTAACCTGTTGCAGGTGCAAGAAAATATTTTTTTACATAGGCTTTTGGCAGCGCCAAGTTTGACCCCTGCTTTATTGTACATAAAGACGAACTGGGCATCGATTTCATAGAGAATACTATCCACCTCAACACTTTGGTGAAGTGGTATAGCATCTGGTCAAAACAAGGTACCAGAGGAGACATCAATTACAATGCGGTCTTTACACCGCCATACATTTACAACGTGGCCATTACAACGCAAGTCGTTCCAACGACTTGCGCTAGATGGCGCTATACACTAATGAATAGTATGATCTGTTAATCCAACACTGTCCTTACTGTTACGTAGGCTGGAGTTGGAATAGTAAATCATACTATTCCTAAGTCCAGCGCCTCTAGCGCATGTTGTTGTAACGACTTGCATTGTAATGACTGCGTTGTAAACGTATCGCGGTGTGAAGCCCGCGTTGTAACGGCATACATTCAGGTCCCAGGTTCATGAGGGAGATTATTAGGCACTGCCTGTACTTGGACCTTTTTGATAAAATATCTGTGCTCCAGTATGTAAAAACCCTACTATGTAAACTAGAGGAAAATCTTAATCCTTGAGAACCCCATAGTATCCTGCAATTTAGTAAAAAAGGAAATTAAATCTTTCCTGGTGGAAGAAAAGGGACACGCATAAAGGACACCAAGAAAAAATAAAACCTATGATTGTTTGGTACTGTACAGGCCAGCCTCAACAGGGGATCCAAGATTATTTGGTTAGTGTGAAAAACACTTATGACAGATTCTGGCTGACTAGACTGGGTCTAGAGTTGATCCACTATTCAGTGGTCTTTCCTAAAACAGGCCTGTGGCTCTGGAATCTACAGAGATGCCTGTGTGATGGAAAGGCAATATAGTTGGCAACTCATTTTATGCTGCTTTGCCAATTCTATAATGATACAACATGCTACAACCCTTTTTTCTCTTGCAGGGCGTTATTTATCACCAGTAGGCACTAAAGGCCATAATATCAAGAAAGGGAGACACATTATCGCCGCTTTTATCGGCAGGAAACTACCGCTAAAGCGGCGATATTGAGCTTGCTAATATGCCCTTGTGAATTCCCATAGAAGCCCAAGTTCTGGTGTTAACCTGGGCTTCTATGGGAATTCACAAGGCCATATTATCAAGCCCATTATCGCCCTTTCTTGATAATATGGCCTTTATTTTTATGAAAAACCTGTCATATATGCATTCGTGATGTACGATCCTTGTTCATATTAAGGCAGCCTTCCATAGGCGTAAATCATTAAACTACCTAGATAGCTTACGTTACGAAGAAAACTGCACTGGTTCTTCAGATATGTTCATTACTGATCCTCTATTAGACCCCATAGACAAATTTTGTGTACCATGGATTACTGGGGAAATTACAATACAAGGCCTGTCTAGCTATGCTTACCCCGGTTTGTTGCACTGTGCTAGAATGGTTTCGCTTTTAATAGGAAATATTTGTCCGTTAAGCTATGCAAACATCTTTCTGTTAGCATTGTTAGCTCCTGTTACCTGTCTTTTGCACTAGTTCCGAACGGATTGATCTTTTGATTGTAAATAATTTGTTTTATAATACACTGAATATCTGGTTGTATTTAAAAGTGTGCGATGTTATATGCAAACTCTCTTTTATCATTGTTCTTTTATGTTTTTGAATATAAATCCGAATAAAGATTGTTTTGATTTGATTTGAATGGAATTGATCCCTTTAAGCCATTCATGCTATCAATTTCCAAAACATTACTATCTTGTGCAATGAGCACCGAAAACTGTTAGATTGCTATTATCGGTTCCATGCAGGATCAGTTCAGGGGGCATAACATCTAGACACTTATTTCAGAAATTTTATAACCAGTAGGCTGAGGTCAAAATCCTGGCTGTCCCATTTAATCAAATTTGGTGACCCTGGGCACATTACATTCGGCCTGTGTCTCTTCCCGCCATTACCAGCGCGATCCACGGCCACGCCCCTTTTCTGAGGCCACGCCCTCTATAGATGGTTTTCGACCCTCATAAATATGTGCCTTTTCCAAACGCGCAGTGGGCGAGTGCAGTGGGCGCGCCTAAGGCAAGTCCGTCTGTGCCCGTCCGTGCCGCGGCCGGGACTAGGGCTAGCCACGCTGTTCAACCCTCGTCCACCACAGCGAACACCCCGCCCCTTACCAGGGAAGAGATTCTCGCCTTAAACTCCCAGTCCGAATATTGCCACAAATCCATAAACGTTGAAAATTGGCTAGGACCAATCTGCTGTTGTAAATGTAGAACTTATCTTACCCCAGAGCCGTTGTCATCTAAAACGGGACATGATACCCTCCTTCTAGGAGGACTGATCAATGCGAGATCTATGTGCAAAAACGGGGCGCATATTCATGATTTAATCACGGAGACTGACCTCGATATGCTTTTTGTGACAGAAACATGGCTCAAAGCCTGGTGTAATCCGGTAATAGCCCTAACAGTTCCTCAAGGCTATCTCATTCAAAGAGTGGACAGACAGGAACAGAGAGGGGGTGGTCTGGCAATCATTTACAGCGATTCTATCAAATGCACCATGTTTGAACTCTTGGACATCAAGGGGGCTGAAAGCATGGGCTTCTGTATCCAGATAAACGAGGAAACTACCTTCTCAGGAGCTCTAATTTATCGCCCACCGGGATCACAGAATAACTTCCTGGAAAATCTTGGGGAAGCACTCAGCAACCTCACTCTCAAGTTTGCTAATTTTACTCTGCTGGGTGACTTAAATATCCATCTTGACGAGGCTGAGGACCCTAACGCACTATGGCTGAAAGATCTAGTCAGTGTCCTAGGACTCACAATATTGACTAAAGAGCCCACACACGAAGCGGGCCACATCTTAGACTGCATCTGCACCAATACTAAATCCATGAAAGTTGACTCCCCCCGTATTCAGACCTGGACTGACCATCTGCTGGTCCCCTTTAAACTGACCATAGAAAGGAAAGGGATCAAAACGGACCATCGCAAAATCGAAGTCCACACAAAGAAAGACTGGAATAAGATTTACGGACACCCCCAACCTGCACCTAATTGCCGAAGATAGGAAACCCCCCTAACTGGAAATACGGAAATAGATTATATCAGCTTTTGTAAATGGATCACAGGATTCTGCGGGCCTGAGGATTCCAGTAAAGTGAGTAAAAAGCAGAATAAAAAGTCCGCCCCCTAGTTCTCCCTCCCCTTAAAGGAAAAACAACAAGCATTTGCAATGCAATGGTCTCGGCATCATTAAAGGTAGAGCTATTGGCATTGCTCATGACATTTCTTTTTTTTTCTTTAAATCATAAATAAATGGCATTGTCATTTACATTGCCAATACACAGCACTCTGCACTCAACAGCACACACCACTCTGCACCTGCACTCACTGCTCTGCACACTCACTCTGCACTCACTACTCTGCACTCACTACTCTGCACTCACTACTCTGCACTCACTACTCTGCACTCACTACTCTGCACTCACTACTCACTACTCTGCACTCACTACTCTGCACTCACTACTCTGCACTCACTACTCTGCATTCTGCACACTCACTCTGCACTCGCTACTCTGCACTCTGCACTCACTACTCTGCACTCTGCACTCACTACTCTGCACTTTGCACTCACTACTCTGCACTTTGCACTCACTACTCTGCACTCTGCACACACTACTCTGCACTCTGCACTCACTATTCTGCACTTTGCACACTCACTCTGCACTCACTACTCTGCACTCTGCACTCACTACTCTGCACTTTGCACACTCACTCTGCACTCACTATTCTGCACTCACTACTCTGCACTCTGCACTCACTACTCTGCACTCACTACTCTGCACTCACTACTCTGCACTCACTACTCACTACTCTGCACTCACTACTCTGCACTCACTACTCTGCACTCACTACTCTGCACTCACTACTCTGCACTCACTACTCACTACTCACTACTCTGCACTCACTACTCACTACTCTGCACTCACTAATCTGCACTCACTACTCTGCACTCACTACTCACTACTCTGCACTCACTACTCTGCACTCACTACTCTGCACTCACTACTCTGCACTCACTACTCACTACTCTGCACTCACTACTCTGCACTCACTACTCTGCACTCACTACTCACTACTCTGCACTCACTACTCTGCACTCACTACTCACTACTCACTACTCACTACTCTGCACTCACTACTCTGCACTCACTACTCTGCACTCACTACTCACTACTCTGCACTCACTACTCTGCACTCACTACTCTTCACTCACTACTCTGCACTCACTACTCTGCACTCACTACTCAGCACTCACTACTCACTACTCTGCACTCACTACTCACTACTCTGCACTCACTACTCACTACTCTGTACTCACTACTCTGCACTCACTACTCTGCACTCACTAATCTGCACTCACTACTCTGCACTCACTACTCACTACTCTGCACTCACTACTCTGCACTCACTACTCTGCACTCACTACTCACTACTCTGCACTCACTACTCACTACTCTGCACTTACTACTCTGCACTCACTACTCTGCACTCACTACTCTGCACTCACTACTCTGCACTCACTACTCACTACTCTGCACTCTGCACTCTCTACTCTGCACTCACTACTCACTACTCTGCACTCACTACTCACACTACTCACTACTCTGCACTCACTACTCTGCACTCACTACTCTGCACTCACTACTCACTACTCTGCACTCACTACTCACTACTCTGCACTCACTACTCACTACTCTGCACTCACTACTCAGCACTCACTACTCTGCATTCTCCCTTCCGTAGTGTAAATGCCCTTCACGGCCGGATGCAGTATGTAGGTACTCTCATATATTTCTTGGCACCTACGATGTAAGACTGTGTTGGATCTAGGAGGACATATATAGCACAGTTTTGTTTCACTCATTGCACTAGCACTGTGCTTTTATCCTCTCTTCTCCGTTTGATTAAACACATAAGCCAACATGTAAACATTTGTATTAATGCTTCGCACGGACTGCATCCACAGGTAAACACTTGCTTTTCATTTTTTGGCTTTCATGCACATGTTATTTTTCAGGGTTTTTTCGGTACGTTATTATTTTACACATCTGATTTAAGCTTTTCGATTTTTAGTGCCCATCACAGCTTTAGCATTCATGTTTAACTTCTTTTTATTCGTTGTTTCCACATTATTTTTACTTCCTTGAAGCATGGCACTGTATGAGCAAGTGCGTGCATGGGCGCTGGTGTGTGTCTGTGTGAATGCACGACAGCAGCTGCCCACAGCTAGCGCGATCGCGTGCGCGTTTCAAATCGCCCTCCAAGGTGATGCGCGCGGCCAGGAGTGTCTCCTGGGAAGCACACTCGCTAACAATAAGTTCTCGGTGACAACGCGTTTCCGCGCGTTTAGCCGAGACCTAAAAAGAGGTTAGAACCCTGGAAAGGAAATGGCGTCGTACATATCGAAAAGAAGAACTGATCATCTATAAAACATTGAGAAGGCATTACCATGCAATGATCAAAAGTGCCAAAAAAATTACTTTTTTGAAGCCATAAACTTCTCAAACAACAAACAAAAAGAAATCTTTAAAATAGTCGATGACTTCATGAATCCTAGGATTCTTAGACAAGAGATCCCTCCTTCGCTCCCATTATGTAATTCAATCGCCAACTACTTTGAACAGAAAATATCCGATCTCACCAAGGATTTCCCATACCCACCATCACCCCCCTTCGCAGAAATGTTAACACCTCACAATGAGAAGACCCAGTTTAACAAATTCACCCATGTTAGTCTAGAAGAAACCCGTCAGGCTATTCTATCCAGCAAATCCGGTTCCCCATTTGATCCCTGCCCTTCCTTACTGCTACATGCGCTTGTGGACACAGTAAACCCGAGCATAAATGCTATCATTAATTCATCCCTGGCTACCGCCGCCATTCCATCGGAATGGAAATTGGCCGCTGTCAAACCTCTGCAGAAGAAACCCCTAGCAGACCCCACTACACTTTCAAACCTCTGTCCTATCTCACTGCTCCCAATTCTCTTTAAACTCACGGAAGCAGCACTGAATAAGCAGCTAACCAGATACCTGGAGGAAAATGATATCCTGCATCCCAACCAGGCGGGTTTCAGGGCCAAACACTCCACGGAGTCAGCACTATTACATACGGTGGAGACCCTGAAGACAGCTATGGACCAAGGAAAAAAGGCTGTTCTGGTTCTGTTCGATCTATCGGCGGCCTTTGATACGGTTTCACACTCCGTATTATTTGGCTGCCTAGCAGAATCAGAAATTTCAGGAGTTGCTCTTGAATGGCTAAAAAACTTTCTTAGCCACAGGAAACAAGTCACGGTACTAGGGAAATACTGCTCAGAGGAGAAAGCATTAAAAACAGGAGTACCTCAGGGCTCTAGCTTACGCCCAGTACTATTTAACCTGTACATGACCCCCCTGATAGATCTTATCACCTCGTTTCACATCAGTACTATATCTTATGCTGATGATACTCAGCTCATCCTCGTGTTAGTAAGCAATACAACCAAGGCAGAGGAAAATCTGAGAGATTGTCTTGCTGCCACTTTCGACTGGATGAGAAAACACCACCTTAAATGTAATTCGGGCAAGACCGAAATTCTACCATTCGGACAACAAAACCTTTTTTCCCCCAAATCATGGTAGCCACAAGATGCAGAAGTCCCCCCTAACACCATCACTACGGCCCGCAATCTCGGGATTAGGTTTGACGAGGCCTTGTCATTTTAGCAACAAGCAGTTGCTGTGGCAGGGTCCTGCTTTAACATAATCAAAGGCCTCAGAAGATTCTTCGACCTTCTCCCGCTGACAGCCAGAAAGACTGTGGCGGTGGCTCTTATTACATCTCGCCTGGACTACTGTAGGTACACAGTCAAAATATCGAATCTTTAATTTCGACTTACACTTATATCGAGTTGCTAATATCGAAGGGACAGAATATCGATGTCCAGAATATCGATGGCCAGAATATCGACCCTAAGGTAAGTAATATCGAAATTACTTATATCGATAGCATATATATCGATGTAAGTAATTTCGATTTACTAATATGTGTTAGAAGTTTTAGTTAAGTATTTAAATTAATTGTTATAATATGTGTTTAATATGTTTTTATAAATAAAAAATATGTAAAAGTAAATTATATGTTTTACTACCAGAGCGGGTTGTGGGTTTTTAGGGGAATAGGGTGGGAAGTAATTTATTTGTAATTAAATAATTATTTTTTAATGATTAATTTATTTTGCAATTAAATATTAATTGGCAATGAATTATTTTAATTGATTAATTGATTAATTAATTGATAATTTATGTATATTTTTAAGTAAATTATATGTTTTACTACTGGAGCGGGTTGTGGGTTTATAGGGGAATAGGGTGGGAAGTAATTTATTGGTAATTAAATAATTATTTTTTAATGATTAATTTATTTTGCAATTAAATATTAATTGGCAATGATTTATTTTAATTGAATAATTGAATAATTAATTGATAATTTATGTATATTTTTAACTAAATTATATGTTTTACTACTGGAGCGGGTTGTGGATTTATAGGGGAATAGGGTGGGAAGTAATTTAATTGTAATATTAATTAATTTTGGGTAAAGGAGTATTTTTAGGGTTCAGGGTCAGTTTTGGTTTTTTGGGTAAAGGGGTATTTTTAGGGTTCAGGGTCAGTTTTCAGTTTTTGGGTAAAGGGGTATTTTTAGGGTTCAGGGTCAGTTTTCAGTTTTTGGGTAAAGGGGTATTTTTAGGGTTCAGGGTCAGTTTTCAGTTTTTGGGTAAAGGGGTAATTTTTGGGTTCAGGGTCAGTTTTCAGTTTTTGGGTAAAGGGGTATTTTTAGGGTTCCGGGTCAGTTTTCAGTTTTTGGGTAAAGGGGTATTTTTAGGGTTCAGGGTCAGTTTTCAGTTCTTGGGTAAAGGGGTATTTTTTGGGTTCAGGGTCAGTTTTCAGTTTTTGGGTAAAGGGGTATTTTTAGGGTTCAGGGTCAGTTTTGGGTTTTTGGGTAAAGGGGTATTTTTAGTGTTCAGGGTCAGTTTTCAGTTCTTGGGTAAAGGGATATTTTTTGGGTTCAGGGTCAGTTTTCCCTACTGTTGCACCCACTGGAGTGGGAATAGTAATTTTAACCCCTACGCTATCCAACACTTTCCCTACTGTTGCACCCTCTGGAGTGGGAATAGTAATTTTTACCCCTACGCTAGCCAACACTTTCCCTACTGTTGCACCCTCTGGAGTGGGAATAGTAATTTTTACCCCTACGCTATCCAACACTTTCTCGACTGTTGCACCCTGGAGTGGGAATAGTAATTATTGTTAAGTAAGTATGTATTATATATGATTTGTTAATTGTATTTTTTTTTATTAAATATGTATTATTATTTTTTTAACCAATATTAAATATATTTAAATATGTTTAAGTAATTTATAAGTATTATTTACAGTATTTTTCATGTTAGTTTAAACCAAAGAAAAAACGATATATTTGACAACGATATTTTTAACATCAATATTATTTTTTCGATATTTTGGTACTTACCATGTTGTACATAGGGCGTCGATATTCTTGCAATCAATATAATTACACCGATATTTGTGTAGGTCGAAATTCTGTCTGTCGAAATTCTGTCATAGATCCCTACTGTAATAGTCTTTATGCAGGCTCCAGCAAAGCAGTACTGCATAGACTGCAGATGCTCCAGAATGCCACCGCCCGCCTTGTGTTGAGATGGCCTAGGAAGTCGTCTGCATCAGCAGCACTCAAGACCCTACACTGGCTGCCCATTCACAAAAGGGTATTATTCAAAATCTTGGTAATTACCTTTAGGTCCTATTACCAGCTGGGTCCCACCTACCTGTCAAAAAGGTTTGGAAGATATTTGCCTTCCCGTTCACTCAGATCCTCCAACCTTAACTTGCTGGTCATTCCCAAATTTAGACTAGCTACGAAAGGAGGAAAAACCCTTGGAGTGCTGGGCGCCAGGGCCTGAAATAAACTACCACTTCAACTAAGCCAGATTCTGAAAGGCTCTAAAAGAGAACCTTTTCAGAAAGGCTCTAAAAACATGGATTTTCTAACTTACTGACACAGCTTGTTTAGCCCTGGTCTAAACCAACCCCCTAGAAAAACCAATACTGTCATACCGTTGTCTTACTAGCTCCCTGGCCATACACCTCTTAGACACGAACGGTCAGCGCCAAGATGCTCCGTGGAGTGTAAGCTGCGCTTTACAAAAATAAAATTACATTACATTACATGCAAATTTTGCAGTGCATTCGAGCAATTCAGTGTGCACGACGAAGGAATAAATAGTCATTCCCATGAATGTGAGGATAGGATGTCTCCCTCACAATGGTCACCTTCTCTACTGTAGTCAGAGACTTTTATTGAAATGCAGTAGACTAAGGTCACAAAAGGGTGCATAGCTGAAGTTACTTAATACGGTTCAGATTCTTTCTTTGGCTCATCCTTACCCTGATATGAATATTGGTGGCCTAACACAACACAGCTAGACTCACACTGCTTTACAAAAAACATACTACCATCACCAAAAATATATACTCAGTTTCTTTGCCAAGAGGGCTCAGTGAGATAATTTTCCATGTTTGCATCCTCCATATTTCCACCAATCCCGGTCTTTTGTGGAGTTCCATAAGTATCTATCCTCACTCTTATGGAGCCTCTGGGAGAGGCCCTTAACCAACAAGAAATTGCAACTCATGAAAACCTGAAAAAATCCAATTATATTTTAAAGCACGATTAGTTAGGCATCTATAAACTCAGATCCTGCTTGATCCTCACTCAGTCATTAATACCTACTGGACATTTTAAATTCATAATAATAATAATAATAACCCGGTACTTGTAAAGCACAAACAAATCACCCCTAAGGGTCTCAAGGTGCTGGGGGCCGTCAGTAGGATTAAGCGAGCTACTGCCCAGTGTCACGTGGTGCTGGGCTCACCTGCCGCCAGGGATAGAACTGTGATCCCTGTGTTCCAGAGTCAGCCCCCTTGGCTGTGCGCCACACCTCTTCCCATGAAAAAAAGACTGAGTTTTACTCCATAAATGAAGGAATCATTGAGCGTTTGATACTGAATTGGTTCAATAATATGGTTTATGAAGGGTAAACCCTATCTTTTTCCATTTTGAAAATCATTAGGCATTCTCCATTCTCATTGACTCCTGTCTGTCCTGCAAAGAACACATCAAGGGTAGGTGCAGACAGCTTGGTTCCATTAGTCATTGCTGCACAAACGGTAACCATTCCTCCCACCTACAAACTTCTGATCTACAGTCTGCATGAAAGAACTAATCAATTGTGGGACTTTAAAGTGCACAGCTACTCCCAGGAGTGTCCTGGCACAAAAAAACAAGAAGAGTGAAGCAGATCCCTATTGTAAACATACATGCATGTTCTACCATCATGTATGCTGTAATGGTGTCCACATATGTCAGGCACTAGGACAGGCCCGAGCTGGGACGAGGGCGGGTGGAAAAGGAGGAGCTGGGGCTAGGGACGGCAGTTAGCCGTTAGCCCAGGACGAGGAAGGACGTGAATAAAGGAACTGATAACCTGTAACCTTGTGTCCGTGTGTATTCCTTTGCACAGAGCACACTACACCTGGCGACGAGGCCTCGAGCTCACACGTGTGTGCACCGGACGGCTAACTGAGTAACACGTCCGCCGTGTGGTCCGCCCGGAGCTCGCCCCGCGTGTGTGGAGGGCTGGAGCGATGGCGAAAGAACCGGAGCTTGCCCCGTGTGCTGGGGCTGGAGCGTGTCTGAGGGCCTGCCTACCGGGAGCCCACCGGGCGGCAACTAACACGGAGCTCGCCCTGAAAAGAAAAGAAATAAACCATCTCACCTGGCGCAGCATCCGTGTCTGCAAGCGTGGAAGCGGTGAGTGAAAGCAAGCGCGAAGGAACGCGGTGTCTCCGGTGAAGAGAAAGGCCAAATCTCATTGCACACGAGATTCTCGCGGTGGCCATTTTGAGGTCAGGCAAGATTGTCCAATCCCCTGTTAGGGATCATTGGCGGCCATTTTAAAGTCAGCCGGAGAACCTGAACTGCAAACAAGCACTGGCGAGTGCAATAAAGCTAACAAACAAGCACTGGTGAGTGCAGTAAAGCCAACAAACAAGCACTGGCGAGTGCAACGAAGATAACGGGCGAGTGCAACGAAAATAACAAACAAGCACTGGTGAGTGCAACGAAGATAGCAAACAAGGCCTGGCGAGTACAACAAATAGCAAGAAAGAGCCTGTAATAGCAGTCAAGAACAGCAGAGTTGAACAATGGCTGACCAGCTCCGGTGAGTATGTTTGGGGCTTCATTTCTGCGCCGTCCCGAGCCCCTCGCTTTTGAATATGGCGGGGGTATGGGTTTGCGATGGCAAGAATGGATAGAAGAATTCACAGACTTCATGAAAGGGTCGAAAGTAACAAACACCGAAGAGCAACTACTCGCTCTCAAGAACCTGGTCAGTAAAGAAGTTGGACAAATAATAAAAGAACTGCCCACTGAGTCTGCTGGTTCCTATGAGACAGTCTGTGAAGCACTCAACCGTAAGTTCCTACACAAAAGGAACGTTGACTTTGAGCGGTACACATTCAATCTGGCCACACAAGAGAGAGGTGAACAAATGGGTGTGTTCGTCACATGCCTGAGACGGTTGGCGAGATACTATGATTTTGATAAATTCTCCACCAAAGACGCCCTTCGACTAAGAATTATAGAAGGCTGCATCTCAGAACCACTGAGACGTAAACTGCTCAAGAAAAGCTACTCGCTGGAAGAGATTGAAGAAATGACAAGAGTAGAGGAGCAAGCCGATGAACATGCAAATAAAATGGAAGCCGGGAGAGGGGAGAAACGAGAACAGGCATTCAGGATGCAGTCTCGACAAGCGCATGGACGGCCCCCACCTCAAGTGCACTCCTCCAGATCCAAGAAACAATACCACCAGTCACACAATGGACGCAAAAGCACAAGGCACACCAAGAGACGATCAGACAAACAACTGAAATGCTACAGATGCGGCTATGACTTCCCGCATGCAGACGCATGCCCAGCACTAGGGCAACGATGCCGGAAGTGCGGCCGAGACAATAACTTTGAAAGCATGTGTGGGACATTGCACAAGAGTGATCAACGGGGACAGCACCGGCAATATCGTCACTCAGGTAGTCGTCACCATGTCAGAGCAGTCCAGGATAGACGAGACTCATCCACTGGGTCGTCACAATCCAGATGCCACTCTTGCCGGACATATCAATCTCGACGGTCGTCATCAAGAGATTCCAGATCTCTCTCACCCATCTCACAAGACCGAAACGAGTATATCTATTTTGTGGCTAACCCTGATCGGCTGAAGGAATATCCACGGTTAGACATCAGAGTTGGTTCTCATCCCACCAAGTTTGTGCTGGACAGTGAGGCATTGTTAAACTACCTACCGGTAGTGGAATATCAACGAATGAGGCCGCCTCCAAAACTGGTCAACGCCCACATACAAGTATATACGTGGATGTCGAAGAAACCACTACCGTGTCTTGGGAAGTTTACAACCGATCTGTCATACCAAGTTCGCAAGATACAAGCCTACATCCATGTCATCGAGGGGCCCGAGGCAGACTGCCTTCTACGTCTGGCCACAGCAGAACTACTGAAACTGATTGACATATTGTACAAAGTGGATGACAAACCAGACGTAATCCAAAAGTTCCCCAAGCTCTTCCAAGGCCTTGGAAAAATGAAGAACTGCCAAGTAAGACTGCATATCAATGAACAAATCACACCGGTGGCACAACACCACCGGAAGATCCCGTTTCACCTGCAAGAAGCCGTCGAGAAGGAGCTACATGAGCTACTAGAGGCCGACATTATAGAAAGAACGGATGGACCAACACTATGGGTCTCCCCGTTTGTGGTAGTCCCAAAGAAAGGAGAAGCCAGCCGAGTCCGTCTATGTGTGGACATGAGAGTGCCTAACTCGACAATAGAGAGAGAGAGACATCCAGGTCCCCACATCAGTGACATGATCACGTCACTCAACGGAGCAAAAATATTTTCAAAATTAGATCTCAACAAAGGATATCACCAACTTGAACTGCATGAGCGGTCAAGATATATTACGACATTCTCGACGCATCTAGGGCTGTTCAGGTACAAAAGACTAAGTTTTGGGGTGTCCTCAGCAGCAGAAATATTCCAAGAAATAATCAGGAGAACAATTCATCATATCCCCCATGTACTAAACTACAGTGACAACATCCTAGTATACGGAGCAGCCACTTAAGAACACGACAGGGTGCTAGATCGGGTCTGCCATGCACTAATGTAAGCCAACCTCACACTCAACCAGACAAAGTGTGAGTTCCACAAGCCAACGCTGAAATTTTTTGGCCACATTTTCTCTGGAGATGGCATGAAACCAGACCCTGAAAAGGTAGCAGTGCTAAATGACACACCGAGCCCAGATGACGTTGGCGAAGTACGATCGTTCCTAGGCATGGCCAGCTACTGCTCCAGATATATACTTGACTACTCCACAATAAGTCACCCACTGAGAATACTGACCAAACAAGGTCAACCATTTCATTGGTCCTCCCAATGTGAAGGGGCGTTCAGAGAAATCAAGAGAGCTGTGGAGTCGGCCAAAAACTTGGCTTACTTCAATCCAAAAAAGAAAACGGAGATAAAAGTAGATGCTAGTCCCGAAGGGTAGGACTGGGAGCCATCCTAGCACAATACGACAGAGAAGAAGACCAGCGACACATAGTGGCATACGCCAGCAGTAGTCTAACAGACACAGAGCGAGCATACTCCCAGCCAGAAAAAGAAAGCCTGGCTGTTGTATGGGTGTGTGAACATTTCCACATATTCATCTTTGGAAAACACTTCACCTTAATCACTGACCATCAAGCCCTGACCACGATCTTTGGAAACCCTCGAGCAAAAATGCCACCACGGATAGAGCGATGGGGCCTCAGGCTACAAGAATACACATATACCATCATACACAAGCCAGGAAAAGCTGCAAACCCCGCAGATTACATGTCCAGACACCCCACCAGATCCAACAAATCAGAACAATCGATTGCAGACGAATACATTCACTTCGTAGTAGACCAAGCTAGACCTCCGGCCGTTCCGCTGGAAGCCATCTGTGAAGCGACACAAGCTGACGTCACCCTACAAGAAGTGAAACATCGGATCCAAACCAACAGCTGGAGGCATTCACAGACCAGTGAACAAAACGACCAAGAGATGGCGGCATTCAAACATGTCCACGACGAACTGTCAATAGGGACAAATGGTCTCCTCCTAAGAGACACCCGAATAGTGGTCCCACGACAGCTTAGACAAGGGGTCATCAACCTAGCGCATGAAGGACACCGGGGCATAGTAGCCACGAAAAGAGCACTCCATGGAAGAGTCTGGTTTCCGACTTTAGACCTGATGGTGGAGACAACTCTGAAAGATTGCCCGCAATGTCAACTGGTGAGCCGTCCAGATCCCCCCGCACCACTACAAATATCTCCACTACCGGAGGGTGTCTGGCAACACATTGCCATTGACTTCTTTGGGCCAGTCAAGTTGGGCCAATATGTCCTGGTCATCATGGACGAATACTCCAGATTCCCCATTGCACAACTGTGCACATCCACGAAAGCATCCAGCGCCATACCGATCTTAGAGGAGGTCTTTGCCGCGTGGGGCATTCCTCAAGTGGTGAAGTCGGACAATGGGCCTCCATTTAACAGCAATGACTTCGCTGATTTTGCTCAACACCTCAACTTCAAACATCGGAAGATCACACCACTATGGCTTCAGGCAAATGGAATGATCGAACGTTTCATGACCACGATCAAGAAAACCATTCAGCAAGCGGAACTAACCCGAAAGACGGCACTAAACGAGGTACTACGAGCATACCGAAACACGCCTCACTCCACTACACAGGCAAGTGTCCTGCCACCCTCATGCTGGGACGCCCAGTGCGCACAAGGCTACCAATGATGAGTACCGCAGTGAGTGAACAGTACCCCGACTCCGACCATGAAGAGATTGATAAGATAAAGAATGAAAAGATGAAGGACTATGCGTACGAACGGCGACATGCCGCTCCCACTCAAATCCAAGAAGGAGACTGGGTGCTGGCGCGACAAGTGCAACACCGAAAGACTGACTGCAAATATCATGAGGTTCCGCTGAAGGTGATACAACAAAAAGGAACTATGATCACCGCTGAAACTGACGGAAGACGAATTACCCGGAACGTGACGTACTTTAAACAGTGCAGTCCCAATGTTAAAGAACTACTGACTGAACCGAGAGTGGAGAAAAGAGAACCAGAGACACTGCCCAGTCGCAGTCAGGCATTGATGGAAATCAGTGACGAGCACGAGCGTGACAGTCCTGACCTCCAGTCGCGCCCCAGACGGATTATCACAAAACCTTCTCGCCTTATTGAAGAACTGTAAGCAGAGACAGTCAGTGACGTGAAACAAGGGGTGTAGACAGTTTACTGTGTTGTGTTATTATTTTGTGTTTTGTTTACAGAGGAGGGAGATGTAATGTTGTCCACATATGTCAGGCACTAGGACAGGCCCGATCTGGGACGAGGGCGGGCGGAAAGGGAGGAGCTGGGGCTAGGGACGGCAGTTAGCCGTTAGCCCAGGACGAGGAAGGACGTGAATAGAGGAACTGAGAACCTGTAACCTTGTGTCCGTGTGTATTCCTTTGCACAGAGGACACTACATATGCCATGTATTATTTTGCTGTGTGCAGTACTCCACCGCTGTCCAAGCTAAGTTTGTGCATTATAAATACCCACCAAAAAAATGTAAAAAATTAAATGAAGTGTCTACTGTTGTCATCTGTTTGACTTGTAGGTTATTCCTTTGAAAACTTAACAAGGACAACTCAGCCTTTCATCACCCAAGGGTTCCATCCTATCTTCTGCCATTTTCAACCTCTACATGGACCCGCTTAATGCACTACTCACAGATAACAGCATCAATATTCCTCAATGTGCCGATGATAAACAATTCTACTTGAAACTCTCCTCTGCTTCAAACATCCAATGCCTCAAATACCGCATCCACATCATCCACACCTATATGTTTTGGCCCCACCTGACACTCAACCCAACAAAGACAGAATTTCAGTGATTTGCCAAGACAATCAAACAAGAACCAGTACAAATCAGGTTTATTTACATGACCCTTGACAGCTTCGAACCCCAACTGCCACTGAATAGCGAGGTGTGTGGATTCACGCTTGTCATCAATGTTACCCTCAAGAAACACATTGCTGGAAAAACGGACAGCTTGGTATCAGCTCTCTCTTCAAAGGAAAGTAACATTTCTTCCAGAAAGTGACCTCACAACTGCTGCATAGCCTTGTCTCGGTATGGCAGTAATGACTGGCTCCATGGCCATGCTCCATGGTCTCCTAGACTCCACACTGGCCTTTCTTAAGGGCTTCATACATGCTGCAACACATCTCATCCAGGGCCTGGAGAATTATGATCACATCACCACCATCCTGATGGAACACCATTGGCTCCTCTTGCTGGCCCGCTCCATCTTGAAAACCAGCTGCATCATTTACACATTGCAACCTGCACCCTGCTTATCTTGTAGACAGCTTGGCTTCTCTGGTGGTTTTTGGCACATCCATATCCAGGACACCATCAGACTGCAGACTAAGAAATGTGAAAAAGAAAGAGCAATGCAGCATGCACTTCCGTTTATACATTTAGGCCCCCCTTGAGCCGCTGGTGCGTCACTTTTTGTGACGCTTCGGTAGCTTAGGAGCCTGCTCCATATTTACCAGGCAGCACTAAGCTACTTTTTTTGGCTTTCCCTTTAATGCAGTTTTTTGCGTTCAAGGGGCATGCAATGAGTGTTGCTGGGGGGCGTTTCCAGCAACATCCATGGCTTTTTGACACCGCCCCTCTCAAAAACATATACCTCCAGTCTTCCTTCTTCAGACAACAGGCTAGTCCTTTCGATGTTCTGATGACAGGTTCTGGCACTGCCACGTTTATGCTTCGTGCCGTCTGAGGGTAGTGGACATCCCCCTTCCTCTAACCCTAAGCTGGTTCTGGTCAGATCTTATCTTTCTTCAGCGTTTGGCCCAGCCTGGCTAGTGAAACAAAGAGCAGGCATGCCCAAGTGTGAGCTGCATCTGACAGTGACAGGGTAGGCTCTTTCTGAAGTTAGGAAGGGACTGGGTACAGCCCTGAAGCTACTTTTGAAGCTCTTTAAACCTGAGTGATATCCTCCCTTATGAAAACAAACTAATAACAAAACATGGGTAGGCCTATACTCCACCTAATTTGAAGGTGGGGGAAAGGCAAAACCTTTTTTATATATAACCTTTGCCCACTCTAGTAGTGGCATGCTTCATCATCGGGTTTACCCTGACTCCTATGAAATGAAATGAAAAGAATATGGTTATTTAATAAAGCGCACAGCTACTCAAGCAAGAGTGTCCTGGCGCATAAGCAGCGATAGGAGAGGAGTGAAAAAAACAGTTATTTATTTAACAGGCATGTTTTTAAGCTCTTTTTAAAAGAAAGTAAGTTTGGGTCAAGCCTCAGGGTTTCCGGCATGCTGTTCCATAATTTTGCACCCAGAAGGCCGACAGATCTACCGCCTGCACGAACAAGGCTGTGTTTGGGCACAGTGGCCAAATTAGTGTTGGAGGGTCGCAAGGGTCTGGATGTAGAGTAATGGTTGACTCGTTTAATAAGGTACTCAGCCCCAACCTTGTGGAAAGCTTTAAAAAAGATGGTCAAGGTCTTAGTGTCAATCCGCTATTTGATGCGAAGCCAGTGCAAGGATTTAAGAATCAGGGTCATACAAGTTTTAGGACTAGATCTCGTGATGCCTCTGACAGTCGCATTTTGAACCACTTGCAGGCACTGGGTGAGATTTTGGAATACCAAGGTACAGACAGTTGACATAGTCAAACTTAGATGTCGCAAGAGTCTGCACGACGATTCTTCTGCTTTCCAGCGTTAGTAGCAGCAGAATTTTTTTTTAAATTCGGAGTATACTGAAACATACACCAGAGAGGTGTTGAATCTGAGGACGCATCGACAATGTTTTGTCAATGATTATTCCCAGGTTTTTCACTTTCTTTTTTTCAGCGGGTGGAGGTGGCAAATCCTTGGGCCACCAAGAGCTCCAGTCAGGTGTTTCAAGATTTCCAAAGAAAACAACTTCTGTTTTGTCCAGATTGCATTTCATCTGGTTAACCTTGAGCTAAAACCTTCGAGCAGCAGGAATTAATCTTTACCCTATCATATTCAGACCCTATTTCACAAGAGAAGATAAGCTGCGTGTCCACAGTGTAAGAGACAATTTTGGCACCCGCTTCCTCAACCAAGGATGCCAAGGGAGAAAGATAAATATTGAAAAGGGTCGGGCTAACAATGGAGCCTTGAGGGACACCAACATTGATAACAGGGACTGGAGAGGATAAAGGTGGAAGCCAGATGTCCTGGGATCTATTTTCCAAATAGAAGGAAATCCACTTGAGGACGGTCCCACCGAGTGCAATGTTCTTAAGTCTATTTAAAAGCCTCTTGTGTGGGACCATATCAAAGGCCGCCGACAGATCAAGCAGTATCAGAACGGCCTTGCCTCCCTCGTCCAGTCTACCCCTGATGAACTTGGTCACTTCCAACAGCGTAGACTCAGTACTGAAGTTTGCCCTGTATCCGGACTGGGACTCATGGAGAAGCTTCTCTTCTTCAATATGTTTTTGCAAGGCTTTGTTTACGAACTTCTCTAAAACCTTTGAAAGGGCCAGAAGCAGGGAAATTGGCCTATAATTAGCCAGATCTGTTGGATCAGCATTAGTCTTCTTTAACAAAGGAAGAATCTTGGCGTGCTTCCATGATTTAGGCATAATGCCTGTGGAAAGAGAAGTATTGAAAACCTGATGTAAAATCGGGTTGATTGTACAGGCAATCTGGGACAGAATATTAATGGGGCAGGGATCAGAAGGAGAGCCAGATTTACTGCTTTTTAAGAAGAACCAGATATTCTTCTAACTGGAGCTCAGGGAAAGTAAGAAAGAGTGGGGGATCAGAAATGTGGAGTCCTAAAGGTCAGAATGGGCTCAAACATAAGTCCAGAGAGCTCTTTGAAGAGATTTTTTTTTTTAAGAATTACTAGTTTACCCCAAGGTATTCTTTATTCACGGGATGACTGGGAACAGTTAAAAGCTATCAATATGAGAGGGGAATTAAGGATACTGTGGTCCTATGTCCCTGACCTATTATTGCGCACATGTTTCTGCCCTCCTCTATTGGCCTCAACCGGTCCTGGGCATTCTTCAGGGTGGTAACAGAAAAAGAGTTCCCCCAGTGGCTCATTTCTGCAAATTTTTCAAATGAATGCATTGCACACATATGATAAGCTTGTGCATGCGAGAAACACTTAGGTGTACGTGCTGTGTATCTGAAATACTTGAAAGAGAAGAAGGTATACTGTATTTTCATTTATACATACATTCTAATTTATAGGTGAATCTTGTTTCCTTATACTTTCAAACTTGCACAATTTTAAACATTAAATAGTGTGACATATACATTTTTTGCCATGTTAATATTAGTAATACAAGGCTTGTTGTCCCATGTATTCCTGCAGTAAACATTAAATCTGATTTTCGGTTACTCATTTAGGTGCTCTGAACGTAACGAGATTCCTACACATGCATGTGATGTTCACCCAGTTTCCAAAAATGACAAATAAGAATTAAAGAGAAGTAAGGACAGTAGTGGCCATGACATGCAACAGTTCCATAAGGCATGTTGAGATTCTGATTTTTATAAATATGTTTTGACTTACCCCGGTAGTAAATGTTTTTACATATCAGGTGGCAGTGGTGGTGGGGTAGGCACTGTAGTCAAACTCTGCTATTTACATAAAAGTCAATATAAAAGCGGGGGAGGAAACACAGGGAAACCAAAGTTGAATTTGATAGAAACAGCATAGTAATTTCACCCTCATATCCGATTTTTGGCCCATCGGCTGGGTTTACTCACTTTTTCATGGGTCCCTACCCACAGCAAACCTACTCGGTGCTCTGCTCGAACTGGCTGGTGGCAGATCAAGTGCAGAGCTGTCCATTATATACACCCGTCGGGTTTGTCAGCTGCGACCCTGGACATAGGCAGAATGGCACATTTGGTTTAAACAGGACAATAAACATATTTGGGACAAATTTCTACCCCTAACCATTGGCACAGCCTAAAAGGTGTTTGCAATGTATTCTTCAACTCATGTTTAGGTGGGCGGCCAGCTACGCTCCGTGCACGGAGTGCGCGTAGTGCCGTCTCCTACGCATTTTGCGTAGCGGGCGTAGCCAGGCGGCACTACGCGCGCTCCGCAGACGGTGCGTAGCCGGCCGCCACCCGCCTCCCTCCCGCCCTCCCTAAATACTTCAATAAAAGGATAGAAAGCTTTTTAAAACACTTACCTTGTCCGCCGCGTCCCCGGGGCTCCCTCTCGCCGTCCCTGGATTTGCACCGCCATTTCGAATACTAATGCGCATGCGCGTGCGGCCGCGCATGCGCATTTCTCACGAGAAATGCGCGGGCGCCCGCGCATGCGCATTAGTATTCGAAATGGCGGCGCAAATCCAGGGACGGCGAGAGGGAGCCCCGGGGACGCGGCGGACAAGGTAAGTGTTTTAAAAGCTTTCTATCCTTTTATTGCAGTATTTAGGGAGGGCGGGAGGGAGGCGGGCGGCACGTAGTGGGGCTACGCGGAGTGCGCGGGTGGGCGTAGTTTTGTGCCCACTTCGCATAGCTCCGCGTAGCCCCACTCCGCACACTACGCCCAGGGTTATGTTCCTCTTTTCCATTTTGCAAAACGTTTTTCATTCCATTGATAATCTGCATTTATGCTTGAAATAATTTTTAGCGGTACAAAAGGGGGTGGTGATGGACGGAGCATCTGAATCAATCAAACACTCAGTCAAAAGATTGACTTGCATATAGCCATGTCTGAACTGGGGTGGCAGAGTGGGCTAAAGAACGGTGATGGATTAAACCCAGATCTTTTGACTGGGTGTGAGTGTTTGATTGATTCAGATGCTCCGTCCATCACCACCCCCTTTTGTACCACTTTTGTCCGCCATAAGTGTGGCAGGGTATGCTCAGACGCGAGTCCCTTGCTCACTTTGCCACTGGATTCAAGCACGCCGGGCTAAAAACGGCTGGAATGCCAGAAACCAGTCCTCGGAAGCTTGTTTCCGGTCCAGGGAAGACATGGCTTGGCAGTTCGGGCTGGACTGTTCCCATGAGGCACAGGGTCAGACTGATTTGCATATATCCATGTCTGAACTGGGGTGGCAGAGTGAGCTAAAGAACGGTGATGGATTAAACCCAGATCTTTTGACTGGATGTGAGTGTTTGATTGATTCAGATGCTCCGTCCATCACCACCCCCTTTTGTACCGCTGAAATAATTTTTAGTCTTCATGCAAGGAAAAGCCATTTCCTAAATTTCTAATGTTCCTGCCGGGCCATCCGAACCTCACTTCAAGAACACGATTAAAGCCAAATTCATCCGTAGCAGTTTATTACAATCCATTGCATTTCAGGCCTCTAAGGGCCTTCGTCACGGAAAACTGAAAATAACAATTGCACATACTTTAATATTACATCAGCCAATATAATTGAACAAATACAACAGCATATCATGCTTAAAGTTGCCCTCTCTTCTTAATCTCCATAATTAATTTAACTGAAAGAAATTCTTTTCATTCTCCCTAGTGTCTCCATCATTCTCGAACCCCACTTTTTAAAGTTCACATAAGTGGCTTCCTATCACTCGGTAGCTAATTACCATACTTTAACCCTGGCTGCTTGCAACCTTAATCTATTCCTTCCCTTAATCCCCGTCATTTAAACATGGCCCTCCTGATTCATTCTTCACCTTTCAACGTTGTGCTTCCCAACACATCACAACGTCCCATAACTAATTCCCTTTCACCCAACCTTCCAATGTAAACATCCTTTCCCTGTCTAAAACAACATCTCTCATGTTTCCCTCCTCGTACTCATCTCCTACCTGCTAGGAGGCAATCGTCCTCCTCACTCCATCCCAAATGAAATTTCCCCTCTCCCTTTCACCCTCCTATTTTTAAACTACACTTGAGCCCCTCCTCACAAGCAGCCCTCCCCCTCATCTCCACGTGATTAGCACCTGTACCACTTGAAAACGCTCGGGCTCCCTGAAAACACTACAGTTCCCATAATTCATTACACACTGACACAACCTATTTTCAGTTTTCCCCGACGAAGGGCCCTAGAGGCCCAAAATGCATTGGATTTTAATAAACTGCTACGGATGAATTTGGCTTTAATCGTGTTCTTGAAGTGAGGTTCGGATGGCCCGGCAGGAACATTAGAAACTTGGGAAATGACTTTTCATTGCATGAAGACTAAAATTTATTTCAATTGTAAATGCGGATTATCAATGGAATGAAAAAATCGTTTTGCAAAATGGAAAAGAGGACCATGAGTTGAAGAATACATTGCAAATGCAATTTAGGCTGTGCCAATGGTTAGGAGCAGAAAGTTGTCCAAAATGTGTTTGTTGTTTAGTTTCACACATGCAGTTTGGGCTGGGCACGACACCACTGAGCACGCAATGGTCAAATGCAGAAGTTTAAAAATTTGGAGTAACTTGACTTAAATAAGGTGTGCAACTAGTCCAAATACGATGTCTAAACAGAACAGTGCCAACTTCTAAAAGTGGCATTTTAAAACAAGTATATTAAAATCTGACCTAACTATTTAAGAGAATTTTAAATTACCATTCAAATGAGTGGATGAAGTATATCTCTAGCTGTTCTCAAACTGAAGTTATCACATATTAAATGTAAATATGGTGACCAGTGAGGCTAGCCTTTGCACAGTGAAAAAAGACTTTGTTTTTTTTTTCCTACCAGGACTTGCAAAACGTAAGTATCCATGTGCTACCCTTAAAATACCTTTCACCCTGCCCTTTCAGCTGTTAGGGCTTGCCTTAGGGATGACTTATAAGTTTTAAATAGGAAGGTTTAAGCCTGGCAAAAAGGTAATTTTGACAAGTTGGAATGGCAGTTTTAAAACTGCACTCACAGGCAGTGATAGCAGGCCTGAAGACATGTTTTACAACATTACTTTAATAGTTAGCACAATGAGTGCTGCAGCCCAGTAGTAACCTTTCATGTATAACCCCTGGGTACATGTAGTACCAGGAAATTATAAATACATTAAGTAACCCAATCTGGGCGATACTAATTTGATCATGTTTGGAAGCTAAAAGCACAAGCACTTTAAAGTAGCAAATTGTCAGCTTTTTTGTTAATGGGCGTTTGAAATGTTTCTTTCCATGGTGACTTCACCTTTGAATTTACTTGTTATAAAGTTCACACATGACCTATTATGTCTGTCATCGCAAATGAGCCACATATTCAGCCCAATTTGTTCTGTAAATGTAACCATTGAGAGAAACATTGTCAACATTTGGTTTCCGAACGTTCATTTCCATGGTTATAACAAGGCTCCATGACTTGAGGTTATGTAATGTTTTTTCTTCAATCTTGGTTTGACCAATTACGTTGAGTGCAAGGTTTTTTTATGTGTAGCCTCTTTGATGAATGCCTACTTAGCAGTGGTATGTGTATGTATCCTTTTTCTTTTCATTCCTATTGAATCATATTTGTGGGTTGTTTTTGTTCGCGGAAATAGACCGTGTTTATTCCATACTAACCTCTTGACTAGTTTGTATATGTATGATAATGCCTTTCGCAGGACTTCAAGCCTGTTCGCTACACCACCTTAGTAAGCAGAAGTATAAAATGTTAGCCTAATTCATGTAAGATTTCATACATCTATTTTTGTTGGACAGGCCACATGACGGGCCGCTCTCCCCCGGCTCGACCAGGCCCGAGCCAGTCACGCAAGCACCACACACCACCATTGCACGTCCTACGTCCCCTCAGGGACACCTGCCCTCGAGCATGATAACTTCGTGGGTCCGATCCACTGCCGACCCATGCGCCCAGCCGGGGCCGCCATCTTGGACACTTCGCCACGAGGCAGCCTGGCCCCCGATCGACCTCAACCCTGGGCCTAGCCCGGCCTCAGACATTCCGGCACCACCCTCCACCCAGGAGGTGAGCGAGCTACTTGGCCAGTCAATGGGAGGAAGAGGTGTCGATGGTTCTCCCCCGGCCAGTGCCGCTCGCCCATCGCCTCCCCGGGCGCTGGCTCCACCCCCCTGCTGGGTGTCTGGACTCCCTCATCCCGGACCTCCCGACCTCCAAGTGCGAGGGTCCGGACATCAAAGCACGCCAGCCCTATAACTGGGGCAGCTCCAGAGCAGGAAGGCAGTTGTATCTTGGAGTCGAGAGACGAAAGAAGAACTCATCCTGGACGGACTACTGGCGCTGCCGTAGCTCTGTCCTGTGCACCATCATCCTGCCTGTTGGCGCTGCCACAGCCGTCGTAACCTTCATCCTTCACCGTCGTCCGGATCTGCTGGCGAGGCCGCGGACCGTTGTAACTGTCATCTGCATCGGGACCTGCTTGGCTTCTCCACGGCCCGTCGACCATCCTTCATCCATATCGGGACCTGCTTGGCTTCTCCACGGCCCGCCGACCACCCTTCATCCCTCTCGGGACCTGCTTGGCTCCTCCACGGCCCGATCAGCAACCACGCCGAGCTCGAGGATTGAGAGCTATTGAACTCATTGGTAACTAAGACTGTCCCGCTACCCTTTTCCTCAACCAGAGATCAGAACCGAGGGGACCCCTGAGTCCAGACCTCCTTGTATCATATTGACGTAACCTAAGAATTGCATATAAAGTCTCGTTAACCTTCAATCTTGTGTGGTGTCCGTCTGTGGGGGGGAAGTTACTTATCTGTACAGTCGTTGGAGACGGCTCTCCCTGGAGACCTCTCCCCGTAACCTCGGCCGACCCTCCCGGTCCGTCTAACATTGGTGGCCAGCGGCGCGATCCGAATCACCGCATAACGTACAGAGAGTAGCTCACCCCACAACGAACAACAATGTCGACTAAAGAGAGCGGAGCAACTGAGAAGTTCCAAATGGAAAAACTAGAGGAATACAGCCATCGTGAACTAAAGCAGTTCTGCATCGAACTAGGTATCGCTACCACCGGACTAAGCACCAAGGACGATTTTAAGCATGCCCTAGAATCTTGGGCAGAAACCGGGGATGTCGAAACCCCTGAGCAAAGCACCGCGAAAAAGACCAACACGGCCCCTGAAGAGCAAAGAACGGGTCTCTCGCAAGACGAGATCCAAGAAAGAGAAAAAGCCCGACTACACGAACTCGAAATGGCCCGACTCAAGATGGACGTAGAACTCAAATTGGCCGAGCAAAAAATAAACTTAGAGCACCTTCGCCTCCGAGAAGAAAGAGAGGAGAAACAGAGGCAAAGGGAGCTCGAGGAAAAAAGACTAACGTACGAGCACGAGCGGAACCTAGCCGAGATCAACCTGCGCAAACAGAATAAAGAATTAGGGGTGCCCGACAGACCGTCCACCCCAGGGACCACGGACAAAAAAGTGCACATCCCCAAGGATGTGGTCCGAGAATATTTTCGAGAAGACGACATCCAGCAATGGTTTAAGGCATATGAAATCGCGATGACTGCGCACCGGATCGATAGAGCCGACTGGGGAGCCGGCCTATGGGGCAAATTCCTCAATGAGGGCCGCGATACTCTGTTACAGCTCCCAGACCACCAGATGACCTCCTACGACCATATGAAAGCGGCCCTCCTCACTCGCTATGGCCTCACGCCCGAGATGTACCGTCAGAGGTTCCGAGACTGCACACGCATTCCAGGTACAACTTGGGTGGACTATGTAACGTACTTTAGCCGAGCCTTCGAAGGCTGGATCAGAGGGAACAACGTCACGACCTACGAGCAGTTGTTCAATCTGATGGTATGGGAGCATCTGTCCAACAATTGCTTCATTGAACTACGCCAACACCTCCTCGACAGCAAGCTAACCGATCCCCGGCAGCTCGCAGCTGAAGCTGACCGGTGGGAGATCACCCGAGTGGGCCGGAATGGGTCCTACGAGCAGAACAGGAACAACAATGGTCACTACCGACCCAGAGGAGGAGGAGGGGGCCAAGGACGAGGAAGAGACAATACTCCGGCCGCCCCCGCTACCAGCACCACCCCCCCGGCCAACCGGGGCAGCACCCCGGCGCGACCGGGATACAGAGCCAATGTTACATGTCACCGATGCCAACGAGTCGGCCACTATGCAAACGACCCAAGCTGCCCGCAGTATCAGAGTCCAAGACCCCGCCAGGTGGCCGCCGCGGCACTAGGGGAAGAACAGATCTCCGAGGAACAAGAAACAGGCGAGCAAGAGTATCAAGAGTGGGAGCCAGCCGCCATGACTCTCGCGTGCTTAGGGGGAAGAGACATGGTCCCGCGGGTCCCCCTACCCGCTAACACCCAGAAGTACAGCCAATGGGTGAGCATCAATGGACAGCGGGCCGAAGCCCTTCGAGACACCGGGGCTAGTGTGACAGCCGTCCGCTGCCACCTGGTGACCCCAGAACAATATCTACCGAACATTCTCTGCCCTGTGCGATCAGCCGACAACTCGGAGAGTCTGTGTCGGATGGCCTGCGTCCCCTTTGAGTGGGGAGGGGTCTCCGGCATGTTGAAAGTAACGGTCCGAGACGACGCCCCCGTGGACTGCCTCCTCGGAAATGACCTGGAAAGCTCCCCGTGGGCAGCCGTGGAGCGAAAAGAACACTTGGGGATGTTGGGCGTCCCAGACTGGGCGTGTGTCACCACCCGGTCCATGGCCGCCCGTGCCAACCATCACCCGGAAGAACCAGAATGGCCGGCGCCTCCGCCTCCGGTCGCCCCCGCCGAGACCCCCGACCAGGACATCCCCCTCGAACCTGCTCAACCTTCCGACCTTGCTAATCTTGACCAGTGGGCTCAAGAAGGGGGACCCACACAAGAACAATTTCGTCAGGAGCAGAAGACCTGTCCCTCCCTTGAGGGACTCCGACAACAAGCGCTCGCCCAAAGCGCAGGGGATACCTCCGGAACTCATTGGGTCTACTGGGACAATGACCTATTGTACAGCGAGCAACGAATCGCCGAGCTGGGGGCCAACCGAGTACTAGTGGTGCCCCTCCGCTTCAGAGACTTCCTGCTAAATCTGGCCCACGATGTCCCCCTGGCAGGGCACCTGGGACAAGATAAAACCTACAGCCGCCTAGTGACCCACTTCTTCTGGCCAAAAATGAGAAACGATGTGCACCAGCATTGCCGATCTTGCCCCACGTGCCAAGCTAGTGGGAAGAGCGGCCGCAAGTTAAAGGCCCCCCTGCAACCCTTTCCCGTAGTCACGACCCCATTTGAGAGGGTCGGAATAGACATTGTGGGACCCCTAGACCCGCGTACAAGACAAGGCCATCGTTTCATCCTAGTACTAGTGGACCACGCCACCCGCTACCCTGAGGCTATTCCTCTCCGGACCGTGACAGCCCCAGTGGTCGGCAGGGCCCTGATGGGGATCTTCTCCCGTGTGGGGTTCCCCCGAGAAGTCGTCAGTGACAGAGGCACGAACTTTATTTCCAAATATATGAAGTCCCTCTGGCAACAGTGTGGGGTCACCTACCGCTTCACGACCCCCTATCACCCCCAAGGAAACGGACTTGTTGAGCGGTTCAATCGCACACTAAAAGGGATGATCGGGGGATTGGAAGAACCCCTCCGTCGCCAGTGGGACGTGCTGCTGCCGTGCCTCCTCTTCGCCTACCGGGAGGTCCCACAGAAGTCCCTAGGCTTCAGCCCATTCGAGCTGCTCTATGGGCACCCAGTACGGGGACCACTCAGCCTGATCAAAGAAGGCTGGGAGATGCCTCCGGCCAAGAGTCCTCCAGATGTCTTCCGGTACCTCCTCACCCTCCGCAACCAGTCTCAGCGGTTCAGAGACCTAGCAAAAGCCAACCTAGAGGCCAGTCAAGAGGACATGAAGAAATGGTATGACCAGAACGCCTCATCTATTGAATTCGAGCCGGGGCAACAGGTCTGGGTAATGTCCCCCACAGAACCGTGCGCTCTCCAAGACAAATGGACGGGACCCTTCCAGGTAATCGAGCGCAAGGGTCCTGCCACCTATCTGATCGATATGGAGTCCGCCCGGAATCCGCGCCGAGTCCTCCACACCAACAGACTGAAACCCCACTTTGCACGAACAGAACTCAGCCTCTTGATGGCCACAGACAACGGGGTTGAGGACGACTCCGAGCCTCTCCCTGACCTCTTGCGGACCCAGGAGCAAGACGGCTCCGTGGATGGGGTCCGACTCTCGGAGACCCTCACCCAGGAACAACGCCAAGAGTGCCAAGCCCTCCTATCACGATTTGCCAGCCTGTTCTCCCTCACCCCAGGTGTCACTTCCTGGTGTGTGCACGATGTGGACACCGGAGACAGCCCTCCTATCCGCCACCGGGCCTACCGCGTACCTGATCGGGTACGGGCCTGCATCCAGGCGGAAGTAGCCAAGATGCTCACGCTCGGGGTCATCGAGCCCTCCGACAGTCCATGGGCCAGCCCGGTCGTACTGGTCCCCAAAGCAGCCGCCCCCGGAACCACACCCGAACTCCGGTTCTGTGTCGACTACCGGGGCCTGAATGAAGTCACCAGAACGGACGCACACCCCATCCCCCGGGCAGATGAACTGGTCGACCGAATGGGCGCTGCCCGCTACCTCAGCATCTTCGACCTAACGGCGGGCTATTGGCAGATCGGCCTCACACCCCGAGCACAAGAACGTTCTGCCTTCTCCACCCCCGATGGCCACTATCATTTCACGGTCATGCCCTTCGGCATGAAAAATGCCCCAGCGACTTTCCAACGGCTCGTCAATCAGGTCCTGGCGGGGCTCGAAGAGTTCAGCGCCGCCTACCTGGACGACATCGCTGTGTACAGCCACCATTGGACCGAGCACCTCCACCACCTCCAAGCAGTGTTGCAAGCCCTTCAGCGAGCTGGCCTCACGATCAAGGCCAGCAAATGTCAAATTGGACAAGGGTCGGTGACCTACCTCGGACACCAGGTGGGAAGCGGTCTAGTGGCCCCTCTACAACTGAAAATTGCCGCCATCCAGAACTGGCAACCCCCTATCACTCAAACTGAAATACGAGCCTTCCTGGGCCTCACGGGCTACTACCGAAGGTTCGTGAAAGACTATGGTACCATCGTGGGGCCTCTCACCGAACTCACGTCAAAAAATCAGCCCAAGAAGGTGAACTGGACCCCAGAGTGTCAAGCGGCATTCGAACAGCTAAAGGCCGCCATGTGTTCCGCTCCTGTGCTCCAGGCCCCAGACTACAGCCGAGAGTTCGTCGTCCAGACGGACGCCTCCGACCAGGGCATTGGGGCGGTCCTGTCCCAGGTGAACACCGAAGGCCTTGATCAACCGGTGGCCTTCATCAGCCGGAGACTCCTGCCACGGGAACAACGCTGGAGCACCATAGAGAGGGAAGCCTTCGCTGTGGTATGGGCCCTCAAGAAGCTCCGACCCTACCTTTTTGGCACCCACTTTCGGGTGCAGACTGACCACCGACCCCTGCAGTGGTTGATGCATATGCGGGGGGAAAACCCAAAGCTGCTACGCTGGTCCATCTCCTTGCAAGGTATGGACTTTACCGTTGAACACCGGCCTGGGTCCGACCACGCCAACGCGGATGGCCTGTCCCGGTTTTTCCGCCTCGACGAAGAGAGTCCCCAAGAGGATGGGTAACTCTCCCCGCCTTCAGCTGGGGGGGACGCATGTTGGACAGGCCACATGACGGGCCGCTCTCCCCCGGCTCGACCAGGCCCGAGCCAGTCACGCAAGCACCACACACCACCATTGCACGTCCTACGTCCCCTCAGGGACACCTGCCCTCGAGCATGATAACTTCGTGGGTCCGATCCACTGCCGACCCATGCGCCCAGCCGGGGCCGCCATCTTGGACACTTCGCCACGAGGCAGCCTGGCCCCCGATCGACCTCAACCCTGGGCCTAGCCCGGCCTCAGACATTCCGGCACCACCCTCCACCCAGGAGGTGAGCGAGCTACTTGGCCAGTCAATGGGAGGAAGAGGTGTCGATGGTTCTCCCCCGGCCAGTGCCGCTCGCCCATCGCCTCCCCGGGCGCTGGCTCCACCCCCCTGCTGGGTGTCTGGACTCCCTCATCCCGGACCTCCCGACCTCCAAGTGCGAGGGTCCGGACATCAAAGCACGCCAGCCCTATAACTGGGGCAGCTCCAGAGCAGGAAGGCAGTTGTATCTTGGAGTCGAGAGACGAAAGAAGAACTCATCCTGGACGGACTACTGGCGCTGCCGTAGCTCTGTCCTGTGCACCATCATCCTGCCTGTTGGCGCTGCCACAGCCGTCGTAACCTTCATCCTTCACCGTCGTCCGGATCTGCTGGCGAGGCCGCGGACCGTTGTAACTGTCATCTGCATCGGGACCTGCTTGGCTTCTCCACGGCCCGTCGACCATCCTTCATCCATATCGGGACCTGCTTGGCTTCTCCACGGCCCGCCGACCACCCTTCATCCCTCTCGGGACCTGCTTGGCTCCTCCACGGCCCGATCAGCAACCACGCCGAGCTCGAGGATTGAGAGCTATTGAACTCATTGGTAACTAAGACTGTCCCGCTACCCTTTTCCTCAACCAGAGATCAGAACCGAGGGGACCCCTGAGTCCAGACCTCCTTGTATCATATTGACGTAACCTAAGAATTGCATATAAAGTCTCGTTAACCTTCAATCTTGTGTGGTGTCCGTCTGTGGGGGGGAAGTTACTTATCTGTACAGTCGTTGGAGACGGCTCTCCCTGGAGACCTCTCCCCGTAACCTCGGCCGACCCTCCCGGTCCGTCTAACAATTTTCATTTCAGAAATAACAAAAAATCAATCACAAGATTGAGCTGTGAAGCAATTGATATTTGTGACGACCACTTTTCAATGCTAATATTTTATTGTTTCAGTTTGACGTATACATGTGCTCTATGCATGGCGAACATATAGTATTGTATACATTCACTAAGGGAGTTGGTTCAGCCTCCTGCCGCCCTTAGCTTCTTAGCTCAAAACCCTGCCCTCATTGGCTTCAGTCATTGTCAATTAAATTACATCTTGGATCAACCCACACAAGTATTTTAATCTTGCCTTTCTCTTTTCTGTTTCTATACTTTCTATTGGCTATGCGGTTGCTTGTACCCTTCTTGGGCCTCAATTCTCCAAGGGCCTGTATGCGGGGCTTGTATACATCTGAAAAATACACTGTCATCACACATTCAATTCTTTTTTTTATTTTTTTATATTTTTATTGCAGAAACACAAAAAAGAGTTGCGGCATTCAATCAATAGTCCAGCTGGTTATCATTGCGGTACTGAATACAATCAAAAGGGTCTCACACTACCATTTAGCCCACATCCCGAAGGCCGGGCAGCGAATGTCATCATTGTGATTGAATGCATCTAATCATCACGTAGGGTATCTGCTTTTACAGTTTTTTTTCTCCCCTTTTTAATAAACTCTCCCCCCCCCCAACAATCCCATGTAATATGAACAAACAAAGCAGTCAATTTTCAGCAGCATAAACACTCCCCTTTCCCTCCCTGTCCACTGCACGTCCAAAACAGAGCTTGTCATAGTATCGCTCCTTTCCGCAGGAACCCCCCCTTTCACAACCCCCCATCCAACCCATGGTACTGTTGCCATTTGGACCATACTTTTCTAAATTTTTTCGGGCACCCCCTTGCTTTATACGTCACTCTCTCTGCTGACATGTACAGGTCTAGCCCTCTCCTCCACTCCTCCAATCCCGGCGGTTCCAGTGCCCCCCAATATTTTGCAATATCTCTTTTAGCCACCACTAGTGCCAGCACTAAGAAGATAAGAAGTGGGCGTGGCAAATCTACTTCGTTGGTCATGCCCAACAGTGCCAACTTAGGTTCACACTGAAGCAGGATCCCCAAGACCTCCCCCAGTTCTGTAAAGAGGTGTTTCCAATACGTCTGAATCTTGTCGCATGACCATATAGTGTGGAAAAAATCCCCTTCCTGTTGGCATCCCCTAAGGCAATGTGCGTTGTCTACCTTTCCCATTCTATGAAGTCTTAGTCTGTCATAATATGTCCTGTGAAGCACGTTGAATTGAATGAGGCGTAGTCTGGATTTGATTGCTAGTTCCTGGGGATGCATGAGCACAATCTCCCAATCTAGGTCCTCCATGACTCCCAACTCCCCTTCCCATGTGTGTCGTAACTTCATCAGGTCCCCCAGCATATTATTGGTCAGGGTCTTGTAGGTTAGGGAGACCACTTTTCCCGGGATCCTCTCCTGAAGGAGCCGTCCCTCCAAAGGTGCGTATTCTGGGAAATCAGTAAGTGGGATTTTCTGTGCTCGCCACGCATGTCGTAGTTGGGTGTTTTTGAAGAGTTGGGAATGGTGTAGCCCAAATTCCGTCTTGAGTGTTTGGAATGATTTCAACTCCCATTTGGCAATTACATCCCCTATAGTGGAGATGCCGATGTCGTTCCAGCCCCGGAAACCACGCAGCTTGTGGAGTTCTGTCAGCCACTGGCAATGCCACAGTGGCGTCTGCCGAGTCGGCTTCTTGTCCCAACCCATGCGTCTCGTTGCCCTGGTCCAGGCGTTGAGCGTGAGGATAGTGGCGGGCAACAGCGGTGCCCGTCTAGAACCTCCGTATATATAGTACAATAGATTTTGGGATGACAACTTCAGCCTTTCCAGGGCATAAGTCGGCGGGTCCATCGGGGCATGTAACCAGTCATTAATCTGTGTCATGTGTTCTGCCCAATAGTATGCTTCTAGATTAGGTAGTGAAATCCCCCCACTCTATTGATGCCTTTGGAGTGTAGTCAGCGCCACTCTAGGCTGTTTACCCAACCACAAAAAGGACCTCAGGTCAGAGTGAATTTTGGTAAGTACCGAGCATGGAAATGGATAGTATTCGTTTTGCAGCGCGTAAAGGAATTTTGGTAGTATGATCGTCTTGTACATCGCGGCTCGACCCAGGAGAGTGAGCGGGAGCTGCCTCCAATGGTCCATGTCCACCACCGCGCCCAAGATTATCCGTTCCAGAATCTTTTGGAACGATAGAGTCTTGACTAATGTCTGCATAGAGCGATATTTTCTCTTGTACGAGGTCAGTTTCGGTCCTTTGAAAGCCTGAGATGCCCTCATTCTGGCGTATCCTGGCTGCCAGGGCCTCAATAGTGAGTGTGAAGAGGAGGGGAGACAGGGGGCAACCTTGGGGGGTCCCCCTTTGGATCGGGAATTCCCGTGATAGCCTTCCATTGACCCGCACTCTGGCACTCGGAGTAGTGTAGAGGAGCTGGATCCATTTCTGAAAGTTAGGACCAAACCCAAATTTGTGGAGCACCGCACTGAGAAATGGCCAATGTACTGCATCGAAGGCCTTTGCGGCGTCAAGGGAGAGAAACCACTGCGGCTCATCTCGGCCCTTCACTTCCTGGAGCCAATTGTGGGTACGCCTCAGATTTAGCTTGGTTGCCCTGTCCAGTAAAAAACCGGATTGGTCCAGATGTATAAGGTTCACAATAACTGACCTCAAGCGCCGCGCTAGGATAGTTGCCAAAATCTTAACCTCTGTATTGAGAAGGGAGATGGGACGGTAGGATGCACAGTCTTCCTTTGGTTTACCATCTTTGTATATCAGGACAATCGTGGCCATGGAGAGGTCTGGGGGGAGCCGTCCCGCCCGATAGGCCCCGGTGAAAAGCCCCTTCGGATGCCTACCCAGAAGGTCCACCGTACATTTAAAGAACTCGGCAGGAAAACCATTTGGGCCCGGAGTTTTCCCTGGTTTCAATTGAGCTATAGCTTCCGATATATCGTCAGCTGTAATATCAGTTTCCAAGACCCGAAGGTCCTCTGGAGACACTGCGGGCAGGTCCACCTGCTCCATGTAGAGGCCTGCCTCCTCGTATGTTCCTAAATCTCTAGCAGCGTAGAAAAGTTCATAGTGGGAGGCAAATGTGTCAGCAATTGCCAAATCCGAGGTAACAAGCACTCCCTCCGTGTTCCTTATGGCCTTGACCCATCAGGCCGCCTGTTCCCTACGACTGAGCCACGCCAGGAGCTTGCCTGATTTATCGCCCACGTCGTAGAGATGATGTAGGGTGGCCAGGGACTGGGTCTTCGCCTCATTAGTGACCAGCTCTCTATAATGTCTTTGGGCATCTAGTAATCTCCTAAGAGTTCCATTGTCTTTTTGGCCTTGGTATTCCGTTTCCCATGTTAAAATATTCTGTTCTATGGCAGCGATCTCAGCCTGGAGCTTACGGCGTTCTTCCCCCTTTCTACTTCGCAGTCTGTCCCATAGGAACGGCTTCATGGCCTTCCAGAAGGTGACTTCCGATTCCACTGTTCCTTCATTTTCTGCCACATAGACCTTGATGTCCGTCCTGAATCCGCGCCGAATAGCTGCGTTTTGAAGGTCCCAGGCCGCAAGGCGCCAGGATGCTCCAGAAGAGCCCCGGACGTGGCCCATCTGTATCCATAATGGCGAGTGGTCCGATATCCCTCTAGCCTTGTATTCCGCCGTGTCATTCACCTTCAAATATTGCCTGGACATAAATACGTAGTCTAACCTCGAGAAAACCTTATGTGCCCCTGAGTAGTAGGAGTAAGCACACCGTGTAGGGTGTAGCCACCTCCAGATGTCCGTAAGACCCAAGGTGTCAATCTGGTTGGCTAAGGCTGTCCGCGTCCCTCCTCTATCTGCCGCCCCTGAACGGTCTAGTCCAATATCCATCACATCATTGAAATCACCCCCCATGACCTGGATGGTGTCTGCCGTGTCCAGGAGAATGCTAACAAGAGCCTTAAATGTACGTGTCTGTAGCTTAGGTGGTTCATAGACTGAGATTATTGTGTATGTACATCTATTCCATACCCCCTGAACACCCACGTAGGTCCCCAGCGGGTCTACCCAGGTGCGTGAAATTGTGAATGGGGAAGATTTTTTGATAATGACCGCCACTCCCCTGGAGTCGGATGTGTATACCGCATGCGCCAATACCCTGAATCGAGCCTTGGCTATGAAGGTGCATTGCGTACCCTTAAGATGCGTTTCCTGGAGTAGGGTAATATCTGGATCTACTCTTTTAAGGTAGGAGTTCACTAGCCCCCTTTTGACTTTGGAGCCCAGCCTGTTCACGTTCCATGTCAAGATACTAACTCCCCTATTGTCCATTTGCTGCGTCGTTAGTACTAGCCATTCGTGGATGTGAAATGTCACTGAGGCTGAATGTCTTTGTGGAAATGCAGTGTGAATCTTCAAGGGGTACAACTGCTTCTTCTCAACTGCTGCTAATTGAGTCCTCGGCCTCTCCCCTCCGCGCCTCTGCAGAAGTCACCCTGTCGGATACATTTCGGAAGTCCTGCCTCAGCAATGTCACTTCGGAACCCGCTTTGCCTATCTTGACCTCCAGGGCCGCTCGTGATTCCTGGATATCGGCTCTTGACGCCTGAATTGCCCCTATCAGAAGATCGGTGTCCGAGCGCACACCGGATGCGGTCGAGAGGGGTTCCACCACCTGTCAAGACGCGGCAAAATTGTCCATGGGCCCTTGTTTAGGCGCTTTGGGTATGGGGTCTTTCTTCCCCATGACGTGCAAGGTAAATGGTTCAAGCACGCGGGGCAAGCAATACTTCACCCTATTTCTCGGGCACTAGTCACGCTTTAATGGGCCGGCCGTCTTCTCTGTAGCTTACTCGGAGTATTAGGGGTCTGTGAGTCTCTCCCCGGTGTTTACGCGGGCCTCCACCAGCTCTCACCTTGCCGTGCTCGGGTCAGTGGTGGGTAGCACCCGGTAGGTTTGTCTGCCCAGCTTCCTCCTGCGGGCTTCTCTCCCCGTCGCTCCCTTCCCTCCGCGCCCTGGCACGGCTCGTAAAGACCCCCTCTGTCTTGGGGAGCCAGGGGTGGCGAGGGGGAGGCCGTTGGATCGGACTCCGGTAGTGGAGGGGGAGCAGGCAGTGTCCGTGTCCCAGCAGTCGGCGTCTGGCGCTTGGTTCTGTGCTCGAGGTGACTCCTCCCTTGTCCGCAGCCCTAGGGCGGCAGGGTCGTCCGATCACCCCCCGGATGCACGATTGTGAGTAACTTTTCCTGCTACCGGGCGGAGGTGCACCGCAGGGATCGAGGTCGGGATCAGGGCCTCCACCTCCCTAGCTCGCGGTTCCGGCGGCCGTCTTTATGTCGCTGTTGAGCCCAATAGCAGACCCACGATAAGTCTATAGGTGCTCCTTCTCAGGCTCCTTCCCTGGTATAGCCGTCGCCTTTGCTCCGCCGCTGCTCACCTCACTGGCCCCAAGGGGCAAAGGCTCGATGGTCTCACCGCACCTTTCCATGCATCGCGGGAGCTCCCGCCGCCATCTTGGATAGGGCTTGAACAATTTCGGAGCTTCCGAATTCGTGAATCTATGGTGTCCCTGCCTGGGTGCTCGCCACCCCTAGGGTCCGGAGGTCGAGTTGCAGGTTTCTCGGCGATGTTCAAGCGCCGCGGCCGCCATCTTGCCTCCGGCCGGGCCCGCTGATCCGCTTCAAGAAAGTAGACTTATTAGTCGTCCCGTGCCGGTATGTCGGTCGGCGCTTGCCTCTGCTGGTTCACACTGTGTCCCCGCCTTATCTCAGGTATTTTGATGGCTATTTGGGGTTCAGGAATGTCGGATTTATAGCAGCTCGCCGGGAGCTCCGGTGCCGCACGTCTTAGCTCGCCATGGTGTTGGCCACGCCCCCCACACATTCAATTCTCAATCTTATCCATGAATTGTATACAAAAAACAATCCTTTTTAGGTCTTGCGACGCTATGGGTGACCTCATAGTTCCAATAAGAAAATTGCTTTAAGATGTTCTACAGAGAGAGTGATCGTTGGATTGACTCCCTTCAGGCATTAGGTTTGATGTGTTTTTAATGGTTTGTCATTGTTTGGATAGACTGTCCATCATGTCCATGGCATTCGGAGAAAGGTACACTTGCGAGAAAATGGGAGAAGGACTTGCACAGCTGAGTAAATCCACAATTAAGTCACTATATTAGTCTGTGGCGTGCTACCTGGGATGTACGCTGTCTGTACCTAAAACGAAACTAATACAAAGCTCCCCCCAATTGGAAGGAGACACCCTGGTGCACAGCACATAAAGAGACACTGATGTCTATGAACAGTTCATCAAGGTTGAATCCACAATTCGTTGAGGTTCCTTAAGTGTTTAATACATGATCAAAAGTTCATCAAGGCTTGAAAAAGCATGTACATCATCCAACATAAAATGTCATCCAGTTATAAATCCTCCCAATGCATTTCGGGCAGATGACTAGCCCTTCCTCAGGGGACAGCTCTACAAACAAAAGGAAAATACCAAGATGTCACTAAGATTCACCTACACAATAGTTACACCAGCTCGGTCTAACCATGGTGCCATTAACCACATGCGTGGAACAATAAAAAGAAAAGATGAAAACATAAGCGTGACTAATAGTTGCGTGTGAAACCAAAACTCAGTCTAAACAATAAGTGCCAGGCATTATTCACAAATAAAAAACATCATGCCAGATGGACCAAAGTGTAAAGAAACGTTATGTGCTGGATTTCTCCTTTTTCTGTCACATAATCTAAAGTGGAAATTGTTTCTGTTTTGCGCTTTCTAGAAAATTTCCTTAATATCCTGTTTTTAAGAAACTTACCATGATGTATTGATGTGTGCTTACCATTTCTCGTTGAAGGTATGCTACGGGTCCAGGTTTTTGTTGCTTTTTCTGTTGTATAATTTTGTTTTGTATTGCAATTTTATCAGTTTTCTGTAAATCTTGTATGCAGACAAAAAAGGTTGTGAGCACCTTAGTGTAACAAGTAGGGTTAATTCAAAAGAACAGTGCTTCCTTCTGTTCTGTTTGTTCAATCTATTCTTTCTCTTCTTGCACAAAATTTCATTTAAAATGTCTTATGTATTTAAATTCATTGGCCAACTTGGATAAATCAAATGGAGACAACATAATTTTGGGTGGTTTTTGCGAAAAATGTTTTTATCCTTAATTTAATTGCATATGTAAATGGTGTATGGTGTTTAATTATGATATGTTTTATCCTTAGCCCTGAAGAAGTCTCATTGTAAGAGACGAAACGCGTTGGCTGGCTAAGAAGTGAATCCTTTTGTGTTCTTGGCTTTTTCTTGTGCCAAAACATTTAATAAAGAACTTGAAAAAGAAAGCCTGCAAGAATTTGGATCCCTTTTTTACAAGACTGTGCATTTGTATATGTACTATGGACATTTGAGACTAAAAAGACAATATTTTCTGGATGGGTGCTGATTTCTTATTGTACATTACGATTTTGGGCTTTGCCCTAGACGGAACAAACGGGGTTGTGTTCCTTGGAATCACAAGCACCATCAATTTGAATTATAAGCCACAGGTGAAAGCAGGTGCAATTTGTTTTACCTCAACCCTTGGTGTCTTTTTGTATAAGTAGTTTACTGTGGGTAATTTGCACTGCTTGTCCTAGGCCATACTACTAGTGACTGTTCTTTACTGCATAACTGTTTTGATTATGGATTTCAATGATAATCTGGAACAAATGTTTGATGATCTATTTGATAAAACAACTAAAGATAAATCAGTGATACAAGATAAAGGGACCAGCAGCAATGAGGGACTTAAATCCAAGTTCACACGATTAGAGAAATTAAAAAAATCTGAGTTGGCTAAATGGTGGGATGAGGCCACTTTAAAGAAATATATCGAGAATAGACGCATCCCCAGGGGATTGAGAATAATGATCTTCCCCAGACTTGGACAAAGATTTACTCACTGATTGGGAGGAAGGTCTACATACCGCCTCTTATAAAATGATGACTATTTTAATCACCAATGCAGAAAGGAAGGTAGCAAAAATCAGGGAAGAAATTATACAACTAGAGAAGGAAATTAATGAGTCTAGCCTAAAGGACATAATACAAAAAAACAATGAGATCCTTAAGAAAGAGCTAAATAGCTACCAACTATATTTGAAAGAAAAGAAACAGAGAAAGATACGCAGAGATGATGGCGATTATAAGAAGGGTCGCATTTTCACCTTCGCTCGAAAATATGATGAGATAGTCAAAAAAGCTCAAGATAAAAGTGAGAAAGACAGTATAAGTGTGTCTTCCAGCAATAGTTCGTTGTCCACAATAGAATCTGACCCTGGAGAAGGCACTAGTGCCATGGCTGCAGACAATACATCTTCTGCTTTTTTAGAAGAGATACAAAGATACCGTCTGGGGAACCGGAAAAATCTAAATCAAGAACAAGGCGCGGTGGCGCAAAATACAAGATCAGGCACAAAAGCAAGGGAACAGAACAACAAAAAATAGAGAGACTAATTGATTGTCCAAACTTTTCTCCAGACTCAAACCCTTGTATGAAAGACATTAGTGTTGTTAACTTGTCTGCCAGGGTCTTAACCGATGATGAGAAAAATGTACTGTGCAAAAATGTAATGTATTGTGCCCTACCAACAAATGTAACTTTGGCAATGTACATGTGGATCTGTTTAAATTCACAAGAAAATTGAAAATAAAAAAATTCTTTGCTGAACATCCACCTGTGCCTCCTGTGTCTAAAGTGAATTTGGGTGTAGACATACCTAGCATTAGTGATATACATCATTCACATATGCTAGCTACTATCTATGAGGAGGATGAAATTGGCAATGTGGTTGATTTCACTAACTTGCTTGGTATTTATGGAGATTGTAGTGAAGACAGTGGTTTGCGAAATAAGTCCAAATTTATACCCCCACAGTCAAATGATACTGTTATCGATGAGTTCCATAAAAAGGTGACCCTAGACCTCTATAAATTGGAGGATAATCATGCAAGAACTCATAAATGTAAACATCAAATGAATATGTCCAAAAATGACTGGACTTTATTGAATGACTTGAGACAAGATGAAGAACTGGTAATTAAAGAGGCTGATAAGGGCAGAAGTGTTGTCCTTATGAATAAAAATGATTATCAATGTGAAATCAATATACAACTGTCAGACTCTGAATGTTATGAAAGATTGAATCGAAACCCTACTACCAAAATTGAGTCCTTGATCAATGGAAAACTGTATGAATGGCATGAATCCTGTTTACTTTCAGATAATGAATATCGATATTTACAGGCACATCATTCCAGGTTTCCATGCCTGTACATCTTACCCAAGATTCATAAAGGGTGCACTTTTCCGCCTGGAAGACCCATCATTTCAGGTAATGGTGGTCCAACTGAGCGCCTTTCTGAGTTTGTTGATGTTTACATCAAAGCATATGTACAAAGCCTTCCTTCCTATTTGCGTGACAGTGGAGACTTGTTGTGCAAACTAGATGACTTCATTTGGCAGGACCCACAGTTACTCTTTGTAACAATGGACGTTGAAAGCCTGTACACCTGTATTGAACAAAGACAGGGTATGCGGGCTTTGAGACATTTTTTGTTCAAACGGGATTGTAACAAATTAGAACACACTTTCATGTTGCTGGAAATGACAGAATTAATTTTGACGAACAATGCCTTTTTAAGTAATGAAGAGTGGTATATACAAAAACGTGGTACTGCAATGGGCTCCAGGTTTGCTCCATCCTATGCCAATCTCTTTATGGGGTTGTTTGAGGTGGAGCATGCCTGGGGTCCCAGAGCCAAAAATTGGTGCGATCAAATCCTATTTTATGCCCGTTATATTGATGATGTCATTCTAATATGGAATGGGCCAATAGTTGATCTAGTGACTTACTTTGACTATCTCAATGAAAATGACTTTAATGTCAAATTAACCATGAAGTACTCGTCCAAAGAAATTGAATTTCTGGATTTGAGACTCTATGCCTTTGATGGGAAAATCCACAGTGACTTTTTAAAAAAACCTACAGCATGCAATAGTGTATTGCATGCCGCTAGCGCCCACCCTCAATCTACCATAAAAGCAATTCCTTATGGTGAGATGGTGCGTGCAAGGCGCAACTGCAGCAGAGAGTGTGATTTCACTAAAAATCTGAAACAGATCAAATGTAACTTCCAGAGAAGGGGTTATGATTCAAAATGTCTGGACAAAGCTGAAAAGCGTGCACTCACTCTGGACAGAGAGAGCACATTAAAACATACCAAAAAGAAGAAAACCAATGACACTTATTCAACCCAAGTGTCCTTTATAACTCAGTACAACTCCTATAGTAGTCACCTTCATAACATTCTACGCAAGAATTGGCATCTTCGACAGGCAGAAACTATACCAAAAGGCATTGTTTCTGTAAAACCAAAAATTGTTTATAAAAAAGGTAAAACCCTGAAGGATACTTTATGTCCCAGCTATGTAAGAGCTGCTCAGAAAAAGACCAATTGGTTCCCAGAGAAACCTAAAGGATTTTTTGTATGCGGCTGTTGTTCCGCATGCAAATTTGGGAAGAATAAGATTAATCAATTCTCGTACAATGGCTCAAAATGTTTTGAAATCAAAGAATTTATTAATTGCAACACCACTTTCGCAGTATACATATTACTGTGTGGGTGTGGCAAAACCTATGTTGGCAGCAGTATCCGATGTTTAAAAATACGCATACAAGAACATGTGCGAGCGATCAATAATGGAGACGCGAAATATCCGATGGCAGTCCATATTTCTAACGAACATCCTAATGATCGGAACATTGAATTTCATGCCATTGATCATCTCAAAGCTGGAGTCAGAGGGGGAAATAGGGAGCTTGCCCTCAGACAACTTGAATCCAAATGGATTTGTCGTCTAAGGAGTGTACAACAGGGACTAAATCAAAATTCTGAGTTCCACCACTTCTTGTGAATTACTTTGAAAATCGAGTGTCAATTCTTTCTGTAGATGTATGTAACAGCAATATGATCTATCACTATTTCTTTCTATGAACTGATTGTCTGACATACATGATGTATACTATTGTATAACATTACATGTGTCTCTACACTTCTGTTTGTGAACCACACTGCACTGGATTTTATCATTTTCCTGTTCGATTGCAAAATGTTCTCACTGATCTATTTATTTAATTTTCTGTTTTCTTCAACTTTAATTTTTGTCCCCTTCTCCTGAGAACTCCTATGATGAATCTTAAAGGACATCCCTTTTTGTCCAGCTTTTCCCCCGAAATAGGGAAGACGATAGTTGGATGATAGCTTATAGCTGGTTCTTGAATACAGATATAACCAGCTTAGGTTGTTAACACTGATTTTTGAGAGAAACTCAATATTACCTGCCCACAGTATAAGGAGTTTTAAGAAATTTTCAGTTTTTGATGTTTAATTAAATCGATAGTAACATATACACCTTTTTATTTGAGGTGAATATCACATCACCCTTGATTTTTAAAGATGTGTGTCCACAATTATTTGTGTTTCAAAACTATTTTGATAGTGGTAGAGTTCTATATATTTTTTTAGCATAATACTAGTTTCTTATGTAATCTTGGACGTTTCATTTTGTTTAATTTGGAAACCCATTGTGAGCATATTATTTTCACACTCGAACATTTGGACGTTTTTGCAAGGTTTTTGACGTTTTTAAGATGGCCGCCAGACTTACTGAGTAAAAGAGCCCTTCTGATTCATCGTATTTCGAAGTAGCATCTATAATATGAATTTGACTCGAGGTTTAAATACTGCTTGTTTCCGCTTCTTTGCCTGATATTTCTCTTGTGACTAATGTATACGGATATTCATATAAATATTGCAACTCACTCATAATTTTTATTAATATTAGTGTTTATTATTTTTTATCTAATTTTTATTTTGGCCGTTAATATATTGGTATGGCTCCTCCAGAATGTATAATAATTCGAGCCATTACAATTCCTTTTTAAGAAACACCAGCTTATAGTGCCACTGAGTACTATCTGCACACCCAACATGGCCACCGTCGTTTTCTTCAATTGCGCAAACACTATCGATAACACTTATGTTTGTGTCTTGAGGCTAACAAATGCCTCTTAGTTCTTGGTCTACCACACCCGATCTATGGGCTTCGTATATTTTAATTTTTTGTTTAATAACTCGCATTCCAAATGCAAAGACAGTTCAATATAAACATAGCCAATGGTGAGGTTTGCACACTATAAGATGGCCGCCGCTCGTATTGCCCTTTCCAGCCCTGGCGTATAATTTTTGGGATATCGCCGAAATCGCCTGGGTTGTTTTCGCTGGACCAACTTATGTGTTCTCTGTTTCGGTTAAGTACATTTGATCTCTTCTGTTTTGGTTCGGCCCAGGTTCCGAGATAGGTGGAATTGGAACCTTGAATTGACATACATATTGGTATGTTTTGCACATTATAAGATGGCCGCCGCTTATACTACTTATTATTGTCCACTTATGACGTTCAGCTAGATCTTAATTAACTCAGGTGTAATCAATTACACCTTAGCTTATGGTATATAAGCAAGAGTTTGAGACAGCTAATTCAGTTGCTGCCCTACTGCCGATGTGGATACACTGCTGGTCACCATGCCTTTCCAAGGAGTGTAGATAGTTAGGTTACTTATTCTTTAACTTTAGTAATATAACTGGTTGACTTTATTTAAAGTCTATCTTTGCCTAGATCCTCTTTGACTAAACTTCCCTCAGGATTTATCCCCACTTTACATATCCTGTGCTATTATAATAAAATTCTTTAACATAGTTAATGGACCAGATAGCTGCTTCCCATAATTTTCTTAATCCCCACAGTATTTTGTTGAGATAACTTTTAATAGACGTTCTGAATAAAATGTAAGGAGAATGATAAAATCATGTTCAATGTCGGTACTTTGAATGTAGGTTGCACATTATGCATTGATGGTTGTGTTTTTTTTATAAAATACTAGAATTAAGTGTAAACAGCCTGTGATATACACTCATAATGACACTTTTTCCTTTCCGTCTCTTTCTATGAATCATGCCCAGACTACTAAGAGTAAGCACAGCAAAAACAGGTAGTTTTCTGATTTTACATATGTTCAATGACTATATGATGTATGAACTTTTCATCCCAACTCAATGGGTAATATTAAGATATTGATGTCAATCTGGCATTTATTTTCAGTGTGAGCAAAACAGTTACCTAACAGACAGGGAATCCCGACGTTGTATGGGTTCTGTCCTCCTGAATACTGATCATCAGAACAAAGAGGTAATCACATAGTTTGATGCAATAAACTTTGCAGGATTTTATCCAATGTAAGAGAGGACTATTAGGTCCAACAGTAATACAGTCATAAGGGACATTATAATGTCCAATACCTTCTAAAAAATATCCTGGGTTTCATAGATGGCTCTTAAACTGCTTTTTGTTTACAAGACTCAGATAACAATGTACCGTTGCAGAAGAATCAGTCAATAAATTGATAAGAATATGCCTTGAATCCAGGGAGATACATTTTCTGGTCACAAACTATCAAACACTTCAAATTTTCATAATAGGCAACAATGGATAATCTTTTAGAGTTAGACTGTTACCTAAATGTTATCATCTAGTGCTGGATTTCTCCTTTTTCTGTCATATAATCTAAAGTGGAAATTGTTTCTGTTTTGCGCTTTCTAGAAAATTTCCTTAATATCCTGTTTTTGAGAAACTTACCATGATGTATTGATGTGTGCTTACCATTTCTCGTTGAAGGTATGCTACGGGTCCAGGTTTTTGTTGCTTTTTCTGTTGTATAATTTTGTTTTGTATTGCAATTTTATCAGTTTTCTGTAAATCTTGTATACAGACAAAAAAGGTTGTGAGCACCTTAGTGTACCAAGTAGGGTTCTTTCAAAAGAACAGTGCTTCCTTCTGTTCTGTTTGTTCAATCTATTCTTTCTCTTCTTGCACAAAATTTCATTTAAAATGTCTTATGTATTTAAATTCATTGGCCAACTTGGGTAAATCAAATGGAGACAACATAATTTTGGGTGGTTTTTGCGAAAAATGTTTTTATCCTTAATTTAATTGCATATGTAAATGGTGTATGGTGTTTAATTATGATATGTTTTATCCTTAGCCTTGAAGAAGTCTCATTGTAAGAGACGAAACGCGTTGGCTGGCTAAGAAGTGAATCCTTTCGTGTTCTTGGATTTTTCTTGTGCCGAAACTGTTTAATAAAGAACTTGAAAAAGAAAGTCTGCAAGAATTTGGATCCCTTTTTTACAAGACTGTGCATTTGTATATGTACTATGGACATTTGAGACTAAAAAGACAATATTTTCTGGACGGGTGCTGATTTCTTATTGTACATTACGATTTTGGGCTTTGCCCTAGACGGAACAAACGGGGTTGTGTTCCTTGGAATCACAAGCACCATCAATTTGAAATATAAGCCACAGGTGAAATCAGGTGCAATTTGTTTTACCTCAACCCTTGGTGTCTTTTTGTATAAGTAACTCTTACATGGGACTTTCAAGGGATCCTAAACGGGTTGCCATTTTGTGGAACAATCATATAGTTTATGGAAAGAACACTGGTGTACGGTGACTTGGTTAGCAGGAACCCAGCACGCTTTCAGTCAAAATGTCACCAGATACCAGGCACAAAGTGTGGGGGAGGGTACTGAAACACATACCCAGTTTCCTACAAACTCCCTCTACTTGATCTGGCCTGCTGAAAATGAAAGTATGGTCAACTTTTTTGCCATTCTTTCTTTCCATTTTGAGGACAAGACATACAACACATTTGTTCTATTCATAATTATCTAGTAGGCTGAGATTAGTAGAGGTGGTAGACACCTGTGGACCTCAAGTAATTGCATGAGAGGCTGCAGCCTGATTACAGTAAAGACACATGTCTGACTGTCAAGAAGCAGGGCTGGAGGCGCTGCTTAATGTTTAGTGTGGCTCGTGTGTGTGCAAGCAGTGCTCTAAACTAATGCTCATGCTAGGTCTCTTTCAGAGAAGGAAATGTTGAAGGTCAGGCCTTCACAACGCGGGCGTTACAACGCGACTGCATTTACATCACATGCCATTACAACGCAGGCATTTTAACTCATGTCACTACAACGCATGCCATTACAATACATACCATTACAACGCATGCCATTACAAGGCATATAAGGTAAGTAATGGAGTTTTTTGTTTGTTTTAGGGGGTATGGGTTTGAGGGTACATGGGAATAGTAATTTTTTCCCCTACACTATCCAATACTTACCCTACTGTTGCACTCACTAGAGTGGGAATAGTAATTTTTACCCCTACACTTTCCAACAATTACCCTACTGTTGCCCTAAAAGTATTATGTGCTGTAATGGTATTCGTTGTAATGGAATGCGTTGTTAATGTAGTTTCTAAAAATGCATTGTGGTTGCATGCGTTGTAAAATCATGCATCGCAATGGATGTTGCGATGTAAAAACTGTGTTTTAAATGTTTGCGTTGTAATGTGTCCTATTCGTCTGGACTGCCTACATGTGCAGAGAGGATGCCCTGAGCAGTAGTATTATGTCAATGATCTACAATTTCCAAGAGGCCACAAAATCTCAACTGTTCTAGAGGGATGGCAATCATCTTGGAATATTGAGCATAACTTCCCTCGTAGTTCACAACATCCTTTGCTAGGCCGTGATGGTTCAATGTTGCTGCAGCCAGGACCTCGCTACATGGTTCTAGGATTGCCCTTGAAATCAGATTCCTACATAAAGGATTGTTTTGATGGACATTCGAAATATGGAGATGTGTCCCTAAAGTCGTATCCTTATGATAAAAACAATGAAAACACACTTCAAACTGTTCTTTTTAACCCCTTCGCTGCTAGGCCTTCCCCCCGCCCCCGTGCTAAGACTTTTTTGGGCTATTTGGGGTAGCTCTCACTTAGGCCCCTGTAACATTTTGACCACATAAAGAATCCATGCCAAATTTGCATACTTTTCTTCCAACATCATGGGGATTTTAAAGTTACCCCGGGTTTTTGGATTCCCGTTGAGGGGACCCACAAATTAGCCAAAATACAGCAAAATAAAATGTTTTGGTTTTCTGGAAAAATGGAAAAAAAGTGCTGCAAATGAAAGCATCTGTTTTTTTTTCTCCCTGCAACTGATATAAACAAAGGGTTGACAGACTTTTGTCAGAAAACCAACATTTTGTACACAGCTTTGGCATTTTACTGGGACATAGCCTATTTTTGCTATTTTTTTGTGCTTTCAACCTTCTTCCAGTTAATGGTAAAAATAGGTATGAAAGCAATAATGTATCCTGGAAAGCTATACATTTTAGCAAACTAGAAACATTTTTTAATTGAGCAAGGGGTCATTTGTGTGTTTGTTCTGATTTCAGAAATACATAGCTGTCTTTCCTCCCGATTTTTCACTGTATATATTTTCCCAAATTAATAGCTAAATATCCAATATAACATTGCAAGATGCTGCTCAGTTATTGGCTCTGGGTTCATCAGGTTCCGGGTGAACCTACAAGCCCTATATATCCCCACAACCAGAAAGGTCAAGCGGATGTAATAGTATATTGCTTTTAAACATCTGTCATAATTAGAAGTTGATACAGGTGAAAACGTTGTCACAAATGGCTGTTTTTTTCAAATCATTTTCAATTTTCTCTATTTTCTACTGTTAGTTTCTATAAAGAACAAAATATAGAGTTTAGAAACAGTAGCTATTTGCACATTTCCGAAATTGTGAGTACCCATACTAGCATGAGAATTATAAGACATTTTTCAAAGTGACTTCTTTTTTACACATTGTCTTTCATTTAGAAGGCAGAAATGCATCATAAGTCAATAGGTAATAACAGTTGCTCTTCAATTATGTGTTACCCTAAGTCTCCCGATAAAATGGTACCTCACTTGTGTGAGTAGGCCTAGTGCCCGCGACAGGAAACAGCCCAAAACGCAACGTGGACACACTTTATTTTTACAGTGAAAACTGACCCTTTTTTTGCAAAGTGCCTTGCTGTAGATTTTGAACCCTAGCTCTGCCGGCACATGGGAAAACCTAGCAAACCTATACATTTTTTAAAACTAGACACCAAGCAAAATCCAGGATGGGGTGACTTGTCTGGCTCTCACCAGATTCTGTTACCCAGAATCCCTAGCAAACCTCAAACTTTGTAAAAAAAAAAAAAGAAAAAGAATTCCCCAAATTTCTATGGTGGAAAGTTCTGGAATCTGCATGGATCCACAAAATTCCATGGACCCGGCATTATCCAACGTCTTCAGGGAAAAATGGTACCTCTCTTGTGCAGGTAGGCCTAGTGCCCATGACAGGAAACGGCCAAAAACGCAACGTGGACACACCACATTTACACAGTGAAAACGGACTCTTTTTTTGCTAAGTGCCTAGCTGTAGATTTTGAACCCTAGCTCTGCCGGCACCTAGGGAAACCTAGCAAACCTATAAATGTTTTAAAACTAGACACCCAGGGGAATCCAGGATGGGGTGACATGTCTGGCTTTCACCAGGTTCTGTTACCCGGAATCCCTTGCAAACCTCAAAATGTATCCAAAAAAACACATTTTCGTCACATTTCCGTGGTGGAAAATTCTGGAATCCACATAGATCCACAAAATACACCCACCCCTCATTCCCCAAAGTCTTCCAAGATAAATGGTACTGCACTTGTGTGGGTAGGCCTAGTGCCAGTGACAGGAAACGGCCCAAAACGCAACATGGACACACTACATTTTCACATTGAAAACTGACCCTTTTTTGCAAAGTACCTAGTTGTAGATTTTGAACCTTAGCTCTACCGGCACCTAGGGAAACCTAGCAAACCTATACACTTTTGAAAACTAGACACCCAGGGGAATCCAGGATGGGGTGATTTGTCTGGCTCTCACCAGGTTCTGTTACCCAGAATCCCTTGCAAACCTCAAAATCTGTCAAAATAAAAACATTTTCCTCACATTTCTGTCGTGGAAAGTCCTGGAATCTGCGTAGATCCACAAATGTCCTACCACCCAGTGTTCCCGCAGGTCTCCTGACAAAATTGGTACCTCACTCATGTGAGTGCCCCCAGTACCCGCGATAGGCAAGGGCCCAAAACGTATTCAGGAGACATCAAAATGACCTATCACAAAACAACCTGGTTTTCCAAGGGGAGTCACCTGGGTTTTTGGCCCCAGGCTCGGCGCCATTTTGGGAAATCTACCAAACCCACACATTTCTGAAAACTAGATACCAGGGGAGTCTATCAAGGTATGGCTTGCGTGGGTCTCCCAACGTTTTCCTACCCGGAATCCCCTGCAAACCTCAAATTTAGCTGAAAAAGTCCTTTTTTTTCTAGAATTTCTGCGTGGGAAAGTTCTGGAATCTATGTGGATCCACAAATTTCCTACCACCCAGCGTTCCCCCAGGTCTCCCGATGAAAATGGTACCTCACTCCTGTGGGTGGGTCAAGTACCCGCGACAGCAAGGGCCCAAAACGTATTGAGGTGTCTTCAAAATGACCTATCATAAAACAACCTGGTTTTCCAAGGGGGGTCACCTGGGTTTTTGGCCCCAGTCTCAGCAGCCATCTTGGGAATCCTACCAAACTCACACTTACTGAAAATTTGACACGCTGGGTAGTCCAGCGAGGTATGGCTTGCATAGACCCCCAACGTTTTCCTACCCAGAATCCCCTGCAAACCTCAAATTAGGCTGAAAAAAATCTAATTTTTCTCAAATTTCTGTGTGGGAAAGTTCTGGAATCTCTGTGGATCCACAAATTTCCTATCACACAGCATTCCCCCAGGTCTCCCGATACAAATGATATCTCACTTGCGTGGGTGGGTCAAGTACCGGCGACAGGCAAGGGCCCAAAACGTATTGAGGAGACATCAAAATTACCTATCACAAAACAACCTGGATTTGCAAGGGGGTCACCTGGGTGTTTGGCCCCAGGCTCGGTGGCCACCTTGGGAAACTACCAAACACACATGTTTCTGAAAACGAGACACCCGGGGGAGTCCGGGGAGGTATGGCTTGCGTGCATCTCCCAATGTTTTCCTACCCAGAATCTTTAAAATAAAGAAGTCCCACTTGAATGGACAGTAAAGGATATGTCCGATTGAAATATTTACTCCTAGGGGTATATTGTTTAAGACAGCATGCCATCAATTGGGCGGGAAAGGCAAAGGTACAATATGGTGTGTTCAAATTATAACAGTATCACAATAGGGGCAATTATAGATTTTCATAAATTACTGACAAAGTAATTTATGAAAATCTATAATTGCCCCTATTGTGATACTGTTATAATTTGAACACACCATATTGTACCTTTGCCTTTCCCGCCCAATTGATGGCATGCTGTCTTAAACAATATACCCCTAGGAGTAAATATTTCAATCGGACATATCCTTTACTGTCCATTCAATTGGGACTTCTTTCTTTTAAACATTCTTCCCCCTAGTCCCCTACAAGTCTGTGCGGGGTCCTCCTTTTCTTTGAAAGTTCCTATTCAGAATCCCCTGCAAACCTCAAATTTAGCTGAAAAAAACACATTTCCCACATATATTTGTGGGGAATCACCATGCCGGCACATATGTCCTACGCACAGCGTTCTCCTTAGTCTCCCGAGTAAAATGATACCTCACTTGTGTGGATGTCCAATGCAAAATTGGCTAAAAACATATTTTTAAAAAGCATTTGCAATGCAATGGTCTCGGCATCATTAAAGGTAGAGCTATTGGCATTGCTCATGACATTTCTTTTTTTTTCTTTAAATCACAAATAAATGGCATTGTCATTTACATTGCCAATACACAGCACTCTGGACTCAACAGCACACACCACTCTGCACATGCACTCACTGCTCTGCACACTCACTCTGCACTCACTACTCTGCACTCACTACTCTGCACTCACTATTCTGCATTCTGCACACTCACTCTGCACTCACTACTCTACACTCTGCACTCACTACTCTGCACTCTGCACACTCACTCTGCATTCTGCACACTCACTCTGCACTCTGCACTCACTACTCTGCACTCACTACTCTGCACTCTGCACTCACTACTCTGCACTCTGCACTCACTACTCTGCACTCACTACTCTGCACTCACTACTCACTACTCTGCACTCACTACTCTGCACTCACTACTCTGCACTCACTACTCACTACTCTGCACTCACTACTCTGCACTCACTACTCTGCACTCACTACTCACTACTCTGCACTCACTACTATGCACTCACTACTCTGCACTCACTACTCTGCACTCACTATTCTGCACTCACTACTCACTACTCTGCACTCACTACTCTGCACTCATTACTCTGCACTCACTACTCTGCACTCACTAGTCTGCACTCACTACTCACTACTCACTACTCTGCACTCACTACTCTGCACTCACTACTCTGCACTCACTACTCACTACTCTGCACTCACTACTCTGCACTCACTACTCTGCACTCACTACTCACTACTCTGCACTCACTACTCTGCACTCACTACTCTGCACTCACTACTCTACACTCACTACTCACTACTCTGCACTCACTACTCTGCACTCACTACTCACTACTCTGCACTCACTACTCTGCACTCACTACTCACTACTCTGCACTCACTACTCTGCACTCACTACTCTGCACTCACCACTCACTACTCTGCACTCACTACTCTGCACTCACTACTCTGCACTCACCACTCACTACTCTGCACTCACTACTCTGCACTCACTACTCTGCACTCACTACTCTGCACTCACCACTCTGCACTCACCACTCTGCACTCACCACTCTGCACTCACTACTCTGCACTCACTACTCAGCACTCACTACTCTGCACTCACTACTCACTACTCACTACTCTGCACTCACTACTCTGCACTCACTACTCTGCACTCACTACTCTGCACTCACTACTCACTACTCACTACTCTGCACTCACTACTCTGCACTCACTACTCACTACTCTGCACTCACTACTCTGCACTCACTACTCTGCACTCACTACTCACTACTCTGCACTCACCACTCACTACTCTGCACTCACTACTCTGCACTCACTACTCTGCACTCACTACTCACTACTCTGCACTTACCACTCACTATTCTGCACTCACTACTCTGCACTCACCACTCTGCACTCACCACTCTGCACTCACTACTCTGCACTCACTACTCTGCACTCACTACTCACTACTCTGCACTCACTACTCTGCACTCACTACTCACTACTCTGCACTCACTACTCTGCACTCACTACTCACTACTCTGCACTCACTACTCTGCACTCACTACTCTGCACTCACTACTCTGCACTCACTACTCACTACTCTGCACTCACTACTCTGCACTCACTACTCTGCACTCACTACTCACTACTCTGCACTCACTACTCTGCACTCACTACTCTGCACTCACTACTCACTACTCTGCACTCACCACTCACTACTCTGCACTCACTACTCTGCACTCACTACTCTACACTCACTACTCACCACTCTGCACTCACCACTCACTACTCTGCACTCACTACTCTGCACTCACCACTCTGCACTCACCACTCTGCACTCACCACTCTGCACTCACTACTCTGCACTCACTACTCTGCACTCACTACTCACTACTCTGCACTCACTACTCACTACTCTGCACTCACTACTCTGCACTCACTACTCTGCACTCACTACTCTGCACTCACCACTCACTACTCTGCACTCACTACTCTGCACTCACTACTCACTACTCTGCACTCACCACTCACTACTCTGCACTCACTACTCTGCACTCACTACTCTGCACTCACCACTCTGCACTCACCACTCTGCACTCACTACTCTGCACTCACTACTCTGCACTCACTACTCAGCACTCACTACTCTGCACTCACTACTCACTACTCACTACTCTGCACTCACTACTCTGCACTCACTACTCTGCACTCACTACTCTGCACTCACTACTCACTACTCTGCACTCACTACTCTGCACTCACTACTCACTACTCTGCACTCACTACTCTGCACTCACTACTCTGCACTCACTACTCTGCACTCACTACTCACTACTCTGCACTCACCACTCACTACTCTGCACTCACTACTCTGCACTCACTACTCTGCACTCACTACTCACTACTCACTACTCTGCACTCACCACTCACTATTCTGCACTCACTACTCTGCACTCACCACTCTGCACTCACCACTCTGCACTCACCACTCTGCACTCACTACTCTGCACTCACTACTCTGCACTCACTACTCACTACTCTGCACTCACTACTCTGCACTCACTACTCTGCACTCACTACTCACTACTCTGCACTCACTACTCTGCACTCACTACTCTGCACTCACTACTCTGCACTCACTACTCACTACTCTGCACTCACTACTCTGCACTCACTACTCTGCACTCACTACTCACTACTCTGCACTCACTACTCTGCACTCACTACTCACTACTCTGCACTCACTACTCTGCACTCACTACTCACTACTCTGCACTCACTACTCACTACTCTGACCAGTAGAGCCTTTGAGGTTACGCAGACCTCTTTAGTAAAGAGGTTTAGAGGCCTTATTTGTTTTAAATTACACCAAGGGCGTGGACTGTCTGAAGCTGCCTCAGCATTCTGATCAGCAAGATGTATACTTAGAGTGTGATTGTGATGAGTACAACCAATTTTTTAAAAGAGCACAATAACATCCCATCAATAAATATTTGCTGTAGAAAAGAAAGGGTGTTGCTAAACCTTTGAGCATACTCCTCCACTGTAGACACAACATGGGTTGTACATTTTCAATGGGTCATGTGTTCTTCTGGATTTATTATGTTTTTTTAAAACACACACCTTAGATAATTGTGTTCTACTTCTGAAAGTCGCACAATTATTGGTACATATTTCTCAGATTAACCATTTTGAAGTTATATTAACACCAGGCACGCATACACATATTCCCTGCAGAATTATGACCAGGCTGCAATTGAGAAACTTCTGTTAAAAATGTTAACCTTAGAAAAAAAAGGGCGCTATATGAGGTTCATCACAAATGTGACCTTGGAACTGAAATTGTGCATACTAAAAATGTATGCCCATTGCTTTACTTGAGACGGAAGTGAGTTTGGTTAGAAAAATAAAAGATTGTCCTTGCCGCCGCCCGGCCCGCAGAGCAGCTCCCGCCTGGAAGAGAGAATCTCGCCGGTGCAAGAAGCCAGGTAACGGCCTCCACCCGCAACAGGAATCCCGGTGAGTGCGAGCATCAGGAGGGGGGTCCCAACTCCACCCGCAACAGGAGTCTCCGTGAGTGCGAGCATCAGGAGGGGGGTCCCAAGTATGATGTGTGTGCCCGTGGTCCCAAGTTAGCGCATGCGTGTGAATGAATGCGCGACAGCAGCTGCCTACAGCGAGCGCGTGCGCGTTTCAAAAACCCTCCAAGGCGATGCGCGCGGCCAGGAGTGTCTCCTGGGAAGCACACTCGCTAACAATAGTTCTCGGCGAGACGCGCTTCCGCGCGTTTAGCCGAGACCTAAAAAATTTTGCGCTAAGAATTCTCAACGCTATACCCTTAATCCCTAAGTTTTGGGCTCTTCACAGTCACAGGCCCTTGCATCACCCACACATGTTAGGTATCATTTTACTGGGGAGTGCAGAGTAGAACGCCAGTTAGTGGGGCTTAGCATGCAATATGACCAAGCAGTAGCAAAGCTGATAGGTTTGCCTTATGTTATCTATTACAAGCTGGGCCTATTTGCTCCGGCAGTGCTTGCTTTGAGAAGCAATACCTAATGTCTATGCAAACGCTTGTTTAAAATAGTTTTGCCCTACAATTGGCATTTTTCATTGCTCCACTGAAGTGCAAACATCAAACCTAATGGCTTTGGCCATGCTTGTTCGTTCTTACATGGCCTCTTCAAGAAATTTCTTCTTTTGCTGGCCATTACTAATTAGGTTGAAGCTGAACCATGTTGTGTTGAGCAAACACTGGTTCAACAGCCTATCAGTCTGGGGCTTCTGAGACTGCGCAAGTGATACAGCAGAGGGCATGAGAGATCATGGCTGATGGGGGATGTGATGTTGCAGGATGCATGTGTCATGATGTGCAGTCATGTTACTTGATACACCAGATTTATGTAAATTCTTGCAACGTCCAGCCATATTTACTAAGTGTGGTGTGTTCATTATGTCATTGGTTGTTTAGAACGGTGATTTAGCCATAGGTGATCCAGAAGTGCCACATTAATGAAAAGAATCTAACCCTGGTGGTTACCCTTGGTCTCTTTCTATTAAAAATGTTGTGACACATTTTATTTTGGCTAGGCAGGCATTTGTTTTTTCCTCTGCAAAGACTCCAGAATGCTGGCTCATGGTAGGCCACTGGTGTGGTATTGGTCATAGTCAGCACGTCTCCTACTTTGCCATTGCTGCATTGGCTTCCAGTTAATCTTTGTGCATTGTGCGTTAAGGCCATCTGTGCAGTTGCCCCCACAATCCTCACTGGCAGCTTTCAGTGATAAGGTCTCCTTATTCCCTCAGCTACATGTTTGTCTTGCGACTAATGTGAACACGTGAATGAAAGAGACTTTTCCCTTTAAACAGCACTCCTTGGGAACAAACTCCCTTCCGCTTTCAGGATGGCAGATAAATATATTTGAAAACTGTTAAATGCATGTTTATAATTTTAAGGAATCTTCAATCTCCACTTCTTTATCCTAATCTGGAAGCACCAATGAGCCAAAGGCTGAAGAAAGCTGTTCTAAAACGTAGTAACGTTGCATATGTAACACAACAAAGCTTCGAGCAAGATTTACTCAGTGAAGCAGTGAAAACAGACGGCAGCGCCATCAACATTTAGGTGCAAAAACTATTCTGCACATAAGGTTGATGCACAGTAGTCCAACATTGCTGTGCTCCAAAGAACCAAACCCTCTATATTATATGAAATGGCAAATTATGGGTTGGGAGCAGCGCAAACATCATGCTCAGTGAAAATGACAACTGCTGTTTGGATCCAAATATGCATTTACTAAAAAATTGAGACAGGGTATTTTGGGACAAAAAAACATTTTTTTCATGAAAAAGTCAAGATTCAGTTTGTGGAACTAAATGATGTACGCATAATAAACGCCTATATTTTAATAAACTTGTAAACTGTTGTTTCAGCCAAAATGATTGTATTTTCAGGTATTTTTAAAGCTGGTGTTTTAGGGATACTTCATGCTTAGTTCAGTGACTTCTTGCTAATACTGCTAGGTTGATGTTAGAGAGCACTTACTGCGTTGGCTACTTTTCCCTTGTGCGGAGACAATTCATTGTTTATACTGATAAGGCTTCCTTTGATATTATCACTACTGTTGTCTAATACCTGAACATGTAAACGTGGTATATACCCTGTCAGATCACGTAAACCCTATATAACCGAACAGTGGCATGCTGTAAGAGTTGTTTATCTCATGTTTGTATTACATTTTTATTTCTCAGCCAGCCAGGGTCCTTCCAAGTTGAAAGTCATCCATAACATATGACTGAGAATCTACAGTGAAGAGAGAGGATGAAAACATAAAGCAATTAAAGATGCTAAATACATTTTGGAAAATAATGTGTAATGCGGGCTTTCATAACCAGATTGTTTTACTGCCTCAAATACATATATCTCTTTGGTCTGATTTTATTTAAATTGTGTTGAAAAGTCCACTCTAAAGTCCACTATATTGCTACCATTTTGTCAAATATTTTTGGGTGAGCCCAAATAGCTCTAGCAGCCCCTCAACTTTGGGACAGTTCCATGATCATCTAAGCCTACTGCCAAGTTCTGGAACAGCCTCCCACTGGATCTGAGGTTCATTGAGTCGGAGCAAGTGTTCCGCCGTAAACTCAAGACCTGGCTGTTCACTTTCCCTTAAAACAGCTTTCCCCTTCTGTTTGACATGTACTCTGTAGCGCCGGGACACCCCCTTTGGGGGTAGCTGTGCGCTCTATAAGCTTCTTAAATAATAATAATAAATAATAATACTTACAGTAGCCAAAGAGAGGAAACACCTAAGAGATTTTTTGGGGGAGTAGTTTTACCTGAAGTTGACGGAGTACTTTACATGAGCACCAGTTGCAATACAGACGGACACATTAATTTTCGTTGGGCACGGGGAGATTAAGTGATTTGGCCAGAATCACAGGACTTTAAGCGTCCCTGCCGAGGCTCGAAACAGGTTCCCCGGCTTGAGGTTGATGGTGGGACAGACTATGTAGGTTCAGTAGTATTGGTGCCCAAACAAGAGTTATACCTTTTTTTGATAGCTGTGAAGTTTTAAGTGTGTAAATTAAAGTACTTTTATTTTTAGCAAAGTAAAGCACCAATCAGTTATTGTGCTGCTGGGTAACTGCTGAGTGCGGAGCTTGTATACTCCCACACTACCTCCCTGAGACTTCTCGCACTCAATACTGTGTGATTGTACTTGGGCCAGCTGGCTGATCCATAGTAGGGTGGGTCCTGGAAAATCAGAGGCAAACGATCCCAGGCCCCAAGGCTGAGACCCAGTAAACACTGCTTATTCCGTGGCCCTCAAACTGGGTCTGACATGCACCAAGAGATTTTTACGGTTGTGGCACTAAGCAAATGTTCTCAATCTATCAAATCCATATGTGAGTCCATACTAATCAACAGTAGCACATTTTCAGCCTACTTAAATACTGCTGGCACTATCTGCCTCCTTAATAGTGCCATGATTGTTAATTCCCCACCCCAGTAGTCAACATTACCTGGGGATCTATTAATAATGGGAGTGAGGAATTAACAGGAATTCTGGGTTTAACCCTCAGAATGCACTGAGAAACACCAGTTACTGGCACCAACGGGGATGACAAGAAACGTGTAGTGGAGGCACATGTGGTCTAACCTTTCTCTCACTTGATCTTTGACCCAAATCTTGAGTCCGAACTTCCTGCCAAGATTACCTCAAAAGTCAAGCAGCCAGTTCATGCATCTCAGGCACAATATACGTGTAGATGACGAGGTTTTAAATGGTGCTCACAATGTTGGTCATAAGTGGCGGGGAAGTGGGAGTTACAATGAGGTGACCTGCATCTCATAATTTGGTCAAATGGCGTTCCAGGAACTCTGCGCTTATCTTTTGCCTCTGACACAAGATCACATATCTTCCCTTATAGAAAAGCAGTTGAAGGATGAAGGTACCGACTGCACTCCAAAGGAACCCCTTTTGAGCTAATTTGGATAGGTTTTTGATGCTGCACAAGTTGATGGTTATTGAAGCAGGGCGGAGGTGCTGGTACACATTTCAGAGTGGGGTTGCAATCCTCAATCTTACATATGAGGGACTGTGAAACTTCCAGTTTTCACACAAAGAACAAGTGTAGCAAATAACCCATGCCCACTCATCATGACAAGCTAAGTGTGTAATATCTAGCTGGTGGTGCAGCTGTGAAGCACAGTTGTAAATATATCCCTAAAACATGGTGGGCTAGCAAAACAACATTTACAGAGAGCACATTTGCCATTGAAATGGCAACTAGATTTGCAGATGTATAGTTTTACTGTTTAAACTTTAAAAAGCACAAATGATCGTCTTTGGAAATCGGGTTTCAGCGAATATGTGTATAGGACCAAGTAAAGTGTCTTGATTTGTTTTAATCCTATTACAATCTTTGTTTCATAACACTTCAAGATTAGGAATAAAACGCGCACATGCCTTTCCTTTCACATCAGCAAGATTGGCACATAGTTCACTTTGCAAAATCCTTTAATTTTAAAGTCATAGGGTCTAATAACGAGTCTGGCGGTCCATGGGACAGACAAACCTGTGGTGGCAGTCCCTGAACCGCCAGAAAGGCAGCCTGCCCGCCATATTACAACTACAGCAGTGGAACCGCAACAGGACAGCCGCCCGCAACCGATTCCTGATTCCACGGCGGTGTCGCACCAGTGTGAGACTGTAATATGCTGCCAGTGCCACTGAGGCACTGGCAAACATATTACGAGTTTCCTCACTGCAACCCTTCTCATGTCGGTGAGCCCGCCATGAAAAGGGTGTTAGTGAGGAAACTAAGGGGAAACTACAAGGCCCCTGTTGCCTCTGTGTTTGGGGATGCATGCAGGGGGGCACATGGTGTGCCCCCTACCAGTATGCACCCCCTGTTCCTTCAAGGCAAAGAAACACACAACGCTGTGCATTTTGGTCGGTGCAGGAACGAGCTGCGTTGCTCTCACAGTGGTCTTTCTAAGGCTCTCCTAAGAGCCTTAGTAAGGTACCGCCGCCGCAGGACCGACCAACCAGTCTCCATCATGGTTATTTTGGGGTGCTGCAGCACCTCCTGCACCCCTGCTTCCAGCCTGTGAAACAGAGGACACAACCCTACCCTAGGCACAACAAGCCCCAGGCTTCTTTCTGCACAACAAGCCTTGCTTCCTTCGCGTTTTCCCGCATGACCCTGTCTAGGGGTACATTTTGAGGCAAAAGTGCCAACTCACTACGGGCCGTTGAATGCCATTAGCATGCGAGTTGTAGGAGCCGCGCACAATGCTTCCCTGACAAGGAGTGAGGGCCCGACGCCAGGTGCGGGTCTCAAGGCTCTGTGCGGACTACGCACTTCCGCTTTTCACAGTTAGTTGAGAGCAGCCTTCGAACCGCGCTGAGGTCAAGGCGGGTCGTGAAATGCGCAGCCCTGCGCGAGCCGCCTTCACCCCTCTCTAACCGAGGACAGCGCTGCTGCTGTCGGTGCGGGGTCTGAGAAGACCGACACCGCGAGAGACAAGCTTCATGATGGCGCGGTGCAAGGCTGGAGGAAAGCTAAGTCATTTATGTTACAGTGCAGTCTTTTTTCAGAGACTAGCCAAGTTGCAAGTTCTGGAAGCAGTCATTGTGACACAACTCAAATATAATTTGCACTGGGGAAGTTCTTTTGATAACCTGCCTGCTATGCCTCTTTTTGAAGAATATCACTCAGCCATCAATTTTGGTATATAAAATTACGGGCCTGATGCACAGAAAAAGGCTATTCAATTGACTGGCTAATTCTGTCCATGTTTAAAATGCACAGAATTGGGTTGCGACTGAAAATGGACATTAATCGCGCAATGCAAGATTTGAACCAATGCAAGTCTCACAGTGAAAGGGGCGGCCAAGGGGCGTTCACGATGTAATAAATGCACACAAGCTGTGTGGCCGTTTTCACAGTTGGAAAGCATTGCATTGTTATCACTGCCAAAGTCAGGTGGTCACCATTGGCAACGTGCAATTGACAGCTCCTGCTCTGCTTGTGCATGGGAAGACGCAGGGAGGTGCGAAGTGGGGGGTCCCACTGTTAATTGAAGGACTCCTTGTCGTACCATTGTTTGCGGCATTGATGATTCATCAAGGAGCCGTTTTGCGAGTCCTTAATAGCAATTATTAAGGAATCGCTATTAAGGACTTGCAAAACGGGATTCATGTAGGAATCGCTAATTAAATTGCGATTCCTACACATTCCTTATTTGCGATTAGCAAATTGCTAATCGCAAATAAGGAATAACTCCCCATTCATTCCTATGGGCCTAAAGGCCCATAGGAATGAATTCCTATGGGCCTAAATAACTCCCCATTCATTCCTATGGGCCTAAAGGCCCATAGGAATGAATGGGGAGTTATTCCTTATTTGCGATTAGCAATTTGCTAATCGCAAATAAGGATGCGATTTCAAGGGTGCCAGGGGTGTCCAAAGGACACCCTGTAGCACCCCTGAAATGAAAATGTAGAGTTATGTTGCGCACACACATGTCCAAAGGACATGTGTGTGTGTAACATACAAGTGAGAAAAATGCACAAAAGTGCATTTTTCTCAGTTTTCGCTATTTACCACGAAGTCTGACTTCGCGGTAAATCGCGGCAAAAAATAGCGAATTCGCAATTTTTTATTGGGTCATGAATAGCAGTTAAGGAATCTCAAATTGAGATTCCTTAAATGCGATCGCAATTTGAAAAATCTCATTTTTTTGGGATTTCTCAAATTGCGAGTACATGACCCAATGATGAATTCGAAATGCCATTTTTGCGGGCGCAAACGGCTGAATTCTGCGATTCGCACCGTTTGCACCCGCAAAAATGCTTCATGAATCTAGCTGTATGTCTCTTTAAAGAGCGGGTTCTCAATGGAGGCACATTGTGAATATAAATGAAAACATTTGCCTACAACAGCCCCTTCCTGCAACAGGCCTGAGAGTTCTGAATCTACAGGCTGTGCCTCGTGGATCTAGTGGAGCTCAGGTGCCATAGAACGAATTATAATATAACATTATCGAAAAACAATGATCTCACTAGTAATCAGATGTACCTAATATATTAATCAACAGGTTTAAAGAAATTCTGCGCTAAAAGTCATCAAGACCCAAGTGGTAAATGTAGAATTCTCTGCTGACAGTCACATGGAGCTGTTTCCACTAAGATTTTTTTCCCCTAATTTGAATTTAGATTCATCAGCAATTTATTAGCCGGTGCAAAATCTGAGATTCGGATTGACATCTGCAGAGACTACACCAGCAGATGGGACTAACAACATTCTAATACAGAGGATGTTCTACAATATTGTGCCATGGCTGGGGCAGGAAAAGCTTATGAAGGGGGCTGTCATGCAAAAATGTATTAACTCCCACAAACACGGTAGGTTTCTGGGTACAAACAAAGGGCCCGATTCACAGAACTAATCTGAGACAAAATCCTAAATGTACTACTTCTGTTATTCACAGAAGGTATTTAGTAGTAGTAAAGTTAGGATTTTGTCTTAAGTTTCACTTAAGACAAACTTGAGACAGACTTAAGACAAACGTAAGACACACTTAAGACAGTCTTAAAACAGACTTAAGACAGATTTAAGTTAGACTTAAGACAAAATCCTAACTTTACTACTACTAAATGCCTTCTGTGAATACCAAAAGTAGTAAGTTTAGAATATTGTCTCAGATTAGATCTGTGAATCGGGCCCAAACATTTTATACAGTGTTTCTCATCCAGGAAACACATTTAAAATTACTGATTTGAAAGGCAGTTGTTAGGGTGTGTCAAACGTAGAAAGGGAAATGGAAAACCCCCAAATTCAGGGTTGTTAAGAAGGGGTTGCTCACGCCCCAGAGGTGCCATTAAAAAACTTGACACCAAAGTTTCAGAGGGAGATCTCCAGCGGGCAATCCACAGGAGTAAATTTAGTGCTGAAGGAGTAGCAGAGAGTTCTGTAAAAGCATTATAGACAAGTGAAGGTAGCTAAAGTCAACATTTTGCAACATATTCTGTTCTCTATTGCAGTCCCAAGCAAGTCAAATTGGCAGTCTGTACATTAACATGTTTTAAGAATACTCAAATACAAATTATGACAGGCATTGGATCTGTGAGCCCTGTGCCCGACACTTCTATTCCGAATTAATGATTTTAATAATAGTAATAGTAATTTTGATAAGTTTGCAGCAGCAATGCACACAATTCACCTCAGAGGATATGAAATACATTCACGAAATGGGTTTTTCTTTTACCATAGTTTGTCACTTGTTCAAAAATGTCGCCAATGAGTTGAGATATCTCTAATTATTCATCATAATATGCCCCAAAGTGAAAGGAGTCTTATAGACCTAATTCCACTTAAAGTTCCTGAGAAGGATTGCCATCATGTTAACTAAGATAAATAAGTATACTGTTACTGGCACTTGAAACAGGTTGATCCTACCCTTCATAGATTAGGCTCATTGGTAATTTCTCAATTAATATATTTGAAGTTTCTATCACTAATGCATAGTGTTTCCATCTTTCATTTTTTTTCACTCTAAAGGTTCAGCATGGCGAGAGTCATGCTAAAGGTGCTTAAGATAGTTATCATGTTCCAGAGAAGTGATAACCATGGTTATTGGTGCTCCTTGATCTGTCATCAGCTTTTGACACAGCCAAACCCTAATGGCTTCTTAATGTGCTAAAAGATAGAATGGACCTCTGCGATTAAGTGCTAAAGTGGTTCTCATTCTTCTCAAAAAGGGACCAATTTGTGCAGGCCAGAAGTCATGTTTAGAGTAGCACTCATATAAGAGATTATGTGTCTCAAGGCTCCTTGGTGTCTCCAACATTGTTCAACCTATTTCTCAAATCACTCACTTCTGCAATGAAGTATTCTTGACTCGACATACATCAATGGGCAGATGTAACACAGGTGATTGATTATGTCAAGCAAAGACATCCTCATCCTCCTACCCTGTCTCCTAAAACTCCAGCACTGGATGTCTGAGAAACTTCTCATGTTAAACCCATTGGCGTAACATTTTCCCCTGCATCCCCTGCGGTGCGGTGGGCACCCGAACTCCAAATCGTCCCCTTAGCAGGGTGATCAGATATCTCGGATTTCTCTGGACAATCCCAGTTATCGGAGTTATGTCCCCGTGTCCTAAGACTTTTCACATGTCCCGGTTTTCTAGAACAGGGTTGAGTGATGCTGAGTTAGTAGCAGCATTGAAACATTGATGCCTTTAAATGCCGAAACCTCTTACGTAATTTTATCTGTTTGCAGTTTTATAGCGTTAACTCAACCCCAAGGTATTGGAGGCTTTACATGATCACCAGTTACCATACACAAGGTCACAGGAGATCATCTGAAGCCTCATTCTTGCTTCAAGAGGAGGGAAGAAAATTGACTAGGGGGCATGGAGGAGGTCATGCCATGCTGCCATAGCTTATGCTTTTAAAATGAAGACTTCCTGTAAATGAACACTTCAAATTAACAGGAGTCTAAAACCTCCAGAACAAATATTTGCTGCCCATCATTATGCTGGATACACCTGGATCACAATACTTATCATGGTACCTTTATAAGTAAAAGTAGTTTCAATACATCTGATCTGGTAAATCTGTAAAAGAAGAAGCGCTTTAGTATGGAAACATTTTTTGAACTGTAATCTTCAGAACAGTTTTAAGAGCATTTGAAAGGTAATGACCCATTTTCTGGGTCCAATTCACAAAGGTAAGTGTACACTTTTGTAAAAGTCTACTCTTTGCTAGCATTCACAAATAGACTACTTAATAGTAACTTAGACTTCGCAGTTGCTGCGGAGAACTCCGCACAAAAAAAGATAGGCCTGTCCTAATTCTTTTTGTGCTGAGTTCTCCGCACTGACTACGAAGTCTCCACAATCGTAAATTTACTATCAGATCTTTGAGTTGCAAAAACCGAAAAAGTTGTAAGTTTATCTTTGTGAATTGTGTGAGTGTTTGTGGGTGTGTATGTGTGTGTGTGCTCGCACTCTTTCCTGCAAGCCCCTTTCATTTCATTATCATCCTTTTGTCCCAGTATTTCCTTATGAAATTCTGATCACCTTACCCATCAACAACACACAATCATGTACCACGCACTGGCCTTCACTGTGCGCGGATGGTGGGCCCATGACCTGAGAGCTCCTGATTGGGTGGGAGTGGGAGGGGAAATTATATTTCTGTCTCGTTTTGGAGAATATTTTTGTAAGTGATATTTTAAGTTTACAATTATGATATTGCTGAAAACTATATTTTTGGTACAATATTTCTGTGTCCGGATATTTGTGGCCACAATATTCTGACAGTGTTGCCAGGCACCACCACTATCACTTCTGCTGGGCACTGACATTTGCAGGTCGTATTAGGTATCTTAGTTGTATCTATTTGTTACCAATTCTCTGTGTTCTGATATGAAGCTTGCTATTCTGAAACTAAAGCTTCATAACTATGCACTTTCCCCTGAAGATAACTTAGGGCCTAATTTAAGTCTTAGCGGGAGTAACGTCTTTGTGCCGTGGCCCCAAGTACTCCATCATGCTGACAGCGGTCTGACCACCATATTTAGATGTTGCAGCTAGAGACAGGGTGATGGGGGAGTGCAAGAAGCACTTGCACTACTTCCAATAGCACACCTGTAGGAGTGTGGGCTCCTGTTCAATACGTTCTTTTTTGTATTCAAGGTAAAGAGTACAATGAGCAAGTTTTCATTTGTTATCCATTCAGGGATGAATTCCTTTAATAAGCCACATATTACATCATAGTGACCTTGTAGCTGAGCGATGCATTCAATTCAAATTACAGCAACATCCAATTAGTCATAGATTATCCCAATGCATTTCGGGACATAGCCCTTCGTCAGGGGATGAATGACAATCTAAAAATAAACAGACCAATATCAGGAAGGGGAACTAACTTCCACAGTATATTAACAAAGAATCTGATTGACTGGTGTCATGGGTGGAACAAAACTCAAAAGACTAAAACACCTCGGGTAAGTAGAAAGAAATGTGCAAAAAACGGGCTGAACAATTTAAGTATGACCGACTTAAGTGGGGGTTTAAATATGCTTATAAAAAACCAGTATGAAAATCAGTGCAAAACGAAACAGTGGGAAACTGTAGGAAACTCAGATGAAATTGTCCGGTTAGTATGTGAAGACCGGAAGGAATTAAGCGAGAATGAGGGATGCTAGAACTAGATCGTGGACAAGCAACAATAGCGTATTGCAAGTGTCACCCGTGAGTAAAAGAACGCCGAGAGAAAGGCTGAAAATGTGTGCAATAAGTATAGCTCAACCGTAATGTCCCAAGATATATCAAAAAAGTGAAGCAGCAATGTAATGGTAACGCTGGGTGCTTACCGGGTGTATTAGGTGTGGACGAACGCGAGGTTCATCACTTCCATGGGTCGGTGTTCAGTGTGAATGCGAGGGCGCATAAACAAGCTAAAAATCGATGACGGACTATCGTGATGGTTAGTAGACGTGCCGATGTTGTGTTAACAACATACAAACACTTCTAATATGTGGACTGAAAATCCAAAACTTAGCGGTGTGTAAATAATGATTAATGGTGAATTGTAACCAAACAGAATCGTGCAACTGAAAACGTAAATATATGAGAATATTTAGCGGCCATCTTGGAATGGTCAAGCTACATTACAAAGCCTGAGTGACGGTAAGGGAAATATGAGGAGACAAATATCTCGATTTCAGGATGAATAAAAGGTGAAAGTAAACAATGGAGTGTGTAACTGAAAAAATGAATACAAATGAACATAATAATCTCAATACAAAGATTGTAGAGACATCAAGCAAACAAGTTCAGAGGGGTGGACATGAGATAAAGGACACTGGAAAGTAAAAAAAGATAAACAAAGGTAGTACTAAGGATGAGCAAGTGTAGGTCCATGTGACCAGAACCTTAGGTGAGGGGTCCGAAGGGTATGTTGAATCGAAAAGGAAAAGAGATGAAAGGAGAAAAAAAATTAGGGAATCAGAAAAGTTCAAAGGTAAACTGTGACAGCGGGTAAGACAACATATCATTATAGGAAACAACTATATTCAATTCTGTTGTTGAGGCCTTTAGGCTGGCAGGCGTCAAGTCTCTTAATCCAAACGGTTTCTCTCTGGAGAAGTCTTTTTCTGTTATCAATGCCTTGTCTCAGCGGTACAATCTCTAAAACAAGGAACCTCAATTGGCTCACATTGTGATGGTGTGTGGTAAAGTGAGCCGCCAGTGGTGCTTTAGTAGTCTTATTTCTGATAGTGCTTTTATGTTCCGTCAAGTGGGTTTTGATTTTTCTTTCTGTTTTACCAACGTAGGGTAATCCGCAAGGACATTTGAGTAAGTATACAACGTTCTTAGAGTCACAGGTGGCGTTGGTTAATAGTTTAATGGTTTTTCCTGATGATGGATGATTGACCGTGTTGCCTGTGATGATGTTGTGGCAATGACTGCAGTTCAAACATGGTTTAGTGCCTGTATACTGAATAGAGGAATCCTTGGGTTCAGTCTCCAAAATGTTTTTGATGTTTTTGGCTCTTTGGTAGGCGAATAATGGTCTGTGGTTGGAAATGCCCTGAAAGTCCGGTTCATAGCGAATAATGTCCCAGTTTTTTAAAATGATGTTCTTTAAAGTGGTACTCCTAGTAGAATATTTGGACACGAAAACAGATCTTTGATCACCAGTAGATTTAGTGTGGGGAGCCAACAGATCCAAACGAGTTCTAGTTGCAGCACGAGATTTGGCTGTCTGCAGTGTCGATTCAGGATATTTCCGATCTCTATATCGTTGGAGTATCTTTTGTTCAGATAGTGCATAGGCTGCCGGTTCAGAGCATATTCTTTTGGCCCTTAACAGCTGAGAATATGGTAAATGAAGTTTGAGAGAGGTAGGATGACAGCTGGTGAAAAACAAAGCATTGTTTCTATCAGTTGCTTTGATGTGTAATTCTGTTGAGAGTTTGTTGTTGTGTAAGGTGACTTGAACATCCAGAAATGGTAAACTGCTGGAGCTGATGGTGTGGGTGAATTCAATATGGTCGTCAAGACCATTAATGTATTTAAAAAATTCTGTGATTTCATCAGGTTGCCCAATCCAGATTAAAAAGATGTCGTCAATGTATCGCCACAGTGTCACAATGTTGTTACCCACAGCTAGAGACAGAACACCGCTCCAACGGCAGGCTTCTCTTCTGGCGAACAGTACCCCGTCATCATCAAGTCAGTGGGATTGCGCAGAGCCAATTTAGATAGCACAGGAAGGACCTAGACAATGGCGTTCAGGATGGAATCTGAGTTGGAACGCCGAAAAAAGGTATTCTCACCTCTTTTTCTCCTAGTCAGCCAACTAGCACTTGGAGGTTTCCCTGTCACGGTTGCTTCGACGGAAAGACACTTCATAATCTGGACAGCGGAAATCTTGGCGGAACTGCTTCTGACACCATCTTCAGCCTCTGACTCCATCAAAGTGGGAGCAGGAATCTGGGGGAGATGGCGGGACTGCGGCAGTGTTCCTTCCAGTGACCAGCCTGAGCCAACATTTAAATCGAGTGCGAGGACTGCCACGGCGGTGGGTGGAAAGACCGCTGAAAAAGCTACGGCAGGACCAGTCCCACCCAGATCGAAATCAGGCCCTTAGGGCCAGATTCACAGAATGATCTTAAGACTCAATCCTAAACTTACTACTATTTTGGTATTCACAGAATGCACTTACTACTTTTGGCATTCACAGAATGCACTTACTACTTTTGGTATTCACAGAATGAACTTACTACTTTTGGTATTCACAGAAGTTAGGATTTTGTCTTAAGTTTGTCTTAAGACAAACTTAAGACAGACTTAAGACAGACTTAAGTTAGGATTTTGTCTTAAGTTTGTCTTAAGTCTGTCTTAAGTCTGTCTTAAGTCTGTCTTAGGTTTGTCTTAAGTCTGTCTTAAGTCTGTCTTAAGTTTGTCTTAAGACAAACTTAAGACAAAATCCTAACTTCTGTGAATACCAAAAGTAGTAAGTTAATTCTGTGAATGCCAAAAGTAGTAAGTGCATTCTGTGAATACTAAAATAGTAGTAAGTTTAGGATTGAGTCCTAAGTTCATTCTGTGAATCGGGCCCTAAGTTCCTACTTGACTTTCTGTGTCACTTACGCTTAATCATATATTCATTTCATAACATTTACGCAAGAAGCATTACTGTTCCACCACAAGATCAAACCCCAAGTTTAAATGCAACAGTTTCCAAAGTCTTCAGGGGTGTTCATTTTTAAATGTTCAAGTAGTTCAAAGTTCATATTTTCCACCCAACTTGAGTTTCAGAATACTTTTCAGTATTCCTAAATATCCTTCAACAAACTCTCAAACAAGCATCTGTACTTTGAAAAAGGAAATCCTGAATTCAAAACATCAATGTCTTGCCTTCAGCACAATTGTCTAGCAAGGATGTCATGAAACATAAGGAAAGTTATACCTGATAATCCAAAATTGCATTCCCGGCTTGAGTCAATGTGAGTGTTCAGGGACTGTGGTGAAATGTAGTTTGTCGTCAAGGCACAGTCACATAGTGCATTCTCCACGCACATAAAACTTCATACGCGACAGCACTGTAACTCTGCCAGCCTTCATTTCTCTGCACAAGCGGGTTTGGAGTTTTACACCTCTCTGCCTTCTGAGCCATAAGCAGTAAGCCATACCTCCTGACATACTGCCTGACACACAGATCTTCTACCAAAGTGAAAGTGTGTAAAATTGCGTATATTTTAATAGAAGGGCAATGCTAATCTCAAACATTTGGTGGAGCTATATTAAATATGTATTTCCTTATGGTAGGTAAGGCTTGGTAGCCAAGGCCTATACCATGCTGTGCCTTCTGCCTAGAATTTGTGTATTCAACTGGTTAAATTACTGGTGGGCAATGAAGAGTTTTACGTCTGGGTTATATGGTCCATCCGTTAAGGCACAGCAACATGTGTGCAGCTGCGTTTTATGTTCATTGGAGGTTGCGTAATTGGTACCTAGGAGGTTCTGGATAGACTCTGGTGGCATAATCTAGTCAGGTAATAACCAGAGCTATAACTGCTGAAATTCTTTGTGGAAATCTAAGCTATCCGAATGATCGGCATAAGAGCACATGTGGAGGTGGTCTGTTATCGGTACTGCTGGAAACTGAGATTCCATCGACTTGTTTTTTTATCGAACATCTCCCATGTTCATTACCTGGTGATCTGGTGATGGATACTGTCCCAGTGCCTAGTCCGCGAGTTTCAGGACCATAGGTTGGGGAGCTGTCCAATCAATCTCACCCCTATTTACGGCTGTTGTTCTGCATTCAGTGAATGAGAGCTCACCTACTTTTGTTAAAGCTCTTCTTTATGATGCAGATGATTTGTCTATATTCAGTGTATAACTTCCCCATAATTTGTAGTATGAAACCCGAGGACTCAGCCAGAGAAGGCAGGTGATACAGCTAAGCATAATGGCACCTGATTAGTGACCGCCTCATTATCTCCACTCGGTTCTTGTTGTAAAACGGGCAGCCAGTGGTGGCAGCTGCCACTAAAACCTGGTGGGCAGCGCGGGGGATTATTAAAAAACATAAAAGAAAAATTACCTGCAGCTGCCGGATGCCGCCTCAGTGCTGGGAGGGCGGGATTTTTGATCTCTATCTTATCGCTCTAGATCTAAACCCCGTTCTGGTCGATCGAATCTTTATTGCCTGTCATTGAGGAAAGAAGTGCATCAATACCAAGTTAGTTGATCAATAATGGGCTCGACTCTGAAAGACCACAGACTACTTCTAAGTTTAAAAGGTTTATTACAGAGTCATTGATAACTGCAAGTACAGGCATCTCAAAATGAGATTCAAAAGATACAAAGGCACTAATACAAACATATGTTCTCTGAAAGCTCTTAGGCGAGCAAAGAACACTACTAGGACTAGCTCTAAGATCAGCAGGGCTGCAAGCATAGACACAAATTGTGATCTATCCGTCTCCGTCATTTACAAAGGAAGGAAGGAATCAGGTTAGGCTGTCCCTACCCTGTACTAGATGGTATCCCTACTTAACAAGATCCCAACCTATCAAAGGTGTCAGCTGTGAATGACTTCCTAAGAAGTTCACCCACTCTTATTCTCAGGTGAAAACCTACGATCTCCAGTCATGACCCCTCTCTGCCTACCCATCCGCTCTCTGTAGGGTCCTCAAGCATCTGCTCTAACTCCACCCGGGGGTGCTGTCCCTAATACAAAAACACAATAATCATTTGAGACGCCCCTCGAGAGACGCCCCTCACGTGGTGTCGATTCTGGCTTTTTCCATGATGATCTTTCTCTGGGCCTCGTGCTTCGCGTTGACCTTGCTTCTCAGGCTCTTCTCCGGCCCGCTGATACCCCCTAAACATTCCTGAATCCTCCTCCATGTCTGTACCAGTCTACTCGAACAAAGCTCTATTCATGAAACTTTTAATCGAAACCCCCTTGCACCTGCAGACAGACATCCGCAGCTTGAATCCCAATTCTCATGAACTTCTAACAGAAGTTTGCAACTTATTTCTCGACACAGCTCGGCCTGTACCAGCTCGTGCAAATCAGAAAAACCCTTTTTATCGCTTCAGGCCTACAACCATTCTCGCAGAGGTCTTATTCTCTTCAAATCCTTTCGTGAATTTAAAATAACAAGTTAACACTTTATTCTTTTGTTATGCAAAACACTCTTATGGAATATAAATCTAACGAATACACAGAATTACTACAACATTAGTGCAATCCATGTCTATGTATATGTGTACCTTTCTAAACCCTTCTGTCCTGGCCATGAGGCCTGCTCCCTTCTATGCTTTGCAGCATGACATTCCTCCATTAGCAGTTACATAACATGGATCCTGATTAATCACGTCTAATAAGAATACATTTTCCACACAATTATGCGTCAGTTCCATTTTTATATGAATTCGCTATGTTAACTACACACATCTAAGAATAGGTGAATATATCTTCAACACTTACAGGCACTTTTTATTATAATTGTGCGACTAACGTGTACTTATGGTGCACTCATACATTTAGTTCAGTTTGCGCTCTCTCAGTGCTCCTGTGCTCCCCTCCACACCCAATCCAAACGCTGCTCTCACGGTATTACCCAGCCAGTGATTTTTTTAAAGCAAAGTGGGCCCTGGTACAGGGCTCCAGCCTTTCAGGGGGCCCGTGATAGAGCCAGCTCTATTCTGAAGAGTCTTGTCCCGATGACCTTGAATTATTCTTAAACAGATTGTTTTAAATACTGTTTCTCTTTAATTTATTTTTAATGTGGGTGATGTGTGAGTCTATTACAGACAATTTGCAGGGAAATGTTGTGTTTATGTTTCATGCAACATCAATAAAAAAGTTTCTTTTAGATCACAACAGAAGTTCACATATGAGAAATGGTATGGGCATCACAGAGAATATTTGCAATAACATTAGTGAGCTGCTGCTTTGTTACACTATTGAAAATACACATTACAGTTCCTGAATATACAATGGAAACACATTTTAAATTTAGGCAAGTATGTCTGTGCACTATCAGTGACCTGGCCAAAGGCAGCATGAAAGAGCTAAAATTGGATTGTAAATTTAAAGCTCCCCCGAGCAGGGGTCCCCAAAATGCATTTGGCACTAGTTCCCCACAATCCTTAAGATGTCCCTGTACCGAACATTAGAAGAGCGTCGGGATTGGTCTGAGCAGGCAGAAATTGCTGCTCAGTAAGGGACAGAGAGAGCCTGTGCTGCTTCTCCAACCCGTATGTGCAAGGCAGCAGGGTTGGAGAAAGGTAAGTGTGCATGTCGTTTTCGCTATCTGAAGACGGCCGGCCAAACCGACATGCACACTTATAGTGCACCTACCACTCCACCTCCCTGGCGGCTGCAGACGAAGATCATGGCCCCACTCCTCCCTAGACTTGGCTGAGTAAGTGAAAAATGAAATGATAATAAAGTAGTTTTAATATCATTTTCTTTTTCATTTGCTGCCTTTCAGCAGTGGGGCGACTCTCCGCCGCCATAACGGAGGAGCTGCCGCTGCGAAGCTACAGGAAGTACAGGTGGCATGTACTTTGGTGGCATCTACATGCTTTATTGTGTCTGTTTTTACTGTCTGAGTAATAGGTAGTGAGGCACCCCTCGCCCCCTCTCATAGTCTGAAAATCTCGAATATTCAGGGAAATTCAAACATAGAAGCTGCCCCTGTGACTGGGACAAATACTGAATACTGTAAAAGTGTTTGACTTTATAGCGCAGTTAGAGTCCGCCAGGACCTCTGATGTGCTGCCTTCAGAAATAAACTCTTTAGCACAGGAAATAGGCGCAGCTTGTTCCTCACTTTGTGAAAACAGACGTGATCTAAGGTCTCTGTGCCAGCCAACACTTTGAGTGCATGTATATCTGTCCTCAGAGGACTGCAATCCTGTATTTTTACAACCAAGCAGACTGCTACAGTATTTAAATACCTATATGAGAGGGAACATACCATTCTCGAGGCACCATACGCTGTTCACTTCACAGCTCGTTAAGACTCCGACATCAGAGTCACAGGGGCAGAAGCCGAATGACGAATCACAGGGATATGTAGTACATGTCTGGGACATGTCTGCATTCTTTCCCTCCTGTAGTGGTGGGAATATGTGTTAGTCATGTCTTCATATGTAACGTGGGCAGACCAGAGAGCCATGGAAACAGGAATATACATTTAAATAAAGATTTTTTTTTTTTTTTTAAACCTTTATTAGTTGCGTTCAGCACAAAAACATGACAGTGACAGCATCTGTAATCCAGAAAAGCAATAATCATGGTACATTCTATAGAGAGGCAGCAGCTTCACTCGGTACAATACAACATAGGCACAGCTTTATGTGTACATCAAATGAGATGTCAAAAAAAAAAAAAAAAAGAAACAGGATCCCCCTCCACAATCAAGGGCGTAAGCAGGATAACATTCTACGCCCCTCCACTTTTAGGCATAAGGACAGGCCAGCAGGGGCGGCATCGCCACAACCCACCAACCCTTAATCAGCTGTGATCTGTACAGTCAGTCGGATACATCAGTATGTGTAGCAGTGTTCCATACATATGGCAAGCGTATGCATCCTTGCCAAGCATTGCAGCCATCATCTAATGCAGGGATATGCAGGTCGTACCATAGAGCGGAGCCGTACACAACGCTCCCCTTCTCAAGTGTCACCCGGTTCAACGAGTTTGCGTGGCCATCAGTGTGTGCGTCTACCATCACTATCCCATGATATGGATGAGTAAGAGAGGCCCCCCGCTTAAACAGCGTCATAAGGCCGCCGGCTATTCCCAATCCCCTCAACATCAGTGTTACCCAAATGTCACGACTATCCGTCTTAATGTAGGTGGTGTAAATCACCTCTCAGCGTGTGTGAAGTAGTATGGTGAATGCAACACATAGCAACTGCGAGCTCACTGGCCTGGGACCGGTTCGTCATCTCCAGAGGAGTCGCTGTGTGTCGCTTGAGACAGCCAGTACACCTGCAAGGGGGACCAAAAATCGCTAGGCGTGCACCGGGCGGGCATCATTTCTGCATAAACGCCATGCTGGTCCTGGCAGTATGTGAGGTCGTCGAGCCATTCCTTAAACTTCGGTGCTCTCCCTCTCCCCCACCTGCAAGCTATTCTCCGCTTAGCTAGAAGCAGGGCAATGTCAACAAATTTGCGGTCCGGCCTGGGCACATGTTTGGTATAACCCAACAGCATCACTATTGGCTCCATGGGAAGCGGGCCAGCAATCATTATCTGGAGCGCGGCATGTACCTGTTCCCAATACGTTTGTATGGCTCCACATTCCCAGGCCAGATGAAGGAAATCCACGCCAGTCGCCCGGCACCTCGCACATCTATCATCTTCCGAGAGATGAAACCGTAGTTTCCTGACTGGGGTGTAATAGTAGCGTTGCACAAACTTATAGTGAATAATTTTCAGCCGACAGCTGGAGGAAACCCTAGCCGTGATTGAGCAGCAATAGCTCCATTGCTCGTCCGTGAGTGCAGAGGGCAGTTCAGAGTCCCAGTTGGTCCGGGCCTTCGGCAGTAACATTGGGCGTTGCCCACGTACAGCGGCATACATTTTAGACACTAAGTGCTTGCCATCTGATACGAGCATGACATGCAATGGTAGTACCGTCCCAGGTTCTTCCGGGAAGTTGGGGAGTATGTCACGCATACCCTGCCGGAGTCTGATGTAGTAAAACACCTCCATGGGTGTCGGGGGAGTAGTCTGGAATAACTGTTCTTTAGTACGGAACGTTCCTTCCTGAAACAGGTCGCCCCATGTATTAAGGCGTATGCGTTTACACATGGACCGAAATCCGTTTTCCGTTAAGAGAGAAAGTTTCGGGTGATATGCAAGGGGCAGTGCCGGGGAATAAAGCATAGGGGCGTCCAGCAATTTAGTTACTCTCCGCCAGGCATCAATAGTACCGGTTACCGTAGTAGCAGGCGTCTCAACATCCTCAATCAGTCCCATCAGCATGCCCTTAAGCGGGAGCGGATGAACGATCCAGTCCTCAGCAGCGACTTGTGGCATGAAGGGAGCGGGGTTGACCCAGTGATAGGAGTGTTGAGCCTGAGCACTGAGATAGTAAATTTCTATGTCGGGCACATCAAACCCTCCCCTATCGTATGGCTGCGTTAAGATCCTCCAGCTAAGGCGCGGTTGCTTACCACCCCAGAAAAGGCGCAGTAGCTCAGAACGGAGCCGCTTAAAAAAATAGGCCCCCGGGTAGTAGGGAATGTTTTGGAATAAATATAAAAAACGCGGCAAGACGACCATCTTGATCAGGGAAGCTCTTCCTGCCATCGAGATCGGTAGAGCCCGCCAGCGGGTCACGTTATCAGTCAACTGCGAGATAGCCACCCCGTAATTTAACCGGATGGTGTCGTCTTTATCAAGCGACACCTCTATGCCCAGGTACCTTAAGTCAGAGCTGCACCATTCCAGGGGGTAATCCAGCGGGAACCGGGTTACCGATGCCGTGAGGGGAAAGAATTGTGACTTCTTCCAGCTTATATGTACCCCGGAAATGCCTCCGAACGCCACGAATTCCCTCAGCAGTGAATTAAGATGATCTTGCGGGTGACGCACGTACAAAGTAACGTCATCCGCATAGAGGGAAATACTTATCTGCCGCTGAAGACAGTTAAAGGCACTGGCCTTGTGCAACTGTCGGATTCTGCAAGCCAATGGCTCTATCGCCAGGGCGAAAAGTAGGGGTGATAGGGGACAACCCTGCCTAGTCCCTCTCGTGATCGGCATCTGTGCCGAGAGTACCCCATTGACGATGACCATGGCGACCGGTGAGGTGTAGAGCAGTTGCACCCAGGCTATGAAGATCCGGGGGAACCCCATTCTGCTCAGTATAGCTATTAGGTAACCCCACTCCACCGAATCGAACGCCTTGGTGGCGTCCAGAAACACGGCAGCGATCGGCAAGTCAGGTGAAATGGTGGGTATCAGGGAGAACAGCGTACGCAAGTTATGGGATGTAGCCCTCCCCGGGACAAAGCCAGACTGGTCCGGCAACACCAGGGTATTCATAAGTAGGGACAGTCTAGTCGCCAGCACTTTCGCGAGGATCTTCGCGTCGCAGTTGAGCAGCGACAGAGGGCGATAGGCATCTGTGTCCTTCGGATCCTTCCCCGGCTTCAGAAGCGATGTGATCGCTACCTCCCTCATGGAGCCTGGCAGTATCCCCACCTCTAGTGAATCTTCGAAGACCTCCTTCAGGACCGGCGCCATGATGTCGATGTAGCATTTGTAAAATTCGGCTGGTAGGCCGTCCAGCCCCGCCGCTTTGCCATTGCTAAGGGACATGATCGCCTCTCTGATCTCGTCCAGTTCGAACGGACATCCCAAGAACGCCCTGTCGCTATCACTGAGCCAGCAGAGTGCGATGTCATCCAGGAAATTACCGAACTCCACCTCACCCACCTGCTGCGTGGAGTATAACCGCTGGTAGTGCCGTAGGAAGGTGTTTTGAATCCCTTGGGAATCTTGGTAAGTCCTACCCTCCCCATCAGAGATTTCCAGTATATGGGTGGCGAAGCGCTGATGCCTCGTGAGAGCGGCCAGCACCTTTCCCGGTCGGTCCCCCTCACAGTAGCGCCTGACCGTCCAGTATTTGACCCGGAATTTCGCTTCCCTGGCCGCTTCCTCCTCAAAGGTCGATAGAAGAGTTCTGAATTTCCCCGCTAGGTCAGGGCAGGGGTCGCTGACCATCTCTGCTTCCAGCGTCTTTAGCTCTGCTTCAATCTTAGTCAATGTGCGCACAATGTCCCTCAGTATTCCGCAACTTTTAGAGATCGTGATCCCCCTCACTGTCACCTTAAAGGCTTCCCAGATCGTTTCGACCTTGTCGACCGATCCCTTGTTTCTCGGAAAGAAGGCTTCAATTTCCTCTCCCAGTTCTTGTCTAAAGACAGGGTCTAGTAAGGCTGAGGGAAAGAGCCACCACGGCGGGCGCACCCTAGCGTACCCCGGCATACCCAAGACTGTCAGGACAGGACAATGGTCCGAGTAGGTACGAGGCAGATGCTTCACCCGAACAACTCCACCAGCGAGGCCCCGCGAGACAAAGCAGTAATCGATCCTTGCCCATGAGCGTGCATGTGCCGTAAAATGTGTGCCTTCCCTAACTGTCGGGTGTGTGTGCCTCCAGCTATCCACCAGTCCAGCCTCTGTTAGTATGCCCTGAAGTGTATCTCTGGCGTTCGTGTTGTATTGTGCACTACCGTCCGATCTATCCACTATGGGACATAACGATAGGTTGAAGTCCCCTCCCCAGAGAATATGAGTGGCTTCAATTTCCAGTACATGGCCCCACAGCGACAAAAAAAAACCAGGGGTGTCGACATTAGGCGCATAGCTATTCACAAGTATTATTACATCAGTGCCCAATCTCCCCCAAAGGATGACGTATCTCCCCTCCCTATCCGCCCGCACTCCCAGCTTTTGAAACGGTAGTTGTTTGTTGACTAAAATAACAGTCCCCCTAGAGTACGTGGAATAGGAAGAAAACTCTCTCACACTCGCCCATTTGCTCGCAAACTTAGGAATACCATGCGGGTTAAGGTGGGTTTCCTGGAGCATCGCTATCTGCACATGATGCCGATCTAAATAAGCAAGCACGTTTCTGCATTTGCGGGGATTATTAAGGCCACGGACATTCCAGGACATTATTGAGACAGTATTCGACGTATCCTCACCTGCGCTTGTCACAGTATCCCTGAGAGAAGCATTTGGTCAATGCTGCAGCCTCCAATCTAGATGCACCTGATGCAAATCTTTCCGCTGTCCAATACATTCTCTGCATACAAACAGCCATACTTTCATACTCCCGATCTCCAGTACCTGCACACGTGTCATTAAAGTCTTCCGCAACATCAGTTCCGCTTTCAACAACTCGCATTCCAACTACCAAGTCCCACCCCTCCCTCCACGCACAATAATCCCCCCCCTGAACTCCATCTCCCCCCCCCACCCACTGAAGCAACCCAATCTTGCCAGTATCACATCCCCACCCTCCATCCCGAACCCAACACTCAAGAACAATAGAAAAACTTTTTGGGGAATCCCCTCCTAAGGACACTAGAGGAATGCACCCCATCACCCCATCACTCCCCTCTCGACCCACGTGCGCCATACGGGGAAGCCAGAGAAGGTGGGGTGGTGCCTGGCATGTTTTATCACTGCAGGCTAGAACCCATGTGTCAAGGCAGTCCCTTCCAACACCTCTCCCCATACCGGAAAAATCAACAAAAGGGGTTCATGAGGTCCAGCCCAGGAACAACCACTGGCCACCGCCGTCTCCGCTCCGCTGCCGGATTGCCCGGACCCAGACCACCACCAGCAGAATGGCAAAATATACAAAAGCAGTTGTCGCTCACCACTAATCAAGATTACAGCAAACCCACCATCCATGTCTTGATAGGCAGGGCCGGGCCATCCCAATGGCAGCAGGCACCACAGCTCTAGGTCCAGCCGCTGTACCATCCGCGGAGCCAGTGGCCGGATGTTCACAAGGACACAGTTAGGACTCCTCGTGCTCAGCAGGATTCACATCTGCCTCATCCTCCCCCTCATTTTGTCTGCCCCTCCTGGCAGTACGTAGCTTCCGAACATAGTCCTCGGCCTGCTGCGGGTTCATGAAGAAGTGTTGTTTGCCCTGGTGGGTCACCCTGAGCCGCGCCGGATAAAGAAGCGCGTAGTCCACTTGCATGTCCCTCAGCTTCTTCTTCACGTCCAAGAATTTCCTTCGCTGGTCCTGCACCATGGGCGTAAAATCCGGATATAGGGAGAACTGCACGCCATCACAGGTTAGGTTCCGCTTCGTGCGGGCAGCACGAAGTGCCGTATCGCGGTCCCGGTAGTTAAGCAACCGGGCGATGATGGGTCGCGGCTGCGCCCCCGGCTTGGGGACCGGGCCCAAGGAGCGATGCGCCCGCTCCACAATAAATTGGCTGGAAAAGGCCTCCTTACCCACCGCCGTGATGAGGATTCGCTCCACATAGTCCTCCATGCGCCCAGTGTTGGTGGACTCCGGAACCCCCGTGACGCGAATGTTGTTGCGTCTGCTCCTCGCCTCCAACTCCTCGTTCTTCGCCGCTATAACTCTCAGGATATTGTCCATTCTAGTTAGGCGCGTATCGTGGGCAGCGGCCGTGTCCTCTGAGGTAGAGATGCGCCTCTCCCAGGCGCTCCTCATGGACCTCCAGTTTCTGCGCAACCCCATCCATCCTGGACGATAAGCGGTCAACCTTGTCGACTATCGTGGCGAAGCCCTGCCGCATCTCCTCCATCATCAGTCTCAGCTCCGGGGCCAAGGGGGGAGAGGGGGGCTCAGTGCCCGACGGTCCCGAGGCTCCACTGGTCCCCGCCATGCTGCGTAACGGTTTTTTGGCAGCCGCAGGTTCGAAAGAGAGCTTGGGCTGTTTATTGTCATTTTTGCCCATCGTGTCTCGACTGGGAGCCCCCACCGGATCCCGCAACCGGTATCAATGGCCGCGCCCCCTGCTCCGAACACAGTTAGCGTGTCCCGATGGCACCCCCGTGCAGTAATCACTTGTGTGGCGGTATCCTCTCCTCGAGGTCAGGAGTATCACAGGCAATCTCCCTCTCGCCCCCAGAGCCCCCGGTGATGCAGCCACGGTTGATGTGGTGTGGGGCTGCGTGAAGCCCTGTGGTCCGGAGTGCAGGGCGAGGTAGCGGGGGGGTGGTTGTAGGCCGCAGGGCGTAGCGGGAGGCCAGAGCGCCAAGTTCAGCGAGCAGGGTCCACAGGCCGGATAATACTTATGCCCTCCGGAGGGTATGGCGTTGCCGCGCAGGTTCTCACTCCAAGGTCACAGCGGGAGACAGGGGCAGCAGCGGGGCTGTGCGGCGCGTGGTCGGGAAGCTGTCCGTCTCCTTCGGCGGATCCAGGTAGGCGCCGCTATGCTCACCCGACCCTGCAGCGGACCGCCGGGGTAGTGATCAGCACCCTAGCGCCCTGCGATGGCCCCGTAGGGGGAAAGCCTCACCTCCGGTGCTGCACTGTGGCGTCCAGCAGACCCCTCCTTCAGTGGGACAGGCCCCTCGGCTCCGAGGCCCAGCCGCCTCGTGGAGAGCCGCGGCCTCGCGTGGTCCAGTGTCCGGGTGCCTCAGCAGCGTGAGCAGCAGCGCTCACCGGTCGGGATTCTCAGCCGCGTAACTCCGGCATCCGACGTCGGATTTCCCTCAAAGTCGGACCGGAGCTGCGGCTCGGGTAGATGCACCTGTGCTGCAATTCCTGGGCGTCCGCCCACAGATCAACAGGATAAGTTTAGGATATTTCTGGCCAGGCAGCCAGAGCCTCACTAGAGTGCGGCCATTAGCTAGTGCGCCCTCTAGCGCCCCCCTACATTTAAATAAAGATAACAATTTCATCCAGATTTATTTAAAACTAAGTATAAAAGTATTCCATTCAAAGTTTTCTTCATACCAATCACCATAACAGCATGTTTTACAAATTTAATTTATGTTCTCTGCTTTGGAAGACTGGCTCTTGTTGACCAATCAAAAGTCTGTTTACTGGAAAGTATAGGTTCCGGTTCAGTGTGTGTTACATGTTTTCAATAGGCCCAAACGATGGGGGAGGAATAGAAAATAATTTTTTTTTAAACTTACCTGCTGTTCGCCAGCTACCTCCTCTCTGCAGCCTCTCCTTGTCGCAGGGGAAGCACCCGGGCTCCCAGGCTCCCTAAGCCAATGACAAGGCTGCAATGAAGCATTGTGTTTGGTTCCCATAAGTTCCCCAAAGCCAATCACAACACTGCATTGCATTGTTGTGATTGGTCTGAGCACGGTGGTTTGGCGCTCAGACAGGGATATGGAGCATGTGCATGTTCCCCTCAGGCTGTGTAATGCAGCCTGGTGGAGATCATGCAAAGTGTGCATGAATGTTTGGCTGGCCCAAGATGGACGGTCAAAGATTCACGTGCGCTTTGAGTGGGCAAACCACTCGTCCCATGCCCCTACTCTGGCCAAGCCTGCCCCTTCCCACACCTAGGAATGGAAAAAGAAAATGATAATAATGAGTTTTGTTATCATTTTCTTTTTCCTCTGCACTGTCTTAGCAGTGGGGCGATGCTCCTCCGCCTTGGTAGAGGGGCCGCCCTTGTTCAAAAACCTTCCCTGGGAATGCATTCTGTCTGTTGCTTACCATTGCCTTTGAGGTTTGTAACTCACATTTTTTGGCTTACTATTTGCTGGCTTTATTTGTTTTAGGCTGTCCAGGCTCAGTTCCTCCCTCCAAAGAAGCAAAGCCTTTTTCACACTACCTTTCCTTGTATTCTTCGATGAGTGCTCCTTTCTGTAAGCAGTCCTGTACATCCTTTTCTTATCTTGTCACATTTTCTGTGCATTCAAAGACAGAGGTCAAATGTCAGGCTCTGTCTTCTGAGGGAGCTTGGTGTTTACTTTTCTTTCTCTTACTTCAAAGTGAAATGATTTATACGTCAAACTTGTTGGGTACTGAGGGTAGAGGAAAGTTTTTTTTCTAGCATACAACAAGATTAAAGTGTTTCAAGATATATCAGAATTATCAAAGCACAACACAAATGAAGCACATTTTGTTCTTAATTATGACTTGTGTTAGAAACAAATATTTTAAAATAATCAAAACAAATCAACACAGTAGGTGATGCCATTTCCAGACATTATTGTTTGTGTACTGTTTAGTTGTATTAGTATAACTGTATGTCCATGCAAATATAATTGTCATTTCAATTGAAAATATGTTGTCTGCAATGGCAGTGCCCTACCCCACCATGCAAACTCCACTCAATGCCACTCCACTCTACTCTGCACCACTCCATTCTATGCCACTGCCCTCTATGCCATTGCACTCTACACCACTGTACTGCATTCTTAGCTGTCCACCATACAAAAGAATGTCTCACAATCCAAGTACTCATTTTGACTGAGTTCCGTCCTTTAACAGAACCTGAAGTGAAGAAGAGAAGAAAAAACTTCATTTTTTCAGTATCTAGCTCAATGCCCAAAAAATGTATCTTAGTGCTTGGGCCTTCAGTCTTTAGCTGGGCCAATGGTACACTATCTCCAAAGCCATTGCTTAAAACAAATTAAAATGCCATTTTACACTGTCCTGATTGTTTTTCTACCAATAGATAAAAAATCATCCAAATAGTGGCATATCATTTTATGCCTACTCTGCTTCATGAAAATAAATTGTAAAAATGTTCTAAAATTCTCAAAAAGTGCACACGATATTGCACAACCCACAAGGGATTCTTTATGTAGTAGATAGCACCTCCAAATTGCATCCCCAACAAAGCAAAATCTTATGTGAACATGTAGCAATCCAAACGTTGACTATGTCATTTTTAGCTAGCTCAGCCCCAACTCCCATATGGCTGATCAATTTTATGGCATCATCCGCAGATGCATACTTTACATGTCTATCTTCTCCTGCAATGTAATCATTGACTGACTGTCCTTTGGGCCATGACAAATAATGCGTTAAGCAATACTCACCTTTTGCTTTTTTGGGGAATAACACCTAAAGGGGAAAGTATCAATTCGTCTGCTGGCCAATATATAAATGGGCCTGCAATTCTACCAGCTTTTAATTATTTCTCCAGTTTACATTTCACTATGTCCTGCAATGAGTTAGTAGATTTTAAGTTAGCTGCCCACCTTTTTGCTCTGAGGCCTTGCCAACCTAACCAAAATCCTTCCTTAAAACCCCGGTATAATTTCAATGCTGCTTCCCTATTCGGATATGCATTTAACATTGTCCAACTCCTCAACTTTGACTGGTGTAGGAGCCTTTTGGCATAGACTGGTACTATTGTCCTCTCCTCTTCGATGGCTCATTTTGGTCTCCATATGGGCCTGCTGTAAAACATTGTATAAGCAGATGTCCGTCCACACATTTTAAACATTTATGTTTGTAACTGAATTGTCTTGAACAGAAACCTTTATTGAAACTCCAACATGCTGCTGTTGCCGTTGTTTGTCCTTTTCCATACCACCCCGTACCTTGCTAGATGGGACAATCTTGAAAAAACTGATATGTAACTGGTAGTTTGCTGGCTGTATGTGTTGTTACAAGAGGGTTTGTCGATAACATCCATTGCTCAGTTCTGATCCTACATCACCCCATGGTTTGTCATTATTTAAACTCACCATTGCCCTCAATTCATGTTTCCATATTTTATTTTTCGTTTTGTCTGATAAATGTGACCCCAATTGCATGACAATTCCCACGTAAGGCAGCCTTTTGTTGTGTAGGTTACTTCCCTTATCCTATTCCTTCACCTTTTACTTTACCCTTTGTATCTTCTCTCTGTATTCCTTTAGCACACATTCAATTTTCATTTGTTTCATTATTCTCTTTTTTGGAACTCATGTTCATATTATCTTTTCCTATTCTCATCTCTTCAGTAAAATCACCAACCAAAAGTCATTTCATACCCAAATGGGCCTCTCTTGAATTTGCTGCAACAATATTGTGCGACTCCTCCACTCACCAACAGTTATTCCTATCTATTTTGCCATCTCTTCAGATTTGTGTGTTTGTCTTCACCCAATTCCATCATGATTCTTTTTCTTTGTTGTTGTATGACCTCAGTGCATGCTTGGTCCACTCCACACTTCTGCAGTACACCAACAATCCTCCTGTTTACTGTTAATTCCTTTCCACTTCCCCCACATTATCTCTTTCACTTGTAATCCAATTGCCATCTTCATCTCTCAATTCACCATCTTCCAAGTCATCACTATCGTCCCCATAGTCTAATTCCAACACATCTTCCTCATCAAACACTTACACACTACTCACTCAAGGACACTCGTCATCACCCTTTTCACCATCATGGAATTTCCATTGCTGTGTTGACATATATCTTGCACTGTGCCTCATAGAAGGAAACGACACTGATAACCCATTCCTTTTGTTCAGTCCAATGTTTTAGAGCCGCTGTTGGCTCTGCTGGTACCTGCATCCATTCGCTAGCCTCTGGCGCCGTTCTGGACTTATCCACACCTCTCAAGCCTCTCCGACCTGGAAACATTTTTTTACTATTAGTTCCACAAGCCCCTCCAGCTTTTCTATCTAAACTATTTCTACTCTCGTCTTCTTCAACCCATATCCATTTACCTGCTCTCCTGCTCCCAAAATATTCATCTTCAACTGAAAAAACAGATTTTCACCCACACTTATATTTTGCTGAGGTTCATTATTGGCTTCAAAAAGTTCTCCAAATTCTATATTATGCTCTTTCACCTCACCATTAGCTTCTCATGAACTTCTTACATTCATTTAGCCTTTTGATATTCTTATATTGGCCACTGTCTTTCTTTCCTATGTCTAATTTTATTTCCATTTCTTCATGTAGCTCCTTTTGGGCCTGCAAGACTACGACACCTATCATGCCATGCGGTTCCCTTGTCTCACTCCTCAGCTCCACCTCTGTTTTATTGACCTGTGCCCCCTGGTGTACATCTGTGTTCACCGAATGTACTGAGCCAGTTTTACTTGAGGCCTTGCACTTCTTCTTCCCATCGCATTTCTTCACAGGTGCCTCCCTGTTCTGCCTACACATTTCTGTTCAACGCCTTTTCCCGCCCTCTTTGGCAGCAAACCAACACTCCTGCTCACGTTTGGTTCCACCTCTTTTACAGATGAATCTCAGCGCTTTTCAGAGCTGGCAGGTAATTCATGCACAGCGGTAATGATTGTAATTCCCTACTAATGCTGACACTTGCCAGCCCTTACCACAGGGTTTTCAAAACTTAATGCCACCCCTTGGAGGCGACCAAGCCGCAACTGCTGCCGCCACACATCCCAAAGCTTGTCTTTGTGTCCTGGACACGCCCACCCACACTTGGCCAAGAATACCTGGCTTAAAGAATTCCTCTCGCCCTGCCTCACAGAGTGTGTAAATTGCCTCCATAAGCGCCTGACCACTATCCATCACCTTTATTTATATGTGACGCTATTGAATAATTTCTGCAGGGTCCCGCTAACTCACCAGAAATATTTTGCCTCAAATACCCCTGCCTGCCTCACTGGAATGGCTCCCTTGGTGTGTTGCTTCAATGTTCTAAAGCTCCTAACGTATAATCCCCTCTTCCTTAGCCCCTCCCTTCCTCTCTCTGTCTGTCCTAACACCTCTCTAGTGCCTCGTGCCATGTGCACAAAGCTACCCAGGAGGAGACCGGCTGTTAACTTTGCTCCGCCTGGTCTCAACATTGCTAAGCACTGCCTTGCCATGAGCCCTGCCACATCTGCAACTTCTAGCGACCCTTTAGAGTTGGCCTTTCATTCCCAATCATCTAGAATATTAACATCTCAAACTGATTTTTGGGTCACTTAGTACTTTTTTTAGGGATAGCGACCTGGTCTTTGAAACTGGCCCAGTTTACTGTACCACTTCGCTCTTCACTATGGACTTTGTAAAGCCTCAACTATCTGGTAGGGTTGGGTGGTCAACGCTGCTCCTCCGGCAGAGTTTGCTGAGTTTTGCCACTCTGCACTCTGCTTGGAGAGCCAAGTTCGGCAACAAAACTCTGCCGGCGGAGCGAAGTTTACAGGTGCTGTGGTGCGCTTACGCTCACCCGGTCCCTAGGATATGAGGTCTTGTTCAGTACTATGAAAAGGCAGGCATCGTGGCAAGTAAAGAAAGTCTTTGCTCTGTCTGTGATTTAAAAAGCCTGTGTTTTTAAAACAGATGCATCATGCAGGACACAGATACCAGACTAATGATAAATCAGCGAGAAGTAATTCAAGTGCCTTTCTTCAGAGGTTACGGGAAGGGACTTCTGTTATGAATAATACATGCTTGTTATGAGCCATGTACAATAACATTGCAGCTCTTAAGCAAACAATACTCACTGTGGGGATGGAGGTGAGTGGTGAAGAAGTCTATGACACTCTGACGCTTGTTCTGATGTTGTTTTGGGGAGGAGGGCTTTTGGCAGGAATCTATTCTTCTGAACCGCAGGACAATGGGGAGGCAGCCACAGGAAGTGACGCCCTCATGACATAAGGTGTCGGGTGGCTCTTGTCGGTAGAAGTCTGCTGTTGCTGGTGGTGCGTGAGAAGTAGGCGGAAGGGGCTTTTGGGGGGCAGCCGAGCATTGAGGTCTGCCCCCGGGCAGATTGGGAGGGGGAGGGGGCGAGATGACGAAGGCCATTTTATGCCGTTTGGGCTGCTTTCCGCGCTGTGCATGTACCTGGAGTTGACAATGACATTGCGGATGCTTTGTCTCGTTCGCAGTGGAGGAGATTCTGTGGCTTAGCCAAGGACGCAGACCAAGAGCTGACCAGCATTCCCCCTCAGATGTGGTACGTAGGCAACACAGGAGGTTGAAGCTGGTTCGAGGGTCCTTGGTGGTATCGGCGAAGGTGACGTACTTGACTGCTTGGGAAGATTTCTTGGCGTCCGGGGTGCGGAGGCGGGACACGAGAGGGGAAAGGCAGGAGGACGTGGTGCAACTCATTTTGGATTTAATTGAGAAGGGTCTCACGCGGGTCACATTTGCGGGCAAACTGGCGGGGATAACGTTCATGGGCAAGTTGTTGTGGGGTATGCGCCGCCGGCGGGGGAGCTTGGGTCTCGCATGTTGGAGGGATGGGCCAGAGAATGCGGGAGAGGGTGCAGGGTCCGCCAGCCGTTGTCGCCGGGGTTGCTGGTGCAGGTAATCGATGCGTTGCCGGGTGTGTGTTTCACCACCAGGGAGTCCTGTTTGTTTGCCATCCTGATGGCATGGATGTTTGCAGGAGCCTTTAGGGTTAGAGTTGCTGGGTGTGCGGTCAGACGTGGGGTTACAATGGTCTGAGGTGTCGTTCGTGGAGGGGGAGGTAAACTTGTGGTTGAGGAGAGCGGAGACGGATCAGAGGGGGGTAGGCCGGTGGGGTTCATTGTCGGCGGGCGCGTCGGAAGGTGGGTGCCCGGTGAGGTGGGGCTTGCACCTGAGAGCGATGGGGCGTTTAGAGGGGGCGGTTTTTTGACATGCTGTCGGGTGTCAGTGGCACAACTTCTTGCGGTTTTGCGCAAGGCATTGCAGGGGCTGGACGGGAAGCGCTTTGGCACCCACTCTTTCAGGATTGGAGCGGCGTCGGAGGCTCACCGGCAGGGGCAGGGGTGAGGGGACATCATGCAGCTGGGCAGATGGTCGTCAGACTGCTATCGGCGGTACATTCGGGGTGCGCCCAGCGTTTGATGCGTGCGGTGGCTATGGAGACTATGGTATGGTGTTTGTTTCTTTTTTAGGTTCGGTTGCGGGTGCCCTCGCCAGAGACATGGCGGTCTGGATTGTGGGGCATTCATTGGTTAGGAGGGCCCAGGTGCAGGTGCAATCCAGTTATTTCGGCGAAAATTTGGGGTTCAACCCGAATGTGTTTAACATAAATTGGAAAGGAAAAGGGGGCATGTTGTGGTGGGAGCTGGTATCCACTCTCAATACCATGGTGGTAGCGGGTAGGTGTCCGGATGTCCTAGTGTTGCATTTGGGAGAAAATGATATGGTGCGGGAGACTGGTCTCGTGCTTATGAGGGCCCTGAAGAGGGATCTGGGTGAGATTAAAAGGAGGTGGTCAGGTTACATGGTTGTGTGGACGGAGTTTGTGCCGCTTCGGGTGTGGAGAGGCGCGGTGCATCCTCAGGCAAATGACAAGGCACGGAGGAAGGTCAATGTGGAGATGGTGAGGTTCTGTAGGCACCTGGGTTTCTCTAGGATATGGCACAAGGATATAAGGTACGATGCCCCTGAACTGTTTAGGGGGGACGGGGTCCATTTGTCCCATATGTTCATGGATCTATACCTGCTGGAGCTTCGCGAGGTGTTGGCGCGGTTGCTGGGGGTCCGCTAGAGATCGGGATGGTTTGGATGGTGTTGGGGGAGCGGGGTGGGTGAGGGGGGGGTGGGCAGGATAAGTAGGGAGGCAGTGTAGCCACCTATCCTCCTGACTTTTCCTGGGTGGCGATGTTTGTTTTGGAAGTTGGCCAAGTTTAACTGGAGTTTTTGGTAGTTAGCGTTAAGTTTGGGAGTTGGTTTCAGGATCGGGGAAAGGTTAAACAGGTTGGTGGTTTTACATTGGGGCTCATTAGTTACAATTGCAGGAAGACGGATAGGAGGTTAGGTTTTGGGGGTCAAGAAGGTCAAAGGTTATGGGATAGGATCGGGTATTATATTATTTATGTAATGTATTTGCATTTAATATATTGTGTTTTGCAGGGTGGGAGATGGTTTTATCATATGGGGATGGTAGGGGCGGGGGGGGGGGGAAGAAACCCAAGGGGTCAGGTAACTCGATGTTTAGAGAGGTTTTAGTTTTGTAAGGCAAGGAGCCAGTAAATAAAGTTTGTGATGTGCACCTGTTTTAATAAAGCGGCCTTTTACACACACAATACAGTTGTCAGTCTGGCTTGCCCCCCTTCTCCCTCCCAAAGGGTACAGACTGCTACCCAGCAGCTATCCATGTCACATGTCCGATATACAGGGTTTCCAGCTGCCTTTAGGCTGGGACGCGGCTGAGAGGAACGACTGAATGCAGGACGCACAGCGCGCACATTCTGTTCAAAAGGTACTGCTTTGTTAGGAAGCAGGAACAGGGGTCACAATAGGAAGCCGTGGCCTCGTTCTCCCACTTACACTTGAGCAAATCATTGATGCCAATGACAGGCCGTGTCACACGGCATGAGTTCCCCTCTGCTACCTGAGGGTGTCGACAGAGGACCCCAGGCACGAAATGATGGGTTTCAAACCTTTGTCATGCCTACCTCCACAATGTGAATGGCCCTCTTGCTAGTGCATTGTTCCCAGTAGGGTCTTTAGACTACGCAACTGACATTGCAATCTCCGCTAGCCTGCACTCACTAATTAGGGGTGGCTGTGCAACACTCACTCCTTTCTCGCGGAACTCAACAGAATTTGGCTGAGTTTTTCTGTAACTCTGCAGGATTCCATGTAGGGAAGCTCTGTGAGCTCCGCCCAGGCCTACTTTCTGGCCACTGATTGCCAAGAAAACCAGTCACTTTATCCTCCTCTCTAGTTTGCTGAAAGCTTAGTTCCTAGAACGTTCCCCACTGAGCACACTTTCATCCACATGGCTGTCATAATCCCAGATGAGAAAGCTCACCCTAATTCATGCCTCTACACCTGAAACGAATCCACAGTTCACTCCCCATCTTCTAGTCTTTCACAAGCTGCTCCTTATTGAGATACAGACTTACGTAGAAGTCACACAACTCAGCACAGTGAGTAAAGTTGCTGTGCTACATTACGAGAAAGGGAGGGGGCACAACTAAGATGTGGCACTGCTCTGCTCTCTCCTTGCACTGGTGCACTTTTAGCTGCCATGCACTAATGCAGACACCCTTTTACTGCAAAGAAAGGGTGTTCCATTGTAGGAAGCTTAGGTTTTGTGGTGGACGGTGTCTATTTCAGTACAAAAAATAGGCTTTAAGGCGTTTACCACTTTGTGTGTGTGACATATAATGCAGCACACATGCAAAGTTAGAAAAAATGAAAACATCTCCCCTCGTTACACTGCCTCTAGAAGGCACAACATTTTGGTGCAAATTCCTGTCTGTAATTCTTCATAGATAGGGATTTGTGTCAAAACCCATGGGTGGCTGCATGGGAACACCGATGCACCACCAAGGGAATACCTCTCTGATGCAAAGAAGCACAAGGCAGCACATTGCGCAGCTTTACATTACTTTGGGTTACAATCCAACACAAAGGATCATTTGCATTGGTTTGTAAATTGCACCACAACACTTTGCATCAGGTTTGCGTTAAAAAAGTAACGCAAACCTGACACAAAGTGTTCGTAAATCTGGGCCTGCACCTTTTGTGTACTTCACCAGTATTATGGGTAAAGTCATGAATTAAATCCATCTTTTCTACATCTGGCTCTCCTCTGCTCATTCACAGCTCTGGACCCTCATGCTAGTTGGGAAAATAAGGCTTACATGTTGCCAATTAGGGCCGTGTCTCTGAATTAAAATAAGTGTAATGTTCCATGTGTCATCAAGTGTGCAGTCACTGCACAAAGACTCTGACCTGTGCGCTGTCGTCTTTGTTGTTATATACAAGTTTTCTTGCACAAAAGCTCCCATCACTGTTCAATAAATAAACATAAATGCATTTGGGTATATTCACATAGCCCTATAAGAGAACATGAAAGTACTCTTTTACATACGCTTACATGCCCTTGTAAATTGGCCTCAAACCATCTAATAAAATGGGATAAAATGGAAATTAAATATGACTATATATATTATTACTACAATTTGAAAGGATTATTCCCTCTTTGCACTTTTACTAATTGGGTATTGCAAGTTTCAGGACCGACTCACAAAGTTATGTAAGAGTACTTAAAAGAGGTCTCCCATACTTATAAATGCTTTTTTGTTACACCCCCTTGTTTTGTTAATTTTGTATCTAATCTACTGGTGGCTTTGATACCTGTATTTAAAGGTCCAGGAATGAGCTGGACAAGCTTCTCCTGGAGATATATATTCTACGGCACAGATTTCCCTACAAAGTTTTGGGGTCAGACATATTTAGGAAGTCTGTGCTGGTTGTATGTACTGTTGGTAGTTTTGTATTCCGCAGTACTTAATAATAACAATAATAAAAGCCTTTTATATATCGCCTGGTTACACTAGGAAAACAGTGTGTCCCCGCGCTTTTTGAACAAGGACTGAGTGGATATTCCAAAAGTTAGGAGGAAAGTATTATAGAGGGATCAAACGGAGAGGTTCATACCTTCGGGAAGAGGTAAGTTTTACATTTTTGACGACATTTTTTTCCTGAAGGTTCCATTCTGAGCTCCGAGTGTAGTGCATTCCATTGTTTACTGGCCAGGTATTTAAAGGATCTACCGCCCATACGTGCTCGGTGAATTCTGGGTACCTGGAAGAGCATACATCCTTGAGAACTTATGCTTCATGATACTGGACTGAGATGGGTTCTCAGGCTTCTATGACGTGACAGTTATAGCAGGTTTGAGAGGTGGAATCAAATATGGAAGTCGTCTTGCCAGGGCTGTGGGCATTCTTTTATTTTAGTTGTATATAGCGTGAACTCGGCCCGAAGGTATCAGAGCACTTTACATGAGCACCAGTATCATTACAGATGGACAAATTAATTTTGTTAGGCATAGGAAGATGAAGTGATTTGGCCAGAATCAAAGGATGTTGAGCAGCCCTGCTGAGGCTTGAACCCAGTTCCCTAGCTTCGAGATTGACTGTTCTAGCCGTTAGACCACATCCTCTTCTACAATGGCATTATCGATGGGATGTGGGAGCACTAGATCCAAGGTGGGACCAACTTTATGCATTATGCTACAAAATTCCTGGTTGGAGCATATTACCTGCATATTTTTGAAGCAGTCTACAGTTAGCTTACCTCTGGTTGAAAAGGGCCTAAATCAGAATGTTATTGTCTGCCTTGCCTTGCTGGGGTTTAGACGTGCATCCTGCTGATCACAGTGGATGTCAGCTTTAACCACTAATCTGTCTTTATCGCTGAGTTAAGTTATAGGAATTTATCGAAGGGCAAGAATCGCGATCCCCGAAGGCGATGGATTAATGAGGTGACGAGCAGGATGTCCCCACTGGTATACACGCCACGGGGGACTACATGCTTAAAACATGGGAACAGGATATTAGGGACTTCTGTACAGGTAAATTCAGTGGTATGAACCATGGTTACCCTACCCCTTCTCTTTCACTCCTCTGAGTGATCTTGAGCCCTCCAGGTGTGAGTTACATAAGTGTGGCGCTTGATCTGGGACAGATAAGCTTCTGTTAGCCCAAGAGTGCCAGCTGTTGCTGCATAGCACGGTTTTTGCTAGCGCATGGCTACTCGGCAACCAAACATTCAGACATGTTATCTAATACAGTGTAAGTGCTTTTGAGCTTCCAAAAGTAAGGTGGAGATAGTCCCAATTTCTGCATCTTTAGGGGCTAATCGCACCAGAGTAGAAGTTAGTGCATTACACAGTACAGAAATATGGGGCCACGTTAAGTCTTACGTTCTTATTATGACTTTGGCTGTACTTTGCAATGCACCGTCCGCTGTAGAACCACCAAAACAGTGGTGCTGTCCCCCACCAGATTAGGAGTTAAATCCTGCTGCGGCAGTCTAAAGGGCCAGTCTGTCAGGCTCATATAAGGGCCTGACATGCAGACCACCGCTTTCAGAGCGCCGACTGCCTTCCTACATGGTGTGGCATGAATGCCACACTGTGTAGGTTGTGGGGGTGCAAAACCAAGGGGGCACTACATATGCCCCCCCCCCGCATGCACCCCCAGGACCAGAAGCGGCAGTTGCCTCTCCACCACACTTTTCATGCCATGAAAAGGGCAGTGGACAGGCAACTCCTAATATGCACATTAGTGCTCCTGACAACTGCCCGACTGCATTAAGATCCTTGATCCCCTGCAGTCGCATCGGTCCTGTGGCAGTCTGACTGCCACAGTCATAATATGCCAGCCATCAGTGTGGCAGTGGTCTGATCACCACCGGTGGTTCGGCAGTGCTATGGACCGCCAAATTCGTAATAAGGCCCAAAGTTCTTTTTCTATTTGCCAAAATGTATTTTGAAGGAGAATGACGATTCTCCAATTATTATGCAGAGAGAATCTTGATTTCATTAAAGACAAACAGAGGCTCACTGTAAAGTATCACAAAGCGGTAGTGCTTTAACACCTTTATTGGATAAATACATATAAAAGAACAGGTAGCGCCAGGAAGCACAACCATGCAGATATCCAGCCATGCTCTAACTGACTCAGCCACACTGGAACCCGATTACCTACACACATTCCAATCTTGTACAACACAATATTTAAAGTGATAATACAATATAAATATATACAATATAAGACATCCCCCCTCCTTATAAAGAAATAACCAACCTACACAAAAACACACAAAACAAATAATAATATAAACAAAGAGAAATGAAATAATAAAGAATACAATATACAGCAAAAATCAATTATACATTTTTGCCTAACGTACTCCTTAAGCCAAGCAGGCAAAACTCTTTTCCTCTTCATAGAATCAACATTTCCAAGGCCTGACTCTGTATTTTCACCTATTCCAGTGTTACTAGTATTTCTGTTTCCATTTTCATCACCTTGGCCTGATAAAGATCTGCCAACCTTCCTTTCCATCAAAGATTCATTCACCCCTTCTCCTTCCCTTAATTGAGAAGACAAACCACCATCACTACCACAACTTTGGGGCTGCAAACTTTGTCCCCCCCCCCAAAGCTAACTGGGACTGTAACTCACTATTTTCGAAATAATTCTCCACCCAATCAAAATCTCTTGATTTTTCACTCACCATCACTTCTTCATCATGATCTTGACAGATATCAAAAGCAACATCCTTGAGACTCCAAACCTTTCCATCACTTAATCTCACAGAATTCATTAAAACCTCAACTACTTGCTTTGCCGAATCAAATTTGTTCTCACCCTTCTGGACTCTAAAAGGCTTCCTAATTCTGACCCAGTCTTCAATTTCCACTTGAGTATCTTTTGCATTATGACTTTTATCAAAGTATTTCTTGCTCTTCAAATGAACCAATTCCAAATTCCATTTCACTTCCTCAGGCGACCAATTTTGTACACTCTTCCTAAATAACCAACCTGGATTAAACTTGCACCTTGGTGACCTACCTCTCATCATCACGAAAGGTGACAACCCAGTACAATTATGCAAAGTGACCTTATAAGACCACACCGCTTTCTGTATTTCTACCTTCCAATCCAAATTCTTGTTGATGGCTGCTTGTAAAATACCCTTAATCACCCTATAAAACCGTTCTACTGTTCCGTTCCCACTTGGATTATATAAAGCCGTTGTTTTATGCTTAATTCCACACTTCTCAAAGTACTCTTTAGCTGACCTTGATAAAAATTGCACTCCATTATCCGTCAAAATATTCACAGGCAAACCTTCCATCATAAAGATCGTATCCAAAAATTTCAGAACAGTTTGAGTATCAACCTTGTCTACAAACTTAACCACCGGCCATTTAGTAAAAAGATCAATGGCAACTAAACCATATTCCTTCACATCCCCTATAGGACCAAAAATATCCACTGCAATAGTCTCCCAAGGAAGGCTTGGAATTAGACCTTCACTCATCCTCGGTCTTAATGTCCTTAAAGATTTATCAGCCGAGCTACAAACCAATTCTTTTTTTTACAAAGGCTTCTATCTCCTTGTCAACCTTAGGCCACCAAAATAAACTCTTGACTGCCAACTTAGTTCTTACTATCCCAAAATGTCCTTCATGACACATTTTCAAAATCTTTTTCCGTAACCCCACTGGAGGAACAATCCTGTCCCCTCTCATTAAGACTTCTTTTTCAAAGGATAATTCAGAACGCAGTTCCCTTAGGCCATCCTTTGCAAATATACTTAGAAACATCCACTAATTCTCTGTCCTTGTCATGCTCACTAGACCATTCTTCCTTACTGATTGCAGGAACCTCAGAATCCTGTTCCAAAGCTACACTAAAATTTCCCCATGGGTCATCAACGCACTCCTCTAAAGGTGCAGGTAATCTGGACAAACAGTCCACCACTACATTGTCTCTTCCAGGCACATAGCTAATCTTGTAAATGTATTCCTTCATACACATTAAAATCCTCGCTAATCTAGCTGATGCGGTTGCAGTTCCTTCCGTAGACAAAATGTGGACCAACGGCTTGTGATCCGTCCGGATGTTCACCATTTTCCCCCACACAAATGCTCAAAAATGCTCTAGCGCCCACGCACACGCCAAAGCCTCCCTTTCTATTATTGGATACCTACTTTCAGCAGGTGACAAGGCTCTAGACGCAAACAAAATTATCCTTTCTTTTCCATCATCACCTACTTGCGATAGTACTGCACCTAACCCTTTATCACTTGCGTCCCTAGTCAAAAGGCAATCAAGATTTGGGTCAAAACTTGACAAAGCACTTACTTTTTGTAATTCCCATTTAATTTCTACAAACTCCTTCTCACATTCCTTCGACCATTCAAACCTCACATTCTTCTTCAGTAACGATCTAATATTATACACTTTAGATGCAAAATTATTTATGAATTCAGCACAGTATTCTGCCATCCCTAAGAAGGACCTTATCTCTTGTTTAGACTCTGGTGCAGGCGATGATACAATGCATTCCACCAGTGACACCTTGGGCCTCACTCCCTCCTCACTAATGACATGGCCTAGATAAGAAACACTTCTTTCACCAAATTTACATTTTGATAATTCCACAGTTAACCCCGGTGAATTCAGTGTTTCAAACACTTTTCATAACTTTGAATCATGGTCTTCTTTGTTGGTGCCTGCAATTAAAACATCATCCTGAAAGAAACATATTCCTTGCATTTCTCCAAATAATTTATGCATTAACCGCTGAAAAACAGCCGCGGAAGATGCAAGCCCAAAAGATATTTTGAAAAACGAATTTACTAATGTAGTGGGAGAAGAGTTGGGGAAACTCAGAGGTTTTGAGCATAGGATCATGATCAAAAGTGACGCGCAGCCCAAAGTACATAAGGTCAGACCTATTCCCATGTTGATAAGGGATGAGGTGAAGAATGAGATACAAGGCCTGTTAGCTAAAGGTGTTATTGAAGAAGTAGATTCATCAGAGTGGATTAGTCCAGCAGTAGTCGCAAGAAAACCTAACGAGAAAATTTGTTTGTGCATAGATTTACGCCATCTCAATAAAAATATCGTTATTGAAAGGTTCCCGTTACCTAAGATTAATGAGATGGTTTCTTCCTCGAGGGGAGCAACTTGGTTCTCCACAATAGACCTTTCTGCCGCCTATCACCAGTCAAGGCATCTAACGGCTTTCATCACGCCGTTCGGTTGTTATCAATTTAAGAGAATGCCTTTTGGATAAATACATATAAAAGAACAGATAGCGCCAGGAAGCACAACCATGCAGATATCCAGCCAGGCTCTAACTGACTCAGCCACACTGGAACCCGATTACCTACACGCGTTCCAATCTAGTACAACACGAGAATTAAAGTGATAATACAATATAAATATATACCATATAACACTCACATTATGTAAATACTTTTATTTGCTGCCCAACATGCAGCCCTTTAAAGAATGTAAATACAATACAATAAATAGAACGTTAGCAACATCATAAGGAGACAGTACACACTCCCATCTTCCTTTTGGGCTGCGATGACAGAGGTGCACAATGTGGCATTCCAGTTACTCTTAAACATTGTTATCTGAGAAAAAAACAAAAAATATTGTACAGTGAAAGGTATAGAGACAGACTAAAACTGCATAGAAAACAACAATAATGCACAATACATTAAAATTCAGTGAAATAAAATATCACCATAATAGAGATAAAAATGATCGAACCCATACCTCTCAGGGAGAGGAGGGTGGGATAATGTTATTCTCCCTTTGTCTTTAATGAAATCAAGATTCGCTCTGCATAATAATTGGAGAATTGTCATTTCATTACAAGACCGGAGGCTACCATTATGCATGTTTAAAGCCATATAGAGCTACACTGCTAACATGCTCTATTGGTCTCAAGTAGAACTTCGAAAATGTACCAGCATTAGACCAATCTGCTGCTTTAAGTATTTCAGGCAGGGGTCTCCCGGTCCAAAATACTTTATTAGCCATTGCTCCCCTAGAAGAGTGAGCTTCAAATCTAGAAAGATCTGTGCCGGCCTCATGCATAACCAAACGGACTCATCTGGCTAAGGTCGTTGAAGAAACAGGTCTAAAAGGACTAACATTTGATAGAAGAAGTTGGTCAGAGCCAACAGGTCTAAATGTTGAAAGTTTATTTTCATAACACTTCATGCAATTCACAACACAGTTTTTCATACTCATGAAAAAAGGGATAGAAGATGGACTCTGACATTATTTTAGTTATTTTCCAAATATCAAAGTGAACACCTTCCGAGGAGTAGAACCTATTAGAACGTTCCAAAGCTCTAATTTCTGAGACCCTTCTAAAAGAAATCAGGCACAAGAGAGTTGCAAGTTTCATGGAGATCCTTTTAAGGGAGAGTAAATCGCTGACAGGCCAGGAAAGGAAGAGATTAAAGATAAGGTTAACGTCCCAAAGGGATTCGTAACGAGCCCTAGGAGATCTTCTTAACCTAATAGCCTTCATAACCCTTTTGATCAAAGGGTTGCTACCAATAGCAAGGTTATTAATCAAGGCATGACCCGAAGAAGTTGCCGATCTGTAGCAGTTGATGGTTCTATAAGAAAGACCTGACTCAAAGAGATGGGCAAGATAATTAGCTATCTGTTGTAAAGATCTCTCTACGGCATCCAGATCCCTTTCCAGGCACCAACAAGACCACTTTCTCCAGACACCCCTGTACCTTTTCCTGGTTCCTGGTGCTCATGAGTCTTCCAAAAGGCTATTAGCCTCACCTGAAAGTCAGAACATCTGCCTGAATCCCTTAAATCCTCCAAACAAGATGGTTCATCCTCCCTTCTAGAACCAAAGAGTGTTCTTCTCCGTCCGGACCCTGGAGTAGGCCTAAGGATGATGTGATCTGCCGCGGGAAGTCCACCGTTAACTCCATTACCCTGGGACACCAAACTAGGATTTCCAAAAGGGAGTAAGAAGGATGATGGAGCACGACTCCAGTCTTACTTTCCACAACAATCTCTGAATCATTGAGAAGGGGGGAAAGGCATAAACCTTGATCCCCTCCCAAGATTGGAGAAAAGCATCTACCCCTGACTCATTTGGGTCTGGTCTTCAGCTGAAGTATCTCTGAACTTGGTGAGTTAATCTGCTGGCGAGCAGGTCTATATGAACTGGACCCCATAATTCCTGTATCAGGGAGAAGGCCTTGGGATTCAATTTCCAATCACTAAAATCGTGGAGAAAACGAGAATTCCAGTCTGCCCTCAGATTCTGGATTCCCGAAATGAAGTCCGCCCTGAGAGTAATCTTTTGATCCCAACAGAAATACTGTATCTGCTTGGCAATGTCTGAGAGATTCTTGTATCTCGCACCCACCAGGCGATTTATATATGAGACAGCCGAGAAATTGTCTAAGGGGATTAGGGTATTGGTGTTCTTTAGAAACTCTTTGAAGCTCATAAGGGCATTTAGAGCTGCTAACATCTCCAGAGAGTTTATGTGAAGGGATTGTTCCGCTAAGGACCACCTCCCCGGTCTCTAAATTGTTTAGGCGAGCACCCCAACCGTGGTTGCTTGCATCTGATTCTAGGGTAAAATCTGGAACATTTCCGAAATAGCTTTCGCGTTCAATGCTTGAAGGTTTTTCAACCACCAGTGAAGGTCCTCTCGAGCCTCCTCCGAGAGGGGAACTGAGTCTTCATACCACATGTCTTTGCTCAGGCCTAGAGCTTTTAGTCTTTGCCGACCCTTGTAATGAAGAGGACCGGGTGAAATAGCCTGGGTAGAGGAGGACAGGAGGCCTAGAACCCTGGCTAGATCTTTCAGATGGTTGGATTCTTTTGATAGGGTAAGCCAGACAAGTTTTTTTTTATCTTGGTAACCTTCTTGTGGGGAAGGATTAGGTTGGAGAGAATAGTATTTACCTGGAAACTGAGGAATTCCAACTCTTGTGTCGGGACCATGATAGATTTCTCCATATTTATGATGAAGCCCAGGTCCCAAAAGGAGGTCTACCGTCATTTGTAAATGTTTGTGTATTTCCAACTTGTCTTGAGACATATTGAGAATATTGTCTAACTAAATTATTAGGCGAACCCCTCTCTCTCTGAGTTAACTGACCACTGGTCGCAGGATCTTGGTGAAGCACCAAGGTGCTGAAGACAGGCCGAAGGTGAGACAAAGGAACTGATTAAGAGTTCCTTTCCAAGTAAAACGAAAGTATTTTTGACAGTCCTCGCAGTGGCGTAACAAAACTTGAGGGGGCCCCCGTGCAAAGTACATGGAGGGGGCCCCCTCCCCAACCCCTACCACTTTTGCAGAGGGAGCTACCTGGAGCTCTGCACCACCGCACTGCGGGGGTTATGCAACATCTCTGCTGAAGAAAAATAATCACTGAAGTATTGCCTAATATACATACAAACATTGCAGAAAAAAAGAAATAGGGGCATGCACAATTTACTCTGAATGTGAAGCACGATTGGGTATTTTCAACACATGAAAAATTAACATAGCCATATTAATAGAACATCGCTCCCCCAGAGGAAGCATGGGATTGAAGACATTTGGGTCTTGCCATTTGTCCACTTTCATAGTTCCCAGCAGGTTGTAAAAGAGAATAGCTGTTGAAAAAGCCATTTGTCAAGCTTTTCTTGTGCCGCACCCCATCCGGAGACACCGGACCCTCCAATAAAGAAGCATCAATAAATCAAATACCCTTGCAGGGCTGCAGGCTGACATCTGCTAAATTTCACGAAAGTAAGGCTTATTTTATTATGGGTGTAGGCTTGTGGTGGCTAGAGTCTTGCAAATAGCATGCAAGCAAATCCGGGACACAGGTCCCTAAATAAAATCAGCCTCAACTGCAGAGAATTGAAGAGAGAACATAAATGAACGCAACCAGTGGTCAAAGTGGGGGAAAAAAGTAGGGGAACTGTGGGCGGAGAATCAGAGGGTGGGGATAACCAGAGGATTGGATCATTGGGCGAAGTCAGAGGTGTGGCCTGAAAGAGAAGGACATCCCAATTTCTAGTATTTGTTTAGCATTTCACTGAACAGTTACAGCTTATTACATTATATAATTCAACCAATGGATGCACATGTTAATTGAAGGTTTAGTATGAGTTATTGACATTAAATTACATTCACAAAGTGGGATACATTTCCAATCACAGAATGTACCACATATGCTCAAAAGTGGAATCACAAACTATCTGTCTCCGAGCCATGCAGTTTCTGTCATCAGAACTTCTCTTGCCCTTTTCCACAAGAGCAGTTCAAACATGAATGGTGAAATATCCTAGTTTGCAACTGTATTCCACATAATTATGGCTCTGCCATATTGGTCACATAATACATCATCTGCTGTATAATTTGACGATTATAACAAATACATTGTTTGTAGCTCAAACGGATCTAAGTTTACTAAAAATTATGACTTGGGTTGCTGCAAAGTGGAGGGCCCTTTGCAAAGGTTGACTGGTCACCTTTCTCACTGCTTCATTTGTATGTTACACTGGTACTAATGAGGCAAAATCAGTTAGTGTAAAAGTCAAAATAATAAAGTATCAGAAAATATACAGCATTATGCTGCAGACGTTTTTTTGCTGCATAAATTAGTAAAAACTGTGGCATAGCTGCATAATTCCAGTGACCCCAAAGCAGACAGCACATGTTAAAAGTGCACATGCATGAAGCAGAGAGACAGTGAAGTTTGCAAACTAAAGGCCATATTATCAAGCAAGGGTGATACATTATCGCCGCTTTTATCGGCAGGAAACTGCCGCTAAAGCGGCGATAATGGGCTTGATAATATGTCCTTGTGAATTCCCATAGAAGCCCAGGTTCTGGTGTTAACCACCCCCTATGTTGAGCATGGGTAGGTCAGGATTTTAACAGACGTTAGATTCCGGCGAAAACCACAGTTTTCTCCAAAATCTAACGTGTGCTAAAATCCTGTGGGCTACCTTGTAAATATTGCGAAGTGAACATCAGCGATATTTGTAAGGTAGTCCATCCGTGGTACGCTCAGTGATGCCCACTTTGCATCTCATTAGAGCTACAAAGGGAGGCTTTGGGAAAAAGGGTGCTAACATGCGATTATGCATGCTCGCACCCTCTTGTTAATAGGGCGATTGTTTTATCTCTGCTTTATTGTCTTTTTAAGCCAAAAAAGCAGAGATAATGCCCTTGTAAGTATGCCCCTTTGTCTCCCTTGAATGGTTTGAGATTTGCTCCAGCAACGGGCTGGAGTAAAACCCCAACCAGGATAGGGAGGGGGAGGGGATCACCCATTAAAATGTGAATGATTATAATCGAAGAATTGTCTCTGTGGAGAAAAAAAAAGAAAAATGTGCTCTTCTCAAATGCGTAGTTGTACCTTGCACAATTATGCATTTGGGAAATAGCAAGTTGTAAAAATATCACATTACAATTGCCAGCAGTAATTACTCCTGTGAACCTACGACTAAAGCAGCTTTCAAGGAGAACTATCACTGATGTTTGTGAATAATACATTATAGTAAATCTGCAAGGGCGCATTTTTTGAGACTCGATGCCTTCATCTTCTTTTCATCTCAGTTTGCTGTTCTGTGTCATTGGAGTTGGAAAGTTGTTGTTATACATGAGACTGGCTGTCACTAGCATGCACTGGGGTTGTGGAAAGGCCAGGAGTATGAGAAAGCACTAAACACCAAAACTGAACAGGAAAGTGTGATTTTTGGAAATCTGAAAATGGTACCCATGGTGAGAAGGCAGGAAAGAACGGCCAGCACGAGAGAACAGGCAGCCTAACTTTAAAACTTGATCCAGACGGACCCTGTCTGTTCGTTTAAGTGTACAGTGCGCGTAGGGTACCCCTGGAGCTCGGGGGCCCGCCCGCGCTGTGGACTGCGGGGGCCTTTGTTACACCCCTGAGTCCTTGTCCATGGGGATCATAAAATAGGCATCTTTGAGGTCCAGTTTTACCAGCCAATTCTTGGCTTGCAAAATTTCCCTCAAAAGATGGATACCCTCCATCTTGAAGTGTCTGTACGTTAGGAACTTGTTCAAATATTTTAGGTTTATGACGGAATGCCAACCTTTTTCCTTCTTTTGGTCTAGAAAGGAAGTACTTAAAAAAGCCTTTGAAATCTCTGATAAGGGGATCTTTATAATGGCTCCTTTGTCTAACATTTGTGAAAACTCCATTTCTATCAGTTTTGAATTTTCCTTGCCTAGGGTCAACTCCCTTGGGATCTTTAGTTGGAACGATTCTTCCCAAAAATGTATCTTGAAACCCACTACAGTTTCTAGAACCCACGGGTCTTGAGTAATTCATGACCAATTGTATGTAAAATGTTTCGGTCTTCCCGCCACCCTTGAGGGGGACTAAGATTTTGGCTTACCTTGATATTATTGATTGGTGGACCTTGATCTGCCACCGCGATATTGAACCCCTTCCTCTCTGGGGGTAAAAATTAGAGTTGGAGCGGTAGCCTCTATGGGGACGAGATGAGCCTCTTTCATCTTGGCTGTAAAAATGGAACCTGTAGGAGCTGTGGCTGACAGGCTGCCCCCTCCTGTCAGCCCTTTTTAAACGTGGGCATCCCCCAAAGACTCTGCGCATGTTTGATTGGGCCCTACTGAACGCGTTAAAGGTGGACACATACTTGCCCAGATATCTAACAAAATTGTCAGCAAATAGGAGTCCCTTAGTGTTGCACACGTCCTTCTTAGCGGATAGGTCAGCAAGCTTGGGTTCATTCTCAGGAGAACCGCTTTCCTGCGCTCGGTAATCAGGTTGGCGTTGGCGTTACCAACTAAGCAGATTGCTCGCTGCAACCAACCTCTTAGAAGCTTGATGTTGACCGGGGTGTTGTTGGTCCTAGCCTCTTTGGTCATATCGAGGATCTTGGACAACGGTCCAAGTACATCAAGTAGCTTATCCTGGCATTGCTTCAGGCATTTTACGTTTCCCTTTCTGGGGTCTCTCCCATATTTGAATAGGAAGGTGATCAACTCTGGGTCAAGATTGGGGGTGCTGCAAACCTTGTCCTCCGAAGAGGGGCTGGGGGCACTCATTCCGCAGCAGGTTGCATGATTATCTATCCAGGGGCTTCCTTATCCACTGGGATAGATATTTTCCCATGTGATCCTTTGCCCACCATTCGGAGCTGCGTGGGTGACGTATAGCAGTACGATTGAACATCTCCCCACCGAGGGGGTCTTTGACAGCAAAGGATGAGGTAGAAGGTTAATCCAAGTCCTCAACAAAATCCTCCAGAGTATCCTGAGGATCAAAAATGAACTCACCCATCTCTAAGTTCTCATAGTCCGTGCCTTCGTGATGGATATGCAAGGAATCATTATCAAGGTTATTTGTACCATAAAAGGTACAGCATTCTATCATGCCGTTATGGGCAACTCTTCTCTCTGTCCCAAGGAAATGGGATTTCTCTTTTGTGCTGCAGTGAGCACCAGCATCTATAGTAGCATGAGGGCTACCAATCTCCATTGCATGGGTGAAATCCTCCTTCACATGTTTTCTTTTTTGGGGTACCTTGCCCCGTTTTTTGGCTCCTGAGGTAGAGGGGGAGTCTGCGTCCGAGAGAGAAAAATAGATCTCATCGACAGGGGACACCCTCTTTCTCTTAGTCAGAGCGGAGTCAACCGCTTTCCTGACAGAAAATTTAAGCTTTTTCCCAATGAGCCTCTTCAGGATATCCCCCCGAAGCTCCTTAGGGAGCTGTTGTGGGGTATTGGTGTCAGGATCCATCTCTAAGCTCAAGATATCTTGAGATAAAGTGTGTATGATTAATAAATAAAGAGCCTTTATAAGGCCTACTCACAGTTGTGCTGGTAATGCACTCAAAATCAGTACCAGACTTTCTTTAAAAGGCAGATTCCTTATTTCTCAGTAGGATAGTCAGAGCGCAGCGTGAGATGAGGAAACCAGGTGGCGATCTTGCTCTTTCTTGTTATTTTATAAGTATCAGCAGAAATTGGGACTGAAAGAGGCTCTGGCTCGGTCAGGCACCATTACACGCTCGAGACGATGGGGCGTAACCAAGGCAACCCGACGCCGAGCCGGAGGGGAGCACTGCGTTATCCTGATTGCGTGAAGTAATAATGGCACACTCTTGCATCTCCCAGCATGTTGCTGGAGGATGCGGGGGTCTGAGGAACCGGAATAACCCACTTACTGGGTCTCGGCGGTGGGGTAATAGCCCAAGTCTTCCATACCCTTCATACGTAGTAAAAGGAGACACAGGAGCCTTCGTCTGCAGGAGGAACCCAGATTTAATCAAATAGCCCGGGCTATGGAACAGAGTCCTAAGCTGGACAGAAACAAGACAGAGGAGGCTGCTGCTTTACTCCGCAGCTTACAAGCCTTTTATACTTTTTCATTCTGGTCTTTTGGCTGTTAGTTCATGTTCAATCAGGGCAGTGTTTGCAGTTGATAACCAGATCCAGACAACGTTTGTAGATATTGACCTGGTCAAGGCTTGGTACACAAATCATTGTTCACTCGGCTTGATCAAGGCTCAGTCTTTCAGGTCATTGTTCACTCAGCTTGATCAAAGCCCGGTCTTTCAGGTCATTGTTCTAATCACCCTCATCAAGGCCCAGCAGTCAGACCATTGTCCAGATAACCTGATCATGGTGTCAAGGATGTTTACCAGGCTGGATGCAGGAGATGGAAAACAAATCATTTACACAGGGTGTGAGTGTCTCATGGCTTTCTGTTGAACTGCAAGAACAGGGGGAGTTGGGTGTGCGACAGTTCCTGGGCAGAAATGCAGGCTGAAAGATGGCTGTTGTCGTGTTAGTTAGATTTTCCTCAGGCATCAGCAGAAACGACCAGGTGGGTCGTGTGGAAGTGTTTGACACGAGATGGCAATGAAAAAACAATGGAGTCCCGGTACAAATGATGCCGATCAGAAGAACACTTTTCTCAGGTCAAAACATGCAAGCTCCGGTCCCATTAACTCCCTTTTTTTGTGCAATGCCACCTGTTTAACAAGACCTAAAAATAGAGAGGAAAACCATGAAATGGGCTTAAAGATATAACATTGCCCTTGCGGCCACAACTGCTCATATAAATGACGCAAGCGGCAGAGGACAATTTAATGAAAATAAAATCACTTACCGGTTCCTTTTAACTATCGCAGAGCAATCAGGAGGCAAAAACGAAATAAAAGCCATTCCCCCCCATAAATTGGACATGGAAGGATGGCGAGCTGAAAAGGAATGATTAATACAGGAAAATGGCAAGGCAAGGTAGGACAGAAGTCCGATACTTATGATAAATTAATACAGCTCGCCAAGGTAACATAATACACAAGAGTATCAATCAAAATAAGTACAATTAAAGAAAGTAATGCCACGAATGAAAAAGGTATACTTAGCTGTGTCAGAGCAGCGAACAAAAGAGGAAGATGGGAGTGTGCACTGTCTCCTTATGATGTTGCTAACGTTGTATTTATTGTGATGTATTTACATTCTTTAAAGGACTGCATGTTGGGCAGCAAATAAAAGTATTTGCATAAGGGTAGCTGCCGGTCTTGTAATGAAATGTATTACTTTCCTAAATCTACCCCACTTTATCTTTTATGGACTGAGAAGAGTAAATATTACACAGGAAGCCGCAGCTAATTAATCAGTTCTACTATGAACGAGGTTATGGGCTAACACAATGTGACTGCTTTCCCGGCATCCTTAACATATTAACTGGGTCTAAATAGAGGGCTGCTCCGAGTTTAATTACCAAAGCAAAAACTCAATTGGTAAACGCCCAAATAAATACTTTTCCAAAATCATTCTTGGGCCCAGCTGACATTTGTTAAGGAGCAGTGAATTTTACCAGGCCTATATGATTCTTTCACGTTTGCACACATTTTGTCAGGTGACACCTGACGAAATGTGTGGGAACAACTGGAAGGTTCTGGGACAGATCTACAAGAAAGTTATGCAGCACGGCCCCGCAAGCCCTTTGGCTGTGCCACGCTGCTGCACTTTCAGAGCAAAGGAATGTGACATATTTACAATGATATGTCTCATTCTTGTTCTCTCCCCTGCTCTAGCGCATAAACAGCTGCCATGCGCCGGCTCAGGCACTCTTGCACTGACGCATTTCCAGGTTTATGAAATCTGGAAATGTGTCTGGTTCCATGGGTGTTGCGTGGGAACACCCACAGCAACACCCATGGAACACCCCTTTCACGCAAAATGCTGTGTGTAAAGGGGCCATATTCAGACCCTCCAGCATTTCGCGATTTCGCGATTCACGAAAAAATCACGAAATCGGCAGACTACCGCGATGGCCGCGATAATAACAATATTGGCCGCGATATTTACAATAAAGTTTCTCTACTGGGAGACAGCATAACAAACAATGCCCTTTAATTGGCTGTGCGCCCCCTCCCTTCGTGTGTGTCAGCCGGGGCCCGAGGCAGCTTCCGAGCACACACAGAGCCGCACGGAGCTCTTCACAGGTCTTTGAAAGACCCATTCACCTGTTAATGAGGCTTTGTTATTCACTCCTCTTTCTCTCTCTCGTGGGCTCTCGGGGCTGAGTCTCGCCGCCTCTGCTGGGCGGCGGGGGAGGGGCTCTGCTCGTCCCTTTCTCTGCCCTGTCTTCTCGGCCGCCGTGCTGCTGAGGACCGAGCCCGCTGCTGGAGCTTCCCTGCTCGGAGGCAGCCGGGAATCGCGATTGGCTGGTGCGCTTTCAATCTGGTGCAGCGCGCTGAGAGAAAACAGCGCTAACGGGAACTGAACCCCCTCCTCACCAGGGACCAACTTCAGGGCTCAGGACTGAGGCAGGAGACAAAGCCCGCGCACCTAGCAACGCGTGCGCCCCAGAGGAGACCGGCGCCAGCCGAGGCCTCCCCGTGCTTTGGCAGCATCCTCTATTTTCACCAGACACCAACGTCTCCCCACCCTCGCCCACCTACCCCTCCAAACCTCACCCTCCACCTCGTCCCTTTTCATTTCTCAGAAACTTCTCTACCCTCGTCTAACAGCAGCCCATCTCTCCCTCGCCCACCTCTCTCCAGTACTCTTATGATTTCATCTAAAAGGAATGTGAAGAAAGCATACAGTGTCAAGTATGAAATATGTTCATGACATTTAGATGTGTAAATCAAGAGAAAACTAAGAATATGACGAGTTAAAGAGCAATTGTCGGATTTTTTGTTTCGCAATATGGGAAACGTTGTTCATATTTTTTTGACACATATTTCCCAAACGCTATTAGACTTTTTTCAGCCTGTGTTTTTATTGCGTGCATGTGAGGATGTTTTGCTCAACTGTTTTGTAATGCTTGTTTGAAATATGCCGTAAAACGCAGGTGGGTGTGGAACCTGTCAGGAGGGATAAACAATGGCCTCTTGGTTACTAATGTTAGAGGAGAGCGGCTTTCCCGTGGCTTGGGTTTAGACAGTTAACTCCACTGAAATAACTTCCATCCATTCACGAAGATGATTATAATGGAGATAAGGAGCCAGATGAGTATGATGCTACATTAAACAATTTTAAATTTGGGGGGGGGGGGAATGAAGTGGTGACGAGGTTGAGGCCCTGCTGTATGTGAACCAATCATGAAGGCGCCTCCACAATGGCACAAGTGAAGACAAAAAACTGAAATTGTGTGCATTATTATTCATTAACATTTTTGTGTCCTATATGCAGCCTTGAAGCCAAACAAAGTGTCTACATTGTAAATAAACCAAATATACGTGGTTTCATGTTGTTAAACAACTAAAAAAACGAAGATATCTGTGTTTGTTGTAGGAAAAACCGCTAAATAAAATGCCGCTAAATTGCCGCTAAATTTCCATATTTGTGCCGCTAAATTTCCATTTTTGTGCCGCTAAATTTGCTAATCAATGCCGCTATATCCTGGGGGGTCTGCATATTTAAAAGGACAGGAAAAGCCACGCAGGGTGGCTTTTCGTGTCCTTGTAAATATGGGGTAGAGAAATCCGCTGCCAGTGTTCACAAAAATTGACATACTGGCAGTGTAAGGGCTTGTATATGTGCCTGTCTACGTTTTGCAACAAACGTACGACCTTCCTGTTGTATTCCTGTGATCTGCTGGCCTCGTGATAAAGTGGTAATCTGGTTCTGGGGAAACGCACTCTCTGCAATACCGTAATTTCCCCAGGTGGTATTAGCACTTTCGATCACCCAGAATATAGAAAACCATACAACTACTTCTTAGGAATTTGGCCTAGACCACTAGCCAATTTCACTCTGCCTTTGGGGTCATCACTGCAATGTTTACAGTAATCCTGACTCGGCCTTGGATATGACAGAACATTCATTCCAAGGTTATCCCTATTCCTAAGAGGAAAAATCAAAATACTTAAAAAAACTAGGCAAACAGGATTATTACTTCTGATACGCAGGAGCTGGTGGTGGTGCTTGTAAGCCCGACTCACCTTCGTGTTTATTGTTGACATGGCCAGAACTTAAGGTTAATGTAAGTACAGAAGTCATTTCCTTCGCCAAAGTCTTGGGCGGTGCAGGGTCGTTCGGGGATCCACATTCCAGCGGATTTCCTAACGACAAGAGCAGTTATGTAAACCAGACAAAAAGTCTTTCATGGGGGAATTCTTCCGGTGTAGTGTGGGGCAGGAGTACGCTGTGCCATCTGTGTGTCAAATTTTATCTCGGCACACACACGTCAATGGCAGGCCGCCGTGAATCGGTCCTTTCATAACCCCGCTCTGCAGCGCTGGGGTGTGCTCTCAGGTGCCTGCAGGGGGCGTCACGAGCCGGATGCGAGGCCAGGGTCTTTATCACCAGGCGGCTGTAGTTTGTCTGTGCGAATCTGTGGAAAACAAAGCACTTACTATAAGGCAGGCGCTTTAAACTCGAGCACAGCTGCAGATGGCTGGGCACCAAAAGTTCCCAGCTCATAAAAATAAAAACAATTTGTTCTTCACAACTGCAGTCCCAGCAGCACACTCACCTGGACGAAAAAATACTAAATCTGCGACAGCCAATAAGGGAAATGTGGATTTGTGCAATGGCAGATGGCACCTAGAACCAGTGTTCCGCTAGGTATTTTCCTCTGCGTGACAGCAGTACGTTTTGGGCGCAATATTACCTACTGAGTGCAGGATCAAGAGTAGTACCTACGTGAATTATTGGGATGCGCGCGCTATCAGGCCTGAGGAGTGGGGAGGCTTTGGCTATTAGAGGTTGGAGACTGAAAAGGCCCGCCAGAAGGACAATCAAAAAACCTCAGAGTGAAAGAGAAGCAAGTGCGTCCTCGGATGCTTCAAATAGGGACCTGGGTCTACACACTGGAGTCTTAATTTGCTACCAAGGAAGCCTGGCATGCTTGGCAGAGTGTGGCAAAATGTTTGTTTCGGCCAACTGATAAACAGACACCTGCTCCTTCAAGGAAATCAATGAACCTTCCAAAATGGGCAATCACCAGAAAAGAAGCAAAAACCAGAGTCTGCCTGATTATCATAAAAGTAGGTGCTGAGTGGTGACTGTAGGGGCCCAAAGGTGGAGGTGGGTCTCCTTTCAAAATGTAAAGAGACTGTCCGGTCCTGGCTGCAGCCCAGGCGACCCCCATCCAGTTGGGAATTGAGGCGAGTGAACAGCAGTGTAGAGATGGCTTCCGGTCTCAGCACCAGAGTTGTTCACCTGGGTTTTTTGGAGGGCACGTTGAAAGCACACTTCCAATCACATATATGTGAGATGTAGCAACAATCCCCAGTGAAAATAAATGTGGCCTACAACTCGTTACTTAGAGCAACTTCACTGGGTCAAATTTCATATTGTTACCTGGGTAGAGCATATCTGACATGAGAAACACGCAGTCTGCTGCTGCCTCACAAATTACATGTTACAATGGCTTTGCACGAGGAATGCGGTTCTAAATAGTCACAAGGTCACTTCATGTGCACAATTTAAACCCCACCTTTCATCCTGGTTTTGGTTGCATAACTTAAAAAAAATAAAACAAACAAATATATGTGGGAAAAAACACCATGACATAAACCTTATACGCAGATGTAGAGTTGGTACCATGCTATTTATTACTATAATTGAGGGAAGGATGGTGCATCGTGAAGTATTCGAGGCTCCGCCTCTCATGGCTTTTCCCCCTCCCCTCATTAAGCAATAATAATAATAGCATAATTTACTCTATATATCTGCTATCCCCCTATGTACTGCACATATACAGGACCACAGGAATTATGTGATTCTGATGCTGCAGCGTTTTTCGCATAGTTATGGATTTGCTGTATTTGCCACATATTTTATCATCTGCTGAATAATCTGCAGTTTTTAACAAAAAAGTTGTTTCTAGTTCAAACTAATCAAAAGTTACTAAAAATGTGCTGGCGTGTTCCAGCAGAGTGGAAGGTCCTTTAAAAAGCTTGACTGGTCTTCTCTCAGTTACTTTTTGAGGTATTTGGTTGTTAAACAAGTACTCATGAGGTGAAATATTTCCACAAGCAGTGTTACCATGTGTAAAAATGTAAAAATAAGGAAGTAATACTTTCACACAATATGCATCCAGACCCCCCCAGGATATAGCGGCATGGATTAGCAAATTTAGCGGCAGAAAAATGTAAATTTAGCGGCACAAATATGGAAATTTAGCGGCAATTTAGCGGCATTTTATTTGGTGGTTTTTCCTACAACAAACACAGATATCTTCTTTTTTTAGTTGTTTAACAACATGAAGCTATGTATTTTTGATTTATTTACAATGTAGACACTTTGTTTGGCTTCAAGACTGCATATAGGACATAAACTAATGAATAAATGCCCCAAAAGCAATCCCCCCAGGGCCCGCCGCACACTGGGCACGCTGCAGAATTACTTAGAGTAGTGGTGAGTGGAATAGTATTGTAGAGTGGCATAGAGTTGGCATTGAGTGTTGTAGAGTAGATTTTCCACCCAGAATGTGATTACCCCCAGGTCCCTTATGTCCTCGGCCCATTCATTACTAATGGAGAGATTACTATCTCCTGACAGAAAATAAAAACAAGAGGAATGCTGGGATATACCTACTGCCCCTCCCCCCGGGAGTATAAAGGTAGTACTTACCCAGCAGCCCTCCTGTTCTTTTTTTCTGTCTTCGACAGAATGGCTGATGGATGCTGTTGGTGATGAGGGGCTGCACCGGCTCCTGCTGGGCTTGAGTGGCGTGCAGTCTCTTCTGGCTCCTCCTGCCCGGCTGCCTGGCTTCGCGGGCAGGGGTTGGATTTCCTGGTGTGTCTCCCCACCGGCCTGCCGGGCTTGCTGGTGGGGATTGACTTCTTCATGGCCGTTGTTCCGGGTTTCCGGCCCTTTGCGGCTGGTGCGCCGCCTCCCGGTTGCTTCCGGGTCGCTGTGCGCGTCTCCCCGAGCTTGGCCGGGTGGGAGACGCGCTGCGCTGGCTCTTCGTTCCCGGATCCGGCTGTTGGTGTGGGGGCCTTTCTGTTGCTGCTCGGGCCCCCGCTCCGGGTGAGTCCCGCTTTGCGGTGGTTTTTTGCCCTATTTGAGTGTGTAGTGCTGTTTCTCTGTCCATCTCCGCACTTGGGCTGGGTGTCTCGGTGCAACACTGCCGGTCCGGCACCTGCTTCCTCGGAGCGCATCTTCGGAGGTGCTGATTGTGTTCTATGCCGGATGTCTCAACACAATTTTACCACTCTTTCTGCATTTACTTGAGCTTCGTGTAGCTGTGATGAAAGAGTTACGCTGATGTGGCCTGCTTCGGAGCGTGTTGCTCGATCTCGGGCTGCTTTTTCTGCCTGTACACCCGGTGGCTGCTCAGTTGGTGCTTCTCTGCCTGCGGTGTGTTTGTGAAGTGTGGCTTTGCAGTCTACTTTTCCGGCTTGTGTTGACTGTACCAGTAATGGGATACGTGCTGCCTATGTCATTGTGTCTCATTGCCAGCATGTCAGTACGACTGTTACCGGAGTTTGGATGCCTCCTAGTACTTTGTTGTCCTGCCGTTTTTTTGTTTGCAGGGGCTTTCTGGTCTGTCCTCTTGGCTGCAGGCTCTGGTCCCGGAGGTTTCCTTATGTCCGGTGCTTCCTTTTGTTTGGTTGCTGCGGTACAGGCTGCCCTGCGCCCCCTCTGCTCACCTCGTCATGGGCGTTCTTTGTTGGAGGTGTGCGACGGGGGGTGTTTTTTGCTCCTGCACTGCTTTGTCCCGTGCTCTATTGGGCCCGGGTCTGGGGGGATGTGCTGCCTGCCGCTGTGGTGAGGGCTGCTCTGTCCCTGGCTCGCTGTCGGTCTTGCCCTCTTGTCTTTGGCTCTGACGTCTTTTTCTTCTGCCACCCTTGGTTCAGGCCTCCTGTCCTCTCGCCTCGCTTGCGTTTGCTGCGAGGGGGTTTGGGTCCCGGTTTTCTGGTGTGCTTTCTTGCGCCCGGGTCTGGATGGGTGTGTGGGCTGCTGCCTGCCGTGATGGATTGTTTGGCAGTTCTTTGGCGTCTGTTTTGTACTGGGTCTGGTGGCTCTGTGGCCCTCTTCTCTTCTGGGTGTGCGGTTTCCTTTGGCCTTGCTGTACGCTTGTTGTGCAGGGGTCTGGGTGTGTCTCTGTGCGGGGTACGTTCCTTGTTCTTGTTGCCGGGCTGTTTCGCTGCGGCTGGGTGTGGGTGCCTTTGTCCTTGTTGTAGGCTCCTCGCTGCCGTGCTGCTGCTTGTCCGCCTCCTGGGTTGCCTTGACTGGCACTTTCTTTTGCTGTGTTGGTTGGCACTTTGCCCTCTGTCGGTCCTCCGGTCCCTTGTGCGGCTTTGGGTGAGCCTCTGTTTGGTGTCGGGGCTTGCTTGCAGGCTATGTGCTGCCTTCCCTTTTGGGGTTTCCTGCTGCTGCTTTTTTGGGGGTCCGCGCTGCCCTCTGCTGGCCCTGGTTCTCCGGGGGTGGGAGTTCTGTGGGTCTGTTCCCTTGGTTCTCTTCTTCGGGGTGTTCCCCTGCTCTTGGCGCCTCTGGGGGTGTTTGCCCTTTCCATTTCGGGCTGCCGCAGGCTGGCGGGGGTCCCGGTCGCCTCTGTGGTGTCTGGTTCTTTTCGCTGCCCCTGCCTTTGCTTGCTCTTGGGTTCCCTGTGTGGTTGGGGTTTTCCTGCCTGCTTGCTTGCACCTTGCCCTCTGGTGCTCTGGTGTCGATGTCGCTTCTTTTTCTGCTGAGGCGGCCTGATTGGGTTGCCTTCTGCTTCCGGCTCTCTGCACCGTCTGTTGGTGGGTCGTTGTTCATGCTTCTGGGGCCGCTGCGCGGTGGGGGGGTTCCTGTGGGCTCCCCTCGTTCCGGTGGGCCTGCCGTGCTTTTCTTCCTTGGTGGCCTTGCCTCCGCTGCGGGCTGGCTGTTGTGGCCTCTGCCCTGCTTGGGGGTCCTGTTTCTCCCCGTCCTGGCCTCTGTGTGGTTGTCCGTTTTTTTGGGCTCCTGGTTCCTGGTCCTTTTCCTCCCTTTCCTTGGCTACGCCTGGTTCCTCTCGTTGGTGCCGTTGGTTCTTTGGGGTGCTCTCTCCCCTCTGCCTCTGCTTGGGTGGCTTGTGCTGCCTTGGGTCCGGCTGTTCTGTTCCTCCAGGCCTGCGCCTGTTGTCGGGCGTGGTGCGTGGTGGGGGCCTGCTTGGTCCTTCTGGTGCTGTGGCCTTCCCTTTGCTGGGTTCTGCTGTTTCCTGGCGTCCCCTCCTGTGTCTGCTGTATTGGCTGCCTGGGGCCTCCTGGCGGCTGCGGGGTCCTGTCCTGCCTCCTTGTCTCGGGGTTGGTGTGTTGTCCCCACGCTCCGCTGTCTGCTCGGTAGCTTGGTCTGGCCTGGTGGGTTTCTGCCTGGCCGCCTGGAGCTGGGGGTGCGATTGGCTTCTTCCTGTGGGTTTCTTCCCTGCCTCTTCTGGTTTTGGTGGTGGTGCGGGGTGGCCGTTGTTGTTGCCTCTCCTGGGCCTGTGGATTCTTATCTCACTGGATGTCTGCTGGGTCTGCCTCCCGGCCTGCCGGGCTTGCTGGGTGGCATGGCTTCCTCCTGGCCGGTGTTCCGGTTTCTCGGCCCTTTGGGGCGGGGGCGCCGACTCCCCGTTTCTTCGGGGTCGCTCTGCGCGTCTCCCCGTTGCTTGGCCGTGTGGGAGGCGCGCTGTGCTGGTTGCTGTGGCCTGCGTTTGCTTCTGCTTGGCTTTCGGCCGTGGCTTTCTGTGGTGTCCCGTTGCCTTGGGCTTCCTCCCTGTTGGCTCCTGTTCTGGGCTGGTCTGTCTTCTGTTTGTGCGTCCTGCCCTGGGTTGCCCTGGTTGTGCTCTTTCTGCGGTCCTGGGCTGCCTGGTGGAGTCTCTTCTGGGAGTTTCATGGGTGGCGGGGCACTTCTTTGCGGGTGCCCTGTATGCCTGTGGGGTGTCTGGTCCCTGTGTCGTGGGGTTCCGGTTGCTTGTGGGTGTGGTGTGTTCCGGTCTGGTTCTTGTTTCTGGCCGTCACGCTGTTGCCTTCTTGTTTTCCCTTCTTGCCTCTGCTGGGGTTCGTTGGGGCTTCAACGGGGCTGTTGGCTCTCGGGCCTGTGCTCTGTCGGGGTCTTGCCCTCTTTGCCCTTCCCTTCTTTTGGGTTGGTTCTCCGGGTTGCTTTGGCTTCGGCTTTGGCTTCCTGTCTGTATCCTTGGTTGCGGCTTTCCGCCGTGCGGGGTTCGTCCCCTGTGCTGGCCCTGCCTTGAGTCTTGCCGGGCTGTGGGTTGTGGTTTGCTTGTGCTTTCCTCCCTGGCTGCGGTTGCTTCTGTGAGGTCCTCTGGGGTGGTTTTGCCTCTGTCTCTCTGGCCTCTGGGTTTCTGCCCCGGCCCTTTGCTTGGGCTGTTTGGGGTCTTTGTGCCTGGCCTTTTTCTGGTTTGGCTTGGCTTGGCTGTGGTTGTTGTGTCCTTCGTGGTTCCCTTGCTGTTGTCTTGGGTCCTCCGGGTCCTTGGCCCGTCCGGTTGCTCTCCTGCTTTGGTGTTCAGGTTTGCTTTCTTCGGGCTGTTGTTTCCTGCTCCCGTTTCCTCCGCTTTGGCTGGAGTTCTGCTTTGGGGTTCCTGGGGTTCCTTCGGTTCCCTTTCCTCTTTTTCCGGGTCTCTTGTCCCGGTTGGTTGCCCTTGTTGGTTGTTCCTGCTCGGGTTTCCTGGTGGTGCGGGTTCCCTTTGCCTTGTGTCCTCGTCTTGCGGGACCTGGTGGCTTGGCTTCCTCGGGTTTGATCTTCGTTCCCTGGTGTCTGGGGTTTCTCTCTTTCCCTGGCCTTGGGCTCGGTCTTGCCTTTCGGGTCGGGTTCTGGTGGGCTTCCGCTGTTATTCTTGGTTGGGCCTTTGGTTTCTCTGGTCCGCTTGTCTCCTGCCGGTTCTGGCATGGTTTGTCTTCTCCTGCCCGTTTTTGGCTTTTTGGCCTGGTGGTTCTTGGCCTTTCTCTTCGTTTGGCCTCTCTTCTGCTGTTGTCCCCTTGCCTGTGGTGGCTTGGGTGTCTGTGTTCGCCCTGTCGCTGGTTGGCTGTCGGGTGTTCCTGCGGTGGGCTGGTTGGCCTCTGTGGTGGCCGGTCTGGTCGTCTGGCTGTGCGCCCTTGCTCTTGTTGGGTGTCTGCTGGTCTGGTGGGGGTCCCTCTTGTCGGGGGCTCTGCCTGGGGTTTCCCCGGTTCTTCCTTTTTCCTTCTGCGGTTGCTGCCTTGGTGTGGTTTCCTGGGTTGGCTTCTGTTGGGTTGTGAAGGCCGGCTTTTTCCTGCTTTGGTATTTCTCCATTAGTAATGAATGGGCCGAGGACATAAGGGACCTGGGGGTAATGCTACATTACTTACCGGTAATCCTCATTACTCCTGGTCCCGTTGTCCTCGGCCCATTCATACGCCCCTCCCTCCCTCCCGGGCGGCCGGCCTTCCTGTCTGGGCTTGTTAGTTCAGGAGGGCTGCTGGGTAAGTACTACCTTTATACTCCCGGGGGGAGGGGCAGTAGGTATATCCCAGCATTCCTCTTGTTTTTATTTTCTGTCAGGAGATAGTAATCTCTCCATTAGTAATGAATGGGCCGAGGACAACGGGACCAGGAGTAATGAGGATTACCGGTAAGTAATGTAGCAACAGTGTCTAGTACCACACGTGCATAATTATGTGTGCCAGGGTGTGGTCACGAGCTAGTAGGGCTACAGCACGTTCATGATAAATATATGCAAACATGTGTACCAGCTTCTACTTAGCAAGAAGATCTGTTAATGCAAGCGTTGGTTGAAATGAAACTCATCAACTGCACTGTGTGCATCTGCCAACATTAACCGAGGATGCTAGATTCGAGGTTCCCCACAAAAGCTCCATGTTTTACACAAGACGTTTGTGATCTGGGATGTATTATGGTTAGTCAATTCCAAGCAGCTCCGACCGCTTAGCAGGAAGCTTAGTACCAGGATAATGGAAGAAATACTGCTTACCCGCTCTTGCCTCTCACTATTCCTAATTGAATAATCATGTTTCAAATCAATGTGTGTTTGATGAAGCCCATCATAAGGTAGCTTTGAATTCAGTGCAATCATGAAAGCAATGTCAGCTAAGCCACTACATTTTGTGCAATCACACATCCGTGCTGGGGGAGCTATGCTCATACAGTCATGTGAGTTCCTAGCAACATCACAGCGGATTCGAATAAAAAAACAGAATTAAAACAACACTTTGAAATGTTGTCCATATTAAAATGAATACGTTTCAATAAAAATGACACAATGTAAATTGAATGCTATCATAACAAGTTTTCATTAAATTTCCTTTCTTCTGAGATCGCAGCAACGCCCGACGGGTAAGCTAGTGTGCTATAAAAGGTATTCATCCAAAGTACACAGACATTGTAATTTCTTATTCTGGGACCTCTGGAGGACTTGCCCTAAAGTCAACAATGGTTGTATGAAGTCCTTATATTATGGAGGTAGACCGCACAATTCACTAAATGTAATTATTTAATGTCCTTTATTCAGTCATTAAAGTATCACCTGTGTCATGGTGTCTTATTCAGAATACTTTACCACATTTATGTCAAAATGGGTACTCCGATTCCCAGAATCTTGTTAGGTTTCACATTCTTTTTAGCTTAACTCTATTTAGGTTTTGAAAAGCTTGACTGTGGTCACTAGAATTGTGTCTGGGCAGGACAGTGCTTTTTTGGTTTTAAAAAAAAAGTGCTAGGGCCCTTCTCAGAAAGCCACTGCAGCTTGCACCGCCCATTGCCACTAAAGCTCTGCCAGTTCCAATATAACTACAAACCATCACACTCTTCCAGGAGTGACAGTGTGTACTATCCCAGGCCACCCAAAGCTAAGAAAATGTCCTGGGCTAGAGGTGGTATAATTTTTTTAATGTATATTGAATTATAAAATCCTGTTGATGTGCTCACCGTAGAAACAGCTAAACAGTGCCACCACGCGGTTTACTGTCATGTGTGCCATTATTGAGATTTAAGTGCCATTGTCACCCACCAGTGAACACCTGCTCAAATTAAGCACTGCATGGAGGATCAAATTATGTGCAGAACTGACTAAATTATGTAGCAGATAAGACAAATTATGCGGTGCAATGCTGCACAAATTGTGGCAGCATTCCTTCATGATTTTGTTCTTTTTACAAATTAACGTGGTTTGGGCAAAGGTTTGATATCCTGAGTGTCAGTTTAGCATGTAAATACAGCAATTAGCAACTGTAAGGTGACTCGGTAAGTTTAAGAGGCTTGCCACTGCACAGAAACCCTCATGGCAGTGTTTTTAGGTACTTTTGAATCTCTAGCTGAAAAGGGCACTCTCTCAGTATAATTTTAGGTTTGTGAATATGGCAAAAACAAACCATCAAACAAATATATACATTCATGCTTAACCTATCTATTTAATGAAGGTAGTCAATCCTCAACGAGCACTGACCCAACTAAAGCATTTTAATTGCTTGTTAATAAATCCTTTTCAATTTCGTACATTTTATAGTTTCCTTCTTTTTTATCTGTTTCCCTCTTTTCAGAGTCGGGGAAGATAAGGCTCCAATAGAGTTGTAAAACATCGACTGTCGTGATCGCCCGCGATTAATTATTCCAGCCCTAGGCAGAGGGGTCAAAAAAGGGGTGAAACACAAAGCCTCGTTAACAAGTGAAAGGTCTTTTAATGACCTGTGAAGTACTCGGGTGAGGCTGGCAGCTAAAAAACTGACTGTGTGTCCCCGGGAAACTGCTGACACACACACGAGTGGGGAGGGGCGCACAGCCAATAAAAGACATTGTTTGTTTTGCTGTCTCCCGGTAGAGACACTTTTCTCTAAATATCGCGGCCAATATGGTCATTATCGCGGCCATCGCCGTAGTCTGCCGATTTCGTGATTTTTTCGTGAATCGCGAAATCGCGATAAACTGGAGGGTCTGATTATGTCACATTATTTGATTAATTGCCACATAATTTAGTCAGCTCTGCCTCATAAATTGGGCCTCACCTGCCACATAATTCCAGTGGCCCTGCATATGTACAAAGTTAGAACGGAGAGCAAAAAAGAGTGGGGGGGGGGCTGTAAGGAAATGCCTTTTTGTATGGCCACCCCCAAAGTTTTGACAGATGCTGCTGGATTTTCAACTCTGAAGGTGCAGTGAGGCCTTCTAACCAGATCTCAGTGGCAGTGCCCTGACCCTTAAACGTGTATGTTTGATTGGCTCATACCCAATTGGCCCAAGCTAACTTACTTGCAAGTTCCTAGTATATGGTACTGGGTACCCAGGGCATGTAGGGTAGAGCGTCTCCTCAGGGACGGCAGCCCTAGTTGTGCAAGGTAAAACACGACCCCCATTCTGTCACTGCAGACTAGAAGGGCCATTTAAAACTGCTCACTTGACTTAACCCTTTTTTGGCAAAGTCTACGCTCCCTTGTTAATATGTGCAAGTCATCTCTACAAAGGTCTATCAAGTCCTAGGAAAGGGTATATTGAAAAGTAGAACATGTATTTCACATGTTCTAGCATTAAAATCCCATAATTTTCATTTTCATTAGGAAAGAGACTTGTCGAGTACAAACTGAACACCTCAGCTGTGCTAACTTCTAAAAGGGACTACCAAAATTGATACTTTAATGTAACAAACAGCTTGTTATAGTAAGCCCAACTTGATGCCAACATAGAAATTAATGTTACTTGTTGGCACATGAAACTTTTAGAAAGTTGCCACTCTGTTGTCCAGTTTTCCAATAGCCATTTGCTGAAACTGGCCACAAGACATCCTTCTGCCCACCTGGGAAGACGTGTCAACGGTTCCCAGCACATGTAAAAATAGAGGCATGCCACTGGAGGAGGTGTCACCTCTGGGTAGGCTACTGAGTTCCAAACACCAAGAGAGGGGTCCCGACAGCTTGGGAGTGGGCGGAATACAGCACCCTAGGCTAGCTATACACCACACTTCATAGGAAGTTGTCATCAGAAGGAAGAAAACCTAATAGCTCATTGACTACTGACTGTGACCTCCCCTGAGTACACTTTCTGGGCACAAAAGGGGCACTCCTAGCATCCAGAACTTAGATCTCGCTTGACTGGAGGAGAGGAAAGAAAAAGGACTGCCCTGCTGACCCTGGAACCAGCTGAGAAGCGAATGCACCAGAGTTGGACTGCACCTGCTGCTCCTTGAGCGAAGGAATGGACTGTTCCTGCTGTGTCTTGCTTTTGCAGAAGTCATCCCCCAAGCCCAGCATGAAGCCGAGACGCCAAGAGTCAGTTGGCTGACTCCCTGTTTGCAGAACAGGTCCAAAAAAGCTGAAGATGCCTGCTGGGGTGAGGTGGTAGTCCAGATCACCGGATTGGCGCCCTTCCTCACCATGCAGCTCAAGAGACCATGACAAAATGCTTAAAAGTTACACCCAAGTCTGCTGGACCAGGGAGAGTTATTAGAGTGCAGCTTGGTCACCCAGAAAGACAGTTATCACCAAAGGAAATAAATTATTGAATCCACTGTGCAGGTTGATAGGTAGCCCAGTGACAAGTGTACGCTTGCTTACCGCAAGAGGACTTTGAGGGATGTCGACCCCTGAGGCCAGAATCACCTGACCAGGACAATGGGCCGAGGAGTAGCCCCAGGAAGGAATCCCAATCGAATGTACAGCATCTTCAGCATCCATGAGCATCTTCAGCATCCTTATGAACCACTCAATAGAAGTCAACGGCCAAGGGGACACTAATGCTGGAGCTGGACTGAAGAATATTTTTCTTGAGGAGGTAACTGTTTTGTTGGACCTTGCGGGTCCCTGTGACTGACTCCCTGCCTTAGCTGGTCGCTCCAAAGTAACTCAAAGTAACCGTATTCCACTTTGTAAACCTTTTTCTTGAGAAACTTTTTAAGCGTCAACTTAATTGAATTTACCATTGTGGGTTTGTGGTCAAGTGAAAAGTCCAGATTTATTGATTCTTGTAAAATTTATATCTCCAGAACCATCCAGTGGATATTTTTTGTTTTGGTGTCCATAACTTCTTTTAAATATCATCTATTTTTATAAATTGGTTCTTGTGTGTCGAATTTCTTTCTTCTTCAATTGTTTTGGTGCTGTTTAAATACGTTACACTTGGTTGTTTGTCTAAGCCTGACTGCTAAGAACCACGGCTAGCCAGGATTGAGCTAAGGTTTAACCAACAAAACCTGACAGTTCCTAAAGGGTTGGTAGTGTATTATACAGTGATGTCACACAACCACACCATATAATACACCCCATTTCCTCACAGGGGCTGTATGATAGCCCTCCTTTAAAGTAGTGCACACTGACTGAAAAAAGGGTACCAGGATAAAAGCGGCGTCACACAAGGGCTTCAGCCTCTTCAGCACTAAAGCTATTGCTCTGGTACAAGCATTAATGAGTAAAGACATTAGTGTAATATTAAGAAAGCTGAGCCTGACCAAATCATAAACAAACATTGGCAAAGCCAATACGTCTGATATTGTCAATGCTTTTTTTGCTTTTTTTAATGGCTTTTGAAAATCTTTATTGCTGGGGGAAACTGACAGAACAATGGCAATATAAAAAAAATGCCTCAAAGCAAAGATCCTTTTTGCAGTCAAAAAGCACACATTGCCTTAGTAGTCCAGGGTATTGAAGTGAACTACTTTCTATGAGGAAGTTCTGATTGTGAAAGAAAAAAATAAATTCACTCACAGGGAAATTAGCCAATGGCTGAAGTGGGCTGACCAATTTTCCTATGCTCTAGGTCTAGTGGATGGTAGACAAAGTCTTGCATGACATTCTAAATGAGAATTAGAAGACCTGTGTACATTGTACATGTAGTCAGAGAGACCTGGACATAATACTCCTTGCAGGCTGTGAATATATGGTGCACGAAAGTTGTTTCAGCTGCCAGCATTACTTTACCTGGGAGGCTGGAATCGTAGCAGAAAAGTGTCACACAATCGACAGCGCATTAGCAATATTTTATTTTTTGTGATGCTGATTGGGAATAATGCAGTGATGAAGCCCTAACTCTGCAGGAACGCTTTGCTGCTGCTCTGAGGGTAGTACCATTAGCCTTGGGAAGAAATCTGCAATGTGCCCCTGGTTAGTGATAGCTGCAGTGTGCACATGTTTAATCGATACAAAGGCAGATGCTGAGTTGAAGATTGATTGCGCACATTAAGGGGAATATAGTCTAGGACTGTTAAACATCCACTAGGAGGTGAGTTTTCTCCAGACTCACAAGTGTTGTTTTGAGTGCCATACATGTGTGCTCTGAGAGGTGGTACTGCCAATGTGTGTGTCGTAGAAACACGACGTTATATCTTGGTGGATATTCACAAACATGTTCAGTGGTATGATGAAGAACCCCAAAGCAGTCTATTTTTTAGGAGGTGCAGGAAAGGTATTTCTAAACATGGAAAAAATGTTTTTTAAGGGGTACTCCAAAGTGAAAGTTTAAAGTTGGAGGAACCATCATGTTTCCGCTGGCAGAGCCCGTGCTGGCCCCATCAGTGAAAATCTTAAGAGTGACGTCAGGAAACATTGAGATCCTTTTTAGGATAAGCATTATGCAGTTTTTTTTCTTGTTTAGGACAAAATGGAAATGTCTGAACAGAAACAAATAAAATCGACTCTCAGGGAGTGAGGGCCATTATTATTTTACTTTCATAAAACAAAACTCCTGATTTGTAAGTTTGTTTAAGAGAAACAAAAACATTTGCTAAATGGCTGCATGAAACGTAGTGGCCACTCAGAAAACTAACAGTGTTTTCAGCGATGGTTGTGGCTCAATTGAAGGCAAAGGGATTCTGCCAAGTAGATGGGGTTCTTTCAGTATGGTAGGCAGTGCACCAATCTTTAAATAAACCCCTTAATTCCTTGTAATTATTACATTAAAGTATTACACTCCAACATAAATCATTAAAAAAATGTTAGCCATTGAAGGAATTATATTTACTATTCCCACTACAATCTAAACCAATTTGGAGAAGGCATTGGACACTAAAAGGGTGACATCTACTATTCCTACTCCAATCTAACCATATTGGAGAATGGTGATCAAATCCACTCTTTTATCTAGTGGATCACTAGGCACAGATTCTTCTGATATTGTGGTGCTTTGGGACACTAATTCTACCATCAATGAATTTACCTTAACCTGGGTGGGAACCTGGCCTACAAAACCCTTCATGGGGGACCTCTTGGATATGAATCGCACAAACAAGTGTTTGTCCATTTCTTTCCAGTCTGCCTCTATCACTTTTTTAACTGTGATATACTTATTACCCTCTTCCACCAAATCCTTTGGAAAATACATACTTTCTGTGATACGCAGCAAGACTGCCTTAAGGTCAAATTCCTAAATGAATCTGGCTTTAACCTCCTTCTTGTCATTATGGGGATCAGGTACGCCCACATGTAACCTCTTGAAAGAGGAGTGATTTTTTCTAGTGTTGAAGGTAGAAGCCAAAGGCATTTCACCCGTCTTCTGGAGCCTTAGAAACTTGGAACCACAGAGAGCTCCCCCGCTTCTTTGGTGCCTGAGTCCTCCATATCTAGTTGGTTCTCTGTGCATGTCTTTGGTTGGTCTATAACACCTCTTGTGCAAAATAGGATCCTCAATAGGAGCACTTCAAACTGCTGTTAAGCATCACTGCCACTCGCGAGATGGCTCCATTACTAAGACAGGCAGAGCTCACAGGCCACGCTTGCCACAACCAAAGCAATTTCCAGAATGCCATACTAAACTGGTGGCTAATCCCTTGTCAAAAGTGCCTGCACTCTACAAAAGTGGTTTGCTAACTAGGCTCTTTTCTGCATAATTTGACATGGATGTTAACAACCTGGCTAAGCCCCTGTGTCTAAATGGACTCACCGAAGCAGAGACTCTGGTTAACCTTATGAAGCTGCTACAGCAAGCCCTCTTGGAGATTAATAGACAATCAAAAACGTTATTAAAATGATGGTGACCTCTGCCTGGCGAGCCTACCTTTTCCCGCAGAAGCAAAAAGATGGTAATGGGTAAGGAGTGGGATTCTTATTTATTTTATTTACAGTTGGTGTCAAAGAAGTCAAATATATTGAGAGGGTTTGGATATAAGTGGGTGTGTTTTTGGTGTTTTGGCGACTACTTATGCCCACAGGAGCTTCGCTCATAAGGTAAAGACTGTGGAGGAGAAGACAGGCAAAAATGAAATGTGGCAGAGACAAAGTGGCAAGCCAATTTCTCCTCTTCCATGCCCTGATTAACTTCCCACTGAGAAAACACAATACTGCTCATTCACATCCTCTACTTCACAATTTAATCTGCAGTGAATATGTGACTTTCTTCATCAGCGTCTTTTCATTTATGTATTTTTCAAAATGAATTTGTTCTCAAAAGGTTTTTGATTCCAACCAAAAAAGCTTCAGCTGGTTTGACAACGTTTGTACTTACTTTATCCACATTCAAGACACCTTTGTGACCTTTCTTTTTTTTTTGTCTTCTTATGGGAGCAATCTGCTGCCTCCCCCTCAAGCCCCAGTTTATGCCGAACAACTTAGGTCCTGATTTCGATGCCAGTTGGACCGACGGCCACAGCTGCGATCCGATCCCGACCACCGAGGACGGGAAAGTTCATTCCCCGCCCAATTAGGATGCAATTGCTGCTACTCTGGCGGTCTCTTCTACATCGGTGCACATACCCCCGAATATGTGGCTGTGAGTGCATGCGAAATAACAGGAAACCTGTGATATGTACACACATGCATGACATGCGTGGGTATATGCCTTGTGCACCAAGTACCTCATTACTGGAGAGTGGCGATCTGGGCACATTCCAGCCAATGAGGATTCATGACACCTACAGACTTACCTGCATTCCAGCACCCATATGGTCGTAGTCTTCGGGGTTTAGCTGCCGCTATATAGGGGGGGGGCATGGAGAAAGGGATCTACACTGGAAACAGATGGGGAGAAGCTGATTTGGGTGAGTATTTACCTCAAATTTACCATTTCTGCTGAATCGAGGCAGGCGATCAGACCGCCACAGTCGGTTTGTCAGAAACACATCGTTAATCAGACAGCGGTCGGAGATCCCTGTACTGGTCTATGGATGCTGTTTTCTTCCGAGTGCCATTTTGGGGGTCGGAGAAAGGCTGTCGGAGTCGGCGGTCTTTCAGCAGTTGGTCGGAGTGCAGGAGGCAGGCGTCGTAACCTTGAGATCAGACTGACTCCTTCTGACGAGATGGCTGCAGTCGGACCGCCTCCGAAAGGACAGCGGAAGATGGTCCGATGGCATCGTAATCAGGCCCTTACTTTCCAACCCAGTGAGTTAAACTGAGAAACAGCCACCCACGTCTGCATGTCTCATGCACTTTCTCATGTGTCAAAATTCAGTTTAATTTAAACCCAGCTTCTTACCTCAAATAAATCACTGCGTATATAGCAATAACAAAATTAAATATTTTTGGGGATTACATTAGTGTATATTATCTAAGAGTTCATCTTGTGAAGGCACAGCCAAAATGATCAGTGACCCAGTAGTATCACTGTTTCCCATTGAACGTTTCATATTTTTATTTTCTAAAATCTTAATTTTTTTGTAATATATGCTGCGTAGATCCCAAATCTATCTCTGTATACAGTTCTTTACTTTTTACATAAATTGTGCACCTATTGTACTGTAAATAAATTACACTATGATGTTATTGTCAGTACAAAGTATGGTGTGTGTCTATTACGACTTATATCATTTATTTATACAGAGGAATAAAATCGTATGCCAATTTTTCTTAAGGCATTGACACTTATTGATTGAATATCATTTACATTATATATGACAACAATATCTAACTCTATTGCTGAGCACATCTGTAAACTGGGTAGTTTGAGGCCTACATTGTTATGGCTTTCCATTTACTTTGTGCTAGTTATATACAGAAAAGGCTATTGTTTGTATAGCTTTGATCACATCCATCATTAGCTTTCAACAGCTTGGTACTCTCCCCCATATGGTAATGGGCATAGATAGCCATTTATTTGCAGCCCTGACACTTTAGCCTGCCACTATTTTCAAGTAGACTAAACATGTATTCGATTAACACAATGCTGACTGTAGTGCATTACCAAATTTTGTAGTGTATGAAATTTGTGTAAATTGCTTTTTCACAATTATGCAAAAGTCTGCAAAAAACAAGCAAAACTGGCATTTACACTATACTTTAGTGCGAAATGAAACATTAACCCTGGATGTGAGGATGCATTAGGTGCACATAGAAAAGTAGTAGACGAAACAAGTACCACAAAGAACATCCCGTTACATTTTGGTCGTTTGTGTGCTCTTGCACTAAAAGCTTGCAGGGAACATGGAGTAATTACACTACATGACGTAAATATGTAATGTTAAGAATTTGTTGTGGCATGAATGTAATGTGAAATCCACAAACGTATTCAGGCTCACACTGGCATAACAGGAATTTTGCCCAGGCCTAATTTGAATGTCTATGTAGGGCATATCTAGGAAGTGCTTGGTGGCTATTTGGTTGAATAAGTGCCCTTCATTCCACTAATCTTAAAACTGCAACAAAATACCGAGATAGTGTTTTAGTGGAAAAGACCATTTTAGATCTAATTGGCAACCCTTATTTCCAAGACTTTATGGTGTAACACATATAAAGCACCTCTTTCACAGAGTCTACTCCCAAAAGATGAAGTGTAAAAAATCAGTTTATCAGACGGTCACAGCTTTCGGTGTGATCACTGAGGATGGGTTTGCATGGGGATAGATTACGATGGACTAAGGAGTAACCACAGGAAACTCCGTGTCAACGGCACAGCATCCTTCAGAATTGTCAGTACCCTGTATCCCTTTCAACAGGACCACTCCATTGATGTCTCTGGCAGTTCACCCATAGAGCCTGGAACTGGACTGGAGACTTACTTGGTGACATGATAACTGGCCTACAATTTCTCACTGCCCCTGCCCCCCTCACCCCTTCCCCCCGCGCTTGACTTGCTTCCTTCTGGAGTCGGTTGCCCAAAGCAGGCTAAAGTATCTGAACACAACTATACAAACATTTAGCAAAGTTTCCACTAACTGCAGTAGTTGGAAAGGCTTGTTTGCATTTTGAGTGAAGAGCAGTGATTTATGATTTGCTTAATAACTTGTAATTCCGGAACTCTATGGTGAATTTTGTTCATTTTGGTGTCTAAAAATTCATAAAAATAAGATCTACCTTTATAAATTGTTTATAGATTTCGTTCGTGTTGAGTGATATGCTTATTAAATTGTTTTGGTCCTTCTAACTGCTTTACACTTGTTCCTTTGTTTAAGCCTGACTGATCTAGGCCACAGTGACTCAGGCTTAAGCTAAGGTTTTGCAAACAAGCCACACTAGACCCAAGACGGTATTGTCATTGTATTAAACAGTGTGACCACCCAACCACACCATATAATACAACTCTTTCCTCAAACCCAGGCACCCAGTTTGCCCAGACCTATTGTCAAATGTAGCTGGTGCTTCCAATACGAATTCACTCAAAGAAGGTATAAAATAGGTGCTTTTTAAAATAAATCTTAATTGAATGAAGAGTTTAAACATTTAAATGTCTCCAAGAACCGAATTAGTGACTGTGAATTTATGACTAGAAGTCCAACCATATAAGCTAGACACAAATGAAAATTGTAACATAATTAAGGTGATAAGAGCCACAAAAGAGCTAGAATATTATTTTTAATCTAGACGAATATTGGAATGCGGAGGCAGGTGTGTTGCGTTTATTTGTAGTACTAGAATTTCCACAAGAAATACCTGTGCAGTAGTAAAAAGACAGTGCATATGTACTGATTGGTTGGTGGTTTTATAATTTGATAGCTAAGAAGGGAGGACTGTGAGTAGTGATTTTCTATCCATACATATATATTAAAATTACAGTCTCAGAGGATCACAATGGGACTTGCCTTTGATGGTGAAGAAAGGCTCTCTTGGAAAAGATGTGGGATTTGAGAGCTTGCTTAAATGTTTTGTATGATGCTGATGCTCATAACACATGGGTCAGGGAATTTCAGTGCAGGGGGCTAGAAGACTGAATGAGCAGTATTTGTTGGGTGTGAATGCAGGTTTGGGAGTGACTAGGAAGTGCTGCGTGTCTGTGTGTAGTGAACTGTTGAGAGCATACACCTTCAATAACATTTATTCAGGAACCAGAAGCTTAATAAGCAATCTCTTCTGTACAAGCAACCCTACTGCTGTAGAGGGGGGTCTTAAAATTGAACGTGTGTGCGTGGGTGTGTGTGTGTGTGCACGGAACTATGTTGCCCTATGTTAGTGCTGTTCTGTGGTAATGCTGCCTTATCATATGTTTCCTGCGGTAATATTGCCCAATGGAAATGCCGCCCGTAAGGTAATGCTGCCCCGTGGAAGTGCTGCATTTGTGATAATATGGCACCTATGGTGAGGCTGCTTCTCCGGTAATCTAGCCCTTTACAAAAAAAAGAAAATGTGGGACAAAGACTTCAACATCAATCTCTGCTGACACCGCCCGGACCGGGCCACTTTAACATGATCTAGTCTCACCACATGCCACCAAAAGGTCATCAGATGGTAATGACTCTCACCCCGATGACCTGAACTTGATTTGAATGGCAGGTTGAGGTGAAAGGCCAGATGTTAACCTGATTAACAGCGCTGACCTTTGCATGCCACCAATCTCAAACAAGGTTCATAGAAACACCTCAAAAGTGCATGGATGGGCATCCTGGGTTGCCTAGCAACCCCCAGCATCACTAACAGTGAGGAGACATACATGTCCCTGACTACGCGTATTGGGACCTTAAAAGCTACAGGATTCATTCAAGCACTAGTTGTCTATTATGGGGGTGGATGGGGGGGGCGGGGGGGGGGCGGGGGGAGGGGGGGTGAATCTCAGATATAAATTATACACTGTGACCTATGTAAGAAAAAAGACTCTGTTATCACTGTGTGTGACTTAAAATGCACTCTCTCTTAATATGCAAGAGCAAACAGAAACGTCTCTGCTTTGTTTGACTTTCAATTATATTTTGTTGATGTTCGCCCTTTAGGAGCATCGATAGTCTGGGCCGGATCTCGGAACACATTTTAGGCGAGCCCTGCGGGCGGCGTCCATAAGGCATTCCTGTCATATCTGTCCGCGCTAAGACGCCAAGGAAACTCCAGCATGTTCGCCAAAAGCATCTTTATGCTGGCAGCGCGCATCCTGGGCCTCTGTGCGTCCAGCGCTGGGAAGGATTTAGGAGAGGAGACGGCCAGCGAGACATTGTCCTGTAAATCACAATGCTCGCACGGCCTCGGGATCCTGGGCGTACTTCAAACACAACAGCCTGCAGATTAGGCCGCATTCTTCGGGGCTGAGAGACATGTTTCCATCTCTGCCACTGGCAACGAGACATTCCAGCCTGTCTCCAACAGGTAGGAATAACAACAGCCGTACAAAAGCACTGTTTGGAGCTGACTGGCCTTTGTAGGGGCATAGTATATAACTGCTGGTCGAGAAGCCATATGCACACTTTTTTAAATGTCATATTTAACACCCCCCGACGCCTAAACCCAATTCATTGCTTATTCGAAACCCTTATTTTTTTAAAACATTTTTCTCAGCGATTAAATGGTATGCTTGGATTTTTGTGGAATGCAAATAATGAGTGTGTGTGTTCTTGCATTCTGCTTGTGGTAGACGGCATTTGCTAAGTTGTTGGTGAACTTCGTTTGTTCGTTTTATTTACACAATTTTACAGAATATTGTGCATGGAGCATTTTTTAAAAGTTATTGTTTGAGTAGACCTCCCAGAACAAAAGAGACACAAAAGCAACATTGCCACGTTGGCTGAATGTTTAGGGTCAGATTCCCCAATTTTGTAAAAAGCGTAAATTACACTTATGTCTTCCAAAATGTGATGTATGGGCATGACGACTGGAATTATGCGATTGTGTCGTGCGTCCACGGCAATTTTCGCATAATTTGCCACATAATCAATCATCTACTACTGGGAAAGTAAGCACCAAACTTCGTGACACGCCAGGTATGGGAACACATGGAGAGAAATATTGCCTTTCAGCAGGAAATGGTATAGTCCAGGGCCTTCGGTGGTCATATCACTAAAAATACAAGATTTGAAAAAAATATTATTGTTTACGGGTGCTCTCGGAAGACAATTTCTATGAACTTTAAACAATTCTGATATTTTACTGACCTCTACTGGTCGTTTTCTATCAAGGCAGTTAAATAGAGGCAGTTGAACAGGAAAAATGTCCCTAAACAGAAGCAGACAAGTCCTAGGGCTGATCTCCAGAGCCCACAAAGTACATACACATATAAGTATATACCAAAGTATATACAAGAGGTCTTGAATGCTCAACCTTATAAGTATTTTCTAAAGTATATAAGTATATACTAAAGTATATACAAGAGGTCTCCAATGCTTGACCTAAAAAAGCCCTGGGGAATGTGCAATGCAAGCCATGGCAGTGTGGCTGGAGCCCAGGAGTTGCATGGAGCAAGCCAGGGGTCGAAGCTTCGACCCTTGGCGACCCTCAAATGATGGCCATGCCACTGAGCCATCTGCATAAAATACAGTTGGTTACCTGCATGGTACACGTGCTGTGCAGCAGGCATATTAATCCCCCTACACTTCTTTATTATTTGTCAAAACTGCCACTAGACAACACTCCGATCTCTCTCCAGCAGGTACATTATTCACCAGATTTAACTTGACCTTTTTATATTGCCTGAAAATTGCTGGACAGACAAGGAATCTGCAGCAGGTACTTTTAAACCCATGACGTAGTTCAAAACACACCAGTGGCACATGTTCCATCGCCCTAAATCTGACTGTGCAGACTGATGAGATTTTAATATGCCTTTCCAATGATACCTATCCTTTCTTCCAGAGCATATAAAGATGTTATTGTCCAGTTCATCAGTATACTGACAATGCATGTTTAATTGGTAGGTCATTCCGAGCGCAGACTGCCCCTGCTTCTAGGCAAAAGGAGCTAGACTGGAAGAAAGGCATCAGATAAACATACTGCTGGGGTCTATTTGCTAAAGCATCCAGTTATAATGGCCAAGTTCTGCACTGTTTTATTTGATGGATTAAAGTGTGCCCAACTATTGGTCTCTGCTGTTGCTGAGTGGGGAAATGAAAGAAATATAACAGCTCTCCGCTCAGGAAGCACAGTGAAACCTGTTATTGATTGGAACTGTATTCACCGTGCACCACTCGCCTTGCCAATGAAGGATGGATGCTTCGATAATATTTTTAATTTCCTGGAAGCGTTGCAGGAGTGCACTGAGAAGGGGGCTGCTCCGAAAGGGAGCCTGAAGACTGGGGGACGCCTTTCTGCATTTTTGCTGTGACCTGGTTGGAGCTGGGAGCTTGGAGTTTGCCATCAGCCATCAACCCACTTCTTGCGGAACCCGCTCCGCGGGTCCCGCTGCGTTTGGAGTGCTGCCTGCCATTGTTTACAGAGGGACGCTGAGGGAAGGATATTGGTAGGGGCTGCGAGCGAGCGCGCGCGCTGCACTGGGACTACATATCCCAGGAGCGCCCGCCTGCCTGCCTGACTTGCTACACCTGGGCCGCTCTCCCCGACCCCTCCCCCCTCTCACCGAGCATTTATCAGCTGTTCTTTGGATCTGGCGAGTGGGACGCCTTTCTGCATTTTTGCTGTGACCTGGTTGGAGCTGGGAGCTTGGAGTTTGCCATCAGCCATCAACCCACTTCTTGCGGAACCCGCTCCGCGGGTCCCGCTGCGTTTGGAGTGCTGCCTGCCATTGTTTACAGAGGGACGCTGAGGGAAGGATATTGGTAGGGGCTGCGAGCGAGCGCGCGCGCTGCACTGGGACTACATATCCCAGGAGCGCCCGCCTGCCTGCCTGACTTGCTACACCTGGGCCGCTCTCCCCGACCCCTCCCCCCTCTCACCGAGCATTTATCAGCTGTTCTTTGGATCTGGCGAGTGGGACGCCTTTCTGCATTTTTGCTGTGACCTGGTTGGAGCTGGGAGCTTGGAGTTTGCCATCAGCCATCAACCCACTTCTTGCGGAACCCGCTCCGCGGGTCACGCTGCGTTTGGAGTGCTGCCTGCCATTGTTTACAGAGGGACGCTGAGGGAAGGATATTGGTAGGGGCTGCGAGCGAGCGCGCGCGCTGCACTGGGACTACATATCCCAGGAGCGCCCGCCTGCCTGCCTGACTTGCTACACCTGGGCCGCTCTCCCCTCCCCCTCCCCCCTCTCACCGAGCATTTATCAGCTGTTCTTTGGATCTGGCGAGTGGGACGCCTTTCTGCATTTTTGCTGTGACCTGGTTGGAGCTGGGAGCTTGGAGTTTGCCATCAGCCATCAACCCACTTCTTGCGGAACCCGCTCCGCGGGTCCCGCTGCGTTTGGAGTGCTGCCTGCCATTGTTTACAGAGGGACGCTGAGGGAAGGATATTGGTAGGGGCTGCGCGCGCGCTGCACTGGGACTACATATCCCAGGAGCGCCCGCCTACCTGCCTGACTTGCTACACCTGGGCCGCTCTCCCCGACCCCTCCCCCCTCTCACCGAGCATTTATCAGCTGTTCTTTGGATCTGGCGAGTGGGACGCCTTTCTGCATTTTTGCTGTGACCTGGTTGGAGCTGGGAGCTTGGAGTTTGCCATCAGCCATCAACCCACTTCTTGCGGAACCCGCTCCGCGGGTCCCGCTGCGTTTGGAGTGCTGCCTGCCATTGTTTACAGAGGGACGCTGAGGGAAGGATATTGGTAGGGGCTGCGAGCGAGCGCGCGCGCTGCACTGGGACTACATATCCCAGGAGCGCCCGCCTGCCTGCCTGACTTGCTACACCTGGGCCGCTCTCCCCGACCCCTCCCCCCTTCTCACCTATTCGTGCATATATTACGGGCCCTGCTCTTCCGCTGCGCGGGAGCGCGCGGGAGGGCGCCGGGAGAAGCCCGGGACAAGGGCGGGACCGTCTGTGGCCGTCAGGGGCCGAAGGAGGCCGGGCTGGGCCACCCCACTGACGAGTAGGACTTGAGATCTGTTTCCTGTAATTTGTTATTCTCGGGACTATATTGATTCATTATATTGTGTGCCCCACTGTGTTTGTGAACTCGTAAATCTTACCAATAATGTCTCACATGTTAAATACCACCAGCTTACCACCTCCCCATTCTGAGGGTGGTACGACCATTCTAGGCCCCTTGGACAAATTCTTTTTCAATCGTCCCAACCAAGATATAGACAAAGAGATCTCACTGGCAGAGAAACGTGCAGACCGTAGGCTGTCCATTGAGCTTCTTAAAAGCTCCATGGAAAAACGGTTGCCGCAAGCTTATCCGGCATTGGTAACCCCTCTGTCCTCTATAACTTTGCCTGGGGTGATTGAAATACAAAACACTTCTCCCTCTACTTTGGAGATTGAGGACGGCCCACTACAAAGATTGGACAATGCCACTCTGTCCACATCTCTACCTTTAGACCCCATTGTTCATTCATCTACAGTGAAAACCATAATTAAAACTAGTATGTCAGGCCCAAAACCATGTGTAAAAAGGAAAAGGATTACTGCCCCAAGGAAATCCCATCCTTCCAAACCCCCTAACAAGGTAAGAAAAGTGGTAAAAAATCCTTTATTTACACAAAAGGCACACAACGGGGTAAGTGGAAGTGGCGACTTACCAAATGAGGGGGACAATGTAGTTATAGAGAGTTCTAATCCACCATTTAGTGACCCCCAGGGGAACGGGTTGGCTGCGAACATTCCTCCAATAGACTCATTGATACCTGAGTTGGAGAAATTACTAAGGTTGTTTTTGACACCTATTGAGGCCAAAGTAAATAAGTTAATGGATCGACTAGACCACTTTGAGCAGGCTACCCTGGACAATTTTTTCCATACTAAGTCACTAATTAAATTACAGCCCAAGATAACTGAGTCTAGTAGGGCTGAGGAAATTTCAGAAAAAGCACAAAACCTGCCTGTTGTTGTAACACTCCCCCAAGCAGGCTGCACTATAAGTAAGACCCAGGCAAAGGGACCAAGCCAACCGCTTATTCCACCAGAGCAGGTCTGTCCGAGCACTAGTGCAAGGGAAAAAGCATCTAAGGTCCAACACCCTATGGTAAAGGACAAGAATAAGACGGGCCTCCAAAACAGCATCACCGTTGCAAGTAACCATCAGCCAATGCCAAGTATTTCCAATCCCGACACAAACATTGGAGCAGAGGGCCTTAATGGCCCCAGGACAACTAAAGTTTTATCCACAAATCCTCAGCAAAAATCAAATATCCCTAACCCTTGTCCTAGTGCCCCGGTTAATAGACCACCACCGACTTATTTGGAGAAACAACCCCGAAAGATTCCTCCTGTGAATCTTACCCCGGATTCCCACCCTTTCGTGGCGGTTCTCACTAATGTTCCACCTCTTTTAGTCGGTCAAAGAGAAAACTTCCAGATGCTCAAAAATAAAGTAATGCACTGGTTGAAGGAAAATAGACCACTCCCGGGGGGGCTGGACGGGTTGATAATAGGGGCAAGGAGGATCGACTGGATTGGGTACACCAGTAAAAACTTGGGGGGTGACTGTATTATCATCAATTTTCAAGACCCCAGGGTGGCTGGTTGGATTACAAGGCAGGGTTGGGGTACAAGTAGTGGTGGAATTGGTATCGTGGATCTTTCTTTTTTCTACCCAAGACAAACATGCTTATTAAAAGGCGGGCCCATGAATCTAAATAGTTCCACCAATCCTCCGTTGGTAATGATTGCACCCCCACCCTCTACCCTACTGCAATGGCAACCCCAAAATATTGGTTCAAATCATAATAATTTGGAAGACACTCAATGTTTGAACTGGGGATATTGACCAAAGCTTAATATAAGGGGATGCCTTCCACACCAGAAGCCAAGTTGGGCCCCCGAAACCCCGGAAATGAGTATTGATGTTGTGTTGAAGGTAACAGAAGGCGATGAAAATGTTGCATCTCTAGAGGAAAATACCGGGGATTTAATGCAAAATATGAGTGGTGAGGTGTTAATGGAACAGAATATTGTGGACAATGATCACAATTTGGGAGATGAGGATGGTGGACAATTGAGTCCCGTGGGATTGCCCATTTCTGATATAATGGGTAGTGATAGCCCTGCTATGGAAAGCTTTGTATCTTGGAACATTGCAGGATTGGGGAGTAAGTTGATGTTACAATCGTGGGCCGACTTCATTAACGGGTTTGAACTGTGTTTCTTCCAGGAGACTTGGGCCTGTGATCCTATTTACCTCCAAGGCTACCTAAATTTTTCAATCCCGGCATGTCGAGGCCCTAGGGGTAGACCCAAAGGAGGCCTCACAGTCTGGATTAGACAGAGTTCCGGACTTACTGTGAAAATGTGGGACTTGGGCTGCAGAGATATTCAAATGCTACGAATTTCCTCTGTAGAGTGGGGTGTGATAGATTTATATAATGTCTATGCCAGAGGTTGCAATAATGGGAGTTCCCCCACTTTAGAGGCTCTATTTAATTTTCTGCAATCAAAGTCCCTTGGGAACAGAATAGTAATAGCTGGGGATTTAAATAGGACTTTTGAGCCTCTAGACAGTACCGAAAACCCATTAGGACAGGAAGAGGACAATCTATGGGGTGTTCCCTCCCTGAATCTTGCCCCTGTCAAACGTTGGTCTAAAGATATTCTTTCCTTAAATGCTATGTGTTTAGAATATGGGATGCGTGCCCTCAATGGTAGAACAAAGGGAGATAAGGAAGGTATGTGCACATATGATAATGGTCATAATAGAAGCAGGATAGACTACGTTATTTGTAGTCTTAATCTTTGGCAGGGGGTTTGTGACATGGAAGTCAAGGGCAGGATAGAAAGTGATCACAACCCCCTCTGTGTGACCCATACCTGGTGGAAGTACACTCAGCCTTATCTACATGCTAGTAATGGGTTGCTCCCAGACATGGCAAATAATATGCGTAGATTGAAATGGCCCTCGGTGTTGGCGAATGCAGCCTCCATGGATTTTATTGGGTCTGAAGTGGACAAAGCAATTCTTTCCATGGAATTAGCTAGTGCAACACTGCCAGGATCTAGGGCGATCACCGAAATCCATAACAATCTTTTCGCCACCCTAAAGCCATACTTTATGAGAACATGTAAGGGTAATCGCACAGCTTCCTCTAAACCAGCAGGGTGGTTTAACAAACAGTGCAGGGCAGCCAGATTAACACTGGGTAATGCTATCAGAAGCAGGGACAGTGTAGCAATCAAAACTGCCAGGAAGCAATACAACACTAGCATTTTCTTGGCCAAAAAAGACTGGGATGAGAAGCATTGGGAGGAACTGAAGGAGGCCTCTGGAGCAAAGGATTCCAGGCTTTTCTGGAAGATAGTAAAGTGGGGCAGAGGCGGTACCCCAAACAAACCGGATAATAATGTTGCTGAATCCGATTGGGTGAATTACTTTAGGCCCCAATATGCTGAAACAAAGGAGTGGGGTGGTGGGGATGTAATCTTGGCTGTATTTCCTAAGGATGATTTGTTTTCCGCCAAGGAAGTTGAATTTGTAATTAGCTCCGTTCAAGGGGGTAGGGCCCCGGGATTAGACGGGATACCCTCGGACGTTTTTAAAAATGACAAAGATAGGTGGGGCAGATATGTGCTCCTATTGGGGAACGCAATTGCAAAGGGTGCGCAAGTCCCGGAACAGTGGAGGGGAGCCATCATTATACCCGTCCACAAAAAAGGAGATCGATCCCTTCCAGCTAACTACAGGCCCATAAGTTTGATTGCCACCGTCCAAAAAGTAATTGGGAAGATGGTGGTAAACAAACTTATGGACTGGGTGGACGAAAATGATTCTCTTTCCCCTTTTCAGGCAGGCTTTCGAAGGGCTACCAGTACCATCGACCAGGTGTTTCGCTTCACTATGTTACGGTGGGGGACGGTTCTTCTTGGTGGGGGCAGCCTGTATGTCGCTTTTGTCGACCTGCGGGCTGCCTTCGACCTAGTCCCAAGGGGTAAGCTCTGGGCAGTGTTAAGTAAGATAGGCATTCCCGCAGAATTGCTTACTTTGGTTATGAGGTTGCACGAATGCAATTTTGCCAAAGTACAGTGGGGGACAAATGGCCAATCCTCAACTGACTTCCCTGTGGAGCGTGGGGTGCGCCAAGGTTGTGCAATGGCGCCCTTGCTCTTCACATTATATATCAATGGGATAGTCAGCAGGATGCAGGATGCTAGTGTGGATGCGCCTTCGTTGGCGGGCATCAGGGTTCCGATCCTGATGTTCGCTGACGACACTTTGATAATATCCAAAACCCCAGCTGGATTGCAACGGGCCCTGAATATTTTTGATGATTTTTGCCAGGAGCATGGCCTGGAAGTAAACATAGGCAAGACCAAGCTGATGGCTTTCTCCCAAGGACAGAAGCCTCGCCCTAGGATACACTTGAATAATATTGGGCTTGAGGTCGTAAGGGAGTTCACCTACCTAGGGGTACAAATCGCAAGTAATTATGGTTGGTCCCACCACATAGAAAAGGCGGTCCTGAAACATCAGCAAATATCGGGGGCCTTACGGGTGGAGCACAATAGATCCAAAACAAAACCCATAAAACCTGTCCTCGCTGTATACGATGCTAAGGCAATAGGATCGGCCTTATATGGGGCGGAGCTGTTTGGTTTTGACAACTTAACCTCATTACAGATAGCTGAGAACAGGTTTCTTCGGGGTATTACGGGATTGCCCCAGAGTACACCATTAATCCCTCTTAGTCTTGACTTGGGAAGAAGATCGGTAACCGACCGAGCCAGACTGCGTCCCATCTTATACTGGAGGCGACTTTGGTCCACCCCTGAAATTAGGCATTATGGGGAAGGCTTCCTGGCAATAATCAAGAGTGATACATTCCATAAAATATCATGGCTGAAAAATCTAAGGGTATTGCTAGGAGAACTAGGTCTTTCCAACCTTTGGGACAATCCGTCGGGGGAAGTGTTCCCAAGCAAAAATACACTTAAAGCACTATATTGGGAATGGATAGACGAGAGGCTTTGGAGAAGGGTTAAATCTGACTCAATGGGAGGTCGCTTCTTGGAAAGTAAAATGTGTCCTGCTCTAGAAAATTACTGGGACAGTATAACTGTTCCTATGGACAGAAAATTGTTTTTCCAATTAAGATCTGGTTCCCTCCCGTTGAGAGATCTAACAGGCAGGTGGAAGAGTTTGAACACCCAGTGCTGCCCAGCATGCGGCGCAACTAAGGAAAGTGTGGGACACTTCCTATTTGCTTGTAAGGCTTATGCCTCCCCAAGAAGGGTCTGGTTAACCCCTATCTGCAAGAACCTTGGGACATCCAGTGCGGCTGAGGCGCAGAGAATTATTTGCACTACTTCTGAGGAGCCTATTGTTATGGGAATAGCAAAGTACCTGGGGTGGGCTTGGTCCATTAGGCGGAGAGCCCTTTCTGTTTCTCCTAATGTTTCTTGATTATGTTTTACTTGTATAATGTTTTGTTTTACAATGATTAAGCTTGCGCAACTGTTTTAATGTACTGAATGAAATGTCCTGATTAAGTGTGATGTTTTTAAAATATGCATGTTGTGCTTTTATGAGTCTATAACTCGAATAAAGCTTTTCTACTACTACGACTGGGGCAGCGCGAACTTTCATGAGAGATGACATAACTCTCCGGCTGAGGTTTCGTCATTTTATGATTTTTCAGGATAGTAACGATTCTGAAACATACTGAGCAACATAGATACAGAACAAGGTCTTCAAGGAACGTCGTTTTCAGCTGTGTGTAAATATCGTGGCCATCTTTGAGATCTGCAGAGGTTAAGACAATGTCTAACCGTATGTAAGGGAAAGAGAATTTGTGCTGTTAAAGTGAGGCCCCCTCATTGGCTGCACTCACTTTGGAAAAAATTCACAATTTCGGTAATTTTCCTAACACAAAGAAAACGTTAATCATTCAATACGTAGCATATTTTAACAGTACTATTCTCTTCTAAAATGCCAATTACAAAATATATAATGTGCTTCCAGAATGTACTAGTTATTGTACCCTTGGGACGTCTACTTAACTGTTCTATCAGCTCTGATTTAACCTTATGCTCTGAACTGCGGCCACACATATATTATTAGGGTGTAGCAGGACCGTAATTTAATTTGAGTGAATGCACTATGAACGGAACAAACTACAACATGTTCCCAAAAACAACCAGTTGGAGTGGCGACAATATGGAAGTTAAGTCCCCAAGGGCGAGAACTGAAATTAAACAAGCATTTGCAATGCAAGAGTACTCACATTTATTTGAGACCTCTTGAATTGCAAACGGGGGTGCGGGAGTGCCGATGGGCGGGCGTGATTAAGGCACGAACAATGGGAGTGCGAGGGGGTGGGAGAGAAGGCACGGACAGTGGGAGGGGTGGCAGGACACAAAGTAGTGCTCAGGAAATATGCAGTAAAGGGGTCGATAGCCATGGAAGGAGACATGGCTGTCATGAGGAGGGACTAGCAGCCTCTAAACCAATCAGAAGGCGTGGGAGGGGCTTCCCTCACCTATAGTGTATACTGCATGCCTCGCAAAGCGAGCAGCACATGTGCTGCACCGCTAGGCGAGACCTAAAAATGGTTTCTACCTCAAATGGTTCAAAAGTTACTAAAAATCTAGGACATGTGTTGAAGCGCATTGTAAGGCCCATTTAAAAGCTGGACTTGTCACCTTTCTGTTGCTTGTTTGCTTATTGCTTGATTTGTTATACTGGTACTTATGAAGTGTAACTAATGCCCAGATAGTGTTAAAACGTTTTTAAAATGATGAAATAGTGAATAGTGCTATTACAAATTGTGCCCTATTATGTTGTTTCTTGCCGCATAATTTAATCAACCCTGCTGCATAATTTGCCCCTCTGCTGCCGCATAATTCCAGTGGCCCTGTGTATGGGTAAACATTTCCTCGTCAAAAGTCACAGAATCATGGTCGGCACTCGGCATATACTTCCACCCACAGACCGGCTATATTCCGCAATCAATCATCAAGTTTTGCAGGTGGGCCATTGGAGTAGATCACAAAACAGTGGGGAGAAATAGGACTAACCTGCGCAGGTGTCAAGCAAAGTAAGGTAGACAATGTCACTATTTCATCCCCATCAGTGACTGAAGATGTGTTTACTCCACTTCTCTTGAAATCCCCTCATGCCTTTGTGGTCTCTTTAGGTCTTGCTTGACAGTGCAGCTGCCTGGGAAAACCTACTGTTACCAATTCTTTAACATATGTGCACAATGGTCTCTGGCTCAGCCCCACACAAGTATTGCCCTCTCACCCCAACTCTTCGGTGTATGGTGTATCATGCAGCATGTATGGTGTATCGTGCAGCATGTATGGTGTATCATGCAGCTTCACTACAGTGCATAACAAACTATTGTACAAAAGTACACAGAATAACGCACATTGAATTCTTCACCTCATTGAGCCATTTTATACAGAAAGCAATAGTTTTTTGCTTTGTTTTTTCCGTGCAGCAGGCTTTTAAATAATATTTTAGTCAGGACTCAAAATTCAAACCAGACCCATTGGCTTTGAAAATGGACGGAGGCAGTGCCTCTTAGCTTTCTTATGTACTGCCCTCACTTGGTCTTCTTCATTCTACCAGCTAGAGAATGAGCAGAGTTTTTTGTGGGTCTCAGCCTTCCTCCCTGCTGAATACCGAAAATAAAAAAGAATGCGAGTCTCAACAACTTGCTGTCTGGCCCCGTTCCTTTTCCGATATGCACTGAGTTGGTCGGAGCGGAATATTCAATGCCGAAGAATGCAGGCATATTTGGTTGTTGGGTCTTACCATACTATGTGTACTGTACAATATGCACACTCTCGATGGAATTTTATTGAATGAAGTATCTATTTATGTATTTTCAATTTTAAAAATGTATGGTATAATTTGTATACTTTTATGGTGAAATTTTTACCGAATAAAGTTATTTCACTCGCAATGCCGAAGGAAGTTGCAGGATCCATCTGGCACATGTGTCAACAATGCCATTTGCGATTCCTTATTAGAGAAAAATGAGGATTCGTTAATAAGGAATAGCAAAAGGCTATGCATGTAGAAATCGCTTAAAAAACAAGCTTTGGCATTTCCAATGTGATGCCTTTCTAAGACTCACTACCTGGGATTGCCAGATCACTACTCACGAGGCCAGGAGAAAACTAATATGGCGGGTGGAATGCGGTCAAGTTTGGTAGTGTGGGAGTGGGGCACTGGCATGGTGGACCGCTCCCACACCACCAAACTTGTAATCATGCCCTTAGATACATGATCAACAGGCTTACAATAAAACATTTTAAAAGTTGAAACTCTAGACCAGTCTGCAGCTTTCAAGATGGCCTCAAATTTAGCTGCTACCCAGAAAGCTTTAGAAGGCACCACCACTGCGGTAATGTTAATTGTAATGTTAAGTAGTTGATTTCCTCTTTAAGGGGGACTTATATTTGAGATGTTGGTATTTCAATGTTCTATTGAGTTATCTGAACTAGAATGTTGAGTGAACTGAACTGTGAAGACAGTAGCTGTGGTTGCTGCCTGCTATACAGCTGCCTTGGATTTTTTCCTTTTTAATAAAGAATACTACTGGTTTTCATCATCCTAAGTTTCATGCAATATTTTGAATCCTACTTCACAGCCTCCGGACAGAATGACCCTCACTCTAACCATCACCAGCTTATCCCATTTCCTCAGAGTCGTGCATGTAACTGGCTTAACGGGATTCCTCAGAACTATAAGCAGTTGAGACGCTGGAGTTCTCAATCCTGCTGTTACCTGAATATACTGCTTAGGATACCTTACCACACACAGTTTGGACTGAGCTTGGGAATTTCATTAAAGAACGTGCATTCTTAGTCAGTCAATCAATCAATCAAAGCATTTATATAGCGCGCTACTCACCCGGAGGGTCTCAAGGCGCTTGGGGAGGGGAGGTCTGCTACTGCTCGAACAGCCAGGTCTTGAGCTGCTTCCTGAAGGCGAGGTGGTCTTGGGTCTGGCGGAGGTGGGTCGGGAGGGAGTTCCACGTCTTGGCGGCCAGGTAGGAGAAGGACCTTCCTCCTGTGGTGGCTCTTCGGATGCGGGGGACGGCGGCGAGGGCGTGGTTGGTTGATCAAAGCTGGCGTGTGGGAGTGTAGAAGTGAGGCGGTTGTTGAGGTATCTTGGGCCTTGGTTGTGTAGGGCTTTGTGTGCGTGGGTGAGGAGTCGGAACGTGATTCTCTTGTTGACCGGGAGCCAGTGCAGGTCTCTCAGGTGCCCGGAGATGTGGCTGTGCCGGGGGATGTCCAGGACGAGTCTTGCTGAGGCGTTCTGGATTCGCTGCAGTCTTTTCTGGAGTTTGGCGGTGGTTCTGGCGTAGAGGGAGTTGCCGTAGTCCAGTCGGCTGGTGACAAGGGCCTGGGTGACTGTCTTCCTGGTCTCGGTGGGGATCCACCGGAAGATCTTACGTAGCATGCGCAGGATGTTGAAGCACGACGAAGAGACGGCGTTGACTTGTCTGGTCATGGAGAGGGAGGAGTCCAGGATGAAGCCCAGGTTGCGTGCGTGGTCTGTTGGTTTGGGTGCGCTGCCCAGGGCAGGGGGTCACCAGGAGTCGTCCCAGGCGGAGGGTGAAGATCCCAGGATGAGGACTTCCGTCTTATCTGAGTTCAGTTTCAGGCGGCTGTTCATCATCCACTCGGCTACGTCTTTCATCCCTTCGTGTAGGTTGGCTCTGGCGGTGGCGGGGTCGTTGGTGAGGCAGAGGATCAGCTGGGTTTTGTCGGCGTAAGAGATGATGTTGAGGTTGTGTTGGCGTGCGATGGCCGCAAGGGGGCTCATGTAGACATTGAAGAGGGTGGGGCTGAGCGAGGAGCCTTGGGGAACGCCGCAGATGACTTTGGTGGCTTCTGATCTGAACGGAGGGAGTCGGACTCTCTGTGTCCTTCCGGCGAGGAAGGAGATGATCCATTCTAGTGCCTTCTTTTGGATTCCGATGTTGCTGAGGCGCTGCACTATGGTGCGGTGGCAGACAGTGTTGAATGCCGCGGAGAGGTCCAGGAGGATGAGGGCCGCTGTTTCCCCGTTGTCGAGCAGGGCTCGGATGTCATCGGTGGCTGCGATGAGGGCGGTCTCGGTGCTGTGGTTGGCCCGGAAGCCAGACTGCGAGTGGTCGAGGGATCCATTCATCTCGAGGAAGGCGGCCAGCTGCTTGTTGACGGTCTTCTCGATGACTTTGGCCGGGAACGGGAGGAGCGAGATGGGGCCGTAGTTTTTGAGTTCGGTGGGGTCCGCTGATGGTTTCTTCAGTAGAGCGCTGAGTTCGGCATGCTTCCAGCTTTCTGGGAAGATAGCGATGTCGAAGGAGGTGTTGATGATGTCCCCCAGGTGGGGTGCGATGACGGAGTCGGCCTTGTTGAAGACGTGATGAGGGCAGGGGTCGGTTGGAGATCCGGAGTGGATGGAGTTCATCGTGCGTAGGGTTTCCTCTGGATAATGTCAAAATGCCCTCCTGTGAATTGACGTGAATTGTATAATATTGCTGTCCAAAGCCCGACACCTGAGACCCTTTTAAGAGACTAAACACAATAACATCACCAGTTCAGCAGTCAGCCATTTGACTGACAAAGAGTCATTATCTTACCAGGATTCATATAAGTGTACAACCATATTCCATGGTTTAGAAGGGTCCATGTACCTAACGCCTTTAAATAATCTACATATGTTCTCTTATCAGTTTCCCATTAACCTTCTGGTGCTCCTCTGAAAGAGCAGCTCTGTAACCATTAATGGTCCTATAGTATGTCTGCCTCACTGCTAGGGATCCCAAGATATTTGACACATTCACAAGATCTGCTGAAATGGGATCCAACCCACCCTTCCACAGCTCCCAGCCTGATCTGTAAGCTCTGACAGTACCAGTGGCCCAGGAAGATTGTGTTCAGTATGATCTAAAGATTTCTAGCCAAATCTTCGAGTGAGAGGTCAGTTATTAGATCTCCAGGCCTCCATTCTTTAGACCATAAAGTGGCAACTATTCCAAATAGGATGACCTCTTTTGTCCCCATAACCTTCAAACAGTTCTCCTTCAACTGGTGGTTAGAATGTAACTGGCAATCTCAGAAGTTACTGTGTGTTTCATTGATGTTTTCAGTGGTAGGTGTGATCAGTTGTGCATCATCGACATATGATATGATATCAAAGCCAAAGAATCTGATGATTTCTGCCAAAGAGGTTATGTGTATATTGAAATGAGTTTGGTTCAGGGAATATCCCCGAGGGACTCTTCAGGTTAATTTGGAGGGTTTAGACATAAATGGTGGAAGTCAAAACATTTGAGAACTGGTGGATAGGAGAACAGGAGCCACTTCAGCAAATCCAGGCATATAACCGAGCCTGGCAGGTATATGAAGAGAATAGGATGCAATATACTATCAAATGCTCCAGAGCGGTTAAGTAGGATCAGAGTGTTTGGCCTGCCGTTATCCAGTATGCACCAGATGTCATCGGTCCCTGCATGTAAAGTTGTCTCTGTACTATGAGCCGCTCTGAGGGTTGACTGAATGAGTCTAGCAGGAGGTTAGATTCTGTATAGTTAGTCAGTTGTAAATTGAACAATTTTTCAAACACCTTAGCTGGATAGGGCACGATGTGACTGGATCAGTAATTAGTCAGTTTTAGGTGATTGAGGGTATTTTTCAAGAGTGGGTGAATGTTAGCTTGCTTCCATACAGCCGGAAGTTCCTGAGTGGTCATGGAAATATTAAAAAGTAAAGTAAAGGGGCTACTAAAGAGCTTAAAATGTGAGGAGAGGACATTGTGGGGGCAGAGATCACCAGGAGAGCCTGATCTAACTGACAGTAGCAAATGCAGTGGAATCTAGTTTGGCAAAGTTGGCAAGGAAGCACCGTTTCCCCGACATAGCTTGAGTGTTGACAAACTTCAAGGACTCAAAGGACAGTTGAGGGCTGAAATCAGCATAGATAGAGATGATCTTCATCTGAAAGGATGCAACCAGAATGCAGTAAAGTGCCTACGAAACATGGATGATTGGTGAAAATGCATTAGGGTATGTTGAAGGTGGACAGTGTTAAAAGCTGCCGGTAGCTCCACAAGCACCCACTCCTGTGTTTTCCATTGTGAATTTTAAGTCATCCCAAATGAGTACAACGGCTACATTTGTGCCTCTACCAGTGATGAATCAGGGTAGGTTATCTACCATCAAGTCATTTTCCTCCATAAACTTGGGAAGTTGAGTAAAACTTACTTTCTCAAATGTTTTACCTAGGAGCGTGCCATTAAATATTGGGATGTAGTTTTCTTAGTTATATGTGTGGAGGTTTTTCATTTTAAGGAGTGGTCTAATGTAGGAGATTTTCCACTCAGTGGTAAATAATCTGGGCCAAAAGACTGATTGCACAAGTTTCTAGCAATCTCCCCTGCACAGGTTGTGCAAATTATATCTCAAAAGATTTTTTAAAGTGCTGGGTCTTGTTGTGATTTTGATGTTCTGCTTATGATAATAAAGTTGTGGAATTCTTTTTCTGAGAGGGTATTGAATGAATTAAGTAATGGTGCTTTTGTATATTATTGTGGTTCTGTCACACTTCAGAGAGAATTGGCTTTCTCTTTAAGATATTTTTCTTTTTAATTTTTGAGATCCAGCCCATGGAGATTATGCCACAAAAGGCTTGTGATTGGGGTGTGTTAGAAATGGGATCTCTGGTTGGCTGAGGCTTGCGCCAAAGCCAGGCAGAGACCACCACTCTAGTTAGGGCAAGGGAGTTACACTCCAAAGATAACCTCTGCTCAACCCCTTGGTAGCATGGCACGAGCAGTAAGGCTTATCCCGGAGGCAATGTGTAAAGCATTTCCGCACGCACACAACAGCAACAACATCCCAGGCACACTACAGAAGGAACTCAACACAAGGTTATATCAAAAATAGCCTTTGTATTCTCAAAACAGATTAGAATAGTAAACACATTATGTACACTGTGCCAACTGGCACGGGGCAATATTCACAAGGGATTATGTGCACCTGACAGGGCCACGTGGGCCACTGTCAGAACCATCACAAAGTGAACTAGGTAAAAGTAAAATAGATACTACCATGTACAAGTAAAATAAGTCATAGAAAGTACAACCAGTAAACACTGGTAATCACTGTACTTTATAACAGTCTGTGACATAAACTACCTTATGCACAGTATCCCACAAGTCTTAATACATTAGACTCTACCCACCTAAGGATAACTCACACTAAGGGTGTAAATCACACAGGGAAGTATAATCTCCCTAACACAAACCTATATAGGTAAAACAACCTCATAGTCATAAACCATTTTTAGAGGTATCAAACAGGGTGCGCAAAACATCCTATACACAGTAAATTTCTTAGCACCAAAAGCATTAGCACATAAATCACATTAGGGCCTGGCGCCCTATAAATGTAACAATCTCCCTGGCCAACTGGCCATCTCAAATAGGGGGCTCAAATGCCCTTTGTCCATAAAGTCAGGACTGCTCCCTAGGCAGTAAAGGTCAAGGTTGCGCCACTGTGCAAAACCCAAACGTTGCAGCTGCCCACTACATGCTGGGCAGCTGGGAACAATAACATGGGGCCTAAACGATGCAGCTGGCACTTAGTGCTGCGCAGCTGTAGAAGGCCTGGCACCTCTGTGCCACTTCTGTCCCTCTCAGGGACTCTCGCAAGAATGGTGCCTAAGCAGTGCAACTGCCCACTACTTGCTGGGCAGCTGTAAATAACCAAATGAGGCATGGGCTCTCACTGGCCCTCAGAACAAACTGCGCCAAAGGTTGGAGTCATCTAGGCTCTAGAAATCATGTCTCCTGGAGCACACTGGCTCCTGAAATAATTAGGCGCCAACTAGGGAAAGAACTGGCCCCCAAGCACTGTGGAGCACACTGGCGCCTTAGAAAAATGTGCACCTGGTGGAGCCACTGAGGCTCTGAAAGGAGAATAATGCCCCAAAGCACTGTGGGTCCCACAGGGGCTCCCAGGAATCAAACATGTCCCCTGATGGAGCCATCTGGCTCTAAAAATGACTGGGGCTTTGTTGGAGCCAAGTAGGCTCGGTAAGGAAAACATGCCCCTGTTGGAGCAGGCCGCTGCAAAGACGGGGCCGCTCAGCGCACCGTAGGACACTGTGCCTCCATCGGGCACCACGATGCACCCCCGGAGCCCCCCCAGCCCTTCGACACTCACCGGGCTGTTCTCCTCTGGCAGGGTTTTCTCTGGGCGGCTTCTCTTCTGGAGGCGGCAGGGGGGAAGGCACCGGCAGTGTGCCTCGTGCTCCCCCTCTGCGGGGAATAGGCAGCGGTGCTTGCAGGGCTCTCTCTCCGTACGAGAGCCCTGCCTTCCTCTTCACCCAGAACTCCGCGGCTATGCTCCGGGAGGTGGGGTGGGCTCCTGTTCTCCCGCGTTGGACATCTCGGGGCTCCCATCAGTTCACGGGAGCCCCGCACCGGCGACACGCAAAACTCTGGGCCTGCTGCAGCGTCACTTCCGCTTCTGTCCGGCAGCCCCGCCCACAACCAGGCAGGCTGCGGGTGGCGGCGGCGGCAATCTTTCGGTGGTGGAAATTGAGGGGTAGGTTCCCTTGGTCAGAAAAATAAAGTTAGGAGCGGGGTGGGCACCCGCTTGGGCTCCCATAAACGGGGTGGGCACCCGTATGAATGTCACCTCAAGAACGAAGACGCAGGATGGGCACCTGCACACAAAATTAACTAAATGAGCGGGGTGGGCACCCGCAGGGCTCGAGGGGGGGAGGAATCCCTACGAGGGGGATTCCCTCAGCCTGGGCTGCAGCTCAGCGCTGCTCAGCCCCCAGGCTCTCCCTCGCTAATTAAATAAAGAAAGCAAAGTGCTCCCAGGGTGCTGGGCAGGCTGTAACAAGCCTTGGGAAAATCAGCATCAAGAGGAAAAGGTTCAAGAAGTTCTGGGGCATCAAGCATGGAGCAAAATAGCTCCCAGTAAGGAAAATCCTCCAGGCATCCAGGGGCAGGGTTAGGGCCCAGGGAGGCAAGCCTTCCCCTGGGCCCCAGCAGTAGCACGCCCCTGATAAATTCAAGTAGCAGAACAAGAACATTTTCATGGGGTCACAGCCCCTTATTTATACATAAAAACTCCCTTTGTGACACAGCACAGGGCTTGTAGAGAACCAGTTACAACTGGTTCAGGAGCACTTGAGCACTTTGTTTTGCTCAGATCCTCTCCTCTATTCACAGGACAGGCCAGGGACATCAGGCGCACCACAGGGGGTGGAGCCAGCATTGTGAAGGGAAGGCCCAGCCCTATTCAGGTCCCAGGTGCAACTCCTCCCTCCCATCTACATGCAGATCTCTCTATTCACCACCAGGCAGACCCATTCTGGCTCCTGGAGCCAAGCACACCAGCCAGCCACTGTCACTCACAAGCCAGACAGTCAATTCACATTCACTGCACACAGAAATGCCAACTTCTAAAAGTGGCACTTCTACACTAGTCACATTAAATCTGCGCACACCGTCGTACAGCATTTAATATCATGAGTTCGCACATACCAAACTCACCCCTGCACTCCTCTCACATCAGGAACTACCATGGACACTCACATCCCCCATTCATTCCCATGGGAGGGCAGGCCAATCTCACCACACACACTCAGAGAGCGTATGCATTTTACACTGGGCCACAGTGCTAAGGTGCGCAGAGACCAGAAATCCCTACCACTATTTCATATTAGAAGCCAAAAAGTTCAGGGGTGAACCTGCCAAAAGGGCCAAGACCAACAGGGTGTTTCTGTGTTTTGGCACTCTGGATTGTGGAATTCTGCTAGAATACCTTGTGAAGTTCCTTGGAAGGGTAATCAGCTTCAATTATGCATGCAGAACAGCAATATTGTTTGTGGTTCTAATGGCTCTGTTATACTGGTGTAGCATGATTTGTTTTTTTTATATCTTGATTTTGTCCACTAGTTTTGCATCATGTTGAGTTGTGTTTTCATTCTTTTGATGTTGTCATACATAGATATGTCTTTATTTTGGGGGTAACCCTAGATGCAGTCTTTGGAGGTATCTGCTTGGCCAACTGAGTACAGATCCAGTTGTAGAAGTATTTATCTTCTCTTTAGGATTCATATTCATATGAGTTATTTTATGATGGGAGCAGAGTTTATTGACGTCTAGTTTTTTTCCATTCTCTGTATGTGGGTGTTTGTTGGAGGTTATTGCTCTTTTTGAATAGTGTTATTTGCATGTATAGTGTTTATGAAGGTAGGAGCTCAGGACTACTTCTAGCACTGTTGCCTGTCCAAAGTGGGAAAATATGCCATCTAAAGTGTGTCCAACAGCCACAAACAATTTATTGGAGGTTGAAGGCCTAAGGATTGCCTGTGATGGATGCTGTTATAGTTAGATTCTTCTTATCAAAACAGATGTTGATACTGTATATTGTAAGACATCTTTAAAGTTTGCATGGCTGGGTATTAGTCTGTATATTGAGAAGAAGGAACAAGCGAGAGGTGGATATCTTATCGCCAAGGATTTGCAGTCATTCTGGGGAAGTTTTCAAAGTGTGTTATTATTTTTATGGATGACTGCCAGGTCTCATCCAATTTTGCCAATACAATTTTAGTTGATGGTTGATGGTGCCAAATTCAGGTGGGATGGCGTTGTGACATGAGGGTGTGGCGTCTTCAATGCACTACATTCATAACCACACTTCTTCATGATAATAAAGATTCGACTTTTTAAAATATTCTGTGACCATTAGATTTTCTGAGTCTCAGTCACACACATTCTGTAGGAAACCATTAACATTATTGCAGTATTATCCTCTTGTCTTCATTTTCCCTATATTACCTAGCTCATTCTTAGTAGCTTGGCTCAGCTGTAAGACTTTACACGTGTTAGAACTGGGGGTCTCTAGTTGGCAATGGTATACACCTTTGACCAAATAGGGACCCTTGCTTCTAAGTCAGGGAAAGGGGATTACACTACTGAATAAACCCTGCTCACCCCCTTGCTAGCTGGCATGAGCAGACAGGCTTATCTCAGAGGCAGTCTGTTAAGCATTTGTAAACACATACAGTAATACAGTGAAAACACTACAGATGGACACAACGCAGTATTTATAAAAATAAGTATTCTTTTTGTTCAGACTTATCACGAGACCATAAACAACAAAAATCCACAATACTGTACTTAAGATAGGCTTAAATATGGTAGAAGCTAATTAATTCAAGTTGATGATAGATGGGACAAAGTTCTCACAAAAGTACCTGGATACATAACACAAAACAAACAAAAGGTTCGTAGGAAGGGAGATGCGTTGGTTCCTTGCTTCGGGTAAAACGATGCGTCGCGCCTCAATGCTTGCGCAGAGTAGGGGATGGCTCTCAGTCCTTACTGGAGAGGAGGTGATGTGTAGATTCTCGTGATGCGTTCCGGTTGTGATGCGACAAGATGGCGCCTCGATGCGATGCGATGAGCTGGAGCAATGCAATAAGATGGCGCCCTTGATGCAACCAATGTGAAGACGATGCGTGCACGCCCGGTGGCCGTGCGGCGAACTCTGTAGCTTTGGAGCCGCGACAGGCCCTGCGACATGCTTCTCCGGCGGTGCGATGGCGACCTTGTGGCGGCGACACGCTTCTCCGGTGATGCGTAGGGCAACAGCTTTGACGAAGGCATGCTTCTCTGGTGATGCGGCGGCAACTTCTGCAGTGGCGACACGCTTCTCATTGCTTTGACGGCAACAGCTGCGACTGGGGCACGCTTCTTTTCGAGGAATAACGCTTCTAGCTCCCAACGACATGCAGGCTTCTGCAGACAGAATTCCCCGCAAGGAAATTCAGAGGAGAGCTGGTGGTAAAGTCTTTTGTCCCTGAGACTTCAGCAGGAGGCAAGCACAAGTTCAAGCCCTTGGAGAATTTTCTGCAAGATGATGAAAGTTCTTTGAAAGTTCCTTCTCCTTTCCTTGGCATTAAAGAGACCACTGCAGGCCAACCCAGCAAACAGCACACGGGCAAGGGGCAGTCCTAACTCCTGTAGCTTCCTTGGTTCTTCTCCTTAGCAAATGGTTCGTCTTGTTCCCGGAAGAGATCTAAAGTGTTGGGGTCTGGGTCCCCATATTTATACTACTATTCTCTTTGTTCTCTGAAGGCAGAGAGGCCTTTGCCTAGTCCAAACCAGTTTTGGTCAGTCCTGGAGCACTTTGTTGACAAGGCTTCTTTTTTCCTTCACAGTGTAGGCCAGGGGTATCAGACACACCACAGGGGGTGGAGCCAGCATTGAGGAGGAAAGGCACACCCCTATTCAGGTCCTATGTACAACTCCTCCCACCCACCTACATGCAGATTTCTCTATTCTGCCCTGTGCTGACTCACCCTGTCTCCTGGAACCCCCCAGCCCCTGTCACTCAAACTCCAGACAAGGAATACACAACCTAACAGAGGCAGGCTTGGATAGTTAGGCAAGAAAATACCTACTTTCTAAAATTGGTATTTTCAAACACAGATTGTTAAAACCAACTTCACTAAAATATGTATTTTATCACTCTGAGTTCAGGGATATGAAACTCGAATTTCTACCTAGTTCCCTGAATCAGTTAGGATTATAAAATGTAATAATCAAGCTGCCCATTCTTGCCTATGGGGAACAGGTAGCCTTGCAATAGTGAACAACAAACAAAAATGGCTATAATTCACTATTAGGACATGCCACACACACCAGGGCATGACCTACCTTATCCTTACAATGCATCCTGCCCATCAGCCTACCATAAGGGTGTCTGAAGAAAGGGGAAGGTTTAGGAACTGGCAAGTGGGTGCATTTGCCAAGTCGACATGGCAGTCACAGACTGCACACAGGCCCTGCAATGGCAGGCCAGAGACACACTTTACAAGCTGCTTCTGTGGGTGGCACAACCAGTGCTGCAAGCCCACCAGCAGCATTTGATTTACAAGGCCTGGGCACACATGGTCCACTTTACTATGGTCTGACAAGTAAATCAAATAACCCAACAGAGGAGGCAATCAGTAAAAAATGTAAGGGAGACTCACGCCAATGATACCAGGTCTAAAAACACGGAAAACTACATATTATATATATGTAACAACAAAACAATAATGCTATTGTGAAGTATAGAACTTAACAAGAAAAGAGAAAAAATAATGAGTGCAATTTGACAATACAGACAATCGTATGTATGTATTTGTTGCTGTGATAAAAACTCACCATGGGGAATTGCTGGGTAAAAGCTGGTAAATTGTCCTGGTCAAAAAAGTTACATTCGGACTTGCAACCTCATGAAGATCGAGAATCTTTAGTGGGGTATGGCTGAATGCCATTCCCTATTTGGGCTTCATGAGGTCACATATGTCTGGTGAGTTATCCACCAGGAGCCTCAAAAGTTACACCTCACAGCGAGAAAACTGTTAAGACTAAGGTGTTTAGTGTGGGTCATTTGGGGGTAGGCATGTCTTTGCTGCATCCCTGTGGTACGTGGGTCGGGTGGGGATGGAGGGGTGTTTGTGTGTGTGTGTTTATCTCTTTCTCTTTTGGAAATACACTTGCTCTGCTGAAATACACATAATACCTGTTCTATGTGTGTAGGAGGTGTTTCCACTGGTCACGTCCATACGGGACATGTTGTGTATATGCAAGAGAAGCATACACTGATGTCATTGTATTACCGGTTTTATGTGGGTGAGGGAAGCTTGCACTGATCATCTTTATGCAGTGTCTGTGATATGTATGTCGAAAATGTTGCACTACTGATGCCCATGTGCCCCTGTTCTTTGCAATACTGCTCACACAGTCCATACATTGCACCATCATACACCCTGTGCTGGTACCACCAAGCCCTCGTGTTCACCAACCTTTTCTAGCATACAACACAGGTACAGCATATGAAGCAACAGTACATCCTGCCATAGGTGGTGGTAATACATCTCTTCTACTGGCAGCCAGATCATACCACTACTGTATTATTCATGCTTGTGAAAGTCTTGTAACCATGCAAAAAGAAATAAATGTTGACTCAGAAACAAGAATAACGAGGCTGCAGTGCTGCACAAATCAAACGTTATTTTATCTCAGTTTAAGTCATTCCTTGCCTTTTCCCTAACCTTTGAGCGGTATTTGAAGTGAAAACACAAGGTCGAATCTTAAATAGACACAGACAGGACCCATACCGAGGAACATTTATTTGACATTCTATTTTTGCTCATCGTGGTAGGGGAAGGAATGTGGGAAGAAAAAAGGATCACAATGGCCAGGGCAAAGTTCTAGTCTTAATCGTTTTGTAAATAGCTTGTTTTGCAACAGTTGTTGCAAAAATAATTTGCGTGGTTGTGAGATTCAATTCAATTTCAATTCAATTCAATTAATTTATATAGCGCGCTACATACCCAGAGGGTCTCAAGGCGCTTGAAGAAGGGAGGGGAATTACAGGTCGAAGATCCAGGTTTTAAGTTGCTTTCTGAATGCTAGATGGTTCTGAGTGAGGCGAAGGTGGATGGGAAGGGAGTGCCAGGTTTTAGCCGCCAGGTAAGAGAAGGATCTTCCTCCCATGGTGGTTTTGTTGATGCGAGGTACAGCAGCGAGGGCTTGGTTGGAAGAGCGTAGCTGGCGGGAGGGGGTGTAGAAGGAAAGTCGTGTGTTGAGGCATTCGGGTCCAAGTTCGTAGAGTGCTTTGTGTGCGTGGGTTAGAAGGCGGAATGTTATCCTCTTATTGACGGGGAGCCAGTGGAGATTTTTCAGGTGACCGGAAATGTGGTCTTTACGCAGGATTTCTAGTATGAGTCTGGCTGATGCGTTCTGGATACGTTGGAGTTTTTTCTGAAGTTTTGCAGAGATACCGGCGTATAGGGTGTTTCCGTAGTCCAGGCGGCTTGTAACCAGTGCATGGGTGACTGTTTTTCTAGTTTCGGTGGGGATCCAGCGAAATGTTTTTTTGAGCATGCGAAGAATATTGAAGCAAGAGGAAGAAACGGCGTTGACTTGTCTGGTCATCGAGAGTGAGGAGTCCAGGATGACGCCCAGGTTCCGTGCGTGGTTCGTCGGGATGGGTGCTTTTCCAAGGGCCTCTGGCCACCAAGAGTCGTCCCAGGCGGAGGGGGAGGTACCTAAGATAAGGACTTCTGTTTTGTCTGAATTCAGTTTCAGACGGCTGTGCTTCATCCATTCGGCTACTTCTTTCATTCCTGCATGTAGGTTGGTTTTGGCAGTGTTAGGGTCTTTGGTGAGTGAGAGGATCAGTTGAGTGTCATCAGCGTAGGAGATGATGTTGAGGTTGTGTTGGCGTGCGATGGCCGCGAGGGGGCTCATGTATACGTTGAAGAGTGTGGGGCTGAGTGAAGATCCTTGTGGCACGCCGCAAATGACTTCAGTGGCCTCTGACTTGAAAGGTGGGAGGCGGACTCTCTGAGTTCTACCGGCAAGGAACGAGGTGATCCATTCCAGTGCTATTCCTTGGATTCCGATGTTTCTGAGGCGTTGTAACAGGGTACTATGACAGACTGTGTCGAAGGCTGCAGAGAGGTCGAGGAGGATGAGGGCGACTGTGTCTCCATTGTCCAGTAAAGTTCGAATGTCGTCTGTTGCTGCGATGAGTGCGGTCTCAGTGCTGTGTTTGGCTCGGAAGCCGGACTGTGAGGAGTCGAGGGATTTGTTGGTTTCGAGGAAGGCGGCGAGCTGGTTGTTGACAGCTTTCTCGATGACTTTGGCCGGGAATGGAAGGAGCGAGATGGGGCGGTAGTTTTTGAGTTCGGTGGGGTCAGCTGTGGGTTTTTTCAGAAGGGCGCTGAGTTCGGCGTGTTTCCAGCTATCCGGGAAGGTGGCGGAGTTGAGGGAGCAGTTGATGACGTCTCGGAGGTGTGGTGCTATGATGGAGTCTGCTTTGTTGAAGATGTGGTGAGGGCATGGGTCTGTGGGGGATCCTGAGTGGATGGAGTTCATCAGGCGGATGGTGTCCTCAGTGGAGATTGGGTTCCAGTTATTAAGGATGTTCAAGGGGGGTGAAGGTATGGTAGAAGGTTGGGTGGCTTGGTCTCCGGGTTGGTTGTCGAAGCTGTTGTGGATGTCTGCGATTTTGTTGTGGAAGAACGAAGCTAAGGAGTCGCAGAGGGTTTGAGAGGGAGTGATGTCGTTGGAGTTGGCGGTAGGGTTGGTAAACTCTTTGATGATGTTGAATAATTCCTTGCTGTTGTGGGCGTTGTTGTCTATTCGGTCTTTGAATGCGGCTTTCTTGGCGGTCCGGATCAGTTGGTGGTGTATGCGGGTGGCGTTTTTGAAGGCGACCCTGATGCTGGTGTTTGGGTCTTTTTTCCAGGCCTTCTCGAGGGAGCGACATAGTTTCTTGGATTTCTTGAGATCATCGTTGAACCAGGGGGCGTTTTTGCTGCCTAGTTTGATTTGACGTTTTTTCAGAGGTGCTAGGTTGTCGGCGCTGTTGGTTAACCATTGTGTGAGGTTAATGGCTGCTTGGTTGGGGTTCGAAGAGTGGGCGGGGGGGTTTTGAAGAAGCGATGAGGAGATCTGGTTGATGGTGATTTTGTTCCAGTTTCTTCGCAGAGTAGGTTGAGGATGGTTGTGGGTTGTGGTCTTTTTGTAGACAAAGTGAACGCAGCTGTGGTCCGTCCAATGGAGAACTGTGGTGTGACTGAAGGAGATATGTTTGCTGGAGGTGAAGATAGGGTCGAGTGTGTGACCTGCGTAGTGAGTGGGGGTATTAACAAGTTGTTTGAGTCCGAGGTTGGCGAGATTGTCCAGGAGGGTGGTGGTGTTACTGTCGTTGCTCTTTTCCAGGTGAAAGTTGAGGTCTCCCAATAGAATGTAGTCTTCGGAGGGGAGGGCATGTGGGGTGATGAAGTCAGTGATGTCTTCACTGAATTGTGCACAGTGTCCTGGTGGCCTGTAGAGGAGGGTGCCTCTGAATGTGGTCTTGGGGTCGGTGTGGATCTGGAAGTGAAGGTGTTCGGCGTTAGGAGGTTGACGTCTGAGCTGGTTGAGATGCGGATGGAATTCTTATGGACGATAACGATGCCTCCTCCTGTTTGCTTGGTGCGGTCCTTATGGATGATCTTGTAGCCTTCCAGGATGGCAATGGTGATGTCTGGGGCTGAGGAGGCGTTCATCCATGTTTCTGTTAGGAAGGCGACGTCCGGAGAGATGGTGTCTAGTAGATTCCAAAGGTCGATGGCGTGTCTGTGGACCGAGCGGGTGTTGAGCAGGATGCATTTTAGGTGGTTGGTATCAGAGCTCTGTTTGGTGTTTGTGGATGAGGAGTTGGTCTTGATACCGTCATACTTGCAGGAGTTGCATGTGAAGGTTCCATGGGTGTGTCCAGGAGCGGCTTGGGCGCAGTTGGGGAGTCGACCGGGGTTGAGGGCTAAGAGGGGGAAGGCGTTATATGTAATGCGGGAGGGCTGGGTGGGACGGGAGCCAGGGGGTCTGGCGCTGGGCGCAGTCCAGGCGCGGACGGGCGTAGACGGGCTTACCTTTGGCGCACCTTCGGCGCAACTGGGGCGCGACCGCTGCGCGTGATCGCTGCACGCAAATGCATCTGTCATATATGGATAGTGGAGGGGGAGGGGCGAGGGCGGCTCAGCTGGGAGGCGGGGCGGGTTCAAGAGGACGGGTTTCTACAGAGAACAACAATAACATAAACAAAATGGCAGCGGAGGGGAAAGCAGAGCGCCGGGGATTATCGCGCTATAAATTTAAAAGTCACTGTAGCAATCTTAGTGCAGAGAAAGCGAAGCAGCAATCACGAGGCAGTATTAAGGCAAACGCAGCACAACGATACCAGCTCTAGGCAGTGAGACTGGGGAGCGACCGCTCAGCACAACAGCGATGAGGAGATCACAGCGCTTCCAGGTGCGGGAGCGCTGTATATAGTCAGTGGGAGGGCGGCTCAGCTGGGAGGCGGGGCGGGCTCAAGAGGACGGGTTTCTACAGAGAACAACAATAACATAAACAAAATGGCAGCGGAGGGGAAAGCAGAGCGCCGGGGATTATCGGGCTATAAATTTAAAAGTCACTGTAGCAATCTTAGTGCACAGAAAGCGAAGCAGCAATCACGAGGCAGTATTAAGGCAAACGCAGCACAACGATACCAGCTCTAGGCAGTGAGACTGGGGAGCGACCGCTCAGCACAACAGCGATGAGGTACACATACTGTCAAAAAGAAAGATAATTTGGCTCCATTAAACAGTGGCACCAGAATAGCAGCTATAAATAGCCTGTGGTTAATTTAATTAACCTACTATCTGAGTATGTTTTCACACTAGCATGTGCGGTTTCCTTCAGTGGCGTAACGCAAAATTATGGCTCCCGTGCACAATCAGGTGAGGGCCCTCTCAGACTAACTTACCTCAAATATATTAATCGGGCCTCATTTGTGAAAAGTGTTGCATCACCACATTCAAACAGTGATGCAACACTTTTCAGTCTGGCATCCTTGCAACATCATGGAAGGTGTTTACTGTACGGAACTCCGTATTGCAAGGATTTACAAACACATCACTGTTCCTGTATCTGTAGGCGAAAAAGTGGCACATTGCTGGGGTGTGTCTGAAAATAGATACAACTCCAGCAGTGTGTCCTTTCACATGGGGCAGGTCCCATATGAAATGGCCTGCGTCACTCCTTACGCCTGCTGTGAGCTTTTTTTGCAGGGGAACATCCACCCTTCATACATTATACCTGGTGCAGGTATAATGTAGCGCAGGGATTTGGCTCACTGGTTAGAGGCGGCAGACCCGAGAGCAGAGGACGGCCCGGGACCAGGGTTCGATTCCCGGCGCGGCAGGTTTCTGGACCAGGGTCAGCGGACTCGATAATTCTCTCGCCTCAGTGCCCACTCTGATCAGCGATCACACTCGGCAACTCTGGGCATTAGCTTGCCTCATCTTCACTAACGGCCCCACCAGACCGCCGGGGATGCCTGGTCTCACCCTTGAGATACCCATTAAGGGACCATCTCTCAGGGAAGCCAGGAAGGGTTTCGCAGCGGTCGAAGCGCCTTGGGACCCTCCGGGTGAGTAGTGCGCTATATAAATGCCTATACATACATACATACATACAAAGTGAAGCATCTGCCAAGATGCACCACTTTGTAAATATGGTGCAGTGTGGTGCATATTTTTGCAACAGGGACGCTACAGCGGCATAAAGGGCTCATAAATAAGGCCCATAGGGCCTCATTTATGAGATTTTGCCATAGGGCCGCTCCACATGCCTTCCTGCAGCTCTTTCCTATGGCAATAGAAAAGGGCAGGAATGCGCTTTATCCACAAGATACGGTGCATTCCTGTCCGTTCCCCTGCGCCGGCGTACAATGGGCTGCCATGAGCGAAGGCATGCACCGTTGCACCATCCTGCAAGGGTGTCTGCGTCGCAGGTACGATTATTTTTGTGCAGGAAGAGAAACAATCACAAGACACTTTTTCCTCTTTTTATGTGTGCTGCAGTGCAGCACACATAGAAAAAGGAAAAACGAGGAGAAATAAAGATATTTCTCCTCGTTGTGCCTCCCTTACATTTGTGGCACTGCCTCAGACTTACGATTTCTCGTAAATCTGGGGTAGTGTCAAAAAGCCATAGATGTAACTGGGAATGGCCCCAGCAACACCCATTGCACGCCCCTTTAATGTAGCAAACTGCATTAAAGGGAGCAATATTTAGGAGGCAACATTAAGCCAAAAAAGGGGCTTATTGCTATCTCGTAAATATGGAGTAGGCTCCTGCACCATAGAACGTCACAAAAAGTGACGTTCTGGTGGCTCAAGGGGATTCATAATGAGGTCATAGTCTTTAGGACGAAGGGGGTCCCCTAAAGGCTGAGATCACCCCTGCACCGCAGTGTCCACAGGGGCATGGTTATGCAGCTGGTTATGTCAGAATTCCTGCCCTTCCTTGAAGTACCCAGCACATCTTTACCAACCAATACACAGCTGCGTATAACACCCCTCCCAAAAATCCCACAATACTTACACAAATGATCAATGACTGGGTAAATATAAGACAATGTTCAACCAAATACTGGAAGCTCACAGGTCTCTGGACGCAGGATGTTAGATTGAATCCGATGACTGGCACCTCTGATATATCTCCTCGGGCTGTAATGGAGGGGGAAGCCCAGTGGCAGAGTTCAGGTACATTGCATGAGGAGGATTTTTATAAGTTCTGAAATTACACCTTAAGGCAAGTTGATGGAATGCCACTATGAACACGCATTAGGACAGCCTATGGACTTCAAGCTCACAGTCAGTGATGATGATGATATTGATGATGAAGGGTTTGCAGTACTTGTCCCCCAGCTGCCCTGCTCATCCTGATCCTCTTGAACAACGAGTTGCGACTTACCACCTAGTCCTCTCTCTTCAATAATAGTGGTATAGGGTGTAGTATGATGAGCCCAGCTGTGGTCAAATATTTGAGCAGACCTTTCAGTGGTGTAAGTTTTTTTAGAGTTGCTAGTACTTTTATGTAGTAAGCTAAGTCAGCAGGTATATGTGCATTGTTTTGCGTGGCAGTAGTGTGTGGGTCTTGTCAAGTTAAATAGTTGCAGTGACAGTGCAATTGTGATGTAACATTTGCTGTTTGACAGTCAGGGCTGTGTGGGTCCATTGCTACTGGTGACTGTAAGGTGATTGAACCTTGGTTGCTTGCAGGCCTTGGGGATCCTCTAACCACCCTATGTTCTGATGATTTTGAATTGTAACAGGTAGTGGCAAAAGAGCCCCGCCCTGGAGGTGATTAGAAGGGGAATGATCATGAGGTGGTTGCACCATAAGGAAGCTGCGATATACTGTTGTGTGCTCATGCAGGAGAATGGTACTCGTGCTGGAAGGTAAGTGTTTGTGAGGTAGAAAGTTCTCTGACAAGTTTGTTTTTCTTTTTTAGTTTATTATTTTTCATGAGCCTCGAAATGGGTGGCGGTAAAGTAGAGGTAGTTTTAGAGTACAGTGTCGTGATTGTTGGTTTTTGTGTGTATTTTATAGTGTTAAAGATTGTTTGCAAGATGTAATTTCTGTTTTGTTTGTATTGGGTGATATATGGCATCCAGTGTGACATGTGGACTAGTATTAGCAGGGGAGTAGCCTAGTCTATGAGATTCAGCGGTGCGAAACTCAAATTTCCCAACTAAAAAGTCTGTGGACTGCAGGGTGAATGAAAGAGAGAGGACCAAGGTTCTGGATGGCCTGTTTCCATGAGGGGCAGAGTCAAAACTAATTTGCATTAGGTAGGCATCTAGAGCTAATTTAAAGTTTGGTGGACAGGTACTTCGTTGCAACAGTGATGGAGTACCCTGTCTGCCAAATTCATGGTGCGCACACCCGATTTTGAGTAGGGTGGGCTATATGTTTTATGCTGGCCGAGTAAAATTGACTCCATCAGTGTAAAACTTCTTCTGACGTCCTGACAGAGTAGGCCCAGTCGGAGGTAAGCCACCCAACCTTCTGCCCTATTTTGAGTGAGCAGTCAGATGGCTTCTTTTTCACTGCCCCTCACTACTAGGTGAGTAAAAAAAGAAAAATGGCCCCCACACCATGGAATTTTTTTAATAAAAATAAAATACTTTGGAAAAGTTTAACAAACCAGCCATCACATTTGATAGAGCTGCCTGTCAAACCTTTCCTGCATTGACAGGAAGCAACAAGATGGCAGTTTCTGCCATTGTATAGAGATGTCTGCAGGGCTGGTGGATATCTTCACATTTGGTGGGCGGAGTCGCCCATCATCCTGTCTGCCTTTACCACGTTAACCAAACCCTAAATCAGGCCCTCTGTTTAGAGTGGCATAGTGTGCGAAAAACGATGGTTTGGATACTACTTCGAGATATTGCCAGTTGTTAGACTATTTGCAAGCACTCATCCCATCATATTGTGGGTGTTTCACTGCCAGCAGTATATCTGGAAACCTGAGACTGGCACACCTTTACAACTGCCAATGTTTATGAATTCTAAAAAGTATTACATTTGCCTCCATTCAAGGAGTACTTCTATGGGTGCAGATTTGCCACTTTTTTGGTAAAACGATCACTAAATATACATGTTTAAGTTCTTGGTCCCTCTAAGGACTCGGATCGCAATGCCAACACAATGGCAGCACATTTTGAAGCAAATACTGGAATGAAAGTCTATTGTTTCTTGCAATCCACCATTCCTTAATTTTCAGGCATTGAGGTTTATGATAAACCGTGAATTGGAAGCAACATGGCACTGTTTTGGAGAATATGATCATACTGCATAGGATGCAAAGAGCACAACTACCCAATTTATTTATGCATTTGTTTGGAAGTTTTGGAAAGCACTATGTGTAGTCATTTGGTTACTTCAGAATGATAATGTTTATACAGAAGCATCATATAGACAGGAGGAGGAAAGTTAAGAGTGTGATCGGACAGGTGAGTAACCATATCCAATAATCGTCAGTCTCTTCTCCTATTGAGGTATATTGAGGTTCAGGTGGGAACATGTATGAATAGTTAAGATTTTCAGAAGTTTCCTGAGCGACTTCAGTTTGATTCAGATCTCAGATTAGGACTAAGGGTGTTGCACAGTCTAGGACCATGAATCCCCAGGACTGGCATGCACAATCAGCAAACAGTGGACAGACCTCTACAGAGGTTCCAAGTTCAAACACAGAATGTCATAATTGACTATCATCAGACACACGGCAACACTTTCCACCAAGCAATGACCAATAAAAACACACCTTTCATTTTCACCTTTAATTTGTTTTTCATTTACCAAAAAAAGAACATATCAATCACACAACATTGCACTAAAGCAATGATGTAGTTGTAAATACGCTGCCACTTAACAACATTCATACCTCACCACACTAACATCTTAGAAACACTCACATAAAGTCAGCTTAAATATACCAACCCTCATAAGTAAAATGTAAAATCATGGCTACACAATAGCAAGTGATATCTGTCTAGAAAACAATCTGCACAATCAAAGCGATGGACCTCCCAAATCAACAAAAACAGCAACGTACTTCAGCACACACATATATGGACATAATACACTACAAACATCTTTATCTGGACCTAATGCTGTGTGGACACAATGGAATGTGGGGAAGTTGCATGCTACGCGCTAGGCATTCTCGTTCTAGAATCAAGTCTAGTTGAAGATCTGGTTCTGGAGTGAGAAGACCCTTGGCGGTGAGCTCTGTTAGAAGCTCTAATGTAAATGTAAATGTATTGCGATTTATATAGCGCACGTATCACCCGGAGGCATCAAGGCGCTTGCTTAGGGAACCCGTCCTGCTATTCACCTGTGAGATACCCCAGCAGGGTATCCGCAAGGTGAAAGCCAGGCATCCCGCCTCGAGGGGCCATTGTGGAGATTAAGCAAGCTATTGCCCAGAGTCGCAGAGTGTGAACCCGTGAATCGAGTAGGCACCGGAGCGAGAATTGTCGAGTCCATGGACATTTTAGGACTCAAGACCCCGCCGAGCCGGGAATTGAACCCTGGTCCCGGGCTGACCTCTGCTTCCAGGTCTGCCTCCTCTAACCAGTGAGGCACACTTCTCCAAAGAGAAAGAACTTATTTTACATCTGGCTTGGCAGTCGTGCTTTGTTATTGAGACTTACAAAAATCAAAAATAAAATAAATAAATACACACCACAAATTAGCGCAGAGGAAAAACAAGGTTGTCATAGGGAGCCCACAAGCTGAGTTCCTGACCGAACTTCCTGCAGTGTGGAGATCATCGGGCGGTGTAATCGTGAGATGTACAGGGAGAGACCTGCAGTATGGATAGAAGCTTGCTGGGGTGACAGAATTGGATAAAGTGAACTCCTTTGATTCTCACACAGCGGTTCCCTACTTCATTGGAAGGTACATGCCAAGCACCTTTGTGTCATTCTCACCTGAGGTTTCCACAGAAGCGATATGCTAGTCACAAAGCAAGGTCCCAGCTTCCCTAACCCACCAAGTATGCCCAACAATGTCAAAGCAAGAAATGGTGAGATGGGGCAAGAGGGGAAACAAGGGAGGAGAAAAACACACATTCCACGGCGAATTCAAGGATGGCGATAAGTTTCAGGATATTTCTTTGTGATTCCTGCATGTAAAGAAAAGAATATGAATGTTAGTGTATGGGAACAACCTCCCCCTGACTCAGTCACAGTCCGAGACAACGACGGACAGAGCGGGGTCTCACATATCCTGAGCCAGGTCCAGGAAGAGGTGAGGTCCACTCCCCGGACACACTGGATAGTACTAAGACACCAGGTTCCGAAGAGGAGTTCGTACAGATGAAGGAATTACATATCCTTTACTGTTATACTTCACTTGTGTGTTTTTTCATATAACTTTTTCACACTTTACATATCACTTATAAGCAGTAGCAGTAGTAGAGAACAGAGACCCTGACGAAAGCCTGGGGCAACTCCCTTTAGGGCTGAAACATGTTGGTCTCCCCGCAGCTATTTGTGTGTACTGCGATGATTTTGCTAAACTGTTCTTGTTTTTAAACAGGAAGGGGCTAACGTTCAATAAAATAGACTTTTAGTTAAGTTCCCTATCCCTTTATAATCACCACATATATAATTTTTGCACTGCACATTCCCATCATATTCACCTCATGTGGTACATCCGAGTGATTGTGGGTCGATACCCTGAAATGGCTATCTGGGTATGCTAGCGGTCTCAATGATCAAGAGACACAATACCCGATAAGGATTACCAGATGAGAATTTAGGCCCACATGCATCAAGCATTTTTGTAGTCGCAAACGGTGCGATTCCTTAAAATCGGCCGTTTGCGAATGCAAAAGTGCTTTTTGGGATGCATGAAGCAATTTTAGAATTCGTAACATGTTTGCGAGTTCTAAAATTGCGGGTGCTTTTAAGAAGTCGCAGATGTGCGATTTCTTAAAAGCAATGCATCATTAAATTTAAAACTGTAAATTCGCAATTAGGGTGCAAAATTTACCGAGTGGTTGAACCACTCGGTAAATTTGGAAAAAGTGTTTAAAATGCTTAAAATGTTTTTTTTTCAACATTCATGTTTCACAGACACATGTCCTTAGGACATGTGTGTGTGAAACATGATTTGAAAAATACATTTCAGGGGTGCATGGGGGGTCCTTTGGACCCCCCCCTGCACCCATGAAATTTTCAAAGTGCCACTCGCAATTCCCATTGACTCCTATGGGCCTTTTGGCCCATAGGAATCAATGGGAATTGCGAAAATTAACTTAAGAATTCGGTATTCATTTGGGATTCGGTAAAAATTGTGATTTTTACCGAATCACAAATGAATACCGAAAATAATGATGCATAGCATTTTGCACTTCTTAATTTGCGATTCCTTATTTTTCGCAAATTAGGAAGTGCAAAATGTCACAATGATGCATGTGGGCCATTGATCCATACAAGACTTTGATGGGAATCCTCCTTCAAGGGTGACTCACGGTCACTGGTGTCTCACATTGTGGCGATTTGGTTTGTCATTGAGTAAATTTTGGTCCCTATGCACACTAGTTGGCCTAGGCACAATATTTGAGAATCACGACTGGATTCTAATTCAGACCCCTAAGTTTGTTGTTTATAAGTTTGTCCTAGGGGGGATATTACTTAGGCCTGGTCTTTAAACATCCCTCAAGCCCTATAGTATTGTTTGTTTTTTTATATTATAACAACTGTTACAACACATGCTTTACAAAGCATGCTTTTACCCTGCATGCCATTGCAACGAAATGGTTTGCTGTGGGGGCATAAGGTGTTAGATTTAACTCCAACACCTTCCCTACTGTTGCACAGACTGGAGTTATGAATTATACTATTCCAAACTCCAGCGCACCCCTGACAGCAAGTTGTTGTAAAAACTTGCGTTGTAATGGCATGAGGGGTAAAAGCACGCGTTGTAACATCATACAACCTTAGTGTATGTATAAGGTTTTAATGTTATAGAACATACTATTATTCTAAAAGCATCCACAGCTCATTGAAGTAACTACCTGTTTAATTCCCCTCCTCCACTTATGATATAGTGGTTGCAGATACAGGATCAGATCACAATCTATGTAAGCAAGAGAGGGAAAATTAGGTGTTTACAGTAATCAGAAAAGAGGACATATAACGGAAGTGAGAAACAGTGTATGAAAAAACCTAAAACGTAGTGTAGTATGGAATTAATGAAATCCCTAAAAACATATATCTAAAAAAAGGATAGAGGATATATTCTAAACTTGAATTGTTCCTCTATTCCAAACCAAAACAAATCACACAAAAATGGGTGGGGCTATATATTAAATATCTCCTTAACTTCAGGAATTACCCAATCCTTTGTATCTATACAGCTTAACCCCTTCAGTGCTGATGACGAGCCCAGGCTCGTCATGCAGCACGGTGCTCGTGTGCTCATGACGAGCCTGGGCTCGTCATGAGCCGTGGAACGCTCACAGGCGGGGCTAATTCCCCCGCTGTGCTGAGCGTTCCATTGCGTGGGCGGGTTCATGACGAGCCCAGGCTCGTCATGAGCACACGAGCACCGTGCTGCATGACGAGCCAGGGCTCGTCATGAGCACAGCGGCGCCGTGCGTGGCCCCCCTCCCCCCCGCACCGCAGGGAAATTAGCCCCGCAGTGAAGGGGTTAAAGATGAATGCGCCACGGGAATTGGAATCTCTAACCGCCGTGGGGTTAATAATCAGATACGTAGCAAGATGGTTTGTTAGCGCAGAGCGTTCTACCATGTTAATTGTAGATGTTGATGCTTTAATAGTCCTTTGTATTTCTTTTACAGGTTCCGAATGTAGCAGAAGCGCATGAAGATCTGAATCAGGATTTGTGAGAAAAGAAGAGCCGCTGCACTGCCGCCCGACAAAAACGCCAACCACAACTTGTGGTGACCCCGGAAGCGAAAGGTAAGTGAAGGGCAGGGCAGAAGAAACACGTGTGTCAACTAGAACCCGAAGCTCTCTTCCACCCATGCCAGCCGATTTTATGCCTGCACTGCTCCACCCCACTACATACTCGGCCAGGTGTGGAACAGGCATGACACTATGTAAGGGTGCAACTATGCACAGTCTTGTCTACGTAGTGGCATTACAGCAAGCGGTCTAGTGGGTGGAGGAAATCAGCACGCATTCCGTTGGCCATCTTGCATCTATATTCTTTGTTTGAGCACTGTCTAGTGGTCGGGAATACAGCATTGCGTGGTGACATCATCAGGAGGCAAAACCTGGTGGCCATTTCTACTTTAGCGTCCATCTTGACTTTGGCACACATTTGGAAGGGTTCAGCTCAGTGTAGTTGTTCTTTTGATAAGATAGTCAGTATGCGACTGGCTGCGACTGTGGAACGTAGTTCTTTACATGTGATTGGTCGTGACTGCGGAACTTGGGGGCATATTTACAAGGGCTTTATCTCTGCTTTTTTGGCTTAAAAAGCAAAAAAGCGGAGTTAAAACTAGCGCCCTATTTACAAGAGGGTGCTAACATGCATAATCGCATGTTAGCACCCTTTTTCCCAACGCCTCCCTTTGCATCTCCAATGAGATGCAAGGTGGGCGTTATTAGGCGTACCCTGGAAGGACTACCTTGCAAATATTGCTGATCTTTACATCGCAATATTTACAAGTCAGCCCACATGATTTTAGCACATGTTAGATTTTGGCGAAAACGGAAATCTAACGTCTGCTAAAATCCTGATTTAGCCATCCCTAACATAGGGGGTGGATTATGCTGATACGACCCTGTGGGTCGCATCAGCAAGGTTATCGCCGTTTTGCAGGGAACATCGCTGGAAAACCAGCGATGTTTCCTGCAAAAGGGCGATAACCATGCTATCTCTGGAATTTTTATCACCCTGGAGAAACACGTTGTTAATAACGCGCTACCAGAGATAGCCTGCGATAATATTATTATCGCTAAGCGCGGCCAGCGTTAATTATCGCTGGCTGTTGAAAATATGCCCCTTAGTTCTTTAAGGAGAAGGTTGATTGGCATCATTATTGAAGCAGGATGTCGGGATTCAACCGTATGAAAGCTGATAGTGCTGCAGTGTGAAGAAGAAACTTTCACAAAAGGAAGCAAGTAGACTATATTTTGTTATTTTTCTGAACATGGTTTATTGAAATTTGGAACTTATGTTAAAGAGGTGGGACAGTTCCCAACTATTTCTTTTTAGTAGCTCAATCTCAGTATTGCCTATTAGTTGAGTTCTAGGTATTAAGTATGGATTCTGGGGTGGGGGGGGGGGGGCGAGGGCTGTACAACTACTGCCACATTTTCTACCTAATCTTGGGAAATCTGCACAGATATGGAAACATTGTTCTTGCTTTTTCGAAAACTATTTGGTGGCCATTGACGCTACCAACTATACACCTGCCATATACACAGCTTTGATATTTAACTGTTTAGGGGCAGAAGGGCAAACTTTTTTGGACCATTTGACAGTCTTGTAAAGACCAACTGCTGTTGAAGATGGTGATTAGGAGAATATAGCACATTACAGCGCAGGCTTTTACTACGCGGTATGTAACAACACGGTAATTACAACGACTGCATTGTTACAACGAGATGCCATAACTACTCAAGTCATTACATCGACTTGCAATAGATGGCACCGTAACATTAGGAATGTTTAATTTACTATTCCAACTCCAGCCTATGCAACAGTAGGGAAGGTGTTGGAATAGTAAATTATACTATTCCTTATGTTAGAGCACCACCTACTGCAAGTCGATGTAATGACTTGCGTAGTAATGGGATTGTGTTGTAACAACACGGTCGTTGAAACAACTGCGATGTCAAGACTTCGCGATATGGAAAGGTTGTTTCCTAATTAGGAGGATTGGAATGTGTACATAGAGGCAAGAAATGACTGCCACTTCATTTTTCTGTTGAACCTAGATTTGTTATAAAACGATTACATGTTTTTTAAAGAGAACTATCCTTATATAAGTCATTTCATCCGTATGCAACAGCTTTAAGGATTTTTGGCAAGTTTGTGTTATTTTCACAACTATGTGGATCAATATATAGGCGATCACATAGTTCTTAAATGTGCTTAAAAAAAGTACAATATCATGTATTGCATTGTACTAATCCCGCATTGGAAGAGACTATCAAGACTGCAAAATGAATGGAGTGATCTGTAGAGTTGGTGAAAGTTTTATCTGGTGACAAACATTGTGTGAATGTATGTGCTTTGAAAAAACATAATAACACAGGTGACATGTCATAGGTGTGGATCCACCATACGGGTGAGTAATTATTTGAATCGCCCAGCTCAAGGAAAAAAATGTAAAATAAATGTAATGCGTGTAAAAAGATTGGGCATGTTATGCGTGTGTGTAAGGCTAATCGCAAAGATTTGTGACCAATTTTTATGCTGAGGCTACCACAGATCAATCTTCTGTTATTACAAATCATGGATGTGTATCCAAGAAACCTGTTTATCTTACTGATTTTTAATGTAAATAATTTAGTGCACATAATATATCTCTTGTATGTGTTAGTTTGGATTTTTTGAACATCCTTTGTCAGTTTGTATATTGTTTTGTTATTATTGTTAAGGAGAGGAGATAATGTAATTTATGGACATAAGGCTGAATTCTACTGGAATGTGGAGAGGTCGCATGCTCTGTGCTAGATGTTATTGATCTAAAATCAGGCCTTCCAGTTTGGCAGTTCAAGATCTGGTTCTGGTGTGAGAAGACCCTTGGTGGTGGGCTCTGTTAGAAGCTAAAATAAAGAGAAGAACGTATCTTACATCTGCCTTGGCGTTCGTGCTTAGTTAAGGAGTTACACACCACCTCTAACTCATATCTTACCATTAACCAATACAAACCACTAGTATAGTAGGTTCTTAACAAACAAATACCTACCAGCCACACACAGCATAACAAATATGCATGTCTTATCAATGGAAATGCCAGAACTGTAAGATAAAAGCTCCCAGTTCTAGAAAGTGCTACCTAATGGTTTAAGGCAAGCGGCGACAGGAGGAATGCTTACATATGGTCTAACCACTGACAATCACTCAAGGTAGCATTCCAACCCACCGTTTTTCGTCCACTGTGCCACTCTACAAAGAGGCCCACCTTGTACAAATCACTATTGATACTCGTTCTCATGCAACAGGCCATTGCAAACTATCAGGCAAGGCCCCCTTCAGAAGGGACCACAAATCAACCCAGACTGATTTCAGCCTCATTAGCCTTTATTAGTGATGTATTGCTCGTATCCTGTGGCATAGCAAGCAGGAGACCTCTGTCTGGGCCTGGCCTCAGGCACTTACGGCGTTTCATGAAACACACAAACGGGTGATGGGAGCATAGTCTAACCACTGGCCGTCGCTCGGGGTAGCATCAGCAGTGGCTGCTGCAGGTAATCGCGGTGGGCCGGTGGGACAGGAGGGGGGACTCGACAGAAGACAGAATAGGGATTTTTTTTTATTTCAAATCATTTTTATTTCAAATCAGAAACAAAAACAAAGTACAAGACAATACAGTACAATAAGGATCAAAGAGGTAAAAAGGATATTACAATGATTCATCATATGCGAGACCTGAACAAGCAGGAAAAAAAAGGAAAATGGTGGGTGAATCATTGACTCATTAGTGACGTGGACAAACCTAAATAAACAAAAAGAGACATCAGCAGTGGTCATGTTGTGACATACAAATTATATATACATGAAACCAATCTCAGTTGCGAAACCATCAGGTGGCGCGTTTAGGGACAAGTCTTAACTCGGAGGGCTCAAGTCATCCTGTTCTAACCAGCAACCCTCCGAGTTAAGAATAGGGAATTTTTTAAAAAAAAAAGCCTGTTCCATCGTCTGTGAACTTCCTCCTTGCCCCGTCCCATCATGCACCTGCCACTGCTTGGTAGCATTCCAACCCACAGTGCCCCTTTACACAGAGGCCAACTTCATCCAAATCAATACTGAACATGCTCCTCATGGGAAATCAGTCTGAAGTGTCACAATGGGCAGTACTCCCCTTCTTAATGTGAGGTTGTCAAACCCTAACTAAGCAAGATTGTTGTATGTAATTTCATCTGTGCAAGGGAGTATCCAGAAAACTAAAATAATCCCCATTTTGAACCCTACCCATACTCACATAGCGCACACAAACTCAACCCTCCTGAGAAGAGTTCTATTCACACTTTCTTCCTCCTCCCAATTGAAAGACCATGGTTCCACGTTCTCGATTTACTCTGGAACCCTAGGCCAATGTCTCTTTTGTCTGCATGAAAGGGTGGAGGGGAGGAAAATCGTTAGCCAATCAATCATTACCATTCCAAGAACTGTGACTCTGAAGAATCATAGACTCCCAATCTAGTTTAGTAAGTTTATTACAAAGCCAAGAACAATTTGAAGTTCAAGCACCTCAAGATGAAGTGGTATAAATACATTGGAACGAATACAAAACCAAACCTAAGGGGGAAATTGAGACGGTGCAGCATGCACAGACTAATCAGTTCCAGAATCAGGATACAGAAAGGAATGGCTCCCACATCCGAATTTCCCTTCATTTGGGGTTCGTAAGTGAAAAGCATTAGTCTCTCCGTACACTACCACTAACGTGGCATCCCTACTTAGCATTTCACAGGCAAGCTGTGTAAAGGTAAATGCCAGCATTTGTAAAGTGCTCAGCTACCTCCGACAGAGGTGTCCTGGTGCTCGGGGCCATCGGGAAGATGAAGCAAGCTATTGCCCAAAGTCACATGGTGCTGGGCGATCCTGCCGCCGGAGCTGGGGATCAAACCGTGAACCCTGTGGTCCGGAGTCAGGCACCCTGGCCGCTGCGCCACACCTCTTCTTGTCAGCATGTGAAGACTCTAAAGATGTCTATTCCAGCTGAATGGGTCAAGTATCATTAGGCAGAAGTTCCCGAACTCTGTCCCTAACTTCAATACATGAACTTGCACTGCAGCATCCCAAGATGCAACGTAACGCAATATCACACCATCCAAGCAAGTCACCTCCTTTCAAGTAACTTTCCAAGCAGCAGCAATACTCTCAGGCCTTGGCTCGATGACCTTGATTCCTAGGCTCTCTCTGATGAGAAAGTACACTGTCCTTCATTATTAGCCTCGCCGTTCAATGTATCTTCTCCTCCCTAATCCTAACTCCTAAAACTAAGACATTATTCTAACTAACAAGAATGAATTTCTCCACCTGCAACAGAAACGTGAGAAATAACAAATTCCACATGCACATGAAATTTACTAACAAGTCTAATACGAGACCTTCCAGGGACAAATACAATTCTGACCTACAGAAATCGGCCAACATAACAAATGGCACATAATTTCATAAAGCACACGTATAAAGGAACATTATTACTGAGCACTTTCAACTCAACAGATTACATAAGCACATTAATTGTGAGAATTTCGGTTAGCTACTTATATGAACCCTACATGTTAAAGTTTTCTTCTTAAAAAAGGGGGGCCAGAAGCTGACTGGCTTCATGGACAAAGGTGTGCACTATGTTGTGGATATACAAACAATTTAAGACATATAAACAATTACATTTGTTAGCATTTATCACATTGTTTTTAATGCAATCTTTCTTGATGTTGAATCACAAAGTTTTTTCTTCTCAGTGATTCCCAATTTAAATTGGCATAATACATATATCAACCAAACTATTTTTAACATACAGCTCACTTATTCATGTCATACAATTATATAAACATCAGGCCAATGCATTTTGGGGCTAACGTCCCTTCGTCAGGGGAATATTTGGCACAAAGCTGTTTAAATAAGTGAAATATCCACAGTCCAGATAAACATGTAATGCAACAGTTGCTCCAAATAAAGGAAAACAAGTGTTTATTGCTAACACGTTCAAAGATGCAGATGTCATGAGGAACCTATCCATCGCTGCATCTCGAAACTCCAGCCAGGAAGGGCTTTAATACTTGTTTCAGCATTCTTAACCAGGTGTGCACGGTCTACACAGAATTTAAGGTTTTCATCTATCCACATATAATTGCAACGTTAATTTCTTCACGTTTACATTGAAATATACCTAGCAGTTCACTTTCCACGTTGTTACAGTACACAATCTAATTAACCAATGTTAACACAATAAAGGATTTTTATGGGGACGGGAACCACCCATGATTATAATGCACCCCTACAAATGTAAGAGCAACATCGCACTCCAGCACAACCATATGTCTATCCATCGATCTGTTATTCCCTTCACCTTTCCATCCACTCACCCAATCAAATATACTTTCTCCAATCCATCCATCCCCTCAGCATTTCATATATGCATTCATTCTTTCACTACCAATCAAGCCAGGTGTGTATCCATCTATTCACCCATCAATACTTTCTATCTTTCTTTATTAATCTTTTCACCTATCTGTCCATACTTTCATTCACTCAGACTTTCACATAGAGATCTTTTCACAATTTAGTCCATCCATTCAACTTTCCTTCCATCTTCATATACCTCTTCCATCTATCCTTTTACCAGTGCATCCTGCCCATCCTTTCAAACTGCCATCCATTCATTCACCTTCCTTTCTTTTTCCCTTCCATTGTACTTTTCGCTTCTCCTTCCTTCTTTACTTTGATGTTTTCTTCCTTTCTTTCACCCTTCCTCTCTCCTACGTTTCTTTTTCCCCTTTACGTCTATTCAACTTTTTTTGGCTCAACCTTATTTTTGTATTATATTTCATTTCCCTCACTTACCATGTTATTGTTCCTATCTCTCGGTTTCCTTACTTTCATAATTTCCCTTTCTGTTGTCTTCACCTTGCAGCCCAATGACACAGCCCTTTCTCATAATAATATCTGAATATGCTATATATAAGCATTTGTCCGAAAACCTGCAGCCCCATGGGGATCATAAATAATGAATATTGTAGAGGGAAATATTTCACCAGTCAATTGGGCTCAATGGCACCCCACTTAAGTTGTTAAAGCGAGGGTTCACCACACCACTGCCTCTGAGAAGGGAGCAAGAGTTAGAGACTTTATACGCACAGATTACAATTCCAGCTTTGAAGTAGAGAAATGTGTTATTCCTTCTAGTGATTGGGAACATTATGTAGCCTCTAGTACCAAAAATAAATAGACAAACACAGTCACTCAGATGTGGTTGAAAGCCCACCAGCTTCCCATTGCAGTGTAAACCCCACACCCACTGTCTCGCCGGAAGACAGACTGCTGAATCTAGAGATCCCTCCGAGGTGGCAGGGATGGTTATAGCTGAAATGATTTGCTTCCACCAATGCAGCAGGACCCATTTTGGCAAAAATTAATGAAGGCTGCCCTAATGTCGTGGTGGCAAGCCAGCATTTTCTTGTGTACCAGAAACACACACCTACGACAGGGATGTATTTCTGCAATACAAAAAGTCAAAGACCCTAAGTGCAAGTAGGTTTATCTTTGCGGGTGTGGGCTTTGTGTCTGTTTCAGCCCGAATCTCCCGTTCCTGCCATGACAGTGTAGGACAGGAAACATATGCATCAGAATGCCCGTTCCAAATGGGGCACGCCTTCTCACACATTGCTGGAAGCAACCTTGTAGTGGAGGAGGCACCGGTCATAGGATTCCCAGGTGGAGTCAACTGAGGCGCTGACTTCGAAGACCTGGTGAGTTCTCAGCTTCTAATTGAGACCTAGGGCTGCTGAGCCACCTCAAACATGTGTTCTTCAATGTCATGGAGGCTATGAAGGTCATAATTGTTGCTGAAATCCATGTCATAAAATGTCCAGAGAGACGACAAAGTGAACTACCCTTAGGTACAGCAAGCTTTTCTTGGAGAGACATATTTGGAAGGAGCTGTCATTGTCGTAAGCATTGATCGGAGACTGGAGAAAATGGTGCTATAAATAGAAATTAAAGTTTTTCCTTTTTTGTTGGCAAAGTCTCCACTGAAAATAGGAACTCAGAAGATATTTCTTCTGTAGTTAAAGGATTTTCTGGAGTCGAAGGTCTTGATACTGGTGTTGTCTTTAACCTCAAATAGGTCTTTGATGAACATCAAAATGTCTTAAATGCCATGACAGTTTATGGCAGCCTGCAAGGGGCTGAAGGCCTGTGCCATGGCACTGAAAACAGCAGAATCATTGGCCACTGGCAGGAGCACGAGCTCCGGTTTTTAGACCGTTTTTTTCTCACCTCCCTCTTGGGGAGTGTCTCAGTGAAGTGATGTGAGCTGAGGAGAAGGGGTTCAACTCTTAATCAATTTCTTAGAAGGTCCAGCTTACAAAATGTTTCTCAATGTCTTCCTATTGACTACTTTGGCAAATCCCTCTGTGCTCCTTCAAAGCAATTCTTAACAAGGCTTGCCACTTTTAGGTCTGGGATAGACAGCCCATGCACTGTCTCAAAGGCACATGTCCCATCTCCTACCATTGGTAAACTTCAGAGTTGCTCTAATTTTCTTTGATGCCATTCATCATGGCATGCAGGCATTATGCCCTCTTCTTGTGGTTGGCATCCCATAGCGCATGAACCAAGCACATATCTCCTTACACTGCTCCCGGTTTGTGGAGCAATTCTTTTCTTAGTATTCAAGCACTCCACACGAGCACTTGTGTTTTCAGGCGGGCTCCCTTGTACACATACTCACATACCACTAAAGTGCATATGTGTGTACATGAACTAATGCATTTCTTATAAAGTTGTTAAAACATGAGCAGCACTTGTTTATTTATTTTGCACGATCCAATGGTATTGGATCGCTCGCTCCATTGTTCATGTTGCCTTAGGACAAACACAAGCCAATGATATTGGAGTGCTTTAAGTGCTCACTAGTTGCATTACACACTAATACATTCATTTCAGTTGCTGATCCTGCTTCAATTAAGGTTTTTTCCCCAACATTGCTTGTCCATCTCCCCATTCCTCCGCTACCTCCCTTGTTGCTGCGTTTTTCTTTTTGCTTGATTCAATGGTATTGGAGCGCTTGTTCCATCCTCCTTCTTGGCATAGTGCTAACACCAGCCAATGGTATTGGAACACTTTCAATGATAAGTTCAAAAGTTCAAGTTCAAAAAATGTATATAGCGCACTACTCACCCAGAGGGTCTCAAGGCGCTTGGGGGAGGGGGGTGTTTTTACTTATCGAATATCCAAGTTTTTAGTTGCTTTCTGAAGGAGAGGTGGTTCTGAGTAAGGCGGAGATGGGTGGGGAGAGAATTCCAGGTCTTGGCCGCTAAGTAGGAGAAGGATGTGCCCCCCATGGTGGATCTATGGATGCGCGGAATTGCGGCGAGGGCTTGATTGGACGATCGTAGTTGGCGGGTGGGGGTGTAGAATGACAGTTGCGTGTTGAGGCATTCGGGTCCTAGCTCGTAGAGGGCTTTGTGTGCGTGGGTGAGGAGATGGAACGTTATTCTCTTGTTGACGGGGAGCCAGTGGAGGTCTTTCAGGTGACCGGAAATGTGAGCTTGATGAGGGATGTCCAATATGAGTCTGGCTGAGGCGTTTTGGATGCGTTGGAGTTTTTTTTGTAGTTTGGCTGAGGTTCCGGAGTATTGGGTGTTTCCGTAACCAGTCGGCTGGTGACCAGTGCGTGGGTGACCGTCTTTCTTGTTTCGGTGGGGATCCAACGGAAGACTTTTTTGAGCATGCGTAGGATGTTGAAGCAGGATGATGAGACGGCGTTGGCTTGTCTGGTCATCGAGAGGGAGGAGTCCAGGATGAAGCCCAGGTTACGTGCGTGATCCGTAGGTATGGGTGCGGTTCCCAGGGCCGGTGGCCACCAAGAGTCGTCCCAGGTGAAGGGGGATGATCCTAAGATGAGGACTTCCGTTTTGTCCGAGTTTAGTTTTAAACGGCTGTTCTTCATCCACTCGGCTACTTCTTTCATTCCTTCGTGTAGGTTGGTTTTGGCGGTGTTTGGGTCTTTGGTGAGAGAGAGGATCAGCTGGGTGTCGTCTGCGTAGGAGATGATATTGAGGTTGTGTTGGTGCGCGATGGATGCGAGGGGGCTCATGTATACGTTGAAGAGGGTGGGACTGAGTGATGATCCTTGTGGTACGCCACAGATGACTTCGGTGGCCTCTGATCTGAAAGGGGGAGGCAGATTCTCTGGGTTCTTCCGGCGAGGAACGAGATGATCCAGTCCAGTGCTTTTCCTTGTATTCCGACGTTGCTGAGGCGTTGTATGAGGGTGCTATGACAGACTGTGTCGAAGGCTGCGGAGAGGTCAAGTAGGATGAGGGCGGCTGTTTCTCCGTTCTCCAGTAGAGTGCGAATGTCGTCTGTTGCTGCGATGAGGGCGGTTTCGGTGCTGTGTTTGGCTCGGAAGCCGGACTGTGAGGGGTCGAGGGATTTGTTGGATTCAAGGAAGGCGGCGAGCTGACTGTTGACGGCTTTCTCAATGACTTTGGCAGGGAATGGGAGGAGCGAGATGGGGCGGTAGTTCTTAAGTTCAGTGGGGTCTGCTGTGGGTTTCTTCAGAAGGGCGCTGATTTCGGCATGTTTCCAGCTTTCCGAGAAGGTAGCGGAGTTGAAGGAACAGTTGATGACATCACGGAGATGGGGTGCGATGATCGAGTCAGCTTTGTTGAAAATGTGGTGGGGACATGGGTCAGTTGGCGATCTTGAGTGGATGGAGTTCATCAGGCGGAAGGTGTCTTCGGTGGTGATTGGGTTCCAGGCGTAAAGGTTGTTAGAGTGCGGTTTTGGTTTGGGGGTGGGTGAAGTGGGCTGGTCTTCGGACTGGTTTTTGAAGCTGTTATGTATGTCGGCGATTTTGTTGTGGAAGAATGAGGATAGAGAGTCGCAGAGGTCTTGGGAGGGAGTGATGTCGTTGGTGCCGGCGGTGGGGTTGGTAAATTCTTTGACGATGTTGAATAGTTCCTTGCTGTTTTGGGCGTTGTTGTCAAGTCGATCCTTGAATGCTGATTTCTTGGTGGATCGGATGAGTTGGTGGTGTTTGCGGGTGGCGTTCTTGAAGGAGGCCAGGTTGTCAGTGGTTGGGTTTTTTCTCCAGGCTTTCTCGAGGGTACGACAGAGCTTCTTGGATTTCTTAAGGTCGTCGTTGAACCAGGGGGCTTTTTTGCTACCTTGCTTGATTTGATGGTTTTCCAAGGGTGTTAGTTCATCGGCGCTGTGGGTGATCCATTGTGTGATGTTGGTGGCTGCTTGGTTTGGGTCCGATGATTTGGCAGGAGGGTTTTGGTGAAGCGACGTGAAGAGCTGGTCGGTGGTAATTTTGTTCCAGTTTCTTTGGGGAATAGGTAGTGGGGGGTTGTGGGTCATGGTCTTTTTGTAGTTGAAGTGAACGCAGCTGTGGTCCGTCTAATGGAGAGCTGTGGTGTGATCGAAGGAGATGTGCTTGCTGGAGGGGAAGATAGGGTCGAGCGTGTGTCTGGCAAGGTGGGTGGGGGTGTCAACAAGTTGTTTGAGTCCGAGATTGGCCAGGTTGTCCAGAAGGGTGGTGGTATTGCTGTCGTTTTTCTTTTCCAGGTGGAAGTTGAGGTCTCCCAGTAGGATGTAGTTCTCGGAGGGGAGGGCATATGGGCTGATGAAGTCAGTGATGTCTTCGCTGAATTGTGTACGGGGTCCTAGTGGTCTGTAGATGAGGGTGCCTCTGAGTGTGGTCTTGGGGTCGGTGTGGATCTGGAAGTGAAGGTGTTCGGCGGTAGCGAGGATATCGTCGGAACTGGTCGTGATGCGGATGGTGTTTTTATAGACGATGGTGATGCCTCCTCCAGTTTGGTTGGTGCGGTCCTTTCGGATGATCTTGTAGCCGTCCGGGATGGCTATGGCGATGTCGGGCGCTGATGAGGCGATCATCCATGTTTCTGTAAGGAAGGCGACGTCCGGAGATGTGGTGTCGAGTAGGTTCCAGAGTTCAATGGAGTGTTTGTGGATCGAGCGGGTGTTGAGCAGGATGCACTTCAGGTGGTTGTTGTTGGAGCACAGTTTGGAGCTGGTGGATTCGGTGTGGGTCCTGACGCAGTCGAATTTGCAGGAGTGGCAGGTGAAGGGTCCATGGGTGTGTCCTGGGGCAGCTTGGTAGCATTGTGATGTGCGGCCGGGGTTAAGGGCTGAGAGGGTTGCGGAGGCATACGTTATGCGGGTGGAAGGGATTTTGCGGGGGCCAGGGGGTCTGGCGCTTGGCGCGGTCCAGGCGCGGACGGTCGTAGAAGGTCTTACCTTTGGCGCACCTTCGGCGCGCGTGGGGCGCGACCGCTGCGCGTGAACGCTGCACGCAAAGGCATCGGTCATAAGTGGATAGTGGAGGGGGGTGGGGCGAGGAAGGAGCAGCTGGGAGGCGGGAGCGGGGTGGAGAGCCAGGCTGGGAGGCACAACAACAAACAACAAAATGGCAGCAAACCAAAAGCGAAACAGGACACGACCTTAATGAAGCGCTTTGAAACTGGGCAGCACAGTCAGGCAACAATTATCAAAGCAGGCAAAGCGAGTGACACAGTAAATAATAATGGCACAGTAAATAATAATGCACGGTCTGAGAGTACAGCGCTACAATGACTTATAATTCTGCAGTGCGAGCAAGTCTGGCAATAAGCGCTACGATGACTAATAGCTTCTAGCAGTGCGAGCAATGCTTGCAATGCGTGGAAATCCGATCGCTACGATACCAGGTTAATGAGCAGGGAGCAGCGAGGGGAGCGACCGCTTCTGAGGAGCTCAGGACGGTCACAGCGCTATTGCCGGACGAGTAGGGCTTACACTCTCTGTGGGAGGGAGGAGCAGCTGGGAGGCGGGAGCAGGGTGGAGAGCCGGGCTGGGAGGCACAACAACAAACAACAAAATGGCAGCAAGCCAAAAGCGAAACAGGACACGACCTTAATGAAGCGCTATGAAACTGGGCAGCACAGTCAGGCAACAATTATCAAAGCAGGCAAAGCGAGTGACACAGTAAATAATAATGGCACAGTAAATAATAATGCACGGTCTGATAGTACAGCGCTACAATGACTTATAATTCTGCAGTGTGAGCAAGTCTGGCAATAAGCGCTACGATGACTAATAGCTTCTAGCAGTGCGAGCAATGCGTGGAAATCCGATCGCTACGATACCAGGTTAATGAGCAGGGAGCAGCGAGGGGAGCGACCGCTTCTGAGGAGCTCAGGACGGTCACAGCGGGATGTATGACGTTACAACGCATACTTTTACCACGCATACCATTACAACGCGGTATTTACAACGAATACCGTTACAACGCATAGCGCTTAGAGGTGCTGGATAGTGGTAAGTATAATTTTATATTCCAACTCCAGTCCCCGTGGACACTAGGGAAGGTGTTGGATATAAAATTATACTTATTCCCTATCCTAGAGCGCCCCCCAGCGCAATGCGTTGTAATGGTATGCGTGGTAACGCCTGCGTTGTAATGGTAGTGCGTTGTAAAAACTTTGTTGTAACAGTTGTATACCGTCACAGCGCTATTGCCAGACGAGTAGGGCTTACACTCTCTGTGGGAGGGAGGAGCAGCTGGGAGGCGGGAGCGGGGTGGAGAGCCGGGCTGGGAGGCACAACAACAAACAACAAAATGGCAGCAAGCCAAAAGCGAAACAGGACACGACCTTAATGAAGCGCTATGAAACTGGGCAGCACAGTCAGGCAACAATTATCAAAGCAGGCAAAGCGAGTGACACAGTAAATAATAATGGCACAGTAAATAATAATGCACGGTCTGATAGTACAGCGCTACAATGACTTATAATTCTGCAGTGCGAGCTAGTCTGGCAATAAGTGCTACGATGACTAATAGCTTCTAGCAGTGCGAGCAATGTGTGCAATGTGTGGAAATCCGATCGCTACGATACCAGGTTAATGAGCAGGGAGCAGCGAGGGGAGCGACCGCTTCTGAGATATGATACATTATTTGTAGTAGGCAGGGGGAAGCATAATTGTTTCGCACAATCATTTCCAAATTTGTTCAGCAAGAACCTGTCAACATCAAACAATCATTGGCATATCCAACAGACCTCAGCAAAGTTCAAGCTAATGGCCATGTCAATGTGAATGTCTCTTAGCCAGTTTGTCTATCAGCACATCTGCTGATCAGCATGGCTGAAAATCACTGAAAAAAGGGCTATGATGTGGCCAGTGCAGGCCACTCCATAGCGCTTTTTGTGTTAGGAGTGGCAGGACAATAATCTCAACATGGGTGCGAAGTGACTCAGAGTTGGCTCGATATCCTGTGATTCTCGGCTTTCTGTAACTTTCAGCTGTGCAGAACAACAGATGTTTTGCTAGACAGTATGGCTAAAAGACATAGACATGGCTAAAAGCTCTGGCATTTCAGAGACCTATTAGCTTTGCCAATGGTTGTTCTGTAGGGTTCACATCAAGCAAAAAAACACATGTAACTCAGGAGCATCCCCAACTCATTTGTATTCTGTTGCAGGAAGGGTACCATACAAAAAGGGAGGACATCCACGTTCAACTAAGGTTTACATTAATTTAAATTCTGTTCCCAATTTAAAAAGATTACTATTTGATGGCTCAACAATATGACTCCATCCGGAGTATTAATTACAATTGATTACTGTTTAAAATAAAAAAATAAAAATTGTTAGTTTGGCCTGTCGATAAGCATTTATTGATAATCATGGTAAAAATAGAATTTTTAGAGAACAGATTTCAATCTCCTGTTAAAAGTGTCTCAGGATCCAACACATGGGTGGGAGTATTTAGTGGTTGTTGTGAATATCATTTATTGGATCACTGACAGAATATCAGAAACACAAATATCATGTAGACAGAATATCGTGTCAGAAATACCAAAGACCAAAATATTGAGAAGGTAATTGCAAATAGGTAAGTATAGATTTACTATTCTTAACTCCACAGATACACCCATGAATATATATTTATACATATATGTGGAGTTATATATAGTAAAACGTTGCTTACCTATAGAAACGTAACTTCATGATATCGTTGTCCTCAATAGTCTTGACACAATATTTTCTCCACACAATATTTTTTCTCTTATATTTTGTCTGCACACCCATGAGATCAGGAGAAACGTTCTTCCAGGCCAACACACAGGTGCAAAGACACTCCAGCTTCCTGTGCACCATTTATGGGAAGTGTGGATGTGGAGCGGAAGTTCTACAAATATTTAACTAACATTATTTATCTAGTACTCCGAAAAACATGGAAAAGGAAACATAAGAAACAGCTGCCTAAATTATTAAAGAATGTTACAGGTACCTATATCTGTGCCAATTTCCATGCAAACATGTGCACGTACTGGATAGCAGCATGCCCAACCTACATCTGCAGGGTTTGTAATTCCATAGCAAGATGTACAGGAAGAGGTTTTACATTTATATGCCCCAGGAATGTCATGCTAATGAATTTCTGCTTCTCTATGTTAGTGACTAACCACTGCTGCAAACACAAACATGCATTGGCAGAGAAAGTAGGTCTGGGATTAACATGCTGATGCATGTAACATAAAAACATTAAACCTGCCGGAGCTGACATTAAAGCTGGTACTGTAAAGTACTAGCTTCTATGTGCAGTTCAATGCATGTACTAATGTGGAGGTGGAAGGATATACCAAAAAGCCAATAGCTTTAGGTGAGAGATGGTGATGCTTATGAAGACACATTTATAAAGTGCACAGATGGTCCTAGGTGATAAACACTTTCCTGGGCTGAGCGAAGAAGTTGTTGACAAAGTCTAAAGCCAATGGCTGAGACTGGTCGAGGAAAGTTAATGGCTTTATGTATACTGCATATTGAAAGTAGCAGGTGTGTTTGGCAGGAACTCTGTCAACCCCAGATCTTAAAAGTAATTTTTCGACTCCATACTAATGACAAAACTGAGATTTCATTATAATTGTATTCCTTCTATTCTTGTCCTGGAAGTAAATGGTGAAAATGGGACGTATCAAAGTATAGGGTGCTTGGAATTATTCATAAGAAACATGCATGTAAATGAACATTTGTCTAATTTCTACGATGGCTGGATGTTCACTGTAGCTGTATATAACAATTCTAATGCACACTGAGCCCACATCAAGCCAAGCCAAATAAGAGTGACCAATCTATGCAAATATCGAAAGGATAAACTTCGACGAACTATTGCAAAAGTTGAAAAGCACTCTTGCATTATAAGATTATGTGAGCGATGGTGCACTTGAATGGTGAAGTCCAGTCCCTGCAAAGCGGAGATAAGCGAAGATGAGAACGATATACTAAAGTCTAGGTGAAAACGAAATACTAACATCCGCATCAGCTCTCAAACACAAGAACATCTAGCCTGGAGGGGAAACATCCTTTGCAACGGAACCGTTACAACGCGATACCGTTACAACGCAGGATTTACAACGAAAGTCGTTACAACAACTTTCGCTGGAGGGCGCTCTAGGATAGGGGATAGTTTAATTTACTATCCAACACCTTCCCTACTATCCAAGGGGACTGGAGTTGGAATAGTTAATTAAACTATTCACTATCCAGCGCCCCCCAACGCAAGTCGTTGTAACGACTTGCGTTGTTAAACCTGCGTCGTGAAGGTACGCGTTGTAATGGTGCGCGTTGTACCATCATACATCCAGCATGGAGCCACTCCAACAAACAACTAAAATTGGGAGAAATTAATTCAGACCTGCAAAACTGTTAACACTACATCTTCCAAATGCAATATAAGAAAAGTATGCTCTTGCAACCACACCACAATGTCTGTTCAAAATAAAAAGTCAAACCCCAGTTCACACACTTTGTACTGGCTTGGGCGCATGACCCACAGGTTTAACAAATTACACCCCAGATACAAGCTAAGACTTCACCATGCACGTCACAGAAAGACATGATGAAATGCAAAGTGTACAGCACATTCATGCTGACACCAAGATAAAATAAAACTGTAAAACACATCTAAGACTCTTTGGAAAAGTACTGTCCTGGCTTCAAGCTGGCTGCATGGACAATTCAATGAAGAGGTGACAAGTCCTTTGTGAAGACAGAGCACAGCCTATTCAGTTGCAAATGGGGCTGTGCCCAGCGACGCCCCCCTTCTGGCAACGATGGCCCATCCAGGCACAACTAATCCTTCTATTGTGTAGCTGTCTGGGAGCAATAAACAAAGTCCAACTCTCAGGTACATTCAGTCATGTGACCCAGGAACAGGCGGCAGACACTAAACACAAAAAGCAATCAAATCAGAATTTAGTACTTGTAATAAGGCAACCTAATGTTATCCTATGAGAGAGGTTGGCCTAGTAGCAATTGAGGAATTTTTCACTATCAGGACATGTAGAACGAGTTGCATTTGGAGAATTTAATTACAACATGTTTCACCTGCCATGTGGTGTGCCACAGGGCTCTTCATTGAGCCCTAGTCTCTTCAATCTTTATGTCACCCCATTGGCAAGGCTAATTAAATCTTTTGACTTCTTTGTTGTCGTATGGGCCAATGACACTCAAATAGTGTTCTTGGTATCTAGTAACTCAGAGAAAACAGCATTAGATTTAACAATTGTATAGGACAGATAGATAACTGAATGAAAGTCAATTGTTTAAAACTTAATTCCAGGAAAACTGAGGTTCTTGTCTCTTTTTTTTTTTTAAATCTTTTTTTATTGACTTTCTCTTATTTTAATCATACAACATGAACAATGCATAGATACTATGTATAGTTACTATCAAGTGCTGCGATATCCAGTACAGTACCGTATAAACAAGTTGTTCATCAGGATACTGAGAGAAGACTCATGGCAGTGTCTGTATAGAGGGCGTAACAGTGTCTGAGCGTCTTACCATTGACCAGTCTTTAGGTATTTCAGACGTGGTATAGCCTAGGCCAAACTATTGACATAGGGTACCACAAAATGAGGACAACTTAATCAATGGAGGGGTAAGGGAGCAGCTTGAGACCTGCTGCCACATATGGTATGACAGAGTGGGCTCAATGACAGCGACAATATGAAGCGGGCCCTACATCTCTTGAAGGCGGCACTACTTTACCTGTGTGCCCATGGAGGGTGATCGTCGGGTGTCTGGCCTGGCCACAGCCTCGAGGCTCCCCTGTGTTAGTAACTATGTCCTGCAGCTTCGACGCCATAGTATCCCATTTAGAGGCTAGGGGGAACTTAAGGATACCAACTAGGTCCTCTCTATGCAGAGCCACTCCCTCTGCCCTAGCACAGTTAAGTATGGACTGGCGCCAGGCTAATGTGTGAGGTGCCAAAGGGGATTTCCAACGCTTGGTGATCATGTGTTTTGCCACTACTAGGCCCAAATCGAGAAAACGGGTGATAGGCCTGTGCTTCTTATTCTTGCTGAACAGGTGCAGTATATGTGCCTCCCATCGAGCCAGGACAGCGCAAGATGTACAAGTAGCCAGTGTGGTTGCCACGCTACTCCAGTATTCTTCTAAGACAGGGCAATCCCACAACATATGGAGTATGTCCGCATCTAGCTGACGGCATTGAGGGCAGAACGCATCAGTGCTGAAGAAGTACTTATTGTTTTGAGCTGGGGTGAGATGAGCCTGATGTAACACAACAAATTGGATTTGCTTAAACCGCTGATTACGCTGGATGTATGTCGGACTGAACCGACAGCAATCCACTCCTTGTCTGTGTTTGCCCTCACCAGGGCCCCCTCATAGTGTAGTCAGGTCGGCCTCCATGTGCTGACCAAGGGAGGACGCAAACCATCATTTCAAGTGCCTCCCCATCACATTAAGATATTGCAGTGTGTGGTGTATAGGCCATTTCTGAGCAAGTGCACCCCACTTAGGAGACAGCAAGACTATAAGTGCTTGGTGTAATAAAAACTGTCCTGGGTGTAAGTTTCCTCTTCACTATGAGTTCCTGATATGGGATAAGTGAGCCATCTAGAAAAAGATCTCCCAGGTCTTGGATGCCCTCTGTGGACCAGTGACACAACTCGGCTGATATGGCGTGAATGTTCCCTCGTGGTGTACCTAATAATGGTATAGCAGGCACATATGGGGTGGTAGTTCTGGTGAGAATAAGGCTCCTACGAAAGCATTTATAAACTACAGTGAGTAAAAGTGTGTCAGGGGGCCTGGGCTTCTCACATGGATGAAAACATACAGTAAGAGATCAAGCGCTAATGGGGGCTGTAATGAAGCTGTGTCTGCCAGATACCGAAATGAAAGCCACCTAGCAACCCATTGCAGCTGAGAGGCTAAGTAATAGAGCTCAAAATTAGGCACCACCAATCCCCCCAGCTCCACGGGCAAATATAGTTTCCCCATAGACACCCTGTGGCATATTCTCAAGAACAAGTGATAAACATCGCAAAATTAGCTTAACGCAACTTTGCATATTGCAGTCTATCGTGGGAAAATAACACTGTGTTAACGTTGTATTCTCAACCCGGTGGCACCATGCGATAGTACCACGATAATGCGTCAAATGACCATGCTAAAACCAATGTGACGCTGCAAAAATACAAAACACCAACGCGAAAAAAGTCGTGATGAGGCCAATGGCAATACAAACATCTGCAACATCCAGCCACAGGACTGTAATTCCCATGCGTTAAGCGGGAAAATGCACTACAAAAGAAGAAAAAAAACATACAAACAAAAGCCAAACAACAGTGAAGCACAAGCGAGGGCGCCGGAGCAAATAAAGAGGACAACCAGAACACCACAAGCCCCCCGGGGGACCAGCCTGGGACCTCGGGGTCAGGGAAGGGCAAGGACAAGAAGAGTAGGAAGAAATGGTTCAATCCGCCGGAAAACAGGATCCTGATAACAGAGGTGATAGAACACCATCAACTACTGTTCGTCACCTCCACTGTGTCACTGGCAACTAAAAATGGAATATGTCAGACCATCGTGAACAAGCTAAATGCAGTTGGAGTGCTGAAGATGACAATGGAAGAGGTCAAGAGGCGCTGAAATGATGTCAAGCACAAATCCAAGCAGAAACTGGCAATCAACCAGAAGGCAGCAATGCAGACTGGAGGTGGGAGCCCAACGCCATAGGAGGAGCTGGACGAGATGGAGAAAATGGTGTCCACAGTCATCAGTGTGGAGAGGGTGGCAGGAGTTGGGGGCCCGGACACTGTTCAACATGACCGGACACAACAGCAACAGGGTGAGTAACGACCAGGGACTGCGGGGATGGGGTGAGATGGGCACAATGGCACACATGCACAATTGAGCATAGCACATCAAGCGGACAAACCATGCCCCAGACCCCCAACTCCCACCAAGACACCAATGCACCCAAGTTTGCAACATCTCAGCAATGTATAAGCACAGAATTCCGAGGCACACCACATGTAAGGGATCAGGGCCAGCTAAATCAGAGCTGCAGGGGCGACTCACCCAAAATGCGGAACACACACATTACATGCAGAGCACATCAACATTGACAACTATTTTGATGAATCTGCCTTCGTGGTCAGAAGGATGCAGTAGCATACATCTCTGCCATATGGCCTGTTTCTGCTTGGTTCTGCTCTCTGCATCACCACCTTCCACTGTTCCCCAATGCACTCTGCGACACTCACCTTGGACCTCGACATGGACTGCCATACTCTCGTCACCAATGACACAGCTATCAGATTGTGGACTGACCTCCTCCTCTTCTGATGTACTTGTCATTCCCTGGAGGACTCTGGCTGGCCCTCCATGGGCCAACACTGTAAGGTGGGGTTTGTATGGCCCTGTACTGCTCCAGCTACAACACTCCACTGAATGTGCATTAAACATTCATTTTCACAACAATGTGTCATTTTGCAAGTGTGGAGGAATGGATAAATGTAGGGTCAATGATTCCCCCTTACATCCATGTTGCTCATGTTGTGGGACTTGAGTCACAGGGTGACACATTGCCAATTGCGGTCCGGGTGGCCCGACACACACATTAGTTACCTCCTTGTCCAGCCCTGGACGTAACCACGCCCAGAGCCCCAGGGTCATTGTTCACACCCTTATGCTGTACTGGCATTCACCAGGCCAGCCCACTCCGCCTATGCCCACAGGGGGGGATGGCAAGGCTACATGTCCAAGTAGTGATCTGCTACTCACAGGTTTAGTTGTCAGCATGTCACAGCCACTCCCTCATGGCTGGTTTACACCCACACCAAACCCATCCAGCACACGCGTCACAGGACATATGACCCTGCCAAAGAAAAGAGCCTGGTGCACGTCCTGATTGCCATTTCCAATCTGTAACTGGGTGTCTCAGTGTGGTAATAATTTATGCATGAGGGCCTAGGGCCCTGCCACCTCACATTGCCCAGTGCCGGGGGTCACATGATGGCATCCGCACCACAAGAGTCAATCATAAAGGGTCCATGGCTAGCGGTGCACAGACTTGGTGGCCCCGGATATACTGTGGCAGGCACAGACACACCGCTACGGGACGGTGTCTTTCGGTGCACTGAGGTAGGGGCACCTTATGTGCTGAGCTGGTGTGCAGCCTGCGATGATGCACCGTGCTGGCATTCTGGACTGGTACGATTAGTGTGAGCCCTGCTGGATCGCAGTCTAGGTCTGAGCGAGTGGGCAGTGCTGGCCTATCGACACGTGGCATCGCCTTGCGGTTCACAGAGTTAGTGGCACCTCAAGAGCTGAGCGGGTGTGCAGCCTGCGATGATGCCGTGTGAACTGATATGTTCTCTGCCATAGCAAAATCAAGACCCAGAATCAAGTGTGTGACCTGGTGGCCCACAGTGCGGGCTGCATGATTTGGAGGGTGCCATGGTTGCAGGCTTCGGGCTTGGAGATTGCACCGGCACATGGTGGGCCCGCTTGGAGACATGCCAGTGGCGGAAGGGGAGCAGTGAGGCCTTGTTGCGCAGGGGCAGGCAATCACCGCTGGGCGGCGGGAGGGGCTGGGGTGCATCAGCCTGTGTGCGCATGGGCAGCCAAGCGATGATGGCGTGTGCAACTTTATGGACTCTGCCATTCATGTCTCTGGAAACTGTTTCAGATAAGGGACCTGGGGGACTGCAGTGTGTACCGGCATGTGGTTGGAGACACACCAGTGGCAGCAGGTGAGCATTGAGGCCTGGGTCTGTAGTGTCAACACTCTCTCTCCCACTTTCTCTCTCGCTCTCTCCCTCTCTTTGTCTCTAATGCTCTCTCTCTCTCTCTCTCTCTCTCTCTCTCTCTCTCGCTCTCTGTCTTTCTCCCTCTCTCTCAGTCTCTGTGGTTCTCTCTCTCTCTTTCTCTCTCTCTCCCTCTCTTTGTCTCTCACTCTCTCGCTCTTTCTTTCCCTCTCTTTCTCTCTATCTCTCTTTCGTTCTCTCTCTCTGTACTTTGATGAGCGCATGACACACCTTCTTATCTAGTTTTTTGTTCTGCAGGCTGTGACTTACAGAATGTCCTGAGAAGACCCGACATGACTCTTCTGAGTTGTTATTTTGGGCTTATTCTGTAATAAGATCATTATTTGGATATTCTGAGATGAATATATGATTCTCCTTTTTCTGACCACACTTGTATGTTAGGTATTCTGATTGTGCGACTTCAGGGAAATTGTTTGGTTCATAATTTCGTAGAGTGTGTGCAATATCTTTGTCCAGGGGGGGAGTGGTGAGGTCATGGGGGTGGTGGCAGTGGGTGTTGTTGCCCTACTGGGGCTCTGGGCTGCATGTTCAGTTGGTTCAGGATATCTGTTGTTCTTCATGTGTGGCTCTGGGCTGTGCTCCCTTGTCTGGTGCCGGTTGTCGTCCGACTTTACACCGGGTCAGAGCAGGTGTTAGTTTCCCGTTGCTAACGCGCCTTATCGCCTGTTTTGTGATCTTATCGCCGATCCGGCTGCTCGTTGAGAATGTTGCGGAGTAGTGTTTTGCGGCTCTTTGCATGGGAAGGCCTACTCTGCATCTCATTAGCTTTAGTTGCCAGGGTCATCCGTGGCGATGTTTTTTGTGGCTGCTATTGCAGGTAAACTGGTGATATGGGCTGTTGGCACCGGCTTGTGAATGGGGAGATAAAGTTATCACAACTTTGGCTGCGCTAATGTACCGATAACTCCACGATAGATCCTTGACAATGTGCCCCCCTCGATGTTTCCCCATACAAAGCCCCTCACAGTCTTTTCCCATTGGCGGAAGAATGGAGGGAAAATGATTATGGGCAGAGTGGTTGTAAGAAGGAACCGAGCGGGAGACCCCTACTTACGGATATCGAAGGAATCACCTGGGACAGAGACGCGTCGGTGGGAAACCCGGGTAACTCTTGGTCTGGGTCTCTATTGCAGGCAGTCGGAGGCGGGGCCAACGGAGAAGACCAATCACAACGTCCCTGGCAGGAGGAAAAGGCGGACCAGGAAACAGGAAGACGGAACGTGTGGGAGTCCGGAAGCGGAGCGGAGAAGAGGACGCGAGGACTGGAAAAGACGGGACCCGAGGAGACAGCGGAGCAGGACGAGGAGTCAAGGAAGGTCAGGGACAACGACGGGGAAACCAAAAAGTGGTCGAAGGAGTAGGGGATTCCTGCCGTTCCCCAGGAAGGCGCAACTGCCGCTGTAAATCTGGAGAGTTACGGCCAGGACGGTGAGTGACACCGTACAAAGGGATTTGGGTAAAGCAGGACAGGGGGGCGGGAGGAGCAACGCGGGAGGGCAGAATAGAGGGAGGAGGAACACGGGAGGCTGAAGGGTACCGCATCCCTTTTCGCAGAGTCTTTGTCAACATCGGGTGATTAGCGCTTCTTTCCCCTGGACCCTGTTTGTAAGCGAACTAGCTAGCACTTTCCCTGTTTCTTGATACCTGCACATACGTCCTGCACAATATAAACAGGCACCATCCCATATCAACAGTAACCCCCCCCTAATCTTGAGTGTAGGCTGATACAGGCTTCTACTACTCGTAACGACTGCCTGATACTTCACTGGGTGTGGTGATAGTTCCCCTTTTAGCACCATTATCTTGCCCTAACAAATTACGGATCACTTACAGTCCTCTTTTCTTGAGTATCCTGGGGGTCGACGGAGGAACCAAGAACATCAAGTCCACGGAGACGCCAGAAGACTTCATCCTTCACCAATTACTACAAGACTCCACTTTTTTGTTATCCCTATAAATAAACCCACAATTGGCAAACTACTTAAGCCTCCTAGCTTCTATTTCCGCCCATCCCTCCCATAGTGGTAAAGTAGTAAAGGAGGCGGAGGAAGGTTACCACTTTAATAAGAGCAATCCTCCCCGACATTGCCAGCTGGAGGGTTTTCCATAAGTTCATTTGTGACTGGATGGGTGTGGTGGCTCTAAGTATGTTCCCTTCAAATAAGTCTATCCTGGTACGGTAGACACGCACCCCCAAGTATCTAAAAGGGTCAGTGCACCATGCTACTGGAGTTCCCCCAAGGACACATCCCGGGTTGGGAGTCTCCTGTAGAAAAGTCGAGAGCATAGATTTCGCTGCGTTAACCTGCAATCCTGAGGCCTGTGCAAAGTGCGTTAGGGCCTGATCTAGGGAGGGTGGAATGTTATGAAGGTCTTGGAAATACAACAACAGGTCATCCGCGTATAATGAAATAACGTGCGTGCCATCTCCCAAAGTAATACCCCTGTCAATATGGGCGCGGATGTGTGCCGCCAGCGGCTCCAATGCCAGTGTGAACGGAGAGGAGACAGTGAGAATCCCTGCTGGGTCCCCGTCGCATCTGAATGGGATCTGAAATATAAGACCCCGTTCTAACCCGGACCGTAGGGCGATGGTATAGCAGTTGTATCATGCTAATAGCGTATGGTCTCAATCGGAACCGGTCCAGGACGGCGAAAAGGAAATTCCAAGCCAGTGAATCAAAGGCATTCTGAAGGTCCACTACCACACAACCCGAGCGAGGCCAGTCTATGGGGGCATACTCTGCTGCCTGAAAGTAGCGTTGTACGTTCAAATCGGTATTGCAGTGGGGAAAAACCCCGTTTTGGTCAGAATGTACAAGGCTGGGGACAATTGGGACCACCCTTTTGGCCAAAATTTTGGCTATAATTGTATAGTCCGAGTTCAGGAGTGCAATTGGTCGGTAGGAACCAGGGATCCTTGCCAGGCTTCAACAGAGAGACCACTTTGCCTGTACGCATAGTCAGAGGCCGGATCCCGTCAGTGATTGCAGCTGCATATAGAGAGTGCAGATGGAACGCCATTCTTTCCGCATACGTCTTAAAGAATTCCGTCAGGAGTCCATCATGTTGCGGCATCGTGCCGGAGGCCAGGGACTGCAGTGCTTCCCTTATTTCATCCTCCGTTAATGGGAATTCCAGGTCAAGGAACTGATCTACCGTTAGCATGGGCAGCTCTACTGTGTCAAGGAATGACACCACACTTTGACAGTTTCCAACCTACCGGGTCGCATACAGCCTGGCGTAATGATCTGTCATTACTGTGTGAATGTCCTTCTGAATACGCCGCACATGTCCCTGGTCATCCACCAGCATTTGTGTAGAGCGTTGTGATGCTCCTGCCATATCAGATCGGCCAATAACTTCCCTGCTTTGTCCACCGCAGAGTGCGAATGGGCCGAATGGGCTAAACAATTATGGCACCACAGTCTTTCCAATAGCGCCCTCCTTTCCATGTGGGCATCATACAGATGCCCCCGCTGGTCCGGTCGAGTGACAGTCCGCGATTTCGGGATTGAGCAATTGTCTCTCGATAGCAGACAGTGACTTGTCCAGCTGTTTATGGATACTCCATGTCTGCCCCAGGCAGTGTCCTGTAACCACTACTTTAAAATTTTCCAACTCCGTCAGGGTTGAGTCTGTAGAATCCGTGATGAGCTCGAAATAACTGATCACCGCAGTCTCCAGCGAGCATCGAAATACCGGGTCTTCTAGGGCCGCTGTCTGCAACCGCCAGACCGGGGTTGGAGGTGGACCCACCTCCCAAGCCAGATGCATTATTTGTGAATTTTGATCCAAATGTGTCCTACCCAGGTAATCCGTAGATTGTATCAGAGTGAGTAGGGCAGCAGATGTTAACATACAATCTAGACGCACATGTAAGTTGTGAACCGGGCAATAGAAGAAATACATTCTAGAATGCGGATGATGCTCCTGCCAGACGTCGGAAAGCGACCAATGGTCCATCCAGGTAGGAAAAAGGTGTGCGATTTAGAGGAGGGAAGGATCGATCAAGAGAAACATTTAATACAGTGTTGAAATCCTCCTCCCAGTAGCCATGAGACATCCTTCCACCGAAGCAGCACCTCGAACAGACCGTTCAGGAAGGTGCCCTGCGCAGTCTTAGGCACATAGATGGAGCCCAACAAGACAGATTGGCCATTCAGTCTACCCCTCACCAGCACTTATCACCCAACGGGGTTAACCAGCACCTCCTTTTCCTCCCAGGGAACCCCTGCTGTAACCCATATAATCACTCCTCTAGCCATGGATGAGTAGTTAGTGCTATATACCTGACCCCGCCCGTGACGATGCAACCGGACAGCCTCAAGACTCGTCAGATGCATCTCCTGTAATAGGGCGACACTGGTCACTCTGCGCTGCAGGTAACCATATATGGAGTATCGCCTGGCGGGTGGATGTATGCCTCTGACATTCCAAGTTACGATGTTGAGATTAGTCATTGTGGCTAAGGCTAACAGGTCCCACCTGTATGGTGTGCCTCCCCATGTGAGATTAATACCCCCAGGAAGGGTTTATGTGGCTGCAGCAGGTCTCTGAGCAAGGCGTCTCTTGCGGGGGAGAAAATAATATTATCTATCTTCCGAACATCTTGAAACAACATAAGAGCGGACCCACAACAACGACCCAAACAAGCACGCCTTATCATGGCAACTAGTCTATCGTCGTTGTTTGACTTTGGGGGGAGCACTGATTGAGCAAAGAGGAGAAATGGGTATGCATTCCAACCCCCTTATTTCCCTTACTACAGTAGGAGATGGAACATGAGGTGTGTAATTGTGCATGGAAAGTCCCGGGAGTGCCTTGTGGATCAAGGGGACCGGCAAGCAATCCCGAACTGTGATCTCTGTCCCAGGGAAATGCTAGGCAATTATAGTGGTAAACTTCATGCTCACAGATAATGTCGTCTGAGGTCTGGGGAGTGACATCCGCCGGTTGAGGCGAGCCTGCGTCAGTCAACCACTTGACGTTCCGATCTAAACTGATCTGGACCCAGGGCCACAACAGCCAACCGCATACCTCCACCTTTCTTCCTACGCCAGCCACAATGGGGTCGCACGTGTGCTTGGGAATCCTCGGACGGTCTAGGGGCTGTTGTCAGCCTGTTTTCTTTGAGCCAGTCCCAGGCCTCCAAAGGGGAATCAAAGTATCGGCTGTTACCGTCTCTGATAACTCGAAGGCGGGTGAGAAAGAGTAGGGAGTATCAGAATTCCAAGTCTCTAAGTGGTTTCTTGACTGCGCTGAAGGTGGCTCGCCTTCTTTGAACGCGGGCAGTGTAGTCTGGGAAGAAGGAGACAGTGACATTTTGCACCTTTGGGCCAAGGAGCTTCCTTGATTTCCCACAGTATGGTATCTCTGTCCCTAAAGTTCATTAAACGGAACAAGAAGGGACGAGGGCGAGCCCCTGGAGGGGGTATGCGAGCAGGAACTCCATGGGCCCGTTCCACCACAAACTACTGTGGCGAGAGCGAACCTGAGGGAAGCAGTTCTCTCATCCAGGCTTCAGTGTAGTCTTCTGGATCCCAGTCTTCCGCCTCCTCCGGTTGTCCAATCACCCTCACATTATTGCCGCACGATCTCCCTTCGGCGTCATCTACCTTCTCCTCTAGGGTGCACACTCGATCCATCAGGTCCTGCAGTGTGATGCACAGTTACGGGATCAGGGCTGGTTGTCCGCCACTGTTGCCTCCATATCGCGGACCCTGTCAGACAGCTTGTGTTGATCCGCGTGGAGAAGTGTGAAGTCAGAGGTAATGGTAGCCATCCTGCCCTCCAGGGAGGTGCTTGTCAGCTCCAGCGTGGTGCTAATCCTTTCCATCGCCGCCAATACTGAATCTAATTTGGCTGCTATGTCCGGTTGGCTTGCCCGAGCTATTGCTCCTGAATCCTTGGGTGGTCCCTCGGACTGGCCTCTGGGAGGGACATCCTGGTGCATTTTAGAATGCAGGCGGCCCATGACGATCTGCTGAGCACTCCGCATAGGGGGCGAGTTATGAACGTCTATCTTCTGTGGACTTTTTAGCACCTCCGCTGCTCTTCCCAGCATCTTAGGGCTACACCCTACCACAGAAGTAACCCAAATGAACTTAGCATGTGTCTTTTAAATGAAAGGCTCATGGGCAAGGGACCACTCTAATCAGTTGTTAGCATTGCCGCATCCCCGCCAGCCCGAAGCAGGGGAGAACCTGTGAGGGAGGAGCAAGGTTCGACGGCCCCCAGAAACCCCTCTATTGCAACCAGCATAGGCCCGATCCGGCTCCCGCACTGGTCCTCACACTACAGCGCCCAGGGAGTCTCCAACTACTACTCCGCATGGTGCCTGGGGGGACCTAGGCCAAACCGACCCTCAGACCCCCCACCTCAGTCGAACATCACCACCACAGGCTCACCTGGTACATCTCTGCTTCAGTGGATGTGTGCCCTGCAGGGTGTCCCCTCTCACCACGAGCAAAGGCCTCTTGCTTCCTCTGCTGTCCTCAAGATCACTCCAGGTGTATGCCTGCCACATCTGGGGGCAGTGCACAGTGCCAGGTCTGGTCACCACATGAGCAGGCCCACCTCAGCCGCCGTACTCAAATTATGGCAGTCCAAGAGGTCAGCCCCAGTGGGTCCGCGCCTCCTGCTTATAGGGGCATTATCTGTGTTGCTCTGGGTGTGGGTGCTGCACGCTCTACGCCGGCTCCAGTCTCAGATAAGACAAACGGGCAGCCCCAATCTCTGCTGCCGGTCCCACAAGGTGCCTATCAGCTCCGGTCCATCTCAACCTTCAACAGGCACACCTGCGGTGTCCGACTGGCAGTCACAGTCTGTCCAAAGGGTGTTCCCGGAGCAAGGACTCCTCATGCAGCTCAGGAGCCCCAAATCTCGCTGTAGGGGAGGAAGGGGGGAGGCCCCGCTCTGATTCCCCGCGGCCCCCTCACACTCACCAGGCCAGCTCGAGTATCAGCTGAGGCACCCGGGCACCCTCGATCTCTTCTGCCGGTCCCGCGGGGCGCCAGGCAGTTCTGGCCCACCTCAACTGTCACCAGGTGCACCGGCGGTCTTCAGCTGGCGGACACAATCTGTCTGATGGGTGTTACTGGGGCAAGGACTCCTCACATATCTCAGGAGCTGCCGGGCGATATGGAGACTGCCAGCCACAGGCAACCTCACCCCACATCTCAGATCAATAGGCAGGCGGGACCCCTCTCTTCAGTCCAGCGAGAGCCACAGACGGCTTCGTTGGCGTTGCTGGACTCGTCTCCTCCGCAGGCAATGCGCTCAAGACAGCCACGCCACTGCAGCTGGAGGCCGCCATTTCATGCTTGTCCAGGAGCCCACGCCGCGTGTGCCCTCGCGATCGCCTCGCTCGTCACATGCCGCCAGTCAGGGCTCCATCACCATCGCCTCCTCAGCAGTTAGAGACCCCCTCATCCAGGTCAGCGTGTGGGCTTCTGCATATTCCTGGGCAACAGGGTAAGTTTCTTGTTGCTTTACCTCAGGATTGCCAGGATAACCTGGGGATACGGAGCGGACTGTCTTCAGAACACGTCCATCATCTTCGGTGCTTGGCCACGCCCCTCAAACTTCTCTTGGGAATAACACCTCCTTTTGGTATCCAAGTTGGTGGCCTCAGGTATTTGACTCATTGCCAACTCCTGTGAGGAAAGTTAGAAACCTCTAGATTGTTTCTTCATCTTGAGAATTATCAGGAAGCTGTGTCCTTTCATGCCACTGGATCATCTGAAAAATGTAGTAAAAGCACTGGCCTTTTCCAAATTAGATTATGGCAATGCCCTTTTCCTGAATATCCCCAAAAAATTCCTCCACAAACTACAGATGCTGCAAAATGCATCAGCACGGCTTCTCCTAGAAACTCCTAAATAGCGATCTGCCTCACAGGCATTGGGTAAACTGAACTGATTACCTATAAGGAAAATAATTTAATTCTACAAAATGTTGGTCTACTTGCGAGACACTATTATACGTTTTTTCCTGCCAAGGAAGCTTAGATCATCTACATCTAAGCTTTTGGTGATTCCTAAGAATAAACAAGCCTCTTGGGGAGGTAGAAGTTTTATTTGGGGAACTGCCAAACTGTGGATTCTCTACCTCTGAATCTAAAGGACATTCCCAGTCTTTCATCCTTCAGGAAATATCTTCAAAATTGGGTTTTCAGCTATTAGTCCAGTTGCTTTTCTCCTTATGACAGAAACAGCGCCAAGACGCCTAAGGGCATTCAAGCGCTCCACAAAACCAAAAATCAAATCAAAACAAATCATGTCCAACCTGGGTATATGGTATTCCACTTTACTAGAGACTTATCAGTAAATGTAATAATTCAATGAGGTGTAAGCCAACTTAAACATGTTTCAGGGAGTGAGCACAAGCACTTTAGCACTGGTTAGCAGTGGTAAAGTGCATAGAGTCCTAAAGCCAAAAAAACGAATCCAGCAACATAGAAGTATGAAAGCAAAACATTTGGGGGAAGGCACCCTAAGGCTGACACAACACAAGTACCTTGCAGGGAAATTGTAAAACTATGTGCAAAGGGTGCAGCTATATGTTATTAAAAAAAAGCATATGGCGAGGATCGGAGAAACCCACTTTCAAGCTGTCCACCCATGCTCGGTTCTCATTCCCACTACCTGTTCAAACCCATTTTTCCAAACATTCTCCAAGCACTGCCGAGCTCTGTGTTTTCACCCTCCTATACTGTTTACCAGCTGGAAGAATACCCTATTACCCCTGAACCAGTTGTCCAACTTCAGTCTTATTTTCACCAAATATCTCCCTCAACCCTGGCATCGTAACTACCTTTCCGGCACCAATTGTTGCTCCTTGATAGGGTTCAGCCTCGGCCACTATTTCATTTCTTGATGGTGACCATCGTTATGTAGCAACAGAAAATGGTCACTGGGAAGATGGGCATTAAAAAATAGTGGAAAGCAGGATTCAGGCTGCTCCCTCTCTGTGAACACAACTATGTGCGGGAAACAACCATTACAACGCAGTCATTACAACGCCCTACCTTTACAACACAGCTGTTACAACGCAGCTGCCTTTACATTGCATGCCATTACAACGCAAGCCATTACAACGCATGTCACTACAATGCATACCATTACAACGAATACCATTACAACACATTATAAGGTAAATAATGGGGATGTTTTCATTTTAGGGTGGTTATGGGTTTTGGGGTACATGGGGATAGTATCTTACCCCTACACTATCCAACATTTACCCTACTGTTGCACTCAATGAAGTGGGAACAGTAATTTTTACCCCTACACTATCCAACACTTACCCTACTGTTGCACTCACTGGAGTGGGAATAGTAATTTTTACCCCTACACTATCCAACACTTACCCCACTGTTGCCCTTAAAGTATTATGCGTTGTAATGGTATGCATTGTAATGGTATGCATTGTAATGGTATGTGTTGTAATGGTAGTTTCTAAAAATGTGTTGTAATGGCATGTGTTGCAAAATCATGCGTTGTAATGGTAGTTGCGATGTAAAAACTGTGTTGTAAAGGCACGCATTGTACTTGTTTGCGTTGTAATGTAATATATTCTTATGTGCAGCATCGCATGATTGAAGGAAAATCAGGCAACTCTACCTGAATATCAATTTTTTTTTAAACACATGTACATAGTAAACATCTCACACACACTACCACTAACTATCCGAGGCCCCTTAGCCTGGTATGCAGAGAAAGTAAGCAACCTCAGCTATGAGTTGGGGAACAATTTGACTTTGCCCAATTAGCGAACCTGGGCCTGTATTATAGACAGAGCTCACTGTCCCTGTTTGCACCATGGCCCACCTGTAAAGAGGTAAAAGCCAGACGCAAACAGGGATAGTTCTCCCTAATACAATTAATGCGATATCCTCAGGTCAGAGATGAACCCACCCCTGCCCTGGGGTCAGGAGATTCAGTGAAATACGGAGCAGCTGTTTCAATGAGCAGCTCCGTCTTTCTTTGTGTAGGCGGTACCCGGTCCCCACCTGCACTTTTTAAGAGGGGACAGAGAATGCTTTGTAGGTGGGTCCTGTACATGAGTACACAGGCCTGCAATGGCATGTCTGGGTGCCCATGGGACCCTCTTTCCCTCTCCCACAAGGGAGCCTTAAAGAGAGGTTGTTGGAAAGTGGATTATTAGTAGTGGTAAATATAAAGCTACCATTGGCAATAAGGCCGCATACACAGTCTCGGGCTCAGAATAGGTCTCAGAAAACTATTCCCATGTTCAACCCTTTGTAGCTTGGCTGCGAGCAGTCAGGCTTAACTTCAGAGACAGGTATGTAAAGGATTTAAAAGCACCAATTCATTAAATAATTAAGCATGGGCGGAAAATCCGTTACGCTCGCGGATTTTGCGGATTTTCGGTAAATTCGCAATCCGCGAACGCTCGCGAATTTACCAAAATCCGCAAATTCGCACGCAGCGGATTTTTTTTCTTGGTGATACAATTTTGCGGCGCGCGGCGTTTACTTACCGTCATTCAGCGTTTGCCGAGTTGTTTTTCTTGATATTTTGCGAGTGCTGCGCCATTTTGGATCTTGCTGCGGGATCCTGCGGGAATTTGGCGAGCGCGATTACGTAATTGCGGCTTGCCAACTTGCACAGCGAGAGTTTGTCAACGCGAGTACGCCGTGATCACGTATCGGGGTACTTCGCAATTGCGAGCTTGTAGATGCGGCGAGCAGCAACAATCTCGCACTCGCGAAAATACAAAATTTGCAATTCTGCACAAGAAATCCACCAGCAAGCAGCATAAACCTTCTGGAAATGATGATTTTTATCTGAATAACTCCTCTGGTTGACATTTGCCTGCACTTTTTTTGCGAGGAGTCCATTTTGGGGAGGGCGGGGGGTGGGAGGAAGGAAGTGCCCCACAGTCTTCAACTTCCTGTTCCTGTCCAGCAGGCTCCTCCCAGTGCTTTGTCCATCTCCTGGTCACTTTTCATTTGGATCTGGAGCTGGAAGGATTACTTTTTGTGGATGCTGCTGGATATTTGGATTTGAGGCCTTTTTGACTTTCTTTGGATCACTTTTGGATTAGAAATTTCACAAGTAAGTTTGTTTGGGGCATTACAGTTGCTGCAACTACAATTTTGGAATTTTCGATTTTTGGGCTGTTTTGGGGCCTTTTGCCCAGGGGTACTCAGTGGTGGGTGCACTGAGTATTTCTGTGGGGTGTTTTGAATTTAAACATCATGGAGGGGCTGGATGGCTTGGGATTGTGCTGATTTTTCTGTGATTTTCGTTTTTTTGGCCTGTTGTGGCCTTTTCACCAGGGGTAGTGAGTGTTGCATGGGCCTAGTCTTTCTGTGGGTTTTCTTGAATTTAAACATCATGGAGGGGCTGGATGGCTTGGGATTGTGCTGATTTTTCTGTGATTTTCGTTTTTTTGGCCTGTTGTGGCCTTTTCACCAGGGGTAGTGAGTGTTGCATGGGCCTAGTCTTTCTGTGGGTTTTCTTGAATTTAAACATCATGGAGGGGCTGGATGGCTTGGGATTGTGCTGATTGTTCTGTGTTTTTCGATTTTTTGGGGTGTTCATGGGGACAGGCCATGTGGGTGGGGGCCATTTTGAGTGCTGCTACAGGCCCTGGCCATGTGCTGGGAGGGAGGGGGCCATTTTGAATGCAGGAAGTGTTCTCAGGCCTGCACCCATTTTGCCTAGCTTTCATCCATTATGCCCAGGGGTAGTGAGTGGTGCATGGGCCTAGTCTTTCTGTGGGTTGCCTTGAATTTAAACATCATGGAGGGGCTGGATGGCTTGGGATTGTGCTGATTTTTCTGTGATTTTCGTTTTTTTGGCCTGTTGTGGCCTTTTCAGCAGGTGTAGTGAGTGGTGCATGGGCCTAGTCTTTCTGTGGGTTGTCTTGAATTTAAACATCATGGAGGGGCTGGATGGCTTGGGATTGTGCTGATTTTTCTGTGTTTTTCGATTTTTTGGGGTGTTCATGGGGACAGGCCATGTGGGTGGGGGCCATTTTGAGTGCTGCTACAGGCCCTGGCCATGTGCTGGGAGGGAGGGGGCCATTTTGAATGCAGGCAGTGTTGTTAGGCCTGCACCCATTTTGCCTAGCTTTCATCCATTATACCCAGGGGTAGTGAGTGGTGCATGGGTCTAGTCTTTCTGTGGGTTGTCTTGAATTTAAACATCATGGAGGGGCTGGATGGCTTGGGATTGTGCTGATTTTTCTGTGATTTTCGTTTTTTTGGCCTGTTGTGGCCTTTTCACCAGGGGTAGTGAGTGGTGCATGGGCCTAGTCTTTCTGTGGGTTGTCTTGAATTTAAACATCATGGAGGGGCTGGATGGCTTGGGATTGTGCTGATTTTTCTGTGTTTTTCGATTTTTTGGGGTGTTCATGGGGACAGGCCATGTGGGTGGGGGCCATTTTGAGTGCTGCTAAAGGCCCTGGCCATGTGCTGGGAGGGAGGGGGCCATTTTGAATGCAGGCAGTGTTGTTAGGCCTGCAACCATTTTGCCTAGTTTTCAACCTTTATGCCCAGGGGTAGTAGGTGGTGCATGGGCCTAGTCTTTCTGTGGGTTGTCTTGAATTTAAACATCATGGAGGGGCAGGGTGGCTTGGGATTGTGCTGATTTTTCTGTGATTTTCGTTTTTTTGGCCTGTTGTGGCCTTTTCACCAGGGGTAGTGAGTGGTGCATGGGCCTAGTCTTTCTGTGGGTTGTCTTGAATTTAAACATCATGGAGGGGCTGGATGGCTTGGGATTGTGCTGATTTTTCTATGTTTTTCGATTTTTTGGGGTGTTCATGGGGACAGGCCATGTGGGTGGGCGCCATTTTGAGTGCTTCTACAGGCCCTGGCCATGTGCTGGGAGGGAGGGGGCCATTTTGAATGCAGGCAGTGTTCTCAGGCCTGCACCCATTTTGCCTAGCTTTCATCCATTATGCCCAGGGGTAGTGAGTGGTGCATGGGCCTAGTCTTTCTGTGGGTTGTCTTGAATTTAAACATCATGGAGGGGCTGGATGGCTTGGGATTGTGCTGATTTTTCTGTGATTTTCGTTTTTTGGCCTGTTGTGGCCTTTTCACCAGGGGTAGTGAGTGGTGCATGGGCCTAGTCTTTCTGTGGGTTGTCTTGAATTTAAACATCATGGAGGGGCTGGATGGCTTGGGATTGTGCTGATTTTTCTGTGTTTTTCGATTTTTTGGGGTGTTCATGGGGACAGGCCATGTGGGTGGGGGCCATTTTGAGTGCTGCTACAGGCCCTGGTCATGTGCTGGGAGGGAGGGGGCCATTTTGAATGCAGGCAGTGTTGTTAGGCCTGCAACCATTTTGCCTAGTTTTCAACCTTTATGCCCAGGGGTAGTGAGTGGTGCATGGGCCTAGTCTTTCTGTGGGTTGTCTTGAATTTAAACATCATGGAGGGGCTGGATGGCTTGGGATTGTGCTGATTTTTCTGTGATTTTCGTTTTTTTGGCCTGTTGTTGTGGCCTTTTCACCAGGGGTAGTGACTAGTGAGTGTTGCATGGGCCTAGTCTTTCTGTGGGGTGTCTTGAATTTAAACATCATGGAGGGCATGGGATTGTGCTGATTATTCTGTTTATTTCCGATTTTTTTGGGGTGTATAACTGAACTGATGTTCCTCTGTCTTCCATTGCTTTTAGGTGCACAAGACTCGAACCACCAGTGCCAGGAAGAAGTCCTGCAGCGGTGTGTGTGTGCAGCATAACGTCACGCGACGTCACGTCTGGCCACAGACAACTTTGCAACTCGTGCAACTGCGGCCTGCTGTTCTGACCTGCTCTGAAGAAGATGGCCCCAAAAAAAGTTCTCCGTAGCTCCTCTAGCAAGAAAGCTGCCAGTAAGGAGCAGAAGAAGCAAGTTACTCACTCTCAGACGGCCGTGATGGTTCCCAATCTTCATCCAGATCATCAGAAGGAGGTGGGCTTGAAGAAGATGTAGACACCCCCCTTGATCTTTTCCTTGCTAGGGATGTGGAAGACAATGAATGATCATCAGGAGGAGTGGCTTCCTCAAATGATACCTCGGCTTGATTGTCGATTTCCTGATGTGCCCCTACTTCGGGAGGAACAACTATTGTGGGCACTTGCACGCGTCTGTATAACACTAAGCTGGCTAAAATGCTAGCTCTGGACCTTCTCCCTTTTTCTTTTGTAGAAGGGGTTGGTTTTCTAGAATTAGTGGCAGCGCTCTGCCCTAAATGGAAGGTTCCTAGCCGGTTCTATTTTGCCCGAGTTGAGGTTCCAGCACTACATGAAGATGTTCTGGAGGTGATTGGGGCAGCTTTGCAGAAGAGTACTGTTCACACTATACATCTGACAACAGACATGTGGACCAGTGGCGCAGGCGCTGATTACATGTGCATCACTGCACACTGGGTCTCTTTTTCAGGGGTTAAAGCAAAGCTAAACGCAGGTGTTGACCCGGACCAAGTTTTTAAAGCTGCTCGGAAACATGCAACACTAGCCATGTTTGGTTTGGAGAAACGTCACACAGCACAAAACATTTTGGATGAGTTTAACACAAAGGTCCTTGACTGGCTGTCCCCAAAAAAATGCCAGATTGGTTATGTTTCCACAGATAATGGCGCCAATGTAGTTAAGGCCATGGAGCTGGGTCAGTATTTCAGAGTGCCGTGTTTGGCGCACTGTATAAACCTGGTTGTCAAAAAATTATTGAGTGATAAAGACAGTCCAGCGTACGAGGTAGTGGAGACCTGCCAAAAAATGTGCAACCATTTCAGCCATTCTTTTAAGGCCCGGAAGCATCTGAGGAGCCTGCTACATCAACGTCGAATGCCAGTGAAAGCACTAATCCAGGAGGTGGAAACACGTTGGAACTCAACCTTCTACATGCTTGAGCGTCTGTATGAGCAGTATACGGTACTCGATCACTATTTCTTAACACAGGGTACAGCTCAGAAGGACCTGAGGATGGGTGCGGCGCAATGGGACATAGTTAAAAGCCTGACACGCATGCTTCGTCCTTTTGAGTTCTTCACGCGTGCAGTCAGCAAGGAGGACTGTAATTTGGGAAAAGCTATCCCATTGTTGTACATGCTGGAGCACCAACTGAAGGAGGTGTGTTCTGTGTTTCAAAAAGATGAAAAAAACAAAGACCCTTTTTTTTTTTTTTTTTTTATCCTCATTTGCGTGCATAGCTCCAATCTATCAAAACCAAAGACCACCACAGAGCAAAAAGGCGAATGGTCGTGTTCTGTGCTGTCACAGCTTATAGCTGGTGGGAGAATTCATACGGGAGGGAGGAAGACCATTTCCCATCAGCACCATACACACAGGCCAGACATGATCTTGCTTAGGGCTGTGCCTTAGTAGATAGTGCCCGAGTTATCGAGACCCCCATAACACCAAGACTGTTAGTCATGGTAGCAAGGATAAGCAATGCGCGCATTAATCATAGGGCCTGGGGGAAAAAAAAAAAAAAGAAAAAACCCCAGGTTTGTCACTGCTATCCAAGCATAGCCCAAAAAGCTTTCCTATTGGGATTTCCTGCTCTGGCGAGATCGAGTTTGGAAATTTGAAGAAGTGACGCTCGCCATTCATGCACTGTAGGCGGTTGAGCATCTTTCCAATGTCTACATATCTCCCTATGTGCCGCTAGAATGGAATAAAATAGCAGATTGGTTGCGGCGTTGCAGGTTTTACTTTTAAGACCAAAGATAACAAGAGCAAGGTCTATAGAGATATGTTCACCCAAAGATTGTGATAGCTTGTTCCTAATGGCTTCCCAGTAAGCGGATAGATTTGGACATTCGTAAAACATATGGATGTCTGATGCTGCGATTAGCCCGCATCTTGGGCATAAGACTGGGCCTGTTAGAGAAAACTTAGTCAACCTATGGGGGGAATAGTATGCCCTATGTATAGTAAAGAGGTGGTTCCTACGAAGCCACGCGGGTTTAACTAAGTCCCAGAGTGTTGAGCAAGAAGCTATCCAGAGCTCTTCCACATCTAAGCCTGGCATTAGTTCAGCCCATAGTGATGTCGGTAGATGAAAGTTGGCATCTATTTCATCGATTATTTTATTGTACCAACGTGAAATTTCTTTCTTTGCCACTGGGCTGTCTAAGAGGCAAGTTACTAAATCACTATAACCTCCTATAGGCAGCTTACTAATCCGTGCTGGCTGCTCTTTATATGACTGTGACCAGCTGGTGATCTGAATATATTTAAATCTCGACAGACTTGGGCCTACTTTATTAATTAAATAGTCCCATGGAAGTAATGACCCATCCATAAACAACTCATCCCAACTATTGATACCAACTTCTATTAGCGGGTTAGTAAGGGCATCTATTGTCCATGAGGGGGGGGTGGGTAAGTTCCATATAGGAGCCTTCCCAGCATAGTAGCCAACATTTGTCGCTTGCCTCACTTTATACCAAGTAGATGCAATCCCTTGTAAAACTTTCAATTTTATTTTTTTAAAGAATTTGGGGTCGCCAAATTTAAACAAAAAACCAGATTGGTCTACTCTTTCACATTCCAGTAATGTGGAAAAAAGAAGGCCCATCCCTGTTGATGTAGGAGTTTTAAGCAACATACGCGTGTGCGAGAGCTGGAACGCCCATGCATAGATTTGAAGGTCTGGACCAGCCAGCCCTCCCTTCTCCCTGCGACGCCTGATTTTTTTCCACGAGATTCTTGGGCTCTTACTATTCCAAATAAAGCTGGTAATCGCGCTCTGTAACTTTGAGAATAATTTTGAATTAAAAAAAAGTGGAATTGAGTTAAACAAAAAAGAAACTTTCGGTATGATACTCATCTTCACCAGGTTAACCTTACCCAAAACAGTGAGCGGAAGATGAGACCAGTCTCTCATAAGTTTCCGGCACTCTGCAGCTACTTTGGTGAAGTTAAGAGAAGCAATCGAGTTGATGTCTTTAACTATGTTTATCCCCAGATAGCGAATTTGGGTTTTGGAAGTCCCGTTATTGTCAGTTATATTAATATTCCAGGACATTGACTCTGTCTTTAGGGCTTTAATCTCATACCCTGACACTTTGCCAAATTTGAGAGCCTGCTCAATTATCTCTGGGTATGCTTCATCATAACTCGTAGTAAAAATCATAATATCGTCCGCATAAAGTGCCACCTTTTTATCCCAGCCACCAAAAATAAAAGGTTTAATGAGTATACTGTCTCTTAAGGTTTGAGCAAAAGGTTCAATGTATACATCAAAGAGGAGGGGGGACAGGGGACAACCCTGTCTAGTTCCTCTCGTAACCCTGAAGGGCTCTGTCAAACCTCCGTTTATCAAAAGTGAAGCAGATGGGCACCGATATAACAAATTTATCGTTCTCCGAAATCTGTCCCCTACGTTGAACTTCCTCAAGGCCTCCGACAGGTACAGCCAATTCACCCTGTCGAAGGCCTTGGTAGCATCCAACGTGAGGACAACCAAAGGGATAGCCTCTTTTATAGCAATATCTATAGAGCCTAGTAATTCATAAGTGAGCTCACAGAGCTGTCTCCCCTTTATAAACCCTTTTTGGTTCGGAGCTATAATATCAGGCGCTACCCGGCCCAACCGATTGGCCAATATAGTGGCAAAGATTTTATAGTCGGCGTTTAATATAGAAATAGGCCGATATGAGCCGCAATCTGAGGATGGTTTGCCAGGCTTCAGGATAAGGATTATGGAGGCATTATCCCATGATTCGGGTGGCGATTCGCCGTCTCTTAGAATTTGATTAAAAAGGGTAACTAGGACTGGAGAGACCTCTGTGATGAGTTTTTTGTATATTTCACATGGCAAACCATCAGTGCCTGCAGCCTTTCCACCCTTTGCTTTCCTTATAGCCTCTTCTACCTCTGTAATGGTTATTTCCTCATCCAAGGAGCGGCTCTGTTCTGATGTTAAAGATGGTAGAGAGATACCTTCCAGCCAACTCATGATGTCATTCTGAGTAACATTAAGATCGTCCTGATATAAGGATTGAAAGAAATTTCTGAAAGCTACTCTGATTTCATCGTCCCTGGTAAAGGTGCCCCCCGCGGATGTAACAGAAGAGATATTGTTACGAACCCGGTCAGATTTTGTTTTCCAGGCAAGTAATTTCCCTGCCCCCTCCCCATATTGGAAATGCGAAAGCTTACTTGCCTCCCATCTCTGCAAGACACGTTTCTCTAGAATTGCCGATAATGTATTCTTTAGCCTATCCAACTCTGCGTGTTTTTCGGCAAGGTTATGATTGTCTATTAAACCTGTATTGTCAATATCAGACTGAACTGCCAAAATATTATTTTCAATGGAGGTATCTTCCTCTGTATACTTCCTTCTTCTATAGGCTACTTTATTTTTGATGAGGCCTCTTAATGTACACCTAAATGCATCCCATATAGTTCCTATTGAAGCTGTACCATTATTAGTGTTAAAGAAGTAACGTGATTCTAACTGTAAAAATTCAATATCCTCTATTGATGAGAGTAAAGACCTGTCAAAGGACCACATTCTTGTAAGAGGTGCCATAGCCAATTTTAATTCTAACTCAATTGCAGAATGGTCGGAGAGATGCATTGGAGTGTAGTGTATTGAGGTAATGTCATCAGCCAGAGCTCTACTAGTAAGAATAAAATCAATTCTAGATTTATGTCTATACTTCGAATTCCTGAATGAAAAGTCTTGCCTTTGAACCTCTCTAAACCGCCAGATGTCAATATATTCATACTGGTTCATTAAACCTAAGAGACAGTTTCTGGATTTAGAGATAATTTTTTGTCTACTGTTAGGGGATTTGTCCAGAAGTGGGTTCAGAGTGATATTGAAATCCCCAGCTATAATGACCGGGTCTGGGAAACTTAACAAGTGGTTGAATAGGGTTTTCAGTGCTGAGGGATCATCAATATTTGGACCATAATAGCCCACTAGTGTTACCTTCATTTCTCCTAACTCTACTGCTACGATGGCCCATCTCCCTCCAGAATCCACTTTCTGTTGTTTTATCTTAAACCTTACAGATTTCTTGAAGAAAATCGAGACCCCCCGTGTATTAGAACCTTGTGTTGTTGAAATCGAGGATTCTATCCATCTATTCCTTCGGACCAACTCGAGTATCTCACTATCAATTAAGTGTGTCTCCTGGAGGATAATGATCCCCGCATCAGTATCTCGTAGATATTGCATGATTTTATTAGCACGAGGCTTGGTGCGGAGACCATTAACATTCCAGGATAATACTTTAAGTTTACTCATTGTGTTGTGAGTTTGGGTTATATGGTAAGACTGACAATAAGATTAGTAGATTATGTGACAATTTGTATGAATTCATGTTGTTTGGCTTGAGATGAGTAAAAAACCTTATATTCAAAAACGTATTTACATAAAAAGATTGGAGCTCATTCATAGAAATGTGGTTGTGCCCCACCACCCGCCAGTGCCCCCCCCTAATCCCCCCTCCTACCCTGGGAAAACCCTGTACTCACCAACCGGAAAGTTTTCCGGAAGTAAGTGCCCCTAGCTCTTCCCCATCTCGACCCTGTGTGCCTCTTATATTTATAGTGTGACTCGCCTTTGGATATACTGCTTATCTTATGGGCAAGTATTATTATTTTTTTTTTTCTCTTTTTTTTTTTTTTTTTTACCCTTTCCCTTTCCCTTTTTTTCACCCCTTTTTTTTTAATTACCCAAGGTGATTTCACGCCTTTATTTTCTCATACTATATTTTATCCACACTACTTGATTAATGAAGATTTGATAATTTTAGGCATTCAGGCATTAACAGTTGATGGCGCTCTTATTAGCTGTTTCAACTCATCTCAGTTCTACTCCCTCTGTTTCCTGCTGCCAAAAGATAGTAGGAGATCATCTGCAGCCTGCACTGATCTAATGTTGTACATTTTGTTGTCTAGCATTATCTTGAGAGATGCAGGGAAACCCATCTGTACTGTAGCGCCAAATTTACGAAAAGCGTCCATCCTCTGGCCCAGCTCCCACTGTTTATCTAAAGTAAACCGGGACAAATCCGAGCGAATCTGAAAGTTAAAGCCTTTAAATGTTTGCGACTTTAGCTTAAGTGCTTGGTTTAAGATATGCTCCTTCAAGGAGTAGGTATGAAAGTTTAGAAGAATTTTCCTAGGTTTAGTCCGCTGTGGGTTGCGTCTAAGAGGATCCCTATGTATGCGTTGAATGTCCGTTGCTAGCTCCTCAATAGAATGGGAAAGATTAAAGTTTCCTTTAGTAGAGTGATTATGTAACTCTTGATTATGTAACTCTTGATATCCGTGCCTTCGCTTCCTTCAGGAACATTCAAGATGAGTATATTACTACGCCTTGCATTGTTTTATAAGAGCTCCATTCTCTCCGATAGGGCTTGATCTTCTTTTTTTAGTCTTGTGATGTCTTCCGTGGTGCCCTCGGCCCTCATCGATATTTGACCCACAGTTTCCTCCAGTGCTTGGGTTCTCAGCGTCAAAGTGCCTATTCTCTCATCAAGAGACTCGCAGAAACTCCTTATCTCCCTCTGATTGGAGGCTGACTCCGCAAAGCCTTGCTTAATCTCCGCAGATAGTGCTGCAAACATTAGTTGTATTGAAGCTACAGAGATAGTTTCTGAACATGACCCTACGGCGTCACTTGATTCTTGGGATGTTATCAAAGGGGGTTCAGAAAATATTCCAGCCTCAAAATTGTCTTCCATGTTAACTGTAGCTACACTGATAAGGTCACTGATAGGGTCACTGCAACCATCTGCTGGTACAGAGGGTAGTACCGTTTCATCCACTGCCCTTGACACATCAGAGTTTTGTGTAGCTAGGTCTGCAGTATTTTTAAGCATTAAATTCTCTACATCAGCCTCATTAGATGGCCTCTCTGCTAGTCGTGATATATAAGAGGAGTCAGTATTAGCCGTTTGAAGCTGATTGTCTAAAGAAATAGCTGAGGCACACTCTGTGGCCTCTGTCACCGGGGACAGAACCTGCCCATTGATTGGCATGATCTCTGAACCTAGTTCGAAATCCGTAATATTGTTGCTAGATTGCTGATGTTCTTTCCCAATTTTCAAGATTTGGGGAACTACCTTGAAATATGAGCGCAGAGATGGAGTGATTTTAGGTATGGAAGCTGTAGGGGGTTTCGCTTTGCTGCGTTTCCTGCCCCGTTTTGCTTTAACCTCGGTTGAAAGGTAAGAGGATGTTTCCTGATCTGAGTTTAATTTTGCACCGGTTTGAGGGCTTTTTCCTAACTCAAAAACCTCCCTGCCAGCCTCCTCCTCAGTAACTTGCAGCGCGCCTTTAGCTCTCTTTTTACGGGATATACTGGTCCCCACCAAGCCCTTTGCTGCGCTCTTACCTCTTAACTTCCTAGCAGACTCTGCAGTGCTCATGTGTGCCAAAGTTGAGCTTGTGGATTTCCGATTGTTTCTGATATTTATCACCTCTTTAGCATAGTTTTCACTTACAATGGCTGATTCATTAGCTTCGTCCTCATGTGAGGCTCTTGTAGGCGTGGGCGGAAAATCCGTTCCGCTCGCGGATTTTGCGGATTTTCGGGAAATCCACAATCCGCGAGATTTGCGAATTTCCCGCAAAATCCGCAAATCCGCGAGCAGCGGATTTTGCTCGCACTGCTCGCACTGTTCGCGTGAGTTCGCGCCCCGCGAATAAGTGCAAAATTGCAGAAATACGATCTTAGCAAAACTGAAAGTAACTACTTACCAGGTTCAAAAGTTCAGGCTCATCATTAGTAGCCATTTCCTGGAGTGCTTCCTGAGGGGCCCCTCCAGAGTTCAGTTGCCAGTTGAAACTAGTATGTGACCCTGCTCTGAACCTCAGAATAGTTACACATATGCCACAAAGGTCCTGAATTACAGCTAAGGGAGACAAGCAGGAGCCAGGCTGGAAGTTAAAATCCATTAATCAGCCCCTAATTCATTATTGTCAGTTGGGGCAGGGCAGGTGTTGTAACTAATTTTGCAACAATGAAAGCACTTAGCAAGTGCAAAAGATCACTAATCAGGGCGCACTAAGGAAGCAGGTGCCAGCTAAAAAAATATTCTGTGACACATGAATCAGCCCCAAATTAATTCAGGTCACTTGAGGCAGGGAAGGTGTGCTTTGCTTTGCCGAAAATAATGTACACTGGACAACCAGAGGGTGTGGTGATGAAACAGAGGGTGGCATGGGTGGGCCAGAGGGTGGCATGAGTAGTCAGAGAGTGGCAGTGGTGACAGAGAGTGGCAGTGATGAAGAAGAGTGTCCCAAACAGGCTGGACACGTAGAAACAACAAGTTCGCGAAACTTGCGACCCGACAGGTAAGTTCGCAATTTGCGAAAGTGTACAAAACCCTCGCGAACTGGCAGAAACACGGGCGAACACAAAAAAAAAAAAAATCCGCAAATTCGCGGGAATTCGCGGATTTTGCGGATTGCGAATCCGCAAATCCGCAAAATTCGCGAACGCGAGATCCGCAAAATTCGCTCATGCTTAGGCTCTTGTGAGCGGCAGAACAAAACCGCCGTCTGACTTTATGGGCGGTGAAACACTAACTGCAAATGTCGACTTGCTTTTGTGAAAGGTGCCGCTAGTACAGGAATCCCTGCGGAGACTTCGAATCCGCCTGGCTCTGCGGAGCTCCAGGGCGGCTTGTTCCCAATGTAGCAGCTCAGGCGTGGGCTTGCCTCGGGAAGGGCGTTCACCTCCGCTGCAGCTGGTCGACTCTGTGGAACTGCCGCGCCCTCCCTCCTGAGCACCGAGGCTTGCCGTATGATCGAGGCACATCGAGGTAGGAGCAAAGAGGTAGGAGCAAAGCGCTTGATTTAAACTATGTCACGAAGCACAGAAAAGAGAAGTATTAAGTTGCGAGCAAAACCTGCTCAATGCTGCCGCATAATTTAAACGAAATGCGCGAGTCGATAACGCTAAAGATCAGGCATCTGGGACCGAGACGGAGCGGAGCACCGCTGCAGTCAGCCGACTGCCGCCATGTTTTCCCCCCAACAAAGACCCTTTTGTTTTGGCGGAGAAATTATTAGAGCGCCTACAAGGTGATGAACGTCTTAAAATGATCCACTCAAACCAGCATTACATTTGTGCTACTATTCTGGATCCACGCTACAAAAAGGCGCTGGCAGGCCGAGCATTCTTTCCTTTTGATGATGAACATGTTCCAAAGTACAAACGTTGGCTAGCCTTGTCAGCCAAGAGGTTTGAAAGAGAACGGCAGAAAATTGAAGGAAAAGGCAGTACATCAGCATCAGCAGGCCATCCCCAGTCAAAACAATCCACTTCTGCACCTGTGGCTGTGGCACAAGTGACCTCTCAGCCGTTAAAGACACCGGAAACCGGATCATCTACACCAGACACAACAGAAACATTGGAGGCTGAAGAGGATTGGCTAGCTCGGCTTGGGTTTGGTTCTCAAAAGGTCACATCAACAGCTAAGCAAAGTGGAGGAACCTTGGAGGAGGACCTTGAGTCGATGGTGAAGGACTATCTGAATGACTCAACACAGGTCTATGTTAATGCTGACCTATTGGCGTATTGGCATTGGAAAAAAGAATTGTGGCCACAGCTCTCCAACCTGGCTTTAAACTACTTGTCTTGCCCACTCGCAAGCGTGTCTTCTGAACGTGTTTTCAGTGCTGCTGAGCCATTGTAACTCCCAAACGGAGCCGCCTCTCGCCCAAAAATGTGGAGAGGTTAACAATGATCAAGATGAATCAGCACCTCATACCACCAGATTACAGAGTACGTGAAAGCGCGCCGGATGAAGACGAGGTGGACAGCAACGTAGATGAGGGAATTTCTACTCTGTCAGGTGACACTGAGCTCACCCTGCCTGAATTCGCAGAGTATGATGACGAAGCCTTATTCTTATTCCTGGACCTTAACACCGAGGCCTGAAAATGAGACAATGAATCAATAACTTTCTTTTTCGTCCTCATTCACTTTCATTCCTGTGTGTCTGTCTTTCTTTGTTGTGCACAGTTAATATAATTCAAACGTTAATCACCTAATCACAAAAACAAGCCCATCAGCAGAACTGTCTTCACTTGTTTGCTTATTGATTTGAAGGTGCCGTAGTCTGCATTCCTCAGGTTCACAAGTTCAGAAGAACATGCTCCTCTATCCTCCTCCTCCAGACTCCTATTTCCATCAAAGCAGAGGGCTGGATTACGCCCAATGAAGAAAGACTCAGCACTTGTGGGGGTGTTCTACTTCTTTGCGGGTGAGTTGACGGCTCTGGGGGTCATTGCTGGGAAGCTCCAATACCGGATAAAAGTGGTTTAAACCAAATCGGAGGCGGAATTTTTTTTGTGTTTTTGCTGACTTGCTTGCCTTTGAGGTGCTCTTTGGGGGCGTTCCGGCTGTTTGTGGGTGAGTTTTGGGGTCTGGGAGCACTGCTGGGACACTCTAATCTTGATTGCATTTGCTTTTCAGGAAATCCGTGGTGGTAAACCGGAGTTATGGCCTAGCTACACAGCGCGTTTGGACTGAAGGCCGAGAAATATTGTAAGTATGAGATTTTGCTTTTGGGCTGTTTGGGGGTGCTGTGCTTTTTGGCGGCTGGGTTGGCGGGTCTTGGGGCATTCCTGGGAAGGTCTAATACCGGATAGAAGTGGTTGGGACAAAATCCACGCTGATTTTTTTTTTGCTATTTCTGACATTTTGCTCAATGTAGCGTTTTCGGGGGCCTGTTTGGGGGGCTTCCTGGTGTTTGTGGGTGGGTTTCGGGGTCTGGGAGCACTGCTGACACACTCTAATCTTGATTGCATTTGCTTTTCAGGAAATCCGTGGTGGTAAACTGGAGTTATGGCCTAGCTACACAGCGCGTTTGGACCGAAGGCCGAGAAATATTGTAAGTATGAGATTTTGCTTTTGGGCTGTTTGGGGGTGTTGTGCTTTTTGGCGGGTGGGTTGGCGGGTCTTGGGGCATTCCTGGGAAGGTCTAATACCGGATAGAAGTGGTTGGGACAAAATCCACGCTGATTTTTTTTTGCTATTTCTGACATTTTGCTCAATGTAGCGTTTTTGGGGGCCTGTTTGGGGGCTTCCTGGTGTTTGTGGGGGGGTTTTGGGGTCTGGGAGCACTGCTGGCTATGGATACTTTACTTTGCAAGAGGTTTGAAGCAAATCCATGGTGGCAGAGGGGAGTTAGGGCCTAGCTGCAGAGCGCGCGCGGAGTGATTTGGGAAATTGGCAAAAAAAATGACTAAGTCCCCATTTTTGTACTTTTGCTCTTTGGCTGTTTGGGGGTCTTCTACTCGTTTTCTCCTGGGTTGACAGCTCTGGGGCCATTGCTGGGAAGCTTTAATACCGGATAAAAGTGGTTTGGACCAAATCGGAGGCGGAATTTTTTTGTGTTTTTGCTGACTTGCTTGCCTTTGAGGAGCTCTTTGGGGGGGTTCCGGCTGTTTGTGGGTGAGTTTCGGGGTCTGGGAGCACTGCTGGGACACTCTAATCTTGATTGCATTTGCTTTTCAGGAAATCCGTGGTGGTAAACTGGAGTTATGACCTAGCTACACAGCGCGTTTGAACTGAAGGCCGAGAAATATTGTAAGTATGAGATTTTGCTTTTGGGCTGTTTGGGGGTGTTGTGCTTTTTGGCGGGTGGGTTGACGGGTCTTGGGGCATTCCTGGGAAGGTCTAATACCGGATAGAAGTGGTTGGGACAAAATCCACGCTGAATTTTTTTTTGCTATTTCTGACATTTTGCTCAATGTAGCGTTTTCGGGGGCCTGTTTGGGGGGCTTCCTGGTGTTTGTGGGTGGGTTTCGGGGTCTGGGAGCACTGCTGGCTATGGATACTTTACTTTGCAAGAGGTTTGAAGCAAATCCATGGTGGCAGAGGGGAGTTTGGGCCTAGCTGCAGAGCGCGCACGGAGTGATTTGGGAAATTGGCAAAAAAATGACTAAGTCCCCATTTTTGTACTTTTGCTCTTTGGCTGTTTGGGGGTCTTCTACTCGTTTTCTCCTGGGTTGACGGCTCTGGGGCCATTGCTGGGAAGCTTTAATACCGGATAAAAGTGGTTTGGACCAAATCGGAGGTGGAATTTGTTTGTGTTTTTGCTGACTTGCTTGCCTTTGAGGAGCTCTTTGGGGGGGTTCCGGCTGTTTGTGGGTGAGTTTCGGGGTCTGGGAGCACTGCTGACACACTCTAATCTTTATTGCATTTGCTTTTCAGGAAATCCGTGGTGGTAAACTGGAGTTATGGCCTAGCTACACAGCGCGTTTGGACCGAAGGCCGAGAAATATTGTAAGTATGAGATTTTGCTTTTGGGCTGTTTGGGGGTGTTGTGCTTTTTGGCGGGTTGGTTGGCGGGTCTTGGGGCATTCCTGGGAAGGTCTAATACCGGATAGAAGTGGTTGGGACAAAATCCACGCTGATTTTTTTTGTTGCTATTTCTGACATTTTGCTCAATGTAGCGTTTTCGGGGGCCTGTTTGGGGGGCTTCCTGGTGTTTGTGGGTGGGTTTCGGGGTCTGGGAGCACTGCTGGCTATGGATACTTTACTTTGCAAGAGGTTTGAAGCAAATCCATGGTGGCAGAGGGGAGTTAGGGCCTAGCTGCAGAGCGCGCGCGGAGTGATTTGGGAAATTGGCAAAAAAATGACTAAGTCCCCATTTTTGTACTTTTGCTCTTTGGCTGTTTGGGGGTCTTCTACTCATTTTCTCCTGGGTTGACGGCTCTGGGGCCATTGCTGGGAAGCTTTAATACCGGATAAAAGTGGTTTGGACCAAATCGGAGGCGGAATTTTTTTTGTGTTTTTGCTGACTTGCTTGCCTTTGAGGAGCTCTTTGGGGGGTTCCGGCTGTTTGTGGGTGAGTTTCGGGGTCTGGGAGCACTGCTGACACACTCTAATCTTGATTGCATTTGCTTTTCAGGAAATCCGTGGTGGTAAACTGGAGTTATGGCCTAGCTACACAGCGCGTTTGGACCGAAGGCCGAGAAATATTGTAAGTATCAGATTTTGCTTTTAGGCTGTTTGGGGGTGTTGTGCTTTTTGGCGGGTCGGTTGGCAGGTCTTGGGGCATTCCTGGGAAGGTCTAATACCGGATAGAAGTGGTTGGGACAAAATCCACGCTGATTTTTTTTGTTGCTATTTCTGACATTTTGCTCAATGTAGCGTTTTCGGGGGCCTGTTTGGGGGGCTTCCTGGTGTTTGTGGGTGGGTTTCGGGGTCTGGGAGCACTGCTGGCTATGGATACTTTACTTTGCAAGAGGTTTGAAGCAAATCCATGGTGGCAGAGGGGAGTTAGGGCCTAGCTGCAGAGCGCGCGCGGAGTGATTTGGGAAATTGGCAAAAAAATGACTAAGTCCCCATTTTTGTACTTTTGCTCTTTGGCTGTTTGGGGGTCTTCTACTCGTTTTCTCCTGGGTTGACGGCTCTGGGGCCATTGCTGGGAAGCTTTAATACCGGATAAAAGTGGTTTGGACCAAATCGGAGGCGGATTTTTTTTTGTGTTTTTGCTGACTTGCTTGCCTTTGAGGAGCTCTTTGGGGGGATTACGGCTGTTTGTGGGTGAGTTTCGGGGTCTGGGAGCACTGCTGACACACTCTAATCTTGATTGCATTTGCTTTTCAGGAAATCCGTGGTGGTAAACTGGAGCTATGGCCTAGCTACACAGCGCGTTTGGACCGAAGGCCGAGAAATATTGTAAGTATGAGATTTTGCTTTTGGGCTGTTTGGGGGTGTTGTGCTTTTTGGCGGGTCGGTTGGCAGGTCTTGGGGCATTCCTGGGAAGGTCTAATACCGGATAGAAGTGGTTGGGACAAAATCCACGCTGATTTTTTTGTTGCTATTTCTGACATTTTGCTCAATGTAGCGTTTTCGGGGGCCTGTTTGGGGGGCTTCCTGGTGTTTGTGGGTGGGTTTCAGGGTCTGGGAGCACTGCTGGCTATGGATACTTTACTTTGCAAGAGGTTTGAAGCAAATCCATGGTGGCAGAGGGGAGTTAGGGCCTAGCTGCAGAGCGCGCGCGGAGTGATTTGGGAAATTGGCAAAAAAATGACTAAGTCCCCATTTTTGTACTTTTGCTCTCTGGCTGTTTGGGGGTCTTCTACTTGTTTTCTCCTGGGTTGACAGCTCTGGGGCCATTGCTGGGAAGCTTTAATACCGGATAAAAGTGGTTTGGACCAAATCGGAGGCGGAATTTTTTTGTGTTTTTGCTGACTTGCTTGCCTTTGAGGAGCTCTTTGGGGGGGTTCCGGCTGTTTGTGGGTGAGTTTCGGGGTCTGGGAGCACTGCTGGGACACTCTAATCTTGATTGCATTTGCTTTTCAGGAAATCCGTGGTGGTAAACTGGAGTTATGGCCTAGCTACACAGCGCGTTTGAACTGAAGGCCGAGAAATATTGTAAGTATGAGATTTTGCTTTTGGGCTGTTTGGGGGTGTTGTGCTTTTTGGCGGGTGGGTTGACGGGTCTTGGGGCATTCCTGGGAAGGTCTAATACCGGATAGAAGTGGTTGGGACAAAATCCACGCAGATTTTTTTTTTGCTATTTCTGACATTTTGCTCAATGTAGCGTTTTCGGGGGCCTGTTTGGGGGGCTTCCTGGTGTTTGTGGGTGGGTTTCGGGGTCTGGGAGCACTGCTGGCTATGGATACTTTACTTTGCAAGAGGTTTGAAGCAAATCCATGGTGGCAGAGGGGAGTTTGGGCCTAGCTGCAGAGCGCGCGCGGAGTGATTTGGGAAATTGGCAAAAAAATGACTAAGTCCCCATTTTTGTACTTTTGCTCTTTGGCTGTTTGGGGGTCTTCTACTCGTTTTCTCCTGGGTTGACGGCTCTGGGGCCATTGCTGGGAAGCTTTAATACCGGATAAAAGTGGTTTGGACCAAATCGGAGGTGGAATTTTTGTGTGTTTTTGCTGACTTGCTTGCCTTTGAGGAGCTCTTTGGGGGGGTTCCGGCTGTTTGTGGGTGAGTTTCGGGGTCTGGGAGCACTGCTGACACACTCTAATCTTGATTGCATTTGCTTTTCAGGAAATCCGTGGTGGTAAACTGGAGTTATGGCCTAGCTACACAGCGCGTTTGGACCGAAGGCCGAGAAATATTGTAAGTATGAGATTTTGCTTTTGGGCTGTTTGGGGGTGTTGTGCTTTTTGGCGGGTTGGTTGGCGGGTCTTGGGGCATTCCTGGGAAGGTCTAATACCGGATAGAAGTGGTTGGGACAAAATCCACGCTGATTTTTTTTGTTGCTATTTCTGACATTTTGCTCAATGTAGCGTTTTCGGGGGCCTGTTTGGGGGGCTTCCTGGTGTTTGTGGGTGGGTTTCAGGGTCTGGGAGCACTGCTGGCTATGGATACTTTACTTTGCAAGAGGTTTGAAGCAAATCCATGGTGGCAGAGGGGAGTTAGGGCCTAGCTGCAGAGCGCGCGCGGAGTGATTTGGGAAATTGGCAAAAAAATGACTAAGTCCCCATTTTTGTACTTTTGCTCTCTGGCTGTTTGGGGGTCTTCTACTTGTTTTCTCCTGGGTTGACAGCTCTGGGGCCATTGCTGGGAAGCTTTAATACCGGATAAAAGTGGTTTGGACCAAATCGGAGGCGGAATTTTTTTGTGTTTTTGCTGACTTGCTTGCCTTTGAGGAGCTCTTTGGGGGGGTTCCGGCTGTTTGTGGGTGAGTTTCGGGGTCTGGGAGCACTGCTGGGACACTCTAATCTTGATTGCATTTGCTTTTCAGGAAATCCGTGGTGGTAAACTGGAGTTATGGCCTAGCTACACAGCGCGTTTGAACTGAAGGCCGAGAAATATTGTAAGTATGAGATTTTGCTTTTGGGCTGTTTGGGGGTGTTGTGCTTTTTGGCGGGTGGGTTGACGGGTCTTGGGGCATTCCTGGGAAGGTCTAATACCGGATAGAAGTGGTTGGGACAAAATCCACGCAGATTTTTTTTTTGCTATTTCTGACATTTTGCTCAATGTAGCGTTTTCGGGGGCCTGTTTGGGGGGCTTCCTGGTGTTTGTGGGTGGGTTTCGGGGTCTGGGAGCACTGCTGGCTATGGATACTTTACTTTGCAAGAGGTTTGAAGCAAATCCATGGTGGCAGAGGGGAGTTTGGGCCTAGCTGCAGAGCGCGCGCGGAGTGATTTGGGAAATTGGCAAAAAAATGACTAAGTCCCCATTTTTGTACTTTTGCTCTTTGGCTGTTTGGGGGTCTTCTACTCGTTTTCTCCTGGGTTGACGGCTCTGGGGCCATTGCTGGGAAGCTTTAATACCGGATAAAAGTGGTTTGGACCAAATCGGAGGTGGAATTTTTGTGTGTTTTTGCTGACTTGCTTGCCTTTGAGACGCTCTTTGGGGGGGTTCCGGCTGTTTGTGGGTGAGTTTCGGGGTCTGGGAGCACTGCTGACACACTCTAATCTTGATTGCATTTGCTTTTCAGGAAATCCGTGGTGGTAAACTGGAGTTATGGCCTAGCTACACAGCGCGTTTGGACCGAAGGCCGAGAAATATTGTAAGTATGAGATTTTGCTTTTGGGCTGTTTGGGGGTGTTGTGCTTTTTGGCGGGTTGGTTGGCGGGTCTTGGGGCATTCCTGGGAAGGTCTAATACCGGATAGAAGTGGTTGGGACAAAATCCACGCTGATTTTTTTTGTTGCTATTTCTGACATTTTGCTCAATGTAGCGTTTTCGGGGGCCTGTTTGGGGGGCTTCCTGGTGTTTGTGGGTGGGTTTCGGGGTCTGGGAGCACTGCTGGCTATGGATACTTTACTTTGCAAGAGGTTTGAAGCAGATCCATGGTGGCAGAGGGGAGTTAGGGCCTAGCTGCAGAGCGCGCGCGGAGTGATTTGGGAAATTGGCAAAAAAATGACTAAGTCCCCATTTTTGTACTTTTGCTCTTTGGCTGTTTGGGGGTCTTCTACTCATTTTCTCCTGGGTTGACGGCTCTGGGGCCATTGCTGGGAAGCTTTAATACCGGATAAAAGTGGTTTGGACCAAATCGGAGGCGGATTATTTTTTGTGTTTTTGCTGACTTGCTTGCCTTTGAGGAGCTCTTTGGGGGGATTACGGCTGTTTGTGGGTGAGTTTCGGGGTCTGGGAGCACTGCTGACACACTCTAATCTTGATTGCATTTGCTTTTCAGGAAATCCGTGGTGGTAAACTGGAGTTATGGCCTAGCTACACAGCGCGTTTGGACCGAAGGCCGAGAAATATTGTAAGTATGAGATTTTGCTTTTGGGCTGTTTGGGGGTGTTGTGCTTTTTGGCGGGTCGGTTGGCAGGTCTTGGGGCATTCCTGGGAAGGTCTAATACAGGATAGAAGTGGTTGGGACAAAATCCACGCTGATTTTTTTGTTGCTATTTCTGACATTTTGCTCAATGTAGCGTTTTTGGGGGCCTGTTTGGGGGGCTTCCTGGTGTTTGTGGGTGGGTTTCGGAGTCTGGGAGCACTGCTGGCTATGGATACTTTACTTTGCAAGAGGTTTGAAGCAAATCCATGGTGGCAGAGGGGAGTTCGGGCCTAGCTGCAGAGCGCGCGCGGAGTGATTTGGGAAATTGGCAAAAAAATGACTAAGTCCCCATTTTTGTACTTTTGCTCTTTGGCTGTTTGGGGGTCTTCTACTCGTTTTCTCCTGGGTTGACGGCTCTGGGGCCATTGCTGGGAAGCTCTAATACCGGATAAAAGTGGTTTGGACCAAATCGGAGGCGGAAATTTTTTTGTGTTTTTGCTGACTTGCTTGCCTTTGAGGAGCTCTTTGGGGGGGTTCCGGCTGTTTGTGGGTGAGTTTTGGGGTCTGGGAGCACTGCTGGGACACTCTAATCTTGATTGCATTTGCTTTTCAGGAAATCCGTGGTGGTAAACTGGAGTTATGGCCTAGCTACACAGCGCGTTTGGACCGAAGGCCGAGAAATATTGTAAGTATGAGATTTTGCTTTTGGGCTGTTTGGGGGTGTTGTGCTTTTTGGCGGGTGGGTTGGCGGGTCTTGGGGCATTCCTGGGAAGGTCTAATACCGTATAGAAGTGGTTGGGACAAAATCCATGCTGAATTTTCTTTTGCTATTTCTGACATTTTGCTCAATGTAGCATTTTCGGGGGCCTGTTTGGGGGGCTTCCTGGTGTTTGTGGGTGGTCTCGGGGTCTGGGAGCACTGCTGGCTATGGATACTTTACTTTGCAAGAGGTTTGAAGCAAATCCATGGTGGCAGAGGGGAGTTAGGGCCTAGCTGCAGAGCGCGCGCGGAGTGATTTGGGAAATTGGCAAAAAAATGACTAAGTCCCCATTTTTGTACTTTTGCTCTTTGGCTGTTTGGGGGTCTTCTACTCGTTTTCTCCTGGGTTGACGGCTCTGGGGCCATTGGTGGGAAGCTCTAATACCGGATAAAAGTGGTTTGGACCAAATCGGAGGCGGAATTTTTTTTGTGTTTTTGCTGACTTGCTTGCCTTTGAGGAGCTCTTTGGGGGGTTCCGGCTGTTTGTGGGTGAGTTTCGGGGTCTGGGAGCACTGCTGACACACTCTAATCTTGATTGCATTTGCTTTTCAGGAAATCCGTGGTGGTAAACTGGAGTTATGGCCTAGCTACACAGCGCGTTTGGACCGAAGGCCGAGAAATATTGTAAGTATGAGATTTTGCTTTTGGGCTGTTTGGGGGTGTTGTGCTTTTTGGCGGGTCGGTTGGCAGGTCTTGGGGCATTCCTGGGAAGGTCTAATACCGGATAGAAGTGGTTGGGACAAAATCCACGCTGATTTTTTTGTTGCTATTTCTGACATTTTGCTCAATGTAGCATTTTTGGGGGCCTGTTTGGGGGGCTTCCTGGTGTTTGTGGGTGGGTTTCGGGGTCTGGGAGCACTGCTGGCTATGGATACTTTACTTTGCAAGAGGTTTGAAGCAAATCCATGGTGCAGAGGGGAGTTCGGGCCTAGCTGCAGAGCGCGCGCGGAGTGATTTGGGACATTGGCAAAAAAATGACTAAGTCCCCATTTTTGTACTTTTGCTCTTTGGCTGTTTGGGGGTCTTCTACTCGTTTTCTCCTGGGTTGACGGCTCTGGGGCCATTGCTGGGAAGCTCTAATACCGGATAAAAGTGGTTTGGACCAAATCGGAGGCGGAATTTTTTTTGTGTTTTTGCTGACTTGCTTGCCTTTGAGGAGCTCTTTGGGGGGTTCCGGCTGTTTGTGGGTGAGTTTCGGGGTCTGGGAGCACTGCTGGGACACTCTAATCTTGATTGCATTTGCTTTTCAGGAAATCCGTGGTGGTAAACTGGAGTTATGGCCTAGCTACACAGCGCGTTTGGACCGAAGGCCGAGAAATATTGTAAGTATGAGATTTTGCTTTTGGGCTGTTTGGGGGTGTTGTGCTTTTTGGCGGGTGGGTTGGCGGGTCTTGGGGCATTCCTGGGAAGGTCTAATACCGGATAGAAGTGGTTGGGACAAAATCCACGCTGAATTTATTTTTGCTATTTCTGACATTTTGCTCAATGTAGCGTTTTCGGGGGCCTGTTTGGGGGGCTTCCTGGTGTTTGTGGGTGGGTTTAGGGGTCTGGGAGCACTGCTGGCTATGGATACCTTACTTTGCAAGAGGTTTGAAGCAAATCCATGGTGGCAGAGGGGAGTTTGGGCCTAGCTGCAGAGCGCGCGCGGAGTGATTTGGGAAATTGGCAAAAAAATGACTAAGTCCCCATTTTTGTACTTTTGCTCTTTGGCTGTTTGGGGGTCTTCTACTCGTTTTCTCCTGGGTTGACGGCTCTGGGGCCATTGCTGGGAAGCTTTAATACCGGATAAAAGTGGTTTGGACCAAATCGGAGGTGGAATTTTTGTGTGTTTTTGCTGACTTGCTTGCCTTTGAGGAGCTCTTTGGGGGGGTTCCGGCTGTTTGTGGGTGAGTTTCGGGGTCTGGGAGCACTGCTGACACACTCTAATCTTGATTGCATTTGCTTTTCAGGAAATCCGTGGTGGTAAACTGGAGTTATGGCCTAGCTACAAAGCGCGTTTGGACCGAAGGCCGAGAAATATTGTAAGTATGAGATTTTGCTTTTGGGCTGTTTGGGGGTGTTGTGCTTTTTGGCGGGTTGGTTGGCGGGTCTTGGGGCATTCCTGGGAAGGTCTAATACCGGATAGAAGTGGTTGGGACAAAATCCACGCTGATTTTTTTTGTTGCTATTTCTGACATTTTGCTCAATGTAGCGTTTTCGGGGGCCTGTTTGGGGGGCTTCCTGGTGTTTGTGGGTGGGTTTCAGGGTCTGGGAGCACTGCTGGCTATGGATACTTTACTTTGCAAGAGGTTTGAAGCAAATCCATGGTGGCAGAGGGGAGTTAGGGCCTAGCTGCAGAGCGCGCGCGGAGTGATTTGGGAAATTGGCAAAAAAATGACTAAGTCCCCATTTTTGTACTTTTGCTCTCTGGCTGTTTGGGGGTCTTCTACTTGTTTTCTCCTGGGTTGACAGCTCTGGGGCCATTGCTGGGAAGCTTTAATACCGGATAAAAGTGGTTTGGACCAAATCGGAGGCGGAATTTTTTTGTGTTTTTGCTGACTTGCTTGCCTTTGAGGAGCTCTTTGGGGGGGTTCCGGCTGTTTGTGGGTGAGTTTCGGGGTCTGGGAGCACTGCTGGGACACTCTAATCTTGATTGCATTTGCTTTTCAGGAAATCCGTGGTGGTAAACTGGAGTTATGGCCTAGCTACACAGCGCGTTTGAACTGAAGGCCGAGAAATATTGTAAGTATGAGATTTTGCTTTTGGGCTGTTTGGGGGTGTTGTGCTTTTTGGCGGGTGGGTTGACGGGTCTTGGGGCATTCCTGGGAAGGTCTAATACCGGATAGAAGTGGTTGGGACAAAATCCACGCAGATTTTTTTTTTGCTATTTCTGACATTTTGCTCAATGTAGCGTTTTCGGGGGCCTGTTTGGGGGGCTTCCTGGTGTTTGTGGGTGGGTTTCGGGGTCTGGGAGCACTGCTGGCTATGGATACTTTACTTTGCAAGAGGTTTGAAGCAAATCCATGGTGGCAGAGGGGAGTTTGGGCCTAGCTGCAGAGCGCGCGCGGAGTGATTTGGGAAATTGGCAAAAAAATGACTAAGTCCCCATTTTTGTACTTTTGCTCTTTGGCTGTTTGGGGGTCTTCTACTCGTTTTCTCCTGGGTTGACGGCTCTGGGGCCATTGCTGGGAAGCTTTAATACCGGATAAAAGTGGTTTGGACCAAATCGGAGGTGGAATTTTTGTGTGTTTTTGCTGACTTGCTTGCCTTTGAGACGCTCTTTGGGGGGGTTCCGGCTGTTTGTGGGTGAGTTTCGGGGTCTGGGAGCACTGCTGACACACTCTAATCTTGATTGCATTTGCTTTTCAGGAAATCCGTGGTGGTAAACTGGAGTTATGGCCTAGCTACACAGCGCGTTTGGACCGAAGGCCGAGAAATATTGTAAGTATGAGATTTTGCTTTTGGGCTGTTTGGGGGTGTTGTGCTTTTTGGCGGGTTGGTTGGCGGGTCTTGGGGCATTCCTGGGAAGGTCTAATACCGGATAGAAGTGGTTGGGACAAAATCCACGCTGATTTTTTTTGTTGCTATTTCTGACATTTTGCTCAATGTAGCGTTTTCGGGGGCCTGTTTGGGGGGCTTCCTGGTGTTTGTGGGTGGGTTTCGGGGTCTGGGAGCACTGCTGGCTATGGATACTTTACTTTGCAAGAGGTTTGAAGCAGATCCATGGTGGCAGAGGGGAGTTAGGGCCTAGCTGCAGAGCGCGCGCGGAGTGATTTGGGAAATTGGCAAAAAAATGACTAAGTCCCCATTTTTGTACTTTTGCTCTTTGGCTGTTTGGGGGTCTTCTACTCATTTTCTCCTGGGTTGACGGCTCTGGGGCCATTGCTGGGAAGCTTTAATACCGGATAAAAGTGGTTTGGACCAAATCGGAGGCGGATTATTTTTTGTGTTTTTGCTGACTTGCTTGCCTTTGAGGAGCTCTTTGGGGGGATTACGGCTGTTTGTGGGTGAGTTTCGGGGTCTGGGAGCACTGCTGACACACTCTAATCTTGATTGCATTTGCTTTTCAGGAAATCCGTGGTGGTAAACTGGAGTTATGGCCTAGCTACACAGCGCGTTTGGACCGAAGGCCGAGAAATATTGTAAGTATGAGATTTTGCTTTTGGGCTGTTTGGGGGTGTTGTGCTTTTTGGCGGGTCGGTTGGCAGGTCTTGGGGCATTCCTGGGAAGGTCTAATACAGGATAGAAGTGGTTGGGACAAAATCCACGCTGATTTTTTTGTTGCTATTTCTGACATTTTGCTCAATGTAGCGTTTTTGGGGGCCTGTTTGGGGGGCTTCCTGGTGTTTGTGGGTGGGTTTCGGAGTCTGGGAGCACTGCTGGCTATGGATACTTTACTTTGCAAGAGGTTTGAAGCAAATCCATGGTGGCAGAGGGGAGTTCGGGCCTAGCTGCAGAGCGCGCGCGGAGTGATTTGGGAAATTGGCAAAAAAATGACTAAGTCCCCATTTTTGTACTTTTGCTCTTTGGCTGTTTGGGGGTCTTCTACTCGTTTTCTCCTGGGTTGACGGCTCTGGGGCCATTGCTGGGAAGCTCTAATACCGGATAAAAGTGGTTTGGACCAAATCGGAGGCGGAAATTTTTTTGTGTTTTTGCTGACTTGCTTGCCTTTGAGGAGCTCTTTGGGGGGGTTCCGGCTGTTTGTGGGTGAGTTTTGGGGTCTGGGAGCACTGCTGGGACACTCTAATCTTGATTGCATTTGCTTTTCAGGAAATCCGTGGTGGTAAACTGGAGTTATGGCCTAGCTACACAGCGCGTTTGGACCGAAGGCCGAGAAATATTGTAAGTATGAGATTTTGCTTTTGGGCTGTTTGGGGGTGTTGTGCTTTTTGGCGGGTGGGTTGGCGGGTCTTGGGGCATTCCTGGGAAGGTCTAATACCGTATAGAAGTGGTTGGGACAAAATCCATGCTGAATTTTCTTTTGCTATTTCTGACATTTTGCTCAATGTAGCATTTTCGGGGGCCTGTTTGGGGGGCTTCCTGGTGTTTGTGGGTGGTCTCGGGGTCTGGGAGCACTGCTGGCTATGGATACTTTACTTTGCAAGAGGTTTGAAGCAAATCCATGGTGGCAGAGGGGAGTTAGGGCCTAGCTGCAGAGCGCGCGCGGAGTGATTTGGGAAATTGGCAAAAAAATGACTAAGTCCCCATTTTTGTACTTTTGCTCTTTGGCTGTTTGGGGGTCTTCTACTCGTTTTCTCCTGGGTTGACGGCTCTGGGGCCATTGGTGGGAAGCTCTAATACCGGATAAAAGTGGTTTGGACCAAATCGGAGGCGGAATTTTTTTTGTGTTTTTGCTGACTTGCTTGCCTTTGAGGAGCTCTTTGGGGGGTTCCGGCTGTTTGTGGGTGAGTTTCGGGGTCTGGGAGCACTGCTGACACACTCTAATCTTGATTGCATTTGCTTTTCAGGAAATCCGTGGTGGTAAACTGGAGTTATGGCCTAGCTACACAGCGCGTTTGGACCGAAGGCCGAGAAATATTGTAAGTATGAGATTTTGCTTTTGGGCTGTTTGGGGGTGTTGTGCTTTTTGGCGGGTCGGTTGGCAGGTCTTGGGGCATTCCTGGGAAGGTCTAATACCGGATAGAAGTGGTTGGGACAAAATCCACGCTGATTTTTTTGTTGCTATTTCTGACATTTTGCTCAATGTAGCATTTTTGGGGGCCTGTTTGGGGGGCTTCCTGGTGTTTGTGGGTGGGTTTCGGGGTCTGGGAGCACTGCTGGCTATGGATACTTTACTTTGCAAGAGGTTTGAAGCAAATCCATGGTGCAGAGGGGAGTTCGGGCCTAGCTGCAGAGCGCGCGCGGAGTGATTTGGGACATTGGCAAAAAAATGACTAAGTCCCCATTTTTGTACTTTTGCTCTTTGGCTGTTTGGGGGTCTTCTACTCGTTTTCTCCTGGGTTGACGGCTCTGGGGCCATTGCTGGGAAGCTCTAATACCGGATAAAAGTGGTTTGGACCAAATCGGAGGCGGAATTTTTTTTGTGTTTTTGCTGACTTGCTTGCCTTTGAGGAGCTCTTTGGGGGGTTCCGGCTGTTTGTGGGTGAGTTTCGGGGTCTGGGAGCACTGCTGGGACACTCTAATCTTGATTGCATTTGCTTTTCAGGAAATCCGTGGTGGTAAACTGGAGTTATGGCCTAGCTACACAGCGCGTTTGGACCGAAGGCCGAGAAATATTGTAAGTATGAGATTTTGCTTTTGGGCTGTTTGGGGGTGTTGTGCTTTTTGGCGGGTGGGTTGGCGGGTCTTGGGGCATTCCTGGGAAGGTCTAATACCGGATAGAAGTGGTTGGGACAAAATCCACGCTGAATTTATTTTTGCTATTTCTGACATTTTGCTCAATGTAGCGTTTTCGGGGGCCTGTTTGGGGGGCTTCCTGGTGTTTGTGGGTGGGTTTAGGGGTCTGGGAGCACTGCTGGCTATGGATACCTTACTTTGCAAGAGGTTTGAAGCAAATCCATGGTGGCAGAGGGGAGTTAGGGCCTAGCTGCAGAGCGCGCGCGGAGTGATTTGGGAAATTGGCAAAAAAATGACTAAGTCCCCATTTTGTACTTTTGCTCTTTGGCTGTTTGGGGGTCTTCTACTCGTTTTCTCCTGGGTTGACGGCTCTGGGGCCATTGCTGGGAAGCTTTAATACCGGATAAAAGTGGTTTGGACCAAATCGGAGGCGGAATTTTTTGTGTGTTTTTGCTGACTTGCTTGCCTTTGAGGAGCTCTCGGGGGGTTCCGGCAGTTTGTGGGTGAGTTTCGGGGTCTGGGAGCACTGCTGGGACACTCTAATCTTGATTGCATTTGCTTTTCAGGAAATCCGTGGTGGTAAACTGGAGTTATGGCCTAGCTACACAGCGCGTTTGGACCGAAGGCCAAGAAATATTGCAAGTATGAGATTTTGCTTTTGGGCTGTTGTGCTTTTTGGCGGGTGGGTTGGCGGGTCTTGGGGCATTCCTGGGAAGGTCTAATACCGGATAGAAGTGGTTGGGACAAAATCCATAAGGAAAAGCCTTTTGGCACTTTTTGTAACTTAGGGTTCGTTAGGGTTAGCCCTAGCAGCAGGATTGCATGTGTTTTGGGGTGTTCTAGATTTTTGCAACTGCGTTCTGGGGTCTTAGAGCACTCGTGAGAATGTGTAATTTTGGTTGCAAGTCATTTGAAGAAAATCCATGGTAGGAAAGGGGGGATTTGGCATAGTTAAAGAAAGCCTCTGCTACTATTCTTAACTCAGGGCTCGTTAGGGGTAGCAGTATTTCTATTGCATGTGTTTGGGTGGGGGGGTTTTCGAGTCTTGGAGCGATGCTGGCTATGGATACTTTTGCTTGCTTGCAAGTGGTTTGAATACAATCCACGGTGGGTAAGGGGGTATTTGGGCCTACTTTTACTTTCGAAGTACGTTTTGTCACCAGTTTTCTGCTAGGCCTCGTTTTTTGAGATCTGATTGGGGGTCTTCTACATTTTTGCAACTGGCTTTAGTAAGGGTCTGGGTGGAAGCACTGCTGGGAAGGTCTAATTTTGTTCTAAAACACAGTTTACAGTACACCTAGCTTGAGGGGAAAGATCCGCTAAATTAATTTGCCTATACTTATTTATCCTTGAAAAGGTGACTCAGACAGAGTACGCACTTTAAAAAATGTTGTACTGTCTATTAGGAAAATCAAAGTGTGACTTTTTGCACTACACAGCGTACATACCTTATATTTATTTATCAGTGCTGTTTTTCGTTCAATAATTACATTCAGTCTGCAATGGGGAAAAAAGGATGAAGTCAGGCTTCACATTAGCGAGCCGCAATTCAGCATATGCCAGGCAGGCAGTGGACAGGGTGTCTTCTGGTCACCAACATTGATGGACGAAGCGTCAGCTGGAATGGAGGAGTGCCGCTAATAAGAGGAATTGTTTGCTGCATGCAACTTACTTACCAAATTCAACAGGACAACTACAACAATACAGATACAGTATCCATTGTTTAATTCTATGACTGTGACTGCATTTCTTGGATCTCTCTCTGCTTCTAAATTGATCTCTACAGCCATTCTATAGGTTTTACTTCGGCTATTTTTTAAACCTAATTTAATGTAAGAAGTGTTTCTCTGAGTGCAGAGATAGGCAAGTGAAAATGCTGCAGCCCTGTACTGTTGCATTCTAGTACTACTTACTTTTCAGTAACAATGCATGCAGTAGTGCATGCACTTCCTTTATGTCACTTAAAAGATTTATGGTTAGCTTTGTACCCAAAGATTTCTTTATCTTCAATTATTGTTTGTCCATGCTGTGCTTTTTTTACAGGGTGTCTTCTGGTCACCAACATTGATGGACGAAGCGTCAGCTGGAATGGAGGAGTGCCGCTAATAAGAGGAATTTTTTTCTGCATGCAACTTGCTTACCAAATTCAACAGGACAACTACAACAACATACAGATACAGTATCCATTGTTTTATTCTATGACTGTGACTGCATTTCTTGGATCTCTCTCTGCTTCTAAATTAATCCCTACAGCCATTCTATAGCTTTTACTTCGGCTATTTTTTAAACCTAATTTAATGTAGCCCTGCACTGTCGCATTCTGTCATTCACGGTTGTCGAAAGTACTACTTACTTTTCAGTAACAATGCATTCAGTAGTGCATGCACTTCCTTTATGTCACGTAAAAAATTTATGGTTAGCTTTGTACCCAAAAATGTCTTTATGTTCAATTATTGTTTGTCCATGCTGTGCTTTTTTTTTTCTCTCAACAAAACCTACCCAAAAAGAAACCCCCATTCTCATCCATTTTACAAACCCTAACCCTCTTCCCCCGGGTTGTGTGGTTTTGCTTGATGTGTGACTAAATGACATCAATAATTCCACACACTTGCTGGGGAGGATAAGGTCATAGCAACAGGCTGGTGAAGGAATCCGAGGATATATTCTAGACTTACTCAGCTTCAGTAATATTTCTTGGAGTAGTAGCCAATGTCAAAGAAATCCTACACAAGTACAAGTTATACTATCAATACTTTACCATTTGTTAGGCTACATTGTGGCACTGTTGTAGTCTAGTGTACTGTCACCTGCTATATTCTCTATCGTACCGTTGTAATGCTACAGTAAGGACAAACCAGGTTTCATTTTCTTTTTTTCCATAGCCATGCAACTGCCACTGTGTCACACCACTAGTACCACCGCAATGAGGAGGAAATTTCAGCCGCCCTGGATTGCAACCTTAATCGCCATTTCCCGTGGAGCCAGCCCTGGGCCTAGCCCTACTTTCAAACAGAAATTACAGGTAAGATAAGCGTTTGGTTGGAGGTAGTATAATGGAGTATTAGGAGAGACGAGAGATTGACGGTAGTACTACTAAAGTCCTAGGACTATTCAGGAAAACAAACTTACTGTTAAACCCCCACCCACCAGACTCAAAAGCAGTAAAAAACAGGTATGGTCAGATAAAGTTTCAAAAAGTATATTTTTATAGCCCTAACAAAATAATCTCCTGCAAGACCCTCCCTAACCCCAACGATTGTCCTTCAAAAGTCCCCAAAAAACCCAACTCTCAATTCCCACCCCCCAAAAGTCTCTAAAAAAGGGGCAAGGGACACTACGGCAGGGTGCTGTTGACTTTAGCAGCCAGGGCATCATGCTCCTTGCGGAGGGTGGCATGTTCGAAGCGGAGGCCCTCTACCAAGTTCTTATAGTTCAGGACCTCCTGCTCCAGGTAGGACAGTCTGAGGGATAAGCGACGCCGGTGTGCCTTGCAAATCCTGTGGGGGGCAGCTGCTGTCTTTGCTGCTCAGCGGTGGCGTTTGGCTTTGGTAGCCCGGCTCCGTACCGCTGGAGCACTGCGCTGGCTGGCAGCCCGCATGGAAGAGGATGCAGCTGTCCCAGTGGACGTTGTTGTAGTACCAGACTGTGTCTCCTCCTCCTCCAGGGCCACCAGCCGCCGATATTCAGCGACAGTGGCATCCAGCCTCCGTTGCTGGGCCATTCGAGCCAGCTCCCTCCTCCTTGATGGTCTCTTGGATTTGGAAGGAGCAACTATATGAAGAAAGAAAGACATAGTCTGTAACCAATGCTCCTTAAGATTAACACAAAATGATTGAGCAGAAAGTTGTCACAGTACAAGTATCAAATTGAAAGCATAGTACATAACTATTGAGGACAGTATCTATGTAACCTCCGACTTCTTCATCCTTGCTCTAACATTAGTGGGAGTTTAAGGAATCAATTCTACGAGCACTATGGACTCACTCCATTACAGTCCACTATGACAGTACACCAGTCTTATTCTTCTTCTTCTCTCTTGTTTAGGAAAATTGGTACGTTCTCTTATGCAAGCCGGCATAATGCCAGCGCAGTGAACTTGCACCCGAGAAAAACAGACGCACACCATGGTGAGTGAGACAGACTTGCGTTACTGTACCGGTCCAGTACATGCAGGTGGTGAAGCTCTTACTTTTCTATTACGGGTGGCACTGAGAATACTCTGTTAAAAGGGCTACTGCTTAATTAATTTAGCTTTCACCCTATAGTGCAAATGAGTATTAGAAAAGGAAAATGAAGAAGCTAAATAATCTGATTATCTATCACTTCACATGGGATGTATTTGATGACATATGGGATGACTTTAGGTGCTTTGCTTATTATTGAGTGAACAGTGATACACCCACACATGAATGACGTACTACTACTAAACTAAAGTTATTAAGAGAGGTAGGGAGTGTCCACTGTAATAACCGGATATATGCTGTGCTTGCAGTTGCAATACAAACTACTGCTACTATTCATGGTAGTATTTGGACAAAATTACAACTTCTTTTCCTTGCCTTTCCTACACTGGAACGGACGTGCAGGTGCGGTGTTACATGCTCTTCAAAGTAACACTTAGTTCATCCAGTGACTGTCTACTCTCTCTAGATACACATATGCTATCTAAGAGTCAGATAGTACCATGAATGATCCAGGCATCCATCCATTCAAAGTATATGCACACATACAGTTTCTGTTTCACCCACCCAGGCTGTTCTCCTTCCACCCATCCTTGCTTCATCATTCACCCAGCCATGCACCATACCATATTCTTTCCTTCCCAGCCACCTCGGGGACCAAGCAAACACATATCATTCTTCTTTGCCAGTCATCATTACATTTCTCGTCCTTCCACACTTACTTACACCCTTCTTTCACTTTTCGTTCATCCCATCCATCAAGTTCATCTCAGATCTGATTGGGATTCTTCTCGCCATAAACTTCACATAAACTTCACAGCTAAGTGGAAGTACATTTACAATACACCCATGCAGAAAGCACACTCTGCAGTCTTCAATCTCAATAAGTAAGGAATATATAGCTTACCTCTGCCCGCCACCACCGTGTCATCCCCCACAGAATTGTCCGGCACTTCCACCGCCTCCTCCCCAGAGTTGTCCTCGTCCAATGCCACCACCACCTCCACGCTGGCCCCGCCTCCAGATGTTCCACCTACAAAGTACATTTAATAATGTTAGAATACACCACTCACTACTATATAATATTTGGTCTAGAAGGAAGAAAGAAATGTGAAAAAAAACAGTATACAATTTAATAATTTGTGACTGTCTACTCTAAAGTAAAAATGTCCCTTTTTCCAGGGAAGGCTGTTGTCTTGCTGCACTTTTTGGCAAAACTGATGAATGCTTGCTTTTTATTTTTAACACGCACCACTTTTTCTCCTAACAGACAGAAGCTTGACTTCTAAGAACACGAGCAGGATCAAGTTCAAACCAGGTGAGAGCTCGGCTCGACCACAAGAAATGTGTCCAATTAATCGTCAGCACTAAGCACTTTTCCATTTCCAGTTAAACGTTTACTTTTATGACAAACTTGATTTTAATAAATGTGTTTACTTTTAATAAAGCTTTTAAACTTAAATAGACTCTGTGTTTTTTGGTCCTCCAGACTAGAGTGGATGAGCTAAAGGTTTTGGAATTTTTGCAAGCATGAGTCCGTGCCTCTGCCATCGGTGATTTTGGGAGCTAAATGACTCTGCCACACTAACTAGTCAGTAAGGAGATTGGGGGTTCAACTACAAAGTCTGTTATCACTGAGGTATGTGGAAAGTCTAACAGCACCTATTATAATTGATAAGCTAAGCAATGCATTATTTAGTGTCCATAGTTCTGTTTGTGCAGATTTGTCCCTTCAACAGTAGTAGAATGGATTGTCCTCCTATCCAAACCAAAAGTAAAGTAGTATCTTATTCTTTCTTGGTGGTCATTCACCTTTTTATTGTTGGCAATTGTCAAAGCATAAACATTTAGAATACTTGAAAAGACATTATGGACAATCCCAGAGGACTGCACTCAGTGCATAGAGCTATTGCTGACTAGAATGGGAGTCAAATGGAATTGCCAAATGTGCAATCTTAGTTAGCTACACAGACAAACTAATAAGAATAATCTAGTAATACCACACGGAGTCATAGTCGAGGCAGGATAAGAATTTAGATCCAGTCTACAAGAAGATCAAAGACGATTTAGAAAAAATCGAATGAGGAACGCTAGGCTCATATTCTGATTCATAGTCCTGATATTACTAGACCTGTCGGCGGCCTTTGACATGGTCGACCATACCACCTTGGTCGACCGTGTCAAGAGTATAGGCATCCAAGGTAATGCCTAAAATCTTCTTGCCTCCTTCCTGGCCAACAGGACCCAGGTCGTCACTGTGGGACCTTTTGAATCCTCCCCCCTGTCACTACCATGTGGAGTTCCCCAAGGCTCATCCCTTAGTCCGACACTATTTAACATTTATGTGTCGGACCTTGCCAATGTCATCAGGGCACACGGGATGAGCCTCACTTCATACGCTGATGACACTCAACTGGTCCTTGCCGTCAAAAATTACGGGCTTCAGAAAGCCAACATGTTCAACCAGAGCATGTCGGCTATCGGGAACTGGATGTCACACAATTGTCTGAAGCTAAACTCCGACAAATCGGAGGTTGTAATTTTCGGCAATCTCTCACCGGAGTGGTCCCCCCTTTGGTGGCCGTCATCCATGGGCCAGCCCCCAGTCCCGGTTGACAAAGTGAGGAACCTGGGAGTCATGTTCGACAACCGTCTGAACTTCCTACCACATGCCAACCAGATATCCTCTTCAGCCTTTCATAAACTTAGGCTCATCAAAAAAATTCGGCCCTTTTTACCTGAAAACATGGCGAAAACGTTGGTAAGCTCCCTGGTGCTCTCCACCCTAGACTATTGTAACGCTTTGTTTCTAGGGGCCCAGGAGAGAGTGTTAATAAAAATGTAGTCTATACAGAACGCGTCCGCCAGGCTCCTAGGGCGAATCCCCAAATTCCATCCGGTCTCACCCACCTTGAAACAACTTCATTGGCTTCCGGTGAGGAAGAGGATTAAGTTTAAAACCTTGTGCCTGGTATACAAGGCTTTACACAACGCTGTCCCAGCGTTCTTTACTCAGAACCTTACCCCCTACTGTCCATCTAGAGCACTGCGCTCTTCCAGCTCCCTGGACCTGGTGATCCCCCGAACTAAATCTGTCAACTGGGGTGACAGAAGATTCCTTGTGGCAGCTCCAAAACTATGGAACACACTGCCTCATTCGATCAAGACCAGCACCTCCCTTTGGTCTTTCCGAAAAAACCTCAAAACCTGGCTTTTTAATCAATGATCTCCTAGTCCCCTTGTTGGCCAAACATTGCAGTTATTTAGCGCCGAGATGCCCACGGGCCTTCGTTTCGCGCTTTACAAATGTTTCTATAAATAAATAAATAAATAAATAGGAAAAAATAAGTACTCTATATTAAAATTAAAACTTACTGGGGCCAGCAAAGGAGCCCTCGCCTGCCCGGTCCTGGCCTGCATCCTGAACAGCACCCTCCTCCTCCTCCTGTGTCCTCCTCTTGCCCCTGGGGGAAGCTGATGTACAACATGAAAGAAAGAAAAACAGAAAACATGGATGATATTTGTCAACCAAATCAAACATTTCAAAAGAACTAACAAAATATTTTGGCGAAATAGCAAATAGACAACTATTCCATGGAATATATTATTGACCAATCTCATGTGGTCGACTACGTTATTAGTATTGCTTGATTTGCGGAATTGGAAACTACCTTATGTAACTCACTAAACAAAGTACTAAAAAGGTTTGCCTAGGATTGGCAGGCAGCAGTCCGCAGCAGGCGAAGTGACAGTCAAAGTCCATCGTGATTGAAGATCAGCGACAACACTAAAGTTTCCTACTACATTAACCAGTCATTAAAATACTCAAACTATCAATCCACCACCACTATTTCTTCTTATCGCCATGTGTACAAAGGAAGGACTGGACTTGAGTCTGTAGGGGCTGATTTAGAAGCCCCTTGCGGCTCTTTTGCTCCATTGTTGCGTGACTTTTGTGACGCAGCGGCAGCACAAAAGAGGCGCAATGGTGCGGCTTATATTAACAACGTGACGCATATGGGAGATGCATCACGTTGTAAAGCCCTGCGCCAATAGGGGGCGTTCCGGCGCAAGGGAGGGCGTTCCTGCGCAGGAACGCATCCTAAAAGTGGCTGAGGGAAATCTACAAGATTTCAATCACTCACTTTAACGACAATGATGCGTGACTCAAACCCTGCGCCTGCTTGAAGCAGACGTACGGCTTGACGCAGCATTGGGGAGATAGGGCACCCCAGAGCATTTATGGAGCTGCGCCATCGTTGCGACGCAACTCCAGCAATGCGCCGCCTTTACGGCACAGATGCGTAACGCTTTGGTGACGTTTTGGGCCCATGGTGCACTGCATTGTAAATACGGCGCACCATGGGTGATGGTGGCGTGACGCACAATTACTGGCGCATCCCTGCTACTTTGCAGGGATGCGCCGGTAATTAAAAATCTGAACCTTAGTGTGTAGCATTACGCAGTTCTTTAAACTACACTCATATATAATTTCACAGGCCAATGAAATGAACACAAAATCTAAAACAAATAAGCATAGTAGCAACACTACTGAGAAGAAGGAAAGCAGTGCACTTGAAATGCACAGAAGATTTTGAAATATAATTTACCTACAATGTAATGAGCAGCATTATTGCTCTTGGTAAAAAACAAAAATTTGCAATATAATAACACAGCAGGAGAAAACAGAGTAGTAAAGAAATAGCTACTACTACTCACCAAGCCCGGGGATCTCAAGGCCAAGCAGGTCGAGCAGATCTTGTTCACGGGTCAAGACATCCGTCCAGCGGTGGGTGGCCTGGTTGTAGGTGCGCCAGACCCGAGAGTGGTGGTAAATGGCCTGGCACACCTTCTCCCACCGCTTCCGGCGCTCCCGGATCCCGTACCCGCTACCGATCTTGCCGCCTGCCATGATGGTCCTGGGGAGGCGGCGCTGAACATAAAAAGTGAGTTGGCCCACCTCCTCCGGGCTAAAGATCTCCCTGGGTACGACCTGCTCCCCCCTCAAACGCCCGCACGGGAGCCGGACACGGGGTAAATGTAAATGTAAATGTGCTGGACTTGTAAAGCGCACAGCTGCCCGTAAGCGTCCCGGCGCTTGCTTATGAAACCCGTCTTGGTATTCCCCTGTGAGAAACCACAGCAGGGTGTCCACAAGGTGAAAGCCAGGCATCCCGCCGCGAGGGGCCGTAGTGGAGATTAAGCAAGCTATTGCCCAGAATCGCAGAGTGTGACCCCGTGAGTTGAGTAGGCACCAGAGCGAGAATTGTCGAGTCCATGGAATTTTGAGCCCGAGACCCGCCGAGGCGGGGAATCGAACCCTGGTCCACGGTCGATCTCAGCTTCCGGGTCTGCCGCCTCTAACCACTGAGCCACGCTTCTCCACTGCGGGACCCTTCCCCTTCTCGGGATGCTTCCCGGCTCCCTTCACCATGGTCTGGGCGGAAAGGAATAAAGAAAATAGAATAGGGAAGAGAAGAAAAGAAAAGAGTTTAAAAAAGTATTTTAAAATTAACCAAAAGTAGCAGTAAACACAAAAATATAGGGCTAGAAAAATAGAGGGATAGATAATAAGTAAAATAGATTAAAAAAAACTTCAAACAAGCAAAGGATGGCAGAGATTTAGAGAGGATACAAAGACCATGCCCAGAACCATAGCAATGAATGAGAAACAAGATGGCCACGCCCGTTCACGACCGCGCGGGTAAGTTCGCGCGAGATGTTCCTCGCGAACACTCGCGAAATTGTACTGGCGAGCCGCACACTTTGCGAGATTACACTTCGCGCCCGGAAACGGAAATACGTCATGCAAACAAGATGGCCGCGCCCTTGAACGACCGCGAGGGTAACTTCGCGCCTTGCGCTACAAGCGGCTTGCGAAAACGCACAAAACCTTGCGAACTAACACGCCGCAAAAAAATAAACCGCATATTCGCACGAATTCGCAGCTTCCGAATCCGATCTCGCGCGTGTTCGCGCCCCGCGAATCCCGCGAAATTGCAGAAAAACGAGTTTTGCAAAACTGAAAGCACTCGGCAGGTGCAAGAGTTCAAACTCATCATTAGTAACCACTCCCTGTAGTGCTTCCTGACTGGGGCCCCTCCAGAGTTCAGTTGCTAGTTGCAACAATTGTATGACCCTGCTCTGACTCTCACAGCAGGCTCATAGAATAGCTACAAGTAGGCCACAAAGGTCCTGGAAAAAATTTTTGCACTGCAACAGAAAGCAAATTACTGATAAGGAAGCAGGTGCCAGACCTGGAATTTTAAAACAGTGACACATTAATAAACTAACCCCAAATTAATTCATGTCAGTTGAAGCAGGGCAGGTGTGCTTGCTTTCCCCCCCCATAATCTACAGTGATGATGAACCAGAGGGTGGCATTGATGTAACAGAGGGTGGCATGGGTGAAACAGAGGGTGGCAGTGGTGAAACAGAGGGTGCTGGGAACCTGTGATGATGAACCAGACGTAGAAACAACATAGTCGCGACCGTTGCAAGCCGATAAGTAAGTTCGCGATTGCGAACTGGTACCAAACCCTCGCGAACTGGCAGAAACCCTTGCGAACACAAAAAAAAAAATCCGCAAATTCCTGAGAATTCGCGGATTTTGCGGATCGCGAGTTCGCAAATTCGCAAAATTCGCGAACGCCAGATTCGCAAAATTCGCCCATGCTTAATTAAGACACAACACATGATAAAAACCCAAAACCAATTTATAACAAAAGGAAATATTTGTATCTTTAAAATGACACTAAAATGAAAAACATCCAATATAGGAAACAGGATATAAGAATGTTTTCATTATTCAGCACTATATAGCACATAGAAACCTATAGCGCCTATTGGGACTTCTGGTTGTGCTAAACTAGGACAAATTCAAAGATTCAGGCCGACTGCGATGGAGCCCTGCGCATCTACCCTTCACGGTAGGCCTTAGTCAAAGTTTTTACCCTCTGACTTAAAAAACATTTCTGGAGCTTTTTCTTCCAGGGTCCCTTAAAGCTCTCGACCAGTCCAGTTTTGGTGGGGGTTTGCCAGCTTGCCTTACGACAAGCTCTCTGTAAAACCTATGGAAGTCCGACCTCTGGAGCTATCCATTGGGATGAACCAGAGCTCCAGGTCGGCTCGTGGTTGAAGGTAGGGGGCTTGACTCTTGCGGTTGATCCCGGTCAACTCGACCTTTCTGATGTGGAAACTTTTGCAGAATTTTTTCTTGCAAGTCCCTCTATGCCCTTCACCAGGCCGGATTCGGTGCGGTTTAGCTGGCTTGGGGTTCGGCCGACTACCGGTCAAACTCTTGAAGTCAGACATCTAGAGTTTTTCAGCAGGACAAACCTGTGGGGCATGCCGGCTCGTGGGTGAAGGTTGCTGGATTTGCTGACCAGGTCGATCGGTCCACTTATGGAACTTTTATGCAAAGTTGCTCTAAACTTCTTCTAATTTCTGGAACTTCTTCCTGAAGTTACTTTGAGGGCCCCAAAGTGTCTCAAATTTACTCAAAGGGTCTGGAAGCTCCAAAATGGTCCTTGAAATTTCTGGACTTCAATTCCCACAATCCACATGGACAAAACCCATACAAATCCACTGGAGTCACTCCAGGCTGGGGATTCTTGGTGGTGATGGAACAGGTGAGCTCTGGTAACCTGTAGCTTGCAGGTAGTCCACTCTACAGTCCTTTTGAAGCAAGCTAGGTCCACAGGGCTGTAGTTCCAGAATGTGCAAAAGGTGCAGTCAGCGAGAGTACAGGGACTGGCTGGTGCAAAGCAAACCTCTTCTTCCCCTTGTTTCAAGCAACAGATCTAAGAGTCTCTGCACCTCTCAGATACTTATTCTGTGTTCTCTAGGTCAAGCAGAAGGGCACTGCTGTCCAATGAAGTTCAGGGCAACACTCCATGGCCATTTCCTCCAAACTGTGGCAAAATGGTCTCCCAGAAAGCACTATCTATCCAAAATTTGATATGGCTGAAACAAACCTCCAGAATGGCTCATCTCCATAGTCTTCCTTCCCTTGGCATCTGCACATTCCTTCCTTAAGTCTGCCGTCTGTCTTTGTTCATAGGGGATGTGTGTAACTGGACCTGGCTTTTTCTGCCTGTCCCCTCCTCCCTTTGAAGATCATGGTTTATGACCCCTGCCCCCTGGCTCTGACATTCCTGTGCAGCAGAACCCTCTTCACCCAGGATGGCTCCTTACCCCAGGTGACACTTATCACTTCATCAAAGCAGCCTAGCTAATCCACTTAACGCTGACAAATCAGAGCAAACCACAGACGGCTGAGTTTTGGCTTCTAGACTAGAAAGTCTTATAACTTATTTTCTGTACATTTCAGGATAAATTCAACAACAGCATGTTGCTGGATTTATCAATACCATCTTCCTCAGTCCTTGAATTATATTTTTTCTGCAAAGCCTAGCGTTAGTTATTAATTAATAACTGAATGCCATGTTAATCTATGTGGTTTGGGATCTACAATGGGCAAAATGAACTGGGCAATTTCACTATTCCCAGGGCATGTAAAACCTATTTAATAAGGCTCCTCCTAATAAGTACCTGACCCTCCACCCCGGTGACACCTTAGGGAGACCCTGGGAGTACCGAATATGCCCAAATAATATAGTTTATCAATCATTAAGTGCCCGAAACACCAAAGTTGAAAAGCAGTCCTGCAACACAGGGCTGCTTTAAAACTGACCTCAGGCCTCAGCAGTAAACACATGCAAGTGCAGAAAGGATTGTGGGCTCTAAACTGACATGCTGTATTATATACTAGGGACTGAAACGTAGTTTTAATCCCCCTCCCCTATTATGTACTAGGGCCTTATAAGGAAGGTCATGCCAATCATAGGGGTACCCTAACCCATAATGTACACTAGTGTATGTAGGTGTTTTCACTGTATTCTAAGTGTGTTTTCACAGTAGCACTGGTCCTGGGACTGCCTAGCAGAGCCCAGGGCATTCTCAGAGTCAGAAAAACAGCTTCCAGGAATCTCAAATGGGGCAAAAAGTGGTGGGACACTGCAAAGAGGTCCTGATTTTGAACAGGGGCAATGTCAGTGACCTACCCTTTTTTGTGGTGCATTGTCAGTACTCCTCCTAATAGCCTGTTTGCCTCTTCGCCTGAGCCCATAATATGGAGCAGGTGGAGAGGCAAAGGGATTCTCTCAATTGCATTGTGTCACCAGCGCTATCAGTATTAGTGAAGGGGCCCCAAAAGCACCTGCAGCAGTTGTATTGTTTGATGGTTGTTGGGCTGGTTTTACTAAACCAGTGATAAGCTCCCAGATGTCTGGTAGAATAGTGAGGTTATGCAGAGGCATATTTACTACTGTGTCATGCAGCGCAGGCAGCAAGCAAAGTTGATCTGCTGCGTTGCATGAAATGGAGAGCAGAAATGCACCATATCTACTAAGATATAGCACACCTTTACTCCAGCCTAAATCTGGAGCATTGTGTGCTGCTTATCGCTAATGTAGGAATCCCTGTGCCATGATGCAGGGGGGTCTGTGATATGGATAGGATTGTTTTTGTACAGGAAGGAAAACCTTCATGCACAAAAACAATCCTTAGAGGCAATTTCCTCTTCCTACATGTGCTGAAGAATGTATTCTGAAGCACACATGTAAAGAGGAGAATAATGAGGCAAAATAAAGATATTTGTTGTTATTTAGCCTCTTTGTGGTAGGCGTGCCATTATGGGCTAACTACCTCTAGAAATTGTGGGATTGTGTCAAATTCCATCTGTGGATACAGTGAACACCCATCCTCCACCCATAGGGCGCCTACCACAACAAAATGTAACACAAAGCGGCGCAAATCATCCCTTGCATGGCTTTGTTAATGTTACTGAAGCCTTTGCCTTAGGCGACTCAAGGACAATGCACAGGCATAGTAAATCAGGGTCTGTATGTTTCAAAAGTCTGATTGGACAACCTGATTTTAGATGCACTAGAGCATTTGGTTTCATGGATAAGAACCAACTACACACTGTTGTCAAGTTCTTGGAAGTAATCACAATGAGTGGTTAAGTAGGACAAATACTCAAGGGACAGAACATACCAAACAGAATAAAGCGTGGAGGGACTGAAAAGGCCTGAACTAGCCTTGCAAGAGAAAGCCTGTGGTAGGCAGTGAGTTGGGGTCTACGTGTGGGTTGAGAGATCCTCTGCCCCAAAAGCTGCACCGACAGAGAAGTACAGACTTTTCTAACGGGCACATGGATGATTTGCTGCTGCAGAGGAAGGATGCTTGTCCTTTACTTCAACTTGAAATACAAAAAACAAGTTTGGGGTTCTCTTCAAGACTTCCTGCCAGCGCTGTAGATTTTTAGGTAATATATTTGGGAAACTGTCCTTTAAAATTAACCTTCTGGCAATGTGGGGTTGTTATTTAAAAAAGTTCCATAGCGATCTTTATCTATATACGTCTATGTGGGATACACATTATTACAAGGAGCTAAATGTAAGGCGCCATTATTGTGTATAAAAGTGCACTGAAACAAATAATGAAATCCCCGCCGAGAAGCAGCCAAGAACATTACATAAAACTAATCCCAGGCAATCAAATGCCAGAAACAAGCTTCCTGATCACCAAAATACACAACGTTCGACCACTTTACTTATGAGGCCTTCTTATTAAAAATTGCATGGGATTGATTGGATCCCTTTGAAAACCACTCATGTTGTACAGAGGAAGCTTTATCCAACACAAAACCTACTCGCTGTATAAAGTACAATAAATAGACACACTCGCTAATCTCTCTTCCACGCACCGTATATATGACTGAAATTAAAAATTGCATGGGATTGATTGGATCCCTTTGAAAACCACTCATAAAAACATGCACAGTGGCGGGGCATGGCAACTGCAATACTGAAATGTGGTTGGCTTGCAATTGATCCAAACTAACCCCTAGATTCATCAAAGTCCCGTTTTGCGAGTCCTTAATAGCGATTATTAAGGAATCCCTATTAAGGACTTGCAAAACGGGATTCATGTAGGAATCGCTAAATAAATTACGATTCCTACACATTCCTTACTTGCGATTAGCAAATTGCTAATCACAAATAAGGAATAACTCCCCATTCATTCCTATGGGCCTAAAGGCCTAAAGGCCCACAGGAATGAATGGGGAGTTATTCCTTATTTGCGATTAGCAATTTGCTAATCGCAAATAAAGATGCGATTTCAAGGGTGCTAGGGGTGTCCAAAGGACACCCTGTAGCACCCCTGAAATGTAATCTACATTGGTGTTGCGCACACACATGTCCAAAGGACATGTGTGTGTGCAACATGCAACTTACAAAAATGCATTTAAAAGCATTTTTCTAAGTTTTCGCTATTTACCACGAGGTTTGACCTCGCGGTAAATAGCGGCCCGAAATTGCGATTTCGCAATTTAAAAATGGTTAATGAATTGCATTTAAGGAATCTCAAATAGAGATTCCTTAAATATAATTCCTCGCAATTTAGCGAATTCGCAATTACCGATTTTTGCATTTGGGATGATGAATCCCAAATGCAAAAAATTGCGCTCGCAAAGGGCCAGATTCTGAGAATCTGGCCCTGCGAGCCAATTTCGGCTTCATGAATCTGGCCCTAAGTCACAACTAAGAGTCCCACTGAGCATGACCAAATCTGTGGACTCCACCCACTTTAACACAGTTTACATAGTGTGAAAATCAAAAGTGAAAGGATTCAGGAGAGGAGTTGGCCTACCGGCTAGGGCGGTCGGCCTCGAATCCGGGGACCTGGGTTCGAGTCTTGGCAATGACGCTGAACATCTTGTGATTCTGGGCAAATCACTTAATCTCCATGTGCCTAACAACAACTGAATATGTTCTCATGTGATGCAACTGGTGCTATGTAAAGCGCTCCGATACCCTATTCGGGTCAAGTTTGCGCTATATAAAATTCTGTAAGAAAAAGAACTCGAAACTGCACAAATGCTAAAAATCAACCAAAATCTTCATACATGCACCAGTCACCGAACATCAGTTTGCATTTGAAAAGGACAACGAAGAAACTTCAAAGGCAAGCTCGATAGCAGAATTTATTACTACAGAAAATCATCGCAAGCAACTCTGCACTGCAATATTCAAAGCAAGTCACACTTTCATTTACTACCATCAGGACTCCGTGACAGAGACAGTGCCAGGTAAGGTCAGTGTAGCGTTTGTGGTTGGGCTAGCACTTGCATCAGCAGCCTCGCAACGCTAAAGAGGACAGGGCCGGTATTGGGGTTTACACGTGGCTCCGACTGTCGCGCCGTAGCCACGCCTCTTTATTTATACTCCCCGGCGTCTGACGTCCCGCGTGGCGCGGGTCCGCTAGACCGCTGCCTCACGCCCCGGAACACAACATTCCTTCTAACCTTTATTAAAACAGTGAAACATCAAAGTTATGGTAGATTACAAAACCGATGGATCTGTTACCAGTCTGCCAGTGTTCATTCAGGACGTCACTACACCAGGTAGTCAGCTAGCTGGGAGGAGGGTGCGGGATTCTTCCACAGTCAATATCTGCACAGTCCTCCTCTGGACATTGCCATCTCTGGTGTCCCCGGGATTGGGGTGCTGCTTCCTCCGGCCGGTGAAGGTAAGCTGGACGCCCTGCCTTCTGGGGTGGCTGGAAGCTGCGAAGTGTCTTGTTCCCTCTGGTCTTCCCCTTCAGAGAAGTATTGATCAGTCTCTGATCCCTCTCCTCTCTGCGGACTCGGGCTGGACTGTTCTGGACCAGGTGAGGTGCTGTGGTGTGCTTTCTTAAAGAACGAGATGTCTCTGGTAACTGTTTCGGCTCCTTTCTGGGCAGTCACCATGGTGCCGGTCCGGCGAGTGACAGTCCACGGTTGGTGTTCGAACGGGAGTTGCAACTTGCTTCCTGGGTAGCGATCTTTGACGTACACCTGGTCACTTGGTTGTATAGTGGATTCACAGGCTCCTTGTCACTTGCTGGCTTGATCATTGGAGCGAGTTCGGTTCGCCAAGGCCTTCTCTTTGCTGGCTCGCTCGGGAACCCACGTTGAGTGGTTCCGGAGTGTGTCTTTCACTATTCGGCCCATGGTTGACGCACCTGGTGCCGCCTCCGTTGTGACGTGTGGGGCCATACGATATTCTCTCAGGAAGCTGTAAATGGCTTTCTCTAGTGGTGAGCCGTCTGCGAGGGCTAATCGGATGGTCTTGTTGAGTGTGCGCATGAACCTCTCTACTTCCCCGTTGGCTTGGGGCCAGCACAGGGTTATTTTGCGGTGATGGATGCCCCAGCTCTTTAGGTATTCCGCGAACTCTTGACCATGGAAGGGTGGACCATTGTCTGTCTTGACCACTTCAAAGATGCCATGAGTGGCAATAGTTTTCTCAAATTTGGCGATGACTTCCGTGGCCGTTTGGCTTCCTACGATCTCTACCTCTGGATACTTGGTGAAGTCATCAATGATCACTAGTGCGTATCGTCCATCAGGGAGGTGTCCAAAATCGGCACTCACTTATTCCCACGGCCTCTGAGAGTTATCTTCGGTCAAGACTGGGTGGGGGCGGTCTGGCGGCCCCGCTGCTTGACATCAGTTACATGCTCTGACAGTTTGTTCCACCATCGTGTCCATCCCCGGGAACCACACCTTGGCTCTCAGTCTGCTCTTGGTTTTTACCATGCCTTGGTGTCCTCTGTGCGCTAGTTCCACCACCTGATGGGTTAGGCTGGCCGGCATGACTAGTCGGGGGCCCCGTAGCAGGCATCCTTGGTTGTCGAGGGACAGTTCTTCTTTGATTCGCAGAATGGATTCCAGAGTTGCTTTAGCCTGTGGTGTTCTTTTGCTCAGGGAGTCTTGGATGGGGCGCCAGTTCCCTGACCGGACTGCGTTTGCGACAAGTTGGAGACATTCGTCTTTCTGGGCAGCTTCAATGATGGAGTCTAGGCTGGGTAATGGTCGGGATCTTTCTGTCACCAATCGGACATACTCCTCTGTGTCCTCGGATTCTTCCCTCTCTTTCAGGGTGTCCTCTCGGGGGTGCCTTGACAGGTAGTCCGCGGGGTTCGTTGACCCTGGTTTATATTCCACTCGGTAGTCGTATCCTTGTAGTTGGAGTATCCACTTCTCGATTCTCAGAGGTGGTTTTGACACTGAGCCCTGGAACAGGGGTATGAGGGGTTTGTGGTCCGTGGACACCGTGAAGGAGTGGCCGTACACGTAGACATGAAAGTGTCGGCAGGCCCAATGAATGGCTATGGCCTCTCTCTCTATCTGCGAATACCTCTGCCCCGTATCAGTCAATGAGCGGCTGGCATAGGCGATGGGTGCCCATTCCCCATTACTCTGAAGCTGCGCCAGCACTGCCCCTAGGCCGCAGGGGCTGGTGTCCACGGCCACATTGGTGGGCTTGGAGGGGTCAAAATACGAGAGAGTGGTGTCCGCTGACAAGGCTGCCTTCGTGTCTCGGAAAGCTTTCTCTTGTTCTGGGCCCCACTGCCACGTGGTGGCTGATTTGGTCAGTTCCCTGAGTGGCTTGGTGAGATTGGAGAGATCGGGGATGAAACGCCCACAGAAGTTCACCATACCCAAGAAGCTTCTCGCTTCCGAGACGTTCGTTGGGGCGGGGGCTTCTTGGACGTCTTTTACTTTGTCTGGGTCAGGCGCCACTCCTTGGTTCGAGAAAGTGTATCCGAAGAAACTGAATTTGTTCTGCTGGAACTGGCACTTTTCCCTGTGTAGGGTTAGGCCGGACTCTTTGATTCTCTGGAGAACTCCTCGCAATCTTTGGTGGTGTTCTTCGATTGACGACGCGTAGATGAGCAGGGCATCGCTCACGTTTAGAACTCCTGGGAGTCCACTGAGAACCTCGCGGATTGTGTTCTGGAATACTTCTGCTGCACTTGATATTTGACAGTTGCGGCGCCGATATCGTCTGAGTCCTACATGAGTGGAGAAGGTGGTTATGTACCTTGAATCGTGGTGAAGCAGTAGCTGGTGATATCCCGATCGAAGATCTACCTTGGAGAACCATTTCGCACCATTGAGTTCCCCTAGGATATCGTCTATTGTGGGGTTTAGGTGCCTCTCTCTCTTTACCACTGCGTTCGGGAGACGCATATCCACACAAATGCGGACCTGTCCGAGTTGCTTGGGTTTTCGGGCCACTACGATCGGAGATACTCATGGGGTGGGTCCATTGACCTTTTCTTTATCAGTGAGGTTTCATCAGTGAGGTTTAGATTGAGCCGATGGCAGGCACAGCGGGCAAGAGACCCACATCAGGTCATACCCATAAGCTCTTAACCTAACACATACAAAAGATGATGGGAGGAATGCTTGCAAATTGTCCAGCCACTGGCACTCATTCTGGGTAGCATTCTCAACCTATCGCTTTTCACCCACTGTGCCACTCCAGACAAAGGCCGTCCTAATGCAAATCAGTACTGACCCCCTTTCTCATTTATGCCAGTGTTTTACCTACTACACTTAGAAAGTGTAGTCTCAGAGCTAAAAAAAACGCATATCTGTGGAGTTACACTGGCTCTTTGAATTCCGATGACACCGACCCCATTGGCATTTTGAAGACACGTCTGATGAGGCCTAATGCAGTTTAGGTTTAGCTGAGATAGAACTCTGCGCCCTTTTCACTGAAATGAAAATACAAAACCAGGCTGCACATCTAAAGTAAGCTTGCCATGGAGATCCTAACAGCAATGTGATTTTGGCCATAGATGCATTTAGACCTTTAACCTCTGCTAAAGGTTGTTGAAGCTTGCATAACTTCTCAGACATGCTTTGAATCTGTCAGTACTCAGATGTGCAGTAGCTACAAAGCATCTCCAAACAAAGTAAAGATCCTCACTCCTAAATAGTATTACACCATGGAGCACTAAATCCCACAGTGTTCTGGCCCTGACCCTGATCCTTCTCTGACAGCTGTTTCTTGCAATAAGGCAATTCAGTTATTACTTTAAAGGCATAAAGTAACCAATCCCCCCCACCCCCGGAATACTGCATACCGAATAATTACCCACCTAGAATATAGTGTAGGGAATTGTACTGCACAATTTGAGGAGCACTTCATGCCCCTAAACAGGCAAGAAAGTATAATCTACAGCAGAGGTCTTCAAACTGAGCTGTACTTTGCCGATGAAGAGTATTTATTGTGCACTTTGATCACAAAGACAAGCGCCATGCTGAAGTCACAGCTGTGTTTTTGGTGAAAGAAAACAGAGTGGCAGTGAGCCACTCTGTAATTGGTCATATGTAATGTTTTTTATGTCACTCATACCCTTTTTAGGTCTTGCCTAGCAGTGCGCATGCGCTGCAAAGGCAAAATGACCTATTCCTATCACTATCGCTTTCAGCCAAGCACGTGCACGCGTTCCATTGCCTTCAATGGCAACTCGTGCACGTCTGGAGATTTACTAGCGGGAGCGAGCGCCACCATATGGTAGCAATTATCACTCCCGGGAGTGAATTGCTCCTGCCTCCCTCCTCCTCCCTCCTCCCCCCTGCTGCCGGACGAGCACTTGTTTTTTAATGCACACGGCCGCGCGGCTTTACTGCTGTGCTGCTAATGCTTGTTTATTATATATTTTTCTCTTTTTAACCTTTCCCCTCTGCTTCTTTTCTGCCTCCTTGAGGGCATGACGTCACTGCCCAGAGCGTCACTGCAGCCTCCCTCGTCCAGTCTGCTCGACCCCTTGCCTCATGGGCTTCCGTTTTCCCTCACCCCTCCCCTCCTGCGCCGGAGCTCACCCTCCACCCGCATACCGCTCGCCGGCTGGGTTGCCGCTGAGAGCAGGACTGAAGATCGTGGCACTCAAGACTCTGAACAAAGAAAGCAGAGAGGGCCTCGGCAGTGGCGTCAATAGAAGCAAGGCTTTCTTTCTTGGGCGGGCGGTGGGCACCTATACCAGCCACCGCTCAAACTGATTCGGCCACGTACAAAGGTCAGTGGTAGAGTGTGTTTTTATGTGTGGGTATGCAGATTGCTTAAAATGTTTAAATATAACCATAATTATATGTGTTGTATGTATCTACCCGTGTGTTTATGCACACACACAAAGTCAGATTTAAACATTGTAAGCAAACAATTCTGTTTTGCTGGGAAATGTAGTTGGATAAATGAACGTCTGTGGCAAGGTGCATTCAACAGCTGTGGCAGTGATGCCAGAGGATTGGGGTGGGGGGCACACAAACAGAGATGGGACATAGGCCCCATGTAGCCCCCCTCTGGAGACACACAGCCTTTTCTGCGATATTATGGTTCTAACCAGGGTTTAGTTTGGCACTTATTTGCTGCAGACTCCCTGTTTTCAAAAAATATTTCATGAGCAATATGCAGAAAAAAGCGCAGAATGGAACAGTTCTACTTTTTTGAATGAGAGACAGTTGTCTCTGTGCTCATGCGTTTGAGTGGCGTAACACAAAGGGACCCCCGAGCAGAATGTGATGAGACCCCCCCATACTTGCATATCTCACAGAAATTCATTGGCTTTATACTGAGAGGGGCTGCCCCACTATGGCAACTCAGGGGGTCTGTGTTACACCCATGCATGCATTAGCTCCATTACCTTACAAGCCTGCAGCATCGAAGTGCCTATAAAGGTATTGGACCAGTGAACGTGAGTGCAGTTGGGGTGGGGACAGTGAGCTTTGGTGTAGGGTCCGACACATGCCCAAAAAACCCAAAATGTTCGCTTACAGGTAACTCCACATAAAATGTCGTGCACACCCCTTACAGGTAAAATAAATACAAGTTAAACTAACCTGTGGGGACTGCTTTCTTCTGGTTGGAAATCTCAGTTGCCTAATGCTGTCACTTCAGAAGATCGTGTGGGTCATTGAATCATGGTTGGTGATCTGGGGAGTATTGATTTGCATTTGTTGTGCTGGGAGGTCACAGTCTGTGACAGAAAGCACTGACTATGTAAGTACTTGGTTTAAAAAAAATGTATTACACATAGTATAAGGTAGGCTGAAAAATATGCAAAAATATTTTGTGTTTAAGTGCTTACAGCGCTTTCAAAATGTATATTTTTAGTAGTACACAATCAGATTATATGCACCTAGGGCAAGCCTTTTTTACATCTTTCCATCAGGATGCATCCCAGAACTGGTCAGAGCCTTTTCATACCTCTCAAAAAGAGTAACTCTGAGTCACCATGATTCATCAACAGATTCTATCAATTAAAGCCTGTTCTAGCGCCCAAGCAGCATCAGATTTGCTGATGAACCAATTGCACACACTTACCTCCGCTAAGAAGGAGGAGCTACACCTCTCTTCTTTGCAGCAGTGAAATAAAGGAAACATAAAATGAAAACTCAATGTTATTATCATTTTATGTTTTCCTACTGCTGCAGCTTTGTGGGGTGGGGCTGCTCACACATGAGCAGGGGGAGGAGTGGTTTGCCTGCTCCAAGTGTGCATGAATGGTTGGCCGGCGGTCTCGGGCCTGCCAAACAGTCATGCCCACTTTGCTTGTTTTCTGTCCAGGCTGCATTAAATCCTGGGTGGAGAACATGCCCAGGCTCCCACTACCTGTCTGAAATCTGAACCATGGTGCTCAGAGCAATCACAACGCTGTATTGCAGTGTTGTGATTGGCTATGGGGAACCTGGTGCTCTCTGTTCTGACCGGGAAAGACGATGGAGGGACAACGGAGGAGAGACGCGGCAATCAGGTACCTTTTAGGTCTCGAGTTGGTGTTGTTGCAACAAGGATATTCTGCTGCATAATTAACGGACACTCTCTCACAGACTCTCTCTCACAGACACTCTCTCACAGACACTCTCACAGACTCTCTCACAGACTCTCTCTCACAGACACTCTCTCACAGACACTCTCTCACAGACACTCTCACAGACTCTCTCTCACAGACACTCTCACAGGCACTCTCTCACAGACTCTCACAGGCGCTCACAGACACTCTCACAGACACTCTCTCACATACACTCTCACAGACACTTTCACAGACACTCAAAGACTCTCACAGACACTATCGCACAGACTCTCACAGACACACTCTCTCAGACACTCTGTCACAGACACTTGCTCACACACTCTCACAGACACTCTCTCACAGACTCTCTCATACACTCTCATAGACACTCATAGACACTCTCACAGACACTCACAGACACTCTGTCACAGACACTCTGTCACAGACACTTGCTCACAGACTCTCACAGACTCTCACAGACACTCTCTGACACTCTCTCAGACACTCTCTCAGACACTCTGTCACAGACACTCTGTCACAGACACTCGCTCACAGACTCTCACAGACACTCTCTGACACTCTCTCAGACACTCTCTCAGACACTCTCACAGACAATCTCTCAGACACTCTGTCACAGACACCCTGCCACAGACACTCACAGACACCCGCTCACAGACTCTCAAAGACACTCTTTCACAGACACTCTCTCATAGACTCTCACAGACACTCTCACAGACACTCAGACACTCTCACAGACACTCTCACAGACCCTCTCACAGACTCTCTCTCACAGACACTCTCATAGACACTAATAGACACTCATAGACACTCTCACAGACACTCTCTCAGACACTCTCACAGACACGCTCTCACTCTGTCACAGACACTCGCTCAGACTCTCACAGACACTCTCACACTCACAGATTCTCACAGACACTCTCTCACACAGACACTCACAAACACTCTCTCACAGACACTTTCACACTCTCACAGACACTCTCTCACAGACACTCTCACAGACACTCTCTCACAGACTCTCACAGGCACTCTCTCACTCCCTCTCACATACTCCCTCTCACAGACTCACTCTCACACTCTCTCACTGACTGACTGACTCTCTCTCACTGACTGACTGACTCTCTCTCACTGACTGACTCACTCTCTCTCACTGACTTTATCTCTCACTAACTCTCTCTCACGGAATCTCTCACTGACTCTCTCTCACTGACTGACTCTTTTCACTTACTGACACTCTCTCACTGACTGATTCTTTTCACTGACTGACACTCTCTCTCACTGACTGACTGATTCTCACTAAAAGACTGACTCTCGCTAAAAAATTGACTCTCGCTTAAAGATTGACTCTCGCTTAAAGACTGACTCACTCACTCTCACTGACTGACTATCTCACTGACTCACTCTCTTTCACTCACTGACTGACTCACTCTCTCACTCTCATTCACTCTCACTGGCTGACTCTCACTCCCATTGACTGACTCTCTCACTGACTGACTCTCTCACTCTCACTGATATTTATGCCCCCATAACAAAAAAAACACAACAAGCAACCATTGGGACAGGCAGATACAAGTTGCCAGCATTGAAAGGACAAAAAAAACTCAAGACATTATTTTTAATACTTTTTTACTATGGTCGTTTAGTTGTACATCATGCTTTTTTGGTCATATCTAAGGTAACAAACATGCTTCTGACACTTCTTTGTTATAACTTTTCAGCATGCCTCAAACTTCTGTACAGCACAGCTTAAAGACATCGGTAAAGCCAATATCTCTGGCTAAACACTTATAAGTTCCCAAAGGCAAGACCTATTGGCTATGACAATGCTTGTTGAGAGTGGGTGTCAATGTGGAGGTAAGAGTAGGTGTCAAAGTGGAGTAAGGAGAGCCCCAAATAACCCTCAAAGCCCATATATCTGATAAAGAGTCACATCTGGGGATAGATTTCCTCTTTTAGAAAGACCTCACTGGAAGTAGAATCTTGGAAATCATGTATTTGATTCTGTTTTTAAAAGGGGTAAGTGAACATAACTATAATGTTGCGCTTGTTAAATAAGTGCAGAGCTGCCAAATATTTATAGAATAATTATAACATGTTTGTCATTTGGAGAGCGGCTCCGATGAATTTTGTTTCATGAGTGGGGGCACTACATTACAAATACTGAAGACTATTGATTCAGGGCATTATTTACATTGCCCTCTTACAGTCTCAAACTCTATCACAGATTCACAAAATGACAGGCTTTGCAACCGCAAAAGGGCTTTTTACAATGTACAAAAAAAGCCCTCCTACAAGGAAGAGACGTATTTTTGCTTTTTTGAACTGCAGGTATGAGTGCCACAAGAAAGCCCGTCTAGATACCGAGATCGGACAAAACCAAGAGGTCGAACTTTAAGAAACTTCAAGAAACTGTCCACGGCCCTCGAAGTAAAGTAAAAAAAACATGTTTATCTATCCAGATAGTGTAAAAAAAAAGCTCTGGCTCCAAGCTCCACAACATTTCTGGATTCTGAAGAAGCACGGACTGGCCTTCGAGGATGAATAATTTTGCCACCCCTTGTGGCCACCCACCCCGAAAAGGTCAGAGACGCAGTCTCAGCCTCAGACTCAGCCACATCTTCACCGCTACACTCACACTCCACCCTACTCATGGGACACCAACTCAGATCCTGGGAGCTTCTTGACCCCACAGGACCATTATGATGACCCCCACACACCCCTGGAGGGGGAAGACCTGTGGAAGCACTATATAGACAACCCCCAGAGGATCCCGACCACACCTCCCTACCCCACCAAGATCTCACTAGCTCAATGTATTACAGCCTACCGTGGGGTAATACAATGGGCGGCCCAAACCCATCAGGGTAAGACTCTCACAATTCAGGGTAAAGGTGACTTCCTAGTCCAGGTCCTCTCCAAAAAAGAGTGAAAAGTAGAATACTTTCCCATGGTATACTTAGATCGGTCAAAGGAAACTTTAAAGAGCCCTTACAGACCTAAGTGTTCTCACCCAGGGTCGAAAACAAGTTCAAAGGGGTCCCTGATGACCCTGCCTATATATGTGGCTGGGTTGCCCCTAACTCCTTAGTTGTGGACACTGCATGAAAAATGGCTTCCACCCAAGCACAGGGAAAGATCTGCTACTCGATAAGGAGTCCATGTGCATAGAAACAGCAGGCAAGCACCTGGGGTTCAGAGCAACCACCCACTGGTTCATTGCCAATTCTGTGACCTTCTCTCCAGTATGACCACTACCACTGGGAGGAAATGGAAGAGCTGGATGAGCATTTACAGGAAATGAGGCAGGAGTTAGGTGCAGATGGAATGACCGTCAACAATGTCAACATAAGATGCATACTCGACCAGGCAGAGACTTCCACTAGAGGGATTAACACCAGCATTCTCATCTACAGGGATCACTGGCTTAGGATGTCAGGGTTTAGACCTAAGTTGCAGCAACACTCTTTAAATGTCCCTTTTGATAGAGAGCATCTGTTCTCCCCCACAGGTGGAACAGATGCTTGAAAATATTAAATAAATAGAGCATTGAAAAGTCTATGGATGTTCTGTAGTTCCTCAGTCTCAAATGTAACTTTTGCAGACACGCAGGGGTGGTGTTAAACCAGTGGTCTTAGGCCGACAACACCAACAGCCCTTTCAGGACCCCCAGCACACTAAGACCCTTCCCCAGGGTACTTACAGAGGTATTGGCCATGACAGTGGCATGGGTGGCTCCACCAGTGCATCTCAGGTGAAAAACAGTGACTCCCCACCCATACCACCAATAACACAAAACCTGTCGGGGAACACTGAGGTTCTTCTTTTATCTGTGGAAAGGTATAATCTCAGATCTGTCACCTCTCTCTATTGTGCAAGAAGGGTACTGCTTAGAATTCTTCACCATGCGCCCAACATACCACCATGTCTTCAGCTCAGACCAGCTCCCTAGCAAGAGGTGAAACACTCCTTGCAAAGGAGGCCATCGAACCAGTCCCTGCACTCCAGCAAAAGAAAGGGCCGTACTTCCTCTATCTCTCAAACTCAAAAAAGGACAGCTCTCTTCAGTGGATCTTAGAAATCCGGTCATTGAACAGGTCCGTCCTCTGAAAACTTTGCTATGGTCACCCTGGAGGACATCATCCTACTGCTCTGTCAAGATGACTTCACTGCATTCTCAGCACTGGACCTGAAAGACACATGCATTCACATCCACTCAGTGCATCACCAGTACCTTCCTTTTGTGTTGAGCTAATGGCACTACCAGTGCAAGGGGTTACCCTTTGGAGATACTATGGCTTAAAGGGTGTTCAGAAAGTGCCTAGAACTAGTGGCAGCAAACCTGTGCAGCAATGCCATACACATTTTTTTTTACCTGGATGACTGGGTGATCAAGAGCAGCAGAAAACAACAATTTCCAGTATGCACTTACCCAGTAGTGCCCTACTCAACAGGTTAGGTTGCAACTTCATATAGTTTTATCTTTCTGGGTTCCATTCTAAACACTAATGAGAAAGCATTGTCACCTGTTCTCTACACTAAGGAACACACTCCTGTGCCGCAATGTTGAAACTTTAGACTTGGGGCTTATCAGGGTCCATATTTGTTCCGAATGTGCATACGACAATTGCGTGTGAGGCTGTCTTATAACGGTGCATGTTGTATCAATTGTTACAAGTTTTAGGAACTAGGATCACTGAGGAACTTTTGTCCTCAGGGCTCTGAGGCATGTCCAGTGATTTTTGTGGAATTTAATGGAAATCCTATAACCTTTTTGAGCCATGAAAAAGTCAACATTAGACGAAACATGTGTCTCATCTTTGGTTTTGCTTATCTGGGGACTACAATCCAGATTGTTCATCTTGGAAGAATAAAGCGTTTGCTACCTTAGTCAAATGACTCTCCTTGTACTTGGACTTTGTATACACTTTACTCAAATTCAATTTGTCTTCCGTATTTGTAAACAATTATTTGGACCTGTTGGTTTGACAGACCAAGATTGTGAAATTTTGGTTGTGCTTTGGGACAAAATATTTTGTACCCAAACAGAGGGTGATGCCATTCCAACAGCTGAGTTGCTTTTTCAGACACAGTTCTCTCACTGTAATACCTGTGAGGAAACTGTTGGGGATGATGGCCTCGTGCAAAGCCATAGTGCCGCACAGGAGCCAACACATGCAGCCATTCTAAAAGAACATCTTGACGCAATGGCAAGAGGAAATAAGAACACGCAGAACGTCTCTCAAGTCACTCATGCCCCAGAGCTGTACAAGCCTACCAGCATACTGAAACCCAGAAAACTCTTCATCGGTCTCTCATACTTCATCATCCAACACACTACTACGTTCTTCATTCCATAACACAATAAGGGCGCCTTGGTTGTCATCACTCACGACACAGAAACTCTTCCCACATGGGATCAAAACAAAGACAACGTATTTCCAACCACACACCCACAAATGGTGTAGCATGCTGCTCATGTAGGCAATAGCACAGAGGCCCACAAACGGGTAGTAGTGCTATACATGCTGAATTCAATACAATACAATGGTTTATGGTCATATTTATGGTTGTAAACCATGGATCAATTACTGGACTTAGCTGGACTAGTAACTGGAACAGAAAAAGGAAACTATCCTCATGGGTTGGCTTTGCCTTTGAGAATTGTTCCAGTGGCTTCTTGGTGAAACAGGAAGTGGTTCAGATAATCACTACCTGCTCCCTCTGATGTCTTCCTAAATGGGATACATGTTTTTAAAATTAGAACCTGTCCTTTTCATGTGCATTTACTTCTAATAAAAAATAGTTTCCCGGCAAATGCATAATGGAGATCTGTTGTCCCTTGTAGGCCTCCATCCATGCATTTGCACTAATAACAGAGTGCCATCAAGAGCAACTGGCCTAATTAACCTGTTTACTGCTTCGAACGTTCAGTGCCAGTGCTGAACGTTCGAAGAAACGGGTGCGGCCACGTCGGCCGTTGGACGTGCGCAGCACCAGGGAGGTAGCTTGCGCGACTTCCAACGGCCGACGGCAGCAGCGATAGGGTTAATATTCATTAAGTAGGTAACTTTTGAAGCTCCCCTTCTAATTTGATATTTGACCTATTGGTCAATAGGTGGCAATGTACAGACACTTAGCAAAACAGACAAACAAAGGGTTGAGTCACCAAGGTACTGTTTAAAAGTTAGTAATTTGCTCGAAAGGTAGGCTTAAGCCTAGGTGTTTCTCAATTTTATCACTTTTTCAAAGAATTCCTGATTGACTTCTGTGATGCTCTGGCAGGTGGTAGTAACAGCAATGCAACGTTTTATGAAAGCACAAAAGAGGTAACATATATAAATGTTTCCTGTTAGAAATTGGGCTGTTGGTTGTGTACCTGTGCTCTCCCCTTGGTAGCTTGGCACAGAGCAGTCAGGCTTAATGTCGATGCAATGTGTAAAGTATTTTTTGTTACACTTCAAACAGTAAAACAGTGAAAACACCACTCAAAAAGATACCAGAATAGGTCAGAAAAATAAAGCGCAATTTAATATATAAAACAAGACCAAAATGACAGATATATAATCAGTAGAACCAGAGTTATGAATGTTCAAAGAATAAACTGTAAAATAGTTTGTAAATGCAAAAAGCAACAACTCCTGCTGTCTGGTTGCACTGGACCATTTAAAGTTAAAAGTTCCGGCCGCCGCAATGAAGCGTGGGTCAGATACAGTCCCAGATTACTCCTACTGTAGTTTTACCTTCTCAGGTTTTGTGCAAAGAGTGCTGTTTGCGTGGGAGAGGGTCATGGGGAGCAAGGAGAGCACCGCGGCTGGTGGTCAACTTGGCGCAAAGAGCAAGCCAGGTGTTGGGGAAAGGCAAACTGGAGCTTCACGTTGGCAGTCCTCTGTGTGTGTTCTATGCTTGGTTTGTGAGGTGATGGTCTAATGGCAGCTCATGCTGAATTTCGGTGCAAGCTGCACGGTTCTGATGCAAACGGCCCTGTTTGGGGTTGCGATGTGCCTAAAAGTTTTTATAAAAGCCCATGAGCCACACCAAGGTCCAAGACCTAAGAGGAACAACTAGGGGGTCAGTAAATCACTGCAGTTGGGTCCAGCAGGTGGCTGGAGAGCCTTTTATATCCCTGAGGTTCAGATCAGGAGGCCAGCAGGCTAGCTCTTTGAGTAACTCAGGGGTCCTGGGTTCAATATGAAATTGCAGGTCCAGTTCTTCTTCCCCAGGCAAGAGGGCAGCAGTTCAGCACAGTAGGGCAGCAGTTTCATTAGAGCAGCAGTCCAGCAGAGTGATGTCCTTGTGGCAGCACAGCAGTCATTCTTTCTATCAGAGTATCCACAGGTAAAGAAGTGTACTGAAGAGTTGGTGTCTGAAGCCTTTCTTTTATACACAGTTGTGCCTTTGAAGGGGGGAGACACTTCTATAGGCATGCTTTTGAAGTGCACAGATGCCCTGCCGTCCTGGCCATGGCTCCAGACTAACTGCAGGGGGTCTACAGCCCCCTATGTAGAGGCAAGACACAGGCTATTCAAATGTAAGTGGGTATTTTGCCCAGCTCCTCCTTCCCATCCTGACGGTGATGGCTCATCCAGTCACACCTAAACTCCCATTGTATGTGGCTGCCCAACTGTAACCCACGGACAATCATGTGACCCAGAGACAGTCTGCCGGCAAAAAATGGCTAAGGCAAGACAAAGTCAACTTTCTAAAAGAGGCATCTTCAGAATTGCATTTTAAAGCACGACTTCACCATAAGGTAGGATTTTAAATGAGGATTCCTGAGACACCAAACATGAACTAATAATCTCTTCCCATTTGGAAATTACACTTATAAAATGTAATAAGACAGTTCCAATGTTATTCAATGGGAGAGATAGTCTTTAAAGTAGTGTTAGACGAATGTTTTTCTCTACCAGGACATGTAAAACTTAAAAGTGCACGTCCTACTTTTCAAATACATTGCACCCTTCCCTCCGGGCTGTCGAGGGTCTTGTCTAGGGGTAACTTATATGTATTAAAAGGGACGGTTTGGGTTTAGCAAAAGGTTTCTTTTGCCAGGCCAATGTGGTAGTTTAATCTGCACACATACACTCTGCAATGTCAGGCGTGAGACATGTTTAAAGTGCTACTTAAGTGGGTGGCACAACCAGTGGTGCAGGTCCACTAGTAGCATTTAATTTGCAGGACCTGGGAACATGTAGTGTTACTAGGGACTTATAATTATAAGTAAAAGTATTTGGCACTGGTTAGCAGTGATAAAGTGTGCAGAGTCACAAGGCCAGAAAAACATGAAGTCAGCAAAAACAGGAGGTCTGCAGGGGAAATTTTACGGGGAAACCACACCAAGGATGCCAGGTCTAGCACATCCTTTCACAAACAGGGCAGTGACAACATGAGCAGCAGCTGTGTAATGATCCCCTGAGTACACAGGGTCATTACAGCACAGACAACAACAGTGCATGTTTTCCCATGAAAGAGAGAGAAAGAGAGAACTAGAGAGAGAGAAGGAGAATGTGCTTGTTTGCTGTATTCTTTGCTCCCCCCTGAAAAGACTGTGCTAACCCTTGTACCATGCACCTTCTGGCACCTGGATCTTTGCCATTTCAGCCTGGACCCCGCCCCCTTATTTCCTGTACCCGAATTTGCACTCTGCATTCCATATTTCACCCCCATGCACATTACCCTCCCCTATTAACAGTGTGCTCCTTTGCACTATCTGCTCGCCTTTGCACACTGTACATCAACCCCTGCAAATGAACTCTCTCCTACTCCTTTCTTGCTAGAACCATGTGCTCCACACACTATGCTTGAACCTGAACTATCCTTGAACCCGCACTCCTCTTTGCGTCCTCTACTCTGCTTGCATCTGGCGGTCTCTTTGCTCCATTCTTCCCATAATACCTTTTGCTGTTCCTTGCATTCATTCTTCCTCCCACATGAATCCACCACTCTGCCATGATACTGCCATTCATTTTGGATTTGTATGGCGACAAGCTGTAAGCTTGGCTTTCCAAATGCTTGTTTAACTCTAATGTTTGGATAAATAAAATAAAAAAGAAAGGGAAATGAAATGCTTCCTGACTGCACCTAAATAACCAAAACGGTTCTTGGAAATGTTCTTGCCTACAACAACAACATGATCAGTCAGGAAAAGTAATCTGCCCAAAAGATTTTCGACATACTTGAGGACTATGAGGCACTTTTATATCCAAACAGCAATAAACCAACTAATGTAATGTATTTGGATTGGAGCAAAGTGAGAATTCCAAATAGCATCAAAGTGCTAAACCGTGGCAGACATCCAAAAAGAATCTTTAGAAAGGAATTTTAAACGAGAAGGTGATGTACAACAAGGGTTTTCACTGCTCATAAGTAGATTTGAGGATGTTTTCCACTCTAGGTTTCGCCTGAAACTTATTCTATTTAAATTCTTCCACAGAGTGTGTTATGCCAGGGCCCATCTGCATAGATTTGGTAGGTTTGTAGCCCCTAACTACTTGAGATGTGGAGACGAGGTAGGATCATTTATACACGATATGGTCCTGCCCCTAGACCTGCTTGTACTTGAACACCATAGTTGAGAAACTGAAGAAAAGACTGGGTGTCAGCCTACTTGGGATACTCGTAGAGCTAGACGTGCTCAAGAGTAAACTCCTTTTTAGCAATCTGGGTCTTGTGCTGGCGCCGCCAGACACTGGGGAGCCCCAGAGCCACCCACCCTCAAGGAATAGAACATGACTTCTGTATGGCGGCTGAGAGAGTCACATACAAGGCGAGAGGATGCCTCAAGAAGTTCTGTAAATTGTGGGGTGCTTGACATTATAGTTATGGGAGGAGATGGAGAGGAACCCTTCGCTACGCAATGTCCCTGAATAGTACAAATCTAGAATGACATTCACGGGAGATGTAGCCTGGAGAATATGCTGATACTGTACTGTAATATTGCAACACTACGATTTGTATGTTCCTCCCCGCGTAGCATTGCTGATGGAGGTGCTGCTTTATAACATGTCTTGCTTCAGAGAAAACTACATAAATAAAAAAATCTTTTAAAAGAATGAGCCCATTAACAAAACGTGTAATCTTTCTAAAGACAAGTTTCAACGAAAGAGGTATTAGATCCTGCAGAGCCGCAATAATGGCTTGCCTAAGCCCATCAAACCCCCGCCTGCATGGCAGACTGATCAAATTTCTTAAAGCCTTTAAAAAGCTTTGTTAAAAGGGTCGGAAGCTGGGAAAACGAGGTCTAACTTTCTGCATTGAACTTTTAAAGAAACAAAATGATTTTATACATAAATTCCTGCTTTTAACTGCTTATCGTAAAATTGCGCTTTTGCTACTTGTTTTAAATTGTTATGGTTTTAACTAACTAAGCAATAAACATTACTTTACTTTACTTTAAAAAAAAAAAACGTGCCTGCCAAAATGTTGCTCAGTTTGTGATGGACAGCAGAAACAAGCAGCAGCTAGGAACACTGTGGATCTACCATGGTGCCTGCCACACAGGTGCAGACACATAGCTTGGGGGCTTTGTGTTTTGTAGAGAGCACGGGGGAAGATACCAATGTCTGGGTCGTGCTTCAACCTTTACCCAGTTCCTCCTTGTGGTATTCAGCTGTGGAGTACAAGGTGCAATATACTGGCCTCTTTTTAAGGAGCCACCTTGTGGTACTTGGTTATAGAATACAAGGTGACGTCCTGAGGAGTGGACAAAGAATTACCCACCCTCATCCCTCATGTTAAGCTCTCCCTTTGCGGAATTATTTCTCACCTTCTGGCAGTTTACAGTGATGAAAGTTGAGTCATCTGTGTCTACTAACTTAACCAGCCATTGGATAGTTGCAGCATTATCCTGGGCATTACAGAATACTCTTGTTAAGGAGTTATATTCCACAGTGGATGGAGCTGAGGGTTTCTAGGGAGGAGAGTTGGTAGGACTATTGGTGGGTGCGGCACTGAATAACAAGCATTGGCATAGCATATAGGTCCCCCCTTTGGGACCTTAATATGTTTTTAACCATGAAGCACATTGTCCTTGGTGCTACGACATTTACTGATGGAGTCACAGCACTGTGCTGAAGTTAAAGGCACAGTGCATCAAGCATACAGGTCAACGGGCACCACCAGCTTATCTAGATACAGCAGTGCTTTAAATTGAGAGCTGAAGGTATTTACAAGCATTAGCAATTAATACACATTATTCCAGGTGCTTGCCTCACATTTTGCTTCAGGCTTTAATGCACGTTTAGGGTTATGTGACATAATAATAAAAAAATAAAAGCTGTGAGGTTCCGTGACAATTGTAAGTGGTGTTTTCGACTCGCTCGAATATGGACGAGTTTGGTATCTATGAACTGCAAATGACGAGTTTAGTGGGTGTACGCGTTTTCGCTATGCTGACCTGAACCATTCGTCCGTTTCGTGGGTTTCTTCATTTGAACCCACGGGTTCCATTTTAGATACGGCATCCATTTTGTTTCTTGCCCTCAAGTAGCCAGCGAACGGACATTGTCTGCTTCGTGACCCTGGGATTCCCAAACTCTTGCGGAAGACACGTGTTCCTTTGAGGGTGTCTTTATGACGACGGGGATGACACTGCAAAAGCAGATGGCCCCAGTCAAGGCTCATCTTGCCGTGCCGGTCTATTGTTTCAGCCGTGCATTCATTAGGCATGTCTCCTTTGATCCTGCAATCGTGTTTCCGATATCACCCCCTACACTCTTTTCAATCTGTTGACTATCCTTGTCTTCCTCTGCACCTGTTTCTGACTTTTTCTTTAATTCGTTTACAGCCGGAATGGAATGTACTAATGGTGGGAAGATGTACTTTTACAGTTGGGAACCGGTGATGTTACTGTAATTATGTTCTGGGACTCTGAATACATGAAAGCGACCCTTTGAATTTTTACTGTGGGAACTATTGTATATATACAATGGAGAAGTGTGGCTCAGTGGTTAGAGGCGGCAGACCCGGCGGCTGAGAGCGGCCGTGGACCAGGGTTCGATTCCCGACGCGGCAGGGTCTCGGGCTCAAAATTCCACGGACTCGTTAATTCTCGCGCCGGTGCCTACTCAACTCACGGGGTCACACTCTGCGACTCTGGGCAATAGCTTGCTTAATCTCCACTACGGCCCCTCGCGGCGGGATGCCTGGCTTTCACCTTGTGGATACCCTGCCGGGGGTATCTCACAAGGGAATACCAGGACGGGTTCCCTAAGCAAGCGCCCTGAGACCTTCGGGTGATTTGTGCGCTATATAAGTCAAATTACATTACATTACATTACATTACATTATGTTGTAACCTTTTGTTCGCCATGTTGTTCTATGACAGAAATCTGTATAAAAGGAGCGATCCACAGTTGCAATTTGAAGCAGTCTCCTAGAACCTACACATGCTGTACTTCTTGTGACTTCTGTGTTCCCTGCAGTAAATAAACCTCGATCTTTGACGCCGAAGGAAGTGTCCCGTGTCTCTGTCATTTGTATGCCGGAACAGGTAACCCACGAAGGTTTCAGGTGTTGTCCCCTGGCACCGCTGGGTCTTAGCAAAACCCAGTCCTTCAGCTGCAGTTCAGTTTAGTAAAAGTCTGAACTCTGACCTTATACTTAGGGGCTTCAGACCAGGAGTCCAGTTGAAAGGAAAATGATAGTACTCTGAAGTTGAGGCATCACAGCACTGTGCTGGGTATCCATCTGTAGATGTTAAATGCGCACTGCGTCAAACATACAGGACAACAGGCATTGGCAGTTCCTCTAGAGTTACTCGTCAGCATTGCTTTAAACCGAGATTCCAAGTTATTTACAAGCGTTAGCAACTAATACAAATTATGCCAGGTGCATGCCTCACATTTTGTTTGTGGCTTTAATGCATGTTTAAGCGTATGTGACATCAGAATACAAAATAAAAGCCATGTACTAGCTTAGTAAAGGTCTGAACACTGACCTTACACTTAGGCGCTTCGGACCAGGAGTCCAGTTGAAAATAGAACAATAGTCCTCTGAAGTTGAGGCTTAGGCGTCACTTCCCTGGTGGCATAGGAGCAGTGCAATCCAAAAAATTCCCTGTACCCAGGACTCAAGTTAGCAATTATCTAACGGGCATGAGAACATTCTCCACTAGAATTTTCTATAGTAAAATTCTGGATATACCTCTTCGTAATTCTGTATTTAGGTATTTATTGTCTCTAATGCCCCACTGCCCTAAACACTTGGTTTGTGAATACTAATAAGAAAGGGGGGGTTCACTATATATTCAACTCGGCGCAACCTATCATGTCAGCCCTAAGTAGGACCATACAAACATCCACACATACACAGTTAGTACAGAAAAAATGTGTGGCGGAGAGGAGGAAGGCACCTCACGGGCGAACACCCTCGGGGCAATTTGGTCAGATGTTTACCAAATGTTTTGCCCCTTTCTCATCATAGGTGGCCATTCCTTTTTCCAGAATTTGTGAATCAAGTGAAGAAAAAGAGTTAAAGAAAAGGTGCAAAGCAAGGAGCTTAGAGCATGGCTCCTGACAAAAACAAAACAGAGTGAGAATAAAATCAACAGTAAAACCTCCTGAACCACTTTATTACTAACTGAGGTCTGGACTAGGAGCAGTGACATATTCAATGCTGGAGTCAGTCTGGGTGGTTGAAGTCAGTTATATGTGCCAAACACTGTTCAATCACACGGGCGGTTTGCTAAACCAATGCTCAAAGCACCTACTGTGGAACCTAGAATAAATACAGTTCCATTAGAGATAAGGGTGTTCATTTTAGGGAGATGATGAGTTGATTTTTTAACTGTAGAGTTGAAGCATCCGGCATGCTGATGCCTGATTAAAGACAACAAGAGCGTTGCACTGTAAACAGCCACGTTCAAAGCACCCGCCATGGAACCTTGAAAAAACGACATGAGCGCACATAAGCATTAACTGCCACATTCAAAGCTCCCGCCATGGAACCTATCAAATTAATCATATGAGAACATATAAGCATAAACATCCAACAGTGAAAGCACTTGCCGTGGAACCTAGAAATAATAATTGAATGAGTGCACATAAGCGCGTTGCAGTTGTGAACAAAACAAGCTGGCGCATTAGGTAAACATGAAGACTTCTTACTACAATCCAAAAACACAAGCAGAGGCAGGCCAACATAAATAAGAGTGCTCCAAAGGTATCATAAACAACATGAAGAGCAAGAGCACATATAACAGGGGCAGTCAATATGGGAAGTTACAAAAGTCCAAAAGGAAGGTCCAGTAAGCCATTTCACCAATCAAAACCCAAAATTTACGTAGGGCAGTAAGTAGAACCAATGAAAAAGATGGGTGATGCTCGAATCCCATATTGTAGATACAGCAGGCCAAATTTACCACTTATTCACGCAGCACAGTGCAGCAGCCACAAATGCTGTTAAGAGATAAGAAGCAAGGCCCAGCAGCCAAAAGTTGTAGTATACGATCCTCCAGCTGTGCATGGCCAAGGCCGAACCCTGAAGGGCTGCACGCAGGAACACTTGGATGTGGTATATGATGGTTTACATTTGTAAATACAGCTGTGTCATTAAGGTGAGGTCTTTAGCATTGCTTTTGGTGTGCTAGTTTGAATTACGGATTTACGGATTGTGGTCCACACCATATCAAATGAACTGTAGTAGGTTTTTGGTTTTAATTTGTAACCATAACTGCACTTTAGCAGTGTTTTTTAGGTGACACAATCAATGTGCTAGGCCTTTGAAGATCCTTGTCATCCACTGCTTCAAATAGGCTGATCACTGACAAAATATGGCAACAAAACATATTGTGTGGACAGAATATCAACGACCAAAATATAGAGAAGATAAGTGCAAATAGGTAAGTATAGATTTAGGTGCATATTTATGATGGTTTTGCATCACCTTTGCGTCACGCAAGGGTGCGAAAGGGCGACGCAAAACCTACGTTGGATTTATCAAGCCATGCAAGGCGACCTTGCGCGGCCCTGCATTGCTTGATAAATCCATAGTAACGGAGCCCAAACCGATGTGTTGCATTACTGTTCCCCAGGGAGGCATTCCTTGGGTGGAGCGTGTCTGTTCCCATGCATCCACCCATGGATTTTGGCACATTCCCAGATTTATCAACACTGGTAAACCTGGGAATATGTCAAAATGCTATGCTTACTCAGGGGAGGCATAACAAGGATAAATATGTTAATTTCTCTTTGTTTTTTTCTTCTTTCTATGTGTGCTGCATTGTGCAGCACACATAGAAAGGGGAAAACGCCTCAGAGGATTGTTTTTGTGCAAAAAAGTGTCCTTTCCTGTACAAAACAATCCTTTCGGCAACGCAGGCACCAGTGCACCAGTGCACCACAGCACAAGGGTGCCTGCGTTGGCGCTAGGCAGCCAAAAGGGCGCCAGTACAAGGAATAGACAGGACAGCCTAGTATTATTTCTTTTTAATATATTTGCAGATTTTTAGATAGCTCCAATAGGACCCTTTAGGGTATCAGAGCGTTGTACAAGCAGACTGGTCATACATATCAGCAATACAAAGACAAATACAGACAAAGTTTACCAAAGTCCACATGAAAATGGTAAAGCTAAGTGACTAAGGATAATTAGTTAAGGAGTTTGTTCATCAAAAGAATGTTTACTTCTTTTTTGTAGAAGGTAGAAAAGGAGTTAGTCCTAGTATTATTTTAAATACAGCGCATTCCTGCCCTTTCACGCAGCCCAGCAAAGTGGCTTGCTGTAGCAGCGTAGTAAGAGGGTTGGGGGAGCATGAGTTTTTGGGGGGGCGGACACCCCTGCTCTGCTCTTATCTATGACTGCCTCGGGCAGCAGACACAGGGACCTTTGCCACCCACCCACCCACTCTCATCTGTGGCCGTTGCGGCCAGCAAATGCCCCAACTGCCACAGGGGGCAAAGGTCTAGCTATGCCACTGGAATTTGTGTCGTTATCCCGCAGTCTTTTTCCCCGCGGGGAATCACAATGCGGTCGTTACAACGACCACGTTGTGATTCTGCATACCATTACCCCGTAAGTCGTAACAACAACTTGCAGAGGGGGCGGGGGGGCTGGATGTTGGAATAGTATAATTTACTATTCCAACTCCAGTCTCTGCGGACAGTAGGGAAGGTGCTGGATTTTAAATCCAACACCTTCCCCCCCCTCTCCACTTGTTGTTGTTCCAAATTGCGGAGTAATGGTATGCAGAATTAAAACGCGGTCGTTGTAACAACTGCGTTGTGATTCCCTGCGGGAAAAATGTTTTGTGGTAAACGTTGTTTACCATGCCACTGGCTTGCTGCGTTGTGCTATGCTGTGTGAACGCTACATTAATATCCCCCTTACTATTCTTAACTCCACATTTACGCATCTTGAAGATATATACATACCGTGAAGATACATATTTATGGAGTTATATATGGTAATACTTTACTTACCTACAGAAACGTATGTTCACAACAGTTTTGTCCTCGATATTCTTGAGACAATATTTTGCCCCACACCATTTTTGGATCTGACATTTTGTGTAAACACCAATACATTATGCTCAGGTGGCAGAGCATAGTTGTGTCTTTCAGCCAAGCTCAGTACTAACCTCCTGACTTTTCGCAAGAAACCAGTGTCAATTTCTCCATTAGGGTGCTGGGGTCCCATCCCCATGCCAATTCAAATCCCTAAATAAACAATCTGTCACCATGCAGATTAAACATCTAGAGGCTTATTTACAAGGCCTTGCGTCAGTTTTGCACTGCCGTTGTTTCACTTTTTGTGACGCATCATCGGCGTAAAACATGCCTCCTGTTGCACCCTATTTACAAAGTGACGCATCTAAGCAGATGCGTCACTTTGTAAACCCCTGCACTACATTATACCTGTGTCAGGTATAATGTATGCAGGGTGGGCGTTCCCATGTAAGTAAGCCTCGTAGAAGTGACGCTTACTGCGCCACTTCTAGTGTGCAAATGTGGCAATATCTTACACCTGCCTCACAGCAGGCGTAAAACTGATGCAGGCTCTTTCATATGGGGCTTTCCCCATATGAACGGGCACATTGCTGGAGTTGCGTTACTTTTGTGACACACTCCAGCAATGCGTCACTTTTGCACCATACAGATACGTCAGAAATACCAACGTATCTGTAACGCCTTGCAACATGATGCGTCATACAGTAAATATAAACACATCAATCATGTCGCAAGGAGAGCGAACTGAGAAGTGACGCATCGCAGCTTTCACGCAGCGATGCGTCACTTCTCATAAATGAGGCCCCTAGTTCTAATATCCTTATTGTCAATGCTTGGACTATCTCGCTCTGAGAGCAGGCCAGGCAGCCAGGCACTGTATGACAGCCCAAACAAAAGTGTACACGTATGGTGCTCTTAGAATGGCGCCGTGACGCAGAGCTTATCTATGCACAGCTCTTAATGCAATGCAATTGGAGTTGGAAGGCTATCAGCTCCTTCGTGCTGGATATAATGCAGCCACTGGATGTTTCCATCACACAGCCCAGTCCGAGGCTGTGAGTCACGTCAATCTTATGGAAATCTGACCCTGTCTGAGTAATTACAGGATAGATACATAATCGTACAGTCTGCGACACTGCCGCCCAGTCCTATTGCATCTCCCGGCCTGCCTTGATTGCATGGCCCGGCTCCCATAGTTTTGTCTACAGTTTTGGGATGGAAACAGCTGTGGTGCAGACAGTTATCCAAACATAAGTGCACCTGAACCGGCCAGGCAGCCTGCTCTGCATCAGAGATCCTGGTTTATTTTGAAGTATACGGAAAAATGTGCTGCCAAGTACAAAAAAGTTAAAATCTTTTGGTTTAACCCCTTCGATGCGGATAACAAAGCCAGCTCGTCATGGGCGTTACCTGCGCTGCGCGCATGACGAGCTGGCTTTGTCACGTTACCCGCGATTTTTTAATTTCAGCGCGCAGCGGGAAAATCCGCATGCGGTTAAGCCAATCCCAGGGGACCACTAAACAATATAGTTGGATTGACAACTAAAATGCATAACAACCAACAGCCTACCGAACTCAGGAAAAAAAAGCGAGATGTGGCTGTCGCTAGACAACTACCTGTCCTCCCATAAGCCATCCTGAACGTCAGACCAGGTAACACGGCATAAACCACATGCATCACCTACTCTGCGACACAATGTGCCTCCTCTTTCTCTTTACTCTCTATATCTCTACACCTCTCTTTTCTCTTCACGCCACCAGGGGAGCGAAAAAAGACAATCAGACAGTCTGTAAGGCGCATGGGGGAAGCCTGAAGGATTGACGAGAAGAAGAGGCAAGCATGAGAACATGGACAAACAGGCACAAGCCAACCAAGACAATGCTTGCCCCCCCCCCCAGGGCGCTTTTCCCGGTCTTTTCCCATCCCCCATGTGTTTTACTCTGCACCATATATATATGCTTTTTTCAATAAAAAACTACTGAAATAAAAATGCAATTTTATCGTATTCAGTGCGCACCACACATATTGTGGAAAGAAGGTAGGAAACGGGGGTGGGGAGAATATTAAAACTAAAAAGCACTTACTTTTCCTGACGACAGCGTCTCTCCTTTGTTTCTCTGCTCTGGAAGAAGATGCAGGAAGCACCCTGCATACAGGCTCCCCTGAGCCAATTGGTCTGAGCACCGTGAATCGGTGCTCAGATCGCGACAGGGAGCCTGTGCATATTCCCCACCAGGCTGTCCATTACAGCCTGGTGGGGAATATGAAAAGTGCGCATGACTGCTTAGCCGGATGAAAATGGCCGGCCAAGTAGTCATGCGCACTTCGTGTTCACAGTCCTCTCCTCCTCTCACCCTGAGCCCCCAGCCCTACCCCACACTCCCCAGTCCGCAGCAACCAAAAATGTGTTTCCTTTTCACTGCGGCGATGCTCCTCCTCCTTAGCAGGGGAGCCGCCACTACAAAATGTGAAAAAGAGCAGACATATCCCCGTCACTTTAGTAATGTGATATAATTGGATTACTTGGCCTGATGTCTACTCTCTTTCCTGTCTCTTGCTCTTGTTCTCACTATAATGTCTCCCCTTGGGTTCCCTGTCTCCCTGACTCTCTCCCATGCTCTTCTTATCCCAGTGTCTCCCCTCTCTCTTTCTTCTCTTTTCCTTGTGTACAACATTTCTTCCTTTTAACACTTTTTGCAATCACCACAGATTGTCATCTTTTCTCTCCCTCCCAGCCTTCCTCTATCTTCAAATCACTTCCATTGCTTAATATCTTCTTTTATCTAGCCTTCCCCACATATGACTGTGCATTTTCCTCCCTCTCCTTTATGAAGATACCATATTCTCTATTGTATATTCTCTCTCTCCAAATTCTCACTTCCCATCCTCTCTTCCCTGCTACAGTTATCTCGTCCATGCCACCAAAATCCCACCATCCATTTTTGGCCACTTTTCTTCTCTCCTTCTCTTTTGGCCCCCTTACTTGTCGCGACCATGTCTATTTTCAATATGCTATATTCTGCTTCCTGTCACTCATGTGGCCTATGTTCCATCTCTATGTCTGCTATGTGTCACTCTCCAGTGCTCCATTTTGTGTTATCCTTATACTATTGTCTGGACTGCCCTCCTTGTGATTCGACTTCTCTTATGTACGACCTACTCTGTACTTTTTTCCTGTTTCTTCTCTGTCCTTTTCCTCTATCACTCTCTGACCTCTCAACTTTGTCTGTCCTATTGCACCCTCTCCTCTCTGCCCTATCTCACTGTCAAGAGACCACTCCACTGTGGAGGTTAAGACTTGCTTGGCTAAACCAGATATTGGTCTGTTTTGCAGGTAAAGTATACTGGAAATCGCAGTTTGTGTATTATTTAAGAAAAATAAAGTGTATCTAATAGCTTAAGAAGGAGGGGTCTAGTGGGTTTGCTTGTTTACTACAGTCGCTTTCTACTTGCATTGTGCGGTATGGATTTGTGCCTCACCACTTTCAGAATTCACCAACTGCCACTGAAGAAACTCAAGACATGACTATTCTAAATGCTCCCCTTGCGATTTTTGCTACATATCTCTGCTTTTTACTTTCACTTCGCTACATCAACGATTTATTAATTGCTGGTGGCGCGAGATAATTTTCATGATAACAGAGACTAGACAAATCGGAGATTGAGTCACGTTGTTTGCTTATGCAATGCACGTCATATTTCTGAGCTGTACAATGCACTCAGATGCATTGCTCTGCTTGGGTACACGTTGAGGAGATTTTACACATACAAAAACATTCTGGAGGAGAAGAGCTGTGTTTTTTTTTCTTGGAAGTATTGTTCGCAAAGCCAAATTATTAGTGGTAAGTAGTAGTGGATGAGAAATAAATTGTTGAATTTACCGTTTACCGAGATATTCGCAAAGTGCACAGAAGGCTGTTCATTAATTCATTCGAAGTGAGCCATTACAGGCACATAAAATAATGAAATAATGTGTATCTTTTATCTGTACTCGGTACAATAATAAATAGTTTCCAAATGCCACTGTTCTTTCCATGAAATGCCAGGCCAGAGGCTAGACGCGGGATACGGGATATTTGAATGAAAGCTGCTCGACCAGGTTTTGAGGAGAGGAGAACTATTCACAGGTTTCTATTTCTGTACATTTAATGTGGTCGGGATCTAAGCGCCAGGACATTCCCAGCCAGCCCCCGCCACGTGTTGGGGCACTTGAATAGATCGGGGGTGTTGATTTTGTTACATACCGTGCAGTCGGAGCAGCTTTCCTCTTCCTCAGGAGATGACCTATGGAAAAAACACACGGGGGTCTCTGAGTGGTGCATCCATGTAGTGTAGTCTGCTACGTCCTAAAATAGATTCCGTGGTGTGTGTTCTGTCTTCAATGGTTTGGAAAGGGCCTTGCAGACAAAACACTCACCTTGCGCCTGTTTACAGAGCCCTGCTGCCTCACACAGGCATTTGCGTGAAGCCGCTGGCATTCCTGTTCTCACCTCAGATGCTGCACACGGGAGCGCACGAGAAAGGTGTGCAGGAGGATTCAATTGGCAGGTGGGCTAACAAGGCCCAATTTTTCACAATATGTTGACCCCTTTATCTTTTAAGGTGCCATAACCTCCAAATCGACCGCCGTGGCAGGATTTTAACCCACGGACGGCAGGTGTCCATGAGATCAGATGCAACACTGCGCAACAGCTCCTCGCCCACATGATAGTTTTTTTTAACACACACTGAATTGGGGCCCACCAGGTGGGTGGGCGGGGGCAGAAACCAACCACAGACACAGTATTAAGGTGTGACAAAGGCCGCTTTATTGGAAGCAGGTGCACCCTAAAGAGCAAAACCTTGGCCTGTGCCAAACAAAACTAAACCTCACTAAATATGAAGTACCTAACAGACCCCCCACCCCCTCCCCTAAATGATTCCCAACAATTCTCAATATAATCACAACATCCCACCTGCAACATGCCTCCTTACGGAACTAAACATCCCTTGACCTCTGTAATCCCCATCCCTTGGCAAACAAACCCAGGCCTCCTACAATTAGCCTCTTAGGGGGGTGGGAGCACACCAGACACGCCCCAACGTAATTACCTCTTGCATGATGGTTCATGTAGTTCATTATTTCTTGCTCAATTCAATTCAAAGTGTTCATAGCCAGTGCTGCATTATTAGTTTCAATTCGTATCCCTAGACACGTGTTTCATGATTCCTCAATCGTCAGTAGGGAAAAAAAGCAAAGTTCATAGGTTGCAGGGCGTGCTGCCTCATCTCTCAGGACCAGTTCCACTCACAGCATGAAGATGCAGGCTCCCGAGCTCGTCAGCTCACAAACTTTATACTCTTAGGGGGGTGGGAGCGCACCAGACACGCCCCAACGTAATTACCTCTTGCATGATGGTTCATGTAGTTCATTATTTCTTGCTCAATTCAATTCAAAGTGTTCATAGCCAGTGCTGCATTATTAGTTTCAATTCGTATCCCTAGACACGTGTTTCATGATTCCTCAATCGTCAGTAGGGAAAAAAAGCAAAGTTCATAGGTTGCAGGGCGTGCTGCCTCATCTCTCAGGACCAGTTCCATTCACAGCATGAAGATGCAGGCTCCCGAGCTCGTCAGCTCACAAACTTTATACTCTTAGGGGGGTGGGAGCGCACCAGACACGCCCCAACGTAATTACCTCTTGCATGATGGTTCATGTAGTTCATTATTTCTTGCTCAATTCAATTCAAAGTGTTCATAGCCAGTGCTGCATTATTAGTTTCAATTCGTATCCCTAGACACGTGTTTCATGATTCCTCAATCGTCAGTAGGGAAAAAAAGCAAAGTTCATAGGTTGCAGGGCGTGCTGCCTCATCTCTCAGGACCAGTTCCACTCACAGCATGAAGATGCAGGCTCCCGAGCTCGTCAGCTCACAAACTTTATACTCTTAGGGGGGTGGGAGCGCACCAGACACGCCCCAACGTAATTACCTCTTGCATGATGGTTCATGTCGTTCATTATTTCTTGCTCAATTCAATTCAAAGTGTTCATAGCCAGTGCTGCATTATTAGTTTCAATTCGTATCCCTAGACACGTGTTTCATGATTCCTCAATCGTCAGTAGGGAAAAAAAGCAAAGTTCATAGGTTGCAGGGCATGCTGCCTCATCTCTCAGGACCAGTTCCACTCACAGCATGAAGATGCAGGCTCCCGAGCTCGTCAGCTCACAAACTTTATACTCTTAGGGGGGTGGGAGCGCACCAGACACGCCCCAACGTAATTACCTCTTGCATGATGGTTCATGTAGTTCATTATTTCTTGCTCAATTCAATTCAAAATGTTCATAGCCAGTGCTGCATTATTAGTTTCAATTCGTATCCCTAGACACGTGTTTCATGATTCCTCAATCGTCAGTAGGGAAAAAAAGCAAAGTTCATAGGTTGCAGGGCGTGCTGCCTCATCTCTCAGGACCAGTTCCACTCACAGCATGAAGATGCAGGCTCCCGAGCTCGTCAGCTCACAAACTTTATACTCTTAGGGGGGTGGGAGCGCACCAGACACGCCCCAACGTAATTATCTCTTGCATGATGGTTCATGTAGTTCATTATTTCTTGCTCAATTCAATTCAAAGTGTTCATAGCCAGTGCTGCATTATTAGTTTCAATTCGTATCCCTAGACACGTGTTTCATGATTCCTCAATCGTCAGTAGGGAAAAAAAGCAAAGTTCATAGGTTGCAGGGCGCGCTGCCTCATCTCTCAGGACCAGTTCCACTCACAGCATGAAGATGCAGGCTCCCGAGCTCGTCAGCTTACAAACTTCATACTCTTAGGGGGGTGGAAGCGCACCAGACACGCCCCAAAGTAATTACCTCTTGCATGATGGTTCATGTAGTTCATTATTTCTTGCTCAATTCAATTCAAAGTGTTAATAGCCAGTGCTGCATTATTAGTTTCAATTCGTATCCCTAGACACGTGTTTCATGATTCCTCAATCGTCAGTAGGGAAAAAAAGCAAAGTTCATAGGTTGCAGGGCGTGCTGCCTCATCTCATAGGACCAGTTCCACTCAAAGCATGAAGATGCAGGCTCCCGAGCTCGTCAGCTCACAAACTTTATACTCTTAGGGGGGTGGGAGCGCACCAGACACGCCCCAACGTAATTACCTCTTGCATGATGGTTCATGTAGTTCATTATTTCTTGCTCAATTCAATTCAAAGTGTTAATAGCCAGTGCTGCATTATTAGTTTCAATTCGTATCCCTAGACACGTGTTTCATGATTCCTCAATCGTCAGTAGGGAAAAAAAGCAAAGTTCATAGGTTGCAGGGCGTGCTGCCTCATCTCTCAGGACCAGTTCCACTCACAGCATGAAGATGCAGGCTCCCGAGCTTGTCAGCTCACAAACTTTATACTCTTAGGGGGGTGGGAGCGCACCAGACACGCCCCAACGTAATTACCTCTTGCATGATGGTTCATGTAGTTCATTATTTCTTGCTCAATTCAATTCAAAGTGTTCATAGCCAGTGCTGCATTATTAGTTTCAATTCGTATCCCTAGACACGTGTTTCATGATTCCTCAATCGTCAGTAGGGAAAAAAAGCAAAGTTCATAGGTTGCAGGGCATGCTGCCTCATGTCTCAGGACCAGCTCCACTCAAAGCATGAAGATGCAGGCTCCCGAGCTCGTCAGCTCACAAACTTTATACTCTTAGGGGGGTGGGAGCGCACCAGACACGCCCCAACGTAATTACCTCTTGCATGATGGTTCATGTAGTTCATTATTTCTTGCTCAATTCAATTCAAAGTGTTCATAGCCAGTGCTGCATTATTAGTTTCAATTCGTATCCCTAGACACGTGTTTCATGATTCCTCAATCGTCAGTAGGGAAAAAAAGCAAAGTTCATAGGTTGCAGGGCGTGCTGCCTCATCTCTCAGGACCATTTCCACTCACTGCATGAAGATGCAGGCTCCCGAGCTCGTCAGCTCACAAACTTTATACTCTTAGGGGGGTGGGAGCGCACCAGACACGCCCCAACGTAATTACCTCTTGCATGATGGTTCATGTAGTTCATTATTTCTTGCTCAATTCAATTCAAAGTGTTCATAGCCAGTGCTGCATTATTAGTTTCAATTCGTATCCCTAGACACGTGTTTCATGATTCCTCAATCGTCAGTAGGGAAAAAAAGCAAAGTTCATAGGTTGCAGGGCGTGCTGCCTCATCTCTCAGGACCAGTTCCACTCACAGCATGAAGATGCAGGCTCCCGAGCTCGTCAGCTCACAAACTTTATACTCTTAGGGGGGTGGGAGCGCACCAGACACGCCCCAACGTAATTATCTCTTGCATGATGGTTCATGTAGTTCATTATTTCTTGCTCAATTCAATTCAAAGTGTTCATAGCCAGTGCTGCATTATTAGTTTCAATTCGTATCCCTAGACACGTGTTTCATGATTCCTCAATCGTCAGTAGGGAAAAAAAGCAAAGTTCATAGGTTGCAGGGCGTGCTGCCTCATCTCTCAGGACCAGTTCCACTCACAGCATGAAGATGCAGGCTCCCGAGCTCATCAGCTTACAAACTTCATACACTTAGGGGGGTGGGAGCGCACCAGACACGCCCCAACGTAATTACCTCTTGCATGATGGTTCATGTAGTTCATTATTTCTTGCTCAATTCAATTCAAAGTGTTCATAGCCAGTGCTGCATTATTAGTTTCATTTCGTATACCTAGACACGTGTTTCATGATTCCTCAATCGTCAGTAGGGAAAAAAAGCAAAGTTCATAGGTTGCAGGGCGTGCTGCCTCATCTCTCAGGACCATTTCCACTCACAGCTTGAAGATGCAGGCTCCCGAGCTCTTCAGCTCACAAACTTTATACTCTTAGGGGGGTGGGAGCGCACCAGGCACGCCCCAAAGTAATTACCTCTTGCATGATGGTACATGTAGTTCATTATTTCTTGCTCAATTCAATTCAAAGTGTTCATAGCCAGTGCTGCATTATTAGTTTCAATTCGTATCCCTAGACACGTGTTTCATGATTCCTCAATCGTCAGTAGGGAAAAAAAGCAAAGTTCATAGGTTGCAGGGCATGCTGCCTCATCTCTCAGGACCAGTTCCACTCACAGCATGAAGATGCAGGCTCCCGAGCTCGTCAGCTCACAAACTTTATACTCTTAGGGGGGTGGGAGCGCACCAGACACGCCCCAACGTAATTACCTCTTGCATGATGGTTCATGTAGTTCATTATTTCTTGCTCAATTCAATTCAAAGTGTTCATAGCCAGTGCTGCATTATTAGTTTCAATTCGTATCCCTAGACACGTGTTTCTTGATTCCTCAATCGTCAGTAGGGGAAAAAAGCAAAGTTCATAGGTTGCAGGGCGTGTTGCCTCATCTCTCAGGACCAGTTCCACTCACAGCATGAAGATGCAGGCTCCCGAGCTCGTCAGCTCACAAACTTTATACTCTTAGGGGGGTGGGAGCGCACCAGACACGCCCCAACGTAATTACCTCTTGCATGATGGTTCATGTAGTTCATTATTTCTTGCTCAATTCAATTCAAAGTGTTCATAGCCAGTGCTGCATTATTAGTTTCAATTCGTATCCCTAGACACGTGTTTCATGATTCCTCAATCGTCAGTAGGGAAAAAAAGCAAAGTTCATAGGTTGCAGGGCGTGCTGCCTCATCTCTCAGGACCAGTTCCACTCACAGCATGAAGATGCAGGCTCCCGAGCTCGTCAGCTTACAAACTTCATACTCTTAGGGGGGTGGGAGCGCACCAGACACGCCCCAACGTAATTACCTCTTGCATGATGGTTCATGTAGTTCATTATTTCTTGCTCAATTCAATTCAAAGTGTTCATAGCCAGTGCTGCATTATTAGTTTCATTTCGTATCCCTAGACACGTGTTTCATGATTCCTCAATCGTCAGTAGGGAAAAAAAGCAAAGTTCATAGGTTGCAGGGCGTGCTGCCTCATCTCTCAGGACCAGTTCCACTCACAGCTTGAAGATGCAGGCTCCCGAGCTCTTCAGCTCACAAACTTTATACTCTCAGGGGCGTGGGAGCGCACCAGGCACGCCCCAAAGTAATTACCTCTTGCATGATGGTTCATGTAGTTCCTTATTTCTTGCTCAATTCAATTCAAAGTGTTAATAGCCAGTGCTGCATTATTAGTTTCAATTCGTATCCCTAGACACGTGTTTCATGATTCCTCAATCGTCAGTAGGGAAAAAAAGCAAAGTTCATAGGTTGCAGGGCGTGCTGCCTCATCTCTCAGGACCAGTTCCACTCACAGCATGAAGATGCAGGCTCCCGAGCTTGTCAGCTCACAACCTTTATACTCTTAGGGGGTGGGAGCGCACCAGACACGCCCAAACGTAATTACCTCTTGCATGATGGTTCATGTAGATCAATATTTCCTGCTCAATTCAATTCAAAGTGTTCATAGCCAGTGCTGCATTATTAGTTTCAATTCGTATCCCTAGACACGTGTTTCATGATTCCTCAATCGTCAGTAGGGAAAAAAAGCAAAGTTCATAGGTTGCAGGGCGTGCTGCCTCATCTCTCAGGACCAGTTCCACTCACAGCATGAAGATGCAGGCTCCCGAGCTCGTCAGCTCACAAACTTTATACTCTTAGGGGGGTGGGAGCGCACCAGACACGCCCCAACGTAATTACCTCTTGCATGATGGTTCATGTAGTTCATTATTTCTTGCTCAATTCAATTCAAAGTGTTCATAGCCAGTGCTGCATTATTAGTTTCAATTCGTATCCCTAGACACGTGTTTCATGATTCCTCAATCGTCAGTAGGGAAAAAAAGCAAAGTTCATAGGTTGCAGGGCGTGCTGCCTCATCTCTCAGGACCAGTTCCACTCACAGCATGAAGATGCAGGCTCCCGAGCTCGTCAGCTCACAAACTTTATACTCTTAGGGGGGTGGGAGCGCACCAGACACGCCCCAACGTAATTACCTCTTGCATGATGGTTCATGTAGTTCATTATTTCTTGCTCAATTCAATTCAAAGTGTTCATAGCCAGTGCTGCATTATTAGTTTCAATTCGTATCCCTAGACACGTGTTTCATGATTCCTCAATCGTCAGTAGGGAAAAAAAGCAAAGTTCATAGGTTGCAGGGCGTGCTGCCTCATCTCTCAGGACCAGTTCCACTCACAGCATGATGGTTGAGATGAGGCAGCACGCCCTGCAACCTATGAACTTTGAATTGAGCAAGAAATAATGAACTACATGAACCATCATGCAAGAGGTAATTACGTTGGGGCATGTCTGGTGCGCTCCCACCCCCCTAAGAGTATAAAGTTTGTGAGCTGACGAGCTCGGGAGCCTGCATCTTGATGCTGTGAGTGGAACTGGTCCTGAGAGATGAGGCAGCACGCCCTGCAACCTATGAACTTCGCTTTTTTTCCCTACTGACGATTGAGGAATCATGAAACACGTGTCTAGGGATACGAATTGAAACTAATAATGCAGCACTGGCTATGAACACTTTGAATTGAATTGAGCAAGAAATAATGAACTACATGAACCATCATGCAAGAGGTAATTACGTTGGGGCGTGTCTGGTGCGCTCCCACCCCCCTAAGAGTATAAAGTTTGTGAGCTGACGAGCTCGGGGGCCTGCATCTTCATGCTGTGAGTGGAACTGGTCCTATGAGATGAGGCAGCACGCCCTGCAACCTATGAACTTTGCTTTTTTTCCCTACTGACGATTGAGGAATCATGAAACACGTGTCTAGGGATACGAATTGAAACTAATAATGCAGCACTGGCTATGAACACTTTGAATTGAATTGAGCAAGAAATAATGAACTACATGAACCATCATGCAAGAGGTAATTACGTTGGGGCGTGTCTGGTGCGCTCCCGCCCCACTAAGAGTATAAACTCCTACAATTAGCCCCCTTTTATACTAGGAAAAGCGCCACTCGAAAGCCACCTAGTGACTTTCGACCCCCCCATAGGAATCCCTCTCCCTCGAATATCTGCGCACCCCCAAAGCTACATCCAGGGCCTCCTTCATCTGGACAATGTACAGCTCCATCCCATACCGAGACAAGTGGACCCAGTCTTCTCTGAAAAAATACACTGCCCCGTATCTCAGTTCAGGATGTTCCATGCGCTCCACCCCTTCCTTCGCACAAAACTCCTTCATTTCCCTATTGATATTTCGCTGTGCCCTGTCTATAGCCCCTGGACCCTCCTGGGAATGAACTCGGACCATATTACATGACACCCTGTCCATTTCTTCCGTATCTCCAACAGGTCCCGTTTCATTTGCTTTACCAGGGCCAGTCCCTTGCACAGCACCAGGTCATTTTCCCCTAAATGAACGGCCACCACATCAGGACAAACCCCCCCGCACCACATTATTCATTATTCAATAATGGCATCAACTCGTGCCAACGCATCCCCCCTTTACCCCGCCAATGACATCTGAACAATCGTTCGTCCATTTCCAGATTAAGTTTCCGATGCTTGTTCCACTCAGCCCTCTCTGCTCTTTTAACAAAGGAATGTCCCACAATGTAAATGTCCAATACCGCCGCAGCTGGCCCTGCCACAGCACCTGCAAAGACACACATGTAAGAGGGCAGAAAAACTTCCATGTCATTGCGCCCGTCTACCCCCGCAACCGGACATATGTCTTGTAACAATCCGACTTCCACCGCCCCAATAGCTTAATGTCCTCCTTCCCCCAGCCCTTCTGTGCCGCGTCTGTCGCTGCCCCTATTCTAAAGGAACGCGTCCCGAAAGCCTTCGGGTCCTCACCCATCAGCCGCAGGGCGTGACGCAGGACCCACAACACCTGAGCAGCTGTCACCCTGCCTTCGCCCCCCCGACCAAACACATCCCCCACTGACGTCCTTCGCTCGGCCGCCAACCGCCAGCCCCACGCCGTGGGACACACCCCGTCCAGCCTCCCCGGTCCCATCACCACCCACGTCCCCACCCCTCGCTGATCCATCTTGGAGCGTCGCAAGCGCACTGCCACCTCCCGCACCTGCACCTCAACTTCTTCCCACAGTACCCCCGCCCCCCTTTTAGAGCCACCAATTCAGAAATCCTAAACGCCCAAAAAACAACCAGGACATGAGTGTGGAAAACAAGACCGTCTCCCCCCGTCTCAACAAACTGAAGGCAATGTTGTTAACATGCACCCCAGCATGTCCTCTGTAATGGGCCTCCGCTGACTCACCCGCGCTCCTCTCTCTCTTGCCCAACCTTCGCACAACCTCGCCCCCAACTCCCCTGCAGACGGCAGATACCCCCACCACAACTTCCCGTGAAGGCCACGCCAACAATTTCCCCGCAATCGTCACCCTCGACACACCCCTATCCATCAAGGCCAACTTGAACTGTACCACCTGCTCCTCCCGGCCAACTCCTGCTCCTCCTCCTTAGACCCCTCCTTAGACGTTAGCTCCCTGTGAAGGAGCTTCAACATCTCCACATACTCCCCCTTCCATATCTTCTCCTTCATCGCCAGCAAGAGATGGGCTCCAGCAGCTTAGTCATCCCCATATATGGGAGCTTACGCACCGGCACCACGCAACTCTCCATCGCCCCGGCGGCTGCCCCGTCCGTCTTTGCACGTCCCGCCGCTTCACTCCCCTCGCTGCCTGCCCCGGTGCTCACCGACGCTACCCCCTCCGACGGCACCTCCCCGTCTCTGCCCACCCCCGTATCCGTCACAAAACCGGCCCTTCACCAGCCGCACCAAGTCCTCCCCCCTTGCATCCGTCCCCACCGACACCTGCGCCTTGCGCTTCCTGCCCAAGCCATTCCCCGCTACTTCCCCCACCTTACCTGGTGTCAAGGCAGGCATCCGCACTGGATCCCGCCGCCTAGCCAGTAGAGCTGAGGGGGCCGTCACTCTGGGCGGGTCAAGCCGAGGTCGTACCTGCAATACACTTCCAACAGCATTACTGCTCCCCCTCCCTAATCTCCCCTTCCATCTCTGACTCTCCATCCCCACTCACTTGCAATCCCAGCAACTCCTGGTTGCCCCCTGTGGACCCCACTCGGCTCAAGCCCGCCTTCTTCCTACACACCCTCATCAAAGCACCCAAATCAACACTCTCTCTCCGTCCATCTGCCACACATGACCCGTAAGCTGTTTTCACCACGTCGCTTTGCACTCCCCGTCCCCACGGCGGCCGTCTCGACCCTTCGGGTTGGGGCGGGTGGGGACCCATCACCCCGCCGTCTCCCGTGCTCTCTTGCCTGGTCCCTCAGTGGAGCACGACCGCCCGTACAAGGCAGAGCCCGCCCATCCCCTCGGTGGACCGGACCGCAAGCTGCTCACCCGAGCGCCTCTCCCACCGCTCCTGCCAAGGAAAAAACGTGGAGTCCAGCATGCCGGGGAAAAATGGCCCCCCCAGTTCCCCAAACTCTCCCCCCTCTAGCCAAGCCCCTCTGCGGCCCCTGTTCCCACCCTGCGGAATGCCCCCCCCTCTTAGCCGGCCACTCCTGCCACCCGCCCCGATCCCGCCATTCCCATCCTACCCCATTCCCCCATGTCACTTGCCGAGGCTTCCCCGCCCCCCCAATTCGGCCCCCGCCCCCCAGCCCCATCCCGCTTCACTCTGGCCCCCCATCACCAACCCCCCCACCAGGCCTATCCCCCAGGAACCCCACCCCCCTCCCCTTCCACCACCTTGCCTCCCCCAAGTGCCCCTTCCCCCCACTCCCCCACCCCCTCTCCCCCACAACCCCCTCGGGGACGGCAACCTGCTGGGGCCCACCATATTCCCCTTCCCCCAGACGATGATCCCCAGTCCAAATCAGTCTCACCACCCTCCCTGCCCCCACCACCTTCCCTCCCCCTCCAGGTCAGACTCCTCAATTAACATGGGGGATCCCATCCCCTCCTCCCCCCTCGCTCTCCCCCTGTGGCCTCTACTGCTCCTTGCTCACTGCTACCCAATGTCACCCCCTCCCCTTCTTCCTGCGGCAGCAAGGCACCCCCTGGACCCTCTCCCTGTGGCACTGTTAGTTCACTTTCCCCCATTGCCACCTCCTCCCTCCCCACCTCGCGCCCCTCCTTCCCCCGCCCTCCTCCGCTTTCCTCCAGTTCCCTGAGCCACCCGACCACGCCGTCCGCAGTGCTCCCGCCCCTCCCACCTGCACTGTGAGCCCTCCGCGTCCGAGACTGCGGGGGCCTGCACGCCACAACAGCTGCTGCGGCGCCGTTTGCAGTGCGCCACGGCGGACTCACCTGTACCTCCTGCCTCACAATGTCCAGACGCCCCGCATCTCCAAGCAACCTCAAGGCCTCCACAACGCGGGGATCGCTCAAACTCGCCATGCCTCAACTCCTCGAAAACCAACCGCCGCCAACACTGCAAAGCACCACCGGCTGGAAAACAGCAGCAATCAGGTACCAAACCGCCAAAACCTCACCCCAGCCCAGCAACAAACTCCCAAAAAACATGCGACCAGCACCCCCGCCAGCTGCTGTGTCACTGCCACCGAAATGGTGGTCAGTGACACAAAATGTCCGCTCAAATACCCCCCTAGCCCAACCAGCCCAAGCCCCAGCCCAAATGGAGCCCAACAGACCCGCCGCCAGCACAAGAACCCCAAATCCCCCTGTGCTCCGTGGACTTCCATTTCCCCACCCCCTTCCTCCGGGCCCCAAAACCCCCCGGGGGTGGCAGGCCTCTCAGTGGTCGGCCGCCCCCCCCCCCCAAAAACCCCATTGTCAGGGAAAAGGAGCAATACATTGCATTGACATGCTGTAATTGTCTATAGGTGTCTAACAGTACCTCTTCCTTTCAGATGGCATATTTAGTTAGTAGAATTTATATTGTTTTACTCTGGTTAAAAGTTTCGACCTATTATAAAATCCATATGCCCAAGTATCTCTAAGAAGACTGTCAGAACCCCTTCCAGAGTGCCACGGGCACGCAGGGCTACTGAGCCCAACCGTGGGGGTAGTGGCCTTTCCCTGCTCATGTGGAGGGGCCGACCTGCTTTGGGTCCTGAGCAACTGGGCCAAGAACCCCTTCTGCACTTGAGCCTCAGTGGTAGCTGTGGTCGACCAATCAAGGCTCCCTTGGGGGTGCGGCGATGTAGATACAGGTCAGTGAAGACGAATCATAACTCAAAATGCAAACATGACGATAATAAATCAATGTCAAGTAAAATGCTTGCTATTATAGGAAATTCTACACATGATGCACCATTCAAATGCAGTAACACAATTCTGCTTGAGGTCGGGGCTCTAGTAGTTGTCAGGCAACTCTCTATTCCACCCTAGTTTGTGTAATGTGCTCCGGGAAATTCCCCATTCACTGGTGGATGCATCAGGGAATGCAAACTATTAGGCCATACTTGAAAGTTCTCCCTTCTGACCTTTGAGGAATATACAAGTAAAAGGATGACAATGGTGGGCAAGATGCTAGCACATACATGAATTCAGGGAAGTTATACACATTCAAAGTGAACAAGGTGTGCTCAATGAAAACAAAGACACTATGGGCCAGATGTAGGTCCCCAATTACCGGTCGGTAATGGCCGAATTCGGCCGTTACCGACCGGTAATTGGATTTTGAGATGTAGGGCCCTTCATTTTACAAAATCGGTAAATTTACCGAATCGGTAAATTTACCGATTCTGTAAAATACTGAATCGGTAATTTTACCGAATTCGGTAAATCAAGATGTAGGTGGCACTCCACAAAGTGCCACAGGCCCTTAAGAGTCGGTATTTTACCACCCAATCCTATTGGGTGGTAAAATACCGAATCCAGGTGTGCATGCACATCTGTGCATGCACACCTGTGCCATGTGACGCACAGACATGCCCTTCGGGCATGAATGTGTGCCACATGGCACACAAGCCTGCACTTGGGGTGCTAGAGGGTGTCAAAGTGACACCCCCTGCACCCTTGCTGGATTCGGTATTTATCGATTCGGTAAATATCGAATCAGTATTTCCCTTGGATTCCTATGGGCTCCAAAGCCCATAGGAATCAATGGGGAATACCGATTCAGTATTTACCGAATCGGTACATACCGAATGTTACAGAATCAGTAAATCAAAATAATAATTTATCTACATCTCCCTCCTTCTAATTTACCGATTCATAAATACCGAATCGGTATGATTCGGTATTTAAGAGTCGGTAAATTAGATTTACCTACATCTGGCCCTATGTCATCCCTATAGTGTCACATGTAGGGGGGAAACCATACACATGAACCACCACAAGAAAACAGTATCAAGGTCCATAGTTCTAATAGGTCTTTTCAAATTGCATTCAGCAGCATGCAGCAAAGAGTACATAAAGACAAAATGGATGGTTCCAAATTGTTTATTCCAATGTCCAATAAAGCAACAGCCGACATGTGTGTTGTCGTGAGACGACTTTTAGAAGGCTTATGAAAAGATCCACAGTCAAAGTGTGTCTTGGGGAAACATTAGTCTCAAGAGCACGAAAACAGACTCTTATCTCCGAGGTAGCGTACAGGTTATCGCGCATCTGGGCCGACAACCTTCAGTGATGTCAAAGTGCTAGTGACGTATCAAGGTCCTGGTTGTCACTGTCTATGCATTATCTCTGAAACAGGAGACTGATGTTTTGTGCTGAGTCCTCAGTGCTAGAGGCTTATCAAGGTCCTGGTCATACATGCTGTACTCTACCTCGGAGATAAGAGACCTTTTTCTTGCTCTTGAGACTTATGTTCCCCCAAGACACACTTTGACTGCGGATCTACCACTAAAAGAATCTACCTCGCATTGCGCCTTTGACGAATTCTCATAACTTTCTATCATAAGCCTTGAAAAAGTAGTCTCACGACGAAACACATGTCGACTGTTGCATTATTGGACATTGAACATCTTGACCTTTTAGGAACTTAGTCAAAAGTGTCCATGGTTTACAGCACTGTTAGAGGCAAGTCCCCCAGTGCCTCAAAAGGCTGGTTTCAGTCTTACCCGCTCTGGCAGAGTGGCAGTGTTTAATGGTGCAGTGAGTGCCCTCTCCTTTGGCGCTGCTTAGTCTGGATCCTGTACGTTGAAGTTAGGCTGCCCGCTATGGACGCAACAGCACCAGGCAGTGTAGGCTCTTCCTGTCAAGCAGTACCGGTGGTCAGTTTCCAGTGATCAAAGCTGCTCCTGCTAGGTGGACACAAACGGTAACTTCCACCTTCCTCTTCCCCCTAGTAGAGGGGGTGAGAGGTGCTGGTGTGATCCTATGACTCCCAACCGGAGCCCCAACAAGGGTGCAACATCCTGGACGGCGTCACATTGAACCTCCAGGACTTTGTCAGGTGCAGATCACAGTGTGTAGGTTCAACCCGCTGGTCACAGCAGTTCTCCTTCAGTTTGGGTGATAGCCCGAATTTTAGTCAAAAGTGATAGTCAGCCACTCCTGGCATACAGGTATGCTGAGCAATCACGATTCGAGAACATGCTCTCCTTATGCAATCGCATGACTCCCAAGCTGGTTGTACACAACATAATTCATGGAAGTGACCAGCGTTGTCATCTGGATTCCAGACAAAGTTATATGTGCATCAAAGGGTTAAACCCAGCTCCCTAGCCCTACACTTTGTGGTTCTCTTATCAGCCCTTCCTGAAATGTGTCCAGGGCCCTTCCTTGTGATCTGTCACTGTTGGACAGGCCTTGTGGCCTGCCCGACCCCTCCCCGCATGGCGGGTCGCGGACCCCAGGTACTCCTGTTCCCCGGACAAGAACAACGCCTGCAACCCGCCGGGTCAACCCACGACCCTTCCCCGACGGAACCTTGGCTCCTGAACACCACAGTCTCGGCTGGCCCGGGTCCCTTTCAGAACCCCTGTCTCCGGCCCAGCCGCCATTTTGGACACTACACGACCAGGCCTCATGGCCTCAGGTCGACCTCGGCCTCGGGCCCAGCCAGGCCCCGACATCGAGGCACCACCATCCACCCAGGGGGTAGAGAGACCACTTGGCAGGTCAATGGGGGAAGGAGTGTCGATGGCTCCCCTCCGCCAGGTTTCGATCGCCCCCAGTCTCCCTGAGGCGCTGGCTCCACCCACCTGCTGGGTGTCTGGACTCCCTCATCCCAGACCTCCCGACCTCCAAGTGCGAGGGTCCGGACATCAAAGGGCGCCAGACCTATAACTGGGGCAGCTCCAGAGGAGGAAGGCAGTTGTATCCTGGAGTCGAGAGACCCCGAGACAAACTCATCCTTGGAGGCCTGCTGGCGCTGCCGCGGCTCCTCTTCGTGAACTACCTTTGAAGGCCTGCTGGCGCTGCCGCAGCTCATCCTCGTTGTGAACCACCTTCAAGGCCTGCTGGCGCTGCCGCGGCCCATCCTCATCGTGAACCATCTTCAAGGCCTGCTGGCGCTGCCGCAGCCCATCCTCAACGTGAACCATCTTCAAGGCCTGCTGGCGTGGCTCATCCTCTTCAGGAACCATCTTGAAGGCCTGCTGGCGCTGCCGCGGCCCCTCCTTGCGAACCCTCCAGCTCGAGGATTGTGAGCTCCACCCCTGCTACTCCCATACCGGACCGGTACTCAGACTGTCCCGCTACCCCTTTCCCCAAAGAGACTAGAATTGACGGGATCCTCGAATCCTGGTCCCCACTGTATCGTCAAGTTAACCTGCTTCAGAATACCTATAAAAGTATACGTAACCTATCTTGGTGTGGTGTCCGTCTGTGGGGGGGAAGTTACTTGTCTGTACGATTACCGGAGAGGGCCCTCGCCAGGAGGCCTCTCCCCCTTTACTCGGCCGACCCTCCGGGTCTCCGTCTAACAGTCACTGAATCAGAGCAGTATTTTGAAATGTAAAGGGAGACTCAGCCCTTTCCTCCAGTGTGTCTCGACCCAGCTCACAGGAATGCAGCCACACAGAAATCTGTGTGGGGGTTCTTCTCCTCCTCATGTCTTCAGCAGTCAGGCCCGGGCTTCCCAAAAAGGAACCCAGGGTCCTCTATGCAATATATCATTGCAGGCATACTCACTCCAATCAGAGTACATTCATAGCACTTTCTGTTCAGCACTAATAAGTCTATACACATACATTGTACCCTCACATGTACACATGCATTCAGCACACTCACTTAGCCTACACTCTCTGTTCAGAACTGCAGATTTTCTATCTTCAAACAGGGTTTGTTATTTCAAAATACCAGCACTGCCAGCACACATACTTACTATGTGCGTGATGTACAACTCTGCCCCTTCATGTATTTTACCTCGTGCAACCACACATACTCCCAATATATGCAGTCCTTGAGCATGCACACCACTATATCCACTCTGTAATGTTTTCCTCTCAGACATACATACACCTAGCACATGCACTACTCACACATGTAATGTACAGTACTGCTCCATCCTTGTACTGTACCCTTGCCAGGGACACATGCAAGTAACACAGAGTCACTCCTCCAGCTACCTGGTGTAGGTCATTGGTGAGATAAGGAAACAGCAGCAGAACATTTAAAAGGTTGAATGAGCCCGTAGACCTCACTCCAGTAACACCCGGTAAAAAGGTCTTGTTCAGTACTACTGATCACTACACAGCATTCAACCACCATTGCATTTGTGCCGCTTAATTCCCGGTGAAAGCAGTAGCCTTCCACTACTATGAGGGTTGCTCTTTGGGCACCCCTTCTGGTCCAAAAAGATCACAATCCATGAAACAGGCCTATGTCATGGCCCACATACATGATCCGTGCTCGTCTGTGACAAAAAATCAACATTAGGGATCCAGACAACCATACAGTTGAGAACTCAGTTCAAGGGTACACACCTCTTACCATGCAGAAAACGTTTCTGTCCCAACAAAGACAATGAAAAAACACACAGGTATTAGCCCCACAATACAATTGCCATCAGGGTATGGCACACTGTCAGGGAAATAAGATGACAACTGGGCAATACAATTTGCTCGCAGCAGCACATGCTGATATTGCAACCAATAAGGCTGCCCAGTTTTTTAGATTTGAAAGAATTAGGAAGGAGCGTACTAATAATACATGCACAAGACAAAATGTATTAAACAAAAATTCACGATAATTCTTATTCATAGAGATGTCTTCTCAGTTTTTCATTGATTTCCTTTATTCTTTTAGACAGATTTTCATAATTCACAGTACAATTTCTACAGCCGACGCGTTTCGTCCCGTGTTGGGACGTCCTCAGTGCTGCGAGAAAACATATACATACAATATTAAAAAAATTGGTCTTATTGGTAAAAAGAAAACATGTATACACAATTCTTAATCTGACCATAATGATAAATAATATGTGTCCTCTTCAGCTTTGCGCAACGTGAGCACATTTACTGTTATCATATTTAACTATTGTCTCCACATTGTCAATTGTCCATCGCGACCTGCCTAGTGAACAATCTAGAAATCTCGAAAACAATTTAAACACAAATTGATCATATTCATCAACATCAGCGTTATTATACTGCCAACTAACATGTTTAAGCAAGCTGAACATGGCTGTATTGCTCGCCTTTCAGAATTCTATTTCCCCACAGTGTGTTGTCTGACCACTCAATGTTACTTCTTAATATTCAGTATTCAGAAGGCGACCCAAAATCTCTAATGATGTATAATCTGCAAAAGTGCTATGGGGGAAAAAAGACACCTCTATTACCTGACCGTGCCCATCTCTAACATGAAATGAATCTCTTAAAATGCAAATATCCCGTGGGATATTTACCAGGGGTCTGACGGTATGGGTGATTATCTAATGGACCCCTCCCGCAATTTACCTGCTGCTCAATATATTGTATTGCTCCTTAATAGGTGTCAGCAATCCCAGCAGCCAATATAGGATCTTGTCATGTAAATCTAATGAAATCCAAGAAAAAACAAACAAACCACCTAATTGTACCAAGCTTACCTTGATGCTCAGAATATGTCCTGCAATTAGTGTAGCTGTAGCCCCCTCAATCTATCAGATGATTCTGGGCCCTGAGGTGAAGCACTTTTTGTTCAAGAAGTTGGATGTCAGCTATTTTAAACGAACACGCTTTAAAGTTCAAACAGCCTGATTCATCAATCTCCCGTTTTGCGAGGCCCTAATAGCGATTCATAGCGAACCGCTATTAAGGACTCGCAAAACGGGATTCAAGTAGGAATAGCAACATTTATTGCGATTCCTACTGATTCCTTATTTGCGATTAGCAAATTGCTAATCGCAAATAAGGAATAACTCCCCATTCATTCCTATGGGCCAAAAGGCCCATAGGAATGAATGGGGAGTATTCCTTATTTGCGATTAGCAATTTGCTAATCGCAAATAAGATTGCGATTTGAAGGGTGCCAGGGGTGTCCAAAGGACACCCTGTAGCACCCCTCAAATGACATTTGACACAGGTGTTGCACACACACATGTCCAAAGGACATGTGTGTGTGTAACATGCAACTCAGAAAAATGCATTTAAATGCATTTTTCTGAGTTTTCGCAATTTACCGTGAAGTTTGACCTCGCGGTAAATTGCGGCCAGAAATTGCGAATTCGCAAAAGAAATGTGGATGATGATACATTTAAGGAATCTCAAATAGAGATTCCTTAAATGTAAATCCTCGCAAAAATGTGATATCGCAATCAGCGATTTTTGCTTTTGGGATGATGAATCCCAAATGCAAAAATCGCACTCGCAAAGGGCCAGATTCTCAGAATCTGGCCCTTTGCGAGCCGATTTGGCCTTGATGAATAAGGCTGTAAATGCTGTGTTCAAAATCTGGAACATAGTTCGGGGAAGTTTTAAGATCCCCGTACTCTCTGTTTATACACCTATTGATGCTGTTGGATTGTTACCATCGATCTTCTGGGATCATGTGGCTGCCATTTGGAGACTAAAGGGCATTATTCGACTTGGCAATATGTATCAGGCGGAAGTGATATTATTTTAGTTTTCAGAGCTGGTGGATAAATATAACTTATCTACAACTCAATTCTTTAAGTTTCTGCAATTAAGGGACTTTTTAGGTAAACATCCAATTAGTACTACAACATATAAAATTGGAGAAGCAATTAGACATCAGGGAAACATTGGCTCATTATATAAAATAGTATAATAGGGAAGAGCAGACGACTTAGAGAAGTACAACTGTAAATGGGGAACCTGGTTGGGAAATCTCTCATTTTCATTGGAAAAATCAATCGATCTGTCTGGGAGGATTCTAATGGCAGCTAAATTAAAAACCCAACATTATAAAATGCTATTTAATCTGTACCATACTCCTGCCAGGATGATGAAGTGGAGGGGGGGGGGGGCCATAATGATGGAAAATGTTTTTGGTGTGGAGCGGATGATGCAGATATTTTTCATATTTTTTACGTATGCACTGCTCTGAATCCCCTGGTAGGATCTATAGAAAGATTCTTATCAGTGATCACGGGAGTCCCTGTTAAAATGTCCAAATCTATGATGTTAGGAATTGGGGAAGAACTGAGCCAAAGGAAACCAATGTATACATTTCATTATTCAATTTTTATGGAGAAGGCGGCGGCATGTATATCAATAGCTTCCTTCTGGCTACGACAAGTGGCTCCATCTTTTGAAAAGTGGCGGGCCACGCTGCTCAATATTTTTATTATGGTATTTAGCCTTTATTCAGTTAAAGTACCTAGAAAAAGAAAGTTGGGCTTACAGGTTTGGGGGGCTTTGAGGGTTTATATGGCGGGATAATATGTTATATAAAATCTGCTACTTTTGATTTATGTAGACTGGAAGCTATATTTATGTAAGATCATGAATGGAATGTCTTCTGTTATTGCTTGTAATATTCAAAGATGGATTTTAATATGTAGCCTGCTGCCTTAGATTTCAATTAAAAAACAAAAAAAGAGTTTGCCACCAAACAAATCATTCAGTCACGAACCAGGAATAGTATTTGCCTAAATCATCCCATTTTTCATTACACAGTAGAGGTTTAACCCCTTGCATGCTGATGACGGAGCGGTTCCGTCATCAGCTACGGGTGAGCTGTGCTGATGACGGAACCGTTCCATCATGACTCCTCCCGCGCAAGGCGGAGTCAGCATGGGCGGGGAATTCCCGCCGCACGCAAGGGGTTAAAAAGGGCCAGTTTTCGATGGACTGGTTGTAAAGTTTTAGCAATCCAGTTTAATCAATCAGACCAAGAGGTGTAGATCACACTAACAGGCTAGAGTTAGCGAGCAGCTTTCTTCTAATGGATGATATTGTTGCAGATGGGATGGAGTTTGCCCTGTGCAGATGGTTGGTGCAAAACCCCAGTACAAGCTGCATTTGGGCAAATGGACCTTTATTCCTGGGCTGAGACTTAACATCAACAAATCAGCAATATATCAATAAGTGAAGCAGTTCATGCCCCACAAGGATGACATGGAGTAGTAGATTTTCAAACTATGAAAGTTTTTTTTAATGGTATTTTTGCTGTTCCGTTGCTTTCATATAAATCAGTATAATACACAAGCTGCAATTTGTCATAACTACACAGAGCACTTTATTATGTACGTAGCAGAGATTTCATCGTTATGAAGTAGTGCAAAGTTCCTGTGTCCTTGTTTAGCATCTTCTCATCAAAGGGTTTAGAAGTCCAACAAACAATAAAACTCAAACTACAACCACAAAGTTCCCCACCCAACCAGTATCCAAGAGCATTTTTCCGACAATTTATAATCCCTCATATCAAATTTGACTATCCTTTATCGTACTACCAACTGACTCGTCACCTCCTTCCTCACAGCTACTGCTCTTAGAAGACATCAGTTATGCTGAGAAGAGAAACCCAGGTGCCTCCTCCTCTCAGTACAAGTGCCAAGTAATGTAGCCCAGTCATCAAACATTGACTTACTATGCATACCCTTTTGTTCCTCTGTTCGCAATGCAAATTACTCAGATAATACCCAATATCCTAAATTCTTGAATTTAACACAGATCTCTTGACTGTGGGTGAATGTTAGATTGGTTCTGCATTCTATCCATCATTTGGGCATCTTTTGCTTTATCGCCCTAAGAGTGCCGGGTATGCGAAGAAGTGGGTCCTGGGCTCACTGTGCCACTGGATTCAAGCCAGCCTGGCTGATGATGGTTGATACCCTGAAACCGGTCCCAGGGTGATTGTTTCTGGTCCAGGGAGGACCTGGCTTGGTAGTTTGGGTGGACAATGCCCATAAGGAGCAGGGTCAAGTCTGATTTGCATATAGCTGGGTCTAAACTGGGGAGGCATGGTGAGTAATTGAATGATGGATTTAACCCAGATCTCATGACTAGGGGTGAGTGTTTGCTATGTTTCGTATTCTGTCCATCATTTGTGCCTCTTTTGCTTTCTCACCCTAAGTGCACTGGGTATGCCCCGATGTGAGTCCCCGGCTCACTGTGCCACTGTATTCAAGCTAGCCTGGCTGATGATGGTTGATACCCTGAAACTGGTCCCAGGATGCTTGTTTCTGGTCCAGAGAGGGCCTTGCTTGGCAGTTTGGGATGGACAATGCCCATAAGGAGCAGGGTAAAGACTGATTTGCAAATCATTGGGTCCAAACTGGGGTGGCATGGTGTGCAAAAGAACAATGGATTTAACTCAGATGTCTTGACTGGGGTGAATGTTCGATTTGTCCCTTATTCCAACCATCTTTTGTGTGTCTTTTGCCTCCTCCCCATTTGGCATGTATCGCCAAGAAGTGGTCCTCCTCTGTCATGGCTATGAAACACCATAGCTCCCTGTTAATGTAACAGTCCCCTCTGGTAATCAACCCTGCTTCAGACCATTTCTCCATCCTACTAGCTGTAAAGTATTCATCCATAGCTGCTGAGAGTCCCACCAGTGTTAACACAGGGGCATATACAAGTTGGCCCCTGGTTTTCTTAACCACTTTCTTCCAGGTGTGTAGCATGACAGAAATGCATCTTAGTGCACCCTGCTGCATCTGTCTTCCTATCTAGCATGAGTGCTCCCTCATTTGGAACATCGCTTAGTGAGCCCTGTCCTTCTGCCTCGTGCCGTCAAGCCACCAGGCCATCCACTGCAGGGGCACCACAGCGTTGTAAAGTTCAAAGGCCCAGCCTTCCTTCCACAGTAGGTCACTGGAGGCGATGGAGTGAAAACCTGTGTCTTTCTCCATCCTATATCAGTTCCGTCAGGAGTGTGCTCAAATTCTGAACCTGGAAGGGGGACACAGATTGGCAGATACCAAAGAAAGTATAAAAACAAAGGGAGCATCCCCATTTTAGTCAGCACCACCCAGACATGAGGGGGAGGCGCAGGGTACACTAAAATGTCACTGTGTCCCTTGTGGCCCTCAAGACTGCAAATCATTCCCCAGGTTACCGTCTCCGATATCCTTATCCTCATGGTAAATCTTGACACCTAGATATTTAAACATTGCATGCAGAGCCACTCTCAAAGTTGAATGTTTGAAATGTGCATGTTTTATCTTGGTTAACATACAGCCTTGACAATGCTCCAAAGGCATCTAGCATTGCGCCTCCCAGACCACTCCTGTATCTGCCTGCCCCAGAAACAAGTGCATATCATCTGCATATAATAAGATGCTGTGCTCACACTCTCTCAAATGTGGGCCTCTTCTTCGTCCCTCCTTTCAGATCAGAGTGGAACATGGGCGACAGATGGCAATCATGCCTGGTGCCCCTGCCGATTTCTATTGTAGCCAAGATTAGTTGGCCAGTGAGCAATAGGGCCATTGCTTCAGCTTAAAGGAGCATCACCCACTTTTCCCATCCCACTTCCCAGCTCATCCGTTGCAGTGCCCATGAGATAGGCCCAGTGCAGAGTACCACAGTAACTATATTTGGATAGTTCTCCAGAAGGATCTCCTCCAGTACCCTGAACAATTAACAGATGTTCAAAGCGGTTTTACAAGAAGGTATAAACCTCTTTTGATCTTCATGTATGTAGCAGGGTGCTGAGGTATGGGTAAAGCCTTTCCTCTAAAATTTTACTGAGGATCTTATAGTCCAGGTTTGGCGGAGACAATAATCTGTTTGAGGCCACGTATTTGGAATCTTTGTTGAGTTGCAAACCAAAGAGTTGTCTAAGCAGATTAGTTAACTTAAACCCACATCTTTCAAATGTAATTATAAATCAATGATCATTGTATAAATGCATTAATAACTATAATTCAAAGTGAATCAAAATAGCATATATAAAGACAGACTGTTTAAAGTTCTTATAAGCAAATCTAGGAAATTCAGTTCCCCATAAAGAGAACATTCCCTAATTATACTAGGCTAAAGGAAATTGAAGAAAAATACTGAGCAGTCATGCAGGAGGTGCCAGCAGATAAAGGCAGAATCAAATGAAGATTCGGTCAGGTAAGTGTGAATGGATGTTCTCAGAAGTCTAACACTTCGAGCAGGAGCAAAGTAAGGCATCTAATCGCAGGAGAGTGGAAGGAAATCAATCTAACTAGCTTAGTAATGCACAATTAAATCATACGATTCTTAAAAAGATGCTGCACTCCCCACGGTTCTCATGGAGAGGAGACCAATAAGATTGAACATTTCACAATAAGATGGCTTCCTTGTTCCTGCCAGCCATTGCACAATGGAAGATTTCTGCTACACAGCCTTCAATATATATATGTAGCTCATAGCAGGATGGTACATCGTGGATTACTTGTGCCAGGCACAGGTGTGGAAATTCACGATCACCTCTTTCTGTTACTCACACAGTTAACTCCAAGAAGACTGAACCCCGCCCCGCCCCCTCCCTTGGGGCGTTTACTTTCTTCTTCCCATGTATATGTAATGCTCCATGTAAATATAATTTTCAATAAAAAAATTACAGAAATTAAAAAAAAGAAAAAGAAAAAAAAGAAAAAATTCAAAGAGAAACCAACATGTTTGCTCCAGAAAGGAGGGAAAGAGAGGGGGACCACTGCAGCCAAAAGTACATTTTCAAGCTCGAGTCATTTAAATGTAGGCATACATTAACTATGGCTAAACTAACGTGAAAATCACACTTTATGCATGTGTATATGATGTGCAGATTAATATATACGCTAAGCAAAACAAAAAATAGCGAGAGAGCGTCACTAATATCAAAAATAACTTTCACCTGAAGCATTTAGAATGTGGTTCTTATGATTGCTTGATAAGTAGCTTCTAACACCCCATTGCTCATTCTTGACATATTGCAAATGCAAAATGCACAGAAGCCAAATTCGCTTCCTGTTTTGATATTGTCTCTTCTCGTGCACTACCTTTTAGATGGACTGTGGCGGTCATCAGTGGGGACAGCAGTCGACCTTCTGGGGTGGCTCGTGGTAGAAGCATTACATATACCTCAAAGCAAGAAGTGCGGATGTGCACATTTTATAATCGTTATGTTTTTCTGCATCTTAAAAACATTCCCCATTTCAAGTGAAGTGAACGGACAAGTAAAGTATTCCTTTTTCTAGAGATATATTGGTGTCTTCACTGTGCCCTAAATCTGTTGTGGCATGGTTGGCTCCTGGTGGTGTGTCGTTTCAGAGGAGAGAGTCGAGATGGAGAAGATTGTTGTAGGTTAATTCAAGGTTTGGTATATGCCCTTGCAGACCTCAGGGCACCCATCATAAAACCTTTCTTTTCAGCTTGAGCAATGCTCATGTCCGAGGCGAAACTCTAAAAGCTAGGGAAGTCTCTTTTCACCAGAGTGGACCCCCCTAAGAATAGCCCATTAATTCCTATGGATACAGTGACTGTGGATGTTCACACACATTTTGAAGGTATTTCACGCACTTACATGCACTGTCAATCAATCAATCAATCAATCAATCAATCAGGCGTTTGTAAAGCGCGACTACTCACCCTTAAGGGTCTAATGGCGCTGGAGGGGGGTTAGCAGGCTCCAGCCCATCAAGGGCGGGGGGGTCTGTTAAAACTAAATCCACACCGATCGAATATAAGTAGTGTTGTATATGTATGAAAGTGCTAGCTGTATCCGCATTTTTTGCATGGGTGTAGGGGAAGAGTAGCGTCCTAATATAGGGCCTCATTAGGATGGCGGTGAATCCGCATCCTCCGGGCTGGCGGAAGCCACCGCCGGGCCGGAGGATGCGGATTCACCGCCGCGGCCACAGAATACACCCACCGCCAGATTAGGATGGCGGTGGGATTGCGGTGGGACCAGCAGCGGACGGCAGGTCCGTCCGCTGCTGATCCACGGGGTGTGGAGGGCCATTTGGTGGCGGTGTCTGCAAGACACCGTCAGCCAACTTAGGATGTGCATCGTCACATGCCTTTTCCACGGCGGCTTTTCCGCCATGGAAAAGCATGTTGTCTTTGGGGGCCCGTTGCGGGACCCCAGGGTGTCAGGGGGTGGGGGGTGCACATCGGGGGTACCTATGGTACCCCCCAGCATTTACATGCATTTTTAACCTGGTTCAAGCAGCACCCACCGCAAGGTTAAAGATACAGGATGTGACCGCCAGGGTGGCAGTCACACCCTAATTGCACTCAAGGGGCCGCCGCTGCCCCTGCGGACTGTCCCACCACCTTGGGGGTGGCGGAAGGACGCAGGTCCGTCCGCCATCCTAATGAGGCCCATAATTTGTTCCATGTGATGTAAAAGAAAAAAAGAAAAAGTAACTCTAATATTTCCTAGTAATGGTAACCGAACTACTATGAATGTGTGCATGTATAAAATGTAGGGTTGAGGCAAATAGACACCATTGCCAGGGAAATTATGACAATCATGTTTTTTCCTATTGATAGTCGGGGGGAAAAGGTGAATTCGATAACGGTTGGAAATGTTTACAATTTGTATGTGTGGAAATGAGATTTCTAACTTTTAATGTTCACCAGAGTCTATTTTGCAATTAGGTTTTTCTAAAAATGTAATCAAACATAAGCAAACAAAGAAGTTCAGTAGTGCGTATGTGCCAAATCACTTGAACCCCAAAATGTCTTTCTTCTCTTGCCAACATTGTAAAGCAGCCCTATTTCTGATTCATGTGGATGGAATGTGGTTCTTCAGCCACCATTCAGAGCAGACCAGTGACTTTTCCACCCTCGTATTGGCAAATGCCTTTTATTTATTTTAGAATCTGTTTACCGGACTTTGGAAAGTATTAGCTCGTTTTTACTGTAGAAAGCATGACTCGATGGTTATTGCTTCATGTTTTGGGTAAATATGTAACCTAGGTCACTGAACAAAACAAAAAACTCGCCTAATGAGCAAATCAGACTAAATGGAGGTGTTTGGCCCCTGGGTGAAACTTGATCCTAACATTACATTTCCCTTCAATAGCCTTTCATTTGTATCTGAGATAATGTCAGATATTTCAAAGGCATAAGGCAGCGCCAGCTCTTTCAGTGCTGCTATATTGCAGATGAAGGGTACGTGGAAAACTGCTTGTTTTTCCTAGAAACTAAAGAGTCAATATACAACATGTGTGCGTGTTGTATATGTATGTATGTATGTATGTATATGCCGGTACAGTATCGAATGTTTAGAAAAGCAGCATCAGAACATCTTGGAATAGGTTCTCTAACACGAGAATGTGCAACTTGTGCAGAAAAAGCATGAATGTAAATTTACAAAACATAATAGAAAATAGAAATGTGCAATTTGCATTTACATATGATCTGCTCTTTTCCCAGGGCCATAAGACCATAAGGGAAATTAAAGTATCTGATGAAAAAAATACCCCCAGAAGGATAACATGCTAGGATAACAAGCGCTGTCCAAAGGCAGGAGGTCTGGCTTGTGTAGTAGTAAAATAACTGTTTTGAGTTGAGTATGAAGCTGTGTACGTGGAGAGTTTTGAAAAGTAGCAGAGCAGGGTAGTGACTTTTCTGAGTGTGATATTGATTTGATGCTGACGTTATTGTGCCCCATCTTTTCCCTTTTGACACATTCCTCTGAATACCTGCCTTCCTCTCCCTGCCTTTGCCTACTCATCATTCTCTCACTCATAACATGCAGATGTTTAACTTTGTGCCCCATCTTCCTGTGCAGACCAATTTCTCTGCAGTCCACTTTTCTCATTTCCAAGGCATCATTATTGCTTTGGCCCACCTTCCTACATGACTTAGGGGCATATTTTCAAGCCCCTTTTGCCATGGGAAAATCACTTTTTGCAACGTTCCTGTGGCGATAGGGCCTTTGCCTTATTTACAAGGCAGCGTTAAGCCAATTAACGTGGTTTAACGCTGCCTTGTAAATAAGGCCCCCTTTCATGCTATGCTTAGCGTGAGAGTGGAGTCCGAGCATTATGTTGATGCCCGGTGGAGCTGCTCTGTTCAGCTATTGAGGAGATCAGCCTTGGTTCATCCCTTGACGTCACCTACCCAGCCGGACTTTGGGCACAGTTTTTCTCCCCAGCTCCCTGTCTTGCCCACCCCGATCGTATTTCTGTGATTCTGCTTTTTCCTTTTCTCCTATCTATCTGTTCCTATTCAGCATTATTTCGTTCTTTGTCTACTTCCTTGCTCCTATCCACTCTCACCTTAATCTTTCCCCCGTGCCCGCTTCTCCGCCAAGCCCCCTGTCCTTTTGTGCCCTTTGACTAAGCACTCCTTCTCCCCTTTTTGGGGAAAGATCCAAGATATATATGCTGGAGTCTCAGAATACCCGCAGAAAGAGTCAATAGCGCCAAGGGAGCCACTCACAATTGAGGTATGGTATGACACCCCTTGCCAAAGCACTCCCTCTCCCCTTTTAGGGGAAGGGTCCAGTAAATGGCCTTGGAGTCTCAGGGACCCCTCTGAGAGAGTCCACTGCGCTAAGGGAGCCTCTCGCAACAGAGATGGGGAAATGAGACCACTCCAACTGGGATCACAGCTTCTGGACTTTGGCTGCAGCTTTGACTCGCCTACTGATTTGTTTCCCTGTCACCCTCCTCTTGCCATGACGTGTCTCTAACACTCCCCTCCTTTTTCCCTCCTCCACTCTCTGTCTACTTCCCCTGCTCTTACCCCCCACTCCCTGGAATATCTTCCCTTGCCAGCTTTTTCCCCTCCCTATATGGTCCTTTTTGTTTGTCTCAACCATACTTGTAACTAAAATTGTCATGCTCTAATAACTGTGTAACCTTTGTAAAGCTGTAACCTGCAATTTATTGTCTGATACCCATGTAAAGCGCTCTGATACCTCCGGGTCTAGCCAGCGCTATATAAAACCTTTAAAAAAATAAATAAAAGTGGTGGGCAGCGGGTATTGCAGTGGCCGTTTCACCACAACACCCATTGATTATTACTCTTCCCCCTATTTTCAAGGGCAGTGTAAATAGGGAATACCTGGTCTTAAGTTGGCGAAACGAGAAAAAATGCTTTATTTCTCCTCGTTTTTGCTTTTTCTATGTGTGCTGCCTTGCAATATCCAGCACCATCAGCTGTGTAATATATCACATTACATCACCTCAACAGTGCGCCAGAGTAAACACTGGCCAGTGGTACGAATTAGGGAAATATCATGCCGGTAACCAGGTCTCCCCTCTGCCCCTTGTGAGGGCACACGGCACGTACCCAAATACTAGGGCACCAATGCAGCCAGTCAATGTGGAGGACCAACACGTGCCTCCCTTGCAGCTTTTAAAGTAGGGAGTGGGGGTGCAGCTCACCCTATCTCCTTCAATAGAGAATGCTCCCAGTGCTGTGAACAGGCTCAGCCATGCCAGGACCACCGTAGAGGCTTCCTCTCCGTCCAGACACCTGCAAAGTTGGAAATCCTTCCCCTAAGGTAGGAGAGGGAAGGAACTCCCTTCGATTCCCCCCGCAGGACAACACAATTGTCCAAGGCAACTGCCCACGGTCCCAAGGGCAGTTGCTGAACAAAGGCGATGAAGATGAGGGGCCCCGCACTCACCAATCAGCCTCGAGCTGCACCGACTCTGTCAGTGCTGTGGTGCCAGACGAGGCCTCCCTAAGGTGAAGAACACAGAGCGAAGTCTCCGTCGACGTTGCTTAGACAATAGGGGCAAGACGTGGAGCGAAGTCTCTGTCGGTCTCGCTGTCTCCAACTTTCCTTTTGGAACGCGGCCCACCCGTAGCCATGCTTCACCTCTGCCTGACTTTCGGTGGCTGCGAGGGCTTCCTGCTAGGCTGCATCTCCTCCCGGCACAATCACTCTCTCTGCGCCCGCCGTGTGTGGGAGGTTGAGCCCACTTCTTGGGCTCAATCAATAATGATGAAAAAAAATGCCCATCATGTGCGCTAATGCAGCACAACTCCACGCAGGGGTTCAAGCACACAGGGCACAGGAATCATGCAGTGCTTCAAGCCTAGGTCCAGGGCTACGCACGCCCAGCAAGCAAAGCACTTGAGTTGGTGCAGACCCGGGGCACGGCAGCACTCCTGAAAGAGTGCTGGGGGACATGCCAGCAGGGCACAGCTAGGCAGGCCAGCACAAGGGGCCTTAGAACAGAGGTGCAATGTTTCTCTCTGCCCCCTCAGAATAGTCCAGTCCCTTGGTGCTTCTTCCTGGCAATTCGAGCAGCCTGCCAGCCACAAGTCCCACGCAGTGTCTTCTTCAGTTCCTGTTCCAGAAGTTCAACAAACATTGGGTCACAAAGCAGTTAATGGGGCACTTTAGAATTTCTTTACAAGTGCACATCAGCCTCCATTCTTAGTGAAAGCCATGGCCCCAGACACACCACAGGGGGCAGAGTCAGTATTGTGGAAGGCAGGCATTGCCCTACTCAGGTGCAGGTGCTACTCCTCCCTCCACTCCAAATAATGCAGACCAGGAATATTCAGCCTAGTGCTGAGTTACCCAGGCAGGGCAGGACACACCTCCCCACCCCCCACCAAGGGACTGCCTGGAGTGAATGCACATCCCCTCTCCCCTGTCAGTCAGAACCAGATGGTCAATACACATCAGGTAGGAATGAAGACACATAGCACACAGAAATGCCATTTCTAAAATAGTAATAATAAATCTGCTTACACTAATAAGCACGATTTAGCACTACTATTCCAAACATACCAAACATGGTCCCGCTACTCCTCTCATGTCAGGAATTACCACTGTAGCACATATCAGGGAATGCCCAATGCATCCCTATGAAAGGGCAGCCTCACAGCAGTGAGAAACCAAATAGGCTGTTTGTCACTTCCAGGACATGCCACACAGTTAAGGCACATGCTCTACCTTTTACCTACACAGCACCCTGCAAGCTAGGGCCTACCTTAGGGGTGACTGATATGTAGAAAAAGGGGAGTTACATATGTGGCAACCACTTTATGTGCCACGTCACAGCAGCAGTAAACTGTGCATGCGAGCTCTGCAGTGGCAGAGGCCTGAGACAGGTTTGAATGGCTACTTTGGTAGGTGGCACAAGCAGTGCTGCAAGTCCACCAGTAGTATTTAATGTACTGGCCATGGGTATATGGATCCCACTGTACACAGGAATGATAAGTAAATTAAATATACTAAACAGGTGTAGACCAATCATGCCAAGTTTCCCATAGAGAGCACATGCACTTTAGCACTGATCAGCAGTGATAAAGTGCCCAGAGTCCTAAAACCACAGACAATATGCCACTTATGTACACTACAGTACCCATCAATTATGTGCTCACCCCTATGTTGTTGAACAAAGGTCTGCTGTGAAACAATGAAGCAATGCACCAATGCATAAAGCATGCCTCAAAGTCAAATGTACTCCTGCTTGCATCAAGTCTAGGCCTGGACGGTAAACTCCGCTCTGTCCGCAGAGCTTGCGGAGTGCAGAAATCTCCGCTCCACGTAGTGCAGTGGAGTTTTATTCCCGCTCGCCAATAGTAAGTTGGGGAGCATGAGCTGCCAGAATTTCTACTCGAGAGGTAGGAAGATCAGCTTGAACAGCAGTTTGTTGTGCACTTTGTGCTGAACTCTACCCAGGCCTAATCAAGTCATCATTGTCATGCTGTGGGAAACACAAGGGGAGGGCACATACATTCTCACTCTGGCCTAGGCCCATGTCTTTAGACACATGCTGTCTTGAACACTTTAACATTTTGCGGCATTATGTCTAATCAAAATCTGGTCTAATGGGTTTATGTAGTGAAATCACACCATTATACCAAATAATGCATCCCCTGGATGAATGACACATATCAACCTCTAACAGATTGCAACATCTTCCTGTTGTGGCAAGCCACAAAATACGCAAAAGTAGTAGCCACATTATAAAATACTCGTCAATATGGTCACATAACTGTGTGGCAGTCAGTTGTTTGTCCTGATCTCAGTCTCAATTATACAAAGGGAACAATGGACACATACCCATGTTCAGAAGACATACCTTTGCTGACTCACATCTTGCTTGACAACTACACTCAAAACAATGCAATACAAAGGATGTATGTGATTACCATTGGAAACATAGGTTCGGATGAAGCCACTTTGTAGTAGCTTAACCACAGAAAGGCAAAGTGTGTTTTAAGTCCAAATTACTAAAAACATGCTTCACCATCATGAAAATTCTGGGTTTTATAGTTTTCCCACTTTAAGCTTCACCCCTACTTTTGAAATTGTACCTGTGGGTATTGAAGCTACCTTGCATCAACTAAGGCACCCTTGGCCAAAGTGCTAAGGTAATATAAAACAACAATTCCCTTGAGCAAAATCACATATATAAACACCATGTAAAGAAAAAGCAATAACTATTGCGAGAAAATATGAGGTAAATAAAACTGACAAAATTGATTGTATACAGCAAAATTAAAAAAGCAGAAACAAGATATACTGCTTGACACAGGTTAAAACAATTATAACAATAAAATGACAATCATTCATTCAATATTGACCAGCAATATTGCTAAGAGCAGAAAGAAAAACAGTAAGACATGCAGTTTGTGCAATACAAGGTGTGTGTTCTGATCTCTTTTTTTATGGCACCGGTGTTATGCACTCTAAAACCATGATATGTCAACATCAGTGTCTGAGTCGTGAATCACACTATACAAGAGCGTCGACGCGTTTCCGTGGTTTGTTGAGATTCTATCCACCTTTATCAAGACAAAGAAGATTCGGTTTCTGTCGTAGTCTAGATACAATCGTTCCTATAAATGGATACACAGTGTAATTAGTTTCTAGGCAACCGACTGGTTTTTAGTATTGTCCTGTTCACATTTTTGCATAAAAAGTCTGTTATACACATTTGTTCAATTGTGTGCTCTATGAGCCTCTGGAGACATTATATCGTTATATTATGGGAAATAAAGCATATCTAATACATTGTAACATTTGTAACTAGAACAGCACTTTAGCACATGCATGAGGGCAGTTGCATATTGTTTGGCTTCCCTGACTCATTTCATAGCCTGTTTGATACTAGGTATATATTACCCTTGTCAACCTTGATAAGCAGTATTGTTTCTCAATACTTATTGCCCTATTAGAGGCTGCCTTCCATATCGCAGCGTAAAATGCCTAAAAACGGACAGAATAGAGTCTGGATGAGATAGCGTAATCTCAGCACTTTATACAATTTAATAGGAGGCAGATAATTGTGTTCAGGTGATAATAAAGTTCGAAATCGATACAGAAAAAAATAGTGGTATTTTGCGCTGCGATATGGAAGGCAGTTCCCGCCGCCTTACGCAGCTATTCGGGCTCATGCCCAATAGGAATTAGGGATTTTGAGGCTTGATATGCAAATTGCAAAAAATGTCATCAAGAGCCCTTATTGGTTAACATATGAACCAATGAACAGCCAGTTTAGGCGTTTTAAACATGGCGCCCCGCTCCTCTGTTGTTATTGAATACATGCGACCAGAGAAGCGGGCAGCCATCAGTAAACGTAGAGGTAAGCGAATCCGCTATACTTTAACTCGGCGTAGGAAACCCCCTAGCTTAAAACCCTATCGGGTGTCCGTTAAACGCTTCTCTTTCTTTTCTTTTTTCTCTTTCACCTGACAGGGAACAAAGACTCACGTTACTTGGGCATGACTTAGGCGCCTCTGGTCCTGCATAACGCGATCGATTGAAAGAAAAGCGCTGTGGGGTCTGACAGCTCGGCATTATTTTGCCACTGAAATAGAGTTATTTTAACAGGTACGGCAAATCTGCCCTTCAATATAATACCCTTTGTAAGGTATCAGCAATAAATCAATGCCAGGTTGTATTATAGTGGATGTGTATAAACATATTCATAATACGGCTTTTATTTGTAGGCACATTTACCGGCAGTGTAAATACAGACGCTACGTTAGAAGGAATTTACTGTGATACCAAATCTGACTAATATAGTTGAAAACATCAACCGCCTTCACTCGTTAACAATCAATGGAGAAGGTAAACTTAAATATGGCATGCATAATTCGAACATTAGAGTAATGATGTAAAGTCTCAGTACAGGACTTAGGTGGTTACCCCCCTATCTCTTTTTCTCTCTTTTTTTATTTTTATTCTTGATCATGTTTCCTTATTAGGATTACGAGTACAGGTCATGTATGAGTACTGATCTCAAGTAAATGCTCGTGCTGTTAAATATCGTCATAACATAAGACGACCTCAAAACCACCATAGACCGGTTCTTTTTACTGAAGAGGTAATGTTATACGTTTACGGTATCCCTCTATACAAATACCATCCCTCTGCATCAATGTTAGATTTACACTTATGATTGAGCCAGGGAAACCTAAGTAATGCATGTACGGAGTTAGGCCAATGCGAAAGCTAGCATCTCTTCCCTCTTTTCCCTCCAATAGGGCAATAAGAATTGAGAAACAATACTGCTTATCAAGGTTGACAAGGGTAATATATACCTAGTATCAAACAGGCTATGAAATGAGTCAGGGAAGCCAAACAATATGCAACTGCCCTCATGCATGTGCTAAAGTGCTGTTCTAGTTACAAATGTTACAATGTATTAGATATGCTTTATTTCCCATAATATAACGATATAATGTCTCCAGAGGCTCATAGAGCACACAATTGAACAAATGTGTATAACAGACTTTTTATGCAAAAATTTGAACAGGACAATACTAAAAACCAGTCGGTTGCCTAGAAACTAATTACACTGTGTATCCATTTTTAGGAACGATTGTATCTAGACTACGACAGAAACCGAATCTTCTTTGTCTTGATAAAGGTGGATAGAATCTCAACAAACCACCGAAACGCGTCAACGCTCTTGTATAGTGTGATTCACGACTCAGACACTGATGTTGACATATCATGGTTTTAGAGTGCATAACACCGGTGCCATAAAAAAAGAGATCAGAACACACACCTTGTATTGCACAACTGCATGTCTTACTGTTTTTCTGTCTGCTCTTAGCAATATTGCTGGTCAATATTGAATGAATGATTGTCATTTTATTGTTATAATTGTTTTAACCTGTGTCAAGCAGTATATCTTGTTTCTGCTTTTTTAATTTTGCTGTATACAATAAAGTTTGTCAGTTTTATTTACCTCATATTTTCTCGCAATAGTTATTGCTTTTTCTTTACATGGTGTTTATATATGTGATTTTGCTCAAGGGAATTGTTGTTTTATATTGGTTGGTGAACCCTATTTCCCTTGACCTTAGTTAAGGAGTACCTCTCCTTTTTCCCTCAAAGTGCTAAGGTGTCTAGGTAGAGGGAATGACAATAAATGAACAGGAAGGTGTTCCTTCCTGCACATAAACATCCCTTCATGGGATTGACCTGTTTAAATGTGTGCTGCACACATTAAAACACATAGACACATCTTAGATCTGAACAAATCTCCTTGTTTTAACAACCAGGAAATGTCTGTATCCCTGGGCTCAAGTGCATGAGTGGCCTCATCTTTAAGTCTCACTTGTAGATAGGTGGCAGTTGCAACATCAAGTGGGTTCAGTGGAATGTCGACCTCAAAACATTGTGACCAACACTTATACAGAAACTGGAGTATGGAAGGATACCTAATCCTCAGTGTAATGCGAATCCATGTAAAGTGGCTTAGTGCTGCATAGTAATTAAGGTGAAGCAACAAGCACCACAGGCAGATCTGAATAGATGATGTAACAGTGGCAGTAGGGACTTATAAAAATGACACTTATTGTTGACATAAAGGAAAACTGTTCAAATCAATGAAAATCCTAAACATAACAGTTATGGACTTGGTAGATTGATACATAAAGCTGTGTGTCACATGTGTACCATGTGACACAGGAGGATGGAAAGTGTCATGCACTTTGTTTGTCAACTGTAAAAATACATGGTAACATTAAACAGACACATACAACAGTATCTACTCTTTACATTACAGAGGATGAAACCACACATCCTGCTCAGTAGCCTGTCTCACACTTCAACGATGATGACGATGTGGCGAAAGAACTCACAACCATCCACCAGGACACCCTCCAAGCGCTACTCAACTCCATAGGCAGTCCACCTACAAACCCTGTGAGATCCAGCAGTGTTGTTGTATCTCCATTTGCCCCCCCAAACATCCAGCAGGCACCAATTACCACCACAGCCCCAAACTCGGACCCACTGATACAATTTAGGAGCAGTACTATAGGAGTCCAGTGTGAGATGGCAGACCAGGTGTGGGTGGGGATGGAGAGCCTGGCAGCATGCGCCTACTTCAAAAGGGCGCAGTTTTCCCACACTAAACCAAATCTACTTTATTTAGTAAATTAGGTTTAGCGTGAGAAACCTTGGGTGGTGGCCCAAGCTCCAGCCTTGGTACGTCCCCATGGTGCAAAATAATGCAAAGCAGTTCTATGCACTGCTTCGCGCTACTTTTCAGTTATTTCCAACGCCAAACAAGTTTAGTGCTGGAAAGTAAATAGGGAAAAAAAGATTTTGCACTGCTTTGTGTCACTTTTGTGATTCAAACACGGCGCAAAATCGTAGTAAATCCCCCCCTAAATGTCTTATTCCAACCTTGGCCATTCTTCAAAACCACTTGACTCAAACCCGCTTTCACCACTCATAAAGGCCACATAAAGACAGGAAAATCCCTTTCCAATCCTAAAGAGGATTTCTCACCTTCAGTCTGTCAACCCTCCCCCACGCACACACATATCACTATCTCTATCACTTTGTTCTTATAATTAAAATGTATCTGCATCTGATTTGAGGAACACAAATGGCGTGCTCTTACCCATGAAACTTCCTTAGGTGGTCATGTGAAGTGAGGCTTTGGCTTAATTCTAGATGAGAGCAGCACCTTTCATCACTCTGTGGTGTCCTAATCATGATGAAATGATGTATATGTATATCTCGCTCCAAGGGGCATATTATCAAGGGGGGCGATAGGCAATTTTCGCCGCTTTAGCTGCCGTTTTTGGCCGCTAAGCGGCGATAATACTATTGCCCTATTAGCAAGCTGTCGCTAATAGCAGTTAGCGACAGCTTGTAGGCGATAGCGAGCGGTTTGGGGCCCGCTTTGCATGTCAGCGATATTTATCGCTATTGACATGCAAAGTGGGCGTGCCCAACCTGTTAGTTACTGAAAGAAGACGCTAACATCGCTATCGCCTATTAGCAACACAGGCATAGCGATGGAAATATTTGTGCTAAGCGCAAATATCTCCAAAAATTAACACCTGCTCAGACCAGTTCTTAGCCATTATACCCAATGGGAGATGTATATAATGGCTAAGACCCTGTTAGCGATAATGCGTGAATATCGATGTATTCTCAGCGATATTCACGGATTTTGCCGCTATCGCTGGGAATTTTATCGCTTTTGAGATAAACGTTGCTAATAACACGTTAACTCAGCGATAAAATCCAGTGATGCGCGGCGATAAAAAAATTGCCGCAAACCCTACTTAGCGATAAATGTCGCTATTTGTTGATAATATGCCCCCCAGTTCGCCCAAAAAACGAAGGACGCACTCCTCAGCAAGTTACAATATATATATATTTAGTGGCAGTGGTGTTGTTGGGCTTAACGAAATAAATAATTGCACCATCTATCTGGGTTTGCCTCGTTTAATTTACCTGCCTGGATGTATGGTTGGTGGACGAACTTCGGAGATATATATATATATATATATATATATATATATATATATATATATTCACTGAAAAAACCATAGGTTATAGACCATATATAGTTAGGAATTAGTATTTACAAAACCTTATTTTACTCACACAAAACCATTGAAATTCGCATATATAGTTAGTTGCACTAACTATATATCGCGCACCCGCAATCCACTGCTGATGATGTCACATATTACATCATTCATGACATGGTCAGTGACATCACTGATGACATCACTGATGACAACTCAAATGACATCACTGATGACATCATCCAGTGACTGTATGTTTCTGTAAAGTTAAAATATGTCTTTCATATTGAAGAATGAGTGGATGTATAAGTGTCTGGATGAAGGATTTAGTAGGTGCATGACTGACTGTATGAGAGAGTGATTAAATGTGTCTCACTGAGTGCATGGGTTAGTGACTAAACTGTCTTAATTTGTGCATCATTATATCTGTTGTTCTGTAAACTGCTGCATGTGTTGATCAGTAGCTATATGAGTAACTATATGGGTTATTGATTGGTTGCCCAAGTATTTGTATGGGAGAGTGAGTGTGTGTGTGTGGGTGGCTGGGAGGTGTGTGACTCTATGCATAGATGTGTGAGCAGTTGATTCACTAGATGTATGGGTTCAAAACTGCATGTGGAAACAGCTGTATGGGTGGTTGACTGTGTGCATGTGTGTATTGGTGAGTGAATGGATATCTCAGTGCTACATGTCAAAGTAAGTACATATGTAAAACACAGTACATGTGAGAGTTGACATATATAAATAACTGTGTATAAGAGCCAGTGAATGTGTGAGTGGCTGCATGGATCATTGAAAACTTGTATCAGTGATTGTATAAGAGAGTAAATTTGTGTTTGAATATGTTTCAATAAGTAAGGTGTGTATAACTGTATAGTTGAGGAAATGGAGGTGTGATTGATTCTTTGCATGAATGACTAGGTGTATGAGTAACTCCATGGATGAGTGACAATCTGTGAGTGTCTGTTTACACTGAGTGTATCTAAGGTTATATTAGAGTCTGAAGAGGTTCATCGTATTATCACATGAATGATGTCATCAGTGATGTTGTCAGTGATGTCATTTGAGTTGTCATCAGTGATGTCCTCAGTGATGTCACTGACCATGTCATGAATGATGTAATATGTGACATCATCAGCAGTGGATTGCGGGTGCGCGATATATAGTTAGTGCAACTAACTATATATGCGAATTTCAATGGTTTTGTGTGAGTAAAATAAGGTTTTGTAAATACTAATTCCTAACTATATATGGTCTATAACCTATGGTTTTTTCAGTGAATTTTCAAGGTTTTGTAAATGCTAATTCGTAACTTTATATGGTCTATAACCTATGGTTTTTTCAGCGAATTTCCAAAGTTTTGTAAATGCTAATTCCTAACTATATATGGTCTATAACCTATGGTTTTTTCAGTGAATTTCAATGGTTTTTTAATAGCAAATATCAAAAGCTGCAAAATGTATTCTTCTTTTAAAGGAAAAATATATTTTATATGTATTTAATATAATTTTTTTATGCATTGCCAAACCCTGACCTCTTAATAGTGCACTGTGGTGGAAATGATTTGGGCACTATGACTGGGGTTGGTCTGGAAATGCTTTTAAAGGACACCTTTCATCAATTGATGACACTTTTTCCCCAAACTGCCTTGGTATATTCCAATATATGCCAAAGACAGAAATGGAACTGGTCCAACCAATTTTGTCCACAATTTGAGAAAGCATGAAAACATGTAAATATATCTGTTTCTGCTTACATGAGAGACTTTAGAATGGGTTCAATATACAACAACAACTTGGGTTACAACATGCAAGACATCTACAGAGGAGATGGTGTGCACTTCTCAGATGAGGGGAATAGAATATTCCTCCTGAATTAAGACTGTGCATTGGAACCTACTTGTAGGTAAATAAATCAGCAAAAGAACCCAAAAGCTCTTTTCAGAGCTACCCTACCTCTAATCATTCAAAACGTTTATCTTTTTCTAAATTTTTTCAGTATTTTTCACCAAAGTACGCTCCCCGGTACGCTTACCGGTGCGCGTACCGGGCGCTCCCCACGTGAATTTTTATTTTTATTTTTGCCTATATGAGCGTCCTAAGCCCCCCTCAGAAAACATAGAGGGTCAGGAAGTGTCTACCGTGCCCCCTTCTACCCATTCTGAACATTGTTTGCCCTCCATCTTGTGTCTCAATTCTACCGAAACACAAAATGGAGGACTCCCGTAACGCTGCCGGTACGCGTACCGGGGGTGCGCACCGGTAAGCGCTCGCTAAAAAAAGGTGGGAAAGTAATTTACAGAAAAACCCCTGGAGACACTTTCATCAAATATAGAATAGGCCCTACTACATAGCAGTCCCTACCATTTACCCAAATTTGGTGGTATTCCATTGAGCCATTTGGGGTGTAGCCCTGTCTAAATATCCTGAGGTAAATTACATGACAAAAACACATATGAAACTGTTTGAATTTTTAACCAATTAAAATGTTACTTACATTTTGTACTTTTATGTGCTGACATTTGATTGGTTAAGTATAAGCCTGGGCGTAGTTCGCGTAGCCGCACTCCGCGAGCTACGCGAAGATGCACTTGCACTCCGCGAACTACGCATAGCTCCGCGAGCATGCGTAGTAGCTTGCTTGACCCATTCGCAAGCCATTTTTCGTCTTCGGGAGCGCCGTGGAACTCTGGAACCTGCTCGACACCACATCTCCAGACGTCGCCTTCCTCACGGGAACATGGATGAACGCCTCCTCAGCGCCCGACATCGCCGTCGCCATCCCGGACGGATACAAGATCACCCGGAGAGACCGCGTCAACGAGACAGGAGGAGGCATCGCCATCGTCCACAAGAACACCATCCGCATCACGACCAACTCAGACGACACCCTCACAGCCGCTTAACATCTTCACTTCCAGATACACACCGACCCCAAGACCACACTCAGAGGCACCCTCATCTACAGACCCCCAGGACCTCACACACAATTCAGCGAAGACATCGCAGACTTCATCAGCCCGCACGCCCTCGCCTCCGCTGACTACATCCTCCTAGGGGACCTCAACTTCCACCTGGAGAACAACAACGACAACACCACCACCACCCTGCTGGACAACCTCACCAACCTCGACTCATGCAACTGGTGAACACCCCCACCCACTACGCCGGACACACGCTTGACCCAGTGTTCTCCTCCAGCAAGTACATCTCCTTCAGCCACTCCACCGGGCTCCACTGGACAGACCACAGCTGCGTCCACTTCAGCTTCAGAAAGACCACGACTCACCACCACCCGCAACAGGTTCCCCGCAGGAACTGGAACAAGATCACCACCGACCAGCTCACCACTTCACTGAGCCAGAACCCGCCCGCCAACTCAACGGACCCCAACCAAGCAGCCAACAACCTCACACAGTGGATCACCAATTGCGCTCGCCCAACCAGCCTCGACCACTCGCAGTCCGGCTTCCGCACCAACCACAGCACCGAGACCGCCCTCATCGCAGCCACTGACAACATCCGAGCCCTGCTCGACAACTGGGAAACAGTGGCCCTCATCCTCCTGGACCTCTCCGCAGCATTCGATACGGTCTGCCACCGCACCCTAGTGCAGCGCCTCAGCAACATCGGAATCCAAGAGAAGGCACTGGAGTGGATCATCTCGTTCCTCACCAGAAGAACCCAGAGAGTCCGCCTCCCCCGTACAGATCCAAGGCCACCAAAGTCATGTGCGGCGTACCACAAGGATCATCACTCAGCCCCACCCTCTTCAACGTCTACATGAGCCCCCTCACAGCCATCGTACGCCAACACAACCTCAACATCATCTCCTACGCCGACGACACCCAGCTGATCCTCTCCCTCACCAACGACCCAGGAACCGCCAGAACCAACCTACACGAAGGGATGAAAGACGTAGTCGAGTGGATGAGGAACAGCCGCCTGAAACTGAACTCAGACAAGACGGAAGTCCTCATCCTTGGATCATCACCCGCCGCCTGGGACGACTCCTGGTGGCCCCCTGCCCTGGGCAGCGCACCCAAACCAAGGGATCACGCACGCAACCTGGGCTTCATCCTGGACTCCTCCCTCACGATGACCAGACAAGTCAACACCGTCTCATCATCATGCTTCAACATCCTACACATGCTCCGAAAGATCTTCCCATGGCTCGCCACCGAAACCAGGAAGACGGTCACACAGGCACTCTTCACCAGCCGACTGGACTATGGAAACACCCTCTATACCGGAACCACAGCCAAACTCCAGAAAATACTCTAACACATCCAGAACACCTCCGCACGACTCATCTTGGACATCTCCCGACACAGCCACATCTCCGGACACCTGAGAGACCTTCACTGGCTCCCCATCAGCAAGAGAATCACGTTCCAACTCCTCACCCACGCACACAAGGCCCTCCACGACCTGGGCCCCAGGTACCTCAACAACCGCCTGACCTTCTACACTCCCACCCGCCAGCTATGATCGACCAGCCACGCCCTCGCCGCCATGCCACGCATCCGAAGATCCACCATGGGAGGAAGATCCTTCTCCTACCTGGCAGCCAAGACTTGGAACTCCCTCCCTATCCACCTCCGCCTGACCCAAGACCACCTCTGCTTCAGGAAGCAACTCAAGACATGGCTGTTCGAGCAGTAGCGGACCCCCTCCCCCAAGTGCCTTGAGACCCTCTGGGTGAGTAGCGCGCTATACAAATATCCTGAGTGATTGATTGATTGATTGCCTGCATGCTCGGGATGTGTAGCGCGCGAAGTTACCCATGAGGTTTGTCCCGCCCGCTCGCGTCCCCTTATTTCCGGTCACTACTAACGTGTTCGCGAGTTATTCTGTGCCAGATTGCAGTTTCTGCATGTTCGGCAACTCGATCTTACCGACAAGCATCCTCGCGCACGCGAAAATGTTATTGAGCGCGCGAGAACTACGCTACGCAGCAGTTTGCGGAGTATTCAACAACTTCGCGTTCTCCGCGGAGCGCGGAGTTGCCGAAACTCCGCAAACTCCGCGAACGGAGCGTAGTTCTTCGCCCAGGGTTAGAGTACATGAATATATATAAAAAATTAGAGGGAAACACAGCCATTTTGACTAACACTACCTAAGGTACATTTGGAAAAGAATTTGACAGAAAACTTCAACTACTTTGAAGAAGGTAAGTTGTTAATTTGAAAGGAGAACTATGTTATGCACTTTAAGTTAATTTTGTAAAACGTTTTCTGATAGTTATATACTGTCCCTCTATAAGAGTTAGACATTGAGAAAGGCTTATTTATTTAAATTATTGATTGAGTTAGGCTTCTGTGGTATAATTATGAATTTACTTAGGCTTCATCACAGGCACTTTTTAATAGTTCTTCTTCCTGCCTGAAACCATACACTGCCCAAAGATAACTTCACTGTTTAAAACTCACAAGTACCTGTCTGAACTTAAACCCAACAGTGCCCTATCTCTACTGATATATTTATTTTTTATGCAATTTACAGCAAGAAAATGGAAGCACAACAAAATGAAAATAATATTTAATTTCAAATTAATATGGAAAACAATCCTAAGGAAGACAAAGAAGAAATAGACTTTTTGGATGACACGGTAGACCAAGACTTAATTAAATGTGTTGAAGAAATTGAATCATGGAATGAAAAGGAGGACATACCAGATGAATTAATGTTGCAAATTCTTTTCGATTTTGAAAAATCAGAACAATAAATTTAAATTTTAAAAGTTAAAATTGTTTGAGACATTATTCTTTTTTATATGAAAATTATGAAATAGTACCCAAAAAGATATAATATAAAGTGAGACTTAAAATATACTGTGCAACTTTTTTGTGTTACATAGTAAGTTTGCTCATAGTTACTTCCTTTCTCCAACTATATTATCTCCAATGTTTATTTAACATCTCTTTATCATCTCCTGCCTCCATATTGTTTCAGCTTTCCTCAGACTATGGTATGAATTCAATATACCACAATAACTTCTGAAACAACATGCAAGATATCTACAAAGGAGACGGTGTATATTACATTTTAGACTCTGCATTGGTACCTACATGTTGCTACTTAAATAAAAAAAAACTAAAGAAAAAACAACAAAAAGAACAATCAATAAACATACAATATTTGAAAAGTCTATCATTCTTTTTTCCCCATACTACGCTCCCCGGACCGCTTCCCGGTGCGCGTACCGGGTGCTCCCCCCGCAAAAAAACGATTTTTTTTTTTGCCCCGCGGGGCCCTTTTAAAGCCCCCACATTAAACCTAGGGGGTCAGGGCTGGTCTACCCTGCCCCCTTATGGTCATTTCCCCCTTTGTTTTGGCCACCTCTTGTGTCTCGATCCTACCGAGACACAAGATGGCGGCTGCTCCGCACTGTTTAGAATGTTTACAGACACCCGAGAGCCAATCAGCTTTCCGCGCGCAAGTCGCGTAGCGCGCCCGGAGCGCTCCCCGGTGTACGTACCGGGGCGCGCTTACAGATATATATATATTTTTTAACCTAAATTACTCAAAATCCACTACAGCACATATCTTGAGACATAGCAAGGGCACATCGGACTACCAGTCCCTACAATTTTGCCAAGTTTCATAGAAATCCATTCAGCCGTTCGAGCTAAAAGTGTGTCCAACAGCCCTATGGAAAACTCAATGTTAAAAACACGTTTTGGGACCCCCCTTTTTTCTTGGCCCCCACTTCACGAAACCCCCCCCAAACTTTCAGGGGACGCTCAGAAACAAAATGTGCCATTTTCCTGAAAATTTCAACCAATTCCGTCCATCAACGCCAAAGTTATTCAACATAGAATTTGCAGAAATCGCTATTCAAACAAATCCTAACTATATATACCTACTGGCGACCGCCAGTAGGTAATACACACAGATATATATATATATATATATATATATATATATATATATATATATATATATATATATATATATATATATATATATATATATATATATATATATATATATATATATATATATATGTATATATATATATATTCACTGAAAAAACCATAGGTTTCACACCAGTTATAGTTAGGAATTAGCATTTAAAAAACCTTTGAAATTCACTGAAAAAACCATAGGTTTCACACCAGTTATAGTTAGGATTTAGCATTTAAAAAACCTATTAAATTCACTGACAAAACCATAGATTTCACACCATTTATAGTTAGCTGGAAATTTTACTGACATAAAACCATTGAAATTCCCACGTTATAGTTAGTTGGACTCACTATAACTTGCGCGCCTGTAATGCACTGCTGATGACGTCACATATTACATCACTCATGACATGGTCAGTGACATCACTCATGACATCACTGATGACACCATCCAGTGAATGTGTGTCTTTCTGAAAAATAAATTTGTTTTATATATGTATTTGTAAAGGTCGATGGAAGAATAAATGTTGAAATAAGTGTGTAAATGGATGTTTTTTTTAAAAAAAATTGGTTGGGTAACTGGCTTATTATGTGTATCTTAGTGAATACATATATTAGCGAGTATTGTTTAAATATTTAAATGTTTGTATCAGTGTTTCTCTTTGTGTATAAGTGGCTGCAGGGGTTGGTGACTGACTCACTGTTTGTATGTGTTTTGAAGACAGCATATGTGCAGGACTGTATGGGTGGATGAGTGTGTATATGTGTGTGTTAGTGAGTGAATGACTGTCTCACTAGTGTCTTCATTAGTAACGACATATGTTTTAATCTAGTATATGTGAGTATTGATGTATATAAGTGAGTATAGTATATATAGTGAGTATAGTATATATAGTGAGAGATTGTAGAAGTTCCTGTTTAAATAAGTATGTGTTTCTATAAGTGATTGTTTAAGAGAGTAAGTATGGGTAAGTATCCTTAGAAATAAGGTGGTAGTGTGTGTATAAATGTATATGCAAATAAATGGATGTTCAATAGTTTATTTGCATGTGTGAGTATGTGTGTGAGTAACTTTTGGATGACTGCTGATGTGTAACAGGATGTATAGGTGTATCACTACATATGATGAGTGAGTATATATATGAGTGACTATATAGAACTGTTGGTGAATGAGTGGATGTGTATATAGATGGTGGAATTACTGAATTGGTTGTTGTTACTGGTTTGGGTATCTCCATTTTTTTGAAAATGTTTGTTTCTATTTTTGAATATGTGTTTCAAGCGTTACATTACACTGAAATTAGGTCTGTCACTCTGTCACAAGGATGGTGTCATCAGTGATGTCATGAGTGATGTCACTGACCATGTCATGAGTGATGTAATATGTGACGTCATCAGCAGTGCATTACAGGCGCGCAAGTTATAGTGAGTCCAACTAACTATAACGTGGGAATTTCAATGGTTTTATGTCAGTAAAATTTCCAGCTAACTATAAATGGTGTGAAATCTATGGTTTTGTCAGTGAATTTAATAGGTTTTTTAAATGCTAATTCCTAACTATAACTGGTGTGAAACCTATGGTTTTTTCAGTGAATTTCAAAGGTTTTTTAAATGCTAATTCCTAACTATAACTGGTGTGAAACCTATGGTTTTTTCAGTGAATTTCAAAGGTTTTTTTAATGCTAATTCCTAACTATATAAGACCTGAAAGCCCACCAGGAATCTCCAGTATGCGCCAGGGGACTGCATTGCAGAGAGGTGTAATGAAGCCACAACCCTTTTTACACCTCTCTGCAACGCAGCCCCCGTGCATGTTTGAAGAGGGGGAACTAATTCCCCTTGCATACTGGGGGCCCCTGGGGGCCAATTAGCCCACCTGGAACCTCCAGTATGCGCCAGGGGCTGCATTGCAGAGGTGTAATGAGACTATGCCCCTTGTTACACCTCTCTGCAACGCAGCCCACTGCCGCGTTTGCAGAGGGGGAACTAATTCCCCTTGCATACTGGGGGTCCCTGGGGTCAACTGGTCCACCAGGAGCCTCCAGTATGCGCGAGGGAGCTGCATTGCAGAGAAGTGTAATGAGGCCACACCCTTGTTACACCTCTCTGCAATGCAGGCCACTGGCGCGTTTGTAGAGGGGGGACTAATTCCCCTTGCATACTGGGGGTCCCTGGATCATATCTGCCCAAACACCGATATTCCGAACGATTGTAAATTACTTTTACTACTCTCTACTACTCACTCTACTATTCACTCTACTACTCTCTACTACTCACTCTCTGCTACTCTCTCTACTGCTCTCTACTACTCTCTACTACTCACTCTCTACTCTCTATTACTCACTCTCTACTCTCTACCTCTCTACCTCTCTCTTCTTCTCTCTCTACTAATCTCTACCTCTCTACCGCTACCTCTCTACCTCTCTACCTCTACACCTCTACCTCTCTACCTCTCTCTACACGCACACATATACACATATATGCATATATATATATGCATATGCATTTATATATATGTATGTGTATGTATAAAAAAAACAACAAAACATTTTTTTTTTAAACAGCTACTTTTAAAACTGTCATTCTTTTTCCCCATGGTACGCTCCCCGGTACGCTTACCGGTGCGCGTACCGGTGCGCGTACCGGGCGCTCACCCCGCGAAAATCAAAATTTTTTTTTATTTTTTTTTTGCTCCGCGGGCCCTTTTATGGCCCCCACATCAAACCTAGGGGGTCAAGGGGGGTCTACTCTGCCCCCTTATGGTCATTTCCCTCTTTGTTTTGGCCACCTCTCGTGTCTCGATCCTACCGAGACACAAGATGGCGGCCGCTCCGGACTGTTTAGAATGTTTACAGACACCCCAGAGCCAATCAGCTTTCTGCGCGCAAGTCGCGGTAAGCGCCCGGTGCGCGTACCGGTGCGCGTACCGGAGCGCGGCTATAGATATATATATTTTTTTGAACCTTAATTACTCAAAATCCACTGGAGCACATATCTTGAGACATAGCAAAGGCACATCGGGCTACCAGTCCCTACAATTTTGCCAAGTTTGGTGGAAATCCATTCAGCCGTTCGGGCTAAAAGTGAAATCGACCGCCCTATGGAAATTAACATGGGGAAAACGCGTTTTGGGACCCCCTTTTATCTCGGCCCCCGCTTGACGAATCCCCCCCAAGCTTTCAGGGAAGGACCGGAACGCCGCGAGGCCATTTTGAGGAAATTTTGAGGCAGATTCGTCAACCGGCGCCAAAGTTATTCCAAATAGAATTTTGAGATTTAACATTGAAAAAAATCCTAACTATAACTACCTACTGGCGACCGCCAGTAGGTAATATATGTATATATATATATATATATCGTCCCACAATTCTAGTCTTCTACCAGAAAAAACGGCCAGCACTCGGGTGAGGTGTAATTCTTTTTTATTTTGTTTCCGAACCCCCTACACCCCCGACAGACGCGTTTCGCTCAAGGCTTCGTCAGTGTTGGCTACGAGCACCTGGGACTTTGTGGAGCGGCGGCGGTGGTGTAACGGTGGAGCAAAAAAAAAAAAATAATAATAATAATATATATATATATATATATATATATATATATATATATATATATATATATATATATATATATATATATATATATATATATATATATATATATATATATATATATATATATATATATATATATATATATATATATTCACTGAAAAAACCATAGGTTATAGACCATATATAGTTAGGAATTCGCATTTACAAAACCTTATTTTACTCACACAAAACCATTGAAATTCCATATATAGTTAGTTGCACTAACTATATATCGTGCACTCGCAATCCACTGCTGATGATGTCACATATTACATCATTCATGACATGGTCAGTGACATCACTGATGACATCACTGATGACATCTCAAATGACATCACTGATGACATCTCAAATGACATCACTGATGACATCTCATTTGACATTACTGATCACATCACTGATGATATCATTCATGTGATACTACGATGAACCTCTTCAGACTCTAATATAACCTTAGATACAATCAGTGTAAACAGACACTCACAGACTGTCACTCACAATGGAGTTACTCACGCACCTAGTCAGTCATGCAAAGAATCAATCACACCTCCATTTCCTCAACTATACAGTTATACAAACTTTACTTATTCAAACATATACTAACACATATTTACTCTCTTATACAATCCCTGATACAAGTTCACAATGATCCATACAGCCACTCACACATTCACTGGCTCTTATGCACAGTTATTTATATATGTCAACTCTCACATGTACTGTGTTTTACATATGTACTTACTTTGACATGTAGCACTGAGATATCCATTCACTCACCAATACACTCATGCACACAGTCAACCGCCCATACAGCTGTTTCCACATGCACTTTTGAAACCATACATCTAGTGAATCAACTGCTCACACATCTATGCACAGAGTCATACACCTCCCAGCCACCCACACACACACTCAGTCTCCCATACAAATACTTGGGCAACCAATCAATAACCCATATAGTTACTCATATAGCTACTTATCAACACATGCAACAGTTTACAGAACAACAGACATAATGATGCACAAATTAAGACAGTTTAGTCACTAACCCATGCACTCAGTGAGAGACATTTAATCACTCACTCATACAGTCAGTCATGCACCTACTAAATCCTTCATCCAGACACTTATACATCCACTCATTCTTCAATATGTAAGACATATTTTAACTTTACAAAAACATACAGTCACTGGATGTTGTCATCAGTGATGTCATCAGTGATGTCATTTGAGATGTCATCAGTGATGTCATCAGTGATGTCACTGACCATGTCATGAATGATGTAATATGTGACATCATCAGCAGTGGATTGCGGGTGCGCGATATATAGTTAGTGCAACTAACTATATATGGAATTTCAATGGTTTTGTGTGAGTAAAATAAGGTTTTGTAAATGCGAATTCCTAACTATATATGGTCTATAACCTATGGTTTTTTCAGTGAATTTTCAAGGTTTTGTAAATGCTAATTCCTAACTATATATGGTCTATAACCTATGGTTTTTTCAGTGAATTTTCAAGGTTTTGTAAATGCTAATTCCTAACTATATATGGTCTATAACCTATGGTTTTTTCAGTGAATATATATATATACATACATATATAAACATATATCATCTGTATATCTATATAAATACAAACATAAATGCATGCATACATATACCTATATGCATACAGATGCATGTTATTTACATGAAAGTTGAAAAAACACTAATAAAAGCAAAGCTAAAAAGCCACCTCATTACAAACAGAATGGCTTTAACTTAAACGAGGGCGAGATCTATTGCATTTTCAATGCTTGTTTACTTTGGTTCCATCAAGAAGGCATTCAGATGTGTCACACATTTGCCATAAATTCTGAATGTTAGCACTCTAGTTGCACATTAGATCACTGTAGTAAAGCTACTGCTCACCAGGGACGTCTGCTGCTGGTATTCAAAGTGCATGTTTCAGTCTGCATGTCAGAATTTTTTTAATGAAATAGAAGAGGATTTGAGAAGTCACTCAAAATGATCCCTAATTTTTCTTTCTGAAGCACTAATCATACTTTCTATGGCAAAATTAACCCCCTCATGTTGTTCCTTTTTAAATTGAGTGTTTTCAGACTTACCACTTCATTCCAATCAAGATGGCTTCTGGTGTGCCATACTTTTGTCATAAGTAAGACTGTTAGCGCTCTAGTTGTTCTTTAGAACACTCTGGGACATTCTGTCATTGGGCTATACTTGGGGTACATCTGGGTGATATTTGGGCTACATTTAGGCTCTTTTGTCTCTGGTGGCCATCTTGGGAGACTGTATGTCAGAATGTTTTAATGAAATTGAAGAGGGGTTGAGAAGTCACTCAAAATGTGCCCTAATTTTTCTTTCTGCAGCACTAATCATAATTCATATGGCAAAATATACCCCCTCATTTTGTTCCTTTTTAAATTAAATGTTTTAAGAGTTACCACTTTATTCCAATCAAGATGGCTTCAGGTGTGCCATACCTTTGTAATAAGTAGGACTGTTAGCGCTCTAGTTGTTCTTTAGAACACTCTGGGACATTCTGTCATTGGGCTATACTTGGGCTACATCTGGGTGATATTTGGGCTACATTTGGGCTCTTTTATCTCTGGTGGCCATTTTGGGAGACTGCATGTCAGAATTTTTTAATGAAATAGAAGAGGATTTGAAAAGTCACTCAAAATGTGCCCTAATTTTTCATTCTGCAGCACTAATCATACTTTCTATGGCAAAATATACCCCCTCATGTTGTTTCTTTTTAAATTAAATGTTTTAAGAGTTACCACTTTATTCCAATCAAGATGGCTTCAGGTGTGCCATACCTTTGTAATAAGTAGGACTGTTAGCGCTCTAGTTGTTCTTTAGAACACTCTGGGACATTCTGTCATTGGGCTATACTTGGGCTACATCTGGGTGATATTTGGGCTACATTTGGGCTCTTTTGTCTCTGGTGGCCATTTTGGGAGACTGCATGTCAGAATGTTTTAATGAAATAGAAAAGGATTTGAGAAGTCACTCAAAATATGCCCTAATTTTTCATTCTGCAGCACTAATCATACTTTCTATGGCAAAATATACCCCCTCATGTTGTTTCTTTTTAAATTAAATGTTTTAAGAGTTACCACTTTATTCCAATCAAGATGGCTTCAGGTGTGCCATACCTTTGTAATAAGTAGGACTGTTAGCGCTCTAGTTGTTCTTTAGAACACTCTAGGAGGCTGCAGTAGAACACAAAGGAATCAACTGACAGTCTCTGTCCTTGTTGGATGTACATGTTTTACTGAGAATGTCAGACTTCATTTTCACATGACTGAGAAAGATAATGTGAATTTACAGAAAATATGCTTTCAGTTTAGCTTATAGATCCCCTTCCAAACCATTGTGGGAAAATCATGAGATATTAGTTTTCTTTCAAACAATATTCATGATATCACAGCAGAAGGTTTTTTCACATGGTAAAATCACATTAGAACCCACCACAATTCCTAAAACGAGTATGGTACCATCAACAAATGATTTATAATGTAACTAAAGTCCTAAAACCCTCTATTAACTACAATGCTTTTTAATGAGGTGCTATCATGTATATTGGTCCCAAGATGGCTGCCAACACTTCTTGGATGAAGTACTGACAGCCAATCAGATCAGATGTGTGGTTAGGCTCCGCCCAGATATATATCTTTTTTTGAACCTAAATTACTCACAATCCACTGGAGCACATATATTGAGACCTAGCAAAGGCACATCGGGCTAACAGTCCCTACAATTTTGCCAAGTTTCGTGCAAATCCATTCAGCCGTTCGAGCTAAAAGTGAGGCCAACCGCCCTATGGAAATTAACATGGGAAAAACGCGTTTTGGGACCCCCCTTTTTTCTACCATACCAGTTACAACAACCAATTCAGTAATACCACCATCTATATACACATCTACTCATTCACCAACAGTTCTATATAGTCACTCATACATATACTCACTCATCATATGTAGTGATACACCTATACATCTTGTTACACACCGACAGTCATCCAAAAGTTACTCACACACATACTCACACATGCAAATAAACTATTGAACATCCATTTATTTGCATATACAACTATACACACACTACCACCTTACTTCTAAGGAAACTTACACATACTTACTCTCTTAAACAATCACTTATAGAAACACATACTTATTTAAACAGGAACTCTTACAATCTCACATATACTCACTTATAAACATCAATACTCACATATACTTGATTAAAGCATATGTCGTTACTGATAAAGACACTAGTGAGACAGTCATTCACTCACTAACACACACATATACACACTCATCCACCCATACAGTCCTGCACATATGCTGTCTTCAAAACACATACAAACAGTGAGTCAGTCATTGATGCATCTATGTGCTAAGTAATACCCCCACTAAACCATACAGAGACTCATACTGCTACTAAAAAAACATCTAATAACCCATATACACACATATGTAGCTACTCACCAACCCATGCAGCCAATTATACACAAAGTGAAATACTGATACATATATTTAAATATTTAAACATTACTCGCTAATATATGTTTTCACTAAGATACACTTAATAAGCCAGTTAACCAATCAATTTTTTTTTTTTAAAAACATTCATTAAAACACTTATTTAAACATTTATTCTTCCATCGACCTTTACATATACATATATAAAACATATTTATTTTTCAGAAAGACACACATTCACTGGATGGTGTCATCAGTGATGTCATGAGTGATGTCACTGACCATGTCATGAGTGATGTAATATGTGACGTCATCAGCAGTGCATTACATGCACAAGTTATAGTGAGTCCAACTAACTATAACGTGGAATTTCAATGGTTTTATGTCGGTAAAATTTCCAGCTAACTATAACTGGTGTGAAACCTATGGTTTTTTCAGTGAATATATATATATATATATATATAGCTTCGAAACCTGGTTTCCAAAGTTCCCTCACACGGAACGAAACAGAAACTGAGTCCACTTCTTTAGTGCAATTATTTTTAATTCAGCATTACGCTCACCGCCTTGACGCGTTTTGGCCTTTGCAGGCCTTGATCACATGACGCGTCTACAAAACCCACCTCATTTACATGTGCATGCTAAATATGAAAGACAGTGTTCTGACACGCTCCAACAATCCATGTACGTGATGTATCATTTTCATGTAGGTACAGCCATACATTTGTGGATTGTTCATTTTTTAAGGAGCACTACATTATTTGTAACTGTGACACATTAATATCATGAGATCCATAAAAATGACAACACAGATAATTTAAAAACAATGCAGGTTATTTCATTCATAGTATTTCCGCATATAATTATCTCATCATTATCGGGTCAAATTGCTATTCTATGTGCACGCCTTACATTGGAAATATTTTTCAAATACCGCCCAAGTGGGCCTGTCTTTCAGCCAATTACTTAAAGTGCATATGCTTACAGTGCCTAGTGCAGAAATGCAATATGGGTGCTTCTATTACCACCCTAATGTGCAAATGTGCCTATAAATTACTATTAAAATGCTATATCTAAAAAGTGAAATACAAACGGAGGTTAAAATTTGAGGAATATAAAGTGCAGCAGATTTGATATGTTTGTTTAGCGGGATTATTATTTCTGTGTTATATTTTGGCAATCCAGAATTAATACTGTAACCCCTGATAATGAACACCTTTGCAATAGTATATAATCCACCAATTCCACTGAAAATGCCGAACTCTTAACAGGTACTTCCATTACGTGACAGCGGTATCACGTCAATGTTTTGTCCAACAAAGCAATGATGCGGGTTCATATATTCCATTTTATTGCGCCACAGACGCTTTTCAGCACAAAGCCTTTCTCAATCTGTTTGCGCAACAACAAGATGGTAGTCACCTGATCAGTTTTTAAATAAGTTATTGTGTACTCTCATTGGCGGGTGATTCATGGCTGAAAAAAGCGGACTTGTACTTCACCCTGAAGCATTGTTGAACATTGCGCCACCATCATTAAATGCGCAGAAAGCTCACCTTGTTGCTGTCTCTCGTTTTATTTCCTTTTGCATGTAGTTATTAAAATCGGTAACTAGACAAAATATAGAGAAAAAATATTAGAATGGACAAAATATCGAATTCAAAATATAGAATCAACGTAATATTGAATGGACATAATATAGTGGTTAATAATATCGAAATTCAGGTAAGTAATATCGATTATTAAAATATCGAAGTACGTAATATAGGGGTTAAAATATATTGAGTTTTTAATAATATTGATTTTTTTAAAGTGTTTTGTACGTTACAATATGTATTAGAAGTGTATATAATTTTTGTAATGTAAAAAAAAAAAATGTGAGTAATGAATTTTATGTTATTTAATTTTTGCGTAATTTAATTCCGTAGCGGGTTGTGGGTTTAGAGGGGAATAGGGTGGGAAGTAATTTAAATATAGTACATTAAATATACATTTTTGGGAGTTAATAATTATTTTTAATTTAATTTTGAGTTTTAGTCCTGTAGCGGGTTGTGGGTTTATAGGGGAATAGAGTGGGAAGTAATTTAATTGTAATTAAGTAAATATTTATTTTTATTTATTTGAATTGATAATTAATTTATTGTTAATTAATTAATAATTGGTCATTAATGTTTAATAATTGGTAATGAATTTTTATTAATTGATTAATTGATAATTATGTTAATTGTATTAATTTATTATTCAGAGTGGGTTGTGGGTTCATAGGGGAATAGGGTGGGAAGTAAATTAATTGTAATTAAGTAATTATTGGAATTATTTTGTGTATTGATAATTAATTTATTGTTAATTAATTATAATTGGTAATTTGTTTATTACGTATTACATTTTTGGTATTGAAAATGAATTGGTTGTTAATTATTAATAGGTAATTAATTTTTAATACATACTATTTATTGGTGTTTATAATTAATTATTTATTAAATATTTTGTAATTGGTAATTAATTTGAATTACGTTTTTTATTGGTATTGATAATTAATTTAGTTTTATTTAAATATTAAATCATTACTTTCCCTACTGTTGCACTCACTGGACTGGAAATAGTAATTTTTACCCCTACGCTATCCAGTGCTTTCGCTACTGTTTCACTCTCTGGAGTGGGAATAGTAATTTTTACCCCTACGCTACCCAAAGCTGTCCCTGCTGTTGCACTCTCTGGAATGGGAATAGTAATTTTTCCCCTCCCGCTATCCAACGCTTTCCCTTCTGTTGCACTCTCTGGAGTGGGAATAGTAATTTTTACCCTTACGCTATCCAACGCTTTCCCTACTGTTGCACTCACTGGAGTGGGAATAGTAATTTTTACCCCTACGCTATTCAACACTTTCCCTACTGTTGCACTCTCTGGATTGGGAATAGTAATTTTTACCCCTACGCTATCCAACGCTTTCCCTACTGTTGAACTCACTGGAGTGCCAATAGTCATTTTTACCCTCCCGCTATCCAAAGCTTTCCCTACTGTTGCACTCACTGGAGTGGGAATAGTAATTTTTACCCTCCCGTTATCCAACGCTTTTACTACTGATGCACTCACTGGAGTGGGAATAGTAAATTTTACCCTCCCGCTATCCTACGCTAGAAGTATTGAATATTTTTTAAATATTAAGTTAATATATATATATGTATTAAAAATTAAAAATGCATGTTTTTTTAACTTACATTAAATATTTATTAATTTTAAGGTTATTTAAGTATCTTTAAGTATGTTTTAGTTAATTATATTTATTTGTTTCTTAATTTTACCTTACTTTTAAGACATTTAAAAAATTCGATATTTTAACAAACTATATTATTTACAACAAAGTTTTGGATTCAATATTTTTGTACTTACTTGTTTGTAGGCATTCGATATTTTGGCATTCTATATTTTGTCCACAATATTTTGGCAGGTCGATATTCTGGCATTCTATATTCTTTCAGTGATCCTTAATCATAGTTGATACGGGTTAGCTTGCTGCATGACAATTTCTGCGAACACAAACAACTGTTGCACATTTTGCTTCTCCTTCAATCAAGAGAATACACCCATGCTTATAAATCAGTATTGCTCTGGATATGATGTCCCTCGTTTACCGCAATTGCCACATTCCAAACAGTACATGCACCCAATGTGCCAGTTTCGTAACCAGTACCTACACATTATAGTAACGTGTGACTTATTGTCAGCAGGCATTGCGGTTCTATAGGCAGCTGTGGTTCTGGCATTCCTCTGAACCACCACTGTCTTGACAATTTTTCACGGTTACCACCTCGTCTTAATGTGGGTACATTATGGATAACAAAATATTTGAGATGTTCGAAGTTGTTATTGTGAACCTCCTTAAAGTGCTGCGCCACTGGGTATGTATGTTCATTGTTAACAATGGCCCTAAGATGTTGCAAAATTCTCATGTGGACTAGTGGTTTCGTACTACCCACATATTTAAGGCCACAGGTGCATTGTAGTACATGAACAGCAAATTCCGTTCTGCACATCTATTTCCTATTGATGATGATAGGTTCCGAACAGAAAGTAGCGGTGACTTGGGTGGTGATAATGCCAAATCGACACACCCTGCAAGTGCTACACTTAAACAATCAGTTTGTTTTAACAATAACCTCTAGGCTGCGTTTGACCAATGCATCTCTCATAGAGTATGCTCAATGGTAGGTGATGGTTGGCCGTTTGGGAACTATTGGGCCTAGAATGGGATCAGTCAAGATGATGCGCCATGGTCTGTTTATGATGGATCTGATGGCTCTCTCTTCCTTGCTAAATGTGATGACTAGGCTTGTGTCAAATACACCACTCTCACTGGCGTCAGGGGTCACTGTGATATGCCCCTGTTTACAACACATGTGGCCAGTCAGAAGTTGTTCTCTAGGTGTAGAGTTAGCTCTTATAATGGTATTAGTGATGATTTGTTCAGTATATACATATGTAAATACATACATATATATTTATATATATATATATATATATATATATATATATATATATATATATATATATATATATATATATATATATATACATATATATATATATATATATATATTCACTGAAAAAACCATAGGTTTCAGGCCCTATATAGTTAGGAATTAGCATTTAACAAACCTTTAAAATTCACTCAAAAAACTATAAGTTTTAGGGGTGTTATAGTTAGCTGGACATTTCACTCATACAAAACCATTGAAATTGCTCCTATATAGTTAGTTGTACTAACCATATTTCGCTCACCCGCAATCCACTGCTGATGATGTCACATATTACATCATTCATGACATGGTCAGTGACATCACTGATGACATCTCAAATGACATCACTGATGACATCACTGATGACATCAAACAGTGAATGTGGTTTGCTTCGTTATTTAAATATGCAATATATATATAGCAATTTGCATTGAAGAATGAGTAGATATATAAAAATAAATATTTGGATGGAGGATTTAGTAGCAGTGTAATTGACTGTTTACTTGACCAATTTATAGTGTCGCACTAAATATAGTGGATAGTGACTAAACTGTTTGAATATCTGTATCACTTTGTCAGTTGTTGTGTAAACTGGTTCTCCAGTTGGTTACTAGCTATGTGAAAGTCTATATTAGGTATTGATTAGTTAACTGAGCATTTGTATGGGAGATTGAATGTGTGTGTGGTTCGGTGGGGGGTGTGTGACTGCCCAAAGATGTGTGAATAGTTGATTCACTAGATATATGAAGTTAAAACTACATATTCTAACAGTTGTTTGGGTGAGTGAATATCTTTATGGGTGTGGTGATGAGCAAATATATTTCTCAATGGTACATGTCCAACAAACTAGAAAAATAAAAGGCAGTGTATGTGTCAGTTGTATATAAATAAGTATACATAAGACTCAATGATTGTGTGAGTGACTGTATGGATAACTTTATACTTGTAATAATGTTTTTATAATTCAATAAGTATGACTTACTATCTAAATGAATAGATGAAGTTGTGTTTTTATAAGTGTGTAGCTAAGTAAATATGTAAGTATGATCCATTGTTTGCATAAGTGAGTAGGATGACTTCATATGTGAATGGGATATGTGCTGGTGTGTAATGTCGATTTAGGTGTATAAGTATTTTTGATAGCGTTCTATTGTTCATTGACAGCATGTATGAGTGAATCTACAGGTAAGTGATTAGATGTGTGTATACATCTATGAATCACTTAGTGGGTTTTTAGATACTTGTATTGCTGTAACAATGGATTCAAATATGATACTCTGTATTTTACAAAGAGTGATGAAAGATTTTACTAGTGTATGAAAAAGTATATGTGATTGTCACGTGGATGATGTCATCAGTGATTTCATCAGTGATGTCATTTGAGATGTCATCAGTGATGTCACTGACCATGTCATGAATGATGTAATATGTGACATCATCAGCAGTGGATTGCGGGTGCGCGAAATATAGTTAGTACAACTAACTATATAGGAGCAATTTCAATGGTTTTGTATGAGTGAAATATCCAGCTAACTATAACACCCCTAAAACTTATAGTTTTTTGAGTGAATTTTAAAGGTTTTTTAAATGCTAATTCCTAACTATATAGGGCCTGAAACCTATGGTTTTTTCAGTGAATTTCAAAGGTTTTTTAAATGCTAATTCCTAACTATATAAGGCCTGAAACCTATGGTTTTTTCAGTGAATTTGCTAGGTTTTTAAATGCTAATTCCTAACTATATAAGGCCTGAAACCTACGTTTTTTTCAGTGAATTTCAAAGTTTTTTTTAATGCTAATTCCTAACTATATAAGATCTGAAAGCCCACCAGGAATCTCCAGTATGCGCCAGGGGACTGCATTGCAGAGAGGTGTAATGAAGCCACGCCCCTTTTTACACCTCTCTGCAACGCAGCCCCTGTGCATGTTTGAAGAGGGGGAACTAATTCCCCTTGCATACTGGGGGACCCTGGTGGCCAACTAGCCCACCTGGCACCTCCAGTATGCGCCAGGGGGCTGCATTGCAGAGGTGTAATGAGGCTATGCCCCTTGTTACACCTCTCTGCAATGCAGCCCCCTGGCGCGTTTGCAGAGGGGGAACTAATTCCCCTTGCATACTGGGGGTCCCTGGGGGCCAACTAGCCCACGAGGAACCTCCAGTATGCGCCAGGGGGCTACATTGCAGAGGGGTGTAATATGGCCACACCCTTTTTTACACCTCTCTGCAACGCAGCCCCTGAGCATGTTTGAAGAGGGGGAACTAATTCCCCTTGCATACTGGGGGTCCCTGGGGGCCAACTAGCCCACCTGGAACCTCCAGTATGCGCCAGGGGGCTGCATTGCACAGAGTTGTAATGAGGCTATGCCCCTTTTTACACCTCTCTGCAACGCAGGCCACTGGCGCGTTTGCAGAGGGGGGACTAATTCCCCTTGCATACTGGGGGTCCCTGGGTCATATCTGCCCAAACGCCGATATTCCGAACGATTGAAAATGACTTTTCTTGAGAAACATTTGGATTTGGATTATCATGTCTTACTGAGAATGTCAGACGTCATTCTCACATGACTGAGAAAGATAATGTGAATTTACAGAAAATATGCTTTCAGTTTAGCTTATAGATCCCCTTCCAAACCACTGTGGGAAAAGCATGAGATAATAGTTTTCTTTCAAACATGATTCATGATATCCCAGCAGAAGGCTTTTTCACATGGTAAAATCACCTTAGAACACACCACAATTCCTAAAATGAGTATGGTACCATCAACAAATGATTTATAATGTAACTATTAACTACAATGCTTTTTAATGAGGTGCTATCATGTATATTGGTCCCAAGATGGCTGCCAACACTTCTTGGATGAAGTGCTGACAGCCAATCAGATCTCACGATGAGATGTGTGGTTAGGCTCCGCCCAGATATATATGTGTTTTTGAAGTTAATTTTCATAAAAACCACTGGAGCAATTTTCACCATATATAGAAAAGGCACTTCTGCGTACCAGTTTCTACAATTTTGCAAAGTTTGGTGTAATTCCATTCAGCGGTTCGGGCTGTAGCCTTGTCTATTCGTCCTATGGAAATTAACATAGGGAAAACACGTTTTGGGACCCCCCTTTTTTCTCGGCCCCCGCATGACGAATCCCCCCGAAACTTTTTCAGGGAAGAAGCGGAGCGGAGCTGGCCTAAATTTTGGAAAATTACACGCAAATTCCTCAACCGGCGCTAAAGTTATTCCCAATAGAATGTTGTGGATTTCCTATGGTAGCTAGGTCCTAACTATATATACCTACTGGCTATCGCCAGTAGGTAATATATATATATATATATATATATATATATATATATATATATATATATATATATATATAAATAACTATAAATCAAACCAAAATGTACCTCAGACGATCCAATGCCGATCGAAGAAAGGGTACGGACTCCAATTATGTGCAAAATTAGTTTAGTTCATTTTTCCGCTCCAGCTCGCCATGACGCGTTTCGGTCACCACCGTGACCTTGAACCATTCAGAGCTTAAAACCACAGTTACGTCAAATCACCTGACATGAGTCAATAGTCTCTAGGGAAAACAGACTCAGCACACTTTTTATCAACGTATCACGGGTGCTCTACTAATCATGAAATTAAATGCCTTAATATCATTGTTCGAAGATTTGAAAATGTGTATACAGAGACATTCCAAATTATTTCATGATTTACAGCTCGTTACATAAATTTTAAATGTTAGCAAATAACGACTTCAATCGATGAAAAGACATATAATGTGCCAATGAATATGTAAATACTCTGTATGCAACGATGCAAACAGGGAATTCTTTCAACCAACACACAAAAACAAAAATCAATATGATGTACTTTTAATGTATAAGCATAAAAATGATGTACAAAGTGTAATAAACTCATTCAATAAATATGTGCAGAATAAAATATTTCACATATCAAATTGGATGATGTAAACACAATCAATGGGGACTACTGTTTTCTAACTGCATAATGCCTCAATTCAGTGTCACTCATTTGTATTGAACTAGTGTATTCACTGTAATGGTGTGTTGGTACCAATCATTGAATAACCCCATTATCCATTATATCTGCTTAAATGCTTGTATTTACTGAAACGCTGGAATATATTTATTTGAACATTTCTGCTTAAATACTTGTTTTTACTGAAATATTGGAATATATCTATTTGGGAGTTTCTTATTGTAAAAAAACAAGTATGCCCTACACATCTTAATCACCCAATCCTAAAGTGCTTGTGTGCTCAATCTCAATAGAGTGCTGAGTGTTTAAAAATGATACTATCACGTGCTAAGTTAAAACCTCATGTATCCATCTCTCGAACTACGGGTTTCTAAAGAACTCAAGCTCAGATGTATGTTGCTGCTCATATGTTTGCTGTAGAAGAATTATTAATATGGTCTGCTTCCAATTATGCTATTGGTGAGTTTTAGCGCTGTCCAAGTACATAAATATTCATGAAAGTGCATGTATGAAGTTTCATATGTAAAAATCACATGGAGAAAGTAGTCAGAAGTGATATAGGCCTATAACTGAAATGTGCAAATATGCATACATAAATACATAAATACAGCGATCCAAAATTGATTTTCAGAAAATGGCATGATAAAATAAAATTGCAAGCAAGAGTCAATCTAAAAAACGACTATTTACATTTTAAGATTTTAAGATCATAATGGGATAATATCGACAAAAATGTTTTCATATAAAAATTATCTTATAAACAATATTCATAAATATCTATTGAAATCCCAATAAAATCCTAAAATGTCTCTAAACAATTCCTATGGAAAAGAGATTGCTATACAGAAGGTTCTGCAAAAAGGATGACAAATTCCTTTATTGATGATTACCTCAATAAAATACTGTATGATGATTACAGGAAGTTATACATTTCATCACTGTTATTTAGACCCTTTGGAGATTTGGAGTCTAATTATAAAAGCATACATGACTCCAACCTTCCCAGAAATTTCTCTCTATTCCCCCCTCGCCTCAGTGGGGGTATAGAGCCAATTACAAAATATGTGAGGCACTCAAGGTTATTTTGATGTATACTTTTAAAGTGCCTTGCTACAGGATACGTTTGGTCTGAATTAAAAATTGCTCGCAGGTGCTGAAGGATCCTTACATGCACCTGTAGCTTCATGCTGCCCACATATTGTAAGCCACAGGTGCATGTCAGCACATACACTGCATAGTCTGTGCGGAATATATAATTATCATTCAGAGGAATGGGTTCTGTACTGAAGGGAGTCCTTTATTCTACAGTGTTGATGCTGAATTTGCACGTTCTACATGATTTACATTTAAAAAAAACATTCTTGGGTTTTAACCATGTAGTGCTTACTGAAATTTCTGGACTATTCTTCACTAGGGTGTTTCTCATTGAGGGTGCCCTTCTAAAAGTGAGAGTAGGTTTGTCAGGAAGTTTCTTTGCCATTATTGTATCAATTTATACAATCGGCCAATTGCTGTTTATAATACTCCTAATTTTATTCTCTTGTATACTGTACATGGTAATTAATCTGATAGTGTTGTCATCCTCTGTATTTACTTGTTTTGTCTTGGAGAGTGCCAGCATTAAGTTTGTATTGGGCAATGCAGGAGATTGTACAGTGCTCAATGTATGTATAGCAACTTTCTCAACTGCTTGGGCTAATGTTTTCTGACTATAGCCTCTTTGTCTGAATCCTATTAATGTGTCTTTTTGGCATTTAGCTGTTTCCTCTTCCATACTGCATATTCTTTGTAGTCTTAATAACTCCTCAAAGGGTATACTCTGGATGAGATGTCTATGGTGGAAGTTTCTTGCATGAAGCTTTGAGTTTCCTGTCGTAACCTTACAATGTAGCGTGGTTTCTAGTTTTTGTTCAGCTACAAATACTATCACATCTAAAAGATCCACCGTACTGACATTAATATTGGCAGTTAATTCAAGATTAAAAACATTCTCATTGATGATTCTAACAAAATGTTCAGCTCTCTTAAGATCACCATGCCAAATTACAAAAATGTCATCAATGAATCTCATCCATTGTACTACATGTTTATTCATCAAGTCAGAGTGCTTCTTGAAGAGGACCTGCTCCTCCCACCAGCCAACATGGAGACATGCATAGCTAGGAGAGAAGCAGGCCCCCATGGCTACACCTCTGATCTGTCTAAAAAGTTCCTTTCCAAAAAGAAAAAAGTTGTTGTACAGACACCAGGTTATTAGCCTTAATAACGTTTGGTTATGTTTTACCAGACCAATACATCGCATATTCAGAAAGTGCTTTACTGCATTCAAGCCTACTGCATGTCTATGCTCGTATAGAGCAAAGTAATGTCTAATGTCATGAGAACATGGTCTTTCTTCCATTGTATGCCTTGTAACTTGTTGATGAAGTCTCCCGTGTCTCTAGTACTGGAGGGTATATTTTGAACGGCAACACAAAAGGAGACATACCAGCGGCAATAACACACTTGAGTGGAAAAGTTTGTTACACAATAGACTTCACCATTACTAACAGTGATTTAGTTCCATGTATCGACACATTCCAAATCGTCCAGCGCATAGAAAGTGATCACCTTCCTCAGATTACGAGAATTAACATTACTCTCGCGCAGGCCCAAGAAACAAATTCCCTTATAAGACATGCAAAAAAGTTTAACCTGCGAAAATTAAAATGGCGGTGAGCGGACTTTAAAATCACACAGGATACAATCAAGGAACACTTGAGCAAACTGGGGCCCCCGATAGAGGAGGAGAGCGTAAATAACTGGGAACTGTTGGCCCTTGTCCTCATCTGCAAATTTCCAGCCACCCATGGAAGCCAAAAAAGATCAGATAGCAGGAGGGATCCATGGTTCAATATTGAATTACGAGACCAAAAGAGAAGGATCGCAAGAGAGGTGCGACTACAAACAAGGGCGGCAAGAATGGGCAGTGAAATTGATAAAAGTAAACTGAAGGAAATACGGAACAACTATAGGAAGATGTTGAGGGATGCGAAAGCAGCCTATAAAGAAACCATCTAGACAAAAGTACTGTGTGAAAGCAAATTGCCAAATAGTAGGGTCTTTTGGGACATTATAAATAATTTGACTAAAGGCGCAAGACTGCAACAAGAAGCAGGAATCGGAGAGGAAATGTGGACTCAACATATGCGAAACATGTACAGCAGCATGGTATCAGGGGCTGTAGAAGGGTCCCGAGATCCCTACCTCGAACCGGGAAAAACACAAACAATACCCATTCAGGATCGGGCGGAACGTAAAGAACCAGGACTAGAGACCTGTAGTAAAGAACTAAACAACTTGACCGACATTAAACAATTAAGAGGCATAATACAACAACTGAAGACCGAGGGGGCGGCAGGTCCAAACGGACTTCCCAATGCGCTTTTTAAAAATGACCCAGATTTCTGGTCGGACTATCTTACCCCGCTCTCAATCAGATTTATACTCAGAACAACGTCCCCAATTCCTGGAAAGGGAACATAATCCATCCAATATTCACACATGGAGATCACTGTAAGCCTGGAAACTACAGATTGATATATCTGATTGATGTAGAGGCCAAGCTTTAAGCTTCTTGTCTTCTAGCCCAGCTTCAAGATTGGATGGAGGAAAAAAACATAATTCCCAAGTTTCAAGTTTAAATGGCTTGTACTTGTAAAAGGGGCAACGGTGGAAGAACAAGTGTCCTACAAATATCTGGGCATAATAATAGGGCGGGGCACAACACACAAGGAACACAAATTGGCAGAAAAAGCCAAAGCACAATTGTTAATCTTCGCATACAGATTACTGTATAAAAAGCTAGACTGCCCGAACCATAACCACCTCTTAAAAGTGATGGCTGCGCAAATCCTGCCTACACTGTCATACGGTCTAGTCACCCGGTGCGGCAAGTAGGCTGATCTCTTAAACGAACTTCAGACAAAGGTTTATAAGGCCGTTTTCAGTCTGCCAAAGTCTGCCTCCCCAGCTCAGGTCCGGCTGGAAATAGGCCTCCATAATCAGAAATTCCGGGGTATGAGCGGCTTTGTTTCGCTATGTCATAAATTCCGCTCCCCCGATCCAGACACAATGAACAGTCTATGCTGGAAAGAAATTAAACACCAGATGGATCAAGAAACACCAAGCTCATGGGGAAGTTACTTGAGAACATCACTGGCCAAGCTGGAAAACACAAACAGCATGGGATAACATGACAGACAGAGCAAGCATTAGTAAAGCTGTCAATGACGCAGCAAAAAAAAAATCTTTTCTGGAAGATAAAAACGCAATTTCCAAACGTCGGCATGGGTAATTCTTACAATTCTCTAAAGCCACAAGCTTATTTAACAGCTCACTTTAGCTTGCAGTTAAAAAAGAGCTTCACAGACTATCGGATGCGCTTGAACGATTCAAAAGATCTACAGCCATCTTGGAAAAACACCCAACAAGCAGCTCATTGTCGAATGTGTGGCTTTTACAAGGAATCGTTAACTCAACTGCTATGTGTATGCCCCGTAGTTATTGATCTGAGGAGACAGTATTTAAAACCCATTTTTAATTAATTGAATATTCGCACTTGCAGGCAAGCTGTGATACGCTGGTTGGAAGGTTCCTCAATAATATTGGTGTGCCAGGGAGTAAAATACCTGGCAGAAGTAAGGAAACTTTTACTGCAAGTTGATCTGGAAGACAACAAAGAAGTATGATCAATGCCGGCAGGGGCCTAGCTGATTCATTGATGTAACAAATGGACTGAATGTAATACTCATTAAGTGACAATTTAATTAGGAGGACTTCAGAAGTTTGCTTTTAAAACACATCTTACACTGTACTGTATAATTGCACTTTTTTCCAGGAACTTGCTATTTTTAATCAGGGCTTTCTAATTATCCAGCTTGTTGTTTTAAAACACTGATCGCAAGGTTGAAAGCACTATCACGGTAATAGCAATGAAAAAGATGTATTTAGTAAATATCTCTATAACGCATTTATAATATTATATGCCAATGGTTTAGCACTTGCACTTTAGCCAATAACCAAAGGGATCCCATCAATGTTGCCTGGTTTTAATCGTCTATGTAAAGACATATTTTTATTTTTGGGAAATTTGTAAAGATTTTAATTAATCATATGCAATAAACTATGACTATTAACTATTGATTCGCATAGCACCTGAGATGTAAAATTTGCAAACCAGCTTGCTGACCCTGAACTGCTTACATTTTTCGCTCTTGCAAGCCTTCTACTGATACTCATAAGCTCAGCTCCGCTCCGGATCAGTATGGAAACAAGTCTTTACCGGGACAGGACAGAAAATCATAGTACACAATTTGCTTGAATTTATTTTAAACCCCAATTGGCCCATAAAAAGCGTAAAAAAAACTAGAAGCTCTTGCAGTACATTTTTTTACCGTTCCCGGCATCAGGATAGCACCACCCCCATATAGTGAAACTGTCATTCGTTGGCCCCCAATCTGAGGCAAATCATTCCCTTTAGCAACTAAAAGCCTTTCTAAATCAATAATATATAATGTCTAAATCAAAACGGAGCAGACACTTGTACCTGCATATTACCTCTTCTAATCCTGAAGGAGTCTGTACATTCACAATTGGGGCCAAACATTAGCTGCAGTATCTGTGCACAACTGGCTCAAGAGAAACACTATTTCTTCATCTGCCCCCAGTGTTCTCATAATAGGTAATATCTTTGCATGGTTAATGTAGTCAAATGCGCTTCTAAGGCCCATAAGTGCTGCATGAATAGACCTCTTCTTTGTTACAGGATGCTTGCTAATTAGTAAGTTCAGATATAGACACTGTTCCACCTTACTCAGACCTTTCCAAAAGCCAAACTCCACATCTGGTAGGATGAACTTTTCCTCTGCCCAGCTTTCTAGTTGACCCAATAAAATTCTCACCATCACCTTTAGTAATGAATCCAGCAATGAAATCGGGTGATAACATTTTTGGTCCATTCTATTCCCTTCTTAAAAAAACAGTATTATGGTTGATTGTAGATTGTAGATGGAAGCTCGCCTCTAGTTGCCGCCCTAAAACTGTTAGTTAGAAGTGGCACCCAAAATTCAATATTGTCTTTACAAGTGTCCTCCACCAGGACACCATCTGGTCCTGGAACTTTACCGGAACAACTTTTATTGATTGCTAAAAGAACTTCGGACCGCTCAAAAGAAATAGTAAGGTTCCAGGGGCCATTAAGAGAATCTTTATCTGTTATTGACGGACTTGAATGATGCGTCTGGACATAGGTATCACTAAAATAATTAATCAGCGATTTCATGGACGGAGCTGAGGATTCCCTGTAATATGAATAATCGATCGCTCTCCAGGATGCAATATTATCTTTCATTTCACTAGCTAATACTAAGTCCTTCAATGACTCTTCTATAATGACAACTTTCCTAGCTTGCATGGCTCTTTTATTATTTTGTCTATATCTTTGAACTTTAGACCTGTTTCTAGGTTTTCTGGCTAGGGCAGTTCATATGTTTTTATGTTCTCACAAATCGGCATGATCGAACTTTTGAAAAGTGACAGAATCTTTACATTTGTCAGCAATGACTTGGTCATTTTACTGATAACATGAAACAGCACTTGAAGCACTTAATTGCTGTATCACTTCCATTATCATTCAAACAGATCATGAAGTCTTTCATTTTTTAGGCTACTAAATCTGATAATAACCGCTCAGGATTATTCCTACTCCACTCAATCATTATCCCGTAATTTATTGTAACCTCTACTACATATACCAGTAGTTCAAATTCTCTTTTTAAGCCCTGACCTATGCAGATCCCTACTGATATAGGATTATGGTCACTAGCTCAGTTTGGATTTATAATAAAATTAGAGACATAAGGGTGAAACTTGTCTGTAAATAAAAAAAACAATAGTGCTAGTCGTCCATTTACCAGTATACCTAGATGCCGTTGTAATGGAAGATGAACACACTTTGTTCACAAAACAAAATTGTATCTAATAAAAAAGTTGTGAAAAAAGTGGCTTATTAGTTGAAGTGGATGGCAGTCTTCTTCAAGTAATAAAGGCACTGCTCCTTAGTAGGTACAGTGAGATCTCATTCATTTAACCCTGAGCTCAAACCTTGATAGCTGTAGCACAGAGTAGACAGACTTAACTTGGGAGAAAGATAGAAAGCATTTATCAGTACCAAAACAGCTAAAAAATAGAAAAGATAACGCAAGACAAATCTCACTCCAATTTATAAGAACTGAAAAACTTTAAGGAGCAAATATAACCATAATAACAAAAATCTAATGTAGGGAACCGGAGATTAGATTTTTCAAAGTTTTAGGTGTGTCTAGCGCCAAAGAGCACAAAGCGCCAATTGCGGGTATCAGGTTATGCTAGACCAAGTCAAAGCCAAAAGTTAAGGCCGATGGAGCATGGGTTTGATGCAGTGATCAGGTTAGTCCAAGTCTAAAGGTTACCTTCTGACTTAGTTGTTTTTCAGGAGAGAAGTCCTTGATGACGAGGCTCACAGTAGGTCGGGTGGAAGCTAGATCAGACGAGGTGCTCGTTGACAGCAGCTGGGTGAAGCGCAGGACCTCAGTGGGTGCCTCAGCTCTTGCAAGAAGTTTAAGACTGTCGATGTTGAATGCAGGAAAACTCCATGTGGGCAAAATCTGGGCCCAGGAGTGTGTTGGTGCCAGCAGGGTACTGCTCGGTGTTAGTCCCGGTGAAGTGTTCAACACTTGGACTTTTCTGGAATTCAGGATCCTTACAACAAAGCAAACCAGTCAGTTGAGTCCAACTGACAGTTTAACGTTGGCAGCTGTGGCTCAGAAGCAGTCCGGTGGTAGCCTCTGGCTCTTTTTGCAAAATGTTCAGAAAACGTTTTTAAGTGGCCAGTTTTTCAATTCTGAAGGGTAAAAGAGTACACTACTGTACCAGCTAAGGGTCCAGGATATTATGGGTACCTCTTGGGGGTTATGACTCAATCTTCTAGGAGCCACTAGAAGGATCCAGGGCAAATCCAATTGGAACTGGTCAGCTGGGATCAGCAGAGATTTGGACTTCTTGCAACTTTTGTATTCCTGGAGCTGAACTGGAGGGTAGCCTTGTTGTCCACTCTTCTGTCCTGAGTACATATGAGGAGCAGTTCCAGCCCTTGGGGGTTTCTCTCCACAGGTTCAACAGTAGGTGATGTCCTTCTTCTGTCTACCACAGAGCAGAGCCAGAGGTGTTCTGAAGAGGGTACTGAGGGTGCCACTTTTGTGCTCAGTGCCAGTTTGTAGTGAAAGATATTCCTGATCGTTCCCTAACCAATGAGCAAAATTTCCCAGTGGTTCTCCTATCCACTTTTGTGGCACTTCCCTTTGTGGGCTCTGGGCACACCCCTGAGGTACTGTCCTAGAAAAAACAGAAACTTTCCCTGCAAACCAGTTCTGGAACAGGTTTCCCCAGCCCCCTGGATGTGGTGCCACTCTGGCTACTGAGAAAATGTTTGGGGAAGACCAAGGTTAGAGATACATCTGCCTGAGACAGGAGAAGCTCTTTTGAAACTTGTGCATTTGGTTGGCATATCCCCAAGCAATACTGTCCGGAGGAGGTCATATCTCTTCCCAGCCAAGGCCCTTTTGTTAATTTACTGTGATTCATTCATACGTTCTTGCAGGGGGTCAGCAGACTGCCAGGTGACAGTTGGGGATTAACTCTGAAAAGGCTACTAGATTCTTAGGCAAGAAAATGCCAGCTTTTTAAAAGTGACATTTTCAAAACAATAATTTAAAAACCGACTTGACCTCCAGATTGGATTTTAAATTACGTTTAATTTATGGCCTTGAATCTAGCTATTCCCAAACTGAAGTTTTGCATTCTTAGGTGTTTCAGTGTAACTCAGTGCTTTCTATGGGAGAGCCAGCCTGGCCACATTGAAAAACGACTTTGGAGGTTTTTCACAGCAAGGACAGGTGAAACGTAAGTACACATGTGTACAACACATTGAATAAACTTCTGGCAAACCTGCCAAAACCAAATTAATGGTTTTCGACCAAAATCCACCCCGGCCCATCCATGACAAACAGACAGATTGTGAATCGCAACCTGCACAAGGCTACAACTATCTGGGTTTCTGGTTCAACGAAAGGGCCCAAGGGAGCCGGGGTTATACATAGCCTGAGACGCCTAATTCGCGAAATACACAGCCCTACTGCCGAGCCAATGCTAAACGTCCTACGTGCCAAACTGTTGCCAGCTCTGTCCTACAGCCATCTAGCCTTCCCAGTTTAAACTTGCCTATGTCTTGTGAATTATCAAATAACGGACTACAAGAAAATACCCAGCATGCAAGAAGGGCCAGGCTGAGGCTGGAGTTGGGCGTGGCAAGCGTCGACCTTTATTGTCTAACCGATTTAGTGAAACTTTACATCCCTATCCTGTGTGCTCCAGCTCAAACTTTGCAAGCACAACTACAATCTTTATTCGTGGATGAACTCTTCCCCTGGCATTCACAGCTGCACTGCAATTGGCACACTAAAGATCGAATCTGCAAACGTGTCTAATCCAAACATTCCCTTGCCAATGTTGAAAATAAAATAGAAAAACTAATTTTTCAAGCATCATAGGAGAGGGACCTTGCAATGCTGCAACAAAAGCCCATCTTTACAGCTCTGGACGCCTCGTACATCAAGGGGAAAGCCCAACAATACTTCTAATATCTTCTTCAACCTCAGTCTCGCAACAGGATCACTTATAAGAGGCTGATAGCCCTTCCAGTTCTCAGCTTTAACCTGCTCCGGGCACCTAGGGATGCGCAGCTAACGTGCAGGCTTTGTAATTACCTGCACGTGTCCAGGCTACATCTACTGCTGCTGCTGACCCCAACTTGCCAAAGACTTACGTCGCCTTCTGGTCCCACTTTGCTGGGGCAATTTCCTCAGTCACAGTAGGGAAACATCAGACCTGTGCTTCACCAACAACACTGCACGAATACTAGCAAGGGCAGGGAAATTCACTAACATCATTTTAACTGCCCTGCACACAGCCCAGTTCTAGGAAATGTGCTAAAGGTTACATGAGGGCTACTTCGGGGAGGACAATCCAAGCACTCACAACATATAATGATTGTATTAACCAAACATGTACAAAGACTTTGTAATGGCAGTGTAGTAGTGAACAGCAGCAGCCTGGAGCACACATGGGACAGTAGCTGTGACCTGTTAAAACGTCATGCAGGCTTCGAAAAGGCTTTTAGCACCTCAGCACTTTAACACGTAGCCTTTTATAACTATTGTTTAAGGCTACTTTCCTTGTAAAGTCTTTTTAAATATTGGCACTTTGTAGAAAGATTTTTATTAACTGTGCACTTAATAATTAATCAAAAACACATGTGCTACCTTTCAAATGTTATGCACCCTGCTCTATGGGCATTTACGTCTTAGGTGTAGTTTAAAATTATTAAACAGGCAGGTTAAAAGGTTTATTTTGCCAGCCTAAGTTTGCAGTTTTTAAACTGCACACTCAGGCGGCAGGGACACACCTGAAGACATGTTTTGCCCTGTTACTTTAGTGATGATATGAAAGGTGCTTTAGTCTACTTGTGGTATTTAACTTACAGGACATGGGCACTCTGTGTACCATATACTAGGAACTTATAGGTAGGTTGCATGTGCCAATTAGGGTTTTAATCAATTTCTATAGATTTTAGGTTATTTAAAAAATTGATCACTACATTTTTGAAATCCCCCTTCAGCTCCAAACCCATAAATTAGTGGTATGGAGAATCCAAGAGGGTCCTGAATACTTTCCCGGGTAATAAGATCGAAACTAGATTTGACAGTCCTCCCTTTGCCTTTCCTTCTTTAGATGGAATGGGGGGGGGCGGTAAGTATGTGGAATATCCACCCATGTGGAAAGTATTAACAGAACTTTAAACCTCTTTACAAAGGGGAGCTAATCCTAGTTTACCAGTTTTCCCCACTAGATTCCAAAAGACCAAGTTAATGTTATGATATGTTGTTTTATCCCGAACCAGACTGCCGTGCTCGTCCACAAGATTCTCAATCTATAAGGAAGAGAAAGGTGTTACATCATAAAGTAATAATCAAAGTTTGTTCCCATCAACCTTGTTGAGAATTCAGAATATATTTGTTTTTGTCAATCTATCTCTTCCAATGATTAAAGAGGCTCAACTCTATTTGATGTCTCCCTCATTATTTGATTTAACCATAGGCCTAGTAACACTCTCCATAAGGGGAGCATAATAAGGTTTCCTGAAGATCTCCTGTCTCACTTTGATCTTACTGCAAATGGACCGGGAACTGTTCAATGTACACAACAAATTACCTGCAAAATCAGAACTTCTGTAATTCATCACCACACAATCACCAGTATAAGTGTTATGCCCCATCCCTAACCAAGATACCCTTCTTACCATTATTATGCACTCAAATGGCGCTGAGTATTAGCCGTCTGTTTTGCCAACCAATGAACTACCATATTTATCAACTGATACCATTCTTCATAAATCGGGGTTAATTGCAGTGACTCTAACGAGGGTAGTGAAAATAGATTAGCTACTGGCGTGGCAATGGCAGGATGCTACAGTTTTTGTTTCAGTTGCCGACGTAAAGTCACCAATGGCAGATACCTTTATTTGAATGCCCCTCTCTACCTTATTATCAAGCCTAACTACTTGCTTCATCGTCCCTGTCTCCTCCTGATTATTATGTGTACTTTGCTACAGATTGTGAGCAGTTGCAAATTGGGTAATTAACAAGATCCACAAGGTTACATTGTGGAAGTTCAATAGTTTTTAGGTCGAGCTGACGTAGCATTCATGCGAAAGCATGAATGCTGTCAGCAAGACAACTAATGTTATCCGTATTTAGGAAAGTGGACAGCAGAGTGTCACGCGCTTTCCCAGTGTCGAAAAATGATGAAAAAAGGCGCAAATTGGGTAATTGTAATTGTATTTATATAGCGCTAATTATCCCTGACGAGCATTGCGATAATGAACACTTAAAAGCATATTTTCCCTCAGAAAAACGAAAGCATTAACTTACATTCAATATATAAAAAGACACGAATAAATCGTTGCATATTTCCCCATAGTCAGTAGCAGCCAAAAAGCTGTCCAAACTACAACCCCCCTCCCCCCCAACCAGCGGTGCGGGCGGGCTTCATTTAGTTCCTCACTTAGCCTTCCATATGATGGACACCAAGACCTTCTTTGGTGGGAGAACGGCCACCGTTTATTATTTTACAAGCTAGCTGGTACATACATTAGCATATGTTCCAGACATGCGGATTTCTTGAACGCCATTCAATTCAGTTCATAACTGGTTCTTTTCTTTCTACAATGAGTTCTTACTAACCTATTTTCTCTGCTTCTCTATAGAAAGTAAAGCAGGGTGAAGAAAAATATTGGCCTAGGATCACACAATTAGGTTAAGCGCAGAAAACTCCTAGATTTTCTGATTTCACATTGTTCCAGTCAGCCACGAGATGATTATCTATTTACCTTTCCTGTTTTACAGCAAAGATTTATTTTTTAAAATTCTTGACACCCTAAGTTAGAGCTTGGCTGGCATGCAGAAGTCCTATTGAAACTCAGCTCATTCTGGGCTCGAGGGTCCAGGAGGCACTCGAGCTAGGCAGAGCCAGGCATCATGTGACTCGCCTGCCTCTAATAGTCACGGACGGATCTGGGATACTTGGCGGGCTGCCTGCCATGTTGTGTGACAGGCTTTACCCCTGGTAATCTTCTCTTCACTTCAGGCTGATATGCCTAGGTGACCAGGGGGTACCTTATGGGCAGCAGAACGATAATAGAGCCGGCCACTTTGAGATTGAAATCCTGAGATGCAGGTTACACTTACATCCATATAGCTGCGACGTGAGTCCACTGTGTTACTGGGATTTGATTCTATCTCAGGACTACAGTTTGCACACACACAGATCTGTACAGGAGGAGCTCAACCCACTGAGCCTGCTACACAACACCAATTTATATAATCGCCTCTTGGATTGGAAGCCACAGTTCAGTTCTCCAGTGGGCTCCTATATTAACGAAAATATACCACAAATGTCCAAGACGGTTATATTCCAGGCTATGTTATCAAACCACATACCTTAAGCAGATTTATTTTCCAGCCAGGGCACAGTGATAGTGACATTGCTTTGAATTTCTTATTTGAGCCATTGAAGAAACAAACTTTGTCAAAGGCAGTACATCTGCATCTAAAGTGTCAACCCATGTAAACAGAGGCATTCACAAATTCTGCCTACATTCTTTAAACGCACAATTGCTTTTATCACATTAATATTTACAACAAGGGGTGGTGAGGGACAGAGTCTCTGAATTAAGCAGAAAGCTCTCACCCAGTCAAGAGATCAGGGCTAGATCCAACAACGTTTTTTAGCTCACTGCACCATCCCAGTTTCAGAACCTGGCTGTATGCAAATTAGTCTGTTCCTGTCCCAGTACATGATGGGAACAGGGCAAACCAAACTACAAAAGCCAATTCTTACACTGGGAAGGAAACAAGCTCCCGGGGACCGGTTTCTGGCATTACAGCCGTCTTCGGCCCGGTTTGCTTGAATCCTGATGGTGCAATGAGCAAGGGTCTCACATCTGAGAATACCCTTCCACGCTTAGGGTGGACAAAAATATTTACAACAAGGGGTGGTGAGGGACAGAGTCTCTGAATAAAGCAGAAAGCTCTCACCCAGTCAAGAGATCAGGGCTAGATCCAACACCGTTTTTTAGCTCACTGCACCATCCCAGTTTCAGAACCTGGCTGTATGCAAATTAGTCTGTTCCTGTCCCAGTGCATGATGGGAACAGGGCAAACCAAACTACAAAAGCCAATTCTTACACTGGGAAGGAAACAAGCTCCCGGGGACCGGTTTCTGGCACTACAGCCGTCTTCGGCCCAGTTTGCTTGAATCCTGATGGTGCAATGAGCAAGGGTCTCACATCTGAGAATACCCTTCCACGCTTAGGGTGGACAAAAATATTTACAACAAGGGGTGGTGAGGGACAGAGTCTCTGAATTAAGCAGAAAGCTCTCACCCAGTCAAGAGATCAGGGCTAGATCCAACACCGTTTTTTAGCTCACTGCACCATCCCAGTTTCAGAACCTGGCTGTATGCAAATTAGTCTGTTCCTGTCCCAGTGCATGATGGGAACAGGGCAAACCAAACTACAAAAGCCAATTCTTACACTGGGAAGGAAACAAGCTCCCGGGGACCGGTTTCTGGCATTACAGCCGTCTTCGGCCCGGTTTGCTTGAATCCTGATGGTGCAATGAGCAAGGGTCTCACATCTGAGAATACCCTTCCACGCTTAGGGTGGACAAAAATATTTACAACAAGGGGTGGTGAGGGACAGAGTCTCTGAATTAAGCAGAAAGCTCTCACCCAGTCAAGAGATCAGGGCTAGATCCAACACCTTTTTTTAGCTCACTGCACCATCCCAGTTTCAGAACCTGGCTGTATGCAAATTAGTCTGTTCCTGTCCCAGTGCATGATGGGAACAGGGCAAACCAAACTACAAAAGCCAATTCTTACACTGGGAAGGAAACAAGCTCCCGGGGACCGGTTTCTGGCATTACAGCCGTCTTCGGCCCGGTTTGCTTGAATCCTGATGGTGCAATGAGCAAGGGTCTCACATCTGAGAATACCCTTCCACGCTTAGGGTGGACAAAAATATTTACAACAAGGGGTGGTGAGGGACAGAGTCTCTGAATTAAGCAGAAAGCTCTCACCCAGTCAAGAGATCAGGGCTAGATCCAACACCGTTTTTTAGCTCACTGCACCATCCCAGTTTCAGAACCTGGCTGTATGCAAATTGGTCTGTTCCCGTCCCAGTGCATGATGGGAACAGGGCAAACCAAACTACAAAAGCCAATTCTTACACTGGGAAGGAAACAAGCTCCCGGGGACCGGTTTCTGGCATTACAGCCGTCTTCAGCCCGGTTTGCTTGAATCCTGATGGTGCAATGAGCAAGGGTCTCACATCTGAGAATACCCTTCCACGCTTAGGGTGGACAAAAATATTTACAACAAGGGGTGGTGAGGGACAGAGTCTCTGAATTAAGCAGAAAGCTCTCACCCAGTCAAGAGATCAGGGCTAGATCCAACACCGTTTTTTAGCTCACTGCACCATCCCAGTTTCAGAACCTGGCTGTATGCAAATTAGTCTGTTCCTGTCCCAGTGCATGATGGGAACAGGGCAAACCAAACTACAAAAGCCAATTCTTACACTGGGAAGGAAGCAAGCTCCCGGGGACCGGTTTCTGGCATTACAGCCGTCTTCGGCCCGGTTTGCTTGAATCCTGATGGTGCAATGAGCAAGGGTCTCACATCTGAGAATACCCTTCCACGCTTAGGGTGGACAAAAATATTTACAACAAGGGGTGGTGAGGGACAGAGTCTCTGAATTAAGCAGAAAGCTCTCACCCAGTCAAGAGATCAGGGCTAGATCCAACACCGTTTTTTAGCTCACTGCACCATCCCAGTTTCAGAACCTGGCTGTATGCAAATCAGTCTGTTCCTGTCCCAGTGCATGATGGGAACAGGGCAAACCAAACTACAAAAGCCAATTCTTACACTGGGAAGGAAACAAGCTCCCGGGGACCAGTTTCTGGCATTACAGCCGTCTTCGGCCCGGTTTGCTTGAATCCTGATGGTGCAATGAGCAAGGGTCTCACATCTGAGAATACCCTTCCACGCTTAGGGTGGACAAAAATATTTACAACAAGGGGTGGTGAGGGACAGAGTCTCTGAATTAAGCAGAAAGCTCTCACCCAGTCAAGAGATCAGGGCTAGATCCAACACCGTTTTTTAGCTCACTGCACCATCCCAGTTTCAGAACCTGGCTGTATGCAAATTAGTCTGTTCCTGTCCCAGTGCATGATGGGAACAGGGCAAACCAAACTACAAAAGCCAATTCTTACACTGGGAAGGAAACAAGCTCCCGGGGACCGGTTTCTGGCATTACAGCCGTCTTCGGCCCGGTTTGCTTGAATCCTGATGGTGCAATGAGCAAGGGTCTCACATCTGAGAATACCCTTCCACGCTTAGGGTGGACAAAAATATTTACAACAAGGGGTGGTGAGGGACAGAGTCTCTGAATTAAGCAGAAAGCTCTCACCCAGTCAAGAGATCAGGGCTAGATACAACACCGTTTTTTAGCTCACTGCACCATCCCAGTTTCAGAACCTGGCTGTATGCAAATTAGTCTGTTCCTGTCCCAGTGCATGATGGGAACAGGGCAAACCAAACTACAAAAGCCAATTCTTACACTGGGAAGGAAACAGGCTCCCGGGGACCGGTTTCTGGCATTACAGCCGTCTTCGGCCCGGTTTGCTTGAATCCTGATGGTGCAATGAGCAAGGGTCTCACATCTGAGAATACCCTTCCACGCTTAGGGTGGACAAAAATATTTACAACAAGGGGTGGTGAGGGACAGAGTCTCTGAATTAAGCAGAAAGCTCTCACCCAGTCAAGAGATCAGGGCTAGATCCAACACCGTTTTTAGCTCACTAAACCATCCCAGTTTCAGAACCTGGCTGTATGCAAATTAGTCTGTTCCTGTCCCAGTGCACGATGGGAACAGGGCAAACCAAACTACAAAAGCCAATTCTTACACTGGGAAGGAAACAAGCTCCCGGGGACCGGTTTCTGGCATTACAGCCGTCTTCGGCCCGGTTTGCTTGAATCCTGATGGTGCAATGAGCAAGGGTCTCACATCTGAGAATACCCTTCCACGCTTAGGGTGGACAAAAATATTTACAACAAGGGGTGGTGAGGGACAGAGTCTCTGAATTAAGCAGAAAGCTCTCACCCAGTCAAGAGATCATGGCTAGATCCAACACCGTTTTTTAGCTCACTGCACCATCCCAGTTTCAGAACCTGGCTGTATGCAAATTAGTCTGTTCCTGTCCCAGTGCATGATGGGAACAGGGCAAACCAAACTACAAAAGCCAATTCTTACACTGGGAAGGAAACAAGCTCCCGGGGACCGGTTTCTGGCATTACAGCCGTCTTCGGCCCGGTTTGCTTGAATCCTGATGGTGCAATGAGCAAGGGTCTCACATCTGAGAATACCCTTCCACGCTTAGGGTGGACAAAAATATTTACAACAAGGGGTGGTGAGGGACAGAGTCTCTGAATTAAGCAGAAAGCTCTCACCCAGTCAAGAGATCAGGGCTAGATCCAACACCGGTTTTTTAGCTCACTGCACCATCCCAGTTTCAGAACCTGGCTGTATGCAAATTAGTCTGTTCCTGTCCCAGTGCATGATGGGAACAGGGCAAACCAAACTACAAAAGCCAATTCTTACACTGGGAAGGAAACAAGCTCCCGGGGACCGGTTTCTGGCATTACAGCCGTCTTCGGCCCGGTTTGCTTGAATCCTGATGGTGCAATGAGCAAGGGTCTCACATCTGAGAATACCCTTCCCCGCTTAGGGTGGACAAAAATATTTACAACAAGGGGTGGTGAGGGACAGAGTCTCTGAATTAAGCAAAAAGCTCTCACCCAGTCAAGAGATCAGGGCTAGATCCAACACCGTTTTTTAGCTCACTGCACCATCCCAGTTTCAGAACCTGGCTGTATGCAAATTAGTCTGTTCCTGTCCCAGTGCATGATGGGAACAGGGCAAACCAAACTACAAAAGCCAATTCTTACACTGGGAAGGAAACAAGCTCCCGGGGACCGGTTTCTGGCATTACAGCCGTCTTCGGCTCGGTTTGCTTGAATCCTGATGGTGCAATGAGTCCCTTTCTCACTGCACCATCAGGATTCAAGCAAGCCGGGCCGAAGACGGCTGAAATGCCAGAAACCGGTCCCCGGTAGCTTGTCTCCTTTCTGGTGAAGAATTGGCTTGGTAGTTTAGTCTGCCCTGTTCCCATGATGCACTGGGCCAGGGACAGACTGATTTGCATATAGCCAGGTTCTGAGCTGGGATGGTGCAGTGAGATAAATAACGGTGATGGATCAAGCCCTGATCTTTGGACTGGGTAAGAGTGGTCTGCTTAATTCAGACACTCTGTTCATCACCACCCCCTTTTCTGAATCGTTTTTGGCCACTATAGGTGTGGCAGGGTATACTCAGACATGAGTCCCTTTCTCACTGCACCATCAGGATTCAAGCAAGCCGGGCCGAAGACGGCTGAAATGCCAGAAACCGGTCCACGGTAGCTTGTCTCCTTTCTGGTGAAGAATTGGCTTGGTAGTTTAGTCTGCCCTGTTCCCATGATGCACTGGGCCAGGGACAGACTGATTTGCATATAGCCAGGTTCTGAGCTGGGATGGTGCAGTGAGATAAATAACGGTGATGGATCAAGCCTTGATCTTTGGACTGGGTAAGAGTGGTCTGCTTAATTCAGACACTCTGTTCATCACCACCCCCTTTTCTGAATCGTTTTTGGCCACTATAGGTGTGGCAGGGTATACTCAGACATGAGTCCCTTTCTCACTGCACCATCAGGATTCAAGCAAGCCGGGCCGAAGACGGCTGAAATGCCAGAAACCGGTCCCCGGTACCTTGTCTCCTTTCTGGTGAAGAATTGGCTTGGTAGTTTAGTCTGCCCTGTTCCCATGATGCACTGGGCCAGGGACAGACTGATTTGCATATAGCCAGGTTCTGAGCTGGGATGGTGCAGTGAGATAAATAACGGTGATGGATCAAGCCCTGATCTTTGGACGGGGTAAGAGTGGTCTGCTTAATTCAGACACTCTGTTCATCACCACCCCCTTTTCTGAATCGTTTTTGGCCACTATAGGTGTGGCAGGGTATACTCAGACATGAGACCCTTTCTCACTGCACCATCAGGATTCAAGCAGGCCGGGCTGAAGACGGCTGAAATGCCAGAAACCGGTCCCCGGTAGCTTGTCTCCTTTCTGGTGAAGAATTGGCTTGGTAGTTTAGTCTGCCCTGTTCCCATGATGCACTGGGCCAGGGACAGACTGATTTGCATATAGCCAGGTTCTGAGCTGGGATGGTGCAGTGAGATAAATAACGGTGATGGATCAAGCCCTGATCTTTGGACTGGGTAAGAGTGGTCTGCTTAATTCAGACACTCTGTTCATCACCACCCCCTTTTCTGAATCGTTTTTGGCCACTATAGGTGTGGCAGGGTATACTCAGACATGAGTCCCTTTCTCACTGCACCATCAGGATTCAAGCAAGCCGGGCCGAAGACGGCTGAAATGCCAGAAACCGGTCCCCGGTAGCTTGTCTCCTTTCTGGTGAAGAATTGGCTTGGTAGTTTAGTCTGCCCTGTTCCCATGATGCACTGGGCCAGGGACAGACTGATTTGCATATAGCCAGGTTCTGAGCTGGGATGGTGCAGTGAGATAAATAACGGTGATGGATCAAGCCCTGATCTTTGGACTGGGTAAGAGTGGTCTGCTTAATTCAGACACTCTGTTCATCACCACCCCCTTTTCTGAATCGTTTTTGGCCACTATAGGTGTGGTAGGGTATACTCAGACATGAGTCCCTTTCTCACTGCACCATCAGGATTCAAGCAAGCCGGGCCGAAGACGGCTGAAATGCCAGAAACCGGTCCCCGGTAGCTTGTCTCCTTTCTGGTGAAGAATTGGCTTGGTAGTTTAGTCTGCCCTGTTCCCATGATGCACTGGGCCAGGGACAGACTGATTTGCATATAGCCAGGTTCTGAGCTGGGATGGTGCAGTGAGATAAATAACGGTGATGGATCAAGCCCTGATCTTTGGACTGGGTAAGAGTGGTCTGCTTAATTCAGACACTCTGTTCATCACCACCCCCTTTTCTGAATCGTTTTTGGCCACTATAGGTGTGGCAGGGTATACTCAGACATGAGTCCCTTTCTCACTGCACCATCAGGATTCAAGCAAGCCGGGCCGAAGACGGCTGAAATGCCAGAAACCGGTCCCCGGTAGCTTGTCTCCTTTCTGGTGAAGAATTGGCTTGGTAGTTTAGTCTGCCCTGTTCCCATGATGCACTGGGCCAGGGACAGACTGATTTGCATATAGCCAGGTTCTGAGCTGGGATGGTGCAGTGAGATAAATAACGGTGATGGATCAAGCCCTGATCTTTGGACTGGGTAAGAGTGGTCTGCTTAATTCAGACACTCTGTTCATCACCACCCCCTTTTCTGAATCGTTTTTGGCCACTATAGGTGTGGCAGGGTATACTCAGACATGAGTCCCTTTCTCACTGACCATCAGGATTCAAGCAAGCCGGGCCGAAGACGGCTGAAATGCCAGAAACCGGTCCCCGGTAGCTTGTCTCCTTTCTGGTGAAGAATTGGCTTGGTAGTTTAGTCTGCCCTGTTCCCATGATGCACTGGGCCAGGGACAGACTGATTTGCATATAGCCAGGTTCTGAGCTGGGATGGTGCAGTGAGATAAATAACGGTGATGGATCAAGCCCTGATCTTTGGACTGGGTAAGAGTGGTCTGCTTAATTCAGACACTCTGTTCATCACCACCCCCTTTTCTGAATCGTTTTTGGCCACTATAGGTGTGGCAGGGTATACTCAGACATGAGTCCCTTTCTCACTGCACCATCAGGATTCAAGCAAGCCGGGCCGAAGACGGCTGAAATGCCAGAAACCGGTCCCCGGTAGCTTGTCTCCTTTCTGGTGAAGAATTGGCTTGGTAGTTTAGTCTGCCCTGTTCCCATGATGCACTGGGCCAGGGACAGACTGATTTGCATATAGCCAGGTTCTGAGCTGGGATGGTGCAGTGAGATAAATAACGGTGATGGATCAAGCCCTGATCTTTGGACTGGGTAAGAGTGGTCTGCTTAATTCAGACACTCTGTTCATCACCACCCCCTTTTCTGAATCGTTTTTGGCCACTATAGGTGTGGCAGGGTATACTCAGACATGAGTCCCTTTCTCACTGCACCATCAGGATTCAAGCAAGCCGGGCCGAAGACGGCTGAAATGCCAGAAACCGGTCCCCGGTAGCTTGTCTCCTTTCTGGTGAAGAATTGGCTTGGTAGTTTAGTCTGCCCTGTTCCTATGATGCACTGGGCCAGGGACAGACTGATTTGCATATAGCCAGGTTCTGAGCTGGGATGGTGCAGTGAGATAAATAACGGTGATGGATCAAGCCCTTATCTTTGGACTGGGTAAGAGTGGTCTGCTTAATTCAGACACTCTGTTCATCACCACCCCCTTTTCTGAATCGTTTATCACATTAAAGCCTTCCAAGCTGGCTTTGCCAGTGGTCTGAAGACATTCCAAACAAGCATTTGCAATGCAATAGGTCTCGCATTTGCAGGAGTTTGAATTATTGGCATTGTAAATGACAATTGCTTTTATTTCTGTGTTTTGAAAACCTGGAAGCGAAGTGTAAACACGCACTTAAAACTTATAGTCCTTGCTTATGAGAAGCAAGGCTGGCAGTAAAAGAAGTGCAGTTACTGCCAGCATTGCTTCTCCTAAGCAACGACTATATGTACAAAGTGTGTGTTTACGCATCTCTTGTCCTAACAGATGCGGTCGCATCGAGATATTAAGTCCACCTTAATCTTCCTTTCTCTCTAGTGACTTGATGAGACAAAGTCTTCAGTTTTAAACCTACAACTGCCAATTGTTTGAGTCAATTTCTGGTTTCCTAATCATTTGTGATTTGGCGCTTCCACATATGCAGAGGCAGGACAGATTGAGATAATTAAATCTGTCAGATTTTCAAGCCAAAAGTCACTGTCTTTAATTTCATAAATGTGCTCAAAGCCTCGCGAAAATCAATCATCTGCCTACTTTTTGTTAGTGGTATTAAGAGTTGTTTTTCGTTCAGTGCTCAAATGTGTGGTAAAACAGAGCATGTATCTTAATGCTCACCTTTAATGAATGACTAAATTGCAAGAAATCCCACTACAAAAGGTGTATTAAAGCATCAGCGCTAAATAACTGCACAACCTTTCGTCTGGTGTTGTGTTTCATTAAGTGAAGAAAAATTTATAATAACGCAAACACTAAAATGATGATCGTGTTTACATTCCGCAACAAACTGACTAGAGAGTAGAAACAGACCTATTAATTTGGGAACTACACACAGATGTCAAATAGAGCATTGGATCTTTAGTCTGGGTGCAGTGGCCCGATTTTGGGTGGGGGGTGTCTGTGTACGAGTTCTACTTAGGGAATCCGAAACTGTTTAGAAAATAAAACATCAGGGGAGACGCTTCGCCTGAGAAGCAAGGCGCAACGCTGGGGGGAAGGAAAACTTACTTTGCTGGTGCACTGAGGCCCAGGAGACGCAGGGCCAACACCGAAACGAGGCTCCGCCCCCTTTTCACCGGGGCATTTCAAAACTGCTCGCTTCTCCCGCTCCTCGGGAGACACTTCGCCTGAGAAGCAAGGCGCAACGCTGGGGGGAAGGAAAACTTACTTTGCTGGTGCACTGAGGCCCAGGAGACGCAGGGCCAACACCGGAACGAGGCTCCGCCCCCTTTTCACCGGGGCATTTCAAAACTGCTCGCTTCTCCCGCTCCTCGGGAGATGCTTCGCCTGAGAAACAAGGCGCAACGCTGGGGGGAAGGAAAACTTACTTTGCTGGTGCACTGAGGCCCAGGAGACGCAGGGCCAACACCGGAACGAGGCTCCGCCCCCTTTTCACCGGGGCATTTCAAAACTGCTCGCTTCTCCCGCTCCTCGGGAGACTCTTCGCCTGAGAAGCAAGGCGCAACGCTGGGGGGGAGGAAAACTTACTTTGCTGGTGCACTGAGGCCCAGGAGACGCAGGGCCAAAACCGGAACGAGGCTCCGCCCCCTCATCGTCACTTCCTCATAGATAACAATATCCTCCCGCATCGCGGGACGCGCGCGGGCTAAGCCCGGGCAAAGGGCGGGCCCTCAAAGGCCGGATAAGGACGGGACGGGCCACCCCCCTTGGCTGCCACATTGTAGGTCATTAAGAGGGTAAAGACCTTTACTCTATATTTATGGTCTTGCTGACATATCGCTGCCTTATATCCCTTTACCATCATGACTTCTAAAGTGGATTACTTAGCCAGCGTAGCAGGTTCTGAACAAAAATTCTCTTGGTTAGACGAGTTAAACTTCTTATGTCAAACCACCTATGCTATATCAGAAACTCCCCTTCCGCCCAAAAGCGATATCATACAATCAGATAAGGCCACACTCACAGAGTACCCCACTTTATTCAACAAAACTTGCAATTTGAACACTCCAGGTATTCCACCCCCTCAGGTCTCATCTGTGAAAAGGATTCAAACACCGTGCCCAAGCTCACTCACTGTTAATTCCCCAATGATTCCATCGATTGTTGAGCTTCCAGATGCCTTAACCCCTCCTCCACACCTGCATATACTACCGCTCATTGAACAACTGCTTAGTTCTCTGATAGCCCCGTTGTTGGAAAAAATTAACATGTTAGGGGAGAGGCTTACTGGAATAGAGTCAGCCATCTAGTCAAACCTGTTGGCTGACAAACGCTGTGACACATTTAACCGCCCAAAGTCACCTCCTACTCATCAAGGCTCTAAACCATCTGTGCGGGACAAAAGCTGCCAAATACAATTAACTGGCCCTAGTACAGTAGGGCAAAAAGTAACTAAACACCCTCCCAAAGTCTCCTCTCCCCAGTTGACCGCACCTAGAGTAGTTCATAACAAGGCTAACTCTATCCATTTACCACCGGAAGCAGCCCCATACGTATGCATTCTTGCGGGCGTCCCTGCTCTTCCACCTGGAAAAACTGAGAGTCAACATGACTTAGTTAATAAAACCAAATTTTGGCTGTCAAAAAATAGGCCACTGCCTCGTCACTTATATGGAGCAATAAGGAGCGTCAGGAGGGTGGACTGGTTGGGTTCCCTTCCTAAGGATGTTCCTGGGGACCTGGTACTTGTTAGATTTAGAGCCAGAAACATTGTCCCTTACTTGAAATCCTGGCCGCCTCAAGAGAGAGACGGCCCAATATCTATATGGGACTTATATGACTTTTATCCCTCAATTCCTTGTTTTCCCCCTTTTCAGAAATCATACCTTACATGGTCGGACTCATAAAATAGATCATGACCTTTTTGGGAAACACTGGGATTTGTAATAACTAACTTTAACCCCTATGTTACCATCTCAACCCTGGGATGGAAAAGAACTATTTATGTTTGGGATCCTGCCTTACTGTATTTGGTTGTTTGTAATGCTGTATATACTGATGTCTTTTTTTTTTTTAAATGCTCCTTATTTTGCTTATTGTATTTGTTAGCTGACAAATTGTTGGTTTTAAATTGAAATGGTATGTTCCTTAAAATTATTGATATCTTTTTAATTTATTGCTATGTATGCTTATATGATATTTCTTTTTGAATATCGAATAAAGCTTATTTTGAACCTTTGAATAAAACATCAGAGGATTATTGGTGTGTGTAGTATGTGTGTATGTATGTATGTATGTGTGTATGTATGTGTGTGTAAATAAATGTGAAGGAATTCGGAACTGGATGTTGAACATTTAGATGAATCCTTTGACTTGTATAAGCCCAGTACAGCAAACCGCATCTAATATGGACGATTGGTGGCCGCCGTTTAAACACTGGTATGTACCAAGAACCAGAATTGATTTTGATGAAAAAACTGTTCGATACTATAGACTACCATATTGCTTCCTCTTTTAGAAATAAAATCCAATTTTGAAACGCTCCAATCATCCCAGTAAAATCATGAACATTTCCATTTTTGTGTACGTTTTGTTTGTGAATTAAATAAAACATTTCACAGTTTGTACATTCACAGTTTGTACATTTGTTTGATTTTGCTTGTTGTGTATGTGTGTTTTTTGTTTTTTTTTTGTTTTTGGTATTGCTTTGTGTCTGAAAGTGTAAAAACTGCTTAGGCTAGTCTTCCTTGCTTCCACTAGTTATTCAGTGGTGGTCCACATTAGTCATTTGGTTAAGAACTACAGGGTGTGTGGGTGGCTGTGGCTCTGTGTGTGGGTGGGTGGCTCTGTGTGTGGGTGGGTGGCTCTGTGTGTGGGTGGGTGGCTGTGTGTGTGTGTGGGTGGCTCTGTGTGGTTGGCTCTATGTGAATGACTCTGTGTGGGTGGCTCTGTATGTGTGTGTGGCTGGCTTTGTGAGTATGGATCTATGTGGGTGCAAATGCAATAGGTCTCGCATTTGCGAGCGATTAAGCTATTGGCATTGTAAATTACAATGCCATTTATTTATGTTTTAAAAACAAAAAACATAAATAAAAATAATGTCATGAGCAATGCCAATAGCTCTAACTTTAAGAATGGCGAGACCATTGCATTGTAAATGCTTGTTTTAACTTGCTACACACAGAATCTAACAGAACCTTAAAGAGCCTTCTAAAGTTACTAGAATGCTGTCCAGCTTCTTGGACAACAATGTAACGAGGTTTTCCCTTCCAGTATTACCCGAATGGCCACCACACTGACATTTAACTATCCTGTTTGCTCCTATTTTGGTTTAATTTTTTGCCTGGTAACTCGGGAAGCTTCTTTTTTAGGTCTCGCCTATGCAGCGTGCATGCGCTACATAGGAGAGGACCTCATGTCACCGATGAGTTTTTCTCCCCAAAAACATGCACACCTTGCATTGCTTTCTTTTGCAACGCGTGCACGTTTGTCGATCTCCGTGCGGGTGCGAGCTGCTGGCATAAGGCAGCAATTATCGCGGCGCCAGCCGGTCCCTCCCGCGAGTGAATCGCGCTGGCCCCCTCCTCTCTCCCCTCCTTCTGCTGCAATGCGTGCGCGATTGTTTTGAGTGACAACGATTCTGCAGAGGCGCAGTCCTGGTCTTTAGCTGTAACTGTAGGCTTGTTACAGTTTTCTGACCATCCAGTCACCACTCGACTTCCTCACCGACAGGGGTGAGGGGTCCACATAACGTCCCTGAATGCCGGGCGTGGTTAGTGGCCATGTCTGCGCTGCCTGCCTGCTGCAGATGGGCTTGGCAGCTGTGTCCGGGTTTGCAGAGAGAGCCATGGGCTCTGGTGTTGCTAGTGTTGCGCCTGACGCAATCTGTTTAATTTCACGCCTGTTGCCCTGCATGAGGAAAGATTAGCAGTTTCTCATAAGGGATCAAAATGTTGTTTCACAATATTAAAGGCTTATTCGGACACCTTGGCTATGGTGCCTCGGAGAGTGCGGCCGGCCACATTACTTTCTAGACGGCCTGACATGGTACATGAGGTCTCTTCCTCCTAGCGCAATGCACGCGTGCAGCACCTCCCAAAAAGTGGAGACGGGTTTAATTGACATGACTGCAAAGAGAACCGTCAAAATATCTGCAGCCAAATAGTGTGAGCAGTTCATATTTTGTTTATATTAATACCGGACTTGCAGATTTAATGCACTTTTTTGTCGTAGCGTCTAGGCTTTGCGTACACAATTAAATCCTCTTTTCATAACAGAAAGTAGAACTCAGTAGGGCAGCAGGTTTTGTGGCACTGCGGCCAAGGGGTTCTTTGCAAACCTATAATAGTTGTATTTGACCATCTAGCCGTTGGCACAGTAGCCAAACTTCCTTGCTTGCCTTAGGGCACAGCGCACCCTAGCTCTGCCATTGCCTCTTGCCAAATATGCAGCCTAAAATGTAAGAAAAATGGTTTGCTGTTACTGTCGTTATAATCTGAGATTTTTCGTCTTCATTCATCACAGCAGAGTGGCTGCTTTGGGGGAGCCTTTGCTCTTGGTAGATCTAATTTGCTCTCCGTTATCTGTATGCTTTGTAGGTCTCAGGTTCAGACCCTTAATGGGGCCAACTCCCTCGTTCCTCTTCTTTATGCTGAGGGGGGATTAGAATTGCCCGGGCAAGAGCCCACTCCAGCTTCTGCCAAAAGGCCTAGTTTCTTATGAGCCACAAACTTTCCACACTCTCAACAACCTTTGAGCCTAGAAACCTGCAACCACAGTCAGGACAACTGAAGGATGGACAAGAGTGGCGGGCACAAGGACTTGGACCACCCAGGGCATCCATACTGGCTCCACTCCTAGTGCCAGCATCATGGTAACCATTCTCTGTGTACATAACAAAGCAGGCTCACACTCCCTTCTGAATCCTTCGCAACACCTGAGAGATCACGGAGAACAGAGGAATTCATAGAGGAGTCTCTGAGGCCATGGTAACACCATGGGATCCCTCCCCAAGGCAGCACAGAACAAATCCACAGCCGATTGCCTCTTGCGGTAAAGAGGTCCACATTGGTGGTGCTGTAGAAGGGTAGGGGAAATCGTAGGCTAATGCCATTTAAAACTGTTTTAGAAAGAAAATTGTTTTTGGAGGATAGAAAAACTCAGCTGAGTTGATCCATCTGCTGGTTGTGCATTTTCAACAGTGAGAAAATGGGGGCATATTACCAACAAGTAGCGATATTTATCGCTAAATAGGCTTAGCGATGATTTTTTTATCGCTGCCTATCGCTGGATATGTTAGCGGAGAAAACATGCTATTAGCAACGTTTTTCTCCATTGTGCTAAAATATTCAGCGATAGCGGCGAAATGCGTGAATATCACTGAGAATACAGCGATATTCACGCATTAGCGACGAAATGCTCTTAGCCATCTTATCAACCTCCGATTGGATAACATGGCTAGGAACTGGTCTGGGCAGGTGTTAGTTTTTGGAGATATTCACGCTTAGCGCGAATATTTCCAACGCTACGCCTGCCTTGCTAATAGGCAATAGCGACTGGTTTCAGTCGCTAACTGGTTGGGTACACCCACTTTGCATGTCATTAGCGATAAACATCGCTGACATGCAAAGCGGGCCCCAAACCGCTCGCTATCACCTAAAAGCTGTCGCTAACATCAGTTAGCGACAGCTTGCTAATAGGGCGATAGAATTATCGCCGCTTAGCGGGTGAAAACGGCCGCTAAATCGGCGATAATTGCCTATCGCCCCCCTTGGTAATATGCCCCATTGTTTATCATTTAAAAGGAACGTAAAAAAGTTCAACTTTTCCATGCGTCCACATAGAAAACATAGTAGCGAAAAGCACGGGCAGTTTTGGTGTTGATCGTTTTGATGCCGTAGATAACAATGGAAAGCTGTTTTTTTAAGGGATGATCAACTGCTGTGCAGAGGGAATACAAGTAAAGAGTATTGAAATCCTCGGGGTTGAGCACAGCATACTAATATTTATGCATTAGTATCAAGAGCTGTGAAAAACTGGCGTTCCAGTAGTTATTTGCAGTGAAACTTACTGCAGATCATCTCTGTTGCAAAGAGTGTTTCCGCTCTAGACACAGTGACTTTTAGCTGTTTTCCATCTGCAGCCCCTGCAGCTTGTATGGCCAAGTGGCCCTTCCTGTGGGTTCTCCTTGTTTTTGACTTGTCCCAGTGTCGATCTTGGTTGGTATCCTATTAAATATGTTCAGATTTGTATTAGTCTTAGTCTTAAAAGTCCTTCCAGTCACCCGAGGATGAGCATTTTCTTCCCTGACCCTTTGAGCGTGCCACAGACTAGTGTAAAAAAATTAAGTGATGGATGGAATGCTTGAATTAATCTCAGCCACTGGTAAGTCCTCGGCTCACATTCCAATCCATCATTTTTCATCCACCATGCTACCTCAGTTTGGACCCAACTATATGCAAATCAGCCTTGAGCCTGCTCCCATGTGGACAGTCCAGCCTGCACTGCCAAGCAGCATCCTCTCTGAACCAGAAACACACTCAACCCAGGAACAGTTTTACCCTCATCCAAGGCTCATCGGCCTTGTGTAGCTTGATTCCAGTATCACTGAGCACAGGACACAGGTTTGGGCGTACCCAACACACCTAGGACATCAAAAAACAAAGTGAAGCATGGAATGCTTGACGTAGTCCCAGCCACTGGTGATAGCTGTGGCCACATCCCAGTCCACCACTTTTTCACCCACCACGCCATCAAATAGCACCAACATTAGCTTTGTAAAGCGTGGCTGAACCATAACTCCAGAGTAGCTATTGCTGACTCTATAACTCATGTATATGTGTATTCACTGAAAACACTTTATTAAAGCTACATTAAGGTTACCATTGCTCAAAGAACTAAGAATCGTTTTTAAAAACCTGCGCAATCCACCAACAGACAGTTTCAGTGAAGGTACAGCTGCAGGTCTTAGAAGAAAACCAGAAAAAATTTACCAGTTCGTATTAGCAACGCAACCAAACACACCACAAAGCACTGCTCCAGTCTTCATATGTGATGTGATTGATGATATTACAAATCATCTTGCACCCTCTCCCTTCTTATGTCTGCGAAATGAAGAGGGGTAGCATAACTTGTGGCAAACCTCAGGCTTCTGTATTGCTCCACACACTGTTTCATGAGCCACTTAGTTCGCCATGAAAAGCAACAGGGGTCTCCATTCGCTAGCATGCATATTATACTAATTTTGTCTCAAAACATAAGTCCTAAATAATCATTCTACACCCGTCCCCTTCAAACTTGGATGTGGGATGGCCAACAGGTTTCTTAATCCAAGCATCTAAAAAGAGTTCCCTTCTACCCCTAAATCCGAAGAATAATTTTGATTTGACGCTCCTCAGCAAACTGAAACTCAGATTTGTCTCCATGCCTATCCCACTAAATAAAATCACTGTGCTTAATTCTTGACACCCCCGCCTTTCAGTGATTCCCCCAAAGAAATAAAACTACCATATCTATTCACTCAAAAAAAATTCAACTTTACTATTGTCTTCCCACTAGTAGTCTCGTGGCTTGGCTTTTGAAACACCATTCTTGATGGGGAGTGCGTCAATCCTCCCGGAACCCTCTGACCAATCATATTATCCCTATGTTATCTGGCTACCAACTGAGTACATTTCAAACTGGGTTGAATAGAAAAACATTGCCCTGCACATGAACTTGCCACCTTACTTGGGCAACCTACTTAAGATCTTAAAGTGGAGTTTGAAAGAGGAGCATGCTATTTCAGCATCTCTACATTCAGAATGGCCGGGGAACATCCTTTACTACGCAACTATTACCCCGCACTACCATTACAACGCGGGGATTACAACGAAAGTCGTTACAACGTCTTTCGCTGGAGGGCGCTGTTGGATAGGGAATAGTTTAATTTTCTATCCAACACCTTCCCTACTATCTACAAGGACTGGAGTTGGAATACAAAATTAAACTATTCCACTATCCAGCGCCCCCAACCAAAGTCGTTGTAACGACTTGCGTTGTAATCCCCGCGTTGTAATGGCATGCGGGGTAAAAGCATGCGTTGTACTGACATACAACCAGAATGGCCCAAGCCCAGCACTCATTTTCTTTCTAGAGCAGCGCCGTCTTTTTGGAACATACTGCCTGGTTATATAAGGATCATTTCTTCGCTCATTTAGTTCAGATGGCACCTAAAAGATCACCTATTTTGTCTTTTATATGGCGTTGACTGTTCCCTAATATCTTTTTTGCCTCCACTCTTCCTCTTTTACCTCCTATTTTTATTGCTCTATCACTTGTAATGTAAAATACCCCTATTCCGCTGATTGTGCTGGAGCACTACATACAACTGTTAATAAATGAAACAACACAGCAGAAAGCCAGTGCTCTACTTTTCAAACATGGATGACGCTTTTCCCATCCACATATTCAGATCTCTTTCCTGCCTGTCAAACATGCCACTCACCACTGGATGACCACACACACACACACCATCACACACACACACACACACCATCACATGCCCATACCCTACCACAACCACCATTAAATGCCAAAAGTCCCATTCATGTGACACCCACGCATTCGTCATAATATGCCCACAAACTCACCCACCTGCTCCTTTTGACCCCAAACTAGAGGTGAATACATCTGCCATCAGACACCCACACATAGACCATCAGAAACCTACCCACCCATCATCATAAGGCATCACGCCAACTCTCATTAACAAACATTTGCAATGCAATAGTTCTCTCATTAGCGAGAGTTTGAGCTATTGGCATTGTAAATGAAAATGCTTTTAATGATGTGTTTTGAAAATGTGCAAGCGGTGCTTATAGTCTTTGCTTACGAGAAGCAAGGCTGGCAGTAACTGCGCCTCTTTTACTGTCAGCCTTGCTTCTATAAGTACAAGGTGCGTATTTAGACTCCTTTTGAAAGTTTTCAAAACACATAAATAAAAGGCATTGTCATTTACAAAGCCAATAGCTCAAACTCTTGCAAATGCGAGACCTATTGAATTGCAAATGCTTGTTCGTTTTGCGCTAGCAGGGAATGAGTCTAAGAAGAGGGGGAGATTGTAGTTATAGTCAACCGGATCATGTGAAATACAGGGATTCTCCGTGTGCTCTCTAAATAAAGAAGAACCCTTTGATTTCAAGGCTCTCTTCGGTTCTAAATTAGAGTCAACCATTGTGTCCCTCTGCCTGATTTATTGGGAAAACTTAAAATCCTGAAATCTAAGAAGGGTTGTCCAGATTGGCTCAAATGGGCATTTCTTGGCCCATCTTGCGACCCGGGCAGCCGGAATGTAGGTGATACTTTATAATGCCATGTGCCCACCTACTCCTGTGCATTGTGGAGTATGGATGTTGTGGTGTTTATCCGGTCTGAAGAACAAAGTTCAGGAATTCCCTTCCCCTGTATTTGTCTCGCCTGAAGTGTCCATGTTCCTAAAGGTTGGCAGACTCTTATTTATAGTAGGGGGATTTTTTTTTATAGCTGGGATTTTGCAAGGTATGAAGAATAGCAAATCTGATCAGGCTATGCAGCAGCGAAGGAAGTCTGGCTTTGTAAAGTGTATACCATTGCCACAGTGGAGTAGCAAGAACTCTCACTTCATGTGCTCTTTTTAGATATCGTGTGGCCTATTTACGAGAATGCTGCACTGTACTGCGTGACAGGGAAAGGTCAGGAATGTGCCATATTTAAGGCAATATGGTGGATTCCTGCCTTTTCTCCTGCACTGGTACCCTTTTGGCAGCCTATCGTCAATGCATGCACCCGTGCACCATGGTGCAAAGTTGCCTGTGTTGCATGCAGGATTGTTTTTGTGCAGGAAGGGACACCTGCACAAAAACAATCCATAGAGGTGTCTTCCTCTTTCTAAGTGGGCTGCAGAATGCAGCGCACATTGAAAGAGGAAGTAACGAGGAGAAATAAAGATTTCTCCTCATTACGCCTCATCTGAAAAGGCGTATCTTATTTGCGCATTTCCAGGTAAATCTGTGAATGCATCAAACACCATGAGAGTTGCAGCGCCCGTGGAACGCCTTCCCAGGGTAGAGTATGGCAACGCAGCGATTTGCGCTGCGTTGCCTTACTCCAGATTTATGGAGCCAGCCTTGGCCAATCAAAGTGGCCTTGCCTGGTTTCACTGTACCATGTTGTGTGGTGCAAGAGCAATGCAATCCAGCTCATAAATAGACCCCTGTGTTTTCTGTGCATAACGTGAGGCACTCCACTGGGACAACGGGCCACTCCACTGGGGCAACGGGCTCCCCTGGGGCAATGAAATGAAATGAAATTTTGATTTGTAGAGCGCATGGCTGCCCGAAAGCGTCCCAGCGCTTGCTTAGGGAACCCGTCCTGGTATTCCCCTGCGAGATAACCCATTACTGGGCATCCCCAAGGTGAAAGCCAGGCATCCCGCTGCGAGGGGCCGTTGTGGAGATTAAGCAAGCTATTGCCCAGAGTTACAGAGTGGGACTCCATGATTGGAATAGGCACCGAGGCGAGAATTGTCAGGTCCGGGGAAATTTGAGCCCAAGACCCGCCGAGGCGGGGAATTGAACCCTGGTCCGGGCCAGACCTCTGCATCGGGGTCTGCCGCTCCAACCACTTGAGCCACACTTCTCCACTGCAATGATAAATACACTTTCATAGTCAGACTTCCTTCACAGCTGCTATACTAAAATTCAAGCATATTGGCTAAAACAGGTTGAATAATGCAGACAGTGCAGAAAAAAAACACCTGTGCATTATGCGTACCCATCTACTAGACACAAAGCACAGGGATAAGGAAATGTTATGAAACTAATTACACTACGTTTCCTTGCTTGAAAACTCATCTTCGAATATCTGAAAGTCCCGCCTGACTGGACGGACTCTCGAGGGCACGAGCCGGACAGTCTTTTCTTTTTCGTGTGTGACCTTCGCTAATCCCCATCCACAGTAGTACAGCAGTGTTTAATGTTTCCTGGCTTGACACTAAAGCAATGCACGGTCCGATTGGAGCACCAGTTGGTGCTTGCAATGTTGAGGCATAGCACAGACCATTTGGTTGGAATTTTCCTTCACACGTTTATGGCCAATATGCGGTTACAAAAGCACACAGGTCATTACACAACTTCAAAGAGAATGAACTATCACTTGGGGAATACATCAAGCCTGGCTCCAGAGAAGAAAGCAATATAAAAACAAACGTCACTGTTAAATAAAACGAAAGGTTGTTTCTTTTATGATCTGAACGGAGACATTTTTAGCATGAAATATTAGCTTGAGGTTTGCAGCGAAAGCTCACAGCGGATTCAGACCTTGAAAATGAGCGTGCACGGCGTGCCTCGCGCCGCTCTCGATGCAGCGGAGCGCGCGCCGAGGAGACGAACCGCGGGGCTTTGAGCTCATTGGACTCCCGGGGCCAGCTGCTGAGGCATGACGGTGAATTCCTCTGGTCTCCCAAGCACATGTGCTGCTGGGCTGTTAGCAGCACCTGCACTGGAAAACAAAGGCGCAGTGTCATTTAAGGAGCCGCAGGCCAATTATTTTAGTAAGCCAACTCCAAATAGAAACTCCGGGGCAGATTTATGTTAACTGGCGCATCCCGAGGGATGCGCCAGTTAACATGCGCCACAGTGCGCCACAGCTACGCCACCCATGGTGCGCCGCATTTATGATGCGGCGCACCATGGGGCAAAAACGGCACAGATGCGTCACGCATCTGTGCCGTAAAAGTGACGCATTGCTGGAGTTGTGTCGCAAGCGCGACGCAGCTCCAGCAATGCTCTGTGGGGGCCTATTCTTTCAATGCTGCCTCAAGCCTTACGCCTGCTTCAAGCAGGCGCAGGGTTTTGACGCAGCATGGCCCTGAAAGTGACTGAGTGAAATCTCATAGATTTCACTCAGCCACTTTCAGGAGGCGTTCCTGCTCAGGAACGCCCCCCCCCTGCGCAGGAACGCCTCCTCATGGCGCAGTGCTGTACAACGTGACGCATCTCCTAGATGCGTCACGTTGTAAATAGGGCGCAGGGATGCGCCACGTTTCCGCGCCGTTGCGTCACGCAACGGCGGCGTAAACGTGGCGCAAGCCCTTCATAAATCTGCCCCTCCATCTGTAATTAACAATTAGGAAAAAGCTACCAAAAACACAAAACCTATCATTGCACTATGTGGTAGTGTATATTATAAAAGATATATTCATGCATTGGTTCGACTGTGAAGGTCTATGCTAATGTCTGTATCACTTGTTTCATGTTTTACATTGTATAGCACCAATAATTATCACTTTACGACCTCTTCAGTTCAGGTTAGTACAATACTGGTAAACGCGTGCGCTGGGCGAGGCTTCCCAGGTCGCGAGAGTATCAAGGCATGCGGTGCCTTTGGTAAACTGCTACACATGCACCCTCCTTCCCAGTACTTTTCAAGCCATGTTTGGAATACGATGGAGTCAAAATAGGCCACGGGTACATATTTAATCAATCCAAGCCAAATGCAACGTGGCTGCTTTTCTTAATGTGTAATCCAATTTCTCATTCCACTCAGTGGCTGCATGCACAGGGCTGAACTCCTGCAAACACCCGATTGAGCACCTGAAAACACCTTACTGAGCTCCTGCACGATTGGGCCCGAGTTCCTAACCCACCCTAATTAGCTCCTGGGCCATGCCCTGAGCTCCTAGAGACACTCTGCTGAACCTCTGCAGGCACCTGACTGAGGTCTAGCTGTTATTCAATAGCACTACTGCAGTGACCTAACATAGCTCCTAGCAGCACCTCAGTAAGCATATCGTGGTACGGCACTCTACGCCAGCAGGCACTTCAATGAGCATGCACCAAGCTCAGGAGATACGGGTATATCTGTTAATGTGCCTCTGCCTTAACAAAGGGCACATCCCATCAGCCTGTGTCTCCATGGTTTGCCTGTCACCTCTATTAACATGTCTTTCACCATTGCTAGCCTGCCTGTTACACCGTTTGTGGGCCATTGGTCAGTCAAGCCACCACCACTGCATGGCTGTTACTATTTTACCCCTTCATATTCCACCGTGCAGTGACTCAATTTTTATTCTTCCTCCATCCAGGCACAAGTTATCACGTTCAGCCAGCCGCCACGTGTCAATGTACTCACTCCTCTATTCATCATCATCATCATCATCTTCATTCGATCATATTAGAAATGACCATAAAAGCACACATAATAAATACATTATTAAAAATGTTGTTACAAAAATATTATCATTACGTTTCCAACATTTTTCTTCATGATCCAGAATAAGATGAGAATGCATTAAAAACATAATAAAAGAGACAATTCATTTCTCAAATATTAATTCATTAAAATTTACAATCAGCTTAATGGGCTAAATGTCAACCCCTTCCTTTTCTTAATACAGGCCCATAAGAATGTTCCTACAGAGTAGCAAACCAAGGGATCGGGTAGTGTTTTTAGATAAAATAATGCTACCTTGCACTGCTTGTGTCCCATTCTCATTAGAATTGGCTTCAGGTATGCCTTCCTTTCGCTTTCATAAAGCCCACAGAATAGGACTATATGCAACTTGGATTGTGGTAATAAATTATCACACGGGCACATGATTACGTTGGAATGGTTATATGTTTTTTCTGGATAACCAAGCATTAAGGGATTTATATTAGTGCAAAATCTTAGCAGTATAAATCTATGGCGTGCACTGTTTATGTTGGCTAAATAGGAAAAGTCTCCCACCATGGGCGGTGGGTTACAGTGTAAGCCTGTACTGTGGATTTCTCCTGATAAATTTCCCTGTGCTTGTGTTCAGCCTTTAACATAAACATGCTGATGACTTTCTGCTTAGACACCTTCTTGCATGCCAGGGGGTCTTTAACCCCTTCGGGGCTCATGACGGAGCGGTTCCGTCATGATCGCCGGTTGGGCTGTGCTAATGACGGAACCGCTCCGTCATGGCCCCGCTCGCTCAATAGAACCTTCAGCACAGCGCGAAATTTTGCGCCGCGCTGAAGGGGTTAATAAGTTTGTGGAGTCCTAGCTCTTTTAAGACTGACTCCACGTAACTTAGCCACTTTGACCTTTTCCAGTTATCTCTCGCTATACAGTTCCTTATTACCATTTGGGTCAAGGGCACTGTATCTCTCCTCCATATAGAATGCCATAGGAGGAGGGGGCTAGATATATATATTCTGATATATAGGGGAGGGCCAATTCCGTATGTAAAATACCATTTGCAAAAGAAGGGGAGAGACCCACTACTGATTTAAAAACAATATTTTCTATAGTTTGTAGTGGTGTAGATGTAACCGTGCCCCATACCCCACACCGTAAGTCTATTCTGGTCTGATATATGGTTTTTAATGTCAATAAGGGTTTGGCACCCAATTTCTTTGCAAAGGTTTTTATGGCCATGATACTCCTCTCCATCACCAGCCTCCTTCCTTCCATCAATTTTGCCCATGACAAATCTTTGTCGAAAAGAATAACGAGGTAGGGAAAAGAGTCTACAACCTCAATTTTCGCTGTGTCTGTGCTAAAATATGGGACTTTGTCTCTTTTAGCCCTGCCAGCTTTGATTATAAAGGACTTTGCCTGATTTACTTTTAGGCTTAATGAGTTCATAAAAGAGACATACTCTGTTATAAGCATTTGCAGACCAACCACTGTTCTTGCAATTAAAACATTCATCCATCTATTCATCTTTTCCCATCCAATCATTTATCCAAGCATCCAATCTATTTAGCCACCTATTAACTCCTTCTCAATGTCATCTACTCTGAAATTTGCTCAACCAGACCTCCTGAAGTCTCTCTGGCCATGTATGTTTCTTAGAGCGGGGTCCACACCCTGAGGTGTGAGACACCCTCCTTTTATTCTTTCTTCCACCATCTCAGTGGTGACAACCTTTAGATGGCCTTTCAGTTCAGGACATGTAGTCAGAGACTAGACTAGAGAAGTGTCTGGCAGTCCAGGACTTCCAGTGGATACACACTGTCCCTCTCAAGAGTTAAACACTATGTCTGTGCTATGTTGTTGCGTAAACCGAGTCTCTGGCTCAGTTTACGCAACAGCATAGCTTTGCTTTCCCACCCATGGGTGACAAGAGCGAACTTAGTTCAATACACAACAGCTAAATGTGAAAAACGTTTTTGTATCGCTGCCGAACTCAACCCAATACATAGTTGAAGTGGGGTAAATGCTTTTGGGTTACTAACAGTCTCAGGGATGATGTGGTGATCAGAAACAAACCTTTTCCATTATTCTCAATCATACACACACAAGATGCACTAAGAAAAAGGCACTAACTAAAACACGCTTTTATTTCAGCAGGTGCACATTTTTACTAAACACATCTAAAATAGCAAGTTAGAATAAGATTAAAACAGCACAAATGCTCATTGCGGACAACAAGAATAACATGGTTAAATTGTCATCTAAAAAGCAAACAACGTAAAACCTTATCTATGTGCTACACTAGGGGAGCATGGAAAGTAGAATAACTTGCCACCAGATTTTCTTAGGGAGAGTTTGCGTACTGCATACCTTATTCACAGAAAAATACTATAATTATCAGGATTCAGGAAGGCCATGTTCTCTGACAAAGGCAAACTTGCATTCAGCATCAGATTCAACTGCTCCCGGGCTCAGGCTCCGTATCAGCTTTCAGTAGAATATTTGCTACAGCGGTAGCATCTCTGGCAGGCAGGATTGGCTTCTTGACTTGACAGTATCTTGCTCATGATAATCTGGAGCAAAGGATCTCCCCTGACAGGTGATCAAGTTGCAGTCATTTTATAATGTATCGTGTCTGAGATGGAGTTTGCTATTTCACCTTTGGAATGTTTGATGTAATCAATAGGCATCAAGATGCTAGTTTACGTCATTTTCCTTTATACATATAAGGTGAAACTACAGCAATTCAGACCACACTGTTTTGGTTATTGTTCTTTGTTTGAATTTGAAATTGAGAGGAGCAGTTCTTGACCCTCTGCCCTTGTGGTCTTGGACACCACTCCCCCTACCGCCTAGCACTCCTGCTTGCCCGCATTCAACTTCATTATTTGCCTTCAGTTGCCTCAGCAATCACTCGGCACCCCATTGGCTTCGCGTCTCGCTGAAGTTGCTCTTCCCGACTTCACCAATCCTGTCCTCCCACCTTCCCTGCCGCAAGCAACAACAACTGCTGTATTTCTTCCCCAAGATACACAGAAGGACCATTTACTTGCCACCGCTGCCAGTTCTCCTGCAACACCAAAACCATTGCAGCACCTACTCAACTGACCTCCAACCCTTCATATCAGCTCCAGTGCATGCTGCTTAATGCCTGATCCCTGTGCAAGCATGCCACAGAAATCTGAGACACCATCACCACCTCCACTCCTGATGTGACGTTCATCACCGAGACCTTGCTTACACCATCCTTAACACCCGACATCACGACTGCAAGGCCCCCTGGCTACAAGTTGATACACAGAGACCACGCCAACAAATACAGAGGAGGCATCGTCATTATCCACAAAGAGACCCTCCAATGCACCAACTCCAACACCGAGGACGACATCTCATCAATCATGGAACACCTCAACTTCCAGATCCAAATCAACGCAAACACAAAAGTCAGAAGAACACTCAGCTCAGAGCCCAGGGCCCCTTTCCGAGCATCTGTGACGCCATCTCCCATCTCATCACCCCGTAACAATTAAATCCAGGCACTACATTCTCCTCAGTGACCACAACTTCCACCTCGATGACCCCAATGACACCAACTCTGCCAATCTCCTGGAAAGTATGAGCAACATTGGACTCACACAACTGGTCACCAGCCCCACACACTCTGCAAGACACACACTGGACCCAATCTTTGTAGCCAGCAAAAGAATAAAATTCAGCCACACCACTGAACTCACTTGGACAGACCACAGCATTGTCCACTTCACCATCGCAGGCTCACCATGACCTACTCCCACACCCAGCACCCCTGCTTGCTGAAGATGGAACAGTATCACCAAGACCCAATGAACTGTTGCCATCAACACCCCCAAAGACCCCACAACTCCAGCAACCTCGAGGTAGCTGTCCGAAACTTCTCCCAATGGATCTTCAACTGCAGCAACACAATTTCACCCATGAAAACTACCAGCACCAGGAGACCCAGCAAACACGCCAGCTGGTTCATCTCTGAACCTGGGACAGAAGGTAATCAGCAGCGCATTCACTGACATCCTCAACTCATCCTTCACCACTGCCACTTTTCCTGATGTCTAAAACCAAACAAGAGTTAACCCCTTTGCTGCGGGGGTTATTCCGCGCACAGCTGAGCTCGTCATGAACTACGGCGCTCCTGTGCTCCTGACGAGCTCAGCTCGTCGCAGGTGCATTGGCTCCGTGGAACGTTCAGCACAGCGGGGGAATTCTCCCCGCACCTGAGCGCTCCACGGGCCATGACGAGCTGAGCTCGTCATGAGCACCGGAGCGCCGTGGCTCATGACGAGCTCAGCTCGTCATGAGCATTCAAGGAGTTAAAACCCTGAGTCTGATCCTTTTTTTTTTGCTTTGTCTCCTATGATTAAGCCCGAAGGAAGCTCTTAAGCAGTGTCTAAGCCTGTAAAGACCAATGACACTAGTCCGGGTTAAGCCCTGAAGAAGAGTACAATCACCTTCCCCTGTAACAACAATGGGAGGATAGCTTCTGGATTGAAGTGGGTGTGTTGTTGGTAGAGCTGTGGGTAAGATCTAATTGTGGACCCTACCTCTCCGACGGGAGAAGCACCAACAGCCTATGGATTTCAAGAGAGCTATGGTTGGAGGCGAATGAGGAAAAAATAAAAAACTTTTAAAAAAAGAGTTAAAACCCTCCTAAAGAGACCCTCCGCTGACTTCAACGTGCTAAAGGAACTACCGCCCATCTCGCTGCTCCCCTAACTACCCAAAATCCTGGAAAAAACCATCAGTCGCCAACTCACAGACCATCTGGAAGGAAATAACCTACTCAATGCCGCCCAGTCCAGCTTCCACTCCAGCCAGAGCACGAGAGCGTCTTGAGAGCCGCAACCAACAACATCAGATCCATCCTCAACAGGGGCGAGACAGCTGCCCTGATCCTCTCAACCTCTCAGCGGCCTACGACACTGTATCCCACCACGCCCACATCACCAGACTCCACCACATCAGCATTAGAGAAAATGCCTTCAAGTAGATCACATCTTCTTTTGAGGATGCACGCAGAAAATCGGCCTACCGCCCTTCACCTCCAAACCTAAAAGCATCATCTATGGAGTCCCCCGAGGATCCTCCCTTAGTCCCACCCTCTTCAATGCTTACAAGACTCCATTGGCCACCATTGCCTGCACACACAGATTCAACATCATCTTATATGCTGATGACACCAAACTCATTCTTTCCCTCATGGGAGACACCCATCACCACCAGGTCCACCTTCCAGAATGCCATGACCAAAATTGCAGACTGAATAAGAACGAACTGCCTGAAGCTGAACATGGACAGTACAGATGTGCTCATCTTCGGAAGGAACATATCCCCAAGAGACGACACATAGACACATAGTGGCCCACTGCACTCAGACTCTCACCTAACCCCACCAACCACCCCACAACTTCAGCATCAGCCTGTACAGCGATCTCTCCATAAAGCGTCAGGTCAACGCAGTAGCCTCTTCCTTCTTCCACATTCTCCACCAGCTACATAAGATTTTAGGGTGGACCCCCTTCAGCTCCAGGAAAACAGTGTCTCAAGTCCTGGTCACCAGCCGACTGGACTAAAGAACCCGCACCCTTCTCCTCAAACGACTACAGGCCATACAGAACACTGCAGTCAGATTCATCGTCGACCTCCCTAAATAGACTAGCATCACCGCCCACATCAACAACCTCCACTGGCTCCTCATCCAGAAGGCATGCCAGTTCAAGCTGCTGACTCACTCCTACAAGGCCCTCCACAACGCTGGGCACACCTAAATAAACCACCGCCTGACCTTCCACCAGCCAGCTAGACAACTCCGATCTGCCTCCCTCGCCTTCGCACACGTCCCCCGCATAATGGAGGAGCCGTAGTGGAGGTCGTTCCTTCTCCTACCTCACAGTCATATCCTGGAACACCTCCCACTCCACCTTCAAACCTCCCCTTCACTCCCCAACTTCAGGAAGAGACTCAAGGCTTGGCTGTTTGACTAAGGCTCACCATACCTCAGCACCTGGATACACCCTGGGGAGATAAGCTGCGCTTTATAAATACAGATTGATTGAGATAATAGGACACTTGTTCCAAACTGATGTTGCATCAGTAGTTTTGTTATAGTCTATACCTAAATAACTTGATATTTTCAAAGTTCATAAAAAGATAAGGACAGACGACATCTGCGTCAAAGGCAGACATGTTATGAATTTACAAAAATGGAGTTGCGTCCTATTTAAAAATGGTGTTGCAGCCTTATAGCTTTACATCAATAAAAGGGTTCACCTGGTGCAGGTCTCCTATCCTCTGTCTCAGCACAGTCAGCACGTCCAGGGCAGATGCAGCCTCACTAGGTTAAGTCTTGTGGTTTTGTCATCTCAGGGCAGGTAAGCCATGACCCCCTGGGCCTCTCACTGTGAATGGCATCCACGTCCTACCTCCTACCTCCTGCCCTTACTCTTTATCTGGGCTACCACACCTTCTGCTTAGGTACAGCACTCCTAGAAATCTGTTTTTGGGGTCCTATGGGTGACCACAACCTCCCAGCTTTTTTCTCACCACTGAGAGCTCATTGCCAAGGATGCCATCAATAGGCATCTGGGGACTGACAAAGATCCCATCTTCTGGGCATGGACCCCGTCCCATTGTCAGGATAGCATGGTCATAGGATGGGAAACGTCCTCCCACAGACCTGCGTCACCCCACAGACCTGTTCTGGCAGATACTGTTCTGGGAAAACCAGCCTGGCTGTCACCACATTCTGGCTTGCACGCATACCCCTCATAGCAGTGACAGGGACTTCATTCACAGTGATTTCCCGGAAATGGCCACCACACCCTCCAGGATCACCAGTTTACCTTTGGCTACAACCTCCCAAGTAAGAGATATTAGAGCATGCGCTACCCTCTCCTTCTGAGATTCATCTTCCTTTAAGGCTTCACTGGCAACTTGTGTGAATTGTCCCCCTATGGGTGGCTTACTGGAGCACAGAGTCCCCTGGAGACAGTCATAACACTGGAGCGGGTGAAAAGGCACCCTGGGCTTCTGCCCATCAAACCTCAACCCTTGTGCTCTGCAGGGGAATTAGAGTCCTTTCCATCTAAACTCGTTTGCAGCAGTTTGAGGAACTTCTCTCTTTTATTCAGACCTTCCCCATTGTTTCGCTCAGGAGAACCTGAACCACCCTTCCTGTGGTCACTCCTGGGTATCTTTCGGCACACTCTGGTGCTGATTCATAGGTCAGCTTCCATACCAAGCTCACTGGGTTCAGTGAAACTGGTGCCCATTAGGTGCTGGCCCAACTCTGTAAAACTATTAACTTAAAATGTGCTCTTTCCATCATCCATTTGCACAGAAAAGGTCATCACTACATTTCCCATCATCAATATTCACAGAAAGTGACATTACTGGTTTCTGCCAAACCCATATTTCAAAGAAGGTGCCAAGCAGTAGGACTTACATTCCCATCATCCATCTGCACAGGAAGTGACATCACAGAATTTCCCATCTTCCATCTGCAGAGGAAGTGACATCACTGGTTTGCTACCAAAATCACCTTCAAAAGAAGGAGACAAGCAAGGGAAGTTCATTTCTCGTCATCCATCTGCACACCTTCCATTGCACCCCATGCTCCAACCTCCTGGACCTACTTAATGGTGGCAACAGCACAGACACGTGCAGCGGGTGTGCTGCTGGTGCACTGAAAGGTGAGTCAGCTGTGCCTCGAAAACGCCCAGCACGAGAAACTCTGGCCTCCTACTACCCACTGCTACCCAGCACGCTCATCCACTCTCAAAACTCAGGCTGCCACACCACACAACACAACACGAAGGGAGCATTTACATGTGCCTCCTGCTAATACTCATGCTCTTTCCCACACCCAACAGCATTACTCCTGCACCAATAGCATCCAGAGCCCCACTCGCTCACACTCAAAAAAACAGCCAAACACTCATGTTCACACAGACCAGCCAACTATCATGCAACACGCTATACTTGCAAGCAGGCTCCTCAAAACCAGCGTACTCACCAAACATTCCATGGGGATATGAGCCCTAATGACCCTGTTCCAGATATGCCTTCCTCATGGAAACATGGCTAAGCCCAACCTGTGCAATAGACATCTCTACACCCATCCCTGCTGGCTACAAAATCACCAGGCAAGACCTTCAGCTAAAGCCCGGAGGCAGAGTTGCCAGCATATTCAAAGGCACTATCAACTGCATGAACTACATGCACAATAGCCCAAAAGCTACATGGAAAACCTCATGTTCAAGATACGCAGCATTGCCAGCTTCCCCCTGGAGAGAGCCTTCATATATAGACCACCAGAACCCCGCACCAATTTGACCAGCGACATTGCATACTTTGTCGCACCCTCATCATCAACACCAGCACCTTCATCCTTCTTGAAGACGTTACCTTTCACATAGAAGGCTGCACTAACTCAAACTCTACCGATTTCTAGAAAATCTTGGAAACCTCAGGCTCATTCAGCATGTTACTGAATCAACCAACAGTGGCAGACACTTATTGGACAAAATGTTCTCCTCAATCAGCAACATCACATTTGACAAGCAAGCAACTATGGTCTGGATAGATCAGACTCATAGCAGTTTCACCATACCCATCCCACACCACCACAGACCTACCATCAATGGACCAGCCCCCCACAGCTGGAAAGGAATCACAGAAGGCGACTGGGCTACTGCCCTTCTTACTCACCAGCTTGAGCACACCAGCAACTTGCTGAAAGCCACCAAGAGCTGAAACAGCTAGATCCCTGCACGCACTTATAAACAGTCTTCCCTCAAGTGTAACCCTAAAGCAAGAGCCGGATCACAGGCCAGCTGGTACAGAGCAGAGCTCAGTTTGATGCAACACCACTGTAAACAACTTGAGCATAAATGGAGAACAAGTCAAGAAACCATGGATAAAGACATATTCAAATCTGCCCTGAATGCTTCTATCCACAGATGCAGAACACCAAGCATACAGCTCTTGTCGACTACATCGAAGCAATCAAAAACAGCAGCAAGGAAATCTTCACCATCATCAAACATTTCACAGCACCTCTTGCCACCTCTAGCAGCATTACACCCCTAACAAGACCTTTGCAACAAGCTCTAAGAATTCTTCTGTAACAAAATCACCTTCATGTATGGCAACTTCTATCCTCAACCAGACCTCCTCTCCTTTGCAACTCAACTTCCCAACGGCAGAAGAAGAAATCCTGACCTCATGGACCGCTTTCACTAAGGTCGAAACCGCCACTAAGATGAAGATCATCCATTTGGGGGAGCATATGTCCCTTGCCCCCCTACACCTCCTCAAAGGACTCCCATCAATCAGTGAAGCACTAACACCCTTCCTCACTGCTTCCATCAACTCAGCCATATTCCCAGACAGCTGAAAACCAGATCATCACCATGCCACTGCTTAAGAAATAATACACAGACCCAAGAACGCTCCCCAACTACAGACCCATATTACTCCTACTATATCCGGAAAAGGTCTTAGAGACACAAATCAACTGATGCCTCACTGACCACCTAGCAACTACCAGCTCCTCAAAGCCATGCAATCTGCATTCAAGTCCAACTAAAGTACAGAAACAGCACTCAACATCGCTGTAGATGACATCTGCATAATCCTTAACAGGGGAGAGACCCAGCAGTCCTCATTCTCCTGGACCTCTCTGCAGTATTTGACACAGTCTCATACCCCATCCTCATTAGGCACTTGCACAAGATTGGTATCCAAGGATCCACTCTCTGCTCGATCTGCTCCTTCCTAAAAGATAGAACATAAGCTGTCAGCCTGACACCTTACTCCTCAGAAGCTCACAAACTGATCTGCAAAGTGCTTCAAGGTTCATTGCTCAGGCCCACTCTCTTAAATGCATTCATGATCCCTCTGGCCAATGTCATCCACACATGGTATCAACATCTTTTGGCACACGGACATAGGCAACTCATACTCTCTCTCTCTGGCATTGGATGCCCAACACAAGAAACAAGTTCACCGCCTGCATGACCGACATTGCTAACTGGATGAAAGCCAGCTTTCTCAAGCTCAAAACTGACAAGCAGAAGTAGTGCTCTTCTGCAAGAATACCTTGCATGGGACTTCAACTTTTGTGTGCCTCTTACTGTAAGGGCATGATAACATCCAAATTCTACATTTCCTAATTTTAAATAACATGCATCATACTTTGTGGACTACAGGACCTATACAGGGGTGACATTAATATTTAAAAGGGAGGTTTTGACCTGTCAAAAGGGTTTAATTTTTACACCCCTACAGTGAAGTTATAATGGTAGGTCTGAAACCATGTATTACATTGTCACTGTAGTAGATGGCAAAATGGGTGCTGTAGTACACTAGTGGCATTTCCAGGCCCTGGGTACATTTTGTTCCATATATGGGGACTTATAGATGAGTTAAATGTTCCAATTTGGAATGTGCCAATTTGATCATGTTTAAAGGAGGAGCACAGTCACTTTACCCAGTTAACAGGTTAAAGTGCACAGTGTTTTAAAGCCAGCAACAATATAGGTTTCAGCAAAAGGCAAAACATATTGGGTCACCATGCAGAAAATGCATCATTCTTACAGTTTTGTTGCTTCTTCTTGGTTGTCCAAAAGTCGGCAAATGCTCAAGAATGTTTCCCTTGATACGTAGCAAGCACCACCAGCTCCGAAGCAGCTTTTCAGTCTCAGAGATTAAAACTAGAGCTGGACACAAACCCTTTTCTGTAGTCCTCGGTCAGGCATAGGAGATTCTGTCGACATGGCAAGTATGAAATGATTACTGCTTCTTGGTTTTGGTCAGCTCTCTGCTGGGTAAACCCAGTCTTCAATTGGTGATGTACCATAGGCAAATACAGTTAAATTCCCCAAACTTTCTCCACCCAAAGTTTCAGCAGAGTAACTCAGTTCATGTGCCAATGTCATGCATATGCTTCAAACAAAATAGTAGCAGCCTGGTGCGCCTCTTCTTCCCTCCCTCTCTTCCGAAACACTTCCCTAGAGCTGCCCAATTACTAACAACAAGTACTATTAGTAGGAGCATATGGTACAACCTTAGGAGGGGTTAAGGGAGGGGAGAAGGGAACAAGAGATGCAGTCGAAATATCTTGTTTTATCTGGTCCACTTATTTTCTTCTGGGTTGTCACGGCTCCCTCTGTCTTCTACTTTACAGCCACAAGAAACAAGTTCAACACTAGTGGTGGCTCGCACAGGTTACACTGTGGGGCGGGGCGGTGGGGCGGGGATGGGGGGTAGTGGAGTGTAACATATGACGGGAAAGTTGAGAGTAGAGAAATAAATAAATACAAGCACTTACTTTGTGCTCGCAGCATCACTGAGTCGGCAACCTTGTTCTTATCTGTTATCCACCCCACTCTCTTTTTCTCTTCAATCCCCTTGCAAAGCCAGCCCACATTTCTTACCAAAGATCAATGAAAATCTCCACCACCAACCCCCATGCTGGGTTTGGCTCCATTGTCTAAGGAAGCTCTAATTTCTCGATGAATGACATTGTCACGGGAGAATTCATATTCATATGTAGCCTGGAACTCTAAAAGAAAGGTCAATTCAATGCTCTGACTCCGTTGTGATGAATTCCCTTTGGGGTCCCTTTGAGGTCCTTTAGTTGTCAGCCAACGACAAGCAGAATTTGGTATGAAAAGGGAGATAAATCACCTCTTTACAAATTAGGCTTAATATGGTAAGATATTTAGCACACATGGTAAATGCCATTACCCCAGAGTAAAGTGTTTAGCACGTGCACTAAATACCTCTTATTCTGAGTTTTTAACTTGTATCTGAGATATAACATGCAAAATTTGTATTTAACATGCCAAATTCCACTTTTTGCTTTTTTTTCACCATTACATTTGGAAGGGCGAGATTTTGATCGATACCTTATCACTATTGATCTAAAACCCCGATCTGATCGACTGAACCTTTATTGCCTGTCATTGAGGGAAGAAAGTGCATCTCTTACCAAGTTAGTTCACCCAATAAAGGACTCCGCTCCAAAAGATCACAAACAACTTCTAGCTTTCAAAGGTTTATTATAAGGTTAAAATAAGTTGTAGGTACAGGCATCTCAGGATGAGATTCACAAAATACACGGGCCCAACTACATACATGTGCTCTCTGAAAGCCCTCAGACGAGCAACGGAAACTACAAGCACAAGTTCTAAGAATAATAAAGCTATCAGCATTGACACATACTGTGATCTCTCCGTCATTTAAGTTGGAGGAAAAACCACACAGGTTAGGCTGTCCCTACCCTGCTCTAGATGGTATCCCTACTTAACCAGGTCTCAACCTAACAAAAGGTGTCAGCAGTGAATGACCCCGAAGGGAAGTCACCCACTCTCAGTCTCTTGGTGAAAACCTATAGTTCTCCAGTCATGACCCCTCTCTGCCTACCCATCCACTCTCTAAAGGGTCCTCAGGCTTCTGCTCTAACTCCACCCAGGGGTGCTGTCCCTAATACAAAAACACAACAACATTTGGGACGCCCCTCGTGAGACGCCCCTCACGTGGTGTAGCTTCTGGCTTTTTCCATGATGAGGCCTCGTGGTTAGAGTCGACCTTGCTTCTCAGACTCTTCTCCGGCCCGCTGATACCCCTTAAAACATTCCGGAACCCTCCTCCATGTCTGGGCCGTCTCCCGAACAAACCTCTATTCATTTCATTTATAATTGGATACCCCCTTTTCTCTTGCAGACAGACATCTGCAGCCAAGATCCCAATTCTCATAGACTTCCAGCAAAAGTTTGCAACATTTCCCGGCCCAGACCAGTATGTGTAAATCAATGTTTAAAACATTTCAGGCCTACAACATTTCTCATAATGATTATAGCATTCAACTTCTTCTTTAATTAATAGCATGTTAGTACTCTTATTCTATTATTCGGTAAACACATCTATAAATCATGGCCTATTAACGTTATTACTAAAACATTAGTGCAATCCATGTTGTGAAATGAACCACCTTCCCCCTCCCTTCTAGCTCTGGCCCTAAGGCCTACCACGTTCTACGTTTAACCGTATGCCATCTTACATTTTAGCAGCTACACAACATGGATTCAGGAATAATCACGTCTTAATAAAGTCATATAGTTGCACACATTTCTGCATTAGTTCCACTTCTACTTAAATATCTATATTAACTACACATTTCAGAATATAGATGTAGGTACTATCAGCACTCATGGCATTTCTCTTCATGACTTGTGCTTACTACGTGTAAGTGTGGTGTACTTATACATTTGGGTCAGTTTGCGCTCTCTCAGTTCCCCCCTTTGATGACCTCCCGGGGTCATCATTAACATTTAAACTGCAGTGATTGCTAGCATAACTCGTTTCTGCGTTTCCAGAGCCCTCAGACTCCTGTACTGACTATCTTGTATGGCAGCCAATCTCTGCAGCTGTTCTCTCTGGGCCCTCTCTGACCTTCTTGCTCTGTACCATTTGAATACCCTCACCAATCCCCACAACACGATCCCACAGATCAATATTATGATGATAGGTTTTAGGATAGACCACACAAAGCTTTTGCCTAAGGTGGTGAGCCAACTTCCAGCTTCACTCATTCCATGGCCCACCTTTTCCCATACATTTTCTCTACTCAGGTCTTCGATCTCCTTGTGAATATTAGTTATGTTCCTAATAACTTTCTCAAGGGGCTTTGAATTGTCTGGAATGTAAGTGCAACATTCTTGGACCTTCAAAGCCTTACAGACTCCGCCCTCTTTTGCTAATAGGACGTCTAATGCAAGACGGTTCTGGAGAACCATAGCCCTTATCGATTGCATCTCTCCTTCTACCAGCATTAAGGACTGAGCAGTGCTGGCAGACAACCTGTCTACGACTGTTGCCAGTCGTCTAATTTTAACATCATTAAGGATTAGTCCCAAAAGAGGGAACACAGCTCCAAAGACATCTCCAACCATTTCTGCATCTCCTACATCCCTCCTTCCCCTCGATGATGTCTTGCCCTCGATGATCTCTAAGTCTTGGGCATGATATATTTTAGGGTAGATAATGGCCAAGTAACATGATCCATACCAATTGTCAGGTAGTCTCACGTAGGCATTTCTTCCACATACAAAATATACATTTGGAATCACTTGCATTCCCTTCAGGAAGTCCTTGGTATAGTACTCTAGATTGAAAGCATGCTCACAGCTAACTTCTCCCACGTATACATTTTCATAATACGTTTTGGCTCTATGAAGACATAACTTTCCTCTCTGCGTTCTATCTAAAGCTATTGGACCACTACTACCCTTTCTCTTGTGTGCCTTCTCTTCCTCGGTCCAATCTGTTTTCCATTGTCCTGATTTTTTCAAAATCTTTTGTCTCCTATTTCGATCATCCACCTGCCCTATGAACTTCTTCTCGACTTCTGACACCTTGCATGTCAGGTTATTTCTGCGGGCATGTGAAGTATCTAAGGTAATCCAAGGAATGAAAAACTTTGCCAACCTGTCTTCACTTTTCCAGTAGTCCCATTTGTTCATCTGTTTATAATTTGGGACTTCTGGTAACACTGCATCGTAATTGGAGAAATAGTATTCAAAACTATCTCTCCCATAAAATATACTAAGCAACAAGCTACATGTAATGCCATATGTCAGCGGGAGGTGATGATATCGAATGCCTTCATCTACAGACGCCGGCAACTGCATGCAGACATAGCAGTCCTTAACCTCCATGGCATCCACGTATTCATATAAAAGTTTAGCATAAGCATTTGACCTAAAGTCGCCTTGGGACTCATCTACATGTAACCTGCGGGCTTCTGCAGCTAATAACGCTTTTTCTTGAGTGTTTTCCCCTTTCTCACCAGCAACGGTGGGTGTAAGCGCCTCTACAGATTTCACATCGGTTACCTTTGCCTCTTCCTCACGTCCCTCTACATAAGAAACTGTTACCACTAAAGCTATTAATATTATCACTCCTACTATTAGTGTACCTATTATACATTTCGCTCTGCGGTTCTGGGTGCCGGCTTCCATTTTGTCAGACAGTATGGCTCTCTCGTAACTCAGCACAAAGTTCTTTTCTTTTCGTTCCTTTACAGTCTCTTTTACTCCTTTTGTCTTTAGAACCACACAACTGGAAGCTGACAACCTTCTTCGCAAAGAGTTCTTTAACAGTTCAATACAGACAACCCTAGCCCTTCTCCAATCAACTCAGGGAAAGTCCCTAAGATTCTCTGCTTCCTGGGCGCTAGGTAATCTTCTTTTCTTCACGCTTATTTACAAAGTCTTTTAAGCATCTACTATCAGGCGGTTGCCTGCAGCTTCGACAGCAAAGTTCAATATTTCCATACGAAGATTGTGCTCTTCTTGGTCTGTTATCTTTGTACCAAAATCGGGGAATTGCAATTCTGTGAGAAACATGTGCTTTAACTTGCTGAGGCGGGGAGGTCTGGGGAGCATTAAAGTTAGTGACCCTTCTTGTTCGACACCGGGTACTAACAGTCGTATTTCCACTGTGACGATGGGCTCAGAACTGGACACCACCACCGCTCGGATCCTCCCTGTCTCCGGTTTCAAAGACATTTGTCGCCAGATATGTCCACTCAGGGGTGGAATATCTTCTGCTAGGCACACGCACTCTTCTTGACCTTCTCAAGTCCGGTGCTTCAGCGCCCTGAGCACCTTCTTCCGGGTCTGAGTCCTCTGATATCGGAGGAAGGGTTCTCTCTGGAGTTGACCTCAGACTAGAGCTTCTTCTTTGCGGCCAATCAGCTTCTCCACGTACCCTTCTACTCCTTCTCCTTCTTGCCGGTTCACGCTTTCTGTCAGACCTGTCAGTGTCTGACTCGTACTCCCAGCTACTTTCTCCTTCAGTAGCGTCGTCTGTTTCGCTGTTGTACTGACCGTCCTCAGCTTGGTCAGACTCGTTCCCTGCTTCCGCTGGCACCTCTACAGCTTGGCTGGCCCCCTCTATGGCTTCTCGGTCCGCAGCTGGACGTCTATCCGAGAGAGGAGCTGTTTCTTCCAGAGGTGCTGGAACCCTCCGCGTATGCGACGCGTGGATCCAGTTGGGCAGGCCTCCCACCTTCACAGCCGTGTTCGTGATCAGGATGATCTGGAAGGGCCCACGCCAACGAACATCCAGGCAGCTTCTTCTCACGTGTTTTTTCACAAGGACCCAGTCCCCAGGAAACAGGTCATGACACGGGCCCTGGCATGATGGAACCTCGGCAGCCTGCACCTGAAGGGACACAGAATGAATGGCGTCAGACAGCCCCTTACAATAGTCCAGGATCATATCATCTGTGATGTTAATCAGTGCAGCAGTTGGGACGGAAGGCAACCTCATTGCTCTCCCCATCAACACCTCATGGGGAGACAGCCCCGTTCTCCTATCTGGGGTACTACGGAGGCTCATAAGGACCAATGGCAAAGCGTCAGGCCAACTCAAGGATGTTGATGAACACACTTTTGCAATTCTGGCCTTAATGGTGCCATTTATCTGCTCCACAATTCCTGAGGCCTCTGGTCGGTAACTGCAATGCAATTTCTGATCTATGTTCAAAGCTGCACAAATCATTTTCACAAGTGAGCTGTTGAAATGCGTTCCCCTATCTGATTCCAAAGAGGCCGGCACCCCGAAGCGCGGAATAAGCTCCCTAAGCAGTAACTTGGCTACTGTGAGGGTGTCGCACCTACGTGTAGGGTATGCCTCAACCCATCTGGAGAATACGCAAACAACCACCAAGACATAGCGGAGGCGGTTGCACCTTGGCATTTCAATAAAATCTATCTGCATTCGATTGAATGGACCTCCTGACCTCCCGATGTGGCTCAGTGCAACTGGTGTCTTTTTCCCTACATTCAACTGCTGACAAGTCACACAACGCTGGCACACTGCTTCGGCTGCTATTCTGAACTTAGGGTTGTACCAGGTCTGTCTAAACACTCTCAGCATAGCATCTCTTCCTAAATGTACGGGACCATGTATTTGTCTGGCCATTGGGCTCACCATCTCATTGGGCAACACTGCTCTGCCATCTGGTGAGACCCAGAAATGGGCCTCACCCACCACACATCCTGCCTTTTCCCACGTTTCTTTTTCAAAATCAGGAGCATTTTCTTGCATGTTTTTCAGTTCGTCCCAAGTATCAACAGTTTCTAATATCATGGCTAATTCAGTCCTTACATTTATTCCACCCACTTCCACCTCCGTGAAAGAGTACCCTTGTTCCGCGCAATACCGCGCGACTTCGTCGGCATATCTATTGCCTTGTGACACGAAGTCCATATTTCTGGTATGTGCGGTTCACTTCACAACTGCGATACCTGCTGGACATTGCAACGCCTCTAACAACAGGCGCACAAACTCTCCATTGCGAATGGGAGAGCCTGAAGAGGTCATGAAACCTCTTTGAGACCACAACTGCCCGTAATCATGAACTACCCCGTAACCATATTGGCTGTCGGTATATATGGTGACTCGGATTTGATTGCTTGCCAGGCAGGCACGCGTCAGGGCAATGATCTCGGCTACCTGTGCGGAGTGTACTCCTTCCAGGCATCCAGCTTCCGCGACTCCAGTAATTGTACAAACAGCGTAAGCTGCTCTCAACTGCCCAACTTCGTCTCTTACACATGAGCCATCGACAAAGAAAATTTCGTCTGGGTCAGTCAGTGGCTCATCTACGATGTCGGGTCTTGGTTTGGTGCATAGTTCAGTCACATCGAGGCAGTCATGGTCTGTACATTCATCATCATCCTCAATATCGTTTGGGAGTGGCATCAAGGTGGCAGGATTTAAAACAGAGCATCTCCTGAGGGTCACGTTCTCTGCAGCAAGAATAACTTGCTCATAGCGCGTGAGCCTGCTGTTGGTCAGATGCTGGGTTTTGGTCCTGGTCATTAACAATTCAACAGAGTGGGGAACATGCACCTCTAACGGGTGCCCCATGACAATGTTCTCACACCTTTCAATGCTGACACCTGTTGCGGCAACGGATTTGAGACATCCGGGCAACGCTGCGGCTACTGGATCTAAAGTAGCCGAGAAGTAAGCGGCTGGTCTACGGGCATTCCCATGAATTTGGACCAACACAGACAGCGCGCAACCCTCTCTCTCACAACAATAAAGCAAGAATGGTTTATCGTAATCTGGCATTCCCAAAGCCGGAGCACGACATAGGTCCTCTCTCAGCTGTAGGAACGCCATCAAACAATCCTTGTCCCATGGTACCGGATCACTCACCTCCTTGTGCGTCAGTTTTTGCAAGGGCTTTGCTTTCAGTGAAAAGTTTGCAATCCACTGTCGGCAATATCCCACCATCCCTAGGAACATCCTGACTTCTCTCTGTGTTTTAGGCGCATTCATCTTCATGATGGCCTCTATCCTGTCTGGTGACACTTTTCGTTTACCTTTCTCAATTCTATGTCCCAAGTACTGCACCTCTGTCAGGCAGTACTGCAATTTTCCCGGGGACACCTTATGCCCATTCTCAGCTAGGTGATTTAATAAAGCAATAGAGTCTTCCCTGCAAGCTTCCTCTGTTTCTGACGCCACAAGGAGGTCGTCTATGTACTGGACCAGAACTGACCTCTGGGGCAGCACTAGACTTTCAAGATTTTTCTTTAGAAGCTGGTTGAAGATCGATGGGCTCTCTGTATACCCCTGAGGAATACGACACCATGTTAGGACGCGACCTTCCAGCTTAAATGCGAAAAGAAAATGGCTCTCTTCGTCCAAAGGGATCGAAAAGAAAGCCTGGCAAAGATCAATTACAGTGAACCATTCTGCTTGGAACGGTATCTGAAACAGTATCACTGATGGATTCGGTACCACTGGACAACACGAAACGACTATGTTATTAATCTTTCTGAGGTCCTGCACTATCCGGAATTTCCCATTTGGTTTCTGCAAACCCATAATCGGGGAGTTACATGGACTACCCACGATTTCCTTCAGTATTCCCTGCTTAATCATGGACTCGATCACGGGTTTTATGCCTGCAATCGTTTCTGGAGTCAATTTATATTGAGGTGTTCTTGGAAACTCAGCATGCGGTTTCACTACAATCTTCACTGGGTCCACCCCTTTCACCAACCCAATCTCTTCCCCAGTGAAATCCCACACTTCTGGAGCTACTGTCTCTCTCAGATCCCAGGGGAGCTCATCTACTGTCAGAGTGGGATACAACTCCACACATATCCTGGAATTTGCGACTTTAAAGTCAGCATCGTCGTCATTAGTCAATACCTCCACTCCCTGTGGTGTGCAGTATATGGTGCAATTTAGTTTGCACAAAAGGTCTCTTCCTAGCAGACATACAGGACTAGAATCGCAAACCACAAACTGGTGCTCATCACTGTACTTCCCTATTTTCACCTGCACGGGTTCAGTCAGAGGACTGGTCATTCTCCTGTTAGCGACCCCCACCACTTGTATGGTCTTTCCAGACATGGGCAGGCCTGGAACTGCGGCTGATCTGATCGTGGATCGAGTGGCTCCTGTGTCCACTAAAAATGTCGTGGGGAACCCTGCCACTTCGGCCTCAACATAGGGTCCCCTCTGGTCTACTTCTAAAGCTGCCCCGAGGGTGCAGTCTTCCCTTTCCACTCTCTGTCCAGTTAGTGGGTCCACATAATAGCACTCCTCTCCTCCTACAAACAGTGGCATCTGTCTATAGGTCTTACCCATAGTCCCTACTCTGGGTGGCTGCGGGAACTGGGCTCGGGGAGGAGGGCCCCCCCTTTGAGCACCTTTCCCTGGTATTGCGTTACCCCTCTTGTAGGCGCACTCTGGGTCTCTTCCTCTTCTACCTCTTGGTCTCCTATCTCAACATTATAGGGACACTCGCGTTTCCAATGCCCCACCTCGTTACACTGGTGGCACCTAGTTGTTTTCTTTAAGGCAGCTATATCTATCCTGGGTCTAAAGGTGGAGTTCTCCTCATTGCCCTTGTTCTGACTGTACTGTTTCTTTCCTCCAGTACCTGTTCCTGGTTGCTGTTGCTGCTGTCCCCCCTTCCCTGCTGCCTGCATCTGTACCACCATCAGTTTCTCCTTTAGTTTCTTTGCCTTGGAGTCTATCTCATCACAGCAGTACCTGGCATACCTCAGTATTTCGTCTAGGGGTTTATTTTGCCAACAAATCAAGTGTTGCTGTATCATTAAACTAATATCCGGTCTCAGGCCCAAGACGAACTTGGACACAAATTGCCCTATGTCCTTTGGATCCATTACATCCAGACCGCTATACTGTTTAAACGCCTTCAGCAATCTCTCATAGTATTCGTGAACTGTCTCTTTGGGTTCCTGTCTTGTTCGGTCAATTTTGACCCAATCTATGTCTTGCATTGGCACTTTATCTTTCAGCCAAGTCATTACTCTCTCGAATTTTGCCATCACAATCTCAGACGGCCCATTAGTCTTAGCATCTCTCTCTGGCTCTGTGGTGGGCCACTCAGCGCTAACCTTGCATGCGGTCCACAAATCTCCTGGCACTACTATGTCAAACAGCGTGTTCAGATCTATCCATAGGACCTTTGAGATTTTTACGAATCTCTCCACTTGCTTGTACCACTCCACTGGGTTTTCCCGCAGTTTGGGGAAGGAGGTGGTAAAAGCAGCTAAATCTCCCCTACTCCAAGGGACGTGGACATAGGTCCCATTTGCGACTTCCCTCAAAGGGTATGCCTCTACTCCCTGCTGTCTTCCTGGTGTCATACCAAGTGTGCTTCTCCTGACGGTCCCTTTCTTGGACCACCTCTCTTCCCACTTATCTAGGGCCCTCCATGTCCTTATTCCAGTGATCAGCTCCCTTATGTGTGTTTTCAATCCGATGGTTCTCCTCTCATCTAGGTCTCGATCTGAGTAATGTAGCCTGTGGTTACCCTGTAATGCTTTGGTCCTTGACAGGTCCACCATATATTTGCCTGCTAGTTCTACTAATTTCTCATGGATTGCTCTCGCCTTTCGAGTTACGTCCTTTGCCATGAACAGAATTTCATCCTGCTCATACATTTCCATTCTTTCTAAGGGCAGGGTACCGTCTACCATATCATCCAGATCTGACCTTAGGCTGGAGACATCTAGTCTTTTGGCTTTTATCTCTACTCGTAATAACTCCTTCGAGGGAGGCTCACAAGTTTCTCTCCCATCCCAACTCCGAGCCCTACGTTTGGGTTCGGGAGAGTTGGGGAGTGTTCTCTCCTGCTCCCATCTCTCCAGGTCCCATGCTCGGCCATCCGATCTTGGAAGGTGATGGAACACGGGCCTGTTACCTCCTATCTTACTTTGTCCATTCTCTCTTCGGTCCCCATTCACTCTCGGCCTAGTATCACTCAGTATCTGATACGATCCTTCTTGGTTTCCCATTTTCCCTGGACTGCGCTCATGTCCGTCATCACCGGGACTATGGTGCGACCTCTCGCAACTCCCATTCTGTTCTCTGTTGCCGGGCACACAGTGGATACACTTAAAGCTATCTCTGTACTCCCGTGTCCTCCTGTCTTCTTCACTATGTATTGGGCGAGACACCCCCCCCTCTCTGGGCCCCCGTTTTCCAGGTCTGTTCTACCTCCACCCCGGGCCCAATGGGTGACTCCCCTACTGTCCTTCTCCCTCCCGTCCCACTCCGGACTGCTCTCTTCAGCCCCGCAGTGAGTCCGGGCTCTGCTGTCCTGACTTTCTCTTCCAGCTTCCGCAGCTATGATGCTCTTGTGAGCCTCAACTGCCTCATCCCACTTCTTCATGTACTCGTTTAACTCCTGAAAGGATTTCTGTCCTGATCCCCTCATATCCTCCGGCCATCTATGGCCCCCCGGATCTCCTGCTGTGTGTACTGGGGTGCTCCACTCTCTTGGTATCGGCAACTGGCTTGGGGAGTTGATCGTATCATTCCTCCTTGCCATCTCTGCTCTTTCTCTGTCCCTCCGTACCCGTTCCTCCCCTCTAGCCCTCTCTGGGTCATATATCGATACTATAGGACCTATGGTAACAGGTACCTGTAGTGCATCGGGTAATGCGTAGGATGTGGCACACTCCGTCTCTGGCGGCCTTTGCACCACAAACCTCCCGACTACCTGCTGCACCTGGCTAGGCTGGGACAGTTCTTTCTTTGCAGCGGGATCCCAATCGGGACTGGGAAGCGGCCCATGCTCTCCTGCATTGCCCCCCCCTTTCTCACTATTCTCGACATCTCCCCCTGCTCTGTTATACGGGGGTGGCCTGTCTGTCAATAATCTGTTTATCAGGCTGTCCTCTGTCTCGCTCTCGTCATCTTCTTCTAGGGGGCTTTTGTTCCCGGGCATCTCTAACACTGGATACAATTTATTTACTTCCATGTTATGCAACCTCCATCTTTTAGCATCCGCATCCCACTTGGCATCTTGTACTGCCCTTACCGAACGTTTCACCCTTTCTTGTCGTCTGTTCATGTTCTTTTCGTGCGCTGCCCTAATCCACGCATTAAGGGCTTCAAACTGGGTCGGTCTAGGCAAGGGTCTCGTTGAGGTCATAATTGCTTTTAATCTGTGTAGCACCTCTAATCTGAACGTCCCGTACTTCGGGAACGTGAGTTCCTCATTTCCGTCTGTAATCTTACTCCACTGTGCGATCCACAAAATGGTGTGCAGCCCAACATGTACTGCCATGTAACGAGCCGGCGTACCCTCCGGCGGGGCTTCTTCCCCTTCATACGATCCCCGCCGCTCTTTCCTAAACAGCGCTCTTAACCATTTAAAACACTTCATAATTACGCGCACGATTTCCAGCTTGAATACTCTGTTTACTTCCTGATGACAATCCACCAATCCTAGCGCGGCTTTGCTAGCTGGCCTATCGCAGTGCGGTCTTTCACCGGCCGGCCAATCCCAGCGCGGCACTTTCTGACGTCACTAGTCTCCGCTTCGCAGCAGCACCCCTCCTTTCTCAGCTCTCCTCGCGGTCATGCATGCGTCCCATTCATACTCTGAAAAATGACTACTTCCGACCAAGCGGTCACTTCCCTCGACTGTACGTCCACAGTCTATCTGTAATTGTCAACACAACTGACGAGATGTCTATCGTCTCTCTGATAGGTTCTTTACACACACAGTAACCTCTGACCAGCGTCCGTTACTCACGCACTCACTCTTACGTTCCCCCTATCTCGGTCTTTCGGGTGATCAATGGTACCTCATGACCCCCTTCACTCTAGTTAACAATTACACTGGGTGTCCGATACACCCGAACCACTTAAGCTCTCCTTGAACTTAAGACTTCCACCGGTTGTGCGCGCTCACAACCTGTTCCACAGTCTCTCTACAGGCATTCAACTCCGCCAGACATTACAACATAGATACAACACAAAAACACCGCAATCTAGCACGCATGACCCTTTATACTCACTCTCGACCGATAATGCTGCTTTTTCTGTCTCACGTCATCCGGTCCTTCTTCGGCGGGCGGTTCTTCCGATCATCGATCTCTAGGGGCCTTGGGGTAATCTAACCTGGCCTAGATCACCTTCCTCAAGAAGGCAACCATCCTCTGCTACCAACTGGAAGGGCGAGATTTTGATCGATACCTTATCACTATTGATCTAAAACCCCGATCTGATCGACTGAACCTTTATTGCCTGTCATTGAGGGAAGAAAGTGCATCTCTTACCAAGTTAGTTCACCCAATAAAGGACTCCGCTCCAAAAGATCACAAACAACTTCTAGCTTTCAAAGGTTTATTATAAGGTTAAGATAAGTTGTAGGTACAGGCATCTCAGGATGAGATTCACAAAATACACGGGCCCAACTACATACATGTGCTCTCTGAAAGCCCTCAGACGAGCAACGGAAACTACAAGCACAAGTTCTAAGAATAATAAAGCTATCAGCATTGACACATACTGTGATCTCTCCGTCATTTAAGTTGGAGGAAAAACCACACAGGTTAGGCTGTCCCTACCCTGCTCTAGATGGTATCCCTACTTAACCAGGTCTCAACCTAACAAAAGGTGTCAGCAGTGAATGACCCCGAAGGGAAGTCACCCACTCTCAGTCTCTTGGTGAAAACCTGTAGTTCTCCAGTCATGACCCCTCTCTGCCTACCCATCCACTCTCTAAAGGGTCCTCAGGCTTCTGCTCTAACTCCACCCAGGGGTGCTGTCCCTAATACAAAAACACAACAACATTTGGGACGCCCCTCGTGAGACGCCCCTCATGTGGTGTAGCTTCTGGCTTTTTCCATGATGAGGCCTCGTGGTTAGAGTCGACCTTGCTTCTCAGACTCTTCTCCGGCCCGCTGATACCCCTTAAAACATTCCGGAACCCTCCTCCATGTCTGGGCCGTCTCCCGAACAAACCTCTATTCATTTCATTTATAATTGGATACCCCCTTTTCTCTTGCAGACAGACATCTGCAGCCAAGATCCCAATTCTCATAGACTTCCAGCAAAAGTTTGCAACATTTCCCGGCCCAGACCAGTATGTGTAAATCAATGTTTAAAACATTTCAGGCCTACAACATTTCTCATAATGATTATAGCATTCAACTTCTTCTTTAATTAATAGCATGTTAGTACTCTTATTCTATTATTCGGTAAACACATCTATAAATCATGGCCTATTAACGTTATTACTAAAACATTAGTGCAATCCATGTTGTGAAATGAACCACCTTCCCCCTCCCTTCTAGCTCTGGCCCTAAGGCCTACCACGTTCTACGTTTAACCGTATGCCATCTTACATTTTAGCAGCTACACAACATGGATTCAGGAATAATCACGTCTTAATAAAGTCATATAGTTGCACACATTTCTGCATTAGTTCCACTTCTACTTAAATATCTATATTAACTACACATTTCAGAATATAGATGTAGGTACTATCAGCACTCATGGCATTTCTCTTCATGACTTGTGCTTACTACGTGTAAGTGTGGTGTACTTATACATTTGGGTCAGTTTGCGCTCTCTCACATTTCAGCCAGTTTGACCTGCCAAATGTAGTGGTGAGCAAGCTAACAAATTAAACGGGAGAGCCGCGCCAGGCTCGAATCTTAAAGCCTGTTCACAAGTGAGCCCTGAAAATGTTGCAATGTAAATCATACACGAAACCGCGTAAAATATGATCAAGTTTCTTCAAAATTGAAAAAAGTTTATTGCTTGTTGAAGCTTTGACAGTAATATGATTCATTATAGAACTATATTGAGAAGTATTGTTTTAAAAGTGATAGTTTTAACCCCTTGGCTGCGGCGGTAATTCCGCCGCAGCACTAGGGGGGGCACGCGTGGTGCCGCCATGCTCGTGACGGAACCACTCCGTCACGAGCCACGGGTGCGCTGTGCTTGTGACCGAGTGGTTCCGTCACGGCCCGCCCGCTCAATAGAATGCTCAGCGATCGTGCGAAATCGCTGCTGCGCAGGCGTGGCGGCCGGGCTGTGATGGAACCACTCCGTCATTAGCACAGCTCGTCCGTGGCTGGTGACGGAGTGGTTCCGTCATCAGCACACAAAGGGTTAAAAATGAACCATTACTGAACTAAGAGGCAAGGCAATTGTCATGCAAACGCTGTGCGTGATCCAGATTCTTATAGAGCATCGTTATAGTCTATTAAATCAAAAACAAAAGGTTTTTGTACAAATGGTATATTGAACGTACATACTTGAAAATGCTTTTATATGTAATAATGTTTAAGAAAGAGTTTTAGTGAAATAAAGTATTTGCCTAAGATCATGCAATTTGAGCAGGGAAGCCGCGATTTATCCATGGTTTCAGGTTTTACTTTGTACAAATCAGCAAGTAAATGGGTATATATTTGTCTTTCCTTATGTTAAGGCTTTGCTTTGAACTCTTTGTGCATGTTTCTGTGGTTTTTATATAGCGCAATCTTGACCTGAAGATATCGACGAGCACCCATTACATTACACAAGGTCACCGTTCATTGTTAATAGAGATGGGCAGATGAAGTGATTTGCCCCGAATCACAGGATATTGAGCCGATGCCGAGACTTAAACCTGGTTCTACAGATCCATAGTGGACAGCTCTGACCAAATGCCACACCCAGGGGACAGGTAGGGAGGCAGGCAGAACCCACAACAAAGCTCGGCTCGTTATGGGCTCGAGGTTCCAACAGGACCTCGAGCTGAGACAGAACCAGGGTTCGTGCTCAAGCATGGCTAGAGCTTTGAGTGGCTTCCCACCTCTAGCCAGAATCTATTTGATGATTAACACATATCACGCAAATCCGTTCCCTGTGAAAACAAGTGTTTGCACAAGATTTGGAATTTAGCCTGGAATTTGTAGTTCGGACCTAGGTGTGAACTAGCAGTGGCCAGCTGGACTGTGAAATGTCTCTCACAAAACACAGCAGTTGAGCTTCGGGTGCACTATATTTAATCATTTAAAAATTGGAAAAGCCGCAAAGGTATTTTTTTATTTGATGTATTTGGCAATATCAGCAGAATATTTCAGTCAGAATGAAAATCAACTGATCTCTTCGATTATTTTATTCTGGGATGCTTATGTTCTGTTATTTCGAAGTTTATGGGACTTCCCTAACAGAAGTCAGCAATGTAGTGGTTTTAATCCATGGTTTACTTTCAAATGCAGGCTCTTAAGTATGTTATCTTTTTTTAATTCGAAGTAGGAAAAATATTTCCTTCGCTCTTTTTCACCATAAGTAAATAGCGTGTTCAACTGCACAAAACGTTTGCGCACAATTACACTCGAATTATCAAAGTGCCAATTAGGTGAAGCTTCAGGATAAAACATTTTTCTTTTCCAAGCTGGTATGTAGTTAGGAGCTGTTTCAATGGCCTTACCTATTGCAGATCCAAGCATCATGGGCCGATGTACGAAGAGAAGTTAAACATCCATAAATTTAAAGTCAGGAATTGATGTAGAAATTCTTAAAATTCACCAATATGCCCAGAAGTACATCAGGAAAGTTGCATCAGTCTCATCTCTCCAGATGCACTACTATGTGTGGAATTAATTTTAGATATTGGTATTTCCACAACGTGGAACTGTGCACACAGTACGATTGTGCGATGTGGATTCCAGCGCCTATATCTAAGTGGATATACTTTTCTCAGTGTCCATGGGAAAACGTTTTCTGTGTGAAGAAATCTCTTCCATTGCACCCCAGTGAACTTTGGGGGCGCTTTTTTCCCTGCCCATCCTATTCATATGAAATCAAGGCACTTGTTTACACAAAAGTGAATGGATTTGCAATTTTAATAATAATCTGCAGACATAAATTTAGTCATTTTCGCCGGTAAACATCGTATCACACCAAAAAAGGCATTTGTAAATAAGTCCTAGATATCCAGATCATCCGCAAAAAAATAATGGCGAGGGCACATGACAAATAACTAGGTTAATTTACATTAGCATAGAAAACTTTCTCATTATAGGTGAAAAAACAGTCAGAAAAAAAAGTGACTTTTAATGCACGGAAACAGGTTAATCATTTTCTTGGGACTTGCTTTGTATGCCCTGGAAAAAAATATTCCTCTTTTGCCAGCCTCCGCTAGGAAAACTGTAGCACACTCCTTGTTCACCTCTGACTCGACTGAAGAAGCTCTTTGTACCTGCATGTGTACATGAATCTCGGACGCTATGTTCTTCTACCTCTAATCTTGTGATGGACTCTTCCTTTAGGCAATCTCACCTAGGGTAACTCTTTTTCCCACCTTGGGTCCGATTCACAAAGGTAAACTTACGCTTTAGTGTAAGTATATTCTTTTTCGCCACTCACAAAGAAATAAGGGGCATATTATCAATACAGGCGATAAAGTTATCGCCGCTATAGCGGCAGAAAACTGTCGCTAAAATGGCGATAATGGGCTTGAATATATGCTCTATGGAATTCCAATTGAAGCCCATGTTAGATGTGAAGGACATAACATAACATAACATAGCATTTGCCAAAATCAGCAATAAACCTTCTGCACTCAGTATGAATTGCTCAGCCAATACCAGCTATAAATATTAATTCAGTGATACAGTAATTTTATCTAAAATAATTAGATTGCCAGTTTCTCCACATATAAACAAATATTCATAAAATGCAAAATGTTCAGTTTACATTAATAAGTTCAATTCTCCTAAACAGAAGTTAGTTTTAAATAAAAATACCAGCTTGCAATCAATCAATCAATCAATCAAGGGATTTGTAAAGCGCTCTACTTACCCTCTAGGGTCTCAAGGCGCTGGGGGGAGGGGGGCAGCTGCCGCTAGTGGTCGAAGAGCCAGGTCTTGAGCAGTCTTCTGAAGGCCGGTAGGTCTGCGGTCTGTCGTAGGTGGAGGGGGAGGGCATTCCAGGACTTGGCGGCGCGGTGGGAGAATGATCTGCCCTCGGAAGTGGTTCTGTGGATGCGCGGGAAGGCGGCCAGGGACAGGTCGGCGTAGCGGAGTTTCCTGTTGGGTACGTGGAAGGCGAGTCTTTTGTTGAGATAGGCAGGGCCGGTCTTGTGGAGTGCTTTGTGTGCGTGGATCATGAGTTTGAATGTGATTCTTTTGTCGAAAGGGAGCCAGTGCAGGTTTCCCAGGTGCGGGGTGATGTGGTCCCTGCGCGGGACATCAAGGATCAGGTGTGCTGAGGCGTTCTGTATTCTTTGGAGTCTGTTGATGAGCTTGGACGGGGTTCCGGCGTAAAGGGCGTTTCCGTAGTCAAGTCGGTTGCTGACTAGAGCGTGGGTGACGGTTTTCCGTGTGTCCATCGGGATCCATCTGTAGATCTTGAGGAGCATGCGGAGGGTGTGGAAGTAGGAGGGGGAGACTGCGTTGACTTGGTTGGTCATGCTGAGCTTGGAGTCGAGGATGAATCCTAGGTTACGTGCGTGGTTGGTAGGTGCCGGGGGGGATTCCCAGTGATGCTGGCCACCAGGAGTCGACCCACGCTGAGGGGTTAGGCCCGAGGATGAGGATCTCAGTCTTGTCCATATTCAGCTTGAGCCTGCTTGCCTCCATCCAATCGGCGATGGCCTTCATGACCTGGTGTTGGTTGGATTTGGCAGTGAGGGGGTCCTTGGTGAGGGAGAGGATCAGCTGGGTGTCTTCGGCGTAGGAATTTTTTTGAGGTCGTGTAGTCTGGCGATGCGAGCGCGGGGGGCCATGTAGACGTTGAACAGCGTCGGGCTGAGGGAGGATCCCTGGGGGACGCTGCAGATGGTTTTGTTGGTTCCGGAATGGAACTGGGGGAGGAGGACTCTCTGGGTTCTGTCGGTGAGGAAGGAGGTGGTGCAGTCCAGGGCCTTGTCTCGGAATCCTGCGTCATAAAGGCGTGTGCGTAGTGTGTAGTGGCAGACGTGTTGAAGGCGGCAGAGAGGTCCAGGAGGATGAGGGCCGCTGTCTCGCCGTTTCTCGAGTAGGATTCTGATGTCGTCTGTGGCGGCGATGAGGGCGGTCTCGGTGCTGTGATTGCTGCGGAAGCCTGACTGGGAGGAGTCTAGGATGCTGTTGTCTTCTAGGTAGCGGGTGAGCTGGGTGTTTACGATCTTTTTCATGACTTTCGCTGGGAACGGAAGCAGGGATATGGGCCAGAAGTTCTTGGGTCAGCCTTGGGTTTCTTCAGGAGAGCGTTGATCTCGGCATGCTTCCAGCTCTCCGGGAAGGTCGCCGTTTCGAAGGAAAGGTTGATGATGTTACGCAGGTGGGGTGCGGGATCTGGGGTGGGGTACGGCGCGGACTGACTGCTGCGACCCTCTGTCAATTTTGCCTTGCGTGCTATATTGGGCGGCGTCCCCCCTCCCCACCATACTTCTCTATATGCAGCGTCAGTGCCTGTTTTAAACCTACGCCTGTGCCGCAGCCAAAAACATTTGCAGCGCCGCACGCCGACGCATTCAACAACTGCCTTCTACCTCCCATGCGCACTGTACGGACTGACGGCACGATTCTCTGTCGGTTCCACTCCCCTGGCTCTTCGACGCTATCCACAAATTGCCTTCTACGCTGGTCCACCAATGGTTCTGTTGTCATTTCGGGGACAGGGCATTCTTGTGTCCCGGGCTGCGTTGAGGGGACCCGAACACGCACTTACAATCACTGGTACTGGGGACGCAGGGGGGACCACCCACAAACTCCTTTTCCTTCGCCGGGCCGGTAGCCCCCTCCTCCATTGAACTCAACCACCATGGACCTGGCGGAATCTGCTACCGCGACGTCGCGGACACCGAGGCGTACCATGGGCCGCAGCGACGCCAAACAGTCCAAAATTCCATTTGAGGCCAAAAAGACTTCCGGAACGATGCCGGGACCTGGGGGAGCCCTACCGCATCGGCCCCACCAGAGGAAGACTGGAAATCCCTACTTCTAGGTATGAGACAAAGCCTCTCAACAATCGACTCCAAGATCGACACCATAAATGCGCGCATGGATGGGATCGTGGCGGAACTGGACCAACACGACACCCGCATAAAGGAGACCGAGGACAGGATCTCCGAACTGGAAGACGGGACCGCCTCTACCAACCGTCAGGTCACGCAAATGGACAGACTCCTCAAGGTAATTGCAGACAAAAACGAGGATTTGGAGGCCAGGTCTCGCCGAAACAATGTCCGAATTTTAGGCCTGGTGGAATCAACAAACACTGGGAAGATGGAGACTTTCGTGGAGAACCTGGTGGTCGAACTGTTTGGGAAAGACTCCTTCTCTCCACACCTCATCGTTGAGCGAGCCCATAGATCCCTTGCTGCACGCCCCCCTCCAGGGGCAACACCTAGGCCCATCATAGCGCATTTCTTGAACTATAGAGACCGAGATGCGGTACTGCGTCGGGCACGAGAGCTGGGCACGACAACCTACGGCAACACGACCTTATCCTTCTTCCCGGATTTTACCCCCTCGGTCCAGGAAGCACGGCGTAAATTTGTGGCGGTTAAAAGAAGTTGCAATCCCAGGAACTCCCCTACGCCATGCTTTACCCTTCAAAATTAAAGATCTCCTACCACGGCAAACACCACATCTTCACAAACCCGCAGCAGGTGGAGGACTTCCTCAAACAACATAAGAGGGATCATGCCGGTGGTGATGTGGGTGGACACCGCTCCAGATCACGCTCGCCGTTGGAACAGCAGGACTGACAGTGGCTGGACTCCTGCCTGGCCCACGAGACCAGTATTCCTGACATGGCTGATCGCGAGGTGCTGTGACTCCGGTGAGGTACTTTTACTGACTTACTATTCACTGGTCTATGTGACACTAAGTGCTCGACACCCCACCTCCGTCCCATGGGAGACAACTGGGTTGCTACCTGGTGTCTGGTGGATGTGAGTGAGAGGTGGGAGGCAAGTCGGGCGCCCCTAGATGCGATTCCCCAATGGGCGAGCCCCTTTGCGACCTCTCCTTCCATAGTGGAGAGATGAAAGTAGCATGTTTTGTTTTTCTTTGGCTTTGGGTGGGGGGGATGGGTATTCTTTGCCCGGCGAGTTGGGGTTGCCGGTGTGGGAGGGTGGATGTTCCAGCACACTACTGGAATAGCTTTACAAATTTTAGCTCTGTTATGGGACGGGACTGCCAAAATGGTCTTCGGGATTTCTAGTTGCACTTCTGATGTTGTTTGTTACAAGAATGTTGATGTCATGCTTATGTGTTACAAATTTCTGTATTTCCTGTGATGGGCACGTAACAAATGTGCAACCTGCCCAACAACTGCAACTGACCTCATGGAATGTACGGGGGCTTAATGACCCACGGAAGAAAAGGCAGATCTTGGGCTACCTAGATCGACAGGGTGTATCCATTGCCATGCTCCAAGAAACACATTTACTGTCGGGCAACCCCCCCTTGTTTGCATCCCGTTGGGCCTCCTGTAGAACGTTTTCGTCCTATTCAAATTACGCTAGGGGGGTCACAATCCTAGTCAAAAGAGGGGTGCAGTTTGCCCCGGCAGGGTTTGAGGCTGACGCGTGTGGCAGATATTGCATGGTTTGGGGCAGACTTCATTCACACACAATACTCTTTGCATGTTATTATGGTCCTAATACGGATGACCCAACAGCTCTCCTCACACTCTGGGGTAAAATTCAATCATTGGGTGTCGCTCACGTAATTCTGGGAGGCGATTTTAATACTGCACTCCGGCCCAGTATGGACAGATCCCACCCACAGGCGGTACACTACACGCACACGCAACGCACCCTATCAGACATCGTGGAGGAACACCGCCTGATTGATGCTTGGCGGCATGCACACCCTTCTCTCAAACAGGGCATACACTTCTCTGCCATACACTCCACCTGGGCACGTCTTGACTATATATTTTTGACGGCGGGCCTTTCTCCCTGGTTGGTCAAAGTCACACACCTCGCCCGTACCTTCTCGGATCACTCACCAGTACTCCTGTCATTACGCATTCTTCTAAATGTTTCCCCTTATTTAAGCTGGCGCCTCAATCCTGCACACCTCACTGATTCGGCCTTTAAGGTGGAATTAGAGCAAGATATAAAAGATTTTTTTGAGCGTAACATCTCATCGGTTTCTAGTCTCACAATAGTCTGGGAGGCCTTCAAGGTCACTGTGAGGGGGTGGTGCATTGCTAAGGGGGGAGGCGTCCTCAGATCCCTACGAGACAAACTGCGCAAACTTGAACTAGAGCTGTGGCAATTGGAACGTGATATTGCCCACCCTACACACAGCCCAACAAACCAAAGCTCAACTTCGGGAGAAACTAAATGACTATGCAGAATTAGCGGAGAAAGAATGTAAGTTCTTAGGGAAAACACACACTGCCCGTGGATATGGTGAGGGAGACAGGCCGGGTAGGGCACTAGCGTCATGGGTTAGCCCCCCCAGATACCACACCTACATTACCACCCTACTGGATGAGCATAATGTGCCTCAACGGGACCTATCAGAACAACTCAGGGTTCTTACTGACCACTATTCCATGCTTTACACTTCTCAGAGACACACCCCGATCCATCTAAATACTTATCTGGACGACACTGCGATAGCATGGCTAGGCCCGTCACAGCAGAAATTCCTTCACCACCCGCTAGAGTTGGAGGAAATAACGGATGCTATAATGTCCATGAAATCAGGCAAATCTCCGGGCTCGGACGGTCTACCAATTGACTTTTACAAGGCCTACATACACGTTCTAGCCCCGATCCTACAACAGGTGTACTACACGGCTCTCGAGGAGGGTATTCTACCGACCACCATACGCAAAGCCCTTATAACCTCACTGTTGAAACCAGGCAAGCCACCAGAGTCCTGTGACTCATATAGACCCCTTTCCCTTTTAAATTCAGACATTAAAATATTGGCAAAAGTGCTTGCATCGCGCCTCAACTTACTGATGGAACGGCTGGTACTGCCAGATCAGGCAGGATTTGTCCGAAACCGCGCGACTTCCCATAATCTGCGTACGCTTCAGGCAATAATACAAGACATTAACCCCACGTGCGAGGCGGCCGCCCTTTTTCTTGATGCCACAAAGGCATTCGATTCACTGGAATGGGACTACCTACTGGCGCTACTAGAACGGATGGGCTTTCCGTTTAGCTTCCTTGACTGAATCCGCTTACTTTATCACCAACCTCAGGCTTCGGTGGTACTTAACGGTTCCCGCTCGGCCCCCTTTGTTATTCACCGGGGCACACGACAGGGGTGCCCGTTATCCCCGGTCCTATTCGCAATTGCAATTGAGCCTCTGGCAGCCAAACTACGCCAACATCACAATCATCGCTCTCTTATATACCCAGAGAGGCAATTGCTTATTGCATTATATGCTGATGACATGACCCTTTATGTGCACAAACCTCAAGAGAACCTAAACCCCTTGCTGCGTGAGATCACCAAATTTGGGGGTATCGCAGGAATACACATAAATTGGTCGAAATCAGCTCTATTTCCATTGACTGATAGGACTACACAATTTCCTTTGGATTATCCCTTGATCTGGGAGTCGGATGAGATCAAATACCTGGGCATCAAAGTGACTCGAAACCGGGATACCCTCATCAGGGCCAATTACGGTTCAGTCCTGGATAAACTGACTGACAGCGTAACTAGGTGGATACACCTCCCTCTTTCTATGGCGGGGCGTATTTCCCTGACCAAAATGGTAGTATTACCTAAGCTGCTGTACCTTTTCACTAATATCCCGTACAATCCGGGTGCCCATTTCTTTCGGGCCCTTAACTCAAAAATGTCCCGTCTCATCTGGGGTGGGAAACAAGCTCGGATTGGCTTAAAGACGCTAATGCTACCATACCATCAAGGGGGATTTGACGTACCCAATTTTCAGCGCTATTATGACTGTGCACAAGGTCACTTCGCGGCATATTGGCTACATCCTCCTCCATTTATGGCGCACTTGGCTGTTGAAGATGGCTATATGAGACCAGAACAGCCGTCAGGTTATCTCTTCTCTAGAGCCAAGATAGTAGACCGCGATCCCACCACCGTGGACTGCACGGTGCTCGCCTGGAGACGCCTAGCCGAGGCCATGGGAACGCCATTTCTCTACTCACCTCGCATGTCCCTGGCGCACGACCCCAGACTGAGTGTAACTTGTGAAGAACTTGGCCGTAAACTGCTTACGAGGCTAGAAATTCACACATGGGGAGACCTGTATCTCCAGGGCAGTTTCCGCATATCGGTGCAATTCTTTGGAGATGTTACCCCCTCGGTCATGGATACGTTTCTGTACGTGCGACTGAGACAGGGCGTCAGGGCAGTTACCCCACACTTTCCAAATGAACCGGATACGGTGGCGCCACTCCATGCCCTGCTCCAGTCAGATAACCCGAAACATGTTGTCTCCATGCTTTACAAGCACACACAGGCAGCCCCATCCCCCCCCTCTCTTAGAGCGAGACGAGAATGGGACGGTGATCTAGACACACCACTGTCGGATGAACAATGGGAAGAGAGCTGCTCGCACACCGCCGCAGTGACAGGTAACACACGCCTCAGACTGGTCCATTATAAATTTCTACACCGACTCTATTACACCCCGGCCAAACTGCACCGCTTTCACCTCCGAGATGACGACCGTTGTGTACGTTGCAGGAGAGAGGGGCGGACTTCTTCCACCTCGCGTGGTCGTGTCGTGCCGTGGAGACTTTCTGGGATGAGGTGTTTGCAGCCTTATCGGACATGGTAGGCACGACCATGTCACCATGCCCGAGGATTGCTCTATTGTGGCAGGCGTGTCCTGCCCTGCAGGCTCACTGTAAATTTTTTGCACTGGGCCTCCTTTTGGCAAAGCGACTGGTGGCGTGTCGGTGGGGGAGAGGTCGTGCCCCCAAATTCAAGACCTGGTTGACAACGATGACCACATGGCAAGACCAACTGTCTAATTACGCTGAATTTTTGCCACATACATCAAGGCCCAAAGATATATGGGTCCTCTTACGGCGTACCTTCTCCGACTTCAGGCCAGTACCCAGGCCGAGGACGAGACTGAACAGCTGGAGGGCACCTCTGCGATACCAGACCCTGACAGCACCCCTAAGTGAAGTTACATATCACACTCTCATCATTACATATGCTAGGTACATGACGTATACCACCATACGTGGTACCGTTTACCAGAGCTCCTGTAATACTTTACCATCACCCAATATACCCACGGGACATCAGTGTTATACACTTCACACTAGCTGCAATGGTTGCAACAATGCCTGTTTCCCCAGATACGGTCCCCGAACCCTAAGGACATACACTAAGCATGATGTACTAATAAACAACACATAGTCTAGTTCAATATCTGTTTATTAGTCAAACCCCTCCCCCTCCATGTTCTTTGGATTGATTCACCGGGTGCAGAGTGCATTAGGTTGGAATATTGTGCCTAGACATCGGTCGAGGATACAACGCTAGCGCTCCGCGCCCTACGATCCTATCCCCACATACCCAGTATGGTAGACACACAATGGAGGGGAACAGTTTGCGCTAGTCCCACACGTTTGTTGGGCTTAACAAAAGGTTAAAAGTAAAGTTAAAAAACCGAGAACCTCATGCATTCACAGTTTGGTATACCTAACTCTCTCCATCATTACAGAATGCATCCTTACGCAGCTCACTCGCGGGCCTTACTCGCGGCCGGCCCGGATGGGTTGTAGGCGGCTTGCCGTGTTAGACACATGCTTTCATTTTCTTTTTTTTTTTCAGTAAATGATTTACTTTAATGGCACTGACGAAGCTGCCGGCCTGCGATTCCAGGTTGTAGGCGAATAAAGCTGTGTAATTGCTATCTGCCTCAATAAAGGTTTAAAAAAAAAAAAAAAGGTGTTGCAGGAGAAGTTGCAGGTCTGGTAGGTGAAGGGGCCGTGGGTGTGTTTGGGGGTGGCCTTGTAGCAGTTGGTGGTGCGTCCGTGGTTGAGTGCGATGAGGGTGCTGGCGTTGTAGCGCTAGCGGTTGTCATGGGTAGCTTGAGGGCCAGGGGTTCTGGCGCTGGGCGCAGTCCAGGCACGGAGCAGCGGCGGGAAAAATCGGCGAAAATCGTCGGGCAGGGCACAGACACACAGGGTACAGAAAAAACAGGCAGGGGCACAGGCACACAGGCAGCAGGAAGCGGCAGCAACGGCGCTAGGGTGCGGGGTACCAGGAGCATGAGGAGGCAGCCGAAGGGTGGTACGAGCACTGGTGGCGCTGCAGCGGAGGGGGAGAAACCTACCTGGGAGGTCAAGGGTCGCTCTCTCTACCGTGCAGCGACCGCCATTTAAGGGGAGGTGGGGAGGGAGGATCAGTTGGGAGCCGGGAGGCGGGATGCCAGGCAGCGAATGGGCACGGGGCGGGGCCGCAGGGGAGGCAGCGGCGGGAAAAATCAGCGGAAATCAGCAGGCAGGGCACAGGCACACAGGGTACAGAAAAACGGGCAGGGGCACAGGCACACAGGCAGCAGGAAGCGTCAGCAACGGTGCTCGGGTGCGGGGCACCAGGAGCACGAGGAGGTAGCAGAAGGGTGGCACGAGCACTGGTGGCGCTACAGCGGAGGGGGAGCGACCTACCTGGGAGGTCAAGGGTCGCCTTTATATTGTTAGCAAATACATTTAGGGCCCGATGTAGGTACCAAATACCGGTCGGAAACGGCCGATTTCGGCCGTTTCCGACCGGTATTTGACCTACTGAGATGTAGGGGACCTTTTTTTGTCCGATTCGGTATTTTACCGATTCGGTAAAATTACCGAATCGCAAAAATACCGAATCGGTAATTTTACCGATTTTTTTAATTTGGGATGTAGGTGGGACTACTTTCAGTCCCACAGGCCCTTTAGATTCGGTATTTTAACACCCAATCCAATTGGGTGTTAAAATACTGAATCCAGGTGTGCATGCACATGTGTGCATGCACACCTATGCCATGTGACAGACAGACATGCCCTTAGGGCATGTCTGTGTGCCACATGGCTCACATGCCTTTTTTTGGGGTGCTGGAGGGTGTCAAAGTGACACCCCCTGCACCCTTGCACAAATCGGTAATTACCGAATCGGTAATTACCGATTTGGTAATGCCCATTGATTCCTATGGGCTTCAAGGCCCATAGGAAGCAATGGGGGATACCGAATCGGTATTTACAGAATCGGTAAATACCGAATCTTACAGATTCGGTATTTACTGAATCTGAAATACCTACATCTCCCCCCCTCTAATTTACCACTTCATAAATACCGATTCGGTATGATTCGGTATTTATGAAGTGGTAAATGTAGATTTACCTACATCGGGCCCCAGGTCCTCATACATCCTTTTGTTATTTCACTATGCACTCACAATCGATGTTTTACCATTTAAATGTCAATGTATGTTTTTTTATTGGTGAGATGTTACGGTGATATGCTTTTGTAAGCCAATAATAATCTACACAAGTAAATACTACTGCTATACATTGAAAAGTTCTCCTTTCCTGCCCATTGATCATCATCTTCAAATACCACGGATGTGATTAAATGGCAAGGGTTTTCATGCCCAGAATGCTTTGGATAGCCACAATAAGCCATGAATAGGCATTATTGTGCCAGTGCCACCAATGTGCAACAGATGCTTACTGACAGTTAGTCAAGAACAACCACATCATGTAAAGTAACATACATTTTATGTTAGGGATAGACAGCATGTCGTGAAGAATGACCACAATACGCCAAGAATGGCCTGCTATAATGCCTTCATAGCCAAAATGTTATCAGGAGTGGCCATGATAGTTCAAGGGCTTGCCACTATATGCCAGCGATGGGCAGAATTTTTTAATAAATTCCTATAATGTGTCTTAGATGGGCAGCTACTAAGTCAAGAAAACCTAGAATTTCATGAGGAGTTGCTACAACTTGCTAGAGCATATGAAGAGTTACTGTTATTTCGGGGATAATCAAGTCAGGCATTCCCTCAGTATGTTAGAATGGATGAGTATTATACCAGAGATATCCAGAATGTCTCAGAGACTGCACACAATATGTCAGTTAAGGAAACGATTAGACAGTGGCCTTCCCTGAATTTCCTCATGCCTATCTCCCCATGACAAACACAGATTCATGCACTCAATTGCATTCATACACCCATATGCTCAGAAAGAGAGACAAGCATACATGAAAGCATACACACATACAGGGTTCTGCATTCCTCTCCCGGCTTTCTTCATAGACTCAGTGGTGCTGCAGGCTTCCCTCATGTGTCTCTGCTGATGTTTCTCCTTGCTCTGCCCAAGTTGCTCTCTCCTCTGCAAATCAGCAGGGGTGGATGGAATCGGGGGCGGGGTTTGCCTGGGCGAGGACGGTCAGTGCTTAAATTGAGCTGGTAGTATCCGGTGCTAGGCACCTGCACTAAGTTGTCAACACCAGCATATCTCATAGTCTGCCACATTGTGGCGCTATTTGTCTAATTTAGAGATGAGCACAATAACAGTTGTTTATTAATTCATTGTATTTTATAAATGACTAATACCTGCCACCCAAGACATTCTCAGGGGCGTAGCTTCAAAGGGGAGTGTTTGGGGTGTTACACCCCCTTACAAAATGTATTGTGAAGTAAATAGTTGGGTGCAAAGGCTTTCAGTGGGGTATGATGAAGTGTCTGTCGGATTTCACCTGGGATTTTTACATGCCAACACTGACTAATATATGCACACAAACTCTCATTTCTGTTTTAAAGGCCTTAAAAATGTTGATTAGTTTGAAAACATTAGGTGCCCCAAACAATCCGCCATCCTCTCTCTTTCCACTACCTCCTAATCCAACCTCATGTCCTGCTTCTCATATAATGTGCTATAGGAAGATATCCCAGCGGCACTGTTGGGAAATCTGAAACTCACCCTCCACCCCCAATCTTATTGACCAAGCTACGCCCCTGGCCACTCTTATAGCATTGGAGGCTTTGAAGAGCCAGAAATGTCACACTTGCAGGAGTTGGATGGTTAGTAGTTGTGTTGGTATTGTCATTGGCAGTGTTGGCAGGGGCAATAGTTGGTGCAAGCTGCAGTGGACTCTTGATGATGGCCCTGGCACTTATTTGTATAAAACGTAATCGCTGACGTTGTTTGCATTGCCACTGAAGCAGGCAAAGCAGGGACTTTTATTCACAGACAGACAGCATGGAGAAATAGGGAGTCACTAGCTAACCTGATGGTCTGATTTCAGTGATTGCTGGAACGTTTGGAGGCTCTGCCCACCACACCTTAATGGTCCAGCCACCATTGACTAGCAAATACCATATCCATGTGTGTTCTGGGCCCCTAAGCCTCAAAGGTGTGCCTGCAGGAGGTGAAAGAAGGTCTAGCAGAGGTGGCGACTTTATTGTGCAGCCCAGTTCCTGGTGGGTTTATTCTCACCTACCCAGGTTGAACCCCTACACATTCTTTGATTTCTATAGGATCTTTGCCATAGAATGAATGTATGACAGAGCTACCCATGAATTCCAAAGTCCCATCTGTCCAAAGCTAAGATGAAACCACTATAATAAATGTGAAAATATACAGAGGCGGTGATGCTGAATTTGGCCATCAGAGAACTGTGCTCATCAATAACAGAAATGGAAACACCTGGTCTGTTCAATAAAGCATAACATAATATTCAACAGGATATACCCTAAAAATAGCTGCTGGTGGAATGGAAAAAGTTCACTCAAGGGAAGCTTACGAAAAGGTCTCATTAATCAACTCCACGGCTGCTTCCTCAGTCCTGCCCATATGGGAGTCCTACTGTGACCACTGCACACAGCAGCTTTAGTGCTCGCAGCAAAACATACAAATATAGCATTTCCAAATTACTAGATTATTTCTGAAGGCAACGGGCACGCTGTCCAACCATGAGGCATTTTTAATACTTATGCAGTTTTGTGACACGGTTTTGTTTTGAAATCAATACCACTGTATTGTGAGGTCTGACACTAATAATTAGTAGCTCCCAGCCAGGAGTCTAACGCAGGCCTCTGCAGCCCCTGTGCTGCATGGGGTTCCCCTCCCGTTCAGGGGGCCCCAGACCTTAACCACATCCATGCTACAGCAATTCCTCCTCTGTGCTTCAGATCCATGATTCCCATTGTTCATATGAGCACACAAGCAGTGTACTGCATGACGAGCTGAGCTCGTCATGAGCATTGAAGGAGTTAAGAGGGGTCCATTCAGCCCAACATCAATAGTGCACTCACAACGTGCAAGTCCCTGCCCTCCCCCAGGAAAACCTCCCAAGGAGAGAGACCACTTCGATTATGGTGGTTTAACCAAGACATAGCCTTTTAGTCACGCAGCATCTGCAAGGGATAACACTCATATAATTTAGTAGACATGGGTCATGCGAATACAGGGCACCAGACCAGGAGCAACTCACAGATTGTACATCAGCAGCTGTGGTCCGTGTAGGTAAGAGTGGTGGGGCGGCGGGGCCGAGTGGGGTGTGATTTCGATGGATGATGACAAGGGAAAATTGAATAAATAATTCGTTTTTCCTCGTCGTTGTCTGTCGAAATCCCCTCCCTCACCTGGCCCCACCCACCCACTGCTCCTACCTGAACGGGCCGCTGCTGTGTTCACACAAAACAGCAATTGTCTCTACTTTTCCATCAAGGCGCTAATCTACGGGTTGCATTGTGCCAGAAGGCCGATTTCCTTATACATTACCCACGTCCTCCACCAAGAGCATCAGAGAGATTATTGGCAAGCATACATTGTTGACAACCTCCCCTCCATCACACAGAGGGTTGGGCAATACCCTTAATTCCATACCAACACATACTCCAGGGCACCACATAGCGCTTTGCCCCCGCGGGGGTACCTGTCTAATATTTAAGCATCAGAGGTTAGGGCAGAAAAGTCCAGGACCACCAGCAGGTCAGTCCCCCCTCCTGCCAGCCCAATTCCCACATAAAATTAACACCCCACCAACAGTAAATCGGCCCAACTTTCTTGGGTAGCCCCCTTTTCTGCTGTTGAAATTTCGCCTTTTCCCAGGAGTGGATCAGTGTTTGATGCTCCAGTATGCTGGTTACCCTGGTGCGTGGTGGAGAGAAAAGAGGCAGATCCCTTGCATCCCTTCACCTTACATGCCCCGGTCCTGAGCGTCTCTTAATGACGTCACAACCTTAATAACACCAACAATGGACTCCTCTTTCTGGTTCCTGCCGTTGGCACAACTTATGGCACCCCTTCCTCTGTTGGCGAGGGCTGCCTGGCCATGAAGAGCTGTGAGGTAAAGGAGACTCGGAACCTCCTCCTCACATGGAGGAGGAGGGGGGTGATTGTGGGGGGTGTTATGATGCCACTGCCTACAGAGTCTAAAATAAAATCATTTAATTGCTCCCTGGGAATTATTATCCTTATGTTTTATTTTTATGCATTGTTTGTTAAAGTTGTTTGGAAAACTTGGAGTACTCTAGAGATCTGTACTCTGCTCACTGGCCTCTGACTGACCATTTTAGTTGGTGGGAATTTGGATATGTTTTAAATAAAATATTTTAAAGTAAGATTAATTGATTAATGCATTAATTATGTCTATTTTTAACAGGTAAATAAATGTATTTTTTGATTCATTTTTGACTGAAAGTATGCCTATATATAATTATGTTTTATAAATAATATTACTATTTTTAATGGTTATTATGTAAGTTTGTTTGCATTTAAATACATTTTACCTATTTTCATAAATATATTACATGTCTAAAATATATAATTTCATTTTTTTTGTTTTAAACAGTTTCATTATATTTGACTGTTTGATAATATTTTCAAAATACTCTTAAGTAGAAATTATATTATCTGGTTCACCGGAGTGTAAGCCACCCTTCCTGGGTCTAGTTCTGAATTTGAAGGCAAAAGACAACCAGCTCCGAAAACACTTAATTTAGAGCAAGAAATTGATTTTTTAGTGGAGGAGAGGTTGCAGACTTTGAGACCGAGGTAAAAGAAGCAAGATGAAAAAGAAAAAACAAGCGGAGAAGAGAAAGGAAACGCAAATGCAGACAAAAATCAGCAAAAGAAAAACAAAAAAAGTACTTGGAAGAGGAGGTGAAATCAATTGATAACAGTATCATAAATCTATCTACAATAGAGCTATCCAAGGCTGAAGAACAGTTATTATCTTTAGGATTGAGTTACTGTCCGGGTCAGAGTTTCAATTATGCCAACACGAGTATTGATGTTTTCTGTTTTATTAGGAAATTGAAACTACAAAAATTCTTTACCCTTAAAACAATAAAAGAAAGCTTGGATACAACAAAGGTAAATGATACTGATATAAGTGCACCATTTTTGGAATCTGCTGATGTACCTAATCTCTTAACGATGCATGATCTAAATGCCGCAACAGTGTCTCAACCATTCGGACCGGATGCCGATCTGGCTACACAAGTGCGCCTCCAAAAAATTAACATGACTCAAAAAGGAGCAGGATTGAGTCCGTACAAAATGAAATCTAGTTTTTTTCCTTTGATGACTAAGGACGCAGTTGATATATTTCATGACTGTGTGATCAATGATATTAAACATCTATATCAACATAATAAAAGCAAAAAGAATAAGAAAATTCATTAAAAAAAATTGGAATATGCAAACCTGATGAAGAAACTTTGCAACAACAATGAGATTGTAATAAAAAACTCTGATAAGGGAGGAAATTTGGTGATTTGGCCAAAGAAGGATTACATTAAAGAGGCTAATAGACAATTGGGTGACAAAGAATGTTATGAGAAAACGACTCACAAAGAGTATTCTAAAGTGAAGGAAGTCCTATTTAAACAACTATCACTGTGGCGCAGGGAAGGTTTAATTTCTAATGATGAATTTAAGTTCATGAATAATGAGTTTCCGGTCCTCCCTGTGCTATACCTAATACCGAAGATTCACAAGAAAATTACGCCAGTTCCAGGGAGGCCAATTATATCTGCCATTAAGAGAGCCGGGGAACAAGTGAGTCGGTATATAGACTTTTTCTTTCAAGATTTAGTTAAAGATTTACCAAGTTATGTAAAGAACACAAGTGATTTTCTAACTAAAATTGATGATCTATGTTGGAGTGATGATATGTTATTGATAACATTCGATGTTGAATCACTTTATACTAGTATTAATCACACACAGGGAATTATGGCTATTGAATACTTCTTGGCAAAAAGATCAGTTGAATTCTATGAACATAATAAAGCAATAATCAAACTTATTGAATGGTGCCTACATAACAATTTCTTCCGTTTTGGAAAGGAGTTGTATAAACAATTGAGAGGTGTGGCAATGGGTTCTTGTTTCTCCCCCAGCTATGCGTGTCTTCACGTTGGCTGGTGGGTGGAACAGGTCCTAAAAAAACAGCATAGGACATGGTATCAAGAAAAAATTATCTGTTATCTCCACTATATTTTTGATATTGTTATTTTATGGCAGGGAGATGAATTAGAAGCCCATGTTTTTGTGGAGGACATAAATCAAAATGATCTCAATCTTAAATTCACTTCCCACATTGATAAAACCTGTGCGGAATTTCTTGATGTGAAAGTCTATATAAAAAATGAAAAGATTGAGACTACATTACATAGGAAATCCACGGCTGGAAATGCCACTCTCCATGCCACAAGTCTACACCCTAAGCATTTAATTGCCAGTATCTCTTACGGAGAGATTTTAAGACTGAAGAGTATATGCAGTACTGAGAGAGACTTTGAAGGTTGCCTCAATGAAATGATAGCACGGGGGTATTCTGAGGGATTATTGCAAGAAGCAATCAAGAAGGCAGAATTAAGATCCAGAGAAAGCCTTTTTGCTATCAAAGATCCTATCAATGTGACCCCTGCAATAGAAAATGCCATGAGAGAAGAATTGGTTAAAAAGAACTGCCCTAGATTAATAACATCTTTTAGTAACGAGGATAAGAAGATTCGAGCCATTGTCAAGTAAAATTGGCCGATTCTCTTAACTGACAGTGTACTTGGATCTAGATTATCTAGTAGCCCTATTGTAACTGTTAGAAAAGCTAACAACATGGGGAGGATACTAGATAAAAGCAGCCCAGAAACGATCTCTAATAATATGTCGTTAATGCCTGCTAAAGGGTTCCGTAAATGTTCCAGTTGCAGAGCCTGCAAGCTTGGAATTAATACCACTCATTTTGGAACCCCGTTCAGTCTACAGAATGTGGCAATCTCTGGGAGCTATGATTGTAAAATGGAGTATGCTGTGTATGTCCTGACATGCACCTGTGGATTGAACTACATTGGTAGCACCAAGCTACAGGTGCACATCAGGATTTTGCAGCATCTCCGGGCAATTCTTCATTCTGACCCAGCCTACCCCGTTGCACGCCTCTTTAAAAGATGTCATAATAACGATGTGGCATGCCTCAAATATTTTGTGGTGGAGGTTATCCCCAAACCTCATAGGGGAGGCAACCGTGAGCGACAATTACGCCAACTTGAAACTAAAATGATATTCGAGTTTGAGAGCAAGTGGCCAAACGGGTTAAACAACATGGAAGAATTGCACAATTTTCTGTAATTTCATTTTATTGTGTTAGCTCACAGATTCTTAGTCAGTTTGAGATTTTCTAAATAACTAATGTGTTTCGATTGATATAAGTAATGCTGTTCACTGAATTACTGGTACTGATGGATTGAGTGTAATTCTCCTCATGAAACATAGGTTCCCTAATTTCATGATAAAAGATTAATAATGATATGGAGAATACACATTAACGAATTTTGTTTTGACAAATTTCTTTCTATATAGTTGTAAAAATATAAATTATGTAAGTAATCAAATTAGAATCTTTTTTGTACTACATATTTTATCTCCTCTTTTTGTACCATTTTTACCGTAATTGATAAAGTTTTAAAAGACTATTTATATTTTAACAATGTTTTATCCTGGATATTAGGATTCATTGTTGTTAAATATATGATTAATAGATGTTATTTATCAGAAGGTTTGCACTTTATAATACTTATTTTGCACAGATATTTTGTACAGTTCTTTGCACAGTAAATCAATGTCTAGCTGAAAATTGCACTTGATATGACAAATACACACATTTGTTAGACTTGGTAAATTAAAACGTCTTAATGGATCTTTGGTTTGAAGATAGCATGAGGTAATGAAGTGACCACTGTATTTATACAGAAGACATGGATATTGTGTATGGTTATATTCATATTTATATTTATATTTGGATTAATACATTTTAATCATATGTCTGGTCGTTTTGTAATGCCTAAAGTTATTATATATATATATATATATATATATATATATATATATATATATATATATATATATATATATATATATATATATATATATATATATATATATATATATATATATATATATATATATATATCACGCTGTGGTCCATGCCCGTTTTTCTCAAAAGGAATTCCCAAGACAGAGCAACGAATATATATACATATATATATATATATATATATATATATATATATATATATATATATTCACGCTCCTGAGGTTACCACACTAGCGGGAAAGCACTCCAATAGCATGAAGGTTTACCTCATATCCTTTTATTCTTAGGTACAGGCGAGTCAACATGCAGGTAATTTAAGCAGTTCCAACGCTTGGCCTGACGCGTTTCGAGTGTCTCTTCATCAGAGGCTTGGCGAGGATAGCGTGCTGCGGTGGACCCGCCCCCATTGATATGCTCGCTCCATATTGGTGCATTGTGGGAAGCAAAGTCCGTCATTCCAGATTCAATGCACTTTACTTTGCTGCTGTAGTAAGGCTCTGGATGAGCCCCCCCCGCTTGTCCGCTCGCCTTTATCCTTTGCCTACTGTTCCGCCATAGGAAAGGAGTATCCACATCCTCGGCAGTTCCCAGGTTTCACAGGGTGGTGCTCTCCCAACGGCCGGGCTGCCGCTATTAAATTCACGCTCCTGAGGTTACCACACTAGCGGGAACGCACTCCAATAGCAGGAAGGTTTACCTCATAACCTTTTATTCTTAGGTACAGGCGAGTCAACATGCAGGTAATTTAAGCAGTTCCAACGCTTGGCCTGACGAGTTTCGAGTGTCTCTTCATCAGAGGCTTGGCGAGGATAGCGTGCTGCGGTGGACCCGCCCCCATTGATATGCTCGCTCCATATTGGTGCATTGTGGGAAGCAAAGTCCGTCATTCCAGATTCAATGCACTTTACTTTGCTGCTGTAGTAAGGCTCTGGATGAGCCCCCCCGCTTGTCCGCTCGCCTTTATCCTTTGCCTACTGTTCCGCCATAGGAAAGGAGTATCCACATCCTCGGCAGTTCCCAGGTTTCACAGGGTGGTGCTCTCCCAACGGCCGGGCTGCCGCTATTAAATTCACGCTCCTGAGGTTACCACACTAGCGGGAAAGCACTCCAACAGCAGGAAGGTTTACCTCATAACCTTTTATTCTTAGGTACAGGCGAGTCAACATGCAGGTAAATTAAGCAGTTCCAACGCTTGGCCTGACGCGTTTCGAGTGTCTCTTCATCAGAGGCTTGGCGAGGATAGCGTGCTGCGGTGGACCCGCCCCCATTGATATGCTCGCTCCATATTGGTGCATTGTGGGAAGCAAAGTCCGTCATTCCAGATTCAATGCACTTTACTTTGCTGCTGTAGTAAGGCTCTGGATGAGCCCCCCCGCTTGTCCGCTGGCCTTTATCCTTTGCCTACTGTTCCGCCATAGGAAAGGAGTATCCACATCCTCGGCAGTTCCCAGGTTTCACAGGGTGGTGCTCTCCCAACGGCCGGGCTGCCGCTATTAAATTCACGCTCCTGAGGTTACCACACTAGCGGGAACGCACTCCAACAGCAGGAAGGTTTACCTCATAACCTTTTATTCTTAGGTACAGGCGAGTCAACATGCAGGTAATTTAAGCAGTTCCAACGCTTGGCCTGACGCGTTTCGAGTGTCTCTTCATCAGCGGCTTGGCGAGGATAGCATGCTGCGGTGGACCCGTCCCCATTGATATGCTCGCTCCATATTGGTGCATTGTGGGAAGCAAAGTCCGTCATTCCAGATTCAATGCACTTTACTTTGCTGCTGTAGTAAGGCTCTGGATGAGCCCCCCCGCTTGTCCGCTCGCCTTTATCCTTTGCCTACTGTTCCGCCATAGGAAAGGAGTATCCACATCCTCGGCAGTTCCCAGGTTTCACAGGGTGGTGCTCTCCCAACGGCCGGGCTGCCGCTATTAAATTCACACTCCTGAGGTTACCACACTAGCGGGAAAGCACTCCAACAGCATGAAGGTTTACCTCATAACCTTTTATTCTTAGGTACAGGCGAGTCAACATGCAGGTAATTTAAGCAGTTCCAACGCTTGGCCTGACGCGTTTCGAGTGTCTCTTCATCAGAGGCTTGGCGAGGATAGCGTGCTGCGGTGGACCCGCCCCCATTGATATGCTCGCTCCATATTGGTGCATTGTGGGAAGCAAAGTCCGTCATTCCAGATTCAATGCACTTTACTTTGCTGCTGTAGTAAGGCTCTGGATGAGCCCCCCCGCTTGTCCGCTCGCCTTCATCCTTTGCCTACTGTTCCGCCATAGGAAAGGAGTATCCACATCCTCGGCAGTTCCCAGGTTTCACAGGGTGGTGCTCTCCCAACGGCCGGGCTGCCACTATTAAATTCACGCTCCTGAGGTTACCACACTAGCGGGAACGCACTCCAACAGCAGGAAGGTTTACCTCATAACCTTTTATTCTTAGGTACAGGCGAGTCAACATGCAGGTAATTTAAGCAGTTCCAACGCTTGGCCTGACGAGTTTCGAGTGTCTCTTCATCAGAGGCTTGGCGAGGATAGCGTGCTGCGGTGGACCCACCCCCATTGATATGCTCGCTCCATATTGGTGCATTGTGGGAAGCAAAGTCCGTCATTCCAGATTCAATGCACTTTACTTTGCTGCTGTAGTAAGGCTCTGGATGAGCCCCCCCGCTTGTCCGCTCGCCTTTATCCTTTGCCTACTGTTCCGCCATAGGAAAGGAGTATCCACATCCTCGGCAGTTCCCAGGTTTCACAGGGTGGTGCTCTCCCAACGGCTGGGCTGCCGCTATTAAATTCACGCTCCTGAGGTTACCACACTAGCGGGAAAGCACTCCAACAGCAGGAAGGTTTACCTCATAACCTTTTATTCTTAGGTACAGGCGAGTCAACATGCAGGTAATTTAAGCAGTTCCAACGCTTGGCCTGACGCGTTTCGAGTGTCTCTTCATCAGAGGCTTGGCGAGGATAGCGTGCTGCGGTGGACCCGCCCCCATTGATATGCTCGCTCCATATTGGTGCATTGTGGGAAGCAAAGTCCGTCATTCCAGATTCAATGCACTTTACTTTGCTGCTGTAGTAAGGCTCTGGATGAGCCCCCCCGCTTGTCCGCTGGCCTTTATCCTTTGCCTACTGTTCCGCCATAGGAAAGGAGTATCCACATCCTCGGCAGTTCCCAGGTTTCACAGGGTGGTGCTCTCCCAACGGCCGGGCTGCCGCTATTAAATTCACGCTCCTGAGGTTACCACACTAGCGGGAAAGCACTCCAACAGCAGGAAGGTTTACCTCATAACCTTTTATTCTTAGGTACAGGCGAGTCAACATGCAGGTAATTTAAGCAGTTCCAACGCTTGGCCTGACGCGTTTCGAGTGTCTCTTCTTCAGAGGCTTGGCGAGGATAGCGTGCTGCGGTGGACCCGCCCCCATTGATATGCTCGCTCCATATTGGTGCATTGTGGGAAGCAAAGTCCGTCATTCCAGATTCAATGCACTTTACTTTGCTGCTGTAGTAAGGCTCTGGATGAGCCCCCCCGCTTGTCCGCTCGCCTTTATCCTTTGCCTACTGTTCCGCCATAGGAAAGGAGTATCCACATCCTCGGCAGTTCCCAGGTTTCACAGGGTGGTGCTCTCCCAACGGCCGGGCTGCCGCTATTAAATTTACGCTCCTGAGGTTACCACACTAGCGGGAAAGCACTCCAACAGCAGGAAGGTTTACCTCATAACCTTTTATTCTTAGGTACAGTCGAGTCAACATGCAGGTAATTTAAGCAGTTCCAACGCTTGGCCTGACGCGTTTCGAGTGTCTCTTCATCAGCGGCTTGGCGAGGATAGCATGCTGCGGTGGACCCGTCCCCATTGATATGCTCGCTCCATATTGGTGCATTGTGGGAAGCAAAGTCCGTCATTCCAGATTCAATGCACTTTACTTTGCTGCTGTAGTAAGGCTCTGGATGAGCCCCCCCGCTTGTCTGCTCGCCTTTATCCTTTGCCTACTGTTCCGCCATAGGAAAGGAGTATCCACATCCTCGGCAGTTCCCAGGTTTCACAGGGTGGTGCTCTCCCAACGGCCGGGCTGCCGCTATTAAATTCACGCTCCTGAGGTTACCACACTAGCGGGAAAGCACTCCAACAGCAGGAAGGTTTACCTCATAACCTTTTATTCTTAGGTACAGGCGAGTCAACATGCAGGTAATTTAAGCAGTTCCAACGCTTGGCCTGACGCGTTTCGAGTGTCTCTTCATCAGAGGCTTGGCGAGGATAGCGTGCTGCGGTGGGCCCGCCCCCATTGATATGCTCGCTCCATATTGGTGCATTGTGGGAAGCAAAGTCCGTCATTCCAGATTCAATGCACTTTACTTTGCTGCTGTAGTAAGGCTCTGGATGAGCCCCCCCGCTTGTCCGCTCGCCTTTATCCTTTGCCTACTGTTCCGCCATAGGAAAGGAGTATCCACATCCTCGGCAGTTCCCAGGTTTCACAGGGTGGTGCTCTCCCAACGGCCGGGCTGCCGCTATTAAATTCACGCTCCTGAGGTTACCACACTAGCGGGAACGCACTCCAACAGCAGGAAGGTTTACCTCATAACCTTTTATTCTTAGGTACAGGCGAGTCAACATGCAGGTAATTTAAGCAGTTCCAACGCTTGGCCTGACGCGTTTCGAGTGTCTCTTCATCAGAGGCTTGGCGAGGATAGCGTGCTGCGGTGGACCCGCCCCCATTGATATGCTCGCTCCATATTGGTGCATTGTGGGAAGCAAAGTCCGTCATTCCAGATTCAATGCACTTTACTTTGCTGCTGTAGTAAGGCTCTGGATGAGCCCCCCCGCTTGTCCGCTCGCCTTTATCCTTTGCCTACTGTTCCGCCATAGGAAAGGAGTATCCACATCCTCGGCAGTTCCCAGGTTTCACAGGGTGGTGCTCTCCCAACGGCCGGGCTGGCGCTATTAAATTCACGCTCCTGAGGTTACCACACTAGCGGGAAAGCACTCCAACAGCAGGAAGGTTTACCTCATAACCTTTTATTCTTAGGTACAGGCGAGTCAACATGCAGGTAATTTAAGCAGTTCCAACGCTTGGCCTGACGCGTTTCGAGTGTCTCTTCATCAGAGGCTTGGCGAGGATAGCGTGCTGCGGTGGACCCGCCCCCATTGATATGCTCGCTCCATATTGGTGCATTGTGGGAAGCAAAGTCCGTCATTCCAGATTCAATGCACTTTACTTTGCTGCTGTAGTAAGGCTCTGGATGAGCCCCCCCGCTTGTCCGCTGGCCTTTATCCTTTGCCTACTGTTCCGCCATAGGAAAGGAGTATCCACATCCTCGGCAGTTCCCAGGTTTCACAGGGTGGTGCTCTCCCAACGGCCTGGCTGCCGCTATTAAATTCACGCTCCTGAGGTTACCACACTAGCGGGAAAGCACTCCCACAGCAGGAAGGTTTACCTCATAACCTTTTATTCTTAGGTACAGGCGAGTCAACATGCAGGTAATTTAAGCAGTTCCAACGCTTGGCCTAACGCGTTTCGAGTGTCTCTTCTTCAGAGGCTTGGCGAGGATAGCGTGCTGCGGTGGACCCGCCCCCATTGATATGCTCGCTCCATATTGGTGCATTGTGGGAAGCAAAGTCCGTCATTCCAGATTCAATGCACTTTACTTTGCTGCTGTAGTAAGGCTCTGGATGAGCCCCCCCGCTTGTCCGCTCGCCTTTATCCTTTGCCTACTGTTCCGCCATAGGAAAGGAGTATCCACATCCTCGGCAGTTCCCAGGTTTCACAGGGTGGTGCTCTCCCAACGGCCGGGCTGCCGCTATTAAATTCACGCTCCTGAGGTTACCACACTAGCGGGAAAGCACTCCAACAGCAGGAAGGTTTACCTCATAACCTTTTATTCTTAGGTACAGGCGAGTCAACATGCAGGTAATTTAAGCAGTTCCAACGCTTGGCCTGACGCGTTTCGAGTGTCTCTTCATCAGCGGCTTGGCGAGGATAGCGTGCTGCGGTGGACCCGCCCCCATTGATATGCTCGCTCCATATTGGTGCATTGTGGGAAGCAAAGTCCGTCATTCCAGATTCAATGCACTTTACTTTGCTGCTGTAGTAAGGCTCTGGATGAGCACCCCCGCTTGTCCGCTCGCCTTTATCCTTTGCCTACTGTTCCGCCATAGGAAAGGAGTATCCACATCCTCGGCAGTTCCCAGGTTTCACAGGGTGGTGCTCTCCCAACGGCCGGGCTGCCGCTATTAAATTCACGCTCCTGAGGTTACCACACTAGCGGGAAAGCACTCCAACAGCAGGAAGGTTTACCTCATAACCTTTTATTCTTAGGTACAGGCGAGTCAACATGCAGGTAATTTAAGCAGTTCCAACGCTTGGCCTGACGCGTTTCGAGTGTCTCTTCATCAGAGGCTTGGCGAGGATAGCGTGCTGCGGTGGACCCGTCCCCATTGATATGCTCGCTCCATATTGGTGCATTGTGGGAAGCAAAGTCCGTCATTCCAGATTCAATGCACTTTACTTTGCTGCTGTAGTAAGGCTCTGGATGAGCCCCCCCGCTTGTCCGCTCGCCTTTATCCTTTGCCTACTGTTCCGCCATAGGAAAGGAGTATCCACATCCTCGGCAGTTCCCAGGTTTCACAGGGTGGTGCTCTCCCAACGGCCGGGCTGCCGCTATTAAATTCACGCTCCTGAGGTTACCACACTAGCGGGAAAGCACTCCAACAGCATGAAGGTTTACCTCATAACCTTTTATTCTTAGGTACAGGCGAGTCAACATGCAGGTAATTTAAGCAGTTCCAACGCTTGGCCTGACGCGTTTCGAGTGTCTCTTCATCAGAGGCTTGGCGAGGATAGCGTGCTGCGGTGGACCCGCCCCCATTGATATGCTCGCTCCATATTGGTGCATTGTGGGAAGCAAAGTCCGTCATTCCAGATTCAATGCACTTTACTTTGCTGCTGTAGTAAGGCTCTGGATGAGCCCCCCCGCTTGTCCGCTCGCCTTTATCCTTTGCCTACTGTTCCGCCATAGGAAAGGAGTATCCACATCCTCGGCAGTTCCCAGGTTTCACAGGGTGGTGCTCTCCCAACGGCCGGGCTGCCGCTATTAAATTCACGCTCCTGAGGTTACCACACTAGCGGGAAAGCACTCCAACAGCAGGAAGGTTTACCTCATAACCTTTTATTCTTAGGTACAGGCGAGTCAACATGCAGGTAATTTAAGCAGTTCCAACGCTTGGCCTGACGAGTTTCGAGTGCCTCTTCATCAGAGGCTTGGCGAGGATAGCGTGCTGCGGTGGACCCGCCCCCATTGATATGCTCGCTCCATAGTGGTGCATTGTGGGAAGCAAAGTCCGTCATTCCAGATTCAATGCACTTTACTTTGCTGCTGTAGTAAGGCTCTGGATGAGCCCCCCCGCTTGTCCGCTCGCCTTTATCCTTTGCCTACTGTTCCGCCATAGGAAAGGAGTATCCACATCCTCGGCAGTTCCCAGGTTTCAAAGGGTGGTGCTCTCCCAACGGCCGGGCTGCCGCTATTAAATTCACGCTCCTGAGGTTACCACACTAGCGGGAAAGCACTCCAACAGCAGGAAGGTTTACCTCATAACCTTTTATTCTTAGGTACAGGCGAGTCAACATGCAGGTAATTTAAGCAGTTCCAACGCTTGGCCTGACGTGTGTCGAGTGTCTCTTCATCAGCGGCTTGGCGAGGATAGCATGCTGCGGTGGACCCGCCCCCATTGATATGCTCGCTCCATATTGGTGCATTGTGGGAAGCAAAGTCCGTCATTCCAGATTCAATGCACTTTACTTTGCTGCTGTAGTAAGGCTCTGGATGAGCCCCCCCGCTTGTCCGCTCGCCTTTATCCTTTGCCTACTGTTCCGCCATAGGAAAGGAGTATCCACATCCTCGGCAGTTCCCAGGTTTCACAGGGTGGTGCTCTCCCAACGGCCGGGCTGCCGCTATTAAATTCACGCTCCTGAGGTTACCACACTAGCGGGAAAGCACTCCAACAGCAGGAAGGTTTACCTCATAACCTTTTATTCTTAGGTACAGGCGAGTCAACATGCAGGAAATTTAAGCAGTTCCAACGCTTGGCCTGACGCGTTTGGAGTGTCTCTTCTTCAGAGGCTTGGCGAGGATAGCGTGCTGCGGTGGACCCGCCCCCATTGAAATGCTCGCTCCATATTGGTGCATTGTGGGAAGCAAAGTCCGTCATTCCAGATTCAATGCACTTTACTTTGCTGCTGTAGTAAGGCTCTGGATGAGCCCCCCCCACTTGTCCGCTCGCCTTTATCCTTTGCCTACTGTTCCGCCATAGGAAAGGAGTATCCACATCCTCGGCAGTTCCCAGGTTTCACAGGGTGGTGCTCTCCCAACGGCCGGGCTGCCGCTATTAAATTCACGCTCCTGAGGTTACCACACTAGCGGGAAAGCACTCCAACAGCAGGAAGGTTTACCTCATAACCTTTTATTCTTAGGTACAGGCGAGTCAACATGCAGGTAATTTAGCAGTTCCAACGCTTGGCCTGACGCGTTTGGAGTGTCTCTTCATCAGAGGCTTTGCGAGGATAGCGTGCTGCGGTGGACCCGCCCCCATTGATATGCTCGCTCCATATTGGTGCATTGTGGGAAGCAAAGTCCGTCATTCCAGATTCAATGCACTTTACTTTGCTGCTGTAGTAAGGCTCTGGATGAGCCCCCCCGCTTGTCCGCTCGCCTTTATCCTTTGCCTACTGTTCCGCCATAGGAAAGGAGTATCCACATCCTCGGCAGTTCCCAGGTTTCACTGGGTGGTGCTCTCCCAACGGCCGGGCTGCCCTCTATTAAATTCACGCTCCCGAGGTTACCACACTAGCGGGAAAGCACTCCAACAGCATGAAGGTTTACCTCATAACCTTTTATTCTTAGGTACAGGCGAGTCAACATGCAGGTAATTTAAGCAGATCCAACGCTTGGCCTGACGCGTTTCGAGTGTCTCTTCATCAGCGGCTTGGCGAGGATAGCATGCTGCGGTGGACCCGCCCCCATTGATATGCTCGCTCCATATTGGTGCATTGTGGGAAGCAAAGTCCGTCATTCCAGATTCAATGCACTTTACTTTGCTGCTGTAGTAAGGCTCTGGATGAGCCCCCCCGCTTGTCCGCTCGCCTTTATCCTTTGCCTACTGTTCCGCCATAGGAAAGGAGTATCCACATCCTCGGCAGTTCCCAGGTTTCACAGGGTGGTGCTCTCCCAACGGCCGGCTGCCGCTATTAAATTCACGCTCCTGAGGTTACCACACTAGCGGGAAAGCACTCCAACAGCAGGAAGGTTTACCTCATAACCTTTTATTCTTAGGTACAGGCGAGTCAACATGCAGGTAATTTAAGCAGTTCCAACGCTTGGCCTGACGCGTTTCGAGTGTCTCTTCATCAGAGGCTTGGCGAGGATAGCGTGCTGCCGTGGACCCGCCCCCATTGATATGCTCGCTCCATATTGGTGCATTGTGGGAAGCAAAGTCCGTCATTCCAGATTCAATGCACTTTACTTTGCTGCTGTAGTAAGGCTCTGGATGAGCCCCCCCGCTTGTCCGCTCGCCTTTATCCTTTGCCTACTGATCCGCCATAGGAAAGGAGTATCCACATCCTCGGCCTTACTACAGCAGCAAAGTAAAGTGCATTGAATCTGGAATGACGGACTTTGCTTCCCACAATGCACCAATATGGAGCGAGCATATCAATGGGGGCGGGTCCACCGCAGCACGCTATCCTCGCCAAGCCTCAGATGAAGAGACACTCGAAACGCGTCAGGCCAAGCGTTGGAACTGCTTAAATTACCTGCATGTTGACTCGCCTGTACCTAAGAATAAAAGGTTATGAGGTAAACCTTCCTGCTGTTGGAGTGCTTTCCCGCTAGTGTGGTAACCTCAGGAGCGTGAATTTAATAGCGGCAGCCCGGCCGTTGGGAGAGCGCCACCCTGTGAAACCTGGGAACTGCCGAGGATGTGGATACTCCTTTCCTATGGCGGAACAGTAGGCAAAGGATAAAGGCGAGCGGACAAGCGGGGGCTCATCCAGAGCCTTACTACAGCAGCAAAGTAAAGCGCATTGAATCTGGAATGACGGACTTTGCTTCCCACAATGCACCAATATGGAGCGAGCATATCAATGGGGGCGGGTCCACCGCAGCACGCTATCCTCGCCAAGCCTCTGATGAAGAGACACTCGAAACGCGTCAGGCCAAGCGTTGGAACTGCTTAAATTACCTGCATGTTGACTCGCCTGTACCTAAGAATAAAAGGTTATGAGGTAAACCTTCCTGCTGTTGGAGTGCTTTCCCGCTAGTGTGGTAACCTCAGGAGCGTGAATATATATATATATATATATTTATATATATATATCTATATATATATATATATATATATATATTATCTACTGGCGGTCGCCAGTGGGTAGTTATAGTTAGGATTTTTTTCAATGTATTTTAGTCCTACATATATATTACTTTTAGTAACATGTTTTTACATTTTAATGGTTTAATAGCTCTACAGAGATTGTTTTTATTTTTTGGACTGTATAATTAGAACATTTTTATGTTGTGCTTAATTATATATTAATTATTAATATTGCCTTTTTAGTTATGAAATATATATTCACTTAAAACATGCATTTCATGTATAATGTAATTTTAAATGTATAGTTATTATTTGTGAATATCTTATAAATGTATTACATTAAAACAATTTAAAAAAAATTAAGTTACAATAATGAGAAATTCATTTAAATGTACATATTAACCTATTGTTGATTTTGATCCATGATATTTTGTAGTTGAAATTCTTGGTTTTTACAAGTATGTAAGTCAATAATTTGGTCCATCTTTTTTCTGAAATATTTTTGGATCACTAAAATTTTTAGGTTGATATCCTGTCATAAGGCCATTAAAAACATTACTTTTTCTGTTAAGCCAAGAAGTGCTCTCTAGTGATTGCCTTTGCTTTGTTGGGCTTCACCGGTGTTTATAAGCAATTTCTTGCACCTATCTAGTCAGCCAAACAGGCATTCAGCCCCCTCCCCTTACTCCAACACTTACACTGCTCACTCTGTAATTCTGGCAACATACTCCATCACTCACCCAACTATGCAACACATGCTCCCACCTTACCTCATGCCACCCACCCACTTAAGTATCATTTATTCATAGGCTTACTGACAGCCTGAAAGACAGCACTGACTTTATCATGCTGCCCATCCTAAGACAACTTTGAAAAAGAATATCTTCTCAGCACAAAGGGTACCATCACACCATCGCATTTTCTGAAATGCACCGTTGTTACTGAAAATCATTATTAAGAAAACAGAGTCCCATGGCTACAACTCCCTTCACTAACTGGCTTTTCTTCATTAAACTGAGAGAGTGATCATACTACTGTCTTACATTTAGCAAAAGACACACAATCGATGGACGGAATGCAGATAAATCAAAACATTCACCCCCAATCAAGAGATCTGGGTTAAATCCATCATTCTTTTGCTCACTATGCCACCCCAGTTTAGAACTGGGTATATGCAAATCAGTCTTGACCCTGTCCATCATGGGAACAGTCCGGCCTGAACTGCAAAGCCAGGTCCTCCCTGGACTGGATACAAGCATCCTAGGACCGGTTTCGGGGTTTCACCCCTCATCAGCCAGGATAGCTTGAATCCAGCGGCACAGTGAGCCCGGGACCACGTCTGGGGATACCCAGCGCACTTAGGGTGAGGAAGCAAAAGACACACAATTGATGGACGGAATGCAGAACAAGTCAAAACATTCACCGCCATTCAAGAGATCTGGGTTAATTCCATCAATCCTGTGCTCACCATGCCACCCCGGTTTAGACCTGGCCATATGCAAATCAGTCTTGACCCGGTGCCTCGTGGGACCAGTCCAGCCCGAACTGCCAAGCCAAGTGTTTGTCTTACTTTTAAGCAGTTATTTAATCAACTGCAACAATTTCATGGCCACCAAGTGTACGAAAACTGAATAGGTACTTACGAGATTCCAGTTCTGGGAGCTATTCCTATGTTGGAATTAGATTCTAGCTCCAGCAAATTTTCCTTAATGTACCTTAGTGCAATACCAGACACCGGGACACATATGGTCCCACACACTTTCACTGTGTGATGGGTCAGTACTGAGCACCAGCCTGCAAAGGAAAAAGGGCATTGGACTCTACCCAGCTTCAAAGGCCTCATTTCAAAGAACCCTTAGGTAGCATATTTATTTATATTTACATAGCTTATCTCATCTTGGCACTGAATAACTGATGTTTAATGATACCCAACTCAAGGGCACTCATTTTATCTCTCCCAGGCGGATGTAAGGCTGGATCATCCTGCCAAGATTCGAACCTCTAAGTATGATATCAAACACAAATCCCTGCAGTGGGTGAATTAGTTTACTTAGCCATAAAACCCAGCTTTTGTCCAGATTTTATTCTGGTTGGTAGCAGGTGTTGGAGGTCAAAGGAAGCAAGGCTGGATACTTCCAGAACTATCCTCTAGACTTAGCAGGCCACAAGGGAAAACAAAGGTACTCCTCGTTTCATGCAAGTTTGTTAAAAGGTAAAATTAGATATGAAAGTATTTGACTTTCTCAAGCTCTGTAGGTATGTAAAATAAGTAGGTGTTAGAACTGGGGGTCTCAAGTTGGCAGAGGTAGGTACCACTGTCCAAATATGGACCCTTGCTTCTAGTCAGGGTAAGGAGTAAACCCTCTGAGATAACCCCTGCTCACCCTCTAGGTAGCTTGGCACAAGCAGTCAAGGCTAATCAAAAGGCAATGTGTAAAGTATTTGTACCAACACTCACAGTAACACAGTGAAAACACCACAAACTGACTCCACAACAGTTTAGAAAAATAAAGGTATTTAATCTAAACTACACAAGACCAAAACGACAAAAATCCAACATTTTAGGTTGCGATAAAATAATCCACAGTTGTGTGAAAAGTTCACAGTTGCGTCACGCTTTAGTCGACAGTACCTTTAGTTGCGACAAAGTTCCAAAAGCAGAAGCTGGTGCGGTGGAAAACAAGCGATGCGTTGCTCCTGAGACCTTGGGGAGGCGATGCAACAACCCCGCTGCAGCAGCGGGCGTGTTGCGACGAATCCGGTCTGTATGGGGAGGAAGGCCACTTGTATGGATTCCTGTGCGTAGGTTCTGTAGGAAGTTTGTTCTCGCAAAGGCACGATGCGACGATCTCGTAGGGTCTGCGGCGATCTCCGGGGAGACGATGCGCGATCCAGCGGTGATCTCTCTCTCACAGCTCCTCGATGCGATGATCTGCGATGATGTTCGCAGCGACGTGATGTGGTCCGCAAACAAGCGGTGCGGCGATCTCACCTAGCGACGACAGGTTCTGCGACGACACTCGCAGAGATGGTCATCTTCCCGCAATCGAAGGATGCATAGTCTTAGGCAGCAGCAACAGGCACTGCGACGATCTCGACCTCTGTAGCGGCGGGAATTTCTTCGCACTGTCGGGGATGCGCTCCGCAGCAAGCGATGCGATAACTTTTCAGTTGCAAAAGTCTCTCAATCTTGGTTTCCAGCTTCCCAGCACAAGTACAACTTCCAGAGGCACCACAACTGGCCCAAGCACTCTAGGAAGGACAGAACTCTCTCAGCAGAGTTCAGGGAAGCTGGGGGTGAAGTCCTTTTGATCCTGGGACTTCCAAATCAGGGAGCCAGCTCTTCTCAGGCCCTTGGAGATTCCTTCAAGACAGGGGACACAGCACAACAGCAAAGTCCTTCCCCTCTCCTTGGCAGCAAATCAACAGCAGGTCAGTCCAGCAGAGCAACAGCAGGACAGTCTTCCTTCTTCAGATTCAGCTTTCTCCCTGGCAGAGGTTCCTTCTTGATTCCAGGATGATCTACTTTTCTGTTGTCAGGTGTCCTGGAATTATAACCCAAAAAGTATTTGTTCTCTTTGTGCAAGTGGGACCTGAGCCCGGTCTGAACCAGTTCTGGGTGTTCCTTGAGCACTTCGTTTTTCTGGCTTCTCCTTTCCTTTCAGAGTGAGGGGCAGGGCTGTCAGCCACCAAGCAGGAGGTGGAGCCAGCATTGTGGAAGGCAGGCACAGCCCTATTCAGGCCCAGGTGCTATCTCCTCCCACCTCTCAAGTTGCAAATGCAGTCATTCAGCCTAGGGCTGACTCAGCCATTCTCCTGGGGAATCCCCAGCCCCTGTCACTCTCAAATCAGACAGTCAATACACAAACAGGCCAAGGCACACAGCAAGGTCAGACAAGAGAACAGCAACATTCTAAAAGTGCTGTTCTCAAACACAGGATTTAAAAACAACCTTTCCTCAAAGATGTTATTAAATTCTGAGTTCAGGGATACCAGATTTGTATGTCCTATCTTGTTTCTATTGGAAGATCTGCTGGTAGCCACTGTAGCCAGCACCCCCCATGATAGCCTATAGAGCAAGATAGCCTTGCAGCAGAGAAAAACGAAAATGGCTGTAATTCACTACCAGAGCATGTCACCTGCACAAGTACATGCTCTACCTTTCACATACACTGCACCCTGCCCAAGGGGGTACCTTGGACCTTCCATAAGGGTGACCAATGTGCACCAAAAAGGGAACGGTTAGGCCTGGTCAGTGGGGACACTGACCAGGAGGACATGGCAGTTGACAGACTTCACACAGGCACTGCGGTGGCAGGCCTGAGGCACCATTTTAGGGCTACTCATGTGGGTGGCTCAATCAGTGCTGCAGGCCCACTAGTAGCATTTGTCACACCCGCCCTGGCACACCCAGTGCATTTTACTAGGGGCTTCATGGTGATACAAATATGCCAATCGTGTATATTCAATCATATTAACAATTTACACAGGGAGCACTTACACTCTGACACTGATCAGCAGTGGCAGAGTGTCCAAAGCATCTAAACCAGCAAAAACGAAATCCAGCACAGCATCAAAAATACAGGAGGTAGAGGCAAAAAGATAGGGGTAACCACGCCAAAGATGCCTGGTCTAACAGTAGGTATGTATGTGCCCAGCATTTATGCAAGGTATCTAGGTCACTGATCAAATATCTTTAAAATAACCATTTGTTGGACCTGACATACTAGGCGTGGTTTTCCCCCAACCTTATGCCTTCCATCCTTCTGTTTTTGTTGACTTCGTTTTTGCTGACCTTAGTACTCTCTGCACTTTACCACAGCTAGCCAGTGATAAAGTGCTTGTCCTCTCTTACTAAAACATGGTACCATTGGTATACACCCAATTGCCATATTTAAATTACTTATAAATTCCTAATACTGTTGTAATAAATGGATCCAAGGCCTGTAAATTAAATGATACTAATGGGCCTGCAGCACTACTTGTGCCACCCACTTAAGCAGTCTTTTAAACATGTCCCAGACCTGCCATTGAAGCTTGTGTGTACAGTTTTAAACTGCATTTCAAACTGGCACAGTAAAACATTTGCCAAGCCCAAACCTTTTTTAATACATATGTCATCTCTAGAGTAGGATGTAAGCAGCTCAGAAGGCGGTGCAGTGTATTTAAAAAGTTGGACATGCAGTTTATGTTTTTCATATCCTGGTAGTGGATAACTCCTTAATGTGTTTTTCACTATTGTTCTACTACTCCCATTGGATAGTATAGGGTTACCATATCAGGTTTAATAATTGATCAATTTCCCTTGGGAGCAAGTAGGAATGTCGAGTTTGGTGGAATTGTAATTTAAAACCCTTTTTAATGGTAAAGTTGGATTTTAAGTCACAATTCTGAAAATGCCACTTTTAGAAAGTTAAAGTATGCCCAAGGAATCCCTACACAATGGAATTGTCAACTGTTTTCGAAGGCTGCGTAATAATTTTATGGCTCTCAATACCAACATTTGTTGGAAATCGTATTCCGCTTCTTATTTATACATATCCTCTCACTAATATAATGAAAAGAACGGAGTCCCAATCGTGCACTCAGACACACTGCAAAATCACCAAAGACCAAGGATCATTCAAGGCGATGTTTCGCGTTTCACCCTCTGGTGGCTTGTTCACACACCGTTTAGCCCACCGGCTCAGGTTTACATAAATTTCCAGTGTATATATGAGCATCGATAGAGGACTGGGGAGTCTGTTTTGGGCGCCATTTTGCAATGTTACAATGTACATGTTTAAAATGCATCCGTTATGGGTGCCATATTGCAGTGTTACAAGTTTAAAATACAATGTTCAGGCATGACAGCGTTTTTATCATTACAGCATAATGTTGAACCAGGTTGTCCTGCCCGAGTGCCATGGCATGCTGCACATAGGATTGTGCTCTCCGTGCAAAACGTTCCCTCAATTCTGCTTTTGTTGACACTGACTCGCGTGGTGTCCTCTGGGATCTGTAGTCCTAACTACCCTGATTAGTGGGTTTTTATGCTGCTGTGCCAGCGTGTGGTTTCCCTCGGATATGTTGCACTGAGAGACTCCACTACCCTGATAAGTGGGGGAGGTCTGTTAGCATGTGACATACACTTGTGTCCAATATTGCAGGGGCATATCTACTTCCAGTGGAGACCCCACTAGTATGCCAAACGCACTACTATTTTACAGTATTGCAAAAGAAAACAGTTTGTTGTCTTATTCTGTCAAGGTATACATTATCTCAACTGTATTAATGAAAAAGTAATCAATGTACACTTTGTGATGTGAAATTATTGCATCATTTTATATTTCATAAATGATATGATCTTTCAGTGAAAATAAATTCATCATCATTTTTTTGAAGAAAGGTTAATCTCATAGATGCTCGTAAACATCCCTCCCCAGTGCTGCGCTGTTCATTGGAACTAGTGCTGAATGGACGTCCAATGGTCGTGCGCAGCACTGGGGAGGTAGTGCTGCCGTCGGCCAACGCCCCGAGGCAGCACTTAAGGGGTTAAGCAAAACAATACATGAAAAACATTCATAATACTGTTACAATTTAACCAATGGCCCAATGCATTTCGGGAACTTTCCCTTCTTCGGGGGCACTGTAGAAAGAATCGAAATGAGAATATGGTATTACCATTCTATACATAACAAAAAATCTGATACACTTTCACCAATGTTTGACATAAACATAACTTTTTTTTAAGAGATCTATAAGAGTCGCAGTTCTAAGCACTAACGAAATTACATGATTGAGCTTGTCACAACGGTCGCCGAATGAGTTTATGAGTAGGTCAAGAGAAGATCTGAATAGAGCCCTGTAGTGAAAAAGAAAAATGAATGTTGCACCTTAGATAAAAACCTCCACCAACGCTCATATGTGTGAGATATCTATAAAAAACTTCCACCATAGGACAGGAAACTTATAAGCATATGTGTGATTTCACTAACTCTAGTGTTCGACACTGGTTGCTAAAAAAGAAAAGTACCTTAAACTCGCTGCTAACTTCAAATGTCGATAACCAAGCTGACCTTGAGTCATACAGACGAAGGAATGTTCTCGCTACCTGTAGTATAAAGAGTAACTAATTAAGGAACCTGTTTGCTTGCGTGTTGGACTAATTCCTTATCAGTCGTTTTCCATAATTAAAACATCACTCTCAGCAAAAAACTGATTTTTAAAATATTGCAACCAACTACCTCTCTTCAGGTAAACTGTGCGTTTGGCATACTAGTGGGGTCTCCACTGGAAGTAGATGTAACTATAGGCTGGCTGCCTTTACCAAACAGCACACATAACTGCTTAAATTGGATTCATAGCAAGATTATCATATAAAGATAAGGAGTGCGCTGGCAATTCACATTTTTTTTTTCAATATTGCAGGGGGCCATGCTGTCTTACAGTTCTGCACAAGATACTTTGTGTCATGGTCTAGGTCTATATATTGTATGTCATTTGGAGAGACGTGCCAAGGGCGTGAATATTGCCTGTCGCGCTGTCTGGTGGCATCTGCGATATGTTCCAGGTTATGTGAAGCGTAGGGGTTGTGTTCCATGGTTAGTGGGAGTTATATCATCAGGGTCAATGTGGATGTGTATGCCTTCCATTTTTCGTCATTGTCTCTATGCCCCAGTTCCATCTTATGGGTCCGTGCCCCTGTTGTATAATCTCCCAGCTCGTGTGACATTCTCCATCATTTGTTGTTTTGCTGGAAGTGTATGTCCTAGGATGCTTGATTCCGGTCCAGGAAAGACATGGCTTGGCAGTTCGGGCTGGACTGTACCCATGAGGCACAGGATCAAGGCTGATTTGCATATGGCCATGTCTAAACTGGGGTGGTGTGGAATGCAAAAAAATGATGAATTTAGGCCCAGATCTCTGTACTGGGGTGAATGTATGACATTGTTCTGCATTCTGTCCATCAACTGTGGTTTTTGCATTTGTCACCCCGAGTGGGATGGGTATGCTTAGACGTGAGTCCCATGCTCTCCACACCACTGGAGTCAAGCTATCCTGGCTGAAGACGGCTGATAGCCAGAAACCGGTCCTAGGATGCTTGATTCCGGTCCAGGAAAGACATGGCTTGGCAGTTCGGGCTGGACTGTTCCCATGAGGCACAGGATCAAGGCTGATTTGCATATGGCCATGTCTGAACTACTGGGGTGGTGTGGAGTGCAAACAAATGATGGATTTAGGGCCAAATCTCTGTACTGGGGTGAATGTATGACATTGTTCTGCATTCAGTCCATCAACTGTGTTGTTTGCATTTGTCACCCCGAGTGGGATGGGTATGCTCAGACGTGAGTCCTATGCTCTCCACACCACTGGAGTCAAGCTATCCTGGCTGAAGACGGCTGATAGCCAGAAACCGGTCCTAGGATGCTTGATGTTGCAGGGTTTCCGTTCTCCCACAGAACTGTGCATAGAGATCTAGAACCTCAGTGAGTTAGGATGATCCAAAAACTCATCTCAGTGTCAGAAATCTCGTTACCTAGCTAGCTACAGTGTCTCATGGATCATTATGGAATGATCCATGTATTAGACAAACCAGAACATGATCTTTAGAATACCTCAGGAGTCGTGGAACACATGAACACTCTTTCGTTATATAATCATTTCAAACCAAAACTGAGAGTCAAAGAACACAAGTGCAAGTTTGAAATATTTATTATTCAATGCATAGTTCTCAAACGCAGTATCTTGTATAATACCAAAATGCAGATTATAAAAATCAGAGTCAGCAGCATAGTCACTAATCCATAGTAAGCAAAAGGTGCTAGCATGTTATAATGCAATTTCTATAGAAATCTGTATCACCTATATTTCGCGCACCCTATCTAGCATATTATATTATATCTAAGAAGGTCTCATTCGGGTTTTAGCAGGGCGGCCCCATACCTCTCAATGTCAGTAGGAGCAGTTCACATCAACCGCTACCAGCTCTCTTCATGCGCAGCACCAAGTGTCTGCGTTTATTCCGTGTAACTCTATCTTAAACCCGCGTAGAGCCCAAAATGTTAGCATCAACATTATTTGTGTTATGTCTAATGTCTAATGTGGTGCGAGGATCAGACTTCCCAGCAACCTTGTGTTAGGTTAATCTTAGAGTGTGCAGCTCTCAGTGTGCAGACAGTTGTACCAAGTGTACAAGGCAAAGCTGATAGCATAGGAATAACATATTATTCTCAAATAAAACACCTCACCACTTCTAGGCTGAAAGCTACAACAACAAGTACGTGTCGTGTGCAAAACTGAAGCCTGAAGGCAAAACGGCTGTTTAAACATGTAATACACTCATGCTAACTTAACGCAATATATGTAATGAAGTATCCATATGACACCCCCCCATTGGTCCGAGCACCGCCAATCATAAGGGAAAAGGCAATACTAAATCAGATACACAATTTGAAAGCAAAATTCAATAGTTTTGAGCTAAAATAAGCTAAAAATATGTATGAATGAATATGTATGAATGAATATGTATGAATGCCTACAGTGGCATCAAATCTAAAAAATATCAAAAGTCTTGAACCAAAAGTCTTCCGCCCGGTTCAAAAAATTATGAAATGTATGACCAGGTGGCATCCTTTCAAATGTTTGTAAGAGAAAAAACCAAGGCACTCATCCGATATCCAAAGTCATGTGCCACTTAGACGTTATCTCCAGCAACATCACGTGAGCGAACTCTCCATCAGCTGAACATAGTCCATCCCTCCAATTCAGCGAGGGGAAAGTTATATTTCACAACAAAGCATTCCTTCCAGGCATCTCACGATTGGAAAGTATATGCAAAGAAAGTTGCAACAGCCTCCAGTATGAAATCACTGCCATCATCCGAAAATAGTTCAGCCATCCAATTTAGCAATGGGAAAGAACATACGTGCTCCTCCAGCATCGGATCCTCCTGCAACGTCAGAGGACAACTCGGTGGGTTCACCAGAACGCTGTGTGTCAGAAAGGCATTCGCCGCTGCAGAGATCTCCCATTGGCCCAGAACTCCATTTATCGCTGCCAAGGCCATAACTCTCTCGCCAGAACAGATCAGCTCGTGAGCCACAACGGGACGCATTAGCTGATCAAAATCGACGTCAGGAGCAGTTCTCAAGCATAGGCACAAATCAATGGCCCAATCGAACTCGCAGTTTAGGCAGTGAAACACAGGTTGGACACACGTGAAGTCGGTGAACCGAAATGACAATCTATAGGCCGTGCTTAATGCTGCAAGCGGCAAAGTTCCATAGTAATTGAGCATCCGATTACGGCACAGTGTCAGGAGGCGTTGAACGGCGTCTTGTGCAGGATGGGCATCCATGTTTTATGAAGAAAAACACCAACAGAAAGCCTGCGGCCACAGCCAGCAATACAGGTATTCCACCAAACAAACTCCCAAAAATAGTGTGGAAAAACGTGGGAATGATACCAAAAACTTTTTCAAACGTAGTCACGAGGCCACTGCTTACTAGTTTAAAAAAATGTGCCAGCCCAGTCGTTGAAGAAGCATTAAAAATCTGGTGTACCAGCTCGCAGAAATGAAATGGCAAATCAGTGTTTAAAAGCGCCTGCACCTCTGTGCGGGTGTTAGCTATGTGAAGGACATAAGTTTCCCGGGCCGAACTCAGGGTCACTTGTTTTTGAGACAAAAGAGCCCTTATTCTGCTTAAACCATTGAATTTCGCTTCCAAGGTTGGGATCCGAGGCCAGATGGAGACATCTAAAGAGCCATGCGTGGGTGGGTATAGAACATTCTTGCAGCACACTACACGCTCTGATACAGTAACTATATAAGCCACACCAATTAATAAACCACAACATAATTCGTTGTTTAAAAGCAAATAACTACCATTAGCTAATAATGTAAATGTGGGCACTACTGCTGGAACTGGCGTGCCTTTTAAAACACATGCTAAATTTGGGCGGTCCTGATTACAAGAACCGTGTAACTGAATGTGTCTGCATATTAATGAATGGTCAGGTGACTGTGTGCATTCCTCACCATTAAGATTCACTTCTTTTCCATCTTTCAGACATCTGTATGTGTATGGTAATGACCATGCCTCATGTAGGAATGCATTGCCTAGTGGCTCATATCGTCCTATAGCAATATACCGCATACAGTTAGTAAATTTATATAAGGGAAATGGTAATGTAATTAAACCATGAATAAGCCACGTGGCAGTGGTGGTTTCAGCAACAGAAAAAGGTAAGGATTCTAGCTTCTCAATATGTAACATAGTAAACGATGCATCACGCATTGAAAGCATGCGCTGTTTATCAGTAAGATTAAAAGGGGCAAAAAGTGATGAAACGTTCAATGAGGTCCAGGGAACTCGACCAGCCTTAATTGTCTGTAGAGTCCAGGCAAACTGCATTACAGAACGTAATTGATTTTGACCATGGTATAACGTGGACACTTCATCATGTACAATATCAACAACAGAAGAAACAATATTATCCAATGTGTAAATTCTGGAAGAAAGCGTGTTAATACTATTATCGACCACTGCAAGCACTTTTTCCAAATTGGCTTGATCAATAGCCCTCAGGCGTTTAGCTGCTTCGACTCTTGAAAATTTCCAAATTTCATTGTAAATAGCATAAATAAAGCGTTTAGACCTACCCATAGTTGGGCCTTTTATAAAATCATTTAACTCTATGTTTTCATTCAACTGGGACAGATGCAGTTTAACTGCAGCTAAAGTGGAATGTTGTAACCAGTTCTGACACAATTTGCCTACTGAATAAGTTGTAACAGTGTGATCTTGGTCAAACCTGGGATCTGGCCTGATGCGTGTAAAACCCTCAGACAAACCCAAAAAACGACTTTGGCAAGAATCAGAGCTTCTTTGCCATAAAAGCCACCCATCCGGATCAAAACTGGAAATATTAAAGGAGGAATTCTGCAAAAGTGCTTGTATCTCACTTATGGACAATGTAGTGAAATTACTCCAACCTGAATATTCTTCCAAATCAGGGATAGTAGGGGTATTTAATTTTTTAGATGTAGCCAATCCAAAACATGTTGTTTGGGAAATAGTCGAATTTAAAAACAACATGTGATTTGGGATGAGACATGCACGATGCAAAGCCTCAGTGCCTTGTACCTGCCAATCTTTGGTACCCCAAACCGATTTAAGGTCAATAACATCCTTCCATAACTCATAGCCATCCACAGATAACCTTTCTAGAAAGGACTTTGAATACAACAATTTTGTGTCAGTCAGTCTAACTTTTGGCATTGATTTCTGTTTCACCTTGAAGTAAAAAGACTCAGGATTTGATTGATTAAAATCTGTAAAGTAAGAGTATTTTCCCAAAAAAGTACTTGAGCTCCCCTGTAAAGGAGCAGGGCAATGTTCCCACTGAGTGTAATTCACAGGAACCCGCCTGGAACTTGTCTTGTGCAAGAAATGATTTCCATAATGTTGGTAACAAAATAAATCACCATAATTGACAGAATCTAAATACAAATCCTCATCATCAAAGGCCGCATAATATTTCAAATCAGAGAACAATGCTTCTACTGCCTGAAGATCCCAATCATCAGAACGAATATTTTGCTTAATCACATCTCCCATGTTTACTCTAAGCACATTAGGAACATTAATAACTTCCGTGGGGCCATGTATCTGAAACCTAACCGCATCCCACACAATCCCATCAAGGACAGGCCAAGCAGTAATTTGTACTGAATGTAAGTCTCTCTTTAGTCTGTGTGCTGAATGCGAGGAGGAGTGAGGGGCCAATGTTCCATTAAGGTACCGAATTCCTGTTCTTTCTTTCACATAATGGCCATCAATCAGGCGGAAAAAATAAAACACAAAACCAATTGACATAAAAAGATAAAACGAAAATAGTATCAGCCAAACGTATGTCCAAGGCGGAATTAAAAAATGTTTTTTAAACAACGTGGCATATTTTGCAATAGTTGATGGTTTCTTTGAAAGTTCCGAAACAGAGTCAAAAGAGAATCTGGACTGGTTAGCCAAACGTGCATGTAAATCGGACATGGATAAATCAGCAGGATCTGCATAGGTCACCTCATCAATGTTAGTAACAGGAATAGTATTTAATAAAGGACTTGATATGGCAGGCATCTCGAGGGACACCTCCTGATCTGCACCGGATGTAATAGCCAGCACAGAGTGCCTCACCATGGAAGGACAGGATACAGCCGGTGTCATGCTATGAAGAATCGGCCACCCTGTGTGTCTTGACATTGTCAATAGAAATAAATCTGTTTTCTTTACGACCTGGAAGTGGTGGTAAAATGACTGTTCTTGTGCCCTTCACTCCAAGGACCCGAACTGGCGCTCGATATGAGGGACCAAATTCCTTTTTGTTATCGATCTTCTCTCGAACCAGTTCTCCAACTTGGGGTAGCCAGCCAACTACCGGGATCTGCAACGCATCATCCGACGTGGAGGGCAAGTGTTCCTTTGCAAGACTGTCTCTGGTCTTTTGTAGATCCTGTAAAACATTGCAATGTTCATCTACGTCAAAGGCCGCGGCCTGGGCCTGGCAGTCTGCACCATCAAGGTCAGGGACGTACATCTTGATACCAAAGAGCATTTCGTATGGGGTCCGCCCACCCAGAGACCTTCTAGGGAGATTATTAAGCGCACGCTGCACGCCATAGAGGTGGGTCAGCCAGTTTCTACCAGTGCCTATAACTCGGGCTGTCAAAGATTGCTTTAAGTCGCGGTTCATTCTTTCTACCACAGAATTGCCCTCAGGCCTGTAGGGGCTTGAAAACTTCACCTGTACTCCCAACGAAACCATAGCATCCTTATACGCCTTAGAGGCGAAAGCCGGACCCTGGTCCTAATGGAAAGCACCACAAGCAAAGATTCCCACAAAGACACGCAAATCCTTAATGACAGTCCGTGAATCAGCGCTGCGATGCGGCCATAACCACACAAAGCGTGTGCATGAGTCAACTGCTACTAAGATGTATTTATACGCAGTATCAGAAGAGAAAGGACCGCAGTGATCCAAATAAACACAACCAAGCGGTTTATTAGAAATGTACAACTTTGTCTGAGGCGGACGCGCAGCAGTAGAAGGCTTAATCTGCTGACAAATGTCACACATAAGGACATAATCGCGCGTCTGTTTGTACAGTCCCCGCCACCAGAACCTCTGTTGTAGCTGTGATACAGTGGCTGAGACGCCCGCATGCGCAGACGCCACACCTTCATGAGCCGCTGTAATCAGAGAAGCTCTGCGATCCGAGTTGGGAATTAGACGCTCTCCAACTTCAGGAATTTTCACATAAGGAACCTTATCGGGACTTAAGTGGTATGTGTATTTCGAAGGGAACCCCGCAGGATATTTACCTCCCTTCGCCGTGGCAGCAACAGCCGCCAAGATGTCGTCATCTATTTTGCTCTTGGACCTCGTGACCGCTGCAACTAAGTATTTTGATACCGCAGACTTCGCTGCCTCATCAGCAAGCGAATTGCCAACAGCGTGGACTCCCACGCGCTGGTGGCCGAGAGTATGAATCACAAACACGAGCGGCAGCTTTTCTTTAAGTTCCGCCACTCGGACCCAGATCATTTTATGTTTTATTGTGCTACCTTTGGAATCACGAAAATCATTCTGAATCCAAAAGAACAAGTTCTCATTGTAAGACTGGACACAGTAGTAAGAATCACTTACGATTAAAGTTGTCACACTAGGATCTGCGTACTCCAATGCGAGCATAAGAGCACGGAGCTCTGCTAATTGTGCGGTGCAGTCTCCAAGTGTCTGCGTGTGCACGACACTGGACTTGAACTCATCGTTCACCATGGCACCGACCACAATGGCGCAAGCGGAAACGTAGGCATGTTTAGAGCCATGCGCAACCTGCGCCGAACCATCCGTGTAAATGATACAGTGGAAATCCTCCAACGGCCGCATTGCTAAAGGAGCAGGATGAACAAATTCATACTGTAAATACTCCTGTGACCGTAAAGCGGCGTCAAAAATAAACGTGACATCCTGAGATGTCAAGGATGTAGCCCACTGAATCCACCGAGGGTGCAAAGCTTTAGAATTCGGTACACTGGCTTTCGTGACCGCCTCCAATGCAGGACACGGGGTAACAACTAACATGCGCTTTCCCTGCGACAGGGCACGTTCTTTAAGAATTGCCATCTGCACAGCCGTTAACACTTTCTCCACAGTGGAAAAACGCAGTTCAGCTGAAGTGTACAAGTGTGACTTGTAAGCAATAGGTACAGTATCCCCCTCATTAAAAGTCAGGTACGTGAAACCCACCGTCCCAGGGATTATTCTTATCACCAGGTTGGTCTGGTTATCACGGGTCTGTAAGTAGTCAGAAGTGAGCAAATCAGCCTGCAAGGACTGCAGAATGGCTGAATGTTCAGGCAGCCAGCAAGATTTGGAAAAAGATGGTTGTACCAAGGCATATAAAGGCTTGATACGCTGGGCATATTCCGGAATGTATGTCCTCCCGAAATTTAAAAAACCCAGTAAAGACTGTAATTTTTTCAGTGTTGTCGGAGAGCGCAACTGCGCGCACTTCTCCAGGAAGTGAGGAGCCAATCCCTTTCCTTCATGGTTAAGTTCATAACCTAGAAACAACACTGTGTACTCCGCAATGTGTGATTTTGCAAAGCTAAACTTGTAACCCATGTCTGCAAAGTTACAAATTATGCTGTTTACTCGACACAGATGCACCCAAAGCTCGTCGTCTGTGAGATAAATGTCATCCACATATGAACATGCAACTGGATCGAAACTCTCCAAAAGAGAGACAATGCGGGCGGAAAACACTCCAGGACTATTTTTATATCCCATTGGGAGTCGTTTAAACATTTTTTGTACGCCGCCGCATGTAAAACTGGTCCATTGGGAACTTAGACCATCTAATCTATGTGCATAAAAACCATTGGAAATGTCAAGCGTGGTTTTGAACCGTTTACGCTCAAGACTATTCACTAGGGCAGAGCCGTGAGTATTCTGTACCGCACAGTTACGGCAATGCGAGTTCAAATGCCGGTAATCCAAAACTAGACGATAAGAGCCGTCCGGCTTGTTAACAGTAAAAAGGGGATTATTCATTGGTGACACACATGTTTCAATTACACCTTGATATTCCAATTGTTCAAGGATAGCCGCGACCGAAGCTTTAGCTTCACGCCGTATGGGGTACTGGGGTTGTGGCTGAGGCTGTGACCGTAAAGGAATCTCATGGCTAGGGGACAATTTATCCCAGCCACACTGATTTCGGTACACAGCCGGCGCAAGCGCCAGAGCCCACTCTTCTGCAAAATGCAGCGCTTCCACTCTCGGTACAGTGTGCGCGAAACTGGGGAGGATTACCTCCTCCCCTCGCGGAGCTGCGAGAACAAAAGGTGGGGGCCAGTCAGCCTCCGAAAGCAAAATGTCATACGTATCTGAAAGGTTTTCCCAGAATACCCCTTTTACAGTTCGCTGCATGTCACCTTCAATTAACAGGACAATTTCAAAAAGTCTTTCAGGGGGAGCAACATGTGTATCAGCTGTTTCGATTACAACATAAGTGTCAGTCGCTGTCACCTTCAACAGTGGACGGAGGGCCTCTCTCACTATGGTAATCTCCGCCGCGCTGTCCAGCAAGGTCAGAGCCCACGTCAGATTCCGAAGCCGCGTTCTCACTATCTGGGGCATATCGATGCGCCGTTAAGGCTGCGACTTTCTTCTTGGCAAACTGCGGTCTCTTTGGCGTAGAGTCGTCCCGCTGGTCCCCTTCACTTCGCGTGCGGGGCTGGCCACGTCCTTGCTGACCACCCCTGCCCCTGCCGCCCCCTCCACCACCGGTTGACGGAGCCGATGAGTCCTGAAAGGAACGAGGAGAGCGTTGGTCAGATGCCTGATATCTGTCAGGCGATTTAATCGTAGCGCGATCGCGCAATTCATAAACTCGCTCTGACTGCGCAGGTTGTGAAGGCGCCGGACTAGAGACCAGTGTCTGTTGTTGTTGTTGCTTACCCTTATTCTGCTTTTTAGGCCAAGTTTGTTTTTTGGACTTGGGCTGTCCTCCTGTTTCCGAAGACTGCCCCTGGGGTTGCTTCTTTTCTTTTTCAAGAAAAACCTTCGCACCCCTTGAATTGCGGCCAACCGTTTTATAAGCCGCCACAATAATTTTTGCCAGCTGACGGGGTTTCTCGGCATCGGGTACTAACGCCAGACCATTGGCCACCTGAAAGTTCATTGCATCCCCTTTTACATTGGCAAGGATAATACCGCAAACTGTCTCAAATGAACCGTTCAGGCGCATACCCAACTCAACCGCCGACTCAGGTCCGTGATCATCCTGAACACGCTTGAGGATCGCAGACAGGTTCGAAACTGACGGTGTGCCAAAGCACCTCGAGTAAACCGCTGCAAAAGTCTTACCCCATGTCTCACAGTCAGCAAGGTCCGGGGCTATTTCCTTCGGTAAACTAAGCGTAAGAATCCGGTGTTTTTCACTCGGAGTCGTATTAGGAAACACAGCCTCTAACTGGTCGAATTTCTCGGCAAGCCAGTAAGGAAATTCATCCGTACTATCTGGCTTTCTGCCCATAACTGAATTCACCAAGACAGGACTGATTTTCAAACCAGCCTGTTCTGCTCGAAGCTGCGCACCTGCGGGGGCTGCGCCTTGAATATTACGACTAATGTAATGAACAAGCGCTCTAATCACACCAACCGAGACCTCATGAAGACGCCTCAGGTCGGCTACGTTACACGTGGCGCGATTAGGATGAGGAGTAAATCCACCCAAGGCGGGCCAATTTGTGCCCGGAATGGACAAAGGACCTAACCTCGTAGCGTTCAAAGTATGGGGTAGGGCGCCACCAAACCAAACACCGTGCTGCCATGCGTCAATAGGTACTTCCAGTGCCCTGTACGGAGCATAAGCTGCCGGTACTGCTGAGGCAGTGTATGAATGATAGACACCCGAATTAGCGTCTACTTCCGGAAATGTCACCCAGGAATAAAACAATTCGTACGGGTACGCATGTTCCGCACTCACAACTAGAACCACAGCTAAGCCTTCCGCGGGTACATTATATCCCCGCAAGTGATCGCGAACCGCGACGCGGCTATGCTGCGCTATTTCCACTGCCATGTTAGCACAGGAAGAAGAAAAACCAGACAAAGAACTGTGTGTAGCACAACTGGGTAGTGATTCAAAGAAACCGTTTTTTGAAGAATTCAAGCTTGAAAACACCTATCACATAAATAGGCAGGTTTTTCCGACACCACCGTTTTCCGGAAACGGGAATGAAGGTGTCAAGGTATGAATGATATACTACTCGAGTGTCATGAAATACGGCCAACCAATCCGTTGGGCGCCATGTTGCAGGGTTTCCGTTCTCCCACAGAACTGTGCATAGAGATCTAGAACCTCAGTGAGTTAGGATGATCCAAAAACTCATCTCAGTGTCAGAAATCTCGTTACCTAGCTAGCTACAGTGTCTCATGGATCATTATGGAATGATCCATGTATTAGACAAACCAGAACATGATCTTTAGAATACCTCAGGAGTCGTGGAACACATGAACACTCTTTCGTTATATAATCATTTCAAACCAAAACTGAGAGTCAAAGAACACAAGTGCAAGTTTGAAATATTTATTATTCAATGCATAGTTCTCAAACGCAGTATCTTGTATAATACCAAAATGCAGATTATAAAAATCAGAGTCAGCAGCATAGTCACTAATCCATAGTAAGCAAAAGGTGCTAGCATGTTATAATGCAATTTCTATAGAAATCTGTATCACCTATATTTCGCGCACCCTATCTAGCATATTATATTATATCTAAGAAGGTCTCATTCGGGTTTTAGCAGGGCGGCCCCATACCTCTCAATGTCAGTAGGAGCAGTTCACATCAACCGCTACCAGCTCTCTTCATGCGCAGCACCAAGTGTCTGCGTTTATTCCGTGTAACTCTATCTTAAACCCGCGTAGAGCCCAAAATGTTAGCATCAACATTATTTGTGTTATGTCTAATGTCTAATGTGGTGCGAGGATCAGACTTCCCAGCAACCTTGTGTTAGGTTAATCTTAGAGTGTGCAGCTCTCAGTGTGCAGACAGTTGTACCAAGTGTACAAGGCAAAGCTGATAGCATAGGAATAACATATTATTCTCAAATAAAACACCTCACCACTTCTAGGCTGAAAGCTACAACAACAAGTACGTGTCGTGTGCAAAACTGAAGCCTGAAGGCAAAACGGCTGTTTAAACATGTAATACACTCATGCTAACTTAACGCAATATATGTAATGAAGTATCCATATGACATTGATTCCGGTCCAGGAAAGACATGGCTTGGCAGTTCGGGCTGGACTGTTCCCATAAGGCACAGGATCAAGGCTGATTTGCATATGACCATGTCTGAACTGGGGTGGTGTGGAGTGCAAAAAAATGATGGATTTAGGCCCAGATCTCTGTACTGGGGTGAATGTATGACATTGTTCTGCATTCTGTCCATCAACTAGTTTTTACATTTGTCACCCCAAGTGGGATGGGTATGCTCAGACGTGAGTCCCATGCTCTCCACACCACTGGAGTCAAGCTATCCTGGCTGAAGACAGCTGATAGCCAGAAACCTCTCCTAGGATGCTTGATTCCGGTCTCAGAAAGACATGGCTTGGCAGTTCGGGCTGGACTGTTCCCATGAGGCACAGGATCAAGGCTGATTTGCATATGGCCATGTCTGAACTGGGGTGGAGTGGAGTGCAAACAAATGATGGATTTAGGGCCAAATCTCTGTACTGGGGTGAATGTATGACATTGTTCTGCATTCTGTCCATCAACTGTGGTGTTTGCATAGTTCACACACCGTAGCATGTGGTATCAGAGGAGTGTTGGGGGAAGTATGCAGTGTCCATGGGACCTGAGCTGCCAGCCTAGACTGTCTCCGACCTCAGTCCAAGGTCGCTTGGGCCCCTCTCCCTGGACCCAAGCCACAAAGTACTCTGTTGCTGAGAATATCCTGACTGGACTCGAGGGGTCTTGTTGTGCCTTGTGTGCACCAATGGCAGGCTGCCTGGAGCAATTGCAGTTCGCACCTCCACCGAAGGTGCAAAAATTCTCCAAAGTGGAAGTTCGCCAGCTTCTGATGTTAAGACTTTTGCCTATGAGGAGTATTAGTGATCCTACACTTCTGAAGATGCTGCTGGATTCCGGAGGATCTAATCTGGATAGACGAGAACATGTAACTGTATCCTTCTGCTTTAGGTTGTCCCAACAATCTATTCAAAGTGTCGCCACCGAGTACATCATATATCATTGGCTGATGTAGTTTGAGTGGCTGAGGGGCTGGCTCATGAGGCATAGTCAAAACCTGTGATTTTTTTACCATTACAACTGTAGGGGGTATGCAATATTGGAAATGTTGTGTTTTATGATCATTTGTTAGCGGTAAAGTGGAACACCTCCGAACAGCCTGCGTATATGTTTCTGTTGCTTTTGATGTGGGAGAGATTACTTTGATCGTGAGCACCTCGAAGTATGCACATGGGTTTATGTTGCTTACTAGGCTGAGGTGATAACGGGGCAAGTGAATACCTATGAGTAATACACAAATGTTCATGCCGTTCTGCCGCTAATGGAAGAGTTCCACAATTATATATAACTGTCAAGTATATATCCAATGTGTATGTCGTTTTGATTTCAATGTGTGTGTAATACAAAGACATTGCTCTTTGTTTTATACATACAGGGGCCAATTACGATTTGGCTCATAAAGGCTACATCCTAATGGGCCGCTCGGTTTTCTTTCCGACTGCCTCATTACAATGGAGGCGGTCGGAAACTAAACCAACTAGTCATTTCGGCTGGCTTCCGATGGGCTCAGAGATCCCGTCCACCAGTCGGAAGACAGGTAAGTGGCTGCCATGAGGTACGGGGATGAACTGCACCTCTGATTTCACGTATGGAAGCATGCATTACGGATGGTTTATAGCTGTAATGCATGCTTCCATAACTAAATAGGGAAATGGGACTGAACAGTGTTCGGTCACATCCTAATGGGGCTGTTGGGACCATCGACCGTGTGTCAGTCGGTCAGTCCCATGACAGAGACTTATTGACCCCCACAGTCTGGAGTCTTTTTGTAGCATACCCTGTGTGTTGCAAGAGGGGGGTTTGTGCCAATACTGTACACTTTGGCCCCGAGGATAAGCCTGACTGCTCTGTGTCAAGCTACCCACGGGTGAGCATAGGTTATCGGACAATTGTATCATGCTTATCCTATCTAGGACGCAGGTTCTGCCTGACTTCGATGCATCCCAGCCAGCCAGAAACTGCTGGGTCTAACACTTGGAAAATCATTTTTTCTCAATGTGCCCTTTTTACAATAACTTGCAGAAATTGTGAGCACTTCCGTGCAGGGTGAACATCCATATTGTTATGTACAAAGAATGGAACATTCAGTCAGCAAGTATGGGCTCAGGCGGGAAACGGTGTCACATGCTCGAGGGCGTAGCTTAGTCAGTTAGATTCAGGGAGTGTGGAACAAAGATTTCCCAACCATCACTGCAATTGAAATAGCAAAAAGGATTAAAATAGTATTACATTTAAAAGACTTCTCTGCACCACATAAGAACCATCCAGCTGTCTGTTCATTTTTGGTCCTGTTTTGTATGAGAAGGAAGAGGAGAGGTGGTTGTAAACAAGATCTGAAGAGTTTCATCGAGACTTGAACCTGAGCTATGAGGGTGACTAATCTGAGTGGAAACCTGACAGTAGTGATGGAGCCACCTGGCCCGCACTATACTTTGTTGCAGTTTACATGCACCCGTACGGCGGGCGCTTGACCGCTCGGGGTCTTGGCCCACACTATATCACTGTGTGTGTGTGGCGTTATTTGTGTGTCTAATCCACTAGGCCTGTCTTGCTTCATGTGCAGCTGCCCCGAGACATCCTGGACAACTACATTGGTGACAAGTCGGGTCCCACCCACGACTCTGCCATCCGGATCATGCCCTTCAATACAGCCCATTGCAGCGAAGTGTGGCGCTGATCGACCACCACGCACACACGTGTCGGAACCCCAGGCCCTGCGGTGCCGCGACAAGAACCAAGACTGCGGGTGCCCACCCCTCTAACTCAGCGAAGAAAGAAGCTCCAGTGGCGGTGCCTACCAGGTCAGTGGGTAACGTGACTCATCAGTGAGTGGCCCGCTCAAGCGTATCCGTCCCAGGCGAAAGGGGGAGAATCAGTGAGAACACGCGGTGCAAGGCTGCATCCTTCTGCCATTTCTGAGATAACACTCACAAGTGCGCCTGCACCAACCCTGTGCCGCTAATGCCAGCCTCCACTGCCTGAGGACTGCACATGATAGCCTAATAGCAAGCTTTGTCACCCACCTGCAAACAAGCCTTGGCTAAGGCAATAGTACTGAAAATAGAGTGTGGTGGAGGGGGCATCCACATCAGGTCGTCGTGGTGGGGACAGAGGTGCCAGATCCCATGCAGTCCCTCAGCGCTGCAGGCAAAGTGGTGTCCCCATCAAGCAATGGCTAAGCAAGCATAAGCCAGCCTACTCGCAGGCGCCTGCACGCACATTTGCACCAAGTGTGATGAGCGTCCCGAATCCGGATGGGGCGGGTGCCCTGGCGCCTCTGCAGCAACCCTGCATCTAGCTCTGCAGCAAGCCCAGCAGCAAGCCCCCCAGCAGCCCGACCATGCCACAGCAGCTCCCCTGCCCTCTTTTAGTGAGTTGGCTGATCCTGCCACGGCAGGTACACGCTGGAAGTCATGAATTGGTCGGTTACATCACTATTTTGTGGGGATGAGAGAAACCAATGTAAGAGTGAAAAGGTCTTCTTGTAAATAAAGGTAGCGTAGCATTGTAGTTCCTTGTAAGTACTTTATTCAAGTAAGATGGTAAGTTAAGAAGAAGATAGGAAAACCCCACCAGGAGCAGCCTCCTGCCACTCAGCCCTTCATCCAACTGACAGTCTTACACACTCAACATTCTAACAAGCTCTCACACCAAACATTCTAGGCTGAGCAGCAGAAATGAGTACAACAGGTCTCTACTCATGTGCTACTGGGAGGCAAATTATATGACCTGTTCCAAACCTCGCCGAACACTTGGGCTGATGACAACTATGATGCAGTGGTTGTGGCCTTGAACAGGCACTTTGAACCTGCCCTTGAGCCTACCATAGGGGTGACTAATATGCAGCTTTAGGGACTGGGAACTGGGTGCACTTGCCCAGTCAACATGGCAGTACCAGACTGCACACAGGCTCTGCAATGGCAGACCTGGGACACACTTTACGAGCTGCTTCTGTGGGTGGCACAATCAAGACTCCAATCCCACCAGCAGCATTTGATTTACAAGTTCTGGACACACGCAGTGCACTATACTAGGGTCTGAAAAGTAAACTAAATCAGCCAATCATGAAGTTACTAATCCATACATCAATTTACAATAGAGAGAGCATATGAACTTTAGCACTGATCAGTAGTGGTAAAGTGCCCAGAGTCATAAAACCAACAAAAACAGGTCAGACAAAATACAGGAGGGAGGCAAAAAGTTAAGGGATGACCCTGCGAAAAGGGCCAAGTCCAAGAGAAACGTACTGTGGACGCTTCATTCTCAACCTGGCGTCCCTATCTGAACCTCTCTGAAGACTTTCGAAAACCAGAACACCGTGGGAGTTGACGGCAAAAGAAGACGCGGCATTCCATGCTGTCAAAGAAGCCCTCATGGACAAGATGGTCATGGCCTATTTTCAGCCTAACAGACGCACCAAAGTGATAGTGGGCACCAGTCCAGTGGGACTAAGGGCCATTCTCCTTCAAGAAACGACAGCCAAGAACTGGATCCCGGTAGCCTACGCTAGCAGAGCCCTGACCGAAACTGAGATGTGGTATGCCCAAATTGAGAGGGAAGCTCTGGTGTGTAAGTGGGCTTGCCATCATTTTCATCAGTACCTCTTTGGGCAGGAGATTTGTGTGGTGACGGATCACAAGCGGTTGATACCCCTCTTTGCGGGCACCGCCCGGCTGGCGCCTCCCCGACTCGAGAGACGGGCAGTCCAGTTGTAGGCCTACCAGTTCAAAGTGGTGTTCCGCCCTGGTGTTAACAACCCCACTGAGCTCCTGTTGTGACATCCAGTCAGGACTGTGCCGGCCAGACAGTCCACTGATGAAGAACACACCGAGGGTTTTGTCCGGATGATGTCTCAAGAAGCTTGCCCGATAGCACTCACGCTAGAGGAAGTAGGGAGTGCCACCTCGGCCGATGAAAGCCTGATCAAGGTGAAGAAAACACTGCTCGACCGCAGCTGGCAGTCCTTCCTTGATGGAGCCGGGAGTTTGACGGAAGATGAAAGAATGTCGTGCCAACACTTATGGAGGGTTCACATTGAGCTGAGCGAAGATCACGCAGAGTAATTCTGCGAGGTTCTGCGATAGTGATTCCTCTGAGCCTGCAGAAGAGAGTAGTTGACCTTGCAAACGCAGGGCACCAGGGGATCGCCAAAATGAAGGCTCATTCCCGAAACAAGGCGTGGTTCCCTGGCATGGACACCCTGGTAGAAGACACCATTCGCGCCTGCCATTCGTGTAACATCACCAGCAGTGACCCGGTTCCTCACCCAGTCATCACAGAAGAGCCATGCCACGACCGGTGGCCTCAGGTTAGCATTGATTTTGGATCATTCCCAGATGGGTGGAGCACACTCGTCCTCATCGACTCACACTCAAAATTCCCGCTCATGTAGGTAGTGGCGTCCACTTCTTTTCCTCAGGTCAAGACCACCAAGGACTGAATCTTCACGATGATGGGGCTCCCGATGGAAATTCGATCAGACAATGCACCCCCCTTCCAGTGTAGAGACTTTCAAGAGTATCTGGCATCCCACAGCATCAAGCATCACAAGATCGCTCTGCCTTTTCTTCAAGTAGGGCATCCCTGGGATGGTTTCTTGCTCTTTTTTGACATTAATTCACAAAAGTTTCCACCCTCGTCCACTTAGGGAAAACCTCCCCTATGGACAATACCTCCGACTCCGCAGGAATTGTAGCGAACTAGCAGACTACAAAAATCAAGCGGAGGATCTCACCAAAAAACTGAAACAACGGGGATACCCATCCAAAATTTGGAATAAATGTCAAAAAAGAGCAAGAAACCAGCCCAGGAATGCCCTACTTGAAGAAAAGACAAAGGAAACTGTGGCAACACCACTCACATGCGTTACCACCTACAACGCAATATCCAAACAAGTGAGTAGAAGCATTAACAGACACTGGTCTATACTCAACTCTGGAAACCTCAAATGGGACAAACCCCTTTTTTCATATAGAAAAGGACAGAGCCTCAAAGACAGTCTGGTCAACACCAGGCCCAAGATAACCACTACTAATGCGAACCCCAGCATAACACAAATTTGGGGGCTCCCTCCCGTGACAGGACACTCCAAGTGTGCGACTGCAGCGTATGCCACCTCACTGAAAATACCAAAACCCTCAACCTAGAGTAAGGAAAAACCTGGGAACAGCGATCACACACTAACTGCAACAGTACCAATGTGGTGTAAATGATCAAGTGCATCTGTGGCAAACCTTATATAGGTGTGACAACGCGCAAAGTAAAGCAACGTATCAGCGAACATAGGAGCACAATACGCTGCAAGAAAAACATCACAAAACTTACAGATCACTTCTTGGCGGCTCATCACACACCCAATGACATGCAATGGACAGTCATAGAACAGGTACAACCAGGTCCCAATTCACAGAACCGCTTGTTTGAGAAAGAACAACACTGGATCTACAGACTTTCGACACACAAGATAGGCCTGAATGACAATATCCCTTGGGCCACTGTCTTAAAATGATCTTCCCCACCATCTGATCACGATAACCGCACTGCTTCCCATTAGGGATATCCATTGGGCCACTGTCTTAAAAATGAGCGTTCCCCCACCACTTCCCATTAAGGCAGACCCGATTATCTACCGAGTCACCCATGACAAACATTGTGGACACAGTATACGCGCAGACAGTTGCGCGCAGATCGTGTTATCACACGATCGCCAATTATCCCTACACATTGCTGATAAACTACAACACCCTGGTGTTTTCTTAGCTTGATACCAATATGCACTGTAAATATGTCACACAACCACATGCGACCAGACTACCGCTCCTACATCTTGAGCGTCTTTTTCAATAGTCATAAGTTAGGTCCCGGTCTATCAGTCTCTAGCGCGGCACTAGTGGAACAATATTGACACGAGTTGCCCAGACAACAGTCACGTGACTACCATCAATTTGGGCCCAGTGCAGCACCTGTAGTCGACCGCAGACACCAGGTGTCCCGGCAACACCCACGTGACAGTCACGCAACCCCGCCCACCCCGGAAGCCGGATTGCTACATTTACCTACATGAGAAACCCCAACAGTGTAGCGGGGCAGCGGAGGAGCGATGTAGGTAACCGGCCTTATCCACCACGAGATAACTGTAAGTAGAGCAGCCTTGCCTTTCAGGTTTCAATACCCACGCCGACACGGAACACGGAATCTACCGCGATCCACGGCTGATCTCTATCGTTAACACTCCTGGTAATAGTTGACTCCATATATTTACAGAATATGTTTCGGATGTAGTGATACCACTCCCTGCCCTCCGATGCAAAAGACTCTAGAATAGGAGTAAGCCTTCTATCTCCAACTACTATCTGGTTTTGTGTGTTTTATACGTTATGTGTTAGTAAGTCCTTTTATGTCCATTGTTTTTTACTGGTAAACTATGCACATCAAAAAAACCCTCGCGACCACAATAGTAGATATGCGAGAGTATGATATCACGCCACGATAAAGTTACTATGAATGCGTGAGATTGAATAAATGTAGCGAATGCCACTGAGCATGCTGCCACTAAGCAAGCACCTTTTGATAAGTATGCGTGATTTGGCTAAATAGCATGCCCCTATTGGGCCTTATAACAACATAAATAGATCACTATGATACCAACACTATTTTCCTAATGGGAGTGGCATGAAGCATGAAGACATAGAGACACGGCACTGCACTACGTAATAGGCATGTAACATTGTTCACGTCTGATTGATGTCTGTTTTTCTTCTTCCTTCCAACAGGTCTTTTTGACTTTTACTTTCAATACTCACCCACCGAGGTTAGAGTTTTTTCACCATTAGCGAATTTTGCTAACTGGGTCACAAGGAATTAGGTCTGGGTGTGCCTTTTAGGGGGCACATACCGTCCAGTTCCCTGTTCTTTACGGTCCTGATGAAAACCTGGTATTTTCCAACTTTGGTTGAAACATGTAGACCAGCACACATATAGAGATACTTTTGGCCTTAATTACCCTCACAGTATCTCGCCTCACCTTTTTAATATTGTCCAGTTGCTTGTAAATAAAATGTATCTTCCCACTAAGTTAAACCAGGACAATTTTTAACACACCTTTTTTTGCACCTACACTCACAACCTGCTTCACTGTATTTCAGGTGTTGTAGCAGACCCTGGTGATGCTAGGCCGCCAGGGTGGACCCCAATGATGAAGCATGTCAACACTAGGCTGGTGAGTGAGGGGTTTTTAACAAAAGGATGAATTCTTTCCTTTTGTCAGCCAACCACCCCATTAGGAACTCTCTTGATCCTCTAATGGTGGTACTCCTCTCTTTGTTTATTTAGTCCTTCCACAGGGGACCAGGAGTACTCTCCGAACACGATCCCTTGCTCTCCCTTTTGTTAGCCTATAAACCATGGTTTCTGCCTAGTGTGGACATCACACCATCGCAAGAATCGTTTCCTGGTTCAAGAAAGTGAGTATCGATCCAAGGGGAGAGAACGGGAGTGACAACGGTGGCGAAGTAGAAGGAGAAGAAATAATTTCACCACCCAACACCTCAGGGGGAAATGGGGATTGCTCGCAAAGAGGTCGAGAGGAGAGCATACCAGCAGCTGGAGAGCAGCCAATGATCAGCGTGGGCCCCTTGTTGTCCGCAGAAGATACGGCTGGGACAGGGACTACCAACAACTCCCGGAGCAATAGGTATGGTCCCGGCCGAACCCTACCCCCAGTCAGAAACTCCGTGACTTTGTATGTTGTATGCCCGAAGAAGGGTGTGCGAACATTTGGCAGCATTGCATCTGAAGGAAAGGAGGGATGTAGTGACGGAGTCAACCGCCCGCACTATACTTTATTGCAGTTTGCATGCACCCGGAGGGTGGGTGTGCCCGAAGGTATGAATAAAAGGGCGCATGACCGCTCGGGGTCTTGGCTCACACTATATTACTGTGTGTGTGTGTAGCATTATTTGTGTTCCCAATCCACTATGCCTACCTTGCTTAATGTGCCGTTGCCCCAAGACATTCTAGACCAATGCACCGACGACATACACTGTTAGCCCGACTAGAGGCCCATGGAGCCAACTATACACACCAAGATCCACCCACCCCCAGCTACGCCCCTGCACATGCTCTTCGCACATAAACGCTAAGTTGAGAGAAAATGATTGAATCGTATTAAAAAATGACATTGAGGATTTGTAGTCGAAGTGTATATTGGTGTAAGGGTATACTTTGTACTGGGCATATTATGGTTTATACTCTCGGCTTCTCCACTCTACCATAGTGAGTGATCCTGAGCATATCAATTTAGCTCTTTCTCGGTGCACTCGTTTTACTGAGTGGACGCTCTTCAAAACTGGCAAAACAACGGTATACAGAGCTAGAGAAACCACTGGATTTTGATTTAAAGATACGGTCTATTTATTCGCTGGTGTGAGAAGCGCGCGGCCGGAGTCCAGTCCACCTTACTTTTTGCTATGATTTAATAGACATCCTGGTTAACAGCGAATGCGTGGGTGCGTGCTGTCCAGTGCACCGCCTTCCCTCGGCAAATGCAAGCGGCTCTAGAGTCTTCGGGCTAATGGGAGCAGGCATTAAAGAACCTGAAATGGGAAACCGTGAACAATGCTGGCGCGGGAAGTTTTCCGTCTTTGAGCAGCTCAACTTTCGACAAAAACAAAATACTTTCCCATGTTGCAGACTGGTCTCGTTGAAAGAGTCTGGCCTTGTTCGGTGCCCCTTCCGCGCGCGCATTCCTGGCGGGTTCCTGTCAGCAGAGACTGGCCCTGGGCCTGGGGACCACACCGGTCTGGCATGCAGGTATGACGCTGGCCGAGGCCCAAGACACGCGAGTGGGGGAGTGGGAGGGTTGAAGCCCAACCCCCGCCTGGCCCATCCCCCGTCTCCTTCGAGCAGCCAGTTGGGAGGGAGCCGGGGGTGTTGTGGTCCTGAGGATGCCCCATATAATGGCCCGAGAGGCGAGGGGGAGACATCTTACAGGAGTGAGGAAGAGCTGCAGCCAGTCCCGTCTCCGCCGGAAGAAGACACGACATGCAGTGCGTGACGATGAAGCAGTGCCTGGCCCTGGTCCTTCTCTTCCTGCTCAGAGAGGCAAGTGTGCCACCCGCGGCTGGTCCCATCCTCAGTAGGAGAAGCGTGTGTCCGTACGTGTGTGTGACTTGCATTAAGCTGCTCTCTATGTGAGTACCTGCTTCTCCTCAGAAGCCCCGATACTCTCCCTCTACAGGCATTAGAGCAGTGCTGAGAAGGGCAGGTACTCGGCACCGGACAGCACCTGTCCATTTAAAGCATTGCGTCTGGCCCGAAAGAGGATGGGCAACGAATGTCCAGCACTTAATGTGTTAGCGTGATTGCAGGTGGTGGTGAGCAACAGCAGTAGTTTTGGGAATCCTGGACTTATTTTTCATTAGAGTTTGACCGGGTCGAAAGAGAGCAAGGCGGAGAAAGGAGAAGGAATAGAAAGAAAGCTAGTAAAACAGTACCAAGGGATCAAAAATAGAGATGGAAGTGAGATAAAAAGACAGGAAGTGTATGATGGTGGGAGAAAGAGGTATGAGGTGGAATAAAGATAAGATACGTTTGTATATGGCAATCCCGGGATTCGGAAGCATCCTTTGATGCCCCTCCGCATAAGTTTTTTACTCAGTGAGTGTCCTTGCGCGCGCTCGTGCGTGTATGTCTGTGTGCAAAAGTGGTGATTTTACATTGCAAAGAAGTGCTGTCCCGAGGGCGCCCTTCAAGGCGAAAAACTAGGAATTGTGTTCCTCAGATCCCAGTAGCTTCTGCCCTCTGTCCCGGAAAAGGGGGTTGGTTGGGTGATATTTCAGAGATCTGCGTTAGTTTATCCTGCCGGATCCAGCTGTTCTAGTCCCTGGCATCACAAGACAGGATGTCCGGTGTGTGTGGCGGGTACGAGGGTGGAGGGGCATTGCAGACTCCTATGGGTTCAGCCCTTTGTCCCGGGAAAACCCCTCTCTCTGCTTCCTCGGTTCTCTGTCACCAGAATGAATGAATGGATGGATGGATGATGCATATCGCAGCGCTCTGTGAGGGAAGCTCATTGGCTCATCATGTCCCTATCGTCCCTCCCTGCAGGCGGAGGGGGAGCGCTGCCCCGCAGAGTGCGGGCCCTGCCCCGCCGAGGACGAGGAGAGCCTGGGCTGCGCCCCCGGGGTGCCCGTGGTGCTGGACGGATGCGCCTGCTGCCCGGTGTGCGCCCGCCAGGCCGGGGAGAGCTGCTCCGAGGTGCACCCGTGCCACGAGGAGAGCGGGCTCTACTGCGACCACAGCGCCTCGCCCGCCGCGGGACAGGGCACCTGCATGGGTAAGAGAGCGCCTTGTGAGCGCCACTTATGCAGGGGGCACTCCTCATTCATGCATTCATTCAGAGCATCTCCACAACAGCCAGACATTCACTCATCCACGAGACAGGCGCAACAGTCGCTCCACCTCATTCACGAGATGTGCACACCCGGCTCTCTCAGTTCACTCAGGCACCCTCCCAGGAAATCTGCAGAAGGGCCACTCTCATCATTCCATAGGAGACACTGCTGTGCTGAGTGTTCATTCAGCCGTTCATTCATCAGATATGCACACATAACACTACTCATTTCATTCAGAAACTCTCCCAGGAAATCTACAGACCAGCCACACCTCATTCACTCACTCCTTCAGAGGGTCTGCACACCCATTTCTTACTGCTCATTCACACAATCTGTCAGAAGATTCCAGCTTCAGTCAATCCCGTGCAGGAGTGTATTGTCATCGTGTTTATTAATCTGCCATCCCGATCTTTTGTCACTTTCAATGAACTGTTGTGGCTGCTATGTGCAAACGGTGCTCGTTTCAGTGAGCGTGACGTGTCTTACTGGAGTTCGGTACGGCGCACGCGCACACAGCATATTGGATGCAAATGAGCTGAGCATGGGTTCTGCCATGAGGTGTGTATTCACAGTATTCACCTGGCACTCTGCATTGCCTGTCACAGGAGCATTGGAATCCCTTATGGAACGCCCAATACACTTGGCTAATTTGTGACTTTTGTGATTTTACTGGGTTTACTCAATATCATTTTGACATTAACGACTTGAATTTTCAATCTGAGTGTTCCACTTTCTAAAATGTTTTATGTTGACGAGTACTCTGTATTAATCGGTGCTCCTTTTAATTGCACATTATCTGTGAGTACTGCACTTTCCAATGATTTTATTGTCTGTGCTCAAAAAACATTGCTAGATATTCATTCAGTAATCCAGAAGATCTGCTCACCTGCCATGCCTCAGTCTGACACACAGCCAGGAGAGATGCACACGAAGCATCTCTTATTCAAATATGTATCCAGGAGATCTGCACATAATCCACACCATTAACTCCTCATTCAGACATTCATCCACTAGTTCTGCACAGCAGCCACACCTCACAACCAGGCATTCACCCAGGAGAGCTAGAAACCAACCACTCCTCATTCAGGTATTACTTCAGAGACCCGCACATGGAGCATCCTCATTCACCCACTCATCCAGGAGACCTGGACACAAATCACTCCTCTTTCAGGCATTACTGTAGGAGATCCTCAGATGGTGCATCCTCATTCATCCACTCATCCAGGAGACCCGGACACAAATCACTCCTCTTTCAGGCATTACTGTAGGAGATCCTCACATGGTGCATCCTCATTCATCCACTCATCCAGTAGACCGTACACAAATCACTCCTCTTTCAGGCATTACTGTGGGAGATCCTCATATGGTGCATCCTCATTCACCCACTCATCCAGGAGAGCTGGACACCAACCACTGCTCATTCAGGCATTGCTGTAGGAAATCCTCACATGGTGCACTCTCATTCACCCACTCATTCAGGAGACCCGGACACAAATCACTCCTCTTTCAGGCATTACTGTAGGAGATCCCTACATGGTGCATCCTCATTCACCCACTCATCCAGGAGACCTGGACACCAACCACTCCTCATTCAGGCATTACTGTAGGAGATCCTCATATGGTGCATCCTCATTCATCCACTCATCCAGTAGACCGTACAGAAATCACTCCTCTTTCAGGCATTACTGTGGGAGATCCCTACATGGTGAATCCTCATTCACCCACTCATCCAGGAGACCTGGACACCAACCACTACTCATTCAGGCATTGCTGTAGGAGCACTCCTCGTTCAGGCATTGCTGTAGGAGCACTCCTCGTTCAGGCATTGCTGTGGGAGGACTCATCGTTCAGGCATCGCTGTGGGAGGACTCCTTGTTCAGGCATCGCTGTGGGAGCACTCCTCGTTCAGGCATCGCTGTGGGAGCATTCCTCATTCAGCATTGCTGTAGGAGCACTCCTCGTTCAGGCATTGCTGTAGGAGCACTCCTCGTTCAGGCATTGCTGTGGGAGGACTCCTCGTTCAGGCATCGCTGTGCGAGCACTCCTCGTTCAGGCATTGCTGTGGGAACACTTCTCGTTCAGGCATTGCTGTGGGAGGACTCTTCGTTCAGGCATTGCTGTGGGAGGACTCCTCGTTCAGGCATCGCTGTGGGAGCACTCCTCGTTCAGGCATCGCTGTGGGAGCATTCCTCGTTCAGCATTGCTGTAGGAGCACTCCTCGTTCAGGCATTGCTGTAGGAGCACTCCTCGTTCAGGCATTGCTGTAGGAGCACTCCTCATTCAGGCATTGCTGTAGGAGCACTCCTCGTTCAGGCATTGCTGTGGGAGGACTCCTCGTTCAGGCATCGTTGTGCGAGCACTCCTCGTTCAGGCATTGCTGTGGGAACACTTCTCGTTCAGGCATTGCTGTGGGAGGACTCTTCGTTCAGGTATTGCTGTGGGAGGACTCCTCGTTCAGGCATCGCTGTGGGAGCATTCCTCGTTCAGCATTGCTGTAGGAGCACTCCTCGTTCCGGTATTATTCCAAGAGGCATACATGCAGTAGTCATGAACCCTCTTTCACTTAATTTTCCAGAAGATATGAGCGCCAGTCACTCCTCATTTACTCATGTGCCCAGAAGACCTGAGCTCCAATCGCTCATCATAAAGGCACTCTTCCAGGAGATCTGCACACTGCCCTATTCTCAGTCACACACTCTGTGACTCCTCATTTGGAAACTTCTGCACTCGCTCAACAATGCTCAGATACCCACCAATCAGGCACAGGGACATTTCAAGGATTTCACGGGCCTTTGGCCAAACACATTTTGGGGCCTGTGTTTGGAACAGCTTTGAATTTATGATCCAATGTCAGCTCTTGCGTGCCCTCTTTGACTAGGTCTCTGACAGCGCACTGACACACTTGTCCAAGTTCTTAATGTGTTAACATCTAATATTCAGGGATAGTGACGTGTGTAACACAGCAGCAGGTCACTAACATTACTGTGAATAGTCTCTGTGACACCCTCCCATTTCTTACATGCGAGGTCCTGTTTTGATCTATGGATGTTGCATGAAACATAAACACATTCTTTTGCAAATTGTAATATATTCTCACACATCACCTATATTAACAATTAATTAAAGGAAAACGATATCTGGAACAATCTGTTTGAGTTAAGGTCACCAGGACAAGACTCTGCAGAACAGAGCTGGCTCTATCGGGGGCCCCCTGAAAGGCTGGGACCCTGGGCCAGAGCCCACTTTGCCCATGCCTTAAAACGGCTCTGATCAGGCAACCAGGAAAGCTTGTCTGTGAGATCTGTGGATAGTACCACCATGCATTACACATTTTGCCCTTGTAATCTGCACAGCACTCATACATTCACCCTTGAGGCCGGTTTACAAACCTCCCACTGTACCCGCGAGTGATAGCCATTCCTTCTCAATCCAAATAACTGACTAACATATCCACCATTGAAATTACTTCATATTTCACCATATTAATTCACCAATAATCCTTTATGGGCTTATTGAATAGCGTGCGTCAACACCCCATCAGGGGTAACAAGCGCTATATAAATACAAACCTTTTTCCTACTCTATCCTTCTGCTATAATTCCAAATCCAAATAACTGACTAACCTATCCACCACTTGAAATGTACTTGCATGTTTCACTATACTAATTCAACACTAATCCTCTATGGGTCCCGGAGTAGCGTGCTACTCATTGAAAAAGCGCTTCAATGCCTCGTCAGGGATAGTACGCGCTATATAAATGCAATAACAATACAATATTCACATTCACCAGAGGTTATTGTGTTGAGAATATCAGTTAATGGCCATAGTCAACACAGCATTGTCATTGGTCAGCTTGGGTGAATGTAACGATTGGGCCCAGTTTTAAAAAGCACTGGCAAAGCTAATAGATTTGACTTATATTTTCAAGTCATAAGTCAGGCCTATTAGCTTTGCCAAAGACAGTGGGTGTGCGGAATTTGCATTTCAGCAGCAACCCGGCTGCAGGACCTGGGGAGCTGCTAGACGTGCTCAATCCTTTCAGTGGCTTTGATGAGCATGGTTGCTAGAGATGTGAAGTCATTCTCCTATTATGGAGACTATAAGAGGAATGGCCATTTGAATCCCTACCACATTTTCTTGGCATAACATGAACCAATATGTCTTGCAGTGAAAACAATAACAAAAAAGGACACCTTTTGGATTTTAACATACGCATGAGGCAAATAATTAAATGTGCCAAAAAGTGTCATGATTGAGTGTACTTTTCAGATGAAAAATAGTTCCTCACACATTGCAATAGAAGCACTTCCTTGGGGCAGAAGGATAACGCCAAATGACCAATAGCATAAGTGTGAGAATAAAAAACTTCTGTGGTGTGATTCGAACCGTGATTGTCAATGTCTCAAGTCGATGGCCGAAGGGGGCTCAGCCATTAGTTTGAAGGGGCCGACCCAACGCAAACTCCCTGTGTATAAAACAGAAGAGTTTGGCTTCCTCCGACGTAAAAATGAGCCAGAGCCTCTGATGTGCTGTTTTGTGCAAGATAGTGAGACATTGTTAATATTTAAGGTGTGAAGACTCAATGAATGATCACCACATGCCAAGACTACTAATGAAACCAATATTTTCGGATAAGGACACCTCACCCACGTTTTGTGGCATGCTTCATCATCAAAAACCTTGCCCCATCCTGGTAAGATGATACCAACAGGGCAGACTTAACCTCTTCCTGCGGGAATTCTTTGTAAGATCTTACTGGACACAAACAGGGATATAGATTTCATTATAATTACCTCAAGGTAAACCCAATAGTGTTTCTACTTATTGAGGGTACCAAGGGTAAGATTAAAATAAGCAACCAGGGATGCATTATGAAACTATGCATCAAAACATCTTTCTGAGAGTCAGCATGTTTCAGTCTGAACAAATAGCAAAGGGGGTCAAAGGTTTTCACAAGGCTGTAAAGGATTCCTATCTCAATATTACGCATACACATTTATACACAAGGCAACTGAGGAAAGAGAGAGAGTTCCTACCTATTTCATAAAATAGGGATTGACAGACCCTAACTAGTGAAATGCAAATCCACACGGTCATGGTAGTAGGGGATAGTTTCTGTAGTCATACATTCGTCAAGAGGAAGTATGCATCTTTTCCTACCTTCTCAGTTCCCACCTGCCACAGTGCAGAGGACTGGACCCAAGTGGGTATGAACGAAGGAAAATATAATTGTCTGCAGGATGAATTGGACATATTGATTAGATGGTTTTTACTATCTTTGGCGATTGCTCAAATCCAATTCTTAGGTTTAACCAAGTATGATTGTGAACCATATTTGTGCATCATCTTAAAGTCTATTCATACCATAACAGCAGCCTAGATTTTCCTAATAATTAAATAAGAGTTAATATATAATCTACCCCTTTTTATTCCTTAGTGCTCGATGGAGACAACTGTGTGTTTGATGGTGTGATTTACCAAAGTGGCGAAACTTTCCAGCCCAGCTGCAAATACCAGTGCACATGCCAGGATGGGCAGATCGGGTGTGTACCCCGCTGCAACCAGGACCTGTTGCTTCCGGGCCCGGACTGTCCCTTCCCCAGAAAGGTGCAGGTGCCTGGAGAATGTTGTGACAAATGGGTGTGTGACAAGACAGGAGTGGATCTGGGAGGCTTTGCAATGGCAGGTAAGACAACACATTTCTTTAGGATCCTCATGTGGTGTATGTACTTGTCTCATATTTTATGAGCATGTTTTGCATGATACTTATAAAATGGCTGACTCTGGAAATTGAACATTATCTGAAAGCACCAATCAAAGTAGCAGTAATTAGATTTTATATATGAAGTACTGCAAAATGTTTGTTTCTTCTCAAAGGTGGATATTAGGTGCCAACATCGATTCTTAGACACAGTCCCTTACTGTTTACTTTCTAACAAGATGGTGATTTGGGTATCAGGTTAAGATGGACACTAAGGTTCTCTCCCTGGCTTTGCCACTTAACCAAAACATGGTGATATCTTGGGTAAATTCCATTTTCTCCCTTTATCCCCCTGCCCCACATTGCCCCATATATTGTAAACAAGCGCAGTATAGACATGGAAATGTTAAGTGTGATTACTGGTACTGTCCCAATTACAAGTTTCCATCTCAATTCTCCATAATATCCTGGTTTCTACTATACAATCCTGGCTTAACTCCCATGCCCAATACAGATGTATATAGAGCACCTCCGGTTGAAGATGTTCTATGCTGTTCTCTGCGGCTCCGATACCATTCAAATAAAAAAGCGGAGCATGTTAACTGATATGCTGAAGCAAATAATGTGCATTGATTTAAGAGAATGAACTAAGAGCAGACACTCTTCCACCTATATGTTTCTACTCCAATCTCTTGAATATAATTTGCTACTACTTTGGCAAAACTGTTAACGATGTATGAACTGTACTTTTAAGTGAAAGAAAGTGCTATGCATCAAATATATTAAATACACAAATCCCAAAGGGCATCTAAAGTAAAGAATGGAAGACAGTTTGTGCATTTCACAGAATATTATCCAGATCAATGGGGATATGAGGAGCCCATCCCTCAAGTCAAAGTTTGTTGGACTGTTAATACTTCAACATCATGATCCTGATCTTGGTAGTTTGCAAAGCAATCAGAAAGAAAGTGAAATCCGCGAGAAAGAATGGAGACTGGCGAATAATAGGGATAGACTGGCACTGGCTTAACAGAACTTTGACTATGTTTATGTTATTTGTTTAGATTAAAAGTCACCAAAAAAGGTTTCTTGTCATTACTGTTAAGGTTGAATGAAAGGCTGTGAAGTCAATGTTATTCAAAGAGGTGTGTCTCCAAAGATTTCTTAAAAAGTAAGAGAGGGTTGTTTCCGTAGCTGAACCAGCAAGGTAATTCACAATGTAGCAGCAGCCAGTGCGAACGCTTGAGTAGAAGTCCAACCTTGAGGTATTTGCAGTTTAGATCGCAGATATCTGCTGGAACAACGTCAGGCGCAATTTCTGTGCCGCAGAGTGTTGGCATAAACAACCTTGTGTACGCTCATTAAAACTTTAAAAAGTTTTCTGTTCTGCGCTGGTAGCCAGTGTCGTTTCTTTCTGACAAGTAACTGAGTCAACTCAGATCACAGAATAGTCAAATTACTTCCTTCTGGATCAGCTGTACACACCTAATACATTTTTCAGTGCAGTCAATAAGACACATTAGCGTATTCAATTGTTGACTGCTTTTAAAGTTTTTAATACTGGTGTTTTTAATTAGTAAATAGTAAGACTAAGACTGGAATCAAAGTAGAAAGTGCTGGAGGTTGGCCCATTATAGTTGCCCATTTCAAATCTGTGATGTGAAAGTATTTCAGTTTTGCTAGGGTTTAGTTTTAACTCCTTCGGTGCTCAATGCGAGCCCAGCTCGTCATGAGTCACAGTGGAGCTGTGCTCATGACGAGCTAGGCTCGTCATAACGGCTGCACACCATCCACGTGCAATTGATTCCCCGCCTGTACGGGCGAATTAATCAGTGGGCGGGGTTGTGACGAGCCCAGCTCATCAGGAGCACAGCTCCACTGTGACTCATGACAAGCTGGGCTGTCATGAGCGCCGCTGCGCCACGCTCACCCCCCACCCCCCTGCACCGTGGGGGAATTACCCCTGCAGCGAAGGGGTTAAATAATTCATAGACATCCACAATCTGGTTGTCTCAAGCCTCATAGTTAGATGGTTACATTGGTTTATGTCTGGGGAAAGTCCAAAAATCAACTGCATAACATCTGCATATAAAAAATTATTCAGACCCAGATGGTGCAGTAAAGAGGCCAGAGTTCCCATCTAAACGTTAAAAAGCAACAGAAATACAATTGATCCTTGAGGGACCCCATAAAATACGTTATTTTTATCAGAAAGGAAAAATGTATTTGTGCTCTAGTATATAAAATGTATTTATACCAGATCAAAACCATTTCTCTGAGCCCTATGTTGTGCAGTCCTTCAAATACGATTGTGTGGTCCATCGTATCAAATGCAGCTAAGTGGTCCTTCACCTCTGGCATCCATCATCCTCTGTAAGTCATCAAGAATTGACACTTATCTGCTGATAATTTTGATGCTCTATTTGCTGTAGTATTTTTTTTTGTTTCAAACATTTAATTATTCAACAATCGCATAGTGAAACACAAATCACCAAACAGTATTACCTCAACATAATTTCTTTCAGGCCCTTCCTCATTGAATTTCAATTAACTGACACTCACTTTATTATACAGTAGTTTTATTTATAACAACATTTTTCAGTATCTCGCCATTTCCTTCTGTTTTACACTTTGACAGGCAGGAGAAGGAAGAAGGAAGCATTCATTTCATCATCAGATAATTACACTTCTTAACACTTCTTTAACTGACAATAGATTAATAGATCTCATAGATCTCATAGATTTCACTGCACCACTACTACGCCCACCCTGCATACATTATACCTGACGTGGGTATAATGTAGCATAGGGATTTGCAAAGTGACTCATCTGCCTAGATGCGTCACTTTGTAAATATGGTGCAGTGTCGCACATATTTTACACCGCTGCAGCGTCGCAAAAAGTGACACAACGGAGGCGTAAAGGGCTCTGAAATAAAGCCCTTGGTTTTCTGGATAATAGTATGTTATTTTTCCAATGCTGAACCATTATTGCTAATGACTGATTTGAGTATAACAGCTTGTGTGCAAACATGCATCCTGGTAGACTTACATGTCCAATCAGTTTGTGTGTTTCACCCTTTGTTGCTGTATCTACTTAATGTTGTAATCTTGCAGCCTACAGGCAGGAGGCCACGCTGGGGATTGATGCCTCAGATGCAGGCTTGAACTGCATCGAACAGACAACAGAGTGGAGTGCTTGCTCCAAGAGCTGCGGAATGGGGATGTCCAGCAGGGTGACGAACAGGAACCCTAGGTGCGACATGGTCAAGCAGCATCGCCTCTGCATCGTGCGACCCTGCCAGAAAGAGAATCAAAAGCAGACTGCTAAGGTAGGTGGCAAAGTCACATGGAAGGGACTGGGGATCCAGGAAGTCTGCACAGCCCACTGCCTGCTGATCAATACTCTCATAGCACTTCTCATTGAACCTGATTCAGAAAGGATATCTTGTCGCTTACTCCTGGAGTACTGGTGGCTTCTTCCTAACATTCATTAGTAGCTAGAAGCAAGTTCTACAAGAGCACGTCATACCTACTCACAGCAAAATCTTTGTGAATTGGGCTGAAGGTGCTGTCACTATATGATGATGCCTTGGGATGCAGACAGTGGTCACTGCAGACAAATTCAAAGCCCCAAACAAAGAATTATTGTTTGTATGCCAGGTGATCATGTATTTTATTTAAAGATATATCTACCGTTCGTTCGTTAATTCATTCATCATTCATTCATTCATTCATTTAGTCATTCATTCAGTACTATCCCTCAAGCGAAGGTAGGCAAGGAGCCCACTAGTGTGCCACTAAGAAAGGAAAACTAGATTGCTCCAATGAGTAGAAAGTGTCCCATTGTCAGAGTGGCAGGTGTAGGAGCAAAAGGGGTGATATATTAAGTGTCAACATGCCACTTTACCTTAAGTACCAGAGCATTTTCACTGGTTACACCCCTATCAGCTGCATCTTTGATTTTTATTTTTCTGTTATTACTCACAGGATACATAGATGCTCGATATCGTTAATAAACAATAAGGCACCCAGGTGCGTTTAAATAGTTCGGGTCTCTTTTGTACTTCGGGCACAGGAGCATTGTCATAAAGTGGTGGTGTTCTCACCTCACCAAACTCGCTTTGCACCCACCATTAAGAGTTGGGGGAACTTCAGGGTTTCTAACAGCAGAACCCCAGCCATTAACAACAGGATGGATGAGTCACAGTGATGGCCACACTGCCCTATTTAGGGTGGGGGCGACCATCACTGATTTTCTATCCAAGGACCACCGTGGCAGGCATGCCAGTCCCAGGAACGGAAATGTGCAAATGTCCCTAAGAGAAAACCGCGTGCACATCAGTGACATTTGTCAATTGGTTCTCTTCTGATTTGGGGATATGTTGATGAAAACCAAAATAAAATGCCAAACGGGCACAAAAATATGGTAGACCACTTGGCATTCAAGTGTGATGAAACCTTGGGCCTAAAATTGTGCAGCGCCATGCCGTAAGCAGTTTTGCAGTGCTGCATAGTGTCATTCTAAAAGTCAGGAATGCACTGTATTCACAAGAATACTGTGCATTCCTAAACTGACCGCTGTGCTAAAAAAATTATTTATTTATTTAGCGATTTGTAAAGCGCCTGTTGACCCGAGGGCATCCCCGCGCTATGAGAGATTTGAATCCAGCTGAGAGGGAGAAGTGCAGAGGGTTTATTTGGGAAATAGAAGGGTTTTAAGCTTTTTTCTGAAACTCAGATAGCTGGGTTCCAGTCTGAGGGAACGAGGGAGGGAGTTCCATCCAGTGGACGCCTTTACTGAAAAGCGTCGGCCTCCGGTACGTGCCCTCTTGAATTTGGGGATGTTGGCTAAGTGTTCGTTCTCAGACCGTAGAGCTCTGGGAGCTTTGTATGGAGTAACCAGGCCGCTGAGAATCGTAGGTCCCGACCCGTTGATCAGTTTATATGCCGTGCACATGGTTTTAAATTCCACCCTTTGGCGAACTGGGAGCCAGTGCAGTGCCTTGATAGCAGGCTTGGCGGACACTCTAGAGGGAACGTTCATAAGTAGACGGGCTGCTGCATTCTGGGTTCGTTGCAGTCTCGCTAGTGTAGTCTCCGGTGCTCCCAGATAGACCATATTACTGTAGTCCAGCCGTGACAGTATGAGCCCTTGGACTAGTAATTTCCTGGACGCGGGTGGAAGTAAGGGGAGGATTTTGTGGGTAGTCCGCATAAGCCCAAAACAGGTGCCTGCAGTTTTGGCCGCTTGTGTCTTCATTGAGAGGTCGGGTTCTAGCCAGACTCCGAGGGTCTTGATTTCGTGTTTCGGGGTGGGGATTTCCCCGAACACATCCGGCCAGACCGCTGGGGGGATGGTCACCCATTGTTTACCCATGAGCATCACTTCGGTTTTTGATCCATTTAGTTTTAACGATGATTCACACATCCAACCGTGAATTTCGGTGAGACAGTTTGTCAGATTGTCTGGGTGGTCGTCTAGTTGGGAGAGGGAGACGACCAGTTGTGTGTCATCGGCGTAGCTCACTATTTTTATACCAAAAGGTGTCACTACGTCTTCAAGGGGGGCCATATATGCGTTAAAAAGCGTGGGGCTCAGGGAGGAGCCCTTAGGGACCCCGCTCGTAAGGGGGAGGGTGGATGAATGGTAGGCTCCGTCCCATACCTGGAACGTGCGTCCGGTAAGGAAAGACTCTATCCAGCTGAGTGCCGTCCCGGTGAGCCCTGCTGTCGCCAGTCGATGGAGTAGGACACGGTGATTGACTGTGTCGAAGGCGGCGCTGAGATCCAGGAGGATCACTGCCACTGACCCTCCTGAATCAAGGATGCGCCTTGCCTCCTCGATGACGGCAAGAAGGGCGGTATCTGTGCCGTGCCCTGGACGGAACCCGGTTTGCGATTGCCGTAGGATGTTGTTAGTTTCGAGGAATTGGGATAGTTGACTGTTGACCAATTTCTCGGTAACCTTGCTAATTCCCGGGAGGAGGGATATTGGCCGGTAGTTTGCCATGTCTGTTGGATCGAGCTAGGGTTTTTTAAGGAGTGCTTTCACCACCGTGCTTTTCCAGCTGTCGGGGACCGATCCCTGTGCGAGTGAGCTATTAATAAGTTCCGTGAGCGTAGGGGTGATGACGGGAGCAACGTTTTTGAGGAATCTCATGGGTGCAGGGTCCAGAGGAGACCCGCTTTTCAATTTATTCAAGGTTACTTCTACCTCGTTCTGCGTGACTGGCCTAAATGTCGCAAGTTGGGGGCGTTTTCTAGTCTGACAGGGGGGTGAATTGTTGTTCCTATGGTTGGAGGGACATGGGGGGGGGAGGGATGTAAGGATACGGGTTATTTTATCATTAAAATATGTGGCTAAATCATTGCTTCTGTCTACCTGGGGGGTGGTGGAGGAGGAGGAAATGGGCACTTTCAAAAGCTCCTTTACGATGAGGAAGGATTCCCTGGAGGAATTAGATGCTTCCTTTATGCGAGTATCGTAGTGGGAGGCTTTGGAGCGCTTGATAGCAGTTTTATAGAGCTTAACTGAGGTGTGATAGGCCTCTTTGCTAGTTTTTTGCCAGTCTTTTCTCCATAGCCGTTCGGCTCTCTTACAGTTTTTACGGAGCTGTCGAAGTTCCGGGGTATACCACGGTGCGGATCCCGTTTTGCTGGTTTTGTCTTCCCGCGTTCTGAGTGGGAGTATGGAGTCAAGGGAGGTCGTGATCCACTTTCTGAAATTGCTATCGGCGATGGCCGGGTTTTTTTCGTGGGCCGGGGCGGTAGATTTGAGGGTCTCGGCCCATTCTTCGGTAGGGAGTCTGGACCAGGTCCTATCTCTGGTGTAGGTAGGCAGTTTTTGAGGTTTCCTAAGAGTTCCTGGGAATTGAAAGGGGACTAAGAAGTGGTCCGTCCAAGGTAAGGGGATGGAATCTCTCCCTTGCATCGTGAGGGTGCTAGTGAACACAGGGTCCAGTAGGTGGCCTTTAATGTGAGTGGCACCTGAGTTGAGGAGACGGATGTCCAGGGCCGCCAGCTCAGTGATTAGGTCGGCTGCTCCAGAGTCTGAAGGGTCGTTGAAATGAATATTCAAGTCTCCCAGTAACATGAAATTCGTGATTGAGTGAGCCTGTGTAGCCACTGTATCCAAGAGGGCGCTGGTGAAAGAACCAGAATGCCCGGGGGGGCGGTATACTAGGATCCCTGACAGTGAACTAGTAGGATCCAGTTTGATTGTAAAATGTAGGCTTTCGGAGTCGGGAATCTGAGCATCGCTAGCTTTGCAAGTGAAATAGTCCCGGTAAATGATGGCGACACCACCACCTCTGCCCAATGGGCGAGGGAGCGATTGGATGAGGAAACCCGGAGGGGTGGCTAGTACCATGTCTGAGTCAGAGTGTGGGGTGAGCCACGTTTCCGTCAGGAAGAGGATGTCAATCTCATGCTCTTCTATGAGGTGGTTAATCAGTGTCGCGTGTTTGGGGAGAGAGCGGCAATTCAGCGAAGCGAGTTTGAGGACTACAGGCTTAGTCGCTCGCGTCGGGAGTTTAAGCTGGGCTGGCTGGCAGTGACTACAGCTGGTGAATAGACCCTTCATGTCGTTGACATATTCACATGAGGCAGCGATGGGAGGTCTGAGGCTTAGGAGGTCTCGACGGGAGTAAGTTACCTTAGTGTCAGCTTTATCTACCAGGGGGTCTGGCCCTAGGCCTGGTCGTGCGCGGACGGGCGCAGACGGGCTTGCCTTAGGCGCGCCTTCGGCGCGCAAACGGCGCTCCCGCTGCGCTCGTCCGCTGCGCTGGAATGGCCGGCACATTTGTAGTGAGTATTATGGGCGTGGCCTCGCAGTGGGCGTGGCTTCGCCTTTGACCGCGCTGGCGGTGTGGGCGTTTTCCCCCTCTAACAGCTGAGACTCGCTGTATCTGGAGGGTCTGGGAGGGCAGGCTTAGCGCGTGATAGCGGCGCTTTTACTCAGGTGAGCTTCGTTGGTTTTTCTAGTTAAAACAACAACAAGTGACAACAAGTGACAGGTTTTAAAAGCAAAATACAGCGTGCAATACCTCCGGCTTTCCGCCTCAGAGGGAGTTTAAATCAAAGTGAATCGTTGCGCTTTTCAAAGCGTTTATTTAGTCTGTCTGGTGGGCGTGGCCTCGCAGTGGGCGTGGCTTCGCCTTTGACCGCGCTGGCGGTGTGGGCGTTTTCCCCCTCTAACAGCTGAGACTCGCTGTATCTGGAGGGTCTGGGAGGGCAGGCTTAGCGCGTGATAGCGGCGCTTTTACTCAGGTGAGCTTCGTTGGTTTTTCTAGTTAAAACAACAAGTGACAACAAGTGACAGGTTTTAAAAGCAGCCTAGCAACACACAGGCACCCTTGCACCATGCTGCGTTGCGGGGACAATCGATTTTGTGCAGTAAGGGACACCTTTCTGCACAAAATCAATTATTGGAGGCACTTTCCTCCTTCTATTTGTGTTGCAGAATACTGCATACATAGAAAGCGGAAAGAACAAGGAGAAATAAGGATATTTCTCCTCTTTGCGTCTTCCTAACACCACCGCTGGCGTGGCGTTAGAATCTGACTCATTCACAGGTATATGATTCCTCGTAAATCTGGGAACGCTTCAGATTTCATGAGAGTTGTGTGGGAACGCTCAGAGCAACACTCATGGAAAGCCTATTTCACGCAGTGTTCTGCGTGAAAGAGACACTATTTACAAGGGCATAAAAAGCCACGTAATTCGCTTTGCAAGTATGCTGTGGCACATTTCGCCACCAGAGCATCAAAAAAAGCACGCTCAGGCGGGGCAGAAGTGCCGCTAGGGCCTTGTAAATGAAGCCCTTAGTTTGGTCCCAACAGTGACTCTATTTTCCTTTCATCTTTTTTATGAAAGTTATTATTGTGGGAACATATGGTACTAATGTGTCAACAGCGTAGAGTATAAAGTAATAATCTTTGCCAATGCTTCTCTGTATTCTTCTTTTAGAAAGGAAAGAAATGCCAGCGAACCAAGAAGTCTCTGAATCCCATCCACTTTGAGTACAAGAACTGCACCAGCATCTATGCGTACAAGCCCAAGTTCTGTGGGGTCTGTAGCGATGGGCGCTGCTGCACACCCCACACCACGAAGACAGCGCAGATTGAGTTCCAGTGCCAACGCGGCAAGGTCATCAAACGTCCCATGATGATGATCACCACCTGTGCCTGCCACAATAACTGCCCTCAGGAAAATGCCTTCTCGTACAGACCCCAGCCAATGTTCAGTGGTCTGCAGAAATGAATGTGCAGGAACTGGTACAACTGCAGATCCAATGATGTATGATGCGCTTAGGCCTGACTGTCATCTCAGATGATGGGACTGCCCACCACGGATGGTGATTTGAATGTAAAACAACACTAAAGACAGCTTTACCCAGAACCTGCTTTCAGTTTTCTGTGGTCAGAAAATGACTTTGCCATGAATGAAGTAGTTGCTTACACAGTTGTTTGAACAGAGGCGCTTATTCAATTCTTTAACAAACAGAGAAAAGACTGCAACAGCTTGGGATTTATCAATCATTTGTTCCCCCTTTTCTAAACTATTATAAAAAATTTAGTCTTTATATTTTTGTACAATGCAAATATTTTTTTTACATAGGGCTGAGGTATTATCTCTGTATGACAAACTTTCATTCACTTTGGTGGAAATTCCAGTTGCCCAGATCCCAACAGTGATAACTGGGTACATTTGTGGGGTTTTAACACCTTACTGCACATTTCCCGCAAAAAAACAAGAGATGTTCTACTATGTTTAAAAGGGCACCAACTAAATCCAATATACACCCGTCCACATCAAAACTCAGTTGTAAGACTACTTAGACTCAAATGAAATACAAGTGATCAAATTGAACCTCCACTTAGGCAATATGAATGTCTCTTAATAGCTACTTGACAAGACCTTTGTTATGCCCTGCAAGCTATGACCTTGTTTTACCTACTGGGCAATAATCAGTTTCTCCAGAGTGAGTTGCTCTGACTAAATCATAAGTTAGTTTTCACAGGGGAATAGGTCGTGTTTTAGGCAGATCTTCATTCCAGCAACAGCCACCACCCAACCCCCGTGATCTCCTATTTCAAGAACGTTTTCGAAGGAAAGCAAGACTTGCTTGCCTCAAGCTAAGGAATGCACTTAGTTTGTCCTTCTCACTGATTAAAACGAAGGAAAGGTCATCAAAATGAATACTTTTGAGATATATTACCAGCGTTTCTAAAAGTTTGTGTCATGTTTCATAATATGATGTTTGCTACTGTTTTGTTTTGTAATCTTTCCGTATGTAAGCTGCAGGGTTTACTAAATGCAAAACGCAAGCATTCCGTTTTTGAATCAATAAGAAACTGTAGTGCTGGCGTCAAAATATAATTCTTAGATGTGGTGGTACACTTTCTGCACAGAGTTCCGAGCAGCAATGTTTTTGAAGCACTGAAGCACTGTAAATATTGGTTTTATTTTTTATATGTTCCGTACAGAAGCGGCTCTGGTGAAATATAAGATTCAGGACGACAACGCACCGATTATACACAGTGTCCTATACTTCAGGGTTCAGTCACAAATGAGGGAGCACCAGAGTATTCCTCGTTCTAGTCATAGACAAAGATAGTTTCACGTGAAATGGTGTTGCTCATGAGTTCTACACTCCACTGGTGATGCCTGATCCCGCTGTGTCACTGCAGCTTCCATTATAAAAGTAACCAAAGGGCAATTCCGAGTAATTAGATGATCCAAGCAGTGGCGTAGCAAGGTCAGGTGGTACCCGGTGCGGCAAATTTCTTGTCACCCCCGGCTTGACAAAATATGTTTAAAACACATATTTTTGCCATTTTGTCCCCCCCCCCCCCTCAGTGATGACACCTGGGACTCTCGCACCCCCATTCCTCGCCACTGGATCCAAGTCTCTTTTGTGTTTTAGGGACCATGCAATTTGTGAAGAAGAGCAGCACCTAGAAATTGGAATAGGGACCTCACACAGGTCGCAACTGATGGTGTATGTGTTTTTTTCTTACATAAAACAATATATTTTTATTGATGTATCATCATGCAGAAATATTACAACTGAAAACATGAGTCTGTGTTTATCCTTAAATGTCACATTTTACCTGATCTATGGATCACGTGCAAAGCAAAATAAGCAAATTCACCATCTGTACAGCAGCTAACCTAGTGATCCCGGTGGGTGTACATTTATTTGTAAATGTATCAAATTATATATATATATCTAATAGAGCAGAATAGACTGTGTAAATTAAAAAATGTACATATTGTAAAATACTTTTCTTTCTTCATCTCATTCTCTGAAGTAATACAGTAAGTGTCTGATGTAAAAAAATAAATACTTTTGTAAAGTTACTTGAGTGCAGTGTTTTCTATGCTTTGTCCATCAAACTTTTATTTTGCTATCCCCAAATTGTTGAATCTGTTTTGCTTAGAAAAATTCTTCAAGGTCAAAAAGTAACTATTCTGTGCAGAGCTTTTTTTCTGTTATTTGATTTAGGGCAGACAGAACAATAGGGAGTGTTGAGCGATTTGCAAATCAAAGCATGGTGTGATGAGCTCTGGGCAGTGTGTAGTGCCCAGTAGAACCAGAATACACTTTCTATTAAGTTCTCGGAAGTCTCCATCTCCAGGTGCCCTCAAAGTGAATAATCTGCCTTGTGAAGGGCAAGCAAAGGAGCGCTGTCCGTGAGAATCATTGTGTGATCTTCTTACTTGGTTGCAATCTACACATTTAGGTGGCCATGTTAAACTGGACAACGATGATCCAGAGGATGTTGTTGATGTAAAAGTCAAAAGAAACTAGTGGGAGATTAACGCCTTCAGTACATGTGTTACCACATTTTAAGGCGCAACCCTAAAGGAATAGTGTGCAATAGCGAGAAATTATCTGCTGACCATTGCTCTAAACATGGACTCAACTTTGGGATCTCTGTCATGACCCTAACAAGAGCAAAATAAGATTGTTTGAACAAAACAACATTTAGATCCTTCCTGAACTAGACATGGTTCTGGTGGAGCCTCGGGGGCCGGCACCAGCTGTTCCACAGAATGCCTGACATCAGAGTAAAGGTCCTTCTCCTACGCTTCTTTCTATTTAAACTCTTTGAGCAGATCAGGAACGATTGGCTGAGAAAAAAGATTATGGAGTGAGCACAGTAAGGTACAAATACACATGTTATGTTATGTTATTGTTGGCATTTTCCATTACAATCACATCCATCTTAGCCTTACCCAAAAGCTTGTAAAAAGGTAAAACACTGTTGAACAACCATCAGCATCTTCAATAAACAATGATGCTGTAGATCATTTATATATAATTGCTCAATCAACATGAATTGATGTTTTGATCTTCCACATCATTTATCTTGGACCATCATCGATACAGAGGTGTTGACCCGCGACAATAGAATCTCATTGTTAGAAAATATAATCACATAAATTACTAACATAGTCCACTATTACTTTGTCTTATACCACAAATACCAATTCAAACAGCCACACAAATAAACAGAAAATGACATTAGGGTGATATCACAACCAGTAATCACCATGCATACCACAGACCCCGAGACAATAGTAAGAGAGGTAAGGAATAACAAAATGATGGCTCATTAAAATGAGATTACCCAAAGGATGTGATGGTTCATTCATTCAGATAGAGATAACATTATACCCATTTTTTGTTTGTCATCTTATGTGCTAAGCGAAGATGAGGTTTGTGGGTCTGTGTGTTAAGTAAAGGCTTGTCTTTCATCCCAGTGTATAAAATGACCCATTCTTTACAAGACTGGGGCTGTATAGTTTTTTTTAGACACAAGACTGGAATTGTATTGGTTGCTTTAGATCTAACAGATTGAAATAATGTTAGACAATCTAAATATTAGGAATACTGACTTTATATACATTGCCAAAAATTCATAAAGATTCCAAAAATCCCCAGGCTATCCAATTGTAACAGGTTCCCAGTCCATTCCGGAGCCACTATCCAAATATGTGGATTTCTTTTTAAGACCATTTGTACCCCTTACTAATCTTTTGTTTGCGAGACAGCTTGTTATGGCAATAATGAAAAATTGAAGGTTTTAAGTTTGACCCAAGACAGTATTTTTTGGTGACAGTGAAAGCCACAAAGGTCATTCAACACCATGCATGCAGGTAGTTGAATCAGTATTATATGGGAGGCCAAGACCCCACAGAGTACCAACAACCTATATAATGGAGTGCACAAGTATAACGCTGATGGTTAATTCATTCCTTATTGATAACTTTTATCAGCAAAGTAAGAGGAATGCAATGGGCACAAACTGTGGCCCAAACCTGACAATGTTATATATATTGCTCAATTTGAGGACAAAACAAATTATTACAGTGAGAATCCCTTTAAGCAATTTTATCAGAATGTGTATGCAATGCATAAATTAAGTTTGATGATCTGGTGACGTACAGGTGTTCCATTATTGGTATTTCATGAATGGCTTAATTCCCAGTCTGAAGATTTACAATTTAAAGTTAACTTTGATGAGTCAAATGTACTTTTCCTTGATTTGTCAATGATGGTTGAGAATATATATACCTACACCAGCATGTCTAAGAAGCTACTGATAGAAATACACCCCTACATTATGGTAGTGCACTTCTATGCAACCCGAGAGACAACTTACACTAGGGGCAATTTCTTAGAATGGAAAGAAATTGTACTAAGAGAATGACTTCTCAAGAGAGGAAGTGGTGCTTTTCTCAAAATGTATAGCATGTGCTTACCCCAGGAGGTTGATACGCCAAGATTTTCAGCGCTTATACAATAAAAAAGACAACTTCTTTCATTAAGAAAGTCAGAAGCCATTATCTAACCCAGTTTGTGTAACTAAGTTTGGACATCTGAGTAATGACATCAGGAAAATTATTTAAAAACACTGGCAATTGTTGAGCTCTAGCAAATTTAAAATAGCAGAGCTGCTGTTTGTGTTGAAAAGTGCTCCTAATATTGGCGATAGACTGATAGAAGTTTATGTTGAACATGCAATTAAATCTGGTTTTTCTGAGCTGCAAGAATGTGATCTGTTGTTGGTCACTATAAATGTGGATAGTGTGCTGCTTGTGATAGAACTCGTAATCTTAAGCCCTTCACTATCAATTATAAAGAATGGACTACTTATGAGACAGGCTTCTTGCAGAGGTAGACAAGGAAAATAAATCGAGCTGGAAATTGGATGACATTAGGGTATGGTATAAATTGTGCTGTAGATTGGTGTTCACCATTGGTGCTGTACTGATGGGTATTGTCATCTATTGCTGTACATATTATACCTGAAGAGATTTGTGGCAACTTCCTGTCCCAGAAAATGAATTAAAATGTTCTACAACATACCAATTCATTAAGGATGTTGTGTTCTACAATTTTTTTGGCATGAATCATTATCTGAATTGATTTAGTACATGTTTTTGTTTGTCACAACGCAAGCTTATTTAGGTCTCTGTTACTTGTTGCATCACTACTTTACCAGGTTCATGAAACTGAATCAATATATGTACTTGAGCAATTAATCATGTAGTATGTTATGGCTTCACTAATCAGTATCAGACTTAATTTGTTTATCTATGAGTATAAGTGTTTCTAAAATATTCATTTAGTTACTTTCTTTTTCTTATACACTGGTTGGTGAAAATTAAGTTGCTTTGGAGTTTCTAAATCCTCATTCACCAAGCATATGGAAGTGGTGGTTGTGTGACACCCATAAGTGTACTCCAGTTACACGATTTTTCAAGCATGGAGTGATGGTGTAGTGCACTTTTACATGAAGTGTGGGATAGAGTCGTTTGTGCATGTTAATTGCTGGGACCGTTTTTTAAGGGTGCATGCGCGACATGTGGAGGTCAAGAGTCATAGACACATTGCTAGCAGTTCTCATTAACATTATATGTGGTTTTTTAAGCAAAAATTGATGGTCCAGTGTTGGATAAATGGCCTGTTCTCTATGATGGAGTGTGAGACAGAGGCATGTTTACACTATATTTGATGGCTTTTCCAAGAGTGCCTGCACAATGGACTGAGGTTGGGTGCCGTAGACACATGGGTACTCCACATTTTTCATTACTAACAGTTTCTAAGTAACAGCGCAATGTTTAAATGATGGTTCACCACCATATTGATATGCTTCAAGTGACGCTTGGATCAATTGACAAATGATGCAAGGACACATGTGCGACCTGTTTTGTGCCAATAATTCACTGCTTCCTAGTGAATGTAAGGAACAGGTAGGTTGAATTATTTATTGAGCCTGAGCATTGTGTTGTACTGAATAAATAGCAGTTTCTCAAGGGAATCAAGAAATGTATTAGGTAACAACCCTTCTCCAGGCACCACAGCTTAACTCAGTCAAAGGCTTCCAAAGTAAACATAGATGGAACTGGAGGACATATTACCTTTGAACTAATTTACATGGCAGAAAGTCACCTATAGTAAAGTCACAATGAATCTCCTTTCCTTCTTATAAAACAAACATTTGATGCAAAATAGACACATAACACGAGACTGTGTACACTACAAGGAAACCAACCACACATAGACATGTAACAACACAACACATCCACACTAAGCAATAGGAAAATGGTTTCCTACAACCCAAAAGACAATTTTATCCACATACACACTTTTCCAATCAGCCCAGTGGTCTGCAAGATCTCTCTTCTAATTGAAAGCACAATTCCATTTATCATTATTAGAGGCACCACCCCCTGCAGCCCTACCCATATTCTGTGTTATGTGCTCATCTGAAGAGATCATTCATACTTTTTACGTGTTTAACATTGTTGTGAAAGTCAGAATCTGCCATAAACGTAACTTCTCTTTCAAGAAATGTAATGTGGTACGGTGCACGAAATACATCTCCTTTAAAACCTCCTTCAAATTCAACTCTATAGTTATTGTTAACTCAATAGACCCCTTAGCCAATTTATTTGCCTTTCAAGTTAGCCATAACCTCGGGTTTGCATAAAGTGGTGCAGATGTCCGTGATACCACAGCCTTCTAAAAGCTGCCTCATCTCTACTGGTATCAATTGTGTTCCATTCTCTAGTACCAGACTAGTAGGAATCCCTTCCATGCAAAAAACTTCTCTTGGTAACATATTGTAAGGTGACTGGACACATTTCTCATGAATACCACCTCCATCCACTTAGAGTACACATCTACTACCATTGCAGCATATCTCTCCTGCTCTGGTAGATACAAAAATGCCCTATAAATCTAGAAAACCATGTTCTACACCAGTTCATCGTCACATAGGTGCTGGTCTTTATTTTTAACAACCAGTCCCACTTTCAGTCATTTCTCTGCATCCCTGCACACTGCCCAATTTACCACCCATCGTTTTACTTGATCATCTAACCCTGCCCACCAAAATCCTTTCTTCAAATGTTTGATCGTCATTGTCTAACCCAGATGCCCCTCATGATCCAGGGCTATCAACTTTCCTTCAACACCAAATGGAGAACCAAATCTGTCCCTTTTATTAAACACAATCTCATTACATATGGACATTTCCTCTACATTGTTTCAATATGGTTGGGCACCTTCAGCAGTATACTCTATCTACTTCTGCATTCCTTCAAAAGCATAAATATAGCCTGCAAAGTCATGTCTTCCCTCATAGCCATAATCCAGTCCTCTTTATATCTAGTATTTGCCAAACCCTTCATTGAATCTCCTGCACATGCTACCATTTACTCAGTCCCCTGATCACAATCCTCTTCTGAGACATCATGCAACTGAGATAAGCAGTCAGTGACCTTGTTTTTACAACCTGGAATACATTCCAACATATGACTGTATACCAACTACTTAGCTGCCAAACCTGCCAATCTAGATGAACAGTTATTTGTCCCAACAGGTCTCAATACCCTTAGCAGTGGCATGTGATTGGTTTGCAGCACAATTTTACTTAAACAGATATATGTATGAAAGTGATAAGTAGCCCACACTGTGGCTAATGCTTCTGTCTCTATTGCTGGGTAACTTCTCTCTGCACTAGACAGAGAGTGAGAGGTAAATGTTACATTCTTTTCCATTTTCCATGTAATTGGGAGAGGGTAGTTTCTAACCCAGCAGCACTTACTTCTACAGTGACAATGGTCTTTAGTTCAATTTGTAAAGGACCTAAACATTTGCATTGACAATGTGTCTGCGTATGCTTTCAGAAACACTTTCTGTTGTTCTTCTGCCCACTCAATCCTTTTTGCCTTCTCTCAATAACACTCCCAGGTTTTCAGTCTTGTGTGCAAAGCCCTTCACAAGCTTATAATAATATTCTATAAGACCCATAAACAATGTCAGTTTTTCTCTGTCATCTGGCACCACAGCATTTACTATAGCGCTCACAAGGTCAGATTTAGACCTAACTCCTTTGCCTGAAATCAAATGTCCTAAATATTCTACTTCTTGCTCCAAAGCTCTGCAATTCTCCTTTCAAAGAGTGAGTCCTGAGTTAGAAAGTATACTTAAAATGTGTTACAATACACCATTGTGACTTTCAATGGAAAAAAACGATATCGTCCTCAAAGAAAACAACATTTTTGAGACCAGCTAAAACATTCAACATCAGTCTCTGAAACACACTGGCTGCCAAGGGTAACCCAAATGGCATCCTAGTAAATTGATACACACCCTCAGTGGTAATAAATGCCATTAATGCCTTAGACTCTGGTAAGCACTTCTCAAATTTAGTTTAGAATGTACTTACTAGCTGACAACATTAATATCATTTAGTTGATATTTGGAAGTGGGAAACAGCTAGTAATAACATTCTCCTTGAGGTTACGATGGCCCACACAAAATCTTAAAGTTCCATCGTTTTTTTTGTAAAAACCACAGGAGATAGCCATTCTGTGGCTTCCAAGGGTTCTATCACTTCATCCATGACCATCTTATTCAATATTGACTTCACCTCATCACTGATGGCCATTGGAACCCTTTGAGCCATATGTCTGACTAGTACGGCTCCCTTTCTTACCATGATGTATTGTATCACACCCCGCTCAGCTTGTACCATTTCTTTCTCCACATGCGTTACAATCTCATTGTCATACTATTACCATGAACTCTGTGTCTCCCTCCCACACAACCACCACAGAGACACTTTGATTACCCACCTGTGTTTTATTTTACCCGTCCACCCCTTCCTTCCAGCTGAGGCACCCTCCTTTGAAGACAGGAAGGTTCCAAAACATTTTCAGAAGTCTTGCAAGGCTTGAGCAGGCAACATGGCTGTTTAGGGCATGGCCCGATAAAAAACGTGCCCAGGTCTTTTGGCTTTGACACTTCCAAGAGCATCCTCATCACAAGCCCATCAGTTGGAGTCCTTGAAGTTGGCGCTTACCTCTTACAAATCTGGATTCCAAAGTGACTCTTCCATCCTCTTCAGCACACAGTTACAACCACAGGCACGGTTGCAAGTCCAGGGATCTGCAAAAAAACAACAGCAAAAACAAAAGCCAAAATAAAACTCGAGTTAAAGTAAGGTGATTATACTGCTTGCGAAACATGTCGCATGTAATAGCTCCAGCAGTAAGGAAGGAAAAAGGTTAATAGACTCTGATAATCAAAGGCAATAATTGATGACCGAATATTCTTGAGCCTAGTTGGCAAAATCAAAGAAGTTATTTGAGGCAAAGTCTTATCTTTTCTCAATCAAACAAGTCCCTATTATGTATTAATGTTATAACTAAGTTACTACACAGTGCTAGTGGTTAGAGTGAAAACAAAAACTCCATACACTTTTATACTATAGAATATCAGCGAGTCAATACAACATAGAATATTAAAAACAAACTAAAATAAGGCATATAAAAGTTAATATTTATTATCAAATATATATACAATCAAGAATAAAAACATTTCATGATAAAATGCACAATTACAAGAAAACAGAGTTGTCGATGCTGAGTTTTGGTGTGTAGACAAATCTACACCTTCTTTAGGACAGTTTTCTAGACAATAGAAACATTATGTTATTATCAAAAACATATGTTGCTGACACTCAAATACACTGTTAAAAGACAAATATTTTGTTTACAATATCTTGACCGTTTATCTTCACTCAAATTACCCCCAGCACTAGAAATAAGTATTTATTCACCCTTCATAGTGAACAACATTTTTGACTACGACTTTGCTGAACACTGTAAATATTGTCCATCATATCAAAATATGAAAAGAGAACACATACCTAAAAACACTTTAAAACAGTGCTAGAATTCAATTTTACTAGACTTTTTGACAAATCAAATTTGTAGAAATGAAGGATTGGAGATGATCACCTGGTCAAGAACCTTAGGGTTAGAAAAGGATAGATATTTATTTTAATAATGTTCACTACTCAGCGGTATCTCCAAGTTATGCATTTTAAGGAAGTGTACCAAAGAGGAGAGTCAACGTACCTTAGAATTAAGAATCTTATTGGTTTAGGAGTGTGCATTGGCATCACAGTTCATATATGGTGCACTGATTGTGCCCGAGTTCTATGGGGAAAATGTATAAAAGGTATTACACCAAAGGCATTATGTTGCAACTCAGTAAAGACAAAATCATGGAAAAGCTTACCAGTGATAAAGATAAACTGGAACAACAAATGAGTCAAAGGATGCGCCGTGATCGGAGTCCAAAGACAAGATATTACGCGGTAATTTTGATCAATAACTATGGTAAACTATCTGTTGTGGTTGTTCTGGCACTTATACCGCAGTTAGTTTTAAAAACCTACAATCAGAACATTATTGTATTTGTAAGATTTCAAAACGATGTCATATATAAAATGCAGTTGTTATTAATTTGACCGATCCGCGTTATTAGTGACATACACTCAGCGGACCATATATCACCTCAAAGCAAAACAAGTGCTTAAATGGTGGGGGGAATATAAATATATGTGTTCATGGGATGTAACACTTTGTAGTTTTGTAGTTTTTTGTTAACTAAGAATACTTAGTTAACAAAAATCTAATAAATTATGGAAAGACATTTCCAAATATAATTTGAAACATGTCTACCCGTACCTCGAAAAAGACTTTTATGATAGACCTAGGTAGGATTTTCCAAACAGGAGACCATGGCAACAACCTACTGAAACTTTCCCAAAAAGAATGTAAGGTATTTTGATACCTCATACACCAGTTCAGACTCTGACAGTGACATTCAACAAGATAATCAGAACAATAAAGAAGGAGAGCCAACCCCTAGCTCCAGTAGAAATGCATTATCTTTTTTAGAACAATGTCAAAAGAACTATATACAGACAAGGGGAAGGGGAAGGGGGAGAGGCAATTTCAATCCACACAATCAGTTCCAACATCGTCCCTACATGAACACAAGGAGTCAGAAGAAGTAGGTCTAGATGACAATGCCCTTATTATAAATCTCTCACATAGAATTCTGTCACAGAAGGAGGTCAATGTTTTAGAAAAAGGGTTAGGATACGCCTTTGCAGCCCATGTGGACAGGTATAATTTAGAGAGAGATTTACAACGTTTTTTTTGAAAGATTAGATCGAATGCCTTTGAGGGGAAAGAAAGATTACAAATAGATAACAAATCAGATCTTAACCCTTAGTCTACATGGACACCGCAAATAAATCTTATTTGTAAAGATATAGAGGTTTTTGAATGGGTAGTCAAAAAAAGCATTGATGACTAACTCAAAAAGAAAAGATGGGTTAATAATAACCTCAATGCCCATGAAAGGCTGGCTCTTAAGAATTTGGAACAATGTCATAATCTTACAATTAAACCAGCCGATGAAGGTGGTAGTATTTTTGTGATGGAGACTGAAGATTACAATAGAAGAATGCACACGCTCTTGAATAATAATCAACATTATCAAAGATCAAGCAGAGAAGAGTGGAATACTTTGACTCAGAATATTACCAATTTATTAATTCTGGCTAAAGATGATGGCATTATATGTAGTGATGAATTTAATTTTTGTGCAATAACAACCCGATCATTCCGGCATTGTACGGTCTTCCGAAAGTGCATATAAATATAGAGGATTCCCCTATGAGACCGATTATGTCTAGCATTTATTCCTTGACTGAGCCTCTTAGCAAGTATGTTGATATCTTCTTGCAACCACTGGTAGTACAACAAAAAGCATATATAAAGGATACCAATGCTATGATCCAGAAGATAGAACACTTAGATTTTAATCCTGAGATACAGTGCCTAGTGACCTTAGATATCGAGGCACTGTATACCAATATCCCTCAAGACAATACAATATATATGATTGAGAACCTCCTCAACATCGAAGATGAAGATCGGTCTCCCCATGAGACTTTTATTGTTGAATGTGTATCATATTTAAAAACAATTTTTTTCTATTCGAAAAGGAGTTTTTTAAACAAATCAAGAGGACCAGTATGGGAGTGACTTGTGCTCCCAGCCTGGCCTGTCTATATGTAGCACAGTTTGAGGAAAATCACATCTTTAATGTATCTGCGCCATTCTTTGAGAATATCTCCAACTAGTACTGATAAATAGACAATGTGTTTTTTATATGGACCGGGACTGCGGAAGCTTTGACCGAGTTTATACAGTGGATAAACCTTGGAGATGACAATCTCAAATTCACTTCTAATGTGAATAAAGGTCAATGTGAATTCCTGGACATTCAAATTAAACATGTGGAGAGGCTACTAAATGTAGAACGTTTTACAAAACTCACTGATAGGAACACCATGCTCCACTATAATAGTAGTCATCCCATCAGTCAAAAGGACAATATTCCTTCCGGACAATTCTTGTGATTAAAACACAATTGTACAAACATTAAAGATTGCGACAAACACGCCAAAAACCTGACTAAAAGTCTGATCAGAGGTTACCCCAAAAGGTTCATTAGACATGCATACAAAAGAGCCAAATATTTTAATAGGGACTCCCTTTTTGAGAGTAAGTCCAAGAAATTGACCGTGGAGAACCTGCCCTTGATTTTTGTCACTAATTATAGTAACATTAGTGACAAAATTAAAAACATTGTAAATAGAAATTGGCATTTGATCACCAATCAAAAGAAGGAGCCCTTACCGAAACCCGTGTTTTCCTTTAGGCGTAATCATACCATTAGCAACTGTTTAGTACATTCCTACAGAAAGAGTAATGAAAACAGACAACACTGCATATTGAATGCCCCCTTACCAACTGGTACATTTGTGTGCAGTGGGTGCAATAACTGCAATACCATCATGAAAGGACCATCTATCGTCCACAATGGAGTCACCCATAAGTTTAAAAACTTTATAAATTGCCGTACCAAAAACTTGATATATTTTATCATGTGCCCATGCCTTCTTGGTTATGTGGGCGAAACTTCAAGAGAAATCAGGATAAGAATAAATGAACACAAGTCAGCTATAAGAACGAACAAAAAAATTGCCCCACTAGTAGAACATTAGATCAAAGAACAACATAAAATTGAGGATTTGAAATGGTGTGGAATAGAAGTTATTTATTTGAGTTTTAGAGGTGGGGATTCAACTATAAAAAGAAAGAAACGCGAACAATTCTATATATCCCTCTTCAACACCTTTAGAAAAGGATTAAACAGCAAGGAAGATTGGGAGATGCTTATTTGATCACAGTCACCCCACTAGTATTGTTATTGTAGCTCCCAAGCTTTATCATATAACTCATTTCTTTTACCCCAGGAGAGTTCATATTGGTTGTGTGTGTACATATATCCTTACACACAACTTGTTTAGAGCCTATTTTGTACTGCCCAATGAGGGATGACAGAAGGACAGAATATTGCTGGTTATATAGTTGATAGGGTGACTGAACAAATAACTTGTTTTTTTGTACACCTTGAATGGCTAAATTCCCTTTTTCAAAATAACCGCCCACTTACGTTTTTTAAATGTATCAATTTAAGAAAGCTTGCGGACATATTAAGTTCCTTGATAAAACACAGGGTGTTCGGTACATGAACTTTTGAATATTGTGTTTAGCGGGGTTCTTCACAATCAGAATGGAAATAGGTAAATGTAACAGCAATCGGAGGAGATATAGAGTATTGCCCCCGCTACAAAATGGCCATCCTATTTACGGTCCGCCAGGTTGAAAAAAACGCACTGTGCACTATTGCGTGTCAATAAATATTAGTTTCTTTAGCTCACAAAAAATATAATTATCACCTATTTATTAGATTATTAGATTGTTGTTTTCGTGATGTTCTGGTAGGATAGATCACGTGACTTCCTCAAAATCTGTATAAAAGGAGCTCCGGGTCAAACACCTTCGTGTATCCTGACCCGGAACCTGTGCATTGGTTGCAAGGAGGCCGGACTAATTCTATAAGGTGAGCAAAAGGCCATGTTAGTCAGTTTCTGTTTTAGAGTGAATATCGTAGAACAATGAGATTGATAATATCAAGGATTCCTTTGTGAATGGTGATTATGTAAGCTCCTTGCTACATAGGGCAAATTAAGAAATGTGCTGTTATGAAAGTTAGGATTTCGAGCAGCATTTCCTTCTCTTATTTTAAGGTCTAGAAGAGACATAACAGAGTATGCAATTGGCACGACTCGACCTATATATACTTAAAAGATACCCCTAAAGTTTAGACACGGACAATCATAATATAAAAGATGGAACGTTTGAAACTACAAAGCGTTACATCCCATGAATATATATATTTATAGTTCACCCGGCCATTTAAGAACTTCTTTTGCTTTTGAAGTGATATATGGTCCGCTGAGTGTATGTCACTAATAACGCTGATCTATGCCAAAATAATAACAACTGCATTTTATATATGACATCGTTTTAAAATATTACAAATACGATAATGTTCTGATTGTAGGTTGTTGAAACTAACGGCGGTATAAGTGCCAGAACAACCACAACAGATCATTCGCCATAGTTATTAATCAAAATAATGGTGTAATATCTTGTCTTTGGACTCCGATCATGGCGCATCCTTTGACACGTTTGTTGTTCCAGTTTATCTTTATCACAGGTAAGCCTTTCCATGATTTTGTCTTTACCAATTTTCAACGTAATGCCTTTGGTGTAATACCTGTTATACATTTTCCCCATAGAACTTGCGCACAATGAGTGCACCATAATAGAATGGCACCAATGCACACTCTTAAACCAATAAGATTTTAAATCCTAAGGTACGTTGACTCTCCTCTTTGGTACACTACCTAAAAATACATAACTTGGAGATACCGTTGAGTAGTGAATAATATTAAAATAAATGTCTATCTTTTTCTAACCCTTAGGTTCTTGACGAGGAGATCATCCCCAATCACTCTTTTCTCCAAATTTGATTCATCAAAACGTCTAGTAAAATTGAATTCTAGCACCATTTTAAAGGGGTTTTAGGTATGTGTTCTCTTTTAATATTTTGATATAGTGTTAAGCAAAATCGTAGTCAAATATGTTGTTCACTATGAAGGGTGAATAAATACTTATTTCTAGTGCTGGTGCTAATTTGAGTGATGATAAACTGTCAAGACATTGTAAACAAAAAAATTGTCATTTAACAGTGTATATGAATGTCAGCAACATATGTTTTGATAACATAATGTTTCTATTGTCTAGAAAACTGTCCTGAAGAAGGTGTATGTTTGTCTACACACTGAAACGCAGCATTGACAACTCTGTTTTCTTGTGATTTTATATTTTATCATGAAATATTTTTATTCTTGATTGTATATATATTTGCAAATAAATATTAACTGTTATATGCCTTATTGTAGTTTGTTTTTAATATTCTATGTTGTATTGACTCACTGATATTGTATAGTATAAAACTGTATGGATTTTTGTTTTCACTCTAACCACTAGCACTGTGTAGTAACTTAGTTATAAAATTGATTCTTAATAGGAACTTGTTTGATTTTTCAGATTTACCTACCCTGTCCCTGATTGGAATTGAAGGGTACCTCCCTTGTTTATTCTTAACTTTTCTAAAAAACTAGACATTTCACAGCGAGTACAAATCCTTGAAGTGCTTTCTTTGAATACTTATTGGAACAACATACAGAGATAACACTGCGATGATTGTTTTATAAGGTACAACTTGGTGTGTTTGGGGAAGATGCGAATAAGGGAAAGTGTTAGTTGTTAATTCAATTGATGCACAGTACTAGTAGGTCTCATCCCTAGATTGGAGAACTGAGAAAACAGCTGGAGTACCTGAAACCTGACCACATTCATCATATCATGATAGGGCATCTGTTATGGTATGGTGCACATGCACTGGTTTGCCTGTATGTGTAAAATTAACCTGAAGCAGTAAGATGAGGTACAGACACACGTAGGGGTCTTACCAGATGCAACTACTTGATTAATACATTTCCTGGACTATTCTACTGAGTTTGGTTTGGGACGGCAAACACCTAGTCGACCTGCCATGGAAATCTAGGTGTATGAAAACTTGTAGCGAAGTAAGTTGAACAGTGGAGGATCAGAGAGAGAGAGGGAAAGTGAGAAAGAAAAGGAGAGGAGAAATAAAATAGAACAATTCAATAAATGGAGTGGAGTAAAAAGTATAGTCGCTACCGGATGGGTTGAATAGTCTTCAGATCACAACTAACTAGTTGTTTTTTGCAGAATAGTTTCATTTGTTTATGAGATCTACTACTAGGGAATTTGAATGAGGAGAGTATATCTAAAATGCCATCCTCTGGCAGATTAAAATCCCACCCTGCAATGATACCTATGTTCTCCGGAATTTCTGAGATATGTATGTCTAATTCTTTCCAAAAGTCAACAGAATCATCGAGCATAGATATAATGGCAAGTTCTCGTTTTTCCTTGAGATCTTGAAAATTAACCAATGTCCCTGGTGGTCGTGTGTATGTGTGATAGGGCTTTCATTTTGGTGTTTCTAGAGAACAATGTAATAACTGATTTTTTATCTACAGCTGGGAAGAGTAAGGCGTCATCGACCCAAGGGCAATAGAATCTGGCATCTTTGGTGGATTCTACATCAGTCTCTTGAAGTAGTATTATGTCCCCCTTCAGTATATTACAGTAATCAGCAATTGTTTTTACATTTTACTTGGTGTGACAGTCCCTTAGTATTTAGTGAGATAGTTCTGAGTTCAGCCATCTTTTAGCAGTGTCAAGGCATGGTTATAGATGGTATGTTGCTGGAGAGCGATGCAATCACACTCAATCTCTCCAAAGGGAGATCTTCCCCATGAACATTCTCTGTACCACCTTTATTCCTTGATTCTGGGCAATTCTGACTTGAAATGGCAACCTGATGTACTGAATTACCTTGGCATCTGGTTTGTAAAAGGTCTACAATGCTCCCTCATGATTAAAACATTGAGATTATATTGATGCCAATTGGCACATCAGTCTTATGATGGGCCCAAGTAAATGATGTGGGGGCTCGAAACACTAACGGGACAATTAAATGTGAATTATCCACAGTATCCTTGCCTAATGAAGATGCCGATAGTTATCTAATGGTGTTTTAACTGTTTTGCATTTTATTTGCTTGGGGAAAATAGTGATCTTTTTCTAGCTCTGTTTATATTGGTGCTACTCTTACATCTTTGACTACAAAAGTAAGACTGTTCTGCAGTGCTGTTGTGTTCTATTGACATGTTCCCACATTGCCCACTAAGTTTTCTGAGAAGATTGGTATTTTTCTCACAATGAATTAGGTGGATAACAATAATAAAACGTTTTGGAAAACATTCTCATAAAAAACTGAGGCCCTCGAAGTTAATTTTGGATATATGTGTATATTCCCAGGTTGGTATATTGTGTAACTCTATTTGTGTTGTTTTAGTTGTAGAGCTTAATGAAGCTCTTTCTCGTTCAGTGATCTATGTTTATGAGGTATGCAAATGTGTTCTCATTTTCAGATCCCCTCAGAATACTGAGTTGGTTTTGGGTGTCATCAGCATACACCTGGGTCTGAAAGTGGTGTGACTCAATAAATGAGATGCTTAATGACAGTGGTGATAAGGATGAACCCTGCAGAACCTTCCATCCGCCAATGTGCTTCAACAGGGGCAGGCTATTTTAAAGTATAGATCTAGTTCAAAGGGACGATTCGAGTCTTTTAAATGTTGTTCCAGTAATGCTTGCCGATCCACACAAAGATATGAGAAGTGTGTGGTGATTTGCTGAATCATCTGCAGAAGTCAGATAAAGATAGTTTAGGGCTTATGTCTGGTCTTCCAGTTTAGGAATAAAAAGGCCATCGCAGATATATGTTAGAATAGACACACTTAATAAAGTACACATTAATCTCAAATAGTCTTATTTTAAAGCTCCACTTACTCTTGAAGTTGGTTGACCAGCACCGTCTCTTAGATTTTACCTGGGAAGAACAGATTGTGCATAGAGTGCTTATTTGCTCTCTTCTTTAAATAGTGGTTGATTTCCTTCATGAGTGGGATGATAATAGTGTAACAGCTGCCACAGTTCCAGTCTGAGTATGTGTGTTTCCCTGTTTTAGTGCACTGATGTGGACGCTTAATCTCCTTCTGTGTGTGGCACATAGAATGACACTTTAGAGAGAAAGGAACAACATACTATGGGCCATATGTAGGTAGCTAAATACCGGTAGGTAACGGCCGAAAATTGGGAATTATCCCGTTACCGACCGGTATTTAGCCTTTTCTAACGTAGGAGGCAGGTTTTAGGGATTCAGTAATTTACCGATTCCTTATTTTAAGGAATCGGTAAAATACTGAATCCTTATCTTAAGGAATCCGTAAAATATCGTATCCTTATCTTAAGGAATCGGTAAATTACCGAATCCTTAAAAGCTTTGTAGGAGTTCTCAAGGGAGTGCATGTTAGCTTTAAGGATTTGTTATTTACCACCAACTACAGGTTGGTGGTAAATACTGAATACCTTACATAAAGCATTTTTTTGTTTTTTTTCTCAGTGCCATGTGGCAGACATACATGCCCTTAGGGCATGTATGTGCACCACATGTGCACACATGCACGATTCAGGGGTGCAACAGGGTGTCAATGTGACACCCTGCCACCCTTGAATATGCTCCCCCTATTACCGATTCAGTATTTATCGAATCAGTAATAGTGAATGGCTTCCCTTTGATCCCTATGGGCCTTCAGGCCCATAGGAATGAATGGGAAGGTGATTCCTTATTACTGAATCGATATTACCGATTCAGTAGTAATACATATTACTGATTCAGTATTTTTTACCAAATTTTTAGCTACATATGAAATACCGATTCCTAAATACCAAATCAGTACAATTCGGTATTTAGGAATCGGTATTTCATATTTACCTACATCCGGCCCATAGTTATGTACATATAATGAGATAAATATAAAACAAATCCTGTTTTTTGGAGGCAGTAGTCTGGAAACTGTCTTAAAAACAGCTGCAGTGTGCATTAAGTGCTTCCGCAAGGTCAGTAACATATCTCTTTCTTAACATGAGCCCTGCCCTTTGGCAAATATGGCACCTAAGTCAGCGCTTAATTTGAGCCGGTGGTTGCCGGTGCTCAGCACCATCACATAATTATCAGCACTGGCTGAGCACAACAACAGTCTCTAATAAGTCAATATACATAAAAATGAATAATACCTAATGCTTACACCATTTTCATAGCTTTGGGTGTCCTGCAATAATCTGATTTCTCACACTCGTCAGAGTGGGATGGTTAGTAGTTGTGTTGGTACTGTCATTGGAAGCACTGGTGGGAGCAAAGGGTGGTGCTCGCTGCAGTGGCCTACCGAGAAGGGCCATAGCACTTTTTTTTACACATTTAGTACTGACTAAATGTTCTTCCTGCTGTGTATCTCTGGGTCTGTGTTAATAAATGATTTCAGACAGAGAGCAATGGTAAGTGACCATCTTGACCAGTCAGTCGTTTCAGTGATACTTAATTTCCAAACTTTGGAAGGGTAGAAGCCTAAGTCTTCCTTGCTGTCATTCGAGCTCATTCGAGCTCACCTGCGCAGCACTGCATTTGTCAGCAGCAAGTGTTCAACTCACTAAGAAATCTTGCTAGCGTTAATCACTGTCATCTATCACTTTAGTCAAATTGATATCATCAAGTTTCCCATCACTACATTTCTCCCAACACAATTTTTTGTTATATTGAATCCCAGGAAACATGTTTAGCTATTGAAAGAGCCCTCCTGCCACCCTACCTGATTACCTGGTAAAATCTGACTTGTATACTACAAGAGTATTTTCTGGTCTTATCCTGTCTGCAGTTCGCATCACATCCTTTAAAGCGCCCATCCAGACACATGCTGGGCTACATCAATGGGCTAAATATATAAACCAAAACCAATTAACCTCTTTGCACTAGTCGTGAGGTGGGACCGCCTTTGGGCAGTAGCATAACAAAACTTGAGCCCCCCCCCTGCAAAGTACTGGCGGGGGCCTCGCATTCTTTGGGCCCAGTAAGGAGCTCTCGGGCCAGGCGCCCTAAGCTGGTGCAAAGTGCCGGAGAAGGGTCCCAGGAGTTCGGGCCCTCCTACACAGCAGGGGCTGTGGGGTCTGCGGGGGCTATTGTTAAGACAGTACCTTTGTGCTTCCAGTGATACGTCTACAGCTTGTGGCAGAGGTGAACTGCAGCAGTCAAAGGATAGTCGGGGACAGTCAAGTCTGCAGCACTAGATTCTCCTGTAACCATTACAGCACCTCCATAACTGCTGGTTTTTGTTGAGTGGGTTGATATCTAGTTCACACCCTGCACGAGGTTCCCCCCTAGCACTGGTTTAATATGTAGAGGACCAAGTTAGGTAACATTCAAGCAGCACTACGTGAAATGCGGCAGCACCGCATTCCGTGAAAAGGATTGCGACATTAGATTCAGCAAAAGTCACTCACCAAAGATGATAACATGGCCATTTTAGTACAACTCTAGGCACTGTGCTACAAGTGAATGTGATCCAGTGGAGAGATGTGGGAGGTCTGTACTCAAGGTACACCCTCCTGTCTAAATTTAAAAATGCAAAAAGTAATTTTGCACTAATCTACACATTATGGCCCACATGCATCATTGTTTCATTTTGCACTTCCTAATTTGCGATTTTTAGGGAATCGCAAATTAGGAAATGCAAAATGGGATGCATGTACATTTTCGCAAAATATTTGAGAATCGGTAAAAATCGCAATTTTTACCAATTCTCAAATATTATGCGATTAGCAAAGTGCAAATTCGCAATTCCTATTCATTCCTATGGGCTAAAATGCCCATAGGAATGAATGGGAATTCCGAATTCGCAATTTGAAATCGCAATTCAGCAATGCATTTCAAGGGTGGAGCGGGGGGTCCAAATGACCCCCCCTTTCACCCATGAAATGTACTTTTGAGTATAAGTTACATACACACATGTCCTAAGGACATGTGTGTCTGTAACTTTACAGTTTAAAAAATGCATGTTTGTGCTTTTTTAAACAATTTCGCAAATTACCACGAGGTTCAACTTCGTGGTAATTTGCACTTGCAATTTCAGATTTCGCATTTTGAAATCAAATGATGCATAGCATTTTAGAAATCGCAAAATTGCGATTTCTGAAATGCTATCGCAATTTTAGAAATCGCAAAAAAGTTGCGATTTCTAAAAAAGCATGATGCATCTCAAAAAGCATTTTTGGAATCGTAAACGGCCGATTTTAAGGAATCGCACCGTTTGCGACTCCAAAAATGCTTGATGCATGTGGGCCTATGTGTGGGAATATCACAAGATATACTGCTTGCCACTTTTTTGCACCTGCTTTCGTTTGGCATTTGGATTTTATATAAAGCCTAGTCATGCTATATTGATAGATCTATCTTTGTATGGAAGCCATTGCTCGTGCAAGGTATCACACGGGCAATGAAATACAAAAGTCAGATTTACCAAGCACCTTAAGGCTACTTTGCATGGCCCTGCGTTGCTTGCTAAATCCGGATTAGCGCACGGTAACGCAAGGCTCTGCCTTGTTTTGCTGTGCCCTGGGATGGTGTTCCATTGGTGGAGAGTGGGTGTTCCAACGCATTCAGCCATGGATTTTGGCTCATTAACAGATTTACTATGACTGGCAAACCTTGGAACGCATCAAAATGTTACGCCTTCCCACGGGAGGTGCAACAAAAATAAATATCTTTATTTCTCGTGGTTGTTCCCTCTTAGTGTCCCCTCCTGAACAAAGCAAACACAAGGAGATGATGGACGGAGTGCTGAAATGTTTCAGACACTCACCGCCGGTGCCAGTCCCAGATCTCAGTTGAGTCCATCATTGTTCTTTAGCTCACTTTGCCACCTCAGTTAAGACCCAGCTATATGCAAATCATTCTTGACCCTTTGCCTCTTGGGAACAGACCAGCCCTAACTGCCAAGCCCGGTCTTCCCTGAACCAGAAACAAGCATCCTGGGACCGCTTTCAGGGTAACACCCCTCATCAGCCAAGCTAGCTGGAATCCAGTGGCAAAGTGAGCAAGGAACCCACGTCTGGGCATACCCTACCACCATTGGTCAAACAAAGCAAACACAAGGAGATGATGTACGGAGCGCTGAAACTTTTCAGACACTCACACCAATCACAGATCTGGGTTGAATCCATCATTGTTCTTTAGACCCAGCTATATGCAAATCAGTCTTAAACCTGTGCCTCTTGGGAACGGGCCAGCCCAAACTGCCAAGCCAGGTCTTCCCTGAACCAGAAACAAGCATCCTGGGACCGGTTTCAGGGTAACACCCCCTCATCAGCCAAGCTAGCTTGAATCCAGTGGCAAAGTGGGCAAGGAACCCACGTCTGGGCATACCCTGCCAACACAGGGCAAACAAAGCAAACACAAGGAGATGATGGACAGAGCACTGAATATTTTCTGACACTATTCCCGATCACAGATCTGGGTTGAATCCATCATCGTCGTTTAGCTCACTTTGCCACCTCAGTTCGAGCTGAACTGTTCCCATGAGGCTCAGGGTCAAGACTGATTTGCATATGGTCGGGTTCAAACTGGGGTGGCATGATGAGAAAAAGAATGATGGATTTAACCCAGATCTATTGACTGGGGGTGAATGTTTGATTTGCTCTCCATGCTGTCCATCATTTGTGTGTATTTTGCTTTTTCGCCCTAAGTGCGCCGGGTATACCCAGACGTGGGCCCCGGGCTCACTGTGCTACTGGATTCAAGCTAGCCTGGCTGATGAGGGGTGATGTCCCATAACCGGTCCCAGGATGGTGAGCAAAAGAACAATGAATTTAGCCCAGATCAATTGACTGGGGGTGGATGTTTGATTTGCTCTACATTTTGTCCATCATCTGTGTGTCTTTTGCCTTCCTGAACAAAAACAATCCTGCCTGCAATGCAGGCACCCTTGCACAATGGCGCCAGGATGCCCTGCTCTCAGCAGAAGCGGCCGCTCATCACGCAGCTCCCAGCTTCACAGAAGCCTCTGAAAAAGCGGTATCGTTACCACGCTAAGATCTACCTCTTCTAATATCCTGCTCATTTTAACTCCTTTGCAGCCAGAGCGTAGCGCTACAGTGCCCCGCCCGCCGAGCAGCTCTGTTTACATTTTGCGAGGCCATCTGACCCATAACGATTTACGAGTTTAGTGCGCTTGTTGTACTGTTATTTGGCACTTCTCTGCCTGTGTTTGACCTGCGCCCGTAATTTCATTGTGTACCTGTCATCGCCTTTGTCATCGCGATCGCCTACTCTGTGCCCCAGTGTTGTTTGCAGTTCGACTGCTTGCTGCCATTTTGTTTGTTGTTTGTGCCTCCTTCCACCGATCTCCACCCCGCCTGCCTGCTGACCCTCCCTCGCCCCTCCCCTTCCTCTATCCACATATGACTTACGCCTTTTCGCGCAGCGTTCACGCGCAGCGGTCGCGCCCCATTCGCGCCGAAGGTGCGCCAAAGGTAAGCCCGTCTGAGCCCGTCCACGCCAAGTCCGCGCCCAGCGCCAGACCCCCTGGTCTACGCAATGCCCAGCCCTCCCGCATTACTTACGACGCCTCCTCCCTCCTAGCCCTTAACCCCGGCCGACTCCCCAACTGCGCCTAAGCCGCTCCCGGACACACCCATGGACCCTTCACATGCTACTCCTGCAAGTTCGACGACACCAAGATAAACTCCCCATCCACGAACTCCAAACAGAGACCTGACACCAACCCCCTTAAATGCATCCTGCTCAACACCCGCTCGGTCCACAGGCACGCCATCGACCTTTGGAATCTACTAGACACCATCTCTCCGGACGTCGCCTTCCTAACAGAAACATGGATGAACGCCTCTTCTGCCCCAGACATCACCATCGCCATCCCGGAAGGCTACAAGATCAACCGTAAGGACCGCACCGACCAAACAGGAGGAGGCATCGCCATCGTCCATAAGAATTCCATCCGCATCTCAACCAGCTCAGACGTCAACCTTGCCAGCGCAGAACACCTCCACTTCCAGATCCACACCGACCCCAAGAGCACACTCAGAGGCACCCTCCTCTACCGACCTCCAGGACCCCGTGCACAATTCAGCGACGTTATCACTGACTTTATCACCCCACACGCCCTCCCCTCCGAGGAATACATTCTACTGGGAGACATCAACTTTCACCTGGAAAAGAGTAATGACAGCTACGCCACCCCCCTTCTGGACAATCTCGCCAACCTCGGACTCAAACAACTTGTCACTACGCCCACCCACATCGCAGGTCACACACTCGACCCTATCTTCACCTCCAGCAAACATGTCTCCTTCAGTACCACCACTATTCTCCATTGGACGGACCACAGCTGCGTACACTTTACCTACAATAAGACCACAACTCACAACCATCCTCAACCTACTCTGAGAAGAAACTGGAACAAAATCACCATCGACCAGATCTCCTCATCGCTTCTTCAAAACCCTCCTGCCCTCTCCTCAAACCCCGACCAAGCAGCCTTTAACCTCACCCAATGGCTATCAAACAGCGCCAACATCCTAGCACCGCTGAAAAAACGTCAAATCAAACTAGGCAGCAATAACGCCTCCTGGTTCAACGATGATCTTAAGAAATCAAAGAAACTCTGTCGCTCCCTCGAGAAGGCCTGGAAAAAAGACCCTAACTCCATCACCAGGGACGCCTTCAAAAACGCAACCCGCATACACCACCAACTAATCCGATCTGCCAAGAAAGCCACATTCAAAGACCGACTTGACAACAACGCCCACAACAGCAAGGAATTATTCAACATCGTCAAAGAATTTACCAACCCCTCAGCCAACTCCAACGACATCACCCCCTCTCAAGCCCTCTGCGACTCCCTAGCTTCGTTCTTCCACAACAAAATCGCAGACATCCACAACAGCTTCGACAACCGACCCGGAGACCAACCCACCCAACCTTCTGCAGGACCTGCACCCCCCTTGAACATCCTTAATGACTGGAACCCAATCTCCACTGAGGACACCATTCGCCTAATGAACTCCATCCACTCAGGATCCCCCTCAGACCCTTGCCCTCACCACATCTTCAACAAAGCAGACTCCATCATTGCACCACACCTCCGAGACGTCATCAACTGCTCCCTCAAATCCGGCACCTTCCCAGAAAGCTGGAAACACGCCGAACTCAGCGCCCTTCTGAAAAAACCCACAGCTGACCCCACCGAACTCAAAAATTACCGCCCCATCTCGCTCCTCCCATTCCCGGCCAAAGTCATCGAGAAAGCTGTCAACAACCAGCTCGCTGCCTTCCTCGAAACCAACAAATCCCTCGACTCCTCACAGTCCGGCTTCCGAGCCAAACACAGCACAGAGACCGCCCTCATCGCAGCAACAGACGACATTCGAACTCTACTGGACAAAGGAGACACAGTCGCCCTCATCCTCCTCGACCTCTCCGCAGCCTTCGACACAGTCTGCCATAGCACCCTTCTACAGCGCCTCAGAAACATCGGAATCCAAGGGAAAGCACTGGAATGGATCACCTCGTTTCTCACCGGAAGAACCCAGAGAGTCCGCCTTCCACCATTCCACTCAGAGGCCACTGAAGTCATCTGCGGCGTACCACAAGGATCCTCACTCAGTCCCACCCTCTTCAACGTATACATGAGCCCCCTCGCGACCATCGCACGCCAACACAACCTCAACATCATCTCTTTTTTTTTTTAAACTTGTTTTTATTGCAGAATTAGAAACCACAGGATACAAAGGCTCAACCAGTCCACTCGTAATGTCCCCCCGGTCAAGCTCCAAACGTATTATACACAGCCATTCAGCCCGCATCCCGGAGGCCGGGCGGCGTTGTACCTTAAATAGCAGGAAGGCATCACAGTGGGCGTCCCATTGGGACGATGGTCGAAAAATCAGTTTGCGTATCCGCATTTTACCCCCCCGCCCACAACAAAGAACTCCGTCAGCCATCCCTCATGCGGGTCAATGCCACCAGCCACTCCCTGACCCGCCCCGTGCATTGCAGGGCCCCCCAGAACTGGTTCATGCTCCTGCACCACCTCCCAATCAACGACCACGCTCCACAGGTCCTCTCAGCTCAGTGTCCTCGTCTCAATCCACCAACCTCCTGGCTTCCGACCCACCCCGAACTCCCTCTAAACAACCCCCTAGTGTCCCCCCCCGGCAACTGTTAATGGTGTGTGTCCCGCCCGTAAGTGTAGTATGGGTCCCGCTACAGCGTCAATAACGACTCCGAGTTAGTACGCCTCGCGGTGTCCACAGATCCCTTTCACTCAGTCCTCATCCTCCACCAAAGAGTCACGCAAGGCTTGCACCACCAATTCCCACGCACGCGCTGCGTCCAAGGCTTTCTCATTACCAAGCTTGACAGCCTTTTTCATTCGGAGCACACTCTCACAATCGGACCACCGCAACAATTCATTCTTCCATCTCCTCACCGACGGCCCGCTCCTGGATTTCCAATGCCATGAGATCTCCCTTTGTGCCAGTATCAGGCCCAAATCAATAAATTTGCTCGTCACCTTAGTGTGTTTGGTATGCGGGAACCAGAGTAGCAGACACGCCGCCATGTCGAAGTCCACCTCCCTGTCGGTTACTTCGTTGAGAAGATCCCCCACCTCTGCCCAGTAGGCCTCCAGATGCGGACAGCCCCAGAACAAATGATCCATGTCCGCTTCCGGCGACGAGCACCTCGGACACCGTGCGTCCTGCACCTGAAAGTACCGCCGTATTTTCTCCGGCGTCAGGTAGGCTCTATGTAGCACAAAGAAGTGCACTTGTTGGAAACGCGCATTCCTCGTGCCTTTCCACGTGCGCCGCAGAATGTGGCTCCACACCGTGTCTGGAATGGGTCTGCCCACACTCTCCTCCCATTTAGCTTTGAGCCCCTGGAGCGGTTCTAGTCCCTCGTTCAGCATCCTGTTATGGAGGCAAGTCACAGCCTTAAAGGTGCCCGCTGCCATCACCACATACTGGCAAGCCATAGTGGTATCCGGTTCTATGAGCCCTCCCTTCCAGTGCTTCTGCATAGCCGCCACCACCGCCGCATGCAACAGAAACCCCCCGTCTGACAGCCCGAACTGCTCCTGAAGCACTCCGAAGGGCGCCAAGGTACCGTCGACATACAGGTCTCCCACCACCTGAAGTCCGGCCTCTTCCCATTCCAGCAATGGGGACCAATCGCCCCCATGTGGCAGGGCTGTCAGCATGCCTATCGGGATTTCCGGCGCGTAAGGCCGAGTTGCCCTCGCTCTCCTGAGACTCCTCTGCCAGCATAGCCTGAGCGTTCGTTCCTCCATGGTGAGGCCCCGCAACTCCAGCTTTTGCTGCATGACAATATAAGACAGTACATGGCGTTGTATCCCCATCTCTCGGTCACCTTCCGGTCCCCTAAACACCCAGGCCACATGTTGCGTGAGGATCTGAAGCTGCGCCGCCAAGTAATATAATTCAAAATCAGGAACAGCCATCCCCCCCTCAATCTTGGGGCGCAGCAACGTAGTCAGAGCCACCCTTCGGCGGCCATGTCCCCACAAGAAACCAATGATCATCGTCCTCAGATCCCTAAAGATCCTCTGAGGAATCCAGATGGGTAACGTCCGGAAGTAGTACAGGAGGCGGGGGAGCACCACCATTTTAAGGAGAGCAATCCTACCCAGTACCGTCAGCGGGAGTGTCGACCAAAAGGACATACTGCCCCTCAGTGCCCGAATGCACCGGCCAATGTTGCCTTCCAATAGGTCCGCAGCCACGTGATAGATGCGGACTCCCAGATAAGTAAAACAAGATGGCTCCCAAATTACCCCTAAGTCACGAGCAGGGCCGGGTGTCTCCGCTCTCAGCGGGAACACGCAGGTCTTCGTCCAATTGACCTTAAGGCCCGACAACCGGCCGAATTCCGATAACAAGTCCATCGCTCCTTCCAGAGCCCGCTCCGTGTCGTCTAGATATAGCAACAGATCGTCCGCATATAGCGAGATGTGATGTAGCCTCCCACCACTATGTATCCCCGCGTATCTGTCGCCCGACCTAGCGTGGGCCGCCAAGGGTTCCATCGCCAGTGCGAACAGGAGGGGGGAAAGGGAGCACCCCTGTCTCGTGCCCCTACCCACCGGGTATGCCGCCGACACCAAACCACCCAATCGCACTCGCGCCGTCGCTGAGGAGTATAAGACCTTCGTCCAGCGGCGGAACCCGTCACCTATGCCAAACCTCTCCAGCACTCCATCCAGAAAAACCCATTCCAAACTATCAAACGCCTTCTCTATGTCCACGGACAAGACCGCTTGGGTCCCATCCTCATCCAAAATGGCGTCCATAATCCCAACCAGACGATGGATATTCTCCGCGGTGCTCCTCGTGGGGATAAAGCCCGCCTGATCCCTATGTACCAGGCCAGTCATACGTGGGGCCAGCCTGGCAGCCAGAATCCGGCTCAGGATTTTGTAGTCCACCGTCAGCATGGACAACGGGCGATAGGACCTCACATCTGTTGCATCCTTGCCGGGCTTTAAGAGCGGCACAATCAGAGCTTCCCTCATGGACCCAGGCAAACCCCCTGACTCATAAGCCTCCGTGTAAACCACCAGCAGTCTGGGCGCCAAGCTGTCCATAAACTGCTGGTAGAATTCTACTGGCAGCCCGTCCACCCCTGGCGTTTTGTTTCCGAGCCATATGTTTAATGGCCACCCTTATTTCCGTAAGCGTGATCGGGCTACCCAACTCTTTCGCTTCCTCCTCATCAAGGACCGGAAGCTGCCTCGCCTCTAGGTACTCCGCAATTTCCTGAGCCTCCACTCCCAACTGACTCTGGTACAATTTCTCGTAATACACCCGAAAGCACTCCAAGACCGCCGCCTGAGAATACACCGTCTCCCCCAGTGCGTTGTTAATGCTAAGGACCGGGCAGCCCCTAAGTTCGGGGGTAGCGAGTCTGGCCAAGAGCGTGCCCACCTTATCCCGTTCTGCATGCGCTCTGATGGCGTACTGCCTGTAATCGTAACACCTCAACCGTTCCGTTTCGGTGGCGACCATCTCCTTCGCTTCCAACAATCGGGCCTGTAGGTCTGGCCTGGCTGGCCGGCGCCGCTCCAAGTCTCTCAGAGTCTCCTCCGCTTTTGCAAGAGCATTCAACACAGTCGTACGAACATTCGAAAACCGACCCAGACATACCCCTCTCACCAGCACTTTCATCGCATCCCATTCAGTGGACCTACACGTAGCCGTACCCTCGTTCTCGCTAAAGTAATTATCAACCCCCTGTTGAATAGCGTCACGAAACACTGCGTCCTCCAGCGTGTCTGGCCGGAGCCGCCATGTCGGAATCGCTGAACGCTCCCGCTGCCACTGGATATGCACCAATAGGGGATTATGGTCCGAAATGGTCCTAGCCAAGTACTCTGTGTGTGAAATCAATGGGGCTAGGGATCCGCCACAGAGCATCAAATCTATCCTGACATGTAGTGCATGGAGAGCTGAGTAAAAGGAATAGTCCCTGGTGTCCCTGTGCTGCTCCCGCCACACATCCAACAACCCCCACCTGTCCTGCCAGTCCTTCCTGTGCAAGGCCAATTTACGCACCGGAGAATCAACAAGGGGAGGGTGCGACCTATCCAATACCACATCCGTAATCGAGTTAAAATCCCCCCCCAGTACCACCGGGCCCGCTAGGAAGGAGGCCAAGGACCCAGAAAGGCCATCGAAGAATCGGGCCTGGTCAGTGTTCGGCGCATACACACAACAGAGAACCACATCTCTACCATACAGCCTCCCCTCCACCGCCACAAACCTGCCCTCAGGGTCCACCACTTGATTCAGCACCTGGAACGGTATCCCCGCTCTCACCCAAATCAACACCCCCCTGGCAAATGCTGAGTAAGTGGTGCCGAACACCTGGCCCCGCCATCTTTTCTGCAACGCCGCGCATTCCTTTTTTGTCAGATGGGTCTCCTGTAGCATAGCAATCTGCACCCCCCTTCTCACCAGATATGCGTGCACCTTGTGGCGCTTGACCATGGTACGAAGCCCCCGGACATTCCACGTTAGGCATTTCAAGCTAGGTAACGTCCCCATACCAGCTGCAATTAGTCCAGATCAAGCCATGCCAGTTCACATCCCCCCAGAAGCAGTTGCCCCCCCCAAAACAAACTCTGAAAAGAAAAACACCCCAAACCCCACTCCCCAGGACAGAGCCCACAAACCCAGTGTCAGCCCCAATCCAAACCTCAGTCCCACCACACATTCCCGTAACCTGTGGTCTCCACCACAGAAGGCCTTAAGGGCCCTAGGGGGGTGAGTTATCGCCGACCCCAGCTAGCGGAGCCCACACCCCGCGCTCCCATCCCATCCTGCCAACGTGGCACCCCACCCGGCAACCCACCCATCACCAACAGGATACCACCCTACCATATGCTCTCGTCCAAGTCCCAGCACAGTCTCAACCATGAAATATCCCATCAGAAGTCTGGGCGGTCACCACCGGCCCCTTCGAGCTTTCCGCTTCCGAAAGATCCTCTCCAGTCCTGCTGCCTTCTCCGCCGGAGTCCGTCTCCACCAGTTCGCTGCCCTGCTGCGACCCCGTGATGGCCGCCGTCGCTGCAAGCGCATCTCTCTTCTCCGCGGCCATTTGAGCCTCCCGCTTCTCCCGCTGGCGCCTATTACGGGACCGGATGCGTTGCGATTTTCTGACCTGAGGCTGTGTGGACCGATCTCGCCTACTTTTGTGGGACCGATCTGTCCCCGCTCTATACGACTCCAGCCACTGCCAGGCCTCGTCCGGGGTCAGAAAAAAGTGCGTAGTCTCATCCAGGATAACCCGCAGCTTGGCCGGGAAGAGCAGGGAGTATTGAATGCCCTCCTCTCGCAGTTCCTTCTTCACCGCCAGGAACGATGCTCTGCTTTTCTGGACCGCCTGGGTGTAGTCCGGGAAGATTGTAACCCTACTGTTCTCCACCTCAAACGGGCCCGACATCCGAGCCTTCTGAATGAGGAGATCCCGGTCCTTATAATGGAGGAGCCGCACCACCATCGGTCGGGGGGGGCGGCCAAGCCCCGGCGGTCGAGCAGGCACCCTGTGTGCTCGTTCCAACGTGAAGAAAGGAGTAAGCCCCTCCGGCGCCACCACAGTTCGAAACCAGTCCTCCATGTAGGCCACCGCATCCTCCCCCTCAATTCGTTCCGGCAGGCCTACGACCCGCACGTTGTTCCTCCTATTGCGGCCTTCGGCATCCTCCGCACGCCGCTCCAGCGAATCCAGCCGGGACAGGATGTCCGTGATTTTATGCTCCGCGGTTACTACCGACGGTTTCAGGTCCAATAGCATCTGATCATGGTCCTTGACCTTATCCGCCAGCTTCGCATGGTCTGCCCGCAAGAGCCCCAGCCCCGTGGCTACTTGCGCAATGTCCTGCTGCAACGCCTCCTTGGTCGAGGTAATTGCATCCAGTATGGCATCCAAGCGTCTATTCAGTCGCTGCTCCTGGTCCAACTCCTTCGGGGGGGTCTCGCCCATCTGGGACGGCACCGCCAGGTCCCCCTGTCCTCGCTCTCCGGTCACCGGTCCTCCCTTGGCCGCCATCTTAGGGTGCTGCGTCACAGGCCTGAAGACCCGTCCGGTCCCGGCACTCGTGAGCCGGTGCAAACCTCTCAATATTAAACAGGATCACATGCCGCCGCCGGTGCCCGCAGTCTCAAGGGCCAAGCGGGTGAGCTCCGTCAGACCCGACCCCTCGTGAGCTCAGAGGGGAAGGGGAAAGGGAAGGATAGCGGCCGGCAAACGTTCTCGAAGCCCGAGCTGGGTCGGGTCCCGTGTCCCCCGATCTTCAGGACTGTCGCCGCAGTCCCTACCACCTCGATATCTCAGCTACAAAGCCTTCCAACAGTGGCCACCAAGGCAGCTCAATGCCGATGTCCGGAGTTGCCCAGCCGCTCCGCCGCCATTTTCTTCCCACTCTCGGCGACACCTCAGCCGTCGCCCAACTGGGTCCCCACGGGGCGGCAGCCCCCCGACCACTTTCTATCAACGCCCAGTGGACTCCCTACACTTCGTGGGGAAGGAGCGTCGACCACGGGTCATCCAGGGTGCTGAAATCAGGAGAATTAGCGGGATTCCGCGCGGAGCTGCGAGCTCACGCCGCCATCCAGATCGGCGTCCAAGCCACGCCCCCAACCTCAACATCATCTCTTACGCGGATGACACTCAACTGATCCTTTCACTCACCAAAGACCCTAACACCGCCAAAACCAACCTACATGAAGGAATGAAAGATGTAGCCGAATGGATGAAACACAGCCGTCTGAAACTTAACTCAGACAAAACAGAAGTCCTTATCTTAGGTACCTCCCCCTCCGCCTGGGATGACTCCTGGTGGCCAGAGGCCCTTGGAAAAGCACCCATCCCGACGGACCACGCACGGAACCTGGGCTTCATCCTGGACTCCTCACTCTCCATGAAAAGACAAGTCAACGCCGTTTCATCATCTTGCTTCAACATTCTTCGCATGCTCAAAAAAACATTTCATTGGATCCCCACCGAAACCAGAAAAACGGTCACCCATGCACTGGTCACCAGCCGCCTGGACTACGGAAACACCCTATACGCCGGTATCACTGCAAAACTCCAGAAAAAACTCCAACGCATCCAGAACGCATCAGCCAGACTCATACTAGACATCCCACGTAAAGACCACATCTCTAGTCACCTGAAAAACCTCCACTGGCTCCCCGTCAATAAGAGGATTACTTTCCGCCTCCTAACCCACGCACACAAAGCACTTTACGAACTTGGACCAGAATGCCTCAACACACGACTTTCCTTCTACACCCCCTCCCGCCAACTACGATCCTCCAACCAAGCGCTTGCTACCGTACCTCGCATCAATAAAACCACCATGGGAGGTAGATCCTTCTCCTACCTCGCAGCTAAAACCTGGAACTCACTCCCCACTCACCTTCGTCTCACTCAGAACCACCTAGCATTCAGAAAGCAACTTAAAACTTGGATATTCGACAAGTAATTCCCCACCCTTCTTCAAGCGCCTTGAGACCCTCCGGGTATGTAGCGCGCTATATAAATCTTTTGACTTGACTTGACTTGTGTTGTCAATAGACAGCAGATTGTCCACTAGCGCAGGCAGAGAGCAGAAATGCACCTTTTATTGAGTATAATGCATTCTTGGCTTCTCCCTTTCACGTAGCACAGCAAGTTGTCTTGCTGCGTTGCGTTGCATAACAGATTGATAAATCCAAGGGGAATAGGCCGTGGTATCTATCCTGTTACCACTAAGTTACCCTTTTTTTGCCAGAAAGTAGGGGTACTGACACTCATGCACAAAGAGATTTTGGCACAGCAGTCGGGTAAACTGTTGGTGCAGAATGTTTTTTGAGTACGAAAGTTGAGTGTGACTCTATTGTCGCCATTTTGTACTGCTCAATGCTGTGTTGCTCAATCAAGCACCCTCCCTCATATATAATGAATCTGGGCCATAATATTGGTTGACCCAGCAGAGCTCTTCCTATGATGACTCAGCGCCTAAAGGGTCAGTGCAAGGTCATTGTATAACAAAGACACTGATGACTATAAGTGAGTTGCTGATCAAATATACCTTCACTCTTACGTTTTGGTTGAAAAGGATGTTTCCTGTTCGTGGTTGCTTTGACCTGTGACAACAGTTTCAGAATACTGCTAGGAAAGAGAGGAAAGCATGCGTGAGGGAGTTATGAATCACTCATTGATGTTGCGGCCATACAGAAATATTTTCCTTGCTGTTGGCACAGAAAATGCATCCCTTCGGGAAAAATGTGACGTTAACATTCTATTCCAAAGACACCACGTCTTGGAGCAGAGCTGTTAGTCACGGTCTGACTCAACCTCCCAAATGTTGATTGAATATTACAGTTACTGCAATGTATATAGAAAGGAATTCGTGCCACTAAGGCACCAGCGTTTAGTGGTTAGGAACACCTTTTTAGGTACTAATATTCCAAAGGATATGGAATATATGAATGCGCAGTGACGCATGCGTCTCTTAAGCCTAATGTCGTCTGAATACCATTTCTTTCCGTTAATGGTACTGTGACTACATTCCTCAAGCGCATGGAAGCCTCAACGCCGTCTTCTAAGATGTCTGACACCAGCTGTGATTAGCTATTTCCTCCTCTCATGTTCCTTGGCCCTTTTAAATCAGCCATCGACAACATGTAACGCAGTCACTCCAAGGTCTCAGTGGATCACTCCACTTCCTGCCATGGACGACATTCGGGGGTCACCAGGGGTCGCAACCCCTAGCACCTCCCTTGTGAGCCCTAGCAACGCCCTTGCGACCCCTGGCCCCTGAGGGGAAAAACAGCACCAGGAACAGCGTCGTTTTACAGAGTAAAACAGGAATTTCTCGTGGCCGCAGTTCAGTTGAGATTGTGTTGCAAATTGCAACTATTACAATTCAGCCTGAAAAGCAACAGAGCCGGACTGGCCCTAAGGGGCATGGACATTTTCCTGGTAGGCTCGAAGGGTGGGGGCTGGCTTTGCAGCAGTGGGGGCGGGTGTGTTACTGGGGGCTGGTTTTGCAGTGGTGCTGCAATATCGGCCCCAGTAACAAAAGCAGCAAGCAAGTGTTTCCGGACTCCAGGGCCAGGCAGTGCTTCCCCAGGGGCTGGTGAGAGAAAATTGCCAGGCTGCTTTGGGTTCCCTGTCCGGCCCTGCCTAGCAACACACTCTTAGGACCTCCCAGGTCACAGACTGCCCCAAGCATGAGAATACTTGTCCCAGTGGCTTTTACTATTGGTGTGCAACTCCACTGCCCAGGACAAGGAGTTCAGTTTTCAGGTGTTTGGAATGGACCATTGAGGTCCATCAGGGGCGGCTCTAGGCTCATGGCGGCCCTGGGCAGGGAGCGTAGGTAGGGGGCCCCGGAAGAGGGGGTCCAGGCGGGGAGGCGCACCCCAGAGCTCAGGAAGGTGTTTTAATAAAACGGCCAGAAAAGGCGTTAGATGACCAGTACCTGCGGCTGCTCCTACCCTTCCAAATTCGTCTCAGACCAAAAAAATTTAGCAGGAGGAGGGTATATTGTGACACACGACGTGAGGGACTGGCACAGACGGCTGCAGTGCCAGGGCCATGACAGGAGCCCTGGACCCACAGCCCCCCACAGAGAAAAAATCAGTGGCCTCTTTGCCCGGAAACATTCCTGCCAGGGGCCGCCACGAGCATCATTCTGCTCATGGATATCATCATTTTTTTGTTCTTGTTTATGGTCGTCAGCGCCTGTTTTACCTAGTGCATCAGCAGTACTCTTGTCGGAGGATTCTCCATATTTAGGTTTCCCTTGGGTGATAAAGTTCAGGATTGCTCCTTCCTGTGACGCTACGAAAGCCTGCTGAGCCGCCTTTCTCTTTCGTTTCGAATAACCAGATTCGTGAACTCGAATTCTCTTCATTTTGCTTGCAATCTTATATACGCCTGTACCAGCGGGCCAGCAGAGGGTAGGGAAAAAAAGAAGCCACTCAGGATCCAGGAGGAACGCAGGCGCGGAGGCCAGTGAAGAGGGGGGGGGGTGTAAGGGTGTTTGGAAGTGGAACAGAGCCGGAGGCCGCCAAATCCCTGCCCGGGGCCGCCATGCAAATATGTATCCATCCTCAGAGGATTATTATAATAAGGATATATCTTGGCGTGGCGGCCCCTGGGGTTTGGTTGCCCTGTGCAGGTGCACAGCTTGCACATGCCTAAGGCTGCCCCTGGGTCCATGTACAAACATTCTGAAATGCCACAATTCCTGTTGACAGCCACAGTCAGCCTTAATTTGAGTAGGTGTTTCCAGGTGGGCCCACAGGCATTCATTTTGGGGATCGGAATTTATTTTTCATCATCAGACTAATAGAGAGCACCAGAATAATAGAGAGTAGGGCAGAAAAAAGGGAAACGAAAGAAAAGAAGGCGAAAATACAGTTAGGACTGGAGAAAGCAGGAAAAAAACTGCAAGAGTTTGATAATGTGGCTGGAGTGTCTCGTGGTGGATGAAAGAGGCACAGGTGAAATCAAGACTACACAGCCTTGGTATTCCGCAAGCCAGGCATTTTGCAGAATTGAGTGCATACTACTGAGAAATACTTTGGGCACCAGCATTTATTATTTCATACATTAAGCACTGGCCACAGTCAGTGGTGTTTTCATTTACTTCGTTTCTTGTTTTGATCAGTGCATGTTTAGTTTGCCCCCCCGCTGTAGCATTAGATTTTTTAAAACACTATAGTTCAGCAGTGGTGTAGCAATGTTGCAGAGGACCCTAGTGCAGGTAAGTAAAATGGGCCCTCGAACTGCTGGATGAGTGCTAAAGTACAGCGGTAATCAGGCTCATGAGGCCTTGTGCCACTGTACATAGATGGGTATGACCCTGCTTTTTTAGACTTTTTCATTCCTTTCTTTCCTCTCGCCTAGTCTGAGAGAATGGTGCAGCAGACTCACACTTTCACAGAGTTGTGATGCATTTTTAAAATGCAGAATCTGTTCATCCAACTTACAAGGCCTCTGCTAGTCACAATTCTACAGGGTGTCAGGCAAGTCTGGTTCTATGAAGTGAAAGTATAGCTTTCAAACGGACTTTTGTCATCCTGCACAGAGAATCATGTCCGTGCATTTTTAGGAACCAAAGAACATTCATTCATTGTGAGCCAGTGATATGGCAGTATGCTAAGCAATACATGATATTGTTTTACTTTTGGCAAAAAAATTATTGCCTCATACATTAGTGGTGAGGGTCAATGAATAGTCTGGAGAGGGGACAAACTGAGGCATTTAGAGGAATGTGGGACTCTGGCAACAAATACTGCACAGGCTCACTGTAGCTGAGTTTAGTGTTAGGCACTCAAAAGAATGCACCACTGTCCCTTACCTGCCATCTCACTCTCAGTCCTGGATTGCAATACTCTCAACAACTTCATGTGTTTAAAAACACAAGTTGTTTGCCTGTGCACAAATTACAACAAATGATTGCAAAAGTCACCAGTACACTTTTATTTACATTCTCGATTGTTAACGCAGCCACCCTTAACAGCACCAAACCCCCCTCCTACCTTTATACCAAGTAACCTGATTATTCAAAGTACAGGTAGCTGTCATGTTTTATACCTTCAGCCAGTTGAGGCATTTTAGCCAACCCACCATACTTGCAATGATGAAAAAACAGAGATCACTGTGGGGCAGTCTCCCACCAATATTCTTCCAACAGATGATAGTTCCAATTCCAAGTTTAAGGCTCCGAATAGTATTTCAATCACAGTCCCAACAATCAGGTCTTGTTTTTGGCAACTTTTCACTTTATTTTCAAAATAAGCAGCAGCAGCCGACGCGCGTTTCGCCCGCAGGGCTTTTTCAAGGCTCGAGAGATGTTTTTATTCTGTTTGGAGCTGAAAAGTATGCTTATAAAAAAGCCAACGCGTTGTTGTAAAAAAGCTTCTATGGTATTGATACACAACCAGAGTTCCCCATCCTTTGACATATAATGTTGTGCCAAAATTGTAGTTCGAGGGATCAGGGATAACAAATCCATACGCCTTATCTCACTGTTATTGCCAAATCCGAGCGCTGCTACATGGACCTTGATACGTCCATTCACCTGTGTCTCTGTGTTTTTGCGCCCAGAACGCTGATTTCCCAAAGCCCATTGTATTTATCTGTTCGAGGCATATGGGCTGCAGAGTGGTACATTATGAATAGATCGCCATCTGGTGTTGGGCTCGGATGATTGCACTTTGTTTTTCTCTTGGAGAGTCTTTTGTATCTTGGTGACTCCTCCCTTGGTTGGTAGTGCGCATGGGCATCGCCTCCATCCTTAGATTGTTTTTTTCCACCATCGGGTTCGGATGAGGATCGAGACGCTCCAGATCAACTTCAGGAAAAAGTGATTTATCGGCGCGTATTCCCTTTCCAATTCGACGGTATTGTTATCGAACGCGTTTCATTTCCATTCCGGCGCGTTGCGAATTCAACATCGAAGAAAAAACTTTGATCTACGTCGACGAACAGGAGGCCTTTCTCGACGCAGTCAAGCCCGGAGTCCATGGAAAGGACTCCATTCAAAAAATGTCCAACGTGTGGTGCTAAGTTCCCACACAAGGACCTACACGAGGTCTGCAACCTCTGTCTATCGCCTGAACACGAATCCAGGGACTGCGAAGCCTGCGCAGCATTCTCCTCCAAGCTAACGATTAGAAATCGTCGGGCTAGAAGACACGAGGTTTCCAGAATGCAGTCGGAGGCGATCCCGGAGCTGTTCGGAGACGAGCAACTTGAGGAAGAAGAGGATCATGAGGATCAGTCGGGGTCGGAAGGGGACCAGTCGGATGTCGAAGAACTCGACGTGCAACAAACCGTGAGTGACGACGTCCCCTTACCGAAAAACCGACCCCGTGTGGTAACGACCCCGCCTTCGAGCCCGGTCAAACCGCAGAAAAAAGTTTCTGACGCCCCGCCCTCGGGCCCGGCAACGAAACCGAAACTGAAACCGAAACACTCGGCCTCCCACCATGTCGGATCCGAGAAAAGGTCGACATCAACTTCGACACCGAAGCTTCATACAAGGGAAAGCTCGGCATCGAAACATTCCATGTCGAAACAGAAACATGATTCGTCGTCCAAGACTCACTCGATACCCAGGAAGTCGGAATCGAGTAGACACTCGGTGCCGAAAACACCGAACATTGACGATCGAAAACATAAGCACCTTTCGGAACCAAGTTCGGTACCGATTCAGGAGCAACAGACAGATCCCAAACAAAAGATTTTGTTTATCGATCCGCAAACTGGCAAAGTAGTGACGAAGAAGAGAAAGAATGAACAGACAGAAGATAAATCTCTTCCTTCAAAAAAGAGAACACTGGGGACAAATACAACTCCTCCTGCTTCTCCTCGACCTAAAGTCACACCCTCTTCTCCTATTCCTCACACTATGCCAAATATTCCTACACCTTCCACACCAAGACCATCTACACCTCAGTCTGATGTAGACAGTGATCCAGGGGAGGGAGAACCTCAAGGGGATGATGAAACCATCCCAGATGAGGATGACCCATGGGAAAATTATGACGTAGGGTCAGATGAGGACAACGACCCAGAGTTATATCCCTCAAAGCCTTCACCACCTGATGATAACACAGGGTTTGTACAGCTCATTAATAGGGCAGCAAAATATCATAAAGTAGATATACATACAGAACCTCAAATAGAGGATTTCCTGTTAGAGACGCTACCTAATGCACAAAGAACATCAGGTGCTCTTCCTATGTTGAAGGGTCTTCTCAGTCACACAGAAGAAATATTCAAAGACCCAGTGAGGGCTAGGGTGTTAAACCCAAGAATTGATAAAAAATATAAGGCGGCTCCAAAGGATCCAATATTTATCAAAGGGCATGTACCTCTGGACTCGCTTGTAGTTTCAAACGCTCGTAAAAGAGCAAACTCATTATCTACAGGAGAGGCTCCTCCACCTGATAAAGAGTCAAAATTAATAGATGCATCAGGCAAGAGAGTAGCATCACAAGCGGCAAATAGCTGGCGTATAGCCAATACACAGGCACTACTTGCACGTTATGACAGGGCACATTATGATGAATTAGAAAAACTCATCACACATCTCCCCAAAGAACATCAGAAAAAGGCAGATCAGTTAATACAGGAAGGTAAAATAATAACTAATACTTCCATTAAGTGTGCCCTAGACGCAGCAGACACTGCAGCAAGATCCATCAACACCAGTGTCATGTTAAGGAGACATGCATGGCTTAGAATCTCAGGATTCAAACAGGAAGTACAAACGTCCTTATTGAACCAACCATTTGATCAAAAGACACTTTTTGGTTCAAGCACAGATGAGACCTTAGAAAAAATGAAAAAAGATACAGAAACGGCGAAGTCAATGGGAGCATTGCAACAGCCAACACAAAGAGGTTCCTTTCGTAGATCCACCTATAGAGGGGGCTCAAAGAATACAGGAACAAATCAGCAATCCACCTCTTTCACACCTACATCACCCAAAGGCAATTCAAGAGGTAATTACAGGGGTAACAACAACAAAGGTAGAGGCCGCGGAAATAATAACAACCGCAACGCCTCAACCCCAAAACAGTGACTTCATAGAACTCCCCCCAGACCACATAACACCGGTCGGGGGACGTCTATCACAGTTCCTACCTGTCTGGGAAAACATCACATCAGACAAGTGGGTGAGACAGATTATCCAACATGGTTATTGCCTGGAACTCACAGCTACCCCACCAAACATCCCCCCCAAACAGCGTCCAATGAGTCAAGATCATCTGACATTGTTAAAAGAAGAAGTACTAGCACTTCTACAAAAGCATGCAATAGAGAAGGTCCCAAAAAATCAACAAGGGACAGGAGTATACTCTCTATACTTCCTAATCCCCAAAAAAGACGGGTCCCTAAGACCAATATTGGACCTCAGACCTCTCAATGCTTACATAAATTCGGAACATTTCCACATGGTCACGCTCCAACAGGTACTCCCTTTACTGAAGAAAGGGGACTTTCTTTCTACACTGGATCTAAAAGACGCTTACTTTCATATCCCAATTCACAAAGCCCACAGAAAATACCTAAGGTTTGTAGTGGAAGGACAACACTATCAGTTCAAAGTCCATCCGTTCGGGGTCACAACGGCACCAAGAGTGTTCACAAAATGCCTAGCTGTGGTGGCAGCACACCTAAGAAGACAACAAATACATGTCTTCCCCTACTTGGACGATTGGCTAATAAAGGCCAAGTCACAAGAAGAATGTCTTCACAACACACAGAAGACAATTCAATTGCTGCACCACCTAGGGTTTACGGTGAACTACAAAAAATCACACCTGCAACCAAACCAGATTCAGCAATACCTGGGGGCTACTATAGACACAGAAAAGGCAATAGCATACCCCAACCCGATCAGGATACAGACAATGGTCGGGTTAATACAAAGATTTCAACCACAACACTCACTACCAGCACGAGTGTTTATGCAACTGTTAGGCATGATGTCCTCCTGCATACTGCTAATACCACATGCCAGGCTACAAATGCGTCCACTACAGGAGTGTCTAGCGACACAGTGGAATCAGGCTAAAGGTCAGATTACAGATCTGGTGTTGGTAAACGACCGGACGTATCGCTCTCTGAAGTGGTGGAACACAGAAAACATTTCCAAGGGACGGTCGTTCCTAGAACCAATTCCACAAGTGATAATAACAGCGGACGCATCGCTCTCCGGATGGGGAGCGCATATGGACAAATACACAGTGCAGGGGAAGTGGAGTGTGCAGCAAAAGAAACTGCACATCAACTACCTGGAACTATTAGCAGTATTTCTAGCACTAAAGGCTTTCCAAATGCAAATAACAAGCAAGGCAGTCCTGATCAGAACAGAAAACATGACTGCAATGTATTATATTCAAAAACAGGGGGGGACACACTCTCTCCAACTATCCAGACTAGCGCAGGACATTTGGAGATGGGCCATTCCTCAAAAGATTTATCTGTTAGCAGAACACCTACCAGGAGTTCAAAATCAGATAGCAGACATCCTAAGCAGACAGTCAGAACAAGTACACGAATGGGAGCTGCACGACCAAATACTGCAGCCATTCTTCCAGAGATGGGGGCAACCAGAGATAGATCTGTTTGCCAATCATCAGAACGCAAAATGCAAAAACTTCGCATCCAGGTACCCACACCAACGGTTCCAGGGCAATGCACTATGGATAAATTGGTCCAACAAATTTGCTTACGCTTTCCCTCCTCTCCCACTAATTCCGTTACTGGTTCGGAAACTGCAGCAACACTCAATGACAATGATACTAGTGGCACCCACGTGGGCAAGACAGCCGTGGTTCACCACGCTACTACAACTCTCACAGGTGCCACATCAAAAACTAAGATTATTACCCATTCATCTTACACAGAACCATGGAGAAATAGTGCACCCAGATCCCAAACAACTGAACCTAGCGATCTGGCTCCTGAGGTCATAGAGTTTTGATATTTAGATTTACCACCAGAATGTATGGAAATCATTAAACAAGCAAGACGTCCTACCACCAGAGCATGCTATGCAGCAAAATGGAAGAGGTTTGCTATACACTGTAACAGTAAGCACATCAACCCTCTGGACGCATCCACTAAACAAATCATTTGCTATTTACTACACTTGCAGCAATGTAACTTAGCATATACCTCTATCAGAGTTCATCTCGCAGCCATAGCGGCGTACCTACAAAACAGGCAACATCTTTCCCTGTTTAAAGTACCAGCAATTAAAGCTTTCATGGAGGGACTCAGAAGAGTCATTCCACCAAGACGACCACCTTCCCCAGTCTGGAATCTCAACATAGTACTTACCAGACTAATGGGGCCACCCTTTGAACCTATGCATAGGTGTGAAATACAATTCCTCACATGGAAGGTGGCCTTCCTCATAGCTATCACGTCACTTAGAAGAGTAAGTGAGTTGCAGGCTTTTACGATTCAAGAACCATTCATGCAGTTACACCAAAATAAAGTGGTTCTTAGAACAAACCCAAAATTCTTACCAAAGGTAATTTCGGCATTCCACATCAATCAGTCAGTGGAATTACCGGTTTTCTTTCCAAAACCACAAACAGTAGCGGAAAGAGCCCTACATACATTGGATGTTAGAAGGGCAATACTGTACTATATAGAAAGAACACAAACTTTCAGAAAGACAAAACAGCTATTTGTTGCGTTTTCTCCTACACATAAAGGCAATCCCATCTCTAAAGCGGGCATTGCCAGATGGATTGTAAAATGCATTCAAATATGCTACTTAAAAGCAAAGAGAACATTAACTGTTCCTCCTAGAGCTCACTCTACACGTAAACTAGGAGCATCTATGGCATTTTTGGGAAACATTCCACTAGATGACATATGCAAAGCAGCTACCTGGGTTACACCGCACACCTTCACAAAACACTATTGTGTAGATGTGCACACAACACAACAAGCTAGAGTGGGACAAGCGGTATTAAAAACTTTATTTCAGACAGTTGCAACAGACACGGGCAAATACCGCTAGGGAGAGAACTGCTGTATAGTCTATTCATAATGTACCATCTGCAGCCCATATGCCTCGAACGGAATATGCTACTTACCAGTATGCATCTGTTCTTGGCATAGAGGGCTGCAGAGTGGTAAATGCCCTCCCAGCCTCCCCGGAAACCTGTGTCTGTTCCAACATTATCTTATTTAGATACACTTACATGGGCATTCTTATCTGTATTCTATCATACTACTCCATCTAACCCTACTATGGCAAAACAATCTAAGGATGGAGCCGATGCCCATGCGCACTACCAACCAAGGGAGGAGTCACCAAGATACAAAAGACTCTCCAAGAGAAAAACAAAGTGCAATCATCCGAGCCCAACACCAGATGGCGATCTATTCATAATGTACCACTCTGCAGCCCTCTATGCCAAGAACAAATGCATACTGGTAAGTAGCATATTCCTTCCTACATGTCAGGTTAGTGTTTCTCTCCTCTAAAGTCATAAAGAAAATGTTCTCTAGTGGTCTCATCAAGCAGATTAAATTGTTTTGGTACGCCTTAACACTATCTATAGGTCTGTGTGGCATAAATTAGTGCCAAGCAGTGTCCATGTCTTTTCTTTGCAAATGTAAAATCTTTTGCTTTCCATTAAAGGTACTTTAGAAGCTATTAAGTCAAAGTTAGAATAGAAATATTCAAAATGGTTCTGTCTATATAGAAGTGAAAGCAGTGTACTACATATAATTCCATAAGATAATGGCATATGATAATATGTGACTTCTTCTGAAGCAGATGACGGTAAATGAGCACAGACATAACAGCCTTTTGCTCCCATGGCATGCGTCTATTCCTGTCCTAATCTAGAATAAACGCTTGTTGAGTAATCCTCTCTATTGTATGCAAAAAATGAAGTTTTCATTTGCTTTTCATCACTCAGGTATGTATGTGTTCTTGTTGTGTTTGTATTTCTAAAGCTTTTCTCTGGTGCTAAAAAATCCTACTATCAATACCATAATTATTATTACTGTTATTACGAAGACTGAAGACATCATGTATTTACACTTATTTCTAAGGGAACAAATGTTTCTCCAAAAGTAGATCAGATGCAGCCAAGTCCAAAGTTCAATACAAAATTTTGTAAGTAGCATTGTTAAGATGGGTAAGCTCCAGCAAAACAATATTATTATAGATAGTCCTTAACCCTACTCCGTATTCTTCTAAATTGTTATCCCAATTCTTCTACAGAAGACTTGGGCCTAGGTACTCGGCATTAAAATAAAAAATTAGTTAGTTAGTGTCAGGTTTTTTTCAATGGCTTTCTATGTTTATACAGTTAGTTTTTGTCAAGTATCTGTTTATCTCAACAATGCGTGTTATTGTGAAATTGTGGAGGCTCAAACAGTTCAGATCTGACATCACACACATCATCTATTGTGACATTCAGTACTTATTCGATGTAGTAAGACCAGTCAGGTACTGAATACCTCCAAAAAGGCACTCTAGCTCTTTATGATCTCAGTTTTGGATTATATCCTTCTGTATTACCTTCATCAACGGGAGTCCGGGGTAGCTGGCACAGCCTTGGGTTGGCTGGCATCATACCTCTGTAACAGGCGACAATCTGTGGCATTGCCGCCATTTCGTTCGGCGGTGAGAGAGGTAAAACAGGGAGTGCCGCAGGGCTCTGTAATCAGCCCGATTCTTTTCAACTTATACCTTCGCCCTCTAATAAGTCTGATTAAGTCATTCGGCATGTCTGTCATCATTTATGCCGATGACACTCAGCTTATTTTTTCCATCGAGGGCAGGGATGCGGTCTCCCTGGAATCCTTTCACCAATGCATGTCAGCAGCTGCGGATTGGTTGCGCCAGAACTCGTTACAGCTCAATGGGGCAAAAACTGAAGTTCTCTACTGCTCGGTAGATCGTATGCCTCGCCCTCTGCCTGAGGGACTTTGGCCATCTTCTACCTTAGGCACTATCGCAGCGGCAGACTCAGTCCGTAACCTAGGTGTCCTGCTCGGGCCTAGTCTCCAGCTGGACGCCTTCGTTAACAAAACCACGGCAACCTGTATACTGCTGCTGCGTATGTTGCGGAAGATTTTGCCTCTACTTCCTCATTCAGCGAGGACAGAAGCAGTGTGGAGTATCATCCTCAGTAGGTTAGACTACTGCAACGCACTGCTTCTAGGAGCTCCCGGCACTCTAATTATGAAGTTACAGCGGGTACAGAACATGGCAGCTAAATTGGCGCTCTCGCGACCATGGTCTGCCTCGTCCTCTCTTGCCCTTTCAGACCTGCACTGGTTACCGCTGCAAAAACGGATCTGTTTTAAATCGGCTTGCCTGGTCTTTAGAGCCTTGCATGGGCTGGGTCCAGTGGTACTGCAAGGTCTTTTTTCTTGGTACTCTGCTGCCAGACTCTTGAGATCCTCCTCGGCCTTCTTGGTGATTGTTCCTAAGATAAGAAGGGTGAGGATGGGCGGCCGCTCCTTCAGCTTTACGGCCGTAAAGCTTTGGAACTCTCTACCTCTGGCCCTAAGGTGCAAGCAGGATCTCACGTCTTTTAGAAAGGACCTCAAAACCTATCTTTTTCCAAAGGCAGTGTAATTGACATCGGAAGGAATGCTCTGTGGTCAAAGCGCCAGGATGCCCTTTGGGTGACAGATGCACTATATAAGTATGCCTACATACATATATAAGTATGCCTACATACATACTTGCCCCTGTCTCCTCTGGAATAGTTGTTTTAAACTTATCAGCTGATGTGCTTTTTTTTTTGTCTTCCTTGGTTACAGTCTTGTTGCCATCCATCCATACAGGTGCCTCTTCTCGTTTGAGTACGTTTTCCTTCACCCGGGTCTTCTAACTGTATTGAGATTGCCTCAGTAAGGTTTCCAAGCTGAGACTCTGTCTCAGCTTCTTGTTTGTTAGACACTTCAATGCTACTCCGTGAAACAGGTACTTGTATTTGTGATGCAGTCTGCGAATCTTCACCCTTCTTCACTTTGTTGCTGTTGTGCTTCTGCAACACTGCTCCTTGAGGTCTCTCAGCTGGTAGTGATGCAAACCCCAATGCTCTCCACTCAGGAGGAAACAGCACAATATCTTCCTCGAGATTTATCACCTTCTTGGTGTGTGATGTGTGTACCAAATTGGGAACGCTGACACACTTAATAGCAGTGTTAGTAACTAAATTAACATGGAAAGGGCCTTTCCATCTTGGTTCCAGACAATTCTTCGGTACGTGCTGCTAGATCATGACCCATCACCTGGATTGAGGTTGTGGCACTGTTTGTTGATGCAGATCTTTAGTGGCAGCTGCAACCTGGTAAGAAACAGAATGGACCACATCATGCAATCCTTTGCAGTAATTGAGTATCATATCATCTGTGATATTTGAGAGAGCATTGAAACGTAAAGCAGGCAGCCTCATTTCACGGACCATCAGAATCAAGTGGGGTGACAAACCAATCTTCCTATCAGGAATATTTATCAGCACCAAAGGTAAAGCATCCAGTCATTTCAGTGATGTTGAAGAACAAACTTTAGCTAGTCGAGACTTGGTGGTCCCGTTCATCTGTTCAGCAATACATGAAGCCTCAGGTCAATAGTTGCAATGTAGTTTTTGCTCAATCTGCAAGTTAGCTAAATCAAAAGAATAGAGTAAATAGATAATTTTGATAAGTAGGTAGTAGCGGGTAGCCACAATTATTTACATTTCATAGTTATGTGGAGTTTATTCAAATTGTTCGTATCCAATCTATGATTGTGACACATTAGATCCCGCCATAAATGGATAGATATATTATCTTTCATTTTAAAAGTGGAGGCAATTACCTGTAAAGCAATACTATTAACATTTCAACCAATTTTGTAAGAAAATTGTTATAATACCAAATAACACAAACTCCACCTAAAAATATAATTTGCTAAGAAAAAGCTGAGAAAATCCCAGTAATAACATTAATCTTAGACCACACCAACTTCCAAAATTCAACTACTCTAGGAGTAGTTATCTACCATTTGTAAGAGTATAGTGATAGTCACTGTCTAGTTCCATGAAAAAATAAAAACATTTGTAGAAGAAAAAAAAGAAAAGATGTAAGGAAAAGATGGAAAGGAAAAAGAAGAGAAGACTGGGAAGGATCGCTAACACATAGAGGGTAAGAAAAGAAGGTGACTAATAAATGAGCCACCAGGTGAATCGTTATTCGTGAGAGAACACACACCTTTGAACGTGTAGGGATGCTGGAACATGTAAGGGAAGATATGCAAACTGTGGCTCCATAAAGTAACAGAAAAGAACGGCATTACATAGATGACTCTAAAACAAAATAAAAAGGGAACAAGGAAAATCAATGTTGACATTTTTAAATTGTTTTAGAAATATACACAAAAATGAGGACCATACCTTATCTATAAAAATCACAAATGAACTGTAGAGGAATAGAGATAGCAGTTAAGCCATAAGGATTCAAGGGAATCAGCAAAGAGCAGCGGATGCCCAAGCCGGTATGAAAAGGATTCCTCAGTATCGCTCCCATAAAACCTGTCTATGCTGATAAGATGGATTGTGATCAGATTGTGATCTGAATAAGACAATGGAGGGGCATCTTCCATCCTTTAAGCATGTTTTATTTTTAATAACATTGGCACTCAGTTGTATGTGTGTTCGGAAAACAAATAATTTTCAGGAAAATATGTATTTGACTGAGGCAGAATAAGATAGTAGCAGTGCGGCCATGCATGAAAACATGTGCAATCACACACAACAAACAAGTACAGAATAATACTAAAGCATGTGCAGTTACATGCATTGTCTCTACAGGCTCACACACTCATACGTACCCATACTGTTAGAAATGTGGTTTGTGGTTGACAGAGATATGCACCTTGACCAAACAGGAACCACAATCCTATTCTGAGTAAGTCAGATACATATCCTAAATTAACCTGTACTCAACCTCTGGTAGCTTGGCACAGAGCAGTCAGGCTTAACTTAAGAGGCAATGTGTAAATTATTTGTGCCACACAATACAGTAAACAGTGAAAGAACCACACAAATATAATCCACATCTACTTATGAAAATAGAGCTTAATTTAATTAACAAGACATGAACAAAATGGCAAACAATCAATAAGTAGACTGGGGTTATTAATTATTAAAGAAAATCTTGAAATATAGTGCTTCGAAACATAAGGCACCAACGGGGGCTTCTGGTCGCTCTGGACCAGGTCAAATCTGAAAAATCAGACTGGCCACAATAAAGTGCAGGTCGGATACATGACCTACACAGGGCCTGCTGAAACAGTACCTTCATGTAGGAAACATTGACGGTGAGGAGCAAAATAGGAGGAGTGGCCAAAGGCATTGAGTAATCGTCAAACTCCTGAAGATGAAGGCAATGCATTAATGTCGAGCTGCGCTGTGGTGTCGTTGTGACAATCAATCAATCAATAAATCAATCAATCTATTTGTAGAGCGCGCTATTTACCCGTGAGGATCTCAAGGCGCTTGGGGGGGGGGGGGGGGTTTGAAGCTTCGCTACTGTACGAAGAGCCAGGTCTTGAGGAGTCTTCTGAAGGCGAGTAGGTCTTCGGTCTGCCGTAGGTGGGTAGGAAGGGTGTTCCAGGCCTTGGCGGCGAGGTAGGAGAAGGATCTGTTGCCTGAGGTTGTTCGTTGGATGCTCGGGACGGCGGCGAGGGCAAGGCTGGCGGAGCGGAGCTGGCGGCAAGGGGTGTGGAAGCTGAGTCTCCTGTTCAGGTAGGCTGGTCCGGCGTTGTGGAGTGCTTTGTGTGCATGGGTGAGGAGTTTGAAGGTGATCCTCTTGTCGGCGAGGAGCCAGTGTAGGTTTCTCAGGTGGTGGGGTGATGTGGCTGCGGCGGGGGACGTTGATGATCAGTCGGGCAGAGGCATTTTGGATGCACTGTAGTCGTTGTAGGTGTTTGGCTGGGATTCCGGCGTTGAGTGCGTTGCCATAGTCCAGCCTGCTGCTGACGAGGGCCTGTGTCACCGTTCTTCTTGTTTCGGTGGGGATCCACTTGTAGATCCTGAGGAGCATGCGGAGGGTGTTGTAGCAGGAGGAGGAGACGGCGTTGAGCTGTCTGGAAATGGAGAGGGAGGAGACGAGGATGAATCCAAGATTGCGTGCGTGGTCGGTGGGTGTTGCTGCTGTCCCCAGAGTGGTTGGCCAGCAGGAATCGTCCCAGGCTGAGGGGTTGGGTTCGAGGATGAGGACCTCCTTCTTGTCCGAGTTCAGTTTCAGATGGCTGCTCCTCATCCAGTCGGCGATGGCCTTCATTCCGTCGTAGATGTTGGTTTTGGCGGTGCGTTGGTCCTTGGTGAGGGAGAGGATGAGCTGAGTGTCGTCAGCATAGGAGATGATGTTGAGGTTGTGGTGGCGGGCCACTTGTGCGAGGGGGGCCATGTAGATGTTGAACAGCGTCGGGCTGAGGGAGGAGCCCTGGGGGACGCCGCAGATGATGTCGGTGGCTTCGGATCGGAAAGGTGGGAGGCGTACGCTCTGAGATCTGTCGGAGAGGAAGGATGTAGTCCAGTCGAGGGCCTTCTCCTGGATATCGGCTTCTTGGAGGCGTGTTTTTAGAGTGCGATGGCAGACCGTGTCGAAGGCGGCTGAGAGGTCCAGGAAAATGAGGGCAGATGTTTCGCCATTGTCTAATTGGTGCCTGATGTCGTCTGTGGCAGTGATGAGGGCTGTCTCGGTGCTGTGGTTTCGTCTGAAACCGGATTGGGATGGGTCCAGGATGTTGTTGTCTTCGAGGTGGCGGGTCAGTTGCATGTTGACGATTTTCTCGATGACCTTCGCCGGGAACGGGAGCAGGGAGATGGGCCGTAAGTTCTTGAGGTCCTTGGGGTCCGCCTTGGGCTTTTTGAGGAGGGCGTTGATTTCGGTGTGCTTCCAGCTTTTCCGGGAATGTCGCTGTTTCGAAGGAGATGTTGATGATCTTCCGTAGTTGGGGTGCGATGGCTGCGTCTGCATTGTTAAATATGTCGTGTGGGCGCGGGTCTGTCGGTGATGCTGAGTGGATGGAGTTCATGACCTTGCGTTAAGCATGAGCGAATTTTGCGGATCTCGCGTTCGCGAATTTTGCGGATTTGCGGATTCGCAATCCGCAAAATCCGCGAATTCCCGCGAATTTGCGGATTTTTTTTTTTTTTGTGTTCGCCCGTGTTTCTGCCAGTTCGCGAGGGTTTTGTACACTTTCGCAAATTGCGAACTTACCTGTCGGGTCGCAAGTTTCGCGAACTTGTTGTTTCTACGTGTCCAGCCTGTTTGGGACACTCTTCTTCATCACTGCCACTCTCTGTCACCACTGCCACTCTCTGACTACTCATGCCACCCTCTGGCCCACCCATGCCACCCTCTGTTTCATCACCACACCCTCTGGTTGTCCAGTGTACATTATTTTCGGCAAAGCAAAGCACACCTTCCCTGCCTCAAGTGACCTGAATTAATTTGGGGCTGATTCATGTGTCACAGAATATTTTTTTAGCTGGCACCTGCTTCCTTAGTGCGCCCTGATTAGTGATCTTTTGCACTTGCTAAGTGCTTTCATTGTTGCAAAATTAGTTACAACACCTGCCCTGCCCCAACTGACAATAATGAATTAGGGGCTGATTAATGGATTTTAACTTCCAGCCTGGCTCCTGCTTGTCTCCCTTCGCTGTAATTCAGGACCTTTGTGGCATATGTGTAACTATTCTGAGGTTCAGAGCAGGGTCACATACTAGTTTCAACTGGCAACTGAACTCTGGAGGGGCCCCTCAGGAAGCACTCCAGGAAATGGCTACTAATGATGAGCCTGAACTTTTGAACCTGGTAAGTAGTTACTTTCAGTTTTGCTAAGATCGTATTTCTGCAATTTTGCACTTATTCGCGGGGCGCGAACTCACGCGAACAGTGCGAGCAGTGCGAGCAAAATCCGCTGCTCGCGGATTTGCGGATTTTGCGGGAAATTCGCAAATCTCGCGGATTGCGGATTTCCCGAAAATCCGCAAAATCCGCGAGCGGAACGGATTTTCCGCCCACGCCTACCTTGCGTGTCTCGACGTCGCTGACGTTGGACCCGGAGGTCAGGCGGTTGGTGCTGTTGGTGTTCGAGAGAGGGGTGGAGTCTGGCGTGGTCGGGTCGGTCGTGGTGTTGAAGCTTTCGTGGATGTCGGCGATCTTGAGATGGAAGAAGATGGCCGGTGAGTCGCACAGTTCCTGTGAGGGCAGGATGTCGTTGGTGTTGGCGCTGGGGTTGGAGAGTTCTTTTACAATGCGGAAGAGCTCTTTGCTGTCGTGTGCGTTGTTATCCAGGCGGTCTTTGAAGGAGTACCTCTTGGCTGATCTGATGAGGTGGTGGTGTCTGCGGGTGGCGTCTTTGAGGGCTGCATGGTTGTCCCTTGTGCGTTCGTGGAGCCATTTCTTCTCCAGTTTCCTGCATGCGCGCTTGGAGGCCAGGAGCTCGTCGGTAAACCCGGTGGCTCTCTTGCTGGCATGGTTGTTGGAGTGTTTCTTCAGTGGGGCGAGGGTGTTGGCACAGTCGTTGCTCCACTGTCTGAGGTTGCGGGCTGCGGCGTCTGGGTTGGTGGGGTCGGTGGGTGGGTTCTTGGAGAGGGTGGTGATCAGCTGATCTTCGGTGACTTTGCTCCAGCAGCAGCGAGACAGCTGTTGGGTGCGATGGTGCGTTGTTGGTTTTTTGAAGGTGAAGTGAATGCATCGGTGGTCGGTCCAGTGGGGTTCAGTTGTGTGGTCGAAGGTGACGTGGGTGCTTGTGGAGAAGATGGCGTCCTGCGTATGGCCGGGTGGCGTGGGTGGGCGCGGTGACGAGTTGTCTGAGGCAGAGGTTGTCGATCAGCGTGGATGAGTTGGCGTCGTTGTTGTTCTCGAGGTGGAAGTTCAGGTCCCCGAGGAGGATGTAGTCCATAGAGGCGAGAGCATAGGTGCTGGCGGGGTCGGCAATGGAGTCGCTGAAGCCTGCCCGGGGTCCGGGGGGTCTGTAGATGAGAGTTCTTCTGAGGGTAGTGTTGGGGTCGGTGTGGATCCGGAAGTGCAGGTGTTCGGCGGTGTTGAGGGAGTCGTCCGCGTGGGTGGTGACCTTGAGGGTGGACTTGTGGATGATGGCTATTCCTCCTCCTATGTCGTTGGCGCGGTCCCTGCGGGTGATCTTGTATCTGTCTGGGATGGCTTCGGCGATGTCTGGAGCAGAGGAGTCGTTCCACCATGTCTCAGTCAGGAAGGCTACGTCTGGGCCTGTGGTGTCGAGCAGGTCCCAGAGCTCGATGGCGTGTTTGCGCCAATGTGTCGGTTCTGATCGGCACAAAGTTGGCAATGTGTGAATTTTAGAAGTGACAGCCAGAAAGCCCCATTCTAAGGGTGTAGGACTGAATTGGTACCACTTGGCAGGGCAGGACAGTTGGCAGAGTCCAGAGGTTGTAGCAGGGTTGAATGAAGCCTTTGATGTCCCTGAGTCTTCAGAACATGAGGAAAGCCAGAAAGCCCTTGGAGTCACATGGTTCTGGGGAAGTAGAAATGCAGGTCTAGGCAAGGAGGGCAGCAGGAAAGGCACAGCAGAGCAGAAGTCAAGCAGAATCCAGAAAAGTGACAGTCCTTTCAGCAGCTCAAGAGTTCTATTTCTTGGCAGAGGGTCCTCAGGTCCAGAGTGTGCTAAATTGGTCGTATCTGAGGTTCAGTACTTAAACCTAGTTGTGCCTTTGAAGTGGGGGACTTTAAAGAGAGGACTTTGAAGTGCACAACATCCCTGCCTTACCTGCCCTGGATCCAGACTCAATTTAGGGGGGTATACAGCTCTTTGTGTGGGGACAGACACAGCCCTATTCATGTGCAAGTGTCAGCTCCTTCCTCTCAGCCTGTCAAGGATGGCCTATCAAGATGTTAATGCCTCATTAGGAAACCAATGGCACATCTGGCACACCTATGCTCCCTCCCTGTGTGTTACTGTCTAGAGGATATGCACAAAGCTCAGCTGTCACCCAACCCAGATGTGTATTCAGAGACAGGCAGAGGCACAGAAGTGTTAGAGTAAGAAAATTGCAAAAAGAACAATTGATGGACGGAAGGCTGAACAATTATCAAACATTCACCCCAGTACAGGGATCTGGGCCTAAATCCATCATTTTGTTTTATTTAACCATAACATTCCAGTTGGGCCCAGCCATATCAAATCAGTCTTGACCCTGCTCCCCATGGGAACAGTCCAGCTTCAACTGCCAGGCCAGGTCCTCCCTGGGTTGGAAACACGCATCCTGGGAATGGTTTTAGGGAATCATCCCTCATCAGCCAGGCAAGCTTGACCCCAGTGGCATGAAGAGCACAGGACCCAGATCCGGGCATGTATTAGGGGGGAATATTTGGCATCATTCCTTCCATCAATTGTTGGTTTTGCATTTGTCCCCCTAATTGAGATGGGTATGCCCAGATGTGAGTCCAGTGCTCTCGATGCCACTGGAGTCATCCTAACTTGGCTGATACCCCAAATCAGACCAAGGATGCCTGCTTCCAGTCCAGGGAGGACCTGGTCTGGCAGTTGGGGCTGGATTGCTCCCATGGGGAGCAGGGCCAAGATTGATATGCATATAGCTGGGTCCAAACTGGAACGGCATGGTGACAAAAAGAAAACAATGGATTTTAGCCCAAATTTCTGTACTGGTGCTAAGAAAATGCCAACTTTCTAAAAGTGGCATTGTCAGACTTACAACTTAAAATCCAACTTTCCCATAAGTTTTGATTTTAATTTTGAGCCCAGAGACACCAAACTTGAAATATCTATCTTTTCCCAATTGGAAATGACACTTATAAAATGTAATAAGGTAATCCCAATGTTAACCTATGGGAGAGATAGACCTTGCAGTAGCGAAAAATTAATGTATGGGTCTTTCACTAACTGGGCATGTAAAACTTAAAAGTACATGTCCAACTTTTTAAATACTCTGCACCCTACCCTTGGGGCTGCCCAAGACCTACCTTAGGGGTGACTAATGTGAATTAAAAAGGAAGGTTTTGGCAGGGCAAGTGAGTTAACTTGCTAGGTTGAAATGGCAATTTAAAACTGCGCTCACAGAGTCTGCAATGGGTGAACTGAGACATGTTTAAAGGGCTACTTGAGTGGTGGCTCAATCAGTGCTATGGGCACACTATTAGTAATTAATTTACATGCCCTGGGCACATGTAGTACACTTTACTAGGGACTTATACATTAATTAAATATATCAATTGTGGATATGCCAATGTTACCATGTTTTAGGTAAAGAGCATGTGCACTTTAGCACAAGTTAGCAGTGGTAAAGTCTCAAGATTACTAAAAATTAAGTCAAGAAAACAGGAGGTCAAAAGGCAAAAAAAGTCAGAGGAAACCACAATAAGGATGCCAGGTTTAACATATACCAGTACACACAAAAACACACATACCTGATACACATTCCGCCCTTCCTACTAACAGCAGGACATTAAAATTAATACCCCTCATATTTGTGCTACTCTACAACATGATGTGTTGGAGGGATACACCAGCATCTATTTTTTTTACATATGAACATTTCATTGACTTGGAAACTAGTTTTCATAAATATTACTTAGTGATTGGACAGCTTGTGCGATTGACACCCATGTACCATTTAGGACAAGTACACTCTTAACAACTGTAAGCAAAACCAGTAGTTTACACTGAACTTGTTCACAGAGAAAGAGAGGATTCAGCATTTGAAATGGGCTTCCTACATTCACTATTACTTGAAGGCCCAGACTTATAAGTCTAAACTATTTTGGTTGGAAACCCTTTTTTATTACTTATCCACCATCAATAAGACCCCAATCAGCCAAAAGACATCCTTGGCATTTTCCAGATCTTTAATGTAATACAAGCCCCACTCTCTAGCCATCTCACTGCCTTTGTGGTAAGGTAGCTTATGGTTTTCCAACAATATATCTATTCTGCTCTCTACTAAGGACAGTCGTGTTAACTGTCCATTAGGTTATTTCCCACTTCTTGAAGCCATTTGGAGTGACAAGCCATTTCAACCTGACAAAATATTTCGCCACCCCAGCCACTGATGGACTTCTGCCAGGTGAAGGTATTATTTCGTGGCTCTTGTCCCGCTCTGTACTTCTGTCACCATTAGTCTGGTGCCAAGATCTCTTTTACCCCTGTGGTTCACACACCAAATAAAGAGATCTCTCCAGTCACTGAGGGTAGGTGTTAGCCTATGGGCAGAAGACAGAGCCCTCTCCAGCCATTTAAACCACCAGAACAAGGAGCCTCTTCATCCTAGAAGTGCCAATGACAGATAAATGTTCTTTACTTAGGCGAATTATAACGTCTGGGTGCCTGGCGTTTGGTCCCTCTCTCTTCATTTTCAAAGCTGGGAGTTTTTTGAGTGAGAATATATCTTTTTTTGCTCATGTTCAATCAGTTTCCAGTTATCGTTTTTAAATGATATTCTTAGGCAGACTGTGTCTTTCCTCCCTGGTTCCCAAAGAAACACTGTGGGTCTGATTCACAAATCGACTCACAAACTAGGAGTTAATAGTACCTTTTCAACTATGGAGCCTCTGCAGTTGGGGAGACAACTTGGCACATAAAAAGATAGGACAGGCCTACCTTTTTATGTGCGGAATTCAACCACCCGACTGCAGCCGCAAACTTACTATTAACTCGTAGTTTTTGAATAGCAAAAAAAATAGTATACTTATACAAAATTGTAAGGTTACCTTGGTGAATCAGGCCCCGTGACTGTATCTATTTTACACTGGAGAAGCCAGTGCCACACAAAGATTTGGGACATTCCTAGGCCATAAGTGGAAGATGCCATTAAAAAAATCCTGGAGGTAAGCCTTCTCTAGCTGCACGCTTAGGGCCTTATTTAGAGTTTGGCGGAAGGGATACTCTGCCAAAATGTGGTGTATATCCTCTCTGCCATCCGTATTACGAGTGCTATAAGCTACAATGTTTGTGACAAAGTATCCCATCTACCAAACTAAAAAAAAAACCTTTTAATGTGAAACAACAACTGCGCTTCAGTCATCCACCTCTGCTCTGCTATTCAGAGAATACATGAAGGCACCTCTCTTCGGAGACCACCCTGCTCCTTATTAACAGGTGCCTTCCAGCTCTCTCCAGGCAACTGTGGCTCACCCAGAAGACACCCTCGCACTGCTATAAAGCATTAATGCAAGATTGCGTATTGTTTCCACACTAGGGCAGGGTGATTTTTTTTTTTTTTTGTATTCTGCAGTGCGTGGAATCAAATTCCTACACAATTCAAACTAATTTCCTTCCAAAACAAGGTCCACAAACTGAAAACGGATGAGTTTGTGTGGTTCACACTACAGAAAAGTCCACTTAGAACCACATAAAACCTTGCAAACTGCCCAGTTCGGGGGCAGTTCCAGAAGTTCATGTCGGTGTCCTTCAACCTCATTTGGATATGGAGATAGACACAAAGGGGCAGATTTACAAGCCCGCTGCAACACTTTTGCTCCGCAGTTGGGTCACTTTTGTGACGCAGCGATGGCATAAATAATGCAGCCAATTTACAGTGTGACGCATCTAGGGAGATGTGTCACGTTGTAAAGCCCTGCGTCATATTATACCTGCGTCAGGTATAATGTATGCAGGGAGGGCGTTCCCATGTAGGAAAGCCTAGTAAAAGTGACACAGTGAAATCTACAAGATTTACCTGCGCCACTTCTAGGACGCCACTGCGTCAAAACCTTACCCCAAGGAGTGGCGCAGTACAATAAGTATAGGCCTTAACTAGCATTGCTAGAGTTGCGTTGTTCTTGCAGCACGACTCCAGCAATTAATGACCTTTAGGCCAACAGATGCGTCACAATTTCTAATGCATCTGTCAATCCTTGCGCCATGGTGTGCGGTATTGTAAATATGGCACATCCATGGTGGCACAAGGGTATCGCAGGGTGGCGCAGGGAACTGGCGCACCACTACAGATGCTTCAATTTCTTGAAAATCTGCCCCTAAGTGCAAAAATCGTAAATAATACACCTGTTCCTCTAATTAGCCAGCAAAGTAATCTGGGAGTTTTTTGTAGCTCAATTTTGCACCGCAGGCAAATAAAAAGGAAATATTACCAAAGTAGTTTTGCCCAACCTTGCTCCTTCCTATCTCACCATGCTGCAGAGTTTTATAGTGATGTCTAAATAGTTTTATATGCAATATTAAAGCACTCACACATACGAGAACTAGGGTAATGCATTTTCCAGGGCCTGCCAAAGTTTTTTGGTCTCCCAACTACAGCATGTGACTTGGCTATTCTTAAGTACAAACTGCGAGCAACATATTTCTCCTATTTCGCTCGACTCCATTGGCTGATGCAGAGATATTGGCCCTGATTTATGTAGAAGTCAAGCAATGGAGGGCAACATGTAAAGTTGTTTTTCTGCGTTGCATGAAGAGAGAGCAGCAGAATAGCACCATATCTACTCAGCTGTGGTGTTTTGTTGTCTCCCTGCGCCAGTGCACTGTTGGCTGCCATGCACCAACTCAGATACCCACCCTAGCGCCATAGTGCAAGGGTGTCAGCGTTGCAGGAGGCATACGTTTTGTGGTGGATAGGGTCCCTTCCAGTTCAAAAATGTAATTAAGCTTAAAGGTGTTTCTCACTTTGTATGTAAGCTCTACAATGCAGCACAAATTCAAAGTGGGAAAAACAAGGAGAAATTAAAACATTTTTCCTCATTGCGCCTGCCTGGAGGAGTTTGGGGATTTTGGCGCAAATCACGGTCTACAAATCTTTGTGGATAGGGATTTGCGCCAAAACTCATAGGTGGTGGCATGGGAACGGTGGTGCAACCGCTTCAGAAACATCAATAAAACAAAACATTTGAACTGGGTATTAACAGCACATATCCCGATTACATCTGATCCTAAGTCATCTAATCTCTGAATAATATTTACAGTGACTGTTTCCTTTTGTACAGCCCATGGTGTGCAAGTCTTGTGGCTGATCCTGTCTGCTAAGCCGGGTCCACTTTTGCCTGTTTATCTGAACGACTATTTTGTGAAATATGCAAAACGTCTGGAGAATGCTGCCATCTGCTGACAAAAGAAAACATTTAAGGCGGGCTGAAGTGTTGAAATAAAAATTATGCATTTAACAAGCATAAAATATTTCAAAATGCGTTGAAACTTCTTTCCGGTAGCGAAAATGCGATACGTCGCTCGAAGACCAAGAAAAAGAGGGGGAGTAAGCGGAATTAATGTGATCTCTAGTTTAGAGGGCTGTTATTTAGGGTGCATATCCTTCTAAACTACGCTGTTCCACAAGCCCACTACAATCTAGGGCATATTACCTAGAAATAGCTATATTTATCGCTAAGCAGGAATAATTTTATCGCCGCGCTACGACGATTTTTATCGCTGCGATCCCTTGCTATCATCAAGGTTTATCTCAGAAACGATAAAAATCATTCTAAATGCGTGAATATCGCTGGAAATACAGCGATATTCACACATTATTGTGACAATGCTCTTAGCCATGTTATCCACCTCCCATTGGATAAAATGGCTAAGAACTGCTCTGGGCAGGTGTTAGCTTTTGGAGATATTCGCGCTTAGCGCGAATATTTCCAAAACTACGCCTTTGTAGGTAATAGGAGATAGCGATGTTAGCGACTGTTTTCAGTCACTAACATCTTGGCACGCCCACTTTGCATGTCATTAGCGATAAATATCGCTGACATGCAAAGCGGGCCCCAAGATGCTCGCCATCGCCTATTAGCTGTCGCTAACTGGTGTTAGCGACAGCTTGGTAATAGGGCGATCAAATTATCGCCGCTTTAGCTGGAAAAAGTCCCACTAAAGCGGCGATAAGGGCCCTTGGTAATAATCCCCCCAGTGTACTCTCAGGTGATATCTGAGACCCTGAGTGAGTGCTCCATAACCGGCTTTGCATAGTTCGCGTAGGGGCCCCTTTACAACAGCATCAGTATGACATGGAGTGTGTCTGGAGACTAGGCCTAGGGCCATAGTTATTATCGATTTGCGTCATGCTTGCTCCACGCAACATGGTACATGTATGTCGCAAACCTCTCAGTCATATTTATGAAGCCTCGCAAGGCCCTTTTGTGTGGCTTTGCATGGCTTCACAAATACGGAGTAATGCAACGCAGCGCAGATCGGTGTGTTGCCTTACTCTGCGCATAGGGGGCATTCCATGGCCGTTGCGGTGGGTGTTCCCATACAACTCCCGTGGTGTTGGACACATTCTCAGATTTACAAGGACTTTCCAACCTACAAATGCTTCTGCAGCACACATACAGTGGAATAGCAAGGGGGGGGGGGGGGGGGTGGAGGCAATCTGCCCTGAGTGGCATGAGTTCAGGAATCGCCAGCATCCCCGGTCTTACTTGCGTTTGCGGCCACGAGCAACGCTCCTCCGTCATTACGGAGGAGCTGTTGCTGCTAGTAAAAAACCTTTAATAAATAGCAACCAATCGTAGACTTACACAAAAGCGTAAGTTTAGCTTTGTGAATCAAGCCCTCCGTTTTTAAATATCTATTTGCTGACCTGTTAGGTATGCTGCAGCCTGAGGGACTGGGTGCAAATCCATGTTTGGGAGCTACATTACTTTTTGTTGTCACTAATTTAAGTGCTACGGTATTTGTTGAGGGACTGTCTTTTGAAAAGAAGACAGTTTCTTTTTCTAAGCACACAAGCAGTTATTTAATCTGACATTGCTCTTGAGGTGTAGGAATTCCTACACCACTGTTTCAAAAGAAATGTTGTCTGATTAATATTTTTACCTTTGCCTGCAGGAAAAAATACTTTCAGCGATCAATGGGCTGCAAGTGGTATGAAAATGGTTTAAAACACATACTGTATTCATTTTGTTCTGTTTTAGTTTTAGTGTTTGTTTCGGTCTCCAGCTACAGGTATGACACCCAGTCCTTGGTTAGATTGGAGCCTGTTTTATAATCACGTTCTGACATATATGTTTGGACCTTCGTGTTTGGTCTTTGGTATCTTTGGTGTCGATTCAAATGCATCTTTTTAGAGCTGGGGTTGATTCCCTTCTAGGTTAAGTGGTGTTTTAAGGTTTCAGTTCTAGGTACCAACATTTTGCACTGTGTTTAGGTACAAAGGTGAAGCACCCCCACACTAAATGTTTTTCTATCATTTACTTTCCAGCACAAAATATGTTTTGCGTTGGAAATTGCCTAAAAGTCACGCTAAATTGTAGCACAAATTTCATTACTTAGCATCAAGGGGATGTTACATGGGCGTTGTCATGTAACCGCCCATGCTTTTTGATGCAAAACCATATCTACCCAAAATGAGAGACAGGCTTTTTCAACAAAAATTAACGCTATTTGAAAGCAGACATTAAAAGGAGAAATGTTTTCATTTCTCATTTCTTTTCAGACCCTGTTTGTGTGCTGCACAGTACAGAACACAAACAAAATAGGAGCAGTTTTAAAAGTTGTTTAGACATAGCATTTTGCATCAGGAGCCCCTCCAGTACCACACCTATGCTAGAATCACGTACACACTGTTGCACTTGGCCCAAAGGTGTGTTCATGGTACTCAGCAGCAAAAATGTGCACTAGCGCTAAAGGAGAGGAGAGTGCATATTTTCGTAGATAGGGCGCCCTCTTGCTTTTTCCCTGTTGCGCAACGCAGCACAGTATTTTTGGCTTACATATGTGATTATTCCTATTAATTTAGGATAAATATAAAACTCTTAATATAAACATAAACATTATTACTCAACATAATATATATATATATATATATATATATATATATATATATATATATAAATATATATATATATATATATATATATATATGTATATATATATATATATATATATTGCGCTCGCACAACCTTGTATACCCAAGGAAGAAATGACAGCACTCGGGGGGTACCTTCACTCACACAGTAGTTTATTAACTACAAGCGCGCCACAGACGCGTTTCGGCTCTTGGCCTTCGTCAGTGTGTGTTTTACACATGAACAACCGGTACATTAATGTAGATTGCAAAGAACACAGGTTACACCTCTCAGTCGACATCGACAGAGGACCACAACTCTCCCAGCTATCGCGGGCGCCATCTTGTAACGGCAAAATATACATACATTTATACTTGCAATGGATGTACTGCACGTAATCATACCTACAGATAGGTAAGTATGCGTAGATGGGAGATGTTATTCACCATACTAGTGGATTTTTATACACTGTTAGATATAGCCGTGGATCGGCAATGGTCCCCTAAAACAAAGAGAGATTACTCTATGTGTGACCTGTAGTGCAAAGTTGTATACATCAATGGATAAACCGTAAACATATCATACAAAGTGCAAAGGGTGAGGGGTACCAAAAGAAAACGTGAAGATATGCCAGTAGTGTAATATAATCTAGTTACTGTTAACTACACAAGTAACATAGGAAACAAAGAGCCCTTCGAATCCTATTAAAGTGTCAATTATCATGAACAGTGTATATACAAAAAAGATAGATAGATCTTCTGCATATGTAGATTACATGTGGGCTAGAGAGGCAGTTTGTCAATTCATCTTAATAACCTCCCCCACACGCTTATACAGAAACACATAAAATATATATACACACAATAATAATATATACACTGTGACCCATGTTTCAGCAAAAATAGAATACAGTTAATTATAGGAACAGTCATGTTGTTATTTGCCTAAATGAACGACCATTTCTTCCCCGGTATTCATCCCCTTAGGCCACTTTGTGGAGAGATCTATAATGTAGTGTGACTCAAGTCTGCGTAGTCGTCGCAGACGGTCACCCCCTCTAGCATTGCTTTTTATGGTGTCAAGACCAAAATACTGGAGCTGATTGCGATCCTTGTTGTGCTTTTCGGCAAAGTGCCGGGCAACTGGATATGCCTGATCGGCTTTGTCGATGGCTCTTAGGTGTTCTAAAATCCGCAACTTCAGCATATTGATGGTGCTCCCTATGTAGCGGAGGCCGCAGGGACACACCAAACAATAGACAGCTAGGGGAGTACTGCAGGTGATAAACTTTTTTATGTGCAGTTTTTTGCCGGTGTCTTGATTGTCCACTGAGAGTACTTTTTTACTCCCGGCACACGCTTTGCATTTCCCACAAGGGAAGAAACCACTCATAGATTTTAAGGTATTACTTTTAGGCAGTGGTTTCTCCAAGTGGCTGGTCACCAGATAATCTCGTAAAGATCTAGTTTTATTGAAGGTTATCAATGGGTGATCAGGTAGGTCGTCTTTGATGGTGCTATCTGTTTTGAGAATATGCCAGTTTTTTCGCAGCATAGATCTGAGATCATTAGCTCCAGCAGAAAAAGGGGTTATTAACCTAAACTTTCCTGTGCCGTTGTCAGCTTTCTCAATGGCAGGATTAATGGTGATTAAGGAATCTCTAGGGATAGCCCTTACTTTCTTCAAGGTGTTTTTCAGAAGAGACTCTCCATACCCCCTGACCTTAAATCGAGTCACGCACTCATTGGCTGCTTCGTCAAAGTCTTCTAATCTTGAACAATTCCTACGGAGCCTGAGAAGCTCTCCGTACGGAATGCTCTTGATTAGTTGGGGAGGGTGGCTACTACTGGCAAAAAGGGTAGAATTGCCAGCGGTAGTTTTCCTGTGTAGAGCTGTTTGGATCTGCTGGTCTTGTGAGAACACTTTCAGGTCTAGATATTCAGCTGATGTCGCACTTACTGTCCCTGAAAAATGTAAATTATAGGCATTCTCATTCAGTTTATCAATAAAGGCATGTGCTGTTACTAACGGGCCCGCCAAACAATAAACAGGTCGTCAATGTACCTAAACCAGCCCTCAGTCCTCCCTTCCACTCCATCCACCATGCAGCTCCTGGGTACCTGCTCCTCCCACCAGCCAACGAAGAGGTTCGCATAGCTGGGAGCGAAGCAGGTACCCATCGCCGTACCAGACACTTGTCTAAACAATTGATCCTCAAATAGGAATATGTTGTTGTTTAAACAAAATTCAGTGAACTCAAGAATCATAACATTATGAGTTGTAAATCTCAGTTGTCTCAAGTTCAAAAAGTGCTGGATAGCTTGTAAGCCCTGTTGATGGTCAATAACAGTGTACAAGCTTGTGATATCAAGTACAATCAATAGGCAGTCTTGATCCCAATTCACATTCCTTATTTGGTTCAGAAAGTCCTTGGTATCCCGTACATATGAGGGTAGAGTCAATACCAAGGGGAATAGGAATTTGTCTATAAATCGGGACATGTTTTCAGTGAGACTGCCAGTTGAAGAGACAATAGGGCGGCCCGGAGGAAGTAGGCTGTCCTTATGTAGTTTTGGCAGATGGTAAAAGGTTGGTGTAAGTGGTTGGGTGGTCCGGAGATAGAGAAATTCATCTTTGCTGAGCATGTTACAATTATGCCATTTCCCTATTAGTCTGTCATAGCTCCGGATGCTTTCCAAGTATACATCGTTAGTACATTTGACGTAGAACTTGGTGTCATCTAGTTGGCGTAGGGCTTCGGATCTATAGTATTCTCTAGTAAGAAGTACAACGTTACCCCCTTTGTCCGAAGGCTTTATAATGATTTTTTCATCCTTCATAAGATCTTGTAGGGCCATTTTTTGTTGCTCTGTAATGTTGTACTTGACAGGATGGCTTGTTTTTCTGTATTGCATGAGTTCTTGGGTCATGGCTTCAGAAAAGGCGTCGATCGCATCCCAGGGCATCTGCGGGACAAATGTTGATGGGGGTTTGTATCCGCTCTCTTCGCGGTCTTGTTCTATGCCCAACGCAAGAGCTCTTTGTCCTCTGTTCAGGGGCCCAGATGGGTCCTGTCTAAGGTCTTCTTCACGCAACTCTCCAAGGGTTTCAAGAGCTTCAATTTCTCTGCCTGTGAATGCATCCGTAGCTGTTGCTCTAGTCCCTACCCTTGCCTTTTCTTTTAGGTGGGGTCGTAGTTTGAAGTACTTGTGCAACTTCAACTTGCGTGTGAATCTGAAGAGGTCTATTCTTGTTTGGGTGTATTCGAGGGGGGTGCTGGGGCAAAACGTCAGTCCAAGGCTAAGTAGATTTGTTTCGGTATCGGTTAGAATTCTTTCGGTCAGGTTGACCACCGTCAGATTTTGTCTGGTGGTTTCTGCTGCCTGAGTCAGTTCTTGTTGCTTCGTGTCCGACTGCCCCAATTGTTGGGCTTGGCTCTGCCTCTTCCCTTTCCGCCGCCGCTTGCCGCCGCCCCCTCTCCTTGTCCGCCTTGTTTTTGTTGTTGTTTTCTGTGGTTGTTCTGCCATGTCCGGTGGTTTTGTCTTTCCGCCTCTTAACCAGGTCCCCTTGATAACATCGTACTTCTGATGAAAAGGGGTCTTTTCACTGTCATTTTGCATTGGTCTTGATTTCTGCCGTGCTTTGGCTGGCACCCTTGTAGTTTGCTGTTCATCCCCGGATTCATTCTCCGTTACATCGGATTCAGACGTAAGGAGGTCGGGTGCTGGGGTAGTTCTCAATTGGAGTGCTTGGCGCGAGGCATCATATTTTCTTGCATATGTTAAAATGCGCCCCTGTTGGTAGTCATCCTCATCTCTTTCGTACTTCTCTTGTTTCCTAGTACGTATTTTCTGTTCGTATTTGGTGAGGCGTGCCTTCATATCAGTTTTGAGTTGAAGCACTAACTCTTTGTCGGATTCCCCTTCTAGTGTCTCCTCTAGATTTTTTATTTCCTCCAACGCCTTCTCGCGGTCACTCCAAGCATACTTAATTAGTATCTTCAAGGTCCCCTCCGTGTACGAAGCTGTGTGTGATTCCCAATCCGTGAGCAGCTGGGGGTCGGGGTTCTCATAAGATGGCACAGTATGGACCCTTAGCCCGCGCGGTACTCTCTTCACTTCGACATAACTGGTGAGGCTTGTGGCTTCCCACCACTTGCGTGTCTCGCGTTCATGCAGCCTTTCAAGTTTAGCCATCATATCCTTTATTTTTGCGTTCTGTGGATCTGCTACTGGCACATCTTCATTGGTCCTCTCACGTCTCTCACGTTGTCTGAACATGTCTTTTGCCGCCGTGCGGCGTTCTGTTTCTGAAAACATGGTGCCGGTTTTCAATTGCGCTACTTGCTAGGTATTGTGCATGCGCAATGATTTGTAGGCTTAGCTTGTGGTGTCTGTGTGAGAAGGGTAGCCCCCCTGGCGCTCTGCCCAAATGTCCGCTCCCTCATACGTGATTCACTTGAGTAGCAGGGAAAATTAAGTCAGACGGTGGTCCGCTTACCCGTCCTAGTGTTCCGAACGACTCCGATGGGGAACCACGGCACGCCGGCGTCCTCCAGGATTCAGCTCGTACTTTCCCAGGCGGGGGTGGATCAATCCGAAATAGACCCTCCTGCTGGCTAGCGGTTAGGCGGTGCACAGGAAACAGATGAGTTCACCGCTCCTTTTCCTTCGTCAATCCTGTGCACTCGTGGGCGGGTGCTGTCGGCGGCTCGAAGGACGCCGCGTAACACTGCGCTCACACAACCTTGTATACCCAAGGAAGAAATGACAGCACTCGGGGGGTACCTTCACTCACACAGTAGTTTATTAACTACAAGCGCGCCACAGACGCGTTTCGGCTCTTGGCCTTCGTCAGTGTGTGTTTTACACATGAACAACCGGTACATTAATGTAGATTGCAAAGAACACAGGTTACACCTCTCAGTCGACATCGACAGAGGACCACAACTCTCCCAGCTATCGCGGGCGCCATCTTGTAACGGCAAAATATACATACATTTATACTTGCAATGGATGTACTGCACGTAATTATAACTACAGATAGGTAAGTATGCGTAGATGGGAGATGTTATTCACCATACTAGTGGATTTTTATACACTGTTAGATATATATATTCACGAAGAACTCCAAAACGCCACTTCCAACCACACAGATTAGCGAAGCGCCAAGCAGGAGACGGACCACCAGATAGGGTAACAGTTCTTTAATCCAGGTTAGATGTTGAGAAGTGTGACTCACTGGTTAGAGCAGGCAGACCCTGAAGCAGAGGTCAGACCCGGGATCAGGGTTCAATTCCCGACGCGGCAGGGTCTTGAGCTCAAATGTCCATGGACCCGATAATTCTCTCTGCGGTGCCTGACCTAATCATGGGTTCACACTCTGCAACTCTGGGCATTAAGCTTGCTTAATCTCCACAACGCCCCCCCCCCGCGGCGGGATGCCTGGCTTTCACCTTGGGGATGACCTGTAGGGGCTATCTCACAGGGAAAAGCCAGGACGGGTTCCCAAGGCAAGCGCGGAGATACCCCTTCGGGGGTCGATTCTGGCGCTATATAAGAAACACAATAATAATAATAATAATAATGTTTGTTGCAGGAAATGCATAACGCGTTTTGGGCTGCAAGCCCTTGTTCACATGCACAAGACTGTTTGTTATAATTTTTACTTTTATAATGCCAAGTGATCACTGGTATAAGCCACTCCCACACATCATGTGATCATAGACATGGTAAACATACTTTTTACCGCGACATGTGCAAACAAGCTATAAACATACTATAAATACGTGTATTAGACATATAATCATTGTCATAAAAAGCAATTAAAACCATTACCGGATAAATCCGTTAGTTGCTCAAGTTCTTTCAGTTATATCACTTACAGACACCCTTGATTTCATGGGTGATGCGGAACCTTAATTTTTGTATGTCATTATCTTATTTAGGGGTGGGCATAGTCCAGTGAATAAAGTGTAAGGTGCTTAAAAGTGCCAAACAGTGCATGTCCAAAAGTGCAAAGATTCACATAAATATTACAGTATATTTACAAGAGAAAGGAAAAAGTGCAGAATGCCTGATAAAACTACCTGCATTTAGAAATGATTACTCCATGCTAACTACACAGACGGACAAAAGTCTTGTTCTGTATGATAAAAGCTTGATAAAAACCATTTCATATTATTAACAGGGTTCATCATAAAAAAGTGGTAAAAGGTGATAATACAAACACCTTGTGTATAAAATAGTGTAAAATTAGATATATCAAAAAATTATTAAATATATTTACACGGAGGGGTTGATACTTACATAGAATATGATCCCTGGCTAACAGGGATCCTGACTAGCCAGGGCTAACAGAGCAAACCTATACCGAAAAGATAAACCTTAACAATTGGTATTGCACATCCCTTGGTAACAGGGAACCTGTCTACCAAGGGTGACATAAATCGTGTTGATATACAGGAGACCAAAATCAGGAAATATCTCTCAAGGGCCAGCCTATAAAAAAGTGTGTAAATCCTCAGTGTTGTTGAGGCCATTCGGCCACTTGCTGTCGAATTCCAGGATCATATTCGATTCGAGCTGTCTGAGCCTCAACTCTCTGTTGCCACCTCTTCGTAGTTTAGGCACTGCCCCTAAAACAAAGTATGTCAAACACTTAATATCTTTATTGTGTTTGATTTCGAAGTGGCGTGCCACTGGGTAACTGGGGTCACTGTGCAAAATTGCACGCAGATGTTGCAGAATCCTAACGTGCACCTGCTGCTTGGTACTACCAATATAATTGAGGCCACAGGTGCACGTTAGGACATATACTGCAAACTCTGTCTTGCAGGTGTATTGACCAACAATTCCAATCGCCTTATCACTAAAAGGGGTAGTGTAATGAGTTTTATTTACCCCAAATTTACAGGCACGTCAACAGGCACATTTACGGAAACCACTTGCAGATTGCAGCCAGTTCACTTTTTCTTTTAATTCTGGACATGGTTGATCCAAGACCGTGCCCATATTGCACGCTCTGCGAAAAGTTACTGTTGGTTTCTGTGGTAAAAAGGACCCCAGGATGTTATCAGATAAAACAATGGGCCAGTTCCTATTGATAATCTTTCTGATTTTGCGCTCCTGGTCACTGTAAGAGGTAATAAATCTGGGGCACAGTTCAAGCTTATCCTCTGATGGAGTGGTCAGTACTACCTCTCCACTAATGACAGGTAAAAGGCTCTCACGGGTCCTTAGATCAGCTTTAGCCAAAGCTCGATCAAAAGTTTTCTTTGAGTACCCCCGTTCCCTCAGTCGTACTTCTAACTCCACTACACATTGCCTAAAATCAATCTCAGAGCTACAAATCCTTTTCAGTCGGAGAATTTCCCCGTATGGGATGCTCTGGATAGTGTGTTGTGGGTGTAGACTAGAGGCATGCAGGGTAGTGTTGCCTGCGGTCGGCTTTCTAAATAATGTGGTGTGTAGTTTCATCGCGCCATCAATATAGACCTTAACGTCTAGAAACTCAACCTGGCATGTACTGATGTGCGATGTAAACTTTAAATTCAGGGAGTTGTTGTTGATTTCTTCAATGAAGGAGACAGCTTCCTCCTTTGCACCTTGCCACACAATAAAAACATAATCGATGTACCGCAGGTACTTGATTATCTTTTCATTGACCCACACTTTATGTGTCACATTGAGGACCCACTCCTCCCACCAGCCAACGTGAAGACACGCATAGCTGGGGGAGAAGCAGGCCCCCATTGCCACACCTCTCACCTGTCGCCAAATCTCTTTTCCAAAAGAAAATAAATTGTTTCTCAGGCACCACTCTATGCATTGAGGCCATCTTCATGAGCTATACTCGTATATAAAGATTCCACATCAAGTGTAATCAGCAACATGTCCTCCTGCCATTCAATTGACTCTATTTTCTTTAAGAAGTCCGTGGTGTCACGGACATAGCTAGGTAGCTTTTTGACAAAGTCCTGGAGGAAAAAATCTATGTATTGGCCTACCCTTTCACCCACACTATTCAATGCAGATATAATGGGCCTGCCAGGCATAGGTCTAATCCCTTTATGCACTTTTGGTATCAAGTAAAATGCAGGGAGGGTCGAGAACTCATTATGCAGGAACTTGAACTCATCCCCTGAGATGAGCCCTTCCCTGCGCCATTGTGATAATATATATATATATATATATTCAATGAAAAAACCATTGGTTTTAGGCCATATATAGTTAGGGATTTGCATTTACAAAACCTTATTTTACTCGCATAAAACCATTGAAATTCCATATATAGTTAGATGCGCTAACTATATATCGCGCACCCGCAATCCACTGCTGATGATGTCACATATTACATCATTCATGACATGGTCAGTGACATCACTGATGACATCACTGATCACAACATCCAGTGACTGTATGTTTCTGTAAAGTTAAAATATGTCTTACATATTGAAGAATGAGTGGATGTATAAATGTCTGGATGAAGGATTTAGTAGGTGCATGACTGATTGTATGAGGGAGTGATTAAATGTGTCTCACTGAGTGCATGGGTTAGTGATTAAACTGTATTAATTTGTGCATCATTATATCTGTTGTTCTATGAAGTGCTGCATGTGTTAATCAGTAGCTATATGAGTAACTATATGGGTTATTGATTGGTTGCCTAAGTATTTCTATGGGAGAGTAAGTGTGTGTGTGGGGGTGGCTGGGAGGTGTGTGACTCTGTGCATAGATGTGTGAGCAGTTGATTCACTAGATGTATGGTTTCAAAAGTGCATGTGGAAACAGCTGTATGGGCGGTTGACTGTGTGCATGAGTGTATTGGTGAGTGAATGGATATCTCAGTGCTACATGTCAAAGTAAGTACATATGTAAAACACACTCCATGTGAGAGTTGACATATATAAATAACTGTGCATTAGAGCCAGTGAATGTGTGAGTGGCTGTATGGATCATTGTGAACTTTTATTAGGGATTATATAAGAGAGTAAATATGTGTTAGAATGTTTCAATAAGTAAGGTGTGTATAACTGTATAGTTGAGGAATTGGAGGTGTGATTGATTCTTTGCATGACTGTCTAGGTGTATGAGTAACTCCATGGATGAGTGACAATCTGTGAGTGTCTGTTTTCACTGAGTGTATCTAAGGATATATCAGAGTCTGTAGAGGTTCATCGTATTAACACATGAATGATGTCATCTGTGATGTTGTCAGTGATGTCATTTGAGTTGTCATCAGTGATGTCATCAGTGATGTCATTTGAGATGTCATCAGTGATGTCATTTGAGTTGTCATCAGTGATGTCATCAGTGATGTCACTGACCATGTCATGAATGATGTAATATGTGACATCATCAGCAGTGGATTGCGGGTGCGCGATATATAGTTAGCGCATCTAACTATATATGGAATTTCAATGGTTTTATGCGAGTAAAATAAGGTTTTGTAAATGCAAATCCCTAACTATATATGGCCTAAAACCAATGGTTTTTTCATTGAATTTTCAAGGTTTTGTAAATGCAAATTCCTAACTATATATCCACTATAACCTATGGTTTTTCTGTGAATTTCATTGGTTTTTTAATAGCAAATATGAAAAGCTTTAAAATGTCAAGTACGTGATAGATAAAAACATTTTCGTATTTATGCACGCTGATGTGCTTTGAACGCTGCCCCCCCCCCCCTCCCCTCTTTTCTCTTAGTAGTACTCTCTCTTTGCAGATAGTGAACGGTAGTTAACGCAGGCCTTTGCCCCCGTTGTAATCCGTCGTGCCTGCTTGTCTCTCCATTTGATTGATTGTTATCCAAGCATTTACTGTTTTAGAATTGGTTCTCTTTGGATCATTCTCTATTTACAAACAAGCACAAAGTCGCAATACTCTGTTTAGTCTTTGCAGATAGTGAAAAATCGTGTAAAAAAATAAAAGTAATCGAGCAAAATCAGTAGGCCACTAATTGGATCTGTTTTTGACCTCGCTAAAATAGAAATATTAGGAACAACCCTTCATGAGAAATACGAAAATATTGAGATGAACTGAGCTCCACACCATGAGGGCTGCAAGACAGCTCGACTCCGTCACCCACCCCGCCCAAAATAACGACAAACCCTATGCAAATATTAAAAATATAGACAACACACCAGCAAAGAAACAGGGTAAAACATTTTATTAAATAACTATTTACATAACTATTTTATACTTTTTATTGCCCGATCCGGCTAGCTCAATCGATCGAGCATGAAACTCATGCACTCTGATAGCAAGCGTTGCTACTGATGCTATGCAGACCAAAACTGGTTTTCAGTTTGTACATTTTTCTAGATTTTTCAATCCAAGGTTGGTTGACTTTGTAGAACGATGGCTTCAGATTTTCAACATACGGTGTGGTGGCGCGGACTGGGAGGGGGCGCTTCGCTCCTGCCCCCTCCCCAAGTAAGATTTTCATACGTGAAAGTACGTTAATGGTTTTGGTCCCTGAGTTGCTTCAATGTCACTGCCATTCTCAAATGGCATAAGTTCTGGATGTTGGGTGCCATAGTTAAGAGTTCTGAGCAGTGCTTGTAACACTGTCTGAAGCTTATTTCCACCTACTGCAGCTTCACTATTCTCAAAGTAAGTGAGTGTCGTTTGTGGACCTGACTGCATTAGAAAACAATGTGATATGTTACCTTCCTAAACAGCTTGACGGAGGCCCCTGAGGGGCGGTGTGATGGCCATGGACTCGGAGAAGACGCTTGGCTCCGACACCCTCCCCAAGTCTTATAGCACTGGTGTAGCCTGAGATCGCCCCCGACATAGGCGGCCGGCTCCCGGGGTCCGGCGGAACTTTTTGCCTTTTGATGACTCTTCAATTCTGGACCTTGTCCCACAATCCGTTTGACCTGAAGACACGCTGTAGTGGGGCGCCCCTTTACCGTTTCAGTTGCCATTCCGCCCGCTTTTGCTACACTGTGCCTCTTCCGCCATTCAGCTGTTTACCGCCCGCTCTTGCGACTACAGCGTCTCGCTCATCATGTAGTTGAGTTGCTCCCGCTCTTGCGGTGCAGCGATAGGCGGCTGCCACAGGACTCTCAAAATGGCGGCCGGCTCTTCGGTTTTGGGCCTGGTCCACTAAAATGGCCCTGGGACACCTTTGAACTCGGACGCTTGCCTGATAGGGCTTGGGCTCCATTCTCGAAAAGCGTCCCCTCAGCCGTGAAGATTCTACAAAAGTCTTGGGGGCCTCCGACTCCCGCAGGCTTCTGGTGGGGAGCGGCTGCCATGATTGCTCGTGGAATGGCCACGACGGAGCTACGAGATGGTAGTGCTCTCATGCTGACGCCAGCTTTAGTCTGAAACATCCAGAAACACTGTAGACTACCAATTCGATCAGTTCCGGTAGCGCCCCAACATGACCCGGAAGAGAAGAACTTGCCCTCCCCTCTTTGACTGATGGTTCTTGTTGCCTGTCCCCTCTGTTGTCATTTAACAGAACTTTTTGGACTGCTGAAAGGGGCTGTGTTCCGAACGCTGGTTGGTGGAGACATTTTGACTATATTCTTGACCTACGTTGTCGCGTAATGCGTTATATGACACGCCGCGTTAGCGCACCCGGAAGTGATCCGAGGCGCGGCGCGCAGCGCGTAACGTAAGCATAACAGGTCATGTGACTTGTTAATAAAACTTTTCATTGGTTCATTTTACTTTTGTTATTTTAATGATGAAAAGCTTGGTCATATGACCTATAAATTACGCTTTTTATTGTTTTCGAACATTATTTTTTTTTAAACATATGTTATAATATTCCAGGCTAATGTACTTTCCCGGAAAATTTACAACTGTCCTGCAAGTAAAATATATTCCTTTTTCGAGAAAAAGGGTGTTTCTTCCTTCCATGACGGAGCCGTTGAGTAAAAGAGATTCGGCCTGCTGTCTTAGTCGCCGATACGCCTGATTATCAGATTCTTATCGATCACTTTATGTTGCAGAAATGAAAAACACAACTGCCCTTGACCATTTATCTTTACTGCGTTCCTACATATTATACCTTTTATCCGTCATGTAATTGGACTGCTTTATTTCACTTGCCTTTTACTGATTCGAAAACAGTGACTAAAAGTAAAAACTTTACCAATGTAAATACTACTACCGTGTTTTGTTTTAAAAACCTTTATTGTGAAAATGTCAGTATACAAATACGGGCCTATAACCACGTGGGCCGGCCACGGAGCAAACTGAAATCGTATATGATGAGGAGACATTTACACTGTAGAGGAACGTAACGAGCGGGCCATTAGGTTGCAAGAACAAAGGTGTCTAACAGTTGCGGAATCGGTGGACGTACATTTTGTAATTAAAATACGACAGGGCCACTTACAATAACATTTTCTAGATATACATTTGCGGGCAAGGAGTTACGAGTCCCATTTATACCGGCGCCATTTTGGGCGAGGCCGGGCAGGTCCAAGATATAGTCAAAATGTCTCCACCAACCATCGGCCAGACCAGAACCCCTTTCGGCCCTTTATGCTACAAGATGGTGTCTTCCATTCAGAAAATATTGTTGGCAGCATTTTGAAAGGAAACAGAAACAGCCGTTCTCCTAGTGAGTTTCACATTGTTACATTTAGGAAGAATGTTGAAGAGTAGTATGTGGAAAATCTGAAGCCATTTTTCTACAAACTCTCAATCAGACTTGGATGGAAAAAAAAATCCTGAAGAATGTACAAACTGAAAACCAATTTTTGTCTGTATAGCATCAACAGCAACGCTTGAGTCAGCTTTGTGTCAAGCCGCCATTTTCATTCAATCAATAGCGTCCCCCTGCACACATTCAGGGACCTGGTCGTGTCTTCAGATGAAACGGATTGTAGGAAAAGAAGCAGAAAGGAAAAGGAAAAAAGTTCCGCCGGACCTCGGGAGCCGGCCGCCTATGTCATGTGCGACCTTTGGCCACACCAGGGCAATAGTGAAGCTGCAGCAGGTGCAAATAAGCTTCAGACAGTCTTACAAGCACTGCTCAGAACTCTCAACTGAGGCACTCAACGTCCAGGACTTGCCATTCGGATCTTGGCGCCTTGTGCTGGTTCCGACCTATTCACACATCGGTCCACTACTGACATCACCTCATAAGCCAACGGGGCACCCCACGCTGACTTTCGGCACAGCATTGTAGGATGGCCACACCAGTGCGGCAACTTGCTGGACACAACCTCGGTGCCATCCGGATCTCGGCGCGTTCGACTCACTGTACCGCAAGAGTGACCGGAACTCAGCTGGACACGCCGTCTTTCGGCGCAGCATTGTAGGATGGCCACACCACTGCAGCAATTTGCTGGACACCACCTTGGGCAACAGTGAAGCTGCAGCAGGTGCAAATAAGCTTCAGATAGTCTTACAAGCACTGCTCAGAACTCTCAACTATGGCACTCAACATCCAGGACTTGCCATTCGGATCTTGGCGCCTTGTGCTGGTTCCGACCTATTCACACATCGGTCCACTACTGACATCACCTCATAAGCCAACGGGGCACCCCACGCCGACTTTCGGCACAGCATTGTAGGATGGCCACACCAGTGCGGCAACTTGCTGGACACAACCTCGGTGCCATCCGGATCTCGGCGCGTTCGACTCACTGTACCGCAAGAGTGACCGGAACTCAGCTGGACACGCCGTCTTTCGGCGCAGCATTGTAGGATGGCCACACCAGTGCAGCAATTTGCTGGACACCACCTCGGTGCCATCCGGATCTCAGCGCGTTGTGCTGCCTTCGGCCTATTCGCACATCGGTCCGCTACTGACGCCGCCTCACGTGCCAACGGATTTTCTACGCTTTTTGTAGCCCTATGCCGCATAACAGGTCATGTGACTTGTTTATAAAACTTTTCATTGGTTCATTTTACTTTTGGTTTCCTAAAGATGGAAGGCTTGGTCATATGACCTTAAAATAACACTTTTCATTGGTTTAGAACATTTTTTTTTCCCAAACGATGAAAGCCCCACCTTGTTTCTGGATGTTTCAGACTAAAGCTGGCGTCAGCATGAGAGCACCACCATCTCGTAGCTCCGTCGTGGTCATTCCGCGAGCAATCATGGCAGCCGCTCCCCACCGGAAGCCTGCGGGAGTCGGGGGCCCCCAAGACTTTTGTAGAATCTTCACGGCTGAGGGGACGCTTTTCGAGAATGGAGCCCAAGTCCTAGCAGGCAAGCGTCCGACTTCCAAGGTGTCCCAGGGCCATTTCAGTGGACCAGGCCCAAAACCGAAGAGCCGTCCGCCATTTTAAGAGTCATGTGGCAGCCGCCTATCGCTGCACTGCAAGAGTGGGAGCAACTCAACAACATGGTGAGCGAGACGCTGTAGCCGCAAGAGCGGGCGCAACTCAGCTGGATGGCCGCCACCTGGGGAGGCCCGTTCACGCCGCCTCCCCCACGCCCCCCCCCCCTCCGGGCCGCCCCACGCCAATTTTCGGAGCAGCATTGTAGGATACCAAAACCAGTGCGGCAGTTTACTGGACATCACCTGGGTGCCATCAACATCTCAGCGCGTTCTGCTGCCTTGGGACTATTCGCACAACAGACCGCTACTGACGAGGCCTCCCCCCGCCCCACCCGGGACGACCCACGCCAATTTTCGGAGCAGCATTGTAGGATACCAAAACCAGTGCGGCACCCAGGCGACATCACCTGGGTGCCGTCCAGAACTCAGCACGTTGTGCTGCCTTGGGACTATTCGCACAAAAGACAGCTTCTGACAATTGTTGCTTTTTTGGGTGAAAAATGTTTAAATGTTTTTACAGTTTTTGTTCCGTTCATTATAGTTAAAAGTTAATAAAGTTTTAAAATCTAACTTTGTTGGAGTGCTATATATGTTTAAAAAATCGGGTGAATGGGCCCTTGAATCGGGTTATTGTCATGTGTGGGCTTTGCAAGTGTACTGCTACAAGATCGGACATTTCAAACTCAAATGCACGTTCTTTTTCTTACCTTTCCGAAGCATGGAGCGCAATAGCAGGCAGAGAAAGGGTGATGCACGTGTTGAACACTGCCTGGCCTGGCAAGTTGCTGGCAGTGCCCCCCCCGCCCGCTCCTGAAAGAGGGCACACACACACCGCCGCCCCGAGTACTTCACAAATCTTTAAAAGACCATGCGCTTGTTCATGAGGCTTAAATGGTTTATCACCCCTTCTAGAACCCCTGCATCGACCCTCTGACGTTTCCTGGAAGAATTAGCACGTAACACAATACCAAGCCCTGTCAGCTGAAACCCCCGAGAAATCATGGGGCATATTATCAAGGGGGTTTATTTCCGCTTTTTGGGCTTTAAAAGCCAAAAAAAAAAGAGATAAAATTATCTCCCTATTACCAAGCTGTCGCTAACACCAGTTAGTGACATCTAAAAGGAGATAGCGACCATCTTGGGCCCCGCTTTGCATATCAGTGATATTTATCACTAATGACATGCAAAGTGGGCGTGCCAAGATTTTAGCGACTGGAAACAGTCCCTAACCATCGCTATCTCCTATTACCAACTTTTGGAGATATTCGCGCTAAGCGCAAATATCTCCAAAACCTAACACCTGCCCTGAGCAGTTTTAGCCATGTTATCCAATGGGAAGTGGATAACATGGCTAAGAGCATTTGCTGGATAATGCATGAATATCGCGGACTTTTCAACGATATTCATGCATTGCGGCCGTTTTTTATCGCATTTGCGATAAACCTTGCTAATAGCAAGGTTTATGTGCGATAAAATTCGCCGATGTGCGGCGATAATTTTTGTCTCTAAACAAGTTAGAGACAAAAATTATCGCTAGTTGTTGATAATATGCCCCCGGGTTTTTGCTTGCAGGAATCGGGAGGCGGGAGACTAGCACTGAAATCAGTAGTCTCACGCCTGAATCGGGAGGGTTGGCATGTCTGGATACTCTACAGCTGGGGCCATAAACTACATCCGCAGGGCTAGGTGATAGCCTAGGTCCGGCCTGGACAATCGGACACAGAGGAAGAGGAGTGTCAGAGGGTGCGGTAGTGAATAGGGTGAAAGGGAGGTGTCGGGCGGGCACAGGGTGTGATTCTCAGAGAAGAGCAGCGCAGATGGGGGGAAGTATATGGCCCATGCATGAGAGAAAGAGCGGGGGTGACCAGTGCGTGGGGGAGATGCTTGCGAGGGTGGGGAGCCATGCTGAGGATCGGCGGCGTGCAGAGAGTGGCCCTGGTCAAGGCATCTAAAATGGCTGCCGTGCACGACAAAATTGTGGCATTGGACAAAAACGCAAGATGGCGCAGACAATGTTTATCAATAAGGATTCATTTATAACAAAATATTTACTCGCAGTGACAAAATGGTGGTCAACACTTCCTGATTTCCATCGAATCGAACGTTAACAAACGTCACGCAGCAAAAAAAAAAAAAAAAAAGCTCACGCACAGAGCAGTTTTTAGCCATGTTATCCAATGGAAGGTGGATAACATGGCTAAGAGCATTTGCTGGATAATGCATGAATATCGCTGACTTTTCAGCGATATTCATGCATTGTGGCCGATGTGCGGCGATAATTTTTGTCTCTAAACAATTAAAACGAAGCACAAAATGGCGAATTCCCGTTTCGCTACCAGTTTGCGGCCCAGTTCGCGGACCGTGAAGCGCTTCTACCGTGAAAAATCATTTTTTTTTTATTTTCCCCACGGGACCCTTTAATAACCCCAACAACATTCCTAGGGGGTCAAGAGGGGTATACCTTGCCCCCTTTCAATAAATTCCCCCTTCGTTTTTCACCTCTTCTTCTCTCTCGATCCTACCGAGAAATAAGATGGCGGCCGCTCCGGACTGTTTAGAATGTTGACAGACACCGGAGAGCCAATCAGCTTTCTGCGCGCAAAGTTCCGTTTCGCGAAAAGTAAGCGGACCGGATCGCTGCCCGGAGCGCTGTTATAGATATATATCTTGTTTTGAACGTTAATTTCTCAAAAACTACTGGAGCACATATATTGAGACCTAGCAAAGGCACATCGGGCTAACAGTCCCTACAATTTTGCCAAGTTTCGTGCAAATCCATTCAGCCGTTCGAGCTAAAAGTGAGTCCAACCGCCCTATGGAAATTAACATGGGAAAAACGCGTTTTGGGACCCCCCTTTTTTCTCGGCCCCCCCTCGACAAAACCCCCCCAAATTTTCAAGGGCTGCTCAGAAACAAAATGTGCCATTTTCCTGAAAATTTCAGCCGATTCCGTCCACAAACGCCAAAGTTATTAGACATAGAATTTTCAAAAATCCCATAGGGAAAAAATCCTAACTATATATACCTACTGGCGACCGCCAGTAGGTAATATATATATATATATATATATCACCGCTCAATTTCCCTCTCAAGCAAGAGAACGGACCGCACTCGGTGGATAAGGTTAGTTATTCTTTATTCTTTTTCACAATTGTAGCAACAGGACGCCTTTCGGATTCGCACCTTCCTCTAGCTGTTACTTTCCAGCACAATAATTCAAATTTAAATGAAGTTTTGATTGAATAACATCATTTCCTGTGATAAACACCAACGATGGACTAAATTTCATGTTAAAGATGCGGCCATCTTAGAGTGTATCAATACCACTGCTTTAAACAACTGGCTTTTTTTAAACACATAAAACTAGGTGAAAAGAAAATATCGAGCCCTGGATGGGCATAGTCAAACATGATAAATCATTTTGTTGAAACATGCTAGTGATTCATTCTTCTCATAATTATTTGTCATTTTGTAATCATAAAGAAAAGGTATCTTGTCCAAAATCATCATATTTACAAATACATTTTAAAATTAAAAAGAAGTATTCAATCTTCATTTTTTGAACCCTTATTCATAATGCATGTTCAACCAATTAATTCATTCAGAGTTAATCATGAGTTTGGCTTTGCAAGTACTGCTTTTAGACTAATCAAAGAGTATATACACACATAGGCTGGGACTCACTTGCCTAAATGTATGGCTAATTCTTCTTCTGTGTTTACCCTAAAGGGAGTTCTCATATTGAGATCAATAATGTATCTCGACTCAAGACGGCGTAGCTGGATTTCCCTATCTCCGCCTCTTTCCTTGATAGGGACTTGGTCAAGGCAGAAAAAGCGCAGAAGATTCCGATCACTTCTGTGTTCTTCTGCAAAGTGCTTTGCTACTGGATAATTTGGGTCATGAAGTTTTATTGCCCCGGCATGTTCTAAGATTCTCCTCTTTACTGGGTGAATTGTACTGCCTATGTATTGCAGATTGCATGGACATATGAGGCAGTAAACACAGAATGGGGTGGGAAACGTTAAAGATTTGGTGATTTTTCTGACTAGGACTGAGTAACTTGTTTGTTTGGTACTTGCCTTGCATGCTTTGCAATTTTGGCAAGTCTCGATGTGTGCAGAACTGAGTCAAAATGACTGTGCACTAGGAGATCCCTCAGTGAGCGATTCATTCTATATGTGATTTTTGGATAACACGCTAACTCTTTACCTATAGTCATGGCTGATTTTAGAATCTGCCAGTTCTGTTTCATGATGTTATGTATTTCTTTCGACTCTCTTGAGAAAGTTGTAATAAATCTGGGTGTATTATCTTCCCTCGCACATGTCTTTTTCTTGTCTTTAAGAAGATTAGTTCTAGGAATTATTCGAACTTTATCATATGCTTCTTCTAGTATTTGGTCCGAGTACCCTCTTACTCGCAACCTAGACATTGATTCGCGAGCTGCTGTTTCGAAATCAGTAGATCTTGTGCAATTTCTTTTGATACGGAGCAGTTCCCCGTACAGAATGCTGACCTTAAGAGATTTGGAATGACAGCTACTAGCTTCAAGGATCGAATTTCCTGCAATGGCCTTACGGTAGAGGGATGTACATATATTACCATCTTTAATGAAGACCTTTAGATCTAAAAAATGAACCTCACTATCAGTTATGTTGCCACTGAAATGCAGGTTCACTGTATTGTCAATCAAATGTATGATAAAAGACTCAGCTTCTGTTCAAGGACCTTTCCAAAATATGAAAAGGTCGTCGATGTAACTGTACCAGCCATCAATTGATGAGACCCAGTGCTGATTTTCATCAGCCCAGGCAACCTGCTTCTCCCACCAGCCGACAAATAAATTTGCGAAGCTGGGGTCGAAACAGGTTCCCATCGCCGTACCCCTACACTGCCTAAAATATTGTTTCTGAAACAGGAAAATGTTATTGTTGAGGCAAAAAGACAAAAATTCTAGCAACATCACATTATGTTTTGAAAACTTCAGTGATCGTGTTTTAAGAAAATATTCAACTGCTTGTAAGCCATGCTACTTGCTTGTGTTGCATCACCAGATCTTTTAAGCTTATGAAACTTTAGGAGCTTTAGTTTCCGTGTGAATAAGAATAGGTCAATCCTTGTCTGGGTATATTCAAAGTCAGGCGATGGGCAAAATGAGAGTCCTTTTTTAAGGACTTCAGTTTTTGATGCTGAAAGCTTGTATGGTGTCAGGTTCACAATTGTAAGATCCTCAGTGGGAGTTACCTCCAATTCCCTCTCTTGCTCCTATGGCTACCAGGACCTGCAGCCTTATATGTATAAATATTAAACAATTTACGAAATTGATAAACAATATAATCATTTTCAAATAAAAAATAGCAATTATTTCATTATTACTTATTTCATTTCCCACACTACAGGCCCGATTCACAGAACTAACCTAAGACAAAATCCTAAACTTACTACTATTTTGGTATTCACAGAAGGCACTTACTCACTTCGGCATTCACAGAAGTTAGGAGTCTTAACTTTAGGACTACTAAATGCCTTCTGTGAATACCGAAAGTCTTAAAGTTAGGATTTTTCTCAGTTTAGAAGTAGTAAATTTAGGACTCCTAACTTTAGGACTCCTAAATGCCTTCTGTGAATACCGAAAGTCTTAACGTTAGGATTTTTCTCAGTTTAGGAGTCCTAAAGTTAGGAGTCCTAACTTTACTACTTTGGTGCAGGGCTTAACGTCAACGAATATATATGGTTCAGATCAATCAAATCTCTGATTGTTAAATGAATAAGCTAACCTGCTCTCTACCAGAGATATTGCCTACTGTCCTTCTGATCGCATTCTAGTTCCCGGTGTAACAAATTGTACATACTGTCACCTTGTATATATGCACTGCACCACTATCACTGAGCACTTAATGTCACCATATCACATGTCACCACATGTCACCTTTGTCAGTATTTCCATTATTGACAGCCTTCTGATTATTTGTAAATATTGATTTAAGCTTTAATAGATATTAAAGAAGAGTCTTTTGCAAGTATATACTAATAGGTGTTTTGCTTTATTCTGTGTTTCAACGTTGTTTGCTATGCGTTTCATGATTTAACCAATGCAAATGCTATATCTGTCTTACTTATTCAACAGGTAATTTTTAAATTTAATTTTCTTCAAAGCAATTGTGTTCTCCCCGACAGAACCATTGTGCCCTATCACAGACTCCCCATGCAAGGCATCAATTATCCTCTGTCGACCTGGTGTCACCCTAGAGTGGTGTTGCAATAACGGGCTATCCTTTATCACTTGATGAAGTCTATTTGCCGTTTTATACTCAGAATACAGATGTATCATGTATGTAAGTTTGTTAAAATATAAATAAACAATATATATAATTATAAAACAAATAAAAACGTTGTTTAAAAATATATATATATTGTAGAACGTAAGATTTGAGACTGATATGTCTATCAGACATCTATTTCACCCACAATCAATTACGATTTTACCTAACACACATGCTTTCCATCCTTAGGTGCAGGTAAGCACTGGCGTGCTCTTTTCCATGTCCTTTGTATTTTGTCGACATCGGTCTGTTGACTTACCAATTGAATGAAAACCGTGTTGATCAAGAATACAGTTATCCGATATCAGGTTGGGGGTAAAGATCAATCAGAGATCAGTATCCATTTAACCACAGTAGACCATCTAGAAGTGTAAAGTTTTTAGGTCCGAGCCTAAAAGACAGCGCAGCTGTCTGGAAAAGCAAAAGCCATCCTAGGGAGTTTCAGAAAGTTGGACCAGGTAATGCATTCTGCCCGCTGCTTGCCATTGGCTTTGTGGTTTGTACCTCACGTATTCTTCCTTTTCAATTGCTGGCTTAGGGTCTCCAGGTTCACTTTCTCCCTCCCTCCCATGCCAAAACCATGTTTACCAGTGTTCTTTGAAAAGCTGCCTTTCTGTAAACGGGCATGTAAATCTTCTTCCTATCCCCTCATATTTGCTGTGCCTTCAAAGACAGAGTTCTATTGTAAAGCTGTTTCTACTAGAGAGCTTGTGACATCAAAGTGAGAGCGTTTATAGGAAAGAGGAATGCAGAGCCCACTGGTGCCCCTCCTATGCTCCAATAAATAGCACATCATGTAACATGTGGATGACAATGTCCTTTTAGGTTGAGCCTAGCTCTAGCGCGTATGGGCTGCTTGTTCTGCGAAACTGCTGTAGTAGAGTATGGGAGAGAAGTCGCTCCCACTTTCCTCCCATATTTTTCATTGGCTTGTGTCATTGTCTTTCATAAATGCAGCTTTTAGATTTGTTAATTGGCTTGTTAGTCCCTCCTTAGTACAGCCTTGTCTTAATTTTGACCCTTCCATGGCGAGTGGCCCCTTTATTTCGGTTGTTACATGGCACCTGTTATTTAGTCTGTAAGCACTATTTACTTTATTGAGTTTCTCTTACTGCAGGCCGGACATGCGCTGCTTCAGCTGAAACCGCTTGAGTTTTTAAGCAGCATGGCCGCCCCCATAACACGGGCGCCCGCTTTCAATCACTATAACCCGGCATTATCTCGTGTCTGTTTCAAACCCCCTAAGTAAAATGGATTTAGAAATGATTAGCAAATAAATGTTTTATTAACAGCATCACCACCAATACTGCTACCACCACCACCGATACCAGCACCACCAATACCACCAACACCAATACTACCACCACCAATACCACCACTCATACCATTACCACAAATACCACTACCACCAATACCATCACCAGCAGTACCAATACTACCACCACCAATACCACCACCTCCACCATGAACACCACCAATACTACTACCACCACCAATACCGCCACCACTGCCAATACCACCACCAATACCACCTCCACCACCAATACCGCCACCACCGATAACACAACCACCACCAATACCACCATCAACACCACCACAATCAACACCACCAATACCATAATCAATACCACCACCACCAGTACCAATACCACCACCACCAATACCACCACCTCCACCAATGCCACCACCAACAATATCACCAATACCACCACCACCTCCAATACAACCACCACCACAGATACCACTACCAATACCACCAACAATACCACTACCACCAATACCGCCACCAATACTATCACCTCCACCACCACCAATACCACCACCATCAACACCACCACCAATACCACCACCACCACAAATACCATCACCACCAATACTCCCACCACCAATACCACCACGACCATCACCACAAATGCCACCACCAATACCACCACCAACACCGCCATCATCAAAACCACCAATATCACCATCAATGCCACCACAACCAGTACCAATACCACCATCACCACCAATGCCACCACCAGTACCACCATCAATATCACCACCACCAGTACCAATACCACAACCACCAATACCACCACCTCCACCAATACCACCACCACCAATACCACCACAACTAATATCACCACCACCACCAAATACCACCACCACCGCCAAAACCACCACAGACACCACAACCACTACCAATACCCCCACCAACACCACCACCATCAATAGCACCAATACCATTACCATCATCACCACCAATACCACTACCACCAATACCACCATCAATACCACCACCACCAATACAACCAACACCACCAATACCATCACCTCCACCGCCACCAATACCACCACCACCACCAATACCACCAACACCAATACTACCACCACCACCACCAGTACCATCACCACCAATACCACCACCACCACCAATACCAATACCACCACCACCATAAATACCACCACCAATGCCACCACCATCAACACCAATACCACCACCACCAGTACCAATACCACCACCACCAATACCACCATCTCCACTAATACCACCACTACTGATACCACCACCACCAATACAATCACCAACACCACCAGCAACACCACCAATACCACCACCAATACCACTACCACCACTACCACCAATACTACTACCACTTATACCCCCACTAATACAACCACCACCATCAATCCCATCACCTCCACCGCCAATACCATCACCAATACCAACACCAATACCACGACCACCAATACTACTACCACCAATACCACCACCACCAATACCAACACCACCAATAACAACATCAATACCACCACCAATACCACCACCTCCACCAATACCACCACCACCAATACCACCACCACCTATACTACCAATACCACCACCACCAGTATCAATACTACCACCACCAATACCACCCCCTCCACCAATACCACCACCACGGATATCACCAATACCACCAATACCACCATCACCACCAATACAACCACCAATATCACCACCACCATCAATACCATCACCACCAATACCACCACCACCACCAATACCGCCACCACCGATAACACAACCACCACCAATACCACCATCAACACCACCACAATCAACACCACCAATACCATAATCAATACCACCACCTCCAATACCAATACCACCACCACCAATACCACCACCTCCACCAATGCCACCACCAACAATATCACCAATACCACCACCACCTCCAATACAACCACCACCACAGATACCACTACCAATACCAATACCACCAACAATACCACTACCACCAATACCACCACCAATACTATCACCTCCACCACCACCAATACCACCACCATCAACACCACCACCAATACCACCACAAATACCATCACCACCAATACTCCCACCACCAATACCACCACGACCATCACCACAAACGCCACCACCAATACCACCACCAACACCGCCATCATCAAAACCACCAATATCACCATCAATGCCACCACAACCAGTACCAATACCACCACCACCACCAATACCACCACCAGTACCACCATCAATATCACCACCACCAGTACCAATACCACAACCACCAATACCACCACCTCCACCAATACCACCACCACCAATACCACCACAACTAATATCACCACCACCACCACCAAATACCACCACCACCGCCAAAACCACCACAGACACCACAACCACTACCAATACCCCCACCAACACCACCACCATCAATAGCACCAATACCATTACCATCATCACCACCAATACTACTACCACCAATACCACCATCAATACCACCACCACCAATACAACCAACACCACCAATACCATCACCTCCACCACCACCAATACCACCACCACCACCAATACCACCAACACCAATACTACCACCACCACCACCAGTACCATCACCACCAATACCACCACCACCACCAATACCAATACCACCACCACCATAAATACCACCACCAATGCCACCACCATCAACACCAATACCACCACCACCAGTACCAATACCACCACCACCAATACCACCACCTCCACTAATACCACCACTACTGATACCACCACCACCAATACAATCACCAACACCACCAGCAACACCACCAATACCACCACCAATACCACTACCACCACTACCACCAATACTACTACCACTAATACCCCCACTAATACAACCACCACCATCAATCCCATCACCTCCACCGCCAATACCATCACCAATACCAACACCAATACCACCACCACCAATACTACTACCACCAATACCATCACCACCAATACCAACACCACCAATAACAACATCAATACCACCACCAATACCACCACCTTCACCAATACCACCACCACCAATACCACCACCACCTATACTACCAATACCACCACCACCAGTATCAATACTACCACCACCAATACCACCCCCTCCACCAATACCACCACCACGAATATCTCCAATACCACCAATACCACCATCACCACCAATACAACCACCAATACCACCACTACCATCAATACCATCACCACCAATACCAACACCACCACCATCAACACCACCAATACCACCATCAATACCACCACCACCAGTACCAATACCACCACCAGTACAACCTCCTCCACCAATACCACCACTACCAATACCACCACCACCAATACCACCACCACCACCAACACCACCAATACCACCATCAATCCCACCACTACCAGTACCAATGCCGCAACCACCAACACCACCACCATCAACATCACCAATACCACCATCAATACCACCACCACCAATACAACCACCATCACCGACACCACCACCACTACCAATACCCCCCAGCAACACCACCACCATCAACACCACCAATACCACCACCAGCACCTCTACTGCCACCACCACTAATACTACTATAACCAATGCAACCACCAATACCACCAGCCCCAATACCATCACCTCCACCAGCACTAATACCACCACCACCAACACCAATACCACAACCACCAATACCACCACCACAACCAATACCACCAAGACAACCACTAATACCACCACCACCACGAATACCATCACCACCAATACCATCACAACCAATACCAATACCACCACCACCACCAACACAACCACCAACACCACCAATACCACCATCAATACAACCACCACATCCAATACCACCACCAACACTACTGATAATACCACCAATACCATCACTACCAATACCACCACCACCAATAACAATACCACCACCACAGAGACCACCACCAACACCACCAATACCATCCTCAATACCACCACCACCAGTACCAATACCACCACCACCAATACCACTACCTCTAATACCAATACCACCACCACCAATACCACCACCACCAATACCACCACCACCAATACCACCACCACCAATACCATCATCACCAATATTGCCACCAACACCACCACCATCAACACCACCAATACCAATACCACCACTACCATACCACCACCACCAATACCACTACCACCAATACCACCACCACCAATACCACCACCACCAATACCACCACCAATAATACCCCCATCAACACCAACTACACCACAAAAATACCAACAATACCACCACCTCTTCCAATACCACCACCAATATCACCAGCACCAATGCCACCACCTCCACCAATAACACCACCACCATTACCATCACTGATACCATTACCACCACCAGTTCCACCACCAATACCACCACTATTACCACAACACAACCACAACCACCACCACCAGTACCAATACCACCACCACCATGAATACCACCAATAGCACCACCACCAATACCTCCACCAATACCACCACCACCACCAATACCACCACTACTACCACCACCATTACCACCACCAACACCACCAATACCCCCATCAATATCACCACCACCAGTACCAATACCACCACCAATAACACCACCTCCACCAATACCACCACCACATATACCACCACCACTACCACCACCACCAATACCACCGCCAATACCATTACCACACCAATACCACCACCACCAATAGCATCACCACCAATAGCATCACTAATAACACCACCAGTACCAATACCACCACCACCACCAATATCACCACCATGAATACCACCACAACCAATACCACCACCAGAGGTGCAACTAGAGTCAAATTTCGGGGGGCTAAGAAACATTTTTGGGGGGCTGATTCTTCAAGCAAAATGGCAGAGTGGAGCTGTAGGGGCTCTAAGCTTGGGGGGAATCAAAGCCTCATTAACAAGCAAAAGGTCTTTAAAAGACCTGTGAAGTGCTCAGGTGCGGCTGTGTGTGTGCCCGGGAAGCTGTCTCATCCCAGGCTGCCACACAGCAATACCACCACCAACACCACCAATACCACCATCAATATCACCACCACCAATACCAATACCATCACCTCCACCAATAGCACCACCACCAATAGCATCACCACTAATATCACCACCACCACCAATACCACCTTTCATTAAATCTTTATTTCGGTTAAAATAAACCATAAAAGAATACAGCACAATAATTATACATTCATCATGAATTAAAGCACCAAAAGGATAAAAAGAACTTGGTACACACAAAAAATATCTACACAGAAAAAGGGTTCACTATCTGGGGCAGAGAATCTATCAGGGTATTAGAAAGCATTACAGACACAGTATAAATTCATCGATCAGGGAAATACATTAATAAAAAATATGAATAAATACAGTAATTAATGATTTAAAAAAAATACCAGGTGCTAATAAAAACTGGTAAAGTGCATAGAAATCCAGATCATAGCAGTATGTAAACATTATACAAGGAGAAACAAGACTTAAATATAAAAGGATAACTTAGTACATGACCATCTTACTTGGCATGCTTTCGTTCAGTAAATGAGCTTTCAAAACCAGTTAATGTCTTATTAGTACGCATCCTGATGATACTATTACATTTTTAGGCCATATCTTTTCCTGACTATTGCCACAGCAAGAAGGAAACGCCTCAGACTAAATACTATAGTCTGTGACGTGTCCACCTAAAACACTCTTTCCCCGTCTTCGATTTTACGGAACCCAAGAAGGAGGCAAATAGGTTTGATCCACTTTTTCCTGTCTAGCAGGTATTCAGGACAAAGAAATAAAACATGGGCCTCATCCTCCCTAACACCCATATCACACAGTTCGCACATATCAGTTTTAGTGTTTGCTATAGACCCCTTGTTACACACCCTCTTTGATGTTCTAGATTTAATTTGTAGAATGCCATAGCGATATTTTAAAAGAATGATTTAGCCATTGCGGGCAAAATTTTGAAACATTCAAATTTACTTTTGATTTTTACATCAAAAAATTTAAGGGTCAATTTACCAATTTTAGGATTTTGTAAAGTGCAACTATGGATATATTCCCAATACCTTTTCTTCAAAAGTTTCTTTGAAAGGTGGGTTAGGGAATCAGTATCTGTCCAGAAGCTATATAGGCCCAGTTTTAAAAGTCAACTTTCAATGTGGACTAACCAGGCCAACCGAGTAACATTCTTTATTTGTATTATTTCCTTTAATCCTTCTCTGTAGTCCACTAGCTCGTCAGTAGCCCATAGGCGAACCCAGTATAGCAAGGGACGTAGGGAGGCATAGTCATCAGAACGGAGTATATTCAAATCCCAAAATAAGGGAATTCGAGGGGTACAACCTGGAACAGCTAGGAGTTGTCTAAATAAACTATTTTCATGTACAGAAAAGGCATCACTTCCCACATGGCCCCACAGTCCTGCACCGGATCTGCGGTTATTGGACTCTAGGGGGTCATCAGATAGGTTGTGATCACGCAAGCTCAGCTCCGTAGGGGACAGAAGTAATGAGCCATGCACAATCAGGACGAGGGGAAGGTGGTCACTTTCAATACGATTATCCACCTTCAAGTCCAGAAGCATTGGCCATAGGCGCATAGAGACCAATATATAGTCTAGGTGCTGACATAGCAGCCTCTCTTAAAGGTGGGTTTGCTTGGGCAATCTGTTGGTAAGCGCCTGTTACAGGCGCATAAACCGTGTTCAATTGTCATTTTTAGCAGTTGGACGGCACCTTTTGTGCAAGCTATAGTATTGCTTGCATCGATACAGGGGATATTATTAACATTATCTTCTTCCCCGTAAATATCTTCTAGACCCATGACTGGTTCGAACTTCCTATTGAAGTCTCCACCTATGATAAACACAGTTTTATGGTCTAAACTAGAAATAACACTATCCAACTGGGCTATTGTTTCTGAATCTTTATGTGACGTTTGTGGTCTGTTATAAATGTTAATAATACAGACTACTTGTCCTTTGTAATTTTGGGATTTTATTACCAGGATATCAGGGCTGCTGAAATCTATTTGTTTAAAAACAATGCCCAATGTGATTTTTACCCAAATTATCAAACCACCAGATGGTCTGCCTTTATTTGTGTTTAAAGCCGGTATGTAAAATTACCTGTATCCTACTTTGAAATAATTATCTACTCCCCATGTTTCCTGGAATAAAATAAGGTCCCCATTATTGATGTAGTCATTCCATACTGGGTCAGACAATTTTTTTCTTATTCCAGCAATATTCCAGGAAATTATTTTAGCTTCAGTTATATCCTTACCACACAATTGTTTATGGTTCGTATCTGTGTCCCCTTCCGTTATCGGTGTTAATGGGTTAGTAAATCCCGACTTATTCATTGAAACTGGGTGACCACCCTGATTGATTACGTTCCTTGTAATAGGACTAATCTCATTTCCCAGAATAAGGTTATCTGTTGAGGCTCTTGTTTCCTTTCCATTAGTTACTCCCAGTCAGTCAACCTCTTCTAACCCATATAGTTCTGTAAAGCGATTTTTTATAGCTATCGGAGTATAGGTGCAAGGACTCCTAGCATCTCTACATGAGCCATAGTTTGTTGGTATCCAAATGGTCGCATGGCCTTTGAACTATAAAAATATGTGAGGTTTTTTATATGGATAGAGCCCGTGCCCATGAAATGGAGACCATTGCAGATTAGTTTTACTACATTGCTATCCCTAAAGTTAACAATGCTTGTGTCGCCTTGTATATCTTTAAGTCTTCTTCCTATCCAGTTAACCCTCCTTGTAAACAGTACTTCTCCATTCAGGTGTCTAGGAATCGTCCTGTACTTATTTAACCAGAATATCACTTTGTTTTTTAGTTCTTAGTACGATTCTGGTTTCCCACTTTTTAATTCTGGCACACCAGTGAGCACAATTACATAAGGTAGTGACTCTGGCGGTAGGTCAACCGTAATCAAAGGAGCTATTGGATTGCTGTCATAATTTTGATTACGTTTTTGTGTACCTTCTAAAAGAGAAACATTCTCCTGTGTGCTTTTGCCTGTGCTAATTGTTGGGCGTTGTGTAGTCTTACCAGGGGCTTTTTTATTCTGTTTATTGATAATGGGAACCTTCTGGGATTCTACTTCTACCTGTTTCAGTGGTAACTGCACCTGCCTGTTTAGTGGTGACTGCACCAGTTATAATCTCTGTGGTAGTAACAGGATCCTTAGGAGGGAGGTCCATATTCACCATTTTCCCTCTAATTTCATATTTTATCAGATTTTTAGTGAGGTAAAATTATCTAGGGTTAGTTGTTCGAATCTCTCCAGTTTATCATTTACCAGTTTTATCCTGTCAAGGAGGGGGAGGATCAGAGACTTTACAATATGCTCAATTTGTGCCACTGACCCTCCTACCTCCTCTACACTGGCAAGTGGAAAAGATCCTGGACAGTCACCCCTAGTAATTGGGATAGGTCCCCCTTCAGCACCATTTGGCCCTGCCGGAACACTACCTGTGCGTGACCCTGACTCGAATTTTGCAGGATCCGCCGTTTTGAATACTCTCGGTTTCCGCCCTTTCTGTACAATTTTTGTCTTTTTCCTTTTTATATTCCCTCCTGTATTTGCTCGAGTTTGGGGACGTCTATTAGTCACTTCAAATAATGGAGCGTCATCATTAGAAGGTGTCTCCTGTCCTAGAGCTAAGTCAATGTTGCTTAGGAGGCTAGCTTCCTCATTAGTTAGCCTACAAGGTGGCCTAAATGGCGCATCAGAGGAATTTTCCTGCATTAAAGGTCCCAAGAGAGAATTATCTAATAGAGAGGAAGAATCTGCAACTAAAATTTCAGGCTGCAGAATTGGTGTTTGTGAAAGCCTATTGGCCCTGGAAAGCAATACAGGGGGTGAGTCTTGTTGTGGCAAAGTAGTATTATTGCTCTCCACCCTTGGTAAATCAACATAAGAGTCCAAAAGTATGGAGTCAATAGAGTTTGCCTGTGTTACAGTAGTATTAGTATGTAATAGGGGCAGACACATATTTGGGGGGAGCGAGAGACGTCTCTCAGTACTTTCGATAGCAGTTACAACTACGCCAATAGTTTTTTGTAACATCCTGTCAATAGCAGTCAGACTTGGTAATGGGGTAGTGGTACACTTTTTCTGTCTGGTACTGGACCGTGTAGCCACAGGGGTATTTTTACCCATTATTCAGAGGCCAGAATCATTATAAGTGAAAAGTACCTTGAATTTAGAGTAAGTATCCGAATTGAGCAGTTCAGCAGAACCAAGAGGGATAGCCCAGCCCAGCCTCCACCACCAATACCGTCACCAATACCACCACCAGCAATACCATCAATACCACCACCACCAGTACCACCACCAATACCACCACATCCACCAATACCACCACCACCAGCAATACCACTGCCAATACCACCACCACCATCACCAATACCACCAATACTACCACCTCCATCCTCACCACCATTACCACCATCAATACCACTGTCACCAGTACTACTAAAACCTCCACCAATACCACTGCCACCATTACCACCAATACCACACCACCACCACTGATACTACCACCACCAACTCCACCACCATCAACACCACCAATACCACCACCAATACCACTACCACCACCACCAACAATACCATCACCTCCACAACCACCAATGCCACCACCACCAATACTACCACCACCACCAATACCAGCGCCACCAATACCACCAACACCACCAATACCACCAGCACCAATACCACCAGCACCAATACCACCACCACCAGTACAACCACTACCACCAATTCCACCATCACCACCAATACCACCATCGCCACCAATACCACCACAAATACCAAAACCGATACCAACAATACCCCACCACCAATACCACCACCACCACCAATACCAATACCAATACCACCACCAATACCACCACAACCAATACCAGTATTACCACCCACAATACCAGTACCACCACCAATACTAATACCACCGCCACCAATATCACCACCAATACCACCACCACCAATACCAGTACCACCACCGCCAATATCAATAGCACCACCAATAACACCACCACCAATACCATCACCACCAATACCAATTCCACCACCTATAACACCACCACCAATACCACCACCACCACCAATACCACCACCACCAATATCCACAACCACCAATACCGCCACCACCAATACCAATACTACCACCTCAGCGCCTCTTGCTCACTAGTAATAGCAGGGGCACTGTGGGAGGCCAGAGCTACAGCCAAGACCATCTCTCCCTCCTTTCATGCCTGCCATGAAGCACAGTCCGCTCTGCACCTGGAGGTGAAGCCAGTGCCCTACTACAGTTGGAGTGTTTTTTATCAGGCCAAATATAGCAATAACATTACGCAATGCCACACTGCACACTCAAATCACAAAGAGGGTAGGAAATAACCCCCTCCCCGCTCTTTCTCCTGAGCCATGACAGTGTAATCACAGAGCGAAAGATGTTGGAGCACTTTGTTAGTGTTTATAGCTTGGATCATTTGTAATACTCACTTCACACTTTGTGTCTGTATAATTTGCAACATTTACACCTCTTCTTCACTGCACTATTTATCACTACTTTGAAGACGTTGTAGGCCGGTCTTTTCATCTGATATTTACAATCTAACAAGCGGTCGAGAAGGAACCATAAATTGCATAAATTGCAATAAACCGCCCTTTATTGCAATGCAACAGGTCTCGCATTTGCGAGAGTTTAAGCTATTAGTATTGTAAATTACAATGCCTTTTATTTATGTTTTAAAACCCAAAACATAAATAAAAGGCATTGTCATTTACAATGCCAATAGCTCAAACTCGAGTGAATGTGATACCTATTGCAATGCAAATGCTTGTTTTTTTAAAGCACAGAGAGAGAAATGACTTGCCAAGAATCACAGAATGTAGCAGCAGCAATGCCCTCCCTTCTTGTTCGACTTGCATCCCCTCCTCACCTCCTGAACAGTTGACTCAGGCTCTCACAGGTAATTTTTCAGATTTTTCATTGAAGATGGACACATACATCCTGTGGGTGAACCTAGCTAATGAGAAGGCTATCCCCACATGGTGGATCATTGTGGGGGTGCTGGCCGGGCTCCTGCTGCTCGCTGTCATCTTCATCATGTAGAAGCAGAGTACTTATGCGATCTAAGTACTCTACATCAATATTAACAACCTGTCTTATATAGCGCTTCTTAACCCCTTGCGTGCTCATGACGGAACCACGCCATCATGAGCCACGGGCGGCGTGTGCTCATGACGGCGTGGTTCCATCATGCTGCTGCCGTTCCTCCCACGCAGCGCTAATTCATCGCCTGTGCACGAAAATTAGTGAGGGGGCGTGGTCATGACGGAACCACGCTGTCATGAGCACATGCCAGCCGTGACTCATTACGGCGTGGTTCCGTCATGAGCACGGAAGCGCCGCGCTCACCCCCTAGCCCCTCCGCGCTGCGGCGGAATTCGCGGCGCAGGGAAGGGGTTAATGCACTTCCACCGTTTCTAAGCACTGTAAATATCAATAGTAAATATTAGTCAATATACTTGTCTTCGGCTGTGCTTTCAGTGCGTGTCAGTGTGTCATGAACTCTCTCTACTCCCTCTCCACTTTCAGCATTACTCCAATTTCGCTCAGACTCCTGCATTGCATATTATTTTGTCTTCTTATTTCTAGTACAGCGTCCCTAGCGCCGACTTCTTTCTCCATCTTTATATCACCTTCCCCCATTCACTCCACCCTTCTCCTTCTGAATATAGCATTTCATTTTTTTCTCCACCTTCCCTTTTGTGAACACGTATATACAATGTCTGCATGAGCCAGATCGGCAGTATGCATAATAGTTGCATCCAGCAAGATTACAGATAATTCAAAATTTGCAAACATTCGTGACAAGAATTTTAATTCTATTAAGGACTAGGAGGCGAGGATTATGCTATCTCATTTCTTTAATGAAAATTCAGCAGCCATAGAAACAAATAAACTACAATACCCAGAAACACATGGGTAACAACCATAGAGTATGTGGTATAAAAGGTCATAGAGAGAGTCACTCTTCCTCTTTCTTTCGTGAGAACATATCCAGTAAAGCAGAACAAAGCCAATCCGGAAAGTCAAATAAGGATAACAGCATCACCAATCCAGGAAGGCCAAGGAACATCCAAAAGGCAACCAAGTGAAGAAAACTGAAGCTGGAAGACTCCGAAGGAGCAGGTAGGCAGACACCAGGCAGGTTGGAAAATTCTTCATTTGGGATCAGATCCTGAAAAGAAGACAAAGCCGTAATACCAAGCCATGCAAAATACTGAGCATAAAAGCAAGGGAGGGTGAATAAACAGGATCCATATAAGGAAAACATCATAAGCATAAATGCAGAATATGAATAATAATAAATGCATACAATAATGGGTGGGATAATCCTTGCCTCCTAGTCCTTAATAGAATTGAAAATTCTTGTCACAAATGTTTGCAAATTTTGAATTCTATTGCAGGACAGGAGGCTCTGATTATGCTTGTTTAAAGCTGATCCACCACCACAGAAGCAACAGTAGGAATAGGTTTAAAATAAAACGTCTTGAAAACAGAGTCAGAGGACCAATGAACGGCCTTCATAATTTCAAACAAAGTGACCCCCATAGAGAAAGCTTTAGAAGCCATGGCTCCGCGAGCTGAGTGTGCCCCAAACACAGAAACATCAATCCCAGCCTCAGCCATGAGCCAACTAACCCATCTAGCTAAAGTAGCCGGGGTGACAGGGCGGAAAGGCTTTTGCAAAGCAATTAACAACTGACCCTGCATATCTGAGCGAAAAGAAGCAGTACTTACTTCATAATCTTTGAGACATTGGACACACAGATTAGGACGAGCAGGGAAAGCAGGATAAGAAATAACTGCAGTGTTTGTCTTAGTACGCCTGGTAAGGTGAAAGGTAACGCCCTCTGGCGTGAAATGACGGCCGGCTAGATCCAAAGCACGGACATCAGACACCCTCTTGCAAGAGATCAGACACAGTAACATAGTTAATTTGGCTGACAGTTGCTTACGGGACAGCATTGAATTAACAGGCCTGGCCTCCAGAAAACGGAGCACAACCGACACGTCCCATAACGAGACGTATTTAGGACGTGGAGGGTTCGCGAGACGAATCCCCTTGAGCAGTTTAGAAACCAGCAGGTGTTCACCTGCAGGCTTACCGTCCACCGGGAGGTGGCCCGCTGAGATGGCAGAACGAAAATTGTTCACCGTGCGATACGCCAAACCAGAGGAAGCCAGGGAAGCCAAAAAATTCACTATGGCAGAGACATCCGCTGAAGCGGGATCAACTTGCCGTTGAACACACCAGTCACACCAACGCTTCCAGGATCCCCTGTAACGTTTGTGGGTGTTGGAAGACCAGGCGTCACTAATGAATTTGGAAGCGTCCGCAGAAAGGCCTGGGACCGACCAGCGTTCCCCGAAATCCACCACGCTAGCAGGAGGAGAGAGCCTGAGAGAATCAGGGGATGCGGATTCTGAAGAGGATCTAACAGGAGATTCCACTTCTGGGGAAGAAGGAGCGGCACTGCACAACTCATCTCCAAGAGAACCGGGAACCACAGTTGAGCCCGCCACAGAGGAGCAATCAAAACGATCTCCGACTGGAACCGTTTCGTGTAAGCCAGAACCCTGGGTATCATCATGAAAGGGGGAAAGGCATAACACAGAGTCGATGGCCACTGCTGAAGAAAAGCAGCCGTGGCCAGGGCCTCCGGATCCGGTCTCCAACTGAAGATCAGTGGGAGCTGAGAATTGAGCCGAGAGGCAAAAAGATCCATGTGACACGGTCCCCAAGTCCGGAGAAGAGCGTGAAAGGCGCGGGGATGCAACCTCCAATCGCTGAAGTCTTTCAGGTGTCTGGAGTGCCAATCCGCAACCTGATTGTCGCGGCCGGGAAGATATTCTGCAATAACCGTGATCCTTTGTTGCAGACAAAATGCCAAAAGTCCTTGGCAATCTCCGCCAGAAGCTTCGAGCGAGTACCGCCCAGCTTGTTGATGTAACGGACTGCTGACACGTTGTCCATGCGGAGAAAAATACAGCACTGGGACTGAAGGGGAGAGAAACACTTGATAGCAAAGGACCCTGGCAGGAGTTCCAGGCAATTGATGTGCAGGGAAAGCTCTTGAGGAGACCAACGACCCCCCGTCGAGACGGAACCGCACCGGGCTCCCCAGCCCCATTGACTGGCATCTAACTCGATCACCAACTCCGGTGAAGTGCCGAAGACCATTCCAGGCCTCAATGTGGTCCAACCACCACTGCATCTCCCATTTCGCCTCCTCCGATAGAGGAATCTGGTCCGAGTACCGAAGACCTTTCCGGAGATAACGGATCTTCAGGTGTTGTAATGCCCTGTAATGCAGAGGCGCCGGGAAGATCGCTTGAATGGAGGAGGCCAACAGACCGACGACTCGTGCTAACGACCTCAACAACACAGTCGGTTTGGAAATAACGGTACAAAAGGGGGTGGTGATGGACGGAGCATCTGAATCAATCAAACACTCACACCCAGTCAAAAGATCTGGGTTTAATCCATCACCGTACTTTAGCCCACTCTGCCACCCCAGTTCAGACATGGCTATATGCAAATCAGTCTGACCCTGTGCCTCATGGGAACAGTCCAGCCCGAACTGCCAAGCCATGTCTTCCCTGGACCAGAAACAAGCTTCCGAGGACCGGTTTCTGGCATTCCAGCCGTCTTCAGCCCGGCTTGCTTGAATCCAGTGGCAAAATGAGCCAGGGTCTCACGTCTGAGCATACCCTGCCATACTTGTGGCGTCCAAAAGTGGTACAAAAGGGGGTGGTGATGGACGGAGCATCTGAATCAATCCACCACTCACACCCAGTCAAAAGATCTGGGTTTAATCCATTACCGTTCTTTAGCCCTCTCTGCCACCCCAGTTCAGATATGGCTATATGCAAATCAGTCTGACCCTGTGCCTCATGGGAACAGTCCAGCCCGAACTGCCAAGCCATGTCTTCCCTGGACCGGAAACAAGCTTCAGAGGACCGGTGTCTGGCATTCCAGCTGTCTTCAGCCCGGCTTGCTTGAATCCAGTGGCAAAGTGAGCAAGGGACTCACGTCTGAGCATACCCTGCCACACTTGTGGCGTCCAAAAGCGGTACAAAGGGGGTGGTGATGGACGGATCATCTGAATCAATCAAACACTCACACCCAGTCAAAAGATCTGGGTTTAATTCATCACCGTTCTTTAGCCCACTCTGCCACCCCAGTTCAGACATGGCTATATGCAAATCAGTCTGACCCTTCTGCCTCATGGGAACAGTCCAGCCCGAACTGCCAAGCCATGTCTTCCCTGGACCGGAAACAAGCTTCTGAGGACCGGTTTCTGGCATTCCAGCCGTCTTCAGTCCGGCTTGCTTGAATCCAGTGGCAAAGTGAGCAAGGGTCACTTTGCCACTGGATTCAGGCAAGCCGGGCTGAAGACGGCTGGAATGCCAGAAACCGGTCCTCGGAAGCTTGTTTCCGGTCCAGGGAAGACATGGCTTGGCAGTTCGGGCTAGACTGTTCCCATGAGGCACAGGGTCAGACTGATTTGCATATAGCCATGTCTGAACTGGGGTGGCAGAGTGGGCTAAAGAATGGTGATGGATTAAACCCAGATCTTTTGACTGGGTGTGAGTGTTTGATTGATTCAGATGCTCCGTCCATCACCAGCCCCTTTTGTACCGCTTTTGGCCGCCATAAGTGATGCAGGGTATGCTCAGACGTGAGTCCCTTGCTCACTTTGCCACTGTATTCAAGCAAGCCGGGCTGAAGACGGCTGGAATGCCAGAAACCGGTCCTCGGAAGCTTGTTTCCGGTGCAGGGAAGACATGGCTTGGCATTTCGGGCTGGACTGTTCCCATGAGGCACAGGGTCAGACTGATTTGCATATAGCCATGTCTGAACTGGGGTGGCAGAGTGGGCTAAAGAACGGTGATGGATTAAACCCAGATCTTTTGACTGGGTGTGAGTGTTTTTGATTGATTCATATGCTCCGTCCATCACCACCCCCTTTTGTACCGCTTTTGCCGCCATAAGTGTGGCAGGATATGCGCAGACGTGAGTCCCTTGCTCACTTTGCCACTGGATTCAAGCAAGCCGGGCTGAAGACGGCTGGAATGCCAGACACCGGTCCTCGGAAGCTTGTTTCCGGTCCAGGGAAGAAATGGCTTGGCTGTTCGGGCTGGACTGTTCCCATGAGGCACAGGGTCAGACTGATTTGCATATAGCCATGTCTGAACTGGGGTGGCAGAGTGGGCTAAAGAACGGTAATGGATTAAACCCAGATCTTTTGACTGGGTGTGAGTGTTTGATTGATTCAGATGCTCCGTCCATCACCACCCCCTTTTGTACCGCTTCTGGCCACCATACGTGTGGCAGGGTATGCTCAGACGTGAGTCCCTTGCTCACTTTGCCACTGGATTCAAGCAAGCCCGGCTGAAGACGGCTGGAATGCCAGAAACCGGTCCTCGGAAGCTTGTTTCCGGTCCAGGGAAGACATGGCTTGGCTGTTCGGGCTGGAATGTTCCCATGAGGCACAGGGTCAGACTGATTTGCATATAGCCATGTCTGAACTGGGGTGGCAGAGTGGGCTAAAGAACGGTGATGGATTAAACCCAGATCTTTTGACTGGGTGTGAGTGTTTGATTGATTCAGATGCTCCGTCCATCACCACCCCCTTTTGTACCGCTTTTGGCCGCCATAAGTGTGGCAGGGTATGCTCAGACGTGAGTCCCTTGCTCACTTTGCCACTGGAATCAAGCAAGCCGGGCTGAAGACGGCTGGAATGCCAGAAACCGGTCCTCGGAAGCTTGTTTCCGGTCCAGGGAAGACATGGCTTGGCAGTTCGGGCTGGACTGTTCCCATGAGGCACAGGGTCAGACTGATTTGCATATAGCCATGTCTGAACTGGGGTGGCAGAGTGGGCTAAAGAACGGTGATGGATTAAACCCAGATCTTTTGACTGGGTATGAGTGTTTGATTGATTCAGATGCTCCGTCCATCACCACCCCCTTTTGTACCGCTTTTGGCCGCCATAAGTGATGCAGGGTATGCTCAGACGTGAGTCCCTTGCTCACTTTGCCACTGGATTCAAGCAAGCCGGGCTGAAGACGGCTGGAATGCCAGAAACCGGTTTTCGGAAGCTTGTTTCCGGTCCAGGGAAGACATGGCTTGGCATTTCGGGCTGGACTGTTCCCATGAGGCACAGGGTCAGACTGATTTGCATATAGCCATGTCTGAACTGGGGTGGCAGAGTGGGCTAAAGAACGGTGATGGATTAAACCCAGATCTTTTGACTGGGTGTGAGTGTTTGATTGATTCAGATGCTCCGTCCATCACCACCCCCTTTTGCACCATTTTTCTTGGGACAACACGTGGTGGCCTCAAGATTTGGGTGATCTGCCTACTCTTGTTCAAAAGGTAAGAAATTTGGGAATCATGCTTGATCCCAAACTCCCTTTTTGGATCATATTAACCAGCTTACGTCATCATGCTTCTTTGTGCTAAGAACCTTAAAGAAGATTCTACCCTTCATGCCACTCGATCTAAGGAAGACAGTTATCACCACTCTGGTCTTTTCGAGATTGGATTGCGGCATTGCCCTTTATTTGTGCATGCAGCAAGGGCTCTTAAAAAAGTTGCAGAGAATTCAGAATGCAGCAGCTCGGCTGCTTTGTAACATCAAGAAGCCTGGTTCTGTTTCGGCAGCGCTGGTAGACCTGCACTGGATACCCGTTAACAAAAGGGTAGCTTTTAAAGCACTTTGTACTGCCCACAAAGCTCTCTATCAGACTGGCCCCAAATATTTCAAGAAAAGATGTTTCTGGTATCCACCTAGGAGGAACCTGTGATCTGCGGTAAATAAAAAAAAAATCAGTAGTACCAAGTATTTATAGAGCCTCTTGGGGTGGTAGAGGCTTTGTGTATCAGACCTCGCAACTTTGGAATTCTGTTTCAGAGCAGCTGAGAGGCCAATCTAATTTGGTGACTTAAGAAACAGCTGAAAACTTGGACTTTTACTTTCCCTCTTTAATTCTTATTGGTTCAGTGTAGAGTATACGTTTGCAGTCACATATCGCCAAGACGGTTTCGGGTATACATTGCGCTTTATACATTTTTCAAAATCATATTAAATTCAAATTCTTGATACGACAAGCTGTCAGCTAGCTCTGAAGAATGTTTGATAAAGAGGGTCAGAAGAGCAGCAGCAAACCCGTGATACAAAGGTAGAGTGCAGGTGGAGTCTAGGGTGTCCACAGCGTTTTCATCTATCCAGAACTGACCGATTACAGATGTTTGCTAAGCAACACACACACCCTTGCATACAATCCATTAGTTGTTTCCCCTTGTGCCTGTTTGGTCTGCTGCATAGGAAATCTCTAAAGATGCACAATAAGTATGGGCTCAATTAAAATCAGATTAGTAGTGACATGTGTTCCCCGTCTCAGCACATCTGGTGATGTGCTGCTGTAGTAATTTGCAGCACTTCAAAGATGTTGTTCAATATTTCTCTTCTCTAAACCTAGTTTATTAAATTATGAATATGAGATTTCAAATGTAAATATCTACTGCAAGATTCTGGTCTTCGGTGCATCTGTGCAGATACATTATTCTTAAACAGTATAGTTGGCAAAACTAGAAAGTTATGAGACTGACCCAACCACATAAATTCAGCAGTTGCTTACGACCTCACTTTTCCATGAAATAATACTGTTTGGCCAGTAGAGGGCAGTCTCTGTAATGATTGAAGGTGTGGGCCCTGGGCCCTCATGTTAGGCGCAGCAAGGACGACACGGACACCAGGATAGAGTGGTAGGAAAGGTCTTGAGCACGTGCGCTCAGCCTCTTTTATTGGCAGCGTCATGTGACACCATGACGTCTGTGGTGGGTGGGTGTAGATTGTATTACATTTCATAGAAACACTAGAGCGTGTCCACGCTAAGACACCACATCACTCCCCCTTTTAATCTATGGAAAGACTAAGCCTCAGAGTTTACATTTGTAGGAAATAACTTATCTCAGGATGCAGTGAAGTGTTCAGTTCCGCCAAGCTTTTGACTTCGCCGCTGCTTGGGGTTGGGCAGATGGAGTTCAGTTTGTTTAGGGGAACACTTGTCCGCTTAGGCCTGGTGGTGGTGCCGATGGAAACAGTCTGCAAGCCTTGGGGAACCCCGTTGTACTCACAGTCTTTCTGTTGTTGACCTCCTCGGTGACGGGTGCGGTTGGAGTTCTTGTGGTTCGCCGTGGAATGATGGTTGGCCTTGGGCTCACTGTGGGGACCCACTGCGCTTGACTTCTTCTTCACTCTCAACTGTAGTAACAGCCAAGTGGATTCATTCCTTCTTTACTTAACTGTGGCAACGGCCACGTGGATTACTCCCTTCTATTGTTAACTGTGGCAACGGCCACTGGGATATACTTCTTTCTGTTGTTCTTAACTGTGGCAACGGCCACATGGATGTCCTTCCTTGCTTAACTGTGGCAACGGCCACGTGGATTACTTCCTTCTATTGTTAACTGTGGCAACGGCCACGGGGATATACTCCTTTCTGTTCTTGACTGTGGCAACGGCCACTTGGATACCTTCCTTGCTCTCAAGCCGTGGCAAGGTGCCACCTGTCTTCCCTTTTCTTCCTTTCTTTACACTGTGGCGTGTGCCACGCAGGTCTCTCCTTTTCTTCCTTTCTGTTGATGGCGGCAGACGTGCCACTCAGCTCTCTCTTCTTCTTCCTTTCTTTTCGCAGTGGCAGACGTGCCACGCCGATCTCCCCTCTTCTTCCTTTCTTTTCGCAGTGGCAGACGTGCCACACAGATCTCTCCTCTTCTTCCTTTCTTTTCGCAGTGGCAGACGTGCCACGCAGATCTCTCCTCTTCTTCCTTTCTTTTCGCAGTGGCAGACGTGCCACACAGCTCTCTCCTCTTCTTCCTTTCTTTTCGCAGTGGCAGACGTGCCACACAGCTCTCTCCTCTTCTTCCTTTCTTTTCGCGGTGGCAGACGTGCCACTCAGGTCTTCCATTTCTCCCTTCCTGTTTCGCGACAACACTCGGTCCAATCTTGCATCTCCTCTCCTGACCTGGCTCCTCCATGCAGGGCGCGCCCGCTGCATGTGTGATCCTGGTTTGTCCCCGACTGGAACACTTCCTCCTTCTTCCTCAGCTTCCTGAGTTGGCGTCGCGAACCCTCTTCACTGGATTCTTGTAGGTGACGTTCGTGGGATGGTGTGTAGAGACCTTGACTAGGTCGAACGTCCTGGACCATTGGCGGCCCGCTCCTGCTGATGTTTTGGCAGGTTTCTTCGGTCGTCCCTTCGGACTTTCTGATGTTGGTTAAGGAACCCATCGCGGGTCATACTTGGTACGCGATCTTTCTGTGGATCGGCTTCTGGGGGTGCCACGCTTAGTGGTCTTCTTCGGTAACTCTTCTGCACTGTGGCGTTACCTGTGCCCTTCTTCCATCTCGTGGGGGCTGTGCCTTGCCACGTGGCGCGTTATCTGCGCCCGTTTTCTTCAAGGCTCTCGGACACTTGTTGCGTGTCGTCGGTACTTGCAGCTTTGGCTGGCGTCCTTTGTCTTGCTGCTTGGCTGACGTCCAGTACTTTGCTGCCTTTGGACCGTCGGGTACTTGCTGCTTTGGATGGCGTCAGAAGTTTGCTGCTTCGGACCGTTGGCGGGCGTTAGTTGATTCTGCGGTGATCTCCCGTGGCCACTAGAAGTCACTGCTCTCTCCGTCTTCTGATCTCGGCAGTCTTATTCCCTGATCCTACCTCCAGTGCTTGGCAGCTGTCTTCTCCAGACGTTTCGTCCTTGCTTGGATGCTTGGTGAGGCGTTGGTGCCTCTTCCCACGTCACTCTGGAAGTGGCATGTGCCGACTCCTTGCTGGTGCGTGTTGGTGTTTTCTCTTACTTGACTTCTGCGCGGAGCGCGCTTTCTGGATTGCGGCGTTGAGACGTTCTCCCTTGGGGCGCTACTCCGACTGTTGCTCCTCGATGGTGCTTACTTCTGTCGCTTTGAGCAGTGCTTGTTTTGTGCTTGAAGATGTTGGTGCAGTAATACTTTTGGCCACAGGGTGGCAGTGTTCTGGATCTTTCGAGCAGCCTGGCTTGTCCTTCCCTGGTGTGCACTCTACTGCTTCTGTGCACCGGGGTTTGGAGCTGCTGCTGTCGATGGGTGAGTCTCTTTTCCTCTGCTTTAAGTGTGTAAGAATTGTTTTCCAAATTGTGATTTTGCTGGTGTCAGGCAGGCATTTGAGGAGCACCCTTAAGTTCCCTTTCTCGTGTTGCAGGCATTGATGCCGGGGGCTACTTTGGCTGACTTGCTGGATGCACTGGTGTGTTCTCTGTGTGGTTCCTCTTATTTATGTGTCCCAGTGAGGCTTTTGTAACTTCTGGCGGTGTTGACCGCTTTGCCGGCACTTTGCCCCGCACAGAGCACACGAGGAGGGGGCTCTTCTAATAACAGCGGCGCTGGCAGCTAGCAGACGTCTTTCTCCCCTGCTCCCTTTCACACTGCTCCTCACACGGCACCCGCGGGGGCTCCTTCCTGACGGCAGCGCTGGCAGCTGGCAGACGTAGACGGTCTCTTCGCTTTGCAGCGCTGGCCGCCTGCAGGCTTTGCTTCTTCCTCGCCCTCTCTCCCCCCCCCGTCCGCTGCCGCCTCGGCAGTGCTCACGCGGGCGGGGGAGAAGCAGCTTCACTCCAGCGGGTCACTCCTCCCGGCGGGGGCGTGCTTGAGGCAGGCCGCGGGTAGGCTCCGCCGGCTCTGCTCAATTACTTGCTGATGTTTCTCCGGTGGAGGATCTCGTCGCTCCGGTCACTCCTCCCTGGCGGGGAGCGCTAGAGGCAGATCGCGGTTGGGCTCCGCCGGCTCTGTCTGTGGACTGGACTGTTCCGCTGGGCTTACTTTCGCCGGTCTCCCGCCGCAGCAGCTTCTCTTTGCTCACGCTGCGCGGCGGAGACCTGCCATGCTTGTTGCGGGCCGCGGGTGGGCTCCGCTGGCGCTGCAGTCACCGTCCTCCGCTAGGCGCTACCGGCGGGCCGCGGGTGGGCTCCGCTGGCGCTGCTTGGACTCTTCTTCGCTGGGGGTGCCGCCGGCAGGTCGCGGGTGGGCTCCGCTGGCGCTGCTGTGTCTTCCCTCGATGGAGGTGCTGCCGGCCGGTCGCGGGTGGGCTCCGCTGGCCTGGACCACGTCGCGAGGGGGGTCGGGAGGCGGTTAGCTACTCCGCTCCCTCCCCCTCGTGGGTTTAGTTGTGTTTTGGGTCCGGCCGCCTTCCCTACGCGCCGTGGCTACTCAGGGCCCCGCCGCTTCCTTTACACACGCGGCGGGGGCAAGGGAGGACTCGGGCAGGCCGCGGGTAGGCTCCGCTGGTCCTGCTTATTCAGTGGCACAGTTCATGGCAGGCGCTTCGCCCGTGGGGCTCACCTTTGGCTGGCGGGCCTGATGCTCCGTCGCGGTCGCGGCGGGTGGGCTCCGCCCGGCCCGTGCACCTCTCCAGTGGGGGTTTTCAGCCACGCGGCCGTCGCAGGTGGGCTCTGGGCGGTCCGCTGTTGCTTGGTGGCACTCGTTGGTGGCGGTCGACGCGGGTGGGCTCCGGTCGGCTTGCTGGGTGGCTCCCGGTCGCTGCGGGGCTCCGACGTGCCCACCGGCTTCTCGGCGCTGTGCCTTGCTGCAGGGGATGCCCTTCAGGCAGGCACCACTCCCCCTTCTTCGCAGTGTGTGGTAGTGGCACGCATGGGTTGCACTACCGACCTCGTCGCCATTGTAATGATTGAAGGTGTGGGCCCTGGGCCCTCATGTTAGGCGCAGCAAGGACGACACGGACACCAGGATAGAGTGGTAGGAAAGGTCTTGAGCACGTGCGCTCAGCCTCTTTTATTGGCAGCGTCATGTGACACCATGACGTCTGTGGTGGGTGGGTGTAGATTGTATTACATTTCATAGAAACACTAGAGCGTGTCCACGCTAAGACACCACAGTCTCGGATAAAATTTTAACGCACAATCAGGATTTTACATTTAATACCAATATGAAATTTTTACTTTCGACACTAAATTAAAGGATGCTTCTATTTGTACTATGTATTTAAACGGATTTAGGATTTGCTAGGTAAGGTAAAATTAATTATTTCGAAACAAGTTACGCTAATATTTACCTGCCATCTATGTTAAAATATTTTGTCTAGATTAAAAGGAAACACACTTTTAGAGTTCTAAATAACCATTTCTTTCGGGCAGTTGGGTCACATTAGTATGCAAGAATTTAGGACAGAAATCGGGTATTTGCTCTCGTAAGCATTGAACGTGCTTTGTAGCATGGTAGACATAATCTACCAAGATAGAAAGTGAGATCGGCATTCAAAAAGGGTGTGCGGGGGGCGTGGCCAAGATGGCAGGCTGAGTGGTCGCACTCGTTGTGAGCTCCGCCGGCCCTGGGCCCTTAACCTGCTGCAATTACGCTGATCTCCCCCCCGGGACACTGTATTCGGCGAAGCGACGGAGTAGAGCCACGGTGTAGCTGCTGCAGGGACGCGACCGCCTCTAACTACGCCTGACCGATCTCGGACCCGGCGCCATTGCTGGGAGCGGGAGAGGCCTGGAGCGCGACCCGGAGGAGGAGACAGACCCTGCCCTGTAATATACGTCTGCCCTGGTGGGTACAGCGGAGCTGCCAATCCTGCCCACCCGGTCCCGGACGTCCCCGCCCGGCCCTGCAGCACTTCTCAGGGGTCTGAGTCGCCTGCACTGGAGGCGGAGCGACAAGGGAACGGCCCCGGGGCCGGACATTATGCAAGGCCATGGCTTTGGCCTATACTCTGGACCTCGGTCATGCTGATGGACACGGGGAGTGGCGGCAGTCCATCAACCCGCCAGCTGTGCTCACTGGGTGCGGTGCTGCTCCCCCGGGTCTGCAGGGGCCCTGCGGGGAATCGAGGTGCCTGGTAGCGCCGCTAGTGAGGGTCCGCCATGCGAGGCCGAGGCTGCGGCCTACATCCCCTGGAGCCACGGAAGAGCGGAGGCTGGGATATCTAGCTACCGGCTGCCGGGGGGCCTGGCCACCTGTGTGATCCTGGAGCTGGCCCTTCCTCCGGTACAACCCCTGGGCTGACGACGCCTTGGAGCGGCCCGGACCCGGGGAGCCCGGTGTGGTTATTCCCACACAGACTGGATGGAGGTGCAGTGGCAAGCTGGATGATAGGCACAGATCCCCCTGCTCAACCTACGGGCAAGCCTATATTGGACCGGTTCGGGGGAGGGGGGGGCCCATGGAGTGAGAGACCTGGAGCTCGTGTCTGCGGTGATGGCGGTGAGGGAGGTGAGAGCAGAGCCGGGCTGGCCGGACCTGAAGACCCTGGTGAACAACCAGTCCCCGGAGGGAGCAGACCACAGATCACTTTATAGTTCCTCGACGAAGGTCTATCGGTGGTGCGGACTGACCCCCTAGGTCATTGGTGGAGCGGTGTGGGGGACCGACGGATCGGTTTGGGGCCACGCCAGTGGTTGGACTGACGCCCCACAGATCGTTTGAAAAGGCACCTCAGCAGACAAAATGGCGCAGAACAGAGGGTCCAAGAAAGGGGAACGCACATTGCCGGATATGCTGAGTAGGAGCAATACAAGACAAGATAGGGGACAGCCGTCCCCAAGCCACTCGGGTGGTTCCCAGGGGGAGAGTGGAGGGGAGCCGCCGGTCACGAGATCCTTCCTTGAATCCCTCTTCAGTACATTGCGGGAAGACTTTCAAACGCTCAAGCAGGAAGTGGCGGGTGAGGTCCGAGAGATACAGAGGGAGGTTGACGGCCTGGGAGATAGAGTGACCACGGTGGAGGACGCTGGCCATGCCAGGGACGAAGAGATCACGCAACTACAGCAGGAGGTTATCCGGCTGCGGGACCAGCATCTTGATCTTCAGTCGCACACCGAGGACCTTGAAAACCGCTCCCGGAGGAACAACATCCGAGTCCGGGGAGTTCCTTCCCGGTAAGAAGGGGAAGACGTAGCGGCGTACCTAGGGGAGTTGATCAGAGAGGTACTGGGGGAATCGGCCGATTTTCCCATCCGGATCGATAGAGCGCACAGGGTGGGCTTGCAACGCCGGTCCTCAGCGCCTCCTCCCGACATTCTGGCCTTCCTGCCGGACTATCCCCTGAAAGAGCGAATACTTCGTGAGGCACGGAGGAGGTCATCCTTGGAATTCCGGGGTCACTGAGTGGCTCTTTACCAGGATCTGGCAGCAACCACCCTGCAGAAACGCAAGGCCTTTAAAATTGCGACTGACTTTCTTAGGGAGCATGGCACTCAATACTCCTGGGGACATCCTTTCCGGCTTATTTTCCGGTGGAATGGGACTCTACATCAGCTGTGTTCCCTTCAGGATACATGTGGGGTGCTGGGGATCACTGCTACAGACGACGGAACACACACGCCTTGCCAGCGCCGCGTCACAAGAGATGGATGGCAGACAATCCCTGGCCGACGGTCATCTGCTTCCTCAACGCGGCTAGACTCTCCTATTGTCAATGCGGATTCGGACACTGCAGCGCGAGATGGAGCCGGTGTCACAACAGCGAGTGAAGTGGCGCTGACAGCTTGAGTGAACTCTGGGGGGAGATCGACATCGCCATAACTGAAATGCAGGTTTGAGGGTCTGGAGAAGGAGGGGGGAACGGGGAAGTGCGTAGTGGCTGGACGTCCACTTTTGTGACTTTCCGCAGGCTTGTCCATCGAGGACCGGACTGGGACAATGGGTTTTTGGGGTTCTTTGGGGGTCCGAAGGGGAGGGGTCAGGGTCGTTGAGCCAGTCCCAGTTGTGGGTGGGGACTGGAGTCAGTTGGGATGTTGGGGAGGAAGGAGGACGGTTGGGGGGACCAGGCGGGGGGGGGGTTGGGCAGGAGGGGGGATCCGGGAGTTGGAGGTGGGGGGGGAAGGTCGTCCAGTGCACAAGGGGGTTCCTAGTCACTCAGGCAATATATGTGCTTTTTGGTTTGCTCACACATGACTGCTGCACACACAGCTCTGCCTATCTCTTTGATTTGCTTGAGAGTTGGGGAGGGGAGGGGAGGGTTGCCCAATACACATTGCGGTTCGTAGGTTTCCAGATACAATACATGCTCCTTAGTTTGCTCAGACTTGTTTGCTACACATACCACTGCGCTTTATTCATTGCTCTGTTGCTTCTCATACAATGCAGCGCCCCTGCCCTCTCCGCCTTGTTGGTGTGGGGCCTTGATGCTTTCTACTACACCTTTTCATATGCCCCCTGCCACTTGTAAGGTTGTGACCCTGAATGTCCGGGGTTTGAATACTCCAGTTAAGAGGCGGGCTGTGCTTTCACTCCTAGAGAACACCCAGGCGGATATCTGTCTCCTCCAGGAGACGCACTTACTGCCGCAGGACACGCACAGGCTCCGATCTCATAAGTTCCCGTCACAGTTCTTCTCCTCTTGTACCACTAAAACAGCTGGGGTGGCGATACTGGTGGCCCGGCACTTTAGGGGGGAAATCCTCCACAAATTCACCGAACAGAAAGGTAGGCTGTTAGCATATCGGTTCAAGATAGGGGGTCTTCTATTTACGATTGGGTCCCTATTTAGCCCCAATGAACGGCAAGACCGTTTCTTGCAGGCGGCGATCAAGGACGTTACCTCTTCCCAGGACAGACATATCATACTTGGGGGCGACTTCAACATGGTCTTTGACTCCGCACTGGATAGGTCAGCGCAACGCTCCCCGCAGGTCGGGGAATTCTCCGCTGACCGTAGGGCTCAGTTGGAGGAGGTGGACCTCCTTGATCTGTGGCGGCACATGCACCCCGCAGATAGGGACTACTCGTACTATTCCCATGCACACAAGACGTATGCGAGGTTGGACCACCTTTTAGTTACTTCACCGGTAAGGGCGCTAGCCTCAGGGTCGGAGATAGGCGTGATCTCCCTTTCGGACCATGCCCCAGTTGAGGCCACGTTGTGTGTGCCTCCGGCGGTTCCTCGTCCTCGGACGTGGCGCCTCCGTGACACGCTGCTGCATAGGGCAGAGGTGGTGGACCGCATCGAGAAGGCGATTCGGGAATTTCAATCCCATAATGATAATTCTGACACAAGCCGGGCCACGCAGTGGGCAGCACTGAAGGCTGTTCTTCAAGGGGAATTTTTAGCGATCTCCTCGGCTGACAGTAAGGAGCGGCAGGCCAAGAGAGATGAACTTACGGATCGGGTTAGAGAACTTGAGCAGATACATCGCAGGACGGGGGCTCCTAGAATTTGGCGGCAGCTCAAGGAAGCAAGGAAGCTCCTGGCGGCCCTAGACCTCGATCGGGCGGAGTATGCTGCACTGCGGCTGCGTCACACCTTCTACACTGGAGGGGACCGTTGTGGCAAATTGTTTGCCAACAGGCACCGGGTGACGCGACATAACCAACTGATTAAGGAGATATCCAACCAGGCGGGGATGGTGGAGACGGAGGACGCTCATATAGCGGCCGTCTTCCGCGGCTTCTACAAGGATCTTTATGCAGGAGAGGCCCCGGATGATATGGCAATGGCCGCTTACTTGGACTCTGTCGCACTGCCTTCTCTGGAGCCTTTGCAGGCGGACCATTTAGATAGAGACATTCAGATAGAGGAGGTGGTTTCTGCTATTGCCAGGCTTAAACATGGCAAAGCGATGGGTCCAGATAGATACACCGCGCTCTATTTTAAAACGTTTTGCAAGACATTAGCCCCCATTCTTACGCACCTCTTCAACTCCTTTGCTGAACCCGGAGCCATTCCGCCTGATCTTCTCCAGGCCTCTATCATGGTTATCCCTAAGCCTGGTAAGGACCTGAAACACTGTGGGTCTTATAGGCCGATCTCTCTTTTGAATATTGACTTGATATTGTATACGGGGATTCTGGCCGCCCGATTGGCTCCCCACTTGCCCGGTCTCATCGATCCTGACCATGCGGGTTTTGTCCCAGGGAGACAGACAGTGGACAACACGAAACGGATTGTCCACCTACTGGAGAAGGCCTCCCGGATTCCGGGAGAACGAATGATGCCGGCGGTGGACGCAGAGAAGGCATTTGACCGGGTGCATTGGCCTTATCTGGAGCGGGTGCTCATGAGAGCGGGTATTGGGGAAAAGTTCCGCTCCATGATTCTTAACTGTTACAAACAGCCATCGGCGGTGGTCCGCGTTAACGGGTTCGCCTCTGAGACCTTTGGCATCGAACGAGGCACCAGGCAGGCTTGCCCGCTCTCGCCCCTGCTTTTTGCTCTTTACATGGAGCCGTTTGCCCAGCGGGTGCGTGTCAATCCGGCGGTGACCGGAATCCGGATGGGAGGTTTTACGCACGCTATCAGCCTTTACGCTGACGATGTCATCCTGTCCATTGATGGACCCCGGACGACTCTACCGGCATGTATAGAGGAGCTGGACTCCTTTGGCGCGGTATCGGGGTTCAGGATGAATATGGGGAAGTCGGTGGCGTTAGATATCTCCCTCGAGCCGGCTACTAGAACCTATCTGCAACAGAGGTTTCCCATGCTCTGGTCATCGGGAGTGGTGCCCTATCTGGGGATCCAGATTGCTCCTACTTTGCCAGCTATGGTGTCGGCCAACTATCAAGCCCTGGGTGCAAAAATTAGAGATGAACTGGGCCGGTGGAACCGTGGCACCTTTTCCTGGCTGGGCAGGATAGCTGCTATCAAAATGACGGTCTTGCCCCAGGTACTGTATCTTTTTCGGGCCCTGTCGCTCCAACCGCCGGTGGGGTGGATCTCGCAACTGCAGGCAGACGTTTCTCGCTTTGTCTGGCAGGGCAAGAAGCCTAGAATGCGCAGAGCCCTCTCGCTGCTGGCCCCTGAAGCCGGTGGTTTAGGAATACCCGATTTTCGCAAGTACTTTCAGGCGGCACAGTTGCGTTATCTTGTGGAATGGAGTAGGTGGGAGTCTGATAAACACTGGCTCTTCCAAGACCAGGGGGTGGCAGGGAGACCCTTACAGGAGATCCCTTTCCTGCGTCACCCTCACCGGCCCAAGAACCTCTACGCCTCCTTTATTACAAGGGTGCCCCTACGGGTGTGGGATGCTACCAACATTCTATATGGACTTACTACGTTCCCATCGCCGCTTACCCCGTTGGTGGACAATCCGGACTTCACTCCGGGGATGGAGAGGGGAGCGTTCGCACAATGGAGACAGGCGGGGTGTAGAGCCTTATGTCACTTATATGGCCCTAAGGGGGTTATCCCCTTCCTACAGCTCCGTCAAGAGTTCTCACTCCCGGAGATAGAGCGACACCGTTATATGCAAGCTTGCCATTGGGCCCTTCAGCCGCAAGTGAGAGAGACGGCCGATCGGCTTTTTCTTCCTTACGAAAAGTGGCTCCTGTCGCGGACATCGGACTCCAAACTAATTAGAGATCTATACAAGCTGCTGCAGCCACCTGCGACACACCTTTATCACCCCGGGAGGGAGCGCTGGGAATGGGAGTTGGGGAGGACACTGAGCCCTAAGGAATGGGAGCACATATCTTATAGAGCGAGGCACTCGGCATACCACATGGGGCTCACTGATACATTGACCAAGGTCTCCACCTATTGGTATTATACACCTGAACGAGTTCACGAGTTTGATCATAGTAAGGAAGACACATGTTGGCGGGGGTGCGGGCACCGGGGTACACTCACGCATATTCTATGGGATTGCCCGCTCCTGGAGCCTTACTGGAAGGAAGTGTTGGATGAAATTGACTCTCATTTCGGCATTGAACTGCCGCGCTTTCCTGCTTACACCTTGTTGGGGCTTCCGAATGGTCTGATGTAGCCCCTCAGATCCCGCAGGGGCAGGCAGATAGCGATAGCTCTAGGCTCCGCAGTCCAAAACATTTTAATACACTGGCACACCGCTACGATACCATCTATCACCGGCTGGCTCCATAGGTTGTGGCATGTGTTGGGTATGGAGAAATTGTCTCTCACTGTGGCGGGTGATATAGGGCAGTTCCGGGAGCTCTGGCAACCGTTTCATTCCTTATTGCTTATGGAATTTAGGGAACTCACCTGCCCCAAGTATCTCCGCCTCCTGCGGCTTCCGAACCCAGTAGCGTCTGCCCAGTGATCTATTGCTGGACTCTTTCTCCTTGTGGAACGTAGCTCTGATGTATATCTTGGTTAGGGACTGTGCACTGGACGTGGGGTGGGGGTGGGGGGAGAGGGGGGTGGGCAAGGGGAGTTGGGATGTTGGGGTTTTGGGGGGGTTGCAAGGGAAATGTCATTTCATGCTGGGACAACGCGAGACATATGTTACTGTACGGGCGTGGCCCATAAGGACGACATTTGCTAATGGTGTCACTGAGAGCTGGGCTTTTCCGTCCTGTTATATCGCTTTTTGAGATATGTGTTTGTCCCAATATGTTGTGCTGAATAAAATACTTTAAACCCAAAAAGAGTGTGCGAGTTTTTTGGTTTCAGGGCCCGCGGCTTGCGGCCTAGGCAATGGCCTTGCGCTGTGGCGTATCCTGGACCCACCGTCATAACTTAGGGGCAGTTCTACAAGAAAGTGCTGCAGCGTGGCACCGTAAGCCCTTTGGCTGCGCCACGCTGCGGCACTTTCAGAGCACAGGAATGCGACATATTTACAAGAATGTGTCGCATTCCTGTGATCTCCCCTGCGCTGGCGCACAAACAGCTGCCTGTGCTGGCGCAGGTACCCTTGCAACATGGTGCAAGGATGTCTGCGCCATGGAGAGATTGCTTTTGTGCAGGAAGGAGCACCTTCCAGCACAAAAACAATCACTAAAGGCTTTTTGCTCTTTCAATGCGTGCTGGAGAATGCAGCACGCATGAAAGAGGAACAAGCATTTGCAATGCAATAGGTCTCGCATTAGGAAAGTTTGAGGGATGTATGACGTTACAACGCATGCTTTTACCACGAATGCTGTTACAACGCCAGTTTTACAACGCAAACCTTTACAACGTATAGTGCTTTGGGGTGCTGGATAGTGAATAGTTTAATTTACTATTCCAATTCCAGTCCCCGTGGACACTAGGGAAGGTATTGGATAGTAAATAAATCTATTCCCTATCCTAGAGCGCCCCCCAGCGCAATGCGTTGTAATGGTTTTCGTTGTAAAACCTGCGTTGTAATAGCACTGCGTTGTAAAAGTTTCGTTGTAAAGGATGTTTCCCAAGTTTGAGCTATTGGTCTTGTAAATGACACATTTTTTATTTATGTGTTGGTTTTGAAAATTGTGAAATTAATAGCTTTGTCATTTACAATGCCAATACTTTTAAATTTAGCAAATGTGACACCTATAGCTGTGTAATGCAAAATGTGTTGTATTTACGTGACTTAGATGTATTGATATTACAAATAACAATTGCTTTTAATTTTTTTTAAATAATTAATACTTAAAGAAAAGTTATTGTAATTTCTAAAGGTAATAGCTTAAACTTCTGTAAATAATTTTTATGAAGATTATGTTCAGTGTATTTTATTGTGACGAAAATCCAAGAACAGAAGTGAAATATTAACATCTTTTTGTGACACTTGTAATAAAGCTTGAAACATTGAGAGAACTTATTTGAACCAGTTGTTGTTGAATGGTTGAACAGATTGATGCTGTGGTGGCACTGAGTGATGTTGTGGTGGTGACGAGTGATGCTGTGGCGTTCAGTGATGCTGTGGTAGTGCATAGTGATGTTGTGGTGCCCCTGAGTGATGCTGTGGTGAGGCGATAGATAGAGTGAGGGGGATAGATAGATAGAATGAGGGCGACAGATAGATAGAGGGAGGGCGATAGATAGAGAGAGGGCGATAGATAGATAGTGGTAGGGCGATAGATAGATAGAGGGAGGGCGATTGATAGATAGATAGATAGATAGATAGATAGATAGATAGATAGATAGATAGATAGATAGATAGATAGATAGATAGATCGAGTAATTATGTGGCGTGTAATTATGTGTCATTGAGTGGAATTTGGAGGGTATGTTGCGTTGAGCGCAGTGTAAATATGTAGCATATAATTATGTGGCACTGAGTGGTATTTGGAGTGTATGTTGCATTAAGTGCAGTGTAGTTATGTGGCACTGAGTGGTATTTGGAGTGTATGTTGCGTTGAGCTCAGTGTAATTATGTAGCATATAATTATGTGGCACTGAGTGGTATAATTAGGAGCGTATGTTGCATTCAGTAGAGTGTAATTGTGTGGCGTGTAATTATGTGGTACTGAGTGGTATTGTTTGGAGTGTATGTTGCATTGTAATTATGTAGCATATAATTATGTGGCACTTAGTAGTATTGTGTGGAGTGTGTGTTGCATTCAGTAGAGTGTAATTGTGTGGCGTGTAATTATGTGGCACTGAGTGGTATTTGGAATGTATGTTGCGTTGAGTGAAGTGTAATTATGTAGCATATAATTATGTGGCACTGAGTGGTATTGTGTGGAGTGTCTGTTGTATTCAGTATAATGTAATTGTGTGGCGTGTAATTATGTGGCACTGAGTGGTATTGTTTGGAGTGTATGTTGCATTGAGTGCAGTGTAATTATGTAGCATATAATTATGTGGCACTGAGTGGTATTGTGTGGAGTGTGTGTTGCATTCAGTAGAGTATAATTATGTGGTGTGTAATTATGAGGCACTGAGTGGTATTTGGAGTGTATGTTGCATTGAGTGCAGTGTATTTATATTGCATATAACTATGTGGCACTCAGTGGTATTAGGAGTGTATGTTGCATTGCGAGGCCTGTAATTATGTGGTGTGTAATTATGTGGCACTGAGTGGGATTTGGAATGTATGTTGCATTGAGTGCAGTGTAATTATGTGGCGTGTAAATGTTGTGGCACTCAGTGTTATTTGGAGTGTATGTTGCATTGAGTGCAGTGTAATTATGTGGTGTGTAATTGTGTGGCACTCAGTGGTATTTGGAGTGTATGTTGCATTGAGTGCAGTGTGCATTGAGTGCAGTGTAATTATGTGGCGTGTAATTATGTGGCACTGAGTGGTATTTGGAATGTATGTTGCATTAAGTGCAGTGTAATTATGTGGCACTGAGTGGTATTTGGAGTGTATTTTGCGTTGAGCGCAGTGTAATTATGTAGCATATAATTATGTGGCACTGAGTGGTATAATGAGGAGTGTATGTTGTATTCAGTAGAGTGTAATTGGGTGGTGTGTAATTATGTGGCACTGAGTGGTATTGTTTGGAGTGTATGTTGCATTATAATTATGTAGCATATAACTATGTGGCACTGAGTAATATTGGGTGGAGTGTGTGTTGCATTCAGTAGAGTGTAATTATGTGGTGTGTAGTTATGTGACACTGAGTGGTATTTGGAGTGTATGTTGCGTTGAGTGCAGTGTAATTATGTAGCATTTGATTATGTGGCACTGAGTGGTATTGTGTGGAGTGTATGTTGTATTCAGTAGAGTGTAATTGTGTGGCGTGTAATTATGTGGCACTGATTGGTATTGTTTGTAGTGTATGTTGCATTGCGAGCTCTGTAATTATGTGGCGTGTAATTATGTGGCACTGAGTGGGATTTGGAGTGTATGTTGCATTGAGTGCAGTGTAATTATGTGGCATGTAATTGTGTGGCACTCAGTGGTATTTGGAGTGTATGTTGCATTGAGAGCAGTGTAGTTATGTTAAATGTTAAATGTCGTATACTTGTAAAGCGCATAGCTGCCCCAGCAAAGGGGCGTGCCGGCGCTGTATACCGCTGGGGAACCCATCCTGGCTTTCCCTGTGAGATGGTCCCTCCTGGGAATCTCCAAGGTGAAGACAAGCATCCCCAGCGCTGATGGGGCCGTTAGTAGAGATTAAGCAAGCTATTGCCCAGAGTTCCTGAGTGGGACCCATGGTTGGAGTAGGCACCGAGGCGAGAATTATCGAGTCCGCTGACCATGGCCCAAGACCCTGCCGCGTCGGGAATCTAACCCTGGTCCCGGGCCGACCTCTGCTTCCGGGTCTGCCGCCTCTAACCAGTGAGCCACACCACTCCACAAGTTACACTGTAATTATGTGGTGTGTAATTATGTAGTACTGAGTGGTATTTGGAGTATATGTTGCATTGAGTGCAGTGTAATTATGTGGCGTGTAATTAAGTGGCACTGAGTGGTATTTGGAGTGTATGTTGCATTGAGTGCAGTGTAATTATGTGGCGTGTAATTATGACCCAGCAACGCAGAGACGACGACGGAGGAGTAGTGACTGCCACCGGCTGCCCCAGAAATTGGATGTGATCGGAGGATGTGGCGCCCTGCCCTGAGGAGCGGGAGAAGTGAACCCCGAGACCAAAAAGAGCTGCAGGGGCAGCAGAAGTCCGCAGCATGCCCCATTGTCACTGTTGGTTACATGTAATCGTCTGACCGGCTTCATAGGGTAACACGGAGCCCTGATCTGACATCACGTTCACACAGTGCACACAGAGCTACGAAGGAGATGGGTCTGAGTCATTTTCGGAATACAACATAGCAGTCCTTCTGCAAAATTCGGCAAAACTCTGCTGGCAAGCGCAACAGGCACACAGTGTCTCAAGGTATTTATTTCTCCCACTCGCCCACCTAAAAAACTACCTCCTTTGTTCAAAATGGCTGGGGCCATAAAAGTGTAGCCATAAATCCCCCCTTCCCCTTCTTACCTACCTCTGATGGCCACGAGGCCCCTCAGCTAACTCCCCCACACAGAGATAAGAATTCCTCTCAGCCAGACTGAGCATGGCTTGCTCAAACAGAAACAGAAAGCTACCCGGATGCTTAAAACAATAGCAGCAGACAGAGGACTGCGAAGGGAAACTGCTCCTCCCTGCTATCTACATAACAGCAACAAACAGAGGACTACTGCCTCTATCTCACCTTTGTGTCGGCCATTTTAGACTAGTCTCTTGTGTACCTTTATATTGAGCATTTGCAATGCACAGATGGATACCTCATATTTAAAAGATTGTCTGCCTATTATTGTAGTTTTATAGTTCTGCCGGGATTTTGAACAGTTGTAATGCACGGATTGCTACCCCATATACCTAGACCTATTACGCAGTAGTTCCTACTGGTAATGTACAGAGCGCTACCTCAACTTCTTCTGGCTGCTCGCTAATGTCATTTCTACCTCACGCAGATTTCTGGCAGCATCGGCACCTAGTCTCAGTATTTCATTCCGGATTTGTTTAATGTACTTTTGTAAGTTGCACTATACCATGAGGTATACCTCGCACACATCATCATGCAACTCTGTGGTTGCACCGGTATCTTGTCTCAGTACATCATTAGTACCATTCCTGTATCTGATTATTGTTCTTTGTAAGCTGCACCTATCTCACCTTTTCCTGGAATGCACCGATTGATTCCTCATATATTTACGTATATTACTGTAAATTGTATTGTGTGCCACCTCATATTTTTTTCACCTTGTACCTTGTAGTCTACCGTATGCTACCTCATATCTATTTTTGTATCCTGCCCGTATATTATATATTATATCAGTTTTGTATCTACACTTACACTATGTACTCTGTAATTTACCATATGTATTTGCTCTACCGCACACGCTTATAGTCCTGGCTGTGTTGGGTCATCACTTGCACCACCTTGATAATTTATAACTTATTAATGTGTAACCCACTGTACGCATTTGTCTTTCTGCATATCTGTACCACTATAGTGCATTAGGGCACTCTCCCATTGTACCCTACCCTTATAGATTATCAGTGTTATGCACTCTCCCATTGTACCCTACCTTTATATATTATCAGTATTATGCCCACTCTTACACCTTATGCCTTAGAATTTACCGTATGTACTTGCTCTATTGCTCACTCTTATTACCTGGTTATCCTGCTTGATTACTACTGACACTTTGGTAATCTATAACTTATTACTGTGTAACCTATTGTATGCACCTGTTGTTTTGCACATTTGTTTTCCCGCACATCTGTACCACTATACTGCACTAGAGCACTCTCCCATACCCATCTAACCCTTCAACGCGACATGGACTATATCGGCAAACACACATACAAAATCAACTACCCACCATCACTCACCAAAAAAGCCGCCAAACGCTTTAAACACAACTTCCTTAGGTCACACCCGGAAACGCCCTTTGCTGACACCTACTTCTCACCGGCCAATGGATCCCTGAACACTGATATCATCTTCCACACCACACGCAGAGCACAATGGAGAAAAGTGTTCCGCACCCTACTCACCGTCTCCTCCACCAGAAAATCCGCACATAGTCTAACACTCTCCATCACACCATCCCAAGTCTTCCCAGCCAGAGCCACCATCACTATTTACAATAACGGGATTGTCCTAGCACAATCGACAGACAGGAACCTGGAACTGCTAGACAACTTGTTCCCCACTTTCAAAGAACACCTCTCCAACTCACGGACAAACACTCACACCTCCCCCAGTCACACCAATCATGACCTCACAGCGACATACGCTTCATTCAGGGACATACCTACCACCCCTGACCTCCCATCCCCTACCCACAACCCCACTACCGCAACTCAGCACTCACACACAGAGACAGTTCTCTCCCCCCCTTACACCGCTCTCTCTCCCGCCCCTTCTACCAATTCGCGGACCTCCACACATACCTGCAACACTCCTATCACACATACAGCGGGCATCAACACCCCGCTCGTCGCTGACAGCACAGCTATCACCCATAACACACCTAACGTAGTCCAGCACCAGAATAACACGCACTCCGACAAGTCCCCCCATTTATCCCCCCCCATTCTCAGTCCTCAGTACCCTCCAACCAACTTCGCAGAACATACCCACCCTCTTAATTTAACTCCCCCCCCCCTCTACAGGACCATCTCCAACCCTACTTCCCCTCCTACCCTCAGCCCTCATTACCCTCCCTACACCCCCACCACGGCTATCAGGCTCCCAGTCTACACCTTGACCCCCCCGCCTACCTCCAACGCCCTCACCCATAACACCAACCTCCTCGCTACCTCATCCACACCCCTCATCCACACCAATGCCCTCACCCATAACACCAACCTCCTCCCTTCCTCATCCACACCCCTACCGCCCAAAACCCCTTGCCCCCCTAACTCCATCCCTCACACCAACACAACGCAGACCTGCTCAAACACCATCCCTCTCTCCCACTTGCACACGAATTCCCTGGTCAGCCATTCACCCTTGACGGTCACCCCCACCCCCATCACCTGCCCTTCGATGGAATACATCACGGCCACCCTCACTCAGATCAAAGAAGAGATACACGCCATCAAAGAACTACTCTCCAAACACCCCATACACCCCCCACCCACCTCCACCTCCCCTCCCAACTTGTCCCCTACTCCGCCGGCTGACTCCCACCCTAATCACGCCACTCACCAGGCGTCAATCCCGGCTCATAGGCACAGCAACTGCCCTCGTCCCCCGCATCGCCCCCGCAACCCCTCACACATCAACACATCCCCGCCCAACGTGTCCCCCACCCCTCCGACTAACTCTCGCGCTCAGCTAACCCACCCCAATCCGACCTCAATCCCAGTTCTTAATCGCAACAACCGCCCTCGCCGCACCCACAATTCTTCCTCTGACCTCGACACACTCGCCCTTCTCCGCTCCTATGACCCAACACCCAAACCTCACTCAACCACACCACACCGCAACATTCCCACAATACACCCAAATCCTCTTAGACCACCTACACTAAACAGCAGATCCTCTATCCCCGATAACCTTAGAAAAATCCCTCTCTCCATAGAATCATCTAACACCCTCTACACACCCAGCCTCAAATGCACTCTTCTCAACTGCAGATCGGCCACGAAACATTCCGCCGCCATTGCTGAACTACTCTTATCACAGGACCTTGATCTTATCGTCCTGACTGAAACGTGGCTAACTGAATCCTCGACACCCATAATGGACATTCTGGTCCCTCCCAACTATCACATTATCAGGCTCGACAGAAAAGGCCAAATAGGTGGTGGAATCGCATGCATCTACAGGGACAACCTCTCTGTTCAGAAAGTCAACTCCACATCCCTACCATCCCCTACATCCTGGGAATACATCTGCCTCGACATCATTAGTGAGGGCAAACCGATATGCTCTCTTCACAGCATCTACCACCCACCCAGGGACAATCTCACCTTTTCCCAAGAAATCATGGATATGATCTCAACCAACTCCGGACGGCAGCTCACCCAAATATACCTTGGTGACTTCAATCTCCACTGGAATGACCGCAACGACGCGGTGGTAAATGGTCTTAAAAATTTCCTCGCTGCCCTTAACCTCACCCAAATATGCAACAGCCCAACCCACAAGAAAGGCTCTACCCTCGACCTGATCATCTCCAAAGAGGAATCTATCCAACTCGAATCCATCCAACCCTGTGACTGGTCAGATCATTATATTATCACATTCTTTATCAATGAAAAAGTCAAAGTCATCCCGGCTCAACTCTCCAAGCCCAAAGTCTGGAAAAGAGACTTGAAAAAACTCAAACCAGGCTCTTTGCCCCCTAACAGTTGCAATCTCTTACTCCCACCTACAGGCGCCACGGACGTCCAAACTCTGACTGACCACTATATCAATGCTATGACCTCTATAATTAATGAGGTCGCACCTATGCAGCTAAAAAGAGTCTCTACTAAAATCTCCAAACCATGGTACGACGGGAGTCTCAACGAAGATAGACGAGACATGCGAATGGCAGAACGGACCTGGAGATCAGCCCCCTCTGCAATGCACCTAAAAGATCTGAAGAAAAAGAGAAACGCCTACTTCAGGAAAATAAAACGCTCAAAATCCGACTTCTTCAGCCTCCAACTCGACCAAGCAAAAAACCGCCCGAGAAAACTGTTCGAGCTAATCAAGTCACAATCAAAAGAGCAACCGCAACCACTAAACACTGGGCGTGAGGCACCCTCCTGTGAAGACTTCGCTGCTTTCTTTATCCAAAAAACCGACAAAATAAAAAGCGATCTCCTCATTGACGCAAGCCTCTACTCCAAACCCCAATGCCTAGCACCCACTGAACCAAAAAACAATGCTACATGGTCAACCTTCAGCATATACTCGGAAGAAGAAATTGGCAAACTGCTCAGCACCCTGAAACCATCCAATCACCTCACGGACCCCCTCCCTGCCTCCGCTGTAAAAGACTTTACCCCTTTTCTTCTCCCTCTCTGGACTAAAATTATCAACAGCTCTCTCCAACAAGGCAGCATACCTGACTCCCTCAAAGTTGGCCAGGTCACACCTCTACTAAAGAAACCTACAGCCGACCCCTCGGATCTCAACAATTACCGTCCCATCACCAATATCCCCACTCTCGCCAAACTGCTGGAAAAATGCGCACAACTACAACTGTCTAAACACATTGAGCAATTCGATCTCCTCAACCCTCACCAGTCAGGCTTCCGAGCAGGACACAGCACAGAAACTGCTATGACTCACATAATTGACGACGCACTTCAAATGCTAGACCAAAACGACACCTGCCTCCTCATCCTTCTTGATCTCTCCTCAGCATTCGACACCGTCAAACATGAGAATCTACTAGAACTACTAAACACAAGAATGGGCCTATCTGGAACTGTCCTCAAGTGGTTCACTTCCTTTCTTCACAACAGGTCGCAAAAATTCAAGAGCAACAACCTGATGTCCTCGCCAATACCTGTAACGCTAGGCGTCCCCCAAGGATCTTCTCTATCCCCAACTTTGTTCAACCTAGTCATGGAGCCTCTCACCACCTTGCTACAAGCATCCAATGTACGCTTTCACATGTACGCTGATGACACCCAACTTTACCTCAAATTACAATCACCCAATGACATCCTGCTCCTGAACACAACGATCAGTTGCACCCAATCCTGGCTTGCCGATAACCACCTCAAACTCAATGCCCTGAAAACTGAGTTCCTTCTGATCTCACCTCCAGCTAAGATATCAACCACTCAACATTGGCTTAAACTCCTAACCGCACTCAATGTCCAACCCACCATCGTGGACTCAGCAAAATCTTTAGGCATAACACTCGACTCCAATCTCAACATGCAGCAACATATCAGCAAGGCAACAAAGGGAGCGAACTTCCAGATCAATACTCTGAGGAAACTCAAACCCTACCTCCCGGCCAAAGACATCCAAACTGCAGTACAAGCACTAGTCATCCCACAAATTGAATACGGCAGCACCGCCCTCTGCGGACTCCCCCTAACTACAACCGCACCACTAAAAGCTTCTCTAAATGCTGCAGCGAGACTCATCACTGGGTCAAAAAAGTACTCCCACATTACCCCTGACCTGAAATCCCTGAATTGGCTGCCTTTTGAAGGCAGAATACAGCTGAAAATCGCCTGCATGACACACAAGGCGGTACACCTAAACTCACCCGGCTACCTCGCTCAGAAGTTGACAATCTCTGGGGGAATTAGAAACACGAGAGGCACAAACAATCTCCTGCTAAAACCTCGAAGATTTCGGAAGGAAAAAACATACAAGCGCTCCTTCTCAGGAATGGCGCCTAGGATCTGGAACTCACTCCCTCCCGAAACCAGGCTGATCTCCTCCACTACACTCTTTAAAAAAGAAGTAAAAGCTATCCTCATGGCTAAATACACTTGAGCTACTATTTCGAATCCCATTAACACCTTGCACCGTTCTGTATTACATGTTTGATTCTTGACTTATTTGTATGAGTTGTTTTATCATCCACATGAGTGGTTGTGTCACTTAGTAGTACTATTATACTGTGATTTATTGAGTTACTCGTCTGAATATGCTCCCCCTTGCACCCTTCTATGTAAAGCTTGATTTGCTTGTTTGACTTTGCTCCCTCATGTACCCGTCTATGTAAAGCGCTCTGATATCTGTGAAGATCTTGTTTGCGCTATATAAAACTCTTTAAATAATAAATAAATAAATAAATAAATAAATATGTGGCACTGAGTGGTATTTGGAAAGTATGTTGCATTGAGTGCACTAATTATGTGGCGTATAATTATGTGGCACTGAGTGGTATTTGGAGTGTATGTTGCGTTGAGTGCAGTGTAATTATGTAGCATATAATTATGTGGCATTGAGTGGTATTGTGTGGAGTGTGTGTTGCATTCAGTGGAGTGTAATTATGTGGTGTGTAATGATGTGGCACTGAGTGGTATTTGGAGTGTATGTTGCATTGAGTGCAGTGTAATTATGTTGCATATAACTATGTGGCACTGAGTGATATTTGGAGTGTATGTTGCATTGCGAGCTCTGTAATTATGTGGCGTGTAATTATGTGGCACTGAGTGGGATTTGGAGTGTATGTTGCATTGAGTGCAGTGTAATTATGTGGCATGTAATTGTGTGGCACTCAGTGGTATTTGGAGTGTATGTTGCATTGAGTGCAGTGTAATTATGTGGTGAGTAATTATGTGGCACTGAGTGGTATTTGGAGTGTATGTTGCTTTGAGTGCAGTGTAATTATGTGGCGTGTAATTATGTGGCACTGAGTGGTATTTGGAGTGTATGTTGCATTGAGTGCACTAATTATGTGGCGTATAATTATGTGGCACTGAGTGGTATTTGGAGTGTTTGTTGCTTTGAGCGGGGTGTAATTATGTAGCATATAATTTTGTGGCACTGAGTGGTATTGTGTGGAGTGTATGTTGTATTCAGTAGAGTGTAATTGTGTGGCGTGTAATTATGTGGCACTGAGTGGTATTGTTTGGAGTGTATGTTGGCTGTTTCCGTATTAGTCATTGCCCGTGATCCCTGCCGGGGAGAACACACCGCCATTGACACCGCCCAACTCGGAGTGCCTAATAGGATCCTGGCAAAACGGGATGATTTCTGTTCATACGGACTGCTCGGCTGACTGCAAGCCACGCTTTCAAGGATCGACAGAGAGCTTATTAATGTCCCTACGAGACTTGCAAGGGTTTCTGCAAGTGACTATTTTGGACTTCTGTGTTGACCACGAGAGATGGGTGAACGGCCTTGGCTTGGTCATGCTTTGGGTAAATCTGACATTACTGGGCATGGTTTATGCCACTAGACTCACCCATACATGTCAGCGTGCAAAGCAGCAAAGTGTGCCTGAAACTCGGGAACAGCTCCTCTGGGCTGAAGGAGAGGCATGACAATGACCGGAGCGAGTACCCCCTGCTCAGGCAAACTTTACAGCCTGTGAGTTTGGAGCGACAGAGTAGGGGCATTGCTAACATCCTGCGCTTTAAAAGGATTTGGAATCTAGAAAAAGGTGCTGCTGCATTTTGAGAAATGCACTGACTAGATGGCATTATTGTTTTTTATGGCCACCCTGCTGGGTGCATCTAAGCATGTGCCATCTGTAGGTAGCATTGTGGGCTCAGCGCCAAGCAGAAGGGTCATTTATGAAGCACTCCCCGTCACTGACCCACCAGACTGTTGATCAGAAGAGGCTATTTGCTGAATTTACATTTGGTACCGAACTTCCCTTTGCGCCAAAAGATAGAGATTACAGCACTTTAATCAAGTACTACAGAATCCATACACTCGCATCTGGAACGCGAAATTGTTGGTGCTTGAGTATATTAGCTGTCTCACAGTACCCATGAAGGTTGGTACGTGAATTCTAGATGCAAGCACCAGTTTTGTCCCTTCATACTGCTGGATAATTATTTGATCACCTTTGCAAGCCCTTTGCCCCACCCTGTGCCGGATGGCTTGGCTTTGCCACCTTTAGGCGGGTCAGATATATTATTGAGCCCTTCCTGTGATGTCTTATAACAGGGACGTGTTGAGCCTCTTTTAAATATGGCGACAGAAGTGTTGTATAAAGAGCGACCAAAACAAAGAATTCACGTTTGTTCTGTAAATACTCCTGACGCAACTAATATCAAATAAAAGGTTAAACGTGCAAATATGTAGCTTACCTATTTATTGCACTTTCTCTCAAAAATAGTTTTCTTTTCAACTTTCAATTGATCGAATATGCACGTTTAAGATTTAGTAAGCATAAAATACAAAACTTGGCAAGCCATTTTAGGCAGATAGGGAACCTCTATGCCTATATCGCTTCAGATCAAAAGAGGCATTGGCAAAGCCAAGTGAAGGAGCCCGAAAGAGAACAAGCTCTCGGCATTGCATGGTGGGGGGCGGGGGAGTGGCATTGCGTGGCGGGGGGGGGGCGGGGGAGCGGCTTACTTTGAAGTCTGATGCCGAGGATGTGGCTGGTGATGTGCAAGCACCTGGCTCACATGAACTGTACCTAATCTGCAGTTTGGGTAGACTTTTGAAAGCCTTACTATAATCTCGCCAAACACGCATTGCTAAAGCAATGCTGTAGACGAGACCTAAAAAACGAGGAGAAATGAAAACATTTCTCCTTGTTGCGCCTCGCTACGCTACCTCTAGGGCGGTGTAGCATTCAGACACATCTCAAGATTTACGATTTCTCGTAAATCTGGAGATGTGTCTTGTTCCATGGGTGTTGCGTGGGACACTCATTGCAACACCCATGGAACGCCCCTTCACTGCAAAGTGCTGCACGTGAGGGTGGCTGTCCCTCTCCTTGTAAATATGGAGGAGCCCCCTGAGCCACCAGTACGTCAAAAAAAGTGACATACTGGTGGGGCAGGGGGCTTGTAAATCTGCCCCCTAGACCATACACAGGTGTGGTACTTAAACAAACCACGAGGTCAGGGCCCGTGCCTTTTATTAGCAAATCCCTTGCACGCGACTGCTGAGACCATCGTGCCCATGCTGGGGGTTTATCCTAAAACACCCCTCCCTTACTTCAAAAGTTGTGACCACCCATATCCCAACATAACAGAGGCAGGACTGGACTGGGGGACCAAAAGCAGCCCCGGCAAAAATCAGCCTCACCCCCTTCGTCTCCTCCCTCAAACGATCTCTTTCCATTCATGTATTCCCTCTCTCCTCTCTCTGTGAGTGTTTTCTCTCTAGACTTGTTTGCAAAACCGAAACACTCTGATCCTAAACTCAAGCTGTAAGTAGGTCGGTAAATTTAAAAAGCAAATGGTGTCAGTAAATATGGAATTAAAAGTGGAACCAGATAAAAGTTCCAATTAGAATCAGAAGAAAAGTACTTGCTTGCAAGAATATCTCTGTCAGCATTGGTCTCAGTAGATGAGAGCATACTCCCACCTGAAAAGGTGGACAGAGAGAAGTGTTCTCACTAACTAAAACGCTTTGCACAATTAAAACACAATATTCCATCAAACAATATAATCTTGAGGTTTCCCATAAGGTGATGACCACTCAAAGCCCAATGTTCCCTGTGCCTAGTGTCGGCCTCCTCATGGAATAATAAAATGTCAAATCTTTCTACCACTGCAACTTCACTATATCACACAAAGGAGTATCGCTTCCTCAGCTTTTTCATCCACTACAAGTGTTGAAGCTTCAGTCCTAAACAACTATTCACTATGTTATACGGTTCCTACTAATTAAGAAGGACTGTGTATCTGGACAACATAAACTTCAGTCCACACATATCATCAGGAAATATTAGCCTTCAGTCCACACATATCATCAGGAAATATTAACCCACTTTCTAGCTAGCTCACAGTGCCACATTTGCACCCCTAACCTTACCAGAGTATCAGATGGTATCTGTAACCTCGAACATGACCACTCTTATTCTCCAAGAAAATCATGGAAACAGATCTACTCTTTTGTTCTTTCTTTTGCATGCCCAAGTTAAACACGATAAAGATATGAAACTGGCTTTTCAAACATGTATTTAAACAACTTTAGCCTTGCATAGAAAGCTTAGAAAGCGTAGGCAAATGAAAGAAAGCATTTTAACCAGCATTACGAGAATGGTGAAAAAGATTAACGGTTCAATCATTATAACATTACTATGTGATTATATTCCTATCTAACACTACCTATACTATCAAGCGCATAGTGGGAATACCCTCTGCCAGATCCACTGGGACAGCCTAATCCTCCACACCCGAGTATGATGTGCCAGGAAGCCAGTCTCGGTAGATCAGGCTATCTCCCTTTGCTGTGAAAGGTGCAGACCTGATGCAATGGTTTGTCTGGAGCCTTAGAGCTGTCTCCAACCGGACAACCATATGCAAGGGCATAATGGTCTTTGTGCCTGACCTTGGACAGAGTGTATAGAAAACAAGGCAGCAATGCTTACTGGGAAAAATCTGCACACACAGTAGTTTCATAGCACGCTATTGTGTTATTGTAAAAACATGTAAAAAGTCACCATTAGACAAAGATGTCAAGCTAAAACTTAAAACTAAAGCAAAGACTTAGCGCAGGCCCCAATGTACCTCACTAGAACTATACTACAACATTCAAAAATGTATGTTAGCAAAGAATACCATTTTAAATGAGCACACAGCGACTTTGGTGTCTGAAACAGAAAAACATTATGCACATCAAGCAGAAATACGTTTATATCAAACTATAGTGGGGCACCTAAGCCCACTCTTGATACATTTAAAGGCACATTGGTTAACTAAAGTTAATCAAATAGATGTAGATGATTTATTTTATTTATTTATTTATTTATATAGCGCCAGAATCGACTCCTAAAGGAGTATCTCTGAGCTTCAGACAAGTAACAAGATATAATGGAAATGCAGCAAAGATTAGCAGCAGAAAAGAGGGGTTCATAAGTAGCTTCCTGAATTGTGAATGATTGGAGCACTGTCGTAAATGCAGGGGGAGCTCATTCCAGTAATGCGGGCCAAGGTAGAAGAGGGCCTTACCCCCTAGTCTTGCCCACCTAACTCGGGGAACCTCTAAAAGATGTTTGGAGCAAGAGCGGTGAGACCTAGAGGGACATTACGGTGTGAATTTCTCTGCGAGATAGATAGGACCAAGATTGGAAAGTGCCTTATGGATGGTGCAACAAATTTAGAATTTTACCCTTTGGCATATTGGAAGCCAATGAAGCTGTAAGAGAAGAGGGTGGGAGGCAGTCCTAGGGGGCACATTCAGAACTAGCCGTGCCGCTGTGTTCTGGACCACCTGTAATCTGTTGATCGAATTCTCACTAGCAGAGATCAGCAAGCCATTACAGTAGTCCAGCCGGCTTAATATAATTGCCTGAGTCAGAATCTTTTGAGTGGAGTCAGGTAGCAGAGGAAATACTTGGCGTAATAGGTCCAGGGTGTGGAAGCAGGCGCCAGCTGTCTGAGCGATGTGCTCTTTCAGGGTGAGGGCTTGGTCCAGGCGGATTTAGGGTCGGGAGGGATGCCAAGATCAAGGGGCCACCCCTCGGGAGACCACAGTAGAAGGGCCTCTCCGAAGAGCAAAATCTCAGTTTTTCGAACATTACACTGGAGGAGATTACTCTTCATCCAGTGTGAGATGGCTCTCGTTCCCGAGACGAAGATCAGCTCTACAGACGGTGTAAATTTGTCAAAAGGGAAAAGCAGCTGTGTATCATCGGCATATGATATTGGGGTGAACCCATAGGTGCTCAAGAGGTTGGCCAAGGGAGCAACATACATAATAAAAAGTTTGGGGCTCAGGCATGAGCCCTGAGGCACTCCCTTGGACAGTTCCATAGGTGCCGAACGATATGGGCCAAGATTGACAGTCCGAGAGCGACCAGAGAAAAAAACTCGACACCCACTGAAAAGCAGAGTTTCTTAGTCCAATCTCATTCAGTATCCTGAGTAATATCTGATGCGAGACCATGTCAAACGCGGCAGACAGGTCCAACAGCACCAGAATCGTGGAGTGGCCCTTGTCTAGGGTCATCCTGATGTTATCAGTGACTGCTAGGAAGGCTGATTCAGTGCTGTATTTGTGCCTGAAGCCTGACTGGGAAAGATCTAAACAGCAAAGTAAGTTCGACAAGGTTTGAGGGATGTGTGTTAATGTGTCTCTCTAGTAGTTTACTCAGGAAAGGAAGCAGCGAGATCGGATGGAGATTGGACAGATCTGTCAAAGGGGCCTTGGTGTTCTTACGAATAGGCATAACCTGGGCTGCTTTCTACTCTGACGGAACGTGACCCTCTCTTAGTGAAAGATTGAGGAGATGTTCAATCGAGGGGGAGAGTTGAGTGGCTAGGGAGGTGAAAACCTTGGCAGGAATAGTGTCATGGGGGGACCCAGATTTACTTCTATGAATCAGAGTGACAACATCTGACTAGGTCAGCGGAGGAAAGCTTTCAAGCAGCTGAGGAGTTGCCGGGTCAGGTAGATCTGCGGCCAAGGGGGCCAGGTCCTGGCTTCCTGACAGAACAATTTTTTTTATAGATTTGGTCAATTTTCTGTGAGAAGTATTGTGCGATATTATTACATTGTGTTTGCGTAGGTGCCTCAAGGTTCTAACAGGCCTTGGGATTGGTGAAAGACTGGAGGATAAGATATAGGATTTTAGGAGCATTGCCAGCCATAGCTAGTTGTGAGGCAATGTAATTTTTACGCACAACTTTTATATTATTATGATAACTGGACAGAGTGGTCTGAAACTGAGCTTTATCACTCTCATCGTGAGTCGTGCGCCAACGTCTCTCATATTTCCTGCAAAGTTGTTTTTGCACACGCAGCTGAGGGGAGAACCAGGCAGCTTGCGGCCGCTTGGAGTGGTTAGGGAGACATTTCAATGGTGCAAGAAAATCAATCGTCTTAGAGACAGCGGAATTGTATTCAGCCAGGGCTTCTACTATATTATCCGATGCGATAATCCATGGCCTTGAAAAGGAGGCTTAAAAGCTCTCCGGGGTGACTTTCTGCCATTGTCTACGGATATGGTGTGTGGCCAGGTTTGGTCCCTTCAGTTCCCTCAGTCCATGAACGGAAAATTCAATTAGCCCGTGGTCGGACCAAGTAAGTTGGAAGGGGGGGGGGGCGCTAGAGGGCGCACTGCAGAATGGCCGCACTGTCGTGAGGCTCCTGCTGCCCAGAGCTATAATCCGTCTAGGGATCCTGATTACCATCGATGCGCCCTGATCTGACCCTATAGATCTACTGGGATACCGACTGACCACCCACGGTCCAACTCCTGGGCCGATCGGAGGTTGCTGGCCGAAGTTACGAAGGTTTCAAGTTTCCCCGACTTGCGCGCTGGAGGTCTGGTGCCCCTCGGCCCGGCGTCAACATTCATGCCAGCCCGTGGCTCTGCACGTGGGGTGTAGGCCCTGCTCTGCCCCTCTCCACCGGGCCTGCTTGCTGGCTGGGCGGGCGGGGTGCTACTTCTTTGCTATCGGACCGATCTTTTGGTTCCTACATCTGCCTGCCCAGATACCATTGCTCACGGAGGCATAGCGGATCTCCTTCTGGCTACCTGGGAGTTCGCTTCTCGGGCCTGGGTGCGGGGACGGCCATTTTTTGTCGACGTTGGGAGTGGCGGGGCGCGCTGGCCTGCTCGTGCCCCCACGATCTCGGCTGCTGTTTGTGCCCTGTGACCGGCCTACATCCTACTTCTTACTTGCTCCGGTCCCCTGCTGTGCTACTAGCACACCATCATGGGGAAACCGGACACTAAGCAGTCCAAGTTGTCTTTTGACTCTGGAGGAGCTAGGAGGGGTACGCGGTTGCTCCAAGATGCTGGGACTTCGAGGTCTCCCCCCCCGCCTGTCGCTGATAATGTGCCGCAGCCACCACCACCGGACTTTACCCAGATGATGCAGGAGATGAGGCAGGGGTTTGCCATGATAGTGGACAAGGTGGACAAGATATTGTCGCGCATGGATGCGGTCGTCCAGAAGCTGGACGTGCATGAGGAGCGCCTGACAACGGCGGAACAACGCATTTCGGACCACGACGACACGGCGGCCACCCATACAACCCAACTGGCGAGGATGGACAATATATTGCGTGTTATTGCCACTAAGAATGAGGAGTTGGAGGCGTGGAGTAGGCGCAATAACGTTCGCATTGTAGGTGTGCCGGAGTCCACAAATGTGGGCAAAATGGAACTTTATGTTGAGAGACTACTGGTGGGCGCCATTGGAGCGGAAGCATTCTCGTCCCAGTTCATCGTTGAGAGAGCGCATCGGTCACTGGGACCTCGGCCGGCCCCTGGGGCCGCACCGCGCCCCATCATCGCGCGCCTTTTGAACTACCGAGACCGGGACGCTGCCCTCCGAGCTGCCCGCACTAATCGGGCCCTCTCTTTCGATGGGGTGTCTTTCACCATGTACCCCGACTTCACGCCGATGGTGCAGGACCAGCGTCGTAAGTTTCTGGGGGTGAAAAAGAAACTTCGAGAACTACAAGTGGACTACGCCTTGCTTTACCCTGCCAAACTTAGAGTGACGCACCAGGCTAAGCAACATTTTTTCACCAACCCACAGCATGCTGAGGATTTTGCGAAGCGCCTCCAGCGCGAACGAGCGGCTGCAGATCGGGGAGGCGATCGAGACCCTGAGGATGAACATTCGGCGGCTGAGGAGGAGGTCGCCTGATTGTGGTGACTTTGGTCTTTGTTTCTGTTTTACTGGGGATGGAACACTCTGGACGTCTGTCTTTTACGCTGACTTCTACTGACTTCCTTGTCCGCTTTGGTGGCCTAAGTGATATCCACTTGTATCTTTTGTTGGTGCGTGGGTCGGGTCATGTCTGAGGTGAGAGTGTGCGTATTGACTTTTGGGGTCGGTGTGGAACCGCAGGATGGTGCTATCTGGTGTCGCGCTCTGGGCACCCACCCCCCCCCGCGCTGCGCCTGGGGCCGTTTGAGACCCGCTGGCTCGGACACTGGCGTGGTGTGAGGGAGTGGTATCGTGCACCTCTAGAAGGTTCCCCGAAGGGTGTGCCCCACTTGTATCTATGATTTGGAATCTAGTTCTTTGTTGGTTGACTGGTTATGTGTTGGGGAATGGGGGGGGTGGGGGTACGCATGGCCTGATAGTTGGGGTGGCATCAGGTGGGTGGGTGGGGTGGGGATGAGGCTGACTGCACTTGCTCGCCCGGGCTTCGGGGATCAGTGGTTGGATTGCTGCTATTGGATGTCTGCACAGGCGCGGCTCCGAGCCTGCTACCTAGGCTGGCCCATTTATCATCTCGGCGGAGTTGATCCTGGGGCCCTTGCCCCCGTCCGCCTTGAGCCCGGAAGAGATGGCCGCCATCTTTGGCAGCCGCGTGGCGGAGACTGCTTTGCACGAGGAACACATGTGCTAAGCGCGGGCCGCTTGGGCTGGATTGGCTGCGTGCTGCGAGTAGTGGTTGCTGAGTGCTTGTTGCATGGATGCTTCAGTTGGGGGGGGGGGGAGTTTTGGTTCTGGGTGTTGGGGTTGGAGATGGCTTGGATGTGTGTGTAGTGTATGCAGGTGGACGATTGCTCCCTAGGGATTGGTCTTGTCGCTGGCTGTTGCTGGGAGTTGGATGGTCCGTATTTGCTTACTGGGTCCTGTGGGGCCCGGAAACGGGCTAATGTTGACTACTGTTCTAGATCAGATATCGATTGTGTCATGGAATGTACGGGGACTTAATGATGCCAGGAAATGTCGTAGTGTGATCCAGTATCTGGACAGGCATGCTATTCATGTTGCCCTCCTCCAGGAGACGCATCTGCGACCCGCCCCTTCCCCCAGCTTTGGTGGGAGGTGGGCTGTGGCCAGGGTGTTTGCTTCCTATTCTTCTTATGCTCGGGGGGTTGTCATTCTTGTTAAAAAGTCGCTCGCATTTCAAGAACTGGGTTCTATGGGGGACTCTGAGGGGCGCTATGTGCTATTGTGGGGGCGGCTTGGGCAGGACACTGTACTGTTTGTTAATTGCTATGCTCCTAATGTCGATACGCCAACCTTTTTCGTTACATTGTGGGGTCCTGTGCTTGCGGTTGATGCCACTTACATTGTGTGGGGGGGGATTTCAATCTTGCACTTCATGCACAGTCGGATAGATCGGAAGGGAACCCTCAGTACAATGTGCAAGCTAGGGAAGTACTGCGTGGGATTGTGGAGGAGGCTGGGTTGATCGACAGCTGGAGGTACACCCACCCTGCCGTTAAGGAGGGTACTCATTACACTACACATGCTCGTTCATGGGCGAGACTGGACTATGTGTTTTTGTCTAGAGGGTTGGTGGCTGGCCTGCGTGAGGCTACACATCTGGCTCGTACGTATTCTGATCACTGTCCGGTGAAGGCTGTTCTATCTGTACCCGGGCTGCGTAGGCCGCGCCCGCCTTGGCGCCTTTTTCCGACTGCGTTGCTTGACCCGGTGTTCAAGGAGGAGCTTGGAGAGGAGGTGGAGGCGTTCTTTCCTAGAAACAAGGGCTCTGTTGCAAGTGTTGAGGTTATATGGGAGGCGTTCAAGGTTACGATCCGGGGAGTCACTATTTCTAAAAGTTGTGGCATCCTCAAGCTCATCGTTCGGACCCTCGAGGGCTTGGAAGCTGACTTGCGAGACTTAGAACGCAGGATGCAGGTTGACTCGGATCCCGATCTTCTGGTCCAGTTCCGTACTAAACTCTCCGAATATGAAGAGGAGGCTGCTCGGGAGGTTAGACATAGGGGAAAGTTCTGGACGGCGAGGCGATATTGTGAGGGGGAGCGGCCCGGTAAGGTCCTCGCTGCCCTTACTAGGCATCCGAGGCATGGGTCAGACGTGCTGGAGCTGGTGTCGCCGGATGGCACTCACTGTCGGGACACTGCGGAGATTCAGCGTACTTTTGTTGACCACTACGCACACCTGTACACGACACAGCAGACTGGTGAGACTCGGTTTGGCGGATTTCTTGATGAGCTGGCGCTCTGCTGGCTATCGGATGATCATCGAGCGTTCTTAGGTAGACCCCTGGAGGTGGAGGAGGTCAGGAATGCCATCATGTCGTTGAATAATGGTAAGGCCGCCGGGCTGGATGGCCTTCCTGCTGAATTTTATAAGTGTTATGTGGACACCATGGCCCCTGTTCCCCGCGAGGTGTTTGAGGAGTCCCTGGAGGAGGGGCGTCTGCCATGCTCCATGCGGGAGGTCGCCATTATGTCACTGCTCAAGCCGGGGAAGGATCCGGTGGATGTGGGCTCCTATAGGCCCCTTTCATTGCTCAATTGCGATGTCAAAATTCTTGCGAAGGTCTTGGCGGTGAGACTTGCCGAGCTCATGCCCGTTATTGTACTACCTGATCAGTCGGGGTTTGTGCCCGGCCGTGCTACCTCCCACAATCTTTGCACCTTGTTTTCGCTTGTGTCGACCATTGCTCCTGATGTCCCGGTTGCCGCTATCTTTCTGGATGCCACTAAGGCGTTTGACTCAGTTGAGTGGGCCTATCTTATTGATGTTCTTTGTCGGATGGGCTTCCCCCGGATCTTCATCTCATGGGTCAAGCTCTTATATACTGATCCGATGGCGAAGGTGGTGGTGAATGGAGTGCTGTCACCCTCGTTCCCTCTCACAAGGGGGACCCGACAGGGATGCCCCCTCTCGCCCCTCTTGTTTGCCATTGCCATTGAGCCGCTGGCCTGCAGGATTCGTCAGCTTCTCCAGGAGAGCGCTTTTAATTGTCTTCAGCGGCAGGTCGGTATTTCTTTATACGCTGACGATGTTACACTTTATGTTAAAGACCCTGAGAACAACCTTAATTCGCTCCTGCGAGAGTTGGTCGCTTTTGGGGGTGTCTCCGGTGTCCATAATAACTGGCGGAAGTCCCAACTTTTCCCCCTCACTGCTGCTGTGGCTAGGTTTCCCCTTGATTACCCTCTGGAATGGTGTGATTCGGAGCTGCGATACCTTGGCATTGTCGTGTCCTTGGATAGAGAAGAGACGGTTCGGCTTAATTATGGAGTGGCTATTAGTAAACTTGCAGATGATGTCACTAGATGGATGTCCTTGCCTCTCTCCATGGCCGGCAGGGCGTCACTTATCAAGATGGTAGTTCTGCCTCGCTTTCTGTACCTTTTTCAAAACCTTCCGTACCATCCTGGAGCTTATTTTTTTCGCAGACTCCGTTCTGAGCTCATACGATTGTTCTGGGGGGGCAAGCAGCCGCGGGTGGCTTGGGCTACCCTTACATTACCCTACTCTGATGGCGGTTTCGATGTCCCTGACTTTGAACTTTATTATCTTAGCGCTCAGATGCATTACGCTTACCACTGGATGCGCCCCACGCCGTTTATGCCCCAAATTGCTGCTGAACATTGGGTTGCCCACCCACTCCCGCTTGAGGGGATGGTACTGGGCAAGGTGTCGGATGTGGAAACGCCTCGCAGGACGGTGACGTGCACGGTGGATGCTTGGAAACGGGTGGCTCAAGTGCTGGGCGTCTCCTTTCTTTATTCGCCGGCCCTGCCTCTGGCTTATCACCCTGATTTGTCTCTGCTGCTAGAAACGGGGTTCCAACGAATGTGCAGGCGGCTCGGTATCCTTTCGTGGGGTGACTTGTTTCATGACGGCACCTTCCGCACGCAGGTTCATTTCTTCGGAGTGGCTGCCTGCTCCCCTTTAGAGCTGTTCTACTTTGTCCGCTTGCGGCAGGGCATGCGTGCCTTGTTACCGAATTTCCCTTCGGAGCCGGAGGTTACCCTCCCCCTCCACGTGCTGTTGGTATCAGATGGGCGACACCTGGTGTCGAAATTATACGGTGCTATTCGCAGACAGCGTTCGATCCCGGCCAATCGGGTGCGCGAGCAGTGGGTCGCTGAATTGGGAGCCCCTATTACCGACGAGCAATGGAAGTACTGCTGTGGACTCACAGCCAATGTTTCTTCCAGTTGTCGGCTTAAAATTATCCATTACAAATTTGTTCAGAGGTACTATTACACCCCGGCGAGGAAACTTCGGTTTCATTTAGCGGAGGATGACAGATGCGCTAGGTGTCGTGCAGAAGGCGCTGACTTTCTGCACTTGGCTTGGAACTGTGCGAGGGTGCTGGAATATTGGACTCAGGTCCATGAAGCCCTGCAGATTATGGAGGAGGATGGGGTGGCACTGGATCCCTTGGTGATGTTGCTGGGTTATTCTAAGGACGTGCCTGCCTCTCACCGTAGATTTGTTGACGTGGCCTTGCTGTTGGCTAAACGAAGGGTTGCTTGTTGCTGGGGTCGTGGCAGGGTACCGCGATTCCAGGATTGGTTGACTGACCTCATATACTGTCAGGACCAATATAATGTCTACTCTGAATTGATGCCTGTCAGGTGCAGATCGAAGGACTTTTGGAGTCCGCTCCAGGTGTATCTCCTAACTAGACCTGTGCAGGATTCTGATTCTGAACATGAGGACCGCATTGGGGTTGGCTGATGGTAGCATGGTGGGCTGGGTTTTCATTTTACACCTGTTGATCCTCGAGTGTCGGGGGAGAGGCTCGGCTGCTTCCTCTTACTGCGAGATTTTGGGAGCTGTGCCTCCTCCTATGGCAAATGGATGGGGGAGGATTGAGGTCATACCCATGTCGGGATTTTCGGTTATTTTTTTTAATTTTTTTTTTCCCTCCTGGCCCTTCTATCCGATTCTCCTTTGTTCTACTCTCCGAGCGCTAATAGTGGATGACCATTATGTATTGTATTATTAGCTTGTCTGTGCAAACTGGATCATTGCTTTCTTATATGCATAGTACATTTCGATGTGGTTATATGTATTGACTGATATGTTCCCCTGTACTTGTTTCATCATATTTTTTTCGAATCTGACATACCACTGTGATGGCCATATGCGACTGTATGTATTGTGTATGCACTACCTTTGTCCTTGATTGTCTCCAAATAAAGGGTTAAAAAAAAAAAAAAAAAGTAAGTTGGAAGGGGGGCTCACATTGGATACTTAAGAGAACTGGAAAAAATAATGTCCAGTTTGTGGCCAGCTATATGAGTGGGGCCTGCATTGAGCTTGGAAAGACCAAGGAGTGCTAAGTCAGCCATGGGAACATGTGAATCAGCGTTGGAAGTGCATTCGCTATGAATGTTAAAGTCACCTAATAGCAACAAACTGCTACTCGCAATCACATGGGGGGCTATTAGTTCAGTGAGTAATAGCGAGAATTTGGCTAAGGGTCCTGTGGACGATTTACATAAGACCGCATTCTAACTAATGTGGGAAGAGAAGTCTATCCAAAAGACAAGTACTTCCATCATAGCATTACAGCACTCATCCAGTGGGGAGATATTATTGCTATCTTTATGTACAATAGCAATTCCTCACCCCACTTTAAGTGGTCTATCCATCCTAATGAACTTGTAGCCTTCAGGTATGGCTAAAGCAATAGAAGGAACAGGGTGAGGCTTTAGCCAGGTTTCGGTCAGAAATACCAGCTCAGGCTGTACCGAGGACAGTAGATCCTAGACCTCAGTGGAGTGTTTAGGTAGGGAAAGGATGTTGCATAGCACACCTTTCCATCCCACCTGCGACTTATCTTTGGAGTTACCTATGACTTGGACAAGGGGGTAACAGGTTCAGAAATATGGGAGCCCAAACTTGGAAGAGGGTAGTATGGAGCCTCATTAATCGGCATCATCTTACCAGAGTTGCCCTGAAACTGGCAGGTTCGGCAGGTGGAGGAGCCTTGAAGGGATGGCCAAGACTCAGTCCGGCAAGAGGGTATAGGATCAATCCTTAAATCCAGCAGCTCCTGTCTAGTATAGAGCCTAAGTGGAGCTGAGCCCTTTTTAGAAGTAGGTTTACCAGGGTCCCTGGCTCCTGGCGATGTCCAGGCGCGGACGGGCGCTGACGGGCTTGCATTAGGTTCGCCCGCTGCGCGCATCCGCTGCACATCGGCATGGGCATCCGGTTAGCTAGAGGGGGTTGAGGCACTAGAGCACCAACCTCCCTCGCAACAGGAAGAAGAGTAAAAGGGCAGGAACTCCCTCCACAACAAACGAGCAGACCTCGCGGTGGACCGGGAGAAGAGAGCAAGAGAGGCAATAAGGAGAGCAGCAACAGTGAGGCAACAAAGGTAAAATCAAGTTTTAAGAGAATAAAAGTATAGTGCAAGTACGCTTAGGCAGCAAACTCAGCAGCATCAGCATCTATCATAGCGCGTGTCCTCTGCGCGTCGTCATGGGCATACAGTTATGGAGAGGGGGTTGGAGCACTAGCGCACCAACCTCCCTCGCAACCGGAAGAGGAGCAAAAGGACATGAACTCCCTCCACAACAAACGAGCAGAGCTCACGGTGTACGGGGGACAAGAGAGGCAATAAGGAGAGTAGCAACAGTGAGGCAACAAAGGTAAAATCAAGTCTTAAGAGAATAAAAGTATAGTGCAAGTACGCTTAAGCAGCAAACTCAGCAGCATCAGCATCCATTGTAGCGCGCATCCGCCGCGCGTCGTAATGGGCATCCAGTTATGTAGAGGTGGTTGGGGCACTAGAGCGCCAACCTCCCTCGCAACCGGAAGAGGAGTAAAAGGAAAGGAACCCCCTCCACAACAAGCGAGCAGAGCTTGCGGTGGACTGGGGAGAAGAGAGCAAGAGAGGCAATAAGGAGGGCAGCAACAGTGAGGCAACCAAGGTAAAATCAAGTTTTAGGAGAATAAAAGTATAGTGCAAGTACGCTTAGGCAGCAAACTCAGCAGCATCAGCATCTATCGTACCTCGTGTCCGCTGCACGCCATCATGGGCATCCGGTTATGTAGAGGGGGTTGGGGCACTAGAGCACCAACCTCCCTCGCAACTGGAAGAGGAGTAAAAGGACAGGAACTCCCTCCACAACAAATGAGCAGAGCTCGCCGTGGACCAGGCCGGGGAGAAGAGAGCAAGAGAGGCAATAAGTAGAGCAGCAACAGTGAGGCAAAAAAGGTAAAATCAAGTTTTAAGAGAATAAAAGTATAGTGCAAGTACGCTTAGGCAGCAACTCAGCAGCATCAGCATCTATCATAGCTCGCGTCCGTAGCGATTCACCCTGCTAAATCTAAAAATGAACAGCGTGCAAAATAATAAGTGCAATTGTTTGAGTACATAATGAATAAATTATGTAAATCATGTAAACTGGAAGTAATGCAGGTTACAGATTAACACATCAAGACTTGAGTAGTGGTGTAATCTTTTGGAAGGGTATTTACTATACAGCACACATCTCATGGGTGGAATTTTAAAGGATTTTTCTAGGCATATTAGGCCCGTTTGTGCATCAGGTGGGAATGAGAGCAGCAACAGTCAATGTTTTCATAGATATGGCTCTTCATTCCTTTTTTCTCATTGAGCAATGCAGCACAGCAACTTTGAGATACTGTGCATGGGGTTTTTTAGAAAAGTAGGACTACAGGGGCGCACTACCTGGGTTAAACGTTACAAAGTGTGTAAGGAACAAACGTGTCGTTGTGTAGTGCGTAAAGAGCAGACGGCAAAACGCCCTTAACCGTCTCAACAGGTCAAAAGACAAGACAATAGTACAACAAATAAGCTCTCGCAACTACAGGTGTGTATAACAAGACAGGGTTCAATGACCAACAGTAAAAGGAAACGCAGACGCAGGTTCTTTGGTGTGAAGTTTCTTATTACAGCAAGACGTTGACTTTTCTCCAGACTTAAGAATGATATCAAACGCCGACACGTGTTTCGTCGTGTACGGGTGAGTCAAACACGACTCTTCAGGGCTGATAATACAAAACAATGTAGGCAAATTTTAGTCTAGGTATGCACAGATTAGATACTGCATATGGTGACAAAAGTGTAGCCAACATGCAGTTTGACGTGCGTTTGTGTCGCACATGATAGGTGAAAATCGGTGACAGTACTTGCATATTCAGTCAAGTGCTCGGTCTATGGTGCTAATGTGTACGAGTAAGTGAGAGATAAAACTTAAAGACCTTGGTGTGGTCATGAGTCACTCGTACACAGTGGTCCTAAAATTATGAGGGTGTCCGTCGTGATGGTGAGTAAAAACGTGAGATGCACTGCTTCTATTATTACTAAGACATAAGTGAGGAGGTGTTGTGTGACCTCATAGCGTGGTAGTGACAAAGTGCATATACTGACTAAAGATCCAGAAAGCACAAGTTCATGCAAAGTCTGATGGTCTAGGGATAATATTTATTACCTTATACTCCCAATCCACAGTGTGGTTGGAGTAAGTCTGGGTCTTTAAAAGCTCAGTTAAAGGCTATATGGTGAGAAAAAAGAAAGAAAAGCAAAAGATTCATGAGGAGGCTTCTAAAGGAAATAATGGGGTGTCTGTTTGGATAGAGTTTAGGCCAGCACAAAATACTGTTCCTTACCAATGGGTATTTAGTGTGTTCATATATAGACGAAACTGGTTGATAAGGTGATTAATTGCGGTAAGAGAATGGAGTTGTCCAATCCCATAGGTAGTCTTGTACAGATTGTAAAAGCGCTATATGTAGGAAAAAAGGAAAGATATGGACATCATGTGTCACCATTATATAGCGCTAAAGAATTTTTTAAAAACAACTATTTCTGACTGTAGATATATTGTACAGTGCCAGCCCAGCCGTTCTATACAAAAAATGATTTACGGATAAAAATAGGTGGGGGAGGGATTTATTAGGGATGGGTTCGTTTTACCTGTATCCTGTTGTGTCATCAGGCGGTAAGCCGGGAGGGGATTCTTAAAAAGTGCCGGCTTGAGGAAACAAGTCTGTCTCCTCTGAGGCGGTGCGCTGTCAAGTAAAGACAAGACATCGTAAGGGTAGTAGTCCATAAGGACCCTATGTTGGGAGCAAGTGTGCTCATAAAGTACTGAGCAAAAGACGGGTTAACGTCAAGTAGTGAAGCAGAAAAATCGCTCTTACCCGCTTCGTGTAATCCCTCCTCTGTTTGTTCCCGGCGGTCGTCTCTCGTGTACGAACACGTGACCCCGGGAGAGGAGGGATTAAATGGTAGAGAAACGACATAGAAAACGTCTTAACGGCGAGGCAGAAACCAGCGCCATTGTTAAGAGGTGAATTGCATGGTGAGAGAAGGGCATCTATGTTTTTGTCCAAAGTTAAATTTACGGCGATTAGTGAGAAAACACTAGCGTGTTTCAGTTAGACCAAAGGTCCCGATATTACCAGAAAAAGCAGTTAATTAACAAGATAATTGCTATTACCCGCAATTATAAATAGCTTCATTTCTTGTTTCGGAATAAAGTTATTAGAACGACACTAGTAATGTGTGTCGGTTCCATGAGTCCATTGTTGGCTGTTTAAGTTTAGTGAAAAAACGTATAAAAGAAAAGGTATGGCGTAGAGCATGCAGAATCACCCCAAATGTGGCCGGATCATTCATACATAAGGTGCATGTTTAGGAGAGAGTGTATAGACTCGTGTTCAAGGTGACAAAATGAAGAGGACACGTCATACCCTCGTACATTTGAATGTATACAAGTGTGTCTATACAAATTGTTTCAACATGTGAAATCTGAAAAAATGTATGACAGATGGTCAGCAAGTCTAAAAACGATGGTCAGCAAGTCAAAAGACTTTGTGACAAAAAGACATATAGCCCTATGTATTAATAAACAATACAAATACAAAACAAAGTTGTCTTAATACATTAAAATACAGTGGTGGAAAACATATCACTCCTAGAGAGAGAAAAAATCTCATTGTTATCTTCAATTGTTATGCTCTTGGAATTCAGAATTACGGAGTGGGAAAAAGATGTTTTCACCAAGACTGTAAGCAGTGTGCACCAAGGATCCCCCCGGTGAGAATCTAGTCCCCCAGGAAATATTGCAGCTCAGAATCGTAGTTAAGCCCATGTTCTACGCTACGTAAGCGCATGATCCATGTCGCCTCCCTGCGCCTGAGCATCAGTTCCCGGTTGCCCCCTCTAATATTGAGGGGAATTAAATCGATTCCAAAAACACGTACTTTGATGTCGTCCTCATTGGGTTGACACTCTGCGATATGAAGGGCTACTGGGTATCTAGCGTCCCTCCTTTGTATAGCTCTCATATGTTCAGCTATCCTCTCTTTTAGGGCCCTAATGGTGCTCCCTACATATATCTTGCCACATTTACATTCAATGATATACACTACGAACTTACTAAGGCAAGTGATGTTGTGTTTTATCTGGTAGACCATTCCATCATGACTAGCAAAGTTTATTGTACCGTGTTTACCCCATCTGCACATAGTACAGAATCCACATCTGTAGAAGCCAAGGCCACGTGTAGATAGCCAGTTCTGTGCTGTGGTGTTACGGGGAACGGTGGGACTCAGTTTATTCCTCAAGGTGAAACCTTTCCTGTAAGTGATGGAGGGTCTGTCAGATAAAAATTCCTTCAGAGTGGCGTCCTCTAATAGAAGTTTCTCTAAAACTTCTATTAGAGGACGCCACACTGAAGGATAAAAATTCCTTCAGTGTGGCGTCCTCTAATAGAAGTTTCTCTAAAACTTCTATTAGAGGACGCCACACTGAAGGAATTTTTATCTGACAGACCCTCCATCACTTACAGGAAAGGTTTCACCTTGAGGAATAAACTGAGTCCCACCGTTCCCCGTAACACCACAGCACAGAACTGGCTATCTACACGTGGCCTTGGCTTCTACAGATGTGGATTCTGTACTATGTGCAGATGGGGTAAACACGGTACAATAAACTTTGCTAGTCATGATGGAATGGTCTACCAGATAAAACACAACATCACTTGCCTTAGTAAGTTCGTAGTGTATATCATTGAATGTAAATGTGGCAAGATATATGTAGGGAGCACCATTAGGGCCCTAAAAGAGAGGATAGCTGAACATATGAGAGCTATACAAAGGAGGGACGCTAGATACCCAGTAGCCCTTCATATCGCAGAGTGTCAACCCAATGAGGACGACATCAAAGTACGTGTTTTTGGAATCGATTTAATTCCCCTCAATATTAGAGGGGGCAACCGGGAACTGATGCTCAGGCGCAGGGAGGCGACATGGATCATGCGCTTACGTAGCGTAGAACATGGGCTTAACTACGATTCTGAGCTGCAATATTTCCTGGGGGACTAGATTCTCACCGGGGGGATCCTTGGTGCACACTGCTTACAGTCTTGGTGAAAACATCTTTTTCCCACTCCGTAATTCTGAATTCCAAGAGCATAACAATTGAAGATAACAATGAGATTTTTTCTCTCTCTAGGAGTGATATGTTTTCCACCACTGTATTTTAATGTATTAAGACAACTTTGTTTTGTATTTGTATTGTTTATTAATACATAGGGCTATATGTCTTTTTGTCACAAAGTCTTTTGACTTGCTGACCATCGTTTTTAGACTTGCTGACCATCTGTCATACATTTTTTCAGATTTCACATGTTGAAACAATTTGTATAGACACACTTGTATACATTCAAATGTACGAGGGTATGACGTGTCCTCTTCATTTTGTCACCTTGAACACGAGTCTATACACTCTCTCCTAAACATGCACCTTATGTATGAATGATCCGGCCACATTTGGGGTGATTCTGCATGCTCTACGCCATACCTTTTCTTTTATACGTTTTTTCACTAAACTTAAACAGCCAACAATGGACTCATGGAACCGACACACATTACTAGTGTCGTTCTAATAACTTTATTCCGAAACAAGAAATGAAGCTATTTATAATTGCGGGTAATAGCAATTATCTTGTTAATTAACTGCTTTTTCTGGTAATATCGGGACCTTTGGTCTAACTGAAACACGCTAGTGTTTTCTCACTAATCGCCGTAAATTTAACTTTGGACAAAAACATAGATGCCCTTCTCTCACCATGCAATTCACCTCTTAACAATGGCGCTGGTTTCTGCCTCGCCGTTAAGACGTTTTCTATGTCGTTTCTCTACCATTTAATCCCTCCTCTCCCGGGGTCACGTGTTCGTACACGAGAGACGACCGCCGGGAACAAACAGAGGAGGGATTACACGAAGCGGGTAAGAGCGATTTTTCTGCTTCACTACTTGACGTTAACCCGTCTTTTGCTCAGTACTTTATGAGCACACTTGCTCCCAACATAGGGTCCTTATGGACTACTACCCTTACGATGTCTTGTCTTTACTTGACAGCGCACCGCCTCAGAGGAGACAGACTTGTTTCCTCAAGCCGGCACTTTTTAAGAATCCCCTCCCGGCTTACCGCCTGATGACACAACAGGATACAGGTAAAACGAACCCATCCCTAATAAATCCCTCCCCCACCTATTTTTATCCGTAAATCATTTTTTGTATAGAACGGCTGGGCTGGCACTGTACAATATATCTACAGTCAGAAATAGTTGTTTTTAAAAAATTCTTTAGCGCTATATAATGGTGACACATGATGTCCATATCTTTCCTTTTTTCCTACATATAGCGCTTTTACAATCTGTACAAGACTACCTATGGGATTGGACAACTCCATTCTCTTACCGCAATTAATCACCTTATCAACCAGTTTCGTCTATATATGAACACACTAAATACCCATTGGTAAGGAACAGTATTTTGTGCTGGCCTAAACTCTATCCAAACAGACACCCCATTATTTCCTTTAGAAGCCTCCTCATGAATCTTTTGCTTTTCTTTCTTTTTTCTCACCATATAGCCTTTAACTGAGCTTTTAAAGACCCAGACTTACTCCAACCACACTGTGGATTGGGAGTATAAGGTAATAAATATTATCCCTAGACCATCAGACTTTGCATGAACTTGTGCTTTCTGGATCTTTAGTCAGTATATGCACTTTGTCACTACCACGCTATGAGGTCACACAACACCTCCTCACTTATGTCTTAGTAATAATAGAAGCAGTGCATCTCACGTTTTTACTCACCATCACGACGGACACCCTCATAATTTTAGGACCACTGTGTACGAGTGACTCATGACCACACCAAGGTCTTTAAGTTTTATCTCTCACTTACTCGTACACATTAGCACCATAGACCGAGCACTTGACTGAATATGCAAGTACTGTCACCGATTTTCACCTATCATGTGCGACACAAACGCACGTCAAACTGCATGTTGGCTACACTTTTGTCACCATATGCAGTATCTAATCTGTGCATACCTAGACTAAAATTTGCCTACATTGTTTTGTATTATCAGCCCTGAAGAGTCGTGTTTGACTCACCCGTACACGACGAAACACGTGTCGGCGTTTGATATCATTCTTAAGTCTGGAGAAAAGTCAACGTCTTGCTGTAATAAGAAACTTCACACCAAAGAACCTGCGTCTGCGTTTCCTTTTACTGTTGGTCATTGAACCCTGTCTTGTTATACACACCTGTAGTTGCGAGAGCTTATTTGTTGCAGCACAGCAACTTTGGTTACAGCACTGCAATGTGCTGAAAAATAATAAAAAATCTGTCCCTGTGTGTGAGAATGTGAAAGAAAGAGCAGACCCAAAATTAGTTCAAGTTAAGTTTATTGCATTGTTAATAAAAACCAGTGCATACAATCAAACAAGTTTAAAACCGCAAGGATACATTAAAAATTAAGTATATATATAAAACGTTAAACATCTTATCTTAAAACTTTTCTAAGTGCTAAGTGTTGCGCAATAAAGGTTGTTTGTGCAAGCTGGTAATACTCTTGGCCCGGTGCTTTGGCAGGTACAGTTTATTATCAGTGTCCACTCTACCCTCAGTATACCCGCTCCTAATGAGTGGTACCAGTCTGCAGTTCAGCTGCGGGTCTCCCAGTCTAAAGCAGACCAACACTGCTTGCCTCCATGAACAGATTCCCCTTTGGTTAAAGGGAGCCTTTAGCAACTGCCTCATTTCCTTCAGCAGCTCCTTGCAGGTACAGAGTAGGTGCAAGAGATCTTCTATACTGTTTTTGCATAGGCGGCAGGAGGTTTGAATTGGGTCCCTCAGCCAAGATGGAAAATTCCAGGCCCACAGGAGTAGGTCCAGGTGACGCCTCAAGAATTTCTTTTGATAGATCTAGGATAGCCCTGGTTGAATTTCTTTTGAGGTGCGAGCGACCTATACCTGTTTAAGGTCCTCCAAGCTTGAGCTCTAGCTGAAAAGGTAGTCTTATCCTCCGCACGTGGGAGTTGTTTTATTGATTTCCATGCCAGTTTCTTAAAAGCTGAGTGATGGATATGTACGTTCCAAAGATGGGAAAGCCCTGTAATCGCCATAGCTTCTTGCAGTGATGTGTCTTTCTGCAGGAGTTCTTGCCATAGTAGTTGATTTAAGGTGTTTGAAGTGGCATTTATTTATTTGAGTTTTATATAGCGCTGGCTAGACTCGGAGGTACCATAGCGCTTTACATGAGGATCAGAGTTACAGGCTAACATGTTACATGTGTTCAAGCGCAATCAATACATAGGAGACAAGGAAAAAGCAGAGTTACAGAAATTCAATGTGGGGGGATGGGGGAGACAGGGAGACAGGGAAGAAACTGTGCCCAAAGTCTGGCTGGGTAGGTGACAGTCAAGGGGATGAATTAAGGCCGATATCCTCAATAGCTGAGCAGAGCAGCTCCATCGGGCGTCGGACATAATTCTCAGACTCCGCTGTCAGGATAGTGATCAGGTTTACTCAAAGAGTGCCAGATTGTCAGATTAGCACGGGGGTGGGAAACCATGGTTCGAATGAAATCCAGACGCCATCTTGAGGTCATGCACAGTCCTGGTAGGGTTATGTAAGGAAAAGTTCAGCTCGGGGAAATAATAGTCACCATGGGGGGCCATGTTAGGGTCAGGCACCCATCGGCCTCTTCACACCATACGTATGCCATGTACTACAGTACTTTACAGGGAAGGATGGGCCAGTCTCCCTTTGCTCTTTTAAGGCCACAAGATCTCCCAGGCGTCCACAGGCGATCGGGAGTAGCCCAGTCCCTATAAGCCTACCTGGACGCATCTCCCCTCACGGCAGACTAGCACGGTAGGAGCCACCATTTTGCCTCATGCTAGGGGCGGGGGGGGAGGTGTGGGTCCGCTCACCTCTGCCTTCAGCTGCAAGTGCCTCTGGGTTCCTGAAAAATGTGTCCGGCATGTCACTGCAGCCGCGGCTACTTTACATACGCTGTGGTTGGGACACACGGGAGCCACACATGGAGGCTCCCGTGTGCCTGGATCTCGTTTGGTGCAGATCCAATGTTCAGGGCTGCGCCCCCGGTATAACTGCTTTCTTCAGCTGCGGACGCCCGCCGAGGAAGGGGATTGGGGAGCCCCCGAGCTTGCCGCTAATCCAGAGTAGTTTCCCAGGGGCCCGCCCCTGTTGTTGAGAACCCCGCTCTGCTACGTCCAACAGCGAGTCCGCTCCACCCCAGGCGCCATCTTGAGGCGCGATCGCCTGGCAAGAATTTAGCCGATATCGCAGCAATGCAGCAGCCAGGAGGAACTGCGGCCACAGGGGCAGATGCTCCCAATTTTCCGATGTCGGGGGTTAGCCCTTCCTGCTGGTTTTGTGGAGTTGAAGTACCAAGTTAGGTTGTTGAGCACGGGGCTTGCACGGAGCTTAAGCTCCGAGCAGCCATGATGGAACTGGCTCCGCTCCGCATTCCTGATCTTATTCCAGCAGATAATATATGTTCCGTGCCTGGCCAGAGATTGTTTCAATAGGCCGAACTCCGGCCTTATCTGGGCTGGTGAGGTATAATTTTGGAGGCTGAACATGATTCTGTATGCCTTGACTAAGGTGCTATCCAGTAGCTTAGCATCTCTGCCTCTTATTGACTCACTGCCATAGGTTAGTCTTCCATCAGTTTTGATTTTATTTTTTAGTGTTATTGCTTGTGCCAGCCCTTTCCTTTTGATTTCTTCTTTCTGACTAGCAAAGAAGCCTACTTTGTCTATGATGACGCCTAGGTACTTGTAATCATCTGCCGACTGTATTCATGTGTTGCCCAGGTGCCAGGTCTGTGGCCTTTTCCCTTTGTTGATGGTCATTGTTCTTGTTTTCCCATAGTTGACCTTCAGGTTCTTCTCCATGGCATAGTCCTGCATTTTATACAGTAGATGTTGCAGGAGCACATGGGTGTAGCTGACCAGGACTACATTGGCAGCATAAAGGAAGCATGTTAGGGTTTTTCCTCCCAGCCTAGGGGCATGGGAGTTGCTGGTGTTGAGTTCCTGCTGCAAGCTGGCCAAGAATAAATTAAATAAGCTGGAAGCGAGCACGCACCCCTGCTTAGGGCCCTTGGTTGTTGGCACTCGTCTGGAGAGGTGTGTGCCTGCTCCTGGTTTCACCTGTACCCATGTATCCGTGAGGAGGAGTATTAGCATATTTAATTGAGCATGAGGAATTTCCCAACGGGCCGGCTTCCCCCACAGGCTTGCCATGTCTACATTTTCTGCTAATTTCAATTAAACTGAGGTGTAATGGAAGGTTAGAGGCCTTTGCGGGATCTATGAGTAGTGAAATTGCCAAGATGTTTGTTGTCGTACCTGACGTTTAACAGGATCCCTTCTGTTTTGGTGGTATTATTGCATTTTCTGATGCCCAAATGTGAGCTCCACTAGCACAATACCTGCAAAACATTGTGGCTCATAGTCAATCAATACCACCACGCAGTAGTTTCTTAGTAGAGACTTGTCTTTGTTTTTGTGGATCAGTGATATCAGTAAACCTTTCCATGAAGCTGGAATTATGCCAAGGGATCTAACTTCCAATAAAAGGGGATCCAATCTTCTGCCCTTCATTTGAACAGTACTGGTGGAATGCAGTTGGGGCTCGGGTCCCTTTCTTTTTGCTTTATTAGGTTCATGCTTTAGTCCATGGATTCATACTCAAGTATGTTAGCTGTGTCCAGCGTGTTTGTGGCAATGTCCCCCTCTAGTAGATCTTCTGTAATGGGGTGCTCTGGCATTTTCCTGCTTGTCTGGTTTGTCCCTTTTTCCATGGTTTGGTGGTTGAAGTGCTCCCTTTGAAAAATTACCCAGCTCTCCTCTGAAATATGAGACACAATTCCTCCGTTCTGCAAATGAATTATCTTGTTAACCGTTCCTCTGAAGCATGCACTGTTGTTGCGGTTTATGTCATGTAGTAGCTTTGTCCGAGGCTTGTCCTCACGATCTCTGTTGAGTCCCACTTGAGCTTGTTGGGTGAGGTTCTCTGTTGTTGAAGGAGTGTATGAAGAATTATTCTCCCAAGGTCGCGCTGCACAGATTTTAAAGTGCTTTTTATGGCTCTTTTGATTTGCGTTATTTGTTCCCTTTGGGCTTTCGTAATCCAACTTCCCAGTCTGGGGTCCTGACGGACGTTTGTTTTGGGTGATGTGGCGTGAAGATCTGCCAGTTTAGCAGTGAAGCTTTCCCATCTGGCGTTGTGGCTGTTTGGTGCTTCTGTTTGAGCTTGTAGGAGGTCCTTTGCTGATGCTGATAGGGACTGCATGTTTGCTCCCTCAAATTAGATTCTCTTAAAGTTAATCGTATCAATGGATTCGGGTGCCAAGTAGGGCAGTTGCATTGGGGTGCAGCTGCTGTGAGGAGTCTTTCTTGAAGTTGATGGTTACTGCATCCTTGTCCCCTAATCAGAATACCGAGATGCAGTGGAACAGCGAGAGGCTGACAAAAGTGTAGTTCAGTGTTGAACAAGCTGAGGAAGAGTGGTAGGTGTCCACCGGTGGAGAGTCCACAGGGAATCTTCCATTGAGCGCCCTAAAGTTGAGGTGCTCTAGATCGTCTAGTAGGTGTCTACTTTTGCTGTTGTTCTTCTTCCCGTAGGAGTTCTCACTTTGAGCCTATATGTTTCAGTGTGAGGGTTGATTGCGCACTTCATCCCCCAGCAATGTACCTAGAAGATGATGGTTCCCCAGGAGAATGACGTTTTATGTGTCCGACTTGCTTATGTACCTTGGTACTTGGTTGATTAGGTGTTCCAAGTATTTTGCTTTACGTTTTGGGTGGATATATGCGTTGACTATTACTGCCTCATCTTGTACTTCCATGAGGGAGAGGGTGATCTTGACCTCAATGGTGGCCTTTTAGGCAGGAGTGACCATCTCTGCTAAAGTTGAACAGGCTGTGGATACATAAGTCGACAGTCCTCCTGATGAGTGACCAAATCTCCCTCGTTTTACTGCTACTACGCACGAAGCACATAAATCCTTGCAAATGGAATGTATCTGCCTGCCCTGTTTCCTGCAGCATTATTATGTCAAAAGATTTGAGGTACTGCAGGAACTCCGGATCAGATGTTTGCTTGCCAGTTCGTTAACGTTCCATGAGCAAAGGCGGAAGGTGGTTTTACGGTCTGTCTTGTCTGCATCCTTCTGTGGATATTGTCATTGGGTACCAGGGAGGGTGTTTATAGTTCTTGTGATCTGCCCGAGGGCTAGATGCATGCTTCGTGGATCTGGTGCTGACCGGGGCCTGCTTTGTTGAAGGCCGGTTGGTTCTGGAGACAAAATTAGACCAACGATAGATAAGTGAGATAACACATCCTGGGTAACACCAGTCATACGTAACACTATAAGCCAGGGCTGTCACAAGGTGAAGAGCATTCAGGCTGTTTGCTCCAGGCCCTATTCTTATTAGAGCTTGGTGCTGCCATTAATAAATGTGTTTATATATCTCCAGACCTGGCAATTATGAATGCATACTCTAATATTTGCAGAGAGGCACAGAAAGCTCTAGTGGGGGCTGCCACTGACATTTAAATTAGATATGGTAAGAGAAGGTACAGTGGTAATTACATTAGGAAAAGTGCCAGGGCCAGATGGGGGTGCCAATAGATCTTTTTAAATCATGCAAGGACCACTGGGCCATATTCCATATTCCTACATCCTGGAAACAATCAATTATTGTACCTGTTTTTAAAAAGGGCAACCAAGAGGACCCAGCATGCTACCGGCCTATATCATCAATAGACGCTGAGGTTAAGGTCCTGGGTAGGATTCTCCTACAACAATTGGTGGACTAGTCTGACTGCAAAGAAATGTTGTCCGATATCCAATACAGCTGTAGGCCAGACCAGGGGACAATCTGACAGAGTCTCAATCTCTATCTGTTGATTAACATATATACAACTGTTAAAAAGCGCAGTATACACTTTTTCTTCACGGACCTTAGCACAGCATTTGACACAGTGGATAGATCGAAACTGTGGGCCGTGCTGAGTGACAGGGGGGTGGACAAGGCCCTTTAACCCTTTCTACACTCTCTGAGCAAGGGCCTAGAGGATTCAGTGAGGTTTGGCCCCACGAGAAAATGCCCTATGCACTTTTAGTTAGCACGGGGGGGTCTGACAGGGTTGTATTTTGGCCTCATGCTTTTTATCCTGTATATAAATAGTCTAGACCACTTTTTGAGAGAACGCTGCCTGGATGTACCAATGGTGGGAACTAGAATGGTCCCAGCCAGGCGTGCAACACCCATTGGGCCAAATGGCTTAAGCCCCCTCCCCCGCCGTCTGTGTGAGCCCGGGTTGAGACAGCTTCCTGGGCTACACACAAACAGTTTTTGAGCTTATCGCAGCTGCACCGAGTACTTCACAGGTCTTTAAAAGACCATTTACTTGTTAACAAGGCTTTGTTGTTTTTCACCCCTTCTTAGAGCCCGTGCACCGCCACTCTGCCTATTGCTGGACAAATCACCCCCCCTGAAATTTTTTAGTAGCCCCCCCCCCCCATAATTTGGCTCTAGTTGCGCCTCGGTCCCGGCATTATTGTACTCAGATGACTCAGTTCTTATTGCACGGACATCACATGGTTTAGAGTTATTATTAAATTTGTTTTATGAATTTATGGAGGATTTAGGATTGAAAATCAATTATCTTAAGTCTTATACCAAGACAGTAGGCCCAGAAAACGTGAAATCCAAAACTCACTATATAAAGGACCATTGTCTAGGGAAATAGGACAGGTTTTGCTATTTAGGTATTCTACTGGATAATCAACTAAATTGGGTACCTCTGTCAAGAGCACATATACAATCTTTTAACAGGGTAGCTCATGGCATAGATTCCTTTGCTAAGTGCCTAGGACATAGCCACATCTAATCTATTTTACTCTATAACACGAAGTACATCTTGGCCGTGATGTTTGATGCAGAAATCTGAGGATATAAACCCTGTCGCCCAATACAAACTGCTTAAAATACATTTTTTAGGAGGTTATTACAAATTCCCCAGAGTGTCCCAGAGGCAAGTGTGCACAAAGAGATGGGAGCAGATTTTAATTCTGATTTCCTTCAACTCTGCCGAATACTTCTTTGGTTCTCTATCTGGCTTAAGAGGGAGCTACAATGTAATAATAAGATTGTGATTGACTGCATGAATATGGATCTGAGCCACCGTATACAGTGGCTAACCTATGTCAAAATAACTCTAGGGGCATTGGGCAAACCTCGGTTGATCAGAAACCCAGAGTTGGTCTGTAAATCAGACATATCTTGGGCCAAAGAGACCTATGGGCTAACCAAAAGAGAGGCAAGGTTCCAAGCAGCCCAACATAAAGACAGTTACAATCACTTTATGATGGTGAAATCCATGAATAAAATGGAAATGTATTTAACTATGGATATATCAGCACAGAAGACTGTTAACATAACTCTGATGAAACCTGTTCCCGCAGTTGTTGATGGCGTGGCATAGACCATCAGATCGCCCTTCTTGCACATGTGATATGACTACAGCATTAGACACTTTACACGTTTATCCTAACTTGTCAGCCTTAAGACAAAAGTATGTTTTTTTATGGCCCTCAATAATTCCTACCAACATAACTGACCATAAAATTGAGGTTTATGTTTATCAGTTTTTATCAGGATGAGCCTCCACACTGTTCACACACATCCATTTCTCTCCTATTATTGGATGTCTCGCATTTTGCAATGTTTAGATAATTGTAAAGTATATTGCTATTCCTCTAGATTTTTACAATGAGTGTTTTATGCTCATATATGAGTTCTTAGTCTCTGGATAGCTCATGTATTTACTAATGCTCTTTAACTGTTTTAATTGTTTGTTCTGTGCTTTTATGATTGCTATTACAAATCGAATAAAGGACATTTGATTGATTGATTGAGCACAGCAACTTTGGTTACAGCACTGCATTGTCCTGAAAAATAATAAATCTGCCCCTGTGTAGGAAGAATGTGAAAGTGAAAGAAAGAGCAGACGCAAAATTAGAGTAATGATAGATGAGAGAGATTACAAGATAACCACACCCTGGGTGTCAACAGTCCATACATAATACTGAAAACAAGGGCTGTCACAAGGTGAGAAGCAGTCGGGGCTGTTTGCTCTAGGCCTATACTTATTAGAACCTGCTTCTGCCATTGCTAAATGTGTTTATATATCACTAAAGCAGGTATATTGAAACATTAACATCAGTCATTTCTAGGTGGCACTATATACTGTTTAGTGACAGAGGCCCGCAAACTCTTCTGACCGCCTGCTGCTTACAAACAAATATAAACACAGCTCTAACCACAAAACAAACAGCCATGAAAGAATCTGCATACTTTTATGTAAGGTCCTTTAGCTCCTGTTTCTTTACAGTAGAACAAGAGAGAATTCATTTGGTCAATTGACAAACAACTTCCAACTCAGCAGTAGTTGGATGCGGTATACGATCAATAACAAACACACCTGTTTGCCCATATTCAAAACCTTCAAATACCTTGATAAATCTTTAGTGGCTACGGCTGGGTCAAAGTACCACATGATCGGCCCAAACTCGTACCCAAGTGTAAATGGGAAAACCAAAACAGACGCTGCTTTGTAATAAAACCTCTAAACTCAATGGTAAGCTAAACTACTGTTGATAAATGCACGTCCTTATCCTGTTGTGTGCAATTATAGAACCCACATGCCCTTAGTGAGTTTATTCATCCTAAATGCCAGTATTGTTCTTCAGTTTTAACTATGAGGGGTTGCTCCCTTACTTCACATGTGCAGTAAATTCAAGGTATGACAATTATTGCGAGAAGGCAATGATCTTGTAGTCCAGATCCAACGAAGCGATGTATGCTTCTGCACTCCTCCATGCCCATGCCTTCAGTTAACCACACACAACTGTAATATGTAGACTAATTGGAGACATGTGGAAAGGAGAAGGGAATAGAAGAGAAAATAGACACTTGATAGTATTACTTTGATTGCTCATACTTTTGGGCATGTTCGTCTATGGGTTGCAGTGGATTTTTGAAGACAAGAGACAGACATTTAGTGCTAAGCCATTACATCTCTTCATCTATGTCTTTCCAGAAAACCACTATAACTTAAGACTATCTTTAGTTTTCTTCTCTTTGTCTTGAAGTGTAATACTGTTTTGTTCTGAAAACTGCAACATAATAATGTTGTAATTACCACAATGAATCTTTAAGCATAACTCACCCTCCCAATAATAAGGCAACCACCTTCCTTTTATGAGTACATGCTATGTGCCGCTTTGATTCATATTTGAGATAACTTGGCGTACTATAATGCAATAAGCATAAATCAGTTCAGAACTAGGCCCACCAGGAACAGCCAGTATGCTGCTCAGCACCTCTTAACTGTGACTTTCCTCACAGACTCTCAACATTCCTAAGCGCATCATCACTGCTACATTCGACTGGCTGAACAGGAAGAGAAAATGGCATCCACACACACAGGATACAAAGATACTACATATCCCCCTTTCTTATACATAAAAAACAAGTAAGATGCTAAACTAAAAGAGAAAGAACCATAAAAGAGGAAAGAAAAAGAGGAAAACATAAACAGCATGAACGATGGAAAGGGGTGAACAATAAGGAGTGAACAGTGAGAAAAGTGGGAGAACAAAAGGAGGATGCGACAGATGGAAATAATAGATAAGTACAAACCATCCTCCCTTCTATAGACAAAAACAGAAAGAATAGAAATATACAGCAATAAAAAACAACGAGAAAGAGAATATGAAAGTACCAATGACTACCGCTCACACACACCTACTGGCCAGACAGGTATGCGAGGAGGCAAGGCATATCAGGAGAAAGCAAGAAAACAGGAAAGAAGAAGAGAGAATACAATGAGATCACTCATACTTCCCTGTTAACAAATTGAAATACTAAAATAGTAAACATAACATTCCATTGCAAAACTGACAATGTAAAACAATTCAGCATAGCGTAGAAAAAAGGAAAACACCCTATGTAAGGGTAAAGATGGACCCAAAGTATGGGAGAATGGCACTAAAACACACGAGCACCCCAAACTCGAGGAGCTAAAGTGAAAGGGACTAAACCCGTGTAAGAAAAACCTTGTGTAGAGATCAAATGCTGTGCACTGTAATAATGGGACTGTAATCCAAACGAATACACCCCATATGGAGTAACAGTATGTTAAAACGAAGTAATAGCGCAGACATCTCTTGTAGATGGTATAAGTAGATTTATTCACGTAGTAATCAGCAGGTATGCAATTACAAGAAGATCCTTAGTAAATGTTATGTTATGTTATAAACCGTTTTGTAGCGCGCTCTGTTACTTGTGAGTATCCTGGCGCGGGGAAGGGATCAAAGTAGGCGTGGGCGGAAAATCCGTTCCGCTCGCGGATTTTGCGGATTTTCGGGAAATCCGCAATCCGCGAGATTTGCGAATTTCCCGCAAAATCCGCAAATCCGCGAGCAGCGGATTTTGCTCGCACTGCTCGCACTGTTCGCGTGAGTTCGCGCCCCGCGAATAAGTGCAAAATTGCAGAAATACGATTTTAGCAAAACTGAAAGTAACTACTTACCAGGTTCAAAAGTTCAGGCTCATCATTAGTAGCCATTTCCTGGAGTGCTTCCTGAGGGGCCCCTCCAGAGTTCAGTTGCCAGTTGAAACTAGTATGTGACCCTGCTCTGAACCTCAGAATAGTTACACATATGCCACAAAGGTCCTGAATTACAGCTAAGGGAGACAAGCAGGAGCCAGGCTGGAAGTTAAAATCCATTAATCAGCCCCTAATTCATTATTGTCAGTTGGGGCAGGGCAGGTGTTGTAACTAATTTTGCAACAATGAAAGCACTTAGCAAGTGCAAAAGATCACTAATCAGGGCGCACTAAGGAAGCAGGTGCCAGCTAAAAAAATATTCTGTGACACATGAATCAGCCCCAAATTAATTCAGGTCACTTGAGGCAGGGAAGGTGTGCTTTGCTTTGCCGAAAATAATGTACACTGGACAACCAGAGGGTGTGGTGATGAAACAGAGGGTGGCATGGGTGGGCCAGAGGGTGGCATGAGTAGTCAGAGAGTGGCAGTGGTGACAGAGAGTGGCAGTGATGAAGAAGAGTGTCCCAAACAGGCTGGACACGTAGAAACAACAAGTTCGCGAAACTTGCGACCCGACAGGTAAGTTCGCAATTTGCGAAAGTGTACAAAACCCTCGCGAACTGGCAGAAACACGGGCGAACACAAAAAAAAAAAAAATCCGCAAATTCGCGGGAATTCGCGGATTTTGCGGATTGCGAATCCGCAAATCCGCAAAATTCGCGAACGCGAGATCCGCAAAATTCGCTCATGCTTAGATCAAAGCGGCAGAAAACAAGACAGAAGAGAATCCTCCTAACCTGCACTCGTGAATAGGTGGGTTTTCAGATGTTTTTTAAAAGCAGTGACTGTCGGCATGGAGCGAAGATGGAAAGGGAGGGCATTCCAGGCCCGAGCCACCACCACCGACAGCGACATACCACCCAGTCTGGCGCGTTTGAAGCGGGGAAGAGACAGTTTGAACAACGAGGCAGATCTCAGGGTGCGTGCCGGGATGTACTTAGTGAATCTTCTCTTCAGATATGAGGGGCCTTGGTCATGAATTGCGCGAAACGCCAGCACCAAGGCTTTAAACCGAATGCGTTGTGTTACTGGAAGCCAGTGAAGCGAGCGCAGCTCCGTGCGAACGCTCTTCCACCTGGGGATGTTAAATAATAAGCGTACAACCGCATTCTGAACAATTTGGAGGCGATTGACCAGGTATGCCGGAATGCCACTAAACAGTGCATTCGCATAATCAAGGCGAGCCAGTATGAGTGCTCTGGCAGCCGACTCTCTGGCCTCCCTGGGGAGCAGGGGGAAAAATTTGCGGAGCATTTTCAGAGTGGCAAAACAAGTGCCGGTGAGTTTTTTGATGTGATACTCAAATCTGAGATCCTCCGTAAACCAAATGCCCAGATTTTTTGCAGGTCTCCCCATCTCTGTTGGGCCAGGAATGTTTGGGGGCCAGAGTGTGCTCTTGAATGAGGGGGGAAAGGAGCCGTAAAAGAGCACCTCGGACTTGTCCTCATTGCACTTCAGCTGGGCCTGTGTTAACCAGCGAAATACTGAGGACAGACACAGATGAACTGTAGATGTGTCCAGGTTGTCATCTGGCCAGGTAAACAACAGTTGGGTGTCATCAGCATACCCTAAAATTTTAGCCCCGAACTGTTCAGCTAAGTATACCAAAGGTGTAATGTATACATTGAACAGAAGGGGGCTAAGTGTGGACCCCTGCGGGACCCCTGTAAGCAAAGGTCTTTGCTCCGAAGCATACGGAGGCATCCAAACCTGCTGGGTCCTATCTGATAGAAAAGAAGAAAGCCAATCAAGCACCACTCCCCCAATACCAATGTCCGACAGCCGGCCAAGAAGGAGATCATAGGGGACAGTATCGAAAGCGGCAGAGAGGTCCAATAAAATTAGGACCGCTCTGCCACCTCCATCAAGACACTCCCGGATGGCTTCAGACATCTCCACCAGGGCCGTCTCGGTGCTATAAGCAGCCCTGAAGCCCGATTGGGCCGGGTGGAGGGCATTAGATGTTTCAACAAAGCTCTCCACTTGTAGAAGAGCAGCCTTCTCACAGATTTTTGTGAGAGCAGGCAGGAGGGAGATGGGTCGATAGTTTCCCGGGACCGACACATCTAGTCCTGGTTTTTTCAGGAGTGGAAGGAGTTTAGCGTGTTTCCAAACCTGGGGAACCACGCCAGCGGCCAGGGAAAGATTCACCAATTGCGTAATCTCGCTGCAAACAGTCTCCGCCACCTCCGAGAGCACTCGGGCAGGGCATGGGTCGACAGGGGAGCCCGATTTAAGGGACTGGAGAAGATGGAGAACATCATCTTCCATAACCTGTGCGAAGGTGGTAAGTTGGTGCCCAGGGAGTGCGAGAGAGGGTGAGCAGGGACCAGCTACAGAGCGATCAGCGGGAAGTGCCTCTAAAAGGCCTTGCTGGATCTTCGCTATTTTAGTTATAAAAAAAGTAGACAACTCCTCACACCATTGTGCAGAGGACGGGAGGGGCATGGCTTCCGCCACAGGGGACACAAAGCTTTTGACGATCGCAAAGATCTCTCTGCTGTTGTTGTTGGCCTTGTTAATGCGCCCGGCATAATAGAGACCTTTTGCGTCCCTAATGGCTCCATAATAGTTTTTTTGAGCAAGTCGAAGGGCGGATTTAGCCTCGGGGCTATACTCTCTCCTCCATAAGCGTTCTAGTTTCTTACAGCCCTGCTTCAGCTCTCTTAATTCTGGGGAGAACCAGGGTTGGGAGGGCGCGCGTCTGGCTCTGGTCAGCACTGTTTGTTTAGTAGATGCAGTCGCCGCCTGCCCTATCCATTCATTGAACTCCCCCACTACATCGTCCAAACATCCCTTGAGATGTGGGCGAGTGTTAGACAGGGCAAGTCTGAACGCAGGTAGATTAATTTTTTGACGATGACATGTGGGGGGCGGGGGGCTGGACTCTGCCAACTCCCAACTAAACCTGACCAGGTCATGATCAGACCAGGATGTTTTTTCCACCGACACTGGCTGGATGGGGAAGTTCGACACCCATTGTACTAGCTGGGCAAGCTCCAGAATTTCCCCGAGCCTACGAGCTTCGGAGGAATCAGGGGTAGCCATGTGAACATTTAGGTCCCCGACCAAAAGAAACTTAGGAAAACCTAATGCCCGTGGAACTAAGTATTCTTCTAAAGAATTGAGGAATTGGGTGGCTGAGCCTGGGGGCCTGTAGATCAAAGATCCACCTAAGGTAAAATGGGGAGAGGTTTTGATGGAGAAATGGAGAACCTCACCCCCTAGATTCTCAGTGAGAGGCTCAGTTTCAAAGCTCCATCCCTCCTTGAACACCACTGCTAGTCCGCCCCCTCTACCCAGGGGGCGGTCCGCTCTAGCTATCTTGAACCCCCTGGGGATCGCGAGTTCAACGCTAGGGGCGGAGGTACAAGTCAACCAAGTCTCCGTGAGGAACAGCAGCTCCAGTTGGCCATCTGAAAGTAGTTCAAAGATATCAGCCGCATGCTTCACTGCCGATCTGGCATTGATCAGTCCCGCCCTGATGTTAGTAGTGGTGGCGTTGCTGGCTGAACGTGGAGAGGGAAAGGGTTGGGGCTGAAATGCACACGTAGTACATCTTCCCAGAGCATTAGCTAGGTTTGCGCGCATGCACGGCGAGCCCTTGCTATGAGGGGCAAGTCTCAGGAGATCAGCGCGCGAGTATTGCAGCGTCGCTGAGCTAGTCAGCACCAAGGGAGGCCGGGCAGGGTGACTAGCCCTGGGCCCGTCCGGGGCACGGACGGGCACAGACGGGCCCTCCTTTGGCGCTCCTTCGGCGCGCAGTCGGCGTGCCCGCTGCGCGCGACCGCTGCGCGCTCGAGGACACATCGCTATTTAAAGCCCAAGCCCCTCCCCGAGCTGGACCGCTAACTCGAGTCCAGCCGGGAACCGGGACTACCAAAATGGCGCCCGGCCTGGCCCTCCACTACAATCGGCACTGGCAAGCCGCGGTGGACCGGGGCCCAGGGGGACCGGTAAAACGCTCGCGCACACAGCGGAACAGCAGGTAGGGGTTTAAAACACACACAGCACAAATTGTCAATCAATTGGAGGTGTTTTTAAAATTAATTAAAAAGTCAGGAGAAAAGTCCAGCGTGAGGCGAGTGACAGAAGAGAATTCCCTCGCAGTCTGCCACACCGATCCGAGCGCTCTAGCAAGGTGCTGCCACCACCCTGAGCAAACGCGCAGTCACACCAGCCCCTATACTATTTAAAGCCCAAGCCCCTCCCCGAGCTGGACCGCTAACTCGAGTCATCAAACATCACCCTGAGAAAGACTCACACAAATCAAGACTAAGATCAGAATACTTCTGGATAAAGAAAATGGGCAGCTTACAACCAAATGGACTGAATGACAGGATAGAATTATCCTGCTTTTTGTAAATAGACTGTGGAAAGCCAACTTTATTTTCCTGCATGACACTCACAGCGAGAACTCCCCTACCTAAAATGGCCGACACCATGTTGCTTTTATTTGCATTACTACTTATTATTTATCATTAGTACACGTTATCAGACTCTTATTCTACATGAGACAGCCTTGCAAAGTAGCAAATATTAAGTGTTGAATAATATCGTACTGTTAAAAACATCGAGTGAATATGACTCTGAATTAATTAATCCCGACTATGGTTTAACTCTTGTTTGTCAGCATAGACTCTGCTTAAAGAGATCATTTTTATAGTTTTGCATTCTCAGCATATCTTTAAATACATAATAAGGACTGTAAAGCAGTCCGGTGTTGCGATCACGTGATCGCTAATTGAGCCAATCAAAGAGCGTGGAGCTTTAAATAGCGTTCCACAGATTGTCAGGCAGTAGCGGATTGGCCGACATTACGCAATACGAGGGACGTTTTCATTTCTCAGTAAGTACAGCGCGAGAGAGGAGCAAGATGTTTGTCAGACTAAACTCTTTTTTGTTTAGAACTAGTTTTTTGTTTAGAACTAGTTTGTGGTTAAACCAGGTCTATTGCGCTTTTCTTTCAGGGTGTTTTATTTTGAACGTTTAACATGGTCTTGGTGTTTGGCATATTTTTAGCGCTAATATAAAAATGCACTTTTTTGTGAGTAGTGAAAATGATGGTTATAAAAGGACATGCCACGATTTACAGATGTTTGTTTGCACTTAAGAACAGAGTGGGTTTAAATATATGTAAATATCAATGTACACATGCACATAGGTTAAAGGGCTGATTGCAACTTTTTCTTGATTTTTCCAATAGAGACCCCCGAAGAAGGGTCACCATAGACCCGAAATGCATTGGGTAAATGGGAGATGTTAATTTAAATTGTCCTGGAAACTAAAGGATACAGATGAATTAAAAAGAAGTAATAAACAGAGATCTTTGAAACAAGGAATACTGTATGGATCATCATTATTATTATGGTTTACAAGTATACCTGAGGAGAACCAGGTGGTTCAAGTGAAAGTGTGCAAAACGTTACCATTTAGACATCGGGATTTCCCAGTGTCTCACTTTTCGCAAAATAAGCACATTACAACACATCCCCCTTCTTAATAGTTAAACAATCAAAGGAATGGAAGACAAAGAGAATGTATAATATATAAAACAAAAAAAACATCCCCTAAACATTCAAAAGAAAAGGAGAAGATGAGAAAGCATTAATAAATTCAACCAACTCAACCCTCCCCTTAGATAATGATCATAAGCACAAAAAAGAAATGCATAGATGGAAACCGCACTATCAACAGAAAGAAGAAGACACAGTATCAACACAATATAATACCTCCTTCTCCCTGAAAATGATCATAAACAAAAGAAATACAAAACAAGAAAAAACCATCCTAAAAACCAATAAATCCAAAACCGCACACAATACCTAATGTGCCATACACAAAAACTGCAGTAAAACAAAACAAGCACAATACTAAACCCGGATAAACTGGGGCAAGACAGGGATCTACAACCCTAACTGCACAAATCCCAAAACAAAGGGTAACAAGTGTGATAAGGGGAGTTAAACTACACTTGAGGTAACTCTCCACGTGTGTACCCGTCACACACAGACTGAGTAGCATATAAACATAACACCAGACAACCAAAAACCTAGGGTATCCCTTAACCCCATGTGTGTAGCCATCACACACAGCATGCACACACAAATCAAAACCTAGGGTATCCCTTAACCCCACGTGTGTAGCATGGACACCTAACATAAAGCAAGTAAAAAAAAAAAAAAACTCAGGGTATCCTTTAACCTCACATAACTTAGGGTATCCTTAACCCCACAAGTGCAATACTCACATCACACACAGTCTATAAAGCATGTGTACAAAACACCAAGGAAATCAAAAACCTAGAATAACATTAGACCCAAAATAACTGCAGGGTGTCCTTCAATCCATGACACACCAAAGACAGACTGCTCTGGCATCCCAAACAGACAACAAAGAAACATTCATGCAAACCAAACAGTCACCCAAAAGCAACACGCGAAACAAACAAAGCAATAAGTGACCTTCCAAAATTACGAAAACATAAAGGAATGGATACACCACCCACAAAAGATACAACACAACAAGCATACAATATACATTAGATCTCATCCAGTTTCAATTAAGTTCCAAAGCTCGATTTTAGCCCCCCCGAACAATAACAAAATAGACTAAAATAAATAAAGTAGTCACCGCTGATCATATTTGTATGGAGGGAGCTGCAAACAACTGCAACAGCCTCCACATAACGCGTTGTCAAAAATCCTTTGTTTTAACTCGCTTTCCTGGTTGTTCCAGGCTTGCTCCAATGTTGTACATGGCTTCTTCCTTACCTGTTTCCTTCCCTGCTTGTCCTTGTACCAACCTTCTAGATTGTTTACATGATTCTCCCCATGACACTATCCCTGATTCTAATCTGTGTCAGTTACTGCTTGGCCAGATGGGCGACGGTCCTGTTACTTTCTTTACTGCTGCATTAAACTACTTACCTGCCACCTTTCTGGATCTGGAGTCTTCATTTCATTTACAACATTTTGGCGACTTGTTGATGGGAGCATCTGGCCATTTCCGTTTGCAGCAAAAGAAGGATTAAAGAAAAACAGCGATCTGTTCCCCAACGAACCCACTGGATACAGCGTTTTGTTCTGCCTGTTTCCTGTTACCTCTGGCATCGATCGGCGTTGAGAAATTCCGACTGAAAGCTGAATTTTTCTCATTTCTCCGCCTTCTCTGCCTGAGTTCAGTTGATCTGTTGGATCTAGCCCTGATCTCTTGACTGGGTGAGAGCTTTCTGCTTAATTCAGAGACTCTGTCCCTCACCACCCCTTGTTGTAAATATTTTTGTCCACCCTAAGCGTGGAAGGGTATTCTCAGATGTGAGACCCTTGCTCATTGCACCATCAGGATTCAAGCAAACCGGGCCGAAGACGGCTGTAATGCCAGAAACCGGTCCCCGGGAGCTTGTTTCCTTCCCAGTGTAAGAATTGGCTTTTGTAGTTTGGTTTGCCCTGTTCCCATCATGCACTGGGACAGGAACAGACTAATTTGCATACAGCCAGGTTCTGAAACTGGGATGGTGCAGTGAGCTAAAAAACGGTGTTGGATCTAGCCCTGATCTCTTGACTGGGTGAGAGCTTTCTGCTTAATTCAGAGACTCTGTCCCTCACCACCCCTTGTTGTAAATATTTTTGTCCACCCTAAGCGTGGAAGGGTATTCTCAGATGTGAGACCCTTGCTCATTGCACCATCAGGATTCAAGCAAACCGGGCCGAAGACGGCTGTAATGCCAGAAACCGGTCCCCGGGAGCTTGTTTCCTTCCCAGTGTAAGAATTGGCTTTTGTAGTTTGGTTTGCCCTGTTCCCATCATGCACTGGGACAGGAACAGACTAATTTGCATACAGCCAGGTTCTGAAACTGGGATGGTGCAGTGAGCTAAAAAACGGTGTTGGATCTAGCCCTGATCTCTTGACTGGGTGAGAGCTTTCTGCTTAATTCAGAGACTCTGTTCCTCACCACCCCTTGTTGTAAATATGAGTTCAGTTGATGACGTCTTCGATTGGTCGCGTGCAGTTCTCTGCGTTACCCAGCAACGGAGCAACAAGGTGCGTAAGCTGTATGGCATTCCTTGTTGCCATGTAAACCTGTCTCCCTGACTACAAGTGACGCGAGGAGTGGAGCAGAAGACGCGAAAGGTGTTGCGCGTCCACTGGAATGTTCACGAGCTGAACGCCGCGCATCTACGCGAGGTTAACTACGTGACCTTTATGACGTATGACGCAAGCGACCATTTTAAAAACATTTTTTTCGTGTGTGTAATGTCGGCAGACAAACGCGAGTGAATTTAAAGTGCATAAGTGGTTCATTAATCCTAAGAAAGGATTTGAGACTGCAAATTACAAGTAAGCACATTTTAAAATTGGTTTTTGTGGCGCTTCTTCATTCCTGTGTTATTTATTTAAGCGCAAGACATTTATTTACGTGACTTTGTGGCATCAATCTTCTTATAACTTAGAGTACTGGCGCTTGAACATACATTAGCACTTTGGTGATACTAAAAGGTGTTTTGTCATGGCACAATCTATAAATGTTGCTCTTCCTCCGCAATTTTTGAGTGAGCCAGGCAATCCATCTACTCCCTGGGAGGACTGGATTATAATGTTTAATAAATACATCGAGGATCTAGATGGAGAAGACTTCTCACCTAAAAGAAAAAAAGCGCTCTTGATGACCACATTAGGAAAGGAAGGACAACGTCTTTTTAAATATCTACCTCAGGTTCTCTCTTCCACTTCACAGCCTTTGGATGAGTTTAAAGAAGCTATTGCTAGACTGGAGAATAGATTTGGGAGGGACGAAAATCTAGTTCTTCAACGATACAGATTTTACAAGAACAAACAACTCGAGGGTGAAAGCATAGATGACTTTGTTGCCCGCCTACGTGAACTATCTGTCAAATGTAATTTTGGTCAGATGGCTGATGAACACATTAGAGACCAATTAATTGTACAAGCTAATAATAGGAAGATTCAAGGGGCCTCATTTATGAAAAGTGACGCATCGCTGCGTGAAAACAGCGATGCGTCACTTTTCACTGCGCACTCCTTGCGACACCAATGATGCGTCATATTTAATGTATGGCGCATCATGTCGCAAGGACTTACAGATACGTCAGTATTTCTGACGCATCTGTAAGCGCAAAAGTGACGCATTGCTGGAGTGTGTCACAAAAGTGACGCAACTCCAGCAATGCGTCCTTTCACATGGGGAAAGCCCCATGTGAAAGGGCTTGCGTCAGTCTTACGCCTGCTGTGAGGCAGGCGCAAGATTTTGACGCAACCGCATCCTAAAAGTGATGCAGTGAAATCTCATAGATTTCACTGCGTCACTATTACGAGGCTTTTTGCGGGGGAACGCCCCCTCTGCATACATTATACCTGACGCAGGTATAATGTGGCGCCGGGGTTTAAAAAGTGACGCATCTAGCTAGATGCGTCACTTTTAAAATATGGCGCAACAAGGCGCATGTTTTACGCTGCCGATGCGTCACAAAAAGTGACGCATCCGCAGCGCAAAAGTGACGCAAGGCCTCATAAATGAGGCCCAAGAACGTTTATGGGCTGCCAAGAACCCTACTCTTAAAGTAGCAATCGAATTAGCCAAGGTTGTTGAGGAGAGTGAAAAGTGCATTAAGGAATTGCAAAAGAGTAGTACAGACTCAAAAGTTGCTGAAATATCTCATAAAATTGTCAATAGTGACATTAGCGATGATGAAGCAGCTGCTGTCGCTATTGTTAGAAAGAAAGGTTATGTCTTGCAGAAAAAAAATATGCCTCAACAGTCTTTCAATAGACCCCAGTTACAGCCTAGTAACAAATTTATGTCCAAGATGTGTTCTAGATGTGAGAGTTATTCACATTTGTCTGATGCAAAATTCTGTTTTGCTAACAATAAGGAGTGTCTACGTTGTGGTAAGATAGGTCACTTTGCAAAAGTGTGCAAAAACAGACCTAACCTGAGAGTTACTGTTGTGAGTGAATATAGTGACCTAAAGCGTGATGTCAACAAAATTCTAGTGTTATATGATTCGGTGTGTTCATGTGTTGAAAAGAGAGAACGAATCCCTAAGGCTAACTTTATGATTGATGACAAATGTGTCAACTTGATGGTTGACACTGGTTCCAAGTGGACTATTATTCCTTCATCTATGCTGAAGGAGGTATGGGGAAACAAATGTCTAGATGTGTGTGACATTTTTCCTTCTGGCTACCAGGGTGAGAAAATTGACCTCCTTGGTTACTTTGAAGGGAAGATTGTTTTTAAAAATAGGTCCACCTGGGGTAAGATTTATGTGTCTGTAGATGGTCCCGCAATATTGGGACGTTCCCACCAGTATGACTTGCACATAATTGTTAATCCCAGAGCTGACGAACCTGTTTTAGTTATTGATGATTGTTCTATTGATGACATTCTTACCAATCATAGTCTTGTATTCAGAGAAGAATTAGGTGAACTACAGGGCTACTCTCACAGAATACTGTTGAAAGATGGCAGTATTCCTGTACAACACAAAGCCAGGAGAGTTCCTTTTGCCTTGCGTGATGAAGTTAAAGCTGTCCTAGAGGAGATGCTTCAAGGTGGCATCATTGAGCCAATAGAAGCTTCTCCATGGGTTTCCCCCGTAGTCATTTCGCAGAAACCCGACAATAAAATTAGGTTCTGTGTAGACTTACGCTCTTTGAATAAATGTGTGGTGGCTGATGTTTTCCCTTTACCCAATATAGGTGAGTTAGTTTCCACTCTCAAGGGAGCAAGATTCTTCAGCAAATTAGACCTTAAACACGCATATCATCAGATTCGTTTGGACGACAGTTCAAAGCATCTTACAGCTTTCATTACAGGCGAAGGAACTTTTCAATTTACCAGGTTACCTTTTGGACTCATTTCCGCTGCTAGTGTGTTCAGCGAATGGTTACCGAGGTGTTCAAGGGGTTAGATAAAGTTATTTTCTTCCAGGATGACATTCTCGTTTTCGGGGATACTTTGGAGGAACATAACAATGTCTTACAAAATGTTCTGAGTAGAGTTGTTGATGCTGGTCTCACGCTACGCCGTGAGAAATGTGCATTTTTGGTCAAAGAGGTCGAATATTTAGGTTTCTGCCTCTCTGCAGATGGTATAAGGCCTAAAAGAAACCTATTGGAAGATATCGAGTTAGCTCCCTCCCCAGCTGATAAGGAACAACTCAGGTCCTTCATGGCACTAATTGAGTTCTACTCTAAATTTGTGAAAGATTTCTCTATGAAAACAGCTCCCTTAAGATCCCTTTTGAAAAAGGGGGTGAAATTCTCTTGGTCGAATGAACAAGAGTCTTGTTTCTGTAGCATCAAATCTGAACTCAAGTCTTCTGATGTCCTTACCCCTTTTGACATTAAACGGTCTTCTGTCTTAATGGTTGACGCGAGTGGTGTCGGCCTTGGTGCCTTGCTTCTCCAGAAACATGAAGGAACTGAAAAAACTATAGCCTTTGCTTCTAGACCATTGTCTACCTCTGAGGTTAATTATTCCGTTATTGAACGGGAAGCTCTTGCAGCTGCATGGGGCGTTAACTATTTTAGAACATACTTGTGGGGCTCACGTTTTGTTCTTCGCACAGATCACAAACCCCTAGTTAATGTTTTGGCGCCTGGTGGAAAGGGCAAGGGTTCGCCCAGGCTAGCCAGATTAGCTTCTCGCCTGCAGGATTATCAATTTGAGGTTGAGTTCGTTCATGGCTGGAGGAACATTCAGGCCGATTGTTTATCGCGTCTCCCTGCTCCCTCTGTTAATGGTCAAGATTCATTAGGTGAGATTTGTGATGACATAGCTGTTGCCTCTCTGCAAGATGTTTTGTTTTTGTGTGAGAGTTCTTTCTCAGCTGAGGAGTGGTCCAAGAGCATGAATGAAGACCATGTTTTAAAGGCTGTTGTTGATCTTGTCCTCAAGGGGGCAAGAAGAGAAAGTACTTTGGAACCTGCTGTCAGACCTTTTCTTAGAGTTTTGAGTGAATTGTCCCTTCTTGGGAAAAATGTGTTAATGAGAGGTGATCGTTTTATTCCTCCTAGCTCCTTGAGGAGTAAAATTCTCAGTTTGGCGCATGAGGGTCATTTGGGCCAAACCCTCACTCAGCGGCGTGTGAAGGAGAATTTCTGGTGGCCTTCAATCGATAGTGATGCTGTAGACTGTGTAGTTAAATGTTCCTTTTGCAAAGAAGGAGAGAAACGTCTAAAAGTCGTTGGTTCTCATTCAATTGGAAATATCTCTTTTAAAAGCATACCTTGGCATACTATATGCTTAGACTTCATTGGTCCTATGAGTGAACTACCTTCAAATCAACGCTTTGCTGTAGTTGTTATTGATTGTTTTTCCAAGTGGTTGACTGTACGTTTCATGAGGGAGATCACGACTGATTCCACTATTCTTTTCCTTAAGTCTGTTTTTCTGAATGAGGGTTTTCCATCCGTTCTAATTACCGATAACGGCACCCAGCTAACGTCTACCAAAATGGCTAATTTTGTGCGTGAATGTGGCATATCTCATCACCGCACTTGTCTTTACAACCCTGAGAGCAATGGTCTATGTGAGAGAGTCAACCGACTGGTGAAAGGTGTGATTCAGATGTCGGTTGCGAGTGGATGTTTTTCTGACGAGCGTGTGCAAGAGTTAGTTTGGGCGTATCGCTCAACGCCCCATAAGCAGGGAGAAAAATCTCCCTTTGAGCTAATGCGGGGTCGTTCCCCTGTTTCAAGGTTGACTCCTGCCTGGTTAAGAGAAAATGGTAAGCAATTCTCCCCTTCAAATTTGTTTCCTCTACCTATCTCCAATGGGGATCTTGTCAAAGTCAAACCTGGTCGGTGTGCCAAAGGCCTTTCAAAATTTAGTGGTCCATTTCGTGTTAAGAAGGCTTTTCCTCATTTTGTACTGCTTGAAAATGGTGCTAAATGGAACTACAGGAGAGTTGCGCTTTACCAGAAAAATGGCACAAATCCTTCAGATTGTTCTTCTAGTTTTTCTGATAAAGGTTGCAATGGCTACATGTTATCAGCTCAGGAGGATTCCAGTTTGCCTTGTTTGCCTGCTGTACGGGGGGAGGTCAGTGGTGGCGATGCCTCCTCTTCTTTGTGTGACGATGGAGTTGGGATTTCTATCCCTGCTTCTACTCCTGCTCATTCTTCTTCTAGCATGAGCTTAAGGAGTCCTCGCTCTCGTCATCCACCCGCTTATTTAAATGATTATGTTCATTGAGCGTTTTCTCTGTTCATTTGTCTTATGCTTTTCTTTCTTTTCTTTTATTGTCCAAGGGGGGGAGATGTGTTGTACATGGCTTCTTCCTTACCTGTTTCCTTCCCTGCTTGTCCTTGTACCAACCTTCTAGATTGTTTACATGATTCTCCCCATGACACTATCCCTGATTCTAATCTGTGTCAGTTACTGCTTGGCCAGATGGGCGACGGTCCTGTTACTTTCTTTACTGCTGCATTAAACTACTTACCTGCCACCTTTCTGGATCTGGAGTCTTCATTTCATTTACAACATTTTGGCGACTTGTTGATGGGAGCATCTGGCCATTTCCGTTTGCAGCAAAAGAAGGATTCGTCGCCAGTGTTAAAACGAAGTAATAGCGCAGACATCTCTTGTAGATGGTATAAGTAGATTTATTCACGTAGTAATCAGCAGGTATACAGTTACAAGAAGATCCTTAGTAAATCAGGTAGTCTCTGGTAAAACCCCATCAGGAGCAAGGTCCACTCTGCTCAGCCCATCACACCAACTGAATCTCCCCCCATACAAAGCAACCCCAACATTCTACGTGACTTCATCGCAGGCAGAGCAGGCAGAGAGAGAACCAGAAAGGAGAGACTGAAATGGCAATAAGCACATTACAACACAGTACAAATAGAAACAAACACTATCAAATGGAGCGTCAATGTAAACTTCAATTTCGTGCATCAAATTATGCAATTCTTTGACAGTCCACACCACAAAGTTCACTGCAGTCTTTGTTTTTCTCAGTAATCTTCAATTCTTTTATTGTGTAGTCAATATTCAATTCGAAAACAAACACATTTTCCCACTGTACAGCTATTCAAACTATTGCCACAAGTGTCACAATTCCACAGCTACAGCCTACGGGTTTCGTCCCTTCTGGGACATTATCAGGGCTGTGAAATAAGAACAAAAAAGTAACCATTATAATATGTATAAACCAGTTCAATCCACTTCATTATACAAATCTATCAGCCTGCCTATATGCCAATCTAAGTAAACATGATGACACAGATAACAGCCTGCCTACATTCCATTCTAGGCAGGGCCGGACTGGCCATAGAGGGCACCAGGCGTTTCCCCGGTAGGCCGCTAGGGTGGGGCCGTTTTTGGGCCCCGGGGGGGGGGGTGTTTTTGTTACCGGGGTCGGCAATGTTGGCCTCCGGTAACAAAATCGTCTGAAACTGGCCGTCGCAAACTGCTCACATGCAGTCTCCAGGATCCCAGGGGGGGCAAGCTGAGCAGTTTGCCAGGGCCGGTTTCTGTTCTCAGTCCGGCCCTGATTCTAGGTTCCATTTCCTGCCTATATTCCAATCTAAGATTATTTTAAAAAATTCATTACAACAAGATCGACAAACGCAGAACTCCCAACTAATTCAAGACCCAATCCACAGTCACTGAGTTAATACCACATTAAGTGTTATCAAAAAAGGCTCACCTTCTATATCAAGTGAGTTACGAAATAAATGGTAAACGTCACAACTAAATATGTTCACAATTGGAGAAACTCTTCATCAATGCCTATAATTCATTTAAAGAATGAGAAAAAGGATGGAAAAGAGAAACTCTTATTAGGGTATGAATCCCTTCTGGTCCTATAAATTCTATAGATTGTGCCAATTCTAACACTCATCCAATATATTAGATTTTACAAAGGTTTTCAATTTCTTCTCATATTCTTCTTATATGATATTGACCTGTTGTCTTCAATAATATTATCGAAGGAAAACCATATAAATAAATACCCATTACATCGCCAGGGTTAACACTAGCCTCATATGAATGTATTATTTAAAAGGAAAACTATTCTCACCTTATTAAAAAACAGACTTCTCAGTCCTGATTAGCGGCGGATCCCCTGTACTTCTATGTCTTTACTGTGTGCCTATATATATCGTCATATTCTAGAAAATACCGAAAATACATATGACTCTATTTGAGATTCAACGTTCTCATATCTTCATTTATAAAAGACTAGCAGCCCGTCCCGACATTGTCCGGGTATGAATTGCTGCGGGCCAGTAGTATATTGTTTTGTAGGATTTCGTTTTGATAGCATTTCTTATCTGTGACAGGCCTGTGAAACGCTCCGATTCACAGTGCACTGCTGATGCACTTAAGAGTGCGCGTTCAGTAGTGTGTGAACTCGAGTTTCCCTACTTTATTTTTCCTTGCAATATTATGTAGTGCAAACTCGACAACATGGCATGAGCACAATATACACTACAGAACACACATTCATTTGTAGTAGGCACGGGGAGACAAAGCGATTTGCCTGGAATTACAGGATGTTCAGCTGATGCCGAGATTCGAACGTAGCTCCCCAGCTCTAAAGTTCGCAATTCTAGAACTTGTGGCCGGAGGTGTGTCTAAAAAAATATGAGTATGTTGCTGGAGATGTGGGCCGCCGTGCCACCAATGTATTTACCGGGGGAGGGTAAACAACCATTATTCCGCAACTTTCTTTCCGCATACCATCACTCCGCATATTTTCATTACGAAAGTACCATGACTCCGCAATCCCATTATAACGCATGGCATTACATTTGATATGCTTTTACCACGCATACATGTACAACGAAATTCGTTGTAAATATATGAATGGTAAAAGCATGTTTTTTTTATTGTTTGGATACGGTAAGTATGGGTATAGGGGTATATGTTTTGGGGTACTGAGGTATATGTTTTGGGGTGTTTGGGTATTTTAAGGGTTCAGATATAGTTTTGGGTTATAGGGTACAGGGGTAGTTTTAGGGTTTAGGGATAGGTTTGGGTTTTGGGGTACAGGGGTATTTTTAGGGTTCGGGGCTAGGTTTGGATTTTGGGGTACAGGGGTATTTTAGGGTTCAGGGATAGGTTTGGGTTTTGGGGTACAGGGGTATTTTAGGGTTCAGGGATAGGTTTGGGTTTTGGGGTACAGGGTTGTTTTAGGGTTCAGGGCTAGGTTTGGGGTACGGGGTGTTTTAGGGTTCAGTGATAGGTTTGGGTTTTGGGGTACAGGGTTATTTTTAGGGTTCAGGGCTAGGTTTGGATTTTGAGGTACAGGGGTATTTTAGGGTTCAGGGATAGGTTTGAGTTGTGGGGTACAGGGTTATTTTTAGAGTTCAGGGCTAGGTTTGGGTTTTGGGGTACAGGGGTATTTTAGGGTTCAGGGATAGGTTTGAGTTGTGGGGTACAGGGTTATTTTTAGAGTTCAGGGCTAGGTTTGGGTTTTGGGGTACAGGGGTATTTTAGGGTTCAGGGATAGGTTTGGGTTATGGGGTACATGGTTACTTTTAGGTTTCAGGGCTAGGTTTGGGTTTTGGGGTACAGGGGTATTTTCAGGGTACAGGGCTAGGATTGGGTTTTGGGGTACAGGGAGTTTTTAAGGGTTCAGGGCTAGGTTTGGGTTTTGGGGTACAGGGGTGTTTTAGGGTTCAGGTGTAGATTTGGGTTTTGGGGTACAGTTGTATTTTTAGGGTTCAGGGCTAGGTTTGGGTTTTGGGGTACAGGGGTATTTTTAGGGTTCAGGGGTAGGTTTGGGATTTGGGGTACAGGGTATATTCATAGGGTTAAGATGGGTTAGTGTTTAAGGGTGTTGGGGTATTTTAAGGAGTAAGGGTGGGTTATGATTATGGGGTGCAGGAGTATTTAAAGGGAGCCGGGTGGGATTAGCACACAATATGCGACATGGCATGAAGGGCAGAACGTACCACACGCCCCCAGCTTTTGTCACACCCCCAGCACACGCCCACAGCACAACACAGACACGCCCACAAGGGACTACTTTGCTGGCACGGTTCTTTTACCTTTTAAATGTATATGGTGGGCGTCTGCATAGCCTATGTCATTCTGCTGCAACTGTCCTTTCCAACGCTGTATTGAGTGTTGTGATTGGTGCTGTGGTTCCTGAGATTACCCGCCTCAAAGGTTTGGGCTCTCTCTTTATTATATTAGTATGGATATCCTGGTTCTGTACTGTTAACTGTGACCAATCTAATTTGCTACTTATTCCAATTGTAAACAACCGCTCACCTCATTTGACCAATCTTATTCATTAAGTATTCCTATGTCCTTCCAAGATCCTCAGTCATCCAAAATTCTGACCAATTTCGCCGCAAAAAGTCTAAAAAATATATGGGGATTCCATTAATATTCATAACACCTAATACATATGATTATATTCAAATTCAGCATTCTTATGTCCGAATATTTAAAATAGTGAGCTAGTTCAACCCTTCATGTGCTCAGGCCATTAACTACTTAGTCACACCAAAACCATCGCTCAACTTAATTGTTAAATTCCTATTCCTCAAGTATTCATTGTTTCCTTACAACAGTACAAATAGTCCGTGCAAGGACAACCTTGTGTGGAGGTCAAATGCTGTGCACTGTAGTAATGGGAATACAACCCATACTACACACCCTATGTAGAATAACAGAATAGACAGTCCGTGTAAGGAGAACCTTGTGTAGAGGTCACATGTTGATTACTGTAGTAAACAAGCATTTGCAATGCAATAGGTCTCGCATTATGAAAGTTTGAGCTATTGGTCTTGTAAATGACAAATTTTTTATTTATGTGTTGGTTTTGAAAATAGCGAAATTAATAGCTTTGTCATTTACAATGCCAATACTTTTATCTTTTGCAAATGTGACACCTATAGCATTTGTAATGCAACATGTTTTGTATTTACGTGACTTAGATGTATTGATATTACAAATAACAATGGCTTTTAATTTTTTTAAATACATAATACTTAAATAAAAGTTATTGTAATTTATAATGGCAATATTAACATCTTTGTGACATTTGTAATAAAGCTTGAAACATTGAGAGAACATATTTGAACCAGTTGATGTTGAATGGTTGCACAGATTGATACTGTGGTGGCGACGAGTGATGCTGTGGCGTTCAGTGATGCTGTGGTAGCGCATATTGATGTTGTGGTGCCCCTGAGTGATGCTGTGATGCCCCTGAGTGATGCTATGGTGTTGCTGAGTGATGCTGTGGTACCCCTGAATGATGCTGTGGTAGTGCGCTAGATAGAGTGACTGAGGGCGATAGATAGAGTGAGTGAGGGCGATAGATAGAGTGAGTGAGGGCGATAGATAGAGGGAGTGAGGGCAATAGATAGATCGAGTGAGGGAGGGCGATAGATAGATAGAGCGAGGGAGGGCGATAGATTGATAGATCGAGTGAGGGAGGGCGATAGATAGGTAGAGTGAGTGAGGCCAGTAGAGTGAGTGAGGGCGGTAGAGTGAGTGAGGGCGGTAGAGTGAGTGAGGGTGGTAGAGTGAGTGAGGGCGGTAGAGTGAGTGAGGGCGGTTGAGTGAGGGCTGTAGAGTGGTAGAGTGAGGGCTGTAGAGTGGTAGAGTGAGGGCGGTAGAGTGGTAGAGGTATGTGAGAGGGTGAGGGTGTGTGAGAGGGTGAGGGTGTGTGAGAGGGTGAGGGTGTGTGAGAGGGTGAGGGTGTGTGAGAGTGAGGGTGTGTGAGAGTGAGGGTGTGTGAGAGTGAGTGTGTGTGAGAGCGAGGGAGGGCGATAGATTGATAGATCGAGTGAGGGAGGGCGATAGATAGGTAGAGTGAGTGAGGGCAGTAGAGTGAGTGAGGGCAGTAGAGTGAATGAGGGCGGTAGAGTGAGTGAGGGCGGTAGAGTGAGTGAGGGCGGTAGAGTGAGTGAGGGCGGTTGAGTGAGGGTGGTAGAATGAGGGCTGTAGAGTGGTAGAGTGAGGGCGGTAGAGTGGTAGAGTGAGGGCGGTAGAGTGGTAGAGTGAGGGCGGCAGAGTGGTAGAGTGAGGGCGGTAGGGTGGTAGAGGTATGTGAGAGGGTGAGGGTGTGTGAGAGGGTGAGGGTGTGTGAGAGTGAGGGTGTGTAAGAGTGAGGGTGTGTGAGGGTGTGTGAGAGTGAGGGTGTGTGAGAGCGAGGGTGTGTGAGAGCGAGGGTGTGTGAGAGCGAGGGTGTGTGAGAGCGAGGGTGTGGGAGAGCGAGGGTGTGTGAGAGCGAGGGTGTGTGAGAGCAAGGGTGTGTGAGAGCGAGGGTGTGTGAGAGCGAGGGTGTGTGAGAGTGAGGGTGTGTGAGAGTGAGGGTGTGTGAGAGTGCGAGTGTGTGAGTAAGGGCGTGCAAGGGTGAGGGTGAGGGGGTGTGAGTGGGTGAGGGGGTGTGAGAGGGTGAGGGGGTGTGTGAGGGTGTGTGAGGGTAAGGGTGTGTGTGAGAGTGAGGGTGTGTGTAAGAGTGAGGGTGTGAGAGGGTGAAGGGGTGGGTGAGACGTTGTGTGAGAGTGAGTGAGGGTGAGGGTGAGTGAGGGTGAGGGTGAAAGGGTGGGTGAGCATGGGTGAGAGGGTGAGTGAGGGTGAGGGGGTGGGTGAGGGGATGTGTGAGGGTGAGGGGGTTGAGGGGGTCTGAGGGTGTGAGGGAGGATGAGAGGGTGTGAGGGTGAGGGGGCGTGAGGGTGAGTGGGTGTGAGGGTGAGGGGGGGTGAGGGGGTGTGAGGGTGAGGGGGCATGAGGGTGAGGGTGTGTGGGTTGTGGGGATGAGTGAGGGTGAGGGTGTGTGAGGGTGTGTGAGGGTGAGGGGGTGTGAGGGTGAGGGGGTTTGAGGGGGTGAGGAAGTGAGGGGTGCAAGGGTTGTGGGGTGTGTGAGGGTGTGGGGGTGTGTGAGGGTGTGGGGTTGAGGGGGTGTTAGGGTGAGGGGGTGTGAGGGTGAGGGGGTGTGGGGGTGTGAGGGTGAGGGGGTGTGAGGGTGGGTGAGGGTGTGAGGGTGGGTGAGGGTGTGAGGGTGGGTGAGGGTGTGAGGGTGAGTGAGGGTGTGTGAGGGTGAGTGAGGGTGAGTGAGGGTGAGTGAGGGTGAGTGAGGGTGTGTGAGGGTGAGAGGATGTGATGGTGAGGAGGTGTGAGGGTGAGGGTGGGTGAGGGTGAGGGGTGTGAGGGTGAGGGGGTGACGATGAGGGGGTGACGATGAGTGGGTGTGTGAGGGGGTGTGAGGGTGAGGGGGTGTGAGGGTGAGGGGGTGTGAGGGGGTGAGGGGGTTAGGGGGTGTGAGGGTGAGGGTGAGGGTATGAGGGTGACTGAGGGTGTGTGAGGGTGAGGGGTGAGGGTAAGGGTGTGTGAGGGTGAGTGGGTGTGTGAGGGTTGGTGAGGGTGAGTGAGGGGGTGTGAGGGTGAGTGAGGGTGTGTGAGGGTGAGTGAGGGGGTGTGAGGGTGACAGGGTGTGTCAGGGTGAGGGTAAGGGTGTGTGAGGGTGAGGGGGGTGAGGGGGTGTGAGGGTGAGTGAGGGTGAGAGGGTTGTGAGGGGGTGAGGGTGTGAGGGTGAGTGAGGGTGTGTGAGGATGAGGGGGTGAGGGTGAGTGAGGGTGCGAGGGTGAGGGGTGTGAGGGTGAGGGGGTGTGAGGGTGGGTGAGGGTGTGAGGGTGGGTGAGGGTGTGAGGGTGAGTGGATGTGAGCGTGTGTGATGGTGAGGAGGGGTGACCAGAGACAGACAGAGGCCACTGGAGACAGTCAGAGAGCAGCCTAGACAGGGGAGAGAGAGCAGAGAGAGGGAAGAGAGAGCGGAGAGTGAGAGGGAAGAGAGAGTGGAGAGTGAGAGGAGAGTGAGAGGAGAGTGAGAGGGGAGAGAGAGCGGAGAGTGAGAGGGGAGAGAGAGCGGAGAGAGAGTGGAGAGTGAGAGGGGAGAGTGAGAGGGGAGAGAGAGGGGAGAGAGAGCGGAGAGTGAGAGCGGAGAGAGAGGGGAGGAGAAAGTGGAGAGTGAGAGGGGAGAGAGAGCGGAGAGTGAGAGGGGAGTGAGAGGGGAGGAGAGAGTAGAGAGTGAGAGGGGAGAGAGAGTGGAGAGTGAGAGGGGAGAGAGAGCGGAGAGTGAGAGGGGAGAGAGAGCGGAGAGTGAGAGGGGAGTAAGAGGGGAGGAGAGAGTAGAGAGTGAGAGGGGAGAGAGAGTGGGGAGTGAGAGGGGAGGAGAGAGTGGAGAGTGAGAGGGGAGAGAGAGTGGAGAGTGAGAGGGTAGAGAGAGTGGAGAGTGAGAGGGGAGAGAGAGTGAGAGGGGAGAGAGAGCGGAGAGTGAGAGGGAAGAGAGAGTGGAGAGTGAGAAGGGAGACAGAGCGGAGAGTGAGAGGGAAGAGAGAGCGGAGAGAGAGGGGAAGAGGGGAGTGAGAGGGGAGAGAGAGGGGAGAGAGAGTGGAGAGTGAGAGGGGAGAGAGAGTGGAGAGTGAGAGGGGAGAGAGAGTGGAGAGTGAGAGGGGAGAGAGAGTGGAGAGTGAGAGGGGAGAGAGAGCGGGGAGAGAGCGGAGAGTGAGAGGGAAGAGAGAGCAGAGAGTGAGAGGGGAGAGAGAGTGAGAGGGGAGACAGAGCGGAGAGTGAGAGGGAAGAGAGAGCAGAGAGTGAGAGGGGAGAGAGAGTGGAGAGTGAGAGGGAAGAAAGAGCAGAGAGTGTGAGGGGAGAGAGAGTGGAGAGCGAGAGGGGAGAGAGACCGGAGAGTGAGAGGGGAGAGAGAGTGGAGAGTGAGAGGGGAGAGAGATCTGACACTGAGATGAGAGCGGAGAGTAAGGGGGGAGGTCTGACACACACTGAGACGAGAGTGAGAGAGGTCTGACTCTGAGACGAGAGTGCAGGGACGGTGACAGCAGAGTGCGCTCTGACTCAGAGGTGACAGGCGGGTGAGTGCGCCGGCGGTCGAGTCTCCGGCGATGGTCGGGGTCCGAGATGAGACAGAGGCCGGGACTCAGCAGTGCTGCCCTCTACCTGTTGCCATCTTCATATGAAAATGCCAATAAAGCGATTTAAACGGTAACATCAAATCCAAAGTATTACAAAGAAAGGCTGAGGATGATCAAATTTTTTCCCCAAAAAAAGGCATCAAGAATCATTACCAGTCTGATTATATAGTTGTGGCAAGAAGACATTGGGCTCATGTAGTTATTATGATGCCATGATTAATTACAAAAACACTGACTTTCACTAGCGGTTGATGTGGGGGAGAGAGATCAAAGCAAGCCTCGATCTCGTTTTTTTCTGGGAGGGAGCATGAGCAGTATGGCTGCTTCATATGAAATGGACTATACAGGAACACGTAACTACTGCTATTATGACTGAGATGAATCTGTATGGCATCTTCTGTCAATGGCCACATTCCTTAACAGTTTAATAGTCCTGAAGGCAAGCCACTGAATCAAAGAACATAATTAGAACAAGGTACAATGCAGCAGTAATGAAAACTTCTTCTGCGCACCTATTACTAACAGGCTGTCTCACCCACAGCATTCACAACATCAGCTTGAGCCTTATGGTGGTGAAAGTCTCCCTGATAATAATGTAAGCTGTGACCTATAAGCCTCACCCAGATCTCTGCAGGCGGCCTCAACCGCTGAGCTGACTTGCAAATGAAGAGACCAGAAATCACACCAAACACGTTGGCTCTCTCCCATCTTCAGCCTTCCGAGGACGTGACGAAAATAAGACGTGACATAAGCAAATTCAATTACTGTAACCCATATATTAGTAACAGATAAGGGAATGCTAACAATTTGCATGGCTGCCACAAACATGGAATCAAGCTAACCAAATTATAGTAACAACTAACAGACATGAGAGGCAAATAAAATGAATGTAAACAATTAAAAATGCAACAGGTAAAAATGTCATCACAGAGGGAGAGGAGACCTTAGACAAGTGAATCGACAGCTGCCTATGCTCTCTATTGCCCAAATCCAGCCAGGAACAGACTTGAACCTAAGAGATCTCTGCTTATAATGTTTTAAAGCTGGCCCCACAAAGCCATAAGCACCCATTGTAAGAGTACTATCCATTTAAATATGGGAAAGGTAACATAAATTTAATGTCCCTGGCCTGTTCTTTGAGAATACCAAGTATTTCAGTCTTTAAAGTGGAAGATCGGAACACACCTCACTTTCTGCGGGGATAACTGCACTTGACGGTTCTTTCAGGGGTCGAGAACCTTCTGGTATATGCGCACCTGTGAAATAACATTCTGAAAGATCACCTGCGTGGATGGAGAGACATTAAAATCGGTGGCCCGTGCCACTGGTGGAGCGTCCTGTATGGAAGGGCCCTGCCTCTCAAAGGTTGAAACATCTGATACAAAAGTCATGCATGTCACACTAGGACCCTGATGATGTTGGCAGAGCTCGGGAAGTCTCATTCATATACACGGCTAAACCTTCATTTTTTTCGCCACTCCCAGCTCTTTTGGTCTTTTGGGGGCTCCGTCGTTGTCGATGTGAGATATTTCTACAGGGTTTGCATGGAGTTTTCATCTGTAGTCTCTCCCGCCCCCCCACCCATCCTTGGCTGCTGCTTATTCAACAAGAACGACTCCCGCCTGTTACTGGTGGGAGATGGACTTGAAAAAACGGAGCACTGAAAGGCACAGGAAGTCAGACTCGTGAAAGCAAGAGGGGGGATCTTGAAGCAACGCGTGGAGGGCCTGGACAAAACCTAGAGGCTTTACATGGTGGAAAGGCAGAGGCACCCTGACACAAAGACGGCAATTAGCTCTGGAATGGACCAACTCGAGTGGACCCCAATGAGGGTCCGGGAAACCGTTGGTCATGAAAAAATGATCAATGGCTGCTGACTTTGGCACTGGGAGCCAGGTTCCAATCTCGACTAACCGGCCCAAAATATTGTGATTCTGGGAAAATAATTTAATTTCCACGTGCCAAACAGCTAATGAACTTGACCTTGTAATGAAACGGTGGCGCAAGAATAACCCTTCCATTGTACCATCGGGTCACCTTCGCGCCATGTAAAAAAAAACTGCAAAAGAAAGCACTCCCTGGGACAAACTGTCCAGTATGTGTGGAACCCTGGCTGAATAGTGGACTAAATAAGGCCCTACCCTGCCTGAAACCTCCTTCACACTATTTGTCTCGTGAAAAACCCGGGTGGCACAGAACGTTGGGGAACACTGAAAAATGTAAATTATGTACTCACGTAGTTTGAGAGGTGAAGTAAAACTGCACGTAGCTGCAGGGTCAGCGATACCAGGTCCTCGACGCTCCAGTAGCTTGTCTGAATGAGGCCGTATTTAGTTTATAGTTTAGAAATAGTAAGGGCGGCTGCAATAATTCGGCGGGGAGTAAATTAACAACTGAGCAACAGGCAAGGCGACAGCCCGGGTCAGTGCGAGGTGCCTGCAGTGCAGCAGTATTGTGAACGGCGCCATGATTCAATTTGCGGCGCCACCAGCAAAACAGCCAGCAGGGAGGGGCGGCACCTTCCTCAAACTCTGCGCTCCAGCAGCAGGATGTGCTGCAAAGTACAAGCACAACCTGAGTGGGACCGCCATTCTAGTCTTTGGTTCATGACGTCAGGCGTCAGAGCCGTGCCGCGGGTGAATGTTCCCAATAATAAATTGTGATACTTTTGAAGCCCTAGTGAAGCTGAGTGAGGTGAGGCAGCCATTGTCACAGCACACGCAGTCCACAATAGTTTGTGCTTTCAGAGTCACAGTAGTTATACGTGACAATGCATTTTAGTGCGGTAATGCAGATTACCACACTGAAATGCATTCGTGTCACGCCTACTTGACAGGACTGCCGCCGCAACGGGCCTCCAGTGTCGGGCCGCGGCCGCCTTAAAAATGATGCCGCCCGTGGCGGACCGCCCCCCTCGCCCCCCCCTAGCTACGCTGGTGGGGAAACGCGCAGCCATGAATGACTTCCGCCAGGTTCAGAATGGTCCATTATTTCCTGTGAGCAAGAGAAGCCCTCTTTCACCTGCACCTCCGGCCCCGCCGACTGCTGTGTGCGCGCGGAGGAAACCACGATGCCCCTTCACCCTCCCAGTGACCAAGAATGGAGTCATCCCTTTTGTATCAGGCATCGGCTGGTGAAAGGGGCGGGGCAAAGGCCACCAGAGCTGGAACAGAAACTGGAACAACAAGGTAGGTCTGAAAGTAATTGATCTTACTACGAAGTTACAGGCTCGGGCTCTCATTGTAGAGGCTGCTGCGACTTAAAAAAACAAAACACCGAGTTCTGTTTTAACAAGCACCGCCTCTCCCCTACCTGCTCCACCGCCGAGGAAACAGGATACTGAATCCCGCCCCTCAAGGACTCCCTGACCTGCCTCATGGTTGCCAAGGCAATATTTCTGAAAATATTGTCGTGCTACCGTAAGGCAGGTCATGGAGTCCTCGAGAGGCGGGATCCAGAGTAGACAAATCTGCTAAACAGGAGCTTTTTCCAATGGCAGGTCTCCGTTTCGCGAGGCCTGCCAATGGAAAAAGGGGGCGTGGTTTCACGCAGTACTGAAATTCTCCTGTTCACAATAGGTCTTTGCCTGCAGCAGGGCAATGCCCTGCAATGCAGGCTTCGACCTAAAAAGTGAACTGTGAGCTGACGGGACTCAAACCCATTGCTAGCAAATGGGGCTGAGACCCATTGTGATCCCGATGTAGGGAAGACTAAAAAACAGATTGCAAACATGTAAACTGAAAAAATTGACTCTTGACGGTGTGTACCTAGTGTCCATGTACGCACAATGTTCATCCCATTGTAGGGAATAAAAACAAAGTACAAATGTAGAAGTGTGGAAAAAGGGACTCAAACCCAAATCCCTGCCCCTGAAACAAGGGACCATAGGGTGAAAACATATATTACAGCAAAAAAAACATGAAGCACAAGATGACTTGGACAGTCAAAGGGAAGCAAAACCCTTAGGAAAACCCTCATGTAAGGGTAGAATAGCGTATAGTGAGGATATGGGACTAAAGCCCATTCCCAACGTGAGAGGGAAAAATAAAATCCTTGAAGCGAACCCTCCACTCACTCGAAAGAGTGAGAACAAACAAAAATTAGGGGACAATTCCCAACAACCCATTACAGGAAAATTATTGAAAAACAAAAACATGCACCGGTGAGCGAACTCCCACACAAATATTACGTCAATTGTAAAAAGGTGTAATATAGCACACCACAAGTCTTTTCCTAGGCTCCATATGCAGCATGCGATATGGCATGAGACAAACAAAGCTGGGAGCGTACACAACAGTTTAGACCACCGACAGTCCGAACAAAAAAATAATGTACCTTTAAACACGAGTGTGAAGAAACATCGATAGACAGACAGAAGAAAAGTACAGTTGGCAATAAAGAAACCGTAACATCTCCGGACTCTAAGAGATTCCAAACCACGTGGTAGAACCAAACTTGATGAGAGTCTCCAAACACACATTTTAGATGTCCAGCCGGATGGCTCAAGGCACGTCGATGCTCCAACAGATCTTGACAGCCCAAAGTCTCATAGAAGAACATGCATCACAAAAGATCCATGGAGACAATTCAGGACAGAAAGGAAGCAAAATAGGAAGGACTGCAACGCCTTTACTACTTTGAAAAATGCTGCACGCACTTAGTATGCGCATGCTAGGCACAACTCGTGCCTCGTTTAAATAGAAAAGGAGTGGTTAAACAACCATTACCGTGGACAAGTCGCAGGTTAAAAATAAAAATAATGGACAAAAAGTGCCTCACCTTGGCTTTTGTGTAGCACCAGAGTTAGCGTTCCCCAATAGTCTACAGAGTCATCAAAATGACACAAACAATCTTGTCTAACGTCAAGGTACCAATGTTGTAGCATATCCACTGCCTCTGGTAATGTAAAATGAATCCATGAACCACTTTTGTGAAACCACAAGTTTCGTTGAGCACTGATGGATTTCCGTGAGCTGTGCCACTGTGTATGCTTGTTCCTTCTAGCACACACTTACAGATGAAGATGGGGTTGACAGACAGGTCCCTGAGGATATCCATGCGTGCAGTGTCCATAAAACAAGAATTTGGAAGTAGAAAAACAAAAATGTAGTGCCTTACTTTGCTTGGAGACACAGTTTTTGTTGACATAGTCACATGACACAGAGTATTGCAGGCTTGAGTTGGGGCTGTCTGATGTGATGGATACTGGTGCGGCTGTGAAGCGTGCTGTTCCAGAATGCTTTGTTTCCTTTGTGGATTATTATGTTTCATAGTATCTTGTTGCGTTGTGTGAGTGGCCTCTTATGGTCCAGACTTGTTACTGTGCGTTGTTTGCGCTAGTATAAATCTTTGCTTCTTATCAACATGTTGATTGGATGTTAACACCCTGAATAAGGATCATTGTGGGGAGCATAATAATAACAAAATGGCTTGTTCAAATACTGAAGAAACCCTAATCAGTCCCAGGGAATCGGTAGCTGAACTACGGGAACGATCCCATAGTGTTACATCACAGTTGGGTTTAATGGACACAGTCACACCTACTGTACTTGCCCCGAATCTTAGACCACCCTCACTGAAGATACTGTCCTGGAACGTGGCTGGCCTGGCGAATAAACTGAACTGCCCGGATTGGAGCTCGTTCATAGAGGGCAAAGACATATGCCTGTTCCAGGAAACCTGGGCCAGAGAGGCTGTCCCCCGCTCAGGTTTCGCGGCATTTTCGATTCCTGCAAAGTGGGGAGGCAAGGGGCGTCCCTCAGGAGGCCTCGCAACCTGGGTGGCTGTTGACCTGGGCTGTGAGGCTACACCCCTCCCTTCAGCTTCCGAGGACATCCTTGGTGTTCTGTTGGAGTGGTCGAACTCGAGCAGACTGATTGTGGTAAACATTTACTCTAGGCCGGTAAACATCACACAAGAGTCACACACCATAGACGAACTCTCAGCCTTTCTTAGTGATATCCCCCAGGTGATTTTAACTGTCACTTCAAGGCCCTCCCAGGTTTACTGGATGGACTATCCCAGGAGGAGGACGCCGTTTGGCTGGTACCTCCTTCAGTAGCTCCTCCCCCCTGAGCCTGGAGTCCTCTAGCTCTCCAAATTACTGCCTTTACTCTGAAGCACGGTATGCGGGATTGCAATGGACGCATAAGCTCAGCTATTCCACCCAAAAGCACATATCATAGAGAGGGCAGGGAGTCCAGACTCGACTACATTATGGTCTAACTCTCACTGTGGTCGCAAATTGTTGATTTCCAGGTGAAACTTAGGGAAGACAGTGACCACAATGTGCTGGAATTGGAAATAGTCATTCCAGGCCTAGAAGATAGAAAGGCTGTGTTAGACGACGCCACCCCAGGGCTGGCACTGATTAACCAGACGGCGAGTGAGGTGGGAGAAGCTAGCCTACAACCCAGAAAAGGTTTGCGGACTCTACCCCCGGCTAACTCCCACCCTGGAAAAGGTCTGTATAATAATGGAGCACCCCACCTCCCAGGATACACACAAGGAACTATGGTTGGCACATGAGAATCTCATCAAGTCTGTGGGTGAAGTCCTCTTCACCATTGGGAAAGAGTGGGGGCGGTCGCCATGACCACCCCACTTGGTACAATCAGGTTTGCCGCAAGGCTAAAGCAGATCTTTTGACATCGATTAAGGAAGGTGCAGACAGGTCTGTAATCCAGGCAAGGAGAAGGGACTACAAACGTCTGATCACCCATGCTAAAAGTGAATGGGAGCATGAAAAATGTGAAAACCTCACTACATTATTGGCTACCAGGGACTCTCGCAAATTTTGGCGCATTGTTAATACGGGGTCCGAAGAGTTAGCCTCGGCTATCAAACCTAACATCTCAGCCAAGACCTGGCAAGATCACTTCCAGTCCCTTTACAAGGTTGCCGTTGACGCTATTAACGACATTCCATCTACTACTAACATACTAGTGGAGGGGGATCGCTTCACAGAGTGGGAAGTACGAGCAGCCATCGCAGGGCTGGCATCAGGCAAAGCGCCACGACTGGATGGCCTGCCGGGGGACTTATTCAAGCAGGAGCCTGACGTTTGGGCCCCCTACCTGGTCTTGATATTTAATGCTGTTCTGGGTGGTATGGAGGTCCCCTGTACTTGGCTGGGCGCAGAGATTGTTCCCATATTTAAGAAGGGATCACCTCTGCTCCCAGCCAATTACAGGCCTATCAGCCTCATAGATGTACCCCAGAAATTATTTGGTAGGCTGATATTAGATCGCCTCCAAAACTGGATAGAGGAATTCGCCATTCTCAGTCCCTATCAGGCGGGATTCAGAAGAGGGGTCTCTACTATGGACCAGATCTTCCGCCTGAATCTCCTGTTTTGGAAGACTGCGGTAATCGAAGGCGGCAGCTTGTACACGGTATTCGTGGACTTGCGAGCCGCCTTCGATTTAGTACCTAGAGATAGACTCTGGACTGTACTGGCGGAGTTGGGTAATCCGGCCGATATTCTGACTATTCTTATAAGATTACACCAGGGAAACTTTGCACGTGTTAGGTGCGGAAGAAATGGGGCACTTTCCGGAAGGTTCCCCGTTGACATGGGGGTGAGACAGGGTTATGTGCTCGCGCCGACCCTGTTCTGCCTCTTTGTCAATGGGGTAATTGCCTACCTGACCAGGATGGGTGACATTGATGCTCCCAAGTTGAACGGCAGCAGGGTGCCCGCTATTATGTTTGCGGATGACACCCTGCTGCTGTCTAAGTCTCCCATGGGAATACAAAGGGTCCTGGATGGGTTTTCAGCTTTTTGTGTGGAGTGGGGGCTTGAGATCAATGCTTTGAAAACCAAATTCATGATTCTCAACCCCCCTCCCTCGACACGTCCCAACCCTACCATAGGTCCATTAAGACTCGAGAGGGTTCGTACTTTTGAATACCTGGGTGTAACTATTAACCAGGATATGACTTGGGACAGGCACCGGACCAAGGCTAATATGAAACTGGTCCAGTTAACAGGTGGCATTTGCAGGATGGCAAGTAGGTCGACCAATAAACCTTTTGGTGCTGTTCTTGAAATTTACAAAATGCAGGCCAGAGGGGCAGTTTTATATGGAGGGTAAATGTGGGGTCATACTTCTGTCCAAAACCTGCAGGTTACTGAAAATAAATTTATCAGACCGTTGGCGGCACTAACGCTAAGCACCCCGCTCCTCCCGATGAGACTTGACATGGGCCTCAGACCCATTTCGGAAGAGTTGGGATTAAGACCAATAACCTTCTGGCGCCGTATTTGGAGCAAGCCTGAACTTATGACCTACAGGATTGAGCTCCAAGAGATTCTTTGTCTACCCAAATCAAGACAAATCCCTTGGCTGAGTTACATTAAACACACATGTGAGACTCTAGGCAGACCAGAGCTATGGCTAGATCCAGGTAATGCATGCAGCAGGATACCACGCAAACTTCTTTCTAGGGATTTTTATGAGCTAAAGCTATCAGCCTCAATGGGGAGTATACGGGAGGGGTCCCTGACAGATTTGTTCGTTAAATCCAAAGATTTGTACCATTTTGAGCATGTCCTAGACGGTATCACTCCCGTTATCACCAGAAAACTATTTATGCAATGGCGTTATGGTTCACTTCCCATTAGGGCCTTCACAAATCACTGGGTTCAGTCACCCTAGGAAATATTGGCTTGTTCCTCTCCTTAAAAATCTAGGTTTCAGCCAACATCTGCCAGCGTATAGAATTCTAAAGACCGACCTCTCACCTCCTATTGTGTTTGCGGTAGCAAAGTTTTTAACAGCGATGTGGCACACCCGTTCCCGTTTTATGAAATATGAAACATGAGATAGACTCGGGACAAGTGAACTGTATTGATGATTTTTAATTGTAATATATAGTCATTGATTTTATTAGGCTTATTGCAATGCCTTTTTATTCTGTTTACTGGGTATTATCTGTATTTTGATTGAAAAATTGCTTGCATTTCTTTTATGATCTAAACTGATCGAAGTAAAGATTGAAATGATTGGATGTAGAATTCATCTTGAGCTGCTTTGACCCACTGAGTGTGGGAAGGTCTTCAACTCATCGCCAAATATATGTAGTAACGAAATCCAGGCTGGTTGTTGTAGTTCAAAAGGATTTATTGTAGTTAGTTACATGTTCTGTAGATCAGTTCAGAACTAGCCTCACCAGGAGCAGCCAGCATGCTGCTCAGACCCTCTCAACTGTGACTTTCCTCACAGACTCTCAACATTCCTAAGAGCATCATCACTGCAACATTCCACTGGCTGAAAAGGAGGAGAAAATGGCATCCACATACACAGGATACCAAGATACTACAGTACAGCTAGATACCAATGAACGCCAATGGATGTAGATGTTCTCCCAATTAACTCCACCACCAACAACTCTTCCATTATTAGTTCTCCTGTTTTTCTGGTTAGTGATCACTGCTGATACCATCCCCAAGGGCTCAATAATTTGCCTGAATTGCTAATGATTACAACGTCAATGAGCATGGCCAAGAGGCCAGCAATAATTAACTGTATTTGAGCCACAAACAGGCTGGCCTTGGTGTGGGTCCCTGCTGGGGTCACATATAATGCACTGCTCAGGAGTGTGAGAATGAGGCATGGGTGGGCTGAAGGAGCTGTTTAGTCTAGCAGTGGAAGTAACCAGAGGGATTTCAAGGTTTGGTGACACCCAAGAGCTTCAGTGCTGCAAGGCCTTGCAAGCAGCCATTGTGTCTGTGCAGTACATGTATTGAGTGGCTGCACAGCTGGGTACTGAACATAACGAGCAGCACCCCTACCCCCTTACCACACAGATTTGTATCAATAAAACTGGGCCTGAAAGGTTACACTTTTCATGGAAATGTTGACATACCCTCCTTTCTGACATTGGAAATTGCACACATGCCTTTATAATACCTATTCAGATCAGAAAATGTTGCTGTTGAAACATCCTTTAAGTCCACACTAGTGCTTTAAAGACTGATATTAGAACAATCCATACAAACAAAGAGACAACTCATATTATGCAGCTTCAAATTTCACTCCACACCACAAATTCCACTCCACTACATGCCACACAATTTCAAGCCACTCCATGCCACACATTTCCATTCTACTTCCCACAATTTTACTCCACTCCAGGCTGCAAAATTCCACCCCACGCCACACAATTCCATTTCCCTCATTGCCACACTATTACGCTCAGTGCAACACAATTCCACACCACACAATTAAACTCCAATCCATGTGCCGCAATTCCACCCTACCTCACTTTACACAATTCCACTCTACTCCATTCCACACAATTCCATGCACCTCCACCTTACGATGCACAATTGTACTCCGCACAATTCCACTCCACACTACACAGTCCAACTCCATGTCATACAATTCTATTTCAATCCACTCCACTCCAGGCCACTCAATTCAACTCCACGCAACACGATTCCACTCCACTTTGCGTCCTACAATTCCACTTCACTGCACTTCATACAATTCCACTCTACTCCACACCATTCCACGCCACAAAATTCCAAGTCACTTCAATGCACGATTCCTTTCCACTCCACACAACTCTACATCATACAATTCCAATCCACTCTATGCCACACAGTTCCACTCCTCACACATTACACAAGTCCACTCTACTCCACACAATTCCATGCCAGACAATTCTACATCACTCCACTCTACCCCACACAAGTGCATGACATTCAATTCCACTCCACACCTCACAATGAGGTGCCGGGTTTTTAGGAACCCGGTGGTGCCAGGGGATAACACCCGAAGACCTCTGAGTTCTCCCTGTTCCGGACCACAGAAACACAGAGTCTTCTAGGTGAAGTCAGAGATCGAGTTTTATTGGCTGCAACCAAGTAACAAGTGTCCTAGAAGTACAACAGCACGGGATGTAGATTCTCAGGAGACTGTTCGTTTTTACAGAACCAGCCTTCTCCTTTTATACAAAAATAACAGCTGCAGGCAAGAATTCCTCAGTTTATGATACGGTCATATACATATTTCCACAATAAGGCAAAAAGCAAAGTCATGACGGCCAACCCATATTTTAGATGTCCAGTTTGTGATAGATGACCCAGCTCGGTCCAGAACTACCATCAGATATCGACGAAACCCCAATAAAATCGGGCACTTCCTCATCGTAAAACCGGCCATAAACAAGAAACATGGACAGGTGTATGTGTGTGGATAACATGGTTTGTATGTAGTGAATGGTTTATGGCATGTTGTGCCTTTTTTTTTTTTTCTTTCTTTTTTTTTTTTTTTTTCATTGTCCTCATATATGCCACCAGAATACGTATGCTCTAGATGGGTCTCACTGTTGCCTCTTATACTGTTGTTTTTTCGAGTCCGCCATGGAGACAGTATTATAGCAGACAGAGATGTCCCAGAGGTAGGCTGCTTTCCTTATCCTACTCCTCCAGGCCTATTTTAGGCACCCTAGGCCCGGTGGAGGACAGGACCGACACAACCTCTGGCATAATCACAGGACCGCTCATCTATTTATCCAGACCACCAATTTAGACCAGACATTCTCAGTGTTCTCGCTACGGCCAGCCAGATCCATTTTACATACTTCCATTATATACTTCAGGCATACTGCAAATCTAGGAGGAGACGCTGACTTCCACTCCATACAAATTTGTCTCCTTGCAATGGCTACTATATAAAAAATTAACTGAGTATCCAAACTATTGATGTTATAATCTTTCAATAGACCAAAGAAGACAAGTCTACGAGAGCAAATAATAGTTATTGAAAGTACATCACCCAAAAAATCCATTATCGCTTTCCAGTAGTCTTGAATAACTGGACATTCCAAAAAGATATGAATATCATCAGCTGCGTAATGGTTACATCGGGGACAATAATAGTTGTTTCGTGTAATCTTGTACAATTTGGCCGGAGTCCAATAGACTCTATAAGCCGTAAACAGGTGCTTGCGTCTTAAATTGGCTGGTTTAATTAGCCTCTGTGAAAGAGAAAAGGAATCTAACCATACTTTACTGACTTCTTCAGGGGGATCAGATATACAATTTCCCCATAACTTGATTACCTCCAAGTGCACTTTACTCTCCTCTTCTTTAATCATCAAGTTGTACCAAAAAGAAAGTTCTTTTACCCATTTCCCCCCTCTGCCAATTGAATCAAGAATGTCTGTATCTTTCTCCCTTTGCATGTTTTGACTAGACCACCAGGCGGATAATTGATAGTATTTGAACCTAGTCAACTGACCGTCAGTAAGTTGTACTAAAGAGTTCCAATTCACTAGGCCCGAATCTGCCCAGCGATCTCCCCATTTTTTTAACCCAGCTGTTTTCAGAGGTTGTGACAGTTGATCCTGGAGGCATTGAGGTGCACCAGGAGAGTCCCATATTGGGGTATGTGTGTGGTAGTAAGGGATATCAAATGTCTTCCTGATAAACCCCCAATTTTTTAATGCAGTCTGTAAAATTTTGAGGCAAATTTTTTTTAAAGAATTTCTGGTCTCCAAACTTAAATATAAAGTAATCATGGTCATAAGGTAAATCCATTAATAGAGCTTGAAAAAGGCGGCCCTGTGATGATGCATCTAACTTATTCGCAAGAAGCCTAAAATTTTTAAAATGAAATGCATGACAGTATGACAAAAGAATAGGGAGGGCTAACCCTCCTATTTTTAAACCCCTCCTCAATTTCTTCCATGCAATTCTTGTTGACTTACAGGCCCATATAAAAGATCCGATTTTACCCTGTAAAGTATTAATGTCTTTCAGTGAGAATGATAAGGGGATACAGTTGAATAGAAAAGTCAATTTTAGAAGAATTGTCATTTTAATGAGGTTGACCCGACCATATATATTCAAAGGCAAGTTCCCCCATCTTATTAAAGTTTTATTAATATCTTTAACCACCATTTGCCAGCTGAGTGATGTGATATCTTTTAATGATTGGGTTAAGTAAATTCCCAGGTACCTCATTTTTTGTTTTACGCCCAATATGTGTGTGTTATTATTCCATCCCATAATCTCCGTTGTCTCCTTATTAATCTGGTAACCTGACAGTTTCCCAAATTCTTCCGATAAAAGAAATAACCTCGGTATTGCTACTGAGTGATCAGAAGTATATAAGAGAAGGTCATCTGCGTACAACGCCACTTTCAGGGACAGATTTCCGAGCTGAAATGGTTGAATTATGTTGTCCTCTCTAATCCCACAAACAAAAGGCTCCATATAAACATCAAACAAAAGGGGAGATAAAGGACAGCCCTGCCTAGTACCTCGGGATATATCAAACCACTCAGATAAAATTCCGTTGACTAAAACCTTTGCCTTTGGATTGTGGTATAATGATCTAACCGCCTCTATGAAGATTAGAGGGAACCCAAATGCCGCCATTGTGGCCCATAGGTACTTCCAATTGACCTGATCGAAGGCCTTAGCCGCATCTATGGCAACCAGGGCCAGCGGGAGATTTTTAGCATTGGCATAGTCTATGGCCCCTATTACTTGAAATGTTAATTCATTTAACTGTCGCCCTGGGATAAAGCCTCTCTGGTCAGGGTGAATTATAGATTTTATGACCTTCGATAATCTAGTGGCTAAAATACCGGAGTAGATCTTCATATCTGTATTCAGCAATGAAATGGGTCTATAAAACTCTATTCTTTTTAAGTCTTTATTTGGTTTTGGTATGAGCGTTATAATGGCTTCTGCCCATGAGAGAGGTGTAGAATAGCCATGGATCAATAAAAGGTTGAAGAGTTCCCTTAATGGAGATATTAATTGATCTTTGTTGTCCAAATAGATCTCCACTGGCAACCCATCTGAACCTGCAGCTTTCCCTCGTTTCATTTTCTTCAATTGACCCAAAATTTCCCCTTCTGTTATCTCACTTTCCAAGTATACTTTATCCATTTCGGACATTTGCGGCAAATGTTTTGTTATCAGCCAGGATTCTAAATCCTCCCCCTTAGGGTCTTTGTCTTCCGTGTAGAGACTTCTCATAAAGGACCTTGCTTCTTCTCTAATCTCTGCGTCTGTTTCGATCAAATCTCCTGTCTGCCTTTGTAATAGGGCTTTGATGTTATTTCTCGTTCTCTCTTCTCTAGCTTTCCAGGCTAGGAGGGCTCCACACTTTTCTCCATACTAAAAAATTTTTAGTCTACTAGACTCCCATTTTTCTTTAAGAGTTTTCTCATCCGAAACTTTTAACTGAAGCTGTAAATCAAAGAGTTCCTTTTCTAGCAAATGTGCTCTACTGGAGTTCGTTAGAATTGCATTTTGTAATTCAAGATCCTTTTTTGTTATTGCTGCCAAGTCTTCCCTTCTTTTTATTTTTATACTCTTTCTCTTATAATTCATTAGAGAACTTAAGACTCCCCTCAAGTAGGCCTTATAGGTTTCCCATACTGCCTGGGGGGAGGAAGATCCTGAATTTGTTATGAAGAATTCTAGTGTTTTATCTTTAACTTCTACTCTTATTTGATTATCTAATAAAAGTGATCTCTCCAGTGTCCACCTTGGTTTTAGAGGAGTTATATTCAATTCAATTACCATTTCCAGAACAGCGTGGTCCGATAAACCTGTAGGCGTAAAGGAAAGGTAGTTGATATCTTTGAGGAGGTGTTGATCAACTAAAAGGTGATCTATTCTAGAATAGTTCTTATATTTTTTACTATAAAAAGTGAAGCCTGGTTGAGTTCTATACTTTTTTCTCCAGACATCTACTAGTGTAAAGTCTTTCATTAAGGCATCTAAAGTGGCAAGTGATTTTAAGGGAGCATGGTATTTAACCTTAGAGGTTCGATCTAATTTTTGGTCGAAGACCAAATTAAAATCACCACCTAAAATTAGAGGGCCAGTTGTCGCAAGTAATGCTAATTCAAGTTTGGACAGCGGGACCGGATTGTCCTCGTTTGGACCATAGTACACTGCGATTGTATAGGGGATGTTTTGAATATATACTTCTGCAACTAACCATCTTCCCGATTGATCTGTCTCAAAGCTTCTCAAGCTTATCCCTCTGTTCGCTCGAATTATGATAGAAACTCCCCTTGTGACGCCTGATTGCCTGGAGCTAATTATGTCTTGAACCCACCTTGACTTCTTAACCCCTTCCATGCTCATGACGAGCTCAGCTCGTCATGAGGCACAGTTGAGCTGTGCTGATGACGAGCTGAGCTCGTCATGACACCTGCAAATTGGCAATTATCAGCACAGGGGAAAAATAACCACAGCAGCGATGTGGTTAAAGAGAGAATTACATAATGCTGCCTCTAAGTGTGTTTCTTGTAACATTATAATTTGAGCATCTGAATTTTTTTAAAATTCACATATTCTATTCTGTTTTATTTTTTCCCCTATACCATTAATATTCCATGACAGGACCTTAAGCTTATATGGATTAATCATGAGTCTAATATCCGCTCGTACCCATCCATACCTTTATACAACAAGCGTTTATTTATATATGAGGATTTTTTATTTTTCCCCCTAGCTCCCCCCACCCAGTGAACCCCTCCCCACTGAGGACCCCCCCCCCAACATACCTGGCGATGACTTCGCCTTTCGGAGCAACCAGGTGGTGCCCGTGACCAGTTTACTGTATTCCAGCGAGACAAATTAAATCACAAATAAATCATCATGTCCCTCTGTTTTATCATACAGCATGTTTATACAATGATTTACCTTCTTAAATTCCCTCCTACCATTTCCCTTTTTTTTTCTTTCTCTTTCTCCCTCGCTTTCCCTTTTTTTTTTTATTTTTCTTCCCTTTTTTCTTCCCTTTCTTTTTATTATTTTCTTCCTTCCTTAAAGTAATCACCAGATCTGCCCAGTACTATTCCTCCTGCTCGCTTCTTATTCGGTCTAAGAGATTATCAACCTCTTCTGGCTGTGTGAAGCTATACGTCTTATTCTTCCACATAATCCTGAGCATAGCCGGGAATCTCATCTGAACATGTGCTCCCAGCGACCTCAGATCCGGCATTCTAGTGCCCAGCTCCCATTGTCTTTGTGCGGTTCTTGCACCAATATCAGACCTGATAAGATAAGGACTGGACTTGTAACGGAGATCTGCTTTTGAAAGGGATCTCCCTAGGATGAGCTCCTTGACACTGTATGTTTGGAAATTTACTAGTATTTTCCTAGGTGTTTTCCTGTCTGTACGTCTCTTGTAAGGGTCTCTATGTACCCTTTGGATTTCTGCCTCCAAATCTATATCCGGGCGATCTTTTAAAACACCACCTCTCAGGAGTTTACAAACAAATCCCTTTAGGTCCTCCAACTCTTCCCCTTCTGGTATTTTCAAGATCCTTAAGTTATTCCTCAGTGCTTGGGTCTCCAGCCGCTCAATGTCCATAATCAGTGATCTATTCTGAGCTTTAAGATGTTCTATGTCCTTTTGATTTCCATGTACAGTTTTGTTCAGAGCAGCTGCTTCTGTTTCAAGATTCCCTGTACGCAAGGTGACCTCCTCTAACTTAGATTCTAACACATCAAATCTGTCCTGTATTGTTTTTTGGTTAGTTTCCGATATCTCAAATTTCGACATCATATCGCCTCTCAAGGATCGAAAAAGATCCCCTAGCCGGTCACTCTCACGCTCGCATGAGTCCTCGGACCTTCTCCTTATTCCAGAGATTAATTGAGCTGAATCAGATTGATTATCTTTGCTTACGTCCTTTCTCCTCGTCCCCTCTTCTACCTCCTTGGAGCTGCTTTGTGCAGGTTTGGCCGTTCCAGACTGACTCTTGGGTCTAGTGTCTTGCTTTCCTCGCACTTTGTCTACTGGGGGTGCTTCATTTAAATTAGCCGGAGCACCTAATGCAGGAGGTGCCTTTGCACTTTCAGTCTCAGGGAGATTTAGCTGACCCTTATGCTGCCCTGAGCTCACTGAACTCGGCGTTTCTGTTCCCTCGTCAGCCTTTTCCATGTTTCCCAAGTTTTCTAGAGCCCCGTAACGGTTTTTTAAAGGTATAGTGCCAATGTTGTCCTCCAACAGCACTGAGGAGCGCCTAGCCTGATCTAGGACCTTGAAAAAAGATTTGAGGGATGGGGTACTTTTCACCGCTTGGCTCTCGTGGGATACTCCTTTAAGTTTTTTAACTAAAGTAGTCTTTTTCTTTTTGCTTTTGCAGGGGGTTAATGGCATAGGTCGCTCCCTCTCTTCAAATTCTAAAGCCCCTTTCTCTCTTAATTCTACACTAGATCTCAGCTGGTACCGGTTTCTTCTTATTGGAAGGATATTTCCTTGTTTTACAGGATTTGAACTTATCCCAACATTAACCGACTCGATTGTCTCAGATATAACAGCTTCCGTCAACTTTTGTCCTACTGACTCAGTACATTTCAACAGAGCCGGCTCTTGAACTGGAACTTCACTGTTCTTGTAAACTGGAAGACCAAGCTGCGTTTGATCCATGCAACCCCACCTCCCAGTGGTATATCCGTGAGTCACTACCACTTTACTCCCCTTCTCCCCAAACCTTACCACAAGAGAGTAAAGTTTTCTCTCAGACTCCGTTTTGTGGGGCTGTTGCTCAAATGTATGTGTCGCCAGGCTTCCAAGTTTAAGTTTAAATAATACGGAGCGAAATCTGCTCCATAAGCACCGCCGGCATTCTTCCAGCGTGAATACTGGTGAGCGCTGGTCCGTGGAGGTCCTAGTGCCGTCTTTTTTCTATAAGTGTTCAAACCGGCCTTAGCCTTAGCCAGCCGCAGCCTCAAGGGAAAGGGAAAGCAAAGCGGGTTGTAGATATCTAACTTGCAAAAATAAGCAGGAGACTTACTATTATTCCCCCTTTGCTCTCCACCTTACCGAGGATATACTGCTCTCCGAGTAGGGCATTCTTAGTTTCATTGCACGCTGATCTTCTGAAGCAGAGATACGTGGGATACGTGCAAAAAGAAAAAAAAAAAAAATAATAAAAAAACAGAAAAACGTGACCTGGCCTGCAGACTCCGCAGACTCCGCCGTCGTTCTCCCGGTGGAAATATTTTCCTCTTGCGTCGAGCGGGTCCGAATTCGAGTCCGGACCCGGGTATGCGCTGGTCCTAGCGCCGCATGCCTCAACACCCACTCAGACGTTACCTCGGAAAGAAGAGACAGAGGAGCCGGCTTAGCCTGACATTCGGCGATTACGGGGAATAATGCATCTACCGCTCACCTAAACATGGGGAAACTCGCAACCTCTCGCTACTGCATCACGTTCATTTCAGTCATCGGGGAACACCTCGGTGCTGCCGCGACCGGCTCTCAGCCCGCCGCCATGTTCCTCGTGGACGTGTCCCTCGGCATGTTGTGCCTTGATACTATCTTACTCGGCCACTGGGCGAGGGACTGCCCGAACAGATTTGGCTGGAGGCAGTGGAGTCAGCTCGGCCAGGTCATGGGGGAGTCAGCTAAGGTGGACGTGTCCTTTCAGATCAAACTCGGCCTTAATCAATTGACTATATGAGGGCAAGCTACAAGATGGATGCCGTTCACAAAATTAGGGGTGATAGCATGAATCAATCACGACGCAAATGCATAGGGATGATGTCCTAATCATTACCGGTCTGCCGATACCAAATTCGTCATGGTACAATGATATTTCGTGACACGAGTGTTGGACCATGGTACCCTATTATGGCAGGGTCCAGATTTTCAGAACCACAGACCCTCCTTTTGCCCTCATATTAGGCAATAACTCATGCTAGTCTGAGTCCACATCTGTATTCATGAAGTCATGGAGATGCTGCTGCAGCATCATCCTGTTGCTCAATTCGTCCCTTGACACAGGCTTCCTTACACATGATGTAGCACAGAGGCCACATATTGCAGGAGCGCACTGTACAAACAGGCAGAACAGGAACAGAATAGCTAAGATCATCCCAATGAATATCAGTGTTTTCCATCCCCAGTCAGATATCAGTTCCCAGAACCACCTTAGCAAGGACCAGTCCCCTTTATACATGTGAATGAAATCAGAGATTTTGTGCAGTTTGGAGATGGCGTGGTACACTGTCGGAGCATTATCAGGGATGAAAATGCAGCAACTGGATTGGATCACTCTGCATACCCCACCACGGTCTGCAAGTATGACATCTAGGGCAACCCTGTTCTGAAGAGTCATAAGTCGGTCCGACTGGGGCTCAGCAGTCAAGTTACTAAGAGCACCGGCCGTTTCGGTCACGGCGGATTCAACTACCCTCATCAATTGGCGAATGTTCCTGCTGTTCACCATAGGCCCCCAAAACGGCAGAAAACTCTTTGCGAAAGCCCACAGAGAACCAAAATACCTAAATGGCAGGACAAAATACAGAATACCCTTATCTGTGGTGTGTGGCATAAGTCCACATATCCAACAGTTCGTAGTGTTCATTACAGATTGGTGCTGGTGTAGGAGTTGGACGAATGAATTATCTACAAACTCTAATCTTCTGGCAGACTCGTGTTCAGGTAGGGGGTGAAAGGAATGTGGGGAAATAGTAGGAGGAGGTGTGGGCTGAGCGTTGTGTATAAATGGAACTCGAAAAATGAACAGATCATAGCCAATTAAAAACATTATTATGCTACACAACATTAAAATGCATATTACTAGAAATCGTCTTCTTGCCATTCCAGTGCATATTTTCTTTTCAAAGTTCGTAGATCTAGCAGGTCTCTCTACCCTCGAAAACTCCATCCTCTAGTTGCTGCCCGCGGTGGGAGGTTGATTCTGCTCAGGGGTGCTTCCGTTCAGTCCAGGGTAATTCCCTTAGACCAACCAGAACCGTTGACCTAAACTTCTCCAGCTGCACTTCCCAAGACTGACAACCGCGACCCTAGCAGCAGAACCGGATGGCGGTTCGAAAATCAAAAATGAGCAAGTTCCCTGGGCGAGAGAGCTGTATAATCAAAAATAGTTCTTGGGGGAAAAAAAAACCCTTATTAGTTTATTTTTATTAGTTCGTTTTTTTGGCCTCAGATTATACCGTTGTTTCCCAGGTATGGTGTGATCTTCAAACAATATTTCAGGTTCGGTAGTGTCCAATTTCATTGACGGTGGCACAAATCCTTGCAGAATACGATCACTCTCTTTATCGGTACCAGTTCCTTTCAATTGTGTATCGCTGAAGGGTGCAAAGCGTGGTACGGACTCTGTTTCAGAGTCAGCAATTCCCTCCTGGATCCACCGGTCATATGGAAGGGGCAGCGGGACCCGTTTGCAATGGGCGCCGTGCACCCAATTCCTCTTGCCGTGGAAACGAACGGCGGAGAGGGTAGTCAGTAGGACTTGAAAGGGTCTGGTCCAGCGAGGCTCCTCGTTCTTGGTCCGCTGGAAATTCCGCACTAGGATCCAGGAGCCGGGTTCAATGGCGTGGCCTGGATCATCAGATGCTGGCGGAGAGGAGCTGTGGACCTGTTGGTGTAAAACACGCAATTTAGTTGTCAATTCGTGCAAATAGTCAAGCAGTACAGGGTGCTCTATCTCACTTAGTTTCTTGGGCCTTGGCATGCCCCAGTTGTTGGCTGGGCGGCCAAACACAATCTCGTGAGGGCTAAGTCCTAATCTAGAATGGACATTTATTCTGGTAGACAGGAGTGCTAAAGGTAGGGCGTCAGGCCATTTAAGACCTGTACTGGCTTGGATCTTGGCCAATTTCAGCTTTAACGTGCCGTTGTAGCATTCTACTAATCCAGCTGATTGGGGGTGATTTGCAGCGTGGAATTTCTGGTGTATGCCTAGACACTCACACACTCTTTTCATCACTCGACCCACGAATTCACTTCCATTATCACTCCAGACGATTCTAGGCATACCAAATCTAGGGAAGAATTCTTTGACAAGGGCTTTGGCTGTGGACAACGCAGTATTGTCCTTAAGGGGATACGCTTCCACCCACCTGGAGAAGGCGCAAACAACAACAAGCACGTATTTCAGATTGTTGCACCTCTCCATGTGGATGAAATTGAGCTGCAAAACCTCGAACGGATACGTTGGAGGCGAAAAATTACCAGCTGGAGTTGGAGTTCCCCTACCGGGATTGTACTTCAAACACACCATACAGTTCTTGACCAAGTTCTCTGCACATTTTGGGATGCCACTATTCTGCCATACTGGGGTCAACAACTTACAGATTCCTTTCATGCTGATATGAGCCATTGTCACCACTGCAAGTACATATGCGTCGGGTAACAGCCATCTTTGATGATCTGACAATTCGACCCAACATCCATTCGCATCCAATCTTCCCTTGCTTTCTCTCCATTCATTCACCTCTTTCTCAGTGGCCTCGGACTGTATGGACTTCACACTTTCAATGGTGTCCTCACCAGCGACGGCTCGTGGAGGGAGTTACGGTGGGGCAGGAGGGTGGGGAGGGGGAGGGGCAGGGTGGAGGTTGCTAAAAACCGGCATATGGATAATTGCAGGTAAGTAAACAATTTAATTAATAAAACGAATTTCGTAGTGCGCCTTGCATCGCAAAATGCAATGCAGTGCGAGCTACGAAATTCGTTTTATTAATTAAATTGTTTACTTACCTGCAATTATCCATATGCCGGTTTTTAGCAACCTCCGCCCTGCCCCTCCCCCTCCCCACCCTCCTGCCCCACCGTAACTCCCTCCACGAGCCGTTGCTGGTCCTCACACATACCCACATCAGCAATCCATCTCGCAGGACCCACAACATACATTCGACTCATTGCGCTCCTTGCAGTCTCTTTCGCAACTTCATCTGCAAATGCATTCCCACGACCAACATCATCTTGAATCTTTCTGTGTGCACTGCATTTCACAATCGCAACTTGTAGTGGCAAGGTCAGTGACTCGAGGAGCTCGTTAACTAGCTGACCATGCTGTATCTTTGCACCATGCGACGTCAGGAACCCACGTTCACGCCACAATCGTCCAAAACTATGAGCCACTCCAAAGGCGTATTGGCTATCCGTATACACATTTACTCGTTTCCATTTTGCCAACACACATGCTCTTGTAAGTGCAATTAACTCTGCTGCTTGCGCAGAGTTGTGTGGTATACGTGCAGTCTCTACAATCGTGTGCAATATTGTCACAGCATATGCTGCAGTCGTATCACCATTTGGCAACTTGAAGCATGAACCATCAACCCATAAAGCATTATTACATTCAGGAAGGGGAGTGTCCTGCAAGTCTACTCTCCCTTTTGTTTCTTCTTCTGTCCTAAAACAGCAATCATGTGTTTTGACCTCATCTGTCTCTGCTGGAATGGGCAATAGCATGGCGGGGTTGAGTGTATTGCACCTCTTTATGTATATGTGACTCGCTAATAGTGTCAGTTCATAACTCGACAGTCGAGCACTAGTTAAGTGCTGTGTCTTTGTCCTGTTTAGCAAAATGTCTACTGCATGTGGGACCCTAACGATCAGTGTATTATTCATTACTAATCCAGCAGACTGTCGAATACAGACAGCTGCTGCAGCAGTGGCCCTCAAGCAACTTGGTAATGCCTTAGCTACAGGATCTAGAGTCGCAGAAAAGTACGCACATGGACGCTGTTTGTCCCCAAAGGGTTGTGTCAGGACTGATAATGCGCAACCTTCCTTCTCATGGACGTATAATGTGAAAGGTTTACTGTAGTCGGGGTTACCCAACACAGGAGCTGAACACAACGCATCACGCAACTCGTGAAAACTCTTCTGACAATCTTCAGACCACGGCATAGGATTGGGTGTATCTTTACAGATTAGTGCCAGCAAAGGTTTAGCCAACAGTGAGAAGTTCGGTATCCATTGTCTGCAATGTGATGTAATGCCCAAGAAAGCACGCACTTCTCTCTGTGTCCTTGGGACACTCAAATTTGCAATTGCCTGTATTCTCTCTGGGGTCAGTCTCCTTCCCTCCTTCGATAAGATGTGACCTAAGTAGGTCACTTCTTGTCGACAAAATTGCAATTTCAAAAGAGAGACTTTGTGCTTCATGTCGCATAAATGACGCAGCAATGACAATGTGGTTTCCTAGCAGATCTCTTCAGTATCTGCAGCGACTAGCAAATCGTCTACATACTGAATAAGAGTCGCACCATCAGGTAGAACAATCGTGTCAAGTTGTGATTTCAGAGCTTGACTGAATATAGATGGACTTTCACAGTAGCCCTGAGGAGCGCGTTTGAAGCGGAAGCTTCGTCCTCCTAAATTGAAGCCAAAAATATCTCTGCTCTCCTCAGCAATCGGGATGCTGAAGAAAGCGATCTTCAAATCAATCCCCGAAAACCAAGTGGCTGAAGCTGGAACCATTGTCAATAGGGCAGTAATGTCGGGAACAACTGGAAACTGTGGCACAACAATCTTATTTACTTCTCTAAGATCGATCACAAATCTGTACACAGGTGGCTGAGACGGATCAGTACGCTTTAAAACTGGCAAAATAGGACTGTTACAAATGTTGCTTGTCGTCTCTTCAATGAAATCTTTCTCAATCAGATCGTAAACGATCGCTAACAAAGCCTTTTCACATTCGCTAGAGATCTTGTATTGGGGAATACGTGGCAACCTAACGTTGGCTCGCAAAGTTATGACATATGGTGCTATCTCCAAAAGACCCACATTGTTAGAACCAGTAGCCCAAAGTATATCTGGAAGAGATGACAATTCAGTTGGAATATTTTCCTTTGACAAATACATTGGGGAAATCACTTTCTTACCTAGAGTAAGTTGTACTCCCGAAGGAGAACAGTACAAAGTCGCATATAATCTCTTTAACAAATCCAAACCTAACAAGTTTTCGCCACAACCTGTTGTTAGAATGAGGGGTGCTTCTAATTCACAAGGTCCAACAGAAAGGGACATAGGACTAGAAATCGGGTTTCTAACAGGGGCGCCAGAGAAACCTACTGAAACGTTCATTTCGCCAGACAAAGGTGCGCCAGGAAGTTTTGAGTGCATAATAGAACTTTTTGTAGCACCAGTATCCAGCAGAAAAGGTTCTGACACACCTGATGTAATCATCTTAGCAAAAGGTCCATTCTGATCTACTGGAACTGAAACAACTCCCTCTCTTTGTCCATGGCTGTCCTAGCAATTATTACCCTCATTCTCGTTCCCTGCGTAATAGTCATCAGCATAGTACTGAGTTGACCTAGAAGACGCATTATTCTGTTGATCAAAGCTATTCATAGAATTCTGAGGCGGGAAGGGACGAGCATTCTGGGGGACATTTCCACGGCCCCTACCCCTAGGAGCCTGTTGAACACCTCTACCTCTTGTACCAGAAACACCATATAAACGTCGCGATAGAGCTGGACAACTACTCTTGAAATGACCCTCTTCTTTGCAATAAGCACACTGATTCGGACTATAAGGTAAAGGCGGTTGAGAAGACTCATTTCTTTGTGAGTTTCTCGAATACTGCTGAGGTTGCTGATAATCAGGCTGATTATTATTACAGGGTGGATAGGCTTGCTGGAGAAGGACTTTAGTTTTCAAATCTTTAGTCTTTTTGTCTGCTTTATCTAGCTTGTCTTTGCGCCTATTTCCGTAGTACTGGGCTGTGGCTAAAATCTGCGCTGACATGGAAACAGCCCAAGCACTCTCTGAATCTTTCAATTTATTACACAGTTCGGGGAGCAGAATATGTACGAACTTGTCTACAAACAATCTTTGGCCACCCTCTGTAGCCATATCCTGACCACTATGGTCGACGAAAGTCTCTTCAAACCTCGTGAAAAAGTCAGACACATTCTCATCTTTTTTCTGCTTGCACGCGGACAACTTGTCCCATTTCACACGCAATTCAGGCATTAAAGTCTTCATATATGTGATAATCCTACCAGGAAGTTCAGCTACTAAAGGCTCGGGTTTAGAACCACCAACTTGTCTAGCATCAGCTGCAGTGATATTAGCCCATGTGTCGCCTAATTCTTGATCATGATCTGTATGACGAATCTTACTCCATAAAGGCTGTGGAACAACATTCCCAAACAACATGTCTACATCTGCTAAATTCATTATACATGAGCTGGCAGTCTGTGAAAGTTCCTTATAATACCCTGCAGGATGTTTACGAGGATCAGGCAATGTCTGTTTTAGAGCTAAAACTTCAGATCTTTTCCATGGAACATGTACCCATACACGCTGGAAATGTGGCGGAATTGCTGGATTCGCGTTCCATCACCTTCCCTCCAAACTGGAGGAACCTCTCTCATGAGGTACTGTCGCGCCTTTTTCCTACCTGACATGTCATCCTCATACAGTGATCTAGAGACATTTCCCTTACTCCTATAAGATAACAATAAGTCTATTGCTCGTTCAACATCAGCACCTTCAATCATGCCTTCGTAGAACTTGAAACGCATACGGAATAATTCCTTCATTTTGCGTTTTGGATCATTTGTCCCCAAATCTTCGCAAAGATATACACACATCTCTTCGAACACATATCTCTGAGTGGGTGCATCCCACTGACGGAAAACTTCCATAACAGACTGAACATCATACTTTACAGTATCAGTAACCCATTTACGTGCTAACTCATTCAGCACTACTCTTTCCTCATAATCAGGTAGTTGACTACGCAACTGTCTACCTCCTGTTTTAGGGGTCATTTTAGGCGACCCAAAGAAAGGTGAGAACAGACCAGTGACAGTACTTGCCACTCTCTGTCGAACAGAAGAAGCTTGCGGAGAGGCAGATGTGCCAGAAAAGACAGGCTGATGTAAAGAGGAAGTCGAGGCAATGACAGAGGAAGTCGAGGCAGTGGCAGAAGTAGTATCACGATAAATAGTTGGAGCAGTAGGCAAAGTAGTAGAAACAGCAGACGGAGTAAGCAGCAAAGGCGGCGGCCCTTGAGAGGGCTGCGCCCGAGAAGTAGGAACCAGCTGAAGAGGAGCTGGTGTTTGTGTAAGAACTGGAGTTCGTCCACCGGGGCGCGGTATAACAAAGCGCTTCGGGGGTGCAGTAGCACTTGGTGCATATGGAGGTGGTGAACTCAGTAAATGGGACATTAATTGATCCTTCTCTGATGTCTCTTTCGAACCTTGTCCTTCATGTGGTAACATTGCATAGCATTTATCTATTGCTAACTTCTTGCTTCTGAGCATTTGTTCGCTCTCTTGCTCTTCCTCATTATCCCTGTATGCAACGGCGGCTTGCACCATTGACATACCTCTTTTATTTTTCTTAGCTAATTTCATTTCTTTCTGTTTGGCTTCTTTGCGCCATAAGCGAAAAGAGTCAAACATCGCCAGCCGGGCTTTCTTCTTGAACAGTTTGACCTCGAGGTTATCTAAAATTTCTGCGTCAAAGCTACCATATTGGGGCCATTTTAAAACACCATCCTTTCTGGTGTGTTTTATCCATACTTCATTATATGTGATAGGGCCTACTCCATGCTTTATATAGAGCTCATATGTTGGAGTTCCGATCGGAGGAACCGGACACGAATCCTCTAATCGGGAGTCCTTACTACAACCAAGACAAAACAAGTTTCCAAGTCTGCTAAGACCAGGCATCTTCGCTCACTAGTCTAGCTTCAAACTTCAAAGGATTATCTAATACGATATTCTCGTGAATACATGAGTCCCTTGGTTTTGGTGCTTGCAAGTTCCAAACAAGGTGTATCTCAAGGATACCAAAACTAAGAACAAACTAAGGACTGGGAGACGCTCCACTTATACTTAACTGAAGTATTGAAGATCGATGACGTCACTAGAAGACTCGTCTATCGTTTCGCTCTACCAAGGATCACTGGGTCCAAAACAGGGCGATAGTCAGGGCTGCAGTCCTTCGTAGCCGTCGGGACGCGGGGTACCTCGTAGCAAAGACCTTCGGAACCACGTCGACATACAGGGGTCGCTGAAGTGGCTGGCCGTCCTCTGGAATTTTCACACGAAGCTCCTCACGAACATCTGGCTTGGACCGTCACCGCTTGATACCGCCCCGAGTTGGGCGCCAACTGAGGTGCCGGGTTTTTAGGAACCCGGTGGTGCCAGGGGATAACACCCGAAGACCTCTGAGTTCTCCCTGTTCCGGACCACAGAAACACAGAGTCTTCTAGGTGAAGTCAGAGATCGAGTTTTATTGGCTGCAACCAAGTAACAAGTGTCCTAGAAGTACAACAGCACGGGATGTAGATTCTCAGGAGACTGTTCGTTTTTACAGAACCAGCCTTCTCCTTTTATACAAAAATAACAGCTGCAGGCAAGAATTCCTCAGTTTATGATACGGTCATATACATATTTCCACAATAAGGCAAAAAGCAAAGTCATGACGGCCAACCCATATTTTAGATGTCCAGTTTGTGATAGATGACCCAGCTCGGTCCAGAACTACCATCAGATATCGACGAAACCCCAATAAAATCGGACACCTCCTCATCGTAAAACCGGCCATAAACAAGAAACATGGACAGGTGTATGTGTGTGTATAACATGGTTTGTATGTAGTGAATGGTTTATGGCATGTTGTGCCTTGATACTATCTTACTCGGCCACTGGGCGAGGGACTGCCCGAACAGGTTTGGCTGGAGGCAGTGGAGTCAGCTCGGCCAGGTCATGGGGGAGTCAGCTAAGGTGGACGTGTCCTTTCAGATCAAACTCGGCCTTAATCAATTGACTATATGAGGGCAAGCTACAAGATGGATGCCGTTCACAAAATGGAGTCTGGGGGTTCGAGACGGAAACCATGATTTAGGGGTGATAGCATGAATTAATCACGACGCAAATGCATAGGGATGATGTCCTAATCATTACCGGTCTGCCGATACCAAATTCGTCATGGTACAATGATATTTTGTGACACGAGTGTTGGACCATGGTACCCTATTATGGCAGGGTCCAGATTTTCAGAACCACAACAATTACACTTCATGCCACACAATTCTATTCCGCTGCACTTCATGACACATATTTCTACTCCATGCTACACAATTCCACTCCACTCCTTGAAATTCCATGTCACAGTAATCCATTCCATGGCACACTGTTCCGCTCCACTCTACACAATTCCAGGCCACACAATTCAACTCCACTCCACAAAATTCAACTCCACTCCATGCCACACAATTCTGCTCCACTGAACGCCACAAAATTCCATGCCACTCCTCGCCACATAATTCAACTCCGTGCCACACAATTCCACACTACACAATTACACACCACTCCACTTTATGCCACACCATTATGGTCCACTACAGACAATTACACTCCATGCAATACAATTCCACTCCACTGCACGTCACACAATACCACTCCACTCCATGCCTTACAGATCCACTCCACAACACACAATTCCAGTCCACTCCACACAATTCCACTCTACTCCACTGCACACTACAGAATTCCACCCAACTCCACACAATTCCACGCCACAGTATTCTACTCCATGTCACACGGATCGACTCCAAGCCTCCAAATTCCACTCCACTCTATGTTGCACAGCTCTACTCCATATGACTCAATTCCACTCCACTCCATGCAATGCTAGCCCACACAGCACAATTCCATTCGACTGAACACCACAAAATTCCACTGCACTTCTCGCCACACAAATCCACTCCATGCCACACAATTTCACGCCATGCCACACAATTTCACGTTCCACAGTTCCACTGCTGCCTGGATATGCTGATTTTCTTGAAATGATGTATGCTTGATATCTTAATCCTGGATGGGCCTGTATTACAGGTTTAGTTTACTTCTTTACTCCTGGCACCGAAGGGTGGGCCTTCGGACAATTATTTTCTTGACAAACACACATTATACTTTTAAAGGCACTTCATATTTTTCCAATTTCACAAGAAATTGTAACCTTAGCTTTATGCATGTTGAGACTGTTTAATGTGCATGCTCTAATGGGGATGGGCACCCCATATATTAAGCCTATTGCGTTGTTACCCACCCAAGGCAGTACAGTGTATGACAAAACAGTAATGCGCACAACACTGGCGAAATTTACCAACATTCTTTGATGTGTTTGCATCACAAAAGTGATGCAAACCTGCACAAAATGTGTATTTTGTTATTTACTTTTCAGCTCAACGCTTCTTTTGTGCTGAAAGTTGCCTAAAAGTAATTCAAAATCTGAGACAGAGTTTGTGTCACCAATTAACACCACTTGAATCCAGACATTAAAAAAAGAAATGTTTTAATTTGCATGTGTGCTCAATTGCACAGTGGCACCAGTACAAATTAGGAAAGGTTTTTGAAGTTGCCTAGGCAGAGTATTTAGTACTGGAAGGGAAACCTACTGGTACAAAGCCCATGCTAAACTCACACACACACCCTAGCACTATGGGGCAAAGCTCTGTGTGGCATTCAGCAGCATAATTCTGTGCCGGCACTAGGAAGAGAGGAGGAGAAAGCCAGTGGCGGTTTTTGTGCATGGGCGTCGGGGCTCCACCCCCTTTACTTCCACAGTAGAAAAAAAAGCAAATAACATTGATTATAATGTTAAATCAAATCTGTATTTAACTAAAAAATAAAACCCTTGTAAGTTTATAGAACGGGGAAAGGGCACTGCCTCCTCCACTCACTGACATCATCAGTGTTGTTTCTGTGCTTAGTGATAGCAATGGGAACACATGACTAAGATAGCCTTTTAACTGCTCCCGGCGGGCCCAAAGTCTAAGTATTTGCCGGGCAGACCACCTCTCAGCCCTGAGTGCTGTGAGGTCATCAGCTCGGCAAAGACATAGCATCCAGGACCAGTCTCCACCCCCTGATGGCGTGGGGGTAAAGTTAGACCCGGGCGTTTTAAATACAAGCCCGGGATCGCTAAGTCTCCACATCAATCAGGGAGTGGAGAGCTTGTCACCACACCCTTTCCCAACTCGTTACAGGGCGTGGAAGGCAGGAGAGCAAAAAATCGAGTCTGCGCAGACTCAACTTGAGTGCTCCTACACTGTGTGCGCAGTTATGAGTTGCCAGGGGCGCCGTACATGATGTTGGAAAATAGTGTCTGGCCGTGTGCTGAGCAAGACTCTCTACCAGGGCCTGAATGCAGCGAGCAATTGAAACGTTATTGTAGTCGCAGGGCGACATAAAGGGGAGTTAGAAATGCCGCCTGCAGAATCCAGGAAGTGGGGTTTGGGGGGCAGCCGAGCCGCGAGGTCTGCCCCCCGGGCAGATTTGGGAGGGGGAAGGGGGGAGAACAAGCGAGCGGCCATTTTGCCGTGTTGGGCTGGCAGGGGATAGCCCAAAAACAACCAAAAAGGAGCCCTGCAGCCCAAAGTATAAATTGCGTTTCCGAGGGGTTCCCAGCCACCATTTTAGATACTGAGACCTGGTGGCTGGGAATGTGTCAGGCAGGAGCTTTTTGTCTTTCTTGTTAGCGCTATGGTTATTGTTATGTCTGCGGCAGCTTTCGCTAGTTTTAGAGGGCTTGGCGAGGGATGCAGATCAGTTGCTAAAGGGGCGGTTCACAGCCTCTACGAGTGCTTTAAGCGAGTCCTCGAGGCACTACCTGGCTGGGTGAGGCGGGGGGCTCGGCGCGGCGTGCCTTCACGGCGCGGCGGCGGCCACCGCCTTCGCGCCGCCACGGAAAGTTTGCGCGTTCACTGGTAGAGTCACAGGGCTGCGCGGATGTCGGAAGCGCGGCCCTGTTTGTGACAGGAGGGCGGACGAGGCGCGCTGCCAGCGGCGCCTCGCCGCCTTTAGGAATGGCTTCGGCGGGGCGGCGGGAGATCGAGGGCGGGCAGCGAGGCGGAGGGGTGTTGCGGCCGCCCTGACGCGGCTGGCGAGGTCGGGAAGGCTCTGCTGGTGAGCGGGGCCTCCCGGGCATTTGGGGCACCGGGCGGGAAAGGGGGCGGGAGGGGTAGGCGCGCACGCCTCAGGAACGGGGGGGGGGGGGAGAGCGTGCAGGGAACTGGGGGCGGGTTGGGGGACGAAGGGGGATGTCGACGGGGGGAGACAGCCCACCACATGTAGGGGAGTCAAGGAGTCCCTCACCGGCCTGGCAAGAGAGGGGGACAGGGAGGCTGGCAGAGAGGGTGCATAAGGGGGTGCAAGGTGGGATGGTCCTGGGGGGCCGGGAAAGAGAGGGGGGGTTGTTCCCCCGTGGTCGGGGGGGAGGAGGGGAACCGATGGTTGGTCAGGGGGGGGTCTCCCCAGCATGGAGGCATTGATAAGGATCAGGAGGGCAGGGAAAGGGAGCGGGAAGGGTTTAGAGGGTTCGAGCCCTGGGGTGCCGGTGGAAGGGATGGATAGGCGGGGGGGGGGGAGCTCACCGGGGGAGGGGCCCGGGGATAGGGGGGTTGATATAGAGAGGGTACGATGGGGTCGGGGGGATGAAGGGGGGTGGGTGGGGGGGGCACGCGGTTCAGGGTACCAGTACACCAGCAGTACCTTTTCTTTGGCAGGGGGGCAGCCGGCGTGGGGCTCCAGACTTGGTATGGCTTGGGGCGGCCCGGCGGCACCAAGGAGAAGGGAGGGCTGTGCTTCCTGCAGCAGGCCCGGAGTACGCAAGGGTCTCGACGCGGCTGGCTACGAAGGCCCCAGGCGGGCTCGCCAGTCCCTCCACCCACAGGGCCCCCAGCGGCTTGGGGAGTGTGAAGGCCCCAGGCGGGCTCGGCAGTCACTCACACCCACAGGGCCCCCAGCGGCTTGGTAATCGTCAGCAGCCATGGAGCAACTATACAGAGGAATGCTTGACTAGTCTTGGTATCAAGGGTAAAATAGTGGTCCGCAAATGCAAGCTTGGCACATTTACTAGTCAACTCGGCTGGGGACTTGGTGAGGGCTTCGCCTCTTTTTATAAGACAATACAGATGACATTGGGGGGTTACAATTGTGGAATGCTCGCGTGCAAGCTTTACATGTCCTTGGGGCCACGGGTATGCATTTCATTGTCATGTGCTTTTCTTTCTACACGCTTAAACACACTTGTACTGTATCTAGCACGTTGGGGGGCTACACTTGTGGAATGCTCGGTGCAAGCTTTACATGTCCTTGGGGGGGCCAAGGATATTCATCTCATTGTCATGTGCTTTTCCTTATACACGCTTAAACACACTTGTACTATATCTAGCATAGGAGTTCGTCATTACCACATCGGGCTTTCTGGGCACCTAACGTATTCGGCCTGTAGGGTAAGATAGAGGGGCAATCTGCTACGATCAGTCGACCGGGAGGATTGGGTGGTCCTTACGCAGGCATCAGGGCAAGCCTAAGTCGCTCTTCGATAGTACGAGGTGGGGGTGTTAGCTGAGACAATATTTTGTATATTTGTGAGAATCGTGGTGGAGGCCTGTGGTTATGCACAGCTAGGGGTGGATGTGAACTACATTGGGCAGGAGGTTGTGGTATATTTCTTTTCCGACACATTAGTTCCAATATATACGAGAATAAGCTATCGCGAGATTTACACATGGAGGAGGCGGTATGGTTCGTGTTCCTTTTTTCGACAAGCGACATTAAAGGACTGTAACAGGGGCTTTTTGGGGATCATGGGTACCCCTGAGTGGGTAGCAGTGGGTAGGTTTTATACCGAGGTTGTGGCTCGCAGAGCGGGCAGGAATGTGTGTTAATCGCCGGGGCGAGGTTTGGTCATGCAGCCATAAGAGATCTATTGCGGGTGGGAATAGAGACATTAGACGGGGTACAAGGCAACAGTAATGCTATGCCTTTAAGGTGGTCCAAAGTTGTTGCAGAGAAGTTGGGGATATTGGGGCTATTAGCCACATGCTCGTTTGTTAGAGGCAAAGTCAGACATGGGACTCCTTAACATTATGGCCGACACGTTTGCCGTGCAGTTGAGTCAAGTAATTGCAGGAGCGTCCATAGCCTAGCTGCACCGCACTAGCGAAGCAATCGACTGTTGGAAAAGTGAGTTTCTTGAGAGGAGGGCTGATTTAGGCAACCATGTGTCTAAGTTTATATCATGGCTTGGGTTGTTGTTGGGTTGTACAGCCCTATGCACAGAACTCGGTCATTACTTTGGTTTGTCACGTTATGTTTCATTGCAAGGTTGCACGGGCAAAGTACAGGGGATGTAAGTACAGTTGGATTCGTTCATGGGGGCGCTAATGTATCATAACACAAGAGAATATCGTACTTGGAGGCATGTGTTCAATTTTAGTTTCTGCTCCAAAAGAGGCGGGGTAAGATATACGGAGTGGTGCATGGTTACACAGCTGTGGGAGGTGACGTGAATTTCATGTGGTGCGGTGACGGATTTTGGTTCCTTTTTAGGAACAGACGTTTAGGTCTTGGTGCCGGTCGTGTGGGTGGGTACTGAAGAGCAAGCATGGTGTTAGAGGAGTGTGCATTTCGCCTAGTAGTATGGTGCCGCACCACGGGTTAGACAGCCGGGCGGGACCTGGGTTACGTTTGACTCCACGAATCTGTGATGGGGTAGTGGTGTTCGGACACGTGGGGAGTGGAAGAGGTGCAGGGACATTATGGATATGCGCTTGGGGGCATTCCGCGTGGGGTGGGCAGACAATACATATACATGTTCTTAGGAGATGGGTCGTAAATAGGTGGTTGTTAGACGTGTGATTTTACAATAGAGTCATGGTGCAACACTTGTCCTGGGAGGGTATCGGGGATAATGGTGTGAGACCAAACGTCGACGCTATGACAATCTTCCGGGTGTAAGTCTACTGGGCATGGTATTGGGAGTAGGTGATAAGGGAGGAATAATGTGATATGGCGAATGTGCACATATTGACCATATAGTGTGGGGAACAGGGTCGAACAACACCGCACGTGGTGAACCTGAGTAGATTGGATATTGGAGTCGCCAGAGATGCATGAAATAGGGCTTCCCTTGGTGTACGTACGATATGCTCTTAGGTAGCTTAGGAACACTGCAACATTTTGATTGGACAATAATCCCTGGAGCGTTATGGAAGGTTGTTCACTATGGTGACACTGTGGGGGTTATTAAAAAAAACAAAAAAAAAAAAAATTTGAAATAATTCCCTAAGGACCACCTTTTTATTATGGTCTTTGACTAGGCCCAGTTCCTGGGGAATATTGTTTTGCCAAATGTATGTTCATTAGGTAGGGGGACACGGCATGGCCGATGGGCTGCGCGAGGTCCTGCGCGGGGTTGAAGGTTTCGTAGGTGCCAGCAATGGTTTTATGGACCGAACGGGTCACTGGGGAGTTTCAGCCCTACCTGGATGACTCTTTTTCGTGGCGGGGCCCCGGACTCCACGAACTGCCAGGTGGCGCTGGACAGGTTTCAGGAGATCACGGAGGTCCTTGGGGTGCCAAGGGCGCCGGATAAGACAGTGGGGCCACGCAAGGCGCTGTCAGCTTTGTGTAAGGAGCTGGTCTCGTTGTTGCTGGAGGCACGGTTGCCGGCAAGCGAGCAGCGAGGGATGTTGAGGCGGCTCGAGGTGATGGAGCCAAACCACAAAGTGCCAGTGTGGGGAAATGCAGGAGACAAGTGGGGGCCAGGCACGGCGCTGTCAAATTTGGGAATGGGCTGGGCTCGGGGTTGCTGGACACACGTTTGCTGGTGGACAAGCAGCGGCAGATGTGGAGGCTTATAGGGGTGAGGGAAGCAAGGAGCAAGGTGCCAGTGTTGGAATTTAAAATGACAAGTGGGGCCAGGCACGGCGCTGTCAATTTTGGATTTGAGCTGGTCTCAGTGCTTACTGGAGGTGATGGGCCAGGCACACAGTGCCAGAGTGGAAAGTAAAAAGACAATGGAGACGGCATGGCACGTCGAATTTGGGTATGGAGCGGGGTTGGTGTTGCTGGAGACACAGTTGCTGGCAGACAAGCAGCGGCGGATGTTGAGGGTCTCGGGGGGATGGAGGAAGACACGAGGGCAAAAGTTGGTACGTCAAAAGACAGTGGGGCCAGGCACGGCGCTGTCACTTCTGGGTATTGAGCTGGTATTGGTGTTTACTGGAAGCACGGTCTCCGGCAGGTGTTGAGGCGGCTCGAAGTGATTGAGGCATGGCACAAGGTGCCGGTGTGGGAAATTCAAAGACAGTGGGGCCGGCATGGCGAGGTCAACATTTGAGTTGGTTGGATGGGGTTTGCTGGAGGCATGGTTGCCGGCAAACGAGCGGCAGCGATATCGGGCTGATAGAGTTTCTGGGGGCCGAGCAGATGGGGGTGGTGTAGGAAATTCATGTGCTGGGGGGACACCGCGGTTTTGCGGGTAGGGTGGGACGTGTCGGGAAGGTTAGCGGTTTGGAAGCATTAGGCAAGGGCGGGGGGCCGATAGCAGTGGTAGGGCACGTGCCGGTTTCGGAGTTGTGCGGCGTCGGAAGCGTATGGTCGGTGGTGCGGCCGGGGGGACATTACGCGTCGGTGGCGATGATCCGCAGTGGTATCGGCGTTGTGCGCAGCGGAGTTCTTTTGAACGTGCAAGGGGACGTTGAGGGGGCATAGTTATTGACAATGGTTGCTTGTACAGGTCGGGAATGGCTTCTTAGCCGGGGTGTGTTGTTTTGGATGGCGGAGCTTTCGTTGGTGAAGAAAGCCAAGTGGCGAACACGGGATAGCTTATTTGGGGATAAGCTGAGTCTCAATTCTGAATGGTTTCAGGTGGCATGGGTCAGGGAGGCCCGTTTATTGGGGGGTGCGCCTTGAGTTGGGGGCAGGCGGTTGGCGTCTCAATTTCTGCATCAAAAAAGGGGGGGTGGGGGGCAGGAAAAGGGGGAGGCGGTGTAAGCACCTAACCTCCGCCTTTCCCTGGGTGGCGGAGTTGTTTTTGATGTTGGACAAGTTTGGCTGGATTTCTGTACTTTCTCGTGAAGTTTGGGGAGTTGGGAATCGGGAGCGGGGAAAGCGTAACTTGTTTGGGAGTTGACATTAGAGGGTAGTTAGTTACAGTTGCAAGAAGGCAAATAGGACTGTAGGTCTTGGGAGGTTTTGGAGTTAGGAGGTAGGGGATAAAACTGGATAGTATTATGATGTAATTGAGTTATATGTTTGTATATTGCAGGGTGGGGGATTTTATCATGTGGGGATCGTAGGGGTGGGGGGAGTAAAACAAAAAGGGGTCAGGTAACTCGATGTTTAGAGAGGTTTCAGCTTTGTAAGGCAGTTTGCCAGTTTAATAAATGTGATGTGCACCTGTTTCAATAAAGCGGCCTTTTACACACACAAAATGGTAGTCGGTGTGCTTGCCCCCCTTCTTCCCTCCCAAGTGGGGTTTGGGGGGCAGCCGAGCCGCGAGGTCTGCCCCCCGGGCAGATTTGGGAGGGGGAAGGGGGGAGAACAAGCGAGCGGCCATTTTGCCGTGTTGGGCTGGCAGGGGATAGCCCAAAAACAACCAAAAAGGAGCCCTGCAGCCCAAAGTATAAATTGCGTTTCCGAGGGGTTCCCAGCCACCATTTTAGATACTGAGACCTGGTGGCTGGGAATGTGTCAGGCAGGAGCTTTTTGTCCCCGCCCACCCTCCCTAGGTTTTGGCTTGGTCCCCTGGGTGCGCTGGGAAGGTTTTAGGTCAGCAAGGGTTTTTGTGTCAGGTGGCTGGGTTGGGACAGGTGCACAAGGGGTGGTTATATGTAAGTTGTCGCTTGGAACAGGTGCTGGCGGAGTTGTTTTTGATGTTGGACAAGTTTGGCTGGATTTCGGTACTTTCTCGTGAAGTTTGGGGAGTTGGGAATCGGGAGCGGGGAAAGCGTAACCAGTTTGGGAGTTGACATTAGAGGGTAGTTAGTTACAGTTGCAAGAAGGCAAATAGGACTGTAGGTCTTGGGAGGTTTTGGAGTTAGGAGGTAGGGGATAAAACTGGATAGTATTATGATGTAATTGAGTTATATGTTTGTATATTGCAGGGTGGGGGATTTTATCATGTGGGGATCGTAGGGGTGGGGGGAGTAAAACAAAAAGGGGTCAGGTAACTCGATGTTTAGAGAGGTTTCAGCTTTGTAAGGCAGTTTGCCAGTTTAATAAATGTGATGTGCACCTGTTTCAATAAAGCGGCCTTTTACACACACAAAATGGTAGTCGGTGTGCTTGCCCCCCTTCTTCCCTCCCAACATGGTTTTGCCCAGTAAGAGCGCACTGCCGCCATACGTGCATACGCGCTTTCCTTCACAGACTTAGCCTCCGCATACGCCGGCATACACAGCAGATTGTTCAGTGTTGCTGCTGCCTGCCGTGTTCTGCCGTGCCTCGTGGGACCCTCTTCTCAAGTTACATAGGTAAGAGGACAGAATCACGGCTCACTCATGGTTAACAGGCACGCACTGTGTCTTGTATGTACCGGAGCAGCCTGTGACCCAGAATTGAAGGACACAAGCCTCTCTAATTAAGAACAAAAGACAGGGAGGTTGTAAAGGCATGTTAGCAGAAAATGCGTTTTGCACGTAAACTTGTGAGTCAAAAAGGAAAATCGTGTAGTTTGTTTTCTTGAGCAGCTGTACTTATTAGCTGCAGGAAATGCAAGTTGCTTGGCACTTTTGGCACCACTAATGATAAGATGTGTGCGCCATGGAGTCGGTAAGTCTGCACTGGCGTCCAGCTCTCAGGGAGGCGCACATAAATGCTCCACTCTGTCGCCATCATCAGTAGTAGTTCAGCAGTACCTGCGCTGCAGCACAGACCACCACTTCAGCTACCCTGCAACCTGTACGAGTGCTGGTGCTGTACACAGCAGAGGAGAAGTTCTGGTACTCAAACGAAAAAACATATGAAGTGCCGACCAAATTAAAGAACTGTTGGCAATTCCAAACAGCAACTTGACAAGATGGGACGAATTAGAAATAGGACAATTTCATATTAGACCTATAATGAGAGCTTGGGATTTCTTTACCACATGTTTGTTTGTTGGACAGCATCCGTGCCATTAGCAGAAATTGAAATCCGCAGCAAGACTGACAATATTCGCTGTTTGCCAAGTAGAGTGTAGATTTTTAGAGGCATAAAGTCATGGTTGTTCTTGGTTATCATGTTTCGAATTCCACCTGGGTGAGTTGATCAAAATCTGTACGGGATCTCCTGGTCGTGTCAGTGTCTCAGCTTGGAGCAGAGCACAGCTCCCACTGGCTTACACTGCTCCATTCTGGCTCCAGTCCCAGTTTAAATATGCCAACATTACATAAAGCATTCAGTCTCATTATACAATGGTATGCATTTACCAAAAAGTTGCTTCTTATGGTATTGAAAACAGCTTCCAATTGCCTCATCATTCTTTTTCCACAACCCAGCATCATTCCTTGGGGCTGCAAGCAGAATTTGCAGAGAGATGCAGGAAGTTAAAATCTGAGGAGAGCTCACATTTGTATTAAAACAGTGCTGTGCTAAAACTCTCTGGTTGCAGCATGCCTTTGCCCCCAAACCATCTGCTCAGCAAACAGATTGAACTCTGAGTCACCTTAGTCGAGAAGATTACCACTGCAATTGCTCCTGTTTCTGTCTTCTAGAATATGAGGATAACTTTGCAAAGGACCGTGGGCGTGCAGATCTTTGGGAAAGGTTTAGAAGCCCAGGGAACGAGAATAGGGGAATACTGTGTGCTTTGTAAAAAGTATTTCTTTCTGGTGCACAAGGGGAGGTGGCGTGTGGTAATCCAACACTCCATCGTTACTGTCTCCCCTGGATAGTGTGTGTATCTTCTTGTGCTCTCGAAGCTTGGCATTCACAGGGACACAGGTGAGCTTGCAAGAGTTTACTTTACAATAAGCTGATTTATTAGACACGGTTTCAAATTTATACGGGCCGTGGTCTTCCCTTGGTCGGACTTACATCCCCCCACCGGTAAAAAAATGGTGGGGAGCCACGGCCAACTGCCAATTAGGTCAAGGGAGCCACAGGTCAAAAAAGTTTGGGAACCACTACTGTAGAGCTAGGCGCCATTCTGTGTATGTCAGACAGACAAATGATGTAATGCAGTGGCAGCAGCTATCAAGCTGCTATACTGGAGGCACTGCAAGTTCCTGTCGTCGAACTTGTGGACACATGTGGAGGAGTCGGACCGGCACTTGGCAGTTCACCAAGTAAGGACCATAAAAATAAACTGGCAGCTGCCAGACCCAGGCCCATCTTGTTAATTGTAATTGGGCCCCTTTATTGTATGTGGGGGGTGTACTGCAGCAGCAGCAGGTCTTGGAGGGTGGTTGGGGTATTTTGCGATATCAAAATATAATGGGACTTTCAGGGGGCGCGTAACATATTTTATACTGTGTCTGCACTGTTTGCCCCTCTCACCGACATGCGTCGGTGCATAACCTTTGGCATCTGGCACCATGAATTACTATGCATACAAGTAGAAGGCCAAGGCATGTCAATGATGGGGACCCCATAAGCAAGGGCATATTATGGAAAAGACTGTGCTTCAGTAGCACAGCGCATTTTCTGTTGACATCCAACACTATTTTAAGACCTCTCCTGTCACGTTTAAACGAGTTGCAACTTCCGGTGGTAATAATATAAGCTGGCACCCGAGGCCCTTTCGACTACCGAGGAAACGAAGACAAGAGTACTTAAAAGGGTTTATATATATATATGTGTTTTTTTCTCAGCTGAGGCCCAAACACTTGACTGTAATGAAGACATAATTGTGCTTTTTTCCACTAGGGTAATCCTGACAAGAAAACTTGTTGTTTAACCTTGCATGCTCATGACGAGCTCAGCTCGTCATGAGCTACAGTGCTCTGGTGCTCATGACGAGCTCGTCATGGCCATTGGAACGCTCGCACGCTGGGATAATTCCCCTGCTGTGCTGAACGGTCTATTGAAACGGGGGTGGCCGTGACGAGCTGAGCTCGTCATGAGCACAGAAGCACTGTAGCTCATGATGAGCTGAGCTCGTCATGAGCACCGGGGCACTGTGCGCGCCCCCCAGCACATCAGGAAAATTACCCCAGCAGTCAAGTCAAACAAAGGGAAGATCAGACTTTCCAATGTATTATTAAGCGATGCTTTGCATTGAAAACATGACTGCTTCGGTTGTGTTTCGTGCAGTTGAGGATGTTTCTAGTACTTGTATATACAGGGGCTTCATGCTTAAACAATAGCAAGCAGGTGCTGCATGGGATTCAGAATGAGGGGGCCGTCTGACCATTATTGGACAGGGAGGGCTCCAGTGCTTCAACGGTCAGTGGTGCAACCGGCTTTCCAGGATTGACTCCTAGGGTACAGTTAGTGAGGCAGAGTTGTAGAGGAATCATAGCTAGTTTCATTTCATTTCACTTAGGGATCATGTGATGTTTGTCACTTTGGTAATCTTGTTTTCTTCTCTTTTATGCCAGCATTTGCCATATGTAAATCTCTGAGTCCGTCGACACACTTTTGTGTACGGAACTCATTGGTTTTCCAGACCACCGGGGAAGGGTTCAGTTGGTGTTGGGAATTATTGTCATCGCCTCAGGAGCTAGCGAGGATTCATTAATGTCACTATTATGGAAAGAGCTTACCCATAAAGATTTGGATGACCCTGCACATGGGTACATTCAATTTAGAATGCTGTTAATTTTAAAATTGGGATTATGAGAGCCCAACATCACTTTATTATGTTTGCTTTGAAAAAAAAAGTTACAAGTTGCTTTTGATGGAATGTAAATGTGTTTGTGTAAGCGCCTAAAGGAGAAACTCTGTGGACCAGAGTATCCAGCAAAATGTACAGTGCAACTATTATGAAAATTGCATCTGCCTTTCAACATGCATGCACCTGCCTTTTAACCACCACACCCACCTTAGTTCATTTGAATCGCAAAATGATCATGTGTCACTGCCTATGATAACCCTTCAATTCGTCAGGAATAAGAGATCTATATATGGCAAATTCAATTGAAAATCAATGCATTTCAAACACATTTATGGCATGAGTACACTCGGTTATACTTATAGGGCCTTCACTGCGCCGATGGTGGGTGGTGGATGGCTCTGTAATTGTATGTCATCATCATAGCTGCCAAGCTCCCCGACTGCTTATGTGTGACATGTCCATGTTTTGAGTGCATTTGCCTGTGACATTTAAATGCTTATGAGTTACACTTTTAAGTGACACTAAAGTGGTTTGATAAAGCTGTAAACATTTCTTGGAAAGCTATTCCTTTCTGTTATATTTATTTTAAAAAATGTAGCTGAAAAATTAAGCTTTTAATCCCATTTTTGTTAAATAAGATTAGCACAGAAAACGGCGACTAACTTCTCGAAAACATACTGTGCCGTTCCCCCTCACAACAAACCCAGCCTCACCACTCACAAACCTCACCAGCTGCCACTGGAGAAAGCCATATCTCTGTAGATATGACTCTCCCTGCTATCTCCTTCTCACGCAATGCAGCACAGCATTTTTGGCTGCTGCACAAGGTTGTGCGACAATTTAGTAAATCAGCTTGTAGGGCCGGTACATGAGTAGAGTCCTGTTTGCAATTAAACTGAGGAAGTTCATAAAGATATATGTACAGAACATGTGGAGATGAAAGCAGGTAATGGCACCTCTAAATCAAAGTGCTTTAATGTGGTAACCAGAGCCATCTAGCTAATAGTTTGTCTTGGATAGCTCTGAAGCTGTATGTAGTAACTACAACAAAAAGGAAATTTTGCTAGAGTATATGAAGAACAAGATTACAAACAAATAAATAAGATTGAATATGCTGAATTAATGTTAGAAAAGTTTGTTTTTCAATTAAAAGAATGTTAAGATAATAGTGAACTTAGTTACTCGAAATGTGTTGTGTCTCTTGATGAATATAACATAACAAATTTTGAAGATTCTTGCTCTCCATTTCATTTCTCCATATCTTGAATGTTTCTTGATTTATTTGACAATAGAGGTTATGTTTTGAAGCCCTCAGATACATTTCGATGCGGTATACCAAATAGTGGTGGCTCCACTGCATTCAGCAGCCGGGCTGGAGAAACACCCACAGAATCCCTGGTCTGAGTAAGACGTCTTTACCGCCCACTCAGACCAATTAGTGGACTGCTCTGCAGCACAGGGATTGGCTGGGATACTGTCCTAGGGGCTGCTGGGACCCAGAAACCGGACAGGACAGCAGGTGTAAAGGAACTCGGCAGGCGGCCGGCGGCATCAGGTACGTTTTTTAAATTATTATTAGTCCCACTGTCCCCCCCCCCCCCCGTCCCCTCCCCCCGCGCGCTCGCTCTCCCCCTGCGCGCCCTCCTCTGCCTCACCACCCTTTGTTACTGCTGATACCAAAGATTATATTCCAATGGAAAATATGCTTAGAATGGGTGTTTCATTTGAAGGATGTTCCAGAGTAGGAAGAGTGTGGTTCCAATTTACTAGATTAGAGGCATCAGAAGTAGCTAGGGATAAAGCGTGATCCCAACAATGGAAAAAGTCTTTTGATGGAAAGATCTTTCAATAATAAGTATATTTGTGAAAATTTGCCAGATTTATTTGCAGAAAAACTGTGTTTTCTTCTACATTTTCAAACTAAGATAAAACGAACACAGTACCTTTAGTACACAGGCCCTACAATAAATCCTAAGCTGATGAGAGAACCACCTCATTTATCACGTCTTTAGGAGCATACAGACTCTGCAGAATGCCTTTTGAGTTGCAGTATTTTAAAGAATAATGCAATACATTTTGAAGGGCATTTCAAAATGTCATGTGCAGGTGGTGTGGCCAAGCCGAGCATGGAGTAGGACACAGTCCTCTAGAGCTCCATTCCTCCTCAGCTGCTAGAATTAACCCCTTTCATGGAGGTTAAGGCCATCTAACTGCTCTGCCTTTCCAATGAAGCCTATGCCACATCAAAAGACTCACTAAGAGAGCAGGAATGGTGCCAGCTATAACTTCCCCAGCAGCCTCGCTCCGGCGGGAGTGACATGATCTCGAACCCTCCATTAGCCTGGGGCTCACCCATAAACCCCAGAGTAATTGGTCCAAAGGATAAGGTCTCTCAACACATTGGCGTCCTATGTGCCTGGGAGGTAACTGGGGCCCTCCTGTAGGCCAGCACGCTGGTCTGTGCCTTTCTGTGATTGCACACGACACCTGCAATGCCAGCATCGCATCCGCCTACCCCAAGCGACATTGTGACTGGAGAAGAACCGTCAGAACACTACTGCCTCAATGGGGGGCCTAAACTCACCAGCTTGTCTGAAGGCCAGCGGGTAGCCATACATCAGGCCCCCCTAAACGTTGCTGACTGCACCTGCATGGGCATTGACTGCTGCCACTTTCCCACAACGGATTCACAACTTGGGTGAAGCTTGAGGAAATAAGCCAAAAAGGTGTAGGGCTCAGGCGGGGAGGTGCCTAAATATCATGACCCACTCTGGAGACCCCAACAACAGGGAAGAGACTGCACAGATTGAGTAAGCCATACATCGATACATACGGACTGCAAGGTCAGTCCTTAATCACGTCCCTTTGAGGATGGGTCATCCCACCAGTGCAACCTCTGGCAACAAGCGAACCAGTGGTCACTCTGTCTTTTGGACCAACCTGCCAACGGAGAACACTAAGGGCCTGATTACGACTTTGGAGATGCAGCAATGAGTCCGTCCTGCCATCGCATCACCAAAGCCGAGTAAAGGCCGTCCCCCAGATTGGGAGTTTCCTCCTGTCTGGCGGGCTTTTGTCTTGACGTTCTCACAGCAGTGCCCTGAAAAGGGACACAGCGATACCAAAGGGGATGATGGACGGAGCATTTTAGCAAATCAAACACTCACCCCCAGTCAACTGATCTGGGTTTAATCCATCATCATTCTTTAGCTCACTCCACCACCCCAGTTCAGACATGGCCATATGCAAATCAGTCTGACCCTGTGCCTCATGGGAACAGTCCAGCCCGAACTGCCAAGCCATGTCTTCCCTGGACCGGAAAAAAGCATCCTGGGACCAGTTTCTGGCTAATCAGCAGTCATCAGCCAAGCTAGCTTGAATCCAGTGGCAAAGTGAGCAAGGGACCCACATCTGGGCATACCCTGCCAACTTAGGGCAAACAAAGCGATACCAAAGAGGATGATGGACGGAGCGATTTAGCAAATCAAACATTCAAACCACAGTCAACTGATCTGGGTTTAAATCCTTGTAAGCTCATGACGAACAGAGCTTGTCATGCCATACAGTGCTCGGGTGCTCATGACGAGCTAAGCTCGTCATGAGCCACACCCACGGGGAGCACTGGCCCTCCCCCGTGGGTGCCCGATCTTAATCTGTTGTAAGGGGAAGGCAGGGAAAGACTTTCCCCTGCCTCCCCCCGCCCCCCTCCACATCATCAATGACATCAGTGCGTGAGGCGCGCTGATGTCATTGGAGGTTCCCTTTCTGCTCCGACGCAAATCTTACCTGTTTTTCCTCCTTCCTGCGCATCAGAGGAGAAACAGGTAAGTTTTGGGGCTGCGGAGGGGGAGATCAGAGTGAAAGAGGCATCGGGGGAAAGAAAAGGGTATTCCTTTCCCTCAGTGCCTCTTTTGAGCATTCCTGCTGCACAATCGTGCGATCGTGCAGCAGGAATGCCCACTAGACGCCAGGGATTTTTTTCTTTTTTTAAAGTTTTGCAAAGTTTGTTGGTTTGGGGAGCAGCCCCTTGGGCAATGGTCCCTCCCCTTTAGGGGGCATCATTTTTTACGTTGTCGGCCACCCGGGAGGGGGCAAAACATTATTAATTATTTGTAATTTCGGCAGAAGCAGGCATTGTTTTCGGGAGTGGCCACTTGGGCAAGGGCCACTCCCATGGGGGCCATTTTAGGCGAAGCCTAAGTAAATGTTTAGTCTTGGGGAGCAACCTCTTAGGCAAGGGCCTCTCCCCTTTTGGGGGCAATGTTGTTCGCTTTATCTGCCCCCTGGGGGGAGCAGAATTTTAATTTTTATAGAAAATGTGCCGTTGTGCTGGGGAGCGGCACCATGGGCAAGGGTCACTCCCAAGGGGGCCATTTTAGGCGATGCCTAATTAAATATTTAGTCTTGGGGAGCGACACTGGACTGGATCATCTTGTTCCTCGCCGGGAGAACCCAGAGAGTCCGCCTCCCCCCGTTCAGATCCGAGGCCATTGAAGTCATCTGTGCCGTACCACAGAGATCATCACTCAGCCCCACCCTCTTTAACGTCTACATGAGCCCCCTCGCAGCCATTGCACGCCAACACAACCTCAACATCATCTCCTACGCCGACAACACCCAGCTGATCCTCTCCCTCACCAACGACCCAGCCACCGCCAGAACCAGCCTACACGAAGGGATGAGAGATGTCGCCGAGTGGATGAAGAACAGCCGCCTGAAACTGAACTCAGACAAGACAGAAGTCCTCATCCTGTGTCATCGCCCTCTGCCTGGGACGACTCCTGGTGGCCTCTGGCCCTGGGCACCGCACCCAAGCCAATGGACCACGCACGCATCCTGGTGTCCTCCCTCCTGATGACCAGACAAGTCAACGCCGTCTCATCATCGTGCTTCAACAACCTGCGCATGCTCCGAAAGATCTTCCGATGGATCCCCACCGAAACCAGAAAGACGGTCACCCAGGCACTCGTCACAAGCCAACTGGACTACGGAAACTCCCTCTACGCCGGAACCACAGCCAAACTCCAGAGAAGACTCCAACGCATCCAGAACGCCTCCGCACGACTCATCCTGGACATCCCCCAACACAGGCACATCTCCGGCCACCTGAGAGACCTGCACTGGCTCCCCGTCAGCAAGAGGATCACATTCAGACTCCTCACCCACGCACACAAGGCTCTCCACGACCAAGGCCCCATGTACCTCAACAACCGCCTGACCTTCTACACGCCCACCCGCCAGCTAAGGTCGACCAGCTTCGCCCTCGCCGCTGTTCCACGCATCCGCAGAGCCACCTCCGGAGGAAGATCCTTCTCTTACCTGGCAGCCAAGACATGGAACTCCCTCCCCATCCACCTTCGGCTAACCCAGGACCATCTCACCTTCAGGAAGCTACTCAAGACCTAGCTTTTCGAGCAGTAGCGGACCCCTCTCCCCCAGCGCCTTGAGACCCTTCCGGGTGAGTAGCGCGCGTTACAAATGTCATGATTGATTGATTGATTGACCCCTTAGGCAAGGGTCGCTCCCCTTTTGGGGGCAATGTTGTTAGCTTTGTTTGTCCCCCTGGGAGGGAAGAATTTTAATTTTATTATATGATTGTGCCATTGTGCTGGGGAGTGGCCCCTTGGGCAAGGGTCACTCCCATGGGGGCCATTTTAGGGTGCCTATATTTTCAAATTCAGTCTTCGGGGCATTATAAATTGCTTTGTCTGCCCCGTGGGGGGGGGGGCAGAAATATATATTTTTTTTAATCGGGCCAATGTGCTGGAGAGTGGCCCCTTGGGCAAGGGTCATTTCCATGGGGGCCATTTTAGGGAGCCCAGTTATTAAAATGTATTTTTGGAGAGCGACCCCTTATGCAAGGGTTGCTCCCCTTTTGGAGGCCTATAATTTTTCTTTCTTTGCCCTCCGGGGGGGGGGGGGGGGGATTTTAAATGTATTGAACTCGGTTGGGGAAGTGAGCTAAAGAATGATGATGGATGAAACCCAGCTTAGTTGATGGGGGTGAGAGTTAGATTTGCTGAAGCGCTCTGTCCATCATCCCTTTTGATGTCACCCTGAGGGGAAGTTAGGCATACTCCTTTTTTGTTTTTTTGTAGGGCCAGTAGCCCACCAGGTTTTTTTTTAATGGTGTGGTGTCGCCTTTGGACATGGGTTACTCCTCTTTATGGAAGGATGATTGTGACCATTCCTGCCCTCTTTGGGTGGCAGAGTAGCAGTATGTTTTAGGCCCATCTGCTCCCAAGGGGGGCAGAAGCCTTTAGACACAAGAGTTCATTTTTAAAATTTTTGTTTTGGGGGGTCGCCTCAAGGGCAAGGTTTGCTTCCCTTTTACGGGGTTGAATATTTTATTTAAAGTATTTATACTTTTAGGCCCACCTACCCCTTAGCTTGGATGGTGGTTTGGTGCATTGTTTGCATATGTGATTGTGATGTTTTTTTCTTCCTTTTTATTCTAGTGTAAAGCTTTTGATTCCTGTTTGTGGATTCGACAGTGGTTGTTGTGCAGTTTTACGTACTTGCAGTTTTTTGGTAAGTCAAATATTTGTGTTGTATTTGCTCCAAATGAGTAATATTGTAATGTAGGATTGAATTTTTTTGTAAGTGGTCTCGTAGTGGCAGCATATTTAGTTAGTGTTTTGTGCAAGAAAATCTTTGTGATGTGTTTTGCATTGTCTAATGTGTAATTGTTTTCTCTTTTTTTTAGTGGGTTATTGTTGATCCATACTGTGTCTGTGCAGAGAACGTAGTGTAACTGTTTCTTGCAAGTGAGTGGTATCGTTTTGCAGTGTATAGCTATTTTTGATAAAGTTGAATTTTGATCATTGCTAATTGTACTTAGTGTTTGTTGTTGTTGACTTGTGTGACAAGTTACCTTTATTAGTAATCAATATGGCTAGCCGTAGAATGACTGCTCCGCAGGTGGTTGGTATGCTTCTTGAATCTTCCTCTGAGCCAGATTATGACACTGACAGTGCGTCTGAGGGAGAGGAGGGAGGGGTAGATTCTGGCAGTGAGTTTTCTCTTCACGTGGATGATGAAGGTTCACTCAGTGCAGATGAAAGGCCTATTTTAGAGGAGGATACTGCTGTGCCGATGGTGCAAGAGGCATCTGGATTGCAGCCTGAGGCTGCTAGTCTTACTACTGAAAGTGCTGGACTCTGGGTTGATCCTAACATGGTGCAGCCTGTGTTGCCTGCCTTTAGCGGTGATGCAGGTGTAGAGTGGATTGTGAAATTATATTTGCCTATACAGTATTTTCAGTTATTTATGGATGATGTATTTTTGGATGATATTGTTGAGCAGACTAATTTGTATGCTGAACAGTTTTTGAGGGACAACAGTGACAAACCTAGACTCCACTCCCGTGGACTCCCACAAATTTGGAAGAGCTGAAGAAATTTTTGGGTTTGACTTTATTGATGGGTATTCCAGTCCCTTGATGGCAACAGCCATATTACCATCTGTTATGACTTGTGATCGGTATTTACTTTTGCTACGCATGTTGCATTTTGTGCATAATTCTTTGGCGTTGTCACGTAGTCACCCCGACTGTGACCGTCTTTTTAAGATTCGGCCTATTCTTGATAACTTTGTTGATTGTTTTTCAGAGATTTACATTCCAGGGAAAGAAATATCTATTGATGAGTCTTTGGTTTTGTTCAAGGGTCGTTTGGTTTTTAGGCAGTACATCCCTAGCAAGAGGGCACGCTATGGAATTAAACTGTATATGTTGTCTGAGAGTAAGACAGGATATTAATTTTCGTGTGTACACTGGTAGAGATTAAATTATTGACCCCCCTGGTTGTCCATCCACTTTTGGAGTTTCAGAGAAAATTGTGTGGGATCTTGCTAGAAGACTGTTCAACAGAGGCCACCATTTGTACCTTGATAACTTCTACACTGCTGTGCAATTGTTTAAGGAATTGATTAAAGTGGACACTTTTGCATGTGGCACAATCCGCTCAAACCGCAAAGGTTTTCCAAAAGAGCTTGTTTGCAAAAAACTTCAGAGGGGTCAGTGCAGTTCCTTGCGTAGTGAAGAACTACTAGCTGTGAAATTTGTGGACAAGAGGGATGTGTACATGCTGACTACCATCCATGATGAGAGTACTTCACCTGTGCCTCTTTGGGGTCAGGTTGCTGATGTGCACAAACCTGTGTGAATTCTGGACTACAATAAGCACATGGGTGGTGTTCACAGAGTAGATCAGAGGTTGGAGCCTTACACTGCTATTCGGAAGGCTTATGTTTGGTATAAGAAGTTGGCCATCCATTTTTTCAACTTAGCAACTTTCAATGCTTTTATTGTGTTCAACGAGTGTTCTCCTGTGTCCAAGTTGACATTTCTTCAGTTTCAGCACTCTGTGATATCTAGCCTTGTTGTTGTGGAACAAATAAGAGTTCCTAGATTTGGAGTGGTGGAGGATGTGGCTCGATTGAAAGATCGCCACTTTCCTGATTACATTCCTCCCACAACTACAAAAGACTTTCCCACTAGGAGATGTAGAGTCTGTTGGCGAAGAGGTTTGCGGAAGGAGACTCGTCTTTTCTGCCCTGGGTGTCCTTCTAACCCTGGGCTGTGTATGCCTGCTTATTATAGAACTTACCGCACACAAAATAATTTTTGGGAGTATCCATGAGTGGTAAAATGAACTGCCTGTCTGTATTTTTTTTAATTTGTATTCTGTTTTAAGGTTGGCATTTGTGCAATATATTTAGTTTCAGATTGTGTGTTACTAGATTTGTATCTATTTGTAATTTGTTTGTGTTTGTTTTGTAAAAAAAATTAAAAATGTGATGGCGGTGTGTGTAGGCTGGTGCTTGGCTGGCGGTGTGCGTGGACTGGCGATTGGCTGGCGGCGTGTGTAGATTGGCGCTTGGCTGGCGGTGTGCGTGATTTGGCGCTTGGCTGGCGATGTGCATGTAGTGGCACTTGGCTTGCAGTGTGCATGGAGTGGCGCTTAGCTGGCGGTGTGCGTGGAGTGGAGCTTGGCTGGCGGTGTGCATGTAGTGGCGATTGGCTGGCGGTGTGCGTGGAGTGGCGCTTGGCTTGTGGTGTGCGTGGAGTGGCGCTTGGCTGGCGGTGTGCATGGCTTGGTGCTTGGATGGTGGTGTGGGTGGACTGGCGCTTGGCTGGTGGTGTGTGAGTAGTTACTTTCTGTTGGTCACTACACACACTGCTAGTTGAGCGCCATTCCACGCAGTCCATCACTTTGTGTAGTTGCAGTGTCAGGAGGTTGGTGCCTTGACGTGGCTTTACAGCTCACGAGCTGTGAGTCAATGGTTCAGTTTCTCATCCTTTCAATTATTAAAAGTGGATTTCATTTTTGTGAAATGACTTGCTAATACAATTGTATATACTGAATCATCGCTCACCCTCGTGCCATATCCAACCAATATGTGTGTGTGCTTGAGGATTAGATGGCTGTGCAGTAATATTTGTCTTTTTTCTCTTTCTGAAGCAGGGTGTACCTTGTCCCTTTTTGTGAAGGTTGTGCTCCATCCGGGTGTTGTGTACCCGGATGGTGTGAATGGTCTGGTGTGTATCAGGTATGGAAGGTGCGTGAATGGCCTGTAAAACAGTTGGTGCCTTGTCATGGCTTTACAGCTTACGAGTTGCGAATCACTGGTTCGGTTTTTATGCATTTATTTATTGACAGAGCATTTCATTTGTGGGAAATCTAGTTAATAACATTTTATGTACTGAACCATCACTCGCCCTCGTGCCAAATCCAACCAGTATGTGTGTGTGTTTGAGGAATAGATAGCTGTGCTGGAATGTTTGACTTTTGAGTAACTCTGTTAAGGTGTACTTTACAGCTAAGAATAACTTACTAACTGTAGATATTATTGTTAAACCATGGGAGTATATGGTGATGTCTCTCATGTGAATTCCAAGTTATTTTTTTATCCACAATGTCCTGCAAACTTGAAAATGTCTGTCACAATTTCCATGCAATATTGTCCCAAAAATCTCACGCTGTAGAACTGAAAACATAATCAAGTCAAAAAACCCAGGGGACCCCCCCCCCTTGCAAAAGCAAGTGGTTTTGACATAGGCAATTTTGAAGTCGCCTCACTACGTATTGGGCCCTTGCCTGTCGTGGGTACTCGGGCCTCCCACACAAGTGAGGCACCATTTGTATCTGGAGACCTGGGGAAACGCAGGGTGGTAGGAAATTTGTGTGAGCCCAGTGATGCCACACTTTCCCACACAAAAATGTGTGAAAAACGGATTTTTTCATCTAACATTGAGGTTTGCAAGGGATTCTGGATAAGTAAAAGTTGATGGATCCACGCAAGCCATACCTCCTTGGAAGCCCCGGGTGTCTACTTTTCAGAAATGTGTGGGTTTGGTAGGTTTCCCTAGATGGCCATCGAGCACGGTGACAAAAACCCAGGTGACCCCCCTTGCAAAAGCAGGTGGTTTTGACATAGCCAATTTTGAAGTCACCTCACTACGTATTGGGCCCTTGCCTATCGCGGGTACTTGGGCCTCCCACACAAGTGAGGCACCATTTTTATCGGGAGACCTGGGGGAACGCTGGGTGGTAGGAAATTTGTGTGAGCCCAGTGATGACACGCTTTCCCACACAAAAATGTGTGAAAAAAAATGATTTTTTCAGCTAACATTGAGGTTTGCAAGGGATTCTCGGTAATGGAACGTTGGGGGATCCACGCAAACCATACTCCTTGAAAGCCCCCGGTGTCTACTTTCCAGAAATGTGTGGGTTTGGTAGGTTTCCCCAGGTGCCAGCAGTCTTAGGGTTCAAAAACTACAGCTAGACACTTTGCCAAAAAGGGTAATTTTTCACTGTGAAATTGAGGTGTGACCACGTTGCGTTTTGCGCCGTTTCCTGTCGCAGGCACTAGGCCGACTCACACAAGTGGGGTACCATTTTTCTCAGAAGACTTTGGGGAACGCAGAGTGCAAGGAAATTTGTGGATACATGCAGATTCTAGAACTTTCCACCACAGAAATGTGGAGAACATGTTTTTTGTCAATTATTTAGGTTTACAAGGGATTCTGGGTAACAGAACCTGGTGAGAGGCAGTCAAGTCACCCTATCCTGGAATCTCCTGGGTGTCTAGTGTTAGAAAATGTATAGGTTTGCTAGGTTTCCCTAGGTGCCGGCAGAGCTAGGGTTAAAAAACTACAGCTAGGCACTTTGCTAAAAACGGGTCATTTTTGACTGCGAAATTGAGGTGTGACCACGTTATGTTTTGCGCAGTTTCCTGTCGCAGGCACTAGACCGACCCACACAAGTGAGGTACCATTTTTCTCAGAACACTTTGGGGAACACGGGGTGGGTGGAAATGTATGGATCCACGCAGATTCCAGAGCTTTCCACCACAGAAATGTGGGGAAAATGAGTTTTTGGGTCAATTTGTTGGGTTTGCAAGGGATTCTGGTAACAGAACCTGGTGGGAGGCAGTCATGTATAGGTTTGCTAGGTTTCCTTAGGTGCCGGTAGAGCTATGGTTCAAAAACTACAGCTAGGCACTATGCCAAAAAAGGGTCATTTTTCATTCCGAAATTGAGGTGTGACCACATTGCGTTTTGTGCCGTGTCCTGTCGCAGGCACTAGGCCGACCCACACAAGTGGGGTACCATTTTTCTCAGAAGACTTTGGGGAATGCTGGGTGGAAGGAAATTTGGGGATCAAAGCAGATTCCACAACTTTCCACCACAGAAATGTGGGGAGAATTTGTGTTTTTTGTCAATTATTTAGGTTTGCAAGGGTTTCTGGGTAACAGAACCTGGTGGAAGGCAGTCAAGTCACCCCATCCTGAATTGCCCTGGGTGTCTAGTTTTCAGAAATGTATAGGTTTGCTAGGTTTCCCTAGGTCCTGCCAGAGCTAAGGTTAAAAAACCACAGCTAGGCACTTTGTAAAACAAGGGTAATTTTTCGCTGCGAAATAGAAGTGCACCCATGTTGCGTTTTGCGCCGTTTTCTGTCGCAGGCAGTAGGCAAACACACAAGTTAGGTACCGTTTTTCTCAGAAGACTTTGGGGAACACGGGGTGGGTGGAAATTTGTGGATCCAAGCAGATTCCCGAACTTTCCACCACAGAAATGTAGGTATAATGTGTTTTTTTGGACAATTATTTAGGTTTGCAAGGGATTCTGGGTAGCATAACCTCGTGGGAGGCAGTCAAGTCTCCCCATCCTGGATTTCCCAGGGTGTCTACTTTTCAAAAATGTATAGGTTTGCTAGGTTTCCCTAGGTGCCAGCAGATCTAGGGTACAAAAACTACAGCTAGGCAATCTGCCAAAAAAGGGTCATTTTTCACTGCGAGATTGAGGTGTGACCACGTTGCGTTTTGTGCCGTTTCTTGTCACGGGCACACGGCCGACCCACACAAGTGATGTGCCATTTCTATCGGGAGACTTAGGGTAATTCAGATTTGTAAATCATCTGTTACTACCTATTGAGTTTTCATGCATTTCTCCCTTCCAAAAGAAAGACATTGTATAAAAAAGAAGTCATTTTGAAAAATGACCAATAATTCCCATGCTAGTATGAGTATTCCCAATTTTGAATATGTGCAAATAGGTACTGTTTCTAAACTCTATATTTTTTACCCATTTCAGAAATACATAGGTGTCTTTCATACCTATTTGTCCATGTATACATTTTCCCAGAATAATTGCTCTATACCCGGTACATAATAAAATACCATTGCAAGTTGCTGCTCAGTTTTGGCTCTGTGTTCGTCGGTTTCTTGGTGAACCTACAAGTCCTATATATCCCCACAACCAGGGAGGTCCGGTGAATGTAACGGTATATTTCTTTCAATGAGCTGTCATAATTACAAGAAGTTACAGGTGAAAACGTTGAGACAAAAGGCTGTTTTTTTCAACTAATTTTCAATTTTTCCAATATTTTACTGTTAGTTTCTATAAAGAAACATTCATGGATTTAGACAAATTACACCTTTCTGAATTCAGAATTTTGTCTACTTTTCTCAAATGTAGAGCTTTCCAGGATCCATTACTGATTTCAAACTCATTTTTACCATTAACTGGAGGAGGTTGAAAGCATTAAAAATAGCAAAAATAGGCTTCGTCCCGAAAAATGCCAAAATTGTGTATAAAATGTTGGTTCTCTGACAAAAGACTGACATTCCCTAAAAGCTGGGAAAATGATGATTTCAGCCCCACAAACCCTTTTTTGATAGCATTTGAAGGCAAACCCCAGAGGCTTTCATTTGCAGCCCGTATTTCCAATTTTTCTGAAAAAAACAAAAAATGTTACTGTATTTTGCTTAATTTCTGGGACCCCTCCAAGGGAATCCACAAACCCTGGGTACCCTTGGAATCCCTATGATGTTGGAAGAAAAGGTTACAAAATTGGCGTGGATACCTTATGTGGTCAAAAAGTTACAGGGGCCTAAGCGTGCACTACCCGAAATAGCCACAAAAAGGCTTAGCACAGGAGGGGAAAAGGCCTAGCAGCGAATGTTTCATTTCATTTGTTGCAATGAATGCAAGCAAAGCTTCAAGAAGATCAAGCGAGCTCTTCAGGACGCTCCTGAAATGTAAATCTTTGATCCAAAGCTTCGTAGAGAGGTTGTTTTTGACGCTAGCCCAGTTGGGTCAGGCGCCATCCGTACACAGCACAGCTGCCACCCAAATGCTCAAAGACATATTTTGTCCTATGTGAGTAGAAGTTTGTCCCAGACTGAACGTGCTTATTCACAACCTGAGAAATAAAGTTTAGCAGTGGTGTGGGCTTGTGAACATTCACACATATTCTTATATGGAAAGCCTTTTATACTAGGGACAAATTATCAAGCATTGTTGACCATCTTTGGCAATCCAAAGGCCAAGATGCCTCCTCACATTGAACGCTGGTTCTGTGATTACAATACAACTACACAATTGTGCACCGTCCAAGGAAAGATCAAAACCCTGCTGACTACTTCTTATGAGTGCCTCTAATGTGCCATGGTACCCCTTCCAAGGTTGCTGAAGGCTACATAAATTTAATTGTGAAATCAAGCATACCAGCTGCCATTTCATTAAAACAAATTGTCACTGCCACGAGTCAAGATAGTGACGTGTTAGAACTAAAAGGCATTACTACGCATCTGTTTTGGAACCAGCACACTTGACCTCTTACCAATGATAGAGAATACCAAAAGTTAAAAAATGTCAAAGATAAACTGTCCATTACTCACAAAGGTATTATCCTGGAAGGTTCAAAAATTCTTTTTCTGGAGAGTCTGTGACAACAAATACTTGAAGTGGCCCATGAAGGACTTCGTGGAATCATTGCCACAAAACAAGCAGCCTGGTTTCCTCATCACGGTGAGAGAGCTGAAAGAAAATTGAAAGCCGGTCATCTATACAATTGCTTTTCATGAAAAAAAACACTCAACATACCTTAAACATATCAGAGTTGCCAAAGCATGTATTGGAAATAAATAACATTGACTGCTTCAGTCCTCCTGCCAATAGACATCACCTGATTGTGATTGTGGATGAATACCCCCAATTTCAATTGATAGAAGACCTCTCATCTATCACTCAAGAAAAAATCCTTGAGAGATTAGATGGCATCTTCATGAAATGGGGTGTTCCTGCAATCTTACAATTTGCCAACGGCACACCTTTCAACAGTTTCTTCTTAATGTGAAGCATCAGAAGAGCACACCTCTTTGGCCTCAGGCCAATGGCCTTTTCGAACGTTTCATGAGTACTCTTAAGAAGCTTCTCAGTGTGCTGTAATCGAAAGCTCGGCCTACAACTGTATTGAATACTACTCTTTGTGGTTTCCTTTCGAACCCCTCACTCAATCACAGGTGAAAGCACTGCAACCAAGTTACCTCAATGGACCAACAGAATATCAAGTACTAAGGAAGAAATCTGTATGAAAGACTTGGGGCCCGATTCACAAAAGTAATCTGAGACAAAATCCTAACTTTATGACTTTCGGTATTCACAAAGGGCATTTAGGAGTAGTAAAGTTAGGATTTTGTCTCAGTTAAATTTAAGTTTTGGTCTTAAGTAAAACTTAATTTTAACTGAGACAAAATCCTAACTTTACTACTCCTAAATGCTAAATGCCCTTTTTGAATACCAAAAGTCGTAAAGTTAGAATTTTGTCTCAGATTACTTTTGTGAATCGGGCCCTTGGATCGTAAGAGGAAAATGAAGGCCTGCACAGACAAGCGCGGACATGCAAAAGACGCTACTTTCACTAGAGGAGATCGAGTGCTTGTCCGTCAATCTAGAAAATGAATATCTGATGCTCTCTTCGATTCTTAGCCATTTCATGTTTTGATCAATAAAGGACACATGGTGATTGCACAATGTCCTGGGAAGTCCATTACGTCAGATTCCTCGCATTTACGGCATGCGACTCATCATTCGTCAGGCACTGATGTCAATGTAGAGACTGGGTCTGAAAGAACAGTTCAAAACCCCTTGACTGTTGTTGTACCTACATCACCTGAGCAGTTGCTAGGAGAGGTGAGGTTTACTCCCAAGAACAATTGGGTGAGTTAATGACAATATGTCGTTGAAAAACATTGACTAAGATGAATCTCCTTTGGGATCACTTATATAGAAAACTGTAAATGTATACGGCTAATACACGGATGCCTTAAGTTTTGTTTTTCGTGTGTATATGTATGTTTTTTAGGAAAGAATCCATCTTTGGAGTACTCATCCTACACATTGAAGACTGATGGTAGGATGTATCGTATTACCAATTTTTGTTTATACTTTTGATTATTATATTTTTTTTGCAGTAGTGTAATTATTGGTCCTGAAGAAAGCCAGCGGTCTATTTTTTGACCATGAATGGCTGAAACATGTCGACCTCTTTAGTCAACTCACGGTAGTTATGCTGTCAAACTACCAATACACTCTGTTTTTAGACTTGACATTATGATATTTTCCTAATAAAATTTTAATCACACTTTGGTCCTTTCACATTTAAGTTACACTGCAAAATTAGTTTTTCGGCACCACAGAATTAACATCATATGGCCCGTTCCATCACTGGTAGGTTTTGTTAGGACATCTCATATATATATCAGGTGAAATGCCTATCATATACCAGCGCTATACAATCCCAGATGATGAGGTTCTGCCATTTGGTGGGCTGATGGGATTAATTTCCAAACCATCACCGTCCTAACTGCTTTCTGACTGTGTTCCTTAGCCGTATATTTTGAGTTGCTAGACCAGTAGTCTTCATTTTTGTGTTGTACCTACATCACCAATGCAGATTACGGACACTTCTACTGCCTGTCCCCAGTTTCTGACCACACAATCAGGACATGTGATCAGAGCGCCACGAAGACGCATCAAAGAGCTATGATTGTACATAAAAAAATTCTTTTTTTATGTAACAGTTGGGGAGATATAGTGTTGTGTGAGTTAGCAATGACCAAAACCTTTTGGCTCCTGATAGACTCCATAGAACTGTGACATAGGTGTTTGGGAGTAGTGAAGAGAATGCAGTTTCAGAATGTAGACTTTGCGGTTACACGCAGATGAATAAAGACATGTAATACAAAGTGCTGTGTGGTGTAGTCCTTAGTGGGTACCCAGGCTTGGGAGGACGCTTCAGTCCCCACCATGCGAGTAGCATTAAAACATATCAAAGAGTTAGTCCAAATGGTGAAGGTATAGTACACTGAGTTACAGCATGGGCTGGCAATAGAAATAAAAGAAATTGAACATTGGAAAGAAGAGAAACTAAATGCAAAAACAACTTCCATAATGGAGATGCAAAGTGAACAGCTAGAGAAGAAAAGAATGCTCAACAAGCAGCTGGTGGTAAAAAGTGGTCTACATTGGTGAAATTAAGTCCTATAAGCAACAAGCAAATTGTAATCTAGAAAGCAAAAACACAATTCAGGACATCAAAGAGACATGCCTAAAGACACAATCAAGCAAATCCTACTGTATATTCTTAGAGTTCATTCCAACACTGACAAACCTCAGTGAAGAAGTAAAGAAACTAAGGCAAGTAAGTTATAGCAGAGTGAAATCTAAGAGGACTAACAAAAATTAATCAAGTCCGGCGGGAGGCATGGAAAGAAAGGCCAGAAACTTTGAAAATAAATTGCTTGTTAAATATATTGTGCAACACAAATGATAAACTTCAAAAGACTGAAGAAACGCAGAATGGGAAAAAAGAAACTAACTCCACATGGACTCACACCAAAACCCAAAAAAAGGAAAGTTTCTGGAGCACACTCTGATTGGCACATCGTCAAAACAGTGGGGGGAGAGCTTAAAAGTAGAGGCCAGTAATGAAAATCAAGAAACAACTATAAGGCAGAGGTCCAGAGGTCCAGACGTCACCAAGAGCCATGAATTAGAAAATGTAAAAATGTAAAGCTAATGTGTATCATCAAGTTTGAAATGGAAAACGCCATAATTAGCAAGTGGCTGGAAGATCCATGCAATTTCAATATATATATATGTGACATACCAAAATGTCTGGCTCAAGAAGCAGATTTGCGAGCAAAAACAAAGTTTACAATTGGCTAAACCAGGAAACTATGGGAAGGTACTTTGAACTTTAATGACCTACAATTGTTGAAATGGCACAACGAAGACACAAAGAAGGATGAGATTCTCGTGGAAAGCTAGAACATGATTGAGTTCATGATGAAATCTGCCCCTTACAAGCCAGTTCACAGAGAGCAGGATAAAAATTGAAAGAGGCCACATAAGGAAACAAGTGAGTTTAGAAGGGCGTATGAATGATGGACAGACTAAACATAGGCATAGCATGTGGGAGAAGGGGAAAAAACGAGATACTGGAAACATCTTCATGGTAAATCACAAGTGGAATCTCAATAAAGAAAGCTGAAATTAGACTATTTCAACAGAAACTATCCATAGCTCAAATCCAATGACTAACAGAGAAGAAATGATTAAGCAGATGTGCACATCAAAACAAAATTCCTGCTCGTCACCCACTATCCTAAATGTATGAAAACAAGATTGGCTAATACCGGAAACCTACAGAACAGTAAATAAACGATGGATGTGGGGAAACACGGGGGTGGATGGCGTCCCCCCACTTATTCTACCCGGAGCTCGATAACTGGAGCAAATGGAGCCACACCTTTACTCTTCGGCCTTTCTGGGGCGAGATCGGAGCTCATTCAGAACGCTGCTCACGCGCTGGCTTCTCTCATGAAATCGCATCTAAGGGGTGAGCGAGGGTAGGCAATGAGTCTGAGGGTGCAAGCCACCTTTTGTGACGTCATTCCTGTCGTGACCTCAGCGTCCCCCCACTTCTTTTTTTAGGACTTGTGCCCTGCCTGCAAGCCACAGTAATCAGCGAGGCATCCAATAATAATAATAATAATCTTTATTTTGGATATAAAATATCCTTAAAAGAGCAGTTCAATGATTCCAACGACAGTACACATTATTGATAAAAAAAAAAGAAAATCAATTAAACAATAAAACAACAGGGTCAGCATAACATCAAAACAGAAGTGGTTTGTGATACTAACGCTTAGCAATGTTGGGCTTATAAAAACAATCTGATGTTTAGCAAATAACTGCGGGTTATAATAAAATACGATCAGATAAAAAACAGCAGCAAACAGATCAATAGCAGCGAATTATGATAAAATGCGATCAGATAAAAAACAGTTTTAGCAGCTTGGAGATGGAGTGCAGTTTAATTTAAACTGTTGCTTAAAAGGGAGAAAATGCAAGTAAAAACAATGGAAACAGGAGGAAAAGATCTACTGTAACTTATCTAAATAGGAGACAATTAATTCACCTATTTCTATTCCATTTAGTGCACTTAGGAAAAATCCAATTTATACCACCCCATCACTCATACAAAGGGACTAGATTACACATTTTTTATTGTTTTTTGTAATCACTAAACATATCTCTTTGTTCTTTTTTTCTTTTGTAACAAACATCAACAAATGATTTTATACACAAGCTTTTTGTACAACATATACCATCATATACATCACTATATACACACCTATATACAACACATTCACAATAAATTGACCAATGAACGAAATCATAACACAAAAACACAAAGACTTGTATGATTTACACCCTACAAAATATTTCAGCAAAGGCTGAGTGCCCTCCCATTCACTCTAGGAGATGCACTTGGAGGTAGTATAGCACAGATGGTTCGAAAACCCAAATTACCGAACCTCAATCGAAAACTGTGTCACACAGGCTACAAGTTCCCAAATTAATTGTAAACATAAACACTCCTCCAGTATAAAAGTGTCGACGCGGTCGCGTTTCGGCCATCCAAGCAATCTGGCCTCTTCAGGACAGGGTGATAATCCACCTACAAATACATATAATCCAACATAAAAAGCCATTTTAGGAATCCATTCACATACTCTGTGCCCTCCTCACCAATCAACAAAATCCGTGCCCGGTAGTCATCGTGCCCAGAGGAGAAACTAAAGAAGAAACTAAAGAGGAGAATTTTCGTGTGTACTTAGGCCCATCATCCTGCTACCGGCAGGCGTGGAGAGGGGGTGGTGATCCTAGAACCATATCCATGCACTTCAAGAGATTTATGCGTTACACAGGCTGAAGTGACCCGATCACCAATGCCACATGCTGTTAAAAGAAACGCTATCAAGTGTGTCTAACCGTTGCTAATGGAAACAAGACCTCACGGCAATCCATGCGCCCCGCATGCATCTCCAAGTCACTACATACTCACTACTTACAAAAGAATTCAATCCAAGGGCAGCTGGGAATCATTCACAAAGACCAAAACCAAATGCAAATTCTTAAAAGGGAGAAGCATGCTGCATAAAGTTACGGTATGCAAAGCGTATATAGGTTGTAAGGCCTAAATTTAAAACTGTATTTTCAGGGCTCAGAGCTGCAATAATTGCCTGTCTGCAGGTCCGAATACCCAACCTATTCCACTCCATTTTCAATTTACGCCTGCGCTGTAACATAAGGGCGGGGCAAAGACAGACCACATGTTCCAAGGTTTCAGCCATCTTGCCGCACCCTCTGCACAATAAAACTTCTGAAGTACGACGCCAAGAGGGCAAATCTTTTAGGAATTGCCAGTCACCCAGTCTGATAGCCATAAAGCTAAGTTTTAAATACAGGGAGGCATCCAATTATCCTGCAGAAGCAACAATTGAGCAGAATTCAAAGCATGCAACAATTTATATGAGAACATATAGATCTGGGATATCATGTTATTAGATAAGTCCATGCTGTGTCTTATAAACGTTTAAGTGCAACAACAGAAACTGGAGGATTTCACAAACCGTCTCACTTGAATCAGTGGAGCTTCACTGAAACCTGCCAGGTCAAAACTAATCATTGTCGTCCATGGAGATTTCAACTGCAGAATGAATGAATGGGGGCCTGACAGGGAGAAAAACATAGCAATAAGGTGGGCCTTTAGAATTCCATCTATTCTGCATGAATTCCCTAAAATTGACGCAATCGACAAAAGACTGCAAACATTTGGAGAAGAAGGCCTTCCATTCGCTAGAAGCTCATATGAAAACACAGATGCTGGTAACATACAGTGCAATGCTGTATTTCTTCATTCATATGAGGCAACGGTCTGTATTACACTACATATACTGATTTCCATTTATACGTAAAGAGGAAAAGGAGTGACGGTGAGTACAGACTTTTGTGCATTGCTTTGCAACAAGAGGTCATTCCAAAGAAGGTAAGGACAGAATGAATATAAATACTCATGTTATCTCTATTCTCTTAAAATTGATTTCATTTCCCAGTTTAGAATGTCAGAGTGTTTAAGGCGGTGTGTGTCTTTTGTGCATATGGCGGCACATTAGCATGTTCTTTAGCTGTGCATGTTTGCATGCATGGCTCTGTGCTAAGACGCTGCATGTCGGCTTGCCTATGATAAAATACAAGTCAGATAGTAATTCCTCCGTACCTATCTTTTTTGTACATGATAGTGTTCCATACCCAGATATTGGAGGTTGATTTGGGTATACCCTGTGCATTTATACATGAGTATATGGGTGTCAGCATGTCTATTGTGCGGGTGCCTGTAGGGGGTTTATTTTATGTGTATCTAAACGGTGAAGCCTGTGGGTGTTTTCCATTCACCATTCAATTCATCTGTCTGTCCACCCCTCCAACTCTGTCCTCGGCTGCCTGTCAGCTTACGCATTCCTGTACGTTTGTTGCTTCTAATTGTATATCAGTGACTGCATGTGTGTTGTCTGTGGCTGTATCTATGCAGTTTGCTTGGTCCAGTACTGTATCTTGCCTGTGTACATGGGTGCCTGTTTGTTGCATGTGTGCATATGTCTGCTAGCCTGCATGTTTATTTGTGTGAATACCTGGGTGATTTTACTTCTGTTGGTTACTGTACCCATTAGTCTGTATGCATGACTGTGTTTTGGTATGTATACATCAGTTTCTGTATATAATATATTAATTTGTGTATGCCTGTAGGTGAGTTGGTCCGTCTGCATGTTTATATCTGATTTATATTCTTGACTCTTCAAGCTTCTGAAGCACGGTATTAAAACCCCCCATTCTCGACACCTCTCACTCATCACAATCCACAGACACTGTGTGCAGCTGCTGAACACTGGCTAACTAGCCAACGTCATTCCCTCACTAAACGAAATCACATTTTAAGAGATAACATCTTACCATCTAAAATAAAAACCCTTTCCTGACACCCACAACCCGTCCTCTACATGAACTCTCGTCTAAAGAATAGCCCTACGCTGTTATCTTTTAGGAAATCGCTAAAAAACCCTGGTTCTTCGCCAAATAACATTTTCATCTACTATTTCATCGTCAACCTTACTAGTATCAGCGCCTAGACGCCCCAGGTCATTCGTGCGCTATATAAATGCACAAATCAAATCTAACTCACATCTAACATTCCTCACTAAAACTAGCCTCGTCCCCTCCTTTTCATGAAATGATATCTGAAATTTTGTATCCTGGAAAATTTTCCAGGTTGTGTGAATACGAATTTCGCACTATTTGCCAAGTAGATGCCTGCCCTGGCTATAGTTGCTGTAGGCTTGTGCCTGATAGTGCAGGTTATTTCATTTGCAACTGTATAATTAGCGGCTAAAAAAATACAGCCTGACTAGAAATTTTATTTCAGGTGCAAAAAGAGTTTGCACCTTAAACGGAATTAGCTTCAGAATTGTAAGCAGGGCACATATCATGCAGCCATTGATAAAGTTTCTGATGAATTTTTGGAAAGGGTACACGACAGCCTTGATTTGTATAAGTAAAAATACCTTTTGGCCACCAGTGGGCAGTCTAGGATAAATCTGAGATATATCATTACACAGTTTAATATTATATGAACTGCTTAGTTCTGCAGTGCAATATTAGACCTGGTACTGATTGACTAATTTAATTGATTTAATCTAGTAATTAAGATCAAATAATGTATTCTTTTAATTTCTCGGGGGTCGGGAGGGTTGCGTAAAAATTGTGGTGGTAGAGAAATAGATAATCTGCCATCAAAGGCAGAGAACTGCTGTTGTTTTGACTTTCATCCATGTATGTCGAGGCATGATTAAATAGCTCCGAAGCAAATTTGTCAATGTTATGAGAAGCCTATAGTAGGGAAAGAAGTGTTTGTCTTAAGCGTCTGACCAACTAAGGACCAATAAATTGTTGTTCAGAAAAGTAATTTTTATTTACAAAATCGTGCTGCTTACGAGTGCAGATTCAACGTTGCTTACACAATGTGAATTCACACTGATCAATGAATTCACCCATATGGGAAATTAATTATACAGTACCGTGTAATTTTATGTGTAGGCATGTATGTATGTTATTTATATAGCGCTGTAACTGGCCACATACACGCATAAAGTAAACCAATAGAAAGAGAGGAAGCTGAGTAGTGGACGATTAATGAATTGTGATATAGTGTTCTTGAAGGAGGTCTGGAATAGAGACTCTCCCGAAGGCTTGGATATAGGTACTATCACTTACTTTCGGTATGCACCATCTGCTCCCTATCTGGCATCGACCTGATGCCAGACGTTTTGGAATAAATTGAGCAGGGGTCCTATTAGCCCCAGGAGCGATCCGTGCAGGTAAGAGCGTGGGACTCACTGGCGTAACGAACTTTCAGGGGGCCTTCCTGCACGGTACTAAGAGGGCCCCCCCCCCCCCCCCCTCCAGGCTCATCAGGAGCTCTCGGGCCAGAGTGCAGTACCGAGGGGGCCCCCTGGAGTTTGAGGCCCCCCCTGCACCGAGAGGGCTGCGGGGGGCCTTTGGTACGCCCCTGGTGGGACGGTGGAGAGGGAGTCGACAGACGACGAGGAGGGATAACTACATTTAAAAGAAAGAAAACCCCTAACCACTTACCTTGTGCTCGCCGACTCGGCGATGCCGGGGGGGGGGGGGGGGGGGCGCAAGGTAAGCGGTTTTCTTTTTTGTTCCAATTTTTCATCGGCGTCCTTTGTCGACTCCAGAACTCACCCCGCCCCGCCTCACTGCTCTTACCTGCACAGGCCGCTCCTGATTAGTCCAGGGAGATGGGGCCTAACTACAACTATTTCAGTGGGTCTGTGCCCTAAATACATACTTGACAGAGGAAAGACATTGGGGGGGGGGGGGGTGGGGGGGGGGTACCAATAACCCGGTAACAATAATGGTATCTAAGAGCAGCGGCCTGCGTGAACAACACTTCCAGTATACCCACATGCTGACTGATAGACTCACCGTCATACAGCATCTGCTCACATAGATGCAAATGGTATGGTAGGACTGTTTTCTGTCTAAAACCCTATTAAAGATGATGTTTTTTGGGAGATACACCGGGATTCTTCAAAAGGCAGACACTGTACCAGTCTGATATTTGAACTATATTTAGTTATGGCTGCTTGTTTCTTTGGAGACTGGCCTTATGTTGATCCTCTCTCATTATTTGATTTTGAGTTACTATTGAGACAATCAGCTAGGCTTAAAGGGGCATATTATCAAGGGGGTTTATCTCCGCTTTTTTGGCTTTAAAAGCCAAGAAAGCGGAGATAACATTATCTCCCTATTACCAAGCTGTCGCTAACACCAGTTAGCGACAGCTTGTAGGAGATAGCGACCATCTTGGGCCCCACTTTGCATGTCAGTGATATTTATCACTAATGACATGCAAAGTGGGCGTGCCAAGATGTTAGCGACTGAAAACAGTCTCTAACATCGCTATCTCCTATTACCAACTTTTGGAGATATTCGCGCTAAGCGCGAATATCTCCAAAAGCTAACACCTGCCCTGAGCAGTTCTTAGCCATGTTATCCAATGGGAGGTGGATAACATGGCTAAGAGCATTAGCTCGGTAATGCATGAATATCACTGACTTTTCCGCGATATTCATGCATTGCGGCGATTTTTATCGCATTTGCGATAAACCTTGGTAATTACCAAGGTTTATTTGCGGTACAAATCGCCGCAGCTCAGCGGTAAATTTTTGTCTCTAACCAAGCAATAGCGATAATTATCGCTATTGCTTGGTAATATGCCCCCTAGTTCGTTGCTTTTCTTAAATGGAAAAGCACACAGAATAACATACATGTGAGAAACGTGTTCACACGAAATAAAGGTGCACATTTCTTTCTGCAAACATGAATAGAGAATTAGTCATACCAATTAAACCACACCTAAATTAGGCATTATTTTGTAATGAGTACAAATGCTGTAACAATCTGTTTGTTACTATAAAAGTTAAAGAAATAATTGGTGAAAAAATGAACTGTTGCAAAAGGAAGTTTTGAATGGCAGGATTTTTCTTATTTTTCTTACTTATTATTTGTGTTTGAACTTCGGTAGCATCATAACGTTTGTGAAGATTACAAAGCTGTTAAAAACAAAGCTTCACCAAAGCCACAGATGAAAACCATTTGCAGCTTGCTACACCCTAATTAGTAGTTCAAGTTCCAAAAAAATATCAACAGATGTATTTTTCAGAGGCTGGCAATAGAACATACATTTAAACTCTAGCACTGAGGCAGACAGCAGCTGATTCATTATGTTAGGCGGCGGGCCGAGAAGGGGCATTTCAGTGCACTGCAGAGCTCCCATACATAAATTCCATATTCAGCCCTACGTTCTCTGACACTGGAGTGAAGACATTTGTCGTGCTTCTATCGGGTTGAGGGGACTCTAGAGTAATTACATAATAAATGGCTGCATGAGGAAATGCATAAAGCTCAGGAAAGAGAAGCTGTCTCAAAGCAAAATATATGAAGGATCAACGACGTGGGTCCTGTCCTAAGAATGAGCCTTTGTTGTTGAGAGGTGTGGCGTAGCGGCCACAGTGACTGACTCCAGGGGGCGGGGCTCAGGGTTTGATCCTCGGTGCCAGCTGTAGCTCAGCATCATGTGACCCTGGGCAATAGCTCACCAGGGGCCAGATGTAGGTAGCCTAATACCGGTCGATAACGGCCGAAAATCGGTATTTTCGTCCGTTACCGACCGGTATTTGGACATCGAGATGTAGCTCGCCCAAAATTTACCGATCCGGAAAAAATACTGAATCGGTAGATTACCGGCTCGGTAAATCATCCGAATTGGTAATATTTCCGAATCGGTAAAATTACCGAATCGGAAAATATACAGAGTCGGTAAATGTTCTGAATCGGTAAAATTACTGAATCGGAAAATATACCGAGTCGGTAAATTTTCCGAATCAGTAAAATTACCGATTCGGAAATTAAGAAATGGAAAAACAAACACCATTGAGATGTAGGTGAGCCATAAATTACCAAATTTAACCAAAATTCAGTATTTATGAATTGGTATTTAACATGGATTGTAAGCAGGTGGTAATCAGGTGCAGCCTATAGCAAGCATTTACAATGCAATGGTTTTGCCTTTGTTAAAGTTTGAGCTATTGGCAATGCTCTTGACAATTTTTTTTTTTAACATAAATAAATGGCCTTGTTATTTGCAATGCCACTAGCTTTATCTTTCGCAAATGACACCCACAAACACTACAGAGAGCCCCCAACACACACCCACACAGAGCCCCCCCACACACTGCGAGCCCCCCACACACACTGAGCTCCCTCCACACACTGCGAGCCTCCCACACACACTGCGAGCCACCCCCACACAGAGAGCCCGCACACACCGAGAGCCTCCCCTACACACTGAAAGCCCCTCCCCCACACACTGTAAGCCCCCCCACACACACAGAGCCCCCCGCCCACACACAGTGCCCCTCGCCCACACACAGAGAGCCCTCCCCTTGTCTGGCAATGTACACTAGGCCCTTAGAGTTCTATAAAGCTTTGGAGAGAGTTATTCAGCATCTGTTTATGATAAAGAATATCTTCGTTCCCAACTATACAATGGTGGACAATATATCTGTGGTGTCATTTATTATGAATAAAAAGAAGTACACGTACGTACGCATAATCTTCGTGCTTCCTGGATAACCGATCCCAGCGTAAGGTATTGTAATCGGTAGAACGGAAAGGCTATTGTGAAGCGCTCTGACACCTTCGGGTAAAGTCCGCGCTATATAAAAACGCATAAAATAAAAATAAATAAATAAATAAAACTGTCGCACAGGCTGGTATGCAAAGGTTGGGGTCAATGCCCCCCGCCACGTCTTTCCGCCCTAGGCCTCTACTACACATATAGCAGCTGAGAGCTTCCGACACATTCTCAAGAAAACGCATTGTTTAATTAATATTATAGAGCTCTCCAGTTTCTCAGGTTTACGCGTGAGTAGGCCAGGTATTTGAGTTGAATTTTAGGACCTGTGGTCCAGATTAATACTGGTAAAGTCAAAGCAAAAACCTTGACTGGAAACGCTATTCACGCACGAAGAAGCTGGGGAAATTGAGAGCTCCAGCTTTACTAGGCACATAATAGGGTCGCTCACGGAGAGCGGGAGGAGGGTGCGGGGGCGGGAACGGACACACGGAGAGGGGGGGCGGTAACAGACACACGGGTAGCGGGAGGGAGCCTCCCCTAGCCCCAGCACGGAGGGTAAACAAAGCACTCACCTGGACTTCGTTCCGGGGCCGAGGCGGGACTTGCTCTTTCCCTGGGGCTCCTCCTTCGCTCGGGAGCCTCGGGACAGACGACGCAGGCTGCTTCCTGCTCTCCACTCCTCCTCCTCCCGATGACACGGCGGAGGCTCAGCCGGCTGGGCCAATCCCAGCGCGGCCCTGGCTGTATGACGGACGGCTGCTTCCCTTCGGCAGGAAGGCGGGTGTCTGCTCAAAGCAGACCCAGATTCGGGGGCGTTCCAGAGAACAGGCTTTCGGCTGATGTAGCCAAAAGCCAAAAATTCTCGGGAACGCCCCCGAATCTGGTCCGGCATTGACGGACAGGCCCGTCTTCCAATGGCTAGCCTCCATTTATGGAGCTAGTCAATGGAAGACGGGGGCCGTTCCTGTCTCCCCTACTATAGTAATTAGGTTTTCGCCTGCGCGAAAAAGCTGCGCAGAGCGCAGCTTTCGCCAGGCAAAACCTAAAAATGGCAAGACTGAGATACTCCTGTGAGTAGATTCATGTGATTGGCACCGTCTCAAACCTATGGGTGATGTTTGAGGAGCAAATGGAGCCGATGGTTGAAGCAACCGGACCCAAAGCCCCTTAAAGAATGTAAAGAACACAATATGTCCTGTTCACCATGAACAGCACACGACCCATACTCGTCACACCTGATGAGTGTGTATACCTCAGTGAGGCTGCACACAGCCACAGTTACTCAACCAGTAACCTTCGTTAAAGACATGTTGGGTGTGAGAAGCAATGTATTCTGGATAAATGACCAGCGCACACTGTTTCTTTTGGATCGAACACTCCAATGTTTTGACTTTTTCTCATTTCATTTTTACTCACAATAACAAGGAGAGAAAATCACTTTATTGTTAGGAAGTTATATAAGAAAGCAGCTACAGCGTGAAGGTGAGCCATGTCTTGCGACATGGGCCAATGCTGGCGTGCTACAAGTAGCAATCACGTAACTTTTTTTTTTTTAAACAGGAGATGTTCTGAACGGACCAAACAATGATTCCACTAAATCAAGAACGTAAAGTTCCACTCCACGTTGGAATTGACATTTTCAGAGCTAGAAAATTTAAGGCGGGATCAACGTGGAGCCAGTGTTGGAGCTCCTCTCTAGCTGAGGAGGATAAGCAATGGAGGAACCACCTGTGAATGCTTGTGGTCAAGGAGAACCAGATGAGAATGTAAATCACTCCTAGAGGTCCAAGAAGTTTATCAGTAGAATGTTGAATCCAGAGGGACCGGGACACCTCGGACAATGGAGAGCTCAAAGTGGGTCCATTCGGCTACACGACATGTTCATATCTTGAAAGGTTAGATGACTCTACTTTGTACAGGTAACAGTTATTTCAACGCAAGCGTTACTACGCCTGCCAGTACCCCGCATGCCCTTGCAACGCGAAAGGTGTGCAGCAAGGGGTAGAAGGTGCTGGATTTAACTCCAACACCTTCCCTACTGTTGCACACACTGGAGTTGGAATAGTAAATTAAAATATTCCAACTTTCAGTGCACCCCGACAGCAAGTTGGGGTAAAGATTAGCGTTAAACGGCATGAGGGGTAATGGCAAGTGTTTTAACGTCATACAGCCCTTTGTACCTGCCTTCTCAAAACAGCAAATGTGGAGCTATTGCCCTACAAGAGGCAAAATAGCCCCCACCCCTCCAAAACACACACAAAAATAATTTTAAGGCAAAAATTGTTATTCTAAGTAGTTATTTTTTTTACTGGTTTGTAGAACAGGTCCTCACTCCTCTTGCCGTCAGTTGCAGCTGTCCAGCCTCCGCAGCAGAGCAAGAGTTACCTGGGATTCTGGATCTGGCCAGCAGCCTCCTTTGGTTATGAACCTTCTTAAACACCTACCACTTAGATTCTTAGAGGAAAGCACCCCAGCCAGCAGGCGCACCCACAGCATGTGTAGTTCAAATGCTTGTAGCTCAAGTCAGAAAAACTTGCATCGCCATCGTCCATAAAAAATCTATCCACATCTCAACCAGCTCTGACGTCAATCTCACCAACTCTGAACACCTTCACTTCCAGATACACATCGACCCCAAGACCACACTCAGAGGCACCGTCCTCTACAGACCACCAGGACCCCGCGCAAAATTCAATGAAGACATCACGGACTTCATCACTCCACACGCGCTCCCCTCCAAAGATTACATCCTTCTGGGAGACCTCAACTTTCACCTTGAAAAGAACAACGACCGCAACTCCACCACCCTTCTGGACAACCTCGCCAACCTCGGACTTAAACAACTGGTCACTTCCCCCACCCACATCGCAGGTCACACACTCGACCCTATCTTCACCTCCAGCAATCATGTCTCCTTCAGCCACACTACAGATCTCCTCTGGACTGACCACAGCTGCGTTCACTTCACCTACAACAAGCCGAAACCCATCAACCACCCCCAACCAACTCTGCAAAGAAACTGGAACAAAGTCACCATCGACCAGATCTCCTCATTGCTCCTTCTAAACACCCCAGCCCACTCTTCTAACCCAGACCAAGCCGCCACCAACTTCACCCTATGGTTATCCAACAGCGCCGACACCCTAGCACCACTGAAAAAACGTCAAAGCAAACCTGGCAACAAGAAGGCCTCCTGGTTCAACGATGATCTTAAGAACTCCAAGAAACTCTGCCGCTCCCTTGAAAAGGCCTGGAAAAAAGACCCAACCACTAGCACTAAGGACGCCTTCAAAAACGCCACCCGCATACACCACCAACTAATCCGAAAGACCAAGAAAACAGCATTCAAGGATCGACTAGACAACAACGCCCACAACAGCAAGGAACTCTTCAACATCGTCAAGGAATTTACCAACCCCTCAGCCAACTCCAACGACATCACCCCCTCTCAAGCCCTCTGCGACTCCCTGGCTTTATTCTTCCACAACAAAATTGCAGAAATCCACAACAGCTTCGACAACCAACCCGGAGTCCAACCCACCCAACCATACACTGAACATTCTCCCCCCTTGAACACCCTTTACGACTGGAACCCAATCTCCACTGAGGACACCATCCGCCTGATGAACTCCATCCACTCAGGATCCCCCACAGACCCATGTCCTCACCACATCTTCAACAAAGCAGACTCCGTCATAGCACCGCACCTCCGAGACGTCATCAACTGCTCCTTCAATTCCGCCACCTTCCCGGAAAGCTGGAAACACGCTGAACTCACCGCCCTTCTGAAAAAACCCACAGCGGACCCCACCGAACTCAAAAATTACCGCCCCATCTCGCTCCTTCCTTTCCCGGCCAAAGTCATCGAGAAAGCTGTCAACAACCAGCTCGCCGCCTTCCTCGAAGCCAACAAATCCCTCAACTCCTCACAATCTGGCTTCCGAGCAAAAAACATCGCAGCAACAGACGACATTCGAACTCTACTGGACAATGGAGACACAATCGCCCTCATCCTCCTCGACCTCTTTGCAGCCTTCGACACAGTCTGCCACAGCACCCTTTTACAACGCCTCAGAAACACCGGAATACAAGGAAAAGCACTTGAATGGATCACCTCCTTCCTCACCGGAAGAACCCAGAGAGTCCGCCTTCCACCATTCAAGTCCGAGGCCACTGAAGTCATCTGTGGCGTACCACAAGGATCCTCACTCAGTCCCACCCTCTTCAACGTATACATGAGCCCCCTCGCGGCCATCGCCCGCCAACACAACCTCAACATCATCTCCTACGCGGATGACACTCAATTGATCCTGTCTCTCACCAATGACCCCAGCACCGCCAAAACTAACCTACACGAAGGAATGAAAGAAGTTGCCGAATGGATGAAACACAGCCGTCTGAAACTGAACTCAGATAAAACAGAAGTCCTCATCTTAGGTACATCCCCCTCTGCATGGGACGACTCTTGGTGGCCGGAAGCCCTTGGAAAAGCACCCATCCCGACAGACCACGCACGGAACCTAGGCGTTATCCTGGATTCTTCACTTTCAATGAACAGACAGGTCAACGCCATCTCCTCATCCTGCTTCAACATTCTTCGCATGCTCAAAAAAACATTTCGCTGGATCCCCACCGAAACCAGAAAAACAGTCACCCATGCTCTGGTCACGAGCCGACTGGATTACGGAAACACCCTCTACGCAGGTACTACCGCTAAACTCCAGAAAAAACTCCAACGAATCCAAAACGCCTCAGCCAGGATCATATTAGACATACCGCGCAACGAACACATCTCTGGTCACCTGAAAAACCTCCACTGGCTACATGTCAATAAGAGGATCACTTTCCGACTTCTAACCCACGCACACAAATCACTCTACGATATCGGACCAGAATGCCTCAACTCACGACTGTCCTTCTACACCCCCTCCCGCCAACTACGTTCTTCCAGCCAAGCCCTCGCCACTGTACCTCGCATCAACAAGACCACCATGGGAGGTAGATCCTTCTCATACCTGGCAGCTAAAACATGGAACTCACTCCCCACTTACCTTCGCCTTACCCAGAACCACCTAGCATTCAGAAAGCAACTCAAAACGTGGATATTTGACAAGTAATCCTCCTCCCCTCCCTAAGCGCCTTGAGACCCTCTGGGTACGTAGTGCGCTATATAAATTCTTTGACTTGACTTGACTTGACTTGCTTTGGCAGTTCTTACAAGCAGATCCTGTGGGACAGAGATTCAAGTTCGATGGGAGGGGGCAGCTTTGACAGAGCCCCTCTAATAGACATTGAGGGTTAATCTTGCACAGACAGGAGGCAACTCTTCATTCTTCTTCTGCAGGCAGGTTCTTAACTCAAGTAGGCCATGCCAGGGCTTTTAAAAGGGATATCAGGATTGAAAAGGCTAGAGGTCCACAGTAAAACACCTAGCTATTTCCCACACTCTACACCACCCCCTTTAACTACAGTAAGAGGTGTTTCATGTTGAGGAAGAGTAACATGCAACACTTGTAATTTATTTGCAGCACATATCTAACATGATTGTACTTCTAGTAAATGAGGCAAAGCTGTCTAAGGCCCCCAGGCCTTCCCACTCCTCCAGTAGCAACCAGTTAAATCCAGACCACTAAAGAGGCATTTCACCCCCTTCTGGTCGTCCCACAGAGAACCAACAGGACAACTCAGACGTACCAGATTCTGGAGTGGATCGTGTTGGGAAAAGGCCTAAGTGACACCAGACCCACTCATGGGCAAATGTCAGGGAAGAGCCCATGCTGTTTGCTCCCAGGAATCTCCTGGGATTGCGAGAGATCCCTTTGATACTTTGATCTGGTAGGTGCCACTGCGCCAGCCCCAAGCTGTGAGTAACCCATGAACTCATGCCAACTGGCTTGGCACACACATTTCTCTAACTACCACCAAAAGTGAACGAGGACACTAAAATCTGAGTGTATATGCTTTCTTCAGGACAAGCTACCCGTCACCAGGATGGCAGCTCTCGGTGGTGTTTTCCAGGGTTCTCATAGATTGGAACCCGAGTTGTTCTATAGAGAAGCTTTTTCAGTTCCTGCTCTGACTTTAGGTTTAGCGGTGATGTTTTTTTTAGCACTATGGGAGTACGCACTACAGTAACAGAAAATACTTTGATTGTGACATTACTACACACACATCAATGACTGCCACTGGATTCTCCAACAATTTCTCACTCGTCTTATTAACACCGCTCTCTTCTTATATATTTATTCGACTTTTAGTAGTTCCATGAACTGCTACGTTCCTCAAATCTGCGTTTAATGGTTCTAAGATTAGGTTGATAGCAGAAGGCTTAGACAAAGTAGTGTTCCCTTTTATTTACACGTTATTAGGGGCCCTTCAGACCGGACTTGTCTCGTTTGTACCAATAAATACAAACGGATTAGCAATTTTCCAATGAGGGAAAAATATGTGTTTTCCTTTTTCTTATTACTAATTTTCAATTTCAAAATATAAAAAGAGAAATTAACAGCAAATATTAATACAATACAAAATGTAGTCACGAGATATCCCAAAAAAAATATCTGAAGCCCTGGACACTTCTGGTTTATCGAGCAACAATACTTGAGCACTCTCTAACAAAGAGTGCCCAGGAGGGCTGGATTTATGGCAATTTCTAGGAAAAACCACTAACTTTCAAAATAAATTCTATTCAGTTTCAATGCCTCCAAAGGTATCAATGTATAGCACGCTCTAGTAACATAACCCATCTCCTGCAGCCCATTCTAAAGCAATCAGATGATACAACATAGTCCAATAAAGGCTCCAAGAATCTTACACTGAGGCCATTATCGCCCAAAGTGGCCCAGTCCAATTGCAGTGTTGTTGAATATGAAGGGGGTGCACAGAGCCACCCAGGGGCACATGCGAGCCCAGTGGCCAGATGCGAGCTCAGGGGGCCCATGCGAGCTCAGGGGGGCCACATGCGAGCTCGGAGGCCTTCATCCCGCCCAGGCTTTAAACATATGTTCTTTGCACGACCTGCCTGGAGAAGTAAACTCAAAATTAGAAAAGTGAAAGTACCTGCAAACGATAAACTGCTACTGTACAAAAAGAACACTGGCGGCTTCAAGGCGCCTGTGGAGGAAATGTTGGCACCTGCCGGTGCGTGCTCTTTTTACTTAGTGCTTTATGGGGGAAGAAAGGTGTTTGTACTTTCGAACACCTATTTGACGTCAGCACATTTGCTGGTAGCTCTGGAAGATAATGAACCGACCCCCGGACACGGAAGACTACTGGCGGCCACGTCACACACTACAGGGGGCACGCGTGCAGACACTGCCGGTACAGCGCACGCTATTGATGGAGACGGAAACTAAAACACGGCGTGGATTTTATATTAGGATAAGTGAACCCCACCACGGGGCTCCTCGTTAACAAGTGTGAGACAGACAGGCGGTCTCTGAGCTACCAAGCGGCCCCGTGCCAGGGGGCCCTTATTCACCCACCGCAGCCCGCCCCCTGGGGCTTAGGACCGTAGGTAACCAGGTGAATCCCAGAATGCAGTGCTCCTGCCCCAGAGGTGTGACTTACGTCACAACTATTAACTAGCCCAGGACAGGAGTATGAACCCCTGCAAACTCAACCAGCATGTAATGTGTCCCAGGCCCAATTGAGCAATATTAAAGGGTGTAATGACAACTATTGCTTACAGCGCTTTGAAACAGAAGCGAGGCACTATATAAATTTGAACCCCTGCTAATTCAACTTGCATGTAATGTGTCCCAGGCCCAACTGAGCAATATTAAACGGTGTCATGACAACAGCTATTGCTTACAGCGCTTTTAAACAGAAGTGAGGCACTATATTAAAAGATAATTTGCAGGGTGCCCGCTAGGGCCACATCATTATGTTGAAGGTGTCACAGATGAAACAAGAAACACAACCGGTGCGCTGTCTCCCTGCATCACTTTATCAGGGTAATAAAAGACGGTGACTCCGTAACAAAAGCTGAAGAATTCCTTGGAGTATCTTACACCCACAGGGCCGGGAGTGCTCAGCCAAAGATGTGCACAAGAACAAAGGCGAGACACAGCGTCGGTAGCAGCCGGGACCAGATAGGATCTACCTTGGCTCAGCACCTGGGATTAGCAGCTCAACCCTGCGCAGCCCTGCCCACTGCCCCCACAGTAGCCCACAGACCCAGACCCCCACGCCTCACCCGTCTGCACCTCTCAAGACACGGAAGGGGGGCACCCCACCAAGTGACATCACCCGGTACGTGCTCACATTTCCATCTTGTGGTCGGAAGCGCGGCCGCCAGACAACTATATTACGTGTCGGGTTGTTTGCCCCCCGCGGGGGCTCCTTCTGGGGCTATTTTTGGGAGACAAAGGCGCCCCTGTGAACTGTCTGCAGAGGCCCGGGACCAGGAGATACAGGCCTGGGGGCCCGGGCGTGTCGCAGCGCTATTAGCTCTTGGCACAGAGTGACTTCAATCTCTGAAAAGCAATGCCACCTCACGGCATCTGAAACAGTGTGGGTCAGCCATCTACCGCCAGTTCTTTTGCTTTGCAAATTAGTACAGCTACAAGTGACAGAAACTGTGCGATCTGTTGGCTACTTACACAAATAAGCGCCTTGAAGCATCTTCCACGCACACGGAGCGCTAGCCACACAAAAAGTCACACAGGTCGGTTTCTAAGTGGCTGAAGCCTGCCTACCTTGCCCCGTCTCCAGGCCAGTGGCTTCCTAGGTCGGGGGCTCCCAGGGGGGTCTTGGGGAGGGGGCAGAGGGTCACGTTGCACGCAGACACCTTCATCTCTCCTCTGCCATGCCCGTGTGGGGCTACTGAAGTCTAGGGCTGCTCGCCGGGCACTGCTGGGTCCTAACCCATGATGGGCTGGAGAGGTGAGAGCGCTGCCCTTGCTGCCAGCCGGGGGAGCGGTACACCGGCTCAGGAGAGACAGACGAGTGTAGGTTAGGGACCCCTAAACTCCACTGCGGAACGAAGACACCGGCCTCAAAGAGGCCGCTGTGATCACACGTGTCCTGGGAGGAATTTCACACCAGCCGAATATGCAAACGTTCAAGTCACGCAAAGAAACTCCGGGGAGCCAGCTATCCCTCCCCGATCTCAAGCGCCTTGAAGCATCTTCCACGCACACGGAGCGCTAGCCACACAAAAAGTCACACGGGTCGGTTTCTAAGTGGCTGAAGCCTGCCTACCTTGCGCCGTCTCCAGGCCAACGGCTTCCTAGGTCCGGGGCTCCCAGGGGGGTCTTGGGGAGGGGGCAGAGGGTCACGTTGCACTCGGACACCTTCATCTCTCCTCTGCCATGCCCGTGAGGGGCTGCTGAAGTCTGGGGCTGCTCGCCGGGCACTGCTGGGTCCTAGCCCATGATGGGCTGGAGAGGTGAGAGCGCAGCCCTTGCTGCCAGCCGGGGGAGCGGTACAACGGCTCAGGAGAGACAGACGAGTGTAGGTTAGGGACCCCTAAACTCCACTGCGGAACGAAGACACCGGCCTCAAAGAGGCCGCTGTGATCACACCTGTCCTGGGAGGAATTTCACACCAGCCGAATATGCAAACGTTCAAGTCACGCAAAGAAACTCCAGGGAGCCAGCTATCCCTCCCCGATCTCTCCTGCACCATTAACGCCTCTGGGCCTCGGGCAGACACCAGCCTCCTCCAGGGAGCACTCGGAGGGGCTTCAGAAGATGGCCAGGGGGGCAAAGCCTTCCCATATAGTCAGAAGGCGCAACAGCAAATTGTTTGTACTCACTAGAAGATTTACAGCGACAGTCACGGCCAAGTTACTAGGCACATAATAGGGTCGCTCACGGAGAGCGGGAGGGGGGGTGCGGGGGCGGGAACGGACACACGGAGAGGGGGGGGGCGGGAATGGACACACGGGTAGCGGGAGGGAGCCTCCCCTAGCCCCAGCACGAAGGGTAAACAAAGTACTCACCTGGACTTCGTTCCAGAGCCGAGGCGGGACTTGCACTTTCCCCGGGGCTCCTCCTTCTCTCGGGAGCCTCGGGACAGATGACGCAGGCTGCTTCCTGCTCTCCACTCCTCCTCCTTACGATGACACGGCGGAGGCTCGGCCGGCTGGGCCAATCCCAGCGCGGCCCTGGCTGTATGACGGACGGCTGCTTCCTTCGGCAGGAAGGCGGGTGTCGGCTCAATGCAGACCCAGATTCGGGGGCGTTCCCGAGAACAGGCTTTCGGCTGACGTCGCCAAAAGCCAAAAATTCTCGGGAACGCCCCCGAATCTGGTCCGACATTGATGGACAGGCCCGTCTTTCAATGGCTAGCCTCCATTTATGGAGCTAGCCAATGAAACACGGGGGCGTATTCCAAGCCACATATACTATACTCATTAGCTTTTTCCTAGCACATGCGTACTTCGTACGCATTGGCTAGGCAAAACCTAAAAAAGGGTCCCAAAATGCAACACCGGAACCAGAATGGCTGCTTTTTACGTCATAGCAAGATGGCTAAGGCTACAGGCAGCAGGTGAGAGGGTATGGAGAAGGGAGGAGCAGGTCTATAGGCAAAGGATTACACTCTTCCAATTGACAGAGCCAGAGATACTGCAAAGATACAGACTGCACCCCCAAACCATCAAGGACCTGATCAGGGACCTGCACCCACTCCTGGACCACCCAAGACCAAGGGCCCACGCCATCCCACCCCATGTCCAGGTGCTCTGTAGCATACACCTCCTAGCATCTGGGAGCTACCAGAGTGTTGTTGCTGCGGTAGGTGGAGTGTCCCAGAGCTGCCTGTCGCGTTTTTTCAGAAAGTTCCTGGATGCCATGATGCAAAGAATGGATCATTACATCCACTTCCCAGACACTGATGCGGACTTGCTCAGGACCAAGACTGACTTTTACCTCATGGCAAATTTCCCACATGTGATTTGCTGCATTGATGGGACCCACTTCCCCATTTGCCCCCCAGCTGCCACTGAGCACATATACAGGAACAGGAAGTCATCACACACAATTAATGTACAAGCAATCTGTGATGCCAAGTACATTATAACCGATATAGTGGCCAGATACCCAGAAAGCACCCACGATTCATATATATTCCAAAACAGTGGGATCTATACCCGCCTGACAGCGGGTGAATTCGGGGAAGGATACCTGCTAGGTAAATAAATGGGTGACACTCCCTTGATAGATGAAGCAGACGTATGTCAATGTGTGCCTCTGAGTAATGTATCTTTTTTTTCTTCCACATCAGGGGATAGCGCATATGCACTCCGTTCCTTCGTCCTCACACCCTACCTCAACCCCACAACCCCCAGCCAGAGACGTTACAATGTGGCACATAAATCCACCCGGAACATCATTGAGCGCACCTTTGGGCTCCTGAAGAGCCGGTTCCGCTGCCTCCACAAAAGTGGGGGGGCACGGCAGTACTCACCTGTTACATGCTGTAAGATAATTGCAACCTGTGCAATGTTGCACAACCTCGCAACTAAGAGGGGCACAGAGGTGGAATTGGAGGACTTTGAAGACTATGACGATTAACAGGCACTACCAGCAGCCAACACAGTAGGAGTAGCAACACCCACAGACGGAAGACAGAGACGGGCAGAAATCACACACAACTACTTCTGAGTAACTATAGAGACAAAGCACGTGTTGTACTTCAATACACATAGTTTATTTAGCACTACGTTGAAATGACATGAGCCACCAATGACACATACTAGTGTGCCTAGCACTACTGTGTGGACGGGGGTTACCTCACCCTCACATGTCCAACTGAATATGGCAGATTCACTGCTTGCGCCCATGAACAGCCCCGCGTGATGCCTGAGGTTGGCTCAGTTCCAAGTCTGCTGTGCCAGCGCCGGCACTTTGGCGTCTGCTGCTCCTCTTTACTTCAGGGACAGGGGTGCTGCCCCTGCTACTAGTGGTGTCTGTGTCCCCGACACCTTCTGCTCCTGTGGTGGCTGACTGGTCCATTGCTGAAGTGACTCTCCCCATCCCCCGTGTGAGATCAGTACAGCAGTGCACAAGCCCCTCCTGCATCGCAACTGAACGGCGACACATCAGTGAAGTCGCAGTTGCAAGTTGGCGCATGCCGCTTGTCTGCTGGTGCGTTTGATGGCTTTCTCTGCGCCTTTGTGCACGGTCCTCACGTAGTTCCTCTCAGAGTGTCATCACACACTAAGACATGTCCCTGACTCCATCTGCCATGTCCCTCAAGCTGTCTGCCATTGATGCTATTCCCTTGTTCATGTCAGTGAAATTTGTGTTCAAAAGGCGCATTTGTCTGTGTACTGCACTTATTCCTTTTGCCTGCAGGCGCTGCACCTTGACCATTGTGGTCTCAAGGCCTTGGAACACAACCTCATCACGGCCACTGACGCATGACTCCCGGACCCTACGACGTCTTGTTCCTCCGGATCGCCTGACAGGAGTGGATGTATGACCTGGTGCATTTCCTGCCATAGACTGTATTGTCTCCTCACACTCCCCTTCCTCATCGGAGGATGTTTGTAGGATCCTTTGCGGGGGACCCTCATGCCTCATGGGCCTGCAGATCTCTGACACCTCTGTGTCTGCTGGTGTGTCTGGTTATTGTGACTCATGTTGTGGTGAGTCAAGGAGCACTGGAGATGCTTCAAGTAGCATGGTGACGTCTGCCTCTGGTGTGTCAGCTGCTGCCGACAAACGCTTCCTAGGGACAACAGTGGCGGTGGCCAAGCGTTACATTGCGGCACCCTGGGCTCAGACCAAACCTCCTACAGTGCAAAAGTGGCAACAAGGGGTGGATTGGTGTGCGTCAAAGGAGTAACCCCTCTTTTAGACCCGGGGATGTCCCAAGACCTTTCACAAGATATGGGGCAATTAGTTGAATCTACTGTCTTAAATGTGTGCCTGTTCTTTCTCCTATGCGGTTTCTTTGCCCTTCTATGGCTGGGACTGACTTGGAAGATTTATATTGTGGCTGGAACTTCTGTTATTTGCCAAAGATGGACTTTGACTCATTGTAAATTGATACTTGTATAGCGCACTACTCACCGGCAAGGGCCTCAAGGCACTTGTACGAATACCGCTGTGGAACCCATCCTGGCTTTCCCTGTGAGGCGTCCACTACTGGGCACCCCCAGGTTGAAGGCCAGGCATCCTTAGCATTGTAGGGGCCGTTGTGGAGATTAAGCAAGCTATTGCCCAGAGTTGCAGAGTGGGACTCCATGATTGGAATAGGCACTGAGGCGAGAATTATCAGGTCTGTGGAATGCTTTTGAGCCCAAGACCCGCCGAGGCGGGGAATTGAACCCTGGTCCCGGGCTAGACCTCTGCATCTGGGTCTGCCACTCTAATCATTGAGCCACACTTCTTCACAGTTTTTTGCTTGCCTGTTTTATACAAATGCAAATACATTTGATTATCAAAACAAACAAAAAACCGCATAAAACCATGAAATCATCTTTGATTTCTCCATATCTAAGGACGACCATACCAATAACATCATCGACCAGGCATCATCTATGGTACACAGAAGAACACATTAGGTAATATTTGAAATAGCCAGAACCATAATAGGAAAAAATATAGACTACTGAAAAAACTTCTTGGCCTGTGCATCCAAGCCTAAACTGAGGAAATTACAAGCTAAGATAAGAAAATTACAACTGCTGCAAAACCCAAGAGCCAGGGCTGGAACCAACTTGCTTAAGAGAATGCATGTCTCTCTTATTTCACTGAATTGAAAGCGCTCTCTGCGGCCTCCAGAATTAAGTTCACAGAAGACAGTCTAAACTACAGCTTTACAATATCTAAAATAGATTTTACAATTGTTCCAACCACACAGAGCCTCTGAGAAAAATAAATCCTTATTCCACCTCACAAAGAACTGCCACTTGTTCCTTTTGGAACTACTTTCCAGACGACTCGAGAAATATTGACCAACTCCTGCCCTGGAGTAAAACTTTAAGAGCATTCCGTTGTTAACATAAGCTTGCACGCTTAAGTGTTAATGTTATTAAGCAACTATGTCTAAGATCTTCCTGAAAACCCCTCCACATATCTGGATGAGTGCCAAGTCAACTTCCAAACCACACACTGAACTAAAATCACCCAATTACAGCATTGGACATCCAGGGTAATTCTAGACCCCAAGACACGTACATCCTCCTTCACCACTCAAAGGTCTTAAATAATACCCCCAATATCACAATAATTTAAAGATTTTATGCCTCAGGTGAACCTTCCTTTCTTGCAGATAGTTCTTGACATCAGAACTTGGCAGAAAAACGTGTTTTATTTTAGTATATAACTGTTGGAATATTACATAACAGTCCCTTCTTGAAGTTGAATTAGTTAAATATATATGATCATTCTTGAGCATTTATGACATAGTAACAGTGGGTAAACAGTTTTGTAATCAACTGTTGCGCTATGTCATAGCAGTGAATTAGCAGATTTAGAATCTGATGTAAGCAATAAAAGCTTCCTAAAGAAGTCATGCATAGCAATACAACACCACTATATTTCAAAGCCTCCTCTCTTCAACTGGCTCTTCCACCCTGTTGTTTCTGAAGAGACTTCTTGCAAATGTTCATCTCTTCCTCATCTCCCCAGAGGCTTTCTTCTGATTAAAGGTTGGTCCCTTGAGATAATGAGCTTCTCTGAGTTTTTTACTATCCTCATCTGAGCGCCGAACCACGGAGCTCAGACTAATCACAATGCTGCATTGCAACGTTGTGATTGGCTCAGAGGAGCCTATCCTGCTTCCTGTTCCAGCAGATGCCAGGAAGAGGATGGAAGAGAGGCGGCGGCCGGCCAGCTAGCCGACAAGTACATGATTTATTTATTTATTTTCTTTCACTGCCCCCGCGCCGCTGCTGATTCGTGGGACCAGCCGCAACTGGTCATAATCAGTAGCACAAAGCATAGACCTAAATAGATCTTTCTGCTCACAGAACAATTCTGACATGTAAAGAGACATATCTTTCCTCTTTCAAGATCTCTATCCTGAATATTTGCACTTGAGGCTAAAATGTTTGCAAATGTTGCAAAAGAGCACTAGTAGTCCTACAAATTCAACATCTCACAGTCTCACCAGAAGCAAAAGATCAGCCCACTGTCTGTCTGTGACATGGCAATTAACATGGGTAAAGCTGTGTATCTTAAAACCATGGCTTTTCTGTTTTCCTAACAAAAACATTCCCAATTTAGAAGGACTCCAGATGAGAATTGAGTAGATACACCTGTCTGTAACAAAAGGCGGAACAACCAGACTGATGTATTTGTATGCACTTTCTGCATATCCTCTTCTCTCTGAAATGAAATGAAATGAAAATCGATATTCATAAAGCACACGGTTACTCACATAGAGTGTCCCGGCGCTAAACCACCAGAAACTGCAACAAGATGAGCTCAACCTTGCCTACTAGAGTGCTATTGCTGAAACAACCATGTTTGTAGTTGTCCCCTAAAAAGCAGCAAGTTCTGGGCCTGTCTGAGATGCAAAGGTAGTTCATCCCACAGACGTGCCGCTAAAACCTGAAAAGAGCGTCCCCCTGCCTGAGAAAGGGCAAACTTGGGGATGAGCATGAGGGACTGGCCTGAGGACCTCAAGACCCATTGGGGCTCGTAGTGTTGGATCCTCTTCCTCCTCAGATCAACAGCACCCGTACCATGGAATGGTCGATAGGCCAGCAATAGCGCCTTAAACTGGATCCTCTTTCTAGTGCAATGCCTTTAGGTGGGGCGACATATGCGTTCTCGGATTCACTATAAGAATAGCTCTGGCTGTGGCATTCTGAGCAACCTGCAGCCGATTGAGTAGATATTCCGGTAAGCCCAGATAAAGGACATTAACATAGTCCAACCTTGATGAAATTAGTTCCTGCACCACGGTTTTATGGTATTCAACCGGTAGCAGAGGAAGAAAGTTTTTGCCATTTTTAGCGGACCAATGCATGTGCCAGCAACGGTTTCAATTTGAGACTTCATCGCTAAATTAGCATCCAATTTAACTCCCAAGTTCTTTACCGTACTAACTGGAGCAGAGGGAGGAGACAGGTCACGGGGCCACCATTGGCTCTAATCCTCACATGGAGGGCAACCAAAAAAGATAATTTCAGATTTTTTGCAGATTACACTTTAGTTCGTTGAGTCGTATCCAAGAAAAGACCTCCGTCAAACGCCTGTTAATCTCACTCCCTCTTTCTCGCACGTGAACAGCAGTTGATTATCATCAGCGTAAGAAATAATCTTCGCACTGTGCACCTCTGCTAGGAGAGCAAGGGGGGCCATATAAATGTTAAAGCACATTGGGCTCAAAATTGCACCCTGTGGAACACCCACCTTTATAGGTGAAATGGCAGCTGATAGGGGAGGGGACCAGATTTCGTGCTGCCGCTCACTCAGGAAGGAGGCGAACCATTTGTATACCGTTCCCCCAATACCACACTCCATCAACCTACGCAGGAGTCGGTCATGGGGCATGGTATCTATTGCCACAGACAAGCCCAGTAATATCACCACAGTGCTACCCCCTTTATCCAACTGTGTTTTGATGATTTCTGAGACTTCCAGTAGCGCTGTTTCAGTACTGAGGGAGTCTCTGAAGCCTTACTGACTATCATGGAGAACATGGCTCACTTCCACATATTCCGTTAGTACTAAATTAACGTACTTTTCAAGAACTTTTGAAAAAAAGGCAGCAGAAATATGGACCTATAGTTGGAAGCGATCAGCCATTGAGTTCTTTAACAGTGGAATAATGTTTGCCTTTTTCCAACAGCTAGGTACCGTCCCCTTTTGGAGCAAAGTATTCAGAACTAAATTAACAGCGGGATTTATAGACTCCGCAATGTTCATCAGAGTTTTAGCGGGACATAGGTCTGAAGGGGAGCCCGACTTCAATGTTGCCATGATCTCAAGGGATTTTCCTAAGGAAATAGAGGGAAATTGGGTGATTGAATAACCAACCTCAGACGGCGAGGGGGTCAGCATCCTACACCTCATCAATTTTAAGTGTGGCCATAGAAAGAAAAGATTGTTGTATCAAACAGATCTTAACACGAAAATAGCTAGCCATCTGATAAACCCAAACAGAAGTGTGAACGAACGGGATGTATGTCGTTACAACGCATACTTTTACTCCGCATACCATTACAACGCGGTATTTACAACGCATACCGCTACAACGCATAGCGCTTTGGGGTGCTGGATAGTGGTAAGTATAATTTACTATTCTAACTCCAGTCCCCGTGGACCCTAGGGAAGGTGTTGGATAGTAAATTAAACTTACCTCTTATCCTAGAGCGCCCCCCAGCGCAATGCGTTGTAACGGTATGCGTTGTAATGCCTGCGTTGTAGTGGTAGTGCGGAGTAAAAAATGCGTTGTAACAGGTGCATACCGAACGAACGGCATGCTCACTGTCCTGTGGGAGGAAAAGTCCTTAACAATTCAAACATTTCTTTGCTCTTGTGGGCTGCGCCCTTGATTTTAGAGGTGAAGACATTTTTCTTTTCAGTACGCACATTATTGTAATATGCTTTCAGAGCTTGTTTATAGATGGCTTTGTCCTCAGAGTTAAACTTGTTACGCTACACACTCTCTAGTCGTTTGCAGGCACTCCTGCTTTTCCTAAGGGTTTCCGTAAACCATGGTGCGGAGGGGTGAACAGATTTGGCTTTACGGGTAGTGAGGGGAGCCAACTCTGAGGCACGATCTTCGAGCAAATTCTCCAAACTAGGAGCTTTGATATTAGGATCGCCGCTAAAGAAAATCGGGTACTGACCCAAAGCTGCTCTCATGGTGTCAGGAGTGACCTGGCTAAAGGGTCTGAAGGTGTAAGGGTGAGGCTTGCCCCTAGATTGAGGATAGGGTAGGGTCTTAGGGATTTTTAAAGCTCAGAAGAAAATGATCAGACCACACCAATAGTAGTGGGTGTCCCTTTTCATGGGAGGGGAGGTGAATATAGGGGGACAAATCGAAAATCTCTAAAGATTCCAGCAGCCTTATTGCCTCAGAATCAGATGGATCGTCCATATGAATATTAAAATCTCCTAACAATAGGCAATGCCTATATTTGGTGTAAATTGGAGAGAGGCTTGACTGAGTGGCTCTGCAAATTTGCCTTCAGGACCAGCAGCCTGATTCATCAAGCTGAAATCGGCTCGCAAAGGGTCAGATTCTGAGAATCTGGCCCTTTGCGAGCGCTATTTTTGCATTTGGGATTCATCATCCCAAATGCAAAAATCGGTAATTGCTAATTCGCTAAATTGCGAGGAATTACATTTAAGGAATCTCTATTTGAGATTCCTTAAATGCAATTCATCAACCATTTTTAAATTGCTAATTCGCAATTTCGGGCCGCTATTTACCGAGAGGTCAGACCTCTCGGTAAATAGCAAAAACTTAGAAAAATGCTTTTAAAAGCATTTTTCTAAGTTGCATGTTGCGCACACACATGTCCTTTGGACATGTGTGTGTGCAACACCTGTGTGAAATTTCATTTGAGGGGTGCTACAGGGTGTCCTGTGGACACCCCTGGCACCCTTCAAATCGCAATCTTATTTGCGATTAGCTAATTGCTAATCGCAAATAAGGAATACTCCCCATTCATTCCTATGGGCCTTGTGGCCCATAGGAATGAATGGCGAGTTATTCCTTATTTGCGATTAGCAATTAGCTAATCGCAAATAAGGAATTGTAAGGAATCGCATTTTTATTGCATATTCCTACTTGAATCCCGTTTTGCGAGTCCTTAATAGCGATTCGCTATGAACCGCTATTAGGGCCTCGCAAAACGGGAGCATGATGAATCAGGCGGCAGGTGGCCTATAAATAAGGACACCACCAATTGACTTGTGGTCGGAAGCAGAAAACAGAAAACTCAGGCTTTCAGCATCCTCAATGTCCTGCATGGGTAGAATAGAGCTTGAGAATGTTTTTAAAAAATGATGCTAATTCTGCCCCACCTACCAACTGGTGGGTCCTTTTTTATAATACGATATTCAGGCGGATTAGCCCCCGCAATCGTAGGGTTTGAGCCCTCATTCAACCATGTCTCAGTCACAAACAATAAATCGGGGTCGGACTCGAGTAGGAGGTCATATAATTGAGCTTCATGTTTTTTAATGGAGTGAGTGCTCAGGAGAAGGACCTTCAAAAGGCCATTATCCCATGAATCCTGATCCAAGACTATACCACTACTCTTCTTAGTTACACTTCCTCCATTATGTTTGCTGTTGTAAGGATCGGCTACCCAGTTACAAAGGGTACATGAGAGTACATTCTCAGTCATCCAAATACTTTTTGAAGAAGAGCAACTTACCCGTTTCCCAACGTCGAGGAGGTCTAACCTGCTGTAAGACACAATATCACTGTGTGAACGAAAATGACCGGCAGCATTTTCCAGCTCTGGCTTCCTCCGGGACGCTGACGGGCACAGATGGGCTTGCCTTTGGCTCGCTCAGCATCCCGTTTTGTAGTGGCCAGATTTGACAACTAGACCGCACCGTAAAGACAAAATGGCGGTATTGGTCAGGGTGCTTCTCCTAATTGAGAGTTCCATTCCCACCCACAACCAATCTAGTGAAGAGTTTCAAACTCAAAATTCGATTATGGAACAATACAATTCATAAATAAAAACAATAATTCATAAAAAACGGCTTAAAAGGTATCAGTCAATTGTGCAAAACAAATAGCAGCAGAGCAAAGTTAAAATGCTGCCAGTTTCAAAGCTTACAGGGTCTGTCTCCTCTCAAACCACTTAAAAGTGGCTTATGTGCAGGATCGGGCTAGGGCAGAATATTGGCCCGAGCACCAAAAGTACCCCCTATTAGAGAATCTGATGGCTAAAAATTGGCCCACATTTGCAAAACAGGAGGGTTTTGAACTTGTACAGACAAGCTGTGTATGTAGCTGTGTATGGGCTTTACAACATGGACGTCTGCATACATTTGTGCTTGTTTCAGACAATGTTTGTCCCTAGACTAGGCCATCACTCTCCTCAGAAGCTCCGATTTTTCCTACGCTTCGCCCGAGCCCAGAGCGCCTCCCCAAAGTTGGGTTCGCACCCGCAGCCCACTCCCTGCAGAGGTGAACAGAAGCACTCCCTCCGCTACTTGCTGCCTTCTTTGGCCTGCCTTTTCGTTCCCTCCCACTGCCCACAGGTATCTTTCCCCTAGTGTATTTCAGTTAATTTAATTTTATTCCCTGCAACCCGCTGATTTTTCCCGCCGCTGCTCCCCTGCGGCCCCTCCCCACAACACTGCCCCAGCTCCCGCCTCCCTACCTCCAGTCCCACCCCATCCCCTACAAAATGGCGGCCGCTGCGGTGAGCGCGTGTGACCCTAGACCTCGGTCCAGCCAGCACTGTCCCCAGCAGCTCCGCTTAGCCCGAACCCAGAGCACCTCCCCTAGAGCAGGGTTCATACCTGTAGCCTGCTCCTCTGCAGAGGGGAACAGAAGTGCTCCCTCCGCTTCTTGCTGCCTTCTTCTGCCTGCCTTTTCGTTCCCTCCCAATGCCCACAGGTATCTTCCCCCTGGTTTTTTTAATTGAATTTAATTTTATTCCCTGCAACCCACTGATTTTTCCCGCTGCTGCTCGCCTGCGGCCCCTCCCCACAACACAGCCCCAACTCCCGCCTTCCCGCCTTCCCACCTCCAGTCCCGCCCCTCCCATACATAATGGCAGCCGCTGGGTGATCGCGTGGCGGATGCGTGCGCTGGCGCGCCTAAGGCAAGCCCGTCTGCGCCTGTCAACGACCCGACCCCAGCCAGCGCCAGGTACCCTGGATCTCTGGAACCCCGCCGATACATCTCCGCCACCCTCCACGCACTCAACCCTGAAAGACACAAAGACTGCCACAGAGCAACACCGAACACCACCCAAGGACAGTTCTCTTGCATACACTGCCGAGAATCCTTCACCATCGACCGTGCCCCCAAGACCACCAAAAGTTCGCCAGACGCCCGCAACGCTGGAGCCCTGACATGCATCCTCCTCAACGTACGCTCCCTACACAGACACGCCTTAGAGATCTGGGACCTGCTCGACACCCTCTCGCCAGACGTCGCCTTCCTCACTGAAACATGGAAAAACGGCACCTCCGGCCCGACATCTCAACCACCATCCCCGACGGATGCAAGATCCAGAGAAGGGACCGCCCTTACTGCCCTGGAGGAGGACTCACCCCAAGACTCCCCTCTCCAACATGAGCAACCCCCACTCGAATACAGAACACCTCCACTTCCAGATTCATACCAACCCCAGGACCACGCTACGGGGCACCCTCACCTACACACACCCCCGTACCGCACACCCGGTCCACAACCACCATCGCTGACCTCGTCACACCCCACGCCATCACCTCCACGGACTACATTCTACTTGGAGACCTTAATTTCCACCTCGACAACCGCAGCGACCCCGACTCCATCACCCTCCTCGACAACCTCTTAAACTTCGAACTGAACCAGCTCATCACCACCCCCATGCACAGAGCTGGACACACCCTGGCCTTGACCCCATCTCCTCAGGAGGGACAAATATCCAGTTCGGCCATACCTCACAGCCCCCCTGGACGGACTACCACTGCATACACTTCACCTTTAACACTTCCACCGGACCCAAACCCCGCCACGCCCACCTCATAGGAACTGGAGCAAGATCACAGAGGAGCCCCTTAACACCACCCTCCTCCTAGACCCACCCTGTGCCATGACGGACACCAACTCTGCAGCCAAGGAATTTCACCGCTGGATCTCTAGCTGCGCTGACAAGCTTGCACCCCTCCGCCACCCCGGCAAACAACGACTTGTGAAAGCTGCCTGGTTCACCACCGAACTCCAAGTAGCAAGGCACTCCTGCAGATGACTTGAGAAAACCTGGCGAAATCGGAAAAACACGGAAGACCTGAACAGCTACCTGGACGCCGTGAAAGAATACCACCAACGCCTAAGAAACACCAAGCAGACTTTCATCAAGAACATAATCCACACCAACACTAAAGAACTCTTCAACTTCATACAGCAATTCACCAAATCCCCCAGCGAAGCCACAGATATCACACCATCCCAGGGACCCTGCAACCAGCTCAGCTCCTACTTCCATCTGAAGATCAAGGCACTCCATGAAAATTTCAGCGAACCGACCACGGACACCCCCCTCTCGCCACCACCACCAACACAGAGCCGATCATCACAAGCTGGAATCCAGCCACCGTCGAACACACCACAGCGACCATGAAGAACACCCACTCAGGAGCCCCCATGGACCCCTGCCCACTGCACATCTACCACAGGGCCCCCGCCGCCTTCGCATCCAAACTAGGATGTACCATCAACACCTCTTTCGAATCCGGCATCTTCTTCGATGACTGGAAGTGGGTGGGGTCAAACCCCTCCTCAAGAAGCCCACGACCGACCCGACAGAACTGAAAAACTACTGGCTCATCTCTCTAGTCCCCTTCACAGCCAAAGTCACTGAGAGACTCGTAAACACCCAGCTGACCGCCTTCATCGAAGAGAACTCCATCCTAGATGCTTTCCAGTCCGGATTCCGCAGCAACGACAGCATTGAGACGGCCCTCCTCGCGGCCACCGATAACATCCGCATGCTACTAGACATGGGGCACACTGCGGTCCTCATTCTACTAGACCTCTCCGCGGCCTTTGACACCGTCTTACATTGCACTTTCGCAGCCAGACTCCACGACGCTGGGATATGTGGAACCGTCCTCTCCTGAATCCAATTACTTCTCTCCGGCAGAACCCAGAGGATCAGACTTCCTCCATTTGTCTCCGAACCCACACAGATCAACTGTGGAGTACCCCAAGAATCATCGCTCAGCCCCACGCTCTTCAACATTTACATGGCCCCCCTCGCCGCCATCGTCCGACAACAAGGACTCAGCATAGTGTCATACAACCGCGACACCCAGCTCATCCTCTCGCTCATAAAGAACCCCGAAAGAAACCAGACACTGCTTTCAGGAAGTAATGAGGGACGTAGCTGCCTGAATGATAGGCAGCTGCCTGAAGCTCAAGTCAGAGAAGACCAAGGTCCTCATCTTCGGACCCTCCACCTCTGCCTGGGACAGCAGTTGGTGGCCCCCGCCCTCGGGAGTCTGCCCACCCCGATAGACCATGCACGGAACCTCAGCATCATCCTCGACTCCTCCATGACCATGACCCGCCAGATCAACTCCATCGCCTCCACCAGCTTCAACTGCCTTCGGATCCTCCGCAAGACCTTCACAGGGATACCCCCAAAATGCAGAAAATCCATCACCCAGGCTCTCATAACCAGCAGACTGGACTATGGCAACACCTTCTACGCCGGGAACAAGAAAAGCCTTCTCTGCAGGCTCCAAACCATCCAGAACGCCGCAGCCAGACTCGTCCTCGGAACCCCATGGCACGAACACACAACCCAACAACTACGTGAACTCCACTGGCTACCCGTCGAGCAGAGAGTAACCTTCAAACTGCTCACCCACGCCTACAAATCACTCCACAACATTGGACCCAAATACCTCAACGAGAGAGCCCCCTTCCACGTACCCAAGAGGAACCTTCGTTCCGCAGACCTCGCCCTCACAGAAACCCCCGCATCCACAGAAACAGAGCAGGTGGAAGAGCTTTGTCCTACGTCGCAGTCAAAGCCTGAAATGAGCTCCCTGTCAACATCAGACACTCCCCCACCCTTCACACCTTCAGGAAGAACCTTAAGACCTGGCTCTGTGACTGAACCGGAGCTGCACCCCCCTCCCCAGTGCCTTGAGACCCTCATGGGTGAGTAGCACACTTTATAAATCCCTGATTGATTGATTGATTGATTGAATGTCTGTGGTAATACCAGAGATAAAAATGGCCCACCAGACCATTAAACAAGCCCACAAAGGGCCATAAAAACTGGCCTCACACTGAGCTGCAAGACCAGCCCCTCTGGCACTGCCTGATTGCCCTTTAGGCCAATCCGACCCTGCTGATATGTCGTACACTGCACATTCCAAAAGGTTAACTATAAATAATTATACTCATGTACAGCTGCTGCTACTCTTATGCCATAATCAAATGCCTGAAACTCTTTCAGATACCTAGGTGCAGCCTCACATGCCTATGAATAGGCTCAAAAGTCTGTTTTCCACCAGGAAGAATGCTTCAGCTGCCCAAGCACAGCTTCAGAGTTCCTGTGCAGATGTGAATACCCATATGCCCACTTATAGGATCATATGCCTATGTACAGCCTTCTATTTTCATGTGTAGCGTCATATAACATCTCTGCACACACACGGCAAACAAGTTTGGTTTCTAATCTGTAGGTTCGCTTTCTCTGACCAAGAGCTGCCATTCATTACACGGGTCAACAATGAATAGTGCTTAATTTGTGCCGGTGGTTTCCGGTGTCGCCAGATTAGTTCCCTGGGGCTTGGTCCGGGGGCTTGGTAGGAAGACATTGGGCTAGATGTAGGTAAAAAGGTTTCACCGATTCTAAAATACCGAATTTTACCAATTCAGTATTTTAGAATCGGTAAAACCTATGTAGGTAATTATTCAGTATTTTTTACTGAATCATTAAGATTAGGTAATTACCGAATCGGTATCCGATTCGGTAATTGCCATTCATTCCTATGGGCCTGGAGGCCCATAGGAATGAATGGCAATTACCGAATCGGTAAATACCGATTCAGTAAATTTGTGAAATAGCCAAGGGTGGCAGGGTGTCACTTTGACACCCTGCTGCACGCCTGATTAGTGCCCCCTAAGGGCATGTATGTGTGCCACGTGGCACAGGTGTAAATGCACATATTTGCATTTATATAGGAATTCGTTATTTACACCAACTAATAGTTGGTAGTAAATAACGAATCCTTAAATCCCTGTAGCACTGTTTACAGTGCTACCTATATTACAAAATACAGATTCGGTAATTTTACCGAATCAGTAAAATTACCGATTCGGTAAAATTACCGAATATGTGTTTTTTCATGCCCTACATCTTAGTATCCAAATACCGGTCGGTAACGGCTGAAAATCGGTATTTTCTACTGTTACCAACCGGTATTTGGATACCTACATCTGGCCCCTAGTGTTTTAACTCATTGTCACCCGGTTACGCTCAGCCCAGGGCTTGGGAAAAAGTTATGAAGTGTGTATCTCTACGGTGCACTATCGCTGCACTATGGGCAGGATTGTAAATAATCTCCTGGCAGACCCAAATGTCTTACATGAAACTTGACCTGTGTACACGAGCAAATACAGAGCAATAATTTGTCCCAAATCCACTAGGAGGGCGCAGGCCATTATGGGACGGCTTCAGTGTGGAGTTGAGACCTCATGTATGAGCCCCTGAGCCCCCACCATACATTGCAGCAAGGGTAATCTCGGAATAACTGCAGCTTGGTTTGAAGGGTGCCACGTGCTCACTACGCATTCGGGCACAGCACAAGAGTTCTGATTTTCATAGCAGGGAGACTGCTTGTAGAATCGTGTGGGAACGCAAAATAATGTCTGACCTGCTGTTGGCACCTGCAAAGTGCTGCCAGAGTTTTCATGCTCACATGTCAAAGAGAAAGCCGACTAAAAGGTGCGCGCTTCATATTCCCTTAGTGAGCATGCATAAATATCTCACCTCTGCTGATTGGACAAGAGTTCAGACATACACTTGATTATGAAGCACCTCTGTTATTTTTTATTTATTTCAGTCCTGCCTGCCATAAAGAATATGCACAAAGATGTCTTCTTTATGGGTGCTGCAATACAAGTAGAAGAAAGTGAGAGGTACCCCTTAACCAGAATCAAGGGAAGTAGGGTTAACCAACCAATACGCAGAAAGAGTTCTCTTGAGTAGAGTATCAATTAAACAACTTAATTCACAAAACAATTGGCACAATTCATATATAAAGTCAAAAAAATCACAGTTTATTAATTACACAATATATTTAAAAGAACAAGTGGACAATAGCACCACTATACACAAGTAAAACCAGTTAAAAGATGGGAAAAATAAAAGTAAGGATTCAAGATTGACCAGCAAAATTGATACAAAAAGGGGACAGACAACAGTAAGACATCCAATTGTACAATACTAAGTGTATATTCGAACTCTATATGACACCCATGTGCTGTGCACAATCTTATAATGTATCATCACAGGTATCCGAGTTTAAGAATTATACTTGGAAATGCGTCAACGCGTTTCGGTGGTTGGTTTGGTTTTGAGCCACCTTTGTCAAGACACTACGTTCTGTCTGTCATATTTCTGGGGTCAATGAAATCACCCTAAAGAGTGAATATACAAGGAATTAGAAAAGATACATCATAATATTCAAATTGATTCAGTAATTTAAAATATTCTACATTTTATGACAGTTTTTATAACCATACATTTATAATTTACAGTAACATTTGCATTTCATCTAAAATGTGCCCTATATCATTCATGATGACTCTCTTATTTATACAACAAATCTAATAGTGTCGGTGCGGGAGAAGGCATTTGTATTCCTAATGAAGCAATTAACATTTTGCATGGAGACAATCTTCCTAATATCTCTCAACATTTCTTCTTTAACACTTTACAACCGCTAGTAACATTCTAAACCAACATTTGCATTTAATCAAAATATGCCCTGTATAATTCTTGGTGACTCTCTTAAGCGTACAATAAAACTGATGGTGTCGGTGCGGGAAAGGCATTTACATTGCATATGGAACAATAGACATTTTACATGGAGACTATCTCTCAACATGTCTTTTTAACAAATTGCAGCAGCTAGTAACATTCTAAACCAATGGCAGCCCAGTCTACCTATATTTTAATTAAAGCTGTGTCATATTGATGCGGTTCTATTATAATACTTTGAATGCTAGGGGTTTCCAGATAATTTTAAAAGAGTTAAGGAACTGATAGCTACCTGATCTAATAATCACTCTTTGCATATCCATTTCGACCTGATAAGGGTTGCCTACACTTTGTATTGTTTTTATGATCGTAATTCAGGTGTTTTCCAAGCCACTGCAGCTTTTTTTAAAGAACTGACTGTATTGAAGTGTTTCTAATATCTGTTTGCAACACATATCCATCAGGTGTTTGATGTGCATAATTTTGGAGCACTAGAGATTCTATTTTTATTCTTCATGTTTGCAAACATGCTTGCTCTGTAATATGAAAGAGCTATGCAACAAGGTTTTAAGTGGCTTGTGGGAAAGGTGATGGTCCACGATCCCTGGTGTTGAGGCCCGCAAATATGCTGGTGGCACAGTTGTGGCACCCCCTAGCCTATTATGAGTTTCCTCACCACCACAGTTTTCTTGGCAGTAAACCCGCCATGAAAAGAGTGGTGGTGAGGAAACTAAGGGGGTCTTACAGGGTCCTCTGTTTCCTCAGGGCCTGCGGATGCTTGCAGGGGGACACATGTTGTGCCCCCCTCTATGCATGCACCTCCAGTTCCTGCATGGCATGGACCTAACAGATCATGCCGTGCAGAAACAAGATTTGGTGCTCCAATTGCAGTGCCTTTCTAAGGCTCAGATATGAACCTTTGGAAGGCACAGTCGTGAGGCTTCCAAAGCACTGCCTGCCAGACCACAAAAACTCGTAATCTGGCGGGCGGTGAGTGGACAAGTTTGGTGGTGTGGCAGTGGGTTGCTGCCGTGGCGGGCAGCTACCACACCGCCAAACCTGTAATCAGGCCCTTAGCAAACATTGCATCACAAACTGTATGACAATAGTCTAATCTTGATAATATAAAAGCCCTTCTAAGCGTTACTTGATCCCTACTACAGCAACAGGGAGTAACAGATGTGATAACATGACATACGTGCAGAAACATCGGCACATGTTACGGATAGAGGCAAGGATCAAATTCAGACTCATCTGCGGGGCATTTAAAGCCCTGAAACTTCAACAATCCATTGCCCTTCACGTCTCAAGTGGGATGAAAATTTAAAGAGTAATGAAACCTTGCATCATGGAATCAAAAAAGTCAACTTGAACTCAGCTCCTTCTACACACTTTTCTCTTGCAGACCCTCAGTTATGGAACTCTGTTCCCAGGGATATCAGGTGCTAAAAGGAGATCTACACTTTCCTAAAGGAACTAAAAATTCTATTCTTGAACTTGCAACTAAGGGCTCGATTCTGATCTTGTTCGGAAGGGCTCCTAACGGGATTCAGAAAGAGAAAATCCAATTCGGAGCCGCTGTTTCTGACAGAATCGCCCCGCTATCTGAACAACCATGTACGATGCAAAGAAGCTGTCCGAGCTGACCAAATCGATTCTGAACCCGAATCAGTCAGTCCGACTCGTTCTGAGTCAAATCGTGCAGCACAATGGGGACAGCTTCCGATCGCGCGAGTACGATGACCGATTCGGACAGCCGTACCGACTCAATTTTGCCGAGACGAAACGGCTTTGGGAATCGGTGTTCGGGGGGGGGGGGGCGCAGCAGGCCCCCCTTTGGCCGTGGCCTTCCAAATCGGGTCTGTGGGGGTACCCTTCGGTCCCCCTTTCCATGCATGCACAGTGTGGCGGACACCATGGGGTGTCCACCACAGGGATTTAGGTTTTTCCCCACCTACCCTTTTTTGGTATTGGAGCCTGTGTACGCGTTCGGTATACAGGCTCCCATAGATTTCAATGGCAGACTGAATGTACCCGTCACTATACAGATGCAACGGAAATGGTCGATCAGACTCCAGGAGAGTGATTTGCTAGGAAAGCCCTCCTGAACTGAGTAGTACAGAGGGCTTTCCTAGTGAGATCAGAATCTGACCCTTAATGTCTATAAACCCGTCTCTTCCTCATTAAGAATATTTTTTTCTTACGTCTTGTCTCCTTTTATTCTACTCTCTTTCACTAATTGTTCAAATGCTTAACTTATACCTTTTATTCTCTGACTTTGTTGACAGGTAAATGAACCCCTGTAACTCTCTCTTGGGATACATTGTTCCACTGTAAAACACCCTGTATGGTAAAGCATCACTATAAAAAAAAAGCTTAGATAATTGAAATAAATAAATCATTATAGGCTGTACCAGTAAGAAACTGGTAATTTGTTAATATTTGGTGGAAGAAGAACAGGCCCACTTACTCCTTTCAGCTAGTGTTGGAGCATTGCCATATACTGTGGCAAATGGAATCATAAGCTGTGTCCAGCACTTTTCCTGATCGTCATAATTTTGTTCCAGTGTGTCCAATGCTCATTATCCTGTCTGTGAATATTCTGAAATTAGGTTTTAAAGCAACCACGTAGAGATTCAACTATTTCATAACAAACAGGTTAGAAAATGCCTTCTAAACTCTAAATAAATAAATCTGGTATTTGTAAAACGCGAACTACTCACCCCTAATGATCTCAAGGCGCTGGAGGCTGTCTGGGATATTAAGTGAGCTATTGCCCAGAGTCACGTGGTGCTGATTTGAGCTGCCGCCATCGCCTGGATCGCACTGTGATCCCTCTGCTCCCTGTGCTCTGGAGTCAACCGCCCTGGCGCTGCCGCCACACAAACTATAAGGACCTCATTCTGATGTGGTTGGGCCCGCCACCGACTGTCTGTCAGTTGTGAGCCCACCAACATCCACTGAAGTAGTCCGACCGCTGGATTATGATCCGGTGGTCGGAGGCATCGGGCGGAGGGACCAGCTGCTGCTTTTCCAACTGACTTAAGGAACCCATAGGGCCAGCGGTGGACCTGTAATCCCTACAATAGGGGTAGTGCCTGCTCAGGCACCGCTGTAGGGATTCTGAAACCTGTTTCCCTCTGCCTTTTCATGGTGGTCCAACTGCCATGAAAAGGCAGACGGGAAGGGAATCCACCATGGGGCACATCCATTCACCATGTGAAAGGTACTACATGGTGCCTGGCACACAGTGTAAGAATGTTTAAAATATGCCTTTTTCAGTTGCAGCTTGTGCTGCGCCCCTTTTCCAGACTGTAGCACAAGCTACAATTGGAAAAGGCATCTTTCTGACTGCCTTGCTGGGGGAGGAATCGCTTACTAGTACTCAGGTGGTTCCACTACCACTGCGATGTCAGAAGGACGCTAGTCCGACCGGCATCGTAATGTGCCCCTTAATCCCTCATTATCCGCTGTTTTGACCTACATAACCCATAGTGGGGAAATAATACCTCTCAAATTAAACCTTGTAATATTTTCCCAAGCTGTATAGCCTCACGGCATTACCACTGTGTTACTACCCACATCAAAATAAGACCCTTCCTGTTGAAGCCTGTGGAAGCCATCTGCTGCTGATAATGGAGGTAGGAATCAAAGGTCAAATTCAACAAAAAAGAAAAAATCTCTTATACATATCTACAAAATTTTAAATTTAAAACAATGCCTTGGATTGCAGTAGAAAAATTGGAAAAGCTTTGCAATATTCATATGTTCGACTGTACATTTGGGATAGTGGAGATGCTACTAACATTCTTTCTAGTGTACACCGGATAAGCAAGATAGTTTAGCCAAAGATGTTGTTTTAATTAGTGCTATGCTCTAGGGGCAAACCTAAGTTGATACAATTTCCCGTCTGTTTTGGTGTGTTGAGAATAGTTGTATCTAGTCTTGATATGAGATTCATCATGCACACTTGTGTGTGTGCATGTGTGTGTGTATGTGTCCTAGTGAGTTGGGATCACTGACATAATATCAATGCATTAAATTTCAAAACACAAAAATATCGGAAAATAAATATTATTAATAAAAATATTGCATTCCTACACTTAACTAATAAAACCACAAATATCAAGAACACAAATATGGTTGTTAAAAATATATATTTTTACTTATATCAAAAACACAAATATCAGAAACAAAACTATTGGCACCTCTAAATAACCATATAATTTAGCAAAAATATCAATTCACACAATATTGACTACAATAATGTTGCCAAAATAATTAGAGTATCATTTATGTATATTAAAAACACTTTTATGTAAAAAATTATTATTTAAAATAAACCTAACATTTTTATACGCATGTTTAAATTAAAAAATATATATATATTACATCATAAAATATTTACAATTCACCCCCAAAAATATAACTACATTCATCACAATATAACAAAAACATATTGCCATTACCTTCAAACATGTACACATCACCTTAAATATTAATATATATATATATATACATACATTGCAAAGTTCATACAATACCACACGCTCTCAGTACAAAAAGACGCAGTCTCCAAAATCAGATAAGTGTTGTTTTACTTTACTTTTGTGGGGATGGACTAGGGTGACCAACCGCCCGTAAATTTCACGGACAGTCCGTAATTTCGGCCGACTGTCCGTTGTCCGTGAAGGAATCTTTAACGGACGCCATCTGTCCGTCATTTTAACAGGGCACCGGTTGCTCCAACCTAAAGCCAGCACAGCTTGCACCCACCTCCCTTCTTCACTGCGATGCTGCACCAAAGCTCCTCAGATACTCAGCAGCAATGGAGAGGCACAGCGGGAGGGCAACCCTCACACCTCCAGCCCTTGATGACCTGTTAAGAGGTGCTTCGAAGGTGACTGAGAGGGAGGGGCTGCAGCTTCAGGAGCAGCAACATCTATTCACATGCAAACAGCCCTGAATGTGTCATGTCTCTGCTATTTAGAGGGGGGCTCACACGTTCCATTTCTACCCAGGGCCCCAAACATCCGAGACTCGGTCAGATTACACCCCTGATTATACCGAGGCAGCACGTGGTTCTCTTCACAAAGCGTAATTACAGTCACTAAATTGTAAGCAAACCTCGGTTCTTCAAACATGCAGTCTATAATGTAAGAAAATAAAGAAATGGCACAATCGCACCCACACTGATTAACAAAGTATGGAGGACAATCAGTTTTATCAGTTCTCTTAGAGCATCTCCTGTAAGTACTGTACATCACAGTGGGGGATGGCATTTTGGACAGAGAGCCTGTCTTCTCGTTGTCTTGTGCAGGAGGGGGCGAGGAGCCCAAGATGATACTAGAATACTGCATGGCCACCCCTGTGCCCACCCTGGTGGATCCTGTTCCCCCTTCTGTAATGGCTCCTACCCCCCCCCCCCAGTGATGGCTCCTGTCCCCCCATGTGATGGCTCCAGCCCCCCCCTCCTGCCTGTGATGTCTCCTGTCGTCCTCCCCTGTGGTGGATCCTGTCTCCGCCCTGGGTGGCTTCTGTCCCAGTCCTGGAACGGCCCCTGCAGCGAGGGTGAAGTTCTTGATGGGCCTCTTCTCAAAAGGGCTCAGCTCAAAATTAATATGGAAAGGTCGGCGAGTAAGTAAGTGAAGGGATGGGTGAATGGCTGGATGAATTAGTGAAAGGGTGAATGGATAAATGAAAGATTGAATAAATGGATAATGAGAGAGGATGGATGGATTGATGAGTGAGGGGAAGGATGGAGAGAAAATGTAAATAGCTTGATGTATGGGTGGAAGGGTAGCTGGATGATGGATGAGGGGAAAGATGGATGAGGGGAAGGATGATGGATGAGAAGGATGGATGGATGGATGGATGGAGGGGATGGATGGATGGATGAGGGGAAGGATGGATGGATGGAGGGGAAGGATGGATGGATGGAGGGGAAGGATGGATGGAGGGGAAAGATGGATGAGGGGAAGGATGATGGATGAGGAGAAGGATGGATGGATGGATGGATGGAGGGGAAGGATGGATGGATGAGGGGAAGGATGGATGGATGGAGGGGAAGGATGGATGATTGAGGGGAAAGATGGATGAGGGGATGGATGAGGAGAAGGATGGATGGATGGAGGGGAAGGATGGATGAGGGGAAGGATGGATGGATGGAGGGGAAGAATGGATGGATGAGGAGAAGGATGGATGGATGAGGAGAAGGATGGATGGATGAGGAGAAGGATGGATGTATGGATGGAGGGGAAGGATGGATGGATGGGGAGAAGGATGGATGGATGGACGGATGGATGGATGGATGATGGGTGGGTGAATGGATGGATGGATGGAGAGTCGGTGGGTGAAAGGATGGATGGATGATGAGTGGGTGGGTGAAAGGATGGATGGATGATGAGTGGGTGGGTGAAAGGATGGATGGATGGGTGGGTGGATAGTGGGTGGGTGAAAAGATGGATCAGTGGATTGGATGGTGGGTGGGTGAAAGGATGGATGAGTGGGTGGGTGGATGGTGGGTGGGTGGGTGGATGGTTGGGTGGATGATGGGTGGGTAGGTGGATGAGTGAAATGATGGATGGATTGATGGATTGATAAGTGCAAGGGTGAATGAATGGACGTATGAGTGAAAGGGTGGATGTAAGGATGGATGAGTGAGTGAAAGGGAGGGTAGATGGACAAAAGGATGAATAGATGTTTGAAGGAGTGAAATGATAGATGGATGAGTGATAGGGTCAATGGATGGATTCATGAGTGGATGAGTAGATGGATGGATGGGTGGGTGGATGGATGGATGGAAGGATGGCTAAGTGAAAGGGTCGATCAAAAGAGAAAGGGAGGATGGATGGATGACTAAAATAGTGGATGGGTGGAAGGATTAGTAAGTGAAAGGATGACTGGATTAGTGAAAGGGTAAATAGCTGAATGGATGAGTGAATGGATGGATGGGATGAAGAGTGGATGGATAAGTGTACAGATGGATAGGGTGAAAGGATGAATGGATGGATGGATGGATGGATGGATGGATGGATGGATGGATGGATGGATGGATGGATGGACGTATAATGGAGGATGAGTGAACGGATGGATGAGGGGATGGATGAAGGGATGGATGAGTGAAATGATAGATGGAAGGATACATGATGGATAGGTTTGCAAATGGTTGAATATGTTTGGAAATGGCTGGGCTTACTTATATACTATTGCGCGACCTCTGATGTGTCTGTAAAACGTACCTATTGTCCTGAAGTTTTGTCCTGAATTTTGACCTCCTGTCCTGAATTTGTGTCCTGAATTTTGACCCTTTGTCCTGAATTTTTACACTCACCATCCTGAATTTGCACCAATGCCAGTTGGTCACCCTAGGATGGACCCGAATAAATAGGTCCAAATGAGGCTAGAAATAGAAGTTGTTAGTGTATTTTGTTTAGCAGATTGTGCAGAATCTGAACATCAGAAGAGATGTTAAAGAGCGAAAGTATAAGTTAGCTTCAGTATGAAGCGTATTAGGTGGCTTTCTTTTCCCCAGGTCGTCTCAAGCGCATTATTTTTGGACAACTATTAGGTGTAATCGAGTATTAAAGGAGTTAGCCCATTTGGGCAATGATGTCAAACCGATCATGTAATTACCGCCCAGGATATTCCGTGCGTTACTGGAGTAGAAAGTGAACTGTTCAAGAAAAACCTGAAGACCGATAAAGTTTCATGAGTTCAAAAATAGCCCACTGGGGCAATGACTTTTGTTGGACGGTAATGGAACTCGTTCTCTTTAAATGGCACTTTATTTGTTTCACACGGAACTCATTATATTGATCTGAATTTGTAAGGAAGAACTGTGTGGTCGCGACCTCCCCATAGTTACTTTGTTAAAGTACATCGTGAGTCTGTTCTCCGCATTGCGCGAGATTTTCATTTCAAAGACGGGTGTGATTACAATGTAAATATTAACTGTGATAATGCCAAGATTGTAATTTATTTTCTGCATTTTGGCTTTTGATTTTAAATGATGTATGCACAATTTCTCGAGGCACAGTCTGTTTACGTGGTTTATGTATTTAGTGAAATCAAGTGGAATGCTATTTAAACAAACAAAACAACACTAACGGCACTCGTAATCAAGGGACTACGTCCCGAAACACGTTGAGTTGCCGGAATTTCTGCTGAAATAGATACTGATTTTGGAAGCAAAAAAGTGTCTGTGGCGGCTGTTTTTCCATTGGGGACCTGTGGATCGTATCAGCATTTCTTGAAGTAATTAAGGCTTGCCTCCTTTTCCATGGACCACCGTCGTCAGTGGCTGGGACATGGCGTTCTCGGTTTTGAACCGACTATGGTAGTTTGGATATATATATATATATATATATATTCAATGAAAAAACCATTGGTTTTAGGCCATATATAGTTAGGAATTAGCATTTACAAAACCTTATTTTACTCGCATAAAACCATTGAAATTCCATATATAGTTAGAAGCGCTAACTATATATCGCGCACCCGCAATCCACTGCTGATGATGTCACATATTACATCATTCATGACATGGTCAGTGACATCACTGATGACATCACTGATGACATCTCAAATGACATCACTGATGACATCACTGATGACAACTCAAATAACATCACTGATGACATCTCAAATGACATCACTGATGACATCACTGATGACAACTCAAATGACATCACTGATGACATCTCATTTGTCATCACTGATCACATCACTCATGTGATAATACAATGAACCTCTTCAGACTCTAATATAACCTTACATACACTCAGTATAAACAGGCACTCACAGACTGTCACTCATCCATGGAGTTACTCACACACCTAGTCAGTCATGCAAAGAATCAATCACACCTCCATTTCCTCAACTATACAGTTATACACATCTTACTTATTCAAACATATAATAACACATATTTACTCTCTTATATAATCCCTGATACAAGCTCACAGTGATCGATACAGCCACTCACACATTCACTGGCTCTTATGTTCAGTTATTTATATATCTCAACTCTCACATGTATTGTGTTTTACATACGTACTTACTTGCACATGTAGCACTGAGAAATCCATTCACTCACCAACACACCCATGCACAGTCAACCACCCATATAGCTGTTTCCACATGCACTCTTGAACTCATACTCCTAGTGAATCAACTGCTTACACATCTATGCACAGAGTCACGCACCTCCCAGCCACCCACACACACACTCAGCCTCCCATTCAAATACTTGGGCAACCAATCAATAACCCATATGGCCACTCTTATAGCTACTGATCAACACATGCAGCAGCTTACACAACAACAAACATACTGATGCACAAATTAAGACAGTTTAGTCACTAACCCATGCACTCAGTGAGACACATTTAATCACTCTTTCATACAGTCAGTCATGCACCTACTAAATTCTTCATCCAGACACGTATACATCCACTCATTCTTCAATATGTAAAACATATTTAAACTTTACAGACACATACAATCACTGGATGTTGTGATCAGTGATGTCATCAGTGATGTCATTTGAGATGTCATCAGTGATGTCATCAGTGATGTCACTGACCATGTCATGAATGATGTAATATGTGACATCATCAGCAGTGGATTGCGGGTGCGCGATATATAGTTAGCGCTTCTAACTATATATGGAATTTCAATGGTTTTATGCGAGTAAAATAAGGTTTTGTAAATGCTAATTCCTAACTATATATGGCCTAAAACCAATGGTTTTTTCATTGAATTTTCAAGGTTTTGTAAATGCAAATTCCTAACTATATATCCACTATAACCTATGGTTTTTTCTGTGAATTTCATTGGTTTTTTAATAGCAAATATGAAAAGCTTTAAAATGTCAAGTACGTGATAGATAAAAACATTTTCGTATTTATGCACGCTGATGTGCTTTGAACGCTGCACCCTCCCCCCCTCCCCTCTTTTGTCTTAGTAGTACTCTCTCTTTGCAGATACTGAAGGGTAGTTAACGCAGGCCTTTACCCCCGTTGTAATCCGTCGTGCCTCCTTGTCTCTCCATTTGATTGATTGTTGTCCAAGCATTTACTGTTTTAGAATTGGTTCTCTTTGGATCATTCTCTATTTACAAACAAGCACAAAGTCGCAATACTCTGTTTAGTCTTTGCAGATAGTGAAAAATCGTGTAAAAAAATAAAAGTAATCGAGCAAAATCAGTAGGCCACTAATTGGATCTCTTTTTGACCTCGCTAAAATAGAAATATTAGGAACAACCCTTCATGAGAAATACGAAAATAGTGAGATGAACTGAGCTCCACACCATGAGGGCTGCAAGACAGCTCGGCTCCATCACCCATCCCGCACAAAATAACGACAAACCCTATGCAAATATTAAAAATATAGACAACACACCAGCAAAGAAACAGGGTAAAACATTTTATTAAAAAACTATTTACATAACGTTGGTTTATAAGATGATGTCAGTAGTGGACCGATGTGTGAATAGATCGAAAGCAGCACAAGGCTCCAAGATCCGGATGGCAAGCTCCTGGATGTTGGGTGCCATAGTTTAGAGTTCTGAATTTCAGCCTTTTTCAATGCCTGTGCTTTGTTGAATCAAAATGGCGGCTTGACACAAAGCTGACTCAAGCGTTGCTACTGATGCTATGCAGACCAAAACTGGTTTTCAGTTTGTACATTTTTCTAGATTTTTCAATCCAAGTTTGGTTGACTTTGTAGAACGATGGCTTCAGATTTTCAACATACGGTGTGGTGGCGCTGACTGGGAGGGGGCGCTTCGCTCCTGCCCCCTCCCCAAGTAAGATTTTCATACGTGAAAGTACGTTAATGGTTTTGGTCCCTGAGATGCTTCGATGTCACTGCCATTCTCAAATAGCATAAGTTCTGGATGTTGGGTGCCATAGTTAAGAGTTCTGAGCAGTGCTTGTAACACTGTCTGAAGCTTATTTCCACCTACTGCAGCTTCACTATTCTCAAAGTAAGTGAGTGTCGTTTGTGGACCTGACTGCATTAGAAAACAATGTGATATGTTACCTTCCTAAACAGCTTGACGGAGGCCCCTGAGGGGCGGTGTGATGGCCATGGACTCGGAGAAGACGCTTGGCTCCGACACCCTCCCCAAGTCTTATAGCACTGGTGTAGCCTGAGATCGCCCCCGACATAGGCGGCCGGCTCCCGGGGTCCGGCGGAACTTTTTGCCTTTTGATGACTCTTCAATTCTGGACCTTGTCCCACAATCCGTTTGACCTGAAGACAAGCTGTAGTGGGGCGCCCCTTTACCGTTTTAGTTGCCATTCCGCCCGCTTTTGCTACACTGTGCCTCTTCCGCCATTCAGCTGTTTACCGCCCGCTCTTGCGACTACAGCGTCTCGCTCACCATGTAGTTGAGTTGCTCCCGCTCTTGCGGTGCAGCGATAGGCGGCTGCCACAGGACTCTCAAAATGGCGGCCGGCTCTTCGGTTTTGGGCCTGGTCCACTAAAATGGCCCTGGGACACCTTGGAACTCGGACGCTTCCCTGATAGGGCTTGGGTCCCATTCTCGAAAAGCGTCCCCTCAGCCGTGAAGATTCTACAAAAGTCTTGGGGGCCTCCGACTCCCGCAGGCTCCTGGTGGGGAGCGGCTGCCATGATTGCTCGTGGAATGGCCACGACGGAGCTACGAGATGGTAGTGGTCTCATGCTGACGCCAGCTTTAGTCTGAAACATCCAGAAACACTATAGACTACCAATTCGATCAGTTCCGGTAGCGCCCCAACATGACCCGGAAGAGAAGAACTTGCCCTCCCCTCTTTGACTGATGGTTCTTGTTGCCGGTCCCCTCTGTTGTCATTTAACAGAACTTTTTGGACTGCTGAAAGGGGTTGTGTTCTGAACGCTGGTTGGTGGAGACATTTAGACTATATTCTTGACCTACGTTGTCGCGTAATGCGTTGTATGACACGCCGCATTAGCGCACCCGGAATTGATCCGAGGGGCGGCGCGCAGCGCGTAACGTAAGCATAACAGGTCATGTGACTTGTTAATAAAACTTTTCATTGGTTCATTTTACTTTTGTTAATTTAATGATGAAAAGCTTGGTCATATGACCTAAAAATTACGCTTTTTATTATTTTCGAACAATATATTTTTTTCAAACATATGTTATAATATTCCAGGCTAATGTACTTTCCCGGAAAATTTACAACTGTCTTGCAAGTAAAATATATTCCTTTTTCGAGAAAAAGGGCGTTTCTTCCTTCCATGACGGAGCCGTTGAGTAAAAGAGATTCGGCCTGCTGTCTTAGTCGCCGATACGCCTGATTATCAGATTCTTATCGATCACTTTATGTTGCAGACATGAAAAACACAACTGCCCTTGACCATTTATCTTTACTGCGTTCCTACATATTATACCTTTTATCCGTCATGTAATTGGACTGCTTTATTTCACTTGCCTTTTACTGATTCGAAAACAGTGACTAAAAGTAAAAACTTTACCAATGTAAATACTACTACCGTGTTTTGTTTTAAAAACCTTTATTGTGAAAATGTCAGTATACAAATACGGGCCTATAACCACGTGGGCCGGCCACGGAGCAAACTGAAATCGTATATGATGAGGAGACATTTACACTGTAGAGGAACGTAACGAGCGGGCCATTAGGTTGCAAGAACTAAGGTGTCTAACAGTTGCGGAATCGGTGGACATACATTTTGTAATTAAAATAGAACAGGGCCACTTACAATAACATTTTCTAGATATACATTTGCGGGCAAGGAGTTACGAGTCCCATTTATACCGGCGCCATTTTGGGCGAGGCCGGGCAGGTCCAAGATATAGTCAAAATGTCTCCACCAACCATCGGCCAGACCAGAACCCCTTTCGGCCCTTTATGCTACAAGATGGTGTCTTCCATTCAGAAAATATTGTTGGCAGCATTTTGAAAGGAAACAGAAACAGCCGTTCTCCTAGTTAGTTTCACATTGTTACATTTAGGAAGAATGTTGAAGAGTAGTATGTGGAAAATTTGAAGCCATTTTTCTACAAACTCTCAATCAGACTTGGATGGAAAAAAAAAACCTGAAGAATGTACAAACTGAAAACCAATTTTTGTCTGTATAGCACCAACAGTAACGCTTGAGTCAGCTTTGTGTCAAGCCGCCATTTTCATTCAATCAATAGCGTCCCCCTGCACACATTCAGGGACCTGGTCGTGTCTTCAGATGAAACGGATTGTAGGAAAAGAAGCAGAAAGGAAAAGGAAAAAAGTTCCGCCGGACCTAGTGAAGCTGCAGCAGGTGCAAATAAGCTTCAGACAGTCTTACAAGCACTGCTCAGAACTCTCAACTGAGGCACTCAACATCCAGGACTTGCCATTCGGATCTTGGCGCCTTGTGCTGGTTCCGACCTATTCACACATCGGTCCACTACTGACATCACCTCATAAGCCAACGGGGCACCCCACGCCGACTTTCGGCGCAGCATTGTAGGATGGCCACACCAGTGCGGCAACTTGCTGGACACAACATCGGGGCCATCCAGATCTCGGCACGTTCGACTCACTGTACCGCAACAGTGACCGCAACTCAGCTGGACACGCCGTCTTTCGGCGCAGCATTGTAGGATGGCCACACCAGTGCGGCAATTTGCTGGACACCACCTCGGTGCCATCCGGATCTCGGCGCGTTCGAGTCACTGTACCGCAACAGTGACCGCAATTCAGCTGGACACGCCGTCTTTCGGCGCAGCATTGTAGGATGGCCACACCAGTGCGGCAATTTGCTGGACACCACCTCGGTGCCATCCGGATCTCGGCGCGTTCGAGTCACTGTACCGCAACAGTGACCGCAACTCAGCTGGACACGCCGTCTTTCGGCGCAGCATTGTAGGATGGCCACACCAGTGCGGCAATTTGCTGGACACCACCTCGGTGCCATCCGGATCTCGGCGCGTTCGAGTCACTGTACCGCAACAGTGACCGCAACTCAGCTGGACACGCCGTCTTTCGGCGCAGCATTGTAGGATGGCCACACCAGTGCGGCAATTTGCTGGACACCACCTCGGTACCATCCGGATCTCGGCCCGTTGTGCTGCCTTCGGCCTATTCGCACATCGGTCCGCTACTGACGCCGCCTCACGTGCCAACGGATTTTCTACGCTTTTTGTAGCCCTATGCCGCATAACAGGTCATGTGACTTGTTTATAAAACTTTTCATTGGTTCATTTTACTTTTGGTTTCCTAAAGATGGAAGGCTTGGTCATATGACCTAAAAATAACACTTTTCATTGGTTTAGAACATTTTTTTTTCCCAAACGATGAAAGCACCACCTTGTTTCTGGATCATTCAGACTGAAGCTGGCGTCAGCATGAGAGCACCACCATCTCGTGGCTCCGTCGTGGTCATTCCGCGAGCAATCATGGCAGCCGCTCCCCACCGGAAGCCTGCGGGAGTCGGGGGCCCCCAAGACTTTTGTACAATCTTCACGGCTGAGGGGACGCTTTTCGAGAATGGAGCCCAAGCCCTAGCAGGCAAGCGTCCGAGTTCCAAAGTGTCCCAGGGCCATTTCAGTGGACCAGGCCCAAAACCGAGGAGCCGTCCGCCATTTTAAGAGCCATGTGGCAGCCGCCTATCGCTGCACTGCAAGAGTGGGAGCAACTCAACAACATGGTGAGCGAGACGCTGTAGCCGCAAGAGCGGGCGCAACTCAGCTAGATGGCCGCCACCTGGGGAGGCCCGTTCACGCCGCCTCCCCCACCCCCGGGCCGCCGCACGCCAATTTTCGGAGCAGCATTGTAGGATACCAAAACCAGTGCGGCAGTTTACTGGACATCACCTGGGTGCCTGTCGTACATGTTGTGTCAGCCATGTGACACTGGACACAGACCGCTACTGACGAGGCCTCCCCCCGCACCACCCGGGACGCCCCACGCTGTTTTTCTGTGCTGCATTGTAGGATCCCTAAACCAGTGCGGCACCCAGGCGACATCACCTGGGTGCCGTCCAGAACTCTGCACGTTGTGCTGCCTTGGGACTATTCGCACAAAAGACAGCTTCTAACCATTGTTGCTTTTTGTGTTGAAAAATGTTTAAATGTTTTTAGTTTTTGTTCCGTTCGTTAAAGTTAATAGTTAATAAAGTTTTATAATCTTACTTTGTTGGAGTGTTATCTATTTTTTTTAAAACGGGTGAATGGGGCCTTGAATCGGGTTATTGTCATGTGTGGGCTTTGGAAGTGTGCTGCTGCAGGATCGGACATTTCAAACTCAAATGCACGTTCTTTTTCTTACCTTTCCGAAGCATGGAGCGCAATAGCAGGCAGAGAAAGGGTGATGCACGTGTTGAACACTACCTGACCTGGCAAGTTGCTGGCAGTGCCCCCCCGCCCGCTCCTGAAAGAGGGCACACACACCGCCGCTCCGAGTACTTCACAAATCTTTAAAAGACCATGCGCTTGTTCATGAGGCTTAAATGGTTTATCACCTCTTCTAGAACCCCTGCATCGACCCTCTGACGTTTCCTGGAAAAATTACCATGTAACACAATACCAAGCCCTGTCAGCTGAAACCCCCAAGGAATCGTGGGGCATATTATCAAGGGGGTTTATCTCCGCTTTTTTGGCTTTAAAAGCCATGAAAGCGGAGATAAAATTATCTCCCTATTACCAAGCTGTCGCTAACACCAGTTAGTGTCAGCTAAAAGGAGATAGCGACCATCTTGGGCCCCGCTTTGCATGTCAGTGATACTTATCACTAATGACATGCAAAGTGGCGTGCCAAGATGTTAGCGACTGGAAACAGTCCCTAACATCGCTATCTTCTATTACCAACTTTTGGACATATTCGCGCTAAGCGCGAATATCTCCAAAATCTAACACCTGCCCTGAGCAGTTCTTAGCCATGTTATCCAATGGGAGGTGGATAACATGGCTAAGAGCATTTGCTCGATAATACATGAATATCGCTGACTTTTCTGCGATAATAGCAAGGTTTATCTGCGCTAAAAATCGCCGTTAGAGACAAAAATTATCGCTAGTTGTTCGTAATATGCCCCCGGGTTTTTGCTTGCAGAAATCGGGAGGCGGGAGACTAGCACTGAAATCAGTAGTCACACGCCTGAATCGGGAGGGTTGGCATGTCTGAATTCTCTACAGCTGGGGCCATAAACTACATCCGCAGGGGTAGGTGATAGCCTGGGACCAGCCTGGCATCTAAAATGGCTGCCGTGCACGACAAAATTGTGGCATTGGAAAAAAGGCAAGATGGCGCAGCCGCTGGAAGAGATGTATCAACATATATCAGCCTCCTCAGCCACCCTCAGGAAACATAGGGGAATAGGATACGTCTCCCGCACCCCCTTATACCTAGTACTTTAATTAACGAAGCACAAAATGGCGAATTCCCGTTTCGCTACCAGTTTGCGGCCCAGTTCGCGGCCCGTGAAGCGCACTGGTTTTGGTATCCTACAATGCTGCTCCGAAAATTGGCGTGCGGCGGCCCGGGGGTGGGGGAGGCGGCGTGAACGGGCCTCCCCAGGTGGCGGCCATCTAGCTGAGTTGCGCCCGCTCTTGCGGCTACAGCGTCTCGCTCACCATGTTGTTGAGTTGCTCCCACTCTTGCAGTGCAGCGATAGGCGGCTGCCACATGGCTCTTAAAATGGCGGACGGCTCCTCGGTTTTGGGCCTGGTCCACTGAAATGGCCCTGGGACACTTTGGAACTCGGACGCTTGCCTGCTAGGGCTTGGGCTCCATTCTCGAAAAGCGTCCCCTCAGCCGTGAAGATTGTACAAAAGTCTTGGGGGCCCCCGACTCCCGCAGGCTTCCGGTGGGGAGCGGCTGCCATGATTGCTCGCGGAATGACCACGACGGAGCCACGAGATGGTGGTGCTCTCATGCTGACGCCAGCTTCAGTCTGAATGATCCAGAAACAAGGTGGGGCTTTCATCGTTTGGGAAAAAAAAATGTTCTAAACCAATGAAAAGTGTTATTTTTAGGTCATATGACCAAGCCTTCCATCTTTAGGAAACCAAAAGTAAAATGAACCAATGAAAAGTTTTATAAACAAGTCACATGACCTGTTATGCGGCATAGGGCTACAAAAAGCGTAGAAAATCCGTTGGCACGTGAGGCGGCGTCAGTAGCGGACCGATGTGCGAATAGGCCGAAGGCAGCACAACGGGCCGAGATCCGGATGGTACCGAGGTGGTGTCCAGCAAATTGCCGCACTGGTGTGGCCATCCTACAATGCTGCGCCGAAAGACGGCGTGTCCAGCTGAGTTGCGGTCACTGTTGCGGTACAGTGACTCGAACGCGCCGAGATCCGGATGGCACCGAGGTGGTGTCCAGCAAATTGCCGCACTGGTGTGGCCATCCTACAATGCTGCGCCGAAAGACGGCGTGTCCAGCTGAGTTGCGGTCACTGTTGCGGTACAGTGACTCGAACGCGCCGAGATCCGGATGGCACCGAGGTGGTGTCCAGCAAATTGCCGCACTGGTGTGGCCATCCTACAATGCTGCGCCGAAAGACGGCGTGTCCAGCTGAATTGCGGTCACTGTTGCGGTACAGTGACTCGAACGCGCCGAGATCCGGATGGCACCGAGGTGGTGTCCAGCAAATTGCCGCACTGGTGTGGCCATCCTACAATGCTGCGCCGAAAGACGGCGTGTCCAGCTGAGTTGCGGTCACTGTTGCGGTACAGTGAGTCGAACGTGCCGAGATCTGGATGGCCCCGATGTTGTGTCCAGCAAGTTGCCGCACTGGTGTGGCCATCCTACAATGCTGCGCCGAAAGTCGGCGTGGGGTGCCCCGTTGGCTTATGAGGTGATGTCAGTAGTGGACCGATGTGTGAATAGGTCGGAACCAGCACAAGGCGCCAAGATCCGAATGGCAAGTCCTGGATGTTGAGTGCCTCAGTTGAGAGTTCTGAGCAGTGCTTGTAAGACTGTCTGAAGCTTATTTGCAGCTGCTGCAGCTTCACTAGGTCCGGCGGAACTTTTTTCCTTTTCCTTTCTGCTTCTTTTCCTACAATCCGTTTCATCTGAAGACACGACCAGGTCCCTGAATGTGTGCAGGGGGACGCTATTGATTGAATGAAAATGGCGGCTTGACACAAAGCTGACTCAAGCGTTACTGTTGGTGCTATACAGACAAAAATTGGTTTTCAGTTTGTACATTCTTCAGGTTTTTTTTTTCCATCCAAGTCTGATTGAGAGTTTGTAGAAAAATGGCTTCAAATTTTCCACATACTACTCTTCAACATTCTTCCTAAATGTAACAATGTGAAACTCACTAGGAGAACGGCTGTTTCTGTTTCCTTTCAAAATGCTGCCAACAATATTTTCTGAATGGAAGACACCATCTTGTAGCATAAAGGGCCGAAAGGGGTTCTGGTCTGGCCGATGGTTGGTGGAGACATTTTGACTATATCTTGGACCTGCCCGGCCTCGCCCAAAATGGCGCCGGTATAAATGGGACTCGTAACTCCTTGCCCGCAAATGTATATCTAGAAAATGTTATTGTAAGTGGCCCTGTTCTATTTTAATTACAAAATGTATGTCCACCGATTCCGCAACTGTTAGACACCTTAGTTCTTGCAACCTAATGGCCCGCTCGTTACGTTCCTCTACAGTGTAAATGTCTCCTCATCATATACGATTTCAGTTTGCTCCGTGGCCGGCCCACGTGGTTATAGGCCCGTATTTGTATACTGACATTTTCACAATAAAGGTTTTTAAAACAAAACACGGTAGTAGTATTTACATTGGTAAAGTTTTTACTTTTAGTCACTGTTTTCGAATCAGTAAAAGGCAAGTGAAATAAAGCAGTCCAATTACATGACGGATAAAAGGTATAATATGTAGGAACGCAGTAAAGATAAATGGTCAAGGGCAGTTGTGTTTTTCATGTCTGCAACATAAAGTGATCGATAAGAATCTGATAATCAGGCGTATCGGCGACTAAGACAGCAGGCCGAATCTCTTTTACTCAACGGCTCCGTCATGGAAGGAAGAAACGCCCTTTTTCTCGAAAAAGGAATATATTTTACTTGCAAGACAGTTGTAAATTTTCCGGGAAAGTACATTAGCCTGGAATATTATAACATATGTTTGAAAAAAAAATATTGTTCGAAAATAATAAAAAGCGTAATTTTTAGGTCATATGACCAAGCTTTTCATCATTAAATTAACAAAAGTAAAATGAACCAATGAAAAGTTTTATTAACAAGTCACATGACCTGTTATGCTTACGTTACGCGCTGCGCGCCGCGCCTCGGATCAATTCCGGGTGCGCTAATGCGGCGTGTCATACAACGCATTACGCGACAACGTAGGTCAAGAATATAGTCTAAATGTCTCCACCAACCAGCGTTCAGAACACAACCCCTTTCAGCAGTCCAAAAAGTTCTGTTAAATGACAACAGAGGGGACAGGCAACAAGAACCATCAGTCAAAGAGGGGAGGGCAAGTTCTTCTCTTCCGGGTCATGTTGGGGCGCTACCGGAACTGATCGAATTGGTAGTCTATAGTGTTTCTGGATGTTTCAGACTAAAGCTGGCGTCAGCATGAGACCACTACCATCTCGTAGCTCCGTCGTGGCCATTCCACGAGCAATCATGGCAGCCGCTCCCCACCAGAAGCCTGCGGGAGTCGGAGGCCCCCAAGACTTTTGTAGAATCTTCACGGCTGAGGGGACGCTTTTCGAGAATGGGACCCAAGCCCTATCAGGGAAGCGTCCGAGTTCCAAGGTGTCCCAGGGCCAATTTAGGGGACCAGGCCCAAAACCGAAGAGCCGGCCGCCATTTTGAGAGTCCTGTGGCAGCCGCCTATCGCTGCACCGCAAGAGCGGGAGCAACTCAACTACATGGTGAGCGAGACGCTGTAGTCGCAAGAGCGGGCGGTAAACAGCTGAATGGCGGAAGAGGCACAGTGTTGCAAAAGCGGGCGGAATGGCAACTAAAACGGTAAAGGGGCGCCCCACTACAGCTTGTCTTCAGGTCAAACGGATTGTGGGACAAGGTCCAGAATTGAAGAGTCATCAAAAGGCAAAAAGTTCCGCCGGACCCCGGGAGCCGGCCGCCTATGTCGGGGGCGATCTCAGGCTACACCAGTGCTATAAGACTTGGGGAGAGTGTCGGAGCCAAGCGTCTTCTCCGAGTCCATGGCCATCACACCGCCCCTCAGGGGCCTCCGTCAAGCTGTTTAGGAAGGTAACATATCACATTGTTTTCTAATGCAGTCAGGTCCACAAACGACACTCACTTACTTTGAGAATAGTGAAGCTGCAGTAGGTGGAAATAAGCTTCAGACAGTGTTACAAGCACTGCTCAGAACTCTTAACTATGGCACCCAACATCCAGAACTTATGCTATTTGAGAATGGCAGTGACATCGAAGCATCTCAGGGACCAAAACCATTAACGTACTTTCACGTATGAAAATCTTACTTGGGGAGGGGGCAGGAGCGAAGCGCCCCCTCCCAGTCAGCGCCACCACACCGTATGTTGAAAATCTGAAGCCATCGTTCTACAAAGTCAACCAAACTTGGATTGAAAAATCTAGAAAAATGTACAAACTGAAAACCAGTTTTGGTCTGCATAGCATCAGTAGCAACGCTTGAGTCAGCTTTGTGTCAAGCCGCCATTTTGATTCAACAAAGCACAGGCATTGAAAAAGGCTGAAATTCAGAACTCTAAACTATGGCACCCAACATCCAGGAGCTTGCCATCCGGATCTTGGAGCCTTGTGCTGCTTTCGATCTATTCACACATCGGTCCACTACTGACATCATCTTATAAACCAACGTTATGTAAATAGTTTTTTAATAAAATGTTTTACCCTGTTTCTTTGCTGGTGTGTTGTCTATATTTTTAATATTTGCATAGGGTTTGTCGTTATTTTGTGCGGGATGGGTGATGGAGCCGAGCTGTCTTGCAGCCCTCATGGTGTGGAGCTCAGTTCATCTCACTAGTTTCGTATTTCTCATGAAGGGTTGTTCCTAATATTTCTATTTTAGCGAGGTCAAAAAGAGATCCAATTAGTGGCCTACTGATTTTGCTCGATTACTTTTATTTTTTTTACACGATTTTTCACTATTTGCAAAGACTAAACAGAGTATTGCGACTTTGTGCTTGTTTGTAAATAGAGAATGATCCAAAGAGAACCAATTCTAAAACAGTAAATGCTTGGACAACAATCAATCAAATGGAGAGACAAGGAGGCACGACGGATTACAACGGGGGTAAAGGCCTGCGTTAACTACCCTTCAGTATCTGCAAAGAGAGAGTACTACTAAGACAAAAGAGGGGAGGGGGGGGGGGCAGCGTTCAAAGCACATCAGCGTGCATAAATACGAAAATGTTTTTATCTATCACGTACTTGACATTTTAAAGCTTTTCATATTTGCTATTAAAAAACCAATGAAATTCACAGAAAAAACCATAGGTTATAGTGGATATATAGTTAGGAATTTGCATTTACAAAACCTTGAAAATTCAATGAAAAAACCATTGGTTTTAGGCCATATATAGTTAGGAATTAGCATTTACAAAACCTTATTTTACTCGCATAAAACCATTGAAATTCCATATATAGTTAGAAGCGCTAACTATATATCGCGCACCCGCAATCCACTGCTGATGATGTCACATATTACATCATTCATGACATGGTCAGTGACATCACTGATGACATCACTGATGACATCTCAAATGACATCACTGATGACATCACTGATCACAACATCCAGTGATTGTATGTGTCTGTAAAGTTTAAATATGTTTTACATATTGAAGAATGAGTGGATGTATAAGTGTCTGGATGAAGAATTTAGTAGGTGCATGACTGACTGTATGAAAGAGTGATTAAATGTGTCTCACTGAGTGCATGGGTTAGTGACTAAACTGTCTTAATTTGTGCATCAGTATGTTTGTTGTTGTGTAAGCTGCTGCATGTGTTGATCAGTAGCTATAAGAGTGGCCATATGGGTTATTGATTGGTTGCCCAAGTATTTGAATGGGAGGCTGAGTGTGTGTGTGGGTGGCTGGGAGGTGCGTGACTCTGTGCATAGATGTGTAAGCAGTTGATTCACTAGGAGTATGAGTTCAAGAGTGCATGTGGAAACAGCTATATGGGCGGTTGACTGTGCATGGGTGTGTTGGTGAGTGAATGGATTTCTCAGTGCTACATGTGCAAGTAAGTACGTATGTAAAACACAATACATGTGAGAGTTGAGATATATAAATAACTGAACATAAGAGCCAGTGAATGTGTGAGTGGCTGTATCGATCACTGTGAGCTTGTATCAGGGATTATATAAGAGAGTAAATATGTGTTATTATATGTTTGAATAAGTAAGATGTGTATAACTGTATAGTTGAGGAAATGGAGGTGTGATTGATTCTTTGCATGACTGACTAGGTGTGTGAGTAACTCCATGGATGAGTGACAGTCTGTGAGTGTCTGTTTATACTGAGTGTATGTAAGGTTATATTAGAGTCTGAAGAGGTTCATTGTATTATCACATGAGTGATGTGATCAGTGATGACAAATGAGATGTCATCAGTGATGTCATTTGAGTTGTCATCAGTGATGTCATCAGTGATGTCATTTGAGATGTCATCAGTGATGTCATTTGAGTTGTCATCAGTGATGTCATCAGTGATGTCATTTGAGATGTCATCAGTGATGTCATCAGTGATGTCACTGACCATGTCATGAATGATGTAATATGTGACATCATCAGCAGTGGATTGCGGGTGCGCGATATATAGTTAGCGCTTCTAACTATATATGGAATTTCAATGGTTTTATGCGAGTAAAATAAGGTTTTGTAAATGCTAATTCCTAACTATATATGGCCTAAAACCAATGGTTTTTTCATTGAATTTTCAAGGTTTTGTAAATGCAAATTCCTAACTATATATCCACTATAACCTATGGTTTTTTCTGTGAATATAATATATATATATATATATATATATATATATATATATATATATATTTATAGTCCAAACTATCAAAATATATATCAAAATGTATGAATAAAACCTACATTTTGAGTTTACCATAGAAAAAATAATTTAAAAAAATCAAATTAAAACTAAACTGACCAATAATACCAAAATATAAATAACTTCAAAAAATAAAAAAAGACAAACAATTAAATCTGCAATGTAAAAGGCACCCTAATTTTAACTACTAAATACTTCTAAAATGAAAAGCACTGCAATATAAGGAAACTCTGCCAGATTTTCCAACCAGACCCTTAAAGAATAAATATACACATACCAATATTTACTTTACCAAGTAAATACGACTTCTATTTAAACTAAAACTTATAAATAAATTAGACAATTTTATATAGCAAATAATCAACAAACTACTCTATCTATTTATATGTATTTTCTAAAAAAAAACACTACGAATTTGAAAAGTGATAAGCTGCCAGGACAAACACATATTACAAGCCAGCAAATGATATAACAAAATAAGCATACAAAAATTATTTAAAACTATAAACTCACCCCAACAGCAAATAAAAATAAATCTAACAACCACAACATCAACAAACTATCAACAAATAAACATTTAAATTGAAACTGATTCTTTTTTTGGTCTTCCCACAGAAAAGGATGCACCTGCTCCACATTAGAACACGCTCAGTGGAAAAGTTGCAAAACAGTGTGAAACATCTAAAAATAACATAAATGTAGGAATAAAAAAATCGAAATTGTTGCCTAATTTTATATGCAAATAACTAACATATGAACTTTAACAAAACTGTATTTATTTATACTAGACACTACTTTCAGATATAGTGACACAGCAAGCTAAATATGTAACATTCCATAAAGACAAGCAATTACTAAACACCTGATTACGCCTGCCGTAGTCCTGGTGGTGATCCATGGACCACAAGATTTACGGTATTATGAGTACGGCGGTAGGACCGCCACTGGACCTCTGCAACCGCTGTGGTGGTGCAGCGGTCTGAAGCAGCAATATGCTTACGGTGCTTCAGCAGCACCGCCAAGCATATTATGAGTTTCCTCATTGCCCTACTTTTGATGGCCATGAGTCCTCCATGAAAAGGGAGGCGGTGAGGAAACTCAGGGGGACCTAACTTGGTCCCCTGTTGCCTCTGTGCATGGGGTTGCATGCAAGGGGGGAACAAGTTGGGCCTCCTGTATATCTGCATCCCCTGTCCTGCACAGAAAGAAAAGCACAGCATTGCACATTTCTTTCCATGCAGGAATGAGCTGCAGTGGTCTCCTGGTCATGCATGTCTATGGTACACCTATATGCCTTAGATACACATCACTGTGGGAACTCCGCAGCAGGACTGCCCGACCTGGATTCCAGTTGGAATATGGAAGGCAGTCTGGCTACAGGTTTGGTGGTCTTGCAGTGGGAAGTTAGCGTGGCCTGCTGCAAGACCGCCAAACTCGTAATAAGGCCCTAATAAGTCATATGGGTCATACCTACAATCAAAAAGTTCATTTGCAGAAAATGTACCAAATATTATTATAATATACGCCATGGGAGAGCCACTACAAAAGATTATGGTTTAATTCATGTAAGAGAACAGAACCACTCCTCCCCCAATGTGACAGAAATAGAAGTAAAGGAGGTATTGCAGGATATAGGAGAGGCAAGCACTAGCTCCGAGAAACCCACAACCAAACTTGTAAAATATATACTGCTTAAAGTCAATTAGCAAATCAAAGGCCAACTACCACCTTTATCCCCTTTAAAAAGTTTAGTTGTACAAACTAAAAAAGTCACCAGTGATACTCGTCCTGTCCGTAGAAGATACCAAGACATAGAAATATCCGAACATGTTATAATGACTCATAATGAGGAACCTTTCCTTTTATATGACAACCTAAACAATGAGAAACAAATCCTAATCTTCTCTACAGCAAATAACTTATTCAAACTAAGCCATTGTCAAACCTGGGTGATGGATGGAATCTTAAAAATGTGTTCCAAACCACTCACTCAGATGTACACAATACATGGTGAATATCAAAACACAAATATCCATTTTATATATGCCCTACTACTAAATAAACAAAGGAGCATTTGCTACGAATTCTTAAACCACATTAAACATAAAACAATTATCTACTGCCCACAAGAAAATAGTTGTGGACTTTGAACAAGTCATAATTCAGACTATGTTAGAAATTTACCCTCACACATCCATGCAAAGCTGTTACTATCATTTCAATCAAATGGTATATAGAGACTCCTCCAACAATCTGCATTAAATGTAGAATATGCTACAAATCCAATTCGCCTTTGAAATAAAGCAGATGATAGCACTAGTCTATGTCCCTGTCAGAGAAATAGCTAACAACTTCAATTTACAAATGGAAAGCCCTTTCTACTAACAAACCGAAGACAAACTAAGCCCCTTAATTTCAAAGGCACTTGAGTTGGCAGACTGCATTGCTTTAAACAGAGACGCCAACCCAAATTCCAAATACCATGGTAGAATGTCTAGGAACACACATTGCCACAGTAAGACAAATAAAACAACACAGTGGAAGGTTGGCAGAATGCCTTTCAAATCACTATAAGCAGAACCCAACGTATACTATATACATTTAAAGAAGCAATACAAAAAAAGCAAAGCTACCAACAACTACAAATAGAGAAATCTATTACCCAAATTATTCAAAATCTCAACAAACAAAAAGAATGCGTGAAATGCTATCATGTAAAGTCAAAGGGCCTGGTTATGAGTTTGGCGTTCCTATGGACTGCCAAACCCACGGTGGCAGTGCGGCAAACGCTGCCCCTGTGGTCCTATTGTCATATTATAAGTTTGGCAGTCAGACCACCATTGGACTGCCGCAACCACCGGGGATCCATGATCTCTTGGTGGTGGCATGGAGGTCAGAGTCTCGCAATGTGCTGGCAGGGCCCCTGCGGTACCACCAAGCATATTGCTAATTTCCTCACCACCACAGTTTCCATGCCAGTGAGCCTGCCATGAAAGGTGTGAATGTAAGGAAACAAAGGGGGCCCTACAGGGCCCCCTGTTCCCTCAATTCCTGGGGATACATGCAGGGAGGCACATGCTGTGCCCCCTATGTGCCTTCACCCCCTGTTCCTGCACGGCATGGACTTCTCAACCCATGCAACCCAGGCATGGACTGGATGTGCTTTGGCCAGGCATGGACAGGCGTTGACTTCTCATATTGCTGACTTACTATGGCTCTCATATGAGCCTAAGCACAAAACCATCGTGGGACCACCAAAGGACCGCCCACCAGACCAGAAGAAAACTCCTAATCTGGGGGGTGATTGAGGTTGGCAGTGTGGGAGTGAGGCGGGATGGCCCGCTCCCACACTGGCAAACTTCTAAATAGGCCCAAAATCTTCATAAACAACCAAAGAGTAGGTTACTTAGACATAATATCTGAAAGCATATTATAAAATATATAGTAACCTACAAAAGTCCCAAAACACTGGAAAAAAATCTAAACCAAGATGACAAACAATTTTTAATAAACGTAATTTTATTACATCACATTTTTACTACCTATTCCCATAAGCGAGGTAGCCTGGAAACTGTATCAAATACATCTGTACTCAGCCAGCCAAAACTCTATGGGTAGCCCTAAGCCTCCAAGTAATCCATCTACTCTATTGGCTTTTTGCTTAGTGCCATCAAGGTGTGAGGTTGAAGGTCTCATTAAAAGATTGAGGTCCTCAGGAGCTATGGGCCGGAACAAATTCCCATGTCTTTAATAAAGAAAGAACCCCTGTTATGGGCCAAATTGATTGCCCCTATTTTTAAATATTGCTACCAACTGGCAGTATTTGAATTCCACTCTTCAAATAGGGCCTTAGACACTATCTGGGTAGGTACTGGCAAATAGCCCTTTTAAACTCAGTTGGGAACATTTTTGCACGCAGCGTCATGGAAACACCTTAGAATTTAGGAAAGATCAATGTACCACAAATTATATTTGTATGTTGAAATGAATTGAAGGAAAATACACTAACTCGCAAGTTACAAATATTTGTGGCTTTTATATATTTTACAACAGCTTTTTATAAGATTGATCGTCCAATACTCTGGAAAAAACTTTAAAAAATGGGAATTCCCCGTGTCCCCCTGTTTTATCTGTTAATATTACTTTGCACTCCAACACAGGATCTCAGGTTCTTCTAGGAGGAGATCAAGGCCTCTCGACCTTAATTCCTACAAAAAATGCCCTCAAGAAAGGTTGTCTGTTAGCACGGATTCTCTTCTCCCTTTATGTAGCTGATCTTCCAGAAGATAGGCAGCCGCCCATTTCCGTTTCTAATGTATGCAGAGGATATTATAATTATGGATCTGACTCCTATATGGTTGAATAGGAAGTTGAAGGCTCTCCAAAAATATATGGTGCCACATTACCTGAAGATAAACACTTCTGAAAGCAACATTTTGATTTACAAAAGAAAACAGAAAGAACATGAAAGCTGGCAACCTCTTTTGGAGCATAGGCTCAGAGAAAGTTGAGACTGTAGAGTCTTAGCTTTACCTGGGCAAAATGATAGCTGGCAATACTAAGAACAAACCTCACGTTGACCATAACACGTGTAAAGCAATGTCACATGCTAATGGCTTAGGTAGATTCTATAATGAAATGGGCCGTAAGCACTTCTTGCACATGTTGTCTGTCATTAAAGCAAAGGTCCCGTCAACACTTCTTTAGTCTATCGAATCCATTCAAATAGAAGAATGAAGCTTCCTTGATAAAATAGAGGGCCAGATTTTATGTAAACTAAACAACTTTAATACTCTGGTCCCGACTCCAGCTAAGCCTCTGAAATTTGGTTTGATAAGCTCTTTTGTTCAAGGCTTAGCTACAGTGATTCAGTGGGGTTATTTGCTAAAGAATAGCAACTTGAATACAATTGGGGTTTCCTAAGCCAAGAGAAGCTTTGGTGCGAAGGCAGACAGTTATTTGTTTGCACGTGACTTCACTACCGTGCATTTCATATTTTTGCACACAACAGGAGATAGTGCTCTCTCTCTTTCAAGTTTGGAACTCAAAACTTTAATAAAAAGCACGAGGGCCACTATTAGTTTTCAAAGAGATCTCAAGAATTGCCATCTGAAGGAAAGAATAATGACAATAGGTAACTCCTGTAACTGGAGAGTTGACCAGAAATATCTATCCTGGAATCTAGATAAAGGGGTTTGCCATCTGTTGATCCTATTCAGTATGAACCTTCTACCCTTAAATGACTTACCAGCAAGATTGGTCCCCTCATTTGAGCACAGTGAGATACTGAAATCTGTATAATCTTGGCATTCAGAACGCTGTTCATAGTTTGTTTGTATGCCCAGCCCTGCTGCCATATTGCCTATGTCTGTTACACCCATTGTTTTAACAACTTCCATGCTGGTGCCGGCCTCTGTCGCGCTGTGCTGGTGACGGAGTGGTTCCGTCACGGCCCGCTCGGCGCGCCTGCGCGGATTCCACGCCTGCGCTGGGTGTTCCATTGAGCGGGCGGGGCCGTGACAGAACCGCTCCGTCACAAGCACAGCACGCCCGAGGCTCGTGACGGAGCAGTTCCATCACGAGCATGGGAGCGCCGCGCACCAGCCACCCCCCTGCGCTGCGGCCGAATTGCAGCCACAGCAAAGGTGTTAACAGAATAACATTAAAACTGTAATACCAGCTTGTGAGTTCCTCCTTTTCCCAAAAAATTAATTTGTCTGCCTTAAAATATTCACAGGTGTTTTTATATTTGTTATACAGTTCAGAGCCTTATAATAGCATTTTAAAACATGTATACTATTTCCCCACTTTAAAAAGGAGGTTTCTATGGCAGGAGGCACAACATTAATTTTATCTTGTCATATCCCATTCTTAATCTTTCTTTAACATCTTTTCCCTAGACAGGGGGTCTAGGCTTTATATTTCAGTCACATTCCTCATTTCTACTTGCGGGCTAGATTAATTGATATCATGTCACTCACATTTCTGCATGGCATGGACTTTCGAGTCCATGCCGTGCAGGAACCTAGTTGTGGAGTCTAGGTTTTTCAAAGACACTGCCGCCTTTGAAAGAGGCATCGCTGCGGGCCACCATCCAACCCCCCTGCCAGACCACTTTTAAGTTCTAGTCTGGCGGGTGGCAGCGAGTCTTGGTGGTGCAGGGGCACGGGGGTGGCGTACCGCCTCCTCGAGCACTGCTGAAACTCGTAATTGCACCCTTGAGGGGTGATATTTACTATTCCCACTCCAATATATACAAATTTGGAGAAGGTATTGGACAATAAATGGGTGATTCTTACTACTCCCGCTCCAATCTTAAACAATTTGAGGAAAGTGTTGCACACTAAAGGTGTGACATTCACTATTCCTACTGTAATCTACACCAATTTGAGGAAGGTGTTGGACACTAAGGGGGTGACATTTACTATTCTCACCCCAATCTATGCCAATTAGGGAAAGGTGCTGGAAGTCTATTTAAGTGTTGGATACTAAAGCTGCAACATTTAGTTTTCCCACTCCAATCTATACCTATTTGAAGTCAGTGTTGAACTCCAAATGGGTGACATTTACCATTCCCACTCCAATCTATACCAATTTGGGGAAGATGTTGGACACCTAATGGGTGACATTTACTATCAGCACTCCAATTTTGAACTAATTTGAGGAGAGAGTTGGACACAGGGGGGCCTATTTCGATCTCAGTCGGAAAGCCTCTGATCTCAGGCCAGAGGCTTTCCGACCGAGATCATCGGTCTAATTACAATCTAGGCGGTCGGAATTGAAACTGGCTGGTAATTCTAGCTGGATTCCAATGGGCTGAACCCGTCGGCCAGTCCGTAATCCCAATGAATGGCGTTTCCACAATTGGGATTACGATGCTCGGTTTCCCACAGGCTTTCTGACATGAAAAACCTATCAGAAAGCGAGTTTGGGGGCCCCCAGCAGGGCGCAATGCTCTTTGCGGCGTCTGATTGGGGGCAGAGTGACATTTATAGTGCCCCCTGTTGTCAAAGCACTATATGGCAGACACCCTGAGGGGCCTGCCACGCGGTGCAGGTATGAACACAACGTTCCATTTCCCAATGGGAGCTTTTGCTCGCCCGTTTACGGCTGTAGCACAAGTTCCCATAGGGAAACGTGAGTACGCAGCTGCACCATGTGTGGTCACATTGTAATTAGGCGGTCTGTACCGTTGATCAGAGATTGGTCCAGATTCCGTGATGATTTCGGTCAGAGGCAACTCAGACCAACATCATAATCGGCCCCTAAATGGCTGACATTTACTGTTCCCACTCAAATCTATACCAATTTCTGGAAGGTGTGAGACACTAAAGGGGTGACCATTACTATTTCAGCTCCAATCTATACCAATTTGGAGAAAATGTTGGACATTAAAGGGTTGGCATTTTCTATCCACTCAAAGCTCTGCAAGTTTTGGTAAGGTGTTAGACACTTAAGAGGTAACATGTACTATTCCCATTCCAATCTAACCCAATTGTTGGAAAGTGTTAGACACTAAAGAGGTGACATTCGCTATTCCCACTCTAATCTATACCAATTTGGGGAAGGTGTTGGACACTAAAAGGGTGATATTTACTATTCCTGCTCCAAATTAAAACAATTTATGGAAAATGCTGGACACTAAAGTGGTGACATTTACTATTCCCACTCCAATTTGGAGAAGATGTTGGACACTAAATGGGTGAAATTTAATATATCCACTACAATCTAAAACATTTTATGCAAGATGCTACAAACTAAAAAATGTATATACATAATCATTGTTTCACATAAAATGTAGGATATATAAAACAAACTGAAATGTATTATTTACTACCATTCCTAAACTTAGCCTTCAAATTAGAAATAAAATGATAGTCCAGAATTAGCAATCATAAAATTAAAGACAGATATAACACCATTTTTTTGTAATATATATGTAAAAAAAAAAATATACAATGACATTATAATTTTCAACATAAACATTTCAGGTATTAAATTTTAATTATAATATTATCTTGAATAAAAATGATTTTTTATTAAACAATGTAAATGGTTTTGATTTAAAAGTTTATTTTTATTATTGACAAAATATATATTTTATTTTATCATAAATAATATATTTTAAATAATTGTTAATTATTTTTGATAAAGGGGCGTGGCCAAGCAACATGGCCGACAGGACATGAGCTCCGCAATCTTAGCTGGCCCGCCGAATAATCCTGTCTAATCCTGACATCCTGCTTCACTAACTAGCCCGGAATGCCGAAAATATTTAGCCACCCTTGGCGTACCTGAAAATTACCTCCTACTTGCTTAAGTGACCCTGGGGCAAAGACGTAAAGCGCAGGGCCTGATTGGCCCACTGAGCGGGGATGGCCTTCACGTCGGCGCTGAGTGAGGTGAAGTGCATAACGAAGGAGCTGCCCTGGGGGTGCGGGCTCTGCCCTACCCCGTGAATCCTGACTTCTGTGCGGCAGAGGAGAGCGCTGCCTGGGCTCCGGTGTGTGAAGGCCCAGTATCTGAGGAGTGCCGGCAGGGGAGGTGCAACAGTGCCTGGGCTGCGGTGGCGCCTCGTGCAGCTGCACCCTGTTCATGGAGACGGGTACTGGGCTGGGGCAGCATGTTGTTGCGGCTCTCTGAAGACAAGCCGGGGGGTTCACTGCGGCTCCCTGGGGGGCCAATCCTGTGAGACTGGCTGAACCTGCCAGCGGCTTCAGAAGGAGATGGAGCAATTGGGCCTTTAGGCCATGGAGGACAAGCAGTTAGCCTGAATGAAGGTGAGGCCAGGGGGCATTGGATTGCTGAATGAGAGGCGCACGGCTCAGCATTAAAGGACATCTGGCTCGGGCGTGCAGTTCCTGATTTATCCCTGCAATACAGAGGTTGGAGCCAGGCAAATCGGCCCGGTCTGGGAGAAAGCCGGGCCGGGCGTGAGCAGCCCCTGCTGCTCACGCCAGATAAATCAAGTCAGTGTCCCATTCGGCGAAAGGAGTGGGTCGCCGCCACACTTAAGGATCTAACTGGCTTCTGAGATTTCTTCCCTGGAGCATTTACCAATATATATGCTTTGATGCCGAGTCAAAGGCCACTGCTGGATACCTAGTGCAGCTCACGCTTCAGGTCAGTTCTGAAGACGTGCAATCAGTTCCCAGTTTCTTACTGTGTGTCCTTCTCCAATATGGGCAAATATAAAGGCACTCGCACAGTTGGCCCCAATACCATCACCAAGTACACCACACCACGCCACCCCCCACAGCGCATTACGTACACACAGGGACAGAAGAAGAGGACGAGGAGATCAGTGCTGAACCATCACGGGTGGAGCTGCTGGCCGCCATCCAGGGATCCCGCAAGGCGCTGGAAAACCGGATTTAAACCATCTCCATCAATGTCAGTCTTCTGCGGGCGGACCTCCGCAAAGTAGCTGAAAAGGTGACCGCAGCAGAGGAAGACATCTCAGGCCTCAAGGGAGAAGTGGCTGCCTTGAGGTGACAGGTAACTTAGATTTCCTCCACAAAGAAGACCCTAGAGCACCGCGCTGAATATGCAGAGGGCCGTGCCAGGAGCAGTAGCATCCACATGCTCAGCTCTCAGACTTCTTTACAGTTGAAAGGGCACATAGGGCCTTGGTCCCCTCCCGCCACTGCGGGCCCCTCCTCGCGCCTTCATTGCTAAAATATTAACCTACAGGGACAGAGACTGTATCCTCTGAGCCGCTAGAGAACAACAAGACATATGCTTTGAGGACAACAACATTTCCATATATCCAGATTATACCAAACTAGTACAGGAGCAAAGAAAGTTGTTTCTGGGCGTCAAGCGGAAATTGAGAGACATGCACCTTCAATATATGTTGGTATATCCTGCAAAACTCAAAGTGCCCAGGTAAAGGCACACTTTTTTGAGAATCCTTAGGAGGTATGTGAGTGGTTGGAGGTTCATGGGGACACGCTCCCTCCGCGGGAGCAGCGGGACCGTAAACAGCAGTGGGGCATCACTCCGACACGGCGTGACCGATCTAAGGAAGGTGGAGAGGGGTTCAGGCGGCAGACCTGGACCGAAGGATGACAGTGGGGAGTGATGGCATCCTAAGACTGGACACTGATGTCCCAGAAACTTTAGACGTAGAGGGGGCGGGGGGGGGGCAGTGAGCATGATCATTAAAGACCAGATACAGTGGCTGGGGCCAACTTCTGACTTAGTCCCAGAGACAATGCTTGAGTAGGATGAAGATGCAGCTGAGTGGCAAGGTCCAGGGGGCCATAGCGGACACATAGCCTAGGTTGGATAAAGTGTCTCAGTGTTGGTATGTGAGTTGAAAGAGGGTCAGCAGGGCCCGACTCGTCAGGCGGATGGATTATTGCAGAGGTACCTTAGGTGCAGACACGCTGGGGGTTTCAACTTAGGGGTCAGGGGATTCTAGCGCCCAGGCTTAATCATATGAGAAGGGCATACTATGGTTTACTTGGGCAGGCGGGGTTGGATAACCTATTAATTGCTGGTTGAGAGTGATGGTCCCAGTTGGGCAGTTTAGGGTGACATGCACGTCTTGGCATGATTCAGGGATAGGAATGTCCGTGGGTGTGGGGGGGGGGGGGGGGGGGGTTGTTGCAGCCAGTTCTTCAGATTTGGTTTTGTTATTAGGTGTTCACCATCGTAGCTCAGTGATGAACAGGCAGATGACGACATGGGCCGTTGGCACTGGAATACTCAGAAATGGGGACAGAGTTTAAATTCCTGACCTGGAATGTACGGGGTTTGGCACCTTCACTAAGAGGCATAGGGTATTGACCCTCCTAAAACAGCATCACATCTCGATAGCATGCCTTCAGGAAACACACTTGGATGACAGTGGCACAGCTAGGGTAGGTAAGAAGTGGCGAGGCCAGATACTTCATTCTTCTTTCTCTACATATGCTAGGGGCACAATGATATGGGTGGCCCCTGACACACTTTTCTCCCCAACTTTTAGTGAGGCCGATGTACAAGGCCGGTATGTCTTTCTGTGAGGCATACTAGATGGCAGGGAAATTGTTCTCCTAAACACAAATGCACCGAACACTGACGACCCCTCATTCTATTAGGTTACACCGGACCTACTGTCAAACGAGCTTGATGTCCCATTAATATGGTTGGAAGACTTCAATTGTGTCCTTGATCCAGAGCTGGATAGGCATCCCCCAAAAAGCCGGAATGAAACCCAGAATGTCTCCAAAGCTCCGGGAGGTCATGCATGAGTTGGGGGCATGGGATATGTGGTGGGAGGCCCACCCCACACTTCCGCTATTCACATGTCATTCACTTACTCAAGAAACACACAGTACGCTGGATAGAGTTTTGGTCTCTGGCATACCAGCTTTCCCTGATGCAGAAGTGACCCACCTGGGACTTTTTCTGTCTGACCATGACTGGGTGCGATGTTCGGTGAAATGGGGCTCCCCTATACTGGGCCCGAGAAGATGTAGATTTCCACCAGACCTGCTTGAGGATGCACTACTCTATCTAAGGGGATAGCAGACTACCTGGTGACAAATTGGGGGGAGGGGGTGTCCACTGGGAGGGCGACTGAGTGGGAAGCCTTGAAAGCAGTAGTGTGTGGGGCCAGTATGGGACTAGTGTGCGGTGTGAGAAGGCAGCTACTTGGTGAGCTTGACTGGGAAGAGAAAGCTCTAACAACAATACAGGAGAGGAAGCCGGCCGATTCCGACACAGGTGAGCACGAATGTGCACAACATGCACGCATTGCAGATATCTGGGATAGACTGGATGAGTATACTTTGACGCAGTACCGCCAGAGGCTGTATTCTGAGGAGGACAAATCGGGGCACCTTTTGGTGTGGATCCTGTGAAGGGAACAAACACTCCCACAGACAACTACTCTAATGGCAGAGGGGGGAATTTTCGCATGCCCCATAGCAGGAATACTACAGGTATTCAAGTGCCATCTACAGCGCGTCTACACTGCGGGCCCCGGAGTGACTCCGGGATGTTATGTCCCCCTTATTGGAGACCTGGCTCACCCACAACTCACTCCCACAGGCGCAACAGATCTAAATGCCAAAATCACTGTAGAAGAAATTCAGGGGGCACTGGGGGCTTTGCCGGGCACTAAGGCCCAAAGGGCGGACAGTTTCATTGTCGCTTTCTTACAAGCTTATTCAAGACACCTGGCACAGCTTTTGCTGCAGGTGGATGAGGAGGACTTTGCGAAGGGAATGCTGCCTCTGACTATGCGTGAAGGGGAAATAGTCATGTTACTCAAACCTGGGGGGAATGACCAAGATCTGCGTGGTGTATCAGTCCCTCACGATGATAAACTCAGACATCAAAATACTATGCAAGGCCCTGGCTGCCAGATTGGCACCTCAAGAGGTGCACCTAGTCCATGAGGATCAATGTGGGATTATTCCAACCCACAATACTGGTATGAATATTAGGCGACTGACAAACGTTATGCATGAGGTGAGGCACAGTGATGAGGAATTAGCATTAGTCTCCATAGATCTAGAAAGGCGTTTGATTCTTTGGACTTGGAGTACCTTTTAGAGGTACTTAGAGGTGCTGGGTTTGGTGTGCGGTTCTGCCGCTGGGTGTAGATACTATACACGGTGCCAAGGTCCCGGTAGGACACAGCAGATCTGACGAGCGGCGTCTGGGGAGGATGACATGTAAAGGGTGCCTTCTCTCCCCACTATTGTTTGCCTTGGCGATAGAGCCGTTTGATATCTGGGCACGCAGAGATCTGGGGCATTGGGGCATCAGCACGGGTGGGACCCCCATGTTATATATTTATACCATGATGACGCTCTATTCTATATCTTGTCGCCCCAGGAGGCGGTCCCGAAGCTCCTTCATATGTTAGAGGAGTTTGGCGAAAGTTCAGGCCTGCGTCTTAACGAACACAAATGATTAATATTCCCCCTGGCTTGACTGTCAGGCAGTCCCAGGGATGTCCTTCCTCGATTGGGCCTACGGCGGGAGACTGAACAGTTTCGGTACTTAGGCATTCAGGTGGCCGCACAAGATGAGCAGCTACTGCAGCTCAATGCCTACAAATGGATTGATGCCTTAACATGATCCATGAGCTTTTGGAACACTCTTCCTCTTTCTTCAATGGGGAGGCTGGCAATAGCCAAAATAGTGGTGCTCCCTCGCTGCCAGTACATGCTACAGAATGCACTGTGTCCTATACCAAAGCAGATATTTTGGCACTGGACTCCATATTAATAGACTTGTACCGGATGGGCCATCGAAGCAGAGTGGTGTTCACCACTCTGAATCGCACATATGAGGGCAGTTGGCTTGAGGCGCCTAGAATGGAGCTCTATTACTATGCAGAACAAATACAACACGCTGCCCAATGGTTTGACGAGGAGGACAATTCGGAAAAGAGGCTGCTCAGAGATAGGGTGCCTCCTGCTACCCTACTGTCACTGCTGATGGAGGGAGCAGGTTCCTCAAACACAGTGCTTTACGTGGTCAGGCAAACCACACACTCCTGGCCAACCTTCGTGGAGCGAATCCTGAGGGGCGATCTGATCCATCGTGAGCTGTCAGTCTGGGACCTGGCGCCAGTCAGGAGAGTGATGTCCAATATGTCCTTTTGGACGTGGCAGAAGGGGGGATGTAGTGTGCTCGCAGACCTGTAGGGTGGGAGTTTCATTACATATGAACAGGCTTGCAGAGACTTTGGTTTGGGACAGGGACAATACCTCTAATACGCTGGGCTGTCTAACCTATTCAAAGAAATATGGCCCACGTATTCCTCGATTCCACAACACACTCAGACACTAGATACAATACTCACATGTGGTGCCGGCAGATGCCTCATGTCACAGCTGTATAAGCCTATGAGAATAGATGCAAATGAACCTCCCCCAAGGGCGTTTGCCACCTGGAACGCAGAACTGGAGATGAGGTGACAGGGAATGGAGGCAGTGGGCGCTCTCATGCACACAGTTTCTTGTAATGCTCGTTTTCAGCTTGTTCATTATAATTACTCACACCACACATACATGACCCCAGAGAGACTACATCTAATGGCCACAGATAGACCCAACTCCTGTCCTAGGTGCCATAAGACAAGGGCAAATTTCCTTCACCTGGTTGGGAGTGCTCCGAGGTGCGACTCTTCTGGACAGAGGTAATAGAGAGGATCAGAGTACGCATTAGCAGCCAGGTGCAATTGTCCCCAACTCATTGTTTACTAGGGTTTATACGCAATTCTAAAAACAAAGTAAGATGGTGTACAAACTGCAGCAGCTATTATTGGTACTAGGGCGGTGTAGAATAGCAATTGTTTGGATGGGGGTGCGGGCGCCTGAGGTTCCGGCTTGGATTAGAGATGCTCATGAGTGGACGTTAGCAGAGGAGGTACACATAAAAAGATGTCGTAAAGACGAGAACCTTAAGGATGATCTAAGATTATGGAGGGAACTTTGTCATGGCCTATTGGTCAGGGAGCTTCAGGCGAACCCACAAATTACACTTGGGGTGAGTGCTTGTACGAGTCCTGACGAGGAGGAGAACTTCATGGTCGGTAAGAGTGGGAGAAACTCACCTGAGACTGCTATGAAAGGTCCAAAGGTCAGGAATGTACTTATTGTATATGACTATCTGCCTGTACTGTATGCAAACCTCGAAGTGCACACCTGTATTGAGCTTTAAGAAAGTCAGAAAAAATATATATATATATTTTTGATGAAAAGTATTATTATCACAGAATTAATTTGTACATTTTACAATATTCATTTTCATATCATTAAAATATTTAATATTACATTTACATCAAAATGTCCACTTTGTAACAAATAGGGTACGGAACCATTTACCCCTAGAAAATCCAATATCCCACTGCTAAAAAACTATGAATCCATTATTTTTATAAATGAAACATGTCAACAATTTCATACATAAGAGTATATCTTAAAATACACACACAATAATTTTTTTTACATAAATTTATAGAATAAAACACATTATAATAAATGACATACAAAATAACACTTACAAGCGATATTACATACAAAGAAATTCCTAAATCAATCGTTTTTTACAACAATATTAAAAATAACACTTAAAACAATATTTTTTCCTTCAATGTTATTTTTGACAATCTGATAATCTTGACACAATATTTTTGCATCACGATATTTTTCATTCGATTTTTTGTCCTCCCACTGCGAGGTGTCGACCATACCGAGGGTTACACTTGAATGAGATGACGCTTTTATTTCTGGGGATGAAGCGAGAATGAAAAGGAGCTTTCCTTCTCCAGTAGCCTTAATAGTTAGGACAACGATTGTTCTAGTTTCTCGCCCCAAGAGTTCTCAAGGTGAGCCATCTCCATTTCTTTAACATCATGCATCCATTAACTGTTCTAGTTCAATTTATTTAATCTGTTAACATGCCTTCCAGAGCACTACATTTCAACTGGTACAAAAATAAATTACAGTAAATACAGAGCCCAAGATTGCTAATCTCTCTTATATGCTGTCCTGGAAGGTCTCACATAGTGGTTATTTAAGAATCAAACATGTTTATGTCACTACAAGGTATTTCCACATACTTGAGACTGGCCCTGAACAAAATTTTGAATGTGCTGTCGAAATTTCTGAGTTCAACATATGTCATCATTGGCATAATTTCTAAAAATGTAATTACACAATTTCATGTAATACTTGCCTTTTGGAGGTTGGTTCACATAGAAAATGTTCACTGAGTGACCAGATCTGCCCAAACCAGTCTCCTGTGCCATCATGTAAAAATAGTCAGAAGAAATAGTGTAATTGTATGACATTTCCATGAAATTTCATGAAAAAGATGCAATTTCACTTCTCCTTGTAAATTTACAAGTTTGTGGACAGGGCATTTATATGGGAAACAACAATAAAAGTAGGGATGCAAGCAATGAATCAAAGAAATTATAACATGAGAATCTAAAGTGGCCAGGACAGAGGTCCCACGTCAGTGTCTGTTATGAATACTGAAGATGAATAGAAAACACAAGAATACATAGTTTGACTTGACTAAGATATCCAGGTAATCTTGGAGAAGCATCCAAGAGAACAATGCCACACACCAAATGTCTTCTCTGTAATTTGAAAGGTTGCCCTGTATATATATGTATAGTATCATTTATTCTTTTATTTAGCATTTTTCTACAGCATGGGGGTGGCAGTGTGCAAGTGCGGTCCCCCCAGAATCCTGGCAAGGAACATAATATAGTCATCGTCTTAAAAAAGGGTAAGCCCGCGGATAATCCGGCATCCTATCGACCCATATCTCTAATTAATTCAGATGCCAAGCTATATTCGAAAATGTTAGCAACTCGATTAGGTAGGATTGTAGCTCATCCAGTCTCTCCGTGGCAGCATGGCTTTATACCTGGTAGAAGTACTACAAACCATATCAGGCGTGCCATAGCTTTGTTTGATATAGCAGAGGTAACAGGAGAAAAGATGGCTATGATCCTCCTGGATGCAGAAAAGGCCTTTGACTGAGTGTCATGGCAGTATTTATGGGAAATGTTGGCTCAATAGGGTTTTGGCACAAGTTTTGTAACAACCATATGTGCAATGTATTATAAACCTTATGCCAGCCAGGTTACAAATAATGGGTCAGGAGTCAGGTTGTATTGAGGTTGCTAGGGGGACAAGGCTGTCCCCTGCTCCCCAATTTTATTTTCCCTTTATATAGATCCATTTATTCAGCAAATCCTCCAAAATCAGATAATAAAGCCAAAACCTGTCAATGGATTCGACACCAAAGTAATGGCATATGCCGATGACTTTGCTATAGTGACTCTGGATCAGGAAGCCCCGATATCTGGATCAGGAAGCCCCGATATCAGAAATCGAAAGCTTGGCCAGGGAATTTGGCCGGAAATCAGGGAAAACAAAGATTGTAACTCAAACACACCCCTTTCAGATCCCCACAGGCAGGATGTAGTGGTTTTTCTTGTGGTTAGGATCAGTAGGAGGGCTAGCTCTATATGGTAGATAAATCTGAACCCCATGCTAAAGAAGATCAGTACGGATTTAATACGCATGGATAGGCTTAATCTTTCAATAATAGGAAGATGTAATATTCTTATAATGACTATTCTCCCCAAGATTCTTTATTTGTTTTGATCCATCCCCCTTGAGATTGAAGGTCTCTTTCTAAAGAAATTAGATTCTATCTTTAATAATTTCATTTGGATATATAAGAAAACCCGACGATCTTTAAAATGGCTAATGCTGGGGTGGGCTGCTACCAAACTGGAATACTATTATTATTGCAGCCTTTTTTTACAACAAATGGTGGCGCTGCTTATACCAGAAAACACTGGCTTATGTATTGGGGACCAGGAGCATGGCCCTGCTATTCCCACTATATATAAATTGGCTATAGGAAGATTGGCAACCGGTATGCTTCTCTGACCGGCCGAGGCTAAATACTACCAAAAACGTGCTTTAAGTGTGTAATAGCGACCTGGAAGGTCTGCCATAAAGTGGTCAAACTTTTGTAGATACCCAGGTATAATAGATATAATACTCTGTGGTGATCCCCCTTGTTTCCTGTAATGATTTAATGGTATAACCAAGATAGGGGATCTATAGCTGGTTAACCAAATACGTCCATTTACAGACCTGCAGCATGAGTATGGAGTACCTGCGGTAACTTATTTTAAGTACATACAGATAACAAAGGTCTTAAGTCAACTTAAGACTGAAAGGCTCTTTTTCAATAAAATCCCACTTCTGGAAGTTGTTGCCCATCCACAGTCCAGGATAAAGCACATCTATAAAATCTAGTAGACACAATTCCTGATGATTTAGAGAAGGTAGAAGCCAACTGGGCAAGGAAGCTGGGGGACGGCGACATGGATGTATATCTGTCAATCGTACTAGGCAGCAAATTCTTTTTTTTAGCCAACCTGAAAGCCCAGCACTATCAAACCATCTTTAAGCTCTACTTTACTCCGGCAAAGCTCTTTAGCTAGGGCAAAAGGGAGTATGATAAATGCCCCAGGTGTGCTCAAGGGCCAGCTGATCTGATACATATGTTTTTCAGTTGCGGGAAACTGCTTCTTTTAAAAATAGGGATTGAGGATTGTTTTGCATGATGTGTTGGGGAAAAGGGTCCGTATAACTCCACTTTTGATGCTTCTGGCCTATGACAATGAAGAGATACTGGATATAACCCAGAGGAGGAAGCAGACCTCTGGACAGAAGAATGGTGAACACCCCCGGTGGATGCTGATGAGCCGCCGCAATCCAAGAGGATTGCAGCTGACCTGGTACATGACTCGGGAGGGAGGGACGAGTAAGGGAGAGGGTTGAGGGTATTTGGAACGGGGCACTGTACATATTGCCAGCACCACCGTTTTTCTTTCACATGCACTGTATTGACAGCACAACCGGTCCTCTTTTCACGTGTAACTCTGTGCACCTTTCCTACACTCATGAGCATTTGTGCCCCGCATAGCAATCCCTCATCATAGATTGTGTATTCCTCTGTTTGGATGCTCCTCCATTTTGAATCTCGGTTACTGTGACTTACCTTTTTTTTACCACCCCTCAGAATCTGACTCGGTCAAATCAACAACCAACCCATAGAAACCCACAACGGGTGTATCCTATCTCGGTGAAGGGTTCTCTTGAGACTGAGACCAGTTGATTTACCACCACTTCTCTTTGTATCCTTTTCTCCTGAGGCTGCCGGGGTGCGTGACCACATCAAAGCCATCGGTTAAGAGGGAACCGTTCCTGAAAACATCCCAAGGACCTTGCAAGGAAGAACCCTTGGAGTTGTCATTGCACCAATCTTCAGGACATTCAGAAGCAATCAGAAATCAAACTTGTTCATTGTAAATAAAAGCCTGGCACCATTGATCCACGAATTCGGCCTCCTCGCTTCTTCTTTCGCCCTTCCCTCTCACAGTGGTTTACTAGGTACAGAGGTGAGAGTTACTGTCTTGCTCCGGATGTTTGACAAAGGGGTTGGCCGGATCTGCAGCTTTGTTATGATCTTAGCGAATAATGCTGGAAAAGAATTCTGCTATCATTTAGCACACAAAGTCCCCCTTTAACTGTTTTTACTATCTATCTTATCATATTTTATCTGTCTGCCTGCCCGTATGTTTATATGAAATTTATTTGAAATATATGAAATCAGTGTCTAATTTATCAAACTGTAAAATTGGAAATCTTGTTGTTAATCTTTTCGCTTCTCTCTCCAAAGAAAAAAAAGAAAAAAAGAGGGCGCCAGTGTGCTTCACAATAAAGCCAGTTTACTAGTTTTGAGTTTTAAAGAGTGGTTACATAAAATATAATACATGGTATTCTGCAATCCCTGTAAAAACGTCAGTCTCTATTTTCTCTATAATCTCAATTTGTGACGTACCCGAGCTACTGCAGCTTTCTTCTTTTTTTATTTAAATGACTTGTATTAAAAGGTTTCTAATATCTGTTTGCCACAAATATCTAACTGGAGTTGATGTGTTTAATTGTTTTTGTTCTTCATATTTACAAGCATATTTGCTCTTTCTTACGAAAGAGCTACGCACCAAAGTTTTAAGTGGTTTGTGGGATAAGGTACTCCCTGACATACATGAAAAGGATATTGCAAGTCACCACGGAGTTGCATGACCTTATAAAGGGACTCGGCCTTGTTTCTCTATAATGTTATGGAACTCTGAGGTGACTTGCAATATCCCTATTATGCATGGCAGGAATATAAGCATTAAATAGACATAAATTGAATACAACAAAACATAATAGAAGGATAATATAAGGTTTGAAAAGCAAAGGGTAATTCAAGGTGTAATAAGCTAAATATAAACATGAGTGCGCATATGTGTAGGCCAGCTAAAGATTCAATACAAAATGACAGCCTCTGGTGAAAATCTAATAGTGTTAGTTGTAGTAGTTGTGCAGGATTAAGGCTTTCACAAAACAAGTATTCCCTACTTAGATGCTATCATTAAGGAATGAGATATCATTGGAACATAAGATACTTATGGGGCAGACTTAATAACATTTCAGGAAATGTAATGCAATGTTGCGCTGCATTGTGTGAAAGGGAGAGAGCAGAAATACGGCGTATTTACAAAGATATGGTGCATTTCTGCTGCCTCCTTGCACTGGTGCATTGTGTGCTGCCAGGCACCACTGCTGGCACCCTTGCCTGCACAAAAACAATCCTTAAATACATTTGCCTTTTTCCATGCGTGATACAGAATGCATCACACATAGACAATGGAACTAACGAGGAGAAATACAGATATTTCTCCTTGCTACGCCTGGATTTGGGAGGCGTACCATTTTCATGCATTCCCAGGTTTACAACCTGGCAAAATGTCCCATCAGTGGCGTAACGAAACTTGAGGAGGCCCCCCTGCCGGGTATGAGGTGGGACCCCCTCAGGAACACGCACCCCTTAGGACTCAATCTGGAGCTCCACCTGGAGGTTGCGGGCCACCCGCACCGCAGGGCTGCGGGGCCTGTGTTACGCCCCTGTGTCCCATAATCTATGGATGGATGCGTGGGAACGCCTACATTCCACTTATGGAACACGTTTGCTACCTCAATATAACACAGGCAGCCAAATGCACTGCCTTGTGTTACCTTGGATTTATTAAACAACGCAGCGCCTTGAAAGGTGGCTTAGCGTGGCTTAGTAAATCCCAGACAGCCTCTGGTGAAAATCTAATAGTGATAGTTGTAGTAGTTGTGCAGGATTAAGGCTTTCACAAAACAAGTGTTCTCTACTTAGATGCTATCATTAAGGGATGAGATATCATTGGAACATAAGATACTTATGGGCCAGACTCAATAACATTTCACGCAATGTAAGCAATGTTGCGGTACATTGTGTGAAAGGGAGAGAGCAGAAATGTGGCGTATTTACAAAGATATGGTGCATTTCTGCTGCCTCCTTGCACTGGTGCCTTGTGTGCTGGCAGGCACCACTGCTGGCACCCTTGCCTGCACAAAAACAATCCTTAATCCCAGTTAAGGGCTTGTGGTGCCTTGCATGATGCAACGACAATGCAAGCCCATAGTAAATCTGTCCCTGAGATTCTTTCTAGATCAAATTCAAGGTAACTATATTCCTGATGCGTGGCAGGATTGGCTTTCAGACCTGACAGACAGTCCCAGAGAAAGACTGCTCCAGGGTGTATGACTTTTTTGAAATATGGGATTGCAATGAGCAGGGAATTTGAGCTCTAAAGTTGTCATTGATCACCTGTGACTGACAGTTTCTGTTTTATGTAAGACAGGGGAATGGAATTAAGTATTCTGAGAGTAATGCAGGTGAGTTTATAGACAACTTTTGGCTCATTGGGGAGTCTGTTCAATGTGACCATACCAAGTTTCTATAACCCCTAATGTACTGAGAAAAGCATACTGTTGACTGTAAACCTAATGGAAAACAAAAAGTGATAGGTGGGATGCTTGATTTATTCTCAGCCACTGGTAATTACTCGGGCCATATCCCCGTCTATTGTTGTATTCCTCACCATGCCACCTCCAATTAGACCCAGCCACATGCAAATCAGACTTAATCCTGCTCCAATCGGAACAGTTCAGCACAACCGGCCGATCCGGTTCCTAGCTATACTGGAACACATGTAAGGTAGAGTCTGTTTCACCCTACTCGCGACTCTTTAGTCTGGTGCAGCTTGGTTACAGTAGAACGAAACCCACATCTGGGCACACCTATCGCATTTAGGGTGTCGCACTGAAGTAACCAAAAAAGTGATGAATGGGATGCTTGATTTGGCCACTGGTAATTACTTGCTAAACCGAGTGAATTCTTAGAACCATCTTGCATAGAGGGAAAGAGGACCTCCAGGCGCTAGTCTAAATGGAGAGGAGAGGACCCGTGGATAAACAAAGACACAGCACAAAAGCAAGACTTTTACTTGTCCTTGGGCTGGGACTGGACACTGGACACTGGCAGGCTCCTCCACACCGACAAGAACACTTCCTTCGAGGACCACTCCTGCCCTGTCTCTCCCTCACTCTGTAATGTTCGTGGCCGCGAGTCAGTGGTCTAGTTAGCTGCTCACCGAGAGGTGCGCACACGCGAGCGCGTGACGTAACGCGCTCGTATATAAATGAAGTAGGCGTGGCCGGCGGGCAGTCCGGACCACGCGGTAGACTAAACTACAGTGTCCCGAGTATTCTTAACGCCGCAGCGCTAGACCCACCATGCGCCTGCGGCCTTGGGGCACAACACTGGCGAGGAGGGTCTGAGAACCCATGCTATGCCCCTGGGCAACCAACGTTTTGCCGCAATTGGGAGCGCACGGCGGTGCCGTGCCCCTATCCAGCGGCAGGCCCGGCGCGGAATGCGACGGCAGTGCAGCGGCTCCACGTGCAGCCTCGGACCAGGGCGGAGGCATCGCGGCTTTGACACACAACGCCGCCGAGTGGCCGCCCACGACTCCGAGTGCGGAGCTGATGCCTGGAAGGCGCAAATGAGGAAATAAGGCCACCAAAATCCTCGGAAAAGGAAGGGGAAGTGTGTGCGGCCTACCCAAGCAACGCAGCCCGAGTGGGCGGACGGACAGCAAGCCCAGGAGGCGGCAGGTCAGAGTCAGCGCGAGGGTAGCCCAGACAATCCCACGAATCAAGGCACGTGCCACACGCCTCACCCCAGCACACGTGACAAGGCTGTGCCCAGCCAGGACCAGAGTACCACAGCCAAGAGTGATCCAGACCACGAGCTAGGCCCCGCCACGTTCCAATATGGCGTCAATTCCCGCCATTGAACCATTTGTGGTAAACGGTGCCCCAGCATCCCTGGCGCCTCGCTGGAAAGACTGGACAGATCGCCTGCAGATCTATTTCGAAGGCGCAGGGACAGCAAGGGAACGCCGCAGGGCTCTACTCCTACATCTAGGCGGGAAAGACTTACACAGGATTTACAAGACCATTGTGGAAGCCACACCAAAGACCTATATAACGCTCCTCAACGCTCTTAAAGCACACTTCGAACCCATGGCGAGCAAGGACTATGAAAGGTTTATCTTCCGGCAAACAAAACAGGAAGCAGAAGAATCGTTAGATGCCTTCCACGGCAGGCTCAAAGAACTAGCCAGCACGTGTGGTTTCCGCGACGAGCAAGAGGAAATATGGAGACAGATAATACAGGGGTGCTACTCCTCGAAGCTGAGGGTAACGATCTTACAAGAAGACGGAAAGCCGTTGGCGGATATCCTGAAGCTGGGGCGCTCCAAGGACCTATCGCAAGCAAGAGCGTCGCACATGGAGGCGGCTCTCCACCGACCAGTCAAGGCGGAGCAGGTCAATACGGCGGAACAAATCAATGTCGTCAGACCAAAGGCACGCCAATATGGTGGAAAGAAGCCGCAAGACAAACGCAGAGACTGCGGATACTGTGGGGGTCAACCACACTGCATCCAAGACTGCCCGGCGCGAGGGAAAAGATGCAGCTCGTGTGGGTGGATGAACCACTTCGCAGCAGTGTGCAGGTCGGCCAAGTCCAAGAAAGAGGCAGCCCACACCATAAAAGAAAGTCAGGACAGCGAAGACATGGACGACGACACTAATGACTATCCTTTCCACTACATCTTTGCCATCGACCAACCCCAGCAGAAGAAGAGGCGCTTCCTGAAGTGTTGCATCAAGATACACCACCAATAAGTGAGGGCCACGATTGACACCGGAGCCTCCATAGAACTCATGGCAGCGGATGTATACAACCAGCTAAGAACCAAACCACCACTGCAAGCAGCGAAGATCAGGGTATTCGCGTATGGGCAGAAAACACCGATTCCACTGATAGGCTGTTTCCGGACGGAGCTGCAGCACCAGGATTTGAAGGTCCCGACAACCATATATGTCACCAAAGAAGGCAGCGGCATGCTTATCAGCGGGCAGGCAGCGGAAGAACTCCGGCTGATATCCTTTGCCATGGCGGTGCTGACAGAAGAGCTGGACACAATATTGGAGGAGTTCGAGGATACGTTCCGGGGCATCGGATGCCTAAAAGGGAAAGAAGTATCCCTCCACATCGACCATTCGATTCAACCTGTCGCACTCAGGCACCGAAGAATCGCTTTCCACCTCAGGAAGAAGGTGAAAGAAGAGCTGGAAGCCCTTGAACGACAGGGCATCATCGAAAAGGTCAGTGGACCGACCCCCTGGGTATCCCCAATTGTGGTAGCGCGCAAACCGAAACAACCTGGCCAGGTCCGCATATGCGTGGACATGCGCCTGCCCAACGCAGCAGTCAAGAGAGAGAGGCACCTAACTACCACAATCAATGACATCTTAGGAGAGCTAAATGGAGCGCGGCGGTTCTCAAAAATGGACCTCCGGTCGGGCTATCATCAGCTACCCCTCCACCCGTACTCCCTCTACATAACCACGTTCTTTACCCACGTAGGCCTCCGACGCTACCGACGTCTCAACTTTGGCATATCAAGTGCCGCTGAAGTCTTCCAGAACACCATCCGGGAGGTTTTGAGTGGACTCCCAGGCGTCCTGAACGTCAGTGACGATCTACTGGTCTACGCAAACTCCATCGAAGAACACCACCAGAGACTAAGAGGCGTGTTGCAGAGGATCAAGGAGTCAGGACTGACAGTACACCGGGAGAAGTGCCAATTCCTCCAGAACAAGATCAGTTTCTTCGGATATACCTTCTCCGACCAAGGGATAGCCCCGGACCCTGACAAGGTGAAAGACATGCAGAATGCACCAGCCCCCTCCAACATATCGGCGGTGAGGAGCTTCCTGGGCATGGTGAACTTCTGAGGGAAGGTTCATTGCCGACTTATCAAACCTCACCCGACCTCTCCGGGAACTAACCAAGTCGGCAACTCCCTGGCAATGGGGTGAACAACAGGAGACGGCATTTAGAGACACCAAAGCGGCGCTGTCCGCAGACAGAACCCTGTCATACTTCGACCCGGCTAAACCCACCAACATAGCGGTCGATGCCAGCCCCTACGGTCTAGGAGCGGTCCTAACACAATGTCAAGGCGAGGACAAATGGACCCCCATCGCCTATGCCAGTCGATCCTTGACAGACACAGAACAAAGATACTCCCAAATAGAGCAGGAGGTCATAGCGATCCATTGGGCCTGCAGACACTTCCACGTATACGTGTACAGACATCCGTTCTCTGTGTCGGCGGATCACAAGCCTCTGATCCCACTGTTCGAGGGTCAGTATCCAAGCCACCCCCCAGAATTGAAAAGTGGATTCTCCAACTGCAAGAATATGACTACCAAGTGGAGTACAAACCGGGAGCGACAAATCCTGCAGACTACCTCTCCAGGCACCCCCGAGTTGCCACCCAAGGGGAAAGAGAGGACGCGGAGGATACCGAGGAATATGTAAAAGTCGTGCTGGAAAGGTCGAGACCCCTACCCATGAGTCTAGAGATGATCATTAGAGCCACTCTAAATGACGAGGTGCTGCAGCTAGTGGCGAGCGCCATTCAATCCAACGACTGGAGGGCAGTCCAAGCCTCATGGAGCAAACGGACACCACAAGCCAAGATCTCCATAGAAGCCCTTCTGAAAGTGAAATAAGAATTATCGCTTGACAACCAGGGGTGCCTGCTGAGAGGTCCGCGGATCGTAATGCCCGAGAGCTTAACCCAGCAAGCGGGGGAGCTAGCACACCGAGGACACCAAGGCATGGTCAAGACCAAGAGCAGGCTCCGAGCTAAAGTGTGGTTCCCGGAAATGGACAGTATGGTGGAACAAACAATCAGGGCGTGTCAATGGTGCCAAGCCGCAGGACAGCCTGAGAGACCACCCCCGGTCATCACGGAGGACAACCCGCAGAGGCCGTGGGAGTGTGTCAGTGCAGACTTCGGGCACCTCCCAGACGGAAGATATGTACTCGTCATCATTGATGATTTCACCAAATACCCCGAAGTGGAAGTCGTAACAACCCTTACTGCAAAGGAGGTCATTGCAAAGTTTGAAAAGACCGTAGCCACGCATGGAATCTTTGAGAGTGTCAAGACAGACAACGGACCAAGGGCAAGAATTCGCTGAATATCCTAAGAGCTGGGGGATCCATCACCGGAAGGTGACCCCCCGCTGGCCTCAAGCCAACGGGGAGGTAGAAAGATTCATGCGCATGTTGAATAAGGTTATCAGAATAGCCCATGCAGAAGAGGTGTCCATGGAAAAAGCAATCTACAGTTTCCTGAGGGAGTACCGCCTTACACCGCACCGAACCACCGAAGCGGCGCCAGGCCCGTCCGCTCTAGGACGAATGGTTAGAGACACCCTCCCCAGTCACCCTAACTGGGCTCCGAGCCAGGTGGGCCTGCAAAGGACCCTCTCCAACAGGACTCGATCCAACAACTTCGCCAGCTTTAGGCGAAGGGCCAAGGAGCCGGAGATCCATGAAAGAGACCGTGTATACGTGAAAGACAGATATCCAGGGAGCAAGTTCCGACTCCCATTTGAACCCCGACCATGGACTGTCACACTCCGCACGGGCACAATGGTAACGGCTCAACGAGGACCTGAAACAGTCACCCGCAATGTGTCTTTTTTCAAGAAAGCTCACCCGGATACTACCAGCTCCCAAGAGCCGGAGCCGGAGGAAGAAACCTCCAGCCAACCAGATGGGTCAAGCTGAACAGAGGAAGGTGATCGTGACACCCAAGACGGAGGGCGGAGAGGCAAGTTCACCACTATCCGGAACTCCCAGGCTCAGCCACCCCCGATCCTCAGGTGAGCCCTGGTGTACCCGGGAACCCCCTCAAGAGACCCCAGGGAGGGCCCCCAACCGGGGAGAAGCGGCTGGGTATGGGCTGAGGAAGAATCCAGCTCCGTCATCCCAACTTGCAGACTTTGCTGTGGGCTGATCATGAACTGTCTACTCCTCGGACTGGTAACTGGCCAGATGGCCCTGTTTTCAATTCATTGTGACTCTAGTGACTGTACGCATGTTTTGTTTTAAATAAAGGTTAAAAGGAATGTAATGTTCGTGGCCGCGAGTCAGCGGTCTAGTTAGCCGCGCACCGAGAGGTGCGCACACGCGAGAGCGTGACGTAACGCGCTCGTATATAAATAAAGTAGGCGTGGATGGCGGGCAGTCCGGACCACGCGGTAGACTAAACTACAGTGTCCCGAGTATTCTTATCGCCGCAGCGCTAGACCCACCATGCGCCTGCAGCCTTGGGGCACAACACCCTCCTCTGCTCTAAAGTTAAATGACCATGAAATAAGAATACAAAAGCGCAAATGAGGGCATATTTAAATCATCGTGTCTGGGTCTGGTTGCTTAGTAGACTAATGCATCCACTGTAGGGGCCTGTGTTCCACCTCATGGTCACAGGTTCAAATGCCGGAGGGTCCACTCAGCCTTTCATCCTTCTAAGGTCGATAAAATTAATACCATTGACTTGGGTAATAATAACATTTCTATTCAGCGCCAAGATAACCTTGGGTGATTGTGCGCTTTAAAAACACAAGTTGGGGCAGATTTACAAGCCCCCCTGCGTCACTTTTCCCATGTTAAAAATGACGCAATCGTGGCGCAAAGGTGGTTGGAAATAAGCCCTGTTATGTTTAGTGTCATTTATTTCAGGCAAACTTTATGTTAGTAAGGGCTGTATTGTTGCTGACACTAGTAAAAGTTGATTTATAGGATCGCCAGATCCACTGTTCCATTCCCCATTTGCTCGTTGCTGTCCTGTGGGTGGGATTATTGTGGTTTTCGTGTTGATAAAGTGAGTAATTACAGATGTGACAGTAATTTGTCACGGGTTTTGTGATTTGTAGTGTATGCTTGTAATCTGGCACCGTTTATTCATTTTTTTTTTCAAATTGCCTAAGTGACCCTAGGTTTAGCTTGCTGCCAGAAGTGGGCCCTTTGCTGCTCAATCTGATATAGTTGGTTTCACAGGTCGCATCTGGCTAATTCGTGTGACGTTTTATGTGCTTTGGAAAATATGATGCTGTCCGTTTTTTGTAGGCTCATGTCAGAAAATAAGCAGTGGCGTGGAGGGCTGGCACAGGGAAACAATGCCGCTTATTCAGAATGTGCCAACACATAATGAGGCACAGAAGAGCGATTGCATGTTTTACAAGGGGACCTCAGTTCCAAACAAGCATTTAGTCGAAAGGTCGCAGCGTTATTTTCCATAGTTTAAGAACAATCGATCATGATTCCCAGTGCAGCAATTACATGAAAAATAAACAAACCATGGCTACCATAGAGTTTTCAGAATCAAGGTATCAACTTTCATTTGTTTGATATGACATTGCCTTTTATTGGAATCAGATTTTATGAAAAAATAAAACCTCCTTTTTTAACTCTTTTTTGTTGGCAACATGAAACTTGTTTTACATTTTTATATGTATTCATTGTTACCTGGTTTTCTACAGTACTGTCAGTTAAGCGTCTTCCTTTTCTGTAATATATATTTAAACCGCATATATAATAACATTACATATATTGACTTGTATCAACAGTTTTGAGGCACTGCAGCGTTAATATAGTCTTATAGTTGAACACAGTGTACACTTACTGGAAGCGATCCAGGAATGGATTGGGAAGCCAAGACCTTCATGGAAAATGTTGTCACGCCAGACCCTTATTGCATGGAGCAAGCATGTACCAGCGTTTACAAGCATTTACAATGTAATAGGTCTCGCATTTACGAGAGTTTGAGCTATTGGCATTGTAAATGATAATGTCTTTTATTTATGTGTTGTTTTTAAGACACATAAATAAAAGGCATTGTCATTTACAATTCCAATAGCTTAAACTCGCGCAAATACGAGACCTATTGCATTGTAAATGCGTTCGGTGCCCGTACCTATAAAAAATGTTTTAAAAGCATTAGGAAATAGGGTGACCTGCTTGCAACAGCAGGCAGGGCAAAGCTATTTGAGAAAATAGTGCTCGGAGGCTGTAAATAAAGCCTACCGAATAACAACACAAGTAACAGGGGTTCGCCATGGGAGGTTACACAATGAGATAAGGTGGTACTAAGGAGGGACTACTAAGCCTGTTGACCAATGAACAGCCACAGTTTACAGAAGACAATGACAGAAGCCAATGAAAAATATGGGCAGAGAGTGGGGGTAGCTTTAAGTCCCTACCTGAAAACAGCATGCCTCGCAGAGCAGCGCATGCCCTGCCCAGGATCAACTTAAAAAGGGGTGTGGTTAAGGGTTCCCCAGCTCAGGAATTATGTAGATAAGAGAGCAAGCCTAGGCAGTTGTGAGCATGTTTTTTCATATCAGCAAAAAAGACTTCATAATTGTTAAAGTATAATTCAAGAGCACAGCAAAGAATGCTCACTAGTGATAGTGAGAAAAACAAGGTCAGAAAGATTAATTGACAAAGTGCTAGATTTATTAATATATTACGTAATGCAGCAGCTAAAGTTGAAAAGGTTTGGAGAAAAAAAAACATTTCTCCTGTTTAACACATGCTTGAAAGAGGCATTATTTTGTGTCCTGCTGCTTATTTCATCTGCAAAGCATCAAATCCCACTTTGCCACTGCTTCTAAATAAGGTAGCTATCTTGGAATGAATTTGTGCGTACTGTGTCACTGTTTTACTACATCAAGTTAGTTTCTGTGTAACATCCTTCATTAGACAAGCTAGCCTTGCTGATGAGGGGTGTTATCCCGAAACAGGTCCTTGGATGCGTGTTTCCAGTCCAGGGAAGACATGGCTTGGCAGTTCGGGCTGGACTGTTCCCATGAGGCACGCTAAAGAACGATGATGGATTCAACTCAGATTTGTGACTGGGGGTGAGTGTCTGAAAGGTTTTAGCACTCTTAACTACACTTACTTTCCACACACTGTGGAGCAACTGTATCACATGATTTAATGTGTCTTGAAGTGATCAATTAACATTCTATAAAAACAAACTTGATACCAATGTCTTAAAATGTTTTCTGATTCATGATATTGGGTACAAAGTAAAATATGATTTGAATATTTTCTGTTGAGACCAACTGTGTTCTGTACCAGGTACCCCACACTGAGCCTTGGTAGTGCTACCCTGGCTCTAACATGCTCCCAGCTGCTGCTCATTCATCCAGGGACCCCTGAAGAGCCATGCCAAGATCCCTGAAGCAGGCCAGTGCCGCAGAGCGAACCAAAGATGGTGGCCGAGAGACCCCCCACCCTTTGGCTATCCTGATTGGGAGCTCCTGTGTTTTTTCCTATCCTCTTCTCACTTGCGAGGCAGCAACCCCCTGGAGCTGTCTTGGGGCTCCAGGGCAAGTAACAATGTTGGACCGATGAGGTTGGCCACGCTGAGAGAGAGTAAGATGATGTGGGCTCAGAAGCCTGGCCAGAACCTGCTAGGTATCGGGGGCCCTCCTTCTGTGCCAGAGCAACCCCCTGCCGCAGAATTCAGGTACTGGTGTGGAGAGGAACTCTCTCATTATGTCTGGCCCTGCTGCTTTGGAGTGAGGCTGTCACTGGGCCTGGCCCGCTCATGTGGGATCCTCTGAAGAGCCGCTTGGGTCATTTGTGATTGCTGTTGCCTAGGCCTGAAGCCTTGGTGGAGAAGTGTCACATCTTACCTTTTCCCCTACCCCCATGCCTGAAAAGTGACGTGGGAGTGCCTTGTTTGCCTTACAGGCCTGCATCATGCCTGCAATGCTGTTGCACTTTCCCTGAGGGGGGGACACTGAGGAGAGGCTCCAGACTGGTGAGGGGGTCTGGGCCACCTTCTGCTCTATGCGATCTCCCTGATTGTGGATTGAGGGACCCCCAGGATAGCTCCTGCAGCCTCTGGGCTGATAAAGTCTTGCTGTGTAGGCTGGTTGCTAGGTCCCCTGGATGTGGACTTATTGGCAATCATGGAGAAAGAACGTCAAGCCTCCTCACAAAACCTAATGAGAATGTATTACTTTGCCCATCTGCTTGCGGACTCTAACAAATTATCACCAGCTATCCCCTTCCCCTGGAATCTACAGAGACAGACTCCATCCTACAGCCCATACAGGCATCCAGAATGGCATTTGAATCCAAGATTGGTGAGGTGGGACTGAAAATGGCCATTATGTGCTAGGACCTACACAACGTAGTTAACAGAGTGTTAAAGGTTAAGGGATGCATCTCCACCCTGGAGGACTCCTCCGAGGAGCTCTGTTTATCAATTGCCCGGCTTACCTCATCGTTGAAGCAACTGGCAGAGCATGCACCAGAACAAACTTTGATTTGTGGGATTCCTGGATAGTGTAGAGAGCTCATCGTCAGACAAATTCCTGGAGACGTGGATCCTCTCCTCTCCCTATGCTTCAGTGTTCAGTGGACGCATCAGGCCCCACCCAAGGTCCTCACTGCCAGGATTCTCAACCACAAAGACATGGAGGGGCCCTGGAAATGTACTCTACGCCATCTCAATCATCTCAAATTCTGGTGTTCCCAGGCTACACTATACTGGTGCAAAAACAGAGAAAATCCTTTCATGCTGTAAAACAAAAACTGAAAAAGCGGGCACTCGCCTATATGCACCTGTTCCCGGCCTGCCTGAGAGTAATCCACAACACAAAAACAATCTTCTTTGACACCCCTGGGGAGACCTGGCATTGGGCCACAGAGGAGGAAGTCAGTCACCGTCCCAACAGGACTACCCAACTGCCATGTGATGTCAACAGCATCCCCTAGGCCTCTACCTTGATGACCAGGGAACGATCACCCAAGGGGGGTGTCACCTTTGGAGGAATATGGCCATCGACACAGATCACCGGACTCTTCAGGTGAGGAACACAATGGGGCAGGCAAAATAATTTGACATGGCAGTCTACAACCCCATCTGCACTCCAGGAAATGGACAGCCCCACCCCCCGGGACATTCCCTGCCCATGAGGTGCACTGTGCACCAAAGAAATGGCCGCTTATAGACTTGGGGGCCTGCTACTTACGTCTTACCTCGTAACAATATGCCGCATCACTGTATCCTACATCTGATGAAGAGGCAGGGTTGTCTTAGCCCAATGTTGTGGGTGGAAATGTATGATGTGGGTAGTTGGGGGGTATTGAAGAGTTCTTCTGGGGGTTTTCCTTTCCTTTTCCCTTGGTTCAAATGTTTCTTACTCATCTAATGCACCAGGTCACCACACGGACTTGCACATGACATACATCACTCTAATCAGCTCCACGCACGCCCCCTGAGCGCACAAATATGTGCAGGGTGATTGTGCATTCGGCCTTAAGGCACCTACACACACTACTCTCATGCCGGGGACAACATTAATGACATGGTACGTTATTGGCCTCAACAACTGCATTAAACGAAGGGCATTTTTCGCTTTGTTAAGTGCTACTCCTCTATGTTCCTGTTTCTCTGGGAAACACACCTGTTATGCAAATGCTGCCCTGTCCTGGCCCGAGCCAGCTATGATTTGGTCTTCCATTTTGGCCACACCAAAGGATCCTGAAGTACTGCAAGACTTATCCACAAAAAGTCCCCCTGGCTGTTACCCACTCCCACACTGACACAGCAGGAAGGTATATACTAGTGCAGGACCTCATCGAGGGGGTTCACTACTTTCTCTGTGTATGTATTTTTCCACAACTGGTGAAGACCACCCTACTGATGTCGTGTTCATATCTAGGACCCTAATTCTATATTCCCGATTTATGCCCTTGTGAGGTTATATTTAATAATATCCTGATACAGGCATAAGAATCAGATTCATATTCAGTAATAGCCCATGCAATCCAAAGCACAGCACGGCTACTTCCATCGACTCCTGGAAAGCACAACGCGTTCTTTAAACAAACCAAGCCTCCAGCAGCCCGGGAAACCCCCCCTGCTTTTGTTTTGATTTGAACAAGAACTCCTGAAGTCCAGAAAGAACTGCTAGTTCTTAGTGACGTCTTATGTCCAACCTTACGTCAAACCCGGCACCTTACAGGTATAAAATACCAACAGTTGCCTTAAGCAAACACACGGTGATTTGGAGCAGACCGGCTATCTACTTGCCCGAGAGCCCAGCTGATGCGAGTGCCCACGGAAGCCGCCCCTCCTGTTTGACGCACTGAGAGAGACGCTGTCTTTTTCTCCAGCCGAGAAAATCCAGCTCCGGTGTTTCCAGCCTACCCTTGCAGGTTGCTGGAATATCAAGTCCTGAGGAAAGAGATACTAGACCTTCCACATTCTATTACCAAGGTACGGAGCTGACTAAACCCTTGAGAGAATTCTTGATGCAGATTCTTGGCAAAATAATCTTAACTAACTTAACTTAAACTGCTACTTACTCATCCCTTCCCATGTATTAGGCTTAGGTAAGGTACACCGGGGTAGGCTTAGTTAGAAACACCAGTTGAGTACGTTAGTCAATGTATTTATGTATGTATATATTTTATCCATTTTAAAGTGTCATATGGCTAAGAAACCATATCAACGCTTTTACAGTATTATTTCATAATACTACTTTTACTGTACGCACTTTATTTTACTTTAAGTATTGCAATTGTGGCAATTCACTTCTCTTGCATGAGAAAGAAGACTGCTCAATAAATAACACCTTCTTATTGAAAACGCCCGTCTCTCTATTTCTCTTCACTCTGGTGAAACTAAGTATGCACTGCTGACTGAGTGAAATAGCTGTCTATTGTTTTCACACGCCTCTAGAGATACACTCTTATTCTGAGGGAGCAAAGTTGTCATGTTTATGCGGTTGTCGGAAACTGAATCCCTTCTTGTCTGAGCCAGGAGAGGTTGTCCCTCCCTATTCATTCAAGAAAGTTTCCAGTGACCTCTGAGCTAACTGGTGCAAACCTAAATTAAGTTTAACATAGTCAGTAGAAACCTAGTTGACCTCAGTCCTACGTCTACACTGCTGTTTATGTTATTCCAATGCGCAGAGCCTATTGGGAAAATAGGAACTACACTACATGGCGCCCAACGTTTGGTAAGGCGATAATCTAACGCAAGACACTAGAGTAACTCAGTCGTGCTTTTTCACACAGAACCCTTTCCCCGTAAAAACTCCAATAGACGTCTGGAGTGGGTGAAAGGTTAATATCCACCAGAACTTAATAGGATGAGAATCCTATGTATTAGTTTTTGGTTTTATCAACGTTGAAAGATACAGTGTTCCAAAATATTGTGCACCTAATCTTTGTTTCCTTGAAACTCGATCTGCAACAGAAAACTTTCAGTCAGTTAAATGGCAGAAAGTGACGAAGAAAGGGAGAGAGCAAGAATAGCAGCTCGGCTCTTAGAAGAAGATGTAAGTCTACATGAAACCGACCCGGATGCAATAGTCATTCCGGTCAATGTAAGAAGAACTATAACTCTAAAACTTATAGAAAATGGACTGACACCAAGAGGTGGTACAGTCATATTTGTGATAGAGGCACATGAATATCGGCAGACAGAGGTATTCTATTCATGGATACATTTTCCAGCAGCACACACTACGACAAAAGACTTCCACTATTACAAAATAGAGGAACCTCCGGATGAATACACTCCTTTCGAGGAGATTGAAATCCCACTAAAATACCAAGAGCACCTGCTCTGGTTTAAAGGCGCCCTAAAACATAAAGATCACATCACCAGGCTCGGTACACTAGGTAGACCAGGAGCAACGTGGCCGTTTCTAGCCAGCTACACACCACATCCAGACATTGATAAAATGTCAGTTCCTGAACTTTTAGCTCAGCTAAAACTCTTAATTAAAATACATAGACAATTAGTGCAATATGTCATGCGGACCTCAATAGTCCAACCGACAATTAATATTCCACAGCACAACCCCCACCAGGGAAAGATAAACAAAATCACACCACAGAACATACAATCATGTCTTGGTAAGGTACCCATAAAACGAGAACAAGTTCCATTCTGGTTAGCACAAAAAATTACTCAAATAGAGGCAGTATTTCCTGATACTACGCCTACTGATAAACACAGAATTCTGACTATCTGTCTCCCGATGGGGATTGCACTACATGTGGAGGACTGTTACACTTGGGGCACAGTCTTTGCTTCCATCTACACAAAAACACATGGTGTCCCTTCTATGGCGGTGATACCAGATGTACTAAGACAGATTCAAAATGAATACGGTCCAGAACCTGCTTTAACTCTGGGTATGAAATTACTGAAAGACTTCAAGCTGGTCTCGGCTATATTACTAGCCAACATTAAAGGTGCAGCAGCATCTGTGGCGATCCGCCAGAAATTGAAGGAAACAGATATAGCAGAACAACCATTTGAACTCGCCAAAATCATAGAAAAATCGTATGAAGAGCTAGGAAGAGATAGTTTGGGTGGGAAACCGGTAAAACCCCATCTAACTGAAAGTCCTGAAAAAACATTTATTAAAAATAATTTTAAAACTCCAAAAAAGAGTTGGGAAGGTATTAAACAAACCAGTCTCGGGGAAAGACGTTTCCAGTCCATAGGAAGGTCTCCTCAGCGTAGAGAGAGATCTCCATGCCGAGAAGACAAGTCTCCCCAAAGGGAACCCTCTGAAAAAAAGATACAATCTTAGATATGGGGAAAAAATAAAAAAACCTGATAGATATCAAGATATTGATACACGTCCCTCTCGATCTTTACAGACTTCCTCACAGAAATCGGAAAGAAGAGGACGGTCAGAACACAGGGAAGAGCACGTCAAGTCCAAAGACAAGGAACCTGCTCATCAAAGTAAAAAATTACAATTTCCCAGAAAGAAGGTAGCAAGTATTAAAATTAAACATGCCGAGAATTCTGAGGTCGCAGCTGAAAAACGGAGAGTGAGTGGGCACAGACAATACTAGACAGCGCAGCAGAAGTGAGCATAGCTCGCAAGATCCTGATGAATCTTCTCGAGGCAGTGGACACGAATGAGTACTTTCAAGTGGAAACTGCAGACACACAAGTTAGTGTGCCCCATAAACTATATGAAATAACATTACGTATAGAGGGAGATAAAACTAGGAAAATAAAAGGTCTCTTTTGGGAAAAACTTTCTAAAGGCTATGACATTCTGTTAGCTGAGAAAGACTGGCCACCAGAGTTTGTCATGAGTCCCCTCATGGCGAAGAAATGATTATGCCTGCCTTCTCGAATCACATCCCGATTCATAAAAAATACACATTGGCAAGGAAATGGGCAGTAGCCCAAGCTCCTGCTTTATAAAAAAATCATGTAGGATGGGATGAGGACTCATTTCACCACAAGATCCAGTTAAAAAATCAACCCACTGCACAAAGACAGTATCCAGTTAAGCAAGAAGCTAAAAAACAAGTCAGCGAGATCTTAGATCAACTTGAATACCAAGGGGTGATCGAAACATGTACCTCTCAAATGAACAATCCTTTGTTTCCTGTCTCCAAGCCAGACAATTCATATCATCTAGTTTTGGACTACAGACATCTTAACTCCTGTTGTAAAACATTTGCAGTACAAAACTCACATAGTGCAGCACTAATGAATAACATTGTGCGCAAAAAATATAAAACAACATTAGATATCTCTAATGGATTCTTCTGTCAAAACATTGCACCTGAAAGCAGGTATTTAACCGCTTTCTCAATATTTGGATCGCAAAAACAATTTTGCCGACTCCCACAGGGATTCAAGAATAGCCCAGGATTATTCTCAGAAAGGGTAACAGAGTTACTACAAATATATGATGATGAAGCATTATCATATGTCGATGACATTTATCTAACAGATGATGACCTGGAGACTCACTTAAAAAGGGTGAATACCATAATACTTGGACTCACTTCAGAGGGTTACAAATTCAACTTTAAAAAGTCACGAATTGCCCATCTAACGGTCTTATTTTTAGGATATGAATAATCAAGTGAAGGCAAAAGCCTGGCAGACAATTTCTTAGAGAAATGTGCTGTACTCCAAGCACCAAAAACGCCGAAGAATTTACAATCACTACTAGGTTTCCTGAATTTCGGAAGAACATACATTCTAAATTATGCTGAGAGGGTTAAACCTCTCTATGAATTAATAAAACCAGATTTCAAACAAACCAATTGGACTCAAAAACCCACAGAGATTTTGAGATCATTGCAAACAGACATGTTAACTAAAACAAAATTACAAACTCGCGAAAATACACACAATCTTGTATTCCGAGTCATCCCAGGAAGATGCGGATTCACATACCTGACCTCTAATGAGGGAGAAACGGTACCTATAGCTTACAAATCACATTTGTACACTCAAGCTGAAATGAAATTCAGCTCTACAGAAAAAATTCTAACTGCGATTCAAACTACTGTAGCAAAAGAAAGAGCCCTTGCACAAGGTAAATGAATAATAATCGTTACACCAGTACCTCCTCTAGAAGCAGTAACAAAAGCAAGCATTCCAAATGCTAAAGCATTACATCCCAGATGGATAAAATGGGTTAATTCCCTTCCTGAAACAGACGTTGTATACGAATTTGATCCTAATTTAAAAACACAAGAATTTCTCCAATACGAATATGAATGTCCTCTGCCAGCTGAAATCCTGTCTCTAGAACATTACGGTTGTATAATATATACAGACGGATCAGCACAACCCGCAGTTGGGGGTAAACAGGCATATAGTGCTGCATGCGCGATCGTTAAAGGTCGATGGCATGAAGGGAAATTTTGACCAACGGTCACTAAAACTCAATCTCTAGGAGATTGTACAGCTCAGCGAGCTGAACTACTAGCATTTAAGATGGCGCTTGAAAATACCGATCGCGAATTCCCCACACTAATAGTGTGCGATTCATATTACTGCATTCAGTCTTATAATGAATACTTGCAGAACTGGGTTCAAAATGGCTTTAAAGATGCAAAAGGTGGCACAATAAAGCATAAAATGCTTTGGGAACAAATAGTTCTTTTATAGAAAGACTCACGTGATACACACACCGAGTCATCAACGTGATGGCGTTCACGTTGCAGGCAATTCATTGGCTGATGAAGCCGCGAAGGCAGCTGTGCAAACGGTTTCCGTAGCTGCAATCACCCGGTCAAAAACAAAAATAGACAGCGACATACTACAAGCTGTCAGTGCGTCAGTAAAAGATGACAGAAAAACACTCCCGAAAGGCTTTCCAGTAAAGTACTCATACATAACTGATGCGAACAATGTTCCATTTGCTCGAATCCCTGGAGTGGGGGATAGAGCAATTCCAAACATGGAACACAGATTAGGACTAATTTCAGCGGCACACGAAGGGTTAGCATCTGCACATGCTGGTATTTCCGCCACAACATCATTATTAAAACAGAGATATTGGTGGCCGGGTATTAGGAAGCAAACCAAGAACTATGTTCTAGAATGCGAAATATGCTAAAGAATGAAAGTATCAACAGTAAAACGACCAGCACAGACGCCCTTCTAATCTCAGATAAACCATTAGCATGTGTTTACCTGGACCACTGTGGTCCCGTACAAAGGCATGGCAACTATAAATATATCATGGTCGCAGTGGATTCCTGTACGAGATTCATCTGGATGTGGCCCCAGCGCTCGGCTGACGCCAGAACTGTTATAAAAGATTTGCGAGTCTTTATCTGCACATACGCAATTGGCATGCTACATTCTGATCAGGGTCCTGCGTTTAGCTCTCGAGCTTACAAAGAGGCCATGAACAGTATGGGCATCGCATTGCGGTACTCTTCTCCCTTCCATCCTGAGGGAAATGCGGTTGTGGAAAGAAAAAACCGGGACATAAACCAATCTATAACAGCGAGGGTATTAGGTTTGGGTGATGGGTGGGTCAAACATTTAACAAGTGTCCAACGTAGTCTTAACAATCTGCCAAGAAACTCTCTAAAAGGTCTCACTCCATACGAACTATTGTTCGGAACTAGAATGCATATTCAGGACCTTGATAGTCACACTTCAGTGGTAGAAGATAAAACCTTTGATATCAAAGATCGTTTGGCTGTATTACAGGATTTAAATGAAACAAGAAAAAACCTGAGTAACATAAAAATGAAACAACAGTCGACAGCCACTGAAGAAAAACCACCTGTCCCAGCAAGATCTGTCTGGATTCCAAAGATTGGGGATCTGGTCAGAGAAAAGATCGCGGTAAAGAAGGAATTTGGGCCTTCTTACAGAAAAGCAGTACCTGTCTTAGCTATCAACGGAACAAGATCAGTTGTACTACCGCCTCTTGCTGGTAAAAAGGAGAACCGAGTTGTATCCATCGACCTGGTAAAACCACAATCATGTGGCCGATAATAAGTGGTAGGCCCAGTGGACTCTCAAGAAATAGCAGAATACCAAAATTTGCAACTATCCAAGAGGTTCAAACTGAGAGACTAATCACATTTGATAAACCTACAGTACAGAAAAAAGGACTATGCAAAAAGCCATGGAACTTGTGCCTCTTGAAACACAAATCTTACCAGTTCATCAAGAAACACCTGTCTACAACGATGTAGCCTCGGACTATGCAAATGAAACAAATAAAAATGCTAAAGCAAATGAAAATCCGGAAGCAATTCCAACAATTGACAGAACTGCATCAGGGTACTTCATCAATTTCGACAATTTCTCTGAAGATCCAAGCGAGCATGAAGAAATGCCTCCAACAAAAACTTTTAAAAACAAAGTAATTGAACTTTTTCAACAACTAAAAGAAACATATCTAATTTCACCATGGATTGAATTTTGGATTGTGTTAGGTGTACTCTTCCTTCTGCTTTGGCTCATCATGGTTCTATGTTTGGGAAAATTCATTGAGTCTAAACTTAGTACAATGGACACAGCAAGTCAGAACATCAACTTAGTCCTAAAACCACACACATCCTCTTACATCGCGAAAAGAGAACTGTCATCAGTGAACATCACAGCCATTCCAATACCCAGTGGGGTAGCATGGGACAGAACTGATTATGACATTTTTGGCCCGTGTCGAGCTCTTAAAGTATCCTCACCAGCTTAAGATTTCATTAAGTGATTTTGTGACACCTAGTACCTTCTCTGATGCCTGGGACCTTGAAAACATTAATAATATGATGTCAGATTTAGTAATGTCAGCCAAATTTACAGAACATGATTACTTACAGGGTTCATCCAATTATGAAGAGCTATACTGCTACAACCATTATGGTGATCACTATTTGCATAACTGCTCAGCCTAGAACTGTTTTATCTTATAACCAGTGGGAACACTGTCCAACTCCACCAAAAGGCAGTTCGAAAACATTTTTTGAAAAATTCCAATACTTCTCAGGGTATAATAACAGTGATCCAGGAACGTTTTATTTTAAAATGTTAAATAGAACAGGAACGAAAACAATGTTGACAAATACGAAATTGATTTATTCAGAAAATTTTTATGACAAAATGTCTACATTAGGTTTTGAATTTTGGAAAAACACCATTGAAACAAAAACAATCTGGGGTTCCAAAGATTGGCAAGTACAAGGCCTAGAAGCACTGTTTAGAGCCTGCATGATCCCGGAACAAATGATATTCTTGAATGACACAATTCAACAAACTACTTGTTAAAAGATTTGAATACACCGTCTATTCCGAAACCCATACCTGATAGTGACAGCACTACTGATGTGGAGATAGAAGTATCTAATATTTTACACCAAAACAGAACACATACTGATTGGAAAAAGTGGTTAATCTGGCCAACAAACACGAATAACTGTCAAGATAGATTCCTGAACAAAACACAGGGGTTCAAAATGACCAGACTAGACCCTAGATACTCCCAGAGACAACATCCAGGGATAGTTACAACATACAGTGTAGGGAAACTATGCCTTGAGTGGCTACAGAAATCCACACTGGCTGAAATTAAGCAACACTTGATTTTACTTAAAGACGGTGCTGACTTGCGTGATTTCATAATGGGACCACGCAAACAGCGTCAAAAACGTTTCATAGCGGCCGGTATATACGCTGCATACTACGAAGCATGGAAAGTAATGCAAATTGAAACAGCAGAAAAAATACGAGAAATTGATCGTATAAATTTGGAAAAATCACTTTCTGTTGTGGACAATGGGTTAACGACTCTGTCTTCCAGAATATATTCACTGGACAGCATTGTATCATCTGCTTTTGATATAATAGAGCAGGACTTACTAATGTTACAACATGGTCAGTCTCAATTACGTTCTATTGTACAGCTTGGCTGGACGTTGCAAAACCTACGTTCAGGCTACGTACCATGGCGTTTAATCAACACAACGTCATTGTTTTCTATCTTTAACCATACTGATAAACAAATCAGTTTGGCACAAAAAGGAGCAGACTATACGATTCTGAGCATTGAAAAACTCGAGAGATTACCATTGACAATGTCAGAGAGACCTGTCATTGAATGGATAATACATGGAACGATTACAATTCCGATAACAACTTTCCAGTTCAAATACTGTCAAGAATATATACCAGCAGGCCAGTATGAAAGGTTGGGTAAAGAATACATCAAATCAACCTGGGATTTGCCTTTTTCCAACAGATGTTATAGTGAAGGAAACAAGGAGGTATTTCTTAGTGGTAAAAATTGTAAAAAATCACTAAGCGGTACACTTCTGTGTCAAGGAATTAATTTGCATGGAGCCTGCGAAGGGTCTTCAAACAACCTTTCATGTCACCTGCATGGCACGCCTGCAAAACAGAAAGAGACATTTTTTTGACCATTTTCTAACTGTAGTTACATTTTAACCCTTTAAGCGCTGCCGTGGGCCAATGGCCGAAGGCAGCCCTACCTCGCCAGTGCTGCCGTCGGCCATTGGCCGAAGTCATTCCACCCGCGATAAAAAACGGCCGCACCGCGGCGGGAATTACCGCCGTGGTAAACGGGTTAATAAGTGACCACAGTTGTTGTGGCAGGCTGCCAGGAAAAGCCTATCTGACAACTATAACTTCCAGGGCCATTTGCTGTATGCAAGTATTGTATCCACACAGCAATCCAGATATGGGGGCTGCGTTATGGCCTCGGTTGAATATCTCTTCTATTCGAATTGATACTTTAAGCAGAATGAAGTCTATTCTTTTACAAACAACTGTGCCTTTAACGTCATCAAAAGAGACATATGATCTGCAAGTTGCAAGAACTGCAGCAGAGATACATACCTTTTTATCAACAAATTGCCCCGTACATTTCGTAGAAGTGTTGAGCCAAATCTTAAACATGTCTGATACCAGTGGCATCGCACATGTATTTAAGACATTTCTTTCGGGACTGTTAGCACCCTTTGAAACAGTTCTGGGCATCTTCCCGAATTTTGTCCATTCTGTCTTTGGCGGCCTACCCTTAATCTTGGGACTCGTGACAGGAATTTTATTTTTGCTCCTTCTGCACCGATATGGCAAGCCAATCCACAGGCAAGACTCTAGCAACGATGGAAGAAACGATCCTAGCAATACGATACTGAGACCTTATCACTAAGGTCCTCGGATTGGCCGGCTAAGAGATTTAAGTACAACCTGGTTTCTTTCATTCAGACCGATCTGGCAAGATTGCATCATACCTGTGCTTCGATGTCTGCTATGCGGAGAAGAATGCGTGTTGGACATCTGTCTTACACTACAATCAGCAGTACCAATGGAAATCGATGCTTTGCTAAGTCCGGTAACGACTCATGCATCGTGTTGTCCCCAGCGGCTACCGATTCTGATGACGGCATTCGTTGAGACTTCACCACTACGAGTAGGTGGTGGTGAGGTACGAGAGGAAAGCAGCACCGAACAGGTACAGCCTTCTGTGAGCATTGCTGATCCAACAATCGATGATAGCACTCACACAGAGAACTGCGTAGTAGCAATATTTTAAACTTAGCCGAACTTTCACCTGATGTGGTAGACCACTTTTTTGAAGGTCTGTCTGAAATAATGTTCTCTCCAGTCAACGAGAATAACTCTTAATAAAAACAATGAGCACACAGCATTCCCTGAACTCTGAATTCGACCTTCAGTTTTGATAAACAAAGCTACAGAAAATATTTGGAACCTTTTCCCCTGAAAGCGAAATTATTTTTGCCCATTTTTCAAAATATTTACCTTTTTTCAGCACATGATACTCTGCTTAAAGTAGAACTATTCTTAGAGAACAGAGCTTCTATTTTAGGATACTAGAGACAATATTTTACCTCAGCCTCTAGCACATATACAGCAATTTGTATAGATATGTGATGAAATGGTCTCGACCTTCTTTTCTGTATTTATAGCCATTTCATGTGTAAATTTCGCAATTCATTCAGCTGATATATATATGCATTTATCTGAATGATGACACTGCTTGAAAAGCGTACAGTACAAACACTCATTTTTCGAGTATTTACCTTATACCATTTCAAATGCGAAATATGTATTTTGGGGTGGGTCGGAAAAAACAAATGCATCATTGAATGTTTACTATTGCTTACTTTTTTAGTAATGATGGACATCAATCCGTGGAGTGGGTGTCGTGTTCATATCTAGGACCCTAATTCTATATTCCCGATTTATGCCCTTGTGAGGTTATAATCAATAATATCCTGATACAGGCATAAGAATCAGATTCATATTCAGTAATAGCCCATGCAATCCAAAGCACAGCACGGCTACTTCCATCGACTCCTAGAAAGCACAACGCGTTATTTGAACAAACCAAGCCTCCAGCAACCCGGGAAAACCCCCCTGCTTTTGTTTTGATTTGAACAAGAACTCCTGAAGTCCAGAAAGAACTGTTAGTTCTTAGTGACGTCTTATGTCCAACCTTACGTCAAACCCGGCACCTTCCAGGTATAAAATACCAACAGTTGCCTTAAGCAAACACACAATGGTTTGGAGCAGACCGGCAATCTACTTGCCCGAGAGCCCAGCTGATGCGAGTGCCCACGGAAACCGCCCCTCCTGTTTGACGCACTGAGAGAAACGCTGTCTTTTTCTCCAGCCGAGAAAATCCAGCTCCGGTGTTTCCAGCCTACCCTTGCAGGTTGCTGGAATATCGAGTCCTGAGGAAAAAGATACCAGACCTCCCACATTCTATTACCAAGGTACGGAGCTGACTAAACCTTGCAGATTCTTGGCAAAATAATCTTAACTAACTTAACTTAAACTGCTACTTACTCATCCCTTCCCATGTATTAGGCTTAGGTCAGGTACACCGGGGTAGGCTTAGTTAGAAGCACCAGTTGAGTACGTTAGTCAATGTATTTATGTATGTATATATTTTATCCATTTTAAAGTATGATATGGCTAAGAAACCATATCAACGCTTTTACAGTATTATTTCATAATACTACTTTTACTGTACGCACTTTATTTTACTTTAAGTATTGCAATTGCGGCAATTCACTTCTCTTGCATGAGAAAGAAGACTGCCCAATAAATAACACCTTTTTATTGAAAACGCCCGTCTCTCTATTTCTCTTCACTCTGGTGAAACTAAGTATGCACTGCTGACTGAGTGAAATAGCGGTCTATTGTTTTCACACGACTCTAGAGATACACTCTTATTCTGAGGGAGCAAAGTTGTCATGTTTATGCGGTTGTCGGAAACTGAATCCCTTCTTGTCTGAGCCAGGAGAGGTTGTCCCTCCCTATTCATTCAAGAAAGTTTCCAGTGACCTCTGAGCTAGCTGGCGCAAACCTAAATTAAGTTTAACATAGTCAGTAGAGACCTAGTTGACGTCAGTCCTACGTCTACACTGCTGTTTATGTTATTCCAATGCGCAGAGATTATTGGGAAAATAGGAACTACACTACACTGATCTCAATGCAGTGATCTCTGGCCTCTCACCAGGCTGCACCATAATTGTAGGTGACTTCAACTCCATAGCTGAGCCCTGCCTTGATTCTACTGATTTGAGTTCAGCAGCACTTCGTGAGCCCTCACCTTGATACACTGGAGCACCTCCCTGCGATATCTGGATGTGAAATGCTTGCAAGGCCACCTACAATCATGTGTCAGTAGCTCTCAGTAATTATTCCAAAAAAAGACTGTACATTCATGCCTGCCATCTACCTTCTGAAAACTACAGGGGCTTTCGAGATGGATCTCTGACCACGCCCCCATAACCCTGACCCTGGGCATATGTCGCAATGATTCCAGACTGATGTGACGGCTCAATGCATGGCATTTGCACGATCCCCAATGTGCTCAATACTAACAACAGGAACTGGATACATTTTTCGAACTCAGTCAGCACTCATTGGCCTCATCCAGTACATTGTGGGTGTGCGAAAGGTGGTCACGTGGGATAGAGCAAAAGCATTCCTTGCTTGCCAGGGGAAAAAAACTCTCTCAAAGAACAGCAGATCTGGAATCAGCTAGGAGTGGGTGAAACTCACAGAGTTACATAAATGCAGGGGGCAACAAAAAGCTGGCAACCAAGATCGCCACATAGTAAGTGAGCTCCGGAGATCAGAGTATAAAACATCTGCATCCTCACTGAATTAGAGTGATGGGACGTGTCACTTGGTCAGCTTTTTACTGAGGGAGACAATGGGTGTCAGACCTTAGAACTGGCGTGCTGACTTTGGATTCTGTCAGATGAGGCGCCGAATACTCGCTGGCTCTGATTGCAGCCTTCTGTGCGCTACTACTATACCGATCTGTCTACCTGAGCATCAAGTCAGGATGGCGTGGGATGCTGTTGGCTTACACCCTGGAAGTTATTGCCTGCCAGGGCTGCGGCTTTGGGGACTGATGACTCTGGCAGTCCGCTGGGCTGAGCGTTGCCCTTGAGCCAGATGGGTGGTTTGGTGGATCGCCTAGGACCTGTAGCAGTCTGTTCTGCCATTGAGAGGCCAGGGCTTTCATCCCCCTGTGCGGCTCATTGAGCTTTGAGTGGTGCACCTGGCCCACTTCACTTTATACCTTTGTTGCCCCCCTCCAGATACTCCTACCTGCTCCTCAGGCCAGAGTTGGCAGACCCCCTTGTGGTTACTGATTGTGGGGGCAGAGGGCTGTCCCATCCCTGTTCGGGCCAGCGATGTGACCTGGAGGGGCCATGGGGCACTTTTGGTACATGTAGGAAAGTTTCTTATTGTCTTGAGCCTCTTCCGGCCTTCTCTGCCACCAGGCGGTCGAGCAACTTCGCTGACCATGAGCGCTCCTTCAGTTCTCTTATTGCTGATCTGGACCCCCCATCTGTTGTCGAACACTTCATTTGGTAGGCAGGCCAAGGCCAGCCAGCGCCTGCTATGCCGCTGGCCGGCTGGCACTGTCCTGAGGATTTAGCTGCACCTGCCCTGCCGCTGGTATATGCCATGTGCTACTGCCTGCTTATCTGGTTGCTGATTTGGGTGCATTTGTCTGATACCATTTGGCAGGATGCATCTGAGTCCCTTTAGTGCTTCTAGCCTCTTGCTTGACTGGGTTGGGGTTTATTTCCCACAGTTGTGCAGGCTTGAGTTGCGGTGGCATCCTTATTGCTGTCTCCTCCGGAGATTGCTCCAGCACAGCCCTAGGCAATTCCTCGTCTACATGGGCAAAGGCAAAAATAAACAATCTAAGCTGCCATTTCATATGCAGCCCTCTCTGACGAGGGCAGATGGGGCTGCTCCAACCCCCTAGAGCAACCTTAGACCGGGTTCACAATTGTGTTGCAGGAAATGAAGGCTAGCCTCCAGGTTATCAATAATAAAATGGACTCTCTCACAGCACGCCTTGACAGATTCCAAGAGCAGTGGACCAGCAGGACTCCAGACTCACTCAGCTGGGGACTCACATATCTGACATAGAGAATACGCAAAATCAAACTTGTGATGTTGTGACTGCAGCACGAGTTGAAAGCACTGAGCGCCTGGAATAACAACTTGGAGGGCCATTCCTGGCGCAATAATATTTGTATCCTGGGTGTTCCAGAATAGGCTATGTCTGGCAATATGGAGCTTTTTGCCAGGAACTCTTATGCTCACTGTTTGGTCGCCACACGTTTTCTAATGTCTTCACACAATCCCTGGTCCCAGTTCCAAAACCCGAACAAAGTGCAAACTTATATTAACACAACTTCTAAATTATAGAGATAGGGATCTTGTATGCAAACCAAATTACGCCTCCCCTGGCCACCACTATGATAACTCATGGATCCATTCTATCCTGACTACACCCTTGCTGGTCAGGAGACCTGGAGGGCATTCGTGGAAGTCATAAAAATTCTCTGTGATAGAGGCTTGAAATACTTGATGCTGTATCCGGCTAAACCCCGCGAGGAATACAAGGGGAAAACACCAGCAGCCGGGAGCTGCCATAGACTTCATTGAACAATATGTCCCAGCAAAAGGTAGTCGGCAATCTTATGCGGTGTCAATTGGAGGAATACTTCATCCCTTGATGAGAAAGACTAACTACACTGGGTTAACCTTGCTCCATACGCTAACTGTTCTGTACCAGTGGGCTTGCTGTGGTAGCTCTGCATTCTCAGCTCTCCTTATTCTAGTCCTATTCGCTGGTTTCTTGCAATGACCCATTTCTAAGTGTGCTTTAGAGCGCTCCCGGGGGCAACTATCCGACTACAGTGTTATGTAGATCACCTTGTGACCACACTGTCACATGCTGTTTGTCCCATTATGCCATTGTGTGGTTTTATCCCTTTGTAGTCAGTGGTGGCCGTGGTGGTGGGGTGGGTGGGTGTGTGTAGCGCAGGGAGGAGGCGCTTGCAGGGAGATTTGGGGAGACGTGTTAATAATAATAATTTTAAAAACTTACCTGGAGCTGCCTCCCACGTTGCGTCTGCCCTGCTGGCCTCTTTGTGGCCCCTGCAGCCCTTGGGGCAGGCTCCCTGCACTGCACGAGAAGCATGGCTAAGCCAGGTGATTTCAAGAAACGGTGTGGGGGAACATTAAGGTGTGTGTAGAGCAAGAAACCAGAGCAATATGATCTTAAGAGACAGATGACAACAAAGTAAAAAGATACGAGTTTAAGAAATGTTTTCACCCCACGAGGCACTGTTCTTATAAATATAACTGAGAGTTGTTTTTGGCAATTAATATTTGGTTCAAGGGCGAATGCCAAGTTAAGACAAAAGCCCAAGATATCAAGGGGTGTAACATAGTAAAGAAAACGGCCTTAATTAAAAGAATACAATACAGAAATTAGAAAAGAAAGACAGGAGAAGAGGAGGAAAGGGGAAAATTGATTTATTCCACAGGACACCTCACTTATTACCACCTAGAAGGAAAAAGCACGAAAAGAACATAAGAAAATTTTCTTTTTCTGTTTGTAAACACAGATTGAAATGGTGATGACTTGGCAACCCAAACTAATTAAGCCAAGATACTCTATCAATCCATACTAATATAATAAAGAGAGAGCCCAAACCTTTGAGGCGGGTAATCTCAGGAACCACAGCACCAATCACAACACTCAATACAGCGTTGGAAAGGGCAGTTGCAGCAGAAAGACATAGGCTATGCAGACGCCCACCATATACATTTAAAAGGTAAAAGAAACGTGCCAGCAAAGTAGTCCCTTGTGGGCGTGCCTGCATTGTGCTGTGGGCATGTGCTGTGGGCGTGACAAACGCTGGGGGTGTGTGGTACGTTCCGCTCTTCATGCCATGTCCCATATCGTGTGCTAATCCAAACCTGCTCCCTTTAAATACCCCTGAACCCCATAATCATAACCCACCCTTACTCCTTAAAACACCCCAACACCCTTAAACACTAACCCATCTTAACCCTATAAATATACCCTGTACCCCAAAACCCAAACCTATCCCTAAACCCTAAAAATACCCCTGTTCCCCCAAACCCAAACCTAGCCCTGAACCCTATAAATACCCCTGTACCTCAAAACCCAAACCTACCCCTGAAACCTAAAAATACCCCTGAACCCCAACACCCAATTCTAGCCCTTATCCCTACTGAAAAAAAGGAGGGAACAAAGAGGACATCCTGTTAGGTAAAAGCTTTTGCCGAGACAGACCATTGATAAAAATTCTGGCTTTAGTATGGACGTAAACAACTTTAGCCATGGTAATACAATGTTAACTAGATTGGCAGAAATGCATCTACAAAATAAAAATTGCAAATGGATGTTATCAAATGTGTTTTTTCTGCATCAAGTGTGAGTGAAGCAGAAGGTACATTAGTGGTAGATACAGATGATAAAACATGAAAAATAAACCTAGTAGTCAGCCCTAAGCATGGGCGGAAAATCCGTTTCGCTCGCGGATTTTGCGGATTTTCGTTAAATTCGCAATCCGCGAGATTCGCGAATCTCCCGCAAAATCCGCAAATCCGCGAGCAGCGGATTTTATGGCTTGCTCGCACTGTTCGTGTGAGTTCGCGGCTTCCCAGTACAACTTCGCGCCCCGCGAATAAGCGCTAAATTGCAGAAATACGATCTTAGCAAAACTGAAACTACTTACCAGGTTCAAAAGTTCAGGCTCATCATTAGTAGCCATTTCCTGTAGTGCTTCCTGAGGGGCCCCTCCAGAGTTCAGTTGCCAGTTGCAACTATTATGTGACCCTGCTCTGAACCTCAGAATAGTTACACATATGCCACAAAGGTCCTGAATTACAGCTAAGGGAGACAAGCAGGAACCAGGCTGGAAGTTCAAATCCATTAATCAGCCCCTAATTCATTATTGTGAGTTGGGGCAGGGCAGGTGTTGTAACTAATTTTGCAACAATGAAAGCACTTAGCAAGTGCAAAAGATCACTAATCAGGAAGCACTAAGGAAGCAGGTGCCAGCTAAAAAAATATTCTGTGACACATTAATCAGCCCCAAATTAATTCAGGTCACTTGAGGCAGGGAAGGTGTGCTTTGCTTTGCCACAATAATGTACATTGACTGGACAACCAGAGGGTGCTGTGATGAAACAGAGGGTGGCATGGGTGGGCCAGAGGGTGGCATGAGTAGTGAGAGAGTGGCAGTGGTGACAGAGAGTGGCAGTGATGAAGAAGAGTGTCCCAAACAGGCTGGGCACGTAGAAACAACAAGTTCGCAAAACTTGCGACCCGACAGGTAAGTTCGCGTTTGCGAAATTGTACAAAACCCTCGCGACCTGGCAGAAACCCGCGCGAACACAAAAAAAAATCCGCAAATTCGCGAGAATTCGCGGATTTTGCGGATTGCGAGTTCGCAAATCCACAAAATTCGCGAACGCGAGATTCGCAAAATTCGCCCATGCTTAGTCAGCCCTTCATAAAGCCAGCTTGGTGAGGGTTTATTAGATTACGTAAAACAATAAATTGTCTGTGGGCGAGAAGTTAGGCATAAAATTTGCAATCCTCATTTATTAACAAAAGTGGTCTATATTTAGAGATGATAGTGAGATCTTTATCAGGTTTAGGAATAACAACATTTAATGCATCAATAAAAGGCCCTGCTACAGTAGCATTTTGTGCCAACTCTGTAGAAAGAGGTAGGAGACATAGGATACATTGTGCATTGAATGCTTTATAAAATTCAACAGGAACACCATCAGGACCTGGAATTTTCCCGGAGTTGAGGGTTAGCACAGTAGTTTGTATTTCAGCAAGAGCTATTGGAGTGTTTAACTTTTTTTTTGACATACTGAGAAACAGCTAGCATGTTGCAAAATAATAAAAATTCATGAATAATTTTAGAATCCGTGATCATAGCTATGATATACATTTGGACAATATGCTTGAAATACTTTATTATGTCACTGGGAGAGGTCAATAATTTACCAGAATGAATAGTGTGCATTTATGATTTATCATTCTTTATACTTAAATATTTATTGGCAAGCATTCCACGAGATCTGTTAGCCTTAAAATATAATCTGGCTATATTATGCATTGCCTGACGACCATCTCTCTTGCTAAGTTTGTCATTTTGTTCATACCTAATTGTATGTAATTTTGTTTTATAGTCTATATTATTCAAAGTAATTAACAATATTTCATATATAGATATACCTTTTTTAAAGTCAGATATTTCAGAGTAGAATATTTTGTTTCTGTGAGCCATAATAGAAATAGCAACACCTCTACTATTGGATTTAAAGGTATCCCATCGCCATTTATTAGAGGTATAACGTTCTTTACTATGGGTAATAAAATGTGTTATACATTGCAACATTTTGCCCAATTATCACCTTCGACAATAACATCAGTATTCAGTTTTTCAATGAGATAGAACAATTGGGAATTCATCTAATTTGATTAAGAAAAAGGTCACAGCATGGTCAGGCATATCAATCTGATGGATTTTAGAAGATGGTATTACGTGGCATAAATCAATGGAAGACAACAAATAATCAATTCTAGAGTGTGAGGAATGGCAATTTGAAATACACCTGAACTCTTTATGGGTAGGGAAGTGAAGTCTCCAAATGTGTAGTAGTTTTTTGGCTTAAAAAACAAAACAAAAAAAAAGCAGAAAAAGCTTTAGGGGGTTTAAACTTGGTTGAAGAGAGCTTATCTAAGAATGGTTCCTTAATGAGATTAAAATCTTCGACAACTACTAATGTGATGTTATCTAGTTTTATAACATCTGTTGTAACTGAAACGTTGGTTCATCCACTGTAAAACCATTAATGCTGATTAGATGCAAAATAGTTTTTACAAATCTGAATTTTACCATAACAAAATCTACCATTAGCATCATTATGTTTTCATAAAATTTGAAAATGAATAGCTTTTGTGATAATGATGATTTCATAATACCTTAATTATAACTTGTTGTGGTTTGGCTTGATTCTCTTTTCTCTGTGATGGAATCCGATGAGCTCCATCAGTTTCAAACCTCTCACTAAATTTAATACTCAACAGTTTAGGTAAAAGATTTTCCAAATAAGTGCAGCAGTTTTGGCGTTCAGCATTCTCAGGAAGATTGAAAATTCTAAGGTTTTACTGTCTATTGTGGTTTTATAAATCCCAGATGAATTTAGACAAAGATGGTACCTTTGAAATGAATTGCATCATTTGATCAATTTTAAGTTGATTAACTCACTAAGTAACTTTGAATAAATACGGTAAATCCACATTACTTTTTGAAGCAAAATCACTGATAATAGCATGATTAAACCCGCTCATGTAATTTGGGAGGGACAATCCTACCTGAGAGCACATTTAGCAAACACAAGCGGCTGCTTGCAATGCTATTTATGTTCTATTGCATTTAGCACTATTTTCTTAGCCCAAAATACATCCTCGCATCCATTTTGGACTCAAAAGGGCATTTTACCCTAGGAAACCAGTGCTTAATGGCAGGAGTAAATTCAGGGAAAATCCTACGCCAAGTGTGCATTTAGCGAGCATGAGAGGCTGCTCGCACTACTATTTTTATTCTGTTGCATTTATAGCTATTTCTTAGTGCAAAACGCATCCTTGCATCAATTTCTTACCCAACTAGGTATTTTTGTGCAAAGAAAATACTACTAAATGCAGAATAACTCTTTTCAGAGAATTGTACGTAATCTCACAGAATTCTTTGATGTTATCTTGCTGCATGGAATTAAGCATTCTATGTCCACTCCTAATTTTGACAAGCAATGTCTCTTTGACTGTTTAATGTCAAGACATATAACATCAGAATTGCTACATATAATTTGGATTTCTTGAAGAATTTTATTGAGAAAAGGTTCTTGGGATTCAACATCGTTAGATTTAATGGGGGATGCAGCAGGCATCTGTTTCCTCCTATTAGTATTGATGTGTTTAGTTGTAGCCTCCATTGACATGTTTTCAGCACCCATTATTAACATTTCTGTATAAATGGTGATAGTTAGCAAAAGTCAGATATTAATAAACATAAGTGGTCAAAATAATATGACAAACAAGCATTGGCATAGCCAATAGGTGTCGCCTTTGGGACATTATGAGTATTCAGATATGCAGCACAATATCCTTAGTGCAACAACATCAACTGTTGCATGACTAAACACTCATAAGGTCAAAAAGGCGAGACCTATTGGCTATGCCAATGCTTGTTTGGTAGGCATTGGTAGATTAAGTGATTTTCCCAGAATCACAGAATGTGCGCCTAACCCCGACGCTGAGACTCAAACCTGCTTCACATCCTCTCTTCTCAAGGGTTGCTGTACCCACCTCTGTTGGTTGCTTCTGTCTAATCTTCAAGCACATTCAACTACCCTGCATCAAGCATCTTCCCTGGCAATGGCACCACCATTGCATGGCCAGGGCTCGGGCCAGATCCTGTGAAAAGAATAGTCCACCCACATTGGTATAAGAGATTGTGTCTGCTCAGTACACACATTATTGGTGCTTCCAACACCAATTAGTGGATAAAGACATACTTTCAGGTGTCATTTGATGCAATAGAAGAATCACTTGCAGCGAATCAAACCTGCACACTTGCATCGTACCCCGTCAATCTAGGGCTGTTTCTACCACACACTTGCGGTAATCTACTTCTCCTACAATCACTGCATAATTGAACAAATAGTTTGTCAGTGAATCTCCTTTTGTACACCATAGCTGGGGTAACACATGCTGGGGCAATCTACATTCCTGGAACTGCCTGGGGGCAACCCAGAGAACATTGGAGTCAGTAGATCAAAAGTTTTGTGCTGCATTTGGTGGCCCCTGATTGAATCACAATAGAGCAAACACGTTCTGCAGTGCAACTGCTAGGGTGCTCGGGGTAGACTGATTTTTTTTATAATATTGCACCTACTCGAAAACCAGATGGGGGTGGCGAATGGGACCTTCACATAGAGTTCAAGAAAAGAATGGAGGAATATTTTGATATTAACATTAACATCATAATAGACTGTCACAACTTGTATTATAGATATTAAGCCCCGGGGAAAACAGGTAAAGGATCCTGGCAATATTGCACATGCTTGCATCAACCTGGGTGTTTAGCAATATGTGCACAACGTGTGTTAAGGCTCAATCGTTTGGGGGAGCTTTGATAAAGTTATCAACACCATCAAATTTCAGCAAAGGTTCTACAAAAAGTTTGAAAATGCTCATGAAAACAGAAGAACGTGACCACGAAGTTAAATCTCGTCCGAACTACACAACCTAGAGGTGACCGTACTAAACGGAGAAATAAAGAAAACAGTGTCAGACCTGAGAAGAGTACAACCACAGTGAAAGTTACCATTGTGGCTCAGGCAGACAATTGGCATCCTATAAAAATTATCCCGCACTCGGAAGGAAGTGTAGCAAATGTGGAAAAGGACCACTTAACCAAGATTTGTTGTAGCAGACACCGTCCCAAAAATATCTTTGCAATAAAGAATGTTGACCAAACCAAAGTTGTAAGGGTGCTTAGAAGACCTTGTTCTGCTGATGGCTAGTCTTGATAAATGCAGCTCCTGGGATCAGCCAAAACGACCTGTTGGTGTGTTAAAACTGTAGAACATGTTTTTTCCCACACAAGACACGTTTTGCTGCCAATATAACGAAATACCTTGGGGGGAAATGCCATATTTATCAAGATCTCTTGAATTCAATTGCTACACTTGCCCCGTGGTGTGGAGTTAGGTCAAAGGGCCCTGAAGCCTTCTGATACATTTTCTAGAGAAAAATATGGCAGATCAAATAACAATAGAAATAATACAGTACTTGCGTAAGAGACTGCCCGAAGGCAGGGAGAAAAGAACCAAAATAAATAGGCTAGCAGAATAAACACAGGACATACTACTCAAAATGGATCTGCACTAACTGGGCATGTGCATGCGATTTAAAAGCCTTCACAAGTTGTGACGGGCTGGGAAAGGGACACTTTTCAAGCACTGCACTCATGCTTGTGGCGGCATCCACCTTGCAGGAGCGAGCAGCGGCCATATATAATTAACGTGGCCGCGCCGATGCTCGCTCCCGCAAGGTGGATGCCGCCACAAGCATGAGTGCAGTGCTTGAAAAGTGAAGACCGATGGCTAAAGGCCCTCCTAGGGCAGCGCATGCACACTGCATAGGCGAGACCTAAAAAGGAGACAGGAATCATGTTCAGTTAAAACAAATTAAAGAAAATGAAGCAACAGACTATTTTTTACAAGATAATGTGATGCCCCTGAAGGAGTTTGAAGGTGGGCTTCCCTATCCGCAACCAACCATGATGAATCCCAAATGCAAAAATAGCGCTCGCAAAGGGCCAGATTCTCAGAATCTGGCCCTTTGCGAGCCAATTTCGGCTTCATGAATCTGGCTGTAAGTCTCAGCGGAAGCCAATACAGTTCTGCCATGGCCGCCGAGGAAGCGGATCTTCTGGGCCACCCCAGGGCCAACTTGGCGGCGGTAGACTGAATCCTCTGCCGATAGCATTTGGTCCCTGTTAGGGCTTGACCATCAATATTCTTAATAGCGAAGCCGATTAACTCAAAACCTGCACGTTTTGCTGCCAATATAACGAAATACCTTGGGGGGGAAATGCCATATTTATCAAGATCTCTTGAATTCAATTGCTACACTTGCCCCGTGGTGTGGAGTTAGGTCAAAGGGCCCTGAAGCCTTCTGATACATTTTCTAGAGAAAAATATGGCAGATCAAATAACAATAGAAATAATACAGTATTTGCGTAAGAGACTGCCCGAAGGCAGGGAGAAAAGAACCAAAATAAATAGGCTAGCAGAATAAACACAGGACATACTACTCAAAATGGATCTGCACTAACTGGGCATGTGCATGCGATTTAAAAGCCTTCACAAGTTGTGACGGGCTGGGAAAGGGACACTTTTCAAGCACTGCACTCATGCTTGTGGCGCATCCACCTTGCAGGAGCGAGCAGCGGCCATATATAATTAACGTGGCCGCGCCGATGCTCGCTCCCGCAAGGTGGATGCCGCCACAAGCATGAGTGCAGTGCTTGAAAAGTGAAGACCGATGGCTAAAGGCCCTCCTAGGGCAGCGCATGCACACTGCATAGGCGAGACCTAAAAAGGAGACAGGAATCATGTTCAGTTAAAACAAATTAAAGAAAATGAAGCAACAGACTATTTTTTACAAGATAATGTGATGCCCCTGAAGGAGTTTGAAGGTGGGCTTCCCTATCCACAACCAACCATGATGAATCCCAAATGCAAAAATAGCGCTCGCAAAGGGCCAGATTCTCAGAATCTGGCCCTTTGCGAGCCAATTTCGGCTTCATGAATCTGGCTGTAAGTCTCAGCGGAAGCCAATACAGTTCTGCCATGGCCGCCGAGGAAGCGGATCTTCTGGGCCACCCCAGGGCCAACTTGGCGGCGGTAGACTGAATCCTCTGCAACCGGTCAAGCAAGAATTTAGAAGACTCGAGAAACAAAGCATTACAATAATCAAGTCTACTAAGAATAGTACTGTGCATTATCAATGCACGAGCATGAGAAGGTAGCAGAGGAAGGATCTTACGCAGAGACCTAACAATGGCCAAACAGCAGGACACAGTTTTCATGACCTGAGCTTCCAATCTGAGTTTATAATCAAACATGACACCCAGATTGAGGACCTTCTTCACTGGTTGAACCATGGACTAGGTAGTGGCGGGCCAAAAATTACTAGGCAAGACAGAGGGAATTCTGTCCCGAGGACAATAGAGCACCTCTGTCTTATCTGCATTGAATTGCAGCGAGTTCTCCTTCAGCCAGATAGCTGTATCACGCAAGCAGTTATGAAACACTTCTAACGGGGTTGACTGGTCTCCCTCAAGGGAAAAAATCAACTATGTGTCATCCGCATAATTAACGATGTTATTGTTATGCTCTTTGATGACAGCAATCAGGGGTTTCATTTAAATGTTGAATAAAATGCGGGTGATAGCTGAGCCCTGTGGTACGCCATGCAAGATATTGGAGTAGGCGGATTGAAAAGGGGAAAGGGATACCGCTTGCTGTCTATCCCGTAAAAATGACTGGAACCACCTCAGGACAGATACCGTCACCCCAACCTCTCTCAGTCTATTCAACAGGATCCCATGAATGACCTTGTCGAAGGTGGCAGACAGGTCAAGCAAAACCAAAACAGCTGCCTGCCCCCTGTCTGCCCGCATCCGAAGTTCGTCCATCACGGTCACTAGAGCCGTTTCAGTTCCATGGGCCAGCTGAAAGCCGAACTGAACCTCCTCCAGCAGAATATGTTGTTCCAAAAACTTAGACAGAGTGCTACTCCCCACTCGCTCCATGATTTTAGCTGGAAAAGGCAGGAGAGAGATAGGCCTAAAGTTCTTGGGACACTCCGGGTCAAGTGAGGGCATCTTAAGCAGGGGTGTCACCAAAGCTTGTTTCCACCAGACCGGGACCACACCACTAGACAGAGACTGGTTGAAAATCAGCCGAAGAGTGGAAAACAGCTCTGCCTTAAATTCAATCCATATTTTATGGGGCACAGGATCAAAAGGAGACCCAGAGGGGACACCACAAGCCACCCTATTAAAATCATCCACTCCTAGAAGAGCAAATTCAGAAAGGCGGTTGACGCCCTCTCCTTCTACACTAGCATCAGAAGCCTCAAAATCCTTATCCACCGTGTTGTCACAGCCGATAGTCACAGTGTTTGCCGCCTCCGGTAGTTGTTGACCACCTCCCAGATCCTCAATAATAATTTTAATTTTGTCATGGAAGAACCTAGCCAGGTCCTCACAGAGCTCTTGAGAGGAAGGTATCAGGTTCTTAGAACATTCTGGGCTGGTCAAGCTGTTCAAGATATTAAAAATACTTCTCAAACTGTTGGGGGCCTTAAGTATCAAGGAGGAAAAATAGTCCACCTTAGCCATGTTGATCGCCTTCTTATATCCCGCAATCTTAGACTTCCATATAGTCTTATCATCGTTGTGATAGCCACATCTCCACCTCCTCTCAGCATGCTTACATTCCAATTTCAAGATTTTTAGGTTTTCATTAAACCAAGCAGCTGAAGGTCTACCCCTATTACGGTGTATTTTTAAGGGAGCTAATAAATCCAGGGTTGAGGTGATCTCCCTACAGAAGGAAGCATAGTTCTCATCAACTTGCCCATCTGAGGAAAAACAATCCTCTACCCTGAATAACGGGACATTGCCCTTCATTCGCAAGAGGGCCTTCCAATCTCTGCTCACATAGTTGCAAACAGAGTTTTTTGCCCGAGAATTATAAGAAGCAACATCAACAAAAAATGTAATCAGCGAATGGTACATCCAGTCTATTGGGAAAATATCCCCAGTAGAAAGGTGATTAGCCTCTGCAAAAATTAAATCAAGCATTTGTCCTCCTATATGAGTGGCCTTGGACACCTGCTGAGAAAGGCCAAGGCCTTCATAGGATTGAAGAACATTAGAATAGGCAGAATCAAGCGACCCATTAAACCTCCCAGGATCACCAGTCTACGGTGAGTAGCCGCCAAGTCAGTGAAAGTCTCCAGCAATAGTTGCTGCTGCAGCACACTGAAAACCCCAGGAGGATGATAGCAGATGATCCCAGTTAGGGCTTGACCATCATCATTCTTAATAGAGAAGCCGAGTAACTCAAAACCTGCGACCGCATCAACATCAAAAATAACCAAGTTCAAGCTATCTTTAAAAATTACCTCAACTGCTCCACCCCTCCCATTCAAACTTGGTTTATGGCGAATGTTATAACCAGGTGGGCAAGCCCAACCGGGGTCAATCTCACAGTCAAGAGAGGTCCAAGTCTCGGTCATAAGCAGGACCTCAAGTTCATAATGCCACACCATTATTCTACCTGATGCTAAGAGCGGGAAAAAGGTAAGTGAACAGTGCTCTCTGGGTGGTGTTTATTCTCTGATCATGCTGCTAGATTTATGCCCCAGAGATCAGGGGTTGCAAAAGCAGGGCCATAGCTATATAAGAGAAAGCCAGGATGGGTAGTTGCAGTGGAACTTGCTACCCTATTTACGCGGTTCATTCTTTCGAGGCTTTCATTGGTCTTGGAAACGGTCAAAGGCAGCTTCACCTCTATTCAATTGCATGGACCAGCTGGGAATGAACTAGTCAGGCTCTTCTAGACTGTCGCTCAGGGTTACAGGTGCCTGCTCAGCTACCAAAGAGGTATGATCTTCCCAGACTGCCACTAAAAAATGTCTGCAAAGATTTGCAGAGAGCCATCTTTGACATGATGAGACCCAGTGCTTCAACAGCGTCTCTGTCCACAGCAAAACAGAGCAAGGACCCCTGTCAAACAGTCCTCTTGTATCATAGTGCTCTGAGGCTGAGTTCCAGACTCACTTCCAGTTGAGCAAGTCTGCAGCGCCAGAAAGATCCCACGAGGTCATCAGACCACCTGCCACTTGATAGTTAAAGGGATCTATCACTTGAATGTATCACTTGCTTAATGAATCTTGGAAAGGTCCAACTTTTAGATCTCGCAGCATTAGGGAAATATAATCAAGAATAACAGGCTGAGTACTGAGAATACTGTGTTTGCAGGAATGTTCATGGAAAGTACTGTATGGATGTTTGCAAAAACCAATACAAATCGGTTTTTAAAAAAAATCAGACCACCTGCCACCATGAACCAATTGGGGACAATCAACCTTCCATATGTGTCAGCCGGTCCAGAAGTGAAGAATAGGAAGACGTTTTAGTCAGAAGGAAGAGATGTAGTACATCTATACTCAGGTCGGACAGTACCCCCACAGGCCCCAAAGTTACCTAGCAAGGGGCTTCACTTTTGGATTGCTTCCAGTTACTTCCTGGGGTCTAAACACACCACAAAAAAGCTATCCGGGGTTCAGCGATGCACTTCGTTCAGTATACTTTTCTGAGGCGAGTTGTTCGATTGAAGGATGCCCCATCATCCAAATAAAACGCTGTTATATGAGCATCACGATTTAAAAAAAATGTCGCAGCACTAGAAGAAAATTAATGTATGCAAACTGGGCCTCTGATGCATAGAGATTTTATGATAGCAACACGTGCCTTTAAAAAAGTGAAGTTTAAGAAAAAAGGGTTAAGTATGGCAGATTGAAAGAAGACTTTTCGAGATAACTATACATAATTTGTGACATTATTTCAATTGAATTATATATTGTAGAATGTATGCTGTGTGCTCGTTGTTTGTCTGGGCGCAGGTATTTCAAAATGCCGAACAGGAAACGCTCATGTTAAGGTGAGGATGGAAGAGTTTGACGTTTTATTTGAAAATTCAAGCTAATTTTTGTACAATGCTCTTTTAGCCTACGTGCGCCACTGTTTGGAGTGGTGGCTGAGCGGTCTTGTTTAAGGAAATTGCTTGCACGTATGCCGAATGAATCCCACATGTTTCCGATGGAAAATTCATTTTAATGATAACCAGACAGGCTCAATTACAGAGGCTCTTTGCGAGGTTGAAAGGACGACTTTACAAGTTCTAATGCCTTATCAAATTAGACATTAAACAATGAGCTGGGGGGAAACGAGGCCTATCTGACCCGCGATTACCTAAATTGGGCAGTTTATGAAGCAAATAAAAGCATGGTGTTCACTTGGAAAGAACAGAAAGTAATCGAAGACAGCAGGTATTGTTTTGACAACCAGCCCCAGAGCAGGGACTATCGGGGCTGCCGATTTTCCATCTCTTCATCCAGTACAATGCGGGTACTGTCAGCGTGGGGCATGGGAGAGCCTTCTAATATCTACCAGAATCAACTGTGGCCCAGATATAGGGCTCGATTCAGAAGGCAGTCAGAGTGGCGGAGGACTTTATGTCCCACTCCCTGAGTTTAATCTGCCGCCATATTGAAAGTTCACAGGGCCTAATTTATAGGAAAGTGCTGCAGCGTGGTACCACCTGCCCTCTGGCTGCGCCACGTCTACTGCACTTACAAAGCACAGGGATGCAACATATTTACACTAATACGTCACATCCCTGTGCTTTCCCCTGCACTAGCGCACCATTGGCTGCCATGTGCTGACGCAGGCACCCTTGCACTGGGGAGCAACTAGACCCGAATTTCGGGGGTGGGCTAACACTCCCAGCCAGGGCTGGCCCTAGCACTGGTCAAGCACGGTCAACAGTATTTTTTAGTGCCCCTCCTCCATTTCCTCCTTCCCCATGAATTCCCTCACTACAACTCGCCAACAATGCACTTTATCTCTCAACAAAAGCAACAGTTGATGGACAGAATGCAGAACAATGTCATACATTCACCCCAGTACAGAGATCTGGGCCTAAATCCATTGTTTTTTTGCACTCCACACTACCCCAGTTCAGACATGGCCATATGCAAATCAGCCTTGACCCTGTGCCTCATGGGAACAGTCCAGCCCGAATTGCCAAGCAATGTCTTCCCTGGACTGAAATCAAGCATCCTAGGACCGGTTTCTGGCTATTAGCCGTCATCAGCCAGGATTGCTTGACTCCAGTGGTGTGGAGAGCACGGGACTCACGTCTGGGCATACCCTTCCCACATAGGGTGAACAGCAAAACACACAAGATGATGGACGGAATGTTGCACAATGGCAAATCATTCACCCCCAGTCACAGATCTTGGCAGTTCGGGCTGGACTGTTCCCATGAGGCACAGGGTTCAAGATTGATTTGCATATGGCCATGTCTGGTCTGGGGTGGCTTGGTGAGCAAAATAACAATGGATTAAACCCAGATCTGTGATTGGGGGTGAATGATTTGCCATTGTGCAACATTCCGTCATCTTGTGTGTTTTGCTTTATCTCTCTACAGCATCTTTCTGACAACAATTTCATTTTTTATAGCGCTACTCATAGTTTGCTCATACTCAGTTCTGTTATCTGCATGGTACATGCTCTTTGTAGCAGGCACATTGACTCTCTGCGCTGTCTAGGTGGCAGGAGTGCCCATGTGAGAGTAGGGTAGGTAAGAGGAGTGACGGCAGAGTAAGTGAGGTGACCATATACATTTAGGTGCAGATGTAAGTGCAGATTGGGACGAATGAATAAATGGTTAGTGATGGGCTTGTTTGAGTGAGTGAATGGTTGAAGATTGAGCCGTGAGGGTGATAGGTGAGTGAATGGTCACATGCGTACAGGGTGAGTAGTGTGCTTGTGTGACTGCAGGGTGAGGTACAGAGTGAACAGTGCAAGTGCATTGTGAGTGCAGAATGATCACTGTGAGTGCAGGGTGAGATTGTGAATGGTGTGAGTGCATGGTTATTAGTGTGAGTGCATTGTGATCTCAGTGAGTGCAGGGTGAAAGTGAAGGGTGACAGCGGTGTAGGGTTTCACATATCAGTTAAACTATTGCTATTATGGAATTAATCAGGGATCGAGGGTGGAGGAAATAAATAATGTACTGATCCTGCAACAAAATTCCAGTCTCATGATTATGGTTGCCAGTTCATTATTTTGATATCCCAGATGGTACAAAAATCAATCAGGAGTTTATAGAGCGCACTACTCACCGTGAGGGTCTCAAGGCGCGGGGGGTGTTCCAGGTCACCTAAAGCCGTATTTTCACCACTTATCTGTGCATACGTTGAACAGCAAACAAAAATAGAAAACACTTTTAATTGTGTTCTAGGGCTGCCAGAATGATCCACGACTGATAATTAAAGGGAACAAAGTCAGAAAAGTCACATTACAAATGAATACATACTTTTTTAAGTATAATCCTATTTAGTGTTAAGAGGAGGTCTTTGCAAGCTCTGTAAACAACACATAGCTGGAATTATTCTTTTGGCAACCCTACTTTCTATTCCTATTCATGAAATGCATTCTCACACTAATGAAGTAAATGTAAAATACCGATGTAAGGAACAGGCAGAGTGGGGGCCCAGGGGGTACTGGAAGCAGAAAAAAAAACGAATCCCTGATAACCAGTTTACAATAGTATGTAAATATGCAAATGGTCTTCAAAGACCCGTGAACAATTCGGGCATGCCGGGGATAAGAGTCCAGACACTACCGAGCAGAGCTCACAGCAGCTCGAGCTGCAGCAGCCTGGCTGAGACACACGATGGGGGGAAGCCCTTTTAGCCCTAGGGGCGTTGCAAGCCTGCCCTTTGCACCATGGTGCAAGGATGCCTGCATCATGGGGATGATTGTTTTGTGCAGGAAGGTGTTCCTTCCTGCATATTAACAATCTGAAATGGTGTTAGTCAGATTCTATGTGTGCACATCTGTACAGATGTGTTAGTTTCCCTGCACCTCCATACGAAACCCCTGTGCCACCATGAATGTGCCGTAATACTGCCAAGGTCAACCCCTGAAGGTCAAAACGCGTCGGCGTATTGTGTCTAGGGGTCAAGAGTCCAACAGTGCACACAAGGCACTTGGGAGAAAGTGTGATTAAGGGCGCTACAAAAAACTATTTATTGAATACTCTGACCTTACTAGAACCCTAAATAGTACAAGTATACAAAAATGCAGAGAACATGATGTTACCCGGTCCCAACAATAAATAAGAATAGGACACATGATACCCCAGTAAGGCACTTGTACAATCTTGTAGAGGAATAAAGCACTTGTAAATACTAAGAGGAACAAAACACTTTGTAAATATATGTTATATATGTGTAACGTACCAAGGCATGTCTCATTGCTTATTGAAAGTTTTTGTGTAAGTTATGTCACCATATATTGTCAGTTATTGTCTGAATTGTGAATTTGTTTCAAGTATATGTACATCGTCACAGTGAAGTGTGTTAAATATTTGTATTACTGTAAAAATTGGTATTTGTCTACGTGTCTGTGAAATGATGATACAGTGAAGTGTGTTACATATTTGTGTTACTGAGAAATGTGGTATTTGTTTACTTGTGTACATGAAATAATGACACACAATCTCTGAAATCAATAAGAGTGATAACAAATCAAACAAAGACGTAGTGTAAGAGTATTTATTGAATAAGTTGGCTGTACTTAAAAATTTGATCACAGGGATTTATACAGATTGTGAAAAACTGCACCAAAGTAAAAATAGTTCAGTGCTAGATCCCGAGCAGGGATACTGCTACAGATCCCGGCTCCACAACGTAGGGTAATTTATGGTCTGGGAGGTACTTCATTGCAGATACGCATTTACTATTCAGTGCACCATGGCTCAAGGATTGACATATGCATTAGAAATTCTGACGCATCTGCTGGCTCAACAGTGACGAATTGCTGGAGTTGCTAATGAAAGTGATGCAACTCCAGCAATATGCCACAACAGATAGGTGAGTCCCATTCAAAATACTCTGCGCCATTCCTTACACCTGGTCTGAGCTGGCGTAGGGATTTTGACGCGGTGAAGGCGCAGATTGATGCAGTGAAATGTTGTATATTTCACAGCGTCAGTTCTACATGGCTTTTTGCATGGGAACGCCCACCCTTCATACATTATACCTGACGCAGGTATAATGTGGCGCAGGGCTTTACAAGGTTACGCATCTCCCTAGATGCATCACGTTGTAAATTGGCCGCAACGTGGCGCATTGTTTACACCCCCGCTTCGTCAAAAAAGTGACGCAACGGGCGCACAAAAGTTTCGCAAAGGGCTTATCTGCCTCATAGAAGTTACAAAATGTAATTTTTTTATTGATTGTTTATGTGCAGGAAGAGACACCCTAATGCACATAAACAATCACAAGAGGTATTTTCCTCTTTCTGTACATTTCTCCTCGTTGTGCCTCCCTTTGCCTCCCCTGTCATTCAGACACATTTCCAGATTTACGATTTTTTGTAAATCTGGAAATGTGTCAGGTTCCATGGGTGTTGCGTGGGAACACCCACAGCAACACCCTTGGAACGCCCCTTTCACACAAAGTACTGCGTGTAAAGGGGCAGTATTTACAAGGACAGGAAAAGCCACGCCGGGTGGCTTTTCGTGTCCTTGTAAATATGGGGCAGGAAAATGCGCCACCGGTGCGTCACAAATAGTCATTCACTGGCTGTGCACAGAGCTTGTAAATATGCCCCACAGTTCTTAATTTGGAAAAAATAAGTGAAGGAGGCCACTGCAGCTTTCACAACCAAATTCGTCACTGTTGAGCTGCCAGTGAGAGTATCAACACAACCACTAACCATCTCGCATCTACAAGTGTGACAATTCATACTATTCCAGCCCCCGCCCCTCCAAAAGCAATAACATGGCTTGGGTGGCAAGTATTACCAATTTTAATGCATTTTGAATTAATAAACAACTGTGGTCGCGCTACGCTCTAAATAAGACAAACAGAGACACCATGTGGCAGACTGTCATAAGTGCTGGTGTTGACAAACAGGTGTTGTTGCCATCACCAGTGACCACAGGCTCAAATTAAGCCCTGAGAGTTCACCGCCAAGTGTTATGCCCAAATTATATACCACTCCAAAGCTGCACTGCCAGCATAGATGATGACTCTCAAACTGTTGGAGACAGAGCATGATCTAGTAAGAGCAATCAGGTCAGTCATCTGTGAGGATGTTATATTGCACAAAGGAATCTTCCACTACACCTTCTAAGGTGCACACAGCATACCCTGCTTTCAGAATTCCGGCTCAAATCTCAGGTCTTAGCTTGGTGCACAATTAAATTACATCTAGACAGTCATGATCAACCCCGCCATCATCTGCATCATTCGTTGGAAGTGGCAAAAGTGTAGAATGATTCAAGGTGTTGCCATCTTCAAAGAGCACATTATCAGCAGCCAAAATAACCTGGTCATGTCTAGCAAGCCTGCTGTTTACCATGTGTTTTGCTCCGGTGCCAGTCAACCAAATCTTCTCTGAGTGCGGAACCATTACAATCAGCGATTTTCCCATAACAATGCTCTCACACTGCTGAATACTGATACCCACGAAGCCTCTGCCTTGAGGTATCCAGGCAGCTCAAGGGCTACTGGTAGAAAAAAATAGGTTACTGGCCGTTTGGATTCACCACAAGTCTGTGTAAAAACAAACAGTTCACACCCATTACGTTCATGACACTAGAGTATGAAGTCTTTGTCGTAATGAGACATTCTAAGGGATGAGGCATGGCAGAGTTTCTCTCTCATCTCTAGGAAGGCACTCATGCATTTGTTGTCACAGGATAACGGACCGAACACATCACTGTGTGTAAGTCTCTCTAGAGGCTTTGCCGCTAGGTAAAGGTTGGTAATCCACTGACGATAGTAGCCCATCATTCCCCAAAAACATCCTGACTTTTCTCTGTGTCATGGGAGGGGGGGGGACATTCTCAGTATTTGAGAGACTCTCTATTGGGACACCTTCCTAGCTCCTTTCTCAATATGATGTCCCATATAGAGAACACCATTTGTCTGTTTTATGCCAAATAGTTCAACATCTAGAATTGTCAACGGCACCAGTTGGTTGTCAATATAATGGACCAGAACTAAGTTTCATGGCAACTTCAAGTTCTATAGTTTTTTCTTAATTAATCTTATTAAAGATGGAGAAGCTCTTTGTATACGAGACCATTGTAGGACTCGGAATAAAAATGCTATCTAAAAAGTGAAACTTGAAAAAAGAAACTGACTATCCACATGTAGAAGAATGGAAAAGAATTCTCGAAACAGATCAGTGACCCAAAGCTACTCAGCGTCACAGGTGATTTGAAAGAGTATCACAACAGGATTCGGTACCACAGCCAACATGGGACAATAATTTGGTTTACCTTTATCAAATCTTGAACAATCCTACTTTTTTAGTTGGCTTCTGCAAACCCATCATGGGTGAATTGCAGGAACTCCCTAATATTTCCCTCAGGATGGCTTGCTCTATCATGGATTCAATCACAGGCATAATTCCAGCCGCCGAACTTAAGAAAGAGGTTATAGAGGGGCATTCAGGGATAGTCTGCATTAGTTGTTATGGTAATTTTCATGGGTCTCCTTCTTTGATCAGACCAATATATTTTCCTGTAAAATCTCAGACTTCCTCTTAAACTGTATCTCTCAGGTCAGGTGATAAACCTTCTCTTGTTAGGACTGGGAATAACCTAAAGGTTGTCTCCTGAGTTTTCAATGTAAAGTCTACATCCTCATCATGTGCCTGAAGCACAACACCATCCAGTGTACAATAGAACACACCATTTATTTTGCAGAGAAAACTCCTGCTCAACAGATTGGATGGACTCAAATCACATATTACAAGCTGATAGACCTCTCCGAGAGGCCCTATTTTCACAGGGGCTTTAGATGAAACTGCGTTTGTGCTCGATCTGTTGGAAACACCTACAACTTGGATGTGTTTTCCAAGAGGGGTAGGTTTGATACCTCTACCAATCTAACAGTAGAGCGGGTAGCTACAGCATCTATCAAGAATGATACGAGGTGGTCATACACCTCCTAATCTTCATATGGTGTTCTCTGGTCTACCTCTAGAGCTCCCCTCTCAGGCATCAACAATGTGATTGGTTGGAGTCCAGTCAGATAAGACTGTAAAAAACACAGGAACTGTTGGATTTTTTCAGCACTCATGAAAGGGTTCTACTGAAGTTTGGGTTAGGATTTGAACTATAACTTGGGTTGGCCATATTTTATTGCATCATAACATAACATAATGTGTATTTGTAAAGCACACATTCACCCGTAGACATCTTGCCGCTGAATAACAAATGTTTTTTGTTACCCAAGTTAATGGTACTTATTTTATAAACCTCAGAATGATGAACCGCTCTGTGGATCTGCGGGGATTTTAACCTGTGACCATGAGGTCAAACACATGCCCCTACAGTGGATGTTACTTACAATAGCAATGGTTTGAGAGCAAGTAAAAAGCAATAAGGCCACTTGAAACAGTTTTTCTTGTTTGAGCATGCATTGCTCAGCCAGGATCTCTAATTTATGGTTGCTGACGTTTCTTTTTCTTTCACCCTCCTGGTGATTGCCCTAGCTTCTTCAGCACCACCACTACTGGCTCACTTCCTGGTCAGTGTTGTCATCAGACACTGCCTATGCAACATCTGTTTTTTGTGACTGTTAGAACTGCCATAGTTTTGCATTTCCCCTGTCTGTTTGCCTTCTGACCTCCTGTTTTTGATTGTATGCTGCACTTTATTTTTGCTAGTTTAGTATCTCTGAGCACTTTTTCACTGCTATTCAGTGCTAAAGTACAAGTGCTCCTACTGTTAAGTGCGTTATGATTGGCTTTCCATTATGGGCATATTTGATTTACTAATAGGTCCCTAGTAGAGTGCACCGTGTGTGCCCAGGGCTTGAAAATCAAATGCTACAAGTGGGCCTGCAGCACTGGATTGCCACCACTTGCCAGGTCCTAATGTTTCCTTTTCTTACATTTAAGTCACCCCTATGGTAAACCCAAGGTAGCCCCATGGGCAGGGTGCAGTGTGTGTGAAAGGTAGTACATGTGGTAGAGTGTTTTACATTTCCTCATAGTGAAATACTGTTCATTTCGATTTTCACTACTGAAATGCTGTCTTTCCCACAGGTGATAATTGAAACTGCCTTGTAATATTTTACAAGTATAACTTTCGATTGGGAAAAGATTGAGTGTAGGCTCCATGAGCTCAGAATTTAATACATCTTTTAGTAAAGGTGTTTTTTAAATTGTGTGTGTTTAAAATGCCACTATTAGAAAGTGGGTATTTTTATTGTTTAACCAGCATGTGTACCTGTGCCTGTTTGTGCATTTAACGTCTGGTTTTGGAGTGACAGGACCGGGGATGTGCATTCACTCTAGATAGTCACAAGTGACTAGGCTCTATCTGCTTTGCACAATGCTGTCTCCATCTCCTGTAGTGAAGCTGGACCAGGGAGGACAGAACAGGTTTTTACTGAACACAGAAACTTTCTGCCTAAAACTTTAAAGGAAAAAGTAGCATAAAAATTGGGGCCCTGTTCTCAGAACTTTAGAACTCATTTGGACTAAAGAACCTGCCAATAAGAAGAGCTGGTGAAGCTTCCAGGCGGAACTACCACTTTGCTGTGTTGGCTGGCAGTGACTGCTTCTGTCTTGGGCAGTGAAAGGATTAGACTATCCGCAAATATTTTAGAAAGTCGGAGTAGAGCTTGCCTCCCATTGGAAGCCTCAGTCACACCAAAGACTACTCCATCCTCTGGGTACCCACTTCTAGAACTGTGTGTTTCAGCTGCCACAGAGACAAAAGCAACTTGACGCTGTCAACTATGCTGCTGCCGGCTCCATGACCTGTTGGCACCATAGAGAGCACTGCCCTGCTTCTCACTGCAACCCTTGTCTCACCAACGACGACGCCTAATGCCGCCACCGAGCCACTGTTTGCACCGTGACCTGAGGGCACTGCACTTTGCACTGCCTCGCTTCACATGCCTGTACCGGGGCCTGGGGGCACCGCTCGTAATTTAATTGATGCACGGCCCTATCCTACACCACAGGCTTAGCCTACTGATGGCGGCGCCATCGACTTCAGATCATCTACCCATGACAGCACTTTAGTAACAATAACGCTGTTACTTGCACCGTGACCTGCCAGTACTGCAACGAGCACCGCCCGACTTCGCACTGCAGCCCTGGTCTCACCGATGCCGCTGGACTCCATCACGGAGCCCCTGCCTGCACCGCAACCTAATGGCAACACACTCCGCACGACTGCACTTCGCACTGTAGCCTCGATGCCTGCCATCATCAGTGCTCCTGACTTCAACCTTACGGAGTTCGGCCTGCCGATGCCACCACTTTGGCGTTCATCGGAAGTTCCCCGACAGCCTGCATTTCCAAAGTGCTATTTCATGGATCTTCTCGACACCGTAGCTGGCCCGTGATGCCGCGGTCAGTCTGAACTGTTGGATTTGTTTGTTGACACGCCGTGATAGCCCCGGACGGAGCTATCAGCTTCAAGGAACTTTATTTTAAGTCTATTTTTGCAATATTTATAACTTGATTACTGTGTGTTGGATTTCTATTGTTTTGGTCTTTACTCATATAAATATTGGTTATTTTTCTAAAACTGGTGTGGTGAGCACTTGTAGTGTTTTCAGAGTTTTACGGTGTGTTATGTGCAAATGCTTTACACATTGCCTCTGAGATGAGCCTTAATGCTTGTGCCAAACTACCAAGGGGGTGAGCAGGGGTTATTTAAGATGTGTAATCCCCCTTACCTGACTAAAAAGTAGGGTCCCTATTTGAACAAAGTACATACCTCTGTCAACTAGAGACCCCCATTTCTAACACTAGCATTCACATATTACAACAGATTCGCAAATTGTGATGTGTACTGAATCTCATTTTGGTAATGCATATAAAATAGCTATTTGGAAATGAAGGTAATGTGTGCATATTGTTTGCAGTACAGAAATTGTGATCCCCTATTTTTTCCAATTTTTGAATCACAAGTTCATGAGTTTGTACATCAAGCCCCTTAATGTTTTCAAAATGTTTCAAGATTGGCTTGAAAAGGCTAAAAAGATACATTGACTGTTAGTCTGCAAGTGTCTCAAAACTGGGCTCACATGCACTGACTCAAATTAAAAAAATCTGATTGGATAATGAAGATTTTTTCCCCAAGATCCAAAGTCACTGATTGGCTGGCCACAAAAAAAGAAAAATGTATTGTAGCCACAATTAAAGGATGTGGGACCATAAGGGGACACAGAGTAAACATCCAGTCCCCAGGTTAAAATGTAAGAAAATGTTTTTTTTTATGGGTCCACAGTCACCAGTTGAGGGGTTGTGGACCCAAGCAAGACCCCAAAGTGCTTCACCCCTGGGTAAGAGTCCATTGACCCACAGTAAGGGGGTGTGAACTCTTGCTTTGCCTCCCACTAGTTTTGCAGACCCCATGGGAGGTCCAACAATGATACACAAGTCTTCAAGAATTTTCGAGCCCTGAAGCACGAATGTAGTAGGAATGGAGAGTCTTGTGGAAGGGGAGGGACTGTGTTCATTAGTAGTAGATTTCCTTTTGTAAGAAGAGGTCAGTTGAGTTGGATCTGGTCTCAGGAGGAAGAGCGTTCCAAATTTTGGGGATGATTCCGAAGAAGGAACGCTTGTAGGTTATCTTTTTAAAAATGTGTATGGCTTCAGTAAAAGGGAGCCTCTGCTTTGCAAAGTTCTATTCTTGCCTGCTAGGACAGGTTTCTTTGCCAGGTGTGTTTGAGTGTTATAGAAAGAGCTTCATGAGTCCGGTATGCAGCTTTTAAATGGATATTTTCCTCATAGGGTAGCCTGCTCAGTGCTCTGAGTTCTGGGTGAAGTATCATTTTCTTTAGAGCCTTTGATGAGTCAAGCAGCTGCTTTTAATGGACTTCTGGAGGTGCCAGTTTTGCTTTTGCTAGACCCATGGTGGTGGTGGTGCCATAATATAGTTTGGAGACTACTAGCGCATGAACCGCTGTCTTGAGATTAGCAGTTGGAATCAAAGGTTTTAATTTCCTTAGGGCATGCAATTGGTAGTTTGTGCCTCTCGTGGCTGCTCTGATGTGATCCTGCATAGAAAGGTGATTATCCAATATTATTCCTAGAGATTTAGATAAGGTTATGATGTGAGGGGTGTAGTTCAAGGCTGTTAGACTTGAGAGCCAGTCTTTGATGTTAGGAGTGTGGTTGGGTGGAGAGATTAGGAGGAATTCAGTTTTGAGGGCGTTGGGTTTGAGGTGGTTGCGAGAACGCAATGTTGAGTTTTAGTCAGCGTGTTGTTGAGGATACTGATGTCATTAGGAGAGGCGATTTTTATGTAAAGGTGAGTATCATCAGCATACATTTGGTATGAGATGTTAGAGCGTGTGAGGATTTCAGTCAGAGGTTCCATGAGCAGGTTGAACAGGGTGGGGGAGAGAGAAGAGGCTTTAGGGAAACCAATTGAAATGGTTATCAATTAAAACTGAAAACCGACAGAAGTTCACAAGTGATGGTTAGCCACACAATCAAGAATTCCCACAATAGTCATGCAACCATAATTTACACACCAGATGCCATACTTTAAAAAATTAATGACTAAGGGCCATGCTTAGAGATCATCAGACGGTTTACTCTGTCACAAATTTACAGATATCCTGTTCGCCGTATTCCCATTGCATTATATCCACTGTGGACGGGATATCTGTCATGTATGTGACTGAGTAACCTATCCGCCAAACTCTATATCAGGCAAAAGTATATAAAACCACAACATTATTACATAATAACACATAGTCAAAAATAAATGACACTATTCATTGTCATTTCAATAGTAGTGTTAATGCTAATGTGACCAGCATTATTTTTTCTTTCATTTCGTTTGAGAAAGTTTTTTCCTTTGTTAATTCCAGTAGGAAATTATGAGTCTATGATAAGTCTTTAAGTGCAAATTTCTCAAAAACGTCTGAACAGAATTACAACAAATTTGGGAGAAATGTAGAACTTGACTCCAAAAGTGTGCATTCCATTATTTGGTGTAAATCTGTTGAGCCGTTTTTGAGAAATTTGCAGTTAAAGAGTTGCTTGGATCAGTCATGAAGGGGTTAAACTTATAGTATTATCTGGACAGTGGGACCTGCAAGAGTCCTGCAGTACCCTAAATGTAAAAACATATTGGCTCTGGTTGGTTTAGAGGTTTTTTTTATCCCGTCGGCCTTTACAGTACTGAGCAATCTGACTGGCTGGCTGCAACTACAATAACATTGTTTTGGCCACCAATATAGGACAATGAGACTTGGTCTCCACATCCTGAAATGTTTTTTTTTTTAAATAAAAGGGGGAAGGGTAGGGATACCCTGACCCCCTAACCATGACACTCCTGCGGGACCAAGCATGGCCCTCCCATGAGGCACTGTGGAACTCCAGCAGGACTGCCACATGAATAAAATGCTGTGAGTGGCAGTTGGTCAGGCCCTGTGTGCAACCTGCTGAGCACAGTCAAAAGCTATACTCAGATGGAAAATGTGTGAATATGATGAAAAACACAGCAAATTCACAGATATTAAACTGCCATTAAAGTTAGCTATAATGATATGATCTTACCTTATGTTATAAAATCCTGGAAATGAACTAAAAATAAAAGCCAAAAGCTTAAAGAGACGAATACATAAGTATGATAATAATATTTCATCCTACCTTAAAATAAAACTCAGAAATTCACTTTGAAAACCAAAGGTTAAAGTGCTGTTATAGTTAGTTAAGGTAATAAGATTTTAGCTTACGTAAAAAAAACTAAAAATTCACTAAAAAATGAAGGTTAAAGTTACATCATAGTTAGTTGATGAAATAAAACAAAGAATAACATTTAAAAACAAAAAACGGAAAAAACTGAAATTTACTAGTTAAGAGTTTAGTGACATACCTATAACTTGAGCCCCTGACATGCTCTGCGTAAGACCTTACATATTACATCACGCATGACATGTTAAATTACATAATTGATGACATCACTGATGACATCTCAAATATCACCAATGTGGTAAGAATCCTGTTCTTGAAACCTGAACTGTATCCATTAAACAAAGTTATCAAGGAATCAACACTTAAAAGGATTTATCATAATATTGCCATTAAAAAAAGAAAATATCTTGAACACCTTCCACCGACAAATCAATGCCATTTATAAAATTAGTAGATAAAGGCTGCGTAATGGTTGCTGTGAAAGTAAGTGGTTATACTGAAGCGGGAATGAGACAACCAATGGATATGAGTACTTAAAAACCTTTTGTAACAGATCTCACATAAGACTTAAAGAAGAAAAATACTGGATGTTTTTTATATGCTTCCTAACATACACAAAATGAACACCCCTGACCAACCCATCATCTCTGGAAAACATAAAACCACTGCTAGAATATCTTTATTTGTTTACCTGCACCTCCAGCCCCTTGTTGGACAACTTCCATTAATTGTTAAGTATACCACAGTACCTTTCTTCAATTATTGAAAAATGAAAACAAACCTGCACAATTAATGATTAACTTCTCCTGGCTACATTTGATGCTACATGTCTATAGTATAATGTAACACATAAGTATGGCCTCACATTACTCATGGCTCTAATTAAAGGCACTGGTAAAAGAGCATCAATCAAGGTGCTTACCAACTTAGCAAGACTTACCCAAAAAACAGTCAACTTTATTTTCAATTATAAACACTCTTTACGGATACAATTTACTTCTAAGGATTCTCAGATGGATCCATCCTTTAAAAACTTCTTCATGGGTAAACAAGAAGACCATATACTTGTTACTTCTAGGATCAAACCCCTAATATGGCTAAGTTGGTATGTAAGTATGGCATATTGATTACATTTTTAAGGTAAAATGTATATGTCATAGAAGAAGTTATCACTTAAATCCACAAAATCCATCATAGACTCAGATTCACCAGTAGCAATGCTAAACACAAGTCACAGCTTTCCTTTCTGCATGTGCTATTGTCTGTGCATTCATGAACAGAAATCGTAACAGACTAATACGACTAAAGACACTCATCTGTGTTTTAGCTCGAATTTGTCTCATCCATGCCTCATTTAAATTCTGCATCATCTACAGACAAGCACTCAGAATAAAATTAATTGCGGGAGTGGAGACACTTGTAAATAATACCTATAGTACCTTGCTACACTATACTAAATGCATGGTTGTCAACTGCATATCATACATCAACACATTGTCATATATTTGCAGTTATCCAATGAAGGACTCATTTGAAACACCCGCAGCAAAATCAAAAGTGTGAAAATGCCATTTGAGGTATACTGTTATCCATGAGCTCTTGATTACCAAAATATAAGGCAAAATGATTTCCCATATTGTCTACTTATGAAAAAACTGTAAAAGGTTTGTCCAAAAACTACAGTCATTTCTTACTGGAGCATTCTCAATTTAGTAGCAGTTATTGAGAGAATCCAAATCAAATACTGTAAACAAATCCAGGGGTTCATTGATTCGTTTCTAAAATGTGCCTCCCATGTGCCTTCCTTTTACAAACAACATGAGTTACAAATTCTGCCTGGACTCCATGACATAAAACAACATCTTACACCACCATTGACTTATGCCATTTTGTGCAATTCACTGTTAACAAAAAATATAAACAAAAAGTATGAAGACCAAGAAGACTGTAAAAAACAATCTGTAGAGACCATGTGCGACATGACGATTTCCCAATAGAGCATGTCTTGAAGACAGAACTATTGAATTCAACAGAAAATGTATGGATGTGGCAATACCGCCTGATCACTGCATACCCTGGTAGATTTCAGGTCTACATTTGATCCTGCATATGGAATCTCCAGATTACTATTGAATGTGCAAATATATATTTGTTTTTTTGGGTGAGTCTATCAGTTTGAGCAGATAGATAGATAGATAGATAGATAGATAGATAGATAGATAGATAGATAGATAGATAGATAGATAGATAGATAGATAGATAGATAGATAGATAGATAGATAGATAGATAGATAGATAGATAGATATTACCCAGTGGGGTTCGCCACTGGGAAGTTATACTTAGGATCACATTTCAATAGATGTTTGGGTTAGCTAATAACTTAGGCACTGTTTGATGAATCTTCACAAAACATTCCTAAAATAGTTTCATCCACCTTGGCTCCTTCCTGGAAAGGTTTGGGGTGATCTGTCAAGTGAGAGCCAAGAAAAAAGCATGGATCTAAAATGCCTTTTCCCAGTGCAACTTTCTTTAGGAAAATTGAAAAGTGATTCAGAAAAAATGGCTGAACCAAAGTACACAAAACTCGACAGAAAGCTAATCTATCCTTTATTTGGTGTAAATCCATTCATTTCGTTTTTGAGAAATTAGGGTTAAAAACGTATATATATATTTCACGCCACTATTTCTCTGCAAATGGTCTGCCAGGATTTGCAGTTCCACGAGCTGACTGGATGGCCTCAACCTGAAAAGAAAGTTGCAGCAACCACTTTAGGACTCGGGGACTCTGTCCGCATGTCTAGGAAATAAAGAAAAACGTGAAAGTGTTGAAGGGTTGTGACGAAAAAAGGAGGGGGCCCAAAATGCAAAGTCCCAATGCATTTTCCATAGACGTTTAATTAGACAGCACTATCGCAAAAACTGCTTAACCGAATTACACAAAATTTGATAGGAAACTAGATCTTGGTTCACTGATTGAGCTTTTTGTGATTTGGTGTAAATCCAGTCAGTAATTTCTGAGATATGAAAGTCTAAACAAGTTCATATATCTGGACTGTGGAATTCAAGGGACTCGCTTGAGAGTCTCTCGAAACAAACATGTTGATTCATCAAAATGCCTTAGGTAGCGGAAATTACATCACATACCCCCCCCCCCACCTGATGTCACAGGAATCGAAATCACATGAACTTTGAACAGGTGACATCACAAGATGTGCCATCATCTGCCCTTTGACCTACCACAATGATGTCACAGGCAGTGACATTGCAAGACATTTGAACTGATGACATCACAGGAAGTGGCATCACTTGACCTTTGGACCCCATGAAATCAAAGGAACAGACATTGCATGACCTGTGGCTTGGTGCTATCACAGGAAGTGATGCATCCTACTTTTTGTTACTTAGCGTGACAAATCTCTACGGTTGCAAAAGTACCTTAAAAAACAGACTTACTTCAAATCCAATTGAAAATGCAACTACATACATTGCTTCAGGCAGTATCTTCAGATATGCAAGTTAGATAATGTAGCATTGATTAAGAACCTATCTAATAGTGTACAATAATGGAAAACATGGTAGTCAAATTGAAATCAGGCGTTATCAATATCAAATAACTTAAAAATTGGGAAGGTTGATGGGCCTATAATGTTCAAAACAAGTTTACGTTATCATTTGTTTTAGAAGCTAAGAGTACTATGTAATTAAATATCAGTCTTGGGATGAAGTTAATAGTGCTATTTAATGCAGGTCAAGTTCTCCCAGCAACCTTCCTTTCCATGATATGTAATACACATGCACATCACTGGAACAGTACTTGTGTTGATCAATAATATGATTGTTCTGCATTAGTATATCTTACCAGCACACATAGCTTATCAAACAGCCAGAATGCCCAATTGCTTTACAAATGCAATGTAAAGTCCGTATTAAGAATGTCTCCATTAATCACTGCTCCTAAAGCAAAACTTTCCACATTTTCAAAATCCATTACACACACACACATACAGAGACAATGAATCATAAGTGGATAAAAAAGCGTACAGAAAATGTTTCATAAGGAAAAGGAGACTACAATGTAGCATTCACATGTCATCCATACTGGTAGGCACTTTTTAAGAGTGCTCAGTCTGGAGAAGTACAAACTCGGGATTCAGAGCAAAAGACAGTGCTTAGAACTGACCTTAATAATAAGAATGTATTTCTACTCCAATAAATATTTCTTAGAAATATTAGGATAGATGTGACTTTCTAACGTGTACCATGCAGCTTGCATGCAGCTCTTCGATGGCAGGTCATAGCTTACTGTGCTAGATTACAAATGCAACATAACATAGCATTTGTATTTGTATAGCACACATATCACCCAAGGGTATCAAGGCGCTGAATAACATGTTTTATTGTTAACCAACTCAGTGGTACTCATTCAATGTAACTTACGAACTGTACAGCAACAAAATCAGCAACGCACTGGGCTACCCACATAAAATATTGTTCTTTGATATGCATGGTATACGTTCTTTGCAGCAGGTATATTAAACCTCTGCCCTAGCTTAGATAAGTGAAAACTGCAACAAGAGAAGACTCACATCTCTCTCCAGCAGGTGCATTAATAAATCACCAGAGTTAGCTTGCCAATTTTATTGTTGCCTGAAAACTTCTGAATATGCATAGTACTTTGCAGTGCTTTTAAGACTGCTGCACTGCTACAAAACCAGCCCCGACTAACAAAACCTGCTCCCCAACCTTCCAGCCTCCCAGGGAAATGTCAGACCTTCGCCAGATGCTAGGTACAGCTATTTCGGCCTTGGTGGTATTCAAAACAGACAATGTCTTGTTGGCCAGTCCACCAGCACTGATTGGCTTGTGCATACTGTGGCTACACGGATGCAGGATTCGACATAAAACAAATGGCAATTATGTGTTATTTACATTACCTAAATGATGGCTAGACCCCTACATGGGTTAAACCTCAAATGTGTGCATTTTAACAATAATTTCTGTAGTTCTGCAGCAGGGCATTTAACATTTTTGTAACAACTCCAAAAAACAGATAATCTTATCTCACTTTACTTGTTGCTTCTGGTAGATGTTTGCCCAGGGCCAGCAGCTCACAACGACTGGCACCATCACAAGGGGAGTTGGAGAATCGAGATTCTAGTTGAGTCAATGTAATGATTCAGCCAGTATCACACTACCCATGGCCCAGTAGAGGTCTGACCGGCCGACTCAGTCAGAGAGTGACAATTAAGTGAAGCAAGTCACTCACAGCCCCGTTGAGACTGGGTGTATGTTTCCGAACTTGCATTGAGTCAGTCACTCACTCTAGACACTGACGCCCAGCACCCACGCCATGCTGCAGGCATATTAACCCTCTGCGCTACCTTAGATAAGCGAAAACTATCACTAGACAATACTCCCCTCTCTCTCCAGCAGCAGACACTTTTATAGTTGCCCGAAAACTGCTGAATATACAATGAACTTTGCAGTGCTTTTAAAATTGCTGCACTGCCACAAAACTGACCCCACTAACAAATTGTGCCTTCTAGTCTCCCAGGGAAATACCCGCAAGTCGCCCAATGCCCGGTACTGCCCTTTCAGCCTTAGTGGTGTTCACCAGCATTCACTGATCCGCATGCACATGCTGTGGGTACATGGATGCAGTGTTTGACCTAAAACTGCGGCTATCAATGTGTTATTCACATTACATAAATGATGGATAGACTGCTACAAGGGTTGAACCTAAAATGTGTGCTCTTTAAAAATAATGTCTGAAGTTTTGAAGGGCATTTGAAAATCTTGTGTCAACTCCAAAACCAGAGAATCTTAGCTTACCTTGCTTGTTGCTTCTGTTAGAGGATTGCACAGAGCCCACAGCTCACATTAATCATAACAAACGGCACCACCACAAGGGGAGTAGGGGAGTCGAGACTCTAGTCGGGTCCATATGATGAATCAAACAGCCCCACTCTCTACTGACCTCACCTGCCCCACCGCCCTCCAGCTCAGTCAGAGAGTGACAATTAAGTGAAGCAAGTTACTCATGGCCCGGTCTCGAACTTGCGTTCAATCTAGTCAGTCATTCTAGAGTCTTGACACCCAACAACCACGCAGCAGGCATGAGTCCAACTCGACTCTGAGGCAGTGTGGCATCAACACAGCCTTTACTGCTGCGCGGGGGCTGGCCAATCATTTTTGCCAGGTGAGCCATCGTTGGTAGCGCATTCACGCAAGGGATACCATATTGACAGCCCTGGGACCCGGTCGGCGGTCCCAGACGTGGTGGTTTACATACCACACCAGGCAACATGTCCTTAGCTAGGGTAGGGTGCAGCAAGTGCACACTTGCATTTACACACATGTGCTGCTAGCTACAGCACATATAGTTAGTCACCGTCCAATGATACCCAGTCATGCTACGCACGCTTCAAGCTCATGCGCTCAGCTTCCTGGCCCAGGCCCGCAGCAGATACATACAATGCATCAAGTCAAGGACTGCAACGGCCGGCCTGGGGTCACCATAGCAATGAGTTAGTCAAGATTTTACCCCCTTCTCAGGCCCGCTTGCAGGCTATCATGATGTGCCTGCAGGCAGAGCTTCAGCACAGCAGGGCAATCAAGCGCTGCTCACACTGCAGCTGGTTTTATGCCACCAACGCGCTAACCAAAGAAACAGCGAGGGGGCGTATACAAGGTGGCAGATGTAAAACGGGTGGCTTAGGGTTCGCAGTTGTGACACCTGGCAATGTCCAATTGACATCGGTGTCTCAAATCTAATTTCTTTAAATTGGAGAGTTCTGATTGGTCCAGGGAGCTTCTTTTTTCCCTTGGGCCAATTCGCTCCCACAGGAGTCAGCCTCCTGGGGAGAGCGAGCGCTCTGATTGGCTGCCAGCAACACAAGAGAAATAAAAGACAGTCATTATAGGACAAGGACTCTGTTCTGAGGTTTAAAAAATAATAATATAAGGGTACAGGGTAGGAATACCCAGCCCCCCTATGCCCAGTGAGGGGACCCAGAACGACCCCTCAGTGCCAAAATATTCGAAACAATCTGTGTTTTTTACAGCAATCCCACAGGACTTTTGCTTGATCGTGAAGAAATATTTTTAAAAACCCCCAAAAAGAACATGAGTGCTGCCATTTTTTAAAAATTAAATTGATGCAGAGGGGAGCCTGGGTAGGGTCCCCTCCCAAGCCAAATATGGGCCCGTGGCTGGGTATATTAAGGAAAAGTGGGAAAAAGGCCCCCTTCCCAGAGCCTTAAATGTGGAACCAAGCCCCCCAGGGCTGATTTGCCTAAAATAAAAAAAAGAAGACAGGCCACACTACACCCTCCCCCCTCCCCCCTCCCTGAGTCTTTATAGGCCCGGGGACCCCATCCCCATGGCCGGCTCACTTTCTGTGTCCCGGTGTAGCCTACAGTCTACACAATTGCAGGAAGGGAAATTTGTTTGCTTATGTCTGGCAGTAGCATTTTTTAAATCTTCCAACCAAACATGAGCAAGCATGCAAATTTGCTCCCCACCGGCGGGATAATTAAAGATGCTCCTGCCCGGGGGGGCGTAGCTTGCGCGCCAGCTGGTGAGGACGGCTTCTCCGTGAGCTCTGCGACGGACTCGACCCGCGGATGCCGTGAGAGCGGATTCCCCCGTCATTGTTGTTTGACCACTTCTGAGTGAGGTTTCCTTGGCAATATTGGCACGTGCTGTTCTGTGCAGTGTCCACCTTATTTATTTACTCTTTGCAACAATTTTTGGCTACTTGTCACGTTATCGCCATGGCCAATGACTCTCCTTCCTCCAAATTGTCTCAAACTGGTACTAAACCTAAACGGCCTAAGAATGACCCGCCTTCTCCCATTAAGTCTTCCTCAAACCCTGTTCTAGACTCCATTCTTGAAGAGGTTCGAGGTCTCCAACCGTTCATGATTGCTACAAATGAAAGGCTTAAACAGATTGAAGACCGCTGGGTTCTTATGGAGGGCAAAGTCTTAAATTTGGAGCAAAGGGTTAGCGATATTCAAGATGCCTCAACTAAAATCCCACTATTAGAGCAAGAGATCCACAAACTCAAATTGCACACGGAGGATTTGGAAAATCGCAATCGTAGAAACAACCTACGAGTTTATGGTATTCCGGAAAATGTGGAAGGTCCTGACATGGTGTCTTTCTTACGTAAATTTTTACAGGATCTTTTAGATCTTCAACCTATGTCACACCCTCTTAACATTCAAAGAGCTCACCGTCTGGGCCGTATAAATTCAAACGCCAACAAACCTTGTGGCATTACTATCTTTTTCTTGAATTCACTGAGTTAATGGCTGTTCTGAAAGCCGCCAGGCTTATACGACATCTAGAACGGTCCGGACATAACATTTTTATTTCACAGGATCTCTCGACTGCGACTAATGCCCAACGAAAGGAATTCTTGAATCTACGACCTCTTATGCGACAGCTAAACATTCAATATGGCATCCTGCATCCTTGTTTTTGCAAGATCACTCACAATGGTCAGACCCTCTCATTTGATGATCCTCAAAAACTTCATGAGTACCTACGGAGTATCTCTTCTTCAACTATGGACACTGCTAATTAATGTTACTTAATGTTACTTCTCGTTGCATTCCTCAATGTAGCTCTTCTCCTTTTCACTGTAGTTCTTTGATTCTTTCCTTTAGTCTTTATTCATCTTCTAGTGATTACGCTCTTACATTCTTTGTGTTACTTTTCGTTGGATTCTTCACTGTAGTTCTTATCCTCCTCGTTGTAGTTCTTTTCCTCTTTATCAATGACTTCCTCTGATTCTGTCCTTTAGTCTTTCATATTGCTCTTGTGTTTCCGCTCTTCCAATTTTTTCCTCTTTTTCTATTTATGTCCTTTTTTGTCGGTAGCTTGTGGGGATATGTCCCCTGTCTGGTGTTTCCATGCCTCAGATGTTTCGGTTATTCCCTTCTTCTCCGATCAGGCTTCTGTGCCTTGATCTGTTTACTTTTTTTCTCTTCTTTTTGTTCCTCCTCCTTCCCCTTCCCTTGTTTTCTTTTTTCTCTTCTTCCTCTCCTCCGTTCTATGTTTCTCTTTTCTTACGCAATTTCTCTCTCGATTATTCTTCTATATAGTGTGTTTCGTGATCATGAGTAGATTTTGTCTTGGTGCTATGAGTGTTTTGGGAGCTCCTTCCTCATGCTTTTTATGTTTTTGTTATTTCCCTTTTTGTAGTTTTCCCCATGCCGTGTGTTCACTCCACGTGTCGCCAATCATTCCTCTCAATGGTGTGTAATTTTGTTTTGTGGAATGTGCGAGGTCTTGGTCACCCTGTCAAGCGTCAAAAGGTATTATCTCATTTATCTAAACTTAATTCACAGGTTGTTTTTCTCCAAGAAACGCATTGTTCTGATGTTGAATCGCTTATGCTGAGAAGGCAGTGGGTGGGTCAAGTTGTTTTTTCTCCTGCTGTTCTTAAAAAAGGGGGGGTTGCTATTTTATTTCATAAAGCTCTAAATGTACAGATTATTTCTTCTCAACATGATGATGAAGGACGTTGGGCATTGGCTAAGGTGATTATCCAAAATAAGACACTGGTTTTGTTAAATATTATGGTCCGGTACGTCCTGACCCTAAATTTTGGAATGACATTAAAGCTCTGATTTGTATGATTTATATTGGAGAAGTTATGTTTTGGTCCCTGAAGGTTTTCTTCCCAATCTAGGTACTCATTGCTGTCTTGTCTACCACTAGGAGTGCCATAATGAGGTGAACAAACTGTATACACATGCCTTAGTTATTAATGCCAAGGTTTTGGGGGGGGGGTTCTAGCGGGGAGTTGGGGGGTAATTTGTATAAAAAACATATAACAGCAGACCGGAATATTCTGCCGTACAGTTGCGTTGCTGGATTCATTGTCAGTTCTACCATGCTACCACCTACCGCCGCCCGGCCTTCGGGCTGCGGGCTGATGGGCCAATTAAACAGGAATGTGATACTTGATGAAATGTCGTAATTTTAATGGGACTGTTGACGCAACTGTTTGTATACTGTGACTGTCTGCGACAAAAATAAAGTTTAAAAAAAAAATTTTTTAAAAAAGCTCTGATTTCGTCCATTGACTGCCCTGATTTTGTTATTGCCGGTTATTTTAACCAATGGTTAGACCATTTCTCAGATAGATTATCCTCCAGTAAATTTCAACCTGACAAATCTCACAAGTGTTTTCAATCTGCCATTGCCTCGCGCCCTTTATATGATTCCTGGGCATTGGCTAAGGTGATTATCCAAAATAAGACACTGGTTTTGTTAAATATTTATGGTCCGGTACGCCCTGACCCTAAATTTTGGAATGATATTAAAGCCCTGATTTTTTCCATTGACTGCCCCGAATTTTGTTATTGCCGGTGATTTTAACCAATGGTTAGACCCTTTCTCAGATAGATTATCCTCCAGTAAATTTCAACCTGACAAATCTCACAAGTGTTTTCAATCTGCCATTGCCTCGCGTCCTTTATATGATTCCTGGAAACTATGTAATCCTGATGTGCTGGAATATACCTTTTTTTCTAATGTCCATCAAACCCGTTCCAGGATTGATTACATTATGGTCAGTAAATCGTTACTACCTTCCATTCACAAATCTGTAATTGGTTCCATATTTATCTCTGACCATGCTCCTGTCTATACTTCCCTTGACCTTTCCCTTATCTCCTCTAAATTTAGTCGTTGGAAATGTAATTCCTTTCTTTTGTCTGACTCAGTTTTTTTTTAAGAAAGTGCGGAGTTTTTTAATGAATTCTTCTCCTTCAATAATCCTTCTGATACTTCCATTCCTAATAATTGAGACACTTTTAAGGCTGCTTTTAGAGCGTTACTATATCCTATGTTGCTGAGAAAAAGAAACTAAATAGGAAAAAATATGATGATCAACTTCAGAAAATCAAAAACCTTGAACATTTATATTTCTCTTCTAAATCCTCCTCTATTTATTTATTTTTTCAATTTATAGGGCGCAACAGCTACCCAAAAAGGGTTTCCCAGCGCCTAGACACAGCTAGTTTGAGGACAGAAAAGAGGGGTAATGGCTATTGAGTATTATTGTTCAAATAGCCAGGTCTTAACAAGCTTTCTGAACCTGATGTAATTTTCTTCCTTTCGGATGAAGGGAGGGAGCGTGTTCCAGAGGGAAGGTCCCAGATGGGCGAAGGATCTGCCACCTGTTCTCGCCTGTTTGAATCTCGGTACGCAGAAAAAGGCTGCCGTCTGCGACCGAAGGTTACGCTTGGGAGTGTAGAGGTAGGCGAGGGTTTGAAGATATTTAGGTGCTGTACCCGCTTTAATTCTGAACATATAGTTCAGGGCTTTAAAGCGGATTCTGTTTTCAATCCTGAGCCAATGGAGTTCCCGACGATGGTTCGAGACTTCGGAGTTTTTGGGAATATTGCATAGTAGCCGAACTGCTGCGTTTTGCACCACCTGCAGTCGGCCGACTACAGATTTGTTTGCGCCCTTCAAACAAATCGGTAGTTGCGGTGGAGGCAGAGGCTGTGACAGCAGGGGTCTGCTGCGTTGTCGTTGCAGCAGAGGTGGTGGTGGGGAGGATGGGGGCCTGGGACCTCTGGGTGTGTGGAACACCGGATGTGCCGGGCTGGAGCTCATCGTCCATACTGTCCTGGGAGTCTGCATCTGTGAGTCCATGTGCCGGAGGTGGAGACTGGCTCTGCGGGTCGTTGGTGTTGTCCCCAGCAGTGAGTTCTTCATCACCTGTGGAGTAGATGGGGAGTGGTCAGTGTTTGTGTCATCTGTGTATCATCAGCTGTCTGTACACTAGTGCATTGTGCTGTCATCAGTTGTACAAATCATGGCAACATCGTGTTACATTACATAGTGGATAGTTAGATCATGGTGTCCTAAAGGTTGATTGTCTATGCATTTTGTACAATAGTAAATAGATTAATACACACACACTTCATGAAGATAAACGGTAGTTACATACCTGTAAGATGAGCGTGCAGGGTATAATGGCTGACACTTGCTCCTGGGTGGGGGTAGCCTCCATGCTGCTGGGCTGTGGGACAGGGGGCATGCTGGGAGTAGTGGCACAGGCCTCACCCCCACAAACACCCTCCAAGTGCAGATGGCTACCTACCTGTAAGTTTGTTTGTTACACAGTGCAATGGCTGACACTTTCTCCTGGGTGGGGCAGGCCTCCATGCTGCTGGGCTGTGGGACAAGGGGCATGCTGGGAGTAGTGAGACAGGCCTCCCTCCCTCCCTCCCTCGCACCCACAAACACCCTCCAAGTGCAGATGGCTACCTACCTGTAAGTTTGTTTGTTACACAGTGCAATGGCTGACACTTTCTCCTGGGTGGGGCAGGCCTCCATGCTGCTGGGCTGTGGGACAAGGGGCATGCTGGGAGTAGTGAGACAGGCCTCCCTCCCTCCCTCCCTCGCACCCACAAACACCCTCCAAGTGCAGATGGCTACCAACCTGTAAGTTTGTTTGTTAAACAGTGCAATGGCTGACACTTTCTCCTGGGTGGGGCAGGCCTCCATGATGCTGGGCTGTGGGACAGGGGGCATGCTGGGAGTAGTGGTACAGGCCTCACCCCCACAAACACCCTCCAAGTGCAGATGGCTACCTACCTGTAAGTTTGTTTGTTACACAGTGCAATGGCTGACACTTTCTCCTGGGTGGGGCAGGCCTCCATGCTGCTGGGCTGTGGGACAAGGGGCATGCTGGGAGTAGTGGTACAGGCCTCACCCCCACAAACACCCTCCAAGTGCAGATGGCTACCTACCTGTAAGTTTGTTTGTTACACAGTGCAATGGCTGACACTTTCTCCTGGGTGGGGCAGGCCTCCATGCTCCAACATGCCCTCTTTGCAGCTCAGGTGCCTGTGACGTCCACCCAGTCAGTGGCCACATCAGATGACAGTGAGCACTTGGGACATACATCAAGTAAACGTTACAACACTAGGAGCACAGCTCAGACCCAAAGCAAACAATCCCGTCCACAGACTCCATCCCCAAAGAAGGGCAGGGACCCCCCAATATGCACAGACCAGGTGGAGTCACAGAAGAGCAAGGCCAGAACAACATTGTGTCAGACATCAGGCTCACATGCTGCTGAGCCATCACCAGATATTGACTCTGCTATGCCCACAGAGGATGTGTGGGATGTCATGACTACACCTGGGGTGAACACAGGGACACACCCACCTACCACATCAACCCCAGAACAAAGTACATCGAGGCAGGTGGAGGGAAGCCCTGTTGTGACCAGCCCAGTCATTGTGGCAAAGAAGGGCAGTGTTGTGGCCATCCCTGGCAAGAAGGGACAGGAGGGCATTGTAGTGGCCATCCCTGGCAAGAAGGGACAGGAGGGCAGTGTAGTGGCCATCCCTGGCAAGAAGGGACAGGAGGGCAGTGTAGTGGCCATCCCTGGCAAGAAGGGACAGGAGGGCAGTGTAGTGGCCATCCCTGGCAAGAAGGGACAGGAGGGCAGTGTAGTGGCCATCCCTGGCAAGAAGGGACAGGAGGGCATTGTAGTGGCCATCCCTGGCAAGAAGGGACAGGAGGGCAGTGTAGTGGCCATCCCTGGCAAGAAGGGACAGGAGGGCAGTGTAGTGGCCATCCCTGGCAAGAAGGGACAGGAGGGCAGTGTAGTGGCCATCCCTGGCAAGAAGGGACATGAGGGCAGTGTAGTGGCCATCCCTGGGGTAAGTGGGAAGGTGGTCACTGTGGGGGGTACACCTTCCAGAGAGGCTAAAGTGGTCCGGAGGCGTAGCCAGCACAAGCGTACTGCAGGATCAAGCACTTCTCCAGAGGGAGTGGCAGTGTCTGCCCCTGAAGTGGAACAGTTGGGGGGTGTGCAGGTGGTGTCAACGCCACTTCCCATCAACCCCAGGACAGGGAAGCAAATTCATATTCCAAAGAAGTGGAAGGGCACCCCTCCAACCTCTCCCACCCACACTGTGTCAAGGGCGTGCATGACTCCACCTCCACGTGCCACGGTGCCACCTGGTCCGCACAGCCCTCCACCTTGCAGGCCCTCTGTTATAGCCACACCACATGTCCCTCTGTCACACCAGTCAAGTCGACCTGCAGTCCCTGACACACAGCTAGGTTCCACTCCACATGACAGCCAGGAGTGAGTTGTCAACACCCTCAGACGCCTGTGCCACACATAGGTGTGCTACAGTACACCATTGTTAGCGATGTGGGTGTGTTCCTGGGCCTGTTGCTCTGATGTGCTGTACCCTGCCCTGCCAAGGACACTGGGCCTGTTGCTCTGATGTGCTCTCCCCTGCCAGGGACTCTGGGCCTGTTGCTCTGATGTGCTCTCCCCTGCCAGGGACTCTGGGCCTGTTGCTCTGATGTGCTCTCCCCTGCCAGGGACTCTGGGCCTGTTGCTCTGATGTGCTCTCCCCTGCCAAGGACTCTGGGCCTGTTGCTCTGATGTGCTGTACCCTGCCCTGCCAAGGACTCTGGGCCTGTTGCTCTGATGTGCTCTCCCCTGCCAGGGACTCTGGGCCTGTTGCTCTGATGTGCTGTACCCTGCCCTGCCAAGGACTCTGGGCCTGTTGCTCTGATGTGCTCTCCCCTGCCAGGGACTCTGGGCCTGTTGCTCTGATGTGCTCTCCCCTGCCAGGGACTCTGGGCCTGTTGCTCTGATGTGCTCTCCCCTGCCAAGGACTCTGGGCCTGTTGCTCTGATGTGCTGTACCCTGCCCTGCCAAGGACTCTGGGCCTGTTGCTCTGATGTGCTCTCCCCTGCCAGGGACTCTGGGCCTGTTGCTCTGATGTGCTGTACCCTGCCCTGCCAAGGACTCTGGGCCTGTTGCTCTGATGTGCTGTACCCTGCCCTGCCAAGGACACTGGGCCTGTTGCTCTGATGTGCTCTCCCCTGCCAAGGACTCTGGGCCTGTTGCTCTGATGTGCTGTACCCTGCCCTGCCAAGGACACTGGGCCTGTTGCTCTGATGTGCTGTACCCTGCCCTGCCAAGGACTCTGGGCCTGTTGCTCTGATGTGCTCTCCCCTGCCAGGGACTCTGGGCCTGTTGCTCTGATGTGCTCTCCCCTGCCAGGGACTCTGGGCCTGTTGCTCTGATGTGCTGTACCCTGCCCTGCCAAGGACTCTGGGCCTGTAGCTCTGATGTGCTGTACCCTGCCCTGCCAAGGACACTGGGCCTGTTGCTCTGATGTGCTCTCCCCTGCCAGGGACTCTGGGCCTGTTGCTCTGATGTGCTCTCCCCTGCCAGGGACTCTGGGCCTGTTGCTCTGATGTGCTGTACCCTGCCCTGCCAAGGACTCTGGGCCTGTAGCTCTGATGTGCTGTACCCTGCCCTGCCAAGGACACTGGGCCTGTTGCTCTGATGTGCTCTCCCCTGCCAGGGACTCTGGGCCTGTTGCTCTGATGTGCTCTCCCCTGCCAGGGACTCTGGGCCTGTTGCTCTGATGTTCTCTCCCCTGCCAAGGACTCTGGGCCTGTTGCTCTGATGTGCTGTACCCTGCCCTGCCAAGGACTCTGGGCCTGTTGCTCTGATGTGCTCTCCCCTGCCAGGGACTCTGGGCCTGTTGCTCTGATGTGCTGTACCCTGCCCTGCCAAGGACTCTGGGCCTGTAGCTCTGATGTGCTGTACCCTGCCCTGCCAAGGACACTGGGCCTGTTGCTCTGATGTGCTCTCCCCTGCCAAGGACTTTGGGCCTGTTGCTCTGATGTGCTGTACCCTGCCCTGCCAAGGACACTGGGCCTGTTGCTCTGATGTGCTCTCCCCTGCCAAGGACTCTGGGCCTGTTGCTCTGATGTGCTGTACCCTGCCCTGCCAAGGACTTTGCACTTCCCGATTGGATTCACCAGTGCATAGTCTATGGCATTTGCACATGATTTTGAGAGTTGCTGTTGTCTACTTATGTTGTGTAGCTACATCTGTGCAATATGTGAATAAATACAGTACATTATGGTGTGTTTTCTCTGTCTCCTTACTGATTAAAGTCATTTTCTTGTTTGACTGAGTTCCATGGTCTATTTTGTACATCACCATTGCAAGGTTGTATGTGGCCATATGATTTTTAGACAGGGGGACAGGTTCTTCAGTCCATTGTGGCCCTGCTGATGTTGTACTCTGTGATGGTTATTTGGCAGGCCATGCAGTTTTCGTGTGGGTGAATTGCTATTGCTGCATACACTGTTCACAGGTCACTTTGGGGGACACTGGCAGCACAGGGTGTGCAGCTGTGCTGTGGTGTAGTAGATGTTTATGATGTGATGAGGTGTGTGTTTCCCATTCTGTGTGCCCTGGCGTGTATGTGTATGGTCGTCTTGTGTTGGCCCTTGGTCCTGGTGGCATGGCTTACATGGCATGTGTGTGGCAGAGGTGTGCAGTGTGAAGGGTGTTAGTTTGTAGTGTATGTATGTGTGCCCCTGTATGGTGTGAGACACACATGTGTCAGGCAAGAGTTGTATGCCTGTTGTATGTTTTGTCTTGCCCTGTGTGGATGTTTGTATACAATTGTGTGGGCTGTGGGGAGTGCACTGGTGTTGTGTGTCCGTTGTCAGGCAATCCTGCTGTGCCTTTGTCCCTGGTTGTGTGTCGCAGTGTGTGTGTATTGTGCTTGTTGTTACAGTGCTTGTTGATGTGCAAGGGGGTGCACGGGATTGGCACCTGGCCTGTGACTACTTCGGGTGGTGTGCAGTGTTGGTCGGGGTGGTGTGTCGCTGTGATGTTTGGAATGTGTCCATGCCTTGCTGTTGCCCTGCCTTCTGCATTGTGCGCATGTGTTGACCGCGGCGGTGACGTGTCCGTGACTGTGACGTTGCTGCAGGTTGGCCGACGTTGTGTGTTCCGGATGCCATGGGGTGCCTTGTTCTGAGGTGGGTGATGTGTGGGTGCCCATGTGGATGTGTTGTGCCCCCCAGCAGGATGCCAGTGTTGTGCTTGGGACCTGTGTCGGCATGTGTGTTGTGTGGTGTATATGTGTAGTGACGTACCTGCGGCGGCGTCCGCGGCGGCCCATCTGGCGATAGTGTTGCAGCAGGTACATGACCGGATGCATGTGGAGGGCTGGGTCCATGGGGTTCATGTCGGATCTCGGCGTGCGTGCTCCGCTGTAGACTTTCCGCCTGCTAGAGCTGTGCGGTGTCTCCGGTGCGGTGCGTCAGCTTGTTTGGCCCATCCTAATATGTCGAGCGGGGCGGACGTCATCGACCGCGGCGGAGGGCCTCGATTGGCTGCAGCCGCCGCGGTGGCGGGCGCACCTTGATGGCGGAGCGAGGCGCTCCGCGGCGGACGGGAAATGACCTGTGTTTACATATCCTAATGTGGCGGACGTGATTTCCACTGCTAGCGGGCGGAAAAAGCTGTTTTTCCGCCCCGCCATCGTTTCGGTAGTGCCACCGCCCGCTATCCTAATGGACCCCTATATGTTCTAAATTCCTGTGGAATGATAAACATCCTCGAATAGCATTGCATAAGCTGTTTCGTCCTAAAACTGAAGATGGTGTACGATTTCCCAATTTTAAATTGTATCATTCTGCCTTCTTGATTAAACAATCCTTTTCTTTGGCCTATGATTTTAATGATACTCCTATACCTACCTGGGTTCTCCTAGAACGCTCTCTTATGCAGGATTTTTCCTTTCAGCATATTGTTTTTATGTCAAACTGTTCTTTTTTATCCAAACTCCCTGTTTTAAAATACTCCCAAACAGTGTTACACAATGTATTTTCTTCTAACGTATACCCTATACAGTGTTTTTTATTATCTGTGGTCTGGAATAACAAATTCCTTCGTTATAAAGGCAAATCATTTTATTTTAAACACTGGAAAGAAAAGAATATAGTATTTGTACATCCGTTTTTTGAAGGTGAATCTATCATTACGTTTCCGAATTTGCAAATTTTATTTAACTTGCCTCCATCATATGTAAATGAGTATACCATTATTACGTCTGCCATTCAGTCACACTTACCTTCTCTCTCCTTGCCTGATGTTTTTTTCCTCTATTGTTCCTACTTCTCCACTATATCCTTTATTTTCTAATCAACAACCCTAAGGCTGCCCTTGTTTATACGTTTTTAATTTCCACTGTTAAAGATCGTTCTAAATCACCTGTTGAGACTGCGTGGGAAATTGATCTTGATACTTCCTTCTCTGTCTTGTTGTGGGATCGTATATGGTCCAAATTGTTCAAAGTTTCTCCTGCTGCTCGTATTACTCAATCCTTGTTTTTTGTGTATCATAGAGTCACCCTTACCCCTGTTAATATTCATAAGTTCTCCCAAACTTCATCTTCAATATGTTGGTCATGTTCTAAAGAAACTGGGACACTTAAACACCTACTTTACAAATGCCCCCCTGTTCTATCATTTTGGAATGAGGTTTGGAAGATTTGTATGCGAATATTTTGTTGCTCTGCCCCGTTATCTTTACAGAATGTTTTTTTAGGATCTTTGTCTTCTTATGTTGATATTATCTCTTCTTCTGCAAGATTGTTGGACCTGTTTATTGCCCTTGCATTTAAAGTTGTTTTATTATGTTGGAAAGATAACTCTAAGATCTCTGTTCACACTTGGTGGAATTTTGTATGTGACGAACATAGGATTGCTATTGCCTCATCCTCTTCTGTTCCCCATAAAATTAAAACAGATCTCCTTTGGTTCCCTCTTACCTCCTATCTTTCCTCCAATTCTCCTTCTTGAGTGACTTTTATTACTCCCACATGCTTTTACTTTCTCCTTTCCTTCTTCTCCCTTCCCCCTTTCGTTTTTCTTTTTCTCTTTCTTTCTTCTCTTTTCTATTCCTTATGTACTTCCCTCTCTCCTGTCTTTTTATCCTTCTCATTATTTTTCTATTGCTTATTGAACATGTTTTGTAATTTTTATTAACATTTTTATTTTCCTACAATTTATAACATATGTATTGTTATTTTAATTCAAAACGCTAATAAAAATTTTCTTAAACAAAAAAAAAAGATGCTCCTGCCCTTTTTTAAATCAGTTTTGGCCCTGGGGATTGGGTCCCCAGGGCATAATAAAGCTCAGGGAGAGGGTCTGTGAGACCGCTTCTCCCCCTTTAAAATAACACATTGCCCCGGAGGATGGGGTCCCTAGGGCCTATGAAGTCTCAGGGAGGGGGTCCTTAGTGGTGTACAGTGAAGTGTGGTAATTGAAACTGACGTAGAGTGAAAGTGTATTAACAGACGCAGATGTAATGTGGTAGGTAATAGATTATTTGGTGGAAATGTTAATTTTTGGTAGTATGTGTGAATAGTACTATTAAAGTTATACATTTTAGAAATACTTTGTTATATATCGGGCCACTGTATACCGTGGTAAGTTCATGGTAGAAGGTGCATGACAAGGCACTATGTGATTGGGTAATGGCTATGTTTTCCAAAGGAAAAGGGCAGCCATGTTTTCAAAATATTTTGTCTGCATTCTGCGTTTCGCTGCGTTCTGGGTTAGGGTCTTAAGTGTAGGTAAGTAGTAGGTTTTACTGTTGTTCCCTACCTATTATCACTTACTTAAAGTGGTAATAGGTAAAGAAATTGATTGATTGAGAAATGAATTTATAATTTTCTATATATATTTTTACAGCAGTTTAGGGACAGCTGCGCATTTTAAAAAAATAAGTAGCGCAGAAATAATTATCACTGTGGCACTGCAGCATATACTTTTTACTGAAGATTTAAAATGGAAAAAATACTGTAGTACCCTATATTTGCAAAATATAAGGGTACTACAGTCTATTTTTTATTTTTTAACGTAGTTATTTTTTTGTTGGTATCATGGTTTTCATTTGGCAGGACCATGGTACTTTGTATTTTATATATATATATATATATATATATATATATATATATATATATATATATATATATATATATATATATATATATATTCACTGAAAAAACCATAGGTTATAGACCATATATAGTTAGGGATTAGCATTTACAAAACCTTATTTTACACGCATAAAACCATTAAAATTCGCATATATAGTTAGTTGCGCTAACTATATATTGCGCACCCGCAATCCACTGCTGATGATGTCACATATTACATCATTCATGACATGGTCAGTGACATCACTGATGACATCACTGATGACAACATCCAGTGACTGTATGTTTCTGTAAAGTTAAAATATGTATTACATATTGAAGAATGAGTGGATGTATAAGTGTCTGGATGAAGGATTTAGTAGGTGCATGACTGACTGTATAAGTGAGTGATTAAATGTGTCTCACTGAGTGCATGGGTTCGTGACTAAACTGTCTTAATTTGTGCATCATTATGTCTGTTGTTCTGTAAACTGCTGCATGTGTTGATCAGTAGCTAAATGAGTAACTATATGGGTTATTGATTGGTTGCCCAAGTATTTGTATGGGAGACTGAGTGTGTGTGGGGGTGGCTGGGAGGTGTATGATGTGCATAGATGTGTGAGCAGTTGATTCACTAGATGTATGGGTTCAAAAGTGCATGTGGAAACAGCTGTATGGGCGGTTGACTGTGTGCATGAGTGTATTGGTGAGTGAATGGATATCTCAGTGCTACATGTCAAAGTAAGTACATATGTAAAACACAGTACATGTGAGAGTTGACATATATAAATAACTGTGCATAAGAGCCAGTGAATGTGTGAGTGGCTGTATGGATCATTGTGAACTTGTATCAGGGATTGTATAAGGGAGTAAATATGTGTTAGTAGTTTGAATAAGTAAGATGTGTATAACTGTATAGTTGAGGAAATGGAGGTGTGATTGATTCTTTGCATGACTGACTAGGTGTGTGAGTAACTCCATGGATGAGTGACAGTCTGTGAGTGTCTGTTTACACTGAGTGTATCTAAGGTTATATCAGAGTCTAAAGAGGTTCATCGTATAATCACATGAATGATGTCATCAGTGATGTGATCAGTAATGTCAAATGAGATGTCATCAGTGATGTCATTTAAGATGTCATCATTGATGTCATCAGTGATGTCATTTGAGATGTCATCAGTGATGTCATCAGTGATGTCATCAGTGATGTCACTGACCATGTCATGAATGATGTAATATGTGACATCATCAGCAGTGGATTGCGGGTGCGCGATATATAGTTAGCGCAACTAACTATATATGCGAATTTCAATGGTTTTATGCGAGTAAAATAAGGTTTTGTAAATGCTAATCCCTAACTATATATGGTCTATAACCTATGGTTTTTTCAGTGAATTTTCAAGGTTTTGTAAATGCTAATTCCTAACTATATATGGTCTATAACCTATGGTTTTTTCAGTGAATTTCAATGGTTTTTTAATAGCAAATATCTATAGCTCTAACATATGTTCTTATTCTAATTCATAAATATATTTTATATATATTTGTATTATATTTTTTAAATTCAATTTATATTATAGTTTAAATTATTTTTTCTTGTTTCGCTGCCGATCCACGAAACGGTAAACGTTCCGTTAGTGCAAATACCGCGTTAGAAAGTCACATCGCGATGCGTCCCGTAAACGCAACATATCGCGTTACTACGTAATGTCCCTCAAGACGTTCTGCATTAGCGCACCCGGAAGCGTTCTGGAACGCGAACCAAGGCGCGAAACGTAAAGGCTCTGAATTGATCCGGGGCGCGGCGCGCAGCGCGTAACTTAAGCATAACAGGTCATGTGACTTGTTTATAAAACTTTTCATTGGTTCATTTTACTTTTAGTTTCCTAATGATGGAACGCTTGAGCATATGACGTAAAATAAACACTTTTCATTGGTTTAGAACATTTTCTTTTCTCAAATGATGAAAGTCCCACCTTTTTTCCTCACTCCGACTTTCATTTTTATGAGAGAAAGACCTGTTTTTGTTTGCTAAGACATGGCATTTGTATTAGCTGCAGCTGGTGGATCTCCAACACCTCCACCACCACCAAAGAAGACAGGACCGACTAGCCAGGTCATCTTCGACCAGGAAGAAGAAGAGGAAGACGAGGAACAGGAGCAAGGGACAAGTGGCTTTCTAAAAGAAATGCCAAGAACGTCCCATATCAAAGTGAATTTTATCTGGCAATTTTTTTCTCATCCTTCTCATGAAAAGAAAGTTAATGCCAGCTACGTTACCTGCCTCATCTGCAAAAAAAAACTCTCGAGAGGGACCGAAAAAAAATATAGCTATGGTAATCATACCATGCATCGGCACATGGAGAGGTGGCACCCTCTTAATTATTCTAAAGCACAACTTCGAGATCTGATGGATAATCCCCGACCGGCTAAAATATCCACCAATGACTTAGCAATAAGTGAGTCAGCGGCAAGAGAAACGGTCCCAAATCTCCAAAAGAACTTTGGGCAGATGAGATTTACATGTCTAGCATGTGGAAAATTAATTTCATGCGGAGAGATGAGTATTACTTTAATAAATACATCATTTGAAAATCATCAATGTCCAAACCGTCCAAGAAAGTAATTTTTTTTTTGTTGCTCCTGTTGAGCCCTTTGAAGTGAATCATTTTTGTTTCCCCTTCCTCCAAAAAAACACAAAAAAAAATAAAACATCAAAAAGAATTAAAAAAAAGTTCGTTTCAGAACTACCTTCCCTTTTAAAAAAATTGCTAGAATGTTTAGCACTCTAGCATCCTCTATTTCTTTTGATTCGCTTCCCGGTTAGCATTCCGGTACGCGAACCGGGAGCGAACTAAAAAAAAATTTTTTTTAAAAAAGACAAAGAAATAAACAGAGAGTAATGTGAAAAGAAAGACAAATAGAGGGAGTAATTCACAGTTACTGTTGAAAGAGGGACTGATAGAAGAAGTGAAAAGAGTAGTATAAGTAAGTAAAAGAAAAAGAAATGAAGGAAGTAGCAAAGACAGGAAACTAAGGGTTAAAGAAAAGAAGCAGTGGAACTAATAAAAGTTAAATCTGATAGACATGTAACGTAAAGAGTACTAAACACTTACCTTTTAATTGTCATTACCGTACTAAATTATCTTTTTTATACTTTTAATCTGTGTAAGCAAGAACAAAAAAATTTAAATTAATAGAAGGTGGTAAAAAAAAGTGTGAGCATGAGACAAAATGAATGTTAAATGTTAAATGTGGTATACTTGTAAAGCGCACAGCTGCCCCAGCAAAGAGGCGTCCCAGCGCTGTATACCGCTGGGGAACCCATCCTGGCTTTCCCTGAGAGATGATCCCTCCTGGGCATCCCCAAGGTGAAGCCAGGCATCCCCAGCGCTGATGGAGCCGTTAGTAGAGATTAAGCAAGCTATTGCCCAGAGTTGCTGAGTGGGACCCATGGTTGGAGTAGGCACCGAGGCGAGAATTATCGAGACCGCTGACCATGGCCCAAGACCCTGCCACGTCAGGAATCGAACCCTGGTCCCGGGTTGACCTCTGCTTCCGGGTCTGCCACCTCTAACCAGTGAGCCACACCAATCCATATATATATTAGAAATCACAATTCAAAGTAGAAAATTAATTAAACATATTTAATGGTTTATTTTTGCTGTTATCAGAAAATATCAAATTTCACTGAAAACAGTGAGTTGAAGGTATTCATCATATAACAGCGGGGAAAAAAAACACAATCAAAATGATTGTGTTTAAAAAACCCAAATAATATAACTAAGCAGAAATAAGAACTCCTCCAAAGTAACTTACTTTCTATGACGTCAAAGGATATCCTATGAACAGTTTATACTCTGTTGTGCTGTTACTATTTTCTGCCCGCCACTTTCTGAAAGATAAACTCAATTGTTTTAAGAAAACTGAGACATACAAAGCAATTTGAAACAGCAGACTAAGTTACAGCAACACCTAGAATCATTATAGTCCAATTACCTACCCTAAATTCTGACTTCAAAAAACAAGTCAAAAGGCAACATTGCTTCATAGTCAATTAGTAATGTTTGCTGAAAGACTAGCCATTTTATAGATTTTAAATAAGCTGTGTAATATCCAGATGTTGTCAAAGGACCAGTATATTATATAATAGCTGCAGTTGCAAATGTTCTTCCTGAAATCGATGACTGTGTAGCCAAAACATTTTTAATTAGACTGGATAACTTATTTTCTTCCAGTTTATGTAGTTGAAATTGTAAAATGACATTTCATCCATAAGTTTCCATAAATAATGTGGACAGCATTGCAGACTTACATTTCCTCTACTCCTTATTTTGATCTGTTACTTGACTTTGCTTATAAAAACAAACAGTTTTCGCTCTGTACTACAATTATCCACAAGGCCATATAGAGTAGGAGCCATTAGAACATCTTGAAATTCTTCTGAACAAATCCCAAGCTTTTTTCCCCTAAAATTTTGGTTGTAAGAACACCAGGTAAGAATTTTGAAGGTGGAAAGGCAATCTTTTTTGGAAAGTTAAAACAGAATCATTGCAGAATGACCAGCCGTTTCCAGATTTCAAATAGGCTGTATAATGTCCTGAATTAGTTGAAGGACCATTATGATATATAATTGCAGTAGTTTTAAAAGTCCTTCCTGATATTGACAACTGCGAAGCCACAAAATTATTAATTAAAGTTGTCAATTTAGTTCCATCAGGCCTACATCGTTGGAACATTAAAATGACGTACTGGCCATAACTTCGTAAAATTAACGTGGACAGCATTCCAGACCTACATTGGCTGCACTCCATATTTTGATCGGCTGCCTTTACTAGCTTATTGAAGGATACTGATTTACTGTCAGGCAAAGTTAAATATATAAATCTTTCTGAGTCTACACTATTAGTACTTGATAGCCTACAGTTCTCGCAGTCATGTTGCCATTGATAAGAAAGGCCAAATAGATAATCTACATCTACACCTTCATCTTGCAATACATCAAGCATATACATTAAAAACTCCTGACAATCCTGCTGAATATTTTCAGAGAATTCTGTTTGACCTGAACATTCGTCTAACAGAAAACGAATTTCAGACACACTTTCTACTCTCGTTTTATCAGCACTACATTTCTCTAACACAGAATTCAACAAACAGCATAAACTTTGTTCCGAATTGATCACAATCTGTTCTTTGAAAGTCTCTAGTGAAAAGAGAACATTAACAACTACATTAGCATAGCAGTTGACACCAGAACTATTTTCAAATTTAAAACCAACAACATTTTCAACAGAATTCATTTTATTGCTGCTTCCACTTTTGGGTTCATCGACTTTTGGTCTTTTTGCATCAACCTCCCTACTATTACTGATATTTCTTCGTTTCCAGCCTACCACACGTTTCTCAAACAAAGGATATTGAGGCAAATGTGGCGCATACTCTCTTCTTAACCTATTGTATTCCTTAACACAATCTAGATCCGCACAAATGTTTGTGACATAACAGTCAATCAAGTACAATCCCGATAAAGTTCTGACTCGTGACAATGCTACATAAGCCATACCCTCCTTGAACACAGAACTGCCAATATTCACCAAAGCAGTGTCTACACTTAAACCTTGCGATTTATGGATTGTCACCGCATATGCCAAGCAAACAGGAAACTGCTTACGGCGAACATATAAGTCTTTAACAAGCAAAAACCTAGCAGAGCAACGACCAATTAGCTGTACTTCCTCAATGCCATCAAATTTAATTTTTAAAAATTCAATTCCATCTCTACTTCTGTATCTCTCAAAATCAACAACATTACCCATTGATCCATTTACCAGACCTCTTTCAACATGTAAATTCCTTCTCAAAATGATTCGGCAATTTAAGCTTACATTCAAAGTCTTTTCAAAATCCGCAGTTTTAGATATAGTCTTCTCTAATGAATCCAATTTAGATTTCAAATTCTCTGACAAAATAATTGTTGCTCCCATATGCTCTATTTTGTCAATAGCTTCAAGTTTTACAATGTCTTGTTTTTTCTAAATTCAACATTTTGTTGTTGAAGATGGAACATTCTGCAAGAGTTGGCATCAAACATATTCCAGATTTCTTCTCAGTAATTTTCTGAAAAATATCCTCTGGCAAAACGTCTTTTTCTGGATATAAATTTGACAGTAAGCGTGCATGTAAAGCTTCTTTACCACGCTCAGTCACTTTCCCGATTCTAACATCTTGCAGAATATTCTTGTAATCTTCGTCCTTCGCCTGACGCATATTTTCACGCAGCTCAGCATAACTGAAGTTTAACCATATGTTAACGTTGCCAATGCTCCCTAGGCACTTCTTGGTATCTTCATGTGTAAGCAGTTTAAACACTGGTTGTCCTTTCACTGGTGTCAGCTGCAGAAGATCACCAAAAACAATGATGTGTTTGCCACCGAATAACACATCATACTCTGTTTTAAGAACTTCCTGCATTCTCAAATGCACAAAAGCAAGCATGACATTTGAAACCATGCTTACTTCGTCAATGATAAGAAGTTTCATCTTCTTCAGGACTCTAGATACTTCACAACAAGCATCTCCAGATAACTTTTGGTATTGTAATTTGTTATCATGCTCCACTGGCAGCATCAGTAACCGATGCAAAGTAATCCCTTTAATGTTATGAGCTGCCAGTCCAGTTGGAGCGGTCGCAACGCAAGACAGCGATGATTCAGTCCTTTTCTGCAGATAACATGAAATTGCTTTAATGAGGAAACTTTTTCCAGTTCCTGCTTCTCCACTCACGTACAGTCGGACAGGCTTCAACGATGTGCATGAGCACTCTTCCTTCTCATGACTTAATCCATGATCAATTTGGCTGGTACCTTCGTCATATATTTTCCTCTGCTCAACGTTGAGTTGTCGTTCCAATTCTTCTAAGTTAACTGCATCCTTCTGAGCATGTGCCATGGCTCTTTCCACTTCAATCATGGCAGCGGCAGCTTCATTTTCGATAACTGGTTCTCCTAGTGGATCCTGACTCAATGAAACAGAACTCTGACTGTCCTGAGAACTGTCTCTAGCAATCTCGGCTGCAATTGTTGCTTCCTGCTCAATTTCTGCATTCAACATTTGTAGATATTTGGGAAAAACAGGACATTCTATGGACTCCTTGGCTGCATTGAAGGAGTCTTCGTAACAGAGAAAATCCCCAAGCAGTTCCTCTTCTGCACGCCAAGGCTTGAAAAGTTGCAAAAGAGCTAAATAGAAAAACTCTTTTCTTTCGGAAGATTCACAATCCAATTTTCGATGATTTATCAATTGACATTTTTTTTGCTTGACCAGACATCCTTCACTTCCAATTACAGCATACACTCCTTTATCGATATCTTCTTTGATGTTCCTTTTCAAAACGTAATTTTGAAGACCATCATACAGACAAGCATTCTCCAGGTGACTGCTTCGATTTGGATAATATGTATCCAACATGTTGGTCTTCAAAATGTCGGTACTGTTTGGCTCCTTTTCCGCCAAATACTCAATTTCCCAGACAGGTTTTAGAACTCGATTTCGCGTTGCAGCAAGACCAAGACTCGCCCAAACGATACTCCTGGATTTGGCATAGAGACTTGCTGAAGATAACCGGTCAGAACATTCGTAAGCTCCGATTTCTCGATGCGACAACATCTTCAAACTGAAACTGTACAACTTCTTGCTGAGGCTCTTTTCATGGGAAATATCCTCCCACATATCCTTCAATTCTGTCTTTTCTTTTTTGGTGATGTAAGATGTCACATACCGAGCCACAGCCATACAGTTGTCAGCCACAAACTGTATATACATGTTAGCATTCCACATGGACAAAATCACAGGGTTGTAGTCGTTGATGTACTTGGACTCTTCGTTTCTTTTCAAATTGTATGTGTTTTTTGGGTGATTTCCTCGTCACATTATGTCGCAGTGAAGACATCAAACTGTTTACTCTTCCTTTAGAAATCACCGGTCGTGGAAAGTTGAAACGACATTTGGTGTAGAACTTGTCCTTGTTTCTGAATTTACGACGACAGTACTTTCCACAGCGATGGCTTTGGAAACGTAGAACTTGTTCTCTTAGGCTTTTCTTCTCCTTTGCGTTTGGAACAGCACACGTAGAATACTGTTCTATGAAACTCATCACTAAGTCATCCGGATCTGTTCCAAATTTAGGTGCATCCTTGATCCATAGCAGCATATGTATATGAGGAGCACCTCTTGCTTGGTACTCCTTTCTCCAGAAAAAATCCAACACCTCTCCAAGAGGTGGATTCTTCTTATTCATGATGAAAGACATCATAGCTTCAAATCTATGATTGAAGTACCTGCATACATTCACTGGATCTAAAGAGCACAGTTCTCCGGGTGTCTTGAATTCAATATTTTCAATGTTCCCATTTGCCTCTCGTAGAAATTCAAGTAAGTCTTCCCAGCTATACTCGGCACAGCTGAGAGTGAGGAACCATGTCGGAGTTCCTAAGTTCCTCAGCATACATTTTAAATCACCATGATGACGGTACCAGTACTCATTAGTACCACGCTGACACGCCATGAGATTAATTAGGTGAGAATCCAAAATACTGTCTTGGACATTGAATTTATCCATAAAGTCCCTTGCCGAGATGTTTCGCATCTGTATACCACTTTTCAAGATGTGGTTCACTGCATATGACAGTCCAGACAGATCGCTTTCAAACAGGAGATGAAACAAATAGGGAATGCATTGTCGAAACCTAACATCTTCTGTATACAATCGTAAAGTCCGGTATTCTGAAGCAGGAACTTGAACAGGTCGCTCATCATATCGTCCTCCTCGACCTGTAGGAAATAACTGTGGAAAACATCGAGCTTCCAAACTTTCCTCCCAAACACTAATGGGACTCCCTTTGGCTTGTTTCATTTGAAACAACTCAATAGCATTCCCCATGACTTCCTTGGAATGCAAATGATGAACACTATAATGTTCATATATTTCTTCCTTTTTAGAGGCTTCTACTTTCTCAATTTGTCCAGGACACAAATCGCTGTCCTCTTCATCACTTACTTCCTCTTCTGCAACACATACATTCTTGTAGTACTTATTGTTTTTTATCAAATACAATGTTGCCTTTTTGACTTTCCTAACATCCACTAAATCTTGCCAGATTTTCTTACTCTTTGTCGGAACACCATTGACTATGATAACCAGAGGTTCCTCTTCCACTTTCTCTACTCCTATTGTATTAATGTTTTTCTTCAAATCCAAAGGCAAATAAACAACCCTTCCCTTTAATCCTCTCTGTAAATCTGATGGAGGCAACTTCCCTGTCTTTGGCTCCATTCGTACAATAGCCTGGAAGGGATGGACACTTTGAATCAAAATAGATTCATAAGTATTTAAATCCTTCAATTCAGAAGGAATGCCATCTAATTCCAGATTATTATGAACCGCTCTAGCAGGCATCTGGTTTTGGTTTAATTTGTTAAAACAATAAGTACACATACGTTGGTCCGCTCCCAAATCAAAACAATTTTCTACCATCAAGTATGTGGCAAAATCCTTCCATTCACTATTGTTTTCCATATCACTTTTTGCATATATATCCACTAACTTAGTCTGATTCTTATAATAAGTCCTTCGACAACACACACAAGTGAAATTAGGCCTCTCACTTGATTTCACCATAAACGTGGAAATTTCCTTATGAAACTTATCTGTACTGAAAATCTGTACACTGTCTTCCACATTACCTTCTTCTAGTGGTTCAATATCAACATTGTTCTCTTTACCAGCAAAGTAACAGAGCTCAATTTCTTGACAAATATTCTTCACATCTACTTCAGAACCATGCAAAAGAGCACTGCTTAATTGTTTAAGCATAATTGCTGGACTCTTAGCATAATACAACATTCTCACTAATTTCCTCACTTTATTATGATGCACTGCTAGCATCCTGAAATGATGAAATACACTCTGGAATACTCTCCTGGAAAGACAAGCAAGTGAATGACCACGCAAACCTGTCACTTGTCTCACTCTTCAAGGATCTAATTCTTGCAACATCTTTATTTTTTGCTTTACAGTTTTCTTATGAAATGTCCGTATAAAATCACAAAGCAAATTGATGGAATCCTGTCGCACACTGCAAATAGAACTACACTTCCAGATGTACACTGGTCCCTTAGGACGTCTCCCTAAAACCTCATCACTTAATGCCTCTTCTGCATCTGCAGACACAAGTATTTCTTTTTCAACCGGTTGACCGTCTTTCACCTCATAAGCTCGACCACTGGTGTCAACTGCATGCACCAAATCATTGTCCTGAAAATAACTCTCCTCATTAAAAAATGCCTCACTATTTGAACTATGCATCCATTCTCCTGAGAAAACATCACAAAAATTAGTTCGATTTACTTCTCTCTTCCATCTACTATTAGACTTGAAAACATAGATTACCTTGTTTAGTTTCCTAATTCTATTAATTACCAAAATAAATAACTTTCGCTTAATTGCGAAAGCCTGATCAATAATTTTCTCTACATTTTTCTTTTTCTTATAAAATGCCGCTTTCTGTTGGCCTTTCTTGAATTGTTTTAGCAAATTGACAATTACCCTGTTGCGAAACATTCGCCTACGAATGTCCCTGAATACATTTTCCCTTCTACTGCCATGCACAGAGTTATCTCCAGCTGTAGCAGAAACTTTTTTGACGGGCCTTTCATTTCCATTTAAATTGGCTCTCTCTTTCGGCACTAAAACTTGTTCTGTAGTTATACTTTTGTTTCTACAGATGTTTCTAAGAAATGATTTCGTTCGCTTACCCGAAGTTTTCTTCGTGCGTTGAGATGATTTAAATGTAGAGGACTGCTGCAAAAATGTAGTAATCTGCTGTCTTTGACGTTTTGTAGACTTTCGGATTCTATCTTTAGATGGCATTGTCTAATTTCTCAATAATCTGCAGTTGAATCTGTGGTAAAATATAATAAAACATGCTATTAACCACTAATACCAAACAGTAAATCAACAGTAAGAATTTGATTCAGCAACGCTATAAAGATGATTCATTAAATTTTTTTAATTTTACTGTGATAGTGATAGTATTACAGGGCTTTCATGCAAATGACTACCCACCCTGCAAAAAAAAGCCCACATGAAACTTTACACACATTAAACTGTGTACTTACCTGCAATAATCCATATGCCAGTGTTTATGTCCCTCCACCCTGCCCCTCACCCTCCCCGCATGCCTGCCCCACCGTAACTCCCTCCACGACCCGCGGCTGCTGTTTTGCAACATGGTGCTTCTTGTAAATCTCTCCTGCATTACAAAAGTGACGCACCAACAGCACAAAAGAGGTGCACAACCATCATAAATCTGTCGCTAAGACTTTAAGGGCCAGATGCAGGTCGGTCGGTAACGACCGAAAAACTGTATTTTCGGCCGTTACCGGCCAGATAACAAAATTTGTCATGTAAGGGGCAATATATTACCGAATCGGTAAAATTACCGAATCGGTAATTTTACCGATTCGGTAAAATAAAACATCGATAAATATACCGATTTAAAGCCACCCATATGTAGGTAGGACTCTTCTGGTCATAATTTGAAAACACAGCACAGCTCCTATGTACATACACACCTTATCAGTACTAATACTTTACATTAACTACAATTACAATTGGTAAAAAAATGCAAAATCGCCTTTCAAAGCATAATGCAAACACTAGACGCAAAACATCATTTAAAATATACATGTGGCCTTGGATTTAGGCCCCTACATACCGATTGGCCATTTACCGGTCGGTAAATGGCCTGAAACAACCACCTACATCGGGCCCTAGGTATGCATGCATTTGATTTCAAACAAAGTTTTTAAACCTTTTATGTAAAACAATAATACACCTACATTCATGCGGAACAGACTTAAGATGCCCTAATACACATCAAAAAGTTTTTTTAAGGAACTTGCACCTTTTTTTCAATAACTTTTAACATGGCTATGTAACTCAAACAATCAAAATGAAAATTTTTCAGGCACACATGGGGGCGTATTTACAAGGACCTTGCACTACGGGGAAAGTGACTTCAAATGACCAGACACACATGGGGACGTATTCACAAGGCCCTTGAACCCGGGGGAAGTGACTTGAAATTGCTAAGCACACATAGGAGAGTATTTACAATGCCCGTGCAACACTTAGGTATCATTTTTTACATATACACTGTAACAATACCAACACAAAAGTATCATATATCTGTTCCGCAAAAGCGACGCATTGCAGGAGTCACATCACAAGTACATAGTTTCTCATAATTTTTTAAAGCATGCCTTTTCCTTAAAAACGATTTTCCGATCATAATTTGAAAACACAGCACAGCTCCTATGTACATACACACCTTGTCAGTACTAATAATTTACATTATCTACAATTACAATTGGTAAAAGAATCCAAAATCCTTTGAAAGCAGAATGCAAAACACTTGACGCAAAACATCATTTTAAATACACAGCTGACTTTCTTATTTACGCAAAAAAGCATACTAGTCTTTATCTAAAATATATAAACGATAACTCACCTTTACAAATTCTTTTTGAAATTCAAAACAGACTCAGAAACACACCAATTATTCTTTAGCAGAATTAAAGGTATGCACTCCAGAGGCTGGAACCAACAAAGGCACTGAAACGCTGATATTCATCACACATATCTCTCATGTCAGCCAATCAAAATTCTTCCCTCACTATTTTCAAATCAACACCCTTCCCCCCTCTGCCCTTTCTACCTCTTTTCCATAGCAACTACCGCCTGCCAGACCTCTCAGGTTTACAAGTTCACACAACAATGTTTCAAATGAACTCTGAACTCTCAGTACACCTGCTAATCCACTGAAATCTTTCATAACATCATTTTTTATTAACCATTCAAATTACATCTTTCAAAGAACACATCCATGCACCCTAACTTTCTGTTTTCAGCAATGGAAATACACCAATCACTGCTAATGAATCATTTGCACTTAAACTCCACAGTTTTTTTTCATTACAAACTTCACTATTTCAACTGCCATTTCATTCCCACACTTCATCTGACTGCAGCAAAAACTCCTCTAGCCATGTTTTCAGTCTGGATTCTTGGACATAGCTACATCCACTGGGCTCACAGGTATTCTGATAACAGAAATTTACACAACCTCAATTTACAAAATGTGGAAATTAAATGGATTGGCCGAAGAGGATTGAAATGTCACCAATTGATACCATTGGTGAAAACCTTTTTACATTTGCCAAACCCTGACCTCATAATAGTGCACTGTGGCGGAAACGATTTAGGCACTTTGACTGGGGTAGGTCTGGAAATGCTCCTAAAGGACACCTTTGAGCATTTGATGACACTTTTTCCTCAAACTGCCTTGGTATATTCCAATATATGCCAAAGACAAAAATGGAGGTGGTCCAATCAATTTTGTCCACAAATAGAAAAATCGAGGAAGAATGTAAATAAGTCTGTTTCAGCTTACATGAGGGACCATGGAAAGGGCTGCTTCTACAACAATAACTTGCGTTACTACATGCAAGATATCTACAGAGGAGATGGCGTGCATTTCTCAGATGAGGGGAACAAAGTTTTCATACTAAATTTAAGAATGTGTATTGGTTCCTACTTATAAGTTTCTAGAACATACACAAAACCCAAAAGCTCTTTTCAGAGCTACCTTAACTTAGTGTACTCTTTTGAAATTTCGAATGTACCTTTTTTCACTTATTTTCACCTATATTCGCTTCCCGGTGCGCTAACTAGTTCGCGTACCGGCAGCTAACCACGTGAAAAAAAAGAATTTTTTTTTAACGACAAATATGAGCCTCCTGAGCCACCCTCAGAAAACTTAGGGAGACAGGATACGTCTAAACTACCCCAATCTACCCATTCTGATCATTATTTACCCTCCATCTTGTATCTCAATTCTACCGAAACACAAAATGGAGGACTCCCGTAACGCTGCAAGTTCGCGTACCGGGAAACACACTGACAAGCACTCGCTCAAAAAAGGTGGGAAAGTAATTTACAGAAAAACAACTGGAGACACTTTCACCAATTAAACATTAGCTCATACTACATACCAATCCCTACCATTTTCACAAATATTGTTGGAATACCATTTAGCCATTTAGCATGTAGAACTCTCTAAAATCCCTGAGGTAAATTACTTCACAAAACATATCGGAAGTGTTGGAAATGACAACCAATTAAAAGATTACTTTCAATTTCTACTATTATATCATGACATTTCATTGGTTATGTACCTGAATTTATATATACAAAGAGAGAGAAAAACACCCATTTTGACTACTACTTCGTGAAGTGCATAACAAAAAATCAACTGATAACTTCAACTTATATTTAAAAGGTAAGATATTATTTATAAAACTGAAGTATGTTCTGTACTGAAAGCTAATTAGAAAAACATTTTCTGACAATTATATTCTATCACTCTGTAATACTTACAGAAAAAAATAGACTTCTCTGTTTTAGTTATGGCAGGGCCAGTCCAAGGATTTGCAAGACCATGGGCTAAAAGGGAACGTGCGCGAGGCCCCCTCCAATTTACATAAATGTGTATTGGCATTTATATAGCGCACTACTTACCCGTAGGGTCCCAAGGCGCTTCGACCGCTGCGAAACCCTTCCTGGCTTCCCTGAGAGATGGTCCCTTAATGGGTATCTCCAGGGTGAGACCAGGCATCCCCGGCGGTCTGGTGGGGCCGTTAGTGAAGATGAGGCAAGCTAATGCCCAGAGTTGCCGAGTGTGATCGCTGATCAGAGTGGGCACCGAGGCGAGAGAATTATCGAGTCCGCTGACCCTGGTCCAGAAACCTGCCGCGCCGGGAATCAAACCCTGGTCCCGGGCCGTCCTCTGCTCTCGGGTCTGCCGCCTCTAACCAGTGAGCCACACTACTTCACATAAGTGGCCCCTTGCAAGGAGAACATTCACAGACACTGAGGGGGCCCCATTGTCCAGCATTTTGACGCCCCCACAGTTTTAAGTTTTACTCCACACGCATTTCTCACACCTTCATAGGTGTGAGAATTGATTGTGGTCTAAAAGTTAAAACTGTGGGTGCGCAAAAATGCTAGACAATGGGGCCCCCACAGTGTCTGTGAATGGTCTCCTTGCAATTGAGGGAGCGTCTCCTTCTCCCTCCCCTATACCTCTTGACACCATCCATGAGAGGCCCAAGGAGGGGGCCCCCTGCAATAGACCTTAATTGCAGGCGACACCTTTCTTTATGATAGATCTCCAGGAAAACAAAAGGACACATCACCAGTGCGTGGCCCCATGCTGGTGTGCTGAGTGCGAGACCATGAGCGGCAGCCCACGCTGCCCATGCCTAGCGCCAGCCCTGAATTAAGGATAGAGTTAGACTTCTATTGTATAATTCAGAATTGACTAAGAATTTATTTGATAACTTTCTTCATATTTCTACTTCTAATTTGATACCATACACTGCCCAAAGAAAAAAACACTATATAAATAACCAAACTGCCAATCTGTACTGAAACCCAACAATGCCCTTTCTGTACTGATATATTTTTTAAAAATTCATTTTTCAGAATTGAAAATGGAAGAACAACAAAACAACATGAAAACTGAAACAGAAAAAAAAATTGAGGCACAAGTTGACATGGATTTCTACGACGACACAATAAATAATGAACTTGTGCAATGTGTAGATGCAGTAGATTTTCTACTAAAAAAAGAAGAAAAAAATTATCATGATTTTTTAGATTTTCTTTTAAATTTTGAAAAACAAAATTAAAAATAAATTTTAATTTCTTAATTCAAAAATTGTTTGACACATTATTTATTTTTATATGTATATTGAAAACTAGTAGCAAATGTATTATAACGTGAAGTCAACTTAAAATATACTGTGCAACTTTTTGGTGTTACATACTAGCTTTGTTCATAGTTACTTCCTTTCTCCCACTATATAATCCCCAATGTGTATTTAACATCTCTTTATCATCTCCTGCCACCATGTTGTTTCGGCTTTCCAGACAGACTATGGTATGAATTCCATATACCACAATAACTTCTATAACAACAGGCAAGATATTTACAAAGGAGACGGCGTTTATTAAAATATAGACTCTGCATTGGTACCTACATGTAGCTACGTAAATAAAAAAAAAAAAAAAAAAAACGAAACGAACAATCAATAAACATACAATAAGTTAAAAGTCGATCATTCTTGTTTCCTTAAAGTACGCTCCCCAGACCGCTTTCCGGTACGCGAACCGGGCGCACCCCACGAAAAAAACAAATTATTATTTTTTTTTTTGGGGACCCGCGGGGCACTTTAATATCCCCCTCATCAATCCTAGGGGGTCAGAAGGGGTCTACCTTGTCCCCTTTCCTTTATTTCCCCCTTCGTTTTGGCCTCCTCTTGTCTCTCGATCCTACCGAGAGACAAAATGGCGGCCGCTACGGACTGTTTACAATGTTGACAGACACCGGAGAGCCAATCAGCTTCGCTTCGCAAAGCTCCGTTACGCGAAAAGTACGCGGACTAGTGCGCTATCCAGGACGCTGTCACAGATATATAAATTTTTTAAAACGTTAATTTCTCAAAATCCACTGGAGCACATATATTGAGACCCAGCAAAGGCACATCGGGCTACCAGTCCCTACAATTTTGCCAAGTTTCGTGCAAATCCATTCAGCCGTTCGGGCTAAAAGTGAGGCCAAACGCCCTATGGAAATTAACATGGGAAAAACGCGTTTTGGGACCCCCCCTTTTTTCTCGGCCCCCCCTTGACGAAACCCCCCCAAATTTTCAGGGGCTGCTCAGAAACAAAATGTGCCATTTTCCTGAAAATTTCAGCCGATTCCGTCCACAAACGCCAAAGGTATTAGACATAGAATTTTCAAAAGTCCCATAGGAAAAAAATCCTAACTATATATACCTACTGGCGACCGCCAGTAGGTAATATATATATATGTATATATATATATATATATATATATATATATATATATATATATATATATATATATTGAAGCTTTCATAAAGTGGTAATAAGTAGGCAAAACATATTAAAATGAAGTACTTGTGTCAAAGTCATAGATCTCTTTGTCCTATAAAATTAGGATTACATTCTTTGAATGATAGAAATATGGTAGATTGTGTATGGTGTTTATTTAGGCATACAACATGTTTTACATTGTTAAGTGTCTCTGGTGGGATGGGAGGTTAAATTCGCACTGTGAGACCACAATAGGTTTAAGGTTGTTTTTAAACTTGTACATTTCATACATTTCAATGTTTTGCGCTGTAACTTCTACAAGCACTCTCAACCTTCACTCCTTTTCAATTTTATGTTTTTATAGCCTTTTTGTTTTTTGCACAGTTACTGGTGCTATGACAGTTTTGGAGTGTATTATGCTCCCCCTTTCCGTGCCTTGGCCTAGAAGAGATCTCTCTTTTCTATCCTCTACATTGAGTAAGGGAGTGTGGGCATATCACTCCCCCACCATTGCATACCGAGGCAGAGGTAGATTGATTATGCCATGCCTTGCATCAATTCAGGGCTTTATATGGTGCTATAGACATGTCCAAAAATGCTGTACTCCAGCCGTGCACGCCTTGCCCAACAGAGGCGTTGTATGTTTTAGCCCAACACCGTACCTACGTACATTTACTACCCTCTGCTTTGTCCAGAGGTGGGGAAGGGAATTCTTTGCTGGTCCCACCGCCCACTGCCTGCACAAGAGCTAGGGGTGAGATGTGGTTCCCTCCCTTGACCAAGGGTGGAAGGGATATGTGTCCCCACTGTGCAGCAGGGGAAATTTATTTGTTTTCACCAGCCGTGCCTGGTGAAAACGGCACAGGGAAGGGCTCAGTGGGCCTTTATTTGAATTACCCTTTGTCCAAGAGAAGGGGGCCATTTTTGCCCCTCCAGGTGCTGAGTGGAAATGCACAGTTTTAACTCCAGCCTGCCTTTTCCAGTGGTAGAGAGAGTTATACTTGCCCCTCTCCTATCCACATACAGGAAAGTAATTATATCTGCCCTCTGCCCAAGCCACATTTAGTCAGGATTTTGTGTAAAAATGACAATATGGTGGAGTAATACTATCAGAAAATGAGCTGCTTTATTCCGCTGAATTTGGCATTTGTTGCCACATAATTAGTCACCCTTGCCGCATAATTTGGCTCTACCCTACCACATAATTCCAGTGGGACCTGTCTATATGCCTTGCTCATGAGCAAGGGTCGGAACATATAGGGTATATGAAGCAACCTCCACGGATAAGGTAAAAAGGAGAGCAACTTCCAAGCACACTTGGGCTATAGACAGTAGAGTAGTGTGGATGCTAAATAACATTTGAGCAAGTTGGGGTACTGTAAGGTATTCCTCCCAGGCTGATGTGCACATCCAAGGAGGATATTTTATACACTCCAAGTTAGGCAAAGCCAAACTTTCTTTGTGATTGAAGTTATCTCCAGTCCTGGAGAACTGCATATTGGGTGGCTGAATGGGAATTACAGCAGCTACTCACAGATGTGCTGCCTCTTTTTTCTCATTTCCTCATTTTAGTTTGCAAACATTTACTACTGCGTTTGTTTTTTTGGTCATGTTTTCACAACAGATGGATGAAAAATTCCGAAATAAAGAAAAGGTACCACGGTTGCTGCGCAACTTAAAATTTTGTTAACTTTTATTCAGTGCTTTTGGTAAAGCGATGTTAGTTGGAAATATCTATCTTTTGAACCCCCTGGTTTGGTCAAGAACAGAATTTTAACCAGTGTTTCTACCATGCTTTCTTGTAAACTGCAAAAGGGGGCAACGTTATTAAGGGTCCAAAATGGTTTTTCCAATGCACTCATGTATTAGCCGTCAGTACAGAGGTGTGGCGGCACATTTGTAGTATATGAATTACCACTGCCTTGAAGAAGTCATCAACCTGTAATAGCACAGACGCACATGGGCCACTATGCAGATGTATACAGCTAATTTTATTTAGTAGATTTACCCTTAGTTTCGGGTTCATGCAGTGTTACTACCACACTTTGTAAACCATGTGTTAAGCCTTTCCATGTACTAGCACTAGTATTCTAGATTAGTTGAATGAGGGAATGGTTCTTCAAAAGTTTCATGAAATGAGATAGATTTGGATGCAGTCTCGGTTGCAGGACAGAATAGTATACCTTCCCCAGTAACTGCTTTAAATTTGATTATAATTAGGAAGTCATTCACAATAGAGTATTCCTGAAGCATATGGAAAAGTGGATCGGCACTTAAGTCCAAATACCCGTATGGTCAAATATTTGTTTAAAACTATTTATTGGAGAATTAATACAAAATCTAAATAGGCCAGAGAGCTTTCTATATGGTAGTCTTTTCAGCAATTTATTTGGGAAGCCAAGATGAAAAGCTAATCCAAGCTAGACCAAACCATAGTTCTAGCTAACGCAGCACCATAATTTTCCTATAATAAAGGCTGTAAATTCCAGGGGAGCAGGTAATAGATTGGAACTCCTCCCTCTATGTCAACTTAATTGACTATTAAAAGGCATTCAACAGGCCGCGTGGCTACGCGGCAGACCAAGATGGTCGCTTGCTAGAGTACCTCCATAGCCCTCCGAGCCCAATCCAAATATCCTGTACACTAATCCGCATTGAAGGTGCATATCTGCACACCTGAGGACAAGCGGTGCCCTACGCTGCTGCCGCGAACGAGAACAGACGTCGGAGGCCCGACATATCCGTTCCTCAAACCTGCAGCCCTGTGGATTTGAAGACCGGGGACTAAATATGTGGAGCCTGCCACTCTTTGAGCCAAGGGTGCCGGCGTTCCCCCTCCCCCTATCCCCGGAGCTCCGGCCAACCACCGAACAACAAGAAGCATTTCGGTCCCTCTGATCCCGCAGAGCCGGGTTCGGACTCCGCCTGCTTGGGGCTCCGCTGCGGCGAGTGTGTGCTTTGCGGGGCTGGGGCGGACCCGCTTCCCTCCCGCTGCGTGGTCCGGCACTGCGCCTCACTGGTGTTGCGGTAAAGGCACCGCCCATGGCAGAGGAGCGCTGGAGGCTCCGAGCTGGATGGTAGGAACGCCCAGAGGGGGATCACCACGAAGCTTCAACCAAAGGGACTGTCTACCCTGTACGTGATTGAGCGAGCACATAGGGTGCCGGGGGGCTGCTCGAAGCCGGGTGCCCCGCCTCGTCCAATCCTGGCCAGACTGCTCAATTATAGAGACAGGGACACCATCCTTCAAGCCGCTAGGGTTGCCCCACCGATCCAGTTAGACAACTCCGAAATTTCCTTTTTTCCAGATTTCACTCGCAAGTGCAAATACGCCGACGCTCCTTCCTGGATGTCATGAGACGACTACGTGAAAGAGGGCTCAAGTATGCCATGCTTTTCCCCTCTCGTTTGATAGTAGAGATCAATGGCAAAACCAGGTTCTTTGACTTGCCAGAGGTTGCTTCCGACTGGCTGGACACCCTGAAGGCATCGCCTGAGTGAGAACCCTCAGCTCGGAAACGCAAGTGCCCCAAGACCACTCTGTCCCTGGCTGCTCCAGGCTCCACCTTCATATTTGTTTTTGTTCACGCCCACAGGCCTTGACTTTGATAATAGTGATCTGGGCACCAACCCCTACTGGTGGCCTATATTACTCTTAAAGTACTATTGTCCTCACAGGCACCTCAATTCATGATGGTGGGTAAGGGGGGGCAAACAGGGCAGTAGGGCCTTTCCCCCCACGTTCTTCTTTTAGTCATATAGTTGGGCAACAGGCACTCTGCATTTTTTTTCTACATGGGCAGTTCTGAGCCCAGAGTGCAGGGAAGCAGGTTGGGGGGTGGTTGGGGAAGGGTTTAAAGTTTCAATTTTATGTATAATGTTTTGTCTCAATGGTACACTGTCTGCTCATAACGTAACCTGTCACGTGTCACACACTAATCTATGGGGTCGCAGCGTAACAAGGAAATCAAAGTCCTAAGCTGGAATGTCAACGGGCTGGGAGACAGAATCAAACGAACAGTAGTACTGCACTACATCAAGAGGTTTTCACCAGACATTGGGCTCCTCCAAGAGACTCATCTCATGGGTAATGTTAGCATAGCAATGCATAGATATGGGTATCACCTGGTGGCGCATGCTGGATTCACCTCTGGCTCAAGGGGAGTGGGCATACTGCAGAGAAAATCATTCCCCTTATCTGTCACATCCACGTATATAGAAGACCGAGGGAGGTATGCGGGAATCACAGGCACTTGGGAGGGTGTAACTCATACTCTCCTCTCCATCTATGCACCACCTGGTCTACAAGCCGTAACATTCGCAGACCTTCGCGCCCTCTTGTTGACATTACCGGAGGGCCAGCTGGTGTTGGGGGTGACTTTAACTCAGTCCTCTCTGGCCTCTTGACAGACAACCCCCCCCCGCACGCTGCCTAAGGCCGCTAACTCCTTCCCCAGATTTTTGGAGGCGATGGGCCTTGTGGATTGTTGGAGAACCTATAACCCAAACAAACTACAGCACACTTTCTATTCGGGGGCTCACAACAGCCTTTCGCTCCTTGACTACATCATTGTCCTCACCCCGCAGATCTCCACCACTCACGAGATCCAACACTTGGCCAGAGGGATTTCAGATCACTCCCCTCTGTGGGTCCACATTGTTCTAGACCACACACAAGTAGGATGAGTCGCACCAATTAACCCCTGGTACCTAAAAAACCCTAAAATTTATAAAGACCTCCTTAAATCGATAGACAGTTACTTCCTTGAAAATGAGGGAACGGTGGCATCTCCCCAGACATCATGGGAGGCCTTCAAAACCGTGATTCGGGGCCAAGCCCTTTCTTTAATAGCAGGTTCCAAAAAGGAAAGGCTTAAAGCCATCTCAGAGGACGAACACAAGATCTATAGTCTCGAGCAAGAAATACATAAGGACGCCACCCCAGAAGCCCTTCATTTACTTCGCCTTTACCAAGACGAGTACCATACCTTAGCCACAGACCGAGCAAAATTATTAGGGCAGGACAGACTGGGACGCATTTATGACTGGGCGGACAAGGCCGGGAAACTAATCGCCTGGCTGGACAAGAGAGACCAAGCTAGCAGGCTTGTCCCAGGACTTAGTGACCCTGATGGTGTTCTCATAACGGACCCTCAATCCATAGCCAACCGCTTCGCCACCCACTTCTAATCCATCTACAGCTCGCTGACCCCCTACTCAGAATCAGATTCCTCAGCTTTTATCAGAGATATCTTGCTCCCCACTCTCTCTGAACTCGACCGTACTAGTCTTGATAAAGGCACGCTGACCCCCAGACCAGAGACTCGCCACCATAGTTGTTATCCACAAAGATGGGAAACCAAAAACAGACTGCTCCTCCTACCGCCCTATATCCCTTCTTAACGCGGAACCCAAAATACTGGCGAAGATCCGCGCTAACAGATTGATAAAAGTAATTAGTGAATTAGTGCACCCTGATCAATCAGGCTTTATGCCTCGGAGAAACACTGCCCTGAATCTGCGCAGACTGCACGGTGTGCTGGGCAGGGCATCCACCATAGGGGAGGATGCGCTAATAGCCTCACTTGATGCCACCATGGCATTTGACACAACTGAGTGGCCTTATCTCTTCGCAGTGCTTGAAAAAATGGGATTCGGTCCCGTCTTCTGCCTGTGCGTGCACCGGTTATATAGCAGACCTATGGCCCAAGTAGTTGTTAATAACAAGAAATCTGACGCATTGAGCTTAACCGGGGTACCCGACAGGGCTGCCCCCTTTCCCCGTTACTGTTCACCTTAGCCCTTGAACTCCTTGCAGCATGGATCCAAAAGGACACCATGATCCGAGGGATGCGATGGTCGGCAGACTGGGAAGACCGCATCTCTTTGTATGCGGATGACATCCTTCTTTATTTGACATCCCCCAAGAAATCCCTCATTGCCGTATTAGATATCCTTGCCGCCTTCGGCGAGTATTCCGGATTCCGCGTAAATCGACATAAATCCCTCCTTTACGTACTGCGCGGGGATTCTCCTCTGCTATCACATGGCTACCCCATACCCACTGTCTCCGACGGCTTTCGATACCTCGGTATATACATCTCCCTGGATCCGCAGGTCAGACATGACCCTAATCTCGCCCCTCCCTTGCAACGGCTCAGAAATTATATTGTGCATTGGAAAACACTCCCACTTTCTCTTTTAGGTAAAGCGGCCCTTTTTAAAATTATGTCTCTCCCTCGATTTCTCTACGCCCTCCAAAACTCCGCTGACCCTGTCCCCAATGCATATTTTTAAGAAATTGAAGGACTCAGAGAGATCTTCTGTGGACTGGACGACAACGCATAGCCATGAAAAAACTTACTCTTGGGGATATGACGGTGGTATTGGATTGCCGGACATCAGGAAATACTATTGGGCGGCACACCTCACCGCAATAAACCACTGCACTTACTGGTGTCTAGAAGATCCCGGTTTTACCATGGACCGATGGATCCTCCCGAACAGCTCTTTTGTCCTTGCATTATACTCAAAGCCAAATAGATTCCCACTTACTGGCCCTACGAGACATTCAGTTAAAATCTGGCATGCAGCAACCAAATCTCTTGGCTGGCATGACAGATTGACTCTTGCCACACGTTGTGGGACTCACAAAAAAAAACTGCGACAGTCCAAGGGTTTTGACAAATGGGACCTAATTGGTGTCTCCCACATCAAAGACCTATAGAGTGCAGAGGGCGTGAAATCGTTTACTGTATTGCAGAATCAATACGACCTAGCAAACTCGGAGCGTTTCCGCTACCTCCAAATTCGACACGCTCTAATCACAACACTGCCCCATTGGAACAACCCTCCGGTAGATGGCCATCTGCCCGAAAAAGCCATCTCCCTTACTTATCGTAAACTACTAAACAATATGGGGGACCCCCTTACTGGCACTCCGTGATAGATGGACTAATGGCGGAATCGAACTGGATGATGAAGACTGGCAGACGTCAGTCTCGTCTCCCCGGACGATTGCAATACCGGCGCAACTCCGCCTAGTGCAATTAAAAATCCTTCATAGGATATACTGGACGGGACCCCAATTAGTGCACATGGGTGGGCTGACCGATGACTCATGTAGACGGAGATGCACACACACAGGTACCTTCATGCACATCCTCTGGCAGTGCAACCAAATACAAGAATTCTGGCGAGCAATCCACGTAGTCATGAGCGAATCATTGGGGGTTGTAATCAACCCGTTGGTATCCAGGTGCCTCTTAAATATCTGGGAGCCTACTGACCTTAGCGCATATGCAACACAATGGGTCACTCTCGCTTGCATACTCGCCAAGAGAAATATAGCTCAACTCTGGGGGGCCGCACATACCATGACTGACTAGGAAAAAGACCACGATTGGAGTATTTTGCGTGAGAAAACAGTATATGTGTCACGGGATTCCCCCGGAAATGGTCTAAGATTTGGGCCCACTGGAATGCCTACAGAGGCGATATCTGTTCCCCCCCTCATGACCTAGACATTGAAGATTCTGCCTCCCCGTGATTTCCTCCAAAATCATTCTCTGTAATTAGGTGTTATTTCCTTCATAATATGCTGTAACCTGTCTACTAATCATTGTGACTATTTACCATCATATCGAGATTGTTTAATGAAAAGATTTATAATTTTTTTTTAAAAAAGGTATTCAGCAGTGTGGACAGAGAAACCCTTTAGGAACTCCTCCCCCACTACGGTGTGCCAAATAAACTCATAAGAATCACCAGGAACTCTTACGAAGAAATGACCTGCAAGACATTCCATGGAAGTTTTCAAAAGAAGGAACTGAGTCCACCAGGGTTGTTTGCTCTTGCCTTTTATCTTCCTGCTGCCCATAGGCTGGATCATGAAGAAATCCAAAGCAAGGAAAAGAAATGAGATCCAGTGGACACCTTAGAGGCAGCTTGACGACCTGGACTTTGCAGACAACCTGGCTCTACTCTCCCATACCTATCTTCAGATGCAAAATAATACCAACAAAGTGCCACATAATCACAACTTGGCCTTAATATCCACAGGGGAAAAACAAAGATCCTGGAGGTAACACAGTGAGCACAACTGCAGTCACTATTGCAGGCAATGAGCTGGAAGAGGTTGAGGCCTTCAGCTACCTGGGCAGTGTCGTAGACAAGCAGGGCTGCACCAATGCCGACATCAAGGCAAGAATCGACAAAGCAGAGGCTGCCTTAATTCAGCTAAAGAAGATCTGGAGCTCCAAGAACCTAACGCTGCACACCAAGATCAGGCTTTTTCAAACCAGCATAAAGTTCAGTGTGGAGCAGAAACTTGTAGGACAACAGATATGTTATTTATTTATTTATTTGCTTGTTAAGCGCCTGAGTCAATTCCCGAAGGGATATCTCTGCGCTGTTGCTTGCAATTTTGGGCGGTTTACTTTGTGAATTGAGGCTGAAGAGGGAGATAGGATGAAAAACTATGGCCTGGTAAAGAGGTAGGTTTTCAGTTTTTTCCTAAATGGTTCTGGTTATTGACACTTGTATAGTGCGCGTATACCCGTAGGTGTTTTGGTGCTTTCACATGAACATACTATCCTGAGGTATAGCTAATTTCTGAAAAGCCAGGTCTTAAGTTCCTTTCTCAATGCAGTGACCTCCACCAACAAAGTCCAAACTTTTATCAACACATATCTGATCTATGGCAGTAGACTTTCCAACTCCCTGCTCATGAAGTAATCATGAAATGTTGCTGGCTCTGAATAGGTCACAACCTCCACAAGCCTGCATCAAACACCCCCAGGCAAGCCCTCAGCTTGAACCCCCAAGGGAAAAGGAAAAGATTAAGAAGCACTTGTCGTCGAGGCCTCAAGGCTGACAGCAAGGAGATGGGTTACACCGGGAATTAGATTGAAAGAAAAACCCAGGAAAGAAATGGCTGGAGAGTCCAGCCTGATGACCTGTACCCCAGAAGAGGTGTTAGGCATAAGTAAGGGGTAGCAAAATGGCCTGCAGACAGGGTGCCAATTTGAAACACACTGAATGGCTGCCAATGCACGGTTGGATGCCTCCAAAGCCAAGCAATCCTACATCTGTTTTCGGTTTCAAAATGGAAAAACTTTTTTTTTAAGTATTCAATGCCCAATAAAGGCACAGATGCTGCCATTTTAATAAAGCGATGTTATAAAGGACATTGGGGTGTGAAGGGGTGCTTCCCCCCCTAGCCTCTCTAACATAATTCACAAAGGGAAAGGTGTCCATCAGGAACACCTTCTTCTTAGCCAATTCTTTCCCATCCCAAAACGGGGAACAGTAACGCCTCAATGGTTTGCAACTGCAATTACAGTCACAAACCATACATCCGAAGAGGGGCACATCTTCCATGCCCCGTCCCCATTTGCAACTCAGAAAGGATTGTAAAAGCTGTTTTACAAGTTAAAACATTTTTTCAACTTGTAAAAGGTATTTCTGCATTCTGAAAATCCCGTTTGTGGTCCTAAATGCTGTAATTGTGCGAACTATAGGGGTTGCGACTGTACAAAGGCTTTGTACATCTGGCCTCAAGTGTTTTTGATGAAGAATTCACTTTATTAACACATAGGATTTGAGTATTGGCTATAAATCTTTTTGAGCTGCTATTAATTCGGACTGAGGAAATATATAGTTGCTTTTCAGAAATGCCTCTACTAATATAGTAACAGTGTCAGTCGGCCAGTGAAATAATAAAATGACTCAAAATATCCCCTGACAGAAAAGTAAATAAGTTGATAAAGTAAAGATGAGTGAGTTCACCTTTTTTTGTGATCCATTAAAATAGGAAGACCAATGGAAAAAGAATTGTACATCTATTCTACCATTGTTAAAATAGATCTGTTGAACAAGTTACTTACCTCAAGAATCAGACTGGATCATGGAAGTTGGCACCTTGCAGCTCAGCACTGATGCTGTTCTGCTCCAGAAATAACATGGGGGCTTACATTAGTGGCACTCCTGCATACTGACCTCAGTTGCTTGGGAGATTGTCAATGCCCCCATACGTAGAGACCCAAAAGCAAAGCAAATTGGTAGACAGTGTGCAGATTCCTAGGCTTGGGATGTTAATAATGTATTGAGTCCAATTACAGAACGGGAAGGATGGGACAGTCTGTGATGAATCTCCTGCTAGATAGAGTCTCTACCAGAAAGAGCGTTACTGAACGTAAGTAGCTTGTTCTTCTGATAGAAACGTCTATTCTTCACATTTTAAATAGACACAAAAGCAGAACCTCCCATGGTGCTAGTCTATGGAATGGATTGAGACCAGAAAATCCTGCAGAATCGAGCGGGCAAAATGCCCCTGCGGTGACCCTGAGTCCAAAGGCAACGATGCTTCATGAACGTATAAAGGGAGGCCCACATAGCTGCCTGGCCAATGTCTAGGACAGGGACTTCACATGCTGAATCAGAGGTAGCAGCTTTGGCCACAGTAGAATAAGCATGCAGTATTTCCAGAGGCTAACTTTGGCCAATACACAGCACATCTTAAAGCAGAGCATGATCCAGCTGGAGATAGTTCTGCACTGCCTTGCCATTTTTCGTTCCAAAGAACACCACAAAGAGTTCATCATCCATCAGGTATTCTTTGTTATGATCTATGTAGCGTTCAGCATTATCCTGGGGTCTAAGCAATTAAGTCTCTACTCCTCCTTTGAGGGATGAGACAGAGCATAGAACTTCGGCAGCACAATGGTTTGACCAATGTGGAACAATGGCACAGCTTTCGGCAGGAAAGATGCCCATTTCTGCAGAACCAGTTGGTCGGGAAAGAAGGAAGTGTAAGGTAGATTGGCACCAGGAGCCTGAAGCTGAGGTAATGGCAATAAGGAACACAGTCTTGATACTAAGAAGCCATAAAGCACAGCTTTGAAGTGGCTGCATTGAAATGTACATCAGAAAAGTCAGGACTCGATTAAGTTCCCATTAGGACATAATAAAAGGAGAAAGGATGAACATGTGTTGCAGCTTTTCAAAAATGCATCAAAACTGGTGATTAACAACGAGGACTGATCTGCCTACCATAAACAAGGCTGAAATGCCCTAAAGATACCCCTTAACTGTGCCCAAAGCAAAACCTTGCAGGGCAAGAGACAGATCAAATAACTGAACATCAAATAACTTAGCTTGGAAGGGGTCAGTCTGGCGGGTGCAGAACTTTGCCTGTTGCTACAACAGCAGGTCCTCACACATGGGCTCATGGGCAGTCTGATCAGAGGACGTATGCCCAAGCCTAGGAGTTCTGGATACCATACTCTTTGTGCCCAATCCAGAGCCACTAGGATGACTTGGGCCTGGTCTGTTCTAATCTTCTTGAGAACTGGGGCCAGGAGTGGTAGCAGTGGAAAGGCATACAAGAGTCCTGAGTCCCACTCGAGGCAAAACACATTTCCAAGTGAGAAATGCCTTGGAAACTCCAACATGCAGAAGCACTGATATTGCACGTTCTTAGTGGTGGCAAAAAGCCAAGGTGCTCCCCATTCGCAGAAGTGACTTTTGGATGTAGCTACCATTCGTAGTCTGTCAGACTTCGATGGCTGAGTTAATCTGCCCTGGTAGTCAATGATTCTGACAGGTAGTTCACCACAAGAAAATTTCTTGATGATCCAGCCGATTCCAGAGGTGCAAGACATCCTGGCACTGGTTCAGTGTCTCCAACCCACCCTGTTTCTGCGGTACCATATGGAGGGGTGTTTTCCATGACCACCTGTGCCAACATCTTCTTGATGGATTGTAAGAGACTTTCAGTGTCACACAGATGACCCTCAGCTCAACAAGGTTGATGTGTAGCCGGGAACCTCTGTCTAAGACCAGAGGTCTCTGATCACCACTCAGTAGCAAAGCATCCATCACCACTGTAAGCTCCAAGTGGGGAAGTGTGAGGGGTCTGCTACTGACCCAATGCGGTCCGGTAACCTTAACTACAGAGCTTTTGCAGTCTCCTCTGAACATTGTTGGAGAGGTCAACTTTAAGGTGGGCCCACTGGGACTTCTGATCCCACTGCAGAGCCCGTATATGCCAACTGGCATACTCAACTGGCAGGATGCAGGAGGACATCAGTCACAGTAGCCTCAGAATTGGCCTCACTGAAATCTAGGGCAGAGGCAGAAAGATCAGGATCATAGCCTAAATGTCCTGGACTTTCTTTCCTAGAGTACAACATGAAATTGGACTAAGCCCAGAATGACTCTAATGAAGGGGATCGTCTGAGAAGGAATCAGTTGTGACTACAGCATGTTGATAGTGAACCCCAAAGATGACAGGAGGTTAACAGTAATCTGGAGGTGGTTGATGACTGCCTTGGGCATACCCCCTTCAATGGCCAGTTGTAGAGGTCGGGGAAGACTAGCACTCCTGACCTCTGAAGGTGTGCTGTTGCCACTGCCATCACTTTAGTGAACACCCAAGGGGTGCTGGGCAGACCAGAGGGGAGCACCGCAAACTGAAAACACTCCTCTCCCACCATGAACCGCAGGTAGCGCGGACGACCCGGCAGGAAGGGTATATGGAAATAGGTGTTTGTAGGTCCAATTCTATCATCCATTCTTCAAGGTCCAAAGCTGATAAGACCTGGGCCAGGATGAACATTTTCAATTTCTCCTTCTGAAGGAAGGTGTTTGAAGTGCTGTATAGCATGTTAGGACCCTAGTGTAATTTTCCAGATTCATGCCCTTATATAGGTATAAATCACCATATCCTTATATAGGCATAGAAATCATAACCATATTTAGGCATAGCTCATGCAGTCCAACTATGGCTTGGCTACTTCCACTTGTTCCGAAAATCCACAACGATTTCTTGGAAAACTCTACTTCAGCAGTTAGGGACTTCCCCTTGCTTGAATATTGATTTGTCCAAGAACTCATGGAGTTTTCAAAGAACTGAGACTCTTTGATGATGTTATTATGTCCAACTGTACATCAAACTCAGCACCTTCAAGGTATAAATATGCCCACATTTGCCCTAGCAAACACACAGTGGTTTGGAGCAGTTCGACTATCTACTTGCCCGACGCATCCTGCTGCAGTAAATGCTGAAGGAAGCCGACCCACCAGCAGACGCACTGAGAGAGACGCTGTCTTTTCTCTTGCCGAGAAATCCATCTCCAGTGTTTCCAAGCTCCCCTTGCGGGGTGTTGGGAAATTGAGGCCTGAGACAGAGAGATACTAGACTTCCTTTATTCTAAACCAAGGTACGGAGCTGATTAGACCCTAAAAGAAATCTTGGATAGATTCTTGGCAAAAAGAACTTCTGCTATACCACACTTACCTCTTCCCTCGTACTAGACTTAGGTTAGGTACATTGGGGTAGGCGTATTTTAGAAGTATCAGTTGAGTACTTTTAGGGCCAGATGTAGGTGGCCATTTACCGGCCGGTAACGGCCGATTTCGGCCGTTACCGACCGGTAAATGCAAATTGAGATGTAGGGCCCTGTATTTTACAGAATCGGTAAATTTACCGATCGGTAAATTTACTGATTCTGTAAAATACCGAATCGGTATTTTATCAGATTCGGTAAAATTGATATGTAGGTGGGACTCTTCTGAGTCCCACAAGCATTACAGAATCGGTATTTTACCATCAAATTCTATTTGATGGTAAAATACCGATTCCGGTGTGCATGCACATGTGTGCATGCACACCTGTGCCATATGACAGGCAGACCTGCCCTTAGGGCAGGTATGCCTGCCACATGGCACCCGAACCTTTTTTGGGGGTGCTAGAGGGTGTCAAAGTGACACCCCCTGCACCCTTGTCAAATTCGGTATTTACCGATTCGGTAAATACCGACCGGTAATGCCCCATTCATTCCTATGGGCTTCAAAGCCCATAGGAATGAATGGAGCATTACCGGTCGGTACTTACCGAATCGGTAAATACCGAATTTTACCGATTCGGTAAAAGGGAACATCTGGATTCCCTACATACCAACCCCTCACATTTACCGAATCTTAATTACCGAATCGGTAAAATTCGGTAATTTTCGGTAATTAAGATTCGGTAAATGTTACTTACCTACATCTGGCCCATAGTCTTTATTTATTAATGGATGTATTTTATGGCTTAGAAACCATACCATGCTTTTACATTATTATTTTTTAATACTCTTCTTGCTGTACGCAATATACTTTACAGCCAGTATTACAATTGTAGCAGTTCATTTCTTCTGCATGAGAAAGAAGACTGTTCAATAAATACTTTTTGTCTCCCTATTTCTCTGAACCTCTGGTGAAACGAAGCTTGCACGATTGACTGAGTAAAATATCTATCTATTGTTTCCATGACTCTTAAGATCAGTTTTATCTTGGGGAAACAGAGTTCTCATGTTTATGCGGTTGTCAGAAACTAATCCCTTCTTGTTTATTCGAGAAAGTTTCTAGTGACCTCTGAGCTAGCTGGCACTCATAATTAAGTCTAATATAGTTGATAGAGACCTAGTAGACATAAGTCCTACGTCACATCTATAGGACATATTATTTAAATACGCAGAGCCTATTGGGAATATAAGAACTACACTACATGGCGCCCAATGTTTGGTAAGGCACTAATTTAATGCTAGATACTAGAGTAACTCAGTCGTGCTTTTCACAGAGACCCCTTTTTCCCGTAAAATACTCCAATAGATGTCTGGAGTGGGTTAAAGGATAAAACAATCCGCCATAACCAGTCAACAACTGTCAAGATAGATTCCTGAACAAGGCACAAGGGTTTACAGTAACTAGGCCAGATCCAAGATATGTGCAGAGACAACATCCAGGGATAATAACAACTTACAGTGTAGGAAAACTATCCTTGAGTGGTTACAGACATCCACACTTCCGGATATAAAACAACACTTAACTTTACTTAAAGATGGCGTTGATTTGAGAGACTTCTTACAAGGGCCTCGTAATCCACGTCATAAACATTTTATATACGCCGGTATATACGCTGCTTATAATGAAGCATGGAAAGTCACGCAAATGGAAAGTGCGAAACGAATACGAGAAATTGATCGTATTAATTTAGAGAAAGCTCTCTCTGTATTTGACAATGGTTTAACAACTCTGTCGTCCAGAATCTATTCTTAGGACAGCATTGTATCCTCTGCCATAGACATAATGGAACAGGACTTGCTCGTGTTACAACATGGCCAGTCTCAATTACGTTTTATAATGCTGGTAGGCTGGACGTTACAAAACCTTTGTTCAGACTATGTGCCTTGGCGTCTAATCAACACCACGTCATTGTTTACTGGATTTAACCTTACAGATAAACAAATCTCTTTGGCACAGAGGGGAGCAGACTATACGGTGCTGAGCATAGAAAAACTGGAAAGATTACCATTAACCGTTTCTGAGAAACCAGCCGTTGAATAGATAATACATGGCACCATCACGATACCAGTGACGATTTTTCAGTTTCAGTATTGCTTAAAACACCTACCCACAGGCCTGTATGAATGGTTAGGTAAAGAGTACATAAAGTCGACCTGGGATTTACCATACACACACAAATGTTGGAGTGGGGAAAAGGAGGTATTTCTTAGTGGCAAAAATTGTAAAACCACACAGAGCGGTACACTTCTATGTCAGGGCATTAATTTGCATGGAGCTTGCGATGGTTCTTCAAACAACTTATCATGCCACCTGCAGGGTTCCCCGGCAGCAGTGATAGATCCAATTTTTAGGCAGCTTTCCAATGGGAGCTACATAATGTTGAATGATCACAGCTGTTGTGGAATGATGCCAGGAATAGCCTATCTCGTTAGTGTGTCAGCCAGCGTCACTTGTTGTATGCAAATATTGTTTCCTGAAACTAAGCCAGACAGGGAGTTGCCGCTAAGGCCTTCACTGAACATCTCTTCTATATGAATTGATACTTTAAGCAGAATGAAAGCCATTCTTTTACAAAAGACGGTGTCACTGACCTCGTCCAGAGAGACGTATGATCTGCAAGTTGCAAGGTCCTCTGCAGAGATGCATGCCCTATTATCAACAAACTGTCCAATACATTTAGCAGAAATGTTAGGTCGTATCCTAAACATTTCTGATACCAGTGGTGTTGTATATGTATTTAAGACTATTTTTCTGGAACTGTTAGCACCCTTTGAAGCAGTCCTAGGCATTTTTCAAAACTTTGTGCACTCTGTGTTCTGCGGCCTGCCTCTCGTCCTGGGACTCTTAGCAGGGATACTATTTTTGTTCCTTCTGCTCCGTTATGGCAAGTCCAGTCACAAGCGAAACCCAGATTACCATGGAGAACACTCTTCTGGCCATGCAGTATTGTGAGCGCATAACACAGATTCTTGGCTTGGCTCGTTTGAGAGATCTGAATACCACGTGGTTCCTATCGTTCAGACCAATCTGGCAAGATTGCATCTTACCTGTTCTACGATGCCTGCTTTGTGGAGAGGAATGCGTGTTAGATATCTGTCTGACACTTCCATCAGGACTGCCAACCGATGTTGACACTTTGCTTGGTTCGGTAACGGCTCGTGCATTATGTTGCCCCCAACGGCTACCAATCCTGATGACGGCATTCATTGAGGTCTCACCAGCAATTCCAGCGGACGGTGAGATATGTGGACCAACAGGCACACAGGTACCATCTACTGCGAACATTGCTAATGCGCCTCACGCTGATGGCGATGCTTCTCATCTGTGTAAGATTGATTTACTTATTGAAGTGGTTAAACTTTCACCTACTGTGGTAGATGATTTCTTTGCAAACCAAGAAGATTTAATGTTTTCTCTTGACACCGAGAATAACTTTTGAAATTAGCACACAGCGTTCTGTGAACTCTGAATTCGACCTTTGCTTTTCAAAACAAAACTTCTAACATTGGAACTCTATTTTTCTACGATTTGATTTGACTTTTTTCAAAAATATTTAACTTTTCTTATTTTTTTGGGCACAAAGTAATCTGCTTAAAGTAGAACTATCCTTAGAGAACAAGAATGTTTTGAACACTTACTAGAAACAATATTGACCTTATCCACAAACAAAAACAGTTTATATATTCTGCTATGGAATGGTTTTGAATTTTTCTTCTGTAACTAAGAGCCATTTCATAAATGTAAATTTCATGATTCATTCAGTTAGCATTGCCAATATCATAATATAGGCTGACAAAGAAATCATTGCTTTTAAATGCGTACTGTACAAATGCTCATTTTATGTGTACAACCATTTTCAAATGCATTTAATGTATTTTTGGGTGGGATTGTAAACACATGCTTTAGATAGGTTTTAAATGCTTAGAATTTAGTAATGTCGAACATAATAAAGTGGAGCGGGTATTGTATTTCATTTTAGGACCCTGGTGTAATTTTCCCGCTTCATGCCCTCATATAGGTATACATCACCATATCCTTATATAGGCATAGAAATCCTAAGCATATTTAGACATATCTCATGCAGTCCAAATACGGCATGGCTACTTCCACTAGTTCCGAAAATCGAAAACGATTTCTTGGAAAACTCGGCTTCAGCAGTTAGGGACTTCCCCTTGCTTGAATATTGATTTGTCCAAGAACTCATGGAGTTTTCAAAGAACTGAGACTCTTTGATGACGTTATTATGTCCAACTGTACATCAAACTCAGCACCTTCAAGGTATAAATATGCCCACACTTGCCCTAGAAAACACACAATGGTTTGGAGCAGTTCGACTATCTACTTGCCCGACGCATCCTGCTGCAGCAAGTGCCGAAGGAAGCCGACCCTGAAGCAGTCGCACAGAGAGACGCGGTCTTTTCTCTGGCGGAGAAATCCAGCTCCAGTGTTTCCAAGCTCCCCTTACGGGGTGTTGGGAAATTGAGTCCTGAGACAGAGAGATACCAGACCTCCTTCATTCTAAACCAAGGTGCGGAGCTGATTAAATCCTAAGCGAAAAGTTGGATAGATTCTTGGCAAAAAGAAACTAAACTTATGCTACACCACACTTACTTCTTCTCTCGTACTAGATTTAGGTTAGGTACATTGGGGTAGGCGTATTTCAGAAGCACCCGTCGTGTACTTTTAGTCTTTATTTATTAATGTATGTATTTTATGGCTTAGAAACCATACCATGCTTTTACAGTATTATTTTATAATACTCTTCTTGCTGTACGCATTATACTTCACAGCCAGTATTATGATTGTAGCAGTTCATTTCTTCTGCATGAGAAAGAAGACTGTTCTATGAATACTTTTTATTGAAAACACTCATCTCTCTATTTCTCTGCACCTCTGGTGAAACGAAGCATGCACGATTGACGGAATAAAATATCTATCTATTGTTTCCACAACTCTGAAGATCAGTTTTATCTTGGGGAACCAAAGTTGTCATGTTTATGTGGTTGTCAGAAACGAATCCCTTCTTGTTTATTTGAGAAAGTTTCTAGTGACTGATCTTTGAGCTAGCTGGCACTCATAATTAAGTCTAATATATTCGATAGAGACCTAGTTGACATAAGTCCTACGTCACATCTATAGGATATATTATTCCAATGCGCAGAGCCTATTGGGAATATAGGAACTACACTACAGAAGGGTGCAGGTCTAGAATCGGTCAAACACCTCTGTCCTTCTCAGGCACCCGAAAGTAGCGGGAATAACAGCAACCAACGTCTGGCACCAGCTCCCTCTCTACAGCCCCTTTGGAAAAAGGGCTTGCTCTTCCTGCTGCCAAATGGGGAGATGGTCCTCTGTCAGTCACTGAGAGGATGGTGGAAGGTTCTGCGGACAAGAGTGAAGGGTAAGGTGTATACCCTGTGTACAATCTGTAGGACCCACCTGTGGGACGTGATTACTTGAGAGCCTGGAAAGAATTGGTGGATTCTGCTGCCCCCTTGGTGGTTGTGCCCCTGCAAGGGCATGTTCAAGAGGTTTGGCAGGTGTCATCCCAGGGGCCAGAAGGTTTGGCAGCATGCTGATCTTGGCTGTGGGGGCGGTGGGCACCACTGCCTCTCTCGCTAAACTGCTTGGTTCCCTGAGGGGGTTGGTTAGGTTGGCACTAGGAAAGGCCTCGCCAAAGCAGCACAAGGAACAATGGAACTGTTACGATTGGCAAGGTGGAGTAGAATGACCCAAACAGCGAGTGGTAACCCTGCGCTCATTAAAAAGCTCAAGAGAGGAATCTGCTTTTTCCCCAGACAGGCGGATCCATCAATGGTGATGTCCATCAGACAAGACTTGACATCGCTGGAGAACACATACAGAGTGGCGTATGGCAATGAGGGTGCCTATGGACCATCCAATGGAATAGGTAGTGTCACGACTCATTATTTGCTTGAGAGAGTGCAGGGCGAAGGTCTTTGGGCACACCAAATCGGACTGAATCCCGAAGGGTGTCTTAGTACGTTTCAACAATGGGCTGGTGTTAACGGATAAAAGGGCCTTGCTGGTGGAAGAAAAAACAGGAGTGCTCAATGTTTCCACTTACTTAGATTCTTATCAAGGCGATTGGTGGGAAATGTGCTAGGATTAGATCGGCTGGTGGAAGTCTGCAGCACTAGGCTTTCTGGCAAGGGTTGATGCGAAAGAAAAGCTGAGCTTCCAGGAGCAGGCTGATGGCACCTGGCAATTTGTCTATTGATGGGGGTTACAGAGCAAGGTTTGGCCCAAGCTCCCAACAATGTATCACTTAGTGCATCGTTAAAGGGAAGATGAGGCTCAGAAGATGCTTGCTTGCTTGTTGGAGGACTTTCTTAAAGACAGTGATTTTAACCTCCAATGTCGGGAGCGGGAGGTCAAGAACTCTGGCTGCCCTATGTATCACGATGGTGTAGGCAGAGAATTCCTCTGAGGCAGGTCCAGGGGAAGAAAAAAAAAGTCATTTCTGGGGAGGTATTGGGGCTACAAGCCTCCTGTAAGTCCTTGTACCAATTATCATCTTGGTAGGGTTAAGCAAACTCATTATCTGGGTCAAAGTCATTATCCGAGTCAATCCCAAAAAAGGAATGACTAAGAGTGTTATCGAACCAGCGGTAATTCAAGTTTGGGAAGCAGTGCTTCAGGCGAGACGTCTGTCGAGATCAGGACAGTGTAGATTTGGCATCTGAGAGGACAATCGGAACCATTTCTTTACATGGTGATTTCAACATCAGCCTCATCATGGCTATGGCCAGTGTGGGTTGTGGCAGCAGAGTCTGAACAGGTGCTGAATGCAAGATAAATGTGGAATGTCCAGCTGGTGTTGATGGTAAGCCCACCGGTGCTATTCCTGGTGGATAGCTTCTCTGCTCTTTGCGTCTCAAGGCCGGCAGGGGTCCAAAGAACTATACACACAGACATAACTGCACAGAACTATTTGATCTTAGATGGCCCTGGAAACTCAGGCGGTGTCAGAACTAGTGGTGGGATCGACTCTGAAGTCACCAGACTCCGGGAGCGAGACAGACAAGGGTGGTGTCACTCCCGTTCAGGCAAGTTATGCAAGGTAGAGGAATCATGCTTCAATGTCTTGTGTTTCTTACTCTTACCTGAGGACTTGGGGCGCAATGAATATAAACTGCTGGAGGGCTCTGTCGACTGCAGGAATAGAACCAAGAGCAAACCTTGGACATGGAGCTGGACTTGGAACAGTACCACAGTGAAGTTATCTTCTGCTTGTTGGTGCAGAGCTTCCCTCGCATTCCCTGATAGCTTTCAAGTTTGATGCAATCTCCACAGGTCCTGGAGTTTTGGCTTGACCACAAGCACACCTGATGGGGACGTGTCACAGTTATTTGTTTGTGACGTGCCTACAGGGCTTGTTTTAGGTTGTGACATCTCTTGCACACTGGAGAAACCTTGGAAATATAGAGGTAAATGTCTCAGGGAGACAAGCTCCGGATCCACATCTGGTGGTGTGAAAGAAAGGAACAGGAGTCAGCAACCAAGAATGGCACCTATGTAGGAACTGCAAATCATTTTTGAAGCAGAATAGCGTCAGTTTAGAGCTGAAACACCAAGTTCTGGTGCACAGAGGTACTGCTGAAAAGTTTATGAGTCCAGTCTAATGCATGGGAAATATTAAAACAGTGAGGAATCTGTGCCTAACAGTCTCTATTAAAAAGTCAGGCACAACACAGCATGTACCTTTAAAACTGCAGGTCTCTCCCTAAACACTCTCTGGAAATCTCCATGTTACTAGATGAGTTAAACCCAGACGCTCTGTTTCTGACAGAGACTTGGATGCATACAGATTCAGAGCCTGATATCATCCGCGCCCTCCCCCAAGGCTATCAAATCGTACGCAGCGGCCGCGTCAGCGGGGAGGCCTAGCAGTCATCTATAAAGACTGCTACGGATGTCGTTGTACCCCCACTTCCATACCAGACTGTTAAAGTCTCTCTTTACTATAGACTTCTCCCCCATTAGTACTTTTTCGGGATTACTTTTATATTGCCCACCTGGCTACCCTGGGCAATTCTCTAATACCCTCCCACCCATCATAGCCAGCCTAGCATTCAGCCCATCCAACTTTACCCTTCTAGGGGATCTCAACATTCATTTTGATTACTCCACAGACCTTATCGCCTCGGAACTTACTTCCAGCCTCTCAGCTCGCCAGCTCAAACAGCTAGTACCCAAACCAACTCACATCAAAGGTCACCTCCTTGACCCCATCTTTAGCGATAGCTTATATCTCCGAGTCGGGAACCCCCTTCCCCTTCCATGGACGGACCACTTCCTTATACCTCTGTCCTTGCTCACCCAAAATTCACAGTCTCCCCAGCCTTTAGGAACACGCAGAGGCCGCAACTGGACAAAATTTCCCACAACCAAATGGGTGGCAAGTCTTGAAACTTCCAAACCACAGAGTAACCCCGACCCTACTCTGGCCAATGAGAACTATAACATGTGGATCTCTGTGGATCTCTGACTCACTTGACTCTGTGCTCCCTTTCAGATGTACAAAACCCAAACGCAGCAAGGCGACCGCCCCCTGGTACTCAAGGGAACTACAGGAATTGAAACGTACTTGCAAAAAGATGGAACGAAAATGGCATCTTGACTACTCCCCCTTCAGGAAATCAGAATACAGAGCAGCCATTAAAACCTACAAGGACAGAAATAAACACGCACAGTCGTCCTTTTTTGAGGGAAAAATCACCGAGACAGCCTCAAAGCCCAAGGAAATCTACTGCATAGCAAAAACCCTCCTGCAACTTCCAGAAGAGCACCAGCCTTTAGCCACACTCAACCATTTCCCCCTCCTAGACCCCTCTAAACTTGAATCTATCATGTATCAGGTAAAATCTGGCTCCCAAAAATGACCCCGCCGCACCACTTCGCACCTTACTATCAGTCACTAACCATATTCTACCTACCATCCTGGAACTACTTAATGCCTCTTTATCCTCTCGCATCGTTCCAACCACATGGAAACGAGCCATGGTCAGAGCCCACCAACTATCGACCCATTTCCCAGTTGCCTTGGCTTATTAAATCCTGGAAAAACATGCCAATACAGTGTTAACTGAGCTCCTGGAAGCCAACAATCTCTTAGACTCCACTCAGACAGGGGTTCGCCCCCTACATGGGACTGAAACCACCTTGATCGCAGTGACGGAGGAGACCAGGAGAATTGTAGATCTAGGAGGCTCTGCAGCCATCATCCTCCTCGACCTAAGTGCCGCCTTCTACACTGTGAGCCATAACATCCTACTGCACCGACTTAGCAGTAAGGGAATACCAGGGACGGCAATCACCTGGCTCAGGTCCTTCCTCTCCAATCCCTCCTTCCAGGTTTTTGAGGGTGCCTTTATTTCCCCTAGCAAGCCTCTTGACTGTGGGGTGCTGCAGGGCTCCTCCCTGAGCACTACATTATTTAATTTATACATGAGCCCCCTAGTTGAGATGGTCCATCCTTTTGGAGTGAAAATGGTCACTTATGCGGACGACACTCAGCTAGTGGTGGCTCTCAACCCCCCGCAAGCCACACCCAACTGTCTGAAAAACTGCCTGGAAGCAGTCGCTGAGTGGATGACATCTTCCTGCCTCAAAATGAATGGGGACAAAACTGAGCTCATGCTCCTTAGTGGTCCCATTTGTAGCACTATCAACCCATTCTGGCCCCCCTGCCTCCGACCTGCCCCTGTGCCTAAATACACGATCAAAAGCATGGGCATCAGGCTGGACAAATCCCTTCATTTCAACTACCACGCAGCCAAACTCTCAGCCATTTGCTTTGTGCTGCTAAGGCTTTTGCGAAAAATTCTTCCTTTACTGCCTTTTCATGCTAGACAGATAATGGTCCAGGGTCTGATCCTCTCTCGTCTGGACTTCGGGAATGCCCTCTACCTATGCTCACCCCAGACGACCTTAAGCACGCTACAGATCATCCAAAACTGTGCAGCCAGAACCCTTCTCCAGATCCCCCGCCGAGTCCCGGTCAAACCCAGACTGAAGGACCTCCACTGGCTACCAGTGAGGGAAAGGGTCGAATTTAAAGCAATGTGCATTGCTCACGAGTCTTCTGGAGAACAGGCACTACCATTAATCAATCTTTGATAAAAGCCATCACCCAAACAGACAGCTCAGATCCGGATCCTCTTTTCTGGCCATAACACAGAGGTTCAAGCAAGCAAGATGTGGAGGCAGCTCGTGCTCCCTCAACTCGGCCAGACTCTGGAACTCCCTCCCCATCCAACTCAGATCAGAGCCTACACTACTCACCTTCCGTAAACTCCTAAAAACCCTGCTTTTTAACAAACCAGTATAGCCTGAATTGTTGTGTACTAAGCATGATATCTGCAGCGCTAGTACAACTGAGGGTAACTATTGCGTTATATAAATGCTCTTTTCATTTCGTTTAATTGTAAAAACAAACCACCTTGATGAGTTTTAAAATATTTCCCTATGAAAATTGGGCGTAAAAACAGATCTAAAAGCTTAGTACAAAATGCAGAATAACAAAGTTCTTGGTCGACTATATGGACACTGAATCACATGGGCAGCGAGGTAATGAAGAAAGCCATGTCACAGCGACGAGAAAAGCCACAAGGAAGTAAATTGTGTTTATTTGAAGGCGGGTTAAATAAAATCTGTGTTCCAGTGCCTTTATCCACAATAGATAAGGCAAGTTGACTGAGGGCTATATGCATGGATAGTTACCATGTCCATAGCTTTCTCAAGTCTCATCTTGTCTTTATGGGCATGATATGTGTCCTTAACCAGAGCTTTTGAGCGCAAGCCAATCTCCCTAGTATTCTCAAAAATACTAGCAAATCCTAAATCATGAAATGTGTTTTTTATATACTTGATTCAAGGGACGTCCATCTTGTTATTCTGTTTAGGACAATCCTCTAATATTCCCAGAGTAAAGCTTAGCTCCGAAGTAGAGCAGATTTTAACCTACAACAAATTGGGTGCTAAGCCTACCTTTTCTTTTATAGACTCAAATGAATTTATTAAAATCACAATTAATCATATAAAATACAATTAATGTAATAATTTCCTAATACAATTTTATAATTAAAACATATTTCGATAACTGTTTTTATCAGCTTTAAATTCGAGGAACGTCGAAGTCTAACTATACAACAATGTATGGACTTCAATAGTACTGAGTCAATCGAATTAACGTAGTTATGATTTTAAATTTGTCACATGTTTGTCTCTCGTGTAGATTGATGTTTATTGTTCTGTGTATAATTTTTATTATCAAAATGTGTTTTTAATGATAACATTGTATTTGGAAATTACTACATTGATTGTTTTTTTATATGATTGTGTTTTTAATAAATTCATTGTTTTGATATATACAAAAAATTGTTGTTTCCGCTTATAATTGATTTATGGGGTCTGTTGTAAAAGTGGACTAAAAGACATTAGATTACCCTCTGTATGGTCGAGTATCGATGAAAGGTTCAATAGTTAGATGCAATCCAAGATAAACTTTCTTTTTGAGATACTTATTGCATAAGGTACCCATTCTCTTGTTGAGTTTGGCCACTCAACTATTCTGATCTTCCACAGGTCTAGAAAGTGTTCCGATGTGGTTGCCTTGAAATGCCACATTTTTGCCTGGCACCAACTAGTGGGTGGATGTGACACCTAGGCACTCCTTAACCAGTGGTGTAAAAGTTCCTGGGCCAATACTAACCACTTTTTCAGCAGTTCTTATTTGCTTTACTGAAAACAGGTCCCAAATGTCATGTGTCGGGGCACTTTCAAGATGGTAAAAGATGAGGGTATGTGTGTGAGTGTCACAGGGAATCCACTAGTGTCCTCTCAACAACAAATTCCATTATGAAGCAGACACTGTAAGCACAACAAACCCAGCGGCAGACGTTCGATAGGACACAAATAGGGTCCTTCAGCAACCAGACAGAGGATCATCAAGAATAGTTGTGAAATCATGTTCCCTCCCTTTGAATTGAGCCCCAAGTGCTACATGTGGCTCAATAGTCCTGCTAAGCAGGATGTGACAGTGTAGTATTACAGGATGCTCACACCCCTCAATCCGAATGTTCTGTGGATTTCAGATATCATGTCTGCCCATTCAGTTCAGACTAATGTTTGCTCCAGGGAGGTTTTTCATACCTCGTTCACACCTATCAAGGCTGAACACAGGCTGGGAAAAGCTGGTAAGCTAATGCAAACGAAAACCCCAAAGAACTTCAGGCAGGAAAAATGTTCCTTTTTAAAAGTTATTTTTCCTTAATATTTATCATAAATTCAACTATCAATTAATTGGATTTTTAATAACTAATAATAAATAAGGGTTTCCTTGTTTTACTAGCTGGTCCCTTTCTGGAGTTCATAGTATCAGTATTTTAAACTGCCCTCAGGTTTTTTACGTAGCACAACTATGCCTGCCACCGTGAAAATTGCTCTAAAAGCCTGGTCACTGAAAGGACATTGTATTATTAATTTGCTACATGTCCCCCTTTCAAATATCATGCAGCCTACCTTGCGGGCTACAAGGCTTATCTAGGGGTGATCTACTAATATTTAAAAAGGAGATTTTACCTGTCACAATGGGTTATTTCAATCTGTTACACTGCAGGTTTTACAAACAGCAGTTAGGCTACTCAAGATAGGCCTGTAGCTATGTATGCACGGCTACTGTAGTGGAAGGCACAACAGGTGTTGTAGTCCACAAGATGTATTTAACTTCCAGGCCTTGGGATCACTTTCAACATCATATACTATGGACGCATTTGCAAGTTTAATGTGCCAGTTAGGAATAAGCCAATTTAACCAGGTTTAAATGGGGATTAGAAGCACTTTACTTTAGGGTAACAAGGGCGAAATAAATAGGGCTCTGTAGCCAGCAGCAATACGTTCCAGAAAAAGGAAAACAATCTTGGATGATCATGCAGAAAAGGAAGCTTTCCTATAACTAATATAACTCCTCCACCTCAGCTTGTTTTCCTAGCCAGCCGGTGAGCAGAGTAAGTGAAGTATTAACAAAAAATATACTGTGAAAAAGTAGGCTGATAGAAACACATCTGTAATCATCACTGACTTCCGGGAAGGAAGGTGGGCATATGTGAATGTACATCACTACAAGCTACGAACAGTTATGCATTAACATTTTCTGTACGTAGCATATGTGGCTGTAGATACACATGATCTGCACACACTGTAAAGCAGAGTCTAATGAGCACATGAAGCAACAGCTTGAAAAAGACTTTTTAATACAGTTTGGCCAACTACGGCTTGAATGTCCATAAAGTAGTGTTTTGTGAATTTGTCTCGATTAACCGGTTAGCAGCTTTTAGATGTGTGCTAAAGGGATATTGCTCAAAAAGGTCATGGTGGCATCCTCTTTGAGCATGGAGTACACTCTCCGGGGCATACCTAGCATGTGGATGGACTTGGCATAACAGGTTTTCCTGCATCTGTCAATTAATTTTGCGTACCGGTATTGGAGATGTCCCTTGTGAGGCTTGGCAAAGGCTACAAAGAGTTGTCTTGTCTTACAGAAGGATGAAGTCTTTTTGATGTAATACAGGTACCCTCTTAAAGTCTGGTGTGTGTAAAACCTGTCCCGCTACAGAGTCCGGGTGCAGGAAGAAGGCAGGCAGCTCAATGGTTTGACTAAAGCGAAAAGATGACTCTACCTTTGGTAGGAACTTGGGAATTGGTTCCAAAAACCACTTCATCCTTGTGAACATGAATGTGATGTTTCTTGTGGATTAAAGCTTGAAGCTCAGTGATGCATCTAAAAGAGGTGATTGCTATTGAACTGGAGAGCATAGAATTGTAATCTTTCAAAGGGAGGTGTATGATAACTACATTTAAGTTCCAAATAGGGACTGGGGTAGTTTGGAAAGTATAACATTTTTAAAGCCTTCCATGAAAGCTCTAACCACAGGGATTTCAAAGAGGAATGTGTGTTGACTATGTATGTATGCTGCGACTGCAGTCAAGTGTAAACAGATGAAAGTGTATGCTAATGCAGCCTTTCGAAGGTGTAGCAGGCAGCTTCATATCTTGCACTGAGAACGTGGGGGAGTCTATGTGTTTACTGATGGGATAGTGGATATTTTCCATGTCAAAAATCAGGCACATGCCGTGGGTCTGTCCACCTCACAGAGAATGGGCATGCACTGCTCTGGGACCATGAAGTACCTGATTTTTAGTTGCTCAGGGGCCAGTTTGCTTTGCTGAGTATTTTGGGGTCTGAGTGCCAGAGTTGGCCTTAATGCTAAGAGTGAGAAGGCTCAGCTTCTTTGACCGCCTCTTGTGAGGACTGGCGAACATCTCCAGGATCATGGAATATTAGGGTTGTAAGGCCCTGGTTGGCGCCACCAAGATGAGGGTGATGAATACCTGCTTCATTTTCCTGATAATGTACGAAATGAATGGGAGAGACAGAAAAGCATAAGCAAATATCCCAGACCAGTTGATCCATAGTACATTGCCCATGTGTGGGTAACTTAATAAAAAGCTTTAGCATTTTCGTCTACAGGGATTGCCAATAAGTTGATGTATGACTGCCTCACTGGCAGAAGTGACTGTGGTGGACTTGTGGGTTCAGTTCCTATTTGTGGACTTGTTGATGTGTCCTGCTTAGCAGGTCCGCAAAATCATTGTCCAGCTCTGACAAGTAATCCGCCAATAGGTGTGGTTTGTTGTGAATTGTCTAATGCCAATGCTTCTGGATGAAGGACATAGCCTTCATGTGGTCTGTCTTAGGCATGTGTTCCCCTTGACTAGCCTGGTGATGCCACGGAGTACAAAATCGATAGCCAGTAACTCTGATATAAATAAAACTTGGGGAAGGCCCATAAAACCTGTGCTATACAATTATACAAAACATTGGGTTCTCTAGCAAGAAGGATTCAGCTGTGATACTTAGTCTCTAATACTTCACTCAACTGTTACTGGGCATGTACCTTATTTTATATAAATTACTTGTACCTTCAGATTAAAAGAACATCTTCCTAATCTCTATATTCGCTGAGTAAATCTGGAAGACAAAAAGGAATCTCACTAAATACCAACTTATTAGTAGGATCTGTTACCTGACAAATGTAGCATTTATTTCACATTCTGTATAATTCATGTTTAAAAATCTTCATCAATATCCACACTGTCCTTGTTAATATCACAATTCCAACAATAAGACGTCCAAATTCTATAGTTTGCATGTGGTCCGTAGTTGGGTAGCCAAGGGACATTCACCAGTCTGTGCTGCGGCAGTGAATCCTTTAAGCACTTAATAGCGACCTTTAATATTTTCCCTTTTTACATTTCCATGATGGACTCCTCAATACACATGGTCAACACGTTTTGGCCCATTCATTTCTGGCCTCCTCAGGGCTCAATAAGGGAGCATTAAAACACTAAACTATGAATAAAACATATATGCATATCTCAATTTTATGCAACTATAGTGACACATAGTTCAATATGTTACAGAGTGCTTCTGTTCTATCATAGCACAGCAGGTGCCATTCTGTAAGTGCAAACTGTAAACCTCTCAGAGGAGCAATCCAGGACAAAAAGTGACAATACATCCCCTATATGGTGTTGGGATCAATCTTGGATCTTGCTCTTGTGATACTAAAGAGGAATATAGCATGTTACAACGCATGCTATTACATTGTGTACTATTACAATGTAGTTGTTACAACAACCACGTTGTTAGTACGCAATACCTTTACATTGCAAGTCATTACAATGACTTGCTGTAGGGGGCTCACTGGATTTAGAAATAGTAGAATTTACTATTCGTACTCCAATTTGCGCAACAGCAGGGAAGGTGTTGAATTTCATATCCAATACCTTGGCGCCTCCTACAGCAAGTATTTCTAATGGCTTGCGATGTAAAGGTATTGCGTACTAACAGCGCGGTCGTTGTAACGACCAGGTCGTAACAGCACTGTGTTGTAACAACAGCATTGTAACAGTAAAGAGACCAAGTGCTATGAAATGTGGAAAAAGGAGTGTCTTCTATGTGACAACCATGACTACTCGTTTAATAAATATACTGAACACAAGGCTCTTGGTCCGGTAACCCAGTAAGTTCAACACCAATTATGGGGCGTTTAAAGCGGGATGGAATGCAGAATGGGACCAGATCCTCAAGCCCTTAACTAGATACTAAAGATTACTGGAAATTACAATGTAATCTCTTAGTCAGGTCATCAAATATTGCCCCCCATTGGTTGTATGGACTTTTATTGGTTGACGTGAAGCATTGAAAGGAAGTAGATATCAATAATACATTTCTGATTTGAGATGCCAATGTGACTCCACAATAAGAACCAAAAGTCGGCAAATATAGTTAAAGGGTTTTATTTTGGATTACCAATCAATCCAGTATATGCGTAAACCAATAAATTCAATAAGTAGAGCAAGACAGCAGATAAGCTGAAATATCTCAGTAGGTTAAGTCACGATAAAATGAGATACAGAATTGTGATAGCCACCACAATTTCAAAAACGGATCAATGCAAAATAGTGTTTCATAAAGAAACGTCCCTTCTCTCTTCTAAACATAAGTCATTTATACAGTTGTCTATCGAGGGTCGCTATTTAAGGAGCACAGAAGGTGTCATCATGATCAGACTTCTGTAGACGTCTTGGGAAAAGTAAATAAGTGTTTAGCATAAAGCTTCACACTTGCAGGAATAAGGCAGGCAGAGCGGTCTGCACCTCTAAGTCTAAAGGGAAACTGCTCCAACTAACTGTGAGAACACCAATTTAAAAGTAGCAGGAGATTTAGAAAATGTCTCATCTCCTTTCACACCATTGGGATTAAATCAAATTGTTTCTCGCGTGCATCTGCAACAAGGCTGAAGTTTCTCAGCACATCAAACTAAGACTGTGATTCGCAACCTTTAACATCCCTCCGTCATGGTACAAGATGAATTCTCCATATTCACTGCCAAGTTTTTCCTTCAGGCCTCTCTATAAGCTTTCTAAAACAAACAATAATCCTTTCTGTAGCTAACGTGAATCCGGACAATAAACCTGCAAAGAAAGAAAGGCAAAGCAAAATGCATTTTAACTGGAGACTGTAGTCCGGCTAATTTAACTGAGCATTTAATATGCACTACAAATACATGGGTATACATGTGCACATTTAGCTTTCAGAATAAATGCAAAAGGTGAGTAAAGGAATACATGTTTACATATGCAAATATAACTGTCTAAATAAATGCAAATATAACTCTAAGTGCAAGTGTTAAAGGTGAATAAAGAATACATGCTTTCATGTTGAAACTGAACATTAGTGCACAGGTATATAAATCTAGTCTCTACAATGAATACATTTAATGAATGCCTATATATTTGCTCTTTTTTTGTTTGAACAGTGTCACCAGTAGATCAAATACACCACTAATGGTTAGTCAAATAAAAAGCTACATGTCAGTGGCTCAGCTGATCAGTTATCATATACAATACGGACCATAATGATACATTTTGGCAGTACAGAATAATTTAGTAAAAAAAAATGACAACAACGTACATACAACTAGCATAACGTGAGCCGGACAATCAAACCACCAAAATGTACTTGAATCTGTTCACTTATTTACAGGATGACAATAATTCTAAACAATTGACCTTAACCGCAAATGTAAAATTCAAAGGGAAGAGGTTCCCCCTGCATTTAATCGCTATAACGTTCAACCAGGAAACAATCTTTTAGATTGTACATCACTTACATTACTAGATTTTGTAAAGTGGAGGGAACAAATGATAGCCCTTTACTCAACAGTGTTTTTTCTGCATCCGATAAAATTAGATGGGATAAGATATATATGAGAGACTCCAGCAAGTTGATATGAGATCTCTGGTGTTGTATGCTCCAGATGCCCTGAACAGTCTTGTGAATGAGATGGGCTCCCATTCTATAAGTGAAACATCTGTATAAATGGTCACATGCATAAGAGGATTGAATTAACATTCTTGAATTAACTTCCTTGTTATCCAAATTCTCCTACCCTACCCCCATCCCTGGTAAAGCTCCTGCCAAGCCATAGCAAACCACTATGTCCCTGGGGTGGGACCATATGATACATTTTGGCAGTACAGAATAATTTAGTAAAAAAAAATGACAACAACGTACATACAACTAGCATAACGTGAGCCGGACAATCAAACCACCAAAATGTACTTGAATCTGTTCACTTATTTACAGGATGACAATAATTCTAAACAATTGACCTTAACCGCAAATGTAAAATTCAAAGGGAAGAGGTTCCCCCTGCATTTAATCGCTATAACGTTCAACCAGGAAACAATCTTTTAGATTGTACATCACTTACATTACTAGATTTTGTAAAGTGGAGGGAACAAATGATAGCCCTTTACTCAACAGTGTTTTTTCTGCATCCGATAAAATTAGATGGGATAAGATATATATGAGAGACTCCAGCAAGTTGATATGAGATCTCTGGTGTTGTATGCTCCAGATGCCCTGAACAGTCTTGTGAATGAGATGGGCTCCCATTCTATAAGTGAAACATCTGTATAAATGGTCACATGCATAAGAGGATTGAATTAACATTCTTGAATTAACTTCCTTGTTATCCAAATTCTCCTACCCTACCCCCATCCCTGGTAAAGCTCCTGCCAAGCCATAGCAAACCACTATGTCCCTGGGGTGGGTACCCCGGGAAATAGCAGGAGTGAGCCCTAGGGAGTGGTGGTCCCCAAGGCCATTTAGGGCTCCAGGAGGGGGGAGCCACGCATCCCCCCACCATTGCAGGTCACAGCCCCAGGGAGATGGTGCCCACTGGGGCTGTGCGTCTCTCCACTTTCATTATTACCATTTGCACCCGGGAGATGGCGGTCCCTGGGGCAGCGGGGGGGGTGCCCCCACATTTATGTCATATTTTGGCCCGGGAGGTAGTGGTGCATCGGGCTGCAGGGCTCCTTGTAGGCCTCCCGAATTAATACAAAATGCCTCAGGGAGGTAGCGGTCCTTGCGGCTGCGGGGGAGGCCATAAGGACAACCCCCGCATTCATTCTACAAGTAGCCCTGGGGAGGTGGCATTCTCTAGGGCTGCAGGGGGAGGCATGCGTATGATTTTGTTTGTGCCGGGGAGGTGGCGGTCTCGGGGCGCAGGTGTCCCACGTGGGCACCCTCTGCATAATTAATAAACACTACCCCTGGGATTTGGCCCTCCCTAGGGCTTCATGAAATTGATGTGCCGGAGCATGTGCACCTTATATTTTTCATTTTGCCACAGGTCCACCCACACATTTGTAGCTAAATTAAATTAAAAAATATATTTTTAATTCCCTCCACCGTATCTGTGGGGTCAGGGTATTCCTACCCTACCCCCGTTTCTTTATATTTTACTTTTTTTGTGGCTTCAAGCCGAGTACCAAGATGGCTGCCATCACTTCCTGGTTGAAGTGTTGGTAGCCATTTAAATTTCAATAGGATCCGCAAGTCTAATACATGGACTCGCGTCCCAAGATATCTATTTACCTCGGGTCACTCTCCACGCCACACGGCTCCTCCAGGATGCCCGTGTCTAGTGTCCCTCTGGCTCCCGCTGCTGCCGAGGGTTCACCGCCCCTGGTGACTGCTTGGCTGTACTGATATTGTCTGTTGTTTTTTCTCCCAAACTTGTTCTGTTAACCTGCCTTTTGTTTTCTGTATCTTGCCTTTTGGTTTTTGCCGTTTTGGTGTCTCTGCTTAGGCGCTCCTCTTTCGCCACTGCCCTCTAAGCCCCCCCCGCTCCCCGCTGCTGCTCCCCTGCGGCCAGCCCCCCTTTGCCTCCCTGCCCTCGCCCATTGGCTGCCCCGCTCCCGCCTCCCAGCTGCTCCTCCCTCCCACTTGGCCTCTTATGGAGGGCGCCGCACGGCAGCGAGTGTGACCTGACGGCTGGTCACTCCCCACGCCGCACGGCTCCTCCAGGGTGCCCATGTCTCGTGTCCCTCTCGCTCCCGCTGCTGCTGATGGTTCGCCGCCCCTGGTGACGGCTTGGCTGTACTGATATTCTGTTGTATTTTCTCCAAAACTTGTCCTGTTAACCTGCCTTTTGTTTTCTGTAACTTGCCTTTTGTTTTTTGCCGTTTTGGTGTCTCTGCTTAGGCGCTCCTCTTTCGCCACTGCCCTCTAAGCCCCCCCGCTCCCCGCCGCTGCTCCCCTGCGCCCCCCCCCTTTTGTCTCCCTGCCCTCCCAGCTGTTCCTCCTTCCCACTTCAACTCTTATGGAGGACGGCAGGACCGTGCCCAGCGCCAGAAACCCTGGACCCCGCGCCCCCCACAACGCCAGACTGCACTACGACTCCAGCACCCTCCACGCACTCAACACCGGACGAGACCACCCCTGCCACCGGGCCACCCCGAAGCGCACACAAGGGCCCTTCGCCTGCCGGAACTGCAGCTTCATCAGCATCCAGCCCACCAAACTACCAGCCAGAGAACCCAACCACCTCCACTGCATCCTCCTCAACACCCGCTCCGCTCGCAAGCACACCATCGAACTCTGGGACCTCCTAGACTCCACCACTCATGACATCGCCTTCCTGACGGAGACCTGGCTGAACACCACTTCAGCACCAGACATCGCCATAGCCATCCCACAGGGCTACAAGATCTCCCGCAGAGACCGCACCAAAGGAGTGGGAATCGCTATCATCCACAAGGACACCCTCAGAGTCACGACCAACACCGACGACACCCTCACCACCGCCGAGCACATGCACTTCCAGATCCACACCGACCCCAACACCACCCTCAGAGGAACACTCATCTATAGACCACCCAGACCAGGACCACAGTTCAGCGACGCCATCGCCGACCTCGTCAGCACCCATGCCCTCGCCTCCACGGACTACATCCTCCTCGGGGACTTGAACTTCCACCTCAAGAACAACAACGCCAACTTCACCGCCCTGATCGACAACCTCACCAACCTCAGACTAAAACAGCTCGTGACGACACCAACCCACGCTGCCGGACACATGCTGGACCCCATCTTCTCCACAAGCCCCCAAGTCTCCTTCAACCACACCACTGAACCCCACTGGACTGACCACAGATGAGTCCACTTCACCTTCAGGAAACCCACCACACACCACCGCACCCAACAGCTACCACGTCGCTGCTGGGGCAAGGTCACCAAGGACCAACTCACTGTCACCCTCGCCCTGAGACCACACGCCAACCCCACCGACCCAGTCACCGCTGCGAACAACCTCAAACTGTGGATCGCCGCTGCGCCAACACCCTCGAACCCCTCAAGACCTTCACATCCAACCACACCAACAAGAAAGCCGCCTGGTTCAACGAAGACCTCCGGACCTCCAAGCGCACCTGCCTGCCGGAAGTTGGAGAAGAAATGGCTCCTCAACCGAACACCAGACAGCCACACAGCCCACAAGAGCGCCACCCGCATACACCACCAACTTATCAGGACCGCCAAGAGGACCGCCTTCAAAGACCTAGACAACAACGCGCACAACACCAAAGAGCTCTTCAGCATCATGAAAGAACTCTCCAACACCAACGACGTCCCACCATCGCAAGACCTGTGCGACTCCCTGGCCACCTTCTTTCACTGCAAGATCACCGACATCCACAACAGCTTCTACTCCGACACCCCCGCACCCACCATCGAGTCCACCACCCCTGCGACCACCAGCCGCCTGACAGCCTGGTCCAGCGTCAGCGACGAAGACACCATCAAAACCATGAACTCCATCCACTCCGGATCCCCATCTGACCCCTGCCCTCGCCACGTCTTCAACAAAGCCTGCACAACCATCAAGCCCCACCTCTGGAAAAGCAATCAACAGCTCCTTCGAGACAGCAGCCTTCCCGGAAAGCTGGAAGCACGCCAAGATCAACGCCCTTCTGAAGAAGCCCAAGGCGGACCCCAAAGACCTCAAGAACCTCCGGCCCATGTCCCTGCTCCCGTTCCCGGCAAAAGTGACAGAGAAGATTGTTAACAAACAGCTGACCCACTACTTTGAAGACAACAACATCCTGGACCCCTCCCAATCCGGTTTCCGCAGCAACCACAGCGCCAAGACTGCCCTCATCGCCGCCACCGACGACATCAGGATCCTGATGGACAAAGGAGAGACAGCCGCCCTCATCCTCTTGGACCTATCAGCAGCCTTTGACACAGTCTGCACCACACCCTATCAGCATGCCTCCACGACGCCGGAATCCAAGAGCAGGCCCTGGCCTGGACCACATCCTTCCTCTCCTGTAGAACCCAGAGCGTCAGCCTCCCACCCTTCGGCTCAAAAACCACCAAGATCATCTGCAGCGTCCCACAGGGATTCTCCCTCAGCCTGACGCTGTTCAATATCTACATAGCACCGCTCGCCCACGCCGCACAACAACACAACCTCAACATCATCTCCTATGCCGACGACACCGAGCTGATCATATCCCTCACCGAAGACCCCCACACCGCCAAAGCCAACCTCCACAGAGGAATGAAGGCAGTAGCGGACTGGATGAAGAACAGCAGACTGAAGCTGAATTCAGACAAGACTAAGGTCCTCATTCTCGGATCCATCCCATCAGCCTGGGACGACTCTTGGTGGCCCACATCGCTAGGCACATCCCCGGAACCCACAGACAACGCACGCAACCTGGGGGTCATCCTCGACTCCACCCTCTCCATGACCAGGCAAGTCAACGCCGTCTCCGCATCCTGCTTCAACACCCTAGGAATGCTCCGCAGGATCTTCAAATGGATCCCCGCTGACACGAGAAAAACCGTCACCCAGGCCCTCGTCACCAGCAGACTCGACTACGGAAACGCCCTCTACTCAGGAACAACAACCAAGCTCCTGAGACGACTATAACGAATCCAGAACGCCTTGGCACGACTGATCCTCGACGTCCCCCGACGCAGCCACATCACACCCCACCTGAGAGGCCTGCACTGGCTCCCGGTCAACAATAGGATCAGCTTCAAACTCCTCATCCACGCACAGAAAGCACTACACAACACCGGACCCACATACTTCAACAACCCACTCAGCTTCCACACCCCCACCTGAAGCCTCCGCTCAGCCAACCTCGCCCTCGCCACAGTCCCTCGTAACCGGAAAGCCACCGCCGGCAGTAGATACTTTTCCTACCTCACCGCCAACCCCTGGAACACTCTCCCTAACAGCCTACGACAGACCCAGGACCTGCTGGCCTTCAGAAGACTTCAAGACCTGGCTCTTTGACCAGTAGCAGCCTCCCCCCCCCAGCGCCTTGAGACCCTCACGGGTATGTAGCGCGCTTTAGAAATGTGAGTGATTGATTGATTTAAAAAATATAGCTCTCTGAAACTAGTGAACGGATTACACCAAATTACAAAAAGCAGCTTTCTGCCAAATTTGGTGCAATTCCGTTCTGCTGTTCGGGCTGTAGCCCTGTTCAAACAATGAAAAATCCCCATAGTCATAACATGCAAAAAACGTGTTTTGGGACACCCCTTTTCTCGCTGCGCCAGCTTTGACGGATCGCCCCGAAACTCGAACACAGCAGCTGAATGAATAAGGTGATTTTTTTGAAAAATTCTTGAAGATTCATCAAGGGGCTCCAAAGTTATTGGAAAACAAAAAACGCTCTTCCTATGGAAACTTTGGTCCTAATAATTCTTAATGGCTTTCGCCAAAAAAAAATATAAATATATACATAAATATATATATATATATATATATATATATATATATATATATTTTACATTACTACCATCACATATTTAGACAGTACTCCCAGTATCACTCCAAGGTAAAGTTTCAACGCAGTTCTTCTGAGTTATTAGCATTCAAACAAACATGATTGATGCGTTTCGGCTCAAGCCTTCAACGGGACCATGAATTTGACATGCAACCTAACAACATTTAGGAAAGCAGTCCTTTATCTGGTTCTTAAGCCTGGCAACTAGACGGCTAACATTGTCTAATTGCTTCATAAGTACTCTTATTGTCCCCCCTTATCTGACTATGTCCAGGCAAAAAAAGCGTACTTGCATTTCATGTACATTATTCTCCATGTTGTTCCACAGATACTTGATGGATTAATAATTCAATTTTTAGACATTCGATAGAATTGTAAAACTTCATACACTAATTTCCTACTTTCCAAGCCAATATATTCTTAAAAACCATTTCTTGTCACAAATCCCCATTATGGAGTGCACATGCTGTTCCTAATGTAAAGTGCATGATGCATATTAGGAATCTATAAACTGCAATGGTGCAAAGTTGTTAAAAAAACAGTTTTAACAGTAATAGAGAAGCCAGAACCTCACATGGTCACAAAACATTCAAAATGTGAGGGCACGCAGCAATAATTATATCTCTGGTTGCATATTGTAATCATACGTTTCAATCTAAAATATACAGTGCAGTATATTTTTTGATTCAAAAGCACACTGTTCTTGGCTAATATACATAACCCACTAACAGTATATTTATTTGCACTAATTCTATCAATAGCAGCTGTGACTGTTCATGAAGTGCATAGATGATTAAGATGAATAAGGTACTTAAAGTGTGTAGAGTCTTAATAAATTATTTTTCACTTTAAAGTTCATAGTTCTTAATAAAGAACAAACAATCCCATAAATACATAACTTGGTATCACAACTCAATTTGTGGAACATGTATCAGTGTATTCCTAACTTGATGAGGGTCAGCATTTATATTTGTATTTCTCCATCAATGTGGAAACTACAGGAAGTTACTTACTTGTTTACCATTAAAGGGGCAAAACATCTAATTTCATCAGAGTCACTAGAATTCATTTAAAATTTCAACAATTCATCAATATTCCATATTATAACAATATTCTTTTCATCATTTCAACTTCCAATTATTTCAACTCAAAAATATTAGTAAATGGTGAGATTTCCATATCTTTAGAATTTCATATTCTGCTGCTAATTCTACAGCACAGTACAAATATACTTGTTATTCAGCATTCACATTATGCTCTCAGTGGTGCTCTGTTACCAAGAGTAAAATCAAGATGGATTTTTGTCTCTAACGTTGTAGTTCCAGGTCACCCCCTTTTGGATGCCTCGTTACATGTTTAATGCCTAATACTTCTATGCGGTTATGTCTTCTTGATGCATATCTGATATGTTTTCTGCAATGGGTTTTTAAGCATGATTTTTGTTATTGCTTATAAGTGCTGAGATATATAAATTTTCACTTTCTTAGTCGTACTTCCAATGCATTTCCTATTGCAGCTACACTCGAAAACAAATTCTGTGCTGCAGGTGATGCATTCCTTTATTAAAATTATTTTGACCATCAAATGTGGCATACTCTCTCACATTTTCCCTTAAATGTTCCACATTTCTAAAATCCACAATTTCCTTTATTTAACAATGTGATTAGTGATTACACTGGATGTAGGAAACTTGATCTTAATAGAGCTCCTATTTTGCTGTTCGACAAATCCCTTGAGGCAATTATCATATATTAAAACATAGCATTTCTCAGTGAACATAATTCTCATATTTCAATGTTTCTGAATATAGCTCATAAAAAATCAGTAAAGTTGATCATTGTTTACCAGTTCCAACACATCCTTTTCCTCAATCATGCAGTAACAATAGAGCCTCTCTTGCCTTTATTTTGACTCTGTTATAGGAAATAGTCAATACAACTTTGGGGTAGTCCCTTTTAAAAAAAAATTTGATATCATTTGTTGGATTTCAATTTCCAGATCCACATCTGAAGAACAGATTCACCTGGCACACAGCACATGACTCTAAGGGATGCTCCATTTTAAGGTTCTTAGATGACCACTTTTTGCATGTAACAAGGAGGTACCTACAGTTGCTTTCCTAAATAATTTTGTGTGAAGAATGATATAAGAATTGGGATTTTTCTATAAGTTGGACAGTGATCATATGTGATGAAATAACATTAATGATACATGAACATGTATATGAATAAGTAAGGAATCTATGTAAAGAGAAAGAAAAAATTAAAATAAGAGTAAACACTGATGTGCAGTATATCAATATTGTGGTATTATGTTTATGTTTGAATATAATTAATGTTTGAAACATTGTGAACATTGAGTTCAATAGGCACAGTGCACACTAGAGCAGGTTCATCCTGTTCAAGGTTTGAATACTAGTATTAATGTGAAGCCAACACATGACTATAGTGTAGCACCCTTGTTTAAACATAGGAAGAGTGAAAATATAGCGTGAAGATTAAGTGCGCCTCTTACCCAGTTGTGGGTATTTATCTTGAGTTAAGTCATTGGCACCAGAGGCTGCACCGGTAGAATTAGTTGTAGTGATGGCTACTTTTGAATCCATAACAAATATCACGGACAATAGGGCAGAAACACATGTATACACGGATGCACAAGCCACGGATATTTATGCATTAATAGATGAAGTAAAATTAGTTGATTCACATGGGGGGTCCACCATGCAACAACTGAAACAGTTAGAATATCTCACAACGTGACAGGTAAATCAAAGGCTACATGCCTCAACACTTGTACAATATCAAAGAGCACAGCGTATACCTAGGGGATTAAGGCTAGCAATACGCCCAATGTTATTCAGATTCCATTTAAACGCAAAATTTATGAATAGATGGTTTGCTATTCTGAACAAGTGCTCTCTCGATCTCATTTTACTGATAATTGTAGAGTTGTCAAAAACCATACGTGAATTGGAAGAGGAAATTTTTAATATTAAGAAAGATTTGGAACGACAATTAGAAACCTCAATCTGGAGTACAACACTAGAAGAGCTGAATGGAACATTGGATAAATACAGTAAAGAGCTTCAAGAGGGAAAGATCAGGAAGTATCGGAGAGATACTGTAGATTATAAGCTCAATGAGGTGTATACCAGGGCCGAAATTTACGCAAAAAAACGATTCACTCAGAGTAAGAACACTACATCGTCATCAGAAGAAAGTATAGCGACGGACCAGGATGCATCCATGAATAGACCACCAGCGATTACAGTCACTGGAGAACCAGCTAAATCGAATGCAGGGAAAGAAGGAATGGCTTTACAACAAAGCTCAAGTGAGATAACAGCCACCACTTCGTCTTTTTTGTTACAGCCACAGATCGAGGGCAACCCCCCCTCGAGTCCCCCAAGAGCAACACTGAGTCCACCAAGAACAATAAGTCCAGTACCTCCAAAACCAGGAGAGGACAAGGCAGGAAAACAATTAAGAAGCGGCAAGAATCTAGTTTAATTATAAACATCTCGTCCGTTCCATTAACCACTCAAGAATTGGCAATCCTCAACAAAGGGAGAACATTTGTACCTACTGCCACCACAACGAAGTTAGATACAGACGCCGCTATATTTAGATTCATGCAGAATTACGGCTAAAACACTATTTCACCAATATAGTGCAAGACATACGAGAAGAACGCAATGAACTGATTGAAAGGCTAAAACCCAAAAGTAAATTTTTGGCACCCAGCTCACACAAAACATTGGATATGTTTGAGAATTTGGTGAAGCACGATTGTGCAAGAATTGATTATAAAAAAAGAACACCAAATCTGACGAAATATGAGAACCATTTGATACAAGGTATCGCTAACAACAAGGATTTAACATTGAAACCGGCTGACAAAGGAGGAGCATGGGTAGCAATGGACACCGAGTATTATGAGAGAAAAGTGCATGAACATGTATCGAACACTGATACATACATATTACTCGAAGGAGATCCGACCCAGAAGCTACCATCTATGCTTCAAGAAATTTTGCATCATGCAGAGTGGGAAGGAACCATCGAAACAAATTTGAAAAGTTGTTGAACATCACACAATCCAAGAAGGCCACTGATCTACATGACTCCAAAAATACACAAGAACCCCACAGATCCGCCATTCAGACCAATAGTGTCAGTCTGCAACTCAATTTTTGAACCATTGGGAAAATACTTAGATTATTTTCTCCAAAAATTTGTACAAAGCTGGTGCACATATGTGAAAGACACAACAGATTTTCTCACTAAATTGCGCACTATTGAATTTCTTGTTCAAGAAAATTGGTTACTTTGCACTATAGATGTCACAGCCTTGTACACCTCCGTAGCACATGCACAAGGGATGGAAGCGGTGGAATGGGCACTACTAAAGATGGACTTAACACAAGATCACAACATTTTTCTGTTACAGCTATTATTTTTTTGTTTGTACAACAGTTATTTTCAGTGGAAGGATGATTTCTTTGGTCAACTCACAGGAACTTCAATGGGTTTTTCGGGGGCACCTGCCTATTCTAACATTTACATGGCAAAGTTTGAGAATGATCATATTCTATCACACAAAGAATGGACACAAGGAATAGCTCAATACTGTTGATATATCGACGATATTTTTTTGATTTGGACCCGCCCACAAGAAACCCTTGAACTACTAATTGAAAAACTTAATAATAGAGAACCAAGAATCAAGTTCATCTACTCTATTAGTCAAGATAAAGCCAATTATTTGGATGTCTTAATCAAGAAACAGCAAAACAAAATAAGTACAGAAATTTTCACCAAACCAACTGATAGGAACAGCACGCTGATGCATTCCAGTTTTTATCCGAGAAGCCTTGTGGAAAACCTCCCTTATTCACAGTTCACCAGGATAAAAAGAATATGTTCGGATCCTGAAGTTGCAGAACAGAAAATTACAGAATTCAAGGACAGATTCGTGAACAGAGGCTATCCACAAACAACACTGCAGAAGAATATACTCAGAATCCAAATGAAAGACAGGGAAGAACTCTTTACAAAGACAGTAAGAAGACAATCTAACACCCCTACTTTTGTCTCAAAATTTTCGAATAAGTCAGCTCAGATTAAAAAAATCATTAAGAATAGATGGGAGTTGTTGGTCAATGAACCTGAGTTTAATGGGATTTTCAGCCAACCGCCTACCTTCGCATACACGAGGGCAAGAAACCTTCAAGAAGTTATACAGACAGGAGCTAGCAAAGTTAAAAATATAGAGTACAAAGGAACCCAGAAGTGCTATAATTGCATACACTGTAATAATATCATTATTGGTAAAACTCTTACACACCCAATAGCAGGAGCTAAAATTAAATTGAGGCATACTTCTGACTGCAATACATCTAACATAGTTTACTGCCTAAAGTGTCCATGCGGAAAGGCGTATATCGGAAACACTGAGAGAAAATTCAAATTGAGGTTAACAGAACACAAAAGTACTATAAGACTTAAAAACATAACATCAGGTGTAGCTACACACTGGACTGAGGAAAAACATACAATAGCACAATTACGGGCACAAATAGGTGAAGTGGTAATAAAAGTTGAGGGAATTGACAATAGTCAGAGACTTTTACAGAGAGAAGTGTTTTGAATTGAATTTTTGCAAACCATGCAGCCGAAGGGTTTAAATGATAAAATTGACATGAGTTGTTTTTTGTAATTCAAAATATGAGTTCATAGATTCTACAGTGTTCAAGTGTTGATGATTTGCATGTAAAATAACGAGGATAAATGTCATTAATACAACACTATAGATCATGTTCCGCGTGTACGAGACGCAGTAATGCTACATTCTCATGAGGATAAAATGTTAAAGATGACAGTACAGATCATGTTTCTCTTGACATAAATGCAGTAATGATACACTTTAACCTGATACCAAATGTCTATATAATTATATAATAGTTGTGGATAAATGTACTGTGAATAAGCTTTTACTATATGTAAAATACATAATGAATGTGAATATTGTTTCATGTATTTAATCTCGATGGAAGTTATAGGCCTTCAGCCATTTGTGTATACACCAGTGACAATTATGTCTATAAAACAATATGTCAACTTCTAGGGTTATTTAGGTGAGAATGTAGTCACTGTGATAACACCACATGAGCAAAGAGAACATTACATACATGAACTATTATTGCGAACGAGGGTGCTCTACCCCAGTAAACACAAGGTTCAGGTCAATATTAAGTGTATTAGTGGGTAGCATTAGCATGATAACAGAAGTACCACGAATTATCGGCATAATTCGGGGCCTGGAATTAGACCTTAACGTCAAAAACACCTTTATACTACATATCCCAGCATCCTTTAGTCACGTGATAATAAACGTTGATTTATTGGCCGTAATGGAGTTTCTGGCGTTTGGAGAGACGCCTAAGATACAGCGGAGTACTGACAGCAGTTAATGCAAGGCACAGTTAACATTGAGAGGAATCGCGCAACACTCCAAGTAAGTGTACGGACACATGAGGTGCAGCTAGATAAGAATTTAATAACGGAATATAGCGCGACGTAACAAGCGGTTCTCGGTTTGTTTTTAGCAGCAATTGATACCGAACCAATAGCTGCGAAACCTGAGCATTTGTTACCAAGGACAAACGCATATCGAAAAGGGTCCCGCTAGTTTTAAAGTAAGTCGAGACAATATTTTTCACCGTAATGTTACTATTTACTATGTCCTAGTATAGTAAGCGGTCCTTTGTTCTCTTATAGCATCGGACGACATAGAAAATAAACCCCTCGTATCCGGAGTAGTTTGACCACTCATAGGAAGAGTCACCGTTCGCATTCACGACGGGTGAGTGTGTACTTCAGAATAAAACGCTATTAGTAACTACATAACTGTGTATCTAGTTGCAGATACCACAGATTATCGACTCGACTATTCCTTTTCTATACACACCCCTTCGGAGAAGAGACAGGTTGATTGAAGCGGCGGTGAGTTTTTGATCATAGAAGCCGTATAGTGGCATAGTAAGGTTTTAAGTCAATTAGTAGAAACATGGAAGTTTCGACATGAGTAAATAACAGACTTGAGAGTAGTAGAGGCTGGACTTTACGGAACACACACGAGAGGTACTGACAGCATATGAAGCTAAGGATATGTTCTAACAGTGTTTTATGAACTTCAGTTTCTAGTATATACTACAGATGTGAGTACTATTGGTGGCTCTATCAATAATCTGAATGAAATCATAGGAATTTTCAGGTGTACAGCACAATGTAGGTAATGCTTTGAGATAGTAATGGATATCATTGTACTGTATAACAAAATTGATCGTTGTGGGAGACCCCAGAGAAGTAAACTAGTCTATTGCATGGAGCTGTGACTGTATATATGTAGAGTAATTGTAAAAAAAAAATATTTGTAGAAAACTGCCCCTGAGGAAGGAACCAACGTTCCGAAATGCATTGGGCCAGAGATTAAATATGGTTCAGTAGCAGTTATGGAATCATTGTAGAAATTTGAAAGTGTTCATGTACTGATATAAAAATTGATATTTTTCTATAAGTTGGACAGTGTTCATAGGTGATGAAATAACATATTAATGATACATGAACATGTATATGAATAAGTAAGGAATCTATGTAAAGAAAGAAAAAATGAGTAAACACTTATTTGCAGTATATCAATATTGTGGTATTATGTTTAAGTTTGAATATAATTAATGTTTGAAAAATTGTGAACATTGAGTTCAATAGGCACAGTGCACACTAGAGCAGGTTCATCCTGTTCAAGGTTTGAATACTAGTATTAATGTGAAGCCAACACATGACTATAGTGTAGCACCCTTGTTTAAACATAGGAAGAGTGAAAATATAGCGTGAAGATTGAGTGCGCCTCTTACCCAGTTGTGGGTATTTATCTAGAATGTCATTCTCCACATGTAGGACCACATTCAGGAATTCAATATTATTCTTGCTCCAATTACTGTATATTCTTCTTATTCGAATTCAGTTTCTCCACAAAGGACAACAAGCGATCCTCCTCACCATCCCAAATCAAAAAGAGGACTTCAATAAATCTAGACATAGGGTTACATGGGACTTGAAGTCATCATTCATTTTCTAATCAGGCCACCTCCTACTCCCATAACCCCATAAACAAATTTGTAGCACTTGCCTTGGCAATTTATGGGGACTTGATGTATTGGCCCTAAAGACAGTTATAAGCATCTGAGATATTGCGCACTTATATTATATAGCAAATCATGATATTAGCAGCATGCATGAGGGCAGAAAAACAAGATTAGTGCAGCAAAATACAAAAGAAATTAACCAAAAGAAAACAGTCCCCACATGCCTTTACAAGCCCCAAGTCAGCTCCTTCCGGGGTCACTCACCGCACATCACAACTCTCCTAAGTTGTGGCTAGCTTTTGCCTGTCCTCTGGGGGCATTCTTCAGTCTTTGCACCAGGTCTCCGGGGTAGGGGGTGGAGGAAGGTGCTAGGTGGAGTCATCTTCCATGGAGCTCTTTCCCGTCACTCCAGGGATGGCATACACGGTCTCCTGGTCGTCATGTCCCTCATCGCCTTCAGCGATATTCTGGTGTGCTCTTTCAGTATCCTTTGCCTCCTCTGTGTAGATTGCAGGTTTCTGCACACTGTCTTCCTGGTCTGTCTTCTTTTTCTGTAGGATCACTCTGCCCCTCTTCACCTAAAATGACTTTTCACTGCATTTTGAGTCCCTCCTCTGCTCCAATGTCCTTTCTGTATATCTCTTACAGGTTCCAACGGCGCTTCAGGAGGATCAAAGGAGGCTCTATGGCAATTCTCACCGGTAATTGGGGAGGATCGGGATGGATTTTTTCCACAGGCCTCCATCACATATTGGGACTTCTCCACAATCATGATGTTCCCACCTTTATCAAAAGACTTTCATTATAATCATGTTATTTGTTCTTAATTTAAATCACACCATTCTGTTTTTGTAATATTGGTATTGACTGCATGATTTTCTATTTCTTATTCTCCCATTAGTCCAATTCCATTTTTTCTGTGTCTTATTTATATCTTCCACCCTTATTGCATGAAAGAAGTCCACCTTATTGCCGGGTGAAAACTGTGGACAAAATCTGCTCCTTAGTTTCATACTGCCGGGAGTTGAGAAATTGTTTTCAAAACCCATATTCTTCAGTCTGGATCACATCTTGATAATACATATTTAAAGTGGAGGGTGTCATAGATAATTTTTGTGTTTTGGTCTGACTTAAATTTCCCACATTTTTCATTTTGCTTCCCGAAATGTTTTTAATTTGAATTTTCTTACAAATTTATGCAGCTGTATCCTGACTTTTACAAAATTGGAATTTGCTGTGGGACAAAAACTTAGACATGATTCGATTTTTTACTGAGCATCAGATAGTTTATAACTTAAGATATTTATCCCGAATGGCTTTTCTTGATCATTGTTTATTTTTTCTCCTGTGTTTGTTCTTTTCCCCCTTTCCCCTCCGCGTCCTATAGCTCTTCTTCCTCGGTTTCCCTTCCCCATGCCTCTTCGTCATATGGAACAATTTCATTTCTTGTAAAAAAAAGTAAATATTTCCTCAGGTCCCTCTTCTGCCGACGATCCTGGGTCTGAACTAGATTTCACCTCACTACCATTTTGTCCAGCATCCAGTTGATTATTAAGCATCTCTTTAAGTCTCAGTGAATCATATCTCTGCAAATTTATAAATATGATCAAATTCGTAATCCAGTCTATCATTAAGTTTTTGTGCTTTTTTGTTTTTCCTCATGTTTCTCAATAGTTTTTTTCCTGTTTCCACAAAAGATGTTTAACTTCATTATCTTGCTTAATGTCGTCAAGCTTTTTCATAAGCTCATCTATTTACTGGGACTGAATGTCCATTTTATGGTTAGCATGTTTAGAGTCCCCATCATATTGGCAGAGCAACCTTCAGTATAACCCCTCGATTCTTCCAGAAGATCTCAAACCATATCACTAAATGTTGGCATAAACATTATTCGTAATCCTCTATGGTTTCAACAAGATTCAATGTATTTTGTCAGGGACGCCCTTTCCCACCACATGTTTCTTGTATCCATGCTTTTTTGGTGCCACTTAATGTCTCTACATTACTAAATTCATCTTGGGCTGACATTTAGTATGTCAATTCGCCATTTTATATAGACTTGTCTGGTTTGATTATTATGTTATAGTCACACAGATTTATTTGGATTCAGAGTTAAAAATGAAAGGTGTGTTAATCACTTTTGTCATATATTTTCATTATATGTAATTGATGCATATTTTAAAATATCAGATACCCCTGACGAAGGTCCAGGAATACAGAAATACATTGGGTGAATTTTAATGTGATGGAGGAATCAAGTTTCAGCACATGCCTATGAATAGGCCTGGATGGGCAATTCTGGAGCCATTAAAACGCATGAAATAATGGAACTATGTACCTTTGATGTGATGGAAAAGACTGTTATACTTTGGAAATAAATTGGATGAACTGCAAAACGCTACTGATTACATGGATTACTTCATTACAAATGTGTATAAGGATGTGCAACTCTTTTTGACTCGCAAACCGCTTGTCATACTTTCATAAAGATTGTCACACATTAAACACATTCATAGAAACCTTGAGCAACTCAGAAAAACTATTTTGTTTTCTTTGATCCTGTTCTTGAAGGTTTGATTTCCAAGTTCAGTTTCTCCTCTTTGCTTAATGACACACAAAGCCTCATGGAAGACTATGCTGGATCCCAATTTTCAAAGTTTACGCTGTGGCAGGTAACCACTCAGCTTGGCAGGAGTTTGCCCCTCCCCGAACCTCATCGGGGTCCCCAGCAGCAGTACTCAAACTGAGGCTCTAGTCGCGCTTGGTGGTTACTTGCAGTTGCTGTTTCCTCAGGAACAATGCTCTGGTTGTCACACTTGCCCCACCAGCAGTGTTTCCCCGCAATTCCCAAACGAGAGCAATGGTTTCTATTTCTTTATCCTCCATGATTCCTAATGGAATCCCACCATGCTTCTCATGTCTGTGTGCTCCCCGTTGTCCACAAGAATCCACTGACTCACATTACATACTTCCCTTCACATATCCGGACAGTATTCACAGCTGCACTCAAAGGTAAAATTTCAACACCATTCCTTTACGTTAATAACAATCGAACAACCATGATCAATGTGTTTTGGCTAACGCCTTCAACTGACTAATGATTTTGACATACAACCTAGCATAAAGGAAACCAGTCTTTGGTTATTTCTTCTGCCCGGCAATTAGACGACTCATAGGACCACTATTAGGGAAGTTCGTGACACCATTTTGCAAAATTGTCAAATTGCTCCATTTGTATTCTTTTATTATTCACACCTTTTCTGGCTTTGTCCAAGCAAAAAGGCCCATTTGCATTATATATATATATATATATATATATATATATATATATATATATATATATATATATATATATATATATATATATATATATATATAGTTCTATGGATACTTGATGGCTTAATTCAATTTTTACATATTTTATATAATTGTGCATTTCATACGCCAATTTCCTACTTTCTAAACCAATATATTTTTCAGAAAGATTTCACGTCACGGATCTACAATGTAAAGTGAATATTACAATTTCTAATGTAAAGTGCGTGATCCATATTACAAATCGATAAAGTGCACTTTTGCATAGTTGCTCAAAAAAATGCCGCAAAAGAGAAGCCAAACCCTCACATGGTCACAAACCATTCAAAATGTAAGGGCATGCAGCTAAAATTATATTTCAGGTGGCATATTGTAGTCATAGGTTTTTCGATGTAAAGCGCTTAGTGCAAAATATTTTTGATGCAAAAGCACAATTATTTCTTGGCTAATGTATATAACCAACTAAAAGAGTATATTTATTTGCACTAACTCCATCAATAGTTGAGAAATTCTATCATTTCCGATGTCATAAGTCTTATTATGACAGCTATGATTTCACATACCATTAGTTACATAATATGCAACGGTATAACCAGTGCATTGAGAAAGGGTGAGTTATAATTAATGTAGAATGCCAATTCACACAGGAAGAATGTGTACAGAGGTGTGCAACATGTAGTAAATCTAAGGTGGTGCATAAATTATATATGTAAGTTCTAACTAGTGATGCATGAATTAGAAATGTAAGTTATAACTATAACTTTATAATTTCTCCAGTTAGTATAATTTAAGTTGGGATTGTATATAAAGAATGTATTCCTAACTATAACTTAGCATTAACCTTTTTTTTCCATGAAATTTAAATGTTTAAAAAAAATGGATCTCAAAATGTAGTGTTGAGTGTCACTTAATTAAGTGTTGTTAAGTTCAGTGTTGTAGAGTATAGTATAGTAAACAACAGTGTCATACAGTGCAGGTCCATAGAGTCTAGTGTTCAGGAGTGAAATAAAGTGGAGTGGTGTTGCGTATAGTGGGGTGTCGTGTCCTATATTGGAGTGGGATCTCATCGCGTGTAGTATCCTGGAGTTGAGTGTCTTCGAGTGTCAGCATTGAGCAGGGTGCCATAGAATGGCAGCGGGCAGTACAGTGTTGTAGAGTGTAGGGGATAAGAGTGTAGTACAGTGCCCTACAGTGGCATAGAGTATAGTAGAATGTTGTAGAGTGCAGTTTTATAGTGTACAGTAGAGTGCTAGAGAGTAGAGTGTCGTACAGTGGAATGCAGTGAACTAAACTGTCATGTAGTGGAGTGGCGTACAGTGGACTAACGTGTCATATAGTGGAGTGGCGTCTCATAATATATTGCTGTGGAGTGTAATACACTGTAGTAGCTTAGCATACAGTGGAGTAAAGTATTATAGAGTGGAATGGTGTATCGTGCCATGGAGTAAATGAAACTGCTGTAGAGTGGAGTACAGTGTAGTGGTATAGAGTGGGCAACAGTGTAGCGAGGTAGAGTAGAACAGAGAGTGGTACAGTATTCTACACTGGAGTGGCATACAGTGTTGTAGAGTGGAGTGACATACAGTTCAGTTGAGTTGAGTGGCATACAGTGGAGTGGCACATAGTGGAGTAGTGTAGAGTGGAGTGTTGTAGAGTGAACTCGCGTCTAATGGAATAGAGTACAGTGAAGTGGCATACACTGGTGGAGTATCATACAATAGAGTTGTGTGGTGGAGTGTTATTGACTGGTCTGCCGTTGAGTGGGGTCGAGTGGAATAGTTTGAAGTGGGGTACAGTGGGCTAGCATACAGTTTAGTGCCGTACAGTGGAGTGGCATACAGTGGAATAGCAAAGGTTGGAGTGCCCTACAGTGCACTGCTGCAGAGTAGAATAGCATGCAGTGGAGTAGTGTGCAGTTGAGTCATGTACGTTGTAGCGGCATACACTGGAGTGGTGCACAGTAGAGTGGGGTAGAGTGAAACAGCATGGAGTGGAGCGGCATAGAGTGGAGTTGCATATAGTAGAATAGCGTAGATTATATTGGGGCACAGTGGAGTAATGTACAGTCAAGTGTCGTAGACTGGAGTGGCATATGGTGTACAGTGGAGTTGCCTACAGTGTAGTGGCAGAGTTGTATAGTGTTGAGGTGAGCAGAGTAAGGTGACTTACAGTGGAATAGTGGACTGGGTAGAGGGGAGTGGGGTGCAGTGGAAATGTGAAGATTGTAATAGCATACAGAGGAGAAGAATACAGTTCATACAGTGGCATTATACTAGCACACAGAAGAAAAGTGTATAGTAGAGTGGAATGGAGTCGTGTACAGTGGGATGGCATATAGTAGAGTGGAGTAAAGAATAGGGGCATACAGTGGAATAGCATAGAGTGTAGTAGCGCAGAGCGTAGCAGCACAGAGTGAAGTAGTGTATAGTATAATAGCTTACAGTGGTTTACCGTAGAGTGAAATAGCGTACAGTGTAGTGGCGTATACTGGAATAGTGTGCAGTGATGTACACTGAAGTGGCATACTGTGAAGTGGCATAGATTGCAACAGCGTAGAGTGGAGTTGCATAAAGTGGAATAGAGTAGAACAGAGGGGCGTACAATGGAGTGGCGTAAACTGGAGTGTCATACAATGGAGCGCTGTACAGTGTAATAGTGTAGATTGGAGTAAAGCTGCATACTGAAGATTAGCTTAGACAGGAGTGGGGTATAGTTCAGCAACGTAGCGTGCAGTAGAGTGTAATAGCGTAAAGTGTATTGTAATGTATTGTATCAGCGATTTATAGAGCGCACTGTGACCCTACGGGTATCCTGGCGCTTGAGCACGTGGGATCAGTTATCCTAAGGTGTAATAATGGCTGCCGAAGTGGTAATTAAAACAGATGTAGCGCAAAAGTGGGTGAATGGATATAGATGTAATATATCAGAAATATACATTATGAGGTGCAAATGAGAATATAAGTTTTAAAAACGTATTTATATATGTGCCATGGTATACCACGGTAAGTCTGTGGTCTACCGTTTTGCATGCGGATAAGAAGTCAGTATGTAATTGGCTAATGGCTGTGTTTACCAAAAGGTAAAACGAAGCCATGTAGTTTTTAGCACAGTTTGGCTTCGATATAGACAAGTTTTAGGTTTTATTGTTGTTCACTACCCCTTTAATAAAGTGGAAATAGGTAAAGAAATCTATTTATAAATCTCTAGTTATTTTTACAGCAGTTTAGAGAGAACTGTACATTTAAAATAAAATAATAATTAAGTAGCACGGTAATTTGTAGGTATTATCGCACTACTCTGTAGACTTTTTTGTGCATATTGAAATATGCTGAAAATAGAAAATACACTGATATACACTTGATTTGTAAAATATAGTGTATTACAGTGTATTTTAAACTTTTTAATACTTATCTATTTTTTTATTTTTTAAGTATTGTGGTACTTTTAAAAAATGTTTCTCAACTATATAGAAACTTACAAATATTTTCCCCAACTTTTACCACTTTAATATCGACCCCTCTGAGGCCTACATTCTGGGACTTGGAGAAGACTACCACTTTAACCTGGAGGGTGAAGAATGCTGCTTTTCATCATTGACTCCATAGTAGGTTTGTCGCTGGTGGTGGCCGAGGTGCATGTTTTAATGTTTTTCACCCACTTGAGCAGCCACTAGACCACTTTTATATCACCTTTTTGTGAACAAAATCGTTTTACCTTGAAATGAAAAAACAAGTTGATCTGTTCCAATGAATAAAACCATTGTTACGAAATCACTTTATGTTGTCCTGCACCATATTTACCATGCTAACTAAACTATTTAATTTGGGTTCTAAATGTAATTCTAAAAAAAGTTCCAACAATAGCGTTTTTATAGGACTCACTGTCCTCAGTGAACCATTGCTTCTCGAATACCCAGTTTTATTAAACAGAATCAACTATTTCTCCAATGCTCTCTTGTGTCCAAGGAGTGACAGGGCAGGGTAGCTAGTACTGCACCAAGGACCATTACTATGTCATTTAATGCGCCATACATTTTGAAAATCCAGCAGAATCAATTTTATGCTGGGTAAACATCCGCATTCTCCCATTCAAAGACCCACTGTATCGCAGCTCTAGCTCCTCCCCAGTACTTTATCTTGTAAATACTAAATAAAAGTGTGGTTTTACAATTGAGTATTTTTCTGTTCAACTTTTAAAAGAGGAAATCCATAGTTCAATGGGGATGAACCAATTTAAAACCTCTGCTGGGACAGCTGTGTACACCAGAAGTGACCAAGGTACTGCATACTCTTAATTTCCCAATTTTGCATGCACGTGTAAATTTAGTGCACCTTTCTCTCAAGAGTGACGGGTCACTAGTCATGAAAAGCAATGTATCCTCACGTACAAAATACTGCTCTTCAAGCTTTTATCTACATATTTTGTAATAGGTATATGAAAGAAGGAAAGTGTGAAAAGCAGTTATTTTGTTATTTGAGGCAGGTTTTATTGCATATATGACAAACACCAAGGAAAAACACACTTGGGCTTATGCTAAGAAAAAAATTGAAAATTCAGCAAAGCGCAGGAAAGACAGTCACTGAAAGCTACATAAACCTTGTTCCCATAATACTTACTTTGCACATCTCTCTTATGAACACAAAACTCTCCTCGCCAACAATCATACACTACCGTTGCATTGAATACTCTCTACCATCGCTTCCAACATTTCCCCACGCATACACAGTAAGTAAAAAACATTAAAACGGACCGTGTGTGGTTTATTATACTTGATATTCTATTTGTCTATAATGCATAAATATGTTTGGCACATAGTAGCAGTAAATAAATGTAATTTTACAAGTTCGGTGTATTAACATACAATACAGAGGTACCTAAATATTAGCAGTGCTCTGCAGGGATGGGACACCCCTTAAGGTAGGCAGTCCGGCAGCACAATTTAAAAGCATCAACAAAAACAATAGGCTGCATTATTACAAGCTGTTTTCAGAGCAAACATCCACATTACGCATCAGAGAAAAACAAACAACAAAGACATGTGCTTAACATTTAAGATTTGGTAGAGGATTAAAATAGTAATATTTTTAATGTCCTGGTTTCAAATTAATAAATATAAAACAATATAAAAATATACACCAGTTGGTAAAGGATGGGCATGGTGCAGCTGTGGTGTCAAATTTCACTCTCATACGTATGCAGGTAGGTCTTTAGCAAGAGTATTTCGGTGTAGCTGCGGCTTGTTTTGCGGAAGAAGTCCAAGCCAGTGAGGTGCTCAATGTCCCGCACTCGTGCGGTGTGCAGCTTGAGGAGATCTTCCACCCACTTTGACTCTTCGTCGGAGCTCTACAGTAAACATATCAAGAAGTCCAGTTAAGATAGGGGTCATCTGGACAAAACACTGGTTTACAATCAATTAGTTTTATCTTATCAGTCCTTCATAAATATATGTTGAATGAACACCTAACCCCAGGAAGGGGAATGATGAAGGATGCAAGAAGAAACCAGTCTAGTGCTGAAACCATAGTGAGATCATGCATCTCAACTTCATTATTGCCTGCGAAACATCTTTATGTCCAGAACCCCTATGTTATCTAAACACTAATAGTGTCTTAAACTAAGAAGACCTGTGAAGCACGCTACATACCTGAGAATGTTTTGGTTCTCTTGTTTGTAACTGTGCTTGGCTTACCTTACTGTTATTTTATGTCAGGACTGTCTTTTCTACCTTTTTATGCAAGTTATGAATGTAAACTAACACCAATGATCCAATGAAATTAACTCGTTCTTTAAAAAGTAATGCTATGTAAACTGCTCAAATGTCCTTTTCTATATAAATTTAAAGCGCAGAGGCTACTTAATCATGCAAGTTGCGTCTCTTTTATCTGTTAAATTCCTCGACTTTGAACCTCTGGGGCTTTGTGACTCCACAGAGGAGTTGCTTTCCAACATTTCTATAGCAGATGAGCGTGCGAATAGAAATTGAGATATTAATTCACGGGTAACATCAGACAGAGTTTAGAGGGTAAAATAAGAAAGTGTCCCCTGCTCTCCTTTTGTCTCTTCATGGAGGGGTGACATGGTTTAACAAAGAGGAATGTTGATGTATGAGTAGATCGGAGCATCAAAAGTTAAGCAGCGGTTTTCCCCTTAATTTTAGATCTTACAAAGAGCCAGTGCGTTTGTTTGGATGATCTGGATTAACTGCAAAGGGCTTCATGCAGTGTCTTCAGTGATTAAGTTGTACACTATGGACACGTGGAAAGTGAGGACTGTGTGCAACAGACGTTTGTTAATTGACTTAAGAATCTTCCACAGTATTTTGACATACGTTTAAAGATTTGCAAAGTTTTAATAATGACAAGAACAACATTGGCTTATAGAAGACAGTTGTGGATAGGGCCAAGACTGGATTAGTGTAATAAATGCAGCTTTAATGACAGCAAGATTGTTTTCACCAAGATACATGCTTGTTGTGGATCTATTTGAGTATCTGCTCGTCATGCGTTTGAATCTGGCCACACCAGCTTAGCATTCTTAGGTCCCTAAACTGGGCTTCATTAACTTTGATAATGGTAACACTTGTTATTTATAGAGTTTAGATATTGTGGATAGGGTGCAAGTGCAGTGCAATGCAATGCACTTGTTAAAAACATGTGAATTAAAATTATTAGTAGTAGTAGTAGTAGTAGTATCATGGAAGGAGGCAAACAGACCTTGTTGCTACCACCATTATGTTAGAGTCCTCTGTTATTTCCTAAATCTTCGAATGATGCAATTTTGTATGGTGTTGGAGGACACAGTCCAGTGATCCACTGTGGTTGAGTGTCACAGATGCATAGAAGATGAAACCAAGGCATCCCTGATTATTTAGATGACAATGTAAACACTGGACACAAGTAAGAACCATGGGGGGAGGGGTTCCGTAGGTGATAAAGGTTGGTGGAACAGCAGATCTTCTCTGACTGACTGCTCTTTGACATTCAGGAAAGAATAGAAGCAGTGTATAGGGTTGTTAGACAGTGAGATGTTCAAAGAGAATATTGTAGTACCTTTTCTTTGAATTACTTTAGAAGGCACGGGAAAGATGTGTGATCTTGGATATGAAAATAATGAGCCACTTCAGACGCACAAGACATTATATTAATCAGTTTGGTCTGGCTATGGTCAGAAGACTTCTACAAAGAGTTTGAGCTGGAAAATTCTTTTATGACGTTGGCCAGATGGATATTCAAGATTCTGGACCCTTCTTTCATTAGAGTAGGTAGCACAAGGTTGCTTGGGACAAAGGCTGGTCAGAATGTCCTATTCAGGAATGTTTTAGGATAATTTTAATTATCGGGAGAGAATGTCAAGGGCATTGTAAATCTGTGGAGACTGAGTGGCCCACTGCTGCAGCCGACATTGGAGGGCCGTAAGGATTTTGCCTTCATTTTTCTCCACCTTCAAAGTTTTAAGATTCAGAGTTTTAGATGATTTTTAAAGTTCTCTGGTTATGCAAAAGGGTCTAATGAATTTCAAAGGCAAAAATGCATTTTTCTTTGAGTTATCAGTTTTGTGCTTTGTGGTCATCAGTTTTTAATCTGCGAAAAAGACACAGCTGGCCACGTTCTGTGAGGACGCATTGTACAGGCTGGGTTTATAGTGTGGTGGTGTGAAAGGCCTCTACCTCTTTAGTTTCACTGGTGAGCAGTGAGTGCTGTTTCGTTGGGGCCTCCAAATGTGAAGGGGGAAGAATGAGTGTTTAACATGAAGTAGTCGCTTTGAAATGTTTTACTACTTTTAATTTTATCACATAAAATGTGATAAACTAAGAAAGATTAAGTTATATATAGAAGAAAAACATCACTAAAACTCAAAACGTCAATCATCAAAAATAACGAATTTACACATCTAAATTAGTCAAATAAGGAACTAAAATGGAGATGATGAAACGTTTAACAAGGGAATGATTTGGGACATCAATATGCTGCTCTGCCTGCAAATCCCTACATACAACCATTAAATGGTTAGGCAATAAAGTGGTTGACATGAATATCCCACATGAAATAGATCATGGCCTTACTGCCAAAGCAGGTACAGGATTTAGCAGAAGAAAAGAAACTTTGTTTCATGTAGAAAGAACATAGAAAAGATATAGATATCATTCCCAAAATGCTTTTTAAAATAGCAGAGAAGATGCAAAGTCGCTTTTGGAGCAGGCAACCTGTAAAGACAACAAATAAGAAAAGAAAAGCAATTTAAATATTAAGCAGCGTAAAGAAAATGGCAGCTTATTTTAGCACTTTGGAGTATACCATGCTGGTTTTGCAAAGTTATTAGTTACAAGCTATAAGGCCAAGCCAATGCCAATGCCAATCATAGATCAACTATGACAAAGTTGTACGTAAAAAAGAGGAGGAAATATACTAACCATCCCCTTTGACCTGACTTTAGAAGAGCTCTGGGAGCCGGGTCTGGCAAACTATACATGAAAAAAACAGAAGATGTTTTCTACTCATCATTTTGTTCTGGAGTGTGGAGTAGCGGACCGATACCATGCAGAGGAACGTAAAGATATAAATTGCTAACAGTCTTCCAGTCATTTATTGCCATGCATATTCCAGTTTGCTTTTGTTAGCCAACCAAATAAAGAGCTTCAAATTTAAATATTAATGGAGGGCCAACAAATAAAGTCATGATCTTATTCTCGAGGTTTTATTACCAAGTAAATTGGGCAAAGTTTCTGGTTTGCAAAATAATTCTATTTACTTTTTGGGTCTTTAAGGTAGGAAAACTGAGATGCCACTTTTTTTGCAGACTCATTCCACACCTCCCCCCACACTCAAATACTAGCCCATTTCTCCTGTTAGCACCACCTACAACAGAACCAACTACTAACCATGAAAGTGGGGAGAGATCTGGCGTAATGGCCAGAACTGCTGACTTTGGAGCAGGGGAAACAGGTTCGAGTCTTGGCATTGGCTCAACATCCTGTGATTCTGGGCAAATCACGTAATCTACCCATGCCATGCCATAAATGAATGTGGTGCTCTTGAAAAGCACTGGGGATGATAAAGTGCCGATGCTGAGCACCAGAAACCACCGGATCAAATTAAGCACTGCACGACACACTCTACCCTGCCTTGGCTCTTGATATATACCATGCCTTCTTCCCACCAGTTCTGTTATTCTTTTCCTGGCTGCCAACTCTCACATCTCTGCCCAATCTGCTCCTCTATCCTAGCTTCCAGTCCCCTTCTTTATTGCCTACACCACCCCTGTACCCAGGCTTCACCCTCTTGGCTCCCGATGCACTCTCACGTAGTGCATTCTTCTTTGAAAACTCTCATTCTCCATTCCATTTCTGCTCTTTTCCTCTCAGAGTCCAAGGATGAGTGGCACTTCTACATCTAAATATTACTCGTTGTGTTGCACAAGCACTTGTTTTTGGAGCTATTTATGTTTTCATTTTAAGTAATTGCTATTCAGTGACAGTGCAGTTAAGTAACTTCTTACCAAAAAGAAAAAAACACTTTGTGGGAAAGAGGGCCCTTTATTTAGGTTTTGCTACAAACAGATTTAGAGGTCTGCCAGATCTCATCTCCTCAACATACACCGAGAATGGCAATGGATCAGCCCCTAATTAGCCAATAGCTTCTTATAGTGAGCCTTCACTAGCTTATTTGAGTAAGCCCCCATTAGCCACTGCTGCACATGGAGATCGACTTATTACTGAAACATGGTAAGATTGCGCTGAATAATGTAAAAGTATTTAGATTTTTTGAGAAAATGTAATAACACAATCTCCCTGTACCTGTGTCTCTGCAGCTGCCAAACTTAGCAACACACAGAAAACATGTGCATTTACATAAATGCTAGTACATATAATCCATTTACAGCCATGTATGATGCTTAAAGCTGAATTTAGATTTCAGATCCCTCTATGCATGAATTAAATGCAACTTTTCCTGTTGGAAGTTGGCCATTTAGCCCCCCACAACTGTTTGTACTAATAGAATGCAAATAGTCACATGGTTACATTATGCCCTGATAGAAACACAATTTTTACATACTCATGTTCTTAAGTTGCCTTCTCTCCATAAACATGAGGATATTTGACACACCTTTATTTGTGGGAAAATAAAGGATAATATTCACTGAACTGTGCTTTGCTTTCAATTGCAATCCATAGGCACACTATCAGAAACCTTACATATATTGTACAAGGGCGAAGTACATGATGCAAACTGCTGTTTTGGCCGTTCGGCGACGGAGCTATCACAATAGATTAAACAGAGGCTAGACTGGGGCTTCAGCATGGTAATATGGATGATGTTATTATATATACACAACACCAATCCTTAGTTTAAACAGAGGACCATTTCATGGCACTAAAAGGCCGACCCATGCCGGAATTCCAGCCCAGATGATTCCTGCATGGCTGGAGGCTGAAAAGTCCAGAGGTGAGGAGTCAAAGTTACAAAGTGCCCATTTAATGGCAATCACATATGGTGTCATAAAAACACCACCAGACACTGCATGGCAACATTTTCCATTAGCTTCTTTGACAGAATATGTCCAAGGCACTACTTGGAAATTATGATCTCTTTCACTATTACACCAAAGGCTCCAAGTTGCTTCTCAAATTCTCCATGTTCTAAGAAATCCTTTGAAACAAATCTGAGGCCCAACTACCATCCTCTCCTAGTGGATGTTAACCAGAGTCAGGTTTGTAGCAAATTAATGAATGCTGGCATTCTGGTTGACAGGAAAGATGATCTGTTGTGGATCCTGAACATATCAATTGCATCTAAATGCACGGTCATGCATCATTATTTTCCCACCTGTTAAGTGCATTTGCACTGTATCTCTGAAATCTTCTGAGATGGCCACCTGTTAGAAATGAGGTCTCTATTTGGCAGAGATATGCACCATGTCCAAGAAGAGACCACCACTCTAGCCAGGGTAAGTAAGATACACACCCTAAATTAAGCTGTGCTCACTCACTGATATCTTGGCATAGAGCAGTCAGGCAATGTGTACAGTATTCGTGCAATGCTTATTACAGTGAAAACAGTACACACACCACAAAAATAATCTACACCAGGTTAGAAGGATAGACCTTAATTCAATGAATAAGAGCAAAACGACAAACATCTAACAAGTAGAACCAGTGATATGAATTTTTAAGGAATATCTGGAATTATAGTGCGTAAAAGACAATTACGCTTAGGGGTTACTTGAGATAACCCTGGACACTGGGTCAAATCTGAAAAGTGAAGCAAACTGCGATGGAGCATGGGTCGGATACAGAAGATACGCAGGACCCGCTGAAAACAGTACCTTTCTGGAGGATGTGTTGACATTGAGGAGCAACTGCGTCGATTGCAAGTCACACAGTCGGGTCCGATGCCGTAATCGAGCCCCTTTACGATGAAGACAGTGCGTTGTCGTGATGAAGACACAGCATCTTCGAGTTTCACTGTTGGGTGCCACGTCTTCGTTGAGCCCCTTACTGTGAAGATGCTGTTGGGCTATGTTGTTGATTCTGTGGAGTCTCGGAAGAGACACTGTGCAAGCATTGAATGCAAACGCTTTGGTTTCGACCTGCGCAAAGCAGGCAATGTGTGGATTTTGATAATGCAGCACAAGAAAACCCATTCCCAAGGGTCCAAGACTGGTTGGGCACCACTTAGTAGGGTAGGACTCACAGATGGCAGAGTCCAGGTGCTGGTTGGAGATTGGAGGCAGTCTTTGAGGTCCCTGATATGGCAAAATAGGAGGCAAGTGGACATGCTCTTCAAGTCACTCTGGGATCAAGGTGTGTAGGTCTAGTCCTTCTCATCCAGACCGCAGGCACTGCAGCACAGCAGAAAAGCAGTTCTTCCAGAGCAGCAGTCTCACAGAGTAGCAGTCCCTTTTCCTGGCAGAGTATCCACAAGTCCAGAAGTGTACTGACTTGGAGGTGTCAGGAATTCAATACTTATACCCAGTTGTGCCTTTGCCGTGTGGGAGACTTCAGAGGGGCCTTTGACGTACACAAGGTCCCTGCCCTTTGCTGCCCTTGCTCAAGACTCACTATAGGGGATATGCAGTTCTTTATGTGGGGTGAGGCACAACCCTATTCAGGTGAAAGTGTCAACTCCTCCCTCCTATCTAGCCCAGGAAGACCGATCAGCCTGGTGATCGGCCATTAGGATGTGAATGTCACACCTCCTTTCACTTTGTGCGTGACAGTCTAAAGAGAATTCACAAATCCCAGCTGTCACCCAGACGTGTACAGGAGACCGGCAGAGGTACACATGGCTTAACAGCAGAAAAATGCCAACTTAACAAAAGTGGAATTTTTAAAGTTGTAATCATAAATCCAACTTTTCCATTAAAGATGATCATTACAATTCTGTAGGTACCAAACATGATTATTCTACTCCTTCTCAATTCAGAATTACACTTATTAAATGTATCAAGGAACCCCAAATGCTAACCTATGAGAGGGGTAGGCCTCATTTTGAGTTGGGAGTTTTTGACTTCTAGGACATGTAAAACTAAAAGTATATGTCCTGCCGTTTACCTACACAGCACCCTATAGGCTACCTAGAGCAATCCTTAGAGGTGACTTATATGTAATAAAAGGGGAGTTTAAGGCTAGGGAAGGGATTTTGAATACAAAGTCGACATGGGAGTCAACTGCACATACAGGCTTTGCAGGGAACATGTTTAAAGGGCTACTTAAGTAGGTGGCTCAATCAGTGCAAACTGGAATGGCATGGTAAGCAAAAAAACGATGAATGTAGGCCCAGATCTCTGTACTGGGGTGAATGTAGGACATTGTTCTGCATTCTGTCCATCAATTTTTCTTTTTGCATTTGTCACCCCGAGTGGGACAGGTACGTTCAGATGTGGGTCCCGTGCGCTCCATGCCACTGTAATCAAGCTATACGGGCTGAAAGCCCGAAACGAGTCCTAGGTCCTAGGGAGGACCTGGTCTGGCAGTTCCCACTGGGCACAGGGTCAAGACTGATTGGCATATGGCGGGGTCCAAACTGGAATGGCATGGTGAGCAAAAAAACTATGGATTTAGGTCCAGATCTCTGTACTGGGGTGAATGTTTGACATTGTTTTGCATTCTGTCCATCAACTGTTCTTTTTGCGCAGGCCCACCAGTAGTATTTAATTTACAGGCCCTGTGCACATAAAGTGTACTTTACTAGGGACTTGAAAGTAAATTAAATATGTCAATTGTGGATACATCAAGGTTACCATATTTTAAGGGAGGAAGCACATGCACTTCAGCACTGGTTAGCAGTGGTAAAGTGCCCACAGTCCTAAGGCCATCAAAAAGAAATCAGCAAAAAGTGAGGCAAAGAAATCAACAAGTTTGGGGGAAGACCACCCCAAGGCGGACAGGTCTTACACCAACTTTATCAAAGAATATGTTGGGCTACTGCAGATGTACTGCATTATACATTATCTACAGCTTGGAGAACATGTATAACTTTGAGACTTAGTCATAAACATAGGAAATACTGAGGTATTTTTTCATCTGCACTATTGTACAGACCAAGAGCTATATGTCCTAATTTGGCAAAGACCCCAAGCTGGAAAAATATGTGCCCTATCTTATAACATTCTAGATCTATAGAATCTTAACACAATTTTAATAATTCTTTAAAAAAAAGGGGGGAAAATAAGCGTGATCTCCAGATTTTTACTTCACTAGACTGACAGCTTTTGAGTAAACTCTTTGGATCCTGTTCACAAAAAAACATAACAGTACAGGTGGAGATTTACAGCTCTGCCTGTGCATATGTTTATGTTTTCTTTCTATTCATAAACATTAGTATGCCTGGGAAAAGCACTAGGAACAGGTTTTAAGATGCACTTCTGGGATTGTCATGTGGTATGTCCCAAAGGCTCCTATACCCACTGTGGGGAGTTCTATACACCATAGTAATCCGCACGGGATATGGAGCCTCCTGACCAAATGCACTTTTTGAAATTTTCGTTTTGTCTGAGAGAAAATATTTTTCCTTGTGGAGGAAACACCAACTAAACACCAAGTAAATCTGGGGACAATCAGTCCCTGAAGGGGAGTCACTCCTGCTCTTGGCTGGCGTAAATCTGTGAGGATTCCTAGTGTGGCAAGGGGTCATACTTTGGGAATGTGCACAAACATGTGTTTTTTGGCATTTCCAAACTTCTATGGCGAAACACACCTTGAGAGGGATTTACTGCTACGATTTATACACACTGGTGGTGGAGAAATCCGCAGTATTACATGCATTTATGCCCACTTAGAATACTTTTGTAAATTCCTGGCAGGTGTAAATGAGGTATTTTCAACCATAAAGCTATGCCTAAGGTCCAAAATATTTGGTGAACAGGCCCTTTTTAGATTAATCTACATCTCACTATACTATTCAGTTTGTTCGCTAATAAAGGAATCGACTGTCATTCATTGGGTCAGTCCTTTTCAGTGAACTGTTGCATAAAGATCACGAGCTGCTGATGAGTCTCAAGGAGGGAGCTCTCTGTGCCAGAGGTTTAGGAATCCACGAAAAATCGCATGTAGGGGATGTGACCTAATGGCCAGAGATGCAGACTTTGGAAATGGGGAACCAGGTTCAAGGCCTAGCATTGGCTCAACATACTCTTTATTTTGGGCAAGTGCTTGATAAATGTAATCTGGTGCCTCTGTGAAGCGCTCTATTGCCCTTGGGCCAAGTTTGCGTTATACAAAACTGCAAAACAAAAGCAGTCTATTCCAACTGCTTTCTTCCATGCTGCTTCACGATCAAAGTTCGTGTTTAGATTTGTTGCTCCTGAAAGGGCGAACTATGAATTTAGATGATGGTTTAAAATACTTTTGATAGGGAAGCAGGATGCCAGTTACTATATTTTATGCTTGCTTTGGTATCCGCAAGCTGGTGATTAGGCATCCTTTACAAACGTCTCTTGTCGCACAAAAGTAATAGAAAGTACACTATCAACAAGAGAATAAACAATATCAAATGTGTAGTTTCTGAATAAAGTGGTAACAACTAAATGCTAAGAAAATCAGCACAACTAGCAAAATGTGATACGAAGAAGATGCATGCAGACCTTTTCTAATCAAGGTAAGACTCGTGCATGGCTGTAGGGCCTAAGACAGGGATTAAAGTACTGAATGACTAGACCAAAATTGGCTGCCTTTCCTTCTGGTCGGTTGTAAATCTTCTTTGGGTGATTGTGTTTTAAACCCAACTTGGAATAACTACTTTAGAATTACCAACAAGCTATGCTTGATAATGGTAGAGTATTTATGTATTGCTCTAAAGTATTTAATTAAAATAGGTCAACTGGCAAACAAGTTGTATTCTTCAAGGTCCTTGATTGTACTAGAATGTATTTGCTAAATTCAGACTCAAAGTCATTCTAATTCTTCCAGGAATAACCAATATATTCATTCTATTTTAACCACAAATTAAAGAAAGGTGGGACAAAGGGAATAAGAAACTTTATATGATAAAAAATAAGTTTGAAAAAGGATGAGTGATGGATGCACAGCGAAGAAAAGTGGAAATGCTAAATAATGGCATTATCAGATAAAGGGAAAAATCTAAATAAGAATTATAACTAGCCAAGAGACTATAAATAACCTTACCACATCTCACGCCACAGTAATCCATGGCTGTTAATGTCATGTTGAAGGGGCTTGTTAAGCGCACGTTCACCAAGCGGTTTCATGGCGCTGAGGAACAGGGAGGCGGCATCAACAGGGAAAAACATTTGCTTATGCGTAAGCCTTAGAAAACAGCAGGGTCTTAAGGAGTTTTCTAAACTGGGTATAAGAGGACGTAGACCTCAGTTCCAGGTGTAGAGAGTTCCAGAACTGTGGGGCCAGGACCGAAAAACTACGACCCCCGTGCTTCTTGCTTCAGGAGTGGACAGTAGGTTCAGGTAAGAGGAGCACAACTCCCGGGAGGGTGTCTAGCGCTGAATCTTCAATGAGACAAAGACTGGGCCAACACCAGCAAGAGCTTTAAAAATAATGCAACCCATCTTGAAGTTACAGCGCTTGGCCACCGGGAGCCAATGAAGACTCTTCATTAGGGGGCTAACATGATGGTGTTTGGTTTGGCCTGGCCGCTTGGTTTTCAACCAGCTGCAGGCGACATAGTGGTAAGCTGGAATGCCAACATACAGAGAGTTGGCATAGTCGATTCGAGAGATTACCAGGGCCAGAGTGACCAGGGCCCGGGCCTCAGTGGTCAAGAATCGGCTGATCTTTCGGATTCTGCGAAGATGGTAAAAACAAGCAGAAACGACCGAGCTGATTTGAGCTTTCATGGACAGATCGCTGCTGATGATAATACCTAAGCTCTTGACAGAGTCAGCTGGGCGTGGGGGACTGCCCAGGGCAGGGGGGCAAAAGTTGGAGTTCTATGGGTTGGCAGTGGCTCTTATAAATGAATTGTACATGTGTGGCTGAATTAATTTATATGGATGCTTAGTTTAAAACAAAGCTAAAAGAAAGGTAGCTCTCTTAAAAAACCGAGAAAGAGAAGTATTGCACTCTTCTAAGCAAGAAACAATTTCTTCCTCTTTCCCACTTAACACCAAAAAAGAACAAATCATTTACTTCTTTTGCACAAAACCACGTTTTAACTTACATTACAGCTTTCATCGTTGTCTGGCCGATGAGGAAGGATGAACGAAACAACACTTAATGGTCCGTCACACTTGTCTGCTGGCTGGTTGAAGTCAAGACAGCTAGTTAAGATACTGTAATAATGTGTTGGAACTGGTATTGTACCCTCAACAAACCTGTCAAGACATAAGCAATGCAACATTTTATTACATTATTTGATCTGTGTAGAGAATTGGTCAATCAAGAATAACGGGCTATTCACACTACATGTATTGGAGTGAAATATTGTTTCCAGGGAAACAGGGCACACAATTCAGCAGTCCATTTTAGGCCATGCTACCGACCGCTTGAGCTGCCCATACTGGCAGAAATATTGTGCAGACAAAATATTCATATACTTAGCGAGGGCTTTGGGTGAACACCTTGCTCATGATTGAATGCCTTTGTTTGTCCTAGTAGCTGCTCGTTTAAGTAGCTTTCCTGCCTATTAGGTTTGTCCTATTCAGGAGAAATTCGGTCCCACAGTGTTTCGATAGGACAGTTGTATTATCCACCTCTGCTTTGCGGGGACACTTTCTTTTCTTTACACATTAGCACTCCATGGAAAAAAGCATGTTACCTTGCTCTCTCCCTCATTTTGTTTTGTTCTTAAAAAGGCAGCTGCAAAGTGCTGACAGGGGAGTCACTCCCTTTTTTTTTCACTGCAGAGCAATTTGCTTTCCTTTTTTTCTTTACTTCTCTAACATGGCCGACTGCCATGTTACAATGGTATATAAAAATGGCCGCCATATGCTACTATCATGCAGATGTGTGCATGTGTCACAATACATGCGTAAGCATAAGAAGCCATCATGGATTGGTTGTAACATTCATATACAACCCATTACAACCTTGCCAGTCATGTGTTCAAGTGTGAATGACAAAAAGCATTGGCATTAGAGACGAGACCTAAATATTGTATCCGTTTACTTTGACACTACTTTCCAGGTTGTCTTTAATATAAAATGATTTGCATTTGGCTAAACGTAACACCTTTGTTAATTTTTTGTATTTCGCAGTCACACTACGCAGTCGGTATCATGTTCTTTTATACTTGGTCAGACACAGACCTGTGTGCACATTTTTTAACCCCATTCCAGCTGGGTTTTCAATCCCATTCTAGCTGGGTTTTCAATGTCACCCTAGGGTGTAAAACACAGTTTCTCGCACTTTTTGAGCACTGCATCATCACAATAGCATCATCAGTTATTTTTTGACTTAATATAATACAACGTCAGAAGCAATTATTGGATCGGTTTTCATTCTATTGAAGACAAAATGTATTGGAGTGATGCTACACGTGTTGTCCCGCTCTTTTTATGCGGATGTTTGTCAGTGAGTATATCCCGTGATTGTTTCTGTTTCAAACTAATCCACAAGGGAATGTTCTTCTTAAAACTGTGGACAAATGAATTAACATCTGTTATATTTTGGTTAATATGATAATCTGTGATGTACCACTGTTTTGCACCTTTTTAAGTGTTTTGGAAAATGTTCCTACCTTTGCATTTGGAATAGTGTTTATAAATTTGTTTTTAAAGTTATATGCAACATATAAAATAACAATTAGTGCCACCAGGCCTATACATTTTTCTAGCTCACCCTATGGGTTTACTCCAGTTGACTCAACAAGCATATAAGCCCACTCAACTTGCACCATTCAACATCAGAGATGTGATCCAACAAAAGAAGGACATTCATAATGTAGCCATTTTTGGTGGAGACTGGGTACCTACCAGATTGACCCAGGCTATGCAATGACTAGTGGTTGTGGCGGCAGCTGTTCTATTTAGCTCAGAGCCACAGATATTTGTATCTGTGCTCCTCAAGGGAGAGTGGCTACCTGCTCTTCCAGGTCCACTCAGTCTGTATAACTGAGATCCCCATACTTTATCATTCCAGATCAGCAATCTATGTATTATCTGTAGGTTACAAGTGCACTGGTTATTGAAGGAGGGGGCATTCAAAATGGGGGCTCTGTTTGCATCTGATCTAGTGATGTCCACTTCAAACATCCCAGCCTGCATATGTGTATTTATTTATGGTATGTATAAAGCATTGACCTTGAATCGTAGGGCAAGGAAGTTATATACATATCAAACAGGATACATATCACACAAGGAGGAGAGCTGCATCTATGATTGCAACGAGAAGTGAAGAAATGCAAGCAATGATGCAGCAGGAAAACAGTCTCATTGGGAAGAAGAGACGCAACATGGGCAGACTGTCAAGAGGTGGCTTTTGGGGTATTCACTGAATGTACACTCTTCATGTTACCTTGCGTAAATTTTTACGACTGCAACCTACAGGTTTTCCTCATTGCAGCGGTCACTTTAGCATATGTGGAGTGATTTCTACAACAGAGTACCAATTAGCTCAATCAATTCTCTCTACAATAGGGCAATCCCTGTATCATACTCTACTTCCACCCTTTGTAGTTTTGGCAACTTTGTTGATGTGATCAATAATCCTACATCGGGATATTAAGGAAATATGAACCCCATATAGATGCTCACCTTTTTAAAGCCTTACGAATATTACCAAATAAAACGTACTTCTCCATTAATTCCAGGGTACGGCCAAGCAGATGCCCTTCCACAGTTTGAAATGGGGCAATTGTCTATGCAGCTGATATTTTCAGTGCCTGCACATTAAGTGCATGCATTATGATGTGTGTTACAGCTGAGCTGCCAGGTAATACCGAACTAAGGACATTAAGGCCACTGTACTCAGATATACTCATTCACACAATGCCCATTAACCCAGACGGACACAGCGAAGCCCTGAAACACACAGCACTCAGGGCAGAATAATCCAATTACTATGGGTTGCTGCTCACTCCCAGACATCTACCACGTAGGACATCTAATTGACCAATTTTTTGAGTATTGTGTTAAATGCTGCATATATGTAAATGGTATAGCTGTACCGTTGGATATTTTAATGTTTAAAAGTTTAGGATAGCTTTAGTGTCACACCCATGGGGGGAGGCGAGGGGAGGTGGCAGAGATGGGGTGAGGTTATTGCTCTGCACCAGTCAGAATCATCGATCATCACGAGAAGCAGACTAGATCAATCTAAATAAGCAAAGCAGTCAAATAATAAAATTGGTCAGAAAGACGAAAATGGACAGTATCAGAAAAACGTGGAATCCTTACTGTTTTATTTTATCATGTGTGTCATATAATCCATCATAGTCATAATCGAAGATGGGTCCAGTTATGACGTTAACTCCATTACGTTCTGTTGCATATTTCTTCACCAACACCCTTTGAAAATAGTTCCATATTTCTGTTTGGGAATACAAGAGGAAAATCAATGGCATTCATACATTCTTCAGCTGAGGTTTTCACAACCGAACAATTCTTTTTACTGTACATGTGGAAGGCACATATGTAACAAAAATAACTAAGCTAATTGAATTATCAGTCAAGGAGATAAAAGTCGCCTGCAACAGATCCAGGAGTAAAACCTTTCAATCATCAAGATTGTACCTGAAGACACACTATCGTTAAAGTGACAGCATGCCAGATTACAACACAATACGAAGTGTTACTCTGCTGTTGACTGAGCACAGGACTACGAAGCACCTCAGCGCTCTTCACTGAGCAAAGAACATTTACACTGTGCTCTTGAACGGATAGGAGGATCACTAAGTCCTACTACTTGACCAGAAAAATCAGATATGAACCTGCGCCTTTGTTGGTGCTGCTGTACGCAATTGTGTGTGTGTGTGTGTGTGTGTGTGTGTGCGCGCGCGCAAGCTTGTGCTGGCTGTGCTTGATGAGAAACCGAGATCCTCTCTAAAAGATTTTATGTACAACACATGCATACCCGTGGCCCAGAGCTGGAAGAAAGAAAGCAGAGCAAGAGATGCCTGCTCTTGTTTCCAATGGTTAAGAAGGTGCCAGGATGTGGAACTAATTTCTCTCTGCAAAAGTCTAATAAGCTAAATTAAATCAAGGATATTCCCATAAACAAGACCGGGAGAAATGAAGGTCGTGTTTACCCAAATCCAGTGCTTGTGTGTCGGATCCGGGAAGATTCTTTTAATATAAATAAAGGTGATTATATTCCATTCCCTCCAACAGCGATGTTATTGGCTCGGCACTAGTCAATTTCTGGCCAACTTTTCAAGTCTTCTGAATGAATGCACACTGCTCTATAGCAGAGAGGATGTTGTTGACCACACCTATCCCACAGCCACAACCAACCACAACAATTTTACCAGGTTCTGAATTCTGCTTGGAACCTAAGATCATAAGCAGCAGAATTTTCCCTGCTTATGATTATCAACGCTTCACAAGTCTCTAAAAGTGAAACGCAATCAGAAATGTGCACTATGTATGCTTTTAGGTAGCTATAAATTATTTTCCTAACAGCAGGTACTCTACACCCATTCATTAAAATATTCCAAACTTATGTAAGCAAATACACTTTTTTTTAAACCATAACAAGATATTTCCTTCCCCCGACTGCTCATAGATTTCGGATCAGAACATGACAAATCTCACTTGTATGCTTCATATTTTCTTCTTACTCCACGTTTCAAAAACAAGAGAATTCGGTATAATTGTTCAACGTCGTAAGACGTGCAGTAATGCTTACATCATGTCGCGGTGACAGGACACCTCTACTTTTAATCAGAAAGCACTCCTTTCACTACCAGCGCTTTTATACAGACCTTAAATGCCAATATATTATGTACAGTCTGGAAGCGGATTCCAAAATAAACACCTCTCCATATGTATATATACATAATAAGTTCAAGAAAGACATCTAGGGAAGGCTTTCTGATTGACGTATTTCCAACTGTGTCTGTGCTTGAGGATTACCAAGGTCACCAAAGCTTCGGTGAGATCACCGCTATTTGCCAAGATCTTTCTACGATCGCCCCAGCAAGAATGGTAGATGAGGGGAATAAGATTCCTTGAAAGTCAATATTGAGTCAGGAGTAACTAATAACATAGATAGAGTTTTTCAGTTACTTTATAACCGGCACAAATGCCTGGGGCGGAGACTCAAATAAATTCCTCACTGAACAGTTGTGCCATCATGTATTGGTGACAGTGCCTTAAGACACTTACAGGTGAGTAGCCGCGCTTATAAGAAACCTGATTGACTGATACTTCCGATCCAACTGGCCTCGACATCTGCAAGTCTGCTGAAGGGGCTCCACGGGTTTTGTTTGCTCCATCAGTTTAGTAACAGATTCATTGGACTGGCCCTTTAACCAACAAACATCTCGCCAGTCCTTCAGGCTACGGCAAAAGCTTTTTATGGACAACACTTGTATATTTGTGTCATTTATCACAAAAGTGTTTTTCACATATGTAGTGGACACCACATCGTCCTCACCATGCTCCATTTACGCATTACCCATATGTTACCTTGTAGATTATGTCCTAGGGTTGGCACACAACAGGCTAATGTTCTTAAAATGTAAGTGATGTGTACACTCAGATTCACATTGTTTTAAGCTGTCAGCCCCCGATATGAAGCACTATGTATAGTGCTTTTTCAATCTAAAGCTTATAACCTCAGATTGCTTTCCACAGTTCGAATCCTTATATTGCTTGCTATTTCAAAAAGCCTTCTTCTACTATATCTTAAACCCTGCATGCAAAAATGAACTTGACTTACTTTTGCTTGATTCCTTTTGACTTCTTTCCTTTCCTGTCTTTCTGCAGAGTAACCCCTCTTCTTAACTTCCCTCCTCCGCATGCCTACTATATCGGAGTACAGCCTTCTATCAGACTCATGCCTGCCTACCTTAACGTCTCTTAATGTAGGCCTCATTTCATGGGCCACAACCTCTCCTGCTTTAAAACCCTATCCCTGCAACCTTCCATTATCTAATATCCGCCAGCCTATCTGCCTCACAAACTACTCACCTGAAACAATGCCCCAGAAATGATCACGCCCAACTGGTATTAATATAATCGATCACAAAGTAACAGGAGTAAATGCATGCTATTTTTTCTTAAAAAATTGCAATTACCAACATTTAACCACTGGATTAACCACTATCCTTGGGTTTCGAAATAGCATGCTACTCGCCATAAAGCACTCCAACGCCTGATCAGGGGGAGTAAGCAATATGCAAATACAAGTACAATTAGGATTTTTCATCCTGCTTCAAGTTCTGTCTCTTTTGCAACGTTTGTGGTGCTCGTGAAACATTTTACTTGTTCGGCCATTTCACCATGCGAACAATAAGCAGTGTGTTTAAAGAAACCTTGTGAATTACATAATAATGTTGCCAGGATACCAACTGTCAAGGGCACAGCTGTATTACAGAGGTCCAAGAAACAGAATGGTTTACAGATTGTACTAGATCGAGCCCACTCTTCACTTACAAGACTTATAAAACTGGTCAAAAGAAATGGGACAACTCGGAAGAAATCTAGATTTTTTTCAGCAAAACGCATCTCCCTCTCAAAAAGCCTGTCGCCTCTGTGTGGAAACTTAGGAAACCGTGTAACGATTAAAAAGGAATTGGTTGGCCAAATAACTCAATCAGTACACATAGGTAAAAAGGCAAATATAAAGTAAACATGTCTTTTGCTTAAATGCAGGTTCTGTACACCACTGTCTGCTGATTACTACAGTGTTCCTTAATATGCCACACTGTAGCTTCATTTGAGTTGCCTGAATAGGCTTATCCAGATGTTTTTGATTTTTCTGTTAAGTCCATTGTGTCTTTTGTAAAGGGGAACAATGGGCCACATAGAAAAGTGCCGCCCTTGGTTGGCACTGGGCTGCAGTACAGAGAGAGCTGCGGTTCCATCAGTGCAAAGCATCCCAAACACACTATGGAGAAAAAAAGCCCTTTGTTGACATTTAAGTATTCTCCCAGCCAATAGTTTTCTGGACTGTTGTTTTTGTTCGCAAAACACATCTAAATTAAAAAGTAGAGGGGGCATCATTAATTTTAAGAAGCAGTCACCAAGGATCTGATTTCCTATAAAAGTACAAAGATCAGACATGTTTACAAATAACTTGTCTCCCGCCTACGTTTAAGATGACAGACAAGGAGCTATTCACCAGGCCGTCTAGGGTTCCCTGTCTATGAATTGATGTTGCAAGGACATTCGAGGGACTCTACGCAGTCCTAAAATCCACTGTGCAATTGGATCACTTACTCTGCTGAGAAGCCCCACAACTCCTGGGCCCTCACGGAGTCTGAGAAGTTGTTTCACGAGCCCTATTTGTACGGGGGTGTCCAGGCTGTATAAGGTCCGAAATATTGTCAAGCAATACACCCCTGGTGATACATAAGTAAATACAAGACTGACATAGGGAGAGCTATATCCCCAGATACATGACGGCAGGCCTGCAAACTCTCTCAGTAGTGCTTATCTGAGGGGTTCTGATGCAAGTGGTCAGAGACCTCATATCACGTGGAAAACCTGCATCTTGTGAAAGGAAATTCCATCCTTAATAGGAGTGGGTGGAACTCACAGAGTTTCACTCCATGGAGTTACCCAAAAACTTAGCGAGACTCCACAGAGTTCAGCGAGCGACAGATTTGCGGCACATCACACTGATTTTTTGCGCCCGCTGCTTGCTTTGCACTGTAAAATTAGTGCAAATGGCACAACGCGGCATGGCAGAGGGCGCTGCTTCTGTCTGCCACTCGTGTAGATTTTCTACTCAGGATGCAGCTTTGTCAACATGAGCGGTGGCAACCTGCAGCATCCGTCTGCATTGAGAAATTCACCGGGAGGTGGCCTAGTGCTGTATTTCTCACTCACCAAGTAGGTAACACTTCGCCAGAAGAGTGGAGTTTACCACCCACCCCTAATCCATAATCAAGGAGTAGGCATCATTGTAGCTGTCTAGATAGCTTTTGTTGGTCTTGTTAGGAGGCACTGATGCCTCTGATTCGTAGACTCTTCATTTAGCACTTGACCGACGGACAAACCACTATCTCTTTCAATGCTACAGTTTCACTCTCTCACAAATGGAATTCCGCCCATATATTCTACCTAGCCCTATTGTGAACTAAATGTGAGGTATCGAATAGTTTCTTACCTGTCGGTGTAGTTTTGCAGCTTGAGGATCTTTCTGGATTCACTATGCTGTGCATATTCCGCGGTCTTGTGGTTGGGTCCGGATTCGTAGTCTTTTCTTTGTTTTTTTTTTGTAGCCCAGGTGGGCGTCGGCGTCACCCCTCCTCGGGTGCATTTCCGGTGATGTCGGCATGCTTCCTGCGGAAGCTCCCACCCTTGGGCGCCATCTTCGGATTCTTTTTTCCGTGTTTCTTTCGTCTCCAAAGTGATGGCAATGTTCTATGTAGGTGAAACTTTTTAACCGCTTTGTACATAAAGTCCTTTCTACTTTTTTTTTTTTTTTTGACCACCTCTTCCCTCTCCAGCCTCATCTTTCTGGCGGAGGTGGGTGGGTTCGCTAGTGAATCCAGAAAGATCCTCAAGCTGCAAAACTACACCGACAGGTAAGAAACTATTCGTTTTGCAGCGTGAATCTTTCTGGATTCACTATGCTGTGCATAGATTTTGTAGCGGTTTCTCATTTCTGTGGCGGCTGGGTGGAAGATGAGCTTTGGTTTTTGAATATGTGCTGGAGCACCTTTTGTCCGACTTGTGCTTCCTTGTTCATCTGAACATTCACGCAGTAGTGCTTCGTGAATGTGTGCACCGAAGCCCATGTTGCCGCCAGGCATATGTCTTTTATGGGTGTGTTAGCCAGGAAGGCTATTGTAGCACCTTTTTTCCTAGTGGAGTGGGCACGTGGCCCCTCTGCTAGTTCTTGCCCTGCCCTTTTGTGGCAGAGTTGAATTGTTTGCGCGATCCATCGTGCAATAGTGTTTTTGGTTACTGCCTTTCCCATGAAACTGTTGGCAAATGACACAAAGAACTGTTTTGTCTTCCTGTGTCCCTTTGTCCTCTCAATGTAGTGCATGACCGCCCTTCTGGCATCTAGGGTGTTTAGAGCTCGCTCTGCGCTAGTGGTTGGTTTTTAGAAAAAACTCGGTATCTGTATGGACTGGTTCATGTGGAATTTGGACACCACCTTTGGCATGAAGTGTGGGTCAGTCCTCATCACAACCCTGTCATTGTGTATTTGTATGTAGGGTTCATGTAGCGTTAGCGCTTGAAGCTCGCTTACTCTGCGTAAGGACGTTATTGCAACCAAGAAAGCTGTCTTCATGCTTAGCAGTTCTAGTGAGGCCTTGTGGAGTGGTTCAAAGGGCTCCTTCATGAGTTCCGTTAGGACTATGTTCAAGTTCCATGCCGGTGGCGGCACACGCTTGGGTGGTGCGATCCTCTTCGCTCCTTCCAGGAACCTCTTCACAACCTGTGATGTGAAGAAACTCCTGCCCATCTCACCCATTGTGTAGGCGACTATCGCTGCCAAGTGGACTCTCAAGGAGGACGAGCTGAGGTTCTTCTCCAGTAAGTGCGTGAGGTATTTTAGCACTGTGGAGTCCTTCTTCATTTTATGGTGAAGTCTTTCTTTCCTGCACCACATCGTGAATCTTTTCCACTTTGCCACATAGCACCTCCGTGTGCTGGGCCTTCGTGCTTCCCGAAGGACGCTGAGGGTGCTCTCCGGCAGTCTCAAGTGTGCGAACTCTATGTCCTCAGGAGCCATGCCACTAGGCTCAGGCTCTCTGGCTCTGGGTGCAGTACCTCTCCGTTGTGCATGGAGAGCAGGTCTTTTCTCCTGCCGAATCTGTGGGGTGCACTCTGTGTCATCTCCATGATCTGCGAGTACCATGTCTGTCTGGCCCACTGTGGCGTGACCAGTATCAGGGTCATGTTGCTCGCTCTGCACTTGCTCAGTACTCTGTGTATCAGTGGTATCGGGGGAAAAGCGTAAGCAAATGTCCCGGACCTATCTATACATAGGGCATTCCCAAGGGACCCCTCTTCGGGTTGTCTGGATGCGAAGCTTTGGCATTTTGCATTCTGGCGTGTTGCAAACAGGTCCACTGATGGCGCTCCCCACCTGTTGAACAACCACCTCGTCTCCTGGGCATTGAGCTCCCACTCGTGGGATGCCCGATGTCTGTCTGCTGAGCCAGTCTGCTTGAATGTTCTCCTTCCCTGGTAGGTGTATGGCTAGTAGGTCTATCCTGAGGGGGATGGCCCATCTACATATCTCCTGCGCCAGTGTCGAAAGCGTGGTTGACTGTGTTCCACCCTGCTTGTTGATGTAGAACATCGATGAGGTGTTGTCTGTCTGTAGCAACACCTTGTGCTTGTACAGTCTTGCTTGGAAGGCTTTCAGTGCAAGGAAGATTATCTTCAATACTAGGTAATTGATGTGCTTCGTCGCATCTGTTGGTGTCCACAGACCCCTCACTTTGAGTTCCTCCATGTGAGCGCCCCATCCCTTCAGGGATGCGTCTGTGGTGATGGCCACTGTTGGTGTTGGGGGTGTTAGAGGCTTCCCTTTGTAATGTTCTCCATGGTCCACCATGCCATCTCCTTCTGCACTGCGTGCGTCACAACCACTAGATCCTCCCAACTGCCAGAATCCTGGGACCATTGTTTCTGGAGCCATTCTTGGATGGGTCTCATGTGAAGTCGTACATTTGGTACCAGGTGGATGCATGATGCCATCATCCCCAAGATCTTGCTCGCAGTCCTCACTGTCCGAGCTTGTCCCCTCCGGTAGATGCGAGTTTCCCTTGCCAGGGCCCTTGCTCTCCTCTCGCTGGGGAACACCCTGCCCTGTAAGGTGTTGATCTGTGCCCCCAGGAAGATCTTTACTCGCTCCGGCTCCATTGACTATTTCTTCCAATGGATGGAGAACTCCAGGTTTATTAGCGTGCTCGTCACTGTATGTGCGTGTTGCTTGCATTTCTGGTACAAGTTTGCTTTCACTAACCAGTCGTCCAGGTAAGGGTATACGTGTATTCCCTGCCTTCGTAGGTGCGCTGCGACTGCTGCGAGGCACTTTGTGAAGACCCTCGGTGCTGATTTTAGCCCGAAGGCTAGTGATGTGAACTGGTAGTGGCTTTCCCCGACCGTGAACCTGAGCATATGCTTGTGCTTTGCGTTCATTGGGATGTGCAGGTAGGCGTCCTTGAGGTCTATCGTGACCATGAAGTCTCCGATCTGCAATTGCGGTAACACCTCCTGCAGGGAGGTCATTTTGAATTTTTGTGTTCTTATGAATTTGTTCAGGAACCTCAGGTACAGAATGGGTCTCATTGTCTCGTCGACCTTTGGCACGAGGAAATACGTAGAGTATATTCCCTTGTTTCTTTCCTTGAAGGGAACCCGTTCTATGGCCTGCTTTTTTAGGAGTTCTTTTGCTTCTTCCTGAAGCCGCTCTAGCTGTTCGTTTGCTAGTGGCTTGCTCTTTGGTCTCCTGCTTGTTGGCCTCCCTTCCAACTCTATGCAGTATCCGAATTGGACGATGTTGAGGATCCAATTGTCTGATGTGATCTCTCTCCATTCCTGGAGGTAGAATCTTAATCTTCCACCCACTGGTGTTATGTGGTGGTAGGTGTCCAGTTTGTCTTGACCCCTTTGAACGTGTTGCCCCCTGGGATCTTTTCTGTGGGCGGGCACACTGATCTCCTTGAAGTCATTTAGAGGCAGGGCTGCTGGCCCCCTCTTTTATGCTGTCCTCGTCCATTTCCTCGCCCTCGAAAGGACTGGCCTCTTGACTGGTACTGCCAGGACTGCTTCTGCTGACTCGGTTGCACCTGCGAGTCCACCTGGTGCGTCTGTTGGAAAGCCTGGTGTGATGTACCTGTCTGGTTTCCACCCCTTCCGCCGGGCCTCCGTGACTGGGTGCCCCTTTTGTTGCCTCTGAACTGCAATGCTCCCATGGATCTTGCAGTTTCATTGTCTTTCTTTAGTTGACTGAGTTTGTCATCAACTGTTGTTCCGAACAGCGTCTTGCCGTTGAACGGTGTGTTCAAGATGCTGTGTTGCACCTCTGGTTTGAAGCCCGAGATTCTGAGCCATGCGTGTCTTCTTTCAGTGACACCCATCATCATGAGCCTGCTGGAGGTGTCTGCTCCATCCAGGGCCGTCTTGAGGCAACAATTTGCCGCATTCTTCCCGTCTTCCACCAGCTTCTCGGCCTTCTGCCTAGCCTCCTGGGGCAGGTCTTTCACCAGCTTTCCTAGCTCCTCCATGATCTGGTACATGTGCCTGTTTATGAGGGCATTGGAATTAGCCATGCGCCATTGGGTCGCTGCATTCCGTTCGATCCTTCTGCCCACTAAGTCCATCCTTTTGCTCTCCTTATCAGGTGGTGGACCAGAAGTAGTGGGCACGTTAGCCCTCTTCCTTGCTGTGGCCGTGATGATGGAGTCAGCTGAGACCACGCCTCGAATCTAGGCTGGGTCCTTTGAGGAATGCTTGCAGAACAAGTTACTTACCTTCGGTAACGATATATCTGTAAGAAACATTAGTTAGTGTTAGATTCCTTACCTTAGAATATCCCCAGGCGTCAGTCTGGATCCGGAAACTTTTGTGTAGCAGTACCCCTGCGCGTCGGTAGGCGTCGTCTGCAGGCGTCCCCTGCGGCTCCGCGTCCGTCGTCGGCGTCGTGCGCCGTGATGACGTCGCTGGAGTACATAGACGCCGCCTCCGCGCGCTGACGTCAGTTCTTTGCACACAGCATTTCCGCGCCAGGAGACGCAGAGCCATGAGAGAACCAACACTGGTGCCATGTAAAAACTAGGGCCCTGAAAGGGATGACCTTAACCCTAGGTATCAGTTCGCAGAACGGGGAGGATGGGTGGGTTCGGTAAGGAATCTAACACTAACTAATGTTTCTTACAGATATATCGTTACCGAAGGTAAGTAACTTGTTCATCTGAAAGAAACACGTTAGTGTTAGATTCCTTACCTTAGAATACATACCCCAGCAATACCAACCCCGGTGGTGGGTCTGCGAACCAATACAATACTACACCAGAAAGTCCTGGAGGACAGAACGGCCAAAGAAGCCATCCCTCCGGACTTGACTGTCCAGGCAGTAGTGCCTCGCAAAGGTGTGCAGCGAGGCCCACGTAGCCGCTTGGCAAATGTCCTGCAAGGGGACTCCCCGGCCCAGGGCAGTAGTAGCCGCCATGGCCCGAGTGGAATGGGCCCTCAGCCCAACAGGAGGCTCCTTCCGAGCCAAAGAGTAGCACGCTTTGATGCAGAGGACGACCCATCGAGAGATGGTTCGTTTACAAACCGCCCGTCCCTTCTTCGCACCCACGTAGCCAACAAACAGTTGGTCATCCACCCGGAACTGGCGTGTGCGATCCATGTAGAATGAAAGCGCACGTTTTGGGTCCAGACGGTGGAGCCGCTCTTCATCCTTTGAAGGATGCGGAGGCGGGAAGAAGGAAGGGAGGGTGATGGACTGCCCGATGTGAAAGGCCGAAACAACCTTGGGCAGGAAAGAAGGTCTGGTCCTCAGAACCACCTTATCAGGATGAATGGACAGGAAAGGAGGTTGGACAGAAAGAGCCTGGAGCTCACTCACTCTCCTGGCAGAGGTGATGGCAACCAGGAAAGCCGTCTTCAAAGTCAGGAGACGGAGAGGACAAGAATGAAGGGGCTCAAAGGGAGCACACATCAGGAAAGTCAGAACCAGGTTCAAATCCCACTGGGGCATCACAAACGGAACAGGTGGAAACATGTGAGTGATGCCTTTCAAGAATCGAGTTACAATCGGGGATTTGAACAAAGAAGGCTGATCAGGAAGCCTCAAGAAGGCTGAAAGGGCAGAAAGGTAGCCCTTGATAGTGCCCAGAGCAGAGCCCTGCTGGGCAAGAGAAAGAAGAAACAGAAGAACCTCCGAAAGAGGGGCAGAAAGAGGGTCCACAGCCTTTGCTGTGCACCATGCCACAAATCTGTTCCACCGACAGGCGTATACCGACTTAGTGGAGGGACGCCTGGCTGCCAGAATAACATCACAGACTTCAGGAGGCAAGTCAAATGGCCTCAACTGCCGCCGCTCAATCTCCAAGCATGGAGGTGGAGACTGGACAGGTTCGGGTGGAGGACCGTCCCCTGCTGCTGCGACAGAAGGTCCTCCTGAAGGGGCAGGCGGATCGGGGGACCGACTGACATGCTGAGTAGCTCGGGATACCAGTACCTTCGAGCCCAGTCCGGAGCCACAAGGATAACTTGGGCCCGGTCGCGCCTGATCTTCTTCAGCACTCTGGGCAGAAGTGGTATAGGCGGAAAGGCGTATAACAGACCGCAACTCCACTCGCGCCGAAAGGCGTCGCCATGCGAGTGCCGTCTTGGAAACTCCAACGCGCAGAACTGAAGACATTGCGCGTTCTCTTCTGTGGCGAATAGATCTAACCAAGGCTCTCCCCATTGCAGAAAGATGCCTTGCGCCACGTCCGAGTTCAGACGCCATTCGTGATCCATCGAGCACCGACGGCTGAGTTCGTCCGCCCTGGCGTTCAGAGAACCTGCCAGGTGTTGAACCGTCAGAGTCACGCCCTGACGTTCCAGCCATTGCCAGAGGCGCAGAGCCTCCTGGCAAAGGGTCCACGACCCCACTCCGCCCTGTTTGTTGCAGTACCACATGGCGGTGGTGTTGTCGGTGAACACCTGCACTACACTCCCGTTGACAAAGGGGAGGAATGCCTTCAGTGCCAGACGAATCGCCCGCAGCTCCAACAGATTGATATGGAGCCGGGACTCCGCCGGAGACCAGATGCCTCTGATCTCCGCCTCTCCCAAGTGGCCACCCCAGCCCTGGAGGGACGCGTCCGTCACGACAACGTGCTCCGGTTGGAGAAGGGAGAGGGACTTGCCCCTGACCCAATCGCGGTCCGTAAGCCACCACTGCAGTTGTCTCGCAGTGCCCTCCGAGATCAAGACGTGGTCGGACAAGTTGCCCTGATGCTGGGCCCACTGAAACTTCAGGTCCCACTGCAGAGCCCGCATCCGCCACCTGGCGTGATGCACCAGTAGGATGCAGGAAGCCATCAGTCCCAGCAGCCGCAGCGTCAACCTGACCGAGACTCGGGATAGCGGCTGAAAGATGGGAATCAAAGCCTGAATATCCCGAACCCGCCGTTCCGGAGGATAAACCCGAAACTGCGCCGAGTCCAGAACCGCTCCGATGAAAAGGAGCTTCTGAGAGGGACACAGGTGTGATTTCGGCACGTTGATGGAGAACCCCAGGTCGTGCAAGAGGTCTGCCGTCATCTGAAGGTGGTGGACGACTGTTTGGGGCGAGCCCGCCTTCAACAACCAATCGTCTAGGTAGGGGAAGACTGAAACCCCCAACCTGCGCAGATGGGCTGCGACCACCGCCATCACCTTTGTGAACACCCGTGGGGCGCTGGTAAGGCCGAAGGGGAGCACGATAAACTGAAAGTGCTCCAGGCCTACCGTGAACCGCAGGTAACGCCGGTGGGCCGGCAGGACGGGGATGTGAAAATAGGCGTCCTGCAAGTCCAACGCTACCATCCAGTCTTGTGGGTCTAGAGCAGCCAAGACCTGAGCTAGCGTCAACATCTTGAACTTCTCCTTCCGGAGGAAGCCGTTGACGTTCCTTAGATCCAAGATAGGACGTAGGCCCCCCTTGTCCTTCTTGGGCACCAGAAAGTAGTGGGAATAGCAACCACGCCCTACTTCTGGCCCAGGAACGCGCTCGATGGCCCCCTTGGCCAAGAGGGCCGTAACTTCCTCCTGCAGAAGTGTCAAGTGGTCCCCCGACACACGGTGGTTCTGCGGTGGCATGGCTGGAGGAGAGGTCTCGAAGGGGAGGGAGTAGCCCCTTCGGACGATTTGCAGCACCCACCTGTCCGAAGTGATCGTGCGCCAGTGAGCGTGGTGATGGCGAACCCTGCCACCCACTGGCGTCACATGGGGCCGAAAGCACGGACTAGGAGGATTTTGGGGTAGATGCTGCGGGGGAAGGTGTGGTCTGACCCCGCCGTTGTCCCCGACCGCCACCACGGCGGTTTCCACGGCCGCCACCGCGTTGGAAGGATTGTTGCGGCGCGTGGCTGGCAGCACGTGTGGGGGCGCCCCTTCCTTGGCCACGAAAGGGACGAAACGAACCCGGTTGCTGACGCTGGGTCGAGAGACCCAAGGACTTGGCCGTGACCCTGGAGTCCTTGAAGCGTTCCAGCGCGTGGTCCGCTTTGTCACCGAACAGGTGACAGCCATCAAACGGCATGTCCATCAGGGTATTCTGGACATCAGCCGAAAAATTGGCGGATCTCAGCCAGGCGTGGCGACGAATCGCCACCGTCGTAGACATAGCTCTGCCCAGCGAGTCGGTCGTATCTAGACCACACCGAATTGAATATTTCGCTGCATCCCGGCCCTCAGCCACAGCCTGACCGAGCTTTGCCCGCACCTCCATGGGGCATTCTGGCAGCAGCTCCGCGACCGTATCCCACACAGAGTGGGTGTAGCGGCCCAAGAGGCAGGCGGTGTTGCAAGACCGCAGGCCCAAACTAATGGACGAGAAGACCTTTTTGCCAAATTGGTCATACCTCTTGGATTCCCGGTCGGGCGGGGCCGACGGGAATGCGGACTGGGAGGTCGAGGCCTGGATCACCAGACTCTCAGGAGTGGGGTGGGTAGACAGGTACTTGGGGTCGTCCGGACAAGGACGGTGGCGCCTGGCCACGTTCCGATCAACAGGCGCACCTGAAGCGGGCCTGGACCACGTGCCCAACAGAACGTCAGACAAGGCTTCATTAAACGGCAGCAGTGGCTCCAGTGGGCATGACTGCGGTTTGAAGACCTCGGTGAGGATGTTAGGCCTCACGGCCGCGACGGGGAGCTCAAGGTTTAAGGCCTTGGCAGCCCTCATCAGCACCACAGAATAGGCAGCTCCCTCCACCGATGCCACGGTTGGAGGAGAGATCAAGCCAGGGTTAGGAGAGTCGTCCAAACCACTGGCATCCCCCAAGTCACCTGTCCAGTCCGGGTCATACTGGCACTCGCGAGCCAGAGGGTCCTCGGACCCCTCCCAACCTTCACCGTACTCCTCATCCTCTCCGTATTCGGAGTCAATGATGAAGACCGGCTCCTCGGGGTTCATGGGCCCCATCGGCGCCGGGACCGGCGTCGAGCGACGCCCGTCCGGCGCCGCGTCCGGCGTCGGAGAAGGTAAGGGGACGGCGCCGCCCGGAGCCGGCGTCGGAACCCCACCGCCGGCCGGAACCGGCAGCGGAGAACCGGCGCCGCGCGGGGGCGGCGTCGGGGGTAACCCCGATGGCAACGGCGCCGGGGAGGCCGGAAGACCAGCCGGCGCCGATCCCGAAGGCCCCTGCGGCGCCGGGGTCGGAGCCGTCGGCGGCGCCGGGGCCGGAGCACCCGACGGCGCCGAGGCAGGGACACCCGAACCGCCAGGGCCCCCAGACGGTAGCACTGGGCCCGAAGGCGCCGTAGGCCCCGTCGGAGAAGCGAGCGCCCTCATGGCCATGAGGAACGCCTCGATCTCCTCAGGCGTCGCGCCATGCCCAGGGACCGGAGGGTATGAGGCAGGCCGCGCCGGCGACTCTCGCGGAGCCGCGGGGTTGGGGTCACCCGAGCCCCCGGCCGCATCGCGCGAGCGTCGGGGGGAGTCGGGGGTACGATGACGACGCCCCGACTTCTTGTGCTTCCTACCTGACGAGCCTGACGAGTGGTGTCGACTTCCGGAGCGCCCGGCGCGGCTCCGCGACCGCTCCCTCGAACGCTCTCTCGACCTCCGGCCGGACCGGGACCGCTCCCGGTCCCGACGTGGGGCCGACACCCGGAGCTCCAGTAGCTTGCGGGACCGCTCCCGCCTAGCCTTGTTGGTAAGGGCCCGGCAGTCGACGCAGGAGTCCACGTCGTGGTCGGGGCCCAGACACCGGAGACAGAGGCGGTGATGGTCTGTGACCGACATCGTGCGCTCACAGTCATCGCAATTCTTAAACCCAGGCATCCTATCAGGCACAACAGAGAAAAAATCGAAAAACTTGGTCAAAGACCGGAGTACTGCTCTTCAGATCTGCGTCCACTGGCGCGGAAAAAAGAAGAACTGACGTCAGCGCGCGGAGGCGGCGTCTATGTACTCCAGCGACGTCATCACGGCGCACGACGCCGACGACGGACGCGGAGCCGCAGGGGACGCCTGCAGACGACGCCTACCGACGCGCAGGGGTACTGCTACGCAAAAGTTTCCGGATCCAGACTGACGCCTGGGGATATTCTAAGGTAAGGAATCTAACACTAACGTGTTTCTTTCAGATCTTCTTTACCATTCTGGGAGTGACTGCCTTGCATGTTGCGGGCTCCCTGAATGCTTCCATCCCCTGCGCCAAGACGCTATCGAGCATAGGCAGATACTGGCTCCTTGTTTGCGTGGGGAGTAATGTCTCAAGAAGAAAGTCCGCTTTCTGCTTCTCTTCGTCGAGCTTGAGTTTAAAAGGTGCTGCCGCAGACCTTATCACTGAGTTATAGGCCCCGATGTCATCCGGCGGCGATGGCCTCGAGGGATATGTGTCGACCGCCTCTTCCGGGCTCTCGGTTCGACATCCAGGTAATCCTCCTCCTACGGGTCAGAGGTGGCCGACTCGGCGTCCATCCTGCTGTCCTCTTCTTCCCCATAGCTGTAACTCTCGTAGGGGTTCTCGTCATCTTCCTGGTCGTCGACCATTTCGACGCCAGGCTCATGCTCCTCGACGTTTTCGTCTTCCTCCTCGACCAGTTCTAGCACGGGTGGCTTGGTCTTGTGGGGAATCGTGAAGGCTCTCATCTTGGCGTCGAAATCTTTCTTCCGCTGCAAGATGTTTTCCATTTCGGCTTCTAGTCGCTTTCTTTTCTTCTCCATCTCGGCCGCGTTGTCCGCGCCGGGATGTTCGGCCCCTCTCTTCGGCGCCTGGCTCGGCGGCAAGATTTTCGGCGCCGAAGACTTGGACGTCGAACTGGGTTTCGGGTCCCTGGATGGCGTCGGGGCTTTAGGGTCTTTCTCCCTCGGCGTCGATCGGTCCCTTTCGGGGGCGATTTTCGACGACTTCTGCTGTTCAACAGCTCTCGGCGCCGGGGACTCCTTCTCAGAGGATCCGCTGGGCCTGTGGGTAGTCGCGGACGCCAGGAGTTTCTGCGTCGGCGCTTTCGGGGTCTTGCCCTCGTTTTTTCGAGACTCAGAGTCTCTCGTGTTCTTGGGGAACGATGAGTCTCCTACCTTATCCGATGTCTTCGTGTAATCGGTCTCTACGACAGTGTAGCTGTCGTCTTCGGCGGCAGCGTTGTCCTCTTCCTCCGAGGACATCCCCAGCTCGTACAGCGATGGTGTCGGGGCTTTTCCTTGGAGGGTGGCGTGCGCTACCCTCTGGCTCTTTCTCACACGGTGTCGAAGGGTCTTCGGGGCGAAGGCGGAGCAGGCGTTGCAGTCCTCGCTTCTGTGGTCTACCGGTAGGCAAAGGTTGCAAACCGGGTGTTGGTCTTTCTGCGCGTACTTGTGGTGGCAGTTACGGCAGAACTTGAACGGCGTGTTGTCCATCATCGAGTGTTCAGGCCTCCCTGGCCGCGTGGATGTCGACGATCGTCGAAGTCCTCAATGATTTTCCCTTCTTTTTCGCTGGTCAGTGATCGGCGAAGTCTTCCTTTAGTCTTCTCGTGAATTTCTTCTTCAATCTCAGTCTTTTCCTTGTACTTTCTCCAAAAATGTCTGGAGCCCGATGGGAACGATTCTGACCCGACCGAGGATAAAAGAATCTGAAGATGGCGCCCAAGGGTGGGAGCTTCCGCAGGAAGCATGCCGACGTCACCGGAAATGCACCCGAGGAAGGGTGACGCCGACGCCCACCTGGGCTACAAAAAAAAGAAAAGACTACGAATCCGGACCCAACCAAAAGACCGCGGAATATGCACAGCATAGTGAATCCAGAAAGATTCACGCTGCAAAAATTAATTTACGCAAAGGACAACTTGCTTATTTTGGGGCTCATACTTTAAAGATTGGCGGTCGGTCTGAATTCTTAGGTTCCATCATCTAGGACAGCATTCAGTTTGTGTAAGGTGACACCTGTCACACCCACCCCTTGTCAGATTTATTTCTGCCTCTGTCATTCATGCTTCATATGCTTTGCTATTACTGCAGGCGATAACTAATGTATTTAAGTCCATCAATATTACCACATGTAGGGCCTTGGTGTCTAAATCTTCAAATTTCTTGTTTCCCTTATGCAATGCGTGGTCAGTGTGAAACTTTGTTTCTCCTTTTTAAATATTTTGTTTTCTTTTTTACATTTTCTCTTTTTGATGTTCTGTGACACATCTTTACAAGTAGCCCCTTGCAGTGTTATTTGCTACCATATTCCCACCCAGTGCGTTTGCGAGGATTCAACAGATCCACACCTCTTATTTGAAGGAATTCAAGAATGTGAAGCATTGGAGGTGGCCACTAAATGCTGCATTGCAGGACTTTGGTCTCTTCTTACGAAACCAGATCCCCTCCTTTTTATTTGTAGTTGATACAGTTCTTTCCCTGAAATTACCATTACAGCTTATGAACAGGAAGGTGACAATAGCAATGACGCTGCTCTACAAAGGATGGAGTTTGTCTGCTTTTCACACAAAGACAGAGTTGATTCTTTTTGCTCAGGTTTACCATCAATAATGCCCTTAAGAAATCGCTTTAGCACGGAAGTCATCATCACAATATGAAAACACATCAGAGGTCACCACCAATTCTTTTCGCGGAGCAACAGATATACCAGTCTTCATGGAGCTCAAAGCATGGACGAACAATAGCGACAGGATGCCGCTGTACCCGTCTGTTCTTACACAATTATGTGGCGAAACAAGCATTGGCAAAGCTAATAGGTCTCACCTATGCAACAGCGACTGGCTTTGCCTATGCATTTTAGCCATATTGTACATCAGTGTGGATGCTCTTCAGCATGGCTAATAGTTTGTGGTGTAGAGGAGAGTGCTGTGAAGTATCGTAGAGTGAAATGGCATGGAGTAGAGTACTTTAGAGTAGAGTGACAGAGTGTCGTGTATTGGAATGGCATGGAGTCGAGTAGCGTGGCATACAGTGGAGTGGAGTAGAGCGAACTGGTGTAGAGTGCATTGGCATCGAGTGTTGCAGAGTAAAGTGGAGTGGAGGGTAGCGGTATAGAGGGAAGTGCCATTGAATTCAATGGCATACAATGCAGCAACATAGTGGCACAGAATAGAATGGTATTGAATTCAGTGGCATAGAGTGCAGTGGTGCAGAATAGAGTAGAGTACCATGAAGAGGCATAGAGTGCAGTGGTGTACAGTGGAGTAACGTAGAGTGCAGTGCACATAATGCAGCAGTGCAGAATAGAGTGGTGTTGAGTTTCCTGGCATAGAGTGCAGTTTTGCTGAGAAGAGTGTCAGAGTGGCATAGAGTGCATTGACGTAGAGCACAGTGCTGTAGAGTGGTGTTGAGAGCAGTAGTGTTGAGTATACAGTGGTGCAGAGTAAAATGCAGTGGGGTAGAGTGCAGTAGTGCAGAGTAGTGTGGCGTACAGTTCAGTTGAGTGGAGTCGCATCGAGAGTAGTGGCATACACTACAGTGGTTCAAAGTAGAGAGCAGTGTATCTTAAAGTGCAGTGGTGTACCAAGCATTGTTGTAGAGTAGAATGATTCAGAATAGAGTGAAGTGGTGTAGTGTGGATGTGCAGGGTAGATTGAAGTGGCATAAAGTGTAGTAGTACAGGGTGGAGTGTAATGGCGTAGAGTAATGGTGTAAAGTAGTGTAGAAGACAGTGGCACAGAGTGCAGTAATGCAGAGTAGATAAGAGAGGCATACAGTGGATTTGCATAGAGTGCAGAGGCAGAGTAGAGTGGCACAGGGTAGAATGCATTGGTGAATAGTGTACTGGCATAGAGTGCAGTGGCATTGAGTCCAGTGTTGCAGAGTGACACTGAGTTCAGTTGTGCAGAGCTGAGTGCAGTGGCCTAGACTGGAATGGTATAGAGCGCAGCAGAGAAGTGTGAAGTGGTGTAGAGTAGAGTGGCATAAAATGCATGGCATAGAGTAGAGTGGTGCAGAGTAGAGTAGAGAGGTGCAGAGTGCAGTGAGGTAGAGTGTAGTAGAGTGCAGTAGCACAGATTGCAGTGGCATGATGTAAAGGAGTGGTGCAGAGTAAAGTGCAGTGGCATGAAGTGGTGCAGAGTAGAGTGGAGTAGCGTAGAGTGGAGTATGCATAGTGTGGTAGCACACTGCCATTACAGACAACACATTTTCAATTCAAATGACCATTATATTTGCACAGACATAGTTTTACTAATAAAAACCATACAGCACACAAACAATAATGTTTAGGAATGGCATCACCTATAGAACTGATTAGTTTTGTGCATATTAAAGTATTTGTTGACCCACACACTTCAGAATTAACACACACATATTCTTCATTTGTGCTTTGTTAAGTCGGATATTTTCTGAAGTAAAAGTTACCTACGGTAACAACGTATCTGGGAGAGACGATTTCAGCCGTAGATTCCTTAACGTAGAATTATCTCCAGGTGTGAGACTAGATCCAGAAATGATTTGCCACAGTATCCCTGCGCGCTGGGGGGACGGCACCATGTGACTCCGTCCTGACGTCGTCCGCGTACGTGACTTCAGCAAGGTCACTTAAGTCCCACCTCGGCGCGCCTACGTCAGTTTTCTTCGGAGAACTTTTCCGCGCCACAACTCGGAGCTATCAGAAACAAAACTGTGAGGGTATGGGAACAGTGTGCGGAAAAGCACAAAGATAGAAAAAAGAATGGTGAGGAAAAGCACCATTTGGGACCGTGCCAGGCACTGTGGTAATGAAGGGTAGGGAAAGGATAAGAACAGAGCACCACTCTGAGAAGCAGCCCTGCAAGGTCCGGAGATATCCCCCCTGGAAGCAGAAAAACATATGTAAAAATGTCATGGTAGACATTAGTAAGTCTGCAACCACAATCTATAACAGTGAAGGGGAACAAGTCCGGGACAGATAAGTAACGACAAAATACCTCAAGACAACCCCATCAGAGAATGTTGCATCCCCTGTAATGAACGAAGGGCAGAGGCACAGCAAAGAGCCCCATCCTAGAGGACTGCAGAGGAGTCAGAGCTCCTAGCAATGAAAGGGGAATTCATAAGTAGACCCCACCCTGGAATAACCAGAGCGTAGGGACGCAGAAGTACATATGAAGCCATCCTCCAATGACCAGAAGGAAGGAAAGGAACAAATAAACAGGACGAAGCATCTTGCCATAAAAGAAGCGAAAGAAGGCACTCACAGAAGACAAAGCCACCCAAAGGGAGGCAAGTGCAGAGGACCAAGCTGAAGGTCCTCACAGAGCGGGGAGGAAGGGCGGGTCGTGACGGAATCTGCGGCTAGAATAGTCTCTACCAGATACATCATTACCAAAGGTAAGTAACTTGTACATCTGATACAGACTACTAGCCGCAGATTCCTTAATACAGATACCCTAGCCATACCCATAGGGGAGGAGGGTCTGTGAGATAACCTCACCAGCTTGGAAGAATACAGAGCCCCCACAGGGGATGTATCATGGGGACAGGGAGGGAGACCCAGACCCAGTCCCCACCAAGCAGAAGAGAACCTTACCAGCCTGGAAAAACACAGGGCCCCAAGGGGGATGTGTCACGGTGACAGGGAGAACACCCCAGTCCCCAACAAGCAGAAGTAAACAAGAAATAAGGAGAAGTGGAAACAGAGGCAGAACCTGCCCACCCACAGCGAAGGGGACAGCTGAACGGCCATCAACCCCGAGGCAAGGGACGAGGCAGGAACAGCCCCACCACCAAGAAGACACAGGCACGCAAGCTCCAGAAGAGCCAAGGACAGGAACACGCAGGCACACGCTGATGCCCATGGAGGTGGACCATAACGACCAGGCGTCCACAGCAGGCAGCTGGGACATACCCTGAAGTAGTGTGCCTAGAACACGCCAAGCACAAGACTAAGACAGAGGTAGGGGAACCCCCATACAAGCCCCAGAGAAGGGCCGTCCCAGTGGCACAACCCGGCCAGACCAAAAGTCGCTAACCAGGACACATGAGATCACCAGGAATATACTAGCCCCCCTGGAACACAAGGTAGAGGACCAAGTCGAAACGTTGGAATTCTAAGGTGGAAACACCAAGACACGACGCCGTGGATGTCATGACAAGCCGGTCTGGCGATCCAGAGCCTGAAACGGGAAGGCAAAACACCATCCCGCAACCACGCATGGCGGCGGAGAGCTACAGAACTTGCCATAGTGTGACCAAGGGAATCAGAAACATCCAAGGCTGAACGAAGAATAAACACAGCCAACTCCCAACCATCTAGTACATGGTCCACAGGTCCGCGGAGGCAGCTTCCTGAGAGGAGCGAGACTGGAGGGACTCCACCAAATCCCATAGGCTGGAGCCCTGGCCAGCACACAAAGTGTGTTGAGCGCTCGCAAGGCAGCCTTAGTAGACGCAAAGATGTTACGCCCCCAGGAGTCCAACCATCATGCCTCCCGTGAAGGAGGGAGTAACATCAAAGGCCAAGAAGGAAAGGCAGTCTGTGGACACGCCGGTGTGCGTAATCGCAGCGCTTAACAAATGTCCCAATAATAATAACAAAAGAGGGCCCTGTGTCGAGGGGTGGAAGGAAAGTCAGACTGGATCTTGCGGACGAGGACAGTGGCGGTGCAGGAGTGGCTGAGGCACTGGATCTCCCGTGGCAGGGTGCCCCAGGACCCCAGAAGAGAGTTGTGGAGCAAAGACTTAAAAGGAAGAAGCAGCTCCCATCCACCAGAGCCCTGGTGGAGGACTTGTGGTCCGTAGGAAATGGAGTAACCGGATCGCCCATCCGTAAAATGTCAGCAGCCGTGAAAATGGCTCGGACAAAGGCAACACCTGCCTCCTTAGGACGACGTGGAAGAGAGAGAGCAATTCCTTAGTGGGCGAAGGCTGCAAACTCAGCCGCCTATCCCCAAGTCCAACTGGAGGAATAATCGGCCTGCCCCTGTAGCAAAGGCGATCCATGGACGATTGGGGGACCTGAGGGGTCTCAGGAGAAGGCGGAGAAGCCTGCGGAGCAACCAACCTCGAGTTATGAAAAAGAGGGTCCAAGGATGGAGGCAGCGGAGACGACGAAGAGCCCTCCCCAGAAGACGCCGCAGAAAAAGTAATGACTCGGCGTCCAGTCTCTGGTGAAGAGGAGACAAGGAGGTGACCAACCTTCAGAGAAGAAGGGAACCCGCGCTCTCTGCCACACGAGGACAAGGCCTCGGAGACAAACTAGAGAACCTACCAGAGGGCAAGGAACGCCCGGCAATGGACGATGCCGCAGCAGGAATCGACGCCTCCTGGCGACCACGTTAAGGGACGGATGCTGCAACGAGAGCGACACACGGGCTGACAGTATTTTCATCCGGCGCGCCCAATGGGACTTCGATTTAAGGTGCGGACAAGCATCGCAGTCCGTAGAGTCATGGTGCTCGCCTAAACACCACATACAAATTGGATGAGGGTCCATCGCCGGCATGTGCCGTGAACAAGAAGTACACGACTTGAAGCCTGAAGGCATTCGCACACTGTTACACAAACGCAAAGCGTAAAGAAAGCCTGAAAACAGGCATGAACACAATCCGGATCTGCGTTGCACACGGAAAAGAAGGAAACTGACATAGGCGCGCCAGGGTGGTACTTATGTGACCTCGCTGACGTCACGTACACAGACGACGTCAGGATTGAATCACATGGTGTCGTCCCCACGGATCCAGTCTCACGGCTGGGGATAATTCTACATTAAGGAATCTGCGGCTAGTAGTCTCTATCAGATATACTTGCACAGTTCATTTAAATGTTGTTGTGTGCTAGAAAAAAAACATTTCCTCTATCACCAGTATCCAGCAAGATTGTCACATAAATCCTTTCACTTTGAAGTCAGAGAAAGAAAAGTAAACACCAAGCTCCCTCTCAAGACGTAGCCAGACAATGACCTCTGTCTTTGCATGCACAGCAGATGTAACAAGATGACAAGATTTACAGGCCTGTTTACAGAAAGCAGCACCCATGTAAGAATACAAGGAGAGGTAGTGTGAAAAGGCTTCGCTCCTTGGGAGGAGCAAATTCACGCTAGACAGCCAAAAACAAATAAAGCAAGCAAATAGAAAGACAGAAAATGTGAGTTACAAACCACAAAGTCAATGGTAAGAAATAGGCGGAATGCACTTCTAGGGAAGCTACCTGAATATCCCCATGATTTGATCTAAAAAAGAGTTGAGTAATCTTTCTCAATTGATCACTTTTCCTGCTGTTAGTGCCTTCCATTGCACTTACTATGTTAAACTTTTAATGTCCAGATAACAATATCATTGCTTAACACTGCTGGTGCACAAGCTGGATTTTACCCCGGCTACAAACTCTGAATCCCTCGGTCAATTATTTATATAAACATACTTTATTTTAATTTTTTTAAAGGCAATATGACCATTCTGTTTTTGGCGCAAGGAAACGGCCTAGTGCTTACCTAATTTGTGTAGTACTAAAAGTGTCCCTCCGTTCACACCACCAGATTAACATACTTAAGACTGGTAAAGAAATTAGGAGTGATAATAAGGAAGTTTCAGTAACAAAGTACAAAACACTTACTTTTGAACGCTGGGTATACAGGAATAAGATTTGTGATGAGCAGGGCATCATATTTAGCTTCTGCAGAAGAGCTTAACTCTAAACATAATTAAAAGTTACAATCATTCTTTTGCAAAGAACACAAAGCACAAACAAAATATAAACAACCAAGGATGCCGTGTCATTTGGTCTGTCGGGTAATTTAAAACCAATTTACTTTCTAGGGAGGGATAATCCAGGACTGAAAGGGGTAGTTAAGGAAGACCAATGCTTTACCTACTGGTAAATGACACCCTGTATTAGATCACTGATTATATATTAGGATCAATACAGATTTCGCGAAGTGAACACTTTTTACCAATCACATTTTTTACATTGACATTTATTTTCATACTGAGTAGATGCCCTCAAATCTGCCCCGCACCACTTGCTGGGTCTGCAGTCTCACAGAAGCCACAGTGACACGCCCCTCTACCCTTTCTGATCTCCCTTTCTCTCTAGGGTCACCAGCCTAGGTGTCCCAGTAAAAGGTAACCCTGCAAAGGGCACTGCCTGTTTGGGCAACTTCGGGCTCAAGAGGACAGAAATTCCTGTCCCTGTGAACTAAACTCCAGGCAAAGTGCGCAGAAAGAACTTTCAACTGACGTACAAGGTAAATAAGTTCTAAAGACTCATGCATCAAGACTCAAGCTGTAACTTACACTATTCCCAGTATTATCTGCATGGTTACTGGTACAGCCCCTCTGCAATAACTTATGTGTATACCACTGCAACGTGTTTAATGTCTGTAGCAGACTCTAGTCCATACTTTTGTGGCTGACTTCCCACCTGCAGCACCCTAAGTGCCCTGTTCTGGGATCATGCACTGCTGAATCAGCGCTGTAGAGATTGCCTATACCTTGGTATATACCTGTATTGTATTCATTTATACAATCTCCATCTTGCTAAGGAACAAAAACTGTAAACATTCTACGCTGCATACTAAAATGCTCTTATGATACACCTGACCCCTATTCATTCATTATTACTCTCATTCTACACTGCTATCGCAGCATTTTTATATCCAGTGACTCTGCTCCCATAACTACACTCCTCACAAAAACATTCTATTCTCTACTTCTTTTTTCTTTGGAAATTTCACACCTCACTCTCCCCTCAGCCTATATACCCTACTCAACGCAGTGCCTCTCAATGAACAGCTTTTACTGCCTCCCTGGATGTCTTTGTGTAAATTGATTGATCTCTACATTTGCAATAAAACCATCTTCTTACTGATCCTTCTGATAGCCACACAGAGCAAAGTTTTTCACATCAAGCTTTCCACTTTCTCCTGCAAGGACCCCAAAGGTTATGGAGATGGCCTACTCCTCAGCAAGTGTGTCACAACCACACTTTACTCCTATAATAGATTCTGCACTATCCACTTTAGAATTCCATTTCATTACAATCACGGTCCCCTTCTTGTCCACACTGTACTGATCTACCACCTATACACAAATCGAATTCCTCGAAAATCTTGGCACCAATTTAGTAAACCATCTCCCAAATCCCCCAGGTATCTTTCTAGGTGATCACATTATCAGTCTCAATAATCCTTTATGCCCATTCCTCTTCAGTCCGTTTCTTTCAGACCATTCACTTCTACACAAGTACCTCCTACCGACATATACTTGTGGAAAGCCATTGCATCTCATCCTCATGTCTCAGCCACCATCTCATATCATATCAAAACTGGTCACGCAATTCTGCATGTGTCATTCACTACTCCTGCCCTTCCCTGCCCAATCTCATGACTCAACCCTCAACAACCAAAAGCACTCTACCAGCCTTACTGTCATACTTGACAACTTCACAATAATCTCTAACCATTACTGCCCTCAACTTTCCCATATGCATTCAATGATACTTTTAGAGCTGCCTTTAAATACTACAATCCTCTACGTAGTTTTATGCAGACTACTCCCTCGTCTCAATCCTTAATTTCTCCTGCCATCCATTCTATGAAGCCAAGCGGAGAGGATGTAGCCTTACTGCTAGAACGGTCGACGTCGAAGCTGGGGAAGAGAGTTCGAGTCTCGGCAATGACGCTCAATATCCTGTGACTCTGGGCAAATCACTTAATCTCCCTGTGCCTAACAAAATGAATGTGTCCTCATGTAATGGAACTGGTGCTATGTAAAGGGCTTTGATACATAATATCTTCAGGTCTACTTTGCGCAATATATAACGAAAAAATATAGTTTTTTAAAGAACGTGAGGTTAAAAATCTAATAAGGGCTATAAACTATGTGTTCACATTCAAAATGAACACTGCCAAGTCTGAGTACTTTCAAATTAAATCGGATTGGCTCTCTGCCCTCCCAGACACGTCTTGCACATACTGGAACAGCCTTCTCTCCTCTACTCACAAACTCTCACTCTGCCCTCTCTTTCTCCCTGAGCCATAGCCTCCAGGACCCCAAACATAGAAAATAATAATAACAATGTGGACCCCTTGTCAGCCCCTGCAACGTCAACATAAATCCCACACTCTTTCCTCAGTACAACTATACATCTAGTCTTGGACTGCCCCAACTATCCCTATAGGGAAGAACGCTAACCCCTCATGTGCACTTTCTGACCCTTTTAAATTAACAAACGTTTTTCTCTCTCATCATGGGTGCCATCTTGTTCGACATCACTTTTCAACCACTCTTTAAGCACAGGGACTTATTCTGAATGCTTCAAGTCTGCAGTCATCTTACCTCTACTCAAGAAACCCAGCTGAACCCTCCATTCCTATGTTATTGCCCAGACTGAACTCCCCTCTTTAAAACTCAAACTCAAAAGAAAATGTTTTGAATTAAATTGCACTATTTAATTTCTAACTAAAACATAATTAAATGAATGCTTTCCAATCGGCTTTCTGTACTGTACTCTATGGTAAACCTAGACAATACTTTATCCCACTTCCATCTACATTACCAATGCTCACCTAAATAATCTATAGTCTATGCCAAGACTTCTTGATCTCTCTGTTGCTCTTGATAGCATCAATCACGTTGCTCTCTTTTCTAAACTCACTACTCTAAGAATCATGAACTAATTTAATGTATGTTCTTTCTACCTTTCTAATGCTTTTGCTCCGTCTTGTGTTCTTACATCTCTCAGTCGTACCCCTTTAACATCTGGCATTCCTCAAGGTTCGGTACTGACACCTCTGTTTTTTCCTCAATACTTCATACCTTGGAGACATCATCTTGTCTCCTGCCCAACATTCACTTCTGATTTCCAGTCTAAAATCACTGACTGTCTCACATCAATTTGACACTGAATGACTATCTATCTGATCTTTTATGCTTAAAGCTGCTACTACTCAATTCATCTACTTCCCTGCTAAATACGAATCTATCTTCCAAGTCCTATATTCCCACTTGCACAAACAGCCCTGCACCTTCAACCATTAGCCTCAGTGTACTATTCAACCCCACTCTAAGCCCAGAGTCCTTCAATACATCTACAGCTAGAAGATACCAAGTGCTCAATATTCTTAAAATGTGTCCTAATAATCCCTTCCATGGAGAAGGGGTTACAAATTTGATTAGGTTATGCTATGTGTATTTGTAAAGCACACTATCACAACATAGGTATCCTGGTGCTGATGAGATGTGTTTGCCTAGCTCTGCAAATGGTAGGTTGATTTAATTAAAAGGCCAGGTCTTCATCTTCTTGCAGAAATCAAGAAGAGAGGAAGATGCTTTGAGTGGGAGGCCGTGCCATGCTTTAGTGGCAATGTAAGAGAACACCATTCATCCTAATATGATTCTGTTTATGTGTGGAAGGTGTACGAGTAGGAGTCCTGTGGAGAGGAGGTGTATGGGTGGTTGATGGAAAGAGACAAGACCGTGTAGGTAGGTAGCTGGGGCTTAAATTCTGTAGTAGCTTGTATGCAAGTTTGAGGAGTTTGAAATCAGCTCGTTTTTGTATCAGGAGCCAGTTGAGCCCCCTGAGGTGTTGTGTGATGTGAAACCTGCGTGGAAGGTGAAGGAGGAGTCTGGCTTGGAGTTCAGGATGGTTTGTAGATTTCTATGGAGATGACTGATGGTCCCAGCATAGAGGGTTCTCTCCTGTAGGCCAACTTGCTGGTGACTAGGGAATGAGCGACAGGTTTTCTAGTGTTGCTTGGGAGCAAATTGAAGAACTTCCTCAGCATCTTCAGGATACGGAATCAGGATGCAATGACTGGATTGACCTGCGCAGTCAGGTCCTGTTTGCTGTTGAGGATTATTCCATGGTTCCTTGCGTGCATGCTGGGTGTGGGTCTGACTTCAAACCACCAGCAGTTGGAGTCCCATGGTGAGGTGTTCTTGCTGAAGATCACTACTTCTGTCTTGTTAGTGTTGTGCTAGAGATAATTGGCTTTCATCCAGTTAGCGACTTAAGTCATGAAAGCGTTGCATTTATTTCTTGTGTTGAGGATCTTGTCCAAGAGGGAGAGTATGAGTTGTGTGTCGTCGGCATAGGAGAAGATGTGGACGTCATGAACATGGATGTTGTTGGCCAGAGGGATCAAGTATGCACTGAAGTGGGTAGGACGGAGTATTGAAACTTGAAGCACTCCGCAGATGAGTTGGCGGGCTTCCAAGGAGTAAATGCCAGGTTGACAGCCTGTGTTTTATCTGTTAAGAAGAGCAGATCCAGCAGACAGTAGGTCCTTGGATGCCAATCTCATGCAGGCACAATCTGAGGATGGGGTGTGAGACTGCAGAGAGGTCCAGGATAATGCAGATACTGTCTGTGACAGTGATGAGTGCTGCTGTTTCTGTACTGTGTTTGGGTCTGAAACCAGACTGTGTGGCGTTGAGGAGCTGGTGATTGCAGAGGTGGTTGGTGTTGTACTGGTTCATTAGTTTCTTTAAGACTTTTGCCGGAGGGTGATGGGTCTGTAGTTAGAAAGTATGACCCGGTTAGTGGATGGTTTCTAGTGCAGGGGCATGACAGTGCCATGTTTCCATGTACCTAGAACGAGGCTGAGTCAATGGAGGCATTGTGAACGGGTTTTACTGCTTCGCTAATTGGTAGGAGTCCTTTGGGCTTAGGTGTGATTGTGGGAAGGGTCTGATGGGTCCCGTGAGTGGATGGGCTTCAAGGTAGGAGTGATTTACATGGTGGTGAAGAAGGGCCACAAGGTCAGGATTTGTTCTTCAGCTGTGATACAAAGTTGAGTTGCAACAGAGACGAGGTCCGGTTGAGGGTCGAAGTTGCTATATATGGAGGTGGATATGTTACAAAGAAATTATGAGAACTTGTTGCAAAGGTCTTGTGAGGGGGTGATGTTGCTGGACGTTGTAGGAAGCATGGTGAATTTTTCGGTGATGTCAAAGCTTTCCTTGTTCGGATTGTGGTAAAAGGTGCTTTTGTTGCAGGAATAGAGGTTATAAGGTGTTTGAGAATGCATGAGAACTTGCAGGAGGCGCATGTGGTGCTGTGTTGTATTGTGGTGTGTAGCGTGTCAGCAAGTGTGGGGAGCAATGCCCAGGATTGACCGCATGGAGGAGCACTGCAGGCTAGTGGTGGGCAGGGGAAGAACTAGGGCTCCTTGGCTCTGGACGCTGTCCAGACATGTGCATACAGGCTTGCCTCTGGAGCACCAGGCATGCTTCAGCGGTGCAATGGTCATTGAGTAGGTTCTGGGAGGGGTGTGAGGAGCACAGTGTGCGGGGGCAGAAAAGCAGTGATGTAATTTCCGGTGCAGATGGATATTGGAAAATCCAGTGATACCACTTTTGTACAGACGGGAAATGACGTTTTCTTGCTTGGTGTCTTCTTTTAAAGACAGTTTTGGCTGGAAACATGAGATGCCACTTCCTGTGCAGATAGATGATGGGAATGAAATCCTCTTGCTTGGCTTCTTCTGTTAAAGAGGGTTTTGGCCCGAAACCAGAGATCTCACTTCCTGTGCAAATGGGGGATGGGAAATCCAGTGATGTCACTTATCATGCAACCTTGGCTAAGCCGACTAAAAGTTATCTGCTCTAGCTCCAAGTTGTGCCTTGCCATTCTGCTTGTTGAAGCTACCTGGCCCTTCCGTGCACCTTACCTAAACATTGTTTATATACACACCACCCAAACTGCACATATGTGTAAACATTGTGGTTCTGTTGCTATGTACACCATGTCTGATCAAAATACTCACTCACTATTCAATAAATAAATAAATCAACAATGGAAATAAATCAACAATGGCTTCCAGTGAAGGGAGTGCTGCCTAAATGAAATGAAAGGAGCATATAAAACACATATAAGGGGTGAAGCCCATCATTCTGAATGTATTAGCTTTATAGCCGTCAAGAGAACCTAGACCTCTTAATTCAAAGGCAGATGTCTGCAGTGAGCTTCCAGGAAATTACAGGTTTTGGCCATATGCAAGTTGGCACTTTCCCCATTAGAACATACCATCCCAATGGTGAAAGAATGTTCTGATGTGGAATGGAGTAACTAATAAAATATATTCCCTTGAATGCGGGAAGATCTAGGATTACAGTGATTACACAATAATCACTCCTTGAAGGATGTTAGTTGAAGGAAACGCCTTACAACATAGCCTCCAAGCTACCATGTTCTTATCTTCCAGGTAACAAGCTTTCCATCAGTGATTTTTCTTTCTTTAGCTTGGCAATTATGTTATGCTTAGACAACAGAATAGGAACAGATTTTACCAGATTTTTAACAGCATAGAGAGAACTGAGCAGCTGTGAGTGGAAAGTGTTGGTGGACGCTTGCCAGATACATTACAATGTTACGTTAGGGCATCACCCAGTTACTAAACAAAACTTTCAAGTGTTCTCTCCCCGAATCCCCCCTTGTCTCTCATTCACTGAGTACTAAAGGCACCAACCCCAATCCACAGACCCTTTCCAGTATTGCCTTGATCCAATGGTTATTCAAAACTCTGTCTAAAGTATAAATACCATTGATTTCCCTATGCTGGCTTCTACATGCATAGTGTTTATACGAGGGTAACAAGGTGAAACCTCACCTCTTATGCCCTCCTTGTCACAAACGCAATCTATATGCATATTGTAACAAGCTCCCCCGTCCCTAGTGTAGCATTACTGTAGGCTGCTTGGTGAATTTATACAGTTTTTGGCACATGCACAATGCCTGAACTGTCAGCCTTTGAAGGAGTAAAGTCCATGTAAGAACTTCTGAAACTAGACCCAGCAAGGCTGTGACGCCTGACCCAAAGCTTGCAGAAATGCCATGGTTGGTTTTGGAACTTGAACCGACACGTTCTGCCAAGTGAACGTTCATAACCGCATGACGTCTGAAAATACTACAGGCAGTCTTATAAAAAAAACAGGAATGAACTGCAGGACTACTGCTGTAAAATAACTTACGAGGAGGGAAGAGGAAGCCGTAGGACATTTGTTTATCTGCCTTGTAAGCAGAGCAGCTCTGGCTGTTGCCAGCTGAAACGCGTGGGTCAAGTCGCACACAGCTTGATAAGTGCTCTGGGATTCCGCTCACCTCTGCCTGCATGGGAATGAAAATGGGGAAAAAGGAAAAATTAACATTAGCAAGGCACTGAACGCCATATAGTCATGATTTGGGGCATACGTTGTAGGTTTATTTATTTATTTGTAAAGCACAACTAATACCGTAGGGCGTCTAGGCGCTTGTCATCCAACATCCTACCAGCATTGATATTATAAAAGGCTAAAGTCTAAGTATAACCGAAATTATGCAGTAAATAGCCAGGTCTTCAAACCTTTCCTAAAAGAAAGCAGATCTGGCAAACTTGTGAGTTTGTAAGGCAGACAATTCCACAGTCTGGTTGTGATAGTTATAAAGCTTTTGCCACCCCAGTTTGATAGTCATGATTTGGGATCCTCCACCAACATGTGTGAAGAGGACCACAGTTTTCTGGTCGGGTATACCAGTGGAAACGGTCAATCAGATAAGCAGGGCCTTGATTATGAAGTGCCTTAAAGGAGATTCAGAGGGCCTTAAAATTAATCAGTTTTTCCACTGGTAGCCAATTTAGAGCATTGTGGGACAGCTTGGTGGAGGAATATTTTGGGATTCCAAATAGCAAACAGGTGGCAGAGTTCTGTAGAACCTGCAGTTTAATAAGGAGAGCTCTGTTTATGCCAATCAGAAGGCCATTACAGTAGTCCAGCCTCAACAAGACTAGTGCTGAAACAACAGTTTTCTAAAGGTCTGGTGGTGTAAAAGGAAACATTTTCCTCAGAATCTTCAATGTGTAACAGGTAGATGAAGGGATCACTTTCACATGGCGGGAAGGACAACGTGGTCTCAAAAATGACTCCCAGGTTTTTTTGCCTTAGTGGCTGGAATGGGGGGTGGCCACCGTGGGCCACCAGAGGACTAGATAGACAGATCTCTGCCGAAAAGAAAAACCTTGGTCTTATTACAGTTCAGCTTAAGGCAGTTCTCTGACACCAATCTACTCACCTGTCGCATACAGGCATGAAAGTTGTGAGCTGTGTCGGAGTATTATTTGAAATAGTAACTATAATCTGGATGCCGTCTGCATACGATACCATGGCAAATCCATGAGATTTAATCAGTCTAGCCAGGGGATCACATATACATTAAAAAGGGTTGGGCTCAGGTACGAGCCCTGTGGGACCCCACAAGGGAGTTTGAAGCTCTGGGACCTACGGCCGTCCACTTCCACAAATTGTTCCCGGTCCGTAAGGAAGGATTTGAACAAAGATCGAGCAGTGCCTGATGTGCCTATTTCTTGTAGGCAGTGTATTTGGACGCTATGATCTACCATATCAAACGCCGCCGAAAAATCCAGTAATATCAGGGCAACCATGCCCTCAATATCCACAGAGCGCCTGATTTCTTTTGACGCCATGATCAATGTAAGCTCGGTGCTGTGTTCATTCCAGGAACCTTATTGTGATGGACCCAGAATAATATTGTTATTGATGAATTTGGCCAGTACTTGGTTCATATATTTTTGCAGAAGTTTTGCTGGTAGAGGCAGGCGGGCGATTGGACGGTAGTTGCCTGGATCTGTTTTATCCAAGTTAGTTTTTTCTTTAAAGTGGTAGAATGGAGGTCTTTTTTCATATTGTAGGAAATATTTCAGTTTTAAAGACAAGGTTGATATCTCAGTAAGATGGTAGGTGACTAACTCAGTTGCAGACTGTATTATCTTAGGAGGACACGGGTCCAATGGTGAACCGGATTTGGTAGCAGAAAGAAGTTTGATGACTTGCTCGTAAGTTATAGGTGGAACCTCTGAAAGATGTGAAGAGTGGGTAATGCGGGGAATATTAGGGCCATGTAAATCTACTCTTCATGAATCTGATAGTATAGAATGAGGGTGGGAGATGCAGGGAATACTGGAGTCCTGTAAATCCCCTCTTCCAACATCAGGGAGTGCGGACTGAGTGATCTAAATCAACCACAGATTGTGCTGTAAACATATCATAGATACACAATACCTTACTACAAAAGGTAGAAGCTAAGGTATTACAAAAGGCTTGGTCAGGTACATTGTGTCTAGGTTCTTGTACTCGGCTGAGTTTTTGGACGTAGCAAATAATTCTTTGAAGTTATTTTTTGCTTTTTTAATTTTCTCAGAGAAATAGTTGATCTTAGCATTATGGATCATTCCTTTGTAGTGAGTTAAAAATTGCTTATATCGCTCTTTTTAATTGATATCATAGTCATGTCTCCAGTGCCTTTCTTGTCTGAGATATTGCCCCCTAAGAAGTCGAAGATCTTCTGAGAACCAAGGTTCGGTGGAAGCTATCCTTGTAATATTCCCTGCTTTTTGAGGAATACTTGCTTGAACTGATGGCCCAATCCAGTTATGATAATCTAAGGATGCTATCTCCGGATCGTGGGATAAGAGGCTGAGTGTTGAACTTGGTTTTATCCAGGCAATGCCATTGTATCGCCTGAGACTTCTGTTAGGAGGGGGCCTATTGCCGGCTGTAGTGGGCAAAGTGACAGTTAGCGTAACTGCTGCATAGTCGGACCAGAGTAGTTGCAGGATATTTTTTAATTCCGAGAAAGGACAAGCAGAAAAAACAGCATCCAGGAGGTGTCCAGCTTTATGGGTGGGGCCCTCCGTCACCTGTCCTAGACCTACACTGGTTAAAAGGTCCGTAAGGGCAATCTAATCCTTATTATGCTGGTTATCTAGATGAAAGTTAAGATCCCCAAGTATAGTGGTATAGTCCTGGGAATAAACTTTATATTTGAGTAGATGCCCCAAGGTATATAAAACGTTAGCTCTGGGTCCAGGGGGTCGATAAATCAGCATTCCATTAAAAGAGAATATGTGATTAATGGCTATTTTGAAGGAGAGAACTTCTCAATCAGGGTCAGTAGAAATCTCTCTTTAAAGGATGCTTTCAGGTAATCCCGATACCACCCCCTTTTTAGGTTTCGCCTGGCGTCCGCTTCGCAGCAGCGTTCGCGCAGGCGAAATCTTTTGAGAACAGTGTATGTGGCTTTCTCCCGCCTCTCTGTTCCATTGGCTAGCTCCATAAATGGAGGCTAGCCATTGGAAGAGAGAGGCGTCCGTCTTTGTCCGAGGCGATTCCATGGTGTTCCGCAGATTCTTTCCCTCTCCGCAACGTCATGAAGACATGGCCACTGTGGGCGTGTACTTTTTTTTTTTTTTACACCGATGTTTGTCTTCATTATTAACTTTGTCCCTGTCCCGCGTGGCTGTATCCTGACCACCTTACCGCTGTCCGTCCCCCCTCCCGCTATCCATGTCTTTGTTCCCGTCCCCCCTAGCAGATCACTTTTCCAGCTCTTCCAGGCCCCTCGTTGTTTCTTGATGACAACGCTTCCCTTATATTTTTGTCTAGAATATTCATCACGTGACTTGATTTTATCGTTATACGTGTAACCTTCTCAATATTGTCCTTGCTGTTCAGTTTATTCATATATTTTATCCTTTCAGTTCCTACTCTCCGTCCCTTTCTTTCGGTTTCCCTGCTGGGCTCACGCTGTGGAGGCAGCTGTGCTCTCAGGGCAACCAGCCAGATGACAGTCCAAGACCGGGAGCCGCCATGTTCAGTCTGTCGGCTGGTTGTAGGCAGTCCTCGCCGGTCCTGTTCACTGTATTTGCCTGGCTGAGTACAGGCTCAGCCTCGGACTGGCTTTGTGTTAGCAGAGAGAGGGTGGGGGCTTTTGGTTAATGAATTATCGGTGTGTGAGCGCACATCCCAGTGCCTTGCTGCAGACGGCCCTTTCCGGAGAGCCCCGTGTGGTGCTGGATGCTGAACTCGGTGCTGCTTAAATCGGTGGTTTCCCCATCATCACCGGATGCATCCTTCTTGCCTCATGCATCCCACCCAGACACAGTGAGGGAAGCGGCGCAAGGTGTCTCGTGCCCTCCAGGAAGGTGATTCTTCGGCTATACTTAGTGCAGGGTTTGCAATGCTTTACAGATCCGCTATCCGTGCATTCAGGTAGCGGTTTACTATGGAGGCTGCCGTGCCGTGCTCTGCATTTCTTTACAACACGGGCGCACACGCACTGCATCGCAGAGTCGTAGATATTTCGTAATTCTTGGTTGCTCACGGTCCCTTATTATTTATGTATGCATGCATTATTTGACTGCTGGGAGCGCGTCTCGGTGGGTTAATGCATCGACTGCCGAGTTTGCTGTATATGCACTGCAGTGAGTTTCTTGTTTCAGTTTTAGACGCTTGTTAATATTCAACAAGAGTTCATCTTCTCTAGGCTTTTTGTATGCACACAAATGTTGTGGCAAATCGAGGTTCAAGGGCTTTGTCAAAGACCTCTCCAGCGTCCCCGTGTTACCAGATAACACGCTGTAGCACACAAACTTGGCTTCGCAGTTTGGGATTGTGACTGTTGAACTTTGTATTGTAGGCATTTTAGACGTTTGATGTTACTCATTTTAAATCGTGTGTACTTGAGAGGTAGCACTGGCCTAATGGACAGCAATGTACATTGAGCCAGGTAATAAACTAGGGCACGCCCACCTCCTCGTATCCCGCTGAGCTCCGCACACTTCACAAAGGTAGCCTTGAGCTCAGGGGATGCTTAAGCCAATCTCTGCTACAAGGGAAGATGTTTGTAGGAGATGACCCCCATGTGAGCTCGATATAAATGTTAATGTTCACTGTTTATATGTAACTAGATGCAAGCATTAGCCTTCGTATAGGGCTTCCTGTTTGGCAGAGGAAGGAATCGAGGAATCGGAAAATGAAGGGATTTCACCACAACTAAACCAACTCTTCTCCCGCCGCCTGAGGTCACCTTGGTTTCTTGAAAAGACAAGGCTGTGCTTGCTTCCCTGCCCCCTGGCTGTGCTTTCTTCTCTGCCCCCTGGCTGTGCTTTCTTCCCTGCCCCCTTGCTGTGCCTGCTTCCCTGCCCCCTCGCTGCGCTTGCTTCCCTGCCACCTCGCTGCGCTTGCTTCCCTGCCCCCTCGCTGTGCTTGCTTCCCTGCCCCCTCGCTGCGCTTACTTCCCTGCCCCCTCGCTGTGCTTGCTTCCCTGCCCCCTCGCTGTGCTTGCTTCCCTGCCCCCTCGCTGTGCTTGCTTGCCTGCCCCTTCGCTGTGCTTGCTTCCCTGCCCCTTCGCTGTGCTTGCTTCCCAGCCCCCTCGCTGTGCTTGCTTCCCAGCTCCCTCGCTGTGCTTGCTTCCCAGCCCCCTCGCTGTGCTTGCTTCCCTGCCCCCTCGCTGTGCTTGCTTCCCTGCCCCCTCGCTGTGCTCGTTTCCCTGCCCCCTCGCTGTGCTTGTTTCCCTGCCCCCTCGCTGTGCTTGCTCTCCTAGGTTTGTGTGTGTGGCTCTGGGTGTGTGTGTGTGTGTGTGTGGCTCTGGGTGTGTGTGTGTGGCTCTGGGTGTGTGTGTGGCTCTGGGTGTGTGTGTGTGGCTCTGGGTGTGTGTGTGTGGCTCTGGGTGTGTGTGTGTGGCTCTGGGTGTGTGGCTCTGGGTGTGTGTGTGTGTGGCTCTGGATGTGTGTGTGGCTGTGGGTGTGTGGGCTCTGGGTGTGTGGGAGTGTGTGGCTCTGGGTGTGTGGGTGTGTGGCTCTGGGTGTGTGGGGGTGTGTGTGTGGCTCTGGGTGTGTGTGTGTGTGTGTGGCTCTGGGTGTGTGGGTGTGTGTGTGTGGCTCTGGGTGTGTGTCGGGCTCTGGGTGTGTGTCGGGCTCTGGGCGTGTGTGGCTCTGGGTGTGTGGGTGGCTGTGGCTCTGGGTGTGTGGGGGTGTGTGTGTGGCTCTGGGTGTGTGTGTGTGTGGCTCTGTGTGTGTGTGTGTGTGGCTGGCTCTGGGTGTGTGTGTGTGTGTGGTAATAATTGCTGTCTGATGAGCTCGTCCAGTAGGGTACAATAGGTCTTACATTTGCGAGAGATTAAGCTGTTGGCAATGTAAATGACAATGCCATTTATTGATCTGTTTTCAAAACCAACACGTAAATAAAAATGTTGTCATCTACAATGCCAATGGCTCTAACTTTTGCAAAGGCGAAACCGTTGCATTGTAAATGCTTGTTTCCCTCTGCGATCTTTCCTGGTAATAGAGAAACCTGGTGGGATAGCCACCACCAGGTCAGGACCCAAGGTTTCATCTGCCCAGGTTTCCACGACAAACAGTATGTTGAGGGCGTGCTCTTCCACAAAGTGCGCAAATTCGAAATTATGAAGGTATGAGTAAGAGAAGAGTGCCTTGTCATGGGCCTCAAGTCACTAAGATGTAGTGGAAGTGACATCCATCGCCTTTGTCCACCAAAGACCATGTTGCAAAGAATGACCCCTTGCCATGACTTTGACTTACAAACATATTTCTGTGTGTGCCAGGGCCTTGGGGGTAAGGTTCAGGGTTGAAAACTGAAGAAAGTCAACATTGCTCTTGGAGATGGAGAGAAGACAAATGAGAGAATAATAAAGAAAGAGGGAGAGAACCTGTGTATGTTTTTTAAGTACAAACCTTCTTAGACAGCAACAGAGCACTGCACATGGATGAGTCTCGGTAAACGATTTGTAATCACCTACATTGATTTAGAATCGATGCACACAAGGTCATCTCACATAATGACACTTCAATATCAGCATAACAGTGAACACAAGACAGCATCAAGAGAGTGCTAACCAAGCAACAGAAGACAACAGTGGGTATGAACATAGTATACCAACATAAACGAGAAGGCAGTTCAAGGGGGCAGTGTATTCAACGGGGGTAGTTCAGGTTCTTTCTGAAAGTGCAGCAGAGTTGGAACAGTTCTGATACCGATGTAACATTATCAGACATTTCAAAGGCCTGCCTTCTCATAGTTCTGCCCCTGGATCTACTTTCATGGCTGCTGAGACCATGGGCAGCGACAGCAGTGCAAGAAGTAGCGAAAGCTAAGCCAAGGTATACAATCGAGGCCTTGTACACTGTGCTTCCAAACCACCCTAAGGGGCAGAGTGGAGCTGCCTGCAGAGGCAAATACTTGTTAGTAGCCCAAGAAAATGGAAAGACCTCTTCAAGTTGATGAACGTCTTCAGAAGAGCCTTTGCACATTAATGATAGAAAATTGCACGATCTGACGCAACTGTCATATGTTGACATTAGGCATTGTCAGGGGTACAGGATTTATGTGGCACAGAAGGACCAAACTAATCAGTAAATTGCACTGTATATGCATCAAAAGGCAAATTAAGCATGAAGAAGAGCTTTCTGCTGCAGCATTATTTTGCTAGTTTTTCCTTTTAACACATGGTAGTATTATCTGAGCAGAATCTGCACCTCTTCAGTGCAATTGAATAGTGTAATCAGCAACTGAAAGGTGACCAATTATACTTTGCCATGAGCCTACCACTGCGGGACACCGACATTTTGAGTTATAAACATTGTTTTGTTGAAATGCTCATATAATGCTGCAAATGGTGATTTAGGTGGAAAGTGCAGTAAATCTTTAGGTACGCAGAAGACAAGATGGCTGTGAGATAACTCCAGTGGCCCTGAGCACAGGTAAGTCACTTGTTCATAAGCACTGATTGCTATAGCTTGCCAGAGTCCAAAGCCACTGTAAAGAATAAACCGCAGCTGAAATTTTGGGCAGGGAGGGATGCATGCAAGTACAATTGTCTCCCATTTGGAAATGTGAAGGGGTGTAAGAATAACATAAGAATAGGATGTGCACTGAGGGGTCAATATGCCATCGTACACAATGCGTTTATGGCAAACTATAGTTAAAAGATTTCCTGTCAATACAACAGGAGTGCTTTCACCAAATAGGTCGCCTCTCAGGTCATGATGTTGTGCTCGGCTACGTTTTTCATTTTAGAGAAACAAATCTCCAAGTGGGAGTTCTTTTTGATAAAATGAAAAAGAAATATCCTTAGGTGCATGGAGGATTGTCCCAGCACGTGTTGTGGGGATGTTTGCTTTTTCTGTTCATGACTGCTGCGCCTTCCTCAGTGGTGGCAAACAATAACCAACACCATCAACCGGTCCCCTCTAAAAAGAGAGGACCTTCTACCATGGCTATGCAGGCAGCCCTGGTGTAGATGGTCCAGCAGCAAAGAGTTTCCAACATCATAGCCAGCTGAAGCTCTGCCATTGGAAACTGAGAACTGTTCCACAAGTTCTAAATGAGCAGAGTAACTCAAGGGGGAACTGAATAGGACACCAGCAATTTATGGTACTATTACCATCCTGCCACACTTTAACTGAGGTCCTTCTTTCTCACACTGCCCAGATAATAGCCACAATAAGCCTCAAATGATCAATTATGGTCAGATGAGGTGCTGTTGTAGCCCTTACAATTTAAGTGTCTCCAAATCATGTAATAAGTATGTAACTGAAGGGTACATGGAAACACATTGAGGCCAGAGAGGAAACCTGGCTGAAAATCTATCCTCAGTATGGATAATCCTGCCCATGCCATCCTCAAATGAAGCACCAATGCATTGTGGATGTAAGAGCTATATCAACTGATGGGTCGCACTGAAGGTGCAGAAAAAAAATAAAACATTTTTTAAAAAATCACTCCTCCTCTTGAACCTCAGTCACTCCAGGGTAAATCCTTAAGTATGCAGAAAAAGCACATGACTGTGTGATAACTGAAGCAGCCGGAAACAAGATAAGAAAACTTTCCATGACCTATTGACTCCTATATCTGTTGTGAGTCCATGCCCATAGCCAACGTCCTGGTTTAAATGTTTTAGTCTGACTTTTGCAATGCATAAACTTAGATCAATGTGTGCCTTTTTTGCACACGTCGGCAGCAAAGCCACCAGCAAAATTGGTGCAAACTAGCCTCCCTCTTGGACTCAGTAGAAGCCACGTGCTGTGCAAATCTTAAGTCTGGGCTCGGCTCTGACTTCTTGGAAGTTTGGGTGTGCAGTGGGAGCCAGTAAAAGGGAGCTTGCTACTCTGTGGAGAATTTCAGTTCCCATGGTTCTCCTTCAAACTCAATCCGAACCCTACAAGTGCCTACACATTACTTAGTTTCCACTGTGTGCTCCACATGTTATATTGATGCTGTTCCAAGTGGAAGAAACAGTAACTAGGGCAAGAGTGCTTCAGCGTGCAACAGCTACATCAGAATGAACTCTCAGGCACCCATACTAAACACTGCTATGCCGCTGACGTGGACAGACATGGTCTTTACAAACCCAGGAGTATGTCCCGATAAACAATGAAGCACCAACCTGCTTGGAAACGGTATATGATGTCCACAGAGGCATCATAAAAGTTTCACTGTAAGCACTTTCAAAGTCACTGTGGTACAAGATGTTGTACTTTGTTCGATAAAGGACTGCTGGTCGCCCATAAAGGAGGTTTCGGTCTAGAAATGGAAACAAAAGAAATACAGTCAATAATTAGTAAACTCTGGTCATTAGAAACATGAAAATAATAGAAGCAAAAATCGAGTTTCTTTCAAAAAAATCCAGGTTGCTCCTCATTTGCAAAAAAAAGTCTACTTTCTCAACCAAATACTGAACATAATGTTGACAATATAAGTGAAAAGAGCAGCAGCTTCAGCAGTATTTAGTTAGCAAAGTAGTACCATAAACTGTCAGCGCAACGTGCAAGGAGTGCAGCAAGATGCAGGAACTACCACAAAAAAGACCAAGCCCCAAGGCATTCTCGTCAGCCAGCTGTATTCGCATTATGAAAAAAGCCCCTGGATTTTTAGCAAGCCGCCACACCAGCAGCAGCAACAGTTCTCTATTCGGATTGGCTTTCAGAATGCAGCTTGTGCCATTGATATGCATATTTTTGGGAGATAAAACAAGAATAAGAGATCTGCCTGTGCCATGAGACTTGTTAGCTTTGCACATTTTTAGTGAGGGATTCATCCAAGCATCATGCTATTGGAGTGGAGTTTAGCTCGATTGCCATGCATCTAAGTTTCCACTGGGGACTATTTGAAAGAAGTTTCCAATAAAATCATTCAGGTCACATATAACCTTGACAGAAATGAGGTTTTAATGATTATGTAATCTTAAGCAGGTATCGTTACAATAATGTATTCCAAGGGGATCTCCATGCCTACACTGAAATGTGAACACTGCTATGAAAAGGTCTGGGAGAAGCCATCCCCTCTCAAACATAATGGAACAGCTTTTGTTCAGAAAGCAGGGCATTGCAATAGAACTTTAATCAGCATAACATCAACATCTCAAGTTAACATCACAAAGAGGAAAGACGTTTCTTTTTATTTTCGATCCATTGTCCATGTCCACACCCTTTTTTACATCGCCATGTGCTGACATTGCACGTTACCATGTTCACCCTAAATGTAAACAGCTCAGTGCTCCTTTAATGCACAGCACCCAGTACCTTCACCTTTGTGGCACGTGATGTTTTCATGAGGAGTATCACCCGGTGCGCCCATGCGGCACATCACCCAGCACTCATGAGGTAAGTCACCCAGTACTCCCATGTGGTGCATTATCCAAACCAATTAGGCCCATCAACCAGACCGCCTCTGTACTTCATTTCCAAGACCTCCCATGTGCCACATTACGTATGCTCCTCTGATGTTCATCACTATGTCTTCGCCTGATGCACCTCATCCGGTCATGCAGACTGTGATCCACATCACTATGTGGCCCTTGCTGGTTATGAATAACTGAATGTATGCATGCATTATTACCTTTATGTTTGTTGTTCTGTGTGTATGGGTCTCAGTTTGTCTGCTGAATGTTGTAAAAATGCGAGTGAATGGACATGTGTGCATACTTTGCGTCTATATGTTGTTTGCTTCAGTTTGCACCCACTATAACAAGTACATTCTGGTTATTAAACTAGTTTCTAGTGTGATCATCTACCTCCATGCACCTCACACTAGCTTCCAAGAGCAGGACAGATTCCAAGGATGTATACTTGACTGGATGGTGCATCTAAATGCACAACAAAATGAGTCATTTAAAATTTAAGGGTTTGGCAAACAGATATTTTGTAATTGCTTATGACAGAGTGGGAAAACAGGCCCAGGCACAGGTCAGGCGAGTGTGTGTACCAGGGCTGAGTTCTGATTGAAAGAAAGAAAGGTAAAGGTGATGATACAGAAAGAAATGTAAACAAGGAGAATTCTAGTGTAGTTATTAAAATCTTAAGGGTACACTACTAAAAACAAAGACAATTTGCAGATTAAAGTATAAAATCATTTCTTTAAATAAAAATGGTACAATATTGTAAGGAATATCTATAGAACAGGATCTAAGACCAGACCTTGTGGATTTATAATGTATTTCAAGGAAGTGAGCAGCAACATTGATAAATCATTGGTAGGTTGAGCAGGACTCTGAGCACAGAAGGATTTGCAAAGAAAATCACTTTGTTATACAAAAAAATTATATTTATGGATTTGATGGATTTTTTAAATGATTTTGGAGCTCAATTTAATGAAGTGCTTTCCATATGTAAAACACTCTGAGATTCTCTTGAAAAAGGAAGAATGGCTAAGAACTATCTTAAGACAAACCAATCTGGTTTACAAAGGTTAACTCAAGTCTTAAGTCTGTCTTTTTAGGCTTAGGAAAGCCTTATGACTTCCTGAAGCAAGTGAAAATCAAGAAGATATTTCCTGGCTTAAAACCATTGTAGGACTGTCTTACATCTGAAAAATTCCTTAGTAACCCACATTCACAACTTGTCAGAGGATTTGAGCTGAATCTATAGCTTCTTTTCCTGTGTTTCACGTTAAAAAATACTTATCTATTATTTTAATCTGAAGTGAATGCATTTAAGCTAGAAATTACAATCCAAATGTTGAAGGACCAAGAAACTTAACTAGTATTGCACATAAAGCACTACATCCCAAGGGCTGCTTCAGAGCATTTGGATACAAAGACCTTCTAAAATGACATTCCGGTAGAGCTACAAGTTATGTACTCTCTGTTGATAACGCCATAGACTACAGATGAGCAGGATCCCATGAAAGAAGCAGGTTTCAAAAATACGTGGGATTTTACATGGGCAGTGGGAATAGATTCTACTAGTGCACTCAGGCATGCATAAAGAGCCACACAGGACTGGTGTTTCTTACAGTGTGGCACCTCCACAATCTGGACCTCACCTCATCTCAAGATAGTAAGTAAAGTTTATTGTATAGTTAATACCGACCATTATAAAAAGAGTCAAGCATTCTAATGAATCATACCACAATAGCATGCAAAGATTCTAATAATGATCATTTAATACCCTAAAGACTGCTGCATTTAAAAAACTAAAACATGTCAACTGCCCAATTTCACCTTAAAACGAAGGACTTACAAAGCAACATAGGTTAGAGGTTCTGCTGTGATAAAATGTCAATGTGCCGCGACCATAAGTTGTATATCATTTGAATATTACTCCCCACATTGTGAAACTGACAGACTGTGAAAGTGCAGGCGCATTGTACATACTATCTACCGTCTTTGAATTTAAAATGCTTAAGCAAGAATCACTAATACAGTGGCTTAGCTTCTTTAGGGCTACTTTATGACCTTTTTGGCATTACAAAACTGTTGCGCTGCTTTATTTTTCATTGGTTGCTATGCGAAGCTCTCAGACCTAGAATTTTGGAAGATGCTGTATAGGGGCAAAGTGAATTATAAGTAAGATATCCATTATTTTACTTAAAATACATTATCAAGAATTTCGTGGCACGATCTGTCCGTATGAGGTTTATTCACCCCTAACAAGCATGATATAAAAGTGCAGGTACGTTGTGCATATATATATATGTCCTCATTGCTTAAAAGTGCACAAGCCAGAGGACCTCAAGCAATGCTTCGCCAAGCTGTTACTTTACCAGAATCAAGCACAGAGTTCTCTATCTGGAAATTATTTTGGTTTTGATGCTGGTTGATATCCCCTATGTACTCATTATTTACGGAAATGCTATAAAGTGGGGGTGCAAAATTAAAAGAAACACAATTTTACTAAATCCACATGCACAAGAGACCCTAATGGGTCAATAAGCGGTTTCTTCTCCAGGTTCAGAAATGTTTCAGGCTAGGGGAATTGAAGCTCCACTCAGCCAAGAAATGACAGATTGCCTACAGGTACAAATACACAGTTGGAAGAGAAGTGGTCTGCGGAGCTTCCTTCTTTGTTCCAGGACTGCTGGGCATGTGCAAAAAATGTGGGCGCTCGTCTTTAGTTTGTATCCACATAAACAGCAGCTTGGCTTTGACGGGCAAATCTTCCACATGTTATGAGGTCTTTTGCATCAAATTGTCCAAATCGAAACCACAAACCGGCTTTTTACTACCAGTGAAAAATGAGTTGCCAAATATGGTTGGGGCTTCAAACTCTGATATGTGTTAAGCATGGCTTTTCTATCCAAATGAGTTCTTGTCCTGCAATTATGACAAGGTCTTTGTTGAAGCATTGATGAATCAAAAGAAGGCTGTTCTTTTCATGGGACTGGCCCAAGCTTCTTTAATGCCAAGTGCTTCTATTGCCGACTCCAAGTAGTTTCCCCGTGATTCTTTTCACTATTTTTACGCCTCTATTTCCAGCCAGCACAGGTTGTTCAAGGAGTCACTCGCTGAAGCACGGAATGTGCAACATAACTTGACAAAAGCATACATTCTTTGCAGCTCCTGTTTTTTTTAAATCAAATTCCAGCCAAACTTGAGTGGAAGAAGTTGACTTTGGCAGGCAAAGCAAGCATTTGCAATGCAATAGGTCTCGCATTCACACGATCTTAAGCTATTGGCATTGCAAATGATAATGCATTTTATTTATGTTTTGGGTTTTGAAACATAAATAAAAAGCATTGTCATTTACAATACTAATAGCTTAAACTCTCGTAAATGCAAGATCTATTGCATTGCAATAAAGGGCCTTCTTGACTGCTTGTTAGATTGTAAATATCAGAGGAAGAGACCGGCCTGCGACATCTTCGAAGTAGTGATAATTAGTGCAGTGACGAAGATGTGTAAGTGTTGTAAATTACACAGACACAAAGTGTGAAATAAGAGTTACATATGATCTGATCTATAAACACTAGCAAAGCCTTCCAACACCTTTCACCCAGTGATTATACTGCCGCGGCTCAGGAGGAAGAGAGGGAGGGGGTGCTATTTCCAGCCTTCTCCATAATTTGAGTGTGCAGTGTGGCATTGCATAATATCATTGCTATTTTTGGCCTAATAAAAAAGACTCCCGCTGTAGTAGGGCCCTACCTTCACCTCCTGGTGCAGGGGGGCTGTGCTTTATGGCAGGCATGGAGGGAGGGAGGTATGTTCTCGGCCTCAGCTCAGGCCTCGTACAGTGCCCCTGCTATTACTAGTGAGCAAGAGGCGCTAAGGTGGTGGTATTGGTATTGGTGGTGGTGGTATTGGTATTGGTGGTGGTGGTACTGGTGGGTGATGGTATTGGCGGTGGAGGTATTTGTAGTGGTGGTATTGGAAATTATGGTGGTGGTACTGGTATTGTGGTAGTGGTGGTATTGGTGGTGGTGCTGACTATAGCACTGACAGTGCTGCTGACAGAGGAAAACCCCATGTCTGCCACAGGCCGGCAGATCCACAGCTGACCAGAGAGACAGTAATTTGCGGTGCTAGAGTGTCACTCACTACTCCTCAATTCCTTTGGGTCTACAGAGGTTCGAGAGAGGCAGGGAATGTGGAGGAGTTGGGAGGATGGAAAATGCAATACTGCAATTATATCTAATTTTAGTTTAACATTTTCATACTTACAGTGAACTAAAAACATTACCATTAGTCAGTGTTAACAAGAGCCACAAAAAGGACAATGACCAAAGATACAGGAAATAACGAAGGGGCATTCCATGTCTCGTGCCAGTGTAGTGTAGGGGTCACTTAACACAGTATCACAACAATATAACAAACTTGTGGCTAATAATGCTACAAATACAATATAATAACTACGCATTATCCAGACTAAGTCCTTATAAGATGGCATTGAACAATGCCTTTACGAAAAACTCAAGGACTCATCATGCACACTGATGATAGAAATGACACACACATCCACAATGCACTAACCACCTACGAACAGAAAGGATTAACATGGACAAATGGCAGCTGTGAATGGTAAGCCAAGTGGATAATGTTTCCCCATCAGATCCTGTGCACTCCTATACATAAGCAGAAGTTATAACTCCTCAACCGATATATGTGTTTCTCTTTGGTACACAGTTATCACAACATCAACACTTGATTGAACATCCAAAGGGATTTTGATTAAGAGGCAAATAATACTCAATCTTATCTATAATTAGTTATTCGCGAAATAGAATAGTAAATTAAAGCACAACATCCTTGCATGATACAACTGACTGTGCTAGTGTGAATACAAAACTGCTTATGCTAGCAGGGCACCATTACTCTTTTTAAGGACACAAATTCTGGAGAGTTTATAATTGGCTCACAAAGAAAACAGTCAATCTATAATATGTTTGACAAATGAGAACTTTGCGCTTAATTTCTTGCACCTGATATCAATAGCTGATGACAGGAGCAGATCATACACCACTTTACTTGGTCTATCAAACAATCTCACAGAGTAAAACATTTCAACACTATGGGGCCGATTACGATCTCGGTCGGAAAGCCTCTGACCTTAGGTCAGAGGCTTACCGACAGAGATCGTCTGTTTCACTTCCGACCGCCTAATGACAATTTAGGGCGCCTAATGACAATTTAGGGGGTCAGAAGTGAAACCAGCTGGTCATTCCAGTTGGATTCAGACAGGCTCAGGAACCCACCGGCCAGTCGAAAACCGCCTGCAATCCATATGAACGGCGTTTTACACCGTCCAGATTACTATACTCTTGTTTCCGGCAGGCTTTTCATGCCGGCTTTCGGACATAGAACGCCTGTCAGAAAGCGAGTTTGGGGGCACCTAGCAGGCCCCCTTATGTTAGCGGCCTCCAGTTGGGGGCAAATGGAGCTCCTATGGTGCCCCCTTGTATCCCAGCACCATGCGGCAGGCAACCTGAGGTGCTTGCCTCGCGGTGCAAGGATTTCCCTATGGTAGCCTTTTCTACGGCTGGTTTATGGCCGTAGCACATGCTCCCATAGGGAAATGGGAGTATGTGCGGTCGCATCGCATTTAGGCGGTCATGACCACCGACTGGAGGTTGGTCGGACCTGTATCCGCAACGGTGTTGGGCGTATGGAAGTCCGCCTGACATCGTAATAAGCCTCTATATAGTTTTACATGATATGACCCTGAGGTTCCACTAGTGTTGGTAGAAGTGCTATGATGTGAGTTGTATCCCTTCTACTCCCAAATGTATATGTTATTGTCTCACAGAGGTTGTGGATTTTTCATTTATTGTATTACAGCTGTGAAAAAGAACCAAGGAATACAAAGAGTGAGCGAAGCAAGTGTCAGCTGGTTAATACAACTCATCTTAAAAAAGAGGAAACTGGACTGAACGCTCAGTTAACATATACACCCGGGGTATAGGTGGCACAGGCACAACACAGAGGCCCTTTGTTTCACCCATCATTATAGTTAATAATTTTATTTTGTATAAATAATTGTAATAGGACATGCATTGCAAGTTGAACTTGAGTACAGGCAGCAAAAAATCACTACGAAAATAGGCTAACAAGTCTCATCTGTTAAAGAATTATGTATAAATAACAATGTTCTACATCCCTCCCAATACTAGATATACAAAAACAGCAATAAGTATAGTCTGTAAAGGCACTGAAAATATAATGCAATATTACAGCTGGTCTGTTAGTCATTGCAGCTATTTTAACAGATGAGGAAACAAAAAAAACAATTTTAGTACAATAAGTACACCTCAGACATAAATCAAAGTGTCTACATGGGGGACCCTGCATCTTCCTTTCACCAAAACCTGGATGCAAAGTAGGGGAGACCTGGCTGTTGTTGTGCACGAGTGCGTTTCTTTGCAGCTGGTATTGCGTCATTTGTAGACTGTTTGTCTAGTCTGCGCTGTTCGATCTTAACCTTCTCCCAGCTTATCCCGCTCTTTCCACAAATTAGGGGCAGTAATTCTTTAGTTTCACTCATTCATGTTCCAAAAGAAACGTCTAGTACTTTAAACGTTCACAGCTGGAACCATCTTGTCTGCTAAACAACACTGTCACTGACTTGTCTTGCATCACGCCCTGATGTAGTTTTCCTTTTACTCTACGCTACAACTCTTTCAAGGCGATGCCCTAGTTGTGCCACCTCCCCCTCTGTAACAGATACAGCACTGAACTTGGATCCTTGCACAAGTTGCTCCTCTCTTGCCATTGGCTTCATATCTCTCAGAAAGGGCCAACAAAAACACTTTTCCTTTCCTTTCTCCTCTTCTCCATCCAACTTGGTCTCTACAGTATCACCTTCCTCACACTCTCCAGAGGAAAATTCACATTGTCTGTCTCCATTCATCACAGTTTGCTTTGTCAAAAGATTTGTAATAATTTTGTCTTCTTTTTAATGCCATAATTCCCACCTTGTGCAATAGCACAGCAACTTGGTGCTTGCTCCTGCACTTGTCTGTATTCTTCTAAAGGTCTGTAGATCCACTACCTCTCATAAGAGAAGTCTGTGAATGTCGGCCACAGCTGCACTTCTTGGCTGGTATTAATAGGAGCCACAGGAGCTTATTCATGTGTTCCTGCAAGGTACTGAAATCGTGTACAGGAGGGAGCAATGTACCTTACAAACAATTACCTTCAACCATCAGTTCATGGTCCACACCCACCCGTGCAATTTCCAAAGAGCTACAGCCCACTGCCTCAAGCATCAGTAGGTGTGTTCATGGTGCCCTGAGATGGCGTGGACATTTCTGAATGTATTGCCAAAATAGTGAAGACATTTAAAATATTCAACTACTAAGATCACTTTTGTTGTTCTACATATATAAAAGTTGCACAACATCAACCAGGCAGCATCTTGCTTTGAAGACAATTCACAATGAGATGACTGCCGCACTACACCTTCCGGTGAGTTATTACTAACCCATATAAAGGTTTCACACGTACTGTGCAACTAAATGTACACCTGGGAAAGCTACTACATGTCTGCAGTGCCTGCAAACACTGCCTAGACTTCCACTTCTATTTTGACAGTGGCATGATGGCGGGAGCGTTGCAGGAATACCTCACCAGTTTTGGCGGTTGTTGGCACCACTAAATGCTCATCTATTCCATTTTCTTCGATGTAGTTGCTGGTTGTGGTTGTGGTCGCTGCTGCCTCCTCTGAGCTATGCTGGACCACTTGACTCTGCCTTTCCAGCTCTGGCTCAGCATGCTCCTCTTTGGGTTAGAATTAGGGAGAAAAAGCAGTTCTTATTGAGAGATCAAATGACACGTCTTTGTAATGTCATATTCAATATTTTCTGCAAAGCACAGCATGGCCAACAATCCCACCACAGTAATATCTGGGGACTATCAGAATACTTTTCAGTTCAACATGAGAACATCAGTAGATTCACTTTGTCTTAGCGCCAACTATACGAAGATACACATCTACCCAATATATTACATCAGAAGGGAATGCATTATAGCTTATTTGTAGACAGTCCGCGATTTGTAAACCATCTTATAAGCAGCCTTTTTCCTTTGATGGGTGCTATCAATATTTTTTATTTCATGACAGCAAATGTTCATTTTGTTTAAATACCAACAATAGGTGAATAATTGCTTGTGCAATCAGTGCAAAGAAAAGAATTTCAGTAGCCAGAAAACATTATAGCATAGCCACATCGATGGGTCAGTTAGGGGTTTAGAGACATGCTAGCTTCACTGGGGTGTGTATACTGGGTGAAAATACATTAATCCAACTGGCAACATAAAGTCAGGCAAAAGAGCATTCAAGCAAATAAGCAGGCAGTGAGGTACAAGTGAGTAGGGACTGTGCTTTGGAGGGGGAGTGCATGATGTGAAATACAAAATGTGAGTGGGGGTGATGCATAAAACTCAAGGAAGCAGGGCGTCAGGCAGATGGCAGATGAGAGGTCTTACCTGATTCTCTATATGACTGCTCTCCAGCAGCAACTGTAGTCTCTTCAAGGATTCTCTCTGCAGAGACAAAGCTACAAGGTTATTGTGTCCTATTTTCAACAATAAAAATGGTTCCTAATGACACCAAATAAAGTTTGGTAGAGGTTTACTCACCATCAAGAGTAGCTGACGTTGTGATGTCCAGACTTTCAGTAAGGTTCATACATCAAAAGGTAGTAAGGAGGAATTCTTTAACTATTGCCTAAAACATTACAAATTGCCCGTTGGCTTTCCTGTCCACTTACTATTACAGAGAGCTAGAAGTGCTAAGGTCTGCAGTACCATCTTCTTTTATTTTTTTTTTTTATTAAGGATGAATACCATTTAGATGCAGATCAACATATTTTTACTCTGATTGTTGATTTGATGTGCATGCAAAGAGCACAGGCGACTTCCACAAGTGGCACATCTCACCACTTTCTGGTGTGCGTGGGACCACGCAGGGCTGAAGATACTTCCACGTGTGGCATGCCTCATACTGCTCCAATTTTTGTGTGGGACTACGCAGCGCACAGGCTGCTGTCATGAGTGCTACACCATTCTCTGCTCCGGTGGATGTGGGCCCAAAGAGAGCCAAGGCTCCGTTCATGTGTGGCACAACATGCCTTGCTCCAGTGAGTGGTAATTTACAGTGCAGATGCTGCTTCCGGGTGCGCATGCCACACTCTGCTGCAGTGTGTTTGTGGCTGTAAAAAGCAGTGGCTTCCCTCATGTGTAGCACATAGCACCCAATTCCAGTGTGCGAGTGACGAAACAAAGCAGAGGCTGATTCATTAGAGGTATGCAGTCTGTGGATGAAACACCGTGTGTTGTACAGTAATATGCACAGCAGTAACCCTCCTTTCACAGTCAGAAACAAAATCTATTTCTGCCCTGTGCCCCTACTTTATTTTACCCTTGGACCAATACTCTTGTTACACAGGTTTTGATATGTGAACTTCCTCCCATTAGCACAATACAGTGACATGTTCCAACTACATACAAAGAGGAAGGTATGTGTGCACTGTCCCCACTCCCCAACTAGAGCAACAGCCTTGGAACTGTGTGCATACATTGCCCTTTTGATTGGGGGACTGGGCACCCGGGGCACAAGGCTCAGTCAGGTTTTAGAATTAACTCGGAGCTAGCCACCTTGTTAGTATCTCTAAATTAACAATATCATTTTGGCTCAGGGCCAGGTGAGGTGTTTGATTAAAGGCTCAACTGTACATAATTATTTACGCATTAATGCATTGGTATTCGTAGGACATGAACTATACAGGGAGCAATGGAGCCCTGTAAGTGAATGAGGGTGACGACAATTCACGTTTGTATACATCATGTGGGAGTTTTTAAACAATTTTACTAGTTTTTTAAATTAACAATCCACATTTGCATCAAACTGATAACATTTAAAAAATTGCATGATCTCAAGGTAAGAACAACACAACAGGAAACACTTTACGAAGGAAAGGGCAAGACCAACTCGAGAACGAAGAGAGACAACAGAAGCATTCTGGACCAGAAGGATAGTTAATGTTAAATGAATATAGTAGGAAGAAGTTTGAGGCCACTTGTCAAAACCAAAGTTCTGCCCTTAGGTACAGGTCAATAGGTAAAAATGTAAACCAGAACAACTATGTATTGCTTATTTGCACATATATCAATTTTAGAAGATAAATGGACGCATTGTATTTTTTTCATGATTTTAAAACAGTGTTGCTACTCCACGACTCGCAATTTGGCTTCCGTCCCCGCCACTCGACGGAGTCCGCTCTCCTCGTGGCGGTAGAAGCTCTCAGACAGGGAGTTGACGAGGGCCAGACGATGGCACTGATCCTTCTAGACTTAAGCGCAGCATTCTACACTGTAGCACATGCCACCTTGCTACAGTGTCTGAATGGAGGTGGGGTGACAGGTGCTGCGCTTGGCTGGATCAAGTCCTTCCTCTCTGAGAGATGTTTTCAGGTCAGACTGGGTGAGTGCTATTCCAGGGAGATTGAGCTGGGCCAGGGCGTCCCTCAGGGTTCGTCCCTGAGCCCAACTCTATTCAACATTTACGTCTCCCCCCTAGCGGCTATTGTGGAGGGTCACGGCCTCCGCTTGGTGTCCTATGCCGATGACACGCAGTTGGTCATCTCCCTATCGCGCGCGCCCGGTCTTGCGGCAGACATCTTCAGGAATTGCATGAAAGACCTTGCTGCCTGGATGTCTGCCAACTGTTTAAAGTTGAACGGGAGCAAGACCGAAGTGCTCGTGGTGGGGGGTGTACCGTCGGCGTGGTCGTCGGCGTGGTGGCCACCTTGTTTGGGGGAAGTCCCCGCTCCCTGCCGTGAGGCTAGGAATCTGGGCGTGTGGGTCGATAAGGACCTCACCTTTGGCCCACATGTCGGTCGGGTGGCGGGGGTATGCTTCAGCGTTCTGAGAGCTCTTAGGAAAGTCTTAGACCTGCTTACCATCTCTGCTCGTCGGACGCTGGTGCATGCCTTGGTCACCTCCCGACTTGATTACGGGAACCTGCTTTATCTGGGGGCCACAGGCAGGGTCATCGGTCGCCTGCAGGTTCTTCAAAACGCGGCAGCGCGGCTGGTCCTCAGACTCCCCAGAAGATCTTCCGCTAAGCCAGCCTTGCGAGCGCTCCACTGGCTCCCCATTGAGAGGAGAGTAAAGTTTAAGGCCCTTTCCACCTGCCACCGTATTCTGTACGGCAAGGCACCTCTCCCGCTCCAGAGCCTAGTAGCCTACTACGAGCCTACACGCAGTCTTCGGTCCTCGCAGGTCGGGCTGCGAGGTCGGTCGGGCTGTTAAAAGTACCAAGAATATCTAAAGCTCGTATGGGAGGCAGGTCCTTCAGATACCTTGCTCCCAAATGCTGGAACAAACTGCCACTGGAACTTCGGCTTGAGCCCTCCGAAATCCAGTTTAGGAAAAAACTTAAAACTTATCTTTTTCAGTAGGCAGCTGGGTTAGGAGGAGGGGGGACAGTCATTTCACTTACCATAGCGCGGGGACACGCCAGTGGCGTAACCAGGCGCTTAATAAATGTCCAATAATAATAATAATAATAGAGGTATTATTAGTATCAATTGTACTATGTGTAATTGTGCTTAAATTGTTAAGGTTTTAATAGACTAAACAATAAAATGTACTCACTTACTGCATCACATTTCATAAATTTACAATTTTAGGATCAGAAAAAAATAGGTGGTTTGGCCATAGTCAATAACGTAGACGGGACGGAAAGCCAGGTCCTGAAGTCGGTAATTTAGGATTTAGACAACATATCCTTCACATGTCCGGAAGGAGCAGTAGATAATTCATTAAATGTAAAAAGTAAACGATTTACAGGTTGAGCAAATTGGAAAAAGTAAAAATATTTACAGAACACCTCCCAAAACTCAAGTATTCACTGTAATCGCAGCATTTTTCTTTCCCCATGTCAAAAATATAATAAATGAGGACGATAAACCTCTTTTTAGCCAACATTTCTTTGACGATATGCCTCACGACCATTATCATTTTTGGTGTTTCTTAGCCATTTTTTTCATCCTAGATCAGAGGAAGATATCTTCCCCAATTTTAGCTCTCTTGCTAATTTACTCGATATTTTAGGAATTAGCCCTGGGATTAAAATGAGCAGGGCTGTCGTTTGTGGGCAGGCTCCGTTCATTGCCAAATCTAAATCCAGAGAGTTGATCTGCTGATTTTAACATCATGCAGGAAGAGGAGCAGTGATGGGATATCTTAGGCAGGTATCAACAGTGTGTTGTGCTCGCTCACCTGTGCCACCTCGGCGGTGAACACTTCCCATGAGTTAGGGGGATGTGTAGCCACTGCAACGGACCATCCATAAGAAAATATATCATTTTGAGCATCATTTTCTCTGCGGTGTCTTTTGAAAATTACAGATGGGAAATCAAAAGACCATCTCGATTTTTTGCCCTATCAGCTTTTAGAAGGTCAAATCCACTCTTTAGCAATGTAATCACTCCCTCTTCAGCTTCCCTTAACCTCTGGTTCTTTCTCTTTCCTGCCTGGCAGCATGACAGGGCTTCATAGCCAGGTTCTTGGTCAGTCTAAGTGGAATTTTGGATGAGTGGCCACCATGACATCGTCACACACCTTCATACCGCATTACAGGCTGCAGTGGATGGGGTTCATCCTTCTGTGTTTGGCTCTGGTGTGTTGCCCTCTTAATCTAGCGGATTCCATCTGCTAGTTTGCATTGATGGTCACTGGGTGTTTCATATGTTGACCTCAGTGTCTTCTTCTGCTTCCTTGTGGTCTAGTGGTTTCCACTTGTTTACAAACACATTTTGCAAGAATAAAGAAGACAGGTGAGTAAGGAAAGCCCCGAGTTCGTTAGTTATAGTCATTACAAGGGAGTTCAACTTTTCCTCTTTCCAGTTTTGACTGCCCACTCTTCACGGACATGAAAGGATACAGGAGAGTATGCTTGGTAGTTCAGGATATGCGCTACCCCGGTTTATTCGTGTGGCAGGCCGGATTAAAGGTATGCATTTTAAGATTATTTGATGGTGGTCGTCTAGGAAAATCCTATCTACGTACAGAGGCTAACATCTATCAGTAGGGACCCGGACAAGGAAGACTGGAGCTCTGAATAATGTGAACTTTTGGTAAGTAATAATGAAATTACCAAAGAATATCTACCATGAGAATTTCAGAACAGTAATGAGCTCCCAAATGTGCTACTAGTCCATAAACATTAGATATGTGCGATGCAAACGCTTCTGAGTGAAAACAAAGGGCTTGACTGCATTAGCAAACACTGTCTTTATAGAGAATGGGCATACCCCTGCATATTCGATAAATATTACTACCCAAATCTGTATTTATATCGTCACTTTACAATAAATATGACATTTAAAAAAGCGCAAAGGCAGCCTGGTACTAACTCCCTCTTCTAAAGATAAGTAACCGTTTCTTCGAGAAAGCCACTTCATAACTGCTGTTCAAGCCCTCACAATCTTGCATCTGGAAGGTGGTCACACCCCTCTCCCTAGCCACATACACTCCTCACTAAAACTCCTTTAAAGGAAGCCATCCCAAATGCCACAGCAAGTCTCACCCAAGGCCAGAAGAAATATGATCACATCACCCCTATCCAGATGCAATTCCACTGGCTCCATTTGGGGGGCCCACACCATCTTAAAAAACCGCTGCATCATTTCAAAAACGGTCATCAACAGCACCCCAACTTATCTTACGGAGACGATAACCATCTCTGGTGGCTCTCAGCACTAGGGCTGAACTAAGGCACGGTCCTGGCAAAAATGCTCAAACTAGCCCCACTTCCTTTGTGTCCTTGCACAGTTTATCTTTTTGTATCCATCCATCTATTCTCTCTCTCTCCTTCCCTCTTCTCCCCTTCTGATCGTTTTCACTCTACTGTCCTTCTTCCTATCTCTTTCGGTCTCTTAAAGCCTCCCTGAGCCTGCTGCAATTAACCTGGATGAGCTGGGGGAAGTGACAAAGGCACAAGGGGTGGCCCTGGGTTTTCAAAACCAGCCTCCAAGGGCTTTATCTCAAAGGGAAAATGCTGGGTGGAGTAAAAGGCCTGTCCAAGCCATGTGTTAGGAATTAATCACCTTGACATGCGAGATTACGGAGCTGTGGTCTTTTTCCCAGGTCCCTAAAACCAAACAGCTAGTTAATTTTTAGACGCTCCCTTAACTGAGAAAAGAGGCACGGCAGAACGTAGCCTTTGCTTGGCTTACTGTTCCGGTACCACGCCCCCTCTTCACTTCCTGGTTCCTGACTCGAGGTCTCCGTGGCGTTCTTTGGATTTCTCAGAGACTCCGTGGACCCTTTCCCGCTTTGTTGCCTTCATTCCCAGACCCTGCCTCAGCAGGATGGTCGTTTACTGTGTGAGCGTATCTTTGCCGAGCTTCGGCGTTTCTTCATTTCCTACGCGAGAGATTTATCGCGTCTGCCCTTACTTTTCTCACGCATTTAGCGGGTGTTAGTTCGCACGGTTCTTTTTCCTTGCTACTGTTGTATGATTGAGAATACCTGGCGAGTTATTTTGTTGTCTTATCCCTCCTGTGAGAGTGAGCGCTTCGCCCTTGCCTCCTTTAAGGGCCGGGTGTCTCTCCTCGTGTGTGTGTGTGCTGCTCCGCTGTTTCCGCCCACAACAGCCGGCCGGTGCTCCTCACATCCCCCATATTTTGTTTTCGTTTGTCTGGTGTGAATGTCCCTCGAGAGTTCTACTCCTCCTACCCCGATACTGATTATTCAGCCTACCTTTTTTGAACTCTTAGATAAAGCCTGCCTAATCTACAGTTGGGGTAAGCACACCTTCAGAATCACCCATGTCCATGTCTCCTGCATGCAGGTTAGTGAAGTAAGGATATATTATGTGTATTGCTTATTTTTTTTTCTAGCCTGGACATCCATCTACGACTCCTGCTGTACCCTGCATACCCCCACGTATGAGGAGAGTGGTGGACACTCCTAGGGTAATTCCCTCATACTTTTAGGAGACAGTAGACAGGAGTGTGTATCTATTCACAATCTTGCTCCTGTGTACTGGAGGTGTAGGGATCCTTCTTCGCTCCCGTGGAAACTTGGTTACTAACCTGACACCATGCTCAGTCAGGCAACCATCAGACTGGAGACTAAGAAGAATAAAAACGGAAACAGGCAGTAGAACTTTTCCTGCTGTCCACCCAGGATCTGAAACCGCATCAGTCTATCGTAAGAATCACCCAACACTGCTCCAGGTTAGGAAAGAGTTGAAGAGGCACCCCTCTAAGGAACCCTACATCACAGTGCAGTATCAATACAATAACCTGCCATCTCTTCAATCACTTGTTGATTGCATGCCTGCTTTTTACCGTGCTGGATCTGGTGGCTTAGTGGACTAATGCGTCCACTGTAGGGGCCTGTTTTGGACCTCATGGTCACAGGTTGAAATCCCATTGGGTCCACCCAGCCTTTCATCTTTCTGCAGTTTATGCAACGCGTACCATTGGTTGGGTAACAATAAACATCTGTTATTCAGCGCCAAGATACCCTTCTGGGTGAACATGTGCTTAAAAAATACACATTTTATGTCATGTTACAGTGCTCTGCAGCCTTCTTGGCTATCATCGTTGTGAGAGGCTGGCTTGGTATATGGTACTCAATTATGAAAGGGAAGCACCCTGCACTAATCCAGACAATGCTTATGGTGATTTTAGTGGTCTTAGACAACCTTAGAAAGCTCTCCAAGTTGGGCTTAGTCCAGAATGAGTGTAAAGCAGCATTTTTTTACCATTACTTAAACTAAGGGTATAGGTTAGGTGAAAAAGAACCACACAGTGTAGTTCTAAAACATATATATTTTATCCTTAACACTCACAAACACAATACAATATCTCCTACTCAGAGATATATGCACAATACACACAATACTACTGGGGGGAGGAGCTACGTCAGCAAACAAGATGGCTGCTCAGGCACCCGGCTCCGCCGACCTTCGTAACCGGCCACAATATCCTGTACATTATCCTGATTTTACACCTAGTCTCTGTGTGCATGAACTGTTCCGCACTCCAATGGTGAAATCCGGAAACTTTTATCGGCTTGTTTGACGAAGTTCCATCGAGTTGAAGTTTGTGGCCTACTCGGGCGGTGAAGCCGGGGCCTTGAGTACTTTCACAGCCGGGCTGCAGTGCAACAACATCGGCCGGGAGACCCAGGCTGGGTCCGGTCAATCAGAGTGGAGGCTTTGTTTAAGCCCGAATTTGGCGGCGATCGTTTCTATTGCTCAGCATCGATGGAGGAGTGATTCTGCTTGCTGTTGGCTGCGGGTGGGGGTCCCTGTCCCGTGGAACCGGTATTGAGCCCGCCAGGGTTCGGTGGGTCGGGGTCTCTGGCCTGCGGCCTTAACCGGGTTGACCGTGGCTGCGAATAAAGACTGGTCACCCTCCGCATCTGCTCGTTCGTGATCCTGTTTGTCCCCCCCAAAGAAGCAAGATTCACCCGGGGAGGTGATTGTGATTGGTGTCGGGCATGAGACTATGGATCGAAAGGTGCTTGAGCCATCGCTGAGGTCAATACTGGCAGAAATTTGGGCGTTTCGCTCACATGTGGATGTCTTATTGAGCAAATTGGACGCGCGCCTATCTGAGATGCTCCTGGTGGAACCGGACCCAGCCTTACTGTTGGAACAGCAATCTGCAGCCATTCAAACCACGGCCATTTTGACTCCGTGCGAGAACCCCTTGAGGAAGCAAGTATTGAAACCATCGGATGATGCCCTGGAAGACGGTGTTCCCGAGGTTGTCACTGTATTGCCGAACCTTCCACCACTATCGACTTTTGTTTGTGACTTTCCATTCATTTTGTGGTCGTCTTCTCCTTTCTTAGTGACTTTACGATTCCTGGGCAAGATACATTGGGACTGTTCATCTATGAGGGAGAGTTCTTCTGCGTCTGAAGTTCTTGTGGACTTACGAGTCGCCATGGATTGATTCTTGATGACTCCCTTCACCTTTATTACTTCTTTGTGTGCCTTTGGGTCTCGCTGGGGGGGGGGTTTGTGTGCTGGTTCGGAAGGGCCAAGGTTAAGATCAACTAGGTCGGGAAGGGTTGGAGTGGCTTTCGTGAGTGTTCTACCTGCAACTGTTTGATCTAAGAGGCTGGGCGGTGTATCACGGTACCCCCTAATTTCTTCTATAAGTGTTGTCATAAGTTTGTCTTTTAGTGATCGGGTGTGTCTGTTTCTGGCGGGGAGACTAAAGGGGCTGGGAGCCCAAACGGATAAGCCCTCCTCCATTCTTTTTTCTACTTTTAGGGTTTTAGTTATTAGGGGGAACAGGCACGGTGGTAGTGGGGTTAGGCTGTAGCCATTTGCGGGGGTGCAGGGTGGGGGGCAGGAAAGGGTTTTTTATTTTGCCTTTTTTATTTCTATGGCCTTTTTCTTCCTTCCCTTTCTCTTCCTTAAAGGATCAGTATAGCTGCCGAATCATTTGGATTCTTATTGTGTACTTGTATTTAGTGCTTATGCTTTTATGATATCCTGATTCCTGGGTGGGCAGGCCTTGAGAACTGGCGCGCAATATTGAATGTATATTGTGTTGCCGTTTGTACCGATCCGTATGCTTTGGTGCCAATGCTCCATTATAGCGGTTATTACATGCATATCTCTTGTCTCTTGTCCTGTCCCCCGTATTCTTCTGTTTGATTGTATGGCACCTGATCCTTTCTTATATAATATAAAATGGAACCTCTGTCTCATCCTGGGACTCAGTTGTGCATTCTACTACAAGTCTTATCCTGAATCGCAGCCGGACCTCAGGGTTGTCGGCTGATGAGCTGTGTAGTACTGTGATACAGGCGGTCTTAATTTGTTTAGCGGCCGGCCCCTGCGGTTGTAGGCCCATGCTTGTATTTTTATTGGATGCCAAAATAAATGTTTTCCCCAAAAAAAAATACACAATACTTAGTCAATAGAATACGTAAATAGCACAGATAACACAGTGGTTTCCATGGGGAAACCAAACCATATTCTGAAATAGTGGAATGCAAACCACGACTCAAGTCAAAAGTGGACCCAGAAGACATAGAAGAGTCAAGGACCCAAGAAACCACTTAATGTGAGTAACTCGGAAACCTACTGAGTTAGTGTGCAGAGTGGGAACACAACTGCGTACTCAATGGAAGTCTATGGGTAAGTCGCAGTCGCAATTTTAAAGAAGAAGGACCATTCCCAGTGGAACCCGAAGACACCCTATGTAGATGGAAGGTTGGAGAGTCACCCCACACGGAACCAGGATACCTACACCGGGTGCATAGGTGTGAAGTGACATCGGAAACCACGTGGAGGACTTCGGAAAATATGCAGCTGCCGAAGAAGATGAAAGTGTCCGGTGGAACCCAAAGGTGGGTTCAGGTTGAGAGGTACCTGCAAGTAGAGTGGACAGAGTCTATGCCACTCAGGAGTGACCAGGAGGCATGGAAGACGAATGCCCCCCTATGTCGGAGATGCAGGAGAGGTTGACGGTGCCATTGTAGTTGCAGATGCACATAAAAGGCGATGCAGAGGCGGACCAGGAGCCGTGCACGGGCTGTCCCATGTCTGATGTCAAGGGCCAAGGAGACTGTGTCCGGAAGGGGCACCAGCAAGCCTTGGCTGCTGCAAATATAGTAGTCAACAAAAAAGGTGCAGTTTTGGGACTGGCAAGGCTCAAGTGACTCACCACGAGCAGGTAAGTCAGAGCAGGCCCGCGCAACCAGGGAATCCCACTGGAGCCAAAGAAGACCCTCGAGAGCACTCATGGGCTGAAGGCAAATCGAGTCACAAGAGGACCTCGAGCAGCTCACCAAAAGGTGAAGGCCCACAGTGCAGAAGATGCGATGCAAGTGAGAATCTTGATGAAGGAGGAGGTAGGAGCTTCTTGGAGCCCGAAGATCTCTGGAGGAGAGAGTCAACAAGCCTCAGCAATGGCAAGTCGATGCAGTGCACATGGATTCTGTTCCAGTGGTTCCAACGAATTATACTGGCCTCAAATTCTATAAGAGGACAGATTAGGCCTCGAGGGAGTTGCAGAACAACCACCTGTGTTGCTGAGCCTTTTGGAGTCTGTGGGAGCCTGGGATCAGCAGACCAGTTCAGCTGCATTGGAGTGCCAGCAGATGCAAGGCAGTGACTCCTTCACTCCAAGGGAGACTCCTTCGGGTGTCTTGGATGACCACAGGCACTGTGAAGAATCTGTACGGAGCATGGGCACAGACAGTGCAGAAGACATGCAGGACGACTAGACCAGGAGCAGCAGAAGTCTTCTTAGTTGCAGTCTCGCTTCCCAACGCCAAGTCCAGCAAGGTCCGGAGTGCCCAGATGGTCGAAGTTGAAGTGGGATGTGATCTGAATCTTGTTCCATGATGAATCTAGGGACCCACCCACAGGTAAGCCCTTAAGTACCCTTAGGAAAGGGTTGGGACGATGCATGGTCCCTCCCAGAGGAAGGACTGGACAGTGGGGAGGATACGCCCACGTCCATTGTCCAGTTTCATGCCAGAGCAGGAGCCAACGGCTCCCAGAGCTGGATTAAACTGGAGTATGCAAGGAGGGCACCAAATGTTCCCTTCAAGCACTCTCAGTGGCCTGGAGAGCGCCCCCACACTGCCCCAAAACACTAAACCCTGTATGGGAGGTGGTCACACCTCCCTGTGACAGGATATCTATTGTTCTTCCTTCCCCTGCTCGAGCTTGGCTCAGAAGCAGGAGGGCAGAAATGTGTTTCTGGTCAGCAGCAGTCCTAGCTTGCTGTCCAGTTCAGGCAGACTTGTACCTGGAGCACTGAGGGCCTCCCAGAGGAGCTTTACAGTGCATGGAATCATACCTCCCACACTGCTTACTGTGTGAGGGTATGATTCTAACATGTTTGATACCAAACATGACGGGGTTCGTTACAGCCAGTTTAGAGGTGGTCATCGCGTAATGACGCATGGCCACTCTATATGTCGTGATGGCTGATGCACCTACAACCCAGGAGAATGGACTGCGAAGGTTGTAGGTGGTGCCCCACTAAAGCAGGGGCACCCTCACACTTAGGACCCAGCACCCTACCTTCAGGATTGAAAGGCCTGCCCTAAGAGTGACTTATAGGTTTTAGGTGAAGTAATCTCAGATATAGGGAAACCAATATCTGTTGTAAGTGGTGCTAGCACCAGCTTACACAGGCTAAAATGGCAGGCCTGTAGTCACAATTTGAGTGGTCTCTCATGGGTGGCATACTATATGCTTCAGCCCATGGGAGACCACTGGTGTACCTGCGCCCTGGGCACCTTAGTACCATATGCTAGGGACTTAGAAGAGTACACCAGTAGCCAATCTGGAGTACTCACCATATCCAATTTAGGGAAGAAGCACAGAGACTGGGGTTCTGGTTAGCAGGATCCAGGTCAGACTAGTCAGAAACCATAACAGCGGGCAAAACGTGAGGGCTCTCAGTAGATAAATGAAGTGAATGTGAGTCTGAGTCTGAGTCTCTCTCTCTCTCTCTATATATATATATATATATATATATATATATATATATATATACATATATATATACATACACATACATACACACACACACATATATATTTCTAAAAAAAATACATACTGATAATCCATGATAAAAAAACAAGTATGATTTCTTTATATAAAAAAAGAATATATTCTATTGACATTTATAGGCACCTATTGGGGCCCAATAAAAACGGATTGATGTAACCGTTGTTTGGAAGGAATAGACCAGTAGAGATTGTTAAACCTACACACAGTGCGAAAAAGGAACTTTACAAATAACTTCAGGTAATTTGATTCCTGTTCTTGATCTTTGGGGGGTGGGGTGGGAGGCATGACATTATTGCGATATCTAGTCAGCTGTTCTATATAAGATCCTTATTCTTCTTTTTGCCTTCCTAAAGTTCATAATAAATAACCACATGTTTATGAGATCATTGGTAAACCCTTGATGAGGCATAAGGACCGAGGTTTCACCCAATAAGGAGCAACATTTGCTAGGTACCACACCTGAATTGTTGGTGGACTAATTCCCATATCTTAATTCATTAGGATTGGGTTATGAAGCATATACAGGATTACAGCTGTGTTGTGTGAGGGCTGATGTGTGTTAGTAAACATCAGTTTGAGCAATTCCAATATCTCTGAGACATAGTAAACAGGGCTTCTTTGAGCAAACAAAAGTTTGAATAAGTGGATTTTTTAACCACCAAGATATTTAAATATGTATTTTTGTATTTTTATGTGTATGTAGGTTGTACTATTTAGAGCACATCTACACTTTGTTTTAAATTGTAGATACTTGCCTAAAACAGAATTTTCTTTTGTTCCTTTTCATATGTTTTGTGATAGATTGTAACTAGTGGGAGACATCTATTCCCTTCCTGAAGGTGGTTTGGATCATTAGGAACCCACCAAAGAGTGTTGATGTTGAAACGTTTTGACACTAAATCGACTCAACATTGGTTGAAATAAGAGAATTTGTTATATGGCGGTGGTTTAACCAATGATTTATTGTTCGATTTGTGGGCCTTTAGTGACAAAAACAAATGTCTATGATATTCTCCCTTTGTATGAATAGGATTTCTAATGTTGTTTTTAACTATGTTTGTCTATTAGCATATGAAATAATTTGTGTGTATTCTGATTTGTATATAGGTCTGATAGAACACAGATCTTTATGGATAGCCCGTTTTGCACATATTTAATATTACATTGAATGAGGTTTTAAAGAAATGTTACAATGTCTTAACTATAAGTGTATAAGTTGATATGATTTTATACAGTGCTTCTTGGTGATATTGGCCTTAATTTGGATGAATGCTGGTGTGGTTTTAAATCAGGTTAGTTTTCTCTTTATGAGTTACATTCTTTATACCCAAAGGTAAACTTTCTATTTTTGTCTGGTTGTCAAAAAGTGGAGGTAACCATGCAGAAGGATCCTACCTTCCTACAGTCGTGCTCTACAAATACCACTTACATACATAAACAAATAAACATACATTGGAAACATCGTGGGCCTGATTCAAAAGCTGTTCTGTATGCCTGACTTCAACAGGTGTGAATTTTGCTGTAGATGAGGGCATTTGCGGGTATGCCAATATCCCCAGGTGATAAAATTTACTCATTACAACTTTAGACTTGAGTCTGGGTGTGTGGGCGGCCCTACCTGCAAACGTAGGTCAAGGTCTGCAAGCTTGCAGATTTGGTAGCATTCACATACCACTTGCAGATAGTTTGCTGGCCAGTACATGCAACTTTTTGTCTCTCATGCACAGGGGTAAATGCATTTCAATAGTAGGAATAGGCAGGGAATGTCCCCGACATGAACTGGAGCACAAACAAGAGGTCTGTAAACGTAGAACACAAACATGTACTTTTCTACTGGTGGAAGTTTCACATGTTTAAATGTTACAAGCATGAGACCATTTGGAACACTACAAAAAAATCAAATGTTCCAGGAGTACTACTAGAATTCTTTAGGAAATCAATGAAAGTGTATTTAACAACAACGGACTGCTTCTAACGGATACAATTATTGAGTGTTTCTCCTTCTCTTTGTGAATGGGGCTCATTGACATTCATATTGATAATCATGATGCCAAGAAAATATTTGACAACACACAGGATGAGACAGCTTCTGTTTATTGGCAATTATGTAGTCCACCTTTAAATATGTTACTCATACTGGTTTAGGTCAGCAAAGTTTTGTCCCAATCGAAAGAAGGAAGGCAAAGTTCTAAGGGTCCCATTATGGCCGCTCGGAGCGGATGGTCCAGTTCTTCCTCCCCAGGCAAGAGGGCAGCAGGTCAGCAGAGCAGTAGTCCAGCAGAGTGGCAGTCCTTGTAGCAGCAAAACAGTTCCTTGGTGACATGGTGGTGGGAGAAAAGTCTAGACAGTGGCTTTGAAGTGCAGGGAATCCCCTGCCTCCCTGTCTTGGCATCAAGCTGGTTGCAGAAACAATGTGGGGCTGTTTGTGGAAAGACAGAGCACAGGCTGTTCAGTTGTAAGTGGGGCTGTGCTCAGCTCTGTCCCCAATCTGGTCAGCAGATGGCCCATCCAGGCACATCTGATCCCTCTATTGTGTGACTGTCTAGGAGGAATTCACAAAGTCTAACTGTCAGCTACACCTCACCATGCTACCCCAAGACAAGCTACATGCACAAAAGGGCTAACAGCTTGAAAATGCCATCTTTCTAAAAGTGACATTTTCAAAACTGTAATTTAAAATCTGACTTCACCGTAAGTTAGGATTTAATTCTTTTTTTTTAATTTTATGCACATAAACATCAATAAAAACTGTTGCTCTTCTTAGATTTACATCAAATGTGCACTGCCACTCAGATCCCTGCCCCTTCCCACCCTACACCACTGCCCATGGGCATGCGTCTGGGTCTGAGAAGTCTCATCCTTAACCCCCCAGGCCATAGTGTGTCCACAATTTCCTCCAGATGTTCTCATATTTACAGAGACAGTCTCTAGCTGTATATGTTGTATCCTTCATTTCGCCACATCAATCCATGCCCTTTGTCCAAGCTGCTAAGGATGGGATGGGAGGGGAACTCCACTGCTTGGCTATGCCCCTCTTGGCCACTACGGTTCTCAGCCCTACCAGCATCGGTCCACCCCGAGTACCATTACATCACCCTGCATACCCGGATGCGCAACCCTAGGGTGAGCCGCAATGTGGTTCCTACCACCTTGGAGAAGGTATTCATGACTGTGGTCCAATAATTATGTATAATTGGACATGACCACACCATGTGGTAGAAGTCCCCTTTCACATCCTAGCACGTATAGCAGGCAGGGGTTCCGTCTGTAGGAAACTGTGTCTGCAAGTCTGCCATGGAAGTCAGCGTGAAATGGTGCCCCAGCCAGACTCATCCTCGATATCCCACGACACAATCACATCACCCATCCCCGTCGAAAGAAGGTTAACCTTCAAGCTGCTCACACATGCCTACAAAGCCCTCCACAACACCTAACCCAAGTACTGCCAACAACCGAATCTGCGTCCACGCCCCCAAAAGAAACCTTCGCCCAGCTGACCTCACCCTAGCCACCGTCCCTCAGTTCTACAGGACCAGAGCAGGTGGAAGATCCTTCTCCTTCCTCGCAGCCAAGAATTGGAATGAACTCCCCCTTCACCTCCAACGAAGCCCAACACTGCACCTATTCAGAAAGGTCCTCAAGACCTGGTTCTTCGAATGACCTCAGAGCTGCTCCGCGCCTTGAGACCCTCATGGGTCAGTAGTGAACTTTACAAACCCTGATCGATTGATTGTGTCTCTGCACAAGCAGAGGCACCACTACAAATCCCAGAGTCCATTCTCTGGCTTTGTAAGTGAGAGGAACCTATTTTAAGGTATGTAGTGGACACTTGGCCAAGTTGAGATATCCAACTACATAATGGCTTCACCGAACCCCAGTATCAAACATGTTGGAATCATGCAACCCCCACCGATTCTAGTGTTAGTTGCATGATACCATGTACTGGAGGGGCTCCTTACCTTACACCCCCCCACGTTTACCTGTGTAGGCTTGCAAGGTCAGTGTGCAAGCTAGTGCTTCTGACAACCCCAGACAAGACTGATCCTGGTAGGAAGATTCCTGCTGCAACTTCGTCTCTGTGCTCTTCCAAGTTTCTGTAACTCAGTGGCCATGCATCTTCCCACGTCTCCCATGACTCTGCATGCACTGAAGCAAGAAGGAATCTCCCTTGGTGCGAAGGACTCACTCCTCTGCATTCGCAGGCAACTCCACATCGACAAACGGTCTGTTGATCCTGCTGTCCCACAGACACCTCCCAGCTCTGCAACACAGGTGGACTGACCATTTTCCCCTGAAAATTGGGAGATTGTAATTCTCCTCCAGCCGACCTGAAACACATCCCTGTCCACCACATCGGTATGTCGTGGCTAAGGCTTGTCAACCCTCTCTTCTGACTGAAGATTTTTTTAGCTTCAAGATGTCCTAGCCTCAAGCATTGCACAGTCCTAAGACTGTTGTCTTTTCTGCATCTCCTGCGACATGGGCATCCATCTTCTCCATGCAGCTGAGGCCTCCTTGCGACTCAATGTGCCTGCTGCCAGAGGGTCCTCCTAGGTTCTCCATCAATTCCTGCTGGCTCTCCTGCATGCTGAGGGCTGGCCTGACTTTCTCTTGCTGGTTAGTCCTATACACCTTGCTGGTCTACAACCAAGCAGGGTTTCCTGCCTCCCGACTGTTGTCTTTGCCGAGGCTTGTTGGTAGTCATTCCGGCCACTGACCCTCCTGCCATCTTTACCAGTCATGGGACAGCTCATGGACAGCTCCTGTGCTCCCGCATTGTAGCCTGAGCTCCACAGATGCTACATCAAGACCTGCCTTATACAGCAAGCACCTCCGACAAGGGGTGGCATTGTGCTCCTGCTCCTCCTGGATGCTTTTGGGTGGTTTGGAATCCGTCCCATCTGCTTCCAGGCACTCCTCATCAAGAATCCACAATTGGGTTCACCCGACCTGGTCATTGAAACGCTGAGCATGCCGGCCTCCCAAAATCCTCTCTTGACATCAATGGGTGTTCTGACAGCAATTTGCACCTATGCACCGGGGAGTAGGTATCCTGGTTCCCGGAGTATCCACAAGTGGGATGGCTCTCCAACCTTCCTTGATCCAACTGGGTCCTTTGGAAAGGGTCCTGTAAACATAAAATGCCACTCAACTTTCCCGTGTTATCCCATGCACCTCTGCACCCAGGCACCTAGTGGCCCCCAGCTACCTACCTTAGGTGCTTCTGTGTTTCCCCTGACTTCAAGGTAGTTTTTGTGTTGTGTTTAATAAATACAGAACACTGTTGTGGTTCTTTCTTGTGTGTAAGCTTCATTGACTGACTTAATGGTAATGTACTCGCATTACACCCTCCTGAATAAGCCTTAGCTGCTCTCCACCGCTGCCTCTTGAGAGCTTTGGTTATCAGGGACCATCACTACTATCATGAATGATTGCCTGTACTCAGTACACGGTGCCTCACCAATAGGTGTACACCATAAACTGAGCCAGCCTCCTACACAGGTAAGTCAGAGAGGTGTAAGATATGCCTGGTCGAGGTATCTGAATTGCACCATTCAGAGCCTCGCTGATATTGCCAGGGTCTGGGGTGCCATGCATGCATCCCTCCATTAGGTCCCGTCCAGTGCCCCTACCCACTCCTCCCACTTTTGCTTCAAAGGGACAAAGCAGGTCGAGTGAGTTTACTACTAGGGTTTTATAAATCTGAAAGACCCCACCTCTACCCAGATGGCCCATAAGCAAGTGCCCCTCTAGCGAGCTATGCTCCGGGACACTATCTAAGTCCCTTTGATATTCATAGAGAGCATGGCGGAGATGAAGGTACAGAACCAATTGGGAGACCAGCATTTGGAAGTCTAAGCATTGGTCTTGAAAGTCTGTATATGATCCCGCTCCCATACATCCCCCACCTTCAATATTCCTACTTATTTCCAGCCTCTAAAGCCCTCCAGTTTCAAAATGTGGGCTATCCAACAGCCTTCCCATATGGGAGTCAGGTGTAAGCCTGTGGTTCCTCTTGATCGATCTCAGAGCTGCTCTTCACACCCGAGACAGTACCTTTGCAATCTACGGGAGGATACTCATTACCATTTTCATGTCCAGCTCACCCTTTTATGCGGGGTCTCCACATCCCCCAGGCATCCATTCATTTATAGACAAGAGTTGGGCTGCCCAATATTACAATGTATTGACACACTTTCTGAAGGCCACTCTCTGGAGTTTAACGGCCCATATAAATCTGCGCCCCAAGGCCCCCATAGCACCAGACAAGGCTTGCGGGACGTGTAAGGGATAATTCTGAATGACATACAAGAGCCTCTGGTAGGTTATCATTTTGAAAATGTATTTCCTACTCATAAGATTACGTTTTTCCCAATCCCTAGCCCTTTGCGTCAAAGGACACAGGTTTAGGCTCCAGGTGAGCTCAGACTCCCAGGAGATGTAAATACCAAGATCTTGAAAGCTAAGGCAACATATCGGTGTCTGGGATTGCCAAGTTTCGTGCCGGTGGTATCCCCCAAAGGCTCGAAAGGGGACTAGTCAACGTTGACCTTTAACCTGGAGGCCACCCTGAAGAAATCTAAAATATGGATGAGCCTATGTCTTGTTTTAGCTGGTTGGGACAGGAACATCAGGACATCATTAGCATAGAGAGCTAAACCTGGGCATCGCACTGGATCCAGACTGCCAGAAGCTCTATGGCCAAAGCAAACAGGACGGGGGGAGAAGGGGCAGCCCATCTGGTGCCCCGCCCAATGAACAAGTTACTTACCTTCAGTAACTATATATCTGTAGGAAACATTAGGAGACATAGATTCCTTACCTTAGAATTACCCCCAGGTGTCAGACTGGATCCGGAAAGTTTTCGTCAGCAGTACCCCTGCACGTCGGAAGTTGGCGTCATGCGGCTCCGCGTCCGTCATTGGCGTTGTGGTCGCCAAGATGACGTCGGGGCAGCTACTTAGACACCGCCCTCGCAGTCTAACGTCAGTTTTGTAAACGTCTTTCCGTACCAGAAACGCAGAGCCATGAAAGATAAGGACAACTGGTGCCCTGAAACCAGGGCCATGAAAGGGATGACCTTAACCCTAGAAATCAGTTCACAGAACGGGGAAGATGGGTGGGGTGGTAAGGAATCTATCACTACTAATGCTTCTTACAGATATATCATTACCGAAGGTAACTTGTTCATCTGAAAGAAAAACATAGTGATAGATTCCTTACCTTCGAAAAGATACCCCAGCAATACCAACTCCGGTGGTAGGTCTGCGAATCAAGATCACATCAGGAAGTCTCAGAGAACAGAACAGCCAAAGAAGTCGTCTCTCTGGACTAAGCTGTCCAGGCAGTAGTGCTTAGTAAAAGTGTGCAGCGAGGCCCGCGTAGCTGTCTGACAGATGTCTTGCATGGGGACACTAAATCCCAATGGTGTAGTGGCTGCCGTCGCCCTGGTGGAATTGGTGTGCAGCCCCAACGGAGCTTCTTTTTTAGCCAGAGAATAACAGGCTTTAATACACAAGACGACCCATCGGGAGATAGTCCGCTTGTGTATGGCTCGACCTTTCTTGCGCCAACATAGCCAACAAACAGCTGGTCATCCACCCAGAACTGTTGTGTGCGGTTCAAGTAAAACAAGAGCTCGTGTTTTGGGTCCAGACGGTGGAGCCTCTTCCTCTCTTGAAGGATGAGGAGGTGGAAAGAAGGTGGGCAAAGTGATGGTCTGCCCTATGTGAAAGGGAGTGACAACCTTTGGCAAAAAGGATGGATGTGTTCTGAGCACAACCTTGTCCAAATGAACAGATAGAAAAGTAGGTTTACAAGAAATAGCCTTGAGCTCACTCACTCTCCTGGCAGAGGTGACGATAACCAGGAAAGCAGTCTTCAAAGCCAGTAGATGAAGAGGACAGTTGTGAAGAGGCTCAAAGTAAGCGCACATTAAATATGTAAGAACAAGATTCAAGTCCCACTGTGGCAATACAAAAGGAATAGGAGGGAAAAGATTAGTAATGCCTTTATGAAATCTATTTACAACAGGGGACTTGAAAACAGAGGGCTGACCAGTCCGCCTGACAAAAGGCCAAAATAGCAGAAAGATAGTCCTTGATAGTGCCCAGAGCAGAGCCCTGCTGGGCCAAAGAAAGAAGGAACAGAAGAACTTCTGAAGGAGGGGCAGAAAGGGATCCACAGCCTTTGCTATGCACCAAGCCACAAATTTGTTCCACCAGCAGGCGTATACCAACTTAGTGGATGGACGCCTGGCTGCCAGAATGACACGAAGCAAGTCAAAAGGAATCAACTGCCGCCCCTCAATGTCCAAGCAAAGAGGTGGAGACTGGACAGATTCAGTTGGAGGACCGTCCCCTGCTGCTGCGACAGAAGAGCCTCTTGAGGAGGCAGTTGGATCGGGGAACCGATGGTCATACTGAGTAGCTAGGGATACCAGAATCTTTGTGCCCAATCCGGAGCCACAAGAATGACTTGGGCCAGGTCGCGGCTTATCTTCTTCAGCACTCTGGGCAGAAGTGGTATAGGCGGAAAGGCGAAGAACAGACCACAACTGCACTCGCCACAAAAAGCATCACCTAGTGAGTGCTGCCTTGGAAATTCCAATGTGCAGAATTGCTGACATTGCGCGTTCTCTTCGATGGCGAATAGATCTAATCAAGGCTCTCCCCACTGTCGAAAGACCTGCGCCACGTCCGAGTGAAGACGCCATTCGTGATCCATCATGCACATGCGGCTGAGTTTGTCCGCCCTGGTGTTCAGTGAACCTGCCAGGTGTTGAACCACCAGGGAAATGCCCTGCTGCTCCAGCCATGTCCTGAGGTACAGAGCCTCCTGACATAGGGTCCACGACCCCCACCCTGTTTGTTGCAGTACCACATCGTGGTGGTCTGTGAACACCTGCACCACTTTCCCTCTGACAGAGGTAAGGAATGCCTTCAGTGCAAGTTGGATTGCCCACAGCTGCAGAAGGTTGATATGGAGCCTGGACTCCGCCGGAGACCAGAGGCCTCTGATCGCCGCCTCTCCCATGTGGCACCCCCATCCCAGGAGGGACGCGTCCGTCATCACTGTATGCTCCGGTTGGGGAAGGGAGAGGGATCTGCCCTGGACCCAATGTCGGTTCATGAGCTACCACTGCAGCTGCTGTGCAGTGCCCTCTGAGAGCTGGACGTAATCTGACAGGTTCCCCTGATGCTGCGCCCACTGGAACTTCAGGTCCCACTGCAGAGCCTACATATACCACGTGGTCGGAGTAACCAGCAGGATGCAGGAGGCCATGAGGCCCAACAACCTCATGGTCATCCTGACCAAAACCCAGGATAGAGGCCGAAAGATCGGAATCCTAGCCTGAATATCCTGGACTCACCGTTTGGGAGAATAGGTCCGAAACTGCGTCGTATCTAGAACCACTTCGATGAAGAGGAGCTTCTGAGAGGGAATCAGGTGCGACTTCTGCACATTAATGGAGAACCCCAGGAAATGCAGGAGGTCAGCCGTAGTCTGGAGATGGGAGACGACTGCCTGAGGCAAGCCCGCCTTCAACAGCCTGTCGTCAAGATAGGGGCAGACTGGAACCTCTGATCGGCGCAGATGAGCTGCGACCATCGCTATCACTTTCATGAACACCAGAGGGAAGCTGGTAAGGCCAAAGGAGAGCACGGTAAACTGAAAATGCTTGTGGCCTACAGTGAACCGCAGATAATAATGGTGGGCAGGCAAGACGAAAATGTGGAAATATAGGTCCTGCAAGTCCAACGCTACGATGCAGTCTCCAGGGTTGAGAGCCAGAGTTGGCATCTTGAACTTCTCCTTCCGGAGGAAGCGATTGATGTCCCTGAGGTCCAAGATAGGATGCAGGCCCTTGTCCTTCTTGGGTACCAGAAAATATTGGGAACAACAACCACCTCCTACTTCTGGCGCAGAAAAGTGCTTGATGACCCCCTTTGCCAAGAGGGCCGCAACTTCCTGCTGAAGTGCGAAGTGATCCCCCGACAGGCGGTGGTACTGGGGTGGCAATGCTGGAGGGGTAGTCTCGAAGGGGAGGGAGTTCCCCCTTCGGACTATCTGTAAAACCCACCTGTCCTAAGTGATGGTGCGCCAGTGGAGGAGGTGATGGCGAATCCTGCCACCCACTGGCATTTGATGGGTCTGAAAGACCGGACTAGGAAGGTTTTAGGGCAGTGGTGGCCGGGGTGGAAGTGGACTGATCCGTCCGCTGGCCCCCAGACCCGCCTCTGCGGGTCCCACGTCCGCTGCCGCGCTGAGACTGCTGCTTATGCAGCCTGTGGCTCTGAAGCGAACATGCTGGGGCGCCCCTTCCGTGGCCACAAAAGGAGTGAAAAGCATAAGGCGGATGAGAGCGAGTGGCCGAAAGGCCCAAGGACTAGGCCTTAGCCCTCAAGTTCTTAAAACGCTCCAACACACTATCTGCCTTGTTGCCAAAAAGGCGAATGCTATCAAAGGGCATATCCATCAGGGAGTTCTGGACATCCCCAAGAAGCCAGTAGTCCTCAGCCAGGTGTGGCGGCAGAGCGCCACTGTCGTGAAAATCACTCTGCCCAGCGAGTCGGCGGTGTCAATGCCACATCGTATTGTGAACTTGGCTGCATCTCTCCCCTCAGCAATAGCCTTCGAGAGCACTGTCCGCGCCTCCTCAGGACACTGAGGCAGCACTTGCGCCACTGTATCCCACACAGAGTGGGAATAACGGCCCAAGAGGCATGCAGTGTTCACAGACCGCAGCCCTGAACTGGCGGAAGAAAAAATCTTCTTCCCAAATTGTTCCAGGATTCCCTGTGCGTGGGTTTGGTAGGGAATGCTCTATGGGACGTTGAGGCTTGGGCAACTAAGCTCTCAGGGGTGGGGTGTTGGGAGAGGAAAATGGGGTTGCCCAGGCTGGGCGATGGCGTTGGGCCATGGTCCTATCCACAGGAGCCCGTGTGTTGGGCCTGCACCAGATGCCCAATAGAACATCAGAAAGTGTCTCATTAAAAGGCAGCAGTGGCTCTGCAGAGGTAGCCGCCGGCTGAAGCACTTCTGTCAGGAGGTTAGTCCTGACGGCCACTGTAGGGAGTTGGAGGTTGAGTTCCTCCGCTGCCCTACGCAACACCCCTGCATAATTTGCACCCTCCTCCATATCCAAGGTAGGAGGAGTGAGCATGCCAAGTTCAGGAGAGGTGTCAAGACCACTGGCATTCCCCAGTTTCTCTGCCCAGTCCGGGTCATACTCACATTGAGCTGTGAGAGGGTCCTCAGAACCGTCCCAGTCTTCCCCTTCCTCCGAAGGCTGATGTGCAGGCCGAAAATAAAAAGGCTGGACATTGTGGTAAAAAGGCCCCATCGGTGCCGGAATCTGTGTCCATGTCTGGGCTTAAATCGGGGCCGACATCGTCTAGTGCCACGGGCGACGTCAGTGGAGGTGTAACTAGGTCAACCGGCGTCGACCGGGATCAAGGCCTGGATCCTTGGGGGCCCTGCGGTGCCAGGGCCGGAGCCGAGAGCGATGCCAGAGCCGGAGCCGCCAACAGTGAAGGGCGAGGGCCCCCAGTCAGGCCTGCGGGGCAAAGAGGTGGACCAAGGCTGACAGAAATGACTGCAGCTGGGCTGATGTCGCCGATGGAGCGGGGAAGGGCGGGTTCGGCCGACTGCAACACCGTAGGCTCTGCCGGAGCCACGTGGGAGGCACCACCCGTACCCTCAGCCACGACGGGTGAGGGAAGTCGTCGAGTGATGACGCTTCTTCGACTTCTTGTGCTCCGTCTTACCTGACCCTGAGTGCGAACACTTTGATCATGTGTAATGAATGGTATGGCTCCGCTACCGGTGCCTCGACCCCCCACAGGACCGGGACCTTGGGCTGCGGGGAGCTGACTGCCTGACCTCAAGCAACTTTTGGGACCTGCAAAGTCTTTGGCGCCATGGCCCGGCAGTCAGAGCACGACTTGGGGTCGTGGTTGCGCCCTAGGCAGTAGAGACGCACGCGGTGCGGGTCCGTCACCGACATCATCCAATGACAGTCCCCGCAAGACTTGAAACCGTGTATCCCTACCACACCAGGTGTCGATCAACAAATAAAAAAAACAAGACAAAAAGCCTAAAAAAACTCACTCAAAAATGACTGGGGGTACCACTCTCTCCAGACCTGCGCTTGCTGGCGCGTAAAAATAAAGAACAGGTGTCAGCGCACGAGGGCGGCATCTAAGTAGCTGCTGTGACGTCATGTGGCCGCTGTGCCGCACAACGCCACCTTTCGATGGCCATTAGTACTGCTGACTAAAACTTTCCGGATCCAGTCGGACGCCTGGGGTAATTCTAAGGTATGGAATCTATCACTATGTGTTTCTTTCAGATGTGGAATTTACGAGATAACACCCCATTAATATGTAGCCGAGCTTGCCGACCAGCATAATGGACTAACATAGGCTCGGTATTTGGGTCCAAATCCCTCCCTAATAAGGATTTCCTCCAGGAGCAACCAGGTGACTATCAAATGCCTTCTCAAAGTCTATCAATAGAAAGGCCGCTGGACCACCCAGGGACGGACTGCGGGCCAGTGCCAGGTGCAATCTCATACAATGTCTGGTGGGCCTGGTGGGGATGACCTGTAGCAGACATTTGGCTAGGAGTTTTGCATATACAATGCACAATTCTATTGAGGGAAACCGGGTTTGAGCAGGACTACTAGAAATGCCAGATCTATGTTGGCAGGAAAATGGCCTTTGGTGCTTGCTTTGGAGAATAAATCTAGAAAGGGGCGGAAGGATGTCGATCCACAGCTTGCGATAATATTCCACTGGGTAGCCATCCGGCCCTGGTGTCATTTTAGAGTTTAGATACGCCAAATTGTCTCCCACCTCTTCAAGTGTTATGACTTGTTCCAGAGCTGAAGTGTCTGCCACAGTTAGCTTGGACATCGTGAGGTCTGCGACCACAAGGGTCAACAATTCGCATTCCGGGGAGGCCTGGGCCGCATACAGCTTTTCATAATATCGATAAAAAACTGCCACAATCTCTTGTGATTCCTCAACTATTTGCTCGGCCTCGTCTAGATATCACCTTAGCCTCAGTGTCTTTCATAGCCAGCCAGTATAAGAGCGTATTCAATTTGTCTCCCTACTCCATCGAGCACTTTCGGGCTTCCTCCATGCATAACTGGCGCAGTGTTGTTCTATCGAGTGCTGACGTAACATAGGAGCTGTCAACTTGCTTGGATCCCCCCCACGCCAATATCGAAGCCTCTAGGGTAATGCAGCTCTATTTTTCACAGTCCATCCCTCTAGCCTAACGGTGGGCGATACCCCTCATTGAGGCCTTGCATGCCCCCCACAGCACCCCAACCGATTCCACCATGCCCTCAAGTCTAAAAAGGCTTTTAACTCATCAGTCAGGTATTCCACAAAATGATTGTCGACTAAGAGCCATGCATTAATACGCCACACTGGGCAATCTCCTGTAAGTGGGGTACTAAAGAGAGTCAGAACCGAAACATGAGCCGATATGCCACAGGGGAGTCTTTGTGACCCAGCAGTATGCAGCCCTGATAAAACTAGCCTACTCTGAAGTTCGTGTTATCATCCAGTCCTTCACCCTGGAGCTCTTTAATTCTGCCACCCCTGATCAAGTTTTGAATCAACTAATCAGGGTTAAATCGAGATCCCCACTAAATTCCACCCCTTCTCATGTCATTAGCATTCTGGCTTCAATACTTCTTGCCCCCATTACATATCTATGCAATCTCTTGTTTAAATTGGCAACTCTTCCACCAAAATGGAAAACTGTTTGGATCAGACCCATTCTTAAAAAAACCTATTGCGGATCATATAGATATGCAAAACTGCATGCACTGCTTCCTCACCAAAGTTTCAGAATAAGTAGTAAATCACCAAATGGTGTCTTTTTTTGGAATCCAACTCTTTGTTGGATCACTCCCAATCAGGTTGCCATGCGTCTCATGTCAGGAAGTCAGCATTAATGAAGGTGACCAACACAATTAGACTCACTTTAGATCAGGGGAATTCAGCTGTGAGGATTCTCCTTGATCTATCAGCTGCTTTGATACCATCTCCCTCCCAATTCTAATTCAAAGATTGGAGGAGATCGGTATCAGCTGCAAAGTTCTAAAATGGATGGAATTTTGTTTTATCAGAACGAACTCAGAGTACATATTGATCCTTATCATTCTACATCCATGGTCCTGGATAAAGGGGTGCCACAGGGATCGATTCTGAGCCCTACTCTCTTTAAAATAAATGTGGCTCCCCTTGCCAGGCTTATCAGGTCATGTGGTTTTGACACAAACTCATAAGCGGACGATACTCAATTGGTCATGACCACGGACTCCAACCCGGACTTAACTGTATGTTAAAATTGCATCATGGATGATTGCTAACTTCCTTCGGCTCAACTCCAGTAAGACGGAGGCCCTACTATTTGGGAAGGCTTATTCAATTTGGTCCGCTGACTGGTGGCCATCCGAAATTGGATCACCTCCAACAACTAGAAAATTGTTTAAAAATGTGGGTGTCTTTCTGGACGGTAATCTCTCTATGAACATGTTCAAACCATCTCTGGAACCTGTCCCTTATGGTCGGAATTAATGAACGTCAGGTCGTTCAGAACACGCAGCCTGCCTCGTCTGTAATGTTCCTACGTAATCTCCATCTGAACCAGTTTTATGCTACCTTCATTGGCTTCCCTTAAAAAAGCATGCACTCTTCAAACGTATGCGTTTAGTCTTTAAATCACTACACATGAAGGGACCAGGTTATCTTAAAAACAAACTGCAGCCTTATATCCCAGTATGCCAGCTCAGATTCAGCAAGGTTTTACTACTATGTCCCAAACGTATCCAAACAGCCAAACATGGTGGCCACTCCTTTTCTTGCTTGGCTCCCAAATACTGGAATCAGCTAACCTTACCTCTTTGTTCTTGCTCAGACCTAATCCTCTTCAAGAAACTCCTGAAAACATGGTTGTTTGATCTTTAAACACCATATAGAACTGTGACCCGCATTTGATGGCCTTGGCACTGAGATCCTCCCCGGGGATGATTTGTGCGCCTAACAAATAAATACAAATAAAATGCAGGAGATCAGAGGCCAGTCTATGCAAGACTGGGATACATGTGCTGCTGATGCATGGGTGTATTCTGGTTTCCCGGCATTCCAAAATCACCAGGAATCGCTGAGTCCTAGCCCTTTCAACCATTCTGTCATGCCTTTCCCTTGCCTCGGGGGGAAGGGGAGGCAGCCGAACTCTATACCAGTCCAACTGTACCATATCATCAATGAAGTCTCCCCCCACAATAGTCACCACAGGAAGCAAGGCAGCCATCAGGTTTCTAAGGGCCCTCAGGGCGGATTGGTGTGTGGCCGGTGGGACATACACACTTATTAAGTTATAGGGAGTACCTTCTAGAGATTCCTCAAGGATCGCATGCTGGCCCTGATCGGCCCATGTGACCCCAGTTACTGCCAGAGGTAGTGCCCTGTGTAAGAGGATGGCCACTTTGCAGGATCCATGTGTGTGTCCCACATGGCACACTCTATGGTAGCCCCTACAGGCCAGGATGTGGCAAATGTGTCTCTGTAGATTGGTTTCCTGGAGCAACAGGACCTTAGGATTAAGTTGTTGTGCAAGTTGAAGTTTGGCCTCTCTTAATTTGGTCTAGGAGATTGTTGAAATTCAGGTTATGACGAGTATGTCTCCATGGTGGTAGTGGTGAAGTGACAGAATGAATCTCTGCATAAGTTGTCAGCCTGACCCTTTAGAGAGGACCCAGTCTGGTAGTGCAGAAGCATCAAACTTGTATGTGAGGCGGGACCATGAGATGCACCTAGTGTCAGCGAGCAACTAATTCGATAAAACAAGCTAGAACTTTGCAACAGAAAAACAAACCCCAATCACCTCAACCCCCCCACACTTTACCACTTTACTTTCCACCCTATAGAAGCATTTGTCCCCATCCCCAACTAAAACTTAGAAGTAACTGAGGGGCGGGGTGGGGGGTTGGGGTGTTCTTAAATGGGTTGGACTGAACACCCATCAGCCTTCTCACAAGGAACCTTAATTGGTAATGGCGTCGAAGGATACAGTGGTGCTGGCATGCAATACAAATTCTCCCAGTCAATATCGGAGGCACAGCCCAGGTTCGAGCCCTTGTCTTTGGAGGACTGCGGCTGGGATGCACAGGTTTCCCTTAGCGAATCAAAACAGGCAGTTTTGGGAGTCATGAATGATACAAAGTCTGGCGGGGTAAAGAAGCATATGGAACAAATGCACAGAGCGCAACTTTAGTTTTATCTGATTGTAGGATTTGTCCTGAGTTTGGACCATTTGGATGTAGTCAGGGAAGATCAATATGTATCCCGATTGGAACATCAAATGCCCTTTCACTCTATACCAGGCAGGACAGCATACCAGTCCCTGTAATTTAGTAATCATGCTATCAGTGGGCGGAGGCTTTTGGGCTATTGATCAATGGGCTTGCTCAAGAATGAAACAGGAGGACAAACTTTCTGAGTCAATCCAATTCCGATTCACTGCTACAGAAAAGTCTCTGGGGCTGTATCCTCGACCCCTTCCGCAAATCCTATTAGTCGCACATCTTTCCAGCGGGCCCTGTTTGAGGTGTCTTCTGCGCATTCTTGCAATGTTTACGTGAGCTACTTCTGAGGCGAGTCTCCGAATGTGTCATCCAACTCGGATATCCTCCCTTCCATCTCCGTTACACGATCCACTGTGTGGCGCAGGTCTTGGGGCAGCAGGGCAACATCTACGCCAATCTCCCCTATTTTGGTCTCCACTGCAGTTCTGGAATCCTGGATGGCCTGCAGGATCTCTGAGGTTTTGTCTCCGGCAGGTAGGACCCCGGCTCCGTGCCCTCCATTAGGGGCACCCTTCGCGCCCTCCCATACCTCCTTCAAGTGGTGCTGTGAATTTGCCCACCTTAGTTTGGCCTTGTGGGAACTTGTTGCGGCCCATTTCGTCCAGTCACTTCAGGCCCTACCACTGCTGTGTGTGAGGAAAGCAGCCAGGGTTCAAGCTCCTCCTGTTCTTCTGTTGTGGGTAGGACAGCATCTGAGTCCACTTCAGGGAGATGCTAACCCACTTGCTCCAGGGGCAACTACCTGGGCTCTTGACTCTTGCCAGCAAGGGACTCCTCGACTGGTCAGCGCAAGCAACCTTCGGGAATCCTGGATCTTCTGGGGTCATTAGCTCAGGGTCCTGCACGGCATATGCAACGCAGTTCCAAAGAGTTCTGCGCCAGGCCCGGTGCTCAGGGGCATCCCGCTCCCAGGGCTCCTTCAGCAAAATTGGGTGGGGTGGAGGGAGGGGTAGATCGAGACAGGGCAAAGTAGATTCTAATGGGACCCCACCTCCTCCACTCACCCCCATACATGGCCACCTGCACCCCAAGGCTGCCAACCACCTTGCACATCTGCTTGTCGATCCCCGGGGCCGGTCTCTGCTGTATGCTAGTAGGCCCTCCTCCACCGAGCTTGAGTGTATCTTCTTTTTCCTGTAGTCCCGGAAGCCTATTGATTGATTTGGTCTGGAGCTGGGGGAGTTCAGTTTGCCCCGTGAAAGGGGGAAAGGCCATGCATGGCCCTGGCTCCCTCAGTTGCATGGCTCTCTTGGTGCCCCTGCGATCAAACACGTGTTCCGGTCTGCCTTATCAGGTGGGTGGCCTATAGTCCGTTGCGCGGCTGGGAAATTTATTACCTCCCCAGTCACTGCAGAGTGTCTGTTCTGGGTTCCGCAGCATTCTCGGGCCAGGCACTGTCTGGGGTCGTGCATCGATACCAGTGTGGTGTGGCCAATGCTGCTTGGGCAAGTCGGGAGATGAGTATTACTCCCAACCCACCATCTTGAGTTTAGCAGCTCTCGGAGGCCATGGCTCAGGCCACTCTGCTGGGTGTGTTTTGGCACCTTAAGCCTCTTGGCCTTCTTCTGTCGTGGAGACTGTCAGGCCTTGCTCCGACCCCAACAGGCACGCCAGCACTCGGGCAAACGGTCCCTCTGCGGTGACAGAAAGGAGCTCACTAGAGCACGTCTGCCATCTTGGCTGTCCAGGCCACGCCCCCAATAATTTAGAACTTTAGATTTCAATTCCAGAGACACCAAACATGAAAGAGTCCCCTGGTCCCATTTGGAAATTACACTTCTAAAATGTAATAAGGTAACTCCAGTGTTATCCTATAGGGGAGGTAGGCCTCACAGTAGTGAAAACTAATGTGGGAGTTTTGCACTACCAAGACATGTAAAATTTAAAAAGTACATGCCCAAACCTTTAATTACTCAGCACCCTGCCCTATAGGCTAGCTAGGGTCTACCTCCGTGGTGACTTATCTATATATATAAAAACAAAAGTATGTCTGTGTGTCCTTTATGCATAATTACACCATTCATCCGATCCGCATGAAACTTTGGGAAGTTGTTGAGTACACTCCCGTGAAGGTTTCTGGAAAAAAAAAAAGAAAAAAAAAGAAAAATTTGTTAAATATCGGCCCCCCGCCCCCTAGAGAACTTAATAATCTTTCCAATACTGAACGTTTACAGTTTCGGGTGCGACTCGCTTTTGCAAAGACCATCAACAAAGCACAAGGACAATCGCTGCAAGTGTGTGGACTAGATTTGGAGAATCCGTGCTTCTCACATGGACAACTGTATGTGGCCAGCTCACGCGTCGGAAAACCTTCTGATTTATTCGTGTACGCACCAGATGCAAAAAAACAAAAAATACTGTGTATCCACAAGCACTCGAATAAATAAACAGAATTAAAACACTTTCAAATGTTTTTCATATTAAAATGAATAAGTTTCAATAAAAATTGCACAATGTAAATTAAATGTTATCATAACAAGTTTCCTTAAATTTCCTTTCTTTTGAGATCGCAGCAACACGCGACGGGTAAGCTAGTATGTAATAAAAGGGGAGTTTAAGGCTTGGCAAGGGAGTATTAATGCCAAGTCGACATGGCAGTTTAAGAATGCATTCAGGCTGCAAAGGCAGGCATGGAGCATATTTTACAGTGCTACTTAAGTAGGTGGCACAATAGGTGCAGCAGGCCAATTGGTAGCATTTAATTTACAGACCCTGAGTATATTGTATACCATGCTACAAGGGACTTATAATTAAATTAAATATGCCAATTAGGTATGAGACAATTTACCATGTTTTAGGGGAGTGAGCACAAGCACTTTAGCACTGGTTAGCAGTCCTAAAGTCAACAAAAATAAGGTGAGAAAAAAAATGGAGGAGGTGAGGAAAAAGGTTTGGGGGAAGACCACCCCAAGGCTGACAGTTCTAACAACATGGTATACTTTATTTCATACAGGTTGGGCATGGCTGAATGAATATGGAATAAGAAAGAACAGAATTTCTTTATACAGATTACTGGCTTTATTTCTATCAGAAGTGAATTATCAGCTGGTACCACCTGTGGTTATTATTCATAGATTTCCCAAATATTCTGGGTTCAGGCTCAGTAATAAAAAAATGACAAATAGTTTAGACTGAAATGTATATAAAAACCTAGCCTTTTATTTCATGCACACTTTAAATGTGTTGGGATAAAAATTTCAGTTTAACTACGAGAAGCACTGAAATTTAAATTCCGATCTAGGTTAGCTCTGGTTGTTAGTAGGCCTGGATGGTAAATTCCGTTCCGCTAGCGGAATTTGCGGAATTTGGGTAATTTCGCGTTCCGCGGAGAACGCAAAATTGCCCAGAATTCTGCGTTCCGCGACTTCGGTAAATTTTTTGCTTGTTTGCGTTCTCAAAATGCGTATTCGTGAGATATTCCCCCCGGAGCACCCAAACAGCAATTGCGAACAGGGAAAAAGCATCGCGAACAAGCAATTCCACGTGTTCGCAGAATTTCTGCGTGTTCGCAGAGATTTTTTACCGTTTCACAGAGATTTGCGTCACGCTATTACACAAATTCTGCCCACCAGGATCTAAATACTCACTATTACTGAAGGTCAGCATTCCTAAACAAGCATTAGGTCATGCCTATGTAAGAGCTATTAGCTTTTCCAATGTTTTTTAGCCATGTTGTACGCCAGCGTAGCTCCTGTTCAGCATGGCTAAAAGTTAGTGGCGTAGAGGAGAGTGGTGTGGAGTGGCGTTGCAGAGTGGCGTGGCAGAGTGCAGTGGCATAGAGTGCAGTGGCATAGAGTGGCGTGGCGTAGAGTGGCGTGGCGTAGAGTGGCGTGGTGTAGAGTGGCTTAGAGTGTCATGGTGGGAGTAAAGAGTTGTGGAGTGGAAGGGCATAGAGTGGACGGACACAGAGTGTCATGGAGTGGCATAGTGGAGAAAAGTAGAGTGTTGCCGAGTGGCACAGAGAGCAGTAGAGTGACGTGGAGTGACAGAGGGACTTGCGTACAGTAGAGTCGATGACTGTCAAAGAGTGGAATGACGTGGGGTGGCACAGAGTTGAGTGGTATATACATGAGTGGCAGAGTAGAGTATTGTAGTGTTCTATACAGTGGTGTGGAGTGGCATAGAAGGACTTGCATGGAGCTTTGCAGAGCAGATAAGAGTCATACAGTGGAAAGGAATAGAGTGGCGTAGAGGAGCATAGAGTGGAGTGATGTAGAAGGAAGGGGCATAGAGTGAATGGGCGTAGAGTGGATTGGAGCATCATAGAGAGAAGTGAAGGGGTGTAGAGTGGAGAGACGTGGAGTGGGGGGCACAGAGTTGAGGGGAGGAGAGTCAAGGAGCATAGAGTCGAGAAGCATGGAGTCGAGAAGCAAAAAGTTGAGAGGCATAGAGTCAAGAGGCATGCTGTAGAGTACTGTGATGTGGTGTGGTGTGTCGTAGAGTCGATGGTCGTAAAGTGGAGGGTCAGAAAGTGGAGGGTCAGAAAGTGGAGTGTCGTGGAGGTGAGTGGAGTAGCGGCACAGAGTGAAGTTGAGTGTAGTAGTGGCGCAGAGCAAAGTAGAGTGGCACACAGTGAAGTGGTGTAGAGTGGAGTAGTGTTGTGGAGTGGTGAGGAGTGGAGGTATGTAGTGTGGAGCATGCATGGTGTGATAGCGCACTGCCATTTCAGCAAATCCATTTTTAATTGAAATAACCACTACATTTGAACAGACTTGTGGATAAAACTATGGAGCGCCCAAACAATAATGTCTGGAATTCTCATCACCTAGAGTATTGTTTTGTTTTGACTGTATTCAAATATTTGTTTCCACCACACTTCAGAATTTCAAACAATGTGCTTCATTTGTGCTTTCCGAATTCTGAAATATCAGCACAGTTCTTTTACAGACACCTACATGTTGTTGTGCCCTAGAAAAAGCTAGTCTTTTCGCAACCCAAGCTGGATTGCTAAATAAATCCTCTCACTTTTAAGTCATGGAAAGTAGAGTGGAAACCAATCTCAGACAGAGTCTAAAATTCAACCTCTGTCTTTAAATGCACATAAATGTGACAAGACAAGATCTGAGAGTGTGATGGATAATGTGCATAGGTCAGAGTTGAGGAGTGTGAGCTTGCTTGTCAAAAATCAAAAAGATCTTTATTACAGTCTTTAACGCATGCTAATACTGGAAAAAGTCTAAGCTTGAAGGAAGACTTGGGTAGGTGCCTCTTACGTCCATATCGTTAGATATGGATTACAAGGAAGAACACTTTCTACCTAAACTGGAGAAAACTTTAATTCCTTCAGTTAATTTAAAAACTGTATCAAAATGGGATCACTTCTATTAAGAATGAACATATATTTGCCTAGAGTGTGATAGGATTGCTGCAGATTTATAATGACTCTTATTGGTCAGTGTAAGTGTATTGGCATGTAATTTTACAGACGGTAATATCCGACCATCGCAACCAAGCTCAAACAAAACAGAGCAATACATTTTTGCTCAGAAAATTGGGAGATTCGGAAGCATCATTAATATCATTGCTATTGGAGAAATGTCTAATAGAGCAGAGTTGGAAAAATGTGAATCATGTGAAACAAAGATAGTGTCCCTAAAAACCCCATTTTGGGTTGTAGGATAACAGGATGAAAGTTACATTGACTTAAATGCGATTGCCTCGCCAATTGAAGAAGGAACAAACAGTCTTAGGAATGCAAACAGGTGTGGGATACGTGGTTTTGGCGGATCTCAAAAAGGAGAATGAATAAATATATGGAATGAGTATAAATTCTTCTGTGAGCAACTGACACATTTTGACTCAGTTGCTCCAAGACAACCTCCTCACCCTTGCTCTTAGTAGGTTGATAGTAAGATGCAAAGATCACTGCAGCATTTCAGCAAAATGCTTAACTGATTCTTCTATGTAGCAAAATGATACAAGTGCAATTGAAACAAAAATGAAGCTATTCTATTTTTGCAAAGATATGAGGCAACGTGGGAGGGATTTTTCATTTTTACCTGGACTTCAATGCCACTGTGTATTTTTAGTGCCCTCACCAGCTTTTCTCTGGTATTCAAATGTTCCTTCTTGTTCTACAGATTGGAGGGGCACAATCTGAGAACATTTGCAGAAGTAAGCCCAGTTAAATGAAGTCTAGGTCAGGAAGAAATGTCAACTTGGTCATGTTAGGTGCAAGTAGCTCAGTCAAAGCGGTCTAATTTTTTGCTTTCTGATTGGTGTGGTGTTGGGTGTCTAAAAATGGAAAAACTAGACTACATAAATATTTACAAACCAGATGTGAAAACATAAAATCTTTGTTTGTTGGAGAGTATGGCCAGTCTCTTGTGTGGTACAGATGAAGGTCAAATTCAAATTTGTTGACTACTGGTGAAGGCTTATTAGCCTTCCAATATAGGTTATAATTGACATCTACAGTTTAAATCTATTATTTATACAATGTGCATAATATATTGGGGACAAAGTACCAATTAATATTGTTAAAAATTAAGTGCATTTCCTCAGTGGGTGATTTTTATACTAACAAGTTCATTTTTAAAAAAATCGTTACACAATGCTCAAATCCCAAAAAGGCCTGTATCAGAACACAATGAGCTTCTATCACATATAAACGTAGTGTTTAATTTTAGAAGTTGAACATTATTACCAAATCTTAAAGGATAGACATTTTAATTGCCCACCTGACACTGTTGAAACACATACACTAATCCGAACAGGCTAACACTGTAGAGTTTACTGCATTTTGCTGAATTCTGAAGGCTTTTGCTTTATCTGTATTGTTTAAACAAAATGTAAATACGAGTGCGGGTTGTTTAATGAAAAATAAAAAAAATCTATTCATAATACTTAACCCTTGAGTATAGATAGAACTCCTCTAGTCGAAGTTATTCTAACGTGTTAATGCATTACAACCATGATTCTCTTTAGGTGGCAATAACATCAGTGCTTTAAATGATCAGACATTTAAAGCAGCACACAGCGTGAAAACTCAATTCCACACTGAATCTTGAAAAATGAAGAAAAGCAAAACATATCTAGCAGTGAAACACATATGTGATTCTACTAGTATCAGACAAACAGATTGATACAGAACAGACATTTATTTCGAGAGGACCTCGTAGGCCAGCATTAAAATGTAAGCCTTTTAGGTGGACACATTTTTGTCAGGTGCATGCATGTTTTCCTATTACCCAATATCCTTTAGTAAGTTATATGAGACTATGATCGGTCTAGGTTACTTTTACTATTATAAACTATACATCAGTCTCTTTACATGAGGAAATTCAACTTGCTATGGTTTATATTGATGCAATTCATCTAAAACCTGCCTTGGCTGAATATTAAGATTTATTGTTGCAGTTAAGTCACAAGAATAGGTAGTGCTGCAATGAGCAGATTAGGTGTTCAAGTAATACCTCATCACTATGTAGTCTGTCTGAAGAACCCAACCACTGTTAGTCTGCATCATCATTTCATGACCTGGATACCCGACCAGCACAGCATCATCGTCCCCTGCTGCCCCCAATCCTCCCTTCCGAACCTCCCAAACTTCAGTGCCATCCTGTGACCTCTCTCCTTTCTTCCCTATTGTGCTGTACATTCTTATTAATTGTTTCACCTTCTCAGCTAAGGGACATCGTTTTACTCCTGAGGCGGAAAGCCGAGAGTTAGATTGATTTACATGTACTTTGCACATACTTTTTAAAAACATTTTACTTCGCTGCTTTGTTTTAATAAAATGGATTGCACTACTTGATTTTAGACACACTTACTAGCGCCGCATCTAGTAGCTTGATTCCCGTCATTCCAGACGATTTAGGAGCTGAATTGGGGTCGGGGGTTGGAGGTGGCCGGCTAGGCACAGCAGCCATATTGGGAGGAGGCAGGTTGCCGCTGCAGTCGTTGGGGCAGGAAGCGCCGGTCCTGCGCTGAAGCACATAAATTAGGAGGTTTCTTCTTCGCGCAGCGAACGTGACAGCGGACGCCCCTCATAGCGCCGAAGGAGCGCCCAAGGAAAGCCCGTCTGTGCCCGTCCGTGCCAGGCCGGGCTAGACCGTGGCTAGAGGGGATTTTACCCTATGGAACTCCTACGCTACAGTGGGGAGAGGCTGAGGGCACTTAGAGGCAGTGCTATCGTCAGCTGTCCTATTAATATACCTTTAGAGGAGTTAAGGATCTTGTGTCCGCTTTGCAACCAAATAAGGCAAGTGAATGATAAAACGAAACCTCATTCATTTGCCTTAATAAATTGCAGCTCACTCCCGAGACATGCAGTGGAAATTCGTATGCTCCTGGAGGAACGAGATCTAGGTGCCCTATTTTTAACTGAGACGTGGCTAACCGAGGCATCCGATCCGGACGTTGTCCGGGCCTTACCGCCCAGTTACTCAATCATTAGGCCGGACCGCCAAACTGGGCATGGAGGAGGAATGGCTATTGTTTTTAAGAACACTTTTGTATGTAGAACGTCAGAGAACCCACTTCTGGAATGTGAGAGCTTAGGTTTTGCTATCTCCTTCTCTCCTTCCTATACTGTTTCAGGCATTCTTGTCTATAGACCTCCGGGCGACCACCACGGTTTCTGTAACAAGTTACTGGATAAGATCTCCCTCTCCATTAGTAGTTTACCCAATTTTACGATTCTGGGTGACCTTAATATACATCTTGATGAGGTAGATGCTGCTGCATCACAGTGTCTGTTGGACACTTTTGGAGTAGTGCACCTGGAACAAATAGTGGTCGGCCATACACATACAGCAGGACATCTTTTAGATCACTTTTTCACCAACCTTGGTAACATCAGCTGTGACCAACCTAGTTTTCTTCCTTGGTCGGACCATGCCCTGCTTTGTTTTGCTTGGTCTCCAGTTGACCAAAATCATATAGCTAGTCTATCAAAGAAAGTTAGCCGAATTTGGTCGAAGCTCTCAGTGGAGGATTGGGAGGACGTCCTGAGGAGGTCCCCCCCGGTTCCTCACGATAACCCCGTCATCGCCAATGAGGCCTTTAACGAGTGGATTTCACTCTGCCAAAAACAGTGGTCCACCATCGGACAGGCCCAAGTAAACAACCTTGGTACTCTAGGGAACTCAAGGAGCTAAAACAACGTTGTAAAAGGGTGGAGAGGAAATGGAGGAAAGATTTTGCAACTGCCTCCAAAAATGAATATAGGTCAGAGCTAAGACTATATAAAAATCAACTAAAAATCGCTCAATCAGCGTATTATCAGGTTAAAATCACGGAAGCAGCCAATAGGCCAAGAGAAATTTTTTAAATATTTCAAGCCCTGGTTACTCCCCAGCCCCCCCCCATGCCCCCCCCCACCCCCCGGGCATTATTGACCCTCCAGATCCCCAGAAACGGTGTGATGACTTGGCTGCTTTTTTTGCAGCCAAGGTGTCTAACATCTATGCTGGCTTTGAGTCAACAGTACAGGCCTTTGGCCATACGGGAAACATCTGTTACAACGCGGATGTTTCCCCGCGGTGCTGTTACAACGTGTCCGTTACAACGCAAGTCGTTACCACGACTTGAGCTGGAGGGCGCTAGAAGATTAAAAATAGTAAATTTACTATTCCAACACCTTCCCTAGTGTCCACGGGGACTGGTGTTAGAATAGTAAATTATACTATTCGAAATCCGCGCCCCCAACACAAGTCGTGGTAACGACTTGCGTTGTAAGGGACGCGTTTTAACAGCATGCGTTGTGACGGTACGCGTTGTACCGTCATACATCCCCTTACAGAGAGCGAGGATGGGACTCCGGAGGAGGATGCTTCAGACGCATGTGTAAGACTCGACGCCTTCCTGCCACTCGACGTGGCCACTGTGGAAAGACTCCTCGGTAACCTCAAATCGGGTTCCCCTCTGGATGCTGCACCGGCCGCAGCTCTTAAGCAGGTATCAAGGACGGTGTGCCCTGCTATTATGCAGGTCATTAACTCGTCCTTGGAATCGGGAGTGGTGCCCCCTTCCTGGAAGATGGCGAAAGTTAAGGCCCTTTTAAAAAAAAAAAACTTGGACCCAGAAGATTTAGCTAACTACAGGCCTATCTCGCTGTTACCGGGCCTGAGTAAGATAGCTGAAAGACACGTCAATCAGATCCTCTCCTCATTTTTTGAGACCACAGGTGCACTCCATTCCTCTCAGACGGGATTTAGAGCCAAACAGGGCACGGAGACTGCCCTGGTGGCTGTATTGTGGATGCCGGGGGCTGCGCGGCGGTGGTCTTGTTGGACCTCAGCGCAGCCTTCGACACTGTCAATCATCCACTCCTGCTACAGCGCCTCCGTCGGGCAGGGGTCTCCGGAATGGCCCTCAAATGGCTCCAGTCCTTTCTAGTGGAGAGATTTTTCTCAGTTTTCGAGGAGGAGGTATCATCGAACCAACTGCCATTGTATCACGGCGTTCCCCAGGGATCCCCTCTCAGTCCTACCATGTTTAACATCTACATGAGACCACTGGCTGAGGTGGTGCTTCCCTGGGGAATTCAGCTGATCACCTACGCGGATGATACGCAGTTGGTCGGCTCCCCCAGCAGGGATGATACTTTAGACCAGGGGAGCAATAATTTGACGCCCTGTCTCACCAAAGTTTTGGAGTGGATGACAGCTTTGTTTCTAAAGCTAAATGGGGCCAAAACTGACATCATGCTCCTGGGTTATAAAGCCCCCATCAACCTTGACCCATGGTGGCCACACTGTCTGGGCCCCCCTCCCACCCCTAAAACCCAGATAAAGAGCCTGGGGGTCTGGTTGGACACCACCTTGGGGTTCCAGTTCCAGGCCAAGAAGGTGGCGGCGACCTGTTATGGACTGCTTAGGCTCCTCAGGAAAGTGCTGTTCCTTCTTCCTATTGAGGCCAGACGTGTGCTGGTCCAGTGCTGATTCTTTGGCGACTGGACTATGCTAATGCCATCTATTTAGGAGCTCCAGTAGGCTCCATTCAAATCCTTCAAACAGTGCAAAAGTGTGCAGTTCGGCTGCTTATGAATCTATCTAAACGCTGTTCGGCGAAGGCGGCTCTTCAGTCGCTCCACTGGCTGCTGATTAAGGAAAGGATCATGTTTAAAACGTTCTGCATGGCGCATAAGTCCATCGTAATGTCGGTCCTACCATCCTTCAGCCCTTGTTCTGCCATCATCAATCCCAAAGAGCCCTGAGATCCAATCAGCAAAATTTGTTGATGGTACCAAGGGTGAAGCGCGCCCTTATGGGCGGCCGCCAGCTCTCCTTCCATGTAGCCAAGGGCTGGAACAAACTCCCAGATAACATCAGGCTGGAAACTTATCATCTTGCATTCAGGAAGCGACTGAAAACATTTTTGTTCCACTGATTGTCTTCTCCTGTCCTTGGGTCTTACAGCGCTGGGATGCCTCAGGGTGGCCATGCGCTATAGAAGAGCGTATTCAATTAAATTCAATTCAGCTGTACAGCTTTTCAATTGGATCTCGTACTCTAATCTCCCTCTGCGTAGTACTGGCTCATTACAGGTGCCCTATTTCAGAGTGCTCTATAACTAGGACTGGGTTATACAAACACCACACACACTCACACATGATGTGGAACTGTTTCATCCTCTGACGATCCAACAGTGGCACAACTGATGCAGTTAATATCTTTACTATATTTTGTTATATATTTTATTATCCTTTTTGCAATTGTCATTATAAAATAAACACAATAGCACCTGTTCAAACAAAGTAATAATGAAACACATAGGACAATCTATTAGTGACCATACAACCAAAACCGAACAATGTATCAGATCATTTTCCTGGCACAGAGTCAATAAACAGAAGTCCAACACACCAGAGGTGTAAACTACGGACAATGCTCCAAATGGATATTTACTATTGAAGTTGATTTGCAAGAGATTTGCTTAAAATTAAGATTCAGACAATGATAGGACTGAGGAAAGTTAGAACAGTTCAGTCAGTTGCTCTATGAAACCCTCCTGTTCCTTGGACTGAGTAGGTTGACAGTAAGATGCAAACAGCACTGCTGCATTCCAGCAAAATATTAAACTGATACTTCTATGTAGCGAATTGATATTAGTACAATGGAAACAAAAATTATGCTATCAGATTTTTGGAATGATATGATGCAATATGGGAGGAGGTTTTCGTTTTTACTTGGACTGTGCATGTCTACTGCTCTCACCAGATTGTATGTGATACTCAAATGCTCCCACTTGTTTTTAGGAGTGGTCAGGCAAAGCCTGCTAATGTTTGCAGAAGTAAGCCCTGTTAAAAGAAGCCCAGGACAGGCAGAAATGTCAACTTGCTCATGTCAGGTCAAATTAGCTTAGTCAAAGCTGTCTTGTCTTTGCTTTCTAATTGGTGTGGTGCAGGGTGTCGAAAAAGTCAAAACCAGACACAAACTATTCATAAACCACATGTGAAAACATAAAACCTTTGTTTGTGGGGGATGGTGGCCAGTCCTTTATGTGGTACAGATAATAGTCAAATTCTAATGTGTTGACTAATAATGAAGCTTTAGCATTAGACATGCGGGCGAAGCAGGAAAGTACAAAGCATGGTTCAATATTTATTTATTTATTTAATTTATATGGCGCGTTATAACCACAGGGGTCTCTAAGCGCTGACTGAACTAAAAGTAGCTATAACCACACATGTTTCTTAGATATATAATGGATTCATAGATGTCTTACAGCATTATCTCTTTGCAGACACTACAAAAGAATTTTCCATTGGTGTGTCATGATCACATCTATCCATTGATGTGTCCAGGTCACAAAAACGTTTCTCGAAACCAAACCTTGCTGCCAAATCAAACCAGCCACTTGGCAGGATGCCATGTCTCTGCCACCAAGCAAGTCTAGCAAGCAATGAGGGTGATATAATGTGCAGGCAAGCAATGTCAAGCCAACAAAAAGCGCAATAGTCATGATAAAGTAAGCCAGTGGTTTTAATTTGAAGCTTAGACACATGATGTGGGGGTTTCACTCAATCCAATTCATACTGAAATCAGTGCTAAGGAGCAGTGTCTTTTCTCTCTAGTTATTCTTGCTTTGAATGTTAATTCAATGCTTTTCTTCCAACAGTTCTTATATAGCACATCCTCAGATATATTGTGCTGTCAGCACTATGCTTGCTCAGTACTCATAAGATTATTGCGTAAGCAGTGAGGCATTATTGGAGTCCATTTGCACATGTATGCCATTTCATATACTGTGCATTCATAAATTGCCTGAAACTAAGTCTATAAAACAGAATAGCCCAGTGTGATTATTTATGAGCCTCAAAAGGTGGTCTGGAGCTCAATGGCGTAACTAAGGTGTATTAGATAAGACTCCCTTCTGAGGCAAGTTGTTCTTGCTAGTAAGCAAAAGCAGGCAAGAGGAATGAAAGAAAACTTAACTGTTTCTTGATCCAGTATAGCTTGATGAGTAGATATCCTTGGGCAACTGAGAGTGATTCCTCCGTCTCGAGGCCATGGATTGGACACTGGTAGGGCGCCATTTGGAACGTTGGCCCTTCTGGGATCCGGCATGTCGAAGTTTCCTTACCTTTCCTGTCACAATTTGTTTTTTTGTGAGACACAGGACACAGAAACTTGGTCCAATGATCTAGACGTTTATTTCTTTAACTAGGCTCCACTACAACGACAATGCTTGTAGTTGGCTCTAGTTTTCAGCCTATTTGCAATGAATGATGCCCAAAGATGCCACAGGTATTGCCGTCTGCTCATCTTCATCTGAATCACAATCATCCACAAGAGGCATTCCCTGCTCCTATTTGAGATGAACAACAGTCTTCCCTTGCCATGCACTAAGTTAATAATCATTTTTACCATGAGGAACAAAGTGTTAAATAATTGGATACTGAACAATGTGAGACTAAGCAGAGCAAGGCTCATCCAAAGTGGGTGAGTAGTCACTCCAGGGACTATAGTGAAAGAAAGGGAAGGAGACATTGACAAAGGAAAGCACATCTCAAGACCTGAAGAGAAAAATGCACCACTAGGCTGACTGAATGGGTGAACTGTGGCAGAAGAGGTGTCAGAAAGAGCTGCAGAAAAGCTAATAAATTAACCAGACAGTGCATGAGTGAGAGACTGGGAAGGAATGACAGAACCGTGTCCTGTAAATATGAAAGCCTTTGATAGAGAGGTTATGTTAAGGAAATAAACTCTTCACTTGCCTCCTCTGGACAACCGAGTAGCACTGTTGCCCATTGATCCAACACAAATCGTAAGACATCAACACCCTCAATTGAAAAAAAATACTAAGACATCCATTGCAACTAGTGCTTCCTAACCATGCGAAAAATGATCAGTGGAAAAGCCAACTGCAGTCACCTTTTGCCAAATTCTGTTCTACATCAAAGAGAAGAAAATGCATGCTTATCCATGCTCAACAGCATCGGCAAAAAAGAAAAAAGAATTGTGCTTCCAGCTGCCCAGTTTGATTAGGTATAGGCACACAAAGGTAGTTACAAATGTACACTCATATGGCATTACACAACCGCCATTTTGGAAATGAAAACCAATTAATAAAATGTGTGTGAAAGTGGTTTTGAAGAATGGAGAGGCCTGGTAGTAAATTACTGCTGCTGAGCTCTTCAAAACAAAATAAGAAAAAAAAACAATGGGGAGGCTTGAGGGAGCAAGGAAGAAGCAGGGGCTGCAGAGCAACAGGAAAGGAGAATGAAAGGAACAGAAGGGGTGTCAGGATTAGGGGTTGAAACATCAAAAAAGCCAGACAAAGTAGTGAGGAAAGTAACAGACAAACTAGAGGTGATGAGACGAGCCACACAGACAGCCCGAGTGCAGGGATTTGAAGGGGAAAATAGAACATCAGAGAAAGAGCAAGAAAACATATGCTCGCCCATGGATTGTTGAAATAAAAATAAAAAGTAGTTCCCTAAATGTGAACAGTGTAAGTATACAAGTCATTTATTCCAAGGATTGTGAAGAGGCTATGCTGCAGGGAAATGATGTGCACAAGAAGAGGAAGGAAAGCTATTGAATAAGAAGCACATGAGAATGACAAAGCCAACCTGTGGTAAACAATGACTGACCCAAACCCCACTCATTATAGCTATTGTGCACATTAAAAAACAAAAAAAGCCATCTGTGGTGTAGACATAAAAAGTGATGGCTGGAATGCTTGGATTAATCAACTTCCGCAAATGTATTAGGGCCACATTTAAACTAGCTTTATTTTGTTAACTGTGCCACTACAGAGAGGGACCAACATAATACAATCCAGACTTTGACCTGCACTAATAGGACCATTTAATCCCAAACTTCCAGGATATATCATTCAGAAAAGTAACAAACACATACCCTGACTGATTTGTGTGCATACGAATGATCACCTAAATTTAATGATCTCTCCATATTCTAAATAGCTTATTCTGCATGGCTTCTCTTTCCAATTAGTTTAAACTAAGGTAAATTAGCCATAGGCTGAAAGGAAAACCATTGGTTGACTGCATCAAATGTACAATTTATCATTAGATCAAATATTCTACTATCAAAACTACTGGGGAACATTACAACCCTGCTGCTTAAGAATTCAGGGTCTCTAATAGGATCTTATCAGACCTGTGGGCAACTTTTTGACTCAGAGAAGAAATGCAGCATTAGTTGTCCTAGTTATAGTCGACCAGGGAGACGGCCAGCACCCATATTTATTTTATCTTCTTGAGTATAATCGAGGAAGAAATGCAGTGTTTAGCTACTGAGTAAAATGATTGCCTTCGTCCTGAGTAGAAGCTTGCCTTGGAGACACATGCTCCCATCAAGCACCAATCAGTGGTAAGGATTAACAGAGATTGTGTTTATTAGTGTTGCTATTTACCGTATATATACAACCAATGCTTTTTTAGCCGGAATATATCTCCTCCTTATTGCGTGTCAAACCACCCTTTCCTACCGAAGGCGTTTTTGATGCTTCTGTTTTTGATTCCAACACACATGGACACGGAAGATCCAGACGATTGCTGCACACTCAACTGAACCTTCTTCCTTGTGCCTAAAGTTGTGATTCAGAAATGACAACACTGTCTCCCGACTCAGTTGGCTAGGTAAATTAGGATCCTAATATTTACTGAATGCTGGCTAAATCGGTTCATAGTGTAAATTAACGTGTGCTTATTGATTAAGAGTGATAACTAATGCTCTTCCAGTAGGCTAGATACACACATTTGGCTCCTCAGTCACACCATTATAGGAGTTCTTGTTCCAATTATCACACGTAGGTGTCCACCAATTTATTCTCACCATGCTGATAAATGTTAAATTATTTTGCAGTTCAAGATCTATGCCATTTTCCTTGTCCTGTAGGTGTCCTTGTCAAAGACCAGTAAAAAGGTTACTATTGGGTATCAATTAGCAACCCGCCAAATGAATGTCTTGAACCTTTTTATTTCTAATTATTTGCAAGTTTCCCAATTCCCTGTCCTAATGAGACCTCAACACATTTTTGTTATTTTGCAGATGACATTTCAGCTGCTTTAATCAGACTTGGTCCTTGAGGCTCATTTGTTTTTCTTTGCTGTGAAGTGCTGCATTTGATGTAACATAGCTTTACTGTTTAGACTGCAGTTGCTTTTTTATTACATCTATTTACAGGTGTAGCAATATACACAGATTCAGTTTTTTTGGTATGATCACTAGGAACACGGAGCAGCCTTTTGTGTTTTTTGGATTTTATGATCATTCTTACGAATGATTATATGCAATTAAATTATAGTTTGCATAAGCAGTGGCTAGGCCAATTAATGCTTGTGTTAAATAGAAGAGTATAGAAGAGTAAGTGTTCATAGTAATTTAACTGCAGCATATCTTTGAATCCTCATCAATGAAGGAGTCCTTGGTGAACTATGGTTCTACATTAGAGCATCAACAAAGGACACTGGCCTTTTATCAATGTACAATAGTGCCTCAATGCTGAGGCTTGATAAGCTACCATCAAATTTGGACAATGGTCTAGCATCATCAAGATGTACTGTTTATTGTCACCATTTGTGATTAGGGCACTTTTACCTAACATTACTAGAGCTGAAGATTTAACACTAGGAACAAATAAACAAGCCAACACTGGGACACCGCTGGCTGTTGCTTAGACTTGGGGGTCATATTAACTAAGTGCGTCAAATATCCAACCTCTGTTTTTGCGTGTCACCATTCCATCTTCAATACCTATGCACCTCTATTGTTGACCTCAACAACTGTTCTTACTCTTAATTTACAAGATCTAGACTTGGAGTTATGATTACAAATCTCACTCATCAAAAATACTTCTAAAACAAAAAGAACTTATAATTTTGCCAGCCAAAAAGTCTCCGCTTGAAAAACGTGTAACCGGGCAAAGGTTGCCTTTGGTGGTTGAGCTTCATTTACATTTTGTGGATAAGGAGTAGTTTCTGTCCTGTAACTCCAGTTCTGTAGTAGGGGTATCTCTGTTATAGTCATAATCTAGTGAATAGTCCCGCCCATGTGCGTGGACCCCGGCAATCAAAAATAATCTCTTAAGTTGTCAAAATAATGCAGAAACTGCAAAGACACTTAAGAGAGAATTTAAAGACAAATAATGCAGCCTATATCCACAGGCTACACTGTCCAGTACTTCAACTAGAAATTCCACCAAAAATCACCACACACAGCACAGCCTGCTAGTTTCTACCATAGAGAAACCTGCCTCCCCCAGTCAAAGACTCAGGAATGATAGAGAGGAAGGTAGGGACAGACAAGCCCCATAGGCTGCCATTAGGTGGCTTAAATAGGATACTGTGCCTTTAAGAGAACTTTCCAGAACTTCTCCCAGTATCCCAGAATGCATAGCAGGTCCCTCTACTTTCAGTTCTTTTTGAAGGCGAAGCACGCCAGACCTGTCGCATTCTTGTATGATGAAAAAATCTCCACCGGGGAGGAGGGCGGGCGCTTATGACTATAATAGAGATACCCCTACTACAGAACTGGAGTTACAGGACAGAAACTACTCCTTCTGTAGTAGGAGATCTCTGTGTATAGTCATAATCTAGTGAATAGAATGGCAAGCCCATCCCCACACCAAAGCGGCGGTGGAGAATAAATACATAACGCCACTACTGTGCGAACAAATTCCGCAGCGAAGCCTGGCCAACCTGAGCGTCTGCCCTGGCGTCAGTGTCCAGGCAGTAATGCTTAGCAAAGGTATGAACCGACTTCCAAGTGGCTGCCTTGCAGATTTCAGCAATCGGCACGTTACGGAGCAGAGCCGTCGTGGCAGCTTTGCCCCTGGTGGAATGAGCCTTAGGCTTACCTCCTAAGGTCTTATTAGCCTTTTGGTAACACAATTGTATGCAGGACACAATCCACCTAGAGATGGAGTGCTTCGAGGTCGCAAGACCCGTCCTGACCGACCCATAATTGATGAACAACTGGTCAGACCTACGAATATCCTTGGTTTTATCCAGATAAAATTTCAACACCCTCCTAACATCCAGGGAATGGAGAGACCTCTCCGCTGGGGATGAAGGGTTCTGAAAAAACGTAGGTAAAGTCATAGTCTGGTTGACATGAAAATCAGAAATAACCTTGGGAAGAAATTTGGGGTGAGTACGCATAACAACCTTAGCAGCATGAAATACAGTATAAGGTTCATTACAACACAACGCCTGAATTTCACTCACCCTGCGGGCCGATGTAATGGCCACGAGGAACGCCGCCTTCCAGGACAGGTCCTGCAACGAAGAATTATGAATAGGTTCAAAAGGCTCCTTCATCAATCTGGACAGCACCACATTCAATTCCCATGAAGGCGAGGGAAGCCTGACACGAGGGAATACTTTCTTCAAACCTTCCAGAAAGTCTTTGATCACAGGGATCTGGAAAAAGGAAGTCTGTGAAGGGCATTTCCTGTAGGCAGTCAATGCAGCAAGATGAACCTTAATGGAATGGACATTAAGGCCAGACTGCGCCAAATGTAAAAGGTAAGGAAGGATGACATCTTCCTTGCAGGTCGTAGGATCATGGTTCTTAGACTGGCACCAGATACAAAACCTCTTCCACTTGTAAGCATATGAAGTCCGAGTGGAAGGTCTCTTAGACTCCTTCAGTATGTCCATGCAATCATCGGGCAGATTCAGATGGCCATATTGCACTATCTCAGGAGCCATGCCGCCAAACTCAAAGACGAGAGGTTGGGGTGTAACATCCGTCCCCCGAACTTCTTGAGAAGGTCCGGCCTGCACGGCAACCGAATGTGAGGAAGGAGAGACCGGTGAAGTAGGTCCGTGAACCACCACTGCCTGGGCCACTCCGGGGCGATGAGTATCATCCGAGCTCTGGACCGGGCCAGCTTGATGAGCACCGCCGGAATCAGGGGAATGGGAGGAAAGGCGTACAGAAAGTTGTTCGTCCAGTTGATCCATAACGCATTCCCCAGAGTCCCTTGTTGGAAGTATCTGGAGGCGAAGTCTCTGCACTTGCTGTTTTCGGCGGTGGCGAACAAATCTACGTCTGGAGTTCCCCACCTTGCGAAGACTTCTCCTAGTACTTCGTCGTTTATGACCCATTCGTGGTTTTCCTGCAGCTGTCTGCTCAGTGCGTCTGCCTGAACATTCTGCACACCTGGTAGATGGGTGGCCGTTATCGTCAGTCCTCTGGCCAGGAGCCAGTGCCAGATCGTCTGCGCCTCCTGCGACAGAGTGCGCGATCTCGAGCCCCCCTGCTTGTTGAGGTAATACATCGTGGTGGTATTGTCCGTCTGTACAAGCAGAGAGTTGGTCTGGAAGGACGGAAGAAAGGCCTTCAGCGCCAAGTGAACAGCCCTGAGTTCCAGGAAATTGATGTGATACGTGGCCTCCATCGGTGACCACGTGCCTTGAATCTGCAGAGTCCCGGAGTGCGCTCCCCATCCCAGAAGAGACGCATCCGTCACGACAGTCTGCGTGGGAATGTCCTTTTGAAAGGGAACCCCTCTGAGGAGATTCTCCGCCGAACACCACCACTTCAGAGACTGAAGAGCATGCAGCGACAGTCGAATCTTGTCATCCCAAGATCCTTTCCTCTGATCCCACTGGTCCTCCAAGCACTCCTGCAACAGTCTCATGTGCAGCCGTGCGTGTGGCGTCAGGAAGATACAAGAGGCCATCGATCCCAGTAGAGAAGACACCGTCCTCACTGTTGTAGATGGAGTCGTCATAAGAGCCTGAGCCTTCCGAAGGAGTGATAATCGTCGCTCTTCCGAAGGAGACACGCTTGCTGACAGCGTATTGATGGAGGCTCCCAAGTACTGTATGCATTGGACCGGAGTCGGGACAGACCTGGCCATGTTGATGTGCAGCCCCAGCTTGTTCAGGAGAACGCACGTCTTCTGGAAGTGTGCTCGCGCTTCCGAGAAGGAGGATGCCTTGATCAACCAATCGTCCAAGCAAGGGTAGACGAACACCTTGTTCTTCCTCAGGTGTGCTGCTACCACCGCCATGCACTTCGAGAACGTTCTCGGCGCAGACTTCAGTCCGAATGGGAGTACTGTGTATTGATAGTGATTGGTGCCGACTTGGAACCGCAGGAACTTCCTGTGTTTGTGTGCAATGGGCACATGGAAGTAAGCATCCTGTAGGTCTATAGTGCAAAGCCAGTCTCCCTGTTGCAACTGAGGGTAAATCTGATGCAACGACAGCATGCAGAACTTTTCTCTGCGAATCCATTTGTTTGCTTGCCGCAAATCCAGAATGGGCCTGAACTCGTTCTGGTCTTTCTTGCGAACCAGAAAGAACCGGGAGTACAGACCTCTTCCTCTCTGAGACAGAGGTACGTCTTCTATCGCCCTTCTCCTTAACAGGACATCCGCTTCCGCCTGAAGCTCGTGCAGCTGAAACCGCGAGCTGACCGGGGGAATAGCTGGAGGAGGGCTGGTGAACCGAAGACTGTATCCATTGCAAACAATATTCAGCACCCACTTGTCCGGAGTAATTTTTCTCCACTCTGCCAGAAAAAATTGGATGCTTCCCCCTACCGGAGTGGGTAACGGAACCGGGGGAAGTAAGTTCCTAGGGCCTAGACCCCGCCTGGCCCTTGGGCGCCGGAGCCGACTGCTGGCCTCCCCTGCCCTTCTGCCGCTTCTGGAACGGCTTACGGAACGGCTGCTGCGAGTGCCCCGAAGCCTGTCCTCTTCCTCGGCCTTGTCCGCCGAACCGCCGTTGGAAGGGGCGGTACTGCTTCTTAGTCTCTTTGGGCTTCTCCAGGCCCACAGCCATCAGCGTTTCGGCCTCCGCCTTCATGCGGGCCATTTCATCTTCCGCATGCTTTCCGAAGAGGGTCTCACCGGAGAACGGCAGATTGGCCACCCTCTGCTGAGCGTCCGGTTTCAGGGACGTAAGCCGGAGCCATGCGTGGCGCCGTTGGTTGATTCCGTGGCAAAATCCGTGAGCCGCCAACAGGGAAGAGTCCGCAGCCGCGCTGATTATCTGGTTGGCCACCAGCATCCCCTCACTCAGGACTTCCATGAAGTCTTCACGCTGCTCCCGAGGCAAATGCTCCGCAAAACGCTCGAGGGAGTCCCAGAGGGCGCGGTCGTATCATCCCAACAGAGCCGTGGCACTCGCCGCTTTCATGAAGGTAGCGGAAGTTCCACAGACTTTCCTCCCCGCCGAGTCCATCCACCTTGACTCCTTGTCCGGGGGAACCGTGGAGGTCGGAGTGGTGGCATGCTGCTTGCGGGCCGCCGTGACGATGACGGAGTCAGGCGGAGGCTCCGCTCTCAAAAAGGCGGGATCCGAGTCGGGAGCCCGGTACTTCTTTAATAATCTCGACGGAGCCGCCCTCGTCACCGCCGGGGTGAGAAACAGAGCCATAGCCGGTTCTTCCAGGCCCGGCACCAGGGGCAGGAGAGGACGAGACAGATGCTTCTGATGAAGAGTCTCGAAAATGACCGACATCTTTGGCGTAGGCACTGTCAGAGATATGCCTAGCTTCGCCGCGCCCCTCAACAGGACGTCCTGAAAAGCAACTAGGTCATCTATCGGGGACACTCTGGTATCCGGCGACCCCGACAGGGTAGGTGAATAATCCCTTGTCCCGGAGGACCTCGTGTGTGAGCGAGATTCGCGCCTCCTATGGCGGTGCCTCGATCTCGTGGATGATCTGCGCCGCGATCTCTCCTTCCGCCCAGAGCGAGAGCGAGACCTGCCAGCTCGTGGGCGCTCCTTTGGTTTACGTGGAGGGGTCTTCCGTGGTCCCTCACGGGGTTTCTTCGGTTCCTCCCGGGGTTTCGGTTTCGGAGTCCCCTTAGGAGGAACAGGCAGGGACGGCAGGGAAGTGGACCTCGGCGGAGGAACCTCCGGCTGCGGTGTGGGCCCATGCGGAGGGACCGGAGGTGGAGGAGGGTCTCCTGAAGGCAGTGGTGGTTTGGGCGGAGGATCCTCCTTAGGCAAGGGGGAAGGAGTCGGAGTCCTGGGCCGAGACGGAGTGTACACTTCCGAGTACACCGAGCCCGGTGACCCTTTAGGCGAGGGGCGCGGAGAGCCATCCCCATCAGCAGGCGACCGCTTCCTCTTGTGTCCTCCACTGGAAGCAGCGTGACTCCTTGGACTAGAGTCCCTTCTGCGCCGTTTTGGAGAGGGTGACCTACTCCTCGACGCTGACCGCTGTCTGCTGGACGCAGAGCGATGCTTCTCCGGCGTCGAATGACGCTTCCTCGACTCCGGCGTCGAACGCCGTCTCCTCGGCGTCGACCCTCTTCTCCTCGACGTCGAACGCCGACCCCTCGACGTCGACCTCCTCTTCCGCGACTTCTCACGTCGCCCTCTCGACATCGGGCGGTCCGCCCTCGACGACGAACGCCGCCGTCGCCTGGATGTTCCCGACGTCGAGGAGCCCCTCGACGTCGACCGGCGGTGTCGCCTCGACGGCGATCGACGGTGTCGCCTCGACGACGACCGACGGTGTCGCCTCGACGGCGAGCGTCGGTGCCGCTTCGACGGCGAGCGCCGATACACGTCACTGTGCCTTCGGCGTCGGTAGGAAGATCTCGACGATGACGTCGACGGCGGCTTCGACGTCGGCTTCTCCTTCGCCGTCGAGCCGTCACGCCGTCTCGACCCGGAGCCCCGGGGAGAAGGGGAGCACGCCGTCGTCATCCCTCTCGACGTAGTCGTCGATGCCATCGACGTCGACGGAGAATGGGACCGTTTGCTGGACTTCCTGCCCCCGGGGAACCCCCAGGGGCCTCAGCAGAGGCAGAGGGAACCTTCCCAGGCTGCCCAGACCCACCTGCAGCCCGCAGACGCCTATCCTCCAGGCCAGCCAGCCTGATCTTCAATCTGTCCCTCAAGGTCCGAGCAGAAAGCTGCTGGCAGATTACACAATCCTCAGGGACATGATCTTCTGGAAGGCACACGATGCAGACCTCATGGGGATCACTCTTGGCCTTCTTCCTCTCACATGCTGGGCACTTCACAAAAAGGCCAGGCATTTCGGAGCCCCAAAACACCTAAAACAGCACAAAAGTGAGAAGAGAACACCAAGAAATAAACTGCAACACTTTTAGAATTCAAAAGTGCAAAAACAATTCCAATAAACCCTTGAAAAAGGGAGAGCTCAATGCCAGGGTCCTGTAAGCAGGAGCCGGAAAAAAGAACTGAAAGTAGAGGGACCTGCTATGCATTCTGGGATACTGGGAGAAGTTCTGGAAAGTTCTCTTAAAGGCACAGTATCCTATTTAAGCCACATAATGGCAGCCTATGGGGCTTGTCTGTCCCTACCTTCCTCTCTATCATTCCTGAGTCTTTGACTGGGGGAGGCAGGTTTCTCTATGGTAGAAACTAGCAGGCTGTGCTGTGTGTGGTGATTTTTGGTGGAATTTCTAGTTGAAGTACTGGACAGTGTAGCCTGTGGATATAGGCTGCATTATTTGTCTTTAAATTCTCTCTTAAGTGTCTTTGCAGTTTCTGCATTATTTTGACAACTTAAGAGATTATTTTTGATTGCCGGGGTCCACGCACATGGGCGGGACTATTCACTAGATTATGACTATACACAGAGATCCCCTACTACAGAAATCAGGTAAACTTTCATGCAGCCACCATCAAAATGCTAACATTGCACCTTGCTATCCATAGCTGTGGTAAATATTCATGATAAACGTATGTCTTCTGTTGCTATCATTTTCTCTTGACATCCACCAAAGTTACACCTTTTCTATATGTTGCACACGTAAGCAGGTAGTGACCCATATACTGCCGTCCTGTTGCTATGTACAGTGTTTCTTCTTGAAAAGCTCTCACAGCTCATTAAAAATACTAATTCGCATTGAGAATCTGAAAAGCACAGTTATTAGAGATCCTCCACACAAACTGTACAAAAACATTTTAAATGAGATAAATCTCTTTACTCGTCTCTAATGCCCTTTCTTGTACTCTATTTCTTAGCAGTACCCAAGGGTCATTTTGGAGCCATTCTGTCACTTTGTAGATAGGTTAGCACATTGTACTCAGATATGTACGGGTCTTACGAATTATTAGGTTATCTATATGGACAATATTGCTCAAGAAAAATTGGAAAAATGTCTGGTACTAAGGCACTATTTTACATATTTGTGTTTATCTCTTTGCAGAGCCAAAATACCCACAATATGGTTTGCCACCTTAGGGAACAAAACATGAGCTATTTTCATATTTTATTCACCTGAACCAAAACATGAACTTTGCATTTCACAGCAGTGGTTTTGAAGCTGGTGATAATTTTACAAGTCACATTGATTTTACATGGTTATACATATGTGGAAAAAATTACGAGGATAGTTTTCTTACCTTCTGTTCCTTTCAGGGACAGGCGCTTATTGAGTTCTTCAGCTTTATTCTTTGCAAAAATTAAAAAAAAAAAAAGAAAGTTAGTAGCCTAGTAAATTGCATGAATTGATCACAGGTACTTTTACTTTTTGTACTGGTCCTAGAATTCTGTTGTGAAGAGAGTGAAAGTCATTGTCTACATTGGAATCAAGCAAACATAAGCGACTTGTCAACTTCTCCTATTTGCCAACTCTTAAGCTTGATCAAAATGCTCTGAACTATAAATTTATATTCAGTAAAGAAACACTGCATTACATCAACATGAAAAGGACAGTAGACTGGGTAGGTTTGTGGAAGCTGTGGCACAGATGGTTAGCACAGAGTTTAGGGTAGGTCATTTATGCAATTGTGCACCAAACAGCACAAACTCTCACAATGTAATCCCAGACTCTGCATTACTCTTGTTCAAGCTAGTGTTTTAAAGACCTGTATTTAATTTGAAGATTTAGAAAAGGCCAAAATAGACCTCACACACAACAAGTGAAATAATGTATAATTGAGAGACAATTATATTCTTGCTTTTAGTGGCAAAAAGACATTTCCCGATAAAAATGAAGCAGTGTGGTCATATTTTCCGTGACCTTACAAAATATATCTCCAATCAACATCAGTTTACGTAAACCAATCGTCATTATTATGGCTCTACCTTGTCGTCACACGAGCACCCCAGCTCTTCGTTTAGTGTTGGAGTAGCCAATACAGTAACAAGGGGCCTGGACACCTCCTCTGGCATGGTCGGCTTATGTGCAGCGACCCTCAGCAGGTGATTTAAGCTCCCATGGGTTCCATTGTTCGGAGCTGGCTTTAACCCGAGAACATCTGTCAAAGAGAAAAGGCAACAGCTCTGTGACGGTTTACTTGATCAACCTAATCTTTGAAGGTGACCGCAAGTGGTCAAATGCGATTTCACTTTAGGTCAACTCAAAATCAGCGAAAAATGTCAAAGAAATCAACAGTGGGGCTGGGTAACGGCAAATATATCAGTTTTCCCCAATCTCAGCCCCTAGGACTTTAGAGTGTTGGCTCTAAGTTGGAGGTGAGCAGACAAGGGCCTGATGCAGCTGAAGGTACAGTTAATTTTGCATCAGTGATTGCTGTAAAGTTCTGTAAAACACATTTAATTATTTAAATGTAATTTAATTAACACATCCGAAAGACTTGCAGTATAGCTTAGTGTAAAAATCATCAGAAAGGGAATGATTTCAATTTAGCTTGCAGCTGAGAAAATGCATCTTCCCAAAGCCCCCAATCAAACGCCAACATAGTTTTTTAATCATTCACTGCTCTCAGTTGGCACTCTTGTGAGTAAAGATTTTGTTGGTGTTACCAGATAAGATGGCTCCCTGGCCATGAAGCTTGCAAGAAGGCTGCAGCTTTATGAGAGGCGAACCCATTAGCTGGGCTGCCTCAGTGTGCTCTCTGTGGATCCCGCTGTGGCAAAGAAGAGTTCTATAGCTGGGCCTTGTGTTGAAGGAGCTTTGCAACAAGGCACCATCATGGAGTAGCGACCTTCCCATGCTATAAGGAAGAGATAGGTGTGGCCAGAGCACTGGAGAGTGAATGTACTCTGAAGGAGACCAATTTGCCAGATATGACCAGAAATATGACGCAGTTACAGGGGTGAGAGGCAGGCCATGCTGCATCCCATATGGAATAGCCCAGGTTTGAGGAAACTCTCAGTAGCAGGAAAGGAATCTTGTCCACGATCTAGTATTACTACATATCTGTTATGAGAAGTCGAGTTAGATAATTCAATAATTTCTGTTAAATGATCAATAATGTACCCGTTACTTATGCACCCTGGTGGAAGCCGGAGGGAGGATATAATCAACATGCCTAATTTTTAGGGGCAGTTCAGTCAAATCAATGGCATGTTACTTAGCCAGGACGATAGCTCACAGACCGCTCACTCACCACTTAGGTATGTGGCGGTCAGCAGGTCAAGAGTTGAAATCCGACCAAGGCCAATTCTGCCTTGTATCTTTCGGAGGATGGTAACTTGAGTACTATTATACTGGATGCTAGAAACCCCTATTATTTACAGTGCTTATAAACCAGAAAAATGCATAAAGAAATGCTCTCTAAAATTAAGTTATTATTAATTCTTGGATGAAAATTGTAAGTTTGGAGTCTCTAAATATTAATGGCTTTAAAAATATTTGCTACTGCTATAGGTTCATGGCTCATTTAGAGCAGCAGAAAGTTGGAGTGCAGTCAAAACAAGAAACCCCTTTTACTATAAACAGATATCAGACATAGAAGCAGCCAAGAAGAATGCATGTGAAAATCATTGAGTGGATCGCACATAGAGGTATACTTTTTCATAACAGGGTAGGAATAAAGCAGGTAAAATAAGAAACTTGCTGGAAAAGATGGACTACTGCTCTGTTATCAATTAATGGTGACATTCCTGTCAAAGTGCCTAATTACTATGGCCCTATTGAGTTCCAGCTTTCCTCACAAATTGCCAACATCTTTATCTTTCTAACCCGATTCCTATACTCTGACATAGGAGATTTGAATTATGTTTTATTACCACTAGACACAGAAGAAAGTTCCCTTCTTGCAGGTATAACATTGGGGAAACCCAGATGACAGCATGTAAGACAATGCCTCTGCTCTGTGCTTCTATGCCTTGATGTATTCCATTGGTGACAGGTGTACATTTGTAAGTGAATTATTTAAAAGGATATCTCACGGTAATATATCTTTTAATATCTGTTACTAGAAAATAGAGGGGCAGAGGTCAGGCATATCCTATCCCACCACACTGTGATTAAACATAAAAAATATTAAATGTCACCACTAATTATTACCTTGGTTTACTGCCAACTTAAAATTAGACAAGCCTGCCGCTAGGAAGGCAGAAAGCAAGTGGAGGCCCTCAAAAAGTGCAGACGACAGGCAGGCCTACAAATCCACCCGCAGACGCTATCTTGACCATATAGCTACAGCCAAAAAAAACTACTTCGATGACAGAATAAATCAGGCCTCCAATTCTCGCAAAGAACTGTTTAAAATACTAAAAGAATTCACCAGCCCGATCTCCTGCCAGCCAGTACAGCCTATATCGCAAGTGTGGGTAGACACTTTGTCCTCTTTTTTTGTGTACAAAATTAACAACAGTCACAGGCTTTTCTCCCACAAGGTCAGTGAACAACACCACCAGGGGCTTGCCAGCAATGACCCCCGAACTCCACCTCCCTCAATGAATTCCTCCAAGAGGATGTCAGAACTGCTCTCTGTAATTGTAAATCCGGCCTGCAGACCCAGTTCCCCCTCACATCCTGTCTGAACTCGGGCCAGCCCTTCTTCCTGGCCTTAACACGCTCCTTAACCTAACCTTACTACACTCTACTGTTCCAACAAGGTGGAAAGCGGCCATGGTCAAACCCATACTAAAGAAGCCTGCTCTAGACCCTAAGCAGCCAAATAACTACCGGCCCATCTCCCTTTCTTTGGGAAGGTTTTAGAGTCACTAATCAATAAACAACTTACTACCTACCTGGAGAGCAACAATCTGCTGGACCCCTCTCAATCTGGATTCCCAGGCTTCGCATTGCACTGAAACCACCTTGCTGGAAATAGACAACATTAGACTCTCCCTCGACACCAGACAATCAGCCATCCCGGTCCAACTCGACATGTCGGCTGCCTTCGACACCATCTCCCAAAGTACTCTTGAATCGTCTATGGGAGATGGGTGTCTGGGGCAACGCATTGAACTGGCTTAGGAGCTACTTGACAGATCGAACCTCGAAAGTTCACAATCATCTTTCCATGTCCGATCATGCCAACCATGTGGTCAGCATCTGCAACAGACTAATGCGCAACCTCCGTAAGATCTTTAAATGGGTCCCACTGTCATCTCAAATGCCGTGGGTGCAAGGATTAATCATCAGCGGACTAGATTATGGCAATGCCCTCATGGCTTTCATCAATGAAAAGAAGCTAACAAAACTACAAGTCCTCCAAAACACAGCGGCCAGACTGGTATTAAATCTACCATCTCGATCCCACTCGACACCCACTCTGAGAGCTCTCCACTGGCTCCATATCAGAAAACATAACATTCAAGATCAACTGTCTGGTCCACAAAACCCTTTGTGGACATGGCCCTCACTATTTTGCTAATAAACTAAAAAGGTATAACCCCTCTTGAACGCTCCGATCTGCTAATAAACATCTTATTCCATTCAAAATCCGCACCACCAGGAATGGCAGAAGATCCTTCTCTTATCTTGCCCCTACACTATGGAACTCACTCCCTCTGCATCTATGTACGAAGATTGACCACGGAAAGTTCCCTAAGGTGCTCAAAACCTGGCTGTTTTAGCCTTTTTTCTTAGCCCTCCCTGCTCTCCTTTCTCTTCCCCGAGACAGCCTAGCGCTCTGAGACCTTCGTGTGAATTATGCGCTCAACAAAATCACATAACAGAACATTACACTGACAATCTGATTTGTATGATCTTTGATCTCAGGAAAGATCTTTAGATGGATAGATTAGTCTGGTCCTTCTGATGCGCTCACACATTATTAAATAAGATTTTTTGATCAATTACGGCAGAAAGTGCAACCCACATGTTTTAATCCTGTATTTTGGAACTACTAAAGCCTATCAAGGAGGTTTAGTAAAATGCCAGGTTTTGATTGATCAAAAGCAACAAGAGAGGCAGTTAAGTACTTCAGACTTCCTCCCCTCCTTGTCTAGGGTTTGTGTTTTTTTTATTGTTCTAGCATAAAAAATATTTCAAGTAACTATGCTCTCTACAAGTACATAAAATCACAAGTGAATATATCATTTAAAATATACTTCTATTTTTTGCCTTTGCTTTAATAGACTATCTAAGCGCCTAACTGGAGGCTCAGATGTCGTGTAGTCCAGATAAATTATAAATCATAAAACCTATAGAAAAAAAATAACTTAGAAGCATATGAGTTATGCAAGCTTCTTGGGCCGGCAGTGGCAGGAGAGAAATAGAGAGAAGCCAATTCTTTTGAATTGTCAATCTCATTATGGATTTACCAATTAGGGGAAGATACAAGGTTTCTCAGATAATCTTGTATTTTTAACTTTATACTGCAGTTTGCCAATTAAAGAAACAGTTCCAAGAAACAATCTTTCACAGCTGATAATTCTGAATTTGTCAACACAATGATTTACGTATTGATGGCTCGGATTAGCAAGATGGAATAAAGGATATGTTTATGGTGTTGCAATATCAGAATGCGTCAGGGATAAATGTTTTCAGAAATAAATAGTTTTAAGATACAGATGAACACCAGAATTATCCATACTCTATTAATCGAGAATGCAAGGAGGATATGGTTCATATTACCATATATAAAAGGAGCAGTGATAGCATTGTTGAGACAAATAAGGATCCCTCTTTGTGTAGTCTATCATATTATTACATTGTGATTTAAGTGTCTGTTAAAAATTGTGGCTAATGATCCATCTGTTTCTTGGCTAATGCATAGCAGACTTTAATGCAGAGGATAGGACACTGTCCTCTTATACACCGACTTGCCTTTCTTTGCACCAGAGAACCCACAAAAAGCTGACTGTCCACCAGATGGTCTTTGGTGAGATTGAAGTAAAACCTCAAGGCTCTCTTGGGGTCTGGCCTGTGGAGTCTCTCTTCCTATTTTGGGTGGATGAGGCAGAGCAGAGAATGTTCGAAGACCAATGGATTGCCTAATGTGAAAAAGGAGTCACAAGTGGTGTAGGGTAACTGCACGAAGAAAGTTTGAAGTTTACTCATGCAGTGGGCACAAGTCACCATGACCAGGAAAAAATCAAAAGGTGGAGGTGGACATGTGTCAAATCCTCATCCCAGGTGATCTAAACAATGACGGTTGAGCCAGCAAGCACAAAAAGGCAAAGAGGGCCAACAAGTAACCTTTAATGGTGCTCACTGCAAGTCTCGCTGGGTCAGGAATAAAACAAACAAGACATCTAACAGTTTAGCCAGTAACAGGTTTGTATTGAGTGTGTCACACCAGGCCACAAACCTGTCCCTGCAACCGGCACAGACACAGTTTGCAGAGGGATGCCTGGTAGCAAGGGTGATGTCCACAACCTAAGGAGCAAGATCAAATGCAGCCAACTGCCACCACGGAATCATCCAAATGTGGAGGATCTTATTAAGTTGACAGATTCAATTTCAACCAACGGTGCAACCATGTGCACAACATACACAACATTAAAGGGCACCTTGATAACCTTGCACCTCGCATGATTAACAAAGTCACATTTGGGCATGGTTCTCTCATGATGTACATACAATGCGTAACACTTGAACTGAAGTTGCACAATATTTTTTAATGCAACTTCCGTTATATATTAGGTAGTGTATAGAAACTGTGCTTTCATATTAAAACAAACTATAGCATGGTAGTACTTTGTATGTTCCTAAAATGAAAGGCAAATATTTAAAAGTTGAAGTAAACACTGTGGCTTCTAATCCTTCATAAATCTCAAACAGACTTTGAAACACATGTTATAACATTTATTGGCATTGACATGAACAAGCCCATCAGCTGATCATATCACATTTGTTAGTGTATTGACATTGCGTTCATCCAAATCATATTTCTAGCTTGATGCAAGTGACCATATTCATTAGCTTCAGTGCCACACAATCGCATCTGCACACCAATGTACTTCTAGGCTTAGTACTCCATAAAGCATTACTTCACCTAACCCCACATCGCCATAGAGTGTACTAAACAAATGTAGCTATCAATCTAAACTATATTCCAGTTAAATATGAATGTGAGGTTCTATGATGATGACCGTTTGAAAGTCAAACATCAAAATCATTTTCTGCTTTTATATTTTTGTAATAATGAAAAATGTTTTCAGCACCAGTGGCCAAATTTGAGGATATTCACAAGCAATCCAATTGTTTTTCATAAGAACATCAGACTATATTCAACTTCAGATACTCCATTTAGATCAACAATTGAAGATGTGCTCTGCAAGACACAACTGTTGGAACTATACAAATGTACTAAAGGACTGGAGCAATATAGAGAGTTTAAAGGCTTGTGCGATTCATGTAGATTCTTAGATATTGAGGCTTGGAGCACATATATCGGGAATGCTTGTACATTGGCATTGTTGTAAAGGTGGTACAGCAAAAATAAAATCTGCAAGCAGACGGTGGCCAAAAGGCTTAACGTTTTCCAATTTCCTTCAATCTCAGGGTTATCAAATGAAAGTAGGCAGAAAAATCCATGGTAATATTCTAGAAGATTGAACACACTTAATTTTACATCAATCATCAAAAAAACACATCAGATCTTGGGAATGACTTGATACATGTAAGAAAAGCCATGCACCTGATTAATAGGTTGCATTAGTGTCTTTCATAGCCAGTGTCCCTTTAACTATAAGAAACCCCTGACAAATAAACACCAAACTACATTTGCCACTATTCACAATAAATGTTACACTGGTTTACAGCAGTCTTAATTTATTCAACTGAAAACATTAGCAAATTTGGAGCAGTGTTATTATGCAAAAGGAAAAATACTTAATTGCCAACATACACTAATTTTGTCTACCAACAATCAATTGTGAGTTTAAGCAAAAGGCTTTAAATCAGAAAAAGAATCTAACAGCTTACCACACATTACATTGTAGAGTTCAATATTTTCAAAGGGAGGCACTTTGTTCTTGAACTTAAAAGTAGGGCCATACCCTACAAATACAGTCTTTAAAAAAATAGAGAAGAAACAGATTAGAAAGCAAAGATCCCATTTGTTGACAATTATCTTTGTAAATTGTCTATGTTATAATGGTACCTGCATGCTGGTGATCTTATTGTCATATCCGTGATCCCCATGGAAATAGCATTTTCCAGCAGGCTTTTTATCCACTGGTTTCCTGTATTAAATTAAAATATTAAAAAGGAGTCATTTTGAATACAATTAACCACTACTTGTACTCATTTTAGAACTTGCACAAGATTGTTCAAGTTATACATGAACACTCAAATAGTACATGTCCAAATCTATACCTGATGCACGGTAATTATACTCCTTGGAAGTGCATCTATCATCAAAATGTCTACCATTTTCCACAATGGACTCAGTCAAAAACTCGAATATCAGTATTCCTTTCCCCCAAGGAAAACTATAGTGAGTGCAACCTCTCCTGTAAGGTATTTAATGTTTACAACTCAGTTAACATAAGCATTTGATAACACAAGACAGCAACTCTTTAAATTACATCATTTTGTCACTTGAAGGAAAGAGGGTTTAAGAATGAATGGGTGGTGTATTAAGGGGACGTAGCAATAAAGGAAAGTATGGGGTTTTTATGGTTCAGGGGTGAGTAGAGGTAAAGGGTTTTTAGGGTTAAAGATGTCCTATGACATTGATGACATGACGAGTGACATCATTGATGACATCATCCAAGCTTCTTTTGTACACATCACTCTATAAACAAATATGGCATTAGAGGCTGAAAGTAAGTACAACATAGCTCAGAATTAGGTAAAGAGTGATTAATGCTATACCAGATACAACTCTCTGAGGTGTAGCAAACATGTGTTATGTGCAACAACGACCCAATACCATACACTTCACAGGTAGCCTAGTTCACATTAACAACAGATATATGGGAAAACCTCATTGCACACGGTGTTTAATATGTATACAACTGTTCAGAGAAAGCTAAATTCCTCAAGATACCAAACGTCTGTTCCAAAATTAAAGTTATACAATGGACAGCTTCTATCTGTATCAAACCCCTCAAAGACACTGAACCTACATTGAAAAATGAAGTTGATATGAGTATAAACAGTGGCACTTTAAACAGTGTTTACTCTATGGTGTGAATTTACACTGTACCACATTCTTTGCAGGCAGTGAAACTCATGGGAAATCTACAACAGAGTATTTAAAGTCTCTACTAAGAATAGTGTACACACTTTGCAACACTTGTCAAAAAAGATATATATATATTCGCTTAAAATAGCCATGGTCTGAAGGTGCTAAAAATCATACTACCTGCAGCCTTCATACTGTGGTCAAAACTTTATAGTTAGCACATCTTCTGGAGTAAAAGAACCACATGTAGATAGGTTAGTATCTGGTGCACGCAGGCTTCTATGTTATGTAGAAATTGTAATGTTGAGGTGATTCTGTCTAATAACTGAAAGCTGATTACAATGCTTAGTATCTACTATGTAGAAACTTTACCCGGTTGGAAACTTTCTGCAGAATCAAAAACCTTGTGTGGAATATACTGAACACCAGTCGTGAACAGTAATCTGCACTCAAGTTACTCTTCTATACTTGCAGAGTTTTTTTCCTCGCTCGCATTCGTCAACATCAAGTTGGCAAGCGAGCAAAAGCCACCTCCCAGCGAGATTTTTCCTCATTCGCGATCATCAACTTCAAGTTGGCGAGCGCGAGAGTGGAAAACCAACCTCCCGGCGAGATTTCTCAATGCGGGCAGCCAGGTTTCTCATTGTGAGTAGTCGCGTATGCTCGCGACCGCTTGCTTTGAGAAACCGTCTGTTCGCGTTGAGAAAGCTGCAGTTAGAGTAAAAATCTACTCGAGCGGCAGTAAGGAAGCAGCGCCCGCTTGCACTGTGCATGGTGCCGTTTGCAATGATTGCACAGTGCAGACAAGCACCTGGCACTGAAAATCACCATGAACAGCATTTATCTAATGCACTCCGCTGCTTGCAGAGATCCGCGTAGCGCGGCAGAGATTTTTTTTGCACTTCACTCCGCAAACTAATCCCAGGCATAGTCGGCACCCTGGGACATTGCTGCAGCCGGCCGTGGGGGGTGGCGGATCCCAGGGCTATAATTGGCTCCAGGAGGATTGTGTGATTTAACCATGGGGAGGATGTGGTCCCCGGGGGTTGCCCAGGGCAACCGATGCATTATGTTTTATTAAAGCCCCTCAGGATGGTGGCAGTCCCCTGGACTGCAGGAGGCCGCGTAACACCCCGCATTATCTCTAATAAAAGCCCCCCAGACGTGGCGGGCCCCTGTATTTTTTTTTTATCAAACTCCCGGGGAGGTGGCAGCCCCTGCCATCATGACTCCATGCGCCCCTCCGCATCACATTACAATGAAGCCCCAAGCTGGTGTTGGTCCCTGAAGCGTCAGAGAGGCCTGCCAATTTAAAATGAAATAAGACCCGCAGAGGTGGCTGTCCCCAGGGCAACAAGTATGGCCATATGGGCTTCGCCCGCATTAATAGGTTAATAAGCCCAAGAAAGATGGTGGTCCCCGAGGGCATAATATGCCCCAGGACAGGGGTCTTGTGCAAATCCCCTCCCTTATTAAAACAATGCCCCCCGGACCTAGCCCACCCGGAGGTCGACAAACAAAGCTTGAGAGCCCACACTTTGCTTTATTTTTTACTTTTGTCCAGATCCGGGGTCAGGGTGTTTCTAACCTGCCCCCTTTTCTTTCTTTTTGTAAAACATTTTTTGTAGGACTCGCTTCAACCGAGTCCCTAGATGGCTGCCAACACTTCCTGGTTGAAGTGTGGGCAGCCAATCAAATTTCTGTAGGGTCTCAGTAGGCTGTTGAGCTCCAAGATATCTATATTTTTTAAACTTAAATATCTCAAACTACAGAACGGATTTACACCAAATAATAAAACATCATGCTTGCTGGACCAATATCTAAATTTGTACCTAATTTGTTGTAATTCTGTTCAGTGGTTCGGGCTGTAGTAGTGTTCAAAAAATGAAAAATCCCCATAGATATGACATGGGAAAAATGTGCTTTTGAACCCCCCCTTTTTTTCTCGGCCCGTGCTCGAACACAGCAGCTAAACATGAAAGGGGAAGTTCTTAGAAAATTGTGTGAAGATTCATCAAGCGGCACCAAAGTTATTGGCAAATAATAATCGTTTTTCCACACACACATAAATAAATATATATATATATATATATATATATATATATATTGCAAAATGAGTTAATCGATATTAAGTACAAAAAATGTACATGTGATGTGGTTACAATCTTTGTACAATCACTTTTCGATGATACTTATGCAAAGGGTGGTAAATGCATGTTTAAAATAGTAAATGTGCATGTAAGTTGATTTCATCTCTGTAAATATTCACCACTCAAAGATGGCGCTGGTTATAGTCAGCTAGCCAGTAGTCCTTCCTTTACCTTAAGGTATGTTTAAAAACATGACGATGTCTTAGGGTTATTGACATCGAGAAAGGCTGAATGCCGAAACGCGAGGGCGTCTGTCTTGTCTGAATAAAGCAACCTTTTGAAAATCTACCCGGGAGTGCGGAGAATTCTTTGTTTTGAGAACGAAGGAATTTGAGCAATAATAATATATCTATATACACACACACACACACACACACACACACACAGTGTAGATGGCAGCAGTGCGGGGTATGGAGAAATAAAAAAACCTTTTTGCACGGACAACTGGGTCTGTTTCTAGCAAGAAGAAGTTTGCGAATAAAAACCGCAGCATATATATATATATATATAGATATATGTATACACACACACACGTATATATATATATATATATATATATATATATATATATATATACACACACTATATATATATATCTGTAAATATCTGTATTTGTAATGCAAAATGTGTTGTAAAATACCACGCTGAAAAGCAACACATTGTAAAATCCGTGGAAAAGTAATGTTTTGTAAATGACGTGCTGTAGAACTGCCATTCCTCCAGTAAGCATCATGTTGGAGGGGTAACTTCCTCATCTGTCACTCCACTGGAAGACATGAGCAGAAGTACATCCGTCAACCTGTCCCCACTTGCCGATGTCAATATCCTAACTCTTCCTTCTAATAACTGACAGAATTCAGTTCTGGGATTGCGTCTAAAATAATAAAAGACAACTGGCTTGCAGAGGAGGTGCAGGCAGATAGATGTGTGTCCACTTGATTGTCCTGCGGTGGAAGAGAATGGAAGACTGGAATCCTTTATATGCCCCTCCCTTAAAAAAAGTAAAACAGTCTTGAGTTGGAAATCAGGTATACAGATGAAATTACTTCCCCCAGATCTGAAGGAAATTACTGAAAAAAATAAGCAAATTCAAATGCTCTGGAATCTATGCACCAATGTGTGTTGAAGTTGCCATGGAAAGTAAGAAGCTGAATCATTACATGTGAACTAGAGCCTGTTGTCAGAACAGTGCTACTCTCTTCCTCCCAGTAATTTTATGGTCAACAGTTAGCATGGTGCTTTATGAAAATACAGTGACTTATCAACCGTGCAGCTTTTAAAGGAAGCAAAGTGTTTGTGGGCATCTGTCTGGTCCTATGCAGGATGGGAAGGTTTAGAATGGGATTAGTTATGTTTGCCACTATATTCGAATCCTAAAACATGCCCCTGCTTTTATTTTATTCTCACATATATAAAACAGCATTTCATAAAAGATCAATATGCATAACTAAACATAATAAGCTTGATGATGAAAACAGGAAAATCATGCTATAATCAATACATAATGATTCACATTAAAACAGTTTGTTGCTGTTCTCCCCAAATTTCAAAGTTTGCATAATAATTTGTCAGAGATCATTAACTAAATCATCTGGAGTTCTTACACACCATATCCAGGCAGTATACTGGCAGACTATTTTGATTGTAAAGCAGGTTCAGGGTATACATTTTATTTGGACGAGCTCCATCCTAAACGGAGATTTTTCCTACCAGAGAATATCTTGTAAGTTGTGCAAGGCTTACAAAACTGGCGTGAAGTCTGTGACGGTATGTTTAGAGGGAAAGATAATAATGCACCTTTAGCTCTTTTGTAAGTAGTTTGCAAGACATTGCAAAACTTGGCTTCTGCCCTTACTTAGGTCTTATGGGATTAGTACAGCCAAAATAGTATCCGCTTTTAGTTATATTTTTATTATTTCATAGCTTCTTATTTATGGGCAGCATGTTACTGAATAACTAGGTTGTAAACTGAATGTCCACAGCTGGTAAAGTTTTTCATGAATATCACCTTGGATATGTTGTAAATGTTGTGATTTTTATTTGTATAAATATTTGCACTTTGAGTCATTACTGCATTGGAAGCATCTTAGACAGTATTGTAGATGTTTTGAGTTTGATGATAAAGATAGTGTCAGTAGGCAAAATGGACTTCGAATATTAGTTGCTGTATTTGATCCTGTTTTATTGCAACTGAAAAGAGAGGCTGATGGATTCAGCCACAAGATGAGTTGTTAGGTCTATAAGAAGATTGTTATGGATAGGTGACAAACTCCAGATCTTCCATATTTTGCACAAATGTCAGTACGTTATTGAGTGGTTAACAAGGGTCTGTGCATGTGGAGTCATTTTAATATGTAATTTTAATGGTATATTGTAATGTATTGTCGGTGTTTAAAATTTTAAGGCAAATTGCTAAAACAGGAAATATATTCATTATTACGCACCATATCCAACAACAATAGCATTTTCAATTACCGCATATAGTTAATTCTCAATGTATTTACCACTATTTAATGGCTTACTAAAGATAACATGTTCTCATGTGCCCCAATGTGAAATTGTAAAACAGATCCCACTACATGGAGAAAGTGCATTCACCAAACATCTCCACGTGAACAGTTAGTGTTTGATTTCACCTTCCCACATGCCATCTTCTATCCACTAGCAAATGGACATCCTCAATTCGCCTGTTGAAAGCGTAGTGCAAACGTTTGGGAAGGTGGTGTTTCAGGTAAGGTTTAAAGTGCTGATCTGGCTTCTTACACTGAAAAAGAACAAGGGCACACATGGTTATTTCACAAACAAAGTGCTATTTATAAATTTAGTATTGAACATGCACATTGTTAGGATGTGTAGATTGTGTATCTAACTGGTTGGTTTGGATTTAGGATGACACAGACACACAGTGCCACGTCTTTGTCAATGAACCTGTAAAGCTGGAACCTTGCATAGCTCTGTTTGTTGATAGTGAATAGGAAACTGGACAGACATGGCGGGTGGAGATCCTGAGATACTAGTCCCAGCGATAATTGAAGCATCAGCTCAGATGAACAGATTATTTGCAAATATTTCACACAGGTGTCTGCCAGAACTTTTTATAGATTGGTTAACAGTTCTTATTAAAATATTCACTGGCAATATAATAAGCATCAAGCAGTGGTAAGATGGAGGAGTTGTACACAAAATGTAAATTTGCTTGACACTATGCTGCAAGGCAGGATGCAGCAAAAATCTCCAGAAATTATGTAAAAGGTTCCATGCTATCACCCTTGGCAACAATTTCTAAAACTAAGAGTTTTTACACATTCGTCTTTGCAAAAGATGCTTTAAAACACAATTTCAGTTTTGGACCACTTTAAACCGCCATAACAGTTGTTAATAATTGCTGTGTACTAGCGTTTTCAGTGAAGGTGAGGAGATTCATTTAACTTATAACTTATATTAAACGTCTTATAAACAGTTTTTTTTACAATGTATAAAAGCTTTGATTCATTATTAGAATTTGTACTTACTGTGAGATTTGCAACTATTACTTTTGGGTCATCTAAGAAAGATCAAAGCGAAAGAGGGTGTGAAATACTCCAACAGGTTTACTACAATAAATCACAGAAATCGTGTACAAAATAATTAAACTCGTCACAAATCACAACACATTTCACAGTAGTGACTGAGATATTTTTGATCACATTACCAGCAGAAAATCCAATTATATTGCTAATTTTCTGTACATAGGAACCATTCTACCAGTTGATGAATCATCAGTAGAGAATTTACACCTACCACAATGTAGTATTCCGTGTACTATCTCTAAGGATTTTTAATAAGACACGCCCACAGGGGCCTCTCAACATGCACAAGAACATTTGAAGGAACACGCATTCAGGATTCTACCAATATAATCCTTGGTCTCACAGCGAGCATGCAAAAGATTAACATGTCAGTCAATAGACTAAAACTTTCAAATTATATACATTTATTTATGCAGACAAATGGACGCATCAATAAAGGTTATAAGGAACACTAAGATAATTTCATTTCTGTAAGTCACGTTTCTCTGGCTTTAGGCTTCAGCAACAAGTCAAACGAACCGTCATACAGCTTCACAAATTTTACATTAAATCAAAATATTGTTAAAACTTTACAGGGGGACTGTAAACAAACAGATAACCAGTGATTAAGAAAAATAAAAAACAAACTTACATCTGGGATTATTACTAAATCTGGCGCGGATTCGGCCTAAGGTTCCAGGCACCAAAATAATATCATCAATATTGGTTAAGTAGGAACTTAAGTACTCAGTTCTCTCGCAAGAAAAATCTTCCATACCTGTGAGTGAAAGAAATCATGTTAGACATCAATGTTTTGTCTGTAATAACCAGTGTCTGAAATACGGAGCACTTTATGTATCCATCACCACTCCAGGATTCAAAGGAAATGATGTGCACTAGATTAGCACAATATATTATATTCCTCTTGCATAAAGAACATGTGTACTGCATGAGAAATTCTATATTACCCTGTTGAAAAAGAGGGTTTCCACATGTTACTGAATAACTAGATGCACGTCTTCTTTTTTAGGTTGAGACTACTAGACAGCATATGCTCTGTCTGGCCTGTTTGGAGGCATACTGTGGCTTACCAACAACAGAGGAGCTTGGATCCTGCTCATTGCTCACCATTGGATGGCTTTCCTTCTCACATGTTTGCCTGGTTGTTATTTGCACACTAGCTTTGATACCACCCACCAGGAAGAATTACCTCTTTACAATCTCATTGATTAGCTGCCACCTCTAGTTCCAGTCCTTGCTTTTCAAGCACTACTTGTGTTGAACACTCCATGAGAGTCTATGTGTTTTCCAGCTGACTCCCTTGTGAATTTCATCCACCTGCAATTCTTTCTTTTGCCTGCCCTTTACTGTTGCGCTCACCCATGTGCTCCACACTGCTTTCTCTCACCTGCGCCCTCAGTGTTGCATACCTGTCTCGCCCGCCTAACAGATCTTCCCTGTGTTGCTTCCCATCCCTTACGACCTCCCCAGTGTTGCTTTCAGGTCCGAATACACCACCTGTCTCATGTTCCGGGAGCGTTTATTGCCCCCACCACTCCTGTGTTTCTTCAGTCTCCTTCGCTGCATCTGTTACCCCGCCTCACTTAAAAGAATAATAATAATCTTTTGTGCATTTTATGTTCATTTTAGGTATGTCGCTCCCCCCTCTACCCCCCCTGCAGCTCCGCCAGCGCTTGAGTGACCCTGTGACCGGTTGCCTCAGCTTCCTCTTTGGTGCCTAGTTTTCCTTCTGTTCCTCGCTCCCTGCCGCAGTTCCCGCCGCTGCTGCCCCTGCGGCCCGCCCCCGCGCCCATTCGTTCGCCCCTGCCACCCACCTCCCAGCTGCTCCCCCCCCACCTCCCAATAAAATGGCGCCGCTGCGCGGCCGAGCAGCGGATGCGTGCAATGGGCGCACCATGGCGTGCCGAAGGTGCGCCTAAGGCAAGCCAGTGTGCCCCGATCTGCGCCTGGATCGCGCCCAGCGCCAGAACCCCTGGCCCCTGTACCAGCCATGATGACTGCCTCGGATAGGACGCCAGCACCCTCTTCGCTCTCAACCCAGGACGAACCCCCACCTGCTGCAGGGTCACCCCGAAGCACACCCATGGTCCCTTCACCTGCCAGATCTGCAGCTTTACTTGCATCAAAGACGCAGAGACACACGCCACGACAACACACAACCAGCTCCGTTGCATCCTGATTAACACCTGCTCCGCACGTAAACACGCCGTCGAGCTCTGGGACCTACTCGACCTCACATCTCCAGACGTCGCCTACCTGACCGAGACCTGGATGAACGGAGGCCCCCCCTCCCCATATCATCGCAATAGCCATCCCCAACGGATACAGGATCACCTGCACAGACCGCACCAACGGAGTCTGAGTAGGAATCACCATCGTCCACAAGAAGACCATCAGTGTCTAAACAAAAACCAACAACACTCTCAGCCCCGCTGAACACATGAACTTCCAGATCCACACGGACCCCAAGACCCCCCCAAAGAGGCACCCTTGTCTACAGACCACCCGGACCCCGACCACAATTCTGTGACACCATCGCCGACTTCATCAGCACGCACGCACTGACCTCCACCAACTATATCCTCCTCGGAGATCTGAAGTTCCATCTGGAGTACAACAACGACAGTAACTCCTCCACCCCGATAGACAACCTCGCTAACCTCGGACTGGAACAGCTCATCACGACGGCGACCCACATCGCCGGACACACACTCAATGCCATCTTCTCCTCAAGCCCACACGTCTCCTTCAGGCAAGTCTCCGAACCCACCTGGACCGACCACCACTGCATCCACTTCACCTTCCGGAAACCAGTTGCAGATCACCGCACCCTACAGATCCCCCGTCACTGCTGGGGCAAAATCACAGACGTAGAACTACAGACAAACCTCGCACCCACCAACCCCTCCAACCCCGATGATGGCGCGTGCACCCTCAGATGATGGATGGACGATTGCACCAACACCTTAGCCCCGCTGAAAAAACAAACCCTCAAAGAAACCAGCAAGAGAGCAAACTGGTTCACCCCGGAACTCCTAGCGTCCAAGTGAACCTGCCGGAAGATGGAGAACATATGACACAGCGAGAAGTCGCTCGCCAGCTGCGCAGCCCACAAAGACGCCATCCGCAACCACCACCACCACCTCATCAGGACCGCCAAGAGGACCTCCTTCAAAGACCGCCTCAACAACAACGCACACAACAGCAAGGAGCTCTTCAACACAGTTAAGGAACACTCCAACCCCAGCTCCAACACCAACGACATCCCGCCGTTGCAAGCCCTTTGCGACTCCCTCGCCACCTTCTTCCACCGCAAGATCGCTGGCATCCACAACAGCTTCAACCCCCGGACGACCCCCACAGGTCCCAACACGCAGGAACCACCACACCCCACCGATTACGACCCCCTGACAACCTGGGCCAATGTGAGCATCGAAGACACAATCAAGAAACCCAAGGCGGACCCGAGCAAACTGAAAAACTTCCGGCCCATCTCCCTGCTTCCTTTCCCAGCTAAGGTCATCGAGAAGATAGTCAACATCCAGCTCACCCGCTACCTCGAAGACAACTGCATCCTGGACCCCTCCCAGTCAGGTTTCCGCAGCAACCACAGCACCGAGACCACCCTCATCGCCGCCACAGACGACATCAGGATCCTGTTGGGCAAGGGCGAGACGGCAGCCCTCATCCTTCTGGACCTCTCCGCCGCCTCCGACACCGCCTGCCACAGCACACTACGCACACAACTCCACGACGCAGGGATCCAAGCCAAGGCCCTGGACTGGAACTCCTCCTTCCTCTCCGGCAGAACCCAGAGAGTCCGCCTCCCCGTTCCGATCCGAAGCCTCCAAGATCATCTGCGGCGTCCCGCAGGAATCCTCCCTCAGCCAGACTCTGTTCAACGTCTACATGGCGCCTCTCCCACGCATCGCCTGACAGCACAATCTCAACATAATCTCCTACGCAGACAACAGGCAACTGATCCTCTCCCTCACCAAGAACCCCCTCACCACCTAATCCAACCTCCACCAGGAAATGAAGGCCATCGCCGAATGGATGGAGCATAGCCGCCTCAAACTGAACAGACAAGACAGAGATCCTCATCCTCGGGCCCAACCCCTCAGCATAGGACGACTCCTGGTGGCCCGCATCACTGGGGACACCCCCCACACCCACCACTCACGCATGCAATCTGGGAGTCATCCGCGGCTCTCGCCATGACGAAACAAGAACGATGTCTCCTCCACTTGTTTCAAAACCCTCCGTATGCTTCGCAAGATCTACAGATGGATCCCGACAGACACAAGCAAAACAGTCACCCAGGCCCTAGTCAGCAGCAGACTCGACTACGGAAATGCCATTCATGCCGGAGCCCCAACCAAGCTCATCAACAGACTGCAAAGAATTCAGAATGCCTCTGCATGCCTGATGCGCGACGTCCTGTGACCACATCACCCCCCACCTGAGGAACCTGAACTGGCTACCTGTCGACAAAAGAATCTCCTTCAAGCTCCTGATCCACGCACACAAGGCACTCCAGAAGACCGGCCCAACCTATCTCAATAGCTGACTCTCCTACTACATACCCAACAGGAAAACTCCGCTCCGCAGGCCTCTCCCTGGCTACTGTCCCAAGCATCCGTAAAGCCACAGCCAGAGGCAAATCCTTCTCCCACCGCGCCGCCAAGACCTGGAACACCCTCCCCCTCATCCTACGACAAACCGAAGACCTTCTAACCTTCAGGAGACAACTCAAGACCTGTCTATTCGACCAATTGCAACAGCACCCCCCTCCTCCCCTCCATCCAGCGCCTTGAAACCCTTGCGGGTATGTAGTGCACTTTACAAATTATTTGATTGATTGATTACCAATCCGATGTGTATTAGTAACTAAAAAAAAAAAAAAACGCATGCATCATTTTGTAGGTGTACACATTTGTGGTGCAAGTGCCTACAAAATTATGTGGGTGGCTGTACCAAAGGCTTTTTTTCTTTACTTTTTAACTTTAGCCTTACTACAGAGTATTAATTTGGTTTAACAAATGGTTACAACGCGAGTGTTATTTGTGACATGAAGTGGGATTTTTCTATTGTTAGGAGTCGGTGAGGACTAGATCATAGTGAGATATAAAGCAATATGTAGAACCAAGGAATCGTAAGTTATACATTCTTGTTACCATCACTGTATTTCCAATTAAGAACCTTCTCATTCTTTATGTTCTTTTACAAAAAAGCTTTTAATTGCTCTTTATGAAACCACTGCACCCACAGACACACCCGGGGGGTACCCTCTGTCAGATCGGTTTATTCCTTTGCTTCCTATTAACACACCATTGAAAAAACTTGCTTCTAGTATGTTATTAGAAAATAAATATTATTGTAAAATGTTCTTTCTAGTGAAAGAAATGTAAAATAAATTTCAATGTAGCCTACTATTGTTTGTTTGATGTACTGTGTGCTTTCAGCTATAATTGTTGTATTTCCTGGCTCATCTTGGAGTGGCCTAATTAATACCCCAAACTTACAAAAGGGCTGCATGGACATTTATACCATATTGTAGTCGAAACTACTTCCAATCAAGCTATGCATTATACCCACTTTATTGGTTAATATTCATGTTTACATGCTTAAGATTTGTTTAATACCAAACTTCGCTTGGTGAATTATACTCCTATAAACGATCAATTATTAAGGTTCTGTCTCTGTTACCAGTATGGGGTAGCCGCATGGGAAGCAGCATTAAAAGTTTTGGAAAATATTTCCTATTGGGCAAAGCTTATAATCCTCAAGTCTGCACTCAACAAAAATATAGAGCTTAACAAAGTAATTCAAATACTTATTTTTTTCTTTCAAATGGCTACCATGGCAAAAGCCTCAGTAAGGGTCTAATTGCCTGTGTAATGAAAGAGTCACACAAACGTTCTTGCCCACAAAGGCAATAACTTAGGCATTTAGAGAGATAATTTTGAAAGCGAACATTGTAAAAGAGTACTCCTGTACTTTGTGGGACAGATTGTCGTTCCGTCTCACCATTGCATTGGCTTGGCTGGACTGCCCCACATCCCTGTAATGCAGAAAAAAGGACTGGCAGCAACACGGACAACTTTTCAACGGCTGAAAGGGCTCCACCCTGTTCATCCAGGGCCTTGCTACAGGTTGCACATATGAATGCCATCAACTGCATATTTGCTAGTTTCCTCCTCTGTTTCAGGAGCCTGCCTGAGGCAACACAGTCATGTGGATTCATAAAGAGATACTTTGCCATTTTGGATTGTTGAGTTTCTGAGCTTACTGGAGGTGTGTTGTTCCAAACTCACCCATTGACTAATTCTAAGCATTGTTCCAAGAAGCAACATCTAACCTTGGAATTTGTGTGTGGATGTTTTTTGCTATGAGATGTGAAGACAAGACTGATCAAATATTAATGATATTCCATAGAAAGAAGTTTCCTAGAAGTCAGAACATGATTAAAAAAAAAAGAAGAACATGATAAAACTGGAAGACACCCATTTTGAATATAGCTCCTATATTGGTCATTATGTGAAAAACAAATTGCCCTTTTGATAAAACAAAGATGGAATTTTCTTGATTGTCTTATGCTACTATGTTTCTATCACATGAAATGAATGTGAGAATAGATTTCATACAATCTCAATCATCGGACATATGACATATGAATTGTGTTTATTTGGATTTTGAAATGTTCACTTAAAATGTGAGAAAAGCAAGGTTAGGAAATAGGTTTTGGCAGTGAAATTACAGAACAATGAAAGGTAAGGTTTACATCCTGCCTTTCCTAAATAAAGACCACCTAGACCAAAATGAGCTACACAACAGAACTATTTTTGTCTTCTTCATGCAAAGATTTTAGGAAGGGCTGTGGAATTCAACTGCAAGACTACCCAGATCACGGGGCGTGGCTAAGCCAGCAATGGAGTCAGACGTGCTCGTGTAGAGCTCCGTCGCAAGCGCCCTTACCTGGCCACATAGATCTGCTAGGAGACATCCGGAAGGGGCCGCTAACCCCCACGTGTGCCCCGGGAGCGGGCCCGATGCTCTGGTGATAAAGAGAGCAGTGGTGGACGCGAGAGACCGCGGTGTGCCCCCCTGACTCCGGGGCATAGCTCCATTGCCCCGGAGATGCCAGCTACACTGTGCAGGGGACTAGCTCCACCCACTGGGCCCGGACCTGTGGCGCAGTTCTTACCCCACTGGTGTATCACCCTACATCCTGAGGGGCGCCATCTGCCCCAGTTGCTGTTGGCCCTGGGCTGCGCTACACTGGGGACTTGCCTCACATTGTCTCGACTGAGGCCCGCTTTATACACTGTGGAGAGGGCGTGGGAGATGGCAGTGACTGTATGCGACACTGCGGAGAGGGGACGCAAGAGCACGCAGGGCGCCTGAGGGACACTGATACGCCGCCCTATATCCCCCCGTAACTCTACCTGCAGGGAGTGTGCCACAGAATGAGGAACTCAGGGGAGAGTTGATGGTGGCTATCCACCAGGCTGACGCAACTGCTCACATTAGTGTTTACATATGAGGAACTGCGGTGGTGCCCTACCTAACCCCCTGTAAGAATGCCCAGTGATCCATGTCACGTAGAGGATGCACAAAGATCGGTACCAGGGGTACAGCTGCCCCACCCCCACAGACTCGGGCCCAGACAGACAAAATGGTGGGCACGGAGTCAGTGGACCCGATATCACAGAAGCTGGATGCAATACCGGCGGCAGTAGAAAAGCTTGGGGAAACCATGAACCAGATCCGCACCTCTCTGGAAGGTAAAATAGACAAAGTGGCTGTTGATCTTACTCTGCTCCACGCAGACCACCAAAAACTCGCAGACCGCACCACCACCGCCGAGGATACCATTTCTGATGTCGCCCCACGAGTGGCCACGACGGAGAAACAAATCCAGGGCCTTCTCGATCCAGTGGTATTCTTGGAGGACTGGGCTGAGGATGCTGAGTGCCGGGTCCGGCGCAACAACATATGCGTGGTGGGCCTGCCGGAGGGGATGGAAGAAAGACGCAGTGGCCAACACTTAACAGTGGCTCCGCACTCTGCTACCCAGGGATGCCCTCTCTCCATATTTCGTTGTTGAACAGGTGCATAGAGTGCCAGCCAGGCCTCCCCCCTTGGGCTCCAACCCACGGCCGCTCTTAATCTGCCTGTTGTACTACAGAGACAGAGAAGTGTGTGGAGAAGTGTGGCTCAATGGTTAGAGCGGCAGACCCTGATGCAGAGGTCTAGCCCGGGACCAGGGTTCAATTCCCCGCCTCGGCGGGTCTTGGGCTCAAAAATTCCACGGACCTGATAATTCTCGGCTCGGTGCATATTCCAATCATGGAGTCCCAGTCTGCAACTCTGGGCAATAGCTTGCTTAATCTCCACAACGGCCCCCACAACACTAAGGATGCCTGGCCGCCACCTTGGGGGTGCACAGGAGTGGACGCCTCACAGGAAAGCCAGGATGGGTTCCACAGCGGTATTCGTACAAGCGCCTTGAGACCCTTGTGGGTGAGTAGTGCGCTATACAAGTATCAATTTACATTTACATTTACATGCCGGACTCCAAGGAACCAGGAGGTGCAGGTAGACAACCACAAAGTCATGTTCTTCCCGGACTATACGCCTCAGGTTCAGAAAGAATGATATTCCTACATGGCAGTGAAACAGCGGCTCCGGCAATATAATCTCAAGTATTTCTTGCTGTTCCCGGAGAAGCTGAGTGTGATTGCAAATGGCAAAACCTATTTTTTCACCACCTCGGAGGGGGCGGAAGACTTGTTGGACACCTACGACTCCTCGGGGAGTAGGGCTTCCGCTGCAGGATGGAGAGAGCTGAATCCCACGGCCTCTCCACGCCATCGCCGTAGGAGAAGGAAGAAAACGCAGTCCTTGGCCTCTCAGACCCTGGGTCCAGCTCCGGAACTGATACTGAGCGGCCAGCTCCAGGCCCTGCAGGCAGTGGTAGACATCAGCAGGACACGAGATGGAGACTAACTCTACTTCTGACCAGCCAGGGCCGCTAAGTGATTACGATTTTTCGGACAGTTTTCTTGCTTCACAAGACTCATGGAACCTGCACCAGATCACTCCACAGACCTCCAATGACATGGTCTGAACTCCTGATTTTTCTCCTGTTTTTCCATGTTTTCCACTGAACAAGAAGACGACTGTGCCATCTGATACGCAAGTATAATGGTACTGCACTTAGGCTGCATGTTGCATTCCTTGGCTTCCACGGTCAGGACTGCATTTTAGAGCTAGTGTTCTAGCTGCAGGCAGGTGGCGGGAGTCATGCTCGTAGCCAGATCCCAGTGTAATTGTGCGGGGTGCCCCTATGGCCTCCTCCCTTCTGGGAACATTACACATGACATTTGGGTGGTGACCCTGTCCAATGCGTGCTTGGCCAGCGATAGGGGTAGCTGCTGGAGACTGACCCCTACTAACGGACCCATTGTATATTGCTGTGCGTGATAGTCCCCCCTAGACGTTAGTTGCATGCTATTTTTGCTTCATGCTTGGACGGTTACATGTTGCATACTCGCCCTTTTGGTATTTTTCTTTACATAAAGTTCAAATGTTTTTTATGCCATCGTTTATGCACTAAGGTAAGAATCACGATGTGGCTCACACAGGGACGCAGGCTCTACCATTGCCCTCACACACAATCACCCAACTTCGCCCAATCTTCGGCCTGGCAAGGCCTTGCACGCTACTGATACTCACACGTCATGGCACCCATTAGGATAGGGACCTGGAATGTAAGGGGTATACACAGCCCACCGCGTCGGTATCTCATTTATTCATATTTGAAACGTTATCACATACAAATAGCGCTCCTCCAAGAGACACACTTGCCTAAACCAGAAGTGACACGATTACACAGGCGGTGGAGGAAACAATTGTACGCTATGGGCTATTCGGCATACGCACAAAGGGTCTTGGTTTGGGTGAGACCGGGGACTCCCTTCAGGTGGTGAACTCCTTCATAGACATGGAGGGCAGGTACGTCATAGTTAGGGGTCCCCTGGATGGTAGTCTGCTAATCATTGCATCACTGTATGCACCCAACTCCCATTAAGCTGATTTTCTAGAACTGATCCCTCACAAACTGGCCGAATGGCATGATGTCCCCATGGTGTTAGGCGGCAACTACAACAGTGTCTTCGACGCCACGCTGGACCGTTCCTTTCCTCCCCTACCTGGCCCAGCCACGCATACTGCCATGAAAGCGTTAAAAAGTGGGCTACACAATGTCACTTATCCAACACCTGGAGGCATAGAAACCCACAAGACAGAGTATATTCCTATTACTCGGGGGGCACGGTCTCAATGTACGCCTAGATCATTTTATGGTGTCAAATGATCTTTTGCCATGTGTTTCTGAGTTGCACTATATGGGGCGGACGCACTCAGATCATAACCCACATGTGGTGGAGCTGAAGTGGGAGGGTGATGTGCCGCCAATCCCTATCAGGTGCCGCCAACCAGATGCTCCTTTCCGGGACTTGTTAGCTACTACCATAGCACAATATTTTGATGAGAATGCAGGCACAGCCATGTCACCACTGTTGGAGTGGGACACTCTCAAGGTAGAAGTGAGAGAGCATTGTTTGGGAACACAGGCGGGTATTCGAGTGCAGCTAGAGAAAGATCTCACTATTTTAGAAAGAAAGCTGGCATCTAGCGAACAGGAGACAACTGAGGGGTCCCTGTGACAACTTTCGCGTCATAGGGAAGAACACGCTCGGCTGCTTGAGTGGCTGCAATGTTTTAATTACGCTGTGTATTCGGCGCGGACGCATCACATTGGGGACAAAGCGGGTAAACTGCTCACGTGTTATAGCGTGCACACAGCGGGACATACATTGTGAATTTGTAGTACATTATCAGGACATATACAAATCCCGGGCACAGGCCACACCCATGGAACTGCAGCTCTATCTTTAAGGGGATCGCCTTGCCACATCCTAGGCGTGCCCAAAGAGTGGAACTGAATGACACTATCCTTTTAGAGGAAGTCCGGGACTGCATATTCTCGTTGTCCAATGGGAAATCGCCGGGACCTAATGGTCTGCCGCAGAATTTTACAAGGCCTACGCACATATACTAGCGCCACAGTTGCTAGCAGTGTATGAGACAGCAGTAGATGACTTTACACTTACTAGTACACAAAATGAAGCCCTGCTGGTATCTCTCCTCAAACCCGACAAGAACCCTAAATCCCTAGGCTCTTATCGCCCGCTGACACTTCTGAACACAGACTATAAGATCTTTGCATCGATTCTCGCTAAGCGTGTATCGCCTTTAGTAAAGGCAGTGGTAGACCCCAACCAGAATGGTTTTGTTCCCGCCAGAAGTACCTCACTTAATATATGCATGTTATTTCGGGTATAGAGATACGCGTTGCACAGATGGCCACGCCCTGGCTCCCTAGTACTAGACCTGGAGAAGGGCTTCGATTCTTTAGAGTGGCCCTACCTGGTGGCAGTGCTCCACAAATTCGATTTAGGGGACCATTACATGAGCATGGTCCAACTCTGTGAGAAAGTGGCTCTGTATATACTGGACCCTAGTAAGTTACAGGGTGTACAGAGTCCACAATCGCCAGAGGTATAACAGAGGTTAAAGTCAGGACTGACCTTACTCTCCAAAGTTTGCAGAAATGCAATGACTTGGTAAACACAATAGGTACAGGGGTTGCAATAGACAACACAGTTCTAAACACAATTTAGCATTGAGCTCAATGGGTTTTTCTACACAATTACTTTGTAGATTACTTTTGTAAGTCCAGGACTGGATCCTAGATTCAGTCCTGGGGTCTAAGTTGAAAACTGTTTAGTAAAAACGTTTTGGTTATTGCAATAATTTTTAAGGAATAAAAAGGTATTTTAAAAGTTCACACTTAGAAACTTTTCAGTGAAAATCTGGCAATGCTATCCAATGGGAGAAAATTCAGGTTACAGGTAAAGTATGTTCTCGTTACTTTTGTAATCCAGTACTGGGCTCCTGGGTCCAGCACTGGGATCTCTACATGAGACAGGCAAGTAATTACGTTTCAGTAGCTAGTACGATTTTTAAAGAATATTTCAAGTTTTCAAAAGTAGGCACTTAAAAAAGAAATTTCACAGAAAAGCAGATTGGATTCCTATGGATAAAATACAGGTTACTAATAAACCCGGTTAGGATTACTTTTGCGGTTCAGTACTGGGCTACAAGATATAGTACTGGCTTCTCTCCTGGTCAAAGGTGAGTACTTTGGAATTCGGCTGATTTTCTAGGAATATTTTAAGATTACAAAACTTCACACTTAGAAGATTCTTCGAGTCAAACCAGTCAATGTTATCCAATGGCATGTAAGTGAGTTACCGGAATCCAGGTGAGTACTCGACTGGTGAAGTTAAGGTTCTGGGCATAGACTCAGGGGTCCCCCAGGGTCAGGTAGGTACAGTTGGTACACCCTCAGCGGCACAGGGTGCAGAGGTAGTTAGGCCCAATGTTATCCGATGAGGGGCAGGCGGCCTCGGTTGGTGGCTGCTGGCTAGCAGGCCACACAGCTGTGGGAGCTGGGCTCCTGTTCACTTGCTCAGGGCAAAGGGGGAAGCAGGATCGGGCAAAGGTTACACTCCCAGAGGCACTCGGGCGGCTGCGTGCAGGGTGCTTTTGAGCCGTCTGGCACTCAATGTTATTCAATGGGAAAGGTAAAAAGGGAACAAAGGCTGCAGGCTCGGGGACGGTGATTCTTCAGGTGCGACCAAAACTTCGAGAGGTAAGTTGGGATCTTGGAGAAGAGGTAGGTACCCAAAGGGAGGCAAAGGGAGGCACAGGGAGCCGCAGGGCGCCTCTTGCAGGGGTGTCTTTGGGTGTCGGGAAATCTTACCCTCTGCTGGTCGCGGTTGGAGGTGTCCCTGGTTTTGAGGCTGCAGGCGTCATCAAGGAGGGCCTTTGGGCACCGGACTTGGGGTCCCAGTCGCCGGGGGGACGTCCTCGTGGTCTTGGGTCACTTGGGCACAGGCCGGTGCAGAGTGGGTTGGCCTTGTGCTTCCGGGCTGGCACCAGGAGTAGGGTTGTTGGAGCAGAGCCTCTGTTTATGGGAGTCCCAGTCATTTAGAGGGTCAAGGCAGGCAGGTCCTTCGGGTGCCCCAAGGTTGCTGTCCGCAGGAGTCGCCAGGATTAGGCAGGAGCAGGTTCCAGGATCGACAGGCCGGTAGGGCTGGGGCCAAGTCAGTTGGTGTCGTCCTGTTAGCAGCTCCACGGCGGGTCTTCTTCTTGATCTTCTACCTTCTGTTCTTATTGGGATCCGAGGAAGAAAGGTTTAGGGAGCCCCTAAATACTGAATTTAGGGGCGTTACAGGTAGGGTAAGGACAGGGACCAATAGTTTCCGGTCCTGGGGTGGGTACACCCCTTAGCCTGCTCCTCTCCTGTGGGAGGGGGGGCAGGGGCCTAGCTATGATTGGGCGGGGCTCCCCATCTTCAAGATGGCCGGAGCCCGGGGTCGTGCTTCACCTCGCCTCCCCCACCTGAGGGGTGGGGTTGGCACAGGCTGGCACACCCCCCTTCCTGACGTAGGTATTCCTGCCAGTCTTCCCGCCAGAGTGGGGGTCAGGACTGGTGGGGGCCAGTTGCTGGGTACAGCAAATGGTTGGGAGAAGCTCACAGAGGCGACAGGCCTTTGAAGCTTCCCCCTGCCCATCCTGGTGGAGGAGACCTCGCACCTCATCCAGGATGTGCATTGTTGCAGGCCCAGGAGAGGGGGGGGGGCTCTCCACACAGGGGTGCAGCAACATGTCTGCTGTGTGGCAGCCTCTCAGTCCAGACGTGGATTGCAGGTTTAGGTTTCAGGGGGCATCTCTAAGATGCCCTCTGGTGCATTTTACATAATGCGGGTTTAATGTGCTGAGAAGTTTGATACCAAACTTATCAGTCTTCAGTGAAGCCATTATGGTGCTATGGAGTTCGTAATGACGACCTCCCAGCACCATATACTCTTAATGGCAGCACTGCACTTACAGTGCTCAGGAATGGCCCTGGGTACTGTAGAGGAACAGGGCTCATGCACCTGTGCGCACACCGCTGGCATAGGGCACCCAGCTAGAGGGGTGACTGATGTATGCCAGGGCAGTGGGTTTGTGGGAATGGCACACAGGGAGGTTGGCCATGTCGACTCTCTGTTTAGTTCGGCACTTAGACACTCAGCCTGCAAAGGCAGTGTGTGGGTGTCAAGGTACATGGCCCCTAAGTGTGGCACAATAAATGCTGCAGCCCTTAGGGGTCTTCTCTGGTCGCCATGCCCTGTGTACCTAATGTACCATTTACTAGGGGCAGATAGGTGGCCAGAGATGCCAATTGGGTTTTAGTTTCAATACAGTTTTAGGGAAGGAACACAGGCCCTGGGTACCTGGTTGGCAGGAGCCCAGGGCACACTCAGTAAAAGCACATCAAAAGTTCAGAAAAAAGTGGGGGCATACCAATGCAAGAAAGATGACACTTTCTCACAAACTACTATACCAATGACCCACTGTCCGGGTCTGGACTGGTTGGCTCATTTCAGACCCCATCCAAGTGAGGCGAGGGACGCGCCAAGGATGCCCCTTGTCCCAGTTACTCTTTTCCCTAGCCATTGAACCACTGGTGATGCTACTTTGCAGTGAATATGTGGCATGGGGACTCCAGTTAGGAGACAGGATACATGCCATTTCTCTGTATACCGACGATTTGCTATTGTATGTGCGTGACATCAATGACATCCCCATGTCCATAGAGGACACGCTTAAGGCCTTTGAGGTGGTGTCTGGCCTTCGGGTAAACTGGGCCAAGTTAGGAGTTTACCCCTTTAGCGAAGACCTGGTTGAAACGTACGTGCTCCTCAATGGCTCCCTTCTCACGTGGTACCCCACTACTTTTCGCTATCTTGGCATCTTCATATACAGAACACCCATTGATTTTCTGGAGGGCAACCTCACCAGAGCTGTCTCAGCTGTTATTTATTTATTTATTATCCAATTTGTATCGCGCAAACTTAACCCGAAGGTGTCAAGGCGCCTATCAAGAACAGATCAGAAAGTTAGCAGAGCACCACTACAGGTATGCACGTACAAAGAGATGAGTCTTTAAAGCAGCTCTAAAAGCTTGGAGAGTGGGGCGGGACCTTACTTCAAGAGGGAGAGCATTCCACCATTTTGGGGCCAGATTGGAAAAGGCTTTGCCCCCCCATCTTGTCTTCCTGACACGAGGCACAGAGAGAAGAAGTTGATGTGAGGAACAAAGATTCCTGCCGGGATTGTACCGAGACAGGATAGATCCAATGCCCGTAGGGCTGGTTTTAGCTAAGGCTTTGTACACCATGCACATGGACTTAAAGAGGATACGGTCCAAGACAGGAAGCCAGTGAAGCTGTTTCCGGGCATCGGTGGCAGAAGCACGTTTAGGTAAATCGAGAACAAATCTCGCTGCCGCGTTCTGGACCACCTGCAAGCGCTGTAGCGGACTCTTATTCAGTCCAGCATACAGCGCATTGCAATAGTCCAGACGAGAGCCCAGAAGTGCAACAGCCAGTTGCTTTCTTGCCTGAAGGGACAGATAGTGCCTGATTTTTCTTAGTGTATCGATGATCCCCCAACAGGTCGATACAGTCCTGTTGACCTGTTGGCAGATACTAAGGGTGGGATCGATCATTACCCCCAGGTTTTTTGCTGAGGAGGTAGGATCGGGACAGGCACCCAGTGAGTTCGGCCACCACTCAGCAGTCCAGATCTCTTCCCTTCCTCCAAAACACCATCACCTCAGTCTTCTCCCCATTCAGTTTCAATGAATTGTGAATCATCCATTGGCCGACTGCCTCCATACAAGATCTAAAATTGGCGGCAGTCGACGTAACTGACTGGGAGAGAGAGACGAGGATCTGGGTGTCATCCGCATAGGAGACTACCTCCATCCCAAAAGATCTAATAAGTCTGGCAAGGGGTGTCACATAAATGTTGAAAAGGGTAGGACTAAGCGCTGACCCTTGCGGACCCCACATTGCACAGACAGGGATGGAGATAGGAACGGACCCAGCATCACCCTTTGCTCTCTATGATCGAGAAAAGAGGAAAGGAGTCCCAGGGCCGCACCCCGGACCCTAATCTCCCTCAGTCGAGATGTTAGCACCGAGGGGGATAGGGTATCGAAGGCAGCCGTGAGATCTAAGAGGATCAGGAGGGTGGTCTGTCCCTCATCAACCCGAGTGCGGATGTTGTCTAGCACTATGGTGAGGGCAGACTCGGTGCTATGTTCCCTCCTGAATTCATGCTGGGAAAGATCCAAACAGCCCGAGCTCTCCACGAATGCAGCAAGATGTTTATTAAGATGGGCTTCTAACATCTTCGCGGGAGCCGGGAGCAGTGAAATGGGGCGAAAGTTTTTTAATACCCCAGGGTCAAGGGAAGGCTTCTTGAGCAGAGGTTTTACCACAGCATTTTTGCACTGCTGGGGAAAAATGCCCTCCTTCATCGCCCTGTTCATGATGTCAACCAATGGGGGAAGGAGGGATTCTCTGCACTGCTTAAGGATCTTTAGCGGACAGACATCTAGCGGAGAGCCAGATTTGGTTTTGTTAAGCAGGATCTCAAGATCCTGGTAAGAGAGAGGAGGAAAGGTTTCCAGACCCAGAAGTCGAGATGGTTCTGCACCATTAGGCTCCGAGCCAGCGGGCACCGAAGGCACAGCGGTAGAGGGTCTTTGAGCCTCCAGAGCGATATAAATGTCCGCAATTTTCGACTGAAAGAAGGAAGCTATCTTGTTGCAGAGTTCCTGAGAGGCAACCACAGGGTCTGGGGTCTGGAGAGAGGTAAGAGAGTCAACAATCCTGAAGAGCTCTCTAGGAGACGAGAGTGAGGATGTGAGGGCCGTGAAATATTCTTGCTTGGTCTTAATCACTTCCAGTTTGTAATTTTTAAGCAAGACCTTATGAGCTTCTCTATCCTTAGGGGCCCAGCTAGAGTGCCATAGTCGTTCCTGTCTCCTTACTTCCTGTCTACGGAGCCTTAGTTGTTCTGAGAACCAGGGAGCTGAAGGTCTTTTCCTGGCTGAATAGCAAGACCTAACTGGAGCCAGTTCATCCAGGGCCTCCGAAATGGTCTTTTCAAATTGTAGGACCGCTGAAGAAGCGTCCGTCTCCTGAGTAATGGACAGGCTAGATATCCACGGATGGAAAGAATCTTCCCTGATGTTTTTGAAGTTCCTTCGTTCTTCAATAGTACTCGGGACCCTTCTGATAGAGTCCTGGATCAGATGGGTCATATTAAAAGGAACGGCCAGATGGTCGGACCATGAAAGATGGAAGGGGTTGGCGACTGTCAGCCTCTGATCGTTAGAAAAAACTCCATCGAGCGTGTGCCCCGCTCGGTGGGTGGGACCGTTCACCAGTTGGGTGAGTCCACAGGCTGACATAGCTTCCAGTAAGGAAGTGGTGTCATGGGCGTCCAGGAGCTCTAGGTGAAAATTGAAGTCACCTAGAATAGTGATATTTTGTCGGCCGAAATAGGGTTCCAGGACCTGCATCAATTTCAGCCCAAAGTCAGCTCTAGGGCCGGGGGGACGATAGAGCAAAATCCCATTGAACGCGGGGTTGGAAGACTCAGACAGGGAAAAGTATAATACTTGGAATACATCCTTAGGGTCGGAAAGAGGTATAGTGTGACAATGAAACCTGTCTTGGTACAAAATAGCCAAGCCACCACCAACACGGCCTATACTGTCCTGTCGTGTTAAGCAGTAGCCCTCAGGGACCGCTTCCACAAGATAAGGGCCTGACTAGTCTTTAGCCCAGGTCTCGGTGATAAAAACCCACGATGGTGTCCTGCCCAAGGGCCCAAGTACAATTTTGGCAGTCACTCCCACTGAATGGTATGAGCCACACATAACCTTGATAAAGATGATTATCCTTCCAAAATTACTATATTATTTTTTGAATCTTCTGATCTATGTCCCGACCAAGGTCTTCCACGAGCTGGAACGCATGTTCCGTGACTCAATCTGGAACAAAGGCAGGACATGGGTTGCTTTGTGGAAACTATATGCCCCTACCAGCTAAGGAGGATTGGCAGTCCCTTACATGGAGTTGTACTATATAGCAGCCCAGCTACAATGGGTGACGAACTGGTTGAGCGGCAGGAGTCTGGAAGATAAGGCGACCCTGCAACAGCCCTGGACCCAATCCCAGATTTATCATCTATTCCATCCCACTGCCAAGCCTCCATGACCATCCCAATTACACTTGGAACTCACGCATAAATGCTACAGAAGGAGCTTACACCTCAACCGAGCAACAATCCCATATGCCCCGATACTGCCGCTCTCAGGAACACTTAAGAGGAAGAACGGGCACCTCAGAGGTGATCCTTACACATTGACATGCAGCAGGCATAGATACCCTGGGTGTCCTATATGTGGATGGTACATTGCTCACCTATGAGGCCCTGGCGGGAGATTACGGCTTGCCGGCAGGGCAATTTCTATTGCACACCTCACTCACATGGGCCCTCGCGGCCTCCTGGTGAGATACGACGACCGAGCCAACAACACATTTGCTACTACAGTACTTACATGTAAGGGGTGTGGGATCACATATAGTACTCTGGCTGGTGACAGCTCTGCTTCTGCACACACTGAAACCAATGCTGAGTCTCCGTGCACACTGGGAAACGGATAGAGGTCAACCATGGACGGAAAATGCAATGGAGTGCTGTTCTAGTCAGCTCTTCATTTATACCGAGAAGTTCCAAATTTAAACTTATACAAACTTATACCTCTCACCCGACAACATAAATAGATATTTTAACATTGCCACCTCCGCATGCCTGAGTTGTCAGTAGCTTAACGTGAATCTGTTACCCATGCTCTGGTCTTGTACCTCTTTACTGACAAACAGTACCTACGGCACTTGCACTCTGTATTTACACATCCCTGCCACATACATGGGAACTTTGCATACTAGGGCTATATGCCAGGTCCAAGAAAAACAGAGTCACGTCCCGATTTCGAGACCTGGGTTTGATAGCAGCGAAGCGATTAATTACACACGATATTGGGGAGCCAACGTAATATCATGTACGAGACACACATACTCATACTCAGTCGTGCTTTGTTCCTTTTTTTTTCCCCCTCGATGGCAGTTTCTTTAACAAGTTCTTAGTTCTGTGATTCAGATTCTATATGTCTTATGGGCACTTTTTGGAGATCTCCCAGTATTATACTGAAACGGATGCACATTCCAAGCCCCCATGTCAGCCATTACTGTACACTCCACGTAACAACTGATAGGATTCATACCAGCTGTGGTCGCATATTACACAGACGTTATTATCTGTCAATGGGGAACTGAAATGCAGTAGCACGAAAAGGGAGTAGCATGCAACTGTTTATCGACATAGGCCTCCTGTAGAGGTGTATATGTACCACTGTGTATTGTAACCACACTTTTGCTTTACACCCCAGTTATATGCATTCTACTATAATGTCGATCCGTATATGTATGTATGGCACCTCAGATAACGCTGGATTGTTAAAAAATGTAAGAAAAACAATAACTATATTTAAACCAAAAAAAATAAGACTACCCAGATCACATGCAACTAAAACCATATCATGGAACCACCCACACTGCAAAATAGAAAGAATTGGGTTATTTTATGATGACCTTCCATGACACAAAGTAAACTTAGTGACATGTTATGAAGAAATAGAACAAAGCCCATGAGACCTTCCTCTCAGCCACATACCCTTTCATGGACATCCCCTTCAGTGCTGAGTTTATTCACTTAGTTCCTTGGAAGTATATAATTTGTGCACATTAATTCCTTAAGAGTTCATTTTTCATAGTTGTGTGTGGGAAAGTTACATTGTCTCTAATAAGGATTTTATTGTTTTTACGGTACCTATAGGAGTCCGGAGCACCGACTGAAATATTTTCATTAACCAATATTCCAACAAAATGCAGCTCTACCTCAGGATGTTGTCAGTCAGTGGTAAATGGCAAAATTGTGTCTGCTTGAAGACAATACAAATATATTACAAATGTATTTGCCATCTGTCTGGAATTACTATTTACAAACACAGATAGTGTCCTATACAACAGTAGCACATGTAAATATTAGACTCAAGCCTCTCTCGGTGAAAAAGGTTTGGGCAACTTCACACACGCTGACAAATTGTGCCACCTTAGTTTGCTCAGATTCCATATAAAAATAATCCCTACTTCAAGCCATTGGTGCAAGAAGACTAGCTCAAACTGACACTCATTAAGAAGTTCAAACCCTACATGCAATCCTCAAACAGCCTCTCCACTAAATACATTATTGTACTTTCTCATATTGATAGTAGAACGGTCTTTCTTTGGACTCACCACTGGTCATACTGAAACTCATCCTCCACACAATAGTCTGATTAGACTTCGAAAGAAATATAACAAGCATTTACAATGCAACAGTCTCACCTTTGCAAAAGTTAGAGCTATTGGCACTGTAAATGACATCTTTTTTTATGTGTTGGTTTTGAAAACAGATATATAAATGGCATTGTCATTTAGAATGCCAATAGCTTAATCTCTTGCAAATGCGAGACCTATTGCATTTGCACCCACACACACACACACACAGAGCCACACACGCAGAGACACACACAGAGACACACACACAGTGCCACACACACACACCCAGAGCCACACACACACCCCCAGAGCCACACACACACACACACACAGAACAAACCTCTTTCACCTGCCCAGGCATCACACTTAAGTCTCTCATAAACATTTTAGTCAGACAACTTATTTCCCAAACATTAAACTTAACACTCTGACTGCTGTACATCCAGGACAATCAATACCTAGCACTTCATGGATATCTTGCATTTGGCCAGTTGGCGGGGAAGATGCTATCAGTGATGCCTAAATCTAACTTTGACCCACATCAACAAATACAGCCCTATTACTCAACTACCTTACCTTTGTATGGTCACTGAGCACATTATTCCTGAAACTCCATCAAAACATTGGCCACAACGATTTTATAGCACCTATCCAACCACTGTGTGCCTAGAGCAGCGTGTGAAATGCAAAAAGGCAAGTAATCAATGCCACTTTAAATACCTCCGATAAGGAGAACACCTGCTTTCTGGGCCCCTTTGACACTGTTGATCGCCATGTCCTATTTGTAACTCCTTCTGTCTGCATGGACATTACCCAAACACTCAAAAAGTACACAGTTGATCCACCTTCCCTTTTTGCCAACAGCAGATTTAAGTGTTGGATCTCGAATTCCCCATGGCCCTTTTCTTACCCTAATCTATTTTCTTAGAGTAGACACAGAACACTGGGAAGTAGGGATGTGCCCTAGATAATAAATAAACTATTACATACATGTATGCAAGGAAAGACCTATATCACAATGCAATATTAGCCACTGTTATGCACTGTCTCAAATAGTCCTTGGACTTCCCCCTATCGTGGATTTCTTAAGTCTATCTCAAATTTTAGACAACTTTGGAGAATTTCATTCGAATGAATGGTTGCAAATTCCAGCCACACAACAAAAAGTGACATAATAAAATGCAGCAACAGACCCTTGTATGACCCAAACAATGTTGTGCCTAGCAGAAATAGCCATGCAAATTGGGGTGGGGCGGTCTCTCACACAGTATCCACTAGAGTTATGCTTCTGCTTCTCTTGACCGTTACCACCAAGACTAATATGCTCTTCCGCACCCGATCTTTTGCCACACCTAGGTAAGTGTAAGTCACCATCCTTGATTTTTCCTCCAGGGTGATGTCCAGCAACTCGCACTCCCTGTCACAGGATCCTCCATCCAGTGACTCCAGCCCACAAGAGTATTCTCGAGGATGCTGCATCGAACACCCTTCCTCCCCTTGTGCCACTGACAGTGATGTGACTAATATCCCCCTCACCACACACGCATATTTCTACATTAAAAACCCTCCTCCAATGCGGGCTTCCACGATGACGTGCCGTATAATTTGGCCGCTACCTCTTCATGGTGCACCACCCTAGGCCTACGTCCTGTGTTGCAGTCCACCCCTCTATGATGGCAGGGTCGTACTTCTCGCCACCTCCCCCTCCCCCCCTTGCGGTGTTGATATGTACACTGGGACCTCTGTCTTGGTATGTCTGATACCATCTTCCCTCAAGAAAGGCAGGGCCTTCTCACCTACAGGGAGTGGGAGCTGGTAACCCTCCCTCCCAGCACCAGGCGCCCACTTAGCGTCCCATGCTCTTTCGCTATCACCGTAGTGTGTTGGAGCGGCGGCGGTAGCACAGGCTCTCCCGGGCCTCTCTGCACGGGCTGCCAGAACCCAGGCGGCAGAGATAGGGCTGCCCGCTGCGGCACCTGATTCGAAGTGGCACAAAGGAGGGGTCACGGAAGGAGGCGGGTGAGATAAATCGGTAGAAAAAAGAACTGGGGCGACGGTTAGACACAAAAAACGAAGGGGAAGGGATAAACAACTTAGGGATATTAACGGGAAGGTGGTCCCAAGGGAGGTAGCAAGTAGGAGGAGTCAGAGGGTATGGGCGGAAATGTTGACTATACCAGTGGAAGGGAGGAGCAAGTACGTAAGGGAGGAGTGTTTGAGAGCAATACTAAAAGGAAGGCGGGTAGAACCGAGCACACAGAATGAAGCCAAATAATCGGTCTAAAACAAGCGGCGAGACTAAGATGCAGCCAGAAACTGAAGTGGTATTGATAATAGGGGAGGACAGGGACCATTAAAAGTAATAGGGACTAACACAGGGATGGTGAGGAAGGCAGCACTTAAGGGTATGCAAGATCATACATTACCGCATTTGGGAACAGCTTAGAAGACGAATAAGGGAAACAAGCACTCGCCATGACACAAGTTTTCTCTTTAAGCCCCGTCCTTTCAGACTGGGGGGCGTGTTTTCCTGCTTACTTAAAAGGTTCCTTATCTTCTTTATGGGGCCCTCAGGACCCGTAAAGAAGATAAGAAACTTTTTAAGTAATCAGGAAAACACGCCACCCCAATCTGAAAAGGACGGGGCTTAGATAGAAAGAATTTGAAAGAAGAACGTTACTAGGGCCTCTTCTCCAATGGCTGGCCACCGTTTAGGAGGCTAGCCAATGGAGAAGAGGGGCGGGGCTTAACCTCGCTAGTGATGATCTCTCTACCCCATTAAGTCTCGCCAGCGAGACTGCGCATGTGTGCAGTCTTTCGCAGGCGGAGACCTAAAAATTTAGATTACTTCAATTTTGCATTGGATTAAAAAACACTTGGTACCAACTTCAAGTTATCAACTTACAAACCAGACCGTTTTGAAGACAATTTCCCCAGAACTAGCAAGACTGCAAATCGGGAGAGCTTGCAAAAGAGGCAATAACACGTTTCTCTACGTATCCAGTCTTTGGAACAAGAGCCTGCTAAATCTTAATCTCTCCTCATCGTTACAACAATTCTAGAAGTACCTCAACACTTATGTTTTCAGTCAGTGTATACCACTACTCTATATTCCTATGATTGATTGCACCCAGCAGCTCTTGTCCAACAATTATGTACCTAGCTCCAATGTACTCGCATCAAATGCATCAAAACTTTACCACTGCATAATGGTCCACAATCCCACTGCACTAATGGCGGTAGCCTGCTTCAAATTTGGGAGAGAAAGTGGCCTAACGGCTAGGGATGTCAACCTCGGAGCTGGGGGAAAAGGGTTTGAGTCTCGGCAGGGACACTCAACATGCTGTAATTCTGGGCAAATCCCTCAATCTCCCTGTGCCTAACAAAAGTGAATAGGTCCATCTGTAATGTAACTGGTGCTCATGCAAATCGATCGGACCCCTTCGGGTCCGGTTTGCGCTATATAAAACTCCCCCCAACAAAAAAAACTGTAGGTGTCAAACCTACTGTAGATGCATCATCCATAGCTAATGCAGATAAAAGGTTAGTATTCATGTTACTCTATTACATATCACAATGTTTGCAAGAAAAGAAGTTTCTTTTATTCATTAAAAAAAAGAAATGTAAATGTAGAGTATTTATATAGCGCACTTCTACCCGGAGGCCTCGTAGAGCTGTATTCATACCGCTGTGGAACCCATCCTGGCTTTCCTGTGAAATGTCCACTCCTGGGCACCCCCCAAGGTGAAGCCAGGCATCCACAGCGCTGCTGGGGCCGTTGTGGAGATTAAGCAAGCTATTGCCCAGAGTCACAGAGTGGGACCCATGATTAGACTAGGCACCGAGGCGAGAATTATCAGGTCCAGGGAAATTGAGTCCAAGAGCCGCCGAGGCGGGAATTGAACCCTGGTCCCGAGCCAGACCTCTGCATCAGGGTCTGCCGCTCTAACCATTGAGTAACGAAAGCTTAACTTTCAATACATAGTTTAGTGTTACAGAGCCATTCATAAAAATCTGAAACAAATCTATGTCTTTAATACTCAAGCAAATTGTTGATTATCTTCTTTCAACACACAAATCTCATTTCTCAAAAACATCTTGAAATATTTTTGCAACTATCTTTATTAATATTTACACTATTAGGGCACAAAAAAAAGAATACTGTATTTCCCCAAGATCTGTCCCTCACATTAATGCTAAAATGGCAACAATTGTGTCAAACGTGTTTGTGCTTTCTTAGCAACTCTATAAATTTGAAACCACCATAGACCGTTCCCCTTAAAGGAGGGTCCTACTAGGTCTAGCTACCAACATTTACATGGCAAATGAGAGAAAAGCAATCTAATTTATTCAGATGAAAAGGCAAAAATGTTGGCTGATGTGTGAATAGTCATACAACAAAAATATGAAAAAATAGGATTAATGTGGAAATAACATAAGCAGTGTTTTGCAACATTATAATTGTATACAATCACAAATACCATATCTTAAAGAAGTTGAAATCTAACAAATGAATGTCATTCAACTGTTTTTTTAAAGGGATGCCTGGATTCTCCCTTGAGACAACTGATCGGTAAAGCGGGAGTGCTGCTAAGGTATCGCTACTGATAAAGAGATGCACCACTCACAGCGAAGTCGAGTAATTTTTCCTAAGATGCTTGAAAAATGACATGAACCACAAAGAGGAAGAGGTGCACGATGCAGATGGAAGTGGAGGGGTAATAGAAGAACAATGAGTTGGAAGAGTAGGGGAAGAAAGGAAGAGACCAAGTTAAAGGAAGAGGATGAGCAACAGAAAACACATGAAAAGAAATAGGGTAGGAGGATACTAGATGAGGACAACCAAGTAATGTGTTATTGTTGTTGGACTAAGGCAGTGGAGGTATTTGCCCAGCTGCTTTTCTGAATCCCCACTGAATGTTTAGTGGATACTTGTAGTCCAATTATCATTCAGGCTTCCTACCGAAATATTTAAAAGAGCATACTAACAATGCTGCTGTATGAAATATGTTTTAAGAGGAACACTATATAAATGAAAATAAGAATGCTGCACCTGGTACACCCAAATACCAACAAAACAATTGAAAGCTCAATAAAAGCATCTATTACTGTGTGACTTTGTAGGACTTAATAATGGCAGTATAATATTGTTATTTTCTGAACATTGCAATCTAATCGATAACTGTTAATATACGGACATACATAACTGAAAACTATTTCGAAATCAAGCAGTATGGCGAAGTCTGGTAGAAAGATCATAAATATCTTACCATGATCACCAACAAAGATCACATTAACGCATCGGTGCAGCTTTAGCTGTTTCAGGCCATCCATTAATTGACCTACAATTCTATCAACCTCCTTCAAATGAGTGCTCATCTGCAGATAAATAGAACAGAAAAAGCAGGAAATTCAATAATTGAAAAGAGTTTTGTATGAAAGTTCGAGTGAGCCTAATGTGTCTGCTACCAGACCACTTGAACAACAAGTTAATCATTTCTCAACAACATTCAGATATGTTCTAAATTGCAACCAACCTCCTAGAATGGGAGAAACATTTACATATGAAAGGAAAAAGAATGCAAAACTTCCCCCATAAATGACATGCTCCCTTTCTGTAGTGGCCTCATCAAACTCTAAGGTTGGATAGCTGACAACCTTGGAGTGCTCAAGATCCATAAAACCGGACATAATTTTGATTACCATGAACATGAGGACACATTTATAGGAGAACCCCTTGATGAACTCAGAATAAAATTGTCTCCATCTCTGTACCACAGTTAAATTCTTAGACTTCACTTTGAATTCTTCTCTAGGACTATTTTCTATATATGCACAATGGTGAAAACCACCAATTTTCCCCTTCATTCCAGCACGAAAATTAACCATTTGCTGTACCCTACCCACTAAAGAATGGCAGTTCATGTATTGATTATCTCCTGCAAGGACCTTGGAAAAAACAAATTGTCTGGGCATCTAAAGCCTTGTTCACACACTCAAGGTCAAACTCTAAAGCTAGACTGTTATCTTTAGCAAAAATATGTTACCAGATTAATTGACTGTCAACTGATGTCAGACAAATTTGAAACAGTCTGGCTAGTCTATAAACTCTACATCTGAAAAAGTCTGTATATTTGACTAGTCTACTCCCAATTTTCAGTGGAGAAGGACTTTGAAATACCAATTTTGAGAACTACCTAAACTCAAAATCAACATTTCAAATGACATTCAAAAGCTCATATTTTCTAAGTTATATTTGAATTCTTTTTCCCATCATCCATCTATACAAGAAGTGACATCACTGGTTTCCCGCCACCGTACCGTGCGTTCCTCTCTCCTCCCAGGTTCTACTTAATAGCAGCTACAGTGAGGACACTCAGCAGTCGCACTGGAAGCATACCAAAGGCAAGCCCGTCTGCACCCGTCCACGCTTAGACCATGGCCTTTGTCAGGAACCCAGTCCCCCCCCCATCCACTGATACCCCGCTGTGCTCTTCGATGCACTTAACTATGGCTACCATCCACTGCACTGCTGCCATACCACACCACAGAACACAGAAGGAGCGTTTACTTGAGTCTCCTGCAAGTTCTCATGCTCTCTCCTATACCCAACAAGCACCATTCACGCACACAATTGCACCCAGCACCGCACTCACTCAGTCTCACACAAACCAAACACCATCCAAACACACCAAGCTTGCATGCATGCTCCTCAACACCTGTTCACTCATAAAACATGCCACAGAGGTATAGGGCCTACTGCACGACCATGCGCCAGGCCTGCTCTTTCTCACAGAAGCAAAGCAAACCCAACCTCGGTACCAGATATCGCTAAAGCCATCCCCACTGGCTACAAGATTGTCAGGCAGGAACATTAGCACGAGCCTGGAGATGGAGTCGCCATCATAGTCAAAGATACCATCAGCTGCACCACCTACACGGACACCACCAGGAGCTACATGGAACACCTGAGATTCAAGATACACGTCGCAGCCAATTTCTCTCTGGGCGGAACCCTCGTATACAGGCCACCTGGACACCACACCAATTTAGCCAGTGAAATCGCAGACTTTGTGGCACCCCTCATCATCGAAGTCAGCACCTTCATCCTCCTCTGAGACCTTAACTTTCACCTAGAAGACTGTACTGACCCAAACTCTACTTCCTGTCTTGAAAACCATGCAAACTGTGGCCTCATCTAGACCGTTCTTAAATGAACCCACCAATACCACTGGACACCTTCAATCAGCAACATCACACTCTACAACCCAGCAAATATGACGTGGACAATTTCAGAATACCCATCCTGCACCATCACATGTATCTACCTCAGGAGCAGCCCGCCGGAGCTGAAGAGCATCTCAGAAAAGGAGTGGGCTTCTGTGCTCTATGCGCATCAGCCCAAGCACACCAGCTACTAGCAGAAAACCATTAAAAATTTCAATAGCTGGATCATAGCATGTGGCGACACTTTGGCTCCTCTCGAGCGCAACCCAAAGGCAAGAGTCCAGCTACAGGTTACACAGAGGAACTCAGGCTGAAGAAACAGCATTGCAAGTAACTGGAGCGCAAATGGAGAACAAGTTAAGCTACCACTGATAAAGATATCTTCCAGTCAGCCCCAACACACTACCACCAGCAGATACAGAACCCCAAGCACACAGCTCAGGCGGCAGATCACACAGATGCCAGCAGTAACGGAAGCAAGGAAAGATTCGCCATCCACAAAGATTTTACCATGCCTCCAGCAACATCACCCCCACACAAGACCTTTGCAACAAGCTTTCGGAATTCTTCTGTAAAAACATCACCTCCATATAAAGCAACTGGACCCTGCTACTATTGCAACTCAACTTCCAATCATGACCAATGACTGAACCCTGCCCTTGTGGCCTGATGTCACCACTGTACTGTCAGAATTGCTGCTTCCATGAAGATCATCCACTTGGGGCTCCATCTGACCCTTGCCCCCACCACGCCTTCAGCAAAGGGATCCTACCAATCAATGAAGCACTAACACCCATCCTCAATGCCTCCATCAACTCTGCCACCGTCATACCCCTGCTTAAGAAATCATCTACTGACCTAGCCACACTGGCTAACTACAGGCTCATCTTTTTCCTACCATAGCCAGCAAAGTCTTAGAGAAACTAATCAACCAACGCCTCACTGACCACCTCAAATACCACCAGCTGCTCCTCAATGCCACGCAGACTGGATTCAGGCACAACCACAGTACATAAAAAGCACTCATTAATGCCACAGATGGCAACTGTATGATCCTTGACAGATGTGACACAGTGGCCCTTATTCTCCGGCACCTCTCTGCAGCATTTGAAATGGTCTCACACCCCATCCTCATCAGGAGCCTGCATGAGATTGGCATCCAAAACTCTGCGCTCCGCTGGATCTGCTCCTTCTTAGCAGATAGAACACACGCTATCAGCCTGGCATCTTACTCCTCGGAAGACCAGAAACTCATCCGCCGAGTTCCTTAAGGTTCATCGCTCAGCCCCACTCTCTTAAACCCACACAATGTCCCTCTGGCCAATGTCATCTGCACAGAGGACATCAACATCTTCTACGCAGAAGACACACAACTCATACTCTCCCTCTCAGAAAAGACCCCCAACACAAGAAACAAGTTCAACGCCTGCATGACCGCAGCCGCTAGCTGGTTGAAAGCCAACTGTCCCAAGCTCAACACGGCCAACATAGAAGTAGTGATCCAACTGGTGGCTGGCCAAACTCGAACACACATTCAGAACCCAGTCCAGGAACATCAAAATAATATTCAACAGCAAATTGGACATGACTGCACAAGTCAACGCCATCACTGCATCCTGCTTCAACTCCTTGAAGATGCGGAGGAAAATCTTCCAATGACTCCCAAGCAACAAAAGAAAAACTATCATTTATGCCATAGACACCAACAAGTTGCGCTATGGAAACACCTTGTACACTGGGGTCATCAAGCAGATCACTAGAAGAGTACAGACCACCCAGAACTCGACAGATAGACTCATCCTTAACCTCCAACACAGAACTTACATTAGACCACACCTCAGGGAACTACACTGACTTCCAATACACAAACGTGCTCAATTCAAACTCCTAACATAAAAATTCAAGGCACTTAACAACTCAGGCCCCACATACCTGAACAGTCACATATCCTTCCAAACAACTATCCAGACACAAATTGGGCAATTGGGGAGGAGGGAAAGAATGCAGATTGAAAGGAGCTCAACATAGGATATAGGGTATGATTTGCAAATACTAGGAAATAAGTGACAAAAAAGAAACAGATTAATACAACGGGTCCATTAATGTTTCCTTGATGTTTTTGCTCTTCCATAATACGTACAAGAGGCCAATACAAGAACACCAGTCGATAGAAAGATTACAGTGTGAGAGCTCAGGATGTATTAGGAGTTCAACTATGCAACATATTTTTCCCCGAGAGAAACATCTTGTCATGTACGCGGTGCATCGCCGCTCCGTTGTCTCCTCTAAACACTCCAGACCCTCACTTCCAGTGTTTCATGCCACTGCCCGGTCTAGTTGTCGGTCGAACAGCCTTGCGACAGAGCACTTCTGGGGGACACGCATTTAATCAGAGTAGTCCCGCCGGGTCACTGCTTCAGATACATCATGGAGTCCTGGTCCTCGAGATAAGGTGGACGCTTATCTCCGACGTTAAACTCCCCAGTCCTGCTCCCACAGGTTGGTCCGTTCCTAAGATCCGCGCTAAGGTGCGCATATTCCTGCTTTTTCCATCTAGGGGTTTTGTCGTCTCTGCGGAATCACCTCACAAGCAGAGGTAAGCCTTGTGGGGATCATGACACATCTGTCTAGTCTGCATCTTCAGCTCTGTTCTCATCTTTATTATGCACTATCCCAACTGATCCCTTCTTTTCTTCTTATGGTGATGAGTGCCTCCACCATTTCTGTGAGTAGTTGATAAGTAACCTTCAACTATTCTCTTTATGTCTTCAGTGCTTCATTCCTGTGGAAATTCAGGGCTTAATTTTCAGAATAGAGTATTTTTCTGCATTATGCTTCCAGTGCAGTTAAGCGACAATGACACTATTGGTAGAAGAAGGGATGGTAGGAGGAAAAGCATTTAGGACTGAGTTCTAGATAATTACAAGTATTCATCTATTTGGGGAGGGAGTGTGGCTTGACGCTAATGAGGTAGGACGTGGACCTACAGAGCTCCCGGCCAAGCTCTGCCATCCAGGCTCATTCGGCAAAATCACAGCCGATCTTGCCCGAAAAAAGACAAGGTGATGGTGATGCCTGGCCTTCCTTGGACTGCTGATGCCCGTACTGTGTAGCTCAGTGTCCTGTTGAGTCGGCGGGGAGAGAGACGCTCTGGTGCACCATGAGGCCACATACTAAGATGGCGATGTACGGCAGTCGGTACTACTCCTAACCGCTAACGGCTGGTACTGCAGCTCCCACCATCAGTGGAGACTATCTGGCATCGAGAGCACACTTTGGGGTCCTTTGACTCTCCGGCAGAGCCAGGAGGTAAGGTGTCGAGCGGGCCGTGAAACTCTGGGCAGACCAGGACTACAGGTGACAGCGGCGAGCAGCATGCTAATTTACACCTGGGGCAGCTGCTGACACAATACTACCCCCCAGCATCACCACGATTGATCGGCGCTGCCTGCTATCCCTCCCCAGGCTTTGCATTGCCAATTTTCCTGGGTTCAGATAGGAGGCCTGAAGTCTGTCTCACTCGATCCTGAGACCCCGGCGGCGGCGTGGGAGGCGATGAGCCACATAGATGAAACTGTGCCCTACCGGAGCAGCTGCCTCACACACGCTGCCCCCTAGCTGAGTTCTGGTCTACCCAGTGAAACGGCACGAGACCCCAGGGGTGACCAGGCCTGCACCAGGCTCATTCCTGGGGCCGTGAGGCGCTGTGGTCCATGAGGCTGAGGGAGTTGCTGGCTGATGTGGCTGACTGCAGGAGGAGCCTATGACCACTCCCCCCATTAAGAACGTGTGGGGTTAGAGACCCCTGGTGACATACAGGTCCTCGTGGGGACAAAGCTAGTATCATGGCATGCTCTTGTAAGGGGACGGATCATTGCCTTCTCCCCTTTTCCACATCTGGCAGACGCCAAACCAGTGAGCAGAGGCCCAAACACAGACACAGGGCACTTCCCTACTGTGTGTCCCACTCTGACCATTGGCTGCAGGCAGTGCCCTTGTCTACCCGCATGCGCTGCACCCTTTAGAGCCATTTGGGGTGAGATCTGGATCTGTGCCCAGAGACTAGCTCCTTACTACCAGACTTTGGTGGCGGACAGCTGAGCGAGGCATCCGGACCCTAACAATCATGTGACTGGTCACCTGATTAACAACCTGGGTGCCTCAGGCCATGGACTTACCTGCATACCACCAGACCTGTGACAAACAGAGGAGAACTCCCCCCCCCCCCCTTATGCTGGATTTTGCCCACCTGGGAACATTAGGCGGCATACTCCACGGAAGGAGCTGATGAGCATTCATTGATTGAACCTAAGCATCTTCTTGGGAAGGGCTCGACCGAAAGCTTTGTTTTGAACAAGGAAGTTAAAAATCTTAACCTACCCTCCACCAGTGATTTGATGCAGCTGGTGAACCACCCAAGATGGGTGAGTTGTAATTGCGAGACATTTCATGAGCCACCCCGCTCACTTTAGTCTTCAGATGTGCCACCTGCCTGCCACATATTTCTTCCTTAACACAGCGCCGGTCACATTCGCTTTTTACTAAGAATTCTATTGCATGCTGTCTCCTCAGAGGCGGTTTCTAATGATGTATACCATTATATTTTCGTTTTAGGTCGGTTTTACTACTAGGTACCTCAATGATAGGTTGCTTGTGTGTTCGGTTTACATTGAATACTAATAAGGAAACGAACCACTGTCTAGATTTTCTAATGGTTGGTCCTGAAGAATTGCCACTTGATCATTCTGACATCCTAGGCAAGAAGGATTAGTTACTTACCTGTAATCCTAGTTCTCATCCAGGGGTATACTCATCAAAGTCATAATCTATGAATAATCCCCGCCCATGTGCGGGATCCCGGAGCATATAGAAAATACATATAAATATATATGTATATATATGTGAAACATATTTGCAGCCTAAAAACCATTTTCTAACTGGCAAAAAAGCTGCAAATTACATAAATTAGCATACATACAGTAGTACTCTTCCAAACCCTAAGGAAGAAAGAGAGCAAAAAACATTTGTATACAACAATGCTTTATTGCCATAGGAAACCGTGTAATTGCAGGCATTTGCTAGTAGGCTGCAGTAGAGTATAAAGCAAACAGAGAAAACTGACACCTTGCCTTTAAGGCATTAGAGTAGGGGTACCGTGCCTTTAAGACCTGAAGGCAACCCCCTGCTCCCATGGTGCACCACAGGTGACAGTTGGGTCAGTTCTTTTTGGAGGTGCATAACACCTGAGGAGATCCACAATAAAACATCTCATAACTGTGTAACTCTGCTCGTCCGGGGAGGTGGGCGGGAGCTTATGACTTTGATGAGTATACCCCTGGATGAGAACTAGGATTACAGGTAAGTAACTAATCCTTCTCATCCAGGGGATCCTCATCAATAGTCATAATATATGAATAGATTAGCAAGCTCATACCCAAAGTCTCGCGGACGAGCAAGAAGTATTTAAAAAACTTCACAGAAAAGCTAAGACATATATTGCAAATACATCTTATGCAAATAAGTTCCTTAAAGAGGCCTGCCCTACTCTGGCATCGGCCTGAGTATCTTAGTCCAGGCAATAATGGCGGGTAAAGGTATGGACAGACCGCCGAGTTGCCGCTTTACAAATTTCAGAAATAGGAACATTACGAAGGAGAGCTGTAGTGGAAGCTTTCCCTCTAGTAGAATGTGCATGTGGTTTACCCTGTAAGGTCTTGTTAGCTAGTTGATAAGCAAAAGCTATACAGGAGACAATCCAGCGAGAAATGGACCTTTTGGAAGCTGACAGACCAGTATTAGTACTGCCATAGTTCACAAAAAGCCGGTCAGACTTTCTAAGAGGCAGGGTTTTAGACAAGTAAAACTTCAGGACCCTCCGGAGATCAAGGGAGTGTAATGACCTCTCCGGGGGAGTGGAAGGATTAGGAAAAAAGGTAGGTAAGGTAATAGACTGGTTGATATGAAAGTCTGAAACCACCTTAGGCAGAAGACTTGGATGCGTTCTTAAAACCACCCTATTGGCATGAAAAACTGTGTAAGGTTCCTTGCAACACAAGGCCTGGATTTCACTGACCCTACGGGCAGAGGTAATCGCCACTAAAAAGGCAGCTTTCCAGGTCAAGTGCTGCAAAGAGGCCTTATGGATAGGCTCGAAAGGAGCACTCATCAGCTTAGTCAGTACAACATTAAGCTCCCAGGGAGGGGAGGGAGACCTCACCGGTGGGAAGACTTTTTTCAGACCTTCTAGGAAATCTTTAACTACAGGCATAAGGAAGAAAGATGTCTGATTAGGAGACTTCCTATATGCCGTGATGGCAGCTAAATGAACCCTGATGGAGGGGTATTTCAAGCCTGATCTCGCTAAATGCAATAGATATGGAAGAATCACCTGCTCTTGGCCATGTACCGGGTCAAGAGAATGTTCACGACACCATAAGAAGAACCTCTTCCACTTGAAAGCGTAGGACTGCCTAGTGGAGGGTCGCTTCGATTCTTTAAGAATAGTCATGCAGTCTGCTGGGAGGTCTAAATGTCCATACTGGATGACCTCAGGAGCCATGCCGTCAAGCGAAGGGAAGGAAGGTTGGGGTGCAACACCTTCCCCTGGTCTTTGGTCAGCAAGTCTGGACGGCATGAAAGGCGTTGGTGAGGAACCTCCGACATCTGAAGAAGATCGGGGTACCACCACTGGCGTGGCCACTCTGGTGCTATCAGGATCATTCTGGTGTTGGTCCTGTAGAACTTCTGGATCACCGCCGGGATCAGAGGCAGGGGAGGAAAGGATTAAAGTAACGTCTGAGACCAGCTGATCAAAAGGCCATTCCCCAGTGATCCCTGTTGGGGGAACCTGGATGCGAAGACGGGGCATTTTGTATTGGCCGCGTCTGCGAACAGGTCTACGTCCGGTACGCCCCAACACCGAAAAACCTCTTGAGCCACTTCCTCGTTGAGGACCCAATCGTGCGCTTCTACGAAGATTCTGCTGAGGCAGTCTGCTTGGACGTTTTGAATTCCTGGTAGATGAACTGCCACGATGGATAGGCCTCTTGCTAGGAGCCAGTGCCAGATGGCTTGTGCTTCCAGGAACAAGACTCTTGACCTCGTGCCTCCCTGCTTGTTCAGATAGAACATAGTTGTTGTGTTGTCCGTCTGAACCTGGAGGTGATTGGTGCGCAGAGCAGGATAAAGAGACTTGAGAGCAAGATGAACTGCTCGAAGCTCCAGGAAGTTGATATGGTAGCCTTGCTCTACCTCGGACCAAAGGCCTTGAACTTGGAGTTGGTCCATGTGAGCACCCCAGCCTTGAAGGGAGGCATCGGCGACAATTGACTGAGATGGAGGAGGACGATGGAATGGCACTCCTCGGAGAAGATTGGATCTTTTGTTCAAATCTGTTTTTATTGTGAACACAGCGATAAGCCTACAACCCCTTTCTGGAGCCGGCCGCGCATAGAAAAGCCAGTAGGTAAAACTAGATAGGGGAGGTGGGGTCATTAACACAGCGCCCTGCCTACAACCCCCGGAGGGGGGGCCGGCCGCGTGGCTTAGGGGAGAGCTGAGCAAGAGGTGGCCATAAGCTGGCAATGCGTCGTTGTGTGGGGTAGGCGCGTATGTGAGGAAAAGCAATGGTGTCACATTTTCAAAAGGCCCAACAGGGACCAAACTGCCCCAAAGAGGGGTGGAAGCCAGAGTGGCAAGTAGGAAGGAAGAAAAGTCGGGAAAGGAGCTAGCAGTGTCAAGGTGAAGAGGAGTCAGGGGGGTGTACCCGTGGCCACAAACAGGAAATGTGAAACACAAAGCGGCACTGGGGGAAGCGGTTAAGAGCCTAGTCTACTTGGGTCAGCAGGAATGAGGGCGTCCTCGAACAATTGCAGAGCGCGAAGCCTGGGAGGCATGTGGCGGGCATAGCTGATGGAGCACAGGTGACGCACTAGGGGTTCCCACACTGCCTTGAAGCGCACCCCCCTGGATTGTATCCGCGCCGTGAGTAGTTCCATAGTCAGGACCTGCCAGAGGCGCACGAACCAGGATGCTATCGGCGGCGCCTCTGCTCGCTTCCAGTACAGGGCAATGAGCTGTTTGGCAGCACCTAACATGTGAAGGGTGAGGATCCAGTCGCTGCGCGTGAGGGCTCTAAGTGTGGGGGGTCGAACGCCCAGTAGGAGTGTGCAAACCTCTTCGGGGAGGGGGAAACCCAACACCTTCTTAATGTGACTGAGGACCTCCTTCCAAAAGACAGCTAGGGTAGGGCAGGACCACCAGATGTGTACGAAGTCACCAGTCGCAGTGCCACACCTCCAGCACAGCGGCGAGGAAGTGGGGAACATTTTGCTGAGTCGCAGGGGGGTGTAGTACCATTGCGTCAGCATCTTGTACGCGTTTTCTCTTTGCGGGATGCTGCGGTAGGTTTTGGGGATGTCGTTCCAGAGCCGAGTCCATTGAGAGGGTGTGATGTCAGTGCCTGTCGCCGACTGCCACTGCTTCTGATAGGGGTGCACAGGTGGGGTGGTGGGGTGTTGCAAGATGTTGTAGATCTGGGAGATGAGCCGTTTCAGTCCCCCGAGGGATCGTGCCAACTTCTCAAAGGGGGTATATGCCCTAGTAGCAGCCTGGTACATGTCGTCTCCCGAGGTCCAGTGGCGCAGCTGCGCATACTGTAAGTGGGCGGTGAGAGGGAGCCTGAATTCCTCCTTGCAGTCTAGCCATGTTTTAGGCGACCCGCCAAGAAAAAGGTCTCCCGCAACTCTGCAGTCGCCTTGCGTCCAGCTCTCAAAAGCTCGGGTCCGGGCAGCTGGGGGGAAGTGCGGGTTACCTGCAATGGGAGTGTGTGGAGAGGGAAACGTGGTGAGACACTTGGCCACTGCCACCCTGTCCCACACTTCAAGAACCGTCCTCGTGGGGGCCGCAAGATATGCACTTCTGGAACGTGCCACCCGCGGTAACCAAGGCAGGTCCCATATGGTGCGCCCCGTGACCGAACGGTCCATGTGGAACCAGTGTTTGTCGCTTTCGCGTGCACCCCATTCGATCACGAACCGGAGGTGTGCCGCCCAATAGTAGTGGAGGAGATTCGGGCAGGCAAGGCCGCCCCTGTCTCTCGGTTCCATAAGGACTTTCTGCGAGAACCGGGGTCTTTTGCCCCCCCATATGAAGGACGTGAGGTCGCGTTGGAGGTTTCTGATGCAGTGAATCGGGATCGGGGTGGGGAGGCACTGGAAAACATACAGAATGCGGGGGAGGATGGACATCTTGACCGCGTTGAGCCGCCCCAGCCAGGAAATCATCAAGGGTTTCCATTTTCGCAGGTCAGCCAGAACTTCCTTGCGGCAAGAGGCCCAATTCCTCGAGGACCACGAGTCAAGATGGGGCGTGAGGTCCAGGCCCAGGTATTGAATGTGGCTGTCCGCCCAGCGATAGGGCGTGACCCCCTGCAGGAAAGAGATCTCCTCGTCGGGGACGGTGAGGTTGAGCGCCCAAGACTTGGTGTGGTTGATTTTAAGGCCGGACGCCTGCTCAAACAGGGAAAGGGCTTCGTGCACCGCTGGGAAGGAGACCCGAGGGTTCGTAAGAGTAAGAATCAGGTCATCAGCGAAGAGCGCTACCTTATTAGTGCGCCCTCCGTGGGAGATACCATGAATATCAGGGGTACGCCTAATCAGCTCCGCCAGCGGCTCAACCGCAAGGGCGAACAGGAGCGGCGATAGCGGGCATCCCTGCCTCGTGCCCCTGTGGACCGAAAGCGGCGTTGTCAATTGGCCATTGACCCGAATTCGGGCTTGCGGTCCTAGGTAGGGGGCCATGCACCTGGATATCATGATAGGGCCAAGACCTAGTTTCTTGAGGACCGCCCGCAGGAAGGTCCAATCGATCCGGTCGAAGGCTTTTTCTGCGTCCAGCGAGAGGAGGCAAGCCGGTATTTTCCAATGGTGCACCTTTCCCACCAAGTGCGCCAGCCTGCGGACATTGTCGGCTCCCTGGCGGTCCCGAATAAATCCCACCTGGTCCGGATTCACCAGGCCCGGCATGTGTGGGTCAAGTCGTTTGGCCAAAACCTTGGTGTAAATCTTGAGATCAGTGTTAAGGAGGGCGATGGGGCGGTAGGAGGCACACAGGTCCGGGTCCTTCCCAGGCTTGGGGATCAGGGCTATTTCCGCCAGGCCCATGTCGGGGGAGGGGCCGACGGTGTCAGAAAAGGAGCTGTATAGTCGCAACAGATGCGGGCGGAGCTGGGTCAAGAACAGGCGATAGAAGGCCAACGGCAGGCCGTCCGGCCCCGGGGTTTTCCCCACGGGGAGATCTTGAACAGCCTCCGTTATTTCCTCCTCCTGTAAGGGGCTCTCCAGTGAGGCCGCACATGCCGGGGACAGGGTAGACCCCCCGTAGTCTGCGAGGACGGCCTCTCGGGCCTCCGGAGAGGTGGGCTCCTCGGCATATAGGGAGGAGTAGTAAGCAACAAAGGCGGCCTGCTTGGTCTTCTCAGTGGTGGCGCAAGTGCCGTCCTGCTGCTTGACATTGGCGACGTGGGCCCTAGCGGTACGTGCCCATAGCCTGCCGGCCAGTAGTCGGCCAACCTTGTCCCCTCCCTCGTAATACCGTTGCTTGAGCGCTAGCAGGGAGTGCTCCGCCTTGTTAGTACGCAGGGTGCGGAGTTGCCCCCGTAGATTAGCGAGAGTTCTCTTTGACGCCCGCGAGGGGGAGGCCCGGTCCCGGGCCTCCGCAAGTTTGATCTCGCTAGCCAGGTCGGTTTCCAACTTGGACGCTTCCTTCCTCCGTGCCGCCGCCAGGGAGGTGATGTGGCCCCGAATGGTAGCCTTGAAGGCGTCCCAGACCGTGTGAAACGGCAGATCAGGGGTGTCGTTAATGGCGAAATACGAGTCTATGGCGTCACGGATGCTGGCGACGTCGTCCGGGTCCCGAAGGATCCTCGGAGGGAGCGTCCATCGGCGTTCACGAGTGGCGTGGGCCAGGGGGTCCTGTAGCAAGAGCTCCACGTGAGCGTGGTCCGACAGGGAGATGTCGGAGATAGCAGCAGCTAAAGAGTCTCGGGCCACCTCAAGGGAGGTGAAAAGATAGTCGATTCGGGAGTACGTCCTATGGGAATGCGAGTAGAAGGAGTAGTCCCGGGCCCCCGGGTTGTGGTAGCGCCACACATCCACAAGCCCCAGGTCCCTAAGCTGTGTCCTAAGAGTAGAAGACATTGCTCCCGCTCCATTAAAGGGGGCTCCCGCCCGATCTAGCTCGGGGTCCCAAACAAGATTGAAGTCGCCGCCCAGGATCACATTATTGTCGCCCGATGGGAACTGTTCCCGCAGGAGTGTCTGGAGGTATTTGTCCTGCGACTGGTTGGGAGCATATACACACCCAAGAGTGAACTGCGCACGGCCCATCTGTATCGTGGCTCGGAGGAAGCGCCCGTCAGCACTTTTGAAAGGTTTCACGGATCCCCGCCTAATGCCAGCCCTGCAGAGGATTGCCACCCCCGCTGTCTTGGTGTCAGAGGATGCCCAGAACTGTGTAGGGTATCTAGGGTGGGCCATGCGTTTGGTGTCTCCCCTGAGAAGGTGCGTCTCCTGGAGGAGGATAATGTCAGGTGCGTGGTGTAGGAGGTAGCGCCATACCTGCTGCCGCTTGTTGGGGGAGTTGAGTCCTTTGACGTTGAGGGAGAGGACCTTCAAGGGTGTAGGGATGTTCGCCGTCATAGCACTAAGGGGGAGTGGAGTCGCGCAGAACCCAGTGTAGCAGACCCTCCCGCAGACAATACAGCGGCAGCCACTTCTCGCCTCCAGCGTGTCAGCCCCCGCAGAACCCACCCCTCCACCCCACCGCAGGCGCGAGGAGAACGTGAGAGGAAAGGGCAGTATAAGAGCGAAGTAGGAAGAGGAAGGTGAGAAAAGAGAAAAAAGGCGCAAAGAAGAGATTGAACCAAAACAGGCCAACAGGGCCAGTATACAGTGTCCCAGGTACCGGACATCCTCTACCCGAGGGTTTGGATGAAGCCAGGAATGTCACTTCCTACAGGACAAAGGGAGGGAGCGGAGATCCGGGCAAGTGAAGTAGAATCAAATCGTCTCAGAGCCCATCCACCCCGCTGCCTAGAGGTAGTCCGGGGGTGTGTCAGGCTGCGGGGCCACATGGTCCGTTCAGGCGCCAGTGGGGCGCTGGGGCTCCGCGGTGAAGTCCGTGACCTGAAGAAGGCAAAGGGCGTCGTCCTTTCCACGAACAATGGGAGTAGGCCACCATGGAGCAGGAAGACACGCTGAAGTGCCTAGTGGGCGAGCGTGTGCACAGGGTAGCTGGAGTCACAGTGGCAACTTTCAGTGGTCATCTGGAGTCGAGGGGCGATCCCCACCCTCAGATCCAGAAGCGGTGGGCTGGGAGGCCCGCTCCTCGCGGTCGCCCTCGAGGGAGCGGATGTGGGCAATGATGTCCTGCTTGGTCTGCGAGGTAGAGAGCGCGTCCACCGGAGGGGACCGCCGACGTCTGCGCACAGTGGACCATTCAGAGCGTGGAGGGGCCTTCTCCGAGTGGGGAGGACGTGTCGGACTGTGATCTGGTGACTCCGGCATGTCTAGCAGTTGTGCCGCCTCTCGGTAGGACCTGAGTGTCCTGCGCTTGCCCTCCCACCTGAAGATGAGTGCAAAGGGATGTCCCCACTGGTAAGAGATGTTGAGGGTCCGGAGCTTCTCTGTGATCGGGCAAAAGACTCGCCGTCTGTGGAGTGTGGTGGGGGCCAGGTCCTGGAAGATCTGGATCTTGTGGCCTTCGTACCGCAGGTCCGGGTTATCCCTAGCCGCCTTCAAGATGGCCTCCTTCTCGGTGAAGTAGTGGAGCCTGGTGACGATGTCGGGCAGGAGACCCGCTTTTCCTCCCGCTCCGAAGACACGGTGTGCGCGGTCTAGGCGCGGCGGGGGGGCGTCCTCTTCGCCCCACACCGCTTGCAAGAGTAGGGCCACATAGGCCATGGTATTAGTCCCCTCTTCTCCGAGTGGCACACCCCGTATGCGGAGGTTGTTGCGGCGTCCCCTGTTTTCCAAGTCTTCCTGTTTGATCTGGAGCTGGATATGCTGTTCCTCGAGGGTCGCCACTCTCCGCCAGATTTGCTCTAGGTCCTCAGTGCGGGGGTCGACCGTTCTTTCCAGGCCGTCGACTCGGTCGCCGAGGTCGGTGACTTCCTTGCGCATTTCTTTGACGCAGGTGTGGACCTCCGTCCTGAGGGACCCAATCTCAGTCTTCAGATCAGCCATAAAGGAGGTCATGAAGGCCTGCGTCACCGGTGGAGAGTCGGTTGGCTGTGGGGGCTTCCCCCCTGACTATGATGATGAGGGCCCTCCGGAGGGCAATGGCGAGCCCGCCTTACCCCACATAGAGGCTACTGACGCCCCTCTGGTCGTCGTGGGTGTGGGGTCCGGCTTATTCCCCTTGCCGCGGGTCATGGTCCACGTGGGCCGCACTCAAATAGAAGAAGTCCAGGCCGTGGAGGGGCCGCCGGAGCTAGGGTGGGTAGCGCACCCGAGAAGACAAGGCAGCGCGGAGGCAGGGGAGGCGGCGGATAGGTGAGGGCTGTAGGCGGGCCACAGCAGGCCGGGCCTGGGGTCCGCAGGCGGAGGGCCTCTCGCAGTCCCGTGGTGTGGCTCAGTCCCCCGGTGCCGCCCAGATCAGGGCCTCCTCCCAGCGTAGCGTCCAGCCGGTCCCACCGCAGCAGGCAAGGAGTGTCCAGGAGGGTCCCGGCCTCCCAGCAGCGAGGAGCCCAGTGTCAGGGGGTAACAAGCGGCAAAGGCCCCTGGGGTCCCCGTGTGCTCACGGCAGGGTCACCCAGTCCGAGGTCCGCCAGGCGTGGCAGGGCCGGGTCTCGGCGGTGAGGCGGCCAAGGGTCGTGTTCTGCAGGGCTGGGGCCCACCAAGGCTCAGGGTTCGCCAATACACAGCGGCTCAATAGCGCACCAGGCCGCAGTCAATGTGTCCAGGGCGGCTGGAGGCGCTCAGACTGGGATTGTCGGTGTGTGGGGGCCGGTCCTCCGCCAAAGGGGGGAAGTGGCGGGAAGACCAACCGCCGGGCCCCGCAAGCGCCGGGCCCCTCCGGGAGATGGCAGGCGGGGGGGGGGGGGGCAGCGCGCTGCAGCTCACCGTCTGGGCCCAGCGACGGGCGATGGAGTCCCGACCAGGGCTCGCGTGCACGGGGGCCGCCGGCAATCCCGCAGATCCGGGCCTGGTTTTCCCGCCGAGGCCGGGGACTCAGGTAGATGCGGCGTCCGGGCCGCCGCTGTGCCTCTCGCTGGTGGCAGCCCGGCTCCAGCAGCTCCGGCGCGACTCCGCCGGCGACAGGCTGGGTCCGCTGGTCCCGCACGGCCGCAGGTGAGGCCAGGGGTGCTCCGGCGTCTCCTCCGGGCCGCAGTGCCGGTCCTCTCCCCAGGAGCTCGTCCCGACTCTCCAGCAGCGGACCCAGGGCAAGATGGCGGTCAGCGGCCGTTGGCGGGGACCCCGAAGGCTGGCGGTGCGGCCGCCGGAACTTTCACAGCCGCGTCTCATCGCCAAGGAGGGGCACCAGCAGGATCAGTGATGTGTAGGGGTCCCCAGGAGTGATTACCCCCCGAAAACTACGCTGAAGCAGGCTAAGTAGAGCAGCGGGGCGACGGAGCTCAAGTGAGACACGTCTGCTCACATCGCTGTCTCAGCCACGCCCCGAAGATTGGATCTTTTCAACCACCATCTGATCGAGTCCCTGGCTCCTTGAGGAAGCCAGACTCGGTCTTCCCACTGATCCGATCTCTGAGACCACTGATCTTTGAGGGCTTGTTGTAGAGGTCTCATGTGAAGGCGAGCATTGGGCACAATGTAAATGCATGATGCCCTCGATCCCAGCAGAGAGGATACTTGTCTGGCTGTGAGGCCTGATTGTCCAGAAGATTGCGACCCTTCAGGAGCATAGATGACAACCTCTCTTCCGAAGGACACACGCTTGCCTGAAGTGAGTCCAGAGAAGCACCCAGGTAGTGGATCCGCTGGGAAGGGTTGAGAACTGATTTCTTCAGATTGACGTGAAGACCCAGCAACTCCATCAGTTTGAGGCAGATGGACAGATTGTTCTGAAGCAGAGACGGGGTGGAGCTCTTCAACAACCAGTCGTCTAGGTATGGATAGACGAAGATCTTTCTTTTGCGGAGAAAAGCAGCCACCACCGCCATGCATTTTGAGAATGTCCGAGGTGCAGATTTCAGGCCAAACGGTAGCACTCGATATTGGTAGTGACGACGTCCGATCTGAAATCTTAGAAACTTCCGATGCCTGATTGACACTGGTATGTGGAAGTAGGCGTCCTGCAAGTCGATGGCACACAACCAGTCCCCCTGATGTAGATGTGGGAAGATCTGGTGCAGGGCAAGCATATGGAACTTTTCTTTTCGTATGAACTTGTTTAGCCTTCGAAGGTCTAGAATGGGCCTGTATTCTTTGACAGTTCCTCATTTTTGAACCAGGAAATATCGGGAGTACACTCCTTGATTTTTGTGATTTGAGGGAACCTCCTCTATGGCCATTTTCTCTAGAAGGACGGAGACTTCGTCTCTTAGCAATTGAGTCTTGTAACGTGGAAGATGTTGCAATTGGGGGAACACCTGCGGAGGAGGAGATTTGAACCTCAGCAAGTAACCATGCTGCACAATACTCTGCACCCATTTGTCTTTTGTAATGGATTCCCACTCTGTCAGATGATGAGAAACACTCCCTCCCACCGGAGTGGTGAACAGACGTGGAGGAAGCAATGGCTCAGGGCTTAGGAGGTTGCTTTAAGGTGGGCTGCTGTCTGTTATTGCCACCTCTTCCTCTGCCAGGACGACGCTGCTGGAACTGTGTTTTCTGCTGAGACTGGGATTGCCACTGAGGGGTTTGAATCCTCTGTTGGAAGGCCTTCCTGTCTCCTTGACGAAAGCGTTTCTTGAACTCCTTGCGCTTTTCTAATCCCACAGCTTTGACGGTGTCCATTTCAGCTTTCATTTTGGACATTTCGTCGTCCGTGTGTGGACCAAACAGATTTTCCATTGAAGGGCAAATTCAAAATCTTCTTCTGGGCATCTGGTTTGAGCCCTGTCAGGCGGAGCCAGGCCGAACGACGGGAACAAATGCCACTTGAGTAGCCATGAGCTGCAAGGTCAGAGGCATCCACTGCGGTGCTAATAACTTGATTGGCTACCAGGCCTCCCTCCTGTAAAGTCTCCAGAAAATCTTGGGGATCTTCCTTGGGGAGTTTGTCTGTAAAGCGAGTCAGGGAGTCCCAAAGGGACCTGTCTTACCTTCCAAGCAAGGCAGAGGCCATAGCCACCTTCATAAAGGAAGAAGAGGTGTTGCATACCTTCCTTCCAAAAGAGTCCATAAGCTTGCTATCTTTTTCAGGTGGTACTGAGGAAGAAGTAGAGCCTGCATGGGACTTCATGGCAGCCGCCACAATGATGGAATCCGCAGGAGGATCCGATCTGAGGAACAAGGGATCCTCTGCAGGGGCCTTGTACTTTTTGGCTATCCGAGATGGAACAGATCCCACCACTGCTGGTGTGAGGAAAGTAGCCATAGCTGGTTCTAAGAGACCGGGAACCAGAGGTAGTAGAGGCCTGGGCGCTGTACGATGACGGAGGGTATCAAAAATCACAGAAGTGGGAACCACTGGAGTGTTCAGAGTGATATTCAGCTCCTTAGCTCCCCTGACCAGTACATCGGAGAAAGTCGCGAGGTCATCAATTGGAGAGACTCGGGAAGGAGGCGTGGAGGAATAGGTCGGAGAATAATCTCGGTAAGATGACCAAGTCGAGGATGACCTTGTGGAAGATCTTGTACGCCGCCTCCTATGGGACCTGTCACGATTCCTGCTGTGACTGTCCCTAGACCTAGAACGATGTCTTGATGGAGACCTTGGTCTTGGCTTGATTGGAGATTTTGGTCTGACAGGTGTCTTTGACCGCACTGGAGAACGTGATCTGACTCGAGATCTCGGTCTGGGTGACATCCTGGGACTCCGAGGAGATCTAGCTGGTCTGGCTGGAGTCTTTGCCTTAGAAGGGGAATATGTACGGGAGTAAACCAGATACAGCCCCTTGAGGATGTTGAGAAATCAAGCTGCCCGCTGATCTGGGCTTAGATTCTGGGGAAACCTGCACAATGTTCAAGCCAGGAGATGATGATTTTCCTCCTGAAGTCTTAGAACCAGGTGACTCCACCTCCGCCGTCACTTTATCCCTCGACGGCGAAATCCTCGACGTCGAAGAAGTCTGAGTGACTAGCGGCGTCGAGCGGTGTCTTGATGCTCTCGACGGTGATCGATCACGTCGTGTAAGGCTCGACTGAGAACCTCGACGTCGATCCGGAGACTTCGACATCGATCTCCCTCGACGTCGATCAGATGTAGGCACATCATAACGTCGAGTCGACGACGATTCTCGGCGTCGTCTAGACGATGATCTTCCTCGACGTCGCGTCGACGGCGACCTTTCCTGGCGTCGCCTCGGCGTCGACCTCCTTGACGTCTAAGGATGGGATCTGGCAGTCCCTCTCAATGGCGGCCCGCTAGCCAGCGGCAACCTAGATGCCGTCCTAGCTCTCGACGCCGAACCCTTCCGGGGTGGCGGAGAGTGTCTCGACGTCGACGGAAGCCTCGACGTCGACGGAGACTTAGATGTAGCAGCAGCCATGGACTTCGAGCCCGAAGCATGGTGCCTCGACGCCGACTTACTTGACTGCGGCAGAGATCCTCGACGTCGTGAAGACTATCTGGGCCTTTTCGACAGCGTCCTCGACGTCGACTGAGATCTTCTACCTTCATTCCTCTTTCTGGAGGTCGGAGAGGTGGAATGACGCCGTTTTTGGCCATGCTTGCTTGTAGGAGACGATCTAGGAGCTGTAGAAGCACCCACCTGGTGACTTTTGTCCATCTCCTGCATGGCATGAAGTCGAATCTTCTCCCTGTCGCGAAGAGTCCGACTTTTAAATTTTCTACAATGATGGCGCTGATCAGGAATGTGTGAAGATGGAAGGCACACAATACACACAGAATGTGGTTCATTCCGAGCCATCTTTTTGTCACAAGAAGGACATTTCCTAAAAAGAGCAGGCATTCTGACAGGAAATTCTTGTGGGTTACCACAGAAAAATAAATCAGAAGCCTTATTTATTCAAAAAATGTCGAAATATTTGAGAAAACTCTCTCAAAAAACCAATTTCAGTTAAAAACTGAAGAGCTCAAGCTCCAGGATCCTCACAGAAGGAGCCGGAAAAAAGAACTGACCCAACTGTCACCTGTGGTGCACCATGGGAGCAGGGAGTTGCCTTCAGGTCTTAAAGGCACGGTACCCCTACTCTAATGCCTTAAAGGCAAGGTGTCAGTTTTCTCTGTTTGCTTTATACTCTACTGCAGCCTACTGGCAAATGCCTGCAATTACACGCTTTCCTATGGCAATAAAGCATTGTTGTATACAAATGTTTTCTGCTCTCTTTCTTCCTTAGGGTTTGGAAGAGTACTACTGTATGTATGCTAATTTATGTAATTTGTGGCTTTTTTGCCAGTTAGAAAATGGTTTTTAGGCTTCAAATATATGTTTCACATATATATACATATATATTTATATGTATTTTCTATATGCTCCGGGATCCCTCACATGGGCGGGGATTATTCATAGATTATGACTATTGATAAATATCCCCTGGATAAGAACATTCTGACCTGTACACTGTAGACACTGCTGAACATTACCTTAGTGGTGAACCACCAGACATGTTTAATTTAGATCAATGGACTGATTAACATTCATTTTGAGTACCACTGTGTTTCATTTTGGAATCCCCTTCCCAGCTCCCTCACACCTTCTACACACATCTACACCACGAGGCCCCATACTCCTACCACACCTTACTGCTTTGGGAATAAAAGATCTCCGACAAAGAGCCGCTCCTAGGGTGCCCGTCAGGCATTGCAGCACCGGCCTGACGAGGAGCATACCCTATGATGAAGCATGACACCCAGCAGTGTGTGTGAGGGGCCCTAGTTCCAAAAGTGGGAGACATCCCGTCTCCAATCTTGAGTTATCTTGATATACCGACAAGACCTCTACTTCTTTCTTCTCTAAGGAACTCATACTCCTGTCTTAACCGTGACTGAAATCATTCATTGCTGAAAGCACTGGGACTACCTAGGGGGACACTAACTCTGCCTCAGACCCATGCTTATGGGCCACACCGAGATGGGCAAATACTCAAAGAAAAAGGAAGTCGGCGAGCCTGGCCGACCCCAAGACAATTCTTCTACTGTATCAGGGGCCATAGCCATGAATGAGGGGCCCTCGTTGGAGGGACCCAGCGGTGCTACCCTGGATACCCGTTACAAGCAATTGCTCCCTCCCGCAAGAAGGAATACCCTTCGGAACATTTGCTTGCCTGATGGTATCAAGGGTCTGAGCGCTACCATGACTGCCTTTCTGGAAACATGGCTTTGCTCGGAGGTTGCACTGGAAGGCCTCTCCCCTTTCTATGTGCTTGAACGAACTCACCGTGTTTTATCTCCTCGCCCACTGCCTGGAGCAGGACGACCTTGCCCTGTCATTGTGAAGGTATTGCACTACAAAGACAGGAACCATATTTTAACACAAGCCCGGACTTAAGGAAAAATAACTGTGGGGAATAGAAAGGTCATGATATTTCCTGACTTTCCTAAAGCAGTTCAACAGGAGATGGCTTCCTTCACCAAGGCCAAAAAACAACTTAAGAAACTGGGCAAAATATATGCCATGCTGTTACCTGCTCAGCTCAGTGTCAGCTACAAAAACAAGTTCATTTTTTCACTCCAGCTCTGGGATTCTCAACATGCATTAAAATATTTGAAGGAACAAACAATCAGGATTCTACCAACAAAAACCTGGGTCTCACAGCGAGCATGCATAAGATAACATGTCAGTCAATAGACACATTATAGACATTTACTGATGCAGACAAATTGACTCATCAATAAATGTTATACGGAACACTATTTACCAAAACTGATAGTGTCCTATACAACAGTAGCACATGTAAATCTTAGACTACGGCCTCTCTCAGTGAAAAAGTTTTGGGCAACTTCACACACGCTCACAAAATGTGCCACCTTACTTTGCTCAGATTCCATACAAAAATAATCTCTACTTCAACACATCGGTGCAAGAAGTCTAGCTCAAACTGACACTCCTTAAGAAGTTCAAACCCTACATGCAATCCTCAAACAGCCTCGCCACTAAATAAATTATTGTCCATTCTCATATTGATGGTAGAACGGTCCTTCTTTGGACTCCACTGGTCATACTGAAAGTCATCCTCCACACAATAGTCTGATTAGACTTCGAATGAAATATAAAAATTTAGATAACTTCAAATTTGCATTGGATTAAAAAACACTATGGTACCAAATTCAAGCCATCAACATACAAACCCAGAACAGGGGAAGCGGCAGCGCAGGGACAGTAGGCAGCACATGGGCACGGGGGTCAGGGCAGGGGGGTCAGCGCAGGGATAGCAGGCCGTGCAGGGACCGCAGGCAGTACAGGGTCAGTACCTTAATTTGGGGTCAAGCAAATGGGGGGCGGGGGGGGGCAATCCTATCCTCCTCTGGGCCATGATGGTCACGGACAAGCCCTCCCTTGGTCCATATGCCAACTGCGCGTATCCCGCGATTTGGGAGTCAGCATCCAGCTAGAAGGCTTGTGGGGGCTGGGGGGCGGGAATAAACAAAAAACATGAGAAACTGGTCCGGGCTCTCCTCTCAGTAGCAGAGACTGCAGGGAGGTGTAGTTTCCAGGCTGTGGGTCAGGAAGTGTCCCACAATGTGGGAGTCAGCATCCAGCTATAAGACCGGGGGTACTGGAATAACAAAAGAAAATGGGAGCAACCAGTCCGGGTCCTCCTCTCAGTGGTGTAGGCTGCTTGGAGATGTATTTTCCAAGATGGAGGGTCAGGAAGTGCAGTGCGATGTGGGAGTCGGCATCCGGCTATAAGGCCGGGTGGTAATAAAAACAAAAAAACAAAAAATGGGAGGAACTGGTCAGGGCTCTCCTCTCATTGGTACAGGTTGCTGGGAGGTGTAGTTTCCAAAATTGTCATAGTGGCACTTCTACGGATTATCCTGGAATGTTGTACCTATGACTGCGACTAACCTTTTATCCTGCACAAAATGGTAACCTGCTCGATACCAGGCGTACTGATATATCATACACAGGTATGGTGGTTGAGTTTTCCCAAGAGATCAGGCAGAGGGTACTCCCACTATCCTATCGATAGTGCAGGTAGTATTAAGTAGGAGAACGTGTATTCATAATTACACTGTAATGTCATAAATGTTGAACTGTTTATCTTCATCATTCTTGTAATGCTTTTGTTTCATCCTAATAATAATTTAAGCACATGCTTGTTGCACAAGAAACGGGTTCGCTTTCTCAAAGACTAACTTACGATTTTCTGCTAGCTTGTTTTATCTGTAAAAAGAAGAACACACAAATAGTAATTATAGACATATAAACAAAACATTCTTAATTGTTGTGAGAGCAGCCGTAAGTTAGCCTTTGGGTTATGAGAAAGCGAACCAGTTTTCTTTCACTCTGCACCCCTTAGAGGGTATGCACTATTTCACCAAATGCTGAGATACTAGCCCAGTCTTTTCACTTCTTCCCAGGTCCTGGTGAAAGCCAGCCTATTTTACGCTTCTGGCTGAAACATGTAGACCACCTTTAAGATTTAAACAACCTATTGGTTTTCTTCCCACAAATCAGTTATCTGACTGACAAGTAATGTCTATATGAGCCTGTTCTCTTTGATTGAAATAAATATAAACAATATTCAAATTTAGCGCAAAAAATGCTTCAAATCTCTGTGCTCTTTACACAGGTCTAGTTAGACTGTACAGATGTTTAACAAAGTTTGTTATGCAAGCAATAACAGCAACCCCAGTGAGGGCTGTTCAAGATGTGCAGCCACATCTAGCCGTGCCTGCAATTAGTCCAATAACCATCAATGAAATTACGGATAAAGTTCCCACCAGACAGGATGAATTTGTGTTCTGGATTGCACAAAAGACAAACCAGCTTGAAGCAGTGTTTCCCTATATGGGACCCGAAGAGAAACAGAATTCTCACAATCTGAAAGAGATGGTTTCCCCAGTGTCTAAACGTGCCACCTGGGGTACAGTTATTGCTCAAAGTATACTATAACACGTGGTACACCACATGTTGCTGCTTAACCTGATGTGATAACACATATTTAAAATTAATTTAAGGCTGCCCCAGCCCTGCATTTTGGTACGAAACTAATTGGCAATTAAGCTGCAGTCGCCTCAATTATTTTGAGTAACATAAAATGGGAAGGAGCAGCATTGGCATTTCGCCAGTGCCTCACACAAGCTCTTGTTGCAGACCTGGAGCGCATACTACCTAAAATTATTGCTGAAACCTATATCTCTATAGGTGAGATAATTTGGGAGCCAGACCAAATAAGCAACAACTTCTGGGCAATTCCAAAACGGATAAGAGCAAACAGGCACCTGAGTGTTAAAAAAAAAAACACTGTGTTAAAACAAATAAAGAAAATACAAAAACACAGGGTGGATCTCCGCAACCAGAGTCCACTCAAAAGTGTTATAATTTGAGTGGTGTGGAGTGTCATGGAGAGAATGGAGTGTCATTGGAAGGCCATAGAGCAGAGTGGTGTATTGAATATGCTACTTACCAGTATGCATCTGTTCTTGGCATGTAGGGCTGCTAACATTCACATCTAGTGCATAGATCGCCGCCTAGTGTTGGGTCCGGATGATTGCACATTGTTGTCCTGGAAGAGTCTTCGAAGTATCACGAGATAGGTGGCTCCTCCCCTGGACTACAGTGCGCATGGGCATCGACTCCATCCCCAGATTGTTTTTAGCCATTGTGTCAGAGATGGAGTGAAATAGTGTAAATGATGTCCATGCTAATATTTGAATGCAATAATGCTCTGCAGCCGCTACGGGCGCCGGGGAGGAGGGCGGGCGATGTGAATGTTAGCAGCCCTACATGCCAAGAACAGATGCATACTGGTAAGTAGCATATTCAGTTCGAGGCATGTGGGCTGCTAAATTCACATCTAGTGCATAGAATACATAGCAGTCCCTCCATTAACGGTGGCCGCCCGTGCCAGCTGCAGAAGTTTGAAAAAGAGTTCTAAGAACAGCCTGTCCTACAGCTGCCTGCTGCTTGGAATGTACATCTACACAATAATGTTTAGTAAACGTATGTGGTGTAATCCATGTGGCTGCTCTACAAATATCTTCCAAAGGGATATTACCCAGGAAAGCCATGGAGGCCCCCAACTTCCGCGTTGAGTGGGCCCTGGGGGGAACCGTTAAAGTGCGCTTAGCCTTGTGGTAGCAAATCTGTATACACTTAACGATCCACCTGGCAATTCCAGCCTTGGAAATGGGGTTGCCTTTGTGCTGAGCTGAGAAGGCAACAAACAATTGTTGTGTTTTCCTAAAGTCTTTGGTCCTGTCAATGTAGTACATCAACGCTCGTTTGACATCAAGCGTGTGAAGCATTCTTTCAGCCACAGTCTGAGGGTTCTGAAAGAATGTGGGCAGTTCAATGGTCTGATTGACATGAAACTGTGACACCACTTTAGGGAGAAACTTAGGATTAGTGCGCAGCACCACCCTATTAGGATGAACCTGAATGAATGGCTCTTGTATTGTGAGCGCCTGTAGCTCACTAACACGCCGTAGAGACGTGATGGCAATGAGGAAAGCGACTTTCCATGTCAGGAACTGAATTTCACAGGAATGTAGGGGCTCAAACGGCGGTCCCATCAATCTGGTGAGGACCACGTTGAGGTTCCACACAGGAGCCGGCGGGGACCTGGGGGGAATAACCCGCTTCAGCCCTTCAAGGAAAGCCTTAATGGCAGGCACCCTGAAAACAGAGAGGTGCTGCCTGTTTTGGAGATAGGCCGCTATGGCGGATAAGTGTATCCGAATGGAAGCATACGCCAAATTGCATTTGTAAAGATGCAACAAATAGCAAATAATATCAGGAATGGACGCATCCAGCGGGTTGATATGATGTTCTGTACAGTAAACGACAAACCGCTTCCATTTAGCTGCATAGCAAGCTCTGGTAGTGGGCTTTCTTGCTTCTCGGATAATGTCCATGCATTCCGGGGGCAAACCAAGATAGCCAAACTCTAGGACTTCAGGAGCCAGATCGCCAGGTTGAGCTGTTGCGGATCTGGATGCTGAATGTCGCCATGGTTCTGCGTCAAGAGCCTGGGCGTGAGGCGCAGTCTTCGATGCGGTACCACGGAGTGCTCCAGAAACGTGGTGTACCACGGCTGGCGCGCCCACGTTGGAGCAACCAGGACGAGTGTCATCGAGTGCTGCTTCAGCTTTCTCGCCACCAGCGGTATGAGAGGGGCTGGGGGAAAAGCGTACGCAAATCTGCCTGACCAGTTCATCCATATCGCATTGCCCTGCGACTGCGGGTGTGGGAACCTGGCGGCGAAGCTTTGGCATTTTGCGTTCTCCTTTGTCGCGAACAGGTCTATCTCTGGATGACCCCACTCTTCGAAATACGGGTGGAGTACTGATGGATGTAACTCCCACTCGTGCAGTTGGTGGCTGTGCCTGCTGAGCAGATCCGCCATCTGATTGTCCTTGCCCGGGAGGTGCTCCGCCATGAGGAAGATGTTCCTCTGAATGGCCCACTTCCACATGCTCTGAGCCAGATGAGACAGCTGCGGAGAGTGTGTTCCTCCCTGTTTCTGGATATAGTACATTGCAGTCATGTTGTCCGTCCGGATCAACACGACCTTGTTGCACAGATGCACCTTGAAGGACTTCAGTGCCATGAAGATTGCCATCAGTTCCAAGTAGTTGATGTGCATCCTCCTCTGTTGTGCCGACCACAGTCCCTGCACCGTGTAATGGAGCACATGCGCTCCCCACCCTTGCAGAGACGCGTCCGTCGTCAGGATAATCTGTGGCACAGGCTCTTGGAACGGTCGGCCCTTGCAAAGGTTGTGTGGAGTCCACCAATGCAGAGAGTTGTATGCCCTACCGGTGACCAACACTAGGTCTTTCAACTGTCCTTGAGCCTGAGTCCACTGGTGCGCCAAGCACTCCTGGAGAGGACGCATGTGCAACCTCGCGTGCGGGACAATGAAGATGCAGGAGGCCATCATGCCTATCAACTGCAGAAACACTCTCGCCGGAAGCGAGTGTCGTGGTCTGAACCTCTGAATCAGTGACTGGATGCTGTTGATCCTCACTGGATTCGGCTGAGCTGTAGCAGTCTGAGTATTGATCGTCGCGCCCAAGTACTGCCGCACAAGGGCTGGCTGAAGGTGCGACTTTGGATAATTGAGCGAGAACCCCAGACTGTGAAGAAGGTGAATAGTGCTGGACATATCTGCGGCGCACTGCTGAGCCGACTTGGCCTGAACCAGCCAGTCGTCCAGATACGGGTAGACATGTATGTTCTGTCTCCTGAGATGCGCCGCCACGGTCGCCAGACACTTCGTGAACACCCTGGGGGCAGTGGTCACTCCGAAGGGCAGTACTTTGAACTGGTAATGTCTGTGTTGAATGGTGAACCTGAGGTATTTTTTGTGGGATGGATGGAGTGGTATGTGAAAGTAAGCGTCCTTGAGATCCAAGGTCGCGAGGAAGTCTCCCTGTTCTAACAGTGGAAGGACCTGCTGCAGTGTCAACATGTGGAAGTGTTCTGAAAGAATGTACATGTTGAGCGGGCGTAGGTCGAGGATGGGCCTGAGCGAACCGTCCTTCTTTGGTACCAAGAAGTACAGGGAATAGACCCCTGTGCCTTGTTCTTCTTCCGGCACGAGCTCTATAGCGCCTTTTTGCAGCATAACAAGAACCTCCTGCTGCAATAAGTGCAAGTGCTCTGCCGACATAGGACGGTGTCTTGGGGGAATATTGGGAGGAGGTGATGTGAGCTCCAGACAATAACCGAATTGGATAAGTTGCCGCACCCACCTGTCTGTGGTGATGGACTTCCAGACGGGCAGGAACTACTGGAGTCTCCCCCCGACAGGTGTCAGATGGTCGGGGGGCAGTGACAGGGAGTCACTGTTTGTTAGCGGCAGAGGAACGGCCGCTGTTGTTGCCTCTGCCTCTGCCCTTGGAGTTGTTCCCTCTGTAACCACCTCTCTTTTGCGGTGAGTACGAGGATTGTGCACCACCCCTGGTAAATTGCGTCTGCTGTGCCAAGTGTCCTCTGGCAATACCCCGATTGCCTGAGCGACGAAAAGTGCTGCTCCGAAATGGCTGAGACTGAAGCGCACCCATGGATTTCGCCGTCTCAGTATCCTTCTTAATCTTCTCAAGAGTGGAGTCCACCTCTGGTCCAAACAGACTGTCGGGATTGACAGGCTGGTTAAGGATAGTTGTTTGTATGTCAGGCTTGAAACCAGAGATGCGGAGCCAGGCCTGGCGTCTCAGCATCACACTAGTGTTGATGGACCTTGCCGCGGTATCAGCAACGTCCAGTGCACACTTAATAGCAGCGTTGGAGATGAGCTTGCCCTCCTGGATGAGCATCTCCGCGCCCTCTTTGAACTCATCAGGGAGGTGTTGCAGAAGCTGCTCTAATGTGTCGTAGTGTGCCCTGTCGTATCTGACCAACAGGGCCTGTGTGTTGGAGATGCGCCATATGTTGGCTGCCTGCGCTGCCACCCTTTTCCCCGATGCCTCTAGCACTTTAGACTCTTTGTCCGGGGGAGGAGCTTCACCCGTCGTCTGAGAGTTCGCCCTCTTGCGAGCATTGGAGACCACCAAAGAGTCCAGAGGCAACTGGCCCCGAATAAAAGCAGGGTCCCCAGGTGCCGGCCTGTACTTCTTCTCAATCCTAGGGTTCACCACTCGTGCCCTAGTAGTGTCCTTGAAAATGTCAGTGGCATGTTTCAGCATACCCTTAAGCATAGGGAGAATCTTGACAGACTTTTCGGCAGTAGAAAAAGTGTCGAACAGGAAGTCCACCTCCACTGGGTCTGCATGCATAGGTACACTGTGATTAGCAGCAGCCCTTTCAATCAGGGCATTGAACGCCGTTGAATCCTCTGTGGGGGAAGTCTTAGGCCCATAGACCTGCGGGTCAGGGATATTCTGGTCGTCCCCCTGATCCCCAGATGGCCCCCAGGAGTCTCGCAGTTCATCAGGGTCATTGCCTTCAGGAAAGGTATACTGTTCCTCCTGCTCACCCTCTGCAACATCTGAACCAGTGGGTGAAGGCTCCGGGCTCGCGACTGGTTGGTAAAGAGGCTCCACCAGTTGAGGAGACCCTGGGAGCGGCTTCTTCTTCTTTAACGGGATCACAAACGGCTCCAGAGGCTGAGAAGTGATCCTCCTCTTCTTGAGCGTCAACCTCCCCGTGTCGGCATCGATGTAATGCTCCGACTCGTCATCCGAGGGAGCCCGTCGACCCGAATCGCCACTCAGTTGGGTGTGCCCGCCTTCCATCGAGTCCGCGGGCACCGACCTGGGCGCAAAAGCCTTAGGCACCACCTTCGGAGGCAGGGTGAAGTGAATCGGCATCGAGGCCTGCTTCTTCGACACCACCGGAGTAGATTCAGAGGGGGCTCCCGGGGTCGACACCGACTCCCTACTACGAATCCGCTTGAGGGAGTCCTGCACCTGCTTCGTAAAGGAAGCGGACGGCTTCGTCGATCCGACTGACGCCCTCGATCCGCCCCCCGGCGAAGACTGGAGCGCGGTCGACACCTTCTTGGGCTTGGGAGTTGTCAAACCGTCCCCAGCGCCACCCGAGGTCTTCGGGTCGGCCATCGACTTCTTCGGCACTGGGGGCTCCAACGTCGCCGACGCGGCCCGCTTGACAGTAGTCGGCACCGAGCCCCTTCCCGAGCCCGAGGGCACAGACACCTTAGGGCCCTTAGCCGCATCCACAGTCTTTCTCGGCTTGGAGGCGTGCGAAGACGACGTGTCGATGACGTAGCTGACGTCTTCGAAGACGACGGCGCCGATGACGCAGCCGCCGTCTTTTGTGTCGATGAAGCATCGCCCCCCTTGGGCGTGACCGGTCCGGAAGGTTTCACTTTCGGTTTCGGTTTCTTCGATGGAGGCTCCGTAGAGGTGTCCACCACTTTCGGTTTCAGTTTCGGTAAAACCGGTCCCGTAGGGGCGTCCGTAGCCGGGCCGACAGGCGGGGCGGAGGGACGAGGCAAATGGTCGTGGGTAAGGCCTTGAGGCGATCCCGTGACCGAAGCCGGAATAAAAGTCTTTTCGGGGCATAGCTCATCCTCCGAGCTATCTTCCACGGCCCCAAACGGTTCTTCGTCGTCCCCTACCTCCTCGATGTTTTCTCCGAGGACGCGGTACTCTACTTCCTTTCCGTAGTCGGCCTCGACCTCCGCCGATGCCGGCGAAATCTGCAGATTAAGCTCCTGCTCCTCTGCAGCAGGGTCTCCAAAGATGTCCTCTGGCGCCGGAGCCGATCGGTGGGCCTCAAGACGGGCCACGCGCCGAGACTTGATGGTCTTCTTCGATCGGAATCGGGAACAGGCCATACAGTTGGCCTCGTCGTGATCCGGCGAAAGACACTTGTTGCACACGGGGTGCACGTCGATGTGTGGGTACTTGGAACCACACACGGGGCAGAACTTGAACGGACTCCGTTCCATCGCAGTATCGTCGGGGTCTTGCTGCGTCGACAGGGCCTCGATGATCGAAGAGTCACCGACTCCACGAAAACCCACTCGAAGAGTAGGAATGAACACGAGACCGAACGGGAACAATACCGACGAATTACTAAAAGCCTTTTGGCCTTAAAACTGTTTTATATCGATTCCGAACAGGAGGCGTCGAAATCACATCCGAACCCAATGGCGGAAAAAACCAATCTGGGGATGGAGTCGATGCCCATGCGCACTGTAGTCCAGGGGAGGAGCCACCTATCTCGTGATACTTCGAAGACTCTTCCAGGACAACAATGTGCAATCATCCGGACCCAACACTAGGCGGCGATCTATGCACTAGATGTGAATTTAGCAGCCCACATGCCTCGAACAGTGGAGTATAGTGACAGAGTTGAGTGCAGTATCTTAGAGTGAAGTTGTATAGATTGTCAAAATGCAGAGCAGAGTGGAGTGATGTCGTATAGAGGGTGTGGAGTACAGTGTTGTAGAATAAAGTGGCATAGAGCGGAGTACAGTGTCATAGAGCGGAACGGCATAGAGTGTCAGAGTGGAGTAGCATAGAGTAGAATGGAGTAGTGTGTCATAGAATAGAGTGGAGTAAAGTGGCATGGAGTAGCTTAGAAGGAGTTGCGTACAACGGGACTGTGCGGTAGTGTCATAGAACGGCAGAGTAGAGTATAGTGGTGCAGGGTCTAATGCGATGGCTTAAAGTAGTGGTGTAGATCACATTAGTGTAAAGTAGATTGGCATGGCGTTGATTACAGTGTCAGAGTGATTAGAGTGGAACAGAGTGGATCAGAGTTGAAAGAGTGAACTGGTGTAAAGTGGAATGGTGCAGGGTAGAGTGTAGTATTATAGAGTAGTGTAGTAGAGTGCACTGGCTTAGAGTGCAGTGTTGTAGAGTGGAGTGGCGCAAAGTGCAGTGGCATAGAGTGCAGAGGCTTAGAGTATATAGTTTCAGAGTAAAGTGAAGTGCCATAGAGTGGAGTGACGCAGGGCACAGTGGAGTGGTGCAGGGGAGAATGACGTAGTATACTACATCATTCTCCCCTGCAGTAGAGGCATAAGTGCATCAAAGTAGAGTGAAGTATTGCAGAGTGGATTGGTGCAGAGTGGATTGGTGCAGTGTGAAGAACCCTAGACTGGAGAGGTATAGACTGCAGTGGTGCATAGTAGAGTGGGGTAGAGTTTACTGGCATGCAGAGTAGAGTAGAGGGGCGTAGAGTGAAGAGGTATAGTGCAGTGTCAGAGTGCATTGCTGTGGAGTGCACTGGTGTAGAGTGCAGAGTAAAGTGACAGATTTCAATGGTGTGGCATTGAGTATACTGGTGTACAATGTAGTGGTGCAGTTTGGAGTGGCATAGAGTGCAGTGGAATAGAGTAGAATGTTGTGGACTATAGTTGAGTGGTGGTGCAACGTAGTTGGCATAGGTGCAGTGGCATAGGGTGCACTGGATTCTAATACAGTAGTGTAGAGTGAATTGGCATAGAGTGCAGTGGTGTAGAGTGGCATAGCATAATTTGCAGTGGCGTACAGTAGCTCAGCATAGAGTGGAGTGGCGCAGAGTAGAGTATGTAGAGTGTTGTGGAATAGAGCTGAGTAGAGTAGAGTGATGTGATATAGAGAAGTAGCATAGAGGGCAGTATTACAGAGTGCACAGTAGAGTAAAGTGGAGTAGAGTAAAGTGGCACAGAGTAAAGCGGTAGAGTGCAATGGCAGAGCATGCACTACGGCAGAGCAGAGTGTCGTAGAATGATTGGTGTATAGTGCAGTGTAGTAGAGTGGTGCAGAGTAAAGTGACAGAGTCCAATGGTGTAGAGTAGAGTAGAGTGGCGTACAGTGCAGTTGTGCAGAGTAGATTAGCATAGAGCGCAGTGGCATAGAGTGTACTTGTTTTGAGTAAAGTGGTGTAGAGTGTAGTGGTACAGAATGTGCAAAGTGGAATGGCATAAAGTGGAGTGATGCAGAGTTGAATAGAGTGGTATAGACTGCAGTGGCAGAGTAGATTGTTTCAGAGTAGAGTAAAATGGTGTAAAGTGTAGTGGTATACAATACAGTGTTGCGTTCTAATCTAGGACCCTGATCGATACTGTGACCTTATGCCCCTATACGGCTATAAATCCATTTATTCCCTATATTGGCTTAACCGATCAAATGCAATATTCAGAAACCTGTCTCTGGCCTCACACGAACAGAGCCACATTTCAGAATCGTTTTCTCTGCCACTTCCTTTGCAACCAATTAGTGCAATGACATAGCAGAAGTTACTATCTAGATTCCTAGATTAACACTCCGAGTTCTTCAACAAGATAAGAACTCAGCAACCTGAAAATCCCCGCTTGCTATGTTTTGATTAGTAATTGAACTCTAATGAGCACTGATAGACGATCACTTCCTAGTGACATCTTTATTGAAGTCTTATGTCCAAAAACGTACGTCAAACAAGGCATCTTTCAGGTATAAATATTACCAACATTGCCTTAAGCAAATGCTGTTTTGCTGAAGCTGAAGCTGTCTCGCTGCTGCTGAAGTTGCTGTTATGCTGATGATACCATAGCTGCTATCGCTACTGCTATCGCTGCTAACTAGCGAACGATGGTGTGGTGAACTTAGGAGCTGAACAGGCGTCCCCCTGCAAGAGCCCAGCAGATACAAGCTGCCCGCGGACGCTGCCCCTCCTCCTCCTCCTCGACGCGCTGAGAGAGACGCTGTCTTTTCTCCTGCAGAGAAATCCAGCTCCGGCGTTTCTAGTCTACCCTTGCGGGTGACTGGGATATCGACCCCCTGAAGGAGATACCAGACCTCCATCATTCTATTCCAGAGGTATGGTGTTGACTAAACCCTTAGAGAGAATTCTTGAAGCAAACCTTGGCAAAACTTAACTTAAAGCTACTTACTTACTCCCCTCCCAAGTATTAGGCTTAGGTCAGGTACACTGGGGTAGGCGTAGTTAGAAGCACCAGTTGAGTATTTTAGCCTAATGTATATATGCATGTATATATGTTTTATTCATTTTAAACCATTGTGTGGCTAAGAAACCATATCAATGCTTTTACAGTATTATTTCGCAATACTCATCTTACTGTACGTACTTTTTATAATAACAAGTCTTGCAATTGTGGCAATTCATTTCTCTTGTACGAGAAGAAAGACTGTTCAATAAATGTTACCCTTTATTGACAACGCCCGTCTCTCTATTCTCTACATATTGTGAAAGTAAACTGCACAACCACTGACTGAGTAAAATAACTGTCACACGACCCTAGAGATTGACTCTTGATCTGAGGAGCAAAGTTGTCATGTTGCACGGTTGTTGGAAAACTGAATCCCTTCTTGGCTGTGCCAGGGAAGCTGATCACTTCCTATTCAGTCAAGAAAGTTTCCAGTGACCTCTGAGCTAGTTGGTAACAAACCCAATTAAGTTTAGCATAGTCAGTAGAGGCCTAGAAGATCCGCACTTCTACGTCGATACTACTGTTTGTGTTATTCCAATGCGCAGGGCCTATTGGGAAAATAGGAACTACACTACAACAGTGTCAGAGTGTAGTGATGCAGAGTAGATTGTAGTAGAGTGCAGTGACGTAGAGTGGTGTAGAGTGGCAGATTGCAGTGTTGCAGAGTATATTCTCAGAGTGCAGTGGCATATAGTAGAGTGGCTTGAAGTGCATTGGGTTAGAGTGCAGTGGTGCAGAGTAAAGCGGCATGGAGAGCAGTGGTGTAGAGCACACTGATGCAGAGTAGAATAGGGAGGCGTAGAGTGCAATGAAAGAGTACAATTGCATATATAGTATAGTATAGTGGTGTGGAGTAGAGTAGATTGGCATAGAGTGTATCGGCATAAAGTGCAGTAGCATACAGTGGAACGGCACTGAGTTCAGTGGCACCGAGTGCAGTTGTATAAAGTAGATTGTTTCGGAGTAAAGAGCAGTGGTGAAAAGTGCAGTGTTGCAGAGTAGGCTTGGACTAGAGTGGAGTGGCATGGAGTGATGTAGAGACAAGTGGTGTAGAGTGGAGTGGTGAAGAGTGGAGTGATGTAAAGCAAAGTAGTGGCGGTTCAGTGCATTGGCATAGAGTAGAGTGAAGTAGTGTAGGGTAGAGAGGCATGAAGTGCTAAAGATAAGAGTGCAGTGATGCAGAGTAGAGTGTAGTAGTGCCGAGTGGAGTGGGGTGGGGTAACGTGGAGTACACATGGCATAGTAGCTTACTGCCATTACAGACAACACATGTTCAATTGAAATAACCATTACATTTGAAACCACATATAGTTTTACTGATAAAAGTATACGCCACACAAACAATGTGTGGAAATGTAATCACCAATGTATTGATTTTATCACTAGCACAGTTAATTTACAGACATTTAAATGTTGTTTTGTGCTGCAAAAAAACAAAACAACAACGTACAGCCTTCCTCAAGCAGACGCCCACTGGCCAGCATGATTATCACAAACCCTCTCTCTTTGAAGTCATAGAATGAAAAATAAACACCAAGCTCCCTCGGGCGTGGCTACGGCACGTTACGGAATGGCTGCCTGGTGAGGGAGCTCTGTAGGCCAGGCTCTACAATTCAGCAAATTCCAACGTTTCAGAGTGCCTGCACTGATGAAAATCTACAACGTTATCTAGTGAACGCCCCAGGTACATTGGTGGCATTCTGGTGTTATTTGGTTAACGGCTGAGGTTGGGCCCTGAGGAGTTGAGCTGACGGAGCATCACATCCATGCGGTCTGGTGTGCGGTTCCCTCTGGCTGCGGGCCGGGTTGCCACTGCCACAGCTGCCCTGGACTACAATCCTGCCAGCGGAACCTAAGTGCATCGGGAGCTGAGGTGCTGACTGCCGAGAGGGTGCACTGGAGGACTGGCGTCAACGGCGAGGCTGTGCCCTGGAGCCTACAGCAAGACCACAATATTGCCTGGCGTGGTGCCCACTTAGGAGGCCTACGGTGGTGCGGCGAGTGGGACGGGCTGCTTGCTGTGTCGGGTCTAGGCAAGCCCGCGCAGCCAGGCCTGGGCGCCCTCAGGCAATTGCTCTTGCGGGAGCCGGCTGGTCGGGCGGGCAGGGTACTAGGGCCGCATCTACTCTCCCGCCAGAGGGGCACACAGCCTAATGGTGCTGCTACTGGTGTGGTGGTACCAGTGGTTTGAACCTGGGGACAGTCTGGTCTGCCTCGGTGGGCCAGAATTACCTGGGGCCCTGCTGGTGCCTCCACCCTGGGCTCAGGGTTGGTGCTGGACCCTATGTGCAGGGACTTTGGGGGCTACTGGGCTGGCGTGCTGCTAGGCCTAGTCTTTGGGCTTCCATCTCTGCCCATGACCGGCATTGTGGCGCAGGTGTTGTAGGGGGCTGCAAGGCCGATCTAGATAACGTGATGCGCTGAGTACAGGAGAGCGCTGTGATTTGAAATGGGAGCGCTTTGTTGTCGTCCTGTGAAGCTCATACTGGGCTGAATTGGATCGGAGGTGGAATGGCGACTTGGGCTTGTCTCTCGGCTGTGCGGTCTGCACCGTGGGGGCTGACACATGGGTTGCCAGCACGTCGCTCACCGACATATTGTTCAGTTGTTGGGACTGCATGCTTGTGGCCCTGGTTGCATCACCGGGGTGTTCCGGTATACAATCTGCCAAAGTACAGTCAATACGCTGATCACGACCCCGAAACAGATAGTAGAGCCCCACGCTCCTGTGGACTGGGCGAGGAGGGCACAGCGTGTGACTGGTGTCTGTGTGAGTCACTATGGGAAAACCAGGCCCCAAGCAGCCGAAACTCCCATTCGAAAGCAAACTAAATACGCACGCAACTGAAACCATGGCGGAGTTTGATACGACAGAGTGCGTCGGAAACCATGGAGAGTCCAGAGGACGACACAAGAACCATTCTGCTGGAATTGCGCTCAGGCTTGAAAACTATAGACAGTAAGATTGACGCGCTCACTTCTAGCTTAGATGTGGTAAACACGCATTTACAATGCAACGGTTTCGCCTTTGCAGAAGTTAGAGCTATTGGCATTGTAAATGACAAAATTTTTATTTAGGTGTTGCTTTTGAAAACAGATAAATAAATGGCATTGTCATTTACAATGCCAATAGCTAAATCTCTCGCAAATGCCACACACAAACACAGACCTACACCCACACAGAGCCCCACTCACAGACACAGTCTCCCACACACAGACACAGTCCCCCACACACAGACACAGAGCCCCACACACACAGCACACAGAGCCCCCCACACACAGAGCCCCACACACACAGAGCCCCACACACACACAAAGCCCCCACACACACACAAAGCCCCCCCCACACACAAACAAAGCCCCCCCACACACACACAGAGCCCCCCACACACACAGAGCCCCACATACACACACACCCAGAGCCCCACATACACACACACCCAGAGCCCCACATACACACACACCCAGAGCCCCACATACACACACACCCAGAGCCCCACATACACACATACCCAGAGCCCCAGAGCCCCACATACACACACACCCAGAGCCCCACATACACACACACCCAGAGCCCCACATACACACACACCCAGAGCCCCACATACACACACACCCAGAGCCCCACATACACAGAGCCCCACACACACAGAGCCCCACACACACAGAGCCCCACACACACAGAGCCCCACACACACAGAGCCCCACACACACAGAGCCCCACACACACAGAGCCCTACACACACAGAGCCCTACACACCCAGGGCCCCACACACACAGCCACACACACACAGAGCCCCCCCCCCCACACACACAGAGCCCCTCACACACACACACACAGAAACCCCCACCACCACACACATAGCCCCCCACACAGAGCCCCAAACACACACACAGAGCCCCAAACACTCGTACATAGCCCCCCACACACACAGAGCCCCCCCCACACAAACACCCACACACACACACACAGAGCCACACACACAGAGAGCCCCCCACACACACAGAGAGCCCCCTCACACACACAGAGCCCCCCCCCACACACACACAGAGCCCCACACAGAGCCCCAAACACACACACAGAGCCCCACACACACACAGAGCCCCAAACACACACACAGAGCCCCAAACACACACACAGAGCCCCAAACACACACAGAGCCCCAAACACACACACAGAGCCCCCCCACACAGAGCCCCCCCCACACACAGAGAGCCCCACACACACACACACACAGAGCCCCCCACACACACACAGAGCCCCCCACACACACACAGAGCCCCCCACACACACACAGAGCCCCCCCCCCACACACAGAGCCCCACACACAGAGCCCCACACACAGAGCCCCACACACACAGACCCCCCCCCCTACACACACAGAGAGCCCCCCCACACACACAGAGAGCCCCCCCACACACACAGAGAGCCCCCTCACACACACAGAGAGCCCCCTCACACACACAGAGCCCCCCACACACACACACACAGAGCCCCAAACACACACACAGAGCCCCACACACACACAGAGCCCCACACACACACAGAGCCCCACACACACACAGAGCCCCCCACACACACAGAGCCCCACACACACACACAGAGCCCCAAACACACACACAGAGCCCCAAACACACACACAGAGCCCCAAACACACACACAGAGCCCCAAACACACACACAGAGCCCCAAACACACACACAGAGCCCCAAACACACACACAGAGCCCCAAACACACACACAGAGCCCCAAACACACACACAGAGCCCCACACACAGAGCCCCACACACACACACAGAGCCCCCCACACACACACAGAGCCCCACACACACAGAGCCCCACACACACAGAGCCCCACACACACAGAGCCCCACACACACAGAGCCCCACACACACAGAGCCCCACACACACAGAGCCCCACACACACAGAGCCCCACACACTCACAGAGCCCCACACACTCACAGAGCCCCACACACTCACAGAGCCCCACACACTCACAGAGCCCCACACACTCACAGAGCCCCACACACACAGAGCCCCACACACACACAGAGCCCCACACACACACAGAGCCCCAAACACACACACAGAGCCCCAAACACACACACAGAGCCCCCACACACAGAGCCCCCACACACAGAGCCCCCCCCACACACAGAGCCCCCCCACACACAGAGCCCCCCCACACACACAGAGCCCCCACACACACAGAGCCCCCACACACACAGAGCCCCCACACACACAGAGCCCCCCCCCACACACAGATCCCCCCCACACACACACAGAGCCCCCCCACACACACACACAGAGCCCCCCCCACACACAGAGCCCCCCCACACACACACACAGAGCCCCCCCAACACACAGAGCCCCCCCCCCCAACACACAGAGCCCCCCCCCCCACACACACAGAGCCCCAAACACACACACAGAGCCCCAAACACACACACAGAGCCCCAAACACACACACAGAGCCCCAAACACACACACAGAGCCCCCCCCCACACACACACACAGAGCCCCCCCCCACACACACACAGAGCCCCACACACACACACACACACAGAGCCACACACACACAGAGCCCCCCCCACACACACACAGAGCCCCCCACACACAGAGCCCCACACACACAGAGCCCCACACACACAGAGCCCCACACACACACACAGAGCCACACACACACACACAGAGCCACACACACACACACACAGAGCCACACACACACACACACAGACCCCCCCACACACACACACAGAGCCACACACACACACACACAGACCCCCCCACACACACACACAGAGAGCCCCCCACACACACAGAGCCCCCCCCCACACACACACAGAGCCCCACACACACAGAGCCCCAAACACACACACAGAGCCCCACACACACACACAGCCCCAAACACACACACAGAGCCCCAAACACACACACAGAGCCCCAAACACACACACAGAGCCCCCCACACCCACACACAGAGCCCCCACACCCACACACAGAGCCACACACACACACAGAGCCCCACACACACACACACACAGAGCCCCCCACACACACACAGAACCCCCCACACACACAGAGCCCCCCACACACACACACAGCCCCCCACACACACAGAGCCCCACACACACAGAGCCCCACACACTCACAGAGCCCCACACACTCACAGAGCCCCACACACACACAGAGCCCCAAACACACACACAGAGCCCCCACACACAGAGCCCCCACACACAGAGCCCCCCCACACACAGAGCCCCCCCACACAGAGCCCCCCCACACACACAGAGCCCCCACACACAGAGAGCCCCCCCACACACAGAGCCCCCCCACACACAGATCCCCCCACACACACACACAGAGCCCCCCCACACACACACAGAGCACCCCCCCCCCACACACAGAGCACCCCCCCCCCCACACACAGAGCCCCCCCACACACACAGAGCCCCCCCACACACACAGAGCCCCCCCACACACACAGAGCCCCCCCCACACACACACACAGAGCCCCCCCCACACACACACACAGAGCCCCCCCCACACACAGAGCCCCCCCCACAGACACAGCCCCCCCACAGACACAGCCCCCCCACACACACACAGCCCCCCACACACACACAGAGCCCCCCCACACACACAAAGCCCCCCCACACACACAAAGCCCCCCCACACACACACAGAGCCCCCCACACAGAGCCCCACACACACACAGAGCCCCCCACACACACAGAGCCCCCCCCACACACAGAGCCCCCCCCACACACAGAGCCCCCCACACACACAGAGCCCCCCACACACACAGAGCCCCCCACACACAGAGCCCCCCACACACAGAGCCCCCCACACACAGAGCCCCCCACACACAGAGCCCCCCACACACAGAGCCCCCCACACACAGAGCCCCCCACACACAGAGCCCCCCACACACACAGAGGCCCCCACACACAGAGGCCCCCACACACAGAGGCCCCCACACACACAGAGGCCCCCACACACACAGAGGCCCCCACACACAGAGGCCCCCACACACAGAGGCCCCCACACACAGAGGCCCCCACACACAGAGGCCCCCACACTCAGAGGCCCCCCCCCACACACACACACAGAGCCCCACACACACACAGAGCCCCACACACAGAGCCCCACACACACACAGAGCCCCCCACACACAGAGAGCCCCACACACACAGAGCCCCACACACACACACAGAGCCCCACACACACAGAGCCCCCCCCCACACACACACAGAGCCACACACACAGAGCCACACACACACAGAGCCACACACACACACAGAGCCACACACACACACACACAGAGAGCCACACACACACACACAGAGCCACACACACACACACACACACAGAGCCACACACACACACACAGAGAGCCACACACACACACACACACACAGAGCCACACACACACACAGAGCCACACACAGAGCCACACTCACACACAGAGCCACACTCACACACAGAGCCACACTCACACACAGAGCCACACTCACACACAGAGCCACACTCACACACACACAGAGCCACACTCACACACACACAGAGCCACACTCACACACACAGAGCCACACACACACACACAGAGCCACACTCACACACACAGAGCCACACTCACACACAGAGCCACATACACACAGAGCCACATACACACAGAGCCACATACACACAGAGCCACATACACACACAGAGCCACATACACACACACACAGAGCCACATACACACACACACAGAGCCACATACACACACACACAGAGCCACATACACACACACAGAGCCACACACACACACAGAGCCACACACACACACAGAGCCACACACACACACAGAGCCACATACACACACACAGAGCCACACACACACACAGAGCCACATACACACACACACAGAGCCACATACACACACACACAGAGCCACATACACACACACACAGAGCCACATACACACACACAGAGCCACACACACACACAGAGCCACACACACACACAGAGCCACACACACACACAGAGCCACACACACACACACAGAGCCACACTCACACACACAGCCACACTCACACACACACAGAGCCACATACACACACACACAGTGCCACATACACACACACACAGAGCCACATACACACACACACAGAGCCACATACACACACACACACAGAGCCACACACACACACAGAGCCACACACACACACAGAGCCACACACACACACACACAGAGCCACACACACACACACACAGAGCCACACACACACACACACAGAGCCACACACACACAGCCACATACACACACAGAGCGCCACACACACACACAGAGCGCCACACACACACACAGAGCCACAGAGCTCCACACACAAACAGAGCCCCCCACATGCACAGAGCCCCCCACATGCACAGAGCCCCACACACGCACAGAGCCCCACACACGCACAGAGCCCCACACACGTACAGAGCCCCACACACGTACAGAGCCCCACACACGTACAGAGCCCCACACACGTACAGAGCCCCACACACGTACAGAGCCCCACACACGTACAGAGCCCCACACACGCACAGAGCCCCACACACGCACAGAGCCCCACACACGCACAGAGCCCCACACACGCACAGAGCCCCACACACACACAGAGCCCCACACACACACAGAGCCCCACACACACACAGAGCCCCACACAGAGCCCCACACACACACAGAGCCCCCCACACACACAGAGCCCCACACACACACAGAGCCCCACACACACACAGAGCCCCACCCACACAGAGCCCCACACACACAGAGCCCCACACACACAGAGCCCCACACACACAGAGCCCCACACACACAGAGCCCCACACACACAGAGCCCCACACACACAGAGCCCCACACACACAGAGCCCCACACACACAGAGCCCCACACACACAGAGCCCCACACACACAGAGCCCCACACACACAGAGCCCCACACACACAGAGCCCCACACACACAGAGCCCCACACACACACAGAGCCCCAAACACACACAGAGCCCCACACACACACACAGAGCCCCACACACACACAGAGCCCCCCACACACACAGAGCCCCCCCCCACACACAGAGCCCCCCACACACACACAGAGCCCCCCACACACACAGAGCCCCACACACACACAGAGCCCCACACACACACAGAGCCCCACACACACACAGAGCCCCACACACACACAGAGCCCCACACACACACACAGAGCCCCCCCCCCCCACACACACACACAGCCCCCACCTGACTAAGTGATTATCAAGCAGTACACTGCCCCTGGACAGAGCCACAGGACAACTGAACAAAGAGGCCACAAATCTGAGCATCCTTCTCAAAATCTTACCAGAGGTCAGATTTTTGAAAAAGGGCATTAAAATGAAATTAAAATAAATTTTTATTTTGAAGGTCAGTACCCTAATCAATCATACAAGATCTTAGCAACGGCTTTCCCACTAATAGTCAAGTCCCACATTTTAAGGTGCAGCGCCTACATGCACCCCATCACCCTGTAAACCAACCATGCCTCCCGTCATGCCACAATGTTTAATCTTAGAACGCACCTGTCTCTCGAGCCTCCATGAGCACTGTGGGTGACAACACAAAATGGCTGCCTGCTCCTTGGTGATGGGGGATAAGGGGAAACTCCTGCACTGGGGACACACATGAAACTTAACGACACAGCGCCCACCTGCCTAAGTGATTATCGCGCAGTACACTGCCCCCGGCCAGAGCCACAGGACAACTGAACAAACAGGCCACCGTGCAGCCCCAGATGCGTGCAGAGGTCACTGGGCTAAACCAACAAGTCATTGTTCAATGGAGTGACAGCTGTACCTTTATTGCAGGCGGAACCTCTTTATAAGACCCTAGGTTTCTAAGAGATCCTGTGGTCAATCAAGTTATTCCAGGACTTGCCGGTCCCTGCATTCTGTGTTGGTGGAATATGAAGTCAGATGCGGTTTCCATGCGGAGAAAGAGTTGCCCGAGCCACCCGACCCCGCCATGCCTCGCTCCTTTAACATCCAGACATCGATAGTGCAAGCGGATAGACGAGACTGCTGCAAGAATGAGACCCCTAGCACACTGCATCAATTCTTAACTATACCCTGGCCCTGCCCCACACCACTACAGTGCCGACGAGACCCAAGGGCAGAGGTCGTCTACACGCATGTTAGATCCGGGCTACACCGGGAGACCACTGAGCTGGAGAAGTGACCCCCCCTCAGCGCAAACCCCGGCCGGCAGCTAAAGACCCGCTGCTGCAGCAGGCGAGTTCCCGACTTTGCACGTGATGTTTGCACACAGCCTTTTATCTGTAATGGAATGGAATGGAAATAGATTTATTGAGCGCGATTGCTGCCCAGGGGCGTCCAAGCGCATGGCGTCCAAGCGTAAGCCCCGTCTTTTTCAGACTGGGGGGCGTGTTTTTGACTGTTTACGTTCTTTGTTGTTTTTAGGTCTTCGCTAGCTCGACTGCGCATGTGCGCAGTCTTTCGTAGGCGGAGCCCAAAATAAAAAACTTAAAAAATGTAAACCATCAAAAACACGCCCCCCAGTCTGAAAAGTACGGGGCTTAGATAGAAAGAAGAACATCACTAGGACCTCTTCTCCAATGGCTGGCCACCGTTTAGGAGGTCAGCCAATGGAGAAAAGGGGCGGGCTAAACCTCGCTAGAGGTTCTCCTCTATCTCATTAAATCTCGCCAGCGAGACTGCGCAAGCGCAGCCATCGCAGGCTGAGACCTAAAAAGAAGGTAGATGCACACTAACTCAGGCTTGATGTCCTGGAAAACAGACTAACGGACACACAGGATTCGCAGGCTGAATTGTGGACAAAGATACTGCATATGGAGAAAGAGTTGGAGGTCATAAAAGTAAAAACTAAGATTTAGAAGCACGTTCCTGCCGGAACAACCTTCGTATAATTGGCCTGCCGGAAACGACAGCAATATCAAAAATGGAGCCTTTCATTGACAATCTGTTGCGCGAACTGTTTGCCCCTGTGCTGTCTGCGGTCATGATAGTGGAGAGGGCACACCGGTCTCTGGGTCCTCTGCCCAAGCCAGGCGCGCCGCCACGTCCGATCAGTGCACGTCTTCTAAATTATGCGGACAGGGATAATATATTAAGGGAGGCCAGAGCCAAGAGTTCTATAAATCACAAGGGAAACGATTTGTCCTTCTTTACGAACTACACTCAGGCTGTACAGGCGGCCTGCAGAGAATTTGTGCCGAAAAAAAAGATTCTGCAGTCTGCCTCCAACCCATACGCCATGCTACCCTGCTAAATTGAGAATAACGCATGACAGTCAGTCACACTTCTTTACAGACTCTAAGTCAGCCTTGAAATTCTTGAAACACATCTGCCCCAATAGACCTCGCCAGGGTAGCTCAAAAAGCATGACAGCATCGCCGGATCCGGAGGATGTGGACCACTAATTGTTGTTGTTATTTTTGTATGGATCTAGTTGACAATATGGCTGTCTCTTAAGATATGTTTAGCGCAGGTTCAGTTAAGAGGCCGATATAGTACTATGGCGTTTCTGTAGAATATTATAATGTATAATTGAATGCCAGGTATCCCTGATGTAGTTCCCGTTCATGGGCTATGGTGCAATGGCGTGACCTACTGATGCAGCCTGGCCACCTCACTGCAAGGTGGGTGTTTGCCGCCATTCCTTCCCCCCCCCTAGCGGGTGTTCCCCTATTGTAAAGTTCTTCTCTGGAGGACTGTGTGAATGGTAGGGGGGTAGGGAGGAGGGGGGGAGTCAGTCTCTCCGTAATAGGGAGGTTGGAGTGGCAAGGGGGAGGATGGGTAGGGGGATTGGGTTTGCATTGCTTTTTGTTTTGATTAATGTGGTCTTGATGTCTACATTGGGAGATGAAGGTTATTATGGGTACAGATTGTGTGGTATTGCAGTAAAAGTCTTTTATAAGTCAAATTCATATTTTGTGTCAACTGAAGGATGCCGGAATCACTCATGGGTGAAAGTTATAGATTATTAACTTGGAATGTTAAAGGGCTGAACTATCCAAAGGAAATTCGTCAAGTGTTTGCTTATTTGTCCCGTCATGGTACGCACATTACTCTACTGCAGAAAACGCATTTAACCGAATACACGGAGCGTTGCATTGCACTTAAATGGGCCGGATATAAGCTTGCCTCCTCATACTCCTCGTATGCTAGAGGTGTACTCATCCTGGTTAGGCGAGGTACTCCATTTTCCACTACATACATACATAGATGAGGAGGGGAGCTGTGCAATGGTTCAGGGTAAACTCGGGAATTACATCGCAACCATAGTAAACATATATCGCCCTATTGCAGATGACCCAGAGTGCTTTTTGGACTCGGACTTAGATAAATCTAACCCACTGACAAACTGCACCCCTAGAGTGGCTCAAAGTGTCCATAATGCCATATTGGAATTTGGGTTGATTGCTGTCTGGAGAGTGTGCAATGGCTCTATTAGAGAGGGCACGCGTGCAATGCAAATGTACAATAGCTGGTCTAGGCTAGATTACTGGCTGCGGGGGGGAGGGAGATGCGGCTGACTGGGTCACAGCGGTCGCTAACCTACCACGCACAATGTCAGATCATAACCATGTAAAATTTGAGATCACTATATATCGCCCTTTTACATGGTGGCTGCACTCAGAGGCCTTATTAGATCCGTTATATGAAGCTACTGTTCGAAAGGCCATAGAATAATATTTCGAACTTAACAAGGCCTTGGTAGATAGCGCCTCCACTTTATGGGAGGCCTTCAAGGTGATAATTCGGGGAGTTTGCATTAGCACGGCTGCCAGCATACTGACGGACCTCAGAGCCCACCTTGCTAATAAAGAGACCACGCTTCAAAATCTAAAACATAGTTACACAGCTGCCCCATCGGCCGACACTCTATCTCCCATACATGATTTAATACTGGAATATGATGCTCTTGCCGAGTCGGAGATAAGGTATCTCTTGCGCAGGCATACGGCACATAGATATGGAGAAGGGGGGAGACCGGGTCGCAATCTGGCCAATAAAATCAGGAATCGTGCGGAACAACCTCACATTGATAAGATTACAGACTCTCATGGGGGAGAACAGTTTAATCCGCTCGACATAACAGAGCAATTCCGTGAATTCTATGCTAACCTTTACACTTCTAGGGGGGGGCTGAATCTCCTGAGATGGAGGGTTATCTTGAGGATGTGGCGTGTGCTTCGTTGTCGGATGTCAACAGGGAATACTTGAGTCAGCCAATAGATGTTGAGGATATTAAAGCTGCGATCAAAACCCTACCAAATGCGAAAGCACCTGGGCCTGATGGCCTCACCATTGAATTTTATAAAGCCTATGCTGACCTACTTACCTCTTACCTGCTGGAGGTATATGCCGAGGCGCCCGATTCTGATATTCTACCCCCCTCGCTTCGGCAAGCACCGATTATCACACTCCTTAAAAAGGATAAGCCTCCGGATCTGTGCGACTCGTACAGGCCACGATCACTGATTAATATAGAGGCGAAAATTCTCCCCAAAATACTGGTCATTAAATTACAGCCTCTGAAGCCATGCCCGGTTCTACCGGACCAGTCTAGTTTCATACTTGAGCGCTCAACATCGCACAACCTGCGGACCATCTTCTCAATGCACCATGTACTGGAACCAAGCCTGTCCGCGGCGGCGGTGATGTTAGACGCTGCTAAGGCCTTTGATTCGATCGAGTGGAAGTATATGTTTTTTGTCTTGCAGCGCATGGGGTTCCCATTAATCTTTTCAGAATGGATTATGCAATTATATGCGGATCGATCGGCCTGGGTGCTGGTGGGTTGACTGACGTCTGAACCCTTTACTATTGAGCGAGGCACTCGAAAGGGATGTCCTCTGTCCCCACTGCTTTTTGCCACCACGATAGAACCTCTGGCATGTGTGATATGGCAAAGGCATAGGGAAACAGCCTTGAACTTCAACTGCATCTTGCCCGATGCTGAGAAAACAGAGTCCCCCAGGAAGACGACAGTTCATGTTTGCCAATCGCAGGCAAAACTGCCTTCACAACTCCGCTGATAACTAAAACTCTTGTTGTCAAGAAGGTATGTAGTGAATCCCCCCCTCCCTAAGAAACTATAGGCTGCAAGTAGATCTACTTTCTATGCTCTTAGTATAGCACACAGAAGTCGGTGTAAGGGTGTTAGGTGTAGGCACATGGACGCCTAACTTGCCTACGGCCTCAAGTTCCAGACTGATCCAGTGACACCACAGCTGGCTGGGTTTTCATGCTGATGTTTTCCATACCAGGTTTTCCTACTCACTGTTCTTCCCGCCAACAGAAACACTGCCCAACCCAGGAGCTACTTAATGCAGGCAGCAGAGCAACCACATCAGTAGGCACTTGAACACCTAGCTTGCCACTTGCCTGTGGCCTCCAGTTCCTGCTTTTTCCAGACTGATCCAGTGACACCGCAGCTGCCCGGGTTTTCCTGACCAGGTTTTCCCACTCACTGTTCTTCCAGCCAACAGACGCTCCGCCCACCCCAGGACCTACTTAATGCAGGCCGCAATACTTAATGCTAGCCCATACTGTGTACCACCACCACCAACCCCATGGAACATCTCAACTTCAAGCTCCACACAGACAAGTCAACCATTAGAGGCACCTCGCATAACGACCCCCCAGGCCTGCACTCATGCTTCTGCAACACCATTGCAGACTTCATTGCACCCCTAGTCTTAGACCCAGAGGACTACATCTTCCTCGATGACCTAAATTTCCACATAGATGACTCCAACGAAAAAACCACTGCACAACTTCGACAGTAAGGGCAGGCTCGTATTGACACAGATTGTCCACGACCCTACACAAACCATTGGACACACATCGAACCCAATTTTCGCCTCCAGCAATTGCGTCAAATACAGCCATGTCACAGAAATCACATGCACAGCCACACTAAGATGACCAACACTCGCCCCCCATCCCCCACCCTGGATGTGGACAAAATCTCAGACCAGCTGAGCGAATGCCTTTGTCATATCCAACTCTGCTACCACCACCAACTACGAACAGGAAGTAAAAAACATTAACACCTAAATCACCAGTTGTGCAGACAGCATCGTCCCCATCAAGAGCAACATCCAGAGAAAATCCTCTAAAATGGCCAGCTGGATCACCCAAGAACTCAGAACAGCGAAATTGGACAGCAAACAGCTGGAGAGGAGATGGCACGCCAGTCAGGACAGCTCCGACAGGGCAGCATTCAAGACATCCCTCAACCTCTACCACCGCCTGCTGAGGGCAACATAGAAGTCTCAAAGAGAAAAAGGAGAACCCTAATCCCATACAAACAGCGGTTCCTGTGGTATGATACTACAATATATCATTCAGTATGTAACTTAATCACAATTTATAAAAACACAAGGGCTATCGGGGATGTCAAAAAAGGTAGCACCAACAATTTGAGAGACGCCATACCGAATTGAACCAACAATTAGTGCCTAGGATATTGTATAGACACTATAAATAATTTATTATTAATATTTTGGTCATTTTCCTTCCAAATTGTTGTTCTATGAGAAACCACTGTGCTTACACTTAATGTATTTTGATTGTATATTCATTTTCTTGGTTTCATATGTACACTTGGGACACTGCACTTTTTCATTTTTGTGTTCACATGAATGTGTGACAAGCTGAATATATTTGTGTAATTCTGCAGTTATGTTTTGAAATATATAAACAGTATTGAGAAGTCTCTCAAATTGTTGGTGCTACCTTTTTTGACATCCCCGATAGCCCTCGTGTTTTTATAAATTGTGATTAAGTTACATACTGGAGTGGGAATAGTAATTTTTACCCCTACGCTATCCAGCACTTTCCCTACTGATGCACTCTCTGGAGTTGGAATAGTTATTTTTACCACTACGCTATCCAACGCTTTTCCTACTGTTGCACTCTCTGGAGTAGGAATAGTAATTTTTATCCTTACGCTATCCAACGCTTTCCCTACTGTAGCACTCACTGGAGTGGGAATAGTTATTTTTACTACTACGCTATCCAACACTTTCCCTACTGTTGCATTCACTGGAGTGGGAATAGTAATTTTTACCCCTACGCTATCCAATGCTTTCCCTACTGATGCACTTTCTGGAGTTGGAATAGTAATTTTTACCCCTACACTATCCAACACTTTCCCTACTGTTGCACTCACTAGAGTGGGAATAGTTATTTTTACCCCTATGCTATCCAATGCTTTCCCTACTGTTGCGCTCTCTGGAGTGGGAATAGTAATTTTTACCCCTACGCTATCCAACGCTTTCCCTACTGTTCCACTCACTGGAGTGGGAATAGTAATTTTTACCCCTACGCTATCCAACGTTTTCCCTACTGTTGCGCTCACTGGAGTGGGAATAGTATTTTTTAACCTTACGCTATCCAACGGTTTCCCTACTGTTGCGCTCTCTGGAGTGGGAATAGTAAATTTAACCCTCTCGCTATCCTACGGAAAAAATATTGTATATGTTTTGTTAATAATATGTATATATATACATATATATGTTTTAAAATTATTTTTTTTTTAAGTTACAATAATTATTTGTTAATTTTAAGTTTATTTAAGTATTTTAAGTATGTTTAAATTAATAATATTTATTATATTACTTTTAAATTACTTTTAAGATATTTAAAAAATATGATATTTTGACTGTCTATATTTTTTCCTATCGATATTTTGGAGTCGATATTTTTGTACTTACCAGTTTGTAGATAGGAAGTCGATATTCTGGCATTCTATATTTTTACCTCGATATTTTGGCAAGTCGATATTTTGACTGTCGATATTCTGTCAGTGATCCTTAGTACTGACCCTGCTCCAATGTGAATAGCCCAGTCCGAACTACCAGGCAAGGTCCTCCCTGAACTGACACTCAAGCAACCCATGATCAGTTTCGCCCCAGTTAAGGCTAATCAGCCAAGGATAGCTTGGTTACCAGTAAGGGCTTTGCTCTGAACTATATAAACAAAAGTGATGGATGGAGTGCATGAATTAATATCAACCACTGGTAATTACTCTTGGCCTAGTGCAGCCTCAATGTAAATATCTGCTACAGGAGAGTATGACTCAATTTATTGAGCAGGAGAAGGTCTATGGTCAGGGAAGTCTATCTATTAAAAATCGATTTCCAGATGTTGCAAGTACACTATTTATAGACATTTACCCTACATGTATGCCTGCTTTACTTCAGGTAATGCACTTTTATGAAACCACTAGATATTCCAAAATTGCTAACTGCGTGGTATCAAAGACCTTCTAAGTCCTGATATTGGATATAGTCTACATGTATAGGGTTTATGTACATGTGCATTTTTATGCAGATATCAAGAAAACTAAATAAAACTTTGGTATCATTATCATAATTTACAGTGAGCAAAGTAGAGCGGTTAGTGGTCTTCAAACAAGGTTGGAAAAACTTATCCTTTAAATATCACCTTCCACGCCACATGAACGCTAATACAAGTAATTTCAATAAATCTTAAACATAGAAGCTAGTTATGCAATTCAAAAATAGATACAAAATTTCATATTGAGTTCTTTTTCACAAGCAGCAATTTCCTAGTGTTAGAGAACCTTACACAGCGTGACCACAAACACATCAATCAAAATGTTTTACTCCAAGTCAGTCTACCATGCACTTCACCCTTAAAGCCATGTAAAAGAAAAAATATATATTTCCTTTGGCTAAATAAGCATCTTCTGCGTTGCCTTACCATCCAAGCAGAATTTGTAAGCTATGATTTTGGCTAAGTCCAAAGTTAATGTTTTCATGTCGTGAAGGAGTCCTCTTACCTCTGGGTTGAAAGGACCATGACGATGACCTGCAGCGTCTGTGTCTTCAGAGTAGAAGGCATAAACATAAGGCCTGTAACAGAATATTTATAAGCTGTGAATTTCCTGCAAAGTTTTCAAATCAGCCACAGCAAAAGACATCCATTTGGTATTCTGAGCATGTAGCAAAGCAACGTTTTGCTGGAAATCAAAGTTAAGTGTGGTAGAGAGACTTGATGAATGCAGATGAACCAACTTTCAATTCAAAGTTAATTCTGCAGGCTTTTGTTCCACTATATCACATTTTCTAACCTTGATACTTTACATAAATGGATCCCAATCATCCACCACTAGACCTTTTTGTCCTTCATTATTTGACTCACTGAATTGAAATTTGTTTACCAATAAACCACTTTTGGAATTTTTGCTTCATTCTGGGCTTTAACTGCAAAAGCAAAACATGACCACATTAAACCAGCCCTAAACGCCCTCTATTGGCACACTGTATAGTCTAGGAAAGACCTTCAAGGGCGAGATCACAAGTCAACTTCAGGACTACATTGAAGAACACCACCTAATACACAATTGTCAGTGTACAGCCCAGGTCCCCAAAACAACCTCCTTCAATCACTTCAAGATTGCTACCCAATGTGCAGTATACAATAAAGCAGACCACAAGATTATCTGATGCTGCATCCATCCAAAGGTGGGTGCAGTCAAGAGGCAGGGCTTTGAAATGCATTTGGAGTCTAACGCTTAGATTGACTCCTCTATGTCAGTAATATGGAGTGCTACCTGGGGTTCCTAAAAGCTCTTCACCATCCCTGCCACTGGATACTTTTTTGATACCACTACAGGTGTATCTGATCTCACAACATTAACTTAATTTCCAAATAGATACCAATGACACTCAAATATATAGAAGTCTGTGCTATGGGTCACCAACAACTACACCAGCTGCCTCAGGTTCATTTAGTTTTAGTAAATTGAAAACTTCCCATGTGTAAATATAAATAACAGAAATACTGTTGATGGCTGATACGAACAATACTGTGATTCTATAACACTGGACCCAGATCATGCGAACAACGCTTATGCTAAATAAATGCAGTGGTTAGAAATGCTAACTTGCTGATCAATATGCTTGGAAAGGTCCTCCCCTTCATGCAATATCGACACTGGGTGAACCCAACAAAAGCAACGGTGCGGTCCTTCTTAGACCACAGAAACATTGTATATGGAAACACCACAATGACACTGGCTACTACTAGAGCTGGCAACTCAGCTCATGGTAATATTCATGTTTAAGTGAACAAAATGTGATGTAGAAATCACTGCAAGGCGCGCATTTTTACATGAAACTGTGCGGTTTCTTCCAAGGCTTCAAATCAAACTGCCAAAACAAACTTATTTGGATGTTTCATATTGAATTTATTTCATTCCAATCGAAAATCAATTTTTCAGTTAATTATATGTTGTATTCCACATAAATCCTCGCATTACTTGATGCTTGCCCAATGCATTTCGGGTTAACGAGTGGTAACCCTTCGTCAGGGGCCTATAAATGAAAAACATACAAGACCATCACTTTCAGGAAAACAGAGCCATAGGGTCATCATGACCAAACAAATATGAATAACATAACATAGCAAAAAGTGCCTATATCTCATTGCAACATCATTGCGCATAAACACTGCTTACATCAAAACGCTCAACATAACATAACGTACTTCATCGGGCACTGGTAGCAAAGAAAAGGCAATAGTGTCATGAATAGAATTAATGAATGGAGTGCTGGGAGCACGGTGTATCAAACGGATACATCAACGGAGGAAAAAATGCGAGCTTGGTAGAGAGGCTGGCTGTGAGCAGAAAGAGGAGGCTTACCGCAACGAACGCGAGTAGTCGTCTCAATGTTCCAAACGCGGAACCGGTCCGATAAGGATAGGACCAATGGGAAGGGGTTTTATAGAAATATGGGAAGGTCACGTGATCTGGTTACGGAGAAGTCCGACGGGGAACAAAAATAAACTAATGCGAATGGTGATGAGAAAATATATATCTTGTGGTGCACCACAGAGGACGATTTTAAAAAACGAAGAAGAATTGAATTCATTAACTAGCGGCGAACCGCAATATAAAGCGCGCGAAAATGCCTCGCGATTTCCAAAGAGGTGATAGGTCGATGAGGGTCATGTGATGTGACTGAAATAAAGTAAACAAAGATAGGTGCGGAAATGCAGTGGGTAATAAACGCGCGTATCACAAAACATAGCAAATGGTGCCTGAAAAGCGTAACACATGTCAAGTGAGAGATAACAGAAAATAGCATGGTATATACATATCAGCCTTAATGTAAAAATGAAAAATATACCAAAATGCATACAACAGTATTCCCTTGCAAAGTGGAAGTACTTTAGCAAATCATGAACGTAGATTACATGATACAAACGTGAGAATAACCAATTCTCAATGTTCAGGTGTTATCCATAGAGGAGTGTGAGATCACTCGTCAAACCGATAGGAGTATGTACAGTTACAGGAAACATGCAAATTCGATTCGGTCATTGATCCCTGCTGGTTGGAGGGAATTCAGTTTCTTAATCCAGTAAAATTCTGCTTGGAGTCGTTGTTTCGTTGGATCCATGTCTGAACGTTGCGGGAGTACCTCTAGTATGGTAAATTTTAGTTGGGTGATTTGATGGTTATTTTCCAGCCAATGTGTTGCTACTGCTGATTTCATGTTTTTAGTACGGATATTGCTTTTGTGCTCTGATATTCTTGTCTTAATCTTCCTTTCCGTCTGACCAACATAAATTTTGCCACATGGGCATTTGATGGCATAAATCACATTTTTTGTATCGCAGGTCCCAGTATATCGTAAATCAATTTTGTAACCTCTAGTTGGGTGCATGAAAGTATTACCAGGTATTATATTGTTGCAGTGTATGCAATTCAGGCATTTGAGCATACCTTTTGATGACGTTTTCAATGTTTTCCTAGCACTCAGTGTCTCTTTGAGGTTTCTAGATCTTTTGAAAGCGAATGTTAGCTGTTCGCTGTAGAGGTTGGTTAGGTCAGGTTCCATTCTGATCAAGTTCCAATGGTGGTTGATTATTCTCTTGATTTGAGTTGATGTCGTAGAGTATTTTAACACACATACTGTTTTGTTTACTTTTGATGGAGGGGACGGTGTTAACAATTGATCTCTCGTGAGGTTCGTTACTTTTTTGATGGATTCCTCCAGGACATCTTTTGGATATCCACGTTTCTGGTATTGCTGAAATTGATCATGCAGGGTTTCTTCCAATCTATGTGGGTCCGAGGTGATCCTTTTAAGGCGTATGAATTGGGACGTGGGTAAATGCTTTTTAAGAGTTTCTGGATGGAAGCTCTGGTACAGCAAGCTGGAATTCCGATCAGTGGGTTTTTTGTACACTTGAGTGTGCAGTTTTTGATTGGTGATGGTTATCTGAACATCCAGGAAAGAGATGGTTTCTTTGTGAACAGAATGTGTAAATTTAATCCTTGGGTTCAGTTGATTAATTTCCGTGATGTTAGTCAAGAGTTGTTCTTTGTCACCTTTCCAAATTAAAAACAGATCGTCTATGTATCTTTTGAATACCACTAGGTGATCAGTCCAGTTTGTGTTGTTCAATATGTTCTCATGTTCGAATTTAGACATGTACAGATTGGCATACGAGGGAGCCCCCCCGAAGCCCATTGAGGTTCCATTACATTGGTTATAGAACTTGTCATCCCATTCAAAGTAGCTGTGGTAAAGAGCGAAGTGCATGAGTTCAGTGAGAAAGATTTTATTGGCTTCGCATTGATCATCCCTCAACAGATTCCATTCAAACGCTTCCAGTCCTTCATCGTGAGGTATAGAAGTGTACAGTGACACCACGTCGATTGTGCTGAGCCAATATTCAGTGTTAGGTTCCAACTCAATGGTTCTGAGTAAGTTGAGAAAAGACGTGGTATCCTTGATGTAGGTTTGCCCTCGTTGTACGATCGGTTGCAGAAAGCAATCCAAGTATTTGCCAATACTATCGGATATAGACCCACACGCAGACACGATAGGTCTAAAAGGTGGCTTTCTCAAGTCTTTGTGTATTTTTGGTAACATATAAAGTTTTGGCCTCCTTGGGTATTTGGTTACCAAAAATTTGTGTGTTCTTTCATCAATCCATTTTTGTTCTAGAGCATGATCCAGGATTACTGTGAGGATTTTCTGGTATTCATCGGTAGGATCTTTATCCAAAGGAATGTAAGTATTCACGTCATTTACATGTGTGTTGACACTAGATTTATAGAAGCTGGTGTCCATGACGATCAAGGCTCCCCCTTTGTCAGCTTTTTGGAAAGTAATTTCAGTATCCTTAGACAACTGTATGATGGTACTCAGTTCATTTTTAGACAAGTTGTTCTTAGTGATTTTGTTGTAATTGATTTTTTGAATGTCAGTCAAAATCATTCTTTCCACAGTTTCAATCGTTTTATGAGAATATGGTGCGCAAAATGTGCTCTTGGGTTTGAAGACTGTGACATCAGTGGATTTGGAAGTTGGCGCATCTTTAAAGAAATATTTCAGTTTCAGGTTTCTGAAGAACTTAAAGAGTGCTATCTCAGTTTCCGCCAAGTTGGTTTTATATGTAGGCACAAAAGTGATTCCTTTGTTCAAAACCGCCATCTGGGCTGGTGTCAAAGGTTTAGATGAAATATTGATGACTAAGTCGGTTTTATTGACTTCTGACTCCTGGTTCGTTTGGCTATTTCTTCTGGAGTTTCTTCTACCCCTCCTGATGCGATTGTAGGTGGTGCGTTGGCGGCCGGGCTGATATCTAAAAAAGGCTGTTTGTTGGTGGATGTGCTTGGTTGTTGAGTTTTCTCAAGGGATTGTCTTGTCTGTTGGATTTTCTCAATAGGTTGTCTTGTCTGTGAAATATCAGATTCAGATACTAAACTTTCTTGTGATGAGTTCGTCGAGGGTTTGGTTTTTGGTTGCTGCCATTTCTTTTGATTATAAATTTCTGCCCAGGTATATACTTCGTCATATTTATAATCAATTGTGTCTCTTTTGTATTTCCTTACTTTCCGATCATTTACTTCCTTCGCATATTTGTCTAGTCTTTTGTTCACGTCCTCAAGCATTGTTTGTAAATCTGGAAGTTTTTCAAGCTCCTTCTTCATGTTATTAAGATCAACTTCAATTTCTGATAAGACTTTGGAAAGTTCTTGTATGATTAATAGGATTAAGTCCAACGAGCATTTGTTCAGGATTTGGTACCATTTTTCCACAAAATTTTTACTGTTCTTACACAACATCGGTTTTAGAGCGATTCTCAACCCTCTGGGGATTCTCCTATTCTTATGATAATGTATCAGTGTGGTTGCATGTAGTCTTTGGTTGATTTCTTTTTTGCTTAGAAATTCAAATTGCCGGATAAGTTGCGCTGTAGTAGAGATGTTTGGACTGAAAGTTCTGGTCTCTTGTATGAGTCCATATATTTCTGTTGCCGCTTCAGAAGAAAAGGCTAGTGACTCCGCTTGATTGGTAGTTAACTGGGCAATTTCTTCAAACTGCATTTTCCAAAATGTTTTAGGTGCGCTGGGAGATGAGGTAGGCGATAGTTTATCAAAAGAGGTTATAGTATCTCCGTGCACTCACAAAAATTTTTGATTTAGTTGGTTAAAGCGCGTTTCCTTGTCGCACTCTGCCAAGAAGTGCCTTAAATGAAGTGAACAAAATGTGATGTAGAAATGTGATGTATATTCATGTTTAAAGAATACTAGGGTTTGGGCCTAACATATCTTCAGTAGCTTGCACTTCATTATATAAAAGAAAGAACCTGAAACCTATCACCTCCAGATCAATCAGCCAATTGAAAATACAACGGAAATCAAAATGAAGGCAAACCATTAAAGTGCTCGAAGTACAACTCTGGTAAACCCTGAACCCTGATCTCACAGTACTGCCCACCGTGGGTGTCAATTAGAATGAAAACATATCCTTTTTCAAGGAAGTGTTCTAAACAGATCCATTACGCCACAGCACCACCTTCCTTCAGCTGAAAGTCTGGGCTCCTGTGCTTCTTTCCCCTAGAGGTCAACAACTCCAACCCCTGTTTGGAGGATTCCAACCATTTATAATCATACATCTGAGCCGCTAACTGACTTTATCATTGCAAAGTGTCCATAAGAAAAAGCACGCACAGGTTTAACAAATTCTCAAAAATGAAATACCACTTTAAAGTACAGAGTATCCCTGTTTTGAATGCAGAGTTTGCTGGTGCTTCAGTAAAACCACAATCCTAGGCATTAGAGTTTTCCAGAGTGGTTGCGATGTCAGAGCCTTCAAAAGTAATATTCACTTAAGTTAGCAGGGTGGCTGAATAGAGGTGTCTCGTAAGGATGTTGGTCGGTGGCATGTCTAACATTGAGGAACTAGATGTACTTCTGATTTAATCATGATTTGACTAAAATATACTGGTCATGCACAACTTCTTGGAGTGAGTTTAGGATTAGGTTTCAGAACATGAAGTTGCATAGTTTTAACACCATCCTATTCTGTGTGTTGTACGCAGTTAAGAAAGGTTCTCCTAATGTTCTGCCAACAAGCACCCAGGGGCTGAGGTAGATGTTAAAGGATACGGGACATAACATACAACTGAAGTGTACCAGAGGATAAGTGGACAGGGAACTCTTACACAGGATGGTAAGCAATTATCTGTGATTGAAAGAAAATGAAGAGTTAGGTCATTTTCATGCAAACATTAAGACGCACATATATCAGATGTACAAGTTGCGATGCTTTTGATACAACCTTTTCTCATTGACCATCAGTGTCAAATCTGTACCAGTGTGTACTCCTCTGAAAACCTGTTTTCCACTGTTCGACTACATCTGAGAGGCAAGATTAACAGCAATTTTCTAGACTTGTCAGACAATGCATTCCTAAGTACAACTGGTGCAAATATTTAGAAAACTATGTACAGTTGTATGGATAGCAGCCCAGTGACAGGAGGAGGATCAGTGAGGCAAGAAGGTTTTAATGCAATTTACAACTTGAATCTATGAGTGCTGGGCACTTTGGGGATATGTTCAGTTGAGCATACTAGCGAGGTCCATCTCCAACAATAAACCAAAAGGTGTATAAGTCACCTGTTAGAACCGTCTTCATTCTCAAAGTCGTGGATGGAAAAAAAACAGGTTAGCTAAGCAGGTAAATCGAGAATACACCTCAATAGGGACAGGTCCAGCTCTTGCTACTTAGGCTAAAGTACTGAATACTATAATCAGCCAAAGGGGTAAGATTCAGCAAGATGAATCAAAAATGTTTAATTGAAGGGTTACATCAGGAGGAGGTGAAATTAGGAATTCCACATGTGGGGCAAACTGGATAAATATAGTGGGACATGTTCAAGGGAAAGAAATTTTGCAACAGCCATGGCCGACACTCCTGATCATGTTAAAGTTATGCTATTTTTAAACCATAGGGATAACTCTAAAAGTGCTGAATGTTGTACAAGATGGGCTGAGGAAAGCCTGATACAAGTAGTGCTTGAACAACGGAAGCCCAGGTTCCTTTAGGGGTTTAAAGCTCACAAACGTTTTCAAAAACAAATTCCACAGATGTCAGTATAAAGCTACAATATTTCTATTAAGCCTGTAAATTTTAACAGTCACTAGATTTATCACTGACACACCCACACTCATCCAAACATGTGGCTTGATGACGACAAGGATATTGTGCAAAGATTGTTTAGATGCCCACCCCTCTTCATGTAGGCCTGACTCCCTAAAGCCATCTGCTATACCAAGCCAGAATGCACATACCCCCAGGCCTTGTGTTTAACAGGGACCATTTCATAACTCTACATGTTCAGTTAACTGCTAAGAATGTATTCCTCTACCTAGTACAACTACACCGGGTACTGCCTATGTGAGAACGTGCACACAGAACTGCCCTGGAAATAACAATCAAAATCAACTTGCTCACTTACTGGAGCACCACTTAGCTCCGCCTTCTGTAAAAGAATTCTTCAGACTCCAGATAAGTACAAAACAATACTGCTTACATCATTTTGGTATGAATCACTGTGGGCAGCATGTGCCCATTAAAGAGAGATAACAGTTAAAGACATGGTGCATCACTCACACATCATGGTCGCATCCCAGACACTCCATCCAAGGGCTTTGAGTCGTGAAGGCGTCTAAGAGAAGCATCATGATATCAACTGTTACCCGTCTTTGGAACTCTCTTATCCATTTTCTCTGAACTCATCTCATCTTAAGTGAAGTTCAAGAAGGATCTTAAAATTCATATTTTCCAACAATACTCAATTTTTCCAACTGATTGTGGTCCCTTTGTTCTCTGCGTTTGCTTTTTGTTTCTATTCTACCATGCTCCACAGTAATTTTTGTTATAAACTATACACTCTTCTTGCTTCTCCTTCATCATCCTTCCTGAATATACTCTTTCTTCTTACTTTTTCTTCTCCTATAATATCCCACTCACTTGAATCTATTCATAATTGTATCTATATTTGGTCTTCTTTCTCTTCAAGACTCGTCTTCAACAACACTACATATTGCATTGTCTTTCTCAAATTTTCTATTTAATGTAGTCATTTGGTACATCCATTTAGACTGCATCCTTGTATATATATTCTCTAGTTCTATCACACACACTCGTAACTATATTCTACGGCAAAACTCTCTCTCAGGTCATGTTAACACTTTGTAAAATTACAAACATACATTTTAAAAAGTACACACACTCACACACACACACACACAGGCACGCATAAACACACAGCTTAAGTTAAATACTACTTAGACTATACAATCAGTGATGTCAATGGACGGCTCGGAAAAGTATGAGATAACAGACAAGAACCAAGTGTCTCAAGGCCCATAGCATTGATTCAACCTCCCTGAAAGCAACAGCATGACTTGAATCCACTGGTGCAGATAACAAATGGATCACGAAGGCCCGAGCTTTGGTGCATGCATCTGCAGACGTAGAGGGGTGGGCACCCAGGCTGAGTGTTTGGTTTTCTGCCCACTGGCTGGGATCCAGCAGTAGGAGAAGGGCACCTTCCCCCGCCTCTATTGATGACACCTCCAGCGACAAGAGAGTAATACATTGGCCTAAATGTTAGTGCAGGGGTGTTAGTGCTACACAGTAGCGCACAAGGTTCTTTCACATAAACAGGCAACACAGCTCTGATGGCATTAGTCATTTTCGAGAATGTTTCCCTGCGGGGTAATGGAGAGTTGTTTTAACCTTCCCAAAGGAACATTCAAGGGAACGGCTGCCAGGTACACATCGGATGAAGAACAGTCAGGACATTGTATCAAAAGGAGGCTGAGCTCATCAGGCATATTAACATCCGCAGGACTTTCCATTCATTCTCCAGCCATTTTCCTCATAATTTAATGCATGCATGCATACAGAAAAAAAGTTACCTTTCATTTTCTGGCAAGTGCAGCCACTTCAGCATCGCGAGTACTCGTCGCTCTTGAGGGATGACCCTGAAGTACAAGGAAGAGACATTGAACATGAATGAATAGGTCATTTTCACATGCTACGAAGCTGTACTCTAGGCTACAAAGGCTATCCTTGTTGCATACGAATGAAACCTTTTCCGTTCCGAAATATACAGCTAGGGCAGGTCACCTGGCACTCCAAAGAGCTTCAGAGTTTGAACCCTCAGTGACTTTTGCAAATTAAAAGCGTTCCACAGTTATGAAGCAAAAAGATAGTCTTACAGTGCCTCTTGATGTAAAGTCAGAGCTACAATATTGTATGCATTCATCATGTAATGAGGCCCCAGCTCATTCTACTATGAAACCATTTCCTGTTCATTTGTACACATTTATTGTCCCGAGTTCTCCTTGTAAAAGTGTCTGCATCCCTCTCTATCATCAGATGTTAGCCAAACAGTGTTTGGCACCTCTAGGGGTGGTTTCATGCTTTAAAAATGTCCCTAATATTTTCCCAAGCCATCAAATTGGCTAATAATGCCTGTCAACCTATTCCAAATGTCTCTAACCAAAACAAGACCAATTATTCCTGACAGCGTCTGAGGATTTTCTCCGATATAACTACAATGCACTAGTGTTTACTTTCCAAGAAACCACAGGCGAATCCTTCTTCCCACCTCCGGCCAAATGGAAACGACTAAGACCCTGAATGTCCCCACTCCCATGTAAGTAGAGCAAGGAGGTTGATCTAATGACTCTGGTTTTCTTGTTCCTCTAAGTGAAACCCACAAGCAAGACATCGACTGGAAGGCCCAAGCTATCCAGCAGGTCTCCTCTAATCTTGAACTTAGCAAAAGGGGTATACTGTTCTGTTTTGACTATGGCAGCCTCTCAGTGGAGTGTGTATGCAGTCACTGGGAGCATGCGCTCATTTGGGCAAGTGCCTTCACCCGCCCCGAAGATGTCATGCTTCATTATTGGGCTTGCTCCTTGTTGGGCTGGTGGTGCAATGCCCCATCGGCCCCACAAGATGCTCTTAGACTGAGATCTCTTAATCGCCAGTGGGTAACTGGCGGTGTGAATGTATGAGTGTCCTAAAATGGATTATAGGCCTAATAGGGTCCCAAATCTATGTCTGGGTTAAAAACAAAGTGAGATATTCTTGGACATAAACTCTTAAGTGTCAAGGCATCTTATATGCAGTGCTTAATTTGAGCCAGTGCTTTCCGGTACTCAGCACCTGCGCTTAATATCCAGCACCGTTACTTTGAACAGCTGCTCATTCAAAGATGAGGGGGAAAACAGTTTTTTATTAATTCAATACATGTTTAAAACAACAATACCAGTTTGGGGGCCTTGAACAGTCTGAATTCTCACACTTGTAGCAGTGTGATGGTCAGTAGTTGTGCAAGTTCTGTTATTGGCAGCGCTGGCAGGGGAAATGTGTGGTGCAAACTGCAGTGGCCTCATCACGAAGGTCCCAGCACTTATTTGTTTACAAATTAAGCACTGCTTATGTGGTATGAGAATATGTAGGTGTTCCTGGATCTCATTTCACGGTTGACATGTTTCACGCCTCTATATTGTAAGGAGAATGATCATGTGGCATTTTCGCCAGGACCGAAATATACCTAATCTTCTAAAGGAGAGTGGGACCTATGAGAGTGTCTGGGTTTCCTTACCCAAATGGATAGCGTGATGATCCACCTCTAGATAAATGTATCTATAGGCACTCACGTCATTGTCGCCTCCATCGTCCTTAGTGCACCGTGTGTTTGTGGGGCACCGGGTGCTAAATCATTCGTAGACAAACTGAATAGACCATTTGTCTCCGCAGCATATATTCCTGATTGAGGAGAGACACGTCCTTGGCCTCGGAGGGGACCTTACCATAGTATTGCAGGGTCACTTATTTCAAACAAAGCACACATGAAATGACACGAGTCCCTATAGATCTATTTATCTAGAGGTGGATCTTCACACTATCCATTTGGGTGAGGAAACCCAGACACTGTCCTTGGTCCTGCTCTCCTTTAGAAGATTAGGTATATCTTGGTCCTGAAGAAATGCCACGTGATCATTCTCCTGATATTATAAAGGCTTAAACCATGTTGACCATGAACTGAGATCCAGAAACACCAACTAGACCTCATACCACATAAGATACCTTGACACATAAGATATTAGGGCCATAGGGCGAAGAATCTATCACTTTGTTTTTACCCTCAACGTAGACTCTGAACCCTATTAAACAGATAGCCCCATCAGGTCTAGAAGTCGATTTTAGCCCACATTTGTTCTCAATCTTCTCACTCAAGGACAGGAGACTCACACCCCCAGTTACCCATTGGCGATTAAAAGATCTGACAAAGAGACTCTTGTGGTCCACAGAGCATTGCAGCGAAAGCTCAGCAAGGAGCAAGCCCAAGGATAAAGCATTTACAACAAGGGGTGGTGAGGGACAGAGTCTCTGAATTAAGCAGAAAGCTCTCACCCAGTCAAGAGATCAGGGCTAGATCCAACACCGTTTTTTAGCTCACTGCACCATCCCAGTTTCAGAACCTGGCTGTATGCAAATTAGTCTGTTCCTGTCCCAGTGCATGATGGGAACAGGGCAAACCAAACTACAAAAGCCAATTCTTACACTGGGAAGGAAACAAGCTCCCGGGGACCGGTTTCTGGCATTACAGCCGTCTTCGGCCCGGTTTGCTTGAATCCTGATGGTGCAATGAGCAAGGGTCTCACATCTGAGAATACCCTTCCACGCTTAGGGTGGACAAAAATATTTACAACAAGGGGTGGTGAGGGACAGAGTCTCTGAATTAAGCAGAAAGCTCTCACCCAGTCAAGAGATCAGGGCTAGATCCAACACCGTTTTTTAGCTCACTGCACCATCCCAGTTTCAGAACCTGGCTGTATGCAAATTAGTCTGTTCCTGTCCCAGTGCATGATGGGAACAGGGCAAACCAAACTACAAAAGCCAATTCTTACACTGGGAAGGAAACAAGCTCCCGGGGACCGGTTTCTGGCATTACAGCCGTCTTCGGCCCGGTTTGCTTGAATCCTGATGGTGCAATGAGCAAGGGTCTCACATCTGAGAATACCCTTCCACGCTTAGGGTGGACAAAAATATTTACAACAAGGGGTGGTGAGGGACAGAGTCTCTGAATTAAGCAGAAAGCTCTCACCCAGTCAAGAGATCAGGGCTAGATCCAACACCGTTTTTTAGCTCACTGCACCATCCCAGTTTCAGAACCTGGCTGTATGCAAATTAGTCTGTTCCTGTCCCAGTGCATGATGGGAACAGGGCAAACCAAACTACAAAAGCCAATTCTTACACTGGGAAGGAAACAAGCTCCCGGGGACCGGTTTCTGGCATTACAGCCGTCTTCGGCCCGGTTTGCTTGAATCCTGATGGTGCAATGAGCAAGGGTCTCACATCTGAGAATACCCTTCCACGCTTAGGGTGGACAAAAATATTTACAACAAGGGGTGGTGAGGGACAGAGTCTCTGAATTAAGCAGAAAGCTCTCACCCAGTCAAGAGATCAGGGCTAGATCCAACACCGTTTTTTAGCTCACTGCACCATCCCAGTTTCAGAACCTGGCTGTATGCAAATTAGTCTGTTCCTGTCCCAGTGCATGATGGGAACAGGGCAAACCAAACTACAAAAGCCAATTCTTACACTGGGAAGGAAACAAGCTCCCGGGGACCGGTTTCTGGCATTACAGCCGTCTTCGGCCCGGTTTGCTTGAATCCTGATGGTGCAATGAGCAAGGGTCTCACATCTGAGAATACCCTTCCACGCTTAGGGTGGACAAAAATATTTACAACAAGGGGTGGTGAGGGACAGAGTCTCTGAATTAAGCAGAAAGCTCTCACCCAGTCAAGAGATCAGGGCTAGATCCAACACCGTTTTTTAGCTCACTGCACCATCCCAGTTTCAGAACCTGGCTGTATGCAAATTAGTCTGTTCCTGTCCCAGTGCATGATGGGAACAGGGCAAACCAAACTACAAAAGCCAATTCTTACACTGGGAAGGAAACAAGCTCCCGGGGACCGGTTTCTGGCATTACAGCCGTCTTCGGCCCGGTTTGCTTGAATCCTGATGGTGCAATGAGCAAGGGTCTCACATCTGAGAATACCCTTCCACGCTTAGGGTGGACAAAAATATTTACAACAAGGGGTGGTGAGGGACAGAGTCTCTGAATTAAGCAGAAAGCTCTCACCCAGTCAAGAGATCAGGGCTAGATCCAACACCGTTTTTTAGCTCACTGCACCATCCCAGTTTCAGAACCTGGCTGTATGCAAATTAGTCTGTTCCTGTCCCAGTGCATGATGGGAACAGGGCAAACCAAACTACAAAAGCCAATTCTTACACTGGGAAGGAAACAAGCTCCCGGGGACCGGTTTCTGGCATTACAGCCGTCTTCGGCCCGGTTTGCTTGAATCCTGATGGTGCAATGAGCAAGGGTCTCACATCTGAGAATACCCTTCCACGCTTAGGGTGGACAAAAATATTTACAACAAGGGGTGGTGAGGGACAGAGTCTCTGAATTAAGCAGAAAGCTCTCACCCAGTCAAGAGATCAGGGCTAGATCCAACACCGTTTTTTAGCTCACTGCACCATCCCAGTTTCAGAACCTGGCTGTATGCAAATTAGTCTGTTCCTGTCCCAGTGCATGATGGGAACAGGGCAAACCAAACTACAAAAGCCAATTCTTACACTGGGAAGGAAACAAGCTCCCGGGGACCGGTTTCTGGCATTACAGCCGTCTTCGGCCCGGTTTGCTTGAATCCTGATGGTGCAATGAGCAAGGGTCTCACATCTGAGAATACCCTTCCACGCTTAGGGTGGACAAAAATATTTACAACAAGGGGTGGTGAGGGACAGAGTCTCTGAATTAAGCAGAAAGCTCTCACCCAGTCAAGAGATCAGGGCTAGATCCAACACCGTTTTTTAGCTCACTGCACCATCCCAGTTTCAGAACCTGGCTGTATGCAAATTAGTCTGTTCCTGTCCCAGTGCATGATGGGAACAGGGCAAACCAAACTACAAAAGCCAATTCTTACACTGGGAAGGAAACAAGCTCCCGGGGACCGGTTTCTGGCATTACAGCCGTCTTCGGCCCGGTTTGCTTGAATCCTGATGGTGCAATGAGCAAGGGTCTCACATCTGAGAATACCCTTCCACGCTTAGGGTGGACAAAAATATTTACAACAAGGGGTGGTGAGGGACAGAGTCTCTGAATTAAGCAGAAAGCTCTCACCCAGTCAAGAGATCAGGGCTAGATCCAACACCGTTTTTTAGCTCACTGCACCATCCCAGTTTCAGAACCTGGCTGTATGCAAATTAGTCTGTTCCTGTCCCAGTGCATGATGGGAACAGGGCAAACCAAACTACAAAAGCCAATTCTTACACTGGGAAGGAAACAAGCTCCCGGGGACCGGTTTCTGGCATTACAGCCGTCTTCGGCCCGGTTTGCTTGAATCCTGATGGTGCAATGAGCAAGGGTCTCACATCTGAGAATACCCTTCCACGCTTAGGGTGGACAAAAATATTTACAACAAGGGGTGGTGAGGGACAGAGTCTCTGAATTAAGCAGAAAGCTCTCACCCAGTCAAGAGATCAGGGCTAGATCCAACACCGTTTTTTAGCTCACTGCACCATCCCAGTTTCAGAACCTGGCTGTATGCAAATTAGTCTGTTCCTGTCCCAGTGCATGATGGGAACAGGGCAAACCAAACTACAAAAGCCAATTCTTACACTGGGAAGGAAACAAGCTCCCGGGGACCGGTTTCTGGCATTACAGCCGTCTTCGGCCCGGTTTGCTTGAATCCTGATGGTGCAATGAGCAAGGGTCTCACATCTGAGAATACCCTTCCACGCTTTTGGTGGACAAAAATATTTACAACAAGGGGTGGTGAGGGACAGAGTCTCTGAATTAAGCAGAAAGCTCTCACCCAGTCAAGAGATCAGGGCTAGATCCAACACCGTTTTTTAGCTCACTGCACCATCCCAGTTTCAGAACCTGGCTGTATGCAAATTAGTCTGTTCCTGTCCCAGTGCATGATGGGAACAGGGCAAACCAAACTACAAAAGCCAATTCTTACACTGGGAAGGAAACAAGCTCCCGGGGACCGGTTTCTGGCATTACAGCCGTCTTCGGCCCGGTTTGCTTGAATCCTGATGGTGCAATGAGCAAGGGTCTCACATCTGAGAATACCCTTCCACGCTTTTGGTGGACAAAAATATTTACAACAAGGGGTGGTGAGGGACAGAGTCTCTGAATTAAGCAGAAAGCTCTCACCCAGTCAAGAGATCAGGGCTAGATCCAACACCGTTTTTTAGCTCACTGCACCATCCCAGTTTCAGAACCTGGCTGTATGCAAATTAGTCTGTTCCTGTCCCAGTGCATGATGGGAACAGGGCAAACCAAACTACAAAAGCCAATTCTTACACTGGGAAGGAAACAAGCTCCCGGGGACCGGTTTCTGGCATTACAGCCGTCTTCGGCCCGGTTTGCTTGAATCCTGATGGTGCAATGAGCAAGGGTCTCACATCTGAGAATACCCTTCCACGCTTAGGGTGGACAAAAATATTTACAACAAGGGGTGGTGAGGGACAGAGTCTCTGAATTAAGCAGAAAGCTCTCACCCAGTCAAGAGATCAGGGCTAGATCCAACACCGTTTTTTAGCTCACTGCACCATCCCAGTTTCAGAACCTGGCTGTATGCAAATTAGTCTGTTCCTGTCCCAGTGCATGATGGGAACAGGGCAAACCAAACTACAAAAGCCAATTCTTACACTGGGAAGGAAACAAGCTCCCGGGGACCGGTTTCTGGCATTACAGCCGTCTTCGGCCCGGTTTGCTTGAATCCTGATGGTGCAATGAGCAAGGGTCTCACATCTGAGAATACCCTTCCACGCTTAGGGTGGACAAAAATATTTACAACAAGGGGTGGTGAGGGACAGAGTCTCTGAATTAAGCAGAAAGCTCTCACCCAGTCAAGAGATCAGGGCTAGATCCAACACCGTTTTTTAGCTCACTGCACCATCCCAGTTTCAGAACCTGGCTGTATGCAAATTAGTCTGTTCCTGTCCCAGTGCATGATGGGAACAGGGCAAACCAAACTACAAAAGCCAATTCTTACACTGGGAAGGAAACAAGCTCCCGGGGACCGGTTTCTGGCATTACAGCCGTCTTCGGCCCGGTTTGCTTGAATCCTGATGGTGCAATGAGCAAGGGTCTCACATCTGAGAATACCCTTCCACGCTTAGGGTGGACAAAAATATTTACAACAAGGGGTGGTGAGGGACAGAGTCTCTGAATTAAGCAGAAAGCTCTCACCCAGTCAAGAGATCAGGGCTAGATCCAATACCGTTTTTTAGCTCACTGCACCATCCCAGTTTCAGAACCTGGCTGTATGCAAATTAGTCTGCTCCTGTCCCAGTGCATGATGGGAACAGGGCAAACCAAACTACAAAAGCCAATTCTTACACTGGGAAGGAAACAAGCTCCCGGGGACCGGTTTCTGGCATTACAGCCGTCTTCGGCCCGGTTTGCTTGAATCCTGATAGTGCAATGAGCAAGGGTCTCACATCTAAGAATACCCTTCCACGCTTAGGGTGGACAAAAATATTTACAACAAGGGGTGGTGAGGGACAGAGTCTCTGAATTAAGCAGAAAGCTCTCACCCAGTCAAGAGATCAGGGCTAGATCCAACACCGTTTTTTAGCTCACTGCACCATCCCAGTTTCAGAACCTGGCTGTATGCAAATTAGTCTGTTCCTGTCCCAGTGCATGATGGGAACAGGGCAAACCAAACTACAAAAGCCAATTCTTACACTGGGAAGGAAACAAGCTCCCGGGGACCGGTTTCTGGCATTACAGCCGTCTTCGGCCCGGTTTGCTTGAATCCTGATGGTGCAATGAGCAAGGGTCTCACATCTGAGAATACCCTTCCACGCTTAGGGTGGACAAAAATATTTACAACAAGGGGTGGTGAGGGACAGAGTCTCTGAATTAAGCAGAAAGCTCTCACCCAGTCAAGAGATCAGGGCTAGATCCAACACCGTTTTTTAGCTCACTGCACCATCCCAGTTTCAGAACCTGGCTGTATGCAAATTAGTCTGTTCCTGTCCCAGTGCATGATGGGAACAGGGCAAACCAAACTACAAAAGCCAATTCTTACACTGGGAAGGAAACAAGCTCCCGGGGACCGGTTTCTGGCATTACAGCCGTCTTCGGCCCGGTTTGCTTGAATCCTGATGGTGCAATGAGCAAGGGTCTCACATCTGAGAATACCCTTCCACGCTTAGGGTGGACAAAAATATTTACAACAAGGGGTGGTGAGGGACAGAGTCTCTGAATTAAGCAGAAAGCTCTCACCCAGTCAAGAGATCAGGGCTAGATCCAACACCGTTTTTTAGCTCACTGCACCATCCCAGTTTCAGAACCTGGCTGTATGCAAATTAGTCTGTTCCTGTCCCAGTGCATGATGGGAACAGGGCAAACCAAACTACAAAAGCCAATTCTTACACTGGGAAGGAAACAAGCTCCCGGGGACCGGTTTCTGGCATTACAGCCGTCTTCGGCCCGGTTTGCTTGAATCCTGATGGTGCAATGAGCAAGGGTCTCACATCTGAGAATACCCTTCCACGCTTAGGGTGGACAAAAATATTTACAACAAGGGGTGGTGAGGGACAGAGTCTCTGAATTAAGCAGAAAGCTCTCACCCAGTCAAGAGATCAGGGCTAGATCCAACACCGTTTTTTAGCTCACTGCACCATCCCAGTTTCAGAACCTGGCTGTATGCAAATTAGTCTGTTCCTGTCCCAGTGCATGATGGGAACAGGGCAAACCAAACTACAAAAGCCAATTCTTACACTGGGAAGGAAACAAGCTCCCGGGGACCGGTTTCTGGCATTACAGCCGTCTTCGGCCCGGTTTGCTTGAATCCTGATGGTGCAATGAGCAAGGGTCTCACATCTGAGAATACCCTTCCACGCTTAGGGTGGACAAAAATATTTACAACAAGGGGTGGTGAGGGACAGAGTCTCTGAATTAAGCAGAAAGCTCTCACCCAGTCAAGAGATCAGGGCTAGATCCAACACCGTTTTTTAGCTCACTGCACCATCCCAGTTTCAGAACCTGGCTGTATGCAAATTAGTCTGTTCCTGTCCCAGTGCATGATGGGAACAGGGCAAACCAAACTACAAAAGCCAATTCTTACACTGGGAAGGAAACAAGCTCCCGGGGACCGGTTTCTGGCATTACAGCCGTCTTCGGCCCGGTTTGCTTGAATCCTGATGGTGCAATGAGCAAGGGTCTCACATCTGAGAATACCCTTCCACGCTTAGGGTGGACAGAAATATTTACAACAAGGGGTGGTGAGGGACAGAGTCTCTGAATTAAGCAGAAAGCTCTCACCCAGTCAAGAGATCAGGGCTAGATCCAACACCGTTTTTTAGCTCCATCAGGATTCAAGCAAGCCGGGCCGAAGAAGGCTGAAATGCCAGAAACCGGTCCCCGGTAGCTTGTCTCCTTTCTGGTGAAGAATTGGCTTGGTAGTTTAGTCTGCCCTGTTCCCATGATGCACTGGGCCAGGGACAGACTGATTTGCATATAGCCAGGTTCTGAGCTGGGATGGGGCAGTGAGATAAATAACGGTGATGGATCAAGCCCTGATCTTTGGACTGGGTAAGAGTGGTCTGTTTAACTCAGACACTCTGTTCATCACCACCCCCTTTTTTGTAAATCGTTTTTGGCCACTATAGGTGTGGCAGGGTATACTCAGACATGAGTCCCTTTCTCACTGCTCCATCAGGATTCAAGCAAGCCGGGCCGAAGAAGGCTGAAATGCCAGAAACCGGTCCCCGGTAGCTTGTCTCCTTTCTGGTGAAGAATTGGCTTGGTAGTTTAGTCTGCCCTGTTCCCATGATGCACTGGGCCAGGGACAGACTGATTTGCATATAGCCAGGTTCTGAGCTGGGATGGGGCAGTGAGATAAATAACGGTGATGGATCAAGCCCTGATCTTTGGACTGGGTAAGAGTGGTCTGTTTAACTCAGACACTCTGTTCATCACCACCCCCTTTTTTGTAAATCGTTTTTGGCCACTATAGGTGTGGCAGGGTATACTCAGACATGAGTCCCTTTCTCACTGCTCCATCAGGATTCAAGCAAGCCGGGCCGAAGAAGGCTGAAATGCCAGAAACCGGTCCCCGGTAGCTTGTCTCCTTTCTGGTGAAGAATTGGCTTGGTAGTTTAGTCTGCCCTGTTCCCATGATGCACTGGGCCAGGGACAGACTGATTTGCATATAGCCAGGTTCTGAGCTGGGATGGGGCAGTGAGATAAATAACGGTGATGGATCAAGCCCTGATCTTTGGACTGGGTAAGAGTGGTCTGTTTAACTCAGACACTCTGTTCATCACCACCCCCTTTTTTGTAAATCGTTTTTGGCCACTATAGGTGTGGCAGGGTATACTCAGACATGAGTCCCTTTCTCACTGCTCCATCAGGATTCAAGCAAGCCGGGCCGAAGAAGGCTGAAATGCCAGAAACCGGTCCCCGGTAGCTTGTCTCCTTTCTGGTGAAGAATTGGCTTGGTAGTTTAGTCTGCCCTGTTCCCATGATGCACTGGGCCAGGGACAGACTGATTTGCATATAGCCAGGTTCTGAGCTGGGATGGGGCAGTGAGATAAATAACGGTGATGGATCAAGCCCTGATCTTTGGACTGGGTAAGAGTGGTCTGTTTAACTCAGACACTCTGTTCATCACCACCCCCTTTTTTGTAAATCGTTTTTGGCCACTATAGGTGTGGCAGGGTATACTCAGACATGAGTCCCTTTCTCACTGCTCCATCAGGATTCAAGCAAGCCGGGCCGAAGAAGGCTGAAATGCCAGAAACCGGTCCCCGGTAGCTTGTCTCCTTTCTGGTGAAGAATTGGCTTGGTAGTTTAGTCTGCCCTGTTCCCATGATGCACTGGGCCAGGGACAGACTGATTTGCATATAGCCAGGTTCTGAGCTGGGATGGGGCAGTGAGATAAATAACGGTGATGGATCAAGCCCTGATCTTTGGACTGGGTAAGAGTGGTCTGTTTAACTCAGACACTCTGTTCATCACCACCCCCTTTTTTGTAAATCGTTTTTGGCCACTATAGGTGTGGCAGGGTATACTCAGACATGAGTCCCTTTCTCACTGCTCCATCAGGATTCAAGCAAGCCGGGCCGAAGAAGGCTGAAATGCCAGAAACCGGTCCCCGGTAGCTTGTCTCCTTTCTGGTGAAGAATTGGCTTGGTAGTTTAGTCTGCCCTGTTCCCATGATGCACTGGGCCAGGGACAGACTGATTTGCATATAGCCAGGTTCTGAGCTGGGATGGGGCAGTGAGATAAATAACGGTGATGGATCAAGCCCTGATCTTTGGACTGGGTAAGAGTGGTCTGTTTAACTCAGACACTCTGTTCATCACCACCCCCTTTTTTGTAAATCGTTTTTGGCCACTATAGGTGTGGCAGGGTATACTCAGACATGAGTCCCTTTCTCACTGCTCCATCAGGATTCAAGCAAGCCGGGCCGAAGAAGGCTGAAATGCCAGAAACCGGTCCCCGGTAGCTTGTCTCCTTTCTGGTGAAGAATTGGCTTGGTAGTTTAGTCTGCCCTGTTCCCATGATGCACTGGGCCAGGGACAGACTGATTTGCATATAGCCAGGTTCTGAGCTGGGATGGGGCAGTGAGATAAATAACGGTGATGGATCAAGCCCTGATCTTTGGACTGGGTAAGAGTGGTCTGTTTAACTCAGACACTCTGTTCATCACCACCCCCTTTTTTGTAAATCGTTTTTGGCCACTATAGGTGTGGCAGGGTATACTCAGACATGAGTCCCTTTCTCACTGCTCCATCAGGATTCAAGCAAGCCGGGCCGAAGAAGGCTGAAATGCCAGAAACCGGTCCCCGGTAGCTTGTCTCCTTTCTGGTGAAGAATTGGCTTGGTAGTTTAGTCTGCCCTGTTCCCATGATGCACTGGGCCAGGGACAGACTGATTTGCATATAGCCAGGTTCTGAGCTGGGATGGGGCAGTGAGATAAATAACGGTGATGGATCAAGCCCTGATCTTTGGACTGGGTAAGAGTGGTCTGTTTAACTCAGACACTCTGTTCATCACCACCCCCTTTTTTGTAAATCGTTTTTGGCCACTATAGGTGTGGCAGGGTATACTCAGACATGAGTCCCTTTCTCACTGCTCCATCAGGATTCAAGCAAGCCGGGCCGAAGAAGGCTGAAATGCCAGAAACCGGTCCCCGGTAGCTTGTCTCCTTTCTGGTGAAGAATTGGCTTGGTAGTTTAGTCTGCCCTGTTCCCATGATGCACTGGGCCAGGGACACACTGATTTGCATATAGCCAGGTTCTGAGCTGGGATGGGGCAGTGAGATAAATAACGGTGATGGATCAAGCCCTGATCTTTGGACTGGGTAAGAGTGGTCTGTTTAACTCAGACACTCTGTTCATCACCACCCCCTTTTTTGTAAATCGTTTTTGGCCACTATAGGTGTGGCAGGGTATACTCAGACATGAGTCCCTTTCTCACTGCTCCATCAGGATTCAAGCAAGCCGGGCCGAAGAAGGCTGAAATGCCAGAAACCGGTCCCCGGTAGCTTGTCTCCTTTCTGGTGAAGAATTGGCTTGGTAGTTTAGTCTGCCCTGTTCCCATGATGCACTGGGCCAGGGACAGACTGATTTGCATATAGCCAGGTTCTGAGCTGGGATGGGGCAGTGAGATAAATAACGGTGATGGATCAAGCCCTGATCTTTGGACTGGGTAAGAGTGGTCTATTTAACTCAGACACTCTGTTCATCACCACCCCCTTTTTTGTAAATCGTTTTTGGCCACTATAGGTGTGGCAGGGTATACTCAGACATGAGTCCCTTTCTCACTGCTCCATCAGGATTCAAGCAAGCCGGGCCGAAGAAGGCTGAAATGCCAGAAACCGGTCCCCGGTAGCTTGTCTCCTTTCTGGTGAAGAATTGGCTTGGTAGTTTAGTCTGCCCTGTTCCCATGATGCACTGGGCCAGGGACAGACTGATTTGCATATAGCCAGGTTCTGAGCTGGGATGGGGCAGTGAGATAAATAACGGTGATGGATCAAGCCCTGATCTTTGGACTGGGTAAGAGTGGTCTGTTTAACTCAGACACTCTGTTCATCACCACCCCCTTTTTTGTAAATCGTTTTTGGCCACTATAGGTGTGGCAGGGTATACTCAGACATGAGTCCCTTTCTCACTGCTCCATCAGGATTCAAGCAAGCCGGGCCGAAGAAGGCTGAAATGCCAGAAACCGGTCCCCGGTAGCTTGTCTCCTTTCTGGTGAAGAATTGGCTTGGTAGTTTAGTCTGCCCTGTTCCCATGATGCACTGGGCCAGGGACAGACTGATTTGCATATAGCCAGGTTCTGAGCTGGGATGGGGCAGTGAGATAAATAACGGTGATGGATCAAGCCCTGATCTTTGGACTGGGTAAGAGTGGTCTGTTTAACTCAGACACTCTGTTCATCACCACCCCCTTTTTTGTAAATCGTTTTTGGCCACTATAGGTGTGGCAGGGTATACTCAGACATGAGTCCCTTTCTCACTGCTCCATCAGGATTCAAGCAAGCCGGGCCGAAGAAGGCTGAAATGCCAGAAACCGGTCCCCGGTAGCTTGTCTCCTTTCTGGTGAAGAATTGGCTTGGTAGTTTAGTCTGCCCTGTTCCCATGATGCACTGGGCCAGGGACAGACTGATTTGCATATAGCCAGGTTCTGAGCTGGGATGGGGCAGTGAGATAAATAACGGTGATGGATCAAGCCCTGATCTTTGGACTGGGTAAGAGTGGTCTGTTTAACTCAGACACTCTGTTCATCACCACCCCCTTTTTTGTAAATCGTTTTTGGCCACTATAGGTGTGGCAGGGTATACTCAGACATGAGTCCCTTTCTCACTGCTCCATCAGGATTCAAGCAAGCCGGGCCGAAGAAGGCTGAAATGCCAGAAACCGGTCCCCGGTAGCTTGTCTCCTTTCTGGTGAAGAATTGGCTTGGTAGTTTAGTCTGCCCTGTTCCCATGATGCACTGGGCCAGGGACAGACTGATTTGCATATAGCCAGGTTCTGAGCTGGGATGGGGCAGTGAGATAAATAACGGTGATGGATCAAGCCCTGATCTTTGGACTGGGTAAGAGTGGTCTGTTTAACTCAGACACTCTGTTCATCACCACCCCCTTTTTTGTAAATCGTTTTTGGCCACTATAGGTGTGGCAGGGTATACTCAGACATGAGTCCCTTTCTCACTGCTCCATCAGGATTCAAGCAAGCCGGGCCGAAGAAGGCTGAAATGCCAGAAACCGGTCCCCGGTAGCTTGTCTCCTTTCTGGTGAAGAATTGGCTTGGTAGTTTAGTCTGCCCTGTTCCCATGATGCACTGGGCCAGGGACAGACTGATTTGCATATAGCCAGGTTCTGAGCTGGGATGGGGCAGTGAGATAAATAACGGTGATGGATCAAGCCCTGATCTTTGGACTGGGTAAGAGTGGTCTGTTTAACTCAGACACTCTGTTCATCACCACCCCCTTTTTTGTAAATCGTTTTTGGCCACTATAGGTGTGGCAGGGTATACTCAGACATGAGTCCCTTTCTCACTGCTCCATCAGGATTCAAGCAAGCCGGGCCGAAGAAGGCTGAAATGCCAGAAACCGGTCCCCGGTAGCTTGTCTCCTTTCTGGTGAAGAATTGGCTTGGTAGTTTAGTCTGCCCTGTTCCCATGATGCACTGGGCCAGGGACAGACTGATTTGCATATAGCCAGGTTCTGAGCTGGGATGGGGCAGTGAGATAAATAACGGTGATGGATCAAGCCCTGATCTTTGGACTGGGTAAGAGTGGTCTGTTTAACTCAGACACTCTGTTCATCACCACCCCCTTTTTTGTAAATCGTTTTTGGCCACTATAGGTGTGGCAGGGTATACTCAGACATGAGTCCCTTTCTCACTGCTCCATCAGGATTCAAGCAAGCCGGGCCGAAGAAGGCTGAAATGCCAGAAACCGGTCCCCGGTAGCTTGTCTCCTTTCTGGTGAAGAATTGGCTTGGTAGTTTAGTCTGCCCTGTTCCCATGATGCACTGGGCCAGGGACAGACTGATTTGCATATAGCCAGGTTCTGAGCTGGGATGGGGCAGTGAGATAAATAACGGTGATGGATCAAGCCCTGATCTTTGGACTGGGTAAGAGTGGTCTGTTTAACTCAGACACTCTGTTCATCACCACCCCCTTTTTTGTAAATCGTTTTTGGCCACTATAGGTGTGGCAGGGTATACTCAGACATGAGTCCCTTTCTCACTGCTCCATCAGGATTCAAGCAAGCCGGGCCGAAGAAGGCTGAAATGCCAGAAACCGGTCCCCGGTAGCTTGTCTCCTTTCTGGTGAAGAATTGGCTTGGTAGTTTAGTCTGCCCTGTTCCCATGATGCACTGGGCCAGGGACAGACTGATTTGCATATAGCCAGGTTCTGAGCTGGGATGGGGCAGTGAGATAAATAACGGTGATGGATCAAGCCCTGATCTTTGGACTGGGTAAGAGTGGTCTGTTTAACTCAGACACTCTGTTCATCACCACCCCCTTTTTTGTAAATCGTTTTTGGCCACTATAGGTGTGGCAGGGTATACTCAGACATGAGTCCCTTTCTCACTGCTCCATCAGGATTCAAGCAAGCCGGGCCGAAGAAGGCTGAAATGCCAGAAACCGGTCCCCGGTAGCTTGTCTCCTTTCTGGTGAAGAATTGGCTTGGTAGTTTAGTCTGCCCTGTTCCCATGATGCACTGGGCCAGGGACAGACTGATTTGCATATAGCCAGGTTCTGAGCTGGGATGGGGCAGTGAGATAAATAACGGTGATGGATCAAGCCCTGATCTTTGGACTGGGTAAGAGTGGTCTATTTAACTCAGACACTCTGTTCATCACCACCCCCTTTTTTGTAAATCGTTTTTGGCCACTATAGGTGTGGCAGGGTATACTCAGACATGAGTCCCTTTCTCACTGCTCCATCAGGATTCAAGCAAGCCGGGCCGAAGAAGGCTGAAATGCCAGAAACCGGTCCCCGGTAGCTTGTCTCCTTTCTGGTGAAGAATTGGCTTGGTAGTTTAGTCTGCCCTGTTCCCATGATGCACTGGGCCAGGGACAGACTGATTTGCATATAGCCAGGTTCTGAGCTGGGATGGGGCAGTGAGATAAATAACGGTGATGGATCAAGCCCTGATCTTTGGACTGGGTAAGAGTGGTCTGTTTAACTCAGACACTCTGTTCATCACCACCCCCTTTTTTGTAAATCGTTTTTGGCCACTATAGGTGTGGCAGGGTATACTCAGACATGAGTCCCTTTCTCACTGCTCCATCAGGATTCAAGCAAGCCGGGCCGAAGAAGGCTGAAATGCCAGAAACCGGTCCCCGGTAGCTTGTCTCCTTTCTGGTGAAGAATTGGCTTGGTAGTTTAGTCTGCCCTGTTCCCATGATGCACTGGGCCAGGGACAGACTGATTTGCATATAGCCAGGTTCTGAGCTGGGATGGGGCAGTGAGATAAATAACGGTGATGGATCAAGCCCTGATCTTTGGACTGGGTAAGAGTGGTCTGTTTAACTCAGACACTCTGTTCATCACCACCCCCTTTTTTGTAAATCGTTTTTGGCCACTATAGGTGTGGCAGGGTATACTCAGACATGAGTCCCTTTCTCACTGCTCCATCAGGATTCAAGCAAGCCGGGCCGAAGAAGGCTGAAATGCCAGAAACCGGTCCCCGGTAGCTTGTCTCCTTTCTGGTGAAGAATTGGCTTGGTAGTTTAGTCTGCCCTGTTCCCATGATGCACTGGGCCAGGGACAGACTGATTTGCATATAGCCAGGTTCTGAGCTGGGATGGGGCAGTGAGATAAATAACGGTGATGGATCAAGCCCTGATCTTTGGACTGGGTAAGAGTGGTCTGTTTAACTCAGACACTCTGTTCATCACCACCCCCTTTTTTGTAAATCGTTTTTGGCCACTATAGGTGTGGCAGGGTATACTCAGACATGAGTCCCTTTCTCACTGCTCCATCAGGATTCAAGCAAGCCGGGCCGAAGAAGGCTGAAATGCCAGAAACCGGTCCCCGGTAGCTTGTCTCCTTTCTGGTGAAGAATTGGCTTGGTAGTTTAGTCTGCCCTGTTCCCATGATGCACTGGGCCAGGGACAGACTGATTTGCATATAGCCAGGTTCTGAGCTGGGATGGGGCAGTGAGATAAATAACGGTGATGGATCAAGCCCTGATCTTTGGACTGGGTAAGAGTGGTCTGTTTAACTCAGACACTCTGTTCATCACCACCCCCTTTTTTGTAAAAGGATAAAGCATGCACCTTCGGGTGGGTGAGGGCACTTGCACAAATGAATGCATGCTCCCAGTGATTACACACAGACTCCACTGAGAGGCTCACATACTCATAGCGGAACATTAACCCCTTGTTTGATTGCACGCAGAGATACCAACAGTAGCTGCTCAACTTTGAGTTAGCGTGGAAGTTTAAAGCAGCACTAAGTAATGCCAATCCACAGCTTAACATAGCTTTTCGTTTTATAATAGGGAGAGCAAATGTTGAAAGGTATTTAAAAGGAGAAGTACTCTGATGGCTAAAATGGTGACTTTGGATTACAGATGCCTGGGTTTTTCTTCTACACTTTGGCAACTGTGTGACCCGTGGCATATACATTTATCTCCATGTGATTTATTTCCTTTTTCTACAAAACTGCCTGCTCATAGAAACAGACTCATATTGCATCGCAAATTATTTAGAAATGTTCTTCTTCATTAATGTATCTCTGAAATGCTGCGAGAATGTGTTTAAAAGTGAAATTACTGAAAGTGACCATCTGTCCAAGACCCCTGGACACAGTGTGCGTTAAATGCTGTCATGGCTCACCATGAAACACAAATAAAAAGCTAAAATGTGGAAGCAGGCCAGGGCAATGAATACACATTGAGGCAGGGAGGGCAGCCTAAACAGAGGGAGGCTTTTAGTTGTAGGGAATACAAGTAGCCTGAATAAGAACAAGAAAGTGGGAAGAAGCAGAAGATCCAGAATGCTACACACAGAAGCGTCATTTAAGGGTGGGTAGCAATTGCTACCTATATGCCGCTGCTTGCCGCGTCTGAGACCCGATATGCAAACTCGATTACTTTTTTAAAAAGTACTGTTTTAAAAAATGAAGCATACCTATTGTTTGATAGTTTCAATGGGTGGGTACTCGTGACCCTTACCAATCACTGTTTATTAATATGCCACAACCTCTTCTTTTAAATATGCATTACAGAAAAAGGACAATGACTTCACTTTGCTTCCAAGCAACCTTCATTACTAGTATCAACCAATCCAATGCACCAACCCATTTCCTTTCAAACAACTGGAACCTGGGGCTCATTCTACCTAGAGACAGAGCCACAAGTGAAACATTGAGAGCTAAAGAGGAGGCAAGGGAAGGATAATGGGGAACACAGTAGACTGGAAAGAAATAAGGCATGTTGAGTCGTAGGGTCAATAGAGAAGAACACTAGAGGGACAAATAGGGAGATACGAGTAGCCAAGGAGAAGAAACTGTGCTGCTCATAGTCAGACGTAGTGCCTACAGGAAACATTAGGCCATGTGGAAGAAACATGGGTCGGTAGACAAACTGGGGAGTTAAGGAGACCATAGTCCGTATTAAATTGATTGCATCATGCGGCTCACCCAAAAAGGCCTATTTGTACTTCCTGTTGTATGGCACCATTAAAGGTATTGGTTTCAGTGTATTTGAAATTGTAAGCCTTGATGCACAAGTTACTACTTGTGTAACAATATATCTGTAAGAGACATTAGTTAGTGATAGATTCCTTACCTTAGAATATCCCCGGGTGTCAGACTGGATCCGGAAATTTTTGCGTACCAATACCCCGGCGCGTCGGTAGGCGTCGTCCGGCTCTGCATCCGTCGTCGGCGTCGTTAGCACCGGAAGGACGTCGGAGTACTTAGACGACGCCCATGCTCGCTGACGTCAGTTCTGATACACAGCTTTTCCGCGCCAGATACACAGAGCCATGATAGAACCAGCACTGGTGCCATTAAACTAGGGCCCTGAAAGGGGATGACCTTAACCCTAGATATCGGTTCACAGAAGGGGGAGGATGGGTGGGTCGGTAAGGAATCTATCCCTAACTAATGTCTCTTACAGATATATCGTTACACAAGTAGTAACTTGTACATCTGAAAGAGACACGTTAGTGATAGATTCCTTACCTTAGAATAGATACCCCAGCAATACCAACCCCGGTGGTGGGTCTGCGAACCAATAATCACACCAGAAAGTCCTGGAGGACGGAACGGCCAAAGAAGCCATCCCTCCGGACTTGACTGTCCAGGCAGTAGTGTCTTGCGAACGTGTGCAGCGAGGCCCACGTAGCTGCCTGGCAAATGTCCTGTAAGGGGACTCCTCGGCCCAAGGCAGGTGTTGTTGTCGTGGCTCGAGTGGAATGAGCCCGCAATCCAGCAGGGGGCTCCTTTTTGGCCATGGAGTAACATGCCTGAATACACAAGATGATCCACCGCGAAATGGTCCTCTTGTGTACCGCCTTTCCCTTCTTCGCGCCCACGTAACCAACAAAGAGTTGGTCATCCACCCGGAACTGGCGTGTGCGATCTAGGTAATAAGAGCGCACGTTTTGGGTCCAGACGGTGGAGCCTTTCTTCCTCTTTCGAGGGATGCGGAGGCAGAAAGAAGGTGGGCAAGGTAATGGACTGCCCGATGTGGAAGGCCGTGACAACCTTGGGCAGAAAGGAAGGTCTTGTCCGCATGAACAGAGGAAAGGTGGAGTAGAAGAAAGAGCCTGGAGCTCACTCACTCTCCTGGCAGAGGTGATGGCAACCAGGAAAGCAGTCTTCAAGGTAAGAAGACGGAGAGGACAGTTATGAAGCGGCTCAAAGGGATCACACATTAGATAAGGGAGTACAAGATTCGAGTTCCACTGGGGCATCACGAAGGGAACAGGAGGGAACATGTGTGTGATGCCCTTCAGAAATCTATTTACAATGGGGGACTTGAATAAGGAAGGCTGATCAGGTAGCCGTAAGAAGGCGGAAAGAGCAGAAAGGTACCCCTTAAGGGTGCCCAGAGCAGAGCCCTGCTGGGCAAGGGAAAGAAGGTAGAGTAGAACTTCAGAAAGGGGTGCAGAGAGAGGGTCCACAGCCTTTGCTGTGCACCATGCCACAAATCTGTTCCACCTGCAGGCGTATACCGACTTTGTGGAGGGACGCCTGGCTGCCAGAATGATATCACAGACTTCGGGAGGCAAGTCAAATGGCCTCAACTGCCGCCGCTCAATCTCCAAGCTTGTTGGTGGAGACTGGACAGGTTCGGGTGCAGGACCGTCCCCTGCTGCTGCGACAGAAGGTCCCCCCGAAGAGGCAGACGAATCGGGGGATCGACTGACATGCTGAGTAGCTCGGGATACCAGTATCTTCGTGCCCAGTCCAGAGCCACAAGGATAACCTGGGCCCGGTCGCGCCTGATCTTCAGCACTCTTGGCAGAAGTGGTATAGGCGTACAATAGACCGCAACTCCACTCACGACGAAAAGCGTCTCCGAGCGAGTGCCGCCTTGGAAATTCCAACGCGCAGAACTGATGACATTGCGCGTTCTCTTCTGTGGCGAATAGATCTAACCAAGGCTCTCCCCATTGCTGAAAGAGGCCTTGGGCCACGTCAGAGTTCAGACGCCATTCGTGATCCATCATGCACTGACGGCTGAGTTCGTCCGCCCTGGCATTCAGAGAGCCTGCCAGGTGTTGAACCACCAGGGTCACGCCCTGATGTTCCAGCCACTGCCAGAGGCGGAGAGCCTCCTGGCATAGGGTCCACGACCCCACCCGCCTTGTTTGTTGCAGTACCACATGGCGGTGGTGGTGTCCATGAACACCTGCACTACACTCCCCCGGACAGAGGGGAGGAATGCCTTCAGCGCTAGACGAATTGCCCGCAGCTCCAAAAGGTTGATATGGAGCCGGGACTCGGCCGGAGACCAGAGGCCTCTGATCTCCGCCTCTCCCATGTGGCCTCCCCAGCCCTGGAGGGACGCGTCCGTCACAACCACGTGCTCCGGGTGGGGTAGGGAGAGGGATCTGCCACTGACCCAGTCGCTGTCCGTGAGCCACCACTGCAGTTGTCTCACAGTGCCCTCCGAGATCAAGACATGATCGGACAGGTTGCCCTGATGCTGGGCCCACTGAAACTTCAGGTCCCACTGCAGAGCCCGCATCCGCCACCGGGCGTGATGCACCAGAAGGATGCAGGAGGCCATCAGCCCCAGAAGCCGCAGCGTCAACCTGACCAAGACTCGGGATAAAGGCTGAAAGATGGGAATCAGAGCCTGTATATCCCGAACCCGCTGTTCGGGAGGGTAAACCCGAAACTGCGCCGAGTCGAGAACCGCTCCGATGAAGAGGAGCTTCTGAGAGGGACACAGGTGCGATTTCGGCACATTGATGGAGAACCCCAGCAAATGCAGGAGGTCGGCCGTAGTCTAGAGGTGGCTGACGGCTGTCTGGGGCGAGTCCGCCTTCAACAACCAGTCATCTAGGTAGGGGAAGACTGACACCCCTAACCTGCGCAGATGAGCTGCGACCACCGCCATCACCTTTGTGAACACCCGTGGGGCGCTGGTAAGGCCGAAGGGGAGCACGGTAAACTGAAAGTGCTCTTGGCCTACCATGAACCGCAGGTAACGCCGGTGGGCCGGCAGGACGGGGATGTGGAAATAAGCGTCCTGCAAGTCCAACGCTACCAGCCAGTCTTCTGGGTCCAGGGCAGCTAGGACCTGAGCCAAAGTCAGCATCTTGAACTTCTCCTTCCGGAGGAAGCCGTTGACGTTCCGCAGGTCCAAGATAGGGCGTAGGCCCCCTTTGCCCTTCTTGGGTACCAGAAAGTAGTGGGAGTAACATCCACACCCTACTTCTGTCCCAGGAACGCGCTCGATGGCCCCCTTGGCCAAGAGGGCCGTGACTTCCTCTTGCAGAAGTTGCAAGTGATCCCCCGACACGTGGTGGCATGGATGGAGGGGTCGCCTCGAAGGGGAGGGAGTAGCCCCTTCGGACGATCTGCAGCACCCACCTGTCCGACGTGATAGTGCGCCAGTGGGAGAGGTGATGAAAAACCCTGCCTCCCACAGGCGTCACATGGGCCTGAAAACTCGGACTAGGAAGGTTTTGAGGCGGGTGCAGTGGAGGGAGGTGTAGACTGGCCTCGTCGTCCCCGAACGCCGCAACGGCGTTTTCCACGGCCGCCACCGCACTGTTGAACATTCTGCGGCACGTGGCTGGCAGCACGTGTTGGGGCGCCCCTTCCGTGGCCACGAAAGGAGAGAAAGTCACCCGATTGCTGGCATGGGCCGAGAGGCCCAAGGACTTGGCCGTAGCCCTGGAGTCCTTAAAACGTTCCAGCGTATGGTCTGCCTTGTCGTCGAAAAGGCGACGGCCATCGAACGGCATGTCCAGAAGTGTGGCCACATCTGCCGAGAAGTTGGCGGACCTCAACCAGGCGTGGCGTCGAACCGCCATCGTCGTTGCCATTGCTCTGCCCAGTGAGTCCGTGGTATCCAGCCCACACCGGATGGAATATCGTGCTGCATCTCGGCCCTCCGCAAGGGTTTGGGCGAGTTTAGCCCGGACCTCCTCCGGACATTGTGGCAGCACGTCCGCAACCGCGTCCCACAGAGTGTGGATGTAGCGGCCCAAGAGACAGGCGGTAATCACAGACCGCAGCCCTAAGCTTAGGGACGAGAACACCTTCTTCCCGAACTGTTCATATCTCTTGGATTCCCGGTCGGGCGGGGCCGACGGGAACGCGGTCTGGGAATTGGAGGCCTGGATGACCAGGCTCTCGGGGGTGGGATGGGTGAACAAAAAGCAAGGGTCGCCCGGGGCCAGGCGGTAGCGTCTGGCCACGTTCCTATCCACAGGCGGACCTGTGGCGGGCTTGGACCAAGTGCCCACAAGAACGTCACACAAGGCCTCATTGAACGGCAGCAGAGGCTCGCTGGAGCTTGACTGCGGTTTGAGGACCTCAGTGAGGAGGTTAGTCCTCACGGCCGCGACGGGGAGCTCAAGGTTTAAGGCCTTGGCTGCCCTCATCAACACTACACTATATGTAGACCCCTCCTCGGAAGCTACTGTCGGAGGGGAGACAAATCCAGTGTCTGGCGAAGTGTCAATACCACTGGCCTCCCCAAGCTCATATGTCCAGTCCTGTTGAGACAGGCACTCCAGTGCCAGAGGGTCCTCAGACCCCTCCCAATCTTCCTCGTCACCCGTTTCCTGTAAAACAGGATTAGTAGACGGGGCCTCCTCATGGAAATAAAAATCTCCAAAGGCCGTCGGAAGCGGAGCCCAGCGGCGCTGTTCCGGCACCAGAGTCGGACCGTAGGGAACATTGGGGACGGCGTCCACAGTGGGCGCCGGGGGAGACACCCGTGGGGCGGACGCCGGTGAGGTCGACCGGCGACGACCCGGATCCGGAAGCGGATCCAGTGAGGTCCTGCGGCGCCGGGACCGAAATCGCCGGCGGAGTCGGGCCGAAGCACCCGACGGAGTCGGGGCCGAAGCACCCAACCCGCTAGGGCCTCCAGTCGGGACCATTGGGCCCGGAGGCGCCACGGAACCCGACTGAGGAGGGAGGGACCTCATGGCCATGAGGTACCGCTCGATCTCCGGCGTCGCGCCGTGCCCAGGGACCCGAAGGTGTGGGGCAGGCGGCGACGCTTGCGACTCCCGCGGAGCCGCGTGGGCGTGTCGCCCGAGCCCCCAGCCGCATCGTGCGAGCGTCGGGGTGGATCGGAGGAACGATGATGTCTCTCCGACCTCTCATGCCTCTTACCTGAGGACTTGGAGCCTGACGACCGGTGTCCACTCCCGGAGCTGCGATGACTCCGACCTATCCCTCGACCTCCTGTGGGACCGGTACCGAGACCTGGAGTGGCGCGGGGCCGACTGCCGGAGCTTCAGCCGCTTGCGGGACCGCTCCTGCCTAGCCTTCGACGTCAGGGCCCGGCAGTCGGAGCAGGTGCGGTCGTCGTGGTCGAGGCCTAAGCACTTCAGGCACCGGCGATGGGGGTCCGTAACCGACATCAGTCGGTTGCACTTGGAGCAGGGTTTGAACACGGGCATCCCTACCGGCACCGATAGAGTCGAAGACTCGAAGAAAGAAATGATCAAAAAGATAAAAAAGTTCCGTCAAAAAATGACTAGGGGTAGAGCTTCTCCGGATCTGCGCTAGCTGGCGCGGAAAAAAGATGATATCAGAACTGACGTCAGTGCGCATGGGCGGCGTCTAAGTACCCCGACAACGTTCATCCGGCGCTAACGACGCCGACGACGGACGCAGAGCCGCAGACGACGCCTACCAACGCGCCGGGGTATTGCTACTCAAAAATTTCCGGATCCAGTCTGACGCCTGGGGATATTCTAATGTAAGGAATCTATCACTAGCGTGTCTCTTTCAGATTTATTATTTACTTCAATCATTTGCTACTGTGTGAATGATGTTTTAATACTCTTCCATGATGTTACATCTTGCAGGACCAATAGTGTTATGATGTCACGGCTTGCAAAGCCATCGGGGTCAAACATCATATGATGTTTAAGCTGAAAGAAGTTCAGGACATCACAGACACAGGCGAGAATTAGTTCACAAAAAAAGTGACTTTTGAGGGACGAATGTCTATTGATTTGTGTCTACAATAATATCTAAATTATTATTGGACTATGTCTATTCTTGAACACATATAATATTATATCAAATATTCCAGACACTTCGATCACTTTAGCTGTACAACAATTTTTTCATTCATTTTATGAAGCAAATTAAATTATTATAACAAATACACATAACCAACACAAAACACACTGCCCTCATTTTATCGTGTCTAGGCGGCCTAGAAAAAATATTCTTCTGTGTTAGGTCTGTCTTAAAGGTAGTCCACTAACTAGTAAATTAAATGATTCAGCTGCCTAGTGGCCATATGTTGCACATGTAATGTGATTAGGCTGGTGACCTTTGTATCGAAATTTATTTTCCTTTGGTGTGGACTCCCTTTTTAGAAGTAGTCGATGCATTTCAGCCAGTCAACTTCTGGACTCCTAAGGACTATTTAAGGAATGGGACTCCTTTGACTATCGTTTTTCAAAATAACTAAGGGCGGTCGCAAGGAGTCGCCCTCAGGGTGAAATATCACCACTCTCAACTGATACCTGTGGCTCTCTAGTTATGTGTTTTGTCCTCGAACCATATATGAACATCTCTCGTCACGCCCATGGCTTACGGTGTTTCTATCAGGTTCACAATCATGTTGCCCTCATTTCTAGAAGATTGGCTTAAACAGATGTTTACAAGTTCTTATATTCACACAATCATAGTGTGGTCAAATAATTAGAACTCAAAGAAATCTGGAATAGCAAATATAGTGTGAAAAGAAAGATTGAACAAGATAATATGTAGAGGCTGTGCTGTCGACCTGATACAACAAAGATTATAAATGTTGTCTCCACTAAGTATTTATGTCCAATGCCCTACACGAGCAATTCTTTCTCTACTGCTAAGGAAAACACATTGGGATGGTCGAACTATATGCCTACCTCTGTCATATTTCTCAATAGCATTCTCAAGCTGCAAGATTTTGTAGGATCAGACAGAAAATTGTTTGATCAGGTTTCAGAAGCCACTAGCAGACTGTACAAAGTAGTTAGAAATCTTGGTGTGTGATTTGAGAAATCTATCCTTTGACCAACAAATCTCAATTGTTGCTACAAACACCATTTTTTGGGCTGCTGACAAGGGTCCTTCTACTTCTCGAGTTGCTAAATTACACAAAACTGATTAGACGGGATTACTGCAGCATTAGCCATGCAGAAGACCCAAATAAAAGATCAGGAAATTACAGCAACTTAAAAATCAGACATCAACCTTCAGCAACCGAGTGCATTGTACCTTTCTCAAAGCCATTCACTGGCACTGGGTACACCAGAGAATACATTTCTAACATATTTGTACCATTTTGAAAGCTGGGAGGATCATGGTCCTAAATACCTAGAAACCTTTCCCAAAGTATGCACTAAGTTGATCCCTGGGATCCAACAATAGAAACGTGATCACAGAGATCAAATTCTACTACTGTAGCATGGAGGATTATCCCAGTAATAGCAGCACTGTGCTGGGATGGACAGCTCCTACATCCAAGGTCTCAATTAAAGTGGTCTGCCTTCAGGAAATCTGAAAACGAGCCTTTTCAAAGTGTTCTTAACAACCACATCACCACTGGGACTAGACACTATTAAAAAAGGGATAGGGCCCAACTTAGTTCAAGTTAATCCCTGTGATTCCTGGATCTCAATACAACATAAGATCCTTGTGGCATTGCAGAAATGGCTTCATGAAATAGAAAGATGGGCTAGTTCATGTTTGTAAATGCAAACATCTCAATTACTGTTGATACTAAGTGGTAAAATTCACAAATTGGCCTGCTACATACCAAATATATAAATAAAGGATGGGCTCTCATGAACATTCTCAAACTTGAAGCTTTCTAAAAATTAAATGCGGTTGCTCAGGTCCATAGGGAACAAAAAGTACTCCCAAATTTCAACCACCTTCATCCTATCCACATAAGTCAATCAATTTGATGATACAAACAATTGTATTGTGATCTTTAGTACAGAGCCAATACCATGTTTTGTTATATTTCATATCGGTACTCTCATATAGGTCCAGGGAACATCGTACACTTTCCCTACATCATCTCCCCGTCATTTCAAATGAATGAGCCTTATAAGGACATAACTCCAAATAAGGACAGACTGCCTTGTATGAACAAGTTCAAGTTCAAAAATTTGTATAGCACACTACTCACCCAGAGGGTCTCAAGGTGCTTGAGGGAAGGGAGGAGGAGGGGGGGGGGTACTTTATTTATCGAATATCCAAGTTTTAAGTTGCTTTCTGAAGGAGAGGTGGTTCTGTGTAAGGCGGAGGTGGGTGGGGAAAGAATTCCAGGTTTTGGCCGCTAAGTAGGAGAAGGATCGTCCCCCCATGGTAGATCTGTTGATGCGTGGAATAGCGGCGAGGGCCTGATTGGATGAGCGAAGATGGCGGGTGGGGGTGTAAAAGGACAGGCGTGTGTTGAGGCATTCGGGTCCTAGGTCGTAGAGGGCTTTGTGTGCGTGGGTGAGGAGTCGAAACGTTATCCTCTTGTTGACTGGGAGCCAGTGGAGATCTTTCAGGTGACCGGAAATGTGAGCCTGGCGGGGGATGTCTAGTATGAGTCTGGCTGAGGCGTTTTGGATGCGTTGGAGTTTTTTCTGTAGTTTGGCTGTGGTTCCGGCGTAAAGGGTGTTGCCGTAATCCAGTCGGCTTGTGACTAGTGCGTGGGTGACCGTTTTTCTTGTTTCGGTGGGGATCCAGCGGAATATTTTTTTGAGCATGCGTAGGATGTTGAAGCATGATGAGGAAACGGCGTTGACTTGTCTGGTCATCGAGAGGGAGGAGTCCAGGATGAAGCCCAGGTTGCGTGCATGGTCCGTAGGTATGGGTGCTATTCCCAGGGCCGGTGGCCACCATGAGTTGTCCCAAGCAGAGGGGGGTGAGCCTAAGATTAGGACTTCCGTTTTGTCTGAGTTCAGTTTTAGACGGCTGTTCTTCATCCACTCGGCAACATCTTTCATTCCTTCGTGTAAGTTGGTTTTGGCGGTGTTTGGGTCTTTGGTGAGGGAGAGGATCAGCTGGGTGTCGTCGGCGTAGGAGATGATGTTGAGGTTGTGTTGGCTCGCGATGGATGCGAGGGGACTCATGTATACGTTGAAGAGGGTGGGACAGAGTGATGATCCTTGAGGTACACCGCAGATGACTTCGGTGGCTTTTGATCTAAAAGGGGGGAGGCGGACTCTGTGTTCTTCCGGCGAGGAACGAGATGATCCAGTCCAATACTTTTCCTTGTATTCCGACGTTGCTGAGGCGTTGAATGAGGGTGCTATTACAGACTGTGTCGAAGGCTGCGGAGAGGTCAAGTAGGATGAGGGCAACTGTTTCTCCGTTGTCCAGTAGTGTTCGAATGTCGTCTGTTGCTGCGATGAGTGCTGTTTCGGTGCTGTGTTTGGCTCGGAAGCCGGACTGTGAGGGGTCGAGGGATTTGTTGGATTCGAGGAAGGCGGCGAGTTGATTGTTGACGGCTTTCTCAATGACTTTGGCAGGGAATGGGAGGAGCTAGATGGGACGGTAGTTCTTAAGTTCAGTGGGGTCTGCTGTGGGTTTCTTCAGAAGGGCGCCGAGTTCGGCATGTTTCCAGCTTTCCGGGAAGGTAGCAGAGTTGAGGGAGCAGTTGATGACGTCTCGGAGATGGGGTGCGATGATGGAGTTTACTTTGTTGAAAATGTGGTGGGGACATGGGTCGGTAGGAGATCCTGAGTGGATGGAGTTCATCAGGTGGATGGTGTCTTCAGTGGTGATTGGGTCCCAGGCGCAAAGGTTGTTGCAGTAGGGATTTGGTTCGGGGGTGGGTGGAGTGGACTGGTCTCCGGGTTGGTTTTCAAAGCGGTTATGTATGTCGGCGATTTTGTTGTGGAAGAAAGAGGCTAGGGAGTCACAGAGGTCTTGTGATGTCGTTGGTGCCGGCGGTGGGGTTGGTGAATTCTTTGACGATATTGAATAGTTCCTTGCTGTTGTGGGCGTTGTTGTCGAGTCGATCCTTGAATGCTGATTTCTTGGTGGATCGGATCAGTTGGTGGTGTTTGCGGGTGGCGTTCTTGAAGGTGGTCAGGTTGTCAGTGGTTGGGTTTTTTCTCCAGGCTTTCTCGAGGGTACGACAGAACTTCTTGGATGTCTTAAGGTCATCGTTGAACCAGGGGGCTTTTTTGTTATTTTGCTTGATTTGATGGTTTTTCAAGGGTGATAGTTCCTCGGCGCTGTGGTTGATCCATTGTGTGAGGTTGGTGGCAGCTTGGTTTGGGTCCGAAGATTTGGCAGGGGGGTTTTTGTGAAGCGAAGTGAAGAGCTGGTCGGTGGTAATTTTGTTCCAGTTTCTTCGGAGAATTGGTTGTAGGAGGTTGTGGGTCGTGGTCTTTTTGTAGTTGAAGTGAACGCAGCTGTGGTCCGTCCAATGGAGAGCTGTGGTGTGGTTGAAGGAGATGTGCTTGCTGGAGGTGAAGATTGGGTCGAGCGTGTGCCCGGCATAGTGGGTGGAGGTGTCAACAAGTTGTATTAGTCCGAGGTTGGCCAAGTTGTCCAGGAGGGTGGTGGTGTTGCTGTCATTTTTCTTTTCCAGGTAGAAGTTGAGGTCTCCCAGTAGAATGTAGTCTTCAGATGGGAGGGCGTGTGGGCTGATGAAGTCAGTGATGTCTTCGCTGAATTGAGTGCGTGGTCCTGGTGGTCTGTAGATGAGGGTGCCTCTGAGTGTGGTTTTGGGGTCGGTGTGGATCTGGAAGTGAAGGTGTTCGGCGGCTGCGAGGTTATCGTCAGAGCTGGTCGTGATGCGGATGGAATTCTTATGTACGATGGCGATGCCTCCTCCTGTTTGGATGGCGCGGTCCTTTCGGATGATCTTGTAGCCGTCCGGGATGGCTGTGGCGATGTCGGGAGCTGATGAGGCGTTCATCCAGGTTTCTGTAAGGAAGGCGACGTCCGGCGATGTGGTGTCGAGTAGGTTCCAAAGTTTAATGTCATCGAGCGGGTGTTGAGTAGGATGCACTTAAGGTGGTTTGAGTCGGAGCTCTGTTTGGAGTCTGTGGATTTAGTGTGGGTCTTGATGCAGTCTAGTTTGCAGGAGTGGCAGGTGAAGGGTCCGTGGGTGTGTCCAGGGGCGGCTTGGTAGCAGTCTTGGAGTCGGCCGGGGTTGAGGGCCGAAAGGGATGCGGCATCGTACGTTATGCGGGTGGAGTGGGATTTGCGAGGACCAGGGGGTCTGGCGCTGGGCGCGGTCCAGGCGCGGACGGGCGTAGACGGGCTTACCTTTGGCGCACCTTCGGCGCACCTTCGGCGCGCATGGGGCGTGTCCGCTGCGCGTCTGTTGCTCTGACATATGTAGAAAGTGGAGGGGGGCGGAGCGAGGGAGGGTCAGCTGGGAGGTGGGAGTGGGGTGGAGAGACGGGCTGGAGGCACACCAACAAAATGGAAGCAACAACAAAAGCCAAACAGGATGAGATTGGGGCACGATGTGAAATCAGGCACTAATTAATATAATAAAGCAATGCGGGCAATGCGAGCAGTGGAGCACTATGATAATACACAGGCACAATTAATTTATAAGCAATGCGAGCAGTGCAATGAGTAAATAAAGCGCTAAAAATACTGAGCAGGCACAAATTAAGCACAAAATAATTGCAAGGTAGTGCGAGCAATGCACAGAATCGTTTTTGGCAGCAGTGGGGAGTAGCAGTGGGGAGTGAAGCGCTACGATACCCAAGAGAACCAGGGAGGAGCGACCGCTACTGCAGGAGTCAGGCAGGTCACAGTGCTTCACCGGACGGGACGATCCTGATTACCAGTGGGAGGGAGGGTCAGCTGGGAGGCGGGAGTGGGGTGGAGAGACGGGCTGGAGGCACACCAACAAAATGGCAGCAACAACAAAAGCCAAACAGGACGAGATTGGGGCACAATGTGAAATCAGGCACTAATTGATATAATAAAGCAATGCCGGCAATGCGAGCAGTGGAGCGCTATGATAATACACAGGCACAATTAATTTATAAGCAATGCGAGCAGTGCAATGAGTAAATAAAGCGCTAAAAATACTGAGCGCCTTATAAGGACTTTATGGACTAAACCTTTTACCTAGTTCCATGCCGTGGGTGGGTTTTTCCCAATCGATATTGCTAAGACGTCATCATTAGCACATATGAATAATGTACGAGTACACTCTCCAGGAGGTACACTTCACCTCTCCCATTGACGCACAAAGTTTAATCCCCAACGTCATCCTCATACTGAACAATGGGGAACATACCCACATAGAATGTATAAATACAGCACCTCTTGCTATCAATAGGCAGGAGGGAACCCGAGACTTCAAGGCAGACACACTGACCGGAGACGCTGCGGCTCCAGCATGCCATCTCTCCAGCTGACAGTGGTCTGATGATCCCTTGCGGGGTGTCCAGCTCAAGTCCAGGACGAAGTCCCATACACTCAGTATTCCGGTATGCGGGTTTGACTAAAGCCTAGTGGGGTTCTTGGCTCTTAGACTTAGGCGCTTAGGCTCTTTTGCACCTACCCACATGCTAGGTACACTTAGGTACATCTTAGGTACATCTAGACAGGCATCTTAGGAGTACGCACTTTGTTTTATAAATGCATTTCATATTCATGTATGTGTTCATGACTATTGCAAAATGGTAGAACAATACTATTTCTTTATATTCTCTGTACTGCTGGTTCTATATCTCTGCTACTGTGTTACAGGTGTAGCAGCGCACTTACTTTACACGAGAAGAACAACGGTACAATGAATTCTTATTGTAAACACGCTCAACAATTTATTCTGTGTATCTCTCTGAGAGCAAAACAAGCAAGCACGAGTGACTGGGTGAAAAGTAGTATATTGTTTCCACAAGTCTGAGGTTATTATGTTCTGAGGTTTCCAAAAACGAATCTCCCTGATAACAGGGGATGCTAGTGGCAACAGATGCACGAACACTATAATGTCCAAGTGATCTTAACTATACATTTATTAAGTATAGAGATCAGTAAAAGCTCCCACGATGCAATGTAACTGATAGGACGGTCTTCTGAATTAAACAAGGGGAAAAGGCAGAAGCGACCACTGTTCATGAGGAATCCGCCTGTCAATCAGGGTGATTTAAACCTACCAAATCCAATGTTGAACTGAACAATAAATTTCCAGCATTAAGCTAGATGATGGGAAAGAATCTTGTTGCTATTAGAGATAGAGAAATGGAATGGATGTTATAATTGTGTTATAAACTAGAATGCTAGCTGCAAGCTGAGAGACTGACGTAGATATCAATTCATTTATCTTCAATCTTTACATGGCAAAATGTAGCCAACATTGGAGCACTTGGCGGAGGAGCCAAGATGGCGGACGGGACAGACGCTTGAGCTCCCGGCTCCGTAAGCCGTCTGGCTTCTTTTAGAAATCCTGATCATTTATCCTGACCTGCGCCGTCCTACCACAGTGAAATACTGGCGCTGAAGTGACTGGCGTTCTTCTGGTACCTTTACCGGCGGATCTGGCGGCAGACTCGGTGTTTTTTCCGACCTCCGGCGCTTCCCCTGGACCCTGCGCTGATGGACGCCGCTGGACGCCGAGGGACGTGGACGGGGAGACGAGCTGGTGAAACGCTGACGACCACGGGGGAGTAGAGCGCTGCCCGGACGACTGGAGTCGGACCCTTCCATCTGGGTCAGACTCTCTCTCGCGCTGCTGGTGGCGTGGACGACGCTGAAGCCCCCCACGGTTAGCTCTCCTCTGCCACTCCGTAGAGAAACGGGCGGACTCCATCTTGGTGCGTCTTTCCTGCAGTGGACGGCCGATGTCCACGGGAAACGTGGAGGGCTCTCATCCTGTGCTGCCTCCGAGTTGTACACGGAGTTCCCCCGGCGGCTGCACCATTGCTTCTTTGGCTACCGTGGTCACCCCCGTATCGCCACTAATTGTTTGCAGCAGAGATGGACATGGCGCCTGTTCTTCCTGCCGAGACGCTGGCTGATCCTGGGTCTGCAGTGACTGTGGGCCCATATGCCCCGGTGCCGGTGACCGTATCGAGGGAGCGGTGGGATAGCGCGGACCGGCTTTTGACACGGAGTGACCCGACCTGCGGCGATATCCTGGCCGCCCTCATGGAATTGAAAGCGGCAATGCGGAGCTCTGCCCGGGCACTGGTCCGGAGACTTGATGAGGCAATGCCCGACACGGGGCGATCTCGGCTGGATGATCCCCCGCCGCCCCTGTTCCATCCTGGAGGGGATACAATGTTGCCGAATGAAGAGACGGTGGTGAGGCATTCTCCTGGCTACAAGGTACTGTGTCTACCCATCGACGTTGTTACAGTTGCAGAGGCACCCTCTACTTTTGACGCGATGACTTTGTCTACAAACTATCCACCGGGGCCCGGCAGCTCATTCTCCTCGTCGAATGTCCCCCTCGCTGCCTCTATCACTGGAGCCCCTGGGGTATGTTATTGCTGTGTTGGGGACCCAGCGGCACAAGGAGTCTTCATTGTTCCCTTTCCTCGTAAGCGGCCATCTTGCTTCTTTGTCCTGGTTAAAGGCGTCTCGCAGCAATGGACAGGCCTGGAGAAATTCTGCCGGTCCGGACAGGGTTGATGGATTGCCTGTTGTCGCTTTGGTTGGATCGGCTGGCGGGGACCTGGACTGCAACACATTTTATAATACTGGCTGAGTAGTTTTTAATGTCCTGTTTTTTTGCTGCACGTCACTGTCGATTTCTCCTGTTGTCTATTTCTTCTGCTGGGGGGAGGACTTGTGCTGGACTGAGGTACTGGGTGTTACTGATTCTGATCTACCGGGTGTACAGTTTTTTGACATTGTGTTGTGCATGGCGCAGGAGACACTGACGGCGAGGGAGGCCGGGAGTTCGGTTGTTGGATGGGCTCCTCCCCGGATTTACTGTAACACATGTTATATGCTTCTACATGCTGACGTGCTACCGAGTGGACGTATAATTTGCTACCAAGCTTCAGAAGTGTCGAGGCCGGCCGGATGGTTGTAGGCCCGTATTTGTCTTATGAATAGTGCTCAATAAAGGTTTTCAAAAATTAAAAAAAAAAAAAACATTGGAGCACTTTAGTATTAAATCTGTTTTTTATTGGCAGAATACAAAGTAAGGCAAACAGGACCAAGTCGCCTACAACCCAGCGTGCCGGCTAGTATAGGTCTGGTCATGATGGCACGACAAAGATAAAGATACTACCACACTAAATTTAACACAGCAGGTCGCCTACAACCCAACAGGGCGGACCGCGTTTAAAAGGAGGAAGGACAGCAGACCACTCGTACTGTGAGGGGTAATCGTGCAATCCAGCAAGCCAAGAAGTCAGGGGCGAGTCAGGGACAAGCCAACTGCCTGCGATCGGTAGATACTGAATGGTATTCCACTTATGGACACAGAACAAAAGAAGGGGAAAACAAAAGGAAATGGGTAGAATCCTAACCCTCCCCCTCTCCCCAGTATCTCCCCAGTGAGTAAGAACAAAGAAAGGATATGCAACAGCCTATGTGCCCTGTATGTTGTGCGACTCCACTATGCCATGGAGATATTTAAGTCCGGTGATAAGCGGCCTCACTGGGCGGTGGCTGTTCCTCAGGGATTAATTTCAAGATGCAGAGATAGTGAGGGGTGGACAGTTCTCGTAATTTAGTAGAGAGGATAGTTATGAAGGGGGCCCAGATCTTGGCGTAGTCTTTGCTCTTCCCCACGGCTGCCACTGAGAGTTTCTCCATTCCCAAGAAACTCCAGAGTTGATGCAGTCACTGTGCGTGATACGGGACCTTGTTAGATTTCCACCATGCCAATATTACCCGGTGTGCAGCATTCAACGCAAAAGCCATCTGTCTCCCGCTAGTAGATCTCAGGGGAAAGGTTAGTGCATTGGGTAAGCCTAAGAGTGTATGCTGGGAGCCTGGGAATGGAGGTGTTGAAAGCCTTATCAATATCATCCACAATCCTCACTAAGTAGTGAGTAAGGTTTGGGCAATGCCATAGCAATTGAATTAGTGTTCCGAGGTTTCTGCAACCCACCAGCAATTATCATCACAGCCGGATTGCCACTTAGCTAATCGACCGGGGGTGTAGTACCAATATGACGTAATCTTAAAAGCTGTTTGGGCATGGCCCTTGTGGTTTGGTGAGACCTATAGAAAACATCCTCCCACTCCTTGTCAGACAATGTGCACCCCAATTCCGCCTCCCAAAGTTTCTGCCCACTGTACTGGCTTTCGGGATGGTCCTTGTGAGAAAGGAGTATATTTCAGAGATGAGACTTTGGTTGTCTTTTTTGCTAATTAGCCACTTCTCAAACTACCTCATCGGTCATAGAGTTAGGGAGCGCATCTCAACCCCAGAGATCCAGTGCGTCATTTGGGAGTGCAGGAAGAGGTCGGTGGTGGGGAGATTATAGTCTAATTGCAGTTCCTTAAAGGGGATAAGACCTTGAAGATCAAACAGGTGCCTCTTCTAACCAGCGTGCTGCAAGCTTATTGTCCATCCCAGGTGGGAAGGCAGGGTTTGAGAAGAGTGGGGTCAGGGGTGAGGGGAATGTGGTTAAGTTGGCCCTCTGAGAAACCCTGTCCCATGTGAGCATCGTGTGGCGAGTGACCGGTGAGGAATAGAGTCCCCAGGCGCATGGCGATCTCGCCAGCCAGGTGTCCCGCCAGATATGGTGGCCTGCCACTGTCTGGTTCATGAAGACCCAGTATTTCTCTGTCATGGGAAAATTCCATTCTACCAGATATCATAAGAGTGAAGCTTGGAAGTAGCGAGTAATGTTAGGACAGGCAAGACCCCCCTCCTTTTTGGGTCGCTGAAGCAGAGTTTTCTGCAATCTAGGCAAAATCGAGCCCCAGACGAAATGCTCGATCGCTGTCTGAATTTAGCGCAATGCATGTGGCGGGGGCTCTAGTGGTAATGTTTGGAACAGGTACAGGGCCCATGGCAGTACATTCATTTTAACGGCGACAATCTCCCAAACCAAGTCAGGGGTAGGTGCCGCCAGGCGGTCAGCTCTGCGCGAATCGGAGAAATTAGGGTAGAGTAGTTCACCTCTGCCGTTTTAGCAAGGCTTCTGTGGAGGACCAATCCGAGGTATGTAATACCATCCGCCACCCAATCAAAGGTGAAGCAAGTCCGAAGGGCGTCAACCGTTGGCTGGCCCGCCGTAAGGTTAAGTAACTGAGACCTTTGCATGTTCATTTTAAAGCCGTAAATCTGGTTGTAAGTCTGCAGGTCTTCCACAATAGCCGGTAAGGAGGTTAAAGGGTGCAGTACTGAGAAAATTACATCATCTGCACAGAGGCGGGATTCTGGAACACTCATTTTTAAGCAAACTAATTTAAATGACATGGTTAAACAATGTATTGTTAACAGGTAACACTTAAGCGTCATAGAAATGCGCAACAAAACCGGAATCTCTGGGTTACACGGGGAGTGGCTAGTACTTGCTACATCACTATGTTGGCGTACAGTGGCTATCACAAACATATATAGAATAAATAAGTGTAAAAGGGCGGAAAAAAGTAGAATGTGTGACCACTGGTAGGTAGGGGGCATCACAGAGAAGAGAGGAAAAGGCATGTGCTCCTCTATACCAAACGTGGGAAACCTCAATTGCAAGGAGTCATGAAAAATATCCGACATTTTTAAAGAAAGGAATACAAATCATGTTCAAAGTTTAGTAGAAGGAGCACTTTTGTGATCTTTGATTTGGGAATCAAAGAACATTAATACATATCTGACCAGATCAAATTAAATAACAGGATGGATGACTCGTCAACCAGAAATTAAAGCAGTAGTCAGCCCTGCAAACAGCGTGACGCCACAGGTTTACATCTTTCCATGTCACAATAGAAAAAACGCAGAAAATGAGAGATGTGTGAGAGATGTATACGTTATACGGAAGAGACAACAGCTACTCTTTTGGTGGTAAGGACTCTATTAGGTCTGCTGAACTATGCTTTGGGCACAGGATTATTTTTTGTTAAAGTTTTTCCTCCAACCATTTATTCCCCAGTAAACACATTGGTACAACCAACAATAATGTCTTGACTCTATTAAACAAAATCCATGTATTCAGGCCTTCTAAAATACTCATACATACAACTGTAAATTGTTTACAGTCTACACTTCTAGCTGGAATGATGTCCTAAAACTCAATCACCCGGCCATAAGGAGCATTGGCTAATTTTTGCATTACCCACATGTACTAAAAAGTCTTGAAAAACCACAGTTAAAGCAACAAAACTTGGTCATGCATCTTTTCAAACGAACTAACATCTACTGCACAACTACTGAACACACTTTAACTATGAAGGCCGCTGTTACACTGCATGTGGTTGGGAGATGGGTGTGATGGTATGGTGAGTAGTCAGGAGTCCGTGACACGCATTTTCATATGACGTTTTAGATAAACTCACTATATTCTACAAATACATAAGCAGACAGGCAAACAAAAGGGTAAAATATTCAACTTAGATTGTAAAAGTGTGATTGCATTGAATCGAAAACTATGCTTAGGGGAAGCTTGAATTTATGTCCACAATTCCACAGACAATCCCTCTAGTTCTTGCTCTTTTCAGAAGCGAGTGTACTCTGAAACCTTGGTGCTTTGATGTACCTGACCAACTTCACAGGGTGGAAATGAAAACAAGACACACTGTATTTCCAACAACTAACTACTACGGTTATGATTGGCACAGAATTGATCAAACTCTCATACTAACAAGTAAGACAGTTCAAAATTATGTCTCAGGCAGGAGTCTTTTACTATCATGATCATAAAGAGAACATCCAACCTACAGTTAATATCAGCACAAAATACTGACTTACACCGGCCAGAAGAATGTTCCCGCCTTCACCCCTTGCTTGGTAGCTGTAACCCAAATCTAAACAGGAAAAAACAAAATGTTGGTAGATTGAAGAGAGTGCTTGAAGGAAGGCAAAAGTAAAACATTGCTATGCCAAGAGCATTCAATACACGTCATAAGTTCCACCTTCCCTTTTTTATTGCAGCCAACCCACTTCCAAAACAAGCTCTATCTAGTCTGTGTCTTTGGGAAGGTTCATATTATCAACAGGCACTTAGTACTAGTCTGGTTTCCATTCCTTGCCATCATAAAACAAGCACTGGCAAAGCCAATAGGTCCCGCTTATACATGAGCTATTGGCTTTGTCAATGTGTTTAAGTCATGTTGTACAACAGCGTAGCTGCTTTTCAGCATGGCTAAAAGTTAGTGGCATAGAGGAGAGTCATGTGAAGTAGTGTGGAATGTCGTAGAGTCGAGTGTCTGTAGAGTCGAGTGTCATTGAGTGGAGTGTCGTGGTGTGGCATAGAGTGGTGTAGCAGAGTGGCGTAGAGTGGAAGGGCGTAGAGTGGCGGGGCGTAGAGTGGAATGGAGTAGAGTGGAGTAAGTAGCGTACAGTGGGGTCTTTGTTATAGTGGGTTACTTGCTTTCAGCGTTTGTGAATACCATGGAGCGCGAGGTTCTACTCGGTTTCATTTTGAGTTATTCAGTATGTAAGGGAGTCCTAACAGCCAACTCACTGCAAACATTCAGTGGCATAGATATAATTTTCTAAACAAACATTTTAAACACCTTTTGCTTTCCTCCTCATGGAGCATTAAGCACGCTCCATTTATTCGATGCTTTTATTATACGATATGCGTTTTTAGCAAAAAATGTTTCCTGTGGTTTCAAATTTAATTTTTTGTGGTTAGCTGTTTTATATTTAATAGGTTAAAGCAGCAGAAAAACACAGCGTAAAACAGAAATTGGAATCCCAGCAGGGTCGAGACAACCTTTCATCATTCTCATGTTGACAATTACTTAAAATGTAAACTATCACTCATAAAAGAAAGCAAATGGAAAAGAAAACATAAGCAACAAAAAGCAAACATGCAAATGCAATGAAGCAGACCTTTTGTTCCTGATAGACCCTTGAAATTAGCGAAGCACATTAAAAACATGATCTTTGATTTTATTATTTATAGATAGCGTATTTAGAATATCGCAAGGAAGTAGTACCTGTAATAAACGGAACTGAGCATGCAAGATGGAAGCGTACAAACAACTAAGAAATCACATGAAACAGCAGCAAACAAGGGGAATAGCTAGCTTTTTTGCAGCAGGTGCACTGACACAATGAACTATTTTACTCAACGGAATCCTATGGAAGCATGAAATAAATTGCTAGATTTTCCCTTGTGCTGCCGAGATGCAGTCAGATTTTCTTGACAGCTTGTGTGTTCTACTCTGGCCACCAGCTGCAAAGCATTACTTGCAATAATACATTATCTGCTGTAGAGAGTTTAGATTTACAGCAGAAATATCTCTTCTCCAAGGAGAGGGAGAAAGGGGTGATATTATAGGCAACAAATAAATACATGTTATAGGGCAGCAAATGTTAATTTTGAAAATTTTGTGTGGCAACAATAGTAAGCTTGAGGATGCTTTTGCCAACACCATGTCTAAGAAATATCTAAGGGAACAACTAGACAACTGTGGCACCGCTGCACTGATCCTGCTAGGTGTCAGTGCAGCACTCAACATATTGAATCACAACTCTCTACTCCAAAGGTTAATAAACAAAGGGGTGCAGGATACAGCTCTGGCCTGGCTGCGTTCCTTCCTTCGAGTCCATAACCTCCAAGTTCACACCCATCAGCATTGCTCCAAACCACTTCTTCAGCCGTCTGGGGTCCCTTAGGGCTCCACTCTTAGCGCTACTCACATTAACTTGTACATAAGGCCACTTACAGACATTGTAGAAAAGTGTGGTCTCAACCTATTATGGCAACAATACTCCGATAGTTTTCTTCTTCACAGGAGAATCATATCGCAGAGGCATTGAATAGTTGCCTCATACCAGTCTGCTCCTGGGTGAACACTAACTCTTTGAAGTTAAAGAGAGAAAAGACTGAGGTCTTAAGGCTGGGCAACCTCCCCCACCTGTTGGCCCACATCTGCGGCCTGAGGTAATGGGTACCATACCCACACCTGTTCCAGTAGTCAAGAATCTAAGAGCCTGGCTGGATGAAATTCTTTTCATGAGTCACCAAATCACCATAGTGGCTGCTACCTGTTTCGGGAACTTGAGATGGCTAAAAAAAAAAAAATACTAGGATGTTTCCTGCCCTAGGCCTAGCGAACAGTCATCCAGACCTTGGTCATTTCAATGCTTGACTACAGAAACAGTATCTTCTTAGGTGGCTCCAGATAGTGCAGAATGCAGCAGCAAGACTTCTTCATCCATTCGAGAGTCATGTTCTATTCCAGCTGCTGTGTTATGTGCACAAATATCTTTCAAACTCCTTCCCCTTCTATCTAAGATCCTTGGTGTTGCCTTACACACACAGCTGATCATTGCGTTCAAGTAATCTGGATCTTGCTGTAATTTAGTAGTAGTAAAGTTAGGACTCCTAACTTTAGGACTCCTAAATGCCTTCTGTGAATACCGAAAGTCCTAAAATTACGATTTTTCTCAATTTAGTAGTAGTAAAGTTAGGACTACTAACTTTAGGACTCCTAAATGCCCTCTATGAATACCAAAAGTCTTAAAATTAGGATTTTTCTCAATTTAGTAGTAGTAAAGTTAGGACTCGTAACTTTACTACTACTAAATTGAGAAAAATCGTAATTTTAAGACTTTCGGTATTCACAGAGGGCATTTAGGAGTCCTAAAGTTAGGAGTCCTAACTTCTGTGAATACTGAAATTAGTAAGTTCATTCTGTGAATACCAAAAGTAGTAAGTGCATTCTGTGAATACCAAAAGTAGTAAGTGCAATCTGTGAATACCAAAACAGTAGTAAGTTTAGGATTGAGTCTTAAGTTCATTCTGTGAATCAGGCCCAGAGTGTTAGAAATGGGGTTTCTGGTTGGCTAGGGTGTGAGCCTAAGCCAGGCAGAACTCACCACTCTAGTCAGGGCAAGTAAGTTACACACCAAAGATAGCCTGTTCCCACCCTCTGTAGCTTGGCACAGAGCTGCTAGGCTTATTATCATAGACAATATGTAAAACATTTGTGCAGGCACACAATGAATACACCACAAAACAGACTCCACACAGGATTATATAAAAAATATAGTATATCGTACATAACATAGACCAAACTGCATAAATCATAAATATTGGGCAAACTATGCAAACCCTGTCAATGCAAGAATTAGCATGACATACATCATAACCTCAGTGAATACATAGGGTGTAAAATGCAGCAGATTATGAAATAAAAACACATGAATCATCACACGAGTGCAAGTACCATAAATTGGATTAGAGACAAAGCACACGAATCACACTTTATCACCATAACTAGTGCGATAATTGTAGACTAAAGGGAAGGCTCTTCTATGTAGACAACATGTATTTGTCTCTCAAGATTAGAAATGCTGAGTCCACGTGCCACTGGAGTCAAGCTAGCCTGGCTGATGAGGGGCGATACCCTGAAACTTGTCCCAGGATTTTTCGTTTCCATTCCATACCTGGCCTGGCAGTTCAGGCTGGACTGTTCTCATGGAGAGCAGGGTCAGGAACGATTTGCATATGACTGGGTCTAAACTGTAACGGTATGATGTGAAAAAAAGTGATGGACTTTAGCACAGATCTCTGTACTGGGGGTGAATGTTATCATTGTTTCAGCATTCTGTCCATCAATTGCTTTTTTTGCATTTGTCGCACTAAGTGGTCAATGTATGCCCAGACGTGAGTCCCGTGTTCACCATGCCACTGGAGTCAAGCTAGCCTGGCTGATGCCGGGTGATACCCTGAAACCGATACAGATATCTAAGGTTAAGGCAGAATATTTCTCTAACATGATCCTTAACGCCCCTAATGCTTCCAAGTGCATTTTTAAGATTTTAAAGAACCTCACAACCCCGGATTGCACTAAAAAGCAGATAGTTCCATCCCAGGACCTATGTGATAATCTAGCAAACTTCTTTCATTCTAAGATTATAGCTATTATTATTGAGCTAGGAAAGGATAAGGAGCACTTGAGGTCTGATACCCTGGACTGTGTGGATCATGACAACTCGGATAAAGTAACAAAGGACATTGGTAATGACCTTTGTGATATCAATGCTGAAAATGCTTTGACCGGGTTTAGGCCCATGACCATGGAAGAATTTTGTAAAGTAACAAAGGGCATCTCCTCCGGCTTACCGTTAGATCCTGTTCCTGTTAAAATCTGGAAGATCTTTGAAACGGAATTGTTTCCAACGCTTAGACAAATCTGTAATCAATCGCTTGACAGCAGTGTAGTGCCGTTGCAGTGGAAACCGGCTTTGATAACTCCCCTGCTCAAAAAGATCTCCCTGGATCCAACATGTCCAAAACATTACTGGCCTATTTCCCTTCTTTCCTTCCCGGCTAAGATCACAGAGAACCTAGAACGACATGGATTGTTGGACGAGGTTCAGTTTGGCTTTCGACCTGCCCATGGCACTGAGTCGGCTCTGGTGACCGTAATGGATGAACTTCGTTCGCGGGCAGACAGGAATCAGGCAGCGGTTCTTATCCTGCTTGACCTGTCTGCCGCGTTCGACACGGTTAACCATGGAATTCTTCTGACCAGGCTAGAGGAGGTGGGGGTGAAGGGACGTGCTTGCAATGGCTTCACTCCTTTCTTACGGATCGGACGCAGACCGTGTCCCTCCCTCCTTACCGGTCTGAACAGATTAATATCACTCACGGGGTACCTCAGGGCTCGGCCATCAGCCCAATACTCTTCAATATTTATATGAAACCTTTGATTGCGGTTGTTAAAGAGCATAAGATTAGCATCACAAACTATGCTGACGACACGCAACTTATCCTCTCATTAGAGGGGGAGCAATCCGTCCCTATTGAAGAGTTTCACTGCTGTCTGCGCAATATGGCCCAATGGCTGAAAGTTAATTCTTTGCAATTTAATGCCGGTAAGATGGAGATTCTTTTCTACCCTTTTGATAGAATTCCATCAACGTTGCCTAGTAACTTCTGGCCCAGTAAAATGTCAATGGAAGTGAGACCAGTGGAGAGGGTTTGCAACCTGGGTATTGTGTTTAACAACAAGCTGAACATTTAAGCCCAAGTTACTAAAACCGTGCGAAACTGCTTGGCAATCATTAGATCGTTTAAATTCTTCCTCTTTTACCACCTCAAGTTCGGGCCCTTGTTGTTCAGAGTACAGTCTTGAGTAGACTGGACTACTGTAACGCCCTCCTGCTTGAATCTCCTAAGTCCCTGCTGGACAGATTACTGAGAATACAGTCTGCCGCAGCTAAACTTGCTCTGAGATGGCCGAGACGTTCCTCATCCTCCAGGGCTCTTGCAGAACTCCATTGGCTGCCGGTGGGTCAGAGAATAAAGTTTAAAGCTCTCTGTCTTGTATTCAAAGCTCTGCATGGGACGGGTCCTATTGCGTTACAGAGAAAGTTTGAGTGGTACGTCCCAGTTAGATATCTTCGTTCTGTTTCAGCTGGATTGGTCAAGGTAGCCAGATTTAGGAAAGCGAGAACTGGGGGCAGAACCTTCGCAGTTGCGGAGGCCAAATTGTGGAATGGATTGCCCCCGGAAGTAGGACATATTAGTGAGCTCTTACCCTTTAGGAAAAGGTTAAAAACGTTATTTCCTAACGTTTAGTTGACATACTGTCTGCCACTTGTTGCCAATACCTTTTTGTTGCTTGCCTTCCCATTGTGCTCAGGGTCACTTTGCCGCCATCTCCCCATCTCGCACAAGCCACGCCCACTCTAGCGAGGCCACGCTCTCTCTCTTCCTCCAGTCTTCTTATAACCATGTGCTTTCCAAGGACGCGCAGCGGACGAGCGCAGCGGGCACGCCGTTTGCGCGCCGAAGGCGCGCCTAAGGCAAGCCCGTCTGCGCCCGTCCGCGCCTGGACGGGCCCAGGGACCAGGCAGAATGGAGAATTCATCAAGTACACCTCCCCTGAATTACATTCTCTACAGAACTCTAGTCTCCCCTCTGTTGATCCGATCACACTCGCTCGTCTAAAGGCCAACAATATCTATCCTTACCATCATACGCAAGAGCCACCTTCCACCTCACCTCAAAGCTCTAACCCTTCCAAGCCCCCCTCTAGCCCCAATGTTCTGACCCTCCGCTGTCTTTATCTGAATACCAGATCCCTGGTTAAACATCAATTAGATATCTTTTTACTACTCAAGTCAGACAGACCAGACATACTATTTGTCTCCGAAACCTGGCTCACCGCAGACTCTTTACCAGATATTCTCACTGCCCTACCAGCAGACTATTACATCCTGTCAGCAAACAGAATATCAGGAAAATCTGGAGGTGGCGTCGCCGCCATCATCCACAAAGACCATACGTTCTCCACCCTACCTTCTCTAGACTTATCAGATACTGAAAACCTAGTTATCAAATCTGATACTGACATAGGAAACATGGTGCTAGCACTGATTTACCGGCCACCTACATCTATGCCCTCCTTCCCAGTCTCCCTGACTGAGCAATTGGCCGGTTTAGTCGCTGACTATGATAAGGTCTTGGTAATAGGAGGTTTCAAAAGAGAGGGTACCCCACTTTCACCGGGGAACAGGGTAGAAAGACAGTAAGTCAAAAAGGGGATCCCTGGAGTCAACTTGTTAACCTCACAACCCCGTGTAAACAAGCAGTGACAGAAACACGGGGAAGAACCTATAGTCCACTGTATTTCAAGGAATATATAATAATTTCCACAAAGAAATAAAATCGTTCACAATCTAATTTTATTAAAACCATATATCTAAGCAATAAAATACAAGACAATTTAAAATCAAAGAAATGTTCCTTGAAAAGATCATAAACACTTGAGACCAATACTTTTCAGACACAATTAAAAAATACACAAAACCAATAGAGACATGTGTATAACGTTTCAGCAGTTAATAGACAATAAACATAAAACAAAACAATATACCATAACAAACCCCTCGTAATACTGTGGCTCCTGGATGTCTCTGCCACTATGTATCAATAGATCCACAGGCCTAAATCGTTTTAGCTTATGTAAACATTAGTAATAATGTTGAATGTCCATCTAGTGTTTACCAGGCCCTGATTGGATTCTTTATATCAGAAAAAATACGTTGACGCGTTTCGGTGCAGTACATTTGATTCTGTGGCACCTTCTACAGGACTTCTCTTGTTGGGGTTTCAAGAAGTGGTTAATTACACCTTGTCCCCACTATCTGTGGAAGACGATCCAGCATGGGATCTGCGTGGCGTTGCACTTGGATTCTGCAATCTTTTGTGGCTACGTCCTCTCTCCTAACACAGGAGCTCCTTATCTTGGGGTGTCTTTCTTTCGTCCTTTCGAACTACTGCACAATATTTGGTTGTGTATCTTGTTGTATATTAAAACTTTCCTGGAACGGGCATAGGGTAACTCGGTTTCTCCCCAGAACTGGATATGTTCTGTTCAAACTTCGTATAAACGGAGCCGCGTCTCTGCCTCGTTCCCACACTCTTGGTAATAGGAGATCTAAACTATTGGTATAATAGCCTGGAAGCCGGACCTCATGCTACAGATCTTTTCGAGCTCCTCTCCAATCTGAACTTCCGTCAACACGTCTTGATCCCCACCCATGAAAAAGGACATATTTTAGACCACATCTGGTCCCACAATATCCCTATCTCCAGCCCCACGGCCTTACCATGCATATGGTCTGACCATCATCTTTTGAAATTCTCCATCACCTCTCAAGGCAACCCAAAAAATCATGCACCCTCGGGAGGGTTAGCCAGGAAATGGAGATCTCTAAACCTCCAAGATTTTCTATCCACCCTGACTAACTCCATCCCCACCTCGGCCCCTGGTATTAACTCGATGGATAAGGCACACACTGAGTGGCTTTTTTCTGCATGTAACGAACATGTTCCCTTAACCAGATTTTCCCGCGCCCGCCGCATGGACGCCCACAGGTGGTTTTCTGCCGACTTAAAAAAAACAAAAATTAGAACTCCGCCAACTAAAGAGGAAACGGAGGCACGGCTACCACCATGAAGATAGATCATCATATACGACAGCTCGCAGAAATTACAAGAGCGCTATCTTATCTGGTGAAGAAGTGTGGCTCACTAGTTAGAGGCGGCAGACCCGAGAGCAGAGGACGGTCCGGGACCAGGGTTCGATTCCCGGCGCGGCAGGTTTCTGGACCAGGGTCAGCGGACTCGATAATTCTCTCGCCTCGGTGCCCACTCTGATCAGCGATCACACTCGGCAACGCTGGGCATTAGCTTGCCTCATCTTCACTAACGGCCCCACCAGACCGCCGGGGATGCCTGGTCTCACCCTGGAGATACCCATTAAGGGGCCATCTCTCAGGGAAGCCAGGAAGGGTTTCGCAGCGGTCGAAGCGCCTTGGGACCCTACGGGTAAGTAGTGCGCTATATAAATGCATATACATACATACATACATACATATCTGCTAAAGCAGCCTTTTTCTCTGAAAAGATCTCTAACGCCCAAAACAAATCGAGGGAAATCTTCAGAGTCGTAAACGATCTGTGTAACAATTCCAGAACCTCTCCCTCTCAATCACCATCCCAAATGATGTGCAACCAGCTCAATGATTTCTTTAAGGAGAAGATCGACACCATAAAAAATAGTATTCATACTAACCATGTCATGGTAGCCAACTTGGACATTAGCAGAAACCCATACATACTCCAGGAAATCCCCCCCATCGATCCACCCAAATTGCTGGAACTGATGAACTGTGTAAAATCTGGTTCCCCCAATGATCCCTGCCCTCCGCATATACTGAAGGAAGTCTGTACTACACTCCCTCAAGGCATACTCCCCTTTTTGAACACCTCCCTACTACAAGGAATAGTCCCCAACTCATTTAAAGATGCCACTCTAGTCCCTCTTATTAAGAAACCGGGTGCCGACCCCTCCAATCTCTCCAATTACCGTCCCATATCCCTTCTTCCCTATGGCGCCAAGCTGCTCGAAGCCCATGTTACCAGTTGCATATCCAACTTTATAGAAACATCCGACTACCTGGAGCCTAACCAAGCCGGGTTCCGCCAGACACACTCCGAGGCGGTGATCCTCGCTGTCCAGAATACTCTAAGGACCAACGCCGACAATGGAATTCACCAAGCCCTCGTACTCCTCGATCTGTCGGCCACGTTCGACACGGTGGATCATACCATCTTATTACACCGTGTCGAACAAGCCGGCCTCAACGGCGCGGCCCTTGACTGGATTAAGTCCTTTCTAACGGACAGATCCCAGGCAGTAAAGCTGTAGACCTTCATAGCACCCAAACTTTCCACCACTTGCGGTGTCCCACAGGGCTCCTCATTATCTCCCCTCCTTTTTAATGTATATCTTAAACCGCTACTGCATTCCCTGAAACACAGGAAAGTCACCATCTACAACTACGCGGACGACTTGCAGCTGGTATTCCCCCTCAATTCCACGGACTCTACTGAGGAATTCCAAACTACCATGCTGCACATTCAGAGCTGGATGGATCAGAACCATCTCAAGCTCAACCCAGGAAAGACCGAGCTTGTACTCCCCGGTAACAGTTTTAAGGATGGCTAATTATTTTTCAGACGTCGAGTATTGAATCCCGGGATTCAACCCGAGGACCGCCCTGACGTTTAAGAACTCGGAGCAGGACTGAAGAGGGCATTAGCCAAACGATAGAACTTTGTTCCTGAAAAACTGTAATTTTGAAACCTTGGATTTTGACACTTTTTGGATAACTAAATACTCGACGTCTGAAAAATAATTAGCCTTGAGAAAGCCCCGGCGCAAATCGCCATGAGGGGGCGAAACACAGGGTCTGTAAGAGCTGCATGTCAAATTGTGCTCTCAAGGTTTGGGAAGTACTGTGATGGATGCCTTGAGCATAGGATGGCGAGTGCTCCGTACTTGCAAAGGTGTCAAACAGTTTTGCAAGTTTTGGGGTCAAAGCATAGAAGAGCAGTAAAAAGTCATCCAGGCCCTGGGATTTTAAAGACTTTAGTCTGGCTATGGCAGTGATCACCTATTCAATTCCGACTGACTATTAGATGCTTTAGAGGACTGGTGCCAGTATGAGGCCCGGAGGGGCAACGCCCCAGCAGATTCCGTGGGTGGGCATTGATTATTCTCCGTTTGCAAGCCGAGGATTCTGAGACCCTCTGGATGGGTGAGGGACTGATGCAGTTAAACTTCTCAGCAAAAGATGAGCTGGAATGGGTGACCCTAACAGTAAATGATCTCGTTGTTGTGTAGGAATTCCGTCATGGGTTTGAAGTCCCTGTGACACTCTAGTGCAAGCGTCAAGAGATCTTGAAACAGAGCTTGTGCCCGCAGATTGGAGAGATTATAAGTCACTAGCTTTCCTAAGAATTTCCCCCTTCAGCTGAAACTCATGCACATATGTAAAGATATCCGAAGGGCGTGTTGTTGCTCCCAGGTTGACAAACTCAATAAACCATGTTGAGTTGTAGTTGGCTCTCCTCCTCGCACTTAGTATACGTACGAATAAGGCACACACGTAGCACCCAATGTCCTTGCACTCTGCTCCAGTCGGCACCCCCCCCCCCCCCTTCCTTTAGACGTAGCCATATGTTGTAGAGATTATATTTAGTCTCCATTTTACCTTTACATTTTAACTTAGCACCTTTTTCTCCATGTTTTCCTCTAATACGAGGAAGTGCCATACACATATGCATTCCAGATAGACATTGTTGCCCTGTAGTCTGCATAATTAGTTCCAGAGTCACACATTAGAACGTGATTCTTCTGCTCATTGGAGATAACTCTTTCTCCAGACTAACTAAAAGATGCTGCTCTACACCTCTGGCACAGTATGATAAGGCTGGTGTTTTATTATTTAAATAGCGTCCTTGATGAATTTGGTGAGAGGCACTTCACGCTGTAGTTATGAAGCGGTTGTGAGCTGTGACCAAGATGGAGCTCTGCAGGCCCGGACCTTCATTCTGAGAAGATAGACGTGCAAGAGAAGTGTGCAGGCCTGCACATTTAGATGGGGTGCATGCGTTAATGCACTGAGGTGGCTTCCTAACAGATTATACCAAAGTATAGGGTTATATCATTCCAACAGGTCTGGCATAAGGGCACTACTGATATGCTCTTGCTAGTGTAGAGTTATTAGTGACAGATAGGAGTAACATTAGGAAAAATGAACATGGTTGAATCGTTTGCATTTTTCACCATTATAATAATTCTCATAACAGTGATGTGAATCATCTGACTAATAATTGCAACTCATGTTTAATTTACAAGGATGTAGATCCTTTCAATAAATATTTGAAAATGTATTCTATATCTTTTCTTTGTGACACCTTGGGCATGCAAAAGTGATAAACAAAAGGGTTTGATCTGTTTCCACTAATTCCTTGGGAACTGGAGTGGTCATGTTCAGTGTTACTGGCCACATTTAGAACTCTGGAAGGTCAGAAGATTAGATGTGGTACTGTGAGCTAGCTAAACCAACATTTACTAATCATATGTGTAGACTCAGTCTCTAAATTGTCAAGTTTTGTTGACCTGATACACGGTCCTACTAGATTCGTAGGAACCGTATAACATGGTGCCACTGATATTCTAGGTTTGGCACCAATTTAATGGTTCTCCTGAGTAGCTTTCATGTGTGTGCCCAAGGCTCCTTTATCACCTTTCCACAGAGACGTCCATGGTGATAAGGATTTATCCTCCTCAGATTTATAGGAAGCACCTACCCATGTCTGTAGTTTGATCAAGACTTATCTTTTAAAAGGATTCCCCCTACAATGTAAATATGGCGCAAGCAGTGATCATTGCTGTCAATTGTAGACAAGCAGTAACTAATAATTTGGCTAGATATGGGCTTGCTAATGGCAGTGGCGATGTTACCTTCGTGGTTGACGGCATACGCGGAATCCGCGAGCAGAGAGACACACGGAATGCCAAACTCTGAGCGGACACCCGGCAGGATCATGAAGTAAATCCCCTGCGTCTACTGCGATTGAATCGTGCCTCCTCCATCCATGAGCACACAGTACCGGGCATCACCTCCACAAGTTCGAATCATCTAAGAAAAGTTCTACCACGAGAAATACAGAACCACAGTGCCCCTGAGAGAGAACACTGTTGCTCCGCTAAGGCTACATTTCAGTACAGGACAGTTTCCAGTCCAGGTCCTGAGGAGAACCCCTCAATAACATGTGGGTTCGAAACGCGTTAACTCGATGCTGAAACAAGATTCAGGAAGGACATATCAGGACTTCAATTGTAGATAAATTCTACCTGAACTTTGACCCTAGTAGTTAGCAGGTTCGGGCATAATCAAGCAAGCAGGCCAGCAAAAATACCGAACGGCCCCTTGCTTGTCCGTAGGTTGTATATCAGGACTGGTGCCTCAAACATTTAATGAAGATAGGCATTTTTTGCCTGTGTTTTTGTATATATTGTGTAAATGTAAATATGTCTCATTCACAGTGATTGTCAAATTTGTGTTCTGAATATTGTATTTTTATGTGAATTTTGCTACTGAAATGGTATCATTCTTCAGACATATATGAATAATGTTTTTGAAAAACGAAAGACTGAGTAAAAAATACTAAATGAAAAGTGTGTCCGCTTAGATCAATTGGATAAGGGGTACTAGACTTTGTCGTTACAACCAATCTACCTGGCCAATGTTTTTGCTGTTTCAACTTGAGTGGTCTAGGCCAGTTAGTATATAGACCCAAGCCTTCTTTGTTTCCCACCTTCATTCATTTGCTTTACCTGACACAGTTCTTCATTTGCCGATTGTCTTTTTATAAACTGGTCATGATGATAATGTCTTTCTACTGTGACTGTTGCATTTCTGACGTTTTTTTTTTCAATAAAAAGTTAAAAAAATTAAAAAATTATTATAATAATAATGGAACAGATAAAGGTAGCCGGGGAGGCGGGTGGGCGTGTGTAACTCTGTAGCTCTACATGCCAAGAACAGATGCATACTGGTAAGTAGCATTTTCCGTTCGAGGCATATGTGCTGCAGATTGCACACTGTGCATAGATGTTATAGTAGTACCCACTCTTAGTGGCGACCACCCGTATCTGTTGTAGTAGTTTGAAATAGTATTTTGGGAACAGCCTGGCCCACATTAGCTTGTTGTTTAGTCTGCACATCTACACAATAGTGTTTTGTGAATGTGTGTGGCGTAGACCATGTAGCTGCTTTGCAGATGTCATCTAAGGGAATGTTCCCTAAAAATGCCATTGAAGCCCCTATTTTCCATGTAGAGTGGGCTTTAGGAAGAACAGATAATGTACGTTTAGCTTTGTGGTAGCAAATCTGTATGCATTTGACAATACATCTAGCTAACCCAGATTTTGATATAGGGTTGCCCTAAATCAAAATCTGAAAGACACAAAAAGTTGTTTGGTCTTACGAAAGGGTTGTGTTCTCTCAATGTAGTATAACAATGCTCTTGACATCTAGGGTATGATGAGCTCTTTCTGCTACTGTCTGTGGCTGCAAGAAGAAAATGGGCAGTTCCACAGATTGATTGAAGTGGAAGGGAGAAATGACTTTGGGAAGGAATGTAGGATTAGTACGGAGAATGACCTTATTATGATGCATTTGCAGGAAAGATTCTTGAATTGTTAGTGCTTGTAGTTCACGAACTCTTCGTAGCGAAGTAATAGCTACTAGAAATGCAACCTTCCATCTTTAAAATTGTAGTTCATATTTATGTAAAGGTTCGAAGGGAGGTCCCATTAGACGTGTGAGAAAAATGTTCAAATTCCACACTGGTGAAGGTGGTACTCTGGAAGGAAATATTCTCTTGAGGCCTTCCATAAAAGCTTTAATAGCAGGCACTCTGAACAGAGATAGATGTCTGTTTTGTAGATATGCTGCTATGGCAGCAAGATGCAGTCTAATAGACGTGTATGCTAAGTTACATCTTTGGAGGTGTAATAAGTATCCTATGATGTGTTGAATAGACACGTCTAGGGGATTAATATTGTTGTTGTGACAATATATTACAACGCATTTCCACTTAGCTGCATAGCATGCTCTAGTGGTTGGACGTCTAGTTCTTTTAGGACGTCCATGCAGTCTGGAGGAAGGTTAAGATATCCAAATTCTAGGATTTCAGGAGCCAGATCGCAAGGTTGAGCTGAGCTGGGTCCGGGTGTCTGATCTCTCCACGGTTCTGAGCTAAAAGGCGTGGAGATAGATATCGTTTTTGGTGCGGTACTACAGACAGTTGTAGCGGTGTGTCGTACCACGGCTGTCAGGCCCACGTTGGAGCAACTAGGATGAGGGTTAGAGAATGCTGCTGTAGTTTGCGTATTACTAGTGGCATTCTTAAGCTTGCCTGTAAGAAATAGGAGCGAGTGTGGCGGGCGGCCTATTGCCCACAAGCCAAGGTAGCTTACCGCTCGGCACAGCAGGAATACTATGCCAGTATTAAACTGGCTAAATCTGAATATTTTGCCAGAAGAATTGAGAAAGCTAATAATAACAGTCGGGAATTTTTTTCCATTGTCAAGAGCTTTCTCTCCCCCTGTGCCTAACAAATATCGGTGAAACCATCTACTGGATGGTGTGAGAACCTTTCTTCTTTTTTTCTAACAAAAATTGCTAAAATACAGCAGAGTCTTAGAGCGGTCAGTGGGGGGAGCAGGATTGCTGATAATGTTAGATCTATAGTACTGCCTACCTACACTATGGAGAGATTTACCCCCCCCCCCCCCCCCCCCCCCCTCAGTGGAAGACACCTTGTTTGCAATTAAATCTCTGAGATCCGGTACCCCTGGTGATACATGCCCGGCCCGGGTGTTGGCGGAAGTGGCAGAATCAGTGGCATCAGAGGTTTCACAAATAATGGGTCTTTCCTTTAAAACATCTAAGGTTCCCGAGGAATGGAAACAGGCAAAGCTTCTTCCCTTGTTGAAGAAAACTGGTGCTGATCCTGCTGTGCCGGGCAACTATAGACCCATTTCCCTGCTTCCAGCCATGGCGAAAATTGGAGAGAAACTTGCCTTTTGTCAGCTGAATGCCTTTGTGGAATCATCAGAGGCCCTCCACTCTGCCCAGTCCGGCTTTCGTGCAGCACACAGCACGGAGTCGGCCTTGGTGGAGATCACAGAGGCGATTAGGGAGTGTTTGGACAGTGGCGGCAGAGCGGCCCTAATTTTATTGGATCTCTCTGCCGCGTTCGACACTGTCCCACACTCCTGACTCGATTGGCTGAGATCGGTGTGCTGGGCTCAGCACTTGAATGGGTGAAATCTTTTTTGTCCGATAGGTCCCAGCAGGTTTGGATCCCACCTTTTTTTTCCTCGGCCAAGCCTCTCACTACCGGGGTACCCCAGGGGTCTACATTAAGCCCCTTGCTTTTTAATGTGTACCTTACCCCACTCATAGTGCTGGCCGAACAAATGGGGGCCAAAATTATAGCGTATGCAGATGATACGCAACTTTTATTTACATGGCCTGATGCAGCACTCAACACTGAGGTCATTTGTTCTTGTCTTTCTGCCGTTGTTAATTGGTTAGCAATGGCACAGCTAAAATGCAACGAAGACAAAACAGAAATTTTGTTGTATGGCCAATTTCCGCCCAATGTTAGAGAACCTTTGTGGCCTTCTGATTTTCCCCAGCCAAGTTCAGTTACCATCCCTGCAAAGAACTTGGGAGTATGGTTTGTGGAGGATTTGAGATTTGAGGCACACATAAAAAAACTTACAGGGGTGTGCTTCGGATCTCTCAAGGCTATGAGAAAGTTCTTTCCATATCTTCCTGTAGGCGTGGGAGGGGGGTTGGGAACGCTCTCTGTGCTGGAAACAGGCGCGGTAACAGTAACAGGCTGACCAGTATATTTCCTTAGACTTGGTTTTATTTTTATGGTACGTCTAGTTCTGAATGTCAGTCTCTCTCTGGCAAACTCCAGTTTATCCGTAATGGTGGTGTCCTGTGACCGGGGTGTCTTCAGGGGCCGTCTTCCTGGGCACAGGCTCTCCGGAACCCCAAAGAGAAAGAAGACCGACAGAGGGAGGCTGTTAGTTGCTTATCTGATACTGTCCAACCCCCAACGGGACCCAGTGTTTGTGAGGGAGCACCAGTGATGATAACAATTTCCACACGTGTACGTGCTCAGGCAAGGGAGGAGAGGTGTGAGGAACGCAGGTATAGGGAAGGGAGGGGTAGCGGGTATCGGGAAGGACACAGGAGAGGCACGCACAGGGGTTTCTACACTATGTACACGGGGCACTCTTTCTCCCCACCCAGGCCTCCCAACGCCGCCGTACCTGAGAAAGCCACACTCCTTCCTCGGGAGTGTGGCACGGCGGATCACGGGGTCGTTGGCCTCCTGGCTCTCCTCTGCTCTCGGTTCTCCCGTCTTCTCTGGCTTCTCTGTGTGTCGCCTTCGGACTCTTTCCGCCTTCTCCGTCTCTCTGTCCCGCGGTGACGTCACACGCCTCATACAGGGCTTCCCCCTCTTTCAACCATTCAGGTCCTCCTACGTCCGCCGGAGGCGTGGTCTCGCCGAAGTCATCGTACGCCCAATTAAAGGAGCCGGTGTTATTTTCCTCGACCGGTTCCGGCGGTGTTCCCCAGGCTTCCCTCGAAGTGCCAGTCTGTGGGGAAGGAGGGGAGTTAGGATCAGGGGTCCACCAGTCTTCCCAGCCTCTCGTCCCGACCCCGTTACACTTCCATCTTCAGCAAGAGAGTCGGTTGCGAGGGCTTTAATATTATCACGGCTCGATTATGCCAACTCTCTTGTTAGCGGAACTCCAGCCTGCCTAGTCGCCAGACTACAGATCATCCAAACTGCGATGGCAAGACTTCTGTGCAATGTGCCTTGCAGAGAGAGCGTGCGTATCCACTTGAAGGAACTACATTGGCTGCCGGTGGCTCAAAGGATTACTTTTAAAATCCTAACACTAGCATTTAAAGCAGTCAATGATCTTGGGCCTTCCTATCTGAGGAACAGATTCAGCTGCTACACCCCTACTCGTTCTTTACGCTCGGCTGACAGTAATTTTCTGAGTGTTCCCCGCTTTCGGCGAGTGCGCCTTGGAGGCCAGTCAATTGCCGTTCTTGCGGCTTCGGCCTGGAACACTCTGCCTTTATCCTTAAGATCGATCGAGAATTTTGTTCCTTTTAAGAAGGCACTGAAGACGCATCTTTTTATATCTGCTTATTAGACTTTTTAAATTTTCTTCGGTTTCCTTTTGGCCACCTGCTTGTTTTTCCTTTTTCACGCCAGGATACTCTGGTAGTAACAGAGCGCGTTATAAAACAGCTAAAATAAAATTAAAATTAAATAAAATAAATGAGTGGCAGAGGGGGAAAAGCGAATGCAAATCTGCCTGACCAGTTCATCCATATCGCATTGCCTTTGGACAGTGGGTGTGGATATCGGGCGGCGAAGCTTGGGCATTTGGCATTTTCGTGGGTGGTAAAGAGGTCTATCTGAGGTTGTCCCCACATCTGAAAGAATGGTTGAAGAACTTGCGGATGAAGTTCCCACTCGTGGATCTGTTGTGTCTGGTGACTTAACAGATCTGCTATGGTGTTTTGTACTCCTGGAACATGCTGGGCTAAGAGGAATATGTTTTGAGGTATAGCCCACCGCCATATGTCCTGTGCTAGCTGAGAGAGTTGCAGGGAGTGTGTTCCGCCCTGTTTCTGTATGTAATACATGGCTGTCATGTCTTTGCGGACTAACGCAGCCTTGTTTGATATTTGCTTTTGGAATGCTTTTAATACTAGGAATATGGCTAGTAACTCCAGATGGTTGATATGGAGTAATTTTTGTTGTGGTGTCCACCTGCCTTGCATGGTGTGTTGCAGTAGATGGGCTCCCCAGCCGGAGAGCGATGCTTCCGCTGTCAAGACTATCTGAGGAACTGGCTCTAGCAACGGTCACCCTTTGGAAAGGTTTTTGGTGTTCCACCACTGCAGAGAGCGATGAGTCCGACCGTCCAATAACACTAGATCTGTCAATTGACCTTGAGCCTGGTTCCATTGGCGTGCTAAGCACTCTTGGAAAGGACGCATGTGTAGTCATGAATGGAGCACTATGAAAATGCAAGAGGCCATCATCCCTATGAGCTGCATGAACACTCGTGCTGGAAGGGAGTGTTGTGGCTGAAACTTTGTGAGAAGAGTTTGCATGCTGGCTATCCTTACCGGAGTGGGATAAGCTAGCGCAGTGGAGGTGTTTATTGTGGCACCGAGGTATTGTTGTACTTTGGACGGCTGCAGATGAGAATTGGTGTGGTTTATTGTGAACCCCAAGTCGTGAGCAGTTGGATAGTGGCATGAGTGTGTTGTACACACTGATTGTAGGAGCTGGCTTTTATGAGCCAGTCTAGGTATGGGAAGACGTGGATGTGTTGTCTTCTTAAGTGTGCTGCCACTACTGCTATGCACTTGGTGAATACTCTTGGTGCTGTTGTGTCTCTGAATGGGAGTACTTTGAATTGATAGTGCTGATAGTCTATCACAAATCGCAGATACTTCCTGTGAGCCTTGTGAATGGGAATGTGGAAGTATGCGTCCTTGAGATCTAGAGTAGCGAGAAAGTTGTTTTGTAAAAGGAGAGGAAGGACTTGTTGGAGTGTGACCATGTGAAAATGGTCTAACTGTTTGTATAGGTTTAGGGGTCTGAGGTCTAGAATAGGCCTTAGAGAGCTGTCCTTCTTTGGGATAAGAAAATATAGGGAGTAAACTCGCTTGTTTTGTTGGTGCAGAGGAACTGGTTCTATTGTACTTTTTTCTAGTAGGGATATTATTTCTTGTTTTAGCAATAATAGATGCTCTTGTGACATTGAACGCTGTTTGGGTGGTATGTTTGGGGGGGATAGATGTTCATTCTAGACAGTAATCTGATTGAATAATTTGTCTGATGTGATGCTGGTCCAGACAGGAAGGAATTGTTGTAGTTTTCCCCCCACTGGAGTGGAATGTTGAGGGGAAAGTGGAGGAAAGTCATTAGGTAGGGGTGGAGGTAGAGCTGCCTTTGTTATTGTTACCCCTGTAATCCCCTCTGTGGTAGCCCTTCGTGAAGGTGGATTGACTAGGGGTCTTATAGGAAGTGGGGGGGCTATCGGAGGAGTAGCCGCTTGTGTTGCCTCTGTAGGATGAGCGACTAAAGGAACGTCTGGGAGCTTGCAACTGAAAGGCTCCCATAGATTTAGCTGTGTCTGTATCTTTTTTTATCTTCTCTAAAGATACATCAACATTAGGGCCAAATAGGTGTTTCTCATCAAATGGCTGGTTGAGGATGGAATTTTGGACATCAAGTTTGAAACCTGAAATACGTAGCCAGGCATACCTACACAAAAGGACGCTGGTGTTAATTGTCATTGAAGCAGTATCTGCAGCATCTAGGGCACAACGGATGGATGTATTGGTGATAGTTTTACCTTCCTGTAGGAGTTCATTGGCCCTATTTTTATATTTATCAGGTAGATGCTGCATTATAAATTCCAACTCATCATAATGTGCCCCATCATATCTTGATAGTAGCACTTGGGTATTGGCAATGCACCAGATGTATGCTGCCTGCGACGCCGTTCCTTTGCCAGAGGCGTCAAGGAGTTTAGTCTATCTGGTGGGGAGGCCTCACCAGATGTTTGTGAATTGGCACAAATTGGCCTCTAGTATAAGCTGGATCTGTAGGGGCAGCTTTGTATTTTTTCTCAATGCAGGGGTTGAGGACTCAAGCCCTGACAGGATCTTTAAATACCTCTGGTGCATGCTTAATGACCTCCTTAAGCATATGCAGAATGGAAGTGGACCTTTGTGTGGTGTCGAAAGTGTCCAATAAGAAATCTGCCTCCACAGTGTCTGTGTGTATGTCAACCCCATGGTATAGGGCAGCCCTATGGACAAGTAGGTTAAAGCCTCTCGTGTCCTTTGGGGGGGGGGAGGCCTGGCGGGATATACATCATCCTGAGAGACATAAGGGACATTAGGGGTGTTATAATCATCCCATGGTTTAGGTGACTGAGGGGGACTATTGGTCCCTACTGGGTCATCTGCACCTCCACCTGTATCATCAGAGTCTGTATCTACATTAGGTGGAGGAGGACCCTTAATGGAGAGGTTGCAATGTCTCTCTTCTTAGGAGGAGGAGGTGTAGGCGCCTCTAGTGGTCTCTTCTTGGAACTAAGAGTCAGTTGTCCAGTTTTAGGATCCTTTACAAGAGTATTTTGAGTAGGATCTGGTGTAAAAAGCCCTTCTGTGGAGGCTGATCTTTCGGTGTCTAAGTTCTCGGGTCCGGAGGCTTTTTCTGCACCGACTCAGTAGTTGTTCTAGGGTCTTTTGGTTTAGAACCCGATCTTTTGCAATGTCCTTGGGCGGAACGTGCTTTTTCGGTTTGGAGGGCTTTTTCGGCTCTGAAGCATGGGAGTCGGGGCCTTTAGGCAGTTTTTTACTTGGCTCAGAGTGCGGTTTTGGCATTGATGAGCTGATGTCAGTCATCGGCGCCGAGTGCTTGGGTGTTGTAGCAGCAGTCGGCGTGGATGAGGAAGCTGGCTTCTTTATCGGTGTCGGTAATGTATCGGCACCGGGAGTAGGTTGACTCGAGCCCAAGCTGCTTGAAGGCTTAGTAGGCTTCTTTGTCGGGCCTGAAGGCGGGGCATGGGAAGCAGTCTCTGTGTGCACCCGGGCCCGAAGGGAAGGGTGTGACCGAAGCCTTTTTGGAGGGTGTCGAGGAAGGGTCGGGGCTGACGTGTGTACTTACAACCCGCTGAGCTGGAGTGATGTCCTCGACGTCCGAGTCGTCGGCATCGGAGAGGCTGCCGCTTTCTTCGGCACGCTGCTGTTCTGGCATGTCGACGCCCTCTTCAAAGATGTCGTTGGGGATCAAAGCTGACAAGCGAGCCATGGTTCTTCGAGCTCGTCGATCCCGAATTGTCTTCTTGGCGCGGAAAGAGGCACAAGCTGAACAGCCTCTGGCCTCGTGCTACGGTGAGAGGCAAACATTACACACCCCATGGAGATCAGTGTGGGGAAACTTCGACCCACATCGAGGACACTAATTGAATAAAATTTGAGATCGCGTGGAGATGGGAAACGCGTTCCAGACAATACCGTCGGAAACAGGTGAGGGATTACACGCCGAACGAAAACTCTGTGCCACACTGGAGTGCAGGAAACACATCAGAGCCCATTGGCGGAAAAAAACAATCTGAGGTTGGAGCCGATGCCCATGCGCAATGTGGACCAAAGGAGAAGTCACCTATCTCGTGACTTCCAAATAACTTTTCAGGACAAAAACAAGTACAAACATCCGGGCCCAACACTAGATGGCAATCTATGCACAGTGTGTAATCTGCAGCTCATATGCCTCAAACAGTAAGTTGTGCTAAACTAAAGGGATCGCAAGGCCAGTCTTGGCGTGAGTTATAACTACCCATGAAGCCCCATGCTAAGACATCACAATTGATACCGACTTGAGTGTGACTCGCATGCACAGCTGGAACAGCCATCTTTGAGGACACTCTACAGATTTTAATCACTGATCCTCACACCACCGAATGAAAACAAATTCTGAAATTGTTAACACACTTCCACTTATAATTCTTTAGTTCAACTGTTTGTTTTGGCAGGCTGACCTATTGACACCTAGGTGATCCGCACATCTTTGTGTCTGCCACTAGACAAGTTTAACTGCTAGCAGCCACTAATAACCACCTGTTATAACAGGAATAATTCTACATTGTAACACTTATGGTGTGAGGGTATTACTATAGTGTAGTTCCTACATTCCCAATAGGCTCTGCGCATTGGAATAATATATTCTATAGTTTAAACGTAGGACTGAGGTCGACTAGGTCTCTATCGAATATATTAAACTTAATAGTGAGTACCAGCTAGCTCAGAGGTCACTAGAAACTTTCTGGAATTCACGAAGGGATTAGTTTCTGACAACCGCATAACCATGAAAACTTTGTTTCCCAAGAATACGAAATATATCTCTAGAGTCACGGAAACAATAGATAAGTATTTCACTCAGTCAATGGTGCATGCTTCATTTCAACAGAGTTGCAGAGAAATAGAGACAGGCGTTTTCAATAAAAAGGTTTATTGAACAGTCTTCTTTCTCATGCAAAAGAAGTGAACTGCTACAATCGTAATGCAGGCTGCAAAGTATAATGCGTACAGCGAGAACAATATTATAAAATAATACTGTAAGAGCATAGTATGGTTTCTAAGCCATAAAAATACATACATAAATAACAATGACTAAAATACTCAACTGGTGCTTCTAAAATACGCCTACCCCAATGCACCTAAACTACGTCTAGTACGAGGGAAGTAGTAAGTATTGTGTAGCTTAGGTTTAGTTTTCTTTGCCAATAATCTATCCAAGATTTCTCTAGGTGCTAATCAGCTTCATACCTTAGTTAGAATGAAGGAGGTCTGGTATCTCTTTCTCGGGACTCGATTTCCCAAAACTCCGCAAGGGGAGCTTGGAAATACTGGAGCTGGATTCTCGGCAGGAGAAGAGACCAATTCTTGATCAGTGCGTCAGCTGGAGGGCCGACTTCCTTCGGCACTTGCTGTACCGAGCTGCGTTGGGCAAGTATATAGTCGAACTGCTCCAAACCACCGTGTCTTGCTAGAGCAAGTCAAGGTATATTTATACTTTGAAGGTGTCTAGTAATGCCATAGTTTGATGTAAAGTCAAGCATAATAATGTCAGGAAAGAGCCCCTAGGGAATAGTTGTTCTTTGCAAAGTACATGAGTTTTTGGACAAATCAATATTCAAGCAAGGGGAACTTCCCCAACTGCTTAAGCCGATTTTCCAAGAAATCGTTGTGACGTTTGGTACGGGTGGAAGTAGCCATGCCTGTATTTGGTCTGCATGGGCTATGTCTAAATAAGGGCTTGATTTCTATGCCTATATAAGGGCAATGTGAATTGTACGTATATAAGGGCATGAATCGGGAAAATTCACCCGGAGCCTAAAACGCCACACAACATTACAATGATAAATACATGCCTTAATTGTCAATATATTTAGTTAAAATGAAAGGGAATACAGCTCCAATATCGTTCTCATAAAATCCAGGTGAACCAACAATGGAATAGGCACAGCAGAAGAACAATTGTTACTTACCTGTAAACAGGTGGTTCTCCAGTATTGGTGTCTTTCATAGATTCACATGCTTGAATATTCCCCGTCGTCGGAGTGGGAGTCCCACGGTAAATAAAATAGCAATAAATGCTAAATATATAATAATATACAATAAATATATAAATATATAACAAGGAAAAACCCAAAAAATGCATACAATAACCATCTGGTACCTAACCCAGAGTTTCCACATAGGAATGCATGGGGAAGAAGAAGTTCCAATGCAGCCTATCCTTGTCATTATGTTAGTCCAAACTGCAGCCAATCAGGCGCCAGCAGCCCTCTAGAACCTTCTCCTCAGAGCTCAAGCCCTCAGATTTTCGTAGCACAGGAGTGACCACAGAGTCTATGAGGAGAAGAGAGCCTCTGAGGGGAGGATGGGAGGGTCGCATGTGAATCTATGAAAGACACCAATACTGGAGAACCACCTGTTTACAGGTAAGTAACAATTGTTCTTCTCCAGTATTGGGGTGTCTTTCATAGATTCACATGCTTGAATATAGAATAGTAAGCAGTCCGTATCCGAACACAAAGTTTCCAGGATGCAATGTATACACAAAAGATTGGAATCAACAGGAGCAAATCCATGTCATAGAAGTTATAAAACTATATGTATACATAGAGAGAACATGCATGAGACTGGAAACCATAGGAGGAGGGTAGAACAGAGGCTCACCTTATTGAAAAAGATTACGGAGCACAGCGTGTCCCACTGCGGTATCCCCTTCAGCCATGGCACCCAGATTGTAGTGCTTCGTGAACGTGTGCCTGCTGGACCACGTGGCAGCTCTGCAAATCTGATGCAATGGAACTCCGGCAAAGAGTGCAGTCGAAGAGGCCACAGACCTGGTAGAGTGGGCTCTCACTGTAGACTGTAAAGGCTTTCCCGCTTTCTGATGGCAGAAAGCAATCGCCGAAGCCACCCAGCGGGCTACTGTAGGTTTGGTGACTGGTCGACCTTTTTGAAAACGGCCATAGGCCACGAAGAGCTGATCTGATTTTCGGAACTGGGCCGTTCTGCTGATGTAGAACTTTAAACATCTTTTAATGTCCAAAGAGTGCAGGCGTTGTTCCGCAGGTGATTGCGGATTGGCAAAGAAAGACTTCAATATAACAGGTTCATTAATATGGAAGTCTGACGGCACTTTTGGAAGGAAAGTAGGGTTAGTGCGTAAAAGCACAGAATCCGGTTTGAACTGTAGAAATGGTTGTTTAATCGTGAAGGCATGCATATCACTCACTCGACGTGAGGACGTCAGTGCAAGTAAAAGCGCAACCTTCCAGGTGACATACTTGAGATCTGCGCTATGGATTGGTTCAAACGGAGCAGTCATTAACTGTGACAGGACAATGTTGAGGCGCCACTCTGGAGGAGGACGCCGAACTGGAGGAAAAGTCCGAAGAAGTCCTTTGAAGAATTGACGTATCAATCTGGATGAGCATAAGGAGGCGGAGCCATCATGGCGGAAGCGGGAAATTGCCGCCAGAAAAACTCTTAAAGTTGCATGTGACAAACCCGACTGAGCCAGATGGAGAAAGAAAGGAAGGAGCTCAGCGGGCGTGGCACGCAAAGGATGTACTCCGGCGTCTGCACACCAGTGGCAAAAGCGTTTCCACTTCAACTTATAGGTTTTTATAGTTGATGGAGCCCTGGCCTGAGCGAGGATGTTACGACACTCCTGAGGGATGCTTAGATGTGCAAATTCACAGTGCTCAGGTTCCAGGCTGACAAGCTCAGGGAAGAGGGGTCCGGATGGTAGATTTGACCCCTGTTCATGGAGAGAAGATCCATTCGAGGATGAAGAAGAATGGGTGTGCATTGAGACAGGAGTAACAGCTCTGAGAACCACGCCTGTCGTGGCCACCTGGGAGCAATCAGAAGGATTCGGCAGGGCTCTCTCCGCATTTTCCAAAGTACGCGAGGCACTAGAGGGATTGGAGGAAAAGCGTAGGCGAAGAGATTCGACCAATCCATCAGAAGGGCATTGCCTTGGGACCCTTTGTGGGGATGCCAGCTTGCGTAAACGGGGCATTTGCGGTTCTCTGGAGTCGCAAAGAGGTCGATTGCAGGGACTCCCCAACGGTGAAAGACCATGTCGAGTGTTGGCTGGTGGAGTTCCCACTCGTGGTTGGATGATCGGGATCTGCTTAGGGAATCCGCCAGGAGGTTGGACAACCCCGGAAGATGCACTGCAGTGATTTGGATTTGATGATTGATGGACCAGTCCCAAATCGCCTCCGCCAGGCGGGATAACACCGGAGACTTCGTTCCGCCCTGCTTGTTTATATAATGCATGCAGGTCGTGTTGTCCGTTTGTATGAGAACTGACTCTCCCTGCAGCACTGGTTGAAATGATTTCAGGGCCAGAAAGATAGCCATCAGTTCCAACTTGTTGATGTGCCAGGTCCTTTGATGGAAAGTCCATTTCCCTTTCACGGACAGGTCTTGGAGATGAGCTCCCCAGCCCTCCAGGGAGGCATCCGTCGTCAGTGTTAGATCTGGGGTATTGGACAGAAAAGACGTGCCTGCTGCTAGCTGGTGTGGTTGTGCCCACCATCTGAGCGCCTTCTTCATGGGAATGGTGATGGAGACCTGATCGTTGAAGGAACCGGTGACCTGACGCCACTGCTTGTCCAGAGCCTGCTGGATAGGTCGTGCTCGTAGTCGGCAATGAGGGACAAGAGCTATGCATGACGAAGCCATCCCCAAAAAAGACTTCAACAAACGGACTGAAACGCACTTCTTTGCGAGAAGTAGCGAAACTAGCCGGAGGATCCTCTGTTGACGTTCCCGGGAGACAAATGCTTTGGCTAGTTTGGTGTCCAGCGTTGCTCCTAGGAAATCTTTGCAAGTTGTTGGCTGCAATTGAGATTTCTCCAGATTGATGGACAGACCCAAGGAACGGAATACTGTCTGGCAGATTGCAGTATGATGTAGAAGTTGTGCGCGGGATTGAGATTTCAGAAGGCAGTCGTCGAGATATGGGAATATCTGGATGCCCTGAAGACGAAGAAAAGCCATGACCGGAGCCAACATTTTTGTAAAGACTCGGGGGGCTGAACGAAGGCCAAATGGAAGGACCCTGAATTGGAAATGAAGGTGCCCCACCTTGAAGCGCAGGAACTTGCGATGAGCCGCTAGAATTGGGACATGGAAATAGGCGTCCCGGAGATCGATGGTAGTCATGAAATCTCCGACTGAGAGCAAACGCAAGATCTCTGTAAGCGTGAGCATACGGAAGGTCTGGTCCTTGAGATAATGATTGAGTGCTCTCAAGTCCAGTATTGGTCTCCATTCTCCGTTCTTTTTGATGACGAGGAAAAAACGGGAATAAAACCCCTTCCCTCTCTGCGACTTTGGCACAACTTCCACCGCACCCTTTTGAAGGAGAAGGCGAACCTGATGAAATAGTTCTTTGAGGTGCGGAGGTGGTGGTCCGGAAGGTGGCGTTGGAGGAGGAACCTCGACAAATTCCAATGCATGGCCTCTCTTCACAATGTCGAGCGCCCAACGGTCCGTAGTAATGGAGGACCATTGAGAACCAAACAGAGAGATTTGACCTCCAATTCTTCGTTCGACAGAGGAGTCATTGACGTTTGTTGGATTGACCTCTGAAATTAGACTTCCCTCTGTAAGTTCTGGCAGGCTGCTGACGGGAAGACTGCTGGCGGTTACCGGTGTAACGCTGGTTACCCTGGTTGAAGGACCGGTATTGACTGCTTCCTCCACGAAAAGTGGACGTAGTGCCACGTCCTCGAGCACCCCGAAAGGGCTGCTTCTTAAACTGAAGGGTACCCAAAGCACGTGCAGTGTCCGTGTCCTTTTTAATGGATTGTAGCGCTTCATCAATATGCGCTCCAAATAATGACTCGCCGTCATATGGCATATCTAGGATTCGTGCCTGAACTTCCTGCCGAAACGAAGTCGAGCGTAACCAACCCTGGCGACGCAGAACGGCCGCTCCAGCGAGCTGGCGAAAACCGGTGCAGGCTACATCCACTGCACAATCTATAAGTTCTTCTGCCGTCCTCTCTCCTTCTTGCAGAATTTTCTGTGCTTCTGCCTTGGAAGCATCTGGGAGTAACGCTATGTAGGCGGCCATGTCAGCCCAAGCCTGACGATCATAACGGCCTAGAATGGCCATTGCGTTAGCTACTCGAACTGTTGTAGAGGACATGGAGGAAAATTTTCGCCCAATAGCATCCAGGCGACGGCCCTCACGGTCCGGAGGAGCAGTGATCGTAGACGCCGGATTCTTTGAACCCCGGTGAGCCGCCTGCGTGACGACAGAGTCGGGTTTAGGTTGACCTGTAAGGCATGCTGGAGATCCAATAGGAGCTTTGTATTTCTTTTCTAACCTTGGCAGCTGTGCTGGTAAAGAGTTTGGCGTCTTCATTATTTTCTCTCCTTCAGACCAGATAAAATCTATAATCGGGACTGTGTGAATCTGTTTCAAGGGCTGGTTTTTGAAATCGTATAGGAAACAATCTTCCTCTCTGTGTGCCCGTGGCAATTTGAATCGCTGTGCTGCCCTATCCATTAACTGGTGGAAGCCCGCGATGTCTACTGGAGGAGAATCCGCTGCAGGCACCTGAGAAGGAGATGGTGTTTGAGCACGATAGTCATCCCACTCCGCCAAATGTTCGTCACCTTCCTCATCTACTTCAGAAACTTCACCATCTTCACGCTCTGGAGGATTCTCGTCATCATCATCCTCTGGGATAGATGGTAGTGTGAACACGAACTGATGTAGTTCGGTGAACAGTTACAGGCGACGCTGGTTGAGGAGGAGCCAGAACTGGGTTAGAAACTGGATTCATCACTGATGCGACCGTTGTAACCTGTGGCGTTGGTGGGAAACGCCGATTATAGTCTTCCAACATACTTTGGAGGTTAGATATCATGGAGATAGGCAACATAGCAGTTGGAATCTGAGTGTGAGTTGTTTGATGTTGGCCATAAACATCTTCCTCGTCGTTACTGAACTCTTGGCACTTAATATTTAGATCCGAAAGACTGTGAGCTTGGCCATCAGAGTCTTGATCAGAATCAGTCGCAAACAGCAGAGATGGAGGATTAATCATCTCTTGCTCTGTAAGAGTCTCGAACTGTGGTTTGTTGGACTGCAAGGGCAAAAGAGGCATTGTCGCAAAAGAAGAGGCCGGCGTCGAAATAGTGTCCTGCGTACGCGTCGACGGCATGACATCAATTGACTTCTGCGATGGGATCGACTTGGATGCCATCGTCGACGAGGAGACCGTCGACGGAGCAGTCTTCAACGGTATCGATGGAGTCATCGTCGACGGAACCTTCACTTTCAATGTCTTCGTCGACGGAGTCATCGTCGACGGAGTCATCGTCGACGGAGTCATCGTCGACGGAGCGGTCGTCGACGGAGTCATCGTCGACGGAACGGTCGTCGACGGAGCAGATGGAACAGGTCCCTTCGTCGACGGGATAGCCGTCGACGGGATAGCCGTCGACGGTGCGCTCGTCGACAAGAGCGTAGACGGAGTCAAAGCCTTCACACTTCTAGTCGACGACGACCGGGTCGTCGACGAGTGAGGTTTTTTCGTCGATGAAGATGAAATAGGAATCACAGAAGACACAGTCTTAGAGCTGAGAACCACTCTCATCGACGATGAAGATGTCGACGCTAAAGTCGACGACGATCCAGAGGCCATCGTCGTTGTGACTGTCGTCGTCGATCTGGAACCAGAGACAGCCATTCTCGTCGACGGAGTAGAAACTCCCGTCGTCGACGGCAAATCCGTTTTCCTCACAGAAAAACTGGGTCTTGAAGCAGAAGGAGCCTGAGAGCGGTGTCTCGTGGGCCCAGACGTGGTAGGCAAAGGTGAAGACACCGCAGGGGTCATTGTGAGGGAAACTTTCCTCTTTTTAAGAAATGGTGAAGGCACCTCCTGCACACTACCACGTTTAGAAGCTGCTTGAGAACGGCCTGACCCAAGACTTTCAGCGTCAGAAAGTACATTATCTTTGTCTTTAAGCCTCTGAAGCCAGACAAGTAAACGGCCTTCTCTGTCCTTTTGAGTTTTCTCTGAGAATTTTCTACAGAGTTTACAGGTACCCACTTCATGGTCCGGGTAAAGGCAGTAAATACACTTACTGTGTGGGTCATCATGAAATAATCTCAGCTTTCCACATGAGGAACAAGCCCTGAAGAGAGACTTCTTACTTGAAGACATTTTGGAAGAAACTGGAACACTTGAAGAAGAAACTGAGCAGAGCTCAGGGAGACTCCCTTACACACGACGTGCGGTAGAAAATCTGAGGGCTTGAGCTCTGAGGAGAAGGTTCTAGAGGGCTGCTGGCGCCTGATTGGCTGCAGTTTGGACTAACATAATGACAAGGATAGGCTGCATTGGAACTTCTTCTTCCCCATGCATTCCTATGTGGAAACTCTGGGTTAGGTACCAGATGGTTATTGTATGCATTTTTTGGGTTTTTCCTTGTTATATATTTATATATTTATTGTATATTATTATATATTTAGCATTTATTGCTATTTTATTTACCGTGGGACTCCCACTCCGACGACGGGGAATATTCAAGCATGTGAATCTATGAAAGACACCCCAATACTGGAGAAGGAAGGCTTTTGAGCCTATTTGGAGGCAATTGGTGGATGCATTTTCATTGATTAACAGAAATTTGCTTTTTAAAACACAGTTTAGTACCAGAAGGGGGGAAGAGTACTTAAACAACCACCATCTGGTCTTGGAAGTAGATGAAAAAGATGAAGAAGATGATTTTGTCAATACAGTAATAAAGCTACTAGATCATTATTTCACGAAAAGAATACATGAAGTAGAACTGCCTAATGGATCAACTGACGCTTTTGTGAAGGGATTGAGGGTTTTAGCTGTCAAATGTAATTATGACACTTAACACGATCAAATGATACATTAGACTAACAATTCAAAACTTCAAGAAAAGTTACTCTTTAACAGAAGAGCTATTGATTTTGCACATCAATTTGAAGAAATGAAACTTGGCAAGATGCAGTTGATTCACAATTGTGCAGAAATTGGGTAATTTATTAAACAAGAAGTTCTTAGTAAAAGCATGGGTGCGAGTCCAATATACTATCTAACAAGATACTGGTCAAGACTTCTAAGAAATTGTATTTCATATCTGGTTTACCTGGACACACATCCAGTGATAAATCTTGTCCAGTGATTGGTTAGATATATAGATATTGTTAAGTAAATGGTCACTATGCAAGATTGTGTAAGAACAAACCGATATATAGAAGAGTGCAGGCTCCAATAAGGTGAGTTCTGCTGGACATCTAAGGGAAGTGAAGCAAGATATAGAAGGTTTCAGAAGAATTTATTTGATAAATATATAAAGTTAATGAGAAGAAGAAGGATGCACCATTTTGTTCGTTTGTTCGGCAACTTTTGTGGTGTAACTGCATGTTTAATAGGAAACGTCTCAACACACTCAAATCGGGACATATGCATGCTTTGTCTCTGAACAATAAGGTGCTGTCCTTTATTTATATATTTCAGCTCTCCTGCAAACTTTGGTGGAGGCGGTTGCTTACTCACTCTTGTGACCCATCTCCAGCACTTCTTTCATCGGAGAGTCGGCTCGCGCTACTGTCTCTGGCCTTTGTTCGTCCTACAGAGCCTGGCGCATCACATAGGAGCTGTCAAGAAATACACTGGCACGTCATTGCATGTGCGTGTCTGTCTCTTTATTGCTGGGGCCAGCTCATGTTTGTTCACATTGTCAAGACAACCGTCACTCAGGGAGTGACATCAAGCAGATGCGCCTGAGCTTCCAGGTCGTCCAGGCAGCGAGCATGCCCGTTTTGTTCTCTACGCTACTGCAAACTCAAGGCAGATTAGGCGGTGAGATGCACACCTTGCAAATTGCTTTTGGACTTTGCTTACAGCTGCAATTTATTTCTCATGGTGATATGCACACCATTTTTGCATATCATTTTGCGTGCCACCAAGCATGCAGGTTATTTGAGGGTTCCTTTTGCAAAGGTCTCCATGCGGTGATATGCAACCTTTCTAGAAAACATCTCTGCATGTCATTTCTGGATTATTTTTTCGATCGCTGAGAATCCTTTTTCTCATATTTTCCACATGCAGGTGCACCAGCGGGCTGTGCATACCATTTAAGCATAACATAATGAACATTTTACATGTTGACTTTTTGTTTACTGCTTACATGTTGTGCTCATGATTGCATCTTTGATATTTAGAGATTTTGTTTTTATGCCTGGATGATTTTCCTTTTAGGGGGATTTCAGGTGCGAATCACACGCTTGGACGGTGCACCACTTTTTAGTCTCAGGTGTGGTAGTCGCACACCGGTCCTGTTATTTTGCCATAGGTTCACATTTTGGCATTCAAGTGCTATTTTACTCGTGACAATGCAGAATGTTACTCCTCCACCTTTCTGTTTGACCAGTCCTGGAGAGCCACCTACTAGGTGGGTTAATAGGAAAAAGGTCTTCATGCATTGCGCATGTATGTGTGTGGCGTCTCACGGAGTGCCAAGAGGAAGACTTCCTTGTTGCAGCATTGCTTGGGACCTGATGGACAAGAGGTCTTCTAAAATTTGCCTGGCTTAACTGGTACTGAATCGGATAACCTAAATGAATTTGAGATATGTTTAGCTAATTTGGATAAGCACCACCTTGCGTATTATCAAGAAACAAACAAATTGGTGAGGGTCCAAGGGCTAGATTACCGACCCACGCAGACACATGCCCTAATAATATTTATTCAAAACAAAGAAATGTCTGTGGGTCAAAAAAGGAATAACGGTTCAACTGTGTATCCTAAAGTGTAGCACAACTGAAGAAAACCACTCGGTATTGTTCATCTTGATTTGTTTGTCTGTCACAAAAACATCCAGTGGCAGACTACACTTTCTCCTGGGTTAGGAGAGCCCAGATGATGTACAGGGCGGTACCGAGTGGGAACTGATGGGCACTTTTTCCTACTCAAAGAATTTAGTGCTGTTTGTTGCACATTTGCAATAGTAATTTATTTGGTTTTCTTCGGTTGTGCTACACTTTAGGATACACAGTTGAATACAGTTGCGTATTATGTCATGGACTACTGTCAAGTTTGAAGGCTTACTGGAAGAGTGAATATGTGATCAGTTTATGTTAGGTTAATGTAACAGAGAAGATAAAAGTAGACCTTTATGCAGAAGGACAATTCTAAATTAGATGAGGTACTGGTTGACAAGCGTATCGAACATCCTCTGGCCTATCTACAAGTACCGAAGAAGGGTAATGATGTAGTTTGTCCTGAGAAGGTCCACAAAATGTTGGGAAATTATTCAGAAAAAATTAGGCAATTCCTGCTCTGTTGACAACAGGAAGGTGTTTACAGGGAAGTGCTTTCGGTGTGGAAGCAGCAAACACCTGGCAAATAAGTCTTGAGCCGCCTTTTTGGTTTTAAGTGTCACAGTTGTGGCAAAACCGGTCACTTGGCTAAGTACTGCAAATCATCTAAAAAAACAAATGCGTGAAGCAGGTGGGGTTTGATGAGAGTAGTGACTGTGAATATGACAAATTGCACTGTGGTGAGGAAGTGCGGCAAACTGATCACCACAAAAACAAAGGACCCATTCATAATGTGTTAGTCAATGGTCAGTAAGATCTTTCCGGTCCTGAAAATTTTTTATTTAGGGAAACTTGATGGGAAAGTTCAGTTGCTGAGGCCCGACAATAAAGCCTATAGCTCATGGTGGTCAGCCAAGAAAACCTAGAACATTTTAGGGGAGAGCTGGAGTATAAAGGCTGTTTAACTGTGGGGAATGTTTACATGTAATCAAGGAGATAGCAGCATAAGTTTGGTCAATCAAAGTGATCTTGAAATTTTGCTTGAGCCAAGTGGCAAACCCCTCAATATTCTAAAAGTGGTGCAGACGCCAAAATCTGAGGTGGGCTTTCACGTTGCAGGGAGAGAGAATGATGCTGTGAATGCATCTTTGCGCAGTGAGTTTGGAGATGTCTTTAGTGATACATTGGGTTGTCTCAGTGACTACACACAGAAGAGTGTACTCAAAGATGGGGTTGTACCAGTGTCCTGCATCCTGCGTGATGCAATGGTTTCTGAGCTCTATAAGTTGAGGAGTGAGGGCATCATAGTTTCAACAGAGGCGACTGAATGGCCTGCACCTGTTCTCGCATGCAAAGTTTCTGGCCTGATAAGGATCTGTGGAGATTTAAGGGGCCTAAATAAGAAAGTTGTTGCTAATAAGTATCCGCTTCATAACATTGCGTAAATGCTTGGGTTGCTCAATGATGCAGCTGTGTTTTTTCAACCCTGTACTTCAGAGCGGCATAGCATCACATAAATTAGATGAGGACTCCATGAATCTTACCTCTTTTATTACTTCCTTTGGCATGTTCCAATTCATGAGGCTACCCTTTGAACTAAACTCGACGCCCTCCGTGTTTCAGAGGGCCATGGAAGACGTCTTGGGTGGTGTTCTTGGGGTGAAGATTTAGCAAGATGGCATCTTAGTTTTTGGCACAACTCAAGGGGGGACATGACAACAGGGCCAAGCAGGCGTTGAGTAGGTTAAAAGAGATGGGCCTTACCATGACGGAGAATAAGAGCTTACAAAGGATGGCGTCACTGATGAACTTCCAACTCCTAATTATAGAGACAACATTGTCACCTTTGTGGGTATGGCAGAGTATTATAATGAGTTTGTGCCAGGGCTTGCTAGTTGCACCTGAACCTTGAGAACACTCTTGAAGAAGGTTGTCAAATTTGCTTGGGGTGATCGCTGCATTTCAAGATGTCAAGAATGCTCTACACAATGCACCCGCGGGGCAAAGTTATGATACCAGAAGGCAATCCATCCTGGTTACGGATGCCAGAGCCAAAGGGTTAGGTTAAGTCTTGAAACAAGTCAATGAGGAAAGGGAAAAACAATGTTTCTCTATAGGGCTTGCCCTGAAAATCACTATTCTGTGATTGAGAAGGAAGCTCTTTGGATCTACTGGGCTATCAGGAAGCTCAAGAAGTTCATCTGGGGTGGGAACCGCTGTGGTCAGGTCTGATCACAAACCCCTAAAAGAGATATTCTCTAAGAAGGGTTTGGATGACACTTCCACTCACATTTGTAAGTAGGTGGTTGTGTTACAGGAGTATGACTTCAGGGTAGACTATATTCCAGGGACTGAGAACTAGGTGGCAGACTGTTTGTAATGGCTTGTGTCTGCTCAAACAGAGGGGGAGGTTGATCCAAAGGGAGACCTGTGGGGCTTCGAGGACAGTAAGGGTTTGTGAAGCTACTGAACAGGTGATCATTGAAGAAGTTTGGAAAGAGTTGTAGTGGAGACGTGGCATTACAGGGGATTACGAAGCAGATGTTAAGTGCCTGGCCTTGTAAGAAAGTTATGTGCGAGGATGTTCCGAAGTATTGGAATGTAGGTGATGAACTTTCTGTAAAGGATGGCCTCCTCTGGAGGCGCACGCAATTAGTGCCTCCAAAGCAAGAGCAGGAAAGATCGTCCAGTTTGGGCACCAAGGGATAACCAAAACTAACAAAAGAATTAGATTGTAATTCTGGTGCCCTGGGACTGACGTGCAAGTTTAGAGAGCTGTATGTGATTGTTTGCAGTGCGTCTCTACTGACAAGGTGTGGAAGACCAGGGTTTAACCTTTGGTTGTGAGAGGAAGACCTGTGAAAGCCTGGCAGGAAGTGGCTCTGGATATATTGGGTTCGGTGACATGTAAGGCTGGGAAGTATTAGGTTTTAGTCTTGATTGGCATTTATCCAAGTTGGCCAGAGATTCGCGCTCCTCATGGAAAATGACTGAATTCCCTGATGATAATTTCAAAAGGGAAGGTAAACCTGATGGCATATTGATAGATAATGCCATCCAGTTGATTTCCAAGTAAATGGAAGCTTTCTTGCCTGAGTGTGGTATCAGACACAAACAGTGTTCTCTCTATCACTCCTGAACTAACAGAATGGTGGGAGGTTAAACAGGGCCTTGAAGGAGTCTACACAAATAGCAAAGTTTCATAACAGAGACTGGAGGTTGTTGAAAGGGAGTACCTGTATCAACTCACTGCCCATGCCATCACTAACAAGATGCTGTTGGAGTTGTTTAGTGGTCAAGAACCTGGAGTGAAGTGTAAAGATGTGGGCGAAAACTCAAACACAAGTTAATGGGAGGTGGTTCATGATGAGAAGGTGGAAAAGCACAAACTAAACTTTGATGCGAGACACACTGTTTCTTCCACCAAGGCAAAGGTAGGAGATTTGGTGAGGTTGAGGCTTCTTCAAAAAGGGAGCTCTTCCAAATTTTCTGTGCCTTTCAAAGTGATTTAATTATTTCACAACACTGTCAAATTAAGTGATAATCATACATTGATTGTGAGCAGGGTGGCGGTTGTTGTAAAGGGCCCTTAAAGATCTTGTGGGTATAGGGAGTGAGAAGAATATCTCTTCTGATTTAAGAAGTGGGTGTGTGACGTTTCGTCCCAAACACTTGTAAGATTTTGTTTGAAGTATGTCACCATATTGGCGCTCTCTTAAACTCTTGATAGCTACTGTTCTTTGAGGAACACACAAATTTCATTTCTAACTTTAAGTGCTTTGATCCCTACTTAATGCTTTGTAGAGTGTTCTTCGCCTTCGTTGACATATCTATTGCATTGTTTTATTAGTATATATCATGCTTTTGTTTTGTTATGGATTGTAATGTTAATGTTCCAATACTTATCTATTGTTGTCAAGCTTAATAGGGGTAAGGTGTGTGGTATGCTGTCTATGTAGGTTGAGGGCAGAATGTTAACCTTAGAACGTAGAGTACTAAACTAGAATGTTGGGCTGAGTTGGAATTGCATGGTTGTTACTATCGAACAGCCACTGAGGATGTGGCATTTCCGGTGTACCTGTAGTCCCAATAAATCATATAACCTACATGATGTCTGCGGATCATCTTTTCCACATTATGACAACAAACCAACATATGCCCTAGGACACTACTAAAACAATGGTGTACAAGGGAAATACTATTGAAACAAAGAAATGTTGCCAAAGAAGGATCATGATTATTGGGATGGCCACATCAGACGGATCTTATTATAACCCTTAATCTAAATCACCCCGATATGTGCTGGGATACGATGATTGAATACTGAAGTTCATGTCAACAAGGTTTTAGAAAGAGAAGAGTTGTTTACAAAGGTATTGTCTTCAAAGCTGGGTCTGTTAAAGAATTTTGCCTATAAAATTATTCTTAAAGATGTAGCTGCTGCATACATAAACAAAGTTAGAACTGGGCCACTGTATTTCCTTCTGTGGATTTATGTAGTGCATATCTTCGGATTGCATTCTATTTTGATTCCAGTATGCTCATTATACCAGAACAGATTTTTGCTATAAAAGGATGCCATTTGGGCTAATTTCACCCTCCATCATGTTCCAAAGAACTGTGCACAAAATTGTTTAGGGGCGTCAAAAAGGTAATATACTTCCAAGATGACATATCAGTTATTGGTAAAACAAATAAAGAACATACTGAAACTCTTTTTAAAGTGTTAACAATGTTGGAAAATAATAAACTGACATCAATGAAAGATAAATGCAAATTCGAAATAGCATCTGTAGATTATTTTGCCCACAGCAAGCGGGAAATGGTATTACCCTAAAATGTAGATGTGTTCAAGCCACCAAAAAAGCTCCAGAACCAAAGGACAAATATCAGCATGAGTTTTAGCTGAGTACTATGCCAACCAGATTGCCCTGTTCTCGGATAGAATAAATACGAGAGATCTAATGAAACAATAATTAAAAATGTATATGGAATAATGCATCTAGGTCTGAATTTGACAATATAAAAAGAACTACTGATAGGGCTCCAGCATTTATACTATTTGATACCAAGTGTTATTCAATGATGGAGATGCCAGCAATGTAGCCTTAGGCAAGATATCATTACAAAACCAGAATAGGAAAGTGACAACTACAGCTTATGCATCCAGACTATTGAGAGGTGCAGAACTGAGCTACTCTACATTAAAAAAGGAGACATTAGCTTGTTGGTGGAGTACAGAGTACTTTAGGAAATATGTTTATGGAACAAGGTTCAGAGTAAGGATTGATTATTATTTATTTGTAGAGCTGTTCACAACGAAGATGTAGGAAAGCAACATCCGGCATGGCTAAACAGCAATAAAAATGACAGGAGTTACACTTTCATGTGGAATATATACACAGAGCCAGCAAAGAGCTGGTACTGCGTATCATGTCTTCCTGTCAATGAACCAAACAATGTTAGAATTGAAGATTCAGACTTAGAAAGGGTAGTATCAAAGTATATAGTGGGTTCATCACAGAGGCAGAATGGAAGAAGCGTGCATTAGAACACAGAGATCCAGATGGGTTTAGAGTACATGAGAACAAAATGGCTCAACAAAATATTTTTTTTACCTGGAAAAGACGGTGTGCTAATGCGAGGTCAAGAGTTGGTTGTTATGGAAGGTTTGAGGCAAACCATATTGAGCATGGCCCATGAAGGGCATCCAGGCATGAGCAGCATGAAAAGGAAAGTAAGGTGTGACTTTTGGCGGCCTAGTGTAGACAGAAATAATGAAGACATGGTGAGGTCTTGAATTGAGTGTGCTAAGAATGACAAATCAGATAGTGTATTATATTAAGTTGCCATTGTCCAGAGCAGGGAGGATTGAGGAAAAATCTCATTGAATATTGCTTATCCAATGTGCTTATCTAAGAGCCAGATATTTTGAATAATTTTGATCAAACAACTGTTTAAACAGCCAAAACTAAAAATTGCGAGTCAGCTCACATTGAAAAACATTATGGTTTTTGTGAAAGACGAATTTGAAAGAGTGTTTCCTAATAAGTGTTGTGACTGATAACAGAGTGCAATTAACGCTAGTGGCAATGAAAATGTTTCTGTCAAGCCAAGGCATTGAGCATTTTTGCACTTTTGTATGCAATCCCTAGAGTAACATCATTGTGGAAAGGTGGATAAAGGTAATAAAAGAAAGCATGGTGGCAGTGTGTAATTTGAAACAGATGTGGATGATTGATATTGTGGGTGGAACAGATTGTGACAGTTCATGATAAGTCAATGGTTAGAGAAGCTGCATCAGTCTCGGCAAGGTGAGTTAACTCAATCAGGAAAACCTGCTGCAATAAAAGAAGCCATGGTAAACAAGCATTGGCATAGCCAATAGGTCTCGCTTTTTGGGACCGTATAAGTATTTAGTTATGCAGCATAATATCCTTGGTGCAATAACATGAACTGTTGCATGGCTAAAAACTTATAAGGTCCCAAAGGCGAGACCTATTGGCTATGCCAATACTTGTTTTTAGAGGCCTTGCATGCAGTTTTAAATCTAGGCTGGTAAGAAAGGTGCCAACCCGAGGGGCAAGGTCTAGAGAGAAATAAGATAGTAAGAGAGGTGATTTATAATGAGATAGCACAAATAGAAAGGTGAAGCACAGAATGGCAGGTCAGGTAAACAAAGTAGCGAGGCAGGTAGTGCCGGTGGGATGAAAAATAGAAAGATATGAGAAGTAGAGAGAAAAGAGGTGAAGATGAGGTTGAGAGATGAGGCTAATACAGAGTAAGGTCGAGGGAGAAGTAGAGAATGGTGAAATAGGGAGAGAGATACAGAGGAAAGACAGATGTATTAAACTAGCAAGACATTGGAAGCAGAGAGAGTGAACGGAAACAGTGAAGGAGATAGAAAGAGATGAAAGCAAAGGGAGAGATAGATGGAGTGGAAGAGGTAGAGAGCGTTGTAGAGAGAAAGAAATAAAATAATGGGAAAGGTGAGGGAAAGAGGACATTAATAAAAAGAGACATAGAAGGCCAATAGGTGAGGTAAGAGAGAGGCCAATGCAAGCAAGCACTCAGGATGTCGTAAACCAATGTGTGTTTCCCAAATTATAACGCAAGCAGAAAACTCATGGCTGTGCAAACATCATGCTTGACTCAGACAGACCACCTGCAGCAAGGGTAATAAACAATGCAGCCACCTTGCATAGGTGGAACAACCAGAACAGGTAATAATGCAGGTGAGCACCAAGCAAGATAAGCAGATATGCAACACCATGAAGGGTTTTAAAAGCCCACTAGCCATCCAATGCACATGAATACATTTATTTTGTGTACAACTAAACAATTTGTTGCAGCTGGGCTCATAGATCGGAAGAGTAGACAGGACATCCCTTGCAGGTGAGCACAAGCATTCCCTGGCAACGAACACATGCACTAGGAGCATGGACAAACCATCCCAACAGGCAAGCACCATAACAGTTTAACTAGGAGTTGGTAAAGCACAACTATGCACCCGTCAGGTTCTCAAGGCGCTGGGTCGCCCCCTCATGTGAGCTAAACGATAGGTACAGACAGGCAATGCCCATGCGAATTGTGAGTTTGTGCATCATGTCTGGGGCTTGTGTGGGTATTCACATACAGCATGTAACCGTTGGATCAAAGTAAGATCGCCCACAAGGATGGAGATCAGAGCAAGCACAATGTAGATGAATGAAAAATCTTTATGTGAGAAGTTCAGTGGGCAACATCCTTTACAACGCAACTTTTACTACTCAGTGCTTTTACATCGCAACTTTTACAACGCAAAACATTACAACGCATTGCGCTGGGGGACGCTCTAGGATAGGGAATAGATTTAATTTACTATCCAACACCTTCCCTACTATCCACGGAGACTGGAGTTGGAATAGTAAATTAAACTATTCACTATCCAGCACCCCTCAACACTATGCGTTGTAAAGGCATGCGTTGTAAAACTTGCGATGTAAAAGCATGCGATGTAAAAGCAAGCGTTGTGATGTCATACATCCCAGTTCAGTACAACCATTGCAATTAATAAAATAGGTTAAGAGGACGACAAATGTAAGTCAATTGATCCAGGTATTTGTTTCAATCATAAAAGCAGATTAGAACTAGAATTATAAAGTCCATGACATCGACGAAAAAAATTCTTACGCGGCTAAAAACTAAAAACACATACAATAACAATATCAAAGCAAGCACAATGTAGGAATAGCGCAGTCACACCTCACGCAGTATGCGCACAAATAAAATGTACAGACAACTCTCGCAGACATGTGGGATGTAAACACCTAACAGCATGAACATGTGAGAGGCCAACTAAGAGAGCATGTGCAGGAAAGAGCACCACAATGATCCTGAATGAGTCACTCTGAGCAGCCCTTACATGTAGCCAAGTAAGGGAGGAGACAGTCACCTGCAGGCTGTGCCAGTATGCAGGGAGATCACAGATCCGTCATATTTTGCAGGCGAACATTTGTAAACACAATACAGTAATTCCAGATGAACATCAAGCATTGGAAGATAACAGAGACAGGCCCTTCCAGGCAAGGATCACTAAGGATGACACAGATCATGCTTTACAGGTATGTATTGCACATCCGGAATACCACGGCCTGCCAAGTGGGTAATGGACAACACACTGAGCACTCGATTGGGCCACAAATTGCTTCCCCCTTTAAAAGTATGACAGCGGGTTTCAGCCTTGTGGGAATCACTATAGCTGACTAGCCACTGCTAGCACGTGCATGAGAGAGGGAGGCACACATGCAGCCTCGCTGGGCAGTGTATGAGCTTCACAGCTCGCTCTTTCCCAGCTGCCAAAGCAGCATAAATAGAGATCATGTCTGTAAACGCTGGGAGGGAGCACAAACAGAGTACCCCAGCTGTGCAAGAGCAGCCTGCGCTAAGGGAGGCGTCTGCGTGGAGGCGCGCAGAGCTCGGGCATGCCCTCACCGCAGGAGGGGAAGGAGAGGGAGGGTACGCAAAGGAAAGGGAGGGTACACATGGAGCGGTGACGGGAGTCTAAATACAACGGTGACAGTGAGGGCAGCAACTGATACCACAGGGTGGCAAATACTTGCAGCCACCAGACTCTCGTTTGTTATTTTGCGCAACTGAACATAGGGAAAAAACAATCCGTGCACATCACGATTGCAGAGCTTTATTTCGAACATACTACCAGGCGTGGTTGCATGGGTAAGTACACCACAGCGTGAAGGGAGGTGGGTAAGAAGTACAGCAAGCATCCAGAGGGAACACACAGGGAACAGAAGGCGACGGGGAGGATGACTAAGAAGTGAAGGGGCAGGCCGCACAGCCCTGAAAGTGACGCGGCCGCAAAAGTGAAAGTGAATGAGCCATGACGAGAGAGGAAAGCCAGATGGCGCCTCTGCTCGTAACTGTGCGTAACCGTGCACTCTAGGCCACACAAAAAGCTGTGGTCGGCTTTTTAAAGCCCACACACTGAATGTCTTGCTAGAGCACCGCATGCGCTGGCTCAGGCGAGACTTAAAAAGGAAGACTTGTAAAAGCTGGATCTTCTAAGATTTCTGATCCAATGAGAGTAGTAAGAAAGGGTAAACAGGTGGTTAAAGTAACACATGGTAATGTGCGGAGCATGAGTAAAGTTGTGAAGCTACTGCAATGTTTACAAGTTAAAGGAGTTGGGTCCAAGACAACGTAATGCAATTTGTTCAAATACATTTGTTAAATGACAGCCTCTAATTTGTTCACGATATCAACCTTCTTGAAACTAAAAATTATCAAATGCATTAAAGAAAGTTCCTACAGTGATAATTATATGGCAACGTTTTACTCTTGCTATTTCACTGCATCAGATCTTTGGGTCATAGCACTATACACAGTGCTGATAAGTGTATTTAGTACTATACATTCTGTTGATTAATGTTTTTTATGTCATGCCTGTTTATAGCAATATACTTTAAGTTGTTAACCAAAGGGAATATGTGGCATTCCCTGTGGAATCTCAACCCATGCTTATTGGGAATTCTACTTTGAGATCCCAGAGAAGGTTTTTTGATCCAGGCTTCTCTAATGGGTAGTTGCTTTAACCTTTACCACAAATAAACTACACAAAGTCGGATATCTCATAGAATGCTACACACAGCCTTGCTTTAATTTGTCAATGTTGGTTGTACTGGACAATTTCTTATTCTGAACAATATAAACAAGTGTATACTTAGGGTCCTATTAATACACAGAAGGCCAACCAGATGCAAAGTAACTTGCAAATTGTTCACAGGTGCATTTCATTTGCAGACTTTTTTGTACAATACAAACAAAACTTACTGGTTGACCTCCCCACCATCTGTGATTCAATTTCTCTCTCCCTCTAAGGCTGAAGTTGGCATCAAACACAGGGTCGTGCATTGAATTGCCAACAATTCCATGTGACTCGGGATATAACCCCTTTATAAAGAAAGAAAATATGAATCAACAAAATATTCAAATAAGCAATTTGTTTCTCTAATACACATAGTGCCCAGGCCCAAAATATAGGACTATCATTCTCACAGTAGCTCCATATTGCTTTTAAAATATATAAGAACATGTCATTTTAGAATTCTTACTGTTGCCAGGGTATACAAATTAGGGAATGTCTTTGTTGGGTACACTGGTCTCATATAAGGTGAATGTGTTCCACAAGATCCTAAAAGTGAGAGAGCAAAATAAGTTTAGATACATATTCATGTATAATTACAAGAACTCTTACCATGTTTTAACTGAATGGCAGTAACTTATTTTAGTTGCTTATTTTATTAAATGCTTATAACGTTGTAATTGTGATTAGTATGCTGTATACAAAACAGATGTTAGTTTACAATGGAATTTAAACCAACTTCCCTTTAACAGTTAGATGAGCAAATGAAACCAAGTATCACTTCTAATGGATTACATCTAGGTTCCAACTAACCCAAGAATACAAAATAAAAGACAAGTAAAAATGGAAGATCTTCCAGCATTTGAAGAAGATGGTCCACCCCTGATCAAGAGCAACTGCCCATTGGGGCATATCAGAGCCCATCTGGAAACCATGGATATAATACTATAGAGGTAGAAGACATGACAACATCACATGCCTTGGAACTGTGATATTTTACTCTAAAGAACCCACTTGAAGTTTAAAGAAAATGCTTAAAAAACAAATATAAGAAAACACTTAAACGTTGAAGCAGATGCCAGGCGAGTGCAAAATAACAAGGAAATGCATAGGAGACTCCACTGCTTTATGTGTTGTTGCTTAAATGACCATGTTATTACAAGTGACACTACTTCATAATGATCAGTTCTGTGCTAGCTCAGAAGTTATGTGATGCACACAAAAAACCTTATCTCTTGCAAGTGCTTAAGAATTGAGCAGGTTTTGGTGGCCCCAGCACATCATCTTCGATAAAAACACTAGTCCAAGGAAGTAGGTACTACTGACAAAAGCTGCTTTAAAAAGACGAATATAAGGAAATTTTGCTAAGAAGTTGGGATGATATATTCCATAAGCACTCAAGAGCAATGCTGTGCTGGTGAAGACTAACAAACACTGTAGATGCTAAACTTAGATTTGACTTGCCTCACTATCACCTGAACTAATTGATGGATGTTTGAAAGATAGAATAGGCTCCCTCTCAAAACTCTGTGGAAATTGGAAAATTCAACCGCCTTTCACATCCACATTGAAGAAATATTAAGCAAGTCAGCTGCGCTTGTTGCCACTCCATTCTCTGAAGGATGGAAGTAATGATCATTTGCATCTAGGATACACTATGTTCTGAAGGTAGAATGTTGGATCATGGACGGCCTAGAGCTCCCAAACTTTCTACAATGCCCTAATACCACTGAAAACTATTTAAGCTTGGGGCTCACAATAAAAAAAATTAAGATGTTCTGCTTCTCTCGTGATTTTTGAAGATAGATTTGTATAACAGAAAATAATGATGAACTTGAATCACATACGATTGGTCGGGACAAGGAGTGGAACAAACTTCTGAATTAACTATTTCTTCAGTTAAATACTAAAATACCAAGTAATAAATAGCAACTACCTCTGCAATTTCCTTTGAAGGATGCATTACTGATACTACAGCAGAATGTGAAATGTTAAAGGATGCCAAAGATTTACCACATTTCTGACAGCTTTGGTTTCACAAATCGATGCTGGTGTCTTGGGTGTGGATGTGTGTACATAAGGGAGGCTGGGCTCATGTTTCTAGTTTTGTGTTCATGTTATTTAAAATAAAATTAAAGACATTGTTTGATGAGACTAGGGGGATAAGCAGGACCTTTGTCTCATGTTATTTCTCACACTAGATTGGAACACAGATGGTAATGTGGAACAGTCCAAGGTCAGTGTGGAATTTGAGAGTGAGGGTATTCAAGGCAAGGGATAGGGACACATGTGAGTCAAGTACTTGAAGACATATGTGTACCACACAGTAAATTAGAACAATAACATGGGCTTCTTGAATGGGCAAATGTCAGGTCTTATTCCTACATTGGGAGACTTGATCTGGCGCAATTAGTGATGTCACAAAATGCACTCATAAAAAAAATGAAAGACAAATGCCTGGACCACATCTACAGAGTATCTATCTCTACTATGATATTTTCATTCTGTAGCAAGGGTGTTATAACTTTTATGTAGGTTGGTAAGCCCATCATGACGACAAGTTTGTTAGTTAAAATCGGTAAGTATTAATTATGTACTACACTATAGTTATAGGGGGTAAGGTTAAGGACAAATATAGCCATGGCCTGTGGCCAACTTTTAAAAAGTGGATGCCAGAGCTCTAATACAGGTAGATTCAAGTGAAACGATATTGTCTATGGCAAGTGCATCTCCTCGTGTCATTTAAAATGGCCTAGTGAAACCTTATGGGACCTGCAGATCACAAATGCAAACCATGGCTGTGTTACTAATGCCACGTGGGTAATAGTAATTCATGACATTTACTACAGTATTACAAACATAACTATGATAGCAAACTCTACTTCAAAAACAAATTTGTATTCCTAGTAAATCTTTATTTAAGTTTGGTTGCAACATTAACAAATGTGTCCCTCTAAACCCAATAGGTCGCAAAAGGACTCACAAAACCCAGTACTAATCATAAACTGGCTATGGAGACATTCCCATGAGTGTCTTTGAGAGAAACAAAATAATTAGACAAATACCCACATGCAGTTACAATTAGTAATTATTCTAGAAGTGCCATATGGAATAAGATGTTTAGATAGATGCTGAAAGTGCAAACAAGAAAAAAAAAGAATGCTAATTATAACTAAAACATACTTAGCTTCTCAATGTTTGGCATAACTTTGCCGCCTTTCTTCATATAGGAGGCACGAAAGCCATCAACGGAGAAGATGATCAAAGGAGGACGAACAAAACTACAAAAACAGAACAAAAATAGGTTAGAGCTCGATGACACCAATACGACACACAGATTATTTCTTCTGGTCGGAAAACTTTCGAAAATGCCACTGACTATGTCCCGGTGGAAGTGAAGCATTCCACGAAAACTCCACAGAAATACAATACATGGAGAACACCAGGAATGATGTATCATGTTATTTTCCTAATTAAGCAGTGGGCAATCACAATGTTTTTGTCAATTTCTTCATAGAGTTGTTGGTCTTTGAACATTTGTGTAGCCCAGCAGAAACGGGTTCATGCAGCTCATCAATATCATATATAATATTATAATAGGGTAAAGTGTCTTTTTTTTCCCCTGGTGAACTTGTCACATTCAAAACCAACTGTACCAAGAAGAGTACCCAAGACACATGCACACCACAAACTGCAGACCCTGAACAACAATAGACACAGAAATCATCAATCAACGTACACAATATCACTAATGTAACCTCCACGTCATCCCACACCACAAACTTCCTCAGAACCCAAATCTGTATTTATTCTAGAGCCATGAGGCAATGTACATGCCAGACAACACACTCAGCTCTGTAGCTAGATAGAGCCCACACAATCACAGCACAAGGAAGCCACATAATGCTGTGGGTGTATTCTAAACAGACAATCTCTGGAGAAACCAATGTTTGCATACCAGAGGTCTCATAACATCAAGAACATTTTAATGAGCACCAGTGTTGAATCTACTAATCCTGGCAAAAGCACAAGGAAATGTAATAACTGCGTGCATTGCAATAAAGTAATTGAAGGAAATGTGGTGACACATCCACAACAGGACAATGCATTGTTTTGAAACATTCTGCTACATGGAATACCAAGAAATGCATATATCCCGTAAAATGCCCTTGTAGGATATTGTATGTCGGTAAAACTGAAAAGAAAATCAAAACTTGCATAAATGAGTACAAAAAGCAACATTAGAAACAATTTAAAATCCAGTACAGTCACACAAACATAACATTAGCCAACTTTGATTTCAAGTTTTAAAAATCATGGAAAAGTCAACCTGAGATATAAACATCTGCTGCAATGAGTACACGATTAAGAACCAAGCAACCAAGAGGGATGAATGGTAGAATTGTCTTCTGTAATGGTTTGGGGGTATTTTGTTGATTTGGCTGTTATTTGATATAATATGTTCTGAAAGTCAAGTCAAGTCAAGTCAAAGGATTTGTATAGCGCGCTACATACCCGGAGGGTCTCAAGGCGCTTGAAGAAGGGGGGGGATTACTTGTCAAATATCCAAGTTTTAAGTTGCTTTCTGAATGCAAGGTGGTTCTGAGTGAGACGAAGGTGAGTGAGGAGTGAGTTCCAGGTTTTAGCTGCAAGGTAGGAGAAGGATCTACCTCCCATGGTGGTTTTATTGATGCGAGGTACGGTAGCAAGGGCTTGGTTGGAAGATCGTAACTGGCGAGAGAGGGTGTAGAAGGAAAGTCGTGTGTTGAGGCATTCGGGTCCAAGATCGTAAAGTGCTTTGTGTGCGTGGGTTAGGAGGCGGAAAGTAATCCTCTTATTGACGGGGAGCCAGTGGAGGTTTTTCAGGTGACTAGAGATGTGGTCTTTACGCGGGATGTCTAGTATGAGTCTGGCTGATGCGTTCTGGATGCGTTGGAGTTTTTTCTGGAGTTTTGCGGTGATACCGGCGTATAGGGTGTTTCCGTAGTCCAGGCGGCTTGTAACCAGTGCATGGGTGACTGTTTTTCTGGTTTTCGTGGGGATCCAGCGAAATGTTTTTTTGGGCATGCAAAGAATGTTGAAGCATGATGATGAAACGGCGTTGACTTGTCTGTTCATAGAGAGTGAGGAGTCCAGGATGACGCCCACGTTCCGTGCGTGGTCCGTTGGGATGGGTGCTTTTCCAAGGGCCTCTGGCCACCAAGAGTCATCCCAAGCGGAGGGGGAGGTACCTAAGATAAGGACATCTGTTTTGTCTGAGTTCAATTTCAGACGGCTGTGCTTCATCCACTCGGCTACTTCTTTCATTCCTTCATGTAGGTTGGTTTTGGCGCCGTTAGGGTCTTTGGTGAGTGATAGGATCAGTTGAGTGTCATCCGCGTAGGAGATGATGTTGAGGTTGTGTTGGCGTGCGATGGCCGCGAGGGGGCTCATGTAAACGTTGAAGAGGGTGGGACTGAGTGAGGACCCTTGGGGTACGCCGCAGATGACTTCAGAGGCCTCTGAGTTGAATGGTGGGAGGCGGACTCTCTGGGTTCTTCCGGTGAGGAACGAGGTGATCCATTCCAGTGCTTTTCCTTGGATTCCGATGCTTTTGAGGCGCTGTAAAAGGGTGCTATGGCAGACTGTGTCGAAGGCTGCGGAGAGGTCGAGGAGGATGAGGGCGACTGTGTCTTCATTGTCCAGTAGAGTTCGAATGTCGTCTGTTGCTGCGATGAGGGCGGTCTCCGTGCTGTGTTTGGCTCGGAAGCCGGACTGTGAGGAGTCGAGGGATTTGTTGCTTTCGAGGAAGGCGGCGAGCTGGTTGTTGACGGCTTTCTCGATGACTTTGGCCGGGAATGGAAGGAGCGAGATGGGGCGGTAGTTCTTGAGTTCGGTGGGGTCCGCTGTGGGTTTTTTCAGAAGGGCGCTAAGTTCTGCGTGTTTCCAGCTTTCTGGGAAGGTGGCGGAGCTGAGTGAGCAGTTGATGACGTCTCGGAGGTGTGGTGCTATGATGGAGTCTGCTTTGTTGAAGATGTGGTGAGGGCAGGGGTCTGTTGGGGATCCTGAGTGGATGGAGTTCATCAGGTGGATGGTGTCCTCAGTGGAGATTAGGTTCCAGTCATTAAGGATGTTCAGGGGGGGTGAAGGTCCTGCTGAAGGTTGGGTGGGTTGGTCTCCGGGTCGGTTGTCGAAGCTGTTGTGGATGTCTGCGATTTTGTTGTGGAAGAACGAAGCTAGGGAGTCGCAGAGGGCTTGAGAGGGGGTGATATCATTGGAGTTGGCTGAGGGGTTGGTAAATTCTTTGACGATGTTGAATAATTCCTTGCTGTTGTGGGCGTTGTTGTCTAGTCGGTCTTTGAATGCGACTTTCTTGGCAGCTCGGATTAGTTGGTGGTGTATGCGGGTGGCGTTTTTGAAGGCGTCCCTGGTGCTGGTGTTTGGGTCTTTTTTCCAGGCCTTCTCGAGGGAGCGACAGAGTTTCTTCGATTTCTTAAGATCACCTTTGAACCAGGAGGCGTTTTTGCTGCCTAGTTTGATTTGACGTTTTTTCAGCGGTGCTAGGATGTCGGCGCTGTTGGATAGCCATTGGGTGAGGTTAATGGCTGCTTGGCCGGGGTTTGAAGAGTGGGCAGGGGGGTTTAGAAGAAGCAATGAGGAGATCTGGTCGATGGTGATTTTGTTCCAGTTTCTTCGCAGAGTAGGTTGAGGATGGTTGTGGGTTGCGGTCTTATTGTAGATAAAGTGTACGCAGCTGTGGTCCATCCAATGGAGAGTAGTGGTGTGACTGAAGGAGACATGTTTGCTGGAGGTGAAGATAGGGTCAAGTGTGTGACCTGCGATGTGGGTGGGCGTAGTGACAAGTTGTTTGAGTCCGAGGTTGGCGAGATTGTCCAGAAGGGAGGTGGCGTTGCTGTCATTGCTCTTTTCCAGGTGAAAGCTGAGGTCTCCCAGTAGAATGTATTCCTCGGAGGGGAGGGCGTGTGGGGTGATAAAGTCAGTGATAATGTCGCTGAATTGTGCACGGGGTCCTGGAGGTCGGTAGAGGAGTGTGCCTCTGATTGTGGTCTTGGGGTCGGTGTGGATCTGGAAGTAAAGGTGTTCGGCGCTAGCAAGGTTGACGTCTGAGCTGGTTGAGATGCGGATGGAGTTCTTATGGACGATAGCGATGCCTCCTCCTGTTTGGTCGGTGCGGTCCTTACGGATGATCTTGTATCCTTCCGGGATGGCAATGGTGATGTCTGAGGCTGATGAGGCATTCATCCATGTTTCTGTAAGGAAGGCGACGTCGGGAGAAATGGTGTCTAGCAGGTTCCAGAGGTTGATGGCGTGTCTGTGGACTGAGCGGGTGTTGAGCAGGATGCATTTTAGGTGGTTGGAGTCAGTTATCTGTTGTGTGTTCGTGGATGAGGAGATGTGCTTGGTGCCGTCGAACTTGCAGGAGTTGCAGGAGAAGGGTCCATGGGTGTGTCCAGGAGCGGCTTGGGCGCAGTTGGGGAGTCGGCCGGGGTTAAGGGCAAGGAGGGTGGAGGCGTCGTATGTAATGCGGGTGGTGTGGGAGGTACGGGGGCCAGGGGGTCTGGCGCTGGGCGCGGTCCAGGCGCGGACGGGCGTAGACGGGCTTACCTTTGGCGCACCTTCAGCACGGCCGTAGCACGTGGACGCTGCGCGTTGGGACATCTGGCATAAATGGAGAGTGGAGGGGGCGGAGCGTGGGAGGGTCAGCTGGGAGGCGGGATCTAGGTGCAGGGAGGGTCTGGGACGGGCCAAGGGGTTAATACAAAATGGCTGCAGGGTAAACAAATGCACGAAAGTTATTTATCCAAAGCGCTACACACCTCGAGGTGCACTACCATGACAGCGCTAGCGGAGTTTAATGTGAGGCAAGTAGCGTTATACCCAGAGCTATCTGTTATCAATGTCAGTTGTTGTTGAACATGTATAGTGGGCACACATTGAAATGCTTAGAACACTGTTTACAATATGATTATGACATTTTATTTGGTATGATGGTGCCAGTATTTGAACATTTTCTATGATTGTTTCAAAGTGTGACGATGAAGTGCGTACAGTCACACAACCATTTTAAGAAGGCTTTCACACTTGCACACATTTTGATTGGGGGAAAATGATCGGATTACGGAAAAACGAAACAAGGTCAACCTACTTTTTCAGTTAGGATTATATTTCATTCTTTTTATCTTGCAGGTGCACTTGCTGCACATGACAAGGCATAGTGGAACAGAGGTTTATGCAAGTGCATAAACAGACACATAATACATGCTGTGTTGATGTTTTTGGTACATGTTCTATGGGGAATTGCAGTTTCACAGATTTGAGTTGCATTATCATGGTAATGGTGTAAAGAAGTCCTGCTTTGTTTATTTTTACACTTGGTGGAGTTGAGTTTTTCACATGCTGTACACACTAGTGGTGAGGAATTGACACCATTTGGTTACAACAACCTTTGTTTTTTTTAAATATTTTTATTTGCATTTTTAACCAATAGAAACACAGCTGGCACGTCACAAGCTATTAACCATACACCTCTGCGCTCCCCCGAACCCCCCACACACCCTCCATAGTAACAATACAATAATTATCAGCATATCAAGATCCAACACCCGCCTACATTACATCTGTTCGCATAGTCCATTAAACAGCCAGCAGCCCCTTCAAGTACGGGGCCCCCGGGCCACCCCTCAACACCCCAAAACACAGCCCAATCCAGCAGGACCCTTAGCACATCAATCAGAACCAAACCCCCGGCAAAGCCATGATACCTTCTCCACTTTCCCCATACTCTTCGGAATTTTCAGGGACAGCCTCTAGCCTTATAGGTGACCCTTTACACCGCCATATAAAGATCCATACCCATTCTCCATTTCTCCACCCGGGGTGGTGACCGCGCTCCCCACCCCCTCGCTACGTCCCTCTTCGCCACCACCAGGGCTAGCATAGTAAAGATCAGGTGTGGGTGGCTCAAATCCACATCGTTGGATATTCCTAGCAAGACAAACCTAGGTTCCATAGTAATCTCAGTCTCCAACACATCACTGAATTCACCTAGTATCTGTGTCTACTAAGTGCGGATAATAGGGCACTCCCATATGATATGGTAGAAGTCCCCCTGCGGGTGTCTACATCTAAGGCAACAAGAATCACTGGCTCATCCCATGCGGTGTAGCCTGACCCTATCTTAGTAAGCCCTGTGTAGTATCTTGTATTGGATGAGTCGTAGCCTTGATTTTATCGCCACCTCCCTGTGGTGCATTAGGGCTGCTTCCCAGTCTACTGTGTCCATCTCGCCAACGTCCTGTTCCCAGGCTGTTCTCAGTCTCCCCAGCCCATTAGGTGTGTTATTATTCAGGGTCTTGTACGTCAGGGATACCAGCTTGTTAGGTACCTGTGCCTGTAAAAGACGCCCTTCCAATGAGGCATACTCCGTCAAGGGAGAGGAGAGCGTGGGTTCAGCCCCCCATGCATGGCGCAATTGCGCATATTTAAGGAACTGTGTGGGACGGAGGACAAACTCCGTTGCCAGGGTTTGGTAGGATTTAAGTTCCCCTCGTGCCACCAGATCTCCCAACTTGGAGATTACAATACAACAACCTTCGCTGATCCTTCCAGAAAATTTTATAAAACATATGTATTTATGTGTTCTAGGAGTCCATCTGAAGAAGGACCATTGGGTCCAAAATGTATCAGGGCAAAGAATTGGTGCTATATAATTTTGAGGATAAAGTTCTGTTCAGCGGTTAACATTGTATGTTGATTGTCAGGTGTGAAATTTGGTTTTCTGCATCAAGAAATTTGAAAATTGAAGCATAGTGATCATCAAATCAGACCAATGAATTGAAGCACTAAAAAGTATGTTACAATACATTTAAACCTGAGAAAACGTGGTTTTGAAATCAATATGATCTGTGGATATCAAATATTTGAGAGAGAAAAGTGTCCCATTTTACTACTCACAGCATCAGATGCAGATATCATTGCTACACAGATGTGTGCATTTAAAAAATATGGGACGTCCACCAAGATGGCGATGGTGCAGGAGAGGCTCCAAGATGCTCTGTGCCCCACCCATTTGTATGCCACACTGGAAGACAAAATTGGAGCCATCATGAAGTGCAAAGATGATAGAAGTGAGCTCGCTGGGTTGGCCCAGAGACAGAGAGGTGAGCAATGAAGTGCATTGGTCTGAGACAACAGATCCAGAGCGGCACATCCTCACCCAAATACAAAGCTTAGAACTCTTCCTAAGCAGAAGCGATGTGTGCACAAGGGCACCAGAATAATATTCAAGACTTTAGCAGAAATTAAGGCCAGTTAGTTAGTACATTTGGGTTTCCAAACCCAAACATAGTGCCAGAGGCAGACTAGAGAAGGATGGAAAGGGTGAGGGATGCCTAGGAGATATACTAAAAGAGAACTGTGGAGGAGAAAAGGTAGACGGAAGAAGCACATTTCAAGTAAACCACCCTAAACATCAGAATGAGAGCAAGATTCTCAGGCCTTTGTAAATGATAGGAAGGGATGCTTTTAGTGCAATGAGATATGAAGGTTGTCCTTGCATGAGGAACATAACCCCCCACACACACTGTTCCATTAACAGCAAATGGAGATCCTTGGAAAATACTTGCAAATTCTCCTAGCCAAAAGGGACAATCGAACCCTCACAGCAACATAATAGGAGTCCTTGAAACACCCCACTAAACAATGAATAAGTGCCCCGTTCAGAAAGGAAGCAGCCCAACCCCGCTAATGGACATGAAGAGGCATAGATTAAATAGTGTTTTGTAACCATTTCTGAAATGTTGGTAAAAAGGTGTCACTTGTACATAACCAAATGGGTGACAACAGTCTTGTCGGTCAGCCTAATACATGTAGTGCCCACATAAGAAACCACAGTCCACTTCAATAATAGAATTTTTCTGTATCACTACAGGAAAGTTCCAGAACTCATGGCTGCAAAATCTGCCTCACTCTTGACAGAGGATCTTAAAGTATATATATGACAGAGATGAAATTGGATGATCTGGCAAATTGAAAACTGAGAATAGATTCCCAAAGCCTTGGGCACAGATTGGGCCAAGCCGAAGCCCATATCCAATCTAACAGGCTCAAAGCGATTGGTCACCACAGCCACTTACGACTTGGAAACTGAGATTCAATTGGCTGAATGTGAGGACATCGAAAATAGGTCCAGCAGGGAAAATGTTTACATCAGAAACTTAACAGAGGGAATATAAAGTCGCCCTGATCCAAGATTTGGCGGCTGCAATGCTACAGATGGATTTTCCCGGAAGTTCCACAATTCCATTGGAAAAGCTCAGAAAAGACAATTAAGAATTAAAAACAGGGAGGATCTCTCTACAGACGATCAGGACATCTCCACATATGAATAATCAGAAGACAGCAGCAACAACAATCCTCAACAAGGCTCTGACTGCATCTTTGTCATTATTACATTTATAGGTTAATATAGTATGAGTTGAACAAGTAACTAGATTATATATTAACATATAAGTGAACGAGAATACTAAAGAGAGTTTGTGACATATGTGAGGCAATTTCTTGCAGCCATAATATAGATGGGCAAGGATTTTTCATGTTGCTTTGGGTTTCCAAAGTTTACCGGCTGGGATAAGTGGGACTAGAGTCGATGAGGGAAGGCAATAGAGTACCATAACATATATACCTGCCATAATAATTCCCCACAGTTACAGATGTCTCCATAGTGAGGAAAAGATGTACGATGTTGTCCTAAGCATTCTGTTTTCTGGTACTACTAATACATTAGAAGTTAAAGGGATTACAAGTTACTTTTTAAAGGCACTTATTGCCTCATACAGTACACGTTTATGAGAAAGTACTATCTTTCTTGCATGGTATGCCCCCACTTTTAGCTGGATTGCTGATGTGATTTGACTGAGTGTGCCCTGGGCTCCTGCCAATCAGGGCCAAGGGCCTGTGTTACTTCCCTAAAACTCTGTTGAAACTAAAACCCAATTTGCATATCTGGCCCCATTTTAGCCCTAGTAAATGGTACCCTAGGTACCCAGGGCATTGTGACAGAGAAGACCCCTTCAGGCTGCAGCACTTATTGTGCCACCCTTAGGGGCCCTGTACCCGGACATACACACACTGCCTTTGCAGACTGAGTGTCCTGGAGCAGAACTAAACAAAGAGTCGACATGGCCAACATCCCTGTGTGCCATGCCCACAAACCCACTGCCCTGGCATATATCAGCCACCCCTCTAGCTGGGTGCCCTATGCCAATGGTGTGGGCACAGGTGCATAAGCCCTGTGCCCTTACAGTACTAGGGCCATTCCTGGGCACTGTAAGTGCAGTGATGTCATTAAGAGAATACAGTGCTGTGAGGTTGTGAGGTTGTCATTAAGAACTCCACATATCAAACTTCTCAGCACATTAAACCCACACTGATGACAGTGTGGGATTTAATGTCAAATGCACTACAAAGGGCATCTTAGGGATGCCCCCTAAAACCTAACCTACAATCCACTTCTTGTCTGGGAGGCTGCCTAGGCTGCCACACAGCAGACATGTTGCTGGACCCCTGGGTGGAGAGCCCCCCGGCTCTCCTGGGCTTGCGACAATGCACATCCTGAGCGAGGTGCTGGGTCTCCTCCCCAGGATGGGCAGGGGGAAGCTTCAAAGGCCTTTGTGAGCTTCTCTAGGCCACTTGCTGTACTCAGCAACTGGCCCCCACCAGTTCTGACCCCCACTCTGGCGGGAAGACTGGGGGGGAAACCCTACGTCAGGAAAGGGGGTGTGCCAACCTGGGCCAACTCCACCTCTCAGGTGGGAGAGGCGAGTTGAAGCACAACTCCGGGCTACCGCCATCTTGAGGATGGGGATCCCTACCCAATCAGAGCTAGGCACCTCCCCCTCCCACAGGAGAGGAGCAGGCTTGAGGGTGTACTCACCCCAGGACAGGGACCCATTGGTCCCAGCCCCTTGCCCTACCTGTAACGCCCTTAAATTTATTATTTAGGGGCACCCTGAAACTTCCTTCCTCAGATATTTATTGCAAGAAGAAGAAGAACGAGAAACAAGAAGACCTGCTGTGCAGCTGCTAACAAAAGGACGACGCCCACTGACTTGGCCCCAGAACCCTACAGGCCTGTTGATCCTCGAACCTGCTCCTGCAAAACTCCGGCGTCTCCTGCGGACAGCAACCTCGAAAACTCCGGAGGACCTGCCTGCCTTGAACCTTTCAAAAGACTGGGACTCCCACAAGCAGTGGTTCTGCTCAAACAACAATACCTCTAGTGCCAACCAGGAAACGCAAATACAGCCCACTCTGCACCCGCCGAGCCCGGCCTGTGCCTGAGTGATCCAAGACCACGAGGACGTCCCCCCGGTGACTGTGACCCGGAGTCCAGTGCCCCAAGACCCTCCTCGACGAACCAGACGACGCCTGCAGCCTCAGAACAAGGGATCGCGACCAGCTGAGGGTAGGATTTCCCAACACAAAAAGGCACCATTGCACCTGGCGGCTCCCTGTGCCTTCCTTTGGGGTACCTACCTCTTCTCCAAGATCCCAACTTACCTCTCGAAGAGGTGGTCGCACCTGAATAATCTCAGTCCCCTAGTCTGCAGCCTTTGTTCACTTTTTAAGTTTCCCATTGAATAACATGGAGCGCCCGACGGCTCAAAAGCACCCTCCACCCAGCCGCCCAAGTGCCGCTGGAAGTGCAACTACTACTCTACTTTACTTCCCCACTTGTCCTGAGTAAGTGACCAGAAGCTCAAAAACCATTGACTGTTTTTATGTGAAATTTCTTCTAAATGTCGATTTTTTCAAACTACAAATATTCTTTAAAAATCGTACCAACTACCAAAACGTAATTACTTACCTGTCTTAGGTATAGGTCCCGGTGCTGAACTTAGGAGTCCAGTACTGGATTACAAAAGTAACGAGAACCCACTTTACCTGTGACTTGAATTTCGTCCCATAGGATAACATTGCTTGATTTTCACTGAAAAGTTTCTAAGTGTCAACTTTGTAAATACATTTATATTCTCTCAAAATCACTACTGTAACCAAAACACTTTTACTTAACTGTTTACAGTACATGTCCGGGACTGAATCTAGGATCCAGTCCTGGAGTTAGAAAAGTAATCCATAAAGTAATCAATTGCATTTACCTAGCAAAACCCATTGAGCTCAATGTTAAATTGTGTTTGAAATTGTGTTGCCCATTGCAACCACTGTATATTGCCTTTTTGCAAGGTAATTACCTAAAGTCACTCATATTGAGAAAAGTATATTTTGATACCTGTTGGTTCTAAAAATAAAACTATATCTTTTGATATAAAACAATCGGCATAGAGTTCAGTTCTTGAGTGTGTGAGACCATTTGCTGACTGAGTGTGTACAACAAATGCTTTACACTGCCCTCGGATACTGCCTTACTGCTCGACCAAGCAACCACTTTAGAGAGTAAGGTTTTATCCAACTTTAGCCTCTACCAAACATCTGGGGACTCTATACACACTGTACCTTACTTTGGTCCAGTATATATATAGAGCCACTTTCCTACAGCGTTAATGAGGGGAAAGCAATAATGACACCCTCATACATCTGCTCTAATCCAAAGAACAATCCTAAAATAAGGGGGCTGAAATCCCCCCCCACCTCTAAAAAAAAAAAATGATGCACGATATGGAAATACTCTAGGAAGCAGATGTAGATATTATAATCATTCAGGAATCTCACTTGCTGTGCAAAGACCAATTTAGAATGAAGAAAAATTTCTATTTATCCATCACAAATATGGTCTTTGTGGAAAACAAGCGACCTTATCAAGAGATCTGAACATCCTTGACATCAGTCCTGCCCCAGAGGGTACACCCATCAAAGTTCACACAATGATGCAAGGCACGAACTACACAACAAAACAATTTTTCAACCCAAAATCCCAACAGGAAAAGTTTATAGGAATCATAGTGTAGGAATGGGTATGGAGCGCAGAAGGCCAAGTCATTAAAGGTAAGATTTTAATGGGCTCTGCAACCAGAACGTAAACAGGACAACCCACTTCTCCCTACCAACAAAAACTATGTCTAAGCATTTTTAACTATAATTCGAAGTACAGGGGATAGTGGACAACTGGAGAAATCTCAACCCACATTTAAGGGATTACTCATTCTTTTCACACATTCACAAATCTCACACATGGATCTAGGGGGCTTGTCACCAGAATGAAGAGAGTCTGTAAATATTTTCCATTTAATGCAAGAGGCACGGATACCAAAGATAACTTGCACAACATATTAGGGAGGATTTAATAAAAAATGACCAACAGGAGTCCTATCTCAATAACAAATGGGATGCTTTTAAGGTGACATTTAGTGGAAAGACCATCTCTAATATGGCAAGACTACAAAGGGAAGACCCCCTACTAGAATCGAAACTCATGCAAGAGTTAGAAATAGTGGAGCAAAAAGAGAACACAAACTTTCAACCAATAAAACCGGAGAAGTCAAAATGATCCCCCTATGGGGTCAACCGAGTCTTGAGGACCAATGAAGCAGAAAAACCTAAAAAGGTTGAAGCAACTGTTTTATGACAATGGCAATAAAGCGGACAAACTGGTAGCTAACCCAGTGAGGGCCAACAGGATAAGGAACACACAGCAAAGCTGAGGTTCTAGGATGGGAAAGAGATATAGAGGAGGGAGGGAAAAAAAATCAGTTACTAAAATTGTAAAATTCCTTATACACTGGGAGGCAGGTGAGTGGGGAGGGCAGCCAATACTTCTTGGATGGGGTCCAACACTCCCATATATCTCACTCAAATGGAGAGAAGAAATCAAGGCTATCAACCCGAACAAAGCTCCAGGCCTGGATTGGTTTACAAAAGTCATAGACTTTGAAGACTTTCTTTTAGAGTACCTTACTAAATTGTTCAACTTATTTAAAGATAAGCCGGGCATTACTCTAACTGTGAGAAAGGCGGAAGTTATACCCAAAATGGGGAAACCCTCCAATGACTGAAAATCATATAGGCCAATAGCCATTAGGATTTCACCAAGATTCTAACTGTTCGGCTAGACAAAGTTCTGCCTGTATTGGTGATGCTAGACCTGGTGGGCTTCGTTAGAGAACGGCGTGCTCTCATAACATTAGGGAGGTGGGTCATCTGGTTGAAAAATATAGACGGAAAGGGATTTCAGCTCTCCTAAATTATGCGAAATCATTTGATAGGGTGAGCTGGGATTTCCTTAAGGTGGTACTAGATAAGATGGGAATGGGTTCAACCACGAAACCTATGATTCATGCAAATTAAGTAGTCAGAGGCCATAATCAGAGTCAATGGAATAGGCTGGGACAAATTTCAACTTCAAAGGGAACAAGGCACTGTTGCCCCTTATTGCGCATTTGCTTTTTAGCACTTCCCAACGAGCAATTGGCAGCTTTTATAAGGACAAACTTAGTCATTAGAGGGCTGTGAGTTGGAGCGGAGGTACACAGAATTAGCCAATTCACTAATGACCAGAACCTAAAGCCTCTGGACCAGATATCACAATGTGCCTGTGAGATTTTGAAAGGATCTCAGGATTCAGAATTAGTAAAGAGGAGTCCAAGATCTTACACATCTTGAGACCGAAAGACAGAAGTACACTTACCATTTGCCCAATGAAATGGATTATGTTTTCCATAAAATACTTGTGACTGCATTTCAAGCTCTGTGGAGACTTGTCCTAAAGCACCCTGACCCACTATGGACAACAGATATTGTTAGACTTAATCAAGTATAGCAAGGCTAAAATAAACAAACCGATTCTGATCACCCCACTGCATAAAGGACGTTTGGCCTGCCTGAATAGAATTCAGTACTTTAACACCATGTTGCTCGGAGTTTTAATAGAATGGTATTCTAGAGAGTCAAAGCAAGGTTGTCAATTTATGCAAAGAGCTGTGGAGAGCGGCTTCCTCCGGGATGCTCCCTGGTTAAAAAAACAAACAGATGCAACAAAAATTGCTATACATCTAAAAATAAATAAAACGGCGCTAATAAGAAGGGTAAAAGTGAAAAAAAGGAGCATAGACTGGCAACCACTTTAGCCAAATACACTCCCATTCACTCTATACCCACATTATTCCCAGGGTCGGACAATACGAGATTAGATGGCTGAAAGAAGGGAGGATGTCTAAATAAAAGACCTTTTTGAGAAGAGACAAATAAAAGTCTTTCATAGACCACAACCCATCTTTTCAATTACCTGAAATAAAGTCTTTTATAGACCACAACCAATCTTTTCAATTACCTGAAACAGCCAGAATACATTACAGACAGATCAGGCACTGGGTTATGCAACAACAAATAAAACATTTTTTAAAACAGCCGTTAATCCATTAACTCAATTTTTAACTTTTCTCACAACCAATGCACGACTAAAGATCTGATCACAAGATTATGTCCTCTCCTAACTGAAGGCCTTCCAGCTAACATGTGGTCTTACTGGGCACAATGGGAATTAGAAGTGTGGAGGGAATTTAGCAAAGCAGAATACTAGCACACATAACACAGCCTATGTAAAGGCTTTAGAAATGTCCAACAATGAAAGACAGAACCTAAACTACTTATGACTCGGAATCAGACTCCAACCAGATTGAAACAGATGTACCCATGACTTCAGGTAGCTGCTGCTGATGTGATAACAAGAGGGGTAATTTCATGCATATATGTTGGGACTGTGAGAAAATTAAGTAATTCTACAAGTATGTGCTATGACGGGAAGAGGTATGCCAAGAAATCTGTCCATAGTGCTACTAAAAATGGAAAGTGAGTGAGATAACTGGATAAGGGTTACCAGCAAACTTCTCAGATGTTGTCTATTTGGAGCTCTATAAGCGCCGGAGGGACTCTGCACCGGGGGCTAGACACTGAATAAGCCACTGGAGGACACGTGATCTTGTGTCACGGCGTCCAGCGTTTTGATGGTTGTAGGTATGCAGTAACTTGGCAACCATCAGGTCTTGAGTGAAGACTGAGAATACAGAACCCCTAACAGCCCTGATGAAGTTGCTGGAATAATTAGCAACAAAACATGTTGGCAACGAGAAAATAACTATGGTATATTGGTAACCATTTTAATTGGGAGGTCTTGCAGCATTGGAATAAAGTTGGATGGTAAAGTTGGATGGCCAGCCTTACCAGGTTTTAAAAGTGAGAACCAATTGCACAGGCTTTCACGGGGGTTCTTGGTGCGCATACACAGTTTTTAAATAGTGGACATATTGGCTACGTTCACTATTTCTTCACTACACAATTATTGTGGGGGGGGGGGGGGGGGAAGACTTTTTCTTTTTTTCACACACAACAAAGAGAGAGCGGCCGTTGATGAGAAGTGGGTAAACTGGCAATCATCAGCCAGTAACCTCCTGGGGTGCTGCTACCGTGAGGTACTCTCTATTTGTTCACTACATTTTGTATGGGTGAGATTAGACCTAGGAGAGTAGTGTTAATTAACACCCCAAGGGTTTTTAGATAAAAATTATTATCAAATCCTGAGATCGTGTTCATTTATGTTGGTGAAATTAAGGTGAGGCCCTCTATTGTTGTTATTTGCTTGAGTGGGGGGCAGCCTTACTTAAATTCCCCCTTTCACTCCTATAGACTGGTTGTCTATTTGGACCAGCCAAGCATCAAACTACACTTCATTGGAAAAAAGGCTACGGGAACAGAATCTATTTTCTCCCGCTGCAGCAGAGAAACAATATTTTGGGAACTGAAAAGAAATTAAACAAAATTTGAATCCTCACAATCAAATACTCAAAAGTTACCACATACACACCTTATTCCACCCAAGATTAAAGCCATGTGAGTGATAAATGTCAAAAGTAACAGACCACAGTGAACAACACAGTGGCACCCTACTGGAACGGCGAGGTGAGATAGCTTCAAAATATCTTTGGTGATGCAAGGTAGCAGGCAGAGCACAGAAAGGAGGATATTATGGTTTGTGTTTTACCTTGTTTGTTAATTCAGAGAAGATAATTCTTCAATGCTTGTGCACACAGAATGAAATAAGCTAGCATTGGAAAGAATTGCTCATTGAGGAAAAAGTAGAAAGGAAAAGCTACAATTTGAATGTCAACTCGGTTTTGGTAACTGTTGAATACGGAAAAGTAATAATTTAACAATTAGAACATAAATGTGTGCAACCTGTCGTTATCTGTAATGAATGGAATGAATGGAAAATCGTTGATTTGAAATTAAATATGATGTTATGCAAGAAATGGAAACAATACACTTACCCTGCTGGACATTCTGCTGCTTTCATTTCTACACACTCATCGTCCACCCAATGAGTGTCCCCTGAAACAAAAATAAAACAAAAATGTCCCAAGAGAGCACCTTTTATTGGATGGGGTCAATAGGATGATTGATATGGCCTTTTCAAAATAGATACAGCAAGCACTTTTGAAAACATATAGGTCACTATATTGATTCTTGCATTTTAATCTGTTTTATAATTCTCAAAATTACAAAAGTTTGGTTGAAAAAGAATTACGAATAAAAGATTCATTAACAGTTCATTCTTTCACAGTTTGTAATAAATAATAGAGGTCCAATTGTTCTTTTATTTTCAGCATTGAATAAAAGCCAACAACAGAGCACAGCACTGGTATCAGATTCGTTTTAACATATAGTGATGACCATCGGTGGCCCTCGGTGTAGAATTATAGTGAATGTACATGTACAAGCATAATATGTCTTTAACAAAAGTAAATAATGCTTGATAATGACATCAATTACAGAGAAAATGTCACAACGAATGTAGTGTACCGCAGAAAATAAGAGTTACCAGTATACAAGCGGGAGCCTGGGCATACAACATATACAATAAACAGTGATTCACCTGGAGTTCATTTGAACAAGATATTTTTGAAATGAGAAATGTATTGAGTGCATACAATCATGTAAAAACCATGAGTGCAGTCTAGACTTGTATGTGATTTTAATTTGTTCTGGAAACAAACAAAGTGAATATTGGGAGAACATTGCGGTCAGCAACGAAGCAGGTTGTCGACCGCTCGTCTCTCTGGGATGCCCCGGTTAAAGTGCTTGTGGAAGAGCCTATATATATATTTTTCAACCTTGAGACAGCTTTAAATGCTTTTTTACTGCTAATCTTGAGCCACCCTCCACGTCACCCTCCAAGGAAGCAGAAGTAGTGGCAGGCAGCAGAGCGATATTTAACACAATAGCACGCTGGGTACGAGCTGCTCTGGAGCTACAGAAAAGCGGCAGGGCGGCTGCGAGGGTCTTTAATGCAGATTTATATAGCGCTGCCTCAACCCGAAGGTATTGGGGCGCTTTACATGAGCACCGGCTACGTTACACAAGGACACATGCAGGCATGGGGAGATTACGTGATTTGCCCAGAACCAGAGGATGTGGACGTGACCACGAGGCAGAAACCTTGGTTTTCAGCACCAAAGTCAGCAATCTGGACATCAGACCACATCCTCTCCCCCCTCTCCTTTCTGGGGGAAATGAGGCTGCGGCAGCACATGCAGGAACAAACAAAGCCATGTCAGCGGCAGCAACGGAAGTTGAAAGCAGCCGAGAGAAAGATCCTACACCAGCAGGGCTGGTTCGAGGATTTGTGGGGCCCTGGGCAGGACAGGAACATGCGAGGCCCCTCTAGTTTGCATAAAATGTCATGTTAAAAGAAGTGACATCATAGGAAGTGTCAACTGACCATTCATTGTTTGACAGTGTTGAAGCAGCTTTGCAAGAAGTGGATATCACTGAGATGGCTACCATCTGAGCAACCATTACTGTGGTTTGCTAGCAGCATAACCACCACTTGTTAGTTTTAACACCACTATGCTTCACTGCGTCGAATGCGTCCCATCTGTAGAAGCAGCTGAAGAAGCCCCTCTGTGGAATATGGGGAATGAGGAATATTGCCAGTAAGAGGAATTGTCCTGTGGACTACAACCGCTAAGAGCGAGAAGTCTTCAATGCATGCGAGTCATTGGTGTCTGCTCCCTCTGGCAAGTGCCTACTAACCTGGGTGTACCATCAGCAGAGCATGATGCCAGTAACAGTACCCATGCTCCTCTCCAGCGGAGGATGTCGCCGTAGTTATAAATAAAACAGGATATATAGGGCCCTATTGTGAATATGTCACTAATCCAAGCAGAGTGCAGTGTGTTCATATAAACCTGCTTCAAAGGAAGAGCCTTTCTCATCCCTGTTGTTTGCGTTGGCAATGGAGTCCTTGGCCAGCTATGCGCAAACCGGTAGTAGCTATCAAGGATTAAGCATAGGAGATACAAACACCGCATAGCGCTCTATGCGGATGGTCTCTTCATTTTCTTCTTCGATACTGGTGAGGTCCTAGACAGAGCCAGGGGCATGTTGGAGAGCTTTGGCATGCTACCTGGCTTAAAGGCTAATTGGTAAAAGTCCAGGCTTGTTCCTACCTGCAGCACCAAATAGGGACTTGCCAGAGGGTTTGGAGCACCTGCAGTGGAAGCCCCGCTAACTGGCATATCTGGGGGTGAGGATCCACCATGATCGTGCCGATCTATTAGATTACAACGTGGGACAAGTCATCCGCTCTCTCCGATCTGTAGATTTTTGGGAAATGTTGCTCATCTAGTTGGCGGGCTGTATAGATTCCTAAAGATTGTGTCCTTGCTGTGTCTTCTTTACTTCTTCTGAACACTTCTGATATGGGTTCCACAAGCGATATTTTGAGCCCTGGATTACCTAATTGTCACCTTTATACGGGGGCGAGCCATAGACAAGTGGCTCTGGCCACATTCACGCGCTCCACGGCAAAAGGGGATTGGCAGTCCCTGACTTTGAGATATACTATATAGCGACCCAGCTTAACTGGCTGGTCCAGTGGCTGGAGACCAGGAAAAATACAGACATGACTCCAAAACCATTTGCGCCAACATCATCAGGCCTCACTATGAGGTCGCTGAGAGTGCAATGGTCCACTGCTGGGGACATTGGAGAGTTCAGGGTAGTTACTAGATGCTGAAACAGATGCCTGAAAAAACTTGCGGCAAGATACCATATTCCCCCCGACTTACCTCTCTCCATGCTACAATATTAGACCCATGGAGGATGCTAGGGAGGACTTGATACTTGGACTGATACGAGAGTGACATAGATAGGGGATCTCTTTAGAGACTCAGAGCAGCTACTGTTTGAGGAGTTTCGAGGAGAAATTGTCTTACCGCAGGGCCATTTTGCACTTACAACGGCACTAAATAAACACTGGGGCACTGGCCCATCTGAGCCACAGGCACTCAAGTGCTGTCAATATCGGCGGGCACCATTAAGATTGTCTCCTGTCTGAATAAAGCATTACACACTGACTTCCAGCATCTGCTAGAACGGCTGTGAACACAGTGGGAGGAGGATTTGTGAATTCCTATTACTGACCAGGACTGGGATACCATCCTGGAACGAATGCTGACATTCTCCAGAAACTTGTGCTTCAAATGAATTAAGTACTATGTACTACATAGATCATATCTTACCCCAGAGAGAATTAGAAGGTATTTCCATATAGTGGAGGCAGCTTCCCTAGATGCAGGGAGAGAGATGCCCACATACTGCACATGTTCTGGACGTGCCCCTCGCTGCACACTTTTTGGGAGAAGGGGACGACTACAATCGCAACCGTCATTTAAGGGGAGGTTTCCTGTTCCCTGGGCAATTGCCTACTAGGGTGGTTTTCACATACTTCCAAAACTAAAGCCACAAGCAAATTTCAAGACTTGGCATCCGTTCTGGCCAAATACAAAATTGCACAGCATTGGTAGCCACCAGGAGGGCCAAGAAAAATTGCATGGAGAAGGGAAATGGAAAAATTGACCAGCTGTGAGGGGAGGTTGCTACTGAGGGACGATAGACATGGGATTGGCACATTGGAGGTAGCCAGGCCTTGGAAAGTGCTGGTTGAAAGTTTTACCGCCCCTTAATCCGACACTCCCATGACCTTGCCTTCAAGATCGCAGAATATAGAGGCGCTGCGGCTCTCAATGCGGCTGCCAGAATGGTCACTGGACTCAAGAAATACGAGCACATCTCATCGGCACTCCGCGAACTCAAATGGCTCTCTGACTAAATGAGGGCTAATTTCAGAACAGCTGGTCTTACTCACAAAGCCCTACACAACGGCAAACCTGAATACCTGGCTGCTAAACTCTAAAAAGCAGGACAGAACAGGAACCTCAGAAGCTCAAACACTCTTCAACTCAGTTCAATTCAGTAGATTTTATTTCGATGATTAAAAACCATCATAAAAATACATAATACAAAATCATCAAAATCATCAGTTACATTACATTTCTGAACCATACCATTTTAAAAACTGGATTAATATAATTAAAAAGCATTAAATACATCCTAAATAAGTCACTGGTATTTCTTAATTTAACAGCGATTTTTTAAAAACTCATGATAGAGCACAACGTGCGTATATCAGTAGCTCTGTGCAAAAATGATAGGGCAGATTTAGAGTGACAAAGTTTTGCCTCTTAAAATATCTACAAGAAATGTACGGCGGGGGGTACGATAAAAGGAACATAATAGTACAAAATGGAGGGTGTCCTGCGGAGACCTATTGTCGCAGCCGCAGGCACCCTTCTGCTCAATTGTTAAGGTAAAACCAGACTGGTAAGCTAAAATATTAGGTAACAAATTGAGCCTAAAACGGCACATTAAAAATCTATCTTGCTGATTATACATTAAAAATAAATATGGTTCCATACCCTCTCCGTTACTTACTAAAGAGTGTAAAACTACAGACGTTTTTGTAGAGTCAAGTTGTTTCCTGCTCCGATCATATTTGCCCAGTAGCAGTTTATGCATCCGATGTTTAGAAGAAGTGTCGATCAAAGACGGATCAGTGAATAATATTTGATGGTCTATGCTCCCTAGAGTTTCTTTGACATATTTAAGCCAGGGGATTTGTAGTCACCTGTCTCTCTGAAGGCAATCTTTAATTATTTGCCTACTGAGCTCTGCTTCTGGGTTTACCCAAATTCGGAGCCAGGTCAGGATGCGTCTCACTTTTATCTGGTCAGTAATATATGGGATACCAAGCTCCTTATGTACAATTGCTGCTGGGAAGCTCTGTGGTGTCTTCAGCATCTTACGTAGGAATTTGTCTTCCTCTACTTGTAACTGGTATACATCCCTAAATCCCCACACCTCTGCCCCATACGTGGCTTGGCGGTGCTAACAGCTCTACACAACGTCATTACTTGCTCTGGTGACCAGCGGCCCAACCTACGTGCAAAGTTTAAAATAGCACCATTTGCTGAGACCAATTTCCTACACCTTTCCTCCAACAGGGGGGCAAACCTAATCTCTCCATCAAATAGAAGACCCAGATACGAGAATGCATTAACAGTTTCTAGGACATGTGTTCCTATTTTAAATACAAATCTCTTGGGTTTTTTTCCCTGCCACCATAACGAACGATTTGGTCAGGTTCGCGGAGAGATCTAGATTCTCCATGAACTTTACAAATCCATTCACCAGATGTTGTAGGCTCACTGCTGTTCGTGCAAGCAGGACCGCGTCATCCGCGTACAGCAGTACTGGTATATGGCGCGATCCTGCTCTGGGGCAGTCAGTGTCTAGAGCCATCAATGAGCTTTCTAAGTCGTTTATGTAAAGAGAGAACAGAAAAGGGGCCAGGATATACGCCTGCCTCACTCCGCTAGTGCACGGGAAGGGATCAGTACTCACCCCTCCCGCGCTATAGCGGACTTTGGCAGTGGTGTTCCAGTATAGTTCTTTTAAGATGTTTATAAGTTCTGGGTCAATTCCCAGATTGAACAGGAGGGCCCAGAGTTTATTTCTATTTACGTTATCGAATGCCACCGCCAAGTCCATAAACCCCATATACAGAGTTCCATTACTGGTTTTAGTGTATTTGGCAACTAGGAGGTAAAGATTGAGACAATGATCACTAGTTGATTTGCCTGCTCTGAATCCGTATTGGGTATCTGCTAGGGTATGGTGTGCTTCAGTCCACTCAGCAAGGCGATTTAAGACAGCCCTACCTAATAGTTTAGCTGACACGTCTATCAGCAAGATTGGTCTAGAAAATTGCGGATTGTCCTTACTTCCTTTCTTGTAAATATGGACAATCAATGCTGTAGACCAAGATCGTGGGAGCCCAGATTTTATCGCCGCATTTAGTACTCTAGTCATAATCGGCGCCCATAATTCAATATAGCTTAAATAGAGATCTGGGGGGGTGCCATCCGGGCCTGGTGCCTTATTTTGGGTCAGGCCTTGGATTGCTTTGGTGATTTCCAATAGGGAGAATTCTAATTCCGTGGGTCTATCCCCCGCCCATTCTCCGACCCTAGCTCTCTCGCCCTGGTGGTTGTATAAACTCTCAAAATGAGTGACCCACTGTTCGGGAACAATGTTAGTGCTGATAACAGGGGAACTAGAATCTTGAAAGCAGGGACTATTGATGATTCTCCAGAATTGGGTATAATCCCTATTTTCACCTGCTTCCCTCAGGTCTGCCCAAACTTCCTTTTGGAGCGTGATCTTTCTCTGTTTGACCTGCATTTTATAATTACATCTACACAGGGCCACTTTATTTTTATCTCTCGGGAGCATCTTAAGGCACAGTTTTAGCTCTCTCAAAGCCCGTGAGCAGTTGGAGTCAAACCATCGTGGAGTCGGTGAGTCCTTTACTGGACGCTTGGTTTTTAGTAATCCATCAACCACCTTGGTTAAGGACTCAAATGCCAGGACCACCTCTCTGCCCTCTTTTGTAAGTTCAAGGCAGGCCTCTATTTGTTCTTTCCCTCTTTCCATTAAGGAGCTATAGAATTCTTGTGCATTGATCTTTGCCCATCTTAGACGCCTCCCCTGATCAGTTGGACGGATTTCAATGCCTGAAAGGGCGTTCCTTACGGTCAGCCCGTTATAAGGAATTTCAAGAGTTAGGGGGTTATGGTCGCTAAAGGGGCTCCATTCCGTTCTAACCTCTTTGACCTGCTCTTTTGCAAAAGTAGATATTAAAATAAAGTCTATGATGGATGAGCAGCCCCTTCCCTTAAATGTTGGTGTGAGAGTATCTCCTGCTCTCAGAGCCAACAGGTCAATAGTGTGGGTGAGAACAAACCTATCAAGTAGCTTCATAAGCAGTGTTCCCTCTTTATTATGTTCAAAGTGTTGCCACTTTCTTCAGGGCAGGTGGACCAATCGGGGCTCACGGGAAGAAGTTTTTGACACAAGTGACAGTTTAAATCACCCATGAGCAAAATAGTTGGTTCTGGGCCCCCCCAGCCTTCGGTCAATTTCTTCGCTTAGTCTTCTCTCTAATTCTTGTATCACTGGGTGATTCCCATCAACCGGCCCTGAATTATAAAAGTTTAATATTAGGAACCTCTGACCCTGTCCCTGGAATATCACTGCTTGTAGGGTGTCTGATACCCATGAGGGTTGTGACCATATGCCTTTTAAGTCTAAGTCAACATATATGACTAGCCCTCCCTTCGCCCTCCCTGATCTGCCTTCCAGTGCTGGCCTAAAGAAGCATTTGTAGCCCTCCAGCTAATAGGGAGATAGATCTCGTGCCCAAGTCTCCTGTAAAGCTATAATATGGAAGCCAGTGATGTACTCCCTCCAGTCCTTGTTATCAAATTTCCCCCCCAGGCCCGCTATGTTCCAGGACAGTAGGGATAGCCCTGCCCTAGATGCTTTCCCTCCGTCTGGGGCATGATCATTCGGTCCAACCACTATTCTCTTATAAGTCTTTAACTCGCTAGCAACCTCACCCATCTGCATTGGGGGATCGTCTGTCCTCAAAACTTCCAGGCTTTCCCCCACCCCTTTTGTGCTACGAGCAGATCCGACCCCTGTGGATATGTTTTCTTGCCCATTCTCTGCAGGGGGTAGTCAGTCGTTTTCATCAAGCGACTGTAGGGGGGCACATCTATTTCTCCATTGTGGGTAGTCTTGAGATGATAAGAACTGGCCTGGATGGTTAGGCATTCTGTCCCTTTGTCTAAATGGGGCCCTTCCTGTGTTCCACATTGGATAAATCATATTATTAGTGCTCCGCCTCCTCGGGTAAAAATATCCCAGGGGAAGGGTACAGATTGTACTGGTGTGGTTTCTGTTTGTGTTTCCCAGTATATATTCCACCAAATTGACATCTCTGAAATTTGCCACAATACAGTCCCCTATTATATCTTTCTTTCTGCCTCCTAGCCAATTCACTCTTCTTACATGTAATATCTCCCCCCTTTCCCCTGTGTTCAAGGGCCTATGGATGTTCAACCATTTTATTATTTTAGTTCTAAGTGTGATTCTTTTTCTGCGGTCCTAAGTTCCGGCACTCCTGCGAATACTATGACATAGGGGCAAGCTTCTGGGGGTAGATTTATATGTGGTGGTGGACTTTCTGATCTATCAAGTGAATCATATTCATTTTGAGATAAGCTGATTGGGCCTTGACTTGAGTGATGGCCATCATGCCCCATTTGTGTGGTTGTTTGCTGTTGGACTTTATCTGTGTGTTTGGATCCGACGTTCTGAGAAGAGCCCCTCTCTGGGTGTGCTGGAGCTTTAGGCGGATCATGTACCTGGGCGATCGTGTGTTGTGTGTTGCCAACACAATTGTTATTGACCGCTATTTGACCAGTGGCCTTGTTTGTGGGTTGGTTGGGGCCTATGGTAGGATTCTTGCTTATCGGGGCCATTGTCTTGCCCTGTTTAGTCAGTTCGTTTGCAATTTTGTCTATCCTACTGACTATCGGTTTCATCTGGCTGATGATAAAGGCTTCCAGATGTTTTTTTAAGTCTCCAATTACCTCTTCTATCCACCCTGGCGGTCTTACGTGGGGCGACACTACTTCTTCTTCAGGAATGACCTCTTGTCTATTTTTGGGTCGGCGAGCTCCTGTATTTGATTTGTTTTTCCTGGGCTGGCCCTTGCCACACCCCCGTTGTTTGGGTCTACTATGTGTGGTAAGGTTACTATCCCTTGAACCCTTGAATCTTCTGCCCCAGGTTGTGCTACCTGTTGTGCGCAGGGAATGCCCTCGATTGAGTTGCTCGCTGTCACTATGTTGGGGCTTTCATATAGAGTTTGGTCCCTAGATTGTGTGGGGGTAACTAATATTGGATTTGGTGAGGCGGACAGACTCCTTTCCATACGATCAATCTCCCCCGAGACTTTCCTCAACATCAGGTCTATCGCAGTAGGTTTTTTAACTTTGCTAGGTGGTACATCGTTTGTTTCAGCACTGGCCTGATTTGGTGTGCCAGCTAAGAGTGCTTTGCTTGTAACAGAGCGTGTTTTCGTGGGTTTGGACATGTTTAGATTTCGTTAGAGTATCTCCCAAACCTGTCCTTTATATCTAACTGCTGGTAAGTAACAGTGAAGCTAAGCCGGTCTTTGTCTGCCCTTCTCCCAGTTCACAGTCTTGTATTAATTTGAGTCGAATTTGACAGGCAGTTCAGTAGTGAGGTCAGCGTGTAGTTATCCCCCAAGCAGAGGAATAATCAGGATTGAAGAAAAAGTACCTTTAGGATGAGTCCGAATCAAGGGGGGGGGGGGGGGGGGGGGGAAAGGGCCAGCCCGGCCTTTTTTTTGGGGAAAATCTGTTTATTAGCATAGTAATCAGAGCAAACACATACATATATGAACGTAGCAACTGTCAGGATGTAACGATCTGTTGCTTGCCCAGGATGTATAGGTACATAGTATTTCCGATTTTGTTTTTTTCCGTTACTGCTTTAACATAAACATAGGATGTATATCTGTTTCACCCATGGTACCGTGTAGTGAATTAAAGTCTTTACACACAGTTAGGCAGGGGTAGAGTCAATGATGGTAGGGGATTCCTCATACCATCTCCCAGTGCACCACGGTTCGTGACGGTACATGATATCTCAAGGAAGGTAGGACGTGAGTATCACATGTGCATCGAGTCATTTGTGTCCCCATCATCCCCAGTTTCGAACATTCCCACAATCGTAAACCAATCCAGTGAAATCGGTGTTTTTCTGAGGCCTCTCCTCTGTGTTCCTCTCGTTGTAGTGCTTCACCCTCCGCCTTACCCCACCGCATAACCTCCGCTTTCCATAAATCAGGGTCAGGCGGCCTAGATGACTTCCACCTCATTGTGATCGCCCGTTTCGCTAGCAATAGGGCCATGTCAGTAAAACGGGTTGCTACGCTTCTTGTGCGTGCGGATGGTCCCAGCCCTAAGAGTGCATATTCTAGAGTGAGTGGTTGGGGCAGGGAGCCAGTTCCCTCAAGCATGTCACTGATAGTGGTCCAGTAGTAACCCAGTTTGGGGCATTGCCACAGCATGTGTAGTAGTGATGCGTCGTCAGTGTCGCATCGGGGGCATGCGCTGGCTGCATCGGGGAACATCGTGTGTATGCGGTGTGGGATCAGATAGGCTCTATGCAACAACATCAGTTGAATAAACTTGAACTTGGGCTTCCTAGCCACCTTCTTGGGAAACTGGAAGACACGCTCCTATTCTTTGTCTTTCAGCGGTCTCCCGATATCTCCTTCCCATTTCGCCCTGAGAGGCGACAGAGGGACCGCCCTTCCCGTTCTGATGCTAGCAGTGAGCCATTTAGTTAGGTGGCCGCCCGTCCCCATGAGGTATTGCATCGTTATCAAGGGGTTGATATGTGGTTCCCGCCCCTCAGGTGCCCACCTATGTGTTATATAATGGCGAAGGCCGGCATGCAGCAGGAATGAGCCTCCGGGAACACCATGTGTGGCTCTGAAGTCTTCGAAGGACAGTAAACGCCCCTCAGCAAACAGGTCATCTACACGTGTCACTCCAGCATCATGCCAGGACACAAGTTTGTTGGTCGTGAGCGTCCCTGATTCTAGTGGGATACCCAACAGCGGAATCGTAGGAGCGTAAGACGTTATGGGGGACGTGTACTTCAATGCCTTCCGCCAGTATGACACTGCAAGGCGGTGGAGTGGAGTGGCATCTCTCGGTAAGTCGGATCGGGGTAACAGCAGTGTATGTATTCCCCCTTTAGCATGATCGTCCTCCGTCATGTCGATCTCCTGAAGGTTGCGACCCGCTATCCAGTAGGACAGCCATTGCAGCTGACACGCATAGTTGTAAGCCCTAAAGTCCGGTAGTCCCATACCTCCGGATCCAGAGGGGAGTTGTAGTTTAGTGAGGCCTATGCGTCTGCGCCCTGGTCCCCACACAAGTTCCGTGAGTAGTGTGTCAAGAGTTTTAAAGGTTGATGCAGGGATCAGGAATGGGAGATTGGTGAAGTAGTAAATGAGAGCATTACCATTTTAGAGATGGCCACTCTGCCGGCTATCGAAAGGGGTAGCGATAGCCAGAATTGAATTTGCGACTTTAGTGCTCTTACGGCCCTGCCAAGGTTACCATCTATCATCATTGCAGCTTCCCTGTAAATGTGCATTCCGAGGTATCGGAAGGTGGTGCCCGCTATCTGGAATGCGTGTGGGGCAAAGGGTAGGGGGGTGGACAAGCCCGCATCTGTAAAGGTGAAGCCGTAGGACTTAGGTTCACTTATGGTGAGGCCTGATAGCGACCTGAAGTCCTCAAATATTTGAGGTATAGGGTCCAGGTTACCCCGCAAGTCACGAAGATATAAGATGATATCATCAGCGTAGGCTGACACAACGTGTACCGTCCCGTGTCTTTGAATACCACAGTGGGGGGCTGTCGTCCTAAGTTTACAGAGCAGTGGTTCAAGGGCCAGTATAAATAGGAGCGGGGAGAGCGGGCAGCCCTGTCGGGTGCCCCTCGCTTTAGCTATGGGACCTGAGATGTGTCTGGAGGTACGCACCCTAGCCGTGGGGCGGGTGTGTAGTAGTTTGACCCAGGCAATATATTCAGGTGGGATCCCGAATTTCGAGAGCGTAGCGAACATGTAATCCCATCTAAGGGAATCGAAGGCTTGTTTCAGGTCCAGTGAGATGCAGCCCTCCGAGCCCGCATCTGTCGGGTTTCCGAGCATCAGCTGGGCCAATCGCCTAAGATTCATGGCCATACTGCGGCCCGGTACAAATCCGCATTGGTCGGGATGGACCAGCTGCGGAATGTATTGCGCTAGCCTCGTTGCCAGCACCTTGCTCAGAATCTTGTAATCGGTGTTGAGGAGGGACAAGGGTCTGTAATCTACCAGCTGCATCCCGTCTTTGCCCGGTTTTAAGAGGGATGTGATTAATGCCTGCATGGATGACTGTGGTAGGGAGGCAGTTCGTAATGCCTCTAAGTAGATAGTGTGTAAGCGTGGGGCCAGGAGATCAATGAACGTTGCATAGAATTCAGCCGGCAGGCCATCCGTGCCAGGGGCCTTGCTCTTCGGGAGAGCATGTATTGCCTGCCTGATCTCCGCTATCGTTATGTTACGCTTCAGGTCTTTGCATTGCCTGTCAGTGAGTTGGGGTAGGTCTAAATCTCTCATAAAGTCCTCAAAGGCGGTCTCTGAGAGGGGTCGGTGGGGGCTGTACAGTGTTGTGTAGTAGTCTTTGAACGCAGTATTGATCCCTATTTGGGTTGAGGTCAGACGCCCCGCCTGATCCAGTATTTCCAAGATCGGATGGCAGACCGGAGAGTCACGTATCATACGGGCCAGTAGGGGCCCACCCCTATCTGCCTGCGTATGCTGCCTAGTAGTGTATTCCCTGTAGTCTAACAACCTCAGGTCTTCTAGTAGTTCTGCATGTTTTATGTGAGCGTCCTGCAGTGGTGTGAAGTGTGCATTTGTGCCTGCCGCTTCACTTTCTAGCGACGCTAGTGTAACCTCCACCTCCTTCAGATTACCAATCACCTCCCGCCTCCTGCCCACCCGAGTGGCCATCGCCTCCCCCCTGAGAAAGACTTTGAAGGTGTCCCATTCTATCTGTCGAGTACTGGCGGTGTTTGCGTTCGTGGTAAAGTAGGCTTCAATGGTGTCAGACAGGGATGACCGGAAGACCGTGTCCTCAAGTAGGTCTGTGGGTAATCTCCAAGTTGGGATGGGGGTCAGCAATCTGCCCCATTGCCAAGTGAGTTCAACGGGGTTATGGTCCGACAGGGTTTTTCCCATGTGTTGGGCTTGAACAATCGATTCTGTTAGGGAGCAGGAGCAGAATATGTGGTCGATTCTGGTGTGGAGCTGGAGAGGTGGGGAAAAGAAGGTATATTCCCTGTCTTGTGAATGCGTGCTGCGCCATGCGTCTGCCATTTCCCACCCCCTAGCCCATTGTGCCAGAGCGTCCGCCTGTTTCCTGCTTTCAGTGGCCTGCAGTGGGGGGTGTGACCTATCTAGTGCAACATCAAGAACAGCATTGAAGTCCCCCCCCAATGATCCAGCGATGATCGGCCCAATCTGCAAGGATCCCGTTTACAGTTATCAAAAACTCCGACTGACCTGTATTTGGTGAATACACACAACCAAGTACGATGGCATCCCCATCCAACAAACCCCTTATAAACACATATCGACCCTCCTTATCAATTCTCTGCTCCAACAGCTTGAAGGGAACAGAGTTGCGAAGCCAAATAGCCGCCCCCCTGGAGAACGCTTAATAGGAGGTAGCGAAGAGCTGCCCTCTCCATTTCTTGCGTAATTTCACAGCCTCGGTGCTATTCAGGTGTGTCTCTTGTAAGCAGGCCACTCGTGCCGGTCTCTTAACGGCCTGCGATGGCATGGTAGCCCTCCACAGAGTGGGCCCATATGCAACCCACCATATGTGAAGAAGGAGATCAGTTATACGTTACCACCGGGAGATTGTCAAGCGTGCCGCCGATCAGGGCTGTGATCTTAGGGAACAGTTGCAGGCTGTCCACCGAACCAGATACCTCGGTGTGGGTGTCGGTGGTGACGGTGATCCAGTCTCCGGTTACCCCTGCATCATGTGCGGCCAGTGCCTCCTCCGTTAGCCGTATCAAAGAGGCTGAATGACCCGTCGGCCGGTCTCCTGTATGTTGAGCCTTCGCCTGAGCCCCCGCCAAGGGGGAGTGTCCGGTAGTGGAAGTGGTGTCCCTCCGGTCCGATGGGTTCCGGCGTCCGTCGCTGCGATTGTCGGCAAATGGGTCTTGCGAGGCCGGCGGGGTTAGTGTGACCTCCATCCATTCCTCCGCCTCCTCTGGCGAGTCGAAGAAGTAAGATCTGTTATTATGCAGTATCTTGAGTCGTGCTGGGAACAGGAGTGCATATTTCATGTCTCTGAGTTTGCGTTTCACTCCCATGAAAGTGGATCTAGCACGTTGCACCGTGGGTGTGAAGTCGGGATACACCGAGATATTCTTGTCCTCAAAGCGTATTGGCGCCTTCTCCCGAGCCGCTCTTAGCACAGTGTCGCGATCCTTGAAGTGGAGAAGGCGTGCAATCAAAGGACGAGGGGGTGCTCCCGGTTGCGGGGGTCTCAATGGCATTCTGTGTGCCTGTTCCACACTGTACAGGGCAGTGAGATCCTCTGGGCCCACCAGTTTCCGCAGCCAATCTTCCACAAACTGGGTGGGGTTCCTTCCCTCGCTCCGCTCCGGAATGCCTAGGATGCGGACGTTGTTGCGGCGGGCGCGCCCTTCCGCGTCATCCACCCTGTCCCACAGTTGCTTAAGTTGTTTCTCCACGCCCTCCAGCTTCGTAGAATGTTCCGTCTGCTGGGGTATGAGATCGTTCAACGCTATCTTCTGTTCTGAGACCAGCTCTGCTAGTTTGTTATGATCGGCTCTCAGCAGGGATAGGCCCGTCGCCATATTGTCTATGTGTGACTCCAACGCCTCTCGCGTGGCGAGTATTTCGTTGAGGATAAGGTCCAACTTGGCGTCCTGGGACCCCTTCCCAGTCGGCGGGATAATGTCCGCGTTTGAGGAGGCCAGCATGTCTGTCGGAGCGCCTTGGTCTTGAGTCCTGCCCCTGTGTCTGCCCATTGATCTAGTAAGCAGGGTGGCGCTGTAGTAGATGTGCTTGCCGGTCTTGTCCCCTTCTAGTGTCCACTCAGAGGGCCGGACCGTGAACGTGCAGTACCTGAATACTAAGGGAGGGAGGCAAGTGTGTGGTAGGTCCCAGCTCAGGCAGGGTCAGTAACAGCTCGGTGTTTATAGCGCCTCAAAAATGGTGAAGTGGCGTTCCACAGAGGACCTTGTGGACAGCCACAGTTCTGACTCTGCGAGGTGCAGGGAAGGGGCCACAGTCCGCAGGTGGTGATGGAGGGGACCTCCTGTAGAGGTCGGGAGTGCGACAGACGCCCTTTAGTCAGACCGGCAGCAGGGGCCTCGCAAATTGTGGTTCCTTCTCTGACCGCCGAGTGGGCCAGCTCAGTTCAGGTGTTTGAGGGGCACTCGCCTTGGTGCGGGGTGCAGGGAGCCGTGCGCGGGCGCCGCCGTGTGGCTTGTCTCTGCTCCCAGGCTGCCGCTGCGCGGTCCGGGAGGAGTAGCGTGTCGCAGTAGTCACTCGGGGGTCCGGGGCCCGATGGGGAAACAACATGGCGCCAGTAGGATTGTCTTAGCTTCGGACTGCACTGTGCCCACGGAGCGCAGCGCAGTCGGAGGATGCAGGAATCTCTGTCAGGGACGGACAACGCGCCTCCCCCGACCCGCACTCCTCACCCGTTTTGTTGAATGTGTGGGCGCCTCGGTCGTGTGCAGGCGGGCGGTGGGCCGGTCCCGGTATCTCCCGCCGTCGTAGGCGGCCGCTCGGCAGGGTGAGCCGGCTGAGGGTTTCAGCTGTCTGGGGGAGGCAGCAAGGCGGCAGGCGGAGAGGGAACTCCCCGCTATCCGCGGGCACAGCAGCAGGTCTCGTGCCCCCTCGCCGGTCCAGGGAGACTTGGGGGATGTAGTTCGGCCCCTCGGGTCGGTCGGCGGAGCAAAGCCCGGCCCAACAGCAGTGGCGGAGCAAAGCCTGGCCCAGCAGCAGCGGCGGAGCAAAGCCCGGCCCAGTAGCACACCAACGGAGCAGAGCCCGGTCAGTTCACAGGTTCCCAGGAAGCTCGGCCCCCGGCAGACCTTTATGCGCCGCCTGGTGCTGTGGCTTGACTTATGCGGCGTCCTTGCCGGTCCAGGGAGACTTGGGGGGATGTAGTTCGGCCCCTCGGGTCGGTCGCCGGAGCAAAGCCCGGCCCAGCAGCAGCGGCGGAGCAAAGCCCCGCCCAGCAGCACACCAATGGAGCAGAGCCCGGTCAGTTCACACTCTTCAACTCATTCCACTGAAAGCTCGTAAACAAAAAACAGCGGCCAGATCATTGTAGGAAACGTGCCCAAAATATGGAACTCTATTCCTCCCCACATCAGAACTAACCCCTCCTTTACGAATTTCAAAAGCCAGCTCAGAATCCTGTTCCTCAATCGATCCCTAGCGAACAGATAGGAGCTGTTGGAGAGCAAAAATCGGCCTTTTCTCTACGCTAGCTAGACCTCTATCCTACTCTCTGGCACTGTGTTTTCTCAGTTTTTGTATTTCGGGATTGTCTGCATCAGCGTATTTGTGTTTCACATGTCCTGTAATTGCTGTAAAGCGCTCCAATACCCACCGGTCAGGTTAGCGCTACATAAAACTCTGCAAATAATAAATAAATAAATATGCACACTGCCATGCACGACTCGGATTCACACACAATAATATAAATTTTCCCTAGGGTACACAGACATACCATTCTTTGCTACCAGTTTTGTGATGTTGTACTAACTCACATGGGTGTGGGGTGGAGGGAGGGGCTGTTTGATGACTTAGGAGACCAGACACACATATGCATTAGTGTTTTATTGCCACCATTTGAATATATAGAATGTGATACAACAATGTGATTCATGATCTGAAAAACCTTAATAAAATTGTTTGCAAAAAAAAAAAAAAAGGCTTTTATAGTTTTTGCCAGGTGCTGAAATAATGCCTTCATATCATCTTACTAAACACTGAAATGGATAGCCAACAGGGATGCTCTAAATTAATAATGTTCCCGTTATAGCCTGCATTGGTGGTGATCCATCCGCTTTAAAATCCAAGTCAGTGTCTCTGCTGATCAGCTGGTGGTCTTGATGTAAAGAAAGAGAATTAGAAAGTCTGCTTACGTACAGTATCTAATATAAGGTGGGTCTGAAGATTCTGGCCTATATTTTATCGATTCTATAACAATTTGAACTGATCACAGGTATGAAAAATGTTCCATACATTGCATTTATATGATTTGTTGCTCTAGTTAGAATTTATACTGTGTTATGTTACTTTTGTAACCACTTTGGAATATTTGTTGGTTTAATGCAAACAAGACTTAGCAGATTGTATGTTTATAGTGTCCTATTTTGGCTGTTGTGCATGAGCACTAGAGGGGTGTTCACATCTTGTGCCTGCAGTCCTGGTGCTGCAGTTATGCATGTTAATAACATAGAAGAGTGTCAGGTTGTTTGGGAGCACCTTATTAATACCAATCTGATCAGGGTGGCCCTTGCATTTATAATTTTTGTGCATCTCTCCCTAGTTTGCTTCATGAAAGTACTGCAGTATAGGCCCAGGTACTTTTCTGAAGCCTTCTCCTGTAGAGAAACTGCTTTTTTGCCTTTGGAGGCAACCGCGTTTCATACAAAGACAATGGGACAGCCCATTAATCATTTTAGAATGTGGGTTGGAAGGTAGTTCCCAAATTTGGTTGTACTGAAAATGAAGCCTAACCTATGCAGGTCTTCCTGTACCTTGGGATAGTCAGAAGAGGTAAAACTCTTGATGTGAGGTTCTTTCTCACGAAATGCAGAGGGCATTAAAAGTGATGCATTTAGCACGATAGAGTCAGTGATGGAGTTAAAGGTCCAATGTTAAAGGATACTGAATTTATAGGGAATGTTGTGTTTTAATGGCTATGTTCTTCTTGCACTGTAGCCTGCCTATGAAAATAGTTGGAGCCACACTTTATATTCCACTGGTGTAGTCTAGTTGGAAGAGTATTTGTGCTATGGCAGCCTAGAACCATTGTGGGAACCCCATGAAAGGGAATATGGGCCTCGAGATCCTAAGTGGTATAAAGAGGATTTGGTGCCCTGGTTTGCATTAGTGAGAATCCAGAGTCCGCAATCACTTCAAGGTTCCTCACTTTTCTGACCGTGATAGTGGAAGCTCCATGTTTCAAGGTCCACTGGTTGCAAGTATAGAATATAAACAATTTACCACACATGGATTTCTGTTTTTAATGCATGTTTTTCAGGTGTTTTAAATATTTCTATAGGTCTATCACTAGCAGGCAGTAGCCAATTTGTCTTAGTCTGAAAGTGCTGCCATTGTCCTCTATGATATGACCCATATCATTTGGAACTACTCATTTCCTATAGGAAAAGTACATTCTACTGCATGGTACAGTGAGGTCTATAAGGCAAGGTTTCCAAAGGTGTCTATCTGATCTTTTTGAACTTTGGAACAGTAGTTTCCTTTTCTCTCAATGCAGAATTCATTAATCACCATCTATTTATTGCCCTTGTTACAGTATACTTTGAAATATTCAAATCGCTTAAGAACCTTCTTCAGTAGCCATCACTATCTTTTGTCAAATGTGTGTCAGCTGCAACAGAAGTGATTTTGGCTCTGTGACGGAGGTGCTTTTAGACACCAATCTCTAGTTAAGTTTTCTGTGTACTTGTGCGACATATGTGCACAGGGGCTGTTTAGGGTTTAAGTTGCCAAGCCTGCTTTTTTGCTTGTAGCTGGTGTGTATGCCAATTTAGGGGGTTTACACACTGAGCCTTTCCATAAGGAGGCATGGAGGACCTGGAGCGGTCAGGTCTGGTAATCTTCATCATGAGCAGCAAGTTGTGGGTGGTTCCAGCAAAAAACAATTTCACGTGCTTCTGCATGGTTTACAAGTCATTTGGTACTGGGGTTCATGCCAGAGTTTAGTCCCCAAGGTACTTCAACAGTGAGATACCTTCCTTTGAAAGGCCCAATGAATGAACATCCTTGAAACTTGCCAAGTTTGCACTGCCAAAGGCAGACAAGGCATTGCCAAAGTCTTGTTTACCAAGCTTGAATTTCCCTGGGTCAGAATTTGCTGCAAGTCTTTACTGTTTCTGTCAAAATTTGGGTTTATCTATCCAAAGCAACTTCTGGGGAACAGAGAAACATTTTTGAGTGTCTTTTACTTAACCTTTGAACGACTTCAGTCCTGCTTGTTACACAATTTGGAAAAAATAAACACACTGTCATATATTTCATGTCATATGATCTTTCCCGATCGATATTGAACACAAAAAGTGTTTCCTTCTAAGTTTAGCCATCAGCACTCTTCCTCAATTTCTATTTCTTCTCTACTATGCTCCTTGTTGTGCCTCAGTGAAAGTTCTGCAAGTGTAACCAAGATTTATGGACAAAACAGTGATGCAAAGATGGGCTAGTGTGTAAAGAAATGCAGAGCTACATCTCAACGTTATATGGGAGATGAATACAGATACTCCCCAGTTACAACCATCTTAACCTTAAATATTGATTTCAATGACAAACACAGGAAAATGTAAGATTTTTACTTTGGGGGGTTGGGCTCCACAGATGGAGATAGTGTGGGATCTGGGAAAGCATGGAGAAGGGCAGCATCCTGGATGTTATTGAGACTTCTTGCACAAGCCCCAGAAGTGTGGTCTGTCAACGGGGCTCCTCAGTCATGGGTAAGAAGAAGAGAACGCAGTTCCACCAAGACTGAGGATGTCTCGGGCAATTAAATAATTCAGGAGCAAGGATGTTAATTACTTAATGTCTCAATTATTATTTATGTAGATCCAAAAGCCACATGAACCACGTGTTGACAGCCTTATGTAATCCTCTTTAAGATGGGCATAACACAAAGCATAATATTGTAACTCTTGGGTATATTGGAGTATGTGATTAAGGAAAGGATTTCGGTTTCTGTTAGTTGCTTGGACACGGGATGATGATTGTGGGTTCAATTGGTGGATTGATTACGGATGTATTATTTATATTTGTAAATGCATCTGAAGATCATTTGATGTTTTATTTGTTCTATTTAGTTGGTTTGGTTATCTGATTCGGCGAAATCCATGATGGGGAAATACTGGTTTTACTTGCTCTACAATTGTGGTGTGTAGACTGAGGTGTAGCTCACAGATTGATAGGAATTCTGAACTAACAAGTTTTCTTTTCAAGATTGCATGCTTAATTTGAGTCTGGTTTAAGCTGTGAGTGCACGGGAGCAGGTACACTAACACTAATAAGACTCGCTTCCAGCAGTAATACACCCTAGTCAATCGATGCACTTTCTGAATAGTTTTTTGGTGGTTTTCCATTCCTCATTTCGAAAATTATTCTCGTTTCGGAAGGTTTATGGTTTTTGATTGAATTGTCTTACTTGTTATACTGACTTCCATTATAGGGTAAACAGATAGGGGTTTATTTAGTTTACTGGTTGAAAAGAGATTTTGTGATTATTTTCCTACGTTGTGCTGTGATTGGTTAGTCAGTCAGGGAACCGCGTGGAGATTGGGGATACGTCATCACAAAGCAGTGCTCTGATTGGATGGTTGCTGATGAAGCCACACTGTATAGGGCGGCTGACCTTGGATAAAGCTGCACTGTAATTGGCTGGTGTTCGCTAGCTTGTTTGTTGTGAAAATGAATTGATTTTTGAGTTTTTTAAAGTAAAAATCAAGGGATGTTTGTTAGTAAAGCCCATGATTACTGTACCATGAAGGGAGGGTCAGAAATTACTGGCAGAAAGAGCGCCAGCCTACAAGAGAATGAAAGATTGGGAACTATACGTGTACCTGGATTTCAGATTGGAATAAATATACTGTCAATGATGAAGTTTTATAATTTCCAATAGTGGGTACCTTCAACGTTAGAAAACTAGATTTCTTGAGACAAACTATGTATGACATGAAGCAGATGCCTACAACTGCACAGTCCGAGGCTCTTAATAGATGGGATTGCATGGCGACATCGAAAGAGAAAGAAAGCAACACAGCAAGTGAAGAGTTCATTTAAACATTGGCTTGAGACAAAATAGTTGGAGAGAGGATATTATTGAATGTGTAAAAATCTTCCTTGCTATAATTAATGTGAATGATGACAAGGGCAAGGCAAATAAAAAAAGAGAAGCAGAATAATGACTGATGATGATAATTTTTTTAATAAAATTTTGAATTCTAGACCTCCTTCAGACACAGCAAGACCAGCGGGGACAAGTGAGACTAGCTCATGATACAGGCGGTGGTGGAGATGGTATTATGGCTGTGCTGCAAAGATCTTCTACTGCTGTAGTTGTACCAAGTGCACCAACAGAGATCGATGGCTGCTGTGCCTCGAACAAGTGAAGGCACAAAATCGAGAGTACAGATTCAAGGTGCCGCACCTGTAAGAACAGACGTGGTTGAAGAAGTTCTGAAACAAATTGATATTGCCATTTTAAAATTTTAATTTGGTGACATGCTGCAGGGTAATATTGATTTAAATAGACTGTTTACTTACAATGCTGTCGAAATTAGATATTTGATTGAAGAAGCAGCCAGTAAATTGAAAGAATTTGAGGTTGATATCAGCAAAATGAAGAATGTGAAACGAAATTACACAATGGATTGAACACATGATGGAATTAAAGAAAAGGGTTTAATTACATTGACTGCCCATATTAAAGATTGAATTGAGAAAACAAGGGATTGGAGTGACTTGAAAAAATATTGAGAAAGATGAAAGAAAGGGACAGCCAATAAAAAGAGAATGAAAGGGACTGACGGTAGGACAAGATGGGTTGTGAGTGATATGGAAGTTAGGACAGGAACAGTTTTGGAGTGTCTTTTGAGAGAAGTTCATGGAGGGAAATTTGTGAATACACCATGGACTTCAGCTAATTTGTATGGATTTATTAATAATTTTCCAAAATTGAGAGAGGATCCAGCAAAATGGTAAGAAGAGAGCCATAAGCGGACACATATTTCACAGATGTTGTGGACCGATTTGAATATGTTGTTTGAGATTGTGGTTTCTAGTGATTTGTGGACTGAGTAAAATGGTGTTTGATGATGGCCTACACAAGACTCATCAAGGATTACTCCTAGTGATGCTACTTATGAAGAGGTAGCTACCAAATATAATAATTTGACAGAGCATTTGACAAAGCGAGTTCCTGAAAAGGATATAAATTGGAGTACTATTTTCAGTACTTCTCAAGAGGGGAAAGAAAGGCTTATGCAGATTTTGAAGAGAGAAAATGGAGTCGAAGATCCAGAACTTTACTGAAACACGATGTAGTGTGAATGAAACTTTGTTCATGTATGTAGTGTAAAATTCTGAAGGACACGTCTGCTGTAAGTTCTGATGCAGGCTCGCTAGCACACTTGGATAAGATTCTTTGTGTGAAAATGTTTCATATTGTGTTGTAAATCTCTGGACTGTACTGTTGCTGTTGAAGCTAATGGAGGATTTCCTTTAGCTCAGAAATGGGTTACAGATATAATTATTATTATGACGATCTCCATTTTGATTTGCTCAATATGTGTTATCATTAGTCATACCATCAGAGGGTGAAGACTAAGGGATGGTCTGGGTAGGAGGTTCCATGGGACATCAGGATGTGTATGTATGGATCCCTCAGGTAGCGAAGTCTTGATTGAGAAGTTATGATTATTGCCCACATCAGCAGCAGTTGAGGGGGGAGGGATAAGGGGAGGGTTAGTAGGGATCCGGTACAGATAGAGGAGGGATATCAACAGAAACTAGACTTGGTTATGGGCGAAGGAAGGAATGGATCTCCGGCTAATGCATAGATTGGTTCATTATGGAAGATTAGGAGATCTAGTACAGGGGAGTTCCGAAGTACGATTGAATGGAGCGGGTTGCGCCAACATTGGCATTATTCACCATTCATGAAACGCTGTATTCGGGTGCGTGTATGGGGGGGGGGGCCAGGGGGGGTTAGGAGTTATAGAAAAGCAGATACTGAACTATGTTGTTGACTGGATACCTCTGTGAGGTGGTTTCCTTGGCATTATTAACGGATTATACACGTACGCCGTCCGGCCTCCGGGATGTGGGCTAGATGGCTGTGTGCAATTTTATTATTGAACTGTGCCTTATGGTGATCAGGGATGGGAAGGTCGAACTATTTCAATGTTTATTTATGATTCTGCAATAAAAATATATTTAAAAAAAAAATCATTAGTCATACCATGCTGAATTTGCAGTTTTTGCTTATTGCCTATTCATAAAATATGTATAAAAACACTTGTTTTGGGGGGTGATCCAGAGACTTTGCCTGTTAAACTATTCTTTTTTTTAGCTATTCTTTTTTTTTTTTTTTTAAACAGACTTTATTAGCATTTTCCATACGTAAATGACAATCACATTAACAGGCGGTGAATCGTGATATCAATCCGAAAAGCTGCAAGAAAGACAGACCATCACACAAAACCATAGCAGTTATAGCCAAATAGATGCAGCAGGGATAGGTATGATAATACAATACAATTTTAGGCCTTGCATTCTCTATCTGCCCTGGCAAATAACATTAAAGGAGTCCCACTATGTAAAAGGAGCTATTAAAGGAATAAAGGGGGGAATGTCCCAGTGCTACTGTGGCTGCTGTTTATTTGATGACTTTCCTATTCCTCAAAGGAATCTGCTCCCATATTTTGATGTATTCCCTGTTCCTCTAGGGCCTATGTCCATTTCTCTTATGATTTCAGTTGCTTATTGGGACTTAGAAATTCGGATTTCGGACTACTCTGTATCTGAGCCTTCATGATATATAAGTTGCATTTCTCTGCAATTTTTATTATGAGATTCTGTAATAAAATCCTTTAATTTTTCACTGATCTACAACTCATTTAGTGGTCCCAGTCACTAGTTTTGTTACTCTGCTAGGATTATTTGTGGGGTCTGATGTCAAGGAGAGTTGTGACTTATCGCATGATCAAGGGTGCAGGAGCAGAGCTGCCCGAGTTACATTTTGGGGTGATCAAAATATTGAGGTGCAGTAAAATATTGGGGTTCAGCTCCCACACAGTCTTCCACTGAACAAATGCAGGGTTTTAAATGATCCTGAAATGGGAGTTCTAGAAGTCCAAATGTCTGCAACTTCAATCGATTGAGTGGAACTAAAAGGCTGACCATAACTATTTGTGGTTACATTTTACTTTAAAGTTGCTCAGTTTCAAAGAAATGGTGCCATATTTAATGAAGAAAAATAACCACTGAAAATGAATTATGAATATATTGATTTGTAATCAGAAGTGACATTTATTATAGTGAAACCAGGAAACAAATAATACTACAAAGTGTCGAGGAGCGTAAAGTACTTGCTTTAATATTCAAGTGAAGCCATCCATTTGCTTACCTTGATGAATCCCATCTCTACTTGTTTAGAGTCAAGATCCAAGTTTACATTAAAGTCACAGACTAAACAAGTTTTAGCAACTAACTAGAGTATTGGAAACCACATTTATTATCTCCTTGTTTGGATAGGGGATCATAGATAAATTCTTAGTAAGCCTTGGAGTTCTGAGATAATAGTAATTTAGTATTAATAGAAAGAAAGGATAAGAGATATGAGCAAGTTGCTCCCAGGATTTCACATTTCTCGCTTGCTATTTTGCTTACTCTGGTAGTAATCTGCATTAACAGAACATTTGTGCTAAATCTGCTGGAGATGGTTCAAGAACAGCTTAGGTGAAAAGAGTTTCTCTTATGGCTGCCAAGATCACTCATACAAAGTTAGCTGTGCGCAGTTTGTACCCTGCACCAGTGTCCCTCAGTAACCCTTTGGCTGATGTAACCAACATTGACCACAGTGTTTACGCACTGAATAGGTTTTTATTGCTTGCTCTATTTTTCCTCTATTTTTACTGTGGAAAATGATTCCCATCTTAGCAGTAGACAGAAAACCTGAAGAGTTACCTATGATCTCAGTGCCGCTCACATATTCACCTGTTTCAGACAGTAAGTACCATCATGCATACAATAATTTTAATACATATCTGAGTGTGGCTGCAAATCAATAAGATTCACAGTAAACGTTCTTAAAATGAAATGAAAAAGCAGCTGGAGGACTGACGTCTTTAACTCAGGACTCAGACCCAAAACAACTAACAAGTTAGCTGCCTCAGATGCATTCAATTAACCTGTCCCTCTGAGTACAGCAACGACAGCCCTTGGCGGGTCTGCAGCTTTGCTCGTTTCACATTTCTATTAAAGGGAAAACAGAAATAGGCTAAGTACAGGAGGTGCCAGGCCAGAAACAGATGCGGAGAAGGAGGTTGCGAAAAGTAAAGTTTCCGTGAAAATGCTGTAAGCATTCAACACTCATCGTATTGTGGTATAATTTTTCTCCATTAGCCGGAGACTTAGTATAAACGTAAACAAGAAATCTGAATGTTTGTCTACAATTAATGTGCAATGTCTGGTGTGCAATGTTCACTGCGCCTTGTCCATGCACAAGTTGCATTGTGCAGGGTCCAATACGCAAGGCAAAACGCGCAAATTTCAGCATGCTATATGCTTAGACAGGAGATTCACAAAGCATCTTGCATCTAAAGAGAAAAGGTGTCTACTGTAGTGCTTCAGAGAATGGGGCATACCAGAGATCTAAACGGTCACCGACTATGTAAAGGATTCCCATTTAGATTCATGGTGCCTAAATTTATCTCAGGTGGACATCTTACAAATCTGTCATGGGAGTGGCCATAGTGGCCACATGTTTGACACCTCTGGTGTATATACTCAGCAGATTTGTGTTACATTCCGGTTCGGACTGGCCTATGGGGTCATCTTGCAACCTGACAGATCAGGGTGTCCACCCTGTTTGTAGCTGTGGGTGTGCCAGTTTTGTTGCATCATTAAGCATCTTGAAGCGTAAATGTACCTGCTGTAAAGAACTGCATGTAACATGTCAATAATACGTTTCTAATCCATATGAAGATTGCACAGTCAGGAACAGCAGAGGCTGAAAAGCAGGAACAGTGGAGAGGAAAGTAGAGGAACAAAGCTGGGAGAACGAGGAGGTGAAAGGTGGATGTTATTATTTTATGAGAGGCAAAGTTGACAGACCAAAAGCAAATTTTGAGAAAAGGGTGGTGGTGGTGTTTTTATATTTTTTGTTAGGGAAGAAACTTAGTGAATATTGCCACAAACCCTGCCTGCAGCAAGCATAAATGTGTGAATCCCTCCACTCCTCATAAAACCACCCTAGGCAGCATATATTAAGAAGTTAAGTTGTTCGATTTACAAACGTAGACCACATTTTTTACTCTAGAAAATGGTATCACTGTTATTCTGGTGCCCAGGTCTATTTTCTGTCCCAGTCGGAACCTGGTTACCTTTGCATACGACTTGATAGTTGGTGCAGCAGTCGCCCTTCACCACGCAGTCATCGGAGCAGTGGCAAGCACTGTCTTCGCCCCGCACCTCTCCGCAACGATCCTTGGTACACTCCCAACCCCGACCTGCAATTTCCACGACACATGGATCAATATTTAACAAAATAAGTGACTGCTAACATAGATTTGACTATACTTCAACCACAATGGCCTTCATGCTTACAAAACAGACTACACTGCTTCAAATAAACTTTGCGTAGATAGCAGAAAATCGCTGTTATTTTCGAAAACGGACCCTTGCAATCATGAAAATGGCTTTGAAAAGCCTGCCAAAAAAGAAAGCATATCACACCTGTTAACATTTACATCAATAAAGACTTGTATGGAGCTCCTGATATATAAAGCCAACAGGTGTCAAGGACGAAATCTTTTTGCTTTATCAGTGCTTGTTACTATAGCTTCTAACCATAGATGTTATGCACCAAAATGCCAGGGCTATAGCATCACTGATATGCGCCAGGTTTGAGCTCTCCTCTTGTTTTTAGCCCCTCAGCATATAGCTGTTGAGAACCTTGGGTAATGGCAAGCAGTGGAAGCAACAGAAAGAAGACAGTTCTGTAAAACTCATCTTTACTTTCTGTTCTCGACACTGCCTTTATGACTCATGAAACCAGTAGGATGAATGGCAGTATTCGTAGCAACAGCTAGGATGGCTATTCCAAATGACTCAAGTGACGTCAATGATTTTCACTGTATAATTAACTATTACGCCGTTTTAGAATTCTTAGAAGGGCAAGACTAGGTCACAAATTTCAATCACTTTAACTCCCAAAGATCTTAGTTTGTAAACAATCGACAGGATTAACAAGCATTTTGCAATGCAATAGGTCTCGCATTAGGAAAGTGTGAGCTATTGGTATGGTAAATGACGCATTTTTTAATGTGTTGGCTTTGAAAATATCTAAATTAATAGCATTGTTATTCACAAAGCCAATAGCTAACACTTTCCTAATGCGAGTCCTATTGGCTATGGCAATGCTTGTTGGTAGCAAGCAAGGACAGTGCTGTTGTGGTGCTGAGTGATGATGTGGTCGGGCTGAGTGACGTGGTGGTGCCCCCGAGTGACGTGGTGGTGCCCCCGAGTGACGTGGTGGTGCCCCCGAGTGACGTGGTGGTGCCCCCGAGTGACGTGGTGGTGCCCCCGAGTGACGTGGTGGTGCCCCCGAGTGACGTGGTGGTGCCCCCGAGTGACGTGGTGGTGCCCCCGAGTGATGTGGTGGTGCCCCCGAGTGATGTGGTGGTGCCCCCGAGTGATGTGGTGGTGCCCCCGAGTGATGTGGTGGTGCTCCTGAGTGATGTGGTGGTGCCCCTAAGTGATGTGGTGGTGTTCCTTTAAATATAAATAAAAGGCAGTGTTATTTATATTGATTGAGTGACAGGAGTAGTGCTGTGCGCCACAAATATTAGATGTTTTTTGTGAAGTCTGGGTGGTCGAGGGGGAGGAGGTTTTAGTGTGCAGGACATGTTTTTGATGCAGTGGTGTGTGCCCGTGTGCGTGAAGTGGACCTGGAAAATTAGTGACATGCACGCACATTTATATGTGCCTAATGGCGGAGTAGGACGTGTTTATTATTAACTACAGTACATGTGTATTGACCCCAGAAGGATGAAAGGCACAGTGGCCCACCGGGATTTGAACCTTTGACCATTAGGTCAAACACTTGTGAAGCAGAGGCATTACTCCACAGCATAGATACCTAATAATAGCAGGTGAGATTCCCCAGTGTACCACTGTAGGAGTGGGTGCGCAGACTAAGGAACAGGAGCATTGTTGTGCGCCCTGTTCCATGTGGTGTTATCCAGAGAGTGTATGTGTCCGTATGCTGCTATGAGCATGCAGACTGAGTGACAGGAGCAGTGCTGTGCGCCACAATTATTAGATGTTTTTCGTGAAGTCTGGGTGGTCGAGGGGAGGAGGTTTTAGTGTGCAGGACATGTTTTTGATACAGTAGTGTGTGCCTGTGTGCGTGCAGTGGACCTGGAAAATTTGTGACATGCACGCACATTTATATGTGCCTAATGGCTGAGCAGGACGTGTTTATTATTAACTACAGTGCATGTGTATTGACCCGAGAAGGATGAAAGGCACAGTGGCCCACTGGGATTTGAACCTTTGACCATTAGGTCAAACACTTGTGAATCAGAGGCGTTACTCCACAGCATAGATATCTACTAATAGCAGGTGATATTCCCCAGTGTACCACTGTATGAGTGGGTGTGCAGACTAAGGAACAGGAGCATTGTTGTGCGCCCTGTGGCATAGGGTGTTATCCGTAGAGTATCGTACCCGCGCTCCCTGCATCCTATTCTCGCATTGCTACAACCTCCATAGCGCCTCATTACTGCATAGCGCTATAGCGCGAGTGCCTCTATGTACTGAAATTTACCATTTGCATCGCTTTGACTATAATTAACGCTGCGCTGTGTTTGAAGCCCGCATTATTTGTACTTCCATTATATTGTGTTTAACTGTACTGCACGCCGCATTGCCTAATTATTGTGCAGCCTTTGATGTGCATTTGTTGACCCTGCCTACCTCGAGTTTACTCTGGGGCCGCCATCTTTGTTGTTGTTGCCTCGGAGCACCTCCTCCACAGCCCGCCCCGCCTCCCAGCTGACCCTCCCTCGCCCCTCCCCCTATCCATATATGTCAGATGGATTTGCGCGCAGCGGTCGCGGCAAAGGTGCGCCAAAGGTAAGCCCGTCTACGCCCGTCTGCGCCTGGACCGCGCCCAGCGCCAGACCCCCTGGTCCTCGCCATACCCTACCCACTAGAGTCTCATATGATGCCGCAACTCTCCGCTCCCTCAACCCCGGACGCCCACTAGAGTGCTGCGTAGCTATCCCAGGACGTACCCACGGCCCATTCGCCTGCCTCTCCTGCAAGTTCAACTGCTCCAGGACTCTCACCAACTCCACCCCCCCTACACATACCTCCGACTCCAACCGCCTTAAGTGCATCTTGCTCAACACCCGCTCGGTCCACAGACATGCAACAGAACTCTGGGACCTAATTGACACAACGTCACCCGACATCGCCTTCCTCACAGAAACATGGATGAACACATCATCAGCACCCGCCATAGCCATACCGGACGCGTACAAGATTATCCGAAAAGACCGCATTAATCAAACTGGAGGAGGCATCGCCATCATCCACAGAAACAACATCAAAATCACAACCAGCTCAGACGACAACCTTGCAACCGCCGAACATCTCCACTTTCAGATCCACACCGACTCCAGGACCACACTTAGAGGCACCCCCATCTACAGGCCTCCAGGCACCCGCACTCTATTCAGCGATGACATCACGGACTTCATCAGCCCGCACGCCCTCGCCTCCGAAAACTATATTCTTCTAGGAGACCTCAATTACTACCTTGAAAACAAACACGACTGCAACACCACCACCCTTCTGGCCAACCTGGCCAACCACGGATTCAAACAACTTGTTGACACCCCCACCCATATAGCCGGACATACGCTCGACCCGATCTTCACCTCCAGCAAACACATCTCCTTCGATCACACCACAGCCCTGTATTGGACGGACCACAACTGTGTTCACTTTAGCTACAAAAGCTCCCTGACCCACAACCGTCCACAACCCATCCCTCGAAGAAACTGGAACAAAATCACCACCGACCAACTCCTCACTTCACTCAACCAAAACCCTCCCACCATCTCAATGGACCCAGACCAAGCGGCCACCGACCTCAAGCAATGGATTACCCACAGTGCTGACGAATTAGCACCCCTGAAAATGCACCAGATGAAATCAGACAGCAAAAAGGCCCCCTGGGTTAACGATGAACTTAAAAAATCCAAGAAACTATGCCGCACCCTGGAGAAGATATGGAGAAAAAACCCAACTTCAGACAACATGACCTCCCTCAAGACAGCCACCCGCAAACACCACCAACTGATCCGATCCGCCAAGAAATCAGCATTCAAGGATCGTCTCGACAACAACACTCATAACAGCAAGGAACTCTTCAACATCGTCAAAGAATTCACCAACCCCTCCGCAGCATCCAACGACATCACCCCCTCCCAAGACCTCTGCGACGCATTATCCTCCTTTTTCTACAACAAGATCGCAGACATCCACAACAGCTTCGAGAATTCTCCCAGCGATCAACCCTCTCCTCCACCTTTAGATCCCACTCCACCAACTAACAACCTCAACGCCTGGAACCCAATCACCACTGAAGACACCATTTGCCTCATGAACTCTATCCACTCTGGCTCGCCTTCTGACCCCTGCCCAAACCACATCTTCAACAAAGCGGACTCCATCATTGCACCCCACCTCCGCGATGTCATCAACTGCTCTTTCAACTCCGCCACCTTCCCAGATAGCTGGAAACACGCCGAACTCAGCGCCCTTCTGAAGAAACCCACAGCAGACCCTTCTGAACTTAAAAACTACCGCCCCATATCCCTCCTCCCATTCCCGGCCAAAGTCATAGAGAAAGCCGTCAACAACCAGCTCGCCGCCTTCCTTGAATCCAACAACTCCCTTGATCCATCTCAATCCGGGTTTCGAGCCAAACACAGCACCGAAACCGCCCTCATTGCAGCGACCGACGACATCCGATCACTCCTGGACAATGGAGAAACAGTGGCCCTCATCCTACTTGATCTTTCCGCCGCTTTCGACACAGTCTGCCACAGCACCCTTATACAACGCCTCAGCAACATCGGCATACAAGGAAAAGCCTTGGACTGGATCATCTCATTCCTCGCTGGGAGAACTCAAAGAGTCCGACTTCCCCCATTCAACTCAGAGGCCACTGAAGTCATCTGTGGCGTACCTCAAGGATCCTCACTCAGCCCCACCCTCTTCAACGTCTACATGAGTCCTCTCGCCTCCATCGCGCGTCATCACAACCTTAACATCATCTCCTACGCCGATGACACCCAGCTAATCCTTTCCCTCACCAAAGATCCCAACACCGCCAAAACCAATCTTCACGAAGGCATGAAAGAAGTAGCCGAATGGATGAAACAGAGCCACCTAAAACTCAACTCAGACAAAACGGAGGTGCTCATCCTAGGATCCTCCCCCTCACCTTGGGACGACTCTTGGTGGCCTTCCGTTCTGGGCACAGCACCCACACCCACAGACCATGCACGTAACCTTGGCTTCATCCTAGACTCGTCCCTCTCGATGTCCAGACAAGTCAACGCTGTCTCATCCTCCTGCTTCAACGTACTTCGCATCCTCAAAAAGATCTTCCGCTGGATCCCCCTCGAAACAAGAAAGACTGTCACCCACGCTTTGGTCACAAGTCGACTGTATTATGGTAACACACTTTACGCCGGAATCACAACAAAATTACAGAAAAAACTCCAACGCATCCAAAACGCATCAGCTAGACTCATACTTGACATCCCGCGCCAAGATCACATCACCGGACATCTAAAAGACGTCCACTGGCTTCCCGTCAGCAAAAGAATTACTTTCCGCCTTCTTACCCACGCACACAAGGCCCTCTACAATCTAGGACCCGAATGCCTCAACACTCGACTGTCCTTCTGCAAACCCACCCGTCAACTAAGATCGTCCAATCAAGCCCTCGCCGCAGTCCCGCGCATCCGGAAATCCACCATGGGCGGCAGATCCTTCTCCTTCCTGGCTGCCAAGACCTGGAACTCACTCCCCACCCACCTCCGCCTCACTCAGAACCACATCTCCTTCAGAAAAGAGCTCAAAACCTGGCTATTCGACAAATAATCTACCCCTCCCCTAGCGCCTTGAGACCCTCTGGGTGAGTAGTGCGCTATACAAATGCCCGAACTTGAACTTGAACTATGAGCATGCAGACTGAGTGACAGGAGCAGTGCTGTGCGCCACAGTTATTAGATGTTTTTCGTGGAGTCTGGGTGTTCGGGGGAGGAGGTTTTAGTGTGCGGGACATGTTTTTGATACAGTGTAAGCCGGTGTGTGTGAAGTGGACCTGGAAACTGAGTGCCATGAATGATGGCGTGCGCCTTGTGGCGTGTGGTGTCATCTGTTGAATGTGTGTCCATGACTGGCGTGGGTGCCGACTGCGGACTTAAAAGATGTAAATAAAGATATTCCCCAGGCAGAGACGACCCAGATACCTGTCTGAAGCAGGGCCGGTGCTTGTTATTTCAACCGCACAGTGCTAAGTTTTACATCAAGGTTCCGGCTGCAGTCGCGAATAGCGCCTGGGGTTTCAGTCACCCGGCTGAGTGCTAAACGTTGCTGTTTTCAAAGAATGAGAATACTGTGGCTTTCATGTGTCCTTGCATGAACCGCAGAGTAGACACAAGGAAAAGTATATGATTTCTCTCCAGGGTGTCAAAAACAAAAAAAAGCAACTCCACCAGGGATCGAAGGGAAATTAAAAATGAAAACAAGAGTACAACAAATAACAAGCTCTTGGCATTGCTGTGGGGAAGGGGGGGGGGGGGGGGGGGGGGAGGACAAATGCGAGACATGGCCTGACGGCCGTGAAGTGTGAAGCAGTGGACGGGGGAGCCCTTTGAAGTGAAGCTCTCGGAGGCAGGCGGCACGGGAGCGAGGGAAAAGCGTGTGCTTGTGTTCACGTGAACTGTCACTAAAATTCTCCCCTATCCATTCTTTGCGGAATGGGATAGGCGAGCCCTAAAAATATATATATATGGGTTGGAGAAAACATCAAGCAAAGATAAAGCTCGCTCAGAGACATTAGAGTAAGTAGCCTGAAGTCCTTGAAAGCCTGGAATACCAGTCTATGGAAATAGGTCAAGAGGTGGAAGGCCTTAAGCGGCATAGGGAAAATCAAGCTGATCAGTTTAGTAGAATCACAAGGGGAACACTTCCAGGCAGCATAAGAAGTGTCAATAGCCGAATCTCGTGTGTTTCTCTCCTTCTCTTTACCAAATTCCCCATTTCCACTAGGGAGATTACATTACAGCCAGTGCCCCCGAGCAAAGCAATGCACTTGGCCCTGCCTACACAACCACTCACAGGAAAAGAAATGTTTAACAGAAAGTTGTTAAATTCTGCTCTGCATTGGACCCTTATGTACGTGAGGCCCCGGGCAATTGCTCAGTGTGCCCATGCTTTAAGACAGCACTGATTACAGCAGTGGTTCACACTCGCCACTCTGTTTCTAGTCTCTAGTGTGTGGTGGATTAGGGGATTATCGTCAGGGGGGTAGCTTCAGAGGGAGGTGTCCACTCCCAAATAAATATATTTTTGGCTTTGTAGTTTGGTCTGGGGGCCGTGAGTCGTGTCTGCTATGCCGGTCTTGGTATTTCTAGTTATCCTGATTTCATTAAGAGGTTTTAACTTGTTCATTTTTTTGCTTCAGGAACTTCTATATATAGAAACTGGTTTGCAAAATATGGAATAAATCTGCACCCATATAAGTACTTAAATGGATGCAAATTCACTATGTTTTGGAATTCACAAACTTTGGCAGTAGTAGGCTTGGAAAGCTGTGCCGGTCTCTGGTTTCCAGTCATGCTACTGTAAATCAAACACACAAAGGTTGATGGGGAAAATGCTTGCAAGTTGCCTAACCACTAGCAATCCCGGAGTGTAGCATTCCAACTCGTCGTTTTTTGCCCACTGGGCCACTCTAGACAGACCTGATTAAAGGTTTGGTTCATAGGGTAAAGGTAGACAGGGGGAAGACGACGTTACAGACATATCTATTCATTGGAAGGATCTGCTGTCATGTCAGTTCCTATCAATATAGGAAAAGTTTGACAGACAGCTCTGCCAAAAATGACGGCCAAGCATCAAACTTTCCAAACTTTCGTATTTTTTAAAAAACAAACTCCTAAAGCGTTTTGTTTTAGAAAAATTAAAAACTAATGAACCCCATAACATGGGGTTTTCTACCATGCCTTTTTTTTACTTTTCCTCACGAGGATATACCTGGTGGTGACAAGACAATTTAAAAGAAGCCACCCCACTGTCCACTCTAAGCAGGAAGAACGGTCGGATGGGTTGGCACCTGCTCCGTCTTACAGTCTGCCGAACTCAAATTGGGAAGGCGGATCTTGACTTTAGCAGACAGGGTAATCCATCATAATGGAGTAACAGTGACTGAGTACACTGTTCACCAAACTCCAAATCAGCCCCGAGGCCAACCAAATGAAAATCTGTACTGACTCAGCTCTTCATGGAAACAGTCCATCCCAAACCTTGGTAACCTCATTCATGCACCCTGCAGACCCATTGCCTTTCTTTTTGATAACCAATTTTATTGCGTTTTGAGAAACAGGAAGAATACAGCACAGATAAGTGTTGCTTGTTTGGTACAGAAATTGACTGTTACTTCTATATTGCAGGAACATACATTGTGCACATTAATGTGGACAGATGTGGGTCACAATCTCAAACCAGAAGGGACAAGGAACCGTGCTACCCCGGGTGGCCCAGCCACTTGTCCCAGACCCTTTGATGTTTGGCTTGACATCCTCTAACCTCGTACAGTGGTCTTTCCTGCACTACGCACCAGTCTAAGCCTTTGCACCATTTGGCTACACTAGTGGGGAGGTTCGCTGGGTAGAGTTTTTCCATGCGGCAGCAATATCTCATTTGGCCACCATGAAGGCGGTACCCAGGGGGAGTTTGTCTATCCTGGACCATCTAGGCTGCCCATAACCCCCAGGAGTAGTTTCAGGGTTTGTGTGGCACCTCCCAGCCCAGGACACTCGTAAGCTCATATTCCAGTGCCTCCAAGTACAGGGTGAGATTGTGGGGGGCATGTCAACACCATATGGTAAAAGTCTGCCGGTTCTGAACCACAGCACCCACAAGATGGGGTGAGTCGCAGTTCCGCTCTGTGGAGGCAACGAGGGGTAAGGAACGCGCCGTGGAGATAGTACAGCTGGACCAGGTGAAGCTTGACTGAGGTAGTAATGGTTTTAGGTGCCATCAAGGCATCACGCAAGTCTTCGTCTTCCAACGGACCCAACCAAGCCTCCAATCGTTGTCCGAGAGAGTTTAGCGTTGTTAGGCTATTATTAGTTAAGGAGCAATATATCCTTGATACCCCTCCTTTCCCTAAGTCTATCATAAACTGTGCTTCCATCCGGCTTAACTCTGGGAGAGTTATGCCTGTTTGTATGTATGAGCTGAAAGCGTGTCGGAGCTGCAGATATTTATAAAATTGTGAGGGATGAAAGGCGGAGCGGGTCTGTAGGTGTTGGAATGAGCTTACGTGATCCCCCATCCACACATCTCCGAGTTGCGAGATACCAATAAGGTACCATTCCCTGAATCCTTCTAAAGTTCCAATCTCTTTAAGCTAGGTGGCCTACCAGAGGGGTGTTTGCGGTGTCAACCTGTTGTCCCTCTGGGTGTGCCGTGAGGTGGCGCGCCAGGCCAGCAGGAACGCTCGAGTCACCATCGGAAGGGCCATGGGCACTAGGACTCTGCATAGCATAGCCTGAATTTGTGGGAGTCCCAGCTCCCCTAGTTCGATCCTGAAGGCTCGGTTCGATCAGCCACCGTTAAACCAATCATGCAGGACGAGCAGCAGAGTAGCTAGGTAGTATAGATAAAGATTGGTCATTTCCATGCCCCTGTAAAAGGGTGGGATCTGGCAAATGCCGAAAGCCACTCGCGGCCTAGAGTTTCGCCACAAGAATCTTCTGGCGATACTGTCCAGTTCCCTGAACCAGCTTTCTGGAAGGTGGAACGGGTATTTAGGACAATGTATAGCAAACGTGGGAGGATCATCATTTTAAAAAGAACTACTCTCCCCAGAGTGTTGAGTGGCAAGGTTTGCCAGCCTCGTAGGTATGCATAAAGGGCGATCTCATCTTCATGCGAGCACCTACAATTCCAGCCCGGACATGATCGTCTGCTCGAATGAGGCATGACAGAGGCTCCAGCACCAGGACGAAGAGGATGGGTGAGAGGGGGCATCCCTGCCCCACCCCACTTCTGATCAGAATCATCTCAGAGAGCTCAATATAGAACCCGGACGAGGCGACGGAAGTGCTGCCCTAGTCCCGCTGCGGCCAGCACATTATCCAAATACTGCCAATCAACGGTGTGGAAGGTTTTTTCGAAATCGACTAGCAGGAATGCAAGATAGGGGTTGAGTGACGGGCGATTCGCTAGGGTCAGATTAAGATGCCGGAGACAATGTTGTGTGCTTCGTGCCGGCATAAAGCTGCATTGGTGCAGTTGGACAAGTTTGCAGAGGAATGGTCACAGGTGTTGGGCCAGGATAATGGCGTATATCTTGACCTCCGTGTTAATAAGCGAGATTGGGCGATACTCTAAGCGGGAGGGTGACGGTGGTTGTGTTTTGGGGATGATGACCTCAGTTGCTGTGTCAGTTTCTGGAACAAATGCCCCTGTCTCTGTGACCTCAGCAAATAGATTATAGAGGTGGAGGAACTGTGTGCCCCAGTATGTGGCATAGTATTCTTGTGGGAAACCATCCAGGCCGGTTGTTTTTCCTGCTGCGACCAGGGCAATGGCTTCGCTTATTTCATCTCGTGTGATGGGAAGGTCTAGTCCAGCCGCTTCGACCACATGGAGCTGGGAAAGGTGAAACCCTCCCAGGCTGGCTAATTCAGGAAGCAAGGCACCAGGTCTTTGGGCTGAGTAAAGCTGGGAATAGTAACCGGCGAAAGCCCGCGCTATTGTAGTTGGCGTGCGATGGGTGATTCCGGAAGAGTCCCAGACCTCTGGGACTATGCCAGGGGATACGATGCCAATCTGTGCACTGTTTTTTCGTTTTTGTCACCCCAGCCATACAATCGGGCAATGGAGGACCTCCACAGCAGATTAGCTGAGTCTTGTGAGATTTGTTTGGTCTCGTCACTCACCAGCGTGAACGAACCCGCATTTGTTTAATCCGCCGCGTCAGCCGAGTTCCTTTCCAGGCATGTCGCCTGGGCTTCGAGGATGGTGAGTCGATAGTCTTGGGCCAAACGCTTAGCTTTGAGTTGGCCGTTGGAGAAGCCCCGAATGGTGGCCTTGCCTGCTTCCCAGAGAGTGCACGGAGAGGGGACGAGTTCTGTTTGGTGAGGAAGTATTGTGGGAGCTCCTCCTCGATCGCCTTCCTGATATCTTTGTCCTGGAAGAACCAGGCGTTCAACCTCCAGATGGGGCGGAGTGTGTCTAAGGAGTCGCCCAGGTAGAGGAGAAGAGGTGAATTGTCCGAGATTCCCCGGGGAAGGATGCTGATGTCAGGTACTCTCTGGCATTCGGGGGGCTGGTATGAAGATCATATCCATGCGCGCATACGCGTGGTGTGCCATGGAGGTGTGGGTGTATTGAGCACCCCGGGGGTTCCATGTCCTCCAGACGTCGCAAATGCCCAGGGTCGTCGCCCAGTCTACTAGTCTCTTTGCATGTAGTGTCCTACTAGAGGAAGGTGTACCTGTGGTATCAAGGTCTGGCTGCATGACTGCATTGAAGTCTCCCCCTATCACTGTCACGCCCAGGGGCTGGGAGGAGATAACATTGCTAACATGCCTCAGGGTGGTGGTGAATGTAGCGGGCGGTACGTATATGGACACCAGAAAAAGAATATTCCCAACTAGTGTCCCGGACAGGGCCACGAAGCGGCCCTGGGGGTCCCTGGTGACGTGAGCAGGTACAAAGAGAAGATTGCACCTAAGGAGGATTGCCACCCCACGTGAGCCCCAATCAAACACAGAGTGCCAGGCTCTGTTGAACCCATATCGTGTGAGGAAGGGACAGTGGAGAAAAAGTACGACTGGAGCGTGTCTGTGGCTGCACTGTGGTCTGCTGTACGTTTAACTGTACTGAGCAGTCGGTTGAGGTTTCATGACAGGACCCGAAGGGGTTCCTCTCTATTAGACATTTGCGCCTCGACCTATGCGTGGGGACCAAGGAGATATGCAGCTCAATAGATTGTCCTGAGCACAACGCCATGTGTATCAAAAAAGTCCAATCAATCTTCTTTGTCCACGATGATTACATTCCTGATGTTTGATAAAATCTTCTCCAAATCACATACAGCCTTCTCCAGATCACATATAGCCAACACGTGTTTCGTCAGTTCTGATGCCTCCGCATCTCTGACTTCATCAGGGCTAATAAAAAGTCCATCCAAGTCCTAATCATAAAATCCACCGTAGTTCAAATGTCGAGGCTTGTATTCGAAAAAAGTGTAGCGCATCAGTTTCTTGAAGTCAGCGGAGAGTACTCCGCACCCGATTCTGCCGGGAGAATCGGGTGGGAGGACTTCAATGCGTTGTTCGCCCTCACAAACAACGTATTATTAATCACATAGGCGAAACCTAATGCATTTACCAATGCTTATTTTCATTTGAAAGGCTCCATATCGTACTTTACTTGACATATGCTGTGTGATAAGCCAAATCTTGTGATCAATTGCCACTTAGAAGCTCTTGCTCAGCTCAATCTATGAATGTAGTGGCTTGCCCATCTTTACCTCAGAGATAATGCTCAGTCGGTGTCCCCCGTGTGTACACAGTCGCTCCTTGCCCTGAGTCCAATGAACACCTCCAGCAACCAAGTGAAGTTCATTAGTTTGCAACCACTCCCCTAATTTAATACTGCTGATACTAACATCCGAGTAGCTCAGAATTATTTAATGACTTAAAGAAGGGAGGATCCTGCATCTGAGCTACAAGACAACAAGCCCACCTTAGAGTTTGGTTATGTCCCCTTTCTCAACAGGAATCAATCAATCAATCAGTGACACTTATAAAGCGCGCTACATACCCGTAGGGTCTCAAGGCGCTGGGGGGGGGGGGGGGGGGGGGGGCGCTACTGCTTGAACAGCCAGGTCTTCAGCTTCTTCCTGAAGGAGAGGTGGTCTTGGGTCAGGCGCAGGTCGGGAGGGAGGGAGTTCCAGGTCTTGGCGGCCAGGTAGGAGAAGGACCTTCCTCCTGTAGTCGCTCTTCGGATGCGGGGGACGGCGGCGAGGGCGTGGTTGGCTGATCGGAGGTGGCGTTTGGGAGCGTAGAAGTTGGCTCGGCTGTTGAGGTAGCTCGGGCCTTGGTCGTGTAGGGCTTTGTGTGCGTGGGTGAGGAGGCGGAAGGTGATTCTTTTGTTCACGGGGAGCCAGTGAAGGTCTCTCAGATGTCCGGAGATGTGGCTGGTTCGTGGGATGTCGAGGATGAGTCTGGCTGAGGCGTTCTGGATCCGCTGGAGTCTCTTCTGGAGCTTGGCGGTGGTACCGGCGTAGAGGGCGTTGCCGTAGTCCAGTCGGCTGGTGACGAGGGCCTGGGTGACGGTCTTCCTGGTCTCGGTGGGGATCCACCAGAAGATCTTCCGGAGCATGCGCAGGATGTTGAAGCACGACGAGGAGACTGCGTTGACTTGCCTGGTCATGGAGAGGGAGGAGTCCAGAATGAAGCCCAGGTTGCGTGCGTGGTCTGTCGGTTTGGGTGCGGTGCCCAGGGCGGGGGGCCACCAGGAGTCGTCCCAGGCGGAGGGTGAGGAGCCCAGGATGAGGACCTCCGTCTTGTCCGAGTTCAGTTTCAGGCGGCTGGTTGTCATCCACTCGGCTACCTCTTTCATCCCTTCGTGCAGGTTGGCTCTGGCGGCGGCGGGGTCGTTGGTCAGGGAGAGGATCAGCTGGGTGTCGTCGGCGTAGGAGATTATGCTGAGGTTGTGTTTGCGTACGATGGCCGCGAGGGGGCTCATGTAGACGTTGAAGAGGGTGGGGCTCAGAGATGATCCTTGAGGGACGCCGCAGATGACTTCGGAGGCCTCTGACTTGTACGGTGGTAGGCGGACTCTCTGTGTTCTTCCGTCGAGGAAGGAGATGATCCATTCCAGCGCCTTGTCCTGGATTCCGATGTTGCTGAGGCGCCGTACTAGGGTGCGGTGGCAGACCGTGTCGAATGCCGCGGAGAGGTCTAGGAGGATGAGGGCCGCTGTTTCTCCATTGTCCATCAGGGCTCGGATGTCATCGGTGGCGGCGATGAGGGCGGTCTCGGTGCTGTGATTGGCTCGGAAGCCGGACTGTGAGGGGTCGAGGGATCCGTTCGTCTCGAGGAAGGCGGCCATCTGCTTGTTGACGGTCTTCTCGATGACTTTGGCTGGAAACGGGAGGAGCGAGATGGGGCGGTAATTCTTGAGGTCGGTGGGGTCCGCTGTTGGTTTCTTGAGTAAAGCGCTGAGTTCGGCGTGTTTCCAGCTCTCAGGGAAGATGGTGGTGTCGAAGGATGTGTTGATGATGTCTCGCAGGTGGGGTGCGATGACAGCGTCGGCCTGGTTGAAGACGTGGTGAGGGCAGGGGTCGGTCGGTGATCCGGAGTGGATGGAGTTCATCGTGCGGATGGTGTCTTCGGTGCTGATCGGGGTCCAGGCGTGGAGGGTGGTGGTGGGGGGTGGTTGTTCGGTCATGGTGTGCGTTGGTTGGTTGTTGAAGCCGTTGTGTATGTCCGCGATCTTGTTGTGGAAGTATGAAGCGAGGGAGTTGCAGAGGTCTTGCGATGGGGTGATGTCGTTGTTTCCTGCGCTGGGGTTGGAAAGCTCTTTCACGATGTTGAAGAGTTCCTTGCAGTTGTGTGCGTTGTTGTCCAACCGGTCCTTGAATGCTGTTTTCTTGGCGGCGCGGATCAGCTGGTGGTGTTTCCGGGTGGCAAGTTTGAAGGAGGTCCTGTTGTCCGGTGTCGGTTCCCTTCTCCAGACTTTCTCGAGGGCTCAGCAGTTCTTCTTGGAGCTCTTGAGTTCGTCGGTGAACCATGGGGCCTTCTTGCTGCCGGGTCTGCTAGGCGGGGTCCTCAGTGGGGCGAGTTGTGTTTTTAAGTAGAATCCTATTTGCAGTGGTATATTAGGAGCAGAAACTCCCAACATGGATAAAGTAACTATTTCAATTAAGAATGCATAGGTGTTAATAACATCAAGTGGGTGTGGCCGATTCTCTGTGGGTGTGGCCGATCTAAAGGGCGTCATCTGCGGGGACTGGGTGAATAGGACAGCGGCCATCTTAGTGTGGGCTCGCTGGGAACGTCGCTCGGACGACGATATAAAAACAGGCTTAAACACAATCCTGCAGACTGCTTGCTTGCTCTCCTGAGGCTTGAGCCGGGAGGTTCGCTTTTTAACTCTGCTGATTTTTAAACTTGGTTGAATTGTTAGAATTTTCCCTGTGTGTCCTACCCCCTCCCTTCGCGCTAAAGCTACAAAACGCGATCTTGTTACTGTGGCATTCTAATATTTCAGAATCTGCCATTGAACCATGCCCATAACTATTTAGGAGGAAAGGTGTGTTATACCTTGAGAAATAATCCGTTTTCACAGTCAAGAGCAGCCTACTTGCTCGGACCTTCTCTGTGGGTGTGGCCGATCTAAGGGCCGTCATCTGCGGGGACTGGGTGAATAGGACAGCGGCCATCTTAGTGTGGGCTCGCTGGGAACGTCGCTCGGACGACGATATAAAAATATACGTATAAGGCTCCGCGCAGCGGACGCGCATTGCGGGCGCGCCGATCGCGCGCCGGAGTCAAGCCAGAGTCCAGCCCGTCTGCGCCCGTCCGCGAACGATCGGGGCGCGGGGCTGGCCTCCATAGACCTGGCTCCCCATTACCTACAGAGTCACTCACTAATAAGATGCATCGCCGCCATTATACCAAAGCTGACCTTTTGAAACTTGGTAAGCCATTGTCTTACGACTGTAGGCACTCTATAGACCCGGAGTCCCTACCCGCACAATGCAACACATGCTATCAAACTCTTCCCAAGATCACCTTGACTTCGAATAAAACGATTAATCTTAAATCGGTATTACTCAACTGCAGGTCTATGCCTAAACATAAAACCGAAATCCATGACATCTTGATTAATGAAGACTTGGACGCCATGTTTCTTACTGAAACATGGCTAGACGAAGCTTCCTCCCCGGAGATCTTAGAGGCTATACCTAACAACTATTGTCTTCTAAGAATCGACCGTCAGAGTTAACGGGGGGGGGATTGGCAAGGATTTGCAAAAAAGAACTAGAGTGTACTCTAACCGAATTAAAAATTACGGATAGTGAGTGTGGTAGATTTACCATTAAACTAGATGCTACCAACACAATCATTGGCTTACTTATATATAGACCTCCTGGAGCAGCGTTGCCCTTCTGTAACCAACTTATTGAACTGGCCACTCAGCTTGCCATCAGACACAAAAATGTCATCATACTTGGCGACCTCAACATCCATCTAGAGGATAGCCACTCCAAGGAAGCTCAACTCTTACTGAATGCTTTTAACTCGGTTGATCTCAAACTTCTCTCCACCCTGCCCACCCATCAACAAGGGCATTTATTAGATCCCATTTTCGCTAACTGGGAAGGTATTAACATCTCAACTCCCATCCCACTAATATGGTCTGACCATAGTATGGTGCCATTTAAGATAGCTAGAAAATATATCAATAATACTTATGCCAAAATGCCTCCTTATAGACGTCGTAACTTTAAAAAATGCACTCCTGAACTGTTGGCACATGAACTAGTTGAGCACCCTCCTCTAACAGGAATTTCCCTACAGGAAGTATGGGACAACTTTGAATCTTGGCCAACCAAATCTTTAGACAAAATTGCTCCATGGACCACCAAACCACCAGCTCGACAAACCAAAAATGCTCCCTGGTTCTCAGAGAAACTTAAAGATGCTAAAGCCCTATGTAAAGCCATAGAACGAGAGTGGAGGAAAAACTATCTCCCGGAACTCAAAGAAAAATACAGAAGCAAATTGAAAAAATATCAAAAATTGGTAAGATTAGAAAAAAGTCTCTACTATAAAAGCAGAATTGTGGAATCCAAAAACCCCACTAAGGAATTATTTGGTATCTACAGAGAAATTACCATCTCTTCCCACCTGGATACTAAAGATACCTACTCCACAGAGATATGCGACCAGATAGCGGATTTCTTCGTGGAGAAGGTAGAAAAAAATCCATGCTACTTTTTCAAGGGGCACTAGGATAGTCAAAAATAATCTAGACGATCTAGGTCCTCTCACCAATAAACCCCTTTTCACCAATTTCAGGACCCCTAACAAACAGGAATTAATGAAAATTATAAATGGCATTTGCTCAGGCTCCCCTATGGATGCCTGCCCCCCGGAACAGTACAAAGCAGTCATGGAAAACATATTACTTGATCAAATAAGCAACATGATCACTTTATCGTTCCAGGAAGGCCATGTCCTGAAAAATTGGAAATCTGCCCAAGTGATACCCTTAAAAAAGAAACCTAATATCCCAATTTCGCAGCTCCAAAATTTAAGGCCGATTTCGCTTCTCCCTTTCTGTGCCAAAATCATAGAAAAGGTGGCCAATCTTCAACTCATGGAGTTTTTGGAGAAAGAATCGCTCCTCCACCCCTCTCAATCAGGGTTTAGATCAGGCCATTCAACCGAATCAGCGGTTCTGTATTCTACCGAGCAGATCCGGAAGATGGTGGATGAGGGAGAGACAGCATCGTTGGTCCTACTGGACTTAAGTGCAGCGTTTGATACCGTGCTGCACTCAACGCTGCTGTCTCGACTCTCAGACATGGGAGTAAAAGGCCTAGCTCTCACCTGGTTCCAGTCCTATCTCACTGACAGAACTTTCCAACTTCATTGCCCACCCTTTAAATCATCGCCTCGCGGTGTTAGCCATGGGGTTCCACAGGGCTCTAGCCTGAGCCCTACTTTATTTAACATCTACATGGAACCCCTGGCTCACATTGCGGAGGAATTTGGAGTGGGCATTGTCAGCTACGCTGATGACACTCAGTTGGTGTTTAAAATAACTCCAGACAGTAGAGACTTAGCTACCAACTTCTCTAACTGTATGTCAGCGATAGCGACTTGGATGAATACCAACTGCCTCCGTTTAAACAGAGATAAAACAGAGGTATTGATAGTAGGTAAAGCAGCTACTGCTTGGTCCCATGCATGGTGGGCTAGCGAACTAGGAGAACTACCCATGCCTGTGGAAAAAGTGAAAAATCTTGGCGTCATGCTGGACGCTGACCTCTCAGGAAAAGTCCAAGTAAATAAGGTGACAAGCAAATGCTATGGCACCTTAAAAATACTCCGTAAAGTACTTGACCTTCTACCGACCGAAGCGAGAAAAACCATAGTCCATGCTTTAATATCCCCCCACTTGGACTATGGCAATATTCTCCTACTCGGTCTAAATCAAAAGGGTCTGCACCAGTTACAATGCATACAGAATTCTGCAGCACGATTGGTGCTCGGTCTGTCTCGGAAAACATCTACCAAACATGCCCTCGCTAAACTTCATTGGCTCCCCATTAGAGAGAGAATCATATTTAAGACTCTCTGCTATGCACACCGCATTGCCCAAAACAAAGGCCCAAGCTACCTGAAAGGTCTCATCGCCATTCACCGGCCGATTAGAGACCTAAGATCGTCGGGCATGATGCTATTTAAAGTCCCTCGCATCACAAAAGCTAAAATGGGAGGAAAATCTTTTCGCTATCTGGCCACCAAATTCTGGAATGCTCTGCCAATCCATTTGCGGATGGAGCCCTCCGAAATGAGGTTCAGAGCCAAACTTAAAACTCACCTCTTCCCTAAATACTAACTCCTGTCATCTCCTGGTTTCTAGCTCTTCTCGATGGGTCTGCATTTTGTAGTCAGCGTGGGGACACACAGCTTTGTGTAGCCAGGCGCTCAATAAATGCTTATTATTTAAGTACACACAGCCAGATTATAACTAAGGCTGCCACATTCACGTTAATTATTTAATATTTACGTCTGTATTTAACCATACTTATTTTGTGTTATGCGAATAAATGAAGTCACAATTCCTGTATTTCCAAATTCATTTAACAGAAAAATTAGGAGTCATGCTTTTATGCCTGGAGGGTTTTAGCACACTAAGCAGTCAAACATAACAAAACTATGTACCCACATGAAAATATTAGCAGTATATGGCAAATATACATAGAAATATGGATTTACTCTATGGAAATCTCAACCTGTGTTTAACTCCCCATGCTGTCAATCGGCTCAGCTGTTGTCTGGCACTCAAGAATAACAGCATGGAGAGTTACACAAAAGAAGTCCCATTTTCTATGTCTTTCCGTTTTTAAAATATAAATCCAGTTAGGAAACATATTGTTTTCTGTCTGTGTTGATGAGGAAAAATAGAAACTGGAAACCTTAATTATGAACCAAGTCCATGTACATACAAATGAAGTACAACACGTGTTTTATCTGTTCATAAACGGATGTTACCACTCAAAAGCGGATGTCAAAGTAGTCCATCACAAGACACATGAAGTAGTAAGATTTTAAGTGTTTAAGTATGTTCTTTTTATTTTCAATTATTTTTGCAGGTTTTTTTTCACATATATTACCACAGAAACACGACATAGACCATACATTTCTCAAGAACACGGTCTATTCTAGTACAAGGCAACTAACACATGTACCATCCCTCAAGGTTTTTATATTGTAAAACAGTGAAAAATCACTGACCGTACCGATCTTTGATGCTCACTGTGTAAAAAAGTCATGAATCAAAAACTCTGGACCCATGACAGAAACATCCACAAGATACAGCACATTATGTGAAAGTTGTAAGGAAAGTATGGGTACCTAAAACCACCTCTACAGTTCATATTTAAAGAACTCACTCCGATTTCAACTTAAAAAGCAATTATACTAGCAATTAGAACAACAGAATATTAAGAGCTTTATTGAAGGCAACGGAGTAGCTCTAGGTTTAGAATTGCTGGTGTAACCAGGAACACCAACCTTCCAATGCTTGTCTTAATCTTTCTGTCTTTTTAATTTAGAAAATTCAAGCCTTAGTGGGTAAAATGTTTTAATATCCTTATAGCCCTTCTGCCTAAAGCTAAACTGGTTGTAAAAGGCCCTCTCCCTCGTTAAAGGCCTGGTTCAGGGCATTTTACAAGTGGTATAGCCCTCAGCAGCCGTATCTAAGGCTATATTAGAAGAATGAACTGTTGAGTGCTCCACTGAAGCCAATGTGGTGGCTCGGGGCTAATAATGGCTGGTATAAGCCTTCTGCTCCAACATTTCGATGTTTTTATTTTATTTAAATCCAAACATTCTCCTGTCAATGGGCGTCGCTTTCTCATAGCCTTACAGCCCTTCTGCCTCTGGCTATACTGGTTGCGAAGGACCTCTACCTTGTTATTTTCAGGGCCTTTAACAACCGGGACAGCCCTCTGCAGAGAGTTAGAAGGCTAAAAGAGGTTTACATAAAAATAAATAAAGTCAACATACCGGTCTTTAAGCAGTGCTCATCAAAGTCGGAGCAGCAGCTGTTGTAGGTCTTGCACAGGTTGTCGCAGCGGCAGAAAGGGGGCTCGGCCTCCGCCAGTTCAAAGCATCTGCCTTTGCAGGACCCGGAAGTGCTGATCCACGGAGAATCGGACAGGACTGTGCGAGAAGAACAAAGAATGCAACATCTGTCAGACCACCAGTGCTAGCCAGCGACTGCTCAAAGGGGAGGGGGCAACTGCTGAGGCTAATACTTACACACCTGGAGCTGCCTGCAAAGCAGCGGCCAGAAGGAGGGGTCGGGGGAGAGGAAGAAGCAAGACACATGCAAGAGGAACATCAAGACGAGAACAACACCTGGATTTCACTTTCTCTGCTCTCATTAGAAGGAACAGATTTACTCCCACAAAGACCCAATTACGGTAGAATGATCATCCTTTGGAAGATGCCCAATGCCCTGATAAAAGAGCACTGCCAACAGTTGCTTTTCACAGAGCCTAAACCGCAGTACAAGTATTGATTCTCAAATTCGAAACACTATTTATACCATAGGTGTTCATTCAATGGAGACTCTGAGAGGCAGTTTCTGTAGAAAAAAAAGATGGCGCGGCAAAGTGAGCAAGCGACGAATCTTCACTTGTGCACTGGAAATAACTGCCCAGAAAGCAATTGATGGGTGATATTAGGGAGATGGGTGCCAATAGTCCAACGGTCTACAACTGTTCATTGCCATGCCCTTATTATGCGTGCTCGACTTCAGTCCATAATTGTGGGGTCGGCCATTAACTTCAGATAATGCCCACTGAACAATGCGGTCATGGAATCTTTCCCGCTGTGCAATTCGTTTTCATTCATCATATAATTAGTAGGTCTAATAATTAGGCACTAAGGCAGGCATGCTCAGGGCATTTGAAACAGTTAACATCCAGGGTCCTACCAGCTGCTAACTAGTTATTAGATACTCTAATTATGCTTTCCACAAATAAACTGCACATGTACAAGTGCTTATGTGCCAGCTGTTTATGGATGCACAAAGCACCCACGTGCGTCCCCAGTCACCTAAAATGCATGTGTTGATTTCAGTCGCCACGTATTTAAATGTAATAAGGGACAATGACAGACTGCTGAAGGTGTAGGGCAGCATGTAGCAGATTGGCATTACTAGATTACGATTAATGAGAAGAGTGCATTTGTGTCTGCTCATTCTACCATCTGCATTAATGGTCCGGGTATGCCCTTTTAATGTAAACTACGCGAGTAAACCGAATAGGAGAAACACAAGCACTCGCCATCATAAAGCTGCAAACACTACCATCAACACCCCCAACGGTACTCATTAGATACAATATCCTACGTACACACAACACATTGCTGAGATGCCCTGCAGCAGGTTATCATACTGCCCTCTTTAGCACTTGCTACTAGACCCACCAAACATAAATATTCAATTAATCAATACCAATACCACAATATCTATTAATTTCTGGCCAAATGGCATGTTACCTGACCAAAAGTTGCATAAGCAACTTGTAAATGTCATCCCGTAGATCCCTCAAACACCAAACCACCACATCTGAAGGTCACCGCACACGTCGCATCCACCCAACCGAAGAAAGACCATAAAACAATACCCAGAATACATCCGCCCAGAATATCTCAGAACTCCACAATCGCACTCCGAAGCATCTTACAGCTCTGCAAGGCCATAGGACCCGGACCCCCCAGCATGTCCCCGCCCCAGCCCAACATACCCTAAAACCCACATGTGCATCAACGACAGAGATTTGCGTGTGTTTAAAACGGCCATGTTTAATAATCATACCACATAAACATGACAAGGAAGTTAAAACTGCATAATTAGCAAAACATAAAACACTTTTAATAATCGACATTCAAGATTGTAAAACCCCCAGCACTAAGGGGGGAGGGGGGGGGGGGGGTATTTTTGACCGACATCCCCAAAGCTGAGCTTCCTGCGCAAGGTGCAACCCACCTGCGCCCTAGAGTGGTGGGCCCCACCTCTGATCCTTGTCCGCCATTCCGGGGCCCACCCCCCGACCACCAGGCTGCCCAGGAACCCAGGAGGCTCGAAACCGGTCGCCCTAGCCTCCCCAGCCGGTGGTCACCTTTTCCCAGTGGAGAGCTTACCATCTCAACCCCTCGGTGCTGGCCTAGGGAGTACGCAGGGCGGACTCCCATCCATTCTGTGAGTAAATGTCAATGTTCTCTTTACCGCAACTCGCCCCTCAAACCACTGATCACAGGGACAGGTGGGAGGGAGTTAAGAAACTTAAGACTAGGGATAGGAGTGGGAACAGGTCGCGGGCGAGCGCAGCGGATCCGGTGAGGAAGAGGGGGACAAAGAGACCGAGGTCACTGCCACGAGCCTCTAAATAGGCCCTGGTCTCCGCCCCCCTCTCTCCCCACCGGAAGTGCGTCACGCTTGACCCGGAAGGACTCGGGCGGCCGGAGGCCTCTCGGCGATCCGCCCGCCCAATGACCATTGAGGGAAGGGGCGGGTACCGGGAGGCCGGGCCCTAGGAGCGCGCTCCTTTAATGTCGCGCTTGGCATATTAAATGGCAGACTGTGCGCTATACCAATGCTAGCTACACTACAGAGCTATGGAGACAGATTCATTTCATGAACAGAGTGACAGTGTAGCAGTAGTAGTACTAATATACTTCATTAAATTCTAAAAGAAAAAAAAACATAAAAGCACATACAATACACAGTATGCTGTCAAATTAATTCAGATCATCAATATACATACAAATAGTCCTTAAAACTAACACTTTGAATCATATTGGCAGATATGTTATTTGCTGTTTCAAAAGCCCTTAAAACGACACTTTAGAGAATATTTGCACGTTTGATTTTTGTTTTTTGAGATTCAGCACTTTTGCAGAAGAAAACGGTGAATTAAAAATTGCCACACCTGCATGTGTCTATTGAACTTTGTGCTGTAAAGTCAATTTAAAATACGACAAATTACAGTGCATTATATAACTAAAGTGCAATTATGTGCATTGTTTGTTTTGAGATGGTTAAGGCAGTATCAAGAGAGAACAGACCAATCAATAGAAATCACGAGAGTGCTAAAAATGATCTATAGTTTAGCTGCTGATTACGAGGATAGATTTACATCTTGTAATACAGATTAAGTATCAGGAAATAACGATTTAATTATATTACAGAGATTGACATATTCTTGCATCTTAGCCGGCATGCATATAACAGATATTTAGACAGGGCAAAGATTAGCCATAATGTGGTATTGCTTTTGAGAATCCGAATTACAGCCCTCTCATATGTCTTGCTGACAGAATACGACAGATCGAAATTAACAAAGTTCTCCTATGACCTGTGTATCTAGGACAGAAGAATAAGACATGCACTTCAGTTTCGGAGCAATCAAGACCAGATTGAGAAATGTTATAGCCATTGCATCTACAGCAAAAACCATTGGTTGGTAGAATGCCACATCTAAATTGCTCAGTTATAGAGATTTTGCTTGAGGAGGTTCAATCTGATTCATAAATTCCCCACAAAGCAAGTTATCTTTGAGGTCCAGAAACCTTTCCGTTAGCTCCCAAGCAGTAGTGTGATTCAGCCAAAGACCCCCGGTTTAATGCCAGTATCTCTTCTACAGGCACAGCAAGGTGTGTTTTCTGTATGCAGTAAGGGTTAGACCAAAGCTCACTCCTACCAATTCTTTATAACCATGACTTGACATATTTAATCCGTGGTATACCCCTTTTAGTATCAAGTGCAATCACTTCCGAAACGATTGTCTCATGGTGAGCGGTGAAATGCAAGACCAGGCTTGGATCTAGTAGCTGAGGTGTCTGAATGCTACTTCATGTGCTATATTTTGAAGCCCCAGATCCAGACGCATGGGATCAGGGGCGCATTTCGAGGTAAGACAAGATTCTAGCTCATAAAGGTGTTCTCTGTTTTTCCAATGGGCCCTATATTCTGAGATCCCCAGATCTTTGCGCCATATAGCGCAGTACCAACACCTTTATATTGATCGCTATCAATACCCGGACAACAGGCCTATAAGGGTATACTTTAACCTTTTGGCCAAAGCGACGCTTACATGTTGCAATGTGAGCTGGCACCTAGAGATTTGCAGGGTTCACAAAAGTGTATATGTGAGCCTTACCCCCAGGTAATCAAATTGCTTTACTTTTTCCAGGAAGGTGTAAACCAGTTTAACCTTGTCTCTAATGACTTATATAGGCTAAAAACCATAAATGTAGTCTTGTTGACGTTTACCTCTAGACCAAGTCAGTAAAAACCTATTCAATAGATTTTGATGCCCCATTGAAGTTCTGGATACAAGTAACTTATCAGCAAACAACAGAGACACAACTGTGTTATCCGTGATCTTGGGGATCCCCATCACAGTCATCTAAGGACTCAACCAGTCCATTAATACATAGGGTAAACAGAGTAGTTACCAATATGCACCCTTGCTGCACCCCTCTGTTCACCCTTATTACGCTCTGTAAGTTCACCGTTTCATCCCCATCTTATTTGGCCTACATGACAACAACTCACAAACATAGTCAGATCACACATCATCAACATCATCTCATATGCCAATGAAACTCATCCTCTCGCTGTCAGCTGATCCCACCTCGACAAAGAGCAACTTCCACAACTGCATGAAGAGTATCTCCGCCTGGATGAAGGAAAACTGCCTAAAACTCAACATGGGCAAGACTTAAGTTCTGATCTTCGGCACACACACCGCCCTCTGGAAAGACTCCTGGTGGCCATCAGAACCTGGACCACCCCCACACCAAAAGACCACTACTGCAACCTGGGCATCATAAACAATAGCAAACTCTCCATGAAACGTCACAGCAACGCCATCTCCTCAGCCTGTTTCCACACACTCCACATCTCCACAAAATCTTCAAGAAGCTCCCCATCAGCAACAGTAAGACTGTAACGCAAGCCCTCATCACCAGCAGACTGGGCTATGGTAACGCACTCTAAGCAGGCACCACCACCGAACTCTTGCAAAGACTCCAGGTGATCCAGAACGCAGTTGCTAGACTGATCCTCAACCTGCCCAAGAAGCCCCACATCACCCTACACCTGAAAGACCTCCACTGGTTCCCGGTCCTGAAGAGATGCTTTTTCAAGCTCCTGACCCACGCCAACAAAGTCCTCCAAGACCAAGGACCCGCCTACTTGAACCAGAGACTGCACTTACACCTACACCCCCTCCACAGGAACCTCTGCTCCGCACACCTCGCCCTTGCACAGATCTCTCGCATATGCTGCTGCGGTGCTGGAGGAAACTACTTCTCCCATCTCGCTGCCAAATCCTAGAAAAATCCTCCCCCTCCTCCGCCACACTGCACCCTAATTGACCAACTTCATAAAAGGGCTCAAGACCTAGCTCTACCACTGAGACTTGCAGCAAACGCATCTATTCTGAGTTTTTCCGTAATAACATGGAGCACCTACCAAAATCAGCATTCTCTGTAAATAGCATATTGTTTCTCTCTGTTAAATCTGAGCAGGTTTGACCTGACGATATTTAACGAGAGTGAAGCAGTTAATGTATCTGGTATTTACCAAGTACAGACATTATGACCTAATTCGGAACTCCAACCTTTGCGCACACACAGGGACTAGCACAGGGGTCAGACAACTAGGACAAACTCAGAATCAGTATCTGGCCAAGCCCAAGCTTTCAATCACCTTTCAATGTTGGGTGGGTATGAACTGACGTTGCTGGTCTCTATCAGTCTCACCTGTTGTACATTTCCCGCCCATTTTAAAAGTTTACTGCCTCAACGTGTATACCTTAATTTTTACCCTGATAATACCATTTGTAATTGTACATCTGCTCACATATAACCAAACAGAAGAGAAACAGTTTAATGCATAACTTGCCCACTCATATGGCAAATCATATTACTCACTTTATTACTCATGAATCAAAGCAACGTTCCTTTCCATTTCACCATGCCACTGACAACAAAGATAGTTTTGTACCGTGAAAGTAGATACAGAAAACTGACTAATTTGCTAGCAAACTGATGAATCAAACCTTCAACTGGTGTACGCAATAATCACATCTTCTTTGCTCATTGAAGAAGGCAGGCAATTGCTTCCTGGAGCCAAAGTGTTGCTTAACACTTCCGATTATCATCTGGAAACTCTGAAGGGCTGCTAATGAAGGAAAAATCCAAGTGGAATAAAAAAAACTCTGGATGGCAGGAGAAATCTAAGATTGAAAATAATAGAGGGACCTGGCACTCACAGCCCCACAAACCAGGAGCAGAAACACAGCATACAAAGCTGAAGGAGTTTCCTTCAGAGTACCAAAGTGCAAAAGACAAACAATAGAAACAATGATAAAAAAATAACCAAGAAGGAAAAAAAAAACCATCATTGTTACCAGAACATTGAGATGCAGCTGCTTCCAGCTCCTTATAAAAGGAGAAACAGGAAACGAACACAGAAAAGTGACATACAGGAGGTTGTCCCACAGTAATAGATTGGAAAACTCACAGATAAGTTATTAGCAGAGGAGTTCATATTGGATTGAGGAAGGCTCATTGCATCAATTCCTGTTTCATGAACAGAACTAACTGAGAATGGAGCCATACTGTGTACCAGTATAAGACCAGAGTTCCCAAACAAAGTTTCCAAGGTAAAGGTGTAAGTGGTAAAAGAGAACTGCCCCAACACAGCTTTTTAAAGAATTTGATGCAAAAGGGACCCATAGCCATCCAGAAACTGACGGCGCACGAGAACAAAGATAGGCACCGACCACAAGATGTGATGCTATCAGGTTTGGTTGTAAATTAATTTCAGCTATCGCTATGATCTTTAAATGTCTTCCCTCTGGAGTGGATTCTCAGCCATGATTCTCAATCTTTCGTCACTGGTAGTAACACGTGTTTCTTCCTACTAGATCATAATTCCAATGGCTTTCTAAATTCCAGAATTTCCATACAGTTCCCAACCAGAAGCTACCAATGTAAACCCTTATCTTGATTACATTCACATTGTATTGTTAATTGGGAATGCAAGGAATTCCCTCAATGTGACGCCATGCAGACCATCAGTTCTCTAGATAGAATTTTCTTGAATTACTTTGGTGACCCTATATCAGAACTCGTAGCAGAAAGGAGTTGGTGGTTTACCTGGAATAGCTTCATTGAATGGCCTACTGACAGGATTCAGTGTGGTCAATTATCTAATACCCAAGAAAAATTAGAAGACACTTTCAATAAACTGTCTAACACTATCAACTTAAGTTTGAGCTTAGTTACAGCATCAAGAGTTTAAGATATACCCACCATTTTGTAGAAACACCGTTAAAATCTTAAAGCATCTCTCCATTCTAGTACTCATTTGAACCATTTATATTTCAATAGCACAGTGACCCAAGCAGGAAATACACTATACCTGCGATTACATAGTTCTGAGAAGGATGATTATCATCAGCAGGCAGTATACACAAAGGTTCATGTTTTTGAGTGGCATGTAAACTTTATTTGAAAGTTAAGGAAGTATAGAGCAGGAAAAAAAGGTAAATATTTAGGAAACCATATTCAATTAATATATTATATCCCATGTGAGTTAGGTGCATATATCATGTAGGACTCCTCAAGAGTCTCAAAGAAGCTCTCCATCACAAGATGCTGAAGGCTGTTGGGGATCCAACAATATTTCCTTCCACTCTTCTAGAAGAGATGCTTAGTATTTCGAGAAATATAATAGTATTTAAGCCACGTCTGAAGATGTGGTACTTATTCAGAGTCAGTAAAATCCGATTGGTTGCCTGTGATACGGGACTCAAGCCAACCCCTCACGTACCTCCCATTCCCGGACACTCACCCTTCACAACAGCCCCTGAGGTACCGTCCTGGGACACCAACCTGACGACCAGCTCCCCTCCCCTCTCTGTCTTCCAGGAGCCAATCAGGAACGGGCGATTCCCGGAACCACAACCACCTGACCCCGGAAGTCCCACCTCGGAATCACCACCGGAACAGGGTAAAAGCGGAAGCAAGGACCGAGACGCCGTCGGAGCAGCGATCTCGTGGCAGGAGGCTCGGACCGGCGTTGAAGCAGACCAGACGAAGGAAGAGGCAGAAGAGTGGAGCGAAGACTGGTGGAGTCCAGAGGAGGAGGCTGAAGAGCGGCCGCAACTCACCTGGGAGTTGCGGCGGAGCGTATGAGTACTACCGAACCCACCTCTGTAGCACGTTAGGTGCTTTGTATATAGTGTTCGACTCTCTCTCCTTAGTAGCACAAAGCCTGGCCTGCACTGTAAAGATTTTGTATAGCACGTTCTCACTTGTACAGCACTTTTGTACATAGGCGGAACCCTCACGACCCCTCACCTACACCCTATCTCTCTTCTCCTTCCGAATCCGTCCCGCTACCCTTCCCTCACTGTCTTTTTCTACTCCCGTACACTCCCGGTGCTGGTTGTAGAACAGTGTCATAGCGAGACGGGTTAGACTAACCGCTCCTTGTCCTCTTTCTCTTCCCTCCGAGGACCACCCAGTACGTGTTCATCCCGGCGGACCCCATTCCATCACCAGAGGGAGAAGACAAGAAACCCCCGCGGACGACCGTTCATCAATACTATCTTTTCCATCACCTGTATTGACTGTGTTCTTGACGCTATTAAAGATCCACCATTGCACACTACATACGGCCTCCTCGCCTGATTATCCGGCCCGCCCTAAGCCCACGTTCACAGGTGGTGTCAGAAGTGGGATCAGCTGGAAGCATGGAGGCCGTCGTCAAGCAAATGGCGGAGACCCAAGAGCAGTGGGGAGCGTTGATAGAAAAGTTCCTTAAAACAGCAGAAGACGACCGCGGCCAACTACATGACGTTCTCAAGGATCAAGGTGCCGCACACGACCAAGCTATGGGGAAGTTAAGCGACGCCCTGGGTCAGCAGAGACCGGTTGCCTCCCTCCCATCGATTGTATTGCAGAAATATGTACCAGGGGAGGATCCGGACTATTTTTTCACCAATTTCGAGAGACTTGCACAGGCAGCCTCATGGCTGCCCGACCGCTGGGGTCAATATCTGGGGCCGCTGTTGACCGGCGATCTCCAGGCCGCTTACCAGCAAGCCAATATTCAGGGGAACACACCCTACGCCGATATCAAAACTTGCATACTGGAACGCTTGGGTATCGATGATGAAACGTACAGGGTCAAACTGCGGCAAGCTAAGGAAGGTCCGCAGGAAAACCCCAGAGCTCTCTCCTTCCGCATTAAAGACTTGGCAAACAGATGGTTGAAGCCCGAGACCTCTTCAAAAGAGGATATCCTAGGAAAGATTTACTTAGAACAATTCTTGGCTTCACTACACCCCGCTACTCAGAGGTGGGTACGACAACATGCCCGTCTCACCCTTGACACCGCTGTCGAGATAGCCGCTGCCTATAACCGGGCTCAAGAACTGCAAAGAGGACGGGAAGAACATCCCAACCGCCCACACAACTCGGGTGGAAATCGTCCCCCCAGACCTCCTCTGCCACGCAGACCGGAACCCCCTCCCTTGATGCCGGCTCCCATATTGTACAGACCACCCCTCCAAGCGCCACCCCAACAAGGACCCCAATGTTATAACTGTGGAGCCTATGGCCACATTGCCCGCATGTGTCCACAAAGAGAGGAACCTATGGAGGTGGGCCTCGTACGGAACTATGTGTGTGTCAAACCGGGAGCCAGTCCACCTCCCTTCCATATTCCAGTACACATCGATGGCCAACCTATTCTCGCCCTAGCAGACACCGGATGCAGACAAAGTGTCTTACGACCTCAAGACAGGAGCAAACCTGTTGGTCCACACGTGGGTATGGTCGACATTCAATGTGTCCATGGCGATACGAGGAGATACCCGACTGCACGCATCCGGGTACAACACCCCGCTGATCCCGGAACCGACCTCACAGTCGGACTAGTTCCAAACCTCCCAGAACAGGCGATCTTGGGGAGCGACTATGCCGGACTTCCCGGGCTCGTACAAGAGACCACCGATTCGTTTTCCCGTTGGTGGAAAGAAGCACCTTTTTCTCAAGAGCAGCCGGTAAAGACGTCGGATCCTCGACCCAAGAAAACACGTACCCAACGAAGACAGGAAAAGAGGGGGTACTCCAGTGCTTACCCTGTTATACCGGCGGAACACCCCTGGCAGACTGACAGAGTTCAGGGCCGCCCAAAGGGAAGATCCTCTCCTGCGGGAAGCATGGGCCAAAGCCTTGGATAACGAAGACCCTTTACATGTAGGTCCCTATTTTTTTAAGAAAGCAGGACTGTTATACCGGAAAGGAGGGCCCCAGCAGAATGCTCAATTGTTAATCCCTGGTCCCTTTCGCGACAAGGTCCTGTTTCTTGCACACAGCCACCTCCTGGGGGGTCATTTCAGTGACGAGAAAACGAGTCAGGCTATCCTAGAGAAATTCTATTGGCCGGGTATACACCAACATGTGAAGACCTATTGCCGGGAATGTCCGGTTTGTCAGAAAAACAGCCGACACCATCCCCCCAGGGTTCCCCTACAGTCGCTTCCCTTCATTGATGTTCCCTTTAGCCGGGTAGGGATGGACATCATAGGACCCCTGATACCCTCCCGAAGTGGTTGCCGTTATGCCTTGGTCCTAGTGGACTACGCCACCCGCTTCCCAGAAGCCGTTCCCTTGCGACAGCCCACCACTCAGAGTATAGCCAAAGCACTCATCGCTATCTTCTCCAGGGTAGGGTTTCCCCGAGAGATCCTTACCGATCAGGGCACCCCTTTTGTTTCCCGCCTGATGCGACAAGTGTGTTCCCAACTCGGGATAAAACAGATTAGAACCGCAGCGTATCACCCCCAAACAGACGGGTTGGTAGAACGCTATAACGCCACCCTGAAACAGACACTAAAGAAGCTATTGGCCCTAGAAGCCAGGCGTTGGGAGGAGATGTTGCCGTTGGCCTTGTTTGCCATCCGGTGCAAACCCCAAAGCAGTACTGGCTATTCGCCTTTCGAACTCTTGTATGGTCGGCCACCCAGTACCCTTCTGGACATGGCCCAAGAGGCCTGGAAAGCCGAACCAGACAGAACCCAACCCCTTCCTGAGTATGTGGAGAATCTCAAAACCCATCTGGCAGTCATCCGAGACATTGTACGTCAAAACATGGAAGACGCCCAGAACCGGCAGAAGAGGCAATACGATAAAGGCACCAAAACCCGGACCTTTTCTGCCGGAGACCTGGTCCTCTTAATGATGCCATCATCTGACCAAAAATTACTGGGTCAATGGCAAGGTCCATACACAATCCTCAGGCAGGTAACCCCTGTTACGTATGAGCTGGAGTTGGACCCCACACGGGGTACGACCCAAATATATCATGTCAATCTCCTTAAGAAATGGGAGGGACCTCGACCTGTCTTGACAAGTGAACCCCACTATCTAGCGCTCTCATTTGAGCCTTGTTTTGATCCCGCTCTAAATGAGAAACAAAAACGAGCTCTACAAGAGGTCCTTCGACCCTCGAGACACGTTTTTTCCTCCTCTCCAGGGCATACCACGATCACTGAACATGCCATTCATACGGAACCAGGGAAGGTGGTTCGGTTAAGACCTTACTGAGTCCCCGAAGCCCGACGGGCTGTCATTCAGCAGGAAGTCGAACAAATGCTACATATGGGTATCATTGAGCCCTCCACGAGCGATTGGAATTCGCCGATTGTCCTAGTCCCCAAACCTGACGGATCGGTGAGATTCTGTATAGATTTCCGCGAGGTGAATAAGGTATCCTCCTTTGACACGTATCCCCTACCTCGCGTTGATGAAATGGTCGAGCGGATAGGGAAGGCCAAGTACATCTCCACGCTCGACCTTTGTAAAGGATATTGGCAGATTCCCCTTAGAGAACAGGACAAGAAAAAAACGGCTTTCTCCACCCCGGCCGGGCTATACCAATTCACTGTTTTGCCCTTCGGCTTACATGGTGCCCCGGCCACCTTCCAAAGAGCCATGAACCAGATATTGAGGCCCCACTCCCTGTACGCAGGAGCATATCTTGATGATATCATCATCTTCAGTGACAGTTGGGAAGAACATCTGGAGCATTTGGGGCACGTAGTTACATCCTTGGGTGCCTATGGGTTTACCATCAACCCCGCCAAAACCACCTTAGCAGCCCTGACTGTCAAGTACTTAGGCTTTCTATTGGGAGAAGGAGTAATCAGACCCCAACAGAAAAAAGTAGAAGCCATCCAAGCCATTCCTTTCCCCCGAACCCGAAAAGACCTTCGAGCCTTCCTGGGTCTCCTAGGCTATTACCGACGGTTCGTCCCTAACTTCTCCCAAAGAGCTGCTCCCCTTACTGACTTGCTTAAAAAGACAGCCAAGACCGAAGACGCCCTGCGTAACCCTACTCCTTCTCTTTTAAGTACCTTCCAAGGACTGAAAGCATCCCTGACCTCTGAGCCTGTTTTAGTCAGTCCAGACTACTCTCAACCCTTTCTGTTACAGACGGATGCATCAGACCAAGGCCTAGGGGCCGGGCTCTCTCAGATAGACGACAAAGGAAATGAGAGACCGATTCTGTTTCTGAGTAGGAAGTTGTTTCCCCGCGAAATGAACTATGCAGTTGTAGAGAAAGAGGCTCTTGCCATAAAATGGGCTGTCGAGAGCCTCCGGTACTATTTGGAGGGGCGCGAGTTCATCATCTACACCGACCATGCCCCCCTGGAGTGGATGGCCCGGAACAAAGGACACAATGACCGGGTCCTCCGTTGGTTTTTTTCCCTCCAGCCATTCCGCTTTAAAACAGTTCACCGCAAAGGTTCTGAACAAGGAAATGCCGACTTCCTTTCCCGATATCCCCTCAATACCTCCCGTACAAGAAGGACAGCTAGGGGAAGGGGATGTGATACGGGAATCAAGCCAACCCCTCACGTACCTCCCATTCCCGGACGCTCACCCTTCACAACAGCCCCTGAGGTACCGTCCTGGGACACCAACCTGACGACCAGCTCCCCTCCCCTCTCTGTCTCCAGGAGCCAATCAGGAACGGGCGATTCCCGGAACCACAACCACCTGACCCCGGAAGTCCCGCCTCGGAATCACCACCGGAACAGGGTAAAAGCGGAAGCAAGGACCGAGACGCCGTCGGAGCAGCGATCTCGTGGCAGGAGGCTCGGACCGGCGTTGAAGCAGACCAGACAAAGGAAGAGGCAGAAGAGTGGAGCGAAGACTGGTGGAGTCCAGAGGAGGAGGCTGAAGAGCGGCCGCAACTCACCTGGGAGTTGCGGCGGAGCATGTGAGTACTACCGAACCCACCTCTGTAGCACGTTAGGTGCTTTGTATATAGTGTTCGACTCTCTCTCCTTAGTAGCACAAAGCCTGGCCTGCACTGTAAAGATTTTGTATAGCACGTTCTCACTTGTACAGCACTTTTGTACATAGGCGGAACCCTCACGACCCCTCACCTACACCCTATCTCTCTTCTCCTTCCGAATCCGTCCCGCTACCCTTCCCTCACTGTCTTTTTCTACTCCCGTACACTCCCGGTGCTGGTTGTAGAACAGTGTCATAGCGAGACGGGTTAGACTAACCGCTCCTTGTCCTCTTTCTCTTCCCTCCGAGGACCACCCAGTACGTGTTCATCCCGGCGGACCCCATTCCATCACCAGAGGAAGAAGACAAGAAACCCCCGCGGACGACCATTCATCGATACTATCTTTTCCATCACCTGTATTGACTGTGTTCTTGACGCTATTAAAGATCCACCATTGCACACTACATACGGCCTCCTCGCCTGATTATCCGGCCCGCCCTAAGCCCACGTTCACATTGCCATTAAGTAATAACTGGTTCACCTTTTCCTGGGAATCGATAAATGGTCAGGATTTCACTTTTGAAAAAGAAACTGCAATAATAAACATCTTGTGGCTTTCCAAATACGAGTGGCCCTTAATCTATACAAAATCAATGCTTGAGAAGTTCACATGCCAAGCATTTTTTTGCTAGGTATCAAAATCTAATATAAGTTAATACATGGAGAGAAAAGTAATGAAACTATGGGGAAAGTAGCAACAGAGCAAGAATGTGCTGAACCAATGAGGCCATCAGCTATTCTGACATAGTAAGATGTATACATCAAAAGGGCCATTACAATCAAGTAAACATAAAACTTAAAGAAGTTCATCTTACGCTTCCACTTTATCAAGATGACCACCCATTGTTGTGCACTTAAGGTGAGTGACAGCCATCCCCATGAGTTCAAATAGAAACAGGAGAAGCAACCCAGGACCAAAGACAGCAAAGCTACTCACTACAGAACAACATAATATATTGATGGTGATGGTGGAACATCTCCGGGCAAAGTTGGATGCTGGTCAAACGGCGGCGCTTATTTTGTTAGATCTTAGCGCCGCCTTTGATACGGTAGATCACAGCATCCTCCTACGCCGGCTCGAGGAGACTGGCATTGGCGGTCAGGCGCTGCAATGGTTCCGCTCCTTTTTAGATGACCGCTCCTTCTGTGTTGCCATCCCTCCCTTCAAGTCCAACTACCAGCCACTGGCCATGGGGGTTCCGCAAGGGTCCTCGCTGAGTCCCACGTTATTCAATCTTTACGTGAGACCGCTGGCTGATGTCGCTAGGCAGTGGGGCCTTACCTTGGTCTCATATGCCGACGACACTCAGCTGGCGGTTACTCTCAGCGGGGATGCGGAGATGGAGGCCCCTAGGTTTCAGTCTGGACTGAAGGCGGTGGCTAGTTGGCTGACAGGCAATTGCCTCCAGCTTAACGCCACTAAAACAGAGGTGATGGTCGTCGGGAAGGGAGTGGAGCTGTGGGGTGACCACTGGTGGCCCTCAGAGTTGGGACCTACTCCGATCCCGGTATCGGAAGTGAAAAATCTGGGGGTATGGCTGGATGCGGGCCTCTCTTTTGTAGGCCATACTAAAAGAACCGCGGCTTGTTGCTTCGGTCTCCTGAGAGGCTTGAGACCTGTTCTCAAGTTCTTTGACGCCCCGACCAGGCAGTTGGTGATCCAGGCCACTATCATCTCCCGCCTGGATTACGCCAGCTCTCTCCTAGCTGGGGCCAACCAGGCCGAATTAACCCGCTTACAACGGGTTCAGAATGCTGCGGCAAGGGCGATTGTGGGCTTGCCCAGATTCTGCTCAGTGACAGGTGTCCTTCGCTCCCTACACTGGCTTCCGGTTAGGAAGCGCATCCTCTTCAAGGTTTTGTGCTTCGCTTTTAAAATCTTGAGAGGCACAGGCCCGGAAATCCTGTCGAGCTGTCTGTCTTTTTATGTCCCTGCCCGTAGCCTTCGCTCTCAGGGTCTGGCCCTTGCGGTGGTTCCCAGATTCAGGCTTAGTCGTATGGGAGGCCGCTCGTTTAAGGTATTGGCTGCGTCAGCATGGAACTCCTTGCCTGTTGAAATCCGCTTGCTGGAGGACCTTCTGACCTTTCGGAGGGCTATAAAAACCTTCCTGTTTTAGCTGTCCCTTAGTTTTGTTCTTAGCCTGGTGTTGTGTTACGTGCCACCTGCCTCTGCGCCAGGACGCTCCTTGGCTGGAGTATCTGTGCGCACAATAAATAATCGTAACATAACATAACATAACATATTTGGAATCAGTGTCAGCCAGGACAGACTGAAGTGGGTGATCACAATATAGTGGAAGGTATAGACATATCTACAGCTATGTATACAAGCAGCACATTCTACTCTAAATGCTGTCAGCACTCCAGTTCTATCATGCTATTGAAGCATCAAGGCAACGAAAAAGAGTATTTAATAATAATAGCAGCAGTCACAACAATAATATAAACAACAATACTTGTAATAAAAATAATGCCACCACCAATTATACTACAATATAATAACAATATAAAGCACCAAGACTAGAATAAGGTAATTGAAAATTAATAATAACGGAAACAATTAAGATGCGAATGCTACTCTGAGTCTACAGAGATAGTCATAACTCTTAGCTGGACCACAGTTGCAGTCTACATGTACATATTCAGTATCTGTTGTTCTATAGAAAGAAAATGATGCTTGGTGAATGTGCCACTGCTAAATTAGAAGTCTCTGCTCAATGGATTATAAAGGACAAGCTTCTCAATTCAGCAGAAAGAGAAAACCTCACTCCGCACTGTCCCAGGAAGGCTTTGAAGAAAGTAATTCACATTAACCAAATAGATGTAAAATATTAGTTAAGTCAGTTTAAACTGAATTGAGTTATTCATTACTAGGACAAAGGATTTAATATCAACTAGTCGATGATCTGGCTTTCTCATACAGGGATCCAGTGTAAGAGCCGAAGAATAAACTGGTGCTATAGTGTGTTGCTTGTCTGAGAACCAAGTACCAATCATAACCTACTGCTTACAAATATAGTGTCACTTTCCACAGTTATTACACTTTCAATGTTTTAACAATACTTATTTAGAAACAAATCCTACATAAAAACTCACAGCACTGCACCAGTGCCTAAAAAAAGTCAAAATATACAGAAACATTATTGTAAGCTATAGGGGATTTATAGCACATTTAATCATTTTCACCAATTTGAGCAATGTACTTCCTCCAGTGAAAGGTATAATATATCAATTCCTGTATCTATTAAGAAGCGTTCAGAGGAACAATATTTCCTCAGACTTAAGACAATCAAGATTTCAAGTACAATATGGGTCATTTCTCCACTTACAGGGTAGCTGAACCATTCTGAGAAGAATAAATACCTTTCTTAGCTGCGGTTGAAGATGGTCGAAGCAACATTATAGGTGTTTTCTATTATACAACAGCTTCAAATAAATAGCCACAGGTTTAGTGTGTGTAACCACACATTAACACTAGTCAATCTTGGATTTAGAAACAAGTAATGCGATGGACAGTATAGCAATATATCGCTACATGCCAGCCTAGTTTATCACTGCAGTGTTATTAAGGCATTTACAGGCAGAATCATAATACCATTTCCAATTCAAGCTATTGTAGATAATGAGAAGGAAGTAAGAGTATTCTATCATGAATTAAAGGCTAGAACAACCAATTGACCAATGCTATTTTACAAGTGGAATTACATACATCATCATTTATTTGTTTCCGGTTTGTTTTCAGGCAATTATCACAGCAGTTGTGTTTTAAGATTTCTAGCCATCTCATTGATCCTGCTCTTAAATTGTTCAGTAGCACCATACTGTCAGCGTCGAATATTGTAGACATGAATATGTCGCTAACCCGTGAGAGAAAGTTATTATTTTGAAGCTCCACTTATAAATCTAATTATTGGAAGTTAAACAGTTAAAAGTTAAAACAGTAGTGGGCTTTCAGGCAAGCATGTTTGACACCAAATTCTAGAACTTCCTTTGGAGCTTCTCAACACACTTGCACATACCCAAACTTCCAACAACAGTATTTAAACAGTGGCGGCTGGCAACTACAGAGAGTGGTGAGCCGGGCAAATGGGTGACACACTAAAATCACATGTACAAAAGGTTCTTTACAAGCAGCTGTGGGTCTCGCATTGACCCAAGATTTCACTGGTGGCTGACATACAGAGCAAACACCCGCCAGGCTGTGCAGCAGCCTCAGGTTGGCTACAATGGGACATGGTAAGCGGGCGTGCTACTTTAAGACAACTGACCATAAGCACTTATTCATAGTACCAAACTTTTACAATGGCGAGCCTTTGATCTCGCCAGTCCCCGGCTGCCAATGGAACTCTGTCGCCATGTCCTGTCATCCTTAAGAGAGCACTCTTGAATGAAGCAATATATGGCTATGTGACTTTATAATCAGTACAAGCCTGGGAGGGAAACCTACTAGCCACGGGCAGGAATGTTAGAGACAACTTATCAAAAAAGAAATTCGGAGATCTGTAGTCACATCTGCATGGATCAGGTTTTTCCAGATTCTATTGCATCAAACAATGGTCTACAGCTGAGACTATAGTGTTGATTTACTGGGCAAGTACTTGACATAAAAAAATCAGGTGATCACTACGTACGAGAAAGCTTGGGAGCCGGGAGAACAATTGGCAAAGAATTATAAATAAATGCGGAGTTCTTTGCACAATAAGTTGTGATTGGCAGAGGTGATACGGTCCTGTTTCCTTATGGTGCGATTGTTAGGGCAAGTTATATCCAGGCAGGGTCCGCGCTCGTTCGGTAGGTGCGTGATTACAGCCATTCTTAAAGCAGTGGAAGGGAAGGAGTTTACGTCATGCCTGCTCGAGCCTGATGAAGTTAGTACCCGAGTACCAACAGTGCGTGTATTAAATTAAAGAAACACAGAAAGGAGCACAGGAAAAGGGGTGGGATATGGGGAGGAGGCATGCCCGGAAACCAAATTCCGGGATCAGTAAGTAGGTTACTATTTCTAAACGTAACTCACAAGACAGCGCTATGCAAAACAAATATCCGTCAATAAAACAACATGCTGCAAAGAACGTAACGTTTGTCGGAAAAAAGACTATTTCCAATGTCCGGCCTCTGGGAGGGGTGTAGCCAAACAGGGGGGCAATAAGGAAGTGTAAGTAGATATATAGGTGTGACACGTATGAATACATATACAAAGAAGTCCTGCTCACGGATGGAAAGATGGGCAAAGGAGGGTCTTCAGAAGGCGAGGAGATTACAGCTGAACCCCTCTGAGCTGACGTCACGCTGCTGTAAATCAGAGCCCACTGACTCAATTAGGGGAAGCGCAAACAAACGAGGGCGATAAAAAAACAATGACCGCCCTTAAATTCTCCTCCGCACACACGTTCTCTGCTGACACAACAATCGCGTCCGCTTGTCACTGAGGGTCAGTCAATACGATTATCAGATGACCTTTGATTTGTTAACCACCATATCGCCACCTCATCTCCTGCTTGTTCGGGAAAATCCAAGACAGGGATAGGCCAATGCGCTATTCAGCCACGGCCATTGTCTTTTTACAGAACTGCCAGTCACAGCGTCGGATTGGTAACGGGGGCATTCGGGCAATGCCCGAGGGGCCGGGGCCGAGTTCCTGCTGTGGGTTGCTTTTGAGCAGCCTTGGGGCCGATTTGGGCGGCTTCTCTGTTGTTCGACTCTACCGCCAGCGGCCCAGTGGGTGTCTGAGTGGCCTTTCTGGAGGGAGATGGTGTCACCCCTTTTCTCTCGCTGGGCCTCCCATTAATGTAGGCATACTGAGCGGGGAAGGGGGCCTGAGCAGAAGTGGCCTGACTTGTTTTCAGGTGTGTTTCACTAGTGTAAACTGATAAGTGCATTCCCCCCACACCCCTATTTTTTTTATGTAAAATTACGCCGAAGCAGTGATTTGAGGACAGGCATTATGCAAATGTAGGCCGATTTTTTATGGGTGCCTGGGCCGATTTTTAATCCCAATCCTGAGTGCCAGACAACAGATGAGATTTCCTGACGGCAGAAAGAAAATGTAAAGTAGCCGCATTTAGTCGGACTGGGATCAATGAACGCGGTGCCTCGGTCTTTCTATTCGCCAGTGGTGCTCTAACAATTCTAAAACTGGGGAGCTAACATTGTTGTAGACAGGCCCTCGCAAACTGCTCGGCTGCACTGCCCGATGGGAGGGGGGGAGGGGGGGCGCGGCTGAACACTTTGCCAAGGCCGGTTTTTGTTCCCAGTCCGGCCCTGGCTGTATGACGGTGAACTGAGAGGAATGGCGAAAAATCCAAGCACTGCAGAAAGAACAAGAATAGCAAATGTGCCACGGTGTGGGAGCCGAGTGCGCCGTCCAGTGGTGCGTTTGGAAACAATGTCCCTAAACACTTGACTAAAGCATGGTGTGGTAGGGTATACTGCTTTTTATAGAGCACATTTCCCTTGAAATTACCTATAGAAATGTCCTCTAATTTAGCATCAGACAAGCAGCTTTACTGCTAAACATATGTGGCCCACAAACAATGAAGTGAAAAGCAGATTTCTTTGAATTACAATCGCTTTGCGTCTCGCCCAAGTAAAATGTCTTGGTATCTTTTGACCCTATTAAAATCTTCGTTTTATTAGTAATTCTGAAGTGTGATAGAAACAATGTACCTCATTTGTACTTTCTTTGCTGCGGATATATTTGCTACATTTTAGTTTAGGCAGGAGTATTTCAATTGTGCTGTGTTAGAAAACAATTAACATCCCGCAGCCTTTCCTTGCACAATTTCTGCCTCCCCTCCCCCACAAAATTGTCACTTTACACAATCAAGGAAAGGAAAAGTAAACACCAACCTTCATGTTAAATTAACAGCAGTTTATCAGAAGACATTGCTTACACTTGACCTCTGCTATGAACTGCAAATGTGCAAGTTGAAAACAAAATGTAATGCCCTCTTTATTGCGCATCTGCACTCCTGTAAGACTATCTCACCCCACACTCTTGCTTCCAGCTCCCTTGCTGTTTACTAAACCAGTTTCTTGGCAGGGGGTTCGTTCATCATTATTAAACTTAGACCTCATGTCTAGCTTTAAACGTTTGGTATTTGTGTCTTTATATTTTTGGTTCCAGTTGAAGGATGGAGCTTGGGGAAATAGCCGAACTCTAGCTCCTTTCCCCCTCGCTTTGTGAATGCACAACTTTAGTTGTAGTTCCAATGCCTGTGATTGAATTATAGATGACTGCTCAGGATGTGTGCAGGTTACAAACTGTGCACTTCTGGCTGCTTGTTCTGAGCTTAACACTTTGTATCCTACTGTCCAAGGTCTCTGCTCTGGTGATTGATTGTGCCATTTCTAGCAATTCACCATCTCACACTACCCATTTCCAACTCGGAGACTGGAGATAAACAAATGTGCAGTATGGTGTCCAGTGTAGCTCCAGGAGGGTCAGACCCATGCCATCTCTTAGGCAGTACCATGCAAACCAAATAGTTAATTTCAATGGGAACTACTTTACATGGACAGAAATTCCTATCAATCTGGCATTGACCCCTCTCTCTTGAATCTATGTTGGATACCCCTTGCATAGGCTAATGTGAAGCAAGAGGGAAACGGCAGCGTCAACTAAGTTCATAGTGGAAATGTGGGTGGGGGAGGGGTTAGGGTAAAGAGAGGGACAGAGAAAGGGATGAGGGAACGAGGCCATGATAGGTGGAGGAAAGAGAAAAGAGGGCAGACTGGGACAGAGGCAGGCAGAGAGAGGGACAGGCAGAAAGAGGAGGGCAGCGAGAATGGAGAGGGATGAGGTAGGTTGAAGGAGCAGGAGAGTAAGCGTTAGAACAGAAAACAAGCATTTGCAAAGCCAATAGGTCGCGCTTTTATAAAGTGCCAAGCTGTTGGCTTTACCAATGATTGTCTATAAAATATTTGTTTAAAAAAAGGAAGAGGAAAAAATGGACCCCTGGAGGAAAGCAAGCACATTCCTTATAGTATCTCAAAACTGTACATTGAATTCAATGTTTACATTTTTAGGGAGGTGCAAGGTTGTTTTTCATATACTTTACTCAGAAAAAACTGAACTGAATTAAAAAAAGAGCAAGCGTCAGAATGTAAAGTGAACTCTCACCTAGATTCAATGCACTTTCTACAAGATGGATTCATTATGCCCTCTGCATTAGCCCGGGTAGCAAATGTATTGTCCTTCAGAAAAAGTGTCATGCTCAGTACACCTTCTGCCTCAAAAGCCAGCTGGTTGCAGCCAATGGCCCCTCTGCAGGGCCGAAATACCCTTGGTATACAAAAGCCTGGGCTTTCATGCAATATGTGGAATACAGGAGATAAAACAAAATCAGTCCTTAAAGTCTGCTCTTCAGCCATACAGCAGCAAAAATATTCCTGTTGCTGTGCTTTTGCAGACAAGCTGGAGGCGTGGGCAGCAATTGAAGCACTGGTGGGCGAACATTTGAGGGCAAGGAGGTGGCAGCAAATCTCTATGGGAAAACTAGAAATCATTTACTCTCAGAGTGCTGAATGAAAATGAAGTAGTTCCCTAAATGTAAGCAGTGGAAGTACACCTGTCAAAAGGATTGTAGTGAGGCTGTACAACAAGGGATGGACAGACACAAAAAGGGGAAGGGTAGCCATCGAATAAGAAGCACGCAAATGAAAGTGAGAATAAAGCCAACAAATAGAAAGCAATGGATAGATTAAACCCACTGTACATTCACAACAGGGCTTTCTCAATCAGACAGCTTGCTCGGTCTGGTGTGCGAGACCTAAAAATGATGATGTGCTGGCAGTGAGCGAGAAAGAGCACAACACTGAGAGGGACAGTACACCATCTTGTACCAAGTCAAGGGCCATAGATAGAGAAATAGACTTGCAGTGGAAGAACATTTGATAAAGAGCTTAAGAGGAAACTGACATAATATCCTTCTTTGTCCTCATATTTGCTGGTCTTTCATACATTTATTTTCCAGTCTCCTATTTCCTGCCAGCTTCCTCTGCTCTCCTCCGTTCCTTCCTAGTTTCCACATTTCTCTCCTACTCACCTTACTTCCCCATCTCCACTCTTTTCATAGTCTTATATTTGCTGTCTTTTATTTTTTTCCCTCCTTCCCTTCACCATTCTTCCCTTCTGTCATCCTTTTTCTTCTGCAACTTTCCTCCCCAACTCTTCATCATCTTTCTCCACTCATTTTTGGTTGTTGTAAATATCTTTATTGAGCTTTGCACCATAAACAATGGTAATGCAGGACATCTTATAGCATATTGAATTAGTATTGAACACAAAGATGAGTGTATTTAAACAGGTCCATTAGACCAAGCATCTGCGTGGAGTGCTCATGGGCGTCAGTCTGACCTGTCTTGAGTGTTTGTGCTTTTGTCCTCCCATAACAAACGTTGTTATAATGTAACTGGGGATGTACCGATGGGTCTGAGCGAGGAGTGGAGGGTGGGTTCGGCTTTGGTGATTAGTTGTATAGGGTAGTGTTGGCCACTTGGCAGGGGGGTCTGTGTGGGCGTTCCGGCCTGTTGTAGTTATGTAGGCACAAGCAAAGGTGTACTGCAGGTGAACGTTGACGTGGGCCTCTCTGTACGGGGTGGTGTTTATTGCATGTGTGGAAGTGCCTAGCGCTTTCATGGGGGCAGGTTGTCATTTCCCGCCTCCTGTTGGAAGTGTGTGAGTAGGGTGGCCTACTGAGGGAATATAAGTTGTCTACGCAGCGAACGAACCTCCTCATATCGGACGTCATCTTCCTCTGCTGCACCCCATTTGCACATTGCTACCCTCCCCACCTCCCCAGGGGTTCGTAGGGGGACACCAGTGAAGTGTGATTGTGTGTTTAGCTAGTAGTAGTGCCTGGGCTACAAAGCGGTTTCATACTTTCTGTCGCTTATTGCACTTGAATATGCCCAGGGAGCATCCTTCCCATGTGTAACTGTCTGGTAACTCTGAACTCTGACAAGGTGGTGTTGATTGAGTACCAATAATTTTGGAGGGTAGAACAGGAAACTGCATGTGGTCTGCATCAGGGGCTCGGCAGCCATCTTTCTCCACTAACCAGTTTTGATTGCAATATGTCAAATTTTTCTTTTCCCCCACATTTTTGTCCTCCTCTTTAGTTATCATCTACGCTTCTGTTTTCTTTTTCTTTCTTCCATCTTTTATTCTTTCTCTTTTCCTAGTTTCTTTTCCAGCAAGCTTGTCATTCTCAGACTCCTTTAATTGTCTCCCCTCCTATCTGCACTGTCGTCCTGAACTCTGCTACACAGTCTCCCTCTTTCATCCTTTCCTCTTTACTTATTCTCCAATCCAACACATTTGTCTCACGTTCCTCATTCCTGATATCCCCCATTTTTCTCCCTCCCTCTCTTCTTTGCTCCTTCTTTTCCCTCTGCTGCCTTCTTTATTACCTTCTACTTTTCCTCTCCGCTAATTAGTCCTCTTTCTATACACATTGCCATCACATTCTTTAAAACTGTGTTCCTCTGTTTTGCTCCCTCCTTCCCTCTGACTCCATCTTATATTTCCTTCTTTTGGGTTTCCTTCCCCACTTCCTACTCCGCTTTCTGCTCATATCTCTCATGTTTGTCATACTTATGATGCATTGGTGTCCACCCCTTTGTCACAATTGCCTTAGAAGAATAGAAGGAGGTTGTGGGTAAGTCACATATGGATGGTGGATGGCAGAAGTAAGGCGCCAGTTGGCCATTATTATATAACAGCCATGGAACACAATTTAGAAGAGAACTGTCTGCCTTATTAAAACAAACAATTCTTCTGCGAAGCACGAACATAACCTTTGTTATGATAATGTGCCGGCACAATTAGTCTGCGCACTCTTGTGGACACCTTCAGGATGAAGATCCTTTTATAATGTGTACATTTGATGAAAACGATAAATTGAAGTTAGGAATACAAAATGAAAAGCTGTTATTTTAGGGCAAAAACGGTATGCTCTTTCATGAAAATGATAAGCATTTCTTTGAGGTAAATCAGTTTATTTTTCCAGAATGAAAAGTATCTATACTATAACAAAAGGTTTATAGTTTCATGAAAGTGACGTAATTTCCATAATTCCATTCAAAGATATTTAAATCTTAATCATTAAAGCACTCTGAAAACATATCTTGAAAGGTTAGTGTAACAACAACACTGCTGTTTAAGTCTGTAAAATGTATCTAGCTGTGCTGAACTCCCTAATATTGCAAGATGTTTGTATTTAAAAAAAAATGTATCTGTCTCGTGGAAAGAGATTTTCAGTCATAACATAATTGAGAATTTACTCGGAGGTGGTAGGATAGAAAATGAAAGGAAGTCAACTTAAATTGTGTGGGTAGGTGCCTTTACAAATTAAAGGCCATGTGAGATGCACCATTTCTCAAAATTGACTTCGGATGGTGAACCTGCAACTCTCCTGGCCCCCCATATTTCATCACCATAGACTTGCCTCTCAACCTCTTAACAAAGCACATTACATCCCTAGCCCTCTGTTATCCAATGCTACTCTTCTGTATTTGGTTATCCCATTTGCCATCATGGCCTAACTGAACATCAAGGTAATAAATGTTGGTGACATTTTCTAAGCCAATGTTGTTCAAATTCAGATTATAACAAAAGGACGTGTATGGATTAGGTGCCTTGCCTTGTTAGTCCAATCACTTTTTAATAATCTTGATAACACTTTAATAATTCTGCACCTAAGGAGAGTGTTCTAGACTAATAAGGTGTGCTCAGCAAACAAGAGGTTGGCAATTTTAAAGCCCCCCCCCCCCCCGACTCCAATTCTCAAGGATAGTGCATGGTTTATACCATTGTTGAGCCCGCTCGTCATATTGTTAATAAACAGGGTGAATAGGATCAAGAACAGTATGCATCCGTGGCATACACCTTGCTTGCGACTTTGTCGATTCCCTTTTGGGCCCCACATAACTCTCATAAAGATGGAAGTTTAAATACATCTCAAGAGAACCCAGGACCTTCCACAAACATTATTGAGAAATGTAGTTGAGGTCCGACCTTCAGGACCACAAATACCACAGAGTGATTTATTTTCCAGCTGAGTTTCACATATTTCTCCACCAGACTTGGTCAGTGGTACATTTCCCCATTGATGCATGTTGTAGATAAGTTTGTCATATATCCTTGAGTAACCCTAGACTGTCATTCACTACTAATATCGGGGCTGCTGAGGGGTTGGATTTGGATGACCCAATGCAGTGGCAGGCCCCAAAGTATTTGTACCTACTACTATGTGATGGCCCTCCTCCGCGGATTTTCCTATTAAAACTGCTCTTTCAAAACCTGAGGGAGCGCCGAGTTTTATAGGAGGTGGTCCAGAGATTCTGATCACACCATCATGTGAAACCTCCTCTGCTTCCAGGACTTCCCCTTGTCTGCATCCTTAAGATTAAGATCCTATTACTTTCCGGAGGTTTGATCATCTCCAAGACAGCAGTGGATGGCACAGAAATGCTTGGGGCAGTTCCAAATGCAGGTCACTGGTAGTTCCAGCATTCTTCCCTTCTCTGTATTTATTTATTTATTTTTAAAGTTTTATATAGCGCGAACAAGATCTTTGCAGATATCAGAGCGCTTTACAGAAACAGTAGGTAGGATAAACAAGACTCTTAAATCAATATGAGATTCCGTAGACAGTGAGTTGCAAACATAGGGTATCAATCATACAAGAGTATACAGAGTAATAACAATCAAGAAACAATAATATGGAAGCAGTACAATGTCTAAATGGATAAGATTATAGCACCCCAGAGGGTGAGTAAACACAATGTTGAAAGCAAAGCATTAGTCAGTAGTGGGAATGGGCAAAGGAGCGGAATCAGTCAAGCATACCTCATTGTTGCTAAAGAACAAAGAGCATAATTACTATGTCCAATCCATCTAAGAGAAGTCTACACAGCATCACACCAAAATAAGGAATTTAACAAAACTTAAGGGACAGCATTTAACAATTAAACAATTTCCATTTACTTTGTGTGGGCAGAAGGGTGCACTAGGGCAAAATGGGATGGGGGATTTAGCATGTATACTGACTGGATCCATTACAGATTTAAGGATTAGGCGGAATGTTTTTCTGGTGCATCAGAATCTTTTCTCCCTACTTAAATGCCAAACTTTCAGCTCCTGAACATCCTCAGGGGTCCCCCCGTGCCACATTATGCTTATGTATATTACTTCTCTTGCAAACTTCTTAGTCAATTTGTTGTTTACTCTTTCAGTTATGTCTATGATCTGCATTTGCTTATACGCCTATTCAGCCCCTGTGCTGCCGTTGAAACAATGGAAATCGTTTGTGCCAGCATGTATTTGAAGAGCTTTGAGTGTGCTGTCCACCTACCTAGTTTGATTCATGCAGGATCCTCTGGCCTCTACCAAGGATTGCAGACTTCAAAGCGTAGGAAGCCCAGCTCCAGTTTTAACAAGGAATAAACTATCTGTGATCCAAGTTCCTATTAATTACAAAGTAATGGCAGGAAGGCCCGCCTAGGGAGATCACTGCTGCCTTTGATTTTGATATTGTTTATCCCTGTAAAACTAGAGTGAGGGAATCCAAATGTGCTACTACATAATAATTTGTGACTTTATCCCACAGTGTCCATGATAAATTAATGGTCTCTGCCATGTGTCTGAGCACCGGAGATTTGAGTGCAACCTGTGGCTTTTGACATATCCATCAGCAGGAAATTGGTGATACTTTTGGACACGTCAACCATCTCTAGATTTTTACAAGTTGCCGTGCTGTCGTAGCCATATTTTGGTATCCAATTGGTACCTTGTTTAAGGCCACACACAGACCTTATCTATAGTCCTGAAGAAGACCCTCCCAGACGATAACATTAACGCTCTATTGTCCAGGGGTCGAAATGTCGACGTATGCCATCAAGTGTCAATGAACGCCCACAATAATATAGAATAACTAGACTATTTGCTAGTTGGGTTGAATCACTTTTTAAATATATATTTCACACGGTGTTTAAATGTGTGTCTTGAATTTATGTTGATTTGTTATGTATATATTGAATTGTGATATGTAAATATATTCTTAGTTTTCACTTCACGTCACCAAATCAAGTGTAAATGTTTAAGTGTATATCTGTGTGTGCATATATTTGTTTTGTTCTCATGCTTGGAGTACATTTTTTTCCATTTAATTATTATAAAATCATATACTGATTCAAGAGTACATGATTGTCATTTGTTTGGACTTAAATTGCATGTGCTTCATTCAATGCTAGTCCCATCTTAATAGAGGGAACAATTTTACAACAAAAAAATTCACCCTTCCTAAAGCTAATAGGTGGCAGAACCACTGTCAACTGCAGCGGCGGCTCCTCCACTATGGCAGAGGAGAGTGCCCTAATGCTTTAAAGCAGTGCAAAGGAAAAAATTAACACCTTGACCGCAGCGCGAATTCCCCGGCGGTGCTGGTGATTTATTGAGTGGGCGGGGTTCGGGTGGCCCCTGGCCGTGCTCTGCACATGCCCACTGTGATGTCGGAAGGGGTTTAAATGATAATAACGGAGCGTTATCATTTTGTGTTTTCTATTGGAGTTGTCGCCAGGTTAGGGTGGGGCAGATTTGGGCTTCACGTGTTTACATTACAGTCTGCGTAGAGAACATGCCCAGGCTTTCACTCCCTCTCAGAGCGCCAAACATGGTGCTCAGACCAATTACAATGCTGCCATCAGCAGCGTCGTGATTGGCTAGCGGAGTCTGGAAGCCTGGGTGCTTCCTGTTCCTGCTGAGGAGATGGTGTGGCTCGCGACCAGCACATTTATTTTTAGGTCTCACATACGCAGCGCGCAAGTGCTGCGTAGGAGAACCTATTGGCATCGCTCTGTACTTACTTGGAAACTCATGCATGTTTTGCACCGTTTCCAATGAGTACTCGTGCATCCAGAGCATTTGCCTTGTGGCGCCATCTGTTTGCAATTATCGCACCTGCTGCTGCTCGCTCCTGCAATGCAAACGATGTACATGGACTGAGCCTGGAAGCCGCTCCTTTGAAGATGGCTCACACTTTGCTTATTCGTTAATTGCTTCTCTCTGTTGCGCACCCTCTCTCGCATCTTTAACAATGGCAATTGCATGTGTACTTTTCAAAATGCACGGCTCGCCTGACATGCACCTCTGATGAAACATGTTAATTTACAAAAAATATGGGTTTATTTTTTTGCAGCGTGGCACGCTTTAACAATAGAGGCAGCGCGCCTTGCTTTTCTTCGGCGTAAGCACGGTGTGAGACCGGTCCCTTGCCAAAGCTTTAGGAGGAGTTCTCAAAACATGACCCTGTAGGCTCCAGGAAATCTTGGCACAGCACACCCCCCACTCAGCACTCCCCCACCCAATAGCATTCAGTAAACATTGTGCAATTTGTTAAAACTGCTGCCAAGGTCCGTCGGCGCGTGTGCACACTAGTTACCATGCCAGGGACTAATAAATGAAGGCATTACAATATCGAAGCGTTGTGTTGAACTTGTACATGAGGGTTTGGCACAAAAGCAGGTTGCACTCATCCCTGTTATGGCTGGAAGCGCTGTTGCATCCATGAAGGTGGGGAGATGTGTAATCGGCAGAGCGCAGCCTTCGCCACCCTGCAGTTTTAGCTCATCAGAGCTGACGGCCTGCATTTTAGTACTGTCTAGCTGCCTGCCAGAGGAGTCTCGACATGGAGCAGTGCTATGAAGAGAGGTGGGGGAGTTCAGGCACATTAAACAAGTGTAAGAAAGTGTCTCTGTATATACTGCACCAAAGTAAGGTACAGTGTGCACAGAGTCCAACAGTCCCCAGAGGTTTGGCAGAGGTTAAAGTTAGATAGAACCTTTCTCTCTAAAGTGGTAGCTTTGTCAAGCCGTAAGGCAATATAAAGCATTTGATGTAAAGCATTTGATGTACACACTCAGTAAGCAAATGGTCTCACATACTCAAGAACTGAACTCTAGGTCAATTGTTTTTGTATAAAAAAATACTTTTTATTTTATTTTAGAACCACATGTTGGCATAAAAATACTTTCTCAACATGAGAATCTGTTGCTGAATACTTTCAGTAAACAATAGACTTTGAATGTTTTAAGCTGCAACAGTTGCAATAGGCAACACAAGGGTAACAAATATAACATTGAGGTCAATGGGAATTTTAAGCAAACTGCAATATCATTTACTTTATGAACATTACTCAGGACTGGATCCTGGATTCAGCCCTGGTGCATCTCCTGTAAACAGTTGAAAGAAATCGTTTGTGTTACATAGGCGAGTTTTAAAGAATATTTGTATGTTTCAAAAAGCGACACTTGGAAGAATTTCTGGTGAAGACCAGGGAATGTTATCCAATGGAGGAAAATCAGGTTATCGGAAAATCACAGTTGTAATCACTTTTTCTGGTCAGTGCTGGGTTCTAAGATCCAGCCCTGGGATCTCTACTGGTAATATGTGAGTAATTTTGTTTTCGCTAATCGGATGATTTTTAGTGAAGATTTCAAAGTTTCAAAACTCAACACTTTGAAGAATTTCCAAGTGAAAACTAGTCAATGTTACCAGATGGAGAAAATGTAAGTTATCGGCTTTCAGGTAAGTACTAGACTGGCAGAGTTAAGGTTCTGGAGTTAGACTTAGGGGTCTCCGAGGTTCAGTTAGGTACTGTAATTACACCCTCAGCGTCACAGGGGCAGCTGGGTGCAGAGAGAGTAGGCCCAATGTTAGCCTATGGCGTGTTGGGGGCATTTGGTTGGTGGCTGCTAGCAGGCAGGCCACTCTGCTGTGGGAGCAGGGCTCCTGGTCACTTGCTCTGGGCAAGTGGGAAGTCGAACAGAGCAGATGGTGCCCTCCCAGCGACACTGGGGCGGCTGGGTGCAGGGTGCTTTTGGGCTGTCTGGCGGCCAATGGATTTCAACAGGAAAGTTGCAAGAAAAACCAAGGCTGCAGTCTCTGGGACGGAGATACTTCAAAGGGTTAGGTGGGAAGCTATAGGTTAGGTAGGCACCCAGGAATTGGGCACAGGGGGCCATGGGGCACCAGGTGCAGGGGTGTCGTTAGGCATTGGGAAATCTTACCCTCTGCTGGTCATGGTTGGAGGGGTCCCTGGTGTTGTGACCGCAAGCGTCGTCAGAAGCGTCGAGGGGGATGTCCTTGGGTGCTGGATTCTGGGTCACAGTCGCCGGGGGGATGTCCTCGTGGTCTTTGTTCACTCAAGCATGGGCCGGGCTCAGCGGGTGCAGAGTGTGCTGGATTCGTGGTTCCTGGCTGGCACCAGGAGTTGTAGATGCTTTAGCGGAACCACTGCTCGTGGGAGTCCCAGTCTTTAGTTGAGCAGGGCCGTCCTGTCCTCCGGGGTTTTCGAGGTTGCTGACCAAAGGAGACGTCGGGGTTTAGCAGGAGCAGGTTCGAGGGTCGACAGGCCGGTAGGGCTGGGGCCAAGTCAGTTGGTGTCGTCCTCTTGTTAACAGCTGCACGGTAGGTCTTGGTTCTTGTAGTTTCGGAATCGGGATCTGAGGAAGGAAGGTTCAGGGTGCCCCTGAATCCTACATTTTGGGGCGTTAACAGGTAGGTAAGGGCAGGGACCAATGGGTCCCTTCCCTGGGGTGGATACACCCCTTGTCTGCCACTCTCCAGTTTGAGGTGGGCAGGAGCCTGTCCCTGGTTGGTTGGGTCCCCCCATCCTCAAGATGGCGGGGGATCGAGGTTGTGCTTCACCTCGCCTCTCTCACCCTAGGGGTGGAGTTGGCAGAGGTGGGCACACCACTCTTCCTCACTTTGTTTTTCCCGCTGGCACTCCCGCCCAAAGTGGGAGGTAGAACCAGTGGGGACCAGTTGCTGAGTACTGCAAGTGGTCTGGAGAGGCTCACAAAGGCGGTATGCCTTTGAAGCCTCTCCTTCATGACACCTGCCCATCCTGGGGGAGGAGGCTTGGCACCTCATCCCAGGATGTGCATTGTTTTAGGCCCCCGAAAGTGGCAAGCTCTCGACCCAGGGGTCCAGAAACATGTCTGGTGGTGGCAGCCTCAGCAGCCACTCAGTCAGGTCACTGGGAGTTGGTCGAGTTTTAGGGGGCATCTCTAAGATGCCCTCTGTTGTGCATTTTACATTAAATCCCACACTGGCATCAGTGTGAGTTTAATGTGCTGAGAAGTTTGATACCAAACTTCTCAGTCTTCAGTGTAGCTATTAGGGTGCTGTGGAGTTCGTAATGACAACCTCCCAGCACCATATACTCTTAATGGCAGCACTGCACTTACAGTGTCCAATAATGGACCTGGGTACTGTAGGGGTTCAGGGCTCATGCACCTGTACCCTCACCACTGGCATAGGGCACCCAGCTATAGGGTTGAATGGTGTATGCCAGGGCAGTGTTCTGTGGGCAGGGCACACAAGGATGTGTGCCATGTCGACTCTTTGTTTAGTTCTGCACCAAGACACACAGCCTTCCTCAGCAGTGTGTGTGTGTCAGGGCACAGGGTGGCACAATAAGTGCTGCAGCCCTTAGGGCCTTCTCTGGTCACAGTGCCCTGGGTACCTAGGGTGCCATTTACCAGGGGCTGACATGTGGCCAGAGATGCCAATTGGGTTTTAGGCTTCAATGCAGGTTTAGGAAAGGAACACAGGCCCTGGGTACCTGATTGGCAGGAGTCCAGGGCACACTCAGTCAAAGCACATCAGCAATTCAGCAAAAAGTGGGGGCATACCATGCAAGAAAGAGGGCACTTTCACACAACAAGTCCTTCAGGTAGGGAGTGTCTAATGTCTTCTGTGTTTCACATGCGTTCTAATCGACCGTGGTCCGTGGGTCTGTTGTGGTCTGATTTGTGATTAATGGGTCAATTTCAGTCTGGTTCAAGCTTGAGTATTATTGCACATCACTGCCAGTTCTCTTTATTACATGACCCCTTGTTTGTTCTATTTAGCGTTTGAGCCAATCAAAAATCACTAAGGTGCCTGTAGACTTAACCAATGCTGCCAGCTTATCTCAAACCTAGGTCTGCTTCTATACGTCGCACTCATTTAATTCATCACACTCTGCTAAGCACCGCTTCAAACCTAATACTAACGTAACACTCCCAACCTGCACGGTGTATAGCAGCATGCTACCTGATAGCCAGCACGTCAGCAACCCACCTGTGGTTTAAGTACTACAAATGCTACAATAACATACATTTATGGTAGAACCTGCTTTGTTCTTGTTTATGAGGTTGAGAACGCCACTAACAGTTCTGTTTTATTTAAACACCTGTGCTGTGTCAAATAATAAGAGGTTTACTTTGTAGCAGCTTTGTGTTTGTTTCCCGTGCATGATCTCAACATAGGTGAATGGAGTCTGATGGGTTCATTCAGAAACACCTTCTTAACCCCTTCAATGCATGTGACAAGGTAAACTCGTCATGGGTGTTACCTGCGCTGTGCGTGTGACGAGTTGACCTTGTCACATAATGCAGGTTTTTTTAAATTGCAGCACAGCACGGGAATTGCTGCAGCAATGATGCGATTAATAAAGAGAGGTCGCCTGAGCTGGCTGGCAAAATACATTATTCATAAGGAATCAGACCGAGACCCGGTGCCCTGATCAACCATTGCTTATCTCAAACATGCAATAACCTCCAACAATGCCACTGGCAGCAACACCAGAACCAATACAAATACTAACAATTGCATCACCTGCAGACATACCACACAAGCCCCAATACCAAAACCACCAACAGCTCTAATACCACCACCAACAAAACCACCACCACCACCACCAATATCAACTGGAACAAGTCCCCGCTACCAATAGCACCAACAGTGCTACCAAAAATGCCAGCCCAATACTGCCAACAACAACACACCACCAATACCACAAGTCCCAATACCACACCACCACCAGTATCATAACCATCAATACCACCAACACTGTCACACTATCACCAGCCCCAATAACACATTACTACAAAACCCAGTAGTGTCAGTACCACCACCAATACACCATAAAGCAAACACAACCAATGCAAATACCACTAACACCACTAATACTACCACCACCAATATCACCACTACCATGAAAACTGCCGCCACCAAGAAACGCACATTGGCAAAAAAAATAGGCTTATCTTTAATGTGCTTGTCCATGTTAACACATTGTCATGCGAAAACCAGACCTATTTCCTTCACTTGGTCAAGGGTTATTTGACTAGGCTTTAACTAAAGAATCCAAATAAAGGAACAATGCAGCACCCCACTAACCTACTTTGAAAACTGGATAACAAAGTACTACGAAGCCCAGCGACAGCCAATACTCGTTCCGTCAAGGATGGCAGCAGCACTGTTAGCATTAAGAACAGAGACAACTTGTCTTTCTGTACAGTTATTTACATTACACGTTAACCGGGCTGCTACACTAGCCAGGAAAGGGAAAGTGGAAAGTAATAGTAACAGCATTTCAACCTTAGATAATGTTTTCAGGATCAAATGCTTGAGAAAACCGGAAAGAATTAAGGGAATATGTCACCTGCCGTGGAAGCTGGATTACTGTCCAAATCGCTTAGATTATTAGAGCCTGATCTAATGAAGTTTGCTGGCAAAGAGGTTGGAAAACTCCGTTCAGTGTTCAAAACCGGCTCAATGCCACAGCTGCGCTCCCTGGGGTTACTATGCTGCAGACCATTAAAAAGAGGACTGCAGGTTCAGGTCTTGAAAAACAGGAGTTCTCACAGAAGGTGTTAATATTTCACCAATAGGTCAGCCTATGCATCACACTTTTGATATTCAAGGATGCAAATGTAGCCACATCTATTTCACACAAATGCATTTAGCTCCTCATTATGCGTTGGGTAACTGCACACTGCTATGCTGGTCAATATTCTGATCATCATGAATTCACATTGCTGAGCTTGGTTCATCCCTTTTCTTTTATTATGCAGTGAAAACAGTGGATGTGTGGTGCTGATCCATGTCCTTCATGCGTAGAAAGAGTCCAAGACCAGAGCTCAACATTTACCCAGCAGCACTGGCCCCTTGATCACTTGCTCAGAGGATATTAAGCTGCACTTGCTGGCCTTTGATAAATCAGATCAGTTCTCCCCACTTCTCATTTGACTGGCTAGATCGGAGTCCTGTATGCAGCCCAACAGATTCATGTTTTGTGGCTTGAAATTCCACAGTGTCCTTCTAAACACATGTACAAGGTACAATGCAGTGACCAATCAAGATTTGTTTAATGACTTTATTAAAAGGTTTAAAGGCAACCAAGCAAATCAACCAGTTATTTCCATACCTATGCATTGTACAATACTAATTGCATAGTCCTAGTACCAACAACAATCATTTTCCTATTTTTTTAGCTGGTAAAGGATGTCAGGATGTAATATGGCCAGGGGACTACATATTTATTATTATTATTTATGGAGCTTATAGAGCGCGCAGCTACCTCCGAAGGAGGTGTCCCGGCGCTAAGATTACATAACTGTCCCCATGAGGAGTAACCAAGATCATATCTTACAGAGAAAATGGGAAACGGTGAGGAGTTGACAGTTCCAAGTCCTACCGCCTAGTGAACAGCCAAGTCTTGAGTTTGCGGCGAAAGGCTGGCTCAGATTCGCAGAACCTGAGGTCAAGGGGGAGGCTATTCCAGAGCTTGGCGGCAGTGACGGTGAAAGATTAGGGGAAAGAATAGGGGCGGATTGGTCTGCTATTGTTTGTGTGCTGGTAGGAATTCCAGACTCTGTATCCCCAGGCGCCCGGTTAGGAGTGTGATCCAGATTCAGAGCAATGAGTGATCCATCCCCCCATGGGCAACCGACGTTCCACCACTTGGATTTCTTTATCCAAGGCTCTGGCAGCACGAGTCAAAAAGCAATCAAGGGTAGAGTTTTGGAGAGTCATAGGTGTGTCCTCCCTATCACCCGTTTGCTTTTGCTTTGCCATTAAATAAGCAATCACGGCCCCACAAGGTATAAACTTTAACTTAGTCCTAGGACACAAGCAAACTTACCTGGCGAAGATTAGGGACTCCCCAACGAACTGCCACATGCCACCAAGTGTCTCAGAGCCCGGAATGGGAATAGAGAGTAAAACAAAAACCAAGAGGGTAGGCCCAGCCCAGCCTCCTCCAGGCATGGATGGGCCTGCCCTTGGCCCGGGTGCAGCCGGTGCACGCCCGCGTGCATCCTGCTCCGCATGCCTCCTGGTGCGTGAATAGGTGTCAGCGGCTCCTGTGAAGTGCGTTGGGGGATGGAGTCCCTTGAGGCTCTGGCTGGCCCCGGCAGGCAGTGATTTGTGACTCTTTTGCCAGGGTATATCTAAGCTGTTATCCAGCTTCATACAGTCTGCCAGTATTGACCTACAAAGAGCAGCCTCTGGGTTATTCCAGGGTTTTTGCCCAGAACAACAGTGGTTGTAATGCAATATGGTCTTTCAGGTAACTCAAGCCAACTTCCTCATGACAGAGAGACAGAAGAGCTCAGGGGCACTGAGAGAAGTCTTCTTAAAAACTATATAGACTAACTAGACTTACTGTTTTTAATAAACAAGAAAGGGAAGGGTTCGGGCATCGCATACAATTATTAATTGGTTGTAGAAGTTACACATACCTCAGAGTCAAGCAATTACATAGTATAGAAGGGTGCACAAGGTAGGATATACGGTTCACTTATCATACATATCAAGGTGAAAACTGTCCGTCTAGGGCTGGGACAATTGGGGGTTCACAAATATTTCTGCGATTAGTGTTCCACTTAGTCCAGATTGTTATCCGTTTTCGAGGGCAGCCATGTGCTACATATACAGTCTTCTCCTGTACCATACACTAGTCCATATCCGCCTTCCAGGCACCCAGTGTTGGTGGTGTCGCCGCTCTCCACAGACGGGCAATGTTCCATTTTGCGATCATCTGGCCAAGGGTCGCCCAGAGTTTGCCCTTGGTATTAAGGTCCATGGGCTCCCAGACGTTAAGGAGGCATCTCTTGGCTTCGGGCCTAATTACCACTCCCCAGACTGTACTCATACATTCATGTACTTTTCCCCAGAAGTCTTGAATTTGCTCACACTCCCAAATAATATGCATAAAGGAGCCTTCTGAACCACATTGCCGTTTAAACAACCCTTCATCAACCCTACCCATCAACAGCAGCCTAGGGCCGGACATATAGGTTCGGTGCAAAATGTATTAACTGGACGAGCCTCAGCCTGGATGAGATAGCAACCTCCTTAGGGGAGGACAGTGCTTCCTGCCATTCCTCGTCATCCAACTAAAGGCCATCCCGTCCCCATTTCTCCCTTAATGATATTAAGGGGTCCGGAGTGTTATGGATAAGCTTTTTATATGTGAGGGAGATGGCTTTGTCTGGCAAGTATCCATCCAGAAGCCTATCCTCAAGAGGAAAGGACACCGGAGGGGAGGGCCCCACAAGGGATGTTATACTGAAGAGAGTGTCTGACTTGTACATATCTAAAGTATTCCAAATCTGCTAGCTCGTGCGTCTGTTGGAGTGTGGCGAATGAGATCACCCAGTTTGGTCCCCATAGATCTGCAATGTGAGCGAGCCCAATCAGGTCCCATTTGTCGAAACCCTTAGTCTGCCCAAATGTACCCAGGCACTCAGAATCCCACAGGGGGGTGGCGAGCGTATGCTTTTTGGCCCATTCTAAGCTACAGTTAACCGTGTGCCAGTGCTGGACTAAGTGTTGTATGGGTCCTGTTAATGAATATTTGTTGGGCCTAGAATAGAGTGCCCTAGTGAAGTTGCTACCTAGGAGTACCCATTTGTCCATCCTGTAGCCCGGGTCGTCCCCCCGGTGGTAGGTGCAATGGTTTATGGCTGAAAGATGTGCCGCCCAGTAGTACTTTTTAATGTCTGGGAGTCCAATGCCCCCATCGTACTTACTGAGCATTAGCTTGTGAAGCGCTATGCATGGTTTACCGTTCCACAGTAATATTCTCTGGGTACTTTCAGTGTCTTTGAAGAATCTAGGGGGAACCAGGTTTGGGTAATTCTGGAGGGCATAAAGGAAACGCGGCAACGTCACCATTTTAAAAAGCGCTGCTCGCCCCAATAATGACAGTGGCAGCGTCTTCCCGGTGATAGTGTCTCGTTTAAATCTCTGAAGGGGGGGCGGAGGGGGGGGGGGAGATTGCACTCGCAGTGGAGTTTTGTAATCTGTCGTGAGGAAAATACCCAAGTATTTAAATCCGTCCGTGGCCGTCAGGATGGGGGGCAATTAACTTTTTGAGAACACTGATAAGCGCATCGACAGTAGAAATAGTTCAGAAAATGGCCTCCTGGCCTTCAGCTTGTTTGACTCCAAATAGTAATCTATTGCATCCACTGCGAAATTCCTGTACTTGTGGTCAAAAAAAGCTCAAATGTTCTGTGAGTCTCTATTCTACTTTTTACAGCTTTTATTTGTCAATGAAGACAATAAAAGTCTAGGTAATAATCCTTAACTCTGTAACATCTTGACTTTAGAGTCTATATCTAAAAGCAATCTTTAGCGCTTACAAGGAATCAAAGACATGCACAGCTGATAAATTCTTGTGACATTTTCCTAGTACGTCCTACCCCTGGAGAGCTTCTCTTTGTTCTTTTCCACATGGTAGCGTTCAAACACCTGCATATCATTTAATTTGGTGTGTATACCAGAAGTATCCTTGTGCAGCAATACAAGAATGAGCTTACACTTCCACATGCACAAGCTGTGGTCTACTGAGTTAACCTAGCTTCCTCATGAACATCAAAGATTTCTGCCTACCTTTGGTCCCACGCATGCAAAACATTGGTTTCTCCTTCAAAGTATTATTGTAATCATGTGACTGGAAGGAAGTAGCAAGGACACCAAACAAACCAAGGAATATGGTTAAAATTGTCAAATGAACAGTATCAACCAACTCCTCACATACTTGTCAACATACATTTGAAAAATTTTAAACTCCAAGACAGGGAAGGAAGACATACTATCTCAAGTGTAACTATTAAAATCTCTGTTCACAGATCAAGAGTCAAAGTGCCCTTAACATGGGAACAGTGCACCTTGGTTTTCAAAGGCATTGCTTACTGGCAAAACACAAATTCAAAACTCACTTACTACGTAAATACTCAAAAAAATAAAACACTGAAAGACTGTATTTAGTGTCATATTTAGTACCTTTGTGGGACAACTGGAGGATTCAGGTATAGATTTAGTTGTACCTCAAGACCCATAACCCAGAATAACTGATGCACATTGTTAGATTTGGGGGTCTCAAGTTGGCACAGGTAGGTACTTGTGACAAATAGGGACCCTTGCCTCTAGTCAGGGTAAGGGGCTACACTCCCAAAATAACCCCTGCTCACCCCCTTGGTAGCTTGGCATGAGCAGACAGGCTTATCTCGGAGGCAGTGTGTAAAGCATTTGTGAACACATACAGTAATCAAGTGACAACACTACAGATGGATACCACACAAGTTGTATATTAAAAATAAGTATTCTTTATATAGGTTTAACAGAAGACCACAAAACGACCAAAATCCACAATACTGTACTTAAAATGGTAGGTTTAGCTTAGTTCTCTTTATTTCTTAAAATACGACACTTTAAGTCAATGTATCTTACGATGCGTCACGCTTCCACAACAAAAGTGTTGCAGAGATAGAGATGCGGCAAAGATCCGGTGCAAAGAAATAAAGACGACAAGTTCTTCCTGATGCGGCACGCTCCTCCGATGTTGCAAGAAGTCTTGACTTGATGAGTCGGCTGCAGCGGCGATACCCTTGTTCCGTGATGTGACCACAGCGGCTTTTGCGGCGACACTCCTCTTCGACGATGCGAGACTCTTCCGCTCGATGCGACAACTGCAGCGGTGACACCCTTGTTCCGTGATGCGACCGCAGCACCTCCAACGGCGACACGCTTCTCCGTGGATGCGAGGCGCTTCTCTTGATGCGGTGCAATGCGACAACTACAGTAGCGACATCCACGATGAGACGGCAGTTGCTGCGACGGCGACAAGCTTTTTCCTTGTTGTGAGAAGCTTCTCTTGATGCGGTGCAATGCAACAGCTACAGTGGCGACATCCACGATGCGATGGCAGCGGCTGCGGCGGTGACACGCTTCTTCAGGGTTGCAGGGCGTTTGAGATGCGGTGCACTGAGACAGCTACAGCGGCGACATCCACGATGCAACGGCTGCGACGGCGACATGCTTCTTCCTCTTGAGTCGCGCTTCCAGCTCCTTGCAACACGCAGTCCCTCAAAAGGCCCAAAACAGCAGCAGGCACTTCCAAAGAACTCTTGGGGACCTGGGGGTTGAAGTCTGTTGTTCCTGAGACTTCAGCAGGAGGCAAGCTCTTCTCTCAAGCCCTTGGAGATCCTTACAAGTTGAATAAAGCACACACAGTCCTTTCTCCTTTCTTTAGCAGTCAGGCAACCACTGCAGGCCAATCCCCCAAGCAGCTCTTCAGCTTAGGGATAATCTCTCCTCAGTTTCTTCAGGTTCCTCTCCTCGGCAAAGGTTTCTTCTTGTTGTCCAAAAGTGATCTAAATTCTTGGGATCAGGGTCCCAATACTTATACCTCAAAATCCTTTGTCCTCTGAGGGCAGAGGGGCCTTTGCCTAGTCCAAACCAGTTCTGGAGCACTCTGTTGACATGACTCCTTCCTTCCTTTCACAGTGCAGGGCAGAACCATCAGACGCCCCACAGGAGGCGGAGCCAGCATGTGGAGGGAAGGCATAGCCCTGGAGCACTCTGTTGACATGACTCCTTCTCTCCTTTCATAGTGCAGGGCAGAGACATCAGACACCACAGGAGGCGGAGCCAGCATTGTGGAGGGTAGGCACAGCCCAATTCAGGTCCCAGGTGCAACTCCTCCCTCCCATCTAGATGCAGATCTCTATTCACCACTGGGCTGACTCACCCAGTCTCTTGGAATCCCCCAGCCCTGTCACTCAAACTCCAGACAAGGAATACACTACCTAGCAGAGGCAGGTTTGGATAGTTAGACAAGAAAATACCTACTTTCTAAAAGTGGTATTTTCAAACACTGAATGTTAAAACCAACTTTGCTAAAAGATGTATTTTATCATTCTGAGTTCAGGCATACTAAACCCGAATTTCCACCATGTTCCCAGAGTCAGTTAGGATTATAAAATGTAATAATCTAACTACCCATTCTGGCCTATGGAGAACAGGTAGCCTTGCAATAGTGAAAAACGAAAATGGCTGTAATTTAATATTAGGACATACTATACACACGAGGACATATCCTACCTTATACTTACACTGCACCCTGCCCTTGGGTATACCATAGGGTGGTCTAGTATGAAGAAAAGGGAAGGTTTAGGGACTGGCAAGTGGGTGCACTTGCCCAGTCAGCATGGCAGTACCAGACTGCACAGAAGCTCTGCAATGGCAGGCTTTAGACACACTTTAACAGGCTGCTTCTGTGGGTGGCGCAACCAGAGCTGCAAGCCAACTAGCAGCATTTGGTTTACAAGCCCTGAGCACACTCAGTGCACTGTACTAGGGTCTGAGCAGTAAACCAAATGAGCCAATCATGGAATCACTTATCCATACATTATTTACAATAGGGAGCACTTGCACTGTTGCACTGGACAGCAGTGGCACAGTGCCAAAAGCATCTAACACCAGCAAAAAACACGAGGCAACAGGAAAAATGGAAGGGAGACCCACGCCAAGGTGCCAGGTCTAACACACATGATCATTTTCTAGAGCCTACACTAGGCTGGTGGTCTGGTTCATTGCCTCAGAATTTCCATCTTGAGCAGGTTAGCTAGGACAATAATCAGTGATATTAACCATTGCAGACTCAAATCGTTAATTTTTGTTTTAAATCGCATCAATTGTCACCCAGCCGTTTATAATGAAGTCATTTTTATTCAGTTTTTCATCCTGTGAAACGACGCCTTATTTTTTGCCTACATGGGGCCCTTTACATGGCTTGGTACGGTTCCATGGCTTTGCGAGTAGGGTTTCAGGACCGTTGCTTCGGTTTCTCCCTACAGAACGCGTTTATCTATTTGTTTTCACAGGCAAACTGCTGAAAATCCCAATACTTTGGGTCAGCCAATATTTACTATTGGTTTGCTACTTATTCAATTGCTTTCCTTACCCACGTCTTTTTCTTGCTCCTGGATCACAGCTTACCTATCATCCTTTTGACTAGACGATTTGCATCTTTCTGCTGCTTACTTCAGGAACTACTTTTTTAGGGCTCGACCTCTGCCAATGCGGAAGCATTGCAGATGTCGAGACATATTGGGGCTTATCCAGAGCTTAATTAAACGGGCAATTTGATGCTGTGCCCGTGAAAAAGCGCGTGCACAGCATCAAAGCCACCAGCCTCCCTCCACAAGCTTACCCCAGCGTGCGCTCTGGCATTTCTCCTCCCCTAATTATTCACTGCCCACGGCTGGCCGGCACATCAAAGGCTGCTGCTCCCCGTGCGTCAGGCATGTACTTCTGCAGCCTTTCAAGGCACGCCTCGCTGCCCCGGTGCCATACAGAGCACCGTGAGCCTGTTCTGCTGTTCCAGGTGTCCACACAATGAAAAAACCAAGGGAAGCTTCGTTGTAAATGTTTATTTGCTTCATTTTATTCTATAAACAGCGCAACGCTGCTTTCGAAGAGAAAAGCCACAACAGACCACAATTTATAGCTCAGCTGTCATCACTGGCAAGGGAATTCTGCGCGAGAGTTCTCATTATGGGCTAAAAATACACTTAAGCTATGTAAACTGGAGCACATTCGAGTAATAAAGAGACACATTCTGACATGGTTAAATGTCTTAAAATGTGTTACACTGCTCACAAATTCATCAAGAACTGATACTTAGGGTACTCTGGCTTTAGAGTCAAATTCATGTATATGTTGTCGGTTTTCACCAGTTAGTCAGTTACAATTGCAAACCACCAATTATATACCATTTTAAATCATACACCTTAAAGGGGTCTTTCAATGAATCATGTCACAAGACATTGCACAGCTTCAGTTCGCAAACGAACCAAACAAAGCGACATCAGAGAGTGGTTACTGATGGTGGCTGACGCTTAAAGAACTACCTGTCTTTTTATCTGACTCCATGGCCTCTTTAAAGAATTCCTGTTTTATATAACATGTCTCGTTAGAATCAGCATTACGTAATAATCCGAGAGTCTAATGGAGTGCCCAAGAACTATGATTTTTAAAACAATTGTAGAATTTCACAGTTGAGGTCTAGCAAAGCTGGGAAATGGCCAGCAAATGTACCAAATTTTTAACTAAGTCTGTGCGCAATCTTAAAACCAAGAATAATCGTCATGTCGCTCTTGGTTTCTATCAGCAATTTACTTAAAGTCCGTTTACTGCTTGTACAGTGTACACATACTATTTATGGTATAAATGTGATCTGTAGCCTGCCTTCAAAGCACCGTTATATATGTAGTTGCATGTTGTGTGGTAAAACAAAAAAAAAAAAAAAATATATATATATATATATATATATATATATATATATATATATATATATATATATATATATATATATATATATATATATATTCTTTTTTTTCTCTGTTCTTATACTAACATCTGAATCCCCGGTGCCACATGCATAAATCTAATCAGACACGTTCATTTCAATACAAGCATTGTTCATACATAGCTTCATTTTTTGTCATTATTCCCTGCTGCTATGGTGGTTTTTTATGTAAGGCTCTCTAATTATCAGTGGGTGAGTGTGGTACTTGTAACATACATCTATTAATAAAGCGAATATAAAACTGCAATTAACCAAATTAAAAAAATATTTTTGTTCGACACACCCATTGTAGTCTTGTTTTGGATATACAGAAAGCAGGATCAGTATCATAACTTGCTAACCTGGTTCAGTCTTTCCGTTGTTTTTAGACGCCAAAGTGATATTTGCACTAATTGTGACAGCTGCGTCGGAATTAGCTCCCTTGTCCGTTATTTTCTTGAGTTGGAACGTTTTCATTGTATTCATGCGCAAATCAGAATAAAATCAAAAAGTGTAGGATGTTCGCCAAGGCTCCACAGATGCACCCACCACACAGCTCCACCGAGGCACCCACCACACAGCTCCACAGATGCACCCACCACACAGCTCCACCGATGCACCCACCACACAGCTCCACCGAGGCACCCACCGAGGCACCCACCACACAGCTCCACCTGCACCCACCACACAGCTCCACCGAGGCACCCACCACACAGCTCCACCGAGGCACCCACCACACAGCCCTACCGATGCACCCACCACACGGCTCCACCGATGCACCCACCACACGGCTCCACCGATGCACCCACCACACGGCTCCACTGATGCACCCACCACACGGCTCCACCGATGCACCCACCACACAGCTTCACCGATGCACCCACCACACAGCTCCACCGATGCACCCACCACAGCTTCACCGATGCACCCACCACACAGCTCCACCGATGCACCCACCACACAGCTCCACCGATGCACCCACCACACAGCTCCACCGATGCACCCACCACATAGCTCCACCGATGCACCCACCACACAGCTCCACCGATGCACCCACCACACAGCTCCACCGATGCACCCACCACTCAGCTCCACCGAGGCACCCACCACACAGCTCCACCGAGAAACCCACCACACAGCTCCACCGAGAACCCACCACACAGCTCCACAGATGCACCCACCACACAGCTCCACAGATGCACCCACCACACAGCTCCACAGATGCACCCACCACACAGCTCCACCGAAGCACCCACCACACAGCTCCGCCGATGCACCCACCACACAGCTCCGCCGATGCACCCACCACACAGCTCCGCTGATGCACCCACCACACAGCTCCGCCGAGGCACCCACCACACAGCTCCGCCGAGGCACCCACCACACAGCTCCACCGATGCACCCACCACACAGCTCCACCGATGCTCCAACTAAGCTCCACCAATGCACCCACCACACAGCTCCACCAATGCACCCACTAAGCTCCACCGATGCACACACCACTCAGCGCAACCACAGCATCACTCCATGCAACCACAGCAGCGCAACCACAGCATCACTGGTTCAAATATGTTCTTTCAATGTTTCAAACTGTTTTTAAGCTTTCACGCTTTATTACAAATCACAAAAAGATGTTAATATTTCACTTCTGTTTTTGGATTTTCGTCACAATAAAAAACACTGTACATAATCTTCACAAAAGTTATTTACAAAAGTTTAAGCTATTGCCATTACAAATTAAATAAATTATTTAAGTATTAATTATTTAAAAAAATTAAAAGCCATTGTTATTTGTAATATCAATACATCTAAGTCACGTAAATACAAAACATGTTGCATTACAAATGCTGTAGGTGTCACATTTGCGAAAGTTATAACTATTGGCATTGTAAATGACAAAGCTATTAATTTAGCTATTTTAAAAAATAACATAAATAAAAAAAATTCATTTATAAGACCATTAGCTCAAACTTTCCTAATGCGAGCCCTATTGCATTTCCAATGCTCGTTTTCTTTCAGAACACACTGCAAGTGCAAGAATTTTCTTGATCTCTCGCTCGTGCACTGCCTCCCAACTGAAATCCTTATTCTTCACTTCTTCGTGTTGCTTCACTCTCCGAGCCAGGTCGTCCATTACTTCCTTCCCCCCCATTCCACTCGGTTGTTTTTCATTTTTACACCCACTCAGCTCCTCCGGTGCTTCGCTGCCCAGTCTTTTCCACATTTGCTACACTCTTTTTTTCTAATTTTATTTTATTTATATTTTTAGAATAAAGTATTTTGGGGGGAAAAACAGACAGCTGCAAATTCCTGCCAGGCCATTCCTTTCATCAAATAAGACATCCGCCATTGGAACTTACAGCACTTGAATAATAAAATGTTTTAAAAAAGCAATAATGGCTGTTACACAACACTGTGACCGCTGTAGAAATGTGATGCATAAATGAACCCGTGTAATGACGCATGCATGGCTTTTTTTTAATTGCCAGTGCTGTTCAGCATCAACAATAACTATTCTCTGCGATTTGAAAAATTACTTATTTTCCACGTGACACTTTTTGGTCAGCTAGTTGCATATCAGTGCTTGTCTGTAAGTACTGGGGCACAGATGTCCTTTTTAGGGCGAGCTGACGTAGCTTGCAATGCGAAGCATTGCAAGCTGTCAGCGAAGACAACTAATGTTGCCCGTATTTGGGAGAGTGGACACGAGAGGGGCACGAGCGCAGACGCGGATTTCACCTCGTGGGTGCGCACATCGCCTTGCCCCTCTCGTGTCTCATTCCCTTGCGCAAACACACTCCACAGTCACGCATGCGCACATACCCAGCCACACACACTGCATACACACACTGCATACACACATGCAGACCCACGCGCACACACGCAGACCCACGCACACACACGTAGACACATTCGAACAGACACACACGCGTACACCCCCCTCCCCTCCCACTCACCGGGCTCTTTCGGCGTGTTCCGTGTCTCCTCTGCAGTGCTGGTCGGAGTCGGCCGGCTTCACTGCTTCCTCGGCGGCGGCGGGCGGGCGGAACTTCCTGCTGGATTGCAGGCCCCGCCCCCGTCTCGGCCAAAAGTGCCTGACTTCCGGTTTTCACGGAGCAGGGCTGCGGCGGTGATTTCTTTTGGGGGCAACAGCGGTAGGCACCCTCGAATTCGCAATGCAATATTAGTCTTTTTGCCGTTAGGGATTCCATAATGTTTTCCTTTTTGGAGTCCTATTTCCGCTTTGTTAATAATTTGGAATTTGTAAACTTTGAAAGCTCTCTCGTCGCCGTAACTTGTGCATCGATGGTGCTCACTCTTAATCGCCCCTCGGTTTCCGATGAAACCCTGTCAAGTAGGTAATCTTTATTTGAGCCCCAATGTCACTATATGTCACGCGCTGACCGACGTTCACCAAGTGTAATTTCAAACAATAATCACATTCTTTATCCTTTTGCAGCTCGCAGGCACCAGGGCGCTTACCAGTCTCCGCAGCGAGGACGCAGCGTCTTCCACCCTCCGGTTTTCAGCGCATCCTCACCGGTAATCCAGTCGGCGTCTCGCTGCCTCTTCTGCCGTACGGTATCCTTTTTGTTATAGTTCTTTCCGTCGGTGATCTCCCAAGTCCGATATCATTTAATAAACATCATGTATCTCTTTTTGTGTGGCGCTGCTTGTAGCTGTGCGGAACCTCGCGGCTGAGCCATGCCGCTAATAATCATCACACTTTTTCTCTCGGGAGAAAAAATAGGTCGATCTCCGATGATGCTTTTCAAAACTTTCGTTCATTTATTCCATCAACTCCAAATGTGAAACACACACCAACGAGTTTCGATCTCACCTGAGATATTGATCACGGTAACGCCCCTTAGTTTTTGGCTACATTTCTCACATGTTCGTTACATGACATCATTTCCTGTGGTAGCCCAAGAGTGCATTATGGTTTTAGTAGTACTGTAATAACATAATTCTAATTAAATCCAAAACATTGAGTTTTAAATGAAATCAAACAATACATTTTATAAAGGTGTCCTGTTTGTTAGGTGCCAGCTGTACCTTTAAATCTCATAAGTATTTACATAAGTGTTTAAATATGTTATTTTTACAGGGAGTCGGAATTGCCTTATTGTCTTCCTTAATTTTTATGTTCATATCTGACCTGTTTGCAGTTATATGTGCCCCCAGTGGCATACAGTCTTTGTGATTTCCTACTGCAAAGTTGCTAACATTTGAAATACCACACCTACAACCCCCCCGCGACCAAACAGGCCATAGGGGCAAATAAATTACAGATGAAAATATTGGCACCCATTTCAATTTTATCAGACTTATTTTCTATCTTTAAAAAAATTCACCTATTATTTTCTTTTAGAACACCATAAACTATCTACAAAATGACCTCTTGCTGAATTGTATCTAATTTTCTGAATGTATACCTTTCTTGATCCACCCATAAGGCTTCACACCCGTTTCGATCACAAACTACAAGCTGCCACAAATAGAAAAAAATACTATTTCTTAGAAAATGCAAACACTGTGGTAAAACTACTTTTTATTTTTCACAGCACTGCTTGTTCATGAAAATCTGGGCAGATGGTGATCATTGCATATTGATGCCATTTCTAAAAGAAAAAAACACATCTTTCCTGCACACCACTTTTCCCCCCAATCCCCTAACCCCACCATCCCGAAAATTTATGTTGCTATATTTTGGTTATTGTACTGGATTGTTCAAAAGACACCCACATACCTACATACATACTTTTAGAATCCCAAGCTTGTGGTGGTGGGGGTGGGGGCGTTCGGGGTCACAATTTTTGTGAAAATAAAAGCTATGAGGGTTTAAGTGTGAAGTGTCCCAAACATTAAAAAAAACAAGCTCAGCACCAGAGCAGGAAAAGCCTCGGCAGCTAAGGGGGTAACAGCAAACAATCTCATGACAAACCAAGGAGGTATTTTGAAGTAAAGGAAATTTATTTTTTATGAGAACCACAATGAATCATGAGCAAAATACTTTCTTTCCATAGCGATGGATGGATGATTATTATTCAACTCAGTTTATTAACCTTGGATGAAAGCTTGAATGCCTCTCCCTTGATTTATACCTGTGACTGATAGGTGACACACAGCAGTGAGCTTTGAATTGTTGGGCAATCTTACCTGCTACAAAGTTAACAGTTTTTTAGGGCGAGCTGACGTAGCTTGCAATGCGAAGCATTGCAAGCTGTCAGCGAAGACAACTAATGTTGCCCGTATTTGGGAGAGTGGACACGAGAGGGGCACGAGCGCAGACGCGGATTTCACCTTGTGGGCGCGCACGTCGCCTTGCACCTCTCGTGTCTCATTCCCTTGCGCAAACACACTCCACAGTCACGCATGCGCACATACCCAGCCACACACACTGCATACACACACTGCATACACACACTGCATACACACACGCAGACCCACGCGCACACACGCAGACCCACGCGCACACACGCAGACACATTCGAACAGACACACACGCGTACACCCCCCTTCCCTCCCACTCACCGGGCTCTTTCGGCGTGTTCCGTGTCTCCTCTGCAGCGCTGGTCGGAGTCGGCCGGCTTCACTGCTTCCTCGGCGGCGGGCGGAACTTCCTGCTGGATTGCAGGCCCCGCCCCCGTCTCGGCCAAAAGTGCCTGACTTCCGGTTTTCACGGAGCAGGGCTGCTGCGGTGATTTCTTTTGGGGGCAACAGCGGTAGGCACCCTCGAATTCGCAATGCAATATTAGTATTGGCAAAAATGTGTAACGAGTCGCCACAATAATAGTATTTATTTAAAACGTAACCTACCTGCATCTCAGAAGGGTTGTGTTCTTTTCCCTTTGCCTGTCTGTGCACGGTCAAGAAGTCTCTTTTGATCTATCTCACTGGCAGGAAGGAGCCTGGGCTCAAGGGCCGGATTGTGATTGCGTAACATGAAGTTGATAAACAACAAGCAAGTGTCTAGGGGGGCGGGGGGGGGGGGTCAGGGCCCGCCTCATGGTTTGGACCCTATGCAACACACACTCCACACAATACCACTCAGTGCCACAATTATATGCTACATAATTACACTGCACTCAATGCAACATACACTCCAAATACCACTGTGTCACATAATTACACGCCACATAATTATACTCTACTGAATGCAACACACTCCACACAATACCACTCAGTGCCACATAATTATGCTTCATAACTACATTGCACTCAACGAAACATACACTCCAAATACCACTCAGTGCCACATAATTACACTGCACTCAATGCAACATACACTCCAAATACCACTCAGTGCCACATAATTACATGCCACATAGTTACATTGCACTCAATGCAAAATACACTCCAAATATCACTCAGTGCCACATAATTACACGCCACATAATTACACTCTACTGATTAGACTGCGCTCAATGCAACATACAATCCAAATACCACTCAGTGCCACATAATTACACGCCACATAATTACACTCTACTGATTAGACTGCGCTCAATGCAACATACAATACACTCCAAATACCACTCAGTGCCACATAATTACACGCCACATAATTACACTCTACTGATTAGACTGCGCTCAATGCAACATACACTCCAAATACAGTTCAGTGCCACATAATTACACACCACATAATTACACTGCACTCAATGCAACATACATTCCAAATACAACTCAGTGCCACATAATTACACACCACATAATTACACTGCACTCAATGCAACATACACTCCAAATACAACTCAGTGCCACATAATTACACGCCACATAATTACACTGCACTCAACATCTAAGTCACGTAAATACAACACATATTGCATTACAAATGCTATAGGTGTCACATTTGTGAAAGTTAAAACTATTGGCATTGTAAATGACAAAGCTATTAATTTTGGTATTTTCAAAACCAACAGATAAATATAAAATTTGTCATTTACAATACCAACAGCTCAAACTTTCCTAGTGCGAGACCTATTGCATTGCAAATGCTTGTTGTATTCTGGATATAAATTCACAAATTGTTTGCCTGACGGGAGACAGAGAGAGTTATCTGCTGGCAAGTAGTCATAGCAGGCCTAGTGAGTTGTGCCTGCATTTGGTTGCCCTATCGGACTGGTAAACATTTAACCTGGCTTTCTGAATGGGCTCATCATTTGTTTCTAGATAAATCTGTTCATGGGTTTGCGAGGGTGAAAATACTTCCTACTGTTTGCTTTTTACGAACCTATTCTTTAAACTGCAGGTCTGGGATCCCTGGAATGATAGGGGATTTCCTGTTCTTCTACACGGATGTGCAGTCTATGAGATGCCGTTTGAGTCCTCATAATGATGTGCAAGGTCTTTTGCACTGGAGTAAGAAGAGTTTGTATCTGCTTGTGGAGGCATGTGAGCCTCAGATCAGATCGAAAGATGTGTGGGACTGTTTCAGATGTGGATGGAAAAGAAACTCGTTGTAAGAGAAGGTGGTTAGTATCAAGATTTTTAAGGGCAGCAATGTATATGCAGCTTGCAGAAACGTGTGATCCTTGCAAAGGGTTGAACACATATCGGTAGGCCTTTGGAGGGCAGTGTTTTAGGTTTTGTGTAACCGGATGTTGGTTTTTGTCAGTGACATTTCAGGTTCTTACGCTTTTTTGGGGGTACTTTGGTTAGGCTGTTAAATGTTTTCTGCATTTTTGTTGCCTTTGAGGTCTCACATTCATTCTACAAGAGGGAAGAGGTTCTCTGTCCATGAGATCATATCAGAGTGTAATCTGAATGCATGGGAGGTTGGCTGTAAGTGTTTGACAGCTGGAGATAGATGATGGGGGCAGAAGCTGGTTGTCTTGCTGTTGATATGTACATATATTCTTATGTCCTAAGAGAAACGAAATAAGGGGGCCATCCAGAAAAGAGAAAACCACAGTTCTCTTTACACTGCTCTGCATTTCTAACACTCATCAACAATAGGCGTTCCATAATGTTGCATTACTTTATGTTGTTCCAACATACAACCAGCACTCTTCACAGTGTGTCATTGTTTTACCATTCCAAGTTAGCTATCATGTTTAGAAGCATTATTTTGGCTACCTTGGATCAGTGCAATATTGATACATTAAACACATTAGCATTTGATGATGACCACCCAGTACAATGTTCACTGACCAGCCATCTTGGAATGGTATTGTGAGTAATGTATCATTGTTTTTATCCCTCTAAGATGGCCAACAAGTTGCACATACACATGTCAGTTCTGGTGCACCTTTAGAACAATTATACAGTATGTACAATACCACTCCAAGATAGCCTCTCTCTGCTTTTTTATGTTATTTATGTTGTGCAAGCAAATGTCCACCAAAATCAGGGGGCAGCATGCAGTCTTTTTTCTACTATTATTGTTTTCATTTAGCTTCCATATATTTGCCTAGTTTGTATGTCTGTTCTATTGTGGATGGTACGTGGATAAGAATGATACCGCAGTGGTTTAATGGATCAATGTAAGGATGAGTGGCACAGTGCATGTATGATGACTTATGGAGTGCCTAAACGCACCATAGACTGAAGAGGCGCATTCCGTTATAAACCCGCCCTACTAGCATGGCTAATGCTTGTTTAAATTTTATCTAAAACTCATGCTTTACTTGCACTCCAACAAACCAGCATCATTATCAATCAACTGTGTACATGGACTACAATGGCTTTCCTCTTTTTCAGGTCTTCCACTCCATTCTCAACACTATACTGTATATTTTATAATTCAACTGTTAGCTTTAATAGACAACATTCATTTATTCATGTGCCAAATATTTTCTCAAATTTAGTTTTAATTCAATTCCTACTACTTTACCCTGGAGCACATCAAAGAGTAGCAGTGTCCATTTGCAAATACTTAAACATACATAGGGAAGAATGTTTAACTTCAACAATCCAAATTCAAGCAAAGTTATTCATCCGAGACACAATGCTTCTGGGTTAAGCTACTGTGGCAATAATAGTGTTGATGGATTGTTGTTGTCATTGTTTTTGGAACTATAGTTACTCGATTTATGTTATGTTAAATAATTTTGTTCAGAATGCTGCTCTAAGTTTTAACAACTGTACAACACATACCTTTTTAGAAGAAGTTGTCTCCTCAGAGGATTTCTCTATTATTTTGATTTTACAAAATGTTTATTACATTCTTCATCCACTGGTTTGCTTAAATATCATTCACATTTGCTTCCTCACTTCACCGCGTACAGAAATGGGCAGAGGGTCAACAAACTTGTGCACATCACCAGGCTTATGGGCGTTCCTGAACTAGAGTGGTGGGAGAAATCGTCACTGACACCTGAATAAGACTGTGCCTGCCCTCACACAAAGCTGTTGCAACCACCCTGTAGTGTGCCCTGAGCCAGGTCAGGGAAAGGCAGGGTCTTGCACACTAGAAAGACTGCTTTGAAGTTTGCCTAATTCAAAGGCAAAAAGGGGTATACGTATTGGACCTCTGACATCCCAAAATCAGAACACTTCTGGACTGAGGGAATTCTGCCAGAAAGAAGAGCTGGATGCTGTAGGAGGGACTGTCACTCTGTCTGTTTCTATGTTGTATGGGTCTGCTGCTTGCCCGCTCTGTCCTGGGAGTGAAAAGACTGGACTTTGCTTTCTACATCTACTTCCAAGGTTCTCCAAGGGCTTGTGCATGCATGCATCCTGTTAAGAAGTCTCAGGGCCATCACAAACTTCACCTACCAGTGCCTGGGCTCTTCTGTTGAGAGTCCCGACTTGCAAAGTGGTGCCAAATCCAGTTTCTGGGCCCTTGTAAGTGTAACCTGATGGCAGGGGAGCTGCTGGTCCGAGTGGGCACTGTGGTACAGTCGGAGAGCTAGGCCTTGAGGTCCTTCCTGAAGTTAGGCAGTGACAGTGATTGCCTGAAGTGGAGAGGTAGTGTGTTCCAGGTCTTTGCTGTGAGACAGGAGAAGGATCTTCCTCCAGCTGTGGTCTTGTGGATACATAGGACAGCAGCCATGGCCAGTTGGGCGGAGGGGAGGTCACTGGTGGGTGCGTGGAATGCAAGGAGGTGGTTGAGGTATGCAGGCCGAGCATCATGTGGGGCTTTGTAGGCATGTGTGAGGAGCTTGAAAGTAACTTTTGTTGACTGGGAGACAGTGGAGGTCTCGCAGGTGGCCGATGATGTGGCTGTGGGTGCGGATGTTGAGGACGAGTCTGGCGGAGGCGTTCTGAATGTTCTGTAGTTTCTTAAGGAATTTCTGGGTGATGGAACAGATGGTGGTGGCTTCTCTATTGAAGATGTGATGCAGGCAGGGGTCGGAGGGTGCTCCAGAGTGGATACTCGTCATGATCTGGAGGGTGTTGTCTGCGGTGAGGAAGTCCAACTGAGCAAGATTTGATAAGGTCCTGTGTCGTAGGGTGGTTGCGGGTGGGTTGGGAGGGTCTTGGGTAATGATGCTGTTGAAGCGGTCGTGTATCTCCTTGATCTTGCAGTGGAAGTAGGAGCAGAGGTTGTTGCATAGGTCTTAGAAGGGGAGGGGAGATGTCTGCTGGCTCTATGCTTGGGCTAATCAATTCTTGACCATGGCAAAAAGGTCTGTACTATTGAGAGTGTTGGCATTGATCCTTTCTTGTAGGGCCATTTTGTTGTTGTTCTGATGAGGTGGTGGTGTGTGGTGACAGTCTTGAAGGCCGAGTGGTTGTACGGGGTCTTGCTGCTCCTCCTTCTGTTCTCGAGCCATCTACAGGTGCGTCTGGACTCAGGCAGGGCGGGAGTGAACAGCTGGCTTACTTGGAGTGTTGATTGCTTGGGGCTTTCTTCAGGGGAACCAGAGAGTCTGTGCAGTCGGAGATCCATTGTTGGAGGTTGTGTGCTGAGGTGTTGGATGTCTGTGGATGTCAGTGGAGGAGTTTTGCTGAGCTGTTCCTCAGTTAACTTGTTCTAACTTCAGCGAGGGTAGCGGTGGGCTTGGTGGTGTACAGTGGGTTTGGTGAAGGAGTAGTGTATGCAGTGGTGGTCGGTCCACTGGAGCTCAGTGGTGTGGCTGAAGGTGATGTTGCTGGCGGAGAAGATGGGGTTCAGCGTGTGTCCTGCTGAGTGGGTTGAGGTGACCAGTTGCTTGAGCCTGTCAGCGGAGAGGTTCTCCAGCAGGGACCAGGTGTTTTTGTCGTTGGAGTTGTCCAGGTGAAAATTGAGGTGTTCGTGGAGGATATAGTCTGTAGAGCCGAGGGCATGGGGTATGATAAAGTTTATGATGGAATCGTTCAAGGTGGATGAGAGTTGAGGGTCTGTAGACTAGGGTGGTGTTTGGGTTGGTCTGGACCTGAAAATGCTCCATGTCAGTCGAGAGGTTGTCTGCATGGGTGTGGAGATGGAGGGTTCATTTGTGTACAATGGCGATGCCTCCCCCTGGTTTGTTGATGCTGTCCTTGTGGATCAGCTTGCAGCCATCTGGGATGGCAGTGGCGATGTCTGGGGTGGAGGTGGTGTTCATCCAGGTTTCCATTAGGAATGTATTGTTGGGCTCGACTGAGACAAGCAGATCCCAGATATCCACAGCATTTTTGTGGAGGGAACATGTGTTAAGCAGGTTGCAGTTGAGGCAGTCGGTTTTTGTCGTTCGTGTGGTGGGTGGGGCTGGTGTGCAGTGGCAAGCAAGGGTACAGCTGCAGTTCGAGCAGGAAGTCCATCGGTGATGTCCGGCTGCAGGCAGAATGGTGTCCGGTGTGGAGGGCGAGGGGGTGCTGGCGTCATAGCGGTGGATGGTCCAAAAAACCAGGGTCCGTGGTGGTGGGCGCGGACGGGCGTAGACGGTCCTGAATTTTCTGCGCCCTTTGCATGCCAGCATCGGGCGTCCCCCTATATGGCTGCGCAGCAGCCCCATTAAGTAGTTGGCAAGGGAGGGTTGGAAAGCTGGTAGGCGGGAAACGCAGGGAGAGGGAGATTGGCACTGGACGGGGGTGGGGATAGCAGAAGCAGAGAAGAAAAATGCCCAAAAAGTTGCAAAAGGCAAAAAAGTGGAAAGGACAGTTGAATGGAGGGAGACAGAGAATAAAAGAAAGAAGGAAGCCAGAGCAGAGAGGCAGAGGACTGTGCAGCAGCAGAGCAGAGACGCTCTACCACTGGACCGTCAGGGATGAGAGCAGGCAGGAGCCTGCAGGTGGAGGAGGGCCTTGAACTACTAACCAGATGGTCAGCAGCAGCTGCCAGGCAGAGCTGTGCAGGCAAGAGAGCAGTCCACTGCCAAGATAAGGAACCAACGTGTCACCTTCCCCGCCAGTAAGGAACCGATGCATCACCTCTCCTGCAGTAAGGAACCAACGCATCAACCCCCCCCCTTCCAGTACTGAACTGATGCATCACCTCCCCAGCCTAGCAGTAAGGAAACCATGCATCAAGCTCTCCTGCCAGTTAGGAACCAGCGCATCACCTCCCCTGTGTAATAAGGAACTGACGCATGGCTTTGCTTTTGGTGGTGCTCACCTCCCCTGTGCCTTGAATCATCTTTAATTTTTACACATCTATAAAACTTTGTGCTAAAACAAACGCATCCATTGATTTCCATGGACTAAACTTGCTTAACCTTTTAAAAGTGATATTTTGACTTGTGTATGTTGGATTTTTTTTGTTTTAGTCTTGTTTCATTCAGATAAATACTGACTATTTTTCTAAACTGGTGTGGACTCCTTTTGTAGTGTTTTCACTGTGTTACTGTGCGGGTACAAATGCTTTACACACTTCCTCCGAGATAAGCCTGACTTCTCGTGCCAAACTACCAAGGGGGTGACCTGAACAGGGGTTATCTTAGCTGTGCGGCTCCCATATCCTGACTAGAGTGACAGTCCCTACTTGGACAGAGTGCAAACCACTGCCAACTAGAGACCCTATTTCTATCAGGTATGAAGCCACAGTTATGCATTGACAGTAGCGGGATTTCCAGGCTTTTTTGATGGACGTCCCCTAAATTTTGACCTGCCTATGAAGCTGCATTTTATCATCGAGTTTGTAGGTTTCATCTACTGTCTTCGAAGCAAGTGGATTCAGTGTTGCAAAGCTTCAAGCCCAACTTGAACCAACCACCTTCTATCTGTGCAACAAAGCTGTGTTTTGAAAAATACTGGAATATGGAAGGGCCATTATCCATGGAGTCTGATGAAGGGAGTGCTAAGGTTTTTGGGGAATGATTTTAAGTAGAAACTCACCTAGTGTTTCACAGATATGGTTGTGCTAGAGCCTGTAGACGGCTGGGTTATCATGGAGAAGTTGGGTTTTAAATGTACGATGTGATAGTCACTCCATATCTTGGTGTTATATTCTCTGACATAGATGAGGCCTCTTGGTGCAAATATAGGATCAAATCTGTATCCTGTCAGGTGAGTGGGCCCAGTGACCAGCTGAAATCAAATGTTTTAAGGCTAGTGAGTGAGCAGGAAGACTGGTGTTGTGTCAAAGATTTGGGGGGCCCTCTAGAATGTAAAATATTAAATCCAGGAGTGCATCTGTAAAAGCTGCATTTTGTTGGGAAGTTCAATACATAACAAGAGTAGAGGCAGAGAAGGTTGAGAACATTGGACAGCATACAAGTGCTTATTAGCATTTCAAGACTAAGGACGTCTTTTATGGCGGAGGTGGTTAGTGTATGTTTGTGAGCCACTGCAAGTGATCCACTCTTGTTCGCATAAAGTATATTTCATAAGATGGCTAAGTATCTACCAGGTATTGCCTCTGGTAGTATGGATCGTGTCCCTAGTTCATGTGGCGTAGTGATCAAGGGACCAGTTGACCACTCTATTAGTTTCTCATGTTGTCATGCAGTGTAGCTTGGAAGCCAGGGTGATATAATTGTAGATTAAGAATAATGGAGTAGTACTGGAGAAGAACTTTTTGTTTCTTCTTTCTTAGATGACAAAAATTAGTTGAACATAGCTCAGATTGGTGCTCGGTCCAGTGTGGCAGCAGAAGGGACGAGCACCTTCTATTGACATCTTTGTAGAGTTACTCTGCTAAGCAAAAAGGTGACTGCACTGGGCTTAGTTGAGCGGGAGAGTCCTACGAGTCCTAATAAGGAGGAGCTACAGGGATGGTTAAAATTTTTATATATATGTTCAACTGCTAAAATTATAGCCAGATACATGAGGTATGGGAGGGATTCGAACAAAAAAAAGGAAGCTGCATGGGTAAGATAGAGTAAGCGTTGAGAAGGGAAAAGGAGTTGAAAACAGCATGCTAGGTTTATTTATGTGTATTTTTGTTACAGCACGTCAACACCCCGACAATAGGTGTCTGAGTGCCTTACACAGCAGATCTATCTGCTAAGAAGTAGTTCAGATCTATCTGCTAAGAAGTAGTTCACTGCCTGGCTAGTGGCATATATTTTAAGAGGAAAGTGTGCATGAGAAAATCACAGATATACAGTTCCAATTACTAAAATATAGGTTTTAGGTCAGTGTACCTAGGCAAGTAAGTCTGGGTAGGACAATGAATCTGAAAAAGAGTGGTTATTGGCAGTGAGGAGTAGCAGTCAGAGGAATTAAAAACTTATCAACACTTATTAATGAATGAATGAATACACACGTGCATAGCGCATGGCTACCCAACGGCATCCCAGCGCTTCATGTGACACCTTAACATTCACCACTGTTCATTGAAAAAGAAAAGTTTTCAACTGCTTCCTGAACCGGAGGTAGTTATGTTCCAGACGAATATGGTCCGGAAGCTGGTTCCAAGATTTTGCTGCGTTGTGAGTGAATCGTCGACCTCCCCTCCGCGACCGCTTAATCCTAGGGACTAGCAGAAGTTGTTTATTATTAGATCTAAGCGCCCGAGTGGTGCAATATAATTGCACCATGGGCTGAATCAGAAGGGGGCCATTATCATTAATGGACTTATGCACAATACACATAGCCTTAAATCGGATTCTTTCCTGAACAGGAAGCCAATGCAACCGGCGAAGCGCTAACTTAGCCGAGTTACATTTAGGAACATTCATTAAAAGGACGTGCAGCGCAGTTCTGCACAGTCTGTAAGATCTGAGTAGTTCCTTGTGGCACGCCCAAGTAGACTGCATTCGCATAGTCTAGCCGCGATAGAATAAGGGCTTGGACCAGCATGCGCCTAGCTTCAAACGGGAGAAGAGGCAGAATCTTCCTTATCGATCTAAGCAAACCATAACAGTTAGCAGCAACTTTACGTGCTTGAACTGTAAAATTAAGGTCCGCGTCGAACAATATACCTAAACTCTTAATTTGTTTCTTTAGTGCAGGAGGAGGGCTAAGACAGCTAGGCCACATGAGATCTAAATTCATGGGGGCAGCATGGCCAAGTATCATAATTTCTGTCTTGGCACCATTCAGTTTAAGAAAGGACAGATCCATCCACTCAGACACCTTCACCAAACAAGAAGTAAGGTTCGGGTCGGTTTTATCATGTTGGCTGAGGGACACCACCAGCTGGGTGTCATCAGCGTAGGTGACCATTGGGATCCCCGGGGGAGTACCACTTCTGCAAGGGACCTCATGTAGATGTTAAACATGGTGGGACTCAACAAAGATCCCTGGGGGACTCCATACTGCAAAGGAATAGGCTTCGAAAGAGCATCCTCTTCAAAGACCGCAAATGATCTGAGAGGAAGAACTGCAACCATTTAAGGGCGTCCCTGCTATTCTCACCTCCCTGAGTCTTTGGATCATAATTTGATGGTTTACCATGTCAAAGGCTGTGCTGAGATCTAACAAGACGATCGCATCGCAGCTTCCATTATCCACGATTTTTCTAGTTTCGTCAACCACAGCAAGAAGGGCGGTCTCCGTACCCTGGTTGCGTCTAAGGCCGAAATAAATAGGATGGTGGCATCTATTTTCCTCCACAAAATCTGCCAATATAGAATTAACATATTTTCTGAAAGTTTACCAATACTTGGCAGTAGAGAAATGGGGGGGTAGTTGGCCATTCCTCCGGATCCAAGTAGGACTTCTTTAAGAGAGCTTTGACACTTGCTTGTTTCCAGAGAGGAAGGACCTGCCCCGTTACAAGGGAAGAATTTATTACCTCCAAAATAACTGGGGAGACTATCTCGGAGACCAAATTGAGAATGGAAGGAGGGGCGGGGTCTGTCGGAGATCCCGATTTAAGTTCCGCCAGGAGTTTCTTCAGGGCCAGTAGAGTCAGGGGGGAAAATTCCTCCAGCCTAGCTTGTTGAATGGGTGGAGATATATTTATGTCCAAATCATTTTGTTGGAACATTGAGTAGATCTTAAAGACCTTTGTGGTGAAGAAATTTGCTATTTCATCACAGCGTTTTTGGACATTCACCGACTCACTAAGAGGACTAGGGAGGGTGATCAGGAATTTCATGATTTTAAAACATTTCCCTGGGGGAATTAGAGGCGGAAGCAATTTTATAATGATAATAGCTGGTTTGAGCCACTTTTATTTCATTTTTATAAAGCTTAAATGCAACCCTATAATTACTCTTGCTAGTCTCAGAAAAATCCTTCCTCCATTTCCTTTCAAATTGTTTGCAAGATTGTTTTAGCTGTCTGAGTTTGTGGGAGTACCACGCATTTTTATTAGGCACAAATCGGTGGAATAATTCTTTTTTAGGGAGACCATAGTCCAAAGAGGACTCCAGCCAGCTGTTAAAGTTGTCATTAGCCATTGTAGGATTCAGGGAACATAAAGGGGTAGAGTTTATAAGATTAGTTGACCATTTTTCAATCAAAAGTTTGGACCATATACGACCGAGCATTTTAGTCCTAATAGATGGTTGTAACAAATCTCAGGCGGTCCAGACAAATGAGAATAAAAAGTGGTCAGACCAGGGTACTACGATGCTGTGCCTAGATACAGCACACATTTGTGGTTGCATCTTGGGTCTATCCCAATAACATCCTATACCACAAACACATTTTCCTTATTATTTACCATGTCACAAGAACCCCCACGACGAGATATAGCCTTACAAGCGAATTAGTTTATTCCTCAGCACATGAGAAGTAAAATATATAATCAGAGGTTGACACAGAGCAGCTCATTCACAAAAGGACTGAATGTGCTGCTCATTTATAAATGTTCACAAAGGCAGTTCACACAGTCACTTCTGGAGTAAGTGAAGCGGGCACAAGGAGATGTAGTAAGCAGGCCTGTGACAGAGCGGGAATTTAAATTAAGTTACATCTGCGTCCCAGACTTGGTGGTCAAACCACTAGACCACACCGCATCCCATAAACCACACGCTTCCTTGCACGTCAGAAAGGAATATATTATCAAGAAAGGTACATTTCAATCTCCATGTTACCACATTAGAACATCGCCTCTTGGCTTGTCAGTTTTCATCATCGTTTTGCCACAGCTTTCCTGGCTTGGGCTTCAAAATCCTTACAGGCATCGTCAGGGTAGGGGCTATTTAGGGTCAGGTGGCCATATCTATTCAATTCTGAAGTGTAAGAGTGTGGATCGAAATGCAGAAAGTAAGGGTAAAAACTATGAAGAACTCTGGGGGTTTAGAAAATATGTGTCTCCTCACTCAGAAACGACTGCAGAGAATATTCCATTCTACATACTTATTGTTACACTAGTTTGCAGATGAACCATGCAAAAAAGGTATTTAAAACCCATTATTATTGCCAACTATTTAATAGACCAATAGGTACAAAATACAGTGAGCATGATAAACAGTACAATAGAAGCAGTTAGATAAGACAACCTCTGCAGTTTATTAGACTGCCTGTGCAGTGCTGTCAGTACGATCAACATATCTTAGGACTACCTAACTGTTTCTTTGCCTATTGACAGGTGTGCCCTTCTGTTGGTGATTTGAGGTATGATGCAGTCAAACCATTAATGCAACCTTTTAGATAGCACAATCAGCGTACTCTGTGTTCCATAAGTGCCACATAAGTTGCTAGTGCACAAAAGAAGCGGAGAAGAGAGACCACAAGAGTAACTCACCATTCAGAATATTCATGTAGTTAATTCATCAAAGTTCAGACCTAAAGCAGTTATCAAAAATAGCTTCACAGTTTGATGCCACTGTAGGCAACTTTAAAATCTCATTAAAGGGATTGTAATTGACAACCATGGCCACGCTAACATGACTGACAAGGTGTGGGGCAAAGTGAAAAATGTGTCACTGTTGCATGATATGGAAGTCTTGTTTCGGATTACATTTAATGCATTTTTTGATTTTACAAGGTTTCTGGGAATAACGCTTACATTCCCACTCAATGCTGCAAAATGCATAGGGTCCAAAAAAAAAAAACGGTACAGCTGGAATTAAAATTAAGAAGCAGAAAATATGAATGATCTGGGCAAATCCTACATCAGAAGAAAAAAACATGCTTCATAAAGAAGAAAACTGGAAATATTACACAAATGATCAGGAATACACAGCAACATCCTGTGTGCAATTTATAAAAAAGTTGAGAAGTTGCTAGGTAAAATAAATCTCACATTATGAATATGCAGTAGATCCAGTATCAAATTAAAAGACCAGCTTTACAGATATATTACATCTAGTACCAACCTATCATGAAAAGTCACTTGTTCTTCTTGGTACATTTTTATCATGAGCAATAACTCTACACAACAAGTAGTTGGGAAGGATGATTTCTAATCACTCACCTTAAGAGAGGAATTTGGCAGCATGAATAAAATCAGTCACTTGTATATCTATCAAGAGGAGTCAGGCATATCTATTATGTGCTTACTTTATGTACTACATGCCTCAAAGGACATCTCTACCGCATTCCCGACCTCCATAGTCAAGAAACCCAACACCCTCACTCAGATGTAGCCAGAATATGAAAACAAAGTTACAGTTGTGGGAAGGTGGCCTGGTATATGTTGTCCACTAATTAAAGTGGGCACCCTGTGCCAGTCCACAGTACCCTTATGATGTACGAGGTCAAAGATAACCTTATTGAAAGCTATCTTATTTATTTATTTATTTATTATGCAACTTATAACGCGCAGACTAAACCCGAAGGTATCAAGGCGCCTATCAAAATCAATCAACAAAATTTGCAGAGCACCACTACGGGTATGCACGTGTAAAAAGGTGATCTTAGTGGTAACTATGGAGAGCAGCCTTAAGGCTTAATCTTGAAGAAATGTAACGCAGCTTGTTTTACCAGAATATCACCTCCTAAATGACTGAATGACAGGATAACCACACAGTAGTTCTATAAAAATATGTATTTATCAATATAACTCGCTCTACTAGTCTCTATGTGAGACTAGGGCACAAAGTACACAATACTGATTCAATAGAACATTCGTAAATAGCACAATACACAGCGGGCTCCAAGGGGAGACCGAACCATATACAAATAAAATGGTAGAACAACCATGACTTGACTAGACACCGTGCCTAAAGTACGTAGAATTGCTGGGACCCCAAAGAACCACCCAGAGGAGTGACACGGGGAGTCCACGGAGGACAGGTGCAGTGAGGAAACACGACGAGTGCTCCGTACTACTCTATGGGAAAGTCGCGGTTGCAAATTTAAAGTTTGAGGACACTTCTATGAGGACTTCAATCAAACCCTTTGGAACATAGGAGGCTCTAAGGCCATCCCACCAGTGAGTACGGAGGTACCCGTGTTACCTATCCCAGAGGAGCCAGGTGCATAGGGGTCAAGTGGTGTCGGAAACCTTCGTCATTTTCAATGGAGCTGCAAAGAAGTACTGCTGCCAGGAAGGCAAAGAAGGAAATGGAATCCAAGCCTGGATTTAAGTGAGAGGAACCTGAAAGCAGAGGGGACAGAGTCTGGGTCACTTCAGGTGACCAGGGGCTCGGTAGTCGAATGCCCACCGATGTTGGGTGCTTCAGGTGCAAAGAAAGGTTGCTTGACTCTGCAGCTACGGGGACCAGGAGACATAGAGGATGACCGGGATCTAGAGGTGAGTTGTCCACCGAAGGATGCAAAGTGCTTAGGGGTCAATGTCTGGTTGGAGCACCAACAAGCCTTGGCAAATGCAACCCACATGGTCAGAGGAAAGAGGTTAAAAAGTGGACCAGCAAGGTCCAGGGGACTCTCCAAGCAATGGAGAGTCAGGGCACATCTGGAGCAACCAGGTAAGCCCAAGAACAAACAAGGTGACCCTCGCCAGGACCCACAGGACAATGGACCAGGGATTGCGAGGAGACCTCAAGCGAGTTTGCAAAGGACCAGCCTACAGGACACTCTGAGAGTGGAGGCCGGAAATCTTCTGTGCAAATACTGCTCGGGGGTCAGGACTACACGGAGTCCAATGCACAAGCTTGTGAGTCATCGACAAGCACATGCAACTGCAAATGTACGCGGTGCACAGGGGTTCGGGTTGCACCGTCCCCACAAGTGATACTGGTCTCAGAATCGCTGAAGGAGCAGATCGCCCTCAGGGACTTTCAGCGACCCACCTCCTGTGTTGCTGAAATCTTCGAAGTCCTCAGGAGTTTGGGAGAAGCAAACCAGTCAGATCCATTTAGGTGCCTGCTTTTGCAGGGGAGTAACTCCTTTACTCCAAGGGAGATTCTTCAGTCGTCCAGCATCGTGCAGGCAGTCATAGTACTTTGTTTCTTCTTAGCAGCATCTTGTCCAGGTAAAATCTAAATCCCTTTAGTCAGGTAACCCACTTTATACCCATGGGAAGGGTTAGGACGGATTCTGTGGACGCTCCTAGGGGAGGGGCAGGACAGAGGGGTGGCTACACCCATGTCCTTTGTCCAGTTTCGCACCAGAGCAGGAGCTAGTGGCTACCAGAACTGATTTGAGCTGGACTATGCACATGGACACCAAATGTGCCCCTAGTGCAGACTTTTTGGCACTCTCAGAGTGCACCCACCCTCCCCTAATACAGTAAACCCTGTCTCGGAGGTGGTCACACCTCCCTGTGACAGGATGCCTATTGCCATGCCTTCCTCTGCACGAGCTTGGCTCAGCAGCAGGAGAGCAGAGTTGTGTCTGTGGCTGGCAACATCCATTTTGTGATGCCCAGGTCGTGAAAGCCGGTACCCGGTAGACGGGTGACCCACAGTAATGGTTCTAGAAGGGTGGAATCATACCTCCCACACCAGTGACTGGTGTGGAGGTATGATTCCAGGGTGTTTGACACCAAACACAACATGTTTCTAAGCAACCGTTTTAAAGTTAGCATTTACCGCAAGGTTATAATGCACTTAAACATATATGTCTGGATGCATCACAAACAAGCCCAAAGAATGGTCTCCGAAGGCTGCAGAGGGGCTCTGCTCATGAAGGGGCACCCTCTCACGTAAATCCCAGCACCCTGCCTTCAGGATTATTAAGGTCTTCCATAGGGGTGACTGATAGGTATTTAAGTGTAGTGATTTAGATAGATATAGTGAACCTACATCTCATTAAGTGTTGCAAGCACCATCTTACACAGTCTGCAGTAGCAGGCCTGGCGTGTCATTTTGGATGGCCTCTCAGGGGTGGCATAATACATGGTGCAGCCCATGGGAGGCCTCTGGGGTATCTTATGTACTGGGTACATGGTGCACCTTACACTAGGGACTGATAAGGGTACTCCAGTATCCAATCTGGAGTGTACCTAAAGTACATACATTGCAATTTAAGGGAGAAAGAAGATAGACTGCGTTCCAGGAAAGCAGGATCCCAGTCAGACTAGGCCAAAAACAGTGATACATCAGCAAAAACCATTAGAAGCAGAGCCTACTTTCCTACAACAGTGGCATAACAAAATATTGCTACAATAATACAAACTGTGGTCATTTTCAACCAGGTGTGAAAGTGGTGCAACATTAGAACACACTTTGTGAAATATAGGGAGAAGACTATTCCCAAGAAGCCATCACTCTCTCCTGTGCTTTCCAACTGCTAAACTTATCTTTAGAGGGTAGAAAGGTGGACCAAAGCCGGACGAGGGTTGAGAGAAGGCCCCTGCGTGGACAACTCTTGAGGAAACACAGTGCGAGTGTACCATTTAGGTGCTCTGAAGAAATAACTTTATAGGGCTAGGGCATGTCGATATGTATGCATATGAGCCATGTATTTACAGAAGGAAAACTTAACAGAGCAGATGGGTGTTCTCCATGGAGACATCATGATGCAAGAATTGAGAGGGGAGCAGATTCAAGAACATATATGAAGCCAGTACAGAGGGTTTGAAGGAAGGCCTTACTCGTTCAGAACACAAGTGTGATTGCGATACATTTCGGTTGATTAAATGCACCATTAACTGATGTCTCTTTAAAATTTCCAGAATCACAGGACAAATTAAGCACATTTTAAGTGAGGGAAAACACTGTCCCATTTTCTCTCCACATCAATGAACAAGCATTTACAATGCAACGGTCTCGGCTTTGCAAAAGTTGGAGCTATTGGCATTGTAATTGACAATTTTTTTTATTTGTGTGTTGTTTTTAAAACGGATAAATAAATGGCACTGTCATTTACAATGCCAATAGCTTAATCTCTCGCAAATGCGAGACCTATTGCATTTGCACCCACACTCACACAGAGCCACACACACAGCCACACACACACACAGCAACACACACAGCCACACACACCCACACACACCACAGGTTTGAGGTTTTGTCTGCCATAAATAACTTAGGCGAACCAGCCCTCGACCCCCACAGCAGAACGATGCTGCCTTATGAGACAAAGCCACTGCTGGTCTTTGAAGCGGTGCACACGAAGAGACAGCTGTGGAGATGGAGGAGCCTCAAAGTGAATGGGACACAAGCTGCTGGAAGCAGAGTTCTAACCTCCTCAGTGCACTGATGAACACAGATACAGAGGGAGCGAAATCCTGCAAAAGCCTGGCTCAATCCCACACATTTAAAAGCGCCCCCCCTCCGACCCTCCACACCCACCACCTCTATGACAAGAGAACTCCCGGTGGCTTCATGTCTACATCCTCCCGTCAAGAGGCTGCCCTGGCGAAGGACTAAAACCTGGGAATAAACAACAGTTGATGGCGCGGGACACCACAGGACATACAGATCCAGAAGAGTGCAGGGTCTCAAGAGGTCAGTTCAAAGGGTAATTCGACATACAAGATCGAAGCATGGTCCCTTTGTGGCCCCAAACCAATAGGAAAGCCGGGTTTCAAGTGGAGCCTAAAACTGGCAAGCGAGATCGCAGAACTGGTGATCCGTGCTGTACGCCACATCCCACACAAATAGATACAATCACACACAACCACATCAGATGGTTTCATCGGATTACCTTTAGTTTGAACTAAAGACGCATTTACAATGAAGTCGGACTTTTTTAGCTCGTTTTGAGTCCATATTTTTATTAAAATTTTTAAATGTATACATATCTAAATGTTGACAAACACAAAAATTACGGATGGATGGATCTGTTCATTACTGGGGTAAACAGCAACAACTCACTTTTTAATTAATATATATGTATTAAGAACACTTATAAACCCTTCTAGAATATATTTTACCCGATTCAAATATACACCACGAAACCATAAAAACTTCTATTTGTAACTCATCCCTAAAACTTAAGAAATCTCTTAACCCTGAAACTACTGTACACATTACACACTCCGAATCAGTGACAGATGTAATGCGACCGAACTGTAATCCGCTGTTAACGACCGAAGTCCTGGTATGTGGAACCAACACACCCGTGATTAGCTGCCCTGGAGCCCCGGACCTCACAATGCCATGACTCCTGCAGGGGTCAGCCGAGGCCCTGGGGTCTGGCCGCCCACCACCCTGGGCCATCCCGCGCCCTGGCACCCCCGGGAGTCTGGAGCTCTATTGGAGGTCATGGCAGAGCAGCCAACGTTCAAACCAACAAGGGGATATTGTGGCAGTGCCAACAAAGGGCAGCAGCGCCGATCATTCATTTCAAGGCACTAGACCAGGTCACTCATTTGAACTGCATTGGGAATGATCACTGCTGTTTTATAACTGAGAAATGTATTTAGAGGGGATACCCCAACAAAATGGTGAGGGATGCGCTCAAGAGAGCCCGGCCCTGAGAAGACAACCCAGTACACTGCCCGGCTTCGGTCACTACGCCGACAAAGTATGCAGGGCGCAACGGTAAAGTCGAAACCCGTCACAAACAATTTTCGCGCTACTGTGCAATCAACTAAATCCCATTCCCCTTACCTAGCGCTGATACAGAAAGTCGCAGCAACAGAAAACAAGCTATAAACCATGAATCCTTGCACTATCACCACGGAGTCCTACTCAAGACACTATACTTTAGACAAAAACCCACCATCACGCCTGCGCCCAGGGCAGCCCCAGAGCCCTAGAAATTGCCCAGCACTGCCTCGCAACGGCTGCCCCCGTGAACGCAAACACCAGCAACACACACTCTGCTAATAAAATCCCCCCTCGAGTGCACAATTTCCCATGGTACAACAGCGACCAGGTTTGTGGTTCGTCTACTACAAGCATTGGCAAAGTCAAAAGGTCGGTCTTGGCCAAGGACACGTTACCCAAAACGAATAACAGATAAATGGATATAGGTACCGAGGAGACCTGCAGGGAACACAGCCGTGTAAACAAGCAGAAGAGGGAATCAGTTTCCCAGCCTGCTTCGGAGGATTTCCCCAGATCCGGGGAGGGTCAAGCCCGGACCACAGGAGGCCTGGTCTCTAAAGGGACAGGGCAGCCATGTGTGATGTTTGCATATAAAGAGTTCACACTATTAACAAGTTTAACAACAAGCCAGAGGGTGAGAGACATGATGGAAGGAGGGGTAACTGGTGAGAACAGCAAACCTAGATAGAGACCCCCCCCCCGCCCCATTCCCGATACCTTACCCGCTGAGAGCTCCGCATCAGGGCAAGTCACGGGGTAAGCAAGGCGCTGGGCTTTGGAGGGGTGGGCCTTTAATCTTGGCACGTCACAAACAGGATTCCCTATACAGCTGTTTATTCTCAGGTAACCAAGTCATCAATAGTAACCCATTTTAGGGTCTTCAGAAGAAGCAGGACAATAGCCCACAACCCATTTAAACTGCGGGGGGCGGGGTTTGCAGGGCCGCTTCGAACCACTCTATTTTCTTTTCCCACCTTTAGGGGTACTATTAAAAGTGCACTGCCAGTGGTAGGCCTTCTGACTTGGCCTCCACTTCTGTCACAAACACTCAACAACCGCAGCGTAAAAACAAACAGCAAAATGGCAGCAGTAATAAAGGAGGGGGGAAGGTCGCTGGAAAAAAGTGCACTTAAGACCCATTTAATAGCACCAAAAAGGGCGGCTTACAGAGAGTCATGGAAACTGAACCACTCGAGCAGTTGTTGCACAAGGTTTGTGACCAACAAAATGATGCTCATTCGATCATTCATCCTAGAATGAATGGCTGAGTTGGCCACGCCGTGAACCGCAGCAGGGATGAATCTATTCTTGGACCCTCCGCCGTTCGGGTCGCTTCTTCCCACCGCCCAGGTTCCCGCTCCACTGCCCGTCAGAAGAGCGCGCTCAGCGGAGCCGTGAATTCCCCAGGTCCGATGACCCCGCTCCCGTCATTAATCACCGGTTTGAAGCTGCAGCGAGGAGCGCACAGAGGCCAGAGTTGCACCGAGGCGTATGCAGCCCCTGGGTAAGGCCTCAGTTTGAACGACTGACCCAGGACCCTCTCCGTGTGCTCCTTTGAAAACAGGGTGGTAGCCTCATTCCAGGTTATTGCAGACACCGACCCAATCCATGAACGTTTCACCCACAGATCACGAGGATCAGGTCCGACATCCTGCAGAACAAAGGCCTCAAACACCAGCACCTCCTCCCATAGTAGGGTCCTGCTCAATTCCTGCGCTACTGTGCAATCAACTAAATCCCATTCCCCTTACCTAGCGCCGATCCAGAAAGTCGCAGCAACAGAAAACAAGTTATAACCCGTGTTGTGTGTGCATCCAAGCCGCTCTGACAGACCCGAACGTTCTGCTTTCACATCAAAAATGGCAGCCGCAAACATCCTGGAAAAAAAAAAAAAAGGAAACACCCACTATGGCCCACCTCTGCAGGACGAAACAAAGGGGGCGAGGCTTAAAAAAACACAGAATCGCCCACGAATGTGCTCCGAGAATGATTGACATTATTCTCTTCCAATGGCAAGCCTCCATTTATGGAGATAGCCAATGGAAGAGAGAGGCGGGTTCAACCCCAGTAACCGTAATACAAAATTTCTCGAGCTGCGCGATACTGCTGCGCAGTGTACGCCAGTCGAGACCTAAAAACATTTATGGTCCTTAGAGCAAGCTGGATATTTGGCATCAGAAATGGAAGTTGGGGACTTCTGCCTCTGATGTCTTGGAGTCTATCTTACTATGGCTCTACTGAACTGGGTCAAGTGCAACACCATCAGCACTTGACTTTCAGTGGTAACACAGGTGCAAAGTCACACACTTCTCAGGGAGTTGGAGTCGGCGGTGTGAACTCAGAACTAAACTCAGTCACAATTACTTTATTGGGCTTGGGCAACTGGCTCTATAGTCCTATTGCCTCTTTCCCCCTTCTGTTGGGTGCCCCCCCCCATGGGTGATAATCAGCAAACCCCATTGTGTTTTAGTTCTAGGGCAGTCAACAAGAAAAGAGTGTCCTATGGTTATTTTTAACCACGTATACGGAGCAAAAAAGAAAGTATAATAAACAGCCTGATTTAGGGTGTTTTAGAAGAAAGCCCTCACTCACCACCTGGTGATGACATGCTTCATCATCGGGCTTCACCAAAGAGACCGAATGTCTCTTTGGTGTGCTACAACGCCAGGTCTACTGCGGAGCCGGTTGGTGAGAGTTAGGGCGTGTTTTGTGCAAAACTAAGCTAGTGAGTGGTGAGGGAATTAAAAATAGTCTGTAGTGTATCAACTGCAACTTTATTCTATGATCACTAAAGACAGTATTTAAAATCAATGTGTATGGAAGCAGTCCACATTTAATTGAGTGGTAATTTCCTAAGTATCAGTCGACATGTTTCTTGCCATGAAACTGGTGTAAATTTACCGGGCAATTCTTCAGGACTAGAAAAGTGTGTTTAAACCCTGGTGGTATGGACGCGCTAAGGCCCACCCTTACTTAGGGACGTGCAAGTGAAAATAATTAAAATAGTGAAAAAGTGCAAAAAATTAGGAAGACAAGTAAGTCTCCTAAGTTACACCAGGTTTTGGAGGCTTCGACTATGCGGTTTCTGCACCTGAAAATGAAAGGACAAAGGCATACATGTAGAACAAGACATATATTTAGTATTTGTTCTGATGATAACCGTAAGTCAATAGTGCTCTAGAAGTGGTTCAGAGACAGTAGTGGTGCGACATAGCCATATCGTTATCCCCACCTTAGCCCCTGGGTTTTAGCTGCTAATCAGAGGGAAGTGCTACGTGCCATTTTGTGGTACGAGCTAATGTGTAGGTTGGTAAAAAACCGGAAGATTCCGATTTGCGATCAAATTAATGGTACAGGTAGATCGCGTCAATAAAAACATAGTTAAAAGTCTCACTTAATTGGGGTTTCAGATGGACACCATGGGTCACAGGAGGGGGGTGGGAACGTAATTGGCACACCCTGCGCGTTTGTCAGAAAAGGGAAGGAAGGCATAGAGTGAGTCAATGGCAATACGTTTGGTACTTAGCTCAGTGGTGAGACGGTCGTTGAATCATAGGTCCTACTCACGCCCTCGACGCTCGGCACCCTCAGTGTACCTGCATCACCCTCTACTGGACCCCGACGATGTGGAAGCAGGGTTCCTGTGCCGTATATGTATCAATGGCAACGAGGTGAGGATCATTTCCGTGGTGGGTGTGGTCAAAGGAGGGGCCTTGGGGTGGCGTCATAACTTGAGCCAATAGCCGTCATGTGACGTTTCGGTACGTGATTGGCATCTAGTTGCTAGGCAACCGGCAGCGTCTGGGTGGTTTATTAGCTAGTGGTTTGTTACCAACGCTAAAGTTGGAGATTAGAAGCTGTTGATGCCGGTGGAGGAATTAATTAAGGTGTAATTCTGATTACCGGTTGTTAGCTTTAAAAAAAGAAGTTTGGACCGTAGTTAGTCCTAGTTACGTACTTGAGAGATTGTTTTATAATTTACACCTTTTTGACTTTTATGCGGTCAAAGCCATTGCTGCGAGGGCTGCTTCCGTACTGAATTTGCTGAACAGCTTGTTAGGCTCACAAAATGTCTATTTCATCACAACATTCCAAGGGATATCATCATTCAGACCGATGAGATGGGTCCCAAGCCTGTAGACCCATCTCTGTTACTTTTCAAAGAGGAGACTGCTGTTGCCACTGTTTACATGTTCAATTACAGTCCAATGTAAATCATTGGTTGTGTGGTTCTTGTCTAGAAAGTGTCTGCTCATTTTATTTGTTAGTTTTTTGCATCTGATGTTTGAGCGATGCTCACAGATTCTCTGCTTCACTTTTCGGCTCGTCATGCCTACGTAACGTAGGTCGCAAGGACATGTTATCAGGTATATCACATTTTGCGAGTTGCAATTCGTGTGGTCTCTCTGTGTCCATATTTTTCCAGGTTCGAGATCGAGCGTTTTCGAATGTACAGTGAGGTGGCAAACGCTGCAATTAGAGCAGGGAAAATGGCCAGTGATTCTTGGTAGATTCCAGGTATCCGTAATTGATCTCACTGTATCCAGGGCAGTAGTTTTAGGTCGTGTGTGGACGAGTGCATCTCTTAGGCTGCGTCCTTTTTTGAAAGAGAACAAAGGTTTTTCCCAAGTTTTGTTCGTGCTGGATAGGATTCTCCAATTTTTGTTAATGGACTTCTTCATATAGGTTGATAAGGTACTATATGTAGTCACACATGTTGGTGGTATTTCTTTGGGGTTGTTGACCTTATCCTCCAAGAGAGCTTCACGTGGCTGGTTACGTGCTCTTTTGTAACCCTTATTCAGTGTTGTCATTGGGTAGCCTCGAGATTTGAGTTTATCTGTCAAGTCGACAGACTGGGTTTTGAAATCTTGTAGGTTAGAGCAGTTGCGTCTTAGCCGCAAATACTGACCGTATGGTAGATTTTCTTTCAGTGGACGAGGATGGAAGCTCATGAATTCTAAGAGGTTATTCCGAGCAGTGGGTTTGTGAAAAGTTTTTGTGGTGAGTCTAGTCCCCGTGACATCGATTGTGACATCCAAGAATGTTGCTTCAGTCTTGCTGGTTGCAAAAGTAAATTTAAGGTTTCTATCCAGAGTATTGATCCAGGTTAGGAAAGCCTGTAGCTGTTCGTCATTGCCGGTCCATATTACAAGGACATCGTCAATATAGCGTCTAAAGATCTTTAAGGACGCAGCAAAGGGGCAGTCTGGGTGTAAGACATGTTTAGCCTCAAAATCGGCAACATAAAGGCCGGCTACACTGGGGGCAAATGTGCTGCCCATTGAAGTCCCAGTGCATTGTAGGAAGAGGTTACCTTTGTAGGAGAAAAAATTCTCTTTTAGTGCAAGTGTAGCGCAATTCAGAATGAAATATTTTGAAGTTTGGTATTCCCAGGTAACAGAATTGAGAGCGGACTCCAGGACCTTGATGGTATAGTCCTGGGGAATACTGGTATACAAGCTCTCGATGTCGAGTGGGACCAAAGTAACTGTGTATCCTGTGAGGTCGAGGTCTTGGAGCACTTGTAAAAGGTTCTTAGTGTCTTTAAGGTAGGCTGGAGTGCTCTTGACTATTGGTTTCAGGTAGTAATCATAGAAGCGTGATAGAGGCTCGAGTAAGGAGCCTATGCCACAAACAATAGGTCGGCCTGGGGGGGGCATTCGGTTTTTGTGTGTTTTTGGCAATGTATAGAAGTACGGGACTATGCTTTCATTGGTGCTCAGAAAATCTGCCTCATTCTTGGAGATTTCTCCATTTTCCTCGGCTCGTCTGACTAGGTTACAGATCCGAGTTCGAAGATCCTCTGTTGGGTCTCTAGGCAACGGGAGTTAATTCTTCTTATCATCCAGAAGGATTTGGCAGGCTCTTTCATAGTCAGGTGTGTTTTGTATTACCAAACCCCCCCCCTTATCAGCTGGCTTAATTGTGATGCTTTGGTCGTTTTGTAGGGCCTGCAGTGCGTGATATTCCGCGGTACTGAAATTGTGGTAGGTTGAGGGGTCTTGGTAAGTTTCTAAGTCCAGAAACACTGCCTGTTCAAAAGCAGTTATCGCTGCTGGGATTGTGTGAGGTGGTGGGGTAAAGGTGGAATTGAGTCTTAGTCCAGTGTCACCTTTTCTTGTGATTTCATTGGGGTCTTTCCCTTCAAAGAATGCCTTGAGTTTGAGCTTCCTGAAGAATGCAGCAAGCTCGCAATGGAGCTTGAATTTATCTGGGCGGGCGGTCAGAACAAATCCAAGGCCTTTTTCTAGGACTCTGGTTTCGTCTGGGGACAGGATTTTATCCGAAAGGTTAGTTATCAGGCTTATAGACCGCTCACTCCCGGTTGCTGTTCTTTGTTCCGGGTGTGGTTGCTCACCGCATCATTGTCTTCCCATGACACTTGGTTGGACCCTCTCCTCTTCCCTCTTCCTCTCCGGCCCTGTTCTAAAAAAGGCTGGCGGTACTGATGTTGGTAGTTGGGTGGTGGCATAAAGCCAGGGTTCCAACCCATCATTGGATATGGTGGTTGATGGAAGGGGAACTGGTGGCCCATTCCTGTCATCTGCGGTGGTAGTGGCCATCTCATTTGCTGGTTTTGGTACCCCTGCCGACCTCTGTTATTACGATTTCCTCTGTTGCCCAGTCTTCTGCCTTGTTTAAAGGACCCATTGCTCGAACCACTGCTGTTGGATAAATCATCATCCGATGGATCAGTGTTACTAGGGTTCCTTGTGGGCGGGGTAAAGGAAGCCGCTGAGTATGGATAAACTTTTTCAAATTCGAATTTTTTTAAATCCTTTTGAAATTTGGTGACTTTGGCTTGCATAAGGCTTGCATAAGGTTATCCTTATACTCGTTTAATTTAATTTATTTCATCCAGTTTTTTCTTGTAACCAGTGATAGTTGTTAGTTCTAGGGCAGACATCAAAGCTCAGGTGCAGATTAAATAGTGTTCTAGTTTGTGTGCTCATTTTCTTTTTTTAAACAATTCCTGTTTCTTAGTTCTCACCACAGCAACGGTACTTCAGTCTTTTCTTACAGGTCAGTGTCAACCCACAGAATGCGTCCTTCTTGCTCCATCTTCCAGCAGCAGAGCCACCAGCTGGAGGTTCCTCCTGCATTTGGCAGACACAGTAGATGCCACTGCCCGGAGTCCTTGCAGACTTTCATTGCTTCTGTGATAATGCAGTCCTCCAGATAGTGACTAATCTACTAATCTACTTCTGGAGTTTGGCGAGACAGGGATGAGCTGCGGAGGTCTAAGTTCAAAGCCTTGCTACAGACCTTGCAGCGGTATAACCACACCACATGCAATGTCCACTCCGGCACACTTTTCCACTGCAGTGGCTCGGTTCATTCAAGCATGCTTCATTAGTGTAGCGACATCTGCTCGGCAGAATTCTTAATGCAGTCTTCACATGTAACACTTCGGGTGGAGAGAGTCTGCTCCATGCTTCTCTGACCCCGCAGATTTCTCTCTTTAATCTAACTTTAACTGGTAGACCCAGACCAATGGCGGGTCCGATGAACTGGCACATCAGAACGTTTACGCTTCTACAGGGTTGGCAGGTTCCTTACCTCTCTCAGCAGCAGCTTGGCTTCAAGGTACCTAGCTCAAAGAATTAACTCCTTCCAACATGGCATGATTCCATTCAGCTCTCGGAAGCTGGCCGTCACGCAGACACCACCTTTGGTAAGGCAGCAATTCTCCAAGAACTCTGCGAAGCATTCCCTTCCTTGGTCAAAGATAACTTGGAACTGAAACAGCAAGGAGGTTCAGTGCCTCTCATGTTATACAGCCAAAGCAAGCAAGAGATGTAAATTCTCTGTTTTCGTTTTCAGAACTAGTTTGGGGGGGTTCTTCTTTCAACTGTCCTCTCCGGCAGTGACAGTCCTCAGAGCAGGGTAGTCGCCAGCATGGTGTACCAAGCAGAGCACAAAGAAGAGTGAGGTTTCTTTATCTAGCCATCAACAGCCAGAGTGAACAGTGATTAGGAAAGAGACGAAATGCAGGACCCTTCTCACTCTGGAGAACAGAGACTGCAGTCCCATCCTTCACCTTCACCATTTACGCAATGGCACTGGTCAGGAAAACTAATCAGCAGTCCCTCTCAGCATAAGGACTTAATTGAATTTCTAAACGAGCCCTTTCTCCTTTTTCACCACTCAAGTGTCTAGATCTCCCCCCTCTAACTTACAGAAAGTCAGAAATGCACATCCACTGTCAGTAAAAACAACCTCACTTTCACATTGTGGAGACAAACAGCCCAGGTGCTTCCAAATTGGAAGCCCCAGGCTCCATTACTCTGGCTCACTCATGTATCACACAAGTCACGAACATACACATGCAAAACACGCACTCTGAATTTTCGTGTTAAGATCTTGGTTATTGCACATAAGTGGAATGTTATACACATGGGCCTTCCCAACCCTGTTACACAGATAAAAAAAGGTCTGGTCACAACTATTGGTTCACAAACACAGTAAGCTGCCTCCACCGCTCTACATTCTAAACTATTGACAGGGAAGGTAGTCCACCGTCCAATAAGTCATGGCACTTTGGTGGTCTTCCTTCCTTCCCTCAAGGCCTGGGTTGGTTGGTTTCCATTCTTAGAATGTTTAGTCATGAGTTACTCTGGAGATGTTTGAATGGCAATTACAGTACTGGACTGTGGCGTTGGTGCACCCTAAATAGATCTTCTACTTATTCCTTCCTGTTCATGACCTGTAGCCCTGCCAAGGTGCCTTTGAACTGCTTCCACTCCTTACTGCTCTGGATGTGCCACGTTGATAGGATGCAGATGGAGTGCTTCTCCTCCTTACTGCTCTTGATCTGTTTTCAGTGCTACAGCTCCCATATAAGGTTGCAGCCTGTTCAGTTAGAGTTATCTATGCAGCCTGGGGGTTGTGTCAGAAGAACTGGTGCACTCTGGGGCTGTGTCGTATCTATACGTCTGGTAGCATGCAGATAATCATGCATGGTCAACAAAAACTTCACTGTATGTTGGTTTCTCAACAACAAAATGCAAGTGGGGGAGGCGGGCATATATCAGTCAGCTAGAGTCAGCCGGTAGAAAGTTCTCCTCTGGTGCTTGCCAATGTGGAACTAGCATGCATGGCGTACTCCAGGACCCGTGAGGTATGCAAGGATTGCACCTGTTTCCTAATTTCGACTCCTCTGTAAAGGCGGAGTGTGCAGGAGCGGCTGTTTTCTGCCTTCAATGTACGACAGCAAGCAGAAGGGAAAGGAGTCGAGAGGAATGGTGGTGGCTCGTGGTGGTGTGGATGGAGGCAGGGGTGAGCCTCGAGATGGATGGATGAACTCCGGCTGAGATCCCTCTCTGGGTGCCGGCTGCCTGCAGACACCATATCTAGGTAGCGATAATGGCAGCAGCCTCAGGCTCCAGTGGTCACTGATTTGTACGATGGGGCATATGAAGGCATCCGGGAGGGTTGGTGTAAAAGGTACAAGAAGGAGGGAGAAGCCTCAGGTACACCACAAGCAAAAGAGTTAAAGAAGTTGGGAAAAAGGATAATCTATTTGGGGGCAGTAGAAGGTGTCGTAAGCAGCTCCAGGGGGAAACAACCATTAAAGGATCTAAACCAAAGCCAACAAATTCAGCTGGAGGTAAACGTTAAGAAACTGGGGGGAAATCATACCCTCAATGCCTAATGCTACTTTATTGCACGACACTAAAATAATAGCTCAAACAGTCTTAAGGTGATTACTCTCCTAGGGAGATATCCAACTCCATCATTTGTGAACCGTCTCCAAAAGAATCAGTGAAGTTAATTTCAATCCATGCCTCAGCTGTACAGGTTGCACACACAAAAAGGCACAAACTCACCCCCACGTTGGGGGGAGGAGGGGAAAATAGCAAAGGAGGCACAGACAGTTTGAGCCTAGTCAGCAGACCAGCAATGAGCTGAAGAGGGGAATGAGGCGATACTGAAAGAGAAAGGTACTTCTGAGGATGATCAAGAGAAGGGAGTAACCCCAGTATGAACATTGAAAGAAGGGCAGCACCCCGGAGCTTGAACCCAACCCGAAATAGTACATAGAACCGTTGAAAGGATCTTGGTCAACTTGATGGAAGAGGTTAGGTCAAAATTCGCCATCTCTGAGAAGAATCAGAAGGGCATCAAGGGAGCATGTGAGGTGCTGAAAGGGAAGAAAGACAAGCTCACACAAAGGATGACCGCATTAGAGTATTCACTAGAGGAGATAAAGGGGCAAAGTTGAGACTAACTGAAGAGATATGCACGTTGAAAACCAGGGACATAGAGATTAGGCAGAAGTTGGAAGTTTTAGAAAAATAACACTAGGCACAATAATTTGAAAAGGATAAATGTTACAGAGGGTGAGGTAGCAGTTGATCTGATAGCATTTGTTGTTAACCTAACCAACCAGTGCTGCTAGCACGTAAGAAGGACAAACATTGTTTACTGGGGCAAATTGTTTTTACAACTCTGTATAAAATACTGTTTTTATCTGCACATAATTTCACTTGAAAGCTCCAGACCCCGTTCCGACGCAGCAAGTGCAGTTTGATCGGAGGGCCAGAGAGAGCACTGCAACTTCCGGAACACCCTCACTACCGGCGAGGTCAGCGGACTAGTTGTCTGCACCACCATACTATTTACGTAGGCACAAATGCGCAGCGGACGCGTGCAGCGGGCGTGCCGGTGGCGCGCCAAATACAAGCCCATCTGCACCCGTCCGCGCCTGGCCCGGGCCGAGGGTCAGAACCCCTGCCCCACAAAACCCAGCACGCATTACATACTCTAGAGCGGACCTAATCAGCTCGAGCTTTTGGTCAGCTCTCTACTGTTGCTCCAAACTTATCCTACTATAGGAACCTAAGGAATGCGAATACTGCAAACTGCAGTTTGATTTCAAGCAGATATCACCTTTAACCAAAGTTAAACAGTTGGAAACCAACAGAGAAATTAAAGCCATGTTACTCAACTTACGCTCTCTGATCAAACACAATTTAGAGATGACAGAGATGATAGAAAGTCATTGCTTGGATTTAGTTTTTGTAACAAACGTGGGCCAATGATGCATCTGACCCAGATTTATTACAAGCATTCCCTATTGGTTTCCAGATCATTAGAGCAGATAGAAATAACAAAAGAGGCGGCGGACTAGCCATCATTTTCAAAGATGGTATATCTATAACAACATCTTCCTTAGGCACCACACAGGACTGCGAATTGCTATCTTTTCAGATACAAGTCAGTCCTAATGACTCTTAGAATGGCCTATTAATTTACAATCCACCCAGAGATCAGACCCCTCTGGTGGACAAACTCACTCCTTATCTAGAAATCAGCATCAACTATATAGATTATACCATATTAGGCGATTTCAATCACCACTTAGAGAACGTTCTGGACTCTAAGAACGCTGAACTTTGACACCATGTCAAGTCTGGGGATGGAGCAAATGGTCAAAGAGAGCACTCATGTTGCTGGACATACAATGGATGGCCTTTTTACCTCCAAGCCCAACATCAAAATAAGGGAGGTCTTACCAGTGGTATGGTCAGATCATAGAGCCATTGTGTTTCCCATCAAGGCCACACATCAGCCGAAGACAGGGATTAATTTATCAGCGACACACACCTACCGAGATTGGGCAAAAATTGACTCTGACCGCCTTCAGGCATCTCTACTGACAAATAAGCCTAATCTACAGGTTAAAATCGATTTGGCAGTACAGAATATATCCTCTTGGATTACCAATGCAACCAAAACCATAGCCCCTCTAAAAACCACTGTTTCTAAAAGGAATAAACCTTCCGAGCCATGGTTTTCCGATAGACTAAGGAAAAAAAAAACAGCTCTGTAGGAGAACAGAAAAACAATGGAGACAAAACTATAGTAAAGATTTGAAAAAGGATTACGCACAGGTACTAGCCACCTATAAAAAAAACTGATCACAGAGGAAACAAGCATTTGCAATGCAATAGGTCTCTCATTAGGAACGTTTGAGCTATTGGTATTGTAAATGACAATTTTTTTATTTATGTTTTGTTTTTGAAAATAGCTAAATTAATAGCTTTGTCAATTACAATGCCAATAGTTATAACTTTCGCAAATGTGACACCTATAGCATTTGTAATGCAATATGTGTTGTATTTACGCGACTTACATGTATTGATATTACAAATAACAATGGCTTTTAATTTTTTTTCAATAGTTAATAATTAAATAAAAGTTATTGTAATTTATAATGGCAATAGCTTAAAGTTTTGTAAATAACTTTTGTGAAGATTATGTTCAGTGTATTTTATTGTGACGAAATTCCAAGAACAGAAGTGAAATATTACCATCTTTTTGTTACATTTGTAATAAAGCTTGAAACATTGAGAGAGCATATTTGAACCAGGTGTTGTTGAATGGTCGCAGAGATTGATGATGTGGTGGCGCTGAGTGATGTTGTGATGGCAAACGAGTGATGCTGTGGCGTTCAGTGATGCTGTGGTAGCACATAGTGATTTTGTGAGGGTGTGAGGGTGAGGGGGTGTGGGGGTGAGGGGGAGTGAGGGGGTGTGGGGGTGAGGGGGAGTGAGGGGGTGTGGGGGTGAGGGGGAGTGAGGGGGTGTGAAGGTGAGAGGGGGTGAGGGTGTGTGTGAGGGTAAGGGGGTGTGAGGGTGAGGGGGTGTGAGGGTGAGGGGGTGTGAGGGTGAGGGGGTGTGAGGGTGAGTGAGGGGGTGTGAGGGTGAGTGAGGGGGTGTGAGGGTGAGTGAGGGGGTGAGGGTGTGTGAGGGGGTGAGGGTGTGTGAGGGTGAGAGGGGTGAGGGTGTGTGAGGGTGAGGGGTTGTGAGGGTGAATGAGGGTGTGTGAGGGTGAGTGAGGGGGTGTGAGGGTGTGTGAGGGTGAGGGTGTGTGAGGGTGGGGGGGTGAGTGTGTGTGAGGGTGTGTGAGGGTGAGGTTGTGTGAGGGTGAGGGGGTGTGAGGGTGAGGGTGAGGGTGTGTGGGGGTGAGTGTGTGAGGGTGAGGGGGGTGTGAGGGTGAGAGTGTGGGTGAGGGGTGCAAGGGTGTGAGGGGGAGGGTGTGAGGTTGTGAGGGTATGGGGTGGTGAGGGTGTGGGGTTGTGAGGGTGAGAGGGTGAGGGAGGGTGAGGGGGGGTGACAGGGGTGACGGGGTGAGGGTGAGTGAGGATGAGGGTGTGTGAGGGTGAGGTGGGTGCGGGTGTGTGAGGGTGAGAGGGTGTGTGAGGATGTGGGTGAGAGGGTGTGTGCGGATGTGTGTGAGGGTGAGGGTGTGAGGGTGAGAAGGTGAGTGAGGGTTTGTGAGGGTGAAGGGGTGTGAGGGCGAGGGTGTGTGAGGGTGAGGGTGTGTGAGGGTGTATGAGGGTGTGTGAGGGTGAGGGTGTGTGAGAGTGAGGGTGTGTGAGGGTGAGGGAGGGTGAGGGTGAGGGAGGGTGAGGGTGTGTGAGGGTGAGGGTGTGTGAGGGTGAGGGCGTGTGAGGGTGAGGGCGTGTGAGGGTGAGGGGGTGTGAGGGTGAGGGGGTGTGAGAGTGAGAGTGAGGGGGTGTGAGAGTGAGGGTGTGTGAGAGTGAGGGGGTTGTGAGGGGGTGAGGGGGTGTGAGGGTAAGGGGGTGGATGAGGGTGGGTGAGAGGGAGGGTGAGAGGGGGTGTGAGGGTGAAAGGGTGTGTGAGGGTGGGTGGGTGGGTGAGGGTAAGAGGGTGGGTGAGTGTGTGAGTGAGGGTGAGGGGGTGTGAGGGTGAGGGGGTGTGAGGGTGAGGGGATGTGAGGGTGAGGGGGTGGCGACTGGGGAGGAATGGACAGCAACATCCAATCTATATTTACTGAAAGGTCTTCCCATACACTGTTACCTATTTGAAGATCCTTAACCCACTCACAAATTGCAATTTCTGGCATTGCTCTGAAAGCAGGCTTAATAAGGTATGTAGAACCAGAGCGGTAGACACACATTGCTCCACGATAGGGTAACTTGCCTTGAAGCAGAATTAATAAAATTAAGCCATCAATGTTTTATATGCTAAAACAAATTAGCTACGTTATCTGCATCAACATTAGTTGAGAGGCCAAAGAACAGTGTAAGAAAAATAGGCCCCAGAGGTTTTATTTGTGTGACTTCACTGCATAACAAGATAAGACCCCTGTTATAACCTATTTTAAGGCACTGTGGGAGGAAGCGGGCCATATATATAATTATACTTCAAAACTAATACAGATTATGTAAAAAGCGTTTTCATATGAAGAGTTATGAATAGTAAAAAAAAAGTATAACTACGTGAGTTAATGGATGCCCAACGCTTCAGCAATTTAATTAGCAGGCTTGAAATCCAAAAATAAATCCACGGGCTGCTTCTTAGTTCAATAAGAGCACAGATACCAATGCTCAGAAAGCCAAACTATATTTACTAATCGGGGCACTTATTGGCAAGTCAGTTAGGCATTCTTATATGACAGAGCCAAGATTGAAACTGAGAAACTCTATTCAGGGTTCCGACAAACCAAGGTTGGACTGGTAAACCCAGTGTGAAGATTATGACGAAAATATTGTCTTAGCACTTGTGTTTCAAAAATGGTGGCACGGCCTTTTGTTTTGCAGGAACACAGACATAGGAAGCAAACATGTCGTGTCTTTCCAATTCAAAGTGCGTTCACTTATTGAGTGTTTCCAAGTGGAGGACAGTATTTGCAGTGTGGGGTATCTGCAATAATTGTTTGCATATCAGCGGTCTGGGGCTAACTTGACATTGACATGGTCATGTATGCAATAACCAAATGCTAACATTTAATTAGATTGAGCGAACTCCTATTTCAGACAACAGTATCCCTGGCTTTCCTAAAGTATGCTATATTTGAAATTAGACGCGTTAACCAGATGAAAATACTGGGGAGGGTCCCGTGGTGTTATAAAGGCTTGTTACAAGATAGCTGAACGCTTAAAAAACACACGTATGTTTGCAAACTTGCACGTTGTTTTATTTCTTTGTACTGGTACTTTAAAACTGTAAACACGTTTTTTCTTTGCGGTCAATTAGAGAGCACACCTAAGCAGTCAGGGTTTCACTGTTGGGTCAAGCAGGGAGTTTTCTGTGACACGCTGACCCTGGGGTTGCTTGCAACCATTTAATTTCCAGTCTGACGCATAGCTCGGGATGTTTCCTCAAACGTATGCCTTTGGGTACTCTGGGATGACGAAAAGGGCTACAATGAATACGTTGACAGATTCCTCGAGTACCGACTCTTTGGAGAAAAAAAAAATATCTCGTTAACAACTTGGATGGCCTCGCTTTGGAATTTGCAACCGGAGACATGACAGACGTTTTTTAATCGCTTTCGTAAGAATGCTCATTTAAGATCGGAACCTCTTGATATTTGTTTTAGGAGTTACTGTTTCCTCCTCTGACATTTTTGAACAAGAAGCTAAAAAAAAGCGCTATGACGGAGCAACAAAGACGACAGTGGACGCTAAAAAGAACAAGTCAAAACGAAACCTAAGAGCCGCGCGCGTGAGCTTTTACCGTACACAGCTCACGTCCCGCGGCTCTTAGGTTTCGTTTTTCAAGGCGCATGGCAGAGTCGCGCTCGCACGCAAACAGCCAGCAGCAAAAGTGCGCTCACGAGGCCAAATCCAAGACGGAAAATGCGCGCCTCCGACTCGTGTCCCCATATTCAAGTATACTAAAGTATACACGAGGTCCATCGCTACGCTCGACCTAAAAAGTAACTATTTTACCACGAAAATCTTGGCTTCTAAAAACTCAAGTAAAGAGCTCTTTGCTACCGTCAGAAAATTAGCAAAAATGCCGTCCAAAACCAAATCTGATAACATTCCAGACTTTTGCAACATTATTGGCCAGGCTTTCGTGAACAAGGTGGAGCTGGTCTAAAGAACTTTTTCCATTCTCTCCAACGATTCACCCCCTAGTAGGAGTGACCCTGCCCCAAGTTCTTCTGGATTCTCCTTCTCCCCACCAACCAGAGAACAGATCACTGAAACTATATTAGGCACTAAATCTGGGGCACCGTCTGATCCGTGTCCCCCAAAAATTCTCCATCTTTTTCAAGTTATCCTCAGTGAACAATTAATTGAGCTATTCTCTGAGATCATACTTAACGGGAAGTTTCCTGAAGCATGGAAGACAGCTTCTGTACTACCATTGCTGACAAAACCTCATCTGGACCCTGCCGAACCCAATAATTATTGACCAATCTCCAGAATCCCGTTTTTTCTAAGGTTCTGGAGAAATTGCTGAAAATCCAGCTTTCGGCTTATATCTCCACCAATATTTTACTTGACCATTCACAATTTGGGTTTAGAGAGGGCCACGGAACTGAAACTGCCTTTATCACTGCATGCGGGAGTTTAGGAAGACACTGGATGAAGGTGGGAAGGCCGCCCTGATATTGTTAGATCTGTCAGCGGCCTTCGACACCGTCAGTCATAACATCCTAATCTCCACATTGTCCGATATGGACATTCAAGATTCTGCCACGACTCTTAACATCTTACCTCACTTAGAGATCCTTTAGAGTCGAACTTAATTAATCCAGCTCTCAAACTTTCAATCTGCAATGTGGAGTACCGCAGGGCTCGTCTTTAAGCCCTACGTTATTTAACATTTACGGACACCTTTAGCCACTCTGATAAGACAGCATGGTTTCTCTGTAGTGTCATATGCTGATGACACACAGGTAGTCGTCTCAGTAACAATAATGTGGAGGCGACTGCTGATCGCTTTAATAACTGCATGCGTCGTATTAACTCTTGGATGCAATCCAATTGTCTTAAACTTAGCTGCAGCAAGACCGAAGTATTGTTGCTGGGTGCCAACCCCATGGCCTGGTCTCCGAACTGGTGGCCTTCAGATCTGGGTGAATGTCCTACACCCGTCTCAAAGGCAAAAAACCTTGGGATTACTTTTGACTGTAGGCTGACGTTTGACAGCCATATCAACTGCCTTACTTCCAGTTTCTGGGCTATCCTCAAAATTATTGGGAAGATTCGCGCCTTCATTCGTCCTGAGGCTCTAAAAACAGTGGTAACTGCCCTTGCCATCTCCAGGTTGGATTATGGCAACGCACTTTATTTGGGGATCCAAACTCAATTCTTGAAAAAGCTACAACGACTGCAGAATGCAGCAGCAAGACTGATTTTGGATAGCCCTAAACATGAGTCAGTTTCCTGGCAGCTAGATACATTGCACTGGCTGCCAGTTAAGAAAAGAACCTAGGAACCTTAGATCTGCACAACAAAAACAGTTGCAAATCCCTAGGTTCAAACAAGCACGATGGAGAGGTAGGAGTTTCCTGCTGAGGTCTGCCAAATCCTGGAACCTTCTTCAATTACCAATTAAAAACAGCTCAGATCTCAAAACATTCAGGAAGGCAGTAAAAACATGGCTATTCCAATCTGACCTCTAATGTTCACTCACATGCTAGCCTCACACGTAGCTGAGTCCTTAGTGCCAAGGCGCCTCCGGGCATTCATTGCGCTCTATAAATTTAAAAATCAAATCAATCAAGAAAGCAATACCCTTCGTAGATACCATGCTAGACTTAGATTCTGATATACAGAGAGTACATCGAGATCTCTTAATAAAATTTAAATAGAGAATCCTAACAGATCTTGTCGAAGGCATTGAAAGGAAGGGGAATACATCAAAAACATTTATTTTTACAGCGCACTGCTGCCTCGACCGAGGCGTCCCGGCCTCAAAAGACTGAAGAACATACTGAGCCACTCACATCTACACTTAATCAAAGAACCAGGTTTTTTAATCCTTCCTGAAACAGTGTTCAGACTGAGCCATACAAAGATGGATAGGCAAGGTGTTCCAAAGCTTGGCCATCAGTACTGAGAAAACCTCCCACCTCAGCCCACCATGACAAACCTTATGCTACGCAGAAGTCACAGGTGATTAGATCTCAAAGCTCTCACCTGCTGGTATTGACCAATCCTGTTTCTCTGGTATTTTTGCCTTTTTCCCCTAATGCCACTTTCTGTAGTATTTGGAGTCTATGAGTTAGGAATGTCAGAAGTCCCAAATTTAAGGTGTTAATCCAAGCGCTATGTCAAAAGCGAATGGTCTACGATCTTTCGTGTCGCTACCTGCAGAAGGTGCAGTTGTTTCCTGACTGATCTTAGCTTGAGAAAGCAAGACAATGAGATCCGCCGAATTTGGGTGGCAAAAGAGAGGTCAGAGTCAAGCATGATCCCCAAGTTTCTAGCTGAAGAGGCCGGTATTGGTCACAGATTCAATTCAGTAGGCCACCAGAGACTAGATGGAGGGGGTGTCATCTGACTTAAGAAAAGCACCTCCGTTTTGGCTGCATTCAATTTCAGAGAATTGATGTCCATCCACTTTTCAATGCCCTTTAAACACTCTTTGAAATTGAAAAGGGAAGCTTTAGAATGTTCTTTAAATTAAAATACAAGTTGTGTATCATCTGCATATGAAACAACCTTCACTCCCCAGATCTCAATATGGGTGGCCGAAGGGCCAAGTAAAAGTAGAATAGCATCGGACTAAGGGCAGAGCCCTGAGGCACCCTACAAACCAAAGGTTTAGGCAAAGATGAGAAAGTGCGAAGGAAGACCCGTTGAGTTCGATCTTCTAGAAGATATTAAATCAATGACAGCACAGTGCCCTGGAAGTCAAAAGGGCACAATCTAGCCAAAAAAGTAGAATGTGCTGCTGTGTCAAATGCTGCCGATAGGTCCAGCAACACCACCGTAGTGGATGTACCACCATACAAAGCTTCTCTGACCGTCTAAGAAACTTCCAGAAGAGAGGTCTCCATACTATATATAGCCTGCATCGAAGGGTAGACAACCAGTCTTATATGAGCAGATCTGACATTTCAAGGGCTATCCAGACCTGGCAATGGAAACTGGGGAGATTCGTTAAATAATTAAGGGAGTCACAGCCCAAATCAGATTTCCAGCAAGTTTATGGATTATGTGGAACAGCATTAAGCATAATATGAGGGACCATAGAAAGTGGAGAATTTAGCCATGTAAATAAATTCGCACAAGGGCTGAAATAGCACCAGAGGAAGAGGTCAAATTAGTAACAAGGAGATACCCAGGCACAAATCAGGGAGTGACGTGTGCAGCACAGGGGTGAGGGAGTAAGGTTTGAGCGGAGTTGTGGAGAGGAGTGGGTGGGGTTGAAGTACAGGGTGGGGAGCATGAGGGAGAAAATTTAAAAAAGTGTCCTTAGCTGGATCAGGCCACGAGAAGGGATGAGAGAGCAAGTTAGGAGAGAGGGCGCTACAATGAATGACCAGGGAGAGGAAAGTACATCCTTTATGGATACTGACATGGAATGTGAAAGCCTTATGGGCAAGAAGCGGAAGACGAAGAATATTAGAGTATCTAAAGCAATTGAAGGCACAGATTAAAATACTACAAGAAGCGCTCCGTCTCAAAGGGGAATGTGAGGAGATATTTGGTGCTCAAAGGTGAATTTGAGGCTTTGTTGCACAGACCAGACATGTTGCACGAAGGCATTCTAATTAAAACCTCGATCCAGGCGAATATGGGGCAATATAAGGCAGACAGAGGTGGAAGATGGTTTAAGGTATGGCAAACATATAGATGAACCTAGCCCGTTGCAGGCTTAAAACCATGAATCATTAGACGAAATGGCACCGATAATAGTGGTACTCATTAATGACTGCCTGGGCTTGGTGTACTGGGCCCAAATTCCCTGGTTGGCCTATGTGAATAACTTCTCAGTGGATTTAGAACTCTCCCTGTACTTCCATGAGCCATTAACCATGTCAAACATTTCAAGGAAAACTCTGAAGATGTTATGTCTATCACATTTAAGGGAGTTGCGTTTATCCCAAGAAATCAGCAAGCCTTCTAATATGCAGATCCTAACTGTCCAAACTACCCTAGGCATTCAACCTTATTTAAAATATCATTTGAATGCGTATGAAAAACATTTACTTACTAGGTTCCGTTTTAATACTTTTTTTCGTATGATTTCTTTTCCAAAGAAGCAGGATTGGTCTAAATCTATCATTAAATGCCCATGTGACGATTTTTCGGATCAATCGACCCTTCACGTTGTATTATTTTGCAGGTTTTATGAATACCCCCGAAAGCGATGGATAATTCCTTTACTCTCATTCATGGGCTTGAGATCTTGTCGTCCTGCTCTTCTCGCTTTGCAACATTTGCACTCTGTATGCATTGCTAAATGTGTAGCCTGTTTTCTTAAAATGTGTACAATATAATCGATGTAACTATGATGAACCTGCTATTTAATGCACCTGCACTTTATTCTCCCTCCCCTTTTTCATCTCCCCAGTCTTTTTAACAAATTTTTAACAAATGTAATTTCATTTAATTTTAACTATGTCGCTGGGTAATATTTTTTAGCAGATTATTTTATTGTACTGTTTCATGTAATGTTCTTTTTATGGTTCCTAAAAAATTAGGGCAACCGAATAAAAGATTTATGACTGACTAGTGGTACGATAATAGTTGTCACCATGCCAGAGGATCTATTTGGGGGTGGGGATACTATTATCACTAAGGCCTCAAAGATGCAGTTACAGGTTAGGTGCATAACCAAGGAGTTGGGTCTTAGTGATATATGGAGATTTAAAGTGGGCAGGTAAAGAGCATTCACATACCATAATAAGAAATACAGACATTTCTCATGAATAGACTACTTTTTTAGTGGCTGCGAAAATTGCTAGTAAGGTAAGGAATGTGGACCATTTACCAGAACATCTATCAGACCACTCAGCAGTATTGCTTGAGATTTCTCTGAGCAAGGGGCTGTATCCCCCGAGGTGTACACTGGACAAGAAACTGTTTGACCAGTCAGTGGTTGAGAAGTTGAAATAAGCTATAGAATTTATTTATTTACTTAAATGAAGGATCGGTCCCACCCCACATAGTCTGGGGCTCTTTAAACGCTTTTATAAGGGACAGTTTTATGAGCATAGAAGTTCACCACAACAAAGAAGCCAGGAATAAAACTTGGACAATGGGAGGAGAGACTTTGAGGCTCCAGTTGGTAGGACAGGAACTCTTGGAGAAATTCAGGAGTGGGACATACAGTGCAGGGAGCTGAATAAAGCTAGGGAGGAGTTGGGCTGCCATAAGGAGGAGATCTGGTGTTAGAAATGGGAAGCAAGCAAGTTGGCTCACTTTGAGAAAGGGAGGTGTGGGGAACACTCCTAGGATGGAAAGCAAAGGTGGACAGTATTAGATATCTGATCAGAGAGATAAAAGATAGGGTTACTGGGGAAAGGAGAACTGAAGGTAGCGATATAGAGGAGGTGTTTGCTTCCCTCTATCAGGAACTATACACAGAGGATTTGGGGATGTGTGAGGAAGATAAAGATGTATGGTTCGTCGAAATACATTACCGAAGCTTGAAAAAACAAAGACAACTCCCCTAAATCGGGTGATAGGGCAAGATAAGGCAAGGGAAGCTTTGAGAGAAGGAAAAAGGGACCAAGCACCTGGCCCTGATGGCCTACCAAGTGAGCTCTATGATGTTTTAGATGATTAGAATCTCTTGGTGGGGGGCGTGGATTGGATGCCGAGGAGGTAGGCAGCGTGAGCCCGGAGCTCCGCGCCCGATCCCGAATATCATCCTGATTATCCGTGCGGATTCCAGTGAAACTGGGATAATCCATAATCTGAAGTCATCGCGGAAGCTACGGCGTTCAGAGTGGACGACCCGGAGCTGTTCCTTGTCCTGAAATTTGACTTTGAAGACCAGCACCGGGTGTGATGCCATCGATCTAAGATGGCGCCCTGAGGCCTGGACAAAGCAACGACGGGGGCACGAGGCCTGATTCTCCTGCTGATCTATTACTGGCAGTGTTTACTAAACTGGAGGGCCCCTCTTGAACTTCTCGGTGAGCACGGGTGATCTTTCCTCACGCTGGTGCGAGCTGTTGGGGAACGCGACCACAATTACGTTCGCCGACGAAGTCCTAAAATGGCGGCGGCTTTGTGACGACGGTCCCGATAATCCGAGCGCCATCTGGCACCTTGATGCTCAGCGGCAGCAGTGGACCCCCGGGAACTGGACCATCTAGTGCGATCGGAGCAGAGTCCAATGCCCTGAGGACATCCTAGGTCCCTGATCCTATTGCCCGGGGAGTTAACCAGTGGCAGAGCTCTGCAGTGCGGAGACAATGAGGGGGACAAAGGGACCCTAAGGGCCGCTAACAGCTGCAGCCAAGATGGTGAAACCAAAGGGGAAGGGGGACGGAGCGACTGACACAGAGGCGGCGGATGGAGCGGATCGCGACCTGTGTGCTCTCCAGCGCATGCAAGATCGTATACTGGAGGCCATCGCGACCACAAAAGATGCCCTGCAGCAGGACATCGCCCAGGTGGCGACGGGCTTGGGTCTCCTGAAAGCGGATCATGATAAACTTAAGGACAGAGTCAAGTCTATGGAGATCGCTGTTCAGGAATTGGCCCCGGACCACGCAGCTGTGAAAGCGCAGATGGCGGATGCTGTAGATAGGCTGAAGGTGTTGGAGAGGAGGGCCGAGGATGCAGAAAACAGGAGTAGGCACAATAATGTTCGCCTCATGGGCCTACCGGAGAAAATTGAGGGCGACGATATGGTGGGCTACCTCGACAACTGGCTACGCACTGAGGTGGCACCAGAAGGACCATCTCCTTTCTTCTCCCTGGAACGGGCCCACAGGGTTCCGGCTCGACCACCGGCCCCGGGCCTGCCGCCTCGCCCGGTGGTGTTCAAATTGCTCCATTACAAGGACCGGGACTGGCTACTACAGAGGGCGAGGGAAGCGGGACCCTTTCAAGTTGACAACAACAAAGTCACCATGTTCCCGGACTACACTTTTGAGACCCAAAAACTCAGGGCCAACTTCTTGTCCCTCAAGCGTGAGCTCCGTGGAGAGGGCTTAAAATACTCCCTGCTCTTCCCAGCGAAGCTGAGAGTTGTGGTGGACGAAAAGTCGCTTTTTTTCACGACCTCGGCGGATGCTTGGGCCTGGTGGGACACCTATAAAGCTAGAACGGACGGAGCTAAGACCAGGGTGGAGGAGGCTAGAGAGACACAGCCGATCAGGAAGTCGCAACGGATTCGTAAAAATCGCCGGAGAAATGGAAAACCATCCGTGTCACAGACAGAGACAGAGAGGAAGGCGGCCCTACAGGCGGTTGTGGACCTATCTAGCACGACCAGAAGTCAGTCCGGGAAGGGCACGGACTCTGATGAGCAGGGCACGGGGTCGGAGACGGGGCTCTCGGAATTTGGTGGAGCCAAAGGCCCTATAGTGACACCGCAGACATCTGGGGAGATAGTCGAGGCATGAACCGCTGGACTGGAGGAGCAGCCTACTGGTCAGACACTGGGGCGCTGTGCCCGTGAGCGCAGTTTACTGTTGTATGGGATTTCGTGAGTCTATTATGGGGGGATCATGGGGCGGGATATGCGGGATTGATTTGCTTTAACGAACTCGCTCGACATCGGTCCACGCCCTACTGGCCCTCACGGTCATCGCAGTGGAGACTGCGAATAATAGTGCCTTCCTTTGAGGGGATAGTTGGTTGTGATAGTTTGTATGGGTTTGCTTCCAATTGCGGGGGGGCCTGTCCTGGGGGGGTGGGAACCGAGAGTAGTTGGGGACGCTCAGGTTGTTTTTGGGGGGTTGGGGGGTTCACTTGTTTGGAGTGGGAGGGGGGGCAGCTCGTTGTTGGCAAAAGCGCATGGTCGATGGCTTTTATTGTTCTGTCTGTTTGTGCAAGAGGACATGGCTAGTACGGGGGCTTTGAAATGTGTGACCTGGAATGTGCGGGGTCTCCATACTATGGTGCGTAGACACAAGGTTCACGCGTATCTAAAGCGTAGGGGTGTGCATATAGCTTTCCTACAAGAGACGCATATCACCAAGCAGGAGGGAATTGCGCTCCAAAGAAGGTGGAGGGGGCAGCTGTTTAACACGACATATTCGGCCTTTGCGAGGGGGACATTGATTTGGATACGGGCGGGGATCCCTTTCCAGGTCACTAAGACGGTGGTGGACCCAGAGAGTAGGTTTGTGGCGGTGGAGGGGAGACTCAGGGGCCGGGTGGTATCTCTCTGCAGTGTGTATGCCCCAAATGTAGATTTGCCCGCTTTTCTAACGACACTCTCGGGCAAACTGGCGAGTTATTTGGCAGGGCCGATGCTCATGGGGGGGGATTTTAACTCGGTGGTGGATATTGATTTGGATAGATCTCATCCCCCGCTGCACACATCCCCAGTACACAGGGTAGCGAAGCGCAGACTGGAATGGCAGGAGAGTTGGGACCTGGGGGACGCCTGGAGAACACTACACCCCACCACGAGGGACTATTCCTTTCATTCACAATTGCATGACCTGCATGTAAGACTGGATGCGTTTCTGTGCTCGTCACATATGCTCTCAACAGTGGGTAGCGCGGAGTATTTGGCTCGCACGATGTCGGACCACAACCCTTTATTGTTGTCCCTGAACTGGATGGTGGAAATCAACTGTGTACCAACATGGCGGCTGCAGCCTGATACCTTAGATGACTTGCTCTTTAGGGAGGCCTTGGGGGAGCGAATAGCGCGTTACTTTGAGGAGAATAGTGGCTCCGCCTCTACAAGAGCTGTGGAGTGGGACGCGTTTAAGGTGGTGGTCAGGGGTCACTGTATTGGGAACACTGCAGGGGCTCGTAAAACTTTGCTAGATGATCTCGAGAGGGCGGAGAGACGATTGAGGGAGAAGGAGAGGGAACGCCCGAACCACCCCGAGCTTCAGGAGGGGATTAGTGGCGCCAGGGAAGTGCTAGCGGTGGAGTTGGAGCGGCTGCGTAGCTTCGACCATAAGGCGTATATGACGAAGGCGCATGCGGAAGGTGATAAGGCGGGGTCGATGCTGGCGTGGCTTGCCAACCCGATCAGGCGGGGCGCGCCGATCATGGCGATTCAGGCGGAGGGGGGGCGGGGGGGGCTTTGCCACACCCAAGCCGGGATCCTGGATAGGTTTAGGGCGTACTACGAGGGTTTGTATGAGAGCGGACAGACGGGCGGGGCGGATGAGCTGGGCACCTTTCTCGAAGGGTTGCAGCTACCACGATTGGAGGACTCGGAAGCAGAGGAGCTGGGTCGGCCTATAACGATTGGGGAGATAGGGAGTGCAGTGAAGCAGATGGCTAGAAATAAGACTCCGGGGCTTGACGGTCTCCCGATAGAGTTTTATAGCAAGTACTTGGAGTATCTGGCTCCGCAACTGCAATTGGTTTATAATGAAGCGCAATCACGAGGTAGGCTCCCGAGCTCCATGTGCGAGGCCCTTATGATCCCATTGTTAAAGCCTGGCAGAGAGGGCGCTGCCCTTTCATCCTACTGTCCATTGTCTATGCTCACGACGGATTACAAGATCCTGAGCAAAATCCTGGCAAATAGATTATTGACCCACATGACTGGTCTGATTCATAAGGATCAATGCGGCTTCATCCCGACACGTAACAATACCCACAATATCCGCAGGCTTACAAGGCTGATGGGGGCCCAGTGGTCGGAAGCCACTACTCCATTCGTGCTCTCTATAGATATCGAGAAGGCCTTCGATAGTCTTGAATGAGGTGATGAGGCATTTCGGGCTGGGGGACGGGTATATCAACTGGACCAAAGTCCTATATACGGAAGCCACAGCTAGAGTCAGAGTGGGTTCATTGATCTCGAAGCAATATCCGGTACGACGAGGCACTAGGCAGGGGTGCTCCCTTTCTCCCCTCTTGTTCGCTTTGGCTATGGAACCTTTTGCAGCGGAAGCCAGGTCTGGCCGCCATTACACGGGGCTGATATACAGGGACAGGCCGCATGTCATCTCCTTGTACGCGGACGACCTACTGATGTTCTTGGCTGATTCGGAAGCGGAGTTACTGGGGACGAGACGTTTGTTGGAGCTGTTCGGGTGGCTGTCGGGCTTGAGGGTCAATGGGCCCAATTTTCTATACCCTCTGAGACAGGGAGAGCCGTGCCCTCTCACGGCGCAGGAACTCCAATGGGAACCGCATTGTCTGCACTATCGCGGCGTTTACATCTACCATACCCCAACGGATATGCTGGATGGCAATATTAATCGCTGTATTACTGCCCTGAGAGGGTGTATGGATTTCTGGGCCACTCTCCCACTCTCACTGGCTGGTCGGGTATCCCTAATTAAGATGGTGGCTCTGCCCAGGCTGTTGTATTACTTTAGGACTCTTCCGGTATGGATTCCGGGCTCCGTCTTTCGACGCCTGAGATCATTGACCATAGCGTTTCTCTGGGGCACGGGCAGGCGACGAATCGCGCTGGATACCCTCTTGCGACCCAAGGATGAGGGAGGCATGGCGGTGCCCGATTTCGAAGGCTATTATCTGGCGGCTCAGCTGCAGACTTTCACTCAGGATGTCGCGAGGGTGTATCGAGGCCCGGAGCATTCTAGAGATGAGGGCACCCCGCGGCATGTGCTGGCATACATCACGCTGCATCAGAAGCTCTTGGTTAGAGATTTGACAGTGGAGGAACAGACGTTCCGACTTTGCTGGAACCGGGCGCGCAAACGAGCAGGTATCCGACATATGTATGCTCCGGAAATTCCGCTGGGAATGGTTACAGCCTTGCCTCATGGTGGGGACTGGTCGCGATTGCTAGGCTGGGAAGAGGCTGGGGTTCAAATGCTGGGCGACTTGTATGAGGATGGTGCGTTGCTTCCGTTCCAGGAGTTGCAGGAGCGGTTCGACCTCCCGCGAGGAGATTACTTGTTACATGCGGCGGAACAGGCGCCATGCAAGACCACTTAGGTGAGGGTTTGTAGGAACCTGCGACATCCATGGCGTGCCAATATATGATGATGGCAGCCGGGACCTTTAAGGCGGTAACCTGCCTGTACTCCAGAATGTTGCGGGAGGCCTTGCAGCCGCTCGCAGCTTTGAAAGCTAAAGGGAGTTGGACCTCCAAATGGAGATCCCTGATACAACTTGGGGTCAATTGCTGCGAAGGGCGCGGAAAAGCTCAAGGAACGCTAGGTTCCAGCTCATACACTTTTATATTATTCATCGGGCATACCTCAGGCCTGGGAAAATACGGCAATACTTTGGGGTGGAACAGGCGGCCTGTCCCAGGTGTAACACAGTTGGGGCAGATCTGGGTCACATGCTGTGGGACTGCCCTGCCTTGGGGGAATACTGGCAGGAAGTTGGGAGGGCCCTGAATAATGCCACAGATAGGGAAATACAGTACACCAAAGCAGTGGGGGTCCTACATTGGTTTCCACACACGTCTAAAAATAAAAATACCAGCCGATTTATAGATTTGGGGCTGATCCTGGCAAAGAGGGAAATAACGAGGAATTGGAAGTCAAAAGTGGGACCCACGTATAAACGGTGGTATGGTGAATGTCTGCGGTGGGCAGCCTGTGAAAGCACTTTGAGGTACCAGATGGCTAGGAGGACTGATGATGAGAAAGCCATGGAGAGGGCTACAGCGTGGGAAATGATGGTGCAGGCGCTCCGGGATGATAATGATGAGGAGGAAGGAGAGGAGGTGGACTCGGTAGCAGCTGACCCCACCAACACACCTGGGAACACACCTTAGTGAATGTATAGGACCTCCTTGCACACACCAGACCTTAATCTAATCTGACTGGGATTATCACACAGCACTGCCACGGGGGGGGGGGGGAGTTCGGGACTGTAAGAAGTTGGGGGGAGGGTGGTTGATGGGGGTGGGGGAGGGGCGAAAATTACAAAAGCAGTCCACTTCTTCCTGTGAATGTGACCACGGACATTGACCTGTGCAGCAGGGAATGGACTCAGCACGATGGCAGTTTAGTCTTCTTTCTGGAGACGTGCCTGGTATGGTGGGGGGAGAGAATTGATAATGTGCCTTCCTGCTATGCTTAATGGATATGCCATAAAGATATTGTCTGTACAATTATTTTGGTGCTGAAATAAAAACGATGTTACAAAAAAAAAAAATGATTAGAATCTCTTGGTGTACACCAGACTGGTGGAGGGTAATTTTTCAGGGAATTGTGTCCTTCCATAGACATGGGATGAAACAAGAATCAAGCCAATGGTGTCCCCCCACAGTTTCCTAAAGACAGATAAGGACCCAAAGTTGTGCTGGGTGGGTTGGCCTGCTCTAAATACAGAGCTCAGGTCAACAAAAAATTGGGAGAAAAGTTCTACAGAGTGTTGTGCTTGGTTTACAAAGATCCTGTTGCAGGAGTTGCAGTAAACTGCAGACTGAAAGGAAATCAGAATAGGAAGTGGAACAAGGTAGGGATGCCTGTTGTTACCAGTTCTTTTAATTTATATACAGAGTCATTGGCAAGAAGGCTGAGGAAGGAAGGAAGCATTGTCCCTATTCAGTGCAATGGGTGGGAAAAGAAGGTTGCCCTATATGCTAATGATTTGAAATTGCAGCACATACCCATAGGCATCAAGGCGCAGTAGTCACAATCATCCGATACTGATCCATGTCAAGCCACCACCATTTTAATTCTAGGATAAGCTGCCTAGATGGTATACAGATAAATCTTAAGCACCTTTCTAAAAGGCAAATGCTCAGTGATCGTAGTCAGAGGCTGAGGGAGCGAGTTCCAGAACCTGGCAGCAGCTATTGGGAAGGTTCTACACCTCTATCTCTTCTTCCGAACCCTGGGCATGATGACCCAGTTGCTGGACAGAGCAAAGATTTCTACCTGCGATGTACCAGTGAAACAGATCTTTAATCCCCACAGGACTGAAAAGGCAGAGAGCCTTATGCGCAGTACAAATGGCCTCAAACATAGTGCACTTTCCGATGGGAAGCCAGTGTAGCACACACAGCCCTGCAGCCGCAGCAGACTTCTGCTTAGGAATGTCAAGAATTGATCCAGCGAGTGCATTCTGTGCCACCTGAAGTTTTGCCTGGGTACGGATGTTAGAATCCAGGTAGAGAAAGTAACAATAGTCCAGTCTGGACATGACCAAAGCTAGTGCGACCTGTTTTTGTGCCATCGAGGGGATAAAGCCAAAGATCTTTTTTTACTTCCTAATAAGCCAGAAGCAGGTCACCACGTTTTGGCTGGTCATTCAGAGAAAGTTCAGTGTCTAGGAATACCCCAACATTGTTGGCCTTCTCAGCTGAAATCGGAAGGGTGCATAATGAATCCGGCCACCAGTTACTATTCAAGATCGTTATTTGCATCCCTAAGGGCAGCACCTGTTTCCTCACCATTAAGTTTAAGGAAATTACTTTCCATCCTGTCTGCTTCAGCTGTCATACACTGAGAGAAGTTATCTGTGGCAGCAGCAGAGTACTTAGAATCGAAACAATGATCTGGGTGTCGACAGCGTAGGATATCACACATCCCGTAGGCAACAAGTGGCGACACATACATGTTAAGAAACATTGGGCTCAAACAGGAGCCCCGCGGCACTCCACGAGGGAAGGAGAAAATGCCCAAATGGAATTGACTGAACATTACCCTCTGAGAGAGATCACTGAAGAAGGAGGACAGCCGACCTAATGCCTGTTATGAAATGCCCCTATCTTGGAGGCATTCAATCAGCAGCGAGTGAGGTTGCTCTTCCACAAATTACAGCACGTGGCCATTCAGGCGTTTCTCAAAAATCTTGGCTGGTAGCGAAATTAGCGAGATCAGATGGTAGTTTTTAAGATCCTTGCTATCCAGATTATTTTTTTTTTTAAGGTGAGACCGGATTACTGTCTATTGATGCAGATAACAACCAGAGAAGACCGCTTTTTTCATCAAGACCGTAAGAGGGCTTGCCACAGTACCAGCTACCATATGCAAGATTGCTGGTTCACATGATTCCAGGTGTGAGCTTGACTTAGTGTTGAGGAGATGTTGTTCAAACATTTCAGGAGTAAGAAGTGAAAATACAGTGAGCAAATTAGGCTCCGTCCTTGGACTCCATAGACACCAGGGGTTCCAATTGTGGCTCTCTAATCGGAATTTGCAGCATACCATTTTTTTCTAGAAAGATTTGATACTTCAAGTTTGTCACAAATATCAGTAATTTTATGTTGGAAAAAGTTGGCTAGCTAGTCAGAAAAATAATCTGAGCCGTCTAGTTCTCCAGCTGACCGGGCTAGAGAGCTGCTGCACCACCATAAAAAGTACTTTAGTGGATGTGGCAGATTCAATTTTAGAGGTGCAGTATTATTATTATTATTCAGTTTTTAACGTCTTTATTACGAAGTTTTGCTTCATAAAAGACAAGCATATAAAATAACATACACAAAACACACGACTAATATATACAAATTATACAACAATTAAAATTTTCAAGAAACTTGTTTAAAATAAATAATTAAATGGCATAGAAAGACGTTTATGACAAGAAGTAGGTTAACATGATTGACACTCAGCTATTGGCTCTTTGTAAATACATATAATGCAGGTTAAAAGAGACATGTGGCCAATCTATAAGAGCCTTATCCTCGTTTAAGAACATACTACATAGGAACCGCATTACTGTCTGGGTTAAAATGTAAGCTTGGCCCTTTAAAAAGCTGCTTAACCAATGCAGAATTTATAGAGTGAATCAGATCGATGGAGCGCTGGTTAGCTAATACCACCCCTTTCGAGCAAAATAGTTGTATACTGCTGTGAATCTTGGTTGGGGGATGTGTGGGGAACACGGATAAAAATCATACAAATCCCAGATGGAGATGGGGCCATCACCTTCGTGGTGCTGGGAGCATCGTAAATAGGGGACGACTTTCCTATTCCTAAATTTAACAAGGATTAAGTCCCCGGGAATGTCCTTAGATAGTGACCCTAACCAGCCCACCCTTCTAACACTCAGGATACCGCCATCCATATTGGGTGGCAGGGGTCTATTTTTAGCTAACCAGAAAATGACCTTATGTACAGTTCCTGATAGCTCTCGGGTTTCCTATGAGCGGGAACTGGTACTCCTGAAAGAACAAGCACAAAGGGGGCAGCTTCCGGAGGTAAGTCTATGCGTGCTACTCTGTTTGACTTTGCTCTAGCAGCAGAGTAATTAGTTAACAAAGGAATAGGGGCAGAGTGACTAGTTAACAAAGGATTAGGGGCAATTTTAGTGACCAGTCGGGGTTGACTCTTGGGACGCTGTCTTTCAATTGGGACATTTTCCCTTATATTAAACAATGGTTTGTGGGCGGTTTTAATAGCAGTTGGAGGAACCATGCTGGGGAGTTGGCTTTCAGTTGAAACGGTTTTTATTGTGTCAGTTAACATAGGCACATCAAGTGCAATTGGTGGAATGAAACAATTGGGTGTTGCCATCTTTATTCCGGGTGAAGAGTTGGCTTTAAAAGCAGTCTCTAAACTTGTCAGCCTATCCCCTAAAGCGGTAATTCGTTCAAGCAGGGGTGCTATTACAGAATTTAACAACAGTTCGAGCTGAGGCAGTATTTGCAATTGAGGCGATGATACTTTAGCATCCATACACTCTGCGACCCCCCTGGATGTGGTGGAATTTATGGCTGGCAATGGGGGATCGATACAAAGTTTTTGTATTTTAAGTTGGAGTTCGTGATCATTTACCCCGTCATGTTTCCTTTTCACACTTTGGCCCTGCGACAATGCAGTAGCCTGGATGTTGTCCTCATTGGGTGGTAGGGAAGGTTCACACGGTCTGTCTGGGGGGGTGTTAAAACTAAGGCCTATTACGGGGGAGGGGGATGTGACTGGAATAAACTTAGTCCCGCACAGAGCATTTAGTTCCTCCCAGTATGACAAGTTTTGCAAACAAACGGGGGTATGTGACGGGGTTTGCATTTGGCGACGGACATCAATATCTATTTCACAGATAGTGGTAGGTGAAGTATAGCTCTGGATAAGCTTATCCATTCTCTGGCTGTAGACCGGAAATATAATATGCCCCCTTGGGTATCACTAATAAGAAGGTATATTATAAAATAGTATCTGTAATGGGGAAGCCAGCAAGTCCATGGGTAGACAGTGAATGGTATACAGTACTATACCTTCTTTTAACTGTGCAACCAAGGGAGGTGGCCCGTCCCGTCCACCTCGTGCCTCTGAGGGCCACAGAGGGCCCGCCCTTTGCCCGGGCTTAGCCCCGGGCGCTGACCCGCGCGCGTCCCGCGACGCGGGAGTGGTGATGGAGTGAAATAGGCTGAGGGTGGGGGCGCGGCTTACTCCCAGTCCAGGTGTGTGCAGCAAGGATCCTGGGACTTGGAGTCCGCCTTGGTGTTCCGGCGTGACTGCGACAAGCCCAGGTACACAGATTAATGCCCCAAACTATCCTCCGATGTCCACTGGTCTCCGTATGTCAGGGTAGGGCTTGGAACCGGCAGACAGCTTCTGAATTTTCCCCCCCGGACCTCCACGCTGCGGCACCCGCGGAGCGGGTGCGGCGAGGTCAATTTGTCTTGACTGAGGGTGGGGGCGCGGCTTACTCCCAGTCCAGGTGTTATTATTATTATTATTATTATAACTGCACTTATAAAGCGATCAGCTACTCCAAGAAGTGTACGATGCATGACCGTGTTAGACACTCAAATACTGTGCCTGGAGGTGCACCTGCCGAACGACCCCTAGGATGAAGCCTCACGTCAGCTTGCAACCGCCTGTGAAGAGCTACGGCAGATATCGTTGGAAGTGCACCGGGTCTGGCAGGCCTCCACAGCTAAGGTTTACGAGCAGGGTGACAAAAACAGCAAACTAGTCTATTGGCTGGCCACTGGGCAAATAGCATCTCAGGTAATCCCTGAAATCTTAGCTTCGTTGGGTATGCCATTTCAAGCCACACCTGGCATAGTGCAGGCCTTTGCAGACTTCTACCGACGGATCCATGCTGCTGTCCCATGGCTGGTAGCCGGGAGCCCCTACCCATTGCTGGATAGTATCGCCCTGCCCACTGTGTCCTGGGCTCTGCAGCAGAAGCTTGACCGGCCAATTACTATTAATGAAATTGCAGCAGATATCCCTGACCTGTCCCTTGAGAAAAAACCTGGCCCGAATGGCTATCACACTGAATTTTACAGTGCGTACAGTGACAACCACTCCCCACACTTATTAGCATTCTACAAAGAAGTACTCCAGGTGAGCTGCTTCTCATCTGAGCTCAATATGGCCACCATTGTGGTTATTCCCAAACCTGGTCTTACACCAGACAGGTGTGTTACCTACCATCCTATTTCTTTGCTTAATACAGAAATCAAATTATTTGCCAAAATTCTAGCTAACTGGTTAAAATGTACACTGAATACTCCTGCCCACCCGGATCAGTGTGGTTTAATGCCGTACAGAGGTACAAAGTAAAACAAGGGCAATACATAGGAAATAAGGGATCATGGGTACGTGTATTTATAAAGTAAGCGTGGTCCCTTACACAGAGCATATAAACAATTAGATATAATGAGGCCTATGTTTGCTATCCAAATGGATTATACATGAATGTGTATTTTGCACAATAAAACAACAATGGAGTGGGAAGAGCAAACAAAAGAGAGTCAAATAAGACTTAAGGCCCTCGTTTTTGAGGGACTGGCAAATTTGCTGTGATATACAAGTACAGGGCTGGTTGTGGGAGGGGTGCCCTGAAGGCCGCACAGCTCTGTATGCAGATGATGTCCTACTATTCCGGACCAACCCACACATGACGGGTCAGCATTACATGCATATACTACATCTATATGGAGAGGCCTCAGGTCTGTGCATCAACCATGCTAAATCTGTGTTGATGCCCCTCCACCCCACTCAGGAGTGTTTTGCAAGGCAGACATCCATCCCTATAGGGTGTTTGATCTTTCATAATCTAGGAATTCATGTCGCACTCCTCCCCGAACTGGAATGGAGTCTTAGATTTGCTCTGTTGGTTCAAATGGTGACGTCTGTCAAAGAAGTGGGAGCCCTCCGACTCAATGTGATAGATAGGGTTGCACTATATAAAATATTGGTTTTACCATAGTTTCTATACCATTTCCAAAACTTCCAGCAGGCGATAGCCAGACAGTGTTTCTGGGAGATGGATACTATAGCAAAGACGTTTTTGTGGTGCAAGTCCAGAGCAAGATTTGCGTTGTCCAAGTGCCAACAGACCGCGCACGGCAGTGGCATGACTAACCTTCTTGTACTATATGGTATCCCAAACACTAGCCTAGCGGGGCTGTACAGGATTGAGTTAGCTTCAATGGGCTTTGATGCCGTGATGGGGATGGGATACAGTACTTTCATTCCTCCGTCGCTCCCCGAAGTCACCCAAGTAGTCTTTCTCAGATGGAGAGTGGCTCTTCGATACATGGGCTGGGATACTAAATGTACAAGACAGACACCCCTATGGAGAGAGACTTGGCAGCAAGAGGCCGCTGGCCTAAATGGCTTCACCAAATGGGACTTTGTCTGTACGTCCCTGTTAGGGGACGTCTGGTCTGGTAATTAAATAGATTCTTTTCAGGAGCTTCAATCGGTATTTGAGCTGTCGCCTACACAGTCCACAAGTATCTAATACTGAGACATGCACTCCAGGCACCACCGGACACATAGTTCCCTGAGCACAATCCTTTAGAGGCCTAGCGTCTGATGGGTGCTCCTTGGTCATTAACTCCCCAGATATTATTGTATCGCTACGGGCTCAGTGGGAGGTGTTGGTAGGGCACCCTAGAAGAGGAGGATTGGAGGGATGCCAGAATGGTCCTTCCCACCATTGCAATCTCTTCCAGGTTAAGATTAATGAAGCTATGCTACCTCCACCATTACTACCTCGCTCCTCTCCATCTGGTGCACCTCCTCTCCAGTCCCGTCTGCTTCAGATGTTCTAATGAACCTGCAGACTTCTATCATATGGTATGGCTGTGCCGATGATTGTCAGCTTCTGGGGAGAGGTGGGACAGATGCTGTTGCAAGTGTTGGACTGCAAAATAGTTCCGTCGCTGATGATATCCCTGCTAAGAGCTTTTGAGTGGCTGGGAGGGGTGAGAGCTGATCAGGCATTGGTCAGCTTGGCTACAATGGTTGTGAAAAGGGATATAGTCTGAGTGGAAAGTGGCCACAGCGCCCTCGTTGTTTCAATGATGTCAAGGGGTGGGTTAGTGCATGCAGCATGAGAAGTCAGTGTATGAAGCCCAGGGTTACACAAAAAAAACACAACAAGATATGTGGCAAATGGTGGGAATACGCTTAGAGTTTTGCCATAATGATGTTCTCAGGTACATGCACCGGGATTGGTACTATGTCTGGATGTAATGATAAACGTATGGCATTGCATTGTGACCTGTGTTAGTCTAGGTGGTCATGCTTGGTTGTCTTCTATGATTTATTCTGTAAAAAAAAAATCAAAAAAGTTATTTAAAAAAGAAAAGTATACATCACTGCGTGCAGTACCTCATAGCCTGTAATGTGTGTTAATATCAGGTCTATATATCCTACTTTGCAGCATGCTCAATGGGATAAAGCTAGGTTTATAGGGAGCACCTGGTTATATGCCTGGTGAGAATGCAATACCTTGAGGAATGCTGTGTGTGATGTATCCGTACCTATGTATAGTTCCTGACTATATAGATTGTATGTTTACACCATGTCATTATACAGCTACAAGCGCCATACCCAGCATGTTAATACCATATCTACCAATTGCAACAACACCTGTGCAATAATGTAATGTGTATGAGTAACTCTGAGGACATGACTCAACACATAATGGAAATGTATAAATGCTCAGCACTGAAAATATGCACTGGGTTTAATCTGAGGACTGTGCACAGTGCCTAAAGACATGCCACTTGTGATAAAGTCACCCCAGGCCAGGCCCATTACAGCAGAAAACGGCATGCACTGTGTGTTAGTGTCACATCAATATGAAGTTGCTTGGAGGCACATCCTGTGTAATAATGGTAGACCTATGTGCAGTGCCTGATCACATCATGTATGACAATGCCAGGACTGTATAAATGAGCCATTCACATCTCCTTCGAATAATGGCAGATCTATATACAATTTCTTACCCCGGGCACTGTGTAAGAATTCAGGGGGTATGAAGAGACGTATGTGATTTGCTGGCATAAATTGTTTATTGCACCTTTGCACTTTGCCTATTTGCACTTCCCCGGTCGGTCCCCGTTCCGTCACGGCTATCTGTGCCGCTTGAACGGAGGGACGCGAGTCCTCCCCCTGCAGACTACAAAAGCGCCAGATTCCAACAGCTTCGCTGATGAGAGCAGCGCGAGACAGGCGCTGGTGGCGAGCGTTGTTTAAGGAGGATTCTAGTTAATGTGTGTGGCTGAATTAAGAACCACAACTCGTTTAATTCATTTGTACAATTTTTGCATTTTAAAATAAGATCGATTTTTTAAATAACAGTGTGGGTGATTTGCTGGCATAAATTGTTTATTGCAGCTTTGCACTTTGCCTATTTGCACTTCCCCGGTCGGTCCCCGTTCCGTCACGGCTATCTGTGCCGCTTGAACGGAGGGACGCGACTCCTCCCCCTTGCTGGTTCACTTCCGGGGCGCTTTCCTTATATTGAAATGTGCCCACGGCCGTGCAGCGGACGTGCGCAGCGGGCGCGCCGATGGCACGCCGAAGGCAAGCCCGTATGCGCCCGTCCGCGACCGGACCGCGGCCAGGGCCTGCCACGCTGATGGCCTGAGCTCAGGCACAGCCAGGATTGTCTGGTCCAGAGAGGAGTTGGTAGCTTTGAACTCGGAGCAACCTTGCAAAGCTTCATTTGATCCTGCAGCTGATCAGAGTTCACAGGTCTGCTTGCTTTGCGGTTTCCCGATGAGATGGGCTACTCTCTCTGGCTCCTGCTCTCCTTACAAGTCCAACGTTCGGCCTGACTCAAGCTGTTGTAGCCTGAAAATGGGTCTTTTAAACTGCAGGTCCTTGCCCAAACACGCCGATGACATCTGGCTATTGCTTGAGGACGGTGAGTGGGATGTGTTGTTTCTAACTGAAACATGGCTGAACGAATACACTATGCCTACCGTTGCCCTAGCGGTGCCACTTGGTTTTAAAAGGTGTTTCTCTAATCGGGGGATGGAAGAAGAGGCGGGGGTGTGGCCCTTCTCTTTAGAGATTGCTATAAACTCACGTCCTCATTACCCACTACGATTGCAGGGGTGGAAGGCTTGTTCTTCTGCCTACAAATTAAACCCCGCCAGTCACTGGCAGGCATGGTTATCTATCGGCCTCTAGACTGTGCAGAGACTACTTTTTCGGCGCTTATTGAAGCCATTGTCCAAAGCTCTATCCTCCACTCTTACTTTATAGCGGTGGGGGATTTTAATGTGCATGCCGAGGTAGCGGCCTGCCCACTGGCTGAGCGGCTTATTTCGAGACTTAGTGCCGCTAACCTGACATTATTTAGCACAGCTCCCACACATAAAGCAGGCCATATGCTTGACCTGATTTTCTCTAATATCAACGATCTGGCGGTGGTTACACCGCTAGAGTTGACTTGGTCGTACCATGCTTTAATTCTATTCTCGGTCAGGCTACCTGGGTCAGGGCCCGAGACAGGGAGACGCTCCTTTTTGAAGAGGCAATGGAAAAGTCTGATCCTTGGAAACATAGGCCCCGTCCTGGCTCATAACCCTCCTGCACTCTCATCTGATGTTAATAAGGATGCAGTGGCTATGTCAAAATGGATAGGCGATATGGTGAATTCTATTGCGCCGGCTAAACGGGCAATGTCCCGTAGGGGCTCTCCCTCTGCTCCCTAGTTCTCTTTGGAACTGAGGGCGGAGAAGTCCGCCTGCAAAAAGTTAGAGCGACTTTGGAGAGCGGACTATTGCAGCTTGGCGAGGGCTCGCTATAAGGCCGCCATCCGCGCTTTGCACAAATCTATAAAAACTGCAAGGAAACTTTCTTTTTTCACCTCCATCCGTCAAGCAGAACACTCTAGCAAAGAAGTGTTCAAGATAGTGCAGTCCTTTTTTAAACCTAGGTGTATTGAGCTGGACGTGACTCCGTCAGACAAACTTTGTGACTCTATTTCTGAATATTTTGAGAACAAAATTCTGAAAGTATCTGACTCTTTCACTCCTGCAGAGCGTACTGTAAAATCAGATGTAATGGAGTATAGAGCTCCTCAATTGACCTTGGGCCAATTTCAACCAGTTACACGAGATGCCGTTATGCAGGAAATTAACAGATGTAAATCAGGATCTCCTGATGATCCCTGCCCACCAAAACTCTGGAGTTTGATGGCGGAATTTGTGGCGCCGACTCTCCAACACATATGGAATATGTCCATTTCCTCCGGAGTGTTCCCAGAGTGCTAGAAGCACGCAACCATACTCCCTTTGAAAAAAAAGCCAAACGGGGCCCCAGAAGATTTAAGTAATCTTCGTCCCATCTCTTTTTTTTGGCAGCGCCGGGCAAAATGCTTGAAAAATTAATCTAGCGGCAACTAAATAAATTCACGGAAGATAGTAATGCTCTCCACGAAACACAATCAGGTTTTTAGAGCCGATTTTAGCACCGAGACCGCCCTGATCGAGGTGGCCGAGTAAGTTAGATGGTCGCTGGATTCAGGAGCATCAGCAATGCTGGTGCTCCTGGATCTATCGGCCGCCTTTGATACGGTGGATTTTTTTTTTTTTTTTTTTTTTGATACGGTGGATCACGACAGGCTACTACAACGCCTGGCTGAGATCGGCCTCCAAGCCCAGGCACTGGGTTGGCCCCACTCCTATCTGTCCAACAGATCGCAGAAGGTGGCTCTAGGCGCCTTCTCCTCAGACTCCAGGAGATTGAACTGCGGGGTCCCACAGGGCTCAGCCCTGAGCCCGCTCCTTTTTAATATTTATCTGGCCCCGCTGTTCACGCTGATTGCCAATTGGGGAGTCACCGCAATTTCCTACGCTGATGACACCCAGTTGGTCTTCCCGTTCTCGGAGGTTTCTGAGGCAGCCTTTTCCAATTTTAAGGGCTGCCTTCGAGATGTGGCCTGCTGGATGAACACCAACAAACTGAAATTAAACGCGGGCAAAACGGAGGTGATCTTTTTTGGCACAGGCGCCCACCCCCCCGCCGAGTTTTGGTGGCCCGACGAGATGGGTCCCGCACCAACTCCCAGCATAAAGGCAAAAAATGTGGGGGTTACATGGGATAATGGCCTGTCTTTTGCCCCCCAGATACAGCAGGTTGTTGGAGGTTGCATAAGCAAACTGAGGAGCCTACGCAGATTTCTTCGACTGCTCCCGGTGAGCTGCTGCAAAACTATTATTCATGCCACGATCACCTCTAGGCTGGATTATGCCAACGGCATTTATTTAGGCCTCCCGAAATTTCTGCTGCAAAAGATGCAAACCGTTCAGAATTCGGCGGCCAGATTACTTAGGCATGTCCCTTTTAGACACCATATTCCTCCTCACTTGCGCATGCTACACTGGTTACCTGTGGTAAGTCGAATAAAATTCAAGGCGCTTACCCTGGCCTACAGAGCCCTTTATGGGACTTGCCCAAATTATCTAAAAAAACATCTGCCTAGATATTCTCATGCCAGACTCCTACGGTCTAACTATAAGGTCCATATCCACGTCCCTCGAGTGAAAAGGGCGCGCTTGGGTGGCAGAACTTTTTCCGGAAGTACGGCACTGCTCTGGAACACCTTGAACCTTGTTTTAGGAGTCTACTGAAAACATGGCTTTTCACGCAATAATTCTCACCTCTTCACACTATGACTTTCACTGCTCACTCCAGCGCCAGGACACTTCCTCCGGAGGTAGCTGCATGCGCTTTACAAAATTCAGTATTATTATTATTAAACAACTTTGTACAAATAATGTGGCAGTTGTCCTTCACCTCAGGCCTGGTCTAAGCACCAAAAGCCTGGTCTATGCACCATTTACCGCATCATATTCTAGGGTAACCCAAAATCCTCCACGTACCACCCAGCCCTCTGGAATATCTCTGCGACCGCTGGCCACCAGAATCTCTAGGATGACTGCTGAAAGTCCAATGGACATTATCTGGTCCAGGAGACTGTTCAAGTGAGTGGTTCGGTCTCAGAAAGTTTGTGGCGTAAATCGTTGTGATCTAATACATTTTTTAGCAGGCAAAGGAGAATAATAAAAAATGCACCTGTGAGAATTGAAGACATTTTGCAAAATCGCTTGTGACCCCACAATCTATAAGGACCATGCCCTATGACTTCCCAATGGTCAACACAATGAATTTCCTGACAAAAAGCAGAAGCTTGTGTTTGGAATACAACCAAACCAGACTCTTCTAGCAAGAACTTCCACTACCGGTTTATTTAACTTAATGGGTAATTTGGAAGGGTTTGGCCTGTCCCAGATAGTCGAAGGCCCTACTCACAAAGGGCTCCATACTATGGATTGCATCTACACCAATCCTGCCACTATTGAAATTGATAAGATCCTGCATCTAATATGGACAGACCATAGGGCAATTTTCTTTAGGTTACTTGCCCCTCAAGTTCTATCCCCGGCAAAGCGCCTACCTCCAACTACTACTCGCTCCTAGCGGAGCATTAACTTTGATACCCTAAATAACATGCTAGGTAATAATGCTTACAGGTGATCCGAACAGGGATGCAGCCAATTATGATTTTTGGATTAGATCCGCTATAGATCAAGTGGCTCCCACTAAAGTGATCAATAAACGTAGGCACAAGCCTACTTCCTTGTGGTACTCTGTAGAGTTAAAAACTCTCAAAACATTGAGGTTAGACTACAGCGTAGAAGGTAAAAACAACTACAATTAGGTTTTAATAGCCTCCCAAATGTCTTTCCAGTGGCATTTGGGCGGCTGGGTGCAGGGTGCTTTTGGGCCGTTGGGCGCCCAATGTATTTCAATGGGAAAGCTGCATGACGAACAAAGGCTGTAAGCTCGGGGAAGGAGTTCTCAGGTGCGACCACCACTTCGAGAGGTAAGTTGGGAAGCTAGAGGTTAGGTAGCCACCCAGGAGTTGGGCACAGGGGGCCATGGGGCGCCGGGGAAATCTTACCCTCAGCTAGTCGCGGTTGGAGGGGTCCCTGGTTGCGAGGCTGCAGGCGTCATCAGGAGCGTCGAGGAGGGTCCTTGGGTGCCCGATTCATGGTCACAATCGCCAGGAGGATGTCCTCGTGGTCTTTGGTCACTCAGGCACAGGCCGGGCTCTGAGGGGGCAGAGTGTGCTGGATTCGCAGTTCCTGGCTGGCACCAGGGGTTGTTGCTGTTTGAGCAGAACCACTGCTCGTGGTAGTCCCAGTCTTTGGATGAGCAAGACAGTCAGGTCCTCTGGGGTTTTCTAGGTTACTGACCACAGGAGACGCCGGGATTTAGCAGGAGCAGGTTCGAGGGTCGACAGGCCTGTAGGGCTGGGGCCAAGTCAGTTGGTGTCGTCTTCTTGTTAGCAGCTGCACGGCAGGTCTTCTTTCTTCTTGTAGTTTAGGAATCGGGATCTGAGGAAGGAAGGTTCAGGGTGCCCCTAAATACTAGATTTAGGGGCGTTACAGGTAGGGGTAAAGTCAGGAACCAATGGGTCCCTTCCCTGGGGTGAGTACACCCCCTATCCTGCCACTCTCCAGTTGGAGGGGGGCAGGAGCCTGTCTCTGATTGGGTAGGGCTCCCCATCCTCAAGATGGTGAGAGCCCGGAGTTGTGCTTCACCTCGCCTCCCCCTCATGAGGGGTGGGGTTGGCAGAGGCTGGCATACCCCCTTTCCTCAGTTAGGTTTCCCCGCCTGTCTTCCCGCCAGAGTGGGGGTCAAAACCGGTGGGGGCCAGTTGCTGAGAACAGCAAGTGGCCTGGAGAAGCTCACAACGGCAGCATGCCTTTGAAGCTCCCCCTGCTCATCCAGGGTGCGAAGGCCTAGCACTTCGCCCCAGGATGTGCATTGTTGCAGGCCCACGAGAGCGGATAGCTCTCTACCCAGGGGTCCAGCAACATATCTGCTGGGTGGCAGCCTCTCAGTCAGGACACACCTTGTGCATTTGTTTCAGGGGGCAACTCCAAGTTGACCTCTGTTGTGCATTGTACATTAAATCCCACAATGGCATTAGTGTGGATTTAATGTGCTCAGAAGTTTGATACCAAACTTCTCAGTCTTCAGTGTAGCCATCATGGTGCTGTGGAGTTCGTGATGACCAGCACCATATACTCTTAATGGCAGCACTGCACTTACAGTGCCCAGGAATGGACCTGGGTACTGTAGGGGCACAGTGTTCATGCACCTGTACCTGCACCACTGGCACAGAGCACCCAGCTAAAGGGGTGACTGAGGTATGCCAGGGCAGTGTGTTGTGGGCATGGCACACAGGGATGTGTGCCATGTCGACTCTTTGTTTAGATCTGCACCAGGACACTCAGTCTGCCAAAGCAGGGTGTGTGCGTCAAGGGTACAGGACCCCTAAGGGTGGTACAATAAGTGCTGCAGCCCTTAGGGGCCTTCTCTGGTCACAGTGCCCTGGGTACCTAGGGTACCATTTACCAGGGGCTGACATGTGGCCAGAGATGCCAATTGGGTTTAGGTTTCAATACAGTTTTTTAGGGAAGGAACACAGGCCCTGGGCACCTGATTGGCAGGAGCCCAGGGCACACTCAGTCAAAGTACATCAGCAATTCAGAAAAAAGTGGGGGCATCCCATGAAAGAAAGATGGCACTCTCTCACAGGACAGTATCAGACCAATTCTAAAGAAACCTACTCTGCTTCCCCATGATGTCACTAGCTACCGTCCAATTTCCTGTCTGCCTCTGGCTGCCAAGGTTTTGGAGAAAGCTCTAAATAAAGAGTTAAACAATTACTTGGCCTCCAACAACCTACTTGACAGTTCTCAACATGGCTTTCCAGCTAATCACTCTACTGAGTCCACACGAATCATGGCCACGGAGGAACTGAGATGGCAAATTGATAGAGGGGGCAGGGCGGTCTTCATCCTGTTGGACCTGCCCTCTGCGTTTGACACTGTGAGCCACTCCGTTCTCATGCAGCGTTTAAGGGCAATAGGGATCCAATACTCCGCGCTGGCCCTCCTCAACTCTATTCTGACAGGGAGAGAACACAGGGTCTGCTGGGATAACCTTAAGTCAGATAAATTTCATCTTCCTAGCGGAGTCCCTCAGGGGTCGGCACTGTCACCCACATTATTTAATATCAATGTGACTCCGCTGGCTCTACTAGTCAAGCACCACAGCTTTCTGCTAGTGTCATATACTGATGACACAAATTGTAATCTCTATATCTTCCCCAGATAATTTGCCCACGGCCAGGTATCATATTTGTATGGTACACATTATTCAATGGATGCACCTTAACTTCTTAAAATTGAACACTCAAAAGACGGAGGTCATGGAATTTGGCTCTGGCCCTCCCATCTGGAAATCTGACTGGTGGTCGGGAGAAGCAGGAGCCTGCCCACTGCCTGTTACTAAAATGAGAAATCTGGGTGTGGGACACCCAGCTCAGTTTTATGGGGCAGATAAACCATGTCACTTTGGCCTGTTATTTTACCCTGAGAATTTTGCTGAAGATTTTACCGTATCTCCTTATGGAGCTACGAAAAACAGTTGTCATAGCACTCATTCTGTCTTCGATTATTGCAATGCTCTCTATCTTGGTTTGGAAAAGAGACAATTGAACAAGTTGCAATCCCTACAGAATGCGGCAGCTCGGAAAGTGGCATACAAAGGGGGGGGGGCAAAAATCTTCACCAGCAACCCCCCTCCCCCCGCTATTCAGCGCGGTGGCAAAAGGCAGGGACAGCCACGGGCCGAAGAGTGCCTAGCTACACGCCTGAGCTCAGACCCTATTGAATCTCCCTAAATATAGCCATATATCTGGGGCTATTAGAAAACTTCATTGGCTCCCAGTTAAGGAGCAAATTAAATTTAAAACGTTATGCTTGGTTCATAAAACCTTACATGGAGGTGGACCCATAGAATATTGCAAATAATTTCGATGGTATATTCCTGGTCGCTCCCTTCACTCAACAAAGCAAGCACTCGTTAGGACTCCAAGAATCAAGTAAACAAAGTGGGGTGGCAGAAGTCTCTCCTATCTAGCTCATAAACTATAGAATAAGCTACCATGAAATATCAGACCCTCACCAGCCCATGCACATTTCCGGCTCTTGTTAAAAACCTGGCTTTTTCCTGCTGAGTAACCATTTCCTCCCCTGCCTTCTATATCTCTGCTATTCTAGCGCCAAGACGCCTCGCCAATAGAGCGCTTTAAAAACTTTCATTCATTCATTCAATGGTGGTTCATTAATATCTTTGAGAACCTATGGATTGTTTGTTCAAGGCATTTTTGGGATCTAAACCTCATTAGTACTTCAGTTTGAAGAACCCTTTGAGCGCAGGTTCCCAATGAAGTAACACCTGGCCAAAAGTACAATTTTCTTGGATTTCCCAACACAAATTTCAAGAACCTTTGTGTCAGTAAGTCCATAGAGAAAATAACTGGCACAACAAGCATGTGTGTGACCAAGCGGGTTGCAAGGCCAACTGGAGACAGTATTATTACAAGACATTCAAGGCATTGCGACTGTCAAATGCACCAAGAAGGTCTGACAAAAGACCTCCATAGGAAGGATACTTCATAAAGCAGAACAGGCAAGGAATACTGAGCGTGCTTGCTTAAGTAAAATGTGTGAAGTAGTGATGATGTTTGATGTTGAAAGATTGGTTTAACCTGTAAATAATTAGTGGTTTCTTTTTAGGGCCAAGCCCACATGTAATGTGACGTCTGTCCCGGAGATGCGAAAGTTCCCCATCAGTCCAAATAGACTCGGAGAGCCCATTCTCAGCCATAACTCAAGGGCAGGCTGTCTTTCGGGTAGGATTACAATCAGTTCCTGAGAGCTGATGCTTAATTCACCTAACCATTGGTGTATATTGGAGAGTGATTATAATCATTTGCCTTCACAGGATGTATTCCTACCCAACTCACCCTCACCCACTTAAACTTATCACTCTCCGCCATCGAAAAGTATCCAGTGGCTGCTATATATATGTATAAATAAAAGTAATCTCTATAAACTTGTCCAACTACATGCTCCATATAACAAAACAATCTATATCCAGGACCTGGCAGAATTCCTAGGTTTACATTAGCTGACAGTGTGCCCTGCCCTACATACACATGCCATAACCACAGCCCTCTGTGGTAATACCAAGTCTACTGAAGGCATGTCCTGTGTGAGAAGGGCAAGTACACTGAACTGTACTGACGTGTATCTGTGAGGGATGTTCCATATGTTTATTCTCAGTCCGGAAGGTATAGTATATGCATAATACTACACGGTTAAGGACTGCAATGTGGCCACATACAGTACCCAAAAGCATACCTGATGGTCTATATTCAATAAAATATATGGGTCCCACGCAGAATGTACTCTTTGGCATGGGTGCACATTCACTACGAGGTATAGGCAAGGCCACTGGAATTATGAAATACAGCGACCGCCCAATTTCCGAATACTTATGGATTTGCCTTGTTTTCCTCATAATCTATCATCTGCTCCATAATTTGCAAGTTTGAACAACAAAAATGTTTTCTAGCTCAAATGGATGAAAATGTATATACAAACCATTGCCAACAAGGGGTTCTGGTGATATCAGAAACCACAAGACTGATGGCAAGGTGGCTTGTAAATGTCAGAAGAACCGTAAAAGAGTAATATGTGAATATATTCAACATGTTGCCAATTATGTATTTTTATATCAAATGTTCATTTTTGGGACGTGACCGTGAAAAAAGTGTTTTTTCAAACACAAAAAGATATATTGAAAATAGTAAGGGGCATCTTGGACAATAGGGCTTGCTTCTCTGCAGTAAAAGATTATTAAACATATGTAGATAGGAATGAAGAACTCTAGAAAAAAAAACGCCATTTATGAGAAAGAAAGTTCTTTCCTAGGAAGGGAGAAATTAGTGGAGGAGTTCATTTTAAGGTTCAGCTAACAATAGGCACCGATTGGCATTAGAATGTTGGGATTTTGTTAACCTTTTATGAATAGATTGTTGATAAAATAATGCACAGTGATCAAGATGGTGGAATTAGGCGATTCTGTGACTGGACTTCCTAACATTTCCTATATATATATATATATATATATATATACACACACACACACAATAAAATGCAGCATTTACCACTTAGTTATCGATTTATTGACCTTGTCACATAATTTGAAGATTTCAATAGAAAACGTAGTTTCCAGGTCAAATGGATCAGAATAACAGTACCAGAGAATGCACTGCACAAGTTAACTTTTTGTCTGCATAATTTAGATAGCTCTACTGCATAATTTGGCCTGCCATTATTGCATAATCCTAGAAGCCCTGACAATGGTAAAACTCAGTTGAGAGGTTTGGGGACTGTCATTACGATGATACCCACATCCCACAAGGACCTGTGAAATATTTTCTTGTGAAATATGGGCTTTTATTTCATGCAATAAAAGCTAAAAACACATATATATATATATATATATATATATATATATATATATATACACACATACATATACACACACACATATTCACTGAAAAATGTTTACATGGACGTTATAGTTAGGCTTAGATTTCACTCCCCTTCATGTCATGCGGCCCGGGGATCTGGTCCCCGGGGACTAATAAGGCGGGGGGGGGGCGCAACACCATTTCCTTTTGTTATTCTATTTGTGAAATTGGGTCCACAATGGCTATTAAGTCTGGCCAAGGGGGGCCGCACACCCCCATCCCTTTAGAATTTGGTCCCAGGGAATGGGATCCCAGGGTCCTATTAAGGCTTGGTATGGGGAACTGCACACCCCCTTCCCTTAACCCCTTCCATGCGGCCGCGATTCCCCTGGTGTGCTGTAAACAACACGAACAGGGGCAGGCCGTGACGAACCCCAGCCGTCATCAGCACACGAGCACCGTAGTGCATGACGGCTGGGGTTCGTCATCAGCATGGAAGGGGTTAACATATATGCTGTGCGTCCCCGGGGCCCGAAAGCCAACCTATACCTGTGCACGCCAAAGGCTGTGTGAAGCATGGGTTGGCAGCCTGCTGGGGGGTTGGCCACAGGGCTTGGCGGCAGACCAAGCCCAGTGGCCAACCCTACGCTCATGCGCAGCTTGTGGTTGGCTGCATGCGGGGAATTGGACGCAGGGCCTGGCTGCAATCCACGCCCTGCGTCCAACCCCACACTGCACACGGCTGAAGGCCAGACGAGTTGTGGGTTCTGCTTTACACATGGTAATAAAATGTTACTTTACATTAAAAAGAACCTAAAAATTAACTGTAAAAAAAACACAAAGGTTAAGGTAAAGTTATAATTAGGTGAAATGTTCAGTAACAATGTAATATCTTAAACCTGAAAAAACACAGAAATCCACCAGTTATAGTTATCTCAAGTAACTATAACTTGTATTCTAATGTAACTATAACTCGCACCCTTGCCATGCACTGCTAAATTACCACACATATTACATCACTCATGACATCTTCTATGACAACATTGATAAGATCATTGCAATATTTGCAATTAAATTATGGATAAAAAAAACTACATGGCGTGCGCGAGTTGTAGTTTCCTTAGGGCAGTGGTTCCCAAACGTTTCACTCCTGAGGACCCCCACTGACTCACTACTGGAAGCCGGGGACCCCCAAGCAATTTGAATGATTTAAATGTCAAACATTAACACGTAATTCGGAAAAAAACAAACATGTGCACATCAAACAGAGACTAGACTTGAATATCTAAAGATTTTTGTATTTTTATATTTAAAAAAAATTGCAAAAATCGAAAAATCCAAATGGGAAGGTTGGTGCTGCATCTCGCGACTAACTTTTCATTGTTTGGTTTTATTTTGCATCCCTAAGCTCCTGCTCCTGCCAAGGCTGGACTGGAAACCTAAAGCTGCTCTCTGTTGTCAGACCAGTCCCCATATAGTGCACGCAAACTGCAGCGAATGAGCCTGACCACTACAAAGGGGGCTTTGGGGGGCATTTTACAACACATGTGTCATTATATATTGAATTGTATTAGCTTTTAAAGCATGGTAGAATAATGACCTTACTATGCACCAGGATACAACAATCTTTTGTCAATTTTCAATGACTGACAATATTCAATGATTTCCTCACTACTTTCCTCCAACAGTGCCTCTCATCTCTCTATAGCACCACTGTCACATGCATTTAATTGGTTTTATAGGACCTCTCATACCACTGTAGGGTGTCAGAGCACTTTACATCACATACATACAGAGACATGGAATCATACGTGTGTAAATCAGTGAATAGAAAATGTTACATATGGCAAAGGGGACAACAAGGTGTAGGATTCACATGTCATCCATACTGGTAGGCATCTCAGCTAACCCCATGCAACCAATGGAGTGAAGCTGCAGAAAAGTCTGAAAGGTTCCCAGATTAAGAAAGTGCCATACTAACGGAGAAAGAGCTATAGAACAACGAATAACATCACATCCGATATTTTAGAAGGATGCACGTAGTGTAGGGTATCGGTGGACATGTGTGTGCCAAACAGATTTTTTATATATATTATATATATATATATATATATATATATATATATATATATATATATATATATTTCACATTCAGCAAGTAATATAGGTGCAGTGGGTGGTATATGTGCCATATAGTATTTAGGCACATGGAGTATGGGATAAAGTTGCACGTGTTCCATTTGTCATGGGTCCTGTACTCATTCAGTAAGTTCCCGTTCACCCAGAAAGGCATCTTGGCACATAATAACAGATGTTTATAGTTACAAAACTCGAAAGGATGAATAGCTGAGGGAGGTTCCCATGTTGGATTTCAGCCCGTTACTATAAAAACCAAAACAGATTTCTGCTGTGGATGCTCTAGTTCAATGAACCCCTAGACCTGACGTATGTGTGACCCTGCAGACTTTATGCACGCGAAATATTGAATATGTAGGCAACAATAGTCAGACGTATGTCTTGAGCAGATATCAAATCGTGCAACACATTTTCAGTCACTGGCTGGCAGCAAGGGGTGAGCAGTCCCCGGTAATCATTAACACGGAGTCACTGGGGACAGGCAAGACATACTGTAAAGCGCTTACCAGAGGGCATGCCTTCATCCCAATCTTCTGACCTTTTATAGCGATTTACCGTGAATCCCAGACAGATGTTGACACCGATGGCAAAGGTGACCAGAGATATCGCCTGGGAAAAATCAAGAAAGCAGATGTTATAGGGAGCCGCAGAAAGGGCAGACCTATACATTCATCAAAGACTAGAGCAGGCTCATCAAAGGACTTCACACTACCCACATCCACACAAGCGCGCACATCCCAAAAAAGGCTGAAAAATATCAACATGGGCCCGGTGCTTGCCTTCCTCGTTCTCGGATTGGAAAAAACATACAAAAAAAGTGTGGAACGATGTGAGGTTTCTAATGTCATCATTTACGAAAAAGTTATTATTTTTCTTTCATGTGGGAGGGATTCGGCGTTTAAGGTGGCAGAGGGACAGCCACGGGTGCTCACGAGCACATACAGCTCTTTCTGCCCTACCTGGTGTAAGTGGAGCCGGCTTCTCGGGGCCATGTCAGAGGCTCCCTTCGCGAGCCTGCAGGCCGGTCGTTTCTGCCTTTGGTGGAAGGCTTGTGCTCTCTCTGCGGCGCTCAGAGCTCTATTCAACCCAAGTAATCCCACCTGGGCAGGCTGACAGGCGCGCCTGATTCGTCCAATGGCCGATGTCATCAGGCTCCCCTCACAAATCACAGGCCCGCCTGAGGGGCTGGCCCTGGCAGCATCTCCCGCCCACCCCCCTCAGACAAACACACTCGCTTTCATGTGGTGGCCTCTGGCAACGGGGCACTGCTTATGTTACTGCAAAAATCAACAGTTTGTTTTGAGACTACTCCCAGACACAAGAGCGGCTTTGGAGGGGCGGCCGGGAACAGGGGCTGCATGCATTTCTTGTGAGGCGAAAACTGCAGAAGAAAAGATTCTTTTCAAACGCTGCTCCAAACGGCCAAACAACCTCGTAAATAAACTAAGCATTCAGTGTGCTGTCATTCTTCAACTTTATAGGCGTGGGCAGTCCTCGTGTGTGCGAGGACAGGGAGGGTCTGTTATTCTGTGACTATTCAGGCGGTTCAGACTTTTTAGAGGGGGGGGGCACACGCCGTACATTACTTTTTTACTTCTACCTTTAAAGATAAAACAAAGGCTCTTGTCGGCTTCCCCGAAACAGAAGTAAACAATAACAAGCATATGCAATAGGTCCCGCCTTTGATTAAGTTAAAGCCATTTGCTTTGCTAATGGTATTGTATAGCAGCTTTAACTTAATGAAAGGCGCATTTTTAAATGAGGCCCAGTCTGGGCTCCACATTGGAAGCGCTTTTCAGTGCAGGGGTCTCGGTCTCGCATTTGGGAAAGTTAGAGCAATTGACCCTGTAAATGATGATTTTTTTTACGTATGTTTGTCTGTAATGGACTAATTATTTAGAAAACGAGAGTTAGACCTATTGGCGTTATAAATGTTAATATTTCTTTACTTATGAATTGTGGAGTGGATGTATGTGGTATGCAGTGGAATTATGTGGATAGTAACTATGTGGTATTTAGTGTATTGGAATTTTGTGGGATGGTGTGTCATAGAGAGTAATTATGCGGTATTGTATTTTGTGTTGTGGAGTGTTATGTAGTGGAGTTTAAATAGGTTGCCTGCTGTTGAATTTTGTATGTGATGTAGATGTATGTGGTGTGGATTGTATGTATGTGGTGTGTTATATAATTGTGTAGGTGATTTGTATTATATGGGTTCTTGTTGAATTATGTAGTGTGCAATGTAAATGTGCGGAGTTGATTTTGTGGAAATATGTGGCACTGAGTGAAATTCTGGTGATTGGAATTATGTGGCATTGTGAGGAGTGTGTTTATATGGAATGTTGCTATGTGGTATAGACTGGTTTGGTGTGAGGCGTATTTATGTGAGTGAGATAGGCTGGGTGAAGAAAGAGGGTGGGGTCCAGCCTACATCAGGCCTTCAGTGGCTCACCTCTCTAGGCAGGGGCCGACTGGGGAACCAAAAGCAGCCCTGGCAGAAAATCTCAAACCAGCCACTCTTCATTTTTTTCTCCTCATGCTCTCTTCCTATCCATCAAACCTCTTTCTCACCTCGCTCGTCTCCTCTTCTGGTTACTTTCTGTTTACGTCTCAACAAAAGGAGAGAAAGGGTTTTTAGGGCACTCTTAGTCCCCAAGCAATATACAAGTAATTTGATTACTTGTACTTTCTGTTTACCTCCCACATCCATCTCTCTAGGAGCCTTTTTGTGTCTTCAGCAATTAATCTCAGAAGAAGGTGACTTTGGCACTAGCAGCGGCGCTAGGTTTTCAAAACTAACCTCCAAGGGATCCAAACCGCTGGGGAAATGCCCAGTGGAATAAAGGGCCGGCATGGCTTTGCGTCTAGGCTGCAGTTGTGCTTTATCGTATCATTCAGTGGCAACTTTTTTTTTTTTAAATTACCCTACTGTCAGGAGACACTCCCCCAGACTGTAGGATATATTTATTTAGCCTACCCTAACCAGTGCCATTTGGCCTGCAAGCTGCAGTAAATGTAGCATAGAGCAAACTGTGATACAGTCTGATCTCAACTTGCAATGTCATCAAACTAGAAACACTGTTTCTGTGTAAAACCAAAACTAGCGCACGTCCATGCTTCAAAGCATGCAGCTGTACTATAAAGTGAATACCATTAGTTGCCTCTCAGCAGCAAGAAGTTAACCACAGTCTGTCGGGTGCACGTGGGTTATGTTATCACGTGGCTTTTTGTTCCTCTCGCTTTGGTGCGTTTAATCTAAACAATATCCTTGACTGGATTAGCTACTCACACCTGACACGAGACCACTTTAAATCTCACTTGCACCACCATGTGCCCACCCACTCCACATCAATCTGCATTTCATGTTTTACTTTACCATGCACCCTGAGGAGCAGGGCACCAGGGGTACCTGTGTGCGCAACTACCTGGATCCCATCGACAGTGGATATGGTACACCTGCATGCAAAGGGAGAGGTGTGATTGTTGGTATGTGTCCGTGGATGCCTGAACGTTTGTGGCTGTGTGCCTGCACGTTTACAGGACAGCAAAAAAAGCCACACCTAATGACAAGGTCAGTGCTGGTTAAACTTTGGTGTTGTACAGGGCTATATGCTGATTTTAAGTTGCCTCCCAGCGCTTAGCCATAGGGTGGAGAACAGTTAAAGACGTGTTCTTTTGTGGCTAATAGAGGTTAGAAGGCTTTGGCACAGCTAAAAGGCGCCCTGCGTGGCACAGCTATGCGTTCTGGCACATGGAGCAAAATCCCCCTCTCACTTCAAGTCGCAGCACAGACGGTCACGGAGATTCACAAGAAACCCGACGCCCTCAGCTGCAGAGAACACAAAGAGCGAAGCTGCCGGTGACTGGGCAGCGGCCTGGATGGCCCTTAAAAGCGGGCACCGCCACTGCCATCAGCTGGTGAACCGCCAAACCTCTGCAGACGCCCTCAGGCACATCTAGGAGCAGCTGGGCACCACGGCTCTATTTGTGTTAAGTAAACTTTCACAAGCCCCCTCAAGGGTGTGAAATCGCACTGTAAACAGCGAGGAACGGTCCCTGTAAATTGCTCATGGTCTGGGGCCACAAGGCGATGAACGTTCGTGTCACAATGTCATTAGTGAACTAAGAGGCAAGTCACTATAGTGTCATGTAAAGATCCTAACTGTTCATGGAGCAACATTGTAGTCTATTAAATCAATCATAACATGTTGCACTGCGCACCTTGTGTGAAAGAGCTCTCATGTGTGATAATAAAGCTCTGTGAAATATGTTTCCCAGGATCACACAATTTGGGCAAGCTGGGAAGCCGGTATTGAGTCCAGGTTATCTGATTCACGTTTTGAAATGTAGCCACAAGATTTATATTTCTGTGTCTCTCTCAGTTTTACATCGAAGGACATTGTTTCGTCTTTAATTATTGGCACACAAGGAGACTAACTAGCAGACTTAGCTGACCCAACTACCACGCCAAGAATGCATTTGGAAGTGTCTCACCCTATACACCCCCTCCTGAAGAAACACCCCTGAGGAATTCCATGCCAGAGAGAGTGAAGAGCGGGTGTTGAGGAGGAAAAAGATCAGGCGTTTGATATGCCTATGGAGGATTTCAGAAAATGTAGGGAGAAAAGGGCCCGAGTGTCTAAAGAGGGAAAGACTTTAGGGGAAGAGGGATGCAAGGGGCTCAGGGGTGAATGAGGCAGTCTGGGAGAGGTAATGATCTTCACAGACCTTAGTAACAATTAATCCAGACTCAGAATTGAAACATTTTCACCTCTAATCATTCTCAACAAAATTCTTTTGTTATGTATTTGATTCTGGTAAGAAACATTGGCAAAGCAAAGATGTCTGGCTTGTATTAGGCACATGTTTGTGATATGTCCAGAGGTACCCAAACACTGTTCAGGTGGTATAGTGTGTGAAGCACAGAATATGAATTTACGTGGTTAATGCCATGCCTTAAGTACACAGATCACACTTCTTAGAAATTATGTTGAATTTACACTTCTTTGGCCAACCCCTTCTGGAGACACCCCACCTTTTTCAAGCCACGTAAAGCCATTCCTGCTCCCTCAAGGCAATCCCAGCCTGAGGATGCAGTCTTTTTAGAGGCCCAGTGAGGGTATCACTTGAGAGATGTTCCCAAAAACAGCTAGGTAGGCCACCAAGTAGGTAAACATCGCAGGAAGACTTTCCCCACCCTCTGGACAGCTCCCTGATACAATCGCCTTATATTTATAAGAAGTTGGGCTTCAATGTATTTTCCCTAGGCAGTCTGTTCTTAAACTCTAAAAGTCAAGGGATCTCATAGGCGCCCACAAGAAAGGAAATTCCCTGGGTTTCTAACTATTCAAATGACATCCAGGTGGGCAGCAGAGGCCCCCACGCCTTGTGCCATAGCATCAGCTGCACTATTCTGTGCCCCTTTACAAGGTCCAGGGTTTTAGATTTTAAGACAAGCAGAGCATGCAACACTCCCCACTCAAGCTCATTACCAGCAGCGAAGGGTCACTGACAAATGTAAACAACAAAACCGTTCAAGGCATGCCAGGACAGTGATAGAAAACTGCTTCGCTGCGCCTGCATTTCAATCCAACACTATAATAAGAAGCGAGTGCGCTCCACTAACCATTCATAGAATTAAAAACCAAGCACGGCAACGCCAGGATACAAACATGTTTACATGTCAATCAAGCAAAGAGAAGTTCAACACTTAAGTTTACAGCTTGCAACTGATTGATCCAACGTAAAAGTCCAAACTCAAACTAAACATAGGTCTTTCAGTTGCTGTCCCCACAAAACCACTGGAGCCAACCTCACAGTATTACTCCCAGACAGTAACGCATTGCACTGTAGCGTTTTGTAGGTGCGCAAAAGTCCTGTCGCACTTCCCCAACCTATACAATTACAAGTTAGGGATCAGAACGCGTGAAAACGTGTAATTTCCAAACGTTGCCTGAGCGATTCAACAAAGTGCCTTTTCACGGCACACTCCCCGTGGCGTTTTTATCAACGCTTCAAAACATGCTGCAGACAAAAACATTGCATGAAAATACGCGCAAAGGTCAACCTAAGTCGCACTGAAAACAGTAACAAATTCAATGTGCCGCCAGACACGTTTTGCAGCACGCGAGAGCAGGTTGCAGCGGGACCATTTGGAAGTTATACACTAATTAATATAGCAGTATAACGAGGGGAGCAAGGCGGGTGCCACTCACCTGGTTTTGCACTCTCCGGGCCATTTTGAGATTCCTGCAGCAGTGGTAGGTGCATGGGCAGTGAACGGCACAGCGCCAGTACTCCTGCCCCCACTCCCGTAGCTCCAGCCCTCGATGGCAGACACCTGGGATCTGCACCGGTGCCCCGCCTAGCGCCTGACAAACTTCCGAAGGGGCGGGTCTCTTCTTTCGTCACACAGCCACCCCAAGCCGGCTAACAGACGCGAGCGCGAGGCGTCGAAGTACCAGGAGACAGAAGCAGTAACACTAAAGAGCTGCGGCTCACAGCGCGAACCCCGGCGCTGCCAGCGCAGTCAATTACATTTGACGTGACACATCTTGCCCTTGAGCTCGGTCTAGTAAGTGAGGTTGCAGCTGGAGTTTTTTCATAAGAAAAAAAAACCTAGTTTTTATTCAGGTCAGAAACATGTAGTGCCCTTTCCCTGTATTTAACAGCTACTACATTCAACAAGCATTTGCAATGCAATAGGTCTCGCATATACGCGAGTTTGAGCTTTTGACAATGTAAATAACAATCCCTTTTATTTGTGTTTTCGTTTTTAAAACCTAAATAAAAGGCATTGTCATATCCAATACAAATAGCTTAAATGCAAGACCATTTGTATGGCAAATGCTTGTTTTTATACTGTGCGCAATAGAAACTTAAAATAATGACTGTCACATGCACACTGCTTTCAGTCATTTAGCTGGGACCTCAAAACACTGTAAATGGTCACCTCTTTTCTACCAGTGCCCCAACCAGTATTCAGTAGGGGGCGACTGTCTAGTGACACACAGACAGTTTATTTTTATTTAAGGTATGTGCGCTATATCTTATCTGTAGTTACCTCAACGTAAGGGGAACAAAATAGTTGCAGAACACTTTGGTTTTAGTTTTTGTAAGCTATGTCACCAACATTGTTCTCAGGATCAGAGGTCAGGTCTTTTTTAGGTATCGCTGAGCCAACGCACATGCGTTGCTCTGCGAGAGTTAAGTAAGGGCTCTCAAAAATGCTCCCAAAGTCTGCAGGCGGATCGGGCACAATGCATGTGCGCCGGGCGCGAGCACCATTTGTCCGCCTGCAGCCTTTGGGAAGACTTTTCGCGGCCGCTTTGATATTCTCAGTGAGCCGCGCGGCCACTGAGAACCTCAAAGCAGCCACGAAAGTGCTCACCATTTGCCACCCCCTCCAGTATCCCACTTCCTGCTTGTTTAACTCCTTTCTCTCTCCCTTTTTACCCCTTTCTCCCTTCCTCTCTCCTTGTTTGTTCCTTTATCTCACCTTTTTTTTACTTCTTTCTCTCACCTCTTTTTATTTCCTGCCATCACTTTTACTACCCTTCTTGCACTATCACTCCTGTCTCTCGTCAACTGTTTTTCTCTGCAGGTTTCTTTGCCCCAGGGCCCTCTGCTTCTCCAACATCCTGACCTTTATCTGCGTTCCTCGGGTATCTCTGAACACGTCTGTCCTCTGTCGGGCTCTTTCACTTTGAGTGATGTCGCCTCTTGACAGCTCCATTCCCCCTCCCCCACCTAACACACGGTGGTCCTCCCAGGAGACCACCTCTGGCATATCCTCTCTCATTCACCCCTCCCTCCCAACCAGTTTTCTTTTTTCTCTCGGTTTTCTCACTTTTCTCTCGGTGAAATCGGTTTATTTTGCATTTCTACCCCCAGTGCCCCCCTTCCTTCTTGGTGTTTTTCCTCTCTTACCCACTCTGACACTGCCCGGGGTCCGTCAAAACCAGTTCGCCCAGTTTGGAAAGCTCCGCTTCAGCGCTTCTCTCCTCTACTTGCATGTCAACACGGTGGTGTGAGGGTGTCTGGTGGAGTGTGGTGGGGGGGAGGTAGGCTGGGGGAAGGAGAGGTGTGTGTGTATGACAACTAACAAAGCTGTCCACCAACGCCAAACAATAACACGCCACTCCACCCCCCCAAGGTCGCGTGACAGATAAAAAAAAAGATTATTTGAAAAATGCACCTTGAAACCCGGTGGAAGACGGTGGATTGACAAACCCCACAAATGGATTGAAAAACCCCACAAGTGGATTGGAACCCCCCCACAAAGATGTCCCTTCTCCGGCGGGATGGTTTTGTGGCCCTAATACCTCCCTCCAGGATTATGTGGCAGACAGACCACCACCCCCTTCTCTAAACTGCAAACCCCAGAGTAGGCGACTCCGATGAAGTGAGCACCTTGATACTTGCGTCCTTGTGCTCTGCTTTTCTTCAGGTCTATTCCCAGAATTCATCCTTTTCTGTTGATCATGAAGGATCATCATACAAGATTCCTCCTTGTGGGGTTCCGTTTAAACATGTTCATCATATCCTTTCATGCCCGAGACGAAACGATTGGGCCAGCACTCTATGCCCCTGTCCTTGTGACACCATTACTACTCGCACTATCCTGCACTTAACATTCTTCTGCCCTTTTTATGCGTATGGAAGGAGCCAATTTATCAAGCCCATCTTGCATAAATCTAGTTTTTGGCCACAGCGCAGAAGCACTGTTGTTTTTACAGCAGCTTGAAAGTGAAGTTATCTTTTTGGTTTCACTCTTTTCAATTGGGGGTTAATGGTCAGGCTGCAACTTGACTTCTAGTCAGGGTTAACATAGTTTGAATGTAATTTGGAATTTTGTATTTTTTACCCTATTAAGGCGTAATAGTGCATCTTCCTGGTTCATTGCACTTTGGAAGTTATAGTGATTAGGTTTGATAGATGCTTAGTCGCATATCGGACCTCTGAGGATCCCCTCCCCCTCAAACCATTATGAGCATAAGTGCCTGGGACGTTTTTATTGGTGTCTTTCTAGTGGTTATTTTAATTGCTCTTAATTATTTTAATATAGCTTGTTGTATTTTATCTTTGATCAAGCTGAATTCTCTTAGCTCGTATACAATATATATTATTTGATGTAGTTGTTTTACACATATGTGCCGTTAGCATATCACGGCTGTATCGTTGTCGTTTTGCTTTTTTGGCTCTTAGTTTACATGCCGAATAAAGATTCTATTGATTGAATGACAACTTTTGTTTTCTAACTCCTTTCTTGCTTATTCCTATTTCTTTTGTTTCTTGGTTTGTTTGTAAATGGTTCATCAGGAGCACTGGTTCTTCAAAGATAATAGATTTGTGATTTTAAGTGACTTCAGATCTACATGGGTTGTAGTGTGCCATGTCTTATATTACATTTCCTGATGTCCACTTTAAGATTAAAAAATTTATCCTTTTTTACATTTTGTTTAGTGCATTATACAGAGCATATTCAGCAATAATACAATAAATGTTCAGTTATAAATGAAATAAAGGAACCTACAAAAACAAACAAGGCAAGACATCCCCATCATTATTGTCTGGACACTTTACAACATCTTCCGTTCGTGCATTGATTATGGCATGCATTTTAGGCATATTGAACACTGTATTGGTCTGGAGTCAATCAGAATGCTAGAAGAACAAGCAGTATTGTTGGGGGCAGTAACATGAGACTTGAGTTAAGGACTGCCACCATGCAAAGCAGTTGGCACAGTGTATCAGCTACTTTCCCTTAGTGGTCTGGCTCAGTTGTTCCCACCTTCCGGTTCTCCTGTCTCTTTCCCAATTAGGTACTGCTGATGTAGTCCCCAAAAACCCTTGAGGCGGCACTGTATCGCCCTCACTCTATCTATCTATCGCCCTCACTCTATCTATCTATCTATCTATCTATCTATCTATCTATCTATCTATCTATCTATCTATCTATCGCCCTCACTCTAACTATCTATCGCCCTCACTCTATCTATCGCCCTCAGTCAATCTATTTATCTCCCTCAATCTATCTATCGCCCTCACTCTATCTATCGCCCTCACTCTATCTATCGCCCTCACTCTATCTATCTATTGCCCTCACTCAATCTGTTTATCTCCCTCACTCTATCTGTAAATCTATCGCCCTCACTCTATCTAGATATCTATCTATCTATCGCCCTCACTTCTATCTATCTATCTATCTATCTATCTATCTAACGCCCTCACTCTATATCTGTCTATCTATCGCCCTAATTCTATATGTTAATTTCGATTTATATAGCGCCAAATCACCGACAGGTCTCTTAGCGCTTGCTTTGGGAACCCGTCCTGGCTTTCCCTGCTAGATAACCCCTACTGGGCATCCCCAAGGTGAAGACCAGGCATCCCATCGCGGTAGGGCCGTAGTGGAGATTAAGCAAGCTATTGCCCAGAGTTGCAGAGTGTGAACCCATGATTCGAGTAGGCACCGAGGCGAGAATTATCAAATCTGTGGACATTTTGAGCTCAAGACCCTGCCGCGTCGGGAATTGAACCCTGGTCCCGGGTCTGACCCCTGCATCAGGGTCTGCCTCCTCTAACCAGTGAGCCACACTACTCCACACTATCTATATCTATCTATCTATCTATCTATCGCCCTTTATCTATCTATCTATCTATCTATCTATCTATCTATCTATCTATCTATCTATCTATCTATCTATCTATCTATCTATCTATCTATCGCCCTTTATCTATCTATCTATCTATCTATCTATCTATCTATCTATCTATCTATCTATCTATCTATCTATCTATCTATTTATCATCGCCCTCACTCTATTGTATTGTATTGTATATTGGATTTATATAGCGCTTATCACCCAGGGGTCTCTAAGCGCTTGCCTTGGGAACCCGTCCTGGCTTTTCCCTGTGAGATAGCCCCTACAGGGCATCCCCAAGGTGAAAGCCAGGCATCCCGCCGCGGGGGGGCTGTTGTGGAGATTAAGCAAGCTTAATGCCCAGAGTTGCAGAGTGTGAACCCATGATTAGGTCAGGCACCGAAGCGAGAATTATCGAGTCCGTGGACATTTGAGCTCAAGACCCTGCCGCGTCGGGAATTGAACCCTGGTCGCGGGACTGATTTCTGCTTCAGGGTCTGCCTGCTCTAACCAGTGAGCCACACTTCTCCAGACTCTATCTATTTATCTATCGCCCTCACTATGTCTATCGCCCTCCCTCTATCTATCTATCTATCGCCCTCCCTCTATCTGTCTATCGCCCTCACTCTATCGCACTCACTCTATCTATCGCATCACCACAGCATCACTCAGCACCACCACAGCATCACTCAGGGGCACCACAACATCATTATGCGCTACCACAGCATCACTGAATGCTACAGTATCACTCGTCGCCACCACAACATCAATCAGCACCACCACAGCATCAATCTGTGCAACCATTCAACAACAACTGGTTCAAATATGTTCTCTCAATGTTTCAGGCTTTATTACAAATGTCACAAAAAGATGTTAATATTTCACTTCTATTCTTGGATTTTTGTCACAATAAAATACACTGAACATAATCTTCACCAAAAGTTATTTACAAAAGTTTAAGCTATTGCCATTATAAATTACAATAACATTTATTTAAGTATTAATTATTAAAAAAATTAAAAGCGATTGTTATTTGTAATATCAATACATCTAAATCACGTAAATACAACACATATTGCATTACAAAGGCTATAGGTGTCACATTTGCGAAAGTTAAAACTATTGGCATTGTAAATGAAAAAGCTATTAATTTTGCTATTTTCAAAACCAACACATAAATAAAAAATGTGTCATTTACAATACCAATAGCTCAAACTTTCCTAATGAGAGACGTATTGCACACCAAATGCTTGTTTCTATACGCCTCAATCTCTGGATGACCTAGGAAATGCCTTGTAGGAGGGGAGCCCCTCTCAGCAGCGCAGCCCAGCACACATCAGCCAAAGAACCGTGTGTGTCCTGGAGCTGCAGCAGCCCAGGCTGACACATCACGGAGGGAGGGAGGGATATGGGGGGACATGGAGACTGCCACCGACTTGTGTGTGTCCTGAAGCTGCAGCAGCCTGAGCTGACACATCACGGGTGGGGGTATGGGAGGGGGGAGGGGGGCCATGGCGACTGCCACGATCGAGGAATTACAGAAACAGCAAAGTTCAGAGGCTTGCTCACCCAATTCAAACAAACAAAAAACACAAAGTCTCCCTAAAATTATACATGATAGGGCCAATCAAGAGGATAATATTGTAAAGATGTGGCGAAGAGGACATGTAGCAGCAGCCAGGATGTGCCTAAGAGCACACAGGGCGGATGCAAAGAGGAGGCTTTGGGGCAGTGAACTAGACATGGGGAGGGTTGGGGGGGGGGGAGAGTAGAGCTGGGCGAACCCATAAAAGCTGGGGTCAGATGCCTTGCTCTGGTTCTGCCCAGACTACTCTTGGAGACCCGAGCCCAAATGAGCCGAGCTTACATGCGGCTTCTACCACCCACACTGTAATCGCAGGCACAAAGAATTAAAGACAAGGCCTTTCACGTAAGCAGGCAGAGAGAAACAAACGCTTATGTAGTGGCTGGATCCCACAAAGTAAAACCGGAACATTTCGGATCAAGCTTGTTTCTCGCTTAACCAAATTGTGGGATTCTAGTAGGTGGATTATTACTCAGAGTTTCCTTTTTCTTCACTAACACATGTGGGAGAAGCTTCAGATACATGCGTTCAAGAATATGAGTTTGGTGCCAAAGTCTCTGGCACTGAAGGTAAGCTATGACGCAGCAGCATGTACAACAAGAATCTAGGTCAAGTCAAGTCAGGGACATTTGTAAAGCACACATATCACTACCAAAAGTCTCATGGCGCTTGCAGACGGCTCTGAAATAGGGATGGGCTCAGTTATCAAATAGCCATGTCTTCAGCTTCTTGCGAAAGCAGCTATGACTGGGGATGGTACGCAGCTATATAGGCATTTTATTCCAGGATGGCGGTGTGAGAAAGAAAAAAGATCGGCCCCCTTTCCTAACAGTACGCATTCTCCGAGGAATAAGCAGTGCATCATTGCTGGATCTGGGTGGCTGATACCAGCATAGCTCATGTGACCAATATTTTGGACCATTCTCATACATATGCTTGTGTGCTAGACACAGGGTTTTAAAAAAAGGATTTGTTTTTAGGTCTCGCACCTAGTGTGCACTGCGTAGCAGTGCTTCGCGTAGCGCGAGGAATTTTGTAATGGAAAAATGGGGTTTCAGCAGTCACTTTGGACTGTGAAACGCTTGTGCGTGTGCTTTTTTTTTTATAGTGTTACCCCATTGGCCTTTGCGTGCGTCTTATTGTAAAAGACTGCAAGCAATTGGCCCAAAACACGAGCATAGCTCCTCCCATGGCCTATTGGTGTCTATTACGCGCACCAAGCGCGTAATCGACACCAATAGGCCATGGGAGGAGCTATGATTGTGCCCACACAGGCGTGACGTGCGCGCCACTTGTTTTTTAATTCATGCGCTTGGGTGCCATGCTGCCGTGCACGGAGCTGGTTTAATGGCTTTTTCTGAAAAAGGAATGCGCTTGGGCGCATAGCACGACCCCTGTTTTATGGCTTTTTAAAAATTATTGCACTCAGCTGCCTCCCTGCATAGGACGGAGCCCGGTTTCAGGTTTTTAAAAAAAATAATTCACTTGGGTGCCGCGCTGTCCAGTTTCAACTTTTAAAAATAAAAATCTTTATGCACCCTTAGATCTTCCAGAAAACCACTCGATTACCCCGCTCGAGTGTAATTACTTTAAAATGGCTATTCAATATGGAATTGAAGATTAGGATCAATGCAACTTGTAAATGGGTAATTGACCCCAGTAGATAAATATAGTGGTTGATTAGGATCAATGCAACTTGTAAATGGGTAATTGACTTTGGTTCCACTATATTTATCTACTGGGGTCAAAAAGTAATTTGTAGTCTGTTGTGTATTGTACAGCTCTGTAAAAAAAGTGTACAAGTGAAATTAGGCACAGGTTTTAACGAGTAGGGCATCAAAGCGTTTTCTTGCCATTTGTGCCCTTTTGCCACTTTGCCTTTTCCTTCTGACTCAATAGATCTTTTCTACCTCCTGATGCTGCGTCAGCCTTTTTCCTTTTCTGGCCTAATGTTCCGATACCTGCCTCTTCAATAACCTGCATGCCTCTCTGATGACCTTTTTCGCCTGCCGACGCCTCCTCTCCCTAACTGGTGCCATTGTATCTACCCCACCTCTCCCCCCTATTAGCATGTTCTCTCCTCTCCTTCTCTCTCTCCAGGCCTCCCTCATCTCCAGATCTCACTTCAATCCTTAATCTCTGCCCCCGCCACCCTCCTGTGTCCTCATGCTTTTCACGCTTGGCTGATCCCTTTGACTCCCGCAGCGCAGCGTTAGTTTTAGGTCAGCTGTACATATTGAGTGCATTGCTGCCTTTAAAGGCTGCAAATCCACAGGTTTCACCACCGCTTTTCTTTTTGCCATCACCTCACTAAAACTGTCCAGTCAGTTCACAATCATCACCACATCTCACCAGGGCTTTCCTTTTTAACAGCATTCCTAATCTGACCTCCCCAGGCCTTGCCTTATCATTATCACTCATCAGCACAACTCACCAGAGCTTCCCAGTTCACAATCAGTCATCAACACATCTCACCAGGGCTTCAAGTTCACCACCATTCATTATCACATCTCCCCAGGCTTTCCATTTCCACAATCAATCACTATCACTTCACCACAGCTTTCCTTTTCACTATTCCCTCATCATGGCTATCCAGGTTACAATCAATCATCATTACATTTTGCCAAGCTTTCTTTCCACCAAGCGCAATCCTTTATATTTTAGCCCACTTTCAGTATTATTTTTTAATTACTGTGCACAGGCGCCGCACTTTGTGTTAGCACAGCACCTGTTTTTATATTTACAACATGGGCGGCACACTTTATATTTTATGTTTAATAAAAGCAATAGCTTTAATTCTCGCAAATGCCAGACCTATTGCATTGCAAATGCTCGTTTCACTGGAAGCCAGTGAAGAGCTTTCCAACAGGGAGCGAATAAAGATCTTTGCGGAGGGTCAAGGACTAACCTGGCTGCGGTGTTTTGCAGAACCTGAAGCCTGCTTAGTATATTTTCATTTATTGAAAGCAGTAGTGCATTGCCGAAGTCCGTTCTATTTATAATGAGTCCCTGTATTAATGGTTTCCGCGCCTCCATCGGTATCCATCTAAAAACCTTCTGCAGACTGCGCATTACACCGAAACAGGTGCCAATTACATGGTTAATTTGTTTTTTCATGGAAAATGTATTGTGCATGTGAAAACCAAGGTTTCGGACCGTTCCCTTGGGAGTTGGACAGGGACCCAAGTTCAGCGGCCACCAATCCTGTGACCAGTGTTCCGCAGCCTTACCAAAGAGCATAATCTCTGATTTGCCACCATTCAGTTGAAGATGGTTTGTCCTCATCCTCTTGTAGACATGACTTAGTTTTTAAAACGCTGCTTGCTTTCTGAGGGATCAGGGCCTAAGGTGATCAGGATCTGCGTGTCATCTGCGTAAGATATGATATCAAATCCATAGGCTCTAATCACCTTCGCCAGTGGGGTCATGTACAGATTGAAAAGCGTAGGGCTCAAAATAGAGCCCTGCGGTACTCCCATCTCAACCGGTCTCTCACATGAGATGCTGTTTCCTATCTAGACAGTGGTATACAGACAAAATATCGAGTCCAAAATATCGAATTACACAAATATCGACTTCATAATATAGAATGGACAAAATATCGAATGGACAGAATATAGTCATCAAAAATATCGGTTATAAGGTAAGTAATGTAATATCGATTTTAAAAATATAGAAAGTCAAAATATCGAAGTATATAAATTAGGTTATTACATTTTTTTAAAGTGTTTTGTATGTTAGTATATGTGTGAAAAGTGTATATTTTTTGTAATTTATTTTAAGTAATTAATTTTATGTTATTCAGTTTTTGCGTAATTTAATTCTGTAGCGGGTTGTGGGTTTATAGGGGAATATGGTGGAAAGTAATTTAATTATAATTAATTAAATATGTTAAATTATTTATTGGTATTTTTTTAATAAATTGTTAATTAATTTTTAATTGGTAATTAATTAATTCTTAATTAGTAATTATTTTTTATTAATTGATTAATTGATAATTATGTGAATTATACTAATTTATTTTGTGTAGCCGGTTGTGGGTTTAGAGGGGAATAGGGTGGGAAGTAATTTAATTATAATTAATTAAATATGTGAATTTATTTATTGGTATTTATTTTGAATACATTGTTAATTCATTTTTAATTGGTAATTATTTGTATTAATAGTTAATGAATTTTAATAATTGATATTTATTTTAAATTGATTAATTTTTCTATTGTATTAAATTGGTATTTACTTTTAATTAATTTTTTATTGGTATTGATATTTAATTGATATTTATTATTATATTACATATTTACTTTCTCTACTGTTAAGCTCACTAGAGTGGGAATAGTAATTTTTACCCCTACGCTATCCAACACTTTCCCTACTGTTGCACTCTCTGGAGTGGGAATAGTAAATTTTACTCCTACGCTATCCAACGCTTTCCCTACTGTTGCACTCACTGGAGTGGGAATAGTAATTTTTACCCCTACGCTATCCAACACTTTCCCTACTGTTGCACTCTCTGGAGTGGGAATAGTAAATTTTACCCCTACGCTATCCAACGCTTTCCCTACTGTTGCACTCTCTGGAGTGGGGATAGTAAGTTTTACCCCTACGCTATCCAACGCTTTCCCTACTGTTGCACCCTCTGGAGTGGGAATAGTAATTTTTACCCCTACGCTATCCAACGCTTTCCCTACTGTTACACTCTCTGGAGTGGGAATAGTACTTTTTACCCTACGCTATCCAACGCTTTCCTTACTGTTGCACTCTCTGGAGTGGGAATAGTAATTCTTACCCCTACGCTATCCAATGGTTACCCTACTGTTGCAGTTGCTGGAGTGGTTATAGTAAATTTTAACCGCTTGCTATGCTACAGTAAAAATATTGTATATTTTTAATTAATATTAAGTTAATATATATATATATGTGTTTAAAAATCAAATTGTATTTTAATTTGTTTTAAACTTAAATTAATTATTTAATAATGTTTAAGTTATTGAAGTATTTTTAAGTATGTTTAAATTAATTATAGTTATTATTTCATCAATTTAAAAAAATGTATTGAGTATTTATAACGCACCATATTACCCTTAAATTGTATATATACTAAAAAGACTTAACCTACTGGAGAACTGGAAAAAAAATACGGGGGTCCTGGCATCTGGTGGCGATCAGGCGTGCACGGGCGCAGACGGGCTTGCCTTTGGAGCATCGTTGGGCGTGTCCGCGCCCTTCTCCTGATTAAATAGGAGGTGGTGTGAAGAGGCTGGAGCGCTACCTGCAGCTTCCGGCAGTCCTACCAGAAGTAGTGGAAGCCCGAAATGACCCCCTGTACAAACTGCACAAGCCGTTACGGACCGGGGTCACGGGCAGTTACCAAGATGAGAAACAGTGATGGAAACAATAAAAACAATGCAAGTGGTGAGTGCGGCGCAATCAGTGTGATTTTAAAAATATAGTATATGCGTGTCCCCACAGCCAGGATTATAGCAACTGACTTAATTGTGGCCAGGATTACCTTCGCGCTAAATGTTAAAAACAGCGAGTCATCAAGATGACAGAGTGCTGCTGCCACATAAAGGATGCGTTGAATAACAATGTTTACTGTTAGCAAATCAATGGTACTCATTTGATTAATCTCAGAAGGATGAAAGGCTGAGAAGACCCGCCAAGATTTGAACCCCTGACCATGAGATCGAACACAGCGGGTGCATTAGTTCACTTAGCCACCAGACACACACCTCAGTTTACTCTTGGCATTTCTGGGATGGCAGGTATGAGTTTTTTAAACTATTACTTTGTAAAGAATAACTTCTATGCAGTGAGGGATATAACTTGATGTGAAAATGATATTAGTGCTTAATTTGTATGAAGATTGAGCGCAGCCCAAAACACTGCTGAGAAGCCCGTGGCCAGTTGATTAAATATCCACCCAGGGAAAGTAAGGATGCATTTTTGGTGCCTCTTTAGTCCACTATTAGCACTCCCTGTCCCCATAGCTCACTCTTCCTGGTTCTGACTGTCTCCCTTTTGAAGTTTTTTCCGCATTTATCCACCCCTCTTCGTTCTCCTTTGGTATCCACTCCCCCCTCTTGTTCGGCATAAATATGAGATGAGGAAAAATAAGTGTCGGTCACAAAATGAGGGTGAGCCCCATCAGTAACCACCAGCTCAAATGAAGCACTGACCATATGTCAACTCAATCCACTTAAAAAATGAAGAGGCCATCATATGTAACATGATATGTGTTGCATGATTTACAGAACCAAATATTTTTCAAGGCTCGGCTCGTGCACATGATTTTAGAGCTAAGCCAGGCCATTGGCTCGGTTCTTCCTTTTGATTTTTTTTGGAGCACGCCCACCTTATGTGAAAGTAAAGCGGTGTGGTAGAGCTTACAGGGTGGGAGTAAAGTACCACTGAAGATGCAATGGGGTGAATACTTCCTCCGAGCCTGAGGCAGCTGCAAGATACAGAGTGAGCAACTCCTCTGCCCAGAGGCTGGCAGAGAAGATGTAGCAGAGGAGTTAAAGTTACAGCTTATTATGAGAGAGTGCGTTAAACTAAAATATAAAAGTGGGACATTTGGAAAGTGAAAATGCAAATATCACGATCGAAAGAAATAGCTGTACTGGAGAAACTACTCACATGTGGTGCAGGCAGCTTCAGACCTCGGGGAATGCACCAGTGCAAGTTCCTAAGTGTGGGATCCCAAGTGCTCTCATTAAGCACCATGAAACAACCCTGTGCACAACTAGGCGCTATAAACTTGTTACCCATGTGCACCTCACCCGCACAGAACATTACCTGGCTCCAGCACACACGTCACGAGCAGCCCAACGAGGAGTAGGAGCAAGTCCTGGCTTTGGCGTCCCGCTCATGTGCTTCGAAGTCCGGGTTGGCGCACTAGCTTCTCTCCACGGTCGGTGGGAGCAGCAGCTCGGTCTCCGTTGCGGCAGGGGACCGACTGAGCAAGCAGTTCCTACCTCGAACCCCCTGGAGTCCTCCTCAACAGGATTGCAGTACTGTCAATCATTTCTTTAAAAATGTAGTGCTTCTATAGCTCAAACCTAGACAGAAATGCGCAGAGAAATGATAATAAAAAAGTGCCACCAGAGTGAAAATAGTGCGTCTGTCTCTTGCCGCGAGTAAAGCATCCAGTCCCTGCGTGCACATCTTCTGTCCATCCGCATGCACATCTGGAATCCATATTGATTCCAAAAGGCTCTCGCATGGCGAGAGCAGAGCATGAGCGCTGCTAACGCCAGGCGAGACCTAATAAATGAGATGAAGCATCCGACAGAAAATTAACAAGAATTGATCTCTTGTCTTTATGGGGCCATGTGTTTCTAAGCATTGATCTCTTGTCTTTATGGGGCCATGTGTTTCTAATTAGAAACACATGGCCCCTTTAAGATAAGAAAGTGCTTTGCGACAGCAGCAAAGAAGGCGACCCAGTCCGGATCGGAGGCGAAAGGGCATCAACAGAAAACCCTAATTTCCAATGGCAGGCCACCATTTACCATAAATGGTGATGCCAGCCAATGGAAGTGAGGGGCCGGGCTTAAAGTCCTCTTCTCAAAGTCCTCCTTCACTATAAATAAAGCTGAGCGATCAGCGCATGCACTGCAATGCTAGTTGAGACCTAAAAAGTGAGTGAGGAGACATTTGCCAGAAGACGACTCTAAGCGCTTCAACATTCGCTCAGTGTATTTCTAGGCGCATGCTTATAATGGTGCATAGAATGCACAAACTATTTCCAGTGGCCCCTTCTGTTGTCAGGATAAAGACGCGGAGGATAGAAAATAAATCGGCAAGAGCAGGGTGAGTCCTTTTTGTCAAGCAGGGATGCCAGAATCTGAATTTGAATCCTCTTGTTTGCTGTTAAACTAGATCCAATTGCGGTTTATTGTTGCGGCCCTGACCTCGAGATGCCCTTCAGTACTCACACAGAAACCTCAATGTGTCCGCTTGGGAGGTGTGCTACGGGGTCTGGATGACCGTGCTCTTCCACCCACCATGATTACGTCTGCCAGTGACGACATTGCAAAACAGCACCGCGCACTATCTACACTGAAATAAAACGTTCACACTACTGTGTTTTTCCTCACCCAATCTAATGTTTAGTCTAAACAGATTTCTGTGTTTAAATACATTTTTTACATGAACGTGTGCTCTTTTTAGGTCTCGCTATTCCATTCCGCAAGGAATGAATAGCGAGAATTATAGGGTTGCATCAGGAAAGCTAAACCAGCCGGCGAATTTCCACAAGTGCATGTGATCATGAACGCGCATCCGTCTGCTGGTTTAGCTTTCCTGATGCAATTCCGTCACTTCAAAGGGATCCGCTCCGCCCCCTGCTGCACGCGCTTTCCATCCAGCGCGCGAAGCGCATCCACACCAAAGCCATCTGTTGCTTCCCCCAGCGGGCTCGGCCTCACTTACTTCTCCTCCCCCCTAATTAACATCCCTCACGGCCAATGCTTGTTACTTTTGAATTTATGCATATGGTTGATTGACTAAAGGGAGACATTAGCTCTTCCGCTTCCTCTTAAAATCCTCTTCGTTATCTGGAGCCAAATAGGACTCTTCCTCACTGCCAATTATGATCACCCATCAGTATTACTCAGTATTATTTTTTATCACAAAATGCGCAGCAGCTTCCGGTCCAACTCCTTACTCGAAGCCTGCAGCTGGCTGTTACTCGAAGGGCTACTAGCACCCTCAGCTGCCTGACAGCATTTACCTGAGAGCCCCGTGCTGCTTCCTCTGCTCTGTTTGCCAATTAAACAACTGTTTGCACTTATATGGAACTCGCTTTAAAACCACAACCACTTGCCTGCTTTACTCTCCACAGGCGATGAGGCACTGCCCCCTCCAATAGCTGTGTTTTAAATAGCGCTTTGTCTACAGTGGGAGGAGACTGGCTTTCACCGCTGTGGGGGGAGTTCCAGGCTCAATGTCCTGCACACAAACCACTTAAAGCGGCAGGCGCTTTCATCTGGCTAAAGACTTCAGGGCGGAAGTGATGAAACATTAGATGATTGGATGATGAGACCTCCCCTGCAAACAGGGAGCACAAAACAGATGATAAAGCCAGACTCCTACTCCAAGCAGTGACACTTTCGCCTCCATTTCTACCTGTTGTAGTAGTAATATTCTGCTATCAATGGGGTGGAGGGGTTCTGACAGCGCTAGCATTCTTTTTCCTTTTTTTGCAGTGTTATATATCGCAAACTCGACCCAAAGGTTATTAGAGCGTTTTACATGGGTGCCAGTTACATTACGCAAAGATGCATTCATTTTTTGGCAAAAAAGGGGAAACAAGGGGACCCTACTCACAACGGAACCAGGGCAATGTGTTTATCCAAAGAACAATGGTTCCTGTGGCATAACAATTTGTACGATATACAATGTAAAACAGTTTAAATAAGCAGTATTAACTTGTAACAGATAAGGGTATGGCAAGGAAAGAAGCACACGTATGCAAATTTTATAAGAAAGACTTCTTATATTTCAACTCATGAAAGTGTCCATATTTACAACAGCAACACATATGCAAAAAGTTATATGTACAAAAAGTGCAGTGCGTCCCAAGTGATTTCGTGAACAAAAAACAGAACAAACACAAATAATGAGTGATCTGTACAGTTTTGCGTTATGAATATCTACAAAGGGAATGACCTAGCAATATAACACAGTAGTTGCTAACAGTGACTATCTACAATCATAGATCACTGTGCTTAAAGGGTTCCTTCCCTATAGCGTCAACGGCGTTTCGACCTGCTTGATGGAGGTCTCGTCAGGACTAACCAGTGTGGGACATCTCGTGGTGTCTCAACTCAACGCAACCCATGCGTGATGAAATAATTAAATTGGACTTACAGTGTACCCAGCCGGGCACACTCTGGTTATCGTGGTGCTCGTGGTAATGGAGACGAGTTTCACACAAGTTGCAGCAGAAAAACAGAAAAACAGAAAAACAGGATAATACCTGCTCGTGTTGAGGAAATATAAATTTTATGGTCAAGTAATGTTCCCTAGCCTGTCCCCACCGTCTCCATGTACCAGCTTAAAGTGCATGTAACTTCCCTCCTGTGCCAGCTATGAAGACGCAAATACATTTGCGTCCAACGTTAACATGTCCTCTTTCAGACCCACCCTGAATGGGTTGAATATTCCGTTTCCAAGTATGCCTTGCCAACGTCTTTTTATGGTGTACTCTACACGTTTTTCAGCTCTGGCAAACTAGGCCCTGAATTCTGCCATCGAGCTTTTTTCCTCTGCTTTCTGACTCTGAAAGCCTCAGCCCAGGCTGTCTCTGTACTCGTGACCTCTGTCTTACTCCCTGTGCGGCTCATGGCGCTTAGCTCAGCCTGCTGCCTGCCAAGACTGTATTCAACCTTCGAATTATCTGTTCCGCTCCTCGAAACTGCATTCCTGCCTACTAGTTTAAGTAAACATTCCCCAGCTGCAGAGCAAAGGGCCCGGCCTCGCTGTCTCCGTGCAAGTAATTCATAGCCTCTGTTACCATGGAAGGCCCATGCCCCTCGCATTCTCATGCAGACACTTAGGCGCTTATACACGCACTCACAGTCAGTATAGAATAGCTTCTGCCCCAGAGACCTTTCCCTCTAGATAGTATGGTTCCCAAACATCAGATATCAGATATGATAGAAGTACGAGTTGATCTGACATGCCAGACTTCTGTCTCTTTCCGCCAGTGTAAATGTCAAGTCCCCTGCACCCGTCTGTTTCACGTCAATCATACGTCATGCAGCTGCGCGCGCATCCATGCCTCAGATTTCTGCTGACATTACAAAATTCTGCTTTGTTGCCACCCACTGTGACACCTATCTGTGACGTTTCTAGTACACACCTCCATGTTCACGCCCAGTTCACGCCTTCTAATTACGTATCACTACCACGTGGATGCTGTTATCTTGTTTCTCTCAGCTGTTACGCCTACTGTATTGGTTTCTATAACGCAACTTAAGTATATAAGCTATGTATTGTCAATAAAATATTGCTCTATCCCTTCCTGAACCCCTGTGGTTGCAGGAACATGATATCCAGGTCATGACCATTCCTTTTTAAGGAATAAAACCCCTAAGAACTCTAACACCACGGACTCTGCCTCTTTCTTTCCGATTGAGTTATTATTGATTAAGTACTTACCTGTATAGAAATTAGGACGGTAAATCAAATATTTACCACATTATTTTGGCGCCCGAATAGGGACCCCTCCCCCACCCCACGCGCCGGTTGGTGCGTTGCAAGCTCTGTCCCCTGCCATCAGTTAGACGGAACCTACGCGTACTGGCAGGATTTCCTGTATCTCCCTCTGGCCCACGGAGGTGACGAAGACTGCGATCAGCACCCAGACGAGGCGGTGAGGCGTGCGGAGGATCCCGACCAGAGCCTAGCCGAAAGAAGCAAGGTCCGAGGTGTCAAGAGGCCCACCAGTTTCGGAAGTATCCACGTGTCGAGTCGAGTCGAGTCGAGTCCAGTCCGGTCCAGTCGAGTTTTCCGAGGCCTTCTGTTTCCGTGCTTCCCGGTGAGTACCATTGCTGGGACGTATCAAGACGGGTTTGGGTACACAAACGCGGTCTGCACTGTTTTAGACAGTGTATCTGTACTGTTTAGCAGTATATCCGTTATTTCAAGTTTTTGCACTGTTCTTAGCAGTGTATCTGTGCTGTTTAGCAGTACATCTGATATAGGGGGTAGTCATATATGTCTCAAATGTCTTTCATGTGATTAATGTCGTGGTATGAGTGTGACTGTTTTTAATGTGCATTATTGTGTTCTTGTGTAACTAGCTGTATTCAGTATTAAGTAGCAAGGATTGAGCATTCAGTATTAAGTAAACAAGATGCCGTTTTTCAACAAGTTAAAGCAGGTAGGAACTAGGAAAGGGATACTAGAGGAAGAAATTCCTATCCCACCTAGGGACACTCCCGGAAATTTTATGTACCACAAGCATGGCTTAGATGCCATATTGTATCTAGATTTATGGTCCGATTATACTAAGCATCTAGACGAAAGACCCAGATGGCCTGTTACCGGAACATGGGATGCCGAGTGCATCATGAAAGTAGAAGAAGCACTATGGAAAAAGAAAGCCAGACAATCTCAGAAAGACGCCATAGAATTTTGGCGTAAAGAATCACATAAGCGTGCTGAAAAAGCACTCCGTAGAGAAGACAGACTTAAAGAATCAGATAAGGCCCAAGAAAATGAATTAGTTACTGAAGGGATCCGAGTAAAAACAGAGCAAATAGACCGTGCACGAAATAATCTGGTAAATGGCATGTATCTAGTGGCCGAGGGTTCGCCTGAGTTCACTTCAGGAATACCGAAAAATCTGCCGCCACCATTGGTTCCAACTAAAGTAAATCACAGAACTACTAAAGACATATTCCTGAATTCCTATCTAGAGGATGGAGTACCCGCTTACACCAATCTGCCTGTCCGCGTCCCGCCTACCGACGGTGACGGAGGTGGCAACCCGCCTCCAGACCCTACCCCGCCATTACCGCAACAAGGTTTCCCTGTTCGACAGTCCTCCGTTCCTGCACCTCCACCACTTCCCGCACCTAAGATTGATATACCGAAACCTGATCCTACTAAAAGACAAGTTCAAGTACACATACAGACTCCACAGAGAGATAATGTCCAAGCTTCCGCCTCAGGAGGTGCGACCGGGGGTTACCGGACCCCGCCAGCAACACACAGATTACACCTTAGGGACATACAGAACCCTTTCACGTTCCAATCACCCCGTCTCGACATGCTCAAAGAACCGCTTCCAGTTTGCAGATACGATCCAGTACCCGGCAAAGACGATAGGATGTTGATAGCATCACTACGATTGCGACAAGCTACAGATTACCTCATATTATTCTCAGGAATGAAAGAGCACTTAGATAGAATATACCATTTTGTCCAGACTGGGGAAGACCCTGAAAGTATTAAAGAGGCCATGGCACATCAGAAAGTTGACACTCAAGCATATATATTACGTTTTTTCATAAATTGTCTAATAAGAGAACGAGACAGGCCTGAGACAGAACAGGATGAAATAGAGGCACTCAACAAGTGGGGTCAAAATATATCCGAAGGAAAACATGATAAAGGGGGTTGCATAGCCAGTATGTACAAGAGAATAAGAAAAGCAGTGATAGAAATACACGAAAAAGAGAAAGAAAAAGCTTCCTCCGAGGAGGAGGAAGAACCTGAAGAACGAGAAAAGACTACCGACACGATAGCGTATGTAGGTAAGGGAACTTACCTTAGGAAAGGCATTCGTCCGGAAAGCAAGAGAGTTTTTCTCTCTGGCATAACAAAACCGAATTCTCCGGAACATCAGTTCCAAGAGACTGATAAAAGGCTTCGAGAACGAATGGGGTACCATGTACTCAATTCTATGGATGAACAAGAACTAGCCCGGTCAGCAGTACTATGGGCTGACAATACGAACATATACAATGATGACACAGTAGCGCAGACATTTCTGAACCTCTCCCCAGACGAACAGAAATTAGCAGGTGTATACATGATTCAGCACCTCCTCACGTTATACAGAAACCAACATTCTGATCCAGGTCCCTTACACGATACATTAGAAGCATTACTCATGGACAGATGGAGAGGTCTAAGTACCAAGTTAATACAAATAATTCTAGAACAACGACATAGATATAACACTTTCTTAAGTACAGAATATGTTCCCGCTCCGCCTCCAGAAAGAAAAATGTATCATATGGAGCGTCTGCATGGCATTGAAAGTCAGAACCCCTTACGAGAAGTGCATCCAGTTATGGGTACGGATAATAACCTGAAACGTGTGTATGTACACACGCCTCTGACCAAGTTAGAACTATTGGAAATGAAGAAACTAGTACCCTGTCATGATAAAGACCCTGCAGGTTTTCACAGAGAACTTAAAGATATGTTGCTGATGGGGGATTACACATATGAAGATATCATGAAAATGTTAAAGGTACTGCTGCCCACAGGCATCTACGAGAAACTCAAGGAAAAAGAATGGGAGGTAGGAGACAAAAAGATTGTATGGGCGGAAATAGAAGACGAGGAGGAAAAACGTACCCCAGGGCTAGGCCTTGGGGAGAAAACTAAAGCATTACCACGTTTAATAGTACAGGTTCTGCCAAGATTACTGACAACTAGAAAGGAAGATTGGGACGCAATTTCGGCCTGTAAACAGAAGCAAGATGAAGATACTAGTGACTTTTATTCAAGATTCGAGAAATGTTTCATTATTAATAGTGGTCTTAAACCAAGTAGCGAGTCGTACCCGCATCTTTTTGTATCAAAGTTAGTCGAGAATTCCCTGTTAGCAGTTAAAAACCGTGTATACAAGGTTGAGAGTACATGGCAAGCAAATACGCCATCACAGATGTTACAAATGTTACAATACCATCAGAACAGAATCAGAGAAGAACAGGATCATGAACAGAAACGCATGAAAGACACGAAAATGAAAATGTTAGTAGCCCAATCAGTTCCAGCCGACAGCCAGAGAAAGGGTACGACCCAGACAGGTCACGCCGCAGCTCCCGTTAAAGGGACATGCAACTATTGCAAGCAGCCAGGTCACTACGTACATGAATGCCCAGTTCTGAAACATAATATAGCAACAGGTAAAACTAAGGAAAGACCGCATCCACCTAGACAAGACCAGGTCCAGCAACAGACTTCACAGAATACACAGCCTACGCATGTTTCATCTCATACAGCACAGACGGTAGCGGTACCACAGCCACAGCCCATTGCCGCGACTCAGCAAGTTTCACAACAGATGTACCAGTATGCCCAATCTGCTTACCCCGATTATCCACGATACACATGAAACAGCCTGGAGAGGGAAGTTGGCTTGCCTCTTATTGAGATTCCTGTAGATCAAGAGGGTCCTTATGTACACAGTCAAGTATTGGGAAAAGACAGAAAGTTTTTAATTGACACAGGGGCAAGCCGCACAACAATCAGCCATGATGAAGTTCCAGGGGCACCCCTCTCAGGCTCACAGAATGTTTCCCTTGGTTTTTCAGGACAACCTATTGTAAATGAGGTGTCAGAACCAGTCCCCCTGGCTGTGGGTCCATTATCACGTGTTACAGACCTATTACTTACAAAATCATGTCCAGAAAATCTGTTAGGAATAAAGACATTGAAGGCTCTAGGAGCAGTGATATGTTGTTCTCCGGAAGGAGTTAGACTCTTTCTGCGAGATTTCAAGGGTCACTATGTATTACGAGAGTTTGATATCAGATTGAAAAATGTACCAGATCACCTGTGGGCACAAGGCCCAACCGATGTAGGCTGCATGCACATTACCCCATACCGTGTTACACTGAAACCAGGTGTTGTTTTACCGAGAATCAGACAATACAAGTTACCGCCCGATGCTGTAGTGGCTTTACTGAAAATCATTGAAGAGCTCATTGCCCAAGGAGTGGTCGTAGAGACCGACTCCAATATCTGTAATTCCCCTATCATTCCGATTCTTAAACGTACTGATCCCAATGCACCGCCAGTATATCGGCTGGTGATTGATTTACGAGAACTGAATAAATGCATCGTTCCACAGTACCCTGTGGTTCCCGACATCTCTTCCCTATTGACTGCTATTGATCCAGAAGCAACGTTCTTTACTGTAATTGACCTCAAGAACGCCTTCTTTAGTGTACCTATTGATCCAGAGAGCCAATATCTTTTCGGATTCAGTTTAAATGGACGAAGTTTCAAATTTTCACGCGCACCTCAAGGATTCACAGAAAGCCCCAGCATCTATAGTCAAGTACTGAAAAGACAACTAGATTGTATTCAAATGCCAGTTAACACCGCCTTACTGCAATACGTCGATGATCTGTTGATCACCGCACGAAGTGAACCCGAATGTGAACAAGCATCCCTGACAGTTTTACACTTTCTGGCCGACAAGGGACACAAGGTGTCTCCTTCGAAGCTACAATTCTGTGTTCAGCAAGTTGTGTACTTGGGTCACTTGCTGTCCAAAGTGGGGAGACAGCTCACTCCTGATCGCATCCAGTTAATTGTAAATATGCCACAACCCCAGACACAAAAGGAAGTGCGAGCCTTTATAGGCCTCACCTCGTACTGTAGACAATGGATTCCTCAGTATGCATTTCTAGCTAAACCACTCATTCAGTTGACAACACAGGAGGCAGCAACTTCGACTGCCCTTCCGTGGACTCAGGAACATACACAAGCCTTTGAAGAATTAAAGAAAGCTTTATGTCAAGCACCAGTTTTAGCGACACCATGTTACAGCAAACCTTTTACACTTTTTGTTACAGAACGTGATGGTACAGCGTTGTCTGTCCTCACTCAAGATCAAGCAGGTTCACATAAGCCTTGCGCTTATTTTTCAAGTACATTGGATTCAGTAGCCCAGGCACTCCCTGCGTGCTTAAAGTCAGTAGCAGCAACAGCACTAGCAATCAGACAGAGCGACTCAATTGTTTTAGGACATCAATTAACAGTACAAGTTCCACATTCTGTAGAGGTTCTTTTAAACAGAACTCAGACTCAACACTTGACTATAGCACGACTGACAGGTTATGAATTAACACTATTCCAGCCACACATAGAAATCAGACGCTGCAGCATTCTGAACCCCGCTACATTATTACCTTCAATAATGACAGATCCAGCCCCGCATGATTGTATAGAGATCATTAATGCAGTAACAAAGCCCCGACGAGACTTAACAGATGTTCCATTGACAAATCCAGACCTGACACTTTATGTGGATGGTTCATGTATGAGAACAAGTACAGGAGAATTAGTGGCCGCATATGCAGTGACCACTGAAACCGAAGTCAAAGAAACATATCGTATTGATACGTTGTCTGCTCAAGCGGCAGAGCTTATTGCCCTGACCCGAGCCTGTATACTAGCCAAGAACAGAAATGTTAACATATACACAGATTCCTGTTATGCGTTCGGAGTCGTACACGACTTCGGAATGTTGTGGCAAGAACGAGGTTTCTTGACCTCTCACGGTGCCAAGATCCAACACGGTCCCCTCATTCAAGCACTGTTAGAAGCAATACATCTGCCTTCAGGCATATCCGTCATGAAGTGTAAAGCACATACTAAAGTTACAGATTCCGTTTCCCAGGGTAACGACCTGGCAGACCAGACAGCAAAACATGCAGCATTGACTCACACTCAGACAACTGACGTGACAAAGACAATAGTACCGACACATTGTATGACAGTTAAGGATCCCGCCCTAGATGTAATCGATATTCAGACACATGCTACTGCAGATGAAATAAAGAAATGGACCGAACTAGGAGGGATCCAGACAGATCAAGGATGGATGACGAAGGGAAAATCTACATGGTTTCTCCCCGACTCTATGTTCAAGTCATAATCAATACAGCACATAGTCCAGCACATCTAGGAGAGAAAGCGATGTTAGACAGTTTACAGAATCTCTGGTATAACAAACACTTACGAGCAGCAGCAAAACAGAAAGTGCGTACTTGCATGATCTGTTGTCAGTTCAATCCAGGTAAAAGCGTCCCTGTAGAGCAAGGTGGATTTCATCCTCCCGATCACCCTTTTGAAGTCCTCCAGATGGATTATATCCAGATGGACCGTTGTCGAGGATTCAAATATGTCCTCGTAATTGTTTGTGCACTTTCCCGTTGGACCGAAGCATATCCAGTCCCAGATTACACTGCTCCGACCACTGCCAGGCAGCTGGTTCAAGAATTTTTCCCACGATACGGCTTGCCTCGTGTCGTGTACTCAGATAACGGACAGCCATTCTCATCCGAATTAATGAAGCAGGTTATCAGTGGAGATTCCATTGTGGAGATTCCATTGTGTCCGACATCCCGAAGCCGCAGGCCTTGTAGAGAGGCATAACCAGACATTAAAGACCCGTCTCGCTAAAGTTTGTAAAGAGAAAGGGGTCGACTGGATAGTCGCCCTGCCAGTTGCACTGTTCTACATGAGGATGGTCGCCCACTCGCGATCAGGACTGTCCCCGTATGAAGTGGTCTTTGGCAGACCACCGAATATGTGGGGGACGCCCATACCAAAGAAAATTACCGATGTTGATTGTAATATGCTGACAGATTACCTTGCCTCCTTGATGTCTGCACTCCAATCATGTCGTTCACAGGTTGCCGCAGCCTTTCCTGACAACACAGATGTAAAGCCGCATGATGTCCGTTCTGGAGATCTGGTCCTAATTAGGAACTTCGACAGGAAAAGTCCACTGGAGCCCCGCTGGAAAGAGCCGAAGACCGTCCTTCTCACAACGAGGACCGCTATCAAAATCGAAGGCAGAAAGGGGTGGATCCACACAAGCCATATAAAAAAATGCAATGAACTAATGCCAGGAAAAGACTCGTTCACCCCTTCCAAAGACTGTATCGAACCTAGTGACTTTAAAGTTCCGAAACAAGAGAAAACTCCCCAAGAGGAGTACAGACTGAAACTCCGATCTAGCAAGTCAGACAGTTTAATTGTTTAAGTCCTCCCCTAGGTGAATCGGTTAAATAGTTTCTGACATGTATCCCCTAGATCGAGATAGAGAGAGAGAGAGACAACTCAAGAAACGTACATATTGTAAATCACTCCGTAGTCACTGTATAGTGACATTATTGATTATGTTTTCTCTAAGCCTTCTGATTATTGTTGCTAGTATATTGCTTTCTCTATACTATCCTATTTTCAAGCGTGAACAATCTGCTTATAATGACACTGCCGAACACTCCTTTAGTGAATTACCTCCCCATGAACTTTCTTACAGACTTGCGCTGCGCAACAACACATTCATTAGTGTGTTACATCACTCCCATCAGACTAACAACGCTACAAACTGCTGGATATGTGGCCGACTCCCTCCCTACCAGAAATACAAGGGAGTTCTGCCCCTCTTTCCGTACCCGTTCACACACAATGGCTCCTGTGGTGCCTGGTTTAGAATAATTAATTCTGTAGATCCTGATATTGCTGTTTTTAAAGGGAGCTGGGTTTGGGGAAACTTGAACTTAGTTCTGCTTAATGCCTGTTATCCAGACAAGAAGGGACTTCCCATTAGAATAGGAACTGATCTAGAAAATGAAGTATATGGATTAGGTAATTATACAATTAACCTTATGATTCTTACTGTTGAATCCGAAGCTGCACCAGTTCTCCCTGCTATGTCAGTATTACCAGTCACTGGTGAATTATGTGTCAGTAAGAAGGGTTCAGTACACTTAGGTCATAGCAAATGTACTACTGTGGTCGAATTCAGTGACCAAGGTAAATCTTCCTTTAGAGCTACTCGTCATTCCTACTTTGTTTGTGGCCATACCGCATACATACGCTTACCTCCAGACTGGGATGGTACCTGTTACATTGCATTCCTTCTGCCACCTGTTTTTCTAGCTCCTCCTGATTATCACAGAAATACAAATCTAGTAAAGAATAGACTCCGAAGAGATCTCCCGATTGTCGACTATACTGAAACGACATGGGAGCAGTACACAGATTTCAATAAAGGATTCTTTTTCTTCACAGGCCCCGTCCAAAATAGTAAACTAATCCGCAGATTAACTAGAACACTTGAAGCAGTAGTGAATGAAACTGCCTCCGCCCTGGGTAACTTAACAGAGGAGCAGTCCGCCATGCGGGTTGTTGTCCTTCAGAATCGTCTTGTTATTGACGTCATCTTGGCAGACAGAGGCGGAGCTTGTAAGGTCATCGGGTCAGGTTGCTGTGTTTTCATCCCAGAAAACGCGCCAACAGTATACCAAGCTATTACACGTCTTCATAAAATTGCAAATCTGATACATCAGAATCCAGGCACCTGGACTTGGTCTGGTTGGTTCTGGACAACGTTAACCGCTTGGGGATGGAAGATCCTATCCTTCCTAGGCATTGCCCTCGTCATAGTATTCAGTTGTTGCCTGTGCCTACAGTGTGGGCCAGCGATATGTGGACTGTGTGCCACATCGTGCATTGAACATTCCAGTTTTTTCTCAAAACGTGAAAGAAAGAAAGATGAGCAAATGATGTTACAAGAACAGACTGATCGATTCATGAGGATCGATATATCATGAAGGGTCCGTAGGGAACAAGGAGGGAATGAGGAAATATAAATTTTATGGTCAAGTAATGTTCCCTAGCGTGTCCCCACCGTCTCCATGTACCAGCTTAAAGTGCATGTAACTTCCCTCCTGTGCCAGCTATGAAGACGCAAATACATTTGCGTCCAACGTTAACATGTCCTCTTTCAGACCCACCCTGAATGGGTTGAATATTCCGTTTCCAAGTATGCCTTGCCAACGTCTTTTTATGGTGTACTCTACACGTTTTTCAGCTCTGGCAAACTAGGCCCTGAATTCTGCCATCAAGCTTTTTTCCTCTGCTTTCTGACTCTGAAAGCCTCAGCCCAGGCTGTCTCTGTACTCGTGACCTCTGTCTTACTCCCTGTGCGGCTCATGGCGCTTAGCTCAGCCTGCTGCCTGCCAAGACTGTATTCAACCTTCGAATTATCTGTTCCGCTCCTCGAAACTGCATTCCTGCCTACTAGTTTAAGTAAACATTCCCCAGCTGCAGAGCAAAGGGCCCGGCCTCGCTGTCTCCGTGCAAGTAATTCATAGCCTCTGTTACCATGGAAGGCCCATGCCCCTCGCATTCTCATGCAGACACTTAGGCGCTTATACACGCACTCACAGTCAGTATAGAATAGCTTCTGCCCCAGAGACCTTTCCCTCTAGATAGTATGGTTCCCAAACATCAGATATCAGATATGATAGAAGTACGAGTTGATCTGACATGCCAGACTTCTGTCTCTTTCCGCCAGTGTAAATGTCAAGTCCCCTGCACCCGTCTGTTTCACGTCAATCATACGTCATGCAGCTGCGCGCGCATCCATGCCTCAGATTTCTGCTGACATTACAAAATTCTGCTTTGTTGCCACCCACTGTGACACCTATCTGTGACGTTTCTAGTACACACCTCCATGTTCACGCCCAGTTCACGCCTTCTAATTACGTATCACTACCACGTGGATGCTGTTATCTTGTTTCTCTCAGCTGTTACGCCTACTGTATTGGTTTCTATAACGCAACTTAAGTATATAAGCTATGTATTGTCAATAAAATATTGCTCTATCCCTTCCTGAACCCCTGTGGTTGCAGGAACATGATATCCAGGTCATGACCATTCCTTTTTAAGGAATAAAACCCCTAAGAACTCTAACACCACGGACTCTGCCTCTTTCTTTCCGATTGAGTTATTATTGATTAAGTACTTACCTGTATAGAAATTAGGACGGTAAATCAAATATTTACCACAGTGTGACAAGGACTAGCTCAATCGCAGATTCCCGGTCGTCTGTATGGTTACCATACAGACGACCGGGAATCTGCGATTGAGCTAGTCCTTGTCACACGAGCAGGTATTATCCTGTTTTTCTGCTGCAACTTGTGTGAAACTCGTCTCCATTACCACGAGCACCACGATAACCAGAGTGTGCCCGGCTGGGTACACTGTAAGTCCAATTTAACCGATTCACCTAGGGGAGGACTTAAACAATTAAACTGTCTGACTTGCTAGATCGGAGTTTCAGTCTGTACTCCTCTTGGGGAGTTTTCTCTTGTTTCGGAACTTTAAAGTCACTAGGTTCGATACAGTCTTTGGAAGGGGTGAACGAGTCTTTTCCTGGCATTAGTTCATTGCATTTTTTTATATGGCTTGTGTGGATCCACCCCTTTCTGCCTTCGATTTTGATAGCGGTCCTCGTTGTGAGAAGGACGGTCTTCGGCTCTTTCCAGCGGGGCTCCAGTGGACTTTTCCTGTCGAAGTTCCTAATTAGGACCAGATCTCCAGGACGGACATCATGCGGCTTTACATCTGTGTTGTCAGGAAAGGCTGCGGCAACCTGTGAACGACATGATTGGAGTGCAGACATCAAGGAGGCAAGGTAATCTGTCAGCATATTACAATCAACATCGGTAATTTTCTTTGGTATGGGCGTCCCCCACATATTCGGTGGTCTGCCAAAGACCACTTCATACGGGGACAGTCCTGATCGCGAGTGGGCGACCATCCTCATGTAGAACAGTGCAACTGGCAGGGCGACTATCCAGTCGACCCCTTTCTCTTTACAAACTTTAGCGAGACGGGTCTTTAATGTCTGGTTATGCCTCTCTACAAGGCCTGCGGCTTCGGGATGTCGGACACAATGGAATCTCCACAATGGAATCTCCACTGATAACCTGCTTCATTAATTCGGATGAGAATGGCTGTCCGTTATCTGAGTACACGACACGAGGCAAGCCGTATCGTGGGAAAAATTCTCGAACCAGCTGCCTGGCAGTGGTCGGAGCAGTGTAATCTGGGACTGGATATGCTTCGGTCCAACGGGAAAGTGCACAAACAATTACGAGGACATATTTGAATCCTCGACAACGGTCCATCTGGATATAATCCATCTGGAGGACTTCAAAAGGGTGATCGGGAGGATGAAATCCACCTTGCTCTACAGGGACGCTTTTACCTGGATTGAACTGACAACAGATCATGCAAGTACGCACTTTCTGTTTTGCTGCTGCTCGTAAGTGTTTGTTATACCAGAGATTCTGTAAACTGTCTAACATCGCTTTCTCTCCTAGATGTGCTGGACTATGTGCTGTATTGATTATGACTTGAACCATAGAGTCGGGGAGAAACCATGTAGATTTTCCCTTCGTCATCCATCCTTGATCTGTCTGGATCCCTCCTAGTTCGGTCCATTTCTTTATTTCATCTGCAGTAGCATGTGTCTGAATATCGATTACATCTAGGGCGGGATCCTTAACTGTCATACAATGTGTCGGTACTATTGTCTTTGTCACGTGTACAGATGAGATATTTTCATCGCCCCTGTCAGAGGCTGCGCGCGCTGCTTTCTCACTTCAAATGTTTGTGGTAAAAGCATGAAACTGCAGTGACGCCTCATTCAGGGCCCAGAGCAGAGGGTGAAGATGGTGAAAGGAGGCTACAGATCCCAGCACAGAGGGAAACAGGGGCGGCATCATTCTACTGACCTCCTCTTTTGCCCATTGTTCCTCAACAGACGGGCCGACCTCCAGAGTCAAATGGCGGCCATGGCCAAGAGAGCTCGGTCCCACCCGAGGCTGCACCCGGGAAATCAGGCAACTCAATCCAGAGCAGGACTTATAATACGTTTTAATCAGTTTTACATAGCGCAAACTCGACCTAAAGGCATTGGAGTGCTTCAAATGAGCACTAGTTACGTTACACAAGGACACAATCATAATTTGTAGGCATAGGTGATTAGTGATTTGCCCAGAATAACAGGGTGTTGAGCCAACGCCAAGGCTCAAACCCATTCCCCAGCTCCAAAGTCGGCAGCTCTGGCGATTACGCCACATTGAGTTGTTCAGGCATTGGTTCTTTCTAGTCTAGACTAAGGGAACTCACTACTCTGAGGCATCCCCAAAGCACACTTGGCTCCTCTCTTTGTAGTTCTACCTGCTGTGGCCCGCTTTGTTACTGAACACAAAAAATTTGAACGCCTTAACGTTGCAGTGACTATCGCATGTTTGCTTTCTGAGTTAACCGACTGGACGGCATCTCCTTTTAAATGCCAGATTGTCTGGATAGCTCCTGCTCTGTCCGTGCGCGGTACAGGTCCTGTTTCACAAACAATTTGTGAACCTGCACCCACACCTTTGCACCGTATGTGTACAGATGTAGAACATTGCTAGTTGTTTCAACCCGTATTCTTACACAGTTCCAATTCGCGATTGCATCTGCTCTAGATGGATGAAAGGCAGAGCTAAAATTGTAAAGATTTTCATCTGGAGACCTAACGCATTCCAAAAATGAGTGGGATAGTTTTACTTTCTTTCTATTGATATTTGAAAGGCAGTGTGATTGGTGAAATAATGTCTGTTTCATTAACAGATACACGTGGGTGCACGCAGAGCTGGCTTGGTCCAGCATTGGGATCCTGGCCTCTTATGCATATTTAACAAATTATACCTTAATAAATGTATCCATGTGTAACAGCTTGTTGAACATCGTGTCACGAGGGACTTAGTGGAAAACTAATAAAACCCGAGACGGAGCACTTCCTGCCCTGCCTAGTCCGTCGGCACCGCCCAATCACACCTGCTATTTTAAACTGACATGCAGAGATATGGGGCAGAATGTTCTCGAAATCATTTGAGGAAATTATTCGTACACCACAGTTGTGGATAACATTGCAATGAAACTTCTGTTTATTTAACACCCTGCCTTGAAATCCTTCTTTTATAACGGCATTGGGGGTGGTTTGGTCTTCTCGTGGTACACCACACCGAGCCTTGTTGACTATTTATCATTGCGCCAGCCAGCCTGCAGGCAAGCTACTGCCATGTACTGCTCGGAACATGACCCTGTGACCCGAGACTCCAATTCGAACTCCATAACCTAGCAGAGGGCCCTCTGGAGCAAGGTAAGTGAACACCACTTCCGCCTCGAGGTCAGCCCCACTGACACTTGCTGTGAGTGGTTACTTTCAGGGAGCACCAGTGATTTGTCGGCTCAGGGTTAAAGCTTTCTTTCACACCCTGTCAATGCTGTTGCCGTCATCTCTCAGTTGCAGTGTATTTTTGTAAGTGTAGTGAATGGGGTTCCTGGCTGTTGACCAGCAGTTAGGTCCATCCAGCAGTGGCCCTTAACTCCACACGGGGGAAGGATCCATCCTGCCCATTAGCGGACTTGAGAAGGGTTTGGGTGTCCCATTTAAGCAATTATTTTTTGTTGTCTACTTTATATCAATGCAGGTGATGTGAGGTTGTGTCCTCACTGTTGACTTACGCCTCAGATTCAGAGCCATGATTAACTCCAGTCCATGCAAAGCTGTAAATTATTTTTTTACGCAGAAATTTGGCAATGTTTTTCAAATCCTATTTTTATTTATTTATAGCTTGATTTATTTATTTAGCTTCAACTCCACCCAGCAGAGTTTCCATATCACTGTACCGTGCATCATAAGACACCTAGTCTAAGTAAATAGACCTGATGTCTATCTATCGCCCTCCCTCTATCTATCGCCCTCCCTCTATCTATCGCCCTCCCTCTATCTATCTATTGCACTCACTCTATCTATCTATCGCACTCACTCTATCTATCGCATCACCACAGCATCACTCAGCACCACCGCAGCATCACTAAGGGGCACCACAACATCACTGTGCGCTACCACAGCATCACTGAACGCCACAGCATCACTCGTCGCCACCACAACATCACTCAGCGCCACCATAGCATCAATCTGTGCAACCATTCAACAACAACTGGTTCAAATATGTTCTCTCAACGTTTCAAGTTTTATTACAAATGTCACAAAAAAAGTTAATATTTCACTTCTGTTCTTTGATTTTCGTCACAATAAAATACACTGAACAAAAGTTATTTACAAAAGTTTAAGCTATTGCCATGATAAATTACAATAACTTTTATTTAAGTATTAATTATTAAAAAAATTAAAAGCTATTGTTATTTGTAATATCAATACATCTAAGTCACGTAAATACAACACATATTGCATTACAAATGCTATAGGTGTCACGTTTGCGAAAGTTACAACTATTGGCATTGTAAATGACAAAGCTATTATTTTGGCTATTTTCAAAACCAACACATAAATAAACAATGTGTCATTTGCAATACCAATAGCTCAAACTTTCCTAATGCGAGACCTATTGCATTGCAAATGCTTGTTTTAGACTGTGCTTATAAACCGAGTTGCGAAAATGAGGCGTTAGTTAGTTTGTGAGGTGATTGGGTTATGCCTTTATTCTGCTTCTCTGAGGCAAGTTTACTATAAATATGAACCCGGGGACGATCTGTTCTAGGAGTGCCTGGCTTCCTATGTATCCCCAACACTCCATAAGACTCCTTTTCTCAACACAGCCCTTCAAACTGATGACGAGCGGGTTGGGTAGCACAAAATGCCCCCTCCCAACACACACATGCAGAATTTGATGAGGGGTCACCGAATATTATTTTCAAGTGGGGAGAAGGATATCTTTTGTCTCACGGCACTCTTGGAAATAGTTTTGCGAGTTCACTTTGAACTGAGTCAGTACAGACAAATCCAGTGTAACTAAAGCCGGTGTCAAAAGTTAAGTGGTATAGGAAGTGTTGGGCAGGTTTGCTTTTCCTCCCCAGAGTCCGAGCTCATTTGCAGAAAGGAAGTTGGCAGTCGGCCTGTTTGATGCCAGTATCCCCCGCTGGGAAGGCCTTTAAGCACTCCGGAGTTTTACTGAGGCTGACATCCAACCCAGCTTTCGTTTCTGCCGTGTGCGCCCCTCGAAGAGACAATCTTATCATTCAGCTCGGACCTTGATAGCTGAAGGTTGTCTCGAGAAAGTTAATTGTTCCTGAGCCCAGCCTGATAGGATTCTCCGACTTAAACACTGAGTAAGCGGTTAAGGGGGAAACACGTGAGGAACCAGCGCCATGTGTTATCTTGTTAGAATCAGTCGAAGGCCTATTGTGGATGATTTGTGGTTGTTCTGCTGAGTGTAATCTGGCCGTCTACAACAGCTGCAGGCCACCTAGCGCCACATAAAAAGACACGATTTCCTCTGAGATGTGGCCGATTTGGAACCACTCAGGTGCAGACATGAACACCATACCGTGCAAGGTAGCTGCATGGAAATGAAACGCAGGAGGGCATAAACTGACTCCATGTCACGTGGGCGACTTCCGGACTTGTGGGGAAAGATTTATAGTGTGAAGCATTTAATTACAAGTCCCATCATGCTTAATGCCGCCAGCCCAATAACCCCTATACCGTCATTTTGACGGATTTCCAACACGAGGAAAGTCAGCTTGAGCCGGACAAAACTGCTCGTTAGAGAAATAGAAGGGAGTAAAATGTGTAAATGCAAGGGGGAGGGTGTATAGGTTGGGGAAAATGTAAATTCAGTAGGGGCAATACATGGGTTAGGGGAACATGGGACATGGGTACATATTACAGGAAAGTGAATGAAGTAAAGGTGGAAAAGTATAGAATAGGCAAGTGTATTAAAGGTAAACATAAGTAGATGGGGAAGTAGTAAAAGTACAATTTAAAAAAAGGAGTAAAACAGGAGGGTAGAAGTCATTTCAATCTTAAAGAATGGGGAGGTGAAAGAATAGAAGGAAGTAAACGCAAGAAGTGTTTATAGGATGGGAAAACGTCAATGGAGTAGAGTGAAGTAGTAAAGGTAAAAAAAAAGTAAAGTGGGTCGATACAAGATATATGCGTAAAAAAGAAAGAGAGAGAAGGTGAGAAGGAACCCTCTTAAAAAGTGGGGTGTTATGGGGGGGTACAAACCCCTCTAAACAATAAAAAGAAACTGAGGAAAAATATTAGTAAGGAAAAATTTGTCAAAAAAGAATCATTAACAAACATTAGTCAGAACCACTTTTCTTGAGTGTGTTTCATTGAAACACATACAGCCGAAAAACTGGTCTGCCTCAAAGTCACTATCAAGACATGAGGCCAATTAACAGGTTTAGGAGTGTCAAACGTACAGACGTTTAATGTATATGCCATGCCCAGTGGAGCCACAGTGATTTGATTAGAATTGTATAAAGTGCTCGAATGCCCGAAGGCGTCTTGGCGCTGCTTCTGTCCGTGGATAGAACTGCTGTATTAATTACTATAAAGCCATGTTTTGAGAGATTTTCTGAAGGACAGGGTATTCGGATGGTCCTTCAGCTACAATGGAAGAAAGTTCCACAGTTTGCAAGTTCCCACGATGAAGCTTCTGACACCCCAAGAAGCTCATTTGAATTTGGTGACCACTAAATATTTGGCTGTGGAGAATCTACGTTTTCTGCAAGCGGAATAATGTCGCTCTACTCACCGGATGAGGTATACGAGAAGTGGGGACTTGGAGGGTTGACATGACCTGGCTTCAGCAGCCCTCTTCGCATATTGCCGGCCCTCACTGTAGACCTAGCCTGATAGTACCCGGATGTCAGAGGGGTGGAGGCTGCTGCTGCCCCCCCTCCCCCGCTCTCCCTCCCATGGCCTCCCACTGTCGCTTGGAGCAGCAACAGGACGGCATGTTTGTTGACACCTTGGTAGCTGGTGGCGCACGGCATGTGTGAATGATGTTCTCAGGCCAACCAGTCAGAAGTGGAAGGTATCTTTCCCTTTATCCAGCCACCAACAGGAAGACGTACCCCCTGAGCGAACATAAGGCAGTAGCTGCCAAGGGGGTCTTGGGGGGCCTGCCGAACGCAGGGAGGTCCCCCCCCGGGTGATTTGGGAGGGCTGCGGGGGGGGGGGGAGGGGGTAGGTTTTTTTTCCTTCCAGAGCCTTCTAGAAGGTTCTTGTTGTGCTGCATTTTAGTAGGTTTTTGCAGCCCAACATTATAAGGCACCTTGTCCCCGCCTCCCAGCCACCAATTTAGGTTTGGTGACCTGGTGGCTGGGAGTTTAGCTAGGTTTTTTGTCAGAGAGATGTAGTCATTTGAAGTTGAGTTTATTATTAGGTATTAGTGTATTTTGCTGACATTTATTGTGCTATGGAGGACCATCGGGTATTGGAGGCTCTGCGCTTGCTGTCAGAAGCCGGCCGGATGGATTTGGTGATCGGGGGGGGGGGGGCCCGGCGCGTCCCTCAGGCCTCTGCTGGCGTGGCTGCGGCGGTGGCAGCTTGTTCCTCGCCGAAGAAGCGCCGGTTTCAAGGGGTAAGTGAGCGGAGCCGCTCCCGTACTCGGAAGTCGGCCCCGTCGGGAAAGGCGCGTGCGGAGGGGGAGGAGGTTTTTGGAGCTTTACGCGACCCTCCGTGTGCAAGAGCGGAGGTCGCGTTGGTATCGCAGGTAATCGGGAGCCTGTTTGAAGGCGCCTGTGGCGGTGCGCAGCTTGGCGTTTTGGAGGCTTCCTCTGCGGCTGATCCTGGCCGCGGAGGTCGTAAGAGGAGCGGGAAGCGCTCCGCTTCCTTGACGGCATTGGAGCGGCGGGAGGGGTTAGGAGCCGGTGCTCCACAGCGTGGTGCGCGGAGAGGCTCAATCGCCTTGGGTGAGGAGAGGGGTGTTTGTGAAGAGGGCGGGGAGGCTTTTTCTTTTACACTTGGGACTCCCGGTCGTGAGCATTTTGAGCAACAATTTGCGGATACTTTGAATATGGCAGTTTCTGGTGTGCCTCAAGATTTTATGAGCCAAGCTGACTTTAATATCGATATGGCAACAGAAGAGGGGGCATATGAAGGCGCAGGTTTTGTGCATAGCCCTTTGTTGTTCTCTGGGCCACCTTCGGAGCACGAAGAAGCTTTTTCTGTATTGGGAAGCTCTATGGATGAAGGGGAGTGGGCTCAAGTGGGGGAGGGGGGTGTCATTACTGGGGCTGTTTTTGATGTGGGTGTTGACCGGTCAGGGGCTGGTGGATCAGTTGTAGGTTTGTCTGATGAGGCTGGATTTCATGGACTGGAGGGTAGTGTTGAACAATTTGTACCTTGTTCCTTTTCACGGTTTGGTAGTAGTGTAGGGCAGGATGGTGGTTTTCTGTCAGGGGGTTGGGTAGTGTAAGGGGAGAGGGGGAAGGGGCTCTTATGGGAGAAAAGGGTGCCGGTAAATCTGTTTTTTCTGAGCTGGGTGTGGGCCAGGTAGGAGTTGGGGGGTCAGTGGTAGCTATGTCTTCTGAGGCTTGGCAAAATGTTCCAGAAGTTGGTGTTGGCAACGTGGTTCCTTGTACAATTTCACAGTATGGTAAGGGCTTTGGGCAGGTAGGTAGTGTTTCAGTGCGGGGGTCTTCAGATGCTGTTCCTTATTGGTCAGAGGGTGTGGGTGGCCCCCCTTTTGAGGTTCGACCGTCTGGTTGGGAGCGTTTTGGGAGTGTGTGCATGGATAAGAGTGGGCTGCAGAGGGAGGGTGGGGAGCAGGGGTTGGCTGAGAGGGCTTTAGGTAGGGGGTCTTCCTCGGTGGTAGCGCCTATTAGAGTGGTTTGGAGTGAAGATGAAGACGTGGTGGGTGATTCCCCAGTGAGGGGGGCGCCTTTGAGGAGTGCAGTTAGGGTTTTGTGTCTTGATAGGTTGCAAGGGAGGTCAGTTGCTCCAGTTGTTTTGCAGCAGCCAGGGTCTGGAGCAGGTGTTGTTATGAGGGGTCCCAGCACACCAGTCCAAACTTTTTCTTTTCAGGTTGTAGATCGGTGCGGCGGTCCAGACTCAGTAGGGCGTGGTCCAGTCCAGTTTCGCCGAGGTGAAGTGAGGAGAGAGCCTAGCGCGGCCATCTCTGTTCCACCGAGGGAACCCGTCGCGGTCAGCGGACAAAGGTATTGCGCGACCTCGCTGGCCCCAATGAATAGCAGGCGTAGGTGGTCTACCTTACCATCGGCTATGGAGCTACAGAGTCAGCGCAGGGGAAGGTACAGGCGGGTACAGTCTGCTCCCCCTCCAGGAGGACATTCTATTCAGTCTGAGCGTAATGTCTCTAATGACGGGTTGGGTAAGACCCGAGGTGTGGTTGTAAATGAGAATATGGGGCTTCTGGAGATGGAGCCGGTGGTGTTGGACTATGACGAGCATAGTCCTGAAGAAGGGGAATTGTGTGAGGTGGATGGGGGGAGCCCTCTCATGTGTCACATAGTGTTTTGCAGGTTTCGACAGTCGCACAAACGTCAAAGGAGAGACGAGAGCACGGCCCATCCATTAGGGCTCCTCGAGGAAGGACCATGTTGGATTTTTCAGCGCCACGGGCGGAGTCTGCAAGGGCAGTTCCTTTAGAGCCAGGTGAGAAAGCATTTACACAGGCCAAACCTAAAATGGTGTCTGTGGGGACGGCTGTGGAGGGGGTTGGGGGTTGGGGAAGGGAGATTGTTGAAAGGTAGATATGTTAAAGACACAGGTGTAGGCACGGATGACAGTATTGGGACAGTTGAAGGTAAGATGGAAAGTGGTACAAATACTGATGCTGCAGAAGGGGTTAAGGAGCCACTTCAAAGTAAAGAGTTGAAGATTAAAAAATTGCCCTATATGGGAGTCACTAAACCTTTGGGCGCTCATTTAATGTTGGCGACAAAGGAGCGCATTTGGAAGGGTGAGTATGTGGAGATATCGAAGCTCCTTCACCGTGAGGTTAGGTCTAAGGAAGGTTCGAAGGAAGAAGAGTATGAGCTAGCAAAACGCCCAAAAGTACCATTGACTATTGAGAATTGGACGGCAGCTTTTCTAATATATGCAAGTGTTTACTGTGAGAAATTTCCAGAGCGCAGCGTTTCTATATTCAAATATATGGATGTGATTCAGAAGGCGCAGCTTACTCGAGGGAGTTGGCATGGGCTCAGTATGATGAAGAGTTTAGGGTGAGGATGGCATGGGATCCGGAAGCAAAGTGGGGGGAGTTGGATCAGATCTATGGCAGCATACGTTGGGGGCCGCCTCAGGGGGCAAGACCATTTTTACGGCCAGCGGTCTCCCGTTTATTTATCAGCCCTTTCAGGCCAAGCCCACCCGGGGAGGGGTGGGGAGTAGTTCAAGTACACAGTCAGGAATTGGTGCTTGCTGGGATTTCAATAAGGGGTTGTGCACTAGAGAATACTGCAAATATAGGCATGAATGCTCCGGCTGCGGAAGGCGACACCCTTTGTTTAAATGTTGGGGGCCCAAACCGGGAGGTGGCCAACAAGGGAATCAGACAGGTACAGGTGCGTCAGGATCGTCACAGCAGTTTAAAGGGGGTCGGGGAGGTAGAGGTGCGCAGGGCTCTGGGCCAAAGGGCTCATACGCCAGTTAAGCTGCCGCAATTACAGCAGGCCCTCCAGGATTATGAGAATGTAGATGTTAAGCAGAAGCTGTTGAAGGGTTTTCAATTTTGTTTTCATTTGGGCTACTTGGGACCAAGGCAGAGGCGTTGGGCAGACAACTTGAAGTCAGCTTTCGAACATAGGGCAGTGGTGTGAGAGAAATTGAGTAAAGAGGTGCGTGACGGACGGATGGCAGACCCTTTTCATGACTGGCCGATCCAGGATTTGATGATTTCACCCATTGGTGTGGTCCCTAAAAAAGAGCAGGGACAGTTCAGACTTATTCAGCATTTATCGTGGCCGGAAGGGTCTTCTGTGAATGATTTCATTGATGAGGAGGCCGCTTCGGTTTCATATTCCTCAGTTGACGTGGCCATGTCACTTGTGGTGACCACGGGCGCAGCTGCTGAGATGGCTAAGTGTGACATTAAGTCTGCATTTCGGCTGCTTCCAGTCCATCCAGATGATTGGTGTCTTCTGGGTATCCATTTTGAAGGGAAATGGTACATGGACAAAGCATTGCCGATGGGTTGCTCCATGTCATGTGCTCTTTTTGAATGTTTCAGCACCTTTTTGCAGTGGCATTTCACACACCATTCTGGTCATTCTCTGGTAACACACTATTTAGACGATTTCTTTTTTGTTGGTTCCCCGGGCTCCGCGGAGTGCCAGACAGCTCTGGACACCTTCCATGGGCTCATGGAGGATTTGGGTGTGCCTTTGGCTCCTGAGAAAACTATGGGTCCTGCCACGGTATTATCATTCTTAGGCATTGAAATCGATTCTGTGGCAATGCAGGCTCACTTACCGGAGGATAAGAAAACAAAGATGCTGGAACTGTTGAGTGGTATGTTGTTGAAGCAGAAAGTGCAGGTGAAAGAAATTCAGGTGTTGCTGGGGCACCTTAATTTTGCGTGCAGGGTGGTGAGAGCGGGGAGGACTTTTTGTCGTCGGTTGGGCAGGGCTCAGGCTGGGCAACATTTGCCGCACCATCATGTACGTCTGTCAGCGGGAGTCAAAGAAGATTTGCGGATGTGGGACGTTTTTCTCACTTCCTTTCATGGTGTGCCATTGGTCAGAGATGTGGACTTTCAGTGGGATGTGCAGATGTTCTCGGATGCTGCGGGCAGTGAGGGTTTTGGCCTGTACTGGAATGGGAGATGGTGTGCGGAGCGGTGGCCGGAAGATTGGTTGAACGGTGGAAGGAGTATAACATTTCTTGAGCTCTTTCCTTTGCTGGTGGCATTGACTCTTTGGGGGGAGGATTTGGCACACAAAAAAGTACTTTTCCGTGTTGACAACATGGCCGTGGTCGAGATTGTGAATCGGCAGTCGGCCAGAGATGAGCAGGTACTGAAGCTAATGAGAGTCTTTGTGTTGGGTTGCTTGAAGCATGACATTGCCTTTCGAGCCTTGCACTTTCCTGGTGTGGACAATGACATAGCGGATGCTTTGTCTCGTTCGCAGTGGGGGAGATTCCGTGGACTGGCCAGGGAGGCGGACAGATCAATTACCCCAATGCCGATTCATCTGTTGCACGTAGGCAACATCGGGTATTACAACTGGTGGTAGGTTCTTTGTCTGTGTCCACGCATTCAGCTTATTCTTTGGCATGGAAGGAGTTCTTGGAATTGGGAGCGTGCAGGCGTGAGGAAGTTTGGACCTGAGGATGAACTGAATCACATCTGAGGATGTGATTCAGTTCATCCTGGACCTCATGGATAAAGGTTTGTCTAGAGTTACCATCGCAGGAAAGTTGGCAGGGATATCCTTCATGGGTAAACTTTTTTGGGGTTATTCTCCTTCGGCTGGTGAGATTGGCAAAAGAATGCTTGAGGGCTGGGCCAAGGAGCGGGGAGGTCCAAGAATGTCTAGGGCTCCTTTATCTTGGCAGACACTGGCTCGGATATTAGCTGTTCTGCCTTCAGTTTGTAGAGATGATTTCGAAGCTTGTTTGTTTGCCATGTTGATGGCTTTTATGTTCTTTGGGGCTTTTCGAGTTTCAGAGTTGTTGGGTTCTAAAGCTAAGGTTGGGATTTGCTGGCGAGATATTTTTTGCTCAGAAAAGGGTGTTCACGTGTGGCTCTCTAGTTCTAAGACTGATCAAAGGAAATTGGGTAAAGGGGTGTGGTTAGAAGCGCGTTCCCCTAGGATTACATGTCCATTGCTGTTGGCTCGCTGTTGGCGCACTCTGTCAGGGGGATCTGATTGTGCTCTTGTTTTTCAGCACATTAACAAAGCACCTGTTACAGCATATCAATTGCGCATGATTTTGCGCAAAGCTCTGCAGCAGATTGGTTTGGACGGGGACTAATTCGGAACGCACTCGTTTCGGATTGGTGCTGCGACAGAAGCGTATAATAGGGGCTGTCTCAAGGGGACATCATGAGGTTGGGGCGCTGGTCGTCTAAGTGCTTTCAGCTTTATGTGCGGGGAGGCGCATGCGTCATCCTCCTTTCCTTGAGTATTCATGGTTTTCTCTTTTACAGGTTCAGTGGCTGGGCCCCGATCTCAAGCGGTGACGGTTTGGATAGTGGGGCATTCGTTCATCAAATGGGCCTGGGTTCAGGCGGCTCAAAGTTATTTTGGAGAACTGTTGGGTTTTAATGATAAAATGTTCAACATTGTTTGGAAAGGAAAAGGGGGGATGCTTTGGAGTGAATTAGTTCCGTGTCTTAACAGAGGAATAGTTGGGGGTTGTTGCCCGGATATTTTAGTAATTCACTTAGGCGAGAATGATCTTTGTGCAACTAAAGGGGTGGTTTTGTTGCGGGCAATTAAGAGGGATTTAGCCTTCATTAAGGAACTGGCTGGTTGCCATGTTTTTTGGACTGAATTGGTTCCCCGTAGGATTTGGCGAGGAGCGGGGAATCCTAGAGCGATTGACAGGGCCAGAAAGAAGGTAAATGCTGAGGTTTCCAGATTTTGCCGTCAGCTGGGTTTTGGATGAGTGTCACATAGAGAGATTCGTTTTGAGTCTGTCGAATTTTTTAGGGACGATGGAGTCCATTTATCCAGAATAGGCATCGATCTGTATTTGTTGGAGCTAAGAGAAGTTTTGGCTAGGTCTTTGACCATGCAGCGGTGAGTGATTTTTGGGTGCCACCTTTTTTCCTATTGGGGGGGCAGAAAGGGGGCGGTAGTGTTGCTCCCCCCCCCCCACCTTCCTGGGTGGTGGGGTCTAGTTGTTTCAGGGCAGTTTGTGTCAGATTTTGGTTGATTAATGGTCAGTTTTGTGTTAGCGACAGGGAGAGGATAAGTTGGTCATTGGTTGGGAGATTATACTTTTGTGGGGTTTGACAGAGGTGAAGGGGCAGGCAGGTGATTGGTTAATGAAGGGCCTGGTATTTGTAAGTTATTGGGGTTGATATGATGATGTAATATTTATAATGATGATGTAATGTTTGAAATGTTGTATTGTATGGGTGGGGGAGGGGCCATGAAATTTTAGAGGAGAGGGTGGGGGCGGGGTCAGGTTTATTTATTTATTTAGTGAGGTTTAGTTTTGGAAGGCTTTGCCGAGGTTATTATTTTGTGATGTGCACCTGTTCCTAATAAAGCGGCCTTTTCCACATTCAAGTTTTCTGGGTCTGCTAACCCCCCCCCCCTCGCCCTCCCTCCCAAGTGGCCACCCAACACCTGCAGCCAGTCTAGGTTTTCAGACAAAAAGAACGGTGCATTCTGGGATTTGCACTTGTGTTTTAACACTGTAAGGAGAGGTTAAAAAATCGCCCGATATAAAGTGTTGTTAACTAAAAAGTCAGGACTCACCAAAGATTCCGGACATAACAAAGAGTAACCGGGCACGCTTCCGGATATAAGTGTTTGAGATGCTGAGTGCCGCACTGAGGGTGGCATGGGCCTTACGACGAGAATGGAAATGCTCAACAGATGGTAGTAAAAGCAACCGTTGTTTGACTCCAGCCCTCGGTGCCACTGTACCTGCTGCACTATTGATAGCGCCACCTCTTGGGGTGTTGGGGGACGTTTTATCTTCCCCACTCAGTGAGATATGGTGGTTGCAATCTTGTTAAAAATTGACTTAGGGAGCGCTGCAAACCAATCACACCATTCCACTGCATTTGTAACCAACATCCTTATCTGCTGTGGCAAACCTCCGCAATAAGATGGATGGGTGGGTGGTTGTGTTGGACTCCAGATCTAAGACATCCCTCCTTGTAAATTTGACAGAATTTAGGGAGGGGCTAACCGGAGAAAGCTGAAAGGAGAGTCCTGCAACTTTGTTGCGTTAAAGTCTGACGGAGACAAGTGCTTCAAACCACATATCCTCACAGATCTCTGCCGGTAACAAATTAATCTGTAACCCTGCTTGCCCCTCCTCCCCCCAGAGACCTTTCACGGATGTGAGCTTTTCTTCAATTCTGCAACTATCTCACTTGTCTGTGTATATAGTAAATAAACCACGAGCTTAACAGGTTAATGAGACTACGGGTTGAATTAACTGATTGGCTTGCAGATTCTCCGTTGACCAAAGCGAGGTAAATGCACCCTCTATCTACCAAAGTAGTGGTGAAATATCCCCCACATATTTAGTCTCACCAGGCGCCTGGATGCTTCTCCAACAAGCTGAATGAATCAGAAATGGGAGGAAGATCTGCTTTGGTGAAGAAAAGTTATTTTGGAAAATCCCCCAATGCCTATAATTTCTGCCTTAATGACCACCACTAAATGAAGACACTGCTAACGTAGGCCCAGACTTACTAGCAATTTGCGTCGTGGTTAGGCAACTTTTTTGGGGGAGCCAGAATTCAAAATGCTGGTCCAGATTTGCAAAGCCACATAACGGTCGATTTGCGTTGCCTTGCCTGGCTTTGCAGGAAACAAATAACACAGCGCCTAGCACTGTGTCACACTGCATAAGTTAGATGTTACATAGGAGGAGCAACAGCATTGGTATATCTACCCATGTATTTTGAAGCAAAACCAGAATTACTAAAGTCAGTATACCTGGATTTGCAAAATGGTGCATCTGCCTGAGGCTGGCGTAACAAGGAGAAATATCTTCATTTACTTACTTCCTTTTTCCACATGTGTTCCCTTCTGGCCCAAAAGCCAACACAGCAACTAGCATGAAACGGGGGGAAAAAGCATGAGTGTTTGGACGTGAGAACGGTGCATGGGAGGGTGAAGGAGAAGGGAACATGGCGGACACCTGGCAAAAGAAGTTCACCTGCCTTCTAGCACAGATACCCCATAAGGATGTGCAACATCTACCAGCAGTGCAAAAAGAGGGACAGTGCAGGGAGGCAGCCCTACCAGTCAAGAAGAATAGATTGTGATGGAAAAAGTGGGGAACACATGGTAGATTTGGGGCATGACAAGAGGAGCCTTGTAAGACCAGTGGAAGTTAGTGCTAAGAACATGGTGGTGGCTAGGATCAACAAAGCAGGCTAAGGGCACAGATCAAGGGGCTTAGGAGCCATGTGGCTGGGCTACGGGACAGCAAAGGATCTGTGAGTCGGAAGGGCTGAGGAGATAGAGGACTTATCGTCGGAGGAGGTGAGGGGGTCTGAGGAAGGAGAAAGGGCAGTCCATTGGGTGACTGGTAAGGAAACTGGCAAGAAAGTGGCTTCAGTGGTGGTAATGCCCAAGATTTTGGGGGGTATGGAATGCCTAATGAAAAGCAGTAGAGCTATTGAGGGACCAAGGGTGAAGAGGCACAGCCCGTGCAGGAGTTAACGGAGAACCAGGTAAAGATAAGCAAGAGTTGGTGTAAGGAAGGGTTATAGAGAGAGGGGATGTTAGCTACAAGAGGCTGAGTTGTGCGAGGTAACACAAGATGGTACCAGCAAACTCTGAAGGCAGGACAGTAACATGAGTACGAGAGGAACAGGAGTGTATAGGGAAAGAGAAATAGAAGAGAAACGGACATGCATGCATCAGGAGCGGGAACCTTTTGACCTGTTTCAGAAGACCTAGTGAGAGTCATGAGATAAGTTCCTTGACAGGAGAGGTGATGGAGAGCGATAATAGCAGTCAGATGGAGAGTGTGATGTGGATACAGGGGGTAGCACAACAAGAGGGAGGGAAAAAAAGAGGCGACGTACCAGCAGAACAGAGAGTACAATGCCAGGGATAGCGGGCTTGGAACCAACAGTAAGGAGAAAACTGAGTTTGACAAGGAAATTGCTCTATATGGCTATAGCTGTGCCACTAGCCGCATATCTACTGGAAAGTACAAAGGAGACCATATTTTCCAGTAAACAAGTGGATATCTGTAAGATGCTGTAGTGTAGTTCCTATAGTACCCCTGCAGGACCAGTGCTTTTGGATATCATACACTGTGGGCCTGGTGGCAGACTGATTCTGAGCACCCCCACTGCGTATGTTACCCTTGTTTGCATTAACTATCTCAGAGTACCACTGGAATCTCCTTTTTATGAGAGAGATTCGTTTTTGGCAACCTCAGAACACAACAACCCTGATTCCTCAGATTCGTGGAAACAATGTACTACTTTTCCCCCAGTCACTCGTGCTTTCTCGTTTGGTCTCAGAGCGTTACACAGAAGAAACAGTGGAGCGTGTTTACAATAAGAATTTATTGCACAGTTGTTCTTCTAGTGCAAAATATATATGCTGCGACAATTGTTAAAAAGTAGCAGCGATATATGATCAGCAGTACAGTGAATAAAAAGGAATTGTACAGTTCTCCCATTTTGCAATAGTCATGAACATATACATGAATATAAAATGCATTTATAAAATAAAGTAGATACTCCTACGATGCCTGTCTAGATGTACCTAAGTGTACCTAGCATGTGAGTAGGTCAGGGGCGTAACACAGCCCCCGCAGCCCCTGCGGAGCTGGGGGGCCCCTAACCTCCAGGGGGCCCCCTCAGCACCGCGCTTCGGCTGGAGAGCTCCAGATTGAGTATGGAGGGGCCCCGACACGTTCCCTGCAGGGGAGCCCCCTCAAGTTTCGTTATGCCACAGGAGTAGGTGCAAAAGAGCCAAGAATCCCGCTAGGATTTAGTCAAACCCCATTACCTGAATAATGAGAGTGTGGGACCTCGTCCTGGTCTCGAGTTGGACACCCTGCAGGGATGGTTAGACCACTGTCAGCTGGAGCGACTGCATGCAGGCGCCTCAGCGTCTCTGGTCAGTGTGTTGGCCTGGAAGTCACGGTTCCCTCTAACTACTGATAGCAAGAGGTGCTGTATTTATACAGAAAAGTATAGAATCCCTTTGTCCCTTATGTCTTGTGTTAGCCATTGTTGGGTATAAAGATGACATATGGGATAAACCGTTTACGAAGATGTTTATACAGGTTTATTCTAGCCCCTGCCTGGTTTCCTAGAACTTTTATGAATATTTAATCATACTGGATGAGCACCTCGAAGATGGTACAGGAGGCCATTGTTCGGGAAAAACCCTCCTTCTGTACCCAAGCCACAGTCTAGATAAGGTTCAGCCCTCAGCGCCTGTTATTGTGGAGAATAGAAAACTAATATAGGTGAAAGACACCATTAGGGCATCCCAAACCATTCCTATATTAGGGCATTTATATGAAACAGAACACCCACTCCTCTTAATAGTCAACAATAATAAACAATGGCAGAAAACTACTAATTCATACTAGGTGCTAGCACATATAATTGTCAGTGAGCCACACAAAAACATTAAACAAATCTTTAAAAGCATATTAAAAACATTTCTAAGAGGGGAAAATGGGGAGAGTCAGTATTTGAATTTGTACTCAAATAAAGTGTAAATGAGTTCCTTGATAGAATTTAAACCTCCTCTAAGTGTTTAGAAGGCCATGCTTTCTCCAGCTATAGTGTCAATTTTGTATTAAATCAAAACAAATCAGTAAAATTTATAGAGCGCGCTACTCACCCGTAAGGGTCTCAAGGCGCTGAGGGGGGAGCGGGGGAAGCTACTGCTCGAACAACCAGGTCTTGAGTTGTTTCCTGAAGGAGGGATGGTCCCGGGTCAGCCTTAGGTGAGTGGGGAGGGAGTTCCATGTCTTTGCTGCCAGGTATGAGAAGGATCTTCCTCCGACGGTGGATTTCCGAAAACGTGGGACGGAAGCGAGGGCGAGGCTGGCCGATCTGAGCTGACGGGTGGGTGTGTAGAATATGAGGCGGCTGTTGAAGTACTTCGGGCCCATGTCGTGGAGAGCCTTGTGTGCGTGGGTGAGGAGTCTGAACGTGATCCTCTTGTTGACGGGGAGCCAGTGAAGGTCTTTCAGGTGGGCAGTGATGTGGCAGCGGAGAGGGATGTCCAGGATGAGTGTTGCTGAGGTGTTCTGGATGCGCTGGAGTCTTTTCTGGAGTTTGGATGTGGTTCCAGCATAGAGGGTGTTCCCGTAGTCCTGGCGGCTGGTGACGAGGGCCTGGGTGACCGTCTTCCTGGTTTCGGCAGGGATCCATCGGAAGATATTTCGGAGCATGCGCAGGGTGTTGAAACAGGATGATGAGTCGGCGTTGACTTGCTTGGTCATTGTGAGGGAGGAGTCCAGGATGAAGCCCAGGTTGCGTGCGTGGTCCGTAGGCTTGGGTGCGCTGCCCAGGGCAGGGGACCACCAGGAGTCGTCCCAGGCGGAGGGAGATGGTCCGAGGTGAGGACTTCCGTCTTGTCTGAGTTCAGTTTCAGATGGCTGATCTTCATCCATTCTGCGACGTCTCTCATTCCTTCCTGGAGGTTGGCTCTGGCGGTGGCGGGGCCGTTGGTGAGGGAGAGGATCAGCTGGGTGTCGTCGGCGTAGGAGATGATGTTTAGGTTGTGTTGGCGGGCGATGGCTGCAAGGGGGCTCATGTAGATGTTGAAGAGGGTGGGGCTGAGTGAGGATCCTTGCGGGATGACGCAGATGACTTCAGTGGCTGCGGATCGGAACGGGGGAGGCGGACTCTCTGGGTTCTTCAGGCGAGGAACGAGATGATCCACTCCAGTGTCGCTCCTTGGATTCAAGTGTTGCTGAGGTGTTGTATCAGGGTGCGGTGGCATACGGTGTCGTAGGCTGCTGAGAGGTCAAGGAGGATGAGGGCAGCCGTTTCCCCGTTGTCGAGCAGGGACCTGATGTCATCGGTGGCTGCGATGAGGGCGGTCTCGGTGCTGTGGTTTGCTCGGAACCCGGACTGTGAGGGGTCGAGGGATCCGTTGGTCTCGAGGAAGGCGGAGAGTTGTCTGTTGACGGTCTTCTCGATGACTTTGGCTGGAAAGGGGAGGAGCGAGATGGGGCAGAAGTTCTTCAGGTCGGTGGGATCCGCGGTGGGTTTCTTGAGGAGGGCGCTCAGCCCGGCATGTTTCAAGCTCTCCGGGAAGGTGGCGGATGCGAAAGAGCTGTTGATGATGTTCCGGAGCTGGGGTGCGATGATGGAGTCGGTTTTGTTGAAGATGTGGTGTGGGCAGGGGTCGGTAGGGGAGCCGGAGTGGATGGTGTTCATCATGCGGGTGGTGTCTTCGGTGCTGACAGGGGTCCAGGTGCAGAGGGTGGTGGTGGGGGACGCTGGTTCGGTGGTTGGGTGCGTGGTCAGAGTGCCGAAGCTGTTGTGAATGTCGGCGATCTTGTTGTGAAAGAACGAGGCGAGTGAGTCGCAGAGGTCTTGCGAGGGTGTGATGTTGTTGTTTTAGGCGCTGGGGTTGGAGAGCTCTTTGACGATGCTGAAGAGTCCCGGTTTTTGTTGATGACTCAATGTATGGATCCAGTGAGTCCTTGGTAGCTCGCTTTTCAACTCTGCTACCTGTTCCCATAGCATTTTATGCTTAATTGTGCCACCTTTCGCATTTTTAAACCCGTTTTGCTCCCAATGGTATAGGTATTTATTATATGACACAGCACAGTAAAACAAATCACACATGATTTGTGTGGGGAATTAGTGATCCGTATTTACAAGTGCAAGTATCAGCCCTTTTAACTCTGCCAACTGTGCCTTGCAGTCTCCTAGCGATTGCGTTTTTGTGCAACTTGGATGGAACTTTCCATCCTACATGCGACCTTTAACGATAGCACACGCTGCGCTGCATTGCTGCTTACTCCCTGTGGCTGGTTGCGCTTATCTGTCAGTATAAATAATATATTCATACTGATCCAGAGGCAAGATTTTAATTGGTAGAGAATATTCTTGTTCATATTGCAGGAATGCCTGTGTGTTTAAACTTGGATTAAATCTGTATTCAACGTCTGTTGCAGTAATAGAGTTAGCCCATTGTATCCATCGTGGATGTAAGGCTTTTGCATTTGGAATGCTAGGCTTTGTAACAGCTTCTAAAGCTGGTACCGCCGTTACGACTATAATGCGTTTTCCCTGTGCCAGTGCGCTTTCTTTTGCTACAGCAGTCTGAACAGCTGTCAGGATTTTTTCTGTGGAAGTGAAATGCATTTTTGCATTTGAGTACAGATGTGATTTGTATGCGATTGGTACTGTTTCTCCTTCATAGAAGGTTAGGTAAGTGTACCAGCATTGACCCGCAATTATACAGATCATCAAGTGGCATACGTTTACACGTGTTTGCAAGTGTTTGGAAGCTATCATGTCTTCCTGGAGTGAACAAAGAATATTAGTATGTTCTTGTATCCAATTATTGGCTGAAAAGTCAGGTTTTATTAAGTCATAGAAAAGTTTTTCCCTTTGTGAGTAATCAAAAATGTGCGTGCTGCCGAAATGTAGGAATCACAGTATTGATTGTAAGTTTTTTAATGTTTTTGGAGGCTGGAGCAGCGCACACTTTTCTAAAAAGTTAGCTGCCAGACTTTTTCCCTTCACTTGGCAGCTCATATCCCAAAAATAGGACATTGATGTGGGCTATTTTTGATATTTTAAAGTTAAATTTGTAGCCCTCAGTTGCAAATTCCATAATAATGGTGCTTTCCCTGGTCAAGTGCCTCTCTAAGTCGTCGTCCATTAGATCAATATCTACCACATAGGACAACGCTTCTTCATCAACATTTTGAAATAACTCTGTTACCCCTGCTGAAAATACCCAAGGGCTATTCTTATACCCTTGGGGAGTCAACAAAATTGGCGCTAGGACCCTAACGCTGAGCATCCGGTCAGATACCTGCATTCAGGTGCTATATTTTGGCAGAAAAATCCATTTGAGATATCATGTGTTGATTTGTATTTTTTCCACACAATGTTATTTATTAATGCGGCACTATATGTATTTTGGACAGCAAATGTCTTTGTGCGTGAGTTTAAATGTCTATAATCTAAAACTAGATGATATCTATTGCAGGTTTAGAGATGGGAAACAAAGGATTGTTCATTGGAGAGGTACATTTTTCAGTAATCCCCTTGTTGTACATTTTTCAGTGATCCCAAGTTGATCTAAGATCTCCCTGACCTGTTTTTTAGCTTCCTTCATTGGGTAATTGGGTATTTCCTCTGAACTTTAGGTGAAACTTTTAACGGGATCACTTGATAGGTTGAGTGCTCATCCCAACCAGCGTGATTTTTGTACAATGCTGGAGCTTGGGCTACTGCCCACTCCTGTGCATATGTATTTTTTTTTAAACTTTATTGTGCATTTAAGTATGGTGACACTCACGGGCCTACAACCACAGGGGCCGGCCGCTAAAAAAAGTAGTAGCAATCAATGTTTACCACAGTTCCATCGCCGACATCCTAGAGGTCTGGCAGCAGTGCAGGATAAGATTCGTAGCAACTCAGGATGAAGCCAGGATATAATAGTATTTTGTTTTTTATAAAAGAAGAACAGAGAAAAGAAACAAACAAATCTCAAGGCCTAAGACATTGTATATGAAGTTGTGCTCGAACGGGGGGGATCCTCAACTGCAAGATGAACAAATTAGTAAGCGGTGGAGTTGGTCGGGGGGGTCAGTGGGGAAGTCAGAAATTAGGAACAAGAATAGATTAAACAAGGAATGTCGGATCAGGGGGAGAAGGAGGTGTCTGGATTATCCTCGAACGGGGGTGTACATATGTTCCCTCGATAAGCGTTCCACTGACTCCAGATTGTAGTCCACGCCCCAGGCTTGCCCCTAGCCAAATACACAGTCTTCTCTCTGAACATACACCAATCCATATTTTCCTTCCATACTGACACGGTGGGCGGCCGCCGGGAACCCCACAACTGCGCAATGTCTCTCTTTGCGATCATGTTCCCAAGGGCCGCCCACTGAGTCTAGGCGACGTTGTAATCATTCGGCTCCCACACATTCAACAAACATCTCCGGGCCTCAGGTAGCAGAGCAACCCCGGTGACACACTCCATCACAGCATGCACTCGATTCCAAAATGCGGCCACCTCCTGGCATTCCCAGATGATATGGAGGAAAGCAGCACTCAACCCACAGCCACGCTTACATAACCCATCCGCAGAAAAACCCATGGAGACCAACCGAGGACCGGTGACATACACACGATGAAGAATCTTAAGCTGGACGAGACGGAGACGGGCGGGAATGGCCACCTTAGGGGAAGATAGTGCGGACTGCTAGTCTTCATCATCCAGTTCCAGCCCGTCCCCAGTCCAGGCCTCCCTGAGACGTACGAGGAGATCTGCCCGATTGTTGATCAACTTTTTATATATTAGTGAAATCGTACTGTCAGGCAGATGACCATCGAGTACACGGTCTTCCAGCGGGGAGGACTCAGGAATATTGGCATCGGAGGCGAAGACCGAGGTCAAGGCATGACGAACCTGCGCATATCTAAAAAACTCCTTCACTCAGCTCATATTCATTCTGTAATGTCTCAAAAGTCTTGACAGCACCCTTAACCCAAAACACCCACTCTGCTAATACCAATCATATCCCATTTCTCAAAACCTTTTGTTGCTAAGAGGCATCCAAATCTCTCCGACGCATACAAAGGAGCCGCGCGTGTCAATCGATCCTTCCAACCCAGGGCAGCATTTGCATCACACCAGACTCGCACGGCAATCTTAGTGGGTCCTGTTAGATTCCTCCCTGCTACCTTAGAGTAGAGCGCCCTGTTGTAATTCCCACCCGGCAACTGCCACTTGTCCATCTCAAATGCCGGGTTTGGGCTGGGTGCATACGTTGCATGATTAATCGCGCTCAACTGGGAGGCCCAATAGTACCGCCTGATATCTGGGAGCACCATGCCCCCGTCATACCAGGGGAGGGTTAGCTTTGCGAGAGCGATTCTTGCACGCCCGTCCCAGATAAGCCGCCTCTGTAAACTTTCCACCTCCCGGAAGTAACTTGCCGAGATGATGTCGAGTGAGTTCTGAAGTGCGTACAGAAAATGTGGCAGGGACATAATTTTAAAGAGCGCGGCACAACCGAGCGGCGACAATGGTAATCTACGCCAACGAACCACGTCAAGCTTCAACCTCTGGAGAGGGGGGAGCAAATTGCGCTCATAGCGAGCAACAGGGTCCAATGATATGAAGATCCCCAAATATTTGAATCCCGTCTGCGAAACCTGAATGGGAAATCTACGCGGCAAGGGGGGAAGACCACCCGAAATCACATAGACACAGGATTTAGTCCAATTGATAACTAGACCTGAATTCTTGCCAAACGAGGTGAGAACATCGAACAAGACGTTAAGCGATTTTTGGGGGGAGGTAAGGTATAAGACGATATCATCAGCATAAAGCGAGATCCGGTCTTCAAAATCGGGAGTCCACTGAATACCCTTTATCGAAGGCTCCAGCTGCGAGGGGCTTTAAGGCAAGCGCAAAAAGCAAGGGAGACAGTGGGCACCCCTGTCTCGTACCCCTCCCAAGAGTGAAGGAATTGGATACTTGGCCGTTAACAACCACCTGAGCCAGCGGTTCCTTGTATAGAAGTTTCACCCACCCGATAAACTCCGAACCGAAACCAAATTTTGCGAGGGCGGCCCAGAGATAAGGCCATTCGATAGTATCAAAGGCCATCAAGGCGTCCAAGGAAGCCAAGATGGCCGACTCTTGAAGTGACCCCGACCTCGCGAGAACACCATGCAAACGCCGCAAGTTCAGTGCGGTGTTACGATGCGGGATAAAATCAGATTGGTCCGGATGGATCAGGTCAGCAATCACCGTAATCAACCGATTGGCCAGAACTTTAGCTAGGACTTTAGGTTCAGCGTTCAACAGGGAGATGGGCCTGTACGAGGAGCAGCGATCCCGAGGCTTGCCCTCCTTAGGAATTACCACAATTGTAGCTAAACGCTGATCACAAGGGAGGGCACCAAGGTCTTGTGACTTCAGGAACAAATCTCGGAGAAATGGTGCGACTTTATCGGGGCGCAATTTGTATAATTCAATGGGTAGTCCGTTCGGGCCCATGGCCTTGCCGGAGCGAACAGAACGAATAGCAATCGCAATCTCATCCGCAGACAACGGAGCATCCATTAGGTCTCGGTCCACCTCCGATAGGCATGGCAACGCAATATCGCGTAGCAACAAATGGGAGTCTTCCTCATCTCTATCAGACACCGGAGAATACACAGTACGAAAATAGTCCACAAAACACTCCACAATCTCCCTCGGGTCAGTCAAAGACTCTTCATTCAAATTCTGAATCACGGGGACCACACGATTCGTCCTTTCTTTCTTATCAAGCCACGCAATCAATTTACCCGCCTTGTCCCCGACATCGTACAATCTGCCCTGTTGCTCCCTGTGCATCGTTTTGGCAGCATCCGTGACAAGGGACTTATAGTCCAGCTGCTTCAGACCAAGGGCGTGGAGTCTATCATGGGTAACACCTAATTCTAAGTCATTCTCCAGTTCGACTATTTCGGCCTCAAGACGCACATTCTCTTGATTCTTGGTTTTCTTGGCTTCAGAAATCAAGGATAAGGCATGGCCACGAATGACAGTCTTGAAGGCTTCCCATAGTGACACAGATGAGGACACAGACCCCTCGTTTTCAAGGAAGTATTGATCTAGGGACTTTATCAAACTGGCACGGGTCTTGGGATTATGCAAGTACCAGGGGTTTATGGGAGCGACTCGCCCCGCGCTACTCACTCCAGTATCCATACAAAGCCACAATGGGGAATGGTCTGAAATGCCCCTGGCGAGGTGTCTAATCTCTCTAACAGAAGGGGACTGGGCAGCAGGCATGAGAACGTAATCGAGTCTGGAGAGACTTCCATGGGCCCCAGAGTGAAAGGTGTACTGACTCTGCGTTGGATGCATCAACCTCCAGCCGTCTACCAAACCAAAAGTGTCCAAAAATCCACCAAGCCATGACTGGGACTTAGGAAGATCCCTGGGGGGGGTGACGGTCTATGGTACCAGAAACAACAGAGTTAAAATCCCCGCCCATAACCAGTATACCATCAGGGAGTCCCAGCACCACTCGCCCAATATCTGAAAAAGTGGAGGTCTGGAGACCCGGAGGAACATATATAGTGAGCAACGAAATAGTCCTACCCTCCCATCTGCCAGTGAGGGCAGCGTAGCGCCCCCTGTCGTCGAGGATTACATTGTCTATCTCCAGGGGGAGAGAGGACGAACAAGAATGCCCACCCCCCTAGAGCCAGTGGTGAAACCAGAGTGTGCGACAAGGCGATAACCCCACCTATTCATGGCATGACACATGTTTCCCACCAGATGCGTCTCCTGTAAAAGAACCACATCGGGGGACAGGCGACGCAAGAATTGCAGCACCACTCCCCGTTTTATCCTATCACCCAACCCATTAACATTCCAAGATATTAACCTCAACCCACTACCCCCAATCCCAACAAGTGATGCAGAACTCACCCCACAAAGAGCACAACATTCGAATCATAGAGAAAAACAATACGTTGCCTTGAAGAAGAAAAAACAACTCACAAACACCCCTCCCCACCCCCAACCGAATCCCGTTACAACTCCCCCCTCCCTGCACCCCTGCATTAGACTAGAAAGCCACCCAAACTTGCGGTGTGCCTGTCGCCCTACCATTACCCAATCTACAAAAAGACCCTGGAGGAGGAAAGAGACCCACCACCCCCGCCACCCTCGGGCACACAACAATGAAATACAACAATAAGGAAATTATAGAACCCAGCTGCACAAAGTCAAGTGTTCGGAAATCAGGGGCCGAGTCATCATTTCTGCTCCGGCTCACCACCCTCGGCACCACCAGGGTGCTCAGTTCTGTCGTTCCGGGCAGGCAGAGAATCCAGCCAGTCACTCACATTCTCTGGTCGGTCAAAGAAAAATGTCCGGTCCTCGTATTACACACGAAGTCTGGTAGGAAACAGCATCGCGTATTTCAGGCCCAAGTCACGGAGTCGTCGCTTCACACCCTGAAAACCCATTCTTTGCCTCTGGACGAGCTGAGTGAAATCCGGGTAGAAGTTGACTGTAGAGTTTTCTTTTACCGGGCCGCTCACCCTCGAAGCCTGCAGGATAGCATCCCGGTCTCTGAAGTGAAAGAGCTTGGCAATGATAGGCCTCGGAGGGGCGCCCGGTTTCGGCTTTCCACCCGGAACGCAATGGGCACGCTCCACTGCAAAGAACTTGCTCAGTCCTGTAGGGGCAAGATGGTTCAGGACAAGGTCCTCCACCAGGAGGTCCATCGAATGGTTCTCGGGGTTTTCCGGGACACCTATGACGAGGATGTTGTTGCGTCTTGCCCTATTCTCGAATTCCTCCAGTCGATGAGACATGAGATCGTTAGTTGATTTCAGATTGCCAATTTCAGTTTGAAGTTCCGACACATCGGCAGTAAGGCTAGAAGTCTTCAAATCCAACGATTTCACCTTCTCGTTAGTTTTAGACAAATCGGCTCTGATCAAGGTGACATCAATAGCAACCATGTCGATTTTATGAGCTAGAGCCTCATACTGCTGGCCGATGGTCTCCTTCATGCTAGCAATGGTGCTCATGACGTCTTGAAGAGACGGATCAGTAGGCGCGGTTGAATCTTCCTTGGCGTCCTCCGGGGTACGGCTGCCGCCACCAGGGGATCCTTTAGATTGAGTATACTGATCCATGATATTGGTTTGGACCGAGCCCCCGCGAATGGGCGCCTTAGTTTTCCGTTTCTCAATGTCGGCCCTAGCCGCCATACTGGAAGATAAGCCCCGGAGGGGCCCGTGAGACCTGGTGAAAATGGCCGCCAAAAGTCCACAAAAGCAGGCTTGTGTGGCGGAGGTAAAGATACAGTTTGACACAACTGCGTAGAGGAGAGAAGGCACACTCTGAGAAAACAGAGCCTGGACGGATCTCCGACAGAACGGAACTGTCGCGCAGTCAGACAATGCCAGGACCCAAAAGTGAAACCGAAAGCTGATGCAGGGCTGTTGGGGGAAGACCCCTCAGCCGTTGTTGTTCAACTCCGTCCCGGCGTGCCAACTTGCCAAGTCCCCGGCTTACCGCAAGGTGGGCCTCAAAAGTTCGAATCAACGTAACTTTGGTTCCCAAAGTCTAAATCAAAATTTTTAAAGAGCAAAGAGATCAGCTGAGGTTCATCTTCAATAGCCCATCTGAAAATTCAGGATAATGTCAGGATAAGTGGTGAAGAGTGGCGAGGGACCCGGGAGCTCTGTGCTCATGTGGCCATCTCGGACGTTCGCGTAGCTCCTCCTCCGCATATGTATTTTTAAGGTGAACGGAAACAAGGTTGGAAAATGCAGGAAAAATGATACTTTCTCCCCTTGGGCACTCTATTACAAATGCTGGCAGACAATCTTGTTTGGCTAACAGGATATCATAACCAGATGATAAGTTCTTCCAAAAAAGACCTTTTACTTTCCTTGGTCTGTCCCCCTCCATCCGGAGTGTTATTTCATGTAACTCATGTGGAACGCTCATGCTTTTAACTGGTGTTTCCACCGGGATGTAATCATTCAAGTCCGCTGTCACCAGAAATTCCTTCATGTTCTGGCGAGCTATTGTTACTTCTGCCACTCTGTCTAGCATTGTCAGAGCCCATTCCCCGTTCAGAAGTTGTGTTCTCAGAATTCTGGGCATGTCTGATTTTCAGACCAGCAACTTTCTTTTTCTTAAATTGAGGTTTTGTTTTTGGCTTATCTTCTTTTGCGAAAGTAAAGTCTTGATCGCGCTGCTTGTCTCTGGACTGAGTGCGCTCCTCTCTGTGTTCTGACCATCCTTCTCTCTCTGAGTTTTTCTTCGAGCCCTGAAGGGAACAAGAGGAACGTGTATCAGTATCCTGATACCTCTCAGGTTTCCTAATATTATCTCTATTCTTAAAGTTGTACCTCTTTTCAGAGGGCTTCTGTGGAGGACACCTACCTTGGAACTGAGATCTGTTGTCTTTAAAGTTTTTTATCATCCTACTTCTGTTTAGAAGAAGTCTGTGTCTGCTTAAAAGTGTCCTTTTCGGGACTGCCCATTAGTTGAGGTTTTAAAGCTTTTTTCCCCAAACTGTCCCTGCCTAATTCTGTGTATGCAGTTTCAATTATTTTGGGTAGTTTGTGTGGTTTATTTAAAAGCCTTGGCGGATTGCCACTGATATTGCTTGCCCTTTAATGTTAGCTGTTATTATGGCTGATACTTGGTCATAGTTATTTAATAACTTCATCCCTAGGTTCAGAGCAGACTCTGCTCCGTACTCATTTTGTATTTGTCTTAATACATCGGGTATCACCACTAACGAAGTAATACCATGAGTTTTGGTATATATGCCAGAAAAGACTGTACCCCGAGAGGTACAATCCTCTAACTGTGGTGTAATCCCCATGGGCAAGCAGATTGTTAACATTCTGTGTTTTTCAAATGGTGTGGTATTTGGGAATACTGCATCTAACTGGGTTATTTTCTGAGCTACCCAGAAAGGAATTTTTTCACGTTTTGTGGGTAATTTGCCCATTAACGCGTGCAATGTTTGTGGAATAATTTTAGTAGCTGTGCTCTTTGTAGGAGCAGCATTTGGTTTAATTACTGTTGGTTGGACCGCAAGTGTCCCAATGCCAACTTGTGTCATGTTTCTGTAAAGTTTTATCAACTCTTTCTGTTGAACTAGCAATTCATTATTTGGCATTGTGTCAATGTCAGGATGTGGTGCAAAGTTCGCTAATATCTACCATGTTACACCTGGTCTTCCTAATGGACCGAGTATTGCTCTTCTTCTTGAGTGGGGTAGGGTGCCATTAAACCAGAAAATATGTTCCTGGTAGGTAAGCGGAATTTCAATCTCTTCAAACCACTGGCACTTCTTCATGTGTATAATAATGAAAAGTTTTTGTTATATCATTTGCTGTTGGGAATGTAACTCGTGAATAGAACACCTCTGTTTGGAAATCTTCGTGTGACTCTATTACGAATATTACTATACCTCCTTTGGCTACTAAACCATGTTTGAGGAGTTTAAATGTGAGTGTGTGTCTCACACCAGCTGCAATACGTATTGCATTGGCATCTTCCTCTGCATCTGAATGAGGATGGTTGATCCACTGTCAGCTGGAGCGACTGCATGCAGGAGCCTCAGCGTCCCATGTCACTGTGTCGGCCTGCAGGTCTTGGTTCCCTCTAACTATTCATAGCAAGAGGTGCTGTATTTATACAGAAAAGTATAGAGTCCCTTTGTCCCTTGTGTCTTGTGTTAGCCATTGTTGGGTATGAAGATGACATATGGGATGAACGGTTTCTGTAGATGTTTATTCAGGTGGATTCTAGCCCTGCCTGGTTTCCTAGAACTCTTATGAATATTTAATCATAGTGAATGAGCACATCGAAGATGGTATAGGAGGCCATTGTTCGGGAAAACCTTCCTTCTGTTCCCAAACCACAGTCTAGATAAGGTTCAGCCCTAACGCCCCTTATTGTGTCGAAAAGGGAACCAATGTAGGTGAAAGATTATGCCTATATTAGGGCACCTCAAACCATGCCTATATTAGGGCATCTATATGAAACATAACAATGCTGCATAGACAAATGTTTAGCAATGAAGGTAAAAAAAATCACAAAAGAGGGAACTGGCAAAGAGGTCAAGTGTCAGTGGTTTATTTGAAAGAAAAAACAAGTGCCAGGGCTCTTGTCAGGAGGCAGCTTGTACCAGCTTACTTCTCTTTTAAGTGCCACCTAAAACAAAACTCCTGTCCCTACCAAAAATTAATGTTTTCCGTGCTCCAATACCTTTGGGTTGAGTTCAAGCTATAAGTGCTGACGTTCATGATTAAGTGCCGGTGCTGAGCACCGGAAACCACAGGCTCAAATTAAGCACTGTCAAGGGTGCCAACCAATATAGATTCATGGACAGTGCCGTTTTCTATATATGCCAGCGTATTTTGTGAGAAACATCCAGACAGCAGCATTGTGCTGTTTACAAAAAAACACAAGATTCCGAGAGGCAACAAAAATAGTATAGCAAAAGAACGGCAAAATTGCCAAACTAAGCAGATGAAACAAGAGGTTTGTATTTCTCAATGAAATCCTTTTTTTAATGTTCCTTGAAGCACTGTGAATACAGCCAACGCTTTTGCACCGTATCTGGGCTTCTTCAAGGCATCCAAAAAAACAAGATACTCAATCTAATGGCTGGTCCCAGTGTGTTATCGTTTTGGAGGACCGTCTGAGACGCTGCCCAATTGAAACCCTTGTTATGCTGCTGCCGGATGCTGACACGGTTCTAACTTAACTAAAGCTGATTACAGCTCTCTACTATCCTAGATGTGCAAAAAACCTTAATAGGACAGCTCTTCACAGAGCATTCTCAGCATTCACTACTATATACAAATATTCCTGTATGTGGAAAACTTCTTAAACTATACAGTCCCATGATCTCCATTGAATGAATAAAATTCATGGACAAAAATGAAAAAAAATGGTTTCAAATTTATTGAAAACTGTATTGGACACATAAAGGAGTGCCCTAAGGGAGTTGCAACCAAGACTGTTGAAAGCACTCATAAATATTTGATTATATATGGCACTACAACGTCACTTCACTAACCACTGTGAAGTAAGTGCGGTAGCTCCCTTTCTCTGGAGTCAACTGAAAGTTTATCCTTTTCCTAGTTGTCCCCTATTGACATTCGAGTGCTGCATGCGGCAACTGAGATCCCAGATAGTACATCTCCATGTTGGGCAGTGCTAGAGCACCATCCTCCAAAGGTAATTGAAGAATCTCTCGGGTCACTCTGCTCCTACCTCCCGCCCACACCAAAGTTGTTAATAAAGAGTGTAGATACCTAAATAGTGTCCTTGGTAGGGTGTCTAAAGTGTGCTTCAGGGCGTATAGGCTGCGCGTCAGGAACACCATCATCGCCACTGCCATCTGGTACCATAACGGACAGAGGGAGTGCTTTCCAGAATTGCACCAACTTATTTAGGTCCTCTGTCACAGGGTCAATATTATATTGTTTCAGTTTCTCTGAACTGTGCGTGCAACCATTATTACTAAACAGCAGTCTGAACCCCTTGCCTCAAGGACTGCAAGTAGGTGCAGCCAGTTCATGGTGTCCAACGCCTTGGCAAATCAATGGACACCAGGGCTAATTCTCCCTCACTGTCCGCCACTTCATATATGGCATGCATTAACTGCCTAAAGTTCATGGTGGTGTTTCGTCCAGGTATGAACCCACACTGGTCCATATGGACCAACCTAGGAATCACCTGTCCCAATCGCAGTGCGAGAACTTTACAAAGGATTTTCATATCTATATTTATCATCATGATCGGGTGATAGGAGGATGCCTCAGATGCCCCAGCACCGGGCTTCAAAATCATTGAAATGGTACCTTCACGCATGGATGTCAGGGGTATTTTCTTATCCAGTGCCTCTACGTAGACTTTGAGTAGGTAGGAAGCCACCTCTGTACTAAATGCCTGATAGAAATTTGTCTGTGAAGCCATCTTTTCCATGCATTTTCTCCATTGGAATTGACTTCAGTGCCACATGGACCTCCACTAATGTGAGTGCAGAGTCCAGTTTCTGCTACCCAGTTGTGGGATCTGTATCCATGCCAAATAATCCATGATTCGTTCATGGTCCGGTTCACCTGGGCCAGTGTACGCCCACTCCAAGTGCTCCCGAAACACCGCCAGTATGTCACCCTGGGTTCTAGCCTCATCCCCTCTGGGATTTTTAATTTGTAGTTCAGGGATGTGGGGCAGCTCGCAGTGATGGGTCCAGGGCAAGAGTCACCAAAGCTTGCCTCCCTCCCTATTAAGCAGTTGTTAATACTACTTTAATGTGCAATGCTCAAGTTTGTCTCAAGTCTCCGTTACTTGCCTCAATAGCTCAGTTTCAAATTCCTGTCCAGACTCCTAACTCCGCGGTCGCTGCCATAAGGCAACCAAAGCCTTCTTGTGAACGTGTCCTGTCTGTAGGGTATGTCTCACTCCACAAGAAAGATACAAACACCAACTCCTTAGCACCACTTTCAGTGCCTTCCATTCTGCTGCTTGACTCTAGGTGGTCGCCCAGTTCATGTCAAGATATTCTGTCAGGAATTCTGATATAGTCTCCCTGCCCACCTGGTCCTGCAATATCTTGGAAGGGACTTGCCAGGAATAGGTGGGAACCAGGTGCTTCCCTTCTATTGGAATGGACAAGCAAAAGGAGCATCATCAGACAAATATTGTGTCAGATGTACTACCTCCCGTACCCTAGTGGCTGCCAGTTGTTTCACTAATAGTCAATCTATCCTGCTAAATGCACCATATGTGGCTGAGTGACAGGTATACGTCTGGTGTCCCGGGTGAGTGTCCCTCCAAACATCCCTAAGCCCCAGTTGAGACATAACCTTCTAGGTTAGTACCCTGTCGGGGAGGGTGGCGATCCAAATCCCCATTCACCACACAATTAATGTTGTCCTCCCGGAATGTATCAATCCCGGTCATAGCCAACATCACATCTTTCAGTGTAGTATAAAACGAGTTGTCATCAGTATTTGGACCACGTGGTTTAATAAAAACAACATCTTCCCCATTTAATGTACACTGATCCAGTATATATCAGCCCTCCTTAACTGCCTCCATGCCATGTAAGTTAATGAAAATGGTACCCCGGGGGCTATCCACATCAAGCCCCCCTGCAGAATGATGAACAGGTAGCATAATATGTTTGCCCCTAATTTTCTTGCGAGCTTTTTGGCTTCTGTCTCATTTAAGTGGGTCTCCTTGAGACATGCTATGCTAGCTCCATGATGTTTGAGGAGTGATAGCCCTCAATAGCGTTTATTACAAGTGCCAAGCCCTCTCACAATCCACGAAAGAACTTTATAATTAGTAGTGTCATAATTTCCACTGTCCTAGTTACATGAATGTCCACATTCTAGGATGGCTACAACCCACTTGTAACAAACAGAAAACGTTTCTCATATTAGAACTGAAAAACAAACATGTCATAACCCACCCACCCACGGACAACCATGTTACGAACATATGTCTATAGAAGCCCACCCATGGTCATGCCTGGACAAACACAACACCCCAGTTGGTCCAACTTGGACCCCTAACTTAAGCAAGCAACCACCCACCCTCCCCAAGCAGGGTACTCACACAATCCTCCCCATAGTGCAAATCTAAAGCAAATGACACCCAAGTAGAGCACCAAGGACCATCAAGGATCCAGTGGACTCCAACCGCCAGTACACCATTCAATCACAGCATTTGAATTAAAAGTAATAATGAAAATCGGATTAACCAAACATTTTCATGGGATGCCACTTACCTCCCGGATAGCCCTCTGAGAGCTCTAACAAAATTCATCCCATAGTGTCGTCTAGGCAAACCACCCCAACCCTCCCCTCTTCCACCCTCCATTATAGCCGTGTCCCCACCCTCCAATATAGCTGTGTCAAGGATCATCTAAGACTTGGGGCTCGGGACCCTTGATGAAGTATCCGCCGATGACGTTCCTCCCCTCAGAAGATGATGGGAGTGTCAAGTGCATTGCGCCATCCTCCTTAATACGTATTCTGTCTGAGCCCAAGGGGGACTAGTTTGGATTGTCAATACTGAAGCTGGTCCTTGCACAGGTAGCACAAGGGGTATTCCCCATTCCTGTGGTCGACTGCCACCATTACTCGAGCTTAAAGTAACATCTCTAACCTCCAGCCATTACAAACGTCTTCCAATCTGGGAAAGAAGTGGGCCTTATCATTATACACAACTTTCAACTTAGCTGGATACAATAGCATATATCTCAAGCCCATTGCTCTCCATTTCTGTTTGGCGGCTATGAAGGACTTGCATTGCTCTTGTGTAGTCCGGAAAGATAGCAATGTTACAGTCCTCAAATGGGGGCACTTCTTGCTCTCAGGCCTCTGTCAGTGTGCAGTCCCTGTCCTGATAATTGAACAACTTAGCAATTATAGCCCTGGGGTGGGCCCGGGATGCGGTGGCAGAACCAGGGCTCTGTGGGCCCGCTCAATTACAAAGATGTCAGAAAGGTCCTGTGGTTTCATCTGATCCAGACCCAGTCCTCAAACCAACACTTAGTGGACTAGCCCTCCAATCTCTCGGGAAACCCAAGTACCCGGATGTTGCTGCAGTGAATACGACCCTCCACATCCTCTGCTCTCTTGCCCAGCTACGCCACTGTTGTAGTTATTGCGGCCATCTGATGTTTCAAGTTTGCCACCTCCCCCTCCAGGGTCTCGATGTTACTTTTTAGAAATCTGCTCTCTGCAGATTGATATTTATTGACACCCCTTCAGTTTGATTTTCCAGTGCAGTACGTGGATGGCTGCCAGGAGGTCAGGCCACGAGGGCTCCAAGTCACCTTCCCTCATGTCTCCTGTTTCAGTAGCACCTGATTGTCTCGTCAACCTGTGGGTAAGCTATCATGGGGAGGTATACTGCATAATGGTGTTCGTTACTTGCATTCAGGATGATTTGTCCATACCCATAATGGCTGCCACGATGATACTCACACCCCACAATGCACACCTGAGATATGGCTCTTAAGAAAGTCCACAAACACTGGGGGGAGACTGCAGCCGACCATTCACCACTATTTCTGATTGGACACACCTGAAATGAGGAGCCCAGGGAAAAAATGGCAAAAACAATGAAGTTTGGTGGAGGCAAAAGAACAGAAGCGCAATCCAATGCACCTCATAGTCCAAGAATCACACTCTCCCTACTCCTCACCAGTAGAGTTGCCTCTACAGTTATACCAATCCTCCCACCAATGTAGAGGGCCCGACCAGTGATGGCTCTCAGACAGGCAGGGCAAAGGTAGCAGTCCCCAAAACGTACCCCGATAGGGGACCGCAGCGCCAGTGGACCTCCAGGTGTAAGCAGTCAGCATGAACCAAGGGATTTGCAAAACCCCAAATGTCCCAGATGATAAACTCCCAATTTGCAGCGCAACTATCCCCTGCGCAAAGAGCAGCAGGCAACCAGGGTTGCTGTAATCACAGGCAGCTGGCTAACTACACTTTAGGCAGGGAGACCTCGCCCCCCACAGTCACTGACTATTCTTGGGGTCCACTACCGTCAAACCCAAGGATCCACATACACACTGTGCCAGTGTGCTCACAGTATCACAGAGGAGCTGTGTAGCATCAAGCGTCCCAGGGAGAGCATAGAGGGATGATCACAGTGACCCCAGAATACACAGCCAAATATTGTGCAGGAGAGAGCAGGGGGTCACTGCAGTGCTTCGTAGTGGCCCAGGGACCGTGAGGCACTCAGCAGGGAGGGCCCCACATGTCATGGTCCCCCACTCCCAGCCTGGAGCAGGTGCTCACGAATTGGCACCTTCGCTGGGAGTCCATAGGCCCGACTAGGTCGCAGTCAGAAGAGTCCCAGGATTTGCTTCAGTTGTCCATAAACTGGGGCCAAAAACAGCTTGGCGGGTGTCTACTGCCGCTATTTCTTTGTGAAACACACCAAATTTGGGCAAGATTATAAAGGCTGCAGGGGAGAAAGTCTCCTGGCTGGGAGCTCAGGGGTTCAAGTCCAGTCGGTCAGGTTGTCAAAGATAGATGTTAAATAATGCCTTTATCAAACACATTCCTGTTTGATGTTAATGGGGCAGTAAAGTCTAGATGCTTTATGATCAGGGATTGAGTTTGGCAGATATATACAAGTATGAAAATGAAAATTCACCGAAATTGGAATGAATGTAATTGACAGTCCAAATAAAGTTAACTTGTTCCATAAAAAAGCTTGATTAATTCAATATAAATCCTTAGAAAAATCAATAAAAGCGCACTGTATTGGATAGTGCCCTTAGGTTAATGCTAGTTTCTAATGAAGATGGAGATTCATTCTACCGTGTGAAATAGATTAACCAGTACACTTATGGCGTCACAATGCATAGACACGGTAAGCATAATTTCGTACACAGCCAGTTAGCCCACAACCCGGAGGCCGGGCGGCGCATCGATTCATATGTCCAGCAAGAGCGTCACAGTGATTACCCTAGAGGGATATCTGGTTAATAGCACCATTTTGTATCTGCATTTTACCCCCCTAAACTCCCGCCCCTCCCCTTACACCAGCCAGCATGCTCCGGCGATCCATATAAGCGACATCGTATATGTAACCCTGGTCCTGTACCTATCTACCAGTGGACGCCTATTGTGTTGGTCCAGGGTACATCTACTGTCACCCCCGGCAGCCTGTCCGGGCCCTCTCGGGACCCTTAGCTGTGTACCTAACCCTAGGTTCAACTTCAGATTCTTCCAGATCGTGGCCTCGGTGCCTAACAACCCTCCCCAAACAATCCCCTCTCCCTTCCTCCCCCCTCAACCGCTGCTGATGTGGGCCTGGTCTTGCTATCATTATAGTGGAGCACGCTACAAATCGAGTGGTGCCTTTGCTCTTTCAAGCCTCATGGTGCCCTAGGTGTGTAGTGTGTCTATTCTTCATCCTCCACCATGTAATCACGCAACGCTTGGACTATCATCTCCCATGCTCTTGCCATTTCCAAGCTCTTATCATTATCAGTCCCGAAAGCCTGTCTCATCCGGAGCACACTCTCACATCCAGACCATTTCAGCAGTTCGTTCACCCATCTCCTCACCGACGGAGCCTCCTTGGACTTCCAGTGCCAGGTGATTTCTCTTTGCGCCAATATGAGCCCTAGATCAATGAATTTGCTCGTTATGTTTGTGTTCTTTGTGTGCGGAAATCAAAGCAATAGGCACGCCGCCTTGTCAAAGTCCACTACCCTGTCGGTAACCACATTCAGGAGTTCCCCCACTTCCAGCCAGTACGTCCCCAACTTTGGACAGCCCCACAGCAGGTGGTCTATGTCAGCCTCAGGCGCCAGGCACCTCGGGCACATTGTGTCATGTACCCGGAAGTACCTTTTGATCTTTTCCGGGGTCAAGTATGCCCTGTGCAGGATATAAAAGTGTACCTGTTGAAAACGTGCATTCCTTGTCCCTTTCCATGTTCGTTTCAGAATATGTCCCCACACCGTGTCTGGAATGGGCCTACCTATACTATCCTCCCATTTCGACTTCAGTGCCAGGAGCGGTTCCAATCCCACATGTAACATCCTGTTATGGAGGCAGGTCACCGCTTTAAACGTACCCGCGGCCATCACTACATATTGGCATGCCATGGTCGTTTATGGCTCAAGGACCCCTCCTTTCCAGTGTTTTTGTATCGCTGCTACCACCGCCGCATGTAAAAGGAAGCTCCCATCCGGTAGTCCAAACTGTTCCTGCAACGTCTGAAAGGGGACCAACATTCCGTCCACATACAGATCTCCCACCATCTGTAAGCCTAATTCCTCCCATTATGACAGCGAGACCAATCACCCCCATGCGGCAGAGCAGTCAACATTCCCAGTGGTATCTCTGGGGCATACGGCCGGGCCTTCTTTGCTCTCTTCAAGCTCCTTTGCCAACATAGCCTGATCGTCTTTTCTTCCATTGTAAGGCCCCTTAATTCTAGTTTCTGTTGCATAACTATGTAGGCCAGGATGTGGCGTTGTATACCAGTCCCTCGTTCGTGTTCCGGCCCTCTGAATTCCCTGGCCACGTGTTGTGTGAATATTTGAAGTTGCGCTGCTAAGTAGTACAGCTCAAAATCGGGGACTGCCATCCCCCCCTCGAGCTTGGGCCTAATCAAAGTATTCAATGCTACTCTGCCTCGTCCGTGACCCCAGAGGAAGTCCATTGTCAACATCCTTAGTTCTTTAAAGATCCGCTGGGGAATCCAGATTGGCAGGGTGCGAAAGTAATAGAGCAGCCTCGGAAGCTCCACCATTTTCAGTAGCGCCACTCGGCCCAACACTGACAAAGGGAGGGAGGCCCAGAAGCATATGCAACCTCTCAATGCACATATACAACGCCCTATGTTACCCTCCAACAGATTCGCGGCCTCATGGTAGATGCGAACTCCCAAATACGTGAAGCAAGATGGCTCCCAGACCACACCCAACTCGCGAGGGGGACATTGCGTGTCCGCCCGAAGCGGAAAGATACAAGTCTTATTCCAGTTCACCTTAAGTCCCGACAAACGGCCAAACCTGGTCAACATGTCCACCGCTCCCTTCAGGGCCTGTTCCGCATCCGCTAGGTATAACAACAAATTGTCTGCATATAAAGATATGTAGTGCGATGTCTCACCCTGCTCGATCCCCTGATACATGGCCCCAGACCTCGCCTGCGCCGCCAATGGTTCCATTACCAATGCGAACAGCAGCGGGGACAACGAACACCCCTGCCTCGTCCCTCTATGGACCGGATAATCTGAGGATACAATCGAACCCAGGCGTACCCTTGCTGTGGCCGATGAGTACAGCACTCTCGTCCATCTGCCAAACCCCTCACCTATACCAAACTTCCCCAGCACCTCATCCAAGTAAGCCCATTCAAGGCTATCAAAAGCTTTCTCAATATCAACCGATAAGACCGCAGGTCCTCTATCAGTGTCCTCAGCACTGTCCAATATCCGGATCAGTCGGCGTATGTTCAGTGATGTGTTCCTAGTAGGAATGAACCCCGCTTGGTCCCCGTGTACCAATTTGGTCATGTGTGGAAGCAGTCTGGTGGCCAGGATACGACTCAATATCTTATAGTCCACAGTTAGCATGGACAGAGGTCGATAGGACGTTACATCGGATGCCTCTCTACTGGGTTTCAGCAGTGGTATCACCAGCGCCTCCCTCATTGATCTGGGCAAGCACCCCAACCTTCCAGCCTCAGTATACACCACCAATAGTCTGGGTGCCAAAATATCCATGTATTTCAGATAGAATTCTAACGGCAGGCCATCTATCCCAGGTGTTTTGTTCCTAGCCATTTGTTTAATGGCCACTCTAATCTCCGTTAGCGTTATGGGCCCTCCCAATTCCTTCGCTTCCTCGTCATCCAGCACTGGGAGTGGTACTGAGTCCAGGTATGCTCTGATTTCAGAGACCTCCACCTCTAGGTGGCATTCATACAACTTTGCATAATAAGACTGAAAACGCGCCAGCACCGCCGCCTGCGAGTAGACCATCTCCCCTGAGTCAGTTCTTATGCTCATGATTGGGCAGCCTCTAATGTCCGGGTTGGCAATTCTGGCAAGGAGCGTACCCACTTTATCCCTCTCGGCATGTGCTTTAATGACGTATTGCTTATAATCATAACTCCGCAGCCGTTCCGTTTCGGTCGCCACTACTTCTTTAGCCTCTAATAACCGTTCTTGTAAATCCGGTCGCTCAGGCCTACGCTGTTCCAAGTCCCTTAATATCTCCTCCGCTTTCACAAGCGCATTCAAAACTGACGTTCGTGCATTCGAGAACCTGCCCATGCATACTCCTCTCACCACCACTTTCATCGCATCCCATTCTGTAGATCTCATATTAGCAGAACCCTCGTTTTCCTCAAAGTAGTGTTCTATGCCCTGTTGGACCGTGTCACTAAACACCAAATCCTCCACTGTATCAGGCCGCAGCCGCCATGTTGGAACCGCTGATCTCGCACGCTGTCACTGCACTAATACCAACAAGGGATTATGATCTGAGATGGTCCTAGTCAGGTATTCTGTGTGAGTGACCATGGCAGCCAGGGGGCTACTACACAGGACCGAGTCTATTCTGACGTGTAATGCATGTAGAGCCGAAAAAAAGGAATAATCCCTACTATCAGGATGCTGCTTCCTCCATACATCTAGCAATCCCCACCTCTCTTGCCAGTCCTTCCTATGTGTGGCTAACCTGCGTACCGGGGAAGCGGCTAACGGCAGGTGCGACCTATCAAGCGCCACATTAGTAATTGAATTGAAGTCACCTCCTAGGATGATGGGGCCTGCCAGGAAATAGGCCAGTGAACTTGTCAGGCCATCAAAAAAATGGGCCTGATCAACATTGGGGGCGTACACACTGCATAAAATCACATCCCTGCCATATAGCCTCCCCTCCACCACCACATATCTACCCTCAGGATCCACCAACTGGTTCGTAACCTGGAACGGTATGCCCGCCCTTACCCATATCTAGCAAACGCCGAATAAGTGGTGCCAAATACCTGACCCCGCCATCTTTTCTGCAGTGCAGTGCATTCTTGCTTAGTTAAATGAGTTTCCTGTAACATTGCAATCTGGACACCCCGCCTCACCAGATAAGCATGCACCTTGTGGCGTTTGACCATTGTTCGTAGTCCCCGGACATTCCATGTTAGGCATTTCAGATTAGGTAACGTCCCCATGGTAATTATTACTGTACCAGTTCAATGGCAACCAGTTGCTGCCCACATCGTTGCAGTTGCTACCCCCTAACAAAACTGTTGAAAAAACTCCCCAAACCCCACTCCCCAGGATAGAGCCTAATAACCCAGTTTCAGCCCTGTTCCAAACCTGTAACACAGCACACATTAGACTAATCTGTGGTCGCCACCACAGAAGGCCTTAAGGGCCACAAAGGGGTGAGTTATCGCCAACCCAGGGCAGGCAGAGCCCCTGCCCCGCGCCCTCAATCCCACACTGCTTTTACAGCACCATACCTGCCAGCCCTTCAATCACTAAGAGAGCCTGCCCCCGCAGAAACAACGGAATCGGTCAGCCCTGGCAATAGTCACTCATTAAAGAGTCCATCCGATGTCTGTGGGGTGACCGCAGGGCCCTTCGAACTCTCAGCCTCCGATAGTTCTTCTCCAGATCTTCCTCCGTCCTCACCAGAGTCCGATTCAACCAGTGCCTTCTCCTGTTGCGACCTCGTAATACTCGCTGTTGCAGCCAGCGCCCCCTTCTTGTCCGCGGCCATCTGACCATCTCGCTCCGCTCTCTTGAGCTTGTTCCGTGAACGGATACGTTGCGATTTTCGGATCGGGGGCGGTTTATGTCTCTCCCGTTGATTTTTACCAGTTCGGTCCGTGCCGGCTCGATACAACTCAAGCCACGACCATGCTTCATCCGGGGTCTGAAAAAATTGGGTATTCCCTTCCAGGACTACACGTAATTTGGCCGGGAAGAGCAAGGAGTATTGAATGCCTTCCTCCCTCAGCTCTTTTTTCACAGACAGGATGGACGCTCTGTTCTTTTGGACCTCCTGTGTGTAATCCGGGAAGACCGTAACCCGGCTATTGTCTACCTGAAAGGGGCCCAATGTGCGAGCCCTCTGTATTAACAGGTCCCGATCCTTATAGTGCAGGAGTTTCACCACCATCGGCCTAGGTGGTCGGCCTTGCATCGGTGGGCGAGCTGGCACCCTGTGTGCCCGTTCCAGGGAGAAGAAAGGAGATAGGCCCTCCGGCGCCACCACCGTTTTGAACCAGTTCTCCATATAGGCCACTGAGTCGTCCCCTTCGATTTTCTCCGGAAGGCCTACAACCCTCACGTTGTTCCTCCGATTACGACTTTCTGCATCCTCTGCTCGTCTCTCTAGTGTGTTCAGGCGGCTGAGGATATCAGTCAGTTTATGTTCCGCGGTCACCACCGCCGGTTTCAGCTCTTGAAGCAATTGTTCATGATCTTTTACTTTGTCCGATAGCTTGGCATGGTCCGCTCTGAGGAGACCCAGCCCCGTGGCGACCTGTGCAATGTCCTGATGTAAAGCCTCCTTAGTCGCGGTTATTGCCTCCAAAATGTTGTCTAGTCGCTGGTTCAGCCTCTGTTCCTACTCCGTCACCTCCGGGAGAGCCCGAGCCCCGCCATCCCGGGCCAGCGCGGTCGAGTCATCCCGGCCTTGTTCCATGGCGGAGGCCCCGCCAGCAGCCGCCATCTTAGCTGCTTCATGTGTCGTCATACAGCCGCCTCAAGCATACCACCAGGCCTCATGTCCCCCGTCTCGGGAGCCTCGCCCACTATTGTCGGTCCTTGTCCAAACGCCCTAACTGGGCTGCGGAGCCGTGACCCCCTGCGACGGTACCGATAGCCACTGGAAGCCGGGGCCGCCCTTTATACAATCGCCATGGCAGAGATTGGGGGGGGGGATAGAGGTTGATGCCGTGTCCGCCGTACCCCGCACCCCCAAATCCTCTCCACAGATCCGTTCAGGTGGGCCCTAGCTTCTCGAGTCCCGTTGGAAGACGCTCACAATTCGTTTCTGTTCCGATCCGCCTCGCCTTTCGAGCAGAGTCTGCCGTCTCCCTACGCCGCCATTTTCTTCCCTCTCGGCGCAGCACCTTCGGCCTCCCTCATCGGGTCTCAGCTCTATGATCGGTCTCCTGAAATCCCCCAGCTGCTCTCCAATGTTTCCTCAACACTTCTCACGGAGAAACCGACGTTCAGGGAGCGCCAAAGGTGTAGTTTTCAGGAGAAATAGCGGGACCATGCGCGGAGCTGCAAGCTCACGCCGCCATCCCGATCGGCGTCCAAGCCACGCCCCCGTCTCTCAGGTACTCTGGGCTATCTTTGTAAATATTACAACTGAAAAACCCTTTTCCAGAGCTTATGAATGGCATAAACATAAGTATTGCAATGAACAATTGCACTGAAATCATCATAAATGCGGCATCCATCTTGGGGTTGTAAATATTAATAGAATATGTAGAATACAACTCCAAAGTTCCCATCATGCTTATAATCATTTGGTAAACAGCACAGCTGTATTCTATTGGGGTCAGAAGGGCACACCCAAACAGGCTATAGAAAAACAGTGAGACTAAAATACACCTGTAGCCTGATCAAAGATGTGATGAACGAAGTCTCAAGCCATTGGCTGAAGGTTATGGAGCAAAAGAAGCCAATACCTGAAGGAGGCTAACTCAAAGCCCCTTGAAGTAAGAATAGAAACTATATACTTTTCATGAATTGTGCAAGTACCATACACAACAAATCTAAAAATGCAGCACTGTTCTATTGTGTTTCAGAATCTGCTCATTTCTGCGCCCCACTGTCTACTCACTCCACCCCAACAAAGTGTGAGACCAGTGCTTATTTTAAGCAGGTGGTTGCAGGTGGGGCACACTGGGACTTATTTTTACTCATCAGACTTTAAGCCAGAGCTAGAGAAAAAAACACACAGGGGAGACAGAAGAAGGATTAGGAATACGTAAGCACAGTGAGAAATGGACAGAGCAAGGATGAAAAAGAAACTGCAAGATTGAGATAAAGGGGCAGGGAGAGTTTGGTGGTGGATGAAAGAGGCATGAGATGCAATCATGTCATGTAGATAGACTTTGCATTTACACTGTGTTAAGTTAGCATGAGCTTATTAGGAGTTTAAACTCCATTTTGCCTCTTTGCTGCTTTTGCGCACGGCACATATTGTTATTAATGCTTTGAGCCTACTAGAATATTTTGCTTCACACGAGAATAATATGTTTTCCTATAGTATCAGCTTTGCTTGTTAAGCTATGTCTGAACAGTGAGTGCCGAGGCCTTCAAGGTTATTTCAGCACAGCGGTTGTTGTTCGATCTGATTAGCGCACGTCTTAGACATCACACATAGGCAGCTGTCGCAAACTCTGGCTTTTGGCACGTTTAATAATGCACTGTGCAGAGCATGCACACACACTTGATGAATATCCGCATGCAGAGAGTTGGTGTAGAAGATGATGTGATCCCTTTCTACTAAGACCAGAGGTATGGGGCCGCTCTTCTAAAACCCAAAGAGACCTTCTATAATATAATATAATATACTAGCAAGGGAGGGTAAGACTGTGGTTCTATTTAGACCTTTTCCCATTAGCATTTTAACATGCTTTCACCCTTTGTATTTTATGGACTAGTAACTATGCTGGTAATCTTGTTGCTTAGAATATGTTTGCTTGTATTTGCCAAGATACTGCGCTTGAGAAAAATGCATTAGAAATAAATATTTCAAACTTGCACGTGTCATCATTTACTCCTCGTTTTGGACTGATATGTTAGTATAACGAAAGAGTGTTCATGTGTTCCACGTGACCTGAGGTATTCGAAGTTCATATTCTGCCTTGTCTAATCATTGGGGGTGTGTAAGAACCAACAAGACACTGATTGCTAGTCTGGTAGGGGATTTTGGATACTAAGGTGAGTTTGGCACATCCTAATTCACTGAGGTTCCGAGTCTCTATGCACAGTTCTGTGAAGGAGCAGAATCCCTGCGACATGGCGCCCAATCGTTGGTGGTCTTATTACATGACACTTGAGTAGTGCTTCTGTCAGTCCTTAACCCCCTTCACTATTGTTTCCGGAAGGCAGTGGTGTCGGACAAACCTACCTATCATTACATAGATCTTTTCAAGCTTGAGTCTATTCAAACGGTTTCCTTTTAAATTACTACCCAGTTGTGCTACGTAGGTTCTTATTGTACCTCTTTCTTTCTGTGTCATTATGGCTGGCATTGACATACCGCAGCATAGTCGCATTGCGGTGCGCAATCATTTGCAGACTTATAACGTCCCCTTGGATGCCATGGCGGTTATTATGGTGGTGAGTGCGGAAGTAGCTTACCCTTTTGAGATTTTTTACTAGTGGGTGTAATGTGTTCGACACGCACACTCCCACTGCCATGCCACAGGACTATGTTCCGTATAGGACACAGGAAGTTCCGATTAATGCTTGGCAGCACCGAGTTTGGTTTAATGGCTCCCTACCCCACTCTTTGTTATCTCCGAGATTAGTTCCTTTGTCCATTCCAGGCGTTACTTGGCCTGTTTTGGCTGGATTTACACTACATCCTCAAGCAGGAGCGTGCTCCCGTGCAGATATAAGACGACTACATACAGTCGCTATTAGCGTTATTAGGTCGTTAGTGCAATACCTTACCCGCAATCTCCCTGGCGGGGCCCCAGCTGTTGTACCGCTTCCAGCCGGACAGGGCGGAATGAAGCTTAGCCCTGGGATAGTAAACGCAGCGATGGGCAAGCGCCCCCAGAATAAAGATGTCTTTCCTTTCTGGCTTGCCGAGAAGTTTGACCAGCTGGAAGCAGTATTTCCTAACGCGACTGCTGGTGAAAAACACAGGATTCTGACAATTAGTATGCCTAAAGACTTAATCCTCAAAGCTGGTGACTGTGAGTCTTGGGGTAAGATTTTTGCGGCAGTGTATACGAGGTGCTTCAGCACTCTGTCAATGACTGTCCTTCCCTCGGTCATTAAACGTGTTCAAGATGAACACGGGCCTGAAGCAGCGGTTGAATTGGGTATGCGCCTATGCTGCAGTTTTGACGTAGTTTCCGATCTCGTACTTGCTAATGTCAAGGGATATGCGGTAAGCTTACAGGTATCTAATGCTTTGCTGGCGGTTCCCGATGCCGATAAACCCCGACAGTTACCAAGAATTATTGTGGCGGCTTATAAAACCGTGGGCCACAATAGTTTAGGTGTCAAGTCTTTCTCTACAAAAGAGAAAAAACAACCCCAAGGGCTTAAGTCTGAAACGGACGACCAGCCCAAGGCTAAAAAGCAAAATTGGCTGAAAAAACAGAAACAGGGTAAACGACAACAGCGGAAACAGGAGTCACGTCCTGCATCTCCAGTGCCTGCACCTACAGAACGTGTTTATGACTTGCGCGATCGCGTGACGATAAAATCACCTGATCGTTTTCAGGTTTCTGAACAACGCTCTCCTCGTTCTTTTCAGGACTCATCGGTCTCGTCGACCGGTGGTGGAGAAGGCGGCAGAGGTTGGGGTGGCCAGCAGGGACGCGACCAACCCCGCCCGAAAGACAGTAAAGGCAAGCAGGACGATTCGACACCGAAAAGACCCCAGTTTCAGAAAAAGAAAGTTGCCGCTTTAACAGCGAGATAAGCCACATATAGTGAGAATGCAGCTTCGGAATCAGACATGGGCGCTGACATTGTTGGACAGCGCGGCGGAGAATACCATAGTACGAGAGGCCCTACGTCCACTACTGAAGGTGACAGCGACTGACCGATATGTTGTTGTGGAGACAGCTGATACTAGAGTAGCTCCCCCTGATAAACTTTATGAAATAGTCCTTTTAATTGAAGGTGACATACAGCGTACCGTCAAAGGGGTATTTTGGGAAAATCTTACGACTGCCTATGACATTTTGTTAGCGGAGGCTGACTGACCCCCACCTTTTGTGCTCGTGGCTCCGAGAGGGGAGGAGGTAATCCTCCCTAGTTTCGCGCACACAGTCTCGAAAGAGCATGCGCTGAATTTTGCAGCAGAGTGGGCTAAGGCTCTTGCGTCAGCTTTGTACCGTAAACATTGTGGGTGGGATACATTTTCCCCACACCACAAGATTCCTTTGCGGTCTATGCCACAGCCTCAACATCAATATCCCATCCGACGTGAAGCTAAGGTTTCCGTCGCGGAAATCCTTGAACAATTGGAATATCAAGGTGTAATTGAAACTTGTGTGTCACCGATGAATAACCCTCTTTTTACTGTGGCCAAGCCTGACGGCTCGTACCGTTTGGTATTGGATTACCGGCATTTAAACTCGCATTGCTGTACCTGTGCAGTACAGAATACCCACGGCTCTGCTCTTGTGGATGGTCTTGTGCGAAAGCGGTTTAAAACCACACTTGACATATCCAACGTTTTTTTTGCCCACAATTTGGACGGACTGAGTTCCCAGTGGACCAGTTTTACCTGTGGCGACAAATAACGCCAGTATAAGCGTTTGCCTATGGGCTATAAAATAGTCCGGGCGTGTTTGCTGCCTGTATTGTCTCTCTCTTAGAGAGGATAGACACGGATGCGTGTTCATATGTGGATGACATATATCTCACAGACGATGAGCTTTGGGCCCATCTGTGCCGCGTTGATCGCATAATTTGTAACTTTGCGGACTTTGGTTAGAAGTTCAACTTGGCGAAGTCTTACATTGCAGAGGACACAGTGTTGGTCCTGGGCTACCAGCTCAACAATGAAGGTCGAGGATTGGCTCCTCACTTCTTGGAGAAATGCTCACAATTGCGCGCTCCTACAACTCTGAAAAAATTACAGTCCTTGCTGGGATTTTTGAATTTCGGGCGTACTTATATTCCCGAAAATGCCCAGCGCATCAAGCCTTTGTGTGCGTTCATACAACCTACTTTTACCAAATCTTACTGGCTGCCAGAACATTCAGCTATTTTGCAATCTTTGCAGGCTGATCTTCTAGAATCTTGGGGGCATATTATCAAGGGAATTATCTCTGCTTTTTTGGCTTTAAAAGCTAAGAAAGCGGAGATAAAATTATCTCCCTATCAGCAACAGGGTGCTAACACGCAAATTCGCATGTTAGCACCCTTTTTCTCTAAGCTTCCCCTTGCATCTCTAATGGGGCGTTCCAGTGAAAAATAATAGGAGAAATTTTGTTAAGCAACATTTCTCCTATTATCAAGGATATCGCTAACCCTGTTAGTGATAAAAAAAAAGCAGCGCTAACCGCGGTTAGCTCTGCTTTTTTTACACCTGGTATTTTCCTGACTTAGCCATGATATCCTATGGAAGGTGGATATCATAGCTAAGTTTGTGAGCCCCTATCATCAAGCTAACGCCAAACTTCGAGAGATTATCGTTGGTTTTCCAGCGATAATCTCTCATTTGGCAGTTAGCGTGAGGATTTTTATCACTTCTGAAATAAACGTTGCTAATAGCAAGTTATCTCAACGATAATTTCCGGCGATGCTTAGCGATAAAAAAATCGTTGCAAAGCCTACTTAGCGATGAATATCGCTACTCGTTGGTAATATGCCCCTTAATTCTTACTGACTCATGATAACCACACCAACCTGGTGATAAGAATCATCCCTGGGGCGGTCGGTTTCACGTACCTTACTTTTAACGAGGGAGACACAGTACCTATTGCTTACAAGTCACACTTGTACGCTTCGGCTGAAATGCGGTTTCCCTCTGTGGAAAACGTTTTAACAGCAGTGCAAATGGCGATTCTTAAGGAACGTGCACTGTCGCAGGGATAACGCATGTTGGTTGTTACCCCGTATCCTGCACAAGAGGCTGTGACAAAGGCCAGTGTACCGAATTTAAAAGCTTTGCACCCACGGTGGATACAATGGGCAGCATCATTGACATCTCCGGATGTCACATTTATTTTTGATGCCTCCTTACAGTCGCAGGAGTTTTTGCAGTATGAATTTGTTCATCCTGCGCCTTTGGCTATGCGGCCTTTGGAGGATTTCCATTGCATCATATACACTGATGGTTCAGCGCAAGTTGCGCTTGGGTCTAGGCTTGGGTCTAGGCACGCATACGTTTCCGCTTTCGCCATTGTGGTAGGTGCCATGGTGAATGATGAGTTTCAAGTCTAGAGTCATACGCACACAGACTATTGGGGACTGCACCGCACAATTGGCAGAGCTCTGTGCTCTGATGCTTGCATTGGAGTACGCTGATCCTAGTGTGACAACTCTTATTGTGAGTGATTCTTACTACTGTGTCCAGTCTTCCAATGAAAACATGTTCTTTTGGTTTTAGAATGATTTTCGTGATTCAAAGGGTAGCACAATAAAACATATAATGATCTGGGTCCGAGTGGCTGACCTTAAAGAGCAGTTGCCACTGGTGTTTGTAATTCACACTCTCGGTCATCAGCGTGTAGGGGTCCACGCTGTTGGCAATTCGTTGGCTGATGAGGCAGCGAAATCAGCAGTATCGACATATTTGGTTTCAGCAGTTACACGTTCCAAAAACAAGATCGATGATGATATCTTGGCAGCTGTTGCTGCAACTGAGAAGGGAAGTAAATATCCTAAGGGGTTCCCTTTGAAGTATTCATACCACTTAAGTCCTGATAAAGTTCCTTATGTGAAAATACCTGACGTTGGTGAGAGGTTGATTCCCAACGCGGCCCGCACGCCCACACTGATTACCGCAGCCCATGAAGGTATTGCGTCTGCGCATGCGGGCGTTTCGGCTACTGTAACTTAGTTACAACAACGTTTCTGGTGGCAGGGCCTGTACAAACACACGTGTGATTATGTCCTTCAATGTGACATTTGCCAGCAGACACAGTTGTACATTTCTAATAAACCACTTGGTTGTGTTTACTTAGATCACTGCAGTCCTTTTTCTTCTGATACTGCGTATAAGTACATCTTAGTAGCAGTTGATTCATGCACATGCTTTGTATGGGTGTGGCCACACCGCAGCGCTGATTCACGAACTGTCATAAGAGACTTGCGTGTCTTTGTAGAGATTTTTGCCTGTGGTACCTTCCATTCGGATCAGGGTCCGGCTTTCGCCTCTAAGGCGTATAAGGATGCCATGACTTTGTTGGCGGTCCAAGTCAAGTTTTCGTCTCCATACAGACCTGAGGGTAATAGTGTTGTGGAACGAATGAACCGAGATTTAAAGCAGTCTTTGACAGCTAGAGTTATAGGCACTGGCAGGAACTGGCTGGCCCACCTCAATGGCATGCAGCGTGTTCTTAATAATCTCCCTAGAAGGTCTCTGGGTGGGCCGACCCCAAACGAAATGCTCTTTGGTATCAAGATGTTTGTACCGGACCTTGACGGTCTAGACCAGGCGGCTGTTGCTGTCTCTTTTGACATAGATGAACATTGCAATGTTTTACAGAATCTACAAGAGACCAGAGACAGTCTTGCAAAAGAACATTTGCCCTCCACCTCGGATGATGCGTTGCAGATCCCGGTAGTTGGCTGGCTACCCCAAGTTGGAGAACTGGTTCGAGAGAAGATCGAAAACAAGAAACAATTTGGTCCCTCTTATCGAGCTCCGGTTCCGGCTTGGTGTGAAGGGCACTAGAACAGTCATTTTACCAGCACTTCCAGGTCCTAAGGAGAACAGGTATATCTCCATTGACAATGTCAAGATACACAGAGTGGCCAATTCTTCTTAGTATGACACCGGCGGTCTGATGTCCTTCGATTTTGAGAAATTCTGTTTTGGCCCCGGTTTCTCATCCAGTGCCTGATGTTGCCCTTGAGATGCCTGCAATTTCGAGTCCTTTATTGAGTACACTGCCTGGTGCTCAACTTGATGAAACTGACTACACTTACCCAACTGACTTATCGATGCCTGATTTGCAAACTCGCTTGGCTACAGAATCCAGATTTTCATTTGACACTGATTCCCACACATCTAGGAAACCTTCAAGGATTTCAGTTTATGTAACATTGTTTAAGAAAAAATGTTTGATTCCCCCTTGGACCTATATTTGGCTGGTGCTTTTTTCGAATTACCTTTTTATGTCAATTGGTTTTGTGTTTTATTTTTTCCGTCTCGTCAATGGACACTATGTCGAGGAGAGAACATGCATTTGACATATCAATTGAACACTGGCTCCCCATTCCTCATCACATAGATTGAAGAGAGACTTGACTTTTGTTAACATCACTGCTTGGCCTGTCTTAGATGGGATTGTATGGGATGCTGTTCGATTTCAAATTCATGTTATGTTATGTTATCAGTTTTGTAAAGCGCAAACAGCGGCCCCCTGCAACGGGGCGTCCCGGCGCTGGAACCATAACACAACCAACTGAAACGAAGGGAAGGGAGGGACCTAAAGGGAGGGAAAGAGATAGGTTTTGGTCGCTCTGCGGAAAGCTAGAATATTGTCGATGCATCGGATGTGGAGGGGAAGGGAGTTCCATAATTTGGCCCCCAATAGTTTGAAGGAGCGCCCTCCGATGCGGCAGAACTTAGTGTGGGGTACCATTGCTAGGTGTTGCCCCATGGACCTGAGATTACGTTTGGGATTGTAGGGGGTCAACAGCGAACGGAGTAGCTCCGGGCCTTCGTTCTTCATGATTTTAAAGGCGAATATGAGGGCCTTGAACTGGATGCGGGCTTCCATGGGTAACCAATGTAGTCTGTGAATGGTCGCTCTCGCCGAGCACCTTCTTGGGAGACCTACTATAGCCCTTGCCGCCGAATTTTGGATCCGTTGGAGTCTCTTTACTTCAGTTTTATTTGCTCCTAACAACAAGACACTCGCGTAGTCCAACCTGGACAGTATGGTAGATTGTACGATAAGTTGTCGTGTTTTGGAGTCAAAATAGCCTAAGATGGGGTTGAGGCTTCTCAGTAAGCCAATGCAGGTTGCGGCAACTTTTTTTGTGTGCGACTGGAAGCTGAGAGCCGAGTCCAGCCACACTCCCAGGTTTTTAGCTAGAGTCTTTGGGGGGGGTGCTGGGCCCAGTGATTGGGGCCACCAGAGGTCATTCCAATTGTCACTATTTTTCCCCATTATCAGCACCTCGGTTTTGCCACCGTTGAGTTGAAGGCAATTAGCCGTCATCCACTTAGCAACGGCAGTCAGACCATCCCTGAATCTAGTGGCATCGGGAGAGGGGGCCTGGTTGAGGCTGATGACCAACTGGGTGTCGTCGGCGTACGACACCATTGTGAGGCCCCATTTCTTGGCAACCTCCGCCAAGGGTTGCATATATAGGTTAAACAAGGAGGGACTGAGGGCAGAGCCCTGTGGAATTCCCTGTCCTATGTCTTGGGGTTGGGAAATAAACGGAGGGGCAGATACCCTGAATGATCTGTTGGTTAGGAATGATCTGAACCATTGAAGTGCCGAGTCTACGATACCTATGTTTTCAAGGCGTTTCAGTAGGATGGCATGAGAGACCGTGTCAAAGGCCGCGCTGAGATCGAGCAGTATCAGCGCGGCACTTTTGCCGGAGTCCATAATTTCCCGTAAGCTTTCTGTGGAGGTTAGGAGCGCGGATTCCGTGCTATGGCCCGGCCTGAACCCGTGCTGGGAGGGGTCCAGGATGTTGTTTTTCGCCATGTGCTCACTGAGAATTTTGTTCGCGTGAGCTTCCGCTAGTTTCGCGACCCATGGGAGCAGTGAAACGGGCCGGTAGTTCTCAGGTTTAGAGGGGTCTAGGGAGGGTTTTTTTATGATCGGTGTTACCCAGGCCTGTTTCCAGCAGGTGGGGACCGTAGCTGTGGCAAATGAATGATTAAGGAGTGAGGTCAAGGATGGGAGGAAGAATTCCAAGGCTCCCAGAAAATGAATTGGCCTCATCGGATCTGTGGGTGCGCCAGATTTCACCTTCCTACAAAGTTTGGAGAGTTCTTCACCGGAGATGGCGGGTATGCATGTGAGTCTGGAGTCTCCGAGGATGACATTGGGAGGGTTGATGTCCTCTGGACTATCCTGGGTGAAGGCGTTGTAAATTTCATGGGCCCACTGAGGTTATAAATGTCCCTAATGTGCTTAGAGTTTCTATAGGGATGTAGTAAAACAAAATATACGTTCTGATGATTGGGATGTTCAGGTCGTAGAATCATTGTTGTCTGATTTGAAATATTATGCTGCCTTTGATGCTGAAGATTTGTATTTGGAGTCTGCTAATTATGGTGATGTATATTGTTACCACCATTTTGGCAATCACTACCTGCATAACACTAATACCAGGAGGAACACTGTTAATTATACGTAGGCTTTCCTGTTTTCAGTTTCTATTTTTGGTAAATTCTGGTGGTGTTTTTTCAGTGTTTTCCAGTGATTTCAATACCTCAAAAAAACAGTGCTTTTCAGTGGTTACTCATTTTCGCGCCATAAAATACAACTGAAACGGTGTTTTACCGGTGTTTATGGAACACTTTGCTTTTATTATTGCTTGCTTTCTTCATTGATGCATTGTATATAGACAGTCTATGTACAGTGTATATCCACATGCATTTTTACAAGTCGAAGGTTAAGTCAGCACTTTCAGAAATTTGCCTGAAAAGGGAGGCTCTGTGCAAGGCACACCTCTTGAACTGGGTATAGAGAGAACCTTTTGGAAATGAGAGATTTCTGGGGGTGTTGGGCGTTGTAGGCAAGGCAGGCAGTTCTCATAGCTCATTCAGAATCAATGTGTTGTTATTTGAAGAAAGTGAGAGCTTGGTGACATGTTCATGGTTTTGGGCACTCCTCACAAATCACATAGCATGATGGCACGGCTATGAGTAAAGCTAGGCTGGTTTTCACTCCTATTTTTTCCCCCACAGATTTATATAGTGCTGACCTGTTGCGTTACACAAGGGCACATTCATTTTTGTTAGGGACGGGTAGATTACGTGATTTGCCCAGAATCACACGATGTTGAGCGTCATTGCCGAGACTCGAACCCCGTTCGCCAGATTTGAGGTCCACTGCCCTAACCATTAGACTACATCCTCTGATGCTGTTATTTTCAAGGTTTATGGAAAAGTCTACCATAGCATGGTGCTACCAGCCATGTGTTAACTTTGTTGGTGTGTTCTCCTGTAGCGTGGAAAACAATCTGTGCTACAGAATTAAACAAAACATGCACATCACAGTGCAATCGTCTATAGGTCTCTTCTCCCCCTTAGCTTAGAGAGACCATTTCTGCGTTCTCTGGATGGCCTTAAGTTGGTTGTATAGGTCCCTCGGAGAGAGAGAGGAAGCATTTCAGAGTTTAGACGCTAGGAATGTGAAGGAGCGCCCTTCACTCCTTGCACTTTTAATCCTTGGTGGTATAATAACCAGTTGCAGCCTGGCTGCCCCCCACCTAAGAACCCCAAACTTCCGTGCAGAGTTAGTTTCATCCTTCACTGCTCATTGTTGTTCCCTACTCTCCTGCCCTCCCCTCCCTCCAACATCCCCTCACACCTTTTTATTTTTATTTTTTATTTTATGCATTTTTATATAGCGCAGACTTTACCCAAAGATGTCAGCGCGCTTCACAATAGGAACAGTAGTGATACATGAGAAGAAAATTACAAAAGAGCATGTTACAAAAGCAAATGTTACGTTACATGAGGCAAAAGTGACAATTGTGCATGTTTCAAGAGCAAACAAAATACAAGAGGTAGCAAACGATACGTTACAGGAGGAAAAAGTGACATGTGTGCATGTTACAAAAGAGTACACAATACAAGTAGAAGTACAATACTGCAATAAATGGCAGTCCAGTCCAGAGTATCTTTCTACCATTAGAATGTGGTGAGAGAGTGAGCTCTGGGAGGAGGGAATTAACAAGCAGACCCTTCACAGTACTGACTCCGGAGCATCCTGCCACCATTAGAACGGGGTGGAAAGGTCAGTTACAGGGTTTGGGGGGGGGGGGATGAGGCTAACAAGGAGACCCTGCCCAGCACTGACTCCACAGCATCCGGCCATTAAAGGGGAGAGGGTCAGCTAAGGGGGGTGGGGGCTAACAAGGAGACCCTGCCCAGCACTGAACCCCCAGAGCATCCTTCCTCCATTAGAAGGGAGTAAGATAGGGACCTACAAGGGTGAGAGTTTGACAAGAAGACCTGCACAACAATGACTAATGACCTGCTGCAGTCAGTCCCGAGAAAAAGAAGAAAGGTGTGGGGTAGAGTCAGTCACACATCGGCCGTGCAGGGACAACCCGCTGCTCCCAAGAATAGCTGCTATATCCCAAATAGAGCTACACGCGCCTCTGGGCGCTACAACAGAAACGTGTTCAAGCGCCGCCGAGACAGCCCATACAGCAGTGCGCTGCGAAGCAAGGCGCTCCGAAGCAGCTGAATGAATGTTCATTTGATCCTAAGGCAGTATGTGCCGAAGCCCCCTTTCCAGACACTGCTGGTCCGCTACCAACCCCACCCAAGATTTATGTACCGTGCAACCTCTGCACACGATCACAGTGTGAGATGCGTGTCACGCACAGACAAGCACAAAAGGGCATGACTCAATGTGTCTTGTAACTGCTACACGGATTACGCACCTGTTCTGCCATAAGATGCTTATCTTTCAAATAATATTGGGTAGTGAAATAAAGATGGGGTAGGGAAGAAACACGAGATCAAAGGGAGACAGAGAAAGAGTAACGAAACACGAGAAGAGAAAGGAAGCAACGGTGAGCGAAAGCAGGAGATAGAAAGAAGGAAAGAATAGGGAAAGAAATAAAGGAGGTTAAAGAAAGAAAAAGAATGAATGAATAAATGCAAGAGAAAAAAATCACCTTAAAGGAGACATAAAGTGAGCGATGCAGTCACTGAAATAAATGAGAAGCCACAGTGCCGAGTGTAGAGTGATATCGTAGCGACAGCGGGTGATAAGAGGAGGAGCAGCCGAATGAGAACACTGAGAGCACTAAACGGCTACGGACGGGGATGACAGAAGAAGCAGGCAACAGAAAGTGAGTGATAAAATGAGGAGCACCATTATGTGACAACAGTATGAAATGTAATCCTGAGACAGTTATCCTTGTAACCCCATGCAAATTATAGCAGAAATCACAGAAGCAGCGGATGATAAGAGGAGGAGCAGCCGGTGATAAGAGGAGGAGCAGTGGAACGAGAAGCCCATTAACATAAACAGCAGTGTAGGTGAAACTAGAGCCCGCAAAAAAAAAAAAATCTCATCTGGGGGTACGACACAATGAGGAGCACTTCAAGGATAAAATGCGGAGTCGACCCAGCACCCGTGCCGGAAGGGACCCAGCAGTCCCAGGGCCGCGTCAGGCAACCACCTGCCATCCGTCTCAGGTCCCCGCTCGCTCAGCTAAGGAACTAAATGGCACGTGACTGATCCTGCCTCAGCCCACATGTCTTTCTAGGGACGACGGCCTGTCACAGAGTGCCCCCACTTTCTCACAGACGCATCTGTTGCATCTCCCTCGACCCCAGTTTCCTCTCCTACAGCCCCCCTCCCCTCCTATTCTCTTTTCCATCCTTCCTTCCAAGCTGTGATGGAAATGCGAGCCGACCTTCCAAACGAATGACATCTGCACAGAGCACAATCGCTTGTGGAAAGTCACTGGAGGCTGCGGACAAAGCCTCATTAACAAGTCAATGGTCTTAAAGACCTGTGAAGTACTCTGGTGCGGCTGGCAGATCAAAAACGTGTCCACCCTGCAGGCTGCTCAGCCCAGGCTGACACACTAGGGGGGGAGGAGGTGAGAGGGGGGGACTGAATCCCGTTTGATCCCAATAGGTGTCTGTCTGCTTCCAAGTTCCCTGGTGCATCTGCTAAAGTAACTCCGGGGGGGGGGGGAGGAGAGGCCGAGCCCTGCAATCTACCGTGCATAGCAACAGCACGTTACTGCAGGTGAGAGAAACTGTTGTTTTTTGTTGAAGGAAAAAGGAAAAACACTGCGTTGTTTTTATTAATGGAAGAGAATATGGGGCAGCGAGGGGAGGGGCGCCCGACCGCGTTCTCTCTGTGGAGGCGGCTGTTCATCTCACCTGCACACACTCTGAGGCTCAACAGAGCCCCCAGGGACTCTGAGAAGGGGCAACAGAACAACAAAGCCTCATTAAGTGAATGGTCTTTTTAAAGTCCGTGAAGTACTCTGGTGCGGCCGGCCACAATTAAACAGACAGCAGACCACAACAGCTCCTCTCCCCCCACGGCAGCTATGAAAATCAGTGACACTCGGTTTAAACCGGGTCACCTGATTTTCATCCGGAGCTGTACTGTCGTTGAGAGTCGGTTTTAACCGAATTCCGGACAGCCTAATTATACGCAATGGGAACATTGTCCAGCTCCTATACAAGGCAGTTCTGCTTCCTTTTTGAAAAGGTTCACTTACTTTACCGATTTTAATCAGTCTAATCCCAATGCGTTTTATTTTAAAATGACTGAAAAGTCCACATCCAAAGTTAGACTTACCGATACTAAATTATTGTATTCGAAGTCCTTTCTAGACCAGTTGGCTGTTGGAGGCTACGAGTTGTGGAAGGATAGCATTGACCTTAAATCAGTTTGGGGTTCTAAAAGCTGGCAAGTGCAAGGCACTGAGGCTTTGCACCGTGCATGCCTCATCCCGAACCATATGTTGTTTTTGAATTCTTCAGTTTCACAGACAACATGCTTTGGATTGGCTACTACAAAAAAATTAAATGCTCCTTCTTTTCCTGACTTAGAAGAATATTCCGGTTGGAATAATCCCACTAAATTTTCAATAAGAGGTTTACAAACTCTGTTGTTAAATTCTTCCTTTAACATATCCAGTTTGGATCCCAAAGGCTGGTTGCACTGGCACAGAAGTGCTGACTCTTGCCAGCATCGTTTTCTGGGTTTGGCAGAAGGCTTTACACAGGTCAGAGTAGATCCCCGTTTTGAAAGTGGCCATTCTGTGACTACCTATTCTGTAGGCAAATTATGTCAGAATTGGCTCAGACATTCTACCCTGTCATCGGTTAAGCTACATTTGTCTAAACTGACTGACGATGTTGATCTGAATGATTTTATAAAGGGCCCGGCTAACGGCAGATCTAAAAGATGGATATATGCTGTTGATAACGAATTCTGGAAAACATCCCAGATTGAGGCGGCTACCCGCCTTAGAGCTATGAATCAAGCCAATTTAGACAAGCATTTGCAATGCAATAGGTCTCTCATTAGGAAAGTTTGAGCTATTGGTATTGTAAATGACAATTTTTTTATTTATGTTTTGTTTTTGAAAATAGCGAAATTAATAGCTTTGTCATTTACAATGCCAATAGTTTTAACTTTCGCAAATGTGACACCTATACCATTTGTAATGCAATATGTGTTTGGTTTACGTGACTTACATGTATTGATATTACAAATAACAATGGCTTTTAATTTGTTTTTAATAATTAATACTTAAATAAAAGGTATTGTAATTTATAATGGCAATAGCTTAAACTTTTGTAAATAACTTTTGTGAAGATTATGTTCAGTGTATTTTATTGTGACGAAAATCCAAGAACAGAAGTGAAATATTAACATATTTTTGTTACATTTGCAATAAAGCTTGAAACATTGAGAGAACATATTTGAACCAGTTGTTGTTGAATGGTTGCACAGATTTATGCTGTGGTGGCGCTGAGTGATGTTGTGATGGCGAAAGAGTAATGCTGTGGCGTTTAGTGATGCTGTGGTAGAGCATAGTGATGTTGTGGTGCCGCTGAGTGATGCTGTGGTGGTGGTGAGTGATGCTGTATGCTATTCTATGTTTTGTTTTGATATCCTATGTTTTGTTTTGCTATGCTACGTTTTGCTATCCTATGCTTTGATTTGTTATGCTATGCTATGCTATGTTTTGCTATGCTATGCTATGCTATGTTTTGCTATGCTATGCCTTGTTATGCTATGCTATGTTTTGTTATGATAAGCTATGTTTTGTTGTGTTTTATTATGCTATGCTTGGTTTTGCTATGCTATGTTTTGTTATGGTATGCTATGCTATGTTTTGTTGCGTTTGGTATGATATGCTATGTTTTGCTATGCTATTATATGTTTTGTTTTACTATGCTGTTTTGTTGTGTTTTGTAAAGCTATGCTATGTTTTGTTGTGTTTTGCTATGTTTTGTTATTTTTGTAATGCTATGTTTGTTATGTTATGCTGTTTTGTTATACAATGCTATGTTTGCTATCCTATGCTTTGTTTTGTTATGCTATACTATGTTTAGTTTTGCTTTCCTATGCTTTGTTTTGTTATGCTATGCTATGTTTTGTTGTGTATTGTTATGCTATGCTATGTTTTGTTGTGTTGTGTTGTGTTTTGCTATGCTCTGATATGCTATCCTATGTTTTGGTATGCTATGCTATGTTTTGTTATGTTTTATTATGCTATGCTTTGTTTTGCTATGGTATGTTTTGTTATGCTATGTTTTGTTATGCTATGTTTTGTTATGCTATGTTTTGTTATGCTATGCTATGCTTTGTCATGCTATGTTTTGTTATGCAATGCTAAGCTTTGTTTTGTTATGCTATGCTATGTTGTGTTTTGTTATGCTATGCTGTTTTGCTATGCTATGTTTTGTTATGCTATGCTATGTTTTGTTGTGTTTAGCTATGTTTTGTTATGCTATGTTTTGTTATGCTATGCTTTGTTTTGTTATGTTATGCTAAGTTTTGTTATGTTATGCTATGTTTTGTTGTGTTTAGTTATGCTATGGTATGCTTTGTTGTGTTTTGCGATGCTATGTTTTGTTATGCTATGTTTTGTTTTGCTATCCTATGCTTTGTTTTGTTATGCTTTTGCTATGTTTTGCTATCCTAGGCTTTTTTTTGTTATGCTATGCTATGCTGTGTTTTGTTATGCTATGTATTGTTATGCTATGCTGGTGAAGGTGTGAGTGAGGGTGAGTGAGGGTGAGGGTGTGTGAGGGTGAGGGTGTGTGAGGGTGAGAGGGTTGTGAGGGTGAGAGGGTTGTGACGGTGAGAGGGTGAGTGAGGGTGTGTGAGGGTGAGGGTGTGTGAGGGTGTGAGGGGGTGTGAGGGTGAAGAGGTGTGAGGGTGTGTGAGGGTGAGAGGGTGAGTGAGGGTGTGTGAGGGTGAGGGCAAGAGGGTGTGAGGGTGAGAGGGGGTGTGAGGGTGAGGAGGTATGAGGGAGAGGAGGTGTGAGGGTGAGGGGGTGTGAGGGTGAGGGGGTGTGAGGGTGAATGAGGGTTAGGTTGTGTGAGGGTGAGGGTGTGTGAGGGTGAGGGGGTTTGAGGGTGTGTGAGGGTGTGTGAGGGGGTGAGGGGGTGTGAGGGTGAGAAGGGATGAGGGTGTGTGTGAGGGGATGTGAGGGGGTGTGAGGGTGAGGGTGTGTGAGGGGTGTGAGGGTGAGGGTGTGGTGTTGTGAAGGTGAGGGGGTGTGAGGAGGAGTGTGTGAGGGTGAGGGTGTGAGGGTGAGGATGTGTCTGGGTGTGAGGGTGAAAGAGGGTGAGGGTGTATGAGGGTGAGGGTGTATGAAGGTGAGGGTGTATGAGGGTGAGGGTGTATGAGGGAAAGAGGGTGTGTGAGGGTGTGAGGGGGTGTGTATGCCACTGCCTGCTAGGGGCCGCCACGCAAATATGTATCCATCCTTAGAGGATTATTATATAAAGGATATATATTGGCGCGGCGGCCCCTGGGGTTTGGCGGCCCTGTGCAGGTGCACAGCTTGTACATGCCTAAGGCCGCCCCTGCAAACACCTGCCTCCAAATCGTAGTTTAACTCTTGAGAACTTGTGAAGTGACAAGCTGGTTTTCTTTGTTTCTTGACATTAAGGTGTTTGCCTGCGGCTAGCTCCCAGAGAAGTGGAGACCCGCACTGAAGGAGTGAGCTGGTGGTCTTTTCTTGAAGTGATACACTTGTGTTGGCCTGAGCCTGAGCTGGAACTGAAGTAAGAGGCATTGATCCTGAATGCATCCCAGGATCCACACCAGGATGAACGTCAGCAAATCTAATTGGAGTGCACCCGGATCTGGCTAAATAATAGCTCCTTGATCCAGATGAACCACTTTGAGGGTCCTTCCTCTGCACTAATGAAAAGCCTGTAGACCGGTCTCCGTGATTTAGAGACAGTCTCTGCCACTGTACCACATACACCTGAAATGTAATCTTGCAACTCAGGGCCTTGTCTGGGGGAATGCCAAGTATTATGTAAATTCCCTTAACTATTATGTTTACTTTTGTGGAACGCACCTTACAGGCAGATTGTGTGAGTCCTGGACAATAACTCTGTAAGTGACCCAGACAATAAAGACTCCCTCCATTAGAAGTGAACAGATTAGCTGATCGCCCTACCCCACCAGAAGGAAAATCACCGTAAATGTGCCCAGAATCATACAGCGCAGTCAGATGAGAAAACCAGGTATAAATCGCTAGAACGCATCTCCTTTCCCATGGCCACATGACTGAAGGAGGAGGTCTCTCACCCCTGGCTGTTGTCTGGCACCTCTGGACGGAGGGCAGTTCAGCACAGCCTAGCAAGTGTCAAGTGAGCTCCGAGCCTTCCTTCAAGCCTTAGCCTTCTCCTCCCCCTCTTTCTAAGACATCCACACTGGGAGGTCACAGCCATCGCCCACCCATTAGAAACCTTCAGAGGGTCGTCTGTAAACCTGCCTGTAGGAGAGGAAAGGTCACAGCCAGCACCCACCCCATTAGCAACCTTCAGAGGGCTTTCTGCAAGTCTGCCTGGAGGAGAGGAAAACGTTGTCCCATCAAAGACATTGCTGTATTAAACCCCCTTCAACTGAATCATCTGAAAATAGAGTTCCCTGGAAATTCCCCCAAGCCCGGGCCTTCCATCGGATGCCTCAGGAAACCTCTTCATAGCTTTAAATCAGTGAATCTTTTTACTAAAAGGAAGAACGGCAGGAGGCACTGCCCCACAGCCACTCATTCACTGAATAACTGCATATCATGCGCACTACAGCAGGGGTGTCCAGCATAGGTCAGGAAGGCTGGAACCCAAGACAGCACTTTAAGATAAGCAGTTGTGAGGACCATGAGTGCCGCTTAACTTAGCCTGCACATTCATGTCACGTGGACCTTTGCTGCTTACACCCAGGCCCCGTGGACCCACGGGGGGCATCTCATATCCATTGTAGGCGGTAGACGGTCAACATCTGGATGTCTCTCCATCCCACACGAGTCAACGGATCATTTACAAGCCGCTCACGCAATCAGTTGAGCGGGGCGGGCAAGGCAATAACACAAAAAGAAACGTAACACAGCCTTTGAAGGCAGACAAGAAAGGGGACAGATATGTAGCGAAAAAATCGACCACAGACTATCAGCAGAGCAATTCGTCCCAAGAGGTGGCTGTCGGACGCCGCTCCTGCATTAAACTTAGCAGGGATCACAGGAGAAGGGTATAATTTGAAAATGCAACCAGTCAAATTAAAAAGTAATAAAAACAGCACTTAGGAGACCTCAAACTTGCACCTTAATTTAAAAGTTTACAGGAAGAACCTACCCAGGAATCACATAAAATAGCATAGTCGCAAAATCGGCCTGAAATAGGACTAATAAACACCACAAATAAGTAAAACAAGAAGTTACAACAAGTAATAGTATTTAATATACTTGCTGTGAACAATTTAGATTCATTTGGACAAACCGAACATCGCCGCCGGCCTGCGACCAGGAAGTCAGGTAGGCCGGGCGGGACAATCGGAAACCGGAAGTAGGAGGGCGGGAGCCTACCCCGCCTCCCACGGAAGAGCCGCGGCTGTTATGAGCACTGGAGCAGGCAGGAGCCTACCCTGCGCCCCGGTGCACTCGCCCTGAGAAGGAGGGAGGAAGAGTCCTGCTGCCGGCGCCTTCCACGAGGCTCCCAGGAGTGAGGGAGAGCCCGTGGTAACCGGCATAGAGGAGCCCTGCAGCTGCCGATGAGAGGAGAGCCGCCGCACCAAGGAAGCCGGTGAGTGGGGCTTCGCCTTGTTGCTGAGCTGCGAAGGCGGGGGGCATGTGTGTGTGCGTGTGCGGCGGCGGGGGGCTCTGTATGTGTGTGAGCGTGCGTGTATGTGTCTTGGAGTCTGTGTGTATGCGTGTGTGTGTGTTTAAAAGAGGCCGATGACTGTGGGGGGGAGGGGGTGTGTGTGAGCGAGCGAGTGTCTGTCTGTCTGTGTGTGTATATGCGCGCGCATGTGTGCCAACTTCAAGAAATCGGAGGGAAGTGCACGGCGCGGTGCGGAACGGAACGTGCGCGTTCGCGCACCCAAATCCGGCAGAAAAGCTCGTAACACCCTCTTGTCCCTCATTCCCATGAGACGGGCGGCTAAAGTTGTCGAGACTGGACGCATCCTTCGGATGCTAACTCCAGCTCGACCTAAAAAAGTGCTGGCAGTCGTTGATAATAGCATAAACAGGCTCTCTTCCCGCATTTACACATTAGACAATATTGTATAATCTGTTGTTGACATTGTGCAAGATGAAGTGTCTGTTCTGTATCATGGTCAAAATCAATTGCGTTCCATTATGCAGTTAGCATGGACCTTGCAGACCCTTAAGGCTGGCAAGGTGCCATGGCATTACATGAATATGTCATCATTGTTTGCCCCTTTTAATTTGACTGACAAGCAGATTTACTGTCGATGAAGGATGCATCTTTTTCTATGTTACACATTGAAAGGTTGGAACCGTTACCTCTTTCTGTGGCAGAAGCCAATACTGCAACGTGGCTTATCCACGGTTTAATAACACTGCCATTCCCTCTTTTCAAGTTCGAGGGATGTATGAAGTACTTTGCCATTGGTAGATACGAGCCTCTTGGAAGTTCTTATCTCCATGAAGCTTGGTCGCTTCCGTTCACCTATAGATGCCTTAGAGAAGGTAAAGAGGTTTATTTGAATGGTGAGGAATGTGCTGAAACACCAGATCACTCATTGATTTGTAGACATATCCAATTACATGGTTCTTGTAATCAGAATCAGCCTAATTTAGCCTGTATTTTGGAAGGTAGTCCTGTGTCCGCTATCGTTCCCACATTCACATTACTGGCAAATGGGAGTTATTTACTTTTAAACAACGAAGATTGTTGTGGGTTAATAAAGGGAATTGCATATGTGTTACCATCAGTGAGCGAGTGGTTTGCTGTAAAAATGTAATGTATCCTCTCCCGCATGGGAAGCTTGATGTTTCCATCTGGCCTAAGATTCCGACCTTGAAAGCGGAGTTCAACAAGATGAGTCGCATAAGAGCTCTATTGTCCCAGAAAGAAGTTGCCCTTACATCTACTTGTGAAACATTTGTCCTTCACGTGGTTAACACCCGCACAGAGGTGCATGCTTTATTGAATACTGATTTGCCCTTGCATTTCAGTGCGTTAATTCACACTATCTTCAATGCATCCTCCACAACTGGGCTGGCTCATTTTTTAAAAGTTGTAAGCAGTGACCTGCTCACTTCATTTAAAACTATGGGGCATATTACCAAGGGCCTTATCGCCGCTTTAGCGGGAATTTTTCCCGCTAAAGCGGCGATAATTTTATCGCCCTATAACCTAGCTGTCGCTAACACCAGTTAGCGACAGCTAGTAGGAGATAGTGATCATCTTGGGGCCCACTTTGCATGTCAGCGATAATTATCGCTAATGACATGCAAAGTGGGCGTGCCAAGATGTTAGCGACTGGAAACAGTCGTTAACATCGCTATCTCCTATTACCTACTTTTGGAAATATTCGCGCTAAGCGCGAATATCTCCAAAAGCTAACGCCTGCCCAGAGCAGTTCTTAGCCATGTTATCCAATGGTAGGTGGATAACATGGCTAAGAGCATTAGCTCGGTAATGCATGAATATCGCTGACTTTTCAGCGATATTCATGCATTTCGGCCGATTTTTATCGCTTTGAGATAAACCTTGATAATAGCAAGGTTTATCTGCGATAAAAATCGGCGGAGCACGGCGATAATATTATTGCTGTTAAGCCAACATAGCGATAATTATCGCTAGTTGTTGGTAATATGCTCCTATATTTTGTGTCTTTCCAGCATTCTTTCATTCTAATTTTTCCAGCCTGTTTGGTGGATTCCCCCTACTACTGGCTCTGGCTGCTGGCGTGCTTTTGCTGTTTTGCTTGTTTCAAAATGGATGCACATCCTGTATTACAAGGAGAGCTGTCTCGGCTGGGGCTGCTTCGCGCCCGAATGCTTGAGTACTATGGAGCGCTGCCTCATTCTACTTTGAGTGCCGCTTATGGATTATCGTTTTGATTTTCCAACTTTACATGCGTCCAGCCTGTCTTTCATTGCCTGAGTTGCGACCTCGAATGGGCCCTGGATTTGTGTCTCTGCAATACGGTGTCTCCCGATGCGGATTATAATCAATTTATGAGCCCCTTAGTTGCTCATGAATTGCTTTGTTCTGATGATGGGATTATGGCCTTTGCAGCGATGCATGGAGTCCTGGGTCGTTGGAATGTGTTGGCAGCAGGGCAAGATTTCTTGGCACGCAGCTTCATTGAAAACCCACCGAGTTGTCCTCTGATGGTGATAGAGGCTCCGGTAATTGAGGAACATGTATGTTCTTTCCCTTTGTGGATGGGCTAGTTATTTTCGGATGAGAACAGTGACTTTCTGATGGAGGCTGTTGCTGCATATTTTGCCTATTCCTTAATGGGATGAGTTATGTCTTCTCTCTATCCTCTATGACCGAAGCCACTTATTGGACATCAGAATTTGTTTTGCATTTCTTTATTAATTTTTGCCCAGACCTATTGACTTCACTATGTCCGAATCCTATTTTTCTTTACATTTGACGATCTATAAAGTTTTTTCTTTGAATATTTTTTCTATCGTTCTAGGTACAAATTGGAGACTTGTGTTCGGACTATTGTTCTTGAACTCTACGTTCCTAAAATGTGCCCCTTATCTTATCTTATCTTATCCATGCTCGGATCAAGGGAGGGTGTCATGTAGATAGGCTTTGCCTTTACACTGTGTTAAGTTAGCATAAGCTTATTAGGAGTTTAAACGCTATTTTACCTCTTTGCTGCTTTTGCGCACAGCACATATTGTTATTAATGCTTTGAGCCTAGTAGAATATTTTGCTTCACACGAGAATAATATGTTTTCCTATAGTATTAGCTTTGCTTGGTAAGCTATGTCTGAACAGTGAGTGCAGAGGCCTTCAAGGTTATTTCAACACAGCGGTTGTTGTTCGGTCTGATCAGCGCACGTCTTAGACATAACACATAGGCAGCTGTGGCCAACTCTGGCTTTTGGCGCGTTTAATAATGCACTGCGCAGAGCATGCACACACACTTGATGAATATCCGCATGCAGAGAGTTGGTGTAGAAGATGATGTGATCCCTTTCTACTAAGACCAGAGGTATGGGGCCGCCCTTCTAAAACCCAAAGAGACCTTCTATAATATAATATAATATACTAGCAAGGGAGGGTAAGACTGAGGTTCTATTTAGACCTTTTCCTGTTAGCATTTTAACATGCTTTCACCCTTTGTATTTTATGGACTAGTAACTATGCTGATAACCACCTTGTTCCTTATAATATGTTTGCTTTTATTAGCCAAGATACTGCGCTTGAGAACACTGCATTAGAAATAAATATTTCAAACTTGCACGTGTCATCATTTACTCCTCGTTTTGGACTGATATGTTAGTATAACGAAAGTGTTCATGTGTTCCACGTGACCTGAGGAATTCTGAGTTCATGTTCTGGGTTGTCTAATCATTGGGGGGTGTAAGAACCAATGAGACACTGATTGCTAGTCTGGTAGGGGATTTTGGATACTAAGGTGAGTTTTGGCACACCCTAATTTACTGGGGTTCCGAGTCTCTATGCACAGTTCTGTGTAGGAGCAGAATTCCTGCGACAATCAAGGGTAGGTAGCTTTAGTAGTTGGCACCTCAATATTCTGTAGTGCTAGCTACTGGCTTTTCTGCAATACTACGGGCCCCAGCACTTATTCTTTTACAAATGAAACACGGGAGACTAACATGCAATGCTTTCATGGTACACTATGAAGCTGGTAGTACAGTCCCAATGCATTACAATGAAAAGTTGAAATATTTTATTATTGTCATCCATACCACTTGATCAAAAAGTCTTCTCTTTTAATTTTTCAGTTGTTTTAGTATAGCATTCATATCGGAAGGGGGAAGAAAGAAGCAGGCATGAAAGAAGAAGCGAGATCAGAATGAAAAAGAGAGAGATTAAAAGAGAAACCACCCACACGTGACACCTTTACAGAGACAATATGGTTTAGGCAACAAAGTGCAGAGGTCATCTCTCTCCAGTTGTTGCATCGAAAGCCTCTCTCTCTATGTCCCCTCTTAAAACCCCATTGTATCCTGGCTATTTGGACAATTTTTGCCAAAGAATGTATGTCTGGCTCATACTGTGATTTACAAGCTACACCTCTGGCTTTGACAATGTTTGCATGCAGCTGGGTGGCATCAAAGCTGCAAGGAGAAGAGGAGCCTTTATACCTGATCATGGGGTGAGCAGCATCCCGGCAGCAGGGTACAAGATAACTGGGCACACTCACATAGTAACCAAATCCCAGCAGCAGGGGAGAAGAGCCTCTCAGCATGCTCACTTTGGGAGCAGCGCTCCAGCGGAGAGATGCAGAACCGTGGGGTGCACAGGAATTAGGCAGCGGTCCAACTACACGGAAGAGCAATGTTAAAGTTTTGAATGTGTGTTAAGCTACTGTGCTTTAGAAAAATATTACATTCGTTATGATTGATAGTACTTTCCAGATTTAAAATAGTCCTTCAGGCATCCCAATTGAGTCACAAGGATACAAGTAGCCAATGAAAGACGTGAGACTGATATTCCAGTTGCGATTGATACTATCTCAAGCCAGTAACTGGAGGGTCCTAAGCCAAATATGCCACTGGCTGAAGGAAGGTGACCCAAAGACCACCATGTGTAATTATTATAGATTTTTCGAAAAATAAAATGTATTCGCTTATGTTACACCAACATTTTTTTAAACACAAACATGAAAGCTGACTACAAATGCTATTGACCACTGAAATCTAATTGTTAAATGTACATTATTGTTTGCAATCATTTAAAAAAAAAAAGATTTTTATTCATTTCCATTCCAGCATAACATGAAAACATTATTGGACAAAAAATAGCAGTGCAGCATATCACATCATTATCGTAAATACCCTTAATTATTAAAAAGCCACAATTTAGCATTTTCACAGCATTAGAAACCGGACCCCATCCAGCCATTCTTACGTCGTCATACTTCATCCGAATCTGAGTCATCATTATCTCGGTCCAGTGGTGGATCACAGATATCACCTCTGTATTTATTCCATGCCCCCCAGATTTTACTCCACTTTTTAGGGCATCCCCTACCACTGAATACTGCCCTCTCAGCTATCATGGCTGCATCCATATCTCTACCCCACACTGCAAGAGATGGCACCTCCGCCCCTCCCCACTTTTGTGCTACGTTCCTCTTGGCAACCATAAGTCCCAGTGTTAACCAACTCTGCCCAGAACGCGTGAAATCATTCGGCTCCCATATGTTTAATAAGCAACACCTGGGATCAGGTTGAAGTGAGACCCCCTCCGTTTCCAATATAGTTCTCATTACTTGTGTCCAATATTCCAGGCAGAAGGGGTGTTCTGCCCTCCCAATCTTGTGCAAGGTGTGTCTAGTGTAGAATGAACGGTGTAGGATGCGTGGTTGCACTAGCCTGCGGCGTGTGGGTATGCTCATCTCTCTTGGGGATGCCAATGCTTCCTGCCACTCTGAGTCATCAATCTCACCGATATCTTGGGACCATTTATCTCTCAGGGGTCCTGTCGGGTCAGGCAGGTTATTCAATAGTTTACAGTAGGTTAGAGAGGTGGCCTTCTTTGGAATGTAATCAGTTAATAACCTATCTTCCATAGGGGATGCCTCCAGAACCTCGGAGCCAGGCGGTAGTGCTGTCATCAGGGCATGTCGTATCTGCGTGTACCTGAACAATTCGGAGGGGGCCAGTTCATATTTTTAAAAAATGTTTAAATCATAAACATACATCACCTTTGTTCTGGACAGTGTCAAGTCACTTGGGTTATGTTGCAATACCCTTAACCATTCCAACATGTTTTGGTTTTAGTATACACTTAACATGACACAATCGACACATAAAAGTTGCTTAAGGAGACACCAAGTGGGGAAACCATTTGTAGATCTTTCCTACCGAGTGTATTTGACAGTGCACCCTCCATCTCCCCAACCTAATCCTGTTTTTGCAACCCTCAATACAAAACTGGTATGTCACACTCTTTATTAATATCATGAAGAAAACAGATATTGGTAAAACAGGAATAGCGTTATAATTGCAATAACAGCCAGAACTTCAAGCAAGATGACACTGCACCCAGAATCTCAGCATCATCTGTGTCAATCTTTGGCCCATACTTGAGGGGCACTGGTAACACACGTCCATATTTCTGAATATATGAAGTTGCAACATGACTGATCAGGTGCCCCCCTCGACTAGGGGAGGGTCGCTCTTAGTTGAGCCGAGGGACGAAGTTGTCCGGAGACTAGTTAGGTGGGGGATCGGGCAGTGGGAGACAGGGATGGACCCGGTGACATAATTAAAACTGAATCCTAAGGGTTATTTAAGCAGCAAAGTCCCGGGTCTCCTCCTCTTTGTCTCCTGGGACCACGGAGTTAGCTGCTGGAGCGTCGACAGTGCACTAGACCTGACGCTTGGCGAGGTGGGTCACAGGGGGCCGATGGCGTAGTGATCGTCTGGATTTACTGTCTTTAGAAGAATGTTGCACTTATTAGTGCCTTTTTAACACAACAGTATTTAAGGGTTAGCGCAAGTGCACAGTGCCTGAAATGAATGTATTCTGATAGGTGCCTAATTCAGATGAAATTGTATGTAGGGTAAGCCAGCAGGGTATATTTTACCAATCTCACGGTAACATTATTATTCAAAATGAACCGGTACTGGTGCCTTTTGCATAATTCTGAGGCTCGATCGAACTGCTAAGAGTTAATCTGTCCTTGGCTCCTGGCCTACCTGTGCCTTCACATTGCCAGGCGCTTGATCGCGAAGGGGTGGAGGCTGAGCATGTCGGCTCCGTCCCCATTCCGTTCTTTCCATGGGAGGGACGTCAGGGCCTAGCGTTGTAGACAGCGAGCTGTTTAGCTTAGTTTATTAATCTCATAGTGTCCAGAAGTAAGTTTATCGGTTCGATTCCTGGTATTTAATTACCAGTTTTATTTCAATTTATGGGTTCTATTCCTGGTATACATTTAGCGGTTTTATTCAATTTAGGGCAACCGCATGGATAGTCTATGTCTGTGGGGGCGCTAGGACGGCCGGGGCAGCGGCGGTAAAAAGGGTTAAGTTCGCCTGGGTAACTGTTCGTGCCTCGGTGGGCAGGGAGATGCGTCCTTGGAAAGTAGTGAGGCTGCTGCGGTGTGCAGGGACCTGTCCGCCTGGTGGTGGGGGTGTGGCCACCTACATTGTAATAAACAGTCCCGGGACTTGGATCTCGACGCGGTGTGGCACAGATCCGCTTTGCAAAAAACAGACAATAACTACACAGCGACCAGGACCCAAGAAATACGCACAAACAGGGTCATGCTACCACCCCGAACGTATAAATTAATACCCGAACCAAGTTTGTCTTTTCACACCGAGTTTGGACAACTTGCCACTGTGCCAGCCGACGTCTAAAGGCAAATAGCGAGGGGTAGACTGACAGGAGCCCCCAGGCCAAACGGCATTCCACCAATGCTGTATAAATCAGATGTGGAATTTTGGAGCGCAGCGCTAACACCAATATTTAACAACATAAATAACACTCAGACTCTTCCCGAGTCCTGGCATGGGTCAGTTATAGGCCCAATGTTTAAACATGGCAACAAGAAACATCCAAAAAATTATCGGCTTATTGCCCTCATAGACGTGGAGGCTAAGTATTTTGCAGGAACCATACTGGAGGAGTTAGCATTAGGGACATCTGAAAACTCAGTAATTCCGATCAACCAAACAGGGTTCTGCAGGGGTCACGGGACCACAACCAACATCATGGCTCTGACCCTGCTGATGGAAGCAGCAAAAGAGATTAAAAAATCCTCTATACCTCTCCTTTATTGATTATACAGCTGCATTCGACCACATGGATCGCAACAAACTTTGGCAGAAATTGGACAAATGGGGAATACCTAAACATCTCCTTGACATGCTGATATTACTCCACTCAAACACCTGGATTAAAGTTAAACTAGAAGCGGGCACACACCTCTCTAAACCCATTACGACAACAAAAGGGTTAAAACTGGTGTGTGCTAGCACCAATTTTATTCAACCTTTTTCTTGCTGACCTACCAGGGGAACTCGATAAATGCACCAGTCATGCTCCGAAACTAGGGAAAATTCCACTGTCCAATCTGCTGTTTGCGGACGACTTGGTGCTGATAAGCCGGACACCAATAGGCCTCCAGCATCTTCTTAATGAAAAGAATGCCCTGCAAATAAATTTCAACAAATCTAAGGTTATGGCAGTGAATTACAAAAAAAAAGGAAAATCAATTGGCACATAAACGGAGAAGGGCTTGACCTGGTAACTACCTACAAGTATCTGGGAGTAATTCAGGACTCTAAGAACTTGTTTAAACCTCAATTTGACTCCTTACGAGGAAAGGGAACAATGACCTACATGGCCATAAAATCTTTAAAGGCCAAACTCCCATATCTAACGCTCAACCCTCTTCTCCAGTTTCTGCGCGCAAAGTTGCAGCCGACTCTCACATATGGGAGTGAATCCCTTCAAGGGAAGGACGCTGCATTACTGGACATAGTTATAGCTAACTCATACAGGGCCATCTTTAACCTGCCAAGAAACGTCTTGCCTGCACAGATCCGGTTAGACTTCAGTATTCTTAAACAAACACTAGAAAGGCGGAGTGCGTATGTTACCAGCTGGCACAAGATTCGCAGTGCTGAGGTTGGCTCTCTAAATTCCAACGTATAGGAAGATCTGCTCTGACATCGTAAATCTTCAGCTAGAGATTATCTATTTGACTCACTGCAAGTCCTGGGTCTGTCTGACTTCTGGGGCACCCCAACAGACCTCTTGTCATTCAAAAAAGTTGCAAAAAAATCAGCACGTATCATCTCATCTATTGAGGACAAGGAGGCATTAACAAAAAGAGCGCATGGTTGCATCCCGCTCAGTGACTACGGAAGAATGCCGCCACAAGCATATCTCAACATTGGTATGAATCTAAGATTGAAAGAAAAGTTCTTAAAATTACGCCTCAGCGTAATTCTGGTAATCCCGCATTTACCACCCTGGGTAAGAAAAAACTTCTCGCAGCAGTGCCGTCTGTGTAAAGCTGACAAGGAAGACATTGTCCATGTGATGTGTATTTGCCCCAAACTAAAGGACTTGAGGTACAATTTATTACCTCCCTCTTTTTTTTGTCAAAGTTGTTTTTATTAATAGTTTGCAAAACGAAAAGAAAAAGAAAAAAACCCAGGAAATATGCGACAGTACCGCACAACTTCCCACGCAGGGGGCTTATATGAATTCAGGCAGGAGAGATGGCGAGGGTCAAAGATAACCATAGAGTTCTGGATCGAGGGAGGCCAAACGAGCCGTAGTCCAAGCCACGGAGGCGGGAGAAGAACTCCGTTGGAGCCCGTAACTGAGGTGAGTGACGCCGCAGCGCCAATTAGCATTGGGATAGGCCAGCCCTCTCACCAAGTTGTCCATCTCTCCGCTTTCTCACTGTAGTGGGTGTCACAAAAACTAGAAAATCAAAATCCCCTATCCACCCCTAATCCCACACCCCCTCCCCAGTGGTGGCAGCTAGATCAAATTCACACATTCATCCGAGTGGATTAATTCATACTTGGAAAAAGTGAAGGCTTCGTATCATGGGTGGGCATACCGCAGATGGCAAACCTTTGGAGGGAAAGCGGACCAGGGGACCCCAGCGGAAAGTGAAATTTTTTAAATCGCCCCGGAAGATATCAGCCATGCGCTCCATACTTAACAACTTCCACAATCTCGCATGCCATAAGGAAAGCTTGTTTTCTTCCAAGCCGCAGCAAGGGTCAATTTGGCCGCTCCCAAGCAGAGCCAGAGTATCTTTTTGTCAGTCTTAGTTTGGTGCTCAAGAGCCGGGTCTCGGAGGCCTAACAGGACATGTGCCAACGAGTCCGAGACCGGATATCCCAGTATCCCCTTGATATGAGACAGAATCTCTTCCCAATAGGGACGGATGACAGGGCAGTCCCGCCAGATGTGGCGGAAGTCTCCCAGTCGGCCGCAACCCTCCAGCACCTATCCGAGGTATTCGGGAATATCTTTCATAACTTTGCCGGATACAGATACCAGTCCATCATCATCTTAAGATGGGCCTCTCTAAGCTCTACCGAATGGTTGGGTTTCGTTATGTCATGCCACAGATGGGACCATTCCTCGTCCGAGATGTTGCGGTCTAGGTGTTCCTCCCATAGGCCCATGTAACACGGTCTAGGAGAAATAGTGGTAGAGAGAAGAAGTCTGTAAATGAAAGATATGACCCCCCGCATGGTAGAGGTCTTATAAAGGAAGGCTTCAAAGGGAGTAAGTGGCCTGGTGGCCGCTTCTCCAACCGAGGGCGACAGAGCCCAATGGAGCAACTGGGCGTGGCGGAATTGCTCTGACAGTTGGACCGCATAGTCACGCATACAGTTGTCAAAGGTGAGGGGTGAGCCATGAAACAGATGCGTTAGAGCGTGGCAGCCCCGGCTTTCCAGGCATCAAAGGGGCCTTCTCGTGTAGCAGGGGGAAATGCTGGATTAAAGTGTATAGGTTTAAAGGGGGATGGGAATGTTGCCCACCGCTCATCACCCGAGATAGAGTCCCAGACCTTCAGGGTGGTGGCCGTGGGCGTACTAATGTATGCGTTCCTGGGTCTATCTCCCCTGGGCTTCAACACAAGGTCCCAAATCGTTCTCCCCGCCACACTCCTGTCCATATGTAGCCAATGTTTCTCAGACATAGGCTGGGACCACTCCACCAGGACTCGCAGTTGCGCCGCCTTGTAGTAGAGGTGCATGTCGGGGAGACCAACCCCTCCCTCCATCCTCGGGCACCGGAGGGTAGCAAAGGAGAATCGCGCACGACCACCCTGCCAGATGAAACGGAGCATCAGAGATGTAATGCAGAGGAAAAAGTCTCCTTCTAGAGCGATAGGTAATGCTTGGAAGAGATATAGAAGCTTGGGGAGCATGGACATCTTGACCGCGTGAATACCCCCCAGTCAGGATATAAACATAGGCTTCCATCGGGCCAGCTTGCTCTGGATCTTCGCCAGGAGGGGGGGAAAGTTGGCGGAATAGAGCTTCCCTATAGTGGGGGTCAAATGGACCTCCAAATATAATATGGAGGAAAAGGACCACGGTAAAGGCGAAAGCGGCCGGAGGCGGTCCACCTCAGCCGACGGGAGCGTGATGTTAAGAATGTAGGACTTGCTATAATTGACCTTGAAACCAGCCACCCTCTCAAAGCGCGACAGTATGTCTTGGACGTGGGGAAAAGAGTGAGCAGGGTCTGAAAGAGAGACCAGGACATCGTCCGCGAAGAGGGAAATCTTATGCTGCTCCCCCGTGAAGGGCAATCCCCGTATGCCCGGATTCTCCCTCACAGCCAGCGCCAAGGGCTCAATGCTCAGGGCGAAAAGTAGGGGAGAAAGAGGGCAACCCTGCCTAGTGCCCCGCGAGTGTGGAAAGAACGCCGACAAGTGACCATTAACCACAACCCTAGACCGGGGGCTGCAATAGTTCGCTTTCAACATGGACAGGAATTTGGCTGAGAAGCAAAATGCCTCTAAGGTTTGGAATAGGAAGCACCAGTCGACTCGGTCAAAGGCCTTTTCGGCATCCAGGCCCACCAGGACCGCCGGGATCCTGAACTTGTTGGCCTTTTCAATGAGGTGGATCACTTTCCTGGTGTTATCATGAGTCTGACGTCCTTTAATGAAGCCAGATTGGTCCGGGTGGATGAGGGCCGGCATCAAGTCCTGGAGCCTATTCGCGATAATGGAGGAATACAACTTGGCGTCTATGTTAAGCAGGGCTATAGGTCTGTACAATGCGCATCGGGAAGGGTCCTTCCCAGATTTAGGGATGACCGATATCACTGTTTCCGCCATGAAGCCCGAAGTCACTCCCTTCTCTCCCATGCTATTGAACAGTCGTACCAAGAAGTCACTCACCTCCGAGGCGAAGGTTTGGTAAAAGAGGGCAGTGAAGACGTCTGGTCCAGGCGCCTTATGGGGCTTCAGCGCTATAATGGCCTCCACCACCTCCTCTCTGGTGAAAGGGGCCGTGAGCAGTTCGTTCCACTCCGCGGAAACCTGGGGGAGCGGGCGCGACCCCAGGTAAGCCTTTTGTTCCTCGGGGTCAAGAGTGTCCGCCGAGTATAGAGCAGCATAGAAGTCACCGAAGAGGCCAGCTTTGGCTTCGTCCTGGTGTGTCAAGGAGCCTGTCGGATCTCGAATACCCCCTATATATTCCTTCTCCCTCTTGTCCCTGAGTTGACGGGCCAAATGTTTCCCCACCTTATTCCCTTGGGAATAGGAGAGGCGGCTCAGTTTCAGTAAGGTGAATTCCGCCCTGTTATTATAATAAGCTCTGAGTTTGCCCCTGACCGCCGTCAGTGGTCGTAACGTTGTTCTCGAGGGGTTTTGCTTATGTGCCAGCTCAAGCTCAGAGAGTTCCTTCTCTAGGGCCTCCCTCTCAGCCCGCCTTTGTCTATTAAGGGCAGAATTGAGAGTTATGCAGTTGCCCCGTACGGTTGCCTTAAAGACGTCCCATACATTAAAAATTGAGGTGTCATCCTCGAGGTTGAATTCAAAGAAGTCGCGTATGGCCTTACGTAGTTCCTTGCAGGATGGTTCGTCTCGGGTCAGTGAGGATGGGAAATACCATTTGCGTTGGACGTTCGTACCTGGCATCAAATTTAGGCAAACCGCAAGTAAACTGTGATCTGAGACAGATAAGGGGAATATTTTGCCCTCACAGAGGTCCCCTCTCAGCGACTGACTTAAAAAATATGATCTAGCCGAGAGTAAGAGTGATGGACATGAGAGAAAAAGGTATAATCCTTAGAATGTGGATGAAGATCGCGCCACCCGTCTATAAGTCCTAGGTCCTCAATGGTGCGTTGTGTGTCCTCGGAGAAGATGCCCGCATCGGATCTCTGGTGATGTGAGCTATCTAGTTCTCTATCCCACACTAAGTTAAAGTCTCCCATAACAACCAGGGCACCCTCAGCAAAGTCCTCCACTTCTCGCAGCAGATCCTGAATGAACTTGTTTTGACCCACATTGGGGGCATATAGGACTAAGAATGCACACGCCCTGCCAAGGAGCCCATCCTTGGCCATGAGCCATCGGCCCTCCCTATCACTACGCACTCCCATAGGTTGGAAGTGGAGGGTCGAGCAAAACAAAAGGGCCACTCCTCTATGTTTCGTGGAGGCCGAGGATCTATAAATAAGGGGGAATTGCTTGTTTTTGAGGCGGGTTTCGTCTTTCTGAGCCAGATGGGTCTCCTGAAGACCCACCACATCTAAATAGTGATCAAGCACATATTTCCACACTTTCTGACGTTTCTGGGGGGAGTTCAGTCCCTTCACATTCCACGTTCCCAAGGTGATAGGCATCGGGTATTTTGCACCCCACCCCACTCAATCAGCAGCAGTAAACTGGCAGGGACCCCGCCTCCCAACTCGTCCCGCCCAGCCCTCTTCAGCACCCCTCCGTATGCGAATGTGACATAGAAAAGAACATTCCCCGGAAGGCACCATTTCTTGAAACAGAGACATAGCATTCCCAACCCCTCCCCCAGTACCCCCACTGCATCGTACCAAAACCAGGCTCTCCACATTGAATCGTGCAACCACACTCCCCCGCTACCACCACTGCCCTCCGCCCTCCCCTCCCCCCTTCCCCTTCCCCTCGCCAGTCTTTAGAAAACCCAAGGTAAGATAGGCGAGATAAGAATACAACATTGAACAGGCCCTCGAAGGGGGCAACGGGATATGACCGTAAGGGTGTGTGAGCCCAGGCCTCTCCCCCCCCAGAGTCCAGGGCTGGGGTGTCTCTCCAGAGAGAGCATAAACCACTCATGGTATCTGAGTAAGGAGTGTCCCTCCGGTCCCCTTGAAGCTGCATCTCAGGGGCCTCATGCCGCTGACGAGGTGTCTGTACGTGTTGCCTCTGTCACCTATGCTACTGATGCAACCGCCGTTCCCCGCTCATGCAAGTGAGCCGAAGGGTCCGGTCCCTCCGATGTCGCAGATCGGCCCACTCTCTGCCAGGGCGGGGAGCGAGATGGACGCCTTGCCGGGGAGGCTCCTTCCCTGCGGGTCATAGAGGTGTCGTCCAGGCCCAGGAGATCCCGGCAGCCGACAGCGATCTGATCTGGACTAGCCTGTTTTGCCATCGAAAGATGAGGCGAAAAGGGTGGCCCCAGGAGTAGGCCACATTTTGTTCTCGTAAGAACGTGGTTACTGGATGGAAGTCTTGCCGCTTCTGCAAAGTGGAGGCCGCCAGGTACTGAAACAGCTGAGGGTGATGCCCTAGAAATTGCAGGGGGTTAATTCCTCTCGCTTTCCTGAGTATGCGTTCCTTTAGCTAGAAGTCGTGGATGCAAACTAGAATGTCAGGGGGGGCGACCTCGCCCCCCGCGGCAAGCCAACCCGGTGAACCTTGTCCATACGAATTTCCTTAAGATCTTCCTCCGCCAGGATCTGGAGGAAGAGGGCCTCCACATAGCTTCGCAGGTCTCCTCCTTCTCCCTCCCAGGGCACCGCCCGGATTCTAATGTTGTTGCGGCGTGACCAGTTCTCCAAATTCTGTTCTGTAATCTAAGCACTTCTTGCTGGAGTTGGTGCGCATCTCCTGCCAGGCCTAGGTCGTGCTCCTCTAGGGTCGCCACCTGTTCTCCAATACCGTCCACATTTTTCCTTACATCTTGTAAGTCTAATGCCAGCTGAGAGTGGAGTTTGGAGATGTCCTCCTTGATGGCTGAGAAGAGCTCGAGCATGAAGGCTTAGAAAGCGGGAATATCGCCATCTCCCTGCGGGGGTGACTTGCTAGAGCCAGGGGGTGACTCCGGCTGTGAGCCTTTCCCGACTCCATCCTTCCCAGGCTTGTCCTTACGGTTTCTGGACGACATGCTGTTAGCCCCGAGGCGCCGAACTGGATAGGGGAGGCAAGCCCAAGTACTTCCCTGCAATTATGGAACTTCTTGAGGTCACGGGGTAGGCCCCGGAGACTGCTCCCCCTCTGTGACTATTTCTTCCTCGTGTTCCTGCAACCGGATATTGTGATAGCGGGCGTCCAGGTAAACTTTGACAAAAACAAGGACCCCCTGCTATGGATCAATATCCTGGGACAGGGCAAATAATATATGTGAGATAACAATCCCAGGCATACAGACAAGGTAATGGCACACTAGATTAAGGCAAACACATAACTAATTCAATATGAAAAAATACATTTTTAATATAACAAAGACATACAATAAAAATCAATACATTGATCCAGATTGATAAAATAACATTGTACTAATACATATGTTTCACAATAAAAAGATTATTCTTTAAAAAGGTAGATGGTTTCCTGTCGACGCGTTTCGACATACACACTATGCCTTCATCAGGACTTTTACCATCATGTTTCTTTATGAGAATATATATCAGGACAGTTTAACTTCCTATAAAAATGGATGTTTCAATTTCAGATTTTCAAAAATAATTATTTTTCAGTGGTCCTAAGGTTTTAGGACGATAATTTTCATATAATTATAACTCCATGGAAGAGCGAAGCAGCGGAATCTTCGAGTTTTAATTTTGTAAGGATACAGTCTAAATTGTAAAGCATTTTGCCATAATGATTCAACTCCAAGAGTATTGCTTGGTTATAACATAGAAAGCGGCGGCGTGGGTGTATGATGACCGATCGTCCGCTATTTGTAAACCAAAGGCACGATATATCGGAGGATGCACTTTAATGTGGCGTTTCAGACCAATCGTCTGCTATTTGTAAACCAAAGGCACGATATACCGGAGGATGCAATTTAACGTGGCGTTTCAGGCGGGAAGATATTTGGATTTACTTCAATATTCCCAGTTGGTAGTTACGGTATATCGATAATTACACTGTAGTGCGACGTATACGGGTACGCTGCTTCGCGGGTCAGTTTTCCAGGGGGTGACGCCGGCTGTGAGCCTTTCCCGACTCCATCCTTCCCAGGCTTGTCCTTACGGTTTCTGGACGACATGCTGTTAGCCCCGAGGCGCCGAACTGGATAGGGGAGGCAAGCCCAAGTACTTCCCTGCAATGGAACTCCTTGAGGTCACAGGGTAGGCCCCGGAGACTGCTCCCCCTCTGTGACTATTTCTTCCTCGTGTTCCTGCAACCGGATATTGTGATAGCGGGCGTCCAGGTAAATCCTTTCCCAGGCCCCAAGAGGGTTAGGCCCTGTCCGCCTTGGGAGCACTTACGGCACTGGGGTACAAGCAGCCTCTGATCAGAATGCGGCCAGCGCAGTTAGTTGATCCAGTCCGAGTGCTCAGGTAGGGGCGGAGGCCTCAGACAACACGGAAGCGGGGGAATCTGTAGGTCGGGGGGGCAGGCGCAGCTCTAACCGTTGAACAGAAGTATCCTCGTCTGGCAGGAAACTGAGCCCCGGCCACTTTTTCACACCAATAAACAAGCAAAGGATGTCTTATGGTTACACTAAACCACATATAAGGAGCAAAAAAAGGGGGGGGGAACGGCCTGACATAGGACGTTAAAGAAAGCCCTCACTGAGGGGCGTGGCTAGCCGAGCAGCGAGATGGCCGCTCTCTGAGTGAGCTCCGCCGGCTACTTTTATTAATCCTTACCTGATCCTGTTCCTGGTGACTGCAGTCCCCCATTCCTTCGGGGTTCTGCTCCTGAGACCCGGTTGTTCCTCCAGCCCGAGTTTTGGACGCGGGGGCGGCTGCCCTCGGAGACGGGACCATCCTCCGTTCTCGCCGGCCGGCGAGCGGCTCCTGTCCCCAACCGGAAGTGCCTGCTACTGGGCGCCGCGGAACACGGTGGGCCGAGGCTGCATAGGCCCCAGCAGATCGAGGTCATTTTGGGGAGGAGAAATACCGCGCCGCTGCCAGGGGCGCTGCCGGAGGAGTATTGACGCTGCTCTCCCGCTGAGGCTGACGGTAGCTCCATCTGGCGCGCGACCGCGGGAAGATAGCGGAGACCGGAGCGGCTGTACAGGTGCAGTTGCGCAGAAGTGGCAGGGATCCTGCGGCCGCCGAAGACGGCGCGGACACGAGTGGCGCCCGGTGGAGGACAGAGTGGCCGCGCCTGCACCATCCTCATCATTGCAGTGCGAGAGCGGAGGTGAGCGGGTGCTGCCGCGGAGCTGGGGGTTTCACATGGTGACACGTACTGGTGGATAGCTGCGCATGGCCCCCCCCCGCTGCTCTGAGACACGGCAGCACTAAACACCGCACGCTTGATGCGCCTACTTGCCGCACTGATCCCCTGGAACTCCTGAGCTGCTCCTCCTCGGGTGTTTGGGTGGTCCTAGAGAACGCTGCCAGCGCCCGCCATTTTGGACCGCGTGGAGGCCCTGAATACGCGCATGAGAGCCTGTAGCGGTTTCCATTTCTTGCTGAGTCTACATAGGCACGACTAGAGTGCACTGGCACCACCTGGGCGACCGCGCTCACACAGGACACTTGCTCGCTGGGACGCAGTGGAGTGCTGCCCCACTGTGGGACCGGTGAATTACTCTGTTCGCGAAGATGGGGAAAAATGAAGCCAAGCAACCAAAGCTGAGCTTTGATAATAGAAAAACGCCAAAGACCACGCCGGTGGAGTCGGATGGAGGCGCAACGTCATCACAAGGAGGTGCCCAGGACATAGATTTTGGAGCCCTCATCATGGAAGTGAGAACCAGCTTGAAAAGCATAGACGCCAAGCTTGATAATATGGCGGCGCAACTCGAAACCGTGAAAACGAAAGTGGACACTCACGAGAAAAGGCTGGACTGTCTCGAGAATAGACAAACTGAGTGTTGTGAATTCCAACAACAGGCCAAGAAACACATCACAACGCTGGAGCGGGAAATTGACAGCTTGCGCGCCAAGTCGGACGATTTGGAAGCACGTTCCAGGAGATCCAACGTTCGCATTACAGGCATTCCAGAGACCACAAACACCGGGAAGATGGAATCGTATGTATCAGACCTACTCCATGAACTGTTCGATCCGGATCTGTCCCCGGTTTTCACGGTGGAGAGGGCGCACAGATCCCTTGGAAAAAAGCCCCCAGTGGGCGCCCCACCGCGCCCAATCCTGGCTAAACTACTCAACTACCAGGACAGAGACGTCGTGCTACGCCTGGCGAGAGAGAAAGGTACAATCACGCATCAGGGAAACCACATTTCCTTTTACCCGGATTTCACCCCTCTGGTGCAAGCGGCACGAAAGGAATTCCTACCGGCGAAGAAGATCCTACTGCAAGCTGGAGTGCCCTACTCACTCCTATACCCGGCGAAATTGAAGGTTCAACACGAAAACACCTCTCACTTCTTCACTGACGCCAAATCAGCCCTCAAGTTTGCCAAACACATATGTGCTGGAGCCAGGAGAAAATCGCCACGGCTGGAGGACGCCTCGGAGCAACTCAGTGACAATGACTGAAACCTGTGCAACGCTCATCCGGCACGGTAACCGAACTGCCTGTTACACTGGGGCTGGGAGGCCTGGAACAATCTTTCGTAAAGGTATGCTCCTGCTGGACTGCCTCCTTTTGGGTAAGTCACTGGGCCGCCTTTATACTACCTTTTGCTGCTAACTCCGTGCCTCTGCTGGGACATTGGTAGACTTTGTCACTGGCGGATTACTGGATGGGGGTCGCTGTCAGATCCCAGGGACACGGAAATTTGACTGTAGCCACCCCGTGTATGCGGGGGTGTTGGCCGAGCGCACCACGCCTCATGGGGTGCCTCCCTTTGTTGTTGATGTTGGGGTACTTCCACGCATTGCGTGAGGACTTTTGGGGTATATCACGACCTAATTGGGGGGTTGCTGAGGGTGGGGGGTTGATGGGAGTTATTCCTGAGTTGCGAGTTCCTGTTTGTATTTGGTGCAATGTACTACTACAATTGTCTATGTGTTCGCGTGCTAAGTCTGCAATTATGGCGTCTGGATGCCTGAGGGGCCTTATGGGGCGGGGAGGTGGGGTGGGGGCTGGTTACGGTTGTGTACTTTAATGGGAGGTATCAAACTCTGGACTTGGAACATTAGGGGCCTGGGGGACTACAAGAAAGCCCGCTTACTGCATGGAATGTTGTCTAGGCACAATGTAGATGTATGCTTCCTTCAAGAAACTCATCTGAATGTCGCCCCCTCAGCTCGACTGAAAAATTCCAGATGGGCGCATGTTTATTCTTCCATCTATTCGAATTATGCGAGGGGTGTCGCCATACTCATTCGAAGGGGGTTGGATTGGCGGGAGTACTCCCAGGTGCGGGATGAGGAGGGTAGGTATGTTCTGCTGCATGGGTCATTACAGGGGCGACGGATTGTCCTAGCTGCTATCTATGGCCCCAATGTGGACGATCCGGATTTTTTCAGAAATGTTTGGGCGAAAATTGTGTTACTGGACTGTCAGTCGGTAGTGTTGGGAGGGGACTTTAATACTGTGTTGAATGATGACATGGATCGCAGTGGCGTAAGCAGGCCGCAACACAATAGAACGCGCCAGGCGATATCTGATATCATGAATGAAGGTCTGCTGTCTGATGTATGGCGTGCTAGACACCCGGGAGCGAATGTGGGAACCTGTTACACCTGCCATAAGGCTGCATGGTCGCGGCTGGACTTCTGGTTGGTGTCTCCCGAAGTCGCGACATGGGTTTCAAAGGTTGATATCATGGCTAGATCTTTGTCCGACCATGCCCCATGCATGTTGGAACTACACCCCCCGGGAACTCCACATAGGGCATTCCAGTGGCGCCTCCCTCCACACGTGCTCACAGACCCTGTGTTCGTAGAAGAGATAAGAGAAGACATTAACAATTACTTTGCTGAGAATGCGGGATCTGCCACATCTGAGGCCGTTGTGTGGGATGCATTTAAGACTGTCATCAGAGGTCAATGTATAGCGCGCAAGGCAGGGGTGCTGCGTACCATCAGGGATGAGCTGGCTAAAATTGAGAGGGAGCTGCAGGCCCTAGATGTTGCGTTTAGTGCTAACCCGTCGTTAGAGACTGCAGGCGCTCTAAAGGCCAAACTGCTGACCTTTAACGAGGAGGCGGAGCGGGAGGTGAAGTTTCTAGGGAAACAGGCAGAAGCGCGCAGGTATGGGGAGGGTGATAGGCCAAGCAGGACCCTTGCCAGACTGATAAATCCCCGCGCATCATCACATTTCATACACACTATTCATGATGCCACCGGACGCCTTGTGGTGGGACAGGAGGCAGTGTTAGACGCCTTCGCAGACTTCTATGCTACCCTGTACACCTCACGACAACCCACTCCGCCGGCATCGCTGCGAGACTTTCTTGACTCCATAGCACTTGTATGGTTCAACAACAACCACAGGCAATACATGGACCTCACTGTCACAGTACAAGACATAGCCCAGGTGATTAAGAGTATGCCGGCCAATAAGGCGCCTGGCCCTGATGGCCTGACCACCTCCTTCTATAAAACATATGTTACTGAACTGGCGCCGAGACTTCATTCTGTATTTGTCGAGGCTCTCGAATTGAATTCCCTCCCTGACTCCATGCGAGAGGCTCTCATTATCACACTACTCAAGCCGGATAAGGATGAACAGCAGCTGGACTCCTATCGGCCCCTGTCCCTTATAAACGTTGATGCTAAAATATACGCAAAGGTCATCGCGGATAGGTTACAGCCGATGTTGCCTATGATAGCGCTCCCAGATCAATCAGGCTTCATTCCTGGACGCGCGACGTCACACAATCTCAGAACGATCTTTTCGGTCCTTCACTATTTACACCCGTCAGTACAGGCAGCAGTGGTGTTTCTGGACGCCACCAAAGCCTTCGATTCATTAGAATGGCCCTACCTCTTCAGTGTATTAAGGCGGATGGGTTTCAGTCAGAACTTCATGACCCTGATAAAGCTTCTTTATAAGGAACCAAGGGCCCGGGTGTGCGTCAATGGTCTCGTCTCCGAGCCATTCAGTATTACACGAGGCACTAGGCAAGGCTGTCCCCTATCGCCGCTCCTTTTCGCGATTGCGATGGAGCCGCTGGCGGCCAGAGTCAGACAACACCATACCGCCAGGGGCATCGGATTTAGTGCTAGAAGCTTACTAATCTCGCTATATGCGGACGATGTAACCCTGTACGTCCTGAATCCTAAAGAGAACCTGAGCCCGCTACTCCGGGAATTTGTACGATTTGAGGGATTAGCGGGGATATCCATTAACTGGGCGAAGTCAGTGGCCTTCCCCCTGACGGAGAGCACTGAACGCCCTGCTCCTGACTACCCCCTCAGATGGGAAACTGAAACTGTCAAATATTTGGGCATCTGGATCAGCAGGGATGTGCAGGAGTTGTGGCAGATGAACTTCGGTAGAGCGGTGGATTGGTTGGAGGGGAGGGTTGAGATCTGGAATAAACTACCGCTTTCCCTGGTAGCAAGAATTGCGTTGGCTAAAATGGTGGTCCTCCCCAAATTCTTATATTTGTTTGTAAATGTGCCACTGCCTATGACAGCTTGCTTCCACGCCCGGGTCCGCTCACTGCTACTTAAACTGGTGTGGGCTGGAGGACAGGCTAGAATCTCCTGGGACCTGCTCACGCTTCCGCTGCGACAAGGGGGACTAGGTGCCCCAGATTTGAAACTTTACGCACTCTGTGCGCAAGCCCAGTTCCTGCATTTCTGGGCATTCCCTACACCTTACCAACCACATGTGGCGGTGGAATTAGCCGTTGTCGCCCCCTTGCCATTACGAGTCGCACTGCACGGTAAGGTTACATGCCCGTCACGCGAGGTAGACACAGTAGAGATGGTCCGCTGGACATGGCGCGAACTCCAAAAGAGAGCCGGTCTCTCCCTGCTTTATGCACCAGCTATCCCCCTGAGGGGCAACCCGATGCTGCCGTGTCTGACGGCCAGAGGCGACGTCCTCACTATCCTTGGGAATAGGCTACTCACTTTTGCAGACTTATATCCAGATGGTACCTTTTTCGAGCTGTCTGCCGAGGGAGCCGACCGGCTCTGTACATTTAATGACAAATTGCTATTTCATTCCCTTAGGGAGTCTTGCAAGAAGATGGGGCCGTGCTTCCCGGAGGAACCCCGCACACTTGCCGCCCTCCAAAACTTGCTTTCACGACCTTCCCCCAAAAAGCTGGTGTCCAGGTTATATAATTGCATGCAGGAACAGGCCCCGGCGACAGTAGCCACGGCCAAAACCAGCTGGGCTGAGGACCTGGGGGACGAGCTACCAGACGACGCCTGGGAGTATTGCTGTGCGCAACTTACAGCCCTGTCCCCAAACTATCGTCTGAGGCTCATCCACTTCAAATTCCTACATAGATACTACCGCACTCCGACTCTACTACGCCGAATGGGCGTCCGTGAGGATGCCAACTGCTGGAGATGTGGAAGTGAAGAAGCGTCCTTTCTTCATATGGCCTGGAACTGCCCCAAGCTGACTACATACTGGTCAGAGGTCTTCACGGCCATAAATCAAATCACCCGAAGGGAGGACTCACCTTCCCCGCTGCTAGGTCTGCTGGGGTATGTTAAGGACACTGAGCCCTGCGACAGGAAACTGCATGCCTTACTCCTTTTATATGCCAAGCGACAGATCGCACTGCACTGGGGTAGACCAGCCCCCCCCTCTCTTGAGAGCTGGATCAGGGACGTGACTTACGGCCACACGCAGTTAACGCACTATTGGGAGTCTATGCCCACCGCTTCCAGACCCACTGACATATGGGGCCCGTTTATACAGTGGGCCACAGCACGCAAGGGCTCTGACTCACCAGATACCTCCCGGGATACGAGTGTTTCAGACGACATGGGCTGAAGGTGCGCAATGCGTAAGTTAGTTATGATGATCCCGCAGTCCCGCGTTTACACTGACAGGCCCTGACCGGACGCACGCTGGGAGACTGCTGCACACGCTGACCCGAATCGAGACCCTGGCCGCCCTGCGCCCCACTGGCAGTCTTGTGTTCTAGCCTCTGTCCCTGGCCCCCTCCCCCCCGCATCGCCCATGCTCCCCTAGACTGTGCATAACCGGACTAGATATCCTTACATTCCCGCCCTGTATGTAGCTAGCCCACTACCTGCATGACCTGAGGCTGGCCCATATGACCTCGTTGTGGACTACCGTGTTGTGTGAATGGTTTGTCCATGTACTTGCACCTCTGTTTGTAGTGTTTGGTTTGACTTGCTGGGGGGGGTTGTTGGGAGAAAAATGGTGCTGACGGACGCATCCTTTTACCGTACCGCTGTGACGGGGGATTAACCACTTCCTACTCAGGGGCGACCTCGTTGATTTTCTATATCTTTCAAATGTCGACAGCACTATGAGAAAAGTAAGACCGTTTCCTTGCTGAAGTTGTACTGCGTATGCTCAAAATTCTGTTGTGTCTCATGCTTTCATATGTATGTCTTACCCGGCTGGGTGAAAGACTCCGGTCTGTCTCTCAGTGATCTCTGTATGAACTTCCTGATAGCGGCCTGCCTCCGGGTTGTTGGCGTGACGCAGTGTACATCTTCATGGCCTTTGTTACAAATAAATGTCTTACACCAAAAAAAAAAAAAAAAAAAAAAAAAAAAAAAAAGAAAGCCCTCACTCACCACCTGGTGATGACATGCTTCATCATTAGGCTCCACCAAAGAAACCGAGTGTCTCTTTGGTGTGCTACAACGCCAGATCTACTGCGGAGCAGGTTAGTGAGATTTCGGACGTGTTTGTGCAAACTAAACTAATGAATGGTGAGGGTAATAAAAATTGGCTGTAGTGTATCAAAAAGAAACTTTATTCTATGATCGCTAAAAACATTATTTTAAAATCTATGTGTATGGAAGCAGTCCACATTTAGTTGAGTGGTAGATTCCTAGATATCAGTCGACATGCTTCTTGCCACGAAACGGTGTAATCTTACCGGGCAATTCTTCAGGACTAAAAGTGTGTATTAAACCCTGGCGGTATGGACACGCTAAGGCCCACCCTTACCTAGGGACGTGAAAGTGAAAATAAAGAAAACAGTGAAAAGGTGCAAAAAATATTAGGAAGAAAGGAAAGTCTCCCTAATCACTCCTGGTTTAGGAGGCTTCAACTTTACGGTTTCTGCACGTTGTTGGTATTAAGGAAGAACACCATGGGTCACAGGAGTACCTGCATCACCCTCTAATGGACCCCGAAGATCTTCGGGGTCCAGTAGAGGGTGATGCAGGTACACTGAGGGTACCGAGCGTCGAGGGCGGTGTGCCAATTACGTTCCCACCCCCCTCCTGTGACCCATGGTGTTCTTCCTTAACACTATAACCATAAGACACTCTTTGCTTGTTTATTGATCATAACCGGGGAATAAGAGTGTCAGTCTACTCTCCCTACCTCTCTCTTTGTTTAAAGACACTTTTTCACACCTTCAGGGGCTTACTTATCTCCGAAGGGGGTCTCACCAGTATGCAGGTCAAGCAGGTAGGACTGCGATCCCTTCTGGTACCAACAAATCCCCCTGGGCAGCACCAGGCCCCAGGCCGCTCCCTCTTGGGGCTCTACTGCTGCGCGCCGCCACGCAGTTCAGCGGTAAGTCCAGTGGGCTTCAGGGAACCATGCAGCGCTTCTCCCCCACTTCGCATGCCCCTATGTGCAGGCGCTGTGCAGATCGGCGGTAAGGGGAGAGGCCTCCGCTCTACAACTGGGTGAAGGGCAGTCAACAACTCAGCAGCCCCTAGCTAGAGTGCCCCTGTCGCCGCCCCGCTGCGCGGGCTCCCGCATGTAGAACTCACGGGGCCGCAGTTCGCCGTCTAGATATGCCTTGGGCCCTCTCCAGAGGCAAAGATGAGTAGGGCTTGAGACCCTGAGATCCGGGCGAAGGCGGATGATCTCTCGTCTGTAGGCCACAATCCGGCGGCGCGCTATGAAGTCGAGGCCAATCTAGGCCCCAAAGCACCGGCTCTCTCCTGGCTCCCTGGCATCTCCGCCGCCCACAGGGTCCCGGATTCGCTGGGTGCAGAGGCGGCCCTCACACCCCCAGGTCTCTCTCCGGTGGGTAATTGCAGACGGGGCCCGTCTAGGCCCAGAAGCCCTGCCACTCTCCTGGTCCTATGGCTGGTCTGCAGCCACACCGTCCGGGCGCCCGCCCTCCGCCGCGGCACCTCACCGGCAGCCGAGGGGGCCCGTCGTAGCGTTCTCCGGCAGCGCCGCCTCTAGCACCTCTGGCAACAGGCAGTCCGCCTCTGTCGGTAGGGCCAAAGGGGGTTCCGGCCACCCCCGCTCTACTCAGCTCCGGTCCCGGAGCCTCACCGCTCACAGGTTCCGGTGGGGACCGCGTGGGCTCTCCACCCGTCAGGCCGCGGCAGCAAACTCCTTCCCCGATCGCCGTAGCAGGCAGATTCAAAGCTCTGGGTACCCCGGTCGACTCCGGAGGTCAGGCAGCACGGAGGGCGGTGAGATGAGGCCCCCAGGGAAAGCTATACAATGCTGAAAAGGCTCGTGGCGCCGGAGGGACTCTCAAACACGTCTCACTCCGACGCCATCTTGGCCACGCCCCCATTACCTCCCTCTTTTAAATTACATGGCGTCCGGACATGCAGGCAGGCTGTTACACTGTGCTTTAACCCCAGCAATAGTAAATTAAACTGCCGGGTCGTAAAGGTTTTTGATTTAGCAGAAAAAAGACACAAGAGCGCTTGACGACCGTTGAAATATTTTATGGACAATCATGAACTAATATTAATCAACTTGCACACTGAGGAAATGGCGCACAAATGAACTTTTTAACAATTTTTCGCAATGTTTTATTGTTTTGTAAAGATTTTAATTGATCATGTACAAATAAAATGACTTACCTTACCAGATCCGCTTTGGTGGTGTTTTTGTTGCAGGAGGATAAGTGTGGAACGATAGGCAGAAGCTCAGGTCCTTGGTCATGACAGGCTGTTCTGGGAGAGCAAGCTGCTGCGACGAGTACTGATGGCATTCTGTGCCGGTTGAGGGACCATTAAGTGCAGATCACTGCAACTCTCTCAACAATAGGCAGTAGGAGGCGGCGGCCAGCGTGTTAGATGCCGCGGTTTTCTGGGGCCCGTCTGCCCCCTTGTAGGGGGCTTGTGGCCTTGGTGGCCTACATTGGGATATGCAGTTAACAGGACTTGAATGTCGCTGCGGTGTACGGGCAGATTCGCTGTTGTCATGCAGTTGTTGGCGCACTTGGACAATCCCATTCAGAGGCACAATATCAATATCAATTGGTAGCGTATGCGCAATACGGTATAACACAACGGGTTCCGCAGGGTAAAGAACTGGGGAAACGCATTCTTGCTAAAAAGAGTAATGGCTCAATTGCTGAACATAATTCCCATTGCAGTTATAGCTGTGGTATATTGAATACTAATGGCAGTCAATACCTGTCTAGATCAGAGCAATGCCATTAGCCCAGTTGTTAGTTCCTGTGTCGCCAAAGTCTGCAGTCATGGGTTCGATTCCTGCCATCGCTTATGTGGGATGGTCAATGACAGAAATGGTTTAAATAAAGAGAAAAAAGTTGCATTTTATGTTGTGTCATTTTATCTTATCTTATCTTATCTTATCTTAGGTGAAATTTGTAGAGCGCACTGACGCCGAGGCTTCCTGGCGCTGAGAGACAGAGTGAGTGAGGAGGGAAGCGTGAGTAGCGGAATTCTAGCTAAGGGGGGGGAAGAGGTGAGTTTTAAGCAATTTCCTGAAGTTCAGTAGGGAAGGGGAGGATTTGATGGAAAGAGGGAAGGTATTCCAGAGCCTAGGAGCTAGATGGGAAAAACGGCGACCGCCGAATTTCTTGATTCTGGTTTTGGGAATGACTAGCAGATGACGGTGGGCTGATCGGAGGTTTCCCGTTGGGCAGTGAGGGTGGATAAGAGATTTCAGAAACACGGGGCCGGAGCAGTGGAGGGCTTTGAATGTGAGACAGGCCACCTTAAAGGCTGCCCTTTGATCTACTGGGAGCCAATGAAGACTGTGGAGTAGAGGTTTGGCCGATTGCCATCTGGGGGTTTTATGAATTAGGCAGGCCGCTTGGTTCTGGACAATTTGGAGGCGGTGTAACAGGAATTGTGGGAGGCCATAATAGATGGAATTAGAAAAGTCCAGGCGGGAGAGCACAAGTGAGATGACCACTTGGGTAAGTGCAGCAGGGGGGAGTAAGTGACGAACTTTATGGATCTTCCAGAGCTGGTACATGCAGGATGAAATTACAGAGCCCACTTGGGCTCTGAGAGAGAGTTCGGCGTCAATGATCACTCCCAGACTCTTTACTGCTTTTACCGGGACTGGGGGTGAGCCTAGCTCCAAGGGCTAGAACTGCGAGCCCCAGTATGCGTGACTCAGTCCAGGGAGGAGGAGCTCAGTTTTCCCGGGGTTTAGCTTCAGTTGGTTCTGGTTCATCCAGAGTTGGATGTGAGTCATGACTGCGTGGAACGTATTGACGGCATGAGGTGAGTTGAGCAGAAGGATAATCTGTAAGTCGTCGGCGTAGTTGTAGACGACAATGTCCCAATTCTGAAGAGATTGGATCAGAGGCCGGAGGTATAGATTGAATAGGAGCGGCGAAAGGGAGGAGCCTTGAGGGACTCCACAGGAATGGTTTAAATAAAATATAGAAAGAAAAAAAATTGCATTTTATGTTGTGTAATTTTAGCCCAGGAGTTTAGTTTTTAAAAAAAAAGGGCATTGAGCAGGATGTTTATGGTGCCTGGCTGGGATTGCGAAGATATGTGCTGTGCACACTTTGTTACTTAAACACTACAATGATAACGTCAGCAATAAAATATTGCATACATGCATCATACTGTGTTGCACATAATGGCTCTGAATTACAAAGGGATCATGATGTAAGGGTTTATCCTCTTCAGGGCTAGTGGCTCAGTGGACTAATGCGTTCAATGCAGGGGCCTGTGTTTGACCTCATGGTCGCAGGTTCATTTCTTGGCAGTTCCTCTGAGCCCTTCATCCCTCTGAGGTCGATAAAATGAGTACGATTGAGTTGGGTAACAATAAAAATCTGTTATTCAGGTCAAAAACGTACTTGCAGTGTATTTACAAGAAGCATTTTTACCGGTCAGGGCCATTGCTGGCGTATACTAGCATCCTGAGATCCTGGGCACATCACTTACTAACCCTGGTGCCTGTATGTAATATGTTTAATGCACCTGGTACCCTGGCAAAACACTGTGGCTGTCTTGGTTGGCAATTAAGGCGTCCAACATTTTGGGGAGGCTCAGGTCCACTTCATAAGAAACAAGCATTTACAATGCAACGGTCTCGCCTTTACAAAAGTTAGAGCTATTGGCATTGTAAATGACAAAAGTTTTATTTATGTGTTGGTTTTGAAAACAGATAAATCAATGGCATTGTCATTTACAATGCCAATAGCTTAATCTCTCGCAAATGCGAGACCTATTGCATTTGCACCCACACACACAGCCACACACACAGAGCCACACACACACACACACACACCACCACACACACACAGAGCCACACACAGAGCCACACACAGACAGAGCCACACACACACAGAGTCACACACACACACACAGACACACACAGAGCCACACACACACTGAGCCGCCACACACTCAGAGCTGCCATACAAACAGAGCCACACATACACAGAGCCACACACACACAGACCCACACACACGCAGAGCCACACACACACAGAGCCGCCACACACACATACAGAGCCGCCACACACACAGAGCCGCCACACACACAGAGCCACACACACACACACACACACACAGACCCACACACACACAGAGCTACACACAGAGCCACATACACACACACAGAGCCACACACAGAGCCACACATACAGAGCCACAATCAGAGCCACGCACAGAGCCACACACAGAGACACACACAAAGCCACACAAAGAGCCACACACACAGAGCCACACACACAGAGCCACACACACAGAGTCACACACACAGAGCCACACTGTACAACATGGCTAAACCAATCACATTGACAAAGCCAATAGCTCTTATGTCGGTGAGGCCTACTGGCTTTGCCAATGTTTTCTTTTGCTTGGCAAAGAGATATACAGGCACTGACTTCTAGGAAGGAGCTACATCTCACTCGGAAATGACCAGTTGCGATGCATTCTACAAGTATGAAAATCATACATATTCCTGCGGTACCATAAAGCATGTCCGGAGAGAAAAGGATTGGGCCGACCATTTGCACCGATAATCCCTTGACGCTAATGCAGGGGAAAAAGAAAGAGAAACACTTAAAGACGTGACGATAATGTGGGTAATGCGCCGTAGATGTTCCATATTGGAGGGGACCCGTTTCTCAAGGGCGCTGGTCACTAACAGGCTTGTCTTAGTATGGAGTGCAAGTCTCACACAGGTCCCCTTACTAGGGAGGCCCAGGAGACAGTGTCAACCCTTCCGCTCTCTGATAGGGTGCCAACAAAAACACTGGGTCCTTCCTTCTTGGCAGGTACTAATCATCACTCCCTGGCATGACCGTCCAACAGTGGCAGGTGGTGCGGTGATCGGTTTCCATCTGACAATAGCCACCGCCAGCTAAGGTGCCGCCAAGCGGCTCCCTAGTAGGCATGGGCGGAAAATCCGTTCCGCTCGCGGATTTTGCGGATTTTCGGGAAATCCGCAATCCGCGAGATTTGCGAATTTCCTGCAAAATCCGCAAATCCGCGAGCAGCGGATTTTGCTCGCACTGCTCGCACTGTTCGCGTGAGTTCGCGCCCCGCGAATAAGTGCGAAATTGCAGAAATATGATCTAAGCAAAACTGAAAGTAACTACTTACCAGGTTCAAAAGTTCAGGCACATCATTAGTAGCCATTTCCTGTAGTGCTTCCTGAGGGGCCCCTCCAGAGTTCAGTTGCCAGTTGAAACTATTATGTGACCCTGCTCTGAACCTCAGAATAGTTACACATATGCCACAAAGGCCATGAATTACAGCTAAGGGAGACAAGCAGGAGCCAGGCTGGAAGTTAAAATCCATTAATCAGCCCCTAATTCATTATTGTCAGTTGGGGCAGGGCAGGTGTTGTAACTAATTTTGCAACAATGAAAGCACTTAGCAAGTGCAAAAGATCACTAATCAGGGCGCACTAAGGAAGCAGGTGCCAGCTAAAAAAATATTCTGTGACACATTAATCAGCCCCAAATTAATTCAGGTCACTTGAGGCAGGGAAGGTGTGCTTTGCTTTGCCGAAAATAATGTACACTGGACAACCAGAGGGTGTGGTGATGAAACAGAGGGTGGCATGGGTGGGCCAGAGGGTGGCATGAGTAGTCAGAGAGTGGCAGTGGTGACAGAGAGTGGCAGTGATGAAGAAGAGTGTCCCAAACAGGTTGGACACGTAGAAACAACAAGTTCGCAAAACTTGCGACCCGACAGGTAAGTTCGCAAATTGCGAAATTGTAAAAACCCTCGCGAACTGGCAGAAACACGGGCGAACACAAAAAAAAATAAAAATCCGCAAATTCGCGGGAATTCGCGGATTTTGCGGATTGCGAGTTCGCAAATCCGCAAATTCGCGGATTGCCAATCCGCAAAATCCGCTCATGCTTACTCCCTAGCCAGAGGACAGTGCAGACCAACAAACGAAGAAGATACACTACGAGCCCTGCAACAAGCTTCCCGACCGGGCCCCTAGAGGCGTACAAACCCGATTGCAGGTTGGTTCCACCTTCCCTCTGGCTGCAGCTTCCACCCTATTACCATGTCTAATTTCCACATAAACCCATTAGCTGCAGGTTCTTCCCCGTCCTAGCTGGCTGCATGACTGACTCCTTGCCTGCATGAAAGTTATTTTACTGTACGAGCTCCTCTTTCTTCTTCTTGGTCTAGGCTCAATCTTCGTTACCAGCCTTGTTACTCCTCTACTTCAACTAGATGTACGCCTCCATCCCTTCCTGGTCAATGTTCCCCTTTCAGCAGATTATTTTCTCTTTCCTATAGTGGTATTGCTTCTTCGCCTGTTGGTGGACCGTGCACACCAGGCCATGGACCCCCAAGCCTACTGCATAATAATAAGGTGTCTCGGCCACTTAACAGCCTCTAATATGCCGTACAAAAGGAATACAGCAATGGGGGGTTGGGGTTGCAGGTAGCTGAGACCAAGTGTACGTTCCCCCTTGCACCGGGAGCTGACCAGCCTCACCTGCCCGCGATCGAAAACCGGAAACAGTGAGACTCCGCTACCCCAATCTACACCCACACCCATATTACGGATCCCGGGTAATAGCCATGTGTCCGACGTGTCCCAAACCTAGCCTGCAACCTTGGTGTAACAGAGCCTTCACTCCGATCATGTGTGTCCGTTACGCAACACAAATACACATTCCCAATAAATCTCGTTCCAACCACCGATGACGATGCATGCCGCCAGGTAAGGAGCCTCGGCGGCCGACCACCAATCCCCAGCAAACAACAAGGGGCCTTTGACATGCTGCTAAGTGCACGGCGGGGATACTCATCGCCCCACTGGCAGCCCATGTCCGCACATTCAAGCACACCTAACATGCAAGCACCCCATGCTGCAAGACGGAAATACTTACAAACCCCGCTTGCCGCCATGCTAGAAGCTGTGCAGACTAAATTAACTCAAACCGATTAAATGCGAGACACGTGCATCGTGCAATCAGACGTGCCATGCATTTAGGGGGGATACTCACCGCGCCTCCTGCAGCCGACATCAACAGACCACGAAATGCAGCCACAAACAAGAAAGAGAAACAAGCGCTCGCCATGTCTGTAAGGCCCGTCCTTTTGCAATTGGGGGGCGTGTTTTTCTTTCTCCCCTCTTCTCCATTGGCTGTAATGTAAACAACGGGCGTGTTTTTGACTGGTGTTTTTACATTCCAGCCAATGGAGAAGAGGGTAGAACAAAACTAAAAAACACGCCCCCCAATCCGAAAAGGACGGGGCTTAGATGGAAAGAATGACGTAACTGAGACCTCTTCTCCAATGGCTGGCCGCCGTTTAGGAGACCAGCCAATGGAGAAGAGGGGCGGGGTTTAACCTTGCTACTTAGAGTCATTAAATCTCGCCAGCGAGACTGTGCATGTGCGCAGCCTACGCTAGCCGAGACCTGAAAAGTGGACGCCTGGGGGATAACCATTCTGTGGGCAGTTGGTATGGGAGGTATGGGGTGCAGGGACAGCTGGGAATTCGGTGCGCTATTTCATACTCCTGAAACAAAAATGTTTTAATAGCTGCAATGCAGGATGGGTAATGATGGACATTACAGAATTGGTGCCACAACAGAGGACAGGCACTACAAATATGTAGGGTGATGTTTCAAAGGTGGGCTTTAAGCACTGGTGTGGGTGATGCAGAGCGTGCTTACATAGCTCATGCTTGGGCATGTGCAGCTTCAGGGAGCGGGGGATCTACAGCTGTTGTACCAGGAAACTGCTTATGGTTTTATAGAGATGTAGGGACTCATTTATGCGTCAGTTTTGTGCTTCCGATGCGTCACTTTTTGTGACGCACCGGCGGCGTAAAACATGCATCCTGTTGCGCACTATTTACAAAGTGACGCATCTAAGCAGATGCGTCACTTTGTAAGCCCCTGCGCTACATTATACCTGCGTCAGGTATAATGTATGCAGGGGGGGCGTTCCCTCACAAAATGTCTCGTAGAAATGATGCAGTCAAATCTATGAGATTTCACTGCGTCACTTCTAGGACTGCCTCACAGCAGGCGTAAGACTGACGCAGGCCCTTTCACATGGGGCTTGCCCCATGTGAAAGGACGCATTGCTGGAGTTACGCCACTTTTGTGACACACTCCAGCAATGCGTCACTTTTGCGCTTACAGATACGGCAGAAATACTGACGTATCTGTAACTCCTTGCGACATGATGCGTCATACATTAAATATGATGCATCAGGTATGTCGCAAGGAGTGCGCACTGAGAAGTGACACATCGCTGCTTTCACGCAGCGATGCGTCATTTCTCATAAATGAGGCCCGTAGTTTTTACTCCAGACATAAGTGCGCATTCAAAGTGGAGACCACCAAACATTGACCGCTTGTTTTCTTTTCCTTTATATGTTGGTGGGAGGTGCATTGCGCGAACATAGCAGTAACATGGTCTCCGGACAGCACCTGGCAGGAACTTGAAGATGGCTGACATATCAGTACCAGCACACAGGGGTGCAGGAGTCCTGGTCCAGTGTGGTAACAGTTTAACGGTTTGTATGTGTCATGCCATGAGATAGGCCTTGGCGGTGGAGTAAAAGCCAGAACAGTCTACATGGAAGGAGGGAAGCATGCCATCAAGTGGAGCAGGAGTTCTGCAGGGTATCTACATCGGGACATAGCTGCATGTATGGGTAGCACTCTTACTTGGATACCTGTCAGGGTTTATAGCGGTACCAGTAGGCATGGGAAGGATTTCATGCCTCTGTGGTACTTGGTTTGTATATTATGGGCAATTGGCCTCAGGGGTGAATATAGCCTGGCCTGTGCAGAGCCATGCAGTCCCTCTCATTGCACCATAATAAAGCGGAAACATTAGTATTCTGGCTAATGTAACTTTAGTTCATAGCACATGGGCGGGGACAGGACAAGGGTCTATGGTCTGCCACTTTAAGTAACATGTAATCAGACAATGCTGGGGAGTTAGATCCAGCAAAGTTTTGCTTACAGATTTATTATAACTTGCAGGGCTGAGCGCCCTGGCAGTAATAACACTAGCTATTTGTCATTGGTGTTTTCAGTAAATTCAGTCCCAATACTCCCACCCATGTCCAATGCACATGGGTGGGGAGAGGACTAGGTTCTATGGTCTGCCACTTTAAGTAACATGTAATCAGATAATGCTGGGGAAGTAGATCCAGAAAAGTTTTGCTTACAGATTTAATATAACTTGCAGGGCTAAGCGCCCTGGCTGTAATAACATTAGCTATTTGTCACTAGAGTTTTCAGTATGTTCGGTCCCAATAATCTCACCCATGTCCAATGGTGGCTAATTTTCTCCAGAAGTGAGTAGGCCCGGCTAAACTCGTCTGGGTCAGTTCGGTACCAGCCTACATAATTATGCTTGCAGCTAAACACATGGCTGGGGTATTGGCAAAAGGGGCTCGTTTATGGGGTTCTCTTGGTCCTTCTAATAAGTCTATAGAGCAACAGAGCCAGTGCGCAATCCTTAGCGAGGCAATCGGCTCAAAAGGACCGACAGCTTTCTGTGCCACCCTACTAACGATAGAAGCAGTATGCAAGCGGAGTAGCAAGACCTACCAATTACTAATGGCATACGGAATTTGTAGTGGTGAAGGTCCACGCAGGAAGGATGTAATTCAGGATGTTTTATTCACGAGGATACCAAGCAGTAAAGTTCAGAACATCAAATAGTTAAGTTGTAAATCAGAGCCCCACCAGGAGCAGCCAGTATTCTGTTCAGCACATGCCTAACTGTCACTTCACCCAACATTCCGAGGCACATCATGACACCAACATTCTATTTGGCCTACTGCACAAACACTGGCAGAGCAGAGGGAGTGAAATACATAACATTACCAAATGCAGGATACTACAAAATTGCTGCTGTAGCACGTTAGGGCCTGCTGGCACAATGTGCGCAGCTGAGTGGGACGGAATAATGAAATAAATACATACATTCTGTAGCTACCATTTGCCTTCAACATGGGCAACAAAATTTGTCTTTTATTAGGTACTCGCTTTAATTAGCAATTGATAGGCACTTCGGTTACATAGAAGCAATAAGCATAGGGGACTGGATAAATGTCACCAGTTCAAAAGCCGTTCCAGGCACACAAAATAGGTAGCAAGACATACGCTAAGCCACTTGCAGGAGGTCGCGTATCGGTCGAATTAGACAACATGTCCAATCTCTCTGGAGGCCGCTTGGTTTACGTGGCAATAGGCCAAGCGCCCTGCTTTGCAAGTAAGAAAAGGTTCGCTGGAGCGCGTTGGTGCCTGCCGGCACCAGGTGCGCAGTTCAGTTGGTCGGTCGAGTGGGCCACATTCAATTGTGAGGCCACTCGCCAGTGATTGCAAATAATGAGTTGGTGGCTTTGGCGCATTAAGGCCTGTTGGCACAATGTGCGGAGCGGGTCGGTCAAGTCGGCCAAATACAAATTCAAATGTAAGGCTAAGTGCCCTGGATTGCAAGCATAAACTGGTTGCTGTGGCGCATTGGGGCCTGCTGCCATAATGTGCACAGTTTACAAATGTAAGGCCAAGCGGTGGTTCAAACGCAATATCGTGCCTAATTTCCTGCCTGCCGTTTATCGGTACATGTTGATAAAGTTTGCCTTGGAACACTTGGTATTGGTGGTGATAAAATAACGTATTCTCAGGTTCATCTCCAGTACAACATAATTACACTTCATGGGGGGGACAGCACGCCCTAGGTCTTATCTGCATATGGACAAGCACCAACACATGGGGAGGTTCAGCGATTGGAGGGACCTCAAGAGGGAGTATGATGGAACTGTGTTTTGGATAGGCGGTGAGGTGACTGACCTGCAGGTGGTCCGGGATGCTACTGCCCTAGGGAGGGGACTGACATGCCGGTGGTCCTGTCTCTACTGCCCTATCCCGCAACGTACGGACTGTTTGGTCTGTTTAGGCGACTGCCTGTGTTCAGGTACCTCGGTGGGCCGGTGCGCTATGTGGTGCTCTGTATTTCAAGTGATGCAATGTTTGCTGTAGTGTGTTGGGGCCTGTTGGCACAATGTGCGCAGCTGAGTGAGTCGGCCAAGTTGGGAACGTTACGTTTGGCCAAATCTTGTTTAGGGGACGGAAAGGTGCCCCGGGTGCTCACTTGTGTTGCCCTTAACAGTGATTCTTTCTCTATTTCAGTTCATTCCGGTGACCCAGTGCATGTATATTGGTGTGGCCATGTCTTGATATGCAGTGCGGAGCAGCAATTCTGTAGGTCCAGTTTGGAGGCAGTGCAAGGGGCCGCTGAGTTTACACACCATTGGATCGGGGTGCCGGGCCTTTCATTACAGGATGTGTTTAGGAGGTTTCAGCAGGCAATTGGTTCTAAAACTGTACCTCGCCCAAGTATTGTTATTATTCATGCGGCGGGAATGATATGCCGCCACTGGATAGGCAGGTGGTGCAGGAGACCTTGTTCCCGGTCCTAGCGAGAATTAGGAATTTCCTACCAACTGCATCAACTTTGTGGTCAGAGGTGATATCACAGGCAGCTTGCGTAGGGACTGATTTGGTGCAGGCTCTGCACAAATCAGTGCACAAGTTAAACAGTTTGATTCATACAATATTGTGTGGGTCCTCTTCCATAGGTACAATTCTATACAGGTTGCTCCTCCTGGGTCGAACTGAGTTATTCCTTACTGATGGGGTGCATTTGTCAAATGAGGGGTTGCAGTTATTTCTCCATGTTGGACTGGGGGCTATTCTGGAGCACAGTCAGCGTCAGGGGGGGTGGGAGGGGGGAGAGTTCACCTGGGAGCTTCTAACTCTGTGTCAGAGCGCTGACAGTTAACAACAAAGAGGCAGATACAATACTGGTTGTTCAGTGATTGTGGGGACCCCAATAGGGGGTAAAATTGCAGTGTGCCTGAGGGTGGTGGGTAGGAGGGACTGGCTTGATGGTGGTCCTCGACTCTACTGCCCTAACCTGCCACTTATGAACTGAGGTGAATCTTGGGGAGGCTGGCTGTGTTCAGGTACCCCGGAGGACCGTTGCGCTATGCGATGCACTGGATTTCTGATGGAATTTAAAAGTTTTTAATTGGTGCGGTAACACGTTGGGGGCCTGACGGCGCAATGTGCGCAGCTGAGCATTCAAGTGTATGGTCAACTTGATACAATGATTAACTGTAAAGTGATTCTTAATTCATTACTGCCTCACCATGATACTGACGAGAGAGTGCGATGCAATTTATAATCATATGTATATACAAGTAGGATACAGAGTGTGATGATATGTATAATCATACATAAATATATATGTATATCCAAGTAAGATAATGGTGCTCCCCTAGTAGATGGTGGAGAATTTTGGATTTTGAAATAAATAAATTCTACGCCTTGAACACCAATAATTGGTTTGCTGATTCCTTGGGCTTGTTATTATATAAGGCATCAGAGGGTCGGGCAATGATGGATGATATGAAGTGCTGGTGTGGGGAGAGAGAGTGTCACGATGTGCGCACACTAACCATATGACAAAGATGCCTTGTATCGAGTCGTAGAGTACATTCAGGGACGTGAAGTCTTACTTTTTCTCAGTTGAACCCATTGTATGTATGTGTGAGTAGGTTTGTAAGTTTATTGATACATTTTGATGCTGTCTTCAGCAAGTAGAGTCCCGAGGGGCTCCATGTAGAGGTTAGAACTTAGAACCCCGGGAACTCCAAAGATGATAATGCTGGAATATGAGTAGAATTTTTCCAGAGAAAACCTTAATGAAGGACAAGGTTAAGACATCATCCTTATGAGACAAGGTTTTGAGGACAAGGTTTTGAGGAAGTTGAGCAAAGTCCACAAGAGACATTGGACTATCCCACCAGAAAACAATGATGTGTAAAGGGGCTAGCAAGGATGTAGTCATATTGTAAACTTATGACTCTAGAATGTGAACAGAGTGACAAGAAGCCAACTTCCATTCAGGTCTGAGTAAAGTACCTGACATAGTGGGGCTTTCAAAAGGTCTACAGCAAATCTCAGTGAGGCAAAAACTTCTACAAAAAAATATATTTACCACAAGCGTTGGCCCTGGTGTTGCTATAGAGTGGTTATACTTGAGCCAAAAATGAACTAATCGTCAGGAATGAGCCCACACACCTAGCTTAAAGAGTCAGCTGAATACTTTTAGGTACTATGCTACAATACAATGTTTATGTGTCCATTACAAAATAGTGCTTCCTCATTGTTGTACGTTGAGTCCTGATGGTGTATAAAGTAATCATGTTGAATAATGTTCATAGAAAAACTCACAATGCAATTTTACTCTTGCAGGCAGAAATGAAAAATAGTGATAAGGAGGCTGCTTAAAGCCCTACACACCTAGCATGTGTTTCAATTATCATTTGGCACAAAGGATGGTATGATGTTAAAAGTAATTAAAACCATGAAAGAGTTTAACAGTTGAGAAAAAACTCCAGACGTAGTGACTGAGATTAGGTTGCATAAGAAATATTACAAATAACGGATATTGGAGTCTAGGAGAGAATTTTTGACAATGAATGAAAATTTTCCTAACTAATGTAACGGAAAGTTTCAATTCTATTAAGGACTCGGAGGCGAGGATTATGCCATCTCTCTTCACTTTTATTAACAGCAGCCAATATTAACAAAACACAGCTACGTTTCCCATGAACCCTTGGGAAAACTGTAGTACAAAGAAAAGGTCCAATCAGAAACAATCCTCTGGCTTCCAATCAGGGACGTTCCTGCCCCACCATAGTCAGTCCTCACTGGCCCTTCATCCTCTTTCATTGCGCAAACTCATCCGTTGGATCACTTTCATGATTCTTGTTTATTCGCATCAGATCCTATAAGGACAAGGGGACATCATCACTCACTGAACAAGGATTCGTCAACGCCGGATGAAGAGCAGTGAGACATACTTTTAAGAAAGCACATCAAACCCAGTATCCCAAACTGTACTACTTACTCAAATACGGGTTGGGTAATCTCCATATAAAAACCCGAGAGTGCGATAATCTTCGCCTCCGAGTCCTTAATAGAATTGAAACTTTCCATTACGTTAGCGAGGAAATTTTTCATTCAATGTCAGGACTGGAGGCGAGGATTATGCTAGTTTAAAGCTTGCTCACCACGACGTGAGCCATATCCAGCACTGGCTTGAAGTAGAACCTCTTAAAGGTGGAGTCCGAGGACCAGTCTGTCGCCTTGAGGATATCCTCCAAACGGGCACCCAAGCCAAATGCTTTTAGAGGCCACTGCCCCTCGTGCCAGGTGGGCTCTAAAGTCATTAAGGCTAATGCATGCCTCTTGTATAACCCACCTAATCCGCCTGGCAATGGTGGGGGGAAGAAACCTCATTAAAAGGCTTGCATAATGCGATAAGGAGTTGTCGCTCTCCTGGAGGATAGAACTCCCCTGTCATTTCCTCATATGCTTTCAAGCAATGGACCACACACTGCCTAGGTGAGTCCAGGAACTCCAGATATGTGATTACTCTTGTGCGACACTTCATCCTTCTACATAGAGTAAACATTACTCTATTAGAAGTGTATATCCTGGCCGTGATATGCAGAGCCACTGGGCAGGAAATGGGGCAGAGCAGCATGGCTAGCTTAGCTAACAGCTCCTTCCGAGATAGAGAACGGTTAGGTTGCCAAGATAAGAACAAGCTGAGGACCTGTTCACATCCCAGAGGGCCAAATAACGACGCTCCGGAGGCAGAGACAGCCTGGTGCCTTGGAGAAGCCTGCATACGAGGGGATGTGTTGTTAAGCAGCACATGCCCCGCCGCAGTGGCTGACCGAAAGGTATTTCTTGACCTGTAAGCCAGGCCACTAGAGGCTAGGTGAGCTAAAAAATTCAGGATGTGAACTACATCTGTATTCAAGGGATTGAGACTCTGTTGCACACACCGATGGGACCATCTGCCCCAAGCTGACCTGTATTGGTTGACCGTACTGTAGGCCCAGGCCTTGGACATAAATGCTTCAGCCTTTTCCAAAAGGCCTGGAACTTCCCAACATCTCCTGTAATCCTCCACGCCATGAGCCGCAATGAGTTCCCCTGAATCAGTGGATGGGGAACTTGGTCGGGGCTCAGAAGGAGACTCGGAAACCGGGGGAGTAAGATTAGAGAATCCCAGGAAAGTTCCAGAAGAACCGGAATCCAAACTTGAGATCTCCACAAGGGGGTGACTATTACCACCTCCGCTCGCTGCCTCCTGATCCTGAGCCATCACTCTTGTGATCATTGCGAAGGGGGGAAAAACATACCCCACCTCTTGACTACAGTCCTGGAGGAAGGCATCCGTGGCCACTGCCAACGGGTTTGTTCTCCATCTGAAAAACGTGGGAGTTGATGGGCCAGTCTCGAGGCAAACAGGTCTACCAAAAAAGGACCCCAATGGTAGTTCAACATCAGAAATACCTCTGGGTCAAGCTTCCAGAGACTGAAGTCCCTGAAGTTGAGGGGTTGGAAATCCGCCACTTGATTCTCCCGACCGGGTAAGTACTACTCCGTGACCGACACTTTGTGGTCCAGATAGTATTGCCAAAACCAGCAGCCAAGTCCAAGAGGGCTTTGGATCTCGTGCCCCCTAAACGATTGATATAGCGGACAGCAGATATGTTGTCCATCTTTAGGAGGACGGAGGACTGGATAGAGTCTCTCTTCCAGAAACGGATGGTGAAGGAGCCTGCTAGGAGCTAAGCAGTTGATATGTAATCTTCGTTCTTCTGGAGACCACAACCCTCGTGTAGAAAATGTGCCACATCTGGCTCCCCAGCCTACTCTGCTGGCGTCGGATTCTGTCACCAAGTCTGGCGCAGACCCGAAGATTGCCAAGCGATTACAGGCTTCCATGTACTCCAGCCACCACTTGATCTCTTCCTGGGCCTCCTCGGACAGAACCACCTTGTGGGAGTAAAGACACCCACTGCCGTAAATACACTGCTTTGAGACGTTGCAGCGCTCGATAGTAGAGAGGCCCCGGGGAGATGGCCTGTATCGAGACAGAGAGGAGACCCACTATTGGGGCCAAATCCCTGCGTGACACCTGATGTTTATAGAGGGACCATCTCAGTTCATGTTGGATCTTTGAGACCTTCCTAGTCAGTAGACTGAGAGAGGAGGAAGTGGAGTCTATTATGCAGCCTAGAAACGTAAGAGACTGAGTAGGCGTGAGAATCAACTATGTTTCGTTGACTACAAACCCCAAGCCCTGGAGAAGATCCACCAACATTCAAAGATGGCACAAAAGATTGAGAGGGCACGTATCCATTAAGAGCAGATCGTCCAGGTAAACAATCATTTGTTTACCCGAGCTCTCAGGAACTCCACCTCTGGCTTGAGGACCTTGGAGAAGCACAAAGATGCTGAAGATAAGCCGAAAGAGAGATCGGCAAACTCATACGTCTGCTGCTGCCAGGTGAACTGGAGGAACCGCCGATGGGGAGGAAAGACCGGAATAACCAGGTAGGCGTCTTTTAAGTCCAGCCGTACCATCCAGTCTGAAGGGCGCAGGACATCTCTGTGGAGATTAATTCCTTCCATTTTGAAGTGGCGGTAAACCAGCCACTCATTGAATTTGCTGAGGTTGAATACGGGTCTCTTGCCCCCATCTGTCTTGTCTACTAAAAAGATGTTGCTGGTGAACTCCTGGGGGTGAGGATTGGAGGGAGCGATAGCTCCTTTGGCTTGGAGGGATGCGACCTCTGCATCAATCATGGAGGCTTCCTGCTGAGAAAACTGGATGGGCCGGGGTCTTCAACATTGAGAGGGTTCGCTAATGTAGACTATGTGAAAACCCCGATCTGTTTGTAACATCCATAAGTCCAGGCCTGGAAAAAATTCTCCAGCCCACCCCTACCTTTAAACAGAAATAGAAAAAGGGTAACACTCACCGGCACTGGTTGAGTATACTGCTCCTTGATTTCCTCTGCCCTTGCCTCGTTGGCCTCTTGTGGGGTAGAAGTTCCTGAAGCTGGAATGGTCTTGGTATTGACCTTGCCTGGAGACCTGACCCCTTGGGGGTTCGTAGGAAGGGCGGCCGGTCGAGCGGCCCCTACCTCGACCGGCCTTGCGGAAAACCCAGCGGAATACCTTCTTAATAGACGATTGCGTCTTGTCAAGGGAGGTAAAGGTGCTAACAAATTTACCTAACTCCTTGACAAACCTGACAAACCGCTCTCCAAAGAGCCCTCCTAGTGCCATTGCCCCTGCCTCTGAATCAGCGAGGTCTCCGAACTTGGGGTCTACCTTAATAAGAAGGGAGCGGCGACTCTCCATGGAAATGGCTCAGTTGGTGTTGCCCAAAAACACAAAGGCCCTTGGTGCCTCCTCTGCCATGTCCAAAATCTTTGTGAGGGGCCCCAAAATGTTCAGGTCTTGTCCTGGTACGCTCGCCAGGACCTGTCAATTCATTTTTTTGGGTCTTTCATAGATTTCTGTAGGAAAGTGGCCATGCGAGTGTCAATTTCTGAGGTGAAGGCCACCTTACTCTCCAGGGACGGCTGGGGGCATTCTGGTCGAAGGCAGTTATGTATCTCTTTCTCTAAAGGCTTCTAAATACGCATTTCATCATAGCTGGCAACTTTTTCGGCTGGGGCCCAATCCAATGAGCGAGGGTGGATGATATCATTGGGATCAAACATGTCAGAGGCTTCTTTGGAGGGTCAGGAGGGGAGCAATGGTCTGGAAGGACCGGGCTCCGTGCCAGCTGCCCCTGCGTCGTCGGTGGAAATAGTGTTGTGTGGGGTTGGCAAACCGTCTCCTGCAGGTGGCAAGCTTGGTTGGGTGGCAATAAAAGCTTGCTTGAGCCTATCAGATGTGCTGAAATGTGCTGTATTTGTATAAAAGAGCAGCCATACGCACCCAGCCAATGGAATAGCCTCACTCTTCCAACTGCCCTCCATTGAATGCCTCCACAGTTCTAGCCCTAGTGTTCCACCCATAACATTCCACCCACATGCAGGTCCTCCAAGCACTCGGATCACTACATAGAACACAACAAGAATGTCATACCATTTGCTTCTAAGTGGGAAAAGAGCTGGTGAAAGACAATAATTGGAAGTGCTTCAGCAACACAGGTAGGCTTGAAATGCATCTCGATTTGGCAAAATTCTCAGGGTCTGAACAGGGTGAATTGAGGATACACATAATAATAGCATGTCTGAAAGACTGAGGAATGGATTTACTAGTGAGATAAGACTTGTTTATTATGGTGGTGAGCAGTGGTAGAACTGGAAGGCCAAATTGACAACTTTGGCATTGTAGATGTCCCATGTAGGAGAGGATTTCATAATGCATTGATGTATTTTTTCACATGTGCATCTGAGTCTGGAGTGAAGTCTGAGAGACTGCAAGGGCAGATAACAAGGTGACAGCCATACTGCTGGGCTGAGGCAAATGTCCTCTCTAACAGCAAGAATTTTATTGGTAAAATAGGAAAATAAATTGTAACAAGGTTCCTTGGAGGGTGTTAGGAGGCTGCACAAAAATCTAGGGGCTACTCTGTGGAAATGGGGTACATTATATGGTGTGGTTGTGTGACCTCACTGTGTAATACACTTACCAACTCCTTTGGACCAGTAGGTTGTCAAACCTTTAGCTCAACCCTGGATAGCTGTGGCTCTGAGTAGCATAAACAAAGGAACAAGCATAAAGCATTTAAAAAGCACTAAAACAATTGAAAAGAAATCGATAAGACACCTAAGAAGTCCGACACCAACTTATAAAAATATACTGCATTTTAATATATTTTTAGACACCACAATGACAAAGTTCCATCGGAGGTTCCAGGGTTATAGAATTTACAAGATATAGTAAATCAAAGAATTTCACTCAATGCAAACAAGCATTAGCAAATTCAACAAATTTGGCACTTAACATTTTCACCAACACGATGGGCTAGTTATATTACGGTCACTTACAGTCACTTTAGGGACTAAATCCAGTAGGGAGCCCATCAGGGGGACCAGAAAGACCCTCAGAATCAGTTACCTTTACAGGTGAGGCAGTCTGCAGGAAGGTCCAAGCTGTTTATCCCTGTTGCAATGGATTCCTACGGAAGATGTCCTGATGCAAGGGATGGAGGATAATGAAGATGCTCACGGATGCTGTGGATGTGATGCGGTCAATGGGGGTCTTCCTGTTGCTATGCCTCAGTCTACGAAGGGGAGGAGGTGGTCCTGCTAACAGGGTTGAAGCCCCTTGAAGGCTTCTCGATGCTGGGAGAAGTTCTCTTGCCCCTGGGCTACAAGTCGCCTGTTTCACAGTAATGTACAAATCCTTCCCTGAGTGAGAACTAGGCTTGCGGGTGACCAAGTTGCAATCCGATGACTCTTCTGGGCTCAGTGAACTTGAGTGCAACTTTGAGAGTTGCGTCCTTGTCTCTGGTGCTGCACAGTGGTGGTTGGCGTGGACAGAAGATTTTGGGCTACCAACTTGCCCCAGCAAGCTTCTCAGCTGATGAGTCCTTGTGCTGTGAACAGGAGGTCAACTAACTGACCTTTGGAGTCTCTACACTTCGGCTGGGCTCTGGAGATGACTTCTCCATGATCAGGATACAGAGGGCACAGTACTTCTACTTTGCTAGCCACCAGGTTCAGCAGGTGCAATCCACCTCAGTGCAGCCTCTCTTTGCTAGTTCCACAGTGAAGCAGGGCAGTCCTTCTTCGGTACTTTTCCAGGTCAGATAAAATCTGAGTTCTGGGTACCAGGGGTGCCCTATTTATGTACAGAAAATGCCCTTGGGGTAAGATGTGGGTGGTAGCCAATGGGCTGACGGGCTCCCTACTGATGACCACTTCCTGAGAAGTGTGGCAACTGGCTATTCCAAAAGGCACCATCTTGCCCACTCCCAATATTGTAGAACCTCTCTCTCAGCACCCAGAGCTTCCTAGCACAACCCAGAGGTGTGGTTACCAAGGGGAATACACACCTCTGGAAAACCTGTTTGACAACTGGCGTCCCCTAACCTGTTCCTAGTGCTATCCTGTCTGCTTACACAATAAAGCAGCCCCTCTCCCAAGTGTTTCCCAATTGACCCTCAAAGGTGGCTTCAGCTTTGAAGCTCACCTTTTATGCCAACATCCATGTGGCTTCCTGCAGGAGGGAAATAACACCTCTATCCCGAGTAGACCTCGGTTGTTTCCTGTCCTGGTAGTCGTTAGCACGTCACCCCAGGAGGGCTGAAAGCTGTCTGCAGGACTGACCCCATGTAAAACAGTAAATGGGCACTGGGACTCTTGGGCAACTTCAAGTGGAAACTTCAAAATTGCACTTTGCCCACCAGTGACAATAAATTGGATTTGATTCTTTTGGTACCTTACAGTACCAACTTTAGTACACCCTTAAGGGTGGCTTATGTATAGCAAAAAGAGAGATTTGGGTTTTGCCATTACCTCAAATGGCAAAGTTGAGCCCAGTTAGCAGTGTTAACTGCCCTTCCAGTCTGCAGTGTCAGACTGGGAGCCATGTTTTACCTTGTTCGCACTTGTGGAGGCACAACTAGTGCTGTGGTCCAAGAGAGACACCCCCACTTACATGCCTAGGTACCCCTGGTACCATATACTAGGAACTTACAAGTAGGATGGGCTCTGCCAATTGGGAACAAGCCAAATAAACATGCACCATTTTAAAAGTCAGAGCACATGCACTGAGCCCTGTTTAGCATTTTAGAGTCATTACACCAGAACCTAGTAGGTAAACTGGGGGGGGGGGAGAGTGGGGGTAAACCTGCAAAAGGCCTGTTTCCTTACAGATACCATTATCTTCTATAGGAGTGGAAAAGCTCTATTGTTCAATTATGGGCATTATTAATGCAGAATTTAAAATGTTACTTTTAGTCTCTAGTGCAGCCTAGCTTGTAGGCCACTCTATATGCTAGTCCATCCTGAGATGAGTTTTTTTATGATCCAACAATTTTCCAGGGCCCCCTTTTGAATTTAATATGAAGAAGGTGTTCTGTGAACCACTAATTGGACTTTGTTACGGCTCACTTCCACTTTGAGGCAGGGGCAGAAAAGTCCATTGCAGCAGGATCTTTCTTGAGTTTAGCGATCGAGATCATCGGTGCAAATAAGTATTGATAACTTATCCAGTCCGTGAGAGACAGCTATATTTACCAGCTGCAGTACTGTAAAAAAAAAACTCATCCAAACTTAGGGGTCGATTATGATGGTGGACGGACCTGCGTCCGTCCGCCACACCCGAGTTGGTGGGACCGTCCGCAGGGGCAGCGGCGTTCCCTCCATAGGAATTAGGATGTGACCACCACCCTGGTGGTCACATCCTGTATATTTAACATTGCAGTGGGTACTGCTTTAAGCAGCACCCGCTGCAAAGTCAAAAATGCATGCTGTGCATTTGCATGCACAAAGCGCCAGTCACCGCGCGGTGCCTGCCGCATTGTGCATGCAACTGGAGGGGGGTACCATAGGTACCCCCATGTGTACCCCCCACCCCCCTTCACCCTGGGGGCCCACAACGGGCCCCCAAAGAAAAGACCGTATGCCTTTCCACGGCGGCAATGCCGCCGTGGAAAGGCATTGGACCGCCAGCATCTTAATATGGTTGGCGGTCCACATATGGTGGACCGCCACCATATGTGAGCACTTCGCGACCTGCGGAAAAGCGGCGGACGGTCTTGTCGTCCGCTGCGGACCCCCCCCCCCAGCCATCCTAATGTGGCGGGGCTCATTTCAGGGAGAATGGCGGACGAATTGCCCCCCCAGCCCTGCGGAGGCAATCCGTCCGCCATCATAATCGACCCCCTAATGTTAATACTTTGCTGCACTTCTAGACAGCGAGATAAAGCTCTACACAAAACTGCTGCTTGAAGAACTAGAAGTATGGGCTGAAGGCATAAATTGGTTTCCATTATTTCAAACAGAACCTGGAGTGGTAGTGAAATGCTACACAATAGTCTGCCACTGAACATGCTTCGATAGTCTTGCCTTTGTGAAAGCTATTGCTTTGTCAATCTCTTTTAGCCATGTTGTACTCTATTGAGGCAGCTGTTCAACATAGCTGAAAGATACGGGAAAAAACTTTTTTTCTGGTGAGACTAGCGGAGTAAGCAACACAATGCAGGAGTGATGGGCCAAACAACACCACGCAGGAGGAGACGGGGGTCCAGGCAAGCAACACGAAGAGGGAGGGAATGTAGTGGATGGGACATGCAACACAATATGGGAGGGGACGAGGCCAACATCGACAGTGGGAGGGGGCAAGCAACACAAGGGACTGCAGGAGAAAGGCAGGAGGGAGGCGCAAGGAACATGACGTACATCAGGAGGATGGTGGGAGCAAGCAACATAACAGATAGTGGGAGGAGAGAGAGAAGGGGCAAACAACATGACAGAGAGCAGAAAGAGGGTGCGAGGTGGCAAGCAACACCAAGGACAGTGGGAGGAGAATGGGAGGGGACAATTAACATGCACTCCTATAGAGAGAGCAAGAAGATGAAGGACACTGAGTATGGAAGCAGTACTTAGGGAGTGCTCCAGGGAAGTAATAAACTCAAGAAGAGGAAGTCCAGGCAGCACGCACTGACCAAAGTGGAGCAAGCAAATGAGCCTGACAATGAAGCCAACCAATAGTAAGCAATGGGCGGGCTCTAAGCTCCATGTAAGAAAACAAAATACATTGCAAACGACAGCACATGCACTGTTTCAGGCGAGACCTAAGAACTTTAAATTAACAGGGGTGAGCAGTTAATAGCTACAGTATCCTCATACTGCTATCTGGGAGTGAAAATGTATACTATGTAAAACCACAAGATGCATTTAACTATGTAAAAAGGAAATCAAGCAGATTACATTTTAATTTAAATCAAACTATTTCAACATTGGGAAAGTTCTCTGCTGTTTCTAAGACAAAATGTGCCCCTATTACAATAAGGGTCAGCTGTATTTAAAAAAAAAGCTCTGGATATGTCTAGACATGACAATTTGTTCTTGAAACAGATCATTTTTTATGCTCCCCAACTATAATATACTAGCACAAATCCAACTGGAGTATATTCTCAATAAAGAATTCCTTAATTTTTTACGTTCTTTCTATAAAGCATGTCACTGCAGCTCCTGTAAATGTGTTTGTATTTATATAGCGCCTTCTACCCAGAGATCTCGTAGTGCTGTATTCATACCACTGTGGAACCCTTCCTGGCTTTCCTGTGAAATGTCCACTACTGGGCACCCCCAAGATGAAGCCAGGCATCAAAGCGCTGCTGGAGCCGTTATGGAGATTAAGCAAGTTATTGCCCAGAGTCACAGAGTGGGACCCACGATTAGAATAGGTACTGAGATGAGAATTATCAAGTCCGGGGAGATTGAGTCCAAGAGCCGCCGAGGAGGGAATTGAACCCTGGTCCCGGGCCAGACCTCTGCATCAGGGTCTGCCGCTCTAACCATTGAGCCACACTTCTCCACTATGTAAAAAGGAAATCAAGCAGAATACATTTTAATGTAAATCAAACTATTTCAACATTGGGAACGTTCTCTGCTGTTTCTAAGACAAAATGTGCCCCTTATTACAATAAGGGTCAGCTGTATTTTTAAAAAAAAGCTCTGGATATGTTTAGACATGACAATTTGTCATTTTTTATGCTCCCCAACTATAATATACTAGCACAAATCCAACTAGAGTATATTTTCACTAACGAATCCCTTCATTTTTACGCTCTTTCTATAAAGTATGTCACTGCAGCTCTTGGTGCATTGAAAATCTGTTATGGTTGGGTCTAAAGAGTGATTTAAATGCAAAGTGCAAGTAATTGAAAAGGAACTTTGAAAACGCTTTGAATCGATTGTTTTTTCATGGACTTTTGAAGTCAAGCAGAGTATAGCAAATCTGAAAGAATAGTGAGAGCAAACTGAGGAATGTTATTTTTACATGGTTAGATGTAAATTCATTCATAAAATAACGTTGTAAATTCCGGGCTAGCTAGCTAATTAAACTTGTAATTCCAAACTTATTTCATAATAATCCACATTTGTAAAGTGCACAATCACCCGTTAGGGTCTCTAGGCGCTGGGGGCCGTCGGGAAGATTAAGCAAGCAGAGTCACATGGTGCTGGGTTAATCTCCCGCCGGTCCCGGGGATCGAACCGTGATCCCCAGATTCCGGAGTCAGTCGCCCAAGCCGCGGCGCCACACCTCTTCCACTTAATCGCACCTTGTCATGTGTGCACATCAAGGACATTATTTTTAAAAGAGCCCCAGATTACTACAGGCATGTGCTTCTACTTTTTGTTGCCCGGCCCCCATGGACACTTTGGCCTTATATAAGGGCCCCCAGACTCTTCCAGGGCCCTTTCTGTAATACAGATCACACTTCTGCAAAAGTAGCACCGGTGCGATTTCAAAGGGCTGTGCCCACATTAGCACGGGGCTATGGCCACATTCAAATGGTACAACACTTTTAATCTTCACCTGCACCATATTACAGATTTGGGCACAGAGGCAAAGGAGCTGTCAGGGGTTAGCTAACTACGTGCCACAAAAAGGTGGCACAATCAGTGTGGCCCCAAGGGTGCCCCTTGGAAGGGAGTAAAGTGGGCTGCAGGAACTCCCCCAGAAAGCCACCTGCAGGCGGGCGCAGTCGCTCACTGCACCTGCCTGACTGGGGGTCTCTGCCCCCTTTCAAATGCAGGTTGATTTGCAATCTGCACAGCGACAGAAAGACCAGCATATTCAAACAACAGGTCCACATTTCACTAATTCGCTGCCCCCAGGGCAGGCACGGGTTTGTGGCTGCGCTGGAGGCTGCACATTCATTGTGATAATGTGCAATGATCAGGGCTGCACCCGCCGGACTCGGTTAAATGTTTAGAGATGCGCAAGCAGGGCAGTACTCCCTATTCATGTTTTGGGTCCAGAATGTTTTATGAATTCGGTTTATATGAATTGCAACTGTGAAGTTGAGATAATCATGGAATGTAGAAAGTTTCTAATGCACATGCTGTGGTTTGAGTGCGGCAATAAACGGGTATATTTCCTGTCTCCTCCATATCTGCACAGAATGGATGTCGGGTTGTAAGAGAGGCCTGAGATCGATGTACCGTCACTTCATTATTTATAGAGTTACTGAAGAGCCAGATTTACAAACTGTTCATACAAGACCGCACAGCAACCAAACGTGTTGCTGTGTGCAAGGGTTTAGCAGAGAGCACAGCCAGATCTACTAAGACTGGCCTGCTGCTGCTGGTGTCCTCCTCTCCACTGGCGCACACCATGGTGCAGAGGTAAGTTTTCACTGTCTAGCATAGGATTTGTACTGCAAGCATAGCTTTCCAGTATAAATTGTTATGACTAGATACGATCAAAAGGACCCCAGGCATCGGCTTTGTGCTGCACACATTCGGAATGCATTGGATTTTTTGAGAAATAAACACATTTCCCCCTATTGCCTACTTCAAGAGAAGTATTTTTTACATCAAAGTCCAGTCTGGTTATTTTCGTAGATTAGGCTTTATGTCAAATCATATGGGCGTTTGCACTGCGGTGCCTTCATAATGTTCCCTTGATCCCCTGATAAAAAGTGACACAGAGTAGCGCAAACAGGGTGTTGACCTGACAAAAGGGCAACTTTCAGATAAGACGCCTTTTGCACTGGATGGTAAATACCCATGTACGACTTTGTGTCTCTTTCTGTCGGCGCAAAGCCTTAGCAATTCTAAATGCTGATTGTGCTACATTTTTAGCTGAATGTCAGGGGCGTTACATTTTTAACTAGCAAAAATGATACAGCAGAGGAATTAAAGCATTTTAAGATATTGTCACTTAGGTATATGCAAAGAAATGTGGAACACTGGAACAGCAGAGGTTTGACTTTTCTCACTGTGAATTGCTTCTTCTCTTCCCTCCCCATCTCACTTCGCTGTCATGATGGGTCGTCTGATCTCCTACGCCCATAGCCCTTCTGTGCTTCTCATACTCTATCTTGACCAGCTGGTTAACCTCATAAAGTCTGCTACCCACAATGCACTTTGTCCCCGTTCAGTGAGATGTATACATTTTGGAACGGACACGCGTCTTGTCCTACTTTTCTTTCCATTTTGACTGTGGCGCAGAACAGGTACAGAGCAGCACCACCCGCATCCCCTTCTATAGGTGCACCACCCGAAACTTGTTTACACGTGAGAAGGCCCCGCAGGCACGGTTTAAGGATCAAACTGCTGCCTTCTTTCCTGCGCCACCACCAATTATCGTTATCACAGGATCTGTAACATCTTTTGACAGTTGCTATGGACGACGGAAAACAGAAACAATTCAGCTCTATTTCCATACCACAGGTAAACACGCGTTGCAAAGGATAGTTGAAAACATATTCTGGGAGATAGACCAAAGACGCCTTCCAGAGCAATTATAGGTATGTCATGCGGGCGACTTTCCAATGCGTCTCACGCTTTTTAGCCAAGAGAGATGCCCCTCGGAGGTGATGTTTCAATTAGTCAGGGCTTTAAAAATGTACTGAATGTATGGTACGTTAGCTGTGTGATAAGGTTTTTACGTAGCACATGTCACCGGTTACTTGGCTTTTGGCGCTTTGGTGCAGGGCTTGTCTGCAGTTGAGTTTGTTCTAGAAAAATGTTCCTTCAATGGTCATAGATATCACTAAACAATATACATCGAATTATTTAAGAAAGGTGACAGAATTATAACAGTGTTTACTTTATCATAGTTTTTATTTTCATTTAATGCAGTTTTTCATTTCATTTTTTTATATAAAAAAGACATAATTCGTCATAAATACATTTTTCAGACTAGTATATTTTGCTTTTAAGAACAAACACAATTAATAACACATCAGTGATTGAAAAATTATACAAGGTTATAGTACACAATTAATTTTTAAGAAAACCACCTGATATGAAATACTCAACTCAATTCACTGACATACACACATGCATACCACAAACAACCCACACTACCAAAAGGGGAAAAAGGGAGAAACTAAGTATTGATTGACAGGTTCACAAGTTGTCAAATATTAGGGTCTCAGAAAAAATTCGAGACCCCCGCACATGATCGGTCATGTGCGGGGGTCTCGAATTTTTTCTGAGACCCTAATATTTGACAACTTGTGAACCTGTCAATCAATACTTAGTTTCTCCCTTTTTCCCCTTTTGGTAGTGTGGGTTGTTTGTGGTATGCATGTGTGTATGTCAGTGAATTGAGTTGAGTATTTCATATCAGGTGGTTTTCTTAAAAATTAATTGTGTACTATAACCTTGTATAATTTTTCAATCACTGATGTGTTGATAATTGTGTTTGTTCTTAAAAGCAAAATATACTAGTCTGAAAAATGTATTTATGACGAATTATGTCTTTTTTATATAAAAAAATGAAATGAAAAACTGCATTAAATGAAAATAAAAACTATGATAAAGTAAACACTGTTATAATTCTGTCACCTTTCTTAAATAATTCGATGTATATTGTTTAGTGATATCTATGACCATTGAAGGAACATTTTTCTAGAACAAATTCTCTTTTCCCCTCTGTTCCTTGGTCGCAACTTATTCCTTGAGGGGGTCCCATCTTTCATGCTGCTGCAGTTGAGTTTGCTCACGGGGCGCAGGCCCAATGGAGGTTGTCTGGAATGAGTATAGAGTTTTCCTCCGGATGGGTCCAGAGACCTGCGTTGAAAACCACCTGGAGTAATTATATGTTGTATTTGCCTCTACCCGCAGTGTGGGTGAAACGCAACGTGCAGGAGACCTAACCGAGTAGGACAAGTAAGTGGTCGACAGTGAGACTGTCCCATGGTGGTTGAGGAGGTGTGAGACTCCCTACATTCAGATGAAGAGTAGAGTGGAGCATGCAGGAGGGGGACACTGTGAAAGCGGTGCAAGCCTGTGGACAGGGCTTTAAGTGGGATGACAAAACTGGGGGGGAGGGGGGTCTTTCAAAGCGGCGTGGCTTAAAACAAGTAGGCAAAAAAAAAACCTGTGCTTAGCATAGTTTGCCTAACGACTGATAAATTTGCTGCTTTTGTCATTGCATCCAGATAAATAATACAACAAGTAACATTCCACCCACAACAAGCCAGGAATATTGGCTTTGTCAGTGGTTGTTAGTTGCATAAGCTGAATAAGCAACAACTTTGACTTCGTTGTATAGAACTTTGAAAATGCTTCAGTTCTGAAATTATAAGACTAGAACTATAAGGAGCGCATTTGACGTTACATCAAAGACAGTAATGAGTGGCACTGCTGCAGAGTTAGATTTTTTTTCACCCTAAGGGTGAGGGCTAAAATGGAGAGCCCAATAGGGACCCGTCTCAGCACCTGCCTTTTAGAACTGCTGGGCCCACTTAAATCCCTGCCTGTGTATGCACTTAAAGATGATGCACAGGAAAAGAAAGAGTATTCGGGAGTGGGACTGTAGATGTTCAAAGAAGAAAGTGGCAGAGGCAAGAAGGCCGAAAAGGAGTCAAATAGAAGAGCTTATGGTAGAGTGCAAGGGGGCAATAGCCTAGGTGAGGAGACTGACTATGGTCTACCTAACCCTAAACTCCCTTCAGGTTGGGGGCCACCTATCTCCGTCTCACCCTACACTTCCTGTGTATGCTGTCCAGCATCTATAGCTTCTCAATTCTGCTGCTATAGAACACTGTGTGTGGTAAAAGGTGATACAAATTAATAAAAATTACTGGGTTCATTGTGAATTTTTATATAACATGACATTCATTTGGTTACCCCAAGATGAGTTTCAGGGTATGTGTCTGAAAGATATATGTTTATAACTGGTGGAGGGAGTCATTCTTGTCTATGTGAGGTACTTTCTATATATGACCCAATCCCCAGTTCTTATATATATATATATATATATATATATATTACCTACTGGCGGTCGCCAGTAGGTATATATAGTTAGGACCTAGTTACCGTAGGAAATCCCCAACATTCTATTGGGAAGGCCAAGCGCGAGCCGAGCATCGGCGAGCGCGCACTTAGGACCCGGCCCCCCGGCCCCCGCTCCTACCTTATCTAAATAGGGGCGGCCGGTCTGCCCCAATGGGCGACCGGCCGCTTAACTCTTCCGGGGCAGGAGGACGCACTTCCGGTGTGACAGAGGGCGGAGCTTGGTGACCTCTTTAGGTTCTAGGGGCAGGGACCCCGGCCTCTCCTTCCTCTGTTGCACCGGATCGGTGGCGGCCTCCCAGAAGCGTCTCCCTCCTACATCCCCTTGTATAGTTTTAAACTTTCAAATTCTCGAATTCCCTCGTCCGGAGTTAAGAGGCGGAGGCGGAGGTTCAGCACAGCCGAGCGCGTGGTGGGAGGCGACGAGGAGGAGAAGGGCGTCGGGTTGCAGCCGTCCATCTCGCCAGGTAAGGGGTCGGGTGTGCCGGGGGGCCTGTGTGCAGCCGCAGATTGCGGGAGGGGTGTCCGGGGCGGGCAATAGTATTGAGGCTGCTCCTGTGGTCTGCGGCTGCCAGCAGGGCTCCTGGGCCTGCAGGCTCCTTCCTGGTTGACGTGGGCGGGCTGAGGGGTGCAGGGAGTGCACTCCATTACACCCCAAGGACGGTCGCATGGCCTCTCCCGGCCAGATAGGCAGACAGGAGAAAAATAAACACGGGCCAATCAGGGCCCGGCAGATAAGGCCCGTGAAACAACACAGCATAACTCCAGTCTGATTTGCGCGGTGCTGGCAGTGCCGTACTGGGTAGTCGGGGTGGGTCCTTCCTGCTCGGAATCGGCTGCCGCGTTTCCCGCCTGAAACGAGTCCGTTTCGTTAATGTCCAGACATCCGGGGGCCTTAATACAGGGAGGGGAGACCAGGGTTCGAGCCTAGGGATTGTGGTCACATCCTGTATCCCTGGGCAAATCATTTAACACCTTCCTGTGAGGTCCCATACTGCATAACATATGAAACACAGAAAGAGGGCGAAAACACGTCTCTTATGGTTGAGAATCATGCCGTAGGTAGATATTTGTGTGTGCATGCGTAGCAGAGATTCTGTGGGGCCTACTCAGCCTTTCATCTTTTGGCCTTCCAAAAATGGCGCCTGCACTGGGTGAATTTATTATCGTGAGTGTTCGGTGGTATTACTTTCATGGAGTGTGCCTACCGTGAGGTGATTATGCGAACAGCTCCTGGGATGCCGGGGGATTTGTCGCGAAGAGTTGGCACGAGGCAGAGCGCTGCTGCAGCCCTGTGTTGTGTGACCTCACCCTCTAAGGAGGTGACACTGACGAAATTTGCAGCATATTATATGGGGGTAGCTAGAAGGGTTGCACCGCACTTCCTACATTCAGCGACTGTCGGCTTGGGGCAGATATATGGACCGGGTGCTCAGGCATCTCGCCCTTTCGTGATTCCACGTGGTCCGCGATCGAAGTATTTTGAAGGCATATTTTAGAACAATTTGGAAGTGAGGCAAATTACAGGGAGATCGTACTTGTCGCTATAGCAATAACTCTCCACATGTATATACTCAGACGAGCCAGTGGGGCCTAGCGTTTACAGTCGCTGTTCCTTACTCTGAGAGTTGCAATTTCAGAACCTTTGTGTTTTCAATTGTTGTGGTTTCTTATTTTAAGAGCACAGGCAATGTGTCCGATCAATAGGGGAGCATGTTTCAGGAAACTGGTGTTGATCACGTGAACTAGTGTATACCACACTCCTGTCAGGTTTCCTCAGGTAGGCACGATTAGGAAGGTAGTTGGAGAGATCAGAGTTGTAAAGTGCGTTTAAACATGTTCGCATGTTGCAGATGTTGGAATTTCAGTGATTCAATGGGCTATGCTGCTAGAACGCCATCTTTTTCATTGCCCGGGAGGAGTTTAGTTCCTCTCCTGTTAAATAATTCCCCGTAACTCGGGGAGAGGGACTTGTTTCACTCAACAATTTTGTCATGGCCGCGGGATAACTCACGGAAGGTTGTACAGCTGGCCTCGTGGCCCCTGTTCAACGAATCTGGCACTGATAACGACCCAGCGCCCGTGGAAAGAGAAATGGATGAGTTTAAAGAGAGGCGTGGTTCTAAACGTTTTGAGATAGCCCTCTGTAAATTGCATTCTATAGAGAAAGGAGTGGTTTCATAACATATTTCGAGAGGACGATAACAATTTTGAGGCACGTTGTTTCAGGAAGAGTTAAAGGTGCATTTACTAGAAGTGGAATTAGAGCGCAGGATGGGCTTGGGATGCAATTACCATACCTGATGATGATCTGCATGCTCACCCGACAGGTTTCCAATGGGACCTTGTTCATACCCTGAGGTGCAGTGTGTGGTCCAGGTCCCAGAGTAGCTATGGCACTGTTCCAGTGTTAGAGTATTCCCAGATCCCATGTGCCCGTCCCACTGTCATAATGAAGGTGTCTATACTAGTTCTAGTGTCACAGACTTCTTGTATCAGTGCCAATGTTCTTGCCTGAATGCAGTGTGATTTCCTGTCTGAGTCAGGGCGTTACATATACCCAGGTTCGCAAGGAAAATATAATTTCACTCTTTTTTCTAAATAAACGTGAACTTCCCACACTTGGCACATAATCCACCATCTGCTGCATTACTTACATACTTTAACCAAAAATTACTAAATTCAGAAGGATGAACCGTTATTAAAATTGGTGTACACTGCGTGCAGAGTTAAGTCTGATACTTGGGAACATAAACTGGTCTCGTTGAATCTCCTGATTTGCTTAATTTGTAAATAAACAAGTGCCAGGGACCAAGGTACTGCTCATGAGGCCACCGCAAGGTGCATTACGGACTGGAAAGGCCATCGCTGCCACATGCCAGTGTAAACACTCCCTAGTAAACATCACACCCCTATAAAGAAAAAAAAGACGCGAATGTATGTCGTCATAATTTACTGAGTTACTTTTCTTTAGTTGGGCAACTGAAATGTTTTCATTCAGGGGTGAATGCTAAAATGTCCATTATTGACAATCATTCTAAACTATGCATCGTGAACGATGTCCTCGGAGGAGTGGCTCTTGGAGGCGTAGGTGTTACGAGGCAAAGAGTGACAAATGTTATCCCTTCGAAAATTGTGGTTTTAGCAATTTTTAATGGAACAAGACTGAATTACTGTGACCTTTGTGTCTGCATGTATGAGAATTTAGGTAATCAGACCTGGATATAATAAAGGGCAATTGTTTTGTTCACATCTTGCACCCGATGGCTGGGTTTGGTTGGTAAGTGCATATGGTTTGCAGATCCACAATAAGACCAGAGAGGAACGTAATGGGAACAGACTGTCGTGAGGGTGCTAGTCTATACTGGTTGTCAGTGGGTATTTATTGGTGAATAAAGGGATCAGTAGGGGCAGAACGGGAATTCTATTGGGAATAACTTTGGCGCCGATTGAGGAATCTGCGTGTAATTTTCCTTAAAATTGCTTTGCTCCGCTCCGCTCCTTCCCTGAAAGTTTCGGGGGGATTCGTCAAGCGGGGGCCGAGAAAAAAAGGGGGGTCCCAAAACATGCTGAACGGAATTACACCAAACTTGGCAAAATGGTAGAGACAGGTATGCAGTAGTGCCTTTTCTATATTTGGTGAAAATCCCTCCAGTAGATGTTGAGAAAACTGAAATTGAGCAAATTATATATCTATAGGCGCTCAACATTCTATTGGGAATAACTTTAGCGCCGATTGAGGAATCTGTGTGTAATTTTCCAGAATTTTAGCCAGCTCCTCTCCGCTCCTTCCCTGAAAGTTTCGGGGGGATTCGTCAAGCGGGGACTGAAAGGGGGGTCCCAAAACGTGTTTTCCCCATGTTAATTTCCATAGGGACGTCACTGACCATGTCATGAATGATGTAATATGTGACATCATCAGCAGTGGATTGCGGGTGCGCGAAATATAGTTAGTACAACTAACTATAAAGGAGCAATTTCAATGGTTTTTTAAATACTAATTCCTAACTATATAATGCCTGAAACCTATGGTTATTTAAGTGAATTTGCAAGGTTTTTAAAATGCTAATGCCTAACTATATAAGGCCTGAAACCTATGTTTTTTCAAGTGAATTTGCAAGGTTTTTCAAATGCTAATTCCTAACTATATAAGGCATGAAACCTATGGTTTTTTAAGTGAATATATATATATATATTACCTACTGGCGGTTGCGAGTAGGTAGTTATAGTTAGGACCTATTTTCCATAGGAAATTCACAACATTCTATTCCCAATAACTTTGGCGCCGATTGATGAATCTTCGCAAATTTTTCAAAACTTTTGGCCCGCTCCGTTCCGCTCCTATCTTGAAAGTTTCAGAGTGATTTGTCAAGCGAGGGCCGAGAAAAAAGGGGGTCCCAAAACGTGTTTTCCCCATGCAATTTTCCTAGGAAACTTTAGACACATCTACAGCCCGAACTGCTGAACGGAATTACACCAAGTTTGGCAAAGAGGTAGTTCTTGGTTCAGAAAGAACCCTTTTTGTTAAATGGTGTAAATCCGTTCAGTAGTTGCTGAGAAAATCAAAAGTAAAAACACATATATATCTATGGCCGCGGAGGATCCGCGCACCGTCCTGATCACGAGCTGTATGCTAATTGGCTATCAACACTCCAAACCAGGAAGTATTGGCAGCCATCTTGTGCCTCGTTAGAACCGAGGCACAAGAAATCATTCATACAAGTGCGCAAAACGCAAAAAGGGGACAGGGTAGAAACACCCTGACCCCCTAGCAGGGCCGGCTCTAGGCATGTGCAAGCTGTGCACCTGCACAGGGCCACCAAACCCCAGGGGCCACCACACCAATATATATCCTTAATATATTAATCCTCTGAGGATGGATACATATTTGCGTGGTGGCCCCTGGCAGGGATTTGGCGGCCTCCGGCTCTGTTCCACTACTAAACACCCTGACCCCCTCCCCTCTTTACTGGCCTGCGCGCTCCGCCCCGCCCGGACCACCTCTTCCGGGCCCCCTACCTATGCTCCTTGCCCAGGGCCACCATAAGCCTAGAGCCGGCCCTGCCCCTAGGCCTGCTTAGGGGGTCCCAGAAGGACCCCCAGGACCCCCCATATATTTTATATATATTTTTTTTAAATGGGAAAAGCCACGGAGGATCCACGGATCCAGGCATGAAAAAAAAAATCAAAGCGCTTTGTTAGTATTTAGCCCCCAGGGGTCCAAGTCCCGGGGGCAATATGTTTAATGTAATGGGGGGTCCAGAGGGGCCCCCCAGCCCCGGGGACCACCACCCCCGGGGCTTTTCTCAAATATGCACAGGGGGGTTCTCAGCCCCCCCAAGCCCCGGGGACCGCCACCCCCTGGGCCTCAAAAAGAAATGGGTGGGGGGGCTCAAAGACCCCCTAAGCCCCTGGGACCGCCAGCCTTGGGGCTTTAAAAAAATATGTGGGGGGGCTCGCAGCCTCCTCAGCCCTGGGAACCGCCACCCCTGGGCTTTTCCCAAATATGTGCAGGGGGGGCTCTCAGCCCCCCAAGCCCCAGGCACTGCCACCCCCCGGGGCTTCAAAAAGAAATGGGTGGGGGGCTCAAAGGCCCCTAAAACCAGAGGAACCCCCACCCTTGGGGCTTTTAAAAATATGTGGGGGGGCTCACAGCCCCAAAACCCCGGGGACTGCCACACCCCCGGGGCTTTAATTTTAAACATGGAGGCATCCAAGCCCCGAGGACTGTCACCCCTGGGGCTTATTTAAAAAAAATCCAGTGGGGGGTCTTGAGTCCCCCACATGCCCCAAGGACCGCCACCTTCCGGGGCACTAAGTATTTAAATTTAGGGGTCCGTTAAGGACCCCCAAACCCCCGGGATCACCACCCCCCGGGGCTTTGTAAATGCTGGGAGGGGACGCGTGACCCCTCCTCCTGGAGGAGTGATTTTAAAAAATGGCCAGGTCGTGGGGGATGGGGTCCCCGGGGCCAATTATGGCCTCGGGAGGGGTGCCACGTGGCCCCCTTCCAAAGTAAAAAAAAAAAAAGGGTCAGGCCCTGGGGACATCGCGCTGGAGGCCCCACCCCCTCCTTACAGCACTCTGCAAACGCGCCCTCTGGCGCGTTTGCAGATGGGGAACTAATTCCCCTTGAATACTGGAAGTCCCTGGGGGCCAACTAGCCCACCAGTAACCTCCAGTATGTGCCAGGGAGCTGCGTTGCAGAGAGGTGTTTTGAAGCCATGCCCCTTTTTACACCTCTCTGCAACGCAGCTCTGTGGTGCTTACTGGAGGTACCTGGTGGGCTAGTTGTACCCCAGGGACCCTCAGGATTCAAGGGGAAATAATCCCCAACTTAAAACGGGGAGCGTTTGCACAGTGGTGAAGGGAGGGGGCGGGGCCTGAGTTGACATGTGTGCAAACACACAGTTTAAGTTGGGGAATTAACTCCTCTTCAGAGGCCACGCCCCTTTTTAAAACACTCTGCAACACAGCTTCGTGGCGCTTACTGGAGGTAGCAGGTGGGCTAGTTGGCCCCTAGGGACCCTCAGGATTGAAGAGAAATTAATTCCCCAACTTAAAACGTGCCACAGGGCGTGTTTGCATACATGGCGCCTCAGGCCCGCCCCCTTTTTTCACCATTGTGCGTACCCGCCCCCTGGCGAGTTGTAAGTTGGGGAATTAATTGTTCTTCAATAGTGAGGGTCCCTGAGGACCAGCTAGCCCACCAGGTACCTCCAGTATGCGCCAGGGAGCTGTTTTGCTGAGAGGTGTTCAGAGGCCATGCCCCTTTTGACACCTCTGTGCCCCACAGCTCTGTGGTGCTTACTGGAGGTACCTAGTGGGCTACTTTGAGCCTAGGGACCCTCAGGATTCAAGGGGACTTAATCTCCCAAATTAAAACGGCCATAGGGCACGTTTACACAGTGGTGAAGGGAGGGGATGGAGCCTGAGGTGACTTGTGCAAACATGCCCCGTGGCGCGTTTTAAGTTGGGGAAATAATTCCCCTTCAATCCTGAGAGCCCCTGGGGGCAACTAGCCCACTAGGTGCTTCCAGTAAGTGCCATTCCACTGCATTGCAGAGAGGTGGTCCAGGCCGTACTCCTTTTTAAACCTCTCTGCAACTGAGCTTACTGGAGCTACCTAGTGGGCTAGTTTGACCCTAGGGACCTTCAAGATTCAAGGGGACTTAATCTTGCAACTTAAAACGGCCACAGGGCGTGTTTACACAATGGGGAAGGGAGGGGACGGGCCTTAGGTGACATGTGCAAACACGCTCTGTGGTGCATTTTAAATTGCGGAAATAATTTCCCTTCAATCCTGAGGGGCACTGGAGGCTAACTAGCCCACCAGGTGCTTCCAGTAAGCGCAACTGTGCGGTGTTGCAGAGAGGTGTTCCAGGCTGTGCCCCTTTTTACACCTCTCTGCAATGCAGTTCTGTGACACTTACTGGAGGTACTTAGTGGGCTAGTTGGACCCTAGGGACCCTCAGGATTCAAGGGGACTTAATCTCCCAACTTAAAACGGCCACAGGGAGTGTTTACACAGTGGTGAAGGGAGGGGACAGGGCCTGAGGTGATGTGTGCAAACATGCCCTGTGGCGCGTTTTAAGTTGGGGAAATAATTCCCCTTCAATCCTGAGAGCCCCTGGGGGCCAGTTAGCCCATCAGGTGCTTCCAGTAAGCGCTACTGCACTGTGTTGCAGAGAGATGGTTCAGGCCGTGCCCCTTTTAACACCTCTTTGCAACACAGCTCTGTGGCACTACCTGGAGATACCTGGTGGGCTAGTTGCACCCAAGGGACACTCAGGATTCAAGGGGACTTTATCCTCCAAATGAACACGGCCACAGGGTGTGTTTGCACAAATGTCACCTCAGGCCCCCCCCCCCCCCCCTCCATTCACCAGTGTGCAAACATGCCCTGTGACGTGTTTAAAGAGGTAGTTTTAATCCCCCTGCCCTATTATGTACTAGGGGCTTAGAGAGGAGGACATGGTAATCACAGAGGTACCCCGACGCATAGTGTTCCCTAGTGTATGTAGGTGTTTTAAATCTATTCTAAGTCTTTTAGCATAGCACTGGCTCTAGGGCTGGTTAGTCAGAGTCAGTGACCACCATTACCCATCTGAAAAAGTTGAGGGCACAGGATGATTTTGCAGCAAGGCCTCTTTCTGCTCCTCTGTTTGTTCTTTCTGCAAGTCTTCCTTCTTCCTGCACTTTTCATTGTCTTTGAGGCCTTCTGTTGCTTCTTTCTGCTTTACTTTTTCTTCATCCTGTGTGTTTTTTCTTCTTTCTTCACATGTCGTACCTCTGTAGGCATTGGTAGAAACTAGCATTTAAAAACCTTAGAAAATCACTGAAAAAAACATGGGTTTCAGGCACGTTATAGTTAGGAATTAGCATTTAAAAAACCTTAGAAATTCACTGAAAAAAACATGGGTTTCAGGCACGTTATAGTTAGGAATTAGCATTTAAAAAACCTTAGAAATTCACAGAAAAAACCATAGGTTTCAGGGGCGTTATAGTTCATTGGACATTTCAGTCGTACAAAACCATTGAAATTCCCCCTTATAGTTAGTTCAGCTAACTATAACTCCCGCGGCCGCAATGCACTGCTGATGACGTCACATATTACATCACTCATGACATGGTCAGTGTCACGATTGCCGGCATTATGGAAGGCAAGATGGCGGCCCAAGAACACGCATGCGCGAGGAGGTCAGGCAAGCTTAAAGCCTGATTCTCCTCTGAGGTACAAAAGGGGGTGGTGATGGACGGAGCATCTGAACCAATCAAACACTCACACCCAGTCAACAGATCTGGGTTTAATCCATCACCGTTCTTTAGCCCACTCTGCCACCCCAGTTCAGACATGGCCATATGCAAATCAGTCTGACCCTGTGCCTCATGGGAACAGTCCAGCCCGAACTGCCAAGCCATGCCTTCCCTGGACTGGAAACAAGCTTCCGAGGACCGGTTTCTGGCATTTCAGCCGTCTTCAGCCCGGCTTGCTTGAATCCAGTGGCAAAGTGAGCAAGGGACTCACGTCTGAGCATACCCTGCCAACTTATGGTGAACAAAGCGGTACAAAAGGGAGTGGTGATGGACGGAGCATCTGAACCAATCAAACACTCACACCCAGTCAACAGATCTGGGTTTAATCCATCACCGTTCTTTAGCCCACTCTGCCACCCCAGTTCAGTCTGACCCTGTGCCTCTGGCAAAAAAACAAAAAACAATTTTTTTTTTTAATAATAATTATTTGTTAAAAGTTGTTGAGTACAATCCTGCGAAGGTTTCCGGCAAAAAAAAAAAAGAAAAATGTGTTAAATATCGTCCCCCCGGTCCTCATGGCCCTCATAATCTTTCCAATACTGAACATTTACAGTTTACGGTGCGACTCGCTTTTGCAATGACCATCAACAAAGCACAAGGACAATTGCTGCAAGTGTGTGGACTACATTTGGAGAATCCGTGTTTCTCACATGGACAACTGTATGTGGCCAGCTCACGCGTCAGAAAACCTTCTGATTTATTCATGTACGCACCAGACGGAAAAACAGAAAATGCTGTGTATCCACAAGCACTCGAATAAATAAACAGAATTAAAACAACACTTTAAAATGAATACATTTCAATAAAAATGACACAATGTAAATTGAATGTTATCATAACAAGTTTCCTTACATTTCCTTTCTTCTGAGATCGTAGCAACGCGCGACGGGTAAGCTAGTAGATATATATATATATATCCTCAGAGAAACGGCTCAACTTTCGCTGGCTTTCCCAGTGCTCTCCAGGGGTGCGAAACCCTCGGCAGAGCCCGGCCTGTATAAATCCAACACCTTTTCAAAGAAAAGAAACGGGTCGAACTCACAGAAGATTTTCAAATTTCTTGTTTACTTACAATTCATCAGACCGAAAGCTGTACTGATGCGTTTCGGTCTCACCTGAGACCTTGTTCACGATAATACTCGTGATGTATTATTTACCCAATAATATACATTATTGTTGAATGCAAGTTCAATGGTCACTTCCTGTTTTTACATCACTCGGTATTCTGGGAGATGGGGTTTCCTCTTGTGAGATATTACTTTAAACAGTCTCCGGTGACCACATTTTATGTTATGTGAAATTCTAAGTGCAGTGTTTATGTGAAACAACAAATGCATCTTGTAATTGCCCATATTTTGCTAGGTCATTAGTTATGGTCACAATCTCTTTTCAATTTATGAATAAATGTTGTCATTTTGTAGCAAACCATTTTTTTCATAGAGTTACTGACTTTTGGTCCGTTGAATTGAAAGTAAACAAGAAATTTCAAAACCCTCTGTGAGTGCGACACGTTTCTTTTCTTTGAAAAGTTGTTGGATGGATATATATATATATATATATATATCATCACGCTCCAACACCTCCTCACATTCGAGAAAGATGACAGCACTCGGGGGTTACTTATCGAAACAGTGCAGTTTATTTATTTCTTGCAGGCACCCTCCACAAACGCGTTTCGACGTGCTGCCTTCGTCAGTGTGGTAACAACGTTATGCATTACTAGGTGGATTAAATAAGAGATTTTCACTTTCTAATTGCAATAATAGTAAGCGACAGAGGACAACCCCACTATGGTTGCTGTAGGCGCCATCTTTAAGTGTCAATGTGCGCAACCTAAAGATGTTACACAGGTTTTGCAATGTAGCCCACAGTGATGGGCAGATCCATACAGGACGTGGGTATACACAAAAATTATACTGTTCAAGGCATAAACAGAGTAAGAATAAAGCCGTGGATCGGCTAGGGTCCTCTATCTAATATATCAAATAACAGTCCACCAATATGCTGCGCGAAAATGCCATCTTATGTTACCGAAAGAAGATCATAAAATCACTATGTTGTACAGTTCCATATCTCAAATAACATTCGTGCACATTGTTGTGTAAATGCATTCATGCAAGCCATGGGACATAACAATGTTGAAACCTATGCATAGATAAAATCTAGACACAGGAACTACCTGAGTGTACAGACAGTGAGAAATGATGAGATAAATCATACATTTTCACAGGGTAATTGAATCTTACAATGTGAAACAAACAAACAGATAAGTGCGTCGGCATACGTCATGTTCAACTACTCATTCCAGCCACAGTGAAGACCCTGTATATATTCTCTATGATCACCTAGAATGTCTACTCCAATCTTCCCAAGACGTTTTGTTCTGGCAGGGAAAAGTTCTGTACTACAATGGCCTGTATACACTGTACATGGTTCTATTGTCCCAGATGGAACGCCATCTCTTCCCCCGCATTCAGACCCCTGGGATGCTTCGTTGAAAGGTCTATAATGAACCTAGATTCCAGTCTGCGGAGTCGTCTCAAACGATCTCTGCCCCTCGCATTAGGGGGTATGGCATCCAGACCGTAGTACTGTAGTAATTTGCGATCACGTCCATGTACCTCCGCGAAGTGGCGGGCCACTGGATAACTGGGGTCAGCTTTGTCTATGGCTCTCAGATGCTCCATGACCCTCAGTTTCAGTTCTTTGATCGTGCTGCCTATGTAGCGCAAGCCACACGGGCAGTGTAGGCAATAAACTGCATATTGTGTGCTGCAGGTGATAAATTTTCTTATGGGCACGCTCTTTCCTGTGTCTGGTATGATATATGACAGAACCCTTTTGCTGTTAGCACAGGCTTTACATCTCCCACAGGGGAAGAACCCTTTTTGATCCTTCAAGGTATTAGCCCTTGGAAGGGGTTTCTCCAGGTGGCTTGTAACGAGCATGTTACCTACAGACCTCGCTTTGCTGAATGTGACCAGCGGATTGGGGGGAAGATCGTCCTTCAGTACAGTGTCTGTTTGTAAAATATGCCAGTTCTTTTTAAGCATTCTTTTTAGGTCATTGGCCCCAGTGGAGTAGGGGGTGATCATTCTGAATTTGTTGACATTGGTGTTTTTGTTTGCATCACGGCCTGATCCAGCCGGTCTGGCGGTGAGCAAACTCCCTCTCGATGTTTTTATGACCCTTCTTAGTGTATCCTGTAATAGATCTTCACCATATCCCCTTATCTTGAAACGGGATATGCATTCAGAGGCAGCCGCCTCGAATTCCGAATCCCTGGAACAATTCCTACGGAGTCTCAAGAGCTCTCCGTAGGGAATGCTGTTGATCAATTGTGGTGGGTGGCTGCTGCTGGCAAAGAGTGTTGAATTGCCAGCAGTCTCTTTTCTAAACAAGCAGGTGTGTAACTGCCCATCTTCAACAAACACCCTCAGGTCCAAATACTCCGCTGCCACCGGACTAATGGAACCCGAGAAGTGTAGGTTGAGGTTATTGTCATTGAGCAGTTTGATGTATTCAGTGGCTGTCTCGATATTGCCATTCCAAACGATGAAAAGATCATCGATGTATCGATGCCAGCACACCACCTTACCCACCTCCTGCCCAACCCTGCAGCTCCTGGGTACCTGCTCCTCCCACCAGCCCACGAAAAGATTCGCGTAGCTGGGAGCGAAGCAAGTACCCATCGCCGTCCCTGACTTTTGTAAGTACAGTTGTTCTTCGAACAGGAAAACGTTGTGGGTTAAGCAGAATTCGACAAATTCCAGTATCATCTGATTATGTCTTGCAAATCGCGCCTGGCGCTGTTCTAGAGCATGTCTAATCGCTTGCAATCCCTGTTGGTGTTGGATTACAGTGTACAAGCTGGTGATGTCCAGCACTACCAGCAGGTAACCTTGGTTCCACTGTAGGTCTCCTATCTTCAAAAGGAAATCCTTGGTATCCCTGACAAATGATTTCAGGTTTAACACCAAAGGGAAAAGGATATTGTCTACAAAGCGCGACATGTTCTCCGTTAAACTCCCAATGGAGGAGATAATGGGGCGACCAGGAGGATTGTCTTTGCTCTTGTGAAGTTTTGGGAGATGGTAGAAAGTGGGAATCATTGGGCAGTTGTTCCGTAGGAATAGATGTTCATCCTTACCCAGCATCTGTAGGTCGTACCATTTCTTGAGGAGAGAGTCATATTCTATTAAGCTCTGTTGGTACGTATTCATGGTACACTTGATGTAAAAGTTTTCATCCGAGAGCTGTCTCAATGCCTCAGTCTTGTAATGGTCCCTACTCATTAAAACAATGTTCCCACCTTTATCAGAAGGTTTCACCACGATGTTTTTGTCTTCTTTTAGTTTTTTTAGGGCCTCATGTTGCTGTACAGAGATGTTGAAATTGTGACTGGTGTGGTTAGACTTGCGATACTTTACGAGGTCATTAATCATAGCTTCGCTGAACGCGTCCACAGCATCCCACGGGGATTGTGGGACAAATATGGAAGGGGGTTTAAAATTGCTCTCCTCCCTTTCTTGATCAATCCCTTGCAGCTCAGCCCTTTGTGCAGTGTCCAGGTGTTGAACATCTCGTGTCTCCTCTCTTTCAAGATCTTCCAGGGCCTCAACTGCTGCTAGATCTCTGCTGCTCAGGGCATCAGTGGCTGTTATTCTGGTCCCCTGATTTTTAGGATCCCGAGTGTGGGGGCGTAGCTTGAAATATTTGTGGAGTTTTATTTTCCGCGTAAAGCGAAACAGATCAATCCTCGTTTGAGTGTATTCCAGTTCTTTACTGGGGCAGAAGGTTAGTCCTAGACTGAGGACTTCGGTTTCTAGGTTGGTCAGTTGTTTGGACGTCAGGTTGACAACCGTTAAATTGGCCTGTTCTTGTTGGCCTTTGCTATCCATAGTCATTACTTCTTGGTTCGGTTGCGGTTGGCCCAGCGGGAGCTTCTTGTCCCCCCTCTTCCTCCTTTTTCCGCCCCTTGACCTCCTCGTCCTCCGGTGCCTCTGTTTCTGGTTCCTCCGTGTCCGGGGGTTTGTTCTTTCCTCCACGGAGCCACGTACTCTTGAGCACCTCGTACTCCTCTTGAAAAGGGGTTCTATTACTTCTGCCTTGTTGCGCTCCGCGTGTACGGCCCGTTGGATTGGCTCAACTAATTCGTCGCCTGACTCGTTTTCAGTAACCTCTGACTCAGAGGTGGCGATGTCCAATCCTGTAGATGTTCCACTGATTGTGCTGGAACTTTTCAATAGAGCCTTGCGTGGGGCGTCAAATTTCTTGGCATAGGTAAGTACTCGACCTGACAGATAGTCATTAGCGTCTCGCTCGTACTTCTCTTGCTTCCGATTCCTTATTTTCGTCTCATACTCCACCAAGCGAGCTTTCATTTGTTCCTTTTTCTCGGTGATTGACAGTATGATACCTGCATCGGTCTCTTTGTCAAGTTCATCATTAATCGATGAGATCTCGGCCAGAACTTTCTCACGGTCGCTCCATGCGTATTTAATTAATATTTTTAGAGTCCCCTCGCAGTACGTGGCAGTGTGTTCAAACCAATCAGTGAGTAGCTGTGGATCTGGGTGCTCATAAGACGGAACTGTGTGTACCCTGAGGCCTCTAGGTACCCTCTTTTCCTCCACATAGTTGGTGAGACTGGTTGCCTCCCACCACTTGCGTATTTCACGCTCGTAAAGCCTCTCAAGTTTTGCCATAACCGATGTTAGCTTGTCACTGGATGGCTCTGCAGACGCGCCAGCTGCTGCTGCTGCTGACGGCTTTTCTCGCCGTTTAAACATTCCCTGTGCCGCTGTGTGGCGTTCGGCATCGGTAAACATTATGGCAATGTCTTGCAGTTTAAATGTTCCACGTCTCGCCTGTAAGCTTCAAGCACTTTTACTCCTCAAGCTTGGCTGAGACCTAGGAGGGTGCCTGCGCCCCTGCCGATTCGATCTTCACCCCCGGTCACCCTGCCGCAATACCCGCTTCTGATGCGCATATGCGCACACAGTGGGAATCAAAGTACTTGTCAGCGCTTACCGAGTGGCGTCTTCCTCGGGAAGTATCAGTCGCGGCCGCAACCAAACGTCTTCCTCCGTATTCCGCCCTCGAAAAAGATCGCTTCCCTCTGTTGATGGCGGGGGGCGGCGGTGCGCGGTTTATAATCCAGAACGCTCCTTTCCTGCAGGGAAACCGCTCACTCGCAGGTGGGTGCTGTCAGCGGCTCGCAGGACGCCGCAAAACATCACGCTCCAACACCTCCTCACATTCGAGAAAGATGACAGCACTCGGGGGTTACTTATCGAAACAGTGCAGTTTATTTATTTCTTGCAGGCACCCTCCACAAACGCGTTTCGGCGTGCTGCCTTCGTCAGTGTGGTAACAACGTTATGCATTACTAGGTGGATTAAATAAGAGATTTTCACTTTCTAATTGCAATAATAGTAAGCGACAGAGGACAACCCCACTATGGTTGCTGTAGGCGCCATCTTTAAGTGTCAATGTGCGCAACCTAAAGATGTTACACAGGTTTTGCAATGTAGCCCACAGATGGGCAGATCCATACAGGACGTGGGTATACACAAAAATTATACTGTTCAAGGCATATATATATATATATATAAAATACACTTTTCTTTTTTCCCCATTCGTGCAAGCCTTCCACCCTTGGAGGCTCAATGGGGGAGAACCAACTTGGAAGAGGGATCCCCAATCTAAGAGGCTTTGCAAAATGTTGCTTATTACTGAACCCTCATTTCTTATTCACGCCTTTCCCATCCACAGCTCTAACTCTTTGCAGTCATCAGGAGCCTTGTTGCAGGGTGTCACACTGCAGAGATTCTCTGTGGTTGCCATGCTACAGGCAAATGCCATGCTGCAGGCCAATGCACTGGGAAGAACGGATGACCACCATGTTAGCTCCCAACCCCCCGTTTTTGCTCACCATAGGTAACAAGGTGCTATGCAAGGCTCGCACCTTCTCGAGGCAAGCACTCTTGAGCTTAGGCCTCGCGCCCTGCTGTTCTAGAAAGGTGGGAGTCAGTGGAATGTTGAAGGGCTTTTAATTGTAAAGAGGACGGTTGGGTTTACAGTTGAACCGGGCTGGCCAAGTAAGGGCCCGCTTTTTCGTGTGTCACAAATTAAATCCACTTACCTTCTTCTCCGCTGTGTGAGCTGTGCCTTTTATTCACAACACAAGGCCTATAGCCTTGCCTGCCATCGTCATAGGCAACAAAGGGCCATATGGCATCTACATTTTCCACCTTTCCATACTAGAAAGCCTATGTTTAAGGGCAGGAGTCCACATCTGGTAATATAAACTAGGAGCACGGTCTCGGTCAGCACCAGTGCACACTCTCATTAATATTGACTGGTGTAGATTGGGGCCTGATGTCTGCCAGGCACAAATCGGAAATAGGTTTCTAATTACACAAAAAAATAAATAGCAAAGATATTAGTTCTTGCCTTTCAATGACTTTACCAATCCTTTAGTCTTTGCCAATGCTTTTTGTCAAGGCTGTTCCTCATCGGCAAAAAAGAGAAGCAAACATTGACAAAGCCAATAGGCCTTCATTACACGAGGTATTGGCTTTGTGTTTGTCAATATTATAATGTTTTTTTGGCCACATTGTACAGCAGAGCTGTTGGTGTTCAGCATGGCTGAAAGTAAACAAAAAACAAGCATTGGCATAGCCAATAGGTCTCGCTTTTGAGACCTTCCAGTGCTTTAAATGGGAAAAAATAAGTGCAGGTACTCATTAAAATGTGCTAGAGGTGTAGTGAGTGGGCGGGGCTAGGGGCGGGGCTAAGGGCAGGACATGATGATACTTAACGACTTCTCTAATAGTTGCAGCACACACCAAAACACATGATAAATGTGTTTATATAAACAAAGCAGGTTAACTCATTACACAAAATGAAAGAGAAATGCAATAATATGTCAACATTTCTTTTTTTTGCAATAGTTGCACCTTTTATTTGCCATACTGTTAATTGCTGTTGTTTAGCACAATACTATATATTTTTGAGCAAGTGAGTAGGAAGAAACTGAAAATACCCCCACTTCGAACCAAAGCTCTTATGGCACCAAGCAAATGAAGCAAATCATCATGACCCTCCCCAGAAGATATCTCTTGTCTCTTCCATCGATCTATCCATTCATCCAACCATTTACCTGCTGATGTTCACCATTTACCGTTTACATTCTGTTGTCTATTCAGTTTTTCATCCATCATTCAGTTGATTTTCACCATTCCGTCTGTCCACCCTTCATATCCAAACCTATCCATCCTTCCTTAAACCTATCCATTAATCTTTTCACTCATCCATCTCTCTATCCACCTTTTCACTCATCCATCAATCCTTTCGCTCATCTATCCATCAACCCTTTCACTCCTTAAAACCATCCGCCCTTTCATTCCATCCACCCTTTCACTCAATCCCTCCTTTCACTCATCCATCATCCACCCTTTCATCCATCCTTTCTACCTTTCATTCATCCATCCAATATTTAACTTATCCACCCATCATCGGCCCTTATATCCGATCGTCCACCCTCTTTAACCCATCCATTCACTCATCCATCCATTCATCTGCACATCCACCCTTGCTCACTCATCCACCCACTCACTCACCAACCCTCCCTACTACGTTACTTATGAACATTTGTCGCCGAGCAGACGTGTATACACAAAGGGCCACCCATTTTCTTTAAAATACCTCCTGAGGGTGTCTTGATTTTTTCTCTCTCACTTTTTTCTTACAAAAAACAGGCTTACAAATTCAGGCAAACAGACAAACATAAGCAGACACACAAAAGACTTCGGAATGTTAAAAGCCATATTATACTCTTCACCATGGCTTTTTTATTTGCCACTGCCAGGGGATTGCCAGGATTTCTGTGTTTACGCAAATGCAGAGGATAGTGTGAATGTGTTGACAGCACAGGGCCAGAATGGACCCCAGAGCTGCCAAGGTTTCAGATTGCTATGTGTGACATTTTCATATTTTCATTGTAATTATGAGTGACATTTCAACGATATGAGTACACTTTCTCACTAGCAAAATGAGGGAATCATATAAATATAAAATAATGACACATTTGAGTAGAGCTGCTAATGTTTCAGATTGCTTATGTGTGACATTTTCATAAATTCAGTGGATTTAGGAGAGTCAGGCAACAACTAGATGTGTAACACTTAAAGGGGCACATTCTTGCGAGCATACCCAGGGTATGAAGTCAATGGAAATAGACAAATATCAGAAATCGCACTCATTTGAGCAACAAGGAAGTCAAACTCGGCAGCAGGTGCTTTTGAAGCTATTATTTAATTTCAATAAAAATCAGCACCCTCCACCCTAACCTCAGCTTCACGTGCGGCCAAACCACATATAACAAAGGGATCGCTGTGACAAAAACAGCAACTCACTGAGCTATCCACATACAATACAGTACAATACAATATGCCTTTTTTGAAGGCGCATTAACCATCTAAGCTACTTATTGGTCAGAGTGCAAACTGTCAGTAGAGAAAACTCTGACTCTCGACAGCGGCAACAATAATCCCATGAGTTATCTCTGACTTAGCAAGTCTAACTGTGCTGAGAAAATAAAGGGGGCTGATTTGTAGTGTCAGTGTCAAGCGGGGATGTTAAACACTTTGCACTACTAATAAATCAGCAAAACTGCTAGTTTAGACAAAACGTAGGCATATTCAGCACAGACAGACAACTCTAGCGTGCCCATTTGTAAGGACCTATGCCGTGCTGGAGCCCCTAATCATTTTTGTAACAAACAGTTAAAATGTCAGCAGCAGGAGAATATTAAATTATCTCTTTGCAGCTGTCTGAACAATCCACTGAGAAGCTACTGGCCTGGCACCACGTGGATCAGTAGCCTGTCTCTTCTTCAGAGAGTCAGACAGCGGCCCTGCTGCAGTGCCTCTGCCTGTGCCACCTACTCCCACTATGAGACTCACGATGGCGTGGTGAGTCTGGGGCAGAAGTTGGGCTCTGCTGGGCACAGCAATAACACATCATGTCGAGGTCAGCAGGAGGCGAGCAGGTGATTGATTCTCGAACACCGTTTTCCCCTTCAACTCCATGCAGCAGGGGAATTTCATGGGTGCACTGGGGCTCGGCTGTCAGGCAGGAAATGAAACATCCTGCCACAGAATTGGCATATAAGAAGCAGACCGACCAATTGAGGCATTTGGCGATAGGAAGGTAGGCGCCTCAATGCAGAAAACAGTTAGATTAGCGCTCCAGGGGTCTCTTTGATCGCATTGTCTGGGCATTAACACTCACATCAAGAGAAAGGACGTGTGAGATTCCGCCGCCCGTTTGTCTGATAACATTTCTTATGCCAAGCGACGAAGATCACGAGGCGTGCCCTTAGGGCACGCCCCCTCTGGGCCCAGCCATACTTTCTGCTGGTTGGGCGGCCGGGGGCCAATAGGCAGCCGACCCCCCCTTTTACTTCCGGGTCGCGGGTGACGCACATCCGGAGTGGTGGGAGGGCGGAGACCTCGGGCCTACTTAAGGTCAACTTCCCTTGGCCGAGGTCTCTGTCCCCTTCACCACCACTGGACCGTGTGTGCCCCGCAGCTGACCTCCGCGACTGGACCAACCGTCTTGAAACTCCCACCCACCCGTCCCTTAGAATAGTGGTTTGAGGGGGGCGTTGTTGCGGAAAAGAGACCTGCGAGCAATAAACTGTGATTGATGGGAGGCCGCCTGGCGGACTCCATAGGCCAGCTCTGAGGGGGGATATGGTAAGCTCTCCGCGGGGAGGAAGTCACCACCGGCTGGGGAGGCTAGGGCTACAGATTTCGAGCCTCCTGGGCGTCCCAGGGCAGCCTGGTGGTAGAGGGGTGGGTCCTGGTAATGACGGACAAGGAACAGGAGTGCGGGCCTACCACTCTAGGGGGCAGGTGCACAGCACCTGGCGTAGGATACCCCAGCGCGAGATGCGAACCAGATGGGGCTCCTCCCTTAGGGCTGGGGGAACAGGAAATGTACAAGAGTTGTTTTGAAAATGTAATTATGAATATCAATATGCATAATGTATGCTTGTCATGTTTATTCAATGTGGAGAATTAAACATGGCCTTTTTACCCCACGGAAATCTCCTGGTTATTGCGAATGTAATGTGGGATATTGCATGTTGTGTTCATGTTGGGGGCAGGCGGGGGCAGAACTGGAGGGTGCGGGTCCTATGTTCAAAGTGTTACCCTGCACTGACTTTTCACTTTTCGCTACCTGAAGTGCTGTGCTTTGAAAATCACACGCGCACACTAGTAGGTAAAATGAATCTCGACCTGGCTCTTTCAAGCACAGCATGAGGGCGAGCAACGGACATTATTCAAAAGAGCCCTGCTGAATAGCTCAGCTGGGGCTCTGATGGGTGGGAGGGGGCTGCAGAAGCGGCGCCTCGGCTGCCAGTGACATGTCCCACTCCCGCTCACCAGCACAGCCACAAGCCTACCTTTTCATGAGTACTGGTACTTTCCTCGGAAGAAGAGAAGTGCCGATACTCAAAGTGATAAATTAAGAAAGTGCCGGTACTCAGTACCGGTGAGTACCGGCCCATTTAAAGCACTGGTACTGGCCCATTTAAAGCACTGGGACCCTTCTAAGTATTTCGTTATGCAGCACAATATCCTTGGTGCAACCACATCATGTTGTGTGGCTAAACACTTATAAGGTCCCAAAGGCGAGACCTATTGGCTATGCCAATGCTTGTTTAAACTTGCAGGAGCGCAGCATGCCGAGCTGTAGCTTCGCATAGGGCGGGCTGCGCCTTTCCTTTTGTTCTGGATGTCTGCCTCCTCTCCAGCTCTGCAGACTTGTTAACTCTGCCTGCAGGATGGTAGAGCACGAAAAGCAATAAGCCGCCTTTAATCTGTGCTCGTTTGGTGCTTGACGTTGAAAGGGGACCTCAAGCTGGGCCCGAGTCATGCCCCTGGCTCGAGGCTTAAGTGGCTTGGCCAACTCTAGGTGTCGCGAGAACATTTTGCAGATTGCACCAACACCGCGCTTGTTAACTGCAGTCATTTGGATAACCATTCATTTCATGGCACCTCATTTGTAGCTGAGACACTTACTGAAGGAGACGCTCACAGGGCCAGTCCACTAATGAGTCATAAGTCCTTTCCCACTGTGCTGCCAGGCAAGCCCATCTTCCCCCAAGCCCGTCACTCATCGCTGGCCCCTGTGCCTTCGAATCCTGTCCCCGAGCGTCGCATGCGCCCAGGGGGGCACCCGCCAATTACTCCTTCCTCCGGTTTGATTTCTCCGCGCCGGCGCTCTCCCAACAAAGTTATCCCGGAGCGGAGCTGTAATTACTGCGCTCCCCATGACAGGCTATGGGACCCGGCTGCATGGACGTCCCTCCCAATGCTGTCTAAAAATAGGCCTCAGCTGGGCTCGGGGTGAGGAGGTGGGGGCCAAAGCAGCTTCAGTCGAGCTGTGACTACAGGTCCCAGAGGCGAGCTGAGGTGCTACATCCAAGACTTTAAGAATGAAACCCATTGCAGCAATATCCATGGAAGCCACTGAGGGCTTAACAGTCAAATGTGACACACCCAGCCAACCAATAACATGGTGCATGCTGGGAGTTGCAGGCTAACGGTGGACGGCCCAGCTCATCTCTCCCACTGTAAGCAGATGCTGCACCAAGTTACTGATTCCTTTCTTCACCAGGGAGTGGGAGTCAATGGAAACCCACATTATCCCGGTCCACAAATCCTGACAGGGGCGCTCGTTGACACAATGCATTCTAACAACCATCCTTGTATTAAAGGAGAGACAATGGTTGTGCATTGCACTGGCGTGAGAGGTTCTGCCCTCTTCCCAACACGACTGATTCCCTCAGTGCTTCCAAACAAAGAGGTCAGAGTTCACAAATTAAGCTGCATTGTAATTGCACCTATATAATGCTTACTACCCATGTGAGGCGTCACAGCTGCCAAGTTTCCCAGGCTCTTGGGTGATGTCCTGCTGTAGTTGATGTTTTCTTTTTCTTTGCATTCAGGAACTGGTAATCCTGTTTTATAATGGACTACACAAGGCTACAAGTCCTACAATGCAAAGGAAAATTAATGTGGACCAGAGCAGCACATTTCTGATGGACTTGGGGAACTTGGCAGGTCTGAAGCCTGGTAGGTGCTGAATAAATGAAACAAGTCCTGCCCTTCTAGAAGTACCTGATATTTTATGACAGACCCAGCAGGCAGGCACCCTGAGTGAGAAGCATCCAATCCAGGGTGGAACAGCGCCACGAAGCACCTCCAGAACAGGCCCAATTTATCACCCTGGGGCAACCAGGCGATGGTTTCTCATCTGCCATCCCTCATCAGGCCAACAAAAGCCCAGGACAACGCCAGGTAGACACCCTACTCATGTGCTTGGTCACTGTGCGATGGTCCAAGCAGAAACCCGGTTCATGTTCCAGGTTACAATGTCAGGGTCCAACCATAAAACTAATCACTGCTCTCCAGGGTGACAACGCCATTGTAGATCACCTCCAGGACGTGAAGTGAAGGAACTCGATGGTGAAGCTCCTTATGCGCCACTACCCAGCTCTTAGGCATTTCTAGAGCCTCTAGGCTGGAGGGGAGTCCTAAACCAAGTAAGCCCTCACGGAAGGCTCACCTTGTGATGCAGTGGGGGCACTTTAAACTCCAGTCTAGAAAAACGTCTTCAGCTTACCAGCCTGGCCAAATGTCAGGCACTCTAGCCCCCTCCTCCTTCGCAGTTATAAGTTTATCCGTGAAATACAGGTGTTTCTTAGCACTATAATCCCGCCTTTAGGTGCTCACGCAACTCAACGGGCCTCATTTTGTTGACCCCGGACAGATCAGAGTGAGCAGACTACAGATATTCCAACCTATGACCGTGAACCTATGAGAGATCTCAGAGGTGGTGCAATAACCCACTGAACATCAGACCCATTTCTAACCTACACTCCAACCTTGAGCTGTGTAAATGTAGTGCAGCCACCTATGGGACCAGAGGGGTTCGTCTTACACTCCCCAAAGAGGTATGATTGTGATATGGCACAGCGCATGTCCACCGTCACTTCCCAAAGAGGTATGGCTGTGATGTGGCACAGCGCATGTCCACCGTCCAACCTTAGCACACTTCCATCAAGGTCTTCCACAGATCTAACTAGGGCTATCTAAACCCCAGGACGTGCCTCACTGCCGTTCTCCATCTCAAGAACCGGAAGTAAACTTAACTTGGACCACTTTCAGAAAGTAATTTTGCAAGGCAACATCACCTAAAGATCTACAGTAGAATTAAGAGTCCGAGCTTCCCCTGCCCATCGAACAGCTTTTGTGATTCTTTTCAAATTTCTGCATTTCCTTAGGCCTCCATTTCAATATTGCCAAAACTGGTACCATTCACAAGATGCCTGAGTCGGATACCAAGTGCTGATACCAACGGGACAACTGCAGGAGTGAAATCTGGAATTAAGGCATTAAAAGTCAATGAGATGCAGCATCAAAGGGGAGCGAGATCGGAGGGTCTTGATAAGATCCAGTCAATTTGTCAGTCTTCCTGATCGTCTCACAATTCAGGCAGTGGCTTTGTATTACTGTTTTCCATCAGAGTGTATAGTTCTTTCTGCGCTGGGTAAAGTGATCGCAGCGCCCCCCATCACCCCCTTCTTGGCGCTCCGCTGGGAGAAATTGACTGACAGTAATACCATTGGCTGGTTAGGGCAATCCATCCACAGACTGAAGGAGACGGGTCAGTAGGAGACCTCCCCCCTCCCCTAACACACACAAAACATCTCCCTCCGTGATTGTTGGAAAATCTTAAACTCACCCCACCCAAATTTACCAACCAAGCTACGACCCTGGAAGCTTCCAAAATGTCTATTGACTGTCACTCGAACCATTCTTACAGCTTAGGGGGCCTGGAAAAATCTGAATTGTAAGACTTGTAGGGTGTGATGGTTATCACTTGTGCTGTTTGTCACTGGCAGCGCTGGATGGGGCAATGGGTGGTGACTGGCGGTCACCAGGTCTGACTAGGACCCCGGCACCTATTTATTTACAAATTAAGCACTGGCATAGACCGCTGTGAGGAAGAAGAGCAGCGGCCGTGCAAGACCCACCCAGGGGACCACCTTCAAGGAAGAAGAGTGCCCACAGAGTGCCTGAAGGAGCCACCACAGGTGTACACCATGGTGGCAAAAGACCAGGAGGCGCACGAGCGGGTCACTTCTGACCCACCACAAAGGAAACGCCACAGAGCAGGTGGCAGTGTAGGAGCTATTCGTCATGGAGGACAGGTCCTACTCCACGAGAGGCCACCTGGTGAGGTGAATGAGGTAAGGAGGGCGGGGGTGAGAACAGGGCTGGAGGAGTGGATACTGCACGTGCTGGAGTGACAGCCTACGTGGAAGGAAGATAGGGGGCGGGAGGTGAGAAAAGGAAGCCTTTTAAATTCTTGCAACAAAAATTGAATGCCACATAGCAGAAGTATATGAATTCATATTCCAATTAATAACACGCCTAGCAAGCAGCGCACAAGGCAGCACACCCCATCTGGTGGAATGTACACCCAGGGAAAAGAGCAGCACATATGAAGACACCCAGGGACCCGCCAATGAGGCGACCGTGCCACAGAGCGCCTCTCGCAGTAGGCAGTGCCACAGAGCGCTTAAATGAGGTGGCAGGGCCACAGAGAGCGCCTCTCAGGCAGCAGTGCTACAGAGCGCCTTGCAGGAGAGCAGGTGGCAGTGCCACAGAGAGCACCTTGCAGGAGGCGGTGCCACAGAGAAAGCCTCGCAGGAGAGCAGTTGGCAGTGCCACAGAGAGCGCCTCATAGCAGGAGCAGGAGCTAGTACCACAGAGAGGGAATAAGGACAGCCTGGTGCGCCGGTGAGGAATCTGCCAGATAAAAAGCAATCATCGGGTCACTGCGCCACAGGCCTATTTAACAAGCTCGCATGGCAGCGGGAGGGAGGAGGGGGGAGAAGGGCCTGCGCGATTCACTTGCAGGAGTGATAATTGCTACCATATGGTGGCGCTCGCTCCCGCAAGTGAATCTCCACACGTGCACGCATTGCCATTGAAGTTGTGGGTGAAAAAGGGGACCAATGGCTAAAGGTCTCCTCCTATGCAGCACATGCACTCTGCGTAGGCGGACCTAAAAAAAGCAATATGATGTGGCTCGCGTCGGTCTCGTTATAACGCATGTATTGCTGGCACAAGGGAGGGTGAAAGGTAATATTGGAGAGGGAAGGCAAACCCAAAGGGAGGAGGGGATGGTGGTAAAAAATGCCATGACGTAGCTCGCGGAGTTCGTGCGATAGCTCTTTTCTTTGTTATGGCGGGTGGGGGGCAACATATACAAAGGAGGGAGGGGTCAGGGCAACGTCAACAATGGAAGGAGGGAGGGGGAATTGGGCCTGGCGAGCCAGCACAGACTTCTAACAGAGGGAAGCCGGGTAGGGGCAAGCCAACACAAACAACAAATGGAGGGGGAGAGAGGGTAGGGGCAAGCCAACATGGACAACGAATGGAGAGACGTATAAAGAATGGGGGAAAGCCAACATAGACAATGAACAGATGGATGGAGGAAGGATGGGGCAAGCCAACATATTCACACAACCAGTGGCTAGACAGAAAAACCTTTCTTTTAAGGTGGAAAGTTTGTTATATAGCAGGACAACTGAGATTCTGGAAAGATCGCCTCACCCACAAAGTATTGTGGCATGCTTCATCGTAGGCGACCTATCCACACCAGAGTAGTTAATTGCCTCTGAACCTATGACAGGAATTCTTAGATTAGTATTTCCTGGAATAAAGCAGAGGTCTAGTTAGATAAAAAATGATCTCAAGGTTTTAACCAAAGGAGTTTCTGTTACCTGTTGGAAAGCTTTGATATTGTTAAAAACAAAGTGGGTAGAGGTAGAACTTCAGTGGTTAAACTACCCATCTAGCTTAGCAAACATGTTTTGGCCGGATTCAAAGCCCATTCCGGACAACAGCCTTTTTCAAGGCTCCTACGCCCCCTGCCTAATTAAAGTTACTGTGCACATAAATAAAGCCTAACACTCTCATAACTACAGTTGTTCTCCTTTTTGGGAGCACCTTAACTTAGGGTGGAATCAGGCTTTTCTCTTCTGCGCTGGGGGAACTTCCCCTATAGTCACACATTCATCAAGAGATAAATGGTGCCAATACCCGTGTCTTCTTTGTGCCTTCCAGTTGCCATATCAAGCTTATATGGACAACAAATGGAGGGAGTGAGGATGTTTAGGGCAAGCCAACTCAAACAATGAGAGGCGGGTGAAAGTAGAGTGGGTACAAGGTGGCTGTAGGCCAACACGGACAATGAACAGAGAGAAGCAAAGAGGGTAAACCACCACAGATTGAGAATGAGTGAGGGTGGGGCCATACCAACACAAACAAAAAGCAGGCAAACAAGGGAGGAACATAGAAGGGGGAGAAGTTCAAGAGGAAGCCAGTTGAAAAAGACACACTCTGGTAAGGTGGATCAATCCAAAGTAAAAGGTAGAGCCTAAAAAATGAGCAGTGGAAGGCCAGAAGTAATGCGTCCATACTCAGGCAAACTTCAAACATATAAAGAGAAAGGAAGCCTACGGCAGTTGACCATTATGAAGTAAGCAAATGAGTGACCCATCTCTCTTGTATTAATTACATTAAAAAAAGGCTGGGCCCTTGGGGATGTGGTCCCCAGGGCCGAAATCTGCCCAGGGAGCGGAACCGCGCAGCCTCCTCCCCTCTTTTACAATTAAAAATATAAATGAAGTGGCCAGTCCCCAAGAGATGGGGTCTCCGGGCAGACCTCCCTTGTTTTATAATTAAAAACATAAAGAAAGAAATATCCAGGCCCTGTCGAGTGGGGTCCCCTGGGCCGAAATAGCCTGGGCTGGGAGGCTGTGCCGCCCCTCCCCATTTCATAAAGGACTGGTCCTGGAAAATGGGGTCCCCGGGACCGAAATCAGTCCAGGAAAGGGTTGCTACACAGCCACCTTTCCCTAAAAAAAAGATTAAGTTTCTTTAAAAAAAGCCTGACAACTCCAGAGGGTCCTTGGTGGCCAACAAGCCCTCCTGTTACCTCCAGGAAGTCCCACACAGGGGGACTGCTAAGAGGTCTTTGGAGGTCATGCCCCTTTTCTCCACCACTCTGCAAACGTGCCTCCTGGAACACTACTGTTGGGGAAGGATTTCCACTTTATTCCTGAGGGCCTCAGAACTAAAGTGGACTTCTGCTCCCAATCAGTAGTGCACCAGGAGGCGTGTTCGCAGAGTAGTGGATAAAGGGGATATGGCCTCTGACAACTTCTCAGCAATCCAGCAGTGTGGGTCTTACTGGAGGTGACAGTATTTTTTTTAAAAAGGGGGGTACACAGGGCCCCCCTACTAAAGCTCATTGAGCTCCAGGGCCCACCACCTCCCCGGGGCTTTATGGATGAAAAGGAGGTGGGCGCACATGTCCCCTCTTCATGGGCTCTTTAAGCCCCGGGGACCACCACCTCCCTGGGGCTAGAGAAAGATTGATGGGGGTGCCGCACGGACCCACCCAAGCCCTGTGACCACCACATCCCTGGGGCTAATTAACACCTAATGGGGGGCCCCGTGAACCCCCTCTGGCCCCAGGGAACACCACCTCCATGGGACTAAATATAAAATAAAAAATGGTAGCCTCTCCTGGACGATATACGGCCCAGGGGACTGCCATCTCATATGGACCAACCCGTGCAGATCAAAGGAAGGGGGCTTTGCAGCCCCCCTCCTGGAGCCAATAATGGCCCTGGGGACCGCCATTCCACAGGGCAGGTTCCTGGTATGTCCTGGGGTGCCTACCCAAGGGACATAGCTGTTTGCTTGACTTGGCGGGAGCTTTGACAGCAAATTCCACTCTACGCAAGCGAGAGTTGTCAAACCACTCCTGCCTGCTGAGTGCAGAGTTATCATCCGTTTCCCCACCGTCAAGGGGGCAGGGAAAAAGATAAAAGGACAGCTCTGTCAGACAGGGAGCTGCATGTTTAGCAGCTTCCTGTCAGTGAGAGCTCACTCAAAATAGATTATTTATAGAGCTTTATTGAAGTATTCCTTCTAGAGACCTCACCCACCAAGAAGCTGGCAATCATTGCCAAACTCCCAGTTCTCTACATTCCAGCCTGGCAACCACCCACGTTCCATGTGCTTACAACATTCCATAGCAATTTGAACAATCCCTCCTGAGATAAATATGGAACACCACACAACTCCTGCAGGAGGCAGGGAGCTGTCTGGGACTGCAGGGTCTTGAGGCTCCTCCCGTGGTCCTGCGGGAAAAGACCAGAAAGAGGTAAAATAAGAGTCAGAAATAAGCATAAAGCAGCAGAATAAGGGTCAGAAACAAGCAAAAAGAGGCACAATAAAGTTCAGCAATAAGCAGAAAAAAGCAAGATAAAGGTCAGAAACGAGCAGAGAGAGGCAGAATAAAGGTCCGAAGCAAGCAAAAAGAGGCAGATAATAGGTCAGCAACGAGCAGAAAGAGGCAAAATAAAGGTGTGAAACGAGCAGAAAGAGGCTAAATAAAGGTCAAAAGTGAGCAGAAAAGGCAGAAAACTAGGGGTAGGCAGTAAACTCTGCTCTGACAGCGGAGTTTGCAGAGTTTTGTTACTCCATGCTCTGCTTGGAACGTAGAATTTGGTAAAACTCTGCCAACCGCTGGCAAAGAAGTGTTTACCGGCGCACTCACGCCTAGACTTCATCCCCCAAACAAAAGTGCGCCAGGAGGTGCGTTTGCAGAGTGGTGAGGAAGGAGGCAGGGTCTCCGATGAGATCTCAGCAATCCTGCTGTGGGGGACTTACTTGTGGCAACAATATGGGTTCTTGACTCCCAACGACCATCAGCAGCGAAGGGATTTGGAGGTGCAGGAGTCGGCAGGCCTTTGAAGCCACATGCGATGCGGCTCGAACTGCGTGAGGTTGAAGTCAGAAGTGCTGGTGTCGATGGCGTCGTGGCTGTGATGCCAAGTGGGACGATGCAAAGTGATGGTGTCCGGCACCAGGGATGTGGTGTGAAGCAGGGCGATGCAACGTGCGGTGTCCTCAGGTCATTTAGAAGGTAGCGTTGTTGTCTTTGCTGAAGTGCTGTCATCCTGTGGATCCAAGGTTGCGATGCAAAGTAGGGCGATGCTTTGTGCAGTGTCCACAGGTCGTGATGCAAGCAGCGAAGTTGGTTGACGATGCTGGAGTCGATGGTTCCGACATTAGTGGACCAGGGCTGTGGTGCGGGATGTGGCAATGCTTCGTGTACCTCACAAGTGGAGTCACCAGACCACGGTGCAGGCAACGGGATCAATGTCAGTGTGGGGCATCGTCAGTGAGAGCAGGTGGTGAGATAAAGCGAGGCGATGTGAAGTCCGTGCCTACAGGTCACGATGCAAGCAATTGCTCATTGACAGCGTTACAGTGCGAAACGGGCGATGTTCTCTACGGTGCCTTCAGGTCACAAAGCTGGCAGTGGAGTCATTGACAGCGGCGTAGTGGTTTTTCTACTGTTGCAGCACAAAACACACAGTTTCTAGTGCTGTTGACAGATGAACTTCAAATATTTGATGCTCCTGATACTTCCAACAGGATGCAGACTCTACTTCAATCAGTTGCAGAAACTCAGGAAATAAGTTGCAGAAAGTTCAGTCCAGTCCTTTTGCTGCCCAAGACAGAAGTAGCAACTGCAGGCCAACCTAACAAATCAACACAAAGCAAAGGGGCAGTACTCCTCCTAGCAGTTCGCCCAGCTCTTCTTCTTGGCAAGTGCCTCATCCAATAAAGTTCTAAAGTTCTGGGGTTTCAGGACTAATACTTATACCCCTCTGTCACTTTGAAGTCTTTGTTCATAAAGTCTCTCGGGCTCAGCAAAACTAGTTCTGTCCTCCTTGGTACAGCCACAGTACAGGGGGTGGAGACAGAAATGTGTAGAGCAGGCACAGACTATTCAGGTGTAAGTTACAACTCATCCGACCACTCTAGCCCAGGATGACCCATCAGCATATGCAGGGCACACCTCAGCACCCTTTGTGTGAGTGTCTGGAGTGAATGCACAAACAGTCCCTGTCAGTCTAAAACCAGATGTTGATGCCACAGGCAGGCAGAGACACAGGATGATTAAACAAGAAAAATGCCTGCTTTTTAAAAGTGTCATTTTCAAACACACAATTTTAGAAACCACCTTTACTAAAAGGTGTATTCTTAAATTATGAGCTCAGGGAACCTAAACTCAATTTCTTTATCTTGTCCCAATTGAAAATGACACTTGTAAAATGTTTACAAGGCAGCTCCAATGACCACCTATTTGAAAGACAGCCTTTCAATAGTGAAAAACGAAATGCTTAGTATTTCACTATCAGGACACAGGAGTAAAACACACCAGCACATGTTTTACCTTTCACATACACTGCACCCTGCCCATGGGGCTAACTTGTGCCTACCTTAGGGGTGACTTATATGTAATAAAAGGGAAGTGTTAGGCCTGAAAAGTAGGTGAACTTGCCATGTTGAAATGGAAGTTAATAACTGCGCTCACAGACAATTCAGTTGTAGGTCTGAGACACATTTGAAAGGCTACTTGGGTGGGTGGCATAATCAGTGCTGCATGCCTACTAGTAGCATTTGATTTACAGACCCTGGCCATATGCAGTGCACTTTACTAGGGACTTACCAGTAAATCAAATATGCCAATCAAGGAGAATCAATTATAAGACAATATACAGTAGGAGCACTTGCACTTTAGCACTGATTAGCAGTTAAAAAGTGTGCAGAGACACTAAACCAGCAAACATGAAGTCCATAATGCCATTAAAAACTGAAGATCCAAAAGCAGAAAGACAGGGGAAACATGGCAAGAGATAAATGCCAGGTCTAACACATGTCCCCTACAGCTGAGAGTAGGGAGAAGTACACACCCACCTGGGATTTCTCTTTATTAAGGCAGAAAACCTGGACAAATCATCAGCACTGGTGTGCTCTGTGCCAGGACACTGTTTCAAGGTAACGCCCATTCCCTGTAGGAAGATGGCCACCTCAACAGTTTTGGGGTCTCACCCTCATCTGCATTAATCATCTAAGGGGCCTTTGGTCTGTCTGAATCCAGAAGTGAGTCCCAAACAAGTAGGGTCTTAGCTTCTTCAGTGCCCAGACCACAGAAAAAGCTTCTCGCTCAACTGCACTCCACCTCTGTTCCCTGGGGAGAAGGCTCCTGCTAATGAAGACTACAGGTTGCTCTAGGCTTTCTTCGTACAGTTGTGAGAGCACCGCTCTCACACCATGCTGTGCTGTATCTGTCTGCACAACAAATTCTTTAGAGAAGTAGGGTGCCTTGCGCATGGCTGCCTTCAGGGCATCAAAAGCGGTCTGACAGGCATTAGTCCAGACCACTTTCCTTAGCTGCTTCCTGGAAGTCAGCCCAGTCAAGGTGGCAACAATGGTGCTATAGCCCTTGACAAATATCTTATAATAACCAGTTTACCTAAAAAGGCACTCACATCTGTCTGGGTCATGGGGGGCTCCCAAGCCAGAATAGTATCAATCTTAGGTTGTAGGGGTGCCACCTGGCCACTTCCCACCGGTAGCCCTAAGTACACCACATAACCCTGCTCTGTTTGGCTTGTGCTGGCCTTCTGCAGAGCGTCCAACACTTTCCAGAGGTGGTGCAAGTGATCATCCCAGCTGGAACTGAACACTGCAATGTCATCTAGGTAGGTGGCAATGAAATCCTCCAGTCCAGCCAACACCTGGTTGACCAACATCTGAAAGGTGGAAAAGGCATTCTTCAACCCAAAGGGTATCACCCAGAACTCGTAGTGCCCCACTGGCATTTAGAATGCAGACCTCTCCTTGGCCCCATCGGTCAAAGCAATCTGCCAGTACCCAGATGTCAAATCAAACGTACTGAGGAACTTGGCAGTCTCCAACCGATCTATGATGATCTCATGATCTCGAGGATGGCGTGCACTTCAGTCCTGGTGACTGGCGAGCCCATGGTAGTCCACATAGAACCAAAGTTCAGGAGTGGCACTGGGTTCAGCAGTCTCTGGGGCAAAGACCACTGGGCTGCCCAAAGACTGTTGGAGGGCTCTTGCACCCCTAAGGCCAGCATCTTAGAATCCTCTTCCTTGATGCTGGCTTTGATACCCATCAGTCTACCTGCAAATGTTGTGCTTTACAGGAGGTCCGTCCCCAGTATCCAGATCATGGGTGCACCAGTGGATGACACCTGAGGTCAGGGAGAACAGCGTGGCAAACTACCCCAACAACTGGCGACAGTTACTCTGCTGCTTTGGGGTCAGTGTAAGGGAGAGGTTCACACCTTGCACTGACTAATCATGCTCCTTGACAGACCCCATCATCTGTCACCAGAAGCATGCTTACTTCACACCTCTCAAAGTGAGGTTTGAGTTGGTTCACATGGAGGACTTTCAAAGATTTCCTTGGAGTCTGCAAGTTCACCCGTTAGGTGCCTTCACTCTTGCGCTCCACCACCTCAAAAGGCCCAGTCCACTCGTCCTGAAGAGCGCAAGGCTTTACTGGGACCATGACCCATACTTTCTGGCCAGGTTGAAACTTAACCAAAGTGGCATTCTGGTCATACCAACATTTCTTTTCTTCCTGGCTGGCTTCTAGAGTTGCCTGAGCAAGTCTCCTGAAGTGGGCAGTCTGGTTTCTAAACGCCAGCATGTAGCTAAATACATCCTGGGGATTCTTCCTGGGAGCTGTCTCCAGCCTTCAATTACCAGACTGAGAAGTCCTTTTGCAGGGTGCCCATACAGTAACTCAAAGGGACTGAACCCTGATGACTTCTGCGGTACCTCCCTGTAAGAAAAGAGAAGGCATGGCAAGAGGACATCCCACTTAAGCTTCATGAGGTCATTCAGACCATTGACCATGCCCTTCAGAGTTTGGTTGAATCTCTTCAGCAAACCATCACCTTGGGGGTGGTAAGGAATGGTGAACTTGTAGGTTACACCACATTCATCCCACAGGGATATCAAATACTTGGATATGAAATTGGTACTCCGGTCAGATGGGAACCCCATGAGGGAAAAGATCCCCATCAACACCTGGCCCAACATGGGCGCCGTCGTTGTCCTGAGAGGGATAGCCACTGGGTACCAGGTGGCATGGTCCACCAAGACCAGGATGTACATGTTGCCCATGGCTGTCTTGGAGTCCAGAGGCCCCACAATGTCCATCCCCACCCTCTCAAAAGGCGAGCCTACAACTGGAAAAGGTTGGAGAGGAGCCATACATGTCCTCCCCTCTTACCACTTGCCTGGCAAGTTTGGCAAGATCTACAATGTACATCAGACTACCTCCGCATTTAGGGCCAGTAGAAGTTGGTGACAATCCTGTCAAAGGTTTTGTCCTGTACCAAATGACCTGCCAAAGGCCCGCCATGAGCCAGAGCCAGTAGAAAGGTCCTGAAGCACTGGGGTACCACCAGCACATGGGCTGACCCAGGCTCAGCGACCTTAGGCTCACTGTATAGGAGACAATTCTCTCAGCTGATCCACTGTGATTCAGACTGATCCCCAGCTGCCTGGTCTGCAGCCAGCTGCCGTAAATCAATCAGAGAAGGGTATTCTCTCAACTCCCAGCAGAACTCTTCCCAGGTGGGACCCCTTTCTTGCTGCAAATGGGTCAGCTCAGATAAGTCCCTCAGTTCAAACACTTTTTCCTCTGTAGGTTCTGGCGCGTTTCCCTCAAGGTCAGCCTCCTCCCAGTCAGTGGGAACTTCAAGAGAGGGTTCCCCGTGCCCCTTGCCTTTTCTCTTAGGAGGTACCCGAGGAACTGTTTCAGGCTCCAGGTCCTCCTGATCACCCTGCCTGGCTGACATTGATTGAGTGGTTAAGCATGCCCACTGTGGCAACCCCAACATCTCCAAGTGAGACCTGCAATACTTCCACAAGACCTGCTCCAGGTCGTTATCTAGCAGATAATCGACAGGCATGGTGGGTTTCACAATCACCCATTGCCTGTGCTTCTTAGTGTTTGCAGGCACTAAGTTTCCCTGGGCCATTTCACTGTCCCCTAGTGAGACAAGGGTCATTTCTGTGGAGACCCACCCTCTCCGAGGACTAACTCCTCCCCAAGTGCTACACTAGCCACCAACTTGGACTAGCTACCGGTGGTTGACTGTTCCCAATTGTAGCATTTGGATCCCTCTTTATGTGGCCCACCTGGTCCCATGTACAGCACTTACGGGTACCTGTCTCTGCAGGCTTTCCTAAAGAGACCTATGGTTTCTTATCTCCTGGGGAGGGAATCCTTACACTGGGTACTAGTTTGGGGCCCTTTTGAGAACTCATTTGCCTTAACCTTCCCTCCAACCCTTCTGCTGGGGGCCCTGCCCACCTTTGGCAGAGTCTCCTCCATACACCTTCTTGTAGACCGTGCTATTCACACAGCGGTCCGCCTCCATAGTAAGCTTCCCGGGTCAGTCAACTTACTATCATTCAAGTGCTGGCGCAGCTCTGCAAAACACAGACTAGACAAATGCTCCCACAAAATCAAATTTTGCTTCTCACCAAACCATCCAGTGATCTTCAAAAGTAATCTACACATTCTAACCAGGTGTGGGAATCAGGTTTCCTACTCTGCCTAAACTGATCCCTGTCCTTGTTAGTATTGAGACCGTACCGGGTGAGAAGGGCCTCCTTCATTTCAGGATAGGTGAGGTTGAACCCCTTACCTAACACTAACAATGTGTCCCTCCCCTCCTCTGTGAAGTTTTTTCACAATCCTGCCCCTCAATTTCTCTCATGGCTCTGAAACCACCTCTGTATGTTATCTCCCTTAGTGGTTCGCTTGTCCTATATTATTGGGAATGTGTACTACTCTCTCTGAGTGCACTGAGGAATTGCTGCCACCATCTGTTCTGGATTTACTCTTTAACTCTAGCTCCTTGATACCACACTCATAGTCTAAGATCATCTTTTATGTTGCCATTGTGAGTCTCTCATGCTCTATTTAGCTTCTCTCCTGTCCTCCAGCTCCCCTGGGGACAGACCACTGCTGCCTGGCCTCCAGGGTCCCTCCCCTCCCAAAAGCACATCCTCCTTTTGAATCGGCTTCTCGATCTCCATGCTAAGATCTCCAGACTGCCAGCTGGCATCTCTGGCTGCTACCCAGGCCGCCAGTGCTTTTTGTAGCTCCACCTTTTTGGTGAGGCCTCTAACTTGGACTTTGAGGTTTTTGCAAACTGCCTTCAGTTCCTTCATGGAGTAGGTTTCTAACCTATTCTGCTCAAAAAACTATTCCAGAGATGCAACTGATGAAGTTATTGATTCAGGCATGATGCTGTAGGATGTTTAAGTAAAATAAAAATGGAAAGATCAAAAATAGACCAAAAGAAGACACACAGTATGTGGTACGTGGTAGTTTGCGATATGGTAGTAGTGTACACCAATCACTGTAGGTCAAGTGCAAACACAAGTCCTATCCTCATGGTTGACAACCAATGTTATAAATGGGGGTCTCTAGTTGGCAGGTTTGAACCCTATCCAAGTAGGGACCCTTCATTCTAGTCAGGGTAGAGTGGTTTACACTTCTAAAATAACCCCGGCTCACCCCATTGGTAGCTTGGCAAGAGCAGACAGGCTTATCTCAGAGGCATTGCGTAAAGCATTTGCACAAAGCACACAGTAATCCAGTGAAAACATTACAAAAGGGGTGCTGAGAGAGAATATCGAGTTAGAAATGTCGACTTACACAAATATCGAGTTGGAAATATCGTCATTCTGAAATATCGACAGCAAGAATATCATGGTTAAGAATATCGAATTAAGGTAAGAAATATTGCTTTTAAAAATATAAAAGTCTAACATTGTTTGCAAAAAGATGGATGTTTAATATATCGATTTTTTAAATTAGTGTTATGTATTTAGTTTATATTTGAAATGTATGTAATGTAATTTTTTTATATAAGTATTGTTTATGTTTTTTATTATATGTGTTAACTATTTAGTAGTTATGAGTTTTATTTTAATGACATTTTGCATTTATTTTATCCCATAGTGGGTTGTGGGTTTATAGGGGTATAGAGTGGGAAGTAATTTAATTATAATAAATTAATGATGATTTTTTATTTATTTAATTTAGATTTTATAGCTTTAATTGTGGGAAGTAATTTATTTGTAATTATTTATGTATTGTGTGTTAATTAATATTAATTAACTAATTGAGATTTCATTATGTTAATTGTGCAATTTTTTTAGGTGCGGTTTATGAGATTTATAGGGGTAAAGGGTGGGAAGTAATTTATTTTTGATTAACTAATAATTAGTTAATTTATATTAATTGATTGAAAATGTATTATGGAACTTGTGTTTTTGAGTTTAGGTGCAGATTATGGGATTTATAGGGGGTAAAGGGTGGGAAGTAATTTATGTTTAATTAATTAATAATTAGCTGTTAATTTATATCAACTAATCAATTAATAATTAATTTTGGTAATTGTGTGATTTCTTTTTTAGCTTTGGGTTGTGGGTATATCGGGGTGCAGATTATGGGATTTATAGGGGGTAAAGGGTGGGAAGCAATTTATTTTTAATTAAATAATAATTAATTCTTAATTAATATTAATTACTTAATAAATTTTTTTGGGGGAAATTGTGTAATTAATTTTAGGTGCGGCTTGTGGGGTTTATAGGGGTAAAGGGTGGGAAGTCATTAATAATTAGTTGTTAATTTATATTAACTAATTAATTGATAATTAATTATGGTAATTGTGTGGTTTCCTTTAAGGTGTGGGTTGTGAGGTTCATGGGGTAAGGGGTGGGAAGTAATTTATGTTTAATTAATGAATAATTAGGGGTTAATTAATATTAATACATTAATTGAAAATTAAATATGGAATTTGTGTAATTAATATTAGGTGTGGGTTGTGGGGTTCATAGGGGTAAAGGGTGGGAAGTGGTTTATGTTTGATTAATTAAAAATTAGTTGATTATTAATATTAATACATGAATTTATATTTATTTAGGGTATTTGTATATATCATTTTGTGTGTGGGTTTATAGGGGTACAGTGTGGGGAGTAAATACATTTTCCTTACTTTAAAATTAGTTGTTAAATACTATTAGCTTTTCAGTTGAAAATACATTATAATTGTTTAATTAACAGGTTTACAGTTTACTTTTAGCTGTGGGTTGTGGGGATTATAGGGGTAAAGTGTGGGAAGTTAATTAATTGCTATGATTTTTAATTTGTTTTTTATTTAATAGTATTTCTTTAATTGGTAATTAATTCTGTTAGTTAAGGAAGTACATTTTAGAAAAGAATTTAGATGTGGGTTGTGAATTGTGTGGTGTAATAGAGTAGGAAATAAAAAAAGCAATTTTATGTAATAATTCATGTTTTTATTTCCAAATAATTTCTAATTACAAATATTTATTGATTGGAAATTATATTTTATTTTATTAAATATAATATTTGAAGGTATTTTTCATAGGTATTTAACATTATAGTATGTTTGCAAACTTTTTTTAATATTAAATATTTTTTTTTAATTTGTAACATATTTATATGTTTTTTAATTTATTTTGTTTTAAAAATATTTTTGTTGTTAAAATGTTGTTTTTAATTTTAAACTGACTGGAGCGAGAATAATATTTGTTACTCCTCTGCAATCCAACACTTTTGCTACTTTTACAATTATTGGAGTGGGATTAGTACATTTGGTCACACCGCTATCCAACACTTTCCCTACTGTTGCACTCACTGGAGTGGGAACAGTAATTTTCACCCCTTCGCTATCCAACAGTTTCCCTCCTGTTGCACTGACTGGTGGGGGAATAGTATTTTTTACCCCTAAGCTATCCAACACTTTCCCCACTGTTGCACTCACTGGAGTGGGAAAAGTAATTTTTACCCCTCCGCCATCCAACACTTTCCCTACTGTTGCACTAACTGTAGTGGGAATAGTAATATTTACCCCTCCGCTATCCAACTCTTTCCCTACTGTTGCACTCACTGGAGTGAAAATAGTAATTTTTACCCATCTGCTATCCAACACTTTCCCTACTGTTGCACTCACTGGAGTGGGAATAGTAATTTTTACTCCTCCGCTAGCCAGCACTTTCCTTATTGTTGCACTCACTGGAGTGGGAAATGTAAGTTTGAAGATTTTTAAATAGTTTAATGTTTTAATTTAAAATAGAATGTTTTTTTAATTAGATGTTATGTTATTGACACACACACACATATATATGTGTGTTTTAAACTTTTTTAATTAAGTTTATTTCTTTTATTTTTTTTAAATATATTTTAAATTTACTTAATTTTTTAGATTAATTTTAATATTTAACATATTTAATATATATTATTTTATTATATATATATATATATATATATATATATATATATATATATATAGACATATATATATATATATATATATATATATATATATATATATATATATATATATATATATATATATATATATATATATATATATATATATATATATATATATATATATATATATATATATATATATATATATATATATATATATATATATGAAACGAAGGATCCCAACCGCTTCTGGCAGCGGTTCAAGCAGGCGCAGACCTCCTCTCCAGATAACGGATGTTAAATCACCAGACAAGCCATCACACTAATCAAAGTGCCAGCAGTGCATATTTATTTCGCAAAAAAGTGTAAGAGCAAGTGCCCTCCCTGACGCGTTTCGCTCCGCGGACGGAGCTTGGTGTGTGTTAAACTTTTTTAATTAAGTTTATTTCTTTTATTTTTTTTAAAATATATTTTAAATTTACTTAATTTTTTAGATTAATTTTAATATTTAACATATTTAATATATATTATTTTATTATATATATATCTATATCTATATATATATATATATCTATATATATATATATATATCTATATCCCACGTTATAGTTAGTTGGACTCACTATAACTTGCGCGTGCAATGCACTGCTGATGACGTCACATATTACATCACTCATGACATGGTCAGAGACATCACTGATAACATCACTGATGACATCTCATTTGACATCACTGATGACATCACTGATGACATCATCCAGTGACTGTGTGTTTCTGTAAAATTAGTAAAACACCTTCTGAAGTAAACACAATTTGAGATTATGTGAATGACGCAATATAAAATATATTGTGTTTCGTATAAAGTCTGTGTGGGATAGACTTTACAAAGTGTGGGTGTTTCAAGAACAATTTCTTACAATGAAATCGGTCAATAGAAGTCAGAGGTAACAAAAACAATACAGTCCTTGAATCAAAAGAAGGATCCTATTGCAATGATTTAATTCAAAAAGGAACCAGCTGACATGTTTCCTTTCACCTGAAACTTTTTAAAGGCTGCAATAAGTGTATTAGACAAATCGAGATCCGACAAAGCCCAGGTTAAAATATACATATGTAAAGCCTGCTATGTTAAAATATTCATTAGAGGAACCAAGGGGCATATTATCGAGCCCCTAATCGCAGCGTTAGCAGCACTGCTTTGGTAATAGGGCCCCTTTCATGATAAACTCATCATGAAAGGGGGCGTGCAGTGGGTGTTGCGGTGGGCGTTCCACCGCAACACTCATTCACTTTGACTCTGCCACCTATTATCAATCTTGGCGATAACAGGTGGCAGCGACAAATTTAAGAACAGGAAAGTCCTGTTCTTAAGGTGGTGAAACGAGGAGAAATGCTTCATTTCTCCTCGTTTTTGCTTTTTCCATGTGTGCTGCCTTGTGCAGCACACATGGAAAAAGCTAATGCCAAGGTTTCTTTATGTACAGGAAGGTGTCCCTTCCTGTACATATACAAACCTCTTTTTAGAAATGCCAATTTGTAACTTACATGTGTGCTGCATAAAGCAGCACACATGTAAGTTACAAAATGGCATTTACGGTTTGTTTATGTGCAGGAAGGAACTCCTTCCTGAACATAAACAAACCTTCCTGCTCACAGACACCCTTGCACTCTGGTGCAAGGGTGCCTGCGCTGGTGATAAGTTGTAAAAACTACCGCCATTGCAGGGGGAAACGCTAGGCTGCACCATATCCTTGGTAATATGGTGCAGCCGGGCGTTTCCAAAGTGGCGAAGAGAGGCGTTAAGCCAAGATGGCTAACAACTCCCTTTGCCACTTTGCGGATGATATGCCCCCAAATTCACTATATAGACTGAACATAAAGTGGTAAAATCCAAAGGATGAGAATAAACAAAAGAATGCCACAATGTCCAGAGACAAGAAAGGTAACAGTATCTAAAAGTAATCAAAATGATAAGATGCAGAAAAAATTGTGACTGGAATTGGCAATTGAAAATGAGACGGTGAAACATTATACTCTCATGATCACTGTGCTTAACGACTGGTGACCAATGTTAAAAATTAGCACAGGGTAAGAAACTAACATGCTAAAATGTTATCAACAACATTATATATATATATATATATACGTGCCTGTAGCCTTTGGGTTTCTCAGTGAATATATATATATATATCGGCGTGGATAGCACTGTGCTAATCCAATGCTTAAAAACTTTGATAGAAAAGCAGACATTTGAGGTGAGCTAATTTAGAGTGTCGCGTGTTTTGATGGTGCTCTATATAGGAGCTGCCTTCCACCTAAACTTGGGAACTACCCAGAGTTCTCTCCTTCTTTTTTGCATAATTTATGCGTAACTCTGTGCCTGCAAGGGTATTGTTTTGACTTATACTGGGTGCTCCCTTGTGCCTGGACAAGCTAAACCTCTCTGAAGAGCTGTAATGACAGCAAAACACGTGTCAGGTGTTGCGTTTATTCATTTCAGGTTGGCTTGGATGGTATTTTACCATTTCAAAGCTGTAACATTGTGCATGGAGTGATAAATGGCTTTCATCATTTTACAGCTCGGCGTGGATAGCACGTTGCTAATCCTATGCTTAAAGACTTTGCTGTACAAATGGCAAAAGACTTTGTCCATTTCTATCTCGGCGTGGATAGCACTGTGCTAATCCTATACTTAAAAACTTTGATAGAAAAGCAGACATTTGAGGTGAGCAAATTTAGAGTGTCGCTGGTGTAGAGGGTGATCTATACAGGAGCTGCCTTCCACCTAAACTTGGGAACTACCCAGAGTTCTCTCCTTCTTTTTTGCATAGTTTATGCATCACTCTATGCCTGCAAGGATATTGTTTTGATTTATACTGGGTGCTCCCTTGTGTCTGGACACAGCTAAACCTATCTGAAGAGTTGTAATGACAGCAAAACACGTGTCAGGGGTTGCTTTTATTCATTTCAGGTTGGCTTGGATGGTATGTTACCAATTCAAAGCTGTAACATTGTGCATGGAGTGATAAATGGCTTTCATCATTTTACAGCGCGGCGTGGATAGCACGTTGCTAATCCTATGCTTAAAGACTTTGCTGTACAAATGGCAAAAGACTTTGTCCATTTCTATCTCGGCGTGGATAGCACTGCGCTAATCCTATACTTAAAAACTTTGATAGAAAAGCAGACATTTGAGGTGAGCAAATTTAGAGTGTCGCTGGTGTAGAGGGTGATCTATACAGGAGCTGCCTTCCACCTAAACTTGGGAACTACCCAGAGTTCTCTCCTTCTTTTTTGCATAGTTTATGCATCACTCTATGCCTGCAAGGATATTGTTTTGATTTATACTGGGTGCTCCCTTGTGTCTGGACACAGCTAAACCTATCTGAAGAGCTGTAATGACAGCAAAACATGTGTCAGGGGTTGCTTTTATTCATTTCAGGTTGGCTTGGATGGTATGTTACCAATTCAAAGCTGTAATATTGTGCCTGGAGGGATAAATGGCTTTTGTCATTTTACAGCTCGGCGTGGATAGCATTTTGCTAATCCTATGCTTAAAGACTTTGCTGTACAAGTGGCAAAAGACTTTGTCCATTTCTCTCTCAGCGCAGAAATTTAGAGTGTCGCTGGTGTTGAGGGTATTGTTTTGATATATTAAGTATACTTTTTTCTCTATTAATTAATTTTTGCACTGCACTTTTTTAGGCCATTTGAATTTAAGCATTTAAGAATTGAACCACCTTCCCTCCTGAGGCCACCTTCCCTCCTGAGGCACAGCCGGGAGCCACGCTACTCTATTTGCTTTTTAAATTGATTACTTGTATGATTTGTGTGATTTTAAAACACTGTTTACCTTGTGTGCAACGAAGGATTCATCTTGGCCACTCCCAGACCCCCCAAACAGCCGACTCAGCGCTGCAGCGGGCGGGCGAGACCAGCCTTGATTGCAATTGCCGCCTCTCTCGCGTGATTAGGCCACGCCCACTTATTTAGGCCACGCCCCCTTCGCCGAGCGCATTTAAGCACTGAGAACCAGCGCTCGCTTGAACCACCTTCCCTCCTGAGGCACAGCCGGGAGCCACGCTACTCTATTTGCTTTTTAAATTGATTACTTGTATGATTTGTGTGATTTTAAAACACTGTTTACCTTGTGTGCAACGAAGGATTCATCTTGGCCACTCCTAGACCCCCCAAACAGCCGACTCAGCGCTGCAGCGGGCGGGCGAGACCAGCCTTGATTGCAATTGCCGCCTCTCTCGCGTGATTAGGCCACGCCCACTTATTTAGGCCACGCCCCCTTCGCCGAGCGCATTTAAGCACTGAGAACCAGCGCTCGCTTGAACCACCTTCCCTCCTGAGGCACAGCCGGGAGCCACGCTACTCTATTTGCTTTTTAAATTGATTACTTGTATGATTTGTGTGATTTTAAAACACTGTTTACCTTGTGTGCAACGAAGGATTCATCTTGGCCACTCCTAGACCCCCCAAACAGCCGACTCAGCGCTGCAGCGGGCGGGCGAGACCAGCCTTGATTGCAATTGCCGCCTCTCTCGCGTGATTAGGCCACGCCCACTTATTTAGGCCACACCCCCTTCCAACCCCTCATTCACTTGTATTTAGGATGTGTCCATACCGGAAGCGCAGCGGACGAGCGCAGCGGGCGCGCCGACTGCGCGCCGAAGGCGCGCCTAAGGCAAGCCCGTCTGCGCCCGTCCGCGGCCGGACGGGGCCCGGGCCATGTCACTCTGCCCAAATTACTATGACCTTCACTCCCAGGGACCTGATTGCTCTACACTCTGTGAGGCCACTGGACACCACCAGCTCTATATGCCTGCAACAACTAGGTATCTATCAACCCCGGAGTACCTTTCCTGAGCTACAGTCCCTCCCGTCCCTTCTCACTTCCGAACCCTCAGTTCTTCCTGCTCCTCCTAAACCCCCACTCGCTCAGGTACCCGCCAATATGGAATTGGCGGTTATCTACCTTAATACTCGTTCACTTGTCAGACACCAACTTGACATCTTCCACCTCCTAGACTCGGACCGACCCGATATTCTTCTCCTAACCGAGACTTGGCTGACTGAGGACTCCTCCCCCGACATTCTAGCAGCCATCCCTCCAGGATATTATATACTCCATGCTAATAGGCTTGCCGGCAAACTAGGAGGCGGCGTAGCCGCCATTATCAATCTCTCCCTCAGGTTCACTTCCCTCTCCCTCCTTAACATCCCTCAGGTGGACTGTCTGGGAATTAGACTCGAATCTTCTGTCTCCCCTCTTACCTGTGTTCTGGTTTACCGTCCCCCACAATCTATGCCCAATTTTTATTCGAACTTTGGTGACCTGCTCTCCCAGCTCACCATCAACAATTCTAAACTCCTAGTCCTGGGAGACTTCAATTACTGGCCGTCAGACACCCATGAAAGCCCCCAATCCCTGGCTTTCACCGATCTTCTAACTGGGCTTAATGGTATCCAACACATTCATTTACCCACTCACTCCAAGGGCCACACCCTTGACCAGGTGTGGACCTATAACCTTGAAATCAAGTCGCTCACGATCTTACCTTGCCTCTGGTCCGACCACCATTTAATCTCTTTTCTCCTCCTGGTTCCTCCCCCGCCCCCTCGCAGCCGAGGCCCTTGCCTCCAAGCTTGCAACTGGAACAAAGTAGACCTTGACTTATTCCTCACCTCTTTATCATCCTCGGTTCCGGCCGCTCTTGGCCCCATTGACTTCCAAGAAGCTGCACTAGTCGACTGGCTAGAATATGCCAGCGACAAGGTTGCCCCTCTTAAACTAATAAGATCCAAGCGCCCCCACGACGCACATCGATGGTTTTCTGATAGCCTTAAAACCTTAAAACTAGGTCTCCGCCAGGCCGAGCGCCACTGGCGCAGAAACTACGACCCCGTAAAGAAATTACCCTTTCTAAAATTATTGGGAGAGTACAAACTAGCCATTTCCGCTGCAAAAACTGCCTACTTTTCCACCAAAATCCTTAACTCTGCGCAGAAATCTAAAGATATCTTTGCAATCGTAGACGAGCTCTCACACCCGGATAGGGTAACTCTCAAACCTCTTCCGTCTCAAGCACTCTGCGACTCCCTCAACTGTTTCTTTATAGAAAAAATTATTAAAATCAAAAATAGCATCTCCTCCACTCCCCCGGCTACACCATTAACTGAGGTTGCACCCCCTGTCAACCCTCATTCTTTGACTCAGTTCCCCCCGATATCAGAAGAAGTCTTCATCAGTCTGCTTAATAAAGTCTCCTCTGGCTCCCCCACAGACTGCTGCCCCCCCGCGATTCTCCGGGCTGCCTTTTCAGCTTGCCCCACCACTCCACTGGCCCTCCTGAACAACTCCCTTCTGCTCGGTGAGGTTCCCAGTCAGTTTAAGAACGCGGAAGTAGTACCCATCTTGAAGAAACCCAGCGCTGACCCTACGATCATGGCCAACTTCCGTCCCATTTCCCTCCTTCCCTACCTTAGTAAGGTACTTGAGTCATATGTCACCAGCATCCTCAGTTCCTTTGTTGAGGACTCCAACTTCCTGGACCCCCAACAGGCTGGGTTTAGACCAGCCCATTCAACTGAGGCGGTCATTCTCTCTGTTATGGAGGAACTCCGCAGAGGTGCTGACTCTAAAGCCAGCCAAGCCTTAATCCTCCTGGACTTGTCGGCAGCCTTTGACACGGTCGACCACTCCATCTTGGTCGACCGTGTCAAGGAGGCTGGTATTGGAGGGACGGCCCTTGATTGGGTTCGTTCCTTTTTGACGAACCGCCACCAATCTGTTCGAATTTCCCAATTCTCGGCGGACAGGATGAAACTCACCTGCGGAGTCCCGCAGGGCTCGTCTTTGTCTCCACTCCTTTTTAATTTATACCTTACCCCCCTGATCCGCTCCCTCCGGGGAAGGAATGTCACTGCATTTAATTATGCAGATGACATTCAGCTCATCTTCAACCTTGACTCGCAGGAAGCGGCCCAGGATTTCCAGTCCACCCTTTGCCATATCAGCGACTGGATGGGCGCTCACCACCTTAAGCTCAACCCCGACAAGACGGAGCTCGTTCTTGTCGGAGGCCCAGCCAATCCATGGAACTCCACCTTCTGGCCCCTCTCCCTTGGCCCCCCTCCTAGTCCCGCTGAAAAAGTAAAAAGCCTAGGGGTCTACATCTCACAAGATCTTTCCATGCATCATCAGATTAGCGCTACAGTATCCTCCTGCTTCCACCAGCTCAGAAAAAATCCGGAAAATAGCTCACTTCCTGACCACTGAAGCTCTCACCCTGGCGCTGTTGGCGCTAGTCATCTCTCGGATCGACTACGCCAACGCCCTATACGCAGGCATTCCACAATATCAGATAAAGAGACTTCAGTTAATCCAGAATCAGGCCGCCCGTCTTATCCATCGTCAGCCAAAACATCACCACGTTCGTCCCCTCCTTAAAGCCCTTCATTGGCTTCCTGTGTCGGAGCGCTGCAAGTTCAAACTTGGCTGCCTAACTCATAAATCCCTGGCCGGTATTGGCCCCTCTTTCATCTCCTCTCTTCTTCATCCGTACGCACCCCCCAGACACCTCCGTTCCTCCCATCACGCCCTCCTCCAGACACCTAGGTACAGGCGTAAAAAGCACGGAGGTCTTAGATTCTCCTTCTTGGCCCCCTCACTCTGGAACTCCCTACCTTTAGACCTCAGACTCTCCTCTTCCTATCCTCACTTTCGCTCTCTCCTAAAAACTCACCTTTTCCGTGGTGTCTATACATAAAGTTCTTCTTTCTCCCCTCTTTGCCTCCTCCTGGGTTGGTGATCAGCACCAAGAAACCGTCCGGTGAACGCAGCGCTATACAAATCCTTTTTACATTACATTACATTACAAGCACTTGCTCTTTATAGATATTTTGATCGTCATTTCGGTTTACAGTGCTACAGTGGTGTGCATTTGGGCACTTGCCCTTTATTCTGTTGATGGTAAATTTTGATTAATTTTTCAAATGAATGAATTTTGATATTTATTGTGGTAACTTAATTAATCAATCATGACCACTACATTATTTATCCAGGCACAAGCTGTAGTCTGTTTTCCCTATGAAAGGGTTATTGCTTCTGTAACCATATACAGTCGTTTTGCCATTTGTATGCCCATTCTTAGCCTTTCGTTGCATTTTTTAAACTCGTTGGGCTTTTTAAATCAATTAGCACTTTAAATTCACAATGCATGCAGGGGCGCGTTATGTGAGCAAGCTCCCTTTGTGGAGTGAAACGCGTTATGGAGGACACTGGTCCGGCATTTTCACCTTGATAAATAAACGGATAGAACTGTTCGCAAGTCTGGCTTTGACTCTTCCTTGAGGTTTCTGATTGGGTGCAGAGGTCCTTGCCTGGCGTAGTCCGCCGATTTACTGGCGGTCAGGATTTGCAGAGATATATATATATATATATATTCAAAAGGAACTGCTCGCAGTTAGAGACACCCACGCAACGTTTCTTTTCACCTTCTTTATTCAAGTAGCAGCACAGGTCGGGAAATGCCTCAGAACGGCGTAGTTGTGTGCCATATGTGCCATACGCGTTCCGGAGTGTGTCCTGCTACTTGAATAAAGAAGGTGAAAAGAAACGTTGCGTGGGTGTCTCTAACTGCGAGCAGTTCCTTTTGAATATTATGTGGCCGCGCTCTGGTCACGGAGACAACCCCCTGCTGCCTGCAGGTCCATGCACCTCAGAAGAGGGGCGCGCTGTTTGGAGCGACGTACCTGTTCATGTGGCACAAACTGAGCACGGGCCGTGGTTTGCTGAAGCGGTGTTCCCGATGGAAGTGAAACTTTGGAGGGTATGAGGATAAAGTGGCATCCACTACGGATATAATACAGTCAAGGACTACGAATTCCATGATGCACAGCGAATGCACGAGCCAAGTGGGCGGAACTATGATGATATAATTAACTGCAACATTGCTCGCTTTACCTCAGTGATCCCCAGAATGCCATGCCAAAGATTAAGGACACACTCCGAAACGCGTATGGCGCATATGGCACACGACTACGCCGTTCTGAGGCATTTCCCGACCTGTGCTGCTACTTGAATAAAGAAGGTGAAAAGAAACGTTGCGTGGGTGTCTCTAACTGCGAGCAGTTCCTTTTGAATATATATATATCTATCTATATATATATATATATATATATATATATATATATAGATATATAGATATAGTTAGGAATTAGTATTTAAAAAACCTTGCAAATTCACTGAAAACACCATAGGTTTCACACATGTAATAGTTAGCTGGACATTTCACTCATACAAAACCTTTGAAATTCCCCCGTTATGGTTAGTTCAGCTAACTATAACTCACGCGAACGCAATGCACTGCTGATGATGTCACATAGTACATCAATCATGACATGGTCAGTGACATCACTCATGACATCACTGATGACATGTCAAATGACATCACTGATGACATCACTAATGACATCATCCAATGAATGTGTGTCTTTCTGAAAAATAAATATTTTTTATATGTGTGTATAAGGTCGATGGAAGAATGAATGGGTAAATAAGTGTCTAAATGGATTTTTTTTGTAAAAATGATTGGTTAACTGACTTATGAAGTGTATCTTAGTGAATATATGTATTAGCAAGTAATGTTTAAATATTTAAATATATGTATCAGTGTCTCACTTCGTGTATAAGTGGCTGCATGGGTTAGTGAGTAGCTACATGAGTGTGTATATAGGTTATTTTTTTTTTCGTATCAGTATGAGTGCCTGTACGGTTCGGTGAGGGATATTACTTAGCGCACAGATGCATGCATTAGTGACTCATTATTTGTATGTATTTTGAAGACAGCATGTGTGCAAGACTGTATGGGTGGATGATTGTGTGTATGGGTGGGTTAGGGAGTGAATGACTGTCTCAATAGTGTATTCATGAGTAACTACATATGTTTTAAACTAGTATATGTGAGTATTGATGTATATAACTGAGTATATGTGAGAGTGACAGTTTGGAAGAGTACCTATATAAATAAGTATGTGTTTTTATAATTGATTGTGTAAGAGAATAAATATGTGTACGTTTCTGTAGAAGTACGTGTAGTGGTGTGTATATAGCAGTATAATCAAGTAAATTGATTTTTGATTTCCTTTGCATGTGTGAATATGTGTGTGAGTAACTATATGGATGAGTATTAGTGTGTAACAGGATGTATAGGTGTTTGAGTACATATGATGAGCAAGTACATGTATGAGTGAGTGAGTATATAGAACTGTTGGTGAATGAGTGGATGTGTATGTAGATATTGGAATTACCTAATAGGTTGTTGTAATTCGTATTGGTATCTCCATTTTTAAGAAAATGTTAGTTTCTATTTTTGAATGTATGTGTCAAAGGTTATTTTACGCTGAGAGGAGGTCTGCCACTTTGTCACAAGGATGATGTCATCAGTGATGTCATCAGTGATGTCATTTGACATGTGATCAGTGATGTCATGAGTGATGTCACTGACCATGTCATGAGTGATGTAATATGTGACATCATCAGCAGTGCATTGTGGTCGCGCGAGTTATAGTTAGCTGAACTTACTATAACAGGGGAATTTCAAAGGTTTTGTATGAGTGAAATGTCCAGCTAACTATAACATGTGTGAAACCTATGTTTTTTTCAGTGAATTTGCAAGGTTTTTTAAATGCTAATTCCTAACTATAACGTGAGAATGGTAAGGAAGTCTCTACCCTGCCCACTTTTCACGTTTTTCACTTTTGTTTTTGGCTCTCTTCTGCCTCGGACACAAAATGGTGCCAATACTTTCTGGTTTCCACCGATTAGAATGTTTACAGACGTCTAACAACAAATCAGAATTCATCTCGCGCACACCCGATTCGCGCACGGTGCGCGCACGGTGCGCGCTTATAGATATATATTTTTTTCTTTTAATTTTCTCAGAAAGTACTGGAAGGATTTACACCATTTATCCAAAAGCGTGATCTGCGAATCAGACTCCACCATTTTGCCAAATTTGGTGTAAATCCGTTAAACGGTCCGGGCTGTAGCCGTGTCTAATCGTCCTATGGAAATTAAGATGGGGAAAACACGTTTTGAGACCCCCCTTTTTTCTCGGCCCCCGCTTATATATATATATATATTTATTTTTTTTTCACTGAAAAAAACATAGGTTTCAGACATTTTATAGTTAGGAATTAGCATTTAAAAAACCTTAGAAATTAGCTGAAAAAACCATAGGTTTCAGGGGTGTTGTAGTTAGTTGGACACTTCACTCATACAAAACCATTGAAATTCCCCCGTTATAGTTAGTTGTACTAACTATAACTTGCACACCCGCAATCCACTGCTGATGATATCACATATTACATCATTAATGACATGGTCAGTGACATCACTGATGACATCACTGATGACATCATTCTGTGAATGTGATTTGGTTCGATATTTAAATAAGTATTTTATATATTTATATAACAATCTCCCTTGATGACTGAGTGCATGTAAAAGTGTCTGAATGGAGGATTTAGTAGCAATGTGATCGACTGTCTAAGTGACGATTATAAAACAGCGTACTACAATAATATTTGTGTTGATATTTTCTATCTCCTCAGCTCTTCTAATTCTCAGATTGAGATATTTTCCCAACTAGTTAATTCCTATTGTAATAGCATACGTTTCATAGCCTTTGTATATCTTTTTTACATTAAAGTGGTAATTATAATTCAGAAAGAGAGTAATCAATATCAATCAATATCAATAATAATTTTATTTCATTCAGACCTTAACTGAGGTAAACAATGAGAGTAATACATTTTTTGAATATTATATGGTATTAACTGAGTGAGTACTTATTCTTGCGAGACGCTCGCGAGATCGTAGAGTTCTATATTTTGTTTTAATCAACTGTTTAGAGTTCTTATTCATGTGTTCAGTTATTATTTAATGTTAATCAGTAATACTAGAGTCATTAAAATATGGTTGTAACATTCATTTGTTTTTAAAAGGTGGTGACTCTCACAAGACATTCACAGGAGTCAATCACTCAATCCCCTGTGTGGACACCCAGGGGAAAGTACTTCCTGGCCGGCTTTTGTGACCCTCTCTCTTAAGATCATATATTTGGGATTAAGTTAAGAACAGTGTTTTTCTGTAGTTCTGAACAAAGTAACAGATTAGAGATATTAATTATATTAGTAAAATTGATTAGGATTTGTTCCATTGAATATCTAAAGCAATACTATTTTTACAATCTTGCGAGAAGCTTGTGGGAGTTGAACACATTATCCCCTACATGGACTCCGAGTGGGCTGTACTTCCTGTTCTGCTCTTGCGATCTACCCTTGAGATCGTGTTAAGTAGCTTTGAAGAATTGGTTCTGAACTGTTCCATTGAATATATAAACCAATAATATTTTTACAATCTTGCCGAAGTCTCGCAAGAGGTCTGGGAAAGGAACCATACCCTAAGGAAAGCTTGTAATTGGTTCATATGGATGTTTATATTTAGAAAAAGAAGATTCCATCCTTTTTATTTATTTCCCTATTGGATTTTGTTGAGGGTAGACATATCAGGCCTGCTCTCCTTTCCTGTTTCCATTCCAACACAAAGATGTCTTCATCAGACACTCATGAGCAGCCAGGGGCAGACGCACCAGCTCAGCCACCTCAGCCTCCTAAGGAATCCTTGGTCTGACATTTAATTCAAAGGAGGCCAGGTGGCAAGAAAGTTTCTTCAATGTATGTCATCTGTAAACTCTGCAAGGAGTTCAGCCGTGGAGCAGATATAAACAGTATACGATGGCTACCACAGGCATGGGGAGGTACCTCAAATCTAAGCACCCACAAAACTTGCTTATGCATAGCTGTCTGGTGCTGTGGGGCTAGACAACTCTAAGGGGCTTCCACAACAGTTGGTCTGGGAGATACTATGCCTGCACAGGTAGTAAATGTAGAAGTAGACAATAACCATGCTTTACTGAATAAAGCACTATTTTGCTGCTTGTGTAACAACATAATTTCTTTCATCAGTCTACCCAGGAGTAGCTTGTTCAAGATCACAAATGCCCCCCTAGGCAATAGGTTTTTTTAACAGTTTTTTCCAAATTTTTCTCCTTTTCGTTTTTTAAGGAGCTGTTTGTTTCACACCTCAAGTTGTATGGTTTTTTCCTACCCTATTAAAAATATGTCTAATACAAAAAATATTTAAAATGTTAGAAAACACAAAAATGTTTTATACTTGTTGAAAACTGTTAACAAAAACAGCTATTTTCAGAGATAACCTATAGTTTTATGATATATCTTGTTTGTACTATGTTTCAATTTTTCTCCCTTCTCTAAAGGTCTTGCCAGAGCCAGTGAGGCAAGCCTCTTGAGAAACTATACTTTTTATAATCGTGTTTGCATTTACACTGACTATATCCTGATATAGTATGTATAATTAATTTACAACAGAATACTAACAGTGTGTTTAATTTAATGAAATGCAATCCATTATATAATTGTGGGGAAAAATAGATTACCTAGATTTATGAAAAGAACTCTTGTTTATGTGCATTAGACCAACATTGGTACATAGCATAGAGTAAGACTCATTTGTTTGTTTTAAGTCCATTCATTATTATTATTTGAAAAAGTTCAATCATGATACTGTCTTTATCCTTGTTGGAGAGAAACGTTACTGCTTTTTCTCTGTTACATCCATATAGTTTGTAAATATAATTTCTTATAGCAGTAAGGTGAAGGAAAAGGCTAGCCTTTCTGATGACATCTCCCCCTGGGCTGACAGATGTGCATAGTAGGATGTGAGGAGAGACTGCCTCTCCTCTGAGACCTCTGTCTCGTATGACGAGTAACCATTGTACAGTTAATAGAGGGACTGGCCTCTCCACTGAGACAACTCTCTTGAATAACTAGTTTTGTAGTAGAGTGTGGGGAGTGTCTGGTCTGTACAATGAGATACTATTCTATTCTATTCAAGGAGCACTTATATAGGGCATGGCTACCTGTTGGCATCCCAGCACTGTTAGTGCCACATTAAAGGAACAACAAGATCGCACCACAGGAATTACAAGGACATGTTCTGGAAGTGCCAGGATTTTTTTTTTATTTGCGGAAGGAAAGATCCTTACCAATAGAACGAAGAGAGGAGGGGAATGCTAGTCCACAATTTAACTGCATAAAAGGAAAAGGATCTTTCTGACCATTTGTCTCTCCTGATGATCAGGATCATAGCCAAATGGCCATTAGAGGAGCACAGAGATCTGCCTGGCCTATAAGGGGAGAGCAGAGACAGAGAGATCAGTGGCCCTTTATCAAAAAAATCCCTTTGGGTGATCCAGGGTGATTTAAATGTTATTCTCTCTGCAAATAGAACCAATGAAGGGTATGAAGGGCTTTTTAGACTGATTAGTTTCTTGGAATGTTATACAGGATTTGTGCCACAAAGTTCTGGACCACCTATAATTTCTTAACAGTAGTTTCAGGCACTCCCAGATAAAGTTAATCACCGTGGTCCAGGTGAAAGAAGATGAGCACTTGGACTACCAATCTTTTTGAGGTAAAGGGGAGGAAGGGAAAAACTTCCCGCAGCATTCTCGATATACCGTAGCAGGTGGCAGCTAATTTAATGGTGTGTGAGTCTAATTTAAAAGATTCATCCAGCCACATCCCTAGGCTCTTAATGACTGGTGTAGAAGTTGGAGGAGGACCTAAGTGGCTTGGCCAACCCAGATGTAAAAATGTGTCTGGATTATTGCATCAGCTCTGGCTCCCTGATCAAGCAGCCTTTTGGACTCTTCCACCACTGCCAATAAGTATGTCTCCGTCCCATGAAATGGACAAAGCCTGTCAGCGTAGGGTGCAAAATATCACGGTTTTCAAGAAATTCTGAAAGAGCCCGATTAGTATGTTTTTCCAAAAGTTTACAAATCGCAGGCAGAAGAGATATTGGGTGGTAATTTGCTGGTTCAAGTGGATCCAGAATATATTTTTTTTAAAGTGCTTTCACCACGGTGTGTTTCCACGTCACTGGAACATGCCTGAGGATAACAAAAGATTTGCCACTTCGAGCAAGGTAGGTAGAATTACCTCTGCTCCTTTAGCCAAAAAACAGGTAGGGACCACATCCATGGGGGAACCTGATTTTATTTGACTCAAAATATCTGAGAGGCGCTCTATGGTTAAGGCTGAAAACCTGTTCAGCATGGGTGACATAATGCCCACAACCTTTTCTCTGGGCACATTATTGCTCGACTGGGGGACAGGTTAAAATGTGTCATAGAGGTTCTCAATTTTCCTCTGAAAAGACTTTGTGAAGTCATTGCATCGGGCAGTTAAAGTTTCAAGGGGAGGTCCTGTTATTGAGAATTCTAAGAGATATTTCACAATGCGAAACATTTTGCGTGGAGCATTGGCAGCACTATTCATTTTCACCTCAAAACAGGTGTCTTGAGCCTTTTTAATCTCTGCACGATAGGCTCTAACGGTGTCCCGATACTTATTTTTAGTAACTTCTCCATAATCTCCAGTACAGGCTCTTTCTGATTTTTTGAAGATTTGTTTACATTTCTGGAGATGAGGGGAGTATCAAGGTATTGATTTGTTCTTGCCTCTATCAGTCTGGGACTTTAAAGGGATTATTTGGGCCAATGATGATTCTAACCACTGAGAAAAACTAAGGGTAGGTCAGACCTAAGGGATGGTTTAGAATTCTCTAGTGCAAGTTTCCAAGGGCAATTCAGACCAGGCTGTGTCTTTCCATGTAACTGGTACTTTATTTAGGGCAGTTCACAGGAGTCCAAAGAAAGCAAAAACAAAAAATGGTCAGACCATGTAACCAGAAGTAGTTCTGACACTCGTAACTGTTTATCTGTAGACTAATCTGTATTCTAAGTGCTCATATCTCTCTCAACAGTGGTGAGTATGCATAGTAGAGTGTGAGAAGTAAATGGTCTCTCTGCTGGCACCTGTTTTGTATGATGGGTACACATAGTATGATATGTGGAGGAACTAGCCCCTATGCTGACATCTCCCTCTTGGATGATGGATCTGCATAGTAATGTGTAAGGAGGATTTTACCTCTCTGCTCACCCTTCTACTCAGGGTGTAAGTTGTGCAACAGGGTTGTGGTGACGAAATGACCTCTATGCTCAGAAGTATCTCTTAGATGACAAGGATAGAGTCTAGAGTATGAAGAGGGACTGCTCTGTCAACTTAGACCTCTTGCTCCTACCTCTCTCTTTTTGCTGATAAATGTATATCTTAGGGTATAGAAATGGAGTATCCTCTCTGCTGAGAACTGTGTCTTGGTTGATTGGTGTGGATAGTTGAATGTGGGATACACTCACCTCTCCCTCAGACCTCTCCCCAGGGTACAATGAGGTGTAGTAGGATATGCATAGAGACAGACTTCTATACTGAAACTTCTCTCCAGAATCACAAGCATATATAGTAATGTGCAAAAAAACTTCATCTCCACCAGCTGATATCAGTGCATATTAGAATATGAGGATGCACTGGCCTCTTTGCCAAAACCTCTAGCTTGTATCTGAGGTCTGTATACTACAGTGAGGACAAGGACCAATCTCTCTAGTGAGACCTCACTATTGCATGACAAGTCACTACGGTTGGTTAGTCAAATAATTGGTTTCTCCATTAACAATTTTCTGTAGCATAAAAGATGTGCATAGTACCGAATAGACATATATACATGCTAGAGCACTTCTGCACTAGCTGTAGATGTAACTGCCAGTTTTAGTCAACATTACAATACTGTCATAATATTCAAATCTATAACAAAAAAATCAGTAGTAACTTTAAACTTTATTACAAAAACTATTTAACACCATAACAAAACTACAACTATATTATCAAATTATATCAACAACTAAAAAGCAAACAAAACAGTCAACTTTACTAATTTAAAATGTCTTCATCACATTATGATGAGCAGCCTGGTATAGTTGCACCATCTCAGCCATTTCTGCCTGGCTAAGAGTCTTTGGTATTGCAGTTTTTTGTCTTGAGGCCAGCTAAGAAAAAAGCTTCAGAAACATTTCTAATCCTTGCAGTTTCTTAAAAGGAGTTCACAAAGGCTAGCTCGGGCAGAGTTAACTTGTGCTGTGAATTGCAGAGTTCTTCATGTGCTTACACTTCTTTTCAACCTGTATACACTGTACCTGCTCTGGTACTCACTGATGAACAATACAATAATCCTACATAAAGATAACCCCGGCATTCTAGTCAGTTCAATGTTACTTATATAGTTATTTGACAAATCAATTTTGACAAACAGAGGGCAATTTTTAACTTGTTGTTCAATTTAATACAAATTTTAGAACATACAAGCTAGCAATAACTTAGAGAGTAGAACATTTCAAAAACATTCTATTTAACAAATGGAGGGCACAATCAGTAATCCTCCTGCAGGGCTTTGGACCAGTAGCCGACACGTGTTTCGTTGCAAGGTAACTTTTTCAAGGCTTTACCGAGTTTCCAGGTATATCCCAGAAGTATTTCATACATGTTCCGAGTCTTCCAGTTAAAAAGATGACCATTTGTCTATTATTTTTTTTGATATATTTCTCTTTCCCGGAACGGAAGTGACAGGATACACTTTCAGTGGATCCAATGACAAAGGTAAGTATGGCTTGTGTCTTATCGCATCTTTTACCACTACAAATTTCTGTACGTTATTGTTAATTTTTTTCTCCCATTTTTGCAAATGAAAACATAGGGCTGTGATAGGCCCCTGTCCGTGTGGATTTTCGACCGTCCCGAGTGAAGCATCGACTTGAAAAAGTTACCTTGTAACGAAACACTTGTCGGTTGCCGGTCAGCGACAAATAGACCTAGACATCACAAGCTTGTGAAAGATCACCAATGTCCACCTATGCAACACAAACATTATCACGTCTCCAATTAATCGTTTTTCCCTCACTTCCCATAGAGTTATTTCCTGTTTTTTCAAAAGTAAACAAGACTTGTTTTTTTCCTCCATATATTTTCTCACATGGTAGTTTTCTTGTTCACAACTTCTGTTTTCCATTTTCCTATCTATGTAAATAGAAAATAACCCCAAAAATTACATAGTAGTCAATAAATGATAACAGTCAATCTTCACTATATTCTGGAAACTTCTCAATATCTTTCACCCACAATCACATATTTATATCTAGTGCACCACTAACTAGATATTCATTTCTCCTGAAACATTCCACACCCTCACCCAGTACAATTTTTTCACTAATAAATTATAACATGCCATCAACCCTGATTTCATAAAAGTTTATAAAGTAACACATTCGACTTGAGATACCTTTGCTAACACTGCGCACAATGTTTCCCTCTAAAAATAGCAATATCACCACTCAAACACCTCATAGGGCTAAAGTATATGTACGCTGAGGTTCATAAAAACTAGGGTTTGTATTAACAAATTCCGCAATCTTTCTTTTATAGTTTAATAAATACTGCTTCCTTTATTTACAAGTGCATACTGTTTGAACATTTCATTGTCTATCTGAAATACTTGTGTTTAGCTCTCTATATTTTAATGTCTACCTCTCAAAAATTATATTCAGAAATCTACATCTCTACAAACAGCTGTTCATTCAGCAAACCTTGTGTAAATATCTTTACCAACATTAGTGCCCTTACTGACACTTATCAACAAACTTCATAAAGTATACTATTAAATACCTGAACTTGGAGCTCTTTCTTAAATGCAACTGAAGACTCCGGTCTACTTCAATTCCAAATCAAGTCACATCTGATGTGCACAACTCAAAGAGACATTCTTCTTCTCTAAAGCCCCAAGGACAATCTTAGCTCTCTCTGGCCCTGCGGCCAATCACTTCATAGCATTTCTTCATATATGTAATAAGAATGTTAGCTATTGGCTCACCTTGGCTCTTTTTCTACTTCTCGTGAAACTCTTGTGGGATCTTAAAACACCACTTAGCAAGTCCAGTAGTTTTTCGTGCGGGTCTCGTGAGAAGCTTGAGAGATGGAATGAGTATCATGCTGCAAGCTTCACTTCCTGATGCTTGCATTCTATTTTTGCAAGACTCTCACAAGATTATAACAGTCTTGTAGGAAACCTGTAGTATCTGAAAGGGACTAGCCTCTCCAATGACAACCCTCCCTTGTATAATGAGCCTGCATACTCTTTCAAACCTATCTCTTGGATAACAGGTATGCATATTAGGGTGTGTGTAGTTTCAGTTTTAAATCACCTTAATGTGGACCATTGGTCCTCAAACAATACATATATTTTTTTGAAATACATCAAAAGTACACTTCATTAAATACGCTAAAACAAATGTTAAAACGCATTCAATTATAAAACCCTCCATTGCCCAAATTAGGATAAACTATTTTGCTAAAACTCATTAAAAAAAGGTAAAAAGAAGTGCCTTCACTCTTTGCATAAATTTCCCAATAGCAACGGCAGTATCTAAGTGGGTCATTTCAGTCACCAAAGTTACAGCCTGGGCACTACTTTTGATCTCATATTTCTTAAATATCGGTTTTAAAAACATAATTTGTATATCAAGAAACTTCTGGCAATCTAATAAAATATATAGCAAGTCACATGAGGTACCCAAAGTGCAAGTGCATCGTCCCGTCTTATCAATCATTGAGCATTTTACCACATTATTTATATAGCACAGGTTCACCCGAATTCTTACCCTAAAAACCTCTCTTCGTAATTGACAATCCAGTAACCTATCAATGTAGGACATACATTGTTCATTTTTCCATGCAGCAGTCATAAAATGCACTGAGATTTTATTAACAAGATAATTTTGTTCCTGCGCATGAGATATTTCCTTCCCCAACGTCCTAAGTACCTTTTTATCCATACTAATCATATAGGTAATGGGGCACAAATTAACCTTCATCATACAACATAGCTTCATCATAATCACCCTAGTCTCTCTTGCCCATTTTAATTCGCTATACTGTATTTCATTTTTACACCATTGTGATATTTTGGTGTTCTTGCCTACTCCTAGGCGTTGCCCGAAGATGAGTAGGGCCATACCGGCTAGAATGCCCCATGAAGTCAGTCCTAATTCAAGTCTTATGGCCTGGACCATTGCTGACAAGGGGAGTGGGAATAGATCCACCATGTGAACCCAGCTTTCCTCTGGCCAAAGCTCAAGGTTTTAATCTTGTCCATATTAATAACAAGTTTTTTCTTGGAGCAGTAATCCTTAAATATATTCAGTTTCCTTTGCAGTCCAACTTCAGTCGTATCCATAATCACCAGATCGTCGGCATAGAGCAAACATGCAATATGCTTACCATCTTGTTTCGGGCTTGATCCATTGACGTTTCCCAAGGTCAACGGCAAATCTGCTTAGAATAAGGAAAACAGCAGGGCGGGGGCAAATACACATCCCTGCCGCAGCCCATTTCCAATCTCAATCCTCCCAGATAAACTTCCATCTACATCTAAAATTATCTGGGCTCAGTTCTTAGTATGGAGCATTTGAATCAGACATAACACATCTTTTGGGATACCATAACTAGTTAGGGCCTCCCACAACAGCTACCGGTCCACCAGATCAAAAGCTGCACGGAAGTTCACAAAACAACAGAATAAGCTTCCCCGCATTTCCGTCGACTTCCGCGCTATGGCCCAGAGAGCAAAGCAATGGTCAATTGTAGAGTGGCCTGCTTTAAACCCCCCCCCTGTTCCGGGGGTTTAATCTGATTTTCCTCCGCCCAGTCTTTAAGTAAACCAAATAGGGCTTTTGCAAAGACTTTTTCCCCTATAACTAGGAAATTTATCAACCTATAGATCTTCTGTAGTTTTAGGTTGCCCCTTCTTATGTATTGGTCTTATGATTACACTCCTCCAGCTTTCTGGTGCAATTTCTGTTTTCAAGATCACTTGGAACATATCTGCAAAAAACTCAGCGCACCATTCTGGTGTAGTTTTTATTATCACTGCCGGAAGGTTAACTGGGCCTGCAGCACGGGTAAGATTCAAACTTGCTATAATTTTCTTTATATAACTTGAGGTAAAATATTCTTTTACGTCATCCCTCACCCGTGGCCAAACTGGCATCCTTGACTCTTCTTGTATTGGCCATTTCCCATAGATTTCTCCCAGGTAGCCCACCCAATCATCTTTAAGGACCATACAGTCTAGGGAACCTATTTTTCTACCTGCACTTTCTTGGACTAATTTCCAAAATCCTTTGACATCTCTAGTTTCAATTAACATCAACATATTTGCTCAGCACATAAGTTCTTTTTTTGTTACTAATTAGTGTTTGATATTTTAACCATAGTGACTGGAGCGACTGAGATAGTTCCACATTACACCTAACCCTTAATCTTCTCTCCTCTGTCTGATCTGTACCTTAGCTACCCGGCATTCATCTTCAAACCAGGTCTTCATATTTTTATTAGCACTATGGCTACCAGACCCTGACTTTCTTGACTTAAAATGTTTTCATTAAGGTGTCCACCAGCTTGCCTATGGTGGATTCTAACCAGGTAATTCCATTTCTAGATTGAATTTCTTCTACAGGGTTAGCCTGCTGGGTTTGCTTTAACTTCTCTATATATTCCTCCGTTATACTAGTTGTCAACCGTTTTGGATAATCCACATGTACCTGCAGAACCCTTTCTCTATTATTACTTCTTGATAGATGTAGTTCTGCCCTCAATGGATAATGGTCGCTACCTTTCATTTTCACCACCTCAACATTTTTAATTAGCCCAAAGCACCAGGCCTGGCAAAACACATAATCTATTGGGCAGGATGTCTGGCCCCTCAAAAAAGTACGTCCCACTGGCCGATCTGGCTGCATTCTTCCATTTGCGCATACCATGCCCAGTGTACCCATCAGCTGAGTAAAAGTCACGTCCTGTGGCGAGATCTCTCCTCTTGGGAAGATGGCCACATTCAATATTATTAGATTCTAGTAATTCTTTGTGCCAACTATCCACCCTTCGGGGATCTAATCTATGATTAAAATCACCTAACACCAATAATATATCCTTCTGCTACTTTACACTAACAGACGCTATATCTTCTTTCAATTTTCCCAGGTACACCTTATATTCATGGTCCTTTCCCTTCTGTATATATACATTTATAATACATATTCCATCATAGCAGGGATCCGACTTCTGCAGTAGGACCCTACAGCCTAATGCCAAATCACAGAGTAGTTTCACCTTTTCAACTTTCATAGCTATCTGTGTGGAAATCAGCGTTAGTTGTCCCCCCGATGGCCTCCCCAGACTATTTTTCTTTGCTGCTTTAGAGTGTTAAGCGAATCATTTTGTAACTAGGGTTTCTAGGGTATCGTCACACAGCCAAATCTTCTGCAGGCACACAATATCGTTAATCTTAATGAATTTATCAAAATTACTCTGAATCGATATTTTCTTGTAGACATTTATATTCCATGATAGGACTGATAGGCTGTGTGACGACCCATGCTCCTAGTCAATTTCACTTAGAAACCCCTCCTCTTCGTACTTGCTAAATTCTGGGGATGCTAGGACGTTAAACCTATTTCCAGCAAATGCATCTGTTTAGTACCTTGCAAATTTGTTATCAGTTATAGTTATTGCAAGATCCTCCTTCTTATTCCAACTTGAGTTGATTAACCTCATCTGCCATAACCCTAGTCCAGCATGATTAGTAAGGAAGTGCTGTCTTTGGATTCCTCCCTCCTTACCAATCTAATCCCCTCCTTTTGCAGCTCATTTTTGGCATTTTCCACCGCGGCTTTCACCAAGGCAGAGTAAAAAAGAGCCTTTGTCACTTCACCCGCTGTGCTACTTGTAACGAACCCTACTTCTCTAAGGTCCTCTGTGCCAATACTGCAGAGACTTAAGCATTTTGACAGGGAGAAAAGAAGTTGTAATCGATTTAATGGGTTTAATTTCCTAACTTTTTTCCTGCCTTTACCCTGGACGAAAGGTTCTAGGAAAACCCATAAGTCGGGAGTACATTCTTGCCTTACGCTGTGGGTGTCCCCCATTAATTTAGCTTCCCTTCTCTTTGTTAGAATGTCTCCCATATCTTTTTCTATAGGGGCCTTACTACATCTAGGATTTCCAGGTCTCAATTTCTGTACCTTTCCCCTCTTTCCCTCTCGTTGCAGGCACCAGACTACTTTTGCTAATCCTTGATCTTTCTAGTCTATTCCAGTGTTCTTCTCGTTTGGCTAGGGGCTTTACCTTTTTCTCAATTGATCTTTGCGTTATTTCCCTCTCTTGACCTTCTTGTTTCATCCTTTCTCCTTTCCCTCTTCTCACCTTCCTAGCATGATGCCTTGTAAGTTGTCTTTTTCTAAGGGCGACCTCCCCCCTTGACCTCGGGAGTCCAATCATATAATATCTCCTTTCACCCCATTTCCTCATAATCATTGGCTGTCTGTATATATATACAGTTGGTTCCTCTTTCTTTAAATTAGGAGCCATTAGCACAGCTTCCTCCTCCTCTTTACTGCCTACCCCCTCCTGTTCTCCACCAATCGGTCTAACTAATGACGGCATTAGCCCACTAATTTGTGTCAGCTCGCCCAACATTGCTTTAGACTGCTCCACTTGTGTTTTTAAGAGATCATTTTTTAATATAGATACCTCTAACAGGCCTTGCAGGGTTTTTTGGAGGATCCACATAACCTCAAGCATAGAAGTACTCGAGGTTCCAGTTTTTATAGTCTTACGGGTTCTTGCTTTGGCCAGCGCCATCTTTTTAATTTCCTTCTTTGTTACTCGCACTCTGGTCTCAGGTCACCAATCCTATGACCTGTTTTAAATACTACTTCCCTGTCCCAATCCTCTGCTGGGGTTACAAGGCCCCATTTGCCAATACTAATTCAATAACTTGTACACTTGTAACTGCCACCATCACTTTTGGGTTAGTTTTAATGTCCTTGATTATTAAAGGAACCAGTTACAACCCTTCCACATTTTAGACTTAAGTAGGTCAACTGCTCTTCACTTACCTCTATTCCACGGTTTGCCGCTGCGCACTCCGCTCTTCCAGCCCCTTGCTACCGTCAGCTAATTGTCAACCCAGGTGCTGTCAGCAACTCTAACTCAGCTGATGCCAAACAGCGCTCTTTTAGGCCCGCGTTTTATTTTAAGATTATTAAGTACTGGTGCTGGGTGCCAGAATTCGCTGCCTCAGCTTCTCTGCTAATCACTGTTTCTCCCCCCCGGACCACGGCTGCAATTCACGTCCTCCAGCAGTGCACCTCGGATCCTTGGGTCCTCTGTACGGCTCAGTGTTCTGCTTGGAGTTCAGAAAGAGCAGATGCAGGTACAGGATCCACAGGATCGACGGGTACGCGCATGCACAAGCACATGCGCATGTGCGTAAGACGCAGTACATCAGGCGTCAGTCGTCCGGCGTCCGATGCTTCTGATACGGCTTCCTGGCTTCCTGGGGCGAGAGCGGGTATGTCTGTGCGTGCGGTAACTGGGAACAGAGCCGGACTGCCTGGTTGTGATAACGGGAGTCAGAGCAAGGCCGGAATGCCCACCAACGGAAAAAACTCTTGAGTCAGAATGGTGTATCGTAGTAGGGTCTGGCCTCTCCACTGAGATTCCTCCTTTGGATGACAGGTGTGGGGTAGGACTGGCCTCTCTGCTCAGACCTCTCTCTCAGATGACAGGTTTGCATAATAGTGAGTGAAGAGGAACTAGCCTCTCCTTTCCGAACACACTCTCAGATTGTGGAAGCCACCTTTTATTGCTCCCTAATACCAACAGCCCGACCAGCTCTGTAATACTCAATAACTACAGATGGCTTGTATAATGTGTGCAAAAGTGAATTGACCCTGGGTGAACTGATCTATTTTTGCGGTAAATAAGCTTGTATAACAATGCAAGGCTTGCCCAGGACACCATCCCCAAAGCTTATGTGTCCCTGATTGGACAAATATTACAGACAGCAGTTAGAGTTTCTAGTGTATTGCCTTAGCTTGGGAAGTCCCAACTGTCATAATCAAAGGGCACGTAAGTAGCAAGAACCTCTTCATCTTGCACCATGCAGGTGTCATGCAGTGTAGGCCTCTCCTGATTGGCCTAGTATTCAATAATTGTGTAACCTGCAGAGCCTGCTGATGGACATGTGATACCTTGGTCTATCATGTCTGAGAAACTGTCAAATTTTTGTAATTTAATTGGACATGTACTGCAACGCCTTTTTGAGGTTTTAGACAATAAAAGATTGTGTGAGACTTCTGCTTTTCGGACACCTGGAGGCTCGCTGACTGCCCCTGTGATGCACATATTATAATAAACTTTGTTTTTCATCATATGTGCTGACAGAGTTTATATTCATTTTTTGTAGGATTCTACAAGATGATTGGTGTATGTAGTAGGGTGTGGGGGAATGATTGGCCTCTCCTTTCATACCCCTCTCTCAGATAACGGGTGAATGTAGTAGGGTGTGGGGAGGGATTGGCCTCTCCCTTCAGACCTCCCTCTCTCAAATGATTAGTATGCATAGTAGTAAGTGAGGATGGACTGCCTTCTCTTGTCATATCTCACATGCATAGTAGGGTGTAAGGGGAGCAGCAAACCTCTCCTGTCAGACTTCTCTCTCAGGTCACGGCTGTGCATAATAGTGTGTGTGCATGGACTGAGCTCTCTTTTCAGACCCCTCTCTCAGATGCAGGGTGTGAGTGATAGAGTGTGTGGAGGGACGGGCCTCTCCTTTCAAACCTCTTCATCGGATGACGGGTGTGTATAGTAGAGTGTAAGGATAGACTGACCTCTCCTTTCGGACCTCTCTCAGATGACGGGTGTGCAAAGTAGGGTGTATGGATGGACTGACCTCTTCTTTCAGACCTCTGTCTCAGATGATGGGTATGCATAGTAGGGGGTGCGGATGGACTGGCCTCTCCTTTCAGACATCTCTCTCGAATGACGAGTGTGCATAGTAGTGAAAGGGGCTGGACTGTCCTCTCCTGCCAGACCTCTCTCTCACAACAGTGGTACTTAGTAGGATGTAAATGTAATGTAAATGTAAATGTACAGGAATTTATATAGCGCAAATCACCGAGCGGTTTCTAAGCGCTTGCTTAGGGAACCCGTCCTGGTATTCCCCTGTGAGATAACCCCGGCAGGGTATCCGCAAGGTGAAAGCCAGGCATCCCGCCGCGAGGGGCCGTTGTGGAGATTAAGCAAGCTATTGCCCAGAGTTGCAGAGTGTGAACCCGTGAATCGAGTAGGCACCGGAGAGAGAATTGTCGAGTCCATGGACATTTTAGGACTCAAGACCCCGCCGAGCCGGGAATTGAACCCTGGTCTCGGGCTGACCTCTGCTTCCAGGTCTGCCTCCTCTAACCAGTGAGCCACACAGTATGTGAGAATGGACTGGTTTCTCCTGTCAGACCTCTTTCTCAGATGATGGCTGTGTGTAGTAGGATGTATGGGGAGTGACAGACTTCTCTCTCAGATGATGGGTGTGTGTAGTAGGGTGTGTGCATGGACTAGCCTCTCCTTTCATACCTCTCTCAGATGATGGGTGAGCGTAGTAGTGAGTGGGGAGGGACTGGCATCTCATTTCACACTTCTCTCTCAGAAGATTGGTGTCCATAGTAGGATGTGTGGATTGACTGGCCTCTTCTTCCATATCTCTCTCGCAGATGATGGATGTGTGTAGTAGGGTGTATTAGGAGTGACAGACCTCTCCTGTCAGACCTCTCTCTCAGAGGACGGGTGTGCATAGTAGGGTGTGTGTGGGAAGAGCCTTAATTTTACTCACAACTAATACCAAGCTGATGGGTACGAATAGTAGACTCTGACATACACCCTCTCCTCTAAGACTACATCCTTCAGTAACAAGTGGGCATACCAGAGTGTATTCAAAGATCACCTAATCCTTTCTATTTTTCATGATCTCGTGAGAGTCTCATGAGATCAAAGATTAAAAAAAAAATAACCTTCTTCTCATAACAGTACTTATCTCTTACACATTTCCTCTAATAAACCTGGACCACAATATGCATTCCTACTAGTAGAGTGTATTGAGAACTCATCTAGTCCTTTTTACTATTCAAGATCGTAAGAGTCCCGCAAGATCGTAAAAATTAGTTAAGAACACATTTATTTCCTTCACAGGAGTTATCTTTAGATGCCTCCTCTCTAAATCCAGGAGGACAGCATACCTTTCTGCTGCCCCATTTACTTCATTTCCACAACACCTCCAATTTTTCTGAGTAAACAGTAACAGCGGCATTTAATTTCTAAAATTCCAACTTCTACCTAATCACAGTGCTAGCTCTCGCTGGACTCGCAGGATCCTCTCGCTCCCGGGAAAACGGTCTCTCTACCAATCACAGCCTCCAATTTTGATTTTGGGCTCTCACTAGACACAAGTCCTACTGCCTAAATATACAATTGTCTTTGACCCTTAATATCTCAAAAACAACTGAGCGGATTTACACCAAATCATATACAGCACAATCTGCGGACCAAGCGCTAACTTCCTGCAGAATTTGGTGCAATTCTGGTCAGCAGTTCATATTAAAATACCTTTACTTGTAGCAAGAGCAAAAACTCTCAGAAATTGATCCATTGTACAGAGGTTCTATTGTAGCATTATTTCAGACAACCATGTATCTTACAAAATGCCCAAACTGCACTGGCTACAAGTATGGTGACACATGTTTGAGGCTATAAGGATTATTTTTAAGGCAATGGCGGGAGCAGCCCTAGTTTTCTAGCAGCTAAATCTAAATGTGATATATTCTTCATTCTCTCAGATGTATCTATCAAGATTGGCTAGTTGTGCCACAAAATAATGGGTTGCTGGGCTCTCATTATTTCCGCAGTCAAAGTGTGGAACTACCATCCACTTCCCTATGTCTTAGTTAAGTTTACCCAAACTTAACTGCTCCATTGCTTTTCTGTATCTCACAGCGCCAAGACGCCGTGGCATTCGTGCGCTTTATAAGCATTTCAGTCAGTCAGTCAGTCAGTCAGTCAGTCAGTCAGTCAATAAAAGTTCTAATTTTTTAATAGGAAAAAACCTTTGGTGTGTAATCACCAGCAGGAAACCATGTGGTCGTCTTGTGCTCTCTGACCCATAAAGCCTCTGCGAAAATGCACTTTAAAAATAAAATATAACATAACACCACAGAACATTCAACCAAGTCAGCAGAAGCGTCAACCAATCAATCAACTATGATTTGTAGAGTGCAACTAATCAGCCGTGAGGGTATCTAGGTGCTAGACTCTTACTGCTAAGGTGGGATCAGTCGAAAAGCAAGGCCTTGAGTCCCTTTCTGAATTCTGGAATAGAGGCTGATTAGGAGTTGAAGGGCAGGTCGGTCAATGACTTAGAGGCAAGGTAAGAGAAAGAGCATCCTACACTGTTGCTTCGGCGGATGCTGGGAGTATGAGTGGGGTCAAGGGAGGTGGTGCGCAGGTGTATGGTGGGTTGGTAAAAGTTCAAGCAGTGGTTGAAATATGCTGGTCCTTCGTTGGGAAGTGCCTTGTAGGCATGTATCAGCATCCTTATTTGGCATATTTTAGGGATGGGGAGCCAAGGGAGGTTCCTGAGGTGGAGGGTGATGTGGGCCTGTTTGGAAAGGTCGAGGATGAGTCTGGCAGCTGAGTTCTGTATAGTCCAGAGTCTCTTCAAGAGTTGGTTTGTAATTCCTGAGTAGAGTACATTGCTGTAGTCTAGTCTGCTGGTGACTAGGACTAGAGTAATATTTTTCCTGCAGTTGATTGGGAGCCAACGGAAGATTTTTCAGAGCATGCAAAGGGTGTAGAAGCAGATGGATGAGACTGCGTTGATATGGCATTTCTTGGTTTCGCAGCAACCACAGCACCGAGACCGCCCTCCTCGCCGCCACTGACGACATCAGGATCCTAATGGACAAAGGAGAAACAGCCGCCCTTATCCTCCTGGACCTGTCAGCAGCCTTTGACACAGTCTGCCACCGCACCCTATCAGCACGCCTCCATGACGCCTGAATTCAAGAGAAGGCCCTGGCCTGGACCACATCCTTCCTCTCCGGCAGAACCCAGAGCGTCCGCCTCCCAGCCTTCCGCTCAAAAACCAACGAGATCATCTGCGGCATCCCACAGGGATCCTCCCTCAGCCCGACGCTGTTCAATATCTACAAGGCACCGCTCACCCACATCGCACGTCAACATAACCTCAACATCATCTCCTACGCCGACGACACCCAGCTGATCATATCCCTCACCGAAGACCCCCACACCACCAAAGCCAACCTCCACAGAGGAATGAAGGCCGTAGCCGACTGGATGAATAACAGCAGACTGAAGCTGAATTCAGACAAGACGGAGGTCCTCATTCTCGGACCCACCTCGACTCCACCCTCTTCATGACCAGGCAAGTCAACACCGTCTCTGCATCCTGCTTCAACACCCTCCGAATGCCCCGCAGGATCTTCAAGTGGATCCCTCCCGACACGAGAAAAACCGTCACCCAGGCCCTCGTCACCAGCAGACTCGACTACGGTAACCCTCTCTACTCAGGAACAACAACCAAGCTCCTGAGACGACTACAACGAATCCAGAACGCCTCGGCACGTCTGATCCTCAACGTCCCCCGACGCAGCCACATCACACCCCACCTGAGAGGCCTACACTGGCTCCCCATCAACAAGAGGATCACCTTCAAACTCCTCATCCACGCACACAAAGCACTGCACAACACCGGACCCACATACCTCAACAACCGTCTCAGCTTCCGTATCCCCACTAGAAGCCTCCGCTCAGCCAACCTCGCCCTCGCCACAGTTCCTCGTATCCGAAAAACCACAGCTGGTGGCAGATCCTTCTCCTACCTCGCCGCCAAGACCTGGAACGCCCTCCCTACCAGCATACGACAGTTCCAGGACCTGCTGGCCTTCATAAGACTTCTCAAGACCTGGTTCTTCGATCAGTAGCGCCTCCACCTCCCCCCCCCAGCGCCTTGAGACCCTCACGGGTATGTAGCGCACTTTAGAAATGCAATGATTGATTGATTGATTGGTGAGTTTGCTGTCCAGGATGATGCCAATGTGGTGGGCATGGTCCGTCGGTTTAGGCGTTTGGGTGTCATTCCGTGGAGAGTGGTTGTTCCCAAAAATCAGCATCTCCTTTGAATCGGTGTTGAGCTTCAGGCAGTTGGTCTTCATACAGTTGGCAATGCTTATCCTGTAGTTGTGGAAATTGGTCCTAGTGGATGAAGGATCTTCTGATGCGAGAGGATGAGCTGGGTGTCGTCCACGTACAATATGATGTTGAGGCCATGGATTTTGTCGATATTTGCCAGGGATATCATGCAAGTGTTGAACAGAGCGGTGCTGAGGGAGGATCCTTGAGGATGGCCGCAGATGATGCTCTTGGGTTACGAAGTGAAGGATGGTTGGCTGGTTCTCTGGGTCCTTCCTGTGAGGAAGGATGCAATACATTTGAGAGCATCTCCCTGGATCCTGATGTGGCAGAGTCTCTTGATCAGGGTTTGGTGGGATACTGTATTGAATGCTGCTGAGAGGTCATGTATAGAAGCTCAGGTGTTTGGTCAGCAACTTTATAATGTTACTAAAATAAATCTAGACATTTTTCAAATCTTGTGCTCTGATTACTATTCTGCTATCTGATTCCATTCATTGCTAGTGTGGAAACTGGTGGCTCTCTTTATTTATTATATTTCCAAAGCACCTGATTACCCTTTCCATGAGTCTTAGGGATTTTTGGTTAGGTAGTCTTACATAGGGCAGTCCTTATTCCACCAGATTTTTTATGTTGCATTTTACCTGCTACAATAGCCTACCCAGAGACCTGCAAGTCACAGGTTCAGATGCCACCAGGACCATCTCATCCTTTTGTTCATCCAAAGACAATTAACTGAGTACTGTTGAGTTAAAGGCAAATATAGTTTCTGGTGTCACAGCACTAACTAATTACACCAAAATATCTGTCAAAGAGAGGTGAGTCTGGCAAACTGCTGCCTTACTCTGGGAGGGGGAGGCTTGTAGTGCACAATGAAGAATAGGATGATAGAGCAGAGTTGCTACAACCAGGAGAGAGGATAACTGCTGTGCTGAGGTCAAAGCATCCTTGGAGAGATTAAACCAATGATGCAAGGCCGATTATATTTAGTTCTGGGTGGGGCAGCACAGAGCCTACATTCCGGTGTGTTCATACCTTTAGCAGGTTTAATGTAATTCTTCCTCACTATGCAATGCTTACCCATTCATAGCCACACTTTTTTATACTTGGCATGCCTGGCCTCTGGTGTACACGCTCTCTAGAGATTTTTCGTCAGAGCTGAGAGCGGCCATCTTTAATTGAGTTCCTGTGTAGGCGCTGATTGATGGTACGCCACCAGATCCGTCTTTCCTTTTCTCTGGCTGTATGGGTCCCATATCTTCCTATGTTTGTCTTCCAGCCATATTCCTGCATCTTCAAAATATTTTACTTTTTATGACCCCTTATCTATTTTGATCCGTGCAGCATGCCCTCCCTGGAGTAACTTTGCTACGTCAGTGTCCTTCATTATTGTTTACATGTCAGTCCACTGCGAAATCACTAATAATGTGTATTTCCTCTATATGTGCTGCTGCCCTTCAATATGTGCTGTTGGTGTACTTTATTCTGTGTTTTTTTCAAACCCCTACTCTGTTCTTTGCTCTTACATAATAATAGCATGGCAGATCCGCAACTTTCAGATTGGCTTAGCTTATCCTCATCTGAATATTGGTTGATTGCAATCTGTAACAGCAACAATTATGGGCCTCATTAGGATGGCGGACGGACCTGCGTCCGTCCACCACCCCCGAGGTGGAGGGACCGTCCGCAGGGGCAGCGGCGGTCCCTCCGGTGCAATTAGGATGTGATCGCCACCCTGGCGGTCACATCCTGTATCTTTAACCTTGCGGCGGGAGCTGCTTGAAGCAGCACCTGCCGCAAGGTTAAAAATGCATGTTTTGCGCGGTGCCTGCCGCTTTGTGCATGTGCATGCTGGGGGGTACCATAGGTACCCTCCATGTGCACCCCCCACCCTCCGACACCGAGGGGCCCGCAACGGGCACGCAAACACCAAAGACCACATGCTTTTCCACAGCGGAAAAGCTGCCGTGGAAAAACACGCTGCAATGCTCATCCTAATTTGGCTGACGGTGTCTTGCCGGCACTGCCACCAAATAGCCCTCCACACCCCGCGGATCAGCGGTGGATGGACCTGCCGTCCACCGCTGGTCCCACCGCAATCCCATCGCCATCCTAATCTGGCGGTGGGTGTTTTTTGTGGCCGCGGCGGTGAATCCGCATCCTCCGGTCCGGCGGTGGCTTCCATCCTAATGAGGCCCATAGTTTGGTTAACTTAAAGGTTATTTGTACTGGTTCCCCATGAGAAGTTAGTCATTCTGTAAAGCGCTCTAACACCCTGTAAGTAGAATGGCACTATATAAGAACTTTAAATAAACAAATACATAAATGGCTGTAAAAGTCTCAGCATAGGTGGCTCGTAATTTAAGAGCTGAGAAAACAAAATGTCATCCTTGTGTGAATTAGGCATTGGTCTTGAAAAACATGTACTGATGTGTTATTAGGTATTGACTCTCAAAAGAAAACAGAGGTACAATCTACCCATGTGTGTTCACCTTTACATTGAAATATGTGCAACCTATATTTGTAACACGCCAACTTGATTTCTGAATGAAAAAAAGTGGGATCGCTGCAGGTAGCGTCAGAGCCGCCATCAAAAGTAGTCAATGCAAACTTTTGTTGTTGTTGCAGTTTTATATAGCGCGACCTTGACCTGAAGGCCCTCAGGTCACCAGTTGCGTTACATAAACTTAGCATGCACTCACAAAACGATTAGCTTTCAGAGCTAATACATTTTTTAAAGTAATTTGCTACTGTTCTCTGATTGACCGACTACCTCATCTACAACCACATTAAGTCAACATGCTGTACGATCTGTAGAAAGTACAAGAGGTGCACCAAATGACACAGCTCTAATAATATGCTTAGGAAGGGGCCACATGTAAGAAACACATGATAATTAACTAGGGAAGAAATCTAAAGTGAACATTCTTTTGAAATTGGGTCTTTCCCGTTCGCTTATTCATTTATAGTGTATTATTTGTATTTATTTAGTCTTGCCGATGAAGTACAGAACATGTCTACAAGCTTAATGCAATTTTGAGATTCATAACAGAACTGGAAAACTGGATTTGCTAAGATTCTCATTAATATGCAGGCTGTGAAATCCTAGTGCCAGGACTTTGGTTCCATTTGCTTCCTGTCTTAGCACACATAGAACCTGAGGTAATATAAATTTTATGGTCAATTGTGTCCCCTATCGTAGACCCCAACGGCTCCATGTACATGCTTCTAGTACATGTAAGTTCCCTCCACAACCAGTTATGAAGACGCAAATACATTTGCATCAAACGTTAACATGTCCTCTTTCAGATGCACCATGAATGGGTCCGATATTCAGTTCCTAAGTGTGCCTTGCCAACGTCTTTATGTGGTACACTTTTATGATTTCTAGCTCTGGCGAGTTAGGCCCTGATTTCTGCCATCGAGCCTTTTCTGCCCTCTGTCTCTGGAAGCTGCAGCCTGCTGCTTCCTGACCCTTGACTTACTCCCTGTGTGGCGAGCGGTGCCTAGCTCAGCCAGCCTTGCCTGCCAAGACTGTATTCAACCTTCAAGTTATCTGCTCCGCTCCTCGAAAATACATTCCTGTCTAGCAGTTTAGGAAAACATCCTTCCCAGCTGCAGTGCAAAGGGCCCGGCCTCACTGTCTCCATGCAAGTAATTCATAGTTTCCGTTACCATGGTAGGCCCATGCCCCTTGCCTTTCATGTAGACACGTAGTTGCATATGCACGCACTAGCAGTCAGTATAGAATAGCCTCTGCCCGAGAGACCTTTCCTTCTAGATAATACAGTTCCTTAAACACAAGATATAGATATGATTTGGGTTTAGGTTGTTCTGACACTCCAGACTTCTGTCTCCTCATGAAGGGCTAAATGTCAAGTCCCCTTCACCCTCCAGTTTCACGTCAGTCACACGTCATGCTGCTGCACGCGCATCCCTGCCACATGTTTTTGCTGACTCTGCAGGATCCTTCTAGGGATCCACCCACTTATGACACCTTTATGTGACGTTTCCAGCACACACCTCCGTGTACGCCCTAGTGCACGCCTTCTGTTACGTATTTCTGTTCTTATCTCGTTTCTCTCAGCTGTTACGCCTTCTGCATTCAATGCTACCATATGAAATGACTATATATATGGTTTCATGTTAATAAATCATTGTACATGTCCATTGCAATTCCCACCCTGAACCCTCGTGGCGATGGGTCATGCTACCATTGGCTCGAGCCAATTCCTTTGTTAAGGAATAAAACCCCACTTTAAACCTCAAATACCACGGACTCTGCCTTCTCATTTTGACTGAGTTATTCTTATTGAACTTTACCGCATAAATTAAGTATAGGTAATTAAAATTTACCACATAGTTGGCGCCCGAATAGGGACCCCTCCCCCACCTCACGCGCCGGCGGTGCGTTGCAGGCCTGGCCCCCTGCCCCAGCGCTGACGGACAACTACGCGTACCCGCAGGATTTCCTGTATCTCCCTCAGGCCAACGGAGGTGACTGAGGCTGCGATCGACACCCAGACGAGGCGGTGAGGAGTGCGGAGGATCCCGACCAGAGCCTAGCTGAGAGAGCAAAGTCCGAGGTATCCGGAGGCCCACCAGTTCCGAAGTTCCGAAGTGCTTACATCACTAGTCGAGTCCAGTCGAGTCCAGTCCGGTGTCAAGTTTCCGAGGCCTTCCGTTCCGTGCTTCCCGGTGAGTACCATTGCTGGGGACGCATCTAGACGAGCGCATTAATTTGTGCCGGTCAAGGCGGGTTTGGGTACACAGACCTAGTCTGCACTGTTTAGCAGTGTATCTGTACTGTTCAGCAGTATATCCTGTCTGCACTGTTTAGCGGTGTATCTGTACTGTTTAACAGTACATCCAGTATCATGCCATTAGCTAGTTTTATTCTAATCATTATTGTTCGCTCTGAAATGTTTTAGTATGTTTTAATGTCGTGGTATGAGTGATTGTTCGATCTGCATTATTGTGTTTACTGTATTAGTTGTGTCCAAGTTCGAGTAAGTATCAAGTCCAGAGTAGCACGGCTGAAACATGCCGCTGTTCTCCAAACTAAGACAGATAGGAACTAGAAAAGGGATTCTAGAAGAAGCAGTGCCTGTTCCACCTAGGGACACTCCAGGGCACTTCATGTACCACAAGCACGGCCTAGACGCTGTATTATATCTCGATTTGTGGGTAAACTATACTAAAGATTTAGCAGAGAATCAAAGATGGCCCGCTACTGGGACATGGGATGCCGAGTGCATCATGAGAGTAGAAGAAGCATTATGGAAAAAGAAAGCCAGACAGTCTCAGAAAGACGCCATTGAACTATGGCGTAAAGAATCGCACAGACGTACAGAGAAAGCACTCAGAAAAGCAGAGAAACATAAAGAGGATTCAGACAAGGCCCAAGAAAACGTATTAGTTGAGGAGGGGATACGAGTAAAAACAGAACAAGTAGACCGACAGCGAAACACTCTTATGAATGGTATGTATCCTTTACTGGCCGAGGGTTTACCTAAGGCCACTCTGGAAATACCGAAGGATCTGCCCCCTCCCCTGCTCCCGACTAAAGTATATCACAAGACCACAAAGGACATTTTCCTTTCTTCCTATCTAGACGATGTAGCCCCTGAATATGTTAATACCGCACCGCCCCGCACACCCCCTACTGGCGGCGCTCGACCCCGAGAAAGTCAACCTCCACCTCCGCGACAAGTTACTCCTCCTCCCGTTCCGGCTGTCCTTCCATCTCTTCCCGCACCCATTCCTCCTACTTTACACCCAACGAATCCCTTCGGATCCGGCGCCTCAGGAGGCGCGTCAGGAGGGGCGATAGGTTTTCAAACCCCACCACCAACACATCGATGGACTTATAGGGATCTAGCACAACAACGTACACCTCAAGCAGCCGATTTCGACATATATAAGGAACGTCTTGCAGATTGTAGATATGATCCAGTACCCGGTAAAAAGAATGACGATAGAATGATGCTCGCATCAGTACGATTGCGACGAGTTACAAACTTTTTATTGACACTACCTGGAATGGTTGATCATCTAGATAGAATATATCATTTTGTCCAAACAGGGGTAGGCCCTGAAAGTATTGGCGAGGCCATGGCTTACCAAAAAGTCGATACTCAAGGCAAGATATTACGGTTTTTCATAAACTGCCTAATAAGAGAACAGGATAGGCCGGGTGTAAACCCGGAAGAAATAAAAGCACTTCATAGATGGGGTCAGAATATAGCAGACGGGAATCATGATAAACAAGCTTGTATAGAAAATATGTACCGAAGGATCAGAAATGCAGTAATAAAGATACATGAAAGAAGACAGCCAGCACCAGAAGTAGATTCAGACAAACTTGAATCCTCGGGGGAGGAGGACGCACCAGAAGAGACAGGAGGACAAGCACAATTACCAGTCAGAGAAATGATAGCATATGTAGGTAAGGGAAGACCCTATAATAACTCAATGCGTCCGGTACGTCCGGAAAGTAAAAAAGTCTTTCGAACTGCTATGTCAAATCCAAAGACCCCCGAACACCTATTCCAGGCCACTGACAGAATACTACAAGAACGAATGGGGTACCATGTACTCAATTCCATGGATGAACAAGAATTGGCCAGGTCAGCCGTACAATGGACTGACGATCCTGATACATATAGTGATGATGGTTTAGTACAGACCTTTTTAAACCTTTCCCCTGATGAACAGAAATTAGCTGGTATATACATGGTTCAGCATCTCATTACATTATTCAAAGGCCATCATTCTGATCCAGGTCCCTTACCTGATATTTTAATAGAACTACTCTCGCCACAATGGAGAGGTCTAGGTACTGACTTGATTAAAGTAATTCTAGAACATCGACACAGGTACAATACTTTTCTGAATACACGTTTTGTTCCAGCTCCACCCATAGACAGAAAAACGTATTACATAGACAGACAGAACCCCTTGCGAGAAGTGCATCCGGTCCAGAATGCCGATAATACGCTCAGACGCGTGTTTGTGTACACGCCCATAACTAAAATAGAATTATTGGAAATGAAAAAATTAGTGCCCAGCCATGACAAAGATCCAGCAGGTTTTCATCGTGAAATAAAAGACATGTTACTCATGGGTGATTACACTTATCCTGACCTTATGAAAATATTGAAAGTACTACTGCCTGCTGGTATTTACGAGAAACTCAAAGAAAAAGAATGGGAAGTGGGAAATGCAAAGATTGATTGGGCTGCATTAGAAAACGAAGAAAACACCCGAATTCCAGGCCTAGGGCTTGGAGACAAAGTTAAAGCGTTACCAGGATTGTTAGTGCAAGTATTGCCACGTTTATTAGCAACTAAAAAGGAGGACTGGGATGCTATCTCAGCCTGTAAACAGAAACCCGATGAAGACACTAGCGATTTTTATTCCCGTTTTGAGAAATGTTTTGGTATTAATAGTGGCCTGAAACCAAGTAGCGAGTCATATCCACATCTTTTTGTATCTAAATTGGTCGAAAATTCTCTGCCCCAAGTTAAGAATCGTGTTCTGAAAGTCGAGAGCACATGGCAAGCTAACACGCCTTCACAAATGTTACAAATGTTACAGTACCACCAGAATAGAATTAGAGAAGAACATGATCACGAACAGAGACGCATGAAAGACACGAAAATGAAAATGTTAGTTGCTCAGTCCGTTCCAGCTGACGGCCAGAAAAAGGGCACGACACAGTCTAATAATACAACAGTTCCCGTTAAAGGGACATGCAACTATTGTAAACAGCCAGGTCACTATATAAATGATTGTGCAGTTTTGAAACATAATATAGCTACGGGTAAAACTAAAGAGAGACCGCGTCCTCCTAGACAAGACCAGGTCCAACAACAAGTACCACAGAATATTCAGCCTATGCAAGCCTCACAGACAGTAGCAGTGCCACAGCCCCAACCGATTGCTGCAACTCAACATGCATCACAGCAGATGTACCAGTATGCCCAGACTGATTACCCCGATTATCAGCGATACACATGAAACAGCCTAGAGAAGGAAGTTGGCTTGCCTCTTATCGAGGTTCCTGTAGATCAAGAGGGTCCTTATGTACACAGTCAAGTATTAGGGAAAGACAGAAAGTTTTTAATTGACACAGGGGCAAGCCGAACAACGATAAGTCACGACGAGGTCCCAGGGGCACCCCTCTCAGGCTCACAGAATGTTTCCCTTGGTTTTTCAGGCAAGCCTATTATTAATGAAGTATCGCAACCACTTCCCCTTGCAGTTGGTCCTTTGACACGTACTACAGATTTACTGCTCACAAAATCATGTCCAGAAAACTTGTTAGGTATCAAGACTCTGAAAGCTCTAGGAGCTGTTATTTGCTGTTCTCCGGAAGGAGTACGGTTGTTTCTACGTGACTTTAAAGGTCACTATGTGTTGAGAGATATTGATCCCCGATTACAGAATGTACCTGCACATTTATGGGCGCAAGGCCCCACTGATGTAGGTTGTATGCACATTACACCATATCGAGTCACACTCAAGCCAGGTGTCGTTTTACCACGAATTCGACAATACAAGTTACCCCCAGATGCTGTAGTGGCTTTACTGAAAATCATTGAAGAGCTCATTGCACAAGGAGTGGTTGTAGAAACCAACTCGAATTTATGTAATTCTCCTATCATTCCAATTCTTAAACGTACAGATCCCAATGCACCACCAGTTTACCGATTGGTTATTGATTTGCGCGAATTGAATAAATGCATTGTACCACAGTATCCTGTGGTCCCAGATATCTCATCTCTATTGACAGCCATTGATTCTGAGGCAGCGTTCTTTACTGTTATTGATCTTAAGAACGCTTTCTTTAGTGTCCCTATTGATCCGGAAAGCCAATACTTGTTCGGATTCTGTTTAAATGGACGAAGCTTCAAATTTGCACGCGCACCTCAAGGATTCACAGAAAGCCCCAGCATCTATAGCCAAGCACTGAAAAGACAACTAGACAGTATACACATGCCTGAAAACACTGCCCTACTCCAGTATGTCGATGACCTACTGATCACCGCCCGAAGTGAACCTGAATGTGAACTAGCGTCGCTGACGGTTTTACATTTCCTGGCTGACAAGGGGCACAAGGTATCCCCTTCGAAGCTGCAATTCTGTGTTCAGCAAGTTGTTTACTTAGGCCACTTGCTGTCCAAATGGGGGAGACAGCTAACGCCCGATCGCATCCAGTTAATTGCAAACATGTTACAACCCAAGACACAAAAGGAGGTGCGGGCTTTTATAGGCCTCACTTCTTACTGCAGACAATGGATCCCTCAGTATGCATTTCTAGCAAAGCCACTCATTCAGTTGACAACTCAGGAGGCAGCGTCTTCGACTGTCCTCCCCTGGACTCAGGAACATACACAAGCTTTTGACGACTTAAAGAAAGCCTTATGTCAAGCACCAGTTTTAGCGACACCATGTTACAGCAAGCCTTTTACACTTTTTGTCACAGAACGTGAAGGTACTGTATTGTCGGTACTCACTCAGGATCAAGCAGGTTCATACAAACCGTGTGCCTATTTTTCTAGTACATTGGATCCAGTAGCTCTGCCTGCGTGCTTGAAATCAGTTGCAGCAACAGCTCTAGCAATCAGACAAAGTGATTCAATAGTGTTAGGACATCCATTGACAGTACAAGTTCCACACTCCGTGGAAGTTCTTTTAAATCGAACACAGACTCAACACTTGACTATAGCGAGATTGACAGGTTATGAATTGACATTGTTTCAGCCACACATAGAAATCAGACGCTGCAACACATTGAACCCTGCTACGCTTTTGCCATTAAGTGAGACAGACCCATTGGCACATGATTGCATTGAGGTCATTACTATTACGACGAATCCCAGACAAGACTTGACAGACACTCCATTACCAGATCCAGACCTGACACTTTATGTGGATGGTTCATGTATGAGAACAAGTACAGGAGAATTAGTGGCCGCCTACGCAGTCACAACAGAAACTGAAGTCATAGAAACAAATCGTATTGACATCCTGTCAGCACAAGCAGCAGAGCTCATCGCTCTGACACAAGCCTGTATTCAAGCCCAGAACAAGAGAGTTAACATATACACAGATTCCCGTTATGCATTCGGAGTTGTTCACGACTTCGGTGTCCTCTGGCGAGAGAGAGGTTTTTTGACTTCTCACAGTGCCAAAATTCAACACGGTCCCCTCATTCAAACTCTGTTAGATGCAATACATCTGCCTACAGCAATATCCATCATGAAGTGTAAGGCACATACCAAGGTTACAGATACTGTTTCCCAGGGTAACGACCTGGCAGACCGAACCGCAAAACATACAGCTCAGAATCAGATTCATGCTACTGACCTGACAAAGACAATAGTCTCGACACCGACACATTGCATGACAGTTAAGGATCCCGCCCTAGATGTAATTGACATACAGACACATGCCACACCAGATGAAATCAAGAAATGGATCGAACTAGGAGGGACCCAGACAGAACAAGGATGGATGACGAAGGGAAAATCTATATGGTTTCTCCCCGACTCTATGGTTCAAGTTATCATTAATACAGTACACAGTCCAGCACATTTAGGAGAAAAAGCCATGTTAGACAGTATTCAACATCTCTGGTTCAATAAACACTTACGAGCAGCAGCCAAACAGAAAGTGCGTACTTGCATGATTTGTTGTCAGTTCAACCCAGGTAGAGGTGTTCCAGTAGAACAAGGTGGTTTTCATCCCCCCGATCACCCTTTTGAAGTCCTCCAGATGGATTATATTCAGATGGAACGATGTCGAGGTTTCAAATATGTCCTTGTAATTGTATGTGCACTTTCCCGTTGGACAGAAGCATATCCAGTCCCAGATTACACTGCTCCGACCACTGCCAAGCAGCTGGTTCGTGAATTCTTCCCCCGATATGGTTTGCCCCGTGTCGTATACTCAGACAACGGTCAGCCATTCTCGTCCGAGCTTATGAAGCAGGTATCACTCCTGCTCGGCTACCAATGGAAGTTCCACTGTGTCCGACATCCCGAAGCAGCAGGTCTCGTAGAGAGACACAATCAAACCCTGAAAATTCGTCTAGCAAAAATCTGTAAGGAGAAGGGTGTCGACTGGATCGTAGCTTTGCCAGTCGCCCTTTTTTACATGAGGATGGTAGCCCATTCCAGAACAGGGCTATCCCCGTATGAGGTGGTCTTCGGTAGGCCACCGAATATGTGGGGGACGCCTTTGCCCAGAAAAATTACCGATGTCGATTGTAATATGTTGACAGATTACCTTGCCTCCTTGATGTCTGCACTCCAATCATGTCGTTCACAGGTCGCTGCAGCTTTTCCCGACAACACCGAGGTGAAACCGCACGACGTCGTTCCCGGAGATACTGTACTTATAAGAAATTTCGACAGAAAAAGTCCGCTGGAGCCCAGGTGGCAGGCGCCGAAGTTGGTACTTCTCACCACGAGGACTGCAATCAAGGTCGAGGGCCGCAAAGGGTGGCTGCACTCCAGTCACGTGAAGAAATTTCGTGCATTGCCAGAGACTGACTCCCCCTCCCCCTCTAAGGATTGTCCAGATTCTAGTGACTCTAAACTTCCCCTGATAGAGAAAACTCCACAACAGGAATATAAAATGAAATTGAGGTCTAGCAAGTCAGACAGTTTAATTGTTTAAGTCCTCCCCTAGGTGAATCGGTTGAACGTGTTTTCTGACATGTATCCCCTAGACCCCGACAGAGAGAGAGATAGACAGAAACAGCTCACGAAACATGAATATTGCAAATCTCTTCGCAGCCACTGCATTGTGACTTTATTGGTTATGTTTTTTCTGAGCCTTCCAATTATTGCTGCAAGTGTGCTCTTACTCTTATACTATCCTATATTCAAACCTGCAAATTCTTCCTTCAACGTCACTGCTGAGCATTCTTTTAGCGAACTGCCCCCTCATGAACTCTCTTACCGACTCGCGCTGCGCAACAACACATTCATTAGCATGTTACATCATTCCCATCAGACCAGCAATGCTACTAATTGTTGGATATGTGGCCGACTCCCTCCCTATCAGAAATACAAGGGAGTTCTGCCTCTTTTTCCGTACCCGTTCACCCATAATGGGTCCTGTGGTGCATGGTTTAGTCTGATTAATTCCTTGGATTCAGACTCCGTAGTTTACCAGGGTAACTGGGTATGGGGAAATCTGAACACTGTTTTGCATAAAGTATGTTTCCCTGACAAGGAGGGTCTCCCCAAAAGGACAGGAACTGATCTAGAAAATGAAGTATATAGATTAGGTAACTTTACACTTAACCTCATGATTCTCAGTGTTGAATCCGAAGTAGAACCAGTCTTGCCCGCCATGTCCGTACTACCAGTTAAAGGTGAATTATGTGTCAGAAAGAATGGTTCAGTACACCTGGGTCATAGTAAATGTACTACTGTGATCGAATTCAGTGATAAGGGCAAGTCCACATTTAAAGCTTCACGTCATTCCTACTTCGTTTGTGGTCATACCGCATATATACGTTTACCTCTAGATTGGGATGGCACCTGCTACATTACATTCCTTCTGCCACCCGTTTTCCTAGCCCCTCCTGATTATCATAGAGACATCCATCTAGTACATAATAGACCACAGAGAGATCTCCCGATTGTCGACTATACTGAAACGGCATGGGAGCAGTATACAGATTTCAATAAAGGTTTCTTTCCCTACTTAGGTACTGTCTTTAATAGTAAACTGATACGAAAATTAACTAGAACCCTTGAAGCTGTAGTGAATGAAACTACATCCGCCCTAGGTAACTTAACAGAGGAGCAGTCTGCTATGCGGATTGTTGTTCTTCAAAATCGTCTCGTCCTTGACGTCATCCTGGCCGATAGGGGCGGAGCCTGTAGAGTCATCGGATCGAGCTGCTGTGTTTTCATTCCACAAAACGCACCTTCAGTAAAGCTATTACTCGTCTACATAAAATTGCAAGTCTGATACATCAGAATCCAGGCACCTGGACTTGGTCCGGTTGGTTCTGGACGACGTTGTCAGCCTGGGGATGGAAAGTCCTATCCTTCCTAGGTCTTGGCCTTCTCATAGTATTCAGTTGTTGCCTATGTCTGCAATGTGGGCCAGCGATTTGCGGCTTGTGCGCCACATCATGTATTCCTCATTCGAGTCCTCATTCGAAACGCCATAAGAAGAAAGAAGAGCAAATGATGTACATGAACAGATTGATAGATTAATGAGGATTGATATATCATGAAGGGTCCGTAGGGGACAAGGAGGGAATGAGGTAATATAAATTTTATGGTCAATTGTGTCACCTATCGTAGACCCCAACGGCTCCATGTACATGCTTCTAGTACATGTAAGTTCCCTCCACAACCAGTTATGAAGACGCAAATACATTTGCATCAAACGTTAACATGTCCTCTTTCAGATGCACCATGAATGGGTCCGATATTCAGTTCCTAAGTGTGCCTTGCCAACGTCTTTATGTGGTACACTTTTATGATTTCTAGCTCTGGCGAGTTAGGCCCTGATTTCTGCCATCGAGCCTTTTCTGCCCTCTTTCTCTGGAAGCTGCAGCCTGCTGCTTCCTGACCCTTGAATTACTCCCTGTGTGGCGAGCGGTGCCTAGCTCAGCCAGCCTTGCCTGCCAAGACTGTATTCAACCTTCAAGTTATCTGCTCCGCTCCTCGAAAATACATTCCTGTCTAGCAGTTTAGGAAAACATCCTTCCCAGCTGCAGTGCAAAGGGCCCGGCCTCACTGTCTCCATGCAAGTAATTCATAGTTTCCGTTACCATGGTAGGCCCATGCCCCTTGCCTTTCATGTAGACACGTAGTTGCATATGCACGCACTAGCAGTCAGTATAGAATAGCCTCTGCCCGAGAGACCTTTCCTTCTAGATAATACAGTTCCTTAAACACAAGATATAGATATGATTTGGGTTTAGGTTGTTCTGACACTCCAGACTTCTGTCTCCTCATGAAGGGCTAAATGTCAAGTCCCCTTCACCCTCCAGTTTCACGTCAGTCACACGTCATGCTGCTGCGCGCGCATCCCTGCCACATGTTTTTGCTGACTCTGCAGGATCCTTCTAGGGATCCACCCACTTATGACACCTTTATGTGACGTTTCCAGCACACACCTCCGTGTATGCCCTAGTGCACGCCTTCTGTTACGTATTTCTGTTCTTATCTCGTTTCTCTCAGCTGTTACGCCTTCTGCATTCAATGCTACCATATGAAATGACTATATATATGGTTTCATGTTAATAAATCATTGTACATGTCCATTGCAATTCCCACCCTGAACCCTCGTGGCGATGGGTCATGCTACCATTGGCTCGAGCCAATTCCTTTGTTAAGGAATAAAACCCCACTTTAAACCTCAAATACCACGGACTCTGCCTTCTCATTTTGACTGAGTTATTCTTATTGAACTTTACCGCATAAATTAAGTATAGGTAATTAAAATTTACCACAAACCATATATACAAAGGCATTTTGCATTTCCAAACGGTGCGAATCGCAATTTCAGGCCGTTAGGAAATGCAAAATGTAATTTCTGTAAGTACAAAAAGCATTTTCGGTGGTGCAAAAATAAATTTCCATTGTTTAGAAATCACATTTTGGGATTCCCTAAATAGGAAATTGCAAATTGGGATTTCCAAACCGCGAATCGCTAACACTATGTACAAAGGATTTCCTAATTGCGAATAGTCGCAAAATGGACATTTAGGAAATGTATTTACCATCAATGTGTATCAGGTGATACCCAGGTGCAAACTATAAAAATGTCTCCCAAAATGTGTCTGCCTCTTTCAAAATGGCAGGTCTGTATGTCTGTGCATGGAGGATGAGAATTTTGGCTGGTAGGCTGAGAAGGAGGTGGAGACAACAGAGGATATTTATGGTGAGGCTCACCCGGTTTAAACAAAACGAAGAGAAGATATATGAGAAGTCACGACTCATTAGTGAGGTAATTCTGGAATTCATTGCAGATTTACAACCTCTGCTACAGACTCCAACAGTGAGAAGCAATGCAAACTCACCACATGTGCAGGTATTTTGTTTTCTACACCTTTTGGCTACTGGCAGTTATCAGGGAGTCATAGCAATGGCAGGGTGAGTGTTACAAAGTGAATTTTCCAGTTTTTTCACAGGTTTCTGGATATCATGATTAGCAAAGTAAACCAATATATATGTTTTCCAAGTACTCTCCAATGTGTAACACACCAAATTAACGTGTTAGAGGGTAGCACAGTTTCCCAATGTAATTGGCTGTGTTGGTGGCACACATATTGCCATATATCTGTCCCCTGTAAATACATTTATTATAGAAATAGGCACCCATTCACTCAATATATAGGTAGTGTGTGATGTATCATGCATCATATCTAACCTTGAAGCCAGATTCCCAGGCAGCACACACAACTCTTTAATGTTCCGCCACAGTGGAACACATAACCGTTTGTCTCAGGGTGACTTTGGCAATGGCTTTTTACTTGAGAACAGAATTGCAAACTCAATTCATACGGTGTTCAAAAGTGTCTTTTTAATGTGACCAAGCGGGTTCTCCTTATCATACTATTTAAGGAGACAGTTCATATGCCTTGCGCCCTTGGATACTGACTCCATACTTGAATCCAAGAACTAGGAGTGAAAGGTATTACAACAGGGCACACAAGACAACATGATCAATAATAGAATGTACCTTTTGTATACGAAAGTCTAGATTCAGATGTGTCCACAAACTGGTGCTGTAAAATCATTTCAACATGTGCCATTCTCCAGACATAGGCATGAGGAAAGGTATCCACAGTATCAACAAAGAACCAAATTCAGACTCAGATAAGGAATTACCACTACTACAAATTCAGCAGGAAGGGACACTTGCAGCAGAGGGTCAAGCTCGACATTCAGAGATCCCCAACAACAATTTTTAAGGTAAGAAGGATGAGCACTTCTAAGAAATAGACCACACACATGATGGTAATCTTTCGTGCATGACTGAAAGATCACCGTTTATTCAGGTTGCACCAATTTAAATCTTCATGAACTGTGTACACAGAGGATGTACTATTGTGTCAACAAAGTATAGAAACAAAACACAAACATGACAAAGTAGCCTCATAATTCTGTGTGTCTACAAAATTCACTTTTTACAGCCTCTGGTGTTGGTTGCCTTCTCAGCAGGACTGAGAAGGCAACCAGGGGATATGTCTGCTGCTGATGTGTTTCGGTGTGTCCGCCTGGTACAGCATCCTTCTGGCATAGATGTGGCACTGAGGCTAGAGCCGGCTTCATTTTAGGGACAGAAATATTGTGTGTCTGTATGTTTTCAAGGGCTGTGATCACTTGTACCAGCCCATGTATAACATTGTGGCAGCAGTGGCCCATGTCATTTTGTATATTGACAGTTCTCCTGGCAAGAGTGGTCGTGGCTACTGCCAATCTAGTGAATGCATCACAGTGTGCTGTCTGTGTCTTTGCAGATGCTGCTCTATCTACATGGCAGCAAACCAACAGTCTCGTCCTTTCTGCAATTGAGGCATTGGCCTTGACATGCTTTGCAGATTCATATTAACAGTTTCTATATATTTGGCTTGTAGCCATTGTTTTGAGATGATGGATTTTTCCAGGCCACGAAACAAAAGAGAAATGTCTGCCATGTCATCTGAGACATTATCATTGTGGACTGTTGCTTGTTGGACTCTACAGTGTCTGTGTGTCCTACGCACAGATGTAGTTGTGGTCCTGCTTTGGAATAGCTACTCATCACCTTCCTCAAAGCATGGTAGTGGTGACATGTTAATGCTTCTAATATTTGGAGTTGGAGTAATGAGCCCAGTAGTTGCAATTGTGCAATCCTCCACTTCCACATGTGTGTCAATAGCTTCATCAGCATCCATATTTTCAGACAAATCCTGGGTGTGATCTGTGGAAAAGTATGTATATAGATATTGTAAATAACTGGTAATGTTCATTCACAATATTGTTGTAAACTGTTATTTATGTGTTTGTAACATGTAGATAATGTACAGATATGTGTATTGTAGTTATCAGGACACAGTACACCATGTAACTTATATGTACTACAACTCCCATAATGCACCGCCAAAGTACAGCAAACATCTCACTGGAGTTTTGTTAGCTAAGATGTACTAGAGGACTTACAAACAATATGTTATGGTAAGAAATTAAAAGGAACATGACTTACATTGGCTGGAGCCTTCAGATTTGGTGGTGTCAATGTTTGACACTCCTACCACACTTTCAGGTACTCTGGGTGACACCAGGGGAGGTGACTTTCTCCAGGATGCTGTCCCATATTTTGTTTTTCTGGCCCTCAGCAACAGTAAATTATGCTTTCCCAAAGAGCTGGTCCATGTGTGCCACACATTCTTTGTTTTAGACGCTCCAGCTCCTTTTCAGACAATTTTACTTTGCGCTTCATGCTGCTGGATTCCTTGCCCCCATCTTCCTTGGAGAAGGTGTCTTCCAGGAATTAGGATTCCACTATCAGTTGTCAGACAAGAGCTCTCTTTCCTTCCAGCACTTACCTAGGCTTGTGGGTTGTGACCCCACCCTATATTTCTACAGTCCCTGGTCTTACATCATCATTCTGCATCCAGAATGCAAATTTTCTTAATTGCGATTTCTTATTTGACTATTGCAATTTCCAAATTAGTGATTTACTATTTGTGATTGTGAATTTGTTGAAATTGTTATTAGTGGAAAACACTCCTACGTACATCTCAGTTTGCAATTCCCTAGTAGCGATTTCTACAAATTCGCTATTTGGAAATCGCAAACACTTTCTTTCATAAATATGGCCCATAGTGGGCCGGATTCACCAAGATGAATATACATGTGTAGATCTACTCATGTACCTAGGTACAACTCCCCTAGTTCTTACTTTTCACTGTTCCAATTGGAGATTTACACCTAAGAGTAAACTTACATGTCTCCACCCCTCCTAGGAAGGGGTGGAGCCTCCTACAACAGAATGTATGGGTGTAAAATTACTAAACATAACTTTTCACTTGTTGGTGGAGATTTCCCAATGGTAGAGTACAGAGAGATTTAATAACGTTTATTTATTTTTCCCAAAAATATTTAAATATATTTTAATATAAATATAAATGTAAAAATTATATATAATAATCATCATTAACCTTGAACTAATAACAATAAAAAGTTACAACACATTAACTCCTCAAAGTACATATGCAATAAGTGCCAACATAATTTAAATATATTACATTAATTTATAAATATTAATTTTTAAACAGTAAATTAAAAATACAATTACTCTCCATCACTATAATTTTTATTCTAAATTATTTTGTAATAATGATGGTTAAAATGTATGTATTTCATTAAATACTTTTAATATTGTTTTAAAAGACACGTTTTGTTAAAAAACAATTAAATTACATTTCTTAAATATACAAAAAATCAATACCCATATATAATATTTTTCTCACAAAAAATATATGCATTGGTTAAATGTCAAAAATAATTGAAATGATTTAACATTAATCCCTATAGGGTGATATTCTAATTACCTGCCTCCACTAATTTCTCTGGGTGTGTGTTGCAGTACCAGTGGTTGGCCATATGTGATGCTTGACTTACTGCTAGACTGGGCTGGAGTACATTTAAGGCTCTTTTGACACTTCTAGGGCTGCAGAAACTTTAGTAGTGCATTTTATGAATTACAATGGCTTTTTTGGTGACTGTGTGTTTTATACTAGCATGTCTCTCCCAAACACCTCCTTAGATTTCCCTGAACCCCACCCATTTTGGAGCAATTATTCCCCATTTTCACACGCCCCTTCTAGTTCCTCCCATGTGACCTAGGAGGATAGGAAGATTAAAGGCCAACCCTGATCTGTGAAGAACAGGAATTTCCTCCATTTGGAGGGACACAGCCTGGCAGATCACGTCCTCCTATGGCACTCTGCCTGTAGCCTTTGGTTGGGATTTCTACAGCTGCTCAAATAGAGAGGATCCTCATGCTCACTCTAGCAAAGTAGGCAGGGTGTCTGAGGAGATGGAGATAGGGGCCATAGGTGAAATACTACCTGCTTCCTTCCAAAATTGTCAACAGATTGGTATACCCACCAGGGAAGCCAATAATGTCTGGCTGTGGGTCAGTTCTTGAGTCACTAGATAGATATATTGAATAATTTATCAAGTCATTCATTCGGCTCACTAAGGCATATATGAGGACTAGTATGGATGTCATTAAAAAACTACAGATTTTTCATTTGATCCCTCTAATCAATTATTGAAAACAATGAACATCCAGCACCTATATACTAACATCCCGCAACAGGATGCCTTTGTATTTATTAAAAGAACTTTGGAGAAAATGAATAGTGCTCCCAGGTCCCAACTAATTTCTTTATATCCATACTAGAGATTGCTTTAACAAAAAAGCTTTTCCAATTTCAAGGTGGATACTACAATAATGCAAAGGGGGCAGGTTTTGCATCAGATCTGGCATATCTGTCCATAGTTCACTTTCAAAATCTCCATCTGTAGTGATACACACCCGGATTTACAACATTTTGCAAATTGGTGCAGGTTCATACATGATGTACTCTTGATTTTGACAAGTAACCTTTCAACACTCATGATATATTGCAATTGGCTCAATACAAGTTCCTAGAAAGTGTTCTTCATTTCCTTTATGGTTTACATGTGCCCCTTAGCATGAGAAACCAGGGCCATAAGACTTAGGTTAGCCTAGAGAGTCTGCACGTGTCAGGTTATAGTGAAGTCAAGTATTACTGTCCTACATTTTAATATATGCAGAGGCAAGTATTGTCAGAATGAATGTACTCCTCAAACGATGATTATGTGGCATGCCCAGTTCAGAAGGTTGGGGTGATGCCACTCTCTCCAATGAAATGCACCTGACACATTTTTCTCTTGTGGAAGTATGCACGTTTCTAATACAGAGTACTCCATTGATGTTAGTGCCTGTGCTCATGTGGGAGACAATTCCAATTCCTGGACTACAGCCACTGCACAAGGCTCACACCCTCCCTCAAGCACTGGAATTCCATAACATGCTGTTTTTTAAACTTTTTCCTAGGAGGGAAAGGGAACTAGACCCAACCCTACTGCACCCAATCAACTGAGGGATTAAGGAGTTTGGGTGTTGTAGAGGTGGTGCATCGCTTGGTTATTGCTGAGGTGGTGGAGGTCTGTTTGTCATCAGTGAGATTGCCTGATGTGTAGGTATGGTGAGGATTGGCATTGGCTTGGGTGAAGTGATAAAAAGTTCCTCAGAAGAGTGAGGTTCAGATCTTCCCCTTTTGTGAGACCTTCTGGAAGATGGAGACGACGAGGCCTCATCACTCTCCTCACTAGAAAAAGGCTCTTTCCTGGATTTCAGGTCCGGAGCCAAATGAGAAGTTGTCCCTCATGATCCCTCCGAGTTTTGGTAGAGAAGGTACGACATACCTTACAATCCTTGGCTTTGTGGTCAGGATACAGGCAGTAGATACAGTCCTTATGAGGGTCATCCACATGGAGTCTTGTCTTAGAGCAGGTGGAACACGCTCTAAAAAGACTCTTCTTTTCCTTGTCCGACATCAGGAAAGTAGATAAACTAAGCTCAATAAGTAAACATGTGAAAAAAAGGTTTAGAAAAAAATCTTGCAAAAGAGTAATTAAGGAAAAAACTGAGCAGAGCTTAGTGGAGACTCCGTAGCACAACATGCCATAGAAAATCTGAAGGTCTGAAGTTCTCTCAGGAGGGTTCTAGAAGGTGGGGTGTCCTGATTGGCTAAGGACTTCTTTTGGTCTCTTTTACAAAAAGAGATGAATATGTTGCAAAACTGAAATGGGCCAAGGCCTATTTTTTTCTAGTTTGTGCTAGCTTTGCATTGCTGTTTTTATATACCGGGGTCTCCCATCTCAACGACAGGGAATGAATGTGAATGTATGAAAGTTCCAATATTGGAGTATCTATTAGATTCACTAATGTGGGCCACTTTAATTATGGCTGCATGCCTATTTCCTGTCCCAGCCATTCCCTGATTACAGCCATTCACCATATCTGCCAAGTAAAACAAAGGTCTCAAGTGGGCTACATAACACAGGCATCATCAGCTTGTTCAGGGTCCAGACAAAAAATGCAGTAAATAGAAGACAGGACCCCAAGCCTTCACTTGCTATGCTCTATGGCCTGGAGCCCTACGTCCCTAACTCTCCACCCCAGCTTCTCGATCCAGAAGCTTCCTCACTTCTCCACTTTTGGAAGGAACTGAAGACTCATGTCTGCAAGCAACACCGGAGCCCATGTGCCACCCTTCAGATGACAGGCCCTCTTACTGTCAGCAAATTCCACTCCTCTGTACATCTACATTCTACTCTCACATTTTACAGTGATTTGGTGATTTGTAGTTCCTGCTGTTAAATATACACCCATTTACATACAAACATCATTATATATAGGGGATTGTATTTGTATTACCCTATCAGATTAAATGAGCTCTGGTAAGCACACCCTGTCTCACTTTCATGAAACACACATTGGGGCATATAATCTACAAACCCCATTAAATATCGCAAAACACGCTTAGCGCGTTTTACATTATCGCCCTCTGTCGCTGAATTACATTGCCGTGTTAGCGGCGTTTTAGCATCGCTTTGCTAACAGGCGAAGTACAATCCAGCGATAGACTGCAATAATCCTCATTAGCGTGTGAAATCCAGCGATGATTTCACTGCACTAATGAAAAGCTTGATAATAGGGGAGTGTGTACTTAACCATACAATCCACCTCCCATAGGCAATAATGGTAAGTCAGGTTTTATTCAAGCGTTAGGATCATGCGTTAATGGGGGCTTAGCACGCCTTTTCTCATCGTTACGTAGGTCCGGGGCAGCGTTGATAATATAGCTAAGTTGTGTTTGCGATGTTTTTCAATGAAGTAATTGTAAGGAACGCCTACTTTGCATCTCATTAGCGATGTATATCACTAAGATGCGTAGCGTTAGAAAATCAACTGCTAACATGCGCTGATGCATGTTAGCTCCGCCTTGTTAATAGGGCGATGAGAATATCGCCGCTTTTAGCGGCTAAAAGTACAGCTAAAGCGGCGATACTGCCCTTGATAATATGCCCCACTGTCTTGCACTGGTTGACATCTGCAAGTAAATGCAAATGGTTGACCGCTGCAAGTCCACATAGTTTACTATCGCTCCTTAGAACCTACATAGCAATGCAATAGCCTAATAGAGCCTATCAGAGCAGTAATATAGTTAAATTCCCCACACTATTTACCCTTTGTCATTCATCCAAATACCTGCAGATAGTGACCTTGTGGACTTTCTGAATAAGCAAAGAGCGCTTTGTACACAATTTCTAACGATCACATCTTCCAGCAGGGGTGAAAAACAGCCAAAAGCTGCAGTATGTAAAGCTATTTTGTTTCACAGCTCATTCTGTGGCACCAGCCCAGAGTATTACCAACTGCAACTACGTGTATGCTCTTTGTTTATCTTATAGGGCTGGCCTCACGGGGACCCTAGGAATTTGTGAACACATTCGATCTTATAAGGTGATTTAAACCCATAAAGGGATTCAAATTGGTGCCGGGGAATACTATAGTGTTTTTTACAAGTCCTTCTGTTGGTCCAGCGATGAGTACAAAAGGGGTAAACTCCTTGGACTGAAGTCTCATCTGCTGTTTCACCAGCACTCAAAACAAAAAATACTGAAAACCCTAGACAGAAAAAAAACAGAACAACACATTCTCCACCCACAGAGGTCTCTAGTGCAGGGCACTTTTTTTCTGGTGTTCTAAATCAGTGGTGACTGGCTGTCCAGTCACTGGTATCCACTAAGGACACAGCTCACTTGCATCTAAAATCAGTTGCAAACCAAACATTTTTTGTGCTTTAAGATGTAGTAGTGGTCCAGTGCACCCTTTAGCATCCCTAAGAGCTACCTTCACTTTGGGGGTGTGTGTCTCAAATTCTACCAGTCCCAGTATACATTTTCAGGCATTGGTTGCAGTAACCGCACTGGGGGCATCCATTGAGAACAATGGCTTCGCCAGTTCCCTGTGAGAGGTGATCTTTAGGGTAAATGCCTCATCCGCAAGGGTAATAAAAATGACTGAAACAGATGTTGACTGAAGATACCTTTCTCCAGTCAAGAGAACCCAGACCCATGCTGGGAGTCAGTCAGTCAGAAAAACTTTATTCGCTTTTTGTTTTAAAACCATAAAAGTTACATAAACATAAAAACAGTTTAAGTGAAAGTGCATAATTTAAAATGTCATCCAGTACCGCAATTAGAGTCAAATAAATTAGATAAATAAGCCTGAGGAAACATCCTTTACACATACATACAACTCCTGGATTTAACAGAGGATTTAAAAAACCCTACTATAAAAAATATACAGTCCTCTTGCAATAGTTGCAGGAACACAAGTGCAGGGCGAACCTGTCTAAAATTCATTCTTTTTAAAATAGGCACCAGAAAGCGTTTACGAGAAATTTCATATAATTTACACAGAAACAGAAAGTGCAGCGTTTCCGGCGGAGATTGGCCATCGCAGCCGCAGGGTGCTGACACTTGCCCTCTATTGAAGCCCTTGGGTCTGGTGAGCAAGAGGTGAAAGAGGTTCAACCGCAACTTAGTTAACAAAAATGTCTCGTGTGTGGACAAAGACCCCATGAGATAAGGTTCCGTCATGGGGGTTGTCTTAAGCATTATATAGAATATGAACTCTAGGTTTCAGCGCCTCCTTAGCTCCCCTTTCCATATTCCATAGGGACAAAAAGGTTATCTTGGTCGATTCCACGTCCTTCTTTGTGATAAAATCAGGGTTAAAAAATAGGATCCCCAGTCCTAACCCGTCAAAGCTTTTTTTAATATATCTTAGCCACGGAATACGAGCCGAGATGTCAAGGGACATGCACTCTCTTAGGATCAGGTGGGTGAGAATTAATTCTTTATTCAACCAACATTTTAGCCAGAAAATCAGGGGTCGCAAAGCAAGAGCATCACCTAAATAGGGGAACCCCAGTTCCTCGTGGACCACTAGGTTAGATGTTCCATGGGGAACGCGCATAGTAGGCTTTTTGAAAAAGTCATTTTTCGCCATCTGGAGGGTTTCCGCTATGGTGTATCCCCAAATTTCACAGTCATAAGAAGCTATGGCTAGGCTTTTGGCCTGGTATACTTGCAACATAGCTCCTGTTTCTTTCTTCCCTATTTTAAATGCAAAATTTTAAATTGCTCAGTTAACCCTAGCCAGATCCCCTTTTTTTCTGTATTAGGGATCCCCATTTGAGGTGGTCATCGAAAAGGACCCCTAAGTAGGAGAATATATCTGTGCGGGGGATCTTAGAGTCACCTACAGTAAATTGAAAACTCCTTTTTGCCAATTGCCCCACTTGCATGACATAGGACTTGGAATTATTGATTGCCAAGTCCTGGTCAGTCATAAATCTAGAGAAGGTGGTTAAAGGCCATTGCAGACCCAGCTCGGTCCTGGATATGAGGACGGTGTCGTCCGCATGTAACAAGATGGGAACACCTCGCCGTCCTACGCATGGGCAGTCAACTCCAGTTGCCCATAATGCACTATCCAATTCGTTAATATAAAAATTAAATAAAAAAGGGGCCAGAATACAGTCTTGTCGGACTCCCTTCTTGATATCAAAATCCCTTGTGACCGGCAAATCCTGTGAGAACCTGACATTGGCTTTAGTTGATATATGCAGGTCCTCAAGAAAGTTAACAATACTGTTCTCCACTCCCATTGCCCTCATGGACTGCCACAGCTTGTCCCTGTTAACACAGTCAAACTCTGATGACAAGTCCATGAAGGCAAGGTGGATAGTTCCGTGGCCAGCGACAGTATATGTGCTCAGTATCATAAATAAATTAAGACACTGAGCAACGATGGAACGTCCCGGCTGAAAGTCATACAAGATTTTGTGGTCCTCTGCCCAAGTTGATAATCTTTGTAGGAGGACCCGTCCCACCACTTTTACCACTGAGTCAATAAGAGAGATTGGTCTGTAGCAGTGGGTACTATTTCTGTCGCCCTTTTTAAAAATAGGAACTATAGTAGAAGTTGCCCAGGACTGAGGACAACCGTTCTTTGCTGCAGCGTTTCAAGACTGACTCCATTATCGGCACCCAAAAGGAGGGGTCTGACTTAAATAAGACTGGAGGTTCCGATTACTAAACAGAGAAAGATTTGAAAACAAGACCAACAACGTCCATTTCATGCGAGAAAGAGGGAGTTAGGTCGTGGTGGGGCTGAGGGAGGGCTGGACCTTTTTATACAATGTGTCAACAAGAAATGGACGTTGTTGCTCTTGTTTTCAAATCTTTCTCTGTTTAGCAATGGGAATTGAATAACTGATTCATTGAACTGAAAAAAACTAAATGATGAATTGTTATATGTGTTTCTGGATGTATTTACGTATTTGAGTCGTTTGTGAATATAATTTGTTGTACATTTTTTCAACTCACAATGTATTTTGCTAGATAAGAATGTAATCACTCTTTGATATGTGTATTCCTTTTTGTCAATTGAAATAACAATTTTCTAAAAACAAATAAGTAAAAGGTATAAATAAATATACTGGACTGAATTTAATGAATGCGTTTATTCAGTCGGTTTAAAAGATAGATTGTAAATAAGGTGAGAAGGGGGCACTTTCTTGTTGACACATAGTAACAGTTCATCGGCACAGGCTAATTTAACCTTCTTATAGAATCTTTCTGGGGATACTTGGGACCGTTTTAGCCTACGCTTCCCATCTGTTGGTCTCAATACGCCCTTACTTAGAGCGTCCCCAAATGTTACTGATAGTGGACCTGTCATGTGAATTGTTAAGGGGTTGTGATCACTAAATTCACTCTCTACATTATGGAAATTATTAAAAAAGAATTGCAAAGAGGACGAAATTAGAATGAAATCAATAAAAGACCCCCTCCCGTGCCCTTGGAAAGTTGGCACAGGAAACTTAGTGCGCGGGTCAGTTAAGGACATTGTAGCCACCATATCTAATTCATCTATCATATTATTCAGCAGCTCCCCTTGAGTGTTATGTTCATAATGAAAACCCTTTATGTGGGGGCAACCCAGCTCAGAAATGCAAGATGTTGTTGGCTTACCACAGGGGGTTATGTTAAAATCCCCAGAAATCAAAAGGTTATGAAGACTTGGACCCAAGAATTGTTTTATAATTGCTCCCAGGGCAGTTATGTTACAGCCCTCATGCGGGGAAGTCAGTGAATTATAAAAATTAATAATTCCCCAGCTAATATCCCCCCTTCTGGCTAACAGTGCCAGAATTACTGGGTGTGTAGTTAGTATCACCTGCAACTTACAATCAATAGCCACAGAGATGAATGTGACTAATCCACCCTTTGGTCTATCACTCACAGATGGTATGGCTGGGCCAAAAAAGGTCTTATAGCCTTCCAGGAATAGATCACAATCCACAGACCTCATTTCCTGGAGGCTAATTACCAAGAATGGTTTGACATAACACACCCACCGTGGGTCCTGAAGCTTAGTTGCCAACCCTGCAATAATCCAGGACAGGAAGCTGGTGAATCTCACCGCTGGGAGCCCAACGGCTACCTCCCCTGGAGACTGGAGAGATGCACCCGTCTCAGGCCCTGGCGATACCGGGTGCCTCAGTCAATCGCATTCCTCCATGCCAGTTAAGGCAGCAAATCTATAATTTGACACCAATGTATTTGCGGTGCCAAATTGCCTTTCTAGTTCTGGCAGTAGTTGGACACTAGGTGTGGGCTGCTGTCTAGGGAGTGGTCTATTTAAGTAACCCCCTTTTTTGGGTACCCTAGGGCCATTTGCAAACATGTCCCCGTAGGGGACTGGCCTGTAAAAATAGCCCACGGGTAATGCCTTAATGACAGATCCCACTAAGGGGGTGAGGTTAAAGTCCCTGGAAAGAATATGGCCTGCAATGAAGGGGCCCTTGGAAAGTTGGCACAGGAAACTTAGTGCGCGGGTCAGTTAAGGACATTGTAGCCACCATATCTAATTCATCTATCATATTATTCAGCAGCTCCCCTTGAGTGTTATGTTCATAATGAAAACCCTTTATGTGGGGGCAACCCAGCTCAGAAATGCAAGATGTTGTTGGCTTACCACAGGGGGTTATGTTAAAATCCCCAGAAATCAAAAGGTTATGAAGACTTGGACCCAAGAATTGTTTTATAATTGCTCCCAGGGCAGTTATGTTACAGCCCTCATGCGGGGAAGTCAGTGAATTATAAAAATTAATAATTCCCCAGCTAATATCCCCCCTTCTGGCTAACAGTGCCAGAATTACTGGGTGTGTAGTTAGTATCACCTGCAACTTACAATCAATAGCCACAGAGATGAATGTGACTAATCCACCCTTTGGTCTATCACTCACAGATGGTATGGCTGGGCCAAAAAAGGTCTTATAGCCTTCCAGGAATAGATCACAATCCACAGACCTCATTTCCTGGAGGCTAATTACCAAGAATGGTTTGACATAACACACCCACCGTGGGTCCTGAAGCTTAGTTGCCAACCCTGCAATAATCCAGGACAGGAAGCTGGTGAATCTCACCGCTGGGAGCCCAACAGCTACCTCCCCTGGAGACTGGAGAGATGCACCCGTCTCAGGCCCTGGCGATACTGGGTGCCTCAGTCAATCGCATTCCTCCATGCCAGTTAAGGCAGCAAATCTATAATTTGACACCAATGTATTTGCGGTGCCAAATTGCCTTTCTAGTTCTGGCAGTAGTTGGACACTAGGTGTGGGCTGCTGTCTAGGGAGTGGTCTATTTAAGTAACCCCCTTTTTTGGGTACCCTAGGGCCATTTGCAAACATGTCCCCGTAGGGGACTGGCCTGTAAAAATAGCCCACGGGTAATGCCTTAATGACAGATCCCACTAAGGGGGTGAGGTTAAAGTCCCTGGAAAGAATATGGCCTGCAATGAAGGGGTTATCAAAATTGATCAAAAGTGATAGATGTAGTCCTGGGGTTATCAAAATTTATGATAACACAGTCACCTGTCACCTGTTTATGTGAACTCCCAATCCAGCTGACCCTATGTGCCGTGAGGATGGTTTTGGAAACGTGGGCGCTCAGGGTTGTATTGTAAGTGAACCAGTGATTGATTTTATTTAACAACTGCCCATAGTCTTCACTCACCCCGTTAGGGAGGGTGGGTACACTCTCCAAAATCACCACATATGGAGTGAATTCGGGTGGGAGGTCAATGGTTGGAAGAATCGTCGCCTGGGGGACCCTGCCCTCTGGCCTCCTATCCCTTAGAGGCACTGGGGACCCTGTTCTTAAAGATGACGGCTGTGAGGTAACTGGAGTGTCTACACTGGTGGGTCTGGTGCTGTTCGAGCTATTCTTGTTTGATACCTCACTATTAACTGTTGGCCTCACACTAAGGCCTACCCCTGCTCCTTTCCACCCCGCTCTTTCACCCTCAGTGGCTGTTTGGGATATTTATGCTAACTATCGGAATAAACGGCGGAGTGCAAACCATCATCCTGTCTAGTTTAGAAAACCTATCTTCTACTTCACTTATTTTTTTAAAGATAGGGTCTAATAAGATGGTCAGCATGTTTTCAAGCCTGCCCCAAAAGTTCCCCTCCTGCGTACTGTCAGTTAGCGGCCCTGCCATAGTCTGATTCGTGGAGGTAAGATTTCCCCCGCTACCAACACTTGTAGTAGGAGAAACTAGTTCTTTCCTTCCAGATTTGCCCTGTACAGATTTGTTTGATTTCGTTGCTCCCTGGCACTTCCTTTTTACAGCGGGGGATTCATTAATACGGTTTGATTTTGATTTTGCATCTTCCCTCTGGTTGTCCTCTGGTTGTCGCTTTGGATTTAACAGGGCTGGATTCCTGCTCCAAAGATGAGCAGTAAACAGAGTTAATCAATGTTACTGGGACAACAAGTGGTGACTGGCTCAGCCAGAATTGGGATACATCCTGATTGGACACCGGCAGAGTGTCAGGGAAAGCAGGAGTCAGGGAGAGTCTACACGCCCGGGAGGGCTGCTCGCTCTTTGAGACGCCTCCTGGCGCCGCGATGACGCAATCTGCAGGCGTCACCCAGAGCCCGCTGGGAAATGTAGTCCAAGTCCAAGTCCTAGGAGGCGTTCCTCTCACGGCGTGGCCCAATGGCAGGTGGGCAAATAAGCCATTCCCCTCACGGCTGGGTTGGAGTGGGGGCAGAAATGGTGAGAAAGGAAGTATTTTCCCTCACGGCTGTGGCGGCAGGTTTGTGAGCGCAACCCCATGCTGGGAGTCACAAGACAGATGTCCTGCTGGTCCTCCCGGGATCCAGGAGGGGAGCGATAAGGGCACTTTACCTTAATGTGACAGGCCAGTAAGTGTGCAGGGTCCACAGCTCAACAAAGACAGTAGGCATTGACATCACATGAACCAGATAGTGTTGCTCTTAGTTTTTTTTTCTTTTGACCAGCTGTTTTGAGGAGATCTCATGGCTCCCAAAAATTGTCTATTGAGATGTACTATGCAGATTCTCCGTCAGGCTGCAATTGTGTAGGTCTTACTGGGACTCGGGTGGCCTCATATCAGCTTTAGATCAACTCCTCATGCAGAATAATAAGCTCTCCTCTCCTCGGGTCCCAGCAGCAGAGCTTCACACAGGTATCCAGGCTTGGGCCCAATCAGGACCTGGCAGCATATTTGCTCTACACTGGTGGACACAGTTTCCCGGTAGTCCAAACAAGTACACCCTACGGGCCAGTGTTTAACTTTCTGCAGTAACCAAAGCAGATATGTTTTTTATTTGTAAATCTTTTTATTAAACAAATCAGCATTACATATCATTTTGCGACTTGAGCAAGAGGCTATACATCTTCCAATTTTCGGACTTGGGTTACAATATACAATATACAAAACATGACAATTAGGGGGTTTCAAGAGTCTTATTGTCATTCAGGGGTGTTGGCAGGGTTCAGATATTTCCTCTATACGAGTTTCAGGGCCCCCATACTTTGCTTCATTTCCCAGGACACCCCCTGGCCACATAAACTGATTTTTCCTGGAACATGCACCAGTCCATATCTTCCTTCCATTGTCCTAGAGTGGGCGGTTGGTGAGCCCCCCAACGTTGTGCTATGTTCCTTTTGGCCACCATTACTGCCAGGGTCACCCACTGCTCAGCATAAAAGGTAAGGTCTGTCAGCTCCCAAATGTTCAGGAGGCACCTGTGGGCTTCAGGCTGCAAATCAACGGCAATAACCTCTCGGAGAGTATGATGTAAGGCCCGCCAGTACGATTGTGTGTGCACACATTCCCATAAAATGTGGATAAACGTACTCACCTCCCCACATCCACGTCTGCACTCACCACTATCTATTCTGCCCATACGGACCAAGCCTGGCCCAGCGATATAAATTCTGTGCAGAATCTTTAGTTGCACCAAACGTAACCGTGCTTGAACTGCCACTTCCCTTGAGTAGGAGCCGGCCGCTTGTCAGTCCTCGTCATCCAGCTATAAGCCGTCCATAACCCATTTTTCCTTAAGGGACTAGAGCGGGTCTTCCATATTGTTTATCAGTTTTTTGTAAATCAGAGAGATAGACTTCTCGGGCATATGGCCATCCAGTATTCTATCCTCGAGGGGGGATGCGTCGGGGGGGGGGGGGGGGGGGGGGGGACTTACTGGTCAGGTGAGTTTGGAGTGCATGCCGGACCTGCAGATATCTATAATATTCAGTGCCTGCCAGATTATATTGCTGTTGAAGTGAGGCAAAAGGGAGAAATGCGCCCTTGACCCAGAGGTCCTTGATCTGGGAAATGCCAATAAGGTTCCATTTATCGAACCCTTTAGTTTGCCAGAGGCTCCCCAGCCTTTTGGAGTTTCAGAGGGGAGTTGCCAGGGTGAGCCTACGGTCCCATCCCAAGTGTTTGTTCACTTCGTGCCAAACGTGTATTGTATGCGCGATCGGACCTGTGAGTGGGTATCTATGAGTTTTGGAATAAAGTGCTCTACTATAGTCCCCGCCTGGGAGAAGCAATCTATCCATTGCGTATCTTGGGTCATCTGGACGACCATACCTCACCTGAATTATCGCAATCAGATGGGCCGCCCAATAATATTTCCTAATGTCCGGGAGACTGATGCCACCATCGTACCAGTTGAGGGTGAGTTTAACTAGAGCAATCTGAGTTAGGCCGTCCCATAAGAGAGATCTTTGCAGAGTTTCTATCTCTTTAAAATATGACTTGGGAACTGAGTCCATTGAGTTCTGAAGGGCATATAGAAAATGGGGCAGAGCCATCATTTTTAAAAGGACGGCTTTACCCAATAAAGAAAGAGGCAAAGACTTCCAGAGGTTGACATCACCTTTCAACCTCTGAATTGGTGGTAAAAGATTGCGAGTGAAACGGAGCGTAGCGTTTAATGTAATAAATATTCCGAGGTAGCGGAAACCATCTGGGGTAATCTGTATCAGGCATCCTGTGGGAGAACTGGTGGTTCACCGTGTAAGACATAAATCACAGATTTAGACCAGTTTACGGTGAATCCAGAATATCTGCAAAATATTGCGAGGATGTCTAGTAAGCATACCCTCGGGGGCGTGGCCGAGCCAGCCAAGATGGTGGACGCACTTCCCTAGTGCTCCGGTCGGCTGCCCAAAACACCGATGACCAACACCGCAAAAACGGCCGCGAAATACCTCACGCTCCAGTGAGGGACTCCCACGGACACCTCCGGTGCCTCTGAAAGTGACCGCGCTACTGTCACGAGTCCGGAATGACATGCGGCTGCCGTCGCCGGGACCCACCTAAAATGGCGGCGTCCAGTAATTGACACCAGAGGGCCCGAGCGGCTGGAACCTGCCCCCCGGTGACACTGCCCGAGGATCCTGCTACGCCCCGGGAGACACCCTGAGCGCCCTGTGAGTGCTGCCGCCCCGACAGCAGGAACTGCGTTGCCGTGGGGCGGGAGCTCTGGATGGTGGCGAGCCTTCCCTGTTCCCGACCCGCCCGAGCAAGCTAACGGACTCGAGGGGCTCGAGGTGCCGATGGCGACGGGGGGGCTAGTCCCCGTGAGAGAGGCTCCTGAGTGCGCCCCTGAGTGCGCCCCTGATTGCGCCCCTGCTGCCCCTGAAGTCACGGCGCCACTGATGGGGACCCGAGATGGCGAGCGGTAACGGGCGCATAAGTCCACCTAAAATGGCGCCATCCAACTAGCCCTGCAGGGGAGCCTGACGACGAGGCTTCTGATGCCTGAGGACATGAGGCGACGATCCCGGTGATCCCCGGAGACACCCTGGGCGGTACACCCCCGAGAGCACCACAGCCACAGCAAGTACATAGGCGCGGGGGCACGCACGCTTCCAGTGTCGGCGGTCCCTGATTGCCCGCGGTACACCCGAGTAGCCCCGCGCACCACTACCAGCACGAGGCCCCCAGCAGCCCCATCGGACATCGGTGGGGGCCAGAGGACCATCGCAGTCACCCCCCTGGAGGGTAGTGGAGCTGAAGAGTATGCGCTACTGTGGGGGAGCACATTAGACAGTAGCGGGCCCTCCTGGCCCCGACCCGCCCGGACAACCCGGAGAACACCAGGCACCACACGCAGCGAGAACACTGACCCAGTGCGGGGCCCCTGAGAACCCCCCCGCGGCCCCCAGCGTTGTCGCACCGCTGACACAGGCCCACGAGAGTGCGCGGCAATGGGCTCCCCAGCTCACCTGAATTGGCGACATCCAGCTTGCCCTACAAGGGATATGACGAGGAGGATACCGCTGAGCAGCGACACGCGACTGGAGCCGGGTGAACCCCCTGGCGACACTGCCACGAAGGGCACGACCCACAGGAGAAGCGAAGACAGGTCATGACGTCTCTGGAAGACCCCACCGAGCCAGCAAGCCACCCGCACCACCAATGGGGAGACCTCAGCGTACATTGACCACGACGACGGCGCCGGCCCAGAGGCGCTCACCCTCCCTGGGCCCCTCGGGTAAGCCGAAAACCGGAGGCCCGCCACAGGAGGTAGATACGTCAACCAAGCTGGACAGAGTGTTAGCAGCCATCAAGCACTCCCGGATGTCCATGGAGAGCAAATTCGGACAACTCGCCACAGACATTACCCTCCTAGGGGATGACTCAGGAAACTGGCAGATCGGGCGAACCAAGAGAGACAAACGCTGCAAGAACTGCAACCACAGGTCCAACTAAACCAGAAAGCCATCAAAGAACTGCAGGATAAAGTCAACTTCCTGGAACGCAAAGCCGACGATTTGGAAGGCCGCTCCCGCCGGAGTAACATACGCCTGCTCAACCTGCCGGAAGGAGTGGAAGAAACAGACCCCATTCAATATATCGAAACATAAACAAAAACGTTCACCCGAACCCAAGACCTCACACCATTCTTCTCAGTGGAGAGAGCGCATAGGGTTCCAGCCCGACGGCTGCCTGCAGACTCCCCATCCAGACCGTTTCTGCTAAAGCTGCTACATTACCAGGACCGGGACACGATCCTGCGGGCGGCCAGACAAGCAAAAACACGCAGGGTGGAAGACAAACACGTGATGGTGTTCCCGGACTACTCCCAAGCAGTAGAACGCCAGCGCACCACATTCCAGGCGGTAAAACAAACCCTGCGACAACACAAGATACAGTACGCTCTCCTCTTCCCGGCCCACCTCAGAATCATCTATGAAGACTCAACACACTTCTTCACAGATCCAGTGGAGGTGAGGCGATGGTTAGACCACCACAACCAGGACCTGCCAGAGCGAGGGGCTACGCCATCGCGCTCCTCATCCAACAGGCGGAGGCTGCGATCCAAGAAGGTCACCCTCAAACAGTTGAACCGCCCATCGACTCCCAACACCAGACACTCCCCAGATCTGGAACAGATCATAGCGGATCGACAGAAGGCCCTGCAAGCGGCAATGGAGGTCCGACAAACAGAAGTCAAACTGGAAGAGGATCGCGGCCCCCACATCTTCACGTCTGACGACGATGATCAGAGCGACACCCACATATAGAGGGAGGGCTCAGCTTCCCCGCCACTGGTAACTCCGCAGACGGCAGACACGCTCATCTGATAGGCGACGAGCACAGAATGCGGTAAGACCAGGGCACTCCGGCAGGTTAGCCAACGGAGGACTTCGCGAATCACCAACGAAGGTAATGGCAGATGCGAATACACTCACAGAGACACAACGCTGTGGGCAGCCTGACCCTGGGCCCACGACAGTGACGCCGTCCCACCCCCATACCAAACGAACTAGAGACAGTACGAGATGTACGGTTTGGACTTATTGTGCCAAACAATAGGCCCCTTTAGTTGGGACTGTTTCCCAGACATTTTTCTTAATTCACCCCCTCTCCCATTCATCCCTAATACCCCCATGGGAGCGGACATCTGGTCTCCAAAGGAATATGTGTGGGGGGATTGTGCGGGCGGGAGTGGCTCTGGTCATGGGCCGCGAGATGGGGGAGTACTGACCTACACGACTAGCTGACACACATGACGAAAATCCCCAATACAGACATCACATTCATCACGCTAAATGTCAGAGGTCTACACACGGCGAGTAAACGCTATGCAGTCTAAGCTTATCTAAAAAGACTGCAGGCACATATAGCCCTCTTGCAAGAGACCCACCTGACGACGACAGAGGTTGGACGACCACAGAAAAAATGGAGGGGCATTGTATGCGCTACAGGGTACTCTGCATTTGCCAGGGGGGCATTGGTATGGGTCAAGCCAGGCGTCCCGTTCAGAGAGCAGACCAGGGTGGTGGATAAGGAGGAGCGCTATGTGTTACTGGAGGGACTATTAGATGGGCAGTCAGTTCTGATAGGCAGCATTTACGCCCCCAACATAGAACAGAACGCATTTTGGAATCGCCTCACGAAAACGTTGGCACACCACACCCATGCCCCCTGGATATTAGGAGGGGATTACAACTGTGTCCTAGATACGACCCTCGATCGCTCCCGCCCCTCACCGGCACGCTCACCGATTTACAAGCAAACGGAACTCTTTAATACATGGGTACAACACTGGGCATTGACTGACACATGGAGGGCACTACACCCCACTACAAAACTGTATTCATTTCATTCCATTCCACATGACCTCCGAGTTCGTCTGGATAGATTCCTCTGCTCGGCAGCTCTGCACACTAAAGCACAGCACAGAGACTATCTTGGAAGGGTACTTTCAGATCACGACGCCCATGTACTGACCCTTCCATGGAGGCCGCCCCACCCCCCAGTGCCGACGTTGAAACTCCCTCGGGAATGCCTCACGGACCAAGTATTCACACTCGGTCACGGGATACACCTGCAGGAACATTTCACTCTAAACGCAGGGACAGCATCCTCTAGGCTCATAGAATGGGATGTACATAAAGTGACGGCAAGGGGCCACTGTATACAACAGGTGGTGGGTGTGTGTAGGATCCTAGAGCGCACGCTACAGGACGCAGAATGCGCGTTAGCAACCCTACTGAAAGCGGACGACGGCGGCGAGGCGGCCCAGGAGGGCGTAGCCGAGGCCAAAACAAAGTACGCGGAAACATTGAGGGATTTACGCAAATATAACTTCAGAACCTATGCAGCCAGGGTACACCGGGAGGGCAACAGGGGGGGAACACTTCTGGCCTGGTTAGCTAGACAGGACCCTGATTTGAAACCCATTACAGAAATCAAAGATCCCAACTTGCAATCATGCAAGTTTTCTATACCTATTACTCCCACATATACCAAGCCCCGAGACAGGGAGACCCCCATGCGATAGACAGTTTCTAACTCACTCTGCCAATCCCCCAAGTCTCGTCAGATGTTAAGAAGGACCTCGACTAAAAAATAAGACCTACAGAGACTAAAGTAGCGATAGGAACACTAGCCAGAAACAAGGCCCCGGGAATGGATGGCTTCCCCCTCAAATACAATTGTACATTCTCGACTCACCTAACCCCACGGCTGGTCACTATGTGCGAGGACGCGCTCAAAGCGGGGGCCTTGCCGCGATCCCTCAGGGAGTCGATAATAGTCACATTCCTGAAACCACACAGGGACCCCAAGCTCCCGTCGTCCTACAGACCGATCTCGCTGCTTAACTCGGACTGCAAAATCTTAGGTAAAATGCTGGCGGAGAGATATGCCCAGGTCATACCCCAGCTGGTCCATTCCGACCAGATTGGGTTCGTACCAAACCGCAACACGTCCCACAACCTCCGTAGACTATTTCATATCCAGGACACGACACGAGAACGGTTCCCTAACACAACCTGCCTTATATTAGACCTCGAAAAGGCGTTTGACACTCTCCTATGGCCATACTTGTTCGAGGTCCTCAGAAAAAACAACTTTGGCTCACGCCTGACAGCATACACTAGGCTCCTATATACGCAACTCACGTCCAGAGTCCGGATGGGAAGCTACATCTCATCGGAGTTCGCAGTGGAGAGAGGGACTAGACAGGGGTGTCCGTTGTCACCCCTCCTGTTCGCCCTGGCGGTTGAACCCCTAGCGATACGCCTGCGACAAGAAGGCGAGGACTGGGGAATTCCCCTGGTGCACACATGGCACTGCGTGTCCCTGTACGCAGACGACCTCCTAATCTACATTTTGGTTGCTACGAGCGACCTGACCGGCATCTGGAAAACGCTGGAGGAATTCGCGGACGTCTCAGGCCTCAGGGTCAACTGGGGGAAATCCTCACTGTACCCGCTGAGCTCCCGTATGGCCCCATTCGAAGCCCAAATAGGCGCCCGGTCACTTGCATGGAATGCAGAGGCCCCCCACTACTTGGGAGTGCGGTTGTACCACACCCCAGAGGATCTATATGAGGGAAATCATCGTAAAGCCCTAGCCGGACTACGGTCAGCGGTGAGTTTTTGGAAAACGAGTGGCCCTGGCAAAAATGGTCATGGTCCCCAGGCTACTATATCACTTCGTGAACCTCCCGGTGGTTCCGCCATGATCGTTCTTTAAAGAACTGAACAGCCTCCTAACGGAGTGGTGTGGGGCGGAGGACGGCGACGAGTAGCATTGTCCACACTTTACCTGCCTACTACGGAAGGGGGACTGTGAGCACCGGCCTACGAGGCGTACTTCCTGGCGGCGCAGCTCCAATGGCTGTCATACTGGACGGCAGGGCGCCACATAGGGGAGACCATCACTACTGACGGCCCTATGCCACAACCAGCGATCCATCGAATGCTGCTGCCGGGCACTAAACCTATACGGGCTCGTCCCCTACAACTGTCCATCGCCCGCACATGCATGATGCGCATCCACCGAATGTCCAAAACACAACCGCCGTACTCGCCCCTGCTACCACTGGTGGGCTTCCCACGAGGAGACACATATTATACACAGGGAACACTTCGAGTCTGGACAGAATTGTCAGTCACGGAGGTAGAATCATTATTCGAAGGGGGACAGCTGAAAACATTCGATCAGATGATGGAGCAATATGACCTCCCCCCCCCCCCCGGGCAATTCTTCCTCCATAGGCAATTAATAGACAGCAGTCTTAGGCACTGGAATCCTGACACAGGGGAACCCACGCCACACCCAGTGATACACACGATCTTACACATGGGAGTGGGGCGACACCTGGTAACTTGGCTTTATAAGGCGGTACGTACACTACTCCTCCCATCTCTTCAACCCTTCCGCCAGAAGTGGGAGATGGATATCGGCAGAGTGGTCCACGATAAAGAATGGAGCACGGCCCTGGAATACCCCAAAAAAGTATCCAGGAACGCCAGATTCCGCAATATACAATTCAACGTCCTCCATAGAGCCTACCTCACACCACACCGACTGCAACGCTTCTTTCCGGACACACACTTTGAGTGCCCCCGATGTCAAACCCCGGGAGCGGATTTCAGGCATATGTTCTGGGATTGTCCCACACTCCGAGGATTCTGGGACACTGTGCATCGTACCGTTGAAGAGGTTACTGCCATCACAACCATGTCCACATGGGAAGCATGCGCGCTCTGGATCTTCTGCAGGCGGAAAACAGAGAAAGTACAGTATTGTTTCCTCTCACTAGCCATTCTTTTGGCAAAACGGGGAATAGCTATGCATTGGAGGTCCCCCATGGGACCACCGGAAGCGACATGGATAGGCGCGATGCATAAGTGGGGCAAGGCAGAGGAGGAGATACTCCGGGAGGAGGAAGTGAGGGGACACAGCAAGCACCCCATATCTTTAGACTGGGCTCAGTTAATGTACACATTTACACAGGCAACACGCCCCCAGGAGTCACCTACGGCCTCGCAATCCCAGACATGAATAGCCACACCAGCCCCCGCACCCCAATGACACAGCCACTACCACTACCCGAACATCGCAGGAAGCCGCGCCCCACAACCTTTGCGACTTGACGTGCGCCACTAACTCCCCATACGCTGTTGTACCCTATAACTCAGGAGCACCAACACTGCACCCCGGCGCAGCGGCTCACCCCCAATCCCTCCCCAGACTCCCCCCCCCTGACTCCACCAAGTTCACCCCTAAGTTTTGAAAGAGTTAGAAAGTTTAGATTGGAGGGGGTACTCCCCCCTACCAATGGTTCATTGGGAAAACCTATAGATAACGTCGTCACGACAACACATGCAGCTACGGATCATGCCGACATGGTCGCCGTTATTTGTGACAACCAAATAACGGTTAACACACCATGAGCTCATTACCCCGCCGAAAATAGCAGACCGCTCACCACAGACAGTCTTTGCTCTCCTCAGGGGTGAACAACCGACTTGGCAGGGGACCATGAGGTAAACGCTAATGGTTCACACAGTTAGGTGTGGTCAAGGGACACGGGATTACTGAAAGGGGAAGACTACTAAGCGTTTTTTCTGGAACTATGTACCTATGGTCATGCATTACTGTACCGTATAATCACTGTCATGTTGGTTGTAAAATGCAAATAAAAACCCAATAAACAAATGTAAAAAAAAAAAAATCAAAGAGGCCCTCGGGGAGGTCAGATACAGCTGTACATCATCTGCATATAACAATATCCGATCTTCCCAGTCTGGGGACCAACACATACCACGGATCATTAGATCTCTACTGATCAAAGCCACCAAAGGCTCCAGTGCTAGGGCAAAGAGGAGCGTTGATAAGAGAAATCCTCGACGTGTTCCACGGCTAAGCTCAAAGGCCACTGACTTGCGGATATTCACGACAAAGTAACTTTTTTAAAGTTAAAAAACTAGAATGGGCATAAAAATTAGGGGGAAGTGTGATTCATCACACCCCCACATAAGCTTTTAAGCGGGGGTGATGCTAGAATAGGTCAGATAGATATGAATGCTTTGATTTTATGGGCCAAACAATATTCAGGTTCTGGCCCATGCAATACAATATCAGCCTCCATGCAGCTCAAAACTGCCCCAAGGCAGGCAATGGGGCTGGGACCGCTTCTGCATGTGTCCCGCCTTTGTAGTGGCACAGTAAAGCCAAGCTCTTATAGTTAGAGTTAAGTTGGTATTCAGTGGTAACACCATTGGTTCTTATATTTGATATAATGCTGTAGATCAAGTTGAAGGAAGGAGATGTTTTCCACTCTGCTCAGTTAATAGCAGTTCAAGTGTGAAAACCATTGGCAAAGTTAATAGGTACTGCTTTGTCAATACTGAATGAGCATTTAAAGTGGCTTTTCCAATGCCGACTGCTAATGTCAAAAGTATAGAAAACAGGTATCTATTCTTTTAAGATGACCATCGCTTAGTGCAATGCGATGAGACAATACAAGGCGCGTCGTGTCTCGTGACACAGCAGCCATTTTGAAGTTAACAGCTGGATTCTGGAAGCAGGAAAATGTATATGTATAAGGATCTGACTTGTGCCATTTGCTAGTCAAAGATTACAATTTAACACATTTTAGACATGCAAAACACAATGCAGAAAAAAAGTATAGACTATGAAAAAACTATAGATTATGTACTTTAAAGAGAAGGAAAAGAGCATTCCACATTGGTTGCCAAATTAATTATATGTCCTTCGCATTACTATGCCTTAATTCACATACAATTTAGAATAGGTCCTGTCTTCCATCAAAGCTACCTGTGTGCAGGTGACAAACTGAGTCAGGCAACAGTGTTACTCTTTCAGCTTTCACATTAACACACTTGCATACACATACGACGTACAACCTGACCTGAGTCCCTTGCCCGAGCTGTTTACAGACAGCTGACTTCATACTAAAGGCGAACACTGAAAGTTGCAGCTATAAAACATTTTTCTAGGAGCATTGCAGTGAGACTCCATTTCAGTTTGCGCAACCCCTTCCATTATATGGATCAGGCCAGCGCAAAATGTGCCTCAGCAAGACCACGGGGAGGCGTTCCCTCATGTGCCTCGGGCCATGACACCAGCAAATGAGGGAACCCTGTGCCCTTTCTCCCACAGAATGTGGGGGGAATTTCAAAGAAACTCTCAGGAGGTGCATTCACTGTGAGGCACTCATTGTGAGGAGATTATCAGGCCTTCTACACCCCCCAGATATTCCCCTGTAACACGCTGCACTGGCATGTGGAGGAATCCATACCTCCTATTTCAAATGAGGCGGGTCCAACTCTGGTCAAAGAGCAGCGGTTGCTGTGACTTTCACTAATGAGTTCTTCCAAGTACAGGCATGAACTGTTAAAGTCCTGAAAGTAGCACAACTTTTAGTAAACTGCCCTGGCCCATGCTGGGCACACCGTGTTAAGGTTGTGCAATTGTCCCTGCTGCGGACTCAGACGCTGCGGCGGCTCCCCCTTCGGAGGAGTCCGACTGTAACTCACTGGCTGCCGCCATGATAGCCGAAATGAGATCTGGCTACAAAGCCCTGGAACCTCGCTTTGATGACCTCGATAAGAAATCCAGGGTCACGACCGTAGGCTTGATGTGGTGGAGTCCAGGGTATCTGACCTCCAATATGGCGCCTCTTCTTCCCTGAAACGGCTGGAAAGAGTTGAGAAGATCCTAAAAGACGTGGCTTTGTAGAACGAAGATTTGGAGGCAAGAGGTCGCCGCAACAACATACGCCTTCTTGGCGTTCCGGAGACGACGCCCACTGGTCGACTGGACACGTTTGTGGAACAGCTCTTGTCGGACCTTTTTGGTAGGGAAACCTTTACCCAGGGCTTCGTGGTTGAAAGAGCGCATTGGTCCCTAGTCCCGCGCCCCAAGCCGTGCCTGCCCCCTAGACCAATTATTGCAAGGCTTATCAACTTTCGCGATCGGGACACGGCCCTCCGAGCGGCCCATGAGAAGGGCGACATCCAATGGCAGGGCAAAAACCTGTCCTTCTTCCCGGGCTTTACGATCATGGTGCAGGACGCTAGGCGAAAGTATCAGAGCGTCAAGGCCATGATGAGAAATCTGGGACTCCGTTATGGTATGCTCTACCCGGCCCGACTCAGGGTGGACATTGATGGCAAATCAAGAATTTTTGACACCCACACACCGCTCAGGAATTCTTCCGCATCTTCAAGCATAACAAAAGTGGTTCGCCCGGTGGCTCGCGGCCACACTCCCCTCCACAGCAGGACTCGCAATCCAGCGTGGACCTCTTTTCCCAGTCCGGGAGTGGCTGAATAACTGTTTTGTTCTATTCCTTGGTTCACAATAAGGCTGGTGGTTATTGCTCGTTCGAATGCATATTTCCCATTATCTGTTTTAGTCATTTGAATGCGGGCTTGCCCGACTGGCGTGGTGTTGCCATGCCCCATGGTGAATACCTCCATGGTTTGTTTTTGTGGGAACGGTACTTGGGTATTCCTCTTTCTGGGTAGGAAGATGGTTGGGTGGCGGGCGGGAGGGTTTATTTTTTATTTTTATTTTTGTTGACTATTGCAGCTTGCAAAGTATGAGGATGTTTTTGAGTGCTATGGTTTGCCGATACATTGATTCTATTTATAGGATATTGTTGATATGGTTGTGATAGGAAATGTACCCGGTCCCTACGGATTATCATTGTTAACTTGAAATGTGCGGGCCTGAACGATCATAGAAAACTGAGACAAGTCCTGAACTATGTGGCACGTCATAAGGTAGACATCCTTTTTATGCAGGAAACTCATTTGGCAGACGCCACGGCTGGTGGACTGGCATCAAGGTGGGTGGGGCCCGGATAGGTATTTCTCCAGTTATAGCTCGTATTCAAGAGGGGTGGCTGTCCTTGTGCATAAGCGCATCCAGTGCGCACACTTTGCCACAAAATGCGACCCTGAAGGTCGTTTCTTGATCATCACTGGTCAGCTACTGGGTCATAGGATGTCATTGGTCTGTGTCTACCGCCCGAACACTGACACTCCCTCTTTTTATCAAACCCTTTCTACCCACCTCCTTGCTATTGACACTGGGCTATTAATTATTGGCGGGGACTTTAACCTTCTCATAGAGCATGATAGAGACAGTACCGCTTCCACCCCCGATTCCAAACCCCATTCCCACCAAGCCCTTCGGGAGATCTGCACACATTATTCCCTTGTAGACGTTGAGGCACATTTACACTCTAGCAGCCCTGTTTTCACTCACTACTCTGGGTTCCACAACACATGGACCAGACTAGATTACTGGGTAGTCTACCCCGTGATTGCTAGCTGGTTGGGATCAGTCCGCACTCTCCCCGCACTCTCTCTGACCACTGCCCGGTTATTCTCCGTGGGCCCGATTCACAGAATGAACTTACTACTTTTGGCATTCACAGAATGCACTTACTACTTTTGGTATTCACAGAATGAACTTACTCATTTCGGTATTCACAGAAGTTAGGACTACTAACTTTAGGACTCCTAAATGCCTTCTGTGAATACCGAAAGTCTTAAAATTAGGATTTTTCTCAATTTAGTAGTAGTAAAGTTAGGACTCCTAACTTTAGGACTCCTAAATGCCTTTTGTGAATACTGAAAGTCCTAATATTATGATTTTTCTCAATTTAGTAGTAGTAAAGTTAGGACTACTAACTTTAGGACGCCTAAATGCCTTCTGTGAATACCGAAAGTCTTAAAATTATGATTTTTCTCAATTCAGTAGTAGTAAAGTTAGGACTACTAACTTTAGGATGCCTAAATGCCTTCTGTGAATACCGAAAGTCTTAAAATTATGATTTTTCTCAATTTAGTAGTAGTAAAGTTAGGAGTCCTAACTTTACTACTACTAAATTGAGAAAAATCCTAATTTTAAGACTTTCGGTATTCACAGAAGGCATTTAGGAATCCTAAAGTTAGTAGTCCTAACTTCTGTGAATACCGAAATGAGTAAGTTCATTCTGTGAATGCCAAAAGTAGTAAGTGTATTCTGTGAATGCCAAAAGTAGTAAATTCATTCTGTGAATCGGGCCCCAACTGTTTATCCCAAGAGAGGGGGGTTATGAGAGGTGTTGGCGTTTCCCTGGATGGGCGTTGCTGGACCCCGTCTTCACCGAGGAGGTGCGACACGCTATCGAAGATTACTTTGATTTGAACACTGGCTCCGTTGACACATGGACTGTCCTGTGGGAGGGCTTTAAGGCATTTATCAGAGGGGTGTGCATTTCAAACCACGCAGGGATCCTCCGAGACCTGCGCTCCACCTTAGACAAGATCGAAGAAGAAATTGCCTCCGCTGACCACAAACTACATACTGCCCCCTCAGACGCCCTGTCCGCCACTCGTTTAGCGCTTTATATTAAGACGCGGCGGATAAGGAACTTTCATTTCTCAATAAGCACTGCGTGGCACGGCGTTATGGAGAGGGTGAACGCCCTGGTCACCTATTAGCGAACACTCTGTGCCCTCCTAGAGCCCCAACTTGCATCATTTCCATGTCGGGTCCAGACGGCTCCCCAGTACAGTCTATCCCGGCGGTCTGCAAGCTCTTCCTCGCGTACTACAGACCCTTTACACCTCACGCCTCTCCGGGAATCGGGCCGACCAAGAAGACTATCTATCGGAGGTGGCCCTTGTGTATCTGGAGCGTTACATGCAAGAGTTCCTTCTAGCCCCTATTACCGCAGACAGCATCATAGAAGCCATTGATGCCTTGCGTGGTTCTTCTGCCCTCGGACTGGACGGCTTCTCTGCCGACTTTTATAAAACATATAAAGACCTTCTCGTGCCTCGTCTGGTTGAGGTCTATGCGGAAGCCTTGGACGTGGGCATCCTCCCCCCTACGTTTCGTGAAGCGGTGATCATTCTATTGCCTAAACCAGGGAAAGACCCCATGCTCTGTGGTTCATACAGACCGCTGTCACTGCTGAACACGGACTACAAAATACTAGCCAAAGTGATAGCAATCAGACTGTCGCTTCTGATGTAATTGATCATCTCTCCCGTGCAATCGGGTTTCGTTCCACACAAAGGTCTACGCCCCTTAACCTCCGCACCTTATTTACGGTTTTACACCGAATTGACCACGAAACTCCAGCCGAGAAAGCATTCGATTCTCTGGAATGGCCCTTTTTCCTTTCTGTCATGCGCCGCATGGGCATGCCGGAGTGCTTTATTGCAACTGTTGCCCTTTTGTATACCAGGCACTCCGCCCATCTGCGGCTTAATGGTGTATTGTCAGATCCCTTCCCTCTATCGTGGGGAACAAGGCAGGGTTGCCCCCTTAACCCACTATTGTTTATTTTAGCTCTCGATCCCTTGGCCCGGCAGTTCCAGGAGAACCACCTCCAGCGCGGGTTACAGTTTCGAACTGGTCCTTTATTGATGTCCATGTACGCAGACGACATGATAATATATGTCAGGCACCCCCACTGTAATATGTACCTATTAATATGGGAAATTATTCGTTTCGGTGCATTCTCAGGATTAAATATTAACTGGCACAAATCTGTCATTTTTCCACTTACTACCAGCACTACACCCTGGTCTTTTGACTTCCCGCTGGAATGGTGCGATGACTCCGTTAAATATTTAGGAATTCATATCCATCTAGACACTGCATCGATGATACGCCTCAAATATGGCTCTGCAGTCTCCGTGTTAGAAACACAGATTAACCGCTGGATTAGTCTACCCCTCTCCATGGCCGGGAGGGTTGCGATTATTAAAATGGTGGTGCTTCCACGGTTTTTATACTATTTTAATAACATACCGGTTCCCCTAACCAAAGCCTTCTTCAAGCAACTCTGCTCACTTCTGCTCCGATTGGTCTGGGGTGACCGCACGCCACGTGTCAGCTGGAAAGTCTTGACCATGCCGCCAGACAAGGGCGGGCTTGGAGTACCAGACTTCTACTTGTATTATTTACTTGCCCAATGTGCCTATGGCTGAAAAATGTAAGGGTATTGCTAGGTGAACTAGGTCTTTCCAACCTTTGGGACAATCCGTCGGTGGAAGTATTCCCAAGTAAAAATACACTTAAAGCACTATACTGGGAATGGATAGACGTGAGGCTCTGGAGAGGGGTCAAATCTGACTCAATGGGAGGTCGTTTTTTGGAAAGTAAAATGTGTCCCGTACTAGAAAATTACTGGGACAGTATAACTGTTCCTATGGACAGAAAGTTGTTCTTCCAATTAAGATCTGGTTCCCTCCCGTTGAGACATCTAACAGGCAGATGGAAGAGTTTGAATACCCAGTGCTGCCCAGCGTGCGGCGCAACCAACGAAAGTGTGGGACACTTCCTATTTGCTTGTAAGGCTTATGCTGCCCCAAGAAGGGTTTGGTTAACTCCTACCTGTAAGAACCTTGGGACATCCAGTGCAGCTGAAGCGCAGAGAATTATTTGTACTACTTCTGAGGAGCCTATTGTCATGGGAATAGCAAAGTACCTGGGGTGGGCTTGGTCCATCAGGCGGAGAGCTCTTTCTCTTAATGTTTCTTGACCATGCTTTTAACTTGTATATCTTTTTGTTTTATAATGACTAAGCTTGCGCAACTGTTTTAATGTATTGGATGAAATGCCTTGACTAAGTGTGATGTTTTTATATATATGTATGTTGTGCTTTTATGAGTCTATAACTCGAATAAAGCTTTTCTACCACTACCTATTCTTGGTTCCACCCGGACGCACGTGTTCCATACTTACGTCCAGAGGCAGATTTAGTTCTCCCTAGACAGCTTCTCACACTTTTCCCCACTGGCTTCCCTCGAGACCCGCGCAATATACAAACCGTATCCACCACATGCTGGGCCTGGATTTAACTGCGCAAACTTTTAGGGCTGGATGTGCTTTACTCTCCGGCACTGCCCCTTCCCAATGCCTCCCATCTTCCACGTACCAGAGGAGACGTTGGTAAAGCACACCTTGCAGAAATCTTGTATCGGCACCCTCGGGGAGCTCTTCCCCGATGGTCATGCATTCTCTATGACGGAGGAAGCCCGATTCACTGACCGCTCCTTCATGGACTCATTTACCCTCACCCGGCTTCGCTCAGCATTGAGGGCATGTTTCCCCTCCTTTCTTCTAGCTCCAGAGGAGGTCCCCCCTCTTACGTTAGTGATACAGAGCCCATCCAACACGCACCTGATCTCTAAGTTATATAAGCAATGCGTAACACTTAAACCTAGTGATGACTCCAAACTCAGGGCTGAACGGGAGAGAGACATGGGCGGTCCTATTTCGGATGAGCAATGGACATATTGTTGTAAAGCCACGACGGATGTCTCCTTGAATAGTCGACATAAGTTGCTACAGTTTGAATTTCTCCGGCGGATGTATTTCACCCCGGCTCGTGCACATAGAATAGACGACTCCCGGCCTCACCACTGCCAGAAATGTCTTTCCCCTTTTGCAGATTTCGCACATTTAACATGGACTTGCCCCAAGATTAACCAATACTGGTTAGACGTTCACTCTACACTGGGGGATATACTCTCTATGCCACTCCTGCCTACTCCTGAGATTGCACTGCTGGATATGTCGTGAATTTCCCTAGGAACATTTGTGAATTGGCAGCGCTTGGCTTTATGCTGGCCAAGAGAGAAATAGCATTGCTCTGGGGTAGTAGAAAAGTCCCCACTCTCCAATCATGGTTAAACAGTTTAGCTTTTTGTAATACAAACTGCGAGGAGTTCAGAACTTTACTCCCCCCCACCTCCAGCTCTACTGATATATGGGCCCCTATAGAGACTACATCTCCTGGCAACGAGTAGCCCAGGAGGACCTGACACGATCCGGCATCACCCCGACCGGGGTGGGATGAACCCCTTCCATTTCTGCGTTGGGGCACTACGGTGCCGGAGTTTACGTAACTATTTAGCTGTTTTATTTCTGTTGGCATTATTCAATATACGTAATTGTGTCATTGGTGTGATGTCCGCTTGGTAGGATGTCTTTGATATAAATCATTGTTGAGATATCATGGTACTATCTTTTCAGATTTCACTTTGGTATTTGTCATTTCTGTTCATATTCCATGGATATGCTTTGCTGCCTTATTATTATTGTCATTATTCGATATTACATTGCACTGTTATTGTTTGATTATGCTTTTATTATTTTTATTATGTTAATTCTATAATGTCCCTGCATTATTTTCATTTTTTTGTCATTCGTATTCCTGTGAAACTTTAAATAAAGGTTTAAAAAAAAAAAAGGTTGTGCCATGGCGCCAAGAGGCACTGGTAGTATCAGCTTCCTCCTGCATTGCCTTTGTACTTGGAGAGGGGGTTCCATCCATGTGGCCTTACCTCTAGCCATGCATTATTAGTCCTGTTGGCAGTGCTTGAAATGTTTAAAAAAAAAAGTGCCTCATCAGAAGGCCACTGCAGCTTGCACCACCCATAGCCCCAGCCAGCGCTGCGAATGACAGCACCAACACAACTACAAACAATCACACTCCTAGAAGTGCAACAATTCCGGCAATTCCAGGTACCCCAAAACTATAATGATGGCTTGGCGGATGGTATTACTCCTTTTTTATATATACTGAATTAATAAACAGCTGTTGATATGCTCAGTTCTAAATTAGACTGACATTACCACCATGTTGCAAACTGTCATAAGTATGTATCAGTGTTGACAATTAAGTGCCGGTACGAGCACCGGAAATCACTGGCTCAAATTAAGCACAAAGTGTCTTCTCTAAATTACAAAGCTCCAGTGATGTCCTGAAGTGCTTTCTTAAGCACTTATTACGAGTTCACCAGTTTCTGATTTGGGATTCCAGGCCGGGTCTTGAATCTTCAATTTTGAATGGTACCCCAACACCAAAATATGGCAATAACAAGTTTTGTCGCTGGAATTGGGAATAACCACACAGACATGGGAACACCGGGGTCTTTTCCTGTGTGTTTATCTCCAATTCCAGTAACAAACCTGGTGACATTCATGCCTTCTCAGAGCAAGTGAAAAATGTTAGCGGTGAGGGTTGGGCGACTGTGTAGGTCAGGGATCCGGCAGGGTAGTGTAATTTGGGGGTACTGTTGTTTTCTCCACCTGTGTTGTGCTCTCGGCTCTAGGGAAGCTTGATTACAAACAACGCCAGGCTACGCCATAAGTGTGGGGCTGTCCTCTTTTGGTGGCGGGGAGACAAGGGATTGCACACAACCCCAAATTCTGACCATGACCTCGGGCTGTCTTTCTGCGGGTAGGCAGAGGGGTGAAGGGTGCTAATGGGGGATCCGGGGCTTGTTCATGCAAAGCATAGTCTGCTCCCAAACGCAGGTGTTGGTCTGGGCCCTGTTAGGTCCCTGTTTGCACTGAGTTACAACCTCTGGCCCAGTACTCTGGACGTGGTGGGGTGTGTACACCTAGAACATAGAATATGACAAATTACACTCCGTTAATAATGCTTTTAGTAATGCTGACAAAGGAAGGAGAAAACCTAAACCGCATGCATCAACAGCGAATGAAATTGCTGCCCTCAGACACATAGATTTAGGAATGTTGCCAAACGATCCTGTGCAACTCCGCCCATGGGACTTCCTCAACTTGCACAGGTGTGTGTCAACACACATAGGTGCACGCACATGCATTCTGAGTCCCGGCGAATGCAGATATGTCCACTGTTGTGTTGGGATATGTGACCACTGGCCAAGATGCAACAAGGTGATGGGACCTGTGCTCTGGGTTACAATACGTTGTGGATGCAGGAACGTAGTTATTCATCCACGAGCGCAGCTTCCTGGGCAATCAGTTCCCAGAGTACGTCATTGTCGAGTTCAACGAACACGAGGGTGAGCCAATACATTAACTGGTCCGGACAGATGTGCTCCATCGATGCCGTTTCACCAATCCACAACACAGCCAAATAGGGGAGCGCCTCGATGTGGTCACTGCACACGAGGACTTGTGCAATCTCTCATACCCAACTGCTAGCACATACCCCAAATATCAAGGCATTCCATGCAAGGGTATCACGATTACACTCCTGGTTGTGGGCCAACAGGGGGCACACACACAAGTTATAATCCGGTTAAGCTACCATTGTGTTGGATAGCCAAATATCCATGGGCCACTCAAATGTGCATGATCGACAGTGTAACAAGGGTTGGACGCAGGTGACGTACGCAAGACGGAAGCTCAGACGGTAACTGATGCGCAACACTGCCAGTGGTCGTGCTCCCAACAAATGCAGCATACTTGTATGATACAGTTCCACATGACAGGGGTTGTGCATGTGCCCAGCTATTGCGTTGGTGGCTCTCATAGAAGTGGTACTCTTCTGACCTGCTGCAGTTTTGTGGATGATATGCCACAGCTCGGAGCTATGAGTCATATGTGTGTGCAACGTTTGGACGTATGGGTTGTTGTGTACGTATGGGTTGTTGTGTATGTAAGTGTCAAGGGGATCCCATGCAGGAGTACCTCAAGCAGGGACTTCTGTGTGTGGGTGTGGATACGTTGGTCTTTCATTAGTGCTGTGCGTGGTGTGGGAGTCGTCAACATCTGCAATGGTATCTTTCTCAGAGGGTTCCAGCCGCATTGAAGACCAAGGTCGGACGTGCAGATGTCCTTCCGCCTTATGCATTGAGACAAAGGAGCTTTCATCCCTAATGTTAGTCGACTACTGCTTGCATTCTGGAAATGTGATGTGGTTTTCGCGCTGATATTGAGGCCAGGCCTTAGGCTTATGGTGCACCAATAGCGATACACATACAACAGTTGGCATGTATGAGCCAAGAGCCCGATTGACTTTGCGCTCCATGTACAATCTCTCTCTTTCTCTCTCTTTTTCTGTCTCCCTCTCTCTCCCTCTATCCCTTTCTCTCCCTTTCTCTCCCTCTCTCCCTCTCTCTCTCTCTCTCTCTCTCTCTCTCTCTCTCTCTCTCTCTCTCTCTCTCTCCCTTTCTCTCTCTCTTTTGCTCTCTCTCTTTCTCTATCTTTCTCACTCTCTCTGTCCTTTGAAGAGCGCATGACACACCTTCTTATCTTGAGTTTTGTCTTGCAGGCTGTGACTTACAGATTGTCCAGGGAAGACCCACCATGTTGTTTTGAGTTAAATTTGAATGTAATATTTTGTTTGGAAGTTCAATGATGAATGAATGATTCTCCTTTTTCTGACCACACATGTATATTAATTGTTGTAATTGTGAGACATCAGGCAAATTGTTTCATTCATGATTTTATAAAGTTGAAGTGAAATGTCTTTGTCTGGGGGAAGGGTGTCCGGAGTATGGACCCGGGGGTAAAGGGGGTCCTGAGGGTGGTAGCTGTGGGTGTTGTGGCCCTTTTGGGTGTCTGAGCTGCATGATCAGTAGCTCCATGGCATCTGTTGTTCTTCAGGTGTGGCTCTGGGCTGGGCTCCCTTTTCTGGTGCAGGTTGCCATCCAACTTAACACCAGGTAAGAGCAGGTGTGAAATCCCTGCTGCTAACGAGTCTATACCGGCCGTTTCCTTCATCTGTGTCGGACGCCCATTTTACGGCTAGCTCGGATTGTCGATGGTTTCACACTTTTCGCCACCATGCGCAGACATCCCTTAAAGTGTGAACTATAATTCTTTCTCTGCCATTGACCGGTCCCCAGTCGTGGAGTTCAGATTACTGCTACCCATCTCCTGACTCCTTTCTCGTCGCTTTTTATGTGTTCAACTCCCATCCTCCGGCTATTTAATTACCTTTGAGAGGGTATTTGTGTGATCCTTCCCATATCTCAGGACTTGCACCATTTTAACAATAGCCATCGTCCTTTGTTACTTTATCAATTTCCGGAGCAATCATAGACGAAAATTGGTTGATTTACCTATATTCTCACTTTGTCTTTTGTTTTGCAATAGACGGTTACCTGATGAAGGCCGAGAAGCCGAAACGCGCGTAGTCTCTATCTACCGCATTGCCTCCATCGTTTTCTTGTCTAATGCCATGTCTATGTCTGGTATGTTTTTTAAGAGTTTTTAAGATGCTGCTTTGTAAATAATTGATCACTCCTTGATAGTTTACTAGTAATGCATATGAAATTTAACGGAGAATTCATTCATAAAATAAGTCTTTGATCAATAAAAATTAAAGAATCTGTCTATCAATCAGGTGATCAGTCGCTTTTATACTGGTTTTCTCCATTGTTTATTGGTCACTCACCTAGTTTATTTATTATTGTTTTCCAACTTAGCTATAGACCTTTTCCAAACTCGCTAACGTGTCTTATAGCATGTTTTGTGATCTTATCCCCAATCTGGCTTGTCGTTGTGAATGTTACGAAGTGGTGTTGTCACAGCTTTTTGCACAGGAACGCCTACTCTGCATATCATTTGCGTTAGTTGCCGGTGTCATCTGTGGCGATGTTTTTTGCGGCTGCTATCACAGGAAAACTGGTGATATCGGCTGTTGGCACCAGCTTGTGAATAGGGCGATAAATCTATAGCCACTTTGGCTGAGATAAAGTTCAGTTAACTCGGCAATAAGTCCTTGAGAATATGCCCCTTTGTGCGAAGTCAGCATGAGTGTGATATCACATTTAAAAGAACAATTTCAGAAGTGCTAATGATGCAGCTTAGACTCTGATATGACATGAAGCTCTGTTTTCTTTAAATTTGGTGGCAATACTGTCACTTGAAAAATGTGTGAAAATGACCTAGAGAAGCAGATTAAGGGCCTGATTTACATGTTATCAGAGGTGTGGCCATGTGTTCACCAGTCCTATATAAAGTTAGCCAGCACATGGTGAGTTTGACTGCCCATCACCACCATGAAAAATGTGGTGGTAAGGGGCAGTGAAAACTTTTAGATGACCCCTATGCCATGGGAGAATGCTCCCATGGTTTTGGTATTTTCTTTTTGAAAAACAAACAAAAGAATTTATGTTTGACATGCAGTTCCGTCTGTCACTGTGCATGCAGAAGCATTCTTTAGGTTGTTGGACTAACACAACTAATGACCAACATATAATGGTGAGATTGGAATACTCTTCTGGCCTGAACAAAAAGGTGAATGACACTTTCTTCATATGATAGTTTGAGTGGGCGGGCCCAAATGAACCACTGACTGAAGGGGTAAACTCAGACCCCTCTGAGTTTGTTTTCTGGTGTTGATGACATGAACTCTGATAGATGAGAAAAGAAATGTCAGTTCATTACTTTAGAATACACATTTTGTTTAAGATTCCATCCCCTACTATTTTGTCTGGATTTACTGTGTCTATCCTCCTTTTAGCACTCTGTTACCCACAAAGTCTTTCTATAATGACATGTGCTGGTGAACAGTTTGGGAACATCCACAAAATATGAAGCAGATCAGAGCACACTGTGCCTCTGAAACGTTCTCATTGTGGCTCTCAAGCCAGATACTGCTGCTGGGTGCTAAACAGATTCAACCATTGAAAACTATGTTAAGAGTACAGATGCTTTGAAACACCCACTCGCTCACTTGCAGTACAAATTCAGTGTTGCAACAGTTCCCTGGAATTGGACCCAGATGGATGGCCAGGTCAGCGAGGACCTTGAGCTGGAGAACAATGGGACCTCGGGAAAAGGCAGCAGTGCTTCAGCTAAAAAAACGGACAGCTGTTTAGCACTGAACAACTGCCCCCAGCACCGGGTGCTCAAAGATACAGAAGTCAAACACTGAATCGTGACTTTAACCGAGAAAACAAAACGCTGTCGGTAAATACTTTAGCAATTTAGTTCTGGACAATCAGTGTTCGTAACCTAATGTTTAGCATGGAACAAGGCTGTAGTGACCAGCTGGTAAAGCACTTCAGAAGTATGACCCGTCAACCACGTTGGGATTGGGGTAGGTAATCAGAATAAACAAACAGTATCCCAACGGGTATTACTAGAAAGGTGATTAAACATGTATGCATAAAGCATTACGTGGACAGAAACAAGGAGACTCAATACGTTTTTCAAACGTGCTCATGGCATCGTATAATTAAAAGAAATTGGAGAAATACATTTGCAGCATCACTACACGTAAATAAATAAAAAAAACAACCCGAATTGGACTTGGTGCTCAGCATGTGAAAGTGACACAAAAGGTGGCGACGCAAGTGACAATTGTGATCAGCAAGTATGGCGCATAGTGAATGGTGCTTGAATATATACAGTGAATAAAGAAAACAATGTGGCTCCAAATGAATTACAAAGCGAAAGTTTGTATTAGTTTTGCTGGATTGATTTGGATGAGCCACACTGGGGGCTGCGCCATTTATTGCTCTGAACGGTTGATGACGTTTTGATCCACTTTGGTTAGGATCATCTTCAGGACCGGGTTGTGATTTGTAAATGGTGCTGTACAGGAAAGGAAGGAAGAAGGTAAGGTGGGGAGGGAGGAGGAAAGTCGCTCGGGATCGTCAGAGGTGTGAGAAGAGAGGGTACTTTGGCGATGTAGGGGGTAAGTCAGAGTGAGGGACGTGAAAGGATGTAGATAACAAGCATTTACAATGCAATGGTTTTGCCTTTGTTAAAGTTTGAGCTATTGGCAAAGCTTGTGACCGTTTTTTTTTTACATAAATAAATGGCATTGTTATTTGCAATGCCACTAGCTTTATCTTTCGCAAATGTCCCCCAACACATACCAACACAGAGCCCCCCCACACACTGCGAGCCCCACCACACACTGCGAGCCCCCCACACACTGTGAGCTAACGCAAAAAAATGTCACTTAAAATAGCGTGGTCATAAAAAATTCCGAGCAATTCGCTGCATAACAAGTATTCAAACAGCTGATTGGTGTTTAAAATATTCTAGTGTTTTCAGGACAAAAAGTATCAAAACTCCTGAATTAGTCTTCAAAATTCATGGATTTCATGTGGGCAGGCTTCTTTCACGGGTTAAAACATAAATTATAATGCATACACAAATGCAGCCAGACTTAGTAGACCTCAAATCCTTTGCTGTTGTTTAAGGCAGGCTGTTGAGGATTGTTTAAACATCTGTCCTTTATTTCTTCTGTAAGAGGCGATGTATTTAATGTTGAGGACCTCTCGTTACAGTATCGGCTCGAAAATGCTTCCCGCACAGATACTGGAAAAACATACGCCGGTTCTACTTTTAGCTACCACGGGTACTTGTTGCACCGAATCCACACATCACTCCGTCGCTTTTCCAAGCTCCTCTATGCCCCGAGGTATCCCTCCGCCGTGTAATCTGCCTGCGTCTGCCAGCACTAGATCCTGCCACGGTAGCGGCTAGATCCCATCACCAGGAAACAAACACAGTGGCGTCTTGGATCACCTGACTGCAACGTCACTGCTATGGATTTGCGCGTTCGTGGTGTGGCGTCTCAACTCCGCCCTTTCTGTGACAGATTTACTTTTCCACTGCTCTCAGGAGCTCGAACACGCATGCGCTCGATTGATGTTTAGAATGCGCTGTCATCTGCTCTCACACTTTTACTTCAGCTGACGCTGCCAGGTGGCCCCATCCACCTCTGGAAAATTCAACCAAACGTGGCTTTTCAACAGATGGCACCATGCATTTTGAGGCATGTAGTTCCGCATTTTCATGATTGCTGTGTGTCTCAGCACACAAAGTGCTGATGGCCGGTGCTCGTGTCAAGAGGCCACTTGGCAGAGACACTCTTAAGGGGCTCATTTGGCGCTGCTAAACTGTGTTGGCACTGCCACACTGGCTTTTCTGACACAACGACTGGGCCTTGGAACTAAACAATGCCCGTGCAGCTCCAGGTGTAAGTACTGGGGACAGGGTTGTACCAATTATCAGTCGATAGTAACTTAAGCCTACGTTATACATAGTGTAATCGCCATGTTTCACGGGAGGTTAACTGTACTCACACCCAGTGGCCCTGCCCCTGTGTCATGGGCCCTGGTGCAAGGGAGGAAATAGGCCCACCGGCCGCTGTTTGAACTGTGAAATACAGCAGTGATCAGGGTTCCGAGGGCCTCTGGGCCCCGTTGGCATTACACCTGCTGCACCTTTGAGGGAGGTGCCCCTGCCCACACCGGCACCTTCTCTCGAAATGAAGCTGCTGCACAGATGCAGGCGGTAATATGTCCCAAGAAATGTATGTAAGCTTTAACATAAAGTATTCGGGGACTGAAGCCTGCACACGCGCCTGAGAGGGCTGGGGGGCTTCCGAACTATACCCAGGAATAGCAATTGCTACACAACAGGTGGAGAATACAAGGAAGAGAATACATAAAGCAATCACTAACAACTGACAATCGTAGTTTTATATTAATTTTATTTTTTTACTTTACACACTCTACTTCGCACAACGTACGTACCAGCCACATGCACGATCCTCAGAAAGATAAGAGAAAACAAAGATTTGGCAGTCAGGACCATGAAGCGACCGTGAGGAGCTATAAAACCAGCCCCATAAATGAGCAAGGCGCTTTACGCACGGGGTGGAAGCAGAGAAGCTCCCATCCGTCGCTGTGGTGTGGGGCAGATTGTTCGTTCGCCTTCCCCACACCCCCGACACGCCTTTGCGGGGAGCGCGATGGCCCTGCTCAGCTGGAACCCGCTGATGCACCCTCGCACCATTTGTCAGCTATCGAGAGGGAGGGCCGTGCGGGACCACCGGCCCAGCGTATCATCAGCCAGCAGCGACCAGAGCGGATTGCCAAAGCCCACGGGAGCTGCGGCCAACCCCAGACTCCATTCACACCCCGCAAATGGGAAAACATGCCAGACCTGCCCCCCAACCCCTCAGAGTGTTGGGGTATTGTGCACAGCTTCACCAGTGCAAGAGCACAAACTGTCACTGTACTAGGGACCACCAGGGAAGGAGGCCAGACACGCAAACCAGCAAACACTGACACAACCAACAGCAGAGCAAGCATGTAATCCACCTGAAGCATGCACACACTGAATAATGATTTATCCGCTTCAGTTTATCAGGACTAGTGCCAAAACACTGCCACGCGGAGACAAGAAGCGCTACGCGCCAGTAAAGAAACTTTAAATAAATGAAACAGCGCGATCCATTTCCAGGTGGTTTAATTTTGAGAATCTATGACCGATGTCAACGTAGCATGGAATGTCTGCAGCGTTCATTTTTACAACGGTGTGCGCAATACACTGCAGGGCTCTCAGCGTGACGTGGCTGCGTCCACTTCGTTACTGGAAACAACTGGGGTTCTTAGGCATTTTATAATTTAGCAATAAGGGGTGCTCTGCTCTTATATACGTCCATTGTCTCTTAAATGCGGTAAATGCGGTTAAACACGTTTAATGTCAAGGGGGGGGGGGGGCACACGCATCCATTCTTCCCCTTCATGTTCCCAAGCCCTCACAGCTCACGCGGACTTATTGACACTCCACGTGCAGCCACGCGCCCACCGTGCCCTGGCACATGCCAGCGCGCGCAGCTCTGCCTCTTTTTACAGGTGCGTGCCCACGACTGTTGATTACAATTGGAAACTACAATGGGACTGGAAATGACATTTTTTCCGACGCCCCACACGATATACGTGAGAAATCCTTACATAAAGTCCATTATTGACGGACGTTGCTGTGTTCGCTTTAGAATGAATGACACGACGACCGCAGCATTGCAATATCGCATTAAAACCCCCAGGACACGTGTGTGTGTGGGGGGGGGGGTCTGCCGGTGCCAGGCCTGTGCCCCCTCCCGGTGTAATCACCCAGCATGATTAGCTTATTGTTTTTGCATGTGCTACCCGGTACCCCTTATTGAGCTGGACGCGTGGCCGCCCCTCCCCCGAGAGAAGGGGGTGTTGTAGGGAGCGGGGGCGCAGGGAGGCCAGATGGGAATAAAACGGGTCCTCAAAAGCCCGCACAGGATGTAGGTCAGGTAGTGATGCGATTAGAGGCCTGTGCGGCAGGCGTCGGGCCTGGTGGGGGCTGGGGGCACAATTATGGGGAATTATAGCCACGGCCCCGAGTGGGGCAGCTTTAGCAGCCCTAATTGTCTATTGTCCGGGCACCGCCCTGCCCGTGGCCGCTGCCAGCCCCTAATGCCTGCTAATGGACTCTCCATTGTCAGATTAGTGTCCAGAGAACAATGTCTGTCCAAAGTCGCCATGTTCGGCGGGGAGGGGGCTGTTTAGTGGTCTGGAGCCCTCTCGCCAAGGTGTGCTGCAGGAAGCCGCCCCTCTTCTGGCATGGGTGAGGGGTACACCTATCACTCTCCTCGCCGCTTCTAGAGAGTGGTACCCCGGGAGCCCTCACTGCCCTAATGTTGTTCAGAGCTCCTCGGAGGCCCTCAGAGTAAACACTGGCCCTGCAAAGGGAGATATGGTGACAGCTCGAGCCTCAACGTGGCCAACCCTCAGTGCCACACCGCTCCCGGCCAGCAGGAGGGGGCAGACCAAGGTTTAAAATGAGGGTAGCAGGGAGCCCTGAGGTGAGCTGTAGGGCAGCTAGTGTTAGCAGCGAGAGTGACATGGGGCCTAATGCAAGCATGGTGAATGGACACCAGACACCACCCCCTTCAAATAGGTAGTGGAACAAAGCTATATTTGGAGTGCAATATGTGTCTTCCACAGCCCTTGTGCCACTGCACCTGCTGCACGAACGACAGCCATCGCCCAAAGGGCCGGAGGGTGGCACTGAAGAGGGGTTTCCAGGAAAGAATTCTCACGGACCCAGGCAGGTTTCATCTTCTTTCTGAGGCGCACGTGTGTGTACCCAGAACTGTGCAAGAGGCGTGTTTACAAATGACCCAGCTGTCACGTGAAGGACATGTGAAGCGTCAGCCACGCCGGGTTATGTCTTCGCATTCTAGAGTGCAGTCAGTCCATATGCCCAAGGAAAACCCGAATATGAAGAACACCATCATGAGGTGTGAGCATCAGGAGCTGGGACTTTGGGTATCCTGCGCTGCTCGGTATTCAGCTGCGCTCTGCCTACCTGAAATTCTAAGAACTGTGCTGGGTTTCCAAGTTCCCTGGTGTTTTATCTCCCCGCCCCCCACCCTCCCCCAAAACCCTTCCACGGTTCCAAACACCTTTGCTTCATGTAGTTGGAAAAGGGCCTGTGTTCTTCAGAGGGTGGGGAAGGGAAGGTGTCTGTGATGACCACGCCCAGGGTCGGACGAGCCTATATGGCAACCAGGCAGCGGCCAGCAGGCCAGTCTGAAAGGTCAACGTGCGAGACAGTTATATGGTCTGTAGAGTCGATGTCTACTGTTGTTTTCCTGACCTTGCAAAATAGGTAAACAGCTATCTTTAGAAGTTCAAAGCGGCCCCATTTTGAACAGGGACCACTTTTTAGCTCACTAGTTCACTGGAGGGGCACGTTTACCTTGCCGCCCGGGCCTATTTTCTCCTGCAGTCCGTCCCTGGCGATGATCCTCTCAGGGGGCCGCCCCCCACACGTACCTCCCAGTAACGGTCGCCTATGTAAAACCTATGCTGCGGCCTCCGTTAAAGCTGCAATCTCTTGTGCCTTGAAAGCAGCGCTTGTGGGCCGAGAGGCCTGTGCCTCCTGTCTGGGGCTCCGGTTCTTGGGCTCGCACGGCCGGATCCCCTCCCCCGGTGCCCGCCCGCAGGAAGGGGAAGTCGGGGGCGGCAGTGATGTGGTTGTGGTAGGATCTGCCGTGCCCCGGGACAGGGCAGAGCTGCAGTGCCCGCTTTCAGATGTGCTACGGTGCCGTTTCATGCGGTGTTTACGCCGCACTTTCCTTCCTCCCTCCCCTCCCCCTCCCTCCTGACTGTACACCCAGCTCTCATCTCACTCCCCCGCAGAGGCAGCAGCAGAGCCATGAAACAACCCACCGTCCTCCCCAAATACAGGACCTTTAACATGGTCCGTCCGCCCACAGCTCCTAAGCCACATTTACCAGAAATACGCTCTAGTTGTACAGGGTTTGCAAGTCAGAGATAGGGAGGGCGAATGCAACAGTGTAACTGAATATTTACAAACCTCGGTCTGACCGCATGCCATGCTACCTTCCAAAGAGATCTCAGAGCTCTTCTCTTCGAAATACAATTCGGCTCAAACAAGTGCTTAATTTAAAAAAAAGTAAGTGCCATGGGGGAGGAGAGACGCTGACGACGGCCGACGACGGCCTTGGAGCAGGAAGGCGGCCATGAGGAAACAAGCGGGAGGGGGCGGGAAAGGGGGAGGAGAGACGCTGACGACGGCCGACGACGGCCTTGGAGCAGGAAGGCGGCCATGAGGAAACAAGCGGGAGGGGGCGGGAAAGGGGGAGGAGAGACGCTGACGACGGCCGGAGCAGGAAGGCGGGTGCCGGCAATGCCGGAACAGATTCGGGGGCGTTCCCGGCTTTTGGCTGACGTCGCGTGACGTCGGCAAAAGCCAAAGAATCTCGGGAACGCCCCCGAATCTGGTCCGGCATTGACGGACAGGCCCCTCGTCCAATGGCTAGGCTCCATTTATGGAGCCAGCCAATGAATGACGAGGGCCGACCCAAACCCACACTACAGTTCTCATTAGGTTTTCGCCTGCGCGAAAAAGATGCGCAGAGCGCATCTTTTCGCCAGGCAAAACCTAAAAAGTGGTAACGTGGGGTGTCAGGGGTATCCAGGTGTAAATTGGGGGCTGATAAGCTGTATTACCGTCGGTGGGGGGGGGGCCAAAGGGCTGAACGCATGAGGGGCGCCCATGGTGGGTAACGGTGCAGTGGTGGACCGTGATAGAGAGGGGTAAAGGTCCACCTACCTGAGGAGCAGGAAGTGGTGTGGGCAAAGTAGGACCACCGCTCTGTGAGAATGAACTACAGCAAGTATGTCGGAGCGCTGAATAGGCCAATAGAAGGTAATTAGATGTGAGCAGGTGGAGGGCGTCATGTGAAGCGATCCTGCTACCGGCAGATGTGTGCTCTGGAGGTGGGCAGACCCGAGCTGGGGGTGGCACATGAGCACAGTGTGAGGCCTCGCGCAGCCCATAATTAGGTGAGACTGCTGTGCTCCCTGCAGGAGAAAGGGGCCTGGTTGCAGGCGGGGCCATGCCACCATGAGGAGAGGCTCCTGCGGCCCCCGGAATGAAGAGCAACCGCTGCCAGGAAATGAAGGGACTCCAGTGGTGGCACAGCTCGGCAGAGGCTGTAGTCTGCCAGCAAGAGTGTGGAGCGGTAGCAATAACCCCATGAGGTCAAGGGAGGCACCGCAGGTGGTTGAAGAAAAAAAAACATTTGGCACAACAGGCGCTAGGTGTGCGGAAGAAGGGCATCCCATGTGAGGGGTGTTTCAAAGAAAAAAATACACTAGAGGCATTAAGGCAAATTATACAGCTGATTAATGAATAACACGAGAGATACCAGAAGTCTGTTTACAGGAACCTCAATAGTGTTCAATCTGTAAGACAAAACCGCAAGGTTAATGTACAGAATATGACAAACCTAAGAGATGCAGGTGTAAAGAAACGGAGAAGAAATGTTAACAAAGACACCCTCCTAAGTGCTCAGAAAAATACCCATCAGCCCGCTCATTAGCGGAACATCGTCATCTGGGTGGTTGGTTGAAAATTGTGGTATCCAGTGTATCCAGTGTGCCCTTCCTCAGGAGCACCTGAGGCTAGCAGAACTTGGACCACTCTGTTGACGTGAGCCGAGGGGGAGGTCACGTCAAGGAACGAGGCAACGATGGAGAGTGCGTGGCCTCCTTCACTCTGAGCCAGTGCCAGGTGAGGTGAGGTTTTTCCTCCCAACAATTTGGGAGAAGAAATACCATCTTCCTTAATAACAGGAAGTGGAGTGGTTCTGTAGTTTTCACAGTGAGTACAATGTTGCAGTAGAGTATCATAGGTCCTGAAGAAAGCCTATATAGGCTGAAACATGTCGACCAGTTCACTATCATGGTAAATAGCAATTCCTTGCATGCTATTTTCTCACACTGCATTTTAATCATATCACCTTGATGGTCAGACCCAATTAAAGTTCTCTATATGACATCAAGTTAGGTATTTTTAGCACACTTGGATTACAATTTATCCTTTTTCTCATTTCTTACACATTGTTTTGAGCACTGCAACTTAATACCCTTTTTTTCAACCTACACTGGGTTATCTTTATTGGTTGAGGGTCAACAGAGTGGTCCAAGTTCTGCTAGCCTCAGGTGCTCCTGAGGAAGGGCACACTGGATACCACAATTTTCAACCAACCACCCAGATGACGATGTTCCGCTAATGAGCGGGCTGATGGGTATTTTTCTGAGCACTTAGGAGGGTGTCTTTATTAACATTTCTTCTCCGTTTCTTTACACCTGCATCTCTTAGGTTTGTCATATTCTGTACATTAACCTTGCGGTTTTGTCTTACAGATTGAACACTATTGAGGTTCCTGTAAACAGACTTCTGGTATCTCTCGTGTTATTCATTAATAAGTTGGGGGACAAGATACCAACAGGTCTTTAAAACAGTACTCCCCTCAGGCCCCTTTTCCACCATTTGTTATTTGAAATTATACAGCTGCCCGTCGTGGGCGAAAGCCCCAGGGAGCCACACTCACTTTCTCTGTTGTCGCAGAAGGTAGTCTCACAGACGCTAAAGACTCAGTTGCAAAGACAAATGGTGAGGCCTAGGAATAGTATTGTGGTGCGGCCTAATGGCCATAGGTGGTTACTGTACTTGGACAGAGGTAGCATGGTACAGATGAAAAGCCTAGAGGGCAAAAAGGGCGGGCATGGTTTGCAGTTGAATGAGCGACACCACTAACAGACCTGAACTGGATGTAAATGAAGAGCTGGTAGCCCAAACCAGTGCAACCTCAAGAAAGTCCTGCAGCGTGGAGAGGCTGAAAAGTACTTTGTCTGTCTTTAGGGTACTTTCCCTGGCTTCAAACACTGTTAGGCATGAGTAAGAAACAGCTAGTAAAACTGCAATAGCCAGAACAGGAAGCACCCCAAGGGTGCTGGAAGTGATTGTGGGCAGAGAAGAGACTGTGCACTGACCCATGGCACCACAGCAATGTCAAGCCAAGAGGACTGCCAGGCATTTGAGAAAGGAAGCGTCGTAAATTCCCAGAGGGACAACCACAGACTGGCTGCTTCAGAGAAGTTCCGTAGGAAGTTGGCGGAAGCGAAGAGGCCGAAAACAAGCAAAAGCCACAAGGGGAAGAAGGTGGGATACCACCGCATTCAGGAGGTGAGAGCAGCATTCAGGAGGTGGGTGCTGATTGCGCCCCCATGGCAGAAGGATAACCCCGTAAGATGAGCAATAGGTTGCGCAAGGTGCCAGAAGAAGGAGCACTCTCAAGTGAAAGATAGAGGATGCAAAAGGTCGAAGTGTGCTGAAGCCTGCGCCAGCTGACAGTCAGGGCTAGTGTCCAAGAGGGATAGACTCTGCGAAGCCTGTATGAGTGGAGGCTGAAAAGTGTCAGAGTAGCTTTGAGGTGCAAGGGTGCGTCCCCAAGAGAAGAGACCTTTGAGATGTCGAGAGGAGACCTGCAAGAGGTCAGAGAAGATGACCCGCGAGAGGTCAGAGAAGATGACCTGTGAGAGGCCAGAAAAGATGACCTACGAGAGGTCAGAGAGAAGATTTACCTGCAGTGAAATGAAGAAGACCTAGGAGAGGTTGTGAAATGAAGAAGGTCACGAAGAGAGGTCTGGTCACTGGACGAAGAGAAATCGTTGTCCTAGAGGTAGGACACGGCCAGGGAGATCCATGTGAAGTGCACATCACATGGAGAGGCCTGGTCAGAAAAGAAGAAGAGTAAGACAAGATGGGACCATACAAAATTGTGAAGTGAAAAAAGAGGAAAAGGAAGAGGTGTGCCAAGAGGCCACCGCGTAAGAAGAAGAAAGAAGTGATGAGTATGTGATTAACATCTGGCACACTGCAAGGTACAGAAGATGACAAGAACATCTCAGGAGTGTTGGGCATCGCGAGTGAAGCACAGTACGTATGTAATATCTGTGGCACCATGAGAGGCTGGCTGTCTTTCCAGATGTCTTTGGTTACACCAAGCAAACTTAGCACTTGCAGAAGAGAGCAAGCTGGACCATTTGTACCATTCACCTTTGGGGTTGCACATGAGACTGAATTGTGGTCCTGCTCGGACGTCCTGAGTGACTTTGGTCATGGGGTCTCGAAGACGATCCCACCAATCCACACCCGACTGTGGTGATACAGGGGCCTGAGGGATTACTGGGGAGAGAGGGAGCACAATACAAGAGATGTGTCTGCAGCAGCTCCCCTGCAGATCCCAGGAAGCACGAAGATCTCTTGTCGGAAGCAGGTTCTTCCAAAGGCTGTCCTGACAATGCCGGTGCACCAGAGTCTGCATGGCAGGAGTAATCCGCTCTGGAAACAACTACTCTCGAGGTGGAGTGAATGACTTGAAAGTTGGACTCATTGCGATTCCTCCATGAGCCTAGAGTATGGCGCAGGAGTGACACGGCGAAGTGCACACACTCCAGTGGAATCCTGGTGAAGAGGACCTCCGGGGCATCCCATGAGAGGGGAATCGCAGTATAAGAGCAGAATCCGGGCGAGAGAAATTACTCCACCATCCTGCAGCTGGAAGCAGAAAGGGGATCCACAGCCTTTGCTGTGCACCATGCTACAAATTGTTCCATCTGCAGGCGTATACCGTCTTAGTGGAGGGACGCCTGGCTACCAAGATAACATCACAGACTTCGGGAGGAAAATCGCAGCCTGTCAACTGTCGCCACTCAATCTCCATGCAAGGAGGTGGAGACTGGACAGGTTCAGGTGGAGGACTGTCCCCTGCTGCTGCGACAGAAGATCCTCCCGAAGAAGCAGTCGGATCGGAGGATCAATGGCCATATGTAACAACTCGGGATACCAAACTCTTTGTGCCCAATCCGGAGCAACCAGGATGACCTGGGCCGGTCGCGCTTGATCTTCTTCAGCACTCTGGGTAGAAGTGGTATAGGTGGAAAGGCATATAGAAGACCGCAACTCCACTCGCGACAAAAAGCGTTGCCTAGCGAGTGCCGCCTTGGAAATTTCAATATGCAGAATTGCTGACATTGCGGGTTATTTTTGGTGGCGAATATATCTAACCAAGGCTCTCCTCACTGCTGAAAGAGACCTTGCACCACCTCCGAGTGAAGATGCCATTTGTGATCTCTCATGCACCTGCGGCTGAGTTTGTCCACCCTGGCGTTCAGAGTACCTGCCAGGTGTTGAACCACCAGGGATATGCCCTGATGTTCCAGCCATGTCCAGAGGCGGAGAGACTCTTGACATAGGTTCCATGACCACACCACACCACACCCTGTTTGTTGCATTATCACATGGAGGTGGTGTTGTTTGTGAACACCTCTTCCCCAGACAAAGGGAAGGAATGCTTTGAGTGCAAGACAAATTGCCCGAAGCTGCAGAAGGTGACCTCAAGCCCGGACTCCGCCAGAGACCAGAGGCCTCTGATCTCCGCATCCCTCATGTGGTCGCCCCATCCAATAAGTGATCCATCAGTCACTACTGTGAACTTTGGTTGGGGAAGGGAGAGGGATCTGCCGTTGACCCAATCCTGGTTCGTTAGCCACCACTGCAATTGGTGTGCAGTGACCTCCAAGATCTGGATGCAATCAGACAGGTTCTCCTGATGCTGTGCCCACTGGTACTTCAGGTCCCATTGCAGAGCCCGCATATGCCATCCGGCATGATCCACCAGCAGGATGCAGGAGGCCATCAGGCCCAGTAGCCACAGGGTCAACCTGACCGAAACCCGGGAGAGAGGCTGAAAGATCAAAATGATAGCCCGAATATCCCGGACTCGCTGCTCGGGAGGATAGACCCAAAACTGCGTCGTGTCCAGAACTGCTCCGATGAAGATGAGCTTTAGAGAGGGAGTGAGGTGTGACATCGGCACAATAATAGAAAACCCCAGCGAATGTAGGAGGGCCGCCATAGTCTGGAGCTGGGAGACGACAGCCTGGGGCGAGCCTGCCTTCAACAGCCAGTCGTCGAGATAGGGGAAGACTGGAACCACTGATCTGCACAGATGAGCTGCAACCACCACCATCACTTTTGTGAACACCCGAGGGGCGCTGGTAAGGCCAAAGGGGATCAGGGTAAACTGAAAATGCTTGTGGCCTACCGTGAACCGTAAGTAGCGCCGGTGGCAGGCAGGATAGGGATGTGAAAATAGGCTTCCTGCAAGTCCAACGCTATCATCCAGTCTCCAGAGTCGAGGGCAGAAAGGACCTGAGCTAGTGTCAACATTTTGAACTTCTCCTTCCGGAGGAAGTGGTTGCCTTTCCTGAGATCCAAGATAGGATGCAGGCCTTTGTCCTTCTTTGGCACCAGTAAATGGTGGAAATAGCAACCAAGTTCTACTTCTGGGGCAGGAACTCACTCAATGGCTCCCTTGGCCAAGAGAGCCATAACTTCCTGTTGGAGAAGGGCCAGATGATCCTCCGACATGCAATGGTACAGAGGTAGCATGGCTGGGGGAGTAGTCTCAAAGGGGAGGGAGTAACCCCTTCGGACTATTTGCAAAACCCACCTCTCTGACGTGATGATGCGCTAGTGGGGGATTTGATGGTGCTTCCTGCCACCCACTGGCGATTGGTGGCCCTGAAAGGTCGGACTAGGAGGGTTTGCAGACTACTACAGAAGGGGCGGTCGTGGGATGGCCCACTCACTGGCCCCCAGACCCTCGACGGTGGGTCCCATGCAGGGGCTGAACAGCTTGCACCGGTCTGTGGCTCTGGGTGGAACGTGGCGGTGCACCCCTTCCGTAGACACGAAAGGTTAAAAAAGCAGACTGCGCAGGGCGAGTGGTAGAGAGGCCCAGGGACATGGCCGTAGCCTAAGAGTCCTTGAAGCGCTCCAGCGCATTGTCTTCTTTGTCACCGAACAGGCGACGCCCATCAAAGGGCATGTCCATAAGGGTAGCTTGGATTTCCCCAGAAAAGCCAGTCGACCTCAGCCAGGCGTATCGTCGAAGGACTAACAATGTTGAAATTGTTATACCTAGCGAGTCGGCAGTGTCCAGCCCAGATCTAATGGTAAACTTGGCTGTGACTCTCCCCTCAGTGACTGCATGTGAGAGCACTGCCCGGGCCTCCTCCAGGCACTGGGGCAGCACCTGCACTACCATATCCCACACAGTGTGGGTATAACAGCCCAACAGACATGCAGTGTTTAACAACGCAGTCCCAAGCTGGAGGAAGAAAACATCTTCTTCCCAAGGTGATCCAGCTTTTTGGATTCCCTATCAGGTGGTGCGTTAGGGAAAGCGCCTTTGGACATTGAGGCTGGACCACCAAGCTCTCAGGGGTGGGGTGTTGGGAGAGGAAAGTGGGGTCGCACAGGGCCGGGTGGTGGGGTTGGGCAATCATCCTATCCGCAGGAGCCCCTGTGTTGGGCTTGGACCAGGTGCCCAAAAGGATGTCAGTTAGGGCTTCATTAAATGGCAGCAGGTGCTCCAAAGAGCTTGCTGCTGGTTGAAGCACCTCTGTCAGGAGGTTAGTCCCGACAGCCACCGTAGGTAGCTTGAGGTTGCTGTGTAAGACGTCCCCCCTTCGTAGCCACAGTAGGAGGAGAAAAACATTCCAAGGTCTGGGGAGGTATCCAGACCACCGGCTTCCCCCAGCTCCTCCCTCCAGTCCGGGTCACATTCCAATTGGTCAGTCAAAGGGCCTCCAGACCCCTCCCAGTCTTCCTCACCCTCCTCTGGCTGTCAATCTAGCCTGAAAGGAACACCAGGGTAGAACAAGGGCACAAAAGTACCCGTCGGCACCGACCGACGCCGGCCCGGCTCCGTGTCCACATCAGGGTGGAGGCAGTGGTCGACGCCGGCTGGGGACACAACTGGCGTCGGCTTTGGTGAAGGTGTTAAAAGGTCGATCAGCACTGATCCAGATCCAGGCCTGGATCTAAGGGGACCCTGCAGTGCCGAGTCCGGAGCCACCGGTGTCGAAGGCCCAGAGCCCCCAGCCGAGTATATGGGGCCTAAAGGTGCACCAGCGGAGTCAGGCTGCCCAAAGATGGCATGAATCGCTTCGTAAAAGCTTCGAAGCTGGGCAGGGGTTGTTCCGGGTCCCGGGAAGGGAGGAAACCTCAAAGTCAACCCTTCAGGCTCTGCAGGCGGAGCCGCAGGAGAGGCACCGCCCGCATCCCTCGTCACGTCGGCTGACGGATGGGGAGAAGTTGAAGAGCGATGATGCTTCTTTGACTTCTTCTTGTGTTCGGCTTACCTGAGTAGTGGGAAGACTTTGAACAGGACTGGTGGTGGGGACTCCATGACGGGTCCCTTGACCTTCCGTGCGAATGGGATCTTAAGCTGCGCGTAGCGGACTCCCGGGCCTCGAGAGGCTTTCGAGACCGCTCCTGCAAAGCCTTTGTATTTATGGTCCGGCAGTTGGAGTCATGGTCGTGATCCAGGCAAAACAGGCACATGCGGTGCCACGAACATCAACCGTCTGCAGGAGCCGCAAGTCTTGAAACCAGGCATCCCTAAGCGCACCAGGAGTCGAGGCCTCAAAACGTTGTTGACAGAAGTCGCTTAAAAAGTCAGTCAAAAAGTGACTGCAGGTACCGCTCTCTCCAGATCTACGCTGGCTGGGGCGGAAAAATAAAGAACTGACGTCAGCGCACCAGTGTGGCATCTAAGTAGCTGCTGCAATGTCACCCCGGTGACCACAACGACGAACGCTAAGCCGACCGATGCCACATTTTGACAGGCAGGAGGACTGCTCACGAAAAAGTCTCCAGATCCAGTCTGACGCCTGAGGCTAATTCATAGGTAAGAAATCTATAACTAATTGTCTCTTTCAGATAATTGGGAATACCATGTGCAAATTGGCCATAAATCTTGCAAATGATTTTGCATGGACAGTTGGTACGCACCCACACAAGCAAAAGAATAAGCATGATTTGTGTCTATCTTAACAGACTCTATGTTAAAACTGAGGGACATGTTGTACACTTTTTAACAATAGCATAAGTGCAGGGATAACTGAGAATCTATTAGTGAATGAGGCTGTGTAAAAGGTAACTGAAGGTGCAGGGTAATTTTTGGAAAGGAAAAGCGCAATAGGAAAGCTCCTTCACTTATTTGCAGTCATGGCACATGTTTATAACTAACTACAAACTATAATTGCTATCTTTTTATTTTTTTTGTGATTCTCTGGACCTGATTCACAAACTTCATTTGTAGTACTTTGGCAGTATTGCAATATTACTACAGTAGTACTACAGAATATTATTCACAAACTGCACTTCTAAAGTATTAATTCAAATCAGTAATACGTCCAGCACTATACATGGTCAACCACTGGTACTGGAACTTTCCCCCATCGAAAATAATTGAGATATAGGTATTTAAAAAAAACCTTGTAGGAAATAATGTTAAATGAAATTAAGTTATTTAAAATAATAAATACATGTAATTTATTGTTAAGAAAAAAACGAAAAATAATATATATTTATTATTTCATTTTAAAATATTTAACAATCTTTTTTGAATCTAAAAATGAATGTAACTTTATATTAAATTAAAATATAATTAAATTACCTGTAATTAATCCTGTGTATCTGTTTTAATAATTATTCAATTGTAATAAAAATATATACTTTTTTCTTTTGGTGCGAACTTACTATTTAATTTAAACTTCAGAAAAATAATTTCAATGTAATATATATGAATTAATTAAAGAATACTTTACAAATATTAATACTGCTGTAGCATGTTTTTACAAATATTAATACTGCTGTAGCATGTTTTTAAAACAATTTAAAATAAATATAAGGCATTATTTTACATTAATATTTAACTTACAAATATTTTAAATAATGTTCATAGAGTAACATTTTTTTTTTATTTTCCCTGTACTTTACCATATGGAGTCTACCACACTAGGGTAAAATTTAAAAAACATTGAGCTCCTTTCAGTCTGTGTTCTTCCAGCTAACAAACAATAAAATATGAATATAAGGAAGTAGGGAGAAAGCTGGAAAAACACTCCTGGCCCAGATTAACTAAGAACTGGTATTGATATTGCATCATACAAGGTGACATACAGCAAGACAAGCCCTAAAGTCAGATTTACTAAGCCACAGAAAGCCACCTTGAGTTGCTCTGCGTGGGTTAGTAAATCTAGAGCAATGTAATGCAGCGCATGTAGGCCCCTTGCGTTATTCTCCTTTGGAAGGCATTCCATGGGTGGAATGTGGGTGTTCACATGCATCTACCCATGATTCTGGGGCCTTCCCAGATTTATCGGGAAAAGTAAACCTGGGAATGTGTCAAAATGCTAGCCCATCCCAACAGAGGCGTACTAAATATATTTACATCTCGTTATTTCCTCTTTCTTAGTGTGCTGAGTTCTGGAGCACATGTAGAAAGAGGGAAATGCCTCTGAGGATTGTTTTTGTGCAGGAAGCACAAAAACAGTCCTGCGTGTAACACAGATACCCGTGCACCATGGCACAAGGGTTTCTACATTGGCACTAGGCAGCACTCGGTGCACCAACGCTTTCAGAAATGCAGGGTCGCAAGTTGTATTGCTGCATTGCTTGGCTCCAAATGTTAGCAAATCTGGCTGTGAGTGTTCAGAGTATTGTGGTCAGAAAGACGCAAGTTCTTTTCCAACAAATAGCTATAAGGGAAACTATTAACATTGTGAAACCTTAAAGGTTTTGGCAGTCTCATGTGGGTTTCGGGCATTTACAAACAGCTGGTTAGAGATCACTCAGTAGTTAGATGTTTCAACAAAAAGAGATTCAAGAACGTTTATTAGCTTTTAAGAATCCCACACTGCAGGATGCCAAGGACAATTCGAACAATCTTGAAACAAAGTATCTCACGTTTTGAGCAACCATGAACTGAAAAGTGTTAAGGAAGTCAGGCATAATGTGATATCTGAGGTTAGTTGTATGAAAGAAGTGAAGTACTTTGTGAATAAAGCAAACACAAGGAGATGATGGATGGAGCGCTGAAACTTTCCAGACACTCAGCCCCAGTCACAGATCTGGGTTAAATCCATCATCGTTCTTTAGCTCACTTCCCCACCCCAGTTCAGACACAGCTATTTGCAAACCAGTCTTGACCCTGTGCCTCTTGGAAACAGTTCAGCTCGAACTGCCAAGCCATATCTTCCCTAGACCGGAAACAAGCATCCTGGGACCAGTTTCAGACCAATAGCCCTCATCAGTTAGGCTAGCTTGAATCCAGTGGCAAAGTGAGCAAGAGACCAACGTCTGGGCATACCCTACCAACTTAGGGCGAACAAAGCAAACACAAGGAGATGATGGACGGAGCGCTGAAACTTTCCAGACACTCACCCCTAGTCACACATATGGGTTGAATCCATCATCGTTCTTTAACCCTTTCGATACTCATGACGAGCTCAGCTCGTCATGAGGCACGGTTGAGCTGTGCTTATGACGAGCTGAGCTCGTCATGAAATTATAGTATTCAAACAAGTTCAGCACAGGAGGGGAAAAGTCACAGCAGCCAAGGTGTTAACTCACTTCACCACCCCATTTCAGACAAAGCTATATGCAAATCAGCTTTGACCCTGTGCTTTATGGGAACTGTTCAGCCCGAACTGCCAAGCCATGTCTTCCCTGGACCGGAAACAAGCATCCTGGGACCAGTTTGCCACCCCAGTTCAGGCACAGCTATATGCAAATCAGTCTTGACCCTTTGTGATTAGACAAGGAACAGTATTGAAAAAGATCACAAAAGTAAATTCAAGCAATGGGCTCTACCAGAAAAAATTGAGAATTAAACGATTTCCCTAACTGCATGCAAGTATTTTAAAGAAATCTTAGATGCACCTTGTCTTGACGGGGTGAATGGGTCACTTGAAAGTTCTCTAATTTTATTACCCACAATAGTGGCTCTAAAATAAACACCAATGAACTGTGTGTAAGAATAGATTAACACAGATTATGTCATACAATCTGGGTTGATGGACATTGTGAGAGCTCCAGATTGAACGTCAATGGGTAAGTCCTAAGGTACTGGGCCCCAAATGGGGCCCTTCACCTATGGAGATGTTGTTGCCTAAAGACTCAGAACTCGGCAATGCAACAAACAACCATTAATAAACTGTTGTCCAGTCAGTGCTTTAATCTATAAAAGTAAAAGGTACTTTGTTACACACAAATTAACAAATAAATACGGATTGGCAAATGGGGATGCCTGTGGAAAAATCATCTAAAGGACCCGTACAACAAAGAAAGGTCACACAGATCAAGAAACGTCCTAAATGCAGACTGGATGGCCTTTCACAGCCCGAACCACTTGAAACACAATACCCCGCCCCATTAGCCTAACAACTCCACAAGGGGTGCATTCATAAAAATTCAGGGTTACTGGCTTGATGGAGTGTCAACATACAATTACACCATAGAATATACACCCCTCAATCATAATCTTTTAAATACATCTTTTTATTAGCATTTTATTCATGAACAAAGCAGGCATTTCCACATTATATCACATGAAGCATTAAGAGATTCCAGATCGGGATATGGGTCATTTTATAGAGAGATTGGTACAGCAATGTCCATAAATGTTTGGGAAGTGATTGGAAGAGGGGGTACATGAACAGCATCTGGGAAGGAGGTATACCACCATTATCCTATCGCCCCCTACAAGGGTGCATGTTCTGTAGTAAATCTAGTTTCGGCTGGGAGCTTCCCATTCGAAGATCATAGAACTCCCTCCATTGGCCCCAGATATTCCTGTACTTCCTAGGACATCCTGTGATGGAGGAAACCACTGTTTTGGCCCCCGTGCAATTGTTCATTCCTGCAAACCATTGTTTTTTGGTGGGGGCCTCCTGTGTCCCCCAGACCTGCACAGTGTCCCTCTTTGCAACCACCAGGACCACAGAGCAGAACACTAGCTGCCTTCGGAGGAGGTCAACATCTCCCGGCATGCCCAGGAGCACAAACTGGGGACTTGGCAGAATCTCTTCTTCTAATATGTCTGCCAGTTCTTTCAGTATGAGCAACCAATACTTCTGTATCTCTAAACATACCCACAGCATATGATAGAATGAACCAGTATTCTCATTACAACATAGGGAGGTGGGCAATGGGCTCCTTCCCATGTTCTGCAGTTAGTCCTGCGCTACCTAAACCCTGTGCAGGACTTTAAGCTGTATCGGGTGGAAGCACTCCCCGATGGCTATCTCCCAGGGGTACATCAGCACTGCATCCCAATCCACATCCTCCATTTCTCCCATGTCTCACTCCTAGCATCACAGAAGGCTTCCAAGGCCCCCTTCCCCAAGGGTCCCATCAGCAGGTGGGTCTCTAGTGGGGAGGTGTCAGGTTCTGAAACCCAGTCCACCATCTTCGCCTGTAAAGCGTGTTCCAGATGGGTATACTTATAGTGTTGTGTGTGAGAGAGGCCATATTCCTCTTGTAACCAGGTGAATGTTTTTATTGCTTCGTCAGCTAGCAACTCTCCTAGGCAGATTATGCCACTCACCTCACAGTGACCAAAACCCTTCAACGTACTCACTTTGCGGAACGTCTCTCCCACCCAGAGCAGTGTGGACTCAGTCACTTTCCCCTACCACCACACCTGGGTCTTTGCCCTATCCAACACCATTAAAGTCCCTTGTGTAGGCATCAGACTCGTTTGAACCTTCCCTTCACATACATAGATGAGTCCACCATAGAGCACTTGTCTAGTGTGGATTTAGTCACTTTCCCCTTTCACCCCACATGGGTCTTTGCCTTATTCCACGCCGTGAATGTCGCCTGTGCAGGCATCAGAAGACTCCTTTGACCTTTCCCTTCACATACATAGTGCCTCCAAGATGGGTCCACCATAGAGCACCTGTCTAGGCACACCCCAGGATACTCTCTTGGGGCATGTGCCCAGTCATAGATCACCTGTATTTGTGAGGCCCAGTAGTATGCCTTGAAGTGTGGGAGTGCAATTCCTCCATTATTCACTATGCATCAAAGAGTTGGCAGAGCTATCTGGGGCTTCCCTCCATCCCACAGAAGTCATTGGACCTTCCGGTCCGGGCATGTAAAGAACATTTCAGGTATGGGGAATGGTGTGTTCTGTAGGATATATAGGAGTTTGGGGAGGCTAATCATCTTGACGATAGTAGCTCTACCCAGGAGTGTCAGAGGGAGTTTCCTCCACCTGGACACATCCTTCTGTAATTGCACTAGTTGATGGTCCAGGTTTTTTTCCCAGGATCGCTCTGGTTCCCGAATAAACTACATATTTAGGAATCGAAAGGCCTTGGTGGTCACCCACAGGGACTCAGAGATCAGTATGTCCCAGTCCCTGTTGTGAACGTATCTAGGACCCTAATTAAATATTCCCGATTTATGCCCTTATGTGGTTATAACAAATCATCCATACTAATATAATAAAGAGAGAGCCCAAACATTTGAGGCGGGTAATCTCAGGAACCACAGCACCAATCACAACACCCAATACAGCGTTGGAAAGGGCAGTTGCAGCAGAAGGACATAGGCTATGCGGACGCCCACCATATACATTTAAAAGGTAAAAGAACCGTGCCAGCAAAGTAGTCCCTTGTGGGGCTGTCTGCGTTGTGCTGTGGGCGTGTGCTGGGGGCGTGCCAAACGCTGGGGGCATGTGGTACGTTCCGCCCTTCATTCCATGTCTCATATTGTGTGCTAATCCCACCCTGCTCCCTTTAAATACCCCTGCACCCCATAATCATAACCCACCCTTCCTCCTTAAAATACCCCAACACCCTTAAACACTAACCCATCTTAACCCTATACATATACGCTGTACCCCAAAACCCAAACATATCCCTAAACCCTAAAAATACCCCTCTACCCCAAAACCCAAACCTAGCCCTGAACCCTATAAATACCCCTGTACCTCAAAACCCAAACCTACCCCATAACCCTAAAAATACCCCTGTACCCCAAAGCCAAACCTAACCCTGAACCCTAAAAATACCACTGTACCCCAAACCTACCCCTGAACCCTAAAATACCCCTGTACCCCAAAACCCAAACCTAGCCTTGAACCCTTAAAATACCCCTGTACCCCAAAACCCAAACCTACCCCTGAACCCTAAAAATACCCCAGTACCTCAAAACCCAAATCTAGCCCTGAACCCTAAAAATAACCCTGTACCCCAAAACCCAAACCTAGCCCTGAGCCCTATAAATACCCCTGTACCCCAAAACCCAAACCTAGCCCTGATCCCTTAAAATACCCATGTACACCAAAACCCAAACCTACCACCAAACCCTAAAAATACCTCTATACCACAAAACCCAAACCTAGCCCTGAACCCTAAAAATACCCCTGTACCCCAAAACCCATACCTATCCATAAACCCTAAAAATACCCCTGTACCCCAAAACCCAAAACTATATCTGAACCCTTGAAATACCCAAACACCCCAAAACATATACCTCAGTACCCCAAGACATATACCCCTATACCCATACTAACCGTATCCAAACATTTTTTTAAAACATGCTTTTACAATTCATGCATTTACAACAAATTTCGTTGTAAATGTATGCGTGGTAAAAGCATATAAAATGTAATGCCATGCATTATAATGGCAATGCGGAGTCATGATACTTTCGTAATGAAAGTATGCGGAGTGATGGTATGAGGAAAGAAAGTTGCGGAATAATGGGTGTTTACCCTCCCCCGGTAAGTACATTGGTGGCACGGCGGCCCACATCTCCAGCAACATACTCATATTTATTCGCCACCCATTTGAAAAATGCATAGGTCTCTCTCATTGATGGCCAGCACCAACATAGACTTTTAGACACACCTCCCGCCACAAGTTCTAGAATTGCGAACTTTAGAGCTGAGGAGCTACGTTTGAATCTCGGCATCAGCTCAACATCCTGTGATTCCAGGCAAATCGCTTTGTCTCCCTGTGCCTACCACAAATGAATGTGTTCTTCTGTAATGTAAATTGTGCTCATGCCATGTTGTCGAGTTTGTGCTATATAATATTGCAAGGAAAAATAAAGTAGGGAAACTCGAGTTCACACACTACTGAACGCGCACTCTTAAGTGCATCAGCAGTGCACTGTGAATCAGAGCGTTTCACAGGCCTGTCACAGATAAGAAATGCTATCAAAACGAAATCCTACAAAACAATATACTACTGGCCGGCAGCAATTCATACCCGGACAACGTCGGGACGGGCTGCTTGTACCCTTATAAAGGCATAAGAATCATATCCATATTTAGTAATAGCCAATGCAATCCAAATACGGCAAGGCTACTTCCTTAGACTCCTAGAAAGTACAACGAGTTCTTTCAACAAACCAAACCTCCAGCAACCTGGGATTTGCCCATACTTTTGTTTTGATTTGTCCTAGAACTCCTGGGAGTCCGAAAGAATGGCCAGTTCTTAGTGACATCTTTTATTGACATCATATGTCCAACCTTACGTCAAACACGGCACCTTCCAGGTATAAATATACCAGCGTTTGCCTTAAGCAACACACGGTGGTTTGGAGCAGAGCGGCTATCTACTTATCCGAAGCCCAGCTGATGTGCGAGTGCCGAAGGAAGCTGTCCCTCCCATTTGATGCACTGAGAAAGACGCTGTCTTTTTCTCCTGCTGAGAAAATCCAGCTCCAGTGTTTCCAGTCACCCTTGCGGGTTACTGGGAGATCGAGTCATGAGAGCGAGATACAAGACCTCCTTCATTCTAAAACCAAGGTACAGAACTGATTAGATCCTTAGAGAATTCTTGAGTCAGATTCTTGGCAAAACTAACTTAACTTAAAAACTCCTTTACTCCTTCCCACGTATTAGGCTTAGGTTAGGTACACTGGGGTAGGCGTATTTAGAAACATCAGTTGAGTACGTTTAGTCAACTTTTATCATTGTATGTAATTGTATATATTTTATACCTTTTAAGTGTCATATGGCTCAGAAACCATATCAATGCTATTACAGAATTATTTCATAATACTCCTTTTACTGTACGCACTTTACTTTATGACAAGTATTGCAATTGTAGCAATTCACTTCTCTTGCATGAGAAAGAATCAATCAATCAATCAATCAGAACACTTGTATAGCGCGCTACTCACCCGGAAGGGTCTCAAGGCGCTTGAGGGAAGGGGGGCCGCTACTGCTCGAACAGCCAGGTCTTGAGTTGTCTCCTGAAGGCGAGGTGGTCCTGGGTCAGCCGAAGGTGGATGGGGAGGGAGTTCCATGTCTTGGCCGCCAGGTAGGAGAAGGATCTGCCTCCGGCGGTGGCTCTTCGGATGCGTGGTCCTACGGCGAGGGCGAGACTGGCGGACCGTAGCTGGCGGGTGGGCGTGTGGAAGGTCAGGCGGTCGTTGAGGTACTTGGGGCCCAGGTTGTGGAGAGATTTGTGTGCGTGGGTGAGGAGCCTGAACGTGATCCTCTTGTTGACCGGGAGCCATTGCAGGTTCCTCAGGTGGCCGGAGATGTGGCTGCGTCGAGGGATGTCCAGGATGAGTCGGGTGGAGGCGTTCTGGATGCGCTGTAGTCTTTTCTGTAGCTTGGCTGTGGTTCCGGCGAAGAGGGTGTTTCCGTAGTCCAGCCGGCTGGTGACGAGGGCCTGGGTGACCGTCTTCCTGGTTTCGATCGGGATCCATCGGAAGATCTTGCGGAGCATGCGGAGGGTGTGAAAGCATGAAGAGGAGACGGCGTTGACTTGTCTGGTCATCGAGAGGGAGGAGTCCAGGATGAAGCCCAGGTTGCGTGCGTGGTCTGTCGGCTTGGGGCGGTGCCCAGGGCTGGGGGCCACCAGGAGTCGTCCCAGGCGGAGGGTGATGGTCCAAGGATGAGGACTTCCGTCTTGTCCGAGTTCAGTTTCAAGCGGCTGTTCTTCATCCACTCGGCGACATCTTTCATCCCTTCGTGGAGGCTGGTTCTGGCGGTGTCGGGTCTCTGGTGAGGGAGAGGATCAGCTGGGTGTCGTCGGCGTATGAGATGATGTTGAGGTTGTGTTGGCGTGCGATGGCTGCGAGAGGTCTCATGTAGACGTTGAAAAGGGTGGGGCTGAGTGATGATCCTTGCGGGACGCCGCAGATGACTTCGGTGGCCTCGGAACAAAACGGGGGAGGCGGACTCTCTGTGTTCTTCCCACGAGGAACGAGATGATCCACTTCAGTGCCTTCTCTTGGATGCCGGTGTTGCTGAGGCGTTGGACTAGGGTGCGGTGGCAGACAGTGTCGAACGCTGCGGAGAGGTGCAGGAGGATGAGTGCCACTGTTTCCCCGTTGTCGAGAAGGGCTCGGATGTCGTCGGTGGCTGCGATGAGGGCGGTCTCGGTGCTGTGGTTGGCTCTGAAACCAGACTGCGAGGGGTCGAGGGATCCATTTGTCTCGAGGAAGGCGGCAAGCTGTCTGTTGGCGATCTTCTCGATGACTTTGGCAGGAAAAGGGAGGAGCGAGATGGGGCGGAAGTTTTTGAGGTCGGTGGGGTCCGCTGTTGGTTTCTTCAGTAGGGCGCTGAGCTCGGCATGCTTCCAACTCTCCGGGAAGGTGGCGGTGTCGAAGGAGGTGTTGATGACGTCTCGGAGTTGGGGTGTGATGGTGGAGTCGGCCTTGTTGAAGACGTGGTGGGGGCAGGGGTCAGTTGGAGATCCGGAGTGGATGCTGTTCATTGTGCGGGTTGTGTCTTCGGTGGTCACTGCGGTCCAGGGGCGGAGGGTGGCGGTGGGGTGCGTTGGTTCGACGGTTGGGTGCGATGATGGTGTGCCGAAGCTGTTGTGGATGTCGGAAATCTTGCGGTGGAAGAACGAGGCAAGGGAGTCGCAGAGGTCTTGTGAAGGGGTGATGTTGTTGTTGCTGGTGCTGGGGTTGGAGAACTCCTTGACGATGCTGAAGAGCTCCTTGCTGTTGTGGGCGTTGTTGTCTAGTCGATCCTTCAGTGATTTCTTCTTGGTGGTGCGGATGAGCTGGTGGTGCTTGCGGGTCGCTTGTTTGAGGGCGGTCATGTTGTCGGTGGTCCGGTCGAGGAGCCAGGCTTTCTCGAGGGTGCGGCAGGTCTTTTTGGAGACCTTGAGTTCGTCGGTGAACCAGGGGGCCTTCTTGCTTCTGGGTTTGCTGGGAGGGTTCTTCAGTGGTGCGAAGTCGTTGGCGCTGGCTGTCAGCCACTGCGTGAAGTTGCAGGCTGCTTCGTTGGGGTCCGGTGTGCTGGCAGGTGGGTTCTGGCTGAGGGAGGTGGTGAGCTGGTCGGCGGTGATCTTGCTCCAGCTTCTGTGAGGAACCTGTTGCGGGTGGTGGTGGGTAGTGGTTTTTCTGAAGCTGAAGTGGACGCAGCTGTGGTCGGTCCAGTGAAGTCCAGTGGAGTGGCTGAAGTTGATGTGCTTGCTGGATGAGAAGACGGGATCAAGGGTGTGGCCGGTGTAGTGGGTGGGGGTGTTGACCAGTTGCTTGAGTCTGAGGTTTGCGAGGTTGTCCAGCAGGGCTGCGGTGTTGCTGTCCTTGTTGCTCTCCAGGTGGAAGTTGAGGTCCCCTAGGAGGATGTAGTCGGCGGAGGGGAGGGTGTGTGGGCTGATGAAGTCCGTGATGTCTTTGCTGAATTGTGTGCGTGGTCCTGGGGGTCTGTAGATGAGGGTGCCTCTGAGGGTCGTCTTTGGGTCGGTGTGAATCTGGAAGTGGAGGTGTTCGGCGGCGGTGAAGGTGTCGTCAGCGTTGGTCGTGATGCGGATGGTGTTCTTGTGGACGATGGCGATGCCTCCTCCGGTCTGGTTGACGCGGTCCCTCCTGATGATCTTGTATCCATCCGGGTTGGCGATGGCGATGTCGGGGGCTGAGGAGGCATTCATCCATGTTTCAGTGAGGAACGCGACGTCTGGTGATGTTGTGTCGAGCAGGTTCCAGAGTTCGACAGCGTGTCTGTGGACGGAGCGGGTGTTGAGTAGGATGCACTTGAGATTGCCGCTGGGGGTTGGCTTTGCGGGCGCGGTGCTTGTTCGGAGGCAGGTGAACTTGCAGGATGTGCAGGTGAAGGGTCCGTGGAAGCATTTCGGGGCGGCTCGGCAGCAGGCGGGGTTCCGGGCGGCATTGAGTGCGTTGAGGCCGGCGGCGTCGTAGGTCTGTCAGGTCGTCTTGCAACGTCGGTCGGGGCCAGGGGTCCTGGCGCTGGGTGCGGTCCATACGCGGACGGGCGCAGACGGGCTTACCTTTGGTGCGCCTTCGGCGCACAATCAGCGCGCCAGCTGCGCGTCCGTGCGGTCGCCATTTATGGCGAAGTGGGAGGGAGGGAGGAGCAGCTGGGAGGCGGGAGCGGGGAGGGCACAGAAGGAAAAGAGGGCGTAGCCGCGAGCACAGCGGCGGGAAGTGGGGAGCGGGGCGGGCAGTGACAATACAACACAGCACAGGGGGAACAAAAATGCAAATGCGAATGACAAGATGGGGAAAAAAGATTAAAACAGCACAGATGGGAAAGAAACTGGTGTTATACGGCACAAATGGGGAAAAAACACACAAACTGATTTATACGGCACAAATGGGGATAAGGAGAGATAGCACACGCAGATACGGCGAGGGCCGGTATCAGCGAGGCAGAGGGTCGGGGTCAGCGAGGCAGGCTCTGCGAGCAGCAGTGGGGCGAGGAGCACACACAGCAGCTGGTGGCCATGCGGCGCGGGGGTGTCCTGAGACTGCTCAGTAAATAACACCTTTTATTGAAAACGCCCGTCTCTCTATTTCTCTGCACTCTGGTGAAACTAAGTATGCACGATTGACTGAGTGAAATAGCTATCTATTGTTTTCACACGACTCTGGAGATATACTCCTTATTCTGGGGGAGCAAAGCTGTCATGTTTATGCGGTTGTCAGAAGCTAATCCCTTATTGTCTAATCAGGGAAGTTAACTCTTCCCTGTTCATTCGAGAAAGTTTCTAGTGACCTTTGAGCTGGCTGGCAAACCTAATTAAGTCTAACATATTCAGTAGAGACCTAGTCGACCCCAGTCCTACGTCTAAACTATCGTTTATGTTATTCCAATGCGCAGAGTCCATTCCCAACATCCCGCATTAAATAAACCGGAATTTCCACAATTTACCCTGCACTCTCCGAACTTCTTCGCCTTCTCTATCAGGGGATTCAAGGACACCTCGGGTTCTGTGACATACAGTAGAATGTCATCTACATATAAAGAAATCTTCTCCGTCCACCATATTCCCAGGCAACTACCCATTTCCAAAAGCCCGGACCCAGCAATCCTATGGTTTTATGCACAGTGAAAGCAAGAGAGGGAACAGAGAGCAGCCCTCTCTGGTTTCCCGCCCTAACGGGAATGGAGTTGAGATCATTCCATTTATCCTCACTGCCGCTCTAGGCTTGGCATACAGAAGAACCATCCAACTGCAAAAGCTTGAGCCATAATCTAACTGCCCTAGCACGGCAAGGTCAGTGAATCAAAACGAATACCTTTTTTGCGACAGTGGAGATGACCGCCAGGGGGCGAGGGAGGTCCCGTATAGCATCCAGCCAATTGCGCAGGCGTCTGATGTTCTGTCTCATTGACCGGCATGGTATGAATCATGTCTGGTCATGATGGACTAGAGTGGGTATAACTACTTTCAATATGCATGCCAATATAGTAACCAAGAGCTTAGCCTCACATTCAACAGAGAAACAGGGTGGTAAGAGCTACATTTTGTTTTCAGATTAGCGTTTTATATATTACTGTGATCAGGGCATTTCTTAGATCCAAGGGGAGTGTCCCTTGGATGAAGGATTCTTCAAATAGTGCTAGGAAGTGGAGGCCCACCAGAGTTCACAGTCCCTTAAATCATTCTGTGGGGAACCCATTGAGACATGGGGATCTTCCCACTGCTCATGGTCTTTAATGGCTCAGATAGTTACTCAAGTGTGTGAACTTCCTCCAGCATCTCTACCCTTTCTCCATCCAGTTGTAGGAGGGCCAGCGTTCTCAAGAAGTATACTGTCTCTGCCTCCTCCTGTGCGGTTGCCAGATTATATCCTCCGTTTAGGTAAGCCTATCCCCGGTGCTGGATATGCTCTCTCTCACCCATCTGAAGGCCTCTTCCCTTGGGCACAGCTACACCAGGAGGTATTCTGCCTCTTCAACTGCATCATATATTTGTGCTGCACCGCAAGGTAATGACGGCGGCCTGCCTCCTCTAGTAAATTGCGGTACTCTAATCTTGTCACCTCCAGGAGTCAGCGCGTTGCCTCCTCTGGGCTGCATGCCAGTCGGCTCTCTAGGAACTGGATCTGCCCTTTTAGCTCTAATTTGTTAGCCTATTGAGCCCTCTTTTTACAGGTTATTATCATCTGTAGATAGTCATAAAGGACCTCTTTATAGGCCTCCCATAGCACCCAGGTGAGTCCACCTAGTCTTTGTTTTCTTCAAAATATACTGTCATCTCGGCTCAGATTTGTGTCAATGTGGTTAGGTCCTGCAACTCCAATGCATTTAGGGGACACTTGTGGTAAACTGGATGACCAGGGATTGCCATAGTAATCAGTAGGTGTGAGTTGTCAGACATCCCATGTGCCAGGAGATCCGCCCCTGCAATGGGAGGTATCAGACCCACGAGAACGAACAGGGAGTACAGTAGGGAGAATGTCCCATGGGCTCCAGAGTAATAGTAATAGGCCACCTCAGTAGAATACGTCAGTCTCCAGACATCCACAAGGCCTTGCGCCCGGGTGAGTTTTGCCATGGGGGAATGGTTTGCTTGATCTTGGTCTTGACCTGTTCACGTCCAGGAGCAACACGTCCTTCCAGTCACCCCCACTATAGCGATAGTACAGCCTCCCTCCAGAAGTATGGGGCCTACTTTATACATCGTCGCCTGCTAGAGTCTGAGCGGGGCAAATACATTGAAAAACATGTAGCATTGCGTACCCCAGGTCCCTTGTATCATCAGGGTCCATTCATTGTCTTGTGACCAGGAAGGGGGGGGGTGGGTTCTTTCTCACTAGGATCGCTAACCCCAAGAGCCTCTAGTGTATCCCACATGTTCCAGTGCCATATAGCGGCTTGACCTAGGAATTTGCACTCAGTGCCCAAGAGATGTGTCTCCTATAGGAAGACCATGTCAGGAGCAATGTGTTTTATGTACTGTGCTACCACCCCTCTCTTGATCTTGTCCCCTAGGCAGTTCATTTTCCAGGAGAGGATTTTAAGGCAATCAGAGCTTCTTCCTCCCTTTGTCAAGTTATCCTGGCTCATAATGACCCACCAATTCATCTCTCCACTGACCTATGTCATCAACAACTCTGTTACATGAGTTTCTGCCTGTTAATTGAACCACACATAAACTACTTTGAACTTCCCCTCCACACATTTTCTCTCTATAAGTTAAAACATGCTTATCCAAACTCAAAAAAGGTCTGTCGTTCCTCTCCCACCCCCCAACAACTTAAATACACCTCAACTTGGAAAAATGTTTAGGGAAGCCATCCCCTCTCAGAAGGGCGTGGAGAGATTGTGTCTATATTCCACCAACAGCAATCCACACCCGCCGACCCCCACTCATACACAAGAGTTCATGTTGGTTCCTCATCCAAATAGTTCAGGATCCCGATGCAGTCTGATAACCCCTAAGTCCTCTGGCTCACCTGGGGTCATTCAGACCACATCAAATGATTCCATCCGCAGTCATAGGTGTCATCCTCGGTCAAGAGGCACCAGCACAGATTTAGCCTCGGAGTCCGATGCTACGTGAGAGGCCCCTGGGCTGTCCGTCACTCCGGAATCTTGAGTGGTGAACGGTCGTCAGTGCCTGCACCCACCCTAGCCCTGTCATCTCTTGCCTGCAACGAGAAAGGACAACTTGTCAGTGAGGGAGCCGTCCGCTTCCTTCATTTTCCTCTTTTTTGCCCAGCCAACCGCCATTGCTCCGCCTCTTCCACCACCTCTCCCTCTCGCTCCAGTCATCTGTAGACTTCTTCGGGGGTGTGACCCAACTGTTGCAGATATGTTTTAACTTCCACAAGTTGCGTTTCTGCTGGACCCGGAGTGTGAAGTCAGGGGAGAGGTTGACTGTATTACCCTCCACTGTTCATGGGCAGTGCAGCCTTGCCATCTTTAAGATCCGGGCTCGGTCCCTAAAGTTCAATAAACTTGCTATCATTGGCCCTGGAGGTGACCCGGGGCCGGGGATCGCCCCAGGATCTGAATCCATCCAGCCTAGATCTCGGCCATCGTGCATTCAAAAACCCAAACATGGTCACCGACGCTGGTGTAGGAGGCATTGTCCTCCGAACGATTTCCGCATTATCGGATGATTTTTCCAGCGGTTATCGACATTGAGGAACTTTCCTCACAGTACAGATACTACGCCCAGAGGCTCCATCAGAGCCAAGGACTGGATTCTGCCTTGCTGGTTCGCCTAATCAAGTTTCGAGTAATTAAATCCTTTTATCCCAGGCAGATCTAATATTCAGGCATGTGATTTAAACAGTTCTGATGATGATCCCATTATACGTCTAGAGGGATCGAAACGTCGTCGACCTCTTGAATAGTTTCACACAGACAACCACTGTGTTACATCAGTGTGATAACTATTATGGATAGCTTGTTTTGTACGCCAAAACAAAACGGATACTACTGGTCTAACAACAAAGTAAAATACGGCCAAAAAACAGAATCTATAGCAGCTAAACCTGTGTTAGGCTGGAAAGGATTCCCATCAGCACACCAGATGGCGGAACTTCATCATCTGGGATTTGTGAAGCTGGTATGCGATAGGCATCTCACCTTATACAATTGTGAGCTGTCCTAACACAAAACCACCAGTGATTGAACAAGCCATGTAAGCTCTGTGGTGCTGAAAAACTACTTTTGCAGTGATATCAAATGTGAGAAAAAATCATAAGTGCAGATTAAAATTGACTATTATGATAACAAAGATACATTTGTTAAGGGATTCTCAAAATGTCAAAGCTAAAAACAGCATGTTGATAGTTTGTCAGGATAACTATTGTCAGTTGACTAGAGAGGTCGACATGTTTCAGCCATTACAGGTCAGAGTGAACCACTGGCTTTCTTCAGGACCAAAAGACTACACTACTGCAAAACGTGAAAATTGGTAAGTAATACGATACATCCTACCATCCATATAGCTTCAATTGTGTAGGATGAGTATTCAAGGACTGGATTCTTTCCTAAAAAAATATACACAGGAAAAGCTGATAAAACTAAACTACAGATACACATGTATTTGCCGTATATACAATTTCAATTTTATATGTCAATAATTGCATAAGGATTCACTTAAGTCAATGCTTATAACAATTGAATTTCCATTAACTCACCCAATGTCTCTTGGGAGTAAACCTCACCTCTCTTGGCGACTGCTCAGGTGATGAGGCCCCGCTCTGTAAGCGGATACAAATGGCAGAGGACTATTACAGTATCCCTCCCTCACTTTCCACCAGTTTCAAAAAAAGGAAGAAGAAACTAAAACCTTGGTACTGCGATAAGCACAAGAGATAGCAATTCAGAACAGACTCTCCCGGTGAACCGATGCGCCAAAGACTGCTCACTTACACAGTTTTCTTAGTAAAATATGGTGGGAACTGTGTGTGTAAAGTATATGTTACTGGAACTCCTAGTGTCAAAAAGTATAAAGTATGTTGCTGAACCTTCTAGGGTTAATGATGCCCTTGTTTACACACTGACAGCTCGTTATATTGATGTCCTGATATATTTAAATCACATCATTTATTGGTTTAGAGCTCACCCAGCTGGCATAGATGTTACCCCTTATTAGATGCATGGGAGTGAGTAACATGGTATTTGCATGGAAGCCAAACACTCTATCAGCTGTAACCACTGCAACCAAAGTGTGCAACCAAGCGATGTACAGGCTTAAGAAAAGAACTTGCGCTTCCAGCCCCATATAAACGAAACAAGAACCAACGAGGTGCGTAAAGACTGCAAAAACCGCCGACATGTGCCGCCGCCCTACCTGTCCGTCGGTACCTCGAGCTGCTCCTGAGCCGAGGGGGAGGTACCTAAACGGAACAGGAGGGCCAGATTTATACACGCCAGCCTTGTTTCACGGCAAACCACAGAGGGGACCACTCGCGACCAGAAACGCTCTACAGGCGTATCCTATTAAGTATGCACATGCGCAGTTCTAAGGCGGACCTAAAAGAGAACCGCAAGTCAAGTTGTAAGAAGTCGGGGCTTGATTGCGCATGCGTGGATAGTGGACAGAACCGAAACACTCTGTGTTGCTTCCTTCTTCCAAACCCACTCGCTCAGTGCAAGCGCAGTTCAAGGGCGGACCTATTTGGACCTAATTGGACGTTTAAAGATAATGGGCAAAACTGCATATTACTTCAGAACACACTCGCTCAGCATAGGCGGAATTCTAAAGCGGGCCTAAGAGGGATCCGCAGAGCAAGTAACAGGGGTTAATTTTGGGCATAGTTGCACAAGTACAAAAATAATAAAAAGTGGTTGAATTAAGTAAGGCATCGCGGAACCCTACGTATTGCTGATTTGATACATAAAGCACTTACGCAGCTTTTCTTGTCTAATTAGGCTGATCCACACATGAGCAATTACGCATATGTGGGTCGCTCCGTATTCGTTGTTTCCTAAAAATCGCGTACTTAAATCAGGGAGGGACGGCCACACAGAATAGATATTTTACGTCACTGAAGTTAAGTGGTCGACATTCACGTGAGTGGATGTACATCCACGGGCGATAACATGCAGTGCTTTATAAGAACTGAGCAACAGTGTATATAAACTGCAATAGCAGTATTATTATATAAATGTCTGTGTAGACTTGAAAAAGTCAGTAATCTGAAAGTACGGGTGCTTATATATAACATAGTCGGTCTCCCACTCTGCTAGTACATTACATGCTAGGCCTGGGATGGTGGTAACTGTACGCTTAGGCATTGTTCTAAACACTACCCTGAAATATGTGTGTAGTAATAGATATCATTGGTATGCCTTAATAACTATTACTGGACCATACCACCCTGTAACTCAATTCTACGTATAGGCCATCAATTGCATTATGGACCATGAATTTGCAAATACTTGACCCAAGATACATATTAACCCCATGCCAAGGCCAAAGTACTTGAGCTAAAAGCCCACAGTCTCAGTGCGTTCTAACTGCACAGAATGAGGCCGAGACAGTCTGCTACGGGGACCGCAGGGACACAAAGCATGCTGTTAACTGTGTGGATTATATCATAACCCACGGAATGTCATCATTTAAGCCCTCTGTGTCGCATTTAAGCTTGAAAATCCATTTTTGTTCTTTAAGAAAGAGGTAGCGTGTGACATCACTGATATGTTGTGGAATAAAGGGCTGTTCCAGAACCACCCATTTCATCTTTTCTGCTTTGAGTTTCATATTCAAGAAATGGCGAGTTAGGCGTGTTGCTTGTTTGTTACACCTTATAGTGCTTTTATGCTTGTTGATTCTCAATTTGACCTTTCTGGTCGTCATGCCAACATACTTTAAAGAGCATGGGCATGTGACCATGTAAATGACCCTTTCACTGTTACAGTTCGTATGTTTCCTCAAAACCCACGGTCTTCTGGTGGAGTTTTTTGTGTGTCTGGGGGCATGCCGTGCAGGAGCCACAAGGGTAATGCCCTTGGACAGCCGGAAGGCTCCACAAAGTGTTGGTAGGTTCTTGACTTTGCTGTCTTGGTCTTGTATGAACCAAACTGTACCGCAAACTCGGCCCCCGGTCAAAGGAGAAGAGTGGTATCGAGATAGTTGTCCCAGCCACATTAAGAATTCGCCAATTTTTGCAAACAGACTTTTGTACCTGGTTGGATAGGGTACCAAAGGTGGATACACATGTTAGTCCATCCAAGGGAGGTTTCTCTACCAGAGGACCCAAAAGAGCATCACAGTGATTATTTGAGGCTCTCTTGAGAGCTCTCCGCACTAGGCGTTTTGGATAATCACATTGTCTCAGTTTGGTAGACAAATCCCTGGCATATATGTCAAAATCCTGCTTGTCAGAACAATTGCGACGGACACGCAAAAACTGTCCAAACGGAAGATTCTCCCGGAGAGACTTCGGATGGTGGCTGTTGAAGGTCAAAAGTGAGTTTCTTGCCATTGGCTTCCTGTATAGTTTGCTGCCCACTCCGCCTTCCGTGGGGAAGATCAAGATATCCAGAAAGGGGAGCTCAGATTGACTATACTCTACTGTAAATTTCAAAAATTGATTCTTGGTATTAAGCCAAATCTGGAAATCAAGTATGGTTTGTGCGTCTCCGCGCCAGATGACAAGAATATCATCAATATATCTTTTCAACAGCAACACCTGATGGGTTGCTGTGGTTAAGAACGCAGCCTGTCTCAAAAAGGTAGACATATAGGTTGGCCAAACTGGGCGCGAATACGCTTCCCATCGAGGTCCCTGATATTTGTAGGAAGATGGACTCCTCAAATTTAAAGAATTTTTCAGTCATTGCTAACCTGGCACACTCCATTATGAAACTCACTCACTTACATTACTTGAACCTTTGTCTACCTTTGTAGACTTCTTTCTCAGGCCTCTTGTCAAGTCTATGCCGACATACTTACAGAACACTAAGGATGTCCTTAGGCTGCTTCCTGAGGTGGAGTTCAACGTCGAGACTGACTTTTTAGTCAGTTTTGATGTTGAATCATTATACACCTGTATCCCTCAGGAGGAAACCCTCCAAGCAAATCAGGGATCTCCTCGAGGCTAGTGACTTGGACAGCATCACACCAGTGAGTTTCATAATGGAGTGTGCCAGGTTATTAATGACCGAAAATTTCTTTAAATTCGAGGAGTCCATCTTCCTACAAATATCAGGGACCTCGATGGGCAGCGTAATTCACGCCCAGTTTCGCCAACCTGCATGTCCACCTTTTTGAGACAGGCTGCGTTCTTAACCACAGCAACCCATTTTTCCATCAGGTGTTGCTGTGGAAAAGATATATTGATGATATTCTTGTCATCTGGCGTGGAGACGCACAGACCATACTTGATTTCCAGATTTGGCTTAATACCAAGAATCAATTTTTGAAATTTACGGTAGAGTATAGTCAATCTGAGCTCCCCTTTCTGGATATCTTGATCTTCCCCACGGAAGGCGGATTGGGCAGCAAACTATACAGAAAACCAATGGCAAGAAACTCACCTTTGACCTTCAACCGCCACCATCCGAAGTCTCTCCGGGACAATCTTCCGGTTGGACAGTTTTTGCGTGTCCGTCGCATTTGTTCTGACAAGCAGGATTTTGACATATATGCCAGGGATTTGTCTATCAAACTGAGACAACGTGATTATCCAAAACGCCTAGTGTGGAGAGCTCTCAAGAGAGCCTCAAATAATCACCGTGATGCTCTTTTGGGTCCTCCGGTAGAGAAACCTCCCTTGGACAGACTAACATTTGTAACCACGTTTAGTACCCTATAAACCAGGAACAAAAGTCTGTTCGCAAAAATTGTCGAATTCTTAATGTGGCTGGGACAACTATCCCGATACCACTCTTCTCCTCTAAAAGGGGACCGAGTTTGCGGGACAGTTTGGTTCATACAAGACCAAGACAGCAAAGTCAAGAACCTACCAACACTTTGTGGAGCCTTCCGGCTGTCCAAGGGCATTACCCATGTGGTTCCTGCACGGCATGCCCCCAGACACAAAGAACTCTTGCAGTAGATATAGGGACCGGAAGACCATGGGTTTTGAGGAAACATACCAACTGTAACAGTGAAAGGGTCATTTACATTGTCACATGCCCATGCTCTTTAAAATATGTTGGCATGACGACCAGAAAGGTCAAATTGGGAATCAACGAGCATAAGAGCACTATAAGGTGTAACAAACAAGCAACCCGCCTAACTAGCCATTTCTTGAATATGAAACACAAAGCAGAGGAGATGAAATGGGTGGTTCTGGAACAACCCTTTATTCCACAACATATCAGTGATGTCACACGCTACCTCTTTCTTATAGAACAAAAATGGATTTTCATGCTTAAATGCGACACAGAGGGCTTGAATGATGACATTCCGTCCGTGGGTTCATATATAATCCACACAGTTAACAGCGTGCTTTTTGTCCCTGCGTCCCCGTAACTGACTGTCTCGGCCTCATTCTGTGCAGTTAGAACGCACGGAGACTGTGGGCTTTTAGCTCAAGTACTTTGGCCTTGGCATGGGGTTGATATGTATCTTGTGTCGAGTATTTGCAAACTCATGGTCCATAATGCAATTGATGGCCTATACGTAGAATTGAGTTACAGGGTGGTATGGTCCAGTAATAGTTATTACGTCACACCAATGGTATCCATTATTACACACATATTTCAGGGTAGTGTTTAGAACAATGCCTAAGCGTACAGTTACCACCGTCCCAGGCCTAGCATGTAATGTACTAGCAAAGTGGGAGACCGACTATGTTATATATAAGCACCCATACTTTCAGAGTACTGACTTTTTCAAGTCTACACAGACATCTATATAATAATGCTGCTATTGCAGTTTATATATACTGTTGCTCATTTCTTATAAAGCACTGCATGTTATCACCCGGGGATGTACATCCACGCACGTGAATGTCAACCACTTAACTTCAGTGACGTAAAATATCTATTCTGTGTGGCCGTCCCTTCCTGATTTAAGTAAGCGGTTTTTATGAAACAACGAATACTGAGCGACCCACATATGCGTAATTGCTCATGTGTGGATCGGCCTGATTAGACAAGAAAAGCTGAGTAAGTGCTTTATGTAACAAACCAGCAACACATAGGGTTCCAGGATGCCTTACTCCGGGATTCACCTACTTTTTATTATTTTTGTACATGTGCAACTATGCCCAAAATAAACCCTGTTACTTGCTCTGCGGTTCCCTCTTAGGCCCGCTTTAGAATTCCGCCTATGCTGAGCGAGTGTGTTCTGAAGTAATATGTAGTTTTGCCCATTATCTTTACACGTCCAATCTGGTCCAAATAGACTTCATATAACCTGACCCGTGGCTCCCTCTTAGGTCCGCCCTTAAACTGCACTTGCGCTGAGCGAGTGGGTTTGGAAGAAGGAAGCAACACAGAGTTTTTCCGTTCTGTCCACTATCCACGCATGCGCAATCAAGCCCCGACTTCTTACAACTTGACTTGCGGTTCTCTTTTAGGTCCGCCATAGAACTGCGCATGTGTATACTTAATAGGATACGCCTGTAGAGTGTTTCCGGTCGCGAGTGGTCCCCTCTGTGGTCTGCCGTGACACAAGGCTGGCGTGTATAAATCTGGCCCTCCTGTTCCGTTTAGGTACCTCCCCCTCGGTTCAGGAGCAGCTCGAGGTTCCGATGGACAGGTAGAGCGGCGGCACATGTCGGCGGTTTTTGCAGTCTTTACGCACCTCGTTGGTTCTTGTTTCATTTATATGGGGCTGGAAGCGCAAGGTCTTTTCTTAAGCCTATACATTGCTTGGTTGCACACTTTGGTTGCAGTGGTTACAGCTGATAGAGTGTTTGGCTTCCATGCAAATACCATGTTACTCACTCCCATGCATCTAATAAGGGGTAACATCTATGCCAGCTGGGTGAGCTCTAAACCAATGAATGATGTGATTTAAATATATCAGGACATCAATATAACGAGCTGTCAGTGTGTAAACAAGGGCATCATTAACCCTAGAAGGTTCAGCAACATACTTTATACTTTTTGACACTAGGAGTTCCAGTAACATATACTTTACACACACAGTTCCCACCATATTTTACTAAGAAAACTGTGTAAGTGAGCAGTATTTGGCGCATCGCTTCACCGGGAGAGTCTGTTCTGAATTGCTATCTCTTGTGCTTATCGCAGTACCAAGGTTTTAGTTTCTTCTTCCTTTTTTTGAAACTGGTGGAAAGTGAGGGAAGGATACTGTAATAGTCCTCTGCCATTTGTATCCGCTTACAGAGCGGGGCCTCATCACCTGAGCAGTCGCCAAGAGAGGTGAGGTTTACTCCCAAGAGACATTGGGTGAGTTAATGGAAATTCAATTGTTGTAAGCATTGACTTAAGTGAATCCTTATGGGATTATTGACATATAAAATTGAAATTGTATATACAGCAAATACATGTGTATCTGTAGTTTAGTTTTATCAGCTTTTCCTGTGTATATTTTTTTAGGAAAGAATCCAGTCCTTGAATACTCGTCCAACACATTGGAGCTATATGGATGGTAGGATGTATCGTATTACTTATTAATTTTCACTTTTTGCAGTAGTGTAGTCTTTTGGTCCTGAAGAAAGCCAGTGGTTCACTCTAACCTGTAATGGCTGAAACATGTCGACCACTCTAGTCAACTGACGATAGTTATCCTGACAAACTATCAACACGCTGTTTTTAGCTTTGACATTATGATAATCCCTTAATAAATTTATCTTTGTTATCATAATAGTCAATTTCAATCTGCACTTATGATTTTTTCTCGCATTTGATATCACTGCAAAAGTAGTTTTTCAGCACCACAGAGCTTACATTCATGGCTTGTTCCATCACTGGTGGTTTTGTGTTAGGACAGCTCACGATTGTATAAGGTGAAATGCCTATCGCATACCAGCTTCACAAATCCCAGATGATGAAGTTCCTCCATCTCGTGGGCTGATGGGATTCCTTTCCAGCCTAACACAGGTTTAGCTGCTATAAATTCTGTTTTTTGGCCGTATTTTACTTTGTTGTTAGACCAGTAGTATCCGTTTTGTTTTGGCATTCTTTGGATGGGGGATAGAATACTACTTGGTCTTTAAGTGCATTTCCCCTTGGACCCCTTATTAATTGTGTATTTTGTAGCTTGATTTGTATTCACATTGACCCAAAGCTTCCTCGCTCTTTTGCCTGAAAATCCTAATGTTTATTTGTATGTTTGTTGTGTTCTCATGTACTGGATGCAGGATTGTATCCCACTTTACTGTTGGTTGCTCTTGAAAATACTGTAAACATTTAATTTAATAAATTGTGTGTCCGGCTGGACACTGAGGAATATAGTACTTATTACAGACTATATTTATTCAAATGTTCTAAATGATTTTTTAAGGACCACTGTTGTTATTTAAGATTGACACCCAAGGTCCTTAATTACCTTTTGGGTTCCCTTGTACTTCCCTTTGATATTATAGGGATGCATGTTTAGGTAACACACACTTGGAGAGGGAGCTTTCCAGGGAGAACATGCGGTTACTATGATGTAGATATACCATCTAGGCACTAAGGTGTGGGGTCTGCTGACAAAGCCCAGAGATCTTCTATTATATATTTAAACTTCTTCTTACCAAGGGGATGGTGGTTAGGCCTTATAGTCGTTTATCCACTGTCTTTATATGATGACTTATGGCCCTGCTACAATGCTAACTGAATTGATATTATGCATTTTACTGCTGGTTGTGGCTCAGAACTGCATTTTTAGAGCATGACAGTTAAAATAAACATTTTAAACTATCATCGTGGTGTGGTCAGTTCTTATTGTTCTTATTGTGGATATGAGCGAGAGACTGTGTCTTGTTACCACGTTTCCTCAGAGATTCAGGAGTGTTGTGTTCTGGGGAGTCTAGTCATTCGCATATTCATGAGTGTGTAGGAGAGTGAGTGAAACACTATAGCTAGTCGGTCCTGGGTTCGTGGGCACTAAGGTGGTGGGAAGGTTTAGCCCTTATACACCGAGGTCCCATATTCCTGTGCATAGTTATGTGTATGTGCAGAATACCTGCAACAAAGGCACATGCAAGGAGAGCAGTGCAGCATCCCCTGCAATTGAATCCAGCCCTCTCCTGCAGATCAGAAGCATCTCTGTTCCCCGGTCAAGCTCAGGGTCCCTCTGCCATTTTGTAGGGAATCCATCCCCCCGTCGCCGGTGGCCCATGGACATTCTCGTCGCTCTGCTACCACTCGTTCTGCTCCCGGGTGCCCCCAAACATCTTCTCCGAATCAGGAGAAGTAACGGGGGACTCAATCAAACAGCATGACAGACCAGAGCGGGGATCAGAATCAGGAGCTCTGAGCTGAGAGTCCTATGCCATTTTGTTCCTTGCCATGCCCCCCCACCGCTCAATCATTATTAAACATTTCACTACTAGAACACATTTCAGGTATTAGAAACACTAATTGTTTTTATCTTTCATTGCTATTATGACAGTCTTATTTCTACAATCAACAGGAAACAGCTGCGAAGGTCAATGCACTCCCAGAGTCTCTGGGCAATGGCATCATTTCCATTGGTGCTTAAAATAATGCAATCCAACCTCTAGCACAGTCACTCTCTTGGTGACCCTCGAAACTTGCAGTTGCCCCAGCTCTTCCCATTGTTGACCCTGCGCAATTTTGCTTTTCCTGTAGTGCACGGACCTCCTGAGCTACAGGACACCAAATAGGTCAACTATTAAATGCCTACACGGGGTTTATGAGGTGAGCCTATGGGCCCATTTATGTGGCCACAGCCACTCAGTTGAATGTTCCCTTTTTAGCCTTTCCTACATGGGACTCACATGAACGCTATAGGCTGTCTGTCTCCCTGCCCAGCCAGCACTCTACTTTCCTACAGCCGCCTGCTTTCTCCTGCCTCTCTGCACTGGGACCCAGTAAGTGCGGTGGGTGAGGCATGAGAGGATCCCCACCTCTTGGGCCCCATCAGTCAGTTCCTGAGGCTCCCAGGGTCATTGTTGATGGTGGCTCAGTGCCACCTTAGGCGCAAATTGAAATCTTGACTGTGGAAAGCTCTGGCTCACTTGTCCCCCATATTGCCTTAACAGGCAACTGGCTCCACTGGGGTATAATTAAGTTAGGATTTCAAGTTTTAACCCCAATTATCAGGACTGGGAGATAGTATGGGCAAATAAATATTTTATGTGCACTTAAGACCCTTTAAACATGAAAAGTAATGTCAATCACTTTCCTATATTGATCCAATCCGAAATTGTATTTTGCACAGTTTTCACCCAAAGGGTGAATACAGTTAAGCATTACAGGCTTACACTTTGATCAAAAAGGAAGAGGGTTACATTTTAAGGCCTACACAGGCCCTACCCAATCCAATTACGTTCCATCTGAGATAGGACTACCTTAGAAAAATTAAACTGTACATCGAACCACTAGACCTCAAAACTGCTGTTCAGTAGTTAGTCATCTCCAGACTTGAATATGGATGTACCGCTCTATCAGGACTACCCAAAGTCTCAACAGCCCCACTAAAAGCATGTCTTAATGCAGCCACAAGACTCTTAACTTGGTCTAAAAGATTTGACCACATCACCCCTCATCTGAAAGCTCTCAACTGGCTACCTCATGAAGCAAGAATCCATCTACAGATGGCCTGCATAACTCATAAGGCAATCTATCACAAAACCCCCCTGTACCCAGCACGGAAAATCTCGGTATCTAGAGGAAGCAGACTCTCACTGAGAGCCAGCACTCTTCTTTTAAAACCTCCACTCTTTCGTAAGAAAAAAAAAATACAACAGAGCCTTCTCCGGAGCTGCACCAAGAGTATGGAACTCGCTCCCACCAGGCATCAGGAAAATCTCTTCTACATCTACATTAAAAAAAGAAGCCAAGTCCTTCCTAATGAGCAAATTCCTCCCTTAATCTACAGTTACCCGGTCATTACATGACCGAGAAGCCTCATTTGGACAATCACTCTACCCCTCCAAGCCTGCAGAGTATCTCTCTCTGTAAGCTCATCCATTACCAAACTCTAGTTGAAGCTCCTCAGGGCCGGACTGGGAACCAAATCCGGCACTTGCAAAGTGCTCTGCCGCCCCCGGGCTTTGGGGGTGCGGCCGAACTATTTGCCATGGCCGGTTTCAACCGATTTTGTTACAGTGCCCGATTTTGCAGCTTTGCTGCAAAAACAGCCCCGTAACAAAATCTGCCCCTCGCTTCAAATGTTCATCGAGGCAACTACATTTATAGGTTTCTATTGCACTGTTTGAAACTTCAATGCTATCCATACTAATATAATAAAGAGAGAGCCCAAACCTTTGAGGTGGGTAATCTCAGGAACCACAGCACCAATCACAACACCCAATACAGCGTTGGAAAGGGCAGTTGCAGCAGAAGGACATAGGCTATGCAGACGCCCACCATATACATTTAAAAGGTAAAAGAACCGTGCCAGCAAAGTAGTCCCTTGTGGGCGTGTCTGCGTTGTGCTGTGGGTGTGTGCTGGGGGCGTGACAAATGCAATGGGCGTGTGGTACGTTCCGCCCTTCATGCCATGTCTCATATCGTGTGGTAATCCCACCCTGCTCCCTTTAAATACCCCTGCACCCCATAATCATAACCCACCCTTACTCCTTAAAACAACCCAACACCCTTAAACACTAACCCATCCTAACTCTATACATATACCCTGTACCCCAAAACCCAAACATATCCCTAACCCCTAAAAATACCCCTCTACCCCAAAACCCAAACCTAGCCCTGAACCCTATAAATACCCCTGTACCTCAAAACTCAAACCTACCCCATAACCCTAAAAATACCCCTGTACCCCAAAACCCAAACCTAACCCGGAACCCTAAAAATACCACTGTACCCCAAAACCCAAACCCACCCCTGAACCCTAAAATACCCCTGTACCCCAAAACCCAAACCTAGCCTTGAACCCTTAAAATACCCCTGTACCCCAAAACCCAAACCTAGCCCTGAACCCTAAAAATAACCCTGTACCCCAAAACCCAAACCTACCCCTGAACCCTAAAATACCCCTGTACCCTAAAACCCAAACCTAGCCCTGAGCCCTATAAATACCCCTGTACCCAAAAACCCAAACCTAGCCCTGATCCCTTAAAATACCCATGTACACCAAAACCCAAACCTACCACCGAACCCTAAAAATACCTCTATACCCCAAAACCCAAACCTAGCCCTGAACCCTAAAAATACCCCTGTACCCCAAAACCCATACCTATCCCTAAACCCTAAAACTACCCCAGTACCCCATAACCCAAAACTATATCTGAACCCTTAAACTACCCAAACACCCCAAAACATATACCTCAGTACCCCAAAACATATACCCCTATACCCATACTAACCTTATCGAAACATTTAAAAAAAACATGCTTTTACAATTCATGCATTTACAACGAATTTCGTTGTAAATGTATGCGTGGTAAAAGCATATAAAATGTAATGCCATGCCTTATAATGGCAATGCGGAGTCATGGTACTTTCGTAATGAAAGTATGAGGAGTGATGGTATGCGGAAAGAAAGTTGCAGAATAATGGGTGTTTACTCTCCCCCGGTAAGTACATTGGTGGCACGGCGGCCCACATCTCCAGCAACATACTCATATTTTTTCACCACCCATTTGAAAAATGCATAGGTCTCTCTCATTGATGGCCAGCACCGACATACACTTTTAGACACACCTCCCGCCACAAGTTCTAGAATTGCGAACTTTAGAGTCGAGGAGCTACGTTCGAATCTCGGCATCAGCTCAACATCCTGTGATTCCAGGCAAATCGCTTTGTCTCCCCGTGCCTACCACAAATGAATGTGTTCTTCTGTAATGTAAATTGTGCTCATGCCATGTTGTTGAGTTTGTGCTATATAATATTGCAAGGAAAAATAAAGTGGGGAAACTCGAGTTCACACACTACTGAACGCGCACTCTTAAGTGCATCAGCAGTGCACTGTGAATCAGAGCGTTTCACAGGCCTGTCACAGATAAGAAATGCTATCAAAACGAAATCCTACAAAACAATATACTACTGGCCGGCAGCAATTCATACCCGGACAACGTCGGGACGGGCTGCTAGTATATATATATGTTTAATCCGCTCTGGTACTGTTTAATGTGATAAGTCTATGTATATGTGAATCGCTCTGATGCCTATTTCTGGGTCTTGTTCGCGCTATGTAAAAAACTAAATACACATAGGTAAATACCAAGTTAAGTCTGTAAACAGTCTTCCAAACTCAGCATGCATACGTGAGTTCATGTGTATCCAGTTCCGAGCCTCTTACACCATTAACCAAAATACATGATATGATTGCTATGTTAGATCTAGAACAATGTTTCACAAAGCTACATCAACGATGCACCTATTTCCACATGGGTTTGGCATCTGATTCATGTTAGCTAATAGCATTTGTTACTTCAGATGGTGTCTTTCAATTTAAGGGAATGTCATTCATATTTGCCTCTGCAGTGTTCCAGCAGGATAAGAGTCGACTGTTTAAGGGACAAGCAGGCATTCCAGGATAATATTCTGGTATTTGCTGAAAACTTGAGCGTGTGATTGAGGATTTGAAGGAATATGGAGAAAGTGGCTTAAGTACGCTATTAATAAGTGTGATTTCCGCAACACTAAAGAAGTATATTAATATTTAGGACGCATCATATCTGCAGAGGGGATCAAATACTGACGAAATTACCTAAATACTCATGTTAAATGGTACTATTAGCCAGGGACAGAGATCCGATACAGTCGTGTTACCCCAACAGAGGGATGTGGTCAACACTAGACAAATTCCTGGCCCCATACGAACCCCCGTGAACAACAGTAAGTAGGCTATGCTGGCAGGAAGACACTCCCACGAGAGATTGGCTAGCAGTAGGAGTATACTCGCACCAGAGAACGGTTAAGTGGAGGCTGTAGGTACAGGACGGAGTGGCGAAGAAGTAGAGGTCTCAAACCCACGCGCAAGGCAAAGGAGGGCAAAGGAGGACTTTTTCCTCCTTGGGGATTTTAATATACATATGGACAACCCTGAACATCCAGAAACTATCCAATTAACAGCCGACCTGTCCAATCTTGGACTAGAGGCAATAAATAGTGGTGCAACTCATATAGGTGGTCACACCCTCGATTCCATATTTTCTAACTGTACTAAAATCAGGTGCCTTCCCGCTATAGAAATCCATTGGACAGACCACTTTCTGATTGAGTTCTACCTGGTTGGACCTACTAAACGACAACCCAGAACACCACCCTCTCCAATCTATCGTCGCCAATGGCACAAAATATCTGTTGAAAATCTGCGTAAACATTGGCAACAACCTCAATTCTCCGAAGCAGACTCAGCCGAATCGGCACTGGAAAAATACAATAATTCCCTTAAATTAGCTATTGACACCCTTGCCCCGTTAAAACTTCATAAGCAGTATCCTCCCACCAAACAAGAAAAGTGGTATACCCTAGACCTTAGGAAAGAAAAACAGAAATGTAGGAGGCTAGAAAAAGCATGGAGGAAAGCTAAAAATGGACAGGAAAGGAAAATGTTTTTAGAGGCTCAGTCAAATTACTACAAAAATATAAAACTAGCAAGGAAAAATAATCTCTCCTTACAACTTGCAGAGGCGGGTAACTGTCCGAGGGAATTATTTAAAATCCTGCAAAGCTTTGTAAAACCTACAGCCAGTGAGAGCCCTGACGATGCCTCACAGACACTGTGCGATGAGATCTCCATGTTCTTTGAGGACAAAATCAATCTGATTTATAACAAAATTATCGTTTCCCAAGGCACAGAAACCTGGTCCTCCCCTCTATGTGTACCCTCTGCACAGATTAAAAACACCTTTCTTACTATTCCACCAGTCAGTGATTTAGATCTTCCACTCCTCATCAACCACATGAAAACCGGCTCCCCCAATGACTACCTTCCTGCCAAAATGGTGGCCCCTCTGATCTCCATCTTGGGACCCTCTATTCAGTCAGTAATGAATACCTCACTGGCGAAGGGACAAGTCCCGAGGGAATGGAAGATAGGGGTGGTAAACCCTATAAGGAAGAAAGCGGCCTCCCCCTGGACAGATCTCTCTAACCTCCGGCCCATCTCCCTCCTACCCTACATCGGTAAGATGACAGAGAAGCACGTGAACACCCACCTATCGAATTACATCGAGGCAGCAGAAGGCCTGGACCCTTCTCAATCTGGGTTCAGGCCAAATCACAGCACCGAATCGGCCCTACTAGCAGTGACCAATAACATCAGGATGACACTGGATAGTGGGGGGTCTATGATTCTGGTGCTGTTGGACTTGTCTGCTGCCTTCGATACGGTGTCTCACGAAGTGCTTCTCGGCCATCTGAGGGACGTAGGGCTGGGAGGTGCAGCTCTGTCTTGGGTGGAAAGCTTCCTCTCCTGCCGCTCTCACGAAGTCAGGCTGGGCTCCCATAAGTCCATCTCTAGGGAGCTCACCAGGGGTGTGCCACAGGGCTCATGTCTTAGCCCCACATTATTTAATGTGTATGTGGCCCCCTTGGCCGACTTAGTGAGGTCCTTTGGGTTTACCCCGGTATCCTACGCCGATGACACCCAACTTCTGTTCCCTTTCAAAACTTTTACACCTGCCCTGCAAAAATCCTTTGCAGAAGGCATGAGGGCCGTATCAAAATGGATGGCTGAGAACTGCCGACAATGCAACGTAGGCAAAACAGAAGTTCTACTATTTGGGGAAGCGGTGACGTTGTGGTCTGGTGAGTGGTGGCCCACAGAACTAGGACCAGTACATGTCCCAAAGCAGACTGTCAAAAACTTAGGGGTGTTATTCGATCAAGCCTTGACTTTTAAACATCATGTCAATCAAGTTGCTGGCACATGCTTTAGATCCATTGGACTGTTGAAAAGGGTGTTTCCCTTTATACCTGATAGTCACAGGAAAACCCTAGTCCAGGCACTAGTGATCAGTAGATTAGACTACTGCAATGGCCTTCTTTTGTCAACCAATGAAGGCCAATTAAACAAACTGCAAGTAGTCCAAAACACGGCGGCGAGGTTAGTTCTTAATGTTCCATCTAGAACTCCCTCCCGTCCTCTACTAGCTAAACTCCACTGGCTGCCAGTGCGGCAACGCACGAAGTTTAAAATTCTGTGTACTATTCACAAATGCCTGACAGGAAAGGGCCCCAAATATCTCACTAAGGCCTTCCAACCCTATGTCCCAGGCCGATCCTTACGATCGAGTAATCTCCATTTACTACAGGTCCCTAAAATAAAAAAGTCTCGTCAGGGAGATCGTGCTCTGGTGCATACAGGACCCGCCATCTGGAACTCTCTTCCCCCTAAACTTAAACTCATTACCAACCACCTATCCTTTCGTAAAACCCTCAAGACCCACCTTTTTACTATTAGTTAACCTGTTCATGCCTTGCTACCTCTGAAAGTGACCCGGCACGGTATAAATCTCCTTCAACTAGCAAAAGCGCGGAGATACCCCTTTGGGGGTTTATTCAGGCGCTATAGAAGCACATAAATAAATAAATAAATAAATAAATAAGGCAGATGGTCAACCACAAAACATCCGCCAAGGACCTATATGTTATGTGTTACACTATTTGTACCCTTTAGACACAAGACTAATGGCAAACACTTTCTTGTTTTATGTTACATGTGTACAGATCAGAAGGGCGGATAGGCGAAGCCCAATAGGCTGTAGCGTATACCCTACTAATACTAGCAGCCAATACTGTAACACTATCGCCCGGAAAGAAACATATACCAAGTGAGATATTTGTTATATGTTATGTCATATATTGTATCGTAATGTGAAAATACCAATAAAAATATTTTTTTTAAAAAGGGTTATGCAGACTGTATACCATATTCGTTATACTCTCTAGAATTACCATTGGCAAATTATCCCCAGTGACCACTTATCTGTGATCGCCAAACTGTAGACTAACTGCATACTTTGGATTTGGCAAACATTGGCTATTTTTTTCCACATGATCAATTAATACAAATCCGTGACACCACTGCCACAGAGGCTCACACTTCGTTTGACAGTTTACTATACTACAGGCTCCATGCAACAAGCAGTAAGGGATTCTACCCGTTCCCTAAGGAAACCAAGCACTTTAAGACGTTGTCACTTTTGTGTGCTTCTAGTAGTTGCAACCATATAGTTGCACTTCTCTGTACCTCCACTCTCTAACCCTGCTGAAGAGGAGCCGCCAAAAGAGGCTTCCTCAACGAAAATCTAATAATCTGCAGATTTACAATATCATATCACAAAGGAAGAAAGGAATTTCTGCTGAACACAAACTGGAGTACTTGCTCCAAACTGTAGAGTGTGTTTTATCCACTTTAAAATCTTACAGTGCTAATAGCTCTTTACTTGGGGTGCTGAAATTAAGCCTCTAAGCTTGTATGAGATGTCAATTTCCTCCACATCTCTTAGATATGCCTCCTCTCGCCTCTTCTTCAATTTTTGAATAGGTATTGTGTGATTATATATCCAGAATGATAGACAAACTTTCCTCTATCTCACATGCTCGGGGTTCTTGGTTATGTCAAAAACATCGCACGATCAGGAAATGTATATTGCTTGCAACCATACTAGCCAAAAGAAAGGTAGTTAGAAAGATAAAGGCTGTAATACATTCAGTGTCCAGGGGCACATCAGGAGTTTGGGCTCCTTTGCTGCATCCCTGGAGCACTATATTATTACACAAGAGGCCACAGATACTTGTGCAGCCCCTTCTGTAATACAGATTGCATTGGCTACATTTAGCACGGACGCTATGTGAAGGGGTATTCCTCATTAGCATAGGTCAGAAACTATGCTAATGAGGGTAACACTTTGCCTCTGCCCCCCTGACGTGTTATGAATGCGAAATTGTCAATTGATCCAACACAAATGTATGCAATGATTATTACAATCATATACAAGTATGGAATGCACTGTGTACTAGGTAACAAAATGAAAACGACAACACCCAACAATACATATGCTAAGAAGGTAAATTGTTAGTTTACAATAAACAACTCTTCATTTCAAATCTATAGGCAGACCTTCTGTAGTTGGTTCATTGTCAATATGTTGATAATGTTTCGACCCTTCAAAAAATTGGCATGGTAGGTGATGTAAGGACATTCTCAATGGCCAGCCTTTGGGATATGGTAAGAGTGCTTGTCCTATACAACCTCTGGACACCAAGTGAAAAAGTACTTTTATGGACACTCACTTAGGGGCTTCCTTTTACCCCTCGTACTGTGAATATTAGGGGATAACTAATACAAATACCACAATTGCTGGTTTCAGGCTCCCGTGGTTTTCCAGACCGTGGGTCTCCTTAAGCTGCACAATGGCACCGATCTCTAATTGCTGCCTCGTTTATGCACTCGTTCCTTGAAAAAGTGAAAACCCTGCCATGGTAAAGGCACCCAGTGCAACAACCGTCCAAGGCTAAGAGTTGTTTGTTGTAAACTCACATTTTACCTTGTATTGATCTTTGTTGTGGTTTTTGCTTTACTCACTTGGTACTGCACTCAGTACTTGTGTATGTTTGTAATGACCATTACGAAAATTTGTCTTGGATAAAGTGTCAATTTTGAATTTTGAGGAATGATGGTTATAAAGTTCACTGACAAAATTCACTATGAAGATAATTTTTACTGATATCAAGATATTTTTAAATAAATTATACCAATGAGAACCACCGTGTTACTATATTAATTATATACCCAGGTGCCAATGGGTTTAAGGGTCGCTCTTGTAAATGAGATGTAGTATTATGGATGCCGGTGCACAGGCAAAGAAACCATCAGGAGGCGCACTAACTGTGTGCTGCAAAGAGGAGGTACAGAGTCAGTATGCCTTCTGAGGGTACCCCCTGAAAGAGAGTTCCATGGACCCCCCAGACATCCCTTTGCATCTGCCTAAAGAGAGATTGTTGTCCCACCTCCTGACTTTGAAAGACAGAGGAGCCCCTTCAAACATCTTCTTTGCCTTTCACTAATGCGCTGCTCCAGTGCAGCTATGAGTTTGTGGCTGCCATCAGCATAGCCCATTTTATGCAACAGGGTGCACGGACCCTGTTTGCCCCCACGCACCTCATCAATGATGCACCTGACGAAAACATGGTCAGGGCACCTTAAGTTGTGTATGGTCTCTGGCCTACTGCAGGGAACGACTGGAAACGTACAACTCCATTCTCCCTCACGTTTCCAGAACTAAAGACATTTGGGCACCCCTATGCTCCTCCCTCCCCTGTTGTTGCTCACCCACTCACAAGCTCAAGACGCATGCCCCACTATTTACCTCTGAATAACCACCTGATTCTGTCAATGAACTGTTTTGTATTACTATTATTTGTGTTAACGATTTTGCAACTTTTCTACAGAAGCCCGTGTGACGCCCAGGACATATTGTTTGGGGTCAAGAGCAACAGGTTTTCATGTGCACTTTGTCCTTGGGACAAGTAGGCCCAACCCCTACAGCACAAACTCTTTGGCTGTCAATTTCAGTAACACATTATGGATCATTGAAGGGCATTGTCTGCAGTTAAGGTAATATTTGTATTAATGTCTTATTGCTGTTCAGACTTGTATTCATGGTTTATTAATGCAAAGCCTATATTATTTGGGTGAGCGCTCTATGTGTTGTTAGCTCCGACTGCACTACTGACTGGTTCCAGTATAAAAAGGTAGCAACACATTTTCAAATTTAGCAATATGAGGCTATGTATAACGCTCCCAGAATGCTCTCTGATAAGATGCAAATATTTGCAGAACCTTGAAAGCAAGAAGGATGATTCTTTGCTTTCAAAACTAAAATGTTCCCAAAAAATGCAGGTAGGAAAAAAACATTTAGCTAAAGTAATATAAAGGTTTAGGTACCATTTCTTTGCAGCATTGTTTAATAAAAATGTGTTGATGTAGGCTAGTATTCCCCAAAAATATTCCTAATGGAAAATAAGTGTAACTAGTTTCAAAAAGATGATAGGAAACATAAAAATAAACAAGTATTGGCAAATCTATAGGTCTCCAATTGGTGGTCAGCTTTTTGGTTTTGCCAGTGCGTTACTTGTTTTGGCATGCTTTTTGTAAAGCCTTATTGGTGTGGGAGCTGCTGGGCCCCCACCATCATAACAAACATTGGCAAAAGCAAAAAAAAAAACAACAGTCTCTAAAAGCACACATTACCAAAGTAGTTCCTAGCAGTGAACAACACTACTGTGGGTGCTGATATGCTCCTTGTGAAAGAGCAGAAGGCTGTCACTCACAGTGAAGCCAGCCGATAGACCGAGAGTGAGAGAGAGAACTTTAATAAACACAAAAGGTCATGGTTATTGCCAGACCTAATTCAGAACCCAATTATTCAAGAAAGTCTCAAAAGAGCACCAATGGTCTCTGTCCTTGCATTAAGTTCAGATATACTGCTTTCATGAATTCAGAAGAATTTACTGAAGTAGGCCAAGAAATTGTACTCCTAGAAACTATTCACTGCGTTTTAGCAAGAGCAATTATACACATGCAGACTTTCTCACGCAAAAATCTGTGTGTTTGCAAGTTCACTTTCTCTCCAGTAACTTTTTTCCCAACCCTGGAAGAAGTATTACGTCTGCCATTGTCCGGAGTAAATTTCCAACCTTCCTCAGTTTGGGAAAAGATTAGAAAAGAGTTGGTGAAAACCCTTAAAACACGCAAGTAAGTTAGTCGGTTTGCACAGACTCAAAATGGCATTCCAACCCTGGAACTATTGCTTACCACTATTTTCAGCCCCAGTATGTAGCTCTGCAGTAACCCTGCAACATAAGAGAATTGCTAGTATTCAAACCCAACTATGATATGAGCCCTGACATAATCAGTGAGGCTATATCAGAGCTCTTATATAATGAGATTGCTGCCATAATGTGTCGCTGCATTAGATGGCACAAAAGGGACACGTGGATTTTGTTACAGGACAAGTACATTTATGAAGCAATTTGCCCCATGGAAAAGTAAACATTTGATTAAATTGCACACCCCTGTTATAATGTAGACTGTGACATGTACTCATTTGTTGCCTTCCTATGCACAATATCGTTATTTTTCTCGTTTATTTGTAGCCTTACTAAGAGAAAATAAGCTAATAAACAATAAAACTGCATTCTTGACATGTGTGCATATGAATAATCAAGCTTAATTGTAAAAGTAAGCACAATCCTTTCTTCGTGGACACTCTTTTCTGACAACATATTTTAAAATGTGCATGAAATATGCATTGTTGATTGAATACCAGGCCATATGTTGTCAAATGTTTGCCTTTCGGTAGCAAGGCAGCTGTCAATGTGAATCTAAAACACATTCGGTGCCGCACCTATTTATTTTTATTTAAGTACGCATTACTTTCCAATCATGAGGGACCCTTAGACATAATATTGCATTTTCCCAATTAGTGACGAGTTCACGAGCAGGTCACGCCATGTTCCCATTCCTACATATTCAGCTGACTGGAAATGATATAGGCGGAGCACGTTTCCTGTAGTTTCACCCACTGCAATACCTTAAAACAAACAATATCTTAGAACAAACATGGCCATAGAGTTGAAGTGCACCTATATCTGGACGAGGAATCAGAGAAACAACGAACTAGCGGCAAAGAGGAAAGCACATACTGATTAGACCATGACTGGCTTTGCCCGTACCTTTGACACTCATTGATTCTAAAGCATCTTTCTACAACACCCACATCTTTGTAAATATATCTTCCGCTCCTACGCAACTGCGCCCCTTCACTCTATCCTTGACCCGTTCTCTCCTGCAACGCACGCACCTGCTTCTGTGACCTCAGAACACACATACATACTCCTATCAGTCCTGCTGGCTTGCCTTTCGCATGTTTCTGCTGTTTGCGCCTCTGCTTGCAAGAAACTCCCCTGACCAGCTGCTGGTTCGACACAAATGTTCCACGATGTAGCTGTCCACTTTTTTTTATGGCGTCACTATGAATTGATCTTTTCGGTGACCTGCCCTCTCCATTGTTATCTATACTGTGCTCGCTAGGCTTTTCCTAGCTATTTTCTCGATTAAAACGGCTTAAGCAGATTGTTGCAATTATGTTACGAAGCCATTTATAAGCTATTTTCGTATTGTATTATGTTATCTTTTACAGATCTGTTGTTTACTGCTTGTTTTGGGCACAAATATAGTCTGCCCAGCATTAATTTGGACATAATATGTAATAACTACTAAAGTTGCAAAGAGGATGTGCCAGCTGACACTCACACAGATAGGATCTCATAAACTCACCCAATGTTTCATAATAAAAGCAACTCTCACATTAGAGCCCTTCCTCTTGGGTCATGGATTACATAAGAGGTAGTGGCCCTGTCATATTTGAGATTCCCAACATCCCACTACCTCCCTCCATGGTTCACCAAGGTTCAGGGATGGTTAATGCTAAGGGTCAGCAAGGGGGTTTAAGGGTTCAGGAAAGGGTAGTGCTACTGAGTAGTAATGGTTTTTGCTGTAAATGGAAGCGTTCTCCTAGAATAGTGTTTATGGGTAGTAAGGATATTTTAGGGTTAAGAGATGTGTATGGATCAGGGTTAATATGGATAATTTAATGAATTACACACACACAGAGATAAATATGTGTGTGTATATATATATATATATATATATATATATATATATATATATATATATATATATATATATATATATATATATATTCCACGTTTCCTGCCTGCCCTCCAGGGCACAGAAAAAGGTCGGGACACTCCGAGATATTGAAGGTGTTTATTTACCACAAAGGTTCAGTGATGTCACTGACCATGTCATGAATGATGTAATATGTGACATCATCAGCAGTGGATTGCGGGTGCGCGATATATAGTTAGTGCAACTAACTATATATGGAATTTCAATGGTTTTGTGTGAGTAAAATAAGGTTTTTTAAATGCTAATTCCTAACTATATATGGTGTATAACCTATGGTTTTTTCAGTGAATTTTGAAGGTTTTGTAAATGCTAATTCCTAACTATATATGGTCTATAACCTATGGTTTTTTCAGTGAATTTCATTGGTTTTTTAAAAGCTAATATCTATACCTGTAAAATGTATTCTTCTTTAAATCCAAAAATATATTTTATATGTTTATTAATAATTTTTTTAAAATATTTTTTTTGTTTCGCTCCCGGTCCGCGAACCGGTAAACGTTCCGTTAGCGCAACTGCCACGTTAGAAATCATTATCGTGACGCGTCGCGGAAGCGTGACGTATCACGTTGTCGTGTAATGCGTCTTATGACGCGCCGCGTTAGCGCACCCGGAAGTGCTCCTGGGCGCGGACCGAGGCGCGAAACGCAGCTCCCCGGAAGCAATCCGCGGCGCGTCGCGAAAGCGCGACGTATCGCGTTACCGCGTAATGCGTCTTATGACGTACCGCGTTAGCGCACCCGGAAGCTATCCGGGGCGCGTTCCGCAGCGCGTAACATAAGCGTGAGAGGTCATGTGACTTGTTAATAACACTTTTCATTGGTTCATTTCACTTTTGGTTTCATAATGTTGTTAGGCTTGGTCATGTGACCTAAAAATAACACTTTTCATTGGTTTAGAACTATTTTTTTTTCTCAAATGATGAAAACCCCTCCTTCTTTTTACCTCATTCTTACTTTCTACTTCCAGAGAGCAAGACCTATTTTTCACAATGGCTTCTGTAATAGCTGCAGCTGGTGCTTCTCAGCAACCACCACCACCACCACCACCACCACCAAAAGGACCACCACCAACACTGGACTTTGGTAGAGAGGAAGATAATGAGGACGAAGAGGAGGAGGAGGAGGAAGAGCAAGTAAGGCAGTTCCTGCCAGAAACACCAAGGCAGAGCCATATTAAAGAGCACTACATATGGCAATTCTTTAAAATTCCACCTGGACAAAAGAAGGTCAATGCACCCCAGGTGTCTTGTTTGATTTGCAAAAATATACTTTCTCGTGGCAACCCCAACAAGAAATACAGCTTTGGCAATCATACAATGATTCGCCACATGGAGCGATGTCATCCTAATAATCTTTCCCAAGCACAAGTAAGGGATCTTGCTGCCAACCCCCCAGATGTCATCCCCAGCACCAACAGGGGACAAAGCTCATTCGCCGGACCAGAAGGCCGAGAAATAATCCCCAATATTCAAGCTCCTTTTGCACACTACAAAATAGTTTGTATATATTGTGGCGGAACTATTGCTTATGGAGAGAAGAGTATTACTTTGATTAACCGAGCTGGAGAAAATCATAAATGCTACAAGATGAGAAAACAATGAATCCTTTTTATTTTTTTTGCTCCTGTTGAGACATGTTCTAACCCTGCTTTTTTGTTATTTCCCCCTTACAAAACACAAAAAAAACACAAAATAGTTTTCTAAAATCCAAAAAAAAATCAAAAAATTGTTCAGAAAATTCATTAAAAAAAAGAAAAAAAAGAAAAAGAATAAAAAAACAGTTCTTTTCAGAACTACCTTCCATTTATAACAAAATTGCCAAAATGTTTATACCCTGTCTTTCTTTTCTTCTCATAGTACGCTCCTCCGACCGCTTCCCGGTACGCGTACCGGGCGCTACCCACGCAAAAAAAACTAAAATTTTTTTTTGTTTTTTTGCCCCGCGGGGCCCTTTTAAAACCTCCACATTAAACCTAGGGGGTCAGGGAGGATCTAGTATGCCCCCTTATGGTTATTTCCCCCTTTGTTTTGGCCTCCTCTTGTCTCTCAATCCTACCGAGAGACAAGATGGCGGCCGCTCCGGACTGTTTAGAATGTTGACAGACACCGGAGAGCCAATCAGCTTCGTTACGCGAAGTTCCGTTACGCGTCAAGTACGCGAACCGGAGCGCTACCCGGAGCGCTGTCACAGATATATATCTTTTTTAAAACGTTAATTTCTCAAAATCCACTGGAGCACATATATTGAGACCTAGCAAAGGCACATCGGGCTAACTGTCCCTACAATTTTGCCAAGTTTCGTGCAAATCCATTCAGCCGTTCGGGCTAAAAGTGAGTCCAACCGCCCTATGGAAATTAACATGGGAAAAATGCGTTTTGGGACCCCCCTTTTTTCTCGGCCCCCCCTTGACGAAACACCCCCAAATTTTCAGGGGCTGCTCAGAAACAAAATGTGCCATTTTCCTGAAAATTTCAGCCAATTCCGTCCACAAACGCCAAAGTTATTAGACATAGAATTTTCAAAAATCCCATAGAGAAAAAATCCTAACTATATATACCTACTGGCGACCGCCAGTAGGTAATATATATATATATATATATATATATATATATATATATATATATATATATATATATATATATATATATATATATATATATATATATATATATATATATATATGGTTGAAAGGGCTCCCGACCAGAGTTGTTTCCTCCCAGGAACCACACAAACGACTCGCACACCAGGGTCAGTGTTCAAATTGCGTTTATTGGCGACGCGTTTCGACCAAACGGTCTTCTTCGATATATATCTCCAAACACAAGGTTGCCCGTGAAGGAGACGCCCACAACAGGTAAAGTTGATCTGCCATCCATCTTTATTGAGGGGTAAAGCGGAGCCAGCCGCCAAACATCACAGGATTAAAAGTCTCTCGCCTGACGCGTTTCGTGTTCGGCAACACTTCATCAGAGGCCATAGAGTTCAAGCAGCTGCGGCCGGGCTGTTTTGAATGCACCACTATATGTTCATTAACCCCGCCTACTGGGCGTCGTCACTACAAAGGCTCCTGGTTATTGTAGTGTCTCGTACTTGCTACAGTGAGCTGAGTAGTTTTGAGGGTGTGAGAGTGGTTTGGTGCATCAGCGAGTGGGTGTGTGAGTGGCTGTATGGGTCTGTGAGTGAGCATGTGAGTAGCTGTTTGGGTGTGTGAGTGGGTTTGTGTGTGGCTGTATGTTTGTGTGAGTAGCTGTACGGGTGTGTGAGTGGGTTTGGGAGTGGGTGTTTGGGTGTGTGAGTGGGTGTGAGTGGCTGTATGGGTCTCTAAGTGGGTGTGTAAGTGGATTTTTGGGTCTGTAAGTATGTGTGTGAGTAGCTGTATGGGTAGGTAAGTAGATGTGTGAGTAGTTCTGTGGGTGTGAGAGTGGTTCTGTGGGTGTGAGTGGCTGTATGGGCCTGTGAGTGGGTATGTGAGTAGTTCTGTGGGTGTGAGAGTGGTTATGTGGGTGTGAGTGGCTGTATGGATCTGTGAGTGGGTATGTGAGTGGTTGTGTGGATGTGGGAGAGGTTTTGTGGGTATGTGAGTGACTGTATGGGTATGTAACTGGCTGTGTGAGTGGATGTGAGATTGTCTAAAATGGTGTGGAAATGGGTGTCTGAGTGGCTGTGTGGGTATGTCAGTAGCTCTATAAGTAACTAGGTCAGAACAGAACCTCACCTGCCCGTTTATCCAGGAAGAGGCCCAAGGTTTGCACAAAATGTCTACCCAACTAGATTACTTTCTACTAGTTAATTAGTTAGTAGTACCTCATTGGGTACATGTCTACTGCATATTCTACGCTACTGCTGCCTAATGGATCCTGAGGAAATGTCTCCAGTGACCTTGTGTGCATTTGATTTTTGCAATTTGATTGTTCATCGAGCGTCTTCTTCCAGAAATCTGTGATAACATGACTCCTCATATAGAGAAGACGACGAGACTACAAAGAGGTGAATCTCCACCAAACAAGGGTACTTCCTCTTACATATATGAAGCAATTGCTTCTTTGTTTGGTGGGGCTGTCCTCCACCAAACAAAGAACAGAGAACATGTCACCAAAATCGTTAGGAAATGTACAGGGTGGAATTTAGGTAAGCTGTCCATCAACGGGGGAAAAGGCAAGAAGACCTTCGCTTACTACTAAGGTGGATGGGGCAGGGTCAAATGAGCGGTGCTTGTAAGTGATTTTGCATATTTTCATACTCATTGTAATTTAAAGGGAAATCCATGCACTGTGCTCTCACCAGGAGATGACAAGAAAGAACACACTTCTGATAGTTACTACAAAAGAATTGCGCTTTGACAGAACAGCAATGCAGTCATCTACATCAAGGATTTCAGATCGTTTTTAAAAGTGGAATTGCAGAGAAAACGCACTTTCATTACCTTCGCCAAGCCCAAGAAGTTAGGATCATTTATACTTTACAGAAGAAGAGCTTCAACTGGGGCAACTGTTATGTTTCTATTTGTAATTGCTTCCCTATGAGTTTTAGTTTCTGTGAAATGAGCGTCAGGGCCTGAAGGGAACCTCGCTGTCCGTTTATACAACAAGAGTCCATAGTTTTGCACAAACTGTCTACCCAACCATAGTACCTTCTACTGGTTAATTAGTAAGTGCTACCTCATTGGGTAAATGTCTAGTGTATATTCTATAATACAGCTCTGTAATGGACCACGAGGAAATGTATCCAGTGACCTTGTGTGCGTTTATTTTCAGCAATATGATTGTACCTCAAGCATCTTCTACCAGAAATCTGTGATTACATGATTCCTTATATAGAGATGACAACAAGACTACAAAGAGCCTGCAGGGGGAGCCCCAATGCCCCCGCGGACCCAGCTAGCTCCCTGCCTCCAGTGGAAGCTGGCATTGCTACCCCACGCAGTGACAAGCAAAAAATGCAGCTCCCTGCACATGGGTGCAATTTTGTCATCTGATTCCCTGCCTGCTGCACAGCGGGCAGGGAAACAGATGAAAAGATCACTCCCGTCGGGCGGGAGCATTTTTCCTTCTCCCGCCTGCTGGGAACGGACTTACTGTTTCCTTTCACTTGGCGGAAGCTTTACATTGCCCCTGCCAAGCAACAGCAAACAGAGGTTGCCCTGCCCACACCGGCAGGGAAATCTCTGTGTCATGGGGCTGAGCACCCCAGGGCATAGCTGAGCCTGACCCTGGGGGATGGGTTCCCCAGGGCCCTCGATGGCTCCGCAAGCAACGTGGTCCCTCTCCCCACTTTATTATCATCAATCCACCCACCAGGACCTAACCCATCCGGGGGACATTAAAAAAAAAATCACAGGAGACCGCATTGGGTTTTTTTATCCCAATTTTGCCACGGATCCTCGGGGAAATCGTGGCAAAATTGGAAAATAATTTTGCTTTTTCCATTTCTTTTTTTTGTCTCTCTGATTTCTGCTGATCATCTCACAGAGTACATTAAATCAGTATTACACAATGTACATAATTAATATTAATCACATACTTATCAAAACATAAATAAATAATGAATAATTAATTATTTCATTAACTTCCTACCATATCCCTCTACAAACCCAACAACCCGCTACAACACTATAAATTACTATTAGCAATTGAATAAAAAAGTGGAGATCTCTTAAAACTATGACAATTATACCAACAATAACACATACAATTAATATATGAACTAAAACACCTTGAAATATTTAGAAAATGATATTCTTAACAACTATATTATTGAAAACGACATTAACAATGATATTCTTCATAATAATTTTACTTACCTGAAAAAAAAACAATATTCTTGGCAACGACATTCCTGCATCATGATATTTGTGTATCTCAATATTCGTTTTTTTGCTATTTCTGTCTCCCAATATTAAAAACTCAATATTTTGTCCAGATCCCGAAATAGGTCAGCAATTGCTCAAAACAGCATTGCCCAATAAGCCTTCTCAAAGAGAGCAATGCCACAAACTCCTTTCTACTTTGTAGGCACTGTTGTAGCTAGTAAAAGAAGATTTAATAATATTAGGATCTGGGGGCCATCATATTGGTGATTTGATGAAAGATTCTGGTAAGACAGGGATCAACTAGGGAGCTAACTTTTACTACTTTGATTAACTGAAGCAATTGATTGTAGGTGATGGGAGTTTATGTCTGAATGGCCACGCTCGAAGGGTCAGAGAAATGAAAGGTATTGTAGATGGCCTGGATCATTTCACTAAAAAGAGTGGAAAGAGATTCACACAGTTCCAGTGATGTAGCAATAGATTTAAAGGTGCAGGAAGGATTGGAAAACTCCTACACGATTTAAAAAATGTACTGAAAGGCTTTATTAGTATTCATGATGCAAGCAACAAAGAATGGTGATCTAGTATTGGTGAGCTCTTTCCTATCATTTCTCATAGTATTGTATTGACTTTTTGTAACCAAGAAATAATCAGGTCACCGTACTGGTTCCAGATGCTTGAAGGCCTGATTAATGATCATCTATTATTCCAAAGCCACATAATTAAATAAAATACACTGGCAACTTCACTCGCTATGCATTGTGAAGTATCCAGTGCCGGAACAAGATTGCAGAGCATTTGTTTAGTCACTAGTTCAATTTATATTAGACTATATGATCACCAAGGTTAATGATTTTCGAAAATCAAGACTGGCACTACAGAGGGCATGACCTGCAGCCGAAGCGTGGCTGCAGAGCCCTCGCCTGCTAATCCGGCATCAAGCCTGATACAATTGCAGCTCAGATCCCGTAAACAACGGGACCTCAGACATCAAGCCCGGGGGCACCCGCACACCAGCTGAACTATCTGTGGAGGCCGAGAAGTGGTGTCTGCGGGCTTGACTCCGCTGTGGAACGAGAACCCAAGATTCGACGATGGGACTCGTGTAGTCCCAAAGACTGACGACGCGATGGTTCAGCCCAGCCAGAAGGCCTGGGGAACACAGATCGACCTGAAGTGGATGCATTTGGAGACCAGCAACCTCCACGCAACTACATATTGTACAGATCTGGAATGGAGGACCGGGGGCAGGCCTTCATCAGTGCAGCCTGACTCCGGCCAGCTGGATCGGGCGGTGGCAGTGTGATGAGTGAGGTTGGCTGGGCGCGATCTGAAGCAGCAGAGCCACCAGAGGGCTGATCCTGGCATCTGGAAATTGGAGGTGAGTGTGGGAGATCGTACTCACGGGCCAACCACCAGCTGGGCCCCCTGAATATGCACAAGACCACCTTGAGGTGCAGGAAGAAAAAGCAGAGGCAGGCCCTTCCCAATTCAAACCTGGGGTAGAGTGGGGGACTGAGGCACCCTCAGGAAGGCCTGTTCCAAGTGGGCTAGACCTGTGGACTGGTTGATTGGGCCCAACGTATAGGCCTCTCTAAATTGCGTGGCAAAGAGCTTGGACTCTTTCCCTGAGAACGAGGGAGGGGACGGCTCTTACAATGGGCCTTTTAGCAGAGGATGAGGTCTCCTTTTGTGGTGCAGAAACTTAGGCCCCAGGCATAGTGTGTTCTCGCAGTTCTTCCTGGTTTGCTGGGCGACTCTATAGCTGGGGGCATACAGGTGATTGTGTAAAGGGGGGACTCCCCAGATACATTGCTTATAGGACAGAGGTATTGAGACCCCCTCGGGGCCGGAAAGAAGGGGCGAGTGGCTCCCAGACACTACAGGCGGAAAGCCAGTCCTGCTCTGGGAAGTGCCAAGCTAGCAGAGGGTGCTGCACCGACTCCCTAACCCTTGCTAGAGTAAACAGTACAGCAAACCGTGTTTCGGGAAACCCAACAGGCCACTGATGGCACATAGCCCATAGGCAGGCAACAGGGAGTACCGAGCCCTATCCTGCACCTGTAAATTATTTTTGCTGAAACAGCAAGCATTCCAAGATGGCTGGGGAAAAAGGAGCCAAATCTACACTACAGTCAAAACTTGATAAGTATGCCTGGAATAAAACTGGTGAAGACTCTGAGGCCGACAAAGCAACGGACCCGAACAAGACAAAGCCACTCCCCACGCAGCCTGATCCAACCTTACAAGACATCAGGGCTGCCATCAACGGTGTACGGTCCTCCCTGGAGTCCCGATTGGACTCCGTGAACATTGAGGTTTCCCTTATGGGAGCCGACCTCCGGAACATGGGTACGAGAATTCAGGAGGTGGAGGACACCACCAAGTAAATCACTACAGACACCTCCCAACTCAAACGACAGATACAGCAACTGAATAAAAAACAGGACAAAATGGAGGCGCAACTTGATGAATATGAAGGCAGAGCACGGCAAAATAAGGTACTCATCCTGGGGGTGCCGGAGCAAGTGGAAGGGCAGATCGCGGGCCTCTTTGTCGAGGAGTTGATCACGAAACACTTACATCCAAAACGCCTCTCTAATTACTTTTCAATTGAAAGGGCCCACCGGGTTCCCGGGGGATGTCCCAGACCAGGGGCTCTGCCTCATCCGTTAATTGCTAGAGTCTTCAATTTTGGGAACCGGGACGTGATACTCCAGACAGCTCGGAACACCCCACCAATATCGCTGGAGAACAGTCAGATATCCTTCCTTCCAGATTTTACATGAAACGTTCAGAATCAACAACAAAGCTTCCTGGAGGTGAAGAGGGTGCTTAGAGAAAAGAATATAAAGTATGCCATTCTTTTTCCAGCCAAATTTCCCTCCCCAGAGGAGGTTTGGGACTGGCTGGAGGGCTGGTGACAAGCGGTAAAGCCTAGCAAGGACAGACATACCGGAGCAAGAGTGACCAGACCTGACAACTCCAGAGGGTCGAGTAACAATTCAACTGGGGGAGGAACGGACACAACCCATGGCAGCTGAACTGATAAAAGTGATGGATGTGAAGTAGAGATAAGTGGGGTGGGGCGCGGGCTCCCAGTGGAACCCCCGGCTGTGACACCACCTTAATATTCAGAGCGGATGAGGGGTGCCCCAACAATCATATGTCAAGGATGCTTTGGTAGGTTTGGGTTGAGGTCCACATGCAAGACATCTATCATTATAGATCTGTAGATTAGGTCAGGGATGGGCGGGAGGACAGAGGCTGCTACCCATGCACATACTTATCAGGGGTGGTGGGGTGACAGGCACTCTGCCGCGTTGGGGAGTGGGTAGTTCAGAATCCACTGGCAGGGGGGCAAGGAGGGGGGATCAGTTGTGGGGGGGGTTTGCTTTGTTCTTTGTACATGTCACTATACACTATCCACATACATCAGACATCTCACACACCTCCATCCAAGGCCTACAAGGCCCAGTGAATATATGGGTAGAAGGCGTGGTTATGCCCTACCTCTCTCCATACAGGGAGAATAGAGGGCTCATGTTGTCTTCAGGGATCATAATGACCAGGGGTGGCTGCTTGGCTCTCTCCTTTAGGAAATCAGTATGGTTACACAACCCACAGATACATCATTGGCGATCCTAACTTCGAACGTCAATGGGATGGGCGATAAAATAAAACATTGAATTGTCTTGCAATATCTCAAACACCATGCTCCCGACATAGTCTTCATACAAGAAACGCATCTGGTGGGCAATAATTGTAAGGCTCTGACCAGATGGGGGTACAAACTCATGGTTGATGCAGGATATACAGCAGGGTCCAGAGGCACAGCCATCTTAATTAAGAAATCCCTTGCACTAACCCAAAACCATACATGGGCTGACCCCCAGGGTAGGTTTGCGATCCTGGAGGCTAGCTGGTAGGGGAGACTGGTTCATATCATCTCAGTTTATGCCCCCCGGCTCTAGGTAAGAAAACACTGGCTGACCTTGGTAAGGGCATGCTCGATCTTCCAATTGGTACGCTGATCCTGGGGGGGATTTTAATATGACGCTAAATGACCAGTTGGACCGATAACCTGCGTGCTCCGCACCTAGGCCTGGCAAGCATATGTCAGAGTTTCTGGCTGCTATTGGCCTTACAGATATATGGCGTCCCTTTTATCCTGACTTCACACAAGTCACATATTATTCTAAATCACATCGCAGCCTTTCCCGTATAGATTATCTTTTGACCCACCCAGCAAATATTGGGAGTTTCTGGGAACCACGTTGTCTTCCATGCGGTATCTCGGATCTCTCCCCGGTGTGGGCGGTATTCTCACACAATAAACAGCGCCAGAGAACCACAATATCCATTAATCTGTGGTTACTTAAAGTGCTGGATATTACAAAACGCTTGCATGAGCACTCCGAGAATTACTTTAAGGAAAATGTTAGTTATGTTGATTCAGCTCAGACAATATGGGAGGTATACAAAGCAGTGGTGAAGAGACAGCCATTAGCTCTAAAAATGGGGTACATAAAGAAGCAACGGGCAGAGATAGAACAAGTGGAAGCCGATCTACAGACTCTCGAGGCGGAATATGCACAATCTCCTACTGAGGACATGCAACATAAATTACATGTTAAGCAGCTGGAATATAAAAAATGTGGCCCGTGAACAGGCTGGGGCCAAGTTACTGGCAACTCAGCATAGGCTATATGAACTTGAAGATAGGGCGGGGAAGCTACCTGCTTGCTGGAGAGGAGGGAGCTGGCTGAGCGATGGGTCCCTCAGGTAATTATAGAAGGCACCCGTACTATAACGGATCTACAAGAGATAGCGTAGGGATTTGCAGATTACTTTGAACACATTTATACTCCCTTGGTTGTTACCACTGCTGCAGACTCCCAACAGTTCCTGGCAAATGTGCCTCTGCCTGTCTTGTCCCCCAGTGAAAGAAGGTCACTGGAGGATGACATCACTGATGAGGAGGTCCAAAGGGAGATTGGGAACATACAATCTGGGAAAGAAATGGGTTCCAATCGAACTGCTCAAATCTACTAGCCCTATAATAGCACCCTATCTAAAAGATATGTATAACGAAATCTATGAGAGGGGGTTCTTGCCAGAGGATGAGATGCTTGCTTCTATTGTAGTCATTCCCAAATCAGGGAAACCCAGGGACGAATGCAGCTCCTATCGGCCGATCTCATTAATTAATGTTGAGGCCAAAGTCCTTGCGAAACTAGTGGCTTCCCGGTTGGTGCCACTCCTTACATCGCTTGTACATGCGGACCAATCTGGCTTCATGCCGGGCCGCAGCCCAGCCCTTAACCTTCTCAGGCTCCATAATGTGATTGGCCGTCAACACGTTATTGAGGAAGATGCCATAATCTTATCATTGGATGCCAAAATGGCGTTTCGATTCCATAGAGTGGCCAGACCTCTTTGAGGTGCTACAACACTTTAAATTGGGCCAAAGTTCTTGGGATGGATTAGGTTGTTGTATACAGACCTTACAGGACAAATTAAAGTCAACAATTGCACATCCTGTGTGTTCCCTCTGAAGAAGGGATACACACACAATGTATCCATTGATTTTTTCCCTGATACTGGAGCCTCTCGAGTCATGGGTCAGAGGGGATGTTATACCAAGGGAATTGAAATGGGCCAAGTGACAAAAGACAGGTTAGCCTCCCCACACACCAAGGGGGTCATATTCTCGACCCAATTTGCTCCAACTTCCCTATCCTGGTCGAACATCCCCTCCCGGTTTCATGATCTGATCACTGTGTTATCTATTTCTCTTGGGAGGTGGCCCTGGCTGATTCGCCAGGCCACTGTTACCATAAACCAGTCTTCAGAAAAATTGAGCCGTCCTAGTTCTCCCTGGCCTTGTTGGCCTCTACACTCACTCTCCCTCTGGAGCTTGATGGGAGTCTTGCTGGGTTTTCTAATCGGTATCTAACACCATGGATGTGTTATCCATTCCCATTTCCTCTAGGTTTTCCAGGGAATCACCTTCCAAAACCTGGTTCACACCAAATTTGAATGCTCTTAAGCTTGAGTGCAAAAAACTTGAGCGTGCTTGGCGCCTTAGTGAGTATTGTCCCTTGGCCAAGTGTAATCTTAGATGCAAACACAAAATATACTATGCTGCAATAGCACAGGCCAAGAAGCAATACTATTCGGCCCGCATTGAGCAGGCGCAAAACCACTCCAAATAAATTTTCGCCATAGTTCATAGCTTTACATCTCCCACTGCGCAGGCGAGTTCACTTCCAGCCACAGAGTTCTGGTGCAATACTCTGTCTAACTTCTTCATGGATAAAATCCGCATTATTCAGGGGGCTTTTACTCCCTGTCTTAGGGCTTAATAAGACCCCTTCCTTTTTGCTCCTACGCCCGCTATTCCTGGGCACTCCCTGCTTGTTTTCTCTCCAGTGGATTTGCCCAGCATTCTCAGAATTCTGAAGGGTTTGAAATCAGGTTCGCCCTCTAATCCCTGCGCGGCCAGATTGTTGGCAGCAGTCGCTGAGATCATCAATCCAGAAGTAAGATTCATCATAAATTCCTCCCTTCTTGAGGCACGTGTGCCGGAGGGATGGAAGCAGACTAAAATCCTCCCACTTTAAAAAAAGCCTTCCCTTGACCCCCAGATTCCAGGGAATTATCGGCCTATTTCCCTTCTGCCCAGTTTAGCCAAGGTGTGCGAAAAGGTGGTGACTAGACAACTTACTGAGTTTGACGAAAGGTCGGACCTTTTGCACCCAGGCCTGACAGGGTTTCGGACTGCCCATAGTACTGAGTCAGCGTTGGTTGAGGTGTCTTAAGCCATTGAGGAGTGTCTGGACGCAGGTGGGAGAGGCCTGTTTGTGGCGTTCAACACAGTGCCACACTCACTGCTGCTTTATCATCTCACTGAGATTGGTGTCGTGGGATCTGCCTGGAGCTGGCTTATGTACTTCTTGGAAGGGCGGGTGCAACAGGTCTGGCTGCCGCCGGCCTCGTCAGCCCCTCAGTTGGTAGCCACAGGGGTCCCACAGGGATCCTCTCTGAGTGCCCTTCTTTTTAACATCTATATTACTCCTCTGGTCTATCTGGCTGAAGACTTAGGGGCTAAGGTCATTGCCTACGCTGATGACACCCAGCTCCTTTTTACATGGGAAAGGATGTGGACTCCGTATCTTCGGCTCAGCACTGCTTGTCTTCTGCCTTTTTGGAGATTCTCCTCTATGGTAATTTCCCCCCCAGTTTCAGAGACACAATCTTGCCTCCAGGGTTCCCACTACCGACATCTAAAGGGAAATCCGCTAAGAACTTAGGAGTGTGGTTCGAGGAAAATCTATCCTTCTCTACTCAGGTTAAGGAGCTCACAGACAACTGCTCTGGTCTTCTTAAAACCTTAAGGAAATGTCTTCCTCTTCTCCCTAGGCCCGCTAAAGAAATGGTCATCCATGCTCTGATCCTTCCTCAACTAGATTATGCCAATGCACTGTATGCGTGCATCCCAGGATATCTACTGAATAAGCTTCAGGTTGTCCAAAATGCGGCAGCTAGGCTTCTCCTTGAAATCCCCACCAGGAGTAGTGTGCGACATCATCTGCGCTCATTACATTGACTTACCGTGGTGTCTTTCTGCACTACTCGCTGTTAAAGTTTGGGGCGCATAAGAAACCTACGGAAAACACCGGGCTGCCACCGAGGACACAGCTGAGGGCACTGAATATCGGGCAGCCACCAAGTTGCCTCGTAGTCCTCCCGCCACCGCTCCTGCCACCTGCAGCCGCCGAGCAGAGGACTACGTTTCCCTTGCTGCATCGCGGCAGGAGCCGTCATCGCCCGACCCCGCCCCCGGAGGCGCTACTAAAGCGCGCGTCACCGGCGGAGCGGGTGTCTTTCTGTACTACACAATCATCATGGTGGGAGTACGCGGGATTGGAGCCGACAAGCGAGAAACACACCTAGACCTAAAGCACAAAGTCATTCATTGGCTTAATACTAATAGAACACTCCCCCCTTCTCTAATACAGAGATACTCAATGTCAGGAGGGTAAATTGGGTAGGGAATACTACCAAGGACCTGGAAGGTGACTGTCTAATTGTGAGTTTTAAAGTTCCCTGGGTGGTTGATTTTATCCGCAGGGAACCAAGGTTTGGCAGAGAGGGGGACATCCAAACATTAGACTTACACTATTTTTACCCTGGTATAAGACATGGCCCACCTTTCCACCCGCGCCATGCTTATAGAAGAGAGCCACATGTAGAGAACACTTTCAACAGGGCTATGTTTCATCTACCTTTATCAAACCGATTCGAACCGTTCTCAAATTTAGAGGGAGTAGACTGACTGTTATGTAACTGATTCGTCTGCAACCAGCAAATCTGATAAGATGTCCCCGAGGGGTTCCAATTATGGAGCAATTGTGGAAAACTTAAACGATGAGCAGGAGGAGGGCAACGAGGAAAGACAAGTAGATGGGCAGGTTGTGGAAATCCCTTATCAGCACTCTGTCGAGGGAAGATTAGCTAGCACAAGACTTACTATAAACGATCTAGCCCAGGTCGTGGACCCCCTTGTAAATTTGGAGAAAGACCAACACCCAAGCGATCCGGAAAAAACCCAAAGTACAAAGATATATGCCCTTCCAAACCATAATATTAATCATACTATCGATACTACACTCACAGGCAGCCATAGGTTATCACCACCCAATCAACCACCATACGCAACAGGAGTAGGATTGAATTTTATAACCTGGAACATAGCAGGCATTATTAGCAAATTTGACACTCCTTTTTGGAATGATTTTATCTCCCAAGGGCATGACATAATTTGTCTCCAAGAGACATGGTATAGAGACCAAATTACTGTTGAAGGTTATACATCCTTTTACATAAATGCCGAGGAATCGGTTGCTGGCAGGCAAAGGGTGGCTTACTAACACTGATCTCTACCGGGCTCACAGAATTTAAACTAGGTAAACACATAGAAGTCGGCCCTCATGCCTTAATAATTTGTCTTGAACATCACCAAACTAATGACTTGATGATTGTTAATTTCTATAACAACATGTTTAATACAAATAGAGATTCTGTGGTACAGGAAATAGAATCAGCAATAGATAACCTTCTAAGCAACTATAGAGACTGTCCTGTTATTCTCTTGGCAGGGGATTTTAATTTGCAAGCCTGTGCTGATGCCCAAAAGGGGATCTGAGGTACCATTTATGGCCAAGAGGATAGAAGTATACAAACCCTAAATCACTTCTCACATGACAAATATGGGTTGGCTTTGAATAGTTTGGCCGCCAAATTAGACCTAGAACTTCTGGATTGCTCTAAAAAGAGGGGAGACATCAGATGTCCAACATTCAAGGGTAGGAATTTTAATTCCAACACTGATCACATTTTATTATCGAGTGGTACTGCGTACCGTGATTTATGGATTGAGGAGCAAGCTGTGAGCGATCACAATAGCATTCTACTAACTTTATTCGGCTGGGGTCCCAAAACCCAAATATATAGCAAGCCGACCCAAGAAATTATGGCCTCTAGACCAAACGGCCCTAGAATTAAGTGGGCCAAAATCAACCCATGCAAACTATTAGTCGAAATAAAAGATAAATGTGGAGAGGATATAAGCTATTGCCTCAGAGATGAGTATAATCCGGCAGCCATACTACCCAAGATCAATAAGATCCATGTTACCGTAGAGGGCCTACTGACTGGAAAGAACCAAAAACAGAGCCAAACAATTGGGCTGGTTTGATAAAGACTGTACTGAGGCCCTATCTTCATTAAAAGACGCGATGTCAATCAAACCAAGAGACACAGAACAGATTAGGGAAAAGCGGCATGTCTATAAAACTAGGCTAGCAACAAGGAAAAAACAATTACAAGAAGAGGCATGGGAAAACTTAGATATGGTGGCAACTTTAAAAAACAGTAAATTAATATGGGAGACAATTAATTGCCCTTTTCTAAAGAACGACTCCATACCTGCAGTAACTTCTAATGTCCGTTGCGCAGATTGGATAGAACATTATTCTAAGGTTTTTAATTCAGATGATTTGATTCTGCATAGTTCTGGCCAATGGCCAATCATCGCGCTATCTATTACCCTGAACGAGGTCATGGCAGGACTCGAGAAGAGCAGTGGTGGCAAGGCCCCTGGTCCAGATGGCGTGCCCATTGATCTATATAAACATGAAAACCAATTATGGGCACCCATCCTCACACGTTTTTTCAATGCTGCCATTGAATTCGAACTTCCTCAGCCATGGGGTCAATCAATTATTGTACCACTTTTTAAAAAGGGTTCCAGGGCCGAGGCATGCAACTATAGACCCATCTCCCTCCTTGATTTCTCCATCAAAATACTAAGTAGGGTCCTCCTGGCCAGACTGGAAACCTGGGCAGAAGAGGAATCCATTTTATCATCAGTACAGTATGGGTTCAGGAGGGGGATCGGTACGATGGAGCAATGCGTCAACCTCGACCTCATCATCAATAAATATACAACAGTTATGGATGGAAACCTTTTTTTATGCTTTGCCGATCTCAGCTCTGCTTTTGAGTTGGTCGAACATTCAATTTTATGGCCTGTTTTAATTGGTATGGGGGCACCGAAAGAAATTATCTACTTTCTGGCCAGATTATATGAAATACTAACCTGCAAGGTACGCTTTGGGACGGCCGGCGAATGCACTCCTTATTTTAAAGTCAATAGAGGCATAAGGCAAGGATGCGTTTTAGCACCACTTTTGTTTTCATTGTTTATCAATGAGGTAGACATGATACTTAGATCAACTGCGGTGGATGCTCCATGTATTGATGGTAAGCCCACTCCAATTTTGCTTTATACAGACGACGCGGTACTTTTATCGCATACTCAAAATGGTCTGCAACACCTCATTGACAACTTTTCTGCTTTTATAGCTAAACGGAAACTGGTAATTAACAAGGGCAAAATGTTTACAATGGTATGTGGGAAAAAGACCAAACACAACAGAACCTTCTTTTTAGATAATGTCAGGCTAGAACCCGTCAAGAAATTTTGTTACCTAGGGATAACTTTTTCTGGGGACGGGGGCTGGACCAGTGAACAAGAGTCTGTACACATAAAACTGACAAGGAACACTAACAGTATGCTTAGATTCGCAACTAAACTGGGGAATCGCAGAATAAAAGAAATGATCCACATTTACATTGTGAGGTGTCTGTCATCTGCACTGTATGGGGCCGGCGTTTGTCGACATAATACCAATAGTTGTAAGCTGCTTCAACACCAGGAAAATATTTTCCTTAATCGCTTACTATGTACCCCGGCATCCGCTTCCATTGAGATTTCACACAGGGAAGTAGGTTTAGCCCACATTGGAGACTTGGCTGCATTACGCCCCCTTTCCCTGTGGAGATCCATTTGGTCAAAAAAAGAAACAGAATTTACACAAACTGTTATTAAGGATTGCTTAAAATTAGAACACCTCATGCGCATCCCCTGGTTTAGGCACATTCGGTTCTGGTTCAAGGCAGTCTTTGATCTCAACCCTTTTTGAATCCAGAACTGGGCGTCCAGGCTTCAAAAAAAGAGCTTAAAGATATGTTCCTGGAACATGTAAAGAAGGTTAGGTCTACCAGATATGCAACCCAACATACATACGCCTTCTATAACGAACACAATACCACAGAAGGTTTCCAACAATATTTGACAACCATCACTAGAAGTTCTCACCGTTTTGTATTGACTCGGTTGAGACTAGGCACTGTGCACCACCTAGTGTCCTTCCCTTACATCAGATGGAGTAGCACTGTCCATGTGACGGGACATCTAAACAGAGCTGCTGTCACTTTATGCTTTTTTGCAAATTTTATATTCCTTATAGGAAAATGTACCTAATGCCTTTATTTTTAAAATTTAACATAATAACCACTAAAGAAGTCTTGCAGCTAATGTTCGACCTGAATAGCGCGGATGTATGTTTCCTTGTAGCAACGTACATTTTAAAATGTGTTTCCAGCAGAAAATCAATCATTCCATGATTTAGATTATTAAGATCCTTGCATTTTTAATAATTTGTATCCCGTTGTTTGTACTGGTTTTATTCATTCTAAATCAATTGATTATTTTATCTAGATGAAATCATCTCACATCATTAATTTTTAACATGTTTTTTAACTAGAAACTATATCCTTAAATTAACATGAGCAGTTCTAATCTTATCTGATGAACTTTGGGATTACGCACTTCGTCACTTTATTTATGGAAACAATGTAATAATGCAATTAATTGTCTGTAGAGCAGCTTGGGCGAACTACCTTAACTCTGTCCCTTAAAAACTGACTCCATTTATCTAATATTGTGTAAGTTTAGTACCTGCCCTTGTTCCTGTATGAAAATGGTTCCTATTTAAAAAAAACAATATAAGTTTATGATGTATTATTTGTATTTCTTTGTATGCTATATGGTTATATTTATATACCGAATAAAGCATTTGAAATTTGAAATTTGACTTACCCTGGCTGAACCGGTTAAGTTCAAATTCCTAATTATCACTCACCATTCCGTTTATGGCCAAGGTCCAGCCTATCTGCAGAAGCGGTTTTCCTTCTATGTCCCTTTGTGACAACTGCGCTCATCAGCACATCTTCTAGCACAAGTTCCCCGCTTCATTCGTCACAGGCTGGGCGGTAGCTCCCTTGCCGTCAAAACTTCATTTTGCGCTTCGCAATACCCAAGACCCTTTGGCCTTTAAGAAACAACTAAAAACTTATTTTTTTGTCTAGTGTTAGTCTGTTGACCCCTCTTGGTTCACGCCGGGACACTCTTTGGAGTAGCTGCACGCATTATAAAATAAAAAATAACATAACATATCCCTCGACGCGGACAATATCCTGCTTTATCTAGCAGCCCCCACAAAGTCACTCCACTGAATTTTAAATACCTTCACAAATTCTAGGACATACTCGGGATACTCGATAAACTGGTCTAGAGCTGTGCTTTTCTCACTACACAGGCCGGCTCCTGGACTCTCACCGGGATGTGCGATAGAGGAGGCGGAGAGTGGGGTCCGCTATTTGGGAATCTATTTCACCCCCGATCCTAACATTTTCTATACTAACAATCTTGTAGCCCCCCTGTTTAGGCTGAGGAGTGATGTGAAACACTGTAGGACTATGCCTCTCTCCTTATTGGGCAGAGCGGCCCTTTTCAAAATGTTGGTGCTTCCCCCCTTTACGTATATAGTCCGATTGCAATGCCAGAGTCCTATTTTAAAAGCATCAAGGGTGAAGTAAGGTCCCTGTTATGGGATGGGAGGGCCCTCTGCACAAGCTGACTAGGAGTTGGTACAACAGAGGTATAGCTCTCCCGGATATACGCATTTACTACTGGGCCTCTCAGCTGATGGTGGTAAACCATTGGATTTATCGTCCCTCGACAGACCCAGCTTATCTCCTAAATAAATATCAGATGGGGAGAGAGGGATTTCTAGGTTCTCTTTATTCTAAGGCCAAGAGAGGCCGTTTTTTCAGTCCTACGGCTCAAACCATAGCTATCTGGAAACAAGCCAGTAAGAAACTTGGCTGGTTGGATACCCTGACTCAGGTCACCCCACTGTGGCCAATCCAAAATGTTGGGAGATGTGCCATCAACCAGGCTTCGATAAATTGGATACCATTGGTTTCTCTACCATCGGACATCTTTGGAAAAAGGGAAAATGGTGTAATTCAAACAATTTGAAAAAGACTATAATTTGGCCGGAGGGGAGATCTTCCGTTACCTACAAATCGGTCATGCTCTTAATACCGCCCTAATCATGGTTGGGTAGATACCAGAATCCTCCCCCCTGGAGGATAGGTTACTCTAAGAACCACTGCCGAGAAAAGCGGTATCACTGACTTATCGCAAGTTATGCAATAATCTCGCAGACCCACTTAGGAGCCTCCGCGAACAATGGAAGTCTGATATAGGCAAACTAGAGGACAAGGATTGGCAAGCAGGACTTATGTCTCCGAAAGAATCAGCCATTCTACTTAAGTTTCGAGTTATCCAACTGAAGGTACTGCATAGAACGTATTTCACCGGGGCCACACTTATGAAAATTAGGTGCAGGGAGAATTTATCCTGCCTTACGTAGTGCACTGAGGAGGCTACCCTATACCACACTAAAGGAATGCTCGCAAATTAAGATTCTTTGTAAAGAAGCCACATGTCATATGTACAGGGCTATTGGGAAGGATATCCGACTGATGCCGAGACTGGGGCTGCTGAACATTTGGGAGGCAACAGATCTCACTGAAGTGGAACAACAATGGGTCACCTTGGGTTATACACTGGTGAAACGGGCAATTGCTATGCATTGGGGGTTGCTGAGGTACCGAACGTTAGGATATGGGCAAAGGAGCTAGAAAAATGCATGATTACTGAAAAAGAGGTGTTCAAATCCAGAGGATACCCCAAGACATGGGACAAAAAATGGGGCAAATGGAACACTTATAGGAGGGAGATATGCGTCTCTCCTACTGTAGAGAGGAGAATGCAGGAACAACAAAGATACAGACTTGTGTGAATAACTGTATGTGGATGTAATAAAATATGACAATTATAGCCACAGGCCTGGAAACTAGGAATAATTAACTGTCACTCCCTACCTAAGAATAAAATAGAAATCTGATTACTGTTAGAGGAGACCACCATAGATGCCCTGTTTATCACAGAAAGCTGGCTCACAGAATGCTCCTACCCCAACATGGTAATGGCCCTGCCCCCAGGCTATAACATTTTTAGACTGGAACGTCTCTAGCAAAAGAGGGTGGAGCTGGCAATTATAATAAAAAGTGTATACAAACGCACCACCAAGACCTTCCCGATGAAAGGGTGCGAATGTCTCCAATTCGCAATATCAATGTTACCCAACCACACCGTTTCAGGGCTACTAATTTATAGACCCCCTGGCCCTTATAGTGAGTTCCTAGAAAATCTTTCAGAAAACTTGCCAGCCTAAATTTAAAGAAAGTTAACATAACCATAACAGGAGATCTAAACCTACACGTGGAGGATCAGAACCTCCCAAGTGTTACAAGAATGCTTGCAGATCTTGAAGCTTTCCAACTCTCTCAGTTGGTATTGGGTGCCACACACACCAAGGGACATATACTAGACCTAGTTATTTCAAATGACTCAAACCTCACAGTTGGACTCTCAATACAAGTCCCCTGGTCAGACCATCAATATATTCCTTTCTATATAGGAAAGAAAGGCAGTGCCAGCAGGGAGAGTCCCGGAAAGACGAGACAAAGAAAAGGTGCTGGGCTAAGTTCAACGCCGAGGAGTAGGGGAATACCCTATAGGAAACAAATGCCCTCCACACTAATTGGCCAGGAACAGTGGATGAAGCATATGCAACCTGGGAATCCTGGATCACCCAATCTTTAGCGAAGTAGCCCCTAAAGCCACCCACAAAGCTAAAAATAGATCCAGGGTGGAGGGTTGGATTAATCCTCAATTGCTAGCGCTCAATAAAAACTGTAAAAAAAAGGGAAAGGAATTGGAGGAAAATTTACGACCCACAACTCAAAGCCGATCAAAATTAGCCATCAAAAGCTACCACAATAGTACTAAGGAAACACAGGAAAAGTTCTTTGAGGAGAAAATTAAACGGGCTCAGAACTCTTCAAAAGAACTGTTTGCAGTAGTCAAGGATCTAACCTCCGCAGTCAAGGATCCCCACCCCACAGAGGAAGCGAGGTGTAATGTCTTAGCCAAATTCTTCCTCTCTAAAATTACAAGCATATACAGCGCTTTAAGGCTGGTGATGAAGACACCACAAGGGGGGACAAAGTTCTGGTGGCAGACTCCCCACTAAACTCCATCACTAATCTTGCACCAGAGGAGGTAGAACTACTGTTGGCGAAAGTGAAGTCTGGATCACCATCTGACTCAGCTCCACCGTACGCTCTTAAAACAGTTAAATCAGTCAGCCTTCCCTTGTTAACCAAGATCATGAACCAGTCCCTGGAGATGGCCATAGTCCCTGCTATGTGGAAATATGCCATAATCAAACCCCATCTAAAGAAAAACAATGTAGATCCAGCACAACTGGAGAATTATCGCCCTATATCATTGCTGCCGTTCGTAGGTAAGCTCCTAGGAAAACATGTTAATAAATCCCTATCTGAGTACCTTGAAACAAATCACTGCCTCCACCCCACCCAGATGGGATTCCGTACCCAACAAAGCACTGCGTCCGCTCTCTTGACAGTAGTGGAAGAACTGAGAATGACATTGGACAGGGGAAACTTGGCAACCTTACTCCTCCATAACCTGAGGGCGGCCTTCTACACAGTGGACCACCACACCTTCCGATGCAAACTCTCGGCCATCGGGGTACAAGGCACTATGCTTAAATGGCTTACCTCCTTTTTGGAGGGAAGAACATTCCAAGTCCCGGAAAACACAAAGGGGTCAGAAAGAATGTCATTAAAGTGTGTGTTACCACAGTGCTCCTCGCTAAACCCTACGCTATTTAATGCATATATGGAGGCATTGTCCAAAATTGCCCTCGGATTCGACGTCTCAATGACATCCTATGCCGACAACATGCAGCTGGTGATCTCCCTAGTCCCCAGAACCAACTGAGACTCCAATAGGCTAGCACCTTGTATGGAAAAAGTCATGGATTGGATGACAGAAAGCTGCCTAAAATTAAATGGGGACAAGACGGAGCTAATGATCCTCGGAAATGAGACAGTCCCCAGGCCTTTCATCAGCTGGACGGACTGCATAGGTATTCCGCCCTAAGTTCTTAATGTGATCCTTATCACATTAAGAACTTAGGCTTCTGGATAGAAAAATACTTTTCCATGAACACCCAAGCTAAGAAAGTGGCTGGCACATGTTTTGGACCACTCAGAAGTCTTCGGAAAATCCAAGACAGCATCCTTATACAGCTTGGAAAGACTGTGGTCCACTCTTTGGTCACATCCCGGTAGAGTACGGAAATTCACTATTTCTAGGTGCACCAAAATATGTAACCAACAGACTTCAATTGGTCCAGAATGTGGCAGCCAGACTACTGTGTAAGGCCCCAGCTCGGGCATCTGCTAAGAAGTGCCTTAAGGAGCTACATTGGTTCCCAGTGGAGGCCAGAATTAAGTTTAAGGCATTAATAATAACCCACTGTGCCATTCACAACAAAGGACCCATAAAAAACAGGAATCTGGTTTCACCATATGTTCCAACTAGAAACCTTAGATCGAGCGGAGTCAGACTTTTAAAATCAATCTCCACAAAGAAAGTGAGGTGGGGGGGATCCTTCTCCCACCTTGCCCCCAAACTCTGGAACACCTTACTGAAGGAATGCCGTTCCCTGGACAAGGAACTAGAATTCCGGAAATCTACAAAAACCTGGTTGTTTAGGCAGTACCTCTAGTTATCTACTTTAATCTGTCTGCATCCTGTCTCTCGGCGCTGGGAAGCCCTTGGGCAGCTATGCGTTCTATCAATCTAAATTAATATTAATAATAATAATTGCATTATATGTAAGATGTCTTATATGATATTGATACTGTGTTAATGGTGACTGTTCAGATCTATAAAATAATAAAAATATCTTATAAAAAAAAAGACTGGCGCTACCGACAGTGGTCATGAACACAAGACCATGACTGATCACAGAAAAATACATAGATCAAACAACAGTGCACTTGTCCTCGGATCTACTTGCTGGTTTTCAACAGAGATCTGTTTCATCCTGAGAACAGCTTGAATCCTAAAAAAAACTTTCCACCTGAAACGCCCTCAATACATGTCCTAATCGATCAATCAATCACAAAATTTGTATAGCGCGCTACTCACCCGTAAGGGTCTCAAGGCGCTGGGGGGGGGGGGGGAATAAATTACTTCTCTTGGAAGGAGAAAGGCATTTAAGTTGTAAAGAAAAAATCTCGCAAATTCAATGAAAAAACCTTTAGCCTCTTCTTTTCAGACACAGCCCTTAAAATCTGGAATGACATTTCACCAAGGAGCTCATAGTAAGCGAGCCAGCAGGCTGCAGCCAAGAAGAGAAATGGCACTTGACCCACCTCCAAAAAGATTTCAGAATATTAAAAGCACAGAACAGCTAATGTAGACACATTACCACAATAGCAAAACCAACCAATTACAAGTCCACCACCGCACAGACCTCAATTGTAACAACATTGTATCAATCCAGTCCCTTGCTCCCAGACAAGATCAAGAACCACATCAGATCATTACATCCCATTCTTATTGTAACATATAATACCTAATTGCACGCCTTTCAAAATGCTCACAGCTACTGATCTTGTTGCTAAAAGCCTCTTCTGAGGAACCCTCCTATCTCTCCCCTCAAAGACAAGGTACCCCTGCAACCCAAAAAAAACATTCTCCACCCTGATGACCTTTCTAAATACAGATTCATAAAACACCTAACAGTTCTCAGAAAGATACTAAAGAAAAGGTTACAAGCCAGACTCAAGTAAACATGAATAAATAATCTATTAAACTTGACTACCTGTTCAGTTTCAACTATGCAACAGCACTGTGACTGAAACATTCTTATTTATGACCTACGCTTTTCACATTGATGACAACAATGACCTCAGTCTTTCTCTTCCGCTTGATCTCCTGACCAAAGATGATCCCATAAATGATGATACCTCAAAGCATGGTGTTATGGGGATTCTCTTATCTCTCCAATGAAATTCAACTGCTTCAGATTGACACATTTCAAGAAGTTGCAGGTATGTTGTGGAGTACCTGAAGAATCCATCTGGTCCTAATGTCCTTCATCCTATATATGGGACTTCATGGGTTGTTACTGGCCATCCACAGAAATAACCGTTGAAATGCATGTAGTGAAGCCTAGGGAAATGTGTGCAGGAAAAGTGCCCAGAATGAAGAAAAGTACTCAGGATCGGTACATAAAGGCCAATGCCTGCTTGGGGGTTTGGTGGATGGAGTAACAGCTGTTACGGGTGGCAGAGTACTTTACGTCCTTCACTTCACCTTTACCCCACAAGCTACTTTTAGAATACACTGCGGGTCCTGCAGTAAACTCTCAGGATTTGTATGAATTGCAGACTAAGCAGTTCATACAAAGTCATTTAAAAGTGTGTGTGTGTCCATCATTGGTGACGGAAGCTTACACAAAAAAAGTTACTTTTTTTTATTTGCCAAAAACAAACTCAAAAAGCGGAGGTTTTCTTCCATGATGTTGGGGTCATTTTTAGGTTTCTCTTGTGCTGTGCTTGTGAAATCTCTTGTATATATTTTATTATACAAAGGGGCTCTTATCAGTTCTCGTTGTGAATTACTGTGTTCATTCTCTTTTGTGTAGAACTTCTATTTTTTAACTTATGCTGGCTGCACGCATTTACAATACTTCTACTAAAGCTGTTCACACTGTTTAAGCCCCATTCACTGTCAAGATAAGATCTTTTCTCACAGAAAAGGCAGACAACTTCTAACAGTATGCTGGAATGCTTGCTTTTTATACTTAGTTGTGTAAAGCAGATGCTTTAGCCTTAGATTGTTTGTGACATTTCATATTCAGAAATCTGTACCTGTTTTGCACTTTGTAGGCATATTCAGATAGATTTTTTCAACTTAATCTATTTGGTCATTAATACCAAATTCTAAATGTTGTGATAAACATTGCTCTTAAAAAAAAGTTAAAAACCAGAGCTATTAACAGACTTTCTGTAACTTATAGTGTACAACTACTGAGCAAGCTACAACATACAACAAAAACAGCTTATTATTAATCACATAAGCAAAACCTAATGCGTTTACCAATGCTTGTTTATTTTTACAGTCCCTCACTGCCAGGATTTTCCTGGCGATGACTGACAGTAAATAAAAGTCATCCAACCACCCACGCTAAATAGGACCGCCTATACTTCCTTGGAGTCGTTGGAGGATGGTTTACACTGACTAAGACTGACTGAGTCAGCGTAAACTTGGCAGTTCACTTGATTAAAAACTGAATGAGGGCACCAGCAGTTTGGCAGACAGGTTACTCTATTGCTGTTGCAACCAAATTCTAAATCGGGTCCCAAATTACACAGTAGTTCCCAATTCTCATCATTATTTTCTTACGGTGCAGTAACACCACACCGTCCTATTACTGCACCTTATAATTTTTAAGAAGATTGGTTTAAGTAAATTACGTAATGCGGATAAAAATTTAGGGCAGCAGCAAAGAAGGTGTGTAATATATTCTCTTCTGTAGTTACAGAACCTGCAATGCATGTTGACAACAAGTCTTTCCTCCAAGATGCTCTTTGCTCAATAGGCAAGACCATAAATCTTGCATGCAGGATGTAGTATCTGCAAGACCGCCTTTGTGCCTTTGTAAAATAAAGCTGCATACTGTAGTGAATAAAACGATGTCCAGTAGTCCAGGTGTCTCATAATCAGGGGGGGGAGAGGGTGGGAAGGATCACTAGTCCTGCTTAAACCAAGGTTTTGCAGGTCGGTAAGTAGGTATCTCCCAAAAAAGACCCTCATACACGTGTATGTTGGAATAATCTCGTAGCGGTATATAATGTGTCCCCGCTTTTGTTTACACGTGCGTGCGTAATCATAGGGTCGGTTTTTTGTGTGTGCACCCTCCACCAGGAGGTTTTACCTTTGGTTTAAGGCAGTAGTGATCATCGATAAGTGGTGAGGTAAGTGGTGATTTAAAAAAAGTCCGGACAGCCAGAGAAGGAAGTTTTAATGATTCTGGATTTGGACAATTAATAAGATAGCACTTCATTCGTGGGTTAAAAAGGTCAACATGTTTCAGCCTTAAGTTGCCGACAGGTCAATAGGCTTTCGTCAGGACCATTAGGAGTGAATACGTGAAAAAATGTATAAAGAATAAAGAATAGGTGAATTGTAACCTGATTCTTCAGGGAGTAGAAGGCATCATTGTACCTGTAAAATAAACAGACATACACACAACATGTAGGGAGATGGGGTAGGGAAAACATACAGTTATGTACAAAGGTACTTTCACGAAATCAAATGATTTCGAAAAGGAACTAGAAAATGGCAATGCTTTTCAATGAACCACACTCATTTCTGGCGTCAACTCTCCCATTATCATGCTTCGGCGGAGGGAGGTGATTCAAGCTATACTGTAGTGCTGTGCCCATAGTTCTACAATTCGCTGGGACTTAATTAATTTGATGTGTGGTCTAAGGTGGAATAACGTGGTGGTATTCGGAAAATGCCTCGTGAACTGCGTTTATTACACTGCACACAACCAGTGATCAGGTGTCATTTCACTTTGATGCGTGTTTTATATCGTTTTTCATTAAGCAATTGTGATCGTAATTGTTACAATGGCGCTTTATCTACAAGTGCTACTATTAGTCGTAGTTGTTACTATATTCTGCGATATTATTATGCGAAGTTTATGTCTGCTGAGCCGCTTTTAGGTAAGCTCCTGGACGTAATGGCGCGATGTCCTTATGAGAAGTGCATATTTAAAAAAGTGCATATTTAAAAAAGGTCGGGCATTGAAGTTCTGTCTGCGTACCTCTACAATGTGGAAGAAGTACTTCCTCGGGGATACAGCAGGAAAGAGAGAGGCCTCACTGCAGAAAGTGAAAAAAGGGGGTAGCAGTTTTAAATGAGTTATGATACTTGCGGTTGCGCTTTTAAGCGAAGACGCGGTGTTGCCTGATACCTCCGGTCCTTCTTCTCAGTCCTGGCAGCTAGTGCTGTCTCTGCCAAAGATCGCCCGGAAATGCGCGAGCATTCATTTCCGGGTAGATTAGTACTCCAATCCGATAGAGATGGATGAAATACTCTTGTACAAGTTACACGATAGTAGTGGAAGTGATGTTTTGCGCGTGTGGATTTAATTTAGTATGTAATCTAAAGCCTCATTTAATTTAACGTCTGGAGACCTGTAAGTTAAGAAATTAGAATTTATGGGCTCAGAGACTCAAAAATCGCAATGGGCCATTATCGAGCACTTTTATGGCAACCTCTCTTGGCGAGAGAGGAAAGGCTACAATTGAAATTATGGGATAAATTCTCATTTATGAAAAATCGACATATTTGGTCAACATAAGAATGGATCTTGTTAAGGGGCATAAGCCTAATGTTATAGACCATCTTGGTTTACATCACGTTATTTGTGTAGGGCACATATATGTATAGAGTTCATACTTAGTAGTAATAGAGTTAAGGAAGTGATGTTCTATTATAGGGTTATCTGTTAAGAGATAACCAAGGAATGGAGTCGTTGAGGCCCTGGGTATCGGTTTTGAGTCTATGGACCCAACGTTGCTCCTTCTCAAAAAGGATTTTTGCCGCATTTCTGTCCACTGTTTCCAGGGTCTCTAGGATTACCCAGTGAAGGTCATCAACTGTGTGTCCTAGTTCTTTGTAGTGGGTTGACATCTTGGTTGTAGTTTTCTTGCAATTGACATTGCTCCGGTGCTCGCAGAGTCGTTGTTTTGCCTTACGGCACGTCATCCCTATGTACCGCATCTGGCAGGGACGGGTGATCATATAAATGACGTGACTTGTATTGCAGTTAGTGTGGCGTCTTAACTTCCAAATGAAGTTTGGGAGTAACTGCAATTCTTTAGTGGGTTCTGTAGTTGCACAGGCGCTACATGTCCCGCATGGATAATGTCCGGTTACTGGGGTAATATTCTATAATCCTGGTTGCTTTTTCTTTTTCTTTGGTGGTGGTCTGGTGTGGACCAATAGGTCCTTGATGTTCCTACTTCTCCTATTGGCAAATCTTGGTTTTGGCCAGGTCAGGGTATTGGATGTTATGATTTTCCAGTTCCGGTTGATTATTTTCTTTACTTGGTTCGTGATAGGACTGTAGGTAGTGACGCATGTAGTCCTGTCATCATTAGGTTTTGGATGAGTTTCAAGTAGAGACTCTCTCGGTTGGTTGCGAGCACTTTTTTTGCAAGAATTGATTACCTTTCTAGGGTAGTTTCGGACTGTGAGCTTTTCACACAAATCAGTGGCTTGGATCTTGTAGTCTGCCACGGAGCTGCAATTTCTCCTCAATCGCAGGAATTGACTGTACGGGAGGTTTTCTCTTAATGGCCGGGGATGAAAGCTATTAAAAGACAACAGACTATTTTTTGCTGTAGGTTTGAAAAACGTTCTTGTTTGTAATGTATTTCCCTCTGAGAAAATGGTAATATCCAAAAAGTCCAGACTTTTTTAGTTGGCTGTGTATGGGAACTTTAGGCATTCGTCTTGGCTGTTAAACCAAACGTGGAAATCTTTTAGGGATGTAGTGTCTCCCTGCCAGATCAGCAGAATGTTGTCAATATATCTCTTCCAAAAGAGTATATGATGATTGAAGGGGTTGTTTTCATTGTGTACATAGGCCTGCTCAAAGGTGCTCTCCTACAGACCAGCTACGCTTGGCGCGAAAGTACTTCCCATTGACGTTCCATGTCGCTGGAGGAAGAGGTTATCTTTGTACTGGAAAATGTTTTCCGTAAGGGCCAGTCTGCAGCACTCTAGTACGAAGTGCCTTGGAGTTTCTAATTTCTTAACTTACAGGTCTCCATACGTTAAATTAAATGAGGCTTTAGATTGCATACTAAATTAAATCCACACGCGCAAAACATCACTTCCACTACTATCGTGTAACTTGTACAAGAGTATTTCATCCATCTCTATCGGATTGGAGTACTAATCTACCCGGAAATGAATGCTCGCGCATTTCCGGGCGATCTTTGGCAGAGACAGCACAAGCTGCCAGGACTGAGAAGAAGGACCGGAGGTATCAGGCAACACCGCGTTTTCGCTTAAAAGCGCAACCGCAAGTATCATAACTCATTTAAAACTGCTACCCCCTTTTTTGATTTTCTGCAGTGAGGCCTCTCTCTTTCCTGCCGTATCCCCGAGGAAGTACTTCTTCCACATTGTAGAGGTACGCAGACAGAACTTCAATGCCCGACCTTTTTTAAATATGCACTTTTTTAAATATGCACTTCTCATAAGGACATCGCGCCATTACGTCCAGGAGCTTACCTAAAAGCGGCTCAACAGACATAAACTTTGCATAATAATATCGCAGAATATTGTAACAACTACGACTAATAGTAGCACTTGTAGATAAAGCGCCATTGTAACAATTACGATCACAATTGCTTAATGAAAAACGATATAAAACACACATCAAAGTGAAATGACACCTGATCACTGGTTGTGTGCAGCGTAATAAACGCAATTCAAGAGGCATTTTCCGAATACCACCATGTTATTCCACCTTAGACCACACATCAAATTAATTAAGTCACAGCGAATTGAGAACTATGGGCACAGCACTACAGTATAGCTTGAATCACCTCCCTCCGCCGAAGCATGATAATGGGAGAGTTGACGCCAGAAATGAGTGTGGTTCATTGAAAAGCATTGCCATTTTCTAGTTCCTATTCGAAATCATTTGATTTCGTGAAAGTACCTTTGTACATAACTGTATGTTTTCCCTACCCCATCTCCCTACATGTTGTGTGTATGTCTGTTTATTTTACAGGTACAATGATGCCTTCTAATCCCTGAAGAATCAGGTTACAATTCACCTATTCTTTATTCTTTATAAATTTTTTCACGTATTCACTCCTAATGGTCCTGACGAAAGCCTATTGACCTGTCGGCAACTTAAGGCTGAAACATGTTGACCTTTTTAACCCACGAATGAAGTGCGCTCGAAACCCTAACTCATTCTAAAGCTGCACGAATTATCTTCTTAATTGTCAGAATCCAGAATCATTAAAACTTCCTTCTCTGGCTGTCCGGACTTTATTAAATCACCACTTACCTCACCACTTATCGATGATCACTACTGCCTTAAACCAAAGGTAAAACCTCCTGGTGGAGGGTGCACACACAAAAAAACGACCCTATGATTACGCATGCATGTGTAAACAAAAGCGGGGACACATTATATACCGCTACGAGATTATTCCAACATACACGTGTATGAGGGTCTTTTTTGGGAGATACCTACTTACCGACCTGCAAAACCTTGGTTTAAGCAGGACTAGTGATCCTTCCCCCCCCCCCCCCCCGATTATGAGATATCACAACGGAGACTAAAAGGATTCATACTCTGACTCCCCCCTTCTATTGATTATACCAGTAGTCCAGGTGTACATTAGCTAAGATGTTTTATTAGTAGTTTCCATGAAGAGCCCCACCAGGAGCAGCCTTCCTGCTGCTCAGCTCATTCTCCAACTGGCTCTCTCAACCATCCAACATTCCACAGCATCACCAACACCAACATTACACACCCCAGGCACACTGGCTGAGCAGCAGGTATAACACAGCTCCTTTCTTTACAGGAGGATTGCTGCTACCCCATGCATATCTCACAAATGCATAACAAGAGGAAAGAACCGTACATGGATATAGGTGGAAATGTCGCAGATACACTACAGAAACCAGAAAGCAAGCATGTCGTCATTTTAAATATAAACATAGTACACGTCAACATTCTAAATTTTATCAGGACTCACGCATGTAACATGTTACATGTAAAGATCATAAAAGAAACCATGCATGCAAACACAGTTTAAATGTAATAAGAAAACATCCATGTAAAGTATTAAATGTGAAGATGGTAAACAATCATGCATGCAAATCACAATATCAAATCAATAATAAATAAATACACAATAGCTCACATCTTCTCCCTTTCCATCAAACAAAAACAAAGCACACAAATTCTGCCACACCTGCCTCACCTACCGAACCCCTCATGCCACTAACATACCAGCTGGCCAGGCTGACATTGAAGACAACACACAGTGAACCAACCACCGATGGTGCAGTAGAAACCAACACAAAGCTCAAAAACAAATCACAAGTGGGATAATCACCACAATCACCCCCACACAGTCATCCCACAACACACTTATAAAGTTGGGTGACAAGAAGGCACCTCACATACAACAGTAATCCCAAATGTAATACTCTGCAATGAGTGACTTATCCATAAACAGTCATCTCCAGCTCAACAGTCCTCATACCTGTAATGCCTACGAAATAAGTGAATTATGCATGAGTGGACATCAAACGCAACCGTCATCTAAACCGTAATCCTAGAAATGGGTCCCCAAATGCAACGGTCATCCAAAACGTAATCCCTAGAAATGAGTTCTCAAACGCAAAAGTCATCCAAACCATAAAACCATAGAAATGAGTCCTCAAACGCGATGATCATCCAAACCGTAAAACCCTAGAAATGGGTCCTCAATCGCAACGGTCATCCAAACCGTAATCCCAATAAATGAGTGGCTTATCCTCACAGTCTTCTCAAAACACAACCGTCATTCTAATTGTAAAACCTAAGCAATGTCCTCTCAAACACAACACCTACTCACAACCACACCAAAACAAGGTCATTTAGTGGTGTAGCTAGGCCTTAGGCTGCCCGTGACGGCCCCTGTGATTGCCGCCCAGAGCGGCGTGATCGAAGAGCATTTGGGGTTTGCTGGTTATTCATGCGGCTGCGAAGGCCGCAATAAGACCGGCAGTGGGGATTCTTACGGCCGCAAGAGCAGGGGAGGGGGGCCAGCCGCCACCCCAAAACACGTGCTGCCTGGGACGGTCCACCCCCAACCACCTCCCAGCTATGCCACTGAGGTCATCAAGAGATAGGTGACAAATAACCATGCACCCCTCACATCAAGAAGAACGGGCGACTCACCATACCAGCCAACCGAATCTCAAGCAACACCCTAAAACACTGTGGATGACTTATCCTCACTCAGTCCTCACAATTACGCATACCATATCCTACCCAAAACAACACCCTGTAATAGGTGACATATAGTAAGCATACTGTTAGACCACACTAAGATCTACAGATGAACAAGCACATACAGTTGAATCTAACATAAAACATTTAGAAGAATAGTAAGCCATCATGACCAAATGCTACAAAACCACATAAAACCAAATAAAAAAACTTCTCATTTGAATTACACCACTGTTCCTGTACCATAAAGGCATAAGAAATAGTAATGCAGCATAACGTCACAGAAGACCTGCAAACGTAATTTCTGTTGTGCACGTAGAACATAAGTCCCGTCCATCCTCACCACAGGATGACACCATCTAGACGGTAGAAAGGCAGCAATCATTCAAGATCGCTGGATGATCCACTTCATGGGTAGCATCAGACTCGCACTTCTCACCTTCCACCGACACCACAAGAGAGGCATTACGATAATAGAACTTTAGTCTCCCTCCAATTCGTCCTTCCCCGTAGCACCCTGAGAGGCTAAGAAACACTGCAAACCAAGATGGGGGCACGCTAACGTAAAAGGCGCCTGCTTGCTTCCGGTTCATATGTACACCAACCGTTGTGATCAGCAACAATGAATCGTCACAGTTCGACTCGCGACCCTTATCTCATGTGCAAGACTCCTCTCACGTGCCTAACTCCACTCATGTGCAGGACTCCTCTCACGTGCAGGACTCCTCTCCCGCATAGAACTCCTCTCATGCACAGAGTTCCTCCCAGGCGCAGGACTTCTCTAGCCCGCAGAGTGAGCTAAAAATCCAGTGACTCAAATCCATTCTCCAACTGACTCTCTCAACCATCCAACATTTCACAGAATCACCACACACTAATCTTCCACATCCCAGTCACACTGGCTGAGCAGCAGTTATATAAACGTGTGGGGATCGGAGGTGCACACCTGAATGATCCTGTCTTTATACTCTTAATTTAACTGATGGTGCTATAGTGCTACACTTGCTGTCAAAACAATTGCCTGCTCCAACGGAATTAAATACAAGCAGAAGAACTTGCTTGCACTGTGCACCTTTCACTGGGTTACAACAGAACCCTACTAATTAATCAGTGCTCTATATCGGCCAAATAATACTCAGAATTAATTCATTCATGAAATCTCTTATATTCAATTTTTGTTGTAACAATATCATAATGAAACCATATACATTTATCCATCATGACAATCCATAATGTCAACGGTATTAACAAAATTTACAATATACGAATCATAAAAGCAATACATGAAAATGCATGATTATTTATTCTGTATAACGTTTATGAGAGCCCGATGCATTTTGGGACTGTGTCGTCCCTTCCACAGTGGCCAACCTATAAGGAAAAACATAATTTTGCTTACTCATCTGTGCATTTTTAAAGAATTACAGACATCAACACAGGTATGTTGCATTATCCAGGTCACCTACTGATCAAAAATGTGTGAACTGATTACATCCTTGAATCCAAACATAACCATATTATAACTAGTATATTTGTAAGGAATACTGAGCCTAATGCTTATAAGAAATGTGACAGTGAAGTTGATAGAGATTAATCTGCACCCAATGTGAGAAAAGAAAAACTCAAGAAACGAGACAAATTCCTGCCGCATGAATACCTCATAAAAAGATATATCGCCTCTGTGATGAACCCTAGACAAAGTAAATACGGTAATGAACCACTAGAACTGTTATGATCAATTGCCCTCATAGGCTAACCCGAGCCTATAAACTCCATCGCTCACCTCACACAACTAGGAGAGAAGTCACAATTCTCCCAAGCGAGATGCCAATGCTTATACTGAGACGCTGAAAACAGAACACAATAAACATCAATCACGCATCTATTGTGAACACATCATAACATTGCTGCAAAGTAATGTTTCTGGCACTCACCTCAAAGATTTAAAAAGAAGTCAGTGAATTTATGGCCAAATCCATATGTAGTCACGAGGCTCCCTACCCAAAATGGAATCACTAAGTGAATCAAGTACTCATGCCCCTGTATCTCAAGACATTACAATTCGTAAATAAACCAAATGGGCTCTTACTGAAGAAGCGTTGCATTTTGTTCTGCCTCCGAGTTTCAAAACTCCATTAAGGTAGAATGTCACAATGACGGCAGGAAGTTAAATGCTCAGAAGTTTGAATAGAGACAGAAATATGACTCTGCGTTGTAAAGAACGTGAACCATGTTAAAAGTATGTAAAATTAGCGCCATCTTGTCATGGAGTATTCTGCCTAATTGAGTTGAAAATAAAGTCCCTACGGACTCATAACCTTTAAGTTTAATAGTATAAAGATGAAAATGATAAAACAGATGCTGTAGCTTAGTTCCAATTCTGAAACAAGAGATCTGCAAACAGAAATATAAGCATAAACTCCCTAAAGAATGTGAATGGCCACTGATCATTTGTTATATGAACAAATGATCCATTGATGAACATCATCCGTCCCTAAAAATATCAACCTAATAAAAACGAAAAAGATATCCCTAGTAACTAACGCCTTCAACATTAGATGACATGAAGATAAAATAAATGAGACGAAACAACAGAGTTGTGTATCTATCCGTTCTGCAAGATTCCAATCAGAGTTTATAAACTGAAGTATCCACGTAGCAACCTGGGAATAATATAACCTCAAACCACTATTAGGTTTATGATGATGTGTAATGAGTCATCTATTGACCACAAGACCAATTCCACTGAAAGAAAACACCTCAAGACATGAACAAAACAACTGAAAAAGGTGACATAAAAGATTAAACAAAAACATAAAATCATGCTCACTATAATTCCACCACCATGTGCATGGATGTGTGATGTTTGCTCTGACCATTAGAGACTATGCAGTTTTGACCCACATATGTCATTGATATATTTTTTTAACAAAAAACAGCTCATTTCTAATCGATCATTAATTCTTGAGGGGATCATGGTGTCTAGATATTTGATCCAATAGATCTCTCTTTGAAGAGGAATTTTAGTTATATCCATCGCTGGACGTACTTGCATTTTTTCAGTTATTTGAAACCTTAACTGTGAGATGGTGTGTTTAGCCTCCTCCCAATGTGTCGCAAGACTAGATGTTGTGCTTCTCACTCTTATTTTACTCTTATGTTCTGTAATCCTGACCTTCAATTTATGCTCAGTCTTCCCTACATATGCTTTACCACAAGGGCATTTAATGCAGACATCACATTGTTTGAATTACAATCACTTGAATGTCTTAATTTGATTTTCTTTCCTGATAATGGATGTGTCAGTTTATTTCCTGTTATCACATTGTTGAGATGTATGCAATTATTAAATTTCTTTGTGCCTTGCAGTTCAACTTGGCTCCCAGTTTGATCAGGAGTAGATAACATTGAACACAAACTTTTAACCCTAGTATAAGCGTATAAGGGTTTGTTTTGAAATATTCCATTGAAGTCTGCTTCATTCTCTAACAATTCCCATCTGGTGTTTATTATCTTTTTGATGGCTTGTGAGGCAGTTGAAAATGTAGACACAAATACCAATCTTTTTTCTTCATGTCTGTCCTGTGGTAGAAGCAACTTTGTAGTTCCTTCATCTAAGCATGCCTTAAACACTCCTGTAAGATTATCTCAGGATACCCCCGTGCTAGATAACGTTGTTATACTCAAGTAGTTTATATGTGCTTGTGATGGGATCCAAACAAATTCCTCTGATGCGTATGAACTGAAAATAAGGCATATTTCTTATCAAGCTTTCAGGATGGAAACTGGTATACACAAGTGTGTTATCCCGATCAGTTGGTTTGTTGTAGATTTCTGTGTCAAATTTATGGTGTCTCAAGGATTTGCTCACTAGTACATTCAAGAAAATGTGTGCTATGATCTTCTGTGTTGTAGGTCAATTGAATTCTGGTATTGACTCTGTTCAACGTCTCAGTCATAGTCACTAGTGCTTCTTTGGTGGCAGTACATATCAAAAAAATATTGTCTATGTTCCGACAGTACAGTCTAATGTTTTGCCATCATGTTGGGTTAGACATGATGTTTTCATGCTCAAACAAAGCCATAAATGCGTTTGCATAAGCTGGGGCCCCCGAAAATTCCATGGAGGTCCCTGTCAGTTGTGCATAAAATTGTCCTTGCCATTTAAAATAGCTATGATGCAAACAGAATTTCAACAATTGTAAGATAAAAATCTCGTTAAAGTTAATATTTTCAATCCGTAATAGCGCCCATTCAACTGCCTCTAAGCCTGCTGCATGTGGTATAGATGTATATAGTGCTGCTATGTCTATGGTACAAAGTACTAATGTTTCAATGTTGACTGTTTCAATCAACTCCAATTTCTGTAAGAAATGAGTAGTATCTTTAAGATATAAACACCACCCCTGTACAAATTGCTGTAGGTAATAATCCAAAAATTTCCACAGGGGGTCAAAGATTGAGCCACATCCCGATACTATTGGACGAAAAGGTGGGTCCAAGGTATCCTTATGAATCTTAGGGATCTTATATATTGATTCAGACTTCGAGGGTTAGTGGTAGTGAGGAATAATCTGGTCTGTTCATTAATCCAATCCTGTTCTATGGCATTTTTAGTAACTCTGCCAATATTTCTTGCAATTGTGTTGTGAGATCATACGTAAATTTCATGTATGTGTTATCATCCCCTACATGAGTATTGAATTTTTGCCTGGTAGTATACTGTGTCCATAATCACTATCGCGCCACCCTTATCAGCTGGCTGCATTGTTATTTTTGGGTCATTGGCTAGGGTTTTGATGACAGTTTTATTATGTTTTGTAAGATTGTCTCTTCTTCTAGTTTGGTAATTCAATTTCTTGAGTTCTTTTTACACTAGTATTTCAAAAGTCTCCAACATTTTGTGAGGCACTGGTGGAATAAAGGTGCTTCTGGGTTTGAATGTGTTGATGGATGGTTCTTCTCTGTTTTGCTCAGGAGGTGCTACGTTGGTGAAAAAGTGCCGTAATCGCAATGTCCTCATAAATCTATATAGCTCAGCTTCAACTTGCAACAGAGTCATTGTCTCGGTTGTAACAAATGTCATTCTGCGTTCCAGAACGTTTTTCTGTTGTTGAGTTAGTTGTTTTGATGAGATATTGATGACTAGATCACTGTCTTGCCACTGCATTTTCTTTGTCCTCTCCTGGTTTTTTGAGTGACATGAGTGTGCTCCGGTCCATTGGCATTGGCGGTCGACCTTGATCTGGAACCTGTGACAAAAAAGGTACTATTGGTAAAGCCTGTATTGTTTGACCGGATTCAGTAGATGGTCCTATGGTTTGTGACTGAGTGATCACCACATGAGCTGATGTTCTACTGGTGGTAGCTTCTTGGTCAGAGACCAAACTTTCGTCTGATGATGTTATGGTTTTTTTATGGTCAAATCTCCTCCAGGCATAGATCTCAGCCCACGTGTACACTTCATTAAGCTTATACTCTATTGTGTCTCTCTTATGTTTATGCAATTTCCCTTCCTGCAGTTCTTTGCCATATTTTTCCAATTTTTGGTTGAGTACTTCCAGTTGTAATTTCCACGCATTGTTTTCCATCCGTAATTCGAGTTCACTTTTAAGCGTGTAGATTTCCTCTTCTAGTTCGGGAATGGTTTTGAACAGTTCCTCTATGATGAGTAAAATCAGATCGACAGAACATTTACTCAGAATGGGATACCATTTATCCAAAAATACGGAGTTTAGATGAAATCGGAATAACTTTGGTTTAATTGCTAACCGTATTCCCCGTGGTATGCGTTTCAATTTATGGTACTGAACCAGTGTTGCGGCATGAAGTTTGTGGTTGAGCTGGTGTCTAGTGATGAATTCCAATTGCCTCAATTGTTGGGTAATGGAACCTCCATGTGTGTCTGTGGTTTTAACTTCTTGTATTAATGATGAAAGCAGCAGGTATAACACATACGGTTTGTTTCATATGATTTGCAGATTGGGTCAAATTTTACAGCTAATTTTAGTTTTTTTAAGTCAGCTTCCCTTTGATAGAACCAGGGCTTGCTTTTTAATGTGGATGATTATCCAAACAGTGGCTCTTGAACAATACTCATATACACATTAGATGAGATACCCATAAATGTGCATCATACATACAAAAATAAATTTAAGAAAAAGCAACAGATAAAGAGAGGCAAGAGAGAAACAAAATATCAAAAGAAACCATGTACAATATATCCATAGTGTTTAATCATACCAAAAAATTGTTAAAAGAATTACACTCCTACACTTTTGTGAAAATGAAATTCGAAGCAATGGAGTTCTGCAGAAAAATCCGTTTAAAGCCCTTTTTCAAAGAACCAATGGACCAGAATAATAATGAAGTGATAGGTCTGAAGAGGAAATCTGGCTTCTGCCCTCCGGCGAATAAGATCCCGAAGGAGGTCATAACTTTCGCGAAAATAGTTCTGTCAGGAATTGTAGAAATGGAAAACAAGAGGCAATACCTCAAATTTAATCTCCCTAAAATTCAGAAGGAGGCAATTTTGTCCCTAAAAAATGATACATTATTAGTAATAAAACAAGCTGACAAGGGAGGTTCAGTTGTCCACTGGGATATTGCCGGATATAAGGCCGAAGTCATGCGACAGCTAGATAACACCAGTTGTTATAGGAAAATTGGAAAAAATCCCATGAGTGACATTCAAGGCCAATTGTTTAGTATTCTCCAAGAAGGATTTGATCAGGGGATCCTGGGCACAAAAGAATATTCATTTTCACAAAAAAAAGTCAGAGGATACCGGTCTTTTATGTACTACCGAAGGTGCACAAGAGTGATACCAACCCTCCCGGTAGGCCAATAGTATCGGGTTGTGAGTCCTTAATTGAGCCTATTTCAAAATATATTGACTTTTTTCGGAAGCCTTTTATCCAAGATGTTCCTGAACATCTACAGGATACTACAGCATTTATCAATAGATTGTCTACAATTGAATATGATGAGACCAAACATTTGATGGTAACTATGGACGTCGTGTCCCTATATACCCAAATCCCTCTTTTGGATCAGAATTGTTTTTCCAAACAAAGGGAGTAGCCATGGGCTGTCCTTTCGCCCCTGAGCTGGCAGTGCTATTTATGGGCTTATACGAAGATACATTTGTGTACAACAACAACCCCTTCACTGAGTGCATCTCAAATTGGATGTGCTATATTGATGATGTGTTCCTGATTCGGACGGGACCACATGACCAGCTGAATGATTTTTGCGATAGGTGCAATTCAAGAACAAATTACATCAAGTTCAGTTGCAACTCTTCAAAAAATCAAATTACTTTTTTGGACGCCCAAGTGTATCCATCAGAAGGAGGATTAGCAACAACATTGTTCAGAAAGCCAACCGACAGGAATAAGGCTCTCCAATACACGTGCAACCATCCTAAAAGTTTGAAGCAAAATCTGCCCTTCGGGCAATTCCTTAGGATTCGGCATGATTGTTATTTTAAAGATGAGTATTTCCTACATGCACATAACCTTATGGACTGCCTAGTAGACTGGGGCTACCCGAAGAAATTATTGAAGCACCCACTTTGTCGTGCATGGTGGGTGCCGCGAGAGACTTTACTAGAAAAGAAAACTAAATCTGAAATTAAGAGAATGGTATGTGTTCCCACATTCTGCCCAAATGCAAACCAGCTTAAGAAAATTATTATCAAAAACTGGCATTTGGTAAAAAATCTGGACAATGAACTACTACAGTCCCCTTTATTCACTTTTAAGAAAGAAAAAATCATTACGAACCATATTGTACGGGCGGCACTCCCTATATTGGAAGGAGCAACTCTACGGAGTATGGTTGGGTTGGCACCAGATAGGGGCCATCACAAATGCGGAACTTGAACCTGTTGTGAGCAGACAGTAGAAGGAGCAGTTTTTTCACATGAAGGCATTCACTGGAGACATGATACATTTACCAACTGTAAATCAAAGAATGTTGTGTACGGGATTCTGTGTCCATATTCAAAATTGTATGTGGGAAAAACGAGCCAAGAAGTACGCCAACGAGTAACCCAGCATAAGTCAAGACTAGGGAGAAATGTAGTAAATGCCCCTTTAGTCAATAATTGGAAATCCAAGGACCATGGGGAGAAAGACTTAAGATGGACAGTGATTTCTAAAATTGAGACTGACTCTTGAGGTGGCGACATGGAGACCAAATAAAGCCAGTGCGAGGCGTTGTTAATTATGAAAATTAACACAGCAATCCATGGACTGAATGAGGTGTCTGAAATCTTTAGGTCATGAAAGTGCCATTACATGTATGTGGACAATCACATCATGGAGCAATGGGTGTTGCATTCTAGGTTTCAATGAAGGTGCACTCCGACGCCAGGTTGTGCATGAGATGACCCAGATTTTCAAACTGATCAGGTGTTTAATTAGCACAATGTCCTCGCATATTTTGACTGCATCGCTGCGGGAGATAATTTCCTCCTGTGCTGGGCCCCTATGTAAATGGGTGTGGTCGTGACGGAACCATTCCGTCATCAGCACAGCCCAACCGTGACTGATGATGGAATGGTTCCGTCACAAGCATCGAAGGGGTTAATGCATCCATACCTCACTGCACTATAGTGCCATTTAAGCTTATTGAGAGAAGTGTTTTCCCTCACTTTCTTCAGATATTCAAGCCTAATAGGGGGGAGTGATATCCCCAACATACCCACATAACTATCTGCCTTAGGATGATTAATTTAGCATCTACCGTGCTGGGAGATGAGGCTATTTTTTTATTCAACTGTGAGCATTGCAGGCTGTATTAGCATTATTAACGTTGCCAAGTCTGATTCTACACAGGAAACTGAAAAGGCGAGCATATTTTTTTAAACATCCAATTGACGACCTGTCAGTGTTGGACCTTTTTGTGACTATGTTCTTCTTAAATGTGAGACTGGATTTTCAATAAAGTTACGTTCCCCGGGGGTCACCATGACAACATGGGTTGACATCACGTGACCCAGCATACCGACGAGCTATTGGTCTGTCTGAGAAGGAGTTTAAAGACTACAATTCCGTGCTACTATGGCATTTGAGGTAATGAAGGAAACATCCATTTTAGCTTTTGGTTTTAACCAACCCACACTCTTTCGTGTCACCATGATTGTGATATTTTGGGGAATAAGAAAGTTTGTTTCCCAGACGGTCACTGTGGAAATGCGGGACAACAACACGTGACCTAGGACACTGATCGGCTATTGGTTTGCCGCATCAAGGAGCTTAAATACCACAATTCATGGCATACTGGCATCCGCCCATTCATTGCGGGACAACGCGATACACGGGGAGTTTGGAGGACGTGTTCGTGGAGAGGGACAGTGATTTATAAAGGCAACCGGCGTGCACGTTTTTAGAGTTTTGATGGGCCCTTTTGCCGGCACAGCAAGGATTTGAATGGGTTTCCTTCTTTTCGTTAACAGCGACCAATAAACAGAAAGCCTGATTTGACTGTGACGAATGGCACCAACATATTCTTTAGGTGAGCTCCGCATCCTTTTTGTTTTATTTACTAGCTGCAGTGACACGATTTGCACACTCTAACAGTTGGCCATCCTTCAAAGGTGACCCTGAAACCAGCGATATATCAACAGGGACCATCACTGACAAGTTTCTTTTGGATCGTAAGCATAACAGAGCCTCCCCCGCTTGTGAGTACATTGCCTGACTTGGACATTAGGTTGACTGAGTATGTGTTGTCCTGTGTTTTCACTACAGATTGGTTACATCTTTGCAGTCTTGAAGTTTTTGATTGGGTCCACAAAGGAAATAAGGTAGGGGTTTCCACCGGTGTGCGTGGTCTTCTGTTTAGTCTCAATGGGAGGTCATGTCAATTTGAATGTTTTTTTTTTCTTTTCTAGAATGTTTCAGTCCTGATCAGAACCCTACAACCAATTGGGTTTGAAACAAGTCGACCTTGCGTGTCCCGTGTCAAACAAATCATGCAACACAATTGCCTTTTTGATGTAAATATTTAGTTTGTAGATGTAGGAAACAGTGATTACTTTCTGAATCATCTCTACATCGTTTTCTAAATATATTTCATCCACTGTATTATTTGACGTTGGGATTCAGAATATTGACCATCAACTTATGGGCCATACAAAAGTTTTCTTGACCCATACTGGTGTGTTGTTTGGTTGGTGTGAGTGTGTGGTACTAGTGTTAAGCCAAATTTGTATGACGTATGTCTGATGGTGTGCATTGATTGGATGTTGGTGTCTTGTATGATGTAATGTAGTTTTGTGTAAATAGGTTGTCCCTTTGTATTATATTCATTATTGATACACATGTATATAAAGCATTACTAATAAAGTGCATCCAAGCGAGTTGTAAAATAAACTAATTTATGTTGCAGCAAAAACGTGGACCTATATGTTTTATTCATAGAGTCTATTTAATATTTATTTATGTATTTATTATTGAAATTTATAAAGCGCATACGTTTACCCGTGGGCGTCTTGGCGCTAAGATTACTATTAGGATCTCTGGAGGTGGCCGCACAATGGCAGATAGGACTCGTTACTGGTTAAACAACCACGTCTTCAGCAGCTTCCGGAACTGGAGAAGGGAATGACAAGATCTGATTGTTAACGGAAGCGAGTTCCAGAGTCTGGCTGCTGTCACTGTGAAGCGCTTGTCTCCCCAAGTGACTGTCCTGGTGCGGGGTACTGCCAGAAGGTGTTGTGACATAGATCTCAGTTGTCTAGATGGACAGTAGGTAGTGAGCTGTTCTCGCAGGAACATTGGGCCTTGGTTGTGAATGGCCTTAAATGTCAGACAGAGGGATTTAAATTTAATACGGTTCCTGATTGTTAACCAGTGGTAGTTTCTGATGGTATGACTGATAGATTTAAATTTCGGGGTCCTAGATAGTACTCTTGCTGCAGCATTTTGAATCAGTTGCAGCTTGGAGAGTACCCGGTTTTGTGCATTGGCAAATAGGCCGTTGCAGTAGTCTAAAGCGGAGAGCACGAGGGTGCTCACCACGGTTTTGCCAGCGCTTTCAGAAAGAAGAGGGATGATTTTGCGAATAAGCCTAAGTTTGTGGTGGGCATTTGCCGCCGTTTGGTTGGCATGTGCCATAAAGTTGAGCTTCTCGTCAAAGACTATACCCAGGTTTCTGACCCTAGCTACTGGTACTGGTACGGCTCCTAAGGATGAGGGCCACCAGTCTGCTGACCATGGGGGGGGAGATCTTTCCGAAGACAACCACCTCCGTCTTCTCGGAGTTCAGCCTCAGGCAGTTGGTGTGCATCCAGTCTTTGATTGCTGACATGCCTTCCTGAAAGCGTGCTGCCACCTGATCTCCATTATTATTTATGGCAAGCACCAGCTGGGTGTCATCAGCATAGGAAGTAAGGCTCATCTGGTATGATTTAATTACCCTAGCTAAGTCCGACACATAGATGTTAAATAGTGTCGGACTTAGAGATGAGCCTTGAGGAACACCACATGGTAAGGCAAGTTCTGGTGATTTAAAAGGTCCCAGCGTCACTGCTTGTTTACGGCTAGACAGAAATGAGGCCAGCAGGTCTTTGGCTTTGGCAGCAATGGCCAAATTTCCGACACGGTCAATCAAAACAGAATGATTGACCGTGTCGAAGGCCGCTGAAAGGTCCAACATTATGAGGACAGCAGTCCCTCCAAGGTCTCTAATGGTTCTGATGTCATCAGCCGCCTTAATTAGGGCAGTCTCGATTCCGTGGAGTTTCAGGAAACCGAACTGCGTGTCATCAAGCAGATTGTTTTTCTCAAGATATTCAGACAGCTGTCCATTTATTGCCTTCTCGACCACTTTGGCTAAGAAAGGCAGACTGGCAATGGGTCTGTAGTTCTTCAACTGCTCTTTATCTAAACCTGGTTTTTTTAGCAGTGGTTTTATAAGAGTGTTTTTAAGGGCATTTGGATAAATCCCTGACCTAATTATCGTGTTACAGACCAGCATAATAGCTGGGCTGATGGTATCGATAATAGGTAGGTAAACCTTGGGTGGGCAGGGGTCCAAGGCGGATCCTGTTTTTATTGATTGCATGATGTTCCTGATTTGTTCCTCCTCAAGATCCTCAAACTGAGTAAGCGAACAGGTGGAAGGACAGGTATGCGTGGTAGTTGAAACTGGTAGGTCGCTCGTCGAAAACTCCAAGTAGATGTCGTTAACTTTAGAGAAAAAGAAGTTTGCCAGCGAGTTACAGAGAGCCTGCGATGGAATAGGTGCTATGTCGGCGGGCTTCCCGGCCAGTTGTTTCACTACCTCGAATAGCTGTTTGCTGGAGTTTTTGGCACTATCAATTTGATCTCCCAAAAACCTTTTTTGGGCCTCTAGAATCATTATTTTGTAACTAAGCTGCGTCTCCTTGTAGCGGAGTTTGCAGGCTTGATCGTAGGACTTTCTCCAGTATCTTTCTTGTTAATAAACAGATATTGAAGCGTAGCTCAGTATTGGCAATTGTTACGTTTTATTGTTGAGTGTACTGTGGCAACTGGGATAATCATCTGTATGCTGTAATTTGTAACGTGTCCAGAACTTGCGAGAGCTTAAACGGAAAGGCATGATGACAATAGGATATAGATGGTATCAACTTGGTTTTGGCTACTCTCATGATTGATTCTGCTGATGGGCTTTGCAGTTGTGTGTGCAATTTAAACAAAGCAAATATTAAATTACTAGCTTTTTCCTAATATGGTTTACATGAATATTGGAATTGCCAGTGACCAATAGCCTAACCTCTAAATAGTTATAAGTAGTTGCATACATTCTTTAGGTGGCCCAGAGTTTGGGACTGTGTAGGTTTATTTTGATGTTTTCCAAACACCATCACTTTAATTTTATATTCATTGACCATCAGATTTTTGGCTAGATTATAAATATTCAGTTCATCCAGAGCCTGATGCATATCAATTTTTTCTGGTCTAGAAAGTCCAAGTTGTCTGCATATTGTATTATCCAAATTGTGTATGGGTCGCGCCTTGGGGGAAAAAACTTTGCTCTAGTCAGTGCCCTTCTGAGGTCAGCTATGTAGCGATTGAACAATAACTTAACGAAGACACATCCCTGTTTTAGGACATGGTTGGTTTGTATTTGTTCTGTGACATTATCGCCTTTACATGATTTAATGTGTACCCAAAGTATCAGAGTAGACAGCAACTATTGCTTTAAGTAGGGCTTGTGGGATGCCTGATTTAGTTAGCTCGGCCCATAATAGCGGTCAGTCCACTCTAACGAAAGCAGTAGAATGATCAAAAAAACACGCAAACACAGGTGAGGACAGTGAGGTGCGGTTTACCAGGTAGGTCAGAACAAGAATATTATCTATTGTTGATGATTTTTGTATGAACCCTGTCAGATAGAAAGAAATTTGTTTTTGTCTTTGGTCCATTCCTCCACCTTCATAACAGAATCCTTGTGTATGTTTTTGCGTCAACATTCAGTAATGAAATTAATCAGTAATTTGCTGGATCTGGGTGGCTCTGTCTTGTGGATAGGGTGAAGAGTAGAGCTGTGCCATGATTGTGTCACTTGTGCATTAAAAAACGATGTCTGATATAGAAGGGTTAGCTAATGCGTCCTGTACTCTGTCGACTTTAAAAAGCAAGGCTAGTAGACAGTTGGGATCAGGCACCCTATCTTCTCTAAAACATAGTAGTACTGTCTTAACGTTTGTCTTAGAAATCATTTTTTTAGTTCCTTTGTCATAAGAATACTGCAGGAAACCTGGGCAAAAGCTGTGTTCCCCTTATAGGGTTTATAGAGCTCAGCAATTTGGGACAGAAAAGTATCTCCTTTGGAAGGGCAAATGGAGGCTTGCTAGGCTAGGTTAGCTGTGGTTTACTAGTAAAAGTCATAGAAATAATCACAGTAGAACCTTGGATTTTGGCTCCACACCTGGATAACTGGGCCCAGAAACCAGACTAGTCACTTGTGATTACTAACACTTATATCAACCCAAAGAGGAAAGCTGAATCAGTGTATAAGCTTATCACAAACATGCTACTGCCAAAAATATGTCATCCATCATATCTGCTACTGACTGGAGACTTCAACTTAAATTTGTTTCAGTCTCCAAGTGAAGAGCATGTTGAGGCAATAAGGCCCCTTCTAGGACAATCCCTGCCACATTATAAGGGACGAGACAAGGTTGGGGAAAAATGTATAAAAGCATGTGAGCTGGCTGCCCTAAACACTCTGAATAGCCGCCCACCAGGGTATGCTTGTATGATACAACCTCACATGCCGAAACTATGTGTCCTTAACAATGCCTTTGGAACAACAAATGCGTCTTAATCACGCATTCCCTTACCGTGCAAGTCTTTACAACGACTTGCGTTAGGGAAAGCGCTGGACTTTGTGTCAGTATAATTTCCTATTCCAACTCCAGTCTGTGCAACAGTAGGGAAATCATTGGACTTTAAATTCCAACCCGGCTTTACCTAAGGCATGTCGCTGTAATAACATACATGGTAAAGCATTGCATGGTTAAGACGCATTTGTTGTTCCGACAGCGTTGGAAAGGCAACGCATGGCTCACCGTCATTGTAATTGCTGTTTCCCCAGGTGATACACTGCCAACATGGACTAGGTCAACTGAAAAGTCTGTCTCTTATTTAGATTATACGTTGGTAAACCTTCCATTACATCATCAGATGGTGGACTTTGGAATCACTCATTGACAGGAGAGTGACCATCACCCACAAGTAATTCTGATTGGGGTCAGCAAGTCTAAACAAGAGCCAGTAAGAGCCCTTCTTCAAGATGCCATGATGGGCAAGTTTAAGCACTTGAAGTGGAGTTCAAGCTCAGCAAACAAACTGCTGGAAGATGCTGTAGGAACCCTGAAGCAACTTGCCTGTGGTGATGCTAATCTGATAGTAGCCTGGGAAACCTTGACAGACTATCTGGTATCTAGATATCCAGTTAAAGGCTCTAGTAAGGGGGCATGCATAGGGCCTCACACCCTCCAGTACTGCAGAGACTCATGCGCTTGTTAAAAATCAAAATTAACAGAATACTTAGGCAACTACGGTAAAGCACAGAGCAGAGAACCTAGAGCTGCTACAATCTCTTCGAAAAGAGCGAAAGATGCTGAAAAAAGAAATATGGGTTTTTAAACCAAATAGGCAAGAAACTGTATGAGCTAATCTTCTGCATGCCTGTTCCTTCTGAGACGCTCCTACAAGTAAGACTCTGTTGTCGTCCCTGTGTTGTTTGTTAACTGCATTATATACAGATGATGTCCAAAAAGAAACCTGCCGCTCTGCCCGCAAACACCATGGATAACTATGTTGTGCAAACAGTAAAGAAAATAAACGAACAAAGGAGGGAATCACTTGGGCTAAGCCAGTCACCAGATCTGCGCAGGTTAAGCCCTACTTTACCTCTGTCGACTGACGATAGCCCTTTCGTGTTGGTGGAAACCAGGGTTTCATCAAATGCATCACCTATTATTGAGTCTGGTAGCCAGCCATTGATCACGTTACCATCCCCTGTTATTCTGGATGTAGACTTTGACAATGTTATAGATTCAGACCCAGAAACTGTAACTGGTCCTGTGGAGGACGATTTACCACCGATTGAGCACACACCCCGGCCTGTGCGCACCTGTGTGAAGAATCAGCGGAAACAGGGCGGTCCAAGGCCAAGAGTGAAAAGGAAAAGAACATTATCCCCAGGCTCCTCGAGAGCTCCCCAAAAGGCTGTAGGGGAAGGGACTTTAAGAAACAGAGGGGATGACGAAATGTTTAGTAAACTGCTTGAGGTTTTAGAGGGTAAACTTAATGAAATTGTAAAACCTCTGATCTCTAAAATTGATAAATTGCAGGCTGAAGTAAAAAGACTTGGAGGTGTGCAAACAAAGTTGACGGAGGAAATAGGCAGTCTTAATATCTTATTAACAACAAGAAATACTACCGAAGGGGTTAACCAAGTTGGAGAAGGGACATCTGGTGTGCTGACTAATCAAGCCCATATGCCGGCCCCAAAAGATAATCAACACGTAACAACAGCAGAAGGGCGCCCGTTGATAGTAAATTTACCACAAGCACAAGTTCACGGTATAGACCCACTGCAGTTTATCGAGGAAGCCTCACCTGTTGTGCTGGTGTTAGCCAATGTTCCCCATTTGGACAACGGCACTACCGAGTCATCTAGCTCTCTGACTAGTAAGGCCCTCCATTGGCTCTCAGGTAATATGAGGTTAGCACCTGGAGGGATACAGCAACTGGCACACGATATTAAAGTAGTTAAACGCGTTCCCTGGATTGGGAATCGCCCCAAAAGATTTAAAGGGGATTGTGTGGCGGTGACCTTTGCACACCCTGGAGTACTCCCAAATGTCCTAACGCATATTCTTCCGCCTCAGCGTAGAAGAGGTACGGTGGTTCCCCTAACACTAAAATTCTTTTATGGGGAACAGCAAAATGTAATCCTACCAAAAACGCCAGCATTAGGATGGGACAACAACTTGAATATGCATAACCGTTGGGCTTCTCCCCTAGTACCAAGCCTGCTATTACAAAACAGGTTTGATGCCCTGTCTGGTCTTAATAACTGCGATTGACAAGAGGTCAGACACGAGATTGCCGAAGCATCCGCAGGAGTAGACCTAAATCAGTCCCCAAATACTATAGGTAGTACACTGCTTAAGTCTGTGGGTACACCTTGCAATATCTTAGAGGGGGCATCAACATCTTGCCATATTGCTAGTTGGAACATAGCAGGACTAGCTTCTAAATTTGAAGTATTAGGGTGGCTAGAACTAATCAGAACATTTGATATCTTATGTCTACAAGAGACCTGGTGTCTAAACTTTAAGGGCCTTGATGGTTTTGTAGCATATGAGCTACCAGCAGTGGCAACTACCTCAGGGAGGGCCAAAGGGGGCTTGCTAATTCTGATTTCTGCGAAAATGCGAATTAGGGTGAAGGAGCATATCACCATGGGCAATAATTCCCAACTGCTGTGGTTAGCTGATGAGGCAGACAAAAACATTCTACTGATTAATATGTATAATAATGTTTTTGATGCTAGCAGACACATGGTTATTTTAGAATTAGACATCGCAATCAAACAATTGATGAAAGCTTCTAATACAGTTTTTGAGCTCATATATGTTGGAGATTTTAATATTTCTGTTTGCCCTCTCTCTAATCAAAAGTTGTGTGGCACTTTGAACCGTGTTGGAGAGCCAGCTACACATTTCCCACACAATACATATGGAGAAACTTTGAACTCCTTCCTACTCGCCTATGATATGGAGGTTCTAGAGATTGAGCAGGATGGGAAGGGTGATAGCTTGCCAACTTTTGTAGGGAGGGGGGCGAACACTGTAATTGATTTTATTTGTATGTCTTCCGAACTAGCTCATTTTAGTTCTGATGTCAAGGTGGTAGACTATATGGTTAGTGATCATAACTGTCTTGTTATTGAAACTAGGTTTTGGAAAGTTTGTATAATTCCAGATAGTAGCCCTATCACAAACATTGATGTACATAGGCCGAACGGATTTAGAATAAGGTGGGCTGGGGATAAAGCTGAAGTAACTTCTAATTGCATTATCTCATGCTGCTCAAATGACATTACATCAATCATTGATGAAAATTCAAATATGGAGGCCTGTATTATTCACTTTACTAAAATCAATGTTTTTATTAGTGGTAAGTTTACTAGGGCTGCTGGAAATATTAACAATAAAGCCAGGGGATGGTTCAATAGTGCATGTACTGTGGCCCTGAAGACCTTAAAAAAGGCATTATCCACCAAACCTAGAGACAAAACGGTTGTAGCTAAGCTCAGATCTGACTATAATTTAGCTCTTAAGCAAAGGAAAGCTGAACTACGAGAGGAAGCTTGGGAGAGATTTGATCTAGCGGCTGTCTCGAAAAATTGTACTCTTTTTTGGACAGTAGTAAACTGCCCTTTTTTAAAAGATGATAAATTCCCCGTGTTAACCTCAAACGTAGGTAAGGAATCATGGGTACAGCATTTCTCTGGCATTTTTAATTCTAATATGGTTATGTTGCCGACAAGTTGCTCTTGGCCAGTACTTAGCCTAGATATCACCTTACAGGAGGTTCTAAGTAGTATCAGGGCTAGTAAGGGAGGAAAGGCCCAGGGACCCGACGGTGTTCCAGTTGATGTGTATAAATCCGCACCTGAGACTTGGGGGCCAGTACTAGCCAAAGTTTTTAATGCTGCTGTTTGCTATACTATCCCGTGTACCTGGTCTGAATCAATAATAGTCCCCATTCACAAGAAATGGGACCGAGGAAATGTTAAAAACTACCGGCCAATTTCATTGCTGGATTCGTCCGTCAAGATTATGAGCCGTGTACTCCTCGTCCGATTAGAAGAATGGGCAGAGTCTAATCAGATAATGACAGACTGCCAATATGGGTTCAGGAAAGGAAGAGGTTGCATTGAACAATGTTTAAACCTGGAACTCCTGATAGGGAAATACACCCGAGCAAAAAATGGTTCACTCTACCTCTGTTTCGCTGATCTGAGCAGCGCTTTTGACCTGGTTGATCATGCCATACTATGGACTACCTTGCTAGAAATGGGAGCGGGAAATTATATATTTTCTGGCCCGTTTGTACGAGAGGCTTAGCTCGAGTGTCCGGTACGGGCCTTCGGGCGAATGTACAGACAAATTCAGGGTCAGGAGAGGTATCAGACAAGGGTGTGTTTTGGCACCCCTGCTTTTCACTCTGTTTATTAATGAAGTAGACTCGATCCTTAAGAAAGCACCAGCGGACGCCCCTAGAGTAAACACAAGTACCATCCCCGTGTTACTCTATGCGGACGACGCTGTGTTGCTTTCTAGGACTCCTCGGGGTCTACAGCTTTTGATGGACAACTTTGTGGCCTTTATTGAAAAAAGAAAGTTGGTCATTAACAAGAGCAAGACATATGTGATGGAGTGTGGAGCTAGAAATGTTAAAACTAAAAAACCCTATAGGTTTCTTATTGATGGCCAGGTGGTGCAGTGTGTGGAAAATTTCTGCTACCTGGGGGTTACCTTTTCCAAAAATGGTCGCTGGGATGTCGAGCATAAGGTGGTGCGCGACAAAATGATCAGGAGCGCCAATGGAATATTTGCTTTTGCAAGCAAATTAGGTAGTAGAAGGCCCAAAGAAATGCTTAAGATCTTTGAAGCTAGGTGTCTTTCGGCTGCTCTCTACGGAGCAGGGGTATGGGGGGTATCCAGGGTAGAACCTTTACAGGTAGAAGAGAATACATTTCTGAAAAAATTATTGTGTCTCCCGACATCCACTGCTAATAATTTGGTCCACAAAGAACTAGGACTACATCATCTAAACAACCTATTACTGTTGAGACCTCTGATACTATGGCGTTCGGTCTGGATGAAAGACGAAACCTCATTTAATAGGGCCATCATTGAGGATTGTTTACGTCTAGACTATTTTCTCAAAATCCCATGGATTAAATACACAATTGAATCCTTCTCTAATGTGTTTGGGTTAAACGTTACATTAGATCTCTGTTCTGCTTCGGATCTTTCTAAAGACAGTCTGAAATCAATCTTTTTAAATCACTGTGCAGAAAGACGAGCCACGGATGATCTTAAACTTTCCACCTGTATACGTTACAACCAATTGAACGAATTTGTGGGCCTACACCCTTACCTCTTCCAGGTAACTAAAGGGCAACATCGGTTTGTTCTTACCAGGATGAGGATGGGTACGGTCCACCTATTGGTTGCATTCCCTGAGATTAAGATGCGCCCTACAGGTCCATGTCGGTGCGACAACATTTCAGAACAAAGCACAGAGCACTTTTTACTTATATGTAACCTGTATAGTGAATATCGTAAATTCTTTTTAAAACCTTTATTTATTACATTTGGAGCAAGAACCATCAAAGCGGCAATGAAATTACTTTTTAATTTGCACCACCCTGACATCTGTTTTTATACGGCTAGTTATTTACTCAAGGCAATTAGTTCTAGGAAAAGCATGAATTTTTAAAATAATTTCTAAAATAATTTATTCATTGGAAACTTTTTAAAGTGTGTTATTTGATTCGTTATATGTATCATACTGTATTTCTTTTTTTTTTTTTTTTGCGGATTGCGATTGTAAAGTGCATTTTCTTTTAACATGTATTATATGTATGTACTTTTATGGACATGATTTACATGTCTCCGAATAAAGTTTTGACTTGACTTGTATGAGCTAATCTTCTGCATGCTGCTAAACTAAAAGATTCAAAGAAATTATGGAAGTTGATTTAAGACATAGATGAAGGTCCATGGGCAGCTTGCAAAGCTAATATAACTGAGGATGGTTGGGTCAAGCACCTAAAGTCGTATTTTTGAGGAAGTATGCCAGATCCGACTGACCTAGCGCAGCCTCAGGAGACTGCTAAGGAAATTATTCCAACAGAACCACTGGACTATACTGCTACCGAATTAAAAAAACATCAATAAATTCAATTCAGACTGTGCTCCTGGCTCCCCCGAACTATCATCAGAGAGCATACCACGTGGTGGGCTAACTTCCTGGCTGGTATGTTTAACACAATTTTGGCAGAAGGGTCTATCCCGGGAAGATGGAAAGGCTCAATCATCCATCCCATCTTTAAAGAAGGAACCGGTACATCCGCAAGTAATCATAGCGTAATAACACTACTGGACGCAGTTCTCAAGAACTTCTCCACAATATTGCTACAATACCTAGAGGAATGAGCGTCAAATAAAAGGTTGGCTACTGCTGAACCAGACAGGGTTTGTGAGCATGAAAGGTACGCTGACTAACCTCATGGCAGTAGGTCTAATCCTCAATGGAGCAAAGGCCACTGGCACACCACTATATATGTGTTTTGTGGATTTTAAGGCAGCATTTGATAGCATCCCACATGATAAACTATGGGCAAAGCTCCAGCAGTGTGGAATCCCACTTAACCTACTAAAGGCCATCAAGGTGCTCTATACGGATAACTGGGTGAAAATCAAGGTCGGTGATGGCACCCATCTTTCAAGAGCAGTGAGGACATCCATTGGGCTAAAATAGGGGTGCCTTATTGTTCCTCTCCAATTTAAGTTATACATTTCTGACCCCTCCCCAGCGCTGGATGCTTCACATGCTGTGAGCCCTGGTGGCACTCCGCTGCCAAACATACTGTATGCAGATGACTTGCATTTACTCAGTAACAGCAGGGTGGGCTTGCAGAGATTAATCAATTGTCTGGCAACAAATGCCGTTGATAATGGCCTAGTGATTAACCTAAAGAAATCTAAAGTCATCTCACCAAACCGCTGCATTTTAAATGATCCTAAATTGCATTGTAATGAGATACAATAGATGAGATACCAACATACACTTACTTAGGCGTCAAAATAGACTTCAGAAACGTGTCTTCTCCTAAAAGGGAAACAATTAGGGGAAAAGCCTTAGCACTGCACTTTAAATGTTCAACTCTGGCAAAAACTCTTTGGGTCATAATCTTCAACCGCTGGCGGCAGTTATGAAGGCAAGAGTGCTAACAACTCTTTCATATGGTGGCAAAATGATGGTGGCTGCAGATGCCAGTTTATTAGATAAAATCATAACAAAAACTATAAAAACATTTTTCGGCTGCCAATATCAGAATCACCTGCCCAAGTCAGTTTGGAGTTTGACCAGGCAGGACTGGGCAGAGTCTGAAGCATTGATGAAATGCTGCCATAAGTTGATAATTTCTCCTGAAGGCTCACTAGCCAGCCTGGTCTGGTCTGAAGTTAACCTCCAAAGCGGAAAGGACGTCTACAAGAAAAACCCTGATGACAACATAAAGCAGTTAGAGCTGGGTGAACTATTGTCTTTGGATACAACTGTCCAAGCATTCAAAAGTACAGTAAATAAAACCACAAAGCTGCATAGCTGGATAGAGGATAAAGGAGTAGTTGCAAATGTTCACATGATTGGCTGGTGCTGAACTCTTACACCTATCAAAAGACCTACCGCCTCCTTCAAGCTACCTACTCTCTGAAATGCAAACATACATTTCTATCATTGTGCCTGGGAGTGATCCTCACATTAGATTTTTTACTGAAATGGCAGGAAAAAGATCCCAGGGGGACATGGAGTGCTGTCTGTGCCATCAGTCAAGTGAATCATTGCTGCACATCTTATGCCTCTGTCCCCGTTTAGACCATCTGCGGAGGACCCTGTGAAGGAAAGAGTTCAAGTCACTGGGGATCATATTGTGTAGATCAGCAGTATTAGAATTGCCAGAAAGTAACACTTAATATCCGATGTGTGGTTCCGTGGTTCCGAATTGGATTCGATAGTTCCGAACCCGATTTATAAAGATCATCGGAAATGGACGATTTTGGTCTTAGCAGACCGCAAATGGCGAGTGTAACGTGTCTGAGTGTTTTCGTATGAACCGATATAGGAGAACACTCTGTATTCGAGGATTTAGTCTGAACCTCCGGGTTCCATTTTGTATATGGCAGCCATTTTGTGTGGTTGCCCTAACATAGGCCCGATGACTGCGGCCGAGAAAGTCCTTAAGACACGTACGCCTTAGCTGACTTCTGGTTGACCTGGGCGAACTGACTCCTCGCCTGGGGCGAACCCCACTGAGCCAGTTCCTTGTTCAGCAGCTGGTCTGATAAAGATCAAAGGGCAGGACGTGTCCGAGTTTATGGTACACCGTTCCCACTCCTCTATCTCCTTTCCATCTGTTTCTGCCTTTCCTTTACGACTTGATCATCGATCTGGGTTGAAGGGTTTATGGTGGGTTTGTCCGGCCTCATCGAACAGGAAACCAAGCATGTGTGCGATCGTTTTTGGTGGGCTGGACAACGGAAAATGGGATTGTCTTTGACTGTCGTCATTTGCTACTTTTGAAATGCTACGTTGTTATTGGTCAGTTTGTATGCACCAAATGTAAATTGTGATGCTGCCTGAGGCATGATTTTCAGCATAAAAGACCGAGCTCCGTTTATCTAAGTGTGCAGTCTCTGACGAACTACCCGTGTGTACTTCGTAGATCTCTGTCCCTGGTTGCAACCAATAAACTTTGGTCTTTGACGTCATCAAGAAGTATCCCGTGTCTATGTTTGCCAAGACAGGGGAATCCGGGGTCTTTGGGTGTTGCCCTGACACCGTTGGGTTACCGGATTAGTACCGGTTCTGAAAAACCAGTACCTCAATTGGCGCCCAACATGGGGCGACTTCAGCGGTACCGGTCCAAGCCAGAGGTTCGTGAGAAAATTCTGGAGGAAGGCCAGCTACTTCATCAACCCCTGTATGTCGTCGTGGTCCGAAAGTCTTTGCTGCAAGGTTTCCCGCTTTCCGACGGCTACGAAGGACTGCTGCCCTGACAGTCGTCCTGTTTTGGAGCCTTAGACGTTTGTAGAGCGAGACGATTGACGGGTCTTCTGGTGACGCCATCGACAATTCAGTTAAGTATAAACGGAGCGTCTCCTAGTCCTTAGTTTGTTTTGTATCCTTTAGTGGATAGCTTTGATTTGGTACCTGCAGGCCCCAAAGCCAAGGGATTCGTATATTCACGAGACTATCGATTTCAGATTCCCCTTGTTGTTTGAAGCTAGACTAGTGAGCAAGATGCCTGGTTTTAGCAGTCTTAGGAAATTGTTTAGTTGTGGTACTTTGAGGGACTCCCAGTTAGAGGATTCGTGTCCGGTTCCTCCGATTGGAACTCCTACCTACGACCTGTATGTGAAGCATGGCGTGGGTCCTATTAGCTATAATGAGATTTGGGTTAAATACACGAAGAATGACGGTGTCCTACAGTGGCCCCGTTATGGTAGTTTTGAGACAGAAGTCTTAGATAACCTTGAAGTGAAGTTGTTCAAGAAGAAAGCCCGGCCGGCGATGTTTGACTCTTTCCGCATATGGCGCAAAGAAGCCAAACAGAAAGAAATAAAGTTAGCGAAGAAAAATAAGAAGGATATGTCTATGGTGCAAGCTGCCATTGCATACAGAGATAATGAAGAAGATCAGGAAAGTGAACAGATGCTTAGAGTGAGGAAGTTAGCGGTAGACAGATGCTACCCAGTCTTGCCGTCTAAAGAGCAGAAAGACGAGAAGGATCTTGCGAAAGATCCTTTAATGTCGCAGTTGTTAAATTCACCGCCACCTTATGTGCAGAATGCTACGGCACCACCGCCACCAGTTGTGGCTGCACAACTGCCGGTTGCTTTGCCTCCTGTGATTCCTCCACAGCCAGCTCCTTCGTTGGCTACTGTCCCTTTGGCGCAGCCTTCTCAGGGGCCACAAACTTTGTCTCTTCCTGCTACTACTATCTCTATGCCTGTTCCGACTATGGATTCTCCTATTACTGTTTCGTCTCCTCTTGTCCTTCTGACTACTCCTTCTCCTCGACAGCGGATGACCGCTGCTTTTTCTGGTTTCTTGACTCCTTGGTTGGGGCCAATTGGGTATGTCTCCTGTGAGTGAGCGTAGACAGCTACGTAGCCAATTGCCCGATACAGATGAGCAAGTGGTTTTGGATCATATGGCACGTAGATGGGTGACGTATAAGTCCCAGTACGATTTGGAGGGCATTATGGATGTTTTCCGGCAATGGTAAGCACCGAAGCAACGTTATGTTTTTTAACTTATGTGTGCGTTCCTCCATGAACAATGGACGGACGAAGTGGGTAAAGTGCCGGAAGAATTGTTCCGATTGCGTTCCGAGTTTACTAAAGGAACGATTGTGAGTCTACACGACATCGAGAGAGCGGTGTCGATGTTATTGTCGCTTCAAAGCAATGTCCCTACTGAACGGCTGTTTGAGCCAGATTCGTCAGTTAGGAGACATGCGCGTCAATATCCAATGCGAGAGGTTCCTCCAGTATGGAGACCTGCTGACCCAAATGCTCATCCACCTGTTTTAGCGCACTTTCAGCGAGTGTGGGTTCATGTTCCATGGAAGCGTGCAGAAGTCTTAGCGCTTAAGCAAACTTTGCCTGATCCGAGAAAAAATCCTGCGGGATATTATAAAGAGCTTACGCAAACTGTGAGTTTGTGCGTCATGAATTTGGCGGACATAGACATGCTGTTTGGGAATGTTGTTCCACAGCCCATCTGGAATGTCATTCGACATACAGATCATGATAATGAATTGGGTGATTCGTGGGTGAATCTTGTTGCTGCAAATGATAGACAAGTTGGAGGTGCTAAGCCTGAAAATGTTATTACTGAACTTCCTGGTAGAATTATTACTTTCATGAAGACTTTGATGTCTGAAGTACTTGTGAATTGGGACAAGTTGTCTGTGTGTAAGCAGAAGAAAGATGAGTCTGTTTCAGACTTTTTCTCGCGTTTCGAAGAAACTTTTGTTGATCATAGTGGTCAGGATATGGCTACTGAGGGTGGCCAGAGATTATTCGTTGATAAATTTGTGCACAATCTTCTTCCTGAGTTGTGTACCAAGTTGAAAGATTCCGAGAGTGCTTGGCCCGTTTCTTCTTCGGCGCAGATTCTTGCTACGGCTCAGTACTATGAGAATAGGCGTAAGGATGAGTTAGAGAAAGCGGATAAAAGACTAAGGAATTGTAGTCTAAAGTTCTTCTACAACAAGCTTATCCACCTCGTGTTAATAATCAGCATGATTATCAACAATCACCACAATATTCGAGTAACTCGCAAAGAGACGAGGTTCCTCAACAGCGTATTCAGTATGGGCCTAATCAGTGTGCGTATTGTAGAGAAGAGGGTCATTATAAGAATAGTTGTCCGGTTCTGTTGCAATGTGCAAATAATGCTCCTGGTGTTAGAGGTAGAGGTGCTCAGCAAGCGCCTAGAGGTAGAGGTCGCGGACAGAACACGCGCCCTTTGCCTCCGCAGAATTCAATGAACAGTTTTGACCAACAGCAGAATTCGTCTGGTAGGTCTACACAGTACTACGTGGATGATTACTATGTTGAAGGTGATGAAGATCAAGGTAATGATTGTTAGGACAGCCATAGACAAAGAGAGGGAGTTGTTTCAGTTCCGGTAGATCAGAGTGGCCCTACGTGGAAGTGATTGCATCAGGTGTGTCAGAGCCTTTTCTGCTAGACACTGGTGCTACGAAGAGTTCTATTATGCGTTCTAAACTCCCTGGCGCACCTTTGTCTGGCTTTAATAATGTTTCTATAGGTTTTTCTGGCGCCCCCGTTATGAATCCGATTTCCGTTCCATTGCCTCTTTCTGTTGGTCCTCGTAGGTTTGAAGCACTCCTTCTTTTGACCACAGGTTGTAATGAGAACTTGCTAGGTCTGGACTTGTTGAAGAGATTGTATGCGACTTTGTACTGTTCTCCGTCAGGAGTACATCTTACTTTGGGTGAGAATGTGATCTCTCCAATATATATCTCGAAAGATTGTCTTCCATTGGAGTTGTCTTCGCTACCAGATTCATTGTGGGCTACGGGTCCAAACGATGTGGGCCTGTTAGATATTCCCCCATATGTTGTGACATTGAAGGCGAATGCTCAGTTACCGCGCATTCCACAATATCGTATTTCAAGTGATGGTGAACGAGCGCTTTTGGCGATCATTTATGATCTGATTGACAAGGGTGTTATTGAAGAGACACGAGGTAATGTGTGTAATAGTCCTGTTTTGCCTGTCCTGAAGCGAACTGATTCTTCACAGCCTCCTGTATATAGGTTTGTTATCGATCTCCGTGAAGTGAACAAGATTGTTGTTCCGCAATTCCCTGTTGTACCCGACATTACTGCATTATTGACGTTGATTCCGGCTTCTGCCACGTGGTTTTCGGTGATCGACTTGAAGAATGCTTTCTTCAGCATTCCGATTGCCATAGAGAGTAGAGACATCTTTGGATTCTCTTTAGGAGGGCGAAGTTTCCGCTTTAAGCGTGCTCCTCAAGGTTATTGCGAGAGTCCATCGATTTATAGTCAAGCTTTGAAGACGCAACTTGACAGCTTTTCTTGAAGGTGCAGCCCTTATTCAGTATGTCGACGATTTGTTGGTCGCTGCTGACACGGAAGACATATGTAAGGATGCCACTGTGTCCTTGTTGTCTCATTTATCTGATTGCCAGCATAAAGTTTCTCTCTCAGAATTACAATTCTGTCGCCAAGAAGTTACCTATTTAGGTCACCTCTTATCGAAGGAGGGAAGGAAACTGACCCCAGAAAGAATTCAAGCTATTGCGAAAATGAGTGTCCCTACGACACAGAGAAAAGTATGTGCGTTTTTGGGCATTATGTCGTACTGTAGACAGTGGATCCCTAATTTTTCTCTTCTAGTGAAGCCTTTGATAGCTCTTACGGTTAAGGATACTCCAAATCCTATTCCTAGGACTGACGAATGTCAAAAGAGTTTCTCTGAATTACGCAATGCGTTGTGTTCGGCTTCTGTGTTGGGTACTCCCGACTACAGTAAGCCTTTCACATTGTATGTCCATGAGAGAGAGGGATGTGCATTATCGGTTTTGACTCAGCAGTTTGGCGGGAAGCAACGCCCATGTGCGTACTTTTCCTCAACTTTAGATCCTGTAGCCAGAGCGTTGCCGAGATGCTTGAGAGCCACAGTGGCAGTGGCTGTTTCTATTCGACAATCTGCGGGTTTGGTTATGGATAATACGTTAGTGGTTATGGTTCCACATGCAGTGGATACCTTGCTGAATCGTACGAAGACACAGCACTTAACTAGTGCTTGGTTGTCAGGGTATGAACTTACGTTGTTAGCGAGCCATGTGCACATCAAGAGGTGCAATACCTTGAATCCGGCTACATTGTTGCCGATTTCGCTTGAGACAGATGAGGATAGTGAAGAGCAACACGATTGTTTTCTAAGAACCGAAGAAGAGACTAAAGGGAGAGTAGATCTTAGAGATACTCCTCTTCCTGACTGTGATGATGCTTTGTGGGTTGATGGTTCGTGTTTTAAATTACCGAATGGTGATACAACTGCAGCATATGCTGTGACGACTTTGCATACAGTCGTTGAAGCTGCACGTATCCCACATAATTCCGCACAAGCGGCTGAATTGATTGCACTTACGAGAGCATGTGTGTTAGCAAAAGGGAAACGAGTGAATGTGTATACAGATAGTCAGTATGCGTTTGGTGTGGCTCATAGCTTTGGACGATTGTGGCGTGAACGTGGGTTTTTGACATCGCATGGGACGAAGATCCAGCATGGACAACTGGTCAATGAACTCCTTGAATCTCTTACCTTACCTTTGCAAATAGCGATCGTGAAATGTAGTGCCCATAAAAAGGTTACGGATGACGTTGGTCGTGGTAATGCGTTTGCGGATGAAGTTGTGAAAGAAACTGCTAGGAACGTGATGAGTCGAATGTATGTTGTGGGTCCGGCGAGATGGGTTCCAGAGAAGAGTATGTGTGAAGACACCATAGAGAGCGTGAAAGTTATTCAGAGTGAGGCTACAGAGAAAGAGTTGGATGAATGGAGAGAGAGTAAGGGTAGATTGGATTTGAATGGTTGTTGGACTGATTTGTCTGAACATCAGGGATGGTTGTTGCCTAACGCGTATGTGCTTCCAGTTGTTACAATATTTACAACAGAGGGACAGAGTCTCTGAATTAAGCAGAAAGCTCTCACCCAGTCAAGAGATCAGGGCTAGATCCAACACCGTTTTTTAGCTCACTGCACCCTCCCAGTTTCAGAACCTGGCTGTATGCAAATTAGTCTGTTCCTGTCCCAGTGCATGATGGGAACAGGGCAAACCAAACTACAAAAGCCAATTCTTACACTGGGAAGGAAACAAGCTCCCGGGGACCGGTTTCTGGCATTACAGCCGTCTTCGGCCCGGTTTGCTTGAATCCTGATGGTGCAATGAGCAAGGGTCTCACATCTGAGAATACCCTTCCACGCTTAGGGTGGACAAAAATATTTACAACAAGGGGTGGTGAGGGACAGAGTCTCTGAATTAAGCAGAAAGCTCTCACCCAGTCAAGAGATCAGGGCTAGATCCAACACCGTTTTTTAGCTCACTGCACCATCCCAGTTTCAGAACCTGGCTGTATGCAAATTAGTCTGTTCCTGTCCCAGTGCATGATGGGAACAGGGCAAACCAAACTACAAAAGCCAATTCTTACACTGGGAAGGAAACAAGCTCCCGGGGACCGGTTTCTGGCATTACAGCCGTCTTCGGCCCGGTTTGCTTGAATCCTGATGGTGCAATGAGCAAGGGTCTCACATCTGAGAATACCCTTCCACGCTTAGGGTGGACAAAAATATTTACAACAAGGGGTGGTGAGGGACAGAGTCTCTGAATTAAGCAGAAAGCTCTCACCCAGTCAAGAGATCAGGGCTAGATCCAACACCGGTTTTTAGCTCACTGCACCATCCCAGTTTCAGAACCTGGCTGTATGCAAATTAGTCTGTTCCTGTCCCAGTGCATGATGGGAACAGGGCAAACCAAACTACAAAAGCCAATTCTTACTCTGGGAAGGAAACAAGCTCCCGGGGACCGGTTTCTGGCATTACAGCCGTCTTCGGCCCGGTTTGCTTGAATCCTGATGGTGCAATGAGCAAGGGTCTCACATCTGAGAATACCCTTCCACGCTTAGGGTGGACAAAAATATTTACAACAAGGGGTGGTGAGGGACAGAGTCTCTGAATTAAGCAGAAAGCTCTCACCCAGTCAAGAGATCAGGGCTAGATCCAACACCGTTTTTTAGCTCACTGCACCATCCCAGTTTCAGAACCTGGCTGTATGCAAATTAGTCTGTTCCTGTCCCAGTGCATGATGGGAACAGGGCAAACCAAACTACAAAAGCCAATTCTTACACTGGGAAGGAAACAAGCTCCCGGGGACCGGTTTCTGGCATTACAGCCGTCTTCGGCCCGGTTTGCTTGAATCCTGATGGTGCAATGAGCAAGGGTCTCACATCTGAGAATACCCTTCCACGCTTAGGGTGGACAAAAATATTTACAACAAGGGGTGGTGAGGGACAGAGTCTCTGAATTAAGCAGAAAGCTCTCACCCAGTCAAGAGATCAGGGCTAGATCCAACACCGTTTTTTAGCTCACTGCACCATCCCAGTTTCAGAACCTGGCTGTATGCAAATTAGTCTGTTCCTGTCCCAGTGCATGATGGGAACAGGGCAAACCAAACTACAAAAGCCAATTCTTACACTGGGAAGGAAACAAGCTCCCGGGGACCGGTTTCTGGCATTACAGCCGTCTTCGGCCCGGTTTGCTTGAATCCTGATGGTGCAATGAGCAAGGGTCTCACATCTGAGAATACCCTTCCACGCTTAGGGTGGACAAAAATATTTACAACAAGGGGTGGTGAGGGACAGAGTCTCTGAATTAAGCAGAAAGCTCTCACCCAGTCAAGAGATCAGGGCTAGATCCAACACCGTTTTTTAGCTCACTGCACCATCCCAGTTTCAGAACCTGGCTGTATGCAAGTTAGTCTGTTCCTGTCCCAGTGCATGATGGGAACAGGGCAAACCAAACTACAAAAGCCAATTCTTACACTGGGAAGGAAACAAGCTCCCGGGGACCGGTTTCTGGCATTACAGCCGTCTTCGGCCCGGTTTGCTTGAATCCTGATGGTGCAATGAGCAAGGGTCTCACATCTGAGAATACCCTTCCACGCTTAGGGTGGACAAAAATATTTACAACAAGGGGTGGTGAGGGACAGAGTCTCTGAATTAAGCAGAAAGCTCTCACCCAGTCAAGAGATCAGGGCTAGATCCAACACCGTTTTTTAGCTCACTGCACCATCCCAGTTTCAGAACCTGGCTGTATGCAAATTAGTCTGTTCCTGTCCCAGTGTATGATGGGAACAGGGCAAACCAAACTACAAAAGCCAATTCTTACACTGGGAAGGAAACAAGCTCCCGGGGACCGGTTTCTGGCATTACAGCCGTCTTCGGCCCGGTTTGCTTGAATCCTGATGGTGCAATGAGCAAGGGTCTCACATCTGAGAATACCCTTCCACGCTTAGGGTGGACAAAAATATTTACAACAAGGGGTGGTGAGGGACAGAGTCTCTGAATTAAGCAGAAAGCTCTCACCCAGTCAAGAGATCAGGGCTAGATCCAACACCGTTTTTTAGCTCACTGCACCATCCCAGTTTCAGAACCTGGCTGTATGCAAATTAGTCTGTTCCTGTCCCAGTGCATGATGGGAACAGGGCAAACCAAACTACAAAAGCCAATTCTTACACTGGGAAGGAAACAAGCTCCCGGGGACCGGTTTCTGGCATTACAGCCGTCTTCGGCCCGGTTTGCTTGAATCCTGATGGTGCAATGAGCAAGGGTCTCACATCTGAGAATACCCTTCCACGCTTAGGGTGGACAAAAATATTTACAACAAGGGGTGGTGAGGGACAGAGTCTCTGAATTAAGCAGAAAGCTCTCACCCAGTCAAGAGATCAGGGCTAGATCCAACACCGTTTTTTAGCTCACTGCACCATCCCAGTTTCAGAACCTGGCTGTATGCAAATTAGTCTGTTCCTGTCCCAGTGCATGATGGGAACAGGGCAAACCAAACTACAAAAGCCAATTCTTACACTGGGAAGGAAACAAGCTCCCGGGGACCGGTTTCTGGCATTACAGCCGTCTTCGGCCCGGTTTGCTTGAATCCTGATGGTGCAATGAGCAAGGGTCTCACATCTGAGAATACCCGTCCACGCTTAGGGTGGACAAAAATATTTACAACAAGGGGTGGTGAGGGACAGAGTCTCTGAATTAAGCAGAAAGCTCTCACCCAGTCAAGAGATCAGGGCTAGATCCAACACCGTTTTTTAGCTCACTGCACCATCCCAGTTTCAGAACCTGGCTGTATGCAAATTAGTCTGTTCCTGTCCCAGTGCATGATGGGAACAGGGCAAACCAAACTACAAAAGCCAATTCTTACACTGGGAAGGAAACAAGCTCCCGGGGACCGGTTTCTGGCATTACAGCCGTCTTCGGCCCGGTTTGCTTGAATCCTGATGGTGCAATGAGCAAGGGTCTCACATCTGAGAATACCCTTCCACGCTTAGGGTGGACAAAAATATTTACAACAAGGGGTGGTGAGGGACAGAGTCTCTGAATTAAGCAGAAAGCTCTCACCCAGTCAAGAGATCAGGGCTAGATCCAACACCGTTTTTTAGCTCACTGCACCATCCCAGTTTCAGAACCTGGCTGTATGCAAATTAGTCTGTTCCTGTCCCAGTGCATGATGGGAACAGGGCAAACCAAACTACAAAAGCCAATTCCTACACTGGGAAGGAAACAAGCTCCCGGGGACCGGTTTCTGGCATTACAGCCGTCTTCGGCCCGGTTTGCTTGAATCCTGATGGTGCAATGAGCAAGGGTCTCACATCTGAGAATACCCTTCCACGCTTAGGGTGGACAAAAATATTTACAACAAGGGGTGGTGAGGGACAGAGTCTCTGAATTAAGCAGAAAGCTCTCACCCAGTCAAGAGATCAGGGCTAGATCCAACACCGTTTTTTAGCTCACTGCACCATCCCAGTTTCAGAACCTGGCTGTATGCAAATTAGTCTGTTCCTGTCCCAGTGTATGATGGGAACAGGGCAAACCAAACTACAAAAGCCAATTCTTACACTGGGAAGGAAACAAGCTCCCGGGGACCGGTTTCTGGCATTACAGCCGTCTTCGGCCCGGTTTGCTTGAATCCTGATGGTGCAATGAGCAAGGGTCTCACATCTGAGAATACCCTTCCACGCTTAGGGTGGACAAAAATATTTACAACAAGGGGTGGTGAGGGACAGAGTCTCTGAATTAAGCAGAAAGCTCTCACCCAGTCAAGAGATCAGGGCTAGATCCAACACCGTTTTTTAGCTCACTGCACCATCCCAGTTTCAGAACCTGGCTGTATGCAAGTTAGTCTGTTCCTGTCCCAGTGCATGATGGGAACAGGGCAAACCAAACTACAAAAGCCAATTCTTACACTGGGAAGGAAACAAGCTCCCGGGGACCGGTTTCTGGCATTACAGCCGTCTTCGGCCCGGTTTGCTTGAATCCTGATGGTGCAATGAGCAAGGGTCTCACATCTGAGAATACCCTTCCACGCTTAGGGTGGACAAAAATATTTACAACAAGGGGTGGTGAGGGACAGAGTCTCTGAATTAAGCAGAAAGCTCTCACCCAGTCAAGAGATCAGGGCTAGATCCAACACCGTTTTTTAGCTCTCTGCACCATCCCAGTTTCAGAACCTGGCTGTATGCAAATTAGTCTGTTCCTGTCCCAGTGTATGATGGGAACAGGGCAAACCAAACTACAAAAGCCAATTCTTACACTGGGAAGGAAACAAGCTCCCGGGGACCGGTTTCTGGCATTACAGCCGTCTTCGGCCCGGTTTGCTTGAATCCTGATGGTGCAATGAGCAAGGGTCTCACATCTGAGAATACCCTTCCACGCTTAGGGTGGACAAAAATATTTACAACAAGGGGTGGTGAGGGACAGAGTCTCTGAATTAAGCAGAAAGCTCTCACCCAGTCAAGAGATCAGGGCTAGATCCAACACCGTTTTTTAGCTCACTGCACCATCCCAGTTTCAGAACCTGGCTGTATGCAAATTAGTCTGTTCCTGTCCCAGTGCATGATGGGAACAGGGCAAACCAAACTACAAAAGCCAATTCTTACACTGGGAAGGAAACAAGCTCCCGGGGACCGGTTTCTGGCATTACAGCCGTCTTCGGCCCGGTTTGCTTGAATCCTGATGGTGCAATGAGCAAGGGTCTCACATCTGAGAATACCCTTCCACGCTTAGGGTGGACAAAAATATTTACAACAAGGGGTGGTGAGGGACAGAGTCTCTGAATTAAGCAGAAAGCTCTCACCCAGTCAAGAGATCAGGGCTAGATCCAACACCGTTTTTTAGCTCACTGCACCATCCCAGTTTCAGAACCTGGCTGTATGCAAATTAGTCTGTTCCTGTCCCAGTGCATGATGGGAACAGGGCAAACCAAACTACAAAAGCCAATTCTTACACTGGGAAGGAAACAAGCTCCCGGGGACCGGTTTCTGGCATTACAGCCGTCTTCGGCCCGGTTTGCTTGAATCCTGATGGTGCAATGAGCAAGGGTCTCACATCTGAGAATACCCTTCCACGCTTAGGGTGGACAAAAATATTTACAACAAGGGGTGGTGAGGGACAGAGTCTCTGAATTAAGCAGAAAGCTCTCACCCAGTCAAGAGATCAGGGCTAGATCCAACACCGTTTTTTAGCTCACTGCACCATCCCAGTTTCAGAACCTGGCTGTATGCAAATTAGTCTGTTCCTGTCCCAGTGCATGATGGGAACAGGGCAAACCAAACTACAAAAGCCAATTCTTACACTGGGAAGGAAACAAGCTCCCGGGGACCGGTTTCTGGCATTACAGCCGTCTTCGGCCCGGTTTGCTTGAATCCTGATGGTGCAATGAGCAAGGGTCTCACATCTGAGAATACCCTTCCACGCTTAGGGTGGACAAAAATATTTACAACAAGGGGTGGTGAGGGACAGAGTCTCTGAATTAAGCAGAAAGCTCTCACCCAGTCAAGAGATCAGGGCTAGATCCAACACCGTTTTTTAGCTCACTGCACCATCCCAGTTTCAGAACCTGGCTGTATGCAAATTAGTCTGTTCCTGTCCCAGTGCATGATGGGAACAGGGCAAACCAAACTACAAAAGCCAATTCCTACACTGGGAAGGAAACAAGCTCCCGGGGACCGGTTTCTGGCATTACAGCCGTCTTCGGCCCGGTTTGCTTGAATCCTGATGGTGCAATGAGCAAGGGTCTCACATCTGAGAATACCCTTCCACGCTTAGGGTGGACAAAAATATTTACAACAAGGGGTGGTAAGGGACAGAGTCTCTGAATTAGGCAGAAAGCTCTCACCCAGTCAAGAGATCAGGGCTAGATCCAACACCGTTTTTTAGCTCACTGCACCATCCCAGTTTCAGAACCTGGCTGTATGCAAATTAGTCTGTTCCTGTCCCAGTGCATGATGGGAACAGGGCAAACCAAACTACAAAAGCCAATTCTTACACTGGGAAGGAAACAAGCTCCCGGGGACCGGTTTCTGGCATTACAGCCGTCTTCGGCCCGGTTTGCTTGAATCCTGATGGTGCAATGAGCAAGGGTCTCACATCTGAGAATACCCTTCCACGCTTAGGGTGGACAAAAATATTTACAACAAGGGGTGGTGAGGGACAGAGTCTCTGAATTAAGCAGAAAGCTCTCACCCAGTCAAGAGATCAGGGCTAGATCCAACACCGTTTTTTAGCTCACTGCACCATCCCAGTTTCAGAACCTGGCTGTATGCAAATTAGTCTGTTCCTGTCCCAGTGCATGATGGGAACAGGGCAAACCAAACTACAAAAGCCAATTCTTACACTGGGAAGGAAACAAGCTCCCGGGGACCGGTTTCTGGCATTACAGCCGTCTTCGGCCCGGTTTGCTTGAATCCTGATGGTGCAATGAGCAAGGGTCTCACATCTGAGAATACCCTTCCACGCTTAGGGTGGACAAAAATATTTACAACAAGGGGTGGTGAGGGACAGAGTCTCTGAATTAAGCAGAAAGGTCTCACCCAGTCAAGAGATCAGGGCTAGATCCAACACCGTTTTTTAGCTCACTGCACCATCCCAGTTTCAGAACCTGGCTGTATGCAAATTAGTCTGTTCCTGTCCCAGTGCATGATGGGAACAGGGCAAACCAAACTACAAAAGCCAATTCTTACACTGGGAAGGAAACAAGCTCCCGGGGACCGGTTTCTGGCATTACAGCCGTCTTCGGCCCGGTTTGCTTGAATCCTGATGGTGCAATGAGCAAGGGTCTCACATCTGAGAATACCCTTCCACGCTTAGGGTGGACAAAAATATTTACAACAAGGGGTGGTGAGGGACAGAGTCTCTGAATTAAGCAGAAAGCTCTCACCCAGTCAAGAGATCAGGGCTAGATCCAACACCGTTTTTTAGCTCACTGCACCATCCCAGTTTCAGAACCTGGTTGTATGCAAATTAGTCTGTTCCTGTCCCAGTGCATGATGGGAGCAGGGCAAACCAAACTACAAAAGCCAATTCTTACACTGGGAAGGAAACAAGCTCCCGGGGACCGGTTTCTGGCATTACAGCCGTCTTCGGCCCGGTTTGCTTGAATCCTGATGGTGCAATGAGCAAGGGTCTCACATCTGAGAATACCCTTCCACGCTTAGGGTGGACAAAAATATTTACAACAAGGGGTGGTGAGGGACAGAGTCTCTGAATTAAGCAGAAAGCTCTCACCCAGTCAAGAGATCAGGGCTAGATCCAACACCGTTTTTTAGCTCACTGCACCATCCCAGTTTCAGAACCTGGCTGTATGCAAATTAGTCTGTTCCTGTCCCAGTGCATGATGGGAACAGGGCAAACCAAACTACAAAAGCCAATTCTTACACTGGGAAGGAAACAAGCTCCCGGGGACCGGTTTCTGGCATTACAGCCGTCTTCGGCCCGGTTTGCTTGAATCCTGATGGTGCAATGAGCAAGGGTCTCACATCTGAGAATACCCTTCCACGCTTAGGGTGGACAAAAATATTTACAACAAGGGGTGGTGAGGGACAGAGTCTCTGAATTAAGCAGAAAGCTCTCACCCAGTCAAGAGATCAGGGCTAGATCCAACACCGTTTTTTAGCTCACTGCACCATCCCAGTTTCAGAACCTGGCTGTATGCAAATTAGTCTGTTCCTGTCCCAGTGCATGATGGGAACAGGGCAAACCAAACTACAAAAGCCAATTCTTACACTGGGAAGGAAACAAGCTCCCGGGGACCGGTTTCTGGCATTACAGCCCTCTGTTCATCACCACCCCCCTTTTTGTAAATCGTTTTTGGCCACTATAGGTGTGGCAGGGTATACTCAGACATGAGTCCCTTTCTCACTGCTCCATCAGGATTCAAGCAAGCCGGGCCGAAGAAGGCTGAAATGCCAGAAACCGGTCCCCGGTAGCTTGTCTCCTTTCTGGTGAAGAATTGGCTTGGTAGTTTAGTCTGCCCTGTTCCCATGATGCACTGGGCCAGGGACAGACTGATTTGCATATAGCCAGGTTCTGAGCTGGGATGGGGCAGTGAGATAAATAACGGTGATGGATCAAGCCCTGATCTTTGGACTGGGTAAGAGTGGTCTGTTTAACTCAGACACTCTGTTCATCACCACCCCCCTTTTTGTAAATCGTTTTTGGCCACTATAGGTGTGGCAGGGTATACTCAGACATGAGTCCCTTTCTCACTGCTCCATCAGGATTCAAGCAAGCCGGGCCGAAGAAGGCTGAAATGCCAGAAACCGGTCCCCGGTAGCTTGTCTCCTTTCTGGTGAAGAATTGGCTTGGTAGTTTAGTCTGCCCTGTTCCCATGATGCACTGGGCCAGGGACAGACTGATTTGCATATAGCCAGGTTCTGAGCTGGGATGGGGCAGTGAGATAAATAACGGTGATGGATCAAGCCCTGATCTTTGGACTGGGTAAGAGTGGTCTGTTTAACTCAGACACTCTGTTCATCACCACCCCCCTTTTTGTAAATCGTTTTTGGCCACTATAGGTGTGGCAGGGTATACTCAGACATGAGTCCCTTTCTCACTGCTCCATCAGGATTCAAGCAAGCCGGGCCGAAGAAGGCTGAAATGCCAGAAACCGGTCCCCGGTAGCTTGTCTCCTTTCTGGTGAAGAATTGGCTTGGTAGTTTAGTCTGCCCTGTTCCCATGATGCACTGGGCCAGGGACAGACTGATTTGCATATAGCCAGGTTCTGAGCTGGGATGGGGCAGTGAGATAAATAACGGTGATGGATCAAGCCCTGATCTTTGGACTGGGTAAGAGTGGTCTGTTTAACTCAGACACTCTGTTCATCACCACCCCCCTTTTTGTAAATCGTTTTTGGCCACTATAGGTGTGGCAGGGTATACTCAGACATGAGTCCCTTTCTCACTGCTCCATCAGGATTCAAGCAAGCCGGGCCGAAGAAGGCTGAAATGCCAGAAACCGGTCCCCGGTAGCTTGTCTCCTTTCTGGTGAAGAATTGGCTTGGTAGTTTAGTCTGCCCTGTTCCCATGATGCACTGGGCCAGGGACAGACTGATTTGCATATAGCCAGGTTCTGAGCTGGGATGGGGCAGTGAGATAAATAACGGTGATGGATCAAGCCCTGATCTTTGGACTGGGTAAGAGTGGTCTGTTTAACTCAGACACTCTGTTCATCACCACCCCCCTTTTTGTAAATCGTTTTTGGCCACTATAGGTGTGGCAGGGTATACTCAGACATGAGTCCCTTTCTCACTGCTCCATCAGGATTCAAGCAAGCCGGGCCGAAGAAGGCTGAAATGCCAGAAACCGGTCCCCGGTAGCTTGTCTCCTTTCTGGTGAAGAATTGGCTTGGTAGTTTAGTCTGCCCTGTTCCCATGATGCACTGGGCCAGGGACAGACTGATTTGCATATAGCCAGGTTCTGAGCTGGGATGGGGCAGTGAGATAAATAACGGTGATGGATCAAGCCCTGATCTTTGGACTGGGTAAGAGTGGTCTGTTTAACTCAGACACTCTGTTCATCACCACCCCCCTTTTTGTAAATCGTTTTTGGCCACTATAGGTGTGGCAGGGTATACTCAGACATGAGTCCCTTTCTCACTGCTCCATCAGGATTCAAGCAAGCCGGGCCGAAGAAGGCTGAAATGCCAGAAACCGGTCCCCGGTAGCTTGTCTCCTTTCTGGTGAAGAATTGGCTTGGTAGTTTAGTCTGCCCTGTTCCCATGATGCACTGGGCCAGGGACAGACTGATTTGCATATAGCCAGGTTCTGAGCTGGGATGGGGCAGTGAGATAAATAACGGTGATGGATCAAGCCCTGATCTTTGGACTGGGTAAGAGTGGTCTGTTTAACTCAGACACTCTGTTCATCACCACCCCCCTTTTTGTAAATCGTTTTTGGCCACTATAGGTGTGGCAGGGTATACTCAGACATGAGTCCCTTTCTCACTGCTCCATCAGGATTCAAGCAAGCCGGGCCGAAGAAGGCTGAAATGTCAGAAACCGGTCCCCGGTAGCTTGTCTCCTTTCTGGTGAAGAATTGGCTTGGTAGTTTAGTCTGCCCTGTTCCCATGATGCACTGGGCCAGGGACAGACTGATTTGCATATAGCCAGGTTCTGAGCTGGGATGGGGCAGTGAGATAAATAACGGTGATGGATCAAGCCCTGATCTTTGGACTGGGTAAGAGTGGTCTGTTTAACTCAGACACTCTGTTCATCACCACCCCCCTTTTTGTAAATCGTTTTTGGCCACTATAGGTGTGGCAGGGTATACTCAGACATGAGTCCCTTTCTCACTGCTCCATCAGGATTCAAGCAAGCCGGGCCGAAGAAGGCTGAAATGCCAGAAACCGGTCCCCGGTAGCTTGTCTCCTTTCTGGTGAAGAATTGGCTTGGTAGTTTAGTCTGCCCTGTTCCCATGATGCACTGGGCCAGGGACAGACTGATTTGCATATAGCCAGGTTCTGAGCTGGGATGGGGCAGTGAGATAAATAACGGTGATGGATCAAGCCCTGATCTTTGGACTGGGTAAGAGTGGTCTGTTTAACTCAGACACTCTGTTCATCACCACCCCCCTTTTTGTAAATCCAGTTGTTACAATGGCACATGGAATGGCACACATTAGTGTGAAAGGAATTTGCAAGTTGTTGGCTCCGGTTTGGCAGAATGTAGGAATCCCCAGATGTGCAGAGAATTTAGTTAAGAACTGTATGGTGTGTTTGATGCATAATCCTGGTAAGGGAACTCCAACACCAACTCGTCATTTTGCTCCTCCTACGTATCCGTTCGAGGCTTTGCAGCTAGATTTCATCCATATGGAAAGATGCAACAACTTGAAGTATGTGTTAGTGGTTGTTTGCTCTTTTTCTAGATGGGTAGAAGCTTACCCCCTTAAGGACAATACTGCTTTGTCCACAGCGAAAGTTTTGATAAAAGAGTTTTTCCCGAGGTTTGGAATGCCGAGAATTATCTGGAGTGATAACGGAAGTGAATTTGTGGGTCAAGTTATGAAGAGAGTGTGTGAGGGCCTCGGGATTAAGCAGAAATTCCACGCTGCAAATCACCCCCAATCAGCTGGTTTAGTTGAGTGCTATAATGGCACCCTTAAGTTGAAGTTGGCCAAAATACAAGAAAGCACTGGTTTGCAATGGCCAGATGCCTTGCCATTAGCACTTTTGTCCACCTGAATGACTGTGCACTCGCAAATGGGTTTGAGTCCGTACGAAGTTGTGTTTGGTCGCCCGGCGAATATTTGGGGCGTACCAAGACCGACGAGGTTTAGTGACCTCGAGTATCCTGTTTTGCTTGACTATTTGCGTGAATTGACAACTAAAATGAGTGTTTTACGCCAACCGGTATACGATAGTCTTCCACAAGCTACAGAGGATCCAGGGAACTCTATTGAGCCCGGTGCATCGGTTTTTGTCCGGAACTTCCAGCGTACAAAGAACAAGCAACCCCGCTGGACTGGGCCCTATCAGGTCCTTTTGTCTACAAGATCTGTGGTGCGAGTGCGTGGGAAACGCAACTGGATTCACGGCTCGCACACCAAAAAGGCACCTTTGCCTTTGCCTTATGACAAGTGGGTCCAGGAAGGTCTTGCGGACTCTGAGACGGAAGCAGTGCCGCGATTCTTGCCGTTCAGCGATGCCCGTTTGATTGGAACTAGTTCAGAAAAGGAGAGCGACCAAATTTTACAAGCATCAATATCTCCTGCAGAGCGATTGGACACTACAAAGCCTCACCTTTGGTTTACTGATCAAGAACAATCTGGAAGAGATCGCTACAATTTGAGATCGAGAATCACGGACAAATAAAAATATTAATAAAGTTGATTTTTTTTTTACTGTTTGCAGGTTAACTCTCCACCAAGGATCTACTCATTTTTGTTTTTCTTGAACTGCCATCCGGTTCTTGCTGCTAGGGTCGTGGTTGCTACCAGTCTTGGGAGTGTAAGCCTGAGACACTAGGTCGAGGGTTCTGTTGGCCCGAGGCAGCCTTCCTGGGTGCAGTAGAGGCACTCTCAAGCAGAATCAACCAACCACCGCGGGCAGCACATTTAGTTTAGGATGGATTTCTTTGAGTTGGAGAGACCTGTACAGACACTGACTTTTAGAGAACGTATATGTAAAATAATGTCGAAGAAATGCTTTTTGATGGCATGTTTGTTTTTGCTATTGAGTTTCGTAACATTCATAACTGGTTATGTAGCATTTGTTTTTAAAATGACGTCTAATTCCACTGTGCAACCTACACCTTCGCCTACTATTTCTTTTCATACTTTGCCTGAATATGAGGTAGTCAGACGTTTGGAATTTTCTAATAATTCCTTCATACAGCTTTTGCACCAGCATCACTTAGTGATTAATATAACGAACTGCTGGATTTGTGGTTTGATGCCTCATTCGGGAGTGTCTTGACGAGGGTGGCAGAGCGGCTCTGATTTTATTGGACCTCTCTGCTGCCTTCGATACGGTGCCCCACTCCCTCCTACTCGCCAGACTAGCTGATATTGGTGTTACCGGCCCTGCACTTGATTGGCTAACTTCATTCTTAGATAACCGCACACAACAAATTTGGCTGCCTCCTTTTGCCTCCACCCCTAAATTACTTTCTACAGGTGTTCCCCAGGGGTCCATCTTAAGTCCTCTACTTTTTAATGTTTATCTTACCCCTTTGATTTACCTTGCTGAACAGTTGGGTGCAAAAATTATGGCATACGCCGACGACACGCAGCTTTTGTTTACCTGGCCCAGAGGTAATTTAGATACGTCGGTGGCCCAACATTGTTTGTCCTCTGTCTTTCAATGGTTAGCACGTGCCCAGCTGAAATGCAACGAAAGTAAATCTGAGATCTTGTTGTACGGCTCTTTCCCTGAGGACTTTAATGAGCGTCTCTGGCCTGCTGACCTACCCCCCCCAAAAGCCACATCTGGCCCAGTAAAAAACCTAGGAGTCTGGTTCAGTAAGAACCTTAAGTTTGAGGATCACATTAAGAAACTCACGGGGGTTTGCTTTGCCACCTTAAAAACTCTACGTAGGTTCTTCCTTCTCCTGCCGAAAGAAGCAAAAGAGACCGTTATTCGCGCTTTGATTCTCTCCAGGTTGGATTACGCGAATGGACTGTTTGGCGGATTACCAGCATACCTGATTCACCGCCTCCAGGTCATTCAGAACGCTGCTGCCAGGCTCCTATTCAATGTTCCTAGGCGCTCCAGTGCTCGCCCCCTGCTGTGTGCTCTCCATTGGCTTCCTGTTGCCCTCAGGATTCAGTTCAAAATCCTAGTGATGGCCTATCGAGCTATTCATCAAACTGGCCCTATCTACTTGTGGAAAAGGTTCCGTTTGTATGTCCCTAATCGCCTCTTGCGATCGGCCAACCTGTGCCAAATGTCCGTTCCCAAATTCAAATACTGCAGACTTGGCGGCCAATCTATTTCGGTAAGAGCAGCAAAATCCTGGAACACCCTTCCCCTTCACCTAAAAACTGCTTCGACTCTCAATGTTTTTAAGAAAGGACTAAAAACTCACCTTTTTAATACAATAGTTTAAACTGTTTTTCTTATGTTCAGTTATTAGTCATTAGTCCTCTCCCAAACTGTTCTGCCTTCAGCGCGCCAGGATACTATTTTTTTAGTAATAGAGCGCGATATAAAAGCCTTTAATAATAAATAATAATAATAATAATACAACCGATAAAGGTATTCCTTATCTGGTTTTGCCTTTTAGTTTAAATGGTTCGATTCGAGCTTACAGAACCATGTTTATCTATGCCCATAGTGTCCATCTCCTACGTTCACCGAAAGATAATCCGAAGTATAGTCCTCTAGCTAGAGGCATAGTCGACATGATTAAAGGGACTAATGCAGTCGAGACTATTCCGAAAGATGAGAGACAACCATATAGTGGTTGGAACGTCACTGGATATGGAGTTAGTCTGATTATTAACCAGCGAGCTAAAAGTCCTCTACCGATCTGGATAGTGCCCCATAAAGGCTACTATTGTCTACAGGGCAACGGTAAGAATCCGAAGGCTCAGTTAGGGAAGAGTGTTTGCGCTGAGACTTATGTGTTTCCATCTCAGTCTTCCCCAGCGTTCTTAGCTGCTAAGGGTACCTACTTTGTTTGCTATGACAAAGCGTATACATGGTTGCCCCCCGACTTCTCGGGCACATGTTTTGTTTCCTTTCTGTTACCCCCCACTTTTACAGCTGCGGCAGATTACCATAAGACGAGAGTTGCTAGAGGTGTCTTTAGCCAAGAAGACACTTCAGGTCAAGAATTGGGAGATTTCGTTAAGGGTTTTCTGCCGTTTTGGGGACCTATGGCTAACAGTAGGAATATTCGTCAGCTTACGAGAGTGGTTGAGTCCACCATAGTTGAAACTGCCGGTGCCCTTGGTAACTTGACTGCTGAGCTCCAGTCGGATAGACTTATGACACTTCAGAATAGAGTTGCCCTAGACGTTATTCTAGCAGATCGAGGTGGAGTATGTAGACTGATTCAATCAAGCTGCTGCGTTTTTATTCCAGACAACGCTCCATCAGTCTTCCAGGCCATTTCTAAATTGCACAAAATCTCCGATTCTGTCCATCTGGACAAAGGAGATTGGTCTTTGATGGGATGGTTATGGGGATTGATATCCACTTGGGGTTGGAAGATTTTGATGGTTATTGGGATGGTCTTAGCAATCCTGTTCATGTTCTGTCTCTGTGTACAGTGTGCTCCGGCTATTTGTGGCCTTTGTGCTACTTTGTGTGTACGGAAACCTGTCCGGAGAGAGATGCTTAGTAATAGGATGATGCTACAGCAGCATATCAATAATCTGATGAATATAGATCCAGATTCGGATTAATGGGTTTGGGTTCGTTGCCTATGATAGGGCAAAAGGAGGGTCTGTGGTTCCGTGGTCCCGAATTGGGTTCGATAGTTCCGAACCCGATTTATAAAGATCGTCGGAAATGGACGATTTTGGTCTTAGCAGACCGCAAATGGCGAGTGTAACGTGTCTGAGTGTTTTGGCATGAACCGATATAGGAGAACACTCAGTATTCGAGGATTTAGTCTGAACCTCTGGGTTCCATTTTGTATATGGCAGCCATTTTGTGTGGTTGCCATAACATAGGCCCGATGACTGCGGCCGAGAAAGTCCTTAAGACACATACGCCTTAGCTGACTTCTGGTTGACCTGGGCGGACTGACGCCTCGCCTGGGGCGAACCCCTCTGAGCCAGTACCTTGTTCAGCAGCTGGTCTGATAAAGATCAAAGGGCAGGACGTGTCCGAGTTTATGGTACACCGTTCCCACTCCTCTATCTCCTTTCCATCTGTTTCTGCCTTTCCTTTACGACTTGATCATCGATCTGGGTTGAAGGGTTTATGGTGGGTTTGTCCGGCCTCATCGAACAGGAAACCAAGCATGTGTGCGATCGTTTTTGGTGGGCTGGACAACGGAAAATGGGATTGTCTTTGACTGTCGTCATTTGCTACTTTTGAAATGCTACGTTGTTATTGGTCAGTTTGTATGCACCAAATGTAAATTGTGATGCTGCCTGAGGCATGATTTTCGGCATAAAAGACCGAGCTCCGTTTATCTAAGTGTGCAGTCTCTGACGAACTACCCGTGTGTACTTCGTAGATCTCTGTCCCTGGTTGCAACCAATAAACTTTGGTCTTTGACGTCATCAAGAAGTATCCCGTGTCTATGTTTGCCAAGACAGGGGAATCCGGGGTCTTTGGGTGTTGCCGCTGGGTTACCAGATTAGTACCGGTTCTGAAAAACCCAGTACCTCAGATGTATGCAATTCCTTGACATTTTGAAGGACCTTATTAAAGAGAACCTTGCTACCCAGTCCAAAGATAAAAGCTGCTGGCTAAATTGGAGTTCTCGAAGGGCTTATGGAATGGCTGGGTTGCTAGGGAGCTGTAAGTTCAATTTAGCCCCTATACAGCCTCACTGTTTTAGAGTCAGCAAGTTAAGACCAGTTCCCTAAAGGGCCCATAGACCCAACGGGCTACTAGGTGCTATGAGCACCATTCAAGTACCTACCCCAAACTTACTGTTTTGGGGACACTTAGATCCTTAATTTTTAGTTAATAGGTAGCATTTGCATTTCAGTCACCGTAAAAGCATCCCAGCACGTTATGCGCACATTTGAGCAGCTAGTTAACTTATGACAACTTTTAAGGTTTTCATCTGCTACTTTAGGTTGTTTTATCAAATCTCATTGTATTGTGTCTTTATAAATCGATTTTGTTGGTGGCATGTTTATGTATATTAGCATTGTGTGCTTATAAATTAATTTTATTGGTGGCACGTTTAGGTATACTCTGCAATGTTTATGGTTTTAATTGATTATTTGTGGGGCAACTATGTAGGGAGTCAATCTAATTTTTAATAAGCGGAAGGTTCCTGGACTCATGACAAGGGTGGCAATACGGATAAGGAGAGCTGGTCACTGGTATTAACATTGCGTGTTTATAAATTGATTTTATTGATGGCATGTATATGTATACTATACGAATTATAATGCTTTACTTGACCAATAAACTAATTTCTGACTGGTCTCCTTGCTCACCTTAAAGATGATTTACATTTTTTTACAATCTGATTGTTGCATGGATTAGGATTAGGGTTGAAATGCTTTATCGTGTTCAACTGACTTTTGCGATACATTTTTAAGTGGTAAAATTTTTAAGTGGTAATATAGTGAACCTACTACTGTTGGTCAATGTAAAAGTGATTGCTTCTCTCTTAGTCGGTTACATAGTAGATTGTGTTCTTTTGCGACATTTTACCACTTGTGAAATAGCCCTCTTGAGATTTTATTTAATTTCAACCTCCTTATGAGTAAAGTCAGTCCTTTCTACAATCTTTAGCTCATCTGCAATTAGAAAAGATAGCTGAAAGCACGATATTGGGGACAAATTGACACTTTCGGAGCGTTGGGTGATACTAAAGTCATTACACGCCAAAGTTAATAAGTTATTCTTCATGGTGTAATCTAAAATTGAAATGCCCCTGAAAGAGGAATGACATTTCAATGTGATCCCTTGTATTTATGTGCAGGTTGCAGGGACTTCAAATTAAAAACTAGGAGCAGGGCATTGACATTTCTGGCAAGAGGACCCAGACCAGTTAAATAACTGTGGTCCTTGATATCTGTATGATGGCCTAGATTGTTTAAACTGAAGTCCTCCATCAGAACGATCTCATGTTTTGCATGGCTGTAGATTAAGTCATCCAATCATAGAATTCTTGTTTTTTGTTTCCAGTTTCCCTTGTGAAGGTTCAAACACTCATTAATGATTAGTGTGGGTTTGAACCACCCTAACCTATCTTAAGTCACTTATTTGGCAATGCTTAGAATGAGGGATTTATTTTTACTGCTTTAGAAGCATAGGTTAATAGCCGACCTGCAAGTTTACCAAAGGTATTAGGTTTAATGGCTAGTTCAAGTGTCTCTTGAAGACAGATGATGCCTCCAGTTTTTAGAAATATTACAGCTTCAGGTCGATTGAGTGCTCACTTAAAACTGTCTACATTCAATGATATAACAGTTAGGTGTCTGCTTTATAACTGAACAAATACTGTGGTTTTCTTGTTAGGAATGAGTGCTGGCTGTAGGGCTTAAAATGGAAGGCAACCAACCCCAGTCAGACTCTTGAGCTGCTGGAGAGAATGAGGGCAATTCCTCTGGTTCCTAGAGTTAAGTTCTATCAGAATCTGAGTATTTGTGGGTATTAAGTGTTCACCTGTACTGATGAAGTCCAACCCTTTCCCTGCTTTTGCTTACGTCGGAGTGGGAACAGCAAATTTGACACCTCCAAACGCAAACAGTATTTAAACATTTGTATAAATTGGAGTTGGATTACTTAGGCCTTATTATGAATTTGGCTTCCCGTGGACCACCGTATCGCCGGTGACAATCCAATCGCGATGAGCTCGGCTGTCCGACTACCTTATTACGAGTTGGGTGGAATGACTTTGCAAAGACTGCCACAGATCCACCAGCATAACACCGACCGCCGGGTTCGCAGTTGTGGGAAAGGCAGTCACCATAGGGCAGTACAGGGGGAGCTGCACCACTGTCCGTATTACAAGTTGCTTGTTCCACGAGCAGATAGCGGCTGTCCGGCCGGCTGCTTCAAGGTGGCAGTGACAAAGGATTTGGGGTGCATACTCAGCCCTTTCTTCTTCTTCTAGGTGGATTCCAACGTGGATCCCTTTTTCCGGATACCCACTTCATAGCAGGATCATCACATAGAGGATTACGACCCTGTTTGCACATACAGCCATCGATATATTTCTGAAAAATACTCACCACCACCGCAAGATCCCCGTCTTCACACGGACGGTCCCGTTGTCAACTCGAAATACAGCAGACTTTGGACTGCCACCGCCGTGGGCTGCTGGCGGGGGCGGACGCTGTCCCATGGCTGTCGGACAGCCAAACTAATAATAAGGCCCTTACTCCGACTCCTTTGAATTCCCACACTTTTCCTAGTGTTGTTTATTTGTGCTTGATGTTATTTTTTTTGATTAATGTGCATGTTTTTTGCTTAATGTTTATATTATTTTCGAAAAAGAAAATGGAATTTTGTAATTAACTTTTACTTATTTTATTATTATGTGTATTTATTTATTAACTGTGATTTATGTTATTGTTAATACTGGTTTGTTAATTTTAATTTGACACTTATTGTTAATATTAATGTAATTAAAAAGGGTTTAATTTTTTTAAAGATGTATATATGTACTTATTTATTTAGTTTACAACATTAATTTAAACAATTTACTTTAAATATCACTGTTTTAAAAAAAAATCAATTAGGTTAAATATATGTTTGGTTATGTATGTGTTAATTAATTTTAACTTTTTAGTTATTGTTAATATATTTAATCGAATATATTTTAAGATGTATTTAATTATTATTTTTTTTTTTTAAATTTTTGAAAACCTTTATTGAAATCAGAACACACAGCTATTCAGCCTGACATCCCGGAGGCAAGGCAGCAATACGGAAGGAGAAAAATAGTGTCAAACAATTGAGACATAATCATCGAAGGTTAATTTTACATGATATAAACACAACAACAAGCGCCCGCGGGCGCGAAAGTGGCAGCGTGAGTAATGCGATGCTGGGTGTCAGGGATGGGTAGGGTATGAGGCAGGGAAACACGTGTCGAGGATAGGTAGCAGGATGGGGAAAGAGGAGGGAGGGGGAAGGTATCAGGAGAATATATTACAGTAGAGCTCAGTTGGCGTCACAGGTTAGGGAGAAACATTGTCATTTTGACTGATTGGTTCAGGCGGTAAGCACACATCCCCCCTGTATTCATTCCATGCTCCCCAGATTTTAGTCCAAGTTCGAGGTCTCCCTCTAGCCACATAGACTGTCTTCTCCCTGAACATGCACCAGTCCATGTTGGCCTTCCACTGAACCAGCAGGGGGGCCTCGGCCGCACCCCATCTCTGGGCTATGTCCCTCTTAGCTACCATGTTCCCAAGGGTAACCCACCTAGTCTGTGCAACGTTGTGGTCAGAAGGCTCCCATATGTTCAAGAGGCATCGATGGGCCTCCGCCTGGGCAGCCACGCCAGTCACCTCCTCCATAACGCGGTGTACCCTTCTCCAGTAGGAGGCGATCACCGGACAGTCCCAGAGGATGTGTAAAAAAGTGGCAGGAGCCCCACAGCCCCTGCGACAGAGACCGTCAGGCGAGAAACCCATGCGCATCAATCGGGGCCCTGTCATATAAACCCGGTGCAAGACCTTAAATTGTACGAGGCGAAGACGGGAAGAAACGGCAACCTCCTTAGGAGAGGAAACCGCACTCTGCCAATCCTCATCGTCCAACTCAAGGCCATCTGCTACCCACTGGTCTCTCAAACTAAGGAGGAGGTCCGTGCGTGCATTGATTAATTTTTTATAGGAGAGTGAGATTGCACTGTCCGGCATGTGCCCATCTAGGATCCTGTCTTCCAAGGGGGAACTTTCGGGAATGACGCCGTCCGGCGGATAGGCCGAAAGCAGCGCATGACGCAGCTGAGCGTAGCGGAAAAACTCTGTCGCGCCCAGCTGGTACTCAGCTTGCAACTGGGGGAAGGTCTTAATCGAGCCCTTAGAGAGCATATCATCAACCCTACTAATGCCGATAAGGTCCCACCTATCAAATCCCTTGGTGTGCCACAGTCTACCCAGGATGTCGGAATCAAAGAGGGGAGTGAACTTCGTGAGTCTGCCCTGCCATCCTTGTGCCTTAGTAATCGCTCGCCAGGTGCGGACCGCCGTGCGGGTGGGGCCCGTCAACCGTCGGTTGAAGGACTTCGAGTATAGGGCCCGATAATAATTGCCATCGCCCATCAGCCACCTATCCATGGCATAACCGGGGCTCGCCACTGGGCCATAGAAACCATGGTTCAGGGCAGCTAACTGCGAGGACCAATAGTAACGGCGCACGTCTGGGAGGGCGATGCCCCCATCATACCAGGGGAGTGTGAGTTTGTGGAAGGCAACGCGGGGGCGACCCTCCCAGAGGAGAGTACGGAGAAGGCCTTCGAGGTCACGAAAATAACGGGCCGGGACAGGGTCTTGGGCGTTTTGGAGTGCGTACAGGAATCTGGGCAGGGCCATCATCTTGAAAAGAGCGGCGCGGCCAAGTAGGGAAAGCGGCAGTTTACGCCAACTGTCCACGTCACGCCGCAACCGCTGCAGAGGAGGAATCAGGTTGTTGTCGTGTCTCAACTTGGGATTACCAGAGATGTAAATGCCCAGGTATTTGAAACCGCGCGTGGCAATCTGGATACCGCAGCCTCTGGGGAGACGCGGAGTATCCCCCTTGAGGACATAAAGGGAGGACTTGGCCCAGTTGATAATCAGGCCAGAGTAGCGCCCAAAAAGTCTGATGACATCACAGGCCACAATGAGGGATCTGCAGGGGGAAGTCAGGTAAAGCAGTATATCGTCGGCATAAAGGGAGACCCTGTCTTCAAAGCCAGGGGCCCATGTAATGCCTCGCAAGTCAGGATGCGCACGCAATAGTGCCGCAAGTGGTTCAAGGGCCAAGGCAAACAAGAGGGGGGACAGGGGGCAGCCCTGTCTGGTACCTCGACGCAGGGGGAATGGCGCCGAGAGGCGACCGTTGACCGTGACATTGGCCATCGGGTCCGCATACAAGAGCTTCACCCAGCTCACAAAAACAGGTCCAAACCCAAGTTTGGTCAGCACTGCCCACAGGTACGGCCATTCGAGCGAGTCGAAGGCCATAGTGGCATCTAGGGACGCCAGGACAGCCGGCTCCTCGAGAGTATGGGCCCTGGCCATGACACCATGGAGGCGTCGCAAGTTAAGGGCAGTGTTTCGGTGGGGGATGAATCCAGATTGGTCGGGGTGCACGAGATCGCTGATAACTCCAACCAAGCGATTAGCCAGCAACTTGGCGAGGACCTTGGGTTCCACGTTAAGGAGAGAAATGGGACGGTACGAGCGACAAACGTCCCGCGGCTTACCCTCCTTGTGGATGACCACGATGGTAGCTAGTCGTTGATCCAGGGGGAGAGAGCCTTTCTCAAAGGACTCCAAGAACATTTTACGGAGGTGAGGGGAGACCGCGTCCGAACGGATTTTGTACAATTCCACCGGTATACCGTTAGGCCCGGAGGCCTTCCCGGTCCTTAAGGAGCGGATCGCAAGGTCAATCTCTTCAGCAGAGATGTCCCTATCCAAGTCCTCTCTCTCCTCCTCGGAAAGACTGGGCAGGTCAATATCGGAGAGGAAGGCCGACGAGTCCGCCTCCGAAAAGTCAGAGGCAGACTCATAGACCCCCTGAAAGTAGCCAGCGAACGAGTCAACAATAGCGCTAGGGTCCGTGAGGACCACACCGTCGTCTCCAACGAGCTCGGGTACCACACGACTGGCCATTTCCCTCCTGTCGAGCCAAGCCAACAACTTCCCAGCCTTATCGCCCACAACGTAAATACGGCCTCGCTGTTCCTTGGCCAGGATGAGAGCGGCATCAGTAGCCAGGGCGTGGTACTCCGCCTGTTTCAACGAGAGAGCATGGAGGACAGAGGGGTCAGGCTCGGGTCCCAATTGGGCCTCGAGGCGCAGTACTTCCTGCTCGATAGTCAGCATGTCAGAGTCTCTAGTTCGACGGGTCTCAGCGACGAGCGCCTGGGCCTCGCCACGGAGCACCGTCTTAAAGGCCTCCCAGAGTGTAACGGCCGACCTCACCGAGCCCACGTTCTCGGAGAAGTAAAGATCAATGGCTTTGGCCAGGAGGGAGCGGGTCTTGAAATCCCGGAAATACCATGGGTTGATCACTGCCGGTCGTTCCGACAGAGTCACTCCAAAATCAAAGGAGACCCACAAAGGGGAGTGATCGGATATGCCCCGCGCCAGAAAGCGGGCTTCGGAAACGGCAAGTGCGTCCGAAGCTAACGTGAGAACATAGTCTATGCGCGAAAGGCTCCCGTGTGCACCCGACAGGAAGGAAAATTGGCGGAGCGTGGGATGTAAAAGTCGCCACCCGTCCACCAGCCCAATAGACTCAAGGAAGGACGGCAGCCACAGCTGCGGGCCACGTAGGTCGCGAGGCGGTTGGCGATCAAGTAAACCGGAGCAAACGGAATTAAAGTCACCTCCCACTATCAAACGACCAGCCGGCATAGACAAGATGGCACCACCAAGGTCATGAAAAGTACTAGACTGGAGCCCTGGGGGGACGTACACAGAAAACAACGTGAGGGAACGCCCTTCCCATCTACCAGCTACGGCGGCGTACCACCCCCTATCGTCAATCAAGGTGGTATCTATCTCTAGGGGAAGGGACGCGCGCACAAGTATGCCCGCCCCCCGGGAGCCGGAAGAGAACCCCGAATGTGCCACCATTTTATAACCTTTACGATTCAGAGCTTTGCAAGCGTTGCCCACCAAGTGTGTCTCCTGAAGAAGGACAATATCTGGCATATGCCGTTTAATCAGTTGTATCACCACCCCTCTCTTGATCCGATCACCCAACCCGTTAACATTCCAACTGAGAATTCTTAACATCCTACCCCTCATCCCTCCACTGCCCGCCCCACCCAAAACCCAGAGACACCCGCATCAGAAACAGTTCAGAAGCAACATTGTCCCAGTGCCACACCAGAGAAAGAGAAAGGAAAACAACCCAAACATTAAACGTGCCCAACAAACCCCCCACCCTGCACCCCTGCATTAGACTAAAAAGCCCCCCCAACCAGCAGTGTGCCTGTCGCCCCATTAACTACTCTACAAAAGACCCAGAGGAGTGAGGAATCCCCGTGAAATCGTCCCGCCACCCACCATGAAAATAAAGGAGAGAATAATAAGCAACAATAGCACCAGTCCGGCGGTCATTCGAGGCAGGGGTAGCATCAGCTCCCAGTTCATTCTTGCCGCTCCGCTCCGCCCGAGGCGCCCCCAACATCATCTTCTTGCTCATCACGCGCAGGCGAAACAGTGTCCAGCCACTCGCTGACGTTCTCAGGATAGTCAAAGAACAAGGCACGTCCCTTGTATTCAACGCGGAGCTTCGCAGGAAACTGCATGGAGTACTTGAGACCCATGTCTCTGAGGCGTCGTTTCACCCCCGCGTAGCTCAACCGCTGACGCTGTACCAGCCTGGTAAAGTCCGGGTAGAAGTGCACCTCCGCATTTTGGTAGTGGAGCGGCCCATGCGATCTAGATGCTTGGAGGATCGCATCTCGGTCTCTGAAATTGAGGAGGCGCGCCACGATCGGTCGCGGTGACGCTCCCGTTTTAGGTGGGCCCCCTGGTACACGGTGAGCCCGTTCCACTGAGAAGAAATTACTCAGTCCAGAGGGCGCCAAGTGAGTCTTGACCAAGTCCTCCACAAACAGGTCCGCTGCGCCATTCTCGGACCCTTCCGGTACCCCTACTATGCGGACGTTCTGCCGCCTGGCTCGCCCCTCAAAGTCCTCCAGCCGCTTTGAGAACAGATCAGTAGTCGACCGCAGATTGCGAACCTCAATCTGCAGTTCGGAGACATCCGTGGTCAGACTGGCGGTCTTAATATCAAGAGTTTTCACACGCTCGTTGGTCTTGCCCAAGTCGGCCCTGATAAGGGTAACGTCAATAGCCATGGAGTCCACTTTATGGGACAGAGTCTCGTGCTGCTGCTGCACGTCGGCACGGAGGCTAGTAATGGCACCCATGATGTCCATGAGGGTAGGATCCGAGCCATCCGGCGGGCTAGTCGATGGGGTCCCTTTAGAGACGGCCCCAGATGTAGGTGGTGACTTGAGGTTTACATATCGCTCCATGCGATTGTTCTGTGTTTGCGATTTGCCCCGACCACCTTTATTCGATGCTCTGTCCGGATCGCCTCTGCCCGCCATGATGGGTACGGGAGAACAAAGGCAGAGCGGCAGCAGGTCTGGGTCCACAGCCGTGAGACAGACGGATCAAGAAGTCTCGACCAGGTCGACGAGGGCAAGACAGGAACGCAGTGTCTTCACCAAGGAGGCGGCAGGCGGGCACCACGCAGTCCGATCATGCGAAGTGGCGAAGTGACGAAGTCCGGAGGGACAATGGCACCGTCACGGAGCGGAGTTCAGCTCGACGTAACTTTGCTCAGGAGCAACCGATTTGGAAGCCGATTGCAGTCCCCGCCTCAGTAGGCCACCAGCATTACAGTTCCACCAACGTGGGTCAGGATTTCAAGCAGGATGATTGCGGTGGATCGGACGGTCCACGGAGCTCCGAGCTTACGCGGCCATCTTGGTCGCCCGCGAAGCTCCTCCCCCCGATGTATTTAATTATTGATTTGTATAAATATTATTTATATCACTGTTTAATATTAATTATAATTTCTTTTTTCAGTGTATGTGTGTATGCCTCAGTGGATATGTGTGTGTCTATATGTCTGTGTCTGTTTGTGTTAGTGGCGTAACAAAGGCCCCCGCAGCCCCCGTGGCGCGAGGGGGCCCCACTCTCTTCAGTAAATGAAGGGGGCCCCGAGTCCCTCTCAGCTCGTCAGTGAGAGCTGTGAGAGAGTCTTGCACTAAAGCAAGCCTCTCTCCCTCCAAAGCAGGTACAGGCTGTCTGCAGCCTGCTCTGAGCCCCTTGCCCCCTCCCTCTGACTGAAGAGAAACAAAGTATCAACTTACATTGTTTCTCTTCAGTCAGGCCCAGAAAGTGGATGGGGGTTGGGGCCAGAGACAGCATTCCCCACAGGGCTCTGCTCCTCTGAGAAGAGCCAAGGACAAGGATGGGGGTGGGGCCCCAGAGAGCAGGAGGCAGCACAGAGCACTGCTCAGGACCCTGACAAGGAGGTGGGGGGGGGGGCAGAGAGAGAGCAGGAGGCAGCACAGAGCACTGCTCGGGACCCTGACAAGGAGGGGGCCCCAGAGAGAGAGGAGGCAGCACAGAGCACTGCTCAGGACCCTGACAAGGACGGGGTGGGGGCCCCTGAGAGAGAGCAAGAGGCGGCACAGAGCACTGCTCGGGACCCGGACAAGGACGGGGGTGGGGGCCCCAGAGAGCAGGAGGCAGCACAGAGCACTGCTCAGGACCCTGACAAGGAGGGGGGCCCAGAGAGAGAACAGGAGGCAGCACAGAGCAATGCCCGGGACCCTGATAAGGAGGGGGGGGCAGAGAGAGTGTTGGAGGCCACACGGAGCACTGCTCTGGACCCTGACACGGACGGGGGCTAGGGGCCCCAGAGAGAGAGGAGGCAGCACAGAGCACTGCTCAGGACCATGACAAGGACAGGAGGGGGGCTGGGGGCCCCAGAGAGAGAGGAGGCAGCACAGAGCACTGCTCAGGACCCTGACAAGGACAGGAGGGGGGCTGGGGGCCCGAGAGAGAGAGGAGTCAGCACAGAGCACTGCTCGGGACCCTGGACAAGGACGGGGATGGGGCCCCAGAGTGAGAGTAGGAGGCAGCACAGAGCACTGCTTAGGACCCTGACAAGGAGGGGGGTTGGGGGCCCCAGAGAGAGAGCAGAAGGCAGCACAGAGCACTGCCCAGGACCCAGATAAGGAGGGTAGGTGGGGGGCCCAGAGAGAGAGCAGAAGGCAGCACAGGGCACTTCTCGGGACCCTGACAAGGAGGTGGGGGGGCCCCAGAGAGAGAGCAGGAGGCAGCACAGAGCACTGCCCAGGACCCAGATAAGGAGGGTAGGTGGGGGGCCCAGAGAGAGAGCAGAAGGCAGCACAGGGCACTTCTCGGGACCCTGACAAGGAGGTGGGGGGGCCCCAGAGAGAGAGCAGAAGGCAGCACAGAGCACTGCCCAGGACCCAGATAAGGAGGGTAGGTGGGGGGCCCAGAGAGAGAGCAGAAGGCAGCACAGGGCACTTCTCGGGACCCTGACAAGGAGGTGGGGGGGCCCCAGAGAGAGAGCAGGAGGCAGCACAGAGCACTGCTCAGGACCCTGCAAGGAGGGGGTGGGGGCCCCAGAGAGAGAGCAGGAGGCAGCACAGAGCACTGCTCAGGACCCTGACAAGGAGGGGGTGGGGGCCCCAGAGAGAGAGCAGAAGGCAGCACAGAGCACCGCTCGGGACCCTGACAAGAGAAAGGGTGGAGAGAGACAGTGGAGAGAAAGACAGTGGAGAGCGAGAGTGGAGAGCGAGAGTGGAGAGCGAGAGTGGAGAGAGAGAGTGTGGAGAGAGAGTGGAGAGAGAGAGGAGAGAGAGTGGAGAGAGAGAGTGGAGAGAGAGAGTGGTGAGAGAGAGTAGAGAGAGAGAGTAGAGAGAGAGGGTGGAGAGAGACAGTGGAGAGAGAGACAGTGGAGAGCGAGAGTGGAGAGCGAGAGTGGAGAGCGAGAGTGTAGAGAGAGAGTGGAGAGAGAGAGGAGAGAGAGTGTAGGGAGAGTGGAGAGATTAAGGAGAGAGTAGAGCGAGAGATACGAGAGAGAGAGTGGAGAGAGAGAGAGTGGAGAGAGAGAGAATGGAGAGAGAGAGTGAAGAGAGAGTGGGGAGAGAGTGGAAAGAGACAGTGAAGAGAGACAGTGGAGAGAGTGAGAGTGAGAGGAGAGATAGTGGAGAGAACGTGGAGAGAGAGAGAGAGTGGAGAGAGAGATTGGAGACAGAGAGAGTGGTGAGAGTGGAGAAAGAGAGAGTGGAGACAAAGAGTGGATAGAGAGTAGAGAGAGAGTAGAGAGAGAGTGGAGAGAGAGAGTGGAGAGAGAGAGAGGAGAGAGAGAGAGAGTGGAGAGAGAGAGTGGAGAGAGAGAGAGTGGAGAGAGAGACAGAGGGGAGAGAGTAGAGAGAGTGAGAGACAGTGGAGGGAGAGACAGTGGAGGGAGAGACAGTAGAGAGAGAATGGAGAGAGAGAGAGTGGAGAGAGAGAGTGGAGAGAGAGAGAGAGTGGAGAGAGAGTGAGAGAGAGAACGAGAGAGAGAGAGAGTGGAGAGAGAGAGTAGAGAGTGGAAAGAGAGAGAGTAGAGAGTGGAAAGAGAGAGAGTAGAGAGAGAGTAGAGAGATAGTAGAGAGAGTGGGGAGTAAGTGGAGAGAGAGTGGAGAGAGAGTGGAAAATGTGGAGAGAGTGGAGGGAGAGTAGAGAGAAAGAAGGGAGAGTAGAGAGAGAGAAGGGACAGTAGAGCGAGAGAAGGGAGAGGGAAAGTGGAGGGAGACAGTGGAGAGAGAGTGGAGAGAGAGTGGAGAGAGAGTACAGACAGTGAGAGACAGTGGAGAGAGAGACAGTAGAGATAGTGACAGTGGAGAGAGAGACGTGGATAGAGAGACAGTGTAGGGAGAGTGGATAGAGAGAGTGGAGAGAGTGGGGAGAGAGAGAGAGTGGAGAGAGGGAGAGTGGAGAGAGAGAGTGGAGAGAGAGGAGAGAGTGGAGAGAGAGGAGAGAGTGGAGAGAGTGGAGTGAGTGGAGAGAGAGAAGAGAGAGAGAGTTGAGAGGGTGGAGAGAGATAGAGTAGATAGAGAGAGAAGAAAGAGAGTGAGAGAGAGAGTGGAGAGAGAATGGAGAGAGCAAGTGGAGAGAGAGTGGAGAGAGAGAGTGGAGAGAGGAGAGAGAGAGTAGAACGAGAGATACGAGAGAGAGAGTGTGGAGAGAGAGAATGGAGAGAGAGAGAGTGGAGAGAGAGAGAGAGGAGAGAGAGAGTGGAGAGAGAGAGTGGAGAGAGAGTGGAGAGAGGGTGAAAAGAGACAGTGAAGAGAGACAGTGCAGAGAGTGAGAGTGAGAGGAGAGAGAGAGGAGATAAAGCGGAGAGAGAGTTGAGAAAGAGTGAGTGGAGAGAGAGAGTGGAGAGAGAGGAGAGAGAGAGTGGAGAGAGTGAGAGTGGAGAGAGAGAGAGTGGGGAGAGAGTAGAGAGAGTGAGAGACAGTGGAGAGAGAGTAGAGAGAGTGAGAGACAGTGGAGAGAGAGACAGTGGAGAGAAAGTCAAGAGAGGAGAGAGAGTGGAGAGACGGAGAGTGGAGAGAGAGAGAGAGAGTGGAGACAGAGAGAGTAGAGAGAGAGAGTGGAGAGAGAGGGAGAGAGAGAGAGAGTGGAGAGAGAGAGAGAGTAGAGAGTGGAGAGAGAGAGTAGAGAGAGAGAGAAAAGAGAGAGTAGAGAGAGTGGAGAGAGTGGAGGGAGAGTAGAGAGGGAGAAGGGAGAGTAGAGAGAGAGAAGGGAGAGTAGAGCGAGAGAAGGCAGAGGGAGAGTGGAGAGAGAGTGGAGGGAGACAGTGGAGAGAGAGTAGAGAGAGAGTGGAGATAGAGTAGAGAGAGTGAGAGACAGTGGAGAGAGAGACAGTGGAGATAGTGACAGTGGAGAGAGAGACGGTGGATAGAGAGACAGTGTAGGGTGAGTGGAGAGAGAGAGAGTGGAGAGAGAGTGGGGAGAGAAAGAGTGTGGAGAGAGAGAGAGAGTGGGCAGAGGGAGAGTGGAGAGAGCGTGGAGAGAGTGGAGAGAGAGAGCGGAGAGAGAGAGCGGAGAGAGAGAGTGGAGAGAGAGAGTGGAGAAAGAGAGAGTGGAGAGAGAGTGGAGAGAGAGTGGAAAGAGACAGTGAAGAGAGACAGTGGAGGGAGACAGTAGAGAGAGTGACAATGAGAGAGAGTGGAGAGTGGAGAGAGAGTGGAGATAGAGAGAGAGTGGAGAGAGAGTGAGTAGAGAGAGAGATTTGTGAGAGAGAGAGTGGAGACAGAGTGGAGAGAGAGAGAGTGAAAAGAGAAAGAGTGAAGAGAGAGTAGAGGGAGAGTAGAGAGTGAGTGGAGAGAGAGTAGAGAAGAGAGAGATTGGAGAGAGTGGTGAGAGAGAGAGTAGAGAAAGAGAGTGAGAGAGAGAGTAGAGAGAGAGAGTAGAGAGAGAGGGTGGAGAGAGAGTGTGGAGAGAGAGGGTGGAGAGAGAGGGTGGAGAGAGTCAGTGGAGAGGGAGACAGTGGAGAGCAAGAGTGGAGAGCGAGAGTGGAGAGAGAGAGAGTGGAGAGAGAGAGTGGGGAGAGAGTAGAGAGAGTGACAGAGTAGAGAGAGAGGGTGGAGAGTGACAGTGGAGAGAGAGACAGTGGAGAGAGAGTGGAGAGAGAGAGAGTGGAGAGAGAGAGAGTGGAGAGAGAGAGAGTGGAGAGAGAGAGAGAGGAGAGAGATAGTGGAGAGAGAGAGAATGGAGAGAGAGAGTAGAGAGAGAGAGTGGAGAGAGTGGAAAGAGAGAGAGTGGCGAGAGAGAGAGTGGAGAGAGAGAGTGGAGAGAGAGTGGAGAGAGAGAGTGTGAGGGAGAGTAGAGAGAGTGAGAGACAGTGGAGAGAGAGACAGTGGAGAGAGAGAGTGGAGAGGGAGAGTGGAGAGAGAGAGAGAGTGGAGAGAGAGAGAGAGAGAGAGAGAGAGAGAGAGAGAGAGAGAGAGAGAGGAGAGAGAAAGAGTGAGAGAGAGAGAGAGAGTGGAGAGAGAGAAAGAGAGCGAGAGAGTGGAGAGAGAGAGTAGAGATTGGAAAGAGAGAGAGAGAGTAGAGAGTGAGAGAGTAGAGAGAGTGGAGAGAGAGTGGAGAGAGAGTGGAGAAAATGGATAGAGTGGAGGGAGAGTAGCGAGAGAGAAGGGAGAGTAGAGAGAGAGAAGGGAGAGTAGAGCGAGAGAAGGGAGAGCGAGAGAAGGGAGAGGGAGAGTGGAGAGAGAGTGGAGGGAGAGAGTGGAGAGAGAGTAGAGAGAGAGTGAGAGAGTGGAGAGAGAGAAAGAGAGAGAGCGAGAGAGTGGAGAGAGAGAGTAGAGATTGGAAAGAGAGAGAGAGAGTAGAGAGTGAAAGAGTAGAGAGATAGTAGAGAGAGTGGAGAGAGAGTGGAGAGAGAGTGGAGAAAATGGATAGAGTGGAGGGAGAGTAGCGAGAGAGAAGGGAGAGTAGAGGGAGAGAAGGGAGAGTAGAGCGAGAGAAGGGAGAGGGAGAGTGGAGAGAGAGTGGAGGGAGACAGTGGAGAGAGAGTGGAGAGAGAGTAGAGAGAGAGTGGAGAGAGAGTAGAGACAGTGAGAGACAGTGGAGAGAGAGAGACAGTGGAGATAGTGACAGTGGAGAGAGAGACGTTGGATAGAGAGACAGTGTAGGGAGAGTGGAGAGAGAGAGTGGAGAGAATGGGGAGAGAGAGAGAGTGGAGAGAGAGAGTGGAGAGAGAGAGAGTAGAGAGAGTGGAGAGAGAGAGTGGAGAGAGAGAGTGGAGAGAGAGAGGGAGTGGAAAGAGAGAGTGGAGAGAGAGTGGGGAGAGAGAGAGTGGAGAGAGAGAGAGTGGAAAGAGAGTGCAGAGAGAGAGAGATTGGAGAGAGTAGATAGAGAGAGGTGAAAGAGAGTGAGAGAGAGAGTAGAGAGAGAGTGGAGAGAGAGAGAGTGGAGAGAGCGACAGTAGAGAGAGAGAGTGGAGAGAGGAGAGAGAAAGAGAGAGAGTAGAGAGAATGGAGACTGAGAGAGTAGAGAGAGTGGAGAGAGAGAAAGGAGAGTAGAGAGAGAGAATGGAGGGAGAGTGGAGAGAGAGTGGAGTGAGAGTGGAGAGACAGTGGAGAGAGAGACAGTGGAGAGAGAGACAGCGGAGAGAAAGTCTAGAGAGGAGAGAGAGTGGAGAGAGAGAGTGGAAAGAGAGAGCGGAGAGAGAGAGCGGAGAGAGAGAGCGGAGAGAGAGAGTGGAGAGAGAGAGAGTGGAAAGAGAGAGAGAGTAGAGAGAGTGCAGAGAGAGTGGAGAGAGAGAGTGGAGAGAGAGGGAGAGTGGAGAGAGAGAGATTGGAGAGAGAGTAGAGAGAGTGGAGAGTAGAGAGAGAGAAGGGACAGAGAGAGGAGAGAGTAGAGAGAGAGTGAGAGGCAGTGGAGAGAGAGGCAGTGGAGAGAGAGACAGTAGAGAGAGAGAGACAGTGCAGATAGAGTGGACAGAGCTCAGAGAGAGAATGGAGAGAGAGAGATATAATGGAGAGAGAGTAGCGACTGACTGACTCAGATTCAGAATACTGACTGACGGAGAGACTGACTGGCTGAGAAACTGACAGAGAGAGAGAGACTGACTGACAGATTGACAGAAAGAGAGAGATAGAGAGATAGAGAGACTGACAGAGAGAGAGTGAGACCGAATGACTGACAGTCTGACAAAAAGAGAGACTGACTGACAGACTGACTGACTGAGAGACACTGAATGACAGAGAGAGAGAGAGACTGACTGACTGAGAGAGACAGACTGACTCATTGAGAGAGAGAGAGAGAGAGAGAGAGAGAGAGAGAGAGAGAGAGACTGGGATGGATTTGGGATCACAGTGTGTATGAAGCTATGCAATGCCTCTTAAGATTGCTATTGTCTACTAATAAAAATGTATTATGTTATGTTATGTTATAAATGTTTTTATATCGCGCTCTGCTACTACAAGTATCCTGGCGCGGTGAGTGAGGTTATCCAGAAAAGAATGCGCAGAGAAAAAATGATTATATGGTAATGTTAAACAAGTGTGTTTTGAGCCCCTTCTTGAACATAGAGATTGTCGGAGACGCTCTTAGATGCAGCGGGAGAGCATTCCAGGCCCTGGCAGTCTGGACAGAAATGGATTGACCGCCCAGTCTTGAATACTTAAATTTGGGCACGGTCATTTGGTACAAATTTGCAGAGCGAAGAGCGTGACGGCGAACATACCTGACAAACCTTTTTTGCAGATACAACGGACCTAATTGGTGGGTGGCCCGAAACACGAGAACCAAAGATTTAAACAGGATTCGATGGGCGACTGGGAGCCAGTGAAGACTGCGAAGGTGAGATCACACACTGGCTCTCCTAGAAAGTTGGAATAAAAGCTGCACAGCCGCATTTTGGATGACCTGGAGCCGCTGGATAAGATAGGCAGGTAGGCCACTGAACAGTGCGTTGGCATAATCGAGCCTAGAAAGAATGAGGGCACGCAAAACCGTTTCTTTAGCCTCTCTCGGGAGGAGTGGTAAGAACCTTTTTAACGCTTTAAGAGTGGCAAAGCAGATACCAGTCAGTTTTTTTACATGGTCTTCAAACTTGAGATCCTGCCCAAACCAGACCCCTAGATTTTTCGCCGGGCCTCCTATTGATTTAGGGCAGGGCAGATCGACTGTCCAAATGAAGTCTCTGAAATCGTCCGGGAAGTTACCATAAAGAAGAACCTCTGACTTTTCCTCATTACACTTAAGCTGTGCCAGGGCAAGCCAGCGGAAGACAGAGGCAAGACACGAGCGCACCACCGAGGCATCCAGATTGTCCTTCGGCCAGGTGAACAACAACTGGGTGTCGTCGGCGTAGGCCATTATTTTGGCCCCCAGCTGCTCTGCCAGATGAATTGAGGGGGTCATATATATATTAAACAACAGAGGACTCAATGTGGACCCCGGGGGCACACCTGTAGTAAGATTCTTTGGCCGCGAGGCATAAGGCGGCATCCACACTTGTTGTGCCCTGTTGGTCACGAAAGAAGTGAACCAGGAGAGGACACGTCCAGAGATGCCCACTTCCGCCAACCTGGCCAAGAGCAGAGCATGGGGCACCGCGTCGAAGGCGGCAGAGAGATCCAACAAAATCAGGACCGCTCTGCCGCCCCCATCAAGACACTCCCGGATAGCCTCAGACACCTCCACCAGCGCCGTTTCTGTGCTAAAAGCCGGCCTAAACCCAGATTGAGCTGGGAGAAGGGCCTGAGAGTATTCAATGAAATTATCCAGTTGTCTGAATACAATCTTCTCGCAGACTTTCGCGAGCGCAGGAAGCAGCAAGATGGGACGATAGCTAGAGGTGGCCGATGGATCCAGCCCTGCCTTCTTCAAAAGTGGAAGAAGTTTGGCTTGCTTCCAGTAAGAAGGGACAGTGGCAGAGGAGAGGGAGAGGTTCACAATCTGAGTTGCCTCTTGGCAAACAATGTTCGCCACCCCCCCTAGAACCCTCGCCGGGCAGGGGTCCGAAGGCGATCCCGATTTCAAAGATTCAAGGACTGCCAGCACATCCGATTGCGTGGCTGGATTGAAGTTCGTAAATTGGCCGCTAGTTTGAGACAACTTTGGAGATGGAGGGACCGGTAGAGACTGAAAATTGCCACAGGCCCTCTGTAAGTCAGCTTGGATTTTAGCGATTTTATCATCAAAAAAAGACGAGAGTTCTTCACACCAGAGATCAGAAGATGGTAACACGGGAAGCGCAGCACATGGAGATAGAAAGCTTTGAACTATGGCAAAGATTTCTTTGCTATTATTATCCGCTTTCTCAATCCTCCCAGCAAAGTAAATGTGCTATTTGTAGTTACATCTGCTTTTGAAATACTGCATTGTCGCTTTGTCTAATGTTTTAAAATGGAAACGAGAAGGATCAGTGGATGCACTTTTGTCAAAACTGAACTATGTTGTATATCATGACAGGAGTCTGCATCAGGAAACCCACCTTAAATTGGGCAAACTACTGATGGCAGGGACCCTGTAATGAATGGTCCACCACCTATGATAGCCTGCTGGCAGACTAAGCCCAACCTTTAACTCCACTATCCAGTGTTACTTATAACGGGTGTATTGGTGACAGTGGCGTAACAATCGCCCGCATCCCCTGCAGTATGGCGGGTCGCTGGCCTGAGAGCTCTAGACTGGCATGGAGGATGGGAGGGAGGCCCCCTCCATGTAGTTTGCAGGGGGGCACCCTCAAGTTTCATTACACCACTGGTTTGTGTGTTGATGTATAGCAACCAGCAGTGCACAAACACTTTGTGAAAGAAGACCTGAATTTGTTCTGCTGCATCGTTAGTGGTGAAACAGATTGGTCACTTTCCCCATCTGGTTATATGCCACTGTGCAACTAATGATCTGTTGCTTGTATTCTCAACTCTTGTTCGCTGTGAGAAAGCAAATGAAAAAATAGTGTTACCCTCTCTTAGCTCTCTGTCTTAAGACTTGCTGATAAAAAAACAGTGGTTAAAGTAAAATTATAGCTGGATGGGCTACTTGTAACATTTTCACGATAGTATAAAGGGTGCAGGTAGTATGATTTTTATCATCTTCAGATCTAGGTCATTTTTTAGTAAAGAGTGTCTTTTCTGACAGCTGGTGTATAGACTGTACACTGTTCTTAGTAGATACATTTTAGTACTCTGTGATATGTTGCTTATGAAAGTTTCACTGTTTACAAACTGTGTGGTATGAAGCAAACTCCCTTCATAGAGTAAGCACTGTGAACAGTACCTACTTCTCTACTGATATATCAACCCCATTTCTCAATGTAGGATTAGTGAATTTCAGGTGGGTGATACGGATAAAAGGTGTTCATATTAGGTCATTCGTTTTGGAACTGATGTTCACTATTTTTAGGAATTTGTCTTTCTCTGAGCAGTTGTATACAGCTCGAACACAATACTCGATGAGGGTTCCCTATATATCTGTTGTTTATTGTTAATGTTAACTATGCTAGCTGTAAAGTATATGGTCAATGTTGTACATAATGCTTGCTTTTTACACCGGAGGGAGTTGTGTATGTGATGGCAGTAATGGTGGCTGTTATTCGCCTGATCTCTGCATCTCAGGCAATCACCATCTATGCCTCAATTCAGGAAAGAACTTAAGACCTGCATCTTCGACTGAACAGCAGATCTCCCCCCACCCCCACAAAGCCTTGAGAGCCTTACGGATGAGTAGCTGCGCTCTACAAAACCCTGATTGATTGATTAATTGATTTTGTACTTATTTTCAGGCCTCTAATGCCATAGTAATTTATAGACCAATGTACCGAAAAACGAAGCTTGGATGATGTCATTAATTATATCATTGGAGATGTCATGAGTGATGACACAGAACATGTCATGAGCAATTTCATTAGTGAATTCATAAGCAGTGCATGGCGGGGGCACAAGTTCTCGTTAGCGCTGCTAACTATAACTGGTGAATTGTTTTGTTTTTTTCAAAATAATAATGTTGTCACTGAGAAATTCACCTAACTAACGTTACTTTAACATTTGGTTTTTCCAGTGAATTTCTAAGGTTTTTTAAACAAAAAAAAATCTTTTTATACACCTAACTATAACGTCACTTTACCTTTGTTTTTTTCGGTAAATTTCAAGTTGTTGTTTTTTAAAGTAAATTAATTATTTTGTGAGGATATCTATAGTAGAATAACTGAATAATTTATCCTGTGTGCTGACATTATTATGAAAGGGAATGGCTTTTGTATTGTAATATAAAAGGAAAGGCACACAGTTTGAAAAATGTTTCTAAAAAATAATGTATGAGTATAAAACAGAGTAATACAACAATATTTGTGCTGAGATTGTCCATCTCCTCAATTCTTGTAACTCTGCTATTGAGATATCTTACCAGAAAGTTACTGAATATTCTAAAACCATACTTTTCATAGCTTTTGCATGTCTTTTTACATTAAAGTCATAAATATAATTCAGAAAGAGTGATCAGTTTTTGCAATATTGTATAGATTTCATTATGATGGGTGTGCATAGCAGGTAGGGGATGGACTGGCCTCTCCTTTGAAACCTCTCTCTCAGATGACGGGTGTGTGTAGTAGGGTGCATGTGGAGTTACTGGCGTCTCCTTTGAGTCTTCTCTCTCAAATGATGGGTGTGCATAGTAGGGTATGTGGATTGACTGCCCTCTCCTTGGAGACCTCTCTCTCAGATAATGGGTGTGCACAGGAGTGAAAGGCCTCTGCTTTGAGATCGCTCTCTCAAATGACGGGTGCGAGTAGTAGAGAGTGGGGAGGAACTAGCCTCTCCTTTAACACCTCTCTCTCAGATGACAGGTGTGAGAAGTAGGGTGTGTGGATGGACTGGTCTCTCCTTTGAGACCTCTCTCTCAGATCATAAGTGTGAGTAGTAGGGTGTATGAGGAGTGACAGGCCTCTACTTTGAGACCTCACTCTCAAATGTGGGAGTGCATAGTAGTGAGTGAGGAAGGACTGGCGTCTCCTTTAACATCTCTCTCTCAGATCATAGGTGTGCATATTGCAGTGTGTGGATGGACTGGCCTCTCCTTTGGGACCTCTCTCTCAGATCACATGTGTGAATACTAGGTTGTATGGGGAGCGACTAGCTTCTCCTTTGAGGCCTTCCTCTCAAAAAACTCTATCAAATAATGAGTGTGCTTAGTAGGGCGTGCGCATGGACTTGCCTCTCCTTTGAGATCTCGCTCTCACATGACATGTATGCATAGAAGGGTGCGTGCAGGAACTGGCCTCTCCTTTTAGACCTCTTTCATTTTTTTTTGTTTGTATTTTTATTGAGATCAGACATGATACAGTAGGATGATTTGATTAAGAAGATTATACAAAAAGTACACTAAATAAACAAAGCAAAACATAACCTTCTGGCATTATCATTTCATTGTCATTCGCTATGAGCATAAGCATAGTACAGTCTATTCCTTTATCCGACCCCTTGTCTATTTCGTTCCTCCATCCAAATAATAAGTGGTTTCCAAACTTTCATACCTTTCTGCATAGTTTTTCGCCCTTTACATTTATACAAAGCAATTTCCTGTACCCAATAAATATTAACCGATTTAACCATTGATAGTAAGTTGGTGGTTCGGAATCCTTCCATACCGTGGCACTCAGAAGACGTGCTATTGATAAACTTAAGAACACAAAATCCCTTGTGAAACATCAAGTTGCAGCCTTGCATCATAGCCTAATAACATTAACGTAGAGGATATCTTAACATTTCTCCCCAATATCTGTGCCATAAACAGCTCAATCCGCGTTTTTAAGTTATCTAATTTTACACAGGAATAAAACATATGTATCATGTCAACTGGCCCATTTTGACATCTAGGCAGCAATCTGATCCTCTTTTTCCCCATTTGAAGAGTTTCAACGGTGTATAGTATAGACTATACATTGTTTTGTATTGTTGAGCCTTTAGGTTAGATGACATAAACATTTTTTTACCGATCTCCTTATCTACATCAATCTCCCCATCGCTTAATTTGCTTGACCAGTTTGCTTCTGTTCTTTCCAAATCATTGGGCACAAATTTTTGTAGCTCCTGATAAAACACGGAAGAAGGGAGAGTCTCCCGAAACGCGTCTATCTAAGGCGTAATTAAACCCACGTTTTCTACTGTTCCCGTGAGTGCTGTCTGTTTTTCTCAGAAAGGAGAGAAAACTCTGGAGCTTGCATTTATTTCACGGACACGCCACCGTGGTGACGGCACCCGTTCGTAGAAGTGACTCGTTTTCTTTGGCGAAACCCTGGAGCATTGATATATATATATATGTATATGGCTTGCTGGTACATTGGAGAAATAAAACCGTACTGATCTACAAACGTTGTGTATGGCTGTAATTGAAAAAATACCCGAGAGTGCATGAAGACAAAACTCCCCTTCTGGGGAAAACGGAATATATATATATAAAATATATATATATATATATATATATATATATATATATATATATATATATATATATATATATATATATATATATATATATATATATATATATATATATCCAAAACTAGTCTCCGAACCATTTCCTTCCAGCTGCCTCAAGCCGGCGAAAAAGAACAGACCACAAAGGTATGGCAAGAATGTTCTGTTTATTTCCTTATTGCCAAGTTATATTATCAAGCACATTATCGCCGCTTTATCTGCAGTTTCCTGTCGATAAAAGCGGCGATAATGTATCGTCTTTTGTTGATAATATGCTCCTTCATTTCTATGATAGTATGAAAAGCTTTCCTTTTTTTTTGGTGTAGCAGTTGTACTCTCTTTGCATGCTCAGCGTCGTTTCGAAAGCCCACGTTTTCTTTTTCTTCAAGTTCAACAAGCAAACCTTTCTTTATATCAGTTAGTAAATCTGTTGCTTTCTTTTCCCAGTTCATGTGTCATCCGTTGCTGTACTTTTGTACAGTATTAATAGTCATATTTTTTAATATATTTATTTGAAAGGTAGTGCCGAGGAGCCAAACGTTGATTACGTACTCCTTCCACCGCCATTTTAGTAGTTTCTCACCGTTGTTTTTATTATATCTGTTAGTTAGAACTCAGTAGTTTTCAATCCTAGTCTTGACTATCTTACTATAGTATTTCAACATTATTTTTATTGTGGGCCATCATACCCCTCCCCCACAAAATAAAAGAAGTATGTAGTTTTTTTTAATGAACTTTTATTAAACAATAAATATAAACGAAACTCAATTATAACTATATTAGAATTGGAAAAATAACTTAAACAATGCTATAAACAAATTGTAAAATGGATTCCAAAAGGTGGCCGATTGTTAATCTGTAAAAGAAAAAAGAAAGTTAGAGTTTAGAATTATGTAGATGTGAGTAAATGAGCTGAAGCATTACGGGGCATATTATCAAGAACGGCGATAAAATTATCGCCGTTTCAGCGGCAGGAAACTGCAGCTAAAGCGGCGATAATGGGCTTGATAATATGCTATTTTGAATTCCCATAGCAGTGCAGGTTCTGGTGTTATCCTGGGCTACTATGGGAATTTACAAGGGCATATTATCAAGCCCATTATCGCCGCTTTAGCGGCAGTTTTTGCCGCTGAAACTGCGATAATTTTATCGCCGTTCTTGATACTATGCCCCTACAAGTTTTGGTAACTCTACGGTTTTACGTGTGCAGTGTGACTCGTACATTCCAGTTCTGTTACAGTGCTGCGTTCAAGTGGTGTCTATATGGAAGTGCCTAGTGCGTTACTGACGCCCGTTATGGCGACTTATTTCTAATGCATTCCTGTGAAGGCTTTGTAGATCTAGGCCTCTGTGCTTACTGTTGTATAAACCTTGCGGGTAAACATTTCAGGCAGTTGGTGTCACAACTTATTCTGAACAATTCTTCTACATGTCTAAACGTCGAAGACAGCAGTGTCTAAGTTTAAGAGAGAAAGAGAAATGATGTCACAGAGAGTGAGAGAGAGAAAGAGAGAGAAAACAACATTAAAACTGTGTCGCAGAGTCTGGAGTTTAGTTTTTTTCCTTGCGTCACTTTACTCGTGTTAAATGTGACTCAAAAGTGGCGTAATAAGGTTGTGAATCTGTTTGTCAGACTGTTGTAACCTATCTGTTGTCATTGCTCGGAGTTAATTATAGATCAAACCCATTATAGCCACTTTAGCGGCAGTTTGCTAACACTACAGTTTTACGAGTGCAGTGTACCTGGTACATTTTACTTGTTATAGTGCCTCGTTAAAGTGGTGTCTATATGGAAGTGCCTACTGCGTTACTAACGCACGTTATGCCGAATTATTTCTAATGCATTCCTATGAAGGATTTGTAGATCTAGGCCTCTGCGCTTACTGTTGTATAAACCTTGCGGCAAAACATATAAGGAAGTAGATTTCACAACTTTACTTCAACAATTCTTCTACACGTCCAAGCAGTCAGCAGTGTCTAAGTTCAAGAGAGAAAGAGAAATGATGTCAAAGACAGTGAGAGAGAGAGAAAACATTAAAACTCTGGGCAATAATATCAAGCCTGGGCGACAAAATTATCGCCACTTTATCAGCAGGAAAATGTCGCTAAAGTGGCAATAATGGGTTTGATAATATGCTCTATGGAATTCCAATCGAAGCTCATGTCTGATGTCCTTCACATCTAACATGAGCTTCGATTGGAATTCCATAGAGCATATTATCAAACCCATTATCACCACTTTCCTGCCTATAAAGTGGCGATAATTTTGTCTCCCAGGCTTGATAATATGGCCCTCTCTAGTTTCACAAATCAAGCTAACACTACAGTTTTACGAGTGCAGTGTACCTGGTATATTTCAGTTGTTATAGTGCCGCATTCAAGTGGTGTCTATATAGAAGTGCCTACTGCGTTACTGATGCCCGTTATGGCGACTTATTCCTAATGCATTCCTATGAAGGCTTTGAAGATCTAGGCTGCTGTGCTTACCTTGTATAAAGAGTGCGGCCACCGGAGTTCACCACTCCACTTGAACTCTGCTTTTATACATCAAAGTATATTCAATAAGTTGCAGAGAATTCCATTGCTGTTGCTTGATAGGCCGTGGTTGCTTCTGAACGATGTTTGCTGAAGGAAACAAGAGGGCATTTTGATTAGTCATCGTAAACTGAGTTGCGTAACTACTATCAAAAGTAAATTTTAATGTGGGTTCTTAATATTCCGCAGTTAAGACTGTTGCAGCTCCAGCAAACAAAGGAAGATCAATAAGTTAATAGAGGCCTGGAATGGCCTCATGACGCAGAAAAAAAAATACTATCATGGACACACCATTAATATTAATAGAGGCCTAAGCACGTGGCGTAGTACAGAAATACGACACAAATTTATGCACGCACAATTTTTAAGATTAGAGGTGTAGAGGACCTCGTGACTTATAAATAAATATTTCAATTATGTAAGTACAATTTAAAACCATTGAGGGGTAGGAAAGCCATATGAAGGATAAAAAAATAGTATTATGCATATACAATTTACAATGGAGGCTGATGTTATGACGTCTTCTCTTACCTCTGTTTTTGTCGTCTTTTGTCGTGTCTTGAAAGGCTGTAGTTTCGCTGAGTCTGGGGTGTTTTCGACAGTCTGTGTGTCATCGCAGCAGAGGCAGGCAAAAGAGAGCGTGCTCACGTCAGTGCCTGCATTATATGGTGAACCGCGGGGGATGACCAAACCAAGCCCTGGGCCGTTATTGGTAGGGTTTTTCGTGGTCTGCAAGAATGATGGCCCTGGGGGACATCCCATTGGCTAATGTATTGGTTTCCAGGCTAAATGATAGCAAGCATGCTTGGTGGTGGCATGTGTGTAGTGTGGGCTGGCGTGCACCGCGCATGTGCAAGTATGAGTGTGTGCACTAACAATTAACAACAGTGAGAGATGGGGGCAGTGTTATAATGTACGCAGAGGCAGGCCCAGAATCGGATCTGCAATGAGTCAGCACTTCTAATCATTCTCCTTAGCGCGCCCTGAGCTCTGATTTGTCACTGAAATGTGATCGCACCATAGTTTATACTGCTTATCATACTCCGTGTGTACCCGCGCATACAGTACGAATATGCATTGACATTACGCGTCGCAGTAAAGCTTCGGTGTAACATCATGTATGGCGTTCTGTACGCGAAAGGGGGCAATGTTTCTACTTGGTTTACAACATGTATGTATTTAATGTACATACTAAAGGCAGACATTTGGGATAACTATGAATTTTTTTAATACTTGTAATAATCATATATTACTTTTAAAAAGAATTACACAAATCACGGTAGAACATCATGCGTACTTGTATTGAGAGAGTTGCGCAAGCGCATCATAAGCGTACGCAAAGCCATGTGACTTAAAAAGTAGAGATTTGATTGGATTCTACCGCGACCCTGCTGGGAGTGCTGCTCTAGTTTTACCTGCCTGTTCTGGCCGCTACGCCACACCACGCCTCGCGGCCCCCGCTCCGCGGGTGCCGCTCGCAGGCCATAGACACAGACTGGGATCTTCCTTATTGTCCCTGGTTTCTACGTGCATTGAAGCACCAACGTGCCTGCAGGGGTTGTCCAGCATCACTCCAGGGCCAGAGGCGGGACTGCGAGGACCAGCGTGCTGAGCGGCGCTGATCGGCCGCAGCTGGTCCTCTTCCCGCCCCCTCCACCCGTTAAAAGCAGTGTGGAGTGTAACCTGCCTGGGATTCTACCGCGACCCTGCTGGGAGTGCTGCTCTGGTTTTACCTGCCTGTTCTGGCCGCTACGCCACACCACGCCTCGCGGCCCCCGCTCCGCGGGAGCCGCTCGCAGGCCATAGACACAGACTGGGATCTTCCTTATTGTCCCTGGTTTCTACGTGCATTGAAGCACCAACGTGCCTGCAGGGGTTGTCCAGCATCGCTCCAGGGCCAGAGGCGGGACTGCGAGGACCAGCGTGCTGAGCGGCGCTGATCGGCCGCAGCTGGTCCTCTTCCCGCCCCCTCCACCCGTTAAAAGCAGTGTGGAGTGTAACCTGCCTGGGATTCTACCGCGACCCTGCTGGGAGTGCTGCTCTGGTTTTACCTGCCTGTTCTGGCCGCTACGCCACACCACGCCTCGCGGCCCCCGCTCCGCGGGAGCCGCTCGCAGGCCATTGACACAGACTGGGATCTTCCTTATTGTCCCTGGTTTCTACGTGCATTGAAGCACCAACGTGCCTGCAGGGGTTGTCCAGCATCGCTCCAGGGCCAGAGGCGGGACTGCGAGGACCAGCGTGCTGAGCGGCGCTGATCGGCCGCAGCTGGTCCTCTTCCCGCCCCCTCCACCCGTTAAAAGCAGTGTGGAGTGTAACCTGCCTGGGATTCTACCGCGACCCTGCTGGGAGTGCTGCTCTGGTTTTACCTGCCTGTTCTGGCCGCTACGCCACACCACGCCTCGCGGCCCCCGCTCCGCGGGAGCCGCTCGCAGGCCATAGACACAGACTGGGATCTTCCTTATTGTCCCTGGTTTCTACGTGCATTGAAGCACCAACGTGCCTGCAGGGGTTGTCCAGCATCGCTCCAGGGCCAGAGGCGGGACTGCGAGGACCAGCGTGCTGAGCGGCGCTGATCGGCCGCAGCTGGTCCTCTTCCCGCCCCCTCCACCCGTTAAAAGCAGTGTGGAGTGTAACCTGCCTGGGATTCTACCGCGACCCTGCTGGGAGTGCTGCTCTGGTTTTACCTGCCTGTTCTGGCCGCTACGCCACACCACGCCTCGCGGCCCCCGCTCCGCGGGAGCCGCTCGCAGGCCATTGACACAGACTGGGATCTTCCTTATTGTCCCTGGTTTCTACGTGCATTGAAGCACCAACGTGCCTGCAGGGGTTGTCCAGCATCGCTCCAGGGCCAGAGGCGGGACTGCGAGGACCAGCGTGCTGAGCGGCGCTGATCGGCCGCAGCTGGTCCTCTTCCCGCCCCCTCCACCCGCCCTACTCCCTGATAACCTGCGTTAGTGACGCGCACGCGGGACGCGCGCGGGGCAAGGGCCGGGGCGAAGACCGGGCAAAGAGCGGGCCGTTTGAGGCCGTTCGAGGACTGAGCGGACTGGACTGGGCCAGCCCTCTAGGTCCCAATATACGGGCTCTATCGTCGTTATTAGTTACCATGTCATCCCGGGAGTACAAAGAGAGGGCTGCAAAATCTAAACTGAAAAATGGAATCCTAGACGATTTTATTACCAAAACACATTCTCCCATAGCTAATGAGATTGCTAAATTGCAACGTCGAGTATCATCTGAACTGGACGCTGCAAGGAGGCTGTCACAGGAGTTAGCTGCGGCCAAAAAATCTTCTTTAGGTGCCATTGCCTTTGCTAAAACCCCTGACCGTTCAACCGGCCAGCCTTTGAAACTGGTTGAAATAATGGCAGACATTCACCAGCCAACTGTTCCCACTACACCCATACCAAAGGAGATCTCATCATCACCATCACTATCCCCTAACTCTTTAAAAACATCTATGATTGGGTTAATAGAGTAAACGAAGGAGTGTAAAAAAGGTGTGCCGGTGTTGGGTTTAAAAATAACACCCACAGAGCAGACTGGGGGAACTCCTGATATCAAACACCAAGGGCCACACACCAAAAGGAAGCGTGGTAACCAAACATCATACGCTAGGAAAAAAGTTAAGGTTGCAAAGTCCCAATTATCCACCAAGTTGCCATCTCCGTCCCCAGCGATTAATACCCAACCTTCTGACTTTATATCAGAGGTTGATGTAGACTCGCTGGCGATAATTCAAGACAAGGACAAACTGACAATAGTGAAGGAAAATAATGGGGGACCACTTTGTGTTATAAATGGGGAAGATGTTGAATTCCTGACTGTAGTGTGGGAGACGCTTAAAAAGCTTTTAAATCCCTTCGAGGATAGATTATTACAGATAGGATCCCAACTCTCAAACATTGAAAAGAACTTCTCGCATCCAGGGAAAAAAAAACCCTGCAAGGAAGATAAAGACCTCATGGTCAGTTTTGAGAAACTTATAAAAAGTCTACTGAATCCGCTGATGGAGAAAACCCAAATTATAAACTCAAAATTAGATCAATTGGAGTTTTTAACATCTAAGAACACTGCCCTATTGGAGAGCCTGGTAGGAAACAAAAAACAACCAGTTACCACTGCTGGTAAGACTAATAGTAATAATACCAGTTTAGGGAAAAAGGGCCCGAAGACCAACCTGATATATCAATCTCAATCTGTAACACCTGCAGATTCTAGTGGTATCACCTCTTGTACAACCCCTTGTGCAGTACCAGCACCTTTAAATAAAATCAAGCAGGGGAATACATTGGGCCCCAAGCCAATTAACTCGCTGGTGGTAACTACACCGGTTAATATATCTGCCCCCGCCCCGATTAACACCGAAGGAAAAGAAACTCCGTTAAACAAACCTCAGGCCCCTAGTAAAACCCCATTACAAGGTAGACAGATCTATGTAAATATACCCCCGGAGTCTGCCCCTTACATGGCAATCCTGACAGGTGTTCCATTAATCCCAGAGAATAAATATGAGAAAAACGAGGATCTCTTAAATAAAACAAAATTCTGGCTAAATACAAATAGGCCATTGACTGAGGATACTGTCACAAAAATCCTAAGTGTACGAAGGGTCCCCTGGGTTGGACCAAGTAAAAAAGACCTGGAGGGCGATTGCATCCTGATAAACTTTAGAGACAACTGGGTCAAGGATATCATTTGTAGTAAGGCTAGGTTTGGGAGGATGGGGGATATTCAGTGTGTGGGTCTTGAATATTTCTATCCCAACCTCTATCAGACTATCTCTGATCAAAATCCCTTCCATCAAGGACATAGCACAAATGGCAGATATCAAACGGGTTGGACACATAACCCGAATATGAATCAAGGCCCGCATCATCATTATACCCCTTGGCACGAGACAGTTCACTTCACGGGGCCACCAAATATGGGTAACTTTACACAAATCCCTTATAACCCACGAAGACCAAGGTTTAGGGGCACAGACTATCCTGGTTGGTTTCCAAATAATAACTACAACAACATACCATTGAGGAATCGCTTTGACCCTTTAATGAACTTGGATGAGGTAGATTGACTACCACCCGGGATTAAAGACATCGCATTTTCTACTCTGAATGGGGGAATGAATGAAGAACCAGGGATATGCACTGATGATGGTGACTTAGTGCAGGTAACTCTTGAGTGCGATAATGTGAACGCTGGACATCTGCAGACAGGGACTGCTGTTATACCGGTGGGTAATGAAAGAAATAGGTTACCACTGTCCGAACAAAATACCACTGTCGTAAGAGATACCTTGGGAAGTAATCATGGAATTCAAGGGCCTTCATCATCATCATTACTATCTCTACTGTCCTTGAACATTTCCGGATTGATAAGCAAACTAGAGGATGAGATATGGTTAGATTTTGTGGAAGCTCATGGAATTCTGTGTCTACAAGAGACGTGGTCCAGGACCGCCTGTGACATCGAGGGCTTTCAAACATTTGCTGTCTCGGCAGTCCCATCCACATCGGGGAGAGCAAAAGGTGGAATAATGACAGCGTTATCAACAAAACTACAGGAGCTCAAAACCTTGATACTGGTAGAGACAAATTGGTATCAAGTGCTGTTATTGGAACATCTTTTCCCTGAATCAGTGTTACTAATTAATTGGTACTATAACATTTTTAATGGATATGATATCTCAATAATTCAAGGCTTGGAGGATGCTTTGGGTAAAGTCCGCAGTAGGCACCCTTCTTCGCCTATCATCTGGGTCGGTGACTTTAACTGTACGTTGTGCAGTCATGAAGGATCGAATGTATGTGGTTTAGAGGATCTGAATGCCCAGCCCCTAAACCATTTCAGACATACACCACAAGGGGATGCCTTGAATAATATAATCATCATAAATGACTTGTGTGTAGTAGACCCCTGGTCTCCCCCAGACACTCTGCATATACCAACCTTTCAGGGTTTGAGGGGGGAGATGAGCACAATTGATTTTGTTTTGGTATCGAGCAACTTTCTTAAGTATGTGGACAAGTTGGAGGTGGTGGCAAATCCCGCAAGTGATCATAACCCTTTAATGTTATCATTGTGGGTGCCAACAAAAGAATCACCAAGGACTTGGGAACAGCCGATCAAGTATAACAAAAACCAGGGTGTCACTCTGAAATGGGGGAAGGTAGATGTGACCAAACTAGAGGAAGATATTGCTGTAAACTGTAAATCGGAAATAGAATCATGTTTAGCACCAGGATCTGACCCCCATCAGGTCATAGAAAGCTTTGAGAAGTTGTGTTGCCATATAGGAGAGTGCTTAAAAAAAACCAAAGGGAAGGGAGGCCAAAAGGCTTTTAGATGGTTTGACTCCGTGTGTTCTGCCACACATTCGATCATTGAAATTAGCTCTGTGTCAAAAGCCAAGAAATAAAGAGCTTGTAAGGACCAGTAGAAAGGCTTATAGGGACGCTATCACAAAAAGAAAGCAGGACTTGAAAGGCAGGGCTTGGGACGATCTTGAAAAGGCAGCAGAACTAAAAGACAGTAGGCTCTTTTGGGAGGTTATCAATCGTCCCCTTTTTAAGAGTGATAATAAGGAATCTATAGTTATGCAGGTCACTGCTGAACAATGGTTTCAACATTTTAGTAAGATTTTTAATCCCAACTCTTATGAAATAATGGCAAGCATCGAAGGGACAGGGGACCTGGTGTCACCTCCCTCGGCTTTGACCCTCAGCTCTTCAATTACATTGACTGAGATTGAGGAAGCCCTAGGGAAAGGAGCATCACTAAAAGCTCCAGGCCCAGATGCTGTCCCCCTGGATCTTTTTAAGTCCAATGTTAGTCTGTGGGCACCCATTTTATTGAATGTTTTTAAAGCTGTAGTGGTTGGCCATATCCCTGGCACATGGAAGGAGGCAACTGTAGTGCCAATCTTTAAGAAGGGTAATAGGTCTGATCCACGCTGTTACCGCCCGATCTCCTTAATAGATGCCTCATGTAAAATTTTGGGTAGGGTAATCTTGGCGAGATTAGAAAGTTGGGCAGATTCTACCGGATTTATAGTTGACTCCCAGTATGGTTTTAGACGTGGAAAGGGCACAAATGAGCAGTGCCTTAATTTGGCACTTATTTTGGGCAAGTACATGAAGGCCAAAAAATCTCCTGTACATCTAGCCTTCATGGACTTGACAAGTGCCTTCGATACTGTCTGCAGGCACAAGTTGTGGAGGATGATGAGCGACATAGGCTTTGAGGAACCTTTAGTCACACTGCTCCGTAGGTTACATGAAGCAACAAATGTATCCATTAGATTTGGCACTGGAGGGGAAATAACGAAATCGATACCTTCAACTGAAGGTGTGCGTCAAGGATGCATCTTGGCGCCTTTCCTCTTCTTGGTCTATACAAATGGATTAGAACAGTACCTACTAAATCAGGGTTGTGACTTCCCAAAAATTAATGGTAAAAGCATTCCCATGCTTTCTTATGCAGACGATACTGTCCTAATGACATTGACAGGAAACAGCATGCAAGTGTGTTTAGATGCCTTTAACACATTCATGCTTGATCTCGATCTAAAGGTAAATTTTGAAAAATCCTTTGTAATGTCTTGTGGCCCAAAGGGGTCATCCATTAGGAAGTTCGTGGTAAACAACCGCATAATTGGGAAAGTGGGAAATTTCAACTACCTTGGTAATCTGTTTGATAGTAAACTAAGTTGGACACCAGTAATGAAGGTCCGAGCCCAGAATATGACAAGGGCGATAGAAGGTATTTTTCGCTTCTGTAGCAAATTGGGGCAAAAGCACATCATGCATCTTAGAACCCTTTATACCTCAAAATGTTTATCTGTAGCCACTTACGGGGCAGGGGTGTGGGGGACTGAAACGCCAGCTGTGATACAGGTGGTGGAAAATAACTTTATAAAAAGGGTCCTATCAGTTCCAAAAAGTTCTTCAAACACTTTCTGCCACAATGAAATCGGTATGGTCAGTGTTTCCGACACAATCCGTTTGTCCCCTTTATTGTTATGGGGTAAAATTTGGCAATCTGAAGACCTGCAACTTACTAAGGATATTATCACTGATTGCATGGCTTTAGAAAACTCAAAACAGATTCCCTGGTTGTCTTATGTCTGTAACATGTTGAATAAAATTGGACTTAGTTCTTATTTTGACAACCCTGAAAAAATTGAGGGGAATTATAAGGTGAACATAAAGGCAAAGTATCTGAAGTCACTGAACCAGCAGTCTATGGATAATGTTATTGATAATGGTATTGCTAACGCCTGTAAACCCCAACCACAGTTCTATCTAAAATTTACCCTTAACGTGCAATGGCGATTCCTTTTAACAAGGTTTAGACTGGAGATTCTCCATTTTTTACTTGCATTTCCGAAACAAGGGGGTAGGTGTGAGAGGCTGCCCCCTTGTCCTTGTAATAACAGGGATAGGCAAAGTACTTTACATCTGGTCCTTTTTTGCTCCTTGTATAAGGAGCCAAGACTCCGGTTTATCAAACCAATCCTGAAGGGGAGACAACCTTGCACTTATAAGGAAGGGTACAAATATTTGTCATCACTATCCTCTGTAGAAATCTGCTGTTCTATGTTAAATTTCATTAGAATCTCACTAAAGATTAGGAAGAACTATGGGTAGTACCACATGTATAGAAATTTCTTATCTGAAAATCATGTTCTGTATATTCTTTTATTGTTATCATCATGTCTTTTTAAAAAAATTATTTGGTATAATTGTGCTTAATTTAGTATACCTTTTAAACACTATGAGGCAAGATGAATTGTATGTTCAATACTTTTATGATTAATTTTATGTATCGAATAAAGTTTTTGAAACGTGAAACGATTGGTTCATAACTTTTCCTATTGTGACTGTTGAAAGTTCCATCCCATTATAATTATTCGACTTTGACTTTCTAAGAAGAAGCATTTGTTCTGAGAATCTTCTTAAATAGAAGGAAGATCACAATAATAAGAGCAATTGAGTCATCTTCCAGCAGTTCTTCACAGGGAGATTTCATTCCTGAAGAACCTCCAAAGAAGAGGAAAGAAGCTCTAATTTGGAAGTTTTTCACTTTTCCAGAAGGTCAAAAAAAGGTTAATGCTCCAAAAGTAACCTGTAAAATTTGCGAAACAACTCTTTCAAGGGGTGATCAATGTAAAAAATACTCCTTTGGCACAGCAAATATGGTGCGACACGTTAAGAATTTGCACCCCAAGAACTTTGCTCGAGCTGCAAGACAGAGGTTGCACGAGAACCCACCTGCTGCTACACCAAGCACATCAACTGCGGCAGCAGGATTTTCGGCAAGCAGTCCATACCCACATATTGATTCTGACTTTGCTAAAGTTAAAATTCTATGCATTTATTGCGATAAACTTTTGTGTTATGGGGAACAGTCTATAGACTTGATGAAACGCAGGATGCATAATCATTGCTGTCCTCAACATTAGTTGTTCTTTTTTTCATTTTTTTGTTCCGCTGAGAATTTGTTGAGAAAACACACAAAAAATACAAAACAAAAAAAATAGTTCTTTTTAGAACTACCTTCACTGGTCAAAGAAAGAACTATTTTCCTATGTTAGTGTGTAAAAGTTTGTCAGAATGAATGTGTAGTTCATAAATGAATGAATGAATATGTTACTAGTGTATGGAGAATGTGAAAGTGCAGAACTATAAGGAACTGCTACAGCATAAATCTATAAGGTGTTTATCTATAGTATACTGTAGTATGTCCGAAGCACTTGAATGTAGCATATGTACATAAATATGTTACAAGACTATATTTCAATTTGCACTGCTGGTGAAAGTGCCTGGGTGAATTTGTATGTCTTAGGGGTGGATTTACAATCCCCTTGTGCCTCTTTTACACAGCTGTTGTGTCACTTTTGTGACACAGCGGTGGTGCAAAAGATGTGCCATGGTGTGTGGTATTAACAATGTGACCCATCTGGAGGGTGTATTACATTGTAAAGCGCTGCGCCAGAAGAGGGTTTCTTGTGCAAAAGGGGTTCAGCAAGGCCTCCTAAAAGTGACTGAGTGAAATGTATAACACTTTATTCAGTGACATTTGAGCTTATGCTGCGTCAAAAGCTTGCACATGCTTGAAGCAGGTGTAAGGATTGATACAGCATTGTGAGCATAGGGCCCCAAGAGAATTGCTGGAGCTGTGTTATACTTGCAACCGACGTCAAGCAATAATTCATCCAAAAATTACTTTGAAATTTAGTTTTGTTATTATTTTGTAATAAGAATATGAAATATAATCTAAAAAATAAAATAAATATAAATATTTATATTAAAAATATAAGAAATTTGTATCAAAAGAAAGACATAATAATTAATACATTTATAGATTATCATTTACAAAACCTATGAAATTCACTGAAAAAACCATAGGTTTCACACAAGTTATAGTTAGGAATTAGCATTTAAAAAACCATGCAAATTAATTGAAAAAAACATAGGTTTCACACGTTATAGTTAGCTGAACATTTGTCTCATACAAAACCTTTGAAATTCCTCCGTTATAGTTAGCTCAGCTAACTATAACTTGCGCGCCCGCAATGCACTGCTGATGACGTCACATATTACATCACTCATGACATGGTCAGTGACATCACTCATGACATCACTGATGACATCTCAAATGACATCCCTGATGACATCACTGATGACATCATCTCTGTGGCAGACCTCCTCTTACTGTAATATAAGCACAAGTTACTACTTGTGTAACGATATATCTGTAAGAGACATTAGTTAGTGATAGATTCCTTACCTTAGAATATCCCCAGGCGTCAGACTGGATCCGGAAAGTTTTGCGTAGCAGTACCCTTGCGCGTCGGTAGGCGTCGTCTGCGGCTCCGCGTCTGTCGTAGGCGTCGTGGGCGCCGTGATGACGTCGTCGGAGTACTTAGACGCCGCCTCCGCGTGCTGACGTCAGTTCTTAGCCACAGCTTTTCCACGCCAGAAGCGCAGAGCCATGACAAAAACCGACACTGGTGCCAAGAAACTAGGGCCCTGAAAGGGGATGACCTTAACCTTTAGATATCGGTTCGCAGAACAGGGAGGATGGGTGGGTCGGAAAGGAATCTATCACTAACTAATGTCTCTTACAGATATATCGTTACACAAGTAGTAACTTGTGCATCTGAAAGAGACACATTAGTGATAGATTCCTTACCTTAGAATAGATACCCCAGCAATACCATCCCCGTGGTGGTGGGTCTGCGAACCAATAATTACACCAGAAAGTCCTGGAGAACGGAGCGGCCAAAGTAGCCGTCCCTCCGGACTTGACTGTCCAGGCAGTAGTGCCTAGCAAACGTGTGCAACGAGGCCCACGTAGCTGCCTGGCAAATGTCCTGCAAGGGCACACCTCGGCCCAAGGCAGTTGTAGTGGCCCTGGCTCGAGTGGAATGAGCCCTCAGCCCACAGGGGGTTCCTTCTTAGCCAAGGAGTAACACGCCTGGATGCACATGATAATCCATCGAGAGATGGTCCTCTTGTGCACCGCTTTCCCTTTCTTAGCGCCCGCGTACCCAACAAAGAGTTGATCATCCACCCGGAACTGTTGTGTGCGATCCAGATAGAACGAGAGCGCACGTTTCGGGTCCAGACGAAGGAGCCTCTCCTCCTCTCTCGAGGGGTGCGGAGGCAGAAAGAAGGTGGGCAATGTGATGGACTGCCCAATGTGGAAGGCCGTGACCACCTTAGGCAAGAAGGAGGGCCTAGTCCTCAAAACAACCTTGTCCGGATGGACTGAAAGGAAAGGAGGCTTACAAGAGAGGGCCTGGAGCTCACTCACTCTCCTGGCAGAGGTGATGGCTACCAGGAAGGCAGTCTTCAAAGAAAGAAGGCGAAGTGGACAGTTATGAAGTGGCTCAAAGGGCGCGCACATCAGAAAAGTTAGAACCAGGTTTAAGTCCCACTGAGGCATCACGAAAGGAACAGGAGGAAAGGTATGAGTGATGCCCTTCAGGAATCTGTTTACGAAAGGGGACTTGAACAAAGAAGGCTGGTCAGGCAGCCTCAGAAAGGCTGAAAGAGCCGAAAGATAGCCCTTGATAGTGCCCAGAGCAGAGCCCTGCTGGGCAAGAGAAAGGAGGAATAGAAGAACCTCAGAGAGAGGGGCATTGAGGGGATCCACAGCCTTTGCTGTGCACCATGCCACAAATCTGTTCCACCTGCAGGCGTATACCGTTTTTGTGGAGGGACGCCTGGCTGCCAGAATGATGTTGCAAACCTCAGGAGGCAAGTCAAATGGCCTCAACTGTCGCCTCTCAATCTCCACGTTATAGAAAACAAAGGTGCCTAGCTTTTTCAACATAAATGCAATACAGTATAGGAACACAATGGAATACTATACGATTAAGGTTTCCTGACCCAGCCGGGAAAGGAATTTATTTTCAAGAAACAATGTCTAATATACAATGTAAACAAAATAGCATGACACAAGCCTGTGCCGTACCAAAAAGGAAAAGGAAAAATAGGAGTAGAGTGAAAGGGGTGTTTTTCAGGCAAAGGAAGGGAGCAAGAACAGGGCACTGTAGACAAATTAAAGATCACTGACAGTGTCAGCTGGAGTGGAGCATACACAATCTCATTTGACAATATTGTAAGTGTAACCCCACTCATGGGTGTCGACGTTTCGATCCCTATTGCTCAATTAAATACATGGGATCATCATCAGGACTTAGAAATAAACAAAGCATGCCTGAATGTAATAAAGCCTGTTAGGAGAAACAAAAAAGATAAAGAGTTTTAAGAGTACCACTAAGGAGTAGTTTACACATGTCTGCCAACTTTGTAACACAATCGAATTCGCAGTGTGTGAATAAGTGCAGGGTGGGCGTGCCAGGTAAGAGAACATAACAATACTGTTTTGACAATAATCGGAATCGCAGTGGTACTGATAGTTAAGTGGCTACGAGTGGATAAGTGGCCACTTATCCACTCGTAGCCACTTAACTATCAGTACCACTCACAAACACGCTAAACCCAAGGATTATTCACTACCACTGCACAGTGAGAATCCCAACTCACCGTCATGTCCTGAGATGAACCAGAACAATCACTGTCACTGCACAGTCCGATAACGCAGCATACCACGCATGTCACTGCGATTCCGATTATTGTCAAAACAGTATTGTTATGTTCTCTTACCTGGCACGCCCACCCTGCACTTATTCACACACTGCGAATTCGATTGTGTTACAAAGTTGGCAGACATGTGTAAACTACTCCTTAGTGGTACTCTTAAAACTCTTTATCTTTTTTGTTTCTCCTAACAGGCTTTATTACATTCAGGCATGCTTTGTTTATTTCTAAGTCCTGATGATGATCCCATGTATTTAATTGAGCAATAGGGATCGAAACGTCGACACCCATGAGTGGGGTTACACTTACAATATTGTCAAATGAGATTGTGTATGCTCCACTCCAGGTGACACTGTCAGTGATCTTTAATTTGTCTACAGTGCCCTGTTCTTGCTCCCTTCCTTTGCCTGAAAAACACCCCTTTCACTCTACTCCTATTTTTCCTTTTCCTTTTTGGTACGGCACAGGCTTGTGTCATGCTATTTCGTTTACATTGTATATTAGACATTGTTTCTTGAAAATAAATTCCTTTCCCGGCTGGGTCAGGAAACCTTAATCGTATAGTATTCCATTGTGTTCCTATACTGTATTGCATTTATGTTGAATAAGCTAGGCACCTTTGTTTTCTATAACGTAGTTATACCCATGGTCCTTAGCTATCCGTTGGGTTCCCCTTGTTTCTAAAAAACGCCGCTCAATCGCCAAGCATGGAGGTGGAGACTGGACAGGTTCGGGTGGAGGACCGTCCCCTGCTGCTGCGACAGAAGGTCCTCCTGAAGAGGCAGACGAACCAGGTGATCGACTGACATGCTGAGTAGCTCGGGATACCAGTACCTTCGTGCCCAGTCCGGAGCCACAAGGATGACTTGCGCCCGGTCGCGCTTGATCTTCTTCAGCACTCTGGGCAGAAGAGGTATAGGCGGAAAGGCGTACAACAGACCGCAGCTCCACTCGTGATGAAAAGCGTCTCCGAGCGAGTGCCGCCTTGGAAATTCCAACGCGCAGAACTGATGACATTGCGCGTTCTCTTCGGTGGCGAATAGATCTAACCAAGGCTCTCCCCATCGCAGAAAGAGGCCTTGCTCCACGTCCGAGTTCAGACGCCATTCGTGATCCATCGAGCACCGACGACTGAGTTCGTCCGCCCTGGCGTTCAGAGAACCTGCCAGGTGTTGAACCACCAGAGTCGCGCCCTGATGTTCCAGCCATAGCCAGAGACGCAGAGCCTCCTGGCAAAGGGTTCACGACCCCACTCCGCCCTGTTTGTTGCACTACCACATGGCGGTGGTGTTGTCCGTGAACACCTGCACTGCACTCCCTCGGACAGACGGGAGGAATGCTTTCAGTGCTAGACGAATCGCCCTCAGCTCCAACAGATTGATATGGAGCCGGGACTCCGCCGGAGACCAGAGTCCTCTGATCTCCGCCTCTCCCAAGTGGCCTCCCCAGCCCTGGAGGGACGCGTTCATCACAACTACGTGCTCCGGTTGGGGAAGGGAGAGGGATCTGCCGTTGACCCAATCGCGGTCCGTGAGCCACCACTGCAGCTGTCTCGCAGTGCCCTCCGAGATCAGGACATGGTCGGACAGGTTGCCCCGGTGCTGGGCCCACTGAAACTTCAGGTCCCACTGCAGAGCCCGCATCCGCCACCGTGCGTGATGCACCAGAAGGATGCAGGAGGCCATCAGCCCCAGAAGCCGGAGCGTCAACCTGACCGAAACCCGGGACAACAGCCGAAAGACCGGAATCAGAGCCTGTATATCCCGGACCCGCTGTTCGGGCGGGTAAACCCGAAACTGCGCGGAGTCGAGAACCGCTCCGATGAAAAGGAGCTTCTGAGAGGGGCACAGGTGTGACTTCGGCACATTGATGGAAAATCCCGGCTGGTGCAGGAGATCCGCCGTAGTCTGGAGGTGGCTGACGACTGCCTGGGGCGAGCCCGCCTTCAACAACCAGTCGTCTAGGTAGGGAAAGACTGATACCCCTAACCTGCACAGGTGAGCTGCGACCACCGCCATCACCTTCGTGAACACCCATGGGGCGCTGGTAAGGCCGAAGGGGAGCACGGTAAACTGAAAGTGCTCGAGGCCTACCGTGAACCGCAGGTAACGCCGGTGGGCCGGCAGGACGGGGATGTGGAAATATGCGTCCTGCAAGTCCAACGCTACCATCCAGTCTCCTGGGTCTAGGGCAGCTAAGACCTGAGCCAATGTCAGCATTTTGAACTGCTCCTTCCAGAGGAAGCCGTTGACGTTCCTCAGATCCAAGATAGGGCGTAGGCCCCCTTTGCCCTTCTTGGGTACCAGGAAGTAGTGGGAGTAGCAACCACGACCTACTTCTGGCCCAGGAACGCGCTCAATGGCCCCCTTGGCCAAGAGGGCCGAAACTTCCTCCTGCAGGAGCCGCAAGTGATCCCCCGATACGCGGTGGTGTTGCGGTGGCATGGCTTGAGGGGTCGTCTCGAAGGGGAGGGAGTAGCCCCTTCGGACGATCTGCAGCACCCACCTGTCCGAAGTGACTGTGCGCCAGTGAGAGTGGTGATGGCGAACCCTGCCTCCCACCGGCGTCACATGGGCTGAAAAGCACGGACTAGGAGGGCTTAGAGGCGGATGCTGCGGGGGCAGGTGTGGACTGGCTCCGCTTGTTCCCCCGACCGCCTCCACGGCGGTTTCCACGGCCGCCGCCGCGCTGGACGACAGTTTGCAGCGAGTGGCTGGCGGCACGTGTGGGGACGCCCCTTCCTTGGCCACGAAAGGAGCGAAAGGCACCCACTTGCTGGCGCGGGCCGAGAGGCCCAAGGACTTGGCCGTAGCCCTCGAGTCCTTAAAGCGCTCAAGCGCGTGGTCTGCCTTGTCGCCAAAGAGGCGACGGCCTTCGAACGGCATGTCCATGAGTGTATTCTGGACGTCTGCTTAGAAGTTGGCGGATCTCAGCCAGGCGTGGCGTCGTATCGCCACCGTCGTAGCCATCGCTCTGCCCAGCGAGTCAGTAGTATCCAGTCCGCACCTGATAGAATACTTCGCTGCGTCCCGTTCCTCCACTAGGGCTTGGCCGAGTTTGGCCCGTACCTCCAACGGACACTCTGGCAGCACTTCCGCCACCGTTTCCCACAGAGAGTGGGTGTAACGGCCCAAGAGGCATGCGGTGTTGGAAGACCGCAGTCCCAAGCTAAGGGACGAGAACACCTTTTTGCCATAGGCCTCGTACCTCTTGGATTCCCGATCGGGAGGAGCCGTCGGGAAGGCGGTCTGGGAGTTAGAGGCCTGGATAACCAGACTCTCGGGGGTGGGGTGGGTGGACAGGAAACATGGGTCGCCCGGGGCCGGGCGGTGGCGTCTGGCCACGTTCCTATCTACAGGCGAACCTGTAGCGGGCCTGGACCAAGTGCCCAAAAGAACGTCCGTCAAGGCCTCATTAAACGGCAGCAGAGGCTCCATGGAGCATGACTGCGACTTAAGGACCTCAGTGAGGAGGTTAGTCCTCACGGCCGCGACAGGGAGCTCAAGGCCTTGGCTGCCCTCGTCAACACCACACCATAAGTTGCACCCTCCTCCGAAGCCACGGTAGGAGGAGAGACAAAACCAGTGTCTGGAGAGGTGTCCAGGCCACTGGCCTCCCCAAGCTCACCTGTCCAGTCCATGTTAGACTGACACTCCCTGGTCAGAGGGTCCTCAGACCCCTCCCAATTCTCCTCGTCCCCCATCTCCTGAGATTCAGGGTCATAAGTGAATGGGGTGGGTTCATAGAATTGAAATTCTCTGAACGGCGTCGAGAGCGGCGCCGGTAGGCGTCGACCCGACGTCGGAACCCAGTGAGAGGAGGCATCGGGGACGGCGCCGCCCGAGGACGGCGCCGAAGGCACCGACGACGCCGGGGCCGCTGTACCCTGCGGCGCCGAGCCCGAGGGCAGCGGCGGCGTCGGGATCGTGGAGCCCTGCGGCGCCGGGCCCGAAGGCGCCGGCGGCGTCGAGGCCGAAGCACCCGACGGCGTCGGGGTCGTAGCCCCCGACCCACTAGGGCCCCCAGACGGGTTCACTGGGCCCGAAGGCGCCGCGGAACCCGTCGGAGGAGAAAGGGACCTCATGGCCATGAGGAATCGCTCGATCTCCTCCGGCGTCGCGTTCAGCCCAGGGACCGGGGGGTATGGAGCCGAACGCGGCGCCCGCGACTCACGAGGAGCCGCGTGGGCGGTGTCACCCGAACCCCCGGCCGCGTCGCGCGAGCGTCGGGGGGGAGTCAGAAGAGCGATGATGTCTCTTCGACTTCTTATGCTTCTTACCTGACGACTTGGACCCGGAGGAGTGGCGCCGACTCCCGGAGCTGTGACGGCTCCGTCCCCGCGACCTGTCCCTCGACCTCCCGTGGGACCGGGACCGGGACATCACACGGCGCGGGGCCGACTGGCGGATCTCGAGTCGCCTGCGGGACCGCTCCCGCCTGGCCTTCCTCGAGAGGGCCCGACAGTCGGAGCAGGCCTCGTCGTCATGGTCGACGCCCAAACACATCAGGCACAAGCGGTGGGGATCCGTGACCGACATGGTACGGTCGCACTCGTCGCAATGCTTGAAGCCGGGCATCCCTAACGGCACCGTCGGAGTCGTAAAGACTTCGAAATGGATCAAAAAAGATCACAAAAGTTTAGTCAAAAAGTGACTAGGGAACTGCTCTTTCCAGATCTGCGCTGGCTGGCGCGGAAAAAAGAAGAACTGACGTCAGCACGCGGAGGCGGTGTCTAAGTACTCCGACGACGTCATCACGGCACCCACGACGCCTACGACGGACGCGGAGCCGCAGACGACACCTACCGACGTGCAAGGGTACTGCTACGCAAAACTTTCCGGATCCAGTCTGACGCCTGGGGATATTCTAAGGTAAGGAATCTATCACTAACTAATGTCTCTTACAGATATATCGTTACACAAGTAGTAACTTGTGCTTATATTACAGTAAGAGGAGGTCTGCCACAGAGGTGATGTCACCAGTGACGTCATCAGGGATGTCATTTGAGATGTCATCAGTAATGTCATGAGTGATGTCACTGACCATGTCATGAGTGATGTAATATGTGACGTCATCAGCAGTGCATTGCGGGTGCGCAAGTTATAGTTAACTGAGCTAACTATAACGGAGGAATTTCGAAGGTTTTGTATGAGAGAAATGTTCAGCTAACTGTAACGTGTGAAACCTATGGTTTTTTCAATGAATTTGCATGGTTTTTTTAAATGCTAATTCCTAACTATAAAGTGTGTGAAACCTATGGTTTTATTCAGTGAATATATATATATATATATATATATATATATATATATATATATATATATATATATAATATATTTATATATAATATAATGTAGATATAAATATATCTACATATATATATCCTTATCTGTATCTATCTATCTATCTATATATACATATATTGGTGACGATATGGCAAGCACAGAAATAAATATTTAAAATTTGCACTAAACTTGGGTCTTCCTCGTCTTTTCGTCCTCTTGAAGGCGAGCCTCGCAGCATACATATATATATATATATATATATATATATATATATATATATATATATATATATATATATATATATATGTCAAGAAAAATCGTTCACTCTTCCTCTTGGTCCGCAGCGAGAATTCGCGGCACCACAAAAAAGGAAAATTTTAAAAGTGTTTATTGGCACACTAAAGTGCAAAACAAGGTTAAAAGGACAGTCTATGCCTTTTGGCTACCCAGCCTTCTACAGGACCAAATATATATATATTTGGTCCTGTAGAAGGCTGAAAAGCCAAAACGTGTAGCCTGTCCTTTTAACCTTGTTTTGCACTTTAGTGTGCCAATAATATAGCTGTGTCTAGGCGCCGGGAAACCCTTTTTGGGTAGCTGTTGCGCCCTATAAATTGAAAAAATAAATAAACTTGTAAATGCAAGTTTGTGTGCCTATTGAACAGAAAGACTGTACAGCCTTACAGTAGAGGTGGAAAGCCAGGCAACGCTTGGGCCTGTGTCAGGTGAAATGTCTGCCTCTTCTTCGGCTCTTGTCACTCAATGCAGCCATATAATCTAATGCTTTAAAAACATATGTTGAAGAAGTAACATCTTTTGAACTTTACAGAATTTTAAAGAGCCATATCATACTTTACATGACATTCATTGTTTGAATTACATGTCAAATCTTTTGATGGCCTGGCTCAGACTTTGGCTTTCAGGGCCAAGCCAGCCTCTTGCTCAGCTCTATGAATTTACAAAGTTTACAACCTGTACCTAAAAAACAAATATATTCAACACATTGGTGGATACACACCCCAAAAATACACTGGACAAACAGCTGGTAAAGTTTTTTTGCTTTTGCTGGAAACACAAAAAGACATGCAGGTATGTATTAAACACTTCAGGTGCCAATAAAAACCTTCATGGCAATGCCATGACAGCAGTGGTGCTAAAGAGGGCCAGGGTAGCACTGGTCAGATCAGCGGAGCATTCACATTCATTCCCACCTGTGTACCACTGTGGAGAGAGCATCCACACTCTACCACCTAGCAACATCATTCTGGTGGGGTCTACCATTTCCGAGGGTGGGCCAATAACACCACACTCAATCCCTACAGATGTCTTGTCCCAGCTGATCAATAATCCAGTCAGTATAGGTGCAAATACCTGCAATATAACAACAGATTTCTGCACTCAGCTTATCACAAGCCCAAGCCCACACTGCAATAATAGTTGCACCACTGCATATCCTAAATGGTGCCATCAGGATCAGATGAGCCACATCATTGGGCATGTAGTGACCTTGGAGCTTATCATTCATGCATTGAAACATCCTATGAAGTACTACTGTTCAAGTTTACCTGTGATTATGGAGAGACTAACACCTGTCCCAACATGGCGTCTTAACAATTTATGCCATGTAAGAACGCCGAGCACTGTGTTTTACAGCCAACTAGAAACCATGGAATCCACACCCCTGCAGAGTCTCAGAAGACAGATGTTCTTTCAGCTTGAATCTCTAGACCTCAGGGCATGTGCAAGCAAATGGTTGCATGCAGTGGGCGTTTTACTGGCCGTGTTTTGTACCACCATCACACTTACCATATCATACTGTTTTATTCACATTACCTCGTGCCTCTGTTTTACTACGAATTCAACTTGATCTGAGTGACAAGATTGATTCTACAATGTTATTTCACTCTCGAAATGAGGAAGCAGCTGTGCAGGTAAACAAAGCACGACTTTAAATCTTGGTTGAGGGGTGCATGCAGCATGATTTGGAAATGTTATGTATTTTGCCTTTTTGCAGTCAGGCTTTGTCTTATATGCTTCATGAAAGAAGAGGAGTTAATAATACAAAACAGAAAAAGTAGGGGGCACGAAAGACAATGCAACCTCAAATGGGCCTGAAAGAAGAGGCTATAGCCATAAAGGTTTTACAGGGTAAGTGATTACTCTGATCACGTCGGTCAATTGTTTTGCTTGCTCATGTTTATTAGATTGCGAGACACCTAAATGAAAGTAGCTGGTAGGTTATTCCACTCATATTGCCCTGCTCTCTGGAAATCTATAACTATACTTTAGTTTTGAAGGCAATGTCACAAGGCAATGCAAAGGGATGAAGACCAAGATACGATAGCCTCGGCTGGCACTATGAGAGAAGCGAAAAATCCCAGGAGGCTGGTAGGCAGCCCACGGCTATCAGGGATGTATGAGCTGGCTCCTGTGCAGACCCTGAAATGCTGGCCTTTTTCATCTTCAGAACGGCCTGCAATACTTATGGCTTTCTAGTGCATATATTTGGATGACCATGCTGTAAAATGAATCATTTGATTGAAATGAAAAAAGCTATTCTTGGGGAGCGGGGAGTGGTTCTACTCCTCCCCAAACAATGCTGGATATGGTGAGATGCACTTGGCGGCGACATAGATGACTGGCATTAAATGCTTGCCCAAAGCTGCTTCAGCTCCCAGTTCAGCCCTATCATGGATGCGTAAGCTCTAAAGTCCGGTTTCCCGTTGAGAGGATGCAATGATTGTATTGTTTCCTGAAGCTGCGTGCCTGCACGTGGCTATTATCAACGCATTGTCATTTGAATGTGCTGCTCAGCTGTTGGGAATCTCCTAGCAACCCCACTGTTGTAGTTGGATTCAACGCAGCCGGACGGCTCCAGTCGTGGGTGCTTGGATATATTTTAATAAAGCCACGTTTTACCTCGATTACGGCTCACCTTCGTACTTCCACAAGTTGGCGACGAGCTGGTCCTCCCGCCCAGCTCCCACCGCCGAGATCATCTGCTTCATTATCGCACGATTGGCTGCGCAGCCCTTTCCCTGCTGCTGTTTTCTACACCTCGTCCTTCGAGGCGAGCGGATTCATCATGCTGCACTGCTGATGCTGTTACTGATCCTGCGATATACTGGTAACCGGCTTCTATGCCTCTTCACCTCCGCTTTCAGGTACCATTCAACCAAGCGCAAGTACGTGTACTTTCTCGAGCCAGCTTGCACCACGTGACGCGCGTTGTCACTACAACTCATTTACTCTTCAGCATATGCTTTCCAGTCTACTCGGAGCGTTTCAAGAGACAGAGTTGAAATCGATGCTGGCCTCTATTATAGACTGACGATTTGTATTTCTACCCCACACAAAGTACATAGAAGCAGGGCTACATGATAGTGATAAACGTGGACGGCTTTCTGAGATAATCAAGCGGAATTCTCTAGACATTATATGTCTTCAAGAGACTCATCTTGATCTACCCTGGGCAAAACAAAGTTTACTTAAAATTCAGGGGTATAATGTTCTCGCGGCCACAACTCAAACTACAAATACCCGAGGGGTAGCCATACTAGGTAAAAACCATATAGGGAAACTCGTACGTTTTGCCTCAGATCAACATGGTAGATGGGTAATTGTAGAGCTAGCGCTAGGGCTCACCCTTTGCTCTGTCTATGGCTCAAATTTTGACGAACCATTGCTGTTTGAGAGCCTAGAATTGGAACTGGCAGGTTGGCCCGGTCCATTGATCTTGGCTGGGGACCTTAATATTGTACTCGACCCTATCCGTAGTGATTTAACGAAACAAAACTACTCAGGTCGTAAACCTAGGGTATTCAAGGCTATTAATTCTCTTTTAACTAGCCACAATCTGGTTGATATCTGGTCTCTTAAACATCAACGGGGACCAGGGTACACATTCTACTCATACCCCCATAGTACATACTCCAGGATCGACTACATCTTTACTACCAAAGACATCTCTGCCCAATCAACCATTCTCAAACACCCAAAGATAATTTCTGACCATAATGCCCTGGTTCTCACTGTAAATTTAACCAATACCACAAAAAACCCCTCAGTATGGACATTTGATAGAAAACTTCTGGTCAATAGAGAATATATCAACTTTATTAGGAATTGGGCTCAGGACTACTTCGATATAAATCACTACAGTGCTCCAAGAAACATCGTATGGGACTGTTTTAAATCTGTACTCAGGGGAGAGACTATTAGCTATGTAGCCAGACTTAAGAAACAGCAGGCTACTGAATATAACAATAAAATAGCGGAATTAGCAAGGCTAGAAGCTGCTCATACATCAATAATTGCTCAAAAATCCGATGGGTCTAACTTACTTCACCAGATCCTAATCCTCAAAACTGACTTAAATAAAGGACTAACTCAGAAGTCTGCCGAAACATTTAGAACTCACCAAAAAGACCTTTACGAGAATGGGGAAAAGGTTGGAAAGCAACTAGCTCTACGAACAAGACAAAAAATGACCCGCAATGCAATCTCATCTATAAAAATAAATGGCCAAGAATATACACAAAGGGAAGAAATAGTGGAGATTTTTCAAGATTATTATCAGAAATTATATAAGGACGATATCGCCCACAATAAAGAAGATATGAAGAATTTTCTCAAAGATTTCCTAACCTCTCCTGATAATAGCTTAGACAGCACTACTAAAAACGACCTGGAAAAAGAGATCTCAATGTCAGAGATTGAACTTGCTCTTGCAGAATTAGCCTCGGGGAAAGCAGCAGGCCCGACAAGATACCCTTGGAACTATACCAAATTCTAGGAGATATTATATTACCATTGTTATTAGATCTATTCCGGGGGATACAGTGGAACGGTATTACTCCCGCATCTTGGAAAGATACTAATATTATCATTTTTGCCAAAAAGGGAAAACCTACTGATTCCCCATCATCATACCGTCCGATCTCACTGATCAACTCAGATTCAAAATTATACGCAAAAGTTTTGGCCAATCGACTAACGGGGATCATTGCGCATCTGGCTAGTCCGTGGCAACATGGTTTCATCCCAGGGAAGGGTACCACCGAACACACTCGTAGAGCAATATCACTTTTTGATATTATGTCAGTAACGGGCGGCCAGATGTCAATCGTCCTTCTTGATGCCGAGAAGGCATTCGATAGAGTGTCGTGGAAATTCTTGTGGGCTATATTAGAACACTACAACTTTGGACATAGTTTTATTAAGTCAATTAAAGCCATGTATATTGACCCAAAGGCTAAACTCCAAATTATGGGGGGTGAATCGGGTATTATTAACATCTCAAGGGGAACAAGACAGGGCTGCCCATGTTCCCCAATATTATTTGCCCTCTATATTAACCCCCTGATATTGTAAATTCTTGATAACACCAGAATCATTCCAGTGGTGACAGGACTTTTTGAAACAAAAGTCTTAGCCTACGCTGATGACGTAGCAATCTTAACTCCAGACCCAGATATAGCTATGACCGAGATAGAGGCTATTACCCACCAGTTTGGGTCCTATTCAGGCTATTCTCTTAATAAAAGTAAAACTATTATATTATGTACAGACAATATTGACTTGATTGATGCAAGAAGAACTAGCAAAGCGACATACTTAGGGGTCTGTATATCTGCCAAGGTTGATAGCATCATCAAAAGGAACTACGAACCACTTATTACTTCTATTAAACAAGATCTTACCAGGGTGAATAGCCTTCATTTATCAATCATAGGGCGAGGAAATTATATAAAAATTACTATCTTTCCAAAAATATTATATTTATTCCGGGCAATCCCTTTATTTGTTGAAGACAAATATATTAAAATTCTCGATTCCCAGATTTCCAAATTCATATGGCAACACGGCAAGATTAGGAGGTCGCTCAAATTCTTATCCCTACCGTTTGACAGAGGGGGCCTTGCAATCCCAAATCTACTCTTATATTTTTGGGCAGCCTTTTTACAACAATTCGCTCCCTTGCTTAATCCAGCAATCAATGGGGAGGAATCGGGAATACCATCAATTTACGAACTATCTCTTGGTCACAAAGCCAGAGGACTAATTTTAAGACAACTTGAACCTAGTTATTTTAAAAAAAACTAAATTTAAAACTATTATTGGGGCATGGGAAGTGTTAGACCTGTCTGCATCTGGGGATACTCTAACCAACATTATTTATTTTTGTCCCCCTTAGCCTCCCAGAGTTTCTATTTTTATTTTTATATGTCCACCAGGATTTTTCAGTGCTGTTAGGGGGCTAGGTGTTCCTTGACCATGACGCCATTTTCCCCTCATATTCTGTGAGGCCTAGTTATGCTCCTGGAAAATCTAGGGACACTCAGGAACCTAAAATGGTGTCCACCAACTGCCATAACGGACATTCCAGAGGAACAGGCCCATAGGCTAATATGAGGAAGGTTCCAGAAACATCCAGTGGCTTGCAGAGGTCTCAGGCCACTCTATAAAAGGCCAGTGACCAGCAGCCATTTTGTGCAGTCTCAGGAGTGACCAGTGAGGAGAGAGGCGACTTGTGGAGGAGGATTGCGCACCAGTGGTGACCAGATCGACCTGTAGGCCGGCTGTCGCGTTATTGGGAAGTGCCCCCTTTCAGGCTGACCGAACCCCACGGCCACGTCATCCAATCAGTGTGACCAGAGACATTGTGGACTGATTGCAAAGCACCGGGTCGTGTTGCAAGACGACCCTCTTAAACTACATCAAATCGACCCTTGTGAGCGACCTGCGCATCTGCCCTGAAGGCTGTGGGCATACTAGGTGAACATCGAATCCGAGCTGTGCTACCCGGCTGAGGTGCGTCAGTCACCTCCATTATCCTCGTGACTGGCCCTCATCCCGTGAAGTGAGGCAGTGACGCCGGCGGAGTCTCCTACCTGTGTGGAGCGCCGACAGCACGTCTGTCCCACACGCGTGCGGAGTGTCCAGCTGACCCGCCTGTGAAGCGCGTGCGGAGTGTCCAGCTGACCCGCCTGTGAAGGGGAGAAAGTATCCGTCGCGTCAGAGGAGGTGCGCCAAGGCGGAGTCCGGAACCAGGAGGAAGGGCCCAGCGCGACTGAGGAGGCGTGTCGAGGCGGAGTTTCACCCTGTGGTGAACCGGAAGGAGGCAGAAGCGCCGCCACGGTCCCGCCCAAGAAGCGTCCCGACCGGCAGAGGAGGCAGAAGCACCGCCACGGTCCCGCCCAAGGAGCGTCCCGACCGGCAGAGGAGGCAGAAGCGCCGCCACGGTCCCGCCGACAGCGCTAGGAGGAGTCAACTGAGCGCGGGGGTGACCGGACGGATCGCTTCACAAAACAAGTAAGCAGGGATCAAGGGGAGAGCGGGAGGCGGCAGCGCCGGCTGGCCAGGAGCCTGGAAGTGACCACAGTAAAAGAACTAACCGAGTAACTGAGGAGCTGCCGGGGATAGGAAACGAGAACTTGGCCTCGGACTCTTTTAAAAGATTGGCATTGATTATACCCAGTTCAGTAACGGAAGGGGGAAAGCAGCGAGCAGGGGAAACAGAGCGCTAAGCTCCGGTGCCTGACCAAATAGTATTGCAAGTTGGGCAAAAGGGTGCCAGTAACAAACAGGGCCCAGTCGCAGCCACTCGTCCAGTTAGTCCTTTGCCTAGCGACAGTTCCCATTAGGAAGGTGTAGCCATAGATTAGATATAGGGCAGCACTATTAACTTGCCTTATCTCTTCTAGCCATCTAGCTGGCTGCCTGAACTGTGAGGAGCACGGCTGGGGGTGGAAACCTATTGAGCTGCTCAGGAATCTGAGAGGAGAGGGGTAATGTACATGCCAAGATTATAAGAAGTTGCGCAGTGAACCTGTAATGTGAATTTTCCCTTCTGTAACCATTGATTGAAGAAGTAATTTTGTGGAATTGACAGTAACTTAACTCAAGTGAAATGTACCTGTGATTTAGCATGGCTATAGTGAGAAATGTATTGTAGTTGGTGTAACGTGTGTGGATTTATGCTGTGCCAAATGTAAACAGATTTTGCATAAGAAACCAAACAATCTTTATTTTTATAAAAGGTACTGGTATTTTTCTAAACTGGTGTAGTGTCTTTTATTTTAGTGGTCAATCATTGGGTTACTGTGAGTGGGTTCTGTAAGCACTTAGCCAACGCCTAGAGTTTAGTTGTTTCCTCTACTGTGCCAGGCTACCCTATGTAGTCTAGGATACCCTAGGTCTAACAGGAAGTATGGTCAAAAATTAGCAAACATATTCAAATTCCCAAACTAACCCGGTACACCCCACTTTGGCACTCATCTCTGCTTCCTCAAAATGTGAACAATATGATCTCACCTAGCTGGGAAAGATTGGGAATTATCTCCCTTTCTGACCTCCTTGGTATTGATATGAAGGCTAATTTTGCTACCCTTCAGAACAAATTTAATATACCCGTCACAGATTACTTAAAATACTATCAAGTAAGAACTATCATAAACCCCAAGTTGTCAGGTATAAGTTGGGATAGAATACCCCTTATTGAAGATATCATGAGACCTTCCACCAGAATTGGCACAATTTATTCTCTCCTACACCAAAAATCCCCCGATGACATAGAACACACAGAAGTATTATGGACAAATAGACTTGAAAACCCAGATATAGATATTGACAAGGTCTTGGCAATGATGTCACAACTATTACTCTCTACCAATCTAAAAGCACAACTTTATAAAACAATATTCAATCTTTATTACACCCCAGCAAAACTGTACTCATGGGGCAAAAAGTAGTAACGATCAGTGCCCTAGGTGTAACTATGGACCCGCCACACTTCTACATATGTTCTACGAATGCAATAAACTGACACTATAGAGAAAAATGATTTGGGAATTTTGGCAGGAGGTTTTTGGTCGAGCCTTGCCCGAGTCACCCACTATTTGCTTGCTTGGATACGATGGCACACTAAATCTGAACCCCAGGGAAGAAGCTATGCTTTTCATTGGAGCTGCTGTGTATCGAATAATATTGGCCGCACGGTGGAAAGATATTGACCCCCGAGCTTCCAAATGTGGCTCGCGCGCTTTCTGGGTGTTTACAACCACGAAATAGCAATCTATGCCACCAGGGGTTTGAAATCTAAAAGACAAGGCGAAAAAATCTGGTCCCCTATTACAGCTTGGGCAGCTGCGGCTAATTCTTAATAATAGCTCCCAAAAAAATGTGCAAAATACTACCTAGCTAAAATAATCATACAATAGCATAGGAAGCTTTAGACAATTTTGTATTTTCTGACCTCTGCATTTAATATCATGTTCTTTGATCGTTGTCTCTTTCACTTATGATGCTTATATGATTTGGTTTTTGATGTAATTTGAAAAGCTTATTGTTTGTTGTATTGGAGTTGCTAATTTAAAAAAAAAAAGTACATAGAAGCATTTAAACTCCAAAGCACGCTTATTTTATTGAGTGAATATTTATTTAATTGCTTCACTTTGAATCCTTCTGCTTCTGTTGTCACTATTTTAAAAAATATACTACTTCAATTATTATTGCTTTTCCAGCAAAAGTGTTCATTATTCGTATCTTCAGTCCAGGCTACTTCACAACATTTTCAAACACCTACTCCGTTCTTACAAACCCCTGGTAAACCGGCACTAAAATGGTGACAGTGATTAAAAGGTTTTGAAAATTATCTAGTTGCAATTGACGCAGTAAAGTACTCTCCAGTTCGCAAAGTAGCTATTTTGTATGGTTGCTTCGGCGTAGCTGCACAACACATTTTTGAGAACCGTCCTCAATTTCCCACTCCAAGTGGTTTAGGTGATAATTGGGATGTATATAAAGGAGCCCTGGCACGCTTAAGTAAACAATATGCTGACGACCCCAGCATTGTTCTAGAATGCCACAATTTCTTTAAATGCAAACAAAAAATTTGTATGAAAGCGTGGAGGATTACATCGCAGAGCTGAGAATTTTAGCACTCAATGCAAATGTGGTGTCACCACAGATATGTGCATTGGAGACCAATTTATATTTTCCTGTTTTTCCCCAAAAATTAAAGAGAGATTGCTGGGATGCAAAAATCCCTGCCTAACCGAAACAGGTGCTATTGCAAAGGGAGCAGAACGCGCCACAATCTCCTCCAAAATACTACAAGAAAGTCAAACACACCAAAGTGTTCATATGGTTGAATACTGTTCCACTTCCACATGTTCAGTGAATCTTGTAAATAAGTCTTCAAAACAATTTTCCAGAAAACCAATGATATGTTACAGATGTGGTTCAAGAAACTTTGTGGGAAAGGCTCTCAAATGTCCTGCTTCTGGTAAAAGATAGTTTGCTTGATCAATATAGGACACCATCTCTTGAATGTGCGGCAATGGGTGACATTCAACTGAGATATTGCGATTAAGGGATCTTCAGTCCACACATAGACGATGATTCCCATTCCTCTTCTTCTGGATCCTGCCCAATATAACTCTTGCTACGATTTTCTGGAGGGCATCGATAAGGCTTATAGGCCTGTAATTAGCCAGCACGGAGCGATCGCCCTTCTTATAAATCGGAATGATTTCCGCCCGCACCAGCATGCAGGAATTGGAGCTCCCCCTGCTAAAGAGTTAATTAGGTTCGTAATGTATGGGATCCAGAGATCGGTCTCCTGCTTTAAACCATCTGCTGGGATACAATCTGGCCCAGGAGCCTTGCCACTTGGGATAATCTTCAAAACTGCCTCAACCTCTTTGATGCTAAATAACAAGGGGGTTTCTGAGATAATGTGCAGGGCAGGGGCGTCACTTTCTGTGCCCTTCTGAAATTGGGCTTTCTTAAAAGGCAACCCACTGCAGTGGTTCCACATTGTTATTTGGGATAATAGACCTTTGCCCATTTCCCCATTTTATCAAATCCCCAAACTGGGTCATATTCCTACCTTGGCATGCTACCAGCAGATCCTGCCAACGTCCCTCGTCCCAATCTCTCTTTGCTTTTCTTAAGGTAGATTTGTAAGCTACTCTAGCCTATTGGATAGTACAGTGGTTCCTTAATTTGATGGCTACCACTAGAGCCTTGTGAATGAGCCTACATGATTCGTTATACCATGAGTTGGGTTTAAGGTTGGAGATCTTCCTAATTGGCTTGGTATTAATAAAAAACTTTTTCAGCCCAGTAAAAAGCTCATTGTGGATCCCTGCTAGCTTATCATTGAGAACCTCTTGTGATCCACAATCATTAAGTTCTTTTATTGACCCTGAGACTAGTGCCCTGATCCCTAGCCTCTTCCTTTCATCAAGGGCCACTTTGGCCCATCGGACCCTTCTCAGATCGTTTGCCAAGATTACTTGGATAGGGCAGGTATCAGCCTCCGTAGAAGACGTACTACAATAGCTCCTGTCATTCAGAGTGAGGACCAAAGGATTGTGATCGCTTTCGGGGCGACTTTGAACTTCCATGTCTAAAACTAGGGACCATATCTCCACATTCACTAGAATGTAGTCTATGCGGCTTTGAGATCGACCATTATCAAAGGTCGCCGCACCCCGGGTATCGGACGCTGTCCTTCCATTAACCGCCCTGAGACCCCATTCCAGGCACAATCCTTTGACTTGAAGGGCTACCTCCGTCCATTTTTTAATAGGCTGGAGGTCCAACTGTGGCACACCCCAGAGCGCATTCACCTCATCACTGAGCCGAACATCTTCCTCGTCCAGGGGCTCAAAGCAGGTATTAAAGTCTCCTGCAACTAATAAGTTTGCATCATGTGCTCCTTCTACTGGATAGGTCTCTAGGGCGGCAATAACCTGTGAGCACTTACCACCCGGTTGGCCCCTTGCATAAACATTAATCAAGAGTAGGTCAAGGCCTTTTGTAGATGTAGCTCTAATGACTAAGATATCTGGACTATCAAGGTGGATCTCCTCTATGGTTAACCCCTCAGATTGCCTCACCCAACAGGTTAGCCCCCCACTGGTCTTCCTCTATGGCCCCTTGTTGCTGGTTTGGTAAAATTTAAATAACCAGCATGAAACACAGGATCAATTGACCAAGTTTCTTGGAATGCCCAAAGTCTACACCTTCAATATAAGAAGACCAGTCCGCTGAAGCAGCCTTAGACTCCAGACCCGCAATGTTCCAAGAAGATATAGCCATAGGAATCTTCTGAAGGGCAGAGTCAAAATGTCCAGAGGTAGCTACTTTTGCCACTAGGAGTTTATCGGGTGCCAATGCCACAGGAGTTTGGGAGGGGGTAGAAGCTTTACAAACTGGTGGGATAAGGGGGTCAAACAACGTAGTGTCCCCTACCAATTCCTCAGTAACTCCATTCGATAAACCCCCCTGACCGTCCACCCCCAGTCAATCAATTTCTTCAAGAGTGGAAAAAGCCTCAAAGCGATGATTAAGCTGGATGGAAAAGTCAGGTCTAAGACAATCACCCTGTGGGACTCGAGCATCCCACAGTCTAGGAATAGTGAGTTGCTTGTAAAAGAAACCAAGGGGAAGAATACCAATGGCAGCCCTATCGAGTGGGTCATGTCCAGCCATCTCAAGGATGCGACGACCAGACCTGGAGACCTGAAGCTCATCCCCTAAACCAGTCTTTTTATTTAGGTGATGGAGGGCCTTATTTTTAAGAGTTGACCAGTGCTCGTATGAACCCTGGGTAAGGGGGGGGGGGCATTCGCTAATATTACTGTAAAGGGAGTTCCTTCAGGTGGTAAATGGAGGTAAGGGTGCCTCTCTATCTGGCCATCATTTCCATTATTATCCTGCCTCCAGGATCCCTCTGTCTCTTGTGGCCTTCGATTGGGCAAAATCTTATCAGCACTTATGCCCAGAGCGTGTGTACTCCCGATCCTCCCTGCTTGGTGCTCTCCTCCCGCCAGTATCTGGGCATTCGCCTTTACACCACCCTGGTCCCTGTGAATTTCCCTTACTCTAACTGGAATAATGCCTGGTAAGGCCTGCATACTAGGCTGTGCCGGGGTCGCCTGGGGCGGACGAGCCAATGCCGCTTCAATCTTAGATAATCTGATATCAACGAGTCTAGTCTTTTTAGACTCGGCTCAAGAAGTGCTGCCAATTGCTCTATTAATAAAATACAAATGTCACCTTTACTCAACGGAGGATTGTTAGTAACCGTGGGGGGGTTAGCTGTGGATTCAGTGTTTTGATTTCCAAAGACAAATACCCCGCTCGTACCGCTGGGTGCAATAGGAGATTTATGTATCTGACACCTCGCCCCTTTCTTTTTTTATTGGGGGTTCTTTATTAGTGGCACCCATCGCCTTCATCCCTCTTGTCATTACCATGGCTGGGCTTCTCACATAACTCTGAGACTGAAGGGTAGGCTGTTCTGGACTAGTGGGGTGCCAGCTTGGTGACCTGGACAAAGAGTGGTTAGTAGAAGCAGCTACATCTGGGGCTATCTGGGTGATGGGTCGCTGGGCACATGGGAATGATCCCCTCCTTAAGAGAGTGGGATCGAGGGAGAGTCTACGTTCAGTAGCCTCAATCTCGTGGATTAATACTGATTCCGCTCCTATGAGAAAGGCATCAAGCGTACCCACCACCCTGGCCCCCACTCTCCTTTTGTCCATAGAGAAACAAGATGAATAAGAATTAATTAAATCAGAGTTTAATGTCCCGCTATCACACCCCCTGCAGCCAAGCGCAGCAGTCCAAATTTAGAGAGTCTTACCGTTCAGAAGATGGGATGTCAGATGGGTGGCCCGGCCCAGCCTTGTCTGGCCTTGGACGGCCGCAGACGGTCCCCCCCTTGTCCCGGGCTTCGCCCGGGCATGCCCGCGCGCGTCCCGCGCTGCGGGAGCCCTGGGCGAACTTTAAATGCCTCCTGGCGCGCGGCGTCAGCGGCCGCGAGGGATGCTGGGTAGTGTAGTCTCCAGCCCCTGATGACTACAAAGAGAATGGTGGCCCCTGAGCGCTTGGTGCGCGGTCCTCAGCCTCCGTGGGCAGCAGGCAGCGAAAGTGGTCACAGCAGGCAAGAGGTAGCGATATGAGTGGACTCCCCACAGCTATGTACTATTCAACAGTTTCATCACAAGCTTGCTTACACATAACAAAACTATGTCTTTCTAATAAAATGCATGGTTCTTAAAAAAATTGTTTTTTAAGCCTCTCTATAGCTTCAATATAGACTTTTCATACAGAATCACCAGATGGTTGGGGAATAACAGGAAGATTATCAAAAATACATTGTCCTGCAATCCCTAAATTATTAAAAAGCAAACCAAGCTTCCTGGCTGGAGTGTAATCAAGACCATCTATAGCAATGAGATAACCTTCAAAACAGCAAAGCCATTGCTTTCATTTGATCTCAGGTTTGCAAGGTTTCTTTAAGACTGACGGAGGATGTACAACATTGTGAGAAGAGGCCATGATAAGAGGTGAAAAAGTATAGACACAGAAAACACAGTTGAAGTTATGTGGTGAAAGCCAGACAGTAAAATCAAGTCATACAAAATTGTGTAAAAATACCTGAAAAAACGAAATTATAACTAAAGTTAATGATATGAATCATGAAACAAGCCTAAACATATACAAAACTGAGTCTATTTTTCTTTTTGAGAAGATGCAATATGGCCAATGAAAGTTCCATGCAGATTAAAGGGTAGTAGACTAGTTTATGTGTGAAGCAAAACAGGAAATGACACCATGTAGACTCCTTCCTGTCCCGATATCTGAAGCTGTGAATGGGTCTGAGCTGGAGCAAGAATGCTGACACCGCAAACCGACGCTCCCACAGCCAAAAAAAGAAACCCACTTAGAGTGTTGGTTTGGGCTGGAGCAAGAATGCCAAAGCCACAAACCGACGCTCCGACAACCACAGGGGTGAGCCTTATGATAGCTGGAAATCAGAAAGGCCGGCCATGGCATGCTTTAGCACAGAGCCAAGATCGCACACGAGCCAGAGTGTCTCGAGTCGCAACATCAAAGTAAAGACTAGCGGCCAGATTCATCAATGTCCCGATTTGCGAGTCCTTAATAGCGATTAGTAAGGAATCGCTATTAAGAACTTGCAAATCGGGATTCATGTAGAAATCGTAAAATAAATTGCGATTCCTACAGCCTCCTTATTTGCGATTAGCAAATTGCTAATCACAAATAAGGATGCGATTTCAAGGGTGCCAGGGGTGTCCAAAGGACACCCTGTAGCACCTCTGAAATGTCAATGTAGACTGATGTTGCACACACACATGTCTAAAGGACATGTGTGTGTGTGTAACATCCAACTTAGAAAAATGCACTAAAGTGCATTTTTCTAAGTTTTCGCTATTTACCACGAAGTCTGACTTCGCTGTAAATAGCGGCCAAAAATAGCGAATTCGCAATTTAAAAATGGTTAATGAATTGCATTTAAGGAATCTCAAATAGAGATCCCTTAAATGCAATTCCTCGCAATTTAGCGATTTCGCAATTAACGATTTCTGCATTTGGGATGATGAATCCTAAATGCAAAAATTGCGCTCGCAAGGGGCCAGATTCTCAGAATCTAGCCCTTTGCGAGCCATTTTTCTTTGATGAATCTAGCTGTAGGCTCGAGAGGGCTAGTGCGGGAGCAGGATTCAGCTAGAAGGCTTGTGTGGCTGACAATGAATCCCCTCGCAAAGGCAGACCTGGCAGCAGTATTCGAAGGCTTGCAAAGGCTGACGTGGCAGCTGGATTCGAAGGCAGCATTATTTAAAAAAATAACTGTCAAAATTAAAATAGCAATTCTTTGCTTGAAAAAATTGTCACAAGCTGAACAAGGAGAGGAAAACCCTCAAGTAGTGAAATTGCTCGCCAAGAAGCAGGTGAAATGAAGGAAGAAGCTGGTGGGTCCGGAGGCAGGAACAGCGTAGACGGAGTAGGGACCAAAGTCAACAGTGCCCTACTCCTGGTACCAAATGAAGTGTCGGGGAAGCCGACAGAAGACTCTGGAAATGAAGAGTGATCCAAAAGTAGTTTATTTCCAAGAGTTAACTCTCCAGTACAGGAACCTACAGCTATCGCCAGTTGCTCAGGAGAAAGTCCAGAAGATCTGACCTTCCTCCTAGCAACAGGAGATAGATTCCAGAATGGAATACAAAGCATAATGAATGCAACATAGAAGAAATACTAAACTATAGTACAGATACAATAAAAGTAAAAGGAAACTTATACAATACACTACACATGTGTTGCTATTTCTTAGCCCAACAGTGGCAATTAGGAAGCGAGAAATGGTGGCACAAGTGATCAATCAGGTGATGCCACGAGGGAGGTAAAAGGGTACAAACTGGACTTCACTTCCAAACTTGCATATGGAAGTGAAGTCCAGTTTGGGAAAGATGCTGGGGTTCTGGATAAACTCCAAACACGAGCATGCAAAAAAGTTTTTTCACTTCCGCATAATGCCTCGCCTGCGCAGGTTCGACTAGAATTCAGTTTTACAACAGCAACAGCTTCATAGAAGATATGCCACGTTAAGAGCATGGTATAAAATTTGGCGGAATTGAGATAATGAAATCAATAATGCACTCTGGACTTGGTTACAAGATGATTCGCAGTCCGCATATTATTCATATTTTCAAACTTCATTACAGGTCGCAAACATCGCAGCTCTTTGGCAGAAGAACCTTCCTTATTCAACTTTACAGCAAATCTTCAAGAAGGGAGCAAAGCAACACTCATTACTTGAGGACAAGGCCACCCTAAACAGATGGGCACATACATGGTTGGTCTTGCAATCCTATATAAAGCTGCAACCGGCGGCATATTTAGATCAGCCATTTTCTTACCATCGCGCTACGAAGGTATAGCGCTAGCTACGCTGTTGAGATTGTATATTTTTAAAACTAGCTACGCTGTTGAGATTGCATATTTTTAAAACCTCAATTGTGTGTTACTGTACTTTTATTTGAACTTGCACTTACTGGCTGAGTTCCGCGACTACTGAGTTTCTTTCAACCCTCGCCATACTGGGTTGCTGATTCCGACACCGCGCTCGCTACAGGCTGCCCCCTGTGATCCTCTTGTCGGGCACAGCCCCCCACATTCTCCTGGTCGCCGCCCCGGTCCACCACAGCTTGTGCTGGCTGTGTGGAGGGCTTAGCCAACCAATCAAACATCCCTCTCTGTGGGTCACGCACTTCCGGTGGAGGCGGGCGCTTGTCTCTCAGCCCTATTTCTCCCCAATGCCGGCTCAGACGCGCAGCGGATGCGTGCAGCGGATGCGTGCAGCGGACGCGTGCCTTTGGGCGCCGCTGGCGTGCCAAAGGCAAGCCCGTCTGCGCCCGTCCGTTCCGGTACGCCGCCAGACGCCAGGCCCCCTGCCCTAATCAGGCTCATACCTATTCCAGGGAGGAGTTGCTTGCCGCGCATAACCAGTCATCATGTGGCAATCACAGTCTGCATCCTGCCAGGCTTCCTTTACACTGTAGGATATGCGATTTTAAAGCTGAGGTCAGGTGTCTGACAGGCCTCCTTCTAGGCGGACCTGCACTTCACAGATCAAAATCTTTAGTTTGAATTGCAGGTCGCTAGTTAAACACCACAGAGACGTTTATGATCTCCTCCAGGACTCTGAACCAGATATACTTTTTATAACTGAGACATGGCTAACAAACAACTCTGTGGCAATCCCTACTCTGGCCCTCCCCTCGGGTTATTCCTTGATGGCTCAGAATAGACCTAGTGGAAGGGGTGATGGTCTAGCAGTAATATTTAAATCAACCTTTTCCTGCACCTTATCTCCCCATGACATTCCAGATTGCGAGTGTGCGCAGTTTAAAATTAGTATATCGCACACTTTCACCATCTCGGGGCTCCTTATTTACCGCCCTCCGGGCCCCTCCAACGCTTTCCGAGAGGCCCTCGCACACTCAGCCTCCACACTTGCCTTGGAGGCTGCCAACTTCAGCATTTTGGGCGACCTGAATCTGCACCTGGACCGCTATGACTCCCGGGAAATTGTTAATTTCCTGGGGGACTTGGAGGCCTGCCAGCTTATGTAGATAGTGGAGGGCGCATCCCATCTTGCTGACCACCTGCTGGATCCTGTATTTTCTAATATCCAGCCTGTCACCGCCCATGCCCCCCTCCAGCTAGCTTGGTCAGACCATTTTCTCATTCATATAAGTTTAGATCTCACAGACGCCCCTTTTCAAGTCCTCTAGCATTCCACTATGAAGCGACCATGGCATAAACTGGATACCTCTGGCTTTGCGTCCCGCCTAAAAGCTTCCTGCCCAACTTGGGCTAACCATCTGGAGGAAGCGGACAAGGCCTACAGGAGCTGGCTTAGCAGCACATTAGACTACTGCATCCCAAAAAAATTGATTTGCACTAAGCGTACAAAATCCCATGCGTGGTACAATGAGTCTTTAAGGCAGTAAAAACAACATTGCAAATCCTTGGAACGATCCCGGAGATGCTCCTATGACCCTTCAGCAAAACAACTCTACAGACGGGTGATCAAAGCCTATCATAAGCCTGTCCAAAAGGCCAAAGCCGCATATTATACCAATTTAATCACTTCAAGTGCCAATCCCTCCAAAACCATATTCTCCCTCGTCAGTGATATGACGAGGCCCATAGCAACCACTAATGATATCATCTCCTCCAACCAACAGTGTGAAGCTCTAGCCCAGTATTTCATCAATAAAATTGATCACATCTACACTACACTTGATGTGCGTAGGGCGACACCGGATTCTCTGCCTCCTATCACTACCGCAGACTCCTCTCCCCGTCTCCAAGCCCAACCCCCCCTGTCCTGTAAAGACATTGACATCATCTCTAATAAGGTGAAATCTGGCTCTCCTGCCGACCCGGTCAAACCTGACATCTTCAGGAAGTTCAAAGACTGCCTCCTGACTGAGGGGAGGGTACTGATTAATAGATCACTCCAGTCAGCGGTGCTCCCCAAATCATTGAAGCACGCTAAGGCCGTCCCAATCCTAAAAAAGCCTACTTTGGATGCTTCTGCCTCTGAGAACTTCCGGCCCATCTCATTGCTCCCTTACCTGGCAAAGGTCATGGAATCCCATGTTAACACCACCCTTACCAAGTATTTAGAGGAGAATGAGATTCTGGATAAATCACAAAACGGGTTCCGGTCTAATCATAGCACGGAATCCGCCTTGCTGGCACTCGCAGAGCAGCTGAGGGCGGTACTGGATGAGTGCGGCACTGCTGTCCTGGTGTTGCTCGATCTGAGTGCGGCCTTTGACACTGTCTCCCATGGGATCCTACTCCATCAACTCAGGGAGATCGGGGTCTGTGGAACGGCCTGGGCCTGGGCCTGGTTTGCATCTTTTTTATCTGAACGTTCCTTCCAGATTCATGCCCCCCCCATCAGTCCAATATCCATCCTCTCAACTGCGGTGTCCCACAGGGCTCCGCGTTGAGCCAAACACTCTTTAACATTTACATTCGCCCTCTGGCCCTTCTGGCCAAGGCCCGTGGGGTTAAGATGCTAACGTACACTGATGACACGCAGCTGTTGTTTACCATCACCAAAGACCCCGGCCTATATAAACTTTGGTTCCAGGAAGACATCCTGGCAATCTCGGACTGGCTAGCAGATAACTACTTTCAACTTAACGCCTCTAAAATGGAGGTGCTCCTGTTTGCGAGAGACTCGCACAACTGGGACCACCAATGGTGGCCCGCTGAGCTGGGCCCTCCCCCCCCAACCAAAGAACGCAGTAAAAAATTTAGGGGTCCTAATAGACAATTCCCTGTCCTTTGAACTGCATGCTAAAAAAGTGGCAGGCACCTTCTTTGGCTTCCTACCTGGGCTGAAACTCATCCTAGGATTCTTTACTGCCCCCATCTGTCAGATGATCATACAAGCAGTAGTCTTGTCTCGTCTGGACTACTGTAACAAACTTCTACTGGGCACCACCAAAATGGTCACGAAGAGATTAAAACGGGCCCAGAATGCTGCTGCCCGTACTCTGTTTGCCCTCCCTAAATGTTGTCACACCTCCCATCTCTTGCGACGCTTACACTGGCTCCCGATCGAACAGAGAATCCACTTTAAAACTCTCTGCATCCTTCACAAGATCTTGTTTAGCCAGGGTCCCCAGATTCTGCAGTGCCTTTGCTCATTGTATGTACCCACACGGGCTCTGCGCTCCGCTGATCTGCACCTGGCTTGCACTCCTAGAGTACGCAGGTGCAGAGCGGGAGGGCGCTCTTTTAGGTCTCTAGCCCCTCTCCTGTGGAACTCTATCCCGATCGCGGCCCGATGCACCCAAGACCACTTGGCCTTCAGAAAACAGATTAAAACCTGGCTGTTCGCTTCTATCTAGCTGGGCTGGTCTCTAGCCCTGCTACGCCTGTACTGGTCTGCTGGCTTTCCGTCTCCCTAGCTCCCTCTCTACCTCTGCCGTGCAATCTGCTAGTGCTGGGACACCCCGGTGCTGGGGTAGCCATGTGCTTTATACATTTTTCTAACATAACATAACATCTAAAATCTAAATTCATAGCGATACACTTTGGTTAATTGCCATCAAATGCAGACCAGCCAAGTTGGAAATATCAGGGCCCAAAATCTTGTTGTCTCTGTGGAGCACCAATGCAGAATTATATTCACTTAGTCTGTATCTGCCCAAGCCTTAGGCGAGGATCGCCGGAAATTGTTAAGGGGGCCACTCAATACAAGAGGCGTTCGCTCTTGCAGAACTGCAATATTAAGAAGCCTAGATCCGGATGATCCACAGCTTAACTGTTGTTTGACCAAACTCCTAATGAAATATGAGGAAATATCAAATAAAGACTAGTGGCAAGGTTAAATGGTTACAAGATGTATTATTGGAGACTATGCTAAGTGGACCAATTACTCTTGAGTAAGTGATATATCAAAATGCTCCTAAGCAGCCTAGTCGACCCTTGATTAGCCTCAAAATCTAGCAAAAGGTACATTCAAAACAAGGCTAGTGGCCTGGTAAAATAGTTGTTTGATGTAACACTTGAGATATTGTTTTTAATATTAGGTAGTATTATTAAATGTTTTGTTTACATTACATAGGAAGAAGTGTAAATATGATAAGAAATAGTTTTAGCTTTAGACAACACAAAAAGTGATATTTGTTTTAATGTTGCTATTGTTGTGGTTTTAATTAACTGAACAATAAACGTATTTTGTACCTTACCTTTTGGGTACATGATGTCACTTCTGCTACCGCTGACCTTCAGCTCAAATGACATCCATGTAGAAAACATACAGAGGAGCTCCTGCTGCAGGATTCTGTTACATTCTGCTAACGTACAGCTGGCATTTAGAGTTGCTCAGTAGTTGTCAGAGAGAAATCGCTTTGAGTCAATTAAGTAAATAAAAAACAAACAACTGAGTTTGCTAACGGCCCAGAGGCGAGTCTCACAGAGGAGTGGACGCGGCGTAAGTCAATTCTCACCTCCCGCTTTAAACCAGTCGGCAAACACCCTGCCAGCCTGTTAATATACGTGAATATTAAGGCGAGATCTGAAAGGGAGATTTTAGACTTGCTGATCGCATTACGACATAATGATCTCTGTGGCACGATTAAAGCAGCTCACATTAAAAGTCTGACTCAACAGACCTCGCGGAGACAAACAGAGACTGTATTCAGTCAACATGCACCCCCTTGTAGGGACAGTGGGTCGAAAAGATTGTTTACAGATTGCAATGTTGTGAAAAGATGAGCTTCACTTGTGCTTAAGAGGAAAAAGCTAATTTGAAAGAATTTACGAATTTAATCTGTCACACGCCAGTATCATTTAAAATACGCCAAACGTGTTTGTCTGTGTGTAGATGAGAGCAATATGTTTGAAGAGATATTAAGAACGGGCAAGAGAAAATGTTTGCAAAACTATTTTTTACAAAGTCCCTTGGGCAGAAAAGTTGCAAACTATGGGGGTAAAAATGTTCATAAACTGTTACAAGCCCCTTTGAAAATATCTGCGAGAGTAAGTGTTAAATACCATAACAGATTCTGTCACGCAGACCTCACTGGACACAGACTACCAGTGCATGAGTTTGCTGCGACCTCCACTACGTTCAAGTAGCATCGCCAGAAGCCACCGAGCACCTGCCTTTGAGAACATGCCATTCAAAATACATGCAACTCCTATACAAAATATGTCAGGTAGAGCTGAGGGCCACGTGACGCCGTCCCAGAGCTTGGGAAGACGAAGTCCTACCGTACCCATTTGCCGTTCCCATCCATGAGTGGACGTGGCCTGCGAGGCGCCTGGCGGGGGAGCTTGGACGGATCCCGGTAGAGGCCTCCTGGGATGGCTGCACCCCTGGCGCGGCTCCGGCACTGACTGAGAGGGATGCCGTGCCACCGGGGCGTGTTTGCCTTGCCTCGTTTGCTCTGCAGCTTTATCCACGCAGATGAAGCCAGGACGGCCGGCCAGCTGTCCGAAGGGACAATGGCTTCATTGGCAGATGCTCTTCAAACAAAGGGGCTGCTCGCGGCACTGCATGCACTGGCTCGCGCGTGACTCCTCTCCCCTCAGACGAGCCCTTGCAATGCCAGGCCTGGAAGCGCACACATGCCATGGGTTGCATCAGTACTACAACGTGGGATAGATAGCACAAAGATGAATTGATGGACGTCGTATACTTGGCAAATCTATTTTCCATTATAAATTTGCTGATTGACCATCTTACACAAAGAAATAGAAATATATCAACCATTCTTCACGCATTGTACAGAACAACTCCTAACAAACACCCGGCACAGCTCAAAGAAGCACAATTTGAGAAGCCCTCTAGACTGAACCCTTAACAAGCAAAATCATGAGTAAGACATACGGACCAAACCGTGAACAGGAACAGAACACAACACCCTAACACATCATTGTGCTGTGGGCTCCTCGTGGCCACTACTGCTAGGCCCTAGCCCCCAATGAATGACCTCAGCTCACACAGGCATACAGGACTGACCACGAGCGGGCCCTGCCACGCCCAACCACACCAGTGCCTGCTGACGGATACTGAGCTACGGGATCCCCTCAGCTCAGTACATCCCATCCAACCTCCGATACATTCATTGCCCAGTCCTACTCACATACTGGGCCCATTAGCTGCTGGCTGGGTCCTGGATTGGGCCTCAGCCCAGCAGCTTAGCCTCCTCCTCCTCTCACTGCTGGAGGCTCCTCATCTATAGGCAGGATTTCTCGTGGTCTGTCATCAGGGATACCAGTTCCTAAGATCTGGAGAGCGCGGCGTCTCTGGTCCTGACACCTGAGCATCGCAAATGTCGAAATTGTCACCCACCAGCTCATCATTTTTGGTGGGTCTCTGTCCACCTTCCGAAACAGCAATATGTTGGGAGGGATTGTCTCTGACCCACGGCAAGCCGTGACCATCCATTCCTGAACTCTTGCGGCCATCCAGGTCTCTCCCACAAGCCAGGTTTTAAATTTCCACCCAGGATGGTGATCCTTGATCAGTACTCGATAGCCTGTTCCCAGGCTCCGAGGCACTGCTTTTCTGTCCATACTGGCCCTTTCATTGGTTTGGGTCCCCCTTCTCTGAGTGCCCTCTAGGTGCACTGGGTCCGGGGTCCACCCTGGTCCACTGGGAATGCTGTCTTTGACTGGCCTCTAAAAAACAACTTCTTTGGGGTGCATTGAGTGGTGCAGTGAGGTGTATTGCGATAAATTAGCTTAGCAGAAAACGTAAGCTCCATTCCAGATCCTCTTCCTGATCCACTGCATTCCTGAGCTCCTTATTCAGAGTTCTCATGAACCTTTCCAAACTGCCATTAGCCTGTGGACACTCCGGTGTAATTTTTTTTAGTGATGGATGCCCAGCCCTTCTAAGTACTTCTGGAACTCCACCCCAGAAAAGGGGAAAAGGGGATCCATTGTTGGTTTTGATAATGCTTATACGCTGCTATCGTTTTCTCCAGCACAGGGCACACATGAGAAACTGCTGTGGTCGGCACCAGTTCAACCACTAGATATTTCAACTGTTCAGCCACAATCACAAAGGTGAGCTGCCCACCCAGGAAGCATCCAAACTCTAGATTTTTTTTTTTAGAATTATTTTTATTAAACAGTAGCTGGTCACAACTTTAGACATTTACATACTTTAGTGATATCGTTATGCAGACTTGACACTAAACATTTTCTGCTGCATCTGTGCATTAAGACATGATGAGTTATTACAGTTATGGTGACATTGGATCGTTCTGGGAAGAGGGAGCAGGAGGCTCACAAATATACCCACAATATATATTCCATTTCAGCCAGATAGCAATAATTTTTTTTGGGCAGCCTCGTGCAACCTAAACATTTATTTTCCTGGTCATGCACCAGTCCATATCTGCCTTCCAGGTTGTAATCTTCGGCGGTATTACTGCTCCCCATTGTCGTACAATATTCCTTTTTGCTATCACTTGACCCAGGGTTGCCCACAGCTTATCTTTACTATTAAGATCCATGGGTTCCCACACATTCAGGAGACACCTCTTTGCTTCAGGCCTAATCACAGTTTCCAATACTTTGCTCATACAGTCATGCACCTTCTTCCAATAATTCTGGATATGCCAACACTCCCATATAAGGTGCATAAATGAACTCTCTAGGCCACACCGTCTCCTACATTGTCTGTCATTTGCCCTGCCCATTCGCTCCAATTAGGGTCCGGATACATATACTCTGTGTACAATGTTTAGTTGGACAAGGTGTAGTCTAGATGAAATTGCCACTTCCTGTGGGGAGGCTACTGCCTCCTGCCACTCCACGTCATCCAGCTCTAATCCATCCCTCTCACACCTTCCCTGCAGTGTAACCAGGGGATCTGCAACATTATTAATGAGTTTTTTGTAGGTGAGGGAGATTACTTTATCCGGTAGGTAACCTTCTAGCAATCTGTCCTCTAAGGGAGAGGATTCTGGGGGAGAGGTACCTTCTGTCAGATTTGATTGGAGGGAGTGGCGTATTTGCAAATATCTGAAATATTCAGTGTCTGCCAGTTGGTGTGTGCGTTGGAGCGAATCAAAAGCCACCACTGTGCCTGCCTCTCACAAGTCGCCGATCTGTGATATCCCTATGAGATCCCACTTGTCAAATCACTTTGGCCTCCCCAGGGTGCCTAGTTGTTCAGATAGATTCATTTTTGTCCATGAAGTAGTGGGGGTTTCCTCTGTGGCTAGTGGGACTGATGCTATGTGACTCCCAATGACCTGAAATGTCATGCAACTCCACTGTCTCTGCTACTCGCAAGTGCATGCCAGGAAACCACACTTTGCTCTCATCTGGGCCTTCATTTTTTCAATGCCTTGATGCCCCACATGCAGCACCTCCACCACTCGACGCTCAAACGATTTGGAAATTACTATTTGGCGCCCCCTCATGATTATTAGGGGTGGGCGGAATTTGCGAAATTCGTGGAGGTCGCTTTCGCAAACTATCACAAAAATGTCCAAAATCTATCACGCAGAAATATCGTGAAGACACAGAAGTTTTTTCCCTGCCCGTTCGCGATATTTTCTACGTGATTGCGTTGAAAAATGTCTTGCCAACTTAACCATGTGGTCGCTCATGGGCGTGGCCATCTTGTTTTCACTTGTCCCGCCCGCTTGTGATGCTTACTTCCTGTTCCGGGTAGCACAGTGCATGCTCGCGTCCGTTCGCGGTACGTATTTCCTGTTCGGGAAAGCTTTTTGCGTGCTCGGAAAAACCTGCACACATGGTTGCAATGGGCGCGGCCATCTTGTTTTTCACTCTATTGCATGGTTCTGGGGCCTGTTTTTGAATCCTCCCTTTATCTTTGGAATTCTTACTTTCTAGAAACTTTTTAAAAATCTTTTTTACTTATTATTATTCAGACTATTTTCCTGCTTCTATATTTTTGCTTTTTGTCTACTTTTTTTGAGTTTTTTAGCTACTTTTTCACTCTTTTTCTATTCCCTGCTATTTCTTTTACTTACTTTTTAAATTTTATTACCGTTTCTTTCCCGCCCCGTCTCTCTCTCTCTCCCCAGAACCATGCCAAAGAGTAGGGCTCGCCGCAGCCAGAGCTGCAACTGTCATGATCTTCAGACTCCTCAGGATCAGGATGATGCTCAAATAGGGTCCACCTCCTGACGTCCCCACACTCTGACTAGAACATATACAGAGCATAAGGCCAATCAAGCGAGGGATAGGGTTAGGGAGGGGACAGCAGAGGAAAGGGAAATCTGAAACGACATAAACAAAGAATTCAATATGGTATCACTCTTTAACTACTCTCATTTTTTCTCGATAGAATTAGAAAAATACCCCAAACTGGGATTAATCAGGAGGTGAACTCCGCCTCTGTCTCTAGGAAGATAACTCTCTGTCCATAGGGAGATGTACACACATCTACAATACAAAGCGTAATACTAGCGTAAACTCAATAACGTTACTGCTTGTCATACATACCCTCTGTCACACTCCCTTTATCCCCAAATAATAAAACAGCTCCAACTCCAGGAAGGAAGTTATTCATCAAGACCAAATACTTAATATTCCCCCCAAGATCTGTTCATGAAAGTTCCACACAACATAAGGCAAACGAGAACTCAGAACTCTCCAAAATAACCACCTTGCTTCAGCAGTAAAGTCTTGTTATTCCAAAGCACAAAAAGAAAGAAGGAAATAATGTCTCGAAATAAACCTGTTTCTCCAGTAGAACAAGGATCGTACCAGGCAATGTCTTCACGTTGTGGTTTCCAGAAAAGGAAATGGATCCACTGGAAACAACAGTGGTAGTTCCCGGCATAGAGAAATGATATAACCGCAGCCGCGGTAATGCGAGGAATGACGGAAGAGGGAAGGCCCGCCTCTTGTTATCCCCCCGGAAGCCGCAGAGGAACCGGGAAGCCGACAGAAGATCCTTCGCTCTCCGCCGAGCGAAAATGAGTGTTTAATGGCTCCGTAAGAGCCGGGACCACAGACCTCCGAAAAGAACAACTGGGCGTTCCCACTCTGCACTGCAGAGTGTGTCCCTCAGTCCTGGGAGAGCCGCCGTCAAGCTGAGATCCTCTCCGCACCTCAATGGAGGATACGGAAGAAACGAACAGGGTATAAGCCAGAACTCGGAACTTCAGAGCAGCAGCCCTGAAGAAGCACATCGGAGTACACAGTCAGAATCACGTACAACGCTCCTTGCATGGAACGTGATTATATCGCACCAGCCCCTCCCCTTGACCTCCAGAGAAATGTAGTGCATTTCCTTTACACTGCAAGGTAGGCGCAAATATTTCAGCTCCTGACAGCGACCGCCTTCCTTGCGGACGGCGGCGCCCACAAGGGGTGCAGGCACGGGCCTTATTTGGGGAGGTGGAGTTGGCTGCACTTATCTTCTTTGTGCAGTGCCACCTCCCCTCAACCCTTGCAGCAGATGGCAGGCCTGGGCGCGGGTACGGGCTCCGGGAGCATCTACAGCCCTGGGGGAAGGTGCGCCGGGCAGTGTTCTGCTGCTCTGGGGTTCGGCGCACCCAGGCGCAGTTGACGCACCGGTGGTCTGACATCCTGAACCGTGAGCAGGACCTGCTGGACCTGCTAGGAGTGAAGGTCCCGGGTCTTGGGGAGTAACTATTTAATTATTACTACTTTGTGTCTGTTCTTCTACTATGTGTTATATATTGCGAATATTAGTTTTTTTCTTCCAACCAGCTAGAATGTTGCTGGTTACATTCCAGGTGAATTACGTTTAAAAGTCTTCTGTGATTGTTATGACACAGGTGCTCCTCTGCGCTAATACTAATCTTACTTGTTTGGAACTTTGCGTTTGCACTCGCTTAGCGTGATTATGTAAGAGTTTATTTTAGAGAAATTAAGTTAGGTAATGCTATAGTGACTCTAGTCCTTACTTTTTCCTGTCACTAAGAGATAGGGGCGGATTGATACTTAGGTTTACTTACTTTGTGTGAGTTTGTAATTTTTTAGTGGTATGCATGATGCCCCCTCAGTTAAGTCACGTGCTGCTGGTACCCCAGTCTTTATTAGAACCTTTTCTAGTTTGTTCAATGAGTGGTGGTAATAGGCTTAGCACTAGCAGAACATCAGCATCAATCAATCAACCCAAAATTTGGTGTATACAAAAAATATAGTCATGTATCCTCCATTTGACCATATGCATTGTTGAGGACTAAAAGAAGTGGAAATACATACTCAATGTACAATTGGCATGCCTGGAATAGGTGGGCTAGGTCGGGTGGTACGTCGTACTTATGCTTAGCTAGTATTCTGGAATCAGAATGGAAGACTGGATTAGTGTTGATAAATAGGAAGCAGTCGATCCGCGAATCCCCCGATACTATTTGTTGACCAGATGAGATCGGTCAATTTAGTTATTGCAATTGTTGTTTACATAAGATTTTTTTGACTATTCTTTAAAATTATTTTATTTGTTTGACACCATCCATTAATGTTTGTTTCTTTCCTATATGTTCCCTGTTCAGCACCCAGGGGCAGGCAGACACAGACAGGGAGTGGGACTCAGTCGGCGGGAGAACCTCCACAACACCAGGAGGACACCGAGGGCTCCTCTGCTAGCCCTAGTAAGTCTTCTTGTTTTTAATAATAATTCTTATTCCATAACTTTTACTGCACCATATTTTTACCGAATTATTGTTTCAGTTTCCTAATGCTATTTTTTACCACAATTATCCTTCGATCTGTACTGTTTCGAAAATCTTGTTATCCTGGCCTCTGCTATGATGACTCTCTGTACTACTACTACTATTAGTCTGTCTGTACTGTAGTAGCTAAGCTTGCCCAGTTGGCCACTCTTTAATTAAAAGGTTGTAAATAAAACTCAGATTCACCAGTAGCTCTAACCATTGAGTCCAGTCCTTTGGGTCGTCCTCTTGTACTACTTCTCTAGTCTTATTGATCTTGAGTCTTTGTTAATCTTGAGGCCTTGACAATTCACACCAGCAAATGCCCAAGCAGATTTATTAATTTTTTTATATGATAGTACATACTTCTATTGTTGTAGGGATTTTGCACATACAGACCTTTGCACAAGAAAATAGGATGTTGGTGATGGTAGGTTGGACCTTCCTCACACACCTCAATCAGAAGTTCAGAACCCACCACAATTCCCTGCCCGACTAGTTATAGTAGTGTCTTGTTATAACTATTAGCTCTCCGAACCCTTTCACCAAGATACCCAACAAGTAGACAACCCAGAACATAACACACCCAACCTCTCAGTCTTGGAAGCAATGCACATGCTTCCTTTAATTTGCTCACTCGTGTAAGTCCACACCAAATACCACCAAGTCTATGTAAGTTCAAAATGTTTATTGACAAGCTCTGTACATTAACATAAACATTGTTACACTTGCTTACAGTTGATAATTAAATCATGATAAATGAACAGTGGTAGAAGCACCACCATCCCCTAGGTAGATATTTAGTTTATATAAATTTATAACTGAAGATCTCCGAGTGAAGGGACCCCTCACCTTAAAAGAACCTAGTACTGGTAGTTTTTGCATCAGCTCTGCAAAGCTCTGGTTTGTAGAAGGGAATCTTCCATCTGTAATGCGAAAAATGAAATGGTGCGCGTTGGTATATTGCAAGCATTTCTCAGCCGTGCCAAAAATTGTAGTATTTATGGATAAGCAATATGGACTAACAGTACACCAGAACTTCATAAAAAAGTGGATTGTTAATGTTTTGGTTCACCGCTTGTAGGCAGCGCTTAGGCAGTAGCAGTGTGAGGTCATGTGGCCTCAAAGGTGTCTTATACAACAAGCTGCAAGGTAACATCACATGTGCAAAAATAAAAGACACAAAGGTTAAATGGTTGCATGGCTCGGGCTAACTAAGCAAAGGCTAGAATGACTCTAGGGACCATATATAACTACTAGTGTCTACTCAACTACTACCTGATTTGTACTGGTGATGTATGTTATATACTATTAACTAATTTTTCAATCTTGCTACTGACCAACAGGGGGAGGTGTATATGGCGCCTAAAAATGTGTAATGTTTTCTAGGCACACTACCCATGACCACCATTGCCGGTGCCAGCCAAGGCGAGGGTGACACAGAAGGATAGGATGCAGCAGTAGCCGAGGATACCAATGGAGTGGTAGAGGGAGTGCCAGCACCAGTGGCGGGCGGTGGTAAGTTAGATTCATAATACTTAACTATTGTTGACATTACACTCACTGCCAGGGTGTACTGTATGTATACTGTACTGTTGAGACTTAGGGCCCCATTGGGATGATGGGCGGATTGCCCCCGCCGGGCCGGCGGTAGTCACCGCTGACTCCGCAGGGGCAAACCTCCCGCCATCCCTGTAGAAAAGACCTGCCATATTACAATGGCTGGGGGTTCCGAGACGGATAGAAACCGTACGCCGATTTTCCGCACAGTTGACATGTCGACCGGACGGAAAAGGTTTCAATATGGTAGCAGTGTCTAATCTGAACACACCGCCAGCCATATAATAATCTGCATTTTGGACTGCAATGCCGCCACGGAAAGTCATGCGGAGTATGCTTGGGGTGCCCGTTGCGGGCCTCCATTGAGGGTACCTACATAAGCTATGGTACCCCTTGCCTTTCAAAGAACAACGTAGCAGGCTCCGCGCGGGCCTGTCACGTTATGCTTGCAAAAAGCACAACATGTATTTTTAGCATTGCAGTGGCTGGTGCCTTCGGCACCGCCCACCACAATGCTAAAAATACGGGCCCCCCTTTATGGTGGGGCAGTCCCTTTTTAGCGTGAGGTCCACCCGCGCCCGCCATCCAAGAGTTGTTGAACGTTGGCATAGGGGCTGGAGTATTGAGTAACCAATGGCCTCATCTATCTGTGATTTCGACTCCGCTTTGAAAATTTTATGGAGAAGACTAAAAGTCAGATCAGATCACCTGGTGTTCAACTAAAAAGTGAAAGACAGGTGGAAGGAAGAACGGGCGACATTTAATAAATGGTATGTACTGTGCTTTATAGTGCTACCATGCCACTATGTGTATAATTAACCCGTCTTAGTGTTTTTCTAAGAGTATATTTTACAATTGTCTTGTTTCTTTTTGATATACAGGTACTCCTTCCAAGGTTGATCAGAAGGAGTTGGCCGCCAAGGCATGGACCGGAAACTGGAGGCAATACAGAGGGAATACCGGCAGCTGGTGGTCTTGGTAGAGGAGGAGGAGGAAACTGCTGCACTTGAAGCCTCCTCCAGTGCCCTGGGCCCCAGCCACCACCCTCCAGCGGTACGGTGCCACCATCAGGCACCCGCCGCCCTAGCCGCAACACCATCTCTGGTGCCCCCACCACTGTTACTCCTGCTGCCACTCTCTCAAGAGCCGTGTCAAACGTTTAGAGGAGCAAATACGTGTCGTCCTCCAATCTCGCTGCCAGTCCCTGTCTTAGTTCTGCTCCTTTTTTAGTTCTTGTTTGGGTGGGTGGGAATTGGGCGTTGGGGATTTTTGGACATTTGGACTTCTATTTCTTAAGAACATTGGTTGGGGTTAGGGAGGGGGGGTGGGTCAGCTTTTGTGGGTTTCCGTTTTACATAGTTTATTTTTGTTAGGGTAAATTAAATCTATATTTATACTATACATGCAATGTTGTTAATGTTTTGTAGGTGGGGTTACTGTTTTAGATCACACTGTTTCCTTGCTGGTACAGGTCCACCCATAGCCAGTGTTTGATTTGAATAATTGGCTGACTGTGTAAGACACAAACAGATAGATGCAACACCCCTCACTGATTGAGTTGTCCTACCAGTACTTTGTCTCTCTCTGGCTTTGGTTCGAGTCCTTCTTGAAGAACAGATCCTTTCAAGTATTTGATGGAGAGTCAGTGTCCATGAGTAGACCATTCAGGTGTGGAGTCCCACAAGGCTCCTCTTTAAGCCCTGCGCTTTTCAACATCTATATGAGGCCACTGGCTGAGGTTGTCCGTCCATTTTGGGTTAAGATTATATCTTACGCGGACGACACCCAGCTGGTGGTCTCATTGGCACAGGAGGCCGAAATGCCACTGTCAGGTGGGCTTAGAAAGTGCCTAGAGGAAGTAAAGGGCTGGATGTCTTCATCATTTCTCAAGCTCAATGGGGATAAAACGGAGCTGATGCTCCTGAGCCCCTCTAACCCCAATTTTTTCAACTCCTTGTGGCCCCCCTGTCTAGGCACCCCCCAGCACCCAAGGACAACATTAAGAGCCTCGGGTGTGGCTGGATAAGACCATTTCATTTAACACCCAGGCTACAAAACATTCGGCTACCTGCTTTGGCCTTCTTAGGATGTTAAAGAAAATTCTCCCCCTTCTACCCATGGAGGCTAAGCAGGTAGCCATCCAGGGTTTGATACAGCCCCGCTTAGACTTCAACAATGTCCTCTACCTTGGTGCTCCGGAGTACACCTTGCGTAGACTTCAGATAGTGCAGAACTGTGCGGCTCGTACACTGCTACAGCTCCCATGCAGACAATCAGCCAAAGCTGGACTGATCAGCCTGCATTGGCTGCCAGTGCGTCAGAGAATCCTCTTCAAGGCCATGTGTATCGCCCACCAGGCCTTCTGGGACACGGGTCCCTTGATTACTCGAGACCTAGTAAAACACTATCAACCCAGCAGAAGCCTCCGATCGAGCCAGGCATTTATGGCTATTGCTCCGAGAATAAAAAAGACAAGGTCAGGCGGCAGGACGTTCACCTATAATGCCTCCAAGACCTGAAATACACTCCCCCCTCCATCTTAGAGCTAACCCCAACCTTTCTTTATTCCGAAAACAGTTAAAGACATTCCTGTTTAACCTCCCTCAGTAATCTCAGCTAGCAACTCTGTCAGGCCACCTCTGTTGGTTCCTAGCGCTTGGACGCCCACGGGCAGCAATTGCGCTTTTATAAATGTACTTTTCATTTAATTTCTTCTAGTCTATGCATTCTTTATCTGGACTCAAAGGGGTGTGTGAATTCATTGGAAAGAATGTCCATTATTAATTATGCCTCCACTAAACTTCTCTTACCTTTGCTTGATGTTTAACTTAGGCACAGCGATGGCTGCATGGTGAAGATGGGTTCCTTTTTGTACCATGCCATGATTGGGGTGGTGGCGGTAGTATAGTAGTAGTAGTAGACACTGGCAGGGCAGCAGCATTTGCAAAAAAAAGAAAATGAGACGGTCAGTTGCCTGTGAGAGACTGTTAGAGGAGTAGTAGAATGAAATACAGTACAGAACTTACCGAGCAACAATAATATGCTAAAATATTTTACAACAAAACATAATGGTGGTGGGGATAGCCTATTAGACAGAGTTACAAACTATAGTTGTGTCAAGTCACTTGACTAGGCCTACAGCGTAACAGTTAGTGCTGTGTATGAGGAATGACAACAAATCCAATCAATGCTGAGGTATATGTTCCTTTGTTAAATAAAAATCACCTCTAAAATATACTGCTCATGGGTGGGCATGCAGAAGAAGATCATCGCTCTGCCTTGAAATGTAAGTACTGTTGCTTTCGCCACATCCGCCCCAGCAAGCGTGTGATTAATTTCTGGTATACATTTAATTTAGTCACACCTCAATAAGTCACACAGCCCAGGGGAAGAGGGTTAGGGTTTGTTGAATGGATGGGAAGGGGGTTAGGGGAAAGGTTTGACAGTAAAAAACAGTACGCATGGACAAACAAACGACAATCTTTGAAGACTACAATATCCAATATGTTAAGGGAGAAAAAGGAAATGCATGCATGATGATGATTGATAAGGAGACCCGGATTACATACACTTCTTGTTCTGTTGTTCCGGGCTTAATACTTTTACAGATAGCAAAGAGAATTTTTAAATATTGGTAGGGATGAATCATAAACAGAGAGCAAACCAAATGATAATAAAAACAAGAAGAACACACTGTTGTAAAGATTGTAGACAAAAAAATAATCAAATAGTATAAAAGAAGGTGAAAGTTGATACAGTTACTGTGTTATCCTGGTCAAAAATGTGGACTGGATTTGCATCTCGGCATTCCGACCTCTTGGTCCTCTCGTCCATCAATCTTGGGTGTCGCCACTCGCCACTGCCCACCTGTTTTTTTTTTTAGATTTATTGGTAAGGTAAGTGTGCATTGTAATGTTTTCCCAAGTAAAGGGCAAGGCCCGGCCTGTAATTGTAGATGGAAACACAAAGGGGATATTGAGAAAAAAAAAGTGAAACAAATGCACAAGTTATGGTGTAGTGCAACACAAGAACACTTTCTGAGGCGGCATGTATGCATCATTTCGACTGAAGTCTGTTTCTGTTTCCAGCATTGACCTTCAACAACAGGACAGAGCAGGCCCACAGTGACAGGCCTGACGGCACGTTGCTTAGTACATCCTCCTTTTACAGTACTTTTTATTTTAAAGAGTTGGACAAAGGCAAAGCACATATCCATTCCGAACATAGCATTTACAATTTAAGTTAGTTAATCAAAAGCACCGCAGTCATCCCACCGCTACACTTGACCCCACTTCTACACAGACATTTGGGTTTGCTGTGGTTGTTGTTGACATGTTTACCTTTTATGCCACGCATGAAACGTCCTCCTGGCTTGTTTATTCCATCAATCATCTCCGATACTGGTACTTACTGACTGTGAAGGTCGGCCTGCAGTAGAAGTAAATTGTTGTTATTACACAACAAGAGTAGAACTATTATTGACTTGAGTCACTCTTTACTTTCTACAGTAAGACTATTAGTACACTTTGACTTCACTTTGTGCACAACAAACAAACACCAAAAACACAAACACCAATCGCTCAGAGTCAGGTGTCCAACCAATGCATGCCATTCATTTTTCACTACCTCTTCCTTCTCATCTTAGGTGAACGGGCCGTCTTTTTCGCCATCATCATCATAGACGGTGTTGTTGTCATACTCAGTGTGCAGATTGAGGCCCCTTCCTGTATTCAATCAAAAGCAATGTATTACGCTGTAGTAGAAGAACAAATTTCTTATTTGCAAAAAGGGGAAAATTCACCTTGAGTTACCTTTAGTGTGTACTGTAAAAAGATGATTAGTGCACAATGACATAACTTCAGGCACAACAAACAACAACAAAATCACTCAGTCTGCGACTCTGCGTCTAATGCGTGGCATCAATCATTACCTGTTCCATCTCATTTTCATGGGCAGTCTCTCTCGGCTCTGAAAGGAGGATAGCTATAGTAGTCATCATGCTCCACTTCTTTTGGCGGGACTAGGAAAGTTTTTAATTTTTCTTCTATTTTCCATCATCCAATCATCATGAGGGCAATGGATTTAGGCCGGAGATTCAGTATGATGGAGCGGAGGAGCTGGATTCGACGGACTGTACTGTCAAAAACAGACACCTGAAAGTTGTATATTGAAATACGAAGAGCAGAAGATGGTGGTAATGGAATGGATTTGTTGTGATTCACAAGTTTGTTACCGAAACGACAGACACACAAAACAAAGGAAAAGAAGGGAGAAAGACAGTAAGTGCAAGCCTAATTGTCAGGGAAGTATAGCTCGTCTTCAAACTCTGGGGGTTCAGCCAGTAGTAGGTAATCACGTGATACACTACTTCCGCTGTCCTCCTCATCTTCCTTACTTGCTTCATGTATTGTTTTATTCGGTGGTATAAAGTGCTGATTCATTTTGATCATTGTTAACCTCTCCACGTTTTTTGGCGAGAGACTAGTCCTTCTCACTGTTACAATGGAACCAGCAGCACTGAAAACACGTTCGGAAGAGACAATTACGACAGGGCAAGCCAGATAGCTTATCACCAGCCTGCTGAGCAGTGACCATTCAGACCTTTTCCTATACCAATACTGCAATGGGTTTTGATCAATGTACACCTCTGTTGGGTCGTCCAGATAGGCCTGGACCATCCGCTCAATGTTCAGGGGTGCTACTGCTAACCTTTCGAGCTCTTTTCTATTTGCATCAGCACTGCGCTTATTAATGCCTAACTGTAAATAGTAATCGGCTAACAATTCTACTGGGCCTAATGATCCAGTTATTGTTGCTGTTGTCGATGGTGATGGTGAGTGTTGTGATGATCCAAACGCACTGCCCTCAGCCTCCAAAGTTGCACTTGATGCTGCAGGCACTTCTGCAGTACTTCTTGTGGGTTGATCTTGCGGGCTTTTAATTAACAGCCATTAATTTTGCAACGTACTCGCTGCCTCAGCTATCCAAGTTTTGTAGCTGGCACATGAATCTTTGAAAATGGAAAGAATGTCTTCAGTCCCAATTTTGCCCATGGATCCAGAATTGTGGCAGAAATGTAATGCTATTATGAACATTTTTTTTCCATTCTTGTGTTTTCAGCTAAGCGACGGGCTAAGCTCTCCACCAAATCAAAGGCTTCCTTTTTGTCCTCTACACCTTTGTATGATTCAGATACCTTCTTCAGCTGATGCTCTAGCATTTGCAATAATGGGATAGCTTGGCCCATTGTACAGTCTTCCTTGCTGACTTCACGTGTGAAGACCTCAAAAGGACGAAGCATCTCAGTCAGGCATTTGACTAGGCCCCATTGCTCCATCTGAAGGGTCATGCCTTTCACAGTAGCATCCCCTCTTTGCATGACATATTTATTGAGTAGCCTGTACTGCTCAAACAGACGATCAAGCATGTAATACGTTGAGTTCCAACGTGTTGCCACCTCCTGGATGAGTGCTTTGACTGGCATCCTATATTCACATTGAATGGTCCTCAGCTGCTTTCGAGCTTTAAAAGAATGGCTGAAATGAGTGCATATTCTACGCCAGATGCTCAGTAAGTTGCTGACCAGGGGTTCTTTTTTCAGAAAGTCTTGAACTATAATGTTTATGCAGTGTGCCAAACAAGGAACCCTGAAATAGGAACCAAGCTCCATGGCCTTAAGTACATTACTGCCATTATCTGTGGCACCAAAACTAATACTAAGCCCTCTTGGGCGCAGCCATTCAGAAACCTTGCTACGAAACTCATGCAAAAGGTTTACAGCAGTATGAGATTTCTCCATGGCGAACATGGCTACAGTTGCATCTTTGCGAGTAGCTTTAAAAATCTCAGCTGTGTCAACAGCACCTCGTTCGGATAGCTTATCTCTGACCCCCACAAAAGAGACCCAGTGTGCAGTGATGCACATGTAATCTGTGGCTTGGCAACTGGTCTACATGTCTGTTGTCAGGTGGATATTGTGAACAGCACTCTGCTGCAAAGCTTATCCAACCAATTCCAGCACATCATGATATAGTGCCGGAACAGCAACTCTTGCGAAATAAGACCGGCTGGGAACCTTCCATTTAGGGCAGATGGCTGACACAAATTCAAGGACACCCACCCCTTCTACAAATGAAAAAGGGAAAAGGTTCAGTGCTAACATTTTAGCAAACTTCGCATTGTACAACCATGTCTTTGGATGGTTGCGTTGGAACTGTCCCTCCAACCTAAGCATGCTCTCAATGGTAGGCTGGATTACTTTCCTTTGTGGTGCTGTTGTTTTCATTAACCCTCTTAGGCTCAATGACGCAGTTTGTCTCATTGGTGTCTCAGCCTGACTCTGAGTATGGCTCTTACTGCGGTGCCACTCAGATGTTACTGAGGAGGATGTGGGAGGTACCACTACAGTACTGGGAACAGGGCTCGAAATGCCTCCCTCTTCTTCACCTTCCACCGCAATAATGTCCCCTGATTCTTCATGACTGGGTTGACTTTTTCTACTTTCTTTTAAGTGAAGTAAGTGATTCTTCCACACGATAGTGTGGTGTATTCTGAGATGACTTGCTTGGCCTCCGGTACCATAGTTTGTACCAAGCTTACCCCGCCGAACACCTTGTCGACAAATTGAGCATATAGCAATGTTCTCCTCCCTGGTGCTAACAGAAAAGAAATCCCAAACTGGGGAGGAAAACTTTCTGGCACTGCTGGATGTGCCACTTTCAATACCAGATGGACTGGAGGGTGTGCTTCGGGTGTGATGACTCTGTGCAGCTACACTGTGACTTTTACTACCACTACCTACTGAGATGGTTGAGCTGGATGAAGGTCCTCGCCGGGCCTTGGAAAATATGGCAGCTGGAGGTCGTGGTGGTGTAACCTGTGTTGGTGATATCCGTGCTACATCCCGCTCAGTAGCAGCCTTTCTGGATAGGGTGAGAATGTTGGTCTCCATCCCCTTTGGGGCGGGAGTGATGTGCATGATGACTGGCTCATCTTCATCAACATCATCCCCCTCTTCTACATCTACGTCCATAACTCTAAGTTTTTCTGGAACCTTCCTTTTTAGAAGCATTTTCTTGTGGGGTGCGTCACTCTCAAACTGAGCTGGTGGCTGCCAAGTGGCATCACGATCATCAGAAGCGGGGCTTGAAGAAGAAGATGATGTACTAACAAGCCTCCTTGTCCTTGATGGTGGTCTGGAAGACAATAGATCTTCCGAAACAGTGGTTTGCTGCACTTTATTTACAGGAAGCTCGATTTCCTAAAATGACCCTATGTCAGGAGCAACAACTACTATTGTGGGCTGTTCTTGCGGCTGCTGCTGTTCCTCTTGTGGCTGCTACTGTTCCTCTTGTGGCTGCTGCTGCTGTTCTTGCGGTTGCTGCTGTTCTTGCAGCTGCTGCTGTTCTTGCGGCTGCTGCTGTTCTTGCGGCTGCTGCTGCTTTTCTTGTTGCGGCTGCTGCTGTTCTTGTTGCGGCTGCTGCTGTTCTTGTTGTGGCTGCTGCTGTTCTTGTTGTGGCTGCTGCTGTTCTTGTTGCGACTGCACACTTATGTGCTGAGTTTCCGCCTGCGTTGATGATTGTGTACTACTTTGCAATAATGACATTTCAACATCGCTGCTCGTTAGTAGACTGGCTACCTCTGCGACACTCAAGGGCTTGGGCCTAGGTTGATGGTGTTGGCCCGCTGGTGCGGAGGTGCTGCTCCCAGCTTGGTTCCCGGACAACTCTGCTGCAGGCGTACCTTTTTTTTGGGACCCAAAAAAAACATTGGCCGGCACACCAGTCATAGTTAATGGCACTTCCTTTTTCTGTTCCTTCTTCTCACCGGCAAAAGTCTTGGTACTAAACCTGGTACCTTTCTTGGGGCAATCTTCTTCAGATGTCGAGCAGGACGCTGATGCACAACAAGTTGTGGTGGTCACACTTGGACGTGATGCCAACCAGGACTTCTGTCTGGCTAGCAGTACAACGGGTGATGAATGATGATGACACCTCCTCCTCTGGCTAGTTGTGCACCTAAAAGCAAATAAGCCAGGAGAAGGACATCAGTGAAATGTTGCATTTGTTGTCCCTATGGAAATTAACATGGGGTAAACACGTTTTGGAACCCCCCTTTTTTCTCGGCCCCGGCTTGACGAATCCCCCCGAAACTTTCAGGGAAGGAGCGGAGCGGAGCGAAGCAATTTTAAGGAAAATTACATGCATTTCTGAGACTTTGTCAACAAGGGCTATGTTATACTACTGTGTATACACACACACTACTCTCTCATGAAGGATAGGAAAGAGAATAAGAACCACCAAAATAAAAGTGTAATAGAAGTGGGGTCGACCCTATTTGCCATTAAATTATTAGAGCATCACATCATTCAGGGAGCTGCTGCTGGCAAAGGGGGTGGATGGATGGAAGCAGTAAGCCAATAAGAAAACCATGCAGGCCTATATGCCAAAAGCAGGACACTACTAGTAACTCCCAACACAAAGAAAGGCCACCAGCCACATGGCCAGGCCCAACAACATCAGAAAGCCCACCCCAAAAAAACACACTTCCCAACTCAATCCAGTGCCATCCATGCCCTAAATTATGTCTAAATTCAACAGACCACACAGAAACACTTGATTAATAAAGCTGTGGCTACCTGCTCTGAGCCTACTGGATGGAAGCAGGCCTGTTGGCAGACAAGGCCAGACAAGCTTGCAGGCCTAGGCTTCAAAATGGCTATCAGCCACATGGCCAGGCCCAACAACATCAGAAAGCCCACCCCAAAACAACACACTTCCCAACTCAATCCAGTGGCATTCATGCCCTAAATGATGTTTAATTCAACAGACCACACACAGAAACACTTGATTAATAAAGCTGTGGCTACCTGCTCTGAGCCTACTGGATGGAAGCAGGCCTGTTGGCAGACAAGGTCAGACAAGCTTGCAGGCCTAGGCTTCAAAATGGGCACCAGCCACATGGCCAGGCCCAACAACATCAGAAAGCCCACCCCAAAAAACACACTTACTAACGCAATCCAGTTATGACAAGTCAGAAAAGGCTAATTGAAAAATACGACCAGTAGTGGCGCCTGTTGTGTGTCTCGTGTTATGATTTCCGTAATTCAATCTGTGACGGTGCCCCAGAAAGGAGGAATATCCTGAAACCCCCAAGTTGGACCTTGGTCCTAAATACAACAAAACATGGGATCTGTGCACACGTCAATTATTAAACTGTACAATATCGACAGTTGAGTTACACAATTCAGAGACAAAAAATGTTGATTCAGTCTTGATTGTTGTGATCTTCAATTTTAATTTGCAACGCCCAGCCAACACGTGTTTCGTCAGGGTGGTATACCCTCGACTTCGTCAGGGCTCCAAGTGGGCAGCGATAATCCAATGACTGTTGCAACAAGTTTGTATGCTCTCCGTCGGTTGTACTTCCGTCCCGGCTGCCATGTTCAGACGAATAAAAAGATTAACACCGCTTGATATCCAGCAGACTAAAATCAGTATCCATGTTTCAGAGTAGTAAGGCACTTGTGTGTGTGCAAGGTCTAGTTCCGAAACCGACGCCGGCTTGCGGACGCAACCAGCAGCCGTACTGGAGCTGCGGCGTCGGTTTCGGAACTAGACCTTGCACACACACGGAGAGCATACAAACTTGTTGCTAAATGCACCAAGAACCTCCCTCAATAAGTCAGCCTCCTCAGGAATCTCTGTACTCCCGTAGGGTTCTTCGGGTTGAGCCGATTTGATGGATGCAGACTGTTTCTGGTCTACCTGCAAACCCTCCCTCGAGTAGATGAATCCAAAGAACTCAATTGAGGCTCGAAAAACAAACATTTGTCTTTGTGGAGTGCCATCCCTGCATCACTCAGCCTGTGTAGAGTCGCCTTGAGCCATCTATGATGTTCTACTGAGTGGAAGATTAGATCATAATATCATCACTGAAATTAAGGACCCCTTGAAGCCAGAACAATGTTTTCTTGATGTTATTTTGAAAAACACTACAGCAGCTGAGGAAATCATAAAACTCAGTCTCTTATATCACCTTAATCCCAGATTAATTGAAAAGGTGGTGAAGTAATGGATGGCCGGGTGCATCTCTAGCTGGTGATAACCGGAATTTAAATCCAATTTTGAATCCCACCTGACTCCATTAAGGTATGCAATGATATCATCCACCGTCAGCTGATGTATTATTCTCGACGAATGGCACGGTTGGGCAGCCTCATATCTACATAAAGTCTTATCGCCATGGCTGCTTGGGCTTTCCCAGGATCACCTGGGCAGACACCTATGGAGTGGGTTCTGACACTCTTTCAATGACGTTCATGCTTTCAAGTTTCTTCTGCTCTGCCTCCAACTGAGCTCTCAGATGAAATGGTATACGTCTGTGTCACAGTGCGGTGGCCTGCACAGTAGTATCAATACATAGCTTTACTGGTGCCCCCTTTCGACGCCCCAACCCTTTGAACAGCTGCAAAAATGCATCCGGGATACAATTCAGTAGCAGGTCATGAACTGCCTTTGCGAAAAACACCAGTCCCAAGTCTTCTGCCAGGCCGCAGCAAATCAATATGCCTTCTCCCTTGTTGGTCAGGTGGAACAACATCATGACCTCTCAGTCCTCATGCCTTACTGCCACATCCATAGCTCCTAAAAGTGGAATAGACTCTGTGTCACCATACATATAGGGGCCTATTCTCAAGGAGTTATCAGCACTTTACTGCTGCCAAAGTGGCGATAAATGTATCACCCCATTCACAAGCTGGTGCTAACAGCCCATAGCACCAGTTTACCTGCGATACCAGCCGCAAAAAACATAGCCACAGATGACCCCTGCAACTAATGCTATTGAGATGCAGAGTAGGCGTTCCCGTGCCAAAAGTCGCGACAACACCACTCCGCAATATTCTCAACGACCAGCCAGATCTGTGATGGGATCACAAAACATGCAATAAGGCGCATTAGAAGCAGGAAATTACCACCTGATGTAAAGTTGGACCACAGCTTGCACCACAAAAGGGAGCCCAGCCATGAGCCACACCTGAAGGGCAACAGATGCCACGGAGCCACTGATCATGCAGCTGGGAGCCCCAACAGGACCACAACACCCACCGCCACCACCCCCAGGACCACCCGCGCTGCCCCCCCCCCCCCGGCCAGAGACCTGCCACATCAACTACACAGAATCATGTACAAAATAATCCACTTGATGTCGCACTATCACATCTGGTGACATGCATGTGTCGTCACAAAAATGAGCATCACACATTCACCTTCGAATTAACAAATGAAAATGTATTAAACACAGAACAGAAATGAAGACACGTGGCGGCTCCCCTCGGGACAAACCATAGGTCACAGCCTGCAAAACAAAAATCATGATGAGAAGGTGTGTCTTGCGCACATCCAAGAACAGAGAGAGAGCAAAGGAGAGAGGGAGATACAGAGAGAGAGAGAGAGAGGGAGCGAGAGAAAGACGGACAAAGAGGGAGAGAGAGAGATAGACGGACAGAGAGGGGGAGAGAGACACAGATAACAGAAGAGGCGGCCAATGAGAGTGCCGACACTGACCCATCATCTGAAACAGAGTCCAGATACATGAATGGCACAGTACATACCTCAGTACGACATCATCCCCTGTCGGCCCTTGCGCACCCAGGCAGATGCACCCCAACCCCTCCCGCCGCCCAGTGGTGCATGCCCGCCCCTGCCCACCCAGGCAGCCCCACCCCAGCCCTTCTAGCTGCCCAGCAGTACATGCCCACCCCTGCGCACCCAGGCCTCACTGCTCACCTTCCGCCACTGGCGTGTAGAAAAGAGGGCCCACCACTTGCCGCTGCAAGCCACAAGCCCGGGGCCCGCAGACATGGCACCCTCCACATCATGCAGCCTGCTCCACAAGCCACCAGGTCTCACTTTTGATTCTGGGTCTTGATTTTGCCATGGCAGAGGACATACCAGTGCACCTGGCATCAAAGCAGGCTGCACACCCGCTCAGCCTTATAGGTGCCACTAACTCTGTCATCCAGGAGGCGACGCCACGTGGCGGTAGGCCCCTACTGTCCGCTGGCTCAGGCCTACACTGCAGTCCAGCAGGGCACACAAAACCTAAGCAGTGTGGACCGCCAGGATGGGGCATCATCGCAGGCTGCACACCCGCTCGGCACTTAAGGTGCTCCTACCTCAGTGCACCGAAAGTCACCGTCCCATGGCGGTGTGCCTGTGCCGGCTGCAGTGTATCCAGTGCCACCAAGTCTGTGCCTCGCAAGTCATGGACCCTCTATGATTGGGTATCATGGTGCAGACGCCATCATGTCACTTGCAGGCCGGCTGAATATGATGTTGCAGGCCCCTGTGCCCCCATGCCTACATGCACACTACACGGATACACCCCGAGAGAGGTTGGAAATGGCGTCGAGCATGTGCGCCACCCCTTTTTATTAGCAGGGTCACATGTCCTGTGACACGTGTGCGGGATGGGTATGGTGTGGGTGTATACCAGCCATGAGGGAGTGACTGTGGCATGCTGACTACTAGACCTGTAATCAGCAGATCACTACAGATAAGACCGGGACATGTGGCGTTGCCGTCCCCCCTGTGAGCATAAGCGGAGTGGGCTGGCCTGGCATATGCCAGTCCAGCGTAAGGGTTTGAACAATGACCCGGGTCTCTAGGCGTTTTTCCGTACGGGCCTGGACAAGGAAGTAACAAATGCGTGTGTCCCTGTTGTTGCATGGGCGCCACACAGACAACATTCGACAATGTGTCACCTTGTGACCCAAGTACAACGACATGAGCCACATGGATGTAAGAGGAATTCACTGACGCTACATTCATCCATACTTCCACACTTGAAAGACCATAGACACAACACATCTGTGTGATTCGGAATGTTTAATGCACATTCAGTGGAGTGTTGCATCTGGAGCAGTACAGGGCCATGCAAACCCCACTTTATAATGTTGGCCCGTGGAGGGCCAGCCAGAGTCCATCAGGGAATGACAAGTCCAAAGGAAGAGGAACTGTTCAGTCTGCAGTCTGATTGATGTGTCATTAGCGATCAAACAGTATATGGCAGTCCATGTCGAGGTCCAAGGTGAGTGTCGCAGGGAGCATCGTGGGACAAAGGAAGGCGATGATGCAAAGGGCAGAACCAAGCAGAAACCGGCCATATGGCGGAGATGAATGCTACTGCGTACTTCTTACCACAAAGGCGGTTTCATCCGCATCTTTGTCCTCTGCTGTTCCATGTGCCTCACGTGTGGGTGGTGCTGGCCTTTCTCCAGCACTGTGTGGCAGTGACACCACAGGGACCAGAGGTGGAATGTCTGCCGCACTGTGTGGCACTGACACTTCAGGGGGCAGTGATGTGGATGTAGTGGTAGAAGCAGCATGCATCAGTGCCAGGCCTTGTGGCAGCATTGTCATGAGGATGGTTTTAAGGTCATTGAGGAACCCAGCTACCACTCGCTGGTATGCAGCTGTAGCTGCCGCTCTTTCCGCATTGGCCCGCTCCATGGTCTCCATTAACCTCTGCAGGTGTCCCAACTCCCGGGTGACATTGCTAGAGCCACTCTTACTGGACAGTTGTTCTAGTCTCTGAGTCAGGGCTCCAGCAATGTCAGCCACCATGGTCCATTGGAGAGCTTGAAGTGGACTGTGGGTGTCCGTTAGGGACGGTGAGTGGTCCCTGATGGGACTTAGACACCCACGTATGGCATCTAGTTTGTCTGTCCTGCGGTCGAAGCCCACCCACACATGTTCAGCCAGCTGCTCCTGGCATTCCAACACAAGGCATTGGAAGGCCATGTGTTCTTTGTGGGGGTGCTGGGAGGTAGCAGTGATGGTGGGTGCTGCCTGCTGTGTGGTCTGTGCAGGGGGTGGGGTATCCTCATTGCAGCTGGGCTGCCCTGCTCCTGGAGGTGGGCTGCGGAGGCTGTCAATGAACTCTTGGAGGGTGTCGGAGTCGAAGCTGTGGTGGTCCTCTTCTTCATCAGAGAAGAGAGGGTCGGGCTGCTCTGCAGCAGGTGTTAATTCTCCCTCTACAATGTGAAGGGAAGATGCAGTTTAAAAATGGCTTCACATGTATGTTGTCACATTGTACATATTTACATATAGACTGCATGACTGTGTATGTCGTGGCTGATTGGGAGGAGCTGCCTATTTGATGGCTGACAGTGGACATTTCAACAACAGACATGTGTGTGTTTTTACTTGTACATTATCAACTCACATTTCCCTGCAATGCCAATTGTGATTGGTCAGTGTCTACACCCAGTCTGCACCAGTTGTGTCCTGTGTTCTGTTGTGGGCCTGTTGCGGTTTGTGCAACATTGTTGTCAGTGGTGATGTGCTCTGTATGTTATATGTGTGTGCTGCATTTTGGGGGAGAGGACCCTGCTGCTCTGATTTTGCTGGCCCTTATCCCTTTCCTGCGATGTGCCTTTGACATCTGTGCTTATACAGTGCTGAGATGTTGCATAATTAGGTACATTGGATTCTTGGTGGGGGTTGGGGTCTGGAGCATGGTTTGCCCGCGGATGTGCTCAGCTCAATTGTGCATGTGTGCCATTGTGCCCATCTCCTCCCATCCACCCAGTCCCTGGTCGTTACTCACCCTGCGACTGTTGAGTCCGATCATGTTGAGCAGTGTCCTGTTCCCCGACTCCAGCCACCGTCTCCCCACTGATGGACCGTGGAGAAGTGTGGCTCAATGGTTAGAGCGGCAGACCCTGATGCAGGGGTCTGGCCCTGCACCAGGGTTCAATTCCCACCTCAGCGGGTCTTGGGCTCAATTTCCTCGGACCTGATAATTCTCGCCTTAGTGCCTATTCTAATCATGGGTCCCACTCTGCAACTCTGGGCAATAGCTTGCTTAATCTCCACAACGGCCCCAACAATGCTAGGATGCCTGGCTGCACCTTGGGGGTGCCCAGGAGTGGGCGCCTTACAGGGAAAAGCAGGAAGGATTCCACAGCGGTATGCGTACAAGCACCGGAGAGACCCCATGAGGGGTGATTCGGGCGCTATACAAGTACTACAACATTTACATTTACTGATGACTGTGGACACCATTTCCTCCATATCGTCAAGCTCCTCCTGTGGCATAGGACTCCCACCTCCAGTCTGCATTGCTGCCTTCCATTTGTTGGCGAGCTTCAGCTTGGTTTTCCTCTTGACGTCATTCCAGCGCCTCTTGACCTCTTCCATTTTCCTCTGCAGCACTACCACTGCATTCACCTTGTCCACGATGGACTGTCATAATCCATTTTTGGTTGCCAATGACACAGTGGAGGTGACGAACAGTGGTTGATGGTGTTCTACCACCTTCATTATCAAGATCCTGTTTTCCTGCGGACTGAACTGCTTCTTCCTACTCTTCTTCTCCTTGGCCTTCCCTGACCCGAGGTCCCAGGCAGGTCCTCCTGGGGGCTTATGGGGTTCCGGTTATCCTTCATACTTGCTCCGGCAACCTCCATTGTGCTTCGCTGTTGTTTGGCATTTGTTTGTCTGTTTTTTTTTACTTTTATGGTGATTTTTCCTTCCTGTCGCGTGTGACTTGTAGGCCTCTAGCTGGTTTTTGCTGATTTTTGTATCGCGATTGGCCTCATTGCAGCTTTTTCTGCGTTTGTGTATCGCATTTTTGCGGTGTGGTGTTGGTTTTTATGCAGCCATTTGACGCGTGATTTGGAGACTATCACATGGTACCGCCGTGTTGTGAATACTTAGTTAACATGGCGTCATTTTCCTGTGATAGACTGCGATGTTGAGAGTTGCGTTAAGTTACTTTTGCGATGGTTATCACGCATTCTTGAGAGTATGCCCCATAGATTCTTGTGAGGGGCAGCCGCTGCACCAGTCTGGGAGACAGTCTAAGGTAATGAGGTTGATCAATGACAATAACTGATACCCCAGTGTCACTTAGAGCGCACACCTCCGTGCCCATGATCACAACATCACACACAGGCGGAAGAAGCCTCCTTCTCAATCCCGGATCTGCAAACGAAATGAAGAACGCCTCCATGTTATCAGGATGCTCCCCCTCTGGCCGTCCTTTAATACCTTGCTTCCTGTACATCCAGAAACTAGGTATTATCTGGAAACAGTTGCCTAACGGCTCTCAATGGAGGTCTGGGGTCTCGTGTTTGAAACTCCTTGTCACTGCTTTAAGACACACCATGGTGAAGGGATTCTGCCCATGGCACGCACAGCATGTGCATCTGGTTGCAGGTCATCTCTCAGAGGGGTGAGCTTCCTGCCTAGTTTTCACATGATGCACCCACATCAAACCTATCACTGCCCCACAGGTGTGCTGTTCGGATGCGCATTGCATTGACAGATTCCACTTTGACCTGTGCTCCCCCACTGCCTGAGGGCTGTCCCATTCATTGCTGGAGGGCCCCTTCCATCTCGTCTGCTCTGGATAAATCATACATGCATGCCATTACCAACATTTCCTCCAGCTTGATGCCTGGTTGACGGAGAATCAGTCTCCTTAGGGTAGCTTCCCGGCATCCCTGCATTCTCTGGGGTCTGACCTCCTTGTGATGATCATAATTAGTGCATGTGCTTGCCAATGCCCATAGGTGGGCATAGAAGGCATCAATGGGCTCCCCTTGTCTTGCCTGTTGCAGCTTGAATCTTTCAAAATCGGGGTTCGACTGAGGATTAAAATGTGCACTGAGCGCCATTATTGCAGTGTCATAATCCCCAACACCCCTAGTGTTTTGGGAGATGTTCAATTTGTATAACTCGTCCACCACAAAATGTAGCAGCAAGGATCTCTGAAATCAATCAATCAAATAGGATTTTCAGAGTGCAATTTATCACCCTTGAGGGTTATGTAGATGCTGGGGGGATGGGGATTGCTGCTGCTGGGATGGTCTGGTCGAACAGCCAGGTTTTAAGGCTTCTCCTGAAGGAGGAGGGGAAGCTGTGCCACCATTTATCTACCATGTGGGAGAAAGATTGTCTGCCCCTCCTGCTTCTGTGACTGTGGGGTGTGTGGGCAAGAAGTAGGGATGTTTAGCAAATTTTACAGGTAGGATGGCGGAAGCTTATCCTTTGGTTGAGGTAAGCTGGGCGCTTGTTGTACAGGGCCTTGTAGGCGTGGGTGAGTGGTGTTAACTGCCACTGTTTGCTGGCAGGGGAGATAGTGGAGCACCATGAGGTGAGGGTTTCATGTGGGTTCTCCTCGGGAGGTTGAGGATGAGTCTGGCTGCTGCGTTTTGGATAGTCTGGAGTCTGTTTAGTAGTTGTGCTGTGATACACATGTAGAGGGAGTTGCAGTAGTCCAGGCAGCTGGTGATGAGGGCTTGGTTGACTGTGCATCTGACATTGGTGGGGAGCCATTTGAAGATTTTCTTGAGCCTGCAAAGGGTGAGGAAGCAGGAGGATGAGACAGCATTTAACCGCTTCCTCATCTAGAGCTTCCTGTAGAGTAGAGTATTATTCAGAGGTTCCTTGCTTGTTCTGTTGGTGTAGGACCAAGCTCTGTTGTTCATTGCCCCTCTCCCTTGTGGCCCTGAAACAGTTCTCTAATCGACCTACTCAAGTCTTCCACATCGGTGCCCCAGTTGCTGGGTCTGCCAACTCACTGAACAGTGCCAGCGCACTCACTACCAACTGTGTGTGCCACCTCCTGCTGCAGTCTTCGGAGGGCCCTGGCCCGCTGTCTGACCCCTGCCACCTAGGCGTCACCAGCCATCCTCTGATCATGCCACTGAGTAACACTCTGCGGGGCACACATTTGTCGGGTGCACTGCCACCTTGCTTCCACTTACTTGGGTCTACGAGCCTTTCTGATGGGCCTTGTGTCAATGTCCAATTTTCCCCTGATATGCTAAAGCTGGGGCATTCCTAGTCCACTATATCACTGGGACTCTCCAACTTACTTGTTTATTACTACTTCGTGTTTTATTTTATGTCCATCACTCTGCTTTTTTCCCTTTCTATTTTTTTCTCTCTCTGGTTTCTGCTGATCGTCTCAGTGTACGTCCGCCCACTTTCAGGGCCTCCTCACCTCCTTGTATGCCTCACAGGTCACCTCTGTTCCTTGTGCTCTTCGCCCGCCCATCAACTCTCCGTGACTACCGGGCTGGTCATACTGCCTCAATTGAGGCATGCAGAGTCTCCGACTCCTCACTCTGCGCAGCGTGGAGCCACAACCAATACTATGATCGCCCCAGGTGTCACCTGACACCCAACACAGTTTAGACATGGGATCCATGGTATTTTATTTGTTCAACCGCACCTAGCCGCTCCGGTGCATGTTGACGTATACTGAGCTATGGGGTCCCGCGGCTCAGTACAATCATCACAAGCTTCAGCAATAGTAACTCCGGAAACACATGGAAAGTCCCAATCAACAACGCTACCAATTCATACGACAGAATGTGCCCTATGCAAATGCTCATAACAAAACACAGCATCACACAAGAGTGAAATACATCGCCCTCAATCATCAATGTAGAACAACCTGTTCAGTAAGAGTAGTCACAGGGCACAGGCATTTCTGCATAAAAGGGAACTTCATATGTTATGTTATGCAGATTGGTAGAACCACTATCACTCAGGAGGGTATCTTGGTGCAGACTTCATACAATATTTTTTTCAATTCAAGGTGTCACTCTTGACATATAGCTTTATTTAAAAAAAATGTATTACTATTATTGAAAATGGGAAAATTGTAGAAGATCTTCTTCAGATTTCACTAAAATCTAACATAAATATTAGGAAAAAACTATTTAGTTGCCAAAACCAATGCAAAATACTTTTTGAAAAATCCCTCAGAACATTTACATAAATGATCCCAATTTCTTTGGCTAATCCATCTAATCTTTTAAGAGTCAAAGGCTTTTGGCTGTCTCCAGACCTTCTGTAATTTATCTCCTTGGCCAGCCTAAGTATTGCGATGAACCCTGGCCTCCTTGGACTCCCCATCCACCTCAGTTGGCAGGTAGTCAGGGGCTGGATCTCCAGTACCCTTACCCCTACTTGGTTTGGCAGGTGTCTGGGCCATTTTTCAAGACTCCAGAACATTTTGACTCTCACTTCTGACAGCCATGGAGTTGGTGGTAGCACAAGCCCACTCAGGCACCCCCAACATTTCCAGGTGAAACCTGAGCTCCACTTCATTCTAGATAGTGTGCTAGAGGTCATTACCTAGCAAACAGTCCACAGAAATGGCAGGGCTCACAGTTACTATAGTTACAAGCTGGTGTAATACATTGGGTAAACTCTGCTCTGGCAAAACCGGTGCACACTTAGGGCCACCTCATAAGCTGAGAACCACTTGCCAATATTGTCTCTCTCCTACTTAGTTGGGCACCAAATCCCTTGGTATGCTTACCCTTGTCTCCTCACTGGACACTGCAGGTACAGGCATGCTGCAACAACTGCTACTAGACTTCATCTCTTTGGCTTGGATATCCAGCTCCTTCAACTTGAGCTCATGCACCAACTTTTTCTTCTCCATCCTCAGTTTTGCCAGTTCCTATTTAAGTTTCCTCCTTCCTGTCCTCCAGGTCGTGGGGGATCGGGCTCCTGGCAGGTGGGTTCTAGAAGAACAGCACAGACAAACACACTTCCATGGGCTAAGGACTGGATTGGCAACACTTGACAGGGTAGAAATCACAATAGGTAGATTCCAGCGGCAGATAAAGAGTTGCAGGCAGTCTTTGAAGTCCCAGAGACTAAAGACAGGAAGCAAGCTGTTAAGCCCTTTGAGTTACTCTGAGATCAAGTGGTAAAGTCCAGTCCTTCTCACCCAGGCAGAGAGAGCAGCAGGCAGGGTAGCACAGCAGAAAAGCATATTCTTCCAGAGAAGCAGTCTCACAGAGTAGCAATACTTTAGTAGCATAGCAGTCCTTCTAGCAGAGTATCCACAGGCCCAGAAGGATACTACAATAATGGTGTCTGATTCCCAGTATTTATACTTTAGTGTCCTGGTTCTGGAAGGTGGGAGAAGCTTCTGGAAGGGGTCTGTGAAGAGTGCACAGGTCCTCCTGTTCCTGCCCAGGCTCTGGGCACACTACAATGGGGTACGTAGCTCTATTCAGGTGCACGTGTCAGCTCTTCCCACACATCTAGGTCATGAAGGCCCACCAGCCTGGTGATGGGCTATCAGGATGTGAATGACACACCTCAGTTTACTGCGTGTGTGACTGTCCAGAGGGAATGCACAAAGCCCAGCTGTCACCCATACCAGACATGTATTGGAGGCAGGCAGAGGCACACAGGCCTTAAGAGCAGAAATGTGCCACTGTTCTCATAGTGCAAAAACAACAGTTGATGTACAGAATGCAGAACAATGTCATACATTCGCCCCAGTCCTGAGATCTGGGCCTAAATCCACAGTTTTTTTGCTCACCATGCCATTCCAGTTTGAACCCAGTCATATGCAAATCAGTCTTGACCCTGTGCCCCATGGGAACAGTCCAGCCGGAACTGCCAAGCCAGGTCCTCCCTGGACTGGAAACAAGCATCCTAGGACCGGTTTCAGGCTTTCAGCCCTCATCAGCCAGGATAGCTTAATTCCAGTGGCATGGAGAGCACAGGACTCACGTCTGAGCTAACCCGTCCCACTCGGGGTGACAAATGCAAAAACAACAGTTGATGGACAGAATGCTGAACAATGTCATACATTCACCCCAGTACATAGATCTGGGCCTAAATCCATCGTTCTTTTGCTCACCATGCCATTGCAGTTTGAACCCAGCCATATGGAAATCAGTCTTGACCCTGTGCCCCATGGGAACAGTCCAGCCCGAACTGCCAAGCCAGGTCCTCCCTGGACTGGAAATAAGCATCCTAGGTCCGGTTTCGGGCTTTCAGCCCTCATCAGCCAGGATAGCTTCATTCCAGAAGCGGCCAAAAGCGGTACAAAAGGGGGTGGTGATGGACGGAGCCCCTGGGGCACAGGGTCAAGACTGATTTGAATATGGCTGGGTTCAAAGTGGAATGGCATATTGAGCAAAACAACTATGGATTTAGGCCCAGATATCTGTACTGGGGTGAATGTATGACATTGTTCTGCATTCTGTCCATCAACTATTGTTTTTTTCACCTTTCTCATAGTGGCATTAAGTTGTAGTCATAAATCCAACTTTACCATTATTATCATTACCAGTCCATGGATACCAAACACTACTATTCTATTCCTTCTCAGTCAGGAATTAATCCTAATATATGTATTAAGTAATCCACACTGTTCACCTATGAGAGGGGTGGGCCTCACAGTATTGAAAAATGAATTTGGGAGTTTTTCACTACCAGGACATGTAAAACTAAAATGTATATGGCCAGCCTTTTACTTACAGAGCACCCTGCCATATGGGTTACCTAGGGCCTACCTTAAGGGTGACTTACAGGTAATAAAAGGGGATTTTAAGCCTTTACAAGCGGTTTTAAATGCCAAGTCGACATGGCAGTGAAACTGCACAAATGGGCTCTTCAGTAGTAGGCCTGAGGCATGTTTGAAAGGCTTTTTAAGTAGAAGGCAAAATCAGTGCTGCAGGTCCACTACTAGCATTTAATTTACAGGCCCTGGGCACATATAGAGCCGTTTACTGGGGACTTAGATGAAAATTAAATATGCCAATTGTCGATACACCAATGTTATCATGTTTTAGGGGAGTGAATATGTTCAATTTGCCACTGTTTAGCAGTGGTAAAGTGCACAGAGTCTTAGGGCTAACAAAAACTGATCAGCAAAATGTGAGGCAAAGAACGCAAAAAGTTTGGGGAAAGACTGAAAGGCCAGAAAAATGTAACATATAATCACAAATGTGTTGTAGAATGCATAATTTTTTTCATAATTTTCTTGTGGGGGGAACCCCCAAACCACCCCTGTGTAGTGGTCCGACTCGCTAGCTGCACTCACTACACACCGTATGGGGGCTGGTCTGACATTTTCCAGAGCTGCTTTGGGTTCCCAGTTTTGCCCAGGCCTTGTTGTATGTAGAAATATTAAACAAAATGTGCTCAAAAGAATTTATATTGTGGTGTATTTTTTTGTATCTCTATACTGTACGTATAACTGTGTGCACAAACCATCATACACACACCCACATGCATAAGCACAAAGTACTTCATCTCTATCTCCCCTTAAGGAACCGAAACCCCCATTGAGGAGGACACCTCCCAAGGGGACTAATATCCCAAGAGTTTTGCAGGAGGGAGGTAAAAATCTTTCTATTTTATGAAGGACCCTCACTCCCCACTAGTTGGTGACATGCTTCATCATTGAGTCCCCGCTGGGTTGGCCGAATACCCTACCCTTTCACTTGGTCACTCCTCTGTTGTTGTTTATGAATTGACTGGGGTACAGGAGTGCCGGCTCATGACGTTTCTCTCTTGTTGATATTAATGGTATGTAGAAATATTAAATGTGTGCCTTTTCTAAGATTAGAAAATGCAGTCTATTGCTATGTGCCAGGTTATACTAAATAAAGGCAATACTTGTTGCGATTCCAGAAAAAGTGTTTTAAAAAAGGTGAAAAAAAGAGTAATGGTTGCCCTCTAAAACAGGTGGTTTCACACTGTTCTTCAACTGTGTTAAGACTTCACATGAGAATTACATTTCAAACTAACATTCAAATAAACATTAGCTCTGTCAACATCCACCATTCATTAAATAACTGAGGCATACATCAATTCCATGATTCAAGATAAATCCACCCGAGGACATCTGAACAATATTTTAGGACCATCCGATTCCAATGTTTGTCAATGACATTTGACCCCATACAGAATCTGTAGGATTCAAGGAGGAGAGGCGCGGGCGTGTCCAAGATGCGCCCAACAAGATCCAGACTTTCTCCACATGGTTTGGTCCTGCCCAGTGCTAACCCCTTTTTGGTCTGAGGTGGTCCAGAAAATGGAGGAGACAATGGATAGAAAATTGGACACCACCGTGGAGGTCTGCCTTTTTGGTCTCTTCCTTCGCCCACCGAAACGGGAGGTAGGAAATACATGCATTGCCTTAGCCATGGCTCTTGCAAAAAAGCAAGTGGCAATGACTTTGAAGTCCAACACAGGACCGTGACTAGAAAGCTGGAACAGAGACCTCATGTACTGGGCCGAAGCAGAGTCGAGGGCACTCCTCCGGGAAGAAGCGAGGGGGTTGCGAAGAAAGCCAATAGCAGACCAGTGGAGGTAGTTGGTGAGAGCCTGGGAAAGTTTGGATTTAGCAGCAGAGGAGACAGATTGAGGGGGAAGCATCGAGCGCATGGACCAAAACACCGGAACAATCACCGGAGGACAGGGAAAAAGAGGCGGAAAGCAGCAGGCTTTAAGAGGAGATGGCACATACATAGGGCTGGTATCACTGCAATTAGACCCCTACACAGTAGATTGCGAGATTATATAGAAGACACTGAATGGCTGGCCCGCCTCTGTGGGAGTACCCGGACACCAGACATTATAGACAAGCAACTAGGAGCATACAGGCGGAGACAGTATAGGCTCAAAGTTTAAGTTAAAACTTTAGTTTTTAGTGTATAATAGGCTTCCATTCAAATTGGAAATACAGGAATACGACTGCAAAATTAATGTGCAAAAAAGGAGTTTCAAAATATTACCCAGAAAGAAGTAAACATCTCCAGAGAACGTAGGACTGAAACATTGAAAGAGGTCCAATGATGAGTGAAGCTGAGTTACAATATTGCAGAACTCTTTGTCCCTTTTGTTAAATTCTGATTGAGATCTAATAAGTATAAAAACATAATTGAAATGTTGAGAATGTATTTCATATATTCTGTTAACTGTCGGACAATAAGATTTGAAATGCCAATAAACAAATGTTTAAAAAAATAAGGATTGTAAAACTTGTGCTGAGTCAGACAAAGCTCAACCTGTGTTTAGACCTCCACTTGGTAATAGAAGATGTCTGGAATGTCCTTGGGAGGATTTGAGTATATACATTTTGGGCCCCATTTTGAATGAGTGGGGAGACAGCAAGTATGTAATTATTGCAATGGACCATTATTCAAAATGGCCGGAGGTTGAAGTAGTAGGAGCAGTGGATACTTAAACCATAATTTCATTTCTAGAAAAATTCTTTTAGGAGAGGGCATTCCAAAAACCATTTTGAGCGATAATGGTCCACAATTTAGCTTGGAGAAATATTAAATGTTTTTTAAGAGAAAGAGAATTCTTGCGAAGAAGATCAAGTGCACAATCCTGCTGGGAATGTTGTTGTGGAACGCTTCAACAGGGTGGTGAAGGGGAGTGTTCTGGCATCTATCAATGCTAGCAAGGATTGGAGGAAATAATTGTACAATATCAATCAATCAATCATAGTTTATTGTATGTGATTACATTATTGATGTTGTTACAAATTACAATATATAAAAAAAGTATCATAAAATACACAAGTGATAAAACCTTCAAAGACGCGACCCAATAACAAAAAGAACATGCAAGTTTTAACAGCATTGAAGATACTCATGAGATGTTAACTAAAGTACGAGTACTAAGCCGCTGGCGTGTGATGTTTAAATTTGAATGATAGTTACATTTCCTGGACAACCGCAATAGAACCTCCGAGTGACACATGCCGTAATATGGATTCAAAACAGAAACCATCTGCATTCACTGTTTTAAGAGAACTCAAACGGCTGGGTTTGTCAAAAGATGTTAAGTTAACTAGCCATGTTGAAGTAGAAATGTGTCTGGAAAAACAGCGGCTTTACGATAAGGAAATGCAAAGCTTTACATAAAAATTTAAACAGAAATTCTACTGTTCAAATTGACCCGTGAAGGGTTAGGCATTTAGTCCGCTTGTTACATGGGCTTGTGAGTTGCTGCAGTGATTAAACTGAACCCATGCCAACATTGTTCATACTTTTGTATTTTCCTCAAGATCAGCTTGCCATAAAAGTTTCCTTACTGCTGCCAAGTATTTTACCCCCGGCAGGACAAGATTATGGAGGACTCTACCATCCAGCGTATCACGGCTCGCCTGCCTGTGCGAATGTTCAATTCATTAAAAATGGGTTTTAAAGCATTCTCCTCAAATCCTTTACTGCAGGACATGCACATAGCAGGTGAGTTAATGTTTCATTAAAAAAGCCACATAATCAACAGTGCCCTGCTTGTTGATTGCATTTTCCAAGATGGCTGTAGTTCTTTCGAATTGTGCATACCCAACCGGTAATCTATAAAGCTCTTTTTAACCCAATGCTGAAATTGGCTACTAAGTAAGCTTGAGGCTTTATGGATGTGTAAGAATTTATCACAGTCCACCTTTGCCGGCGTTTGGAAATAGCTTTTTTATCTTCCAAAAGATATTTCTTCTTTGCTGCATCATTAACAGATTTATTGAAATGTGCCCAGTCTGCCGTGTTCTCCCATGCTAATTGTATTTCAAGCTCAGCCAAAGATTTTCTTAGGTGCACTCCCCATGAATTGGGTGTTTCTTGATCCATCTAGTTTTTAATTTCTTCCCAGCATAGCCTATTCAATGAGCTAGGCTCGGATGAACGAAATTTATGACATAGCTTCATGAAGCCGTTCATGCCCCGGAATTTCTGATTCTGGATGTTGAATTCCAGCCAAACCTGAAGACTTTGGTAGGTTGAAAACGGCCTTGTAAACCTTCGTCTGGAGCTTGTTTAACAGTTCAGTTTCCTTACCGCACCAGATAACTAGGCCATATGACAGCGTGGGGAAATTTTGAGCTGCCATCACTTTTAAGAGGTGGTTGTGGTTCGGGCAGCCCAATTATTTGTTCAGTAATCTGTATGCGAAGGTTAACTGTTGCACTTTTACTTTTAGGTCCATTTTGTGTTCCTTTTATGTTGATCCCCACCCAAGTTTTATGCCGAGGTATTTGTAGGAAGCTTGCTCTTCTACTGTTGCCCCTTTTATTAGCTATTTGAACTTTGGTTTTTTTAGGGTCCACTAGGCGTACAACCTTGGTTTTCTCATTGTTTAGTTCCAGGTTTTCCTGGTCCAAATAAGTTGCTAAGTTGTTTAACGCTCTTTGTAATCCAATGGGGCTTTGGCTCAACACCACAATGTCATCTGCGTACTGTAAAAAGGGAATTGGCACTTTGGTCAAGTTTGGCGGATGACAATTGGCTGTGTGCATATATACAATAATATTTGGACATTCAGAATAATAGCTACAGGTACTGGATACAATCCAATCAGAATTTTGAGCGGTAGAGACCCATTCACAAGGATAATGAGGCTTGGAAGAATATGAGAATTTGCAATAAGTGGTCTCCTGCAGTTGCGAGATCCAATTTGAGGAGAATGCAAGACCTGTAAAAGTACTATCATGATAAGAAACCCTGGTGTGAGGGAGGTGTAGTTGGCACCAGGTGATTGAGTGAGGGTGAAATTAGGCTAAAAGACGAAGAAGGGGGACAGCAAATTTTCACAACCATCGGAGGTGAAGGAAGTATTTGCAAAGTCAGCTCTGTTGGGTGATGGAAAGGTGTGCCAAATTAAAAGGATGGCTAGATAAAACAACATTCTGTAATGCCAAGCTTCTGGAGAGAAAAATGTCCCATCATCCATGGATTGGATGTGCGAAGAAGTGACACATAGGCAGAGAGTAGTATCTGAATCTGCATTAGAAGAAAGAAGAAGTTATGGAAGTGATTCCTGTGACTCTGCATCAGAATTGGTAGTTTCGGAGCATGGTGCTAAGGCGACACGTATGGGTAGACCAGTATGACTTCCTAAGAAATTTGAAGGGTTTATAAGGTTGATGGTTGGAGAAGGGGATATGGGTCTTTGGCAACTTATTCCTTTGCATGACATTAACTCTTCATGCTATGGGTCATTGACATGTTATTCCCTTGCATGTCATTTACTCTTTAAGTTAGTTTTGCATGTCATTAGCTCTTCATGTTATGGGTCACTGACATGTTATTTTCCTGCATGACATTTAAGTTAGTTTTTGGGCAAAGACTTAACATTATTTTATGCATTTGGATAATTGTATTGATGCGATATATATATAACATAATGTGTATTAAGTTGTATTGTTGCGCAAAGAAGGGAGATAGAGTATCCTAGTTACCTGTGTCCAGGTAGCAGGATGCCACAAGTACTGGAACGTGGGTTGAGTGGGTGGAGAATTGGCAGTTGAGAAGTGTTAATGGTGGTAAGAGGGTTATAACCAGCTTGCTCTCCAATAAAGACCACTCATCTTCTGGACATTGTGGTTCTTACATCCAGTGTCGCATTAAGGCCAGCCACCCGAGACCATGCCATTGCTCAGTGGCATAGCTAGACCTACTGCCACCCGGGGCAGCCTCTAAGTTGGCCACCCGGTGCAGTTAAGAGAGGGTGGGGGGAGGTGGTGGCCGATGTACAACTTGTTCTCGGGTGCAGGTGGTAGTCGGCAGACAACTTGTTCACCTCCTCTGCCCCACTCTTGCTACGCCATTGCTTCTCATCGGGTCTGGGAGCGACACTAGACTCTCCCAAGTCTGGAACAACCTTGTGACCTAGAATCCAATCACACTCAGTGAAGGCCAGTGTGCTGGTCCTCTTCCCCACCCTAGTTCCCTGCAAGCTCTACTCTGGTACCCGTACCATTTCCCTTCCCCCCTAGTACTCTCCCACTACTTCTGCTCATCACACTCTACCATGCCAGCCTCCAAAACGCCCCTCCCCGCCTCAACCTGGCTCCCCATGGTACGCCCAGTATGACCACCCCCTCACTGCCTGGGAACCTCCCTGACCGCTTGGCATTCTCCCGTAAACTCTCAGTTTTGATACACTCCCCCCGAACCCCCACTCTTTCCCATCTCCTTCCAACCACTCCTCCCCCCAGCTCACAACTGTGTGCCACCTTCTCCTCCTGATCCTCACTCCAATCTAGGTATGTCACCACTAGCGCCTGAGTTGGACATTGGCTTGAGCCTTCCTGCATTTGTACCACCCCCTATCTGCACTCGACATCTGGGCCGTGCACGTGGCTAACTTCCCTTTCTCTTTCTTGGTAGCCTTTAACGTCCCTTGCAGCTTTAGGTCCAGGCACGCAATGCCCATTGGCTCAAAGGGCTTCAGCGCCCCCGTCCTGTGTGGCAGCCTGGGCTGAGTCAGCTTCTCGGGCACACACACAGCCTGACCCGAGCACTTCACAGGTCTTTCAAAGACCATTTGCTTGTAAATGAGGCTTTGTTGTGTTTTCACCCCTTCTTAGAGCCCCTGCATCTCCACTCTGCCTATAGCTGGAAGAATTATCCCCCCCCCCCCCCCCCCCCGAAAAAAAATTCTAAGATTCTAAGTCTCCCCCACCCCCCCGAAATTTGGCTCTAGTTGCGCCTCTGTTCAGGACCTTAAATGACACTTAACAGTTTACTGTCCCCCGTACACCAACCCGCCCACCTCACCATTGCCGCCCTCTGCCCCCTCTTGCCTCTTCCTTCCCGCAGTGCGGCCCCCAGGGGAAGTGAGGTCAGCAGACCAGTCTTCCCCTGGGGTGTTCGCGCAAGAGCACGGACAGGGTGTAGGTAGGGTAGGGGTGGGATTAGGGGTGGGGGCTAGGGCTAGTGCATAAAGGGGGTACAGGAGAGGAAGTCCTTCCTCTTCCTGTCCCAGCGCCATCAGGTGTAGGTCAGGAGAAGTTTGAGGAGCTGTAGGGTAGGCCTAGTACAAGGTGTGGTGTAAGGGGCTGTGATCCCCCGGTTCCCTGGTGGTGAGCGTGGCCGTTGGCAGTAGGAGCGGAAGTTCGGGCAGGTCGTTTTGCTGCAGGTAGGAGGCAACAGAAGGCGGAGCCAAACGTGGCAGCGGTTCATGCCGCGCTTTTGGTGTTGGGCTGGGCTGGGAGGTTTGACCTCCTTCAGCCTGGCGTCCTCAAGCAGGCTTGGGTCGGGATGACCCGGATGCCTCGCTCGGCGTCCATGGGGGTGGCAGCGGCGGTGGCGGCCCGTCAGGATGAGCCGCCACCTTCGAGAGCAGTGCGGGGGCGTGGCGCAAAGCAAGTGGAGGCAGGAAAGCGCGGCAGGAGGCGTGTGAGCCTGCCCGCGTGCCTATGTGATGAGCCGGCTGCGTTGGTGCAGTCCGGGAAGGCGGGCAGTGGGGGCGAGGTACTCAGCTTGGCATGTGGGCGGTCTTGGGGCCCAGGGGGCGGTACAGCTCGTCGGGACTGGCTGGTCCGCGACGAGGGAGACTTGGGGGAAGTTCCAGGGGACTCCAGTGAGGCCATTGAGGGGGAGGTGGAGAGTGCCACGGAGGAGCCAGCGGGGGACAATTTCGTCCTTTGCCTGTCAGATGAAGGGTTGGAGGGAGGGAATGGGGGGCCTGGTTGAGCAGCCGGTGGACCTGTCTTGTGGTAGAAAGGGGGTGGTCAAGGCACAGGGTTCCAAGGGCAAGGGGCCCCTGAGGGCGCACATGGGGCAGACAGACAGGACTCCCACGGAAAGGTGCACCCCAGCCTCTCCCCTGGGTGCTAGGCCAGTGGATGAAGGGTCAGGCCAGGATCCCTCGGCGGTGCGGAGGGCGGGCATGTCACACGAGGAGAGAGTCCAGGATCACGCCGCATAATTGCAGAGACAGAACAGAAGTGGCAGGCTTTATGCGCAGCCAGGGAGGCAGGATGGAGAGGGGGGCATGGGACCCCCGGCGCCCGGGAGGGCAGCAGGTACAAGCAAGGGCCAGGGCAAGGGGCCCATAGGACACAGCGGGGGTGGGTCTGGGTAGATAGGCCAGGGACTGTTTTGGCGTCACGGGGACCTGAAGGCGCTGGGGCCCCCTCAGGCGCAAACGGCCTGGGAGGGGTACATGCCAGTGATGGCGGCTGGCAGAGGCAAGGGTGGGCCGACGGGGTGCAAAACGGCCTCCACCGCCGGGGTGAAGCAGCAGGGGGGTCCTCGGCGGCCTGCCCTCCACCGCGGGATCAGGCAGGAGCTGTTCTGGAGTGTGAGTTTGTGCCTGGAGTGCGAGGAAAGGGTGCGAAGAGAGTGGTGAGTGAGGTGCAGAGAGCTGTCGTTGAGGAGGTGGATGAGGAGCAACTGGACTATGATGAAGGTGAAGATGAGTTAGAAGAGGGCGAGTTGCGTGAGGATGAAGGCTTGGGAAAGCATGTAACGGCAACAGAGAAGCTTGGTGTATTACAGGGGACGCAGACCAGCACTGGTCGGGTTTCGCAGGTGGGAGCAAAGACGGCGGATGCCAGGCGGAAGGATCGTGAAGTGCCCATCAAACTTTCAGGTGAGGGTGCTTGGTGGGATGCGTGGGGGGAGGGTGCCCAAGGGGGACGTAAGAAGGCCTGCAGGTCAGTGGGGGTAGGTGAAGGGTCTGTCAGGGACGGGGGCGCAGGGAGGATCTGGGGGGTCTTTGGGAGATGGGAAAGCGCAGGTGGTTGTGGCCAGTGTGCAAACTGACAAACTCGAGGAACCAGAAACACACCGGAAGAAGTTGCCTTATATGGTGTTGGCGATGCCACTTGGGTCTCATTTGTCGGAAAAGACGAGGTCAAGGATATGGAAGCATGAGTATGTAGATGTTTTCAAATTGTTGCACAGAGAGATTCAGGCAAAGGAAGGGTCTAAAGAGGAAGAGTGGGAGTTGTCTAGGCGGCCGAGCGGGCCGGTTACGATGGAGAATTGGACCTCAGCATTTTTGATCTATGCTAGTATTTACTGTGAAAAGCATGGGGACAGGGCGATAGCTCTTTTCAAATATATGGATATTAGAAAGGCACAGTTGCATTTTGGGGGATTTGCCTGGCTCAGCTATGATGAGGAGATTAGGGCCAGGATTAGTGTTAATCCTGACTAGGCTTGGGGAGATGTTGATCAAGAGCTTTGGGTGCAATGGATGTCTTCTACACAGGCAGCGGCGTCTACACACGGCTAGTGGCCTTCCGGTCGCCTATCGGTCCTTTCAGTCGCGTCCCGCCCAGTCTGGGGCGGGTGGTCAGGGATCTTCCACAGGGGCAGGGAGTCAACCTACCTACATAGGGACTGCTGGGTGGCAGCCCAAGCCAGGGGGAGCCACAGTTGGAGCATGCTGGAACTTCAATAAAGGCTTTTGCACACAACACCCCTGTAAATTTAAGCATGAGTGCTCCAAATGTGGGGGTTGACACTCGGTTACGCAGTGTTTTACGCTGGCCACACCTTCTGAACAGTGGAGAATCACGAAGGGCTGGGGACAGTCTGTGCCAAAGGGTCCCTACTCCGGTTGATGTGGTGGCCATGGCTCCATGGCTCTCTCAGTACCCTGATAGGGAGGCGGTTTTGAGGTTGCATTGGGGGTTTACAGAAGGATTTTGTGTAGGCTATCAGGGTCCTCGGGAGAGACAGTGGGCGTAGAATTTGCGGTCTGCAAAGGAGCTACCGGAGGTGGTGGAAGAAAAACTGTGGAAGGAAGTGGTGGAAGGCAGGATTGTGGGCCCGTTTGACGCGTGGCCGATGCATGACCTCATTGTTTCACCATTGGGTGTGGTCCCTAAGAAAGAACAGGGGGAGTTCAGGCTGATTCATCATCTGTCGTGGCCGGAGGGGAGTTCAGTGAATGATTTCATTGCGGAGGAGGACTCCAAGGTTTTGTATGCGTCGGTAGATGATGCCATTGGTCTGGTGCGGGTGTGTGGGCGGGGGGCTGAACTGGCCAAGTGTGACATTAAGTCGGCCTTTCGCCTCCTTCCCATTCACCCGGCGGATTTCTCCTTGCTAGGAATGCAGTTTGGCGGGGCTATTTTTGTGTACAGGGTCTTGCCGATGAGGTGTGCGATTTCCTGCGTGCTTTTTGAGACGTTCAGTTCTTTTCCGCAGTGGGCCTTTGTGGACCGGAGTGGACACCGGCTGGTGTCCCACTATCTGGATGATTTCTTGTTTGTGGGGAAGGGGAGACTGGTGAGTGTGGGGCGGCGTTGGCGCAGTTTCAGGAATTGGCCCAGGTTTTTGGAGTTCCTTTGGCGCCTGAGAAGACGGCTGGGCCCAGTTGCTGTTTGTGGGTAGAAAATCCTAGGCCATCCGCGGGATAAGTGACCAGAAAGTCTAGGACCAGTGGAGAAGAAGAATTATCGAAAACTAGTGTGTATATTAAAAAATATATATATTTAATTAGACATAGATAAAAATCATATAGAGACTCAAACACATAAGTCAAACTATATGATACAGTAAAATAGTGACATGTAAAAATCTTGAACAAATATCAAAAACACTAAATAAAAAACAGATACATCATAGTAACGTTATAAATCACGACGAATTGCAGATGATTATACATTCAAAATTCAAGAATGACAATTACAAATACTGTGAAATTGATTATAAGGACTCGACGCGCGTTTCGGCAGAGAAAAAAACGCCTTCCTCAGGAGTCATAGGTGAAACTCTAATATCTTCACAACGTGGATATTGGGGCTCACTGTATCGGGATATTTCGCTTCGTAATAGTGTCCAAATATTAGCATGTAATCATTACTTCGAGCATATGGCTGATAATTCTTCAATCGCAATTCATATTAGTTCATTGATGTAAAAACGGGACGAAATGCCGGGAGCGCTGAATAAGCTTGAAAGGAGCAACTAGATGCCGGCAGCAAGGTGGTGCTGTTCCACTATTTAAAATAGATGAAAATCTTAGCCGGACATAAAGTGGTGCTGTTCCGAGTATTCGATAGTAGCTATGAACGGGTAACGTCTTGTGGACTGCAGGATGGTGCAGTTCCAGAAGCCACAGGGTAGCAAGTCAGCCTCGCCGGTGAAAAGGGGAAAAGTTGCTGTTTGACCTTTTTGGGTATCGAGCTGGATTCGGTGGCCTGGCAGGCGCGCTTGCCGGAGCGGAAGGTGAGGGCCGGAGTACATTCTGTAGGCGCCTCGGCATGGCCATGTGGGGGGGGCGGTACTTCCTCACCACAGGGTCCGGGTCACGTTGGGGTCCGGTCGGATCTCTGGGTGTGGCTGACCTTTTTGGAAGATTTCAATGGTGTGTCCTTGGATTTTGGACAAGATAAGATGGTTTGCAGGTGCAGCTCTATTCGGATGCGGCAGGTGCGGCAGGTTTTGCTATCTTTCCGGATGGGAGATGGTGTGCGGAGCAGTGGCCGGAGCATTGGTTGCAGTAGGGACGGAGCATTACCTTTCTTGAGTTCTTCCCTTTGTTGGTGGCGTTACAGGTTTGGGGGCCCGAATTTCAGAACAGGTCGATGCTTTTTCATGTGGATAACAGGACGGTGGTGGATTTGGTGAATAACCAGAAGGCGAGGGACCTGAGGGTGTTGCGCTTGCGGAGAAGCTTCATGCTGCTGTGTTTGCGTTTCAATGTTCTGTTCAGCGCGTGACATGTTCTAGGTGCAAGCAATGACATTGCGCATGCGTTGTCTCGTTCGCTGTGGCAGTGTTTCAGGAGGCTGGCGCTGGGAGCGGAAGCTTGCAAGACCAAGGTGCCGGAGGGTATTTGGGCCTAGGGGGAATGAGAGTAGTAGGGTTTGTGGAAAGATCTTTAGCTGACTCCACGCGGGGTGGACCAGGAGCGCATGGCGGATGCCGGAGAGTGAATGTGAGCGGGGGTGGTTCGTTTTGTGTTACATGGATAAAGGGCTGTCTCAGACGACGATTGCGGGCAAACTGGCAGGGATTTCTTTTTACAGCATGGTATATTTGGGTTTTTATCCAGCTAGGTCTCCTTTACTGAGCAGAATGCTGAAAGGTTGGGGACGCTTATGGGGGTGGATGGATGGAGGAGCCGCGGGAGGCCATTACGTTTGAGTTGTTGCAGGGCCTTTTGGCAGAGTTACTCCATTGTTGTTATGACGACCAGGAAGTGGAGTTATTTCGTTTGTGCATGATTTGTATGTTCTTTGGGGGGTTTCGGGTGTCTGAGTTGCTTGGGGCGAGGGGTGTGCCTGGGCGTAAGTTCGAAGATGTGTGGTTGGATTGGTGTGGGAATCTGTTTGGGTCAATCAAAAACTGACCAAGGCGGACGCGGCAAGTGGGTGTGGTTGGGGGTGAGTGGTTGTGTGGAGGTGTGCCCGGTGCGTGAATAGGGAGTGTTTTGCAGCAGGGTGCAGCGGGGGAGATCTTTTGGCGTGCCTCTCAGAGGAGGGTGACTTCTTTCCAGCTGTTGTCGGTTTTGCGAGTGGTGCTGCGGCGCGTATGCAAGGATCCTTCTCGGTATGGGACACATTCTTTTCGTATAGGTGCAGCTACGACGGCGGCGCGTTGGGTTGGTCCTGGGAGGCCATTAGGAGGATCGGGCACTGGCGGGCTCGATGTTGTGAACGCTATGTCCGCAAATGAGGTACGGGGGGAGGATGTTGTGAGGGTTGGTGGGGGCTGTGTCGTCGCAGGGTTATGGTTTTCACTGCAGTGCTAATCTCTTTTTCTTTGTAGGCTGAGTTTGGGGGCCGGGGGCCAAGACGGTTACCTGGATCGTTGGGCAATCCTTTGTTCATTGGGCCTCAAAATATGCGGACAGACAGGTAAACGGCCGTAGCCTGGGACTAAGGAGCAGCCATCACGAGGTCCAGTGTGGGGTAAGAGTGGCAGGCGTTGGGGCGCCTTGTTGCCCTGGCTGACAAAGAAGGTGGCTCAACTGGGTTGCCCGTACATGATTGTGATCCATTTGGGGGGGAAATTACCTAGTCCAGCAGTCGGGAGTGGCATTGCTGCATTTGATGCAGCGGGACTAGATAAAGAGTTTTGATATGTAGAGTATTGGTTGAAGTACTGCACGATATTAACAGCAAATTGCACTGTTGAAGTTAATATAGGAATGAGAAGTTGTGTATTAAATTAAAACATTGAAGTATGAATTACACAGAGGAATATATTTGACAGTAATTGTTGTTGCAGTATTTATGGGAAGTGTAACTAAAGATTAATAGTGTTTTCGAAAAGTGTTCAGCATAATGTTTCAACACTACAAAGGAAATTATGAATCGCTAGTGTAATAAGGGATATAATTAAGAGTATGTGAGAGAATGATAATAGAATGTTTGTTAAAAGTATGGTACAATTTTGGTTTGTAGTGTATTGGTGGATATAGTATATACAGTAGTTAATTGAAGTTGTGACTTTACAACTGATAAATGCAAGTTTGTGACATGGTAGTTATTCTAGGAAGCTGTTTTTAGGTTAAGAGTAGTGAAGGAGGAGTTTTAAGTTAAGAGCATTAAATGCTTTCAGCGAATATTGATAGTTTTAGAGTTACAATTGTTGTTAGTTTATTTGTACTAAAGTTAGGAGTTTGTATTTTGCAGTTTTAAATGCTTTCTGTGAATATTGGAAGTGTTAAAGTTAAGATTTTATCAGTTTGCAAGTAGTAAAGGTACGAGTATTAACTTTACTACTGTTAAAGTGATAAAAATGATAACTTTAGGACTTTTGATATTTACAGAAGGCATTTATGAGTTTTAAAGTTAAGACGTTTAACTTTACTATTTGTAAAGTGTTAAAAACGTTAACTTTAAGACCTTTCTTATTTGTAGAAGGCATTTTGAAGTTATTAACAAAGGGCCCGATTTGGATGGCGGACGGACCAGCGTCCGTCCGCCACCCCCGAGGTGGAGGGACCGCCCGCAGGGGCTGCGGCGTTCCTTCCCTTGGAATTAGGATGTGACCACCACCCTGGCGGTCACATCCCCTATATTTAACATTGCGGCAGATGCTGCTTCAAGCAGCACCCGCCGCAAGGTTAAATGTGCATGCAAAGGCAGGGGGGTACCATAGGTACACCCCATGTGTACCCCCACCCCCTAACACCCCTGGGGTCCCGCAACGGGCCCCCATACTCAAACTCCACATGCTTTTCTACGGCGGAAAACCCGCCGTGGAAAAGCATGTCTCCGCCGGCATCCTAATATGGCTGGCGGTGTCTGATAGACACCGCCACCATATTAGAGCTTTTCCGCCGTGGTCGGAAGGCGACCGCGGCGGAAAAGCGGTGGATGGAAAAATGACCCCCCAGCCATCCTAATCTGCCGGGGTGGGTTTTTCTGTGTCTGCCATGGTGAATCCGCACCCTCCGGCCCGGCGGTGGCTTCCGCCGGCCCGGAGGATGTGGATTCACCGCGATCATAAACGGGCCCTTAGTTTGGAAGGCAGTTAAGGGTAGTTATTGTTATCTGCAAAGACATGTGACGTGTGTTTGCTATAGGAGCTTTTGTTTGTATAACAGATAGGTTATGTTTGTGTGTATGTGGTGATATGTATAAAAGTGATGTATGTTATGTTTGTAAAGAGTGATGGGTGATGTAAGATGCATATAAAGTGGAAAGTGTTGTAAGCATCATGTATATATGTGTATATACGTACCTTTGCTCCTGTTCCGCAAACAGTCATCATTGACTTCAATTGTGCTCCTTTTATATCTTTTAGGGCGATGCTGGAGGTGGTGGTGGCTGTAAAATATTTTCTGAAAAACCAAAAACGAGCACCAATATTGCCACTTACTTTTTTGGGGGGGCTATTAGTGACCACTCGGTCTGCTGAAGTAAACAGTAAACCTCAGGACGCTTTTTTAGTCCAGAATAGATCAATTTTAATCTTCGCAATTCAACAAAAACATATTTCAGAAAGATTTCATAAAATTTGAAAGCATTGCCTACATCACTCAAATATCTCTCATACAAGGACACAGTCATTCACAACACCATACAACCTAAACAAAAAAGACATGGGGAAAGCTATACATCAGTTGATACAAATTATTCTCGCCGACATGGACCCAGCACTACAAGCTTACCCGATACTCTTCGCGATCCACTACGTCCTAGTCTTGGCCCACTACCGAGGACGACGCAGGTACGCTACAAACCATTCGCTGTCTGGAGGGGAGTACCTGCAAGGGTTGTGACGTTGGGAGGGGGAGTATGAGGTATTTAAACCCACTGATTTGAAGCAAATACAAAAACACACCTGTATCACACACGCAGGAATTACTCCGACAAAGCACGACACATGATTGACTTGCTTTATTACACATAATCGGGGTATAATCACAGTGTATGCATGAGCATGGGCATGGTGGCCACCACAGCTGGTACAACAGAGGCAGTACATGAGAGGGCAGACTGCAGTATCAGAACACCAACAGGGCATAGTCGACATCAGAGCAGGTACATCAGAGGCAGTACATGAGAGGGGCTAAGTGCATCAACAGTCCATTGCACTGAACAGGTCCATCAGAGGCAGTATATGAGGGGCTAAGTGCATCAACAGTCCATTGCACTGAACAGGTACATCAGAGGCAGCACATGAGGGGGCAGACTGCAGTATCAGCACAGCAATAGGGCAGTGTTCGTAACAGAGCAGGCACATCAGAGGCAGCACATGAGAGGGCAGACTGCAGTATCAGAACAGCAACAGGGCATTGTGGCCAACAGAGCAGGTACATCAGAGGCAGCACATGAGGGCACACAGCAGTATCAGAACAGCAACAGGGCATTGTGGCCAACAGAGCAGGGACATCAGAGGCAGCACATGAGAGGGCACAATGCAGTATCAGCACAGCAACAGGGCATTGTGGGCATCAGAGCAGGTACATCAGAGGCAGTACATGAGAGGGGCTAAGTGCATCAACAGTCCATTGCACTGAACAGGTCCATCAGAGGCAGTACATGAGAGGGCAGACTGCAGTATCAGAACACCAACAGGGCATAGTCGACATCAGAGCAGGTACATCAGAGGCAGTACATGAGAGGGCAGACTGCAGTATCAGAACACAAACAGGGCATAGTCGACATCAGAGGCAGTACATGAGAGGGCAGACTGCAGAATCAGAACACCAACAGAGCATAGTCGACATCAGAGCAGGTACATCAGAGGCAGTACATGAGAGGGCAGACTGCAGTAGCAGAACACCAACAGGGCATAGTCGACATCAGAGCAGGTATCTCAGAGGCAGTACATGAGAGGGCAGACTGCAGTATCAGAACACCAACAGGGCATTGTGGACACCAGAGCAGGTACATCACAGGCAGTACATGAGAGGGGCTAAGTGCATCAACAGTCCATTGCACTGAACAGGTCCATCAGAGGCAGTACATGAGAGGGGCTAAGTGCATCAACAGTCCATTGCACTGAACAGGTCCATCAGAGGCAGTACATGAGAGGGCAGCCTGCAGTATCAGAACACCAACAGGGCATAGTCGACATCAGATCAGGGACATCAGAGGCAGTACATGAGAGGGGCTAAGTGAATCAACAGTCCATTGCACTGAACAGGTCCATCAGAGGCAGTACATGAGAGGGCAGACTGCAGTATCAGAACACCAACAGGGCATTGTGGACACCAGAGCAGGTACATCACAGGCAGTACATGAGAGGGGCTAAGTGCATCAACAGTCCATAGCACTGAACAGGTCCATCAGAGGCAGTACATGAGAGGGGCTAAGTGCATCAACAGTCCATTGCACTGAACAGGTCCATCAGAGGCAGTACATGAGAGGGGCTAAGCGCATCAACAGTCCATTGCACTGAACAGGTCCATCAGAGGCAGTACATGAGAGGGCAGACTGCAGTATCAGAACACCAACAGGGCATAGTCGACATCAGAGCAGGTACATCAGAGGCAGTACATGAGAGGGCAGACTGCAGTATCAGAACACCAACAGGGCATAGTCGACATCAGAGGCAGTACATGAGAGGGCAGACTGCAGTATCAGAACACCAACAGAGCATAGTCGACATCAGAGCAGGTACATCAGAGGCAGTACATGAGAGGGCAGACTGCAGTATCAGAACACCAACAGGGCATAGTCGACATCAGAGCAGGTATCTCAGAGGCAGTACATGAGAGGGAAGACTGCAGTATCAGAACACCAACAGGGCATTGTGGACACCAGAGCAGGTACATCACAGGCAGTACATGAGAGGGGCTAAGTGCATCAACAGTCCATTGCACTGAACAGGTCCATCAGAGGCAGTACATGAGAGGGGCTAAGTGCATCAACAGTCCATTGCACTGAACAGGTCCATCAGAGGCAGTACATGAGAGGGCAGCCTGCAGTATCAGAACACCAACAGGGCATAGTCGACATCAGAGGCAGTACATGAGAGGGCAGACTGCAGTATCAGAACACCAACAGAGCATAGTCGACATCAGAGCAGGTATCTCAGAGGCAGTACATGAGAGGGCAGACTGCAGTATCAGAACACCAACAGGGCATTGTGGACACCAGAGCAGGTACATCACAGGAAGTACATGAGAGGGGCTAAGTGCATCAACAGTCCATTGCACTGAACAGGTCCATCAGAGGCAGTACATGAGAGGGGCTAAGTGCATCAACAGTCCATTGCACTGAACAGGTCCATCAGAGGCAGTACATGAGAGGGGCTAAGTGCATCAACAGTCCATTGCACTGAACAGGTCCATCAGAGGCAGCACAAGTACGTATTCCAAGCAACCCATCCCAAGGGCCACAACAGTGGAAGTCTGTACACAATGGACAATGTACACACCATGTGCTATGACATGTGAGTGAAGTGAACAGCACCTCACATCACACTATCACGTGGATTGCGTGAAGTACCTGCATCGGACAGACTGCCAGCACCAGAAACTGGAGTGTAAGACACAGCCACAGCTCGAGTGACTGACACATGGGCCACAGACCCAGACACACTGCCAGCACCAGAAACAGGAGTGTGACACACAGCCACAGATGCAGTGAATGACACGTGAGCTACAGACCCAGACACACTGCCAGCACCAGATACAGGAGTGTGACACACAGCCACAGCTCGAGTGACTGACACATGCGCCACAGACCCAGACACACTGCCAGCACCAGAAACAGGAGAGGGCACAACTGATACAGTGCTACTACATGATGCATGACAGCAAACAACAGACACAGTGCCACTATCTGACACATGCGAGTCAACTGCAGCTGCGCCACTGGGACCACTGAAATGATGAGCCACAGGGCTGTATGGGCCAGGAGGCAGGGTGGCTCTGGGAGCTGGTGATAGTTGGACTTGACCGACATCGGGGTGGGCATGTGTCAATGGTGTGTGTCTACGTCTCTTGGGGATATGTGAGTGCACCATGGACAGGACAGGACTGGCAAGTGGTTCGGACGGAAATGAAATATCACCCACCATGGGTGGTGCATCTGCTGCCGGGGTATGCTCTCTGGGGACGTGCTGGAGCATGCTTGTCGTTTGCTGTGTGGCTGCCTTCTGGCCTCTGCAACATGTGTCGTGGGGGATGCTACAACAGGGCCCACCTTCCTCTGCTCTTGACGGGCCCTGATGGGAGTGGAGGTAAGGGGTGACTCCACCGCGGAGACATCTGTATTCTGTTCCCTCAACAACATCAGCCTTAGTGCAGCAAGGGGTGATGTATGCCTGTCCTTGATAGCGCCAGTGTCCATGGGAGAAGCCTTGTCCCTTGGATGTTCCTTTTCCGTAGGAGGAATGTTGTCTCTGGACTTTCCCTGTTCCCTGGATGGTGCCCTGTTCCTGGCAGCAGACTTGTCATCTCTGGTGTACCTGTCTCCAGAACACACCTTCTCCCTGTGTGTGTCCATGCCCTTGGGAGTGTCCCTGCTCTTCTTAGGTGCCTTTGTCTTTTGACTGACCTTGTCCCTGCCCTTGGGAGTGGCTCCTTCCTTACTAGTGTCCCTGCCCTTGGGAGTGGCTCCTTCCTTACTAGTGTCCCTGCCCTTGGGAGTGGCTCCCTCCTTACTAGTGTCCGTGTCCTTGGGAGTGTCCCTGCTCTTATGAGGTGCCTTTGTCTTCTGACTGTCCTTGTCCATGCCCTTGGGAGTGGCTCCTTCCTTCCTAGTGTCCCTGTCCTTGGGAGTGTCCCTGCTCTTATGAGGTGCCTTTGTCTTCTGACTGTCCTTGTCCCTGCCCTTGGGAGTGGCCCCTTCCTTCCTAGTGTCCCTGTCCTTGGGAGTGGCCCTGCTCTCCAGAGGTGCCTTTGTCTTCTGACTGTCCTTGTCCCTGCCCTTGGGAGTGGCCCCTTCCTTACTAGTGTCCCTGTCCTTGGGAGTGTCCCTGCTCTCCAGAGGAGCCTTTGTCTTCTGACTGTCCTTGTCCAAGGTAGTGTCCATGGAACTGGGAGTAACCCTTGCCTTGGGAGTACCTTTTGTGAGGGATGCCTGTGTAGCATGTGAAGGCATTTCCCCCAACACCACTTGTGGATCCCGTGTGTGTACTCCAGTGTATCTGACGTTGTCTTTGTGAACAGATTTTGCTGACCTAGGGGATGGTGTCTGAGCCCTTTGTGCCCTGACGTGCTGGCTGACGCTGCTTCTAGTGCAATAACCTGTATTTGAGTCCTGGTCAGAATATTCACTCCCCCCTGAGACATCCAGTGTGGTAGATGGGGAAACAGAAGTAGCACCCAGTCCATGCGACTGTACAATGGCAGACGACACACTGCTAGCCAATGACTGAACTGTCCTGTGTAGACCAGCAAGATCGCCATGCATCCCTTCCATGAATGCCACCACCTGCCCCAACTTCCTATCGTGGTCTTGGAATGCATTTATCATATTGGTCTGCCCCACACACAGCTGTCGCAGCAGATCAACAGCCTCAGCACAAAGTGCATTTTGGCTCACCGAGGCTGGGGCAGCGGTGCCAACACCGAACGCCACTCTGCTCCCCCTACTCCTGCGTGCACGAACAGTACATAGTGCAGTTGGTGGCAGTGTGGGCCCTGTGTGCTGTGTCCCGACCGAAGGTGTTGATTGGCCACTCCCAGTCTGTGACAACAGTGCAGACTCACCAACACTGTCAGAAGATGAGGACGATGTTGTCTCCACATGCGAGTCCTCAGGGACGGTCCTGTCCCCCTCTCCGGCGCTGCCCTCTTCTGTGTCAGTCTGCGTCAGCGCGAAGTCTGATCCGGATGTATTGCCTCCAATCATCTCCGCCGTCTGTGGCTGAGTGGCCTCTGCCAAAGCTGAAAAGCACAGAAAAGAGGTGTAAGTCATGGGCACACTCACGTACAGTAGGACAAGGAATCCCTAATGCCATTGCTGACAAAGTACATCTAGCCCCCAACCTGCACACGGCCCACCCCTACCAGTCATCCTCACATGAAATAAGCGCTGTTGGCCGTGAAACCTGTTCAGCATGCGGACAGGGCAGGAGCACGTACATCTGCACACATGTCTTGCCATGGGGCGACAGACCACTACAGCATGTGCATCAACACTCAACTGCTTAGCGAGTGGCGTGTCAACATGCCGGCCCTGGAAGTGACATTTGACTCCGCCAATGGCACCCACATGCCATTGCAATGATACATACGCTACAATGAAGTCACTAATGTGCCTGGGCAACAATATATGCATTGCACTCCCATGCAACATACACAGACAGTATGCTTATCGCTACTTTGCTGTTGATCCACACGCAGCCGGTCGGACAGGTCAGGATGCGTCACAGCAATGATACGGTGCATGAGAGGGGTCATTGAGCGTCGGGCCAGACGTGGCGTTCTTGGAATCATCCCTCGTGTCACTTCCGCTACATTCTTGCTCAGCCTGGAAATGTCGTCCCAGCGTTTGTGGCAGTGTGTATGTCGTCTATTGGACACCCCCACTGCCCGTACATCACGTGCAATGCTCCTCCACACGTGCATGCGAAGGTGCAGCTTCACCTACCATGATGGGAGACAAAAGGGTGCAAGTCAGTGGACAGTTGGCCAGTCACACAGATAGGGGCAACACGTATCTCTCAGCAGCCATGCACATTCCGACAATCGTGTTGGGCCCACAGCACACCGTCAAGATTGCAGAGGCCAGGTGTAATTGACCACCTCATGCACAACAACATGTCCCCCACTGCACTTACCACCTGTCCGGGGGCGCCGTACAGCCGTCCGAAGTTGCGGAGCACACCGTCCACGACGACATCCAGCTCCGCGGCGGTGAAGGGAAGAGACCAGATCTCTTTGACTCTCGACATGGCAAGTTCACGGAGTATGGCACTAGAGCAGCAGTCGGTGGTCAGCTCCGCAGCAGCAGGTCGAGGTGATGGTCACAGGCAGCAGTCGGTGGTCAGCTCCGCAGCAGCAGGTCGAGGTGATGGTCACAGGCAGCAGTCGGTGGTCAGCTCCGCAGCAGCAGGTCGAGGTGATGGTCACAGGCATCAGTCGGTGTTCAGCTCAGCAGCAGCAGGTCGAGGTGATGGTCACAGGCAGCAGTCGGTGGTCAGCTCCGCAGCAGCAGGTCGAGGTGATGGTCACAGGCAGCAGTCGGTGGTCAGCTCCGCAGCAGCAGGTCAAGGTGATGGTCACAGGCAGCAGTCGGTGGTCAGCTCCGCAGCAGCAGGTCGAGGTGATGGTCACAGGCAGCAGTCGGTGGTCAGCTCAGCAGCAGCAGGTCGAGGTGATGGTCACAGGCAGCAGTCGGTGGTCAGCTCAGCAGCAGCAGGTCGAGGTGATGGTCACAGGCAGCAGTCGGTGGTCATCGTTGAATGTGTGCTTTTGCAAATCACACATATATAGGGCCCTGAGGCCATGTCAGTGGCATACGTCGCCAGCCATTGGTCAGCCCTGGATGCGTGTTTGGAAAAGGGCCAATGACTGGCCCTGGTGTTGCGGTGCACAGCATCCGCTACATTCGATTGGGCATACGTGGGCCTTGTTCCCCACTTCCCATTGGCTGCACGTGCACAGACCGTCACGGTCACACACCGGCACCCGCATGTGGAAGCTTCCGGGACGGATGCTTCTCTTGCTACAATGTTCATTCACTGGCGCCAACATGGCAGGGCACGTATTCGGCGGGGGAGGTGCAGGCCAACACATCCTTTAGCTGATGTCAATGGACATGGCAGGTCATGACCCCCTTACAGTCACATTGCATCATCCACCGTACACCGGCCGGCCCAGCCCGGCCAAGGACCGGCGTGCCGGCCATGTCAACCACCGCCGTGCCAGGCCCCGTCCACTACCGCCGTGCCAGGGCCGGCCCAGGACCGGCGTGCCGGCCATGTCAACCACCGCCGTGCCAGGCCCCGTCCACTACCGCCGTGCCAGGGCCGGCCCAGGACCGGCGTGCCGGCCATGTCAACCACCGCCGTGCCAGGCCCCGTCCACTACCGCCGTGCCAGGCCCCGTCCACTATCACCGTGCCAGGCCCCGTCCACTACCGCCGTGCAGGCCATGTCGACGTTGGTGGGTGACATGGCCGGCACGCCGGTCCTGGGCCGGCCCTGACACGGCGGTAGTGGACGGGGCCTGGCACGGCGGTGGTTGACATGGCCGGTACGCCGGTCCTGGCCCGGCCCTGGCACGGCGGTAGTGGACGGGGCCTGGCACGGTGGTAGTGGACGGGGCCTGGCACGACGGTGGTTGACATGGCCGGCACGCCGGTCCTGGGCTGGCCCTGGCATGGCGATAGTGGGCGGGGCCTGGCACGGCGGTAGTGGACGGGGCCTGGCAGCACGGCGGTAGTGGACGGGGCCTGGCACGGCGGTGGTTGACATGGCCGGCATGCCGGTCCTGGGCCGGGCTGGGCCGGCCAGTGTACGGTGGATGATGCAATGTGACTGTAAGGGGGGTCATGACCTACCATTTCCATTGACATCAGATAAAGGATGTGTTGGCCTGCACCTCCCCCGCCGAATACGTGCCCCGCCATGTTGGCGCCAGTGATTGAACATTATTGCAAGTGAAGCATCCGTCCCCGAGGCTAGCACATGCGGTTGCCGATGTGTGACCGTGACGGTCCGTGCACATGCAGCCAATGGGAAGAGGGAACGCGGCCCGCGTATGCCCATTCGTAAACAGCGGAAGCAGTGCACCGCCATGGCGCCGCCAATGATTGTATCTTTTCAGACGATACACCGTGTTGTATTGTCTGCAGTTGCGTTATGACGGTTGTGTGCGTGATTGCGTGACTTCATATGTCATGCTCTATTCCATGTGTGTCCATATGCCCATCGGTGTGCAAACAATGTGCAACACATGTGCATGTCGACGTTGGGTATTTCCCTACACACGTTTCTAGTTCTTCACATCTACACAGTACATCCCGGATGTATCGGCACATTCTGATTCAGTTGTCAGTGTGTGGTATATGTGAGGTAATGACTATGGTGGGGGTACACATGTATTCAGTGCATGTGTGTTGCCTATTGTGTCACCAGGCATGTCATGTACGTATGCCCACCATTATTGGTGTTGCCATTGGTGCATGATGAGATGGTGTGTGTGTATCTTTATCGTTTGTGTGCATGCACTTGCATATGTGTCTGTGATGTGGCTCCTACACATTTGGGTCATGTCACATGTCTTGTTGGCAGTAATGTTGACCTGAGACTAAGTTGCATTGCACATGTTGAGACACATCATGTTGCTAGTGGCTGCACATTGTTGCTACGGCAATCCATGTTGTAGTGACAATCAGAGATGTCACACATATGACAATTATACAATACATTTTACTTGTTGGGAAAGTTCGTTGACATGTGATTGAGTTGCACAGCCATGCGTTGTTTGTGAATTGACTTCCATTCCATCTACTCCCACACAGGAGGGCTCCAAATGTCCATCGCCCATACACTGTGTTGGAGGATATGGTTGATGAGGAGGTGATCAGGAAATTCCGGCTGGATCGACGTCGATTGATGGAGCTTGTAGACCAATTGTCTCCTCACCTGCAGCCGCGAAGAACCTATCCAGGTTCCATTACACCCACAGCAAAGGTGATGGCGGCACTACACTTTTTTGCTACAGGCACCTTTCAGTACACAGTTGGACATGCCGGGGGGATGTCACAGTCCATGTTCAGCATGGTACTTCGGGATGTTCTGAAAGCCATGATGCTGTACAAGGATGACTACATACATTTCCCACAGCCGTCAGAGTTGGCAGCGGTCAAAGCAGACTTCTATGCACTGGGTCAGATACCACACGTAGTGGGTTCCATTGATGGCACACATATCGCTCTCATTCCATCACGGGCACGTGAGCAGGTGTATAGGAATCGGAAGCACTTCCATTCCCTCAACGTGCAGGTGGTGTGCCAGGCCGACAACATCATATCCCATGTGTGTGCAAGATTTCCAGGCTCTGCACATGACGCCCACATCATGCGGAGCAGCATTGTCCCCCAACTGATGGCAAATCTGCGTCCGGCACAAGCGTGGCTTGTTGGTGAGTATGCTGTGGTGACAGGAGTGATATCTGTGTGGCATGGTGTGCCCACCAATTCTGGTAGTGATATTTCTGTCTCTCTCTTCCCCCAACATAGGCGACTCGGCTTACCCAAACAGGCCTTGGCTGCTGAGTCCCATACATAATCCAACTACAGAGGGTGAAATGCGATACAATGATGCCCATGGAAGGGCACGTCGAGTGGTTGAACGTACTTTTGGACTGCTGAAGTCTAGGCTTCGGTGCCTGGATAAGACCGGAGGGGCCCTGCTTTACTCACCAGGCAAAGTATGCAGGATAGTGATTGCCTGCTGCATGCTCCACAACCTGGCTGTGCGCAATAACATTGAACTGCTCTTGGACCCTGATGAACATTAAGTTCCTCGCCCTCCCAACCCACCCATGTTGACTGATGAGGATAGTGGTGAGGAGGAAGGTGTGGACCATAGGCGCCAGCTCATTGATCGCTACTTCCCTTGAATGTGAGTGAGCACCTCTTGTGCTGGTTGTGTATGCCCTGTGTATGTTTGCTGGTGTTGTGTCGTTGTGGTGTGCATCATCTGTGTGTTCTGCTATGTGATGTATGCATGTGTGTGTGTTTATTTCTTTGGACATGCAAGTCTCCATGATGTGTGTCCTCTCATCCAATCATTTTGTGATGAGTGTGGTTTGTGGAATGTTGCACTGCAGTGTGTTGTGATGAGTGTGATTCTGTTTCCTGACGTGTCTTTGCTGTCTCTGTTTTTCCCTAGGTCACTCCCGCTGCGGCATGATTATGTACGACTTGGATCCCTGAACCTGGTAACGTCTGTTTCTGATACAATCATGTGAATAAACATGGAGGCAACACATCATTGAGTGAGTAAGTGGTATTTATTTACAGATTGTGCATTGGTGCTGGTGCATATTTACAAATAAGTGTGGGGTGGGGGAGTGTGAGTTGAAGGTAATGGCAGATGAAATGTCCGTGCTGACACCACATTGGGTGGTGTCTGCCTAGTCCAGCAGACCTGTGCCAATGATTGGCTAGGTGGGACAGGATAGTTTGCTCGGTGAATGGATGGCTCTGGCAGTGTCTCAGTCATTGAAGGCCCCTCTTAGAGCGTGTGGAAGGAGCATCCACACTGCTCTCGCCCACTTCCAGCCTCAGACGGCCCCTCCGTCTTGGAGGCGGGACGGAGTCTGCTGGGGGCGCAGGCTGCTCAGGTTCCACATCCGTCGCCAGGGGCGCAGGTGGCGGTGGCAGTGGTGTTGCTGCCCGTGGCGTTGTTTGAGGGGGGGTGGGGGTGGGGGTGTTGCGGGCTATCCATCCCCTCCACATGGTTGTGTTCTGGGACATGATGTCAACAATTTGCCCAAGCCGGCTCTCAATGGCCCGCAACATGTCGGTGTTCTCCACTGAGTCCTGGTGGGCACGATCTGCGTGTGCCTGCCCACGCTCGTAGTTTGCCTGGACCCTGGATAGGGCTTCCAATGACTGTGCCACGGGATGGGGTGGGTGTCCTTCCTCTGCACGTCGTTGCGTAGTACTCCTGCCTGGCTGATGTGGCCTCGGCTCTCTGGTTTGCCGCACACTCTCCCTGCGTGGCTGGGATGGCGCAGGCCCGGCGTCGTGCGGTGGCTTAGGCAGGGTGGCAGAGGCAGGAGTTGTGGTACTGGTGGTGGTGGAGGTGGTGGTGGTGGTGGTGGCTGTGCAGGCCACAGTGGCCGGTGTAGCAGGAATTGCAAAGGCCGTAGTAGTCGGGGCTGGAATCTCCTGGGAGCCAGATGGCCCTGGCAGCCTGCTTGGGCCTGCACCATCCTCCGCACCGGAGCTGGCTGTGGAATCATCCCCAGAGAGTCCTGTGTGAGGCAAGTCTTGAGGCCGGATGGTGGTTCCACCAGTGAGATTACGATCACCTGGAAAATAAAATTGTGCAGATCAGTACTGTGGACATTACGTGTTATTTTCAAATTGATGACATTTCAGTGTCCAGTCGCACACACCCCACCCACCACCACCGCCCTCCCTTTAGACATGGAGGCCTGTTGGGAGTTGTACTAGTGACCTCTCACACACCCCACCCACCACCACCGCCATCCCTATGGACATGGGGGCCTGTTGGGAGTTGTAGTGCCATCCTCTCACACACCCCACCCACCACCACCGCCATCCCTATGGACATGGGGGCCTGTTGGGAGTTGCACTAGTGACCGCTCACACACCCCACCCACCACCACCGCCATCCCTATGGACATGGAGGCCTGTAGGGAGTTGTACTAGTGACCTCTCACACACCCCACCCACCACCACCGCCATCCCTATGGACATGGAGGCCTGTTGGGAGTTGTACTAGTGACCTCTCACACACCCCACCCACCACATGGGGGCCTGTTGGGAGTTGTACTAGTGACCTCTCACACACCCCACCCACCACCACCGCCCTCCCTATGGAGGCCTGTTGGGAGTTGTACTAGTGACCTCTCACACACCCCACCCACCACCACCGCCCTCCCTATGGACATGGGGGCCTGTTGGGAGTTGTACTAGTGACCTCTCACACACCCCACCCACCACCACCGCCCTCCCTATGGACATGGGGTGGTTTAGACGTTGGTGAGTATGTGGACTGCATGCATGGGTTGGGGCCTGGGAGATGTGTCTTGTGAGTTGTGTGAGGCACGCCATGTCGTTGTGCTCGTGGTGCTTGGTTTGTACTTACCAGCCTCTTCTCCTTCCTCAATTCCTTCAAGGGTCTCTGGGTGCAGTATGTTGAGCACCTTGTCCTCCCAGTCGGTGTAGGGTAAGGGCTCCGGGGGGGTTCCGCCGCCAGTGTGATGTGCCCGGAGATGGTTTTTGGCACAAATTGCTTTAACACAGGTTTTGAGGTCATGCCACGGCTTCTGTATCTCCTGCTTGGTCCTCGGCACGGTCCCGGACGCATTCACCCTAGTAACTATCCTGTCCCACATGTGATTTTTCCTGGCTACGGTGGTCTGCTGGACTAGGGCCCCGAATAAGTGGGGTTCTACACGGATGATTTCATCCACCATTACCTTTAACTCTGTGTCCGTGAATTTGTGGTTCTTTTTTGGTGCCATGGTGTGTGGTGCTCAGGGTGTGGGTTTGAGTGAGTTGGGAGGTGCAGGTGTGTGGTGTGTAGGAATGGTGTGGTGGGTGTTTGTGTTGTGGGTGTGTTTGGGTGGTGGTTGTGTGTATTCTATCGGTGTGTGCTGTAGGTACTCTTGTGTCTCTTGCTAGCAGCTATGCTGTGATGCATAGGATTTCGGGAGTGGGTGGGAGTTCTTTTATAGTCTGTGTCTTGGTCCTGTCTCAATGGTTATTGGCAGTCAGGTGCTAGGTGGGTGTGTTGACTGGTGTGCATTATGTGGTACTTGGGGGTGGGTCATTGTGTCTTGTGATTGGTTTTAATGTTTCAGGTGGGTGGTAGTTCTGTTTCCTGTGTTTGCTATTTACTTCCGTCGCACTGTTTGTCATTGGTTTGACGGTAGGGATGTTGTTCGTGTTGGCCTTCCGCTGTGATGCACGGTTTCTCGTTGCATTGTTACCGCAGCGGACGTGGATTGCGGTGCCTACCGGGGTACTTGCGGAGTTATCCTAATCGCAGACACGGAGCCTACGCAGGTATAGCGGGAGATGTGGATGTTCACGCGGTCATGTGCGTACGCGGCGGCCGGTGTTTCTTCGGTTCCGTCCGCTTGCGGCGGTCTCAGGTGTACTTCGGCCGCCGCGGACGGAGTTTGGTGTGCTCCGTCCGCCGCGATCGGAGTTTCGTTCATATATTATCCTAATCTCTATGGCGGTTTATCCGCGGACCGGTCCGGAGTATCTTGCCACCTTCCTTGGCGTACGGAACACGTTTCCATCCGCGATCCTAATCGACCCCTATATATGGTAAATCATTAATAGTTACTACTAATTCTACTAAACAACCTGTAGCTCCATTAGTTAGGCCACCATTAACATCAATATTACAAGTTAAATCATAGCGAAGTTTTAAAGCTATGTGTAATGTATGGGAAAGCCCCATAGTTTTTGTTGAATCTTTTGGTAATTGTTGTAATATTGTTTCTTTAACTTTTTGTGCTACATCTGAACTAACAGTATCTTTTGCTATGGTAGTATAAACTTGATATTGTTGGCTATGTTCCATTAAAACTTTTTGATTTACTGCATTTACTTCTTTGTTAGTTGACATTATATATGGTATAGATTTTGCAATGCTATTATCTGGTTGTTTTTCACGCTGTTTTATGTGTGATATTATTATTATTTATTGCATTTATATATGGCGCGACAGCTACCCTGAGGGTTTCCCGGCGCCCTGGATCAATGTTACTGAAAGGAGACAGGGGACAGTTTTTGATTGAACAGCCATGATTTCACTCCCTTGCGAAAGTGTAAATAACATGGTTCTAGCCGTAATTGGAGGGGTAGTGAATTCCATAGTGTTGGCGCCAAAAAGGAGAAAGAGCGACCTCCTAGTCGAGCCCTTTTTATCTTGGGCACAATGAATTTTGCTTGATTCATTGAGCGCAGGTTACGCGCAGGTAGGTATTTCTGGACCATTTTACATAGGTACTCCGGGGCTGTTCCTAAGCTAATTCTGTGCATATAGCACAGTGCCTTGAATTTTGCTCTGCTGGACACTCTCAGCCAGTGTAGATTTCTAAGATGGTCTGTCATATGTCATATGTCATCACTTGTAAGTTTCCCTTCTCTCAGTCTGTTTAACAATTCTGCAAATAGTAGGTCATTTTGTTGGCGCATTATTTTAGTTAGTTCAAAAACGTTGAAATATGTTACCCATAAGTTAATGCCTAAAGGTCCATAAAAGTGCTTAGTATTTTCAAAGATATAGCTGTCAAATACTGGTTTTAATTGATGAAAGCGCCCGTCCGCGACAGGACGGGGCCAGGGGCCAAGTACTCTGCCCCTTGTTACTATGGACTGCTCTATGATCGCCCCTTGTATCAGGTACTCACCTCATGCTCTCCTGGCGCTACAACCCCAGGGGAAACATAGTTGCACTAATAGAACGCCAATATGTCCCGAGGGTCCCTTTTCCTGCATTAAATGCGGATTCCAAGCTACTCACTCCAACATCATTGTTGGCCAGTCCAGAGACAGTATAGACACCCAGGGAGGCTGGAAAAGCTTTCTGTTAAATGTTAGATCACTCTCTAAACACCATATGCAATTATGGGACACTATTCACAGCATTCAGCCTGAGATATGTTTCTTGACTGAAACATGGCTGAAACCCCATACTATCCCCACTATCACCTTAGGGATACCTATGGGATATAAAATCATTCGTCAAGACCGCCCTGAGAAGGTAGGAGGCGGGACTGCCATAATATATAGAGATGCATTGAATATTAGAGTTTTAGAACAAGTGATGCTACCCACCATGGAAGTAATGATCTTTCATTTAAAAATCAGCCCCAAGGTACACTGGAAAGGAGCATTAGTCTATCGCCCACCTGGACCCAACGCCGGGTTCTCCCTTGCCCTTACTGAACTGTTAGCCCCCTACATGAAAGCTAGCGAAAATTTTATTTTACTTGGAGATTTTAATTTTCACACTGATATTGCTGATCACCTTGATACGAATGTATTTTTGACAGATCTTGCTCTTCTAGGTCTGCATCTCCGAAATAGTGGACCTACTCACTCAGGTGGTCACACCCTGGATTTGATTTTTACTACCCATCCCAATGTTCACTGTCACCCTCCTAAACACATTTACTGGTCTGACCATAAAATGGTAGATTTCTCCTTGTTACATTTACCTAATCCCACAAATCACCCTGCCACACAGTCCACTAAACGTAGACCATGGCATAAAGTCACTCCTGCCAGGTTCACACAAACCTGGAAACAGCCAATATTCTCAAACTCAGATAACATCGAGACTGCTCTCTCAAAGTTTAACTCCACACTGACGGCAGCCATTGACACCCTGGCTCCTCAGAAAAATGTAAAAAAATCTACCATAGCTAAAAGGGAAGCATGGTACACTGAGGCCCTTAAACTAGAAAAGCAGGGATGTAAAAAGTTGGAGAAACTTTGGAGACGGACAGGCAATGGGGAAGATAAGAATCGATACTTGGAGGCTATGACCACTTACTATAAAAATATAAAAAAAAGCAAGGAAAATAAGCCTCACCTCCCAAATTGCAGAGGCGGGCAACTCTACAAGAGAACTATTTAAAATCATTCAGACCTTCACTAATCCTGTGATGTGTGAGAGCCCAGATACTTTCACTCAAGATCTTTGTAATGAAATATCTAAGTTCTTCGAGGATAAAATAGAAGGGATATACAAGAAAATTATCGCAGTCTCAGGTCCCTTGGATATCGAGGCCCCTGAAATCTCCCCAATGGTGACTTCTGGGAAAACCCTTCATGTAATCCCTGAAATAACCATCAAAGATCTGACTGCACTTATCAACCAAATGAAGACCGGCTCTCCTACTGATCTGATACCCGCCAAACTAATCTCCCCTCTGAACGAGATATTAGGACCCTCTATTCAGAAACTGCTGAACCTCTCCTTTGCCGAGGGACAACTCCCACAATCCTGGAAGAAAGCGGTAGTGAACCCTATACGCAAAAATTCCACCTTGCCCTGGTCAGAACTCTCCAACCTCCGCCCAATTTCTCTCCTCCCTTTCATCAGCAAACTGGCAGAGAAACACGTTAACACCATCATCTCCAGCTTTATCGAGACGACAGGGGGCCTGGACCAATCTCAATCTGGGTTCAGGCCCAACCACAGCACTGAATCGGCCCTTATTTCTGTGACAGATAAGATCAAAATGTCACAGGATAGAGGCGGTTCTATGATCCTGGTGCTGTTGGACCTGTCCGCAGCCTTTGATACCGTGTCCCATAACATCCTTCTCAGCCGTTTGCAGGGAGTAGGAATTGGAGGCTTAGCTTTATCATGGTTGGAGAGCTTCCTCTCCGGGAGATCACAATCTATCAGCTTGGGCCCCTTTCGTTCCATCTCAAGGGTGCTCACGAAGGGGGTGCCACAGGGCTCATGCCTTAGCCCTACATTGTTTAATGTATATGTGGCCCCCCTTGCTGAGATTGTGCGGAAGTATGGCTTCATACCGGTCTCCTACGCTGATGACACCCAGCTCCTCTACCCTTTCAGCTCCCTTGGCCCTAAAGTCAAGGAGAACTTTGCTGAGGGTATGAGGGCAGTGTCACATTGGATGGCTGTGAATTGCCTCCAATGTAACGTGGGAAAAACAGAGGTTATGCTCTTTGGCAAGGCGAGTCTCCTCTGGTCCCCAGACTGGTGGCCAATAGATCTGGGCCCAGTACCCACATCCAAACCTCATGTTAAGAATCTAGGGGTGAAGTTGGACCAAAAGCTGACCTTAAAGGAACACACCAATTACATTGCAGGGTTGTGTTTCCATACCATCGGCCTTCTCAGACGTGTCTTCCCGTATCTCCCTGCCACCTATAGGAAGACACTTGTACAGGCCTTGGTCACCAGCCGCCTGGACTACTGCAACGGCCTGCTGACATTAGCAAACACAGATGCAGTAGGTCGTTTGCAGGTAGTCCAGAACACAGCAGCGAGATTGGTCATGAGTGTACCGGCCAGGACTCCCTCTAGGCCCTTGTTGGAAAAACTACATTGGCTCCCCATACGGCAGCGCATCAACTTTAAGATATGCTGTACGGTCCACAAGTGCCTATATGGAGCAAGTCCTAAATACCTGTCACAATCTCTTGAGCTGTACCAGCCTAGCAGGTCTCTCCGCTCAAGCAATCAAGCCCTCCTAAAACCCCCTGCTACAAAGAAATCCAGACAAGGAGACCGTGCTTTCTGGACCTGCCTTATGGAACAAGCTCCCCACCGATGTAAGAATGACCACCAACCACCTGTCTTTTAGAAAGACATTAAAGACCCTTCTTTATCAAGAAGCATTTCTGTCCTCTTAACTTCTTGTGTCACACTACCTGATGATCCTATGGCTGGCAAAGCGCGGAGATACCCTTACGGGATTGATTCCAGCACTATATAAGACATTCAAATAAATAAATAAATAAATAGCTAAGATTGTGATTCCTCCAAAAGGCTGGTTAGATGATTTTATTCCTTGCAGTCTATTATGAATAAAATTGAAAATGTTTCTTCCAAACATTGATATTTCATCTATTATTAGTACTTTTAAATGCATTAATTGAGTTTGCAAATGAGTCCTGTGTTCATGTGTTAGTGATTCATAAGTCACATTTTTTGACACAGGTATTTTGAAGGTGCTATGTAGTGTTTTCCCATTAATATTGTGCGCTGCTTTTCCTGTTGGAGCTTTAAGTAATACATAAATATTGCTAGGATTTTCACCAGCTGTTGAATTGTAATACTGTAGCAATGTTTGATAAAGTGCAGTTATTAGAAAGCTTTTACCTACTCCTGCACCACCAGTGCAAAATGTATAGCATGGTGTTTCTTTTGTTTTTATTCAGTTCAAATGATGATAAACAAAATGTAGTTGTTCTTCTGTTAAATTATGCATGATCTCATAATATTGGTCATCTGTTAGGATACATTGAGATAAAGTTTCATTTTCATCTATGCTTCTAATACCTGTATCTAGAGATAAGTCATATTGTAATTGCTTTTCATTATTTTCAATTTCAAGGCTTGCTGATTCTGAAGAAATTGTTGAATCTAGATTGCTATTTATTATTTCATGTTCCGTATCTTCAGTAAGTTCAGTAATAATTTTGTTGTTAGAATTATAATTATTATAATGGTTATCTACAATTTCTTTTACTTGCATATATCTTTCATAATATGTAGGACTATTTCAGATTATTTTGCTCTCTTCTCTCCATGGAAAATGAAGCATTGACAATTCTCGGTAATAGTTTTCAGAATCATCGTTTTTGTTAAATCTAAAATATCGTATAATTCTTCGACATGACCGTTCAGCAAAAGTACTGTTTCTATCAGTGTAGATACTTTTTGTGTTTTGCTGTATACTTTTTATTTCAACTTCTTCTTCATCTGAACTATAAACATGTGTTTCAGTAAGCAAGTTGTAATTGTCATTTTTACTTTGTTGTACATGTTTTTGGGGTTTGTAATTATAAGTAGCTACAAAGTCAGCCAATGTACACTGTTGTAATGACTTTGGTCATTTGCAATATTTTGTTATGATATTATCACATTGGATATTACTTGATGTATCTGGTAATGAATTTATAGTATCTACATCTTTGAGCAAATAAGTTCTTTTTTCAGGTGGGGTAGTATTAATAAATACAAGTGATCGAGAACTCTTCCGTAATGGAATTTCTAAGTATCAGATATGCTGCTTCTTGAGCACTTATTTCTGAACAGTTGACGAATTTATTGCAAATGTGTCTCAGTTGTTCTTTGACATTGCTATTATGATTTACTTATTTTGCAGCTTGTGCTAATATTTTGCTCATTCCTCTCTGTGATTTACTGATGTAGAATATAATGTACACAGCACCAGCATATGCATCTAAAATGTACTGTACATCTATGTTTGCTCTCCATGCTTTAAGAAGTATTGTATTATAGCTATTAATAAAGCATTCAGCTGGTAATCTTTTCAAAAGAATTGTTGTTTTATCTATTACAAATCTTAAACATGTAATATATTGGTTATAAACCATTTGGATTAGTTTCAAAACGGAGTAAAATCTAGTGTGTGAAACTCAGGACTAATAATTGCTTCATGAATAGTTTCAATTTTTTTTGCATCTGTTTGTCTGAAGGATCATTTGGTAATGATTCAAGTATCATAGTTTCTGACATTGGATATCTTGGATATTGATATTTGCATGTCTGTTGGTTTTTTCTTTTGCAATTTTTTTGTGTGTGCATACCTTTGTAGAGGTAGTAATTTCTCTAAATCTGGTTCTTGTGATTTATTGCAAGTTATATATTTGTCTATAAATTTAATGACTTGTTGTAAGTTTGCTTTTCCATATAATGGTGCATTCTCAACCCATAATAATGCATGTATATTTGGTGAACCTCTTTGTTGGAATTCAACTCTGTAATTTTCCAATAGGGTTTGTTTTGTCCATTATGACACAATTAAATACTTTTCTTACTTGAAAATCAAAATGCCTTGCACAGGTAATTGGATCTTCTTGTAATATTTTACATTTTGTTACCCACGACATTTCTTTAAACTCTTCTTCAGTGCATTCATTTAGATTTTGCACTTGTAGTAATATATTAATTAAGTGGTGCCATTTAGTTTCTGCGGCAGATAAAGTGAGTAAAAATGTTGGTATTCCAAGTTGCCTTATCATTGCAAAGAGGTCTTTTTTACAGTGCTCCCAATATGGTGGTGAACTGTGAATTGTTTTTAATATTTTGTACCCTTCATTTTATTTAAAGATGCTTTCTAAGTTATGTTTTATGTCTTTAGCAGTAATACATTCCCCATTGTTGAAACATTTCCTTAAAGAAATATTTATTTTCCTCTGTATTTGCTTGATGTGTAATTTTCTTAGTTTAAAGAAAATATTAGTGATACGTTTAGCTACTCTTCTATCATAGCTTCTTATTTCCCATTGGCATATTGTACTATAATGTACAGGTACATGTCTATCATTATTATTAGGTTTGCGAGTGCCAACAAATATGTTTGGAAGTGCTAAAAATTCTGAATCTTTGTCTTCATATAATCCTCTTGGTTTGTTGTGTTCAGCAGGTGCTAAACATAGTATATTGGGACTATCCATTGTAACTGTTTCATTTATTAATAAAGTATCTAAATTCCCTGCTTGTATGTTACCTGAGGAGCATGTTGAATTATGATCTTCTGATGTTCCACTGCGATAATTTATTTCTTGTGGTATATATTCCCAATCTGGATTAAAAGTGACTCCATATTCTTTAAACATGTTAATGTTTGTTGCTAGCCATAGTGCTGCTTTTTTCACTATGTTTGGTCTTACATTTTCATAATGGGTAAATGATTTGAAAGCTAATTTTCTTTTTCGTTTGATTGAAATTGTCATTTCATCATTGATCTGCCTTGGTAAAATTGTGACTGTAGTCATAACATCTGCTGGTACATTAACAACTGCTCCTAATAATGACTTTTGAGATCCACGAGGCAATGTTCTAATTTGCAGAAAAGGAATCAGTGGAGAATCGAATACTTCTTCTAAATTGTGCAATTTTAATTGCACTGGTATATTTTCAAATTTCATTCCATTTATATATGAGCATGGTGGTATTTTATCATTGCTAATATGTGTATAGCAAGTACCGCATATATAGTCTGTTTTATTTTCAGTAATGTTACATTATATAAATCTTGGATTTTCAGCAATACTTTTAGTATTTCTTAGTGATTGCTTATGCCATAATTGATTGCAAATGGTACAGATGTACTCTGGCCCATACAAATTATGGAAAGCAGTTACAACTTCTAACATACGTTTATTTGTTTCTAATTCTATACTATTGTTTAGTTCATTTTGTCTTTCCTGATGTATAAATTGCTTTTGGCTAATGTTTTTTTGTATTTACAGTGCTTGTACTTGGTTGGTTTTAGCATCTATTACAATCTATACTATTAAATGAACTGGCAAGAATATTTGTTGTTTCTGCAGGCATTGTGCTTGATTGTTTGCTTAAAATTTGAATATTATCACTGCTAGAGTCTGTAGTACTTATTTGCCAAGTATTAGTGAAAGGCATGTTAATGTCAGGTATTATGTCTATAGTTTATTTTCTGTTTTATGGACATTCAGTGTTTTGGTTTCTTTTAGTTGCACTTTTTTGTTTTCTCTAACTGCATTTTGGAAACTTTTTTTAGCTATTGTTTTTATGTGTATTGGAGTTAATTTAAATGCTACATGATTTTCATGTGGTGCTTTTAAATTGTTTGCAAGTTGTATAATATACTCTATTAGGGATTTAAACATTTTTTTTCATATGCAATGCATGTCCCATTAGGGTGAGGCATTCCTTTGTTATCTGGGCTATATGAATCAAACACAAGGGGCCTGATTCCGATCCTGGATTTTTTTTTCCATACAAATAGGATTTGTAGTTTTTTTCCATACAAATTGTACAAGTGCCTACCAAACCGTGTAGTACGATTCGTACGGGAAAAATACATACAGATCGGCCCAATCCTTACAAATCGGATAGGGAAAAGCTGTACGACACGGACTTGTAAAAAAGACCATACAAATTGTAAAAAGGCTGTCCAACCCGTCAAGTACGATTTGTACCAGTTTGTGAGCATACGATTTGTATGGAAATTGGCCTATATACAGGGAATGACTCATACCGGGCAACGAAGCGAACCCCTATACCCTCATACCCTGGTATGACTCGTTCTGGGGTTACGACTCATACCGGGGTACGGGTCGTATAGAGGTATGAGGCGTACAGGGGTCCCCCCACATGCGAGGCATGTGTATGGTGCGTACACCAAAATCGCATATGTGCGCACCGTACCCCAAAATCGCCTGTGTACGCACTGTACCCCAAAATTACATATGTACGCACCGTACCCCAAAATCGCCCATGTACGCACCGTACCCCAAAAATCGCGTATGTACACACCGTACCTCAAAATCGCCTGTGTACGCACTGTACCCCAACATCGCGCATTTACACACTGTACATATGCGATTTTGGGGTACGGTTCGTACACGACCGATTTTGGGGTACGGTGCGTACATACGCGATTTTGGGGTACGGTTCGTACATGGCCCATTTTGGGGTACGGTGCGTACATACGCGATTTTGGGGTACGGTTCGTACACGGCCGATTTTGGGGTACGGTGCGTACATACGCGATTTTGGGGTACGGTTCGTACACAGGTTATTTTGGGGTACGGTGCTTGTACGGTGCGTACACAACCAGTACCCCTTCATTGCGTATGTACGCACCGTACCCCACTTTCCGTGTCATCCGTACGGACTGTGCATACGCACCGTACCCCTGTATTCATGGGGTGTATGACGCGTTCATGGGGGGGTCTGTCTCGTACTGTTTTAGGGGCGTACAAGGCTTTCCCCGCACTTTTTGGCTCTTGTAAAAAAAGAGCCGTACCGCATGCCGTTTGTACGAATCGTACTTGCCGGGTTGTAAACTGCTGCCGGGAATACATGGGAGCGTCGCGTACAGAGCAATCCGAATCGGAATTGCTTGTATATACGAGTTGTATGGTCTTTTTTACAATTTGTATGGAGTGCGTCTATTTGTACGGATCGTACTTCCTAGGTTGTAGGGGCCTCCTTACAAGTATGAGTTGTATGGAGAAAACGCTCCATACCACTGTTTGTACAGCGTTTTTCCAGGATCGGAATCAGCCCCAAAGTATGCTTCTTGATTCTGAAAAATGGCAATGACATATGCATTCATACATAGTAAATTGCCAGTATAACGATGTATACATATATTTAGTGCATTTTGAATATCTGGGTAGGAAGGAGTCATACAATGTAGTACATCACCATAATAAGGTTCTTTTAGTGATAGTGAGTATATGTTATTATTATGCTCTATGTATTTAGGTAAGTCATCAGGGTGCATACATGTTTCATTATTAATAGAATGCATTTCAGTATATAATGCATCTCCTAACTCCATAATAAAATGCAAATCATAGGAATTCCATGTATTGACTGGTTTACAAATATTATGTATAACAGCAAAAGTACTATTTGGTAAGCATTTTCCTAAAGATATAGAATTAAATTGTGAATGACCTTGGTGATGCTTAGCTTGTAGTACTCTATCCATATTATATGTAATTGCTTCTATGTGATAAGTATTATATGATATACTTTTTTGAATGGCTATTGCTTCCTAATAACGTCTTGTACTGTACATACAGGTGATATGTACTCTTAAGTAATTTGTACAATTTTTTTAAGCCTTCTTTGGTATTTCGTTGTCTGGATTACTAGAGTAATCTGTATGGAAAGGAGGCAAAAAAGGAATAGATAAAGCCCGCCCGCCATCCTATCGGACATCGGGACCGCCCGCCCTAAGGGCGGGGGTCCCGCACGCAGCATTAGGATGTGCCCGCCACTGTTGCGGGCACATCCTGTATTTTTATTATTGTGGCGGGCGGAGCTCTGTGCTCCGCCCGCCACAATACTAAAAATGCTGTGCAGCATTTACATAATCAAAGCGGCAGGCACCGCACGGTGCCTACCGCTTTGATTATGTAAATGCAGGGGGGTACCATAGGTACCCCCCCATGTGCCACCCCCCTTTGGCCTTCACTCAGGGGGCCCACAGAGTGAACACCGCATGCCTTCCGTGGCGGCAATGCCGCCACGGAAAGGCATTGTAAAATGCCCATTGTAATGATGTGGGCGGTGTCTGACAGACACCGCCTGCATGTTACTCGTTTTCCGCCCCGGCCGCAAGGCGACCGGGGCGGAAAAGTGACGGGCGGTGTTTTGCTCCGCCGTGGTCCCCCCCCGCCATTCTAATATGGCGGGGGGGAATACAGGGAAGGATGGCGGGCGGATTTCCCCCGCCAGGCTGGCGGTGGCTACCGCCAGCCTGGCGGGGGCAATCCGCCCGCCATCCTAATGGGGCCCAAAGTGTTAATTTTTCAGTTAAAATAAACATAATAATTATACAAAAGATTAAGCATTTTAGTGATTTCTTTTCTGGAAAACTTAGCAGTCTTTCTTTATTATTCCTTTTTGTACTGTATTCAATGCAATGCTGGTAGTGCTATGGTTAAACTTATAAAGTGACTGACTTATTCAAAATGTAAATTGGAAAGCTTTACGGGATTTGAAAGGTGTGAGGACAGATGTCTATTTTGGTTCATAGCTGTTGATGTAATACTTTGGTCGCCTGTGAATGTTTGTATGGTTATAAAGGCTGGGGAGTTGTTTTCTCTCATGCCATTTATTATGAAGAGAAACAGAATTAATGTACAATTTGTACTTCTGTGGCTTAAAACTTTGTTAAGTATATTGTATAGTAATAGTTTATTAATACTTTATTTTATGCAGCTGTAAAATACAAACAGTTTTTAAGAGTGTAATAAACAGCTTGTAAACATATCATAGAAGTATCTTTGCATGTTAATTATTGTTGTTAGATCATAGGGAATGGACTGAAAGTTATGAGGGTAGTTTTATTGGCTTGTGAGAAAGGAATATGAAAGTGAATACTAATTGGGGTTGCAGTGTTTTAGTTTACTAGTTTTGGTACAGGTTAATGAGAAAATGTAAGGCCAAAGTGTCTTATTACTACTAATGACTGAAAGAGACTGTAGTGTTTAAACATATTTTACATTTAATTTGTGAAATCTAAGTAATCATTGTAACTGCACATGATAAGTTTAGAAACTTATAGTTTATTAAATTAAACACAGGTGAATATTTTATATAGTATACATATCGCTTGTATGTATTTGAAGGTAGTTTTCTGTGATAATTTAAGAAAGAAGAGCAATAGTGAAATATAACACTATGTTGCATTAACATCATTGTGTTAAGTTGATAATCTAGGATTATTCTGAAAGTTTTTTGTCTCACGTTGTATAATGCTAGAGCTAGATGTATATGTTTTGTTTCTAATTGAAGTATGTTGCTGCCAAACCCTGAACATGGAGCAGGTTGCATTAATATGGGCATTTGTTATATTGCATGCTAACTTTTCAGGCATTAGGAAAGATTTTGAATGTATACATACAATAACATATGATATACTAAACAATAGATGACCAATTTATAATAACAGAAGGCACAATGACTATAGGGACAAATGTATGTGTTACAGAGAGTAAAATAGACATACAGGGTAGAGTTGTAAATAATTTGAGAGATGTGAAATCCTGTATCCTATGCAATCACATGATTAGATTTCAGAATAGTAATAATCATGCATACATGTTGAAAAGATTTGTAATGGCAATAAATAGTATAACTATTTTTAAAATATGTAAGTTGGTAATTGTTGGTATATTTCAAGAGTTTACTTTTATATATAAAAATTAAGCACTGTATTAATATTATAAAATAATATGTAAATGTAATCTATTTAGTTTAAAATATGGCCTGAACAAGTAAAATGTAGATGTTAATAGTATTAGAAATGTATGATATCTCCAATAAATTGCCTTATATGGAAATAATAACTAACAACTAAGAGTGGGTAAATCTGCATAATATTTTTGCATATTTATAGTGTCAGTCAATCAGTCAGTCAGATTTCTTTATTCGATTTAAAATTTAAACCATAAAAGTACAGATAGACATACATTAAAAGTAATAAAAGCTTCGAGACAACCACCACAGCACAGCAATACATGAAAAAGAAATCATTTAGTACTACATTGCGTATCTTTTCCTTATGGTTAAAACAGATTTTAAGAAGCTAAGAACAGATATACAAATGCGAGCAGTCGACAATGAACATAGAAAATTAAAACCCATTATGTGCGAACAAATAAAATGTTCCTTTAGTATGGGTTTTAAAAAGCGTGCCCTCGGATCTTTATATAGTGTACAAAAGAGCATTAAGTGCAATGTGCACTGTTTTGACATATTATCACACATACAGGGGGTAGCCACTCACACCATTCCATCTGTTTCGGGAAAGCCACAATAAAGAGCTACGTGCCTATGTGTAATCCAGTTAGTAAAAAGCGTGCATGAATTTGTTTACTAAAAGAAAGATAGAATTGTTGCTGTTTTAGGACGGGATGTTCCAATAGGCCTATTTGACCATCGACTGTGCTCAGCTTGGTTTCAAAAGCTTCTTTTATACTCTTTTTCAAGTTTGGTTCAATACTTTCTGGGTTATTAAACAGGGCAATCATTCCTAGTTTTTTTTAAAGGTTTGCTTGATATAGCGGAGCCAGGGGATTGCCATAGCGTTATCCAGGTTCATACAGTCCCTTAGAACTCTTTGCGAAAGGGAAAGTTCCCCTGTGGTCCACATTTTTAACCAAAGGAGCAGCGGGCCAGATGGATTTTGTCTATGAGATAATCCATGCCCACCTCCGTGTGACTAAAAGATGTTGGGGAACAGATTGGGAGGCATAGAAGTCTCTTTAAGAATTTGTTCTCCAAAATTTGGAGCTGAGGTTCCTTTTGATATCTCCACCCACCGGCTCCATAGATGGCTCCTGGCAAACACTTTGATTTTTTATAAGGTTAGCATTTGAGCGACTGGTTTCTGACCCAGTTTCGCTGCAAAGTGAAAAAGTCCCTCTATTGATTTACTAGTCTGTTGGGTTCGACTCACCAACAGATGATCCCAGTTCAGTCTTGCCCAAATAGTTAAACTCCCTCACTTTCACAATTTCTTGGCCATTCAGCATGAATTTCCGGGATTTTGTTGCCTTAGGGTCACAGACCATCACAAAAGATTTTTTATAGTTTACCCTCAGGTCTAATGTGGACATGTGATCCATAAAGGCATCCAATGTGCCCTGAAGGCTGTTGGCTGTTAGGGCCATCAGGACAGTGTCATCCGTGTACGACAACAGGGGTATTCTAACGCCATCTATTTTAGGGGAGTCAAGTTTTTTTCTTAGCAGGAACTGCTCCAGCCCGTTAGTATAAACCAGAAATAAAAATGGGGCCAGAATACAGCCCTGGCGAACCCCCTCGGTCGAGGCAATAGCTTCAGTCTTCTCTCCCCCTTGGCCATAGCAAATGACTACTGAGGTAGAGTCGTGAGGTCTACGGAGCAGCATGACTAAAGGTTCTTCAAAGCCTAGGTCTTTCATCATAGACCACAGCTTACTCCTACAAACCGTATCAAAGGCGCTGGACAAGTCCATGAATGCCAGGTGAATCGTCGTTCCCTTTGCCTTCATGTACTTGCCCATAATCATCGAGAGGTTGAGGCACTGCTCTTCTGTTCCCATGCCTTTGTGAAAACCATATTGGGTACAAGATAATAACCCCATTTATAGTGTTTTAGATGTTAACAACTTGAATAATGGATACAAATGGATTATATAATTAGTAATGAGATGTATTTGCCCCTGTAAATTGAAGGGTTAGACATTTTTTATATTTATTAGATGCTAGTATGTATATAGGTCGTGGAAAGATAAATGCAAGGGTGAATGCATTTGAAACCATTGACAATTTATGTCTATAAAGGGTAAGTATATAATAACAGTGGAAAGCAGATATGGGAGAGAGCATACTATTGATTTTCTTTACAGTAACCTATTTCTTTCAGTAATTACATATTATTTTTTAACACAAGTTATGTAATATGCTTGTATGTTTCATTTTTAAATTCATATTTTGCATTAAAGATATATGTGCATTGTTTTTTTTATTATGTTATGTTTTAAACTTTTTTGGGAATCACCAAATACATTAAAGAATATGCAATAGTAAGCAAGTAAAAAATGGTTAATTTGTAAACAAAGTATACTTCACTTTATGTGAGCTACTATGGTAATATTGAATGGCAAGTATAACTATATACATGTATTGAAATTTGATGCTATTTGTTTTTAATGTATGCATGTATCTTTTTCAAACTGTAAACAACAATTGTATGTTTTTATCTGTCCTATATTTCTCACTGTACCTGAAATATGATGCTACATCAAGGAGTATTAATGGAAGGGAAAGATAAGTTGTGTTCTTATAAAATGTTTAATTTGGTGCTATTTTCTTTCTTCAGTTATATAAAATGACATTGTTATTGTAAGATTGTTTTTAATGTACGTTTTTTTCACAGAATAAAGACAAATGGAGCAAACAGGAGAGGTACAGGTAAGTTGTAAAAAAGAAAAAGTAATTTTCCTTTATGTGTAGTAGTCTGTTAAAAGTAAATTAATGGTATAATTAATTAAATGTGTCATATATTTATTAAAACTATTTTAATTGTTTTAAATGTAATGCTATGATTTTTTTAATGTGTATTTAATTTGTTGGAAGTGCTGATGAGAATTTTATTTTGTTTCGTTCAAGCCTATTGAGTGTACTGGAATACTGAGGAGATAGAGCACAAAGGAGCATGGTGGAAGGTAAAAGCACATTTTATTTTTATAACCAATTTATTTTTGGGCTATTTTCCTAGTTGCTTTATAAAATTTAAATTTTGTTTTTGTTTTGTTTAATGTTTTATTGTGTTTTTATTAAATACATGGTATAATTAACTGAATTTGTTATATATTTGGTAATACTGTGTTTTTCAAATGTTTAGGATGTCATCCTATTTTTTTAACATCTGTATAATTTTTTGAAAGTTCTAATAAGATTTTTTGTATTTTGTTCAAGCTGTTGGAATGGACTGCAGCAATTAGGAGACAGGGTATGAAGAAGCATACATGGAAGGTGAAGGTACGCTTTATTTTGATAACATATTGCTTTTTATAATATTCTGTTAGTTACTTTATAAAATTTAAATTTAGTAGTAAGTTTTATTCTTGTCATATATGTATTTTCTGTTATTTTGATTGTTGTTATATAAAATGTATTTAATGGTGTAATTAATTTAATGTGGGATAGATTTATTAATATTGTATCTTTTTAAATGTGTTAAAGCTAATGTTAATTATTTTTGTAAGGTACGTTTAATTTATTGAAAGTGCTGATCAGAATTTAATATTGTTTTCTTCAAGCCTACCGATTGGACCGGAACAGTGAGGAGACGGAGCACGACGGAAGATAAAGGTAAGTTTTATTCTTGTAATATATGTATTTTCTGGTATTTTGTTTGTTGTTATATAAAATGTATTTAATGGTGTAATTAATTTAATGTGGGATAGATGTATTAATATTGTATCTTTTTAAATGTGTTAAAGCTAATGTTAATTATCTTTTTAAGGTACGTTTAATTTATTGACAGTGCTGATCAGAATTTTGTTTTCTTCGAGCCTACCGAGTGGACCGGAACAGTGAGGACACGGAGAATGACGGAAGGTAAAGGTAAGTTTTATTCTTATAATATATGTATTTTCTGGCTATTTTGTTTGTTACTATATAAAAAATATTTAATGGTGCAATTAATTTAATGTGTGATAGATTTATTAATATTGTCCCTTTTTAAATGTGTTAAAGCTAATGCAAAATTTTTTTTTAACGTACGTTAAATTTATTGAAAGTGCTCATTAGAATTTTATTTTGTTTTGTTCGAGCCTACAGAGTGGACCGGAACAGTGAGGAGACGGAGCACGACGGAAGGTAAAGGTAAGTTTTATTCTTGTAATATATGTATTTTCTGGCTATTTTGTTTGTTGTTATATAAAATGTATTTAATGGTGTAATTAATTTAATGTATGATAGATTTATTAATATTGTCCCTTTTTAAATGTGTTAAAGCTAATCCTATTTTTTTTTTAACGTACGTTAAATTTATTGAAAGTGCTCATTAGAATTTTATTTTGTTTTGTTCGAGCCTACAGAGTGGACCGGAACAGTGAGGAGACGGAGCACGACGGAAGGTAAAGGTAAGTTTTATTCTTGTAATATATGTATTTTTTGGCTATTTTGTTTGTTGTAATAAAATATGTATTTAATGGTGTAATTAATTTAATGTGTCATAGATTTATTAATATTGTATCTTTTTAAATGTGTTAAACCTAATGCTCATTCTTTTTTTAACATACGTGCTGATCAGAATTTTACTTTGTTTTGTTCGAGCCTATCGAGTTGACTGGAAGAGTGAAGAGATGGAGTATGAAGGAGCATAACGGAAGGTAATGGTACGTTTTATTCTTATAGATATTAATTTTAATTCTATTTTGATTGTCGGTATATAAAATGTATTTATATGTTTTTTTGTATTATTTGATGTGTTAGATTGTCATTAGTTTTTTTTAGTAACATAATGTCTAATATTTGTTAATATTTTGTTTTGGAAATGTTTGAAATGTAATGCTACTTGTTGCTTTAACGTTCGTTTTATTTATTGAAAGTGCTGATATTAATTTTTTTTACTCTTGGTCGAGCTTATCGAGTGGACCGGAAAACTGCGTTCGATTTATTTGTTGAAAGTGCTGATGAGAATTCTTTTTGTTTTGTTCGAGCGTATCGAGTGGACCGGAAGAGTGAGGAGTCCGAGGAGGAAAGAGCATGACGGAAGGTAAAGGAACGTTTTATTCTTATAGATATTTATTTTTTTACTATTTTGCTGGTTGGTATATAAGCTGTTTTTATATTTTTTGTGGTAACGTATTATTAGTAAATAAATAGTATACTTAATTTGATGTATTATATATGTGTTAATACAGCCTATTTGAAATTTTAAAATGTTATGCTATTTGTTTTTTGAACGTCTGTTAATTTGTCGAAAGTGCTAAAGAGATTCTATGCTATGTTTCATTGAACGGGGATTTCCAATGTTAATGGTATGCGCACGTGTACTGTTAAAGGATTTGCAATGTTAATGCTATGCGTACGTCTACTGTAGGGGGATTTCCAATGTTAATGCTATGCACCCGTTTACTGTAGTGGGATTTTTAATATTAATGCTATGCGCCAGTGTACTGTACTGACATTTGCAATGTTTATGCGAATTTTCTGATGATACACCTATGTAATTACTGGGAAGAAAGAAGGTACTATGACGAATGCAAAAGGAAAGATTAGATTTGTTTGGTTATTACAACTTTGTGCGTTAATTATGTTAGTATACCAAATGTTATTTTTAGACAACACATACTGATTTTAATATTTATGAATGTGGGATTTCTTTCTTGAACATCTGGTGTATAATGTTTGAAGATACATTCATGTTATTTGCCGTAACTGTCAACTGTGATTTTATTGTTATGATGCTTACCTTGACGGAATAGAGCCCAAAAGAAGAGTAACAAGGTAAAAGAGAAAAGTAACTTTTTGTCTTTTATGTTGACTTTATTTATGTATTTGGTATGTGAACAATGATAATGTATTTGTGCCATTTCCATTTTTAGTGAATGTTTATTTTATAGTTGTTATGGTGTATCATATCTAGTGCATGCAATCTTTATTTTTTGTATATATTGGTGCATTTTGCAAATCTGTGTATTGTTCATTAATATGTATATTTTATTTATGGTACATTTTCATATATACACCATTTAATTGATAACCTAGTAAATATCGTTGAGTGGAGAATTTGTAATAGTGAGTTAAATAAAAGATAAGTTCTTCTTGATGTATATGGAACATTTAATTACCTTATAAGTAACAATATTGATAATGTATTTATGATTGTTATATGACTAACCAGTGTACAAAAGATATAGCAACAAAATTGGCTTGACTTTGTGTGTTTATTGTAAATTATTTAGTATTTTATATTATTCTTTTGTGTATGTGCATTTTCTTTTATGGAATTGAGAAGAATGGACAACATGCAACCCTAAAGGTATGCTTTTATATTGATTTTATTTTATGGATCGCATCATATTCTTTTGTACATGTCCAATATTTCATAGTTAAATGACAACAGACTACAGCATGCAACAATAAAGGTATGCTTGGATATAGAATGTTGCCTAGAATTTATGTACTATATGTTTTGTTTTGTATAGGTGTTCCTGTTTCTTTACAGTTAGGAAGAAAGGATAAGATGCAAGCAGAAAGGTATGGTGGGATCTGGCTCTCCTAATGATTGTTGCACCCCCCCCTTTCTTGCCTGCCCTGACCCACCGGTCTTACTCCTTAACAACTCTATGAAATCAGGCATTGTTCCGGACACTTTTAAATGTGCCGCAGTTGTCCCCATACTGAAAAAAAAACGACGCAGATCCCTCGGTGCTGAGTAATTTTCGCCCCATTTCTCTGCTCCCCTACCTCAGCAAAATATTAGAGGCCCACATTACAAACTGCCTCAGCTCATTTATTGAGCATTCCCAGTTTCTTGACTCCTGGCAGGCGGGCTTCAGGCCAGCACACTTCACAGAATCTATCATCTTGGCAGTAATGGATGAGCTTAGGAGTGGATCTGATTAAAACATCGCTTAGGGCCTGGTGCTCCTGGATCTATCAGCGGCTTTTGACACGGTCGATCTTTAACTCCTGATCGACCGTGTCAACAATGCTGGCATCCAGAATCTGGCCCTCAAGTGGATCACATCCTTTTTACATCGACGCTTCCAGGCGGTCCGCCTGCCTACCTTCTCAGCAGGGAAAACAAAACTGACCTGTGGGGTTCTTCAGGGCTCTGCTTTATCGCCCCTCCTATTTAATTTATATATGCAACCCCTGATTGTTTCCCTACGCAATAGCCCGGTCGCAATCTTCAATTATGCCGACGACCTCCAGTTGGTATTTAATCTCGACTCCACCAATACATCCATCAGTAATTTCCAATCTACCATGATTTATATTAGTGAATGGATGTATTCCAGTCAATTAAAACCCAATCCCGATAAGACAGAGCTTGTACTAACTGGAGGGCCCACTAACCCCTGGAACTCCAACTTCTGGCCGTCATCCCTGGGCATTCCACCTCGTCCAGCAGACTCTGTAAAAAGTCTCAGTGTCATCATCAGCAGCGACTTGTCCCTAAAGCCACAGATCAATGCTGTAGTCTCCTCGTGTTTCTTCCATCTCCGTAGAATTCGGAAAATCTGTAGGTTTCTGACCACGGAAGCCCTCACACTTGTCATCATGGCCCTGGTCACCTCTCACATTTATTATACAAACGCTCTCTATGTTGGCATCCCAGCCTACCAGCTTCACCGCCTACAGCTCGTACAAAATCAGGCAGCTAGGCTTATTTTCCGCCAACCTAAGCACCAACATGTCACCCCCCTGCTGAAGAACCTCCATTGGCTCCCGGTAGCCAAACGTTGTATTTTTAAACTAGGCTGTACCATCTTCAAAGCACTTGCTGGTCAAAGCCCTGTTTCCATCTCTTCCAGGATCAAACGCTATGTCCCCTCCCGTGATCTTCGCTCCTCCTACCATAACCTGCTCATCATCCCCGCCTTTAAACGAAAAAAAGCACGGTGGTCTCAGGTTTTCTTTTCTGGCCCCCTGTTTTTGGAACTCCCTTCCGAATGAGCTGAGACTAGTAACCAGCTACACTCAATTCAGAACTTTCCTTAAAACTCTTTTATTCCTGCAAGCCTATGAATAAGGCTCCACACATCTTTTTGCCATAGTCCTTCCGCTCCTAGCGCCATGAAACCGCCTGGTGTCCGTGCGCTGTACAAATAATTTTGACATAACATAACATAGGGTTTGATATATAATCTTATCTGTACTTGATGTGCTAATTTTACTGTATTATATATATTTGTACTATAGAAAATATTATTTGCTATTATTTTTAGTTATTGTCTATTTTATCATGCTTGCTACCGTATTTTCTGGCGTATAAGATGACTTTTTAACCTTGAAAATCTTTTCAAAAGTTGGGGGTCGTCTTATACGCCGGGGTCATTTTATAAGCAAGTGAATATAGCCCAAACCCTATATTTTAAAAGGAAAAGTAGGGGGTCGTCTTATACGCCCAGTCGTCTTATACGCCAGAAATGCATTACTTGTTACTAACTGCTTGCAATTTAGGGACCTGTGTATAATTATTTATTATTGCAGAAATAGAATGACATCTCAAGTAACAATATTGATTATGTTTTTGTGATGCTTATATCACTAACAGGTGTAGAAAAGACGTAGCAAGACAAGAGTAAGAAGGTAAATTTGGTTTTTAAATGTTGGCTTCAATTTGTGTTTACTGTAGTGTATTTACTATTTTATATTTTTCTTTTGTATATGTGCATTGTGGTGTATGGAGTTGTGAAGAATGGACAACATGCAACCCTAAAGGTATGCTTTTATATTGATTTTATTTTATGGATTTATTTTATGGATTGCATCACTTTCTATCGTAGTTAAATGACAACAGACTACAGCATGCAACAATAAGCGTATGCTTGGATATAGAATGTTGCCTAGAATTTATGTACTATATGTTTTGTTTTGTATTTGTGTTCCTGTTTCTTTACAGTTAGGAAGAAAGGATAAGATGCAAGTAGAAAGGTATGATTTGATATATGATCTTATCTCTACTTGATGTGTTAATTACACTGTATTATATATATTTGTACTATAGAAAATATTATTTGCTATTATTTTAAGTTATCGTCTATTTTATCATACTTGCTATCTCTTTTGCATTGTTTGTTACTAACTGCTTGCAATTTAGGGACCTGTGTATAATTATTTATTATTGCAGATATGGAATGACATTTCAAGTAACAATATTGATTATGTTTTTGTGATGCTTATATCACTAACAGGTGTAGAAAAGACGTAGCAAGACAAGAGTTAGAAGGTAAATTTGGGTTTTAAATGTTGGCTTCAATTTGTGTTTACTGTAGTGTATTTACTATTTTATATTTTTCTTTTGTATATGTGCATTGTGTTGTATGGAGTTGTGAAGAATGGATAACATGCAACCCTAAAGGTATGCTTTTATATTGATTTTATTTTATGGATCGCATCACTTTCTATTGTACATGTCCAATCTTTCGTAGTAAAATGACAACAGACTACAGCATGCAACAATAAACGTATGCTTGGATATAGAATGTTGCCTAGAATATATGTACTATATGTTTTGTTTTGTATATGTTTTCCTGTTTCTTTACAGTTTGGAAGAAAGGATAAGATGCAAGCAGCAAGGTATGGTTTGACATATAATCTTATCTCTACTTGATGTGTTAATTTTACTGTATTATATATATTTGTACTATAGAAAATATTATTTGCTATTATTTTTAGTTATTGTCTATTTTATCATGCTTGCTACCTCTTTTGCATTGCTTGTTACTAACTGCTTGCAATTTAGGGACCTATGTATAATTATTTATTATTTCAGAAATAGAATGACATCTCAAGTAACAATATTGATTATGTTTTTGGGATGCTTATATCAGTAACAGGTGTAGAATTGACATAGCAAGAAAAGAATAAGAAGGTAAATGGTATTTTTAAATGTTGGCTTAACTTTAGGTGTTCACTTTATTATATTTTTTCTTTTCCTTTTGTATATGTGTAATTTGTTCTATGCAGTTGTTAAGAATGGACAACATGCAACCATAAAGGTACACTTTAATATTGATTTTAATTTATGGATTGGATCAATTTATATTGTACATATCTAGTTTTTTGTACGGAAGTCACAACAGACAATCAATGCAATCATGAAAGTATGCTTTGATATTAATGTTGTCTTAAATTAATGTACTTCATGTTTTTGTTTTGTATATGTTTAATTGTTTTTTACAGTTATGAAGAAAGTATAACATGAAAGAAGAAAGGCATGATTTTATATATAATGTTAATACTGCTTGATGTATTACTTTTACTGTATTTTATATATTTTCAGCAAAAAACACTTTTATGTGTTAATATGTTTTGCTATTTTGCATTTTATTGTGCTTCGTACATCTTTTGTATTGTTTGGTAGTAACTGCTTGCAATTTAGGTATCTGCGAAATATATATATTTTTTGGATGTCTTACTTCATTGAAATGGACTGTAAAACATGGAGCAGCAAGCTAATAGAAAGGTAAGTACCTGTTGTGTAATATGTTATTTTTTAATAGAAATGCAAGCACTTTTATGTGAATGTGATTGTAATATATTATTGTAACAATTAATTTACAGTGCTATGAAGATTCTACAAGATGTTTAGAAGAGAAAAGGAAGAAGCTATTGCAAGTAGGGTAATTTTACTTTGAAGATATTTGTTCTGCTTAGCATTGTTTTCATTGTTTTGTGTTATAACAATTAATAATGAAATTTTATTTATTTACAGTATTACATTTTGAGCTATGCTTGGTGTATTAAAGATACAACAGAAGAAAACAGTGTATGAAGAGTAAGGTAGGATATTTTCTATTTAAGTATTTTATATATTGTTTGGTAATTAAATTTTCCGGAAAATATAAATGAAGTGTTTTTGTATAATATAATTTTAAGTATCTTTTCATATTTAATGTAAGTATCGTATATTGACCTATATGTGTTTTGTATGTAAAATATGAATTCTCATTTTAAGGCATGTATTATTATAAATAGTTATTAAAAGCATAACAATTGTATTTTACTGAAAAAAATGAGATATGCTTATGACACTTACTTGTATCCATGAAATTCAAGGGTTTGAAAAAAAGGAATGTACAGAGTATTTTTATGGTAAATATTAGTTAATGCAATGTACTACTTTAGTTGTACTATATGAACATTTTAATGGAGATGTATTTATTAGAAGGAGACATATAGGGTTCTTTATGAGATTGTGGAGTATTAGAGTATTAGAGTATTTTGGTATAAAGGTATTGTTGCTTGATGTTATGGTTAATTAGTATAGTGAGCATAGCTGATATTTGCAAAATTTTGTTTTTTATATAACAGGGAGTTAGGTATAAAGATTGTTTAAGGGAGTGGCATGAATTAATGAAAGATTAAAGGATGAATGTAATTCAAGCTAATTGTATAATGGCCATTAGTAGATGTGATAACAAGTTTTGGATTGAAGAAAGAGTGCAAAAGTTTTATAACATATATGTAGTAAACTATATTTCTTTTGGATTTGCATTATATTATGTAGCAAAAGGTTATCCAGAGATCAGTTATTGTTAGGATAAGTAGAATGTAAAAGAGGTATTTAGTATGGAGTTTGCTTTCACAGTAATGACATTTTAATTTATTCCTGTGAATATGGATATCACTGTTATATTTTGGTTTTGTAAGGGTAAAAGCTATACTTGTTTGGTTTGTACAAAGTAAAATATGCAGTCATAAAAGTATGTTTCTATATTGCAAAATGTTTTACTGCTCATAAGATGAAATATGTGTTCATATGTATAGAAATTGTTACATGTGAAAAGAGATATTTATTATTTATATGGTTAATAATTTGTTATGCATAGGAGTGTGTGTTTTTGATATATGCAATGCTTTTTAACTGGATTTTTTAATTAATATACTATAGTTTTCTACTTTTAACATACAAAGCAAAGTGCTATTTTATAATATAGGGGGAATGTGTTACAAAAATAGTTTATTAATAGTAGCAATTGGTGATGTTATTATGTGATAAGTACTGATGTATACATTAGAAACAGTAGAGTTGGAAGATAGTAATGTTTATATTATGCAGAGAGACAAGTAAGTAAACATATGATACATTTAATGAATTGTATTACACTTAGAAGTAGCACGTAAAGACTTTAGCAACAATGATAGCAATTATAGCATAACCTTTAGAGGTGGCATCTTTGCGGCATACCTGGCTGGACTTTTAGTAGCCTGTCTGTGTATATTTGTTTGCTTCTTAGTCTTAGTTTAAAATGTCTATCTGTATTTGTGGTTTTTTTATTGTGTAGCTGCTCCTTCATATATAGGGTATAACGAGAAACAGAGAAGCAGCTTCAAACCAAGGGACACAAAGGCGGAGACACTATTTGAAACAGAAACATACATGCAAAGAATAGAAGGTGATTAAGGCACATAATGCTACATAGACTATTACATTTACAGGTGGCATACATGGGGCATAACAAAGGTGTTAATGAATATACCATTACCCTTGAAGGTGACATTTATGGTATATAGCAGGGGTGGTGCCTAGTATACTATTACAGTTAGAAGTAGCATGTAAAGGTTATGGCAGCAATGATAGTAACTATAGCATAACCTTTAGAGGTGGCATGTTTGTGGCATACCTGGCTGGACTTTTAGTAACCTGTCTGTGTATATTTGTTTGCTTATTTTTATGAGTCTTAGTTTAAAATGTGTATCTGTATTTGTGTTTTTTTATTTTGTAGCTGCTCCTTTATATATAGGGTGTGACTAGACACAGAGAAGCAGCTTCAAACCAAGAGACCCAAAGGCAGAGACACTATTTGAAACAGAAACATACATGCAAAGAATAGAAGGTGATGAGGGCACATAAGAAAACAAGTTACTTACCTGTAACTTTAGTTCCCCAGTATTGTTAACTTTCATAGATTCCAATGCTTTGTATCATTCCCCGTCGTCGGAATGGGAGTCTCGGTAACAAAAATACCATAGCTGTAGGTACAAAAGACAATGGAAAAAGGCCTAGGCCTCATTCCCTTTTGTAGCATATCACCCTCTTTGTATACAAGAGACCAAACTTTGGGATCAGCCAATCAAAAGTGCCTCACCACTTAGAACCTTCCTGAAGGAACATCAGAGCCTCAGACAAGTGATTACACCAGCATTATGTAATCACTTGTTGTTCCCCCATGGTCTTTTTTCACCACTAGAGCGGGGCCTCAGCCGCCGAGCAGTTGCCGGGTGAGGTGAGGCTTACCCCCACACTAAGCTGGGTGAGTACCTTTCATTTATTAAAATTACAATCCCCTAAATCAGTACTTTGTGACTAATGGGATGAGCCGTATACAATGTATGAACGACTATGTGACAGAGATAACCTCCTTGTTTGGAGCACTTTTACCATTCACCACCTCAAGTTGAGTGGCTTTATCCTTGATAGGATTCCTTTTTTTTGCAGGGATGAAAAAGTAACTCTGGAACTACACACACATGGGATACATGTCTGATTGGGTGGTAAATAACCACTGATCCATTTTCTTCTGTTGAATATATTAGCGTTGAAACACTATGTTCACACATAAACAGTTTTATTTGCAGTAGCGCACATCACTCACTAGGTCCTGAAGAAAGCCGGGTCAATGACCCACTCGGCGGAAACATGTTGCCCCCACTCCTAGCAATAAGATAGTCAAAATTATTCCAAACTATCAGGCGGTTTTTATTATATGGCATTAGGACAATTCCCAATAAACATATTTTTTGTCCTTCTAGTCATTTTTATCACACTTGCACTTATCACCTGCACTGCACTCCACCGGTCCTTACATACCTTGAATAAACATAGAGGCTGAGTCATCCAGAGAGTAGGAGGTCGAGTACCTTTGTACATTAGCCTCTGTACCACCTTGGCTATAGTTGACCCCTCTCTCCTGGTTCTCCAGATGACGAAGTTCTGCCAAATGGGTGGGCTGATGGAAACCATACTCAAGCCTGGGATTGGACAAGTTATGTAAAATTGGTGAACTGTGGTTGCTCCAATACAGGTAATTTTTGTCACACTCTATAGACCGTTTTTCTCCTTTTAGTCAGTCAGGTTCGTATTTAGGGGTATGGAGTATAACCGGTCTCTAAATATTGCCCCCCAGACCCTCCCCCACCTTTCTTGTTGTTAGCAAATATAAAGGTAACAAGTAATAATGGACTGGCAAAGTAGAAAAAAACGGTAATTACACTTGTCGAGCATGGCAATGTAATACATTACAAGGAGAAAGAACATTAGAAAAAGAAATAAATAATAATGGAGGGGCTAAGTAACAGAATGGTAATTAAAGACATCCAGATCACAGAAGATGTTAGAGAAGTAAAAGTGAAACTAATAGCATTATTATTTTCATAATGAATAAATGAAAGCCTTTTGCACAAGTTGTTTGCGATCATTTTCGTGTATGTTTAGCATTTTATATTTAAATTTTCATTCCTATTGTGTGCAAAACAGTTTAAGGTAATGAATGTAGGTGAGGCTAAGCAGATAAATAATATTACAGATGGTATGTATGATGTACACCACAGTTGCTGCATAACAGACCATTACCCTTAGATGTGGCATAGAAAAGATGTAACCAAGTATAGCATTCAATTTAGAGGTGACATATATGAAGCATAGTAAAGTTACTGCAGAATAGAAAATGACTTGCAGAGATGGCATGTATGCTATTGCTAGAGTTAGTGCTAAGTACACTATTAATGTGAGAAATAGTTCGTATGGACTATTACACAAGTATTACTAAGTATACAATTACCCTTACAGGTAACATGTATAGTATATAGCAGGGATTGTGCAGTTAGAGCATTTGTATTAGAGATGGGATGTATGAGGCATTGCAGAGCTGCTGCTAAGAAGAGCATTACATGTAGAGGACACATGTATGTAGCATAGCTATTGTACTGCCGAATACAACATGACCCTTAGAGATACCATGTATGGACCATAGTAGAGATATTAGCAAGTACACTATTACCCTTAGAGATGGCATGTATGAAAAATACCAGAGGTAGTGGCAATTAGACTATTACTATTACAGATGACATATATGGGATATAGCAGAGGTTGTGTTCACAACATTCATCCTTAGAAATAGCATGTATGGAGCATAGCAGAGATGGTGGCGAGTAGACCATTGACCTTACAGGTGGCATGTGTGGAACATAGCCCAGTGAATTGTTGAGTTGCCTGTGAGTGTGTACATGTCTACCTCTGTGTATGTTTGTTTGTCTAAGCCTGTGTCTCTGTCTTTGTGCCTGGTTGTTTGTACCTGCCCCTGTATATGTAAGTAAATTTTTTAGCGACTATACGTCCTTCTTGAGATTAGGGCATATACTCAGAAGAACATGCAAACACAGACCTAATGTAGTGGACATTAGAACGAATCTTACGAAAAGTAACCTCTGAATGCTTATATCACACTCACATAGGCCCCCACAGCAACATTATTTTCACACTGCAAAAATAACAAATGCAAAACACATAGTATTTCTCATAAAAAGTGCTCCCACATCTCAGTGAGTCGCAGCACGCCCCGTCCTGTGGCTAGAACGGGAAGACCCCAATGATGAAGCATGACATCAAATGAATACTTGGTGTGTGAGGGGTATCTTACAAACACTCTGTGTCTTTTTGAACATTGCACTTGTGTGCCGGCCTCTGGGTACATTTATATTTCAGAGTCTGTGTTGGTGCTTGTGTTCCTTGATTTGTAGCTGAACATTGTATATGCGAGTACACTGGGGGCTTCAGTATACCTTCCTGTTTGTGAGTGTGTCTTTGTACATACATTCGTGTCAGTGTCTGCATCACTGTGTGTTCATCTATTTGTTCCAGTATACATCACAGGGCAGTGAATAGAGCACCGATAGGAAGAGGGTATTTAAAATACTGAGCACAAGCACAGCTGAATGTAATGACTGCAGGTAGTGCCAAGTAGACAATTCCACTTGCAAATAGCAGGTATAGAGCATAGCAGAGATGGGGACGAGTAGACCATTACCCTTACAGATGGCATGTGTGGAACATAACCCAGTGAATTGTTGAGCTTCCTGTTAGTATGTACATGTCTGCCTCTGTGTATATTTGTTTGTCTAAGCCTGTGTCTCTTTCTTTGTGCCTGTGTTACTACTTCTAGCTTTGTGATTCTCTGTATATGCATGTTTGCATACATTCGTTTCACTATTTTACATTTTTTTTATCTTACTATATCTATATATGCATCTTTGTATGTCCATGTCTCGATGTTCTTCTGGGTATGCACATAGCTATTGCTTTGTTTCTTTCAATGCATCATTATCAATGCATCATTGAGTTTGCATACCTTCGTTTCACTCTTTATTTCGACTTCTAATATCTATTATATATGTATTACATTACCTAAAAAATAATGCCGAGCAAATACAACGTGTAAATAGCATTCCATTGCTGTTGCCTAAAGCACGCCTTTATTTAACTTTCAATTGTTCAGAAATGAAAGCGATATCAATCGGAGAAAAAAAACTAAACCCGTAATTTGTAAACACGCGCATTCTTCCTGCATGTATATGTTACTGCTCCTACCTTTGTAGTTCTCTGTGCAGGCAGGCAACTAGAGCCGAATTTTGGGGGAGGAGGGAATTTTTTCGGGGGGGGGGGGGCTAATTATAACAACCATAGACAGAGTGCCTGTGAGAAGGAGTGAAAACATAAGAAAAGCCTAATTTACAAGTAAATGGTGTTTTAAAGATCTGTTAAGTACTCCTGTATGGCTGCAAGTATGTAATTGGTAAACGCGTGCATTCTTCCTGCATGTATCTCACTGCTCCTACCTTTGTAGTTCTCTGTGCAGGCAGGCAACTAGAGCCGAATTTCGGGGGAGGAGGGAATTTTTTCGGGGGGGGGGGGGCTAATTCTAACAACCATAGACAGAGTGCCTGTGAGAAGGAGTGAAAACATAAGAAAAGCGTAATTTACAAGTAAATGGTGTTTTAAAGATCTGTTAAGTACTCCTGTACGGCTGCAAGTACGTAATTGGTAAACGCGCGCATTCTTCCTGCATGTATGTCACTGCTCCAACCTTTGTTGTTCTCTGTGCAGACAGGCAACTAGAGCCGAATTTCGAGGGGGGATGGCATTCCTTTACTGTTGCTTAAAGCACGCTGTTCAGAAAAAAAAGCCCGTAATTGGTAAATGCGTGTGCGCACCACAGCAAGGCGTGTCATTTCTATTAGCATGCCAGCAGCTGTGTTGCTCCTCCCACAGCCTATTGGTGTCTGTTACGAGCTTCATGCGCATAATAGACACCAATAGGCCATGGGAGGAGCAATGCTCCCTCCAAAAACCAATAGTGTGCAGTCTTTTATTATCGAAAGAACGCCAAGGCCAATGAGGTAACACTAAAAAAAAAGCACACGCACGAGCGTCTGCGAGTCCAAGGTGACTGCTGAAACCCCGTTTTTCGATTACAAAATGCCTTGTGCTGCGCGAAGCACTGCTACGCAGTGCAACGCTAGGCGCGAGACCTAAAAAGTGACGCAATCTCAAGGTTCTCATGAAAAGGTACAAGGAGGCTTTTAATTCCATGTGATTCAGAATTGAAGGACTGGGTTTTTCTAAGACCCAGCGGTGCCAGGGGACAACACCTGAAACCTTCGTGGGTAACCTGTTCCGGCGTACAAATGACAGAGACACGGGACACTTCCTTCGGCGTCAAAGATTCGAGGTTTATTACTGCAGGGAACACAGAAGTCACGAGAAGTACATAACGTAGGTTCAAGGAGCCTGATTCGAATTGCTACTGTGGGTCGCTCCTTTTATACAGTTTTCTCTCATAGGTTAACATGGTACACAAAAGGTTACAACTCGGTTCCCATCGTAAAACCATAAGGGGTTACTTTCATGTATTCAAGGCCCGGAACATAAGTACAGAAACGTTTGGTGGTTCCCAACTGTAAACCCATCTTCCCACCATTAGTACATTCCAATCAACAATAAACAGATCGAGGAAAGGACAGAAACAGGTGCAGAGGAAGACAGGAACAGTGGGGAGATCGGAAAGGGTGTAAAGGGGGTGGTATCGGGAAACACGAGCTGCAGGCATCAAAGGGACGTGCCTAATGAGATGCACGACTAAGACAATAGACCGGCACGGCAAGATGAGCCTCGAGCGGGGCCATCTGCCTTACAGTGCCGTCCCCCTTATCATAAAGACACCTTCAAAGGAAACGTGTCTTCCGCAAGAGTTTGGGAATCCCAGGGTCGCGAAGCGGACAGCGTCCGTTCGCTGGCTACTTGAGGGCAAGAGACAAAATGGATGCCGCATCTAAGATGGAACCCGTGGGCTCGGATGTAGAAACCCACGAAACAAACGAACGGTTTAGGTTAGCACAGCGAAAATGCGTACACCCACTAAACTCGTCATTTGCGGTTCATAGATACCAGACTCGACCATATTCGTACGAGTCGAAAACATCACTTACGATCGTCACGGAACCTCAGAATGTTAGTGGGTACGAAACTTAAACCTTTGTTGAGTACATTGGTTTGCTGTGTAGGAAGTTGTTACTTTCAATTATGATGTTGCTATTATTATATTGTTTCAACCAGTTTGCACGTGTGTGCATGGTTGATATATTCCACTGATTAACATCGCGTTAATATTCTCACCGGTCATGACACATTGTCTATAGTAGGAGAGCACTGATAGTATCATTGTTATTTTTTGATATCACCTAGTTCACTTTTGAGAATACTAAAATGGCGGCCCTTTTGTTACTACGGGCTCACATATGTTTTTTTGTCCATCATTGATGTTTACGGCACGTAGTGCAATTGGTCCATCATCGGTTTCATGGAGTTATCATGGCCGTCTGCAGTTGTCCCGAAATCGTATTAGAGTTTACCGACGCGTCGCTGAGAATACACTGCCAGGTATGTGGCTGTTGTTCACCCAACTATTTTAGGCTAGCGTTGAGCAAAAGATAGTATGTTTATTGGTATTCTGTTCTGTTTCCACACAACACACAGGGCTCATCATAGAGGATTAAGGTAAACTGAGGTGGCTAGTGTCTCGAGTTCTCGAGGTATGTTGAGTGTGTTTTATAACTAAGTGGTTAATTTGTGAATTACAACTGTTTTTCAGAGTTTTGAGAGTGGGCATTCTTGTTGAAAGGAAAGCACCGGTTCATTTAAGTTTTGTGCCCTAAATCTTTATAATGTATAGAGTTTGTGGCGATTGGATTGAACATTAGCATTTTTTTGATTGGTTTTAGGTGGCATCTTGGTGTGCAAGAGATTGAACCAAGTACATCATTGTGGCAGGTAGAGGGACATATATCCTACACATTTTCTGGGTGTTTGGATTTTACAGAATAAGAAATGAGATTGTAAGCCATTTTAATGTATTTACAGACATGAATTAGATGTTTTTGTTTACAGCTTATCCCCTGATGAAGGAACTGCTTCAAGTTCCGAAATGCATTGGGCATCGGTATTGAACATTGAATGAAACTATATATGCGATTGCGATTGTTCCTTTTGGTTTCATATGTATATGATGTACAACAGTATTACATGATATATTCATTGTAATGATTTTTATGTAAAAGTTTTTTCTGCACAATGATGTTTTGAGCCTTATTGAAAAGAAAGTTGGATAAGTGATAAATCACAAAATAAAACTCAATATAAACTGATTAATTTGAATGTTTACAAAGTGGTGTTTTTCACCAGGTGAAGTGTGCGCAACACATTCATGTCTCTGTGCTTGTAATAGTTTGCTACCTCTTGCTTCTTGGCTTCATCCTCCTCCACTGAGGGACTTGCTTTGGGGGGATCTTGCCCTGTCATGTTAGCTGCTGCCCCGCAAGCTACAGCGTTCCCAACTTGCACATTCTGCCCTCCCCCTGGTTTAGACCCCTCGAACTGCGCCACCAACCTCCTGGCCTTCTACAGCGCACTACCCTTGTCCAACAAAGCCCAACAACATGCTGCTGGGCTCCAAGTTCCTGCCTTAGCTAACCAGGGAAGCACTGCTGCCAAATTGGCCAATAAATCTGGTTGCCCAGGCATACTACAGGAAGGACACAGTGTCATTGGGGCCGCCCCAGGTATACTTGGTTGACTACCGCCTGTGGCCCCTGGTGGATTGACAGATGGTACTGGCCCACCCCCCACCCGCAGCCGCTGGCACCTCTACTACCCGCTCCAATAGAAATGCCGCCCCAGGGTCCAATGCCATCGGGGGACAGGGTACTGCCACCAACCCGCTTGGCTCTAGACCTCTTGAGTACCGGAGGGAAGGCTGCTTTAGGTGCAACCCACTGCCATCTGGGCCTTTCCTCAGCCCCTTCCTGTTCGTCCACTCGGCTTCTTAAGTCCGCTAAAGATTGCCCCATATCTTCCATTTTTTGCATCATTGTTTCCATAAACTCATCCATTCGTGAGCGCTTTTCGCCCTTCTTTGACTTTGGCGCCATCACGCGACACTCGTGTCCCACAGCCCTTAAAGCAGCCTACAAATACTACTGCTTGCCGATGGGTTCAACAGCAAAAAACACTAGCCCTTCAGCCCACTACTGTCCACCAAGCTCCCTGTGTAGGCACTGGTCACCCCACCGGCTCCCCACAACCTCAGTATAAAAATTAGTCCACACAAAATCACCTTCATCCAACCACTGCCTCCTCAAGGCTAACTGGATGTTACCACCGCCCTCACCACACAAGGAAAACAGCTCCCAAACAAACAAGCACTGGCGTTGCCAATAGGTCTCGCAGTAGGAAAGTTGGAGCTATTGGTTTTGTAAATGACAAAGCCCTTTATGTTTTTAAAATGAAAACAAAAATAAAAGGCATTGTTATTTGCAATTGTAATAGCTCCAAATTTCCTACTGCGAGACCTATTGGCAACGCCAGTGCTTGTTTTAATTCTCCCCAGGCCAAGGCTCTCTGACATTGAACAGCATTTATTACTGCAATTCCTCAAAACAGGGTTAAGAGCATAATTTCCCTTAGTCACTTTAAAACGATGCGGACCGGCAAGGATTTTTTAAAATACTTTAACCTAAAACTGCTGCTTCGACTGCCGCTGCCTGTCCGGTCTAACACCAGAGACAGCCACCCACCTTACCATTCCAACTTACATGAAATGTATTGGATGGTGTGCAATATAATCTTGGGTTGGCAATGGGACATACCAATACAGGTGCCTTAGAATTAGTCATGCGGTTACAGAATGCTCGCTGCAGCAGGCGCGGTATCCTACTAAGCCATTAACGTAAAATCTAACCAGTTTGGCTTAAAAATGTGGCATTGATGCATTTATTCTCGACATTACATTACTAGGATTGGAACCCGCTACCCATCTCAGCTAGTTAACACTCTCTACTGACATCTGTGGTCTACAGGTCCACGTTTGAATCCTAAAGCACACCCTGCCCACCATCTTTCCGAGGTCAGTAAATTCAGCACTATTAAATTTAGTGATAGTAGTATCAGTTTTCTGTAGTGCTAACAAGCTGATGCGGTGATATACAAGTGCTATATAAACCTATTGTTATATTTCCTGCGGGTGAATAGCCAATGCATTTGTCTGACTCCAGCTTGAAAGCTGCACATATCTTCGAAACAGGAGCTTTAACCGGGAAGGCTGCCCACAGGTCTACCCTTCCACCTGCTTGCGATTCTCGGCGCCTTGCGCTCGTGCTATTAACCTATCGAGCGCTCTCGCGCCAGTGTAGGTAGGAACCAACAACAACCTCGCTAGAGCTTAGATCGGGATACTAGAGATGCACAGTAACATCTGAGGTTGAAGGGGTTTAGCCGGGTGGTGTGAATAAATGAGGAAGAAGAAGACCAGGCGTCACGTTCTGTTGGTACAATCAGATAACGGGACGGACGAGGTACAGTTGGATAAATGCTTAAAATAGAACAAGTGAAGTATATAAAGCAGGAGTAGATGAAACGTAGGGAGCCACAATGGGCACACAAGCGTTAACTTGATCTTTTTGTAGTGCTGGACTTCATCTTGTGAATTCAAGTGCTGTAAACAATGCGCCTTGGAGCTACAAAAACCGTGACATTAAAACACCAAAGACGGGGGACAGAAAGAGTGTTTGTGTGTGTGTTGGGGGGGGCGGCATACAATATTATATTGTTGACAGCATGAGATAAAGAAGAGGTGGGATATGGAGGAATTTGAACGGAGAGCAGAAATGGCAATGTAAAAAATAAATATGCTGAGGGCGGTGGAGAGGAGGTGGAAAAGAGGAAACAGTTAGAAGGGGAAATAAACAAGCGTTAAAATCTAACCAGTTTGGCTTAAAAATGTGACATTGATGCATTTATTCTCGACATTACATTACTGGGATTGGAACCCGCTACCCATCTCAGCTAGTTAACACTCTCTACTTACATCTGTGGTCTACAGGTCCACTTTTGAATCCTAAAGCACACCCTGCCCACCATCTTTCCGAGGTCAGTAAATTCAGCACTATTAAATTTAGTGATAGTAGCGTCAGTTTTCTGTAGTGCTAACAAGCTGATGCGGTGATATACAAGTGCTATATAAACCTATTGTTATATTTCCTGCGGGTGAATAGCCAATGCATTTGTCTGACTCCAGCTTGAAAGCTGCACACATCTTCGGAACAGGAGCTTTAACCGGGAAGGCTGCCCACAGGTCTACCCTTCCACCTGCTTGCGATTCTCGGTGCCTTGCGCTCGTACTATTAACCTATCGAGCGCTCTCGCGCCAGTGTAGGTAGGAACCAACAACAACCTCGCTAGAGCTTAGATCGGGTTACTAGAGACGCACAGTAACATCTGAGGTTGGAGGGGTTTAGACGGGTGGTGTGAATAAATGAGGAAGAAGAAGACCAGGCGTCACGTTCTGTTGGTACAATCAGATAACGGGACGGACGAGGTACAGTTGGATAAATGCTTACAATAGAACAAGTGAAGTAGATAAAGCAGGAGTAGATGAAACGTAGGGAGCCACAATGGGCACACAAGCGTTAACTTGATCTTTTTGTAGTGCTGGACAATCATCTTGTGAATTCAAGTGCTGTAAACAATGTGCCTTGGAGCTCCAAAAACCGTGACATTAAAACACCAAAGACGGGGGACAGAAAGAGTGTTTGTGTGTGTGTTGGGGGGGGGCGGCATACAATATTATATTGTTGACAGCATGAGATAAAGAAGAGGTGGGATATGGAGGAATTTGAACGGAGAGCAGAAATGGCAATGTAAAAAGAAATATGCTGAGGGCGGTGGAGAGGAGGTGGAAAAGAGGAAACACGTACCTAATAATGCAGAGCGCCGGGAAACTGAAAGTACGGCCGGCCTGCGGCCGGCCATGAATAATTAGGGGAGGAGAAGCCGCACAGCACACGCTGGGAGAACCCCTTTGATGTTCTGTGCGGCCGTGAATGCGCGTGCTTGCTTGGTCACGTGATTCACGTGAACTTAATGAAAACCGCAGGCAAGAAGCCCTTGGTTTGACGAGGATTTCGAGCACTTGAATTCTCGCTCCGCTCAATGCGCTTGCGCGCATTGATAGGTCGCGAGACCTAAAAACCTTCCTGTGATATACAAGTAATCCCCACAAAACGAGTTCATTGCTCTAGAGTGTGTTTAAAACATCTCCGCCTAAGCAATCCTACCCAGCACCTCTCTGTACCTTAAAATTACAGCTCTCACAAATCTACACAAGATCAATAAATCCCTCCTTTCCCTTCACCTTCACTCGGTCGATGTCTAAAAATCGGGCCTGCCCTGCTTAGTGCACTCTCACTGCTGCAGCTGGAGCCACCACCACAACACCAATCGTGCGGGCCGGCTAGTATACACTCAGCCAGCGTGGCTCTCAGCTTCAAGGGGACTGCACCAACAGATGAGAGACTACGGTCGATGTAACGCTGCAGAACCTGCAGAAAAACCAAAGAAGGGGGAAAAAGAGAGAGAAACAAAACACGATGAAGGTCTCCGTCCTGGAGACCGGTCCCTGCTACAAAGTTTTGGCTGTTGAACAGTGACGCGAAAGGCTGTCCTGCCACTCCATTGCCCTTTTTAACCCCCAGCCGGTTGAATCCACTTCCCGGCTCATCTTCCCCTGAGTCACCCGGAAGCACTTGAGAGCTTCCGGGTTAAACTCCACTTGCGGGCCAATCAGTGGGAAAGGTGGGGAGAGCACTGATCGCGTCACTGTGCATGACGCCCCCTGACCCCTTTTCCAAGGTGGACCAGTACAACCGCCAAAATCTGAGGCGTGCCTGAGTCATGTTGGCGCCTGTGGATACACCACTCCAAACTACAACACTCTATGAAACTCCATGACACTATGATACTCAACTCTAAGACACTTTACACAACTCTATGCCCTTCCACTCTACGACATTCTCCTTCCTCCACTACACCCCACAACATTCTATGCCACTCCACGACAATTCATTCTACAACACTCCACTGCACGCTTTGCCACTCCATACTACTCTCCCTTATGCCACTAATTTTATGTCATGCTGAACTGTATCCAAGCTGATGTATAACATGGCTAAAACATATTGGCAAAGACAATAACTCTTGCATAGGCGATACCAGTTGACTTTGTCAATGCTTTTCTTTAATTCTTGGAGCATTAAGAGCGTGGGTGGCAGGCAATAGCCACATGAAAGTTCACCTTGTTGTGGAGACGAGGGTTCACCAGGACCTCGACCTGAACCAGATCCAGGCATCTGACTCGAGTTTTCAGTGGCTCAACAGCCTCTAAGTTGGTGTAAGATGTGAAGCTGGTCAAACAGTAAGAAACAAAGATCAGGGAAGGTGGTTATTCTAATAGTTCACCCAAATTTCTGGTTAGTAGAACTTTTGCCCAGAGAGCATATCCGTTGACAGAAAATTTTAAAAATCGGGCCATGTTTGTTTGGACAGATGACTTTAAGGTGGACTTTAATACCATTAAAGAAAGCATTTGACGAGTGCCTGCTCTCTTTGCACTGTCATCTAAAGTGCAAAACTATTCTAAGAACTGATGCCACTACTAAAGGGGTAGGTCAACATCAATCCTTGCACTGACACTGGCTCACAGGAGTGTGATACTAGGGTTTGGCGAAAGACCATTTCAGTCACAAAGCCCATTCTCTCTGTCTTATACCCTTCTTTTCACTTTCCTGGTCCCGCTTTGCCCATCTTTCATGTCCATGCGCAGTGCTTATGATAGAACACAAAATATCCAAAAGGACTGGGAACCCAATATACCCTTGCAGGTATGGGCAATGAAGTTTACAAAAAGAAGGGGTTTACCTACAAGGGATTTTGTTTATTTGAGGTTTTTATAACTTTTTGTGACAATTATTTATAGTCTCACCCTAAACAGTAGTGGAAAATTGAATAAATCAAAATAAAAATACAAAATGATCACAATTTATCAAATGAATCATGAATCATACAATGGGCAACGAAATATGTTCCAAAAACATTACATTTACATATATTTAATATATATGTATCTTAAAATGTTATCAGGGAAAAGCAACAAAACATAGTATGTAAGGTAGCATCAGGTGACCTATACAAAAGACTATGTTGACACCTTCTCTATGTCATTTCAACACTCAATGTGATAAATAGATAGATGTTGAAGTCGACGTTTCGGTCTGTCAAAGGAATAAAACCATCAGACCATCTTCAAGTGTTGACTGTAGCTCCCTATATAATACAATGTAAAACAAACAATATTGTGACACTGTATAGGTAAAATCTATTTTGAAGAAGAGCACCCGTGAGAACAAATAGAAAAAGGTGGTTGAACTTAAGCCATCACCAAAGGATTAGGTTATGTATCCTTAATAAAGACAAGAGTTCTTATTTGCATTACTTACACATAGGTATACAGTGAAACTGTAACCTGTTGTATTAATTGAGCTGGTGTATTGCTGAACAATGTTTGTTGAAGCTGGAAATGGAACAAAGCGAATTTTACTATCCAGCCTTGGGTTGAGGGAAAATGTAATTTTAAAGAAAAAAGTTTTATGGTATTTTACTTACACCAAGAATAAATAACTGTTGCGTATCGTCAAACAAATATTAGATGTTGGTCAAACCGTCAATTGGCGGCACCACTGAAATGTAAAAAATAATTACATTGACTTACTCCAAATTTTGGTGAAAGAATTGTTTAGCCTCAAATTAAGCTTGCAATGGGCTCATTAATGAATGCGGAATCTTGTGATCTTTATCGTGATTTATGTCTAAAGGGACAGTGAGCCTGGTATTCAGTTAAAAATGATGGCTATACTTGGTGGTTCAGTTGATTAATAATAATTTCTTAAACATGAAGAAACCTGTTTATTTGGTTCATGGTGGAAGTCATACTTGGAAAGTGAGTATTTAATTAATAATGACAAACAGGTCTGCTTGTAGCTTATCCTGCATTGTGTAAGTTATAATGCACATTTAACAAGGTGTTCAATTGGTTATCGACACGCAATCATTCGAGTTGTCTAAAGCGTACTATTGGAAGTGCACATAATAACGCAATGGTATGTACACAACGGTGTATCGATGGACTCATTTGTTTCTGTGTGGTAAGGATAATGTGCATTTAACTTCGTATTTAACTAAACAAGAAAAAATGAGAAACGGTTGGTGTCTAAACCGTCTATGATGACATCCGACTGACACGATTTAGGGCATCTCATTTGAGCATCAAAATCACTTGTTACTGTGCGATAAAGATAGTGTGCATTTAACCTCTTATTGAACTAAGCCAACATTGTAAAGAATAAACGGTGAAAGAGTTTAAACCGCCTGTGATAACAATTGACTAACGTGATTTGTGGATCTCTTTTAAGTATTTAAATAATCCCATGGAAAATCACAGCCGTTAAAGGAATAATGAAGCAGAAGGCTTACCTCTTTTATGTTTGTTTTGCCGGTTTAGTCGTGGCAAAAGGTCGAGTTTTTTAAAAGAGAGTTCTGGAAAAAACGGGAACAAAGCCTCGTATTAGTCAACTGAATCGTGTGTGACTGTCAGAATGCATCTGACTAGCTATTAGGCTAAGTGTACTTACTTCATTGATTTCTGTAGAGCGGCTGTAGTCCTAATCGTCTTATCGCACTATCAAAAGACCGGTTTCAAAGACCAGTGGTATTTAAATGTCCGGTCATGTGATCGCGGAGAACTGATAGAAAAAGATGATGGACTATTGCTTTCTACTCCGTTGATGTGCCATCTTGGAACTATACAAAATACCGAAATGTATTAAGCACATAACGATTGTCGAATTTCGTGCTTAACCCCTTCGATGCTCATGACGGAACGGTTCCGTCATGAGCATCGGTCGAGCTGTGCTCATGACGGAACCGTTCCGTCATGACCACACCCATTTTCATTAGGGCCCAGCACCGGCGGTAAATCTGCACCACACGGATGAGGTTAAAGGAATAAGAGTTAATGTTCACATTATTTCAGTCTGACTTAATAAAAAGATGCAAAGTACTAGAGAGTGCTGAAAAACTATTATTTTCGACCGGGTTCATACGCCATCTTGAAATGGTAAAAGTACAGCGATGTACTTGGCACACAACGATTGTCAAATATCGTGCTTGAAGAGATAAAAATTGATATTAGCACTTTTTTTGTCTGATTTAGTAGGAAGATGAAAGGCAATAAAGTGCTAAAAGACTATTGTGTTTGACATAGTTCATGCGCCATCTTAGAACGGTCACAGATACCGTAATATGCGTATCGTACGGTGATTGTTGAATGTTATGCTTCAATGAATGAAGTTGAATACATAAAGTTTGGTGTATACACTGGTTTAATCTAATTTACTGGATTATTTAATATCTTAATTGGAGTTTTTTTGCCTATTTGGTTATACATCATTTACGAAATAACCATTAGGAATGAGTAAATCTCCTGTCTTATTATTGAAATAAATTTTGTGTAAAGATGGAAAAGAAGTGCATAAGAACATTTTTTTAAGAATAGAGTATCAAAGCAAGCAATGAAAACATATTTTACAGTGCTATATAGCTGATGTTATACCAGCATTCATTAGATGTCATTTCCTATTATGGAAACCATATTGAAAGTTTGACATTTTTCTGTCTTAAAGTACATTTTTGTGATATATCTAATCATTCTAGTAATGTTTAACAAACAAATTCCAAAGTTTCACAACATCTTATTACATATCATTGGAAACAGTGACAAAACAGCTTATTGAATTACATTCTTAGACAGTGGCTTATCATTATCATGTGTCGAACAGAATTTCATTGCAATTATCTAAAAACATAAGTTATTGCAAGTGATGACATACAGATGGTTCAGAAATCGAGTTATGAGCATGCTAAACTGTGTACATTCTTAAAAGGTGGCTTATCGTAACAAGTGTTGAACAGAATTCCATTGCAATTGCCTAAAATCGTAGACTGTTGCAAGTGAAAACATACAGTTATTTACAGATTCTCCATTTAATTCAAGTATCAAATTATAAGCATGCTAAACTGTGCCACTCTGTAGAAGAGTTTAGACCTTTGTTTATGCTGTCCGTTCTACAAATCCATTGATTCTCTTTGATGGTGAGTAGTCGATCAACATTTGATTGTCTGATCGTTGGCTTTACCACAGTGATTACCCACCAGAACATGTCTTTTTCAGAGTGTTTAAACTCAATGTAATGTCCTACCAAGGGTGCTGTCTCAACCTTACAGCGAATCCTTGATTGATGTTGTAGGATTCTTTTCTTGATCATTTGGGTGGTCTTCCCTATATAGTGGAAACCACACGGGCATTGAATGCAACAAACCACATTTGTGGTATTGCAATTTGAAAAGCTCATAATTTTCATTGATTTACCATTCAATTCCAAGGATTTGATGTTTTTCGTAGTACTGCAAGCTGCGCAGTTGGTACATCGATAATGACCAAGCACTGGGGTCAGTTGTCTCATGTTGTCAATGATGTGTTTGTCTTGTGTTTCGTACGCATGGACTAAGCAGTCTTTTATATTAGGTCCTCGTTTAAAAGCAAACATTGGTGGCTCTTGAAAGCCAGAGAGACCTTTTAACAATGTCCAATGCTTTTTCACAATTTTGTTGATGTTGTTTGTTGCTGTACCGAATGTTGTGACACAGACAAGTTTTGGTTGAGAACATTTTTCATTGATTTCCAGTAACGCTGATCTGTCATCGTACCAAGCACGCTTGAGGGATTTTTAAAAAAGTTTGTTGGGATACCCTCTGGCCTTTAGTTTAACCTTCAACTTGTTTGCTTCAAAAAAATAGTCCTCCCTTATCGAGCAGTTCCTGCGGAGTCGCAGGAACTGGCCAAAAGGGAGGCCATTACGTAGAGCCTGTGGATGATGACTTGAGTATTTGAGCAAGGTGTTTCTTGCTGTGGGCTTTGTGAAAAGAGTCGTATACAGGACGCTGTTACTGTCCACCTTGATTTCTATATCTAGAAAACTCATTTTTGAGTTGTTACTTTCTATTGTGAATTGTAAGTTTGAATTTCTACTGTTCAACCATAGATGAAAGTTTTTCAACTCTTCTTGGTTACCTCTCCAGATGATAAATACATCGTCGATGTATCTGAGGTACTTTATTATGTTTGCCTGGAACGGATTTGAGGGGTCAAAAATGGTTTTCTTTTCAAAATCAGCTACATAAATGTTTGCTATATCGGGGGCGTAAACCGCCCCCCCTAGCTACTCCTTTCTGCTGTTGATAAAAGCTGGGTTCGAACAGAAAGAAATTATTGCACATCGATGTTTCTATGCAATCAATTATGAACTGTGTGGGTACTCTGTGTGGTCGTTCTCTCTCGTCTAGTAGCTGTTGTATGATGATTAAAACTTCCTGCTGAGGGATATTAGAGTAAAGACTCTCAATGTCCATTGTGACCAAGAGTTCTTTTGAGGGGTCAAAGTCATGTCCATCTACTATTTTGATTACTGCTGTTCTTCAAAATTGATTTTACCTATACAGTGTCACAATATTGTTTGTTTTACATTGTATTATATAGGGAGCAACAGTCAACACTCTGTCCTGAAGATGGTCTGATGGTTGTATTCCTTTGACAGACCGAAACGTCGACTTCAACATCTATCTCTTTATCACATTGAGTGTTGAAATGACATAGAGAAGGTGTCAACATAGTCTTTTGTATAGGTCACCTGACGCTACCTTACATACTATGTTTTGTAGCTTTTCCCTGATAACATTTTAAGATACATATATATTAAATATATGAATGTTTTTGGAACATATTTCATTGCTCCGTGTATGATTCATGATTCATTTGATAAATTGTGATCATTTTGTATTTTTATTTTTATTTATTCATTTTCCCACTACTGTTTAGGGTGAGACTATACATAATTGTCACGAAAAGTTATAAAAACCTCAAATAAACAAACTCCCTTGTAGGTAAACCCCTTCTTTTTGTAAACTATGATAGCATACAGCACTATACCAATAATCTACATAACCAGGGCACGAGTCGGGGATACACGCGGGTGGACGGCGTCCACCCGCTTATTTCGTAGGGGGGACGCCGTCCACCCTGCCAAGAAAATGGGCCCACTGATAAAGATGCTGAATTCGTTCCGGTGTAATTTCCATACACCTGGACACTTTCAGCAGCACCTGCACGTTATCTGCTTTCCATCGGCAACAACGTACAGGCCGGGGACGGGGCTCTCCTATTTCTAACTCCTTCTGGCTCTTAACAAAGGCCGAGTCTGAGGGGTCATCAGGCCTCCTTTTTTTTCAGACTCTGGCTGGCAGTCAGGAGCCTCACACCCAGAAGCAAATGCAGCAGAGGAGAAACAAAGACTCACGCCTTGCTAGCAGCTTTTCACTTTGTTCAGGCTCTGTTTAGGAGATATGCATGCACTGTAAGACTGGCAGATGTGTTGGTCTTTCCCAGTATTTGCACAAAATAAATAGCATTTATATAGTGCTTACTACCCCTGAGGGGGTGTTGTAATAATTTAAATATCACTATTTTTTCTTTTAAAGCACTATGGCTAGCGCAAGCTTTATGCTGAAAAAAGGCAACATTGTTTTATGTTTAGTGTACAAAAGTGTGAATCTTCTGCCTAATTCAGGAGAGTTTACAAGTATACTCGAAATATGCTCCAATGTACTCATGATATACCTGCTAAATATGTATGTGAGGACTTAAGATCTGATGTCACCTCTTTTGATGCCACTTCCTGTGATGTCACGCGCGGCACACGTCGTGATGTCACACGCTGTGATGCCACTTGCTTACTGAATAACTAGGTTAGTCCCCCCACTTCTTTTTTAGGTCTCGCCTGAGCCAATGCGCTTGCGCATTGCTCTGGCAAGATTATAGTAAGCTGAAAAGAACAGACTACCAAAACGGCTGCGGATCGCATACAGTTCATGTGATTTAGGCACGTGCATACATAATGCCAGCCACATAACACACCACCATTTGTCTGTGCCTCGGCATCAGACTTCAAAGGCTGCTGCTCCCCCGCTGCCCCCCCACCCCGCATGCACATCGCGCACCACCGTTTGTCTGTGCCTTTAGCATCAGACTTCAAAGGCTGCCACTCCCCCCCTCACCTCCCCCCCTCCCGCCACAGCAATGCCGAGAGCTTGTTTCTGGACAAAAGTGAAAGCCCGCCGTGCTTGTTTACAGTAGCCTTGCTCCTCAAATGCTGTTGCTGTGTTGCCATCTCTCTAGGGACCCTCAGCTTGAAAACACTCGACTTGCTAGTTGCAATGCTACATCCGCTATGCTTTTATCTCTCTAGACACGTTGATCCCTCGCAGACTGTGCTGACTCTGCCCCTCCTGATTCTGAAACTGACCAACGCAGTCACCATGCAGTCTCTTCTCTCTGTCTTATGATGTCTGCCCTGCCACCATTTACTTCGGACCCTCACCCTCAAACCTCCTCACCCTCACACACCCTCTCATCCTCACACACCCTCTCATCCTCACACACCCTCACCCTCACACACCCTCAACCTCACCCCCATCACCGTCACCCCCGTCACCCTCACCCTCCCTCACCCTCACACCCCCTCACCCTCACACACCCTCACTCACCCTCACACCCTCACCCACACACCCTCACTCACCCTCACACCACTCACCCTCACAACCCGCTCACCCTTACTGACCCTCACCCCCTCAAACCCCCACACACCCTCACCCTCACACACCACATCACTCAGGAACGTCACCACATCACTCAGGGACACCACCACATCACTCAGGGACACCACCACATCACTCAGGAACACCACCACATCACTCAGGGACACCACCACATCCTTCAGGAGCACCACTCAGGGGAACCACCACATCACTCAGGGACACCACCACATCACTCAGGGGCACAATTCAGGGGCACCACCACATCACTCAGGGACACCACCACATCACTCAGGGACACCACCACATCACTCAGGGGCACCACCACATCACTCAGGGACCCCACCACATCACTCAGGAACACCACCACATCACTCGGGGACACCACCACATCTCTCGCGGACACCACCACATCACTCAGGGACACCACCACATCACTCAGGGACACCACCACATCACTCAGGAACACCACCACATCACTCTGGAACACCACCACATCACTCAGGGACACCACCACATCACTTGGGGACACCACCACATCACCATGGAACACCACCACATCACTCAGGGGCACCACCACATAACTCAGGGACACCACCACATCACTCTGGGACACCACCACATCACTCGGGAACACAACCACATCACTCGGGGACACCACCACATCACTCTGGGACACCACCACATCACTCTGGGACACCACCACATCACTCTGGGACACCACCACATCACTCAGGGACACCACCACATCACTCAAGGGCACCACTCAGGGGTGCCACCACATCACTCAGGGACACCACCACATCACTCAGGAGCACCACCACATCACTCAGGGACACCACCACATCACTCAGGGACACCACCACATCACTCGGGGACACCACCACATCACTCGGGAACACCACCACATCACTCGGGGACACCGCCACATCACTCGGGGACACCACCACATCACTCGGGGACACCACCTCATCACTCAGGGACACCAGCTTATCACTCAGGGACCCCACCACATCACTCGGGGACACCACCATATCACTTGGGGACACCACCACATCACTCGGGGACACTACCACATCACTCGGGGACACCCCCATATCACTCAGGAACACCACCACACCACTCAGGGGCACCACCACATCACTCAGGGATACATCCAAATCACTCAGGGGCACAATTCAGGGGCACCACCACATCACTCAGGGACACCACCACATCACTCAGGGGCACCACCACATCACTCAGGGGCACCACCACATCACTCAGGGACACCACCACATCCCTCAGGAACACCACCACATCACTCAGGGACACCACCACATCTCTCGCGGACACCACCACATCACTCAGGGACACCGCCACATCACTCAGGGACACCACCACATCACTCAGGGGCACCTCCACATCACTCAGGGACACCACCACATCACTCAGGGACACCACCACATCACTCAGGAACAACACCAGATCACTCGGGGACACCACCACATCACTCCAAGACGCGCCACATCACTCGAGGACACCACCACATCACTCTGGGACATCACCACATCACTCAGGGACACCACCACATCACTCTGGAACACCACCACATCACTCAGGGGCACCACCACATCACTCAGGGACACCACCACATCACTCGGGGACACCACCACATCACTCGGGAACACCACCACATCACTCGGGGACAACACCACATCACTCGGGGTCACCACCACATCACTCAGGGGCACCACTCAGGGGCGCCACCACATCACTCAGGGACATCATCACATCACTCAGGAACACCACCACATCACTCAGGGACACCACCACATCACTCAGGGACACCACCACATCACTCAGGGGCACCACCACATCACTCAGGGGCACCACCACATCACTCAGGGGCACCACCACATCACTCAGGGACACCACCACATCACTCAGGAACACCACCACATCACTCGGGGACACCACCACATCTCTCTCGGACACTACCACATCACTCAGGGACACCACCACATCACTCAGGGACACCACCACATCACTCAGGGACACCGCCATATAACTCAGGAACATCACCACATCATTCTGGAACACCACCACATCACTCAGGGGCACTACCACATAACTCGGGGACACCACCACATCACTCGGGGATACCACCACATCACCATGGAACACCACCACATCACTCAGGGGCACCACCACATAACTCAGGGACACCACCACATCACTCGGGGACACCACCACATCACTCGGGGACACCACCACATCACTCGGGGACACCGCCACATCACTCGGGGACACCACCACATCACTCGGGGACACCACCACATCACTCTGGGACACCACCATATCACTCGGGACACCACCACATCACTCAGGGACACCACCACATCACTCAAGGGCACCACTCAGGGGTGCCACCACATCACTCAGGGACACCACCACATCACTCAGGAACCCCACCACATCACTCAGGGACACCACTACATCACTCAGGGACACGACCACATGACTCGGGGACACATGACTCGGGGACACCACCTCATCACTCAGGGACACCAGCTCATCACTCAGGGACCCCACCACATCACTCGGGGACACCACCATATCACTCGGGGACACCACCATATCACTCAGGAACACCACCACACCACTCAGGGGCACCACCACATCACTCAGGGGCACGACCAAATCACTCAGGGGCACAATTCAGGGGCACCACCACATCACTCATGGACACCACCACATCACTCAGTGGCACCACCACATCACTCAGGGACACCACCACATCACTCGGGGACACCACCACATCTCTCGCGGACACCACCACATCACTCAGGGACACCACCACATCACTCAGGGACACCACCACATCACTCAGGGACACCACCATATCACTCAGGGGCACCACCACATCACTCAGGGACACCACCACATCACTCAGGAACAACACCAGATCACTCGGGGACACCACCACATCACTCCGGGACGCGTCACATCACTCGGGGACACCACCACATCACTCGGGGACACCACCACATCACTCTGGAACACCACCACATCACTCAGGGGCACCACCACATCACTCAGGGACACCACCACATCACTCTGGGACACCAGCACATCACTCTGGAACACCACCACATCACTCGGGGACACCACCACATCACTCGGGGACACCAGCACATCACTCTGGGACACCACCACATCACTCAGGGACACCACCACATCACTCGGGGACACCACCACATCACTCAGGGGCACCACTCAGGGGCGCCACCACATCACTCAGTGACACCGTCACATCACTCAGGAACACCACCACATCACTCAGGGACACCATCATATCACTCAGGGCCACCACCACCGCATGACTCGGGGACACCATCACATGACTCTGGGACACGACCTCATCACTCAGGGACACCACCTTATCACTCAGGGACCCCACCACATCACTCGGGGACACCACCACAACACTCGGGGACACCACCACATCACTCGGGACACCACCACATCACTCGGGACACCACCACATCACTCTGGGACACCACCACATCACTCAGAAACACCACCACATCACTCAGGAACACCACCACATCACTCAGGGGCACCACCACATCACTCAGGGGCACCACCACATCACTCGGGGACACCACCACGTCACTCGGGGACACCACCACTTCACTCTGGGACACCACCACATCACTCAGGGGCACCACTCACGGGCACCACCACATCACTCAGGGACACCACCACATCACTCAGGGGCACAATTCAGGGGCACCACCACATCAGTCAGGGACCCCCACATCACTCAGGGGCACCACCACATCACTCGGGGACACCACCACATCACTCGGGGACACCACCACATCTCTCAGGGACACCACCACATCACTCAGGGACACCACCACATCACTCAGGGACACCACCACATCACTCAGGGGCACCACCACATCACTCAGGGGCACAACCACATCTCTTGGGACACCACCACATCACTCAGGGACACCACCACATCACTCAGGGACACCACCACATCACTCAGGGGCACCACCACATCACTCAGGGACACCACCACATCTCTCGCGGACACCACCACATCACTCAGGGACACCACCACATCACTCAGGGACACCACCAGCTCACTCAGAGACACCACCAGCTCACTCTGGGACACCACCACATCTCTCAGGAACACCACCACATCACTCAGGGACACCACCACATCACTCAGGGGCACCACTCAGGGGCACCACCACATCACTCAGGGACACCACCACATCACTCAGGGACACCATCTGATCACTCGGGGACACCACCACATCACTCCGGGACATCGCCACATCACTCGGGGACATCGCCACATCACTCGGGGACACCACCACATCACTCGGGGACACCACCACATCACTCCGGGACATCGCCACATCACTCGGGGACATCGCCACATCACTCGGGGACACCACCACATCACTCGGGGACACCAACACATCACTCTGGAACACCACCACATCACTCAGGGGCACCACCACATCACTCAGGGACACCACCACATCACTCTGGGACACCACCACATGACTCGGGGACACCACCACATCACTCGGGGACACCACCACATCACTCGTGGACACCACCTTATCACTCAGGGACCCCACCACATCACTTGGTGACATCACCACATCACTCGGGGACACCACCACATCACTCGGGGACACCACCACATCACTCAGGGACACCACCACATCACTCAGGGGCGCCACCACATCACTCAGGGACACCACCACATCACTCAGGAACACCACCCAGGGAAACCACCATATCACTCAGGGACAACACCACATGACTCGGGGACACCACCACATGACTCAGGGACACCACCTCATCACTCATGGACACCACCTTATCACTCAGGGACACCACCTCATCACTCGGGGACACCACCACATCACTCGAAGACACCACCACATCACTCGGGACACCACCACATCACTCGGGACACCACCACATCACTCTGGGACACCACCACATCACTCAGGAACACCACCACATCACTCAGGGGCACCACCACATCACTCAGGGACACCGCCACATCACTCAGGAACACCACCACATCACTCGGGGACACCACCACGTCACTCGGGGAAACAACCACATCACTTGGGGACACCACCACTTCACGCGGGGACACCACCAAATCACTCTGAGACACCACCACATCACTCCGGGACACCACCACATCACTCTAATACACCACCACATTACTCTAATACACCACCACATCACTCTAATACACCACCACATAACTCAGCCCAACCCCATCATCACTCAGCATCACAACAGCACTGTCCTTGCTTGCTCCCAACAAGCATTGCCTTAGCCAATAGGACTCACATTAGGAAAGTGTAAGCTATTGGCTTTGTGAATAACAATGCTATTAATTTATATTTTTTCAAAGCCAACACATATTAAAAAAATTTGTCATTTACAATACCAATAGCTCACACTTTCCTAATGCGAGACCTATTGCATTGCAAATGCTTGTTTAGGACTTGTGCCCTGTACATAACATGGCACTGGGAAAAAGTGAATTCTGCACTCGGTCTCCCATAAGAAACGTTCATCCTATGTGATCTCATTGTAGGAGAAGCAAGAACAGAGATTGGTTGAGAGAACAGAAGAAAAAAGTGCATGTAAAAAAAATAGCAGGAGTAAAGCTGGAAACTCCAGTAATCAGCAGTTTTAGAAGTTAGTATGCAAGTGATCGTCATAGAGGGGCCTAGAGACTCTTATTTGCCTTCTGTCTCACTCTTTTTTCTGTCCTTTCTTTCCCTGATCTTGCACGATACGATTATATGTATTTTACGTAGGGGTGGTGCGTTTCCCCAGTGGGCTGCCATTGTATTGTGTGTATTTATATAGAGTTGGTATTCGACACCCGATTGAACGTTGACGCGCTTTACTGCTGGTAGATTGTAACTAACTCTCCAAAATGGATTACACAAGTGTTTGTTGCCAATTTATCGATATAGCACATGACAAAGAAACCACTGTGTTGTACCTATTGTAATCAATATTATTATTTGTGTACAAAAAGCGCTAGTGTGAGGGCCCCCTCACCATGCTAACCAGCACCCCTAGAGGGGCCGCCGACGCGATCGCCCGCGTTGCCGGATGCCACGCGAGGTTAGTCCCCGGTCTCCGAGAGCTGGTTTTGATTCCCGTCGCTCCAGGTTCACACCGGTTATTTGTTAATCGTTGTCCCTTCCGAGGCGTATTCTGTTGGTGCGCGCGGCCCTTCAACATAAACGCACATTTGCCTGCAGGCTTACATTAAAACCAAGGCGTGCTGCTGAGATAACTTCACCAAAAGAACATTGTGTTTTCCTTTGACCCCAGACCGGTTCTTCAGGGCGTTTATCTTAATGGTTCAGCTGCCGGGGCTGCACTTATCTTTCTTTCTAACAGCATTAATGATTTATGAGGCCGAGGTGCCGAACAAACACACATTAAACAACTGACACATTAAAACACGCTTGTAGGTAAATAGGGCACCGAACTCGAACAAACCAGTCGGGTCTGGCTAGGGGGAACTGCGGCAAGCACCCTGCAGTCTTTGGAGCGAGCCTGTGGGGCGGGTCAGGGAGTGAGTGGTCCGAGGAAGGGGGTGCACAATGCGAGTTTGGGCTGAGAGCAGCAGGCAGCGGCTGTGGTGCCCGATAAATATGCGTACATCGAAACTAAATCTTCGTCCGCTTCCCTTTGGCAATGCCAGTACTGTGTTAGAAACAGATAACAAGCTTGATTGAAGCCTTAAATCAAATACAAGAACTTCAAAAAACAGTATCCTCCCTGAGTCACTGTCCATGCTCAATAATCGCTTGCTTTCGATTCACCTTCTCGCAACCTACCCTCTTCATCCCTAGCCAAGGCTTGTAGGCGCTATATAAAAGAAAACCGATACCATGCCATACCGTACCATCTCTTCCCCAACATTCTGAAAACCTAGGTTCAGTGGGTCCCTTAGGCGCTGTGCCCTGGTGCTACTGATCCTGGTGCACCATTGGTAGTTTAGCCCTTGGTAACGAGGCCACATATGCCACATGTTAGGGCGGCCTATCTGTAACCCTCTTGCAAACCGCATCCTGGGCCTTGCTGTCGGTCTGGCCCTGGGATCTGTAAATCTAATTGAGTATCACAAAGGCTGGCTGCTGCAGCCTCCTGTGAAGTCCAGTGGATTATTGTTACATTTCACTACCCAAAGAGTAGTCTGGGAGCTCCAATGGCACCAATGCAACACCACTGCTTGTAACAAGGGAAGTTAAGGGCAAAATGTGACTTTGATTTGGGTGGCAAAATCTCTTGCAGGGTCCAGTGAAGCCCTCGTGATGCTTCGGAGGCTACATTGCGCACCCACATAATGTACATGAAACCTGAAGTGAGGTCAAACTTAGCGTGAGGCCAAGTGTAAGGTGTAGGAAAGTAGGGCCATAATATCAAGCCCAATATCGCTGCTTTAGCGGCCGTTTTCGGCCGAAAAACGGCGATTAAAATATCTCACTATTATCAAGGAAACGCTAACGCGTGTTTCCTTGAGTTGGAAGCTGTTTTTACTCCACTTTGCATGTCAGCGATCATTATCGCAAATGACATGCAAAGTGGGCGTTCCTCGCAATGTCTGCATGATAGACGATGCAAACACAACATCGCAAAATTTACAATGCGGCCCCAGCGATAAGAAAAGCCGCGCTAACTGTGGTTATCGCCGGATTGTAACGCCTGCTTTCAACTTTACTTAGCTATCTTCACAATGGCAGGTGGATTGACAGATTAAATCCTCACTCCCCTTTTAGCAAGCTTCTCTGAAATTATAACTAGCGTTCCGTCAGTAATCGTTATTATCGCAATTTGTTCTTGTGTTTTACTTTGCCTAAGTGCTAAGCGTTGCTGATATGCTGCTAACACGGCGAAGTAAAACAGCGACAGGTGGCGATATTTAAAAACGCGCTATGCGGGTTTAGCGATAACTATCGCTTGTCCTTGTTAATATGTTAAAAATCATGGGATATATGGTAAATACCTGATTACGAGCTTCTTGATGCATATATTTTTAATCAGACCTGTGTTTCTATGTCATTTTGTGTGCACTGTGTTCCTCCTACACTTAGGAATAATAAGGGTATAGTAAAAAGTAGGGTATCATGAACATTCTTCTGTTCTTTCCCTATGTTTATTACAGAGCGTTGCCTCCTTTTTCCTGAGCTGCGACCAGGCTAGGTGAGGTCTTATCCTCGTGTAATAAGGGTAAGCATGCATTTTATGTATTGAGAAAATGGCAGAATTAGAGACAATTATCTAATCTGATGGTATATATAGCATTATAGGCTTCAGAAATCCTCGCGTCCATGTGTTGAAAGTGCACCTACCTTTATATTACAGATTGTGGTATTTTACTTTTTTGCAGAAACTATTGACAGTCCGTCATTTACAGTGGAATTGTAAAACACCCCTGATTACAGGTGATAAGGTTGTATTTGTTCCAACCTTTATTTATGTATTCACTTTTATTTAGCACTTTGTGCAGTAGCAAGATTGTGGGCCTGAAGAAGGCATAGGATAAAATTGGTCCGTTAATGCTGAAACATGTTGACCCTTCACACAGAGACAACTATTTGTTGAAACCTGGGGCCTCATTTATGAGAAATGATGCATCGCTGCGTGAAAGCAGCGATGCGTCACTTCTCAGTGCGCACTCCTTGCGACATACCTGATGCGTCATATTTAATGTATGACGCATCATGTCGCAAGGAGTTACAGATACGTCAGAATTTCTGACTTATCTGTAAGCGCAAAAGTGACGCATTGCTAAAGTGTGTCACAAAAGTGACGCAACTCCAGTGATGAGTCCTTTCACATGGGGCAAGCCCCATGTGAAAGGGCCTGCGTCAGTCTTACGCCTGCTGTGAGGCAGGTGCAAGATTTTGACGCAACGGCGTTCTAGAAGTGACGCAGTGTAATCTTATAGATTTCACTGCGTCACTTCTACGAAGCTTTTTGCGGGGGGAACGCCCCCCCTGCATACATTATAACTGACGCAGGTATAATGTAGCGCAGGGGTTTACAAAGTGACGCATCTGCTTAGATGCGTCACTTTGTTAATAGTGCGCAACAGGAGGCATGTTTTACGCTGCCAATGCGTCACAAAAAGTGATGCATCGAAAGAGCAAAAGTCACGCAAGACCTCATAAATGAGGCCCCTGGTGTTTTGCAGTTTTTAGGTTTGATCACTGAGAGATATTAATAAAAGTTTTTTAGCTCAGTGGTTAATTTTAATTCACAATAGTCACAAGATTATCCGCACTGCACTTAACATTCCCACACAAATCAATCATTCACGTCTGCAGGTCTAGATATAGTAGATCTCTGGCTATAATTGAAATAGCTCCAATCAAAACATCAGTGAACTCCCCTTTCCTTTTGAAAGGGTTTTAGCCCTTAGAGCCACTAGAGTGACACTGGGAGGAGACCCAGATGATGAAGCATGTCACCACTGGTGAGTGATGGGAATCCGTCCTTTTATAGGATCTTTCCTTCTGTAGTGTGCTAGAGGTATATAGGTTTGGTCCCTACATTTAGGTCTCTTGTGATTCTGATAGGCAGTTTTACCCATGGATATTATTTTGTTTATTTAGCTATTGATTGGGGAGTATTTCCATGCTAGGTCTTTAAAGTATTTCCTTAGACCCTACATATAGCGTAATTTTTTACTTGTTAATATGCCCCATTGTATTTCCTTTTTATGGTTACCCCCATTTTTAGGTCTCGCCTACGCAGCGCGCATGCACTGCATAGGAGACCTTTAGGCGTCGTGCAGCTCTTTTTTAAAGCACATACTCGTGCTTGTGGCTGTATACCGCTTGCGGGAGTGTGCAGCGGCGCGCCACTAGCATGAGTATGTGCTTCGAAAAAGAGCAGACTGCTCTCTCCAGCGTGCACGCACCACTCGCGGGTGCACCCCTCTGCATCTCTCTCCCGCTGCAGCGCGAGGCGCTTGTGCTTGTTAATTTTGTTACTGTCCTTTTATTATAGTTCTACATGTGTACAGTGTGTCAATTGTTGTGGTGAGGCCAGGATTGCTGTAGGTCAAGGAAGGTAAAGAGGAAGTTGGACAAGGCTTTCACTCCTGGCGCATACACCAGCAGCTGAAGGCTTCACAATCATACTTCACCACTTGTAAGTTTCTGTGGACTCTTTTGACCTCACTGACTCTGAATCATAGTACATCTAGAGGGCTTCTGACCTGTAAGATCACCACAACCTTGATGCTCGCACTGTCACCTCTGTCTAGATTGTTCAAACTACGCCATTATTGTGCTGTATATTTTTAGTATTTCAGAGTCGGGTGACTACTGCAAACTGCTCGTAATGCTGCATTTTACAGCCACATTAAAAGCCAAAACAATCCAAACCTACTAGCGAACGCATACATGACTAGGTGTGATTCTTTATAAACCTGTGCAACACCCAAACACTGGCAATACACTCAGACTGGAAGCTCTAAGCACGGGCCAAACAAAATTTAGTAGCGTGCCACATCACTATGCATGTGTCGCTCAATGATAGGGGTTCATATGAAACTTGGGCCCCTTCGACCCTCTACAGTGCTGTGCATGCGCATCACTATAATAACCACAACCGCGAAGACAGACAACAGTCCCACCTCACATTCCAGACCACTTCCCCACTCTGAAGTCCTACACAACAGACCTCATGCTCTCTGACAGTTTTTTGAGCCAATATATGGAAAAACACACTAAATTGTTTAGGGTGGCGATTAAAGCCTATCTCCTCTTGTCTGCTGGGTGCAATTTGCCTGCCTTCTTAACTTCCTCATTGTTTCCTTGCCAACTTCATCATTTGACAATCTGTTCTTCATCTCCTAACCAAGGCATACAGATTGTATTAGCCGAGGCCAAATGGGCAGAAACATACACTGACAGCTCAAACACAGCTGATGGCTCACTGCCTCACAGGAGAACATCCTTGCCCTCTGCACCAACCATTGCCAGCTAAAGGGAAGGATTAGTGGTGACTGAACAAGGGTGTTATCCTTGACGTGTGTGAAGTTTGAAAGGCTGCAGGTTTATGAAACACATAAGGGTTAGCTTACATACGATTATTGGTCAGCACTGGAATTCAATTTAAAGCTGGATATTTAAATGCTTAAAGGAGAAACTTTTCACTTCAGAGCAACATATTCTCTTGGGCCAATCGCTTCTGCTATGTTTCTTTCTGGGTCATAGATCAGTTCCTTTTCCTGCCTGTCCTGCAGTTGGTCAAAGCCTTAAGCTGTGCATATTGTGTTGATATACAATTGTGTCCTTCCTTCGGATGGGCTTCTTAGTATCAGTACAGTGACCCCAAGTAGCAAACAGCAGCCAGCTTACACTTGATTTTGGGTTGCTCCCTTTTATTGATTTACAATCCTAACTCTGCTTTTCTGGCAGAAAACAACATTAAACATAACCTGAATGGTATATATGCTTGCTAGCTACCGCAAGGTAAAGTACTTCGAAGGGAACTCCTAGTTGTCAGAGCAATACCAATGTGAGGAAGAAGAAAGGTCGGGGGAGAGCTTGGCCTTGTGCGTGATGGCCGCTTTCTGAATGAGCGCCGGACTGGCTGATCCGTTTTCGTAATATTCAGCATCTTTAACTCGGTCCCTTCGAATATGGAAATCACTATGGTGAACATGAACCTCATGGCTAACTGACTGATCAACTCTCTGTCAATGGTTTTGACGTGGCCTGCCAGTTGTAGCTAGTCCCTATGCCTACCTGCAAACACTGATCCTGGTGGGACGGAGGAGACACCGTGAGAAGACGTGAATACCTGTGGTGGCAAATGAGGCTCTGACAGTCCTACTTGACACATCTCCACTCGGGGGGAGTGCTGGAGCTACCACAAACACAAATAAGCTGTGGTGTGCCACTTACCTGCATCCAACTCTACTTACCATTGCAGGCGAACAGAAAGGTGGAGGCTTCTTCAGATGAACGACTGCTGGGGCTGAAGTCATGGCATTTTTGGATGGCAGAGAGGTCTTCTGAATTCTGCTATTATTCCTCTACCTCTCTCCCCAATGTCAATGATTGCGGTGACCCTTTTAGTTTGGTCCGAAACCGGTCCCAGGATGCTTGTTTCCGGTCCAGGGAAGATATGGCTTGGCAGTTCGGGCTGGACTGTTCCCATGAGGCACAGGGTCAGACTGATTTGCATATGGCCATGTCTGAACCGGGGTGGCTGAGTGAGCTAAAGAATGGTGATGGATCAAACCCAGATCAGTTGACTGGGGGTGAGTGTTTGATTTGCTCAAACGCTCCGTCCATCATCCCCTTTTGTATCGCTTTGTTCGCCCTAAGTTGGCAGGGTATGCTCAGACGTGAGTCCCTTGCTCACCTGGCCACTGGATTCAAGATAGCATGGCTGATGAGGATTATGAATCCGAAACTGGTCCTAGGATGCTTGTTTCCGGTCTGGGGAAGACATGGCTTGGCAGTTCGGGCAGGACTGTTTCCATGAGGCACGGGGTCAGACTGATTTGCATATGGCCATGTCTGAACTGGGGTGGCTGAGTGAGCTAAAGAATGGTGATGGATTAAACCCAGATCAGTTGACTGGGGGTGAGTGTTTGATTTGCTCAAACGCTCCGCCCATCATCCCCTTTTGTATCGCTTTGTTCGGTCTAAGTTGGCAGGGTATGCTCAGACGTGAGTCCCTTGCTCACTTGGCCACTGGATTCAAGATAGCCTGGCTGATGAGGATTATGAATCTCAAATCGGTCCCAGGATGCTTGTTTTCGGTCCAGGGAAGACATGGCTTGGCAGTTTGGGCTGGACTGTTCCCATGAGGCACAGGGTCAGACTGATTTGCATATGGCCATGTCTGAACTGGGGTGGCTGAGTGAGCTAAAGAATGGTGATGGATTAAACCCAGATAAGTTGACTGGGGGTGAGTGTTTTATTTGCTCAGACGCTCCGTCCATCATCCCCTTTTGTATCGCTTTGTTCGCCCTAAGTTGGCAGGGTATGCTCAGACGTGAGTCCCTTGCTCACTTGGCCACTGGATTCAAGATAGCCTGACTGATGAGGATTATGAATCTGAAACCGGTCCCAGGATGCTTGTTTCCGGTCCAGGGAAGACATGGCTTGGCAGTTCGGGCTGGACTGTTCCCATGAGGCACAGGGTCAAACTGATTTGCATATGGCCATGTCTGAACTGGGGTGGCTGAGTGAGCTAAAGAATGGTGATGGATTAAACCCAGATCAGTTGACTGGGGGTGAGTGTTTTATTTGCTCAAACGCTCCGTTCATCATCCCCTTTTGTATAGCTAACAATCATTGTCAAAACCAAAAACACTTATAAAGCCCCAAAGGTACGACCTATTGGCTATGCCAATGCATGGTGTGGATATCACCATGTTTTGGACTAGTCTGACTGTGATCCTGCTATTCAGGAAACCAGTCTACCTGCTTTCTCCCTTAAAATGATATGTACTTTAGGTACACTCCAGATTGGAATCTGGGGTAGCCTTATCCGTCCCTAGTATATGGTACACCATGTACCTAGGGCATAAATACCCCAGAGGCCACCCATGGGCTGAAGCATGTATTTTGCCACCCCTGAGGGACCATTCACATTGACATGACAAGTCAGCAGACTGTGTAAGCTGGTGCTTGCACCACTTACGTACAATATAGGTTCACTATATCTATCTAAATCACTACATTCAAATACCTATCAGTCACCCATATGGCAGGCCTTAACAATCCTGAAGGCAAGGTGCTGGGTTTTACATGAGAGAGTGCCCCTGCATGAGCAGAGCCCCTCTGCAACCTTCCGAAACTATTCTCCGGGGTTGTCTGTGATGCAGCCAGACATATATGTTCAAGTGCATTATAACCTCACTGTAAATGCTAACTTTAAAACGGCTGCTTAGAAACATGTTGTGTTTGGTGTCCAACAACTTGAAATCATACCTCCTGTTGGACTTGGCCCTTCTGGCAGGTTCACCCCTGAACTTTTTGCCTAGTGTTAATAAATAGTTAGAGTGATTTCTGATCTTTGCGCACTTTGACACTGTGGCGCAGTGTAAAGTGCGTGCGCTCCCTGAGTGCATGTATGAGATTGGCCTGCCCTCCCATAGAAATGCATGGGGAATGTCTGTGTCCCTGGTAATTCCTGATGCGTGAGGCGTGCATGCTCAAGTTTGGTATGTGCGAACTCGTGAGAGTGAATGCTGCGCAATGGTATGTGCGGCGTGTATAGTGGGGAAGTGCTACTTCAAGACATGGCTGTGTGTGTGCTGTGAAGGTGCTGGCGTATGATTGGCTGGAGCTGGCTGGGATGCCAGGCTCCAGGAGTCTGTGTGGGTCTGCCCCGGTGGTGAATGGAGAGATTAGCATGCTGATGTGAGGGAGGGGCTGCACCCGTGTCCTGAATGAGGCTGGGTTTCCCCAACACAATGCTGGCTCCGCCCCCTGTGTTGCGTCTAATGACCCAAGCCCTGCCAGTGAATAGAGAGGGTGGTTGAGCCCATCAACAGTGCTCACAGACCAGCTGCGACTGGTTCTGCCCCCACCCTGCCCAAAGACAAAGGATTTGTCTGTATAAAAAGAGGCTGTGACCTCTTGAAAAATGTTCTTGTTCCCAACTTGAATCTGACCAGGGGCATGCTGCTGCTGGGGCCCGGGGGAAGGCTTGCCTCCCTGGGCCCTGCCCAGCCCTTGGACTCCTAAAGGACTTTGCTGGACTGTGGAATTCCCTAAAGCGCCTGGGAGCGCTTGTTCTTTACTCTAGCGCTGTGGAGCGCTGTGTCTTGCCCTTCTAGCGCCTGGGAGCGCTGGATTGCCTACTAAGCGCTTGGGAGCGCTTCCCTTCTGCTACAGCGCGCTGAGAGCGCTTCGTTTGTCTAGCCGGTGCCCACCCGGCATTTCTTTGCACGCATTTTGCGTGAGGATCGGCGCGGGAGCCCACTCCGCTGTTTTGCCGACTGTCGCAATCTTCAGCCGGTGCCCACCCGGCATTGCCCAGAGATTGGGAGCTCATCCCCGTTATCCGTTCACTCGAGGGAGCCCACCCCTCAGTTAATTATCCTCCAACCTGTGCGTGTCTGAAAACAGGCCGCCGCGCTGCCCGCGGCGACCCGGAAGTGTTGGGCCGGCCGGCCAATGGTAGCGCGGCCCGAGACAACCGGCCGGAAGTCCCGCCCTGCAGCCACAGAGCGAGAAAGAGCCGGCGCCTGGTCTTCCCCCCTCCGGGGCTCCCAAGAGCGAGGGAGAGCCGCGGGGAGAGAGAGGGAGAAGTATGGAGAGAGAGCCCCCGAGGAGCGGGAGCTCTCGTGAAGACCCGCTAAGGAGAACCGCCCCCGCTGTAAAGAGCCGGTAAGTGATGCCGGCCGGAGGGGGTGGTGGAGAGGCAGAGTCAGAGCGGCCCCGTCTAGCAGCGGGCCGTTCCAACGTTGTTGAGCCTCCCCTCAGAAGCCCACGTGGGGGCCCATAGTTATCAGGGGGCCATGTGAGCTAATAATGACTGGCTGAGCCCCGTGGCTCCAACAATGGCCCCCAGTATTTGCAGAGCCTAGATGGCTCCTTGGGATACAGTATTTCGAGAGCCAGATGGCTCAATGGGGCGCAGTGTTCCTGAGGGGCTAGTGAGAGCCCCAGGCGAGATTTGTTCCCAGCTGCCCAGCAATTAGTGGGCAGCTGCATCGTTTAGGTCTTTCTTTTCTAGGGACATGTTCTGGACTTAGGAGTGAGTCGCACTCCTTCATCCCTACCCCGGCCTTACCCAGCTGCGCAGGAGGTCACTCGCATTATCCCGCGCAACCAGGACGGAAGGTACTGTCCGATAGGCTCTATGTTCTAAGTTCTAGGCCTACAAGTATTGTATTCTAAGTTCTAAAAGTGCTGATTCCTGACAGTGGTCCTGTCTTGTACATATCCCCTGTAAATTCTGCCCGTGCCTGTTGGCACATTGTAAAGTGTATGTTTTTATCTAATGTGTTTTGGTGTAATACAAAGGCTATTTTTATATATAACCTTGTATATATATATATATATAATGTTGTGTGGAGTTTCCTTTGTGGTGGGCCTTGGGTGTTGTTGCTGGGGTGCGTGCGCAAATACTTAACTCACATCGCCTCCAAGTTTAGCCTTGCTGCTCGCGCCATGTTACCTAGAGGGTGAGCAGGGGTTATCTTGGCGTGTAACTCCCTTGCCCTGACTTAGGAGTGGTGGTCTCTGACTGACTTTGGCGCAAGCCCTGGCCAGCCAGGGATCCCATTTCTAACATTGGACGCAGCGAGAGGATAAGGATTTGTGTTTGCGTTGTACCACAGTGGCAACTGCCCGCACTACAAAACTCTGCATTTTAGATAAATCACATTTTGGGGATTATTGTATGGAGTTTGCTAAAAATGTCATTTCTGTGGAAATGTGTTTCTTGTGCACTGTGAGTTAGGTGTCCCTAGCTCGGGAGGGTAGATCATCCCACTAAGTGCAGTGTATTTTCTGGATTCACCAGAAGGGTGGGATCCAGTGGTGGCAGCATAAATGTGTCCAGTGCATGTGTCCCTGTCCTGGAGTAATGGTACCTGTGTCGCGTGTGGTCAGGTTGAGAAATCAGGGGTGGTAGAAACTGCCTTACCAGTCTGGGGAGGGGTGTGTGTGGATGAATCGTGTGTTGCACTGGACAAGTGGTGTGAGTTCTTTGGATGGGGAGCTTGCTGAATGCTTGTGTACTCTTGTTTTTCTCAGATAGCTAAAGATCCGTGTGTTAAACTTTTCCCAAGAACGTCTGCAGACAGTGGATCCAACCAGACCTACACGGCCGCTATTCCCAAAATAAATAAATCCAGAACTGGCGGTAGGACCTTCACCTACAACGCCTCCAAGCTATGGAACACCCTACCCCTCCACCTAAGGAAAAATCCTAATCTTACCTCATTTAGGAAACAGCTAAAAACATTCCTCTTTAATGCCGCCTAATAACGCCCTGGTTACCTCCTCTTGCTCTGTTGGTTTTTAGCGCTTGGACGCCCCCGGGCAGCAATCGCGCTCTATAAATCGACATACAAATACAAATACAAATACTTTTAATTTCTGTGGTCTATTTGGGGGCAGATGTTTGGAGTTGGTAATGTTCTGGGAGGAGAGAGGCATAGGGGATGGAGTGATTCCAAAAGGAGTGGCTGAGGTGTCTTCCAGCCCAGTGTGGTGGAAGAGGTGCAGTGTAGCCCAGCTAGGTCTCGGTGTAGGGGCTCACGCCCTGTCTCAAGAGGAGAAGGAGTGGGTGGGAATGCATGTCTCCAGGTGCCCGAAACCCAGTGTCAGGGCCTGGAATGTTTCTGAAAGGAACGTCCGGTTGGGGGCCTAGGCTGTACCAATAGGTAATTTGAGGAAGATCTCCCAGAGTGTTTGAAGAACGTAGAACATCAGTGAACAGGATTTCATGGGTGGGCCTGAAGCTCATGGGAGTTTCCCCTGCCCCTGTGCCATTGTGTTAATTGTTGGGGAGTGACCCTAAGGAAAGTTCTGGTCTTCCAGCCCAGTGTGGTGGAAGTGACTCAGAGGAGCACAAGCCTGGTCTTCGTAGTCTGGGTGTTTTTTTTCTTAGGAACACCAGGTGAGGGAGCCTAGCATGTCCGCATGGAGCGTCCTTCTAGGGAGATCTCCCAGTGTGGAGAGAACGTGGAGCGCCTGTAAGCAGGGCTCTAGTAGTTCTGTTATCTGGCAGTACCGCTCCAGTTGGGAGGGTGCAGAAGTCCAGATGGAGGGGTGCGAGGGGGATAGGTTCCCCAGTGGAGTAACCCGTGGGTCAGGGGCCAACCAGAAGGGTTGTGTCGCCAAGGAGTGACCAGGGTGATGCCACTTTTGTCCTGAGTGTCAGGCAGACTTGTACACGACACATTAGTTATGTGTCACCCTCAAGGAAGTCCTGGTGCGCCAGGCATCTGACCAAAGGGGTACGTCCCTCGGTTGGGGAGCCAGTAGCCGGTGTCCGGATCTGGACGTAAGGGCAACTGTACGTGGTGTCCTGGAGTTACAAGAAGGAACTCCTGCCTGAAGAGAAGGAACCGGGTAAGCTGTATGGGGGATTGACCTGCAGTGGTTGCCTTGCTGCTGAAGGAGGAGAGAATTTGAATCCCAGGTGGTAAACCAGTTAAGGGAGCTGTGACTCCGTCATGACCACCCTGGTGTCCTGTAGGCACCGCACTGAGCAACGTCCCCCTCGAGCAACGCCGCCTCTGCGCTCACCGACGCCATCTCGACGCGTCAACGAGCCATAGGCTGCACCGCAACTGGAGGGCACCGCAACGTGCAACGCCTCGCTACACCGTTCTTGTGGTGGTCTGACCGCGGTCACTGCTGCTGAGGAAGCAAAGGTCCTAAACTGGTGGGAGTGTTGCGTTCTGGAGGGTGCTTCAGAAGTAGAGGTAGGGTGAGGCCTTCTTGCCCGTGACCTCTGGTCAGCCTGAGGGTGCGGACCCTAGGTTGAAGGATCAGTGGTAGTTTGGAACTACACTGAGAAAGGGAGTGGAGAATGACTATTGTAGGCCAGGGGTTACCACCCCCCACTCTGTGGATTGGCAGGGACCAGTGGTATCTGGGTGGCCTAGGGCCTGGTCCTAGCCGTGGACAACTAAGGAGTACCAGTGGGGTAGCCTAGTTGGGCCTGCTTTTTTTAAGTATGTGCTTGTCTTATGGATCAACGTGGCGTAGAACCGGATGGTGTCCCTGCAGTTCGGGCCTGCGTCCGTGTTCTATCGCCCCAACCAGGGAAGTCCATCACGGTGGTGATTGTTCTCCCCTGCGTTTTGGCTGGAAGGGGGTTGTGTTGGACTTGGCCCTTCTGGCAGGTTCACCCCTGAACTTTTTGCCTAGTGTTAATAAATAGTTAGAGTGATTTCTGGTCTTTGCGCACTTTGACACTGTGGCGCAGTGTAAAGTGCGTGCGCTCCCTGCGCTTTCTGAATGAGCGCCGGACTGGCTGATCCGTTTTCGTAATATTCAGCATCTTTAACTCGGTCCCTTCGAATATGGAAATCACTATGGTGAACATGAACCTCATGGCTAACTGACTGATCAACTCTCTGTCAATGGTTTTGACGTGGCCTGCCAGTTGTAGCTAGTCCCTATGCCTACCTGCAAACACTGATCCTGGTGGGACGGAGGAGACACCGTGAGAAGACGTGAATACCTGTGGTGGCAAATGAGGCTCTGACAGTCCTACTTGACACATCTCCACTCGGGGGGAGTGCTGGAGCTACCACAAACACAAATAAGCTGTGGTGTGCCACTTACCTGCATCCAACTCTACTTACCATTGCAGGCGAACAGAAAGGTGGAGGCTTCTTCAGATGAACGACTGCTGGGGCTGAAGTCATGGCATTTTTGGATGGCAGAGAGGTCTTCTGAATTCTGCTATTATTCCTCTACCTCTCTCCCCAATGTCAATGATTGCGGTGACCCTTTTAGTTTGGTCCGAAACCGGTCCCAGGATGCTTGTTTCCGGTCCAGGGAAGATATGGCTTGGCAGTTCGGGCTGGACTGTTCCCATGAGGCACAGGGTCAGACTGATTTGCATATGGCCATGTCTGAACCGGGGTGGCTGAGTGAGCTAAAGAATGGTGATGGATCAAACCCAGATCAGTTGACTGGGGGTGAGTGTTTGATTTGCTCAAACGCTCCGTCCATCATCCCCTTTTGTATCGCTTTGTTCGCCCTAAGTTGGCAGGGTATGCTCAGACGTGAGTCCCTTGCTCACCTGGCCACTGGATTCAAGATAGCATGGCTGATGAGGATTATGAATCCGAAACTGGTCCTAGGATGCTTGTTTCCGGTCTGGGGAAGACATGGCTTGGCAGTTCGGGCAGGACTGTTTCCATGAGGCACGGGGTCAGACTGATTTGCATATGGCCATGTCTGAACTGGGGTGGCTGAGTGAGCTAAAGAATGGTGATGGATTAAACCCAGATCAGTTGACTGGGGGTGAGTGTTTGATTTGCTCAAACGCTCCGCCCATCATCCCCTTTTGTATCGCTTTGTTCGGTCTAAGTTGGCAGGGTATGCTCAGACGTGAGTCCCTTGCTCACTTGGCCACTGGATTCAAGATAGCCTGGCTGATGAGGATTATGAATCTCAAATCGGTCCCAGGATGCTTGTTTTCGGTCCAGGGAAGACATGGCTTGGCAGTTTGGGCTGGACTGTTCCCATGAGGCACAGGGTCAGACTGATTTGCATATGGCCATGTCTGAACTGGGGTGGCTGAGTGAGCTAAAGAATGGTGATGGATTAAACCCAGATAAGTTGACTGGGGGTGAGTGTTTTATTTGCTCAGACGCTCCGTCCATCATCCCCTTTTGTATCGCTTTGTTCGCCCTAAGTTGGCAGGGTATGCTCAGACGTGAGTCCCTTGCTCACTTGGCCACTGGATTCAAGATAGCCTGACTGATGAGGATTATGAATCTGAAACCGGTCCCAGGATGCTTGTTTCCGGTCCAGGGAAGACATGGCTTGGCAGTTCGGGCTGGACTGTTCCCATGAGGCACAGGGTCAAACTGATTTGCATATGGCCATGTCTGAACTGGGGTGGCTGAGTGAGCTAAAGAATGGTGATGGATTAAACCCAGATCAGTTGACTGGGGGTGAGTGTTTTATTTGCTCAAACGCTCCGTTCATCATCCCCTTTTGTATAGCTAACAATCATTGTCAAAACCAAAAACACTTATAAAGCCCCAAAGGTACGACCTATTGGCTATGCCAATGCATGGTGTGGATATCACCATGTTTTGGACTAGTCTGACTGTGATCCTGCTATTCAGGAAACCAGTCTACCTGCTTTCTCCCTTAAAATGATATGTACTTTAGGTACACTCCAGATTGGAATCTGGGGTAGCCTTATCCGTCCCTAGTATATGGTACACCATGTACCTAGGGCATAAATACCCCAGAGGCCACCCATGGGCTGAAGCATGTATTTTGCCACCCCTGAGGGACCATTCACATTGACATGACAAGTCAGCAGACTGTGTAAGCTGGTGCTTGCACCACTTACGTACAATATAGGTTCACTATATCTATCTAAATCACTACATTCAAATACCTATCAGTCACCCATATGGCAGGCCTTAACAATCCTGAAGGCAAGGTGCTGGGTTTTACATGAGAGAGTGCCCCTGCATGAGCAGAGCCCCTCTGCAACCTTCCGAAACTATTCTCCGGGGTTGTCTGTGATGCAGCCAGACATATATGTTCAAGTGCATTATAACCTCACTGTAAATGCTAACTTTAAAACGGCTGCTTAGAAACATGTTGTGTTTGGTGTCCAACAACTTGAAATCATACCTCCTGTTGGACTTGGCCCTTCTGGCAGGTTCACCCCTGAACTTTTTGCCTAGTGTTAATAAATAGTTAGAGTGATTTCTGATCTTTGCGCACTTTGACACTGTGGCGCAGTGTAAAGTGCGTGCGCTCCCTGAGTGCATGTATGAGATTGGCCTGCCCTCCCATAGAAATGCATGGGGAATGTCTGTGTCCCTGGTAATTCCTGATGCGTGAGGCGTGCATGCTCAAGTTTGGTATGTGCGAACTCGTGAGAGTGAATGCTGCGCAATGGTATGTGCGGCGTGTATAGTGGGGAAGTGCTACTTCAAGACATGGCTGTGTGTGTGCTGTGAAGGTGCTGGCGTATGATTGGCTGGAGCTGGCTGGGATGCCAGGCTCCAGGAGTCTGTGTGGGTCTGCCCCGGTGGTGAATGGAGAGATTAGCATGCTGATGTGAGGGAGGGGCTGCACCCGTGTCCTGAATGAGGCTGGGTTTCCCCAACACAATGCTGGCTCCGCCCCCTGTGTTGCGTCTAATGACCCAAGCCCTGCCAGTGAATAGAGAGGGTGGTTGAGCCCATCAACAGTGCTCACAGACCAGCTGCGACTGGTTCTGCCCCCACCCTGCCCAAAGACAAAGGATTTGTCTGTATAAAAAGAGGCTGTGACCTCTTGAAAAATGTTCTTGTTCCCAACTTGAATCTGACCAGGGGCATGCTGCTGCTGGGGCCCGGGGGAAGGCTTGCCTCCCTGGGCCCTGCCCAGCCCTTGGACTCCTAAAGGACTTTGCTGGACTGTGGAATTCCCTAAAGCGCCTGGGAGCGCTTGTTCTTTACTCTAGCGCTGTGGAGCGCTGTGTCTTGCCCTTCTAGCGCCTGGGAGCGCTGGATTGCCTACTAAGCGCTTGGGAGCGCTTCCCTTCTGCTACAGCGCGCTGAGAGCGCTTCGTTTGTCTAGCCGGTGCCCACCCGGCATTTCTTTGCACGCATTTTGCGTGAGGATCGGCGCGGGAGCCCACTCCGCTGTTTTGCCGACTGTCGCAATCTTCAGCCGGTGCCCACCCGGCATTGCCCAGAGATTGGGAGCTCATCCCCGTTATCCGTTCACTCGAGGGAGCCCACCCCTCAGTTAATTATCCTCCAACCTGTGCGTGTCTGAAAACAGGCCGCCGCGCTGCCCGCGGCGACCCGGAAGTGTTGGGCCGGCCGGCCAATGGTAGCGCGGCCCGAGACAACCGGCCGGAAGTCCCGCCCTGCAGCCACAGAGCGAGAAAGAGCCGGCGCCTGGTCTTCCCCCCTCCGGGGCTCCCAAGAGCGAGGGAGAGCCGCGGGGAGAGAGAGGGAGAAGTATGGAGAGAGAGCCCCCGAGGAGCGGGAGCTCTCGTGAAGACCCGCTAAGGAGAACCGCCCCCGCTGTAAAGAGCCGGTAAGTGATGCCGGCCGGAGGGGGTGGTGGAGAGGCAGAGTCAGAGCGGCCCCGTCTAGCAGCGGGCCGTTCCAACGTTGTTGAGCCTCCCCTCAGAAGCCCACGTGGGGGCCCATAGTTATCAGGGGGCCATGTGAGCTAATAATGACTGGCTGAGCCCCGTGGCTCCAACAATGGCCCCCAGTATTTGCAGAGCCTAGATGGCTCCTTGGGATACTGTATTTCGAGAGCCAGATGGCTCAATGGGGCGCAGTGTTCCTGAGGGGCTAGTGAGAGCCCCAGGCGAGATTTGTTCCCAGCTGCCCAGCAATTAGTGGGCAGCTGCATCGTTTAGGTCTTTCTTTTCTAGGGACATGTTCTGGACTTAGGAGTGAGTCGCACTCCTTCATCCCTACCCCGGCCTTACCCAGCTGCGCAGGAGGTCACTCGCATTATCCCGCGCAACCAGGACGGAAGGTACTGTCCGATAGGCTCTATGTTCTAAGTTCTAGGCCTACAAGTATTGTATTCTAAGTTCTAAAAGTGCTGATTCCTGACAGTGGTCCTGTCTTGTACATATCCCCTGTAAATTCTGCCCGTGCCTGTTGGCACATTGTAAAGTGTATGTTTTTATCTAATGTGTTTTGGTGTAATACAAAGGCTATTTTTATATATAACCTTGTATATATATATATATAATGTTGTGTGGAGTTTCCTTTGTGGTGGGCCTTGGGTGTTGTTGCTGGGGTGCGTGCGCAAATACTTAACTCACATCGCCTCCAAGTTTAGCCTTGCTGCTCGCGCCATGTTACCTAGAGGGTGAGCAGGGGTTATCTTGGCGTGTAACTCCCTTGCCCTGACTTAGGAGTGGTGGTCTCTGACTGACTTTGGCGCAAGCCCTGGCCAGCCAGGGATCCCATTTCTAACATTGGACGCAGCGAGAGGATAAGGATTTGTGTTTGCGTTGTACCACAGTGGCAACTGCCCGCACTACAAAACTCTGCATTTTAGATAAATCACATTTTGGGGATTATTGTATGGAGTTTGCTAAAAATGTCATTTCTGTGGAAATGTGTTTCTTGTGCACTGTGAGTTAGGTGTCCCTAGCTCGGGAGGGTAGATCATCCCACTAAGTGCAGTGTATTTTCTGGATTCACCAGAAGGGTGGGATCCAGTGGTGGCAGCATAAATGTGTCCAGTGCATGTGTCCCTGTCCTGGAGTAATGGTACCTGTGTCGCGTGTGGTCAGGTTGAGAAATCAGGGGTGGTAGAAACTGCCTTACCAGTCTGGGGAGGGGTGTGTGTGGATGAATCGTGTGTTGCACTGGACAAGTGGTGTGAGTTCTTTGGATGGGGAGCTTGCTGAATGCTTGTGTACTCTTGTTTTTCTCAGATAGCTAAAGATCCGTGTGTTAAACTTTTCCCAAGAACGTCTGCAGACAGTGGATCCAACCAGACCTACACGGCCGCTATTCCCAAAATAAATAAATCCAGAACTGGCGGTAGGACCTTCACCTACAACGCCTCCAAGCTATGGAACACCCTACCCCTCCACCTAAGGAAAAATCCTAATCTTACCTCATTTAGGAAACAGCTAAAAACATTCCTCTTTAATGCCGCCTAATAACGCCCTGGTTACCTCCTCTTGCTCTGTTGGTTTTTAGCGCTTGGACGCCCCCGGGCAGCAATCGCGCTCTATAAATCGAGATACAAATACAAATACAAATACTTTTAATTTCTGTGGTCTATTTGGGGGCAGATGTTTGGAGTTGGTAATGTTCTGGGAGGAGAGAGGCATAGGGGATGGAGTGATTCCAAAAGGAGTGGCTGAGGTGTCTTCCAGCCCAGTGTGGTGGAAGAGGTGCAGTGTAGCCCAGCTAGGTCTCGGTGTAGGGGCTCACGCCCTGTCTCAAGAGGAGAAGGAGTGGGTGGGAATGCATGTCTCCAGGTGCCCGAAACCCAGTGTCAGGGCCTGGAATGTTTCTGAAAGGAACGTCCGGTTGGGGGCCTAGGCTGTACCAATAGGTAATTTGAGGAAGATCTCCCAGAGTGTTTGAAGAACGTAGAACATCAGTGAACAGGATTTCATGGGTGGGCCTGAAGCTCATGGGAGTTTCCCCTGCCCCTGTGCCATTGTGTTAATTGTTGGGGAGTGACCCTAAGGAAAGTTCTGGTCTTCCAGCCCAGTGTGGTGGAAGTGACTCAGAGGAGCACAAGCCTGGTCTTCGTAGTCTGGGTGTTTTTTTTCTTAGGAACACCAGGTGAGGGAGCCTAGCATGTCCGCATGGAGCGTCCTTCTAGGGAGATCTCCCAGTGTGGAGAGAACGTGGAGCGCCTGTAAGCAGGGCTCTAGTAGTTCTGTTATCTGGCAGTACCGCTCCAGTTGGGAGGGTGCAGAAGTCCAGATGGAGGGGTGCGAGGGGGATAGGTTCCCCAGTGGAGTAACCCGTGGGTCAGGGGCCAACCAGAAGGGTTGTGTCGCCAAGGAGTGACCAGGGTGATGCCACTTTTGTCCTGAGTGTCAGGCAGACTTGTACACGACACATTAGTTATGTGTCACCCTCAAGGAAGTCCTGGTGCGCCAGGCATCTGACCAAAGGGGTACGTCCCTCGGTTGGGGAGCCAGTAGCCGGTGTCCGGATCTGGACGTAAGGGCAACTGTACGTGGTGTCCTGGAGTTACAAGAAGGAACTCCTGCCTGAAGAGAAGGAACCGGGTAAGCTGTATGGGGGATTGACCTGCAGTGGTTGCCTTGCTGCTGAAGGAGGAGAGAATTTGAATCCCAGGTGGTAAACCAGTTAAGGGAGCTGTGACTCCGTCATGACCACCCTGGTGTCCTGTAGGCACCGCACTGAGCAACGTCCCCCTCGAGCAACGCCGCCTCTGCGCTCACCGACGCCATCTCGACGCGTCAACGAGCCATAGGCTGCACCGCAACTGGAGGGCACCGCAACGTGCAACGCCTCGCTACACCGTTCTTGTGGTGGTCTGACCGCGGTCACTGCTGCTGAGGAAGCAAAGGTCCTAAACTGGTGGGAGTGTTGCGTTCTGGAGGGTGCTTCAGAAGTAGAGGTAGGGTGAGGCCTTCTTGCCCGTGACCTCTGGTCAGCCTGAGGGTGCGGACCCTAGGTTGAAGGATCAGTGGTAGTTTGGAACTACACTGAGAAAGGGAGTGGAGAATGACTATTGTAGGCCAGGGGTTACCACCCCCCACTCTGTGGATTGGCAGGGACCAGTGGTATCTGGGTGGCCTAGGGCCTGGTCCTAGCCGTGGACAACTAAGGAGTACCAGTGGGGTAGCCTAGTTGGGCCTGCTTTTTTTAAGTATGTGCTTGTCTTATGGATCAACGTGGCGTAGAACCGGATGGTGTCCCTGCAGTTCGGGCCTGCGTCCGTGTTCTATCGCCCCAACCAGGGAAGTCCATCACGGTGGTGATTGTTCTCCCCTGCGTTTTGGCTGGAAGGGGGTTGTGTTGGACTTGGCCCTTCTGGCAGGTTCACCCCTGAACTTTTTGCCTAGTGTTAATAAATAGTTAGAGTGATTTCTGGTCTTTGCGCACTTTGACACTGTGGCGCAGTGTAAAGTGCGTGCGCTCCCTGAGTGCGTGTGTGAGATTGGCCTGCCCTCCCATAGGAATGCATTGGGAATGTCTGTGTCCCTGGTAGTTCCTGATGTGTGAGGCGTGCATGCTCAAGTTTGGTATGTGCGAACTCGTGAGAGTGAATGCTGCGCAATGGTATGTGCGGCGTGTATGTGTCTAGTGGGGAAGTGCTACTTCTAGACATGGCTGCGTGTGTGCTGTGAAGGTGCTAGCGTATGATTGGCTGGAGCTGGCTGGGATGCCAGGCTCCAGGAGTCTGTGTGGGTCTGCCCCGGTGGTGAATGGAGAGATTAGCATCCTGATGTGAGGGAGGGCCTGCACCTGTGTCCTGAATGAGGCTGGGTTTCCCCAACACAATGCTGGCTCCGCCCCCTGTGGTGCGTCTAATGACCCAAGCCCTGCCAGTGAATAGAGAGGGTGGTTGAGCCCATCAACAGTGCTCACAGACCAGCTGCGACTGGTTCTGCCCCCACCCTGCCCAAAGACAAAGGATTTGTCTGTATAAAAAGAGGCTGTGACCTCTTGAAAAATGTTCTTGTTCCCAACTTGAATCTGACCAGGGGCATGCTGCTGCTGGGGCCCGGGGGAAGGCTTGCCTCCCTGGGCCCTGCCCAGCCCTTGGACTCCCAAAGGACTTTGCTGGACTGTGGAATTCCCTAAAGCGCCTGGGAGCGCTTGTTCTTTACTTTAGCGCTGTGGAGGGCTGTGTCTTGCCCTTCTAGCGCCTGGGAGCGCTGGATTGCCTACTAAGCGCTTGGGAGCGCTTCCCTTCTGCTACAGCGCGCTGAGAGCGCTTCGTTTGTCAAGCCGGTGCCCACCCGGCATTTCTTTGCACGCATTTTGCGTGAGGATCGGTGCGGGAGCCCACTCCGCTATTTTGCCGACTTTCGCAATCTACAGCCGGTGCCCACCCGGCATTGCCCAGAGATTGGGAGCTCATCCCCGTTATCCGTTCACTCGAGGGAGCCCACCCCTCAGTTAATTATCCTCCAACCTCTGCGTGTCTGAAAACGGGCCGCCGCACTGCCCGCGGCGACCCGGAAGTGTTGGGCGGGCCGGCCAATGGTAGCACGGCCCGAGACAACCGGCCGGAAGTCCCGCCCTGCATCCACAGAGCGAGAAAGAGCCGGCGCCTGGTCTTCCCCCCTCCGGGGCTCCCAAGAGCGAGGGAGAGCCCCGGGGAGAGAGAGGGAGAAGTATGGAGAGAGAGCCCCCGAGGAGCGGGAGCTCTCTTGAAGACCCGCTAAGGAGAACCGCCTCGCTGTAAAGAGCCAGTAAGTGAAGCCGGCCAAAGGGGGTGGTGGAGAGGCAGAGTCAGAGCGGCCCGTCTAGCAGCGGGCCGCTCCAACATTGTTGAGCCTCCCCTCAGAAGCCCACGTGGGGGCCCACAGTTATCAGGGGGCCATGTGAGCTAATAATGACTGGCTGAGCCCCGTGGCTCCAACAAAGCCCCCCAGTATTTGCAGAGCCTAGATGGCTCCTTGGGATACAGTATTTCGAGAGCCAGTTGGCTCAATGGGGCGCAGTGTTCCTGAGGGGCTAGTGAGAGCCCCTGGCGAGATTTGTTCCCCAGCTGCCCAGAAATTAATGGGCAGCTGCATCGTTTAGGTCTTTCTTTTCTAGGGACATGTTCTGGACTTAGGAGTGAGGCGCACTCCTTCATCCCTACCCTGGCCGTACCCAGCTGCGCAGCACTTAGTGCCAGCTGCAGCGTTTAGGCCCCCTGTTCTGTCCCTCAGCTGCCCAGCAAGTAGTGGGCAGCTGCTACGTTTAGGTTTTGGCGCAGTGGCGCAACCTGGACCCTGGACTTTTGATGTAAGTTCTGTGTTAATGTGATTTATGCAAAGTGTTCTTTGCTGCACCTCTGAATGTGTTGTAGATGCATCATGTGCCTTGTTCCTTACACCGCTGAATGTGTGTTGATGCGTCATGTGTTCCTTACACCGCTGAATGTGTTGTTGATACATCATGTGTTTTCCTTTCCTGCACCTCTGAATGTATGTTTATGCATCATGTGTTTTGTCCCCAGGTCTATACCCCTAAATGTATGGTGATATTTAGTTGGTTGTTCTTGCTAGTACAGGTGGTGCTAGTGAGGTCCTGGTTCCCTGCGTGACCTGTTCCTAAGGTGGTCAGGATTGCATAGGTGGTACTTACCTGATTACCAGTAGTTACTGATTGTGTGCTATTTTGTGCTACAGTGATTTTCTGTTATGTTCTAAGTGATATTCCAAGGGCTTGATACTGAGCTCTCCCCTGAGCCGCGCCGCTTCGCTGGGTCGCCCGCATCCTGCCTTCCCCTCCTCCTCTGAGCCGCACACATTGGTCGCCCCAGAGAAACGCTTGTAGCTAGCCGGCCGTCCGCACAAGTTTACTAAGGAGGTCACTTGCATTATCCCGCGCAACCAGGACGGAAGGTACTGTCCGATAGGCTCTATGTTCTAAGTTCTAGGCCTACAAGTATTGTAGTCTAAGTTCTAAAAGTGCTGATTCCTGACAGTGGTCCTGTCTTGTACATATCCCCTGTAAATTCTGCCCTTGCCTGTTAGCACATTGTAAAGTGTGTGTTTTTATCTAATGTGTTTTGGTGTAATACAAAGGCTATTTTTATATATAACCTTGTGTGGAGTTTCCTTTGTGGTGGGCCTTGGGTGTTGTTGCTGGGGTGCGTGCGCAAATACTTAACTCACATCGCCTCCAAGTTTAGCCTTGCTGCTCGCACCACGTTACCTAGAGGGTGAGCAGGGGTTATCTTGGCGTGTAACTCCCTTGCCCTGACTTAGGAGTGGTGGTCTCAGACTGACTTTGGCGCAAGCCCTGGCCAGCCAGGGATCCCATTTCTAAAAACCTCCACACCAGTAACTGGTGTGGGAGGTATGATTCCACCCTTCCAAAGGCACATATGTGGGTCACTGGTCTACCTGGTAACAGCTTTCTTGACCCAGGCAGCACAAAATGGACGCTGATAGCCACAGACACGATTCTGCTCTCCTGCAGCTGAGCCAAGCTCGAGCAGAGGAAGCCATGACAATAGGCATCCTGTCACAGGGATGTGTGACCACCTCGCAGACAGGGTTTAGTGTATTGGGGCTGGGTGGGTGCACTCAAAGTGCCAGAAAGTGTGCACTGGGGGCACATTTGGTGTCCCTGTGCATAGTCCAGCTAAAACCAGTTCTGGGAGCCATTTGCTCGTGCTCTGGCGTGAAACTAGACAAAGGACATGGGTGTAGCCAGCCCTCTGCCCTGCCCCTCCCCAAGGATGGTCCACATAATCTTTCCAAACCCTTCCCATGGGTATAAAGTGGGTTACCGGACTACAGGACTTACATGGACAAGGTTCTGCTCAGGAGAAACCATGTACTTTGACTGCCTGCACAACACTGGACGACTGAAGAATCTCCCTTGGATTAAAGGAGTTACTACCCTGCAAAAGCAGGCACCTAAACATTGGTTTGCTCCTCCCAAACTTCTGAGGACTCAGAAGATTTCAGTAACACAGGAGGTGGGATCCTGAAGGTCCCTGAGGTGGATCTGCCCTGTCAGTGATTCTGAAACCAGTATCCCTTGTGGGGACCGTGCAACCTGAACTCCTGTGCACCACTTACTTTTGCAATTGCATATGCTTGTTGACAATTCCTGAGCTTGTGCATCAGACTCCGTGTAGTCCTGACCCCGAGCAGTATTTGCACCAAAGATTTCCGGCCTCCACTCCTCGAGTGTCCTGTGGGCTGGTAGCAAACTGGCTTGAGCTCTCCTCGCGATCCCTGGTCCGTTGGCCTGTGGGTCCTGGCGAGGGTCACCTTGTTGGTTCTTGGGCTTACCTGGTTGCTAGAGACATGCACTGACTTTCCATTGCTTGGAGAGTCCCCTGAACCTTGCTGGTCCACACCGTAACCATTTTCCTCAGACTGTATGGGTTGCATTTGCCAAGGCTTGTTGGTGCTCCAACCGGACATCGACCCCTCAACACTCTACATCCTTCGTGGGACAGCTCACCTCCAGACCCTGGTCATCCTTGGCCTCTCCTGGTCCCAGTGGCTGCACAGTCAAGCAACCCTTCTTCACTCCTGAAGCACTCAACATTGGTGGGCATTCGACTACCAAGCCCCTGGTCACCTGAAGTGACCCAGACTCTGTCCCCTCTGCTTTCAGCTTCTTCTCACCTCGAATCCAGGCTTGGATTCCACAGTACATTCTTCGCCCTCCTGGCAGCAGTACTTTTTTGCAACTCTCCATTGAAAACGACCAAGGTTTCCGACACCACTTGATCCCTATGCACACGGCTCCTCTGGGATAGGTAACATGGGTACTTCGGTACTCACTGGTGGGATGGCCTTAGAACTTCCTAAGTTCCAAAGGGTTTGCTCGAAGTCCTATTAGAAGTGTCCTTAACTTGTAAATTTGCAAACACGACTTGCCCATACAGTTGGACTGAGCATGTGTCTGTATTTCCTCACTGCACCCATCCTCCGTGGACTCCCTGTGTCACTCCTCTGGGCGGTTCCTTGGGGTCCCAGCTATTCTACGTGCTCTAGGCACTGTATCTAGTCAAGTTGTTGTTGTTATGCCATTTTTTAGTAAATGGTTCCGTCTCCCCCTGGAGCCCGCTCTGTATTTTGCTATTTAGAAATGTTCTATTGATTCAGTATTTTGTACTTTGTGCCCTAGTCTCGTATAGAGAGTTGTAGAGAGTGCTGTTTTAATAAATACAAATTTTTATATAAACACCGTGTGGTTCTCCTTTCATTTAGTCATTTAGGAGGTGATATTCTGGTATAACAAGCTGCTTTACATTCCTTCAAAATTAAGCCTGAAGGCTGCTCTCCATAGCTACCACTAGGATAGCTTTCAATAATGTTATCTTTGACCTCGTACATCATAAGGGTTGTGTGGACTGGTACAGGGTGCCCACTTTAATTAGTGGATAGCATATACCAGGCCACCTTCTCACATTGGTGTGCAGCGGTTGGGATTCAAGCTTGCTATTGGTTTACCAGATAAATCTCATTGAATGATTAACTGAAAACCCCTAAGTGCTAGGTACTTATAATAAATCAAGATTAGAATAAAGTAAGTTCTACTGAACTTGGAGTTGGGCAAGCCAAGGGTCTAGTATACCCTTTCTCCAACTCAAGAAAGTTTAGTTTCCACTAGGTTAGGTAGGTGCCTACACCACATAACACTGGCATGTCTTCTAGAGGAGAAGCCAGTGGCTCTCTCCAACTATATTCAGCTCTTAGATGACCTTAGAAAGACCCCAGGGTCTGATGAGGTAGACAGAGTGGGTGGGGCAGGGAGTGAGGAAAGGACGGGAAGTGAAACATTTTTGACCTGTACTCAAACCCTGACCAGGAGAATCAAGAGGATTCTAGCCTGGACAACACAGAATTTCCTTCAGGTGGGGGAGAAGGCCCCAGTTGCCCTCTCTTTACTCCGACAGGGAGAGTACAGAGTTTACATAGGAGATCCAGAACTCCCTATGTTGAGTCTAATCAATCAGGAACTTCTGTAGGGACTTCCATATCAAATAAGAGGGAACCTCTTATGATAGACAGTGCTAATTTCTGGAGCTTGAGAGAGTCTAGCTCAGGCTCAAGAAAGAACAATTGGCCCTAAACTGGCAATCCCTAGTGCTCCAAAGAGAACAAAAAAGATTGGGACTAGAATCCCATGGTGGCAGCAGGGTTAGAGAGTATACTCATGAACATAGGAACCTGAACAAGATAGTCCCTCCCTACCAGAGTGGGGAGAACATCCACAAATTGATAACTGCGCTAGAAAGGGCCTGTAAGGTCAGAGGGTCCCTCAAGAGCAGTGGGCAGCTACTGTGTGGCTCTCCTTTGCTGTCAAAGGTAGAGACAAGCTCCTCACTGTTAGAGAAGAGGATGCTGAAAATTATCCAGTCTTGAAGAGTGCTCTCATTGATGGGTTTGGCTTAACCACTGAACATTACAGGATTAAGTTCAGAGACACCCAGAAGGCACAGACTCGGGACTGGGTTGACTTTGTAGATTGTGCTACTAAGGCTCTGGAAGTCTGGGTACTTGGCAGTAAGGTGTGTGATTTTAAAGGATTGCACAATTTAATTATGAGGGAGGCGATCCTTAATAATTGCCAACATCAGTTATTGCATCAGTACTTGGTTGATTCTGATCCAACCTCTCCCCAAGAATTGAGAAAGAAGGCAAATGGGTCAGAGCCAGGGGGAAGCAGAAAACTCAGAATCAAGGTGGTGACCAAAAGAAGCAAGATGCTAAAACCTCAGATAAGGGTGGGGAGAAGGGTAAAGACCAGATTTCTTCACAAGGGCCCCAAAAACCTGCATCTGGAGGGAGTCACAGTCTAACAAAAGAAAAGGCAAAAAGAAACCTTGGTGTCATATGCAGAGAGAAGACCCATTGGACAAAAGATGCCAGTTGTCCAAGGGCCAAGGAATCTGCTCCAGACAGCATTGCCCCTAAGGCAACTGTTCCCCGGAGCTTAGTTTCAAGTGGTGGTGATAGAACAAGGGTAAAGTAGGGTTAACCTTGGGAACTCATGCTCTTTTGGTCTATGATGAGGGCATGGATAGGCCCTCCTAGTTAGTCAGTCCCAGTAATCTGGGCAAGTACAGACAACAGCCTTTAATCAATGGTAAGGAGGCATTGGCATACAGGGACACAGGTGCAAGTGTCACAATGGTGACAATAGACCTCGTGATCACTGAACAGATCATACTTGGTGATATGTACCAAGTGACCAATGCAAGCAATGTCAGGACAGACCATTCCTTGGCAGTTGTGAATTTCACCTGGGCCGGGTTACTGGCCCTAAGAAAGTTGTGGTTAGCTCAGACCTCGCTGTAGAATGCTTAATGGGCAATGATTTGAAAACTTCAGCTTGGGCTGAGATGGAACTCAGGACACATGCATAAATGCTGGGCATCCCTGCAGATGTGTTTTCCATGACTAGGTCACAGGCAAAAGTTTCTTCCACTGAACAGGCCCTGGATCCTGAAAAGATGGACAGGGTGCCTCCCAAGAGAAGGAGCAGAAGGGGTAAGGCAGTGCCTTCCCACCTGCCTCAGAGTGAGGATCAGTCTCTTAAAGGAGATGATCTCAGTCCCTGTAAAGGAACTGTCGCAGGGGAACTGGAACCTGACCAGGTTGAGCTCTTGGGGACAGGGGGCACCTCCAGGGTAGATCTGAGCCAGGAGCAGCTGAGCTGCCCCTCTCTTGAACCCCTCAGAGAGCAAGCTGCTGCTGAGGCTGCTGGGAGTGCCAGTGGGTCCCACAGATCTACTGGGATGATAGACTTCTGTATTCATAGGGTAGAGACCACAAGCCTGGTGCTACCAGGATATTGATTATACCTCTGAAGTTTAGAGGCTTCCTATTAACACTGGCACATGATATCCCATTAGCAGGACACTTAGGTCAAATTAAGACCTGGGATAGGCTTGCCTCTCACTTCACTGGCCTCGCATGTCAGAAGACACAAAGGAGTTTTGTCGCTCCTGCATCACTTGCCAAGCCAGTGGTAAGGCAGGTGGTGCTACAAAGGCCCCCCTGATACCACTACCTGTGGTGGGGGTTCCCTTTGAGAGGGTTGGGATTTTCATTGTTGGTTCCATGGATCCTCGAACTGCATCTGGGCACAGATTCATACTAGTGGTGGTGCACCATGCCACTAGGTATCCATAGGCAATTCCCCTTAGGACGACCACAGCTCCTGCTGTGGCTAGAGCTCTCCTGTGAGTCTTTTCCAGAGTGGGGTTCCCTAAGGAGGTAGTATCAGACAGAGATGCAAACTTTTTGTCTGGTTATCTGACTGCTATTTGGAAGGAGTGTGGAGTGAATTACAAATTCATCACACCCTATCGCCCACAATGCAATGGGTTAGTTGAGAGGTTCAACAAAACCCTCAAGGGCATGATAAAAGGTCTCCCTAAAAAGCTTAGGCATAGATGGGACATCCTTTTGCCCTGCCTTCTCTTTGCCTACAGAGAGGTTACTCAGAAGGGGGTTGGTTACAGCCCATTTGAACTTCTGTTTGGACATCCAGTTAGGTGTCCCTTATGTTTGGTTAATGAGGGATCGGAGTTACCTCTCAAACCACCTAAACAGGATATAATGGACTAGGTACTTGGTCTCCGCTCCCGGATGGCTGAATACACGAAGAAAGCATCCAAAAACCTTGAGGCGAGCCAGGAATTGCAAAAGGTCTGGAATACCCAAGGGCTGTTTTGACTGTATACCAGCCAGGACCGAAGGTATGGGTGTTGGAGCCTGTGGCCCCAGCAGCTCTCAGACAAGTGGAGTGGGCCCTATACCATCCTTGAGAAAAAGAGAAAGGTTACCTACCTGGTGGACCTTGGAACTCCCAAGAGCCCCCACAGGGTGCTCCATATGAACAGGCTCAAGCCATATGTGGAAAGGGCAGACATAGGCTTGCTCACGGCTACTGATGAGGGACAGGAGGAAGAGAGTGATCCACTCCCTGATCCCCTCTCACAGAAATCTGATGATGGTTCACTTGATGGTGTAGCCTTGGCAGGCAGCCTCACTGAACAGCAACAAACTGATCGTAGGAAAGTCCTCAATCAGTACAGACATATCATTTCACTGACTCCAAGTCAGACTACCTGGTGTACACATGAGGTGGACACAGGTGTCAATCTGCCTGTTAAAAATAAGATTTACAGGCAACTGATCATGTCAGGGACTGTATCAGGACTGAAGTCCAGAAGATGTTGGAACTGGGTGTGATTGAGCCCTCAGATAGCCCTTGGGCTTGCCCAGTAGTCTTAGTACCAAAACCTCACACCCAGGATGGTAAGAGAGAGATGAGGGTCTGTGTTGACTACAGGGGGCTCAATGCTGTCACTAGGACTGATGCTCATCCAATTCCAAGGGTAGATGAACTAATTGATACTTTGGCCTCAGCCAAGTTCTTAAGTACATTTGACCTGACAGCTGGTTACTGGCTAATCAGATTAGCTGAAGATGCAAAACCAGCATTCTCAATCCCTAGTGGGCACTATCAAATTGTGGTGATGCCTTTTGGCTTGAAGAATGCACCTGTCACATTTCAAAGGCTGGTAAATAGTTCTCACAGATCTGGAAGCCTATATTGCAGCTTATCTAGATGATATTGTGATCTTTAGCTCCACCTGGGAGCATCACCTGGTCCACCTGAGAAATGTTCCAGAGGCCCTGCAAAAGGCAGGCCTCACTAGGGCCCAGACAGGGCAGAGTTAGCTTGTATACCTAGGCCACCTTGTGAGTGGAGGACAGCTTCAACCATTACAGAGAAACTCCAAACCATCATGGATTGCGTTGCTCCAACTACCCAGACTAAGGTCAGAGGTTTCTTGGGCCTGACTGGGAACTACAGGAAGTTTATCAAAGGATATGGCTCCATAGTGACCCCTTTGAATGATCTCATTTCCTAAAGAATGCCTAACAAAGTTCAGTAGACAGTTAGCTGTCAAAAGGCATTTGATGGCCTGAAGCGGGCCATGTGCACTGTTCCCGTTCTGAAAAGTCCTGACTATGCCACACAATTCATTGTTCAAACTGATGCATCTGAGTTGGGGGTAGGAGCTGTGCTATCACATCTGAATGAAGAGGGTCAGTATCAGCCAGTGGCTTTCATTAACAGAAGGCTGACCCCCAGAGCAAAACGTTGGTCAGCTATTGAGAGGGTAGCCTTTGCTGTGGTTTGGGCTCTGAAGAAGTTGAGGCCATATCTGTTTGGCACTCACTTCATTGTTAAGACAGACCATAAGCCCCTCTTATAACTAAAAAGATGAAGGGTGAAAACCCCAAACCCTTGAGGTGGTCCATTTCCCTACAGGGGATAGACTATACAGTGGAACATAGACCTGGGAGTAACCAAGCCAATGCAGATGGACTCTCCAGATATTTCCACTTAGAAAACGAAGACTCAACTAGTCAAGGTTAGTTTAATGTCCTTGCATTTGGGGGGAGGGGGTTGTGTAGGAAAGTAGCATTTGTTTCTTATGGTTACCCCCACTTTTTGCTAATGTCACTCTGTTTATGGACTAGTCTGACTGGGATCCTGCTATTTAGGGCCCCAGTCTATCTGCTTCTCCCTTAAATTGATATGCATGTACTTTAGGAACACTCCAGATTGGATTCTGGGTTAACCTTATCAATCCCTAGTATAAGTTACACCATGTACCCAGGGCATAGGTACCCCAGAGGCCTCCCATGGGCTGAAGCATGTATTATGCCACCCCTGAGAGTCCTTCAAATTGACACGGCATGGCTGCTACAGCAGATTGTGTAAGCTGGTGCTTGCGCCACTTACCTAAGATATAGGTTCACTATATCTAAATCACTACACTTATATATCGATCAGTCACCCCTATGGCAGGCCTTAACAATCCTGAAGGTAAGGTGCTGGGTTTTACATGAGAGGGTGCCCCTGCATGAGCAGAGCCCCTCTGCAGCCTTCGGAGACCATTCTCCGGGGTTGACTGTGATGCAGCCAGACATATATGTTCAAGTGCATTATAACCTCGCTGTAAATGCTAACAATAATACGGCTGCTGTTGTGTTTGGTGTCAAATACCTTGGAATCATACCTCCACACCAGTACCTGGTGTGGAGGTATGATTCCACCCTTCTAGAACCACTACTGTGGGTCACCGGTCTATCCGGTACCAGCTTTCTCAACCCAGGCAGCACAAAATGGACGCTGCCAACCACAGACACGATTCTGCTCTCTTGCAGCTGAGCCAAGCTCAAGCAGAGGAAGGATGACAATAGGCATCCTCTCACATGGAGGTGTGACCACCTCCCAGACAGGGTTTAGTGTATTGGGGTTGGGTGGGTGCACTCTGAGAGTGCCAGAAAGTCTGAAGTGAGGGCATATTTGGTGTCTCTGTGCATAGTCCAGCTCAAACCAGATCTGGGAGCCATTTGCTCCTGCTCTGGCGTGAAACTGGACAAAGGACATGGGTATTGCCAGCCCTCTGCCCTGCCCCTCCCCAAGGATGGTCCACATACTCTTTCCAAACCCTTCCCATGGGTATAAAGTGGGTTACCTGACTACAGGGCTTTAGATTTTACCTGGACAAAATTACTGCTAAGAAGAAACCAAGTATGTCTGTGCGACGCTGGACGACTGAAGAATCTCCCTTGGAGTAAAAGAGTTACTCCCCTGCAAAAGCAGGCTCCTAAATGCATCTGGCCAGTTTGCTTCTCCCAAGCTCCTGAGGACACTGAAGATTTCAGCAACACAGGAGGGGGGTTCCTGAAGGTCCCCGAGGTCGATCTGCCCTCTAAGCTATTCTGAGACCAGTGTCCCTCGTGGGAACTGTGCAACCCGAACCCCTGTGCACCCCGTACTTTTGCAATTGCATATGCTTGTTGACAATTCCCGAGCTTGTGCATCGGACTCCGTCTAGTCTTGACTTAGCGCAGTATTTGCACCAAAGATTTCCGGCCTCCACTCCTCAAGTGTCCTGTGGGCTGGTAGTTTTCAAACTGGCTTGAGGTCCCTCGCGACCCCTGGTCTGTTGGCCTGTGGGTCCTGGCGAGGGTCACCTTGTTTGTTCCCTGGGCTTACCTGGTTGCTCTAGATGTGCCCTGACTCTCCATTGCTTAGAGAGTCCCCTGGCCCTCTCTCGTCCAAACCGTATCCTGTTTCCTCTAACAGCGTGGGTTGCATTTGCCTAGACTTGTTGGGGCTCCGGCTGGACATCGACCTCTCAGCACTCTACATCCTTTGTGGGACAGCTCACCTCCGGACCCTGGTCATCCTCGACATCTCCTGATCCCTGTGACTGCAGAGTCAAGCAACCCTTCTTCACTCCTGAAGCACTCAACATCGGTGGGCATTCGACTACCAAGCCCCGGGTCATCTAGTCAAGTCTAGTCAAGGTGTTGATGTTATACCATTTCTTTAGTATATGGTTTGGTCTCCCCTTGGAGCCCGCTGTGTATTTTGCTATTTACGATTGTTCTATTGATTCAGTATTGTGTACTTTGTGCCCTAGTCTTGTTTAGAGACTAGCAGAGAGCGTTTATATGAAAATGTGTATTTATTAATATAACCCTGTGTGGTTCTCCTTACATTTAGTCATTTAGGAGGTGATATTCTGGTAAAACAAGCTGCTTTACATTCCTTCAAGATTAAGCCTGAAGGCTGCTCTCCATAGCTACCACTTGGATAGCTTTCAATAAGGTTATCTTTGACTTAGTACATCATAAGGGTCGTGTGGACTGGTACAGGGTGCCCACTTTAATTAGTGGACAACATATACCAGGCCACCTTCTTACATAAGTAACAATGCAAAACTTAGCTCAGCTGTTCATATTTGAATATAAAAACAAGCATTGACAAAGCCAATATGTCTGGCATTGACTGCCATCCCTTTGGCTTTGTTAATGCTTCCTTTGTGTCATGGTTTTTTGTAAAACAGGTTTGTTGGAGGAACTGATAGCCATGTTTTAAATGTTTATACATATATATTTCAAAACCTAAATTTGTGAGCCCCACCCCTTCTGCTGCTATGATGCTAGTGCTGGGATGCATCTGGGTAGCTACGTGCTCTACCAGGCTCCAGATGTCCGAAGGAGGCCGGGTTGCATGGACGCTCTGCTGGAAAAGGAGCACAAATTGGCCCTCTGAGATGTGATCACGGGACCAAAAAGGCGGGGGGTTATTGTTTGCTGCATCAGGCTTTCTTGCTGCCAGCCAGGATGCAGGTTTTCATGGAGAGGCTTGCTTCTGCAGGCACTGGAAGCCTCTGTTCCACTGAGGAGGGAAGGTGCTTGCCTGCACAGGGCCCTCCACTCCAGACGACCACGTCCTGCCGAGCTGTCTTTGAAGAGTGTTTGGTCCCGCTTGGTCTCGACACTCCAACACGGCCGCCGAAGCCGCACCGTCCATCTTCTCTGGTCCAGTCCTCACGCCAGGTGATCCTCTGCACTTTTCAATTCTTTTCTGCTTGGGGGGAATGAGTGATTAGCTAGTGCCCTGAGTGCCTTATTTATTTCCCCCGGCCGCTAATCACATCACTCCCGGATTGGGGGCATCCTAGCTTGCCCAGAGACGACCAATCCTGGTCGCCCCTTTTCGTGGGCTTCGCTAAAGGGGGTGTGTTTCCTAGCCCGGGCGGCTTTTGTCCCGGGCCCTCATCGGGTCCGGCTTCGCCTCCCCGGGCCCGGGTTTCGAATCGCAAAAGAGTGTAGCAAGAAAGAGAGAGCAGTGAAGAACGACAAACAGTGGCACCAATTCTGGTTCCTGTGATTTCACAACATAGCACTTTAGTCTCTGAAGAATAAGAGACAAGACCTCGACCTAAGAAAATAGTTGAGAAAACACCAGAACAAACAGATGATCTGGATGAAGGAACAAGTACTGGATCAAGAAGAGTTACTCGCAATGCTGAATGACCACAAAATTATGCTCAGAACAAAGAGAGATTAAGTGTCAGCTGATCACACAACGCAAACCTTTCTTGAAGAGACAGAGTCAAGTGGTGTAAGTGACACAGAAGAACTTCAGCAGACACTAAGAAGGTCGAAAAGAGCAAGAGTGCTTTTTGAAGGTATTCTGCACCTGAATGGATATACTACATGAACCAAGTGTTAAATGTGCCTGTGGAAGACTTGCTTCCTTTGAGATTAGAGCTGTATGAGCCCCAATGATATCATGTTAGAAACAAATTGGAATAAACTTACTTGAAAAAGATTTCTGAAAAGAAACAAAAGTTTGAGAGATGTGGGCTGGTATCCCTTACTGAGTGTATTCTGACGGGTGCCCCAGCTGGACCTTGACAACGGGACCCCCAAGATTTATGGCCACCATACTCTCAACTTGTTCTGCTGTGGGACCAGCTCACTGACCTTGCTGAGGTGTGCCTCCAGTGGGGGTCCCTTAGTATCTCCCTGAACCTTGTGTATTTGGTGCTAGGCTTGCCTGAGGGCCAGGGCCATATCATCTGTGCGTAGTGGTGGTGGATAGAACTTGGTCACTCAGATTGCTAACCCCACACTGGATGTACTAAAGGACACTGACTGCTCCCACTTGCCTCACAGAAACTTTGAATCATTCATTCACCATTGAAAGCCAAAACAAAATGTCACAATCAAATATGTCTCAAAACAACTATTTAGAAGAGTCATGGTAGGACATCCCTGGACAATCTGTAAGTCACAGCCTGCACAACAATATCCAAGATAAGAAGGTGTGTCAGGCACTCCTCAAAGGAGAGAGAGAAAGAGAGAGAGAGCGAAAGAAAGAGAGAGAGAAAGAGAGACTGAACAAGGCGTAAGCCCAATCGGGCGCTTTACTCATTCATACATGCCATCTTATGCGCGTGTGTCGCAATTGGTGCACCCCAAATCTAAGGCCTGCCATCAATGTCAGCGCAAAGGCCACTTCACGTCAAGAAATGCAAGCAGTATTCAGACTAAAATTAGGTATGATAGCTCCTTTCTCTCAATACACAAGGCGAAAGGACAACCGAACCTCCGAACTTGGTCTTGAATGCGGCTGGCACACCCTGCATGATACCATACCAGACTCCAACGACTCCCACACCACAAACTGTGCTAATGAAAAACCAACATGTCCACACCCCACACACTTCTCCCTGCCCAAGCTAAACCTGCAAGGGCTGCCCTTGAAACATTGATAAAAACAACCCATACATCCAAACGTTGCGCACACATACGACTCATTGCCCAGAGCTGTGACATATCGTCCACGGAACTGCCGCTGGTCTGAGGATTGCCGGTGCTACAAGACCAACAAACGCAATGGCAGCCCATCCCGGGCACACACACAACCCCTGTCATGTGGAACTGTACTGTGTACGAATGCTGCATCTGTTGGGATCACTGCCAATGGCAGTATTGCGAACTAGTTTCCGTCTGAGTTGCCGTCTTGCCTACGTCACATGCGTTCAGCCCCGATCATGCACAATCGAGTGTCCCATGGAGGTCTGCCTATCCAACTCAACTGTAGCTGAATTGGATTATGACTTGACCATGCGCCCCTGTTGGCCCACGAACAGAAGTGTCACCATGATACCCGCGCATGTGATGTCTTGATCTTTGGCGTATGTGCTGGCAGTTGTGCATGGGAGATTGCACAGCCACATCTGACTGTCACCCACAACACAGCTCTCCACACCTTGTTGTGTCTTGGGGGATGCTCCCATAACCCACAACAACAATGGACATGTCTGCCTTTGCATGGACTCAGAATGCATGTGCATGGAATTACGCGTGAGTACACACACGTGTGCAAGGTGATGCAGTCCCATGGGCGAAGCTGCACAGCGTTGTTTGGCAACGTTCCCAATTCTGACATAGTGCTGGTGGGAGAGTACACACATGGCAATGTAGAACAACATGTGACCTGGTAGGACCCTTTCCCCTCCTCACTGTCAGCAGATCAGACAGTCGGCGCAGTCCGGTGGTACAGCACCATGCAGATCCAATGAGCTGTGAGTCATGTCCCCTGATACAGGGCACTGAGCATACGCCAAACAGCACATGACTCGTCCAGCAAGGCAAGGTGGGCTGAGACCGTTGCCATCCGTAATGATTTGGGTTCATGTTTTTCCTCCCCGTGTCCTGCACCTCAACATGTTTCTATGCTGCCTGTAAGTGTTTAAAGCATTTCTCTGCATGTTGTGGCCCTTGCCTTGCCTGTACTGACACTCACATGCTAATAAAGTCTACGCAACTTCAGTAGTGTTCAACTGTGATGAGTGTTGATTAGAATGACAATTCGTGTGCCTCAATGAGCATTGTTCGTATACAGGGAGGGACTGACTGACGCCTGTGCAATGGGGGTGGGTCCCTTTTGACAGCTTCACCTCTGTGAGCCAAACATTGTGTTTGGGATAGTTGCTGGCAGACCTGTGCACATATGAGTCTTCAGCAATGGGAGTATGGTGTCCAACTTCTGGCCATGTGGGGCAGTGTTATCCATCAAAACAGACTGTGTCCATGAAGATGTGTGTGAGTAGGCATGCGAAGAGACATTCTGTGGTCATATGTGATGGAGGACACCACTTCTGGCCTGCTACCGATTATGTCATTTCCACACACAGCCCTATTTAATACATGGACGTGGGGCTAGGTTGGGGGGTTGCAAGATTGTTGTTCATGTTCAATGATGCCACAGCTAGTTTACACCTTCACAGTCATCTAATTGGCAATGTGGCTCAGGGTCAAACATGCGCATTAATATCATTTACCAGGGTGTACCTTTCAGTGCAATCAATGTCCATACATTCATCCATACTTTTATACTTGAGTGTACATAAAAATTTGAAATCACACAGATGTGTTATGTCTAATTCACATTCTGGGGAATCCGGGGCTGGAGCAGTACATGGCCGTACCAAGCCCACATTACATGGTTGCCCAGTGGTGGGCCATCCAGAGTCCTTTGGGGAATGAAAAGTGAATTGGAAGAGGAAGAGTTCAGTCCGCAGACGGTTTGCTGTGTCATTGGTAACCAGAGCAGCTATGGCAGTCCATGTAGGGGTCCAGGTCAATGTCGCAGAGTGTTCGGGGGACAGTGGGAGGTGTTGTCCCAGGGCATGATGCATAGAGCTGAACCAGGCAGGGACAGGCCATATGGTGGGGATTAATGCTACAACCTCCTTCCTCACACAGTCATTACCCTCCACATCTTACTCCTCTGATACGCCGTCTGTGTCCGGTGAATATATGATGCCAGACCGCAGACAAACATCCCGCATCCCACCATACCGCAAATTTGATCCCGCAAGTACTATTAGGCCGCAAATAAAGAAAACGAATACTTTTTAAACAAATGTGCCTTTAACACGCATGCCTTTACAACGAAAATGCATGCATATTAAAGGTATACTCGTTGTTAAAGTAGTTAAGGTAAGTAAGAGTACCCTACCCAACCCTACACTACACTGTAATGTAGTACCCCTGCACCACCCACCCTTGACACACAGTTCTTTTCCAACATTTACACTACCCAGCACGACCCCCCAACACTACCATAAAGCACTTTACTTCCCTACACATACACTACAACACTACCTTAATACACTACCCCCAGCATGACCCTACACAAACACTACAATACTACCCTAAACCACTACACCCCAGCATGACCCTACACTACACAAACACTACAACACTACCCTAAACCCTAAAACACTACACCCCAGCATGACCCTACACTATACAAAGACTACAACACTACCCTAAACCCTAAAACACTACCCCTGCATGACCCTACACTACAACACTACCCTAAACCCTAAAACACTACCCCCAGCATAACCCTACACTACACAAACACTACAACACTACCCTAAACCCTAAAACACTAACCCCAGCATGACCCTATACTACACAAACACTACATCACTACCCCAACCCCTATAACACTTCCCCCAGCACGACCCTACACTAAACAACCACCACAACTCTACACTACACTAACACAACACTACATTACACAATAACTACCCCAGCACGACCCCCACCCCTAAAAAATTAACCCAAACCCCCTTACCTCTCTTGTCATCGTGGTTTTCAAAACGCAAATGCATTTGCCATACACGCCTTTACAACGTAATTCGTTGTAAAGGCATGCGTGCTAAATTCACATGCGTTTTGAAAAAATGCAGCATGATGGTATGCGAGGTCAATGACCTTGCGGGTAAATGGTATGCAGCCTGAAAGTCCGCGGGATAAAAAATGCGGGATAATGGCTGCAAACCGAGTCCGGTGTGTCAGGTGTGTCAGGTGTGTGTGGTGGTATAATCGCTGCATCACTGTGTGCCACTGGTACATCAGTGGGCGGGGAGGATAGTGCTGCAACACTGTGTGCCACTGACTCATCAGGGGTCGGAGATGTGTGTGTTGAAGTTCCTGCAGCAGTTATCTGGGACAGGCTCAGCATCAGCAATGGGAAGATGAGGAACTGCAAGGCATGGAAGATCCCGGCTACATCTCGCTTGTGTTCTTCCATCGCAGCCATACTTCCAGCCTGCATTGACTCCATGGCCTCCATTGTCCTGCGCATCCATGCCAACTCTGTGCCATCATCGCTGGTGCCTCTCTAACTAGACAGTTCCTGTATTTGAGCAAAGGCCCCAGCGATGTCAGCCAAGGATCGTCGAAGTGCATAGTGCGGACAGTGGGTGTTCGTTATGGACTGTAAGTGTTTCCTGGCCCGGGCAGCTTTATTCCTGGGCCCCCATCGGGTCCGTCTTTGCCTCCCCGGCCGCCCGAGTTTCAAATCGCAAAAGAGAATAGCAAGAAAGAGAGAGCGGTGAAGATCGACAGACAGTGGCACCAATTCAGGTTCCTGTGATTTCACAACAGGGCACTAAAGTCTCTGAAGAAGAAGAGACAACACCTCTACCTAAGAAAATAGTTGAGAAAACACCAGAACAAACAGATGATCTGGATGAAGGAGAGTTACTCGTAATGCTGAATGACCACAAAATTATGCTCAGAACAAAGAGAGATTAAGTGTCAGCTGATCACACAACGCAAACCTTTTGTGAAGAGACAGAGTCAAGTGGTGACACTAAGAAGGTTGAAAAGAGCAAGAGTGCTTTTTGAAGGTATTCTGCACCTGAATAGATATACTACACGAACCAAGTGTTAAAGAAGACTTGCTTCCTTTGAGATTAGAGCTGGTATACTCAGATGTGAGTCCCTAGCTCATTGCACCATCAGGATTCAAGCAAGCCGGGCCGAAGACGGCTGAAATGCCAGAAACTGGTCCTCGGTAGCTTGTTTCCTTCCCAGTATAAGAATTGGCTTGGTAGTTTGGTCTGCCCTGTTCCCATGATGCACTGGGCCAGGGTCAGACTAATTTGCATATAGCCAAGTTCTGAGCTGGGATGGTGCAGTGAGCTAAAAAACGGTGATGGATCAAGCCCTGATCTTTGGACTGGGTAAGAGTGGTCTGCTTAATTCAGACACTCTGTTCATCACCACCCCCTTTTCTGAATCATTTTTGTCCACCATAAGCGTGGAAGGGTATACTCAGATGTGAGTCCCTAGCTCATTGCACCATCAGGATTCAAGCAAGCCGGGCCGAAGACGGCTGAAATGCCAGAAACCGGTCCCCGGTAGCTTGTTTCCTTCCCAGTATAAGAATTGGCTTGGTAGTTTGGTCTGCCCTGTTCCCATGATGCACTAGGCCAGGGTCAGACTAATTTGCATATAGCCAAGTTCTGAGCTGGGATGGTGCAGTGAGCTAAAAAACGGTGATGGATCAAGCCCTGATCTTTGGACTGGGTAAGAGTGGTCTGCTTAATTCAGACACTCTGTTCATCACCACCCCCTTTTCTGAATCATTTTTGTCCACCATAAGCGTGGAAGGGTATACTCAGATGTGAGTCCCTAGCTCATTGCACCATCAGGATTCAAGCAAGCCGGGCCGAAGACAGCTGAAATGCCAGAAACCGGTCCCCGGTAGCTTGTTTCCTTCCCAGTATAAGAATTGGCTTGGTAGTTTGGTCTGCCCTGTTCCCATGATGCACTGGGCCAGGGTCAGACTAATTTGCATATAGCCAAGTTCTGAGCTGGGATGGTGCAGTGAGCTAAAAAACGGTGATGGATCAAGCCCTGATCTTTGGACTGGGTAAGAGTGGTCTGCTTAATTCAGACACTCTGTTCATCACCACCCCCTTTTCTGAATCATTTTTGTCCACCATAAGCGTGGAAGGGTATACTCAGATGTGAGTCCCTAGCTCATTGCATCATCAGGATTCAAGCAAGCCGGGCAGAAGACGGCTGAAATGCCAGAAACCGGTCCCCGGTAGCTTGTTTCCTTCCCGGTATAAGAATTGGCCTGGTAGTTTGGTCTGCCCTGTTCCCATGATGCACTGGGCCAGGGTCAGACTAATTTGCATATAGCCAAGTTCTGAGCTGGGATGGTGCAGTGAGCTAAAAAACGGTGATGGATCAAGCCCTGATCTTTGGACTGGGTAAGAGTGGTCTGCTTAATTCAGACACTCTGTTCATCACCACCCCCTTTTCTGAATCATCGTATGAGCCCCAATGACATCATGTTAGAAACAATTTGGGATAAACTTACTTGAAAAAGATTTCTGAAAAGAAACAAAAGTTTGAGAGACGTGGGCTGTTATCCCTTACTGAGTGTATTCTCATCGGTGCCCCCAGCTGGACCTTGACACCGGGACCACCATGATTTATGGCCCCCATACGCTCAACTTGTTCTGCTGTGGGACCAGCTCACTGAACTTGCCGAGGTGTGCCTCCAGCCGTGGTCCCTTGGTATCTCCCTGAACCCTGTGTATTTGGTGCTAGGCTTGGCAAGGGGCATATCATCTGTACGTAGTGATGGTGGATAGAACTTGGTCACTCAGATTGCTAACCCCACATTGGCTGTACTAAAGGACACTGGCTGCTCCCACTTGCGTCTGGCAGCCTACTACATTGATAGAAACTGCGCCTATGCAGTGCCTGCAACATGCATATCCCTGGTGGGAGCAAGGTACCAGAGGGTCTGTCTCTTGGAGGATAGACTAGGCCTGACTGCTTGTCCTGCCCAGGGGCCCTTCCACCACCTTTGATGCCAGTGGGCTGGCTCCCCTCCCCCAACGCACATTCTATACAGAACCCGGAGGAGTAGCTGCTCCATTTGAACTATGGCACACTGCTCTGCAGTGTTTCACACTCCTGCCCCGGGGTTGGCACCATGGGTTATGAGAAAGGACCAACAAACCAGGCCAAAAAGGTTAAATGCACGACCTCATGGGAGGCACATGGAGGAACTGTGGAGGGAGCCCCCGGGGCGGACGTCCTAGCACATGCTGACATCACAACTCTTATCCTGCAAGCAAACCACAAATTTAAGGTGTCAATGGATTCTAAAATAGGGGAGGTGAGAACAGACGTGTCCCTACTTTGCCAAGACCTCAGGCAGACAGTTGAAAGGGTCTCAGAGGCTGAAGAAAGGATATGTGCCCTGGAGAACACCTTCAAACACCTCTCGATGGAAGTAACCAGGACAGGAAAAGTGTACAAGATCACGTAGAAAATGCCGAAAGCAGGACCAGGCACAATAATCTCAGTTTCATTGAGTTTCCAGTGGGCTTTGAGAGCTGATTCCCTCAACAATTCTTGGAGCAACGGCTTCATCATGGATGGACTCCTCCAACCTCTCCAATTGCTTCATTATCAATTGGGTGCATCAGTCTCTTGCCCAAAAGCTGCCCCATTGAAGCGCCATAAAGACCCCTCATAGCTTGCTTCCTGAACTATAAGGTTTGAGAAGCCATCCTGAAAGGCGCATGCCTCTGGCGCATCATGATTTTCCCAGACTATACCCGCATGGTAGAAGCACATCGAAAAAAGTCCTTCATTCAGATTAAAGCCAAACCGCAGTCGCTGCCGGTCTCCTACATGCTCCTATACCCCACCAAACTGCAGGTTGTTCACCAGTCAAAAACACTCTTCTTTGACTCTCCAAAATAGGTGTGGACCTGACTGACTGAGAAGCAGCTACTTGCCACCAATCAGCCTGTTCCATGGGGTAACTAGACCCCACCCCGCGTATCCAGTCAAGAATCTGAAAAATCAATGGGTAAACGCTAACGGAAACGTTTGCTACGGCAACCACCAGAACAGCATGAGGTGGATCTCACCTCAGAGTCGGATGGGAAACATGGAAACTGATGTAACGATGATGCCCCAGCATCTAAACTCGCCTAAAAACTGACCAGGAATACTCTAGCATGCTTCTGATCCTGACAATTCCAGCACTCTAGTATGCTTCTACTGTATTATTTCAGAGCAGTTATGGGGGTGTCGGGGGAGAAACTACCTGCCTGCAGTGATACATCTTCCCCTATTGTTGTATAGTTTGTTCTACATTATGTTAGGAACGGGCAACAAAGGCTTTTTCAGGGTGGGAAGTATAGGGGGGGAGAGTTGGGGGTAAGGAGGAGCATCACTTGTGCTTTTGTTCAGTTTGTAATGATTTGCTTTTCTTTTCTCTAGGAAGGGAATAATGTTGAAGGGTTCCGATGGAGGGGTCCCACAGATCATTGTTTTTTACAGGGAGTAAGGTATAGGGAAGGGGGAAGAATAGGTAAATAGAAAATCTCATAGAAAACATACTGATAATCAATTTGTATATATCTTTCATATGAATGTTTCCTATGAGATTTTCTATTTAAATCATGAGGATGCCTTGCTTTGGAAATTCTATTGCATGTTGTTATTTCCTTATGTTTTGGACTGTTTACTTGGAATTGTTTTTGTTGGTTCACCCGTTTGCCTCGAAGGCATGGAGGAAAAGGGTGGAACTGACATCAGCACGCCGACGAGGGCCTCTTATGGCTCCTATGACATCACGCGGAGTCGCGTGCGGAGACAATACATTGTGACGTCCTCGTTGACGTGGGACAGGTATTGATAAATGTTTCTGTGGAATGCTGCGCATGGGGGTAATTCAAAAGGTGAGGAATCCACAGGCAGATACTGTATGCACCAGAAAAAGCGTTACCGAAGGTGAGTAACTTTTTCTTCTGATGGATAGATCCCCAAGCAGTTCTGCACTCAGAGGTGGTTGCCTGCCTGATCATACCCAAAAATCCTGTAAAACAGATTGAGCAAAATGGCCGTCCCTCCTCACTTCTGAAACCAAGCAATAATGCTTTGCAACAGTGTGGAGGGAGGCCCAAGTTACTGCTTTGCAGATGTAAATCACAGGGACACCTCTAGCCAAAGCAGAAGATGAAGATTTAGCTCTGGTAGAATGAGCATGAATACCTTCAGGTGGCTCCTTCTTAGCCATGGCATAGCAAATCTTTATCCAGGTGGATAATCCTGTGCATCAAGTTCTGTTGTGGACAACCTTGCCCTTCATCTTGCCCACATAACCTATGAACAGCTGGTCATCCAGTCTGAACTCTCTGGTTCTGTCCATGTAGAAATTCACTGCCCACTTGGGGTCCAAACGATGAAGCCTCTCCTCCTGGATGTGGATGTGGTGGAGAATAGAAAGAAGGCAGGGTTATGGACTGCCCCAAGTAGAACAGAGTGACCACCTTAGGCAGGAAAGCAACACTGGTCCTAAGAACCATCTTTTCTGCATGGAAAGATGTAAAGGGAGGCTTCGAGCTAAGTGCCTGCCACTCACTCACCCTTCTAGCAGACCTAATTGCAACAACAAAAATAGTTTTGAAGGTGAGAAACCTTAACAGGCAATTATGCAAGGGCTCAAAAGGCGAGCCCATAAAAAATTCATGAACAAGATTAAAATCCCACTGAAGCATAATAAATGGAGTGGGAGGAAACTTATTGGTGAGACACTTAATAAATCTCATAACTATAGGCGATTTAAAAAGTGAAGGCTGACTCGACAAACAACAAAATGCTGACAAGGCAGATAGGTTGTGAGAAGTTGGCCTGGCATATGCTGTCCACTAAATAAAGTGAGCAGCTTGTACCAGTCGAAACAACCCTTCTGGTGATTTAAGAGGTCAAGCATAACCTTAGAAAGCTATCCAAGTCGTAGCTGTGGAGAGCAGCCTTCAGGCTCAGTCTTTAAGGTTGCTTTCTGTTGAAACAAGCTGCTTAACATTACCTCTAGTATTGATTAAATGAAAGGAGAACCACACAGTAGTTATAAAAATATGTATTTATTAGTATAACACACTTTAGGTACGACCCAGTATCTTCTAAATGAAGATACTCACAAAGCACACAATACAAAACAGACAGTAGTGAATAGCACTAATACACAGTGGGCTCCAGGGGGAGAAAAACCCATATACTAAAATAGTGGTATAAGAACCACAACTTGAGTCAAGACAGTGTCTAGTGGATGTAGCATCACTTGCACCCCAAGTAGCCACCCAAGGTGAGTAAGTAGGGACCCCACGGAGGACGTGTGCAGTGTGGGAACACAACCGCAGGCGCCGTACAATTCTATCGGAGAGTCGCGGTTGCAGTTTTGAAGTTAAAGGACACTTCTAAGTGGACTTCGAAGAAACCACGTGGAAGTTAGGAGGTTGGAGAGCCACCCCACCTGTGAATACCGTAGTACCAGAGTTACCTATCCCAGGGAAGCCGGGTGCATAGGTCTGAAGTGGCGATGGAAACCGCAGAAGATCTCTATAGAGGAATTCGAAGAAGAGACACTGCTGGGAAGAAGAAAAGTGTCCATTGGAATCCAAATGTGGATTTTTGATGAAGAGTACATGAAAGCAGGGGGACAGAGTGGGGTCACTCAGGAGTGACCAGGAGCTCGGAAGGCTAATACCCACCGGTCAGGTGCAAAGAGGGGATTCTTGACTCTGCAGCCACAGGGACCAGAAGATGTTGAGTACAACCAGAAGCCAGATGTGAGCTGTCCCATGAAGGAAGTCGAGTGCTGAGGGGTCGGTGTCCAGGTGGAGCAGCAACAGGCCTTGGCAGTGACAACCCACAAAGAAGGTTGAGAAAGGTTACGGTTCAGATCAGCAAGGTCTAGGAGACTCACTAAACACAGGAGAGTGAGGACAAGCCTGGCACAATCATGGAAGCCCAAGAAAAGCAGTGTTGACCTTCAAGAGGACTCACGGGCCAGAGGCACTGGAGTCGCGAGAGGACTTCGAGCAGTTTCACAAAGCAGCAGCCCACCGATCACTCTGTGTGAGGAGGCTGGAATTCTTTGTAGGAAATGGTGCCAGAGATTGGGGCTACTCGGACCCCAGTGCACTTGTTTTGGAAATGCCAACAAGCATATGCACTTGCGAAAGTATGCAGTGCACATGTGTATGGGTATTGCAGCCCTCATGAGGGATTCAGACCTCAAACTTGGTAAGATGGCAGTTCGGACCTCAAGGGACTTGAAAACCCACCTCCTGTGTTGCTGGAGCCTTCGGACTCCGTAGGAGCTCAGGAGCAGCAGACCGGTCAGTTGAAATGTGGTGCCTGCGGTTGCAGGGGAGTGACCCCTTCACTCCAAGGGAGATACCTTCAGTTTTCCTTGATGCTCCACAGGCCCTGCACAGAGCCTGTATGGTGCACAGGCACAGACAATTTTTCAAACTAGACTTCGTCTGGGCCCGATTTTTTCTCTCTCTCACAATGTCCAGACAGTCGAAGTTCAGTGGTTTCTGGTTCAGAATCTTGTCCAGGTCGAATCTAGGGTCCTACAACCAGGTAAGCCCTTTTTTACCCATGGGAGAGGGTTGTACAGATTCAGGAGACCCTCTCAGGGGAGGGTCAGGACCGTGGGGAGGTTACTCCCATCCCCTTTGCCTAGTTTTGCACCAGAGCAGGAGCCAACAGCTCCCAGGACTGGTTTGAACTGGACTATGCACAGGGACACCAAATATGCCCCTGATGCAGACATTCGGTAGCTGGCAAGCGCACCCTCCCTGCCCTAATACACTAAATCCTGTCTGGGAGGTGGTCACACATCCCTGTGACAGGATGCCTATTGTCCTGCTTTCCCCTGCTCGAGCTTGGCTCAGCAGCAGGAGGGCAGAAATGTGTCTCTGGTTGGCAGAAACCATTTTGGGCTGCCCGGGACTAGAAGGCTGGTACCAGGAACACCAGGGACCTCACAAAGGTCGTTTCTGACAATATTTGACACCAAACATATTAGGGTTGCTTTCAGCTGTTTTAGAGTTGAGATGGCGCGTGTCCCTACCTGCACGCTGATTGCCGCTTTGGGATCCCGACCTGCCACAGCATCGTCTGCCTGGGGATTCGAGCGACCGGAAAGCAGCTTCTGCCACTCCACCGCCTCTGCTGTCTCCTCCCACCGCCGCAGCCCTCCAACACCGGGTCTGCCGCCGAGCGGGGGAGTAGAGACTACAGCCCCCAGAAGCCTCCGCGACTGGCCCGGAAGTCGCGTTGAGGCAGAGCGCCTGGAGGTGCCGTAAAAGGGGCTGGCCTTGCGGCGGAGCGGGTGTGTAAACGCCTGAGCCTGTGGCGTTTTGCGCGTGTCCCTACCCGCATGCTGATTGCCGCTTTCGGATCCCGACCTGCCACAGCATCGTCTGCCTGGGGATTCGAGCGACCGGAAAGCAGCTTCTGCCACTCCACCGCCTCTGCTGTCTCCTCCCCCCACCGCAGCCCTCCAACACCGGGTCTGCCGCCGAGCGGGGGAGTAGAGACTACAGCCCCCAGAAGCCTCCGCGACTGGCCCGGAAGTCGCGTTGAGGCAGAGCGCCTGGAGGCGCCGTAAAAGGGGCTGGCCTTGCGGCGGAGCGGGTGTGTAAACGCCTGTGGCGTTTTGCGCGTGTCCCTACCTGCACGCTGATTGCCGCTTTGGGATTCCGACCTGCCACAGCATCGTCTGCCTGGGGATTCGAGCGACCGGAAAGCAGCTTCTGCCACTCCACCGCCTCTGCTGTCTCCTCCCCCCGCCGCAGCCCTCCAACACCGGGTCTGCCGCCGAGCGGGGGAGTAGAGACGACAGCTCCCAGAAGCCTCCGCGACTGGCCCGGAAGTCACGTTGAGGCAGAGCGCCTGGAGGCGCCGTAAAAGGGGCTGGCCTTGCGGCGGAGCGGGTGTGTAAACGCCTGAGCCTGTGGCATTTTGCGCGTGTCCCTACCTGCACGCTGATTGCCGCTTTGGGATCCCGACTTGCCACAGCATCGTCTGCCTGGGGATTCGAGCGACCGGAAAGCAGCTTCTGCCACTCCACCGCCTCTGCTGTCTCCTCCCCCCGCCGCAGCCCTCCAACACCGGGTCTGCCGCCGAGCGGGGGAGTAGAGACTACAGCCCCCAGAAGCCTCCGCGACTGGCCCGGAAGTCGCGTTGAGGCAGAGCGCCTGGAGGCGCCGTAAAAGGGGCTGGCCTTGCGGCGGAGCGGGTGTGTAAACGCCTGAGCCTGTGGCGTTTTGCGCCTGTCCCTACCTGCACGCTGATTGCCGCTTTGGGATCCCGACCTGCCACAGCATCGTCTGCCTGGGGATTCGAGCGACCGGAAAGCAGCTTCTGCCACTCCACCGCCTCTGCTGTCTCCTCCCCCCGCCGCAGCCCTCCAACACCGGGTCTGCCGCCGAGCGGGGGAGTAGAGACTACAGCCCCCAGAAGCCTCCGCGACTGGCCCGGAAGTCGCGTTGAGGCAGAGCGCCTGGAGGCGCCGTAAAAGGGGCTGGCCTTCCCGCATCGCGGGACCGCGCGCGGGGCCGTGCCCGGGGCTAAGCCCGGGCAAAGGGCGGGCCCTCTGTGGCCCTCAGAGGCCTGAGGAGTCTGGGCTGGGCATCACCCCCTGGCCAAATCGCCACCATTCATAAGGTATTTACATTCTTGCCTAATACATTCCACATATATGGCACCTATGGAGCCCAAGTCAAATACTAAGAACCTGGTCAAAAAGACGCCTATCCATACACGCTCTGTCACAAGGAACACTGCTCCAGTAAAAACACCGCTACCAACTTTAACTGCAATTGATCGCATGTTACAACAGACTATTGTGGTGGTAGCGAACGCTATTGAAAATACTGAGAGACGTTTATCCCTCCCACCTAGTGCCTGTTTAATTAAGCATATATCACAACCCGATGATTGCAGCGTAAACAACATAAATAATATAAATGTGACATCACTATCAAACGACTCCATTTTAATGCAATCCTACACGGGTCTTCCCGGGGCCGAGCCAACCCATGTGGAAAAAGATCCCATAGTTCCTGCATTATTTCAAGACAGGGAAAGCCGGTTGTCCATAACGCCAAATTTACAGATTGATGTTACACCACCTGAGGCACCGGGGCTTAGTGATGCGCCTAAGTCCAGCGCAGTTCTGATTCCCTGTGAGAATGAAGATCTTATCCCCATAACTGATTCACCCATCAATAGCTGCGTAGACAGCACGCCTGATCATGGCTCTGCCCACTGCAGATCCAGACGCACACGCAATAGAAAACTATTGGCCCCAAGTAGGGTGTGTGCGAAACAATGGGGTAGGAAAAAGAAGGCAACTTTGTCATTACCAGAGCAGGCTAACAGAGGAGAGCCACCACCCCCTCAGTTAAGTTTAAACCCTGGGCTAAGAGGCGACATTAATTCTTCCACATCTAATGTGGAATCTCTAACGTGTCAAATTGTAGATGCTATGAAGCTTCTTATTCCCCCCCTAACTGACAAACTTGAACAGATTTGTAAAAGGGTGGAAAATTTGGAGAAATTAGGTTTAGCCAAGTTAGACATCCTTGAACATCTGGGTTCACAGGTCATCTCAACCTCCTCGCACGCATCTCATATAAACAAGGACAACGTGATTGCAACTAACACAACCAACACACAGGTTCCTTCTGTAAGAAATGTCGCCCCTACGGCAACTACCGCCAAGTCCAGTAACCTGCATACCCTTACCACAAGTAATACGACAAACGGGCCCTCTGAGGCTAGAGGTAGAGAGGCAACGGGTCACATCCCAGCAAACGGTAATTCACTAGCACATAGCCAATATAATAACATCATTCCTGCAGTGATTAATCTCCCGCCAGAAAGTAGACCATATGTGGCTATCCTTGCTAACGTTCCGAAACTTAAACCCTCCCAATTTGAAAACAACGAAACACTCAAAAATAAAATTTTGCACTGGCTTATCCACAACTGTGGATTCCCCCTAAGAGGGGCAAGTCAGATTCTTTCAACACAAAGGGTAGGGTGGGTGGGTCCTAGCAAAAAGGAAATAAGCGGGGACTGTGTAATTATAAACTATAAAACTACTGAATGGGCAAGAGACTCCATCTTGAATGCACCGATCCCATTAGATAATGATTACAACACTACCCTGTTCCCATTGGACTACTTTTACAGGAATCAGGTGGGATTTAAAGTTCCAGTGCAGAATTTCAAACACCCCAGAGTAATAAACATGCCACACCCACCTGTACAGCAGGCACCAGTGCAAACAGTCGGGCACTCTATGTTTCCCCATGGCCAAAATATCCAATATGTACCACAGCAATCACTGAATTTATTTAGAATATCAAACCCCAATTATCTCAATAACTTTAATGCTCCTGGGTTAGGTACTAGCGCTTATGGTCAATATGCAGTCCCTACATCTAACAGATTCCAGATATTCAACTCACTAGATGAAAATGATTGACTGGGGGATAATGTTGTTGCTGGATCACCTGTAACTGAAGAACCTAGGTTGATGGACGTCAATACAGCTGAGGAATCCCCAACAGACACCGCTGTAGTAAATTCTGATGATTCAACTTTGGCAGATGTAATCATACGTAATGGTGAGAACGAACTGGAGAATCAGACAACACCACCAACCATAACAGTTACCAACCCACCACATGTAGTTACAGAGGAGAACTTGAGGGCCATCACATGGAACATAGCTGGGTTAGCCTCTAAGGTCAACACACCCATTTGGGCTGACTTCATCAAACAGGGTTACGACATTATCTGCCTGCAAGAAACCTGGGACAGGGAAGAAGTACACGTCGAGGGATATACATCTTTTAGTGTGCAGGCCGTGGCTTCCCAGGCTGGTAGAGCCAAGGGCGGTCTAGTGACTCTGATATCCACCGCACTGACTGAATTTTGTGTTAGCGATCATGTTGTACTAGGAGAGCACGCTTCCGTTCTGCGCATGGCCCACAGCAGATGTAGAGATCTAATAGTAGTGAACTTCTACAATAATATTGTGGGGAACAAACGGGGATCGATCGTTTCCGATATTGAGCAGGCCATTGATGTGACCTTATCAAGTACACCCAAACCAGCTGCAATTCTATGGGCCGGAGACTTTAACATCAAAACATGCAACTATGCTCTCAAGGGGGCATGCGGCCACAGGGAGGAGTACACGGGAAGGGAAACTAATGTATATAATCATTTCCCGCATTATAATAACTATGGTGGTGCTTTACATAAACTACTTGCCAAATATGACCTGGACCTCTTAGAATGCAACAAGAACACAAACAATGACAGGTGTCCGACATTTCATGGGAGAAACAGCCGGTCCTTCATCGATCATATTATGATATCCTGTTCCGTAGTTTACATCAACGTCTGGGTGATCGAACAAACTGTCAGTGATCATAATAGTGTAACCGTCGAATTACTGGGCTGGGGAACCAAAAGGAACACCTATGGTCAACCAATCCAGGACATCGCGGCAGAAAGACCTAATGGGATGAGGGTGAAATGGATAAAAGTTGACCCCAACCAATTTGTAGCTAACGTGATCACAAACTGTTGCAGAGAGGTTGAATATTGTTTGTCCTCTAATCCATGCCCACGAACCTTGCTATCTAACTTCCTAAATATAACAAAAGCGATTGAGAAATCCTTGACACACAAAGTTCGAAAATTAAGGAAGGTCAAGGCGGTGTGGTTTGATGATAATTGTGCACAATCACTAAAAAGGCTGAAAACCTCACTTGATGCTACTCCAAGAGACGCTAGCAAGATCAGGGAAGAGCGCCAAAACTATAAAACTGCACTCTCCATCAGGAAGAAGGAATTACAGGACGAGGCATGGGCTAAATTAGATTTGGCTGCTGATACTAAAGACCACAAACTCTTTTGGGACACTGTAAACAGCCCATTCCTGAAGAATGATAACATTCCCGAGCTAACTTCACATGTCAGTTGCCGGGCCTGGATAGCACATTTTACAGGGATTTTTAACTCTGAATTTATCCCTGATTCTATTTCTGATTTTAATCCCAATGTTTTAACTGATACATCAACCTGTTTTAAATGGGAGAAAATATTGTTTTCTGTGACATTAAGCGAGGTGATTGAGGCAATTGAGATGAGCAAGGGGGGGAAAGCCCCGGGACCGGATGGGGTCCCTGTGGACTTTTACAAATTTGAGATTACCCTATGGGCCCCCATCTTGACCCGTTACTTTAATGCTGCTATTGAAGATAAGTTGCCAACTTCATGGGGACAATCAATTATTGTGCCACTTTTTAAAAAGGGTTCTAGGGCAGAAGCACGTAATTACCGCCCAATTTCACTTTTGGACTCGTCGTTAAAAATTTTGAGTCGTGTACTCTTGGCAAGACTAGAGTCCTGGGTTGAAGACAATAATATTCTCTCCCCTATTCAATACGGGTTCCGAAGGGGTCTAGGGACTATGGAGCAGTGCGTGAACCTGGAACTTATCATCGGCAAGTACACGAAGGCCAAGGAAGGGAATTTGTTTATGTGCTTTGCTGATCTAAGTTCCGCATTTGACTTGGTGGAACACGCACTGCTCTGGCCCACACTACTTGCCATGGGCGCTCTGCCCGAAATCATTCACCTTTTGGCTAGAATGTACAGTAGCCTCTCAAGTAAGGTTAGATTTGGAACCGATGGTGAATGTACCCCCTTTTTTAAAATTGGCAGAGGGATCCGACAAGGGTGCGTGCTAGCCCCTCTTTTATTCTCCCTTTTTATCAACCAGGTTGATCAATTTTTACAAGAATCTTACGCTGATGCCCCTATTATTAATGGAAAGCAAATACCCGTCCTTCTATACGCGGACGACGCGGTCCTGATTTCTAGGACCGCGAATGGACTGCAAAAGTTAATTGAGAAATTTCATATTTTTATTCATGGCAGAAAGCTTAAAATCAATAAAGGCAAGACAATGACTATGACCTGTGGAAAGAAAACGAAGAAAAACAAAACATTCTTTTTAGATGGGGATAAACTCGAGGCTGTTCAATATTTCTGTTACCTAGGTATCACTTTCTCAGGAGATGGGAGATGGGTAAATGAACAATCTAATGTTGACCTGAAAATGACCAGAAATGTAAATTGTATTTTCAGATTTGCCTCAAAACTAGGGGGTCGTAGAATCCGAGAGATGATCTCCATCTACAATTCAAGGTGTATGTCCTCTGCTTTGTACGGAGCAGGGATATGGGGATACAATCCCCAGATTGCCCTGTCCATCCAGCAGGAGGAAAACAAGTATCTAAAACGACTATTATGCCTCCCTGCTTCTGCTTCAAATGAGATTACCCATAGAGAGTTAGGCATAAATCATGTTACAGATTTGATTGCATTGCGCCCCCTGTCCCTATGGCGGTCCATATGGGCCAAAGAAGAAACCAGGTTTACTCAGGAAGTAATTATGGATTGTATCAAACTTGACTGTCACTCGAAAATCCCCTGGCTAAAACACATTCAATCTTGGTATAAGACCCTTTTTGGCCAGGACATTTTTAAAGACTTACTAACAGAATCAGTTTTAACAAAGCGTGACCTCAAATCCATTTACCTGGACCATGTAAAAGGGATCAGAATGAAGGAGTATGCAACACAAAGTACGTTCAAATTATACATGGAATACAATCTTTGTACAGGTCTTTCCTCCTACCTCACATTTGTTAGTATCAATTCCCATCGTTTTGTTTTAGCCCGTTTGAGGCTGGGAATAGTTCACCACCTAGTGGCTTTCCCCACAGTAAAAAAACCTGGAACATGTCTGTGCCCATGCGATGGGAAATCCAAACAGAGCACCTGCCACTTTTTACTCTTTTGCAATTTTTATACTGGTTTTAGAAAGTTTTATCTGAAGCAATTATTTTTAGATCATAACATGTGCAATACAAGAGCCGCAATGCAACTGATGTTTTACTTGGCTTCCCCGGACGTGTGTTATCGTGTGGCCACTTATATCCTAAAATGTATGTGGCAAAGAAAATCTATAATAATATGACCCCTTTCCCCCCTGAATATCCTCCAGACTGTTACATTTTAAGTGGTACTTGCCTTTTGCACTAGCGTTTTTTGCACTAGCGTTTTTGCACAAACCTTTATTATAAACAAACTGCTGCTATAACGTTTATGGTGTCAAAATAGTCTTTTGCACTTTGTATTTATTTGACATGTCAATAGCACCTTATGTATATAACAGGTTCTCTGAATTTTTGCACTTTACATCTGGATCTTTTGCACTTACCTTTTTATAATAACTGCTACTAGAATATACAGAGTGACCAAATTTAACTGTTACATTATAAGTGTTATTTGCCTTTTGCACTAGCGTTTTTGCACAAACCTTTATTTTAAACAAACTGCTGCTATAACGTTTATAGTGACAAAATAGTCTTTTGCACTTTATATTTATATGACGTGTCAATAGCAATAGCACTTTATGTACATAACAAATTCTCTGAATTTTTGCACTTTACATCTGCATCTTTTGCACTTACCATTTGTATAATAACTGCTGCTAGAATATACAGAGTGACCAAATTTAATTTTGCTCCCAAACGTGATATCCCTGCACTACAATTGAATCAAAACAAGACTGGTATGGATATTGTTGTTATTTTAACTGTTTCATTATTTAATTCACATAAATATGAATCTGAAACTGTATTTATGTGTTGCTACATGGTTGTACTTGTACAAACCGAATAAAGCATTTTGAAACGAAACGAAACGAGTTGAACATTACGTGGTTGCATAATGCCACTCTATGGGGCATATTCTCAAGGAGCTATTGCCGAGTAATTGGCACTTTATTGCAGCCAAAGTTGTGATAAATGTAACTCCCCATTCACAAGCAGGTGCTAACAGCCCATATCACCCGTTTACTTGCGACAGCAACCGCAAAAACATCGCCACAGATGACCCCGGCAACTATCGCTAATAAGATGCAGAGTAGGTTTCCCGTGCAAAAACCTGTGACAAAACCACGTCACAACATTCTCAACGACCAACCAGATCTGCGGTAAGATAACAAAACAGGGAGGAAGTTGGCGGCCGGCTGCGACGCTCGGTCGCGAGTTCCGACACACCAGCACACAACGAGATATGTTGATCACTCTCCAGGGGATGTGATGCACTAAATCCCAAGACTAAGCAATGCAGAGTAGGATTTTTGCATAAAAGATAATATTGCATTTGGTTACGGAATCGGAATCGGAATATAGACCCTAACCAGCCTGAAAAGCGCCATCCGAGAACTCGACTTATGAGCTACTTCCAACCCCCTTCCGACGGACCGCCGACAACGGACAAAGGATTACTGACCATACGAAAGACTGCTTAGACAAAGCACTAGAAATTGCTTAAATAACATGACTGATGGAGTTCTGTGGGAGAGAAACATAAATGCACCTGAAGGTCCGCTGCCGCCGTACACTGGAGTCTGGGCAAAAGCGCTGGGTGCTACACGGAGTTGCCGCAGGGCGTACCGCAGGATTTCCTTCCTGTTCCGGGGCACGAGCGACAGAGTCAGCGGCTCAACCTCCAGACAGGGAGACGTGCTGGTAAAAACAGAGAGTTTGACTTCACTCCCAGGAAAGAAGCCGGCACAGCGGCTGTTGATGCATGCTGAACCTGGGGAGACGCTAGCGCACGACGCAGGGAGAAGCGATGGCAGCATACTGTGTGTGAGTTTCTCGGGAGCCCCGCATCGGATGAGTAGCGGGAGGGGAACCCATTTGACCCCAGAAACTGAGGCAGAGTTGGAGGCAGAAGAGGCATCAACACATCCTGGGCAACAGATCGAAGGGTTCAGAGAGCGAGAGCGGGAGCGGCACAGTGCAGATGAAAGACAGGTACGATGCGGGGGGATTGACTTTGATACTGATATTGACATTGTGAAATTAACCCCAGACTTAAATAAAGGTTACAACCAACACCCCACGGCAACACAAGTAAGCAGCGGTGAGGGGGAGAGAGGCACCCTTTCACAGTTAGAAAAACATCTCTACACCACAAGGTCCAGAAAAATTGAGGGGGGTAAGGTCACCCAGCTAGAGCCAGAAAAAACGCTGGGAAATGGAGGTAGATCTTCATATTGCCTTAGAAACCGCCAACTAGCAAAACAGACCCTCATCCCTCCCCAGAAAAAGAGTGTGACCCCGAGAAGCACAAAGAGAAAACAGAGGGTGCTCCCCAACTTAGTGGAACTATCAGAAAATATAAAATCAAGATCTACAAAACCAAAAGCACAGGGGTCAAGCGGATTAAAACAAAAAATCAAAGTAACTCCTTCTCTAAGGTCTTACTTCAAAGTCCAGCAATCAGTACAAGTGAGAGGAGGTCAATCCTCTTGGCAGATCGAAACCCACTCTTCACTCGTAAACCCTGACGACCAAAGCATAGTTACCACATCGGAAGGGGAACTGGAACTTACACCATCAAAGGGATTAGCAGAGAGGTACGAAGGTGAAATGTCGACTATACCTCCAGCCGCCCCACTAATTACAATGCCGCTTGCAGACACAAATGTAGGTACCCCTACGTTACCTCAAATAGAAAACCCTGATCGTTCATCAGAACAAGCAAGCAATGATCCCTTGGTAGAAAATCAAATGGGAAAAATGATGGAGATATTTATGGACAAAATGATGGGAGAAATGAGGGAAAAATTCTCTATTTCTAAGGGAAACCAATGCAAGATACGTGAGGTATGTGAAAATCTGGACCAAAAACTAAAAGACCTGGGCGAGAGGGTCACTGCAGTGGAAATGGCAGTTGGGACCCTTAGCAAAAAGGTTGACATAAATCAAAAAGAAATAAGACACTTGAAAGATAGTGAGAGATCTATCAAGGAGAAACTCGAGTCTTTGGAGAACAAAGGAAGAAAAAACAATCTCAGGGTGCTAAATGTACCCGAGAACCTGGAAGGGGCAGATATAAAAACTTTTATTGTCTCCCTCTTTGAAGAGTTTTTCCCATGGACGAAAGACTGCAACCTGACAGAGGACATCCAACGGGTCCACAGGGACCCCTTCAGGAAAAGTAAAGAAAGAAAAGCCCCAAGAAAATTTTTAATTAACTTTAAGACCTATACCCTGAAAGAGAAAATCTTAAGCGAGGGTCTAAAAAGTGGAACACAAAACAAGGATAACTGGTCTTTTAGAATTCGGTCTGACATATGTAAGGCCACGCAAGACAGACAATGGGAACTGGGGCAGCACATGCAAGAGCTAAAAAAGCTAGGAGCGACTGTGCAAATGAAATTCCCGGCAGCACTGAGAATCATGTGGCGTAATAAAATGCACAACATTAGGGAACCACAGGAGGTAGAGAACCTCATACAACTGATAAAGGACCAGATCCAAACTGAGAAATCCAACTAAAGAAAGGACACTAAAATAAAATAGACGATAATACTAAAATTACTTGTAATGAATGTATAAACGTCATTACAAGCTCTTGTAAGACATTCAGAACAAAGTAAAATTATATGATACAATAGAGCGCTAAGAGGCCCTAAAAGGGATCCCAATATAGAACCAAGGAAGGAAAGTGATCACATAAGTATACAAAACTAAATAAAGTGATGAAATCGGAGCACGAATTGGGTAGAGATACTACCCAAAAGAAGAAGAAGGGAGGCTTCCTCAGGGTGGGAATATCAAATCTCACATTTATTTAATAATGCTAGAAATGACAAGACACGGGTGGGGAGCAAACTAAGGAAAAAAATTTGAAAAAATGTCCTCATAAAACAAAAAAAAGGAGTAAAATGGGAGTCAATTAGACCATACAATATCCGCCCCAGCTCAGAACGGGAAGACACAAAACCAGACACAAAATGATAAAAGAAAAACTAGTTAAAGTCCTCTCATGGAATGTTAACGGGCTCAGAACCCATAATAGAAGAAGAATTCTGGAATATTTAAAGGAAGCTGAAAGCGAGATTATTATCCTTCAAGAGACTCACCTCGTAAGTACTGAGTGGGACCAAATAGTAAAAAATCTGAACTGGGTGGATGCTTGTATATATACTACGCAAGACTGTAACATAAAGGGGGTTGCAATTATCATAAAAAAATCTTTAAAAGCCAAGATAGAAACCAGGGTAGTAGATAACAAAGGAAGATGGGTACTGGCCAAAATCAGGATAGAAGACAATATCTTAACCATAGCTGGATACTATGGTCCGAACCTGGACGACTCGCCCCCCTTCAAAAACTTTACACTGAACTCCTAACAACCACCGCCCCCATAATAGTAGGGGGAGATTATAACATTATACCCGACCCCAAATTGGATAGATCACCTCCAAACAAACAGATGAACTTACCTAAAATGAGGGAGTGGTTAGGAATCTATAAAAAAGATCTAGACTTGGAGGATATGTGGAAACAAAAAGGAGAGAAAACGCATCCTTACACATTCCACAATAAAAAACTAGGTCACAGGTCAAGAATAGACTTCTTCTTAGTAAACAGGAGTCTCCAAGATAGTGTTAAAGGTATTGAACACCTCCCAGCCCACCTATCGGATCACTCTGCAGTACAATTAACTCTCTCGCTACCGAAAAACAAAACCCTCCCTAGATGGACAGTAGAACGGTCTATATTCAAAGACGCACAAAGTGTGAACCAGCTTGAAACTGCCTCTACACATTACTTTGAGGATAATGCAATCGGCACGTCGAAACAAATTACTTGGGATGCTTACAAAGCCGTGATCAGAGGGAAATTACTTAGCCTAGGCGCACATAAAACAAAGATTAAAAAACAGGAGATCAAGAGGATGGAAGCGGAGATTAAAGCGGCAGAGATACAACTAGTCAGCGGAAACCATTTAGAACCAAAGGGAGATTTATTAGAAAAGAGCTGTAAACTTAAAGAGACTCTGGCTGACTATTTGGAGAACATAGTACAAGAAAAATGGGAAAATAGCAAATGATCAAACTATGAATACGGGGAAGGATGCGGGAAAATGTTGGCATGGAGAATTAAAACTGACCAGTCAAGGAATAACATACCATGTATCCAGACTCAAGACCAAATATCACAAAGCTCGGACGATGCCATAATAAGACAGGAGTTCACAAAGTTCTTCTCCAGTCTATACAAAGAAGGCATAAACCCAACAAAAGAAGAGATCAGGAAATATCTTGATGCCGTACCACTTCCAACCTTAACAGGAGAAGAAGTGTCAGAACTAAACAGCGAAATTAAACCCGAGGAAGTTAGAGCAGCTATAAGAGGCCTGAAAAAAGGAAAAGCTGCGGGCCCTGACGCCCTCCCAAATGAATTTTACTTAGCATTAAAAGAACCCCTAGTTAACCAGTTAACAGAAATTATGGACAATATATTCCTGTACCTCGAAAAAATACCCGACTCTTGAAACGATTCGACGATTAGCATTATCCTAAAACCGGGTAAAAACCCAAAATTATGTGAGTCTTATAGACCTATATCATTACTTAACTGTGACTACAAGCTATTCATGCAAGTCATAGCTAAAAGATTAGCCAAGGTCATGCCAAGATTGATCAACCTAGACCAGAAGGGCTTCATAAAAGGACGACAAATTCATGAGATCACCCATGAACTATTTGCAACAGCTGACATCGCCACTTGTGAAAAATTACCCTTAACCATAATTACCTACGACGCGGCTAAGGCGTTTGATCAGTCAACTGGACCTTTCTAAATGAAATCATTGAGAAAAACAAACTAGGGGAAAGCTTTGGTCACATAGTAAGGGAAGTATATAAGAACCCAAGAGCAAAAATAATAGTCAACGAGAATCTGACTAGCAACATCGAGATACAAAGAGGCACCAGGCAAGGCTGCCCACTGTCGCCGTTACTCTTCAATCTATATATTGAGCCACTGGCCTGCTCGATCAGAAACCATCCTTCAATAACACCTTTCAAACATCAAAACTGGTCAAAAAAAGTGGCACCATACGCGGATGACCTAATGGTATTCACAACAACTATGAAGAAGCTAATCAGGCAATAGAAGACACGATGAACAACTTCGGCAAAGTCTCAGGGTATCTAACAAATAAAGACTAAACAGAGGCGATGAGCTGGAACACGAGTCTCAACACGCCATTCACTAGGGATAAAATAAAATATTTGGGAATCACGCTGGTAAAAGAACTCGAAAACATCCCACAATTGAACCTGAATATAATAGCCAAAGAAATGAGAAGATTTCTTAAAGTATGGTCAGGATTACCACTAAGTTTTCTGGGTAGATCTAACGCAGTAAAAATGACCATCATTCCTAAATTTACCTACCTTTTAACACCATTCCATTGGAATTTAGAAAAGAATCCTTGAAGAAGATCCAAGGAGAAATATCCAGCTTCATCTGGGTATCAAAAAGCACAAGAATAGCCTGGAATAAACTTAGGAGAAGGAAAGAGCAAGGCGGAATAGCAAGCCCTGATATACACGAGTATTACAGATCATTCCAATTTAAGAATTTTAGACCTCTCCTAAGGAAACATCAATCATACCCAAACTTCCTACAGAATATGACAAATGGAGCAGACCACTTCCTGTTCAAGTTTGGCCATCCAAACTATTTAAAAAAAATAAAACTAAAGATCCTACACAACGCTGCAAAGCTCTGGAGTCAAATCAGAATTACAGTAAACATACCGGACTACAGTAACATGTCCACAATATGGGACTCTCCTGGGACTCCAGATTGCCTGAAAGATTCATTAGCGGTACCACTCAAAAAAGCAGGATTTGAAAGTTGGGGACAACTGTTGGTAGAAAATCCTCTAATCATGTGGGACCAATTATATACAATCACGGAAGGCAAACTATCAAAATTTAAATTCTACCAACTAAGTAGCTGGGCTAACTCCTTACCAAAAGGAAAAAGAGACTATGAGAACCTTGAAAGTGAAATGACTAAAATAACACCAATAAAGAAAGAAATATCAAAATGGTATTGGGCCTTCATCGAGTCAGGAGAAGAAGATTTTTTAGTTCCGGAAACAATATGGAGAAAAGATATTCCCGATCAAGACTTGGACTTACAGTCTATTTGGAAGAAATCTATGGAAAAATGTTGGTCCTGTGTAAAACCAGCTTCCCTAAAAAGGAATCACAGAACATATTGGACCCCAAAAAGACTGTCTAAATTTAAAGGTACAAATATAAAGTCATGCCCCAAGTGCGAAGAGGCAAAAGCAGATGACGTCCACATGTTCCAGAAATGCCCCGCACTCTCCCCCTACTGGCTCGAGATTGGTAAGACGCTAACCATGGTAATGGGAACTCACATAACTGTAAGTACCCCTCTTATTATTTTTGGGATATATAACAACATTGAAACTGATATGGGTAAGCGAAGTAATAAGCATGAAAGTCTGAATCAACTGGGTTAAACCGGCACCGCCTACACATGATAGCTGGCTAAATTCTATAATAAAAACTAACAAATTTGATAGGAAAGGGAAAAGTTCCAAGAGTTTAAGCTTCTGGGAAATTTGGGAACAACATTTCCAGACAAACCATTAACTCCTTTATGTCACCGGAAAACAAAATCCAATGATTAAAGCGGAGACAATAATTCCAGGCAGGAATGATTACTGCCGAGTAGCCTACCAGGCTAGCTCCTCCCCCAAACTCCGGAATTATTGATTACGATAAAGGGTGACAGGAGTAAACTGATTGGTCATAATAGATAAGGGTATACTCCCCAAGGACAACCGACAACTACGGGGCAGTGAACGTTTAGAACAAAGAACCATCAGACTCCCAAAGCCTCCTTATCTATACATTCACAAGATGAGGATTAAAAAAAAAAAAGATAACAAAACATGCGATATTGTGCATTAGCAGCAGGAAATTAACACCTGCTCTGACCTGGTGTAAAGCTGGACTACAACCTGCACCAGAAAAGTGAGCCCAGCCCAGAGCCACACCTGAAGAACAACAGATGCCATGGAGCCAACGATCATGCAGCGCAGACACCCAAGAGGGCCACAACACCCACCACCACCATCACCAGACACCTCTCCCTTGCACCTTGCACCTCCCCTGAGGCCAAGATATTGCTCATCAACGTCACAAAATCATGTACAAAAGCATTCGCCTGAAGTCACACCTTTACCACAATCAACATACATGTGAGTACAGAAACTTTGAATCATTCATTCACCATTGAAAGCCAAAACAAAATGTCACAATCAAATATGTCTCAAAACAACTATTTAGAAGAGTCATGGCGGGGCATCACTGGACAATCTGTAAGTCACAGCCTACAAGACAATATCCAAGATAAGAAGGTGTGTCAGGCACTCATCAAAGGAGAGCGAGAGAGAGAGAGAGAGTGAAAGAAAGAGAGAGAGAGACTGAACAAGGAGCGTAAGGCCAATTGGGCGCTTGGCTCATTCATACATGCCATCGGGTGCGCGTGTGTCGCAATTGGTGCACCCCAAATCTAAGGCCTGGCATCAATGTCAGCGCAAAGGCCACATCACGTCAAGAAATGCAAGCAGTAGTCAGACTAAAATTAGGGATGAAAGCTCCTTTGTCTCAATACACAAGACGGAAGGACAACCAAACCTCTGAACTTGGTCTTGAATGCGGCTGGCACACCCTGTGTGAGATACCATACCAGACTCCAACGACTCCCACACCACGAACTGTGCTAATGAAAAACCAACGTGTCCACACCCCACACACTTCTCCCTGCCCAAGCAAAATCTGCAAGGGCTGCCTTTGAAACATTGATAAACACAGCCCATACATCCAAACGTTGCACATACATACGACTCATTGCCCAGAGCTGTGACATATTGTCCACGGAACTTCCGCCAGTCTGAGGATTGCCGGTGCTACGAGACCAACAAACGCAATGGCAGCCCATCCCGGGCACACGCGCAACCCCTGTCATGTGGAACTGAATCATGCACGAATGCTGCATCTGTTGGGATCACTGCCAATCGCAGTGTTGCGAACCAGTTTCCGTCTGAGTTGCCGTCTTGCCTACATCACTTGCGTTCAGCCCCGATCATGCACATTCGAGTGTCCCATGGAGGTCTGCCTATTCAACTCAACGGTAGCTGAATTGGATTATGACTTGACTGTGCGCACCCGGTTGGCCCACGAACAGGAGTGTCACCATGATACCCGAGCATGTGATGCCTTGATCTTTGGCGTATGTGCTGGCAGTTGTGCATGGGAGATTGCACAGCTCTTTGTGTGCAGTAACCACATGTAGGCGCTCCCCTATTGGGCTGTGTTGCGGATTGGTAAGACGGCGTGGATGGAGCACATCTGCTCGGACTAGTTAATGGATTGGCTCTTCCTTGTGTTCCTCAAACTCAAAAATGATGTACTCTTGGAACAGATTGCTCCTGAAGCTGCGCTCGCAATCATGGACGAGTAACTACGTTCCTGCAGCCACATCTGACTGTCACCCACAACACAGCTCCCCACACCTTGTTGCGTCTTGGGGGATGCTCCCATAACCCGCAACAACAGTGGACATGTCTGCCTTTGCCTGGACTCAGAATGCATGTGCGTGGACCTACGCGTGTGTACACACACGTGTGCAAGGTGATGCAGTCCCATCGGCGAAGCTGCACAGCGTCGTTTGGCAACGTTCCCAAATCTGACATACTGCTGGTGGGAGAGTGCACACATGCAAAGTAGAATGACATGTGACCTTGTAGGACCCTTTCCTCTCCTCACTGTCAGCAGAGCAGACAGTCGGCACAGTCCGGTGGTACAGCACCATGCAGATCCAATGGGCTGTGAGTCATGTCCCCTGACATGGAGCACTTAGCACACGCCAAACAGCACATGACTCGTCCAGCAAGGCAAGGTGGGCTGAGACCGTTGCCATCCGTAATGATTTGAGTTCATGTTTTTCCTCCCCGTGTCTTGCACCTCGACATGTTTCTATTCTGCCTGTAAGTGTCTTAAGCATTTCTCTGCATGTTGTTGCCCTTGCCTTCCCTGACACGCACATGCTAATAAAGTCTACGCAACTTCAGTAGTGTTCAACTGTGATGAGTGTTGATTAGAATGACAATTCATGTGCCTCAATGAGCATTGTTCATACACAGGGAGGGACTGACTGACACTGGTACAATGGGGGTGGGTCCCTTTTGACAGCTCCACCTTTGTGAGCCAAACATTGTGTTTGGGATAGTTGCTGGCAGACCTATGCACATACGAGTCTTCAGAAATGTGAGTATGGTGTCCGACTTCTGGCCATATGGGGCACTGTTATCCATCAAAACAGACCATATCCATAAAGATGTGTGTGAGAAGGCATGCAAAGAGACATTCTGTTGTCACATGTGATGGGGACACCACTTCTGGCCTGCTACCAATTATGTCATTTCCACACACAGCCCTATTTAATACATGGACGTGGGGCTACGTTGGGGGGTTGCGAGATTGTTGTTCATGTGGAATCATGCCACAGCTAGTTTACACCTTCACAGTCATCTAGTTGGCCATGTGGTTCAGGGTCATACAAGCGCATTGATATCATTTACCAGGGTGTACCTTTCAGTGCAATCAATGTCCATACATTCATCCATACTCTTATACTTGAGTGAACATAAACATTCAAAATCACCCAGATGTGCTAATGAAATATCTGAATTTAAGATTCTGGATGACACTATACATGTGAAAGTAACGTGCAATAAATGTTACTACAACCAAATTCTTCGGCAAGCTTACTCTGTTCTAAAAGTATACGCCCAGAGGGGCCATACGGCTGTTCTCTGAGGGACATCCCCTAATCAGGAGATGCTTCTTTGAGATTTTCATTCATAACACTTGAAGGATTGGAAAGTGATTCCTCAGTAGCACGCAACATTGATTACAACATTGGGACACCTTGACAGTGCGTGTCATATTTTGTTTTGTTTTATTAATCTGACATCTTTCTCTATGAACACCCTTACTCATGTGTTTATTTCTTACAAATCAGAAAGTAATTTTTCAAACGTCTTTTCTGCTATAGCTGTCTCTAGTTGGGCCATTTTAAAATGTACATCCTCATCAAGAATCTGATAACTAACATCATGTACTACTTTCTGGTGCGCACTACACTTGACAATAGCCACTCGCTTTGGTAACGTTAATGCAGTCAGCAAATTTTGAACTAACTCTCCATGCTGTCTCCACAATTGTATGCAGTGTAGTAATAGCAGAAGCTGCAGTTGTGGTTCCATCGGGTAGCCTAAAACAAGATCCATCTACATACAATTCACCCTGAGCATCAGGCAGGGGCATGTCAGTCAGGTACACTCAACCCTTTATTTGTTCTTCAGTGGTAAAAATACAATCATGTATATCACTGGACTGCTCAGAGGGCAATGGCACCAAAGTAGCTGGATTCAAGGTCAGGCAGCGTTTAAGTGTAATGTGTGGTGCTAACAAAGTGAGTTCGTATCCGGTAAGACGAGCACTCATCAACTGTTGTGTCTTAGTCTGATTCAATAATACATCAACTGAATGGGGAACAAAAACCGTCAATTTATGATCCAGTACAAGTCCTGCTGCCACGGCCTTCAGGCAACCAGGGAGTGCCCTGGCCACATATACTTTTTGCAGTTAAAGTTTAACCCTTCTCTCATCACTTTCTACACTCTCTTCTTGTGCTTTTAATTGCAATTCTCAAATTTTCTGTACAATAGTCTGTTCTTCAAATTTCTTCCTATCCTTTTCTTCTTTAATCTGTTTCTGTTTAATGTGTTTTCTCCATTATCCTACAGCATCAAACATACTCTGCCTACTTTTCTTTTAAAGAGCTGCTCTTCTACATATTGCAGTTTGTTTGAATCAAAGGTACCATTAAGTGGCCACTGTAAACTGCCATCTGCCTTCATATATTTGTTCCACAATGTGCTAAACAGTACAGAAGAAATACTGTATTTAATGTACATTTCATAATTCAGAGAGCCTTCTAGAGGCCCTGGCTGTCTTTCTTTCAAGTGTGCTAAAAACAGGCATGTTTACCAAATTTCTTCTTAACAATGTTGTCAAGAGACTTTCCTACCAAAAACAAAGAAATGAGAAAAAATTCTCACATTACCGGTCTAAAACATTTGCAAGTGTTTTATCAAACCAAAACCAAAAAAGACAGCCATTTCAATCCTACCTGATCTCATTCTCCAACTCCCACCTGCCGATCCTCAGATCAATAGATCACCTCCAAAATGCCAACCAAAGAGCCCCAGTTGAGACACACAGCCGCCACGAAGTTCAGGTCGATTAGCTGAAAATCACCATGGCCGCGAGAACAAGTCGCCTTTTGCGGGGCACCCCTCTGTGTTTCCGTCCCGTCGAAACAACCTCCTTCTGGTCCAGCAGCAGTATTGAATGGGGCCCCACATTGGGGGCCAATTGTAGAAGTGAGATTTCTCCCAGGTTCACTGGTGCAGGGACACCCTCTGTCTACGGGTTCACAAATGAAGATCATCACTGGAGTGGAAACAAAAGACAAGTTTATTGCACTCAAAAGGAAGAGGAGTCCCATCACCCAGACACTGCAAGTGCCCAAGGGAGGGAACTGATAAGCACAAGTTCAAGTACAGCGTTTATATAGTTTGGTGCCTTGTGAAACCACTTTGTCATGATGAAATGCAGACCGCTAACTCCTGATAACCCCCCCACTCACGTCATCTTTGTTGATAGGCAAGGGAGGTTACAGCCGTCGGTGGGCTTATAGATTAAACATCTGTGTGCTCTGCCCTTTCGGCAGGGCAGGGCCTCTACTCTGGCACGCAAGCATTATCAGCACAACCAGTTTTCAGTGAACACGTAACTTCTGACAGTGCAAAAAGTCCCAGCAGAAACACACAATGGGGGCTAATAGAAAAAATGGAAGAGGGGTAGAGGCTAACTTAACAAAATACATTTTTTTACAGTTTGACAAGCCCAGTAACCAATTGGTGCACAGGATTGGAAAAGGGTAGAAGAAAGAGAGGAAGGGTACACATAAATGGGAAAGGAAGAGCAAATAGGATATACTGTGATATGTACATATGTAATAAAACATGATAGTAGTCCGTAGTTAGCAACTAGCTCAATAGCTCAAGAAGCAGCCTTAATGTGGCCCTCAGAAGCGGCAAACAACAACCTCCGTGGTGCGCCCTAGCCTGTGGGCAGGCACGATCATGGTATCTGGGGGAGGGCTCTGAGGTGCCATTTTTCATCTACATCAGAACTACCAATATGGAAAAATTGCAATATGAAACTATAAACAACATGTGGATATTATGAAGGCTTGGCACAACAAATTCCAATATTCTGACGAGCAGCCATCCATACTAAGCTAATAAAATAAAACAAAACAAAATTACAATTAGCTTTCAGAACTGATGGAATCAGTCATTAACAAAAGATATTTTGCAGTTGGAGTAAAAGAACTGGCAATGTTATGCAGTTACAGTGAAATAATTGCTGATATTGGCAAATGTTGCTCAGTTCAAAGTAAATCTCACCAAATAGCATCTATTCAAGATATTCAAGGTGCTGATGTCATTAGTATTAAATAGCTACTGTATTTACATGCAATTGCACGAATTCCATGCTTATTATTGTTCTGAAATGTTGAACATGCTTATAATGAAAAAAGATACAGTGCTTAAGTTTAATTGATCACATTGCTTTTAGACAGGCAACTAGGTCACATCTACCTGTGGTGTTATTTACATACATTTACTCTTTCTTTTTCTCAAATATTGTATCATGCCACATTGTGGGCAGTGTTGCTTCTTCATGCTGCAATGCAGGCAATGAAATTGAGAGTGTATCAAGGTGGAAAGAAGCTGTTTGCTTTCCGTGGTATTTGTACTGATCCACTTTCACTTCTCTCATTTCAGGAAGAAGACCTCATCCCTGCAAGCCATTTAAACTTCGGCGGCAATGGAATGGGTTATTGCCTCCAGGTGAAGGATGGCATGGCAGTAAGGCCATGCCACCGCCCGCGCCACCTCCAGTTCTGCTCAAGGATTCTGAGTCAATCCGAAAGAAGTTTGTTGATCAAGCCAAATGGATTGACACAATATCCAGCACGGCATTCCCTTTGCTCTTCCTCAGTTTCAATATATTTTACTAGAATATGTACCAAAGCATAAGGCACAAGCATATCGATATGAAGTAAGCAACATGGCCTGCTGTGGAGGACCAACTAGCTAAAGTGTGCTTGTAAATACACATTGCACTATCTTTCTGTCATTTTTGACTTTCCTTGTTGTGGTTCACCCCACCAACGTCAACTAAGAGAGAACTTGGAGAAGGACAACTATTGCACAAACAAACCAGCAGGGGTTTTGACACGTTTCAGAACTGCAATCTGATTCTCTGTGACCTGCATTGTTCATCCTGTATCTGCACTGCTTATTCATATTAAATGGGGGGCCCGTATTGGGATTTTTAACCAGGTCACTCTTTTTATAATACTGGTGGCTATAGATAGTACAGTGTGTTAAGTGAACCAAACTTCTGTTTTTTCCGGAAATGCTGCTTTTCGATTTGAGACAATTCTGCCCAGCAACAGTACATTCCAGTAACATTAGGAAGTAGCGCTTTACAAAGGAGTTCTTTTGAGGGGTTGACCGTGATTTTTAATACCAGGAAAAAAAGAAAAAATATTTATACTTCAATATATGTGTGGATGTGCATTTTAATACTTACTCGCTTTGTTATAGATGTCATTTTTGTGATACAACTTGTGCATTGTGTGGTTCATTTGATAGCATACATCCTTAACGACCATTGAAACTGCCAAAACAGCTGTGCTTTCTCTTATGTTCAGGGTCGCTTGTTGATTTTCTGCTGTTCTTTCAAACAGCTTGAGGTGCCAAACTGAAACTTTTCCAATGTGCACCTTCCCCGCAAAGCCTATATTGAGAGCCTGTTTCTTTAAAGAAGCAGTACTGGCCTTTGCATAGCTGCTGTCATCGTAGCTTCCGCCAATAGCTCTGTAGGTATGATGACCAAAAAATGTGTATAAACCTCAGATTTAAATCTCACTCGAAGCGGCTGCCATTTTGAATATATCGATTAACCTAAGAACTTTAAACTGTACTGTGATTTTTATAACCTATTATTGTACCTATTGGGGATAGAGGTACGTGCTTTTGAATCCTTACCATATGTTTAAGTGCAAGAAAAACTGTAATTTTGCTTACACACAAAAAGTAGACGTAAGATATTTTAAAAAAAGGCCCTTCCTGTGATTGAGTGAACCCTAAAACAGGCTCCCATCTCTGTTCGTTTCAATAAAGCGGAGTGTGCTTAAATACTGTGCCTTGGTGAGGTTTGCTTTTGAGTTGGGATTCAATATTATCCGAATTTCTCGTCTTCACTCTTTTCTAAGATTAGCATTTTAGATAGAGACTACTAGCAAGTATTTAAACACTCAAATTAAACTCAACACATTATAAACAATGAATAATTGAAACTACACCTGTTTAGAAGCTACATTTGTATATATATATATATTCACTGAAAAATCCATAGGTTATAGACCATATATAGTTAGGAATTAGCATTTACAAAACCTTGAAAATTCACTGAAAAAACCATTGGTTATAGACCATATATAGTTAGGGATTAGCATTTACAAAACCATAATTTACTCGCACAAAACCATAGAAATTCGCATATATAGTTAGTTGCAATAACTATATATCGCGCACCCGCAATCCACTGCTGATGATGTCACATATTACATCATTCATGACATGGTCAGTGACATCACTGATGACATCACTGATGACATCTCAAATGACATAACTGATGACATCTCAAATGACATCACTGATGACATCACTGATGACATCACTGATGACATCATCCAGTGACTGTATGTTTCTGTAAAATTAAAATATGTCTTACATATTGAAGAATGAGTGGATGTATAAGTGTCTGGATGAAGGATTTAGTAGGTGCATGACTGACTGTATGAGAGAGTGATTAAATGTGTCTAACTGAGTGCATTGGTTAGTGACTAAACTGTCTGAATGTGTGCATCAGTATGTCTGTTGTTGTGTAAGATGCTGCATGTGTTAATCAGTACCTATATGAGTAACTATATGGGTTATTGATTGGTTGCCCAAGTATTTGTATGGGAGAACGAGTGTGTGTGTGGGGGTGTCTGGGAGGTGTGTGACTGTGCATAGATGTGTTAGCAGTTGATTCACTAGATGTATGGGTTCAAAACTGCATGTGGAAACAGCTGTCTGGGTGGTTGACTGTGTGCATGAGTGTATTGGTGAGTGAATGGATATCTCAGTGCTACATGTCAAAGTAAGTACATATGTAAAACACAGTACATGTGAGAATTCACATATATAAATTACTGTGTATAAGAGCCAATGAATGTGTGAGTGGCTGCATGGATCATTGAAAACTTGTATCAGTGATTGTATATGAGAGTAAATATGTGTTAGAATATGTTTGAATAAGTAAGGTGTGTATAACTGTATAGTTGAGGAAATGGAGGTGTGATTGATTCAGTGCATGACTGACTAGGTGTGTGAGTAACTCCATGGATGAGTGACAGTCTGAGAGTGTCTGTTTACTCTGAGTGTATCTAAGGATATATTTGAGTCTGAAGAGGTTAATCGTATTATCACATGATTGATGTCATCAGTGATGTTTTCTGTGATGTCATTTGAGATATTAGTGATGACATTTGAGATGTCAGTGATGTCATCAGTGATGTCATTTGAGATGTCATCAGTGATGTCATCAGTGATGTCACTGACCATGTCATGAATGATGTAATATGTGACATCATCAGCAGTGGATTGCGGGTGCGCGATATATAGTTATTGCAACTAACTATATATGCAAATTTCTAAGGTTTTGTGCGAGTAAATTATGGTTTTGTAAATGCTAATCCCTAACTATATATGGTCTATAACCAATGGTTTTTTCAGTGAATTTTCAAGGTTTTGTAAATGCTAATTCCTAACTATATATGGTCTATAACCTATGGTTTTTTAAGTGAATTTCAATGGTTTTTTAATAGCAAATATCAAAAGCTGTCAAATGTCAAGTACGTGATAGGTAAAAACATTTTCGTGTTTATGCACGCTGATGTGCTTTGAACGCTGCCCCCCCTCTTTTCTCTTAGTAGTACTCTCTCTTTGCAGATAGTGAAGGGTAGTTAACGCAGGCCTTTGCCCCCGTTGTAATCCGTCGTGCCTGCTTGTCTCTCCATTTGACTGATTGTTATCCAAGCATTTACTGTTTTAGAATTGATTCTCTTTGGTTCATTCTCTATTTACAAACAAGCACAGAGTCGCAATACTCTGTTTAGTCTTTGCAGATAGTGAAAAATTGTGTAAAAAAACAAAAGTAATCGAGCAAAATCAGTAGGCCACTAATGGGATCTCTTTTTGACCTCGCTAAAATAGAAACATTAGGAACAACCCTTCATGAGAAATACGAAACTAGTGAGATGAACTGAGCTCCACACCATGATGGCTGCAAGACAGCTCGGCTCCGCCACCCACCCCGCCCAAAATAACGATAAACTCTATGCAAATATTATAAATATATACAACACACCAGCAAAGTAACAGGGTAAAACATTTTATTAAATAACTATTTACATAACTATTTTATACTTTTTGTTGCCTGATTCGGCTAGCTCAATCGATCGAGCATGAAACTCATGCACTCTGATAGCAAGCGTTGCTGCTGATGCTATGCAGACAAAAACTGGTTTTCAGTTTGTACATTCTTCAAGATTTTTCCATCCAAAGCTGGTTGAGAGTTTGTAGAACGATGGCTTCAGATTTTCAACATACGGTGTGGTGGCGCGGACTGGGAGGGGGCGCTTGGCTCCTGCCCCCTCCCCAAGTCGTGTTGCCCTGGTGTGGCCTAAGATCGCCCCCGACATAGGCGGCCGGCTCCCGGGGTCCGTCGGAACTTTTTGCCTTTTGATGACTCTTCCATTCTGGACCTTGTCCCACAATCCGTTTGACCTGAAGACACGCTGTAGTGGGGAGCCCCTTTACCGTTTCAGTTGCCATTCCGCCCGCTTTTGCTACACTGTGCCTCTTCCGCCATTCAGCTGTTTACCGCCCGCTCTTGCGACTACAGCGTCTCGCTCACCATGTAGTTGAGTTGCTCCCGCTCTTGCGATGCAGCGATAGGCGGCTGCCACAGGACTCTCAAAATGGCGGCCGGCTCTTCAGATTTGGGCGTGGTCCACTAAAATGGCCCTGGGACACCTTCGAACTCGGACGCTTGTCTGCTAGGGCTTGGGCCCCATTCTCGAAAGCGTCCCCTCAGCCTTGAAGATTCTACAAAAGTCTTGGGGGCCCCCGACTCCCGCAGGCTTCTGGTGGGGAGCGGCTGCCATGATTGCTCGTGGAATGGCCACGACTGAGCTACGAGATGGTGGTGCTCTCATGCTGACGCCAGCTTTAGTCTGAAACATCCAGAAACACTGTAGACTACCAATTCGATCAGTTCCGGTAGCGCCCCAAGGTGACCCGGTAGAGAAGAACTTGCCCTCCCCTCTTTGACTGATGGTTCTTGTTGCCTGTCCCTTCTGTTGTCATTTAACAGAACTTTTTAGACTGCTGAAAGGGGTTGTGTTCCGACCGCTGGTTGGTGGAGACATTTTGACTATATTCTGGACCTACGTTGTCGCGTAATGCGTTATATGACACACCGCGTTAGCGCACCCGGAAGTGCTCCGGTGCGCGAAGCGCAGCTTCCCGGAAGCGATCCGGGGCGCGGCGCGCAGCGCGTAACGTAAGCATAACAGGTCATGTGACTTGTTAATAAAACTTTTCATTGGTTCATTTTACTTTTGTTATTCTAATGATGAAAGGCTTGGACATATGACCTAAAAATTACGCTTTTTATTGCTTTCGAACATTATTTTTTCTTAAACATATATGTTATAATGTTCCAGGCTAATGTACTTTCCCGGAAAATTTACAACTGTCCTGCAAGTAAAATATATTCCTTTTTCGAGAAAAAGGGCGTTTCTTCGTTCCATGACGGAGCCGTTGAGCAAAACAGGCTCGGCCTGCTGTCTTAGTCGCCGATACGCCTGAATATCAGATTCTTATCGATCACTTTATGTTGCAGGAGTAGAAAACACAACAGCCCTTGACCATTTATCTTTACTGCGTTCCTGCGTATTATACCTTTTATCCGTCATGTAATTGGACTGCTTTATTTCACTTGTCTTTTACTGATTCGAAAACAGTGACTAAAATTTAAAACTTTACCAATGTTAATACTACTACCATGTTTTGTTTTAAAAACCTTTATTGTGAAAATGTCAGTATACAAATACGGGCCTATAACCACGTGGGCCGGCCACGGAGCAAACTGTAATCGTATATGATGAGGAGACATTTGCACTGTAGAGGAACGTAACGGGCGGGCCATTAGGTTGCAAGAACTAAGGTGTCTAACAGTTGCGAAATCGGTGGACATACATTTTATAATTAAAATACGACAGGGCCAGTTACAATAAAATTATCTCGATATACATTTGTAATCAATAACACATCAGAACTTATTATCAATAGGGATGTCGAAATATTCAATCAATTCTCGTCCCCGCCCGCCATGTGCTTCAAAACTGCATACGTATCTCGTGATATCAAGGTTATGCAACCAGTACACAACAAGGAGTTACGAGTCCCATTTATACCGGCGCCATTTTGGGCGAGGCCGGGCAGGTCCAGGATATAGTCAAAATGTCTCCACCAACCATCGACTATGATGATGTTCATAAGCTCTATTGATTAGACTAACACTCCTCTCTCCACATGAAATTAATTTGCCGCAACTTAAACATGTCATTTTCATTTGTCCAAAGTTCTTCTGAAGATTTAGAACCGTTTCCCTTGCCTCTGATGCTATCACTGCCACTTCATTGGTGGATGTACTGGCAGGTCGGGGGTTATCCACCAAATCTCGAATTTGGGCAGCACTATAATTAATCGGGTGCCACCTCTCCATATGACGATGCATGGTATAATTACCATAACTATATTTTTTTTCGGTTCCTCTGGAGAGTACATCGTGGCAGATGAGGCAGGTAACGTACCGGGCATTTACCTTTTTTACATGTGGAGAAAAGGAAAAAAATTCGAGCGTCCGAGTTCCAAGGTGTCCAAGGGCCATTTTAGTGGACCAGGCCCAAATCCAAAGAACAGGCCGCCATTTTGAGAGTCCTGTTGCAGCCGCCTGTCGCTGTAGCAGCAAGAGCGGGCGAAACTCAGCTAGACGGCGCCCCACTGCAGATGAAGTGCCTCCACCTGGAGAGGCGGGAGAGGCTCGTTTGCGCCGCCTCCCCCCCCCCCTTCGGGCACCCCACGCCGACTTTCGGCGCAGCATTGTAGGATGGCCACACCAGTGCGGCAACTTGCTGGACACCACCTCGGTGCCATCCGGATCGCGGCGCGTTGTGCTGCCTTCGGCCTACTGTAGCCGCAAGTGTGGACGCAACTCAGCTGGATAGCGAGTGAAACACCAAGGGGCGCCCCACTGCAGCCGAGGAGCCTCCATCTTGGGGGCGACGCACAGCATCACATTGCTTTCCAATGCAGTCAGATTCTCAAACAGCCCCCACTGACTGACGCGACCTCACAGGCCAACGGGGCACCCCACGCCGACTTTCGGCGCAGCATTGTAGGATGGCCACACCAGTGCGGCAACTTGCTGGACACCACCTCGGTGCCATCCGGATCTCGGTGCGTTGTGCTGCCTTCGGCCTATTCGCACATCGGTCCGCTACTGACGCCGCCTCACGTGCCAACGGATTTTCTACGCTTTTTATAGCCCTATGCCGCATAACAGGTCATGTGACTTGTTTATAAAACTTTTCATTGGTTCATTTTACTTTTGGTTTCCTAATGATGGAAGGCTTGATCATATGACCTAAAAATAACACTTTTCATTGGATTAAAACATTTTTTTTCCCAAACAGTGAAAGCCCCACCTTGTTTCTGGATGTTTCAGACTGAAGCTGGCGTCAGCATGAGAGCACCACCATCTCGTGGCTCCGTCGTGGCCATTCCGCAAGCAATCATGGCAGCCGCTCCCCACCGGAAGCCTGCAGGAGTCGGGGGCCCCCAAGACTTTTGTAGAATCTTCAAGGCTGAGGGGACGCTTTCGAGAATGGGGTCCAAGACCTAGCAGACAAGCGTCCGAGTTCCAAGGTGTCCCAGGGCCATTTTAGTGGACCAGGCCCAAAAAGGAAAGAGCCTGCCGCCATTTTGAGAGTCCTGTGGCAGCCGCCTATCGCTGCATCGCAAGAGCGGGAGCAACTCAGCTGAATGGCGGATTTTGGCACAGTGTAGCAAAAGCGGGCGGAATGGCAACTGAAACGGTAAAGGGGCGCCCCACTACAGCAGACGAGCCGCCACCTGGGGAGGCCCATTCACACCGCCTCCCCCCCCCCCCCCCCCCGGGGCGCCCCACGCTGTTTTTCGGAGCAGCATTGTAGGATACCAAAACCAGTGCGGCAACTTACTGGACATCACCTGGGTGCCATCCACATCTCAGCGCGTTCTGCTGCCTTGGGACTATTCGCACAACAGACCGCTACTGACGAGGCCTCCCTCCGGGGCGCCCCACGCCGTTTTTCGGAGCAGCATTGTAGGATACCAAAAACCAGTGCGGCACCCAGATGACATCACCTGGGTGCCGTCCAGAACTCAGCACGTTGTGCTGCCTTGGGACTATTCGCACAAAACACAGCTACTGACCATTGTTGCTTCTTTTTTCAAAAAAATGTTTAAATGTGTTTACTGTTTTTGTTGCGTTGTATATATTTATAAGTTATTAAAGTTTTATAATCCTACTACTTTGTTAGAGTGCTATATATTTTTAATGTGACACATAATTGTAAAAACTTTGATGTACAAAGAGGCATCCCTGGAATCTTCCGCTTCAGGCTCGGTCCCACACACCCTCACAGTGAGAATCCCCTCTTCAATCACAATACAGGATGGTTTTCAGATAGTAGGAACGCGTGTGGTGTGACGGATCTCATCGGGTGGGGGCCTTGATCTACTGTAACTCCTTTGAAGAGGGGTGATTCTTTACAGCTGGGGCCATAAAGTACATCTGCAGGGCTAGGTGATAGCCTAGGACCGGCCTGGACAATCAGACACAGAGGAAGAGGAGTGTCAGAGGGTGCGGTAGTGAATAGGGTGAAAGGGAGGTGTCGGGCGGACACAGGGTGTGATTCTCAGAGAAGAACAGCGCACATGGGAGGAGGTTTCTGCCCATGCATGAGAGAGAGAGCGGGGGTGACCAGTGCGTGGGGGAGATGCTTGCAAGGGGGGGGAGCCATGCTGAGGATCGGCGGCGTGCAGAGAGTGGGTCTGGTCAAGGCATCTAAAATGGCTGCCGTGCTCAACAAAAGTGTGGCATTGCAAAAAAGGCAAGATGGCGCAGACAATATTTATCAATAAGGATTAATTTATAACAATTATTTTTAACAAAATATTTACTCGCAGAGACAAAATGTCGGTCAACAGTTCCTGATTTCCTTCAAATCGAACGTAAACAAACGTCATGCAGCAAAAAAAAAAAAACGCTCACGCACAGCCGCTGGAAGACATGTATCAACATATATGAGCCTCCTCAGCCACCCTCAGAAAACATAAGGGGTCAGGATACGTCTCCCGTACCCCCTTATACCCTGTAATTTAATTAAACCGAAACACAAAATGGCGAATTCCCGTTTCGCTACCAGTTTGCGGCCCGGTTCGCGAACCGGGAAGCGCTTCTACCGTGAAAAATCAAATTTTGTTTATTTTCCCCACGGGACCCTTTAATAACCCCAACATCATTCCTAGGGGGTCAAGAGGGGTCTACCTTGCCCCCTTTCATTAAATTCCCCCTTCATTTTTCTCCTCCTCTTGTCTCTCGATCCTACCGAGAGACAAGATGGCGGCCGCTCCGGACTGTTTAGAATGTTGACAGACACCGGAGAGCCAATCAGCTTCGCTTCGCAAAGCTCCGTTACGCGAAAAGTACGCGATCTGGAGCGCTATCCAGGACGCTGTCACAGATATATCTGTTTTTTAAAACGTTAATTTCTCAAAATCCACTGGAGCACATATATTGAGACCCAGCAAACGCACATTGGGCTAACAGTCCCTACAATTTTGCCAAGTTTCGTGGAAATCCATTCAGCCGTTCGAGCTAAAAGTGAGGCCAAACGCCCTATGGAAATTAACATGGGAAAAACGCGTTTCGGGACCCCCCTTTTTTCTCGGCCCCCCCTTGACGAAACCCCCCCAAATTTTCAGGGGCTGCTCAGAAACGAAATGTGCCACTTTCCTGAAAATTTCTGCCGATTCCATCCACAAACGCCAAAGTTATTAGACATAGAATTTTCAAAAGTCCCATAGAGAAAAAATCCTAACTATATATACCTACTGGCGATATATATATATTCACTGAAAAAAACATAGGTTTCAGGCCTTATATAGTTAGGAATTAGCATTTAAAAAACCATTGAAATTGCTCCAATATAGTTAGTTGTACTAACTATATTTCGCGCACCCGCAATCCACTGCTGATGATGTCCCATATTACATCATTCATGACATGGTCAGTGACATCACTGATGACATCATCCAGTGACTGTGTGTTTCTGTAAAGTTTAAATATGTTTTACATATTGAAGAATGAGTGGATGTATAAGTGTCTGGATGAAAGATTTAGAAGGTACATGACTGAATGTATGAGTGAGTGATTAAATGTGTCTTACTGAATGCATGGGTTAGTGACTAAACTGTCTGAATGTGTGCATCAGTATGTCTGTTGTTGTGTAAGCTACTGCATGTGTTGATCAGTAGCTATATGAGTGGCTATATGTGTTATTGATTGGTTGCCCGAGTATTTGTATGGGAGACTGAGTGTATGTGTGGGTATCTGGCATATATAAATGACTATACATAAGAGCCACTGATTGTGCGAGTGGCTGTATGGATCATTGTGTACTTGTATCAGTAATTGTATAACAAAGTAAGTATGTGTTAGTATATGTTTCAATAAGTAAGGTGTTGTGTGTATAACTGTATAGTTGAGGAAATGAAAGTGTGATGGATTCTTTGCATGACTGACTAGATGTGTGAGTAACTCCATGGATGAGTGGCAGAGTGTGAGTGTCTGCATAGGTGTTTGAATGCAGATGATAGTGTTGTATTGATGAGTGACTGTATGTATGAGTGATTCTATGGGCAAATGATTGGATGTGTGTATAGACCTAGCAATCATTGCTTATTCCTAACTATATAAGGCCTGAAACCTATGTTTTTTTCAGTGAATTTCAAAGGTTTTTTATATGCTAGTTCCTAACTATATATGACCTGAAACCTATGGTTTTTTCAATGAATTTGCAAGGTTTTTTAAATGCTAATTCCTAACTATATATGACCTGAAACCTATGGTTTTTCAGTGAATTTGCAAGGTTTTTTAAATGCTAATACCTAACTATATATGACCTGAAACCTATGTTTTTTTTAGTGAATTTGCAAGTTTTTGTTTTATGCTAATACTTAACTATGTAAGGCTTGAAACCTATGGTTTATTCAGTGAATATATATATTTAATATAATATATATATATAATTTTTATTTTCAAGTTTTTTTTTATATGATTACAGGGTCCGCGCACCGTAAACGCTCTGAGCTCTTACCCCGACAAATTTTTAAGTTTCTAAAACATAATATCTACGTTTTTAACGTAGATTTTAAAGGTAGGCAATATCTGCTTAAATATAGAAAATGTTTTTTAAAAACTTTTAACAACAGTATATTACTTTTTTTTAGTAGTAACAAATCTTACGAGGGTACGTCGCAGGAGCACGCAACGTAAGAGCTCCGTCCGCGCACCGTGAGAGCTTCGAGCTCTTACCCCCGAAAGTTTTATAAACTTTAAATCGTTATTTTTTCGTATTCATTAAAGGTACACATTATCTGGGATAATAAAGAACATGTTAGTTTAATATTTTAAAGACCATATATAACTTTAGACAATTCGCAAGGGTGCGTAATACGTAAACGCATTGTAAGATGATGTCAGCGCTCCGTAAATAGAGCGTAAACGCACCGTAAGCGCTCCGTAAATGCAACGTAAACGCTCCGTAAGCTTACGTCCAACCATGTGACCTCAAAACAAAAGATTTAATTGGTTTATAATACTTCCTACTCCCTCACCCAAGTAAGAAGAAGGAGTCCATAGTCTGGAAATTTTTCAGCATACCAGAACATCAAAAGAAGGTAAATGCACCACTGGTCACCTGCAAGATCTGTGACACAGTGTTATCAAGAGGAAATCCAAATAAGAAATATTCATTTGGAACCCACAGCATGGAACACCATGTAAAAAATATACACCCCAACAATTGGAGTAGAGCTGTGGTGGCAAGATCTCAGGAGGAGGACTCTTCTCCTAGTACATCTTCAGCAACAACCGGAGTACCACCAATGCCATCTTCAATGGTGGCGAACATTCAGCCAGAACTGAAAAATGTAATGATGCAATGCATACATTGCAGTAAATTAGGATTCTTCGGACAACAGTCCATTGAAGTAATTTTACAGAAGAACCGGAACCACAGATGCAGCAAATAATTTTTTTCTTTCACTTTCATAGTTTGTTCCTGTTGAACAATTATTTTGTGTAAAAAGTACATTTTTCTACGTTTTTCAAGCAAAAAAAAAAACCTGTTATTTTTAGAACTACCTCTACTGGTTAAAGAAAGAACTAAATGTATATGTTTGTATGTAAAAGTTTGTCATAGTGAATGTCAAAGTGCAAAACTATAAGGATGTGGTACAGCATAAACCTATAAGGTGTTTACCTATAGTATACTGTACTACTTCCAAAGCACTGAAATGTAACAAATGTATATAAATATGTTACAACTCAATGGGCCAAATGTACATAATCTTGATTTACCTACTCATAAATAACGAGGGCCCGATGTAGGTAATCCCAGATTACCACTTCTTAAATACCGAATCATACCGATTCGGTATTTAAGAACTGGCAATGGGGATATAGGTATCTGTTCCATTGGCTAGCTCCATAAATGGAGGCTAGCCATTGGAAGAGAGAGGCGTTCGTCATTGTGCGAGGCGATTTGTGTGCGTTCCGGCGATTTTTTCCCTCTCCGCCCCTTGTAGAACGTCATTGCGGCGGTGGGCGTTTACTTGTTTTTTTTTGCCAAGGTTTGCTTTGTTTCATTCCTCCAAAGATGGCGCCGGGGCCCGTCGACTTCTCGCATCTACAATACATAGCTGTTTGTTTCTTTGCATCCGTGAAAGGCGAGGCTCGGTTTTGAGTGTGTGCCCAGCTCACTGCAGCCTCTGCGGAGTGTTTACGGCATTCTCTGGTTTCTTTCGTTGGTGATTTGCATGCTGATGGAGTGAGCCGGTTCTAGATTGTCTGGGAATAAGTTGAGGGTAACGTAAAGCCTGCACGGTTTGTTTTCCCTTCCCAGCGCATCATCTCAGTGCAAGCTGCCACGTCTGGCTGGTAAAACGGAGGGGATTGCCCACCTCACCAGAGCACAGCAGCGTAGCATGAGCTTCCCGGCGCTGTGGATGGTGCGCTTGTGATTCCAGGCAGCGGGCCCTGAAGGCAAGTATGCTCCGCTGACAGCTTGTTGATTCTCGGGCACGGGTGTGTGAGTGAATGAGACTAGCAGAGCTTGGCATTCGTGAAAGGCGAGGCTCGGTTTTGGGTGTATGCCCAGCTCACTGCAGCCGCTGCGGCGTGTTTACGGCACGCTTTGGTTTCTTCCGTTGGTGATTTGCATGCTGATGGAGTGAGCCGGTGTGATGGTGAACGAGGACGTGTGCTTAGCGAATTCCCAAAATGGTGAGAATGTGAGCTTGTTGTGTAGGTAGGTAGGGCAGTCGCACCTCATTATTGCCAAATGCGGCTGCCCCTGTCCGCAATGAGAGGCATTACTGTCAGCTCTTAAGCGAGGCTGCTTTGAAGACCTCGATTTTTAGCCCTTTCCCCATTTTGTGTACTTCATCAACATAAAGGTATTTGTGTCCTTCTTTGTGCTAACGAGCCTACTAGGGAATTTACTTGAAGCGCTAGGGTTTGTGGTGTGTAGTGGTGTTTTGTTTGCTTAGCGGATGTAGTGTCAGTGTGCAATGTATTGATCACGCCAATTGCTCTCACTTCTTGTTCGTATTTCAGTGTCTGGCACCGATTTCAGATTTTAATTAAGAGCCTTAATTTTTCTAGATTGTCTGGGAATAAGTTGAAGGTAACGTAAAGCCAAGAGTATGGTATCTGGGTTGCATTCATTTTTGAGAAAACACACTGTTCGCAAAGTTAGATGGTAGAATGTGACCTGCTTCAGCGTAAGGAATTGTTTCAGGTTACACTTGAAGACCAGAATAAAGCTCATTCAAGGAAAGCAGAACAGAGAGAACCAAAGAGAAATGTGATATGCAGGAATACCGATCTTGTTTCATAAAACACTTACTTATTTGCATTACCAAGCTCTGTAAATAGAAGATGTTACTATTGCTAAATTCAGTGGTGTTAAATTTACTCAGAAGGATGGAGAACTGGTACATATGCCTTCAGTACCGGAGACCAGGGATCCTTCCAGAGAGATGTGAGTGGGCGAGCGGCAAATGTAATTATCTCTTCTTTAACTTCGGGCGCCTCAGAGTACCAGTGACTCGGCTGCAGGAGTGACCACACGAAGGTCTGCATCACCTCTTCAGGGTACGCACTAAGCATGGGCGAATTTTGCGAATCTCGCGTTCGCGAATTTTGCGGATTTGCGAACTCGCAATCCGCAAAATCCGCGAATTCTCGCGAATTTGCGGATTTTTTTTTTTTGTGTGTTCGCGCGGGTTTCTGCCAGTTCGCGAGGGTTTTGTACAATTTCGCAAAACGCGAACTTACCTGTCGGGTCGCAAGTTTCGCGAACTTGTTGTTTCTACGTGTCCAGCCTGTTTGGGACACTCTTCTTCATCACTGCCACTCTCTGTCACCACTGCCACTCTCTGACTACTCATGCCACCCTCTGGCCCACCCATGCCACCCTCTGTTTCATCACAGCACCCTCTGGTTGTCCAGTCAGTGTACATTATTGTGGCAACGCAAGCACACCTTCCCTGCCTCAAGTGACCTGAATTAATTTGGGGCTGATTAATGTGTCACAGAATATTTTTTTAGTTGGCACCTGCTTCCTTAGTGCTTCCTGATTAGTGATCTTTTGCACTTGCTAAGTGCTTTCATTGTTGCAAAATTAGTTACAACACCTGCCCTGCCCCAACTGACAATAATGAATTAGGGGCTGATTAATGGATTTGAACCTCCAGCCTGGCTCCTGCTTGTCTCCCTTAGCTGTAATTCAGGACCTTTGTGGCATATGTGTAACTATTCTGAGGTTCAGAGCAGGGTCACATAATAGTTGCAACTGGCAACTGAACTCTGGAGGGGCCCCTCAGGAAGCACTACAGGAAATGGCTACTAATGATGAGCCTGAACTTTTGAACCTGGTAAGTAGTTTCAGTTTTGCTAAAATCGTATTTCTGCAATTTTGCGCTTATTCGCGGGGCGCGAAGTTGTACTGGGAAGCCGCGAACTCACGCGAACAGTGCGAGCAAGCCATGAAATCCGCTGCTCGCGGATTTGCGGATTTTGCGGGAGATTCGCGAATCTCGCGGATTGCGAATTTACCGAAAATCCGCAAAATCCGCGAGCGAAACGGATTTTCCGCCCATGCTTAGTACGCACCCCCGGGCAGCTCTATTGTTTTACCTCCCTGTAGCCAATCCCCCTCCCCCCTCATGCTGTACACCTCCACTACAAGTCACCCCAGGCGCTCCGTGTCACGTTATACTGGGCACCTCTTCTGCGTCACCTCTCTCTCGACTGTAAACCCCCCAGGCACCTCCATTGTTTTACCTCCCTCGAGAGTCATCTGTACAAGCCCCATGTGTTTTTTCCTCTCCACTGCCCATCTCCTCCGACAATTCGTTTAGTCGCTTCTTAACTGTAAGTCATACCAGGCACCTCTCCTTCAGCACGGGCGCGCAGGACCAGCTGTGTGGGCTGTGTGGGCTGTGAGGGCTCTGTGGGCTGTGAGGGCTGTGAGGGTTGTGTGGGCTGTGTGGGCTGTGTGGGCTGTGTGGGCTGTGAGAGCTGTGTGGGCTGTGAGAGCTGTGTGGGCTGTGAGAGCTGTGTGGGCTGTGAGAGCTGTGAGGGCTGTGAGAGCTGTGTGGGCTGTGAGAGCTGTGTGGGCTGTGAGAGCTGTGTGGGCTGTGAGAGCTGTGTGAGCTGTGTGAGCTGTGTGGGCTGTGAGAGCTGTGTGGGCTGTGAGAGCTGTATGGGCTGTGAGAGCTGTGTGGGCTGTGAGAGCTGTGTGGGCTGTGAGCTGTGTGGGCTGTGAGGGCTGTGAGCTGTGTGGGCTGTGAGAGCTGTGTGGGCTGTGAGAGCTGTGTGGGCTGTGAGAGCTGTGTGGGCTGTGAGAGCTGTGAGGGCTGTGAGAGCTGTGTGGGCTGTGAGCTGTGTGGGCTGTGAGCTGTGTGAGCTGTGTGGGCTCTGAGCTGTGTGGGCTGTGAGCTGTGTGGGCTGTGAGGGCTGTGTGGGCTGTGTGGGCTGTGAGAGCTGTGTGGGCTGTGAGGGCACTCACTGTGTTACTCAATATCAACTACTCACTACTACTCTTTCTACTACTAAAGTACTTATTCAACAACTCTCTAATACTCCCTACTCACTTTAGTACACAAATAAATACTTTACAGTACTCACTGTAACGCTCTATTACACACTTTACTACACACCCTTTACTACACTCTCTACTACTCACAAATACTCACTCAAATAGTCACTCTATACTACTCACTATCAAATATTATCAATACTCACTCGAATACTTACTATACAACTCCAAAACACTCTCTACTCACTGTAATACTCAATATCAACTACTCGCTACTACTCACTCTACTAAATAGCATCTAATGTTTAGTACTTACTGTAATACTGTACTACACACTCTGCTACACTCGATACTACTCAACATTACTCACTCATAATTAGTCACTATATACTACTCACTCTTTACTACTGAAACTAAAAATACACTTTGTATATGTAAGGGTGTGCTGTGCATGTAAATGTCTGTGGCTCTAGGACTCTACTACTCACTCTCACTATTTAATCTTCCCTCTTTCACTTTTTACTACTCGCTCTCTAATACTCTCTTTACTAATAACTCTCTCCTACTTACTATCAACGACTCACTCTACTACTCTACTACTTACTCTGTGTGTGGGTGCTAATGCAATAGGTCTTGCATATGCAAGCGATTCAGCTATTGGCAATGTAAATAACAATACCATTTATTTATAATTAAAAAAAAAAAAAGTCATGAGCAATGCCAATAGCTCTACCTTTAATAATGCCGAGACCATTGCATTGTAAATGCTTGTTATTGCATGGCTGTTGTTTCTGTTATCACGCCTGTCTGTGTGTGTCTGTGTTTGTGTTTTGTGAGTGCATAGCTGCTTGTTACTCTGCGTGTATCTGTCTGTATCGTTCTCTGTACGTTTCTGTTATACCGCCTGCCTGTGTGTGTCGGTGAGTGTCGCTTTTCCGAGGCCTGTGGACAATCTGGTGGCATCCTACTTTTGCTAAATCTGTGGCTTAATGAAATCCTGTGTGTTTTGTGCAGGGGATTCGTGCTGGTCTGTGCATTTGCTTATTGCACCCCAATGTAACCGCCAGTAATAAAGTGGGCGCGATCATGCCGGTTCCAGGACTGGGCTGAAGCTGCCGTATTCCCGGATTTATGCCGTTCGGTTTACTTGTACCACTTTGGGGGGTGGCCTGTCGTTCATGAAAACACTTTCTCTCACACCTTGTATTTTAAGAATATATCGCCCAGCGGAAATATGTGCCACGCTTAGTCACCCTACTTGTCTGTCGTTTATCTGTTGGATTTTTACGCAGGTCACCTATTCGGCCATGGGAAGCGACAACTTTCCAGCCTAGAAAAAAAACGTTTTTATAAAATAAAAAATTAGGCATCGCAGGTTTTCTGAAGAAGCTTGTTGATTTTGGGGGTTGTGCTAGATTTCAGTTGGTTTGGAGTTGAACACAGTTTATCATTGCGGCTTGAGTCGTTTTGTTCTGTATACATTATGCCGGTGGCATTAAAACTTTGCACGTTGAGCCCACTCCTCGCACGGGATAATGTTGTTACTGCTGCCCACAGAACAACTGGTTTCAATTTGCATTTTTAAGCAAACCTTTGCCACCGTCCGAGATTGTCTTTTCTCCCCATAAGATGCATGTATTTCAGAAGTGCCATCTAAGTTGTCGCAATTCATTACCTATGTAGAACATTATGCACGCGTTCTACAATGTCTACATGTTTCAAGGGAGATCGCAACTGAAATGTCACCTTTAAGTATTTGTCCAAAAACTGTCCTCGTTCCTTAAGTCCAGTAAATATAAGCGGAAGAGAAATCTACCATTTGTAAGGCAGGGTGAAAAAGGCAAGAACTGGGGGCAGAAGGTTTTCAATAAATGTGGCCTCCTTGTGGAACTCACTGCCCCTACAACTGCGCTCCGAAGCCAGTCTCTTCAGGTTTCGTAAACTTTTAAAAACTTTTTTGTTCTCTGTTTAATCCTTGCATTCTTGTAGCTGTGTTATGTTCTGATAAGCGCGGGGATGCCTATTGGTAACCAGGCGCTATACAAAACTCGGAATAATAATAATAATAATACTTTAGTAGAAGAGAAGTTTTGGAGAGTTGACGTACTATTCAAAAACCACATTCCAATGTAGTTTAGTTGTCCCTTTCAAAAATACGTGTTGCCAGGTCACAGTGGTTGTCAGGACCATGTTTTCCTGTTGGTCAGTTTTAGTGCACAGCCAAGTTGGAGTCCGAAAAATGTTGCGCTTGAGCCAAGTAATCGTTTTTGGCATTTTTGTGAAACGACGGTCTCACTAATGTTCTTTTTAAGTGCCCACACTCCTACTGCTCTTTCCACACAGAACTTGTCTCACCAAACACTCTGATTTCACATATCAAAAAATTCGAGCTAGATTTTATTTATATCGCTAGCCGGGCATAATTATTAAGGGCGGCGAGATTCCTCGCTTGGCATACATTATGAAACAGCCTGGTTGATAAAAATGCAACTATATATATATTCACTGAAAAAACCATAGGTTTCCCACCAGTTATAGTTAGCTGGAAATTTTTACTGACATAAAACCATTGAAATTCCCACGTTATAGTTAGTTGGACTCACTATAACTTGCGCGTGTAATGCACTGCTGATGACATCACATATTACATCACTCATGACATGGTCAGTGACATCACTCATGATATCACTGATGACACCATCCAGTGAATGTGTGTCTTTCTGAAAAATAAACATGTTTTATATATGTATATGTAAAGGTCGTTGGAAGAATAAATGTTTCAATAAGTGTCTTAATGGATGTTTTTTTTTTTTTAATTGATTGGTTAACTGGCTTATTAAGTGTATCATAGTGAATTCATATATTAGCGAGTATTGTTTAAATATTTAAATGTTTGTATCAGTGTATCACTTTGTGTATAAGTGGCTGCATGGGTTGGTGAGTAGCTACATGTGTGTGTATATGGGTTATTAGATTTTTTTTAGTATCAGTATAAGTGTCAGTATGATTTGGTGGGGGTGTTACTTAGCACATAGATGCATCAATGACTGACTCACTGTTTGTATGTGTTTTGAAGACAGCATATGTGCCGGACTGTATGGGTGAATGAGTGTGTATATGTATGTGTTAGTAAGTAAATGACTGTCTTACTAGTGTCTTTATCAGTAACTACATATGTTTTAATCTAGTATATGTGAGTATTGATGCATATAAGTGAGTATATGTGAGAGTGAGAGATTGAAAGAGTTCTTGTTTTAATAAGTATGTGTTTCTATAAGTGATTGTTTAAGAGAGTAAGTATGTGTAAGTTTCCTTAGAAGTAAGGTGGTAGTGTGTGTATAGCTGTATATGCAAAAAAATGGATGTTCAATAGTTTATTTGCATGTGTGAGTATGTGTGTGAGCAACTTTTGGAAGACTGTTGGTGTGTTAACGGATGTATAGGTGTCTCACTACATATGATGAGTGAGTATATGTATGAATGACTATATAGAACTGTTGGTGAATGAGTGGATGTGTATATAAATGGTGGAATTACTGAATTGGTTGTTGTAACTGGTATAGGTATCTCCACTTTTTTGAAAATGTTAGTTTCTATTTTTGAATATGTGTTTCAAGGGTTACATTACACTGAAAGGAGGTCTGTCACTCTGTCACAACGATGGTGTCATCAGTGATGTCATGAGTGATGTCACTGACCATGTCATGAGTGATGTAATATGTGATGTCATCAGCAGTGCATTACACGCGCAAGTTATATTGAGTCCAACTAACTATAACGTGGGAATTTCAATGGTTTTATGTCAGTAAAATTTCCAGCTAACTATAACTGGTGTGAAACCTATGGTTTTTTCAGTGAATTTCATAGGTTTTTTAAATGCTAATTCCTAACTATACCTGGTGTGAAACCTATGTTTTTTTCAGTGAATTTCATAGGTTTTTTAATGCTAATACCTAACTATAACTGGTGTGAAACCTATGGTTTTTTCAGTGAATTTCATAGGTTTTTTATCTGCTAATTCTTAACTTTTTATAGGGTCTCATACCTATGTGTTTTTTAGTGAATTTCTAAGGTTATTTTTTCGCAAATATCTATAGCTTAAAAAGGTATGTTTTTCTAAAAATGAATCCTATGTTCTATATTAATATAATATTTTGTTTTTTAAAAGTATATTCTTTTTTTTTTTTTTCACTCTGGAGCGCTCCCGGTGCGCTCCCCGGTGCGCGTACCGGGCGCTTCCCCCGCGAAAAATTCTATTTTTTTTTTTTTAGCCTTTATGAGCCTCCTAAGCCCACCTCAGAAAACCTAGGGGGTCAGGGGCTGTCTACCGTGCCCCTTCTTCCCATTCCCAACGTTGTTTGTCCTCCATCTTGTGTCTCGATTGTACCGAAACACAAAATGGAGGACTCCCGTAACGCTGCCGGTGCGCGTACCGGGGCGCGCACCGGTAAGCGCTCCCTAAAAAAAGGTGGGAAAGTAATTTACAGAAAAGCCACTGGAAACACTTACACCAAATATAGAATAGCCCCTACTACATAGCAGTCCCTACCATTTACCCAAATTTGATGGAATTCCATTGAGACAATTATGCTGTAGGCCTGAATAAATATCCTGAGGTAAATTACATGACAAAAACACATATGAAGTGTTAGAATTGACAACCAATTAAAATGTTACTTTCATTATCTACTATTATTTCATGACATTTGATTGGTTATGTACCTGAATATATATAAAGAAAGAGAGAGAAACACAGCCATTTCGACTACTACTTCCTGATGTACATTTCAAGAGCATTTTCACTGACAACTTAAACTTCTTTTTGAAAGGTAAGATGTTATTTTAAAAACTGAAGTATGTTGTACACTTTAAATTAATTTGGAAAAAAATTCTGATAGTTATATACTATCCCTCTGTAATAGTTATAGAATAAGATAGACTTCTCTGTTACAGTTATGGATGGAGTTAGGCTTGTCTAGTATAATTATGAATTTTCTTAAGCTTTATCACATACACTTTTTTATATTTCTACTTCCAGTCTGATACCATACACTGCCCAAAGATAAAATCACTATTAAAAAAGACCAAAGTACCTCTCTGAACTTAAACCCAACAGTGCCCTATCTCTACTGATATATTTTTTTAAATGCAAATTACAGCACAAAAATGGAAGGAGAGCAAAAAAATTCCAACGAAATTGTTCTGGAGAGCAACAATAATAAAGTTATTGAACCCAATGACTCAGAATTCATGGATGAATCACAGGACTATGAACTACTTCAATGTGTACAATCAGTAGATTTCCTGATTCAAAATGAGGACATTTCTGACAATCAAATATTAGAAATTCTGTTAAATTTGGAAAAGGAATCTGAAAAATAAATTTATATTTAATAATTCAAAAATTGTTTGAGACATTATTCATTTTTATATGTATTTCTTAAACTTGTACCAAATTGATTATAATTTAAAGTCAGACTTAAAATATACTGTGCAACTTTTTGTGTTAAGTTTGCTCATAGTTACTTCCTTTCTCCCACTATATTATCTCCAATGTGTATTAACATCTCTTTATCATCTCCTGCCTCCATATTGTTTCTGCTTTCCTGACAGACTACGCTATGAATTCCATATACCACAATAACTTCTGTAACAACATGCAAGATATCTACAAAGGAAACGGTGTATATTAAATAATAGACTCTGCATTGGTACCTACATGTTGGTACTTAAATAAAAAAAAAGAAAAACAACAAAAAGAACAATTAATAAACATGCAATTTTTAAAACTGATTCTTTTTTCCCCATAGTACGCTCCCCGGTGCGCTCCCCGGTGCGCGTACCGGGCGCTCCCCCAGCGAAAATCGAGAATTTTTTTTTTTGTTTTGACCCCGCGGGGCCCTTTTATGGCCCCCACATCAAACCTACGGGGTCAGGGGGGGTCTACCCTACCCCCTTATGGTCAATTCCCCCCTTTGTTTTTGCCACCTCTTGTGTCTCGATTTTACCGAGACACAAGATGGCGCCCGCTCCGGACTGTTTCGAATGTTTACAGACACCCGAGAGCCAATCAGCTTTCTGCGCGCAAGTCGCGTGGCGCGCCCGGTGCGCTCCCCGGTGCGCGTACCGGGTCGCGCCTATAGATATATATATTTTTGGAACCTAAATGACTCAAAATCCACTGGAGCACATATCTTGAGACATAGCAAAGGCGCATCGGGCTACCAGTCCCTACAATTTTGCCAAATTTGGTTGAAATCCATTCAGCCGTTCGGGCTAAAAGTGAAATCGACCGCCCTATGGAAATTAACATGGGGAAAACGCGTTTTGGGACCCCCCTTTTATCTCGGCCCCCGCTTGACGAATCCCCCCCGAACTTTCAGGGAAGGACCGGAATGCCGCGAGGCCATTTTGAGGAAATGTTCAGTCAGATTCGTCAACCAACGCCAAAGTTATTCACAATAGAATTTTGAGATTTAACATTGAAAAAAATCCTAACTATAACTACCTACTGGCGACCGCCAGTAGGTAATATATATATATATATATATATATATATATATATATATATATATTACCTACTGGCGGTCGCCAGTAGGTAGATATGGTTAGGATTTTTTTGAATAGGGATTTCTGAAAATTCAATGTTGAATAACTTTGGAGGAATTGGCTGAAATTTTCAGGAAAATGGCACATTTTGTTTCTGAGCGTCCCATTAAAGTTTTGGGGGGGTTTCCTCAAGCGTGGGCCGAGAAAAAAGGGGGGTCCCAAAACGTGTTTTTAACATTGAGTTTTCCATAGGGCGGTTGGACTCACTTTTAGCTCGAACGGCTGAATGGATTTCCACAAAACGTGGCAAAATTGTAGGGACTGGTAGCCCGATGTGCATTTGCTATGTCTCAAGATATATGCTCCAGTGGTTTTTACGAAAATTACCTTTGAAAAATATATATTGGGCTACATTGGGCTATATATATGTTAGAGCCCAAATGTAGCCCAATGTAGCCCAATGTAGCCCAAAGATGGCCACCAGAGACAAAAAAAATAAATGTAGCCCAAATATCAGCCAGATGTAGCTCAACTATAGCCCAGTGACAGAATGTCCCAGAGTGTTCTAAAGAACAACTAGAGCGCTAACAGTCTTATTTATGACAAAAGTATGGCACACCTGAAGTCATCTTGATTGGAATAAAGTGTTAACACTTAAAACATTTAATTTGCAAAGGAACAAAATGAGGGGGTTCATTTTGCCATAGAAATTATGATTAGTGCTGAAGAAAGAAAAATTAGGGCACATTTTGAGTGACTTCTCAAATCCTCTTATATTTCATTCTGATGTGCAGTCTCCCAAGATGGCCACCAGAGACAAAAGAGCCCAAATGTAGCCCAAATATCAGCCAGATGTAGCCCAACTATAGCCCAATGACAGAATGTCCCAGAGTGTTCCAAAGAACAACTAGAACGCTAACAGTCTTACTTATGACAAAAGTATGGCACACCTGAAGTCATCTTGATTGGAATAAAGTGGTAACACTTAATACATTTAATTTGAAAAGGAACAAAATGTGATATATATATATATCACCTACTGGCGGTCGCCAGTAGGTATATATAGTTAGGATTTTTTTCAAAAGGGATTTCTGAAAATTCTATGTTGAATAACTTTGGCGTTGATGGACGGAATCGTCTGACATTTTCAGGAAAATGGCACATTTTGTTTCTGAGCGTCCCTTGAGCGTCTATGAAACTTGGCAAAATTGTAGAGACTGTTTGCCCGATGTGCCTTTGCTAGGTCTCAAGATATGTGCTCCATTGGATTTTAAGAAATTAACGTTCAAAAAAATATATATATCTGTGACAGCGTCCCGGTTAGCGCCCCGGTTCGCGTACCAGACGTGTAACGGAACTTCGCGAGGAGAAGCGGATTGGCTCTCCGGTGACTCTCAACATTCTAAACAGTCCGGAGCGGCCGCCATCTTGTCTCTCAGTAGGATCGAGAGACAAGAGGTGGAAATAAACGAAGGGGGAAATGAATGAAAGGGGGCAAGGTAGACCCCTCCTGACCCCCTAGGATTGATGTGGGGGCTATTAAAGGGCCCCGCGGGGCAAAATGTTATTTTTTTTTTCGATTTTTCGCGGTGGAAGCGCTACCCGGTACGCGAACCGGGTAGCTCACCGGTAGCGTAACGGGAGTCCGCCATCTTGTGTTTCGGACGAATTTAGTCACAAGATGGAGGATAAACAATGTTGGGAATGGGTATAAGGGGGCACGGGAGACATATCCTGAACCCCTAGGTTTTCTGAGGGTGGCTGAGGAGGCCCATATATGTAAAAAAAAAAAAAACCTTTTTTTTTCAAATTTTCGCACGGCTAGCGCCCGGTCCACGCACCGGGTAGCGTCCCGGAAAGCGTAACAAGAGGAAAACCAAGGGAAATAGTAAAATAATATTTTAGAGTGCTTTGAGGTAGGGTAGCTCTGAATAGAGCTGTTGTGTTGTGTGGGTGATGTAAGTACCAACATGTAGGTACCAATGAAGAGTCTAAAATTCAATGTACACCGTCTCCTCTGTAGATATTTTGTATGTTCTAATATGGGTTATTTAAATATAAATGTGTGGAAAAGCACTTCATGCTTTAAAGCAATTGTATTTTTGAACTGATTGTTCTTTCCTCTTAGTCCTCCTCTTTGTTTTTTTTCCCCCACACTCTTCTTCAGCATGATAGTTGATAAATTCGTTCCCTCAAAAAATGTATATACATAAAAAAATTATATTAAATACATATAAAATATATTTTTCCTTTAAAAGAAGAATACATTTTACAGCTTTTGATATTTGCTATTAAAAAACCATTGAAATTCACTGAAATCAGTGATGTCATCAGTGATGTCACTGACCATGTCATGAATGATGTAATATGTGACATGATCAGCAGTGGATTGCGGGTGCGCGATATATAGTTAGTTCAACTAACTATATATGCGAATTTCAATGGTTTTGTGTGAGTAAAATAAGGTTTTGTAAATGCTAATTCCTAACTATATATGGTCTATAACCTATGGTTTTTGCAGTGAATTTTCAAGGTTTTGTAAATGCTAATTCCTAACTATATATGGTCTATAACCTATGGTTCTTTCAGTGAATATATATATATATATATATATATATATATATATATATATATATATATATATATATATATATATATACACACACACACATATTCACCTGAATGCAGTGTATCTACTACTCAGAGTATAAAGTGAAGGGTGTGTTCTGTGGATGCGATGCTCTGAATATAATGACACAGGTACTCACGCACACGAGAATGATGGACTTACCAGTAACTGATAAATATGGTTTAATGTGAGCAGAGCCCTGTCACGTTAAATAATAATATTAATGCGGGTGGATAAAGTGTGTGTGTGTGTGTGTGTGTGTCTGGGTGTAGCTGTGTGTGTGTCTGTAGCTGTGTATGTGTCTGTGTATGTGGCTCTGTGTATGTGTGTAAGGCTCTGTATGTGTGTGTGGCTCTGTGTGTGGCTCTGTAGATATGTATGTGTGTGGGTCTGTGTGTTTGTGTGTGGCATTTGCAAGAGATTAAGAGATTAAGCTATTGGCATTGTAAATGACAGTACCATTTATTTATCTGTTTTCAAAACCAACACATAAATAAAAATGTTGTCATTAACAATGCCAATAGCTCTAACTTTTTCAAATGCGAAACAGTTGCATTGTAAATGCTTGTTTAAAAGTGCCTTGTGCAATTTTTTACATGGGTGGAAGCAGTAAATGTATGGAGAGGGATTGGAATAGCAGATAGAAAACCATATGAAATGGTGTGAGAGATGCGTAAAGGATTTCACTAATGGCATCAATTGAGATACAATATACAAAAAAGAGAGGCATATTTTCAAGCCTCTTGCGCAATGTTTAACATGGATGCAAAACTGCAAAAATAAAACTGGACCACAGACAAGAATACACATTATGCAAGGGGTTTGTAAATATGCCAATGAAACCATTACACTTTCTCTATACCAGCATTAATGTCAAACATTGCACAAGGGGCTTGTAAATATGCCAATGAAACTATTACACTATCTCTATACCATCATTAATGTCAAATATTGTGCAAGGGGCTTGTAAATATGCCAATGAAACCATTACACTATCTCTATACCAGCATTAATGCCAAACATTGCACAAGGGGCTTGTAAATATGCCAATGAAACCATAACACTATCTCTATACCAGCATTAATGGAACAATATAGAGCCATCATAAGAATAAAATGGACAATCAAACTTGAGGGGAAAATGCAGGAGTGGGCAGCAACGCAGGAAGTCAGAGGACCATGGGAGATTAACCACGACACTCTTGGACACTGGGAAGCACTTACGGAAGACCTGTGGCAGAAAATGGGTAAAGAACAAGGCAGAAAAAGACCTTCCTGCAAGGCAAAACATATACCAAAAAGCATAAGACAACGCAAAGGCGCCCTAATGAAGGCACTAAGGAAAAGGAAAAATAAAGGCTCACCGGAAGAGGGGGCCAACATCAGCACACTGAGAGCTGCCTACAGGAGGGAAGTAGGCGAACACAAGAGGTTAGAAATGGAACAAAAATGCCTCACAGTATTTGCCCTGTTAAAGGAAAAGAACAACACCAAATTATGGAGGCACATAAACCATCTGAGCTCTCAGCCCATAGGCAAGGCGAACAACATTGGAAGCTACGAATGGGAAGTGTATGTAAGGGGCTTATATAATAAAGAAACACCAACCTCAGAGCAAACCCCTCCTAAGAACACCTGGGAAACAAAGATCGACACAGACACTCTACCCGGGAATATAGACGAAGCAGGATCAACGATGCCTGGGAGCAAAGGCTTCACAGAACCTGAAATAACAAGGGAAATAAAGAACATGAGGAATGATGGGGCGCCAGGCCCAAACGGCATACCAGCCCTGGTATTCAAAACAGCTCAATCATTCTTCTCCTCAATTCTCACCCCTCTCTATAATTACACATACTTAACAGCTTCAATTCCACAAACATGGAAAGGTTCAATCCTTTTTCCCATCCATAAGAAAGGCAACCACTCCAATCCCGCCAATTACAGGTTAGTGGCCCTGCTGGATGTTGAAGCCAAAGCCTATGCTAAACTATTATTGAGGGAATTAGAGGACTGGGCTAACAACAACAAAATACTACCATTCTATCAGACCGGCTTCAGGGCTAACAGTGCAACCATTGACAACATCATGACCCTGTCCTACCTTTCGAAACGTGCAGTGAAAGACAGGCATATGCCACTGTTTTGCTGTTTCATCGACTATAGCACAGCTTTTGATAGAGTGGACAGGGGCAAACTCTGGGGAAAACTGTCAGGTTGGGGAGTTCCATCAAAGCTACTGAAAGCCATCATATCCCTTTATGAGGGGACCTGGGTACAAGTTAAGCTAAGCCCCACAGCGTTAGCTGCAAGAGTGCAAACCAACAACGGTCTGAAGCAGGGCTGTGTTTTAGCCCCCCTACTATTCAATCTTTACACAGCCGACATGGGCGGAGCCCTGAAAGAGACAAGCCTAGTTCCACCTAAAGTGGGAACTTTAAGACTTGCAATTCTTCAGTATGCAGACGACACCGTAGTGATGGATCACACAAGGGTGGGCCTCCAAAGAGCACTAAAAGAGCTGGGGAAGTACAATAAGGAAAATCATTTAACAGTCAACCAAAGCAAAACAAAGATAATGGTATTCGGCAGATACCCTCACAAAAAGCAGGCGCGCTGGACCTTGGGTGATCTTCAAATTGGCACTACCACAGCCTATAACTATCTTGGGGTTTGGCTGCATGAGAGGGCAACATCGGCAACTCAAGCAAAACATCTAACTGTCAAAACCAAGAGTGTAATATTATCAATGAGACGCCTCAGCCAACGTCTAACTAGCCCCACAGCGGAACCCATGCTGAAGGTCCTTAACACCTTGGCTGCTAAGGGGTTTTCCCGCTGGGTGCTGCAATCTCAGATTCCCCATTGTTCATGACAAGGTCAACTCGTCATAAGCACAGGGCAGGTAAAACCCATGACGAGTTGACCTTGTCATTAGCATGGAAGTGGTTAAGGCTAAACTAATCCCGGCCATCAATTACGGGCATCTGGCATTCCCAGGAGACCTTGACAAACTCATATCAGCAGCGCAGGTCAAAGCACACAAAATCGTGCTGCAAACACCGAGGTATGCAAGGAACATTAGATTACGGCTGGAACTAGGGCTCAGCAGACCAGAACTAGCACTTCAGGGGGACCTAATTAAGTACTACATTAGAGTCCTAAAAGCACCCCAAGAATCTCTTAAACATCATCTGGAAACAATCTTTAGAGAAAAGGATTCCCCCTGGCACATCAAGCTGGGTATAGCAATAGAGACCCTTAACATTGAAACACAAAGCATGTGCCTAACAGAAATCCCGCACAAGACCTGGTCAAACATCATGAGACGGCAGGTCCGCTCTATTTCTTTCGAACTGGATCTAAACGCTCTTCGCCAGAATACCCTTACTAAGGTACTGAACGAATCTTACATCATGGGGAAAGCCCAACCATATCTAAATGAAGCACTAGGGGCCCAGGCCCGTCGGAAAATTCTTTTTATGAGACTAGTGGCCTTAAGAACAGCGGACCTCAATCCTGAATGGGCACGCGCAGTTGGTGCTTCCGCTTGTCGGCTCTGCAATTACCAAAAGGAATCCTGGCTCCACTTACTATGTTTCTGCCCCAAACTAATCAACGAGCGACAAAGGATGCTTCGCCCCATCTTCAGAAACCTTGGCATTAGAACATGCAGGGAGGCATCAGATTGGTGCTTCTCAGAAACAACAACCCACTCCCTCGCCAGAGCAGCAAAATTCTTTCATCACATCAGACTGGCCCTAGGTGCGAGTGCTTTACCATAAGTACAAACAATATAGAGGCAGAAACAGGCAAATGATGTGCTTCAGTAACAATCCAAAGTCAATGAGGAGCCAGCCCGATGATCTTCTGCCGAAGCAAAATCAAGCTCCAAGAGCTGAAGGCAAAAAGGGACCTGGCAACACAGGACCGGACTGCCAGAAATAGGGCTTGAAAGACACGCAGTTCGGCGGGGGTGGGAGGAGGCAGGGGAGGGTAAAATATGGGGGGGGGGATCTAACTTTTAGTTTTTTTTTTCTTTTGCTTTATCTCATTTTATTTTTTTAGCATTTTATTTTATTTTTACTGTAATGATTTTAAATAATTGAACAGTCAACAATAAAAACTGAAAACCAGCATTAATGTCAAACATTGCGCAAGGGGATTGTAAATATGCAAATGAAACCTTTACACTATCTCTATACCAGCATTAATGTCAAACATTGTGCAAGGGGCTTGTGAATATGCCAACGAAACCATTACACTATCTCTATACCAGCATTAATGTCAAACATTGCGCAAGGGGCTTGTAAATATGCCAATGAAACCTTTACACTATCTCTTTACCAGCATTAATGTCAAACATTCCGCAAGGGGCTTGTAAATATGCCAATGAAACCATTACACTATCTGTATACCAGCATTAATGGAAAACATTGCACAAGGGGCTTGTAAATATGCCAATGAAACCATTACACTATCTGTATACCAGCATTAATGTCAAACATTGTGCAAGGGGCTTGAAAATATGCCAATGAAACCATTACACTATCTGTATACCAGCTTTAATGTCAAACATTTTGCAAGGGGCTTGTAAATATGCCAATGAAACAATTCCACTATCTCTATACCAGCATTAATGTCAAACATTGCGCAAGGGGCTTGTAAATATGCCAATGAAACCTTTACACTATGTCTATGCCAGCATTAATGTCAAACTTTGCGCAAGGGGCTTGTAAATATGCCAATGAAACCATTACACTATCTGTATACCAGCATTAATGTCAAACATTGCGCAAGGCTTGTAAATATGCCAATGAAACCATTACACTATCTGTATACCAGCATTAATGTCAAACATTGCGCAAGGGGCTTGTAAATATGCCAATGAAACCTTTACACTATCTCTATACCAGCATTAATGTCAAACATTGCACAAGGGGCTTGTAAATATGCCAATGAAACCATTACACTATCTCTATACCAGCATTAATGTCAAACATTGCGCAAGGGGCTTGTAAATATGCCAATGAAACCTTTACACTATCTCTTTACCAGCATTAATGTCAAACATTCCGCAAGGGGCTTGTAAATATGCCAATGAAACCATTACACTATCTGTATACCAGCATTAATGGAAAACATTGCACAAGGGGCTTGTAAATATGCTAATGAAACCATTACACTATCTGTATACCAGCATTAATGTCAAACATTGTGCAAGGGGCTTGAAAATATGCCAATGAAACCATTACACTATCTGTATACCAGCTTTAATGTCAAACATTGTGCAAGGGGCTTGTAAATATGCCAATGAAACAATTCCACTATCTCTATACCAGCATTAATGTTAAACATTGCGCAAGGGGCTTGTAAATATGCCAATGAAACCTTTACACTATCTCTATACCAGCATTAATGTCAAACATTGCGCAAGGGGCTTGTAAATATGCCAATGAAACCATTACACTATCTGTATACCAGCATTAATGTCAAACATTGCGCAAGGCTTGTAAATATGCCAATGAAACCATTCCACTATCTGTATACCAGCATTAATGTCAAACATTGCGCAAGGGGCTTGTAAATATGCCAATGAAACCATTACACTATCTGTATACCAGCATTAATGTCAAACATTGGGCAAGGGGCTTGTAAATATGCCAATGAAACCATTCCACTATCTCTTTACCAGCATTAATGTCAAACATTGCGCAAGAGGCTTGTAAATATGCCAATAAAACCATTACACTATCTCTATACCAGTATTAATGTCAAACATTGTGCAAGGGGCTTGTAAATATGCCAATGAAACCATTACACTATCTGTATACCAGCATTAATGTGAAACATTGCGCAAGGGGCTTGTAAATATGACAATGAAACCATTACACTATCTCTATACCAGCATTAATGTCAAACACTGCGCAAGGGGCTTGTAAAAATGCCAATGAAACCATTACACTATCTCTATACCAGCATTAATGTCAAACATTGCGCAAGGCTTGTAAATATGCCAATGAAACCATTACACTATCTGTATACCAGCATTAATGTCAAACATTGCGCAAGGGGCTTGTAAATATGCCAATGAAACCTTTACACTATCTCTATACCAGCATTAATGTCAAACATTGCACAAGGGGCTTGTAAATATGCCAATGAAACCATTACACTATCTCTATACCAGCATTAATGTCAAACATTGCGCAAGGGGCTTGTAAATATGCCAATGAAACCTTTACACTATCTCTTTACCAGCATTAATGTCAAACATTCCGTAAGGGGCTTGTAAATATGCCAATGAAACCATTACACTATCTGTATACCAGCATTAATGGAAAACATTGCACAAGGGGCTTGTAAATATGCTAATGAAACCATTACACTATCTGTATACCAGCATTAATGTCAAACATTGTGCAAGGGGCTTGAAAATATGCCAATGAAACCATTACACTATCTGTCTACCAGCTTTAATGTCAAACATTGTGCAAGGGGCTTGTAAATATGCCAATGAAACCATTACACTATCTCTATACCAGCATTAATGCCAAACATTGCACAAGGGGCTTGTAAATATGCCAATGAAACCATAACACTATCTCTATACCAGCATTAATGTCAAACATTGCGCAAGGGGCTTGTAAATATGCCAATGAAACCTTTACACTATCTCTATACCAGCATTAATGTCAAACATTGCGCAAGGGGCTTGTAAATATGCCAATGAAACCATTACACTATCTGTATACCAGCATTAATGTCAAACATTGCGCAAGGCTTGTAAATATGCCAATGAAACCATTACACTATCTGTATACCAGCATTAATGTCAAACATTGCGCAAGGGGCTTGTAAATATGCCAATGAAACCATTACACTATCTGTATACCAGCATTAATGTCAAACATTGGGCAAGGGGCTTGTAAATATGCCAATGAAACCATTCCACTATCTCTTTACCAGCATTAATGTCAAACATTGCGCAAGAGGCTTGTAAATATGCCAATAAAACCATTACACTATCTCTATACCAGTATTAATGTCAAACATTGTGCAAGGGGCTTGTAAATATGCCAATGAAACCATTACACTATCTGTATACCAGCATTAATGTGAAACATTGGGCAAGGGGCTTGTAAATATGACAATGAAACCATTACACTATCTCTATACCAGCATTAATGTCAAACACTGCGCAAGGGGCTTGTAAAAATGCCAATGAAACCATTACACTATCTCTATACCAGCATTAATGTCAAACATTGCGCAAGGACCTTGTAAATATGCCTCTCTTTTTTTGTATATTCTATCTCAATTTATGCCATTAGAAAAACCCTTTAAGCATCTCTCAAGACATTTTATATTCTTGTCTGTGTGGCAATTTTATTACTCTGCATGCATTTTCTGCTTGCACCCATGTCAAACATTGCGCAAGGGGCTTGTAAATATGCCCCTCTTTATCTTATATTCCATCTCAAATGATGCCATTAATGAAATCCTTTATGCATCTCCTACACCATTTCATAAGGTTTTCTATCTGCTATTCCTATCCCTCTCCATACATTCACTGCTTCCACCCATATTAAAGGTTGCACAAGGCGCTTGTAAAAAAAGAGCATATTTTCAAGTCCAATGAAACCATTACACTATCTCTATACCAGCATTGAATCCAAGCATGATAAACACTTTAAAAAGAAGTCTACCCTGTAAACTAAAAGATACAAATTGTTAGCACACACAGCCAACAATATGGAAAAAGATGAAAATATAATTCCTTAATTCACATACACACACAGTGTGACCCTTGTCAAAAATCTTTAAGCCACACATTTTATCAAAAAACATTTAGCATGGAAAATCATTTTACACACAGAGCACACCCCTTTTAAATGAGCACTTCACTACAATGTAGAAACCTGACTCATTTTCAAAATACAACAGTAATGAAGCCCAATATGCTTGTTATGCTTCCAAATACTGCAGACAGCACTCTCTCTATATTACTCACCTTTAAAATCGCTTTTGAAAATGTAGAACAGTGTGAAACACACACCAAATTTTCTTAAGCACAATCCCTGAACTGCAGCTCAGACAATGGAAACAGAAATGACAGTTTCCCACTCATTCTTCTCACTTATTTCTGCTCATAACCAATGAAATGTCTTCCCACACTATTTCAAAACTAAACTAACATTTCAATTGGTTCTACATTTCCACACTTTCAAACTCACATAATATTCACCCATACCCCTACTGCTCATTCAACCAGTTACCATGGTAACTCCCACCTAAGGAAGAACAGAGTTTAAAAGTTCATCATACTATGTTGCAAGTGAATCCATCAAGGTTGTTAGAGCTTTCAATATAACAGCTAATCATGTGCAATGTTCCTTTCAATGACCTTTTCTGAACCATTAGAATTGCTTCTTTTAAAAAACAAAACTATGCACCCAAATATGCTCTTTTTCATTTTCAGAAAGCACCAATCATTTCTTAAGCTTCAAGTGCAGTGAATATCATCATATTTGTTTCTAAACTGCAAGCTTTCAAACTGCCATTTCATTTACAGCCCTCATCTGAGTACAACCAGACCTGCCTTGAAAATGCTTTCAGTATGGTTTGTAGGACACAGCTTTGTATTCTCGTCTAAAAGGTATGCAATAAACAGAGGAATTTTAAACCTTGATTTACCAAATGTGGATATTTTATGGATTGGCCAGAGAGGATTGATATGTCACCAATTGATACCATTTGTGAAATCCTTCATGCATCTCCCACATCCTGACCTCATAATTGTGGACTGTGGTGGAAATTACTTATGCACTTTGACTGGGGTTGGTCTGGAAATGCTATTGAAGGACATCTTTGGACAATTGATGTCACCTTTTCCTCAAACTGCCTTTGTCTATTCCAATATATGCCAAAGGCAAAAATGGAATTGGTCCAATCAATTTTGTCCGCAGATTGAGAAAGCAAGGAAACATGTATATAAATCTGTTTTTGCATACATGAGAGACTATGGAATGGGTTGTATATACCACAACAACTTGTGTTACAACATGCAAGGAATCTGTAGGACAGATGGTGTACATTTCACCGATGAAGGGAACAAAGTCTTTCTCTGTAACATCAGACTCTGCATTGGTATTTACTTGTAGGTACCAAAAAAAACACGATGAACACAACGGCTCTTTTTAGAGCCAACTAACATGTAAACACTCAAATATGATTTTTAACTTAATTTTTTAACATTTTTACCGAGGTCCGCGCACGGAGCACTCACTGAGCACTCCCCGTGCGCGGACCTATTGTGTTTTCTGGTATTTAAAAAAAAAAACATTATTTTTAACCTTAGGAGTCCTTGAAGAACCCCCTGAGAATACCTAAGGGGTCAGGGACAGTCTACCCTACCCCCTTCCCACGTTTTTAAGTTATATTTTTCACTCTCTTCTAAAACCAAAAAATGGCGGCGAAATGTTTCGCGCACCGAGCACTCACGGTGAGCAGACCTATTGGAATAAAAAAAAAATAAATAATAATAATAAAACTAAATGGAAATGGACATCGTCTCCTCTGTAGATTCCTTGAAGGTTGTAATGCAAGTTATTATGGTATATTGAATCTATACTGTAGTCTTTCAGGAAAGCAGAAACAGATTTGTTCACATGATTCCTTCCTTTCTCAATGTGTGGTCAGAATTGGCGTAGAAGGTCAGGAGTTCCTACTCTGGTGAAACACACTTGCTATTCTATATACTTACTTATGTTGTAAACTAGTGAATCAATGACAGTCAGTAAAAGAAAGGATGCAGGACATGAAGAACACAAAATTGTATCAATTTACTACTACCTCATAAATTACATTGAAATAAGTATAACAATTAAAACAAATGTTTCATTAATAAATTAAAATTTATTTTTCAGAATTTTCTAAATCTAAAAGAACTTGGAGCATTTCTTCAGCAGAAATGTCATCCATCAAAGTGTCTTGAAATGATTCATCCAACTCAACAATGTCTACACACTCCATTAATTCCATGTCCAGTGTTTCATCCAAGAAATCTCCTTCATGTTCTTCTTGATTTGGTTCATCTATACAATCAAATAAACGTTGCTGTGATTTCCATGTCAAATGACACTTCATTTTCAGCCATTATTGAAGTTAGTGTACTATTAAAAGAAAGAGAAAGACAGTGAGATGTTGCAGGGTAAAAGTGACATAGGGCAGAGAAAAACTATTAAATTCTATAAGAAGAGTTACTACTGTGTAAAACACACACCAGAAATTGAACACCAAAAATTCCACACAAAAGTACCTCAGACACTATAGTCACAAAATGGCCGTATTTCCCTGGACAGTGTATAGTATCAAGCAAGAATTAAAAATATAAAGCACTGCATCTGATGTTGCCCTACTCAATCCATAAGTATAACAGAAAAACATTAAATAACTAACAGAAAACATTTTTCCTATTAACTTAAAGTGAACAACAGAGTTCTCCTTACAAATTAACAACTCACCTTCTAGAAAACTGTTGTACAGTAAAATCGGTCTCAATCTCACACCTCAGAAGTATACCTCAAACACTAAAATCTCAAATGGCTGTGTTTCCCTCTCATTTTTCATACATATTCAAATACCCAGCCAATCACATTTCATCAAACACAAAATCAAAACCAATTATTTTTTTTATTGGTTCAAATTATCAACACATTCAAACTCATATAATCTTCAACCTACCCCCAATGCTCTCTACCAATTACCATACTAATTCTCCACAAAACACCTACCAAAACCCAAAGGTGAAAGAGTCATCACTCAATGTTGCACTCAACCAACATCTATCTTCAAAAGAAGAGAGTGTCCCAAGAAACCAGAAAGGACTGGGTATTGAACTACAGCAAAAATGAGATTCCTTTCTGTGTTATTTGACTTTAGGATTTGTGACCAACTGGTCTACTTTCAAGTTTTATATTACTTGTATACAAATAGACGTTTCTAGGTACTTATTACTACACAACACTGAAATAGCTTCTTTCTCTCAACATTTATTTTTATGGTGTTAAAAACATTTATATAAAATTCATCACAGAACATTTAATATCCAACATATAATCACGAGCATTTCCCTAATCTAATACAAAATAAAACCTGTTCTTTTTTAATGCTCGAAAAACAAATTAAACAGTAATTCATACAATTAAAAAACTTCTGAATGTGTACTATCGTGGGTGGTCCCTTGTCGACGCGTTTCGGTGCGATATGATCTTTTAGGCACTTTCTTCAGGACAAACTTATGGAATAGAACTTTCTAAAAATTAAAATAAAAACAATTAGTGTCTTGTTACGTTGAGAGTTTATCTTCGTCTATACAGTGTTGGGCCACTCAATGTACCTAGTCTCAATCTATCTAGATATTAGAAAGAATATCTTACTTAGATTGCTTTAGCGTCAGTTGTTCCCCCTTCTTATTGGGTTTATCCGTTTTAGACTTCACTATGTGTCAGTTTCATAAATTTCTGAAACATAGAAAGTACAGACAGGTGTTATCCCTGTTTATCTTCCTTATCAAGATTATAAAGACAGACCCTGTTATTTTGCCACTTACTTAAAAACAGGAGAATTTTTTTCTGCATGTCTATGGCAGTCGTTTGCGTCTTTGATTTTGCGCAAGGTATCTGGCACGGGGACTTCTTACTGGTCCACCTGTTAGATAACATAGCAATATAAATGTATTGCCTAGTAGGATTATTTGTCCGCATTCATTGCAGATACTAATGGCCTTTTGAGTTACATACCTGAAAAAACGATTTCTTTCAATCCCTGTATTTGGTATATAGACAGGTCTTCACTTTATCCTGGGGACTTTTGGCTGGGTACATGTTTATGTGAAGAAATCTTGTATCCCAGAGCCTATTGTTGTGAAAAATACATGCACTTAGTGTTTTTAGTAGTATTCACAGCATGTCAGTATTTATTTCTACCCCCTATTTTTCGAACTATGTTATATTGACATTTGTTCTAAATGTTCCCATTTCCAATTGCGGAACACTATTCCTCTCTTTCATTTGCCGTGATTAATTTAGGGTAACTCTCTCAAATGTCTAAATAGTTCGGCGTATACTCCCAACCAAGCTGTTGAGTCCGCCAACATTCTACTGTCTCTAATGTTTCTCCCGTTATACATTCCTCACTATTATTATGGAGTGGCTTGGTCATTTCAGCTTCTACTAACTGAAAGCAAGGGAGACACTCAACCAACATCTAAACACTGAAACTTGTTATTTTAATGTATTTCTTTTTTGTCTTTTTGAACTGCAGTCCGCGCACAGTGCGCAGACCCCGCGATTTAAAAAATTATTATATATTTTTTTTCAACGTTCGGGGTCCTTTACAGACCCCATGACAAAACCTAGGAGGCTCAGGAATCTCTACCCTGCCTCCTTGTCAACTATTACACTTCTGTTTACAACCACTCTCATCTGCCACAAAAACAAGATGGCGGACAACACTTCCTCATTTCGACTGATTGGAATGTTGACAGACGTCCAACAGCCAATCAGAATTCCGCGCGTGCATACAAAGGTCCGCGCACGTGCAAGGACAGAGCAATGGCGGAGCATGCCCGTGCGCGCACCGTGTCCCGCCCATAGATATATAATTTGAAAAAAGTTGATTTTCTCAACAATTACTGGAGGGATTTTAACCAACTATACAAAAGGCACTTCTGCATACCAGGCTCTTCCATTTTGCCAAGTTTGCAGTAATTCCATTCAGACATTCGGGCTGTAGCTGTGTCTAAAGGTCCAATGGAAAATTGCATTGGACTCAATTTCACATTCAATTTTCTCATAAACTACTGGAGGGATTTACACCAAACATACAAAAGGCACTGCTCCATACTAGTCCCTACCATTTTGCCAAATCTGGTGTAATTCCGCTCAGCCGTTCGAGCTGTAGCCTTGTCAGAATGTCCCTATGGAAATTAACATGGGGAAAACACATTTTGGGACCCCCCTTTTTTCTCGGCCCCCGCTTGACGAATCCCCCTGAAACTTTCAGGGAAGGAGCGGAGAGCAGCAGGGCAAATTTGAGGACAATTACAGGCATATCCCTCAATCGGCGCCAAAGTTATTCCCATTTCGGCATTTCCTATGGTAACTAGGTCCTAACTATATATACCTACTGGCTATCACCAAACCACTTCACCAGTAAAGGAGAGCGCGGAGGCCAGAGGGGGGTCCTTTGAAGAAAGCTTTATTTCACAGCATTACAGGTAGGTGGCGGCGAATGCATTTCGGCTCCTTCCACCTTGGTCAGCGCCCTGCACCCACCAGAGTTCAAATGATTACCAGCTGATTGTGCTCCACCTTTGTAGCGATGATGTCACTGGTACCCCTCCCCCAGGTAATCGTCCATTCACCTGCTAGAGTCCTCCCACCTTGTAGCGGACTCCAACCCCCAGAGTGCACCTGCCATGTGCACACAGGGTGGTGGCGTGGGGAGCAGAGAAGAATGCTGCTAAATCCAGCGACTGTGAGCACTGCCGGTTGGACACTCGTTTGTGCTGCTGTGGTCCAAAGTTCCTCCTTGGGTCCCTTTGGACTGTGACGGCCTGTAAACAGCATGTGGCCTTCATGCAGGGGCAGCCATGAGGCTCACAGCACCCTTACGAAGGTTAAATACCTCCTTCCGCATATGACTCACTCTCCTCACGGCGGACACCGGATTCCTTGATTCCTCAAGCGCAAAACGCACACCGCAAGCAGTGTGCTGCCAGCTTCTATTATATATATATATATATATATATATATATATATATATATATATATATATATATATATACCTACTGGCGGTCGCCAGTAGGTAGTTATAGTTAGGACCTAGTTTCCATAGGAAATCCTCAACATTCTATTTGGATTAACTTTGGCCCCGGTGGATGAATCTTTGCGTATTTCTCAAAGAAGATGGCTCGGTCCGCTGCGCTCCTTCCCTGAAAGTTTGGGGGGGGATTCGTCAAGTGGGGGCTGAGATAAAAGGGGGGTCCCAAAACGTGTTTTCTCCATGTTATTTTCCATAGGACGTTTAAACACGGCTACAGCTCGAACGGCTGAATGGATTTATAAGAAATTTGGCAAGAAGGTAGAGTCCGGCTCGCAGATTACGCTTTTGTTTGAATGGTGTAAATCCGTTTAGTAGTTGCTGAGAAAATTAAAGTTGAACTCAATTATTTATCTATAAGCGCGCTCGGGTGCGCGCACTAATGCAGCTGTGCGCGAGCGGAATTTTTGTTTTGGTGTGTGACGTCTGTGAACGTTCGATTCGAAGGAAATCAGGAAGTGTTCACCGCCATTTTGTTAGTGCGAGTGAATATATTGTACATTTCAAAGCATTGGAACATGGAAAGGGGACAAGGTAGAGATTGTCTGGCCGCGTAGGTTTTCTCAGGGGGTGCAGTAAGGCCCTTGAACGCGAAAAGAATTTTTTATTTTTTAAAATAAAAGTTGCGGGGTGCGCGCACTCGGTCGCGCACACCTATTTACAAGAGTGTGAAAATGGAGATAAATCAGAAGTTTGAGTGTTTAGATATAAGGTGGCTCTGAAAAGAGCCCTTGTGTTAATTGAGTTTTTTCTGCTTTTATAAGTAAGTATCGATGCAGAGTCTCATATTACAGAGGAAGATTCTGTTTCCCTCATCCGTGAAATGAACACCATCTCTCCTATAGATGCCTTGCATGTTGTAACGCAAGTTGTTGTGGTAAATAGAACCCATGCTATAATCTCTGAGGAAAGCAGAAACAGATTTATTTACATGTTTCCTTGCTTTCTCAATTTGTGCACAATGTTGATTGGACCAATTCCATTTCTGTCTTTGGCATATATTGGAATATACCAAGGCAGTTCGAGGAAAAAGTGTCATCAATTGTCGAAAGGTGTCTTTTAGAAGCATTTCCAGACCTACCCCAGTCAATGTGCCTAGATCGTTCCCACCACAGTACACAATTATAAGGTCAGGTTCTGGAGAATGCATAAAAGTTTTCACCAATGGTATCAATTGGTGACATCTCAATCCTCTCTGGCCAATCCACGTTATCTGCACATTTGGTAAATCAAGGTTGGAAATTCGTCTGTTTGCTGCATATTTTCCACTCCAGTGAATATAACGGTGTCCTAAAAGCCAAAACTTCATTTTCAAGGCAGATGCACTCGTAGTCCGATGGGTTCTGGAAGTGGAATGGCAGTTAGAAGCTGAAAGTCAGGATAAAAAAATGGATGAGGCTTGGTGTGGTTGAAAAAATAAAAATGATTGGTTGATTGTAATACCTCAAGATTGAAGACTACGTTGCATGTTAATGTTTATGTAAAACGAAAAGTACTATTGGGTGTCAAAAAAATGACATGTAACAGAGCAGTGGATAGGCAGGTGTTTTTGGAGGGAAATCAGCATTCTTGGTTTGATGTAGAACGTTGAGATATGAACTTTTGACCTGTGCCTTCAGCCAGGTGCAGAATGAGGTGTTACCATGGAAACGGCCAGAGAAGGCAGTGGGTGATGGGTGACTTTTATGTGACATTGAAAATATTGTAAGGGACAACCAACTGAAATGCTAATTTGATTTTAAAATTTTGCGGGAACAAATATGATTGGTTGAAGAGACATATATGAGTCTGTATTGACAGGATATCTGTGCCATTGAATTTTGGTTGCAGTGATAGAAGCATTATTCAGAGTTCCGCAAACGAATATCTGTTTTGTGACTGTCACTGTTCTACATCGTACAAAGCATTGATAAAGGTAAGTCTGTAACTGTTTGTTTTGTCATGTACCGTAAAATGTGGTTTAGTCACTATAATTGGTTCATTTCCCTCACAGTCTCTGAGTAACCTCATTATTGACTGTGATAATGTCTTGTATTTTTAAAACTATTTTCCATTTCGTTTAATCACTCTTTAACGACATTATTTGTTTGCAATTATTAGTTTAAAATTTTGAATAATAAATTTCAATAAGCTGAATGGTCTTCAGTCATGTTCTTATGTAATCTTTTACTGTTAGTTTTTATAATTCACTGTCAGTCAGAGACGAAACTGGAACGAAATTTTGGGGGGGGGCAAATTAAAAAAATGTTGTTAGGCGTGCATGAATGTTTAATTAGTAGGCAGAGTAAAGCTACAGGGGCTTTTAGAAGGGGTAAAACAACTGAAAGGCCTAATTAACATGCAAATGGATGTTTACAGAGACGTGAAACGTTCAGGTGCGGCTGTGTGTGTATCTGGAATATATATGTTACCTTGGGCTGCCACACCAGACGGGAGGGGGGTGGGGGCCTGAAGGTCTGTGAATTTAATGGGGGTTGCGCGCCTTTTCTTCACATTCTTTCAAGTGTAAATTATAGTTTTGTATATAATTTTGGTGAACAGCAACAAATGGAGTATAAAATATGTTTAATATAGACAGTAATTATTTGTGTGATTTTGAAGGGTTTACATATAATGAGAGAAGTTGGTTTTGAGATGAAAAAATGGTATTAGCAGAGACACAGATAATGCAGATAGAGAGAAAAATGGTACATTACATGTGATACCGTCGTCAAAAAGTGCTAATGCTTAAGGTATTCCTAAACTTTCTGTCAGACGACAAAATTACAGTGTGGTTTGTGGCCGCGGGCTGCACTGGTGGGGGTGGGGTGAGAGGGGGAGGTGGCCGAGTAAAATAAAATGAAAAGTTGTGACCATGAGGTTGTATACAGGTTTGTGCAGGACATGACTTCATACATTGAGGTAGCAGACCGAGTATACAAATATCTCTCTCCCTCCTGCCGTTTGACTCCATCTTTATCTCCCTCCTGTTTTCCGTCTCCGTTGCCCTGTGTTATCTTAGTGTGTGTGTCTGTCTGTGTCTGCCTTCAGTCCGGGATGAGGAAGTTTTCTCTGCAGGCACACACAGATAGTCGCATCAAAGTACTTGGCAGGTTTTCAAAAAACTATTTATATAATTGAGATGCTTTTTTGAAGCGCTAGTGAATGTCTACTTTCACAATTACCGCTCGGTTGGTTCCATAGAGCAGAGGGTATGTCGTATTTGACTTCTTAGTGCCTCTGCATCTGCACTCTGTTCTCTGGTGGCTGGCGGAGAAGTGTTTGTATAGTGGAGATGACAGGGTGATAAGGAGTGAAATACGACATAGCGTCTGGTCTGTAGAAGCGGGGGAGCAGTGTTTATCAGTGTGAGTGAAGCGCAACTGCGGCGGTGCTTGGTAACAGTAATACATTATTTTCTTACCAGAGGTACGACTGTTTGCATGGTCCGTGACCCGCTAAGAAAGGCTTGACGGGCCCGCGGGTTGCAGTATGAGTAACTCAGGTCGACAAAAGAAAACATGAACTTAGTACAGCTGAGGTTACGTGGAAGACATGAATACTCTTTCAGTATACAATTATTTCAGTTCAGAATATGGATTAAAAGAGAGAATGTGTATATTTGAAATGTTTATTCAGAAATGCACTGATTTCAAGGCAAGTTTCTTATCTAATACGAGTACAGATATTGTAAGAAACAAAGTAATCGGCATATTCACTAGTACATAGAATACAAACGGTATAGTTGATGTAAAATGAATATGGTTTAGCAAAATTTATTCTACACCGTTATGAGGAAGTACATTACATTTTATTATATCTAAGAAGTTGTCTTGCCTTTAAGTTTAGCAACGATACATGAAAATGCTAGTGGTTAGACATCAGCTCATTAACAATCAGCTCTCTGCATGCGAAGCACTATCAACTTTGTGTAATGCTATTGTGTAAGGGAAAAAAAACGCACCAAAAGCGACAAGTTGGCTGGAGGTGCATGTATGTTATCTGTTGGAACGTTCGAAAATCAGTGTTGAGAACAACTACTGTATTGACATATCTTTGAAAGGTTTCAGTACTCCATCTGAAATACAGCACGAAAAGTAATGCAAATATTAGTGTAAGAACATATTTTTCTCGTATGAATTAAAAATATTTCAGTACATGGAAAACTAAAGCAGCAGAGGTGTGTGAGGTGCAAATAAGCAGCTGAAAGGGGAAATGGTGTTTAAACTTATAAAAAACTCATGCTAACTTTACACATTAATCAGGGCACATGTAGCATATATTACCCTGCTTTGCTCCGAGTACGTTTGAAATAAGATAAGATAAGATATGCAACTGAATTGTTGAAATTAGAGTTCAATAAAAAGTTAAGTTCGAAATCGAGTAGCTGAGGAAAAAAAATTTAGTCCACATAAAACACGAAAATCTGACCAGCAGGAAATTGTAATGTCAACTGTTAGTAAAGCCAATAGGTCTGTTGATATAAAAAAAGTTTAAGAAAACGTGAAAAAGGGAGGGAAGGGGGGGAGAAGCCAAGCCGGCGTCCACGATGGCCGCCCAGTCCCTCGGCTCCGAGTACCATCTCCTCCCGAGGGTACCTTCTGCCTAATATCCTGACCCGAAAGGGCACACACGGGTGCAGGACCAGTTCCGGCGATCGATGGCGCGTCCCCGAGGTTCGTACCAGCTCCACACGGGGAGAAACAGCCAGCGGCGTTTGCGGCCCGCGGCAGCTCAAAGACCGGGGACTCGTCTGGACTGCAGGGTCGGTCACCAAGTGAACAACAGCGGCCACCAGTTGCAGTGAGGGGCCGGTCGGCTCCGGATCAAAGCGGAACGGCTGATTTTTAGGATCATTCGCTTGGCTGATTGGGGGCATGAGTCGGGGATCAGCCTTTCATGGTTCCCCTGAGTGGATTGTGTCTTTCCTGGAACTTTGCTCGCTTGCCGCCGGGGACCGTGGTGAGACCCGTCCCGCTAACTGCGGGAGAATCCCGAATTTGTGCCCAGCCGCGTTTTAATAGCGCGGATTCCATCGGCGGCTGCGTTTTGGCTACACCTTAACTGTTTAGGTGACCTGCTGGCGGTATCATGACGCCTGACGCCCGCTGAGTATGCCCCGGCCCTTATCCATGATGGTGCTTCCCCGGAACGTAGCGAGGGGGGCAGAGTGCAGCTTCTGGGAGACCGAGTCCCGACCCGATTTACATCATATGGAGAAAGGGAGCTTGACAAAAGGGGGGCACGGAGCAGAACTACACCTTGGCGATCTCCTGGCTACCCTAGCTGACCTTCGCGACGCCTTGGAGCAGGATGCCCGATTAATGGGGGATAAACTGGATGATGTCGTCTTTGTGGCGGAACTAATGAGACCGGGTGGTTCGTGGACGCACAGTGAGATGCCTCACTTATTACCCAGACGCAACAATATGGCGTCGGCCACTGACACCGAAAAATCCGGGACACAGACTCTCGAGCCATCTCCAGTTAGTGACGTCGGTCATCTAGAACTATCCGTGGGCCCTAGCTTGGAACCGAGCGATGGACTTCCTTTCCACGTCATGCTGTTAGTGTCTCTGGTTCTGCTCCAACCGTGCTTTGACATTGTGATGATCTTCCCCTGCCCTGTTTTGCCGATCGAAATGGGGCGGTCATGTTATTGCGCCAGGTTGGGTTCATCACGCTGGCAGGAAGCGGGCTCGGATGAGGTCCGGTCACATCGCAGCACTGCAGACTTGCTGCTGTCCGGGTTTGCTCTGGTATTCCGATTCCCTACGATTGTTGATTTGGAGTGCGACAATTTGGTGGGCCATCGCGATATGCGCAGGACTGGACAAGGATAAATGCTGTTTCCTCTGTGTTGATACTTTCAGTTTACGGGTTTATGAGGGATGTGCGGCATATTGTTTTCCTTATTGACATACTGGGCTGATCCTGTGCCTAGTGCACTACTCTATTGTACTGATTTTAGCAGAAGTGTTTTACGTCCTGTCCACATACGATACTTGCATGAGGGAGAGGCCGGGGGACAGTTAGGGGGCTCCCCTCCGTTTTTCATTTCCTTCTTTTCCTTCCCTCACTTGGGTTCTTCTTTTAGTCTAGGTGGGTGGTAGTTCCTTTTCTCCCTCTACTAAATTTCGGGTTTCATACAATGGGCGACAGGCACGCTGCTGAGGGGGAGGCCGTAGCCGGAGGCAGGGGTGCAGGGAGGGGGATTGGGGGGAGGGGTATTCTCTGTTTTCTTTCCCTTTTTCAGTCTCTAGGGCCCCTTTTTCTCTCTTGTTCTGCTTGGCTTTTTCTTTCCTTTCTTTCTTTTTCTTATCTTTGGGATTCCGAGTGGTAGGTGGCTTGCTGGATGTTCTTATGTCTCAAACTATAATGGGGGATGTTATAATAGAGCTTTCAGATACGGCGGGCGTGTGCTGCATTGGGGGGCGTAATGTACTATTTACTGTCTATCCTGTTTAATGTGCGTTAGCGCCAACGCCCTGCCTGCAGTGGTCCCGAATGTGAATATCCTGTTTTGTGATATCCCCCAGTTCTGGTATTATTAGATTGTATGGTATCGGATCCTGTTCTACCTTTAAACTTTTTAAAAAAAACCTCTCTTATCCTGGTACCATTACGGTGCGACAGTATCCTGGGCGTCGAAGGGGAATTGAGGAGGTGGAATGTATATGATTGGATTTATTGATTTGCATTGACCGTCTCTGGAATAATGGCCGGCTGTGCTTATTCTGGCCTGATGTTGTATTTGCCTTATGTGATAATAAAGGTTTACCAAAAATTTAAAAAAAAAAAAAAAAGGGAGGGAAAACAAAATGTAGACGTCAATGGCTTGCATAAGAGTCATCCAACAACTGTGTAGGCGAAATAAGCAGCTACCGCTTCTAAAAGGAAGTCACTGTTATCATCCGAAAACATGTCAGCCATCCAATTGAAAAGAGGAAAAGAACATACATGGTCTTGAATTACCGGAGCCTCTAGTACCATCAGAGGGCAACTCAGTGTCTTTTCTATGTAGCTGTGTGCCAAGAAATCTTGCGCTGCTGCAAATATATTCCAATGACCCAGAACTCCATGTATCGCTGCAAAGGCCATAATCCCTCCGTCGGAACAAAGCTGTTCATGATCAATTAACGGATTCATGAGATGATTGTAATTCACTTAAGGAGACACCAAGTTGCAAAGACATAAGTCCAGGGCCCACATGAAATCACAGCTCAGGCAATGAAACACAGGCTGCACACAGGTGAAATAGGAAAATCGAAATGATAATGCATATGACGCACTCAAAGTCGCAAGTGGCAGGATGCCATAGTACTCAAGCATCCTCTGGCGAAATAGTTCTAAGTGCTCCCGCTCGTTTGCGAAGACAGGACGGACATTCATTTTGTAATAAACAAAATAGGAACAGAAGCAGCTGCCACTGGTAGTAGAACAGGAAGTCCAGAAAAATAGGTCGCCGACTATGGAGTGAAGAGTAGCAGAGTGACTTCAAATAATTTCTGGCAAAGAAGTCACTAAACCATTGCTTAGTAGTTATAAAAAAAAATAGGCCTGCCTTGAAGTGGAGGATGTGTTAAAGATTATGGGAGTCACCTCAGCAAATTGTAAAGGAAGGTCACTATTTTATAAGGAATGGACTTCTCTGTGAATATTAGCTAAGTGAAAGAGATATGTTTGTGAACAGATGGTAGGGTAACTTGTTTTTGTGACAATAAGGCTGTTGTTCATGTCTTGTGATTCAAGGCCGGAATTCGCGGCCAGATGGAAACATCAAGGTTCCCATGCGGGGGTGGATAAACTACATTCTTACAGGGAAGGATATGCAGAGTGACTATTACCGCGCAAGCTTTGCCGTTTAAAACCTCATAACAATTCTCATTACATGAAAAAAAAAAAAACAACGTTTAAGAATAAGGAAAAAGTCGGCATTATAGCATGCACTGGTGTATCTTTGAAAAGACATGCAACATTACAGCGCTTCTAGTTAAATAAGTCATGTAATTGAAAGTGCCTGGATGTGAACGACTAATTACATGTTTCAGTACACTCATCTCTATACAGACATAGGGGCAGATTAACATGCTCCGTGCGGCACTTTTGCTTCACTTGTCCCATGTTAAAAGTGACGCTAAAGTGGCGTAAGGGGATTGTAAATCTGGCCGACATTTTTTTGCCGTCTCCAAGGCATTTGTAAGTGAAAGGGAGCGACTTGGTTTTATGACTGTAGGAGGTACTGAGCCGCTGGTATCTATTTATGTGAAGAAATGTATAGAATTTGAACACTGAAAAAACGCGAAAGGTAGACTAATTAATTTGTGCATTAGCCATGTTGCAGTTGCGACTTCGGATACTAAAAAGGGAAAAGTGTCTAGGCGTTGAATGTGGAACATTGAAAAAAAAACGTGTGTCATGGAAAGCAAACGTGGTTTGTAAATGAAATGTAAAGGTTTAAAGAGAGAGGAGAAAATTAAGATAGTTTCAGGGCTTTAAGTTGGCCCGGTCTGTTCGGGTTTCAGCACAGGCAGTTTCTTAAAGGTAGGCTTGCTGTCTATCGGGCTGCACTTTTGAGGCCTGGCGTAGGCAGACTTTTTAGTTAACTTGTGCAGCTATTAATCTGTGTCAAAGGTATTAGTACTTAGTTGCTGTAGGTATGATGTTACGTGTTGTACCATACCTACATGTAAAAATATGGAGGGCAAAATTTACAGTGTGGTTTGTGGCCGAGAGCTGCAATGGTGGGTGAGAGTTCAGAGGGGAAAGTGTTGGGGCTAAAGGGAAACAAAGAGTTGTGAGTTAAGATTATGCAGAAGTTCCTGTAACAGATACGTTCTTGCACTAAGTTAGTGGAGTCAGTATACATATATCTGTGTTGCTGTTTTCGTTTTCTCAACATACTGTTTTTGTGCTGCTTACTTCATATATTTTAGTGTGTCTGGCTCGCCCTCTGTATCTCTGTCTACTGTGCAGTTTTTCTCCATGTTGCCTATCCTCTGATTTTTACCGTTCCTGTCTCTCATACATTTTCTCTCTATGCAGTTGTTGTTCTCCCTAACATGGGGCTTTATTTATGAAGGCCTTGCGCCGGTGGTGCGTCACTTTTAACATGGGAAAAAGTGACGTATCTGTGGCGCAAGGCTTTCATAAATGAGACCCTTTGTGTCCTATTCTTTTTGTTTCGCCTGCTCTCTCTGTCTTTGCTGTGCTTTTCACTATATTTATTCAATTCTGTCATTCTTTTATTTTCTGGCCTGAAAGAACTCTTACCTTCACTGTCCCTTGTGATATCTCTCTCTTTCTCGTGCTCGTTTTGTATCTTTCTCTGTGTCCTGTTCTCAGTCTTCCTCCTACATTGTCTGTATGGTGGTGTATATCTCTTTCCCTCTTATTCACTCGTCTTCTCTCCATCTTTCTCTCTCTTCTGCTTTGTTTGTCCATCTCTGTGTTCCTTCTGCTCTCTCTCACCCTATTGTAGTGTTTGCCTGCTGTCCTCTCTGTCCCTGTACCTAATGTCTTTTGTCTTCTTTGTGCTCTGTCTGTTATTTCTACTCTGTGACTCCGTCTGCATGGTCATCTTTTTCTTTATTGTACCTTCCCTTTCTTTCTTGACTTTTCAGTGGTGCTGTTATTTTTCTGCCTATCAATTTGGGCTTTGAATGCTAGTCTGTCTCTGTATGTTCCTCTTCCTGCTACTGTCTCTCTCTTTCCTGTAGTCTCTATCTCTCCTGTCCTGTATCTATTTTCTACTCTATATTTAATATTTTATTTAATATTTAGTTATGTCATGTGTTCAAAAAACAATTATTGAACTTAGTTAGGCATTAGGATATCTAATGGTAGAGAATCTTAGGTAATTTATCTGTTAGGCTTGTTGTTTGCTACAATGGCTCTATGTTGTGTAATAAATATGTCTGTAATATGTTAATTAAATGTCATTATTTCTCTTTTTTATAGTGTTTGGTGCTGAACAGCAACAACCTGCCTTCTACATTACAGAATTTCAGGAATTATATTCTTTTTTTCAGGTGAGTTGGTATTTTTGAAAGGCAATTTTTTTGGGTGCACATTAAAATAATAAGCCAGATTTTTTAAAATATTTGCAAAGTTTCGGTTTGGAGCATGATTTTATCTTCTATTTTTGCCATGTCTGTATCTGCTTGTACTAGATATGTATTTTGAGATATTTTTCCACTGACAGTTGATATTAACTTTTTATGGGCCTGGTGCATGTGTTCTTTTCGATGGAGTTCTGGTTCATCTATCATTTGACTATAATTCTTTGCGATTTCCATGGAATAATTCTTGCTAAGTGTTCATTATTTTTCAAACTCATGCTGTATTATCTTTGGCAGTCTTTTTTCTTCATTTACAGAGGTGTATTATGATATGGCTCTTGGTGTGATGGGCATCTTTTCAGCATATCTGTGACTGTACTATCTGTATGCACTGTTTTACATATATTTGCAGAGCTTTATTATGATGTGGTTCCTCATGGTTAGCATGAAATTTTGTACATGCTATGAAATTCACATGCTGAGTATGCTGTTGAAACATAAAAGCAACTGTCTCTGTGGGAAGTAGTAATCTGTTCAGTGAATGTTATGGTTTGTACAATGTGAGCCTCCCCTTCAGACTGTATATAGTTTGAATAGCAGTTTGTAGTGGTGAACTCAGAAAATGGATCCCTAAAAATTAATTATAAAGTTTATCAATAGTTGTGATATCTAGAAAATCTAAAAACAAATTTTACAGTAAGATGTCTTTTTACAGCAGTAATTATTAAATGAAAAAAAAGGAACAGTGTTAATGTCTAGGCTTATAGTGTCAATTTGTTTTCAAAACAAGAGGAAGGTGCTATCTTAATATATGTAGTTAATGAGTTAGAAAGTATAAAAATATATCTAGTTTAAAAATTAGTAAAGGTACTTTTAAGTTATATATTTATAAAAAGATATAATATAGTCTTTATATTTTTTTAAAAGGATACAGAAGAACGAAAACAAAATAGAGATGGAGAATTGTTCTGAACAAAAGGAAATACATTTTGAAATTATAAATGATCTGCTGGAGGACTTACTAGAAGGAGTGTTTGAGGACGAAAAAAACGTTGAAAATGAGGACTTTATGGGTATATCATTGGACAGTGCTTATTTAGAGATGGTGGAAGGGGAAGAGGAGAGTTTGGAGGATGAGGGTCATGAATTGGAAGAAGTACCCAATGACATTATGCTTCAAATTCTTTTAGATTATGAACTTTTAAATAAACAAAATTATTTTGGATAGTAAAGCATTCTTGAAGACAGTTTTCTTGTCCTATTCGTCGTTGATCTGCTTTATGAGAGTGACAATACATGTTCTCATGAAGTGTATAAGAGATAATAGTAAAAAAAATTAAAGCACTAGGATCACCGACAGTTCTTGAAAAACAGTGTACTGTTTGTATGCTTTAAAAAATAGAATCAGAAAATACGTCCATAATGTTAACACAGCTATGGACTGTCATAAATTTAGAACCAACATTCACTACAGGATTTCCTACTCTGTTCAGAGACTGTTTCCTTGTCTTTATTCTACTTAGAAAATGAATCTGTAGTTTTAATTTGTATGTTATATGCTAGTAGCCAACTATAATATTTGTTATGTTTGTGTTTTACAGATTGTCATTTTCATCAGAAACATAAATTAGTATGCCGACCAGAAGTGAAAAAAGAAAGCTGTATAAACGGACATACCATTTGAAGAGGAAAGAATTACAAGAATTATCAAAACAACAAAGGACGGATAAAAAGAAGAGTGCTCCTCGTAAGAAAACCAAAGATTTTTTAAGAAGATTATGTCAAAGGAAAAGTATAAACGATAATCTTCAAAAGGAAAAACAGTTATCAGTATCTAGAAGGACAAATGCTACAAAAAATAAAAATGTTTCTGGAATCAGCAGAGAGGAAAATGTATACAGCAAAACACGTACGAATCAGTTTACGGAAATCAGGAAGCGTATGTTTTATAACAGAGTAGTTTCGAATTTATTAAAAAAGGAGAAAGTTTGTAAAAGAAGATCTGCTTTTTATAAGAAGAAAAAACATATAGAGGATGTTGTTCAGCGTTTATTTTAGTAATTATTAGAATAAATACACTAAATAAGGCAATCAGAGTTTTAAAAGCTAAAAGTAAATGGAAGAGACACATAAATAGAAGTAATTTTTGTAAAGTGTTTTCTGGGAAGTGGATGCATTCTTCAACTTCTGAGCCATTTTTTAATGAAGAGAGTTACTTTCAAAGTAACGATTTGTTGCATGCAGTTGACACCAGTGGTCGAGCATATGAGGTGAAGGATGGTTGTGCAATTGAGAAAGAGAAAATTGTGGTTAGAAATGCAGAAGAGGTAATAGCTGGAGAAGTTTTAGAGGGACGTCCTAATGTTCCTGTTTACAGTTGGAATTGTAGTAGCATTTGCAGTGTACGACAGGATTCAATTGATTTCTTTCGCAATTTCTAACGTAAGTACACTAAGGAAAGTCTTTAAAAAAAATTGTAATGTTGCAAGAATTAGATCATTGCAGAGTGCGAGAAAAAATAGGTCTGCAAGGCCATTCTCTGGCTTGTCTTTCTAAAAAAATATGCCAGAGTGTGTTTCATCACTTCAGGATGTTAGCAGTACATCATACGAAAATGAGAAAATTAGTGAGAAAGTTGTATTACGCAAAAAGTCCAGCACTTAAACTTAAACAGTTAAATAGTGCTCTTTTGCATGGATGTGAATTAGATGTTAAGAAGATTTGTGCAGAAATTGAGGTAAGTTATTGTGACCGTGGGACTATGGTGGGCCGGAAAATCAGGCAAGGAGGCCGTATGTAGTGGGCAATGATGGGTCTTTATTCGTGTCTGGTGATGGATCGTGAGGGGGGGAACCTATGTACTAAGTGCTGTACAAGTTATGACGTGCTATACAGAGTCTTTACAGTGAAGGCCAGGCCTCGTGCTGCTAATTAAAGAGAAACGGACAATATATACAAAGCACCTAGTGTGCTACGGAGGCGGATTCGGTAGTACTCACACGCTCCGCCGCAACTCCCAGTTGAGTTGCGGCTGCTCTTCAGCCTCCCCCTCTGGACTCCACCAGTCCTCGCTCCACTCGTCTTCTCCTTCGTTCGCCTGGTCTGCTTCAACGCCGGTCCGAGCCTCCTGCCATGAGATCGCTGCTCCGACGGCGTCTCTGTCCTTGCTTCCGCTTTTTCCTTGTTCCGGCGGCGATTCCGAGGAGGGACTTCCGGGGTCAAGGGGTCGTGGTTCCGGGAGACGGCTGCTCCGGATTGGTTCCTGAAAGACAGAGAGGGAAGGGGTGCTGGTTGTCAAGGCTGTGTCTAAGGACGCCCCATTGCAGGTTGCCGCGAAGGGTGAGTGTCCGAGAATGGGAGGTCCGGGCGGGGCCGGCGTTAGACCCATATCACAGTTATTTTGGTCCAGATGAAGACAATGCAGAAACTGATATAATTATAGAAGGAAATGTGTTAGAAAATTTTGGAAATTTTAATATTGAAAATTTTGAACAGGAAATAACAAAGTTAAAGGTCATTGCAGGTGAGAAACCAAATTTTCCTTGTGTGTGTTGTCGACGCATTCATTACAAAAGTCAAACTAGGTTAGTTGATTTATATTTAAAAAGTGAAGATGAAAGTAATAGTCAATAGAAAGATTTTGCAACTTATTTGTTGGTAGAAAACTATTTTGATTTGGGTTTTAAGCAACGTATTTGTAAGTATTGTAATAATAAATTAAATGAAAATAGAATGCCTGCTAGAGCTGTACATAATAATCTTGAGTTGATAAATATTCCATCGGAACTGATGGATTTAAATACTTATGAGACTATTCTGATTCAATGTGTACATCCTTTTCAGGCTATTGTTCGTATGGAGCCTAAGACTGGCAAATTAAATCCTTCAGATTTACAAAGAGGATTAAAGGGTAGAGTTGTATATTTGCCACTTGATTTAAAAAAAAATATGGAAACAATTGGTGTTGAAAATGTAGAAGAGGAACCTCTAGTTATTCTGGTTAATGGTGTACCAACAAAGAGTAAGAAAATCTGGCAAGATTTAATGGTGTCATATGGTCACTGCGTTTCTATATACTGTGTTAAGTTAGCATGAGTTTATTAAATGTTTAAACAACATATTTTCCTTCGGCTTCAGTTTGCACACGACACCTAATTGTTATTGTAGCTTTCAACCTAGACGAAAGATGTGATTTATTTGAGAATAATATGTTATTGCTCTGATATCAGTTGTGCTTGGTACACTTGGTACAACTGTCTGCACACTGAGAACTGCACCCTCTAAGAATAACCTAACACAAGGTTGCTGAAGGCCTGATCCTCGCACCACATTAGACATAACACAAATAATGTTGCTGCCAACATTGGGCTCTACGCGGGTTTAAGATAGAGTTACAGGGAATGAATCAACACACTTGATGCTTAGCATGCAGAGAGCTGGTAGCTGTTGATGTGATCTTCTCCTACTGACCATTAGAGGTATGGGCCCGCCCTGTTAAAAACCCAAATGAGACCTTCTTAGATATAATCTAGTATGCTAAATAGGGTGCGCAAAATATAGGTGATACAGATTTCTATAGAATTTGTATTATAATATGCTATCACCTTTTGCTTACTATGGATTAGTGACTATGCTGATAACTCTGTTTTTTATAATATGTATGCTGGTATTATATAGGATACTGCGTTTGAGAACCTTGCATTGAAAAATAAAATTTCAAACTTGCCCGTGTGTTCTTTGACTCCCAGTTTTGGTTTGTAATGATTATATAACGAAAGAGTGTTCATGTGTTCCACGATACCTGAGGTACCCTAAGTTCATGTTCTGGATTGTCTAAGTCATTGGGAGTTTATTAGAACCAATGACACACTGTAGCTAGCTCGGTAAGGGGATTTCTGATGCTAAAGTGAGTTTTGGGTCACCCTAACTCACCCAGGTTCTAGATCTCTGTGCACAGTTCTGTGGGAGAACGGAAACCCTGCTACATGGCGCCCATACGTTGTTGGCCTTATATCATGACACTCGAGTAGTATATCATTCTAACCTTAACCCCTTCATTCCCATTTCCGGAAAACGGTGGTGTCGGACAACCTACCTATTTTTGACATAGGTCTTTTTCAAGCTTGAATTCATCTAAAACGGTTTCCTTGAATTACTACCCAGTTGTGCTACAAAGTATTCTTTGTTTTTTCGTTTTCCTGTGCTGACATGGCACAAGCCGTGGACATCCCGCAGCATAGTCGCATTGCGGTGCGTGACCACTTGCGGGCTTTTAATGTCCCTGTGGAAGGCTTAGCTGTGGTTCTGGTAGTGAGTGCGGAACATGCTTACCCGTACAAACTATTTTATTCGTGGGTGACATTTCCGGCGGTGGACGCTAATTCTGGAGTGTTCCATTCATACACTGCTTCAGCTGTACCTGCTGCGTATGCTCTGTACAGGGCACTGGAGGTTCCTATTGATGTTTGGCAGCATGGAGTTTGGTTTGGTGGCGCCCTACCACACGCTTTAACCGCTCCGAGGTTGGGTCCTTTGTCCATTCCGGGCACTAATTGGCCCGCTTTGGCTGGATTCACTCCTCACCCTAATCGCGCCACTTGTAACGTGGCTGATCTGCGGCGTCTTCATGAAGTCGCAGTGTCAGTGATTAGAGCGCTTGTTCATTACACAAGCCGTAATGTTCAGGACGCGGCCCCTAGGGGTGCGCAGCTTCGAGCAGAACAGGCTGGTTTGAAAATCAGTCCTGTCATGGTGAATTCCATAATGGGCAAGAAGCCCCAGGATAAGGATGATTTTCCTTTCTGGCTTGCCGAGAAATTCGACCAGCTTGAGGCTGTGTTTCCTAATACGAATCCTGGTGAAAAACCCCCGGATTCTTACACTAAGTTTACCAAAAGATTTGGCCCCTGAACTTGTTGACTGTGAGACCTGGGGTAAGACTTTTGCAGCGGTCTATTCGAGGTGCTATGGCACCCCGTCTGTGACCAACCTGTCTGCGGTCCTTAAACGTGTTCAAGATGATACGGACCGGAGTCGGCGGTTGAGTTGGGTATGCGCCTGTGTGGCACCTTTGATATAGTTTGCGATCTGATCCTTGCGAATGTCAAGGGGGATGCAGTGAACTTTCAGGTGGCTAATGCTTTGGCGTTAATTCCCGAGGCCGAGAAACCCCGTCAGTTAGCAAGGATAATTGTGGCGGCTTATAAAACGGTTGGCCGCAATGCAAAGGGTCTTAAGACTTTTTCTGATAAAGAGAAAAAGCAGCCCCAGGGTCAGTCTTCGGAAACTAGTGGTCAACCTAAGTCCAAGAAACAGAATTGGCCTAAAAAGCAGAATCACTGTAAGCAACAACAACAACAAACACAGGTTTCTACTCCTGTGTCTCCGTTGCCTGCGCAGTCGGATCGAGTTTATGATTTGCGCGATCGCGCGATGATTAAATCACCTGAAAGGTTTCAGGCTTCTGACCAACGCTCTCCTCGTTCCTTTCAGGACTCATCGGCTCCGTCAACCGGTGGTGGAGGGGGCGGCAGGGGCCGGGGTGGCCAGCAAGGACGTGGTCAGCCCCGCCCGCGTAACGGTGGAGATCAGCAGGAAGGCACTACGCCCAAGAGACCACAGTTTGCCACGAAGAAAGTCGCCGCCCTGACAGCGCATCGATATGCCCCAGATAGTGAGAACGCGGCTTCGGAATCTGACGTGGGCTCTGACCTTGCTGGACAGCGCGGCGGAGATTACCATAGTGAGAGAGGCCCTCCGTCCACTGTTGAAGTAGTAGTAGTATATCATTCTAACCTTAACCCCTTCATTCCCATTTCCGGAAAACGGTGGTGTCGGACAACCTACCTATTTTTGACATAGGTCTTTTTCAAGCTTGAATTCATCTAAAACGGTTTCCTTGAATTACTACCCAGTTGTGCTACAAAGTATTCTTTGTTTTTTCGTTTTCCTGTGCTGACATGGCACAAGCCGTGGACATCCCGCAGCATAGTCGCATTGCGGTGCGTGACCACTTGCGGGCTTTTAATGTCCCTGTGGAAGGCTTAGCTGTGGTTCTGGTAGTGAGTGCGGAACATGCTTACCCGTACAAACTATTTTATTCGTAGGTGACATTTCCGGCGGTGGACGCTAATTCTGGAGTGTTCCATTCATACACTGCTTCAGCTGTACCTGCTGCGTATGCTCTGTACAGGGCACTGGAGGTTCCTATTGATGTTTGGCAGCATGGAGTTTGGTTTGGTGGCGCCCTACCACACGCTTTAACCGCTCCGAGGTTGGGTCCTTTGTCCATTCCGGGCACTAATTGGCCCGCTTTGGCTGGATTCACTCCTCACCCTAATCGCGCCACTTGTAACGTGGCTGATCTGCGGCGTCTTCATGAAGTCGCAGTGTCAGTGATTAGAGCGCTTGTTCATTACACAAGCCGTAATGTTCAGGACGCGGCCCCTAGGGGTGCGCAGCTTCGAGCAGAACAGGCTGGTTTGAAAATCAGTCCTGTCATGGTGAATTCCATAATGGGCAAGAAGCCCCAGGATAAGGATGATTTTCCTTTCTGGCTTGCCGAGAAATTCGACCAGCTTGAGGCTGTGTTTCCTAATACGAATCCTGGTGAAAAACCCCCGGATTCTTACACTAAGTTTACCGAAAGATTTGGCCCCTGAACTTGTTGACTGTGAGACCTGGGGTAAGACTTTTGCAGCGGTCTATTCGAGGTGCTATGGCACCCCGTCTGTGACCAACCTGTCTGCGGTCCTTAAACGTGTTCAAGATGATACGGACCGGAGTCGGCGGTTGAGTTGGGTATGCGCCTGTGTGGCACCTTTGATATAGTTTGCGATCTGATCCTTGCGAATGTCAAGGGGGATGCAGTGAACTTTCAGGTGGCTAATGCTTTGGCGTTAATTCCCGAGGCCGAGAAACCCCGTCAGTTAGCAAGGATAATTGTGGCGGCTTATAAAACGGTTGGCCGCAATGCAAAGGGTCTTAAGACTTTTTCTGATAAAGAGAAAAAGCAGCCCCAGGGTCAGTCTTCGGAAACTAGTGGTCAACCTAAGTCCAAGAAACAGAATTGGCCTAAAAAGCAGAATCACTGTAAGCAACAACAACAACAAACACAGGTTTCTACTCCTGTGTCTCCGTTGCCTGCGCAGTCGGATCGAGTTTATGATTTGCGCGATCGCGCGATGATTAAATCACCTGAAAGGTTTCAGGCTTCTGACCAACGCTCTCCTCGTTCCTTTCAGGACTCATCGGCTCCGTCAACCGGTGGTGGAGGGGGCGGCAGGGGCCGGGGTGGCCAGCAAGGACGTGGTCAGCCCCGCCCGCGTAACGGTGGAGATCAGCAGGAAGGCACTACGCCCAAGAGACCACAGTTTGCCACGAAGAAAGTCGCCGCCCTGACAGCGCATCGATATGCCCCAGATAGTGAGAACGCGGCTTCGGAATCTGACGTGGGCTCTGACCTTGCTGGACAGCGCGGCGGAGATTACCATAGTGAGAGAGGCCCTCCGTCCACTGTTGAAGGTGACAGCGACTGACACTTATGTTGTAATTGAAACGGATGATACGCATGTTGCTCCCCCTGAACGTCTTTTTGAAATTGTCCTGTTAATCGAAGGTGACATGCAGCGAACTGTAAAAGGGGTATTTTGGGAAAATCTTTCGTCTACGTAGGACATTTTGCTTTCGGAGGCTGACTGGCCCCCACCTTTTGTTCTCGCAGCTCCGCGAGGGGAGGAGGTGATCCTCCCCAGTTTCGCGCACACTGTATCGAGAGTGGAAGCGCTGCATTTTGCAGAAGAGTGGGCTCCGGCGCTTGCGCCGGCTGTGTACCGCAATCGTGTGGCTGGGATAAATTGTCTCCAAGCCACAAGATTCCTTTACGGTCTCAGCCGCAGCCTCAACCTCAATATCCCATACGGCGTGAAGCCAAAGCTTCAGTCGCGGCTATCCTTGAACAATTGGAATATCAAGGTGTAATTGAAACGTGTGTGTCACCGATGAATAACCCCCTTTTTACTGTGAACAAGCCGGACGGCTCATATCGTTTGGTTTTGGATTATAGGCATTTAAACTCGCATTGCCATAACTGCGCAGTACAGAATACTCATGGCTCTGCTTTAGTGAATAGTCTTGAGCGTAAACGGTTCAAAACCACGCTTGACATTTCCAATGGTTTTTATGCCCATAGATTAGATGGTCTAAGTTCCCAACTACTTCATTAAAGGTCTAAGTTCCCAACTACTTCATTAAAGGTCAGGTACGTGAAACCCACCGTCCCCGGGATGATTCTTATCTCCAGATTGGTCTGGTTATCACGAGTCTGTAAGTATTCAGAAGCGAGCAAATCAGCCTGCAATGACTGCAGAATGGCTGAATGCTCAGGCAGCCAGCATGATTTGGAAAAAGATGGTTGTATCAAAGCATACAAAGGCTTGATACGCTGGGCATATTCCGGCATGTAAGTCCTCCCGAAATTCAAAAAGCCCAGTAAAGACTGTAATTTTTTCATTGTCGGAGAACGCAACTGTGCGCATTTCTCCAGGAAGTGAGGTGCCAACCCCTTTCCCTCTTTGTTAAGCTCGTAGCCGAGAAACAACACTGTGTACTCTGCAATGTGTGATTTTGCAAAGTTAAACTTGTAACCTATGTCTGCAAAGTTACAAATTATGCTATTAACTCGACACAGATGCTCCCAAAGATCGTCGTCTGTGAGATAAATGTCATCCACATACGAACAAGCAACTGGGTCGAATCCCTCCAAAAGAGAGACTATGCGGGCGTAGAATACTCCAGGAATATTCTTATAGCCCATCGGGAGACGTCAAAACATTTTTTGGACACCGCCGCAAGTAAAGCTGGTCCATTGGGAACTTAGACCATCTAATCTATGGTCATAAAAACCATTGGAAATGTCAAGCGTGGTTTTGAACCGTTTACGCTCAAGACTATTCACTAAAGCAGAGCCATGAGTATTCTGTACTGCGCAGTTACGGCAATGCGAGTTTAAATGCCTATAATCCAAAACCAAACGATATGAGCCGTCCGGCTTGTTCACAGTAAAAAGGAGGTTATTCATCGGTGACACACACGTTTCAATTACACCTTGATATTCCAATTGTTCAAGGATAGCCGCGACTGAAGCTTTGGCTTGACGCCGTATGGGATATTGAGGTTGAGGCTGCGGCTGAGACCGTAAAGGAATCTCGTGGCTTGAAGACAATTTATCCCAGCCACACTGATTGCGGTACACAGCCGGCGCAAGCGCCAGAGCCCACTCTTCTGCAAAATGCAGCGCTTCCACTCTCGATACAGTGTGCGCGAAACTGGGGAGGATCACCTCCTACCCTCGCGGAGCTTCGAGAACAAAAGGTGGGGGCCAGTCAGCCTCCGAAAGCAAAATGTCATACGTAGACGAAAGATTTTCCCAAAATACCCCTTTTACAGTTCGCTGCATGTCACCTTCGATTAACAGGACAATTTCAAAAAGACGTTCAGGGGGAGCAACATGCGTATCAGCCGTTTCAATTACAACATAAGTGTCAGTCGCTGTCACCTTCAACAGTGGACGGAGGGCCTCTCTCACTATGGTAATCTCCGCCGCGCTGTCCAGCAAGGTCAGAGCCCACGTCAGATTCCGAAGCCGCGTTCTCACTATCTGGGGCATATCGATGCGCTGTCAGGGCGGCGACTTTCTTCGTGGCAAACTGTGGTCTCTTGGGCGTAGTGCCTTCCTGCTGATCTCCACCGTTACGCGGGCGGGGCTGACCACGTCCTTGCTGGCCACCCCGGCCCCTGCCGCCCCCTCCACCACCTGTTGACGGAGCCGATGAGTCCTGAAAGGAACGAGGAGAGCGTTGGTCAGAAGCCTGAAACCTTTCAGGTGATTTAATCATCGCGCGATCGCGCAAATCATAAACTCGATCCGACTGCGCAGGCAACGGAGACGCAGGAGTAGAAACCTGTGTTTGTTGTTGTTGTTGCTTACCCTGATTCTGCTTTTTAGGCCAATTCTGTTTCTTGGACTTAGGTTGACCACTAGTTTCCGAAGACTGACCCTGGGGCTGCTTTTTCTCTTTATCAGAAAAAGTCTTAAGACCCTTTGCATTGCGGCCAACCGTTTTATAAGCCGCCACAATTATCCTTGCTAACGGATGGGGTTTCTCGGCCTCGGGAATTAACGCCAAAGCGTTGGCCACCTGAAAGTTCACTGCATCCCCCTTGACATTCGCAAGGATCAGATCGCAAACTATATCAAAGGTGCCACACAGGCGCATACCCATCTCAACCGCCGACTCCGGTCCGTGATCATCTTGAACACGTTTAAGGACCGCTGACAGGTTGGTCACAGACGGGGTGCCATAGCACCTCGAATAGACCGCTGCAAAAGTCTTACCCCAGGTCTCACAGTCAACAAGTTCAGGGGCCAAATCTTTCGGTAAACTAAGTGTAAGAATCCGGTGTTTTTCACCAGGATTCGTATTAGGAAACACAGCCTCAAGCTGGTCGAATTTCTCGGCAAGCCAGAAAGGAAAATCATCCTTATCCTGGGGCTTCTTGCCCATTACGGAATTCACCATGACAGGACTGATTTTCAAACCAGCCTGTTCTGCTCGAAGCTGCGCACCCCTAGGGGCCGCGTCCTGAACATTACGGCTTGTGTAATGAACAAGCGCTCTAATCACTGACACTGCGACTTCATGAAGACGCCGCAGATCAGCCACGTTACAAGTGGCGCGATTAGGGTGAGGAGTGAATCCAGCCAAAGCGGGCCAATTAGTGCCCGATGTGGACAAAGGACCCAACCTCGGAGCGGTTAAAGCGTCTGGTAGGGCGCCACCAAACCAAACTCCATGCTGCCAAACATCAATAGGAACCTCCAGTGCCCTGTACGGAGCATACGCAGCAGGTACAGCTGAAGCAGTGTATGAATGGAACACTCCAGAATTAGCGTCCACCGCCGGAAATGTCACCCATGAATAAAATAGTTCGTACGGGTAAGCATGTTCCGCACTCACTACCAGAACCACAGCCAAGCCTTCCACAGGGACATTAAAAGCCCGCAAGTGGTCACGCACCGCAATGCGACTATGCTGCGGGATGTCCACGGCTTGTGCCATGTCAGCACAGGAAAACAAAAAAACAAAGAATACTTTGTAGCACAACTGGGTAGTAATTCAAGGAAACCGTTTTAGATGAATTCAAGCTTGAAAAAGACCTATGTCAAAAATAGGTAGGTTGTCCGACACCACCGTTTTCCGGAAACGGGAATGAAGGGGTTAAGGTTAGAATGATATACTACTCGAGTGTCATGATATAAGGCCAACAACGTATGGGCGCACAACACCTAATTGTTATTGTAGCTTTCAACCTAGACGAAAGATGTGATTTATTTGAGAATAATATGTTATTGCTCTGATATCAGTTGTGCTTGGTACACTTGGTACAACTGTCTGCACACTGAGAACTGCACCCTCTAAGAATAACCTAACACAAGGTTGCTGAAGGCCTGATCCTCGCACCACATTAGACATAACACAAATAATGTTGCTGCCAACATTGGGCTCTACGCGGGTTTAAGATAGAGTTACAGGGAATGAATCAACACACTTGATGCTTCGCATGCAGAGAGCTGGTAGCTGTTGATGTGATCTTCTCCTACTGACCATTAGAGGTATGGGCCCGCCCTGCTAAAAACCCAAATGAGACCTTCTTAGATATAATCTAGTATGCTAAATAGGGTGCGCGAAATATAGGTGATACAGATTTCTATAGAATTTGTATTATAATATGGTATCACCTTTTGCTTACTATGGATTAGTGACTATGCTGATAACTCTGATTTTTATAATATGTATGCTGGTATTATATAAGATAGTAGCATTTGAGAACCTTGCATTGAAAAATAAACATTTCAAACTTGGACGTGTGTTCTTTGACTCCCAGTTTTGGTTTGTAATGATTATATAACGAAAGAGTGTTCATGTGTTCCACGATACCTGAGTATTAAATACACCAATTATCCCCGAATTAGAAGAATATTCAGGTTGGGGTAATTTTTCTGATTTGTCTATTCGTGAGATACAGTCTCTATTACACAATTCGTCCTTTAATGTATCCAGTTTGGATCCAAAGGGTTGGCTGTTGTGGCAAAGAAGTGCTGATTCTTGCCAACGTCGCTTTCTGGGGTTGGCTGAAGGGTTCACACAAGTCAGACCAGATCCCCGTTTTGAAACTGATTATACTGTCACCACTTACTCTGTGGGGAAACTGTGTCAGAATTGGTTACAACATTCCACGTTAGCTGCAGTTAAACTACATCTGTCTCAGTTAACTGGTGAGTGGATGGCAAGGAATTGCCTGAAGCTTAATTCCGATAAAACGGAGGTGGTTATCTTTGGCAATCTCTTACCAGCCTGGTCTGCCGATTGGTGGCCATCAGCCTTAGGTACACCTCCCTCCCCTACGGTCAAAGTCAGAAACCTAGGTGTTACTTTTGATGACCAGCTGAACTTCATGGCCCATGCAAATAAGGTGGCAGCCAACGCCCATTTCAAACTTAGAACGGTAAGAAAAATCATACCGTATCTACCGGACTCAGCAGCCAAAACGCTAGTCACCTCTCTAGTTTTGACATCACTAGATTATTGCAACGGTCTGCTGCTCAATGCTCAGAGCAGAGTTATTAAAAAACTACAGACCGTGCAGAATGCGGCCGCTCGCGTACTATCAAAAAGACCCAAATTTGCACCTATCTCAGATACTTTGAAAAATTACCATTGGCTGTCCATTCACAACAGGGTGAAATTCAAAGCTCTATGCACAGTCTACAAGACATTACAGGATCAAGGACCTCGTTTCCTTAAAAATCAATTGATACCCTACAACCCATCGAGAACCCTCCGATCCACCTCACTCAACCAACTAGTGGTGCAACGTAGCCGAACAGTTTCTTGGGGTGATCGCCGCTTTTCAATTGCGGCCCCTAGACTCTGGAACACCCTTCCAATCCACATAAAAACATGCCCTTCGCTCCTTCAGTTTAGAAAAAAACTGAAAACGTGGCTATTTAACCAGTAATTTACATCTCCGCACTTCCTGATCAGGGTGAGACAACACTTGCATTTCTAGCGCCGAGACGCCTACGGGTATTTGCAAGCGCTATATAAATATCATAAATAAATAAATAAATAAATAAATAAATAAACTGAAAATGTGGATTTAAATGATTTTATAAAAGGCCCGGCTAAGGGTAGATCTAAACGGTGGATTTATGCAGTTTACAATGAAATTTGGAAAGTTTCTCAAATTGAGGCTGCTAAGCGCCTAAGGGCAATTGACCAAGCAAATTTGGAAAAAGTACTTGCAGTTGTCGATAACAGTATTAACATGCTTTCTTCCCGAATTTACACGTTGAACAATATTGTTTCTTCTGTTGTTGACATTGTGCATGATGAAGTGTCCGTATTGTATCATGGTCAAAATCAATTGCGTTCTGTTATGCAGTTTGCTTGGACACTACAGACTCTGAAAGCTGGTTGAGTGCCTTGGAGTTACATGAACGTCTCATCACTATTTGCCCCATTTATTTTGACTGACAAGCAGCGCATGCTTTCCATGCGAGATGCATCATTTTCTATGTTACACATTGAAAAATTAGAATCTTTGCCCTTTTCTGTAGTTGAGGCAGCTGCTGCTACATGGCTTATCCATGGTATTATTACTTTACCATTTGCTCTGTATAAATTTACAAATTGTATGCGATATATTGCTACAGGGCGATATGAACCACTAGGCAGTGCTTTCCTACATGAGACATGGGGCCAGATGTATCAAGGCTTTTGCGACTCGCAAAGGCTGAAAATCGCAGATTTTCGGCCTTTGCGACTCGCAAACGGCCGTTTTGCGATATTTCACATGTATGAAATAATCGCAATTTATTTAATCGCAATTGTTAAGTCCAAACGCCCCCACGACGCTCAGCGCTGGTTTACCTCCACTCTTAAGGCGGACAAACTCCGCCTTAGACAGGCTGAGCGCCGTTGGCGGCGGAATTATGACCCTCTACTCCAAGTCACGTATTCTGATTTATTAAAGGCTTATAAACGGTCGATCATTTCGGCCAAATTATCTTATTTTTCTCAGAAGGTCTTGACCTCGGCATCCAAGACCAAAGAAATTTTTTCTATTGTAGCTGAGCTCTCCCTTCCTGATCGGGTCACCCCTCAGCCCCTTCCCACACAAGCTCTGTGTAACTCTCTTAACTCTTTTTTTTCCGACAAAATTTCCGCGATTAAAAATAACATTCCCCTCACTACTCTGCCTCATGATTCTGTTCTCCCCCCCCCGAATCCCCACTCGTTCTCTAAATTTCCCCCTATCTCCCTGGATACATTTCTCTCATTGCTTCAGACGGCGAGCTCTGGCTCGCCTAACGATTGCTGCCCCACGTCCATCTTAAGAGCTGCTTTCGCGGCTTGCCCCGGTCCCCCTCTTGATCTCTTAAATCAATCTCTTCTGTCAGGCTCTGTCCCTAAGGCTTTTAAAAGCGCTGTGGTGGTTCCCATTTTAAAAAAACCGGGCCTTGACCCCTCCACGTTAGCCAACTACCGCCCCATCTCCCTCCTCCCTTACTTAGGAAAGGTCTTAGAGACCTATGTCACCCGCTGCCTCAGTGCCTTTATCGAGGAAACTCATTTCCTCGACGACCGACAGGCTGGGTTTAGACCCGCCCACTCCACTGAGGCAGTTGTGGTGGCAGTCATAGACACACTGAAACAGGGAGCTGACAGGAATCTGTCCCAGGCCCTTGTACTCTTAGACCTCTCAGCCGCTTTCGACACGGTCGACCATGGTATCTTGGTCGACCGTGTCAGAAACGCTGGCATTTCTGGCTCGGCCCTGTCATGGGTAGTATCCTTTCTTCATTCTCGTTTTCAATCTGTCCGGCTTTCTTCCTTTTCTGCCCCTCTATCCTCTCTTTCCTGTGGTGTCCCCCAGGGTTCTGCTTTATCCCCGCTTCTGTTCAATCTTTATATGCAGCCCCTTCTTGTCTCCCTTCGTCAGTTTTCACTTATTGCTTTTAACTATGCAGATGATCTGCAGCTTATTTTTCCTCTCAATTCTTCTCCCTCCTCTTGTTCTCATTTTCAAAATGCCATGCTCTTCATCTATGAGTGGATGAACCTTAGTCAACTTAAGCTCAACCCCAGCAAAACGGAGCTGGTGGTGACCGGCGGCCCTATTACTCCCTGGTCTCCCAACTTCTGGCCTGTAGCTTTGGGTTCCCCTCCCTGTCCAGTGAACACAGTGAAGAGCCTGGGGGTCACTATTTCTAGTGACCTCTCAATGCGGCCTCACATTAACACCGTCACTTCGGCTTGTTTTTTCCACCTCTGCCGAATCGGGAAGATTCGCAGGTTTCTATCTCAAGAGGCCCTTATTCTTGTTATCCTGGCCCTCATCACCTCACGTCTAGATTATGCCAACTGTCTATACGTGGGGGTCCCTGCCTGCCATCTTTCCCGACTTCAACTGGTCCAGAATCAGGCAGCCAGACTAATTTTTCGGCAGCCTAAACATCAACATGTCACCCCTTTGCTGAAAACTTTACACTGGCTCCCAGTTGCACAGCGGTGTGTTTTTAAAATGGCCTGCATCATTTTCAAATCCCTGTTTTCATGCGCTCCTGCCTTTATTTCTTCCTGTTTACTTGCCTATGTCCCTTCCCGTAACCTCAGATCCTCGGCTCACAACCTCCTGATCACCCCTAGGTTTAACCGCAAGAAACATGGAGGAGCTTGCTTCTCCTTCCTTGCTCCGGCTACCTGGAATTCCCTCCCTCTTGCCATTCGTCTGTCTACCGACTATCGTTGCTTTCGTAACTCTCTAAAAACTTACCTGTTCCGTTTGGCGCATGGCTAGTTGCCCGGCCCCTGAATGTTCTCCTCCCACCCGGTCTTGAGCGCCAAGAAACCAATTGGTGTATGTGCGCGGTACCAAATCTTTTTTAATAATAATAATAATAATATTTGCGATTCCTTCTTTTGCATAGCATTTAAGGAATCGCAAATTTTGCGATTCCTTAAATGATATGTATGACACATTTTTGGTGTGCGAATTTGTGTAAAAAAATCGCATTTTACCATCAACTTGTAGTTGGTGGTAAATTGCGATTTTTTTACACAAAAGCCCTAATTGGCATTTGTAAGGGTGGCATGTGACACTCATACATGCCCATAGGGCATGTATGTGTGCCACATGCACACACATGTAGATTTGAGGGGTGCAGCAGGGTGTCTTTGAGACACCCCTGCACCCTTGAAATAATTCTCAAATTGCGATTAGCAAATTGCGAATTCGCAATTTGAGAATTACTGCACAATCATTCCTATGGGCCTCCTGGCCCATAGAAATGAATGGGAAAATTATTCCTTAATTGCGATTAGCAATTTGCTAATCGCAATTAAGGAATTTTAAGGAATCGCTAAAAAATAGCAAAATTCTACATACATACCATTTTGCACTTCTCAAATAGCGATTCCTTAACAATCGCTATTAGAGAAGTGCAAAATGGTTTCTTGATACATCTGCCCCATGGTCTTTACCATACACATACAGATGTCTGAAGGAAGGGAAGGAAGTGAATCTGAATGGTGAAGAATGCACTCAGACGCCTGACCGTTCACTGATATGCAGACACATCCAGTTGCATGGTTCTTGTAATCAGGACCGGCCTAATTTAGCCTGTGTTTTAAAAGGCACACCGGTTCCTGCAATAGTTCCCACATTCACTTTATTGACTAACGGTAGTTATTTACTTTTGAATAACGAGGAGTGTTGTGGGTTAATGGTCGGTATCGCCTATGTGGTTACTGTATCAGAACGTGAGGTGTGTTGCAAGAACGTGTTATATCCACCCACGCATGGGAATTCAGATGTTTCCATCTGGCCGCGCATCCCAACCTTGAGAGCGGAGTTCAACGGTTTGAGCCGAATAAGAGCGCTTTTGTCTCAAAAAGAAGTGGACCTGAGCTCGGCCCGTGAAACTTATGTCCTTCACATAGCTAACACACGCACAGAGGTGCAGGCACTTTTAAATACTGACTTGCCGTTTCATTTCTGCGAGCTGGTTCATCAAATCTTTAATGCCTCCTCCACGTCTGGACTCGCACATTTTTTTTAATTGGTTAGCAGTGGTCTTGTGACTACGTTTGAAAAAGTATTTGGTATTATCCCTGCGTTCTTTCATTCCATATTCGCAAGTTTGTTTGGCGGATTCCCTGTTTTGCTGGTTTTGGCTGCAGGCGTTTTGGTGATATTTTGCTTTATAAAACATGGATGCCCATCCTGGGCAAGAAGCCGCTCAGCCCCTTCTGGCGCTGTTCCGCAACCGGATGCTTGATTACTATGGCACCTTGCCGCTTGCGACTTTAAGCACGGCTTTTGGATTATCATTTCGATTTTCCTATTTCACATGTGTCCAGCCTGTGTTTCATTGCCTGAGCTGTGATTTCGACTGGGCCATTGAATTGTGTCTCTGCTTGACGACTTCTCCTGACGTCGATTTTGATCAGCTGATGAGCCCCGTAGTTGCTCACGAGTTGGTTTGTTCTGGCAAAAGGGTTATGGCCGTGGCAGCGATGCATGGAGTAATGGGTCAGTGGGACATACCCGCAGCGGCGCATGACTTTCTGGCACATGGCGTTCTCGAGAACCCACTGAGTTGTCCTCTGATGTTGCTAGAGAATTCGGTGCTGGAGGAGCACGTATGTTCTTTCCCATTGCTTAATTGGATGGCTGAACTGTTTTCGGATGATGACAGTGATTTCATGTTGGAAGCTGTGGCTACCTATTTTGCATATTCTATCCACCCATGAGTGGCTTTGGAGACTTTCACTGTTATGGCACGTGACTTTTTAGTAATTCTGAATGGTGCCTTTTCTGTTACGAACATTCGACTTTTATATGTTCTGGGCCTATGATTTTATAATTGGCCTCAAGTTCAAGTTTATTTATAATTTTGTGTGGCCACTATAGGCATTCATACATATTTTGTATTATTGATTTTTATATACATTTACATACATTTAGCGTGGCTCAATATTGTTGAACTCTGCTTTCATGTTTTACCTTTCTTATAGTTTTGGCTTGTTTTTTTTTTCCTTTTTTGACCGTCCTCGGATCATTGGGGGGGTGTCATATGGTTACTGCGTTTCTATATATTGTGTTAAGTTAGCATGAGTTTATTAAATGTTTAAACAACATATTTTCCTTCGGCTTCAGTTTGCACACGACACCTAATTGTTATTGTACCTTTCAACCTAGTCGAAAGATGTGATTTATTTGAGAATAATATGTTATTGCTCTGATATCAGTTGTGCTTGGTACACTTGGTACAACTGTCTGCACACTGAGAACTGCACCCTCTAAGAATAACCTAACACAAGGTTGCTGAAGGCCTGATCCTCGCACCACATTAGACATAACACAAATAATGTTGCTGCCAACATTGGGCTCTACGCGGGTTTAAGATAGAGTTACAGGGAATGAATCAACACACTTGATGCTTCGCATGCAGGGAGCTGGTAGCTGTTGATGTGATCTTCTCCTACTGACCATTAGAGGTATGGGCCCGCCCTGCTAAAAACCCAAATGAGACCTTCTTAGATATCATTTAGTATGCTAAATAGGGTGCGCGAAATATAGGTGATACAGATTTCTATAGAATTTGTATTATAATATGCTATCACCTTTTGCTTACTATGGATTAGTGACTATGCTGATAACTCTGATTTTTATAATATGTATGCTGGTATTATATAAGATACTGCGTTTGAGAACCTTGCATTGAAAAATAAACATTTCAAACTTGCACGTGTGTTCTTTGACTCCCAGTTTTGGTTTGTAATGATTATATAACGAAAGAGTGTTCATGTGTTCCACGATACCTGAGGTACCCTAAGTTCATGTTGTGGATTGTCTAAGTCATTGGGAGTTTATTAGAACCAATGAGACACTGTAGCTAGCTCGGTAAGGGGATTTCTGATACTAAGGTGAGTTTTGGGTCACCCTAACTCACCCAGGTTCTAGATCTCTGTGCACAGTTCTGTGGGAGAACGGAAACCCTGCTACAGTGGATGCTAGAAAAGTCAAAAAGGCAACGTTGTATTTAGTCAAAAACAATAAATACTATAAAGATGTATACGTAGAAGAAGAAGTAAGTGAAGAAGAGGACAATGATTTGTCTATTGGACAAATAGAAAAAGTTGACTTATCCAGAAGTGAAGAAATTTATGAGCATTACAGTGTTCATCCACTGCATTCCAAAGAAGCAATAGGGAATGCTATTGAATTATTTCAGATGAAAAAAGCAAAAGGAAATCCTATTAGTGTATGGGAAGAAAGTTTGGAAGGTCGTTGTTTCCCACAGTTATTCCCTACAGGTGAAGGTACACGATATGATGATCGACCTATGCAGATTCCTGCATCTGAGTACCGGACAACAAGATTATATGCAGAAGATCCGAGTTTTCGCCAATGCATTCCATATTTGTTTCATCTTCTGTTTGAGAGTAACTTAACTGGTCTTTCTCATGCAGTAAACCATATCTTAAAAAGTGGAGTGCATCTGCAGAATGTTTCAGCAAAGGAATTTATGGATAAAGTGCAACAGAAAGATAGTGTTTTGGATTCACACCTAATTAATTTAATGGCTTGTCAGCGTGGTACTAATGAGTATTGGTACCGTCGTCATGGAGATTTGAAGTGCATGCTTAGAAACTTAGGAGCACCTACATGGTTTTTAACTCTAAGCTGTGGAGAGTATGCTTGGGAAGATTTACTTGAATTTCTTCGGGAGGCGAATGCAAACATGGAAAATATAAACAACAAGACACCTGGAGAACTGTGTTCGTTGGATCCGGTTAATGTTTGCAGATATTTTAATCATAGATTTGAAGCTATGATGTCTTTTATTACAAACAAGAAAAATCCACCTCTTGGTGAAGTACTGGATTTCTTTTGGAGAAAAGAATATCAAGCAAGAGGTGCTCCTCATATTCATATGCTGTTATGGATCAAGGATGCTCCTAAATTTGGAACAGACTCGGATGAGACTGTACTGTCTTTTATTGAACAATATGCCACTTGTGACATACCTAATAGTACAACTGATAAGGATTTAAGAGGAAAAGTGTTACGCTTTCAAAGTCATCGTTGTGGAAAATATTGTCGGAGAAAATTCAAATCAAAGACTAAATTCTACACTAAATGTTGTTTTGGATTTGCACGACCTGTACTTTCCAAAGGAAGAGTCAACAATTTGATGTCATCTTTGCGACATAACATCACAAGAAGGTCACCTAAAAATACGTACAATTTAAGAAGAGGTGAAGAATCCAAATATATAAATGACTATAACCCAGTCATTTTGTCCATGTGGAATGCTAACATGGACATACAATATGTTGCAGACAACTCTATTGCTGTGGCTCGATATGTAACGTCTTACATCATGAAATCTGAAAAGACGGAACTGAAGGAGATGTGGGAAGACATTTCTCATGAAAAGAGCCTAAGCAAGAAATTGTATACGTACAGTTTGAAGATGTTGTCTCATCGAGAAATTGGAGCATATGAATGTTGTGATTGGTTATTATCAGCAAGTCTTTATGCAAAATCAAGAACTATCCTCTGGGTGAGTTTGGGTCTTGCAGAAACATGAAACCGTGTTCTGAAACCTGTGCAAGAAATTGAATATTTAGCACAGAAAGAACCAAACAGTACAGACATTCTGAAAACAAATATAAAAAAGGAATATTACAGAGAATATTGATAAAGGTGTACACGCTGTAATTGGACATGAAGGAGTTGCGAAACACCTGACAAAAGGGAATTTTACTATTTAGCTCTTTTGCAACTCTTTAAACCATGGCGTACAGAAGAGGAACTACTTGGTGACTTTGATAGTTATGAAGATTAATTTAACGCATCTAAAAGTAGTATCGAATGTCCTGTTTTCAGTAATTATCTCCAAATGTTGAATGCCGAAATAGAGCAAGAAGCAACAATTGCAGCGGAGATTGCTAGAGACAGTTCACAAGGTAGTCAAATTTCGGCTTCATTAAGTCAAGATCCACTGGGACAACCAATTATCCAAAATAAAGCAGCCACTGCCATGGATGAGGTGGAAAGAGCAATGCAGCAAGGTCAAGAGGAAGTAATAAACTTAGAAGAATTGAAGAAGCAATTTAATCTTGAGCAAAGACAGATATATGATGAAGTGACAGAGCTCATTGAGCATGGCTTTCGTCATGAGAAAAAAGAATGCTCATGTATGTCATTTGAACCTATTCGACTATATGTAAGTGGAGAAGCTGGAACTGGTAAAAGTTTCCTAGTTAAAGGAATTACTACATATCTACAGCAAAGAACTCAGTCAACACTGTCTTGTGTTGTTACTGCTCCAACTGGATTGGCAGCACATAATATTAAAGGTATGAATTTACATCGTTTACTGATGCTGCCAGTTGAACATGAAAATAAATTACAATATCACAAGCTATCTGGAGAAGCTTGTTTTGAAGTTTCTAGAGTCCTTAAAAAAATGAAACTTCTCATTATTGATGAGGTAAGCATGGTATCCAATTTCAATTTAATGCTTGCTTTTGTGCATTTAAGAATGCAACAGATACTTAAGACAGAGTATGATGTGTTATTTGGAGGTAAACATGTCATAGTTTTTGGAGATCTACTGCAGCTAACTCCTGTGAAAGGACAACCTGTATTTGAAACTGTTACACATGAAGAGACCAGAAAGTGCCTGGGCGGTATTGGAAATGTTAATATATGGTCACATTTCAAATATACTGAACTGATTCAAAATATGCGACAGGCAAAGGATACTAAATATGGAAATATTCTTCAAGATATAAGGATTGGAAAACTAACTGAAGATGCGAAAGAAACTCTACGAACACGATTACTTTCCAAGCTGTTTCCTAATGAAGATAATGTACCTGAGAACATATATAGTAAAGAGGTAGCAGATAAGTCAGTCATATGCTTGATGCCAACTCTCAAAGAATGTTCTGTTTTCAATGAAAAAATGTTGAAGTTAGAAAATCAAGAAATTAAGAAACTGGAAGCTAAAGATAGAATAGAGCATGAAGGTAGTACTATTGTTTTGTCTGAAAAGTTGAAGTTAAAATTGGATTCTCTTCAGAAATCTATATCTAAAACTGCTGGCTTAGAAAAAAATCTGTATGTATGTTTAAATTGTCGGATTATTTTACGAAGAAATTTACATGTAGAAAGAGGTTTGGTAAATGGAGCAATGGGGGGTAATGTTGTTGGTTTTGTCAATTACTCAAATAGAGATGAGATTGAATTTTTAAGAATCAAATTTGATGGAATTGAGGAAGTTCAACAATTCAGTCGCTGTTCAACTCGTTTTTTGCTTGTGAAATACTTATATGTCCGTCGGAAGCAATTTCCAATTTGTTTGGCATATGCAGTGACTATTCACAAATCTCAAGGTTTAAGTGTAGATTGTGCTTTGGTAAATATTGGAAGCACTGTATTCAAAGAGGGTATGGCATATGTTGCTCTATCTCGAGTTAGAACTTTATGTGGACTTTATCTAATTGATTTTGATGAGACAAAGATTAGTGCAGATCTAAATTGTGTGAAGGAGTATAATAGGTTAAGAAGAGAATATGCTCCAAGTTTACCTAATATCCTTTAATTGAAAAGTGTATGGTTGGTCAGAAAAGGAGACATGTGGAAAAATGTACCGAAGTAGTAGAGAAACGAAGAAAAAAAGATGTAGCTGTCAGTGGTAGCAGTAAGAAAAAGGTTAGTATTGAACAGATTGTTGGATTTAAGTTTGAAAACAGGTCTGGTGTCAACTGCTATGCAAATGTAGTAGTTAATGTTGTTTTTTTTCTAAAAGAATTTCAGCAACAGATTGTACAAAATCGGGAGCAAACATTTTGTTGTTCGTTAAATTCTGTATTTGAAAAATGTAGCAGTGATAATAGTGAAGTAGCAAGTGTTTCAGAACTAAGGAATGTTTTAGACATATGTGCAGGACTAAATCAATTTTCTCAGAATATTCAGCAAGATTGTCAGGAATTTATTATGTATATGCTTACAGTTTTGGAAGATGAAGGTGTAGATATTGATAGTCTTTTTGGCCTTTCTTATAAATGGGAACATAAGTGTGATAATTGTTCATTTTCAAGTACTATTGATATACACACTGAAAGATTTATATATTTAACATTACCAGACTGTAAAGAAGTGTCCTTTAATAAACTAGTTAAAGATGTGCATCAGAACATGGTCTGCTGTCAATGTAACTCTGAAATGTTATCAACATTATTTATCCACAGAAATGGACAATATGTAATTTTAATGTTTCAACGATGCAGAGCTGATGGGAGTAAATTGTCAACTTTAATTACAAATTTTGTGGCTTCTCAAGTATCTATTTCTAGAAGAACATTTGTAACTGTAGCCATTATTTTTCATGAAGGGCTTTCAACTTCATCAGGACATTACACAGCTTATTTGAAGTCTCCAATAGGCTGGACACTCTGCAATGATAGTCAATTGACTTTTAAGAAACGTTTGCCTTTTGACTTAACTAATTCTTATCTGCTATTTTTGCAACCCAAATTTTAGTAAAATTACTTGGTGTAGGAAGATTAACACTGTAAAGATATGAAACTCTGTTGTTTAGAAATATCATGTGACTGAGGGTGTGCAAATCTAGAAATTAAATTTATATTTGGCATAGTGATAGTATCAGGTACAAGTTTACTTAATGTTTGATGGTACAGAACACATTAGAATTTTTATTTGAAAGGTTGAGAAAAAAATGGATAACAGTAAGATTAAGTAATTTGAGAAAATAACTACTTAACTCATACTATTTGGCCACGCGGAAACATATGAGACAACAGAATGTGTACTTGAGATAAATGTTTTCAGAACATATTGCAACGGAAGTTTGTTGAGAGGTATTTAAAAAATAACGAGTTAACTCATACTATTTGGCCACGTGGAAAGGTATGAGAGAAGAAAATGTGTACTTAAGATAAATGTTTTTAGAATATATTTGGACGGAAGTTTGTTGAGAGGTATTTAAAAAATAATGAGTTAACTCATGCTATTTGGCCACGCGGAAATGTATGAGAGAAGAAAATGTGTACTTAAGATAAATGTTTTAAGAACATACTTGCACTGAGCTTAGTTGAGACGTATTTAAAAATAAGTGCTAGGGTTTAATTAGTTTGTAACTGAGGAAGATGTACTGTGCTTACTCAAGAAATTGCGAATTAGAGAAAAACATTTAAGACATGTTTTTTCAGGTATTTATATTATATATAGAGATCTTGTACGGGTTTTTTAAACACAATCATTTGGATTGTGGGTTTTTTCCCTGCTGTTACATGATGATTACTATTGAAATCACTGTTTATAGTGAAAATCAATATATTCTGAGGACAGCAAAAATAAACCATGTAATATGTTATTTAAGTTATTTTGTTACATTGGATCTCTTATCCTTATTCTTTTCATCACCTTCCTTTGTCAGTACTGTTCAGTCACGCTTATTTCGTTTCATTTATCCACATTTTGCGTTGTTTAATTTTCTCGCCTGTTTCTCTAACATCTTTTCTGTCACTATTTTATTCAGTCTATCTATCTCTTCAGTTTGATTCTTCCGTTGTCTCATGGTGACTCACCTTTATTGACCTTATATCAGCTTTGTTTCTAGAATCTTAATTGGTTTGTCTTACTGTACCTTTAATTTTATTCCCTTAGTCTGCTTTCATTAATTATGCTCAATTCTTAAACTTAAATCTAAAGGACCTCATTTATGAAAGCCTTGCGCCACTGATGCGCCACTTTTTCCCATGTTAAAAGTGACGCATGGGCGGCGCAAGGCCTTCATAAATAAGGCCCATAGTTTACTTCCCTTACCCTACTTCATTTCTATTTATTTGTCTCTTACAGTCCTTGTGTATTTCTACTCCGTTCATCTTCTGTTTCTCACCCTTTTTTACTCTGTTTCTCTTACTGTTTTTCCTTTATTTTATCTATCTCCTTAAGATATTCCTGTACTCTTACTGTGTTTCTTTAAGAGACTGTTTATTTCGTGTACTATCACTGATCATACTCTTATTTTCTCTCTCACTTTACTTTCGTTTAGACACTCATTCCTTCAGTGCTATTATCTCTTTCAATTAATTACCTTACTCATTGATTTATATACTACACATTCTGTCTGTGTCTCTTACTCTCCCTCAGTCTTTTTTCTTTCACTTTCTGTTTCATTCACTCCTACTTTTTCTTTGTTTTATGAAATGTACATTATAACCTTATTTTTACTTTTCTTCCACAGATACTATGTTTTTTAAAGAAATTTAGTTTTACTTTGTTACTATTTCTTAGGTAAGTATAAAAAATAAAGAAACTTTTCCATCACTGTGTTATTTCTTTGTGTATCCTGGTCATACCAGCACTTCCACAAAGGATTGGGTGCACTGTCATAAGGAGCACCTTAAAAGTGATTTTATGAAATCAGCGACATTTCACTAAGTGAGTTCAACAACGCTGATATATGAAAACATTGGAGGTAAATGATGTTAAATGTTAAATGGTGTTGTTTCCAGGGCTTTAAGAGGTGTTAAAAAAATTGGGGGGTCTCTTCAAAGAGAGTGTTGGTTGTAATTCAGAGGGCAGTTTAAAACACATAGGCTAAAAATCTGCGCTTAGTATAGTGTTGCGCCCGACTGGTATTATGTTGTTTCTGTCATTCTATGCAGATATATAATATAGCAAGTATTTTCTCACGAAAAAGAAACCATGACTATTGGCTTTGTGAATGATTGCTAATTTCTTAAAATAAAAAAGCAGCAACCATGACATTGTTGAATATAGTATTGTAAATACTTATGTTCAAGAATGATGAGAGAGTAAAAGAAGGTTAACCTGATCTTTTAAACTTATTTCACAGGCTTCTTTAAAGGAAGTGTTCTATATCATTGTAGTGTGGGCGTTTCACTTTATTATACCTAACACAATCCCTTCTGTACGCTGTAGCAGGAGGAGCGCTACATACTTGAACATCCTTCAGTGCCCCATTTTCATTCAGTGAGTGGCAATGAGCCCGATACAGAACTTCAATGGGCGGGAGGGGCTGCTCCTGTGCTCCTGGAGGAGTGCGAGTCCGCTACAGCAGTGGGAGTGAGGCCTCTCAGAGGGGAGCAGTGCAGCTTCTTCTGCTGGCCACAATTGCAGATAACAGGGTATGGATGTCCGTGGAATTTATGGACGGTTAGTCACTCAAGACTGTGCGCGGCGCCCCTGGCACCTCATTACGGCGCAGAGGGGAGCCGCGGTGCATATTTTGAGAATCAGAGACTTAGGAGATAAACCTTCATAATAGCAAGGCTCGTAAGTGATAAAAATCGCCGCTGCTCGGCGTTCTAAATATCGACGCTATCAGCGGAATTTTCTGCGGTGTTAGTGCTTTAATATCAATGGGAACACACTGGCTCCCGGTCAACAAGAGAATCACCTTCCGTCTCCTTACCCACGCACACAAAGCTCTTCACGACCAAGGCCCGAGCTACCTCAACAACCGCATCAACTTCTACGCTCCCAAACGACACCTCCGATCAGCCAGTCACGCCCTCGCCGCCGTCCCCCGCATCCGAAGAACGACAACAGGAGGAAGGTCCTTCTCCTACCTGGCCGCCAAGACCTGGAACTCCCTCCCGACCGACCTGCGCCTGACCCAAGACCACCTCGCCTTCAGGAAGAAGCTCAAGACCTGGCTGTTCGGGTAGCAGCAGCACCCCCCCCCCTAGCGCCTTGAGACCCTCCGGGTAAGTAGAGCGCTCTATAAATGCCTATGATTGATTGATTGATTATGTGATAGTAAATCCTGTAACAGCCGGCGGTACTTAATATTACCGCGTGAAAACAAACGTTGTTTTCACGCAGCAATGTGTGCCTTGTAATTAGGCGACGGGGTGGATTTAGGTTTATTTTCCACACCCTCATGTTAACGCTGCCGAATGCTTGATTAGAGCAGGCTTTAACAGTCCTACGATAAACAAGTTTATTCCACCTCTTTTTCTCGCTACGCCTCTTTTTGTGATAGGGTGTTTTCCCCTCCAACCACATTTTGCATGTGCTTTGATCTACGCCCACTTTGCATGTCATTAACTTACTGTGCGCAACATATGCAAAGTGGTCTTACGGCAGGCGATGTAATGCCGTTTTCACGAAGGTGCTGGAGAATATTTTCAAGGATAGGTAAAACCTTAACGCCGCTTTTATCGGCAGAAAAGTGCAGATATAGCGGCGATAACGGCCTTGATAATATGCTCTATGAATTGCAATCGAACCTAATGTTAGATGTAAAGACAACTAACGTAGGTTTTGGTTGCAATTCATAGAACATACTATGAAGGCTATTATCATCGTTTTATCGGCAGTGTCCTGTCGATGAAACCGATGATAATGTATTACGTCTCCTTCATAATATGCCCCAAGTATCGTCGCTTTTTTCCATAATTGTCCTGAAAAAAAGCGTCGATACTTCAGCTTGTGAATAGAGCTCTTTTTGGTACAATGAGTTAGTTCTAAAAAGAACTTTTTTTTTGTTTTTTTTGGTAACAAGTGTTATATTGTTTTTGACTTTTAAAACTGGAACCGAAATTTTGAAGTTTAACACTGTGAAACTGGATCAAAATGAAATGAGAAAAATCATCTTCTGTCGGAGCATTGATGATTATTAATTCTAATTTCAATAAGAGTGAGGCTCTGCTCTCCGTACACAATAACTTCTCCACACAAGTTGCATTTCATATGCACCTTTGACAAATATGGTCTCAAGTCCATCTCTGCACTGGATGGAGATACAGGTCGTCCACCAGAAGATGTGCTGGCCACAGCTGATGGTAGTTGTGTTGCCAGAGCTCTTGTCGATGCCTGTGCAAATTTCTCAGGATGCACTTGCCTCAGATGCCTCATCATCGTATGTATTGAAAACGAATACTTTTTGGAAGGATTTCCTCTTGAAAGAATTGCGTCAAAAATTGTGCAAGTGACTTTGGGCGCATTCACTGTTTTTTGATCCTTAGGAAAAGAAAAAAATTGCCAGATGAAAGATTCCTTCTTTTTTGTTAAAGGTAGCCGATAATTTTCTTCAGATTCTGACGATGAATTCTGTGCGGCAGCCATTTCACCAAAGTCTTCGGAAAGATGTAAAACGTTCTTCTCTCTTGAGAGTAAAGAAGATAGTGAGGGAAGTGGGTGGGATCCGAAATTCCAGAACAGAAACTACTAACAACCAATTGGAAGTGTTCTTTTCGAGTCACATGACTTGACATGCGCGCATTAGGACGTGTACGCGATGACATTTCCCTGGTTACGTACGTCATTTGGAAGTATCGGTCTAATTCACTGAAGTTTCAAAACGTAAAAAGTAGGAAAGCTAAACACAGCGTGATCTTGTACATCTTCTCAGAAGATGCAAGTTCAAAATTGTGAAAGTGTAAAACTTTTAATGTTTTTGTCCTGGGGTGCGCGCACCGGGTCGTGCACGAAAGTTGAAAAAGGCGTCGTGTTCGACTTAGTCAAAAGTTTCAAAACGTTAAAAGGAAGGCAAGGTACAGTCTCCTTGACCTATTATAACTTCTCTGGGGGGTCTATGAAGAAATTCGATGGGTCGAAACTGCAATGTTTTCCGGAAATATATAGCGCGGTGCGCGCACCCGGTCGCGCACGAAAGTTTACAAAGGCGATCTGTTTTAAAAACTGATAAATTTCAAAACGTTCAAAAAAAGGCAAGGTACACACTCCCTAATCCACTAGAGCTTTAAAAGGAGTCCCTAAACAAGTCTGCAAATTAACAAAACTGTTTTTTTCCCAATAAAAACATTTACTGAAATTCATTGATAAAACTATAAGTTGTAATCACGATATAATCAATAATTAGCATTTTAAAAACCTATGAAATTCACTGAAAAAACCATTGGTTTTAAACCCGTTATAGTTAGGAAGTAGCATTCAAAAAACCTATGAAATTCACTGAAAAAACCATAGGTTTTAAACACGTTATAGTTAGGAAGTAGCATTTAAAAAACCTATGAAATTCACTGAAAAAACCATAGGTTTTACACACGTTATAGTTAGGACGTAGCTTTTAAGAAACCTATGAAATTCACTGAAAAAACCATAGGTTTGACACATGTTATAGTTAGCTGGACATTTCACTCATATAAAACCAATGAAATTCCCCCGTTATAGTTACTTCAGCTAACTATTACTCGCGCGCCCGTAATGCACTGCTGATGACTTCACATATTACATCACTCATCACATGATCAGTGACATCACTCATGACATCACTGATAACATCTAACATATGCTGCCTACAACATATAGGAATAGTATGTCACTGATTCTTGCATGTATGCAATATGTAAAATCTCCTAATGTAGCATATTAACACTTAGACACTGAGACACTCTTACTAATAATAAAGAAACAATAACCTACATAGACATAATGTACCAGTCATATAGCTACTCATCAACACATTCAGCCACTAAAACAGAAACTGATAGACTGACACAGATATGTATATATTTAAACATTACTCAGTAACCCATGTACTCATTAAGATATATTTAATCAGTCAGTTATAGAATCTATTTTTCACCAAAAAAGCAACCGTTTATACACTTATATACTAAATTCTTGTTCAACCAACCTTCAGATCTACATATATAAAATATATGTAATTTTCAAAACTAACTCATTTAATAGATGATGTCATGAGTGATGTGATATGTGAAGTCATCAGCAGTGCATTGCGGGCGCGCAAGTTATAGTTAGCTGAAGTAACTATAACGGGGGAATTTCATTGGTTTTATATGAGTGAAATGTCCAGCTAACTATAACATGTGTCAAACCTATGGTTTTTCAGTGAATATATATATATATATATATATATATATATATATATATATATATATATATATATATATATATATATATATACCACAAAGCAGTTGATATCAATCAAGGATAAAGACACTCCGCTTTCAATTTCAAGGATAATTTTAATGTTGACACATAGACAAGGTGCAAGTACATCCAAATTCACTGCTTCGTCAAGTTTAACTTGATCTTTCCATGTGGTTGCCCTGCTACCTGACCCTGGTATCACCTGTCTACATGACTCCTCGAATACCATGATTTCAGGAGATTCTGTTGATAACACAAAGAGCCATCTGACACTCAAACACACGTACGCAACAGAAGGCAGAATTTGATGCACTCCCTCCTTCCTGAACAAGCACAACACAAAGCAGAACAGAGTACCCACAAATCCCTCACTCACATAGACTGTAAAACACTCCTCACACAAGAAGCCAGTCACTGAAAACACTCCCATACACACCAGGTGTCCCTTCTGATCCTTCAGCTTCTTTTTCACACTTTCTGCCACTACTCCAGTCATCCCACTCTGAACCATGTTATCTTGACTCCTTTGCTGTTCTAAACTCTTCCAAGCATTAACCACCCTGAAGGCTGGCAATTATGTATCGACTACACAATCAACTGCTCTTTCTTACCTTTTACTACTGCCTTAATTAGTTTTGAGCTCAAGAGAGCAATCCAATCCATTTATGCCTTTGTCCTAACTGTCAACAAACCTTTTGTTATTGTTTAGTCCACCCCCAAATAGAGGAGCGGGATGACAAGGGTATTTATGTGTATGCAGAGTAATACTCCTGTAGTACTCTTTTACATACCCTTGCATGCCTTTATTGTTGGAAAGTGGATTATTACTAGTGATAAGTAGTGACTTACCACCAATAATAATGCCACATGTTTGTGTTGGCTTTAGGACTCTGGGAAGTTTACCACTGCTGATCTGTGCTAAGTGCAAGTGCATCCTGTGTAAATTGTGATTATGATTGGTTATCCAGGCTTGTCATATTTGATTTACTCGTACGTCCCTAGTAAAGTACACTGTGTGTGTCCAGAGCCTATAAATCAAATGCTGCTAGTGGGCCTGCAGCACTGATTGTACCACCCACATGACTATCCCTGCTAACATGTCTCAGAGCTGCCCCTGAAGTGTCTGTGAGTGCATTTGTAAACTGCCATGTCGACCTGGCATGTGCACCCAATTGCCAGGACTAAACCTTCCCTTTTACTACATGAAAGGTGCCCCTAAGGTAGGCCCAAGGTATCCCCAGGGGCAAGGTGCAGTATGTGAAAGGTAGGACATGTATGTGTGTGTTTTACATGTCTTGATAGTGAAGTATTGCCAAGTTCATTTGTCACTATTGCAAGGACTATCTCTCCCTTTGGAGATGCCTTGTAACACCTTACAAGTGTAACTTTCGATTGTGAAAAGATAGAAATTTGGAGTTTAGGTTCCCTGCACTCAGGATTTAAAACCACGTTTCTGTGAAGGTGATTTTTAAAATATGGGTTTGAAAATGCCACTTTTAAAGAGTGGACATGTTCTTGCTTTACCATCCTGTGCCTCTGCCTGCTTGAGGGATCCATTTCTAGTTTACATTGACGGTTGGGCTGTTTGTGCTTTCTCTCTAGACAGTCACACAAAGGGAGCGGAGGTATGCACTGAATAGTATGATAAAAACAACAGTTGATGGACAGAATTTTTTTATTTATTTGTTTGCTTGTATAGCGCAGGATTCGACCCCCGAAGGGGTATCTCCGCGCTTATGCTATATCCAAAATAACTGGCCAAGGTCCATGAGATAGTACTATAATTTAATATGCCGAGAAAAAATGAGTTTTCAGTAATATCTTAAAGGCCTGGAAATTGGTGTTTTTGTCTCTGATTAGAAGGAAGCGAGTTCCAGAGTACCGGGCCTTTGTAAGATAAGAGCACGACCTCCCTGTCTAACCTTCCTAATTTTAGGGACCGGAAGAAGCAGTTGATTGCTGGAACGTAAAGAGCGCCCAGGATTATACAGATTGAATTTTTCTGCCAGATATTTAGGGCCTGAGCCAAAAAGACACTTGTGTATTATACAGCAGTCCTTGAACTTGACTCGTTGTCGAACAGGAAACCAATGAAGTTTGTTCAAGAGGGGGCGTGAGGGAGATCTGGCCGAGGCATTAAGGACCAGTCTCGCCGTGGTGTTCTGGGCCACCTGTAATCTACTGAGCTGCTCTTCATTGGCTGAAATAAAGAGGCCATTACAGTAATCCAGTCTGCTGGTAACAAGAGTCTGGACCAAGGTCTTTCTGTAATTGTCGGGCGGAAATGGGAACACACGCCTTAAGAGTCCGATGATCCGAAAACAGGAGCCAGTTACCTGGTTAGCATGTTCTTTTAGCAATAATGTTTGATCAAGCCGCACTCCAAGATTCTTCACTGCCTGCTTGGGGCATGGTACCGGTTCCAAATCTGATGGCCAACACTCAGGAGACCACAGGAGAGGAGCCTCCCCGAAGAGCATGACCTCAGTTTTGGCAACATTACATTGGAGGCAGTTGGAGGCCATCCAATCAGACACCGCTCGCATGCCTTCAGCAAAAGAGTCTCTAAGTGCGGGTGTGAGAGTCTTAAAAGGGAATAAGAGCTGGGTGTTGTCGGCGTACGACACCGGGGTGAATCCGTGCATTCTCACAATGTCAGCCAAGGGGGCCACATACACATTAAAAAGTGTAGGGCTTAGGCATGAGCCCTGTGGCACTCCCTTGGTGAGCTTCCTAGAGATGGAATGATGAGAGCTCAATTTGACACATTGTGAGCGGTCCGAGAGAAAGCTCTCCAGCCAGGACAAGGCCGAACCTCCAATCCCCACCTTCCGTAGACGACCGAGAAGAATATCATGTGATACCGTGTCAAAGGCAGCAGATAGGTCTAACAGCACTAGAATCATACAACCCCCTCCATCCATAGTCATCCTGATGTTGTTGGTCACGGAGAGAAGGGCAGATTCAGTGCTGTAGTTAGGTCTGAACCCAGATTGAGAGTAGTCTAGACCTTCCGCTGCCTCGATGTATCTAGACAAGTGGGTGTTCACACGTTTCTCGGTAATCTTGCTAAGGTATGGCAGAAGGGAGATGGGGCGAAGGTTAAAGAGATCAGTCCAGGGCAAGACCGCGTTCTTCCGGATAGGGTTCACCACTGCTTTTTTACACTCTAAAGGCACATATTCCTCATTAAGGGAAAGATTTATTATGGACCGGATTTCAGGTCGAAGCAGATTGCTTAAAGAGGCACCATCTTAGCAGGCAGAAAGTCATCAGGGGATCCTGTTTTAGTTTGACTAATGATGGAAGTAAGGTCAGGATCATTAACTTCCGGGAACTTCATTAATGAGAGTTGATGATATTGTTTCTAATTTCTGCGGCCTTCATGATTTTTCCATAAATCAACTCTATTTTGTTCTCAAAGAACAAAGAGATCTCATCACAGAGAGATTGTGAAAAATCATCAGGGCTCTCACAGGCCACTGGTCTTACAAAGGTCTGTAAGATTTTGTACAGTTCCTTAGATGAGTTGCCTGCTTCAGCTAACTGTAAAGTCAAACAATTCCTCCTAGCTAACTGTATGTTTTTATAGTAGCTTTATTGAGCGGCTAAGTATGCTTTCTTACTACCCTCAGTACGTGATTTCCTCAATTTTTTCTCCAGCTTTCTGCACCCCTGTTTCTCTGTTCTAAGCTGTTCTGAGTACCATATCTCTTGCTTTGTTCTGGGGTACTGTTTATGCAGTTTCAAAGGGGCCAGCAAATTAAATGCCTTTACAAGAGAGTTGTTAAACTTAGATATTGCGGACTCCGTACTGTCTGTTACTAATATGACAGGTTTCTTCCACGCCCTTTGTAACTCCTCTGCTGTTACCTTATGCCATTGACGACGTAAGACGGGCGGGAGAGGGGCCTTTTGGAAGGGCTTATCCAGACCTATCAGGGAAAAGTCGACCAAAAAATGGTCAGACCAATTTACTAGAGTTGCAGGACAACACCGGATTTTGGAACAGTTAGAAAAGACCAAGTCCAGAGTGTTACCCCCTATATGTGTGGGGACATTATTCTGTATCATAAGCCCTAAAGAAGATAGACGGAAAGCAGGGATATAGTATCGGGTGTGTGGGAATATCCACATGAGTGTTAAAGTCACCCAGGAGGAAGAAATCTTCATTTGCTTTAAAATGAGGAGCCAGTAATTCCATGAGAGAAAGAGTAAAACCTGAATGAGGTCCGGGAGGGCGATAGACCAAAGCTCCCTTCCAGTAATTTTTGGAGGCTGAGTTGATCTTAAAATCAAGATTTCCATTGATGAACAACTCCTTTGCTCAAGCACGGAAATCTTCAGATCTTCTCTATATATATTAGCTATGCCACCCCCTACTTTATCAGGGCGGTCCTGTTTTAAAATTTTATATCCCACGGGAACCCCCAACATTATTGCTGGGACTGTATGAGGTTTCAACCAGGTTTCCGTTAAAAAACAGATATCTGGTTTCGCCGAATGGATAAGGTCCCAAAGTTCAACATAATGTTTGGGCAGGGAGCGGATGTTCAAAAGAAAGTTTTTCAGGCCTCAAGGTTGTGTAACTTCCCTGGTGTTCCTGCCATTGGAGGTGGTAGTATGTGTGGCCTGAAAGCGACAGTTGTAACAAGAAAAAGGGCCTTCCAGACATGGCCAGGAGCTCAGAGCACATCTCGGCAACAAGACTATCTGAAGAACTTTCAGTGCTCGGGCTGTATATCTAATAACATGTACCTTATCCTGAGCTTGGTCCGTTAGGGTAGAGTCCATAGCCCCTAGCCCCGTCCTGTCGCGGACGGACGCAGACGGACCACTCTTTGGCTACTCTTCGGCGTAGCTTCGGCTCCCCTGTGCGCGACCGCTGCGCCCTCGGGGGCAGGCGAGGGCTAAATAGCCCCGTAAATACAATCACTAGAGCGCTAACCGCTCAGTGGTGAACAGGAAGTTCCTGGCTCTCCCTGACCCGCCCTCCACGCAACGGTACTGGCTACCGCGTCGGACCGGGGCGGGCAGGAGTGGTAACCGAGCCCAGGCTTCCTGCTACACTGAAAATACCGTCCCCCCCTCTCAAATCAGGATGGGGAACCGCGTGGGACACCAATGCGCTCCAAATAAAAGCGAGCGTTAGCGCGAGTGATAAATGCTTCAGAATTCAATTTTTAAAAATGCACAGTTAATAAAATAAAGGCATTAAAATTAGCACAAGCACAACATGGAGCACAGCTTAGGCACTTTGGAAGTTCTAGCGGGTTGGGGGACACTGCCACTGCCAGAACAATGTCATACATTCACCCCAGTACAGAGATCTGGGCCTTAATCCATCATTCTTTTGCTCACCATGCCATTCCCGTTTGAACACAGCCATATGCAAATCAGTCTTGACCCTGTGCCCCATGGGAATAGACTAGCCCTAACTGCCAAGCCAGGTCCTCCCTGGACTGGAAACAAGCCTCCTAGGACCGGTTTTGAGCTTTCAGCTTGATTGGGAAATGTGGCATGTGTGTGCACAACATGAAACTTTGAAAAATGCACAAAAGTGCATCTTTCAAAGTTTTCGCAAATTACCATGAGGTTCAACCCCATGGTAATTTGCTTCCCCTAATTACGAAATTGCAATTTTTAAAAGTTTCATGCATTGCCTTTAAGGAATCGCTAAATGCAATTCCATAAATGCAATCGCAATTTGAGAATTCGCAAATATTTGCGATTTCTCAAATTGCGAGGGCCTTCACCCTTCATGCATTCCAAAAGCAGATTTTGCAATCGCAAACGGACGATTTTTGCGATTCGCACTGTTTGCGATCGCAAAATCCTTTGATGTATGTACCTGTATGTTCCTATTTAGAGACTAACAGGAGTGGCATACACAGGGCTGGTCCATGTGTGGTACTGATGAAAAGCTAGGGGAAGCTTGAAACATGTCGACCGCACACTGATCCCACCTTCATTACAGGTCGGAACACAGTGTCCTACCCCTATTTTTGATCATACCAAACTAGGAGCAGTAATACATTTGTTGAGGCCCACTAGCACAGTATTTTTAATCACTCACACCCACTCCACTACACTTTGCACTACACATAGTCCTTCACAAAAAAGTGCTCCTATGTAATTCGCAAGTCGTAGCACGCCCCTTCTCGTAGAAAACTGGGATGGCCCCACCTTGGGCTCTATCTTTTCATATTTGTAATACTGCCCATATATTTCTACATTCTCGTATTGAGGTGTTTATATGTCCAACTAATTTTGGCTTTGTAATAAAATGATATAACTTGGATTAGGAGTCTGTGGTCCTTAGGGTTCATGGGACTTTATAAAATAATTGGCTAATGATTTTTCTTCCCCTACACACTTGCAAACAGGGTTATCAGCACAGGGTTCCAGGGTAAGTTTGGAACGTGGATCCCGGCTCCATCAAATATAATGGGATTTATATTTTGGCAGTTGGGATATCCGTCAACATTGTGACGGAGTCCCCCTTTTGCCAAGATATAAATCAAACATACATCTGCAAATCTTTATGAGATTTTCCTTTAATATGAATTGCCCAGTGAGGGTAAAGGATTGGCCCGTGGCTTCCTCCCGGAGTGTGCTACTTTACAGCCTCCAAATGTTCAGAGAAAGCTGTAAGTGCTGATGGGGTTTTTAAACTTTGTAAGAGCTCCTTTTCCACGTTATAATGAGTGAGTTAAGCCCTTATATGAATCAATCACTTCCATGTTTTCTGGGAAGAACTGGACGAAAAACACCAAGCAACTTAACATGTACTACAGGCAAATATGTTAAAGACTTGGGGCCAGATGGTCTAAGATAGCATTAAAAAATGGTCACAATTTGTGCACAGACTTTTTGCGATTCCTATGGTATTTTGTAAACTGACCAATGTACGTGTAGGTCGGTTCATAAATAACGTAATCACAGTGGGTCGCAATTCAGCCGACTCGAAGAATATTAATGAGATTGACTACATATTGTGACAAACTACAATTCGCTGCTATCTCAAAGAGGAGGGCCTGCTGAGGTTAGCAACCACCATTTATTTAATAGCTTTTAAATAAAGCATTTTTAGGTCGAGCAGACCTACCCTCAATGCGTGAGCATTGAAGGTGTCTGCTTCAGACCTATTGTGGCCCGTATTTAGGAATGTGGACAGCTACCAGACGCGCGCTTTGACGAGGTCAGATTTCACCTCGGGAGCGAGCGTCTGGTAGCTGCGCATGCGCGGTGCAAAGCCCTTGCTCACACACAGACACAGGCAGCCCCCACCCCTCTGCATGCACGCACGCACGCACACACACACACAGGCGCGCGCATGCACACGCAGGCATACGGCACCCATACAGGCACACATACAGGCACACTATACCCTACCTCGCATTCTCTCTCAATCACACACAGTCACGCATGCGCACACACGTTCCCTCGCGCACACACGCACACACGCGCGCACACACTCCCCCCCCCCCGGCATACACACAGGCACGCACGCACTTCACATCAGCCCTGGGCCCCACTCACCAACTGCGCTCTTCCGGCGGGGCTCCTCACGGCGCGTCTCCTCATCTAAATCGGGGCTCCCTCAGGTCAGAGGAGCCCCGCAACAGGCGCCACACTCCTCCTTCTCCCCGGCCCCCTCCTGGGGACCCGGGCTACACCGGACGGCAGGGCGCTCCATGCGCCGGCAGCTCGCGGACCTCGGGAGGCGGGACTTCCGGTCGGCCGCGAGCGGATTGGCCGGCCTGCCAAGAGCTTCCGGGTCGCCGCGGGCAGCGCGGCGGCACTCTCGTTCCTAGTAGTATTGGTAGTTGCCACTGTTGTTTCTGTATGTAATTGGGTGGATGTCAGACCTCTATCTGCTGACGGAAATGCCCCCCCCCCAATATAATCAACCCAATAAATAATAAATAAATGCACATGGGTAGATTTTCGCACGCCGCAGAAGGTGTTTTGTATCTTTTTATACCCATAACTAGGCTTTCGCTGGTTGGACTTCTTTCTAGGTAGTATAGTGCGTAAGAAGTTTGTTTTACGTCTAATTCCTTGACATTTTCTGTCCCACTAAATAGTCTATTTTTAAATGTAATTATTTCAATATGTTCACGTGCTTTTGATCGCAAAAGGGTAGTGTGCCTCGCTTTCGGAATTCGAGTAGAGAAGATTAATGCGTACTTGATCTCGTAACAGCATAGGAAAATACTGATATCTTGCCTGGGTATGACATGGCCGCCACACTGCGCAAGCTCGTTAGCGGGAGTTTACGGACCATGAATCGTGAGAGTGGCACGTGCGTCAAGACACGACGAGCAGTGCGCGAGCGTTTTAGATTAAGGGCCGGAAATTCTGTGAGTGCGGCATTTCCTCAGGCGATGCTTTTCTTCTTAAAAAATAGATTTATTCGAGCTTATGCCTATTATCTCTGTTGTTCCTTCGTTCCTCACTTGTGTTACTGTTTGTTGCCGGCAAAATATTTGCCTTTTTAGCACTTTAAATGATGTTATATAAAATTGTAGTTCCTGGTACCCCCGTCCATACAAGCGACGCAATGTAGTTCAATAGTCTATTGAGCTTTTTTCTTTCATGTTATTGTTGTTAACTATAACATGTTTAAACGAGGGACTTTTTTAATATTAATCGTGTGAGGTATTTAAAGGAGGGGGTGTTTACAGGTTTTGGTACGGAGACTTAGCTTTGAGCGGTGCTGAGGATGAATACTGTCGTTCGAGCGTTGTACACTTTGGGTTTGAAATTATATGGAATATCTGGAACATTTTTGGGTTTAAATAAAGACATTTTGAAAAAAAAATGGCAGAGATTTGGGGTTTGAATGAGGGACGTTTTGGTGTTGAATGAGCGACACTGCATTATTAAAGTAGATGATGGGGTTTAAATGAAGGGCTTAAAGTTTGTAAATATAATTTATCTTTCAATGCTAGTACTTAAGCTACAGAAAATGTGTCATTAAAATTAATTTGCATTATGTTATGCTAGGTTCTGCTACTCTACTGTATGTAAACAATGTGTGTTTGTTCTAAACACACATTGAGAGCAAGCACACATTAGACTGCTTCCGAAGCTCAGAAATAGAGTGGAAAGTTCTTGATCTTCAATCAATCAATCAATAAATCAATCAACCAGGGGTTTTAAGCGTGCTACTCGCCCGTGAGAGTCTCAAGGCTCTAGGGGGTGGGGGTTCTGCAGCTCTGTTTAGTTGAAAAGCCAGGTCTTGAGGGCCTTCCTGAAGGTGTTCAGGGTGAGGGGCGAGTCTGATGCCTGCCGCCTGCCGCCTGCCGGGAGCTCTTTCCAGGTTATGGCCGCAATGTGAGAAGGATCTTTCACCTGCTCTGGCTCTGCGGATGCGAGGGGTTTTGGCCAGTTCGAGGTTAGAAGATCGGAGGTTCCTTTTGGGTATTTATTTATTTTTATTTTACAGGTTTTATATAGCATTGGCTAGGCCCGGAGGTATCCGAGCGCTTCACAGGTGCCTAAACAAGATTCCAAGAGTTGATCAAAAACACAGAATATGCAATACAATAAAAACAGACGTTCTATTGTGGTCTGATAAACATGGTCACTACAAAAGCATATAAATTTGCATATAAAGTGGCTGGTGAGGGGAACATGCTTCAGGGCTGAGCTGTAGGTGAGGTAGAAATTTGTCAAAGGATAGGCGAGGTTAACAACAGATTGGGGGGATTGTTAAAAAAAAACATAGCTTAAACGATAGGATAACAACAAACGTTTCATTGAGGTCTAGTAGACATATACATAACAAAAGCAGGTACGTATACGCAGGGCCGGCGCTAGGCATGGGGAGCGTGGGCAGCTGCCCAGGGCCTCGCACTCAGCCCACCAGCATGGGGCCTGAACCAATCGTGTACCCTCCCCCTCACACCCTTGCACCCCTCACCAACACTCTCACACTCACACCCCCTTCACCCTCACACCCCCTCACCCTCACCCCCACACACCCTCACCCTCACACATCCTCACCCTCACACACCCTCACCCTCACACACCCTCACTCACCCTCACCCCCCCTCACCCACCCTCACCCCCTCTCCCTCACACACCCTCACTCCCTCTCACCCTCACACCCCCCTCACCCTCACACCCCCTCACCCTCACACAACCTCACCCTCACACACCCTCACCCCCCCACCCTCACACACCCTCACCCTCACACCCCCTCACTCACCCTCACCCTCACACACCATCACACACCCTCACCCCCTCTCACCCTCACACCCCCTCACTGAACCTCACACCCCCTCACCCTCTCACCCCCTCACCCTCTCACCCCCTCACCCTCACACCCCCTCACCCTCACACACACCCTCACCCCCTCTCACCTTCACACCCCCTCACTCCCCCTCACCCTCACACCCCCTCACCCTCACACTCCCTCACCCTCACAAAATCACTATGTGCTACCACAGCATCACTCGTTTGCCATCACAACATCACTCAGCGCCACCACATCATCAATCTCTGCGACCATTCAACAACACCTGGTTCAAATATGCTCTCTCAATGTTTGAAGCTTTATTACAAATGTAACAAAAACATGTTAATATTTCACTTCTGTTCTTGGAATTTCGTCACAATAAAATACACTGAACATGATCTTCACAAAAGTTATTTACAAAACTTTAAGCTATTGCCATTATAAATTACAATAACTTTTATTTAATTATTAACTATTAAAAAAAAATTAAAAGCCATTGTTATTTGTAATATCAATACATGTAAGTCACGTAAATACAACACATATTGCATTACAAATGCTATAGGTGTCACATTTGCGAAAGTTATAACTATTGGCATTGTAAATGACAAAGCTATTAATTTAGTTATTTTCAAAAACAAAATATAAATAAAAAAATTGTCATTTACAATGCCAATAGCTCAATAGCTCCTAATGCGAGACCTATTGCATTGCAAATGCTTGTTTTTTTATTCAGCCCGTATTCCTGGGCCCCAATAGCGATTACGCTGCACATCAGTACCGAGGCCGCTCCTTCGTGTTGGTGACTTGTGAGCATTTAGTGTTGAATTTGTAATAAATAATGTTCCGTGAATCTTATTAGGTGTCAGCTTTAGGGAGCACATTTTCTTTTAATCGTACCACCAGTGTGGTGAAGTTTTTGGCTTTCATTTTTTTCCCTTTTTTGTGTTGTCTTTCTTAATTCGCTCTTACATGGAATTTTTTTTGGGGGTGACCGGTGAGTTTTATTGTTTGCATTTGTGAAGCGATGATTTAAGCACTGATTAGCATTATGACCCCACATGCTATCCACAAACAGATTAAGGGACCCGCCCTCCATGCAACGGTACTGGCTACCGCGTCAGACCGGGGCGGGCAGGAGTGGTAACCGAGCCCAGGCTTCCTGCTACACTGAAAATACCGTCCCCCCCTCTCAAATCACTATAGCAAATCGAGGCAGCTCCCTTTAATGCCCAGTCCTGCTTGCAGCACCTGCTGCCTTCATTTCATGTTTCTATGAAATGGTTTTCAAATTATTTGGGCGATTAAATTCTGTGTGTGGTGACCTCAGGTTTTTGTACCCCCAAAACGATGTTTAAAAAAGTGTTGTGACTGAAGGTAAATATGATAAATATGTATCTTGATAAATTATATAGCTCATTATATTACACTACTAGAAAGACAAACCTATAATCTTTGCAGAAGACATCCCAGTGTATATGAATGTGATTTTCAGCAACTTTTGAACACTCCATTCCCAATGCATTTTGCTGATCTATTGCACACTATAATTCATGATTCAAATACGACTGGTATTATTTCATATTTTTCAAACCATTGTATCTGGCATATTGACAAGCTTTAAGGAACAAGTTACTTACATTCGGTAACACTTTAGCTGTTAGAGACAATATGTAGCTGCAGATTCCTTACCTTTGAATTTCCCCAGGTGTCAGACTGGATCATGAAGATTTTTCGTGAGCAGAGCGCCTGCATGCTAGTTGGTGGTGTCTGTTGGCTCCACGTGGCGGCGTCGTCCATGCCAGAAGTGACGTTTGGGTCACCTATAAAGGCACCACCTCAGCGCTCTGACGTCAGTTACTTTTCACGACTTTCCACGCCAGAAGCGCGGAGCCATGAAGTGCACGGACACAGGTTTGTCCAAACTACGGCCCTGAAAGGGATCAGCCTTGACCCTAGAATCTGTCCGCAGAGCGGGGAGGATAGGTGGTTAACTTGTTCATCTGATAAAGACATCAAGCCACAGATTCCTTACCTTGAATACATACTCAAGCAATACCGTGCCCAGAGGTGGGTCTGCAGACAAAAACAAATTTAGACCAGTCCTGTAGGACTGATAGGGTGAAATGCCCATCCCTGCGGATATGACTGTCCAGGCAGTAATGTTTGGTAAAAGTGTGCAGGGATGCCCACATTGCTGCCTGACAGATGTCCTGGACTGGAACTCCACATGCTAACGCAGTGGCCCCAACCTTAGCTCTGGTGGAATGAGCTTGTCACGTAACAAACAACACGGGAGGCCAAGGTGGATATCAAAGGTAGGTTTTAATTATACTATTGCTGGTAAGGTAGCCCATACAACTATGGGGATGTGGTGTTCCGTCCTTCTCTCCTGCCTCCTTGGCTCTGTTTGTCGGTTCATCTCTGGCTTTGGTCTTCCCCTCGGGTAAAAACACAAAAGAGAAACACAAAGGAGAGTATCAAAGTCTTACCTGTCGTTGATACTTGCCACTGTTATTCATCTGCTCCCTCCCTGCTGTTGCACTAGGGGTGTCGTTGCGGGATAACCGTGTTACATCACACGGTATGGGGACAGTACGGGACCGGGTAGTCGGTGTAGTGTATGGGTGGAATAGCGGGTGTGCAAATGGTGTAGGGAGAGATAATCCTCTCTCATGCCTTTACTATGTGTGCCTCCAAACCCCTAACCTGACCCTGTAGTCTATACCAGCTCTCTGGCCTATAAAAAGGCCTTCAAAACAAACCCATTTATGGGGAAAACAACAAAGCAACCGGTCCTTTACCCTAGGGTTTGTTGGCCGTGTTATATGCCCAAAAAGAACACCTGGGTGAAAATCCACCCTCCCAACAGTCTCCCTGCCGTACGGGTCCCTTGCCTGTAGCCATGGCTCTTTGAGTGAGCCACGGCTGCCTCATCCGAAAAGTCTTCCCTCGGGTAGACCTCGGTCTCTGCACGGTGGTTCCAGCCCTCCCTCTCTACTGGGATTTTGGTCTGTGTCTCCCGGTCCTCAGCTCCCATCTCGAGGTAGGTTTCTGTGCATGCTTCCTCCTTGTCTCCTACTACCTCTGCAGTTCTCGATTTCCTTTCCTCGCCTCCTTCGCTTACGTCCATCTACTCTTCCGGGTCTGGGCTCCACCCTTCTGTGGATGTAAAGAGGATCTCTGTGGTGCCCCGGAGCTTCTGAGGGCAGCCTCCGAGGTTGCCCTGTCACAGAGCTCTTAAGCCTTCAGAAGGTAGCTTCTTTGCCAGTGCGTAGCAGATCGTAATGCAGAAAATGAACCATTGAGCGATGGTGAGTTTCTGCATAACCCAACATTTCTTCGCACCAAAATACCCCACGAAAAGTTGATTATCCACCCAGAACTCTCCTCTGCGGTCAAGGTAAAATGACAAAACTCTTTCTGGGAGCAGACAGTGGAGTCGCTCCTCTTCTTCACAGGGATGTGGAGGAGCGTAGAAAGTGGGCAAGGTAACAGATTGGGCCACATGAAATTATGTTACCACTTTTAGCAGGAAAGAGGCCCTAGAGCAAAGCACCAGTTTGTAAGAAAAACCAGATATGAAGGGGGGCTTGAATGATAAAGCTTGCAGCTCACTAACCCTCCCGACTTATGTAATTGCCACAAGAAAGGCTGTTTTGATGGTGAGCAGCCTGAGGGGACAATTGTATGAAGGCTCGAAGGGAGCACACATCAGAAATGTGAGAAACACATTAATGGTCCCACTGAGGCATAATGAAAGGGTAAGGTGGGAACATATGTACAAAACCTTTTAGAAATCTACTTACAATGAGAGATTTAAAAAAGGAGGGTTTATCAGGCAGCTGCAAGGAGTCAGACAGGGCAAAAAGATACCCTTTTAGAGTGCCCAAAGAAGAGCCCTGCTGTCAAGGTTCAAAAATAAAAAGCAAAATATCAGAAAGGGAGGCAGAAAGAGGATCAATAGTCTTTTCTGTACAATATAATACACACTTTTTCTCTCTGCAGGCATATACCATCTTGGTGGAGGGACACTTGGACAGCAAAATGAAATTACAGACTTCGGGAGGATGGTTGAAAGCTATCAACTGCTGCCGCTCAATCTCCAAGCAGGAAGGTGAAGAGTTGAGAGTTGGGGTGGAGAAACTTCTGATGCTGTTGCGACAGAAGAAGGGGCAGCCTGATCGGAGGATCGATGCTCATGTTCAGAAGCTATGGATAGAAATAGAAATACCAGCATTTGTAAAGTGCACAGCTACCTCCGCAGAGGAGTCCTGTCGCTGGGGGCTGTCGGGAAGATTCAGCGAGCTATTGCCCAGAGTCAGTCAGTCAGTCATTGGATACCAGACTCTCCGTGCCCAGTCCGGAGCCACAAGGATCATTTGGGCTTGGTCATTCCTAATTGTCTTGAAAACACTGGCAAGGAGTGGTATGGGCATAAAGCCATACAGGAGGTCTGAGCTCCACTTGAGACAAAAATAGTCTTCGAGCAAGAGCCTCCTTGGAAACTCCAGTGCAAAGAGCTGCTGACGTGCATTCTCGGTGGAGGCGAACAGATCTAAGTAATGTTCTCCCCATTGCGGAAAGAGAACATGTGCCACCTCCAGATGGAGATGCCATTTATGTTCTTTTATGTTAGTGATATTTATACAGCGCAGCTGTTACCTGGGGTGTCCTGGCGCTAGTTACATCTCCTGTGACAAGAAATGGGGAGATTTATTGGACAAAAAAACAGGTTTTGGGCTTTTCCTAAAGGCTAGAAGTTTCGTAATGCATCTTAGTTGGAAAGGCAGGTTATTCCAGGCTGTAGCCGCACTGTAGGTAAAGCTTCTGCCACCCCATCAAACTTTTTTTATGCATGGTACTGAGACAAGCCTGGCTCCTGATGAACGAAGTTGCCTTTCCGTTGTGTACCAATGAAGGTTCTGATTTAAATAATCCAGTACTGAGCTGTGCAGTGCTTTGAAAACTAAACAAAGGGCTTTGAAGCAAACTCAGGGCCAGATGTAGGTAATCCAGACTTACCGATTCTAAAATACCGAATTTTACCGATTCTGTATTTTAGAATCAGTAAATGGGATGTAGGTAAAAATTCGTTAAATATTACAGAATCAGTAAAATTCGGTATCACCCATTCGGTATTTACCGATTTGGTATTTACTGAATCAGTATTTTCCGAATCGGTAATTCCCATTCATTCCTATGGCCTCCAGGCCCATAGGAATGGATGGGAATTACCGAATCGGTAAATACCGAATCGGTAAATACCGAATCGGCTATTCAAAAAAAAGAAAAACCCAGGAGTCAGCCAATCAGGTGCAACCACCCCCCTCCCAACCAAGTGGCTACACCCAGGCAGGTGCAAGCAATCAGAAGCTTCTGGAGAGGCTGTGAGAGCAGAGCAGAGTCCCTGAGCCACAGGAAAACTTTACTGTTTTTGAAAGTGTAAAAATGGCAAACACCAGTGAGAAGGAAGGTGCAGAGGGGAAGAGAAAAATAAAATTCAGCACCATAAAGCTGCAGGTCCTCGTGGAGGAGGTGGTAAAGGAGCACCGAAAATTGTTTGGGAAGCAGTCCCTGTGGGTGGCAGAATCTGCCAAAAGGAAGATTTGGCTTGAAATACAGTCAAAGGTAAATGCAGTTGGAGTGACCTCACATGAGATAGACGACTTGAAGAAGAGGTGGTACGACCTCAGGAGCTTAACCAAGAAAAAAATTGTAGAGCTCCACAAAGAGGCAAATCGTACTGGAGGAGGGAGGAACAGGGCACCTGCCCTGACAGAGCTGGAGGAGCTGGTGGAGTCCACCATAGAACCAGAGAGTGTCTGTGGACTGGGAGATGCAGACAGCTCAGCCAAAGCTGCCACCAGAAAAGGTAAGAAGCATACATAGCAATCACCCCCACCCTATCACCATCCCTTTCCAGTGTTAAACCCACTCCAGTAGAGGTAGCAATATACACCAGCAATGCATTATGTAAGATGTAATCATTGAAACACCTACCATGTCATACAGCACACCAAGCAACAAGTTATGCGACACACATCAGTGATAAGCAAGCTGAGGCAATAGCTACAGTGTTTCAGTGATTAGAATGTAATTGTATAAGCAGTGCTGCAGGAACACAGAGCTAATGTACGCTTTTATGTCCACAGGCGAGACATCTCGCAGGCGTGCCAGGGAGAATGAAGGCAGTGCACCACAGAGGGACGACACCCAGGAGGCAGACACAAGTGCAGGGAACATCACAGAGGACACAGGAGCACAAACAGCACAGCCAGCCTCTCAAGACCTGCAAATGTCTCCACAGCTGCTGGCCTGCCCAGAGCGTTCTGGCTCCCCTCTGCTACTGTCCTCACCTGAAATGCCTGCGTCACTGCCTCATACAACACCTGCAGTTCAAAAGAGCAAGAGGCATGTAGTTGCCACACTAGTCCAAATGGAGCCATCAGCAGGTGACATGGTGGGGGATGAGACACCAACCTTGGCTGGGGAAGAAAGCACTGCCATACAGCAGTCCAGCGCAGAGGGTGCCCTCACAGGTACCAGACGCAGCAGGCCTAAAGAACAGCAGTGCTGCACAACATGTGGAGGGTCCCAGTGTCTTCCGTGGGCTGGAGGGTGGCATGGTAAAAATACAACGAATGCAGGGGAAGGCCATCCAGTCGGTGCAACGCCAGATGAGGCACCTGAATAAACACATGGCAAACATAGGAAAGGGCATCAGTGCATTGGTGGATGAAAACAAAGAGATGGCATCAGGCATGAGGGAGATGGCTGCAGGGATGCGGGACATGTCACAATCCGTGCTGCTCTTGTGCACAAAACTGGACCAGGGAAGGACAACAAGGCGGAAGGAAAGGCAGCAAGTGCAGCAACACAGTAAGGCATTGAACCACCTGGCCACAGCCACTTCCCTTCTTTGCAGGTGATGCGTGAACATGCAAGAGGGACTAGCACACAGCAGCAATGAGGTGTCCAGGGGCCTTGCAAGGGTGACGAGTGCTGTAGAGGTACTGCTTAATGCTCAGTCAGCACATACTACTGCTATGGATGTACCTGAGAGCGAGGAAAGCACCAGTAGGAGCAGCATGACAATCCCCCTGTTGCTGAGACACGGAGGAGCAGCAGGCTCCATGGTGCTCCCACTGCCCACACACCCAGTGAGGACAGCCAGCCAATTTCATCTGGCACCGGTAGGCGTGGCCGTAAATGACTTATGCTGCCCACACTCCATGACCTTTAATGGGGAAGTGAGCCAGGACTACCATTATTGATGGATACCATTTGTGTTGCACATTTGTACCTTTGAGTACTTGCGTAGTGCCAAAAATTAAACTACGTTGAGTAAATACTCCACCTGTCTGTGTCTCTTCACTTACTTAAAAGTAGTTGCGTGTGATCTCAGCCCGTCTCTGTCTCCCATCTGTTGCTGGCGCCACTCCTGCTGCGTTGGGGTCAGGCAGTGCATGTTCATCATCGTGGTCCTCATAGTCGCTCAATTCCACCTCAGTGCCCTTCTTTGTAGCAAGGTTGTCCAACATTGCGCAAGTTGCAATGATCTTACAGCAGATGAGTGGTGAGTACTGCTGTGCCCCTCCGCTTTTGTGGAGGCAGCGGAACCATCTTTTTAAAAGCCCAAAGGTGCGCTCCACAACGTTCCTAGTGGATTTGTGTGCCACGTTGTATCGTCTCTCGCTCAGGGTTGATGGGCTGCGGTAGGGTGTCAGGATGAACGAGCGGACGGCATAAGCGGTATCACCTATTTGGAAATGAGAGAGCCATTAATCACATGCGCACAAACACATACATCTGCAATATCTATCAGGGTGTGTCACAGTGTTTTACCTAGCAGGTATCCTTCTCCAAATTCCCCCGCTGTCAGACGTCTGTGGATCCCACTGTTCTGAAAGATGTAGGAGTCGTGGGTGCCTCCTGGGAATTTGGCCACAATGTCTGTGTTTATCTTGTTAGCATCACAGATTACCTGCACATTGATAGAGTGGGTTGACTTCCTGTTTCTGTAAATGTACTCTGTGGCAGCAGGTGGGCAGATTTGGATGTGGGTGCCATCAATACAGCCGATGACGTGTGGGAACTGTGCCAGTTGATAGAAGTCAGTCTTGGTCTTTAGCAGTTCCGCATGTGTGTCAGGGAAGCTGATGTAATGATGCAGTCTCTGCATCATGGCCTCTAGGAACTTCCGGAAGAAACAAGACAGGCAGCTCTGGGACACCCCACCTACAGCAGCAATCACCCTCTGGTAACTCCCAGATGCAAGCAGGTGTAGGCTACAGAGCACCTGCATATGGGGTGGGATGGCGTGCCCCCTTGGTGTTGGGTGCTCCAAGAGTGGATGCAGGTCCCTAATCAAGTCCAGGATGGTGTGGGGGTGTAGCCTGTACCTTTGCAAGATCTCTGCCTCAGTGAGGTGGAAGAGCGTTATCTGTTGTCTGTAGACTTGCTTCTCCCATCGCTCCTCCCATCACCAGACCCTCTCTCCTGCTGCCTGTAGCAGTAGGCGCCTTGCTATCACGTAGAATGCCGCCATTCTGGTCACACTGTTGCATTTTGGAGCCTTTTTTATAGCCTGCACCTGGTTACCACCTGCTTTCAATCCATATTAATTACCGACTCTCAAATACCGAATTTCATGAAATTCGGTATTGTAGAAGTTTCCTACATCTCAATTTTCATTTTTTACCAATTCTTATTTACCGATTCGGTAATTCCGATTCGGTAAATTCCGATTCTGTAAATTCCGATTCGGAAAATAGCGATTCGGTAAATTACTGATTCGTATTTACCAAATCGGTCTTTTTTGGGCTCCTACATCTCAAAAGCCCTATACCAGTCGGTAATGGCCGAAATTCTGTATTTTCGGCCGTTACCGACCGGTATTTGGTTACCTACATCTGGCCCTCAGTTCTTTACTGGTAGCCAGTGTAGTCTCTTAATTTCCTTGGTCATAGGTGCAAATCGAGGTGTGTCTGATATTAGTCTGGCTGCTGCATTCTGTAGTATTTGGAGTTCATTCAGGAGCCTTTGTTGAGCATTAAGGTACAAACTATTACAATAGTCCAATCTCGAAATAACGGGACTGGTGACTACTGTTTGCCGGCTACTTGGGGGCAATAACAGCAATATTTTTCTGATTGTTTTCATCACATAGAAGGTTTTTGAAACTACAGAATTAACCTGTTGACTAAAGGCAAGACATTCATCCATTATCACACCCAGGTTTTTCACCTTATTTGTGGGTAAGGGGAGAGAGCCCATCGAAGCAGGCCAGCAATTTGGAGTCCAGAAGTTAGTATTGTTGCTGTACAACATAACCTCAGTTTTATCCGTATTGAGTTTTAGGCAGTTCTCTGCCATCCAACTCTCCACTGATAACATGCATTCCTGGAATCGATTGCCTAGTCCTGCCTCGTTTCCAGGTAGCAAAGACACCACAATTTGGGTGTCATCTACATATGATGTCACGCCAAATCCAAACGCCCTGACTATGGGTGCCAACAGGAAACCTAACATTAAAAAGCATGGGGCTAAGGGAGGAGCCCTGTGGCACCCCACAGGGCAGAACAAAAGGTTTAGATTGATAGTCTCCATAAGCCACAACTTGTCTTCTACCTGATAGAAAAGATCTTAAAAGATCCCAGGCCTGCCCGAGGATCCTGCATGCCTTTAGATGGTCCATCAAGATATCATGATGAATGATATCAAAGGCAGCGGACAAATCCAGCAACACCAAAGCTTCCTTGCCCCCTTGATCCACAGTTCTCCTGATCTAATCTGCAGCTTTAAAGAGGGCAGTCTCAGTACTATGACCCTCCATAAAACCATATTGAGAGGAATCCAAAGCTTGTGACTCTGCTAGAAGGGTACTGAGTTGTGTGTTCATGTTTTTTCTATTAGTTTTGCTGGAAGAGGAAGCCTAGAGATGGGGCGGAAATAGTTTGGATCCTTAGGGTTCAGACTGTTTTTTTTCAATAAGGGCAGGATAGAGGCTAATTTCCAACATATAGGAAACTGTCTCGATTCATTCCTGCCCTTAAAACATGATTGTAGCAGCGACGCAATAGGGATCGGAGCCAGCTTGGCCACTGCCACTGGGCATGGTTTGCAGGGTGACCATGAGTTGGCTGCTGTGAGGAGCTCTTGAATGTCTTCAAGGGACACTGGTACAAATGTCTCAAACGTGCAATTGGGAACTGTTAATATTAGTTCCTCTGCAGTTACCTCCATTCCCCCCATCCTTGATCCCCTGAAGGCACAGAAGATAGACTTTACTTTAGTCAAGAAGAACTTGGCGATGTCTTCGCAAAGTTCCTGGCTGGGCTGAATTTTCGCTGGACTTGGTGAGGCCAGGTTGGAGACTGTTCTGAATAGCTTTTTTGCTTAGTTCTTTGCCTAATCAATGCGGATCGCAAAATACTTTTGTTTAGTGGCAAAGATAAGTTGTTTGTAATTTTGCAGACTGAGTTTATACAGTGTTTTCTCGGTTTCACCATAGCTTTTCCTCCAGTTCCACTCCAGCCTTTTACGCTTGAGCTTCTGATTTCTCAGATCCTCTGTGAACCATGGTGCTGAGGGTAGCGATCTTTTAGGGGGCAGAGACTGAACTGGAGCTAATATCTTACAGGCTTGTTCCAGCCAATTTTTATACACTGCAGAGGCTTCATCCACTCCCACAGGCAGTTGCCCTGCTGTGGCAGTAAGAAGCTCCTGCAAATCTGCCCCTTCAACTTTATTCCATGCTCTAGTAGTTATGGGGCCTTTAGGGCACTGGCCCCATTATGCTCAATCCCATTAATGTCAGCTTGAATCGGACGGCGGTGTGATCCGACCAGACGAGTGGCATTAGTACCATAAACTTGAGACCTGGATGGTTGGGAAAAATACCATCTAAGGTATGCCCTGTCTCATGAGTAGGCCCGACCACCAGCTGCCTTAAGTACACGCTGTTCATTATATCATTTAGGGCCAAAGCACAAGTTACTTACCTTTGGTAATGATATATCTGTAAGAAACAGTAGTTAGCATTAGATTCCTTACCTTAGAATATCCACAAGCGTCAGACTGGATCCGAAAAGTTTTGAGAGCAGCACCACAAGCGTCGGTAGGCTTCGTCTGTGGCTCCGCGTCTGTCATCGGCATCTTGAACGCCGGGATGATGTCGTCAGAGCACTTAGACGCCACCCTTGTGCTCTGACGTCAATTCTTGTACATAGCTTTCCGCGCCAGGAACGCAGAGCAATGCCAGAGACCGACACTGGTGCCATGAAACTAGGGCCCTCAAAGGGAGATACCTTAACCCTAGATATCGGTTCACAGAACTGGGAGGATGGATGGGGCGGTAAGGAATCTAACACTAACTACTGTTTCTTACAGATATATCGTTACCGAAGGTAAGTAACTTGTGCATCTGAAAGAAACAGGTTAGTGTTAGATTCCTTACCTTAGAATAGATACCCCAGCAATACCAACCCCGGTGGTGGGTCTGCGAACCAAGATCACACCAGAAAGTCCTGGAGCACGGATAGCCGAAACAGCCATCTCTCCGGACTTGGCTGTCCAGGTAGTAGTGTCTAGCAAACGTGTGCAGCGAGGCCCACGTAGCTGCCTGACAGATGTCCTGCAAGAGGACTCCCCAACCCAGGGCAGTAGTAGCCCGCGTGGCCCGAGTGGAAGGTGCGCATAGCCCAACAGGAGGCTCCTTGTTGGCCAAAGAGTAACAGACCTTGATGCACAAAACGACCCACTGAGAGATGGTCCGTTTGTGCATCGCCCGTCCCTTCTCAGTGCCCACGTAACTAACAAAGAGCTGGTCGTCCACCCGGAACTGGCGTGTGCGGTCTAGATAAAAGGAGAGTGCAGGTTTTGGGTCCAGACGGTGGAGCCTCTCTTCCTCTTTCGAGGGCTGCGGAGGCGGAAGGAAGGAGGGCAAGGTGATGGACTGCCCGATATGAAAGGCTGTAACCACCTTGGGCAGGAAAGAAGGACGAGTACTCAAGACAACTTTGTCCGGATGGACAGAGAGGAAAGGAGGTTTAGAAGATAGTGCCTGGAGCTCACTCACACTCCTGCAGAGGTGATGGCAACCAGGAATGCAGTCCTAAGAGTCAGAAGACAAAGAGGGCAACTGTGAAGTGGCATCACGAAAGGAACAGGAGGAAACATGTGTGTGATGCCTTTCAAGAATCTAGTTACAACAGGGGACTTGAAAAGAGAAGGCTGATCAGGAAGCCTCAAGAAGGCTGAAATGGCAGAGAGGTAGCCTTTGATAGTGCCCAGAGCAGAGCCCTACTGGGCAAGAGGAAGAAGAAAGAGGAGAACCTCTGAAAGGGGGGCAGAAAGCGGATCCACAGCCGTTGCTGTGCACCATGCCACAAAATTGTTCCACTTGCAGGCGTATACCGATTTTGTGGAGGGACGCCTGGCTGCCAGAATCACATTACAGACTTCAGGAGGCAAGTCAAATGGCCTCAACTGTCGCCGCTCAATCTCCACACTTGTAGGTGGAGACTGGACAGGTTCGGGTGGAAGACCGTTCCCTGCTGCTGCGACAGAAGGTCCTCCTGAAAAGGCAGACGAATCGGGGGATAGACTGACATGCTGAGTAGCTCGGGATACCATTATCTTCGTGCCCAGTCCGGAGCCACAAGGATGACTTGGGCCCGGTCGCGCCGGATCTTCTTTAGCACTCTGGGCAGAAGTGGTATAGGCAGAAAGGCGTACAACAGACCGCAGCTCCACTCACGACGAAAAGCATCTCTGAGCGAGTGCCGCCTTGGAAATTCCAACGCGCAGAACGAATGACATTGCGCGTTCCCTTCTGTGGCGAATAGATCTAACCAAGGCTCGCCCCATTGCTGAAAGAGGCCTTGTGCCATGTCTGAGTTCAGACGCCATTCGTGATCCATCATGCACCGGCGGCTGAGTTTGTTCGCCCTGGCGTTCAGGGAACCTGCCGAGTGTTGAACCACCAGGGTGACGCTCTGGTGTTCCAGCCATTGCCAGAGTCTCCTAACAAAGGGTCCACGACTCCACCCCACCCTGTTTGTTACAGTCCCACATGGCGGTGGTGTTGACAGTGAACACCTGTACTACACTTCCCCGAACAGAGGAAAGGAATGCTTTCAGTGCAAGCCCTATCGCCCGCAGCTCCAGGAGGTTGATGTGGAGCCGGGACTCCGCCGGAGACCAGAGGCCCCTGATCTCTGCCTTTCCCATGTGGCCTCCCCAACCCCGGAGAGACGCATCTGTCACAACTACGTGCTCCGGTTGGGGTAGGGAGAGGGATCTGCCGCTGACCCAATCCCGTCCGTGAGCCACCACTGCAACTGTTTCGCAGTGCCCTCCGAGATCCGGACGTGGTCTGACAGGTTGCCCTGATGGTGGGTCCACTGAAACTTCAGGTCCCACTGCAGAGCCTGCATCCGCCACCAGGCGTGATGCACCAGAAGGATGCAGGATGCCATCAGCCCCAGAAGCCACAGCGTCTCTGAGACTCGGGATAAAGACTGGAAAATCGGAATCAGAGCCTGAATATCCCGAACCTGCTCTTCGGGAGGATGCACCTGAAACTGCGCCGAGTCCAGAACCGCTCCGATGAAGAGGAGCTTCTGAGAGGGACACATGTGTGACTTCGGCACATTGATGGAGAACCCCAGCAGGTGCAGGAAGTCGGCTGTAGTCTGGAGGTGGTTGACGACGGTCTGTGGCGAGCCCACCTTCAACAACCAGTCGTTGAGATAGGGGAAGACTGAGACCCCTGATCTGCACAGATGAGCTGTGACCACCGCAATCACTTTTGTGAACACCCGAGGGGTGCTGGTAAGGCCAAAGGGGAGCACAGTAAACTGAAAGTGCTCGTGGCCTACCGTGAACCGCAGGTAACACCTTTGGGCCGGTGGGCTGGTAGGACGGGGATATGGAAATATGCGTCCTGCAAGTCCAACGCTACCATCCAGTCTCCAGGGTCCAGGGCAGCTAGGACCTGAGCTAAAGTCAGTATCTTGAACTTCTCCTTCCGGAGGAAGCCGTTGACACTCCAAGGGTCCAAGATAGGGCGTAGGCCTCCTTTGCCCTTCTTGGGAACCAGAAAGTAGTGGGAGTAGCAACCATGTCCTAATTCTGGCCCAGGAACGCGCTCGATGGCCCCCTTGGGCAAGAGGGCCATAACTTCCTCCTGCAGAAGTTGGAAGTGATCCTCCGACATGTGGTGACACTGCGGTGGCATGGCTGGAAGGGTCGCCTCAAAGGGGAGGGAGTAGCCCCTTTGGAAGATATGCAGCACCCACCTGTCCAATGTGGAGGAGGTGATGGCGAACCCTGCCCCCAACTGGCGTCAAATGGGTCTGAAAGCTCGGGCTAGGAAGGCTTTGAGGCAGATGCTGCGGGGGCGGATGTGGAATGACCTTACTGTTGTCCCCCGGCATCGCCACAGCGGTTACCACGTCCGCGACCGCATTGAGGTTGGTTCTGCGGTCTGTCGCTAGCTGGACATGGGGGCGCCACTTCCTTGGCCACGAAAGGGGTGAAAAGTGGAAGTTTGCTGGCGTTGACTGAGGCCCAAGGACTTGGCCGTAGCCCTGGAGTCCTTGAAACACTCCAGCGCACTGTCTGCCTTGTCACCAAAGAGGCGACAGCCATCAAAAGGCATGTCCATTAGGGTGGCCTGGACATCTCCCGAAAAGTTGGCGGACCTCCCCCAGGCGTGGCGGTGAACCGCCACTGTTGTTGCAATCGCCCTACCCAGAGAGTTTGTGGTATCAAGTCCACACCGTATTGAATAGCGTGCTGCATACCGGCCTTCCGCTAGGGCTTGGGTAAGCTTTGCCTGGACCTCCACAGGGCCCTGTGGCAGCACTTCCGCAACCGTATCCCACAGAGAGTGGGTGTAACAGCCCAAAAGGCAAGCGGAGTTGACAGACCACAGCCCCAAACTCAGGGATAAGAACAGTTTCTTCCCAAACTGATCATACCTTTTGGATTCCCGATCTGGAGGAGGAGTCTGGAATGCGGTCTGGGATGTAGAGGCCTGGATCACCAGGCTCTTGGGGGTAGGGTGAACAGACAGGAAGCTGGGGTCGCCCGGAGGCAGGTGGTGTTGTCGGGCCACGTTCCGATCTACAGGAAGGCCCGTAGAGGGCTTGGACCAGGTGCCCACCAGAAAGTCAGTGAGGGCTTCGTTAAACAGCAGGAGAGGCTCTGAGGAGCTTGCCTGCAGTTTGAGCACCTCAGTGGGGAGGTTAGTTCTCACGGCCGCGACAGGAAGCTCAAGAGCCAAGGCCTTGGCTGCCCTAGTCAACGATGTAAGCAGACCCCTCCTCCATATCCACGGTAGGAGGGGAGACAAATCCAGTGTCGGGCGAAGTGTCCAGACCACTGGCCTCCCCCAGCTCGTCTGCCCAGTCCTGGCTCTACTGGCACTGCAGTGCCAGAGGGTCCTTAGACGCCTTCCAGTCCTCCTCGTCATCCATCTCCTGATAGTCAAGGTAAAATGATGCAGCCGGGTTGTCGGTGAATGGCTCACCGATCGGCGTCGAAGACGGCGCTGGGTGGCGCCGGTCCGACGCCGGACCCGGACCGGGGACGATGTCGTCCGGGGACGGCGTCGTGATCGACACCCTTGCGGACGGCGCCAGCGGAGGGGTCGTAAGGTCGACTGGCGACGTCCCGGATCCAGGTTTGGATCCTATGGAGCCCTGCAGCATCGGGACCAGAGTCGTCGACGGTGCGCGGGGCCCGAAGGCGCCTTGACAGGGCCCGGCAGAGGGAAGTGAGTCCTCATGGCCACGAAGAAGTCATGAATCTCCTCCGGCGTCGCGTGCAGCCCAGGGACCGGCGGGTGTGGAGCTGGATGCGGCGCTTCCGGCTCCAGCGGAGTCGTGTTGGCGGTGTCGCACAAACCCCCGGCTGCGTCGTGCGAGTGTCGGGGGGAGTCAGAAGAGCGATGACGCTTCTTCAACTTCTTTTTCGAGAGCCCCAACTTACCTGAGGATTTGGAGTACGACGAGTGGTGGTGACTCATCGAGCGGCAATGACTGCGGCCCCGCGACCGGTCCCTCAACCTCCTCCTGGATCGGGACCTCGAGCGGCGCGGGGCCGACTGCCGGAGCTCAAGTCACTTACGTGACCGCTCACGCCTAGCCTTCGAGGTCAAGGCCCGGCAGTCGGGGCAAGACTTGTCATCGTGGTCTGCCCGAGACAGTAAAGGCACCGACGGTGGGGGTCAGTCACCGACATCAAGCGGAGAAAAGCCTCGCAAGGTTTAAACCCAGACATCCCTAACAGCACCGCGAGTCGAAGATCGACTCGAGACGTGATCCAAAATAGATCAAAAAGTTAGTCAAAAAATGACCAAGAGTACAGCTCTTCCCGAATCTGCGCTTGCTGGCACGGAAAAAACAACTGATGTCAGCGCATGAGTGCGGCTTCTAAGTGCTCCGACGACGTCATCCCGGCGATCATGACGACGGACGCGGAGCCGCAGACAACACCTAACAACGCGCAGGGGCACTGCTACGCAAAACATTCCGGATCCAGTCTGACGTCTGGGGATATTCTACGGTAAGGAATCTAACACTAACCTGTTTCTTTCAAATGTTTCTGTGTCAGAAATGCCTCTAAATAAAAGTTGAAATCTCCCATAACCGTATAGGCATCTGTACATAGACCTTCTTCCAGTACATTGACCAGTGAGGCTAAAAATGAGTTTCTGTGTCCTGGTGGCCTGTACAATAACCATCCTTTAAAAGTGTGGTGATGGGATACACAAAATTAAAGAATAGTACTTCACATGCCTCCATTTTTTTGTCAAATCTGTTTATCGGCATTTTTTGAGTTAAGACAACACACTGTATGAGCAGGTTCAACAGTAGGTAAACAGTAAGCAGGCATGCCAGGCACTGTTCAAGAGTCCATACACCCTACATGTAAGCGTTAAAGTCTCTGATCGAAGTAAGAGAGGATTGTCCCGCATACTGCTGAGAGATCATAGGTTGTCGGGCACCTGCCATGAGAGAAGTCCGTGACCGCCCACACGCCAAGTGGATGCATTTTAACAAAATATATAGGGTGGATCTTCTCTACACCAGCGTTATGCACATCTTTGATACTTATACAAGAACTACAAATCAATAGTAAAGTAAGTAAGTACGTAATGAACAGCAGCGGCAGGAGCACTAATAAAGATATCATTTAGTACCGTTCCTATCTCTCCCCACCCACAGCTCCACCCCCCTGCCCCGCGCTCACGCGCCCGCCCCCCAGGACATTGCTAGGTCCACTCCCTGGACCTGTGTATCTCTGATGCACAGTGACGACGGTCTGTAGAACTAGTAGGTAGAAGCTCGCCACATTGCATACCCCACCCTCAATTGGTGCCGATTAGGTTCCCTCCCCTCCTGTGTCCCCAGTGTCGTCTACCAGCCGCAAGGCTCTAAGCATGACTAAGCATGACTTCCCAACAGTCAGCCATTGGTGTCAGACAGAGCCCCACTGTTTCCTCCCTGAGCAAGGCCGTCCACTCCGCTCGGCCCACGCCAGAAAGGAGGAGGTCCACGCCTGTTCATGTGGTGGGTCACGTGCCCTCCAGCGCCTTGTGAGCAGGCGAGTAGCCACCATCAACCCTAGGTCCAGGAATCTAGATGTTACTTTATCTTTAGGTAGCCTTCTAAATAAATGCAGAATATACTCCGGCCAATCTAGGGGTATAGCACGTCCAGTACAGTCGCGTAGCTGCTCACCGATAACACTCCAGTAGGAGCCTAGCCTGGGGCAGCTTCACAGCATATGAAGGACCCCCGCATCAGGTTCTTCGCATCTGGGACAGGACGCATCTGCGCGCTGGAAATATCTGTTAATAAGCGCAGGCGTGAGGTAGGCCCTGGAGTTGTATCTGGTGGAAGCGCAGGTTTCTGGGGATTCGCACCGGACTCCTAAGGACCCTGTCCCAATCCTTATCAGACAACTGCCTGCCCAGGTTGTGCTCCCATTTATCCCTTAATGGAATCAGGCTAACCGCTGTGTTCACCCTCAACGACCATTGAAATTCAGTGGCTTGATGTTTCGCTTCAAGGAAATGGGAAGTCAGTCAGGAAGGAAATGGGAAGTCAGTTTGGTGGCTTGTCTCGCACACCGGCTCGTGCTCTTGTGCTCCAATATACGTATGCGGACCTTCCTTGTGAGCAACCGATATGTCACCCAATAGGCGAACAGCCTATATGACATCCAATAGGACCGCTGTTCCTAACGGGGAGTTGTCCAGTCAGCTTATGCGAGTTGGACGCGTCACACTGCCGCGCTTCCAATAGCGGCTGGGGTGTGATTCAACCTTCACTTAGCCTGCGACTGACTGGGCTGACTCGGCAGCGTATTGCTGCATCGGATTGCGGGGACACCTGCCGATCCTCAGACGCGAGTGAGTACCCCACGTGATCTTTCATCCTATTACGGCAGGGCTTATTAACACTTCCTGACCAGCTGTTGGTACCTCCCCAGATGGCCAGGACGCCGGCCAGGAGTACCGACGGTTAGGTAAGGTGAACCCTCGCGCTATTGCCAGCATATTTATAACAGGGCTGTCTACTCACGTTGAGCTCGCCTTTTTTAACATCCAATTATTCGGTTTGGTCTAGATGACCATTTGTTCTCTGCTTTGGGATGCCTTAGGAGCTTTGTCTGTATTACGTGCATTTTATGTGTTAATGTGTGTCTCACATGTTTTTTAGAGCGGTGCTTCATTTTCCCCTGAGCCACAGCCAGGTGGGGTGAGGCTATCTGACCTTACAAGTTAAGGTAAGAGTTTACTAGCATTTGGTATTTTAAATTCTTGATCCAAATGTATCTAAATTACGTCTGCATTCAGGTGGTGCATTCTCATAACAACTTAAAGTTAATTTTCAGTCCAAATCATATTTAATGGTTGGACCATTTGGCCCATTTATTATTTTAAAACCTTCTCCTCACCTTCTTCCCACAGTGTTTTGCACAGACTGTAAGGACACCCAGAACGTGCAGGTGACTGTATGCACTTGTTTTGTGTTCCAAGGGTGTAACTTTGTTTCACTTGGTGTAGTAGCTTTTATTTTTAGCCTTTTGGTCCTGAAGAAAGCAATGACAAAATTAGTCCTCTAAATTGCTGAAACTAGTCGACCTGAGGCTGTCCACATAATTTGACAGTCAGCGGGCGCACTGATTTTAACATTGGTATGGTAAGCACAATTGTAATAAATCTTTGTTTGGTGCTTATCCCTAACCAATTTTAAACCCACTTCCTTTGGTTTTTTCCTTCACACCTTCCTTTGCACTACACACCCCAGTCCCATCCTGTTTCTACCACTCACCATCATCGAGTGGTACACCACACTGTCGTTTCTCTACTCTAGTGAGGATACCCCCTACCACCGGGTTGACCTCCTAGGAGAGTACCAACAATCTCTGACGGGTGGTACGGATAAAATCCCAAATGATGAAGGGCGGATCCGAATGGTGACTGATGGGTATTTGTCCTCATCCACGGGGAGCTCTCTGTGATATAACCTGTTTGTAGGGGTGAGTTCTTGTTTGGGTTTTCTTATGTTTATGGGCACATTTACCTGAGACCCTCTGGTACCTTTGTTGTTTACAGGTTCAGCGTGTAACAGTCCACACACACCTCTCAGATGTCCGCAACGCCGGGGCAGCCGGCGCGCCTCAGTTCAGTGGAGGGCACCCGTCCGACCCTTCAGCGGCCAAGTCCCCCCATCCGAGTGTTTCCAATGGCCGAAGTCCCCCCGTCAGTGTAACCCCCACAGGCAGTCACCGCCGGCACCCCCTCTCGCTTCTCGCACCAGCGGGCACTAGCACGGGGGCAACACTGTTCGTCTGACCACCACCTCTGTTCTCAGTGCACAATATTCAGGGGTCAGCGTCAGGCCCCCTGACGCACCAACCACGATGGCCCCTGACGCACCAACCACGATGGCCACCGCAGCCCTGGCCTTTCTATGCCTGTCGCCTGCCGCCCCAGATGGGTTCTCCTGGCTCACCTCCGGTAGTCCCGTCCTCGGACACTGTCCTCAGGCGCGCCATCCGGCTCACATCTGTTAATGGCCGCCTCGAGATCGGCTGTTACAGAAATGGTGCCAACGTCCACTCCAAAATGGCCCCCGGGGCCCACTGCGTCGGGTGTCAGGCACACAGTCCAGCCCAATGTTCGCGTCCAGCCCCAGCTAGTTCGACGCTCACAGGCACCTCAGGGCCCGCTCCTCAGGCCTCTTCTCCACCAGTCCCCGTGTCCGTCTCTGCTTGTGTCGGGCCGGCCTTCCCCGCTCCGTCAGCTCAGGAGCAGCACAGCACTTCAGGCCCCTGGGACTGTCTCCTCTGTTCGTTCCGCTCTCGGCGTGGGCCCCAGTCACCACATGGGGCCTCCAGACCACAGTTTTCTTGTAGGGCGCCGTTCAGTCCCCCAGATCAAGGCTCCTCTCAGGGCTCCTCGCAGTTCCCGGTTCTCGCTCCTTACCGGGTAATCGCTGGGGCTGGCACTCTCGCAGTTGCCTCTCGTGATGAAGGCACGCCCAGCCACAGGCAGCAAATGGTGGCACCAGCTCCGTCTGGCTGCAGCCGCAAGTTCTACCTCGGCCGCCCGGAGCACCTCGCCGGCCGTCTCAGGCTGTCACTCCGTCGTACTCCGTGGGCAGCAGCGCCAATGCCCCCTCGCCTCTTCGGACCAGCCCAGGCGCCAGCGCAGCGTCCAGCCTCTCGCAGCCACCACACAGCAGCCGCCGGTGCCCCACGCGCCACGGGCCTGTCACCATCTGCCGCCGGCCGCCCACTGTCTCGCGGTCCCGGCTTCGAGTCCGCTGGGCTCCCGAGGCTCCTCACCACGTCCCCACACCGGTTCCCGAAAGCACGGGCCCGGGGAACACCTCCAGCAGATAAATGTACAGGATAATTAGGGGCCGTAGTGCGGAGCTCTACACAAGCGCGTCCACCATGCCGGCTAGCTAGCCACCTACTTCACATGCCTCCATAACAATAGGCTGAAAGGCTGCCTTGATTGAACCGTGGTAGATCACAGCCAGACCCCCCCCTTTCTTATGAGGCCTGTCTGACGTATAGCATAAAAACCTAGGAGGGGTAGCCTTCACTATATCTGGCTCAATAGAATGGTCTGTCCAGTATTCTGTAATGAAAGCAATTTTTATCTCCTCTTCCTCTATTAGCCTTGTATATTCCAGGCTAAGCTTGACCAGAGATCCAGCATTGAACATTATGCATTTGAGAATTTGGTTCATGCCTCCAACCAGCCCTGCAGTCTTCGCAACCTTTGGGGAGATAGGGTGCAATAAGATCTTTAGTAAGGGCATGCTTCTGGAAAGGGAGCTGGCAGCACACCCAACGAAAGACTGATACAGTCCCTGCCCCTTTACACACCATTTAGCTCCAGCAATCTTGATCTATCATAGTAGCGTGGAGGGAACATACCTGATCCAAAACTGCCAGGGGTCTTGGCGCTAAGCGCGGGCCAAGCCTGGACGGGCGCAGATGGGCTTGCCTTTGGCACGCCAGCCTCGTTTTTAACATCAGGACAGGGAAAGCCTAGACCGCTGACCCTGCTCCTCCCCAAGATGGCTGCCCTCTGTAATTCAGAGCCACCTCAGCCCCACTATGAGCAGCAATTGCATGTGAGTAAAAACACTGTTAAAATCGGGTATTTAAAAAACAGAAAAATCAGTGCACCAAGGTAATTCAATAAGTGAATCTAGGTCTTATTGTGCAAATAGCAAGGTGCATAAACGCCGACAATTACAGAAACGGCCTTTGTATTCCCCCGGCTCAAGCCTCAGGAGGCTAAACTCTGCGCGCTCGCGCCAGCATTGTTTTAACATCATGACAGGGAAAGCCTAGACCGCTGACCCTGCTACTCCCCAAGATGGCAACCCTCCGTAATTCAGAGCCACCTCAGCCCTCTATGAGCAGCAATTGCATGTGAGTAAAAGCCTTAGGTTAGCAATCAAAACAGGCTAAAAACGAAACACTGTTAAAATAGGGTATTTAAAAGACAGAAAAATCAGTGCAACAAGGTAATTCAATATGTAAATCTAGGTCTGATTGTGCAAATAGCAAGGTGCAAAAACACAGACAATTACAGAAACTGCCTTTGTATTCCCCCGGCTCAAGCATCAGGAGACTAAACTAAAATGATCCGCTAGGCATCGACAACTAAGTTTGTCTACCCTGGCTTCAGGGAACCTGCCAGGTGTTGAACCATCAGGGATATGCCCTTCTGTTCCAGCCATGTCTAGAGACACAGGGCCTCTTGACAAAGGGTCATGATACCACCCTGTTTGTTGCAGTACCACATGGCAGTGATGTTGTCCATTAACACTTGCACTAGCCTTCCCTTGATTGAGGGAAAAAAGGCTTTCAATGCCAGTTGGATCACACAGAGCTCCAGCATGTTGATGTGGAGTCCGGATTCCGTCTGAGACCAGAGTCTACTGATCTATACCTCACCCAGATGGCCACCCAATTCCAGGAGTGAAACATCGGTCACTACTGTGAGATTAAGTTGGGGATGAGAAAGACGATTGCCTCTGACCCAATCGCTGTTCGTAAGGCACTACTGCAAGTCTTTTGTTGTTCCATCTAAGATCTGGTCCATGTCGGAGAGATTCCCTTGCTGCTGCACCCACTCGAACTTCAGGGCCCAGAACAGAGCCCTTATATGCCTTCTGAAATGTGTCTCTAGAACGATGCCCGTGCCCATGAGGCCCAGCTGCCTCACAGTCAGTCTCACGGAAATCCAGGATAGAGGCTGAAACATCGGTATCATAACCAGATTATCATGGACTCACCGCTCAGGAGGATAAGCCCAAATTTGCACTGTGTCCAGAACAGCTCAAATGAAAGGTAGAGTCTGAGAGGGAGTGAAGTGAGACTTTGGTATGTTGATAGTAAACCCCAGCAAATGCAGGAGGTCCACTGTAGTCTGGAGGTGGGAGACAACAGCCTCGGGCGAACCCACCTTCAGCAGCTAGTCGTCAAGATAGGGGAACACCGGCAGCCCAAATCTGCACAGATGAGTTGCAACCACCGCCATCACTTTGGTGAACACCCGAGAGGCGGTGGTAATGTCAAAAGATAGCACGGTGAACTGAAAATGCTCATGGCCTTTTGTGAACTGCAGGTAACCCCGGTGGGCAGGCAGGACGGGGCTGTGAAAATAGGCATCCTGCAAGTCCAACGCAACCATCGAGTCTCCTGGCTCCATGGCAGACATGACCTGAGCCAATGTGAGCATCTTGAATTTCTCCTTTTTGAGCAAGTAGTTGAAGGCTCGGAGATCTAGGCTAGGACGAAGGCCCTTGTCCTTTTTCGGGACCAGAAAGTAGCGGGAATAGCAACTATATCCTACTTCTGGTTGCCGGAACCCTCTGTATGACTTCCTTGACCTAGAGAGGCATGACTTCCTTGCGGAGCAGGGACAAATGATCCTCCTTCAGCCGGTCGCAATATGGAGGCATGAAAGGAGGGGCAATCTTGAAGGGGAGGGAGTAGCCCCTTCGGACAATCTGCAGAACCCACCTGTCCGATGTTATGGACTGCCAGTGGTGGAGGGGATGGTGGATCCTGCCACCATCTTGATGCCCATAATCTAGAAGGGCAATATTAGAAGGGTTTGGAGGCTGCAGCTGCCAAGGGGTGGTGGCTGGACAAGAACACTGGCTACTAGACCCACGAGGTTGGTATGAAACACGCCCTCGTCTGCGCAGAGGCTGGGACGCTTGCTTAGTTCAGTTCCTGGAATATGGTTGGCCACCGAACTGTCTGGAACCGAACTTCAGTACTTTGAGGGATTTCTCTGGTTTTGCTTCTCTGCGGCACCCATTGAAGTGCCTTGTATAGGGCAGATAGGCCCCCTACCAAACGGATACGAAATACAGATACTTATGACTCCTATATGGATGGATTCCTGAAACAACTTCTCTTCTAGAATACATATCTCACTATATTTATGACACATAGGTGGTGCATTCAGAAGCATTTTGTGTACAGGACTCACTGCTCATCAATTTAACTATAGGATTGGAATCTTCTCACCAGTATTTTTCTGACCTGAAGAAGTCCATTGTCTATTGGACGAAACGCGTTGGCTGTTTTTTTATGAGCATTAATAAGAAGCACCAATAAAAGATGTACACTATTGGATTGTATGAGATTTATTTCCACCAGTTTGCAAAATACTTATGTTTTTGTCTTGTTGTTTGAATGTGATGCACGCCTTGTTCTCGCATTTGTATCTATTTATCCAGGGAGGGGAGCACTTTTTGGGCAGAACGTACATACAGGATAGTGCACACATGATACATGATATTGTTCAACGTTTTTAACTCAGTGGGTATAACGGTGTAGGTGCTGCGTTCTTTTTAGTTCCACTGCCAATTTGTATGTATATCTAGAGATTCAGATCCACTGCGTACCACAGAGGATCTGCGAATCCACACGCCAACAGCAATGCCGTAATGGCTGGCAACAACCTGAAAGAAAAGATGCAGCCGCCATTTTGTCAATTCTGACACAGTTTCTGGGGGTGGGGAATAAAGTGTGTATAGGATATAAGGGGTCAGGATATAGATATCCTGAACCCTGGGACTGATGGAGGGTCTGTGAGGGATCCTTAAAGGGCAAAGAAATGTAAAACAATATGTTGGGGGGGCATGAGAGGATCTGCAGATCTTCCGCAGCGCTCAGTGCGGCCCCTTTGGAAATCCATTAGACATCCACAATCCTGATCTCAATTGAAAAAAAAAAAACACTCACACAACCACTCTCACATCCATTCAGCCACTCACACACCCATTCAGAGACCCAGAACACCACTGACACACCCACTCACCCAAAAAAAATTAAGGAAAAACCTACCCCATAGGAATACTTATATGTCTGGTAGAAAAGGGAAAAACAATGAAAAACTAGAAAGACTCCCACACGACCTGTATTTCTTCTATATAGGCCTTCTACGGCTTCATTAGCTGATCAAAACTGAAATCATTAAGTCATAAACATGTACATACTGTTGTTTGTCATTTTACAAAATTGCCAAAACTTATATGTATGCTTTTGCAAAAGGGAATTTATTTTTTCATTCAATAATGAACAAGTTACTTTCCTTTGGTAATGCTTTTTTCTGGTGCATACATTATCTGCCTGTGGATTTCTTACCTTTTGAATTACCCCGTGCACAGCATTCCACTGAAACTTTTCTCCATAGCTCTCCCACATCGACGAGGACGTCACAATGGTTGGCTCCGCCCGCAACTCCACGTGATGTTATTGGAGCCATAAGACGACCTCGTTGGCGTGCTGGTGTCAGCTCCACCCATTTTTTCTGTGCCTTTCAGGCGATTGGGTGAACCGACAACATTTTCGCAAGTATACACAGTGTACAAAATCCAAGAAAGAAACTAGAAATTCTAAAATATAGACATTTCCTAGTGACAAATATCTCATCATTTCAAATATACCACAATCAAATACATGAATGACATATCAATAATTTTTTCGGTAAACAGTTAAACAGTTAGGCAACGGGGAGGAGAGTTTGACAGTGAGGAATCCACAGACAGATACCGTATCCACCAGAAAAAAAATTACAGAGGGTAAGTAACTTGTTCTTCTGATGGATACATCTGCCTGTGGATTCCTCACCTTTTGAATTGAATCCTCAAGCAGTCATGTTCTTGGAAAGAGCGTGCCTGCCTACCTATACTGTTAGACTTGGCTGTCTCTAGTTGGCAGAGGTCTACACTTCTGACAAATAGGGACTCACCTCCTCTAGTCAGGGCAAGGGGATCACACACTCAGATAACCCCTGCTCACCCCCTTGGGAGCTTGGCAAAGCAGACAGGCTTGTCTCAGAGGCAGTGCGTTAAGCATTTATGACCACATACAGTAATAAAGTGAATACACTACAAATGGATACGACACAGTAGTATTATAAAAATAAGGATTTTTATATAAGGCTTAGCACAAGACCAAATAACGACAAAAATATACCACAATCTTAATAAATACTCTTGGAAGGAAAAATAATAGTTCAAGTGTAGTTTCTTCTTAGCACAAAGTCTTTAGTAACAAAAGCAATTCTTCTTCTTTAAATCACAGTTCTTGGCAACAATGTAACCCACACAGGAGTCACATGACGTCGAGGCAAAGTTAATCCAAAGGTTCGGCGTCGACCGCGAGGAGCGCTACGTCCAGCAGGACTCACACGGACCCCCACAACACAGTACCTTGGAAAAGCGAAGCACACGATGATCAGCGGCATCGAGATGTCCGGTGTCGCGTCTTCGGCGTCGATTGGGTCTCGGAGTCCGGGCGATCTGCAGCGGCGTTGACAGATGTCCAGCAGGAGCAGCGCTCCCGAGGCGAAGCAGGATACGGTGTCGTCGTCGATGTCGATGATGATGTTGCAAGAGTGAGCAGCGCTCACGGCGTCGAGAGGGCTCGGAGTCGATGCGATCAGCGGCGATGCAGACACAGGGTCACTTGGAGCTGGAGCCGAACTCACTACTCACTGGCGTCGCTACTGGCGTTGATCGGGCCCGGCGTCCGGCGTCGAGGAAGCGGGACACTGGAGCCGTTACTCACGATGTTGAGCTGGATTCGGCGGCGTCCGTCAGCGTCGAGATTGCTGGATTCTTTCAGAGGTGCTGGATTTTCAGGTTCCAGCAACAAGCACTTTTAGCAAATAAATGAAGTCCTTTAGCCCTGTGACTTCAACAGGAGGCTGGCACTCTTCCAACCCTTGGAGATTTTCTTTAGCAAAGTTTGAGAGTACACACACATTTCCTCTCTCTGGTTCCTTGGAAAAAATAAAGAAGTGACTGCAGGATTCCCCCCAGCAAACAACACACTGGCAGAAGGGTTAGGCAAGTCCTTGGATCAGCAGGCTTTTTGTCCTTGGTTCAGGTTTCCTTGTCAGAAGTGATCTAAAGTCTTGGTTCAGGGGTCCTTCTCTTATACCCCTTTTTGGCTTTGATCCCTTTGTCCATGCAGGGGAATTCCCCTCATCCTGGGTTTGTTGTGGATGTAGCCAGGCAGAGGCACCTGGCCTATTCACTGTGCAGGGCTGGGTCCTCAAACGCCCAGCAGGAGTTGGAGTCAGTATTGTCACTGGCAGGAGCATAGCTATCAGTCGCCCGGCAGGAGGTGGAGCCAGCATTGTATCAGGCAGGGCAGGCTATCAGGAACTACTCTCCCCCTACTCTCAATGCAAATGCACCACTCACCCCACATTGACTCATCCAGAATTCTGGAGCCACCCAGCCCCTGTCACACACACACCAAACCAGAAGAAAACAGAAATAGTTAGACAAGAAAATAGCCACTTTCTAAAAGTGCTATTTTCAAACCCAGAGTCCAAAAACCATCCACACAAACGGATGCGTTATTAAACCCCGAGTTCAGGGATACCAAACTCGACATTGCACCATGCTCCCTGAGCCAGCTAGGATTATAGCATTAATAACCCCGGCAGCCCATTCTAACTTATGGAGAGCAGGAAACCTTACAATAGTGAAAAACGAATATGGCTGTAATTCACTATTAGGACATGCCAACCTAGTCGGGCTTGTCCACCTTATGCTTACAACGCACCCTGCCCGTGGGCCTACCATAGGGGTGACTAACATGAAGTTAAGGGAAGGTTTAGGGACTGGCAAGTAGGTGTACTTGCGCAGTCTGCGTGACAGTACCAGACTGCACGTAGGTCTAGCAATGGCAGACCTTTAGACATACTTTTACAAGGCCGCTCCTGTGGGTGGCACAACAATTTGCTGCAAGCCCACGAGCGGCATTTGTATTTACAAGCCCTGGCACTCCTGGTGCACTAGACTAGGGACTGACAGTAAACCAAATAAGCCAAACATGGAATTCAATCAATACAGTAATTTTACATAGGGAGCACTTGCACTGTGGCACTAATCAGCAGTGGCACAGTGCCCAAAGCAATATACCAGCAAAATCATCGTAAAGAGGGGAGGCAAACAGAAAAAAATGGAGGAGAGACTCAGGCCAATGATGTCAGGTCTAACGTGTGTCCCCTCCAGCTGAAATGTGGGGAGAACTACCCTTGACCTAGGGAGTCCTCATCACTAAGGTGGAAAAATCTGGACAGACCATCAGCATTGGCGTGATCTGTTCCAGGGTGGTGTTCCACCGTGAAGTCCATCCCCTGTAGGGAAATGGACCACCTCAACAGCTTTGGATTCTCACCCCTCATCTGCATCAACCATCTGAGGGGCCTGTGGTCTGTCTGAACCCGGAAGTGAGTCCCAAACAGGTAGGGTCTTAGCTTCTTCAGCACCCAGACCACAGCAAATGCTTCTCGCTCTATCGCACTCCACCTCTGTTCCCTGGGAAGTAACCTCCTACTGATGAAGGCTACAGGTAAGTCTCTGCCCTCTTCATTCACTTGAGCTAGAACAGCCCCCACGCCATGCTCTGAAGCGTCCGTCTGGACAACAAATTCTTTAGAAAAGTTGGGTGCCTGAAGTATAGGTGCTGTGCACATGGCAGTTTTCAGGGTGTCAAAGGCCGTCTGACAGGCGTCAGTCCAGATCACATTTCGTGGCTGCTTCCTGGAAGTCAGCGAAGTCAAGGGGAGCACAATGTTACCATAATCCTTGACAAACCTCCTGTAGTAACCCGTGAGACCTAAGAAGGCTCTCACCTGAGTTTGGGTTTTGGGCGGTGCCCAAGCCAGGATGGTATCTATCTTGGGTTGCAGGGGGGCCACCTTGCCGCTCCCTACTTGGTGCCCCAAGTGCACCACTGAACCCTTCCCAATCTGGCACTTACTGGCTTTGATTGTGAGTCCTGCTCTGCGCAGGGCCAACAACACTTCCTGGAGGTGGCGCAAGTGTTCCTCCCAGCTGGCGCTGAACACTGCGATGTCGTCCAGGTAGGCGGCACTGAAATCCTCCAGTCCAGCCAAGACCTGGTTGACCAACCTCTGGAAGGTGGCAGGGGCATTCTTCATCCCAAAGGGCATAACCCGGAACTGGTAGAGCCCATCTGGTGTGGAGAATGCTGACCTCTCTTTTGCCCCATCAGTTAAGGCGATCTGCCAGTACCCAGACGTTAGATCAAACGTACTAAGGTACCGTGCAGCCCCCAACCGATCTATGAGCTCATCAGCTCTGGGGATGGGGTGCGCATCAGTCTTGGTGACTGAATTGAGTCCTTGGTAATCCACACAGAACCGAAGTTCTGGTGAAGCACCAGGCGCCGCAGCCTTCGGGACCAAGACCACTGGGCTGGCCCAAGGACTGCTAGAGGACTCAACCACCCTTAAGGCAAACATTATGGAGACCTCCTCCTTAATGTATGCTCTGACCTTGTCAGTCACCCTGTAAGCCTTGTGCTTCACAGGAGTGAACACACCACTGAGTGACACCAGGAATCAAGGAGAACAGATCAGGGAATTGTCGCAACAGGTGGCGACAATCTTGCTGCTGCTCAGGGGTCAGTGTGTCAGAGAGGACAACACCATCCACTGACCCATCTTGCTCTTTTGCATACAGGAGGTCAGGAAGAGGCTCACTCTCCTCCTCCATTCCAGCATCTGTAGCTAGGAGCATGCCCACTTCGTACCTTTCTAAGTGGGGCTTTAAACGGTTGATATGCAGGACCTTCAAGGGGTTCCTGGGAGATTTCAAGTCCACCAAGTAGGTGACATCGCTCTTCTTCTCCACAACCTTAAACGGTCCAGTCCACATGTCCTTGAGCGCACAAGGTTCCACAGGGGACATGACCCAAACTTCTTGACCAGGCTGAAGTTCGACCAGAGTGGCATTCCGGTCGTACCACTGCTTCATCTCTTCCTGGCTGGCCTCCAGATTTGCCTGAGCAAGATCTCTGAAGCGCCAAGTCTGGTTCCTAAAGGCCAGCATGTAGCTGTATGCATCCTGGAGAGGTTTCCTGGGAGATTGCTCCCAGCCTTCTTTGACCAGACTCAAAGGTCCTCTTACCGGGTGACCATACAAAAGCTCAAAGGGGCTGAACCCTAGAGACTTCTGCGGCACCTCTCGGTAAGCAAACAGTAGGCATGGCAAGAGGACGTCCCATTTACGCCTCATTGGTTCTTTAAGACCCATGATCATGCCTTTAAGGGTCCGGTTGAATCTCTCAACCAGCCCATTACCTTGAGGGTGGTAAGGAGTGGTGAACTTGTAGGTTACCCCACACTCCTTCCACAGAGACATCATATAATTGGAAATGAAGTTGGTGCACCGGTCTGACACCACCTCTCTGGGGAACCCCATGCGGGAAAAACACCAATCAGTGCCCGTCTCACCACGGGGGCCTTCACTGTTCGGAGAGGGATGGCTACCGGGTACCGTGTGGCATGGTCCACCAAGACCAGGATGAACCTGTTGCCCAGGGCTGTCTTGGGGTCCAGGGGCCCAACAATGTCAATCCCCACCCGGTCAAAGGGGGTACTGACGACTGGAAAAGGTTGGAGGGGAGCCTTCTGCTTCCTTCCGCTTTTCCCACTTGCCTGGCAAGTGTGACAGGTTTTACAATGGATGTCTACATCCCTTCTCATCTGAGGCCAATAAAAATGGGTGACAAGCCTGTCATAGGTCTTGTCCTGCCCCAGATGTCCAGCTAACGGAACGTCATGAGCCAAACCCAGTAGGAAGGCTCTGAAGCGCTGGGGTACCACCAGCACACGGGCTGACCTAGGCTCAGCAGCCTTAGGCTCGCTATACAGGAGGTCGTTCTCCCAGTAGACAAAATGTGTCCCTGACTGATCACCTGCGGTTTGGGCTGAGGCCTGCTGCCTCATACCCACAAGAGAAGGGCACACTTTCTGTTCTGCACAAAATTCTTCCCTGGAGGGACCACCATCCTGCTGCCAGTGGGTCAGCTCGGGCAGGTCTCCCAGTTCAGCAACTTGTTCCCCTGTGGGCTCCAGGGCATCCCCCTCAGGGTCTGCCTCCTCCTGGACCACGTGAACTATGGGGGCCGGTTTCCTGCGCCTCCTGCCTCTTCTCTTCACAGCTGGGTCCTGGGCCATACTTTCAGGCTCCGGGACCCCATCAACACCCCTACTTGCTGTCATCAATTGAGTGGTCGCACACACCCACTCTGGCACACCCAACATTTTCAAATGTGTCTCTCGCTCCACCTTAGCCCAAGGGGAGTCTTCCAATTTATTGCCCAGGAGACAATCAACAGGCATGGCGGGCCTCACAACAACTTGAAGGGTACCTGAAACTTCCCCCCATTCAAAGGGAACCTGAGCTACCTCACACTCTTTCTGGGAGTGGTCAGCAGCTATCACAGGGTAGAATGCGTGGGGAACCACCTGCTCTCTGGACACCAAGTGACACTTGACAGCTGTCACACTCGCTCTGGTGTCTCTGAGAGCTTCCACTCTAAGGCCATTAATGGTCACCCACTGCCTATATTTATTAGTGTTACTAGGCAGAGGGGGTGGAGGGACCATTTCCATGTCTCCAAGCGAGACCAGGGACATCTCTGCGGGACCCCTCCCACCAGGAGCAACCATCTCCTCCCCTCCCAGGGCTACACTCGCCAACTGACAGGGGGTGCACGTAGTGGTGCATTAGAGTCCCTCATGGGACACTGCGGATCATAAAAACAATGTCCCACCTGCTTACAAACATAGCAGGTCATTGGGCCCCTATGAACAGGTTTACCTGTCGGGGCCCCTGGCTTCTTCACAGGGGGAGGCTGGGAACCCTTCCCTTGGTTCCCTTGGGGATTACTTTGGGGCCCTTTCTGGAACTCCCTCTGTTTACCCTTGTCCCCCCCACTCTTCTGCTGGGGACCCTGCCCACCTTTGGCTGAGTCTCCCACTGGACCCTTGTGGACCCTGGTACTGACCCAGCGGTCCGCCTCCTCAGCAAGTTTTCTAGGGTTAGATATCTTGCTATCAATAAGGTGCTGGCGCAGCTCTGGAAAACAGTTATTAGACAAGTGCTCCCAAGCAAACAAATCTTAAAGAGCTTCATAACTTTCCACTTTGCTGCCCTTTACCCAACCATCCATGGCTCTGTAAAAAAATGACACATATTCAACCCACGTAGTACCAGGAAATTTCTTACATTCTCTAAAGGTTTGTCTGTACTTTTATGGGGTTAGGCCATACCTTAACATCAAAGCATCTTTCATATGAGCATAAGACATCCTATCCTCAACAGGCATGTCCAACAGGGTATCTCTCCCCTCATTCACAAAGCGACCCCACAACCCCGCTCCCCAATTCTTCTCAGGGACCTGGTGGGCCAACAATGCTAACTCATATGCTTTAAACCATTGACAAATATCCTCATTCTTCTGAAAATCTTTGATCACATCTTTGGGAAAATAAAACCTACTTTCTGCAGGCACAGATGGGATGCTGCCACCAGAGGGATTAAATTCTAAACTCTTAGCTTGGAGCTCCATTTACCTCACCATTTTTTCACGCTGAAAAGCTAACTTTTCTCTTTCAAACTCCAACCTTTTGATCTCCATATCAGCTTCTCTCCTGCCTTTTGCATTTTCTAACTCCAACTGCCCATTTATCTTAAGTTTTGCCATTTCCATGTTGTATGCACGCTCCTTCTCCCTTTCTTCTCTTTCTTCAGGAGAAAGACCTTTAGAGGACACACTGCTACCGGGAGGAGACACGGGCCCATTCACTGGCACCTCCTCCTCCCCTTCCCCTGGCGGTACCACCACCGTATCAGAGGGATTTCTGGCCTCTAACCAGGCTTCTAATGCCTTGAGATAGTTTTCCTTAATCTTGAGGCCTGTGGTAGGAACTTTAAACTGCTTGCAAAAGGATTTCAGTTCATGTAACTTGTATTCGTTTATCTTTGCTCTATCAAATTCCTCCACAACAACAACAGGGGTAGTGACTCCGGCATCACTCATGGTCAAAACTGGCAGTGTTAAAAAAATCAAGCTTCAGAAAAGCGGAGAACAAAAATAGGATCCTACCAAATTAGATTGTGGCTGCGCTATGGTCTGCTTTCACTATGTATCGCACACTAATCACTGCACATGGGTCATAAATGCAAAGTTCAAATCCCACCGCTGCCACCAATGTTACACTTGGCTGTCTCTAGTTGGCAGAGATATACATTTCTGACAAATAGGGACTCACCTCCTCTAGTCAGGGCAAGGGGATCACACACTCAGATAACCCCTGCTCACCCCCTTGGTAGCTTGGCAAAGCAGACAGGCTTATCTCAGAGGCAGTGCGTTAAGCATTTATGACCACATACAGTAATAAAGTGAATACACTACAAATGGACACGACACAGTAGTATTATAAAAATAAGGATTTTTATATAAGGCTTAGCACAAGACCAAATAACGACAAAAATATACCACAATCTTAATAAATACTCTTGGAAGAAAAAATAATAGTTCAAGTGTAGTTTCTTCTTAGGACAAAGTCTTTAGTAACAAAAGCAATTCTTTTTCTTTAAATCACAGTTCTTGGCAACAATGTAACCCACACAGGAGTCACACGACATCGAGGCAAAGTTAATCCAAAGGTTCGGCGTCGACCGCGAGGAGCGCTACGTCGAGCCCGGAGTCACACGGACCCCCACAACACAGTACCTTGGAAAAGCGAAGCACACGATGATCAGCGGCGTCGAGATGTCCGGCGTCGCGTCTTCGGCGTCGATCGGGCCTCGGGGTTGGGGCGATCTGCAGCGGCGTCGACAGATGTCCAGCAGGAGCAGCGCTCCCGAGGCGAAGCAGGATACGGCGTCGTCGTCGATGTCGATGATGATGTTGCAAGAGTGAGCAGCGCTCACGGCATAGAGAGGGCTCGGAGTCGATGCGATCAGCGGCGATGCAGAAACGGGGTCACTTGGAGCTGGAGCCGAACTCCCTACTCTCTGGCGTCGCTACTGGCGTTGATCGGGCCCGGCGGCCGGCGTTGAGGAATCGGGACACTGGAGCCGTTACTCACGATGTCGAGCTGGATTCGGCGGCGTCCGTCGGCGTCGAGATTGCTCGATTCTTTCAGAGGTGCTGGATTTTCAGGTTCCAGCAACAAGCACTTTTAGCAAATAAATTAAGTCCTTTAGCCCTGTGACTTCAACAGGAGGCTGGCACTCTTCCAACCCTTGGAGATTTTCTTTAGCAAAGTTTGAGAGTACACACACAGTTCCTCTCTCCTGGTTCCTTGGCAAAAATAAAGAAGTGACTGCAGGATTCCCCCCAGCAAACAGCACACTGGCAGAAGGGGTAGGCAAGTCCTTGGATCAGCAGGCTTCTTGTCCTTGGTTCAGGTTTCCTTGTCAGAAGTGATCTAAAGTCTTGGTTCAGGGGTCCTTCTCTTATACCCCTTTTTGGCTTTGATCCCTTTGTCCATGCAGGGGAATTACCCTCATCCTGGGTTTGTTGTGGGTGTAGCCAGGCAGAGGCACCTGGCCTATTCACTGTGCAGGGCTGGGTCCTCAGACGCCCAGCAGGAGGTGGAGCCAGTATTGTCACTGGCAGGAGCAGAGCTATCAGTCGCCCGGCAGGAGGTGGAGCCAGCATTGTATCAGGCAGGGCAGGCTATCAGGAACTACTCTCCCCCTACTCTCAATGCAAATGCACCACTCACCCCACACTGACTCATCCAGAACTCTGGAGCCACCCAGCCCCTGTCACACACACACAAAACCAGCAGAAACCAGAAATAGTTAGACAAGAAAATAGCCACTTTCTAAAAGTGCTATTTTCAAACCCAGTGTCCAAAAACCATCCACACAAACGGATGTGTTATTAAACCCCGAGTTCAGGGATACCAAACTCGACATTGCACCATGCTCCCCGAGCCAGCTAGGATTATAGCATTAATAACCCCGGCAGCCCATTCTAACTTATGGAGATCAGGAAACCTTACAATAGTGAAAAACGAATATGGCTGTAATTCACTATTAGGACATGCCAACCTAGTCAGGCTTGTCCTACCTTATGCTTACAACGCACCCTGCCCGTGGGCCTACCATAGGGGTGACTAACATGAAGTTAAGGGAAGGTTTAGGGACTGACAAGTAGGTGTACTTGCGCAGTCTGCGTGACAGTACCAGACTGCACGTAGGTCTAGCAATGGCAGACCTTTAGACATACTTTTACTAGGCCGCTCCTGTGGGTGGCACAACATGTGCTGCAAGCCCGCGAGCGGCATTTGGCATTTGCAAGCCCTGGCACTCCTGGTGCACTAGACTAGGGACTGACAGTAAACCAAATAAGCCAAAACATGGAATTCAATCGATACAGTAATTTTACATAGGGAGCACTTGCACCGTGGCACTGATCAGCAAATCAATCAAAAATGGAGGAGAGACTCAGGCCAATGATGTCAGGTCTAACATATACCAAAAAATCTTGCAGCACAGAACGTGGAAAGTGGCCGTCCCTCCTCACCTCCAAGTCTAAGCAATAATGCTTCGTGAAAAATGTGGAGGGAGGCCCAAGTTTCCTAAACAGGGACACCTCTAGCTAAAGCCAAAGAAGAAGACTTAGTTCTGGTGGAATGAGCTCCAATACCTTCAGGAGACACCTTCTTTGCCAGGTGTAGCAGATCTTGATGCAGAGGAGGATACATCTGGATAGCGTTTTCTTGTGGACATCCTTGCCCTTTATCTTGCCCACATAGCCAATGAAGAGTGGTTGTCCAACCTGAGGTCTTTAGACCTGTCCAGGTAGAAGCTGACCGCCCTCTTAGGGGCCAGGCAGTGACGTCTCTCCTTGTCCTTAGAAGGGTGTAGGAGAGGATAGAAAGTGGGTGAAGTGATAGATTGCCCTAGGAGGAAGGGAGTGATAACCTTAAGCAGGAAAGCAGCTCTGGTCCTAAGAACCATCTTATCTGCATGAAATTAGATAAACGGGGGCTTGAAGCTAAAGGCCTACAGCTCACTAACCCTCCTAGCGGAAGTGATTGCAAGCAGAAATATTGTCTTAAACGCTAAGAATTTCCAGGGACAACTATGCAAAGGTTCAAAGGGAGACCCCATCAATAAAGTTTCCAATCCCACTGAGGCACGATAAAGGAAGTGGAGAAAACATATTGGTGAGAACCTTAATGAATCTCATAACTATTTGAGATTTAAATGAAGAGGGTTGGTCTGGTAAACAGAGAAAAGCTGACAAGACAGACAAGTAGCCTTTAACCCTGTTGTGCCAGGGAAAGAGAGAAACTCAGAATATTAGACAAACAGGCGCACAATGGATCAACAGATCTCTCCCCACACCATTTTACAAACTTGGCCCACCTACCAGAATCAACAGATTTGGTGGAGTGTCTTCAGGCAGGAGAGAGAAAGAGTTTAGGTTGCCCTGTTCAATCTCCAGGCATGAAGTTGCAGGCTCTGGAGGTGGGTGTGTAGAACCTGCCGCTGCGACTACGATAGGAGGACTACCCTGAGAGGAAGATGGAGCGGAGGGTGTAATGAGAGGTAAAGGAGGTCTGTCCAGCACACCCTTCTTGGCCAATCCGGGGCGATCAATATGACTTGGGCCCCATCTCGGCGAATCTTCCTCAGAACTAGAGGAATTAAGGGTATGGGAGGAAACGCGTTCCCCAACCCTCTCCGCATCGGATAGTGGAGACTGAAGAACGATGGGCAGTGCGCTCTCCCGTGAGTGGCAAACGGGTCCAACCGTGGAAACCCCCACATTCTGAAAACGTGATGGATCACCTCTGGATGCAGACACCATGTAAAGGTTTTATTCCAAACTCCCAGGATCGGTATGTTGCTCCAATGGGTCCACCTCTCAATTGCCCCACTCTCTGATGCTATAATAGCACAGAGGGTTGGAGTGATTAAGCGGGGGAAGGAAAAAAAGGGAACAGCAGGGAGGGAGACCTAAAACACAAGAAACGAAATATAAGTGGCTGTCCTGCTTTCACCTTACCAATCTGTCCAAAACACAATTTGAGAAACCAATGCATAAACTACCTGTAAAGGAAAATAACACAACCGCCTTGTAAACATTTGTTGCTTGAGATGCCTTATCGTCTGAAGGCTCTCTAGAGATAAGACAACACCAATCAGCATGTGGTGAAACAAATCACAATTAAGATTCACTCAACTCACTCATTCGTTACCAACCACAATAAGGAATTGATCTGGCGTCACAGGGGAGGTTGGGAACACAACACACACACCTTATCCCCTGCTATAAAGGGAAACATAAGTACTACAACGGTAGTCAGGAGCACCATCCTCAGCCGCCTGGACTATTGCAATGCTCTGCTTTTGGGATCTCCGGGATAACTGATTACCAGATTGCAGAGTATCCAGGCGGAAGCAGTGAAGTTAGCACTCTCCCGACGACGTCGGTCATCAACAACACAAGCACTGGTGGATCTACATTGGCTCCCAGTAGCTCAACGGATCCGGTTTAAATAATTGTGCATTGTGTTTAGAGCACTCCATGAACAAGGCCCTAAGCGACTTCAGGACACGTTTCAGTTGTACAAAGCTACCCGGAATCTTCGCTCTTCTACCGCCAATTGTGTCAGAATTCCCAACATAAGGAGGGTGACCCTGGGAGGAAGAGCCTTTAGCGTGGCAGCAGCTCGCCTATGGAATGAGCTACCTTTAGAAATTAGGAGAACACAAGGTCTGCTGCTGTTCCGCAAAACAATTAAGACCTGGCTCTTCCCCAGGGTATAATATGTCTCTACTTGAGGGTAGTAGTAGACTTGCTGGATGGTAGGCTCTAATTCTCTGTTCCTGTGCCGGATTGTTCTCTTAGCGCCAGGATGCCCGCAGGGTTACAGGGCGCTCTCTAAATGTTTTATAATAACATAATAATAATAAGAACAAACATAAAGTAGTGTCAACATCATTATTTCACTGTTAATTTCCAGAAGATGCATTGGTTTCATGCCCTTCACGATGTTGACTGTTTCAGCACAGCCCAATATCCAAGTGACCCAATAAAAAGCAATAATGTCAGGAAATCAGCGTTCCACTAGACGCAGAATGAAGCAGTCCATAAACTCATTGACTAACAAGTGAGGCAAACCTAAATGTCAAGAAAGTTCTGCCCAAAGAATTTCAAGGAGGCTTGATATCTTTATCAAGCTTTACAAATTTCAGGAATGGTGACCGAGTCACCCTTACCTCCCTTGCAGTGTAGAAGAGTTTCAGCATCTCAGCTAAACTCGATTGAGCACCTGTTTCAATCCAACTCCACACGGAATACGCAGCACAGGAACTGACACAGCGAGGCTGCAGGAGATTAGGATGGTCTGATAAACCCGTTTTCCAAATACTGATCCAAGTAAATCTCAAGCTCATTTTCCGGTTCAGTGAGAGCATAAATTCTGCTACAGGGTACCACAGCTCCTGGCACTAGGTCTATCTGGCAGTCGTAAGATCTGTATGGGGGCAACACATTAGCTTGTTTCTCATTGAAGACATCACAATATTGCTCATATCTTGCAGGCAATTGAGTATCTTTTTCTGCTGTGGTGGCGACGTGAAGCAAAGAGGCTAAGGCCTGCACTGGAGGGTCTTTGTTGATTTCAACAGCAATATTCTTTGCACCATTGACTGTGAAAAAGAACAGTCTTGACAACTCAATCAATGGTAGGATTATGCTTTACCAACCAAGGTAATCCCAAAATAATCCTAAACTGTGGGGCACGTATTATGTTGAAAACAAAGATTCATGATGAAGAGGAGTACCATACACATCTAACAGTTCAGTGGAAAGATTATTTGGACCCGTTGTCAATTCCCTACCATCAATAGCCAAAACAATCTCAGGAGTATTTTTCACTACTAGAGACAATTGCAAAGCGTCTGCTAATTCTTCATCCATGAATAAACCAGTTGCCCTATAGTCTATCATAGTTTCCAGTTCCTTCCACTCCCCTTTTACAAGTATTTGAATGGGAAGACTAAAGTGTTGTGTCTTAAGGGTACTTGTTTCCAGTGTTGAAGGGATTTCTAACCCGCTCAAAAAGCTCCCTTCTTTTCCTTTTTCTTTCCTTAGTTTTCCGACCTTGGAAGTCCCGAACTACCCCCGTTACCAAACCCTGTTTTGTTCTTGGGTTTAGCCAGGCAATCTCTAACATAATGTCCCTTCTTGCCACAATACATACACAATCCCTGTTTTCACCAAAGATCTCTTTCCTCGGGTGTTAGAGAAGCCCTAACCGTTCCTATTTCCATAGGCTCGGGAACACTCATCATACTAGGTTTAGAAATCCGAGGTTTGTCAAACTCAGGATTAAACTTATCCGTTCTTCTGCGTTCATTCTTCCTACTATCTTACCTCAAAGCCAGATTCATAAGGTCATGACATGTGTTAGGCTGTGGATCTACTTGCGGAATTACATCCTTAAGGTCATCATGCAATCCTTGATAAAACAAGGCAGCTCTCTTTTCCTCCGGCCATCTAGTTTCTGACCCTAATCGCTGAAACGTATTAAGATATGCAGTTAAGTCTTTGTTGCCTTGTTTCAGCTCCAACAACTCTTTATCCTCTGAGAGACTATGTGCTCGTCTGTCAAATATGTTCTCAAATTCCTTTCTGAATTCATCCCAATCATACAAAAGAGGATTGTCATTCCGTACCAACGGAACTGCCCACGAGGCTGCATCTCCAACACCCAACACCAACAGTATGCAGGAAGCAAACAGACCGAGCAGGCACAAGACCTTCAGGACTGGCAAAGCTGCTCCATTCTGAAACAGTGGAATCCTAGCCTGGATGTCTTGAATCCTCTGCAGAGGTGGGAAGGCACAACTCACAGTAGTGTCTGGTACCGCCCCTATGAATAGGTTTTGCTGAGAGGGCACCAGGTGAGATTTGGGTACGTTTATCAAAAAACCCAAGTTGAACAACAGATGCGTTGTTACTTGAAAATGATGCAGCACCAACTCCAGCGACTTTGCTTTAAGCAGCCAGTCGTCCGGATAGGAAAAAACAAGAATCCCGATCTTCTGAGATATGCTGCTACCACCGCCATTACCTTTGTAATGACCCACTGTGCAGAAGTAAGACCAAATGGAAGGACCACAAACTGGTAGAACTGTAAAACGGAGATACTTCGGATGCGACTTCAGAATGGGTATGGGAAAATACGCATCCTGCAAATCGATCTACACCATCCAGTCTTCCTACTGCAATGCCAGAAGAACCTGAGCCAGGGTCAACATCTTGAACTTCTCCTACCTGAGGTAAAAATTCAAGACCCTGAGGTCTAGGAGTGGCCTCAATCGACCATACTTTTTGGAAATCAGGAAGTACTGGGAGTAGCCTCCCTGACCCCTTTCCTGCTCAGGAACCACCTTTATTGCACCATTCTGCAGCATTGATAGAACCTCATGTTGCAGAAGCAAAAGATGGTCCTCTGAGCATCAACCCTGGCATGGGGGAAAGGAGGGGGAAACTCCCAGAATAAAGGGCATACCCACTTTCTACGAGATCCAATACCCAGAGATCTGAGGTAACAGACCTCCAATTTCGTAGCAAATAGGACACCCGCCCTCCGTCGGGACCAACATGTTCTAGGATGGAGGAACTTAAGCTGCTTCCCTGCGGTATCAGTTGGAGGGACGGGAAAGGAGGAGGAGGACACTTGCTACCATGCTGTGCCTCGCAGACGACCTCTACCTTTTCCTCTGTACAACCTATACAGAGGGTTCACCTGTTGCTGATGGTGTGACTGCTGCTGCTGTTTGGCTCGAAAGGAAGACCTCCTGCCAAACCCACGAAATCTGCGGTACCCAAAACCTCTGGGCTGGGACTGAAGACACAACTATCTTGCTGTGGCTCTTCTATATTTAAAGCGCTGTAGCGCCGAGTCAGATTTGACACCAAAAAGACGAGAACCATCAAAAAGCAAGTCCAATAGGGAGGCCTGTGCATCAGATGAGAACCCATACCCCCTTAGCCAAGCATGCCTCCCGGTTGCCACGAAGAACCCATAACTCTGGTGACAGAGTCCGCCGTAGCAAGTCCTGACTGAATGACCTGATGGGCAGCAGCTTGGGTGTCCGATAGAACTTTCGCAAAATGGCCCTGAACATCCTCCGGAAGGTTGGGGAGCACCTCCTTTGAGGAGTCCATTATAGCATGGATATAGCGATCCAGCAGACATGTTGCATTTGACGATTTCATAGCCATACTGGCCGAAGAAAACACCCTTCTTTGCCGACTGTTCCATCCTCTTGGATTGTCTGTCAGCAGGCGTAGATGGGAAAGAGGCAGCAGACTGTTTAGTATAGCACCATGCCTGGACTTCAGGACCTACCTTATATCTCCTTACTAGCGATCTGGACACCGCATGGGCAGTCATTGGCTTCTGCCACACCTCTAAAATGGGCTCAAAGCCTCATTAAAGGGAAGCAGAGATTCCGAAGCAGAATTTGATACTTCTGTTAAAATACTGGATTTAAGCTCTGCAGTAGGTAACGGAAAATCCTGTAGATTCGCTGCCTTCCTTATTATTGAGTGATAAGAGGAAACCTCCTGCGATGATGGGCCTTTTTGTGATGAAAGCTGCCATTCAGGATATGTGTCCAATTCACTAGCCTCCTGCAGCCCCTCATGGGGTCAACAATCTCCTCCTCTTCAGCCTCCTCGAGCTGCCTCGGTGCCTAACTTCTGGATCTCATCCTAGGGACCGGCATCAATGGAGGCTCCACAGGAATAGTTGAAGGCGCCAGACGAGGTAGATTTGGCGCTGGACTGGAGCCAGATGGTGCCGGAGAATGCCCATTAAACGGCACTCTTCCCTCCAGGGATTGCACCGGTGCAGAGTAACTCGGCGTCCGGAGATGCCAACTCCCCGGAGCCAATGGCATGAAAGGTGCCTTTGTGAAGTGAGGTGGCAAAACTTCAAGGAAGTATGAAAGCGGTTCTTCCCATGCGGCCAACCAGCGCACTAGCAAGGTTAGCCGCTCTGGCAAACACGACAAACATCGCATTCAGGAAATGCGAAGGTTCTGTACCTGGAGCTTCAAAGGATGGATATCCTGGATCCGGTACCACCAGTTCAGAGACCGCATGAGGAGGCAGTCTAATTGGCTCTGGTTACGGTACTGGAGACACTGGAGCCAGGGATGGAGGGGCTGGAGGTGAAGACGTCACTTCTCTGGGTGCCAGTAAGACTCTCAGAGCCGGAGAGTGTGCCGGAGTCACCTGAGAAGAAGGGGAAGGAAAGACTTTATCCTTGCGGTTATGTTGAGGCACTGGAGACCCCGATTTTGGTGTTTCATTATTCTACAACCTACGTCTGGATGCATGGCGCTGCTTTTTTGTGTGCTTCCTCGACAAATTTGAAGTACGCGGAGTCGGTGACTTGGACTTGAAATCTGACCTCCTGCAGCCCTTTTATGCTTTTTCGCCCTGGCCATAAACAGCTTGGCCTCCCTCTCTTTCAAGGCCTTTGGATTCATGCACCTGCATGACGAATTCCCCTCGACATTTTGGTTCGCAGAGCCACCAAAACAATCCTCATGGGGGTCAGTAATCGAAAAAATGACCCCCACATTCCCTGCAAAGTTTAAAACCGGACTTCTGGGTAGCCATGATCACTGCTACAATTACAGGAAGAACCTGCAACAAAGAAACTCCAGAAATGGAGAGCTATGGCAAAAAATGTTACGCTTCGACGGCCCAGAAAAAAGTGAACTGACATCAGCACGCTGACCTGGTATCCATATGGCTCCAATGACTACTGTCAAGGCATTAATGCTTGGTAAACGTGTGCAGCGAAGCCCACGTAGCTGCCTGACAAATGTCCTGCAAGGGAACGCCGCGTCCAAAGGCAGTAGTGGCCACCGTCTCCCTGGTAGAATGGGCACCCATCCACTCAGGAGGCTCAGCCAACGAGAAACACGCTTTGATGCAGAGAACGACCCACCAAGAGATGGTTCGTTTGTGCACGGCCCGACCTTTTTTGGCACCCACGTAGCCAACAAAGAGTAGGTCATCCACCCGGAACTGTTGTGTATGCTTCAGATAGAACAAGAGCGTGCATTTTGGGTCCAGACGGTGGAGCCTCTCTTCCTCTTTTGAAGGATGCAGAGGCGGAAAGAGGTAGGCAAAGTGATGGTCTGCCCGATGTGGAAGGGCGTGACAACCTTTGGCAAGAAAGGACGGGTCCTTTAAACCACCTTGTCCGGATGAACAGAAGGGAAAGGAGGTTTAGAAGAAAGAGCCTGGAGCTCACTCACTCTTCTGGCAGAGGTGATAGCTACCAGGAAAGCCGTCTTTAGAGTGAGAAGACGTAAATGACAGTTATGAAGAGGCTCAAATGGAGCGCACATCAGATAGGTCAAGACAAGATTTAAGTCTGATTGAGGCATTATGAAAGGCATGGGAGGAAACGTGTGTGTAATGCCTTTCAGAAAACAGTTAACAACCAGGGACTTAAAAAGAGAAGGCTGATTAGGAAGCCGAAGAAAGGCGGAGATGGAAGAAAGATAAGAACAATAGTTACTTACCTGTAATCTGTGGTTCTCCAGTATTGGTGTCTTTCATAGATTCACATGTCTGAATCATTCCCCGTCGTCGGAGTGGGATTCCCACGGTACATAAAAAAGCAATAATATGCACATAATAACCAAAAAACCTTGGTAATAAGCAACCAGGATGTAAAGTAGCCCTAAGCTACAAGAGCAAAATCTTCCACACTCATGACTATCCTAATCATTTTGTATAGTCCAAACTGCAGCCAATCAGGCGAAAGCACCCGCTAGAACCTTCTCCCCAGAAGCTCAGGCTCTCAGATTTTCTTGCACAGGAGTGAAGCTAAACGCCATAGCCTAAGAGCCTCTGGGGGAGGTGGGTGGGTGCATGTGAATCTAAGAGACACCAATACTGGAGAACCACAGATTACAGGTAAGTGACTATTGTTCTTCTCCAGTATTGGGGTGTCTTTCATAGATTCACATGCCTGAATCAGAGTAGATTGCAGTCCAAAAAGATAATGCTCGTTGATGCCCCTTGTATCACAGCAGATATGTAAATTTGCACCTCAATGCAGTATGAGCAAATTCTTAAACATATATCTCTGTCTCTGTCTCTGTCTTTAATTATGCCGACGTCCTCCAGCTTGTCTTTGATCTCTCCTCCACCACGGAATCCATTCTTAAATTTCAAACCACACTCACCTTCATTTATGATTGGATGAATCATAACCATCTAAAACTCAATCCGGACAAGACGGGGTTGGTCTTGACTGGCGGCTCCACCAGCCCTTGGACGTCCGCCTTTTGGCCTTACGTCCTTGGTTCCCCCCGGTACCTTCTGTGTCTGTCAAAACCCTGGGAATTAAAATAAGCCAGGACCTTTCCATGCGTCCCCAGATCAGTTCCGTTGTCTCGTCCTGCTTCTTGTCCCTTAGAGTTATTCGTAAGATTTCCCGTTTTTTTTCTTTCGAAGCCCTCAAATTCATTATCCAGGCCATGATCATGTCCCGTTTGGACTATGGGAACTGTCTGTACGTGGGCATTTCTGCCTATGAGCTGCGGCGCCTTCAGTCCATACAGAATCAAGCCGCCCGTCTCATCTACCGGCTTCCCAAGTTCCATCGCACTACTCCCCTGCTTAAGTCACTTCACTGGCTACCCATTCTGCAGAGATCCCTATTTAAGATGGGCTGCATGGTCTTCATGACCCGTGCAGGCACGCCCCAGCTTATGTTAACTCCATGATTACCTCCTATGTTCCCAGCCGTAGCCTCCGCTCTTCCACCCAGGCCCTCCTCAGCGTCCCTGGGTTTCGGAGGACCAGGGTGGGCGGCATGAGGTTTTCTTCTTTGGCCCCCCGTTTCTGGAACCCCCTCCCCTTGCTTATCAGGTCCATAACCGTCTATTTGGATTTTCGTAAAGCCCTAAAAACCCACCTCTTCTCTCAAGCCTACCCATCATAGTAACCCTCCGGTGTCTCCCCTCCGCTGTGTCAACCCCCCAGCGCCAGGAAACCGCTTGGTAACAGAGCGCTTAACAAATCACTTCAACTTCAACTTCATATATCAATACAAGTGATTACATATGCATACTGTGTAAGATATAAACCACAAAGTAAGAATAAGCGTCTAAAAAGAGCATAGTGGAGGAGGGAGAACAGAGGCTCACCTTATTTACAAAGATTGCGAAGAACTGCTCGTCCCACTGACGTATCTGCATCACTTGCAGTGTCCAAACAGTAGTGTTTGGTAAAAGTGTGTCTGTTGAACCAGGTTGCCACTCTGCATATCTGATGGAGAGGTACACCAGCGAAAAGAGCGGTGGATGAAGAAATCATTCTTGTAGAATGCGCTCTTGGCGTGGTGCGGAGAGGCCTTTCCGCCTGTTGATGACACAGGCTAATTGTTGAAGACATCCATCGAGCTATTGTCTGTTTGGATACAGAGTGACCTTGGTGCAGTCTTCCATACGCTACAAAAAGCGTGATCTGACTTTCTAATTGTTGCAGTTCATTGCAGATAAAACTTAAGGCATCTTCTGATGTCAAGGGAATGCAAAGCTTTCTCTGCCACTGTTTGAGGATTTGGAAAAAATGTTTTCAGAATTACCAGCTCATTAAGGTGAAAATCCGTTGGTACCTTAGGCATAAAACTTGGATTAATCCGAAGCACCACTGAATTTGATGTGAATTGCAGAAAAGGTGACTTAATGAATGCTTGTATATCGCGGACTCGTCTAGTTGAAGTCAGCGCCAGCAGAAGAGATACCTTCCACGTTAAGAACTTGAGGTCCACTTTATGAATTGGATCGAATGGTTGACGCATGAGTTGCGCGAGCACCACATTCAGATGCCAGGATGGAGGTGGATTTCGAATAGGAGTGAACATCCGAAATAGTGCTTTAAAAAATTGCCGAATAATTCTAGAAGAGTAGAGAGAGTTAGAACCATCTTGACGAAACCTCGAAATAGCTGCCAAGAACACTTTCAACATGGAATGAGATAAACCCGCTTTAGCTAAATGAAGAAAGAATGGCAAGATCTGATCCGGTCTGGCCAGAATTGGATGCAAATTGGCATATTGACAGCAGTTGCAGAGCCTCTTCCATTTGAGCTTGTAAGTTTTAATTGTGGCAGGCGCTCTAGCATTGGCTAACACTTCTTGGCAATCCTCAGGGATATCGAAGTGTGCGAGCTCAAGGTGTTGAGGAGTCAGGCTGCTAATTTCAAGGAGGCTGGGCCCGGGTGAAAGATATGACCTTCTTGCATGGTCAGAAGGTTCGGTATTGGTGAGAACTGAATGGGACCGCACTCCGAAAGGAGGAGAAGTTCGGTGAACCAGTATTGGCGAGGCCATCTGGGAGCAATGAGAATGAGGCGACAAGGCTGTCTCTTCATTTTGCGGATGACTCTGGAAACCAACGGAATCGGAGGAAAGGTGTATGCATATATCTGAGACCAATTCATTGAAAGCGCACCCCCGCATGAGTCTCTGTGGGGAAGCTAGCTTGCAAAGTGTGGGCATTTGCGGTTCTTACTTGTTGCAAACAGATCCAGATCGGGGTAACCCCATTAATGAAAGACTTTGTTCAACGTTGGTTGATGTATCTCCCATTCGTGATTGGATATCGCAGATCTGCTGAGAGAATCTGCTAGCACATTGGAAACCCCTGGAACAAGGATCGCTGAGAGTTTGATCCCGTGACGTAGGGCCCAGTCCTTAGATCTCTTGGGCTTGCTGAGAAAGCGGGGCTGACCTCAGAGGGCTTAGAAAGTTTTTTGATTTTCTTCCTCTGACAGCCAGGAAGACGGTGACAGTAGCACTGGTAACATCTCGTTTGGACTACTGCAACAGTTTATATGCAGGATTAAATCGATCTGTCCTGCATAGGTTGCAAGTTGTCCAAAATGCTGCTGCCCGTCTGGTCCTAAAATGGCCGAGGAGGTCCTCTGCCTCTGCCGCCCTCAAGGCCCTACACTGGCTACCTATTCACAAACGCATACTTTTTAAAATCCTAGTGATTACCTTTAGGGCATATCACCAAAAAGGACCCAAATACTTCCTTCCCTGGTTCAAACAGTATGCACCAACACGCTCCTTAAGATCTGCCAACAAGAATTTACTACAGACCCCTAAATTCAGACTCTCAACTAGAGGAGGGAAATCTCTCGCAACACTGGGCGCAAAAGCTTGGAATACACTCCCTTCCAACCTGCGCCTGATCTTCGATGAGAAGATTTTCCGTAAGGCTCTGAAAACCTGGATTTTCAACCTCCCAGATTCGGTCTGTCTGACCCTGGTTTAGACACAGCGCTCGGCTTAGATGAGATAGATGTGTGAGTTGACCTTTCCGGCCTTCCATCTAGGCTACGGGCTACAAGCGCCAGGATGCTCCTTGGAGTGACAGTCGCGCTATAAAAGAGCACACTTACATTACATTACATTGCATTACATTGTTCCACCCTGTTTGTTTAGGTAATGCATATTTGTTGTATTGTCTGTCCGAATCAGTACAGAGGACCCTTGGATGACTGTCCCGAATGAATTCAAGGCCAAGAATATGGCACACAGTTCTAGGAGATTGATGTGCCATTTCTGTTGTTGTACATTCCACTTTCCGTTTACCTTCATTCCCTGAAGATGTGCTCCCCATCCCTCGAGCGAAGCATCCGTTTTGATGGTAAAGCTTGGTACTTCCGCTAGGAATGAACATCCTTCTTGTACATTTTTTATCTGAGTCCACCAGCGGAAGACTTTCCGCATCCAAGGATTTACTTGAATTTTGTTGTCGAATGATCCCGAAACCTGTAACCATTGCAGGTTGAGTTCTTCATGTAAAGGTCTCATTCTGAGTCGACAGTTGGGTATCAGAGGGATGCAGGATGAGTCATTCCTAGAAAAGATTTGAACATCCGAACTGAAACGTACTCTTTTCCTTGCAATAGGCGAGCCATCTTGCAAATCTTGAGCTGTCTTTCTTCTGAGACGAAAGCCTGGGTGAGATGAGTGTCTAATGTGGCTCCCAAGAATAACTTCCTTTGAAACGGAGTGAGATGGGATTTTTTGAAGTTGATTGAGAGACCCAGAGATTGGAACAGTGACAGGCATCTTTGAACATGCGCTCTTGCGGTTACTAAAGAACTGGCCTTGATAAGGCAATTTTCCAAGTATGGGAAGATTTGAATGCCCTGTAAGCGAAGATGTGCTGCCATGGTGCTAGAACTTTTGTGAAAACACGGGGCGCTGAACGAAGACCGAATGGGAGAACCTTGAACTGAAAATCCCTGCCAGCCACTCTGAATCTTAAGAACTTTCTGTGCCTGGGAAGGATCGGTACATGAAAGTAAGCACCCTGAAGGTCGAGGGTGGCCATGTGATCTCTCCCGATAGAAGCTGGAGGATTTCTTGAAGCGGTAACATCTGGAAGGACAATTTCTTTAGGTATTTGTTGAGGGCACGCAAGTCGAGGATGGGGCGCCACTCCCCAGACTTCTTGCGTATGAGGAAGAACCTCGAGTAGAACCCCGTCCCTTTTGCAATTGAGGAACTTTTTCGATCGCTCTTTTCCGAATCATTACATTTATTTGGGAGAACAGCTCCTTGTGATGAGCTGGAGGTGGGCCTTTGGAAGGAGAATTTGGAGGGGTTTTGACGAATTCTAATGCATGGCCCTGGCCACTACATCCAGGCGCCACTTGTCTGTATTAATCCTTGACCAGTGCGAATAGAAATGGGATATTTTCCTCCAACTTTTGACCTGGGAATAGGCAGAGATGTGGCAGGTGGCATTTCTCATTGCTTCTTGGAGGAACCCCTTCCCTGATAAGAAGACCTTCTATTTGATTGCGAGTAGTTTTTACTTCGCTGTCTGTATGTTTGTTGTTTGTATGGTTGAAACCTTTGGTTTCCTTGGGATGTTTGGTAAAATTGTTGCTGAGTGTAGCCCCTCAATTGGAGAAGGATCCACGTCTTTTGGCACTGCGAAAGAACGACCTACAAAACTGCAGCCTACCCAGTGACCTTGCAGTTTCTGTGTCTTTCTTTATTGTCTGAAGGGCCTCGTCAATGTGCTGGACAAAGAGAAACTCCCAATCATATGGCATGTCGATGATCTTAGCCTGGACCTCCTGGCGAAAGGATGTTGACTTCAGCCAACCCTGCCTCCTCAGCACTGCTGCCCCCGCCAACTGCCTGAAACCTGTAGATGCCGCATCTACAGCTGCATCGATCATTTCTGCAGAAGTGCACTCTCCTTCATGTAAGATCTTCCTGGCTTCTTATCTTTCAGGCTCTGGAAGCTTCTCAATATATGGTGAGATATCTGACCACATTTGTCTATTGTATCGCCCTAATATTGCTAGGGAGTTTGCAGCACGAACTGTAGTTGCTGCAATAGTTAAGACCTTCTTGCCAATGGAGACGAGACGTCTGCCATCCCTGTCTAGTGGAGCAGTAATTGGTGAAGAGGGGTTTCTGGCCCGTCTCTGAGCCGCTTGGGTGACAACTAAATCCGTCTTCGATTGCCCTATAAGGCAAGCAGGGGAGGTGTGCGGTGCTTTATATTTCTTGTCTACACAAGGCAAGACCGCAGGAAGGGAATTAGGTGTTGACATGACCTTCAGTCCCTCCTTGATGAAGTCTATTATGAGATTTGTTCTCACTTGCCTCTGCGGTTGATCCTTAAAATCGTAAAGGAAACAGTGGTCCTTTTTCGTTTCCATGTTAATTAGAAATCATTTTGTAGCTCTTTCTTTTATGAGATGGAAACCTCCAATATCTACAGGCGGAGAGTCCGCAGCAGGTAGAGCAGATGGTGATGGGGTTTGTATTTGATATGCATCCCACTCAGACAGTACAGACTTATCATCAACTTCTCCTTCTTCCCTGTCCACATCAGTGGTGACAGCCTCCAGGGAATGGTTGGATGGCGCTGGAGAAGGTGGAATTGTAAATCGCCTTTCGGATGCTGGTGTTGAAGAAGATTGTCTTGGAGATCTGAGCGCCGATACAGAGACTTGCGTCATGGGCGTCAAAGGAAGCGACTCTGCCAATTCAGATGGTGGAAATCGGCGATAGTAGTCCTCTAACATATACTGCAAGTGGTTGAGGAGAGCTAATGGCATCTGTGCCGTAGGCACCGTGGCAGGAGCCTGACCTGTAGGCTCAAGGAACTCTCTTCTTCCTGATCCTCGTCCTGATACTTTATAAGTAGTTCAGATGGACTCCTAGAGGTGCGGAATCTGTCATCCACATCAGATTGTTCTTCATCCTCTTCAGAATCCAGTAGCTGTTCAGGCAACTTCAGTGGGGACAGAGCCGCTAATAGAGAGCCTCATCTTTCCAATAAAGAAGCTATCTTAGACAGCAAGGCCAAGGAGACTGTAGATGGTGACCACACCTGCAATTCTTTACAAGATGAAAGAAGAGGGGTCAACAGTGACGTCAACGTAGATGGCATAAGGATAGTGGTCACCGACGAGGCAGTCGATTTCGTCGCCGATGTTCTCGACGACGAGGCAATCTTCATTGACGAAGCTTTCGACGACAAGGCAATCTTCGTCGACAATGTGGCTGTCGACGACTATGTAATCTTCGTCGACGGTGAGGTTGTCGACAGCAAGGTGATCTTCGTCGACGAGGAAACCGTTGACGGGGAGGCTTTCGTCGACGGAATAGGCGTCGACGAGGTGGTCTTCGTCGACGATTCGATCGTTGACGAGATCTTCTTACCCTTCGTCGACGATCGATGGCATTACCTTCGTCGACGAGATGGGATGAACTGACACAGAGACCAGCGTCGACGGAGAAGAGGCCGAAGACATTATCATTTTAGGCATCGGCGACGTAAAAGTGACCATCAGCGTTGAAGAAGCGGCGACGATGATGATCATCGGCGGTGGAGTCGTTTTCTGAGGTAAAACTTTCTGAGGTAGTCCTTTTGATGACAAAGACTTTGCCGACTTTCTCGGGGGCGTTTTAGGTCTAGATTTCGAAGGTGGAGAAGCCTTTTTTGAGGAAGAAGTTGAAGACAAGCTAGAATCCTTGGTGGATTGAGCTTTTCTCGACACCTTTGCCCCAGGAGAAGATGCATCTTCCTCAGCCATCCTCTTCCTAGAGGAAACAGTTGACCCCGAGGCCACACTTCCTACCTCAGATAGGGGGTTGTCCTTATCCTTGATTTTTTGCGTCCACAGAAATGTGTCCCGTAGGGTCTTTTGAGGGAAGGTCCTGCAGATCTTACAATCCTTTACCTCATGGTCTGTATATAGGCAGTAAATACATTTCTTGTGGGGATCTTCCTTAAAAAGCCTGAGCTTCCCACAACACTCACAAGGCCAGAAAAGAGATTTAGAAGATGACATTCTAAGGGTAGGTAAAAAACCAGCCAAAGATGTGAAGTACTGAGCAGCGCTCAGGGAGACTCCCTTCACATGACGTGCGGTAGAAACTCTGAGAGCCTGAGCCTCTGGGGAGAAGGTTCTAGTGGGTGCTGTCACCTGATTGGCTGCAATTTGGACTATACAAAATGACTATGATAGTCATTAGTGTGGAAGGTTTTGCTCTTGTAGCTTAGGGCTACTTTACTTCCTGGTTGTTTATTACCAAGGTTTTTTGGTTATTATGTGCATATTATTGCTTTTTTATATACCGTGGTACTCCCACTCCGACGACGGGGAATGATTCAGGCATGTGAATCTATGAAAGACACCCCAATACTGGAGAATCCTTGATAGAGCCCAGAGCAGAGCCCTGCTGGGCCAGGATAGTAGGAACAGAAGGACCTCAGAAAGAGGGGCAGAAAGGGTATCCACAGCCTTTGCTGTGCACCACGCCAAAAATGTGTTACACCTGCAGGCGTATACCGTCTTAGTGGAGGGACGCCTGGCTGCCAGAATGACATCACAGACTTCAGGAGGAAGATCGAAAGCTGTCAACTATTGCCGCTCAATCTCCACGCATGGAGGTGGAGGCTGGACAGGTTCAGGTGGAGGGCCATCCCCTGCTGCTGCGACAGAACATCCTCCCGAAGAGGAAGTCAGATCGGGGGATTGATTGCCGTGCTGAGCAGCTCGGGATACCAGTATCTCTGTGCCCAATCCGGAAACATAAGGATGACTTGGGCCCGTTCACACCGAATCTTCTTCAGCACTCTGGGCAGAAGTGGTATATGTGGAAAGGAGTACAACAGACCGCAGCTCCACTCACAACAAAAAGTGTCGCCGAGCGAGTGCCGCTTTGGAAATTCCAACGTGCAGAATTGATGACATTGCGCGTTCGCTTCAGCGGCGAATAGATCTAACCAAGGCTCTCCCCACTACAGAAAGAGACCTTGCACCACGTCCTAGCTAAGATGCCATTTGTGATCCATCAAGTACCGGTGGTTGAGTTTGTTCGCCTTGGCGTTCAGAGAACCTGCCAGGTGTTGAACTATCAAAGTAATGCCTTGATGTTCCAGCCATGTGTAGAGGCGCAGAGCCTCCTGACATAGGGTCCACGACCCCACCCCGCCCTGTTTGTTGCAATACCACATGGTGGTGGTGTTGTCCGTGAACACTTGCACTACACTACCCCGGACAGAGGGAAGGAATGCCTTCAGTGCAAGTCGGATCGCCCGAAGCTCCAAAAGATTGACATGGAGCCGGGATTCTGCCGGAGACCAGAGGCCTCTGATCTCCGCCTCTCTGAAGTAGCCGCCCCATCCCAAGTGGGACGCATCCGTCACCACTCTGTGCTCCGTTTGGGGAAGGGAGAGGGATCTGCCATTGACCCAATCGCGATTAGTGAGCCTCCACTGCAATTGTCATGCAGCGCCCTCCGAGAACTGGTCATGATCGGACAGGTTACCCTGATGCTGTGCCCACTGGAACTTCAGGTTCCACTGCAGAGCCTGCATATACCACCTGGCATGTTGCACTAGCAGTATGTAGGAGGCCATCAGGACCAGGAGTTGGAGGGTCATCCTGACTGATACCCGGGATTGACCTGGACTCACTGCTCTGGAAGATAAACCCGAAACTGTGTCAAATCCAGAACAGCTCAGATAAAGGGGAGCTTCTGAGAGGGACTCAGGTGCGACTTCAGCACAAATGCAGGAGGTTGGCCATAGTCTGAAGGTGGGTGACGACTGCCTAGGACGAGCCCACCTTCATCGAGGTAAGGAAAGACTAACACCCCTGACCTGCGCAAATGAGCTGCGACCACCGCTATCACTTTCGTGAACACCAGAGGGGCGCTGGTAAGGCCGAAGGGGAGCACGGCAAAGTGAAAATCCTCCTGGCCTAGTGTGAACCGCAAGTAACGCTGGTGGGCCGGAAGGACGGGGTTGTGAAAATATGCGTCCTGCAAGTCCAACGCTACCATCCAGTCTCCTGGGTCGAGGGCAGCCAAGACCTGAGCCAGAGTCAACATCTTGAACTTCTCCTTCCAGAGGTAGGGATTGACGTTCCTGAGGTCCAAGATGGGGCGCAGGCCCCCTTTCTCCTTTTTGGGGACCAGAAAGTAGTGGGAATAACAACCACGTCCTACTTCTGGCCCAGGAACGCGCTTGATTGTCCCAGTAGCCAAGAGGGCAGTGACTTCCTGTTGGGGAAGCGCAAAGTGATCCCCCCACATGAGGTGGAACTGAGGTGGCTTGGCTGGGGGGTCAGAGTCAAAGGGGAGGGAGTAGCCCCTTGGGACGATTTGCAGCACCCACCTGTCCCAAGTGACAGAGCGGCAGTGGGGGAGGTGATGTTGAATCCTGCCGCCCACCGGCATGGGATGCACCTCAAAGCTTGGACTTGGAAGGCGTTGAGGCGTATGCTGCGTGAGTGGAGGTGGACTGACCGGCACGCTGGCCCCCTGTGTCGCCACGCCGGCCACCAAGCCCACGCTGAGATTGGTTTTGCACAGGCTTCTGACTGAATGAACGTGTAGGGGCACCCCTTCCGTGGCCACAAAAGGAACGAAAGGTAGATGTGGCCGGGCGTGTGGTGGAGAGACCGAAGGACTTGGCCGTAGTCCAAGAATCCTTGAAACGCTCCAGCACACTGACTGCCTTATCGCCAAACAGGCGAGTACCATCAAAAGCATGTCCATGAGGAAACTCTGGACATCCCCCGAAAACCCTGTGGACCGCAGCCAGGCATGGCGACGCAAGGCCACCGTCGTGGAGATGGCTCTCCCTAAAGAGTCCGCGGTGTCCAGCCCATAAGAATGGCGATCGTTGCAGCATCCTTCCCCTCCGCAACAGCTTGGGAAAGTACAGCCCGAACCTCTTCTGGGCAATGGGGCAGGGTTTGCGCCACCATGTCCCACACAGTGTGAGAGTAACGGCCCAAGAGGCAACTTTTTGCCAAACTGCTCCAGTTTGTTCAACTCCTTATCCGGCGGAGTGGTAGGGAATGCACTTTGGGAAGTGGAGACCTGAATGACCAGGCTCTACGGGATCGGATGATTTGTTAAAAAGGCAGGGTCACCCGGTGCCGGGCAATGAAGCCTGGCCACGTTTTTATCCACAGGAACCCCTGTGGCTGGTCTAGACCAGGTGCCCAGCAAAACATCCGTCAAGGCCTCATTGAACGGAAGCAGAGGTTCCATAGAACTTGACGCCAGCTGAAGCACTTTGGTAAGGTGGTTTGTCTTGAGGGTAACAGTAGGCAGATCAAGGTCAAGAGCCTCAGCTGCTCTATGGAGCACCACAGTGTATGTGGCGTCTTCCTCCATGACAACGGGAGGCGACACAAACCCAGGCTCAGAGGAGAGGTCAAGGTCACCTGCATCCTCCGAGTCCTCCGCCCACTCAGTCAGTCAGTCAGTCAAAAAGTTCTTTATTCGGTTAAATAAAACCATAAAAGCATTCTATACACAGAATTTTAAATTGATATACCGTTTGTTAGCAGCAGAAATGTTACACTAATTATAAACATAGAATAATCAAAGACAAACAGTTTAAAATACGACATTAAAAACCCTGATTTGTTAAAATGAATTAATGTAAACTAGGTCATATAAATCACTCTCACTTTTTTCTTCCTTATTCTAACTGCAGCAGTAAGGAAACTCACTATACTAAAAATCTCCCAAACATTGGACAGCTACTGTAAATACATAAGTGCTGGTTTTGCCTGTAAAAATCCTTTGTTCTTTAGAATTGGGAGGATAAAACATTTCCGAATGTGCAAAAAATTCTCACTAAATAAAACAAAGTGCAATGTGTCCTCGGTGGAGAAGTTGTCACATGAACATACTTCCAAATCCTCCACCCTTCTCCATTGCGGCGGACCGGCAAGGAGAAAATGTAGCTGGTTCAGCCTGAATCTTACCAGAAGAAAGCAGTGGTTAGAGTTGGTTACCACATTCAAATAAGGTTCAATTGCACAAGACGTTTTTAGCAATTGGTGAGCACGTACCATTGGTTTTGTCAACTCCCTTTCTTCTCTTTACATAAAAGCATATATCAGTAAGATTTCTTCATCCACTGCATATAATCCTTTACTAATCTGTCTGGGGAATTAAATAATTCTGTCCGTCCGAATTTCACTGCCAGCCTTTTGACATGACACAGCCAAGGGATACTACTAGCCCACTCATGTTTGGACTTGCACTGCCGTGCAAGAGGGTCCTCCGACCCTTCCCAGTCATCCCCCTCCACCACGGCCTGAGGCACAGGCTGCAGCGGCGGGGGAGGCACAGGAGAAAACAAATTCTCCAACGTCACCGGGAACAGCGCAGATCCAGCTCCATGTCCCAATTAGGGTCCCAAGCTGGAGCAAAATTGCCCGGAAACACGGGCAAGGGTGGAGGTGGGACGAACGGAACCCATTACGGCACCAGGAACGGGCCGCAGGGGGGCGCCGGAGCCGGAGCCGCTGGCAGAGGACCCTGCGGTGCCGGAGCCACCGGCGGAGGAGGACCTTGCGGCGCCGGAGCTGTTGGCAAGCAAGAGCCCTCAATAGGGACCGCGGGGCCCAAAGGTGTGCCCGCGGGGACCCTTGGCCTGAAAAAGCGGTCCATGGCGGCAAGAAACTCTTACACCTGGGCCAGAGTTGCCGATGGACCCGGATAGCGCGGGTAGGCCGCGGGACTCTCAGGCTCCAGCAGAGCCATGGGTGAAGGACCTATGACCCCCTCGTCCACATCTGTAGACTGACGGGGGGACTTCGGAGAACGCACATGCTTCTTCGACTTTTTCTTGTGTCGTCTCTTACCCGATTCCGAGGGTGAAGACTTTGACCCTGAGGAGCGATGATGATGGCTCTGCGGTTGGTCCATCGAGCGACCCCTGGACCTCGAACTGCACGGAGACGACTGTCGGGCTTCCAGCAGCTTTCGTGACCGCTCCTGCAAAGCCTTCAGAGCCATGGCCAGACAGTCGGAACATGACCGGGAGTCATGGTCACGCTCCAGACAGTAGAGACAGACGCCATGGGGGTCGGCCAACGGTATCCTACGGTGACAGGCCCCGCAGGATTTAAACCCAGGCATCCCTACATAGCATCAGGAGTCAAAGACTCAAAAGAAGTAGAGACAAAAGTCTCAAAAAAGTTAGTCAAAAAGTAACTAGGGTACGTGTTCTAACCGGATCTGCACTTGCTGGTGTGGAAAAAGAAAGAACTGACATCAGCACACATGGGTGGCGCCTAAGTAGTCTCCGTGACATCATCTCAGCTCTTACGACGCCAGCGTCGGACACGGAGCCGCACGACCCCACCTACCGGCGCGCAGGGGTACTGCTGATGAAAAACTTGCCGGATCCAGTCTGACTCCTGGGGATATTCTAAGTTAAGGAATTTATCACTAACGTGTCTCTTTCAGATACAAAATTACATAATTAAAAACATATGAGACCAAAGATGCTATCATACAATATTTCCACATAGTGACACGTTGAATGAAAATCATCTACAGATAAAAGAGATTTAGAAGACAAATATCTATTGTTACAAAAAGTCTACTCCCTGTAGTCAACCACACCTGACCATTCTCACCTCTTCACACCAACAAACTAGCATACTCTCATCTCATACATGACCTTCCCAACTAATCGCATACACTGCTGGTTTCAGCTGCAACTATACATCAAAAGAATTTCTGTTGTAGTGTTGTGGGTTGGGAAAAACACCACTAGGTCAACGCACGTTTCGGTGGAATTTATAATCCATGCCTACCTTCATCAGGACCTCCCCTTTATATGATTTAAGGTGAGGGGGGTATAGCTCGCTTAAACCGGGTTTATAGGGTTAGACTGTATCCACCACATGGTCAAGAATTCAACCTCAATGTTTCTATGCAAATACGTGTAATAGGTGGTATTGGTATCCAATATATTCATCCAGCACCACCCCTAGGGCATCTTGCAAACCTGTAAATTTCGTAACTTTGAAAGTACTTACTATAAATCGCAGTTCTTGGTCTTAAAAATTACATTAAAATGTATACTATTTTTTATAAATTGGTCTTGGATCTATAAACACTATGACAAACAGAGTGTCAGTATTATCTACTTTTGCCTCTGTAAACAAATATGGGACTCACAGGACTCTGCACATTGTACTTCGTTTTAGTACACTATATATAGAGAGCCAACTTCAAACATTGGTGGATCAGTGGTGGGGCATACGACTTTGTGTTTGCTGATACCATTCTTTCAGTAAGTGACCACACAAATAAATCCAAAATGGTCTTTAGCCAGTCCAATTTTTTCAGGTTATTTTTCTAAATTTTTAAATTAACTGTTATGGCCTTGGTTAAGTCCCAGTATCCAGTTGTTAGAACTTAAAAATATTACTCTAGTTAAGACCATGAAAGGTGTTAATGTTTTTTAACTTTATAAAAAGGTTCCAACTTTAGCAAAAATAATGAGTTGTACCAATAACCAGGATCAGGAGCTCGACTTGACCCCTTACATGCACCTGTCCTATGCCATTTGCAGGGCCCTCTGTAAAGGTTATGGTATTAATAATGGCAAAAATGCTAACAAAGAATACTTAGAAGATTGAGAGAGATAACCCAGAACTAGTAGCTCAATCTGATGAAGATGAGACTGCTGAAAATCATACTAAGGACATGGCTGCGTCCATCCACTCAGAGCCAGATGAGGACCCCTCAGCAGAGGATCTCATGCTGAAAAGCTTGACCAGGAGATTGAAACTTAGAAGCTCGACTCCTGGACATATAAAGACAAAGAAAAGAGATGGGTATCTGGTGGCAGCAATTTTTCAAATATCGAGAGAGAAGATTCTTTTGACTCATAACTCCCCAAAGTTATTATTCCTAAATATTCAGAGGGTGATCATATCGCCAAATGGTTCACTGTGTTTGAGAGAACCTGCCTAGCTAGGAAAGTAGCCAGAAATAAATGGGCTTCTCTCTTGTGGGAAGTATTCTCAGGAAAATGCAAGGATAGACTCCGGACATTGAATAAGAAAGATGCTGATTTCTATGACTTCAAGAAGGGTGCCCTAAGTCAGACCTGGGTGGAATTTGTTGACTTTTCAATGAAAGCACTAGGTGGCTGGTTAACTGGTAACAATGTGCATGACTATGAAGGAGTATTGAATTTGAGAGAGCATCAACTAAGGAACTGTTACGATGAGAAGTTACATCAGCATCTAGTAGACCTAAGTCCACTTTCTCCTGTACAGTTGGGGTAGAAGGCATACCAACTTTTTGATTCACTGCATCGCCTGACTACACTTGGTCACTAGATGGCACCCTCCCAACTCCCCCTTTCTTAAGATAGCCTGGAGATATTCATTTCTTCAACTTCACCCTTCTTTATGTTCACATATACCTCTGAGTTGCCAAGGAATAGTTTTTCTCTCTATATTATTTAGTTTTGTTACTCCATCCTATACACTATGTCTCCTATGTGTGAAATCTCTCCATACCCATCCATGACTGGTATTCATGTGACCCTGAACTGTAGGCCAGCCAAGTTCCACCTGTAAAACGCCACTCCCAATATGGCGGCCGTATTTCCATACTTTTCTACCGGTTAAATATGTATAGTCTTTCTGGTTTCCCACCAGATGCTCTGGGTTGTGGTTGAAACTTAGGCACCTCAGGATGCTATTTAACGCTTTTCCTTCTATCCCCTCTTTACTTGCCGATTTCCAATGGAAGACGGAACGCAACTCTACACTCCATTAAGTAAGATTGCTGCGAGCTCCCCTCGTCCCTAAACTTCGGTTCTAGGAGTGCATCATCTTTTCCCGCTGCTACTACCTCCAGAAGCAGAACCTTTATGCCTTAACTTTTTCTTTATTCTTGGCAAACCCCAACCTCCCCCAATATTTGCTGGCAATCTGCCTATTGGTATTTCCAATAAATAGGGTTACCTTCATCCCTGTTTCTGATCCTTCACATTCCAAGTCTGCAGCCAACTGAGGTGGGGATACATTATATAGCTCCGTTTTCTCTCTAAGTCACTTTATTGATCTTCTCATCCCTTGCAGACTTCTTCGCATCATTTGAACTTATCAGGAACTTTGAACCATGAGATTAAGAGCACCACCATTTCACCTTGGTTACCTCTACTGATCCTAGATTGACAGTAGTGGCTCCTAGTTTCCCCTTGGACCGTATACAAGGCAAGTACTTCCTAATGCAGTTTCTGGAGACCCTTACTCGCCCTAATGACTCCGATTACTTTTCAATTTGTATACACATTTCTTACTTCTCTATTAACACCTGTCTGCATATACCATATATCTTTCCGTTATTTAGACACTTCCAATATCCTGTGCTGTTGATGGGAAACCTTTAAGTTCAGGCCTAACCCTGAACTTGGTACTTACAAGATGATACCCTCCATGGATTTGAGATGACAACCATAATCATATAATATATGAGTAGGTATTCCTCCTTACATCTGAATATCTCTCTATCTTTCTCTTTTTCAGAATGACCTATAGAATGATCACCTTAAGAAGGTCTATTTTTTCACACCACCTTCTATTCACCCCTCACGATTCTTTGAATTAAGGTTGTCACGATGGGACACACTGTGGTACTATCTCAACGATGCATGTGGGTCAGAGTTCTTATGCACCCATGAGCACCCCTGGGACACTAGAGCTTCTCGGATCTTTATTTTCCTTTCCCTGGCCCGCTTTTCTATCGTATGAATTAATGTTATACATTTTCATATTTCAGACCAGTACTTGAAATCTGTTGTGAGCCCCCACTAATGTTTGAATAAATTCAGAACGGATGGCAGTTGCCACTCATTATTGAGCACAGACAACGCCCTGATGAAGGTTGCACCATCTTCTTCAACCAGTTTCTAACTTCCAAAATGCGCGTAGACGCAACTCTGTCTATATATATTTTGCTTCACAAATTAGAAAAAGGATACAAGAAGTCTTAAAGCTGTATGACAATTTTAATCACAATATGGAATAATTATCATGATATCTTGCTTTATCTGTGTTAATGTTTTGACATGTTTGTCTTTCGTATAGTATGACTGGGTGTAATTGTTCCTTTAAACACGCTATGTTGTTATACCCCTTCTTTTGGTTTTGTTTATGTATATTTTGAACTAATGTGGCAGCTCACAAAATCTATGTATATATATTTATGAAAATCTTTTCTAATGCAAAATACAAATATTTATATTGATGAAAAATAAATTATGAATTTAACTGGTCTGACTTATGGTTCCTTAATATTGTAAACATATTGTTCATAATATATATACTTAATTGGAGAAGTTTATGTTCAATTTTGCTGTTAGTATCCTTCACTGGATTCTTCTCCATACACATACTAGTTTTTTCAGGGACCCTATTCTATATCTGAACACCACTGGGCCAAAACAAGGGTGACCAAGACTACAACTGGGGGTGACCAAAGAAAAGAGGTCAAAAAGATTGCCCAAGGGAAAGATGGTGACCAAAAAGATAAAAACAAAAATTAGCCTTCTTCGGGCCCCTAAAAACTTCCGCTGGAGGGTGGGCACAGATAATCTTCACATCCCGAGGGAGGGGTACAAGGGTACAATCTGGCATCCCAAAAAGTCTTGGTGTAGTGAGTGTAAGGCCCTTGAACACCAAACTGGAGACCCTAGCTGTAAAAACAAAAAGAATGCCTCTAGCACACATGTAGTAAATATAGTATTGGGTCTCTAGATGGGATCAAATACGAGCCCTGACAATATCAAGGTGTTCAATGAGGCAACTCGAGTCTCAGAGGGAGGGGTGGATGTAGATAACCTGGCTGTCTGTCCTAGTAACCAGGAGAGATACAGACAAGAGCCTAAATATCAATATGATTAGGGTGGACGCCCTGAAAGTCAATGAAGCCACTGGTGTCCTCAGATCAATATCTGCTTGGAAAGACCTAAACAGTCCTCAAAGCTGACAATCAGGCCAAAGTGCATCCAGTGGCAGTGGTGTCCTTAGATTAGATGAGGGCTAGTGGCCTCAATAGAATAGTGGTGTCTTCTGCTATCCATGTACAGTGTCTGCTTGGGAAGGAGTTTGAGGGTGCAGACACTCTAAAGGTAGGAAGCCCATAGCCTACTACCTGTGTCCCCCTTTAAAGAACCTGAATTTAGTATTTAGGTGGCATCCCTGGACCTTGGACCTTAGATTTGACGGACAAGAAGAAGACATGGATAAAGAAGAGCTGCTGCCCGAGAACTGAAGCCCTGCTGCAGAGAAAATTGGCGTCAAACCCTGCCTGCTGTCTCAAGGACTCGACACTCGTGGTTGTGCAATCTCATCCTGAACCTGTTAAGCCTTTGAAAAATCACCAAGAACCTCCCTTGGAGTGTAGGCATCACTCCCCTGCACACCGCAGGCACCAATCCCGCTAAGTTCAGTTTGTTGACTTGCTGCTCTCGGCAACTCTAAAGCAGCACCCAAACAAGAAGAAGTACATTCGCTCTGGAGGGCCAGATCTGTCTCCCCACCAAGTCTGGAGACATCAGGACCTACCGGAACCGCACAGTAGCATTACCCATGGTACCGGCCTCCCTTCAGTAAACAGCGAGGTGAAGAGTCCGTGCCGGATTCCAACTACCCTTGAAGTAAGCATCCGTCGAGGGACGTTGAGACCCCTAAGACCATCATAATGAGTGGCCCAGGTGTCCCGTTACAATTTGGACCTCATAGGCACGCCTGAGGGGTGGGAAGGGGGAGCAGGGAGGATGTAGCTGATGGCAGCAAATATAAAGATGATTGCACTACATGAATGACTGGATGATATTGACAACGAATACTGCCACATTGCTCTTTCAAATATTCTCACTGTAACTGTACTACCTGCCAGGGGTGGAACCTGTGCCCCCATTTTTGTTGTTTATAAAATCAATATAAAAGTGTTTAAAAACAAAATGAGTGGCCCAGGTGTCCCGAAATCGCCTCTCCATGTTGCCTGCTCCTAACAGCGAGGACATCTTGACGCACGGCGCCTAGCTAACCTATCTACTCTGCACCCGGCCTGACCAGCCCTGATAACGATGAACAAGCTGTGCTCCTGTGGTCCTGAGACCCTACTGGACTTACCTTTAAGTCCTCCTGTGAAGTGTTGTTTCAAGTGGCCCCCTACGTCGTAGTGCAGCAACTCCCAACACCCTCAGCACCCTGCTCCCGGCCAAATCGGGGAAGCTCCCGATCTTCTGCTGCTGGAACATTGGACCTGGTGGTCCTGCTATTGTATCCACGGGTCTAGCCAGACAGTTAGAACCACAAAAGACCTAAAAATGGTAACCATTAACCTACATAACTCTAGCAGACTATAGAAGGAAAAATCCTATAAAAGGACGGATTCCCATAACTCACCAATGGTGACATGGCTTGATCATCTGGGTCTCCTCCTAGTGTCACACTAGTGGCACAAAGGGCTGCAACCCTTTCAAAGGAGGAGCTTGTGGATGTTTTTTCCAAAGCTATACAAATTATAGCGATAAAACACGCTATATTTGGACCTACAGATGTGAGTAGTCGATTTGTGTGGGAGTACTAGGTGCAGTGCAAAAATACAGTGAAGTAGTGAATCTTTTATTAATATCTCTCAAAGATTAAACCTAAAAACAGTGCAAATGACAGTTTTCAACAAATGACTGTCTGAATGTGAAGGGTCAACATGTTTCAGCATAAACGGACATGTTTATCCTATGCCTTCTTCAGGACCACAAAATTATTGCTACTGCAAAGAGTGAAAGAGTGATATATATATATATATATATATATATATATATATATATATATATATATATATATATGCACAAAACTCCACACACCACTTCCGAGTCAGACCGGAGGTCAAGTCGGCGCAGGAACAGAGGAGACGGACCAGCTGATGCGCTACACAGGTTCTTTATTTGCGTTATAGTCGGTAGCAAGAGGGCACTACGCGTTTCGGGCTTCAAGAGCCCTTGTTCACATGCAAGTGAACCAGTTAGATTTTTTTAATTTTATAATGCAGTGTGACACGATTAGCCCGCCCAGACACGTGATGTTGCAGTCTGATAGACATAAAAGACATACTTTTATATATATATCGAATCAGTTGTTACATATGGTCTTTATACATTATTGCACACAAAGTATGTGTTAAAAGACATTCTTTAAAGCAACATACCATAAAATATAAACAAATGCAATAATAATGTCATATGATCCCACACACATAGCTGATAGGAATTTCATATTTTCAGGATAAATCCCTTAAAAAAGACCATACATTTCATATGTATAAAATCTTTAAAGTGACTAGCGGACTAATGTCTAAGTGTGAATATATTTAAATTAGACCGGTTCTGAGCCTGCGTCAAGTGGAGTATATTTAAAGTGCATGAGGGAATGAGGAGGATGGGAATAAAGTGCTGAGCCAACATATTGCACAAAAGTACCATGTGTATTCAATGCATAAATGCAGTTTAACAGTTAGAGATAGGACATTGTCCTTTACTATATCTCATATTAAAAACTGTAAAAACATTTGATACTGGTATTAAAACTACAATATGTAAAATTCATTATGACTAAAAACACCCAGTGTAAAAAAAGTGCTGATCAAATAAAATTAGGTAGTAAAAAGTGTATACAAAATTTTAAATAGTAGTTAGTGTATATTTACAAAATAGGAGGAAGTAAGGAGCTATCTGTTTTTATGAAAAGGAGGCCAACAAGGAACTTGACTGGCCACCTGTCTCGCCTATCAGATAAGTCATATCCTAGGTTATATTAGAAAACGATATGTATATATATTATTACATATACAGTCTTCTATATATTCATTTGGTCCACTAGGTAACAGGGAACCTGACTACCTAGGGGAAGTTACATCCAGAGCTGATACTTTGTTTACAAGGACTCCATGTTTACATCATAAACCTTATTATATAAAGTGACGAAGATCCTCTGTGATGTTAAGCCCATTTGGCCACTTACTATCATATTCGAGAATCATACGTGACTCCAATTGTCGGAGTTTTAGTTCTCGATTACCCCCTCTTCTTGATTTGAGAACTGAAGCCACAACATAATATGATAGACAATTGATGTCTTTGTTGTGTGAGCTCAAAAAATGGCGGGCGACAGGATAAGCAGGATCTGAGTGTAGAATGGCCCGAATATGCTGCAAGATTCTGACATGCACCGGTTGTATAGTACTGCCTACATAATTGAGGCCACAGGTGCATGTCAGTACATATACAGCATATTCTGTTTTACAAGTAAATTGGCCTTTGATAGGAAACTCAGTGTCGCTGAAGGGAGTTTTGTAGTGTGTCTTATTTATTCCAAAATTACAAGCTCTACACGTAGAGCATTTTCGGAATCCCTCCTTAATTAGCCAATTGGGTTTCAGTTTGAGCTCTGGGCTGCTTTGATCTAGTATAGCTCCCATATTCAGTGCCCGACGAAAGGTAACTAAAGGTTTGTCAGGAAGCATGTTGCCCAAAACATTGTCAGTTAATACCGTGGGCCAATGATGGTTGAACATTTGTCTTATTTTGTTGTGTTGGCTGCTAAAGTTCGTGATAAACCTGGGACATTCTTGTTTGGCAATATCCAATGTTTCGTCAGGTAATTCTGTATTATCAGAGGCTTGCATTAACAAACTCGCCCGGGTTCTACTCTGAGATTTAACTAGAGCTAGATTAAACATTTTTTCAGTGTAACCACGGGCTTTCATGCGGCTACGCAAGTCATCAACACAGGTATCAGTATCAGATGCAACACTACAAATTCTTTTTAACCTCAAGATTTCTCCATATGGAATACTTTGAATTGTGTGCCTGGGATGTAAACTGGCGGCATGGAGGGTAGTGTTGCCTGCCGTGCTCTTACGGTGAAGGGTAGTCTGCACTCTACTGTGATTGTCAATATAGACCATGACATCCAAAAATTCTGCTTTTTTAGTACTGATCTTTGAAGTAAATCTGAGGTTATAAGGATTGTCATTAATAGCCTCAACAAAAGCAGTAGCCTCTGTTTCACTACCTTGCCAGACTATAAAAATATCATCAATGTAGCGGAGGTACCGGATGACTTTCTCTCGTACCCACACTTGATGCGTAACATTGAGGACCCGCTCCTCCCACCAGCCTACGTGTAGACACGCATAGCTGGGGGAGAAGCAGGCCCCCATTGCCACGCCCCTCAATTGCCTCCAGATTTCCTTGCCAAACAAAAAATAGTTATTATTTAGGCACCATTCAATTAACCCCAGAATCATTTTGTTGTGCTCGTAAAAGTCAATTGGCCTATGACCCAGGAAATGAGAAACTGCATTCATACCATCGATATGTGAAATGCTTGTGTATAGTTGTTCTACATCCAAGGTCAAAAGCAGCATGTCATCTTGCCATTCTAGGTCCTCTATTTTAGCCAAAAAATCTCCAGTATCACGTACAAAGCTGGGCAGGTTGCTTACCAGTTCTTTCAGGAAAAAGTCCACATATTGTCCTACTTTTTCTCCACAACTGTTTATCGCGGAGATAATTGGCCTGCCTGGCACTGGTGATAGTCCTTTGTGTATTTTAGGAATTAAATACATATTTGGCAGAGTTGGATGTTCATTAAGCATGAATTTATACTCATCCTCCGAGATTAAACCCACTCTACGATGTTTGAGTAGGAGTTTGCTTAAATTTTCATTTGCCTTCATGTATTCCTTGTTGGTAGATTTTTGGTAACATAGAGGATCCGATAGCTGTCTTTGTGCTTCCAGAATGTATGCTGATTTGGGCCAAATAACGATGTTTCCACCCTTATCTGCCATTTTGATCACGATATCTGGATTGTTCTTTAGTTTTTTCATAAGTACATGATATTGTGCTTGTTTCACATTGAATCTCCTTCTTTTTTTATGGATATTGCTGGTTTTATGCAGTTTTTTCATTTCCATGATGATGCAGTCCTGGAACACATCAACTGCATCACGAGTCATTATAGGCACAAATTCAGATTTTCTCTTAAATGGAGTGATGCCTGCTCCAGATTTGGATATGTTAATCATTTCAAGTCGGTTCTGGGTACTCACAACTTCTCTCTCATTTATTGCCTCATTACTTAAATCATCCGCCAAATCATGGATAGTAAGGAGTGTAGATGCATCCAACACTGACAAGGGCTGTTCCGTGTTAGTAGTAGCTGTATTAGCTGGATTGTTTGTGCTGGCAGTACCTTTTAACTTTTGTAGGGCAAAGAATTTGCGTAACTTTAATTTACGGATGTAGCAGTACACATCTACTCTGGTGGAGGCATAGTTGAAGTTCTGGTCAGGGCAGTAATTTAGACCTAAAGCAAGAAGTTGTTGCTCCGCTTTATTAAGGACCACATCAGATAGGTTGATAATTGATCTATCCCCTATTGCTTCTTTTTCTTCCACTGTTGGTTGTTTTTCTGTTGTTGTTTTTTGGTTCCTTTGTTTGCGACTTCTCCGCCTTTCCCGACGTTTTTGGTTGCGGCGGGATCTGTTGCTGCCTTTTGATATGACCGGAGTGTGCGTAGTCTCTCTGCCACTAAAAAACCCAACTTCTCATCGATCTCCAAAACTGGCAAGGGTTGATTGATGGCATCTAAATCTGTGTTCGAACCACTGGACCCACTGTAGCTGGACAGGGTGTCGCTGCTTGCGCCAGCAAGAGCTTTATTATCGGTTGCATTTGCAGTTGCAGTTGCTGAAGGCTGTGCATTGGGTGTAGATTTTGAAGCACCTCTAAACTGTTGTCTTTTTGTGGCGTTGTACTTTCTAGAGAAAGTGAAAATTTGCCCATTCATATAGTCTGCGGCATCTCGGGCAAATTTGCTGATCTTTCTTGCCTTAATTTTCTCACCATGCTTCTTGAGGCGGTCATCCATTCCTTCTCTCAATTGTTTGACCCCTTCTACTTCACCCAATGCATTTATTTGCTCTTCCAACCCAGCAATGATTAACAGGATAGCCTCCCTGTCGATAGCGGCATATTTGATAAGAATATGGACCAAATTCATATATATATATATATATATCTCAAAGCTCGTTTTCCACTGAAAAGCGGAGCACTCCCAGGCGGGTGCGGCCAGCGGCAGTGAAAACCCGCTAGAACATCGCGCTCAAATCTTGCTGCATTGTACGCAAAATAAGCCGCACTCACACGGAGGGAAAACTTCTTAGCAGAACTTCTTTAATGCGTTGTAAACAGACACGTTTCAGCCAGAGCTGTGAACAAAGAAACATTGCAATGTTGCAGCTCCAGGCTTAAACCAGCCATTATAAGCCCAGAGATACTCCATTGTTTTCAATCAAGCTCCCAACATTCCAATGTTCTAATAAAACAATATTGTGTATATTTCAATAGACGTTGTAGTTACTTAACTACTGGATTCTGTAACTAAACAAGCACCACTTGATCTGAATCGCAGTGTAGGCCAGAGTTTCAGTGGTCATTAACACCTCACAGCCACGTACGGTTGGATTCGAAAGCACGGAGTTGGTTGCACCTGATCAGAGTGTTGTGTTTCTATCTAGGACCCTAATTCGATATTCCCGATTCATGCCCTTATGTGGTTATAATTAATAATATCCTTATAAAGGCATAAGAATCATATCCATATTCAGTAATAGCCCATGAGGTCCAAAGCACAGCACGGCTACTCCCATAGACTCCTAGAAAGCACAACGGTTTCTTTAAACAAACCAAGCCTCCAGCAGCCCGGGAAAGCCCCTGCTTTTGTTTTTATTTGAACAAGAACTCCTGGAGTCCAGAAAGAACTGTTAGTTCTTGGTGACGTCTTATGTCCAACCTTACGTCAAACCCGGCACATTTCAGGTATAAATATACCAACAGTTACCTTAAGCAAACACACGGTGGGTTGGAGCAGAGCGGCTATCTACTTGCCCGAGAGCCCAGCTGATGTGAGAGCCCACGGAAGCCATGCCTCCCTTTTGACGCACTGAGAGAGACGCTGTCTTTTTCTCCAGCCGAGACAATCCAGCTCCGGTGTTTCCAGCCACCCATGCGGGTTGCTGGGAGATCGAATCCTGAAGAAAGAGATACCAGACCTCCCACATTCTATTACCAAGGTACGGAGCTGACTAAACCCTTAAGAGAATTCTTGATCCAGATTCTTGGCAAAACCAACTTAACCAACTTAACTTAAACTGCTACTTACTTACTCCTTCCCAAGTATTAGGCTTAGGTCAGGTACACCGGGGTAGGCGTAGTTAGAAGCACCAGTTGAGTACGTTAGTCAATGTTTTTATGTGTGTATATATTTTATCTATTTTAAAGTATCATATGGCTAAGAAACCATATCAATGCTTTTACAGTATTATTTCATAATACTACTTTTACTGTACGCACTTTACTTTATGATAAGTATTGCAATTGTGGCAATTCATTTCTCTTGCATGAGAAAGAAGACTGTTCAATAAATACCAAATTTTTATTGAAAACGCCCGTCTCTCTATTTTTCTGCACTCTGGTGAAACTAAGTAGGCACGATTGACTGAGTGAAATAGCTGCCTATTGTTTTCACACGACTCTAGAGATACACTCTATTCTGAGGGAGCAAAGTTGTCATGTTTATATGGTTGTCAGAAGCTAATCCGTTCTTGTCTAAATCCGGAGAGTTAACTCTTTCCTGAACATTCGAGAAAGTTTCTAGTGACCTCTGAGCTAGCTGGCAAAACTAATTAAGTCTAATATAGTCAGTAGAGACCTAGTCGACCTCAGTCCTACGTCTACACTGCTGTTTATATTATTCCAATGCGCAGAGCCTATTGGGAATATAGGAACTACACTACATGGCGCCGAACGTTTGGTAAGGCGATAATCTAACGCAAGACACTGGAGTAACTCAGTCATGCTTTTTCACACAGAACCCTTTTCCCGTGAAAAATCCAAAAGACGTCTGGAGTGGGTAAAAGGTTAATATGCGCCGGAACTTAGTAGGAAGAGATTCCTATGTATTCGTTTTTGGTTTAGTCAACGTTGAAGGATACAGTGTTCCAAAATATTGTGCACCTAATCTTTGTTTCCTTGAAACTTGACCTGTAACAAAAAGCTTTCTGTCAGTTAAAATGCTGGAAAGTGACGATGAAGCAGAGAGAGCTAGAATAGCGGCTCAGCTCGTAGAGGATGACACAACCATCCAAGACAATGACCCGAATGCTATAATCATTCCGGTAAATGTAAGAAGAACTATAACTCTTAAACTTATAGAGAATGGACTATCACCAAGAGGTGGTACTGTCATATTCGTGGTAGAGGCCCGTGAATATCTGCAGACAGAGGTATTCTATTCATAGACACATTTTCCAGCAGCACACGCTGTAACAAAAGAATTCCACTATTACAAAATAGAGGAACCTCCGGATGAATACACTCCTTTCGAGAACGTTGAAATCCCACTAAATTACCAAGAGCACCTGCTCTGGTTTAAAGGCGCCCTAAAAACCAGGCACGGTCCACTAGGTAGACCAGGAGCCACGGGACCGGTTCTAGCGAGTTACGCAACACACCCAGACATTGAAACAATGTCAAGCGAAGAACTCCTAGTTAAACTAAAAGAATTAACAAAGGCATATAGAGAATTCGTTCAATTGGCAATGGATGACATAACGTACCTGCAGAAATTGAAAGAAACAGATATAGCAGACTAACCATTTGAACTTGCCAGAATCATAGAAAAATCCTATGAAGAACTAGGAAGAGATAGTTTGGGTGGGAAACCAGTAAAACCCCAACTAACTGAAAATCCTGAAAAAACCTTTATTAAAAATAATCTGAATATTCCAAAAAAGAGTTGGGATGGTAATAAACAGTCCACTCCCAGGGAAAAACAATTCCAGGACAGAGGAAGGTCTCCTCAACGGAGAGAAAAATCTCCAGACCGAGGAAACAAGTCTCCCCAAAGGGAGCCCTCTGAGAAAAGATACAACCTTAGAAATAGGGATAATTTGAAAAAACCTGATAGATATCAAGATGTTGATACACGTCCCTCTCGATCTTTTCAGACTTCCTCACAGAAATCGGAAAGAAGAGGACGGTCAGAACACAGAGAAGAGCACGTCAAGTCCAAAGACAAGGAACCTGCTCATCAAAGTAAAAAATTACAATATCCTAGAAAGAAGGTAGCTAGTATTAAAATTAAACATGCCGAGGATACTGAGAACACAACTGAAAAACTGAGAATGGGCCCAGACAATGCTAGACAGCGCCGCAGAAGTGACCATAGCTCGCAAGATCGTGATGAATCTTCTGGAGACAGTGGACACGAATGAATACATTCAGGTGGAAACTGCAGATACCAGGGTTAGCAAACCTCATAAAATATACGAAATAACATTGCGTATAGAGGGGGACAAGATGAGGAAAGTAAGGGGTCTCTTTTGGGATAACCTTTCAAAAGGCTATGACATCCTGTTAGCTGAAAAAGACTGGCACCAGAGTTTGTCAGGGAGTGCCCTCATGGCAAAGAAATGATTATGCCTGCCTTCTCAAATCATGTCCCGATTCATAAAAAATACACATTTGCAAGAAAATGGGCAGTAGCCCAAGCTCCTGCATTATATAAAAATCATGTAGGATGGGATGAGGATTCACCTCACCACAAAATCCAGTTAAAAAATCAGCCCACTGCAGTACCCAGTTGAACAAGAAGCTAAAAAGCAAGTCAGGGAGATCTTAGATCAACTTGAATATCAAGGGGTGATTGAAACATGCACCTCTCAAATGAACAATCCTTTGTTTCCTGTCTTCAAGCCAGACGATTCATATTGTCTAGTTTTGGACTACGGACACCTTAACTCCTGTAGTAAAACATTTGCAGTACAAAACTCACATAGTGCAGCACTAATGAATAATATTGTGCGCAAAAAATATAAAACGACATTAGATATCTCTAATGGATTCTTCTGTCAGAACATTGCACCTGAAAGCAGGTATTTGACCGCTTTTTCAATAATGGGATCGCAAAAACTATTTTGCCGACTCCCACAGGGATTTAAGAATAGCCCAGGATTATTCTCAGCAAGGGTCACAGAGTTACTACAAATATATGATGATGAGGCATTATCCTATGTCGATGACATCTATCTCACAGACGATGGCCTGGAGACACACTTAAAAAGAGCGAACACCATAATACTTGGGTTCGCATCAGAGGGTTACAAATTCAACTTTAAAAAGTCACAAACTGCCCATCTAACTGTCCTGTTTTTAGGATATGAATTATCAAGTGAAGGCAAGAGCCTAGCTGACAATTTCTTGGAGAAATGTTCTGTACTCCAAGCACCAAAAACGCTGAAGGATTTACAATCAATAATAGGTTTCCTGAATTTCTGAAGAACATACATTCTAAATTATGCAGAGAGGGTTAAACCTCTCTATGAATTAATAAAACCAGATTTCAAACCAATCAATTGGACTCAGAAACACACAGAGATTTTGAGATCGTTGCAAACAGACACGTTAGCTAAAACAAAATTACAAACTCGCGAAAACGTACGCAACCTTGTAATCCGAGTCATCCCAGGAAGATGCGGATTCACGTACCTGACCTCGAATGAGGGAGAAACGGTACCAATAGCTTACAAATCTCATTTGTACACACAAGCTGAAATGAAATTCAGTTCAACTGAATAATTTCTAATAGCGGTTCAAACTGCTATAGCAAAAGAAAGAGCCCAAGCCCAAGGCAGAAGGATAACTGTTTTAACAGCAGAATCAGCCCTTGAGGCATTAACAAGCCCACGCAATTTAAATACTGTGGCATTAGATCCAAAATGGATACAATGGGAAAATTCTCTTGCTACAGAAGACGTGAAATACTATTTTGACCCGAAACTGAAAAAACTAGATGATCTAGAATACTAACAAGAATATCCTCTGCCAATCGAAATTCTGCCTCTCGAACAGTACACATGTGTAATCTACATGGACAGATTTGCACAACACTACGATGTAGAGGAAAAATCCTACAACTCTGCGGGCGCGATTGTTAAAGGTCGCTGGCACTTTGGTAAATTCAGACCAAAAATAACCAAAACTGAATCACTCAGAAACTGTTCAGCTCAGCGAGCTGAAATAAGATCTTAAAAGATGGCGCTTGAAAATGCCGATCGTGAATTCCCGACACTAATAGTGTTCGATTCGCATTTCTGCATCAAGTCTTACAATAACGACTTGCAGAACTGGGTTAAAAACGATTACAAAGATGACACAGGTGCCACAATAAAGCATAAAAAGCTCTGGGAACAGGTAGTTCTTTTACAGAAAGAACTACAAAAGACTCACGTGATACATACAATGAGTCATCGACGTGATGGCGTTCACGTTGCAGGGAATTCATTGGCTAACAGAGCCACAGCGAAGCGGTTCAACCGGCTTCCGTAGCCACAAAAAAGCGTTCTAAAAAACACATAGTTGGAGAAACCATGCTGGCGGTAAAAGCCTCATTAAAAGGCAATTATGCAGCATTACCTCTGAACTATCCACTCAGTAATACATACATAATTGATGCAAACTCTGTTCCTTTTGCTCAAATCCCTGGAGTGGGGGATAGAGTAATTCCAAACATGAACAGGAGTGTCTTCTTGATTGAAGACGGACACATGGGACTGGGTCCGAAGCACCAGGAGATCTTGAAATCTCTAATAGAATTACAATTAGAGTACTGGTGGCCGGGAATGAGCGTGCAAATTTACAAATTTGCAATGGATTGTCCAGACTGCAACAGAGATCACAGTTGTGAACCGGACCAGACTGTTGCCAGGACATCTTTGTTAGAAGGCATCAGGCTATCTATAATGCAGAAATTCAACCGGAGAAATGCGTCCCCATAATTATTAAGACAAAATTAACTTTAAAATGTAGACCAGCAGCACTCGGCTGACGCCAGAACTGTTATAAAAGATTTGCGAGTCTTTATCGGCATATACGCAATTGGCATGCTACATTCTGATCAGGGTCCTGCGTTTAGCTCTAGAGCTTACAAAGAGGCCATGAACACATGGGCATTGCATTGCGGTACTCTTCTCCCTTCCATCCTGAGAGAAATGCGGTAGTGGAAAGAAAAAAACGGGACATAAAGCAATCTATAACAGCGAGGGTATTAGGTTCGAGTGATGTGTGGATCAAACATTTAACAAGTGTCCAACGTAGTCTTAATAATCTGCCAAGAAATTCTCTAAAAGGTCTCACTCCATACGAACTATTGTTCGGTACTAGAATGCACATTCAGGATCTTGATTGTCACACTTCAGTGGTAGAAGAAAAATCCTTTGATATCAAAGACCGTTTGGCTGTTTTACAGGATTTAAATGAAACAAGAAAAGGCCTGAGTAACATAATGTTGAAACAACAGCCGACAGCCACTGAAGAAAAAACACCTGTCCCAGCAAGACCTGTCTGGATTCCAAAGATTGGGGATCTGGTCAGAGAGAAGATCGCGGTGAAGAAGGAATTTGGGCCTTCTTACAGAAAAGCAGTACCTGTCTTAGCTGTCAGCGGAACAAGATCAATTGTACTACCGAGCCTTGCTGGTAAAAAGGAGAACCGAGTTGTATCCATCGACCTGGTAAAACCACAATCATGTGGCCAATAATATGTAGTAGGCCCAGTGGACTCCCAAGAAATAGCAGAATACCGAAATTTGCTACAATCCAAGAGGTTCAAACTGAGAGACTAATCACATTTGATAAGCCTGCAGTGAATAAAAAAGGACTATGCAATAATGCCATGGAACTTGCGCCTCTTGAAACCCAAATTGCAACAGTTTGTCAAGAAACACCAGTCTACAATGATGTAGCCTCTGATTATGCTAATGAAACAAAGAAAAATACAAAAGCACATGAAAGTCCGGAAATAATTGCAACAATTGACAGAACTGCATCTGGCTACTTCATCAATTTCGATGACTTTTCTGAAGATCCAAGCGAGCATGAAGAAACGCCAGCAACAAAACCTTTCAAAGACAAAGTAATTGAACTTTTTCACCAACTAAAAGAAACATCTGATTTCACCATGGATTGAATTTTGGATTGTGTTAGGTGTACTTTTTCTCCTGCTTTGGCTCATCATGGTTCTATGTTTGGGAAAATTAATTGATGGAAACTATAGTACAATGGACACACCAAGTCAGAACATCAACTTGGTCCTAAAGCCTCACACATACTCTCACATCGAGAAAAGAGAACTGTCATCAGTGAACATCACAGCCAATCCAATACCCGGTGGGGTAGCATGGGACAGAACTGATTATGACATTTTTGGCCCGGTTTAGCTCTTGAAATATCCACACCAGTTCAAGGTTTCAATAAGTGACTTTGTGACACCAAGTACTCTCTCTGATGATTGGGACTTTGAAAACATTAATAATATAATGTCAGATTTAGTCATGTCAGCCAAATTTACAGAACATGATTACTTACAGGGTTCATCGAATTATGAAGAGTTATACTGTTATAATAATTTTGGTGATCACTGTTTGCATAAAACTGCTCAGCCTAGAAATGTTTTATCTTATAACCAATGGGAACACTGTCCAACTCCGCCAAAAGGCAGCTCGAAAACATTTTATGAGAAATTCCAGTACTTCTCAGGGTTTAACAACAGTGATCCAGAACCGTTTTATTTTACAATGTTAATTAGGACAGGAATGAAAACAATGTTGACAAATACTAAATTGATTTATTCTGAAAAATTTTATGACAAAATGCCTACATTTGGTTTTGAATTTTGGAAAAACAACATTGAAACAAAAACGATCTGGGGTACCAAAGATTAGCAAGTACAAGGCCTAGAAGCATTATTTAGGGCCCGCATGATCCCAGAACAAATGATATTCTTGAATGACACAATTCAACAAACTACTTGTCTTGGCCTAGCTAAGATAAAAGACACCGTCTATTCCGAAACTGATAACTGATAGTAATAGCACTACAGATGTGGAGATAGACGTATCCCATATTTTACACCAAAACATAACACATCCTGATTGGAAAAAATGGTTGATCTGGCCAACAGACACAAATAACTGTCAAGATAGATTCCTGAACATAACACAGGGGTTCAAAATGACCAGGCCAGACCCAAGATACTCCCAGAGACAACATCCAGGGATAGTTACAACATACAGTGTAGGGAAACTATGCCTTGAGTGGCTACAGAAATCCACACTGGCTGAAATTAAGCAACACTTGACTTTACTTAAAGACGGTGCTGACTTGCGTGATTTCGTACTGGGACCACGCACACAGCGTCAAAAACGTTTCATAGCGGCCGGTATATACGCTGCGTACAACGAAGTTTGGAAAGTAATGCAAATTGAAACAGCAGAAAAAATACGAGAAATTGATCGTATACATTTGGAAAAATCACTTTCTGTAGTGGACAATGGGTTAACGACTCTGTCCTCCAGAATATATTCACTGGACAGCATTGTATCATCTGCTATTGATATAATAGAGCAGGACTTACTAATGTTACAACATGGTCAGTCCCAATTACGTTCTATTGTACAGCTTGGTTGGACGTTGCAAAATCTGCGTTCAGGCTACGTACCATGGCGTTTAATCAACACAACGTCATTATTCGGGTATCTTTAATCTTACTGATAAACAAATCAGTTTGTCACAAAAAGGAGCAGACTATACGATTCCGAGCATTGAAAAACTTGAGAGATTACCATTGACAATGTCAGAGAGATCTGTCATTGAATGGATAATACACGGAACAATTACAATTCCGATAACAACTTTCCAGTTTAAATACTGCCAAGAGTATATACCTGCGGGCCAGTATGAAAGGTTGGGTAAAGGATACATCAAATCAACCTGGGATTTACCTTATACACACAAATGTTATAGTGAAGGGAAAAAGGAAGTATTCCTTAGTGGTAACAATTGTAGAAAATCACTAAGCGGCACACTTCTGTGTCAAGGTATTAACTTGCATGGAGCCTGCAAAGGGTCTTCAAATAACCTTTCATGTCACCTGCATGGCACGACTGCAAAAAAGATAGAGACATTTTTTAGACAACTTTGTAACGGGAGTTACATTCTGATAAGTGACCACAGCTGTTGTGGAATGGTGCCAGGAAAAGCCTATCTCGTGACCGTTACTTCCAGGGTCGTTTGCTATATGCAAGTATTGTATCCACACAACAATCCAGGTATGGGGGCTGCGTTATGGCCTTCGTTGATTATCTCTTCTATTCCAATTGATACTTTAAGCAGAATGAAGTCTATTCTTTTACAGACAACTGTGCCTTTAACGTCATCCAAAGAAACGTATGATCTGCAAGTGGCAAGGACATCGGCAGAGATACATTCCCTTTTATCGACAAATTGCCCCGTACATTTCGTAGAAATGTTAAGCCAAATCTTAAACATGTCTGATACCAGTGGCATCGCACATGTATTTAAGACAGTTTTTTCGGGACTGTTAACACCCTTTGACACAGTTCTGGGCATCTTCCCGAATTTTGTCCATTCTGTCTTTGGCGGCCTACCCTTAATCTTGGGACTCGTGGCAGGAGTTTTATTTTTGTTCCTTCTGCTCCGACATGGCAAGCCAATCCACAGACAAGACTCCAGCAGCAATGGAAGAAACGATCCAGCAATACGATACCGAGACAGTATCACTAAGGTCCTCGGATTGGCCCGGCTAAGAGATCTGAGTACAACCTGGTTTCTTTCATTCAGACCAATCTGGCATAATTGCATCTTACCTGTGCTTCGATGTCTGCTATGCGGAGAAGAATGCGTGTTGGACGTCTGTCTTACACTACCATCAGCAGTACCAATGGATATCGATACCTTGCTAGGTCCTGTAACGACTCATGCATCGTGTTGTCCCCAGCGGCTACCTATTCTGATGACGGCATTCGTTGAGACTTCACCACTACGAGTAGGTGGCGGTGAGGTACGAGAGGAAAGCAGCACCAAACAGGTACAACCTTCTGCGAGCATTGCTGATCCAAACATCGATGATAGCAATCACGCTCCAAACTGCACAGTTACAGCATTTTCGAACTTGGTCAAACTTTCACCTGATGTTGTAGACCAATTTTTTGCGAGTCTGTCTGATATGATGTTCTCTCCAGTCAACGAGAATAACTTTTAAAAACAATGATCACACAGCGTTCCCTGAACTCTGAATTCGGCCATTTAGTTTTGATAAACAAAGCTCCTGAAAACATTTGGAACTATTTTTTCCCCTAAAAGCGAAATTATTTTTTCAATTTTTCCAAAATATTTACTTTTTTTGGCACGTAGTACTCTGCTTAAAGTAGAACTATTCTTAGAGAACAGAGCTTCTATTTTTAGGATACTAGAGACAATATTTTACCTCAGCCTCTAGCACATATACAGCATTTTGTATAAATATGTGATGGAATGGTCTCGACATTCTTTTCTGTATTTAGAGCCATTTCATGTGTAATTTTCGCAATTCATTCAGCTTATATATATATGCATTTAACTGAATGATGACACTGCTTGAAAAGCGTACAGTAGCAACACTCATTTTCGTGTATTTACCATATACCATTTCAAATGCGAAATATGTATTTTGGGGTGGGTTGGAAAACACACATGCATCGTTATATGTTTACTATTGCTTAGTTTTTTAGTAATGATGGACATTAATCCGTGGAGTGGGTGTTGTGTTTCTATCTAGGACCCTAATTCTATATTCCCGATTCATGCCCTTATGTGGTTATAATTAATAATATCCTTATAAAGGCATAAGAATCATATCCATATTCAGTAATAGCCCATGCAGTCCAAAGCACAGCACGGCTACTCCCATAGACTCCTAGAAAGCACAACGCGTTCTTTAAACAAACCAAGCCTCCAGCAGCCCGGGAAAACCCCTGCTTTTGTTTTGATTTGAACAAGAACTCCTGGAGTCCAGAAAGAACTGTTAGTTCTTAGTGACGTCTTATGTCCAACCTTACGTCAAACCTGGCCCCTTTCAGGTATAAATATACCAAGTTGCCTTAAGCAAACACACAGTGGGTTGGAGCAGAGCGGCTATCTACTTGCCCGAGAGCCCAGCTGATGCGAGAGCCCACGGAAGCCGCCCCTCTCTTTTGACGCACTGAGAGAGACGCTGTCTTTTTCTCCAGCCGAGAAAATCCAGCTCCGGTGTTTCCAGCCACCCTTGCGGGTGGCTGGGAGATCGAGTCCTGAAGAAACAGATACCAGACCTCCCACATTCTATTACCAAGGTACGGAGCTGACTAAACCCTTAAGAGAATTCTTGATCCAGATTCTTGGCAAAACCAACTTAACTTATTTATTTATTTATGAGATTTATTAAGCGCAAACAAATGCCCAAGGGCGTCTCGGCGCTGTAGACGGAAGCAGATCAATGAAAAAGTGAGGAGAGCTATTGGTTAAATAACCAGGTTTTTATTTTTCTTTTAAAGGCTATAAGTGTAGGGCAGGATCTGATGTCAATATCGAGCGAGTTTTGCTGTGGCGACAGTGAAACGGCGGTCACCCCAGGAGGCTGTTTTGGTCCGGGGCACGGTCATTAGCAAGGCATTCGAAGACCGTAATGCTCTGTTGGGGGCATAGAATGCTAGGGATTTTTTGAGAAAGTGTGGGCCTAGTTTGCGGGAGGCTTTATAAGCTATGCAGAGTGCCTTGAATTTAATTTGATTCTTCACCGCTAGCCAGTGGTAATTTTTAATCGTTTGGGAAATGGGTTTGAATTTTGGAGTACCCGAAAGCATTCTTGCTGCTGCATTTTGTACAGATTGTAACTTATGAATGACTTTCTGTTGGGCATTGATAAAAAGTCAGTTACAGTAGTCAAGAGATGACATGACAAAAGCAGTGACCAGAATTTTTCCTGAATTGTGGGGAAGAAATGGGAGGATTTTCTTAATGGTCTTAAGCTTGTAAAAAGCGGTAGACACAATGGAGTTTGCATGTGTAGCAAATGTTAGTTTGTCATCTAGCAGTATTCCTAAATTTTTAACTTTGGTGACTGGTGTAGGTGGTGGACCTAGTTCGGTGGGCCACCAGGAGCCTGGCCAGTGAGGGGGAAGGTTTCCAAATATCATCCCTTCCGTTTCGGTAGAGTTTAACTTGAGACAGTTGGTTGTCATCCAGTTGCTGATGGTTACCATACCCTGGTGGAAATTAGCGGCAATTTCATCTCCATTATTTTTTATTGCTAAAATCAACTGGGTGTCGTCCGCATAGGATGTTAGGCTCATCCCAAAGTCCTTGATGATCCTTGCTAAATCTGTCACGTAGACATTAAACAGCATAGGACTTAGGAATGAGCCTTGAGGGACGCCGCAGGGAAGTGTCATCGGGGCGGAACTAAAATTACCCAGTTGTACCGTTTGGGTGCGGTTGGAGAGAAAGGAGGAGAGAAGATCTTTAGCCTTGTCCTGGATACCTATGGCACTGACACGGTCGATCAAGATGTTGTGATCGACCGTGTAAAATGCCGCAGCTAGGTCGAGCAGGACAAGAACTGCTGTCCCACGTTGATCGAGAATAGTTCTTATCTCGTCTGTGGCTTTGATAAGGGCTGTTTCCGTACTGTGGTGTTTGCGAAAACCGAACTGGGTGTCGTCTAGTAGGGAGTGATCCTCGATGTATTGGGATAATTGTGCATTCATCAATTTTTCTGCTAGTTTTGCAGCAAAAGGCAAGCTGGCAATCGGGCGATAATTGTTAGTGTCCTCGGCGTCCAAGTGTGTTTTTTTCAATAGGGCTTTAAGAAGGGTATCCTTGCTAAATCTGTCACGTAGACATTAAATAGCGTAGGACTTAGGGATGAGCTTTGAGGGACGCCGCAGGGAAGTGTCATCGGGGCGGAACTAAAATTACCCAGTTGTACCGTTTGGGTGCGGTTGGAGAGAAAGGAGGAGAGAAGATCTTTAGCCTTGTCCTGGATACCTATGGCACTGACACGGTTGATCAACATGTTGTGATCGACCGTGTCAAATGCCGCAGATAGGTCGAGCAGGACAAGAACTGCTGTCCCACGTTGATCGAGAATAGTTCTTATCTCGTCTGTGGCTTTGATAAGGGCTGTTTCGGTACTGTGGTGTTTGCGAAAACCGAACTGGGAGTCGTCTAGTAGGGAGTGATCCTCGATGTATTGGGATAATTGTGCATTCATCAATTTTTCTGCTAGTTTTGCAGCAAAAGGCAAGCTGGCAATCGGGTGATAATTGTTAGTGTCCTCAGCGTCCAAGTGTGGTTTTTTCAATAGGGGTTTAAGAAGGGTATCTTTCCATTTGGCAGGATAGACTCCAGTAGAGAACATGGAGTTAAAAATTTCTGTCAGTTGGGGGGCTACTATTTCTATTGCAGGAAAGAGAATTTGAGGCGGACAGGGGTCATAGGCTGAGCCTGATTTATGGTGGTCATGATCTTAGAAACCTCGGCTATATTGGTAGCTGTAAACTGCTTAAAGGCAGGCTGGGTGGAGTTAAGTGATGTGGTTTGAAGGGGGTGGGAGTAGTCAATATTCCTATGAGAAAAGTTAGTGTAGATGTTATTAACTTTGTCATAGAAGAAGCTGGCAAGATCATTACAGAACGGCTGTGAGGGAGTAGGCAATGATTGGGGAGGTAGCTTAGACAGTTTAGATACAACCTTATACAGTTGTTTATTGGAGTGTTTAGCTTCCTCAATTTGGGTAGAGTAATAGAGGCTTTTTTCTTCCAGAATCATTTTTTTATATATAGCAAGTTCAATTTTGTAGAGAGATTTATCCTCAGGGGTGTACGTCTTTCTCTAATGTCGTTCTTGATTTCGACATATCTGTTTTTGTTTTCTAAGGGCGTTGGTAAACCAGGGGGCTGAGGGAGAGTTGCGATTTTTGGAAATAGTTTTTGTGGGTACTAATTTATTCATGGATGTGGTGAGCCAATGGGTGTATTCATTGGCGGCTATGTTGGGGTCCTTAGAAACAAATGGCTGCGTAGATGAGAGGGTTTCGATAAGTAATTGTTTGTCAAGATCTCTCCACGATTTAAAAGTCCCGGAGTGTGTAGTGGCGGTTGTTTGTATGGAAGAATTCAGTTGAATTTGAAACATTACAGCATGATGATCAGACCATACTATTGGCAGAACTTCCTTTATTTTGATGTTTTTATCATTAGAGAATAATCCGTCCAACGTATGGCCGGCTTCGTGAGTGCTGCTAGTAAATAGTTGTGTCTAGCCCAAGGATTCAAGATCTGATAAGAGTCTTTTGGTGTCTTTATCTTCCTGATTCTCTAAGGCAAAGTTGAAGTCACCTAAAATGGTGGTTGTATTATCAGTCGCTAAGGATTCAAGGATGTCAGTGAAGGAAGCTAAGAATTCAGATTTGCTACCTGGTGGACGGTAAAGTAAGATGCCTTTAAGGCGTTGAGAGGGTGTGAGTATTGAAGAGAATTGTATAGCTTCACATGTAGTAAGAGGAACTGAGTTTATAGAGGTTTTAAAGTGGTTACGATATATTATGGCTATTCCACCACCTGTTTTCAGGGCTCTATCTTGCTTAAGAATATTATAACCTTCTGGGACTGCGACTAGTAGGTCAGGTTCTGATGAAGGATTGGTCTATGTCTCAGTAATAAAGAGAAGATCGAGTTTTGAAGAAAGGATCAAGTCTGCGATTTCTTCTTTGTGTTTACATAGCGATCTTGCATTAATAAGAGCAGCCAAAATGTGGGTCTTTTTTTGTTTGTGATTGGGAGGTGAAAAATGATTGATGTGAGGTTCGAGTGCAGAAGGGATTTTAAAATGACAGTGTGTACATGCTTTTGGGAGGTAGGAGTTTTCATTAAAAGTAAGGGCAGTGCCAGAGCATTTATCCAGGGGACGCAGATTTAGTAGGGCCTGCCGAGAGTATCCTCCTTTGAACACAGGATCGGTAGAGCCAGGGATTGTGGCCCTGGGCCCGGGCCAGGCGCATACGAGCGCAGACGGGCTTGCCTTTGGCGCGCCTTCGGTGGCCTTCAGCGCGCCCGCTGCGCCCACCCACTGCGCGGACGGGAAGGCCTAGTGCTTTTATACATATTTAAGAGGGAATTAGAGGAGGGTGGGAGGGGTCCAACAACTGCACCGCAACCCTTACCTCCCAGCAAGATGGCGGCTGAAGTGGGTCGAGTCAGGTGTCAGCGCCTGAAAATCGGCTGCGCTGTGCGAAGAGAGAGGCAGTTGACAACCTCGGAGCGACGCTAATCTCACGCCAAGGTAAAGGGGGCAGTATTAAGATTAAACTGCTACTTACTTACTCCTTCCCAAGTATTAGGCTTAGGTCAGGTACACCGGGGTAGGCGTAGTTAGAAGCACCAGTTGAGTACGTTAGTCAATGTTTTTATGTATGTATATATTTTATCTATTTTAAAGTATCATTTGGCTAAGAAACCATATCAATGCTTTGACAGTATTATTTCATAATACTACTTTTACTGTACGCACTTTACTTTATGATAAGTATTGCAATTGTGGCAATTCATTTCTCTTGCATGAGAAAGAAGACTGTTCAATAAATACCACATTTTTATTGAAAAAGCCCGTCTCTCTATTTCTCTGCACTCTGGTGAAACTAAGTATGCACGATTGACTGAGTGAAATAGCTGCCTATTGTTTTCACACGACTCTAGAGATACAATCTATTCTGAGGGAGCAAAGTTGTCATGTTTATATGGTTGTCAGAAGCTAATCGGTTCTTGTCTAAATCCGGAGAGTTAACTCTTTCCTGAACATTCGAGAAAGTTTCTAGTGACCTCTGAGCTTGCTGGCAAAACTAATTAAGTCTAATATAGCCAGTAGAGACCCAGTCGACCTCAGCCCTACGTCTACACTGCTGTTTATATTATTCCAATGCGCAGAACCTATTGGGAATATAGGAACTACACTACAAGAGGGGGTACAAAGAAATCATCACAAACTTTAACTTATGACATCCTCAATAATAGATTCAAGACCGCATTTCACTGTTCGGACATGCTGTACCGCAGTATACTTCACCAACTAGTGTCAACCAAGCCCAATAACCATGTGCAGCAGTTAGCTATGGAAGCAAAGAGTGTAATGCACCTCAACAGACGACATTCTGACAAAAGCAAGCAGCAGGTAATATCAGACATCGTCCATTGTGGGATCAAGACACCGTTCCAATGTTGGGACCTAGAGCTGGTTGCACCTGGTCGAAGAGAATACCTTCATCTCCACTCTTAGATGCAGTTCTAACATCGCCCATTGTGGGACCAAGACACCTTTCCACTGTTGGGACCTAGAGTTGGTTACAGCTGGTCGAAGGGAGTACCTCCATCTCCACTCTCAGATACAGTTCTAACATCGTCCATTGTGGCATCAAGAGACAGTTCCACTGTTGGGACCTAGAGTTGTTTGCACCTCATCGGAGGGGGTACACTGACATCATCACAAACTTTGACTTCTGACATCCTCAAACATAGAATTAAGACCCCGTTTCACCTGCTGTACCGCGATGTATTCCAGCGATAGCAGTCAACTAAGCCCAATAATCATGAGTAGCAGTTAATTACAGAAGCACAGAGTGTAAAGCACCTCAACAGAGGGAGTTCTGTGAAAACCAAGCAACAATATCGGACATTGTCTATTGTGGGATGAAGACACTGTTCCACTGTTGGGACAAAGTGATTCTTGCACCTAGTCGAAGAATGTACCTTCATCTCCACTCTCAGACCCAGTTCTAACATTGTCCATTGAGGGATCAAGACACCATTCTTCTGTTGGGACCTAGAGTTGGTTGAGCCTCATCAGAGGGGGTACACAAAAATCATCACACTCTTTAACTTCTGACATCCTCAATCATTGAATTAAGACCTTGTATCACTGTTCGGACCTGCTGCACCACTGTGTGGTCCAGCGACTGCAGTAAACCATGCCCATTAATCATGGGCAACAGTTAACTACGGAAGCACAAAGTCTGTTGCACCTCAACAGAGGCAGCTCTGTGAAAAGCAAGAAGCAGGTAATATCGGACATCGTTCATTGTGGGATTCTAGAGTTGGTTGGACCTGATCGGAGTGGGTGCACAAAAATCCTCACACAATTAAACTTCTGACATCCTCAATCATAAAATTAAGACCCTGTTTCGCTGTTCACACCTGCTGTACCGCGCTGCAATCCAGCGACTACAGTCAACCAAGCCTAATAATCATGTGCAGCAGTTCACTACGGAAGCACAGAGTCTAATGCACCTCAATGGAGGGAGTTCTGTGAAAACCAAGCACAAGGTAATATCGGACATCTTGAATTGTGGGATCAAGACACCGTTCCACTGTTAGGACCTAAAGTTGGTTGCACCTGGTCGAAGGGAGTACCTTCATCTCCACTCTGAGATACAGTTCTAGCATCGCCCACTATGGTATCAAAACACTGTTCCACTGTTATTGCCTGTTGGACTACTGTGTTAGTAGTGTACAGAGAACTCCATGCTCCTGGGCCTCAGGCTGGGCGCTGTGTGCCTGTTTTGCGGTGGCCAGCGTTACTCTCAAGAGCCTTCGAAGGTCGCAGATCTCAGCCCAGGAGCTTCTGGCCAGCACATGGTGGGCACTCTTTCACATACGACTGTGTCGAAAGGTGAACTGTGCGGCATATATGCTTCGCAGCAGCCATGACGGTTTCTGGATACTGTGTCTGTTATTCAGAATGATCCTCGCACGTTCGAGCCATAACACATTTGCAGCTGTGGCCACCTCGGATACTGGTGCGTTTCATAATGCATTGTGGAGACAAAGTTACACACAGTTGGAGAACTTTCGTATCTTGACAGTTTGTGGAGCACTGAATGTGATCCACTACTGCTGAGTACCAGAGGTATGGGTCTGCCCATGTAATCCTACTAGACTGTTGTAGTTATAAACTAATCTGCTAGGTAGGGAGGGTGAAATGTAGGTATGTTTTAAATGTGTTTTCCTTTAGCATTATAGGATGTTTTTTCCGTTTGTATTTTATAGAATAGTAACAATGTTGACAACCTTGTTTCTGATAATATGTTTGGTTGTATTATCTAAGGTACTGTGCATGAGGTTATGGGGTTAGAAATAAACATTTCAAAGTTGCATGTGTCTTTATATTGTTTTGGACTGGTGTAAGACTATAATGAAAGAGTGCTCTTGTTATCCACTTTACTTCATGTAATCCAAGTCACATGTTCTGGGTTGACTAGTCATTGTTGTTTTTGCTCTAGGGCGAAGAACCAATGAGTCACTGATTGCTAGTCTGGTAGGGAGTTTGTGTAGTAAGGTGGGGTTTGGTACACCGTAATTCACTGAGGTCCTAAGTCTTTATGCACAGTTCTGTGTATGAGCAGAATTCCTGGAACAGTAGTTACAACAAAAAGGCTCGATAAAGGGCTTGGACTTTGAATATGAATATAAAATAGAAGAATAGTTGATAATCACAGCTAAGGAATGCAGCAATTAGATGTGTGTATGTTTGGATGATGTGTAGATTGAGTGGAAGATGAAAAACGTGAAAAATAAGAAAGTCTGGAGAGACGCAAACTACCCACTGCATTGTCAGTGAAGTGGATCTTTGGATTTCCAGGTCATTACACAGATAGGGTGTTGGATTCCGCAGTGGGAGCAAGAGACACTAGTACCACATCTAAGGAAGGCAGCTAGTGCATAAAGTACACACAGTTGGGCAGATTTACAAGCTTGTGGGGAAAATGATGCAAAAGTGGCACAAGGGGCTTGTAAACCTGCCCTAGTGTGTGGTAGAAAAGACGCAAGAAAGGACGGAAGTGTGCAAATTACCCACTGCTATTCACGGGTAGTAGTTACCAAGAAGGCTGAATAAATGGCCTGCACTTTGAATTTTAATTAAAGAAGGAGAATTGATTAGCTCAGCCAAGAATGGTAGCAAGTAGGTGTGTGTATTTGTGGTTGTTGTGTTGATTGAGCGGAAGATGACTAAGGTGAAAAATTAGAGAGGTTGCAGAGATGCAAACTTTCCATTTCTTTGTAAAGGAAGTGGGTGTTTAGTTTTCCAGTGCATATATATATTCACTGAAAAAACCATAGGTTTCAGCCACGTTATTGTTAGGAATTAGCATTTAAAAAACCTTGGAAATTCACTGAAAAAACCATAGGTTTCACACATGTTATAGTTAGACATTTCACTCATACAAAACCATTGAAATTCCCCCGTTGGAAATTTTAGTATCTATTTTTTAATGTGTGTATCAAAGGTTATATTAGGGTAAGAGGAGGTGTGCCACTCTTTCACAAGGATAATGTCATCAGTGATGTCATTTGAGATGTCATGAGTGATGTCGCTGACCATGTCATGAGTGATGTAGTATGTGATGTCATCAGCAGTGCATTGCGGGCGCGCGAGTTATAGTTAGCTGAACTAACTATAACGGGGGAATTTCAATGGTTTTGTATGAGTAAAAAGTCCAGCTAACTATAACATGTGTGAAACGTAAGGTTTTTTCAGTGAAAATATATATATACTAGCAGCCCGTCCCGACCTTGTCCGGGAGCAACAGGCTTCCCCGACCCCCGCCCGCCCCGACATTGTCCAGCAGCCCGGGCCCCAGCCCGGCCCGTCCCCCGCCTCCCCCGACCCCCGCCTGCCCCGACATGGGTCCCCTTACCTCAGCCGCCGCTCCTCCCGCCTGTCCGCTACTCGCACCGCCGCTGGTATGTCCGCTGCTCCTCACGTCACCGCTCCTCCCCCGCGCCATGTCCACCGCTCCCTTACCTCAGCCGCCGCTCCTCCAGCCTGTCCGCTGCTCGCACCGCCGCTGGCCTGTCCGCTACTCCTCACGTCACCGCTCCTCTCCCGCGCCATGTCCGCTGCTCCTCGTCGCGCTCCTCGTCGCGCTCCTCATCGCGCTCCTGGACGCCGCTCCTCCCCGTGCTCCTGACGTGAGCACGCACGTCGCGGCCGGCGCTACTTCGGAGGGACTACTTTTTTTTGTACTGTTAATTTTTAAAATAACGTTTTTTTATTTTATTTATATAGCCTATAACCATCTACACACCCTGACGATTCCAACTGTGTATCGGGTGTGTGGATTGGCGTAGTGGTTCCCGAGTTTACCCGCCTCAAAGGCGAAAGTTCTTCCTTTATTATAGTAGTATAGATATATATCCTGTAGTCAGGGGTGTGTAACAATCCCTCTGTAATTGACGGAATGTTGATAGTAGCTGCAAAAGAGTAAAGTTCAACGATCTACAATGTAAAGGTTGGTACGAAAAAAGGACTCAGGGATTCAAACCATAAAATATTGTACATACTGACAAATCAGATCATTGTCTCAAATAATGTCATTTCTTAAATGCATATGATGCATGCTTACCCGTGTTACACGAGGATAAGACCTCACCTGGCCGCGGCTCATAAAAAAGTAGGCACCTCTCTGTGAAAAAACGTGGGAAAAGAACAAGCCATGCTGATAATACCATGCTTTTCACTATATCTCTATTTCTCTCTAGTATAGCAGGAGCACTGTGTACACAGACAGACATAGGAACACAGGTCTAATTAAAAACCATAAATAAACTTGCTCATATAATGATATCCATACTTATCCCCTGATCTATAATGGGGATCACAATATTGTTACATGTATATGTTTTGAGAGTGAGAACCTGCACCGTCCATCATAGCTACCGTGACTGACAGCACTCGCCCCTACTCACATTCTCATATTTAACATGTTTCTCTACATATATCTATTTCAGGTAAAAGATAATAACTCCAATTCAGCCCGAATAATAGTGGACTCACTGCCTGTTTTTTTCAAGGGCATTCTGATATTGTTGTCTAATCGTGGCTCAAGCCATGATCGCTGTACATAATCATCGCAATCCAACCTTCTTTCTTTGTGCCTCGATGTTTATTCAATAGCTCAGCAGTGGAGCCAACTCCTGTCATGTACCGCCTAGTGGCTTCAAGCCTATGGGTGTATACCGCATCCACTCAGAGCTAGTAGTAGTCAGTAGTAATCTGCACAACATTTGAAATGTGTCCATCGTCAACCATGGAGCGAATACCAACCGGCTCAGAACTCCTTCTGCACTCTGCCAAAGAATTCACTTCGATGATACCAAAGATCGTGCGGATGCTTTAATTTAAGAAAACGCTTTAATTTAAGCACGTACCCACATATCAACAGGACGAATTTACGTATGCGCCTACCTGTCCGTCAGTACCTCAGGCGTTCCAATGAGCCGTCTGGGGAGGTAACGATCGTCAGGAAACGCCATCTTTAAAAAGATTGTTTGCATACCTGCGTCACACGCAGTGTTTGCAAAACGCTCGATCAAATGGGTTGTCAAATCTAAGGATCGAGGGAATTGTAGTTATGACGGTATATTTGCTGTGGTTCCGCTTTTCGACGATGAAAATAGAAAAAAAAGTATTTCTCTATAAAAACTGATAGTTTAAAAAATGAATCACGCTAATAATGCCCCGGAATAGCATTATCCTGGAATATTTTAAACACCGACTCACTAAAATGTGTGACATATCTCGGCCCGAGCTTATCCAATAAAGATTATAGGCATTGCCCAATGAAGATCATAAGCATTACAAACACCAGGTCAAAAATGCATAAAACGAGAGGCAACAACCCAGGGGTTCATATCTCCTCTTATCTCATACGCCAGCTGGCATAGTTATTTCTGGCTCTCCTATATGACTATATTCCCCATAACATCAAGTGGTACTCATTTTTTTCAATCATATGCGCGTTTTATCACTTGAGCAATTTTTCTTATATCTTAAGTCACTGCATTGACCTCTTGTCAATGATGCTGGATTGCTTCTGCATGTTATGTGTATTGCTACTAAAAAGGCATATGTTACTCTTGCCTGTCTCTGGGGCTCATCTTATTTCTTAATGATTACCCAAAATCATATGCCCCATTTATCCTGCTAATCTTACAGCCTGGTTAAGGGGTCGTTTAGGTTTGTATTGACCTCTTATCATTAATGCTGGATCGCTTCAGTATATTAGATGTATTGCTACTGAAAAGCATAAATTATTCTTGCCTATCTCTGGGGCTCGTCTTATTTCTTATTTATGCCCATCGTCATAAGCCCCATATAGCCCTCTAATCTTATGGCCTGGTTTTGGGGTTGTTTGTATTTGAATTATCTCACATATCATTAGTATGTCCGTGTAGCTATCCTAAGGATACCACTAGAAAATCATCATAGCTAAAATCATGTCTCATCATGTGTATGTCTTTGCCAAACAACTGGGGGAACATATTCTTGCGTGTTGGGTGTATATATCTCATAACTTAGGCAAAAATGTAGCCCTTACCACATTTCATCCACAGTGGAAACATTATCTCAAGACTGCATATTTAATTACCAAAAGCAGGTTTGACTCTCAATATAACCCAAGGTATTGCGTTGTTCAGTCCTGATTTAGCGCTCTGTAATTTAAGAACCCATTTCTGTTCTTTGACCAGTAGAAACCTAGAGATGTCTGTGACATTTTTATTTATTTATTTTTATTTATAGAGTTTTGTATAGCGCGAACGTGACCAATGGTTATCACAGCGCTTCTCATTTACAATGGGTACATATTAGATTTTTGCAGATAACTGATAATTTTTTCTTTTACCATCGTAATGTCTTTGTGGTCATTTTGTGCAGGTTGTATGTATACAATACAGGGCTATTCGGATTCTGGTTTTTAACCCCTTCCAGGCTCATGACGAGCTGGGCTCGTCATGGCGTAGCCTCCTCGCACGCTGATGCCGAGCCCAGCTCGTCATGAAACATGGGATTTTGTAAATCTGAGCACAGGAGGAGAATTCTCTGAGCGCGGATGTGGTTAAACATGGAGCAGACGAGGAGCAGTCCTGTCTACGGAAGGAACTTGCTCATTAGGAAGATCTTCGCTTCCCTCTTGAAAGTAGCCAAATTTTGAATTTTTCTAATGTTTCGAGGGAGTGAATTCCAGATTCTAGGTGCCGCTTCGGAGAATGCTCTCATATTTTTTTTTTTACTAAAAATGGCGGTTTCAGCAATAGCTCTTTGGCACTCCTGGCCGGCCTGCTTCCCCCGAATAGCTCAATTTTTTGGGCTAAGTACATTGGTGTTTTGTAGTGGAGCGCTTTGTGGGTAATACAAGCCAACTTAAGTTGAATTCTGGCTTCGTATGGTAGCCAGTTTAGTGCTTTCAGATGTGGGGAGATGCAGTTGTATTTTCTAGAGCCTGTAATGAGTCTTTGCGGCCACATTGAGACAAGCTTTTAGTGGTGCTTTGGGGATTTTTGATAGACCTGTTAGTGTTGAACATCCATATTCAATCCTTGAGATAACCAAGGACTGAACTGCCACTTTGAGGTCCTACGTAGTATTGAATGGTTTCATTTTTCTAATATAGTTCAGGTGAAAGCGGGCACTATTAGCCATTGATTTGATGTGGGCTTTCATGTCTGGGTTCTTATCAAGCGTGATTCCCAATGATTTGGTCGAGTCAACTAGGGTAGGTGTGCAGTTTAGAGCTGTGGTCAGCTTGGTCCATTCCTTCACATTTGTAGGGTTATTAGGTGGTGAAATTAGTAGGAATTCTGTTTTTTGTGCATTTAATTTCAGCTGATTGCTGGTTAACCATTTAATGTCATTATTAAGGCCTCATTCATTGTCTTGATCTCTTCCAGTGATGATATCTTGATATAGATCTGGGTGTCATGGGCGTACATGTGATATGTTTGCGCCTCAGAGGATTACTGTAAGGGGTTCGACATCAAGATTGAATAGTGATGGAGATAATGTTGATCCTTGTGGGACTCCAATCGAATTTGGGCATGATGGGGAAAGCATCTGGTTGACCAGGAATCTTTGTGTTCTGTCCTGAAGGAATGACTTAAACCATTTCAGAACATTTCCAGAAAGTCCCATCCTGTCTTCAAGCCGGGCTAGCAATTTTTCATGATTTACTTCGTCGAATGCAGACGATAGGTCAAGAAGAACTAGTAGGCAAGTTTGATTATGATCTAAAGCCTGTAGCGCATCATCCACTATATGTAAGATTGCTGTTTCCATACTGTGGCCTGGTCTGAATCCAGATTGGCAGTCGTCCAGCAGGCTAAAATTATTGATGTGGTTGATCAGCTGATTTTGCACACATTTTCCAATTAGTTTGGCAAGTAAAGGAATATTGGTTACTGGGCGAAATTTATTTGGGTCTGCAGGGTCCGCTGTAGGTTTTTTGATTATGGGTAGGACTTGACCTGTTTTTAGGCATTCTGGTAGGACCCCTTGAGATAGTAAGGCATTGATTATATTTGTCCATATTGGGACAACAATATGGTTGATTCTTTTTAGGCATTTAGAGGGGAGGGGATCATTGTAGTGGTTATTTGGTTTGATATCCAAGAGAGTTTTGGCAACGTATTCTGGTCAAAAAGCTTGAAGGCTGACCATTTTGCTTTGTTTTTCAACCTATCTAGGTCGTCTTTCATGGTAACATCGTTCAGTGGAGTAAGTTGGCTAGTGATGTTGTCAGCTGCCATCGTGAGATCTTTTTCAAGCGTGTTGGCTTTGTCTGTGAAGAATGTTGAGAATTCCCCACAGCTCAGTTTAGTTATGGTTGCTTCTTGGGCAGATTTGGCCAATTTATTGGATTGATGTTTTAACATTTCGAAAAGTTTCCGTGGTCTGTTTTTGGCGTTGTCTAATTTGGATCTAAAAAATTCCTTTTTGGAGTACAGAAGACTTTTGTTGTATTCATTTGTGATTTTTCTGAGAGATTTTAGCTGGGGGGATGACGGGTGCTATCTCCATTTTCTTTCCGCCAATCTCAGCTTCCGTCTGTCTTCATTCAATGTCCCATTAAACCATGGATTTTTATCTTTCGCAGAGATTCTTTTCAGTTTTAATGGCATGTTGGATTCAACTATAGTCATCATTGATGAGGTGTAGTGATCAGTGAGGTCGTTGACGTTCATCACGTTGTCAGGTGGGTTTAGATCGTTCTCACATCTTGCTACAAATTCCATATTAGGGTCTTTGGCGTCTTGTGTCCATTTCTTAATTTTGACAGGTTGCGTGATCGTGTTCCTTTTTACGGTGGATATATTGAAGGTTATGTCATGGTGATCCGACCAATCGCACAGAACAATTAAGTGGATCTAAATATGCTTAACTCTCGAGATTACCCATTCTGAGGTTTCTCCTTTTGAGTGTGTTGGCAGTGTTCAGGCTTGAGTTAGGTTTAGGTCTGTTAGAAAGTCTTTAAGTGCGTTGACCTGTTTGTCATTCTTGTCGTCCCAGTGTAAATTAAAGTCGCAGAGGAATATGTCATTAGTGTGACTGTCAGAGTTAGCTGTGATGATTTCCAGTAGCTGGTCTATGAAAGGGGCATTATCGCCTGGTGGGTGATATAGCGCATGTAAATTGCACCTTTGATTTTCTGCAGTTCTCATACCAAGACCTAGGTATACACAGGATTCAAGAGGGTCGTATTGTATTTGGCTGACCTCGATATCAGGTTGGTGTATGCAGACTATACCACCGCCTGTTTTTTTTTGTCTATCTAGTCTCATAATATTGTAAGGAGTAGGCACCAGCAGATCCATGACCGTGGATGAGGATTCCGTGAGCCATGTTTCAGTTAAGATTGTCACGTCGATTTCCTAATTAATGATGAGGGCCGCAATGTCCATCTGAAATCATCCGGACGGTGGTTCATTTCAAGGAAATGACTTGTCAATCTAGTCACCTGTTTTTTACATCTCACCATGCTTTTGTGCTCAAGAATTCTCAATTTTACCCTACAAGTGGTCATGCCCACATATTTTAAATTACATGGACATGTAATCAGGTAAATGAGTTTGTCACTATTGCACAATTGCAGTTGGTAAACTTCTTTTGTAATAGCAATAATTTTGTGGACCTGAAGAAGGCATAGGATAAACATGTCAGTTTATGCTGAAACAGGTTGACCCTTCACATTCGGACAGTCATTTGTTGAAAACTGTCATTTGCACTGTTTTTAAGTTTGATCTTTGAGAGATATTAATAAAAGTTTTTTTCTCTCAGCGGTCAATTTTAATTTACTACTTCTCGGTATTTTTGCACTGCACCTAACAACTAAATTATCAGATGCAATAGGTCTATTAAAACTGGGGGGTAGGGGGGACATTGCCTGCATCCATCGTTCTAGCCTCGTTCTGAAGCAGACCCATAATGATATGATGTTCTATTGTGAGGTACTAGTCACCGAAATCAGGAACAAGGGCAAGATGGTCTGTGTGCTTCACTCTATCTATCATCCCCCGGGGATAACCTACGTTTTGGAGAACAACTGATGGAGTCCATCTCTGCTAGCGCAGACCTCCACCCTACCATATCTTCCTAGGTGACTGCAACCTTCACTGGAATGGGGTGACAATAGCGGCGAGTCAGGCAGCTCACTTAGCGCTAGCCTCCTCCGTGTTCATGTTTTACTTTGTATATTGCTATGGTGTGATTTTAGACACTTGTTGCGAATTTTAAACTTGTTTAACGCTACTTACTTGCTGCTCTTCTTGCTCCTGACCCCGTTCCGCCGCGGCTGTGTGCCGATCGAGCGGAGGGTCTCCTTGCGAGCAACACGCCCTACACCACTTCCTGCCTGCCACGCTCTCCACGCAGGTCAGCGCGCTAGTTGCTGCAAAGCTCTAGGCTACTTCTAGGGGTGGGCTCTGTGCTCTATGTGACAATCGCGGCGAGTCAGGCTGCTTGAAGCTCACTTAGCGCTAGCCTCCTCAGTGTTCATGTTTTACTTTGTATATTGCTATGGTGTGATTTTAGACACTTGTTGCGAATTTTAAACTTGTTTAACTCTACTTACTTTCTGCTCTTCTTGCTCCTGACCCCGTTCCGCCGCGGCTGTGTGCCGATCGAGCGGAGGGTCTCCTTGCGAGCAACACGCCCTACACCACTTCCTGCCTGCCACGCTCTCCACGCAGGTCAGCGTGCTAGTTGCTGCAAAGCTCTAGGTTACTTCTAGGGGTGGGCTCTGTGCTCTATGTGACAATAGCGGCGAGTCAGGCTGCTTGAAGCTCACTTAGCGCTAGCCTCCTCCGTGTTCATGTTTTACTTTGTATATTGCTATGGTGTGATTTTAGACACTTTTTGCGAATTTTAAACTTGTTTAACGCTACTTACTTGCTGCTCTTCTTGCTCCTGACCCCGTTCCGCCGCGGCTGTGTGCCGATCGAGCGGAGGGTCTCCTTGCGAGCAACACACCCTATACCACTTCCTGCCTGCCACGCTCTCCACGCAGGTCAGCGTGCTAGTTGCTGCAAAGCTCTAGGCTACTTCTAGGGGTGGGCTCTGTGCTCTATGTGACAATAGCGGCGAGTCAGGCTGCTTGAAGCTCACTTAGCGCTAGCCTCCTCCGTGTTCATGTTTTACTTTGTATATTGCTAGGGTGTGATTTTAGACACTTGTTGCGAATTTTAAACTTGTTTAACGCTACTTACTTGCTGCTCTTCTTGCTCCTGACCCCGTTCCGCCGCGGCTGTGTGCCGATCGAGCGGAGGGTCTCCTTGCGAGCAACACGCCCTACACCACTTCCTGCCTGCCACGCTCTCCACGCAGGTCAGCGCGCTAGTTGCTGCAAAGCTCTAGGCTACTTCTAGGGGTGGGCTCTGTGCTCTATGTGACAATAGCGGCGAGTCAGGCTGCTTGAAGCTCACTTAGCGCTAGCCTCCTCCGTGTTCAAGTTTTACTTTGTATATTGCTATGGTGTGATTTTAGACACTTGTTGCGAATTTTAAACTTGTTTAATGCTACTTACTTGCTGCTCTTCTTGCTCCTGACCCCGTTCCGCCGCGGCTGTTTGCCGATCGAGAGGAGGGTCTCCTTACGAGCAACACGCTCTCCACGCAGGTCAGCGTGATAGTTGCTGCAAAGCTCTAGGCTACTTCTAGGGGTGGGCTCTGTGCTCTATGTGACAATAGCGGCGAGTCAGGCTGCTTGAAGCTCACTTAGCGCTAGCCTCCTCCGTGTTCATGTTTTACTTTGTATATTGCTATGGTGTGATTTTAGACACTTGTTGCGAATTTTAAACTTGTTTAACGCTTCTTACTTGCTGCTCTTCTTGCTCCTGACCCCGTTCCGCCGCGGTTGTGTGCCGATCGAGCGGAGGGTCTCCTTGCGAGCAACACGCCCTACACCACTTCCTGCCTGCCACGCTCTCCACGAAGGTCAGCGCGCTAGTTGCTGCAAAGCTCTAGGCTACTTCTAGGGGTGGGCTCTGTGCTCTATGTGAAATAGCGGCGAGTCAGGCTGCTTGGAGCTCACTTAGCGCTAGCCTCCTCCGTGTTCATGTTTTACTTTGTATATTGATATGGGGTGATTTTAGACACTTTTTGCGAATTTTAAACTTGTTTAACGCTACTTACTTGCTGCTCTTCTTGCTCCTGACCCTGTTCCGCCGCGGCTGTGTGCCGATCGAGCGAAGGGTCTCCTTGCGAGCAACACGCCCTACACCACTTCCTGCCTGCCACGCTCTCCACGCAGGTCAGCACGCTAGCTGCTGCAAAGTTCTAGGCTACTTCTAGGGGTGGGCTCTGTGCTCTATGGGACAATAGCGGCGAGTCAGGCTGCTTGAAGCTCACTTAGCGCTAGCCTCCTCCGTGTTCATGTTTTACTTTTTATATTGCTATGGTGTGATTTTAGACACTTGTTGCAAATTTTAAACTTGTTTAACGGTACTTACTTGCTGCTTTCTTGCTCCTGACCCCGTTCCGCCGCGGCTGTGTGCCGATCGAGCAGAGGGTCTCCTTGCGAGCAACACGGCCTACACCACTTCCTGCCTGCCACGCTCTCCACGCAGGTCAGCGCGCTAGTTGCTGCAAAGCTCTAGGCTACTTCTAGGGGTGGGCTCTGTGCTCTATGTGACAATGGCGGCGAGTCAGGCTGCTTGAAGCTCACTTAGAGCTAGCCTCCTCCGTGTTCATGTTTTACTTTGTATATTGATATGGGGTGATTTTAGACACTTTTTGTGAATTTTAAACTTGTTTAACGCTACTTACTTGCTGCTCTTCTTGCTCCTGACCCTGTTCCGCCGCGGCTGTGTGCCGATCGAGCGGAGGGTCTCCTTGCGAGCAACACGCCCTACACCACTTCCTGCCTGCCACGCTCTCCACGAAGGTCAGCGCGCTAGTTGCTGCAAAGCTCTAGGCTACTTCTAGGGGTGGGCTCTGTGCTCTATGTGAAATAGCGGCGAGTCAGGCTGCTTGAAGCTCACTTAGCGCTAGCCTCCTCCGTGTTCATGTTTTACTTTGTATATTGTTATGGTGTGATTTTAGACACTTGTTGCGAATTTTAAAATTGTTTAACGCTACTTACTTGCTGCTCTTCTTGCTCCTGACCCCGTTCCGCCGCGGCTGTGTGCCGATCGAGAGGAGGGTCTCCTTACGAGCAACACGCCCTACACCACTTCCTGCCTGCCACGCTCTCCATGCAGGTCAGCGCGATAGTTGCTGCAAATCTCTAGGTTACTTCTAGGGGTGGGCTCTGTGCTCTATGTGACAATAGAGGCGAGTCAGGCTGCTTGAAGCTCACTTAGCGCTAGCCTCCTCCGTGTTCATGTTTTACTTTGTATATTGCTATGGTGTGATTTTAGACACTTGTTGCGAATTTTAAACTTGTTTAACACTACTTACTTGCTGCTCTTCTTGCTCCTGACCCTGTTCCGCCGCGGCTGTGTGCCGATCGAGCGGAGGGTCTCCTTGCGAGCAACACGCCCTACACCACTTCCTGCCTGCCACGCTCTCCACGCAGGTCAGCGCGCTAGTTGCTGCAACGCTCTAGGCTACTTCTAGGGGTGGGCTCTGTGCTCTATGTGACAATAGCGGCGAGTCAGGCTGCTTGAAGCTCACTTAGCGCTAGCCTCCTCCGTGTTCATGTTTTACTTTGTATATTGATATGGGGTGATTTTAGACACTTTTTGCGAATTTTAAACTTGTTTAACGCTACTTACTTGCTGCTCTTCTTGCTCCTGACCCTGTTCCGCCGCGGCTGTGTGCCGATCGAGCGAAGGGTCTCCTTGCGAGCAACACGCCCTACACCACGTCCTGCCTGCCACGCTCTCCACGCAGGTCAGCACGCTAGTTGCTGCAAAGTTCTAGGCTACTTCTAGGGGTGGGCTCTGTGCTCTATGGGACAATAGCGGCGAGTCAGGCTGCTTGAAGCTCACTTAGCGCTAGCCTCCTCCGTGTTCATGTTTTACTTTTTATATTGCTATGGTGTGATTTTAGACACTTGTTGCAAATTTTAAACTTGTTTAACGCTACTTACTTGCTGCTTTCTTGCTCCTGACCCCGTTCCGCCGCGGCTGTGTGCCGATCGAGCGGAGGGTCTCCTTGCGAGCAACACGGCCGACACCACTTCCTGCCTGCCACGCTCTCCACGCAGGTCAGCGCGCTAGTTGCTGCAAAGCTCTAGGCTACTTCTAGGGGTGGGCTCTGTGCTCTATGTGACAATGGCGGCGAGTCAGGCTGCTTGAAGCTCACTTAGAGCTAGCCTCCTCCGTGTTCATGTTTTACTTTGTATATTGATATGGGGTGATTTTAGACACTTTTTGTGAATTTTAAACTTGTTTAACGCTACTTACTTGCTGCTCTTCTTGCTCCTGACCCTGTTCCGACGCGGCTGTGTGCCGATCGAGCGGAGGGTCTCCTTGCGAGCAACACGGCCTACACCACTTCCTGCCTGCCAAGCTCTCCACGCAGGTCAGCTGCTATTTGCTGCAAAGCTCTAGGCTACTTCTAGGGGTGGGCTCTGTGCTCTATGTGAAATAGCGGCGAGTCAGGCTGCTTGAAGCTCACTTAGCGCTAGCCTCCTCCGTGTTCATGTTTTACTTTGTATATTGCTATGGTGTGATTTTAGACACTTGTTGCAAATTTTAAACTTGTTTAACGCTACTTACTTGCTGCTTTCTTGCTCCTGACCCCGTTCCGCCACGGCTGTGTGCCGATCGAGCGGAGGGTCTCCTTGCGAGCAAAACGCCCTACACCACTTCCTGTCTGCCACGCTCTCTACGCAGGTCAGCGCGCTAGTTGTTCCCTCCCCTTGGGCTATTTAAGATGGAGACCTGGCGGAAGTGCAGCGGACGAGCGCAGCGGGTGCGCCGACTTCGCGCCGAAGTTACGCCAAAGTTAAGCCTGTCTGCGCCCGTCCGCCCGCGTCCAGCGGCCTCCCACTATGTCCATCGGATAACGTATTCCTCCGCGGATCTCCCTGCCCTTTAACATTCTGGCCCACTCCATTCCCGTGCTACTGGTGCCGCCAGTGACTGCGGTATTTTGACCTCTCTGGGCCCCTTTTTGGGTACACACGCCCTGAGTACCCCTACAAATTGCAGTGACTCTTCTATGACTTCACCAGTCGCTAGGCCCTCTGTACCACACTCTTTTGCAATAGTCTACCTCAATACCCGCTCGCTGGTGAAGCATCAGCTTGAGATATTTCAGCTGTTGGACGATAATAAAGTAAACATCCTTTTCCTTTTGGAGACTTGGTTAACCTATGACTCTACCCCTGATAGCCTCGCTGCTGTTCCCACAGGCTACTATATCTTACAATCTAACAGGGCAGTTGGGAGAGCAGGAGGGGGGGTTGCAGTTATTATTTGTTCTCAGTATAAGTTTACTATCCTTGAAACTTTTACTCTCCCTAAAACTGATATTCTTACTTTGAAATTTACATCCCCTCAAGAGATCTCCGGTCCACTGCCCACAACTTGCTCATTGTCCCTAGGTATAAACGCAAAAAGCATGGAGGCTTATGTTTCTCTTTTCTGGCCCCCTCACTGTGGAATTCCCTCCCGATTTCACTCTGATTTTGCCCCAGCTATACTTGTTTCCGTAAACTACTTAAAACTCATCTCTTTCAATTAGCTTATGATTAATCTTGTTGTTCTGTCCCCCCGCAATTGTCTGTGAGCGCCATGTAACCGCTTGGTGACCGTGCGCGGTATAAATATTTTTAACATAACATAACAATGACACTAATGATCCACTAGTTTGCTCTCTTAAGTTGTTACTCTCCGACCTCAACTATATACAGGCTTGCAACGAACCCACTCTGTCCAAGGGCGCTACCCTCAACCTTTTTAAAGCTAGAGATCACATCATTCAACTGGATGACATAGTACCATGCGATTGGGCGTATCATCACCAAATCTACTTTCACATCCAGAAAAAGGTATTGCTCAGCTAAGGCCAACCGCTCAATAACAAGCAACTGTCTCGTAACCTGAGAGTCATCAACTTCCCTAACCTCATCAACTTGAGCAAGAATCTTCTAGAACCTCCCACTAACATGAATAATTTGGAAGAGTTGACAGATCACTACGTCAACGCCATGCCAATCATTCTTGACTCTGCAACCCCAAAGCAACTCAAAAGGATTCCTTGCAAACAATCCAAACCTTGGTTCAATGGTGCCCTTAATGATGAAAGACGCAATTTGAGGCTCTCTGCGACAGCTGGAGAATGCCCCCTCCACTTCTAGTCTCAAACAGTTAAGGAAGAAGAGAAGCACTTATAACAAACACATTCGCATTGTTAAATCAGATCATTTCAGAGCTCAGCTTGACAGCGCTAAAAACGGTCCTAAAAACTGTTTGATATCATCAAACAACAGGCTTTTCCTACTCCGACAATCAAAACCACTGGTCCCTATGAAGAAGACTTCTCAGCGCACTTTTCGGAAAAGTCTAGGAGTATTGATCGTGAACTGCAATGTGCCGCCGCTAACCTGCTGTCGATGAGCTCCCTGGGTTTGACAGTCCAATGCAGCAGTGAGTGCTCCCCCTTAACCCATTGAGTAAACACCCAAAAACAATGCCTGCTGGAACACCTTCATACTCCCTGACTCGGAGGAGGTATCACATTCATTGGCATCTCTTAAACCATCTACCATTTCAGTGATTCACTCCCCGCTATGCTGCTCAAAGACCTCAACACAGCCTTACTGCCTCTCTGGTCCAAGATCATCCAACAATGTCTCTGACAGGGGAGGATTCCTGACTGCCTTAAAATGGGGCAAGTCTCACCTATCCCCAAGAAACCCAATGCAGACCTAGCAGACCCCAATAACTACCGGCCAATCACCAGCATCATGTCTTTAGCGAAGTTGCTCAAAAAATGCGCTCACACACAGCTATGCAAACACATAGAGAAATTTCAGCTGCTAGACCAACATCAGTCAGGCTTTAGACCAGGTCATAGTACAGAAACATCCCTAACGCACATTGTAGATGACGCCTTGAGAACTCTGGCCCAAGATACACCTGGTCTTCTAATTCTTCCGGACTTGTCCTCTGCTTTGGACACTATTAAACATGATAACTTGATTAACCTTCTGAAATAGAGGTTGGGGCTATCTGGCTCTGCCTTAAACTGGTTCTCCTCCTTCCTGCACAACGAACACAGAGAATCAAAGTCAACCAATCTTTGGCTGCTAGCACCCCGGTCACTATTGGGGTACCTCAGGGATCTGCACTCGCATCCATGCTCTTCAATCTCTTCATGGAACCACTAACTGCTATTCTGAACGGGTCAAACATTCAATACCATATGTACACGGACTATACTCAACTGTATTTGAAGATCTCCTCTCCAGATGCCATTAAAGTGCAAGTTACTTACCTTCGGTAACGGTGTATCTGGTAGAGATGATTCAAGCCGCAGATTCCTTAACGTAGAATTACCCCCAGGCGTGAGACTGGATGTGGAAAATTTTCTTTGCCTCAGCATCTCTGCGCGCCGAGGGACCATGTGACTCCGCCCTGACATGGTCCGCGGGCGTGACGTCAGCGAGGTCACATAAACCCCACCCCGGCACGCTGACGTCAGTTTTCTTCGGAGAACTTTTCCGCGCTACAACGCGGATCCATCACAAACAAAACTGTGGAGAGTATGGGAACAGTGTGCGGGAAAGCAGATAAAACAGAAAGGGGAGGAACGAAAGGTGAGGAAAGGCACCAGTCGAAAAAGTGCCAGGCACTAAGGCACAGAAAGCCATAGCAGTGAAAGAGCAGAGCACCGCTCTGAGGAGCAAACTCGCAGAGCTATGGCGACATCCTCCCTGGATGCCCTCAATGTCCTAAAACCTCAGAAAACCATCACAGTGAGAAGCTGTGACAAAGGGGGCGGGATTGTGGTTATTGATACTGACTGTTATATCTCTAACATGAACACATTACTTAACAATCCCCTACATTACCGAAAAATCACGACGGACCCAACATCTAGAGTTCAACGCAAAATTCGAATACTCACCAACAATGCTGCTGAACAGGGTATCATATGTCAGCAAGAGAGAGACTGTATGAATGTTCCGCCACCCCGTATGGCCAGTGTCTACGGAGTTCCAAAAATTTACAAGGATAGCAACAATCCTCCCTATAGACCTATTTTCACCACAATAGGGTCAGTAACGGAACATATCTTTAAATACATTGATCAAATTTTAAGACCACATGTCTCTAAAACTCCATCTCATGTTAGAGATACCAAGGATATGATTTCAAAGATAGAGGGCTTACCCTTCAACAGATAAATAGATACATTGGTATCATTAAGCATGGAGTCCCTGTATAGTAACATCCCTCAGATTGAGGCTGTAACAGCAGTGGAATGGTTTATCACAACCTTCTCCATAGACTATAATGTACCTTTTATTATTTACCTCCTTACCATTGTACTGGATGAAAACACCTTCGAGTTCAATGGAGATCTATATAAACCGATCAAGGGCGTCAGCGTGGGGGCATCATGTGTCCCCACTATAACTAACATCTATATGGCTTTCTTTGAGTACCAATTCATTTATAATGAAATAGCCCAGTTTTTTGAGACGATATACCAATGGTCACGGTATATCAACGATATTCTGTTCATTTGGAAAGACTAACCTGAAAAGCTCCATGATTTCTTGGAATGGATAAATCTTTGTGATGTGAATCTACGTTTCACCGCAAATACCAAGAATGAAAAATTCGAATTGCTGGATATTGAAATTAAAGAAGGAGATTCAGTCCTTCAAGTAGGTCTATACACCAAGCCAACAGCGAGAAATACATTATTGCACTTTTCTAGCTATCACCCTGTCCCAGGGAGGGCTGCGAGACGGGGAGCTGCCATGTAGAGACTGTAGGGCTAGGGGTGAACACAAAGATTGGATCCTTGATTAGGGATTTCAACGAAGGTTTTATTGGAATGTAAGTCTTAACTATCCAGCTGATAGTCTACCCACCATATGTGATTTTTGTAACCACACTCTTTCAGCACCTGAAAGTAATACCTTGCTCTTAGCGAAACCGAATATGATACTACTCAATTGTATGTCGATAAAAAAACATTAATTGGAAATACACAATCTTATAACGAGTAATAACCTCAAAGTGTTATTTCTAACTGAGACATGGTTGGATGAGGAGTCTGCCCCAGAAGCGCTAGAAGCCATCCCCCCTGGCTACTGCTTATTGCATCTAGACAGACACAAACAAAAAGGGGGAGGGATAGCCATCATTCATAAAACTGGGTTACAATGCACCCTTACAAAAGCTAATATATTGCACAGTGAAAGTGGCCAATTTACCATCAAATATGGACCGAGAAACATCATTAACGGCCTGTTAATATATCGCCCTCCGGGAGCAGCTGGACAATTCGAAAGTAATCTTTTTGAGTATATCACGCATCGCTATAAAAAGTTCATAATTTTAGGTGACTTAAACCTCTATTTTGAGGATAGGGAGTGCAAAGATGCACAAGAGGTGGCCACGGCACTGGCATCGAGTGAAGTAGTGTGGCTCACTGGTTAGAGGCGGCAGACCCGAGAGCAGAGGACGGCCTGGGACCAGGGTTCGATTCCCGGCGCAGCAGGTTTCTGGACCAGGGTCAGCGGACTCGATAATTCTCTCGCCTCGGTGCCCACTCTGATCAGCGATCACACTCGGCAACTCTGGGCATTAGCTTGCCTCATCTTCACTAACGGCCCCACCAGACCGCCGGGGATGCCTGGTCTCACCCTGGAGATACCCATTAAGGGACCATCTCTCAGGGAAGCCAGGAAGGGTTTCGCAGCGGTCGAAGCGCCTTGGGACCCTACGGGTAAGTAGTGCACTAAATAAATGCCTATACATTTACATTTACATTTACATCGTTGGGATTGAACTTACAATCGACTACTCCATCCCACCAACACGGCCATCTCCTGGACCCCATTTTTGCCAATTGGGAAGGCATTACTGCCTCTCCTCCGGTAAAAATAATTTGGTCCGACCATTTTGTTATTCCATTTTTGATACATAATACTCTCATAAATAACAAAATCCTTAAGCCCACTTCCTTTAAACAAAGAAACTGGAAGAAGTTTGACCAAGAAACCTTTAGACTTGCTCTCCAAAAAAATCCCCCCTTGCGAAGTAATTCTCTCCAAGAAGCCTAGGAAAATTATGAAAACTGGTTGTCCAATGCCTTAGATGAGATAGCCCCCTGGACATTTAAGCCCCCTGTCAGGCAGTCTAAAACCGCTCCGTGGTTTTCTGAAAAATTAAAACTTGCCAAAGCCAAATGTAAAACGCTAGAGCGCAATTGGAGAAAGCATTACAATCCGGAGGATAAAATGCTTTTTAAGACTGAACTCCATAAATATCACAAATTAGTGAGATCGGAAAAAAGCTGCCATCTCAAAAATAGAATTGCCTCAGCGGATAATCCTACTAAAGAATTGTTTTCAATCTATAGAGAACTTACTATTCCTACTAGATTGGAAGCTCAGGACATGTATTCCAAAGAACTATGTGACTCCATTGCCGATTTTTTTGTCAACAAGATTGACAAAATTCATGCCACCTTCATAAAAGATGAGTCTAGTTCTAGCGAATCGACAGAAGTTAACAACAGCAACACGAGGACCTCAGATCTTACGTGCTTCATCACCCCTGAGAAACAAGAACTTCTCAGCATTGTTAACAGTATACAATCTGGCTCCCCGAGTGACGTATGCCCACCGACTCGCTGCAGAGGAGTCATGGAGTCTACGGTTATTGATTATATCAATCAAATTGTATCTTTGTCCTTTGAGGAATGTAAGGTATTAGATGCCTGGAAAATCGCCCAAGTAATCCCCCTGAAAAAAAAGGCCAACATTCACATCTCCCAATTCCAGAATCTCCGCCCCATATCCCTCCTCCCTTTCTGTGCCAAGATTGTGGAGAAAGTAGTGAATATGCAGCTCATGAGTTATCTGAAAGATCACTCGCTCTTACATCCTACTCAATCAGGGTTTAGAGCCGGATACTCCACTGAGTCAGCCCTACTTTTCTCCACAGAGAGTCTTAGGCGCATAGTGGATGAGGGAGAGACAGCAGCGTTGGTATTATTAGATCTAAGTGCAGCCTTTGACACCGTGCTGCACTCAACGAACAAGTTACTTACCTTCGGTAACGATATATCTGTAAGTAACATTAGTTAGTATTAGATTCCTTACCTTAGAATATCCCCAGGCGTCAGTCTGGATCCGGAAACTTTTGCGTAGCAGTACCCCTGCGCGTCGGTAGGCGTCGTCTGCAGGCGTCCCCTGCGGCTCCGCGTCCGTCGTTGGCGTCGTGCGCCATGATGACGTCGCTGGAGTATATAGACGCCGCCTCCGCGCGCTGACGTCAGTTCTTTGTACACAGCTTTTCCGCGCCAGAACACGCAGAGCCGTGTGAGAACCAACACTGGTGCCATTTTGAAACTAGGGCCCTGAAAGGGATGTCCTTAACCCTAGGTATCAGTTCGCAGAACGGGGAGGATGGGTGGGTTCGGTAAGGAATCTAATACTAACTAATGTTTCTTACAGATATATCGTTACCGAAGGTAAGTAACTTGTTCATCTGAAAGAAACACGTTAGTATTAGATTCCTTACCTTAGAATAGATACCCCAGCAATACCAACCCCGGTGGTGGGTCTGCGAACCAATACATTCCTACACCAGAAAGTCCTGGAGGACAGAACGGCCAAAGAAGCCATCCCTCCGGACTTGACTGTCCAGGCAGTAGTGCCTCGCAAAGGTGTGCAGCGAGGCCCACGTAGCCGCCTGGCAAATGTCCTGCAAGGGGACTCCCCGGCCCAGGGCAGTAGTAGCCGCCGTGGCCCGAGTGGAATGGGCCCTCAGCCCAACAGGAGGCTCCTTCCGAGCCAAAGAGTAGCACGCTTTGATGCACAGAACGACCCACCGAGAGATGGTCCGTTTATGTACCGCCCGTCCCTTCTTCGCACCCACGTAGCCAACAAACAGTTGGTCATCCACCCGGAACTGGCGTGTGCGATCCATATAGAATGAAAGCGCACGTTTTGGGTCCAGACGATGGAGCCGCTCTTCATCCTTTGAAGGATGCGGAGGCGGGAAGAAGGAGGGGAGGGTGATGGACTGCCCGATGTGAAAAGTTGAAACTACTTTGGGCAGGAAAGAAGGTCTAGTCCTTAGAACCACCTTGTCAGGATGAATGGACAGGAAAGGAGGTTGGACAGAAAGAGCCTGGAGCTCACTCACTCTCCTGGCAGAGGTGATGGCAACCAGGAAAGCCGTCTTTAACGTCAGGAGACGGAGAGGACAAGAATGAAGGGGCTCAAAGGGAGCACACATCAAAAAGGTTAGAACCAGGTTCAAGTCCCAATGAGGCATCACAAACGGAACAGGTGGATACATGTGTGTGATGCCCTTCAAGAATCTTGTTACAATTGGGGACTTGAACAAAGAAGGCTGATCAGGAAGTCTTAGAAAGGCTGAAAGGGCCGAAAGGTAGCCCTTGATAGTGCCCAGAGCAGAGCCCTGCCGGGTAAGAGAGAGAAGAAAAAGAAGAACCTCGGAAAGAGGGGCAGAAAGAGGATCCACAGCCTTTGCTGTGCACCATGCCACAAATCTGTTCCACCGACAGGCGTATACCGACTTTGTGGAGGGACGCCTGGCTGCCAGAATTACATCACAGACTTCAGGAGGCAAGTCAAATGGCCTCAACTGCCGCCGCTCAATCTCCAAGCATGGAGGTGGAGACTGGACAGGTTCGGGTGGAGGACCGTCCCCTGCTGCTGCGACAGAAGGTCCTCCTGAAGGGGCAGGCGGATCGGGGGACCGACTGACATGCTGAGTAGCTCGGGATACCAATACCTTCGAGCCCAGTCCGGAGCCACAAGGATAACTTGGGCCCGGTCGCACCTGATCTTCTTCAGCACTCTGGGCAGAAGTGGTATAGGCGGAAAGGCGTATAACAGACCGCAACTCCACTCGCGCCGAAAGGCGTCGCCGTGCGAGTGCCGTCTTGGAAACTCCAACGCGCAGAACTGATGACATTGCGCGTTCTCTTCTGTGGCGAATAGATCTAACCAAGGCTCTCCCCATTGCAGAAAGAGGCCTTGCGCCACGTCCGAGTTCAGACGCCATTCGTGATCCATCGAGCACCGACGGCTGAGTTCGTCCGCCCTGGCGTTCAGAGAACCTGCCAGGTGTTGAACCGTCAAAGTCACGCCCTGACGTTCCAGCCACTGCCAGAGGCGCAGAGCCTCCTGGCAAAGGGTCCACGACCCCACCCCGCCCTGTTTGTTGCAGTACCACATGGCGGTGGTGTTGTCTGTGAACACCTGCACTACACTCCCGTTGACAAAGGAGAGGAATGCCTTCAGTGCTAGACGAATCGCCCGTAGCTCCAACAGGTTGATATGGAGCCGGGACTCCGCCGGAGACCAGATGCCTCTGATCTCCGCCTCTCCCAAGTGGCCTCCCCAGCCCTGGAGGGACGCGTCCGTCACGACAACGTGCTCCGGTTGGGGAAGGGAGAGGGATCTGCCTCTGACCCAATCGCGGTCCGTAAGCCACCACTGCAGTTGTCTCGCAGTGCCCTCCGAGATCAAGACGTGGTCGGACAAGTTGCCCTGATGCTGGGCCCACTGAAACTTCAGGTCCCACTGCAGAGCCCGCATCCGCCACCGGGCGTGATGCACCAGAAGGATGCAGGAAGCCATCAGCCCCAGCAGCCGCAGCGTCAACTTGACCGAAACCCGGGATAGCGGCTGCAAGATGGGAATCAAAGCCTGTATATCCCGGGCCCGCCGTTCCGGAGGATAAACCCGAAACTGCGCCGAGTCCAGAACCGCTCCGATGAAAAGGAGCTTTTGAGAGGGACACAGGTGTGATTTCGGCACATTGATGGAGAACCCCAGGTCGTGCAAGAGGTCTGCCGTCATCTGAAGGTGGTGGACGACTGTCTGGGGCGAGCCCGCCTTCAACAACCAGTCGTCTAGGTAGGGGAAGACTGAAACCCCTAACCTGCGCAGATGGGCTGCGACCACCGCCATCACCTTTGTGAACACCCGTGGGGCGCTGGTAAGGCCGAAGGGGAGCACGATAAACTGAAAGTGCTCCTGGCCTACCGTGAACCGCAGGTAACGCCGGTGGGCCGGCAGGACATGGATGTGAAAATACGCATCCTGCAAGTCCAACGCTACCATCCAGTATTGCGGGTCGAGAGCAGCCTAGACCTGAGCCAATGTCAACATCTTGAACTTCTCCTTCCGGAGGAAGCCGGTGACGTTCTGAAGATCCAAGATAGGACGTAGGCCCCCTTTGTCCTTCTTGGGCACCAGAAAGTAGTGGGAATAGCAACCACGCCCTACTTCTGGCCCAGGAACGCGCTCGATGGCCCCCTTGGCCAAGAGGGCCGAAACTTCCTCCTGCAGAAGTGTCAAGTGGTCCCCCGACACACGGTGATTCTGCGGTGGCATGGCTGGAGGAGTGGTCTCGAAGGGGAGGGAGTAGCCCCTTCGGACGAGTTGCAGCACCCACCTGTCCGATGTGATTGTGCGCCAGCGGGCGTGGTGATGGCGAACCCTGCCACCCACTGGCGTCACATGGGCCTGAAAGCACGGACTAGGAGGATTTGAAAGCAGATGCTGCGGGGGGAGGTGTGGTCTGACCCCGCCGTTGACCCCGACCGCCTCCACGGCGGTTTCCACGGCCGCCACCGCGTTGGAAGGATTGTTGCGGCGCGTGGCTGGCAGCACGTGTGGGGATGCCCCTTCCTTGGCCACGAAAGGAGCGAAACAAACCCGTTTGCTGGCGCTGGGTCGAGAGACCCAAGGACTTGGCCGTGACCCTGGAGTCCTTGAAGCGTTCCAGCGCGTGGTCCGCCTTGTCACCAAAGAGGCGACAGCCATCAAATGGCATGTCCATCAAGGCATTCTGGACATCTGCCGAAAAGTTGGCGGATCTCAGCCAGGCGTGGCGACGAATCGCCACCGTCGTTGACATAGCTCTGCCCAGCGAGTCGGTCGTATCAAGACCACACCGTATGGAATATTTAGCTGCGTCTCGGCCCTCAGCCACAGCCTTGCCGAGCTTCGCCCGCACCTCCATGGGGCATTCTGGCAGCAGTTCCGCGACCGTGTCCCACACAGAGTGGGTGTAGCGGCCCAAGAGGCAAGCGGTGTTGCAAGACCGCAGTCCCAAACTCAGGGACGAGAAGACCTTCTTGCCATACTGGTCATACCTCTTAGATTCCCGGTCGGGCGGGGCCGACGGGAATGCGGTCTGGGAAGTCGAGGCCTGGATCACCAGACTCTCAGGGGTGGGATGGGTGGACAGGAACTTGGGGTCGTCCGGACACGGACGGTGGCGTCTGGCCACGTTCCGATCAACAGGCGAACCTGAAGAGGGCCTGGACCACGTGCCCAACAGAACGTCTGACAAGGCTTCGTTAAACGGCAGCAGTGGCTCCTGTGGGCATGACTGCGGTTTGAAGACCTCAGTGAGGATGTTAGGCCTCACGGCCGCGACGGGGAGTTCAAGGTGTAAGGCCTTGGCAGCCCTCATCAGCACCACTGAATACGCAGCTCCCTCCTCCGATGCCACGGAAGGAGGAGAGACAAAGCCAGGGTTAGGAGAGTCTTCCAGACCACTGGCATCCCCCAAATCACCTGTCCAGTCCACGTCATACTGACACTCACGTGACAGAGGGTCCTCAGACCCCTCCCAACCTTCCCCGCACTCTTCATCATCTCCATATTCAGAGTCAACGATGTAGACCGGCTCCTCGGGGTTCACAGGCCCCATCGGCGTCGAGCCCGGCGTCGAGCGACGTCGGTTCGACTCCGTGTCCGGATTCGGGGAGGGTATGGGGACGACGCCGCCCGGAGCCAGCACAGGAGAACCGGCGCCGAGCGGGGGCGGCGTCGGGGGCAACCCCGATGGAATCGGCGCCGGAGCGGCCGGCAGACCACCCGGCGTCGACCCCAAAGGCCCTTGCGGCGCCGGGGTCGGAGCCGTCGGCGGCACCGGGGCCGGAGCACCCGATGGCGTCGAGTCAGGGACACCCGAGCCGCCAGGGCCCCCAGACGGGTTCACTGGGCCCGAAGGCGCCGGAAGCCCCGTCGGAGAAGTGAGCGCCCTCATGGCCACGAGGAACGCCTCAATCTCCTCAGGCGTCGCACCTTGCCCAGGGACCGGAGGGTATGGAGCAGGCCGCGCCGGCGACTCTCGCGGAGCCGCGGGGTTGGGGTCACCCGAACCCCCGGCCGCGTCGTGCGAGCGTCGGGGGGAGTCGGGGGTACGATGACGACGCCCCGACTTCTTGTGTTTCTTACCTGAAGAGCCCGACGAATGGTGGTGACTTCCGGAGCGTCCGGCGCGGCTCCTTGAACGCTCCCTGGACCTCCGGCCGGACCGGGACCGCTCCCGACGCGGGGCCGACACCCGGAGCTCGAGTAGCTTGCGGAACCGCTCCCGTCTAGCCTTATTAGTCAGAGCCCGGCAATCGACGCAGGCGTCCACGTCGTGGTCGGGGCCCAGGCACCGGAGGCAGAGTCGGTGATGGTCCGTGACCGACATCGTGCGGTCACAACCGTCACAATTCTTGAAACCGGGCATCCTACCAGGCACCAAAAAGAGATACAGAAAGTTAACAAACTTGGTCAAAGACCGGAGTACTGCTCTTCGGATCTGCGCTAACTGGCGCGTAAAAAAGAAGAACTGACGTCAGCGCGCGGAGGCGGCGTCTATATACTCCAGCGACGTCATCACGGCGCATGACGCCAACGACGGACGCGGAGCCGCAGGGGACGCCTGCAGACGACGCCTACCGACGCGCAGGGGTACTGCTACGCAAAAGTTTCCGGATCCAGACTGACGCCTGGGGATATTCTAAGGTAAGGAATCTAATACTAACGTGTTTCTTTCAGATGCTGCTGTCTCAGCTATCTGGAATGGGAGTAAAGGGGTCAGCCCTTGCGTGGCTGGAGTCTTTCCTGGCCAACAGAAACTTTCAGTTGCACTGCCCCCCCTTTAAGTCCTCTCTTAGAAATGCGAGCCACGGGGTTCCTCAGGGCTCAAGTTTGAGCCCCACCTTGTTTAATATCTATATGGAGCCCCTGGCTCGCATAGTAGGGACTCATGGGGTGGGCATTGTCAGCTACGCTGATGACATCCAACTGATGTTCAAACTGACGCCCGACCACAGAGAGGATGCCACCAATTTCTCCAACTGCCTCTCCTCCGTGGCAGCTTGGATGAACAATAACTGCCTTCGCCTTAATGGCGATAAAACCGAGCTGTTGGTGGTGGGAAAATCCTCCTCCGCATGGTCCCACATGTGGTGGCCAGCGGAACTGGGCAGTTTACCTTGCCCTGTGGCTTCGATGCGGAACTTGGGCATAACGTTGGATTCTAACCTGTCATATAAACCCCATGTGAATAAAATCACTGCAAGATGTTTCAGCATACTGAGGGTCCTCCGGAAGGTACTTGATCTTCTTCCCATAGACTCAAGAAAGACCATCGTCCATGCCCTAGTCACCCCCCATCTGGACTATGGAAATGCCTTGTTATTGGGTCTGAGCAAGAAGAGCACTTACCAGCTCCAATGTGCTCAGAACGCCGCTGCGCGCCTTGTGCTCAAGCTAACCCGAAGAGCCTCAGGGAGACTGGCTTTGACCAGACTCCATTGGCTCCCCATCAAGGAGCGAATTAAATTCAAGGCCCTTTGCTTTGCCCACCGCATAGCCCATGGAACTGGCCCAGGTTACCTGCATAGTTTACTTACTATACATCGCCCTACCCGGAATCTTAGATCTTCCGGTACGATGATGTTCAAAATCCCCAAGATAACTAGAGCCAAGATGGGCGGCTCCTCGTTCAGATACCTGGCTGCCAAGGGCTGGAATGAACTCCCCATCGAGATACGGATCCCCACCGAGACCAGGAAGACCGTCACCCAGGCCCTCGTCACCAGCCGACTGGACTACGGCAACGCCCTCTACGCCGGTACCACCGCAAAGCTCCAGAAGAGACTCCAGCGGATCCAGAACGCCTCAGCCAGACTCATCCTCGACATCCCACGAACCAGTCACATCTCCGGACATCTGAGAGACCTTCACTGGCTCCCCGTCAGCAAAAGAATCACCTTCCGCCTCCTCACCCACGCACACAAAGCCCTACACGACCAAGGCCCGAGCTACCTCAACAGCCGAGTCAACTTCTACGCTCCCAAACGCCACCTCCGATCAGCCAACCACGCCCTCGCCGCCGTCCCCCGCATCCGAAGAGCGACTACAGGAGGAAGGTCCTTCTCCTACCTGGCTGCCAAGACCTGGAACTCCCTCCCTACCGACCTGCGCCTGACCCAAGACCACCTCTCCTTCAGGAAGAAGCTGAAGACCTGGCTGTTCGAGCAGTAGCGGCACCCCCCCCCCCAGCGCCTTGAGACCCTACGGGTATGTAGCGCGCTTTACAAATTTCATTGATTGATTGATTGATTGATGGAACCTTCTGAAATAAGATTTCGAGGAAAATTGAAAACTTTCCTCTTCCCCCGCATCTGATCCACTCTCTCCCCCTTGCCCCTGTTCCGCTTTCTCCTGTGTTCATTCCTTTAGGCTCCTTTGCGGTTTTCAGCGACGGGGACACTCTGTTTTGAGTAACCAGGCGCTTTATAAATGGCTTCTATTCTATTCTATTCTATTCTATATTAGTCTTCCTTTGCATTGCAAGCAGTGCATTATATATGTCCTTGTAAATAGGGGGTTGCAATGGGCTAAGTAGGAAGGGGACCGGAGGCTCGGATCAAGGGTTGTAAGTCTCTCCCTTGCAAAGGCAGCGGGGTAAGTCGGGACGTTCTTAGGAAGGTTGGAGGGGTTCAGGGTGCTTCCGTTGCTGTACTCGGGTGTTCACTCTTGCTCGGGTAGGAGAGCCTTCTGCCACTCTGCTCTCCTGTTTGGTCGGCACGCCGGGGCTATAGCCGCTGTCTTCCGCTTCAGGCGAGGGGTCCACAAGACCGAGAAATGAAAGAATAAGGAGATCGGTTACTGGGGTGACCAGTACATGTAACGTAGGGGGGGGGGGGTGCAGGTGTTTTTATACACAACGTAGCGCAGTGCCAACAGTGCTCGTGAAGGTAGGGGTACAGGGGACGCTATGTACACTTTATACAACGGCTTCACTCTGTAGGCAGACCACGCCGTCCCACCCACCCCGCAACTCTGCCCCGTACCTTGGAAAGCCACGCTCCTCCCTCGGGAATGTGGCGGGGCGATGCACCGAGACGTTGGCCTCCTGGCTTGTTGGTTACAGCTGGGCTCGTCTGGTCCTCGTCTTCTTCCTCCCGGTTCTTCCTCTCGCTGCTTCTCCTCCTCACCGCACCGTCTTCGTCCTCCAGGGAAACGCCGTCCGTCGTTTTACTCTCTCTTCCGCCTTTTGACGTCCCGCCGCTGTAGAGGGGCGGGACTACTCCTTCGTCTTCAGTCCAGTTAAAGGAGCCATGTCCCGAGTCCGACGCTGTCCCGTAGCCTTCCTGTTCTTCCCTCTACGGGGTTTCTGGCAGCTGTGGGGACAACGGGCATGGTGAGAGGGGAGCGGCGGACCACCACTCCGGGGAGTTATTCCGTATGGGTTCTCCCAGTCCACTTGCCCCGTCACACACCCCAAGTGCCAACGAGAGAGTATACCTATGGGGCAATTTCTACGTGTTCAACGAATTTGCACCAGTGTACATGATTTTGACTTGAGGGCAATAGTAATGAAGCAAAATAGATCGTGGTTATCCCAGGAGACTTGTGAGAGAAGCATATAAAAAGGCCAGATTCTATGATCGGGACCATTTACTACAGACTACCAGGAAGAAAGATCCCCCAAAATTGGTATGTGTCACTAGACATTCATCTTTAAATGAGAAAATCCGACAAACAATAAATGCCCAATGGCACATACTCAATGTAAACTCTGAACCAGATAAGGTACTCCCTCGCCCTATGTTTGCTCATAAGCGAAACAAAAATTTAAAGGATCTGGTGGTTCATTCCAGAATGCAATCTAAACCGCCGTTCATACAAAAAACTTTAGGCGGTAGCGCCCCCTATCACTGGTAACCACAAATGGTTCCACTGCAAGGCATGTGACTGGGCTATAGTCACAAATACATTTCTTTACCAGAAGAAGGAAATTACTCTCAGGACATTCACCAACTGCAAAACAGATAATGTTATATATCTGTTACTCTGTCCTTGTGATAAAGGATATGTCGGCGAGATGTCACAACAATTTTCGGTCCGCTTGACAGAGCATCGCTCAGCCATCAAAACAAAAAAAACTCATGGCTCTGATAGTAAAACACTATCTAGAAATGAATCACCATGAGACAGAAATAAGATGGCTCATTCTGGAAAAAATTGAAAGTAAAAACATTCAACAGGTAGAGTAAATTAGAAAACGCAGGGAAGTGTTTTGGATCTTTTTATTGAATTCACATATCCATGGGTTAAATTCAGACATTCCATGGGACCAAGCTATACGCTATAATGACTAGCAAGATTAGTGGTACCCCATTATTATGTTTCTGGGTTAATCTTTATACTTACCAGCATATTGAGGACCTTCTTACATTCTGGTTGTGAACCCATAGACGTGGACAAACACGACGTAGTGACTGTAACGATATAGTTGCAGTAGGTGTTGCTATATATATATGTACAGAAAATTCTTTCTTGGTCAACATCATTCTCTGATTTCATATGAAACTAGCATGGCAGTTGCTGGGGTCAGGTTCTGCATCTCGTCTGGCCTCTTTGATTGTGTATCTGTTTTTGTTGTTGTCTGCCGGGCTTGGCTCCGCCCTCTTGTAGAGTGTTATGAATGGATACTCTGCTACCACTTTGTGGGTACCTGAATGCTTCGCACTGTTCTGTATCGATATATCTTGTTATACATATGTATTCTATTGGTTCTGGTCTATTCTTCATCATAGATCCATAACCATAGCAGATGGACGTTTTTTGTAGGCAGGGTAGGTTTCCTTCGTCTTGGACGGCTGGCTTGGCTCCGCCTCCTTACCACCTTGGCCGTTTGAGTGCAGGTGGGTGCGTGTTGCACTCCGGTTTTTTGTTTATTTTGGCCGGGTCTGACCCCGACTTTTTTCATCACGTGCCAAGGTCAGATGGCAGTGCATTCGCGAGCATTTAAAAGTAACGTTTATTTCGCGCCCTGTCCGTTTGGCATTTTCTCAGGCTCTCAGATACTGGGTGGCGGTGGCACGAAGATTAGAGCTGCCATCATCACTTCGCATTATCACAGATACTGGTAAGATACACTTGAGTGTTTGCGGAAGTTTTCACTCACAGGAGTTTGCTATTATCTACCCGATATAATTATATATGCACACTGCAGAGGCGCAACTAGAGCCAAATTTCGGGGGCTAAGAAAAAATTTCGGGGGGGGGGGGGCGCTGAACCGTTAATCAGTAGGCAGAGTGGAGCTGCAGGGGCTCATAGAAGGGGTGAAACAACTGCAAGGCCTAATTAACATTCAAATAGTCTTTTAAAGACCTGTGAAACGTTCGGGTGCAGCTCTGTGTGTGCCCGGTATACTGACGGAGGACAAGGTCTAGTTGTAAACTTACACTTAACACCCACCCACCACCAGGCGTCACAGGTCAGATGACCCTGGCTAATAAAAGGGGCTGAGTGCACGTGCTCATGGCCCATTACCTATCCCCATACCATTGTGTCCGTGTCTCATTTACCTGTCCACAGAATGAGGGCTTAGCGCCCTCACCAAACTCTACGATGGCGACGAGGCGGAGGCTGTGCCACGCGTGCTACAGCTGAAGAAATTTGTGGGGAAAGAGGAGAGAGCTGCAGGGCGACGTCGCCCCTCCTCCCCCACAGGATCGGCGCCAGCCTGCCGAGAGGCCCGCGGGGCGTGTGCCTTGCCCCGGGCCTAGATGTCTATGATGAGGTGACCGGGAGCCCACCCGGCACCTCTCAAGCCCAGCTGAGCCCCACCAGGAGGTGACCGACGTGGAGCCCACCCGCGTGGTCGAACAGGCCCGCCGGCCGAGTGTGAGCCCCAGCGCCGAAGGTACAGCGAGCCGACCGGAGCCCACCCGCGTCAGCCGCCACTGACCTGTGCCCCCAGGATGAAGAAGCGGACCGGACAGAGCCCACCTGCACCGGCCGCAACTATGCCCCAGCGAAGAGCGGACCGATCGGTGCCCACCTGAGTCGGCCGCCAGTAAGGTGAGGCCCGAGTGGCCCGCAGGCCGGAGGTAAGCCCGGGCAATGGAGGAGCCTCGGGGGGCCGCGTGAGCCTGAAGCGACCCCCCTTATGACTGTACACGAAGCGGAGCCCACCCGCATAGTTATGGCGTCTTGCCAAACTCAAACACTATAAACATTAGGTAAAGCAGGGCCAGCGGAGCCCACCCGCGGCCTGCCTGCATCGTCCCCTGTACCCCGTGTGTGAGATGAGCGAAGCCTACCCGCTAAAATGAAACCATCGCCCCGCCGGTGAAAGCGCCAGGCTCCGGAGGAGAAGCAAGTAAGGGCATGTGGGGCCGGACTGCCATGAGGCCGGCCACCGCTGCAAAGGGCCGAAGAGAGAGTGAGGCATGAGAGAAAGCGCCTGCAGCGTGTGGAGAGCTGCCAGGCGTGAGTGCATTGAAAGCGGAGCCCACCCGCACTCGCGACGAGGCCACGCAGTTGGCAAGCGCCCCCAGCACAGCCAGGCGAGGTATAGGCTGCCGAGGGCCCCAGCGTAGTGTGCCACCCGGAGGACTGCGCCAGCACCCCTCCCCCGCCGCGCCGTGTGTGGATTCTGAGGCGGCGGAGTATTGATAGAAAAGTGGCGGTATCGCACCCGCATTCACCACGAGGCCCCTCACCTCCCTCACAAAGCACCTGAACCATAGACACTCACCTGCTGTGATCCTGTTCCCAGGAGAAACATAAGCAAGGTAAGACTGCCTCACCAATGGTGCAGGGAAAGTCCTGCTGTAAGGCGTGAGTCCAGGAAAGGGATTGGGAGGCAGCAGATAGATTGGAGGCACGAGTCCCACAGAGAGGCGCTGCACCCAGCTTCAAAGGCCCAGAGTGAGAAGAGGGCCTGTGAGAGAGTGCTCCCGGGCCATCTACTGGACGTCTTTGGTACTGCAGCCAAAATGGGAAAACAAGCCAAAGGAGCATAGCAGCAACACAGGACCGGCTTGCAGCCGCCTGGAGTCTGGGCAAAGAGCACCCCTAAGGAGAAGGAAAGGACCTACTTGGCAGACACACAAGGAAAGCAGGCAAACATGCAAGAATGATTGCGCAAAGGCCTGCGACCAGGTGCCACCACACTCCAAAACTGCAACAAGAAGGCACTGGTCTGGGGAGAGTGCAGGAGTGCGCCAGGAGCGCATGGACTCTACACACACACCGGGACAGCACAGCACTGCGCTGCGCAGGCAAGCGCGAGGAGTGAAGGAACTCCACGCCCGAAGGAGTACGCGGCGACCAGTATTCACGCAGTGACCAGGAGCAGGAGACAGAACAGAGGCGCAGACCACCTGACGCACAGAGGACAAGCAGAGACCAACTGCCAGCGGAGCGGCACCTGATGGCCACAGTTTGTCGTTGCAACCGCAGGGAAGAAACTGCAGCACCACCACCACGGGAAGAGACAGAGGTCCCAAGACTCCCCAACAAGCAAGTGCAACACAAGGAGGAAGCGCGACGACCGCCGACACTGCTCCAAGGTCCCAGAAGAAAAGCAAGCACACCTGTGACGTAACGGGAAGCTGACCTAACACGAAGAAGCATAGAGTGGTGGCGTAACCCTCTGCACAAAAACGCAGCACAGGAAGAGCGCGGACGAAAGCGCGCCAACTCTCAAGCACCGGAACGGAGCGAAGAGCGACCCAACCGAAAACAGCGAAGCGTGAGGACTCACGCAGAAGACCACCCTGTCTGGTCGCATAGAAGGTAAAGCCGACCCCTCAGACGGTCGCACGTAGAACCGGGGCGGTCACACACGTGCCACACCCAAGAAGCCGGCCAGCCGATGGCCGCACCAAAAGCCGACCCACCGGGGGTCACGAAAGGAGGTGACCGAAGCAAGGGTCAACAAACCACAACCCAGCAAGTATCCCACAAGAGGACAGAAGATAGCCTGCCACCATCGGCAGAGTGGACCGGCCAGAGGTCCCAGAAGTTCGAACATCAAGACACAGTCCGCGAACAGCGACAAACGAACTTCACCAACCACAAGTCAACACTCAACGTCTAAGGAGAGAGAGAAGATCGCAACGCCCGGTCCAGTCACAGACGAGTAGAGACAGTGTCCGTGAACCAGAACAAGACTGAATGGAAGCAGGCGGAGTGCACGCTGCCTGGAGAAGTCTGGCCAGGAAGAGGAAGACAGCAAGGTGACCAGACCGCGTTGCGAAAAGGAAGTAGAGAAAGTCTGAGTGGCACAACGCCACCAAAGAAGAAGAAAGGAGAAGAGGACTGAGTGGCACGTCTGCCACCACCAAAGAAGAGAAAAAAGGAGAAGGTCTGTGTGGCACGTCTGCCACCACCAAAGAGAAAAGGAGAAGGAGAAGAAGTCTAAGCAGCACGACGACAGGAAGACAAGAGGATAGAAGAGAGCAAAGAGGAGTGTGGACCAAGACACTACGACACCCAAAAGGGGAAACACCAAGGAGAACGTGAGAGGTGCACGACAGTCCACACGCACGACCGGGATACAAGTAACACCACTGGAAGCAAGCATCCAAGTGCGAACCCGACAGTCATCCAGGAAGGACAGAAGCGAACAGGCTGGTTTGTTGGTAACAACCACCTTTGGGATGGAACGGACACAAGGGCCGTGGAAATCCAGCGGCAGAGGCCTCAGGGACACCGGTGGCAGCGGATCCCCAACGAGAGACGGACTGTGGAAGCTCGCGCCGAAGATCCTGGAAGACCGAAGGTCGCACAAGGCGGAACCAGTGCCAACAACACCCTTTCAGGTGGAACTCGGACACGGAGAAGAGGACCCGTAGCGACGTCCTTCAACATGGTGAAGAGGCAAGGCGGCATGTCCACCGGTCCAGTGGAAGCCTGGCAGAAGGGCCTCTGGGTCGTGCAGTGAGAGGGGACACCCAAGAGAGAGGGGTATCCGTGAGAGGGATAACCTGCAGCTGAAGATCCCGTCGGGAATAGACACCAGCTTGAACCAAGCACTTTGACCAGGACGGTCCAGCGGAAAGCAACACACTTGGGACCGGCTATGGATACTTCTACACGTTCACAGGATGTGAAGCAAAGCGAAATAGACTGTACGGCCCACCTTCAATCTGCACGTCTGCAAAGGCAAGAAAAAACACCATTGCCAGCAATCAACGTAACCCACAGTGGAGAGGACTACGTGGGAGTCGTCGTGATTAAGGTTGGGGTTTGTGTGAACTGTATTTCCTTCCCACAGGTTGGACTTTAGTTAGGGCAAGTTTCTTAACCAAGGTTGGGAGGGATGTACTGGCGGAGGACACGGTCTAGTGTCTCAGTCATGTTCTAATCTTACACTTAACACCCACCCACCACCAGGCGTCACAGGTCAGATGACCCTGGCTAATGAAAGGGGCTGAGCGCACGTGCTCATGGCCCATTACCTATCCCCATACCATTGTGTCCGTGTCTCATTTACCTGTCCACAGAATGAGGGCCTAGCGCCCTCACCAAACTCTACACCCGGGATCGGTCTCATCCCGGGCTACCACACACGACATGGGGTGTTGCGCGCCTGGCACACTGTGACATCTTAAAAGAGAATACTTCTGAAGCAAGGTAGAAGCTTCGGCGGCATTAGGCTTTCCTTTCTCAAAGAGAAACGTTATATCTTGCTAATCCTGAATGCTTTTGCCTATTAGATACAATTATGTATGCACCCCGTGATGTTTTAAGGGGGCACATTTCCAAAAGATAGCTGAAGTTTTGCGTCATTAAGCATTTTCCTCCTTTCAAGTAAAAGCGCCATTTTCCGCTATATATGCATGCCTGAAGTTTCATTTAAATATCGGAAACCTCCGCAAAATTATGGAGCTTGTAAAACTTCCCCATAAATACATCTTGTTATTTGTAATTGACATTAGACCGGCTTGATGATATGAATAGAAACATGTGTTTGAGAGTATTTTATACTAATAAAACACATTATCATTAATCTCCTTCTGATGTTTACGCCTAAAGTCAGATATGCGAGATTGGGTGGTCAGTCTATTTCTGTCCAAGCTGCTCGGTCGTGGAATGCCCTGCCGCTCTCTTTGCGAGCTTCAGCCACACTGACAGAATTTAAGAAGGGGTTAAAAACCCACCTTTTTAATCTCAGTATCTAGTTGCTTTTTTTTTCTTTCTCCTTCTGGTTTGGCCCTGTTTAAGCTCACATATCGCGCCAGGATACTCTGTAGTAGCAGAGCGCGTAATAAAATATTTTATACATACATACATACATACATTATTCCTGTGATTCTATCCCAGCACAGTTTTTTAATCATCTGAAGGATCTGAAGTTCGTCCGCCTTGACGGTTTTTGATTATAGAGCAGGTACGTTTTGCCGTTATTAGCAACTAAGAAATACATTTACCCTCCGTTATTTAGAATATCGGTTTGTCAACTATTCTAATATTATGTATTTGGGTCTATGTATCTGTTTCAGGGCATCCCCCCCTGCCTATTATTAAGAACCCGGTCATCTTTTTAAACTACTTTCGCAAAAGGGGTCGCCATTTGTTCAAGCTTTTTTAGAAGTCTACTAGCGCATCCTATATAAGAAGTATCTTCTCATGAAATACATGTCTGGAGTGTCTAAATAGACATACCGGATGAATATGTAATAAAAATTCATATTTACTAACATTGTTTTGTTATCTAATTTTGATTGATGTTTTTACATCCTGTAATTCATATGCATATCTGTGATCATATGCATGTTTTCTCTGTAGAAACAGCTTCCATTGGAATGTATTGGCATATTCATCTACTAGTCAGAGACATTCATCTATTTTTGTGTGGTAAGGGGCTTGGTTATTGCTACTATGGACCTCAAAACAAAAGTGCAGATTGTTAATATGAGTGACTATATGTTATTAATGTCTCTGTGGGACTATTTATATGTTCGTTATGTGTTGCCAGGCTCTTTCAGTTACGAAAAGAAAATGTGAGCTCAATATTTTTTTTGAGTTTAACAGATGGGTTTGTGCTACAATATGTAAATATTTGATTAATGTACAATAGTCACACTGTAAAGTTTTTTTGTATGCACATGATGTATGCATTATTATTATCTTTTACAGAGCACAACATTCTGAGATGAGACTCCTGATGAAGACGGGTTTCTGTCGAAATGCGCGTAGAGTCATTGAGCCACTGAGTTATTGAGTCACTTTGGAAACCACCCAAAGGAGTTTATCACTCTTGTTGTTTTCTGTCATTACATTTATTATAAATGTCATCAGTTCGTGACAGAATAATCATATATATCGATATGATTATGTAGCATGGTTGTGAATGTGAATGAATATAGTCAGAATGTTGTGTATGTGCTAGTCTCTGCATGAATTCCTTGTCTGTTAACATGTTTTTTTTAATATCATTTCTATATAAATTATTTAAAAAAGATAAAAATAAATAAACTGTTTTTCATACTTTTCTAAATTTATAGTGTCACGATTGTCTTTCTCCTTATAATGGTCTGAGGCGTTTATGATTTGGAGTAGCCCTAGAATATTTACACTAATGACATCCTCCCTGGAGGCAGGAAAAACATGTGACAAACATCATAGCAGATTAAAGAGAGTCAGAAATCACAATCCACAACAGTGAAGGGTAACAAATCCGGAATAGATAAGTAACAGCAAATTACCCCAAAACAACACCATCAAGGAGGGTCGTATCCGCTGGAAGGAACCAAAGGCTGAGGTACAGTCAATAGACCCCAACTCAGAGGACTGCAGAGGAATCAGAACCCCGAAGCCATTTAAAGGGAAGAAGAGTAAAAATAGGCCCCCACACTGGAAAAAACCAGGGTGTAGGGATGCAGAGGTACACTTGAACCAACCGACCTTGCGCCAGCAAGGAAGGGGTGGAACAATTAAACAGAACCAAGCATCCCGTCAGGGAGGAAGTGAAGCAGACACTCGTAGAAGACAAGCCACCCGGAGGGAGGCGAGTGCAGAAAACCAAGCTGAAGGTCCACGCAGAACGGGGAGGATGGGCGGGTCGTGAAGGAATCTGCGGCTAGAATCATCTCTACCAGATACACCGTTACCGAAGGTAAGTAACTTGTACATCTGATAGAGACTACTAGCCGCAGATTCCTTACCGTATACCATACCCAGAGGGGAGGAGGACCTGCAAGAGAATCTCCCCAGCTTGGAAGAAACACAGGGCCCCAACAGGGGATGTGTCATGGGGACAGGAAGGGCTGCCCAGCCCCCACCAAGCAGAAGGAAGCAAGAACAAGGTTAAGGGAAAGCCAGGATACCCCAAGACTACCCAAGGTACAAGTGACATCCATCAGAAAACCCAGGAGGGATAGAAAGCACCAGAGGAGCACCAAGGAAGAAGAACCATCCCAAACTCCAAGGAGAAGAGGAGGAACCGGAGGCAGAGCCAGCCGCAGAAGGACACACACATACCCAGCGAAGGGGACAGCCGAACAGGCATCAGACCCGAAGCAGCGGGCAAGGCCGGAACGGCCCAGCACCCAAGAATCGTAGGCGTGATAAGAAAGACACAGTCGCACAAAGCTCCAGCAGAACAAGGGGCAGGAGCACAAGGGCACACGCCAAGGCCCATAGAGGTGGACCATAACGCCCAAGCGTGTGCAGCCGGCAGCTGGCAAACACCATGAAGCAGAGCACCCAGAAGAAGCCAAGCGCAAGGTGAAGGCAGAGGCCAGGGAACCCCAGAACAAGCCCCAAAGAATGACCTTTCCAGAGATACCACCCAACCCACAAGGAGAAGTGGGACCAGCCAGTAGAGAAAGAGGAGAAATATATAGGACGGATCTAAGGCCGTCAACCAGAACACAAGAGAAGACTAGGAGTATCCTAGACGCCCTGGAACACAAGGCAGAAGACCAGGTCAAAAAGCCAAACAAGAAGGTGGAACCACTACGACACGACGCAGTGAACGACATGCCAAAGGCGGTCTGGCGATTTAGCGGATACTGAGAGGACAGAACCTGGAGAAGCGCAAGCTGCGCTAAGACAAAAGAGACCGCACCAGCGGTATACAGTGACGCCAGGAAAGGCGAGGAACCCAAAAAGGTGTCCACACCCTCCCAGCTCAAGACAAACCTACACAATAGCTACAAGTACCCCACTTAGGGTATGACACGAATGCAAACACAACATGGGAACACCTCTTAGGGAAAAAACTCTGCAGCAGAGGACAAGAACATAAAGGACCTGTGGGTAGAACCGCAGATGGGCTATCAATCAGCCAAAAAAACACACCACAAAGGCCAAAGGGCTGTACCAGCAGCCAACAGCACAGAGGGGCCAACCTAAGGACCCCAAAAGCACTTCAAGCCACACAGACGGGCCAACCGAAACACTAAGCCCAAAGAAAAAGGTGAGATAAATACCTCCCATAAAGCACCTAAGGACCCACAAGCCAAAGCTTACGGAGGGGGAGGAGGACAGAGCCCCGCAAGGAGCCACTGAATGGCAGGGTCCGCGTGGGTGTTAAACAAAAGAACCCCATCAAAAGGCAAGTCAACCAGACGTTCTCTAATATTCTCTGGCAAAACAGCAACCCACAACCAAGCATGGCGTCGGAGAGCCACCGAACTTGCCATAGCGCGGCTGAGAGCATCAGCAACATCCAAGGCCAAACGGAGAATAAATGCGGCCAACTCCCGGCCATCCAACACGTGGTGCCGCAGATCAGCACGGACACCGTCGTGACAGACGCAAGACAGAATGGACTCCACAGAATTCCGCAGGCTGGAGGTAGCCCTGGCCAACACACAAAGTGTGTTGAGCGCTTGCAAAGCAGCACTAGAGGAAGAAAAGATATTACGTCCCCATGATCCCAACAACCGGGCCTCCCCTGATGGAGGAAACAATACTGAAGGCAAGGAAGGAAAAGCAGTCTGCAGGAGAGGGTCCTGGGTGGAAAGAAAAGCAGACTGGATCGTGTGTAGCAGGACGGTGACGGTGCAGGAGCAGCTGAGGCACTGGATCACCCGTGGCAGGACGCCCCAGAAGAGAATTGTGGAGCGAAGCTAGCAATGGAAGAAGCAGCTCCCCTCCACCAGAGCCCTGGTAGAGAACTTCTAACAAATGGTCCGTAGGGAATGGGGTGACTGGGTCACCCATTCGCAAATTGGGAGCAGCCGTGGATATGGCCCTGACAAAGGCTACACCCGCCTCCGTAGGGCGTCGCGGGGGAGAAAGCAATTCCTCCTTGGGCGGCAGCTGTAAATTAAGCCGTCCATGCCAGAGTCCAGTTGGAGGAAGAAACGGCCAGTCCCTGAATAGTGGAAGATCCACAGATGAGTGGGGGGCCTGAAGGGCCTCCGGGGAAGGTGGAGAAGCCTGCGGAGCAACCAACAGCAAGTTGCAGAAGAAAGGGTCTGAGGGTTGTGGCCGCGGAGACGACGAAGAGCCCTCCCTGGAAGATGCCAGGGAAAAAGCAACGACACAGCATCCCGGCTCTGGAGAAGAGGAGACCAGAAGATGACAAACATCCGGAGAGGAGGGGACCTCTGGAGACGAGTCGATAACCCAATGCCGGCAAAGAGCTATGGAGTCCGCCACAGGCGCCTGTGCAACGTCGATCGGTACCGGAGCAGTCACTGGGGGCACTGAGTCGACCTCCACCACCACTTGCCTCCTAGGAGAATGGGGCGGGGTTGGAGCCGGGGCGGCTAAAGAACTGCGCCGACTCGACCTCCGACGAGGCAGCTGCCTGCGTAGAGGGCCAAGAGGGATCCGGGGAGGCACCCACCCCGGGCCCGAGCTACCAACTGCGCCGCCAGGGCCGGGGAGGAAAGCAGTCTGCGCCGGAACGGCGTTGGCTCGGCCTCTGGTAAGGCAGCTGCCTGCCCAGAGGACCAGGGGGACTTTGGGACGAACGGTGAGTCCCAGCGACCTCTTGTGACACCACAGGGACCCCTAGGGGATTTGCGGCAGGGCAGAGGCGCTGTGGGTCGAAGAGGGCAACCCCGTAGGGCCGCACCTCAACGACACCACACCTCCAACACCTGAAGCCGAACTCGGCGGCACCGGGGACTACGCAGAAGGCCCTGCACATGGCAAAGAACCTGCAGACGTCTCAGGAAGAGGAGGAGGAGGGGCCAAGGAAGCCTGCAGAGTTGTAGCGTAGGCCTCCATCTGGTCCCTAGTCGCCCCGATGCCAGGAAACGGCCGGTAGAGTGGCGACGAGCAAGGCCGCATGTCCCGAGGGGAAACCGCTGCCTCTGCAGGATGGGGACCAGGCCTCGGTGACACGCTGTAAGACTTACCGATGGGCAAGCGACGCCCATGGAGCCTTGGCGAAGGATGATGCAGTAGAAATCAGTGGTTTCTGGACCCTTCCGAGGTAGGGGACGGACACGGTGATCAGACCGACCTGGACAAGCGGGCCGAAAGTAGTTTCATCCGGCGCTCCCGTCGGGACTTTGGCTTCAGATGCTGGCAAGCGTCACAGTCCGTAGAATCATTGTGCTCGCCCCGACACCTCATACAAATGGGGTGAGGGTCCGTCGCCGACATCTGATGTGTGCAAACAGTACACATCTTCAAGTCCGAAAGCATTTGCACACTGTTCCTCAACGCAAAAGCGTGAAAAGAAGGCCTCAGAACAGGTCAGGGACGCGATCCGGATCCGCGTTGCACGCGGAAAAGAAGGAAAACTGACGTCAGCGCACCGGGGTGGGGCTTATGTGAGCTCACTGACGTCACGCCCGCGGACGACCTCAGGGCAGAGTCACATGGTACCGCCCCTGGCGCGCAGAGATGCTGTGGCAAAGAAAATTTTCCAGATCCAGTCTCACGCCTGGGGATAATTTTACGTAAGGTATCTGCAGTTAGTAGTCTCTATCAGATACTCTTAATGGAACGCTCCAAAAAACTCAACAATGGCTAACACATAACCATCTGTTACTAAACTCCCTCAAAACAGAATTTCTCCCGATTACACCCCACAACCAAGAGTCCCCAACGCAAAATTGGATCAAAAATATCTCTGCACTCAACTGCTCCCCGCACGTGGTGGACTCCTGGTCAGATATCTAAACATGCAAGGACACATCAGGGCCATTACTTAGAGTGCCAATCATCAGCTCAACACTCTCTGGGAAATCGAACCTTTCCTACCTCCCGAGGACATCCAGTCAGCAGTCCAATCCCTTGTTATCTCGCGAGTAGAATATGGCTTGGTAACCCTGGCAGGTCTTCCTAAAGCAAGGTTAGCTCAGGTAAGAGCTACTCTGAACGCTTCTGCAGACTTATCACAGGCTCCATAAAACATGATCATATTACACCTGACCTAATTCAACTTAACTGGCTTTCCATTGAAGCAAGGATCTGCTATAAGATATCATGTCTGACACATAAAACTATACACCGCAATAGCCCCGTTTACCGGGCAAAGAAACTCGAGCTCTCTGGTTCCAGTGTGGAAAAGTGTAAATTTTACGTTAGCATTAGCGGCAGACATTTTGACTGTCGCATCCATTTTGTTTCTGTCGTGCTCCTTTACTCTCTGCTGTTCGTCCTTTTACCCAGCCTGTGTCCTCAACTTTAGCTGACCTCGCTGACATGGTCAATTTGTTGTATGTGCTGGGGGTTTGCAACGGCCGGTGCACCTGGTCTCAGATGTTATCTATTCATAGCTTATTGCTGCCATCAACATTCCTTACTCCCCCTCCTCATCTCCGGACCATCTGGTTAGCCTTTGTTCTTAGCTAATAAACCTGTTCCCTCAGATTTTCCTTCCCATGGGATTGCAATGCACAAACAGTATATGAAGACAATGGTTTCTACATTATGTGTACTTCCTCCTGCAGCACTCAAGGGTGTTATTTGGATGCGGTCCCACTCATGAGTGACTAATAAACTTGATTTGTTTTGCTTCAACTCCAGTGTCGATCTCTATTTTGGTGGACGAGAGGGTAACCCTGCCCTAAAAAAGGTACATTTCCACAATTGGCTAATTAAGAAGCTCCAATACCTTACACCTGAAACCACCCAAATTCAACAAAAAAAGAACTTACAATGGCACCTTTTCAGGGCTGGCTCCAAGAATCTGGAATGCCCTACCGACGGAAATCAGAGCCAACCCCTCATCTAGCTTCTATGTCATGTGATAATCACTTCCCTCGAGTGCTTGACAATCATTTTTACTTTGTGTATTGTAATGTATGCCTGACAATCATTTTCTCTATATGTTTTGAAATATGTACTAAAGTCAAAATGTACTACATCGTTCTTGGGTAGTAGTGCGCTGCTTAAACTGCAGAGCCTCGTCTAATAGGGCCTTCACCTGGTTCCTCCCATTCTATCTTTTTTGTATTGTACTATTACTGTCTCCTCACGGCAACGCTAATTGTCCTCTTTCGACAGTGCGCTGATACCCGATCTGGGTCTTGTTCGAGCTTTATAAAACTTTTCAAATAAAATAAATAAATAAACTATAAACTGACTTTAACCTTTGCTTTTTTTAATTTTTGAGGTTGTTTTAACGTAAAGTAAAATCTTATTATCATTCCTAAATGTACTGTACTGTCAATTTAACCTTCATTAAAAAAAGTTTTTTGTCAATGTTAGGTTTTGTTTCCACGAGGTTCACTAAACTCTCTCACTGCATATAGCTTTCCGCCTTGCATAGCAAGGGGTTGGCCAAAACCCCTGCTTTACATGGCCAGAGGTGTGTGGTTGCCTTCTGGGCCTGGCCCGTGGCTAGGCAACGCACCCAACCACCTATAGGATGCCAACCACACACCAACACCAACCACACATTTAAAAAAAAATAATAATTCTGTAACACCATACGGTAGGTACCGCACCTGAATCGCCATCCGCAGTACCGTGAGACTGCAGCTGCAATTTTTCCCAATATTTCATTTATTAGTTGATATCGTTGCCATTAATCTGTTTGTTTTAATAGTCACAAGTATATTCAAGTATGTAACACACACAAGTATAGTGTGTATGTTTTGTGTGTTTATTGAAAAGGAAAAAAAGTTTGGAACCTACTAACAACAAGCATTTGTGAGTGTCACAGGACTGATTGTAATGCTCAGGTGGTTCTTGGGTTACAGTTCACCTGGTTCTTGGTCCCATGTTGACACTGCCAGACGATCTAGAGATCACAAAGCTATTCTGAATACGTTTCAGAAAAAGTATTACTGGTAGGGTTATAGCCTCCGACCATGAACCGGAGGTACTTTCTCTAATCCTTTTGGATAGTCAACTTAAAGTAAAGGCCCAAAAGTTGCTCAGTACTGCTGCTTGTAATTGGGTCAAAGTCAGAATCTTAAACTTTAGCAGCGAGAGGAACTGATTTAGATCGCAAAGATCAAGCAAGGATGGGGCTGAACTCACCTCCCATATTCCCTAAAAGGAAGTAGAATAAGTAATATACCTACCCACCTAATAGACATTGAACTACCTCAGTTACTCTTAAGGACCTCTTGCAAAGGTTCATGGACTGAAATATGATGCTTAGGTGGCCCGGATATTGTAGGCTATGTTTGTGTAAAATATAGACCGTCCCTAATTACGATGATGACCCATGTATCTGTGTTTATTTGGGGTCCAAGCTGGTTGGGGGGAGAAAGTCTTATTCCAAATGGGGATGAGGAGGTCTCATGAGATGGAGCAGAGTAAAGTGGCTTTTCCACGAAGGACTTTTTTGCCTTACTTGAGACCAGAGGAACATGCTTGCTGTTCCCCCTAAGGTGTCTCCTATTCGCTAGCCTGCATCCTGAAGAGGAGGAAGCCCTGTGTTCTTGGGGTGAAAAGAACTCACCTGCCTCAGTAAACTGTAAGGTCATTTCCAGCTTGAAAAGAAAAAGAGACAGGCTGGCACTTACTATTTAGTTGCACTTATCTCGTATTACTGGAAGACATCCTCTGTGGTGGGATCAAAAAAGTTATTTGCATCTAAAAGAAGACTTCTGACATTATCCTGGCCCACCGGATTCAGATCCGAGGACTTGAACTATGATGACTGCTGCATGGAACAAACAGTGCTTAGGGCCCTGGTGGCCTTATCAATGAGGACCCTGGTGATCAGCAGTTTCTGTTCTGTAGATTGTTTGTGTGCAATAAGCATGAATAGGTACTCTTCATGGACAACACAGGATGCAGGGAGGCACATGAGGTATACTCAGGCCACAGTTGGAGAGTGTAGAGACCATAATAGCACTGCCTGGAAGATGATTTTTACATTAATCTCCAAATCCTTCCAAAAAAGCCATCATTACAAGACATTGGGGTTTACAAGATTATACAGTGTTCTGTTGTGAACCGGCGTTCAGTTACCTGAAAATCCCAGGTTCTCCTTGGCCTTATTGAGGATGTGGGGCTCTATAACCATGGCTGGTCATATTTGGGAAGTAACTAAAGCCTCAAAGGTATAAATGTGGGGTGTGACAAGAGGGCATAACAAGTGGTTCTTCAGAGAAATCAGCCACCATTAATGACCAGTAGTTAGAGCTGGGATTGAGATTAAGGCCAGTACAATTATCAGAGGTGGAAAAGATGGCTAAGTCAGTGGCAATGGTGCTGTAGGGTGATCCTCAGCCCTCATGGAGCTGCAGCTTGCAAATGTAACAGCCAGATGGAGATTTGAACTGGAGGGTTCAACAAAGTGGAAGTTCTTGAACCTGAACGATACACCGTTCCTGGGTGATTCATGCCTTCTAACTGGAGCTTGATAAGTCATCATGTACTTTGGGGTGAGAGGAATAGATGTCCTTGTGACCAAGTGCTTTCATTTGTCCTGGGTTACTCGCATCACTTGTGTACAGCAAGTAAGGGTGACCTCCAAGAGATTGGCTCTCTACCTCATTGTGGCAGTGGTAAAGGGGCGCAGTGTACCATGCCCGGTAGCCTAAGATGTGTACTTGCCTCCTGTCTTTACTTCCTAGTGATCTGCTTTCAATACCGGTGCACCCTCGCTCTTCATGTAAGTCAGACAATTTTGGAGGGTCCCCACACCAGTGGTAGCACACAGAGGGGAGGTGCCTCTTGTCTTTTTCATAGACAAAAGGTTAAGAAGTTATGCAGGTAAACTGCTAATATCAGAAAGTCCATGGCATGAAGCCGGAGTTTTGCAGCATTAGCCACTAAAAGAAGGAGGAGATAGGAGGCAGAAATAAAAGCATATAAAAGGCGCAAACCCTGTGGCAGGAACCCAAAAGCTAGGGCAAAGTCCTGCTACAAATGTTCTGCATGCAAGACAAGCAGTTTTCTGATCCAAAGTGGAATTTGCAAGGTTGGACACACAGGAGTGGGGAGTCTCTTGTATGGCACATGCATTTGTACATAGAATAACAGTGCACAATTCTGAATTTTAAAGAGGTTTAGATGCAGTTTCTGGTCCTGCCATGAATGGGCAAGGATACCCACCAGTTAAGCAAGGGAAAGAGCTATGACATACGAGACATAGGGGAATCTCACTTATTTCTTACATATTTTAGATGTACGATTAACAACGAATGTGACATTTTTCATACATAAAAAGACAAAGGAACGTGCATATAAAAATTATTTAATAAAGATGTGTCCTTGAATGCAACTACTAAAACTTTGCACCATCAAAGTAAGGTACATATGATACCACAATATAGATGTTTTATTAATGTTTTCTTTCTGAACAGTTAACAAGGTTATCACCACAAATTACAGGTAGAAAAGTGAAAAAAAAAAGAAAATTGCATCTCAACAGCGTTTTCAGAAAGAGGTTTGTCCAAAACAACGTTTTAAAACAAAAAGCATCAGCCCTATTGTATGCCTAATTCACCACCATCACATAACTGCAAACAAGACCATCTTGCCATGAGAAGATAAAATCAGCGAAATTTTTTAAATAACATACAATAACAGAAGTAAAAATAGCATTGACTTAAAAAGAACATTGTAACAAATCAGTGGCAGTATCTTACAAAACCAATGTAAATGTAGAACACGGTTGTTAAAATTGTGTGAAGTCAGCACAGTTGTCCTACAAAACTTACAATTTCAAAGACCTTTGGATTCAACAAGACTGCACACCATCTAACTTAGTAAAGATTCCGGTAATCCAAATTTAACCTGAGTACCATTTGAAGATAAAACAGGTCTGCTTACATCATTAATGTTCATTGTGTAAACATGTGGTTTTAGTGGAAAAATACACAATTTTCCTCTGCTTCTAAACACACGTTATTTTATGTTATAGGTTTTAAAGAGAATAGCAATCTCAGTAATTGCTATATTACTGCAAAGACCATTTACAGTGCATAAAAGTATATCTTTAATAAAAAAAATAAATGTCCATAAAAATGGCTTGCAATTTAAAAAAAATTCAAGAAAACTTTACTGATTTTTGACTTGCGTGGCAAAAGTTGTAATGGTAAACACAAAAAGAATCGCAGAAGTTCTCCATCTTCTCATAACTTCCACGTTGATGATGCAACCAGTTCTGCAAAGAGTGCACTCACCAACCTCAGGCAACGGATCTTTCTCAGGGCCTTTACAGTACATTTGACTCAGGCAGCATGTATGCCTCACAGTTCTGCACGTCGGCTGCCTCCGTCCATGAAGAACGGTCTACCTCCCATTAAAAATGAAAGGATGACGCAGATGAACCCGTGAAGCAAAGCGGTTACCAAAACACGAGCCCCAGGACAGGACTTCAAATACATTCCACACAATCAGAAGACTGTAGAAACACTTTCTAAAGTCCTGTCAGAGTTTAAAGGGATCTATTCTTCCAAAGCCTAGCTCGAGCAGAAGCGGGATTCCCCTCAGTCTGACAACGAAGGAGAACGGATGGAACGCCCGCTGGCAGGACTATTTGAGAAGGTGAAAGGCTCGCGCTCCTTCTCCTTGCTTTCGTGCTTGTGCTTGTGTTTATGCTTGTGCTTGTGCTTCTTCTTTTTCTTTTTGTGCTCGTGGTGGTGGTGATGGTGGTGGTGGTGGTCACTGTGCTTGGATGAGTTTAGTTCCTTGCCGAAGAGCGGGTGGGGACTGAAGGGGACTGGAAGCATGTGCAGATCCAGAGATGACTGGTCTTTTCCTGGGAGGGAAAAAAATAGAAAAATTATTAGAAAGAGAATGTTTTATACCAGTTGGCCATACAGAAATCACATACTCCCCTTTCTAAACTAAACACAGGTATCTACTCTACCAGGTGTAATATTTCAATATGAAATGTTTCCAAACTACATTCCAGTTTACATCATAGCTGTGCGTGTTTGGGTTTACGGTATGGAAACATTCAACAAGGAAAAAGCACATAGATGGAAAAGACATATGGAAAACAAAACCGTGTATGCAAAGGCATCTATAGCTGGTTTAAAAAAAACATATCCTCCAAAACAATGTAAATCTGCTACCTGGTCATATGATTCAAAACAAAAACACCAGCAAGAGTGCTGCTTTTTTCTTGTATGAACGCCATAACGTATGGACATGGCTAATGAAGTTATCTGGCAGAAGAGGGCCAAATTATGGGGCAGGGTTAAGCAAATTATGTTGCAAGAAAAGCCATATTATGTGGCACATTTTGTAATAGTATTACTTTGCAATTTTGTCATTTTTAGGTCTCGCCTGGGCAGCGCAAGCGCTGTCTCTTCGATACATGCTGTATCTAGTACATGGACTTCAAGCATCTTCCATGTTTCTATTGGCTCCTGTTAATGTCCTTTGCATATGACTGCTTCTGATTGGTTAATATGGTAAATTCGTCCTGCCTTTTGCTGTTTTGGACCCTCCGAGCAGACAGCCCCTGTTACATATGCTCTTCCTTTTAACACCTTGGCTGCTAGAGGTTTTCCCCTCCTGTGCTGCTCATAAGGCTTTCCCATTGTTCATGACGAGCTCAGCTCGTCATAAGCACAGCTCAACCGTGCCTCATGACGAGCTGAGCTAGTCATGAGCATCAAAGGGGTTAAAAAAAATGTATTTTCCTTTGTGGCACTATTTTCTTTTTTGTTCGTCTCAAGAGCTCACTCCCACCTGGGCAGCGGAGAGCACGCATAGGAGGCTGCCGGGAGATTCCAGATGCCTCACTTGTTTTTATGGTTTCCTGTGTCTTTGGCTCTTATTTTCATATGCGACATTCCAGATGCCTTGTTTTTATTGTTTCCTGCATATCTTTGGTGCTTCTTTACAGTTCCATCCAAGATACATGCATAGGAGACTCCGGGGAGATTCCCGATACCTAGCTGTCATTGTTTCCTGTGTGTCTTTGGTGCTTCTTTACATTTCCAGCTATCATGCACGCATAGGAGGCTGTGGTTCTCCATTGCTATTTGTCACACTGAGAGCCTTTCTATCAAAGACGGACTGCACTATAATCTTCCTCAGAGATAAACTGCAATCAGTCATAGAGCTCATTGGCAACAAGTGGCACAATGCAACAAATATATTTTATGACACCGCTGGTTTTATTTTACCTTCACTTAATGCTTATTTAGAGCGTAGTAAGAAAGAATCATAATATCTAATTCCTGAGAGGAATAAAATAGGAGCTTGCAGTTTCGTACAGGATTGTGGGTATGCAGATATTTCACACAGGTTTGTGGGACTAGAGACGTCATTTCCTTCACAGCTTAATTTGAGGTGGCTCCCCCCTTCCTTCATTATCTCCACAACCAGCGGCTCCTCCTAATATCTCTCATACATGGCAGCGTTGGAGTAGCCCGGGTACAGCAGCCCTTTAAGGATTGCTTTGTTCAATGTAATGCCAGAAAAGGGGCATATCTGTTCCGGAACTCTCATCTTTCTCGCGCATAAAAATATGTGCATTTGTTTACTTGAAGGTTCGCATCATGCCACCTTACCATGAGACCTGCAATATAAATACATTTTCTATTTCCACACACAATTAAAATTGTAATGAATAAGAACAAAAAGTAACACCTTCTCACTCTCCAGGAATAGCAATAAATTATTTTTCTGCTCATTTGATTTACGGAATAAGCACAAGAGGCAGTGACTGGGTGTCCCTGTCTTAAGCTTGTGAGGGTGCAGTACTTCAAGTCATTACTAGATGTCACTGTAGAGTCAGCAGTACAAGGTGCAGTGCAGTAGGTCATTACTAGATGTCCATGCAATGTCAGCAGCACAAGGTGCAGTATGAAGTAGTATTCCCACAATACGATGCAACACTGGCATACATTTAATCAAAGTATTCCCCAAGCTTAGTTGTTAAAAATATGCTGCATGGCTACACTTTCTTTTAAAGTCATGGCTTGTTTGGTTTACTTCTGGCCAATCACTCCAAAAGAGCATTCCGGCACTCCAACCCCCGCTGCTCCCTCCATCTTCCCTTGGTAGTCAAATACATTGCAATTTACAAGGCCAATAGCTCTAACTTAAAAAAGAAATGTGAGACCTATTGCATTTCCCATGCTTGTTAAACTTGGCAACACTGTCTGGGCCTTGGCTGTACCTGTTTAACACCCAAATAGAGCAATAAGCAACAGAAAGGTAAAAAGTCCAGCTACGCAAAGGGCCTCTCACTGTGCCGCGACACGTGTTGCTGCATTTTTAGTTAACTTTTAAACCAAACTAGAAATAAATCGTTTTTTGTTAAAATCTGCAGGTTATACGGCAGAGAGATTGAGTGGCAAAACTTTAATTTGCGTAAATCGCTGCAAACTTACAATCACATAATTCCAGTGGCCCTGCGTATAGATAAAAACACAATTTGTAAGTCACACCCCGCAGGCTCCACTTCCACCCCGGTACACACGACTGAGCACTACTTATAGCATAGGAAAGCAGTGGGGGACCAGCGCACAGACACTGTGCTCCCATCATACACACACTACATGGTCTTTTTCTGAAGTGGTTGCTGGAGACCAGTCGAGGTGGGCAGATAAAACAGCGACTGTTATCCACCAGCAGATGTGCCAGTGTACAGTAATACCTGCACACAATGAGCTACTCATTGCTGTGCGATTCCACCTCCACATCACTTTTATTTCACCTCCATAACTGTCGTTCATAATGCACTTTCGAAAAGTATTAATCCTGGCCAAGTAATGGTATTTTCTTACTAATCTAGTATGGCAGTTAAAGAAGACCAAGAGAGAGTCTGTGGTAAATGCATGCTTTTTCAGCCTGTTCTCTTATTTACGATCAGCACGATTAAATCTGCATTTGTGCTTCAGTTTATGTACTGGTATTCGTTTCAATGATTTTACAGCAACGCCTTTTTGCAAAACCGTCTTAATGCACAGAACTGGCTGGCATACTTAAATCATAAAAATGACTGCATGAATGAAGTAATGAATGACATGATTTCTAAAGTACAACAGCTACTCCAAGGAGTGTCCTGGAGCTAACAAAGCAAGGAACTATCAACAGTGAGGCAGGCTAGCAAAATGAAAACAGACATTTGTAATCGTTTTCTGATATGCAACTCATCGTCAGTATGACAGAGTGCCGGAGGAAGATGGCTCCAAGCCTTGGTTGCCAAGAAAAAAAAAAGATTGCCTTCCCCTTCTGGAAAGTCACATCCTGGGAATCTAAATACACGTGCATCAGATCTCAAAGTTCTAGATGGAGTTGAAGACTGGCGTCGGTTAGACAGATAATTTGGACCAGAAATAAGAACTCTGGTGCGAAGGCTTTTTGCTTGAGCCCCACAAATGAACCACAAAGCACATGGCTTTGCCCAGGCGTAATGGTAATTTAACATACACTAAAGGCCCTCAGCAATTTAGAAATAATGTCGGAGCTGCTGTAAAGATTTAGATACCCGACTGTCCTATTAGTGAGAGTTGGTTGGTCCGCCAAACTTAACAGGTGCAACTATCCGCATTAAATGCTTCCCACTACTCTTGTAGACTCAAACATAACTGTCTGCCCAGGTAGGCGGTATTACCAAAGACAAGCACTCCATGACTGACGATTTTCACTTTGTGTACAGAGTTTCTTGGGATCATGTATACAGACAGCTGTCTTGGAAAACTCCGACATAATCTCCACACCCTAGTTTCCCAATGATGCCACATTTCGTTGACGCTTTGACAATGCTGCAGGCTGTACGTGTAGACGCGTTCCACATGTCTTTGGCTATATGTACATAGCGAGTTGTACAGTCGCAACCCACCTGATGAATGCACAATGGGTTAATAGAATGCAACTGATGGAGAACATCTTGTTTCCCATAGCTGAAACAATGCATCCAGCACTAGGCTAAAGGAAATCCATTTGTACCACAAACTGATCTGCTGCAGAATTGCCATATGGCCTAGTTTTATGATGCATCTTGAATTTTTGTTTCCTAATTATTTTTGGGAGGTATAGCAAATCCAAGATAGGACAGAAACCTTCTCCCAGTCAGAAACTGGACAAACTGTAGTAAAATCCTTGCCCCAGTTCCAACATATAACCTTCTCCACCACTCCCTTGGCCATGAGCTTTCCCATAGTACACCTTCCAACTGTAATTAAAGAAGAGGTAAAGTTGTGAAAGAAGAAGATGGCTGCTGGTACTGGCTGTCTCAAGAATACTCTTCCAATTGCAAAAAACAATGCTGCTGTCAGGAAAGCTTTCATTAATTAATCTTAACAGATGCGTACTTACATTCTAATTTGCAGTATTGTTGTCTTGCCTTGTAGATTGCTCTGCTTAAACCTCAATATCTATTGGCAATCAAAGGGCATTTGAATTTCCTATACATCCGTAGGAAACCTGTTGAACTCTTCAAGATTTGACATCTTATAGAGACTCCTGTGCACATGAATGCGAGAAATGACCCCATAGGGACATATTTTGTGCAGAGACTAGGCTTAGAGGCGGGGGGGGTCCATCCTTCACCAACTACATAAAGGAACTATACACATATTATGGTAGGCTGTACTTGTCCAAGTACATTTAGGTAACAAACAATTTGACATGTCAAGAGGGGTGTTAGGAAATAAATAGGACTTCAGTTTAGTTGACATTGTTGGGACCGCAAAGCTGGCTGGACCTAAATGAGAAGAAAGACATTTGATACCGGTAAAAGCAGGTCTCTGTCTCCTTGCCAAATGACCTGGATGGCGGATGCAGAGAGGGGGTTTTCCGATACAGCAGAAGTGGTGTGTATTAACGAAGTTCTGCTACGTGACCTGATGGTACAAAATTACTACAAGGAGATCAGAATTTTCTTCTGCGGGGGAAACTGTTGATCTGATCCAAGGCGTCAGCTGGTTTTGGGACTATCGCTGAACAGGACAGCTGCTTGTTGAAGGCAACAGTGATGAAGAACAAAATCTAAATATTTGTTACTTCTCTCTTAACATCGTCTTCATGCTTCCTAAACTGTTTATGTGTCACTAATCGCCGAAATACTTTGCTTTTTAAAACCTCACTCACCCGTTTACCTCTCTGGAGCGGGCTCAGAACCACCAAAACAGCGACCACTTCGCTGCAACGCTAAACCACCTAACAAACTTCTCTGCCGCCATTCTCGGCGAGGGAGAGAGGCCACGCCCACTTTAAGGCCACGCTCACCCGCCCCTTTCCTACACATTTAAGATGTGCAACTACCGGACGCGCAGCGGACGGGCGCAGCGGGCACGCCGTCAGCGCGCCGAAGGCGCGCCAAAGGCAAGCCCATCTGGGCCCGTCCGGGCCCAGAAGGCCCTAGGCCCCGTCACTACGCCGGGTACTCCTCAGGTTCGAATAATGTACACAGCGGATACCTTACACGACTTACGGCCTAAGAACATCCTAGCCTGCTACCACTCGTTTACTGCAGGTAAGGCATTCTCGACCTGTCCACAATGCAACCCGACTCCTATCCTGAAACCAACCACCCCTGCTTTGAAACTAGGACTCCTTAACTGCCGCTCCCTCCCCAAACATGCCACCGAAATGAACATCCTGATCCAGAACCAGGAGCTTGACCTACTGTTCATAACGGAAACATGGCTCACTGACAACACCGACTCGGATATTGTAACAGCCCTCCCCACCGGGTATATCTGCCAAGCCCTTAATAGACCTAGAGGGAGAGGAGGCGGGGTAGCTATAATCCACAGGGAACAATTCACCTGCCGGTTGACCAACGCTGGCATTGAGGACTGCGAGAGCGGTCAATTCTCCATCCAAATCTCCCCTACTCTTACCCTGGCAGGGCTTCTAATTTACCGACCCCCAGGGGCCCCGGGTAATTTTATCAACGCTGTATCCGAATCCGTCTCACAACTAGCTTCTTCCACCCCCAACTTTCTTATATTAGGTGACTTGAACTTCCATTTTCTGGACCCCACGGATCGAGCAGCATCGGACATTAGACACGACTTAACTTCTTTAGATTTTTGTCTAGTGAACAACGAGCCTACCCACGACAAAGGCCATCTATTGGATCCGATCCTCACCAACATAGCAACAATCACCACTAACCGACCGGTGACCCTACCATGGACGGACCACTTCCTGGTCCCCTTTTTTTGGGAAATCCCCACACCCATTTACCCAACTCCTAAAACCCAAGTCACCGACCGACAATGGCGCAAACTATCACCTGAGATATGGGCAGACTCTCTTGCAGAGTCCATCCCTGCGCTCTCCTCTGACCCCGATACAGCTGACAAACAATTCAGCGATTGGATCACTTCCTCCCTGGATACGCTGCTTCCAAAAACTACCACCCTCAAACAACCTAAAAGAATACCCCCTGCTTTGTGGTACACCCCAGAGCTCAAAGTTCTGCGTCAAGAGTGTAAAAAAACCGAACGCTCCTGGAGGCGCGATAAAACAACAGCCAATAAGAACATCTACTCTATTTCTCTTCTGACCTATAAAACTGCTATTCATAAAACCAAAAGCATGTTTTTTCAGGAGAGAATAGAGAAAGCAGGAAGCTCCAGTAAGGAAGCGTACGCCATCCTTAAAGAGCTGTCAAAACCCCAAGGACAAGGACTAGGACCCACGTCCGATCCTAAAGTCGACCTGGAGAAATGCCAGCAACTGGCCAACTTCTTCCACGACAAAATCCGGCGAATTCTGGAATCTATCCCCCCCTCCAGTCCTGAGGCAGAAATCGCTCTCCCATACACCTCCACCTGTCTGTCCACGTGGGACCAGGTCACGGCAGACGAGGTGAGAAATACCCTCAACTCCATGAAGAGCGGCTCCCCCAGCGACCCCGCTCCTCTTCGCATCCTTAAAGAGGTAGCCCCTACCATCATCCCCTCCCTTACCCACCTAATTAATATCTCACTCCAACAAGGAGTTGTACCCTCAAGCTGGAAGAAGGCGGTGGTAAAAGCCCTATTGAAGAAACCTACGCTTGACCCCGAGAACCTGGCTAACTACAGGCCCATCTCCCTACTGCCTGGAGTGAGCAAGGTCGCAGAAAAATTGGTCAACAGGAAACTCTCGCAGTTCCTAGAGGCCAATAACAAATTAAAAAGCTCCCTCCGTTCCAATGCAGAAAACCTTATCAACACCCCAAGATTCAGGAAAACCCGAACAGGAGGAAGACGTTTCTCGGTACAAGCCTCCCGCCTTTGGAATTCTCTTCCTCGCAACCTTCGACTTGAACCTCAATACCTGCGCTTCAGGAAGCTGCTAAAAACCCATCTCTTCCCCTAACCTGTGCACCCCCCCCCCCTGTCTCTGATCTTTCATTTTCCCTTTCTTCCTTTCTCAGTCTCTTGCCCCGCTGTTTGGTGAATTCAGGGTTCCTCAGCGCTGGGATACCTCCGGGTGACTATCGCGCTCTATAAAAATAAATAATAATAATAATAAAATTGAAGTGCCCTGAAGAAGAATCAAGAAAAACTCCAAATCTGCCCTATTCCTGTGGGGAAAATGTTCTGCATGGGCTAATTTTTCAAGGCCCCAAAAGTCTTGTGTTCACAGTTTAAAGGAGCTTGGAGCGCGAGCTGGTACCAAAGCTTTTGCGCTGGTACTGTGCAACTACTTCCTGTTTCGGTATTCCGTGCCGGCTGTATGAAAACCCTGTAATATCACGTTAGAGCTTGACTGAAGGTAAATATCTTGCCCTTCTGATGGATAGTTTTAACTGCAGATTCCTCACTTTTAGAATAGATATCAAATCAGTATCTCCCCCATGGTGGGTCTGTGGAATGAATCAATCAATCAATGTTCTGATACAGAGTGACTACTCACCCGTGAGGGTTTCAAGGCCCTGGGTGGAGGGTGGCTCTATGGTTCAGTTGAAGAACTAGGTCTTGAGGTCCTTCCTCAATTGCAGCAGTGATGGTGATTGCCTGAGGTGCAGAGGCAGGGAGTTCCAGGTCTTCGCAGCCAGGTAGGAGAAGTATCATCCTCCAGCCGTGGTCTTGCAGATCTGTGGGATGGTGGTCGTGGCCAGTTGTGTGGAGCGGATAATGCCTGTAGGTACGGTGTTGTGGAGGGCTTTGTAGGCATGTGTGAGAAGCTTGAAGGTGATTCTCTTGTTGACAGAAAGACAGTAAAGGGCTCTCAGGTGGCCAGTGATGTGGTTGCGGCGTGGGATGTTCAGGATCAGTCTGGCGGAGGCGTTATGGATGGTTAGCAGTTTTTAAGGAGTTTCTGAGTGCTGCTGGCATAGAGTGCATTGCCGCAGTCGAGTCTGCTGCTGACGAGGAAATGGGTGACCGTTTTCCTGGACTTGGTGGGGATCCACTTGAAAATCTTACGAAGCAGGCGGAGCGTGTGGAAGCAGGAGGACGAAACAACATTTATTTGGCGGTTTCCTGATAACGAGGAGTCCTGGATGATGTTGAGGTTTCATGCGTGGTTCGTGGGTGTGGTGAGATTCCGAGCACTGCCGCCCCCAAGAGTCGTTCCAGCCTGAAGGGGAGGAGCCCAGAATGAGGACTTCAGAATTGTCTGAGTTAAGTTTTAGGAAGCTGTCCTTCATCCAGGTGGCGACTGCCTTCATCCCATCGTGGAAGTTGCTCTTGGCAGATGTGGGTTTGTCTGCGAGGGAGATAATCAGCTGGGTGTCGTCGGTGTAGGAGACGATATGGCTTCTGACCAGGGCTGCAAGTGGGGTCATGTAGATGTTGAAGAGAGTGAGGCTCAGGGAGGAACCCTGAGGCACTCCATAGATGATCTCTGTGGGTTCTGAGTTGAACAGTGGAAATCTGACTCTGCATTCGGCCAATGAGGAAGGAGCAGATCCATTCTAGTGCTTTGTTGCGGTTGCTGGCGTTGTGGAGTCTTGCACAAAGTCTTACTCAGATCAAAACATCCTGTAGTATTGTATGTTCAAAATGCACTTCCTGTCACACATGGCTGTCAAGGTGGTAGTGCTATGGGTATATATGCAAAGATGACCACATTGCAGCTTGGCAGATATCCAGGACAGGTACTCAGTGTGCCAATGCAGTGGTAGCAGCCTTGCCTCTGGTGCAACCAGCTCTCAACTCTTTTGGCAGTTGTTTCTTGGCCACAAAGCAGAGGAATATCAATCTGGACAAAGTCAGTTTCTGCATTGCCTTTATTCACTCCAGAGAACCAGACAAAGAGCTGATAGTCTACGCAATGGCCTTTGGTACAATCAATGTAAAAGCTGAATAATCTCTTGGGGCCAAAGGATGGAGTTTTTCCTCCTCTTCGAAGTGATGAGGTGGGGCAAACAACATCTGGAGAATAATGGACTGTTTGACATGGAAGGAAGTTACAGCTACCAGAAGAAAGGCTGGTTTAGTCCTCAGCACCAGTTTGTTCAGAAAAGACGGTGGTGTAGGGCAGCTGGACTGACTCACAAATTTCTGAAGTTATCCAGATGAAAAAGACAATCTTCAGGGTGAAGAGATGTAGGAAATAGCTGTGCAATGGCTCAAAAGAACACATAAGGAAAGTAAGGACCAAATTAAGGTCCCACTGTGGAATCACAAACGTTTAGGGGAAACATTTGGGCCAAGCATTTGAGAAAATGCTTCACAACAGGTGATTTGAAAAAGAACGGTTGGTAGGTAAACGCGAAAGGGCTGATAATTTAATTACAACAGTTGCCACTGCAAGTGTTTTCTGAGCCAAAGAGAGAACAAACAGTAACACATCTGACAGTTTAGCTGGCAATGGGTTTGTGTTACGTGAATTACACCAAATTGCTGTGCATGAATTTGAAGGGGCTACACATAAGCAAAGCCAGGACCGAATTAAGATCTCCACAGTGGCATCATAAATAGTTTAGGAGGGAACAGGTGTCAAATCTTCAGTAAAATACATCTCAACAGGTGATTTAAACAAGGAAAGCTGGCCTGGCAAATGCACAAAGGTTGACAAATAACCTTCCAGAGTGCACACTTCAAGCCTTTACTAGGCCAAGGAAAACACAAACATAAATTCATCCATGAGTTTGGCCTTTAAGGAGCCTCTTTTGCAGACTCTGTACCAGGCCACAAGTCTGTCCCAGTGCCTGCATGGATGGACTTTGTAGAAGGACGCCTGGATGCTAGGAGGATATCCTCAACCTCAAGTAGCAAATCCTGATTTGATGATTGATGCTCAATCTCCATACATGGAATGTAGATTTTGCAGGTACGGCGGCAAAACCCTGTCCTGCAGCTGTAACAGAAGATACTCCGACAGTGGTAACCTGAATACAGGACAAATGCTCAGGCCCAGAAATTCCAGGTAGCAATCTCCCGTGGCCCAGTACATTGCCACTAGGGTGGCTTGAGTCCTGATGGTTCCGATCATCTGGACAGGCGAGGGAGTGGTAGAAAAGTGTACAAGAGTCCTGTGCTCCACCCTAGCCTGAATATGTCTCCTAGAGAGTGTGTTCTTGGAAACTCTAATAAGCAGAATTCTTAACATGGCATGTCTTTAATGGCAGTGAAAAGATCAAGTCAGTGCACGCCCCACTGCTGGAAGATGTCCTGAGCTACTTTTGTGATCAACTAGTGTCGGAGGATGAGCTCGTCCACCCTGGTATTTAAAGTTTCCGCCAGGAGGTTTACAATCAGGAGAAAACCCTGAAGCTCCAGCCATCTACAGAGGTGCAGCCCCTCTTGGTACAGGACACCACGCCGCCCTGCTTGTTGCAGTACCACATGGTTGTGATGCTGTCTGTGAGAAACTGCACTGGTCTTCTCTTGATGGATGACAGGAGAGCCTTCAACACCAGGTGGAAGGCCAGTAGCACCAAAAGATTTATGTGGGGCCAGGTGTATGCCAGAAAACAGTCTTCTGATCGCCACGTTTCCCAGAGGACCTCTCCAGCACAGAAGAGATGCATCTGTCACCACCATCAGCTGTGTGTGGGGAAGGGAGAGGATCCCGCCGCTGACCAGGTAGCGGTCTAGCACCCACCACTGCAGATCTTGTGCAGTCTTCTCTGAAACCTGGATGACATCTGGCAGGTTTCTTCAGTGCTGGACCCACTGAGACTTCAGATCTCACTAGAGAGCCCGCATATGCCACCTGGCACAGTGGACAAGCAGGATCCATGAAGCAAAAAGATCAAGAAGCCTCAGATCGTCTCTTACTTACTAGGGTGCATGACTAAGGCTGAAACATCAAGATCATAGCCAGCCTGTAGTCGTTAGGGAGAAAAGGCCTTTAACTTCACTATGTTCAGAAGAATTCCTATAAAAGGGAGTCTCTGTAAAGGTGTGACTTTCTCTGGTTGTTCGAGAACCACAAAGATGTCACAATCTTCGCGGTAATTTGGAGATGGTCTACAAATGACTGTGGCAAGCCAACCTTCAACAACCAGTCACCGAAGTAGGGGAAAACTGGTATCCCCAGCCTCCTAAGAAGTGTGGCGTCCACTGCCTTCACTTTTGTGATCACTTGAGGAGAGCGATCTGGGTTGAATCCATTATCGTTCTTTAGCTTAGTTTGCCATCCCAGTTCAGACTCCGCTATATGCAAATAAGTCTTGGCCCTGTGCCTCATGGGAACAGTCCAGCCCGAACTGCCAAGCAAGGTCTTCCTTGGACCGGAAACAGGCATCCTGGGACCGGTTTCGGGGTAACACCCCTCATCAGCCAGGCGAGCTTTAATCCAGTGGCAAAGTGAGCAAGGGATTCTGTCAACACTTAGTCCCCCTATACAAAGGCCATCAGCCAACTATTCACAGGCCTGTGACCCAGGACACAGGCTGTAGTCACCAAATGGTTAGGACAAGATAATGCCAACGTTCTAAAATCTGTAATGGAGAAGCAGGGGGCTGGTTTTAAACGCTCATGGCAGTGACCTCTGACGAAGGGCGCTTGCAGCCCGAAATGCATTGGTTTTTTTATGAATAAAACACTGCCATTGACGAAACATTGCTTCAGTCGTGTTCATGAATGAGAGGTCCGGATGGTCACGTTTTGAACATCATAAACTTGGAAAAATGCACATTAGTCTACGTGTGGGCGATTAAAGACTAAAAGGATGTGAAAAGAAATAAAAGTCATGGAATAGATGGATTAGATTGTTGAAAGTTAAGGAAATATGGATGCCAACTAGGTGCTCACTGAGTTGTGCAGCTGGTTGGGGGTGAGATGTCGCCTCCTCCTATCAAATTGTTTCAAATGGGTGCCAATATGGGCTGGCACCATACCAGCTGCACGCTATTTCATGATAACATGGTAGATCAGTTTAAAATATATCGCATTAGGTGTGCATCCCATCCACCCCACTACATGAACTTTCTAAAAGTGGCATTTTCAGAATTATGACTTAAAATCGGACTTTACCATTAAAGAAGATTTCATCTTACAATTCTTGTGAGACTAAACATGACATTTCTGCCTGTTCCCAATCAAAAGTTAGCACTTATTAAATGTACTAAGGTAACCCAATATCCTATAGGCGAGGTAGGCCTCACTGTAGTGAAGAACAAGTTCCTTACCTTCGGTAACAATGTATCTGTAAGAGACATAGGTTAGTTATAGATTCCTTACCTTAGAATTTCACCCAGGCGACTGGATCTGGAGAATCTTTCTTTGCAATACCCCTGCGCGTCGGTAGGTGGCGTTGGTAGACACCGCGACCATCGTTGGAATTGTGGTCGCCGGGATGATGTTGCGGTGCCTACTTAGATGCCACCCTTCGCGCTGACGTCAGTTCTGACACGACTTTCACAGCAGAAGCACAGAACCATGAAAGACACTGACCACTGGTGCGTCACAACTAGGGCCTTGTAAGGGAGTGCCTATCCCTAGAAGTCAGTTCACAGAGCGGGGAGGGTGGGTGGGGCGGTAAGGAATCTATAACTAACCTATGTCTCTCACAGATACATCATTTCCGAAGGTAAGTAACACGTTCATCTGAAAAGAGACAGTTAGTTATTGATTCCTTACCTTAGAATAGGTACACCAGCAATACCAACCCCGTAGAAGGGTCTGCAAACCAAGTTCACACCAGAAAGTCCTGGAGAACAGAGAGGGCAAAATTGCTGTCCCTCCGGACTTGACTATTCAGGAAGTAATGTCTGGTGAATGTGTGCATTGATGCCCACATTGCCGCCTGGCAGATGTTCATGAGTGGAACTTCACGAGACAAAGCAGTAGTTGCTGCCGTAGCCCTATTGAACTGAGCACGCAGCCTCACTTGAGGTTCCTTTTGGCTAAAGCGCAACTAATTTTTATAAAAAGGACAACCCATCTTGAGATGGTACACTTTTGGACAGCCCAACCTTTTTTGGCACCAACGTAGCCAACAAAGAGTTGATCGTCCACCCAGAAATCTTTTGTGCGGTCAAGGTAGGACTGCGCACGTTTTGGGTCCTGAAGGTGGAGTCTCTCCTCCTCCTTGGAAGGGTGCGGAGGTAAGAAAAAGGTGGGCAGAGTGATAGTCAGTCCTAAGTGAAAAGGTGTAACTACTTTAGGAAGGAACGAGGGTCTTGTCCTAAGCACCACTTTGTTCAGATGCACACTGAAGAATGGGGGCTTAGAAGAAAGAGCCTGAAGCTCACTTACTCTGCAAGCAGAGGTGATGGCAACAAGAAAGGCAGTCTTCAGAGTGAGGAGCCTGAGAGGACAGTTGAGAAGAGGCTCGACAGGAGCACACATAAGGTAAGTCAAGACAACGTTCAAGTCCCACTGGGGCATTATGAAATGAGATGGAGGAAAGAGGTGAATAATGCCCTTAAAAAAATCTATTTACAATAGGGGACTTGAATAAAGTGGGCTGAGCAGGTAGCCGAAGAAAAGCAGAAATGGCTGCCTGATAGCCTTTAAGAGTGCCCAGAGCAGAGCCCTGCTGCGCTAAAGAAAAAATGAACCAGAGAACCTCAGAAAGAGGGGCAGAGAGGGGATCCACAGCCTTTGCTGTGCACCATGCAACAAACTTGTTCCATCGACAGGCAAATACCGACTTAGTGGAGGGACGCCTGGCTGTCAAGATGACGTTACAGACTTAGGGCGGAAGGTCAAAAGCTGTCAACTGTCGCGGCTCAATCTCCACGCAAAGAGGTGGAGGCTGGTCAGGTTCGGGTGGAGGACCGTCCCCTACTGCTGCAACAGAAGATCCTCCTCCCGAAGAGGCAGTCCGATCAGAGGCTCGATGGCCATGCTCAGGAGCTCGGGGTACAAAACTCTTCGTGCCCAGTCCGGAGCCACAATGATGACTTGGGCCTGGTCGCGCTTGATCTTCTACAGCACTCGGGGCAGAAGTGGTACAGATGGAAAGGCGTACAGGAGGCCGCAATTCCACTTGCGACGAAATGCGTCACCAAGCGAGTCCCGCTTTGGAAACTCAAAAGCACCACACTGCTGACATTGAGCGTTCTCTTTGGTGATGAACAGATCTAACCAAGGCTCTCCACACCGCTGAAAGAGACCTTGTACCACCCTCTGAATTAAGACGCCATTCGTGATCCATCAGGCATTGACGGCTGAGTTTGTCTGCCCTGGCGTTCAGAGAACCTGCCAGGTATTGAACCACCAGGGTCATGCCTTGATGTTCCAGCCAGGTCCATAGGTGAAGAGCCTCTTGACATAGTGTCCACAACCCGCCCTGTTTGTTGCAGTAGCACATGGCGGTGGTGTTGTCTGTGTTACATCAATATTGGTCAATCTTTCATCAATGTTGCAGTACATTAAAACATGTATCCCCGATGCATTTCGAGCCGTAGCTCTTCTTCAGGGGGAATATTCTAAAAGAAACGTACAAAAATACTTGTATCTCTGTCCAAGGACGGAATGCATCTGATCCAAAAAAGTGACTGTTGTTCTAACATATAATGTGGAATCGACAGAGTGCACAGATGGAAAAAAGTGTACAATGCCTCAATGATCTCCAAGTGTCCGAAAAGCTGAATAATGTGCCAGTATTCAAGAAAGTACAATAATGCTGTAAGAAAAGCAAAGCGTGTGGAGTGAAACAAAAGTGGAATCGATGTGTGGCTGACCTGAATGATTAATGAGGTCATGCAAAAATTTGTCGCTGCGAAGTGAAGTGATGAAACGTGTGTGGAGCGAAAAAAAACGAGTGAAAACCTGTACTACTTCCCCTTGAGGGAGGGACGGAAGTCCTTCAGTATCAGGTGAATTGCCCAGAGCTCCAACAGGTTGATATGAAGCCCTGTCTCTGCCGGAGACGAGACTCCTCTGATCTCCGTCTACCCCAGATGGCCGACCCATCCCAGGAGGGACCCATTGGTCACCACTGTTAGTTCTGATTGGGGAAGGGAAAGGGATCTGCCACTGACCCAATCCTGGTCCTTTAACCACCACTGCAACTGTTGTGCAGTCGCCTCTGAGATCTGGACAGTCGGAAAGATTCCCCCAATGCTGTGCCCACTGGAACTTCAGGTCCCACTGCAGAGCCCGCATATGCCATCTGGCATAATCCACCATCAGGATGCAGGAGGCAATGAGGCCCAGCAGCCTCAGGTTAATTTTCACCGAAATCCAGGATAGAGGCTGAAACATCGGTATCATAGCCCGAATATCCTGGACCTGAAACTGCACTGTGTCCAGAACCGCCCGATGAAAGCAAGCATCTGAGAGGGAGTCAGGTGTGACTTTGGCATGTTGATAGTGAACCCAAGGGAATGCAGGAAGTCCGCCGTAATCTGGAGGTGGGATCTCGCCTTCAACAGCCAGTCATTGAGATAGGGGAAGACTAGCACCCCTGATCTGCGCAGATGAGCTGCAACCAACGCCATCACCTCCGTGAACACCCAAGGGACACTGGTAAGGCCGAAGGGGAGCACGGTGAACTGAAAATTCTCATGGCCTACCGTGAACTGTAGATAGCATCTGTGGGCTGGCAGGACAGAAATATGGAAATAGGCATCCTGCAAGTCCAACGCCGCCATCCAGTCTCGAGGGCAGGAAGGACCTGAGCCAACGTGAGCATTTTGAACGTCTTCTTTCGGAGGAAGCGGTTGAGGGCCCTGAGGTCTAGGAAAGTATGCAGGCCTTTGTCCTTCTTGGGCAACAGAAAATAGCATGAATAGGAACCACAACATACTTCTGGTGCAGGGACCCTTTCGACAGCTCCCTTGGCCAAGAGAGCGGAAACGTCCTGACGGAGAGGCGCCAAATGATCCTCCGACATGGGATCGAAAGACGGTGGCCTTAAGGGGAGGGAGTAGTCCCTTCAGACTATCTGGAAAACCCAACTTTCCGATGAGATGGTTTGCCAGTGTTGGAGGTGATGGGGAATCCTGCCACCCAATGGCCGTTAATAGCCCTGAAAGGTCTGACTAGAAGGGCTTGAAGGCAGCTGCAGGGGGGAAAGAGCCCTCCCGCTGGCTCCCAGACCCGCGGGACCGCTTGGTCCCATGTCCTCGACCATGCAGAGGCTGGGCAGCTTGCGTGGACCTGTGGCTAGACTGGCCCGGATGTGGTGGGATGCCCCTTCCACAGCCACAAAAGGAGCAAAATGCAGACTGTGGTGGACAGGAGGATGCAGCAAGGACCAAGGATCTGGGCGTAGCTGGAGAGTCCTTGAAGCGCTCTAGCGCCAAGTCTGTCTTGTCACCAAAAAGGCGACGGCCATCTAAGGGCATGTTTAGCAGGGTTGCATGGACATATACCGAAAAAAACAGACGTTCTCAACCAGGTGTAGCGCCAAAGGGCTACCGATGTGGCAATCGTTCTGCCCAGTGAGTCAGTGGTATCCAGTCTACATCGAATCGTGAATTTTGCTGTGTCTCTCCCATCTGTCACAGCTTGGGAGAGAACGTCCCAGGCCGCCTCCGGGCACTAAGGCAGCACCTGTGCAACCGTATCCCAGATTGAATAGGAGTATCGGCCCAAGAGGCATGTGGTATTCACGGACTGCAGTGCCAAGCTGGAAGAAGAGAACATGCGCTTCTCAAGATGGTCCAGCTTCTTGGATTTCCTGTCTGTCGGAGGAGAAGGGAACGCACCCTTGGATGAAGAGGCTTCGACAACCAAGGCTTCGACAACCAACCTTTCGGGGGAAGGGTGTTGGGTGAGGAAAACTGGGTTGCCCGGACCCAGGCGGTGGCGGCAGGCAATTGTTCTTTCCACAGGCGCCCCTGGGCTGGGCTTGGACAAGGTTACCAGAAGGACATCAAAGAGGGCTTCATTGAAGGGCAGGAGGGATTTAGAGGAGGTTGCCGCAGGCTGAAGCACCTCTGTCAGGAGATCAGTCCTGACTGCCACTGAAGGGAGCTCAAGGCCAAAGGCTTCGGCAGTACTTCGCACCACCACAGCATAAGACACTCTCTCTCCTCCATAGTCACGGTAGGGGGAGAAAGTATGCCAGGGTCTGGGGAAGTGTCCCGACCACTGGCGTCACCCAGGTCCTCTCTCCAGTCCGGCTCTTCAAGCTGGTCTGCTAAAGGGTCTGATGACCCCTACCAGTCCTCATCACCACCCGCTGGGCGATAGGGAAGACCAAGGATGAAGGAAACAAAAGTACCCTCCGGTGTCAGATTCGATGTTGGCCGACGTCGATCCGGCTCCGAGTCTATCTCGGAGATGAGGATGGGGATGGTATCAGCTGCAGGGACGGTGTCGGCTGGGGGCACGGCAGACGCCGGGGAAGGTCAAGTAAGGTCGACCGGCGTCGATCAGGATCCAGGCCTGGATCCTCGGGCCGGGCCGCTGGTATCAAAGCCCTAGGACCCACTGACCTGTTCAGTGGGGCCCAAAGGTGCACCAGCGGAGTCAGGCTGCCGGAAAGATACCATGAAGGACTTCATAAAATGCACAAAGGTGAGCAGGGGACGCCCCGGCTTCCAGAAATGGAGGGAGGCCCTGAATGAGGCTCCGAATACGGAAGTGGTGAGCGACAACACTCCCACCTGGCATCAGCCGAGACTAAGAGCGACATGGAGCCAACTGCTGGGTCCTCCAAGAGCTTACAGGACCGCTCCAGCAAAAACTTTGGATTCATGGCCTGGCAGTCAGAGCACAACTTTGGGTCATGGTCACGCTCCAGACACCAAAGGCACACAAGGTGCGGGTCCGTCACAGACATCAGTTTGTGACATGCCTCGCAGGGTTTGAAGCCGGTCCGACAATGGGGTATCCTTCAAGCAGCTCAAGTTGAGGACTCAAAAAGAACCATATGTATGCTTTTCTCTTGTAACCTACTTATGTATGGCTAGGAGGCTAGGAAATGGACTACCATGTAATTTTATTTTATTTGGACTAGGCATTTTTGCACATTATATTATGAATTGGATGAATCTAGTATGTATTATAAAGTCGTAAACAAAAGCTTCATCAAAAAATGATTAAAAGGGTAGCTCTCTCCAGATTTGTGCTAGGCTGGTGCGGAAAAAGAAATAACGTACGTCAGTGTGCAGGGGTGATGTCTAAGTAGGAGCCGCAACGTCTTCCCGGCAACCACAATGCAGACGACGGACACGGAGTCGACCGACACCACCTACCGACACGCAGGGGTACTGCTAAGAAAAAATCTCCAGATCCAGTCAGACGCCTGGGGAAAATTCTAAGGTAAGGAATCTATAACTAACTGTCTCTTTCAGATAAAAGAATTTTAGAACTGCACCCAGGTCTATGACATTTCAGAGCCTACCCTAGGCTCTTAAATGAGACTTTGGCTGAGTAGGGGAGGAGGAAGATGAGCCTGTAGTTGGCAGGTTAGTTGGTCCACTGAGGTTTTCTTGATGGGGTAAGATGTCTGAGAAAGTAGCAGCTTAGAGGTTGAGAATGGGTGTAAGGGCTATGTAGATGGTGTGTGCTCTTTGGTGAAGATGTAGAGCAGACACAGATCCAATGGAGTTTCTGATGGATGATGTTGGCTGTCCAACAGTTCAGCGCAGGTTTCAGGGTGTTTCCGTTGTTGGCGTGTACTACTTCGAGGGTGGAAGGAGGTCCGGTGGCAGGAGGACGTGGGAGAGGACAAGTTGCTCTAGATGGTGTTTATTTTGTTTGTGAGGTAGTGCAAGTGTTGTGTGCATGGCTCCTGGAATATGGTGAAGGCCATGAAGCCGATTGGTAGGGACATGAATTCCTTCATGATGGTGAAGATTTCTTTGGAGGTATTAGAGTTGTTTTGGATCCTTTCACGGAGGGCTAGTGTCTTGGAGGTTTTGAGGGGCTGGTGGTAGATCAGGAGAGATGGTGGAGCGGCACCACTGCCATTCTAGATGCTTGCAGTGAAGTTTAGTGAGCTGGAGATCCTCACTGTACCAGCCAGCTGGCAGCTTAGATCAGAGAGTAGGGGTGGTTCTTAGGGGGAGCCAAGGAGTCTACAAAAGAGGTAATCCACCTGTTGAAGTTGATGATGGAACATACTAGGGCAGGAGGGGGGGTGGGTCTGGGACCGGAGCACAGAGATCCAGATGTCCTCTGGGATTTTGTTCTATTGGCATCGGTTCTTCTGGGTGTAGGCGGTTATGGGCTGGCTGACCAGGTGCAGGGTGAAGCGAATGGGGAAGTGGTCCATCCAGGTGAGTAGAGTAGGTTTGTCTACCTTGATTCTGGGAAAATTGGTGAAGATGGGGTGAGGAGGCATTCGGCCACTTTGGTGGGGTCATGCCCTTACTGGGTGAGTCCTAAGATGCTGAGATATTTCAGGAGAGTGGTGGAGCTGAGGTTGTTCTGGTTCTCTAGGTGGACATTGAGGTCACTGAGTAGGATGGAGTTGGATGTAGGGTCCAGAGGGGGATGAGGTCAACAAGAGTAGAGATGAATTTTGATCTGGGTGAGTGGTTCTCCTAGGGTTGCGGTGCTCAAGGTACTGATTTTAAAAGCCATGTTTTCTTGCTGATAGCTTGTCTGAGCAAAAGTGGTGGAGCAGCCAAGGTCCTTTTGGTAGATAATGGCAAGTCCACCTCTGGGTTTGTTGGATCCTTCTTGTCTTGCGATACTCTACCTGGGGAATCTGCTGCTGCATCCAATTTTTGGTGAGAAATAAAAGGTCTGAGGAGAAGTCGAGCATGTGGTTCCAGACTTCTAGCATGTTTGGAGAGGGAGCAGGCGTTGAGGAGTATGCAGGTGAGGGTGGGGTGTATGTTGTGCGAGGTAGCAGTGTGCTTGTGTGGTTATGTCTGCAGTGTGCTTAGAGTGGGGCAGAAAAACCAGAAGGTGGAGAAGGAGAACACACCTTCTGTCTGCATTGGGGATGTCCTTGGGCACATTGTGGGTCGGGCATCTGGGGTTGAGCGAGCACAGGGTTTCAGTTGCAGTGGATGGGTAGTCAGTGGACAAGAGGTCCTAGCGCTGAGCACAGTCAGGCACAGATAAGCTTGCATTTGGTGTGCTTTCAATTTGCCAGCGGTAAGTCTACTTTGGCTGTCATTAATACAGCTTCAGTGAGGGAGGAGGCTAAAAAACTAGTAGAAAGAATAGAGGCAAAAGAGTAAGAGTCTGAGTGGCACAAAAGGAGAGACAGTAAGAGGCAGAAATGAAGGGCAGGAGGCAGAGGCACACATAGAGAGATAGGAATGGTAAACATACTGCAGACAAAAAAGGGTAGTAGATGAAAAGAGACATAAGAGGTACAAGAAAGAGTCAGTGAGAAGCAAGATAAGAGAGAAGCATTAGGACGGAAAAACTAGGCACGGTGAAAGGGACAAAGGAGGCGGTAAGAGGAGAAATAGGCACAAACTGAGAAATATCAGGAGTCGGCAAAGGGGGAGGGTGGGCAGACACATTGCAGTACCAAAAGGGCGAGGAGTCTTGGTTGTGGAACTCACACAGGGGGTGGGGAGCTGAAGCACCACCCAAAGATAAGGATCACACAATCAGGCAGGAGTCAGCCAACCCGCCTTCAATAAAAAAGATACATTGATCTTTCAATCCTAGTAGAGACTCTTCCTAATTTTTGCCTGGCAAAGGTTGCCCCTGAGAATAACACAGAGAATCCTGAGAGCCCCCAACACAACGGAGGAATAGAATAACTAGTAAAGTATAATAGGGTAACTTTGCTTGAGATCGTGGCTGAATGGTCTCTGAAAGTCTCCGCTCTTTAGTGTAATCACACAGACAGGGTAATAGCAGAATGCTTGTTGTGGGACGTGGTATGGCTTACTAGAGTATCACAACCCAAGCCTACATTATAGCTGGATTGCAAGCAAAGCAATGGACATCTGGGCTTCTATGACCGGTATTTCGAACATCATGACTTACATCCCAACTGATGTCCATTGACAATAAGAAAGATTTCACACCAGCCAGTGAAAGGTAAAGGATTTAAGTAAAGGCGGGATGTAAACAGTAGGATATTAGCAGATTGTAATCAAGGAGGCTAAATCAGGTCCTTTGAATATTGAAAAATGGCTTTAGTGATGCCAGAAATACAGCGAGAGATTCTGATATCAACAACTGCTCCACTGAGCACTGCACCTAGTTAACAGGGCTGCTGAAATGCATGAAAATAGTCAAAGCATTGGTTTACAGCAAGCTGCTATAAACATTCGTCATTAAAAAATATTGCCTCCATGAACTTGACTTCACACAGTTGCACTACGTTTACATTTTTTCTTTCTCTCCTTTATTTCATTCTCTCTCTGCCTTTCTTTCCGACTTTTTAGTTGTGTTTCTTTTTTCATTTTTTTCCCCTTGATTTCATCTTGCTCACCTTTCTAAATGTAATATCCTCTTATTTATCCTCCTTTATCTCATTTTCTTTGCTTACTCCTTTCCTTTTGTTCCTTTTCCTTCTTTCCTTTTTCTTTTCTGTTCCTCCTTTCACACATAGCATTTTTCTACCTGTTCAAACTTTTTCTTTTTGTCTTTCTGCCCCTTTCTTACTTCCTTTTTCCTTTCTCATTTTCTGTTTCTCGTCCTTTTTCTTTCTCTAATCTTTTCTACCTTTTCTCTTTCTTTCGACCTCCACTTCTAGATTTCTTTGCTTCCTTTATTCCTTTCTCCCTTCATTGCTCTATTCCTTACTTCCTGTCTCCATTCCTCTATTCTTTCCTCTCTCTGCATTCATTTCTCTTTCCCTTCCTCCCTGCTTTTTTATCGTGCTTTTTTCCCAACTTCTCTTCCTTTATCCCTTCCTTCTGCAAGTGTGACACTGCTTGAAGTCTGAAATTTCAGGGGACATCATCACCCTAATGGTATATTCTCAAATGTATTTTAGAAAAAGTAAAAAACAAAAGGAAAGGAAACTGGATATGTGTTTCAAGGGTGGGTAAAAAAGCACTGATATCAACACGCACAAAATATATTGCTCCATGACAACATATCTTAAGGCTGTTCTAGAGCTGGAGCCCTGTGGTGCCACCTGTTGGTGCTAGGGAGAAACTGCAATTTCCCAATCTAATTTGGTGAATGAGAAGGAGTCATGAGGTAAGTAATCTGCTAGTAGCAGTATCCACCAGAAAAAGTTTAACCACAACAATGTTAGAGTAAATGCCAAAAAATAATTGAACGCTGTAAAATCACAGCTGTTTCGGAGACTATGTCTTCCTGAGCTGATGATGCCCTCAATTATCCAGATGTACAACAATACATGATGCCACTCACCCACCTTGGGACCAGAGGGACAGATTTATAGACTAAGAGATTTTCATTATTAAATAACCTTATCCTGCACATAGTTATATGAACACATGGATCTCTAGTAGCCAAGGCTCAAGAGACCTGCCCTCAGCCCATGCCAATATTGCAAACTTTTTTTTGTCAACTTCTCTCATCCCAGGATAAAATGGTCAATAGGAAATAGTGCCTGCCACCTCCAGAACCACATCCCTGAAGTTAAACGATATTAATAGGTATACACAGACAAAACTTTAGCGGCGGACTGTTAATACTGCACCTCAATCCAAATACATCAAAGTAGGTGTCCCCTGCACAATTCATCCGGCACATGCCGCTTGTTAGGTGCCACTGAGAACCAGATCAAAACCTTTTTCAACAATAGGAAGGTGCACCAGGAAAGAAGTTCATGTTTAATCTTTATTAGAAATATATACTACATAAGCTAAAAACCAGCCAACGGGTTTCGTTCCATGTTACAAAGGAACTTCATCAGAGCTCAAGAGAAATGTTGTGTGGCAGTCATGTATGCCGTATGTGGTACAATATCACCACGTATTAGGAAACACTCTTATTCTTATGTTCAATGGAACAAAACGCGCTGGCTGGCATTTAATTTATATGCTATATATTACTAATAGAGAAGATGATCGCAAAATCAGATTAAACATGGACTTCTTTCTTGGTGTACCTCCTTATTGTTGAAAAAATATTAATAGGTATACCTATGATAAACACCAATGCAAGAAAAGACATCTGGGGGAAGACAATGATCAAGTTCTCGAACAGGTGCCATTTCCGGAGCTCACTGGCAGTTTTTGCTTGTTGTGTGGTGGGCAAAGCTCACAAGAAAAAAAACAACTCAGGAAGGTCCTGACAATACAAGATGTAGAATGAATCACTGTCTTGAGTACTCTATCATTCAGATTGGTAAAGATGTTTCGGGGGAATTTAAACACTTCTAAAACAAACTGATTTTCTTCTGGGTTGAGAGATTCATTTTCTTTGACAACAGAATCCCAATTGCTCAAAGTAGGTAGCTCGTTCAGTGACTAATGACAATTAAATTCTTACTGAGTTATTGCGCAAATTCAATTGCCCATATGCATTCCTTTCACGGACATCAGGAGGGCTGTCTTCAAGCTAAGCAGGTAGCCGTAAATCTCTACTATGCATCACAAGTAACAACTGTCTTAAAAATATAAGCAGGAAGACCTGCTATCTTGCTATCCAATTGTGGAAAGAAAATCTCTTTCCTGTAAGGAGACACCTACCAAGTGTAGTCCCAGCATCCTAAGGCAAGTTACTTTCAGTTCTTTTTGAAGGTGTATAAAGCCAGGCCTGTAGCATTCCGGAAATCATTGTTTCATCCACCTGGGAGGAGGGTGGCTCGCTTATGACTATAACAGAGATACTCCTTCTACTGAACTGGAGTTACAGGTAAGAAACTAATCCTTCTGTAGTAGGGGATCTCTGTGTATAGTCATAATCTGTGAATAGAATGGCAAGCCCATCCCAAACAACCAACCCAGCGGTGGAAGAAACCTAGAAGAAAAAACCTTACTGAGCAAATATATTCCTCAGCGAAGCCTGCCTAACTTGTGCATCTGTCCTGGCATCAGAATCCAAGCAGTAATGCTTACCAAATGTGTAGACAGACTTTCACGTAGCAGCCCTACAGATGTCTGCAATAGGAACGTTACATAGCAAAGCCGCTGAAGCGGCTTTGCCTCTAGTTGAATGAGACTTAGGCTTACCCCCTAGAGTCTTGTTAGCCTTCTGGTAACATAGTTGTATACAGGACACAATCCACCTAGATATGGACTGTTTAGAGGTACCAAGGCCAGTCCTGTATGAACCGTAATTCACAAACAACTGATCTGACCTACGAATGTCCTTGGTCTTATCTAAGTAGAATTTCAACACCCGCCTCACATCAAGTGAATGAAGGGACCTCTGCGCCAGAGAGGAGGGATGTTGAAAAAACGTAGGCAATGTGATTGTCTAGTTGACATGAAAATCAGATATCAACTTAGGGAGAAATTTAGGGTGAGTCCTCATGACAACCTTAGAAGCACGAAATACCGTATAAGGCTCTTGACAACACAGAGCCTGAATCTCACTCACCCTACAAGCCGATGTTATCGCCACAGGGAAAGCCGCCTTCCAGGACAAATGCTGTAGAGAAGCCTCATGAATAGGCTCAAAAGGCTCCTTCATCAACCTTCACAGCACTACATTCAGCTTCCACGAAGGCGAAGGATGCCTAACAGGGGGAAATACCTTCTTCAAACCCTCCAAAAAATCTTTAATCACAGGAATCTGGAAAAAGGATGTTTGTGAAGGGCATTCCCTATACACAGTCAATGCTGCGAGGTGAACCTTAATAGAATGGGAATTAAGGCCATATTGAGCTAAATGCAATAGGTAAGGAAGGATGGCATCTTCCTTGCAGGATGTAGGGTCAGCATTCTTGGACGTGAACCAAATGCAGAACCTTTTCCACTTGTAGGCATAGGAGGTCTTGGAGGATGGTCTCTTAGCCTCCTTGAGTATTTCCATGCAGTTGTCAGGCAAGTTCAAGTGTCCATGCTGTACTATCCCAGGATCATACATATACAACTTGCTCCCCTCACACTTCTTTTCTGCTTGATAATTTAAAGCACATAAATCAGGACTACTTCTGAATATGTGGGTTTATTTAGTTTCACCCTTCACTTTTCAATTTTCAAATACAAAAATTCTTTTATAGCATGTTTGAAAAAGACACGCAACATGTAACACTAAATGACAATTATGCAAAACAAGAATTACCAACACATTAATTTCAACACATCAACAATGAACAAAAATGAAACATATATGCACAATATTTTCATATGGCGGCAATTGTTCAAATCATCTAGTTTGGAATGCCGATATCAAAAGATACTCCTTTCTATTTTCTGTAAGGTCATTGAAGGACAAAAGAATCTGAAAAGAGGGCCAACTGAATACAAATAAATGAATCCAAATCGCAATTAATCCTGTTTCTTTCGTGGCCTTCTTAATGCATTAAGGCATTAAGAAGGCCACGAAAGAAACAGGATTAATTGCGATTTGGATTCATTTATTTGTATTCAGTTGGCCCTCTTTTCAGATTCTTTTGTCCTTCAATGACCTTACAGAAAATAGAAAGGAGTATCTTTTGATATCGGCATTCCAAACTTGATGATTTGAACAATTGCCGCCATATGAAAATATTGTGCATATATGTTTCATTTTTGTTCATTGTTGATGTGTTGAAATTAATGTGTTGGTAATTCTTGTTTTGCATAATTGTCATTTAGTGTTACATGTTGCGTGTCTTTTTCAAACATGCTATAAAAGAATTTTTGTATTTGAAAATTGAAAAGTGAAGGGTGAAACTAAATAAACCCACATATTCAGAAGTAGTCCTGATTTATGTGCTTTAAATTATCAAGCAGAAAAGAAGTGTGAGGGGAGCAAGTTGTATATGTATGATTTTGAAAAAGGGTCCAGCCCCCCCCCACGTCCCGGGACCTAACTCCTTAAGCTTTGGCGTACTATCCCAGGAGCCATACCGCCAAACTCAACAATGAGAGGTTGGGGTGCACCATCTGCCCCCGAACTTCGTTACAAAGTCCGGCAGACATGGAAGCCGCAGGTGGGGTTGAAGAGACTCCGGAGCAATGAGGATCATTCACGCTCTGGACTGAGACAGCTTGATGAGCACTGCCGGAATCAGGGGAAAGGGCAGAAAAGCGTACAGAAAGCTGTTCGACCAGCTGATCCATAGCGCATTCCCCTGAGTCCCCGGTTGGTAAAACCTGGAGGCGAAGTCTCGGCATTTGCTGTTTTCAGCGGTGGCGAACAGATCTATTTCTGGAGTGCCCCATCTTTCAAAGATGTCTCCTAGCACCTCGTTGTTTAAGACCCACTCGTGGTTTTCCTGAACGAGTCTGCTGAGTGCGTCCGCCTGAGCATTCTGCACACTTGGTAGATGGGTAGCCGTTATTGTCAGTCCCCTGGCTAGCAGCCAGTGCCAGATCGCTTGCGCTTCCTGAGACAGTGTGCACGATCTTGAGCCCCCCTGCTTGTTGAGGTAATACATTGTGGTCGTATTGTCCGTCTGCACAAGCAGGGAGCTGGTCCGGAAGGAAGGATGAAAGGCCTTCAGTGTCAAGTGAACAGCTCTGAGTTCCAGAAAATTGATATGATACTTGGACTCAGCCTGGGACCACATCCCCTGAATTTATAGATGGTCCGAATGCGCTCCCCAGCCCTGGAGAGAAGCATCCGTCACAGGGGTCTGTATTAGAATTTCCTTGTGGAATGGAACCCTCTTGAGGAGATTCTCCGCTGAACACCACCACTTCAGGGACTGCTGAGACAGTCTGATCCTGTCCTCCCAGCTCCCTCGTCTCTGGTCCCATTGATCCTCCAGACATTCCCACAGCGGCCGCATGTGAAGGCGGGCATGTGGTGTAAGGAATATGCAAGAAGCCATCGACCCCAGGAGAGATGACACTGTCCTCACCGCCGTTGATGGAACAGACATGAGAGCCTGAGCCTTCCAAAGGATCGATAAGCGTCACTCCTCCGAAGGACACACGCTTGCCCTGAGAGTATTGATGGAGGCTCCCAAGTACTGCAGACACTGAACCGGAGTCGGAACGGACTTGGACATATTGATGTGCAGACCCAGTTGGTTCAACTGAACAGCCGTCCTGTTGAAATGCAATTGCGCTTCCTGGAAGGTGGAGGCTTTGATCAACCAGTCGTCCAGGTACGAGTAGACAAACACCTTGTTCTTTCTCAGGTGTGCCGCCACCACTGCCATGCATTTTGAAAAAGTCCTGGGTGCAGACTTCAGACCAAATGGAAGTACGGTGTACTGATAGTGGTTGGTGCCGACTAGGAAGCGCAGGAACTTCCGATGTCTCTGTGCTATGGGCACATGGAAGTATGCATCGTGCAGATCTATTGCGCAAAGCCAGTCTCCTCGATGCAGCGGAGGATAAATCTGGTGCAAGGATAGCATGTAAAACTTCTCCCTGCGAATCCATTTGTTTGCCTTTCGCAAATCCAGAATGGGCCTGAACTCGTTCTTGTCCTTTTTACGCACAAGAAAGAACCTTGAGTATAGACCCTTTCCCCTTTGAGACAGAGGGACGCCTTCTATCGCCCTTTTTCTTAACAGGGTATTGGCCTCCACTTGGAGTTCGCGCAGCAGGTACTGTGAGCGAACCAGTGGAATAGCTGGAGGAGGGCTGATGAAACGAAAACTGTATCCATTGCAAACAATATTCAGCACCCACTTGTCCGGAGTAATTTTTCTCCACTCTGCCGAGTAATTCTGTATGCTTCCCCCCACCAGAGTGGGTAACAGAAGAGGGGGAAGTAATCTCTCAGGGCTTAGACCTAGCCGGGCCCTTATTCCCCGACGCAGCCTGCTGGCTGCCTCTGCCCCTCCGACGCTTAAGGAAGGGCTGCCTCTGATATTGTTGTTGTGGCTGCTGCTGTTGCCCAGTTTGACGACCCTGCCCACGATGGAAATGTTGGGAGGAGTAGCACCGTGTGGTAGGAATGGAAGGGCTTCCACAGTTCCATTGGCTTCTCCAAGCCCACAGCCTTCAGCGTATCAACTTCCGCTTTCATGCGGGCCATTTCCTCGTCCGCATGTGTCCCGAAGAGGGTGGAACCCAAAAAGGGCAGATTGGCAATCCGCTGCTGCGCCTCTGGTTTTAGGGAGGTAAGGCGCAACCAGGAATGGCGTCTCAAATTCACCCTGTGGCAGTACCCATGAGCAGCCAGGAGAGAGGTGTCTGCAGCCGCGCTTATGATTTGATTGGAAACCATCATGCCCTCATTCAAGATTTCTTGAAAATCTTCCCTTTTGTCCCTCGGGAGGAGTTCAATGAATTGTTGGAGTGACTCTCATAGCGACCAGTCATAGCGACCCAAAAGCGCAGTAGAACTTGCGATTTTCATGGAAGTGGCCGCTGTACTGCATACCTTCCTTCCCTCCGAATTCATCTGGCGGCTCTCCTTGTCCAGAGGGACCGTAGACGAAGGAGTAGTAGAATGTTGCTTCTTGGCCGCTGTCACAATGGCTGAATCCGGTGCAGGATCCGTTCTCAGAAAGGCAGAGTCCGAATCTGGTGGCCTGTACTTCTTCTGAAGTCGAGATGGAGCAGACTTCACCGAGGCAGGCGTCAGGAACAGCTCCATGGTCGGTTCCTCCAACCCTGGCACCAAAGGCAGTAACGGACGAGAGAGGTGCCTACGCTGCAGCGTTTCATAGATGACAGAGGTGGATGTGGTAGGCACCGTCAGTGCCTTCCCCAGCTTCGCTGCCCCCCTCAGAAGCACGTCCTGGAACGTCACAATGTCATCCACCCGCAAAATTCTCGTAGGCGGAGAGTCCGACAATGTAGGTGAATACCTCCTGTCACTGGAAGAGTCTGTGTACCTTGTATGTCTGGACCGCGACCTTTCTCTACGACAGCGATGTTGTGACCTGGTCGAAGACCTTCGCCCACAACGAGAGCAGTGTCTGCCCCGGGATCTAGGTCTCCTGGGAGCCTCTGGAACCACCGGCACAGGTGGTTGTGGAACAGGCAGAGGCTGAGCCGGAATAAAAGGCCTCGGTTGTGAAGGGGGTGGAGGCCGAGGAGGAGGAGGTAGTTGAGGAAGAGCAGGCGTAGGTGTCCTAGGACGTGAAGGTGGGTAGGTCCTGGAGTAGTCAAAGTCCGGAGACCTAATTACTCTCCTCTTCTAACGAGCAGGCCTCGGGGAGGGTGCTCTGGATGTTGACTTCCCAGATGAAGAGCGCCGGCGCCGGCGTGACCGGGTACTCTCTGAAGTGGAAATGCTAACCACAGAGGATGAACTTCCACTAGACACTGTTCTGGGCGTCGACTTTCCCTTTGACGTCGACTTTCGTCGCAACATCAACTCCTTTCGCGACGTCGATCTCCTTGACGTCGATCGTCTCCTTGACGTCGATCGTCTCCTTGACGTCGATCGTCTCCTTGACGTCGATCGTCTCCTTGATGTCGAATCAAAAAAGCTCAAAAAACTGAAGTAATACCAATAAAGGTAGAGCTCAATGCTCCAGGGTGCTGCTAGCAGGAGCCGGAAAAAAGAACCGAAAGTAACTTGCCTTTGGCTGTGCATCATGGGATACTAAGGGTCTCTGGAGGGTTCCTTAAAGGCACGGTATCCCTTTTCCAGACACATAATGGCAGCCTATGGGGCTTGTCTGTCCAACCCTTCCTCTCTATCATGACAAAGGATTTTTGTGAAGGGAAGTTTCTCTATGTGTGAAACTCTGTAGAATGTGTAAATTTCTATATTATTTGGCTATCCTTTTTCACTTCAGGATGAAGTGCTGGCCAATGTAGCCTTGTTAATGTCAGGCTGCATTATTTGTCTTTGATTTTCTCTTAAGTGTCTCTGCAGGACTGCAGAAGAGGACAACTTAAGAGACTATTTGGATTGCTCCGGGGTCCACGCACATGGGCGGGACTATTCACAGATTATGACTATACACAGAGATCCCCTACTACAGAATGAGCGCTACAGATCCCGACCCTACCTTCCTGTCTCAGATAGGGATGCTTTCCAGAGCAAACTGAGACTCCCCTGGATCACGCTGATGGTGTGTGAGACAGCAGAAACTCCTCTGGGGAATTACGGAACGCCATAAAGGAGATGGCACAACATAAAACGCCCGGCATAGACAGCTTGCCCATTAAAATGTACTCTACCTTTACCTCCCAACTGGTTCCGAAACTTGAAAAATTAAGTAGTGCTTCCATGGAGGCAGGAACATTGCCTCCGACCACCAAACAAGCCCTTGTCACCTCTCTAGTTAAGTCTAGCCGAGCCTCTGATGATCTGTCCTCGTATAGACCACTCTCCCTTCAAACGACTGAATATAAAATTCTTACCAAAGTACTGGCATGCAGACTACTCCCTTTGCTTTCAGGCCCTGATGAACAAGTTACTTACCTTCGGTAACGATATATCTGTAAGAAACATTAGTTAGTATTAGATTCCTTACCTTAGAATATCCCCAGGCGTCAGTCTGGATCCGGAAACTTTTGCGTAGCAGTACCCCTGCGCATCGGTAGGCGTCGTCTGCAGGCGTCCCCTGCGGCTCCGCGTCGGTCGTCGGCGTCGTGCGCCGTGATGACGTCGCTGGAGTATATAGACGCCGCCTCCGCGCGCTGACGTCAGTTCTTTGTACACAGCTTTTCCGCGCCAGAACACGCAGAGCCATGTGAGAACCAACACTGGTGCCATTTGAAACTAGGGCCCTGAAAGGGATGTCCTTAACCCTAGGTATCAGTTCGCAGAACGGGGAGGATGGGTGGGTCGGTAAGGAATCTAATACTAACTAATGTTTCTTACAGATATATCGTTACCGAAGGTAAGTAACTTGTTCATCTGAAAGAAACACGTTAGTATTAGATTCCTTACCTTAGAATAGATACCCCAGCAATACCAACCCCGGTGGTGGGTCTGCGAACCAATACATTCCTACACCAGAAAGTCCTGGAGGACAGAACGGCCAAAGAAGCCATCCTTCCGGACTTGACTGTCCAGGCAGTAGTGCCTCGCAAAGGTGTGCAGCGAGGCCCACGTAGCCGCCTGGCAAATGTCCTGCAAGGGGACTCCCCGGCCCAGGGCAGTAGTAGCCGCCGTGGCCCGAGTGGAATGGGCCCTCAGCCCAACAGGGGGCTCCTTCCGAGCCAAAGAGTAGCACGCTTTGATGCACAGAACGACCCACCGAGAGATGGTCCGTTTATGTACCGCCCGTCCCTTCTTCACACCCACGTAGCCAACAAACAGTTGGTCATCCACCCGGAACTGGCGTGTGCGATCCATATAAAATGAAAGCGCACGTTTTGGGTCCAGACGATGGAGCCGCTCTTCATCCTTTGAAGGATGCGGAGGCGGGAAGAAGGAGGGGAGGGTGATGGACTGCCCGATGTGAAAAGCAGAAACTACTTTGGGCAGGAAAGAAGGTCTAGTCCTCAGAACCACCTTGTCTGGATGAATGGACAAGAAAGGAGGTTTGACAGAAAGAGCCTGGAGCTCACTCACTCTCCTGGCAGAGGTGATGGCAACCAGGAAGGCCGTCTTTAAAGTCAGGAGACGGAGAGGACAGGAATGAAGTGGCTCACAGGGAGCACACATCAAGAAGGTGAGAACCAGGTTCAAGTCCCACTGAGGCATCACAAACGGAACAGGAGGATACATGTGTGTGATGCCCTTCAAGACTCTCGTTACAATAGGGGACTTGAACAAAGAAGGTTGATCAGGCAGCCTCAGAAAGGCCGAAAGGGCAGAAAGGTAGCCCTTGATAGTGCCCAGAGCAGAGCCCTGCTGGGCAAGAGAAAGAAGGAAGAGAAGAACCTCGGAAAGAGGGGCAGATAGAGGATCTACAGCCTTTGCTGTGCACCATGCCACAAATCTGTTCCACCGACAGGCGTATACCGACTATGTGGAGGGACGCCTGGCTGCCAGAATCACATCACAGACTTCAGGAGGCAAGTCAAATGGCCTCAACTGTCGCCGCTCAATCTCCAAGCATGGAGGTGGAGACTGGACAGGTTCGGGTGGAGGACCGTCCCCTGCTGCTGCGACAGAAGGTCCTCCTGAAGGGGCAGGCGGATCGGGGGACCGACTGACATGCTGAGTAGCTCGGGATACCAGTACCTTCGAGCCCAGTCCGGAGCCACAAGGATAACTTGGGCCCGGTCGCGCCTGATCTTCTTCAGCACTCTGGGCAGAAGTGGTATAGGCGGAAAGGCGTATAACAGACCGCAACTCCACTCGCGCCGAAAGGCGTCGCCGTGCGAGTGCCGTCTTGGAAACTCCAACGCGCAGAACTGATGACATTGCGCGTTCTCTTCTGTGGCGAATAGATCTAACCAAGGCTCTCCCCACTGCAGAAAGATGCCTTGCGCCACGTCCGAGTTCAGACGCCATTCGTGATCCATCGAGCACCGACGGCTGAGTTCGTCCGCCCTGGCGTTCAGAGAACCTGCCAGGTGTTGAACCGTCCGAGTCACGCCCTGACGTTCCAGCCATTGCCAGAGACGCAGAGCCTCCTGGCAAAGGGTCCACGACCCCACCCCGCCCTGCTTGTTGCAGTACCACATGGTGGTGGTGTTGTCCGTGAACACCTGCACTACACTCCCGTTGACAAAGGGGAGGAATGCCTTCAGTGCTAGACGAATCGCCCGTAGCTCCAACAGGTTTATATGGAGCCGGGACTCCGCCGGAGACCAGAGTCCTCTGATCTCCGCCTCTCCCAAGTGGCCTCCCCAGCCCTGGAGGGACGCGTCCGTCACGACAACGTGCTCCGGTTGGGGAAGGGAGAGGGATCTGCCTCTGACCCAATCGCGGTCCGTAAGCCACCACTGCAGTTGTCTCGCAGTGCCCTCCGAGATCAAGACGTGGTCGGACAAGTTGCCCTGATGCTGAGCCCACTGAAACTTTAGGTCCCACTGCAGAGCCCGCATCCGCCACCGGGGTAATGCACCAGAAGGATGCAGGAAGCCATCAGCCCCAGCAGCCGCAGCGTCAACCTGACCGAAACCCGGGATAGCGGCTGAAAGATGGGAATCAAAGCCTGTATATCCCGGACCCGCCGTTCCGGAGGATAAACCCGAAACTGCGCCGAGTCCAGAACCGCTCCGATGAAAAGGAGCTTTTGAGAGGGACACAGGTGTGATTTCGGCACATTGATGGAGAACCCCAGCTCGTGCAAGAGGTCTGCCGTCATCTGAAGGTGGTGGACGACTGTCTGGGGCGAGCCCGCCTTCAACAACCAGTCGTCTAGGTAGGGGAAGACTGAAACCCCTAACCTGCGCAGATGGGCTGCGACCACCGCCAACACCTTTGTGAACACCCGTGGGGCGCTGGTAAGGCCGAAGGGGAGCACGATAAACTGAAAGTGCTCCTGGCCTACCGTGAACCGCAGGTAACGCCGGTGGGCCGGCAGGACGGGGATTTGAAAATACGCATCCTGCAAGTCCAACGCTACCATCCAGTCTTGCGGGTCTAGAGCAGCCAAGACCTGAGCTAATGTCAACATCTTGAACTTCTCCTTCCGGAGGAAGCCGTTGACGTTCCGTAGATCCAATTAATTAATTAATTAATTATTAATTAATTAATTATGTGCTTATATAGCGCAGGACTCACTCCCGAAGGGGTACCTCCGCGCTAGATAGGACGTAGGCCCCCTTTGTCCTTCTTGGGCACCAGAAAGTAGTGGGAATAGCAACCACGCCCTACTTCTGGCCCAGGAACGCGCTCGATGGCCCCCTTGGCCAAGAGGGCCGTAACTTCCTCCTGCAGAAGTGTCAAGTGGTCCCCCGACACACGGTGGTTCTGAGGTGGCATGGCTGGAGGATTGGTCTCGAAGGGGAGGGAGTAGCCCCTTCGGACGAGTTGCAGCACCCACCTGTCCGATGTGATTGCGCGCCAGCGGGCGTGGTGATGGCGAACCCTGCCACCCACTGGCGTCACATGGGCCTGAAAGCACGGACTAGGAGGATTTGGAGGCTGATGCTGAGGGGGGAGGTGTGGCCTGGCCCCGCCGTTGACCCCGACCGCCTCCACGGCGGTTTCCACGGCCGCCACCGCGTTGATAAGATTGTTGCGGCGCGTGGCTGGCAGCACGTGTGGGGACGCCCCTTCCTTGGCCACGAAAGGAGCGAAACGAACCCGTTTGCTGGCGCTGGGTCGAGAGACCCAAGGACTTGGCCGTGACCCTGGAGTCCTTGAAGCGCTCTAGCGCGTGGTCCGCCTTGTCACCAAACAGGCGACAGCCATCAAACGGCATGTCCATCAAGGCATTCTGGACATCTGCCGAAAAGTTGGCGGATCTCAGCCAGGCGTGGCGACGAATCGCCACCGTCGTGGACATCGCTCTGCCCAGCGAGTCGGTCGTATCAAGACCACACCGTATGGAATATTTTGCTGCGTCTCGGCCCTCAGCCACAGCCTTGCCGAGCTTCGCCCGCACCTCCATGGGGCATTCTGGCAGCAGTTCCGCAACCGTATCCCACACAGAGTGGGTGTAGCGGCCCAAGAGGCAAGCGGTGTTGCAAGACCGCAGTCCCAAACTCAGGGACGAGAAGACCTTCTTGCCATACTGGTGGTACCTCTTAGATTCCCGGTCGGGCGGGGCCGACGGGAATGCGGTCTGGGAAGTGGAGGCCTGGATCACCAGACTCTCGGGGGTGGGATGGGTGGACAGGAACTTGGGGTCGTCCGGGCACGGACGGTGGCGTCTGGCCACGTTCCTATCAACAGGCGAACCTGAAGAGGGCCTGGACCACGTGCCCAAAAGAACGTCCGACAGGGCTTCGTTAAACGGCAGCAGTGGCTCCTGTGGGCATGACTGCGGTTTGAAGACCTCAGTGAGGATGTTAGGCCTCACGGCCGCGACGGGGAGCTCAAGGTGTAAGGCCTTGGCAGCCCTCATCAACACCACTGAATAAGCAGCCCCCTCCTCCGATGCCACGGTAGGAGGCGAGACAAAGCCAGGGTTAGGAGAGTCATCCAGACCACTGGCATCACCCAAATCACCTGTCCAGTCCACGTCGTACTGACACTCACGTGACAGAGGGTCCTCAGACCCCTCCCAACCTTCTCCGTACTCTACATCATCTCCATATTCGGAGTCAACAATGTAGACCGGCTCCTCGGGGTGCACAAGCCCCATCGGCGTCGAGCCCGGCGTCGAGCGACGCCGGTCCGACTCCGTGTCCGGATTCGGGGAGGGCATGGGGACGACGCCGCCCGGAGCCGGCCGGAGCCGGCACCGGAGAACCGGCGCCGCGCGGGGACGGCGTCGGGGGTAACCCCGATAGAATCGGCGCCGGAGAGGCCGGTAGACCAGCCGGGGTCGACCCCGAAGGCCCCTGCGGCGCCGGGGTCGGAGCCGTCGGCGGCACCGGGGCCGGAGCACCCGATGGCGTCGAGGCAGGGACACCCGAACCGCTAGGGCCCCCGCACGGTAGCACTGGGCCCGAAGGCGCCGTAGGCCCCGTCGGAGGAGTGAGCGCCCTCATGGCCATGAGGAACGCCTCAATCTCCTCAGGCGTTGCGCCTAGCCCAGGGACCGGAGGGTATGGAGCAGGCCGCGCCGGCGACTCTCGCGGAGCCGCGGGGTCACCCGAGCCCCCGGCCGCGTCGCGCGAGCGTCGGGGGGATTCGGAGGTACGATGACGACGCCCCGACTTCTTGTGCTTCCTACCTGAGGAACCAGACGAATGGTGACGACTTCCGGAGCGCTCGGCACGGCTCCGCGACCGCTCCCTCGAACGATCCCTGGACCTCCGGCCGGACCGGGACCGCTCTCGACGCGGGGCCGACAACCGGAGCTCGAGCAGCTTGCGGGACCGCTCCCGTCTAGCCTTATTTGTCAAGGCCCGGCAATCGACGCAGGCGTCCACGTCGTGGTCGGGGCCCAGGCACCGGAGGCGGTGATGGTCCGTGACCGACATCGTGCGGTCACAACCGTCACAATTCTTGAAACCGGGCATCCTACCGGCACCAAAAAAGTATAAAGAAGTTTACAAAACTTGGTCAAAAGACCGGAGTACTGCTCTTCGGATCTGCTCTTACTGGCGCGGATAAAAGAAGAACTGACGTCAGCGCGCGGAGGCGGCGTCTATATACTCCAGCGACGTCATCACGGCGCACGACGCCGACGACGGACGCGGAGCCGCAGGGGACGCCTGCAGACGATGCCTACCGACGCGCAGGGGTACTGCTACGCAAAAGTTTCCGGATCCAGACTGACGCCTGGGGATATTCTAAGGTAAGGAATCTAATACTAACGTGTTTCTTTCAGATCCATGTGGATCAATTTGGCTTTGTCCCACGCCAGAGGACATCACTTAATATTAGACAACTATATCGGGTAATGGAAACAGCACACAATATCTTCCCCAACACCGACTGTCTGTCTTTGGATACCCAACAAGGTTTTGATTCTTTAGATTGGGAGTATATGTTCACAGTTTTGCAGATCTACAATATACCTCCGTCTTTATTAACTGCGTTAAACTATTACATGTAGTTCCCACGGCAAGGGCCAAAACAGGTGCATACATCACGTGGAGTATACAATAGGTAGAGGTACACTCCAGGGCTGCCCCTTGTCACAGTTGTTTTTCATACTAACTGTAAAGCCTCTGGCACAATAACATCGGCAGGAGGCCTTGTTAGAGGCCCCCCGGCACATGCAATCTCCTTATACGGCAACAACATGCTTGTCAATACCCATAACCTGAATTATGGATCTTACGCCAATCACTTTGGTCATTCGGGGGCCTTGTCTGGCCTCCAAATGTTTGAATCAACCATGCAAAATCTTATGCATTCTCCTCTCAGGACACTATCCAGCATAACACCACTGACATGGGTGCGCAGACCGTACCACTTGCACGACATACATTCCGCTATTTAGGCATTCAGGTTTATAGCTCTCCTACTGACTTATTGGAAGGGAACCTACTTAAGGCTATTTTCGCGCTTAGGACGCATGCAAAGTTTTTAGTCACACTACCCCTGTTGGTGACAGGCCACCTAGTCCTTTCAAAATTGGTTATGCAGCCCAAATTACTTTATTATATTGTTAATCTACCAGTACTTATTCAATGGCGCCCTCGATTCCCTCTTACTGGACCTAATTTGGGGCCCAGGTCGATGGCGCGTTAGTCTCCAAAAATCACAAACTACCTACGGATGGTGGCGGACTGGGAGCCCCTGACTTTCGGTCTTAATGTTTTGCAGCCCAATTGCAGTGGCTCTACCCATGGCTTGAGGGGTACATTTACAGGAAATCGGCTATACACGGTCTACATTGTGCACGGGTCAGTTACATAAACTGCTGCTGCTAGGAGTTGCACGCTCCCCTGCACTTCCTCTACTTCTACGAAACGCCCTGCTGTACTGGAAGGCTGCGCTCCGTACCACACAAAACACTATGCCGGATGCCGCGAATGTGCCTTTGTACGGACAGCCTACCCCACTGGGCAGACTCATGTTGGCGAGATTGGCACTGTGGGAGGCGGTGGGGGTTACCATTGTTGGTAATCTCTTTGAAGACGAGCTGCTTTTGTGCCATCAGGACTTTATACAGCTCCACAGGCTGCCTGTGACTCTCTTCATTACATAAGTAAACATTATACGCTACGTCCGTACACACTGGTCATCGGCGGTCTCGGAGCTCGCCACACATGCATTTGTTCAAGCAGTACACGGTATGAGAACTGTTACACACAATGGCTCTATATGGGCTCCCACTTGCACGTTTCACTTATTCCACTGAGGACTCAATGGGAAACAGACCTTGGCCACATACTCCATGACAAGGAAAGGAGTTTTTCTGTAGAAAATCCAAGTTAAATACCCCACAACACGCGGTTCAAGTTCATCCAGTTTTCACTTTCACTGTTGCACACAAGATCTTCCCTACACTTCCATCCTTGTGGCCATGCTGTGACACTGACAAAGCAAACTTGTTACATATGTTTTGGTTATGACCCAACAGCTCCCTTATTGGGAGGAAGATAGAGAATGCCTTCAGTCTCTTACAGGATGAATACATTAGACACAGTGGAGCACTGTATATTAGGACTCTACCCTAGACCCAAATCATTAAAGACTGAAACCCGCTTTGTGGACTTGGTGCTTCTTCTGACCAAGCGGCAGATCACACGCCGCAGGAAGACTTCTACTGCGCCATCAATGGCTAGTTGGCGAGATGAGATCTGGAGATGGAACTCTGCTGAAAGCAAAGCACATCGCTGCACAGGGAAGAATACGGAGTGCTGCGCAAACAGCCCATAGCCATGGAATGGAATGCAGTGTTGGAGCTCTTTAGGCCTCAAGGAGAAGACATTGACTGATGGGCTGCTGTGGATTTGTGGCTGCCCAGATCCGATCTCCCAATCCTAGCGTTTCTACCATCTTTCCCATGCCCAACAACATTGACAAATTGTATATTTGCCTTGACTATTCCAACACAGGGACCCAAACTACTCTTATAGCTAATAATTGTGTAACTACATCATGACCACTGTTCCCTGTAAGGTGAACGCGCGAGCACCTCTGTCCCTCCGAGCGCGCAGTGCTGTGTGTGCAGCCCGCACACACAGAACAGCCCACAAGAGAGTTTGTGCCGCTGCTTTTAACAGGCGAGCGGCACGAAAAATGGGCATTTCCTGGTTGCGGAGCAAGATGCCACAGTGATGAGGACACAAGGGAGCTGCAGGTAAGTGTGTCTCTTGAGGCTCGTTGGATTATGGAGGGCACGCATTCACCAGCAATTGGCTCTTGCACTTGCTGCATTCTTTTGTTTAAAGCGCGTGGCTGCGGGCAGATTATGTGCTTTTGTTTAAGTATTCATGTTGATTGAAGCGCCGGTCACGAGCTACAATTAACATGAAAACTTTCACAAAAGCACACAATCTGCCTCGCAGCCGGGTTTTAGTATCAAACGAAATTCAACAAGTCTACAAACACGGCGTGTGCTTTCAGAATCACCTGAAAGCACACAACATGTTAGTAGTCTTGCTGTTTTTCTTTTCTTAATAGAGCAGGGCTGCGGGGTGATTGTGTGCATTTGTTAAAGTTTACATGTTAATTGCAGATCAGGATGGGTGCTGCGATTAGACATGAAAACTTTAACAAAGGCACACAATTACCCTGCAGCCCAGTTCTATCAAGAATAGACATGAAGCAACATAGCTGCCAAGGTTTCATATTGCTATGTAGGATTTTTTTTATAATTTTAGTGTACAGTGTACAAATTACCAGGCAATTTTAAATTGAAATATTTTTCCCTTTCTTGCTCATCATCCAGGTTCACAGTATCATCTGCATCAAAAGATACACACACAGGTTCTATCACAAATATGAAATGGGGTGATCCAATCTGACTGAAAACGTATAAAGCTCTCAGCTGGATACATGCAGTGTACTGTACTAAATTGTAAATCAGAGATATGTGGCAAGTTTATGTGGATGCTATTGATTCATGTTTGTAATTTTACACCGTTACAGTGTAATTATGAGCAGGGCTTTAAGTGGGATGACAAAACTGGGGGGGGGGGTGAGGGGGGTGTCTCTAAAAGGGGTATGGCCAACAAAATTAAGGGCATGCAAATCAAGGAATGTTGTATAGACTGGAAAAATGCATGAAGTAATACGTCCGCTTACAATTTTAGAGCTCCCCTGCTGTACACCACTAAGTAGATGAAAAAATTAGTGAGTCCTCTCTAGGTGCGAGCTCTTGGGGGCTCAGGGAGAGGCGGCAGTGGTCGATCTGACTTTGCAATGAATTCCTACAGGGCAGTATAATCACAGATGGCACCAGCAGTTCCCACATGGTGCTACTAGCATCCTTTCAAAAGTAGGCCTTAGGTTTCTCTGCATGACCAGTATATGTTCCTGTGCACCTGCACCCTCGCCTTTGAGGTGACATTAAAAATGAAAACAGATTATTTTGCTTAAAGTGCTAGTTTAGTATCGTGTCTGACCTTTACACCAAATTAAAATGTTAACAAGGGGCTGGTATTTGTCTCTCGTAAAGACGCAATCATTTTGGGATAATAAATAGGTATGTTGCAATCTGCGTAAAGCACTTTAAGACTAAGGAGGGAATGTTGTGTGATCTGCCATTGCAATGACGGATACAAATGACAATCGGGTTTTATGCACAGAATTATTCCATCAATGACTGGCTATACATTAATTAGAAATCCTTTCTTTGGGAGTATTTTGTTACCACTTCATACCACTCATCCCACAAGCCTGGCCCATGGACAGGTCGTGAAGTGTGAAATAAACAGAACTAACAGATCAGGAGTTTTACAAACCAGCTGCAGGCTTCAAGCAGTTGAATGTGTCTCTTTACCAAACCACAGCACTGCTAAGGCACCGGCATGCAGTGAGTAGCCAGTGAGTCATGGCCTAAACACAGAGCCCGATAGGGACCCATCTCAGCACCTGCTTTTTTGAAATACCGGGTCTGAGCACCTTCAAGATCGGGCCCACTTAAAGCCCCGATTATGAGTGGCATTTGAACAGGGCCAGCTTTAGTGCTGGTGGCGCCCGTCGCGACAATGTCTGTTGCCGTGCCCAGTGACCACCTCTACCACCCTTTATTAACAGTGCCCTCAGGGTCTCCATAACCGCTCTCTCTGATGAATTTATTTTGTTTAGTAGCGCCACTCATACCAGTGTAATGTGTAAGCACTTTACATCACATACACATTACACAGAGACACTGAATCATAGTGTGTAAATCAATGTATAGGAAATGTTCCATCAGACAGAGTACGGGTGTAGGAGTCACAAGTCATCCATACTGGTAGACAGTATAGTTTAAAAGTGCTTGGTCTGAAGAAGCACACACTGAGAATTTAAAACGTAACACCATGGTAGGGAGTTGGTTTAACTAATAAGAATTGATTTCTATCTAAGTGAAACCTTTTTGCAACATTAGGATAATGAAAGACTGGGGGGAAAAATCATAATGCTCTAATCTATACCTTGCAGTTTGCATGCAGCTCTTGTTGATAGTTAATAAATTCCAGTAGACAAAACTCCAATCTCTCAGTAGCAGGACCACCAGTCCCCAGAGTTATCTTGATATTTTTTATGGCTGCCTGAAAATTGTTGGTGGCAAGGAATGAGGCAGCTGGTGCTTTTAAAACTGTATTGTACCTTAAGACCCTTCTCGTGGCACTGTATGTGTGGAAATGCACTGTCTTCACTTTTTTAAGGAAAAGTTTGGAGTGATATTTGGCGCTGCACCCACACATGCAGTTTGGTTACTGACGCACATAGCCTTGGCTGCAGTGCACACAAAGCTTACACTGCCGCACACACAGGAATAAAATTAGATGGAACATTGGTAATGATGCACGTTTTTTTTCTTTGAAGAGGGTTTTTTGGGGGCGGGGGGGTGTTTTGAAAAACCGTGTAATATCTAGTTTTGCATTGTCAACTACATTCTCATAATGCGTATTTAATGAAACTATCTTCTCTGCTGCGTACAGACACGCTATGTATATGTTAACTGTACTTATGATACGGATAATGCCCAATGTTCCTGAGTGTCATTGTAATAAAATCTGATAAATGACTTGTTCTTGGTTGGATCAATCAATAAAATGCATTTACATTAAAGAAAACTACAGCGATATCCTGGATAAAGAACCCCCAGCAGCTTGCATCCCCCCGGCTTGCCATTCGGCATAAACATACGCTTGTTAATGTCCAAGAAGAGTGGTAGCCACCAGATTGACAACCGCTTGGGGAAGGGGGGATTGCACAGTACCATCCGGATCACACGTTCCCACACCCATACTACCATACAGACCACATGCAGGCTCGATGAGTCTAGCTGCGGTCCTGCCATCAAATTAACTGCCAGGCTGTCTGCCCCAGGGTCTCCTACCAACAATCTCTGCTCCCAGCTTTTGTCCACTGTGCACCAAGTAGCCACGTGTTGAAGCTGCGCTACAAGGTAATAAAGCTCGAGGTACGGAAGTCCCAATCCACCAAGGTCACGGTCTCTCTTCAGAACCTGAAGTCCCTCTCACCTGCGCTTGCCTGCCCATTCTAGCGCTATGAGGATACTGTTAAGTTTTTTTAAAGGGCTCCTTGGTATCCTGCACTGCATCTTCTGCAGGGCATACAAACATCTAGGGACCACCACTATTTTTGCAAGTGCCACTAGGTCAGCTATAGATAACAGCAGTTTATTTCAAAACATCAACGATCTCCTCAAGCCCATGAGGACCCTCCTTATGTTGTAGTCATATTGTTTATCCGGTGTGTGGGCCACCAGAATGCCCAAGCAGTGGCACTTGTCCAGTTCCCACCGTACCTCTAGCGCTGGAAGCAGATCCCGCAATTTATCGTTCAATCCGGCCAGCGGGAAAGTCAGTTACTTGTCCGTATTGATTTATAAGCTAGAGACCCTCTCATATCTCTGCAACTCCGGCATTAATAGCGGCACAGCCACATCAGGACTGCGCAGACATAAAAGAGCATCATTGGTGTGCACCCATGTTCCAACTCACATCTTTCAGTCATCCAGTGCAACATGTAGGTGTTCCGCCACTGGTTCCTTAGCTAGCGCAAATAGGAGAGATGAGAGGGGACATCCCTAGTGAGTACTCTGCTCAATATCCCATTTTTCCGAGGTATATCCTCCCAACTGGACTATAGCATTCAGCCCTATGTATAATAGTTGGACCCAATCCAAGAACTTGGGGCCAAACCCAGTTTGATTAAGACTGCCCGCATATAGTCCCAGTATACTGTATCAAACGCCTTTTCGATATCTAAAGCTATCAGCACTACAACTTCCTTTGTCCCCTGCACCGAACTCATGATATCCGTCAAACATCTGATATTGATTAGGGTGCTTCTAGCAGAAGTGAACCTGCACTGATCTACGTGAATCAAGGAGCAAAATGCCCCCTTCAATCTATTTGCCAGCACCATAGCCAACACTTTAACATCTGTCTTCATCATAGACAAATGGCGGTATGCCACCAGGCTCGGATTTCAATCCGTTTTTGGGACCATTACCATGACTGCCTCACACATGGTTGGTGGGAGTGCCCCCATTCTCCAACTTCCAGTAATACTTGCAGTAGTGTGTCTGCTATGATTCCCATAAATATATATATATTAACATTCAGAGGGCAGGCCATCCAGTCCTGGTGAGTTTCCCATGGGCTATTTCCTCCCTTGACAAGTCCCTCTCCAACGTCTCTAGCTGATCTCCTGTGATTCTGGGCAGTCGCAGCAGCCCTAAAAACTTCTCTAACCTTTTAGGCGGGCCCTTTCCCCAGTCTGTACAAAGTAGTCAGGTGGTGCCTAAGCACAGTGTTGAGGGCAGTCTAGGTTGTCGCCCTTTCCCCCTCGCCATCTTCCGGCACAATAATGGAACCAGAAGGGCATTCCCAATGCAGCTGCAAGTCTAACTATTTTCCTGGCTTCTCTCCCTCCTTACGAGGCAGCTGTCTGTAATTCTTATTTGTGAATTTGTCGTGTCTCCCCTACTTTGCACCTGGCTTTGAGTTCAGCAGTTCCACCACCTTCCGGCCGATCCCGACGCTGAACATGTGCCAATTCCTCCTCCTTGTGAAGTTCCTGATGCAATGATTGAGGAGTCAGGGCAGCACCAAATGGGGCTCCCAGGTTCAAATGTAGTCCATTAGGGCCCGGGAGGGATCCTATAAGTACCGGCCCAGATGCTCAACTTTCTGCACAAGACCAATTAGAGAGCGGGACAGCAGGATCCTGTCAAGCCTGCTATACATATTGTGAGTAGAGGAGTGAAAGTTGTTTTGTCGGTCTCTGGAGTTAAAGACTATCCATAGATCTACACAGTCCAACTGCGACATGACCCCTGTCATGGATCTCGTCATACCAGATTTAGTGTGGTATCTCGGGGTGAGAGATCCAGCTCTCCATCTAGGATGCGGTTAAAATCGCCCACCCAGATTAAAAAAACACCTTGACATCGCAGTTTGGTGCATGGGTTTCCTGAATCTAAAGGGAACTCCTGGAACTTCTTTCAGAGCTTCTTTGCCTCTGCGGACATCAAATGGGTATCTTGGAGGAGTGCAATGCCCACCTTGTACTGACTCACGTAAATATGAACCCTATACCCCTGGGCTTTGTCTAGTCATGCAGTCCTTTCACATTCCAGGACACTAATTGCATTTTCCCAACCATATAGCTACAGTGAACCTGTCCCTCTCTCTCTGGAAGGCTGGAGGCACTAGGTCCCCATGATCAAGCGTTCCCCGTCCCCCCACAACATCTTGCATGAGCCCAGGTGTTCTGCTCATGCCCTGCACTCCTGTCTCATCAAATATGTTATTTAAACGATCTTCTGTAACCAACCCATCCCCACCTCTCCTGGGTAAACACCCGCAAAAACATGTGTGTGCTTTTTACACATAAGCAGAGCCACAATTTGACCCACCTTAAACACTCCCTTAAACTAGTGACATGCCCCCTTTCCTCCTGAATCAACCCTGAACTAGCAGGCGGAACCCACCACCAGCTGAAACTAATAAGAAAAAATAACAAAATGTGAGAGCTACCCAGGAGCCTTTGCTCTCGTCCAGAAAAAAAAGCTCTGACCAGAGCGTGAAGAGCAGGTGATCCTGGAAATCCCACTGAAGAGCTCAGTATTGCACCTATTGGCTACTCAAAGTTTACAGGTGCAGCAACAATAGATGGGAGGACAACAGAAAATAGATATAGATGGGGTTAGGTAGAGCACCGACAACAAAGAATATGCATGTTGTGAACCCCCACTCCATTTTCGTACCCTCGTCTTCTAATACCCGATGTAGTATACTCCTCTTTTTGGTCAGTATGCAGCCTCTTTCACACCAGCAGCTCTCCCCCCACACCTGAACATTACTCTTCCCAACAGTCATGTCTTCTAGCCTGCCAGGTGGGCAGACCACAGCTCAACATTACCCTTCATGATCCCAGGCAGTATAAGCCATCAATCAATGGAGAGACAGGGAAGAGACCCCCCAGCCCAGGCTCGACACACTCTGATTGTCCTCAACCTCCATTTTCCACTCTCTTGGGTGGCAGGGTGTGTAGATTCTCTCTGCTCTGATCCATCTATTCCCGAGGAGGTCTCCATCTATTCTCACACCTCCTTGAGTCATTCATAAAAGTGGACACCTCCGCCGTGCAGCATCTTGAGCTTGGCAGGGTACAGTAACATATATTTCACATGAGACTGCACAGATTCTGTTTTACTAACAGGTAGGATTCAATGTTTTTCCTGCACTCTGTGTGCATAGTCCAGAAAAATCCTAATAGTTTGGACCCCAAATCGGGATCTCCATGATTGCGTCCCACTTAAGTAAATCATCACTGTCAATGTAGTTAATTAGCTTCACAATAATCGTACTCGGGCCCCCCCCCCCCCGGCCCTCCCCAGAGGGGATGCGGGACTAGGGCTCTGTGGGCTCTCTTGGTGACAAAAAAGGGCAACAATAGATCCGGATCCATTACTGCTTTAAGCCACTTCTCCGAAAAAGCTTTGGTCTTATTCCCCTCCCGTCACTCTAGGAAACTCAGAAATTGGAGGTAACACCTCCTTGCTTGGACCTCAACTTCCTATACTCGAGCATCCTGGAATTGCACCTTTCCTGACAGCAAGCAGCCTGTAGTCTGTAGGTCGCGCACCTCCTTAGTCAGGCTCTCCACTTTTTTCCTCATTCTCTGGTCCGCAAGTCTGCTCAGAGCATGTCCATATTGAGAGTTCACTTTTTGCTCCAGCGTCTGCTTTGATTGTTCAATAGCAGTCAAAATTTGGGTGCCAGCAGGTTCCAGCTGAGTTGGAGCGGCTGTTCATTCTCCTCCCGGGCCATGCCCTTAGCTGCTCCCGTAAATTCTTGCATGCGGGTCTGCTTGGCACTCTGATCACACCCAAACGTATTGCGCACTCCCTTTCACAAGTCCAGCTTCAGCTCTCCTCAAGAACAAAAAAGCCTAATGTCTAGCACAACCTCCCTGATGACACAAAAGCTTCCACCTCAGGACACCAGGGAGGAACGTACCTGTGTTTGTATGTCGCAATATGTCCTGTAAGGTCTGCATCGCTCCATATTGGGCTGAAGCCATTCTTCCCGTCTAGACTGGTGTCAGCATACAGTTCTCAGTGCAAGAGCTCAAAAACATCAGCTCCCAGTAGTCTCTGCATAGTGGTTCCCACTCCCTGCAGTCCACTTAGTAAGATTTAGTGGGCCTGTCCAGTTCACCAGCCAGAGACTGTCACTAGAGAAGAAGGCCACTAATCAGGTGAGAGTCTCAATCAAGGAAGCTTCCACCGTGCCAAGCCCAAAGTGTGGCTCCCCAATCAGCCTGCTTCTCGGTTACAGTTGGCAGCCGCTTCGCCCTGTGTACTCCTCTTTGCAGAAGCTGGCTGCTCCTTGCCACCTGCACTGCAGATCCACCCGCATCTAATGCAGTCTCAGCCACCGTGGGTCCAAGTCACTCCCCGCTGCTTCCGCCTTAAGGGGATACCAGAAGGCCGCTCTCCCGCTCACCTGCCCGCAAAGTCACAGCACAAATCCACAGCATCAGGGGTCTACCGTCACTCAACCTGGCTGCCATCTTGAGGGAGCATGGGGCGTGTCACCTCTGGTGTCACAGAATTACTCTGCACCGGGCCCAGCTCGGGAGGCGCTCCACACGGCAATGACTCTATGGGTCAAACCAGGCTCATCGGGAGGGCAGGAGGGGAGACCCACACTGCTCATCAGTCCACAGTGGGCGACCTGGGGCCCAGGCCACCTGCATCTTACTATCAGCCAACATCTAGTTTTTTAACTCTGGCCCAGCTCTCCACTTAGAGCGCCCATCGGGAACCCAGCATTCCAAGCCAGCACTTCTCCAGCCTCTTTGGGGCTCCTCCAACCTCTGCAGGCCATCAACCTGCAGCGGGGACAGGATGTTAACGGACTACAGAGGGAGTGGGGGAGGGTCTATGGAGCTTTCACCTAAAGCGTGCCTACAGTCATCTTGCTTGGCCACGCCCCTGTCTTAGTTGTTAATAGCAGGCTACATCCTTTTAGTGAATGTGCTGTGCCAATCTGCTTGTACTGATTTTGCTTTGATCAAACCGGAAGATAGAAATAGTGGAAACTGTTCCATTCAGGGAAAGGATAAGGAATTGTGAAGTCAACTGATCACTGATTGATGTGGCTCTAGAGAGGACAGCACCTGAATATTGTCCTGCCTGGTATTTCCTGGTTTTCTAGAGCACTTGATTGGCTGAGTCCTATCCAGAACTGAACCCTATTATGCCAATCCTGTCCAAAGACCTTTAAGATAACAGTAGAAAGGAATTGAAATGTTTGTTTTTGTAATGTTAAGTTGATAATAATACATATCATTTTACTCTATCCAGTCCGACTTCTGCTCTAAAGGTGTGGTGGAAGTGAAAGCCATCTGACAGAGACAAAGTCACTAGAAAGAAACAGACCACGGAGGAGATGAAGTCAAATTGCAAAAAGAACATATTAGCCTAGCCATGTTTATAAGAGTAGATAGTAGTTGTCAGTCAGCAGCATGCAAGACTATGGCAGAGAATGCAAAACAATTATTTGGCAATGAAAAAATTATTAGTTGAAACTCATAGTCAAAAAAAGACAAGTACATTGTAGTTGTTGCAGGTGCTGTATCCACCAACTTTTGGTCTCTGGAGGTAAGGAAGATTCAAAATGGAAAGGATCCATCATCTTTGCTATTTATTGGGTGTCATGCAGTCACCAGACAAGTGGACACTTGTCTCTCAATTTCAGTTGATGAGTATCTTTTAAAATCAGAAATCCAAGAGATAAAAAAGTGGCTGATATTGCCTAAAGTGTCAAGAAATTTAAATGCGTATAGAGCCATCAGTGAGAAGATTTTGAGGTTGGCTCTACAAGATTTTTTGAGGTTTTACGTTATACTTATTGAAAAATATATTCCTAACAGCAAACAGTATAATGTCTTGCTGGTTGAAGAGCGCTTCAATACAACTCTGCCTATGCTGAGTAAATAAATTATGCTTTTTGACCAAATGAATCTATTTTAGTGGTAGAATAAGCACATCCCAATCAGAAGTAAAAAACACAGCATTTGAAATGAGAAGGAACGGTAAGCGTAGGCATTTGATCCTATAGCTCCTCACTTCACAACCGAAGGGGAAAAGACCACAGGCTCTTCTTATTTTCTCAGCCATGATATCTGGTCTCTGCAACCCTATGTTGATAGTAATAAATGTCTTTATGCTTTGCAGATATGGGTAGTGATTCTTGCATGGCTCCTGAAGTACTTAAGAAGAGAGAGAACGTCTAAAAACTTAGCAGGTTCCCGGGATATCCCTGTAGAAGCAGAAAAGAGTACTGAGAGTATTATGAGCAAGTGCCAGAGGACAGGAGCATATTGACTGGAAATCTAAAAGATCACTACTTATGACTTTGAGAAGCTATTGAAGAGAAATGTACTTCTGAATGTTGCAGAATCCTCTGCCTGCAGCCAGGAGATTATTGAAACAGCATGAAACTAATTTATAACCCAACATGTAACAATTCATTTGTGACGCTGGGAGTGGGGGAATTAGTTTTTTTTTATCACATACTGTTTTCTCAGATCAACCTGGCAGGCTAGTTATAGGTCTCCTGGAGCAGAATTAAAAAGAGAAATAATTCGGACTTGTATAATTTACTGATATCACATATTCAACTTCTCTGACTCTTACCACGTTCACCATGCGGTGTAGACTTTCCAATCCTGTTTAGAAGGTTCATGTAAGCAGTTTCTGATGCACCTTGCATTTGACATGAAAGTAAAGGCAGATCTCGGCTTAGCAGTTTCTTTTGGAAATCTGAAGACGGGAGGGTGGAGCTATCCCGTTGGTCTAGATAAGTTAGGGCAAATAAAAAGAGATACTGTTTTTCATGTGTGAAACCTGAATGTACATGATTTCAGGGGCTGAAATGCGTTTTCCAGATTTGCTTAAAAATGAATAGAGAACCTGTAAGATGTATTATTTTTCATGTTTTATCATTCATTTGATTACAAGAAAGAATACATACTACACAAATGCAGAGATAGCAGCTATGTGGAACAGCTATGTTGACAATGTGTTTTGGACTTCCAGAATGTAATTGATGAGGGCAAAGAAAAGGACATACATAAGACTATACTTTTGTCATGTATTGATTGCAGTACAATATGCACATTTACAAATCACCACAGACTTGTATTTGACACTAGCCAGGTGCCTTTAAGCTACTTAACTCATTTTCAAACAGTTCAAATATGTATTTTTTCATTATGAGGTTTGTTCTTTCCACACCTTACTTATATAGGATGTTGGGTCTTCACACTAACTGCCCATCATGTGTGCTAAAATTAAGCTAATAGCTGCAGGTCTAACAAAGAAAAGGTTGAGATTTGTATCAAACAATACTCTCATTTGCCTACTAAAATGTTTAATGATCTCACTCTGATACTAGATGAGCTTGGGAAACATGGTAAAGTAAGTAAAGTAGCTGCAGTTATGACTAGTGCTGCTACCGTGATTTACATTTACCCTCCAACCCACTGATCAGAAACGTTATAAAGGGAAATAATTGGAGAAGAGAGCATTTTGGGATTATTAACAAAGAAGAAACTATTACTTTAGTTCAGTCAGCCCTTACACACATTGGGATGGTTGGGTTTGACTTGAATGAAAGTATCCATATTAATGGGCCTTCATAAAACATCTCGCCATGCTCAAGATGGGCCATTACATTTGAATTAGCAGAATGGTCCATCTGCAACTAGACCCGTTGGATTCCTCTGGGAGTCCTCAAGTGCTTGGTAGTGCCATTTGGTATGGTATATGTGGAAGGCTAAGGAGAATGCAAAACCAGATTGCAGTAGACACTCATGGAAGTTGTTTCCTTTCTACCCTACGCCTGTGTGAGTAAAGATGACGTGAGTCAATTGCCTGATTCTCATTGCCGGATTAGTGGAAATCAAGTCTACAAAAACAGCAACTGCGTATTTCCAGATAATATTGTTCAGTACTGCATAGAAAAAAGTTGCTGGCCTTCCCAAAGAAGAGAATTTCCATGTGCAAAAGTAAAACCATGGAAAAAGTAATCAATACCATTGCAAGGCCTGGCACCAACCACTGGCCTTCAAAAGACACCTTCAAATGTTTACATTTTTTAATATTTTCTTCTATGCAGGTAATTTAACCTAATGCACTGTCCCTCTACCCCAATCAAGATGACGCATTGAGACCTTCCATGCTGGTGAAAAATGATGTCTACAATACAAAGGTAACAATCTTCACAGGGGTGTCTCCAAGCTCTATCAGCCACATGCACTTAAGAGTCAGATCCCATTTGAATTTTGTCAAGCTGAAAAAAATCTATAAAGAGACTGTTGGTAGTCACCTTTCTCCATTAGGTAACATCGATTTTGTAAAAATTCCATCGACTCGCTAAATCCATTTCTTCTAGCTTTAGTTTATCGTTGAATATTTTGTGATGCCATTCTTTTAAATTAATATACTCAGTTTGTCCTACATTTGTAATTTATAAAATGTATTGCTTATTTGAATAGCTGATCTTTACACGCACAGTATCTCTTGACCTTCGACTTCACTGCTAAGTGGCGACACAAGGACATTTATACAGTTCTTCAGATTATAACGGCATATAAATGTTTTTTGTCTGTACTCCTCTCTGAGCTTGGCTAGTCACTTTGGTACACTTACCAAAAGGTGGCCTAAAATACTAACAGGTAAATGCAACTATTTCATTGGGCACTTTCGCTGAATTAAAGAAATGTGACCATTCATATCCGAGATAATTTTTCTTAAACTGTCAAGTGTTGAAAAGCTAAAGATCTTAACATGGCTGCAACGTACACATAGTGACGAGAAGAAGGAAACTCATCTCCACCCACTGTATTGCTTACCACAGACATAATTAAAAAACTGTTGGTTGTAAAGGAGTAAAATATGGATGGACACACAGGCAAGAAAAGAGAGGACGCTTTAGTAGATATTTCAATACATCAAAATGCATATTGGACCAGTTCACTGATAATAAGCATGTGTTTAATACCAAGAACATTCACATGGAAGTTGCCTATAGGAGTTTGGTGGACATAACAATTGCCTTGCTAAAAACTGATCGCTAAAGAACCTTATATTTGAGTTCTGTAGTTTTGAGTACCATATCACTATTATTGACTGTAAGCTGAGAAATAAATTAATTTTTGATGACAACAATTTTTAGTATTTTGGGACTAGGAATATAGTTTATAACTGTTACAAACTTGGGCAATATCACTTTGTTTATAACTATACTACACAGTGGGAAATCTGTGAACGTTGTACATGCTGTTAACACGCAAGGAGAAGTTTCTTCTAAAGCGATCAGCACAATCAGAGTATATCCTAGCTGCTGGTTAGTTGTTCCTGCACAGATAGGGAAAAGGAGCAGGAAAAGGTGGGTGTAAAAGCAAACAACAAGATTACTTGCCGCTGTATGCCAATTACATTTGCTACTATAACATGATCCCTTGACTTAAAAAGGCTTCAAAAACACTCAAACACTGTAATTCTCCAAACATTAACAGTATGCAAAAAGGTTTCCCAATATGCTGGGGATCATTTTCAAATAAGATAACAATAACATAGCAATTGGTATGAGTCAGCATTTACAAAGAAAATATGACCTGGAGTAACACCCACTGCGAGTTATAACCCAGAATTAATAAGAGCTCATATTATGTAAGGCCCACTCCTTTTAAATGGTTTAAAATATGTCAGAAACCAGCAAGGATTGTATGATTCTGATGTTCTTTTGTACTGCAGTTTTATGTAATTGTAAATGCTCGTTACCTCATCTGATGATGTTTTAAGAACGCTAGGCTAGCCGTCTATGGACCAACTTAAGAAGATGTGCATTTCTAAACATCATTTTCTTGAAAAACAGGCTTTCTGAAGTCTACATTTCTTTATCATTGCACAGTTGAGTTGTGCTAAGAAAGATGGATTTCCATTTCCGGCAGTAGAGCCAGAAGGAATGATTAAAACATTTTCAAGGAGCACACAGGCCTTTTCAGGAATGTGTATTGAGAGTAGAAAGGATAAGCTAGTTGGCCAACTTTCTAAACTGACATAAACGTCTTAAAACAGATGCACTGAGGTAGGGGCAGCCAATCAAAAACCTTCAGGAACAGTAAGATAAGATTTCTTTCTGTTTTTGCAATGCACCAGTCTGTGTGGACTGTTGTCTTTGTAGAGTGTTCTTTAGGAGTGTAGGCTGTAGGCAGCTGTGAATTATACTAAAAGAGAGATATTTTGTGGAAACTGGTTAAAGGAGGTAGTAATCTAACAGAGGTTCCACAATTCTCAATTGCTAGTTAATATAGCCACGTTGCCTATATTGGTGGATTCTGTGCCCTTGTTGTACAGAAAAGGGCTATATTAAAATCAGGCCCTTGCCTTAGTGAGTGTGTGTATCTTAGTCATATGTTTGCAGTAAGTGAGGAGGACTTTTTTCTGTTTCTATTAAGTTTCAGTGATATGATGGTGAATTAATTGGAAAATTTGTGGCAAGGATGTGTTGCCTTGTTATGTTTTTTCTTTTTGAAAATTTCTCGAGATGTGGGCCTCCTCCTAGCTTGAGTGCCTCCAGAACGAACATGACAGTGTTACACTACATGCTTATGCATAGAGGGACAACAATTTACAAAAATGCAAAATGATACTCAGTATGCAGAACCCACAGCCTGAGGTCAGGAATTGGTTCCTAAACAATCCAGTGGTTGGTAAGCCTGTATTACTTTTTGCATCCAAGTATTACTTGTCCAGAAAAAAAGAACTCATTCTAAAACCTCTGCTGGGACTGAAAAGTAGTGCACAAAGTGCAAGTATATATAGATCCTCTGTTTAGAACCTTACTGCTAGACTCTCTTCGCTTTGAGGAGTACACATTTAATATGTTATCTGAGAAATAGAATTAGAGTATCAAGCAGACCTCACTTGATCTCTTGTATGCTTTAAACAATATAGATTATATTCACACTTATTGCCCTAAAAACATTATAGGTATTTTAACTGGAGGAGTTTCGCTGAAAGGTAAACATGACATTATTTTTGCCATCCCCTAGACATTTTAGAACTCAAGAATAACATGTAAAAACGTACAAACATTACAAATTATAGGTGAAATAAAAAAACTATGTTTAATGGATCACAATATGTAAGATGAAACAAGCATTGTGTTGAGTTTGCATAACACATTACAAGCATTTCCCTGTATGATATAGCAGTATAGGTTTATTAGAAAAGTTTAACATTGTACCACAAACTAACATTCTGCAATTGTTAAACAATGTTCTATATTCCTTCTCCTTCATACTAGCCAATTGTTTTTCTCTAAGCCACCCTTTTGCTAGTTTGCATCAATAAACGAGACACTTAATTTACAAAATACATATGGGCTTGTCTGGCTATCAAAGATACATGACTATCTAGGGTACTTACCTGGGGTCTGCGGTCTTTCTGGAATATTCAGATGATGGTAGATAAAAGCTTGACTGTCATGAACAGTATCCATGTCAATCTCCTCTTCTTCTTGAGAGTTTGAAAACTAAGAAACACAAGTTAGAACAGTGAATTTGTAAAATTAAAAAAGAGATTATCGCTGAAAGACTTCACTCTCTATTCAGAATGGGGAGATTCTTTTTTAACACAAATGTGCAAAACAGAAAAATCTCCCATACTTTCTCTGCAAATCTTGCTTTTGTCCTTGGCAATTTCCAATAAAAAAGCAAAGAAAAGAAAAACACTGCCACCTCAAACAGATCTTCTTGTGGAGAATCGAGTCAGTGTACTGACGAACAGAGGGGGAAATATATCTGTAGTACAACTGAAACAATGAAGTTATCTGAAAGGCGATTTCTTGAATGATTGAATAAGCACACAGCTAACAAACATGGTTTGTTTAGGTCATGTTCAGGATGACAACATTTTGTCTTGCTCAGCCAATGCAGCAAAATGTGAGAGGCATCAAGAGCTCTGCTTTGTGTCCATTTGCATCATTATGAGGAAAAACGAAGGATTTCAGCTAAAACATAAAAAGATAGCCATGCTTTAAATATGTAATATGTATCAGGGCGACATGTATCTTTAGGGAGGATTTGTTGAAGTGTTCCACAGAAGACACTTGGCCAATAATCAGCTTGTACTATGTTTTACCAGGCAAACCAAATGTCTTTTTAAAGTTCTGGCAAGTTAGTGATCAGGGAAATGACAATAAATTTTAGGGGAGAGCAGGAAAGATGAGTGTTTGAATGATGAAATAACAAGTTAAGTAATTTGAAACAAGTTTTGATAAATGTGAGGTAAAACTTTGCAGGTGGTGGGATGGGTGGAGGATCGGGTGATTGTGAGAAAGTGCCATCTTTCTTGCATGGTATGCCCCCACTTTTTGCTGAATTGCTGATGTACTTTGACTGAGTGTGCCCTGGGTTCCTGCCAATCAGGTACCCAGGGCCTGTGTTCCTTCCCTAATCTCTGGCCACAGGTAAGCCCCTGGTAAATGGTACCCTAGGTACCCAGGGCACTGTGACCAAAGAAGATCCCTAAGGGCTGCAGCACTTATTGTTCCACCCTTAGAGGCCCTGTACCCTGACACACACACACACACTGCCTTTGCAGGCTGAGGGTCTTGGTGCAGAACTAAACAGAGAGTCGACATGGCACAAATCCCTGTGTGCCATGCCCACAAACATACTGCCCTGGTATACCTCAGCCACCCCTCTAGCTGTGTGCACTATGCCAGTGGTGTGGGCACAGGTGCATGAGCCCTGTGACCCTACAGTACCCAGACCCAGGGCCAATCCTGGGCACTGTAAGTGCAGTGATGCCATTAAGAGTATATGGTGCTGGGAGGTTGTCCTCACAAACTCCACAGCACCATAATGGCTACACTGAAGACTGAGAAGTTTGGTATCAAACTTCTCAGCACATTAAACCTGCACTGATGCCAGTGTGGGATTTAATTGCAAATGCACGACAGAGGGCATCTTAGAGATGCCCCCTGAAACCTAACCAACTCACTGTGTCCTGAATGCGTGGCTTCCGAGGCTGCCACCACTAGATATGTTTCTGGACCCCTGGGTCGAGAGCATGCCACTCTCGGGGACTGAAACAATGCACCTCCTGGCACAAGGTGCCAAGCCTCCTCCCCCAGGCTGGGCAGGGGAAACTTCAAAGGCATTCCGCTTTTTGTGAGCCACTTGCTGTACTCAGCAACTGTCCCCCACCGGTTCTGACCCCCACTCTGGTGGGAAGACAGGCAGGAAACCCTAAGTAAGGAAAGGGGGTGTGCCAGCCTCAGCCAACCCCACCCCTCAGGTGGGAGAGGCGAGGCGAAGCACAACTCCGGGCTCCCTACCCAATCAGAGCTAGGCTCCTGCCCCCTTCCCACTGGAGAGTGGCAGGATAGGGGGTGTGCTCACCCCAGGACAGGGACCCATTGGTCCCTGCCCTTGCCCTACCTGTAACGCCCCTGAATTTAGTATTTAGGGGCTCCCTGAACCTTCCTTCTTCAGATCCCTATTTTGAAACAAGAAGAAGAACAAGAAGAAAGAAGACCTGCCGTGCAGCTGCTAACAATAGGACGACACCAACTGACCTACCAGCCTGTTGATCCCTGAACCTGCTCCTGATAAATTCCGGCGTCTCCAGCGGTCAGCAACCTCGAAAACCCCGGAGGACTGGACTGCCTTGCTCATCAAAAGACTGGGACTCCCACGAGCAGTGGTTCTGCTCAAACAGCAACAACCCCTGGTGCCAACCAGGAACCTTCAAATCCAGCACACTCTGCAGCCGCGGAGCCCGGCCTGTGCCTGAGTGAACAAAGACCACGAGGACGTCCACCCAGCGATTGTGACCACGAATCCAGTGTCCAAGGACCCTCCTCAACGCTCCTGATGACGCCTGCTGCCTCACAACAAGGGACCCCTCGAACCGCGACAAGCTGAGGGTAAGATTTCCGACACCCAAAGTCACCCCTGCACCCGACACCCCACGGCCCCCTGTGCCCAACTCCTGGGTGGCTACCTAACCTCCAGCTTCCCAAATTACCTCTCGAAGTGGTGGTCACACCTGAAGAATCTCCGTCCCCAAGTCTGCAGCCTTTGTTCAACATTCAGCTTTCCTATTGAAATACATTGGGCGCCCAACGGCCTAAAAGCACCCTTCACCCAGCTGCCCGAGTGCCAATGGAAGTGCAGCAACTATACTATCTTACTTCCCCCCTTGCCCTGTGTAAGTGACCAGGAGCTCAGCTCCCACAGTTGCGTGGTCTGCCTGCTAGTAGCCACCAACCAAAGGCTCCATATCCTCGTAGGATAACATTGGGCCTACCCACTCTGAACCTGGCTGCCTCTGTGCCGCTGAGGGTTTAACAACTGTACTTACCTGACCCTGGGAGACCCCTGAGTCTACCCCCAGAACCTTAACTCTGCCAGCCGAGTACTTACCCAAAGACCAACAACTTTATTTTCTCCATAGGGTAACATTGGCTGGGTTTCACTCAGAATTTCTTCTGTCAAGTTTTGCAACTTTGAAATATTCCTTAAAAATCGTCAGAACAACAAAAACGAAATTACTCACCTGCAATCAGGAGAGACCCTAGTGCTGGATCTTTTGGCCCAGCACTCACCCTCAAAAGTAAATATAAGAGTGATTTACTGTTAACCCAATTTGCCTCCATTGGAATACATTGCCTAGTTTTTGCCAGACTTTCTTCCAAGTGTCGATTTTCAAAACTTACAAATATTCCTTAAAAATCGCCTGTGTAACAAAAACGATTTATTTCAACTGTTTACAAGAAATGCACCAGGGCTGAATCCAGGATCCAGCCCTGAGTAAAAAAAACATTCGTAAAGTGATTTTATTGCATTTACTTAAAACTTCCTATTGAGCTCAATGTTATTTTGTGTTTAACTTGTGTTGCATATTGCAACAACTGTAACTATTGCATTCTAAAGTCTATTGCTATTTGAAAGTATTCAATTGCAACATCTCATTTTGAGAAAGTATTTATGATACCTACTGTGGTTCTAAAGTATGAGTTACTTACCTTCGGTAACGATGTATCTGGTAGAGACGATTCTAGTCGCAAATTCCTTGACGTAGAATTATCCCCAGGCGTGAGACTGGATCCGGAAAACTTTTTGCCACAGCATCCCTGCACGCATGGGGTACGGCATCACGCGACTCCGCCCATGCGTTGTCCACGTACGTGACGTCAGCGAGGTCGCATAAGTCCCATCCAGCTCGCCTATGTCAGTTTTCTTCGGAGAACTTTTCCGTGCCACAACGCGGAGCCAACAGAGAAACTGTGAAAGCATGGGACCTGTGTGCGAAACAGCAGGAAATTAAAAAGAAAAAGGAATGGTGACGAAGAGCACCATAAGGAGCAGTGCCAACACTGCAGTACCCAAAAGCAGGGAAAGAAAAAGGGACAGAGCACAGTCCTGAGCAGCCATCCTGCCAGTCATGAAAACAGTACCCCCTTGTAGACAAGGAACATATGCAAAATGTCATGACAACATGTAGCAGGACTACAACCCCGACCAAGACCCATGTATGGGAGCCAGTTCCAAGACAAACAGGGAATGACAGACCTCCAAGGCAACCTCAGCACAGAGTGCGACAACCCATATCCAACCCCCCCCCCCCCCAAGGGAGCCAGGTCAGGGCTCGGCCAAGTGACCCACACCCAGAGGGTAGCAGAGGGACCAGGACCTTCAGAAACGCAAGGGAGGAAATGGAGGGACAAAGGAAACCCAGCCTCAATCCTGGAGCAACCAGAGCAGAGGAGCACAGGAGTACCCATAGATCCAACCTCTACAGAGGAACAAAAAGCAAGCAATGACTTGTCAAAATAGCGAAAGAATGCACACACTCACCATAACCATTCACCGGGAGGCGAGTGAAGAAGGGCAAGCCAAAGGGTACTCACAGAACGGGGAGGAAGGGTGGGCTGTGAAGGAATCTGCGGCTAGAATAGTCTCTACCGGATACATTGTTACCAAAGGTAAGTAACTTGTACATCTGATAGAGACTACTAGCCGCAGATTCCTTAAAATAGAATAGATACCCTTGCCATACGCACAGGGAAGGAGGGTCTACGAAAGGAACCCACCAGCCTGGACATATAGAGGGTCCCACAGGGGACTAGTTCAATGGACAGGGCGAAGAGCCCCGTCCTCCCAGGCAAGGGGGAAACCCCCACAAGCAGAACACCACCGACCGCAAGAGGGATGTGGGAAGAAGAAAGAATTTAGAAGAAGCCCGTTCACTCTCAACAGAGGAACCAAGGGCAAGGCCAGGGAGGCCGAAGCACCCCACGCCCCTACAAGGCAACAGAGCTTCCATCCAATGCCAGGACAAGGAAGAGGAAGAAGAAAAGCCTAGAGGGCCCAAGGAAATGAGGGAAAGAAGGAGAGCCCACCATAGACGGAAGGCAACAGACCAGACAGAGCGGCGCCAGCAGTAATAAGCCGCTATAAGCAGGAAGAACTGCCCGGGCCCCAGGAAGACCGGGCAGGTTACACCTGACAAAGGGAGAAACACAAAACCATCCCAGTCTCCAGGACAGGAGCATGAAGGCGAGGAAATGCCCGGACACACTACTACGAGGGGTCCGCGCACACGACCCAAAGAAGCATCAGACACATACATAAACACCATGGAGAGCAGAGGCCCGAAGGCGACCAGAACTCCCTAGCAGAGCGAAAGCTATATAACAGCTACCACTACCCCACATAGGGTAAGTTAAGTCCCAAGATATGGGAACCCTCTTTGGAAGGAACTTCCGCAGCAGAGGAAAAAACGAAAGAGCCACAGGGGGAAAAAAACCACGGAAGCCTTATCAAGCAGCCCAAGAGAAAAACAGAAGACCTAATCTCAGTGCCAATTCTGTGCAGATGACTAAAGCAAAAACACACAGTCAACAAAAGGGCCGTCCAGAAGCCAACAAAGCCACAGTCCCAGCATAGAAGGACTTTAGTGGCCATAAAACACACCACACAGCAAGTGCAACCGGCCCAAAAGAAGGTCCAGAACCAGCTCAACTCAAAAGTCAATGAGGAGGGAAAGGAGGAGGGGGAGGATAGGGCAGAGGAGGAGGACGGAGCCCTGCCAAGAACCTTTGGATGGCGGAGTCTGCCGGGACATGGAATAACAGGGTGCCATCGAATGGAAGATCAATCAGCTGCTCCCGAACATTTTCAGGAAACACGCCGTCCCGAAGCCAAGCATGGAATAAGCGCCGCTAGCTCCCGGCCATCCAACGCATGATGCCGTAAGTCCACCTGAACAGTCTCTTGTGAAGCAGCGGATCCCAAGGACTCAGCCGAGTCCCATAAACAAGAGGTGGCCCTAGCCAACACATATAAGATCCCGCAGGGCAGCGCTGGTCGAGGCGAACACGTTGCGCCCCCAAGAGACCAGCCAGCGGGCCTCCCGGGACGATGGAGTCAACAGAGGCGGCAGGGAGGGAAAAGCAGTCTGTAAAAGTGGACTTGAGGCAGAGGGGTGGAGGGAAAGACACGCCGGGTCACGCGGCGCCGGAAGTTGCCGGTGCAGAAGGTGTAGAGGCACAGGATCCCCTGAGGTGGGGCGCCTCCAAGCCCCCATCAGGGAAGAAAGGAGACAACCCTCAAAGGGAAGCAATAGCTCCCTCCCACCAGAGCCTTGGTGGAGAACTTCCAAGAGATGGTCCGCCGGGAAATGAACAACCGGTCACCCATGCGCAGAAAGCCCACAGCCGTGGACACTGCATGGGCGAAGGCCCCGCAGCGGAGAAAGCAGCTCCTCCGTGGGCGACGCTGTAAACTAAGGCGGCCGTCCCAGAAGCCAAGAGGGGCGGGCAAAGGCCAGAACTGGAAGTCAGAAGGAACCGAAGAGTGGGGGACCGGTCGCTCCTCTGATGAACACCTGAGCCTCGGGAATGGCGGGGAGCCGCCCTTCGATGACGCCGGTGAAAAAGCCACCATGCGGGGGCCTGTCCCCGGGGAGGATGACACACGTAGGCACCCAATCTCTGGAGAAGAGGGAGCGTCCGAAGACTAATCCGCGACTCGACCCCTGTCTGGTGCCATAGAGTCCGCCGCCTGAGGCAGGACGTCAGCACCATCCGGCGCTGAAGGAGACGCCGGATAGGGCTCCTCCAAGCCACACCACGTACCGGAGCGGAGCCGAAGTGGCCAAGGAGCGGAGCCGGAACGATCCGACTCGCCCTCCGATTAGGCAGCCGCCTGCGTGGAGGGACGAGAGGGGGCGGAGGAGGACGAGGGGTCCCCGTCCAGCCTCGATCCAGACCAGGACAAGGAGGGTCCACTGACCCCTGTGGCGGCGTCAGCTCAAACGTGGACAAGGCCCCCGCTTGTCCAGAGAGCCAAGCGGGGCTCGGGGATGCGACCAGAGCCCCAGCAATCTCCCGCGACACTACAGGGACTCCCGCTGGAGTTTGAGGCGAGGCAGAGGAGCCGTGGTCCGAAGGAGGGACCCCCGAAGGGCCGCAACCCACAGCACCACATCCTCCAAGCCTGGAGGAGAACCAGTTGGCGCCGAGGCGGAGCCACCGGCGATGCCACGGAGGGCCCCGCTCAAAGCAAGGGATCTGCTGGCGCCCCAGGAGGGGAGGAGGAGGAGACGCCAGCGAGGCCTGCAAAGCCGCCACATATGTCTCCATCTGGACTCTCGACGCCCTTTCACTGGGAAACGGTGGATAGGAGGCCGACACGCGGGGCCGCATCAGCCGCGGAGAGCACACGCCCCCGGCAGGCCAAACAACAGCTCCCGGGGACAAGCTGAGACACTTACCCACTGCGGACCGACACTCTTGCAACATCGGAGAGGGATGTGGACGCCGCCGACGCCCGTTCCTGAAACCGTCTGCCGAGGCTGATCGAGGAGATGAAGCCGACCTTGAGAGACGCGACGAGAGTAGTTTCATCCGGCACTCCCGGCGCGACTTCGGCTTCAACTGTTGGCAAGCCCCACAAACAGTGGTGCCGTGATCCTTCCCCAAACACCACATGCAAATGAGGTGAGGGTCCGTCGCCGACGTAAGACGCCCACACGACATGCAGGTCTTGAAGGCCGAAGGCCTTTGCACACTGTTCCACCAAAAGATATCACAATGATGAAAGAAAAACGGGCACAAACAGGCCCGAAAAGAGACCGGATCCGCGTTGCACGCGGAAAAGGAAAAAATTGACGTAGGCGGGCCGGGGTGGGACTTATGTGACCTCGCTGACGTCACGTACGCGACGATGCATGGGCGGAGTCGCGTGATGCTGTCCCCCCGGCGCGCAGGGATGCTGTGGCAAAAAGTTTTCCGGATCCAGTCTCACACCTGGAGATAATTCTACGTTAAGGAATCTGCTGCTAGTAGTCTCTATCAGATATAAAGTAACTATATATTTGTATATACAAAACAATTGGCCTAGAGTTCAGTACTTGAGTGTGTGAGACCATTTGCTGACTGAGTGTGTACAACAAATTATTTACACTGTCCTCTGATACTGCCTTACTGCTCGACCAAGCTACCACTTTAGAGAGTAAGGTTATATCTAACTTTAGCCTCTGCCATACTTCTGGGGACTGTGGACTGTGGACTCTGTGCACACTGAACCTTACTTTGGTGCAGTATATACAGAGACACTTTCTTACAGTGATTTCCAGCCAAACAGAACCAAAGCAATGCAGTGCTTTTAGTTACAGCTGAGAAAGCTACAGACGCTCTCATGTCAGTAGCCAACATGATCAGATGTTGAGAGGGTAGCAGGATCTTCTGGTACAACTCTGTATGACTGAAAGAAGTAAGATATCTTTATATTTTCATATTTTTAGAAAGTTATGGACTGGCTCCCTATCAACCCAGAAAAAAGTTGATGCAAGTCAACACACACACAAACAAATGAGTGTCCCTGAAGGTCAGGATGAATCCTGTTTCTGCCTTAGTTATTCACAACAACAGTTTCCACTTTACTCCTACATTTGAGGCCTAACCTGCAACAGTCAGTGCTATTAAAATATTGATCCCACCAAAAGATGACTTACTCTTATGCAAACAGGGTAACAACAAGATTTAGACAAATATGAACATATTAAAATTGTCCAACGAAAGACTTTCAATAATAAATGTATACTTTATTCGGCCAATGCCGCACAGCATGAAGTGTAAAAAACAATATAAAAACAATGTAGCAGCATCAAAATATTGCACAATTTTATCAGCAAGACATTTTATAAATATATTAAAAAAGGTTAAAAATTGCTCCAGAGAACAGATATAAAGTGTTGACGCGTTTCGGTGTCTCTGATGACCACCTTCTTCAGGACTGTATTCTCTCTACACAACCTACTGATTATTGCAACCTTCTGTGTACATCTGGGGCACGGATCTTACTATTGAGTGCTGCAAAACCGTTTTGTTAACACACTGTGTAGTAGCAGTGCGCTTTGTCAATTGACGCTCTTTATTTCAATCTGGTCTCGTACATTCAATTGTCTCTATACCTATTCTTCAATGTAGGTATATTGGAACTGAATGCCCACGTGTCTTTGATTTCGGTCCTATGGGTTGCCCTCTGCCAGATAGGAGCCACCGATTGTGTACCGAAACCAGAAACCCCGGAACTCTGCCGTACTAGGAGCAGGGAGGCCGACCCAATTTAAAACGAGATCGCGGAGGATAGAAGGCCAACCTCTACCTTTAATGTGCCAAGGAAGAAAAGTTGAGAATACCCGGCTACAGCGATAAACCCCTATTATGATATAGATCTAATTTTTCAAGAATAATCGGTGGCTCCTATCTGGCAGAGGGCAACCCATAGGACTGAAATCAAAGACAAGTGGGGATTAAGTTCCAATATACCTACATTGAAGAATAGGTATAGAGACAATTGAATGTACGAGACCAGATTGAAATAAAGAGCGTCAATTGACGAAGCGCACTGCTACTACACAGTGTGATAACAAAACGGTTTTGCGGCACTCAATAGTAAGATCCGTGCCCTAGATGTACACAGAAGGTTGCAACAATCAGTAGGTTGTGTAGAGAGAATACAGTCCTGAAGAAGGTGGTCATCAGAGACACCAAAATGCGTCGACACTTTATATCTGTTCTCTGGAGCAATTTTTTACCTTTTTTAATATATTTATAAAATGTCTTGCTGATAAAATTGTGCAATATTTTGATGCTGCTACATTGTTTTTATATTGTTTTTTACACTTTATGCTGCGCCGCATTGGCCGAATAAAGTATACATTTATTATTGAAAGTCTTTCGTTGGACAATTTTAATATGTTCATATTTGTCTAAATCTTGTTGTTACCCTGTTTGCATAAGAGTAAGTCATCTTTTGGTGTGATCAATATTTTAATAGCACTGACTGTTGCAGGTTAGGCCTCAAATGTAGGAGTAAAGTGGAAACTGTTGTTGTGAATAACTAAGGCAGAAACAGGATTCATCCTGACCTTTAGGGACACTCATTTGTTTTACAGCTATCTCCCCATGTCCCTTATGTGCTGACCCAGGGGGCCTCCTATTGTTTACACACAAACACACACACAAAGCCAATCTAAAACATAAGAAATGGGGGCGTGGCCAAGATGGCGACCGAGTAGGACGTGCCTGCTCGTCGCTCTGTCTTGCCGACAGGGCCCGTGGACACAACCTTGAACAGCGGGGTGGCAGTGTCGTATAATAGCCCTCAAGCGGTGGCCCGTACCGGAGGCTACCCAGCAAGGTGCAGGAAAGGAAGAAAGTGATAGGTGTCCGCCGGTGAAGACAGGGAGAGGCGCAGCGCGCCGAGACCAGACCGCAGAGATCCAGTGAGGGATTGGAGTGGAGCCCCCACCCCCCACAAGAAGCTCCACTAACTGCCGAGGGAAGAGCGCCTTCTGCAACCTCGGATTTTGGCGGAGATAGCACAGAGGGAGACAGATTCCCTCGAAAACAAGACACAAAGACACGGGAGAAGGTGCGTGGCGCCAGGAATGAGCGGGCCTGGGCGGCTGTGACGACGCAGCACGGCGGGCCGAATGCGAGGCCTCCGCAGCAAGGAGAGCTTTGCAGAAACTCCAGCCCGAGTGAGACAGCGGCTGCCCCCGGGGAGGCCGGGGGCTGACTGAGGCGGCTACGCCTAGGTCGGGAGAGGGAGTCTGCAGCTGGGATCCGCTGCATAGAGGTACCACCAAGAACTGTGACCTATGCGCTCCCCGCAACTTAAGCCCAACATATGGTGGGCTCTGACTCCTTTTAAGTGAGAGCCTGCATTGGAGGGACACAGTTGTGTTGGGTAGCTAAGGGCAGAAAAGTAGACTTCCCAGCCGGTCCCCGGCTTGATTTTCTGACCTCCTGCGGACTCCCCCCTGTCGGCTGGAGACCAAATAGAAGAGGGGGAGAATCAGCCTGTTGAATTGGACATATTGGGCAGTGGCCGGACCTCCTTTGAAGTCAAGAGTCCAGACGATGGCCTGAGCACTTACCTGGCGGCACGTTGAATTTCCACGCACAGAGGCCCAATACCTCTTGGATTGTCCTAGGGGCGGTTCGGCTTGAATCGGGGGTGCAAGCACCCTTGAGCCCTGCGGGCGAGCCCTGGTAAGTGGTCAAAGCCCGTGGACACGTGCCCCGTTGGCAGCGAGAGAGCCATCTATTGTGGTGGGTATGAGGGGCTCCAGCAATCAGTGCGCCCTCTAGCATGGCCGCACTAAAGGGGAAAAGGATCGATCAGTTAGGACTTATTGCTCAAATCGACCAATGTAGGATCATCAGAGGCGCAAAACACGGTGGAACAGGGTGGCACAAAGGCTCCTCTCACACATTCCTTTATCGAATCCCTGTTTGCCACGCTCCGAGAAGAGTTTAAATCAATGAAAGCAAAAATAACCCAGGAGCTTGGTGAGGTGTGAAAAGACGGCGATGCATTAGGAGACAGAGTTGACACGCTCAAGTCGCACAGCGCTAACTGGGACGAGGAGCTCGAGTCATTTTAGCAGGAGGTAATTTGCCTCTGGGACCAACATCTAGACCTTCAACCGTATACTGAAGATCTGGAGTACCGCTCACCGTGAAACAACATCCGCGTACGTGGAGCCACGCAAGGAGCGGAAGACCAGGATATTGTCCTCTTCATCGAGGGTCTCTTCAGATCACTACTGGAAGGCCCCAACGATATGGAGATCAAATTGGACCACATACATCGAGTGGGCCTGAAGAGACCTGCACCAGCCCCTCAGGCGGACTTCCTAGCTTGCATCCAAGATTTCCAACTGAAGGAGCACATACTGCAATAGGCCAGAGACTCCCACTCCATTCGCTATCAAAGCCTACAGCTCTCTCTCTCTCTACCAGGACCTGTCAGCTTCCACGTTGCAAAAACGGAGATCCTTCAGACCGGTCACATCATATCTACAAGCCAACAAGATCCCATACTCCTGGGGACACCCTTTTCAACTCATCTTCCGCCATGAAGGGAAGGTCCAGCATATCCACTCACTTAAGGAGGCATGCCAGTTACTGGAAATCGACAAGGATACTGCAGTAAGCCTAACACGTTCTGAAAGAGCTCCTGAAGGCCACGACAGGAACAGGTGGGGGTGGCCGGATCTGGTCGTGTCGCGCACCAACTGGACCCAGAGACTAATGCAAAAGAAAGACAGGCGCTCCTAGCCACCCTGGGAGAAGATTCGTCCGGCATCGCTTGAACACAACCATCCCCCGTTTGCATGCATTTCTTTGAGCCAATATGGTGACTGCGGCCCAGGGCAGTCACCACGTGGTGTCCGTGGGCCTGGGGGAGGCGGTACGTACCGAGCCACTTCCACCCTCTTCCCATGGCCCTGACCACCCAGGACATTACGACTGTATTATTATGTTGTTTGTTGGTTAATTTTTGATTTCTGGGTGGTTTCTCTCTCCTGTGCTGCCCAAAAGAATATGTTTGTTCTGCTCTCCTGCCGCCCACTCGCCCCTTATAGAAGTACGCCCCACTCCGCCGCCACAATGCCTCTATCATTCTCTCTACAAGGCATCTTCACAGTAGCACACCACACGGGATATGATGCCCCAGACATTTAAGATACTCACCCTGAACGTCAAAGGGCTTAATAATCCAGTGAAACGCTGAGCCATACTTTCCTACCTAGAGAATTCAAGTGTGTTTATCTGCCTCCTCCAGGAGACCCACCTCCTCCCGGATGACACACCGGCTTCGCGCCGAAGCATTTCCACAGCAACTATTCTCCTCTCTTTCCACTGAATCTGCGGGAGTAGCTATACTGATATCAGCCTCCTTTCTTGGAAAATTGGGCCCTAAACAAGCTCAACTCAAAGGGAGATTATTACTGCACTCCTTCCAGGTGGGCTCGCAGTCTCTCACGATTGGAACCATCTACGTCCCAAACAATAAACAAGAGAAATTCATTCAGTCAGCGGTATCGGAGGTCAGCCTTTTCCCCCTACAGATTGTTAGTGATAGGAGGGGACCTGAACCTGACATTTGTCAACACCCTAGACAGATCAGTCATATGACATGGACAGACAGGTGCGCTATCTGGGGGGGCGACAGACCCGGAAGAGCGCTGGACTGACGGACATCTGGAGAGATGTGCCCCCCACTGCCAGAGAATACACATTCTACTCCCAAACTCATAAAACGTATGCCAGAATAGCTGACCTCCTAGGCACCCCCGCCTTCAGATCATGTGTCACACAGGTGGATATACTCCCCCGCACTCTGTCCAACCACTCGGCAGCGATGGTCGATTGTACACTGCCTGCTGCAAACCCCAGCACCTGGCGCCTGCGAGACACACAGATATACCACCCGAGGTGGTAGAGAGAATCACTAAAACCATAAAGTATTACTTCCAGATAAATGACACCCAAGACTTTAACTGCAACCCTGTGGGACACCTTGAAGGCGGTAGGAAGAGGGGAATTCATAACTGTCGCAGCTTCCGATAATAAACTGCAACAGGAGAAGAGGCACCTTCTTACGGCTCAAGTGCAAGAACTTCAGCGTATGCATCAGAGAACCGGAGCCCCGAGGGTCTGGAGGAAGCTAGAGGCTGCACTCAGCTGGCTGTGCTATATATAGACAGAGCTGAATATGCGGTGCTTAGGCTAAGACACACCTTTTATGCGGAAGGTGACAGAAGCGAAGATTACTGGCTAATAGATTGAGAATGCAGAGACATGCAGGCTGTATTGCTTCGTTCTATGCATCCAATGGGGCGTTATGCGAGTCCAACCAGCAGATCACAGACGCCTTCCATCAATACTACGCAGAACTATAGGGGGAACAGAAACTACCGGACGGGACGCCCTCTAGGTACTTGCCAGGGGTGGCCCACAGCCAAACTGACGCCTGACCAGGCTGACGCCCTAGAATCTCCCATTCGACCTGAGGAGGTCATCACGGCTATTGCAAGGCAGAAGCTATTAAAATCTCCTGGAAAGGATGGGTTCACAGCCCTTTTTTACAGAACGTTCTGTCAGGTCCTGACGCCAGCTCTCACTAGAGTGTTTTATGTTATTAGGACATCCTAGCAGATCCCACAATCCATGTTAGTGGCCTCAGTAGTGGTGATCTCAACATATATTTAAAATTATTCACCTCAATCTTGGCAAGTCATCTGTTCCCTCTCCTTCCAGGTCTGATTGATCCTGATCTGGTGGGATTATTCCCAGGCCGCCAGTTTTCTGACAACACAAAGAGACTGCTGCACATAATAGATAAAGCAACACCCTAAGACGGGGAGGTTCGAAACCGAGCGCATGCTGCTTTCTGTGGGCGCTGAGAAAGCGTTTGACAGAGTTCACTGGCTCTATTTAAAAGATACCCTGGTCCACTTTGGGTTCCCCAACAGATATATAAACTGGGTGTTCAGTCGTTACACAAAGCCAACGGCTTCTGTCAAAGCGAATGGCTACACTTCCTCTCCTTTTCCGATCCCTAGAGGGACCAGACAGGGGTGTCCTCTTTCCCCTCTATTGTTTGCCCTCAGAGAGTACGAGATTACCCACATATCACAGGAGTGGCCTTCGGAGGGGATAGGCATACCCTAAGTCTGTACGCCGATGACGTGATCGCCTCGCTGGAGGTCCGCCAAGTGTCCCTTCCAGCGTTTTTGGACGAGCTAAACCGGTTCCCCCAAGCCGCAGGCTTCAAAATAAACATTCAGAAATCACAGGCCCTTAGCCTTTCACTTAAAGCCTCTACGTAAGAGAACCTTCGCGAGGCATTTCTCATCCAATGGGTGCAGGCCGAAATTCCATACCTGGGACTTAAGCTTGCTGTTTCTCCACACACACTGTATTGCTGAATTACCCCGCACTGCAACACCAGATATAGGCACACCTTAGTCGCTTGAAATCATACAAGCTTTCCTGGATTGGCCGCATAGCGGCGATAAAAATGACAATACTTCTCAAAATCTTATTTCTTTTCCAGACAATGTTGTTAGAGCCCCCACCAGGTATCATCCACTCTCTTCAACAAGATATAGAGAGGTTTATCTGGGCCGCTAAGAGACCCCGGATGCACCGGGAACTAACCCACAGGCCCCCAGGGAGGAGGGACTGGGGATTCCAAACCTTCAGAACTACTTTTATGCAGCTCAGATATATTCTTTTGTAGAACGGTCCCATTCTGAATCTGAGAAGCACTGGCTATTCATGGATAGGGCACAAGCCCTGGTGCCCCTATGGAGTAGTCTCTTTCTTCCTAGGCAAGCGTGTCCTCCAATCCTTTATCTATCACTGGTTACACTGACTCCCTTAGCGGTGTGAGACAAGGTAGCTGAAAAAAGGCCTTCACAACGTCCCCATCTCCTCTGACGCCCATAGTAGCTAACCCAGAGGGCAGTGGGTCAACTGGGCATTTCTTCGACGAACACGGACCCTTTACATTTGGGGACATTTGCCAACAACAGGGCCTTCCTGAGAATGAACAATATAGATACCAGCAAATTAGGCATTGGGTGATGCAACAAAGTATTCGCCCACAAGCACAGTGACACCTGACAGCCTATGAGAAGTGGCAGCTAGCCAAATTATCTGATACCCTCCTAATAACAGAACTTTATAATTTGTTGAAGCTCCCTCCAGCAACTTTTAAATCCCGCAGTCAGAGAAGATAGGAACACGAGTTGGGCCGGGAATTGACAATGCAAGAGTAGGAAGATATCTATTATAGAGCTAGACACACAGCTAGAAATGTAGCCGGTATTGACACAGCCATCAATATTGCTACCTATTGGTATCTCACGCCCGTTGGGCTGCACAAGTGGAATCCAACTAGGGACCCCCTCTGCTTGCGGAGGTGTGGGGCTCAAGGAACCTTGATGCATATCCTATGGGACTGCCCGAACTTAGAAGGGTACTGGGATCAGGTTATCGCTTTCTGGCCTACACCCTCCTAGGACTACCCAGCCCCCTTATGTTCCCCCCTAAATCTTGCAGAGGCCAACAGATAGGCTTGGCTCTTGGGGTAACATTAAAACATATCCTAGCGTTATGGGGCACGACCCGCCGTTCCACACATACTGGATTGCTACATCACATATTGCATGTCTTATGCATGGAGCGCATCTCTCTATCACTTGCTAATCAGGGAGCTTCATTCCCGGATCTAGGAAAACCATACATAAAGATGCTCTCTGCTGAGTTTAACAAACTCACATGCCCCAAGTATCTACAGATTTTAAGGCTCACGAATCAGCCACAGACTGAATCTCAAGGGATTGCATAGATGTACACTGATGGGAGACGGGGTAGGACAGGGGTAAGGGGGTAAGGGAGAGGGGTTTAGTTTGGGGGCTGATATGTTTCTGTTCAACGCTTAAACTATTATTTGCCTTGATGTGCATCAGTAGATCCAAAATGTTTGATTTTTGCTGTACAAATGTGTTTAAGAATTCAATAAAGAGATGATAAGCCTAAAACATACGAAATACGGAAAGGGATGAGGGGGCATTGAACAGGAATCAGTCATACACACTACACAGAAGAAGTGTTGGAGGAAAAAAGTGAGGGATAGAGTGCACAAACCTTGCAGAATAGCTGAATACAAATATTAACGTTACAAATGCAGCATTCCCAGAAATAATGACATTTTAAAAGGTAACACATAAATTAAACCAATGTGCTAAGCAAGCCATATGAACTCCATCTGACAGCAGTACAGTGTATGTAATCTTTTTTATGGCTATGTCATTGAAAAAGCTAAACTAGCTGAAAAGGTGAGAGCATCTGAATGGTAGTCTAAACACAACCTACTAAAGGAAAGAAAAAATGAAAGGTAAAGTAATTAATATAGTGTGCCTCAGCATCAAACAACACATGAAATGTTGATTTAAAATAAAGCTGGCAATCTTTAAAAGTCCCTCAACTTATGCTCACTGGTAAATCATGGCAAACTTAACATAAGATAGTTGAGAACTATCATGGCCGAAGAGCCTTACAGAGATGGGTTTAGGTGAGGTATCCAACCTTTATTTTAAGCTGTAACAAGATCTGGAATTGCACAATGATTGGAAAGCGTGCTACACTCCCTCAACAGTGGTCAAGTTTAGGTCAAACACTGCAGATACTGTGGCCAACAGGAAGCAACCCAATCGAAATGGGAGAGTTCATGGTAGGGGGTGATGATGAAATTGAACAGATAGGCTCCAAACACAACCAGGAGTAAGCAGGTCCTTCCACTCCCACCCTTTGGAACAGCAGATGCATGATGCTCTTATTGAAGATAAACAGAAGTATGTAGGGTGAAATGAAATGCCACAGAATGTGTGTGTATGCAGCTGTTCAGTTTGGCGGTTATCGAATCTGAACTATTGTGATGTCAAGCGTTTGTTGTGTTTGAACCTTTAAAAAAGGTTCTTGAGAAAACAAAGAAGAGCATTAAAGATGCTGTATAAATAATATTCCACAAACAACCCAAAATATAACAGACTGTAATGCCTAAAGCTTTAAAATGAACATGATGTTAGATTTTGATATGGAAATTATTCTTGGAGGCTCTCACAGTGAGCATTTAATAAGATATTTTAAATCATAGAGCTGTGTTGCTCCTCAAAGACAAAGTAAACTACAGCAATGTTCCTGTGCTTATTATATTTTTTTGTGTTCAAAATATTTTATTGAAAATTTTTATCATATGTAACAATAAACAATTTGATCAGTTCAATGAACTACATCCACAAATGTGTTCTATTTTCTAGGTCTACATTCATTTTTGCTGAGCTTCAAAATGGACCATAGTTCAAACAAAATCCACAGTGATTCTGTTATATAATGCACCAGTTTAAAGTATTAAAATATAGAAGTATTTGAGTTGTTTAAATTGAGTAAAACATATTGTCAAAAGGATTCCTGAGTCAGATGAGTTTGTTGTAGTAGGGAAGAAACTGATCTCAAAAATGTAAGTTTGAGGAAGGAAAGGAGAGGGTTTGCGTTTGAAAAAATATAATCTTATCAGAAAAGATCAAGTCTGTCTGGATTCTGGAAAAATGTCAACTTAAATGTAAATATGTCTTTACAATAATTGTATGTGGACTAAAGTCTAATGCTGCATAAGAAACACTGATTTTAGGTTTGATGTTACTGCTGTCATAATGTTTCTCCGCTACCTGACCAGGTTCCACTGGGGATCCAAGTGGAGACTCAGCTTTTCTTTTCACCCCTTGCTGATGGATGGGTACAGCTGATGGTGCATCTTTGCCAAATGGATCATCATCCTTAAACAGAAAAAGCATGGTCAGAATCTTACATGAAATAAGATTACACTGCATTTTCATATAATGAAAATTACCACTATTTTTCAAATCCTGGAGTAATGATCATCAAATGCAGTACACAGAACGCTTGACCACACTGAGCATTGTATGTAAAGTATGGAGAACATATGATTTGACTTTCCTTCGCATTATAAATTTGGCAAATTTCATGAAATGGCAACACAAAATCTGACATGATCACAACTTGTGATCTGAACTGGTGCAGCCTTGGAAGCAGAGAGAAAAGAATCAACACCTTTAGAAAAAAAATATCTATTTAGTTGTAAGAAGTGTCTGTTTTCGTTAAGGACACACATTTCTACTTAAACACAAGTGTGAGGCGCCCTAAACACAAACACACATGGCGCAATGTATCACTGCACTGGGTTATTAAAAAAACTCTGCTGCAGACATTACTCTATAAAACAGAATAAATATTAAACACAGTACAAACATAAGTATATTACTGAACTAAAGAACCAGTTACTTACCTTCTGTAACGTCTTAACTGGTAGCGACTATCTAGACACAGATTCCTTACTTTACAATTATCCCCAGGTGTAAGACTGGAGCCGAAAATTGTTCGTGAGTGGTCCCCATGCATGCCAGTAGGTGGTGTAGTTCGCCTTTGTAAGTGCAGAAGTGATGTGTGCGGTGCCTATATAGGCGCATCCCCAGGACACTGACGTCAGTTTCTTTTTGCGACTTGCCACGCCAGGAGCACGGAACCTCAAAGAACACTGAACACTGGTGTGTAAAACTAGGGCCCCGAAAAGGAGAACAGCCCTGTCCCTAGCAATCTGTTCGTATAGCAGAAAGGATTGGTGCGTCGGTAAGGAATCTGGGGCTAGATGCAGTCTCTACCAGATAAGGAGTTATCAAAGGTAAGTAACTTGTTCTTCTGATGTAGGGCCTTATTATGAGTTTGGCGGTCTTGGAGCGGCCCGCCACACCAGCGCACTGCTACATACCCGCCAAAACCATATTGTGATGGCCCGCCGGATTTCGAATAAAATCCAGGTTGGGGAGTCCGGTGCGGCTGGCCCACGGCAGTGCAGTGCTAAGGCTAGCGTTAGCTTTAACAAGGCACCGCAATGGGAAGCCATTGCAAGTACCTGCACGGCATGGACTGTTAAATCCATGCCCTGCAGGAACTAGGGATGCATGTATCCTTTGGCACAGATGCACAGGGAGCCCTGCAGAGCCCCCTTAGTTTCCTCACCGCCACACTTTTCATTGCGGTCGGACTGCCATGAAAATTGTGGCAGTAAGGAAACTGCCACCGCCAGCATAGTACCAGCCTCTCACAGCAGTCGATGTAGGTCGATGCTTTGTGGTCACACTCAAGGCACCGGAAACAAATATGGTGCGGGTCCAAAATCTGCTGATGACAGGCACAGCAGGGCTCTAAGCCGGCCTTCCCAGTTGACATCCTGCCACACCAGGAGAAAAATCTCAAAAAAGCTTCAACAAAAAATCGAATAAGGTCAGTCAAAAATTGACTGGGGGTAGCTCTCTCCAGATTTGCACTGACTGGCACGTAAAGAAAATAACTAATGTCAGCACGCTGCTCTGGCTTCCATATATCGGCACCGCACTTCTGGCACGGACGACGCCACGCAGAGCCGAAAGACGCCACCTTCCAGAGCGCAGGGGTACTACACATAAAAATGTTCCGGATCCAGTCTGACGCCTTTTTTTATTTTAAATAAGGAATCTGCAAAGAGAAGTTCTATTCTATCAGATCTCAAATGTAAGCAATTTTATCTTTAGTATTTTTTAGAGCAAAAGGCAAATGGTGGTAGGGCAATCCAAAATACTGACAGTGTAGCGTTTTTCTTTAAAACATTAAGTGTTTCCTATGTTTATTCCAGATATATTCATCCTTCAGCAAATTCCTTATCTTTTGAGATCCCTCCAGAAAGTAGACTAGATTCAGAAATCTTCAGTTGAAAGGGGCACCAGAGTCCCTGCATCTCCATGATAAAGGTACTACTTGACAGTGTAAAGGACACATTCACCATATATCTAAATGAAACCACATTTACCACTTTAACTAGGCCTCCAACAATTTCCCCACATCATAGCAATAGCAACTGGAGAGCGGTGGAATGAATAATGCAATAGCATCCCAGAGAAAAGGGAGGTGAGTGGAAACCCATATGAGGGGGATGTATCAACCCGAAAACAATGTTTCCGATGTTTAAACTTCTGATACATAACTTCCCACAAAGTTTTAAAACGTGAAAAGTCCAGGCTATAACTGTGACTCATAAGTATGCCATTATAAGGCTGTATCCAGCACATATACTTATAAATTATGACTGCCAATGCTCAAGAAATGCCAACGTCCCTGTGCTAAAGGGATTATGAATTTACAGATCTATTATTTGTGTTATGTAATGCCATCAATGATGTTATTGCGATTGGTATGTTTGGGATATATTTACACTGCCAACTGGAACTGGAAAATTTCATAGGGTTTGGGGTTTTGAATTCTAACTTTATCCTTCCCTTGAAGTGAAATTTTCTCAGTGGTATTATAAAGTCTTACAACGTAGGTTGATATATGGCTTTAAGCAACCATTACATTTCTGAAGCTTTTTTTCTATGAATTCCATCCATTTTGCAATTTTATTGATGGAAACTGATGCTGTGTCCTGTATGTTGCACCAACTGGGAATATACTTTGAGCACGTCATATGACCACTGTATTCCAGGTCAAACAGAGAAAGGTCTGGCCATTGTAAACCTTGCATAAAGGTTCTACCAGCTGCATGCAACATCCACAAATGGTAAAGAAAAGGTATGGCGTGGTGAAGAAAAACATAATTTTTTAGCTACAGATACCCATCCAGTTCCAGATGAACTTCAGATTGGAATTCCTGGTGGAAATTAGGAGTGCCTTTGAGCCAATGGAGACGTTGTGAATCATCAGTGTCATTATAAAGTCTACAGCCAGGCTGAGAAAGACCTAGAATTAAAGGTCCAATATAAACAATAAACAGCAATGGCGAAAAGGACGCACTCTGAGGTACACTGCAGGTAAGTTGAGAACTGGAAGAAGTGAAAGGGCTGAGCTGGCCTTCCTGTGTGCGAATCCCTCATGAAGGAAGATAACCAGTTAAGAGCCAGATCTGAAATGCCTGACACTCAAGATGGTCCAACAAAACGCGCATGGTCGACCGTATCAAAGGCAGCAGAGAGGTCGGGAGGATCGAAGCTGTGACCCAACCAACATTGGCCTCTAGCCTTAATCATCAATTACTAACAGCATCACTACTTAAGTACTGTGGTCTGAGCGAAAACCAGCTTGCAGCGGGTGTAAGGAGTTAGAGGCATGAAAATAATTATGCAGCTCCTGGGCGGCATATGTTCCCAGAATTTTGGCCGAGTAGGAAAGGAGAGAAATGGAGCAGAAATTCTTCAAAAATGTAAGATCATATCCTGGCTTCTTCAGCAACGGGAGAAACACTGCTGTTTTAAGTGTGGTCATGACATCTCCCTGGAATAGTGACTTGTTGAACAAGTTACTTACCTTCAGTAATGATATATCTGTAAAAGACATTTAATAGTTATAGATTCCTTACCTTAGAATTACCCCCAGGCGTCAGACTGGATACGGAGAATTTTTTCCTTAGCAGTACCACTGCGCATCGGTAGGTGGCGTCGGTCGACTCCGCGTTCGTCGTCAGCGTGGTGATCGCCTGGATGATGTTGCGGTATCTACTTAGATGCCGCCGCTGCGTGCTGACATCAGTTCTTTTACATGACATTCCACGCCAGAAGCGCAGAGCCATGCAAAATACTGATCACTGGTGCACAAGACTAGGGCCATGAAATGGAATCCCTTGCTCTAAAAGTCAGTTCGCAGAACGGGGAGGATGGATGGGGCTGTAAGCAACCTATAACTAATATATGTCTCTTACAGATATATCATTACCGAAGGTAAGTAACTTGTTCATCTGAAAGAGACTATTAGTTATAGATTCCTTACCTTAGAATGGATACCCCAGCAATACCAAACCCAGAGGTGGGTCTGCGAACTAAGTTCACACCAGAAAGTCCTAGAGAACTGAAGGGCCAAAGAAGCAGTCTTTCTGAAGTTGACTATCCAGGAAGTAATATTTAGTGAACATGTGCAGAGAATCCCACGTAGCTGCCTGGCAGATATCACTGAGGGGGACTTCAAGTCCCAAAGCAGTAGTGGCTGCCGTTGCCATGGTGGAATGGGTGCACAGTCTTACCAGAGGCTCCTTTTTCGCCAAGGAGTAACAGATCTTAATGCAAAGGAGGACCTTTCTTGCCGCTCACATAGTCAACAAAGAGTTGATCGTCCACCTGGCATTGTTTTGTGTGATCCAGATAAAATGATAACGCACATTTTGAATCAAGACGGGGGAGTCTCTCCTCCTCTTTGAAAGAATGCGGGTCGGGAAGAAGGTGGGCAAAGTGATGGTCCATCCTATATGGAAAGAGGTAACCACTTTGGGAAGAAAAGAAGGTCTAGTTCGAACAACAACCTTGTCCGGATGGACAGCAAGCACAGGGTTTAGAAGATGGAGCCTGAAGCTCACTCAACCTGCGAGCAGAGGTGTTAGCAACCAGAAAAGCAGTCTTTAAGGTCAAGATCACAATTATGTAGTGGCTCGAAAGGAGCACACATAAGGTAAGTTAAGACCAGATTCAAGTCCCACTCGGGCATTATGAAAGGAATAGGAAGAAAGAGGTGAGTAATGCCCTTAATAGGGGACTTGAAAGGAGAAAGATGATCAGGAAGGCGAAGAAAAACCGAAATGGCAGAAAGATGGCCTTTATGGGTGCTCAGAGCAGAGCCCTGCTGGGCCAAAGATAGAATGAAGAGGAGAACCTCTGAAAGAGGGGCAGAAGTAAGAGTTACTTACGTTCGGTAACGATGTATCTGGTAGAGACGATTTTAGCTGCAGATTCCTTAACGTATAATTATCATCAGGCATGAGCCTGGAACCGGAAACATTTTTGCCCAGCATCCCTGCACGCTGACGGGACGGCATCAGGTGACTCCGCCCTGACGTTGTCCGCGTACGTGACGTCAGCAAGGTCACATAAGTCCCACCCCGGCGCGCCTACGTCAGTTTTCTTCGAAGAACTTTTCCGCGCCACAACGCGGATACCTCAGACAAAACTGACAGTATGGGAACAGTATAGGAACAGTATGCGAAACAGCAAAAACATAGAAAAGGAATGGTGAGGAACAACACCATAAGGGGCAGTGGCAGACACTGCAGCACCTAAGGGCAGGGAAAAAATAATAAAGAACAGGACACCGCCCTGATCAGCAACCCTGCCAATACAGAAACAGTTCCCCCTAGTGACAGATCACATGAAAAAATGTCATGATAACATGTAGCAGGACTACTATCATAATCAATAACAATGAAGGGAAACCAGTCAGGGACAAACAAGGAGCAACAACCCCAGAACAAAGAAGAAATGCCAACGTCCCTTTGCTAAAGGGATTATGAATTTACAGATCTATTATTTGTGTTATGTAATGCCATCAATGATGTTATTGCGATTGGTATGTTTGGGATATATTTACACTGCCAACTGGAACTGGAAAATTTCATAGGGTTTGGGGTTTTGAATTCTAACTTTATCCTTCCCTTGAAGTGAAATTTTCTCAGTGGTATTATAAAGTCTTACAACGTAGGTTGATATATGGCTTTAAGCAACCATTACATTTCTGAAGCTTTTTTTCTATGAATTCCATCCATTTTGCAATTTTATTGATGGAAACTGATGCTGTGTCCTGTATGTTGCACCAACTGGGAATATACTTTGAAAATACATAAGTCCCACCCCGGCGCGCCTACGTCAGTTTTCTTCGAAGAACTTTTCCGCGCCACAACGCGGATACCTCAGACAAAACTGACAGTATGGGAACAGTATAGGAACAGTATGCGAAACAGCAAAAACATAGAAAAGGAATGGTGAGGAACAACACCATAAGGGGCAGTGGCAGACACTGCAGCACCTAAGGGCAGGGAAAAAATAATAAAGAACAGGACACCGCCCTGATCAGCAACCCTGCCAATACAGAAACAGTTCCCCCTAGTGACAGATCACATGAAAAAATGTCATGATAACATGTAGCAGGACTACTATCATAATCAATAACAATGAAGGGAAACCAGTCAGGGACAAACAAGGAGCAACAACCCCAGAACAGCCCAGCACAGAATGTGACATCCCCCATAAGGAACGAGAGCAGAGGCCCGGCCAAAAGACCCCAACCCACGGGGCAGCAGAGAAGCATAGGGGCTAGAACCCCAAGCACTGAAAGGGGGAAGAGTCAAGGGGGGTAGGGGGGTGAAGGCAGCCCCTAACCTGGAGCAACCAGAGCTAAAGGGCACAGAAGCACCCATAAACCTATCCTCCCATGACCAAAGGGGGAGGAATCAGAACAAATAACAAGACAACATTCTGCCAAAAAGGGACGAAAGACTGCACTCACAGAATACATAGCCACCCACAGGGAGGCGAGTGTAGAAGACCAAGACAAAGGCCCTTGCAGAACGGGAAGGAAGGGTGGGTCGTGAAGGAATCTGCGGCTAGAATCGTCTCTACCAGATACATCGTTACTGAAGGTAAGTAACTCGTACATCTGATAGAGACTACTAGCCGCAGATTCCTTAACATAGCATAGATACCCTAGCCATACCCAAAGGGGAGGAGGGTCTGCGAGAGGACCCCACCAGACTGGACATATTAGAGAGTCCAAAGGGTACGAGGCCAACGGAAAGGGAAAGAACCCTGTCCCCCACGGCAAGGGGAACCCCTGCATCCAGAAGATCCCCAACCCCAGAGGGGATGCGGGAAGACAAGAAGAGAGGCAGGCCGCCGTCAAGCAGCAGGGGAAACGAGGGCAAGGCTAAAGGAGGCCAAAGCACCCCACACCCATTCAAGGTATCAAGAATCTCCACCAGGAGCCCCAAGGCCCCAGCAATGAAGAGGAGCACCTAGGAAGAAGAGCAACCTAGAGACTCCAAGGAAAAGAGGTAGAATGAAGGCAATCGACAAGACAGAACGGCAAGGCGGCAGGCGGAGCAAACAGGGAGCCCGAGGTTACCCAGGGAAAACCGCCCAACACCCCACAGGGACAGACAGCGCCAGAGGAGGCACAAGAAACTCAAGAAACTCCAGCACTACCGCCACCCCAGTGAGGAGAGGGAGAACTGAAGACAGGGCCCACTCGAAGATGGTCAACAGACCCCAGCCTCAAGCAGCGGACAAGGCAAGGACGACTGTCCCGCCAAAGTGCCAGAAGACACAGAGATAGAAAGAACAGCAGGTCGGCACCACAGGTACAGCCCGCTGCGGAAAATGCACGGAACGATGCACCCAGGATAAGCCAGACGGCAGCCAAAGACAAAGGCCAGGAAGACCAAGAAGGCCTCGGACACACCCCAAAGGAGAAGTCCGCACACCCGGCCCAACTACAAAGAAGCGGAACCAGACAGGGCTATGAAGCCAGACAGCAGGCCAGCAACGCAGCGACCCCAGGGAAGGACAGACCGGGGTACAGTGTGAGCCATTCCAAAACCCTCAGCAAGAGGAACGCACCAGGGACATACCGTGACGCCATAGAGAGCAGAGGTTCAAAGGCGACCACACCTCCCCAGCACATGCCAGAGCTATATAATAGCTTCCAGAACCCCACATAGGGCAGGTTACGTCCCAAGACATGGGAACGCTCTTAGAAAAAGTTTCCGCAGCCGAGGAAAAACAGAAAAGACCTGCAGAGAACCCGCAGAAGGCGTACCAAGCAGCCAATAAGAACAACAGAAGGCCTAATCTCAGGGCCAACACGGCTCGGCAAAAGACAACAAAATCACAATTCAAAAGAGAGGCTGGACCAGTAGCCAACAGCACCACAGTCCTAACCAAAGGACTTAAATACATAGTAAGCCCACAGAACACACACAGGGGGGACTCGCCCCAACAAAAGAACAACTCCCAAATCCAGATCAACTCAAAGGTCACTGAGGGGGAGGAGGAGGAGGAGGAGGAGGGGTAGGAGGAGGCCGAAGCCCCGCCAAGAACCTCTGAATTGCTGAGTCCGCGGGGGGCGTGGAACAAAAGAGCGCCATCGAAAGGAAGGTCCACCAGCCTTTCTTGAACGTTCTCCGGGAACACACTGCCCCGAAGCCAGGCATGCGATGAAGGGCGACCGAAGAAGCCATGGCATGATCAAACACCTCCGAGATGTCCAGAGCGGAGTGAAGAATAAACGCTGCCAGCTCCCGAACATCCAATAAATGGTGCCGAAGATAAACACAGGCACCCTCCTGAGAAGCGGTACAAAAGGGGGTCGTGATGGACGGAGCATCTGAACCAATCAAACACTCAAACCCAGTCAACAGATCTGGGTTTAATCCATCACCGTTCTTTAGCCCACTCTGCCACCCCAGTTCAGACATGGCCATATGCGAATCAGTCTGACCCTGTGCCTCATGGGAACAGTCCAGCCCGAACTGCCAAGCCATGCCTTCCCTGGAGAGGAAACAAGCTTCCTAGGACCGGTTTCTGGCACTCCAGCCGTCTTCAGCCAGGCTTGCTTGAATCCAGTGACAAAGTGAGCAAGGGTCTAGGAAGCTTGTTTCTGGTCCAGGGAAGGCATGGCTTGGCCGGTCGGGCTGGACTATTCCCATGAGGCACGGGGTCAGACTGATTTGCATATGGTCATGTCTGAACTGGGGTGGCAGAGTGGGCTAAAGAACGGTGATGGATTGAACCCAGATCTGTTGACAAGGTGTGAGTGTTTGATTGGTTCAGATGCTCAGTCCATCACCACCCCCTTTTGTACCGCTTTGTTCGACATAAGTTGGCAGGGTATGCTCTGACGTGAGTCCCTTGCTCACTTTGCTACTGGATTTAAGCAAGCAAGCCTGGCTGAAGACGGCTGCAAAGCCAGAAACCGGTCCTAGGAAGCTTGTTTCCGGTCCAGGGAAGGCATGGCTTGGCAGTTCGGGCTGGACTGTTCCCATGAGGCACGAGGTCAGACTGATTTGCATATGGCCATGTCTGAACTGGGGTGTTATAGTGGGCTAAAGAACGGTGATGGATTGAACCCAGATCTGTTGACTGGGTGTGAGTGTTTGATTGGTTCAGATGCTCCGTCCATCACCACCCCCTTTTCCCTGGTAGAAGGGTGGAGGGAAAGACACACAGGACAAGCGGCGCCGGATGGTGGCGGTGCAGAAGGTATGGGGCACCAGATCCCCCGTGGCGGGGCGGCCCCAAGCCCCCATAGGAGAAGAATGGAGCGAACCCTCGAAGGGAAGCAGCAGCTCCCTCCCACCAAAACCCTGATGGAGGACCTCCATTAGGTGATCCGCGGGGAAATGGGCAGCTGGCTCAGCCATGCGCAAGATTCCCCCAGCCGGGGAAACAGCGAGAGCAAAGGCAGCACCTGCCTCCATAGGGCCCAGAGGGGGAGAAAGCAGCCCCTCAGTAGGTGATGGCTGCAAGCTAAAGCGGCTGTCCCCAAAGCCAACCGGAGGAAGGAAGGGCCAGGTCCGGAAAGGAGGAAGAGGGACCAAGGAGTGGGGGACCTGCAGCGGTGGAAGATTGCAGCGACGGCGAGGAGCCGTCCTTGGATGACGTCAGGGAAAAAGCCACGACGTGGCATCCCGTCTCCGGCGAGGCTGAGACCAGCAAGCGTCGAACCTCTGGAGAAGAGGAGGCGTCCGAAGACGAGTCAACGACCAGACATCGGCCTGGAGTCCCCAATCTGAGGCAGGACATCGTCGTCGTCTGGCTCCAGGGGAGAAGCTGGAACGACCTCCGCCACAGCGCACGGCACAGGAGACCAGGGCTGGACCGGAGCTGGGGTGGCAAGGGAACGGCGGCAGAAAGGCACCGACCTGACCTCCGACGAGGCAACCATCGGCGTGGAGGGGCGAGATGGACCGAGGGAGGGACGAGGGGTCCCCTGCCACCCTCGGCCGTGACTGGACGAGAAGGGCCCTCCGCTAATCCCTGTGGAGCCGCCAGGGTCATCAGCCGCCGGCGCCTAAGTGGTGCCACCTCAGCCTCGGACGAGGGCACTGCCTGTCCTGAGGGCCGATGGGGGGCTTATGGATGCAACCCGAGCCCCGGCGACATCCCGCAACACCACAGGTTACGGAGAGGCTCCGTGATCCAAAGGAGGGACCCCCGAAGGGCCACACCCCAAGGGCACCACATCCTCCGAACCTGGATCCGAAACAGTCAGCGCCGGAGCCACCGGCGACGGCGCGGAGGGCTCTACACACAGAAAGGGATCCGCAGACGTCCTAAGAGAGGAAGGAGGAGGAGGGGGGAGAAGCCGCGAGGCCTGCAAGGCCGCCGCATATGTCTCCATCTGGGCTCTAGATGCCCCCACACCGGGAAACGGCAGATAGGGGGATGACACGCGGGCCGCACCACCCGCGGAGTGCCCACGCCCCCAACAGGCCGGGAACCAGCCCTTGCGGACAAACTGCAACACTTACCAACAGGTGAGTGACGCTCTTGCGGCCTGAGAGAAGGCCGATGTCGAAGATGGAGGTGGCGACCCCTAAAACCCTCCGCAGGGGCCTGACGTGGTGACGACGCCGAGCTGGACATGCAGGCTGAAAGAAGTTTCATCCGGCGCTCCCGCCGGGACTTCGATTTCATCTGCTGGCACACCTCACAATCAGTGTAGTCTTGGTGTTCTCCCAAACATCACATGCAGATGGGGTGAGGCTCTGTCGCCGACATCTGGCACGCACAAGACGAGCACGTCTTAAAGCCTGACGGCATTTGCACACTGTTCCCACACACACGCAACAAACAAAGAGAAAAAAGGGCCCGAAACAGGCCAGGAGCACGATCATGAGCCGCGTTGCACGCGGAAAAGGAAAAAACTGACGTAGGTGCGCCGGGACTTATGTGACCTCGCTGACGTCACGTACGCGGACAATGCAGGGCGGATTCACGTGATGCCGTCCCCCCGGAGAGCAGGGATGCTGGGCAAAATTTTTACAGGATCTAGTCCCACGCCTGGGAATAATTCTACGTTAAGGAATCTGCGGCTAGTAGTCTCTAACAGATAGGGGATCCACAGCCTATGCTGTGCACCATGCTACAAATGTGTTGTATCTACAGGAGTATACCGTTTTAGTGGAGGGACGCCTGCCTGCCAAGATAACATTACAGACTTCGGGAGGAAGGTGAAAAGATGTCAACTGGCGCCGCTCAATCTCTACACAAGGAGGTGGAGGCTGGACAGGTTCGGGTGGAGGACCGTCCCCTGCTGCTGCGACAGAAGATCCTCCTGAAGAGGCAATCTGATCGGAGGATTGATGGCCATGTTCAAGAGCTCAGGATACCAGACTCTTCGTGCCCAGTCCGGAGCCACAGGAATGATTTGGGCCCGGTCACACTTGATCTTCTTCAGAACTCCGGGTAGAAGTGGTATAGGCAGAAAGGTGTATAGAAGACCGCAATTCCACTTGCGCCGAAAAGCGCCGATGAGCGAGTGCAGCCTTTGAAAGTTCAATGCGCAGAACTGCTGACATGGCCCGTTTTATTCGGTGTCAAACAGATCTAACCAAGGCTCTCCCCACAGCTAAAAGAGACCTTGCACCACCTCCAAGTGAAGATGCCTTTCATGATCCATCATGCACCGGCGGCTGAGTTAGTTAGCCCTGGCATTCAGAGAACCAGCCAGGTGTTGAACCACTAGGGACATACCGTGATGCTTCAGCCATGTCCAAAGGCGAAGCGCCTCTTGACACAGGGTCCACGACCCCACCCACCCTGTTTGTTGCAGTACGACTTGGCGGTGATGTTGTCCGTGAACACCTGCACTACCCTTCCTTTGACAGAAGGAAGGAATACCTTCAGTGCCAGACGGATTGCCCGGAGCACCAGAAGATTGATGTGGAGCCCAGACTCCGCCAGAGGCCTCTGATCTCCACCTCTCCCATGTGGCTGCCCCATTCCAGGAGTGATGCATATGTCACCACTGTTTGGGAAAGGGAGAGGGATCTACTGTTGATCCAATCCTGGTACGTTAGCCACTACTTACTACACTTGGTGTGCAGTGCCCTCTGAGATCTGGACACAATCAGAAAGATTCCCCTGATATTGCGCCGACTGGAACTTCAGGTCCCACTGCAGAGGCCGCATATGCCACCTGGCATGGTCCACCAGCAGGATGCAGGAGGCCATGAGGCCTAGCAGCCTCAAGGTCATTCTCACTGAAATCTGGGATGGAGGCTGAAACATCGGTATCATAGCTTGAATATCCCAGACTTGCAGCTCAGGAGGATAAGCCTAAAACTGCGCTGTATCCAGAACTGCTCAGATGAAAAAGAGCTTCTGAGAGGGAATCAGATGTGACTTCGGGCACATTGATAGTGAACCCCAGTGAGTGAAAGAGGTCCTCCGTAGTCTGGAGATGGGAGACGACATCCAGCCGTCGAGATAGGGGGAAGACTGGAACCCGTGATCTGAGCAGATGAGCTGCGACCACAGCCATCAGTTTTGCGAACATCCGAGGGGCGCTTGTAAGGCCAAAGGGGAGCACGGTAAACCGAAAATGCTTGTCATGGACGCAACACCACAGCACAATCACTACCCTGACACCACCAGCACCTGCTGTAGCTGATACACTCAAACGCTGCAATGACACAGCGGAATTTTTCCATACAAAAATTCAATCAATCTACCTAACTTTTCCTTTGCCGACTACCGCCAAAACCTCACTCAGACGGATATTGCGGGGAGACAATTAGCAACGACTTTAGAAGCCTTCCCTCCCATGGGCCTGGAGTCCCTATTAATTCTTTTGAATAAGTTAAAGTCAGGATCTCCAAAAGACATGGCCCCACCTATCGTTCTAAATCTAGTCTCTCACACAGTCGCCCCCACCATTTTAGAACTCATCAACCTATCCCTAAGCACAGGCAAGGTTCCATCTTCATGGAAGCGAGCCATGGTCAGAGCACTGCTGAAAAAGGTAGGAGCCGACCCAGAAGTGTTCTCGAACTATCGCCCCATTTCTTTGCTGCCAGGAATTGCAAATATCACAGAGAAACATGTGAATGGTATACTGTCCTCATATCTGGAAGGGAGCGGCTGTTTTCATCCCACACAAACAGGGTTCAGACCCCAGCAGGGCACAGAGACAGCCTTGATCGCCTTCACTGAGGAAACCAGAAAAATTATGGACGCAGGAGGTTCGGGGGCTATTATCCTCCTGGACCTAAGTGCAGCCTTCGATACCGTGAACCCCCACCTGCTTATCTAGAGGATTAGAGAGGCAGGAGTTTCGGGGTTGCACTTAGTTGGCTGGAGTCCTTCCTTGTGGGCCACTCCTTCCAGGTCTTTGAGGAAAATTCCACCTCCAAAATCTTGCCTCTGAATTGTGGGGTGCCACAGGGCTCATCTCTGTGCCCCACCTTTTTAAATATTTATATTAGTCCCTTGGCCAAAATTGTGGAGCCCTTTGGCATCCGAATCGTCACATACGCTGACGACACCCAACTGATAGTATCCCTCAACCAACCTGGACACAGCCCAGATAATCTAGCCAACTGTCTTAAAAAAATATCTCAGCCTGGATGGAACGCTCCTTCCTTCAATTAAATGGAGCAAAAACAGAAGTGATGCTCTTGCGTAAACCTCTTCCAGAGGGGTCCACTCATATTTGGCCTAACTGTTTGGGCACCTCACCGACCCCTAAAGATCAAATATAGAGTCTAGGAGTCTGGCTGGACAGTAAACTAAACATGAAAGTTCAAGCACAGAAGGTTGCAGGATGCTGCTTTGGTTTACTCAAGATGATGAGAAAAGTTTTCCGTCATTAACCTAGGAGACCAAGAAACTAGTGGTCCAAGCATTAATTCTTTCCCGCTTGGACTACGCTAATGGTCTTTATGCGGGAGCACCCCGGTTCACAATAATGAGACTCCAGGCAGTCCAGAATTGTGCAGATAGAATGCTTCTGAATATTCCCCGCAGAGAGTCAGCCCAAGCAGCTATAGCCTCTCTTCACTTGCTACCCGTCGCTGAGAGGATTTTATTCAAAGTCCTCTGCATCACCCATAAGATCATGACCAAGAAAAGCCTGACAATTCTACAGTCAATCATTGCCCCATACCACCCCAACAGAGCTCTTTGCTCTGCAAACAAATGCCTAGCTACTAAACCGAGAATCTACAAGACCAGAAGCGGGGGCCAACGCTTCTCTTACGTGGCCTCCAGAAGATGGAACACTCTCCCTGAGCACATTCCACTGGAAGAAAACCATTTGGTTTTTCGTAAGCAGTTGAAAACATTCCTATATCCATCCAGTTAAAGTGGACACTCACACAAGAGGTCCTTAGCGCTGGGAGGCCTCATGGTAGCCATGCGCTCTACAAATACCTTTCAGTTCATTTCATAGGAGGCTCCCTCCTCCGTGGCCATGGTAGGGGGTGAAAGTATACCAAGGTATGGGGAGGTATCCAGACCACCAGCCTCACCCACTCATCTCTCCAGTCTGGCTCTTGAAGCTGGTCTGCCAGAGGGTCAACAGACCCCTCCCAGTCCTTCTCACCCTCCTCTAGCAGCCACTCGGGACGATAAGGGATGCCAAGGTAGAACAGTTGTACAAAAGTGCAGGTACCAGCATCTGTCGATGCTGATCCGGCTCCTTGTCCAAATCGAGGGGGAGGCTGGGGTCGAAGCTGGCCGGGAACACAACCGGCGTCGGCGGCATTGTCAGAGGGATCAGCACCGGGGGAGGTGTTGTGAGGTTGACTGGCACCGATCCGAATCCAGGCCTGGATCGCTGGGGACCCTGCGGCATCGGGACCGGAGCCGCCGGTATCGAAGGTCTCATGCTCCCAGCAGAGTCCCCGGGGCCTGAAGGCGCACCAGTGGAGTTGGGCTGTCTAAAGATGGAATGGAGGGCTTCGTAAAAGGCACAAAGCTGGGCAGGGGAAGCTTCAGCTCCCGGAAAGGGAGGGTAAACACAGAGTCGTCCCAACATACCCCGTCACGTCTGCCGACGGATGGGGAGGAAGTGAAGTGCGACAGTGCTTTTTTGCCTTCTTCTTGTGCTTCGACTTACCCGATGATGAAGACTTCGAGGAGGAATGATTGTGGTGACTCAGCGACCGGTCCCACAACCTCCTGCTCGACCAGGACCTCGAGCGGAGCGGAGCTGACTGCCGGGCCCTCAGAAGCTTTCAGGATCGCTCCCGCAAACACTTTTGGTTCATGGCCAGACAGTCGGACCACGACTTCGGGTCATGGTCGCGCTCCAGGCACTTTTTTACTGTGTCTTATATAGCGCAAACTTGACCAGGTATCGGGTATCAGAGCGCTTTTACATAGCACCAGTTGCATTACATGAGGACACATTCATTTTTGTTAGGCGCGGGGAGATTAAGTGATTTGCCCAGAATCACAGGATGTTCAGCGTCATTGCCGGGACTCGAACCCGGTTCCCCAGATTCGGGTTCGACCGCCTAGCCATTAGGACAACTCCTCTCCCCAGGTTTGAAGCCGGTCCAACGATGGGACAGCCCTACGTGCCCCAGGAGTTGAACAACTCTAAAAAGATGTCGACAAAATTTGAAAAAGAGTTAGTCAAAAAGCGATTAAGGGTACCACTCTCTCCGGATCTGTGCTGGCTAGCGCGGAAAAAGAAGGAACTGACATCAGCGCTCACGGGCAGCGTCTAAGTAGATACTGCAACGTCATCCTGGCGATCACAATGCCGACAATGAACGTAAAGTAGACTGACGCCACCTACCGACGTGCAGGGGTACTGCTAAGGAAAAAATTCTCTGGATCCAGTCTGACACCTGATGGTAAATTTAAGGTAAGGACTCTATAACTAATAGTCTCTTTCAGATCAGTAGTTCAAGTAATGGTTCGACAACAAATTCAGACAAGGCTAGCATGGAGGTCGGAGAGCAGAGATCCTTAGAGGATCCTGAATCTACCTTATGCATAAGAGAGATGAGTGTGTCATTCTGTAGGTAAGAGAAGTGGACCAGGGGTTAAATATTCCAATCACTACTCCCCTCTATTACATCCATCTGATGGAGAAATGAATTAAAGGTAATGTGTTGCTTTATTAGCTTGGCTTGATCAATGAAAAAAGTATTTAGGAGTCACACAGTTCCTCGGAAGGCTCCAATTCCAGCCAGAGTGATCCTCTTAGAGCTGAATAGTTCTTTAAGATTTTTAAAAGACTCCTTTTGTTTGTTAGCGGCTTCTTTTATATGGGTACTAAAAATAGTGGACTTCATATTAAAGTAACAATTATTTAGAATTCCTCATGCCCTCTTTAAATAATTGTAGGTTTGTCGTATGATGTAATCGATAATTTCGTTTCTGACCCAAGTATGAAATCAAGAGACAAGTTTGTTGGGATATAAATATAATGCAACTTACACCACCTGCTGCAGTTCGGATCTTATCAAGCTGTGTATCAAACTAAATATATTATTAATGCAACATTTTATGTAAAAAAAGGGTTGAAGGGTACCTTCATTTATGCCTTTTGGGCACTACATACAGAAAAGGCCAAGAAGGGCATCACCTTCACCATGCAATCAACGGAGAATGCAGGCAGGATGCCCTGTGCACACAATATACAAATGCAGCACCCACAATTCAAATTTTATGTCAATATCACGTGGGCATGTACAAAGAGAATGATCTGTGATCATGCTCTATGCATGGTTCATTTACTAGTATTTTCCAGACAGGCAAGCCTGGTGTCCAAGAGAACCTTGTGGGTTATACATTGATCCTTTAACAGGGTATGAATGGCAAGGGTACCATAAAATATTTCGCCAGGGTTTTTGTGGGTCTATTTTGTTATATCGGTGCCAAATAATTATTTCTCCATCACTCTTTTGTTGATCGAGGGGCCTTGTGTAGGTGCAAAAGAAGATGACCCCAGAAAAGAGATAACTTAGGCCTAATCGACTTTCACCAGACTAGAAGGCCTATTAGGATGGCGGACGGACCTGCGTCCGTCCGCCACCCCGAGTTGGAGGGACCGTCCGCAGGGGCAGCGGCGTTCCCTCCCTCGGAATTAGGATGTGACCTCCACCCTGGTGGTCACATCCCGTATAGTTAACATTGCGGTGGGTGCTGCTTGAAGAAGCACCCTCCGCATTGTTAAATATGCATGTTTTCCCTTTGCATGCACAAAGCGGCAGGCACCGCGTGGTGCCTTCCGCTTTGTGCATGCAAAGGCAGGTGGGTACCATAGGTACCCCCCATGTGCAACCCCCACCCCCCAACACCCCTGGGGGCCCGCAACGGGCCCCCAAACACAAAAGACCACATGCTTTTCCACGCCGGAAAAGCCGCAGCGGAAAAGCATGTATTCTGCCCCATCCTAATATGGCTGGCGGTGTCTGATAGACACCGTCACCATATTAGAGCTTTTCCACCACGGTCGGAAGGTGACCGCGGCAGAAAAGCGGCGGACGGTCTTCCCGTCCGCCGATGACCCCCCCAGCCATCCTAATCTGGCGGGGGGTCTCTGAAGGCACCGCAGCGGTGAATCCGCATCCTCCGGGCCAGCGGTGGCTTCCACCGGCCCGGAGGTGCGGATTCACCGCAATCCTAATCGGCCCCTAGGTTCAAAGCCCAACCTATGAAGGCTTATTTAAACGTTAGAATCATTACATAAAGCAAAACGTCAGATCAAATCAAAATGGAAATAAAAGCATGTTTTCAGTCTGTATTATAATTATAAAGGCAGAACCAAATCCTATCTAGCACAGGGCAAATAAAGCATACCTCTGCTCTGTTCAAAGGCAAGGGAAAAATCCTGAAAAACATCCAAGTACCGAGTACATAAACGAACTAATGTGGAGTCTGTTCTCTAATGAAAGCCAAGAGGGTCTCAGGAAACATTTTAAAAACAGCAGGTTACATAGTTTTTAAACAGAGAAATCGCACTGTTGGCATGTGAAATAAATAATATAAAACAATATCTAATGGTAAGGGTAAACACATCAGATGGTAAATGACTTTTGAAATACTACTAATTAATAACCCTGTATTGTGAAAACAAAGGCACATTTGAAATTACACACACAACCTCTGCCAGCCAGAGAAAGTAGCCTTGTAAAAAAAAAAACAGTCAGGTCTGCTCCTTCCTCCAGAATGCATTTTAACAATGCAAGGAAAAATAGGAAAGTAAAACTGCTTGAATTAAGAGTATTTTACAAAATGCTGAAGGACACATTTTCATCTCAAGCTGCTAAGAGAGAAACAAGAAACTATGCTAAAATGTGCAATGTACTACAAATGCAAATACATTGGAGGCATGACTAGGCCTGTCAGATTTAAAGCATATTGCGTCAAATACTGCTCAATTAAATTATTTGTTACCAGCTAATGTTAATTAAGCACAATTTATGTATTAATTCTAAATTAAATTCTGCAGTTTTCACAGATCCTAGTTTGGATCAGCGGATCCAAAATGGTTGCCAGAATAAAAGTAACCAGCTCATTGCAGCCACAGCATAGTATAGATCTACACAATTGTTAGCATTTTTCTTCTGTAAATATTTCAAAATCAATAGAACACATTTATATCTAATAAAAAAGATTGCAAGTTCTGTAAGCGCTGCATTTTGTTTAACTATGGTGTCATTCTGCTTCTGTGCAGTCTTTGACAACAAATTCTTTATTTTTTTTAATGTGAGATACCGTTTTAGGACACCTGAGAACTCCTAATGACCAATTAAGACAACTTACCAGGATTAAACTTTAGTGGAGCAACTTTCTTAGGAAAGTTTTGTGCGGATTCGTCAAAGAGGGTCAAAGTTAAGCAACTGAAAAAATGATTCAACCTCAACAAGTGCTGTTGGTGGCAGCCTATGTTATTTACATTTGCTAAAACTTTATATAAAAGCTGATTCCTTAATTTGCGAATTCCCCCCACCCAGGCACCAAACTGGATCTGGAAACTTTCGCAGCAATTCCCTCATGTTTCGGTAGGAGGCGTTGTGCGGCTCCACGTCGGGTATGTCCTAGACATGATGTTGAGGCCGGTGAATCTGTGCCACCTCTGCGTGCTGACGTAAGTTTCTTTCTGATCTGGTGCTGTGCCGGCAGAAGCAGAGCCACTGAAATCAGAATATGGAAGTGTGTAGACTTTCAGATTGGGATCTTGTTAATGGACCATATGAGTCCATTCCACAGAATGAGGACAAGAGTGGATGAGGAATCTGTGGTTAGAGTCTGTATCAGAAAAGGTAACTTGTTCTTCTGACAGAGAATTCTAACCGGAGGAGAGGCATAGAAAGAAGACAAGGTAATCGATTGCCCTATGTGGAAAGGCGTGATTATCTTGGGCAGGAATGCCACTTTTGTTCAGATGACCAATTTATCCAGAAAGGAAGTGCCTGGTGGAACTAACGACAATGTCTTGAGTTCACTCATTCACCTGGCTGATGTTATGGGGTTTAACTATGCCGTTATGATTGTAAGTATATCTCAGAGGACAGGAAACAGCCTTTACCACACAGTCTTTACCACAAAGTGCCTTTATCGTGTGAGAAAGGCACTTTATCAAGCTCTCCTGTGTATCGGATCAAAGGGAGTTAACATTAGGTAAGCGAGTACCAAATTAAGATCCCATTGCAGCATCACAAATGGTATTGGCGGGAACATGTGATTGAACACTTTCAGAAAAAGCATCACAATAGGTGACTTTAGAAGGGATGGGTGATCGGGTAAAAGTAAGAAGTGCGAAAGGAAACCGTTAACTGTTAAAACAGCAAGACAGAATATGAGAATACGTGGTTACTTTACACTGAGGGGTTGAATCTTTTGGGAGGAATAACAGACAACAAACTTATCCGAGCGTCCTGACAGACAGATTTGGTAGGAAGGTCGAACTCCGTCAACTATCACCGCTCAATCTCCATCAATAAAGGTGTAGGTTGTGCTAGCTTGGGTGGAAGACTCTACCCTGCTGCTGCAACAGGAATTCCTCCTGAAGGGGCAGCCAAATCAAAGGATATTTGTTCATGGCCAGCAGTTCCGGGAGGGAGGTTGGAGCTCATGGAGTTGTAAGAGTCCCAATCCCCAATGCTGATGGGAGACACCTCTGAGGGATGACTGCTTTGGTAACTCCAAAGTGCAAATATTTTGACATTGCGCTTCTCTTGTTTGTTGCAATGCCACATGGTGGTCATGCTGTCCCTGAGAACCTGTACTATTGTCTCTTGATGGTCGCGAGGAACACTTTTACTGCCAAGCAAATTGCTTGCAGCTCCCACAAGTTAAGATGCGGGCAAGCCTCAGATGGAGACAAAGTACTCTGACCTCCGCTCCTAGATGAACTCCACAGCCCAGCAAGATGCATCTGTTATGACTATTAGCCCGAGGAGGGGTAGGGAGAGAGTTGTGCCGTCAGCCCAATCGCAGTTGAGCAACTGCTACTGGAAATCTTTCAAAGTCTCCTTCAACACCTGGATGTACTCTGAAAGGCCCCATTGGTGTTGAGTCCACTGGGACTTCAGATCCCACTGCAGTGCCCACATGGTGCCAGCATGTGTCACCTGGTGTGGTGCGTGACCAGGATGCAGGAGGCCAAGAGGCTTAGAAGCTTCAGATCCTGTCTTACTAAGAACTAGGCCAAGGGTAGCAACATCAGGATCAAAGCCTGAATGTTCTGGACTCGTTGAGGCAGAGGGATGCCTCGGAAAACCACTGTGCCCACTATGGATCCAGCAAAGGGGAGCTGTTGTGAAGGAGTCCGGTGGGAAAATGGGAAAACCCAGTGATGTTAACAGGAAGGCTGTCAGCCAATTGTAAAGGAATGGGAAGACTAGTATTCCCAACCTCTGCAGATGGTCCACGATCGTCACCATCACCTTTGTGAACACCTGAGGTGCTCTGTTAAGGCCAAAGGGGGGCCGATGAACTGAAAGTGCTCTTGGTCTACCTGAAACCACAGGTAATGTCTGCGGGACTGTAGGACAGGGAGGTGAAAAAATGTTCCTGCTAGTCCAGCATTACCATCCAGTCTCCTAGATCCAGGCCAGGGTGAGCATTGTGAACTTCACATAAGTTGTTCAGAGAGAGAAATTCTAGGATGGGGCAGAGGTCTCTATCTTTATTCAACACCAGTAACAAAAGTAGCAGCCAGTTGAGATCTCTGATACGGGCACCCTCTTTATTGCTTCCTTGGCCATGAGAGCATGAACTTCTCCACGGACTATGGAAAAGTGGTCCCCCTAGAGGTGTTGTGGTTCAGGTGGCGTGGAGTAGGGTAGGACAGAGAGGGTAAGCGCTATCTGTGTGGAGTACCCACTGATCGGACGTAATCCCCACCAGCTGGGTAGGTGGAAAAGTGATGTGATCTCATACGGGTTGATCCTGGGCCTCCCAGAAGAAATTAAGGTAGGTTTGCAGTGATTGTACAGGGAGGAAGGGGAGTGGCTGGGTTTTGGGTATCTTGTTGCTGCTGGGGTCTAGGAAGCTGTCGGCCTGGACCTCTGTGAAGTGCATATCGTCTCTGCCTCTGAAAGGGTCACCGTTGTCGGGGGACCTGCTGGACTGGCAGAGCTAAGCCGAGCGAGTGGTGATTGTCCTTACTCTCCTGAAATCTTTGAATTACCAAGTCTGCATTTGTTTAGAACAGCCTAGAGCCATCTAAAGGCATGTCCATGAGGGGCGGATGAACATCGGTTGAGAACCCCATTGAGTGAATCCAGGTTTGGTGCCTAAGAACCACGCTGGTGCTAACTGCCCTACACAGGCAGTCGATATTGTCCAGACCAGATTTAATTCAGTATTTTGCAGCACACTTTCAGACTAAAATAAGCCTCTGCAAGGTTGGTCTGGGACGACTGGCAAGATGTCCGACACTCTGTCCCATAAAGCATTTGTTGATAGAGTCACTCTTCCGAGGTTATTATATTATTTTGGGACCTTGCCGATTTGGATCCTGGCAAAATACTTCACACAGCACTGATTGCTGATCATCTGCTTTATCTGGGGCACTGGTAGACGTAGGGTGGCGCTCGCTACACTTATGCGACCAAGAGCAGAGGGTGGTCTAGCGGTCCCCGACTACGAGACCTATCATTTGGCAGCACAATTTCAATGGCTCACACAGTGGATAGCCAACGCCACCAGGGGGGGGAAGACGAGCGCAGGGAGGAATTCAGGATCATATTGCTACTATCCCGCATTATCCTGCGGCTCCCCAGCAAAGACACAACCATCAATCTGTAACTTAGCACAGCACGAAAATGCTGGAACATGAAAATGCTGGAACAGATATCTGCGCCGGACAAACACTAGATGCCCCTATGCGCGGGAAATCCCCGTACTTATGTGCAGAGCCCTGCCCCATGGAGGTACCTGGCAGAGGCTATGGACTTGGGCGGAACAGGAGTTGGCTAGCATTGGAGACCTATATGAGGAGGGAGCCATGATCTCATTTAATGGTCTACAAGCTCACTATGATCTACTCGGGGGAGATTTCCTACTGTATACAGCCCTGACTGCAGCTATCCGCAAACACTGGGGAGGGGGACTCAGGGAACCAAAGACATCACTGGGCTGCCAGTACATGGTAATGGCGGCAGGTACATTTAAAGGAGTAACGTGCCTATATAAGCGCATGGCGCTAGAAGCACTCCTTCCCTGACCTGAAGCTCAAGAGGGAAACTGATCTGGGGTAGGCCATCCCGGAAAAGTCATGGGGAGAATTAGTGTAGAGAGCTTGGAAGAGTACCTGGAATGCAGGATTCCAGTTAGTGCACTTCCATATTTTACATAGAGCATACCTTTCTCCAGCAGCCTGCCAGAGGTGTAATGCAGAAAGCACAGATTTTAAACATATGCTCTGGGATTGTCAGTTTTTAGCCAGCTATTGAGAAGAGCTGACGGCGCTACTATCAGATCTCATTGACCGAGAGTTAGAACCGACCTTACAACACTGCATTTTACAGTAGTTCCCCCACACCTCAAAGAACAAAATCACTAGCACATTTTTAGATTTGGGTCTTCTTCCTGCCAAGAGAAACATAACCATTCATTGGAAGGCGAAACAGAGTCCAAGCATAGCATGGTGGAAAGCAGAGTTCCTTGAATGGGCTGAATGTGAAGGAGTGGGCAGGTTACAAATAGCAAAACGAACGGGGAGTGAGAAGGCCCTTGAAGGGGCGACAACTTGGGAAGCACTTGCCGTAGCACTCAAATCCCCCGAAAATAATGCAGAAGATGCCTTCATAGGGGACCCAGCAGTGGCCGCAGACTAGTGCGTGGACAGTAACAGGAATTTAAGGGTCTGAAGCCTCACTGCCAGAGATGACTTTATATTCCCTAGCTGGATCAAGGCCCATCACAGCACTATCCCATTCAATGTTGAAGCCCCACTGAATAAGTTGGGCTACTGTACTTTAACAATTTGGCCTTAAGTGACACGCCTGGGGGGCGGGAATGGTGGGGGGGGGAGGTTGTTTTTGCAGCTGATAAGAATACACATTGTGTTTGATTACACATGAACGGTTTGAAGCCATGGATACTATATGTTGCCACACTTGTATCTCAAATAACCTGAATAACTCTCCTAAGTGGCAGGGGCGGGATCCTTTGGCCCCACACTTGGTGTATGTATGCAAAATCAATAAAATCTGTTAAAAAAATAAAAATAAAGCATTTGTTGAGAACGTGTAAGCTGGAAGCGGAGAACATTCATTCCCTGTCAGAAGAAATGGCTTAGAAAGAATTGGGGTTCAGGAGGGTGGCAGAAGCAGGCCTGTGACACATCACCACTAGTCTATCAACTGATGAGCAAAATCCTGGTTTGGTCCAGGAGCCCACCAGCTTATGTATGCAAAATCAATAAAATCTGTTAAAAAAATAAAAATAAAGCATTTGTTGAGAAAGTGTAAGCTGGAAGCGGAGAACATTCATTCCCTGTCAGAAGAAGTGGATTCGAAAGAATTGGGGTTCAGGAGGGTGGCAGAAGCAGGCCTGTGCCACATCACCACTAGTCTATCAACTGATGAGCAAAATCCTGGTTTGGTCCAGGAGCTCACCAGCTTATCATTCAGGGCCTCATTAAAGGGGATTAGAGGCTCATGGCTGACTTATGCTGGGTTAAGGACCCCAGTTAGCATGTTCGTTTTAACTTCTTGAGTGATCAAAGTAAGGTCTAGCACCACTCTTCAAGTTACTGTTGCAAAGGAGGCCGACTCTATATATAGTAGCTTAGTGTTAGGTGAAGACAGACCAATGTCTGGCTAAGTGTCCAGACCCCTGGCATCCTGGAAGTCATCAAATATGTTGCCATCATCCCCATACTGGTTATCACTGTCATAGTCAGAATCCTCCAGTGTCATATTGTGGGGGATAAATGTCTGATTCAGCATAATGTTGAATCCTGGGCAGCCGCCATAGGTTTCTGAGTCCGATAGAACTATTTGTGCCATTCCTGGCATCTGTGACATTGGTACTGGCATCGATACCCGAGGCGGTGGGGTCGTTTGTAATGTCGAAAGTGGTGTTGAGTGTGGTGCTGAAGGTGGATTCGAGGGTGGCACATGAGCTGGCAGCGCTGAAACCAAGGAAGATGTTGACCTCTGTGTGAGGTCAAGGAAAATAGTAGGTGTTCAGAAAGGATTCCCAGCCAGTAACTGGGCTGGTGGCCCCCTCTGATCCATGAGGCCCAGAGGCCACCCCACCTAGAGTGATCCGGTAGACCACCAAAAATGTCTTCCATGGCTACCTTTAGTTGCTTTAGATACTGTGACATCTAAGTCCATTTGAAAAAGGGACAATGCTGGACTAGCATTGGGATCTTCTCCACATGAGGGAAGCAACTCCTCTGACTAGAGGTGCCTGGAGCGTCGCATGACTCCGAGTGGTGGGTGTGGTGGGATGAAGAGGACCAATGCCTTGGATGTTTGTTTTTGGTGTGACTTTTTGGACTTTCCTGGGCCCTGTGATCTCAATGATGACAGGAGCGGCCTTCGGAGCACATCTGTGCTCTCGATTTCGACTGGGACTGCTGTGCTCCCGGCTTTGACTGTGGGTTCTTTTTTGATCAACGAAGTTTGGAGACAGTGAGTTTGCCATAACAGTTGCAGATGGCTTTCTTATTCATCTTGGCTACGGTGTGTACTGAGCAATGCGGTAGTGTGAATTATGGTGTTCAATGTGTGCTGCACATGATAACTGGTGAATTTATAAGCTTTTCAATTTTGTGATTGCTTAATTACTACTGACCATTAATTGTGTTGTTATCCAGTGAATCTCAAGTTTTTTATGTTCTATACCACAACCCCATGGAAATGCCCATTTCGATCTGTGTGCTTGTCAAAACCAACAGAAACCTAACCCACATAAAATATCTGCCAAAGTTCGTGGCGACACATCAAACAGTGTGAAGTACTGTAAGGAAATCGGTGACATGGAACTTACAGTGATCAAAAAAGAACAAATCACGTACAAGCTTTATTTAAAATGATGCACCTTCCTGGCTACCTCTGATCTGGCAAACTTCCCTCACCCGATCCTATGGGGTTTCAATCACTCACATGCAGGAATGTGGCGTTCTTCTGGAAGGGGTGGTTGGGGGGTATCAGGGTCACACTGGGTGGCCTCTACCTCTCCGAGAAAGTCCTCCTTTGATGGGGGCCGTGGAATGACTGACATTTATAGGTCTTACCTCAATGCATACCTGGTACTGATTAAATGAGGGGTTTACCAGAGGTTGGGACGACCCCGCTTACCGCGCTGAGTTACACCTCATGGGCCTTGAGGATCTCCTCGGTCTCCTCTATGGTAGCCGGATACCGGATGCTCTTCCTTCCTGTACCTGAGTGTCATTACTCTGATGGAGAGCAGCCCAGCGTTTCATCCATTGGGATTTCCGTCATACTGGAGTGCTGCCGCTGTGGGAGGATACATTGCTTCAGCAGGCGTTGGGTCTTCACGGGTTCACATAGTGGGCCTGAATAGGGATTACTTATTTGGAAGATTTTAACCGAGGGGGGACGCTGATGTTGTTTCAGGAGCTGCGAGAACTTTATCGCCTCTCCCACATGCAATTCATTTCTTACCTTCAATTACGTCATGGCCTGCTTGCCTACATCTCGGTAGGTCCCCAGATCCCAAAGTACAATCCTTTTGAAGCTAAACTGCTGATGGGAAGCTTGGGCCAAGAAGCCATTTCAATGCTTTATCATTTCCTGATAACCAATGTACCGGATGGCTTCCTCCTCCTGAGACATAAGTGGGAGGGTTGGGTAGGAGAATTGGATGATGATGACTGGAGGGAGGATTGCTTGGCCCCAAGAGAATTAGTGTTTTCCTCACACCTTCGGATCTTCCAAATCAACTATCTCCATGCTAAATATTTGACCACCCCCAAAAGATTGCAGCGGCACCCTTGCTTTTGAATATATTTTGTGTTACTAAGAGAATATAAACTTTTCTATGAATTGGTGTGTATATTGTTTCTTATTGATTAAGTGTTTGTAGAGGACTATTGCTTAGCTTTTAGGTGGGTGATTATTTGAGAGGATGGAACTACTGCAGGACTTTCAGAAAAGTCACCGATTTTGAAAATAGAGGAAACTGACTGACAGTCCACTCAACTCTACATCAGTCCAAAGGACAGTACAAGTTAGACCATAAAGAATCAATCCCCATGTTTCTACATTCATTTAAGCAGAGGGTCCCAACGAGTGAATGAGTTAGTAGTGTTGGAATTATTTACCTTTTCCAGGACGCTTGCTGGTAGGAATTTATATGAGGTATAGTGGATAACAATGCATCAAGTAACAGCAGTCTAGCAGACCTTGGAAAGAAGATGACTTCAGTGTTACAAATCAGCCTTTACTCTCTTCCTTGAGGTTTTTCCAAACCTCCACCTCTCTCGCTTTTACCCCTGCCAGTCCCACATGTTTTTACCAACCAAACTGTATGGCAATATCGGGTCAATCAAGATGGGCAAATGACACTAGAGTGAAATATTTCCCTTTAAGCATCCTTAACAAGGTTATTGTTTCACGCCTCTTAAGTGACTTTATTGCTAAATGTACAAGAACTGAATACTCAAATGCGGAACTTTGACTGGTCACTTTTTTCAGCCTAACTGGAAAATATATCTACCTTTGAGCAGGGTGCAGTGCAGTGGCGGCTGGTGACATTTAAATGTAGTGGGGCGTAACATGATTGTCGCACTGCACTGTGTTTAATAAAGCAATTATTTGGGTGTCACACCTTAAACACCCGCGCCCACCCGAAGCTACACCTCTGTACACAGCAGACACACCAAATATTGCATGTAATTTGCAACCTGACACACTCTACAGACTGTCCATGTGGCATCCTTCCAATCAGAGATGCTGATGCATGGGCAAAGTGGGCAAGCTTAGAGCTCCCTTCTTCCAGGGCCCCCTCTTACAGTGAATGGAACTGTCAGGCGTTGTGCTATAATAAAGCTTTTGACCTCGTCTACCTCACCTTCTCCTCTCTCAACCCAACCTCTTTCTTCATACCACAGCTTTCTAACACATGTGCACAGTGCACACCTATCCTCACAAGTGTGCATAATGGAGCACGCCTCGTCTCACACGTGGGCACACTGGAAGGTTGCCTGTCCTCATGTTTGTGCACACCTAAGCTTGCAACGCACAAAGCGAGAGAAAACATGCTCACGCTCAAACACAAACTTCCCGAGGTGGCGTATCCTGACCTCCACAGCACTGGACAAGCATACATTTCACAACAAGACAGAGCTTGTATTAAAGCAGGCGTCAAGGGAGCGGCGCTAAAATGCATTCCCAGACAGGCGAGCCTGATGTTTTGGGAAACCACAAACGCCAAAGTCAAATTGTTTTTAGTTGCTAAATGTTCTTACAGTGCCCTCGTGAACCATAGGCGCCTAACATATCAGGAAGCCTGCAGAATGAGGAGCATGGCACAAATGCAGTGCATGAGATGGCGGCCCCTGTTCCTTTCTCATGTTTGCGATCATTGAAGAGGGATTAGCGAAGACTCTTAGCAAATTAACAGAAGGATTAGGAATGTTACTGAACAACCAGGAGATTGTATACGGGATATCCCGTATTACATTCATAATGCCACTGTTCATCGTCTCCCCACCCCATGTGCCAGAAACGAAGGACATACATTTTAGAACAAACAGGCTACTAGTACAAATATATATCAAATAAATAAAAACAAATAAACTTACCGTCCGAGACTCGTCCCGTCTCCCGCCTTCCTCGTTTACAACTTCTTCAACGTCCTGCAGCACGTCATCAGGAAGGCGGCGCGGCAGGCAGCCTCCCTCCCCTCCACTCCACTCCACTGAAGTGCTTTTCATTGGTGCGGCCGGCTGCCCCAGGCTACGTAATTTTTTTCTCTGCCAGCATACAGAGAACAGGGAGAGTGAGTGGGTGGGTGCACTACTCGAGGGCAGGGGGGAGTGGCTTGGGGGAGTGGCTTTGCCACTGTTGTTAATACTGTCTGTTTGGGCGGCCTCAGGCTGTCCAAACAGTCAGTATTAACAACAGTGGCAAAGCCACTCCCCCAAGCCACTCCCCCCTCCCCTCGAGTAACACACCCACTCACTCTAAACCAGGAAGTGTTCTGCGTTCTCGCCGTGCAGAAGGCAGAAACAAATCACAAATGGTAGTTATATAACTACCATTTGTTTCTGCCTTCACGCACGGCGAGAAAGTAGGGGGGGCGGCGCCCAAATGCCCCCATGGAGGAACCGCCACTGGTGCAGTGTATGTTTTAGAGATCTTAGAGAAAGATCCCCAGATGTGTACAGCTTGGAACCCAAGAAGGTTAGCCATTTCCTTTGATGATCCTTGAAGAGGAGAGCGAAAACAGTCCAGTGTCTTCACGGAAATATACAGCTTAATGGTGAGTTGTTTACTAATGTTATAGGGTATGGCATATCTACAATGTAAATCTAGGATAGAGCTACCACTTTACTGAAGCCACTGTGTTGACAAATGCAAGAGACATAGTAAAAACATTTTTTTTAAAAACACTATCATTTTTCCATTAATTAAAAGAGAACAATGTTTTTGGTAATTGGCTTAGAAGAAAGGCTATCTATGGGACAACGTCAGTGACTGAAGATCAAACATATGACTCCTGTTAATTATTTTGGAAAGGAGTCTACCTCCAGCGCTTATAAAATCCACTGAATCCTTACTCAGACAAGGAACTTTGGTAGTTGCTGTGAAAATGTAAAAAAATTGCCTTTTATCTTAAATTATTCAATAAATTCTGCAAATCACTTTGGGCCTTTTGTACAACTCTATTGTTGGGTTGCAAATGCTGTGACTAGCAAAATATGTACGTGTGAAACCGCAAAATAGTTTTTTTTCTACGTACTAATTCCATTTTAGGAGTTATTATACTTTTACTGACCGCTAAAATGGGACTGCAAATGTCTACCAAATCAGAGCATAGAAGGGGAGTGTTGTAGGCGTCCCTTTCGAAATAAGAATTGGTATGTGAAAATCAATATTAGTGACCATAATCCGATTGCAAAACAATGAGAAATTACAGACTCTTGAGTTGGGGTGGAAATGAATTCGCAAAAAGGAAGGGGTCCCAATGGAACCCCTTCCACTTAGTGAATTATAAAAAAAATGCAGTGCTGTTTCTTTTAAGTTAATACAGACTGCATTTTAAAAAAAAGTTAACTTTATTTAAAAGCGATCACCGACATGTTGACCTGCTGACTACAGCAGGCAACCATCCACGTGATGGCATCCAATTTTAGTAGGTTACACTTTGCGACCCACCTCAATAAATTTCATGCAGTAGATCAGATTGTGACCCACTCCGAATGGGGATATTGCAAGTTGACCCACTAGTACATAGATCGCTTGACTAAATTCAACACTGGTTGCAATGTTCAAATAGTGTTTTCTACATGAGGCTCTTAACTGTATAACTGGAATCATATGTGCTATTAATAACGATGAGATTACTTAAGCCAATTGTCATATGTGGTATGAACCAGAAAGATTAATAGAATTTGTGTTTTGGTGTGCCCAGTGTTAATGGTGTCCGAAATGACAGTGAAGGGTACATTTATCACAGGTCAATGTGCGTGAGTAACAGCCTCAAATCGATATCACAGTATGAATGTAACCACTCAAGAAAGATTTCATTGATGTGTGATAAACCTTAATGTCAGTATATAAAATGTAAATGTAAATATAGTTGTACTTGTAAAGCGCACGGCTGCCTCCGCAACGGGGCGTCCCGGCGCTGCACTCATACCGCTGTGGAACCCTTCCTGGCTTTCCTGTGAGATGTCTACTCCTGGGCACCCCCAAGGTGAAGCCAGGCATCCAAGCGCTGCTGGGGCCGTTGTGTAAGCAAGCTATTGCCCAGAGTCACAGAGTGGGAACCATGATTAGACAAGGCACCGAGGCGAGAATTATCAGGTCCAGGGAAATTGAGTCCAAGAGCCGCCGAGTCGGGAACTGAACCCTGGTCCCGGGCCAGACCTCTTTATCAGGGTCTGCCGCTCTAACTATTGAGCCACACTATATATGCCAGTACAACCACTAATAAAATCACAGTATTTCTGTAATACCTTATGGAGTAAGGGTCATATATATGTCAATAATGACCTTTTAAACTAATGCACCGGGACTTCTATGCCCTATTTGATTACTCCTCTAATAATTAGAAGCCAATACAGAAGCCTACTGTATCTGCTGTGTCTTCAAATGAGAATCATGTCATTGAACATTATTTCCCAGTGCAGTGTAAAAGTAAGATTCTAATAAACACCACAATAGTACCACCGGAAGCCTGAAATACCTCCTAGGTTAGTGTATCCTTATATCTAGTCCAACCCTTAGAGCAGGGTTCTCCGAAGTCAGTCCTGGAGGCCGGATCCATGCCAGATTTTTATCATATCTACATTTAGATAAATGTAGTTATCTTAAATATCTAGGTTGGATCCGGACCTCCAAGACTGACTTAGGAGAACCCTGCCTTAGAGCACTGTTGTCGCAGGAGTGCAATATGCTTACATATATTTTGCAACGTCTAAGGGCCTGGTTTAGAGTTTGGTGGATGGGTACTCTAGCACAAACATGACAGATATCCCGTTCACCTTATTATAAGTACACTGCATCTTGATGCAATCGTAATAAGGTGGACGTGATATCTGGCACGTTTGTGATGAAGTACCGGTCCGCCAAACTCTAATTCAGGCCCTTAGTTTGAGACCAATAAGCCGATCAGTGCATAAACACTCCCAGTACAGTATCCTTGCATGTGTTTAAGAAAAACAAAATTCATGTATCAAGTGTAACAACCAACACAAATAACTCTCTTTTGGACACAAAACTTAAAATAAAAAATAAAAATTCAGGTCAATTAAAATGTAAAAGATCCTTACAATGATTTGAAATCCCATAATCTGTCCGAGATTAGAAGGAGCGGGCATTAGTTCTTGACCACTCATTTGCTCAGGGATGATGGTAGGGTTGAGAACAGCCTTCTTTTCTTTTAGATTAACGACCAATCCAAGCTCAGGTAAGGGCAAACACGAAGGCCTACTGAGGCCAAAAAGTATGTGATACAAGTCAACGGAACCACATCTTAATCTCCAGTCATGGGAAGTACCTACAACCAATAACACGAAATTTAAAATTATGTTTAAAGCAGTTTCTGTAAAGTAGCTTATTGTTTTAGAACAGATGACAACGTTTGACAGCTCATGCAAAGAATTAAGTTATCTGGAAATAGAAAGTTCGTGTTGAGTAAATAAAAACAAGATGTTCCGATTATTCATGCTAAATTTGTAATAATGATCTAAATGTACAGTGAATGGACAATAAACACAACTTAACTGTGGCAGATATGTTGTTTTGAGAGTCAGAAACAATATGCCACATAACGATATGAGGGTGGAGCTCCCACTTTATTTTTCCTTACAAGCTATTGTGCTGCTCTGCAGCATTTTCTGGCACATTTCTTAAAAAGACAATGGGTCAATTCACAAAACATTTGAGAAAAAAATTGACATTTGCTAGCTGTTGTTTATTCCTATGCTTGGAGCAAATTCCTTTGTTTATTTTTAGGAATGCTCAAATAATTCCTGGACTTCTCCAGGGAATCTGTGAAAGATACCGAATTATTTCATCTTGTGTCAATGTAATGTTAAAGTCTTCTGACACTTGTAAACTGTTTTTATGATTCTACCACGGGGAAAATAGTTCATCCTGTGTTAAATTCCAGTTCTGCGCCCCCTTCAATTTTGCTGTGACTTCTCTACATTCCTTTCATGAAAATACATTTCCTCCTGTCCTTACCATAAGTACAATTTCAAACGTTCTCAGTTTGATAAACTATCTACAAATATTTTCCAACACTGGCCATATCGCCCCTCCCCCCGTGTTAGTGATGTTCAACAACTGTCACTGATAGGCGTAATCAGGCTTAACCCACAAAACCTGCTGCAAGTAGTAGATGTGGCCACATGGACATTCCACCTCACTGGCATAATTTCTGTTTAAAAAGCAGGAGCAGATTCGGACCATTGCCGATTCTGTGAATAAGGGATGAAATGTTTCCCTCTCAGATGCCGTTGTTTGAATACCACAGATGTCCTGGTGAAGGCAAAAACTTTGTGAATTGATCCCAGTGACATCAAAGTAAAACACTGACAAAACCGATTGTTCTCAACAATGCTGTAAAATTATGTAGAAGCAAGATTCTTCCAAAGAACAAGTTCCTTACCTTTTGTAACAATCTTCCTAGTGGATGCTCCATGTAACCACAGATTCCTCAACTTGTCAATATTGCCCAGGTGGATCTGGACATTTCAAAGCAGTACTCCTCTGTGCTGATGGGATGCATTGTGCTGTTCTGTGTCAATGTTGTTCCGCTATGGAACTGACCAGCGGGGGCGCACGGAAGTGCAACTCATTTGCTTTCTCAGGCTGTTTACACCCTCAGGCGCAGAGCCGATCGGCAGACTGCTTTTACCAGTGTGCAGATCTCTGAATTGCAACCTTTTCAGATGTAAAAGAGTCCACTTCAAAGAACTGGGAAGTGGGAGGGTTGGTGAGGAATCTGTTAAGAGTACCGGGTCTGCTGGCTTAGTGGACTAATGCATCCACTGCAGGGGCCAGTGTTCGACCTAATGGTCAAAGGTTCAATTCCCAGCGGGTCCACTTAGCCTTTCTTCCATTCTGAGGTGGATAAAATGAGTACCATTGAGTTGGGTAACAATAAACATCTGTTATTCAGCGCCAAGTTGCCCCTTTGGGGGTGAACGTTAGCTTTACAAATACACATGTTATGTTACCGAACAGAAAAATGAAAGAAAGAAGGTAAGGAACTTGTTTTTCTGATGGATCCTTTTAACTGCAGATTCCTCACTTTGTGAATAGATACCATAACAGTACCTATTCCAGGGGGTGGGTCTGTGAAATCACTAACACCCAAAAATCCTCAGAGACCGACTGGGCAAAATGGTACTCTCAAGGGACCCAACTTTCAAGCAGTAGTGCTATGTGACTGTATGTGCCTATGCCCACATAGCTGATTGACAAATACCTATGCAAAAAGAAAGATTGATGTTAAACATTCACCATAGTACAGAGATCTGGGCCTAAATCTATTGTTTTTGGCAGTTCGGGCGGGACTGTTCCCATGAAGAGCAGGGTCAAGCCTAATTTGGATATGGCTGGTTCCGAACTGGGGTGGCACATTGAGCAAAAGAACAATGGATTTAACCAGGCTCTCTTGACTGGGGGTGAATATTTGATTTATTCAGCATTTCGTCCAGCTAGTGTTGCTTCAGCATGAAAAATATCTAGGACAGAAACTCTGTGCGAGCACAGTCGCCGCAGCTTTGACTCTGGAGAAATGAGCCCGTAAGAATTCTGGAGGCTGCTTCTTAGCAAGTGTGTAGCAGATCCTAATGCAGAGAACAATCCATCAGGAGATGGTATGTTTTTTCATTGCCTGGCTCTTCTTTGCTCCGGGGAACCCCACAAATTGCGGATTGTCTACTTTGTGTTCTTGGGTGTGATCTATAAAAAAACTTAGTGCTCTCTTAGGGTCCAACCAATGAAGTCTCTCTTCCTCCCTAGAGGAAATTATGTGGAGAAAAGAATTCCAAAGGATGATAGCCTGCCTGGCAATCAATGGAGAGAACACTTTCAGCAGAAAGAAAACTTAGGCCCACAACAACAAATTATCTGCGAAGAATGTTGTAGAAGGTGGGTAGACAGAAAAAGTCTGAAGCTTGCTCACACACCTAGCTGATGCTATGGCTATGAGAAAGACTTTTTTAAAGTCAGAAGCCTTAACGAACAACTGTGCATCAGCTCAAAAGAGGCGAAAATCAAAAAACTAAGAATTAAATTCTAGTCCCACCGTGACATCACAAACGGCTTTGGCAAAAGCAAGTGTTGCAAACCTTTAAAAAAATCTCATCACAACAGTTGATTTAAATAAAGAAGGCTGATCCAGAAACTGCAAAAAAGTGTTAAGAGCTGACAAGTAGCAGTGCCCAAAGCAAGTCCTTGTTGGGGCAGGGTCAAAACAAACAACAGATGTGATTGGGGGGCGCATCGCGAAATGGCCGCACGTTAGAGCTGCTCCACCAGCCGAGCTCCAGATCCGGCAACTATCCTTTGATGTCCTGGGCGCTAATCACCGCAAATTGCTGTATTAATCGCCCAAACGGCGGCGGACTGCAGTAGCTGTGTTTGAAGAAGAACTGCAGCGTCTTTCCCAAACAACTGGAGCGTGAGGCAACTGACTCGGCGCGGACAGCGTGGTGGCTCCGGGCAAGCTCGGTCTGGGCGCTTAAGGTAGGCCGAGGCTGGCGCTGTCGGGCCCGGGGGGTTACCGGGGCTGAGTGCGGATAACTGGCCTGGCACTGGTGTGCTGTGTGGCGGATTCGGGGAGGGCCGGCGACGCTCAGCTGCCTGGATATTGTGCACTGGGGTCCCGTGCTCCATCGTGCTGCCTGCGTGGCCTGCTGGTGGCGGGGCTAGAATCTGTCTGTGCTGCGTCTCCGGGACTTACGGCCCGCCGGCGTGGGAGTGCGGGCCTACTAGGAGCTTCTTGGTGAGCCGGGCTGCGCTCTGTGCTTCTGCCGCTTAGCGAGCAAGCTCAACCTGCGCACTGCCCTGTGGTTTGCTGCTGTCCCTCCCTGCTGCCACTGACCCTGCAAATACAACAGTTGATGGACAGAATGCAGAACAATGTCATACATTCACCCCAGTACAGAGATCTGGGCCTAAATCCATCGTTTTTTTTGCACTCCACACCACCCCAGTTCAGACATTGCCATATGCAAATCAGCCTTGACCCTGTGCCTCATGGGAACAGTCCAGCCCGAACTGAAGAGCCATGTCTTTTCTGGACCGGAATCAAGCATCCTAGGACCGGTTTATGGCTATCAGCCGTCTTCAGCCAGGTAGCTTGACTCCAGTGGTGTGGAGAGCATGGGACTCACGTCTGAGCATACCCATCCCATTCAGGGTGACAAATGCAAAAACAACAGTTGATGGACAGAATGCAGAACAATGTCATACATTCACCCCAGTACAGAGATCTGGGCCTAAATCCATCGTTTTTTTGCACTCCACACCACCCCAGTTCAGACATTGCCATATGCAAATCAGCCTTGACCCTGTGCATCATGGGAACAGTCCAGCCCGAACTGCCAAGCCACATCTTTCCTGGACCGGAATCAAGCATCCTAGTACAGGTTTCTGTCTATCAGCCGTCTTCAGCCAGGATAGCTTGACTCCAGTGGTGTGCAGAGCATGGGACTCACGTCTGAGCATACCCATCCCACTCGGGGTGACAAATGCAAAAACAGTTGATGGACAGAATGCAGAACAATGTCATACATTCACCCCAATTTAACGATCCGGGCCTAAATCCATCGTTTTTTTGCACTCCACACCACCCCAGTTCAGAAATGGCCATATGCAAATCAGCCTTGACCCTGTGCCTCATGGGAACAGTTCAGCCCGAACTGCCAAGCCATGTCTTACCTGGACCGAAATCAAGCATCCTAGGACGCATTTCTGGCTATCAGCCGTCTTCAGCCAGGATAGCTTGACTTCAGTGGTGTGGAGAGCATGGGACTCACGTCTGAGCATACCCATCCTAATCGGGGTGACAAATGTAAAAACAAAAGTTGATTGACAGAATGCAGAACAATGTCATACATTCACCCCAGTACAGAGATCTGGGCCTAAATCCATCGTTTTTTTGCATTCCACACCACCCCAGTTCAGACATGGCCATATGCAAATCAGCCTTGACCCTGTGCCTCATGGGAGCAGTCCAGCCCGAACTGCCAAGCCATGTCTTTCCTGGACCGGAATCAAGCATCCTAGGACCGGTTTCTGGCTATCAGCCGTCTTCAGCCAGGATAGCTTGACTCCAGTGGTGTGAAGAGCATGGGACTCACGCCTGAGCATACCCATCCCACTCGGGGTGACAAATGTAAAAACAACAGTTGATTGACAGAATGCAGAACAATGTCATACATTCACCCCAGTAAAGAGATCTGGGCCTAAATCCATCGTTTTTTTGCACTCCACCCCACCCCAGTTCAGACATGGCCATATGCAAATCAGCCTTGACCCTGTGCCTCATGGGAGCAGTCCAGCCATGTCTTTCCTAGACCGGAATCAAGCATCCTAGGACCGGTTTCTGGCTATCAGCTGTCTTCAGCCAGGTAGCTTGACTCCAGTGATGTGGAGAGCATGGGACTCACATCTGAGCATACCCATCCCACTCAGGGTGACAAATGCAAAAACAACAGTTGATGGACAGAATGCAGAACAATGTCATACATTCACCCCAGTACAGAGATCTTGGCCTAAATCCATTGTTTTTTTGCACTCCACACCACCCCAGTTCAGACATCAACCTTCACCCTGTGCCTCATGGGAACAGTCCAGCCCGAACTGCCAAGCCATGTCTTTCCTGGACTGGAATCAAGCATCCTAGGACCGGTTTCTGGCTATCAGCCGTCTTCAGCCAGGATAGCTTGACTCCAGTGGTGTGCAGAGCATGGGAAGCACGTCTGAGCATACCCATCCCTCTCGGGTGATAAATGCAAAAACAGTTGATGGACAGAATGCAGAACAATGTCAGACATTCACCTCAGTACAGAGATCTGGGCCTAAATCCATCGTTTTTTTGCACTCCACACCACCCCAGTTCAGAAATGGCCATATGCAAATCAGCCTTGACCCTGTGCCTCATGGGAACAGTCCAGCTCGAACTGCCAAGGCATGTCTTTCCTGGACCGGAATCAAGCATCCTAGGACCGGTTTCTGGCTATCAGCCGTCTTCAGCCAGGATAGCTTGACTCCAGTGGGGTGCAGAGCATGGGACTCACATCTGAGCATACCCATCCCACTCGGGGTGACAAATGCAAAAACAGTTGATGGACAGAATGAAGAACAATGTCATACATTCACCCCAATACAGAGATCCGGGCCTAAACCCATCGTTTTTTTGCACTCCACACCACCCCAGTTCAGAAATGGCCATATGCAAATCAGCCTTGACCCTGTGCCTCATGGCAACAGTCCAGCCCGAACTGCCAAGCCATGTCTTTCCTGGACCGGAATCAAGCATCCTAGGACCGGTTTCTGGCTATCAGCCGTCCTCAGCCAGGATAGCTTGACTCCAGTGGTGTGGAGAGCATGGGACTCAGTGAGCATACCCATTCCACTCGGGGTGACAAATGCAAAAACAACAGTTGATGGACAGAATTCAGAACAATGTCATACATTCACCCCAGTACAGAGATCTGGGCCTAAATCCATCGTTTTTATGCACTCCACACCACCCCAGTTCAGACATGGCCATATGCAAATCAGCCTTGACCCTGTGCCTCATGGGAACAGTCCAGCCTGAACTGCCAAGCCATGTCTTCCCAGGACCGGATACAAGCCCCTTCACTATGGAATTCTGTTCCCCTTCAGTTACGAAAAGAGCCCAACTACCTTAGCTTTCGCAAACAGGTGAAAAATTGGTTATTCAACATGTAGCCTCCTCCCCTCCGACTTCCCCTCTTTATTAGTTGGTTTTAGCGCCGGGAAACCTTCGGGTAGCTGAGCGCTTTATAAACTTAAATATAATAACAATAATAATAAGCATCCTGGGACCGGTTTCGGATCCATAATCCTCATCAGCCAGGCTATCTTGAATCCAGTGGCCAAGTGAGCAAGGGACTCACGTCTGAGCATACCCTGACAACTTAGGGCTAACAAAGCGATACAAAAGGGGATGATGGACGGAGCGTTAGAGCAAATCAAACACTCACCCCCAGTCAACTGATCTGGGATTAATCCATCACCATTCTTTTGCTCACTCAGCCACCCCAGTCCAGACATGGCCATACGCAAATCAGTCTGACCCTGTGCCTCATGGGAACAGTCCTGCCCGAACTGCCAAGCCATGTCTTCCCTGGACCGGAAACAAGCATCCTAAGACCGGTTTCGGATTCATAATCCTCATCAGCCAGGCTATCTTGAATCCAGTGGCCAAGTGAGCAAGGGACTCACGTCTGAGCATACCCTGACAACTTAGGGCTAACAAAGCGATACAAAAGGGGATGATGGACGGAGCGTTAGAGCAAATCAAACACTCACCCCCAGTCAACTGATCTGGGTTTAATCCATCACCATTCTTTTGCTCACTCAGCCACCCCAGTCCAGACATGGCCATACGCAAATCAGTCTGACCCTGTGCCTCATGGGAACAGTCCAGCCCGAACTGCCAAGCCATGTCTTCCCTGGACCGGTAACAAGCATCCTGGGACCGGTTTCGGATCCATAATCCTCATCAGCCAGGCTATCTTGAATCCAGTGGCCAAGTGAGCAAGGGACTCACGTCTGAGCATACCCTGACAACTTAGGGCTAACAAAGCGATACAAAAGGGGATGATGGACGGAGCGTTAGAGCAAATCAAACACTCACCCCCAGTCAACTGATCTGGGATTAATCCATCACCATTCTTTTGCTCACTCAGCCACCCCAGTCCAGACATGGCCATACGCAAATCAGTCTGACCCTGTGCCTCATGGGAACAGTCCTGCCCGAACTGCCAAGCCATGTCTTCCCTGGACCGGAAACAAGCATCCTGGGACCGGTTTCGGATTCATAATCCTCATCAGCCAGGCTATCTTGAATCCAGTGGCCAAGTGAGCAAGGGACTCACGTCTGAGCATACCCTGCCAACTTAGGGCGAACAAAGCGATAGAAAAGGGGATGATGGACGGAGCGTTTGAGCAAATCAAACACTCACTCCCAGTCAACTGATCTGGGTTTAATCCATCACCATTCTTTAGCTCACTCAGCCACCCCAGTTCAGACATGGCCATATGAAAATCAGTCTGAGCCTGTGCCTCACGGGAACAGTCCAGCCCGAACTGCCAAGCCATGTCTTCCCTGGACCGGAAACAAGCATCCTGGGACCGGTTTCGGATTCATAATCCTCATCAGCCAGGCTATCTTGAATCCAGTGGCCAAGTGAGCAAGGGACTTACGTCTGAGCATACCCTGCCAACTTAGGGCGAACAAAGCGATACAAAAGGGGATGATGGACGGAGCCTTTGAGCAAATCAAACACTCACCCCCAGTCAACTGATCTGGGTTCAATCCATCACCATTCTTTATCTCACTCAGCCACCCCAGTTCAGACATGGCCATATGCAAATCAGCCTGACCCTGTGCCTCATTGGAACAGTCCAGCCCTAACTGCCAAGCCATGTCTTCCCTGGACCGGAAACAAGCATCCTAAGACCGGTTTCGGATTCATAATCCTCATCAGCCAGGCTATCTTGAATCCAGTTGCCAAGTAAGCAAGGGACTCACGTCTGAGCATACCCTGCCAACTTAGGGCGTACAAAGCGATACAAAAGGGGATGATGGACGGAGCGTTTGAGCAAATCAAACACTCACCCCCAGTCAACTGATCTGGGTTTAATCCATCACCATTCTTTAGCTCACTCAGCCACCCCAGTTCAGACATGGCCATATGCAAATCAGTCTGACCCTGTGCCACATGGGAACAGTCCAGCCCGAACTGCAAAGCCATGTCTTCCCTGGACCGGAAACAAGCATCCTTGGACTGGGTTCGGATTCATAATCCTCATCAGCCAGGCTATCTTGAATCCAGTGGCCAAGTGAGCAAGGGACTCACGTCTGAGCATACCCTGCCAACTTAAGGCGAACAAAGCGATACAAAAGGGGATGATGGACGGAGCGTTTGACCAAATCAAACACTCACCCCCAGTCAACTGATCTGGGTTTAATCTATCACCATTCTTTAGCTCACTCAGCCACCCCAGTTCTGACATGGCCATATGCAAAACAGTCTGACCCTGTGCCTCATGGGAACGGTCCAGCCCGAACTGCCAAGCCATGTCTTCCCTGGACCGGAAACAAGCATCATGGGAACCGGTTTCGGATTCATAATCCTCATCAGCCAGGCTGTCTTGAATCCAATGGACAAGTGAGCAAGGGATTCACGTCTGAGCATACCCTGCCAACTTAGGGCGAACAAAAAGATACAAAAGGGGATGATGGACGGAGCGTTTGAGCAAATCAGAAAACGGTCCTCGGAAGCGTTGTTTCCGGTCCAGGGAAGGCATGGCTTGGCAGTTCGGGCTGGACTGTTTCCATGAGGCACAGGGTCAGACTGATTTGCATGGGGCCATGTCTGAACTAGGGTGGCAGAGTGGGCTAAAGAACGGTGATGGATTAAATCCAGATCGGTTGACTAGGTGGGAGCGTTTGATTGGTTCAGATGCTCCGTCCATCACCACCCCCTTTTGTACCGCTTTGTTCGCCATAAGTTGGCAGGGTATGCTCAGACGTGAGCCCTTGCTCACTTTGCCACTGGATTTAAGCAAGCCGTGCTGAAGACAGCTGAAATGCCAGAAACCGGTCCTCGGAAGCGTTGTTTCCGGTCCAGGGAAGGCATGGCTTGGCAGTTCGGGCTGGACTGTTCCCATGAGGCACAGGGTCAGACTGATTTGCATATGGCCATGTCTGAACTGGGGTGGCAGAGTGGGCTAAAGAACGGTGATGGATTAAACCCAGATCTGTTGACTGGGTGGGAGAGTTTGATTGTTTCAGATGCTCCGTCCATCACCACCCCCTTTTGTACCGCTTTGTTCGCCATACGTTGGCAGGGTATGCTCAGACGTGAGTCCCTTGCTCACTTTGCCACTGGATTCAAGCAAGCCGGGCTGAAGACGGCTGAAATGCCAGAAAACGGTCCTCGGAAGCGTAGTTTCCGGTCCAGGGAAGACATGGCTTGGCAGTTCGGGCTGGACTGTTCCCATGAGACACAGGGTCAGACTGATTTGCATATGGCCATGTCTGAACTGGGGTGGCAGAGTGGGCTAAAGAACGGTGATGGATTAAACCCAGATATGTTGACTGGGTGGGAGTGTTTGATTGGTTCAGATGCTCCGTTTATCACCACCCCCTTTTGTACCGCTTTGTTCGCCATAAGTTGGCAGGGTATGCTCAGACGTGAGTCCCTTGCTTACTCTGCCACTGGATTCAAGCAAGCCGGGCTGAAGACGGCTGAAATGCCAGAAAACGGTCCTCGGAAGCGTAGTTTCCGGTCCAGGGAAGACATGGCTTGGCAGTTCGGGCTGGACTGTTCCCATGAGGCACAGGGTCAGACTGATTTGCATATGGCCATGTCTGAACTGGGGTGGCAGATTGGGCTAAAGAACGGTGATCGATTAAACCCAGATCTGTTGACTGGGTGGGAGTGTTTGATTGGCTCAGATCTCAGTCCATCACCACACCCTTTTGTACCTATCTAAAACGGCAGCGCGAACTGCGTTGTGTAAATAGAATGTGTTTTGTGCTCGGATGATTTTAAACTCGCACTGTTTTTATAAGCTAATTTCTGGGCACTTACTGGCACTTGTATCTTTCGCCTCTGCTACCCCGGTCCACCGCAAGCCATAGGCTTGATTGCTGTGGAGGGTGCAGGGCGGTACCTTTTTTCTCTGGGGGCTGATGTCATTGGGCTAGCGTGGTGAGGCAGAGCTAACTAAGAGCCCGTTCGCTACTTAACCCCGAGGTCAGTCAACACGCGCAGCTGACGCGCTCTCTATCTAAAACGGCTGCGCGACCTGCATTGAGTAAATAGAATGTGTTTTGTGCTCTGATGATTTTAAACTCGCACTGTTTTTAAAAGCTCATTTCTGGGCACTTACTGGCACTTGTATCCTTCGCCTCTGCTTCAAGACTTCTGCTACCCCGGTCCACCGCAAGCGTTAGGCTTGATTGCTCTGGGGGCTGATGTCATTGGGCTAGCGTGGTGAGGCGGTGGTCGGACGGTCATCTGACTTAGAGCCCATCCCTACTTTAGCCAATGCCATGCAGTACGCACAGCGGACGCGCGCAGCGGACTCGTGCAACGGTCGGGCCGTCGTCGCGCCGAAGACGAACCAAAGACAAGCCCGTCTGTGCCCGTCCGGGCCCAGACGGGGCAAGGGGCTAAGACCCCTCCTCCAACAGTTCTAAATCCTCTGGTATTTACATCCGAACAATTAATGACCTTGCGCCCCCCTAAACAAAAAGAATGTACTGCACTTAAAGCCCATTTGGCAAATAGCGCAAGTTGTCCAAATTGCAAACTATCACTCCTAAATGTCCAACTAAACCCTCCTATTGATACAAATCAGACATTACATGATGCCCATATTGTCCGCACTGCCGATAATTTTCGATTTTACAGTTTAAATTGTCGCTCTCTGCCAAAACACAAACTGGATATTTTTAACCTTCTTTGGGATGAGCAGCCAGATGCTCTTTTTCTGACAGAAACGTGGCTACACGATAGTGCTGGCCCTGATATTTCAACAGCGCTTCCTACTAATTACGCTATCGTAAGGAGGGACAGAGCCACGAAAACAGGAGGTGGTATAGCTATCATCTTTAAAAATCACCTGAAATGTAGGTTTGACCCTGCAAATATCCCTGAATGTGAAGCAGCTACTTTCAAATTAACACTAACACCAAAATTCATCTTATCTGGCATGTTGATTTATGAACCTCCATTTAATTCTACCCAGTGGGCTAACACCCTAGCGAATTACATTACCCCACTTCACCTGGGCTCAAAAAACTGTTCCCTTTTAGGGTATTTTAATCTTCATTTAGAAGACCCTTCAAATATTACTTGCATTAATTTGATCGATGATCTGTCTGCCATGAATATCAAGCTTCTTAATTCCGGCCCTACTCATAAAGCGGGACACTTATTGGACCCTATTTTTTCTAGTCTAACAGAACTGGTATGGCACTCCGCAATTTCTTTATGCTGGTCGGATCATTTTTTAGCTAAATTTACTCTCGAATTACCTGCCCCATCAGCCCCTCTTCTTTTTTCACAAACTATAGCAAGGAAAAACTTGAAAAAGCTGGATCTCTTAGACTTCAATAAAGCACTTGGTGTAAATCCTCCCCCAAATGGCCTAAATATGGAAAGTGCAGCTAAGACCACTCAAAACTGGCTTTCTGACGCCGCTGATTCATGCTTGCCCACACCACACATAAAATTCAATAACCATCGTCCCCCTGCCCCTTGGTACAATGATGTACTAAAAATTGAAAAATCAAAGTGCAAAGCACTGGAGAGACAATGGCGAAAGTACTACGTACCGGAGAAGAAGGCTATATACATTAAAGCAAGAAATATTTATCACACTTCTTGCATAAAAACAAAAGCCTTATATGTCTCCAAAACTATACAAGAAGCAACCAATAAATCCAAAACATTGTTTAATATGATCAAGGTCTTAGCAGGCTCTCAAACAGTTGCAACTCCCCAACCTCTAAACCAACAACAGTGCGATAATCTTGCTCAATTTTTTATTGGGAAAATTGACAAGTTAATCAAGGAAATGAATATTTCAAATCATGTAACCAATGACCAAGAAGCAACTGAAAACGTCCCTGCTCCTACTGGCACCTTAGACTGTTGGCCTCCTATCAAAATAGAGGATTTTAAGACTATTCTCAATAGTATTAAATCAGGATCACCCATGGATCCAGTGGCAATTAATATCCTAAAACAATTGGATTCTTCCCATTTGGAAGTAATCCTTGATACCCTTAATACTTCCTTCCTACAATCTACGGTACCCGCTCTTTGGAAGCACGCAATGGTGAACCCTTTATTAAAAAAAGCAATGGCCGACCCCGAGGTACTGTCCAATTACAGACCTATCTCTCTCTTACCAGTGTTCTCAAAAATCTCAGAAAGACATGTCCATTCCTTTCTAACAGACTTTACAGAAACTAATAATTGTCTTCACCCCTCCTAATCTGGTTTTAGAGCAGGCTACTCCACTGAAACAGCACTTTTAGGAGTTACCGAAAAGATCCGTAAGGTCCTGGACGATGGCCAAACAGTTGCCCTCATCCTATTGGGCCTTCGATACCATGTCGCACAAAAGGCTGATTAACACCTTGAAAAATACTAGTGTAGGTGGCGCAGCTCTTAAATGGATTGGTTCCTTCTTGGAAAATCGCACTTTCCAAATTATGTCCGCATCTGCCAGTTCAAAAAACTTTATTTCACCACAGGGAGTACCCCAGGGTTCTATTCTTAGCCCCTGTTTTTTAATCTTTATGTCAAACCCTTAGCAGACATAGTTGACAAAGCAGGTCTTACCCTTATGACCTATGCAGATGATTCCCAAATCATCTTCTCTCTCTCGGACTCCAGTTCATTTGCTCCCTCTAAACTTAAACTGGGTGTTACTGATATTTTTGACTGGATGACTGCAAACCAGTTAAAACTAAATGGAGATAAGACGGAGGTTCTTGTCTTAGGACAACATAAAGATCTTTGGAACTCCTCCCATTGGCCTACCCAAATGGGAAATCTCCCAGTTCCGACTAGCCATGTTCGCAACCTTGGTGTGATTGTGGATAGTACTTTATCTATGAACCAACAAACTGGCAAAGTAGCAGCCCTTTGTTTCACTATTTTGAAATATCTGAAAGAAATTCTGTGGATGCTACCTGTTTCTACCCAAAGACCGTAGTCAATGCGCTTATAACATCTCGACTTGACTACGGAAACATCTTATACCTTGGGTCTAACAAGGTTGTGGTACGCAGATTGCAGTTGATACAAAACTCTGAGGCCAGACTGCTCTGCAAGGGTGCCAAAACAGTTAGCATCTCTGGCCATCTACGTGACCTACACTGGCTCAGGGTGGAGAATAGCATCAAATTCAAAGCCCTGAGCTACATGTTTAAGATAAAAGCTGGGACCGCTCTCAAATACCTCCAAGCACTAGTGCATCCTTATGTACCTACACGTCATCTAAGATCTCAAACTGCAGCTAATTTCTGTGTGCCGAGGTTTAAACTTTCTAGAGTAGGTGGGAGATCGTTTTCATACTTAGGTCCTTCTATTTGGAATACACTTCCCACCTTCATACAGAAAGAAACCAACTATGTGTGTTTTTGAAAAAACGTCAAGACATGGCTACTTGACCAATAAAATGTATGTTTAGGTTGTTTCTGCTGTTTTGCTCCGTCTTGGTGCCGGGAAACCCTTTTTGGGTAGCTGTGCGCCTTACAAACTTAACAAATAAAATAAAAAAAATAAAATAAATAAATGTCAAGACAAGGTTTAAGTCCCATTGAGGATGAAAAGTGTGCGTAATGCCTTTCAGAGAACGGTTAACAACCGGGGACTTAAAAAGAGAAGGCTGATCTGGAAGCCGTAGAAAGATGGCAGAAAGATAACCTTTGATAGTACCCAGAGCAGAGCCCTGCTGGGCCAAGGAAAGAAGGAACAAAAGATCTTCGGAAAGAGGGGCAGAAAAGGGATCCACATACTTTGCTACCATGCCACAAACTTGTTCCACCTGTAGGCGTACACAGTGTTCATGTAGGGACGCCTGGCTGCCAGAATGACTTCACAGACTTCGGGAGGAAGATCGAAAGCTGTCAACTGTTGCAGCTCAATCTCCACGCATGGAGGTGGAGGCTGGACAGGTTCAGGTGGAGGACTGTCCCCTGCTGCTGCGACAGACGATCCTCCCGAAGAGGCAGTCGGATCAGGGGATCGATCGCCATGTTGAGTAGCTCGGGATATCAGTATCTTTGTGCCCAATCCGGAGCCACAAGAATGACTTGGGCCCGGTCGTGCCCAATCTTCTTCAGCACTCTGGGCAGAAGAGGTATAGGTGGAGAGGCGTACAATAGACCACAACTCCACTCGCGACAAAAAGCGCCGCCGCCTTGGAAATTTTGATGCGCAGAACTTATGACATTGTGCGTTCTCTTCGGTGGCGAATAGATCTAAATCAAGGCTCTCCCCACTGCTGAAAGAGACCTTCCGCCACATCCGAGTTCAGACGCCATTCGTGATCCATCAAGCACCGGTGGCTAAGTTCGTCCGCCCTAGCGTTCATAGAACCTGCCAAGTGTTGAACATGATGTTCCAGCCATGTGCAGAGCCTCCTGATATAGGGTCCAGGACCCCACCCGCTCTGTTTGTTGCAATACCACAAGGCGGTGGTGTTGTCAGTGAACACCTGCACCACACTTTCCCAGACAGAGGGAAGGAATGCTTTCAGTGCAAGTCAGATCGCCCAAAGCTCCAAAAGGTTGATATGGAGCCAGGACTCCGCCGGAGACCAGAGGCCTCTGATCTCCGCCTCTTCCAAGTGGCCTCCCCATCCCAGGAGGGAAGCATTTGTCACCACTGTGTGCTCCGGTTGGGGAAGGGAGAGGGACCTGCCATTGACCCAATCGTCATTTGTGAGCCACCACTGCAATTGTCGTGCAGTGCCCTCCGAGATCTGGGCATGATCAGACAGGTTGCCCTGATGCTGTGCCCACTGGAACTTCAGGTCCCACTGCAAAGCCCGCATATGCCATCTGGCATGTTGCACTAGCAGGATGCAGGAAGCGATCAGGCCCAGGATCCGGAGGGTCATCCTGACTGATACCCGGGATAGAGGCTGAAAGATCGGAATCATAGCCTGAATATCTCGGACTTGCTGTTCGGGAGGAAAGACCCGAAATCGCGTCAAATCCAGAACAGCTCTGATGAAGGGGAGCTTCTGAGATGGACTCAGGTGCGACTTCGGCACGTTGATGGAGAACCCCAGCAAATGCAGGAGGTCGGCCGTAATATGAAGGCGGTTGACGACTGCCTGGGGCGAGCCCACCTTCAACAACCAGTCGTGGGGGGAAGGGGAAGACGGACACCCCTAACCGGCGCAGGTGAACTGTGTGGGACATACGGAACGGAAACTGAAAGTTCGCATAAATGAACATAAAAGCACTATCAGACTTAAATCTCAAAAAACTAGTGTGGCGGAACATTTCACACAGATGCAACATAATGTCAGCCAACTACGAGTATGCGTACTTGAAACACTGCCCAGAATGGAAGGTTCCATGAACAAAATTAAGTTGCTGAAACAGGAGAATTACTGGATTTATAACCTGGGCAGTCTGAAGCCCGGAGGACTCAATGAAAGAACAGAATTTCTTTGTTACTTATAAACATTCGAGTCACACCAAATGAGTTAAATATTTTTATTCGTATTGTATTGCATTAACACCTTTGAGCACAATTTTCATAGTGCAAGCGTAACAGCAGCATTAGTACATAGTGGAAACGAGCACTGGCTTAGATCCCCTAGAACAAAACACTAATAAAGTTAGTGAGATTACACATATAAAAAAAAAAAAAAAAAAAAAAAAAAAAAACAGAATAGCGAGAGTTAAATAGAGCGCAGGCGCCAGGGGCGTAATACCGGAAGTATCAGAATCAATCCGTAGAGGAATGGCGCGAGGAGCAGAAACGCTGAGGTAAGCCGATAACCAACTTAGGCTGTTTAAGCGCGTATAACAGCAATTATTCTAGTAATCAGACTTAGTCTAGCAACAGTGAACCTAAGCATGATGTGGTTGAGCTATGGTTAGACCGACACCGCCAGCGCGTAAAGCGAGACTTGTCAATATCCTTTGTTCGAGCGCTTCAGTAACGGCAGTAAACAACAGCCAGTAACCGAGCGTAACGAACCCAATCGTTTTAGAAACGAAGTGAAAACTAGTTTAACACATTCCCACAGCGCTAAGGAGAATTTAAAGCCCCTATTAATCAAAACAGAATGCTCGCTGACTTAGTCATTATAAAATGTTGGCAAATATTGAAAAGTTAAGATGAAAAAGATGCAATATACCAGACATGTATATAGATTAAAAATGTGTTTCTTTAATTTGTAGATATTCTATTTCCCTGATGAAGGCAGAATAATACTGCCGAAATGCATTGGATTTTCATGTGAAATAATGGAAAACGATTTTTTGGAAAATAATTTCATGACGATTAAATGAAATACAAATGAACAATGAAGTAACCGTTTTATTTGGAAATAAGGATCTTTATGAACTTAATATTTGAATAACTATAAACTTAGAGCTGATTCAGCACATATCGGTGCCCGGGGGGTCAGCTATACCCAGCCAGGTATAGCTGCTATCAGAGGTTGGAACTGCGACCACCGCCATCACTTTCGTGAACACCCAAGGGGCGCTGGTAAGGCCAAAGGGGAGCACAGCAAACTGAAAATGCTCCTGGCCTACCGTGAACAGCAGGTAACGTCGGTGGGCCAGCAGGACGGGGATGTGAAAATATGCGTCCTGCAAGCCCAACGTTACCATCCAGGGTCGAGGGCAGTCAAGACCTGAGCCACAGTCAACATCTTGAACTTCTCCTTCCGGAGGATTGATGTTCCTGAGGTCCAAGATGGGGTGCAAGCCCCCTTTGTCCTTCTTGGGAACCAGAAAGTAGTGGGAATAACAACCACGTCCTACTTCTGGCCCAGGAAAGTGCTTGATGGCCCCCTTGGCCAAGAGGGACATAACTTCCTGCTGGAGAAGCGCAAAGTGATCCCCCTACCTGAGGTGGAACAGAGGCGGCATGGCCGGGGGGTAGACTCGAAGGGGAGGGAGTAACCCCTCCGGACGAGTTGCAGCACCCACTTGTCAGAAGTGACAGAACGCCAATGGGGAAGGTGATGTTGAATCCTGCCACCCACTGGCGTGGGTTGCGTCCCAAAGCTCAGACTAGGAAGGCTTCCAGGCGGTCGCGGGCGGAGGTGGACTGACCCTCACGCCGGCCACTGAGGTAACACCTGAGCAACGGTATCCCACACTGCGTGGGAATAGCGGCCCAACAGACATGCAGTGTTCACCGACCGCAGCCTCAAGCTGGCAGATGAGAACAACCGCTTGCCGAACTGCTCCAGCCTTTTAGAATCCTTATCATGCAGCGCCGAGGGGTAGGCACTCTGGGACATCAAAGCTTGAATGACCAGACTCTCGGGCGTAGTATGAGTGGTCAGAAAGGCAGGGCAACCTGGAGCCGGGCGATGACGCCTGGCGACGTTCTAGTCCACAGGGGCCTCTGTGGCCGGCCATGACCAAATGCCCAACAAGACGTCAGTGGCTCCGATGGAGTGGACGCCGACTGGAGCACCTCAGTGAGGAGATTAGGCTTTAGGGCCACCGTAGGGAGATCAAGGTTAAGGACCTCAGCTGCCCGAAGGAGCACCACTGTGTACAAGGCACCTTCCTCCATAGTGGGCGGGGAGAGGCAAAACACAGATTAGAGGAGACGTCGAGGCAACCGGCCTTCTCCAAGTCGTTCGTCCAATCCTGCTCAGAGTCACACTGACAGGCAAGAGGGTCCACAGACCCCTCCCAGTCGTTCTCTACCTCCGCCGTATGTGGCGCAGACCTCGGGGCAGGGACCGGGGAAGGAACAAATGATGTCGGGAACGGCGCCGGTCGAGGCCGAACCGGCGCTGTGTCCCAATTCGGAGCCAAGGTGGGGACAAAACTGTCTGGGAACCGGGGCAGAGGCGGAACCAACGACATCCACTGCGGCACCGCAGGTGGAGCTGAGGGTGACGTTGGGGCCGGACCTGGCAGCATGAGACCTCGTGGTGCCGTAGCCTGAGCCAACGGCGCAGGATCATGCGGCGCCGGAGCAACTGGCGGCACCGGGGCCGGCGGCAGAGTCGACGTCCGGCAGGATCCTGACACAGGACCACGGGCCCAAAGGCGCACCGGCCGGAGCACGAGGCCTACACAGGCAGTCCATGGCAGCAATAATCTCTTGCACCTGTGCGGGAGTCGCCGACGGACCCGTGTAAGGCGGGTAGGCCGCGGGACACCCTGTCCCCCTCGTCCGCATCCGGGGACCGACGGGGGGCATCCGAGAGCGACAACTCTTCTTCAACTTCTTTTTTTAGTCATTTCTAACCTGAATCAGAGGGTGAAGACTTGGAGCCCAAGAAGCGATGATGGAGGCCCCGCAAGCATTTCCTAGAATGGTCCCTGGACCGGGAGCGGCGCTGGGACGAGTGCTGAACCTCAAGCAACTTCCAGGGACGCTCCCTCAAGACCTTCGGGGCCATGGCCCGACAGTCCAAACAGGACCGGGAGTCGTGGTCACGCTCCAGGAAGTAGAGACAGATGTCATGAGGGTCCGCCACCGACATATTGCAATGGCAGACCCCGCAGGACTTTAACCCAGGCATCCCTACGTGCACCAGAGAAGAACCACAAGAGACAAAAGTCCCAAAAAAGGAAGTAAAAAAGTGACTAAGGTACGTGCTCTAACAGGATCTGTGCTTACTGGCGCGGACAAAGAAAGAACTGACGTCAGCGTGCATGTGCAGCGCCTAAGTAGTCTTTGTGACGTCATCTCGGCGCTTACGACGCCAGCGACGGACGTGGAGCCGAACAACCCCACCTACTGACGTGCAGAGGTACTGCTATCGAAAACTTTCCTGATCCAGTCTGACACCTGGGGATATTCTAAGGTAAGGAATCTATCACTAACGTGTCTCTTTCAGATGTGGCTTACACAAGAAGCATAAGAGTGCCCGACCGGGCAGTATGAAGCCAAAGTGAGAAACAACCCACAATATAGACTTGCAGGCAGTAGGCAATGACCACTGCCATCAGAAGAGCTGCCCAGCAGGCATAGGTTTAACAAAAGTAGGTGATAATTTGGAAAAAGGCATATCCGAAGGAAGTGGCCAAAAAACACCACGTTAACAAATGGTGGAATAGTCTTAGAATCCGAGACCAATAATCCAGAAAAGACACGTACAGCGTCGAACACCAAAAAGGGAGCATATGTCAATTTGGGAAATCACTCCAGTAAGCGGAAGCAAGGAGGAACCTATGGGCAACTTGCAACAACTCAGAAAAGCTCCCCCACACATGGAGATATTGGCCCAGACATCGCAGCCTCGACAAGAGGTGGCGACTTAGGAAGAGGATACCAAGGCAACCAGCACGAGATAGAACTATTCAGGAGCAAGAACATGTCCATACCGGACCATACCTGGTTCAGTAAGGGCAGGTAGGAGCAGTTTTCGAAGAGGAGACCATGAAACCTCCCAAGGAGGTGGGTGACCATGGCATAAGCAGATAGCACCATGGAAAAACATAGAACACCGTACAACGGTCCACCAATCGATGCATGGAGCCCAAGGGATCCCCAGGCACAGGTGAGATAAGCAAAGCTATATAATAGCGTACAAGTACCCCAGATGGAGTATGCATACCCCAAACAACGGAAACACCTCTTAGGGCAATAAGCCAGGCCAAAAGAGCGCAGTAACGAACCGAACCCGTGAACTTGAGTTCCGAGCCATAGGACATTACCGAGCTGAGCGACAGGCTCAATACCACAGTCAAAGGACCAGACACAGCAACCTGTGGAACACGGCCACAGCCGGCCAACAGGCAGCTCAAAGCAAAATACATCCAAGGGATGCCAATAAAAGGGTAATCACCCTTGACAGGAAAAAGAAGATGTAAGGCTCACTGCCCATGGTAAACACAGAGCGCATGGAAAGGATGTGAAAGGAAAAAGTACCACCACAGAAGACATGTCTAAGAGGACCTAAGTGGGAGGACGAAAGGCCACCAGGAGCGGGTGAACCGCCGATTCGGCGGGAGCGGGAGCATCAAACAGCAAAACCCATCAAAGGGTAAGTCAACCAGTCGCTCCCGGATATTTTCAGGGAAGACGCTATCTCGCAACCAAGCGTGACGCCTTAAGGCAACAGAACCCACCATGGCTCGACCCAAAGAATCCGCAGTATCTAAGGTTGAACGGACGGGGAATTTGGCAAGGTCGCGCCCATTCCGGAGGAGGTGAAGGAGATCAACGCGAGCACCTTCAGAGTTGGCAGGAAGCAAAGACTCTGCAGAGACCCACAGGGCAGAGGTATCCCGAACCAAAAAACACACTGTATTCAAGGACCGTAGGGCTGCACTAGTGGATGCAAAGATGTTCCTACTCCATGACTCAAGCCATCTGGACTCCCGAAAAGGAAGAAGTGTTAGAGGGGGCAGAGAAGGAAAGGCAGTCTGTAACACAAACCCCTGAGCATCAGGGTGCACAAAAAGACAAATAGGATCATGTGGAGCTGGACGGTGGCGGTGCAAAACTGAACGAGCCGCCGGGTCACCTGAAGCAGGCCGGACCCAGGTACCCAAAAGGACATCATAAAGGGAAGCCTCAAAAGGCAAAAGCGGCTCCACATATCCAGACCCACGGTGGAGGAACTCAAGCAAGGGGTCAACAGACAAAGGGGCTGAAGGGGGTTGCATATTAAAAATGTGGGTGGCCTGCAGATCCCGGACATCAAAGACAGCCTGATTGAGCGCACTGAATTTTATTTCGCGGAAAACGTCGGTTCTGTGAGCTCGGCTGTCACGCTTTGGGAGGCATACCTAGCGGTAGTCAAGGGCGAGGCACTGGCACTTAAGATGGGGTATTTATGCAAGCACAACAAACAGATTCTTCAGGCCGAATCTGACCTCATTAGCCTCGAAACGTCCCATAATGCGGCCCCCTCGGAGGACACAGCTCGCCGTCTCCGAGCCCAGCAAATGGCCTACAAAGCGTTAGCAAAGGAAAAGGCACAAGCTCGATTGCTCCACACGCGCAACCACATGTATGAGTTCGGTGACAGTGCGGGTAAGGTGCTTGCATGGCTGGAACGCCGCGACCAGGGGTCTAGATGGGTGTCATCCATAATAAGACCGGATGGGTTCAAAGTTGTAGATCCACAAGAAATCGCAGAGGCCTTCGCCGACCATCTGGAACTCATTTATACCGCTGGAGCATGTTATACGGCAGAGGAGTCCAGGCAACTTCTGGATGAGATGCGCCTATCCACCATCTCAGACGCTGATAAGGAGACCCTAGACCCCGACATTACGGCGGAGGAGCTCACTACGGAGCTCTTTGCCGTTAACTCCGGCAAAGCTATGGGCCCCAACGGGATCTCCATTGAATTCCTGAAGGGCATGGTTCCAGGAATTGTCCCTTATCTCAAAAGCATGTTTGAAGAAAGTCATGAAAGTGGTACCCTCCCGCTTGATCAACGACTAGCCTCCATCGCGGTCATCCTCAAGCCGACCCACTGACTGGGGTTCTTATCGACTGATTTCCCTGATTAGTGCGGAGGCAAAGGTCCTGGCTAAGCTCCTGGCAAACCGCCTCCTTCTCGTGCTTCCCTCCCTCATACATGACGACCAGTCCGGTTTCCTCCCGGGACGTAACACAGAACTAAATCTACGGAGGGTGAATAATGTCTCGAGTCGACAATCTATCATACAACAAGACGCCGCCATTTTATCCCTCGATGCCACGATGGCATTCGACTCGATCGAATGGCCCTATCTCTTCGAGGTCCTGCTTCGATTTGGCTTCGGGCCCAAGTTTATTAGCTTGGTGCGGCTCCTGTACACAGACCTACTGGGCCAAGTCCGGGTCAACAACCACACGTCTCGACAATTTCGCCTCCACAGGGGAACCCGACAGGCATGCCCCTTCTCTCCGTTGTTGTTCGCCCTCACCCTCGAACCCCTAGCCCACCGGGTCCGCACGGATGTCTCCATCAGAGGCCTCCAATGGAATGAGATAACGGACAAAATTTCCCTCTATGCCGATGACATCCTGGTATATGTAGCTTCCCCCCGGTTCTCTATTAATAGTTTATGTCATATCCTTACTAACTTTGGGAAATACTCGGGTTACTCGATCAACTGGACTAAATCAACATTCTACATGCTACATGACCCCCCCCCGCCCGCCTACCCCGGGGGTTTTCCATCGCAGTGGCTCCAGATGGATTTAAATACCTTGGTATTTATGTCACGTCAGACCCCAAGGTGTTCCATGAACGCAACCTGCTGGGTCCCCTGCGCAGACTACACAGTGATGTGGCCCACTGGCGGTCCCTCCCACTTTCCCTTCCCGGCAGGGCGGCCTTGTTCAAAATGCTGGCGCTCCCACGCTTCCTGTACGCTCTGCAAAACTGTCCTTTTATGATCCGGACTCCTATTTTAGCACGGTGGAGAGTGAAATCCGTCTTCTGTTGTGGGATGGCAGGTCAGCTCGTATCGCCCTTCACAAACTCTTCCAAGGCTGGTGCAACGGAGGCATTGCCTTACCTAATCTCCGCCTCTACTATTGGGCGTCGCAATTGGTGGCTGTCAATCACTGGATTCATGGTTCGCCCCTGAATCCGGCCTTCCTCCTTGACAGATGTCAGACTGGACTGGAGGGATACCTGGGGCCCTCTACAGCAAACCAGCTTGGAATAGATATGTCGGACCCATGGCACATACGGTCGCAAAAGGGCCAACAAGAGTTTGGGGTGGTCAGATAAACTCACTGAGGCAACCCTCTTATGGTCGTCGCAACGCCTGGGTTCCCTATGCTTCCTTCAGGGATTCGACAAATGGGACACGATAGGGATATCGACGGTGGGAGACCTTGTTCTGCTACTGACATTTACAGATCTTCAGGCAAAATACTCCCTTGCATTGACAGAATCTTTCCGATATCTGCAAATCAAACACGCCATCCTTGCCGCCATCCCAGACCTTACATCCATACCCGAGACTTCCCCCTTAGAGATAAAGGCTACTATCAGAACCCCTCTCTGCGCAAGCCATCTCCTACACTTACCGCATGCTCTGTAACAATCTCCCCGATCCGTTCCAGTCCCTGCGGAATAAATGGGAGGCAGACCTGGGTCCCTTAGATGAAGAGGATTGGCGGGCGGCCCTAATGTCCCCTAGAGAATCGGCTATTTGCCACAGGTTCAGATTAATCCAACTGAAGGTTTTACACAGAGCCTACATGTCCACTCCTACACTGGCCAAAATTGGTAGACGCCCTGACGCATTGTGTCTGCGGGCCTGCGGCTTACCTGGCACCATCTATCACATCTTATGGGAATGCCCAGTGGTGCAACACTTTTGGGGTGGAACGATACGTAAAATGAGCAGTTCTCTGAGTAAGCCACTCCTACCGTCGCCAAAAGAATGTGTTCTCAATATATGGGGGGCCACAGACTTGAATGAACTGGAACTGCAGTGGGCGGCGTTGGGTTTTCTACTAGCTAAACTCTCCATTGCGATGAAATGGGGCTCCCAAGAAAAGCCGCTAGTGGTGGGTTGGATGGCTGAGATGGACCATTGTATGATCGCCGAGAAGACGGTGTACAAAATAAGAGGTTGCCACAAGAAATGGGACAAGAAGTGGGGACATTAGAACAAGTATCGAGGCGAACTCTGCGAATCTCCGACAACTGAGCTAGCCATGGTCCGAGCTGGACCCTTAGGACGAATTGCACGCTAATTTATTTATCTGCTTGATTTGTACCTTGACTCAAATGTATAGTTTTGATGGTGACTGAGTTCCTGACTCTGTTTTTCTCTTTAATAAAATCTTATGTCTAAAAAAAAAAATGTGGGTGGCCAATGAGACCACTCTCAAAAAAGCTGCACCAGCCTCTGTAGCCCTCCGCGGAGGAGAAAACAGCTCATCAGTGCAGGAGGGTTGTAAGCCGACCCTCCCAAGACACTGAGGGTGCGCCCAGTACCCCACGGAAGGAAGCCCCATGGAAGAATGAGGATCATGACGGGTCTCCTGGGAGGCGAACAGCCTGCCGGATCAGGGAGCTCCTGAGGAGGCTCCACAAATTCCAAGGGGGACACTGGCAACACTAGCTCCGGTGACGCTGGTTGGGAGGGCAGCGTCGAACTCTCTCCAGAGACCTCTATAGAAGAATCCAGAACTCTGCGTCGACACAGCGCTAAAACGACGAGCATTGGCGCCAATCGTGCCTTGTCAGACGCCGAATCTGCCGCATCCGGCGTGGAAACTATGACAAGCTCCCCTCTGAAGGAGAGGGCGCCGTGGCCGGTGAGGCAAACTTCCGGCACGGCCCCAGCGCCGGCTCTGCCTCATCCAGAATAGGCTCCTAGTCCGGAGAAAGGAGCGGAGGCGGAGCAGATCTCGGCTCCGGACAGGCAGACGCCTGCCTGTAAGGCAGAGGTGCTGCTGCAAAAAATTTCCGGATCCTGAGGACCCGCTTCTACAGATCCGCATGGCAGAGCAGAAAAGAATAAACCAGAGTCGACGTCATCACGGTGTCATACGACACCATCCAGCGGTGCAAAGAGGTGGTGCTGAAAAATTTCTGGATCCAGATTGGCACCTAGAGAGAATTCAAAAGAGAGGGAATCTACGGCTAGATGTCTCTATCAGATAGAGTCTTTCACTTTCTCTCTTGAATTAGTGAAGTAAAACTATGTCTTTAATATGGAAAGAATCTGCTCCCAAGCCAAGCATTAGGCACAGATACTCTGACAACGTCTCTGGCAGAGGAACAGAAGGGGACCCGGGCACCAGAGCAGCTATGCAGCGATTTTGTAGAAGATTGATCAGAGTCAAGGCAGGAGTCACCAAAAGATCTTTTGTAGGATCTGAAGATTCCATGGGCTTAGAATGCCCACCAAAAAGGACAGAGCAGATCAGATTTAGAGCATGGCCTGTCACCTACTCTAGTTCAGCAGACCGCATTGGAAACTAAAAAGTGCAGTCCAAGGGTGCTACCGCCTTTAGCACACTTGGTGACATACCGGATCCAAGTGTTGTTACTCTAAATAGATGAATGGGTGTTATTACCGGGGTGAGTATGAATGCAGAAGTAGAAATTGTTACTTTGGGATCATCTGAACACAATCTTATCTTTTGGAGCCTCAATGAGTGTTTAATGAAAGATGCATTAAAGTAGTTAAAAACCCATATTAAAGACACAAAAATAAACGTAGGTGCACGTTTGGTAATAGGTATGCTGGTGAAGGTGCAGTGCAAGTGTAATGGTGCAAAAACTGAAATAGTGCAAAAAGTGCACAAAGAATCCAATAAAACAGTCACATAGACAAATTAATCATGAGCCCAGACGTATACGAGTTCAGGGGTTTAGTTTTCACAATAAATGAGTGACCAAGAAATAATCTGTTGAGGTTTCAAACCACAGTATGAATTTAAATAGCCCTTCCTCTGGAAAAAAGAACAAATAGCACGTAACTTGTTTGATATACGACAATGGATTTGTCTTTGCATGTCTAATCACCGCTGCTTTGTCTTCATAGTAAGATAAGTGCTTAGAAGTCAAAAAGATAAAATTTTTGATAAAGGCCCTCAAGTAATATTGGCCAAACTGCTCTTTAGGTGAGTGCCAATACTTACACTGTTTTGCCTAGCCTCTTGTTCAATCAGTCCTCTATCTCCTCAAGCCACAGCAACAAGTTAGTGAAACCTGCACACCTCCGTGATCCTCTAGGGGCCTCTCCGGGCTGAGACTCGTTTGGGCAGCAAATTCCCTCATGTCATTTACACCTTGCCAAGTGTCTTCCGAGGCAATACATGCAGCTGAGTGACTCCAGATTGGATCAGCTTTCCAGACTCTCAAGGGCCTTTACTTGAGCTGGTGCAGCAGATATCTAACACCCCTCCTCACCTCTGCTCCACATTTCAGTTTCTGACCTGACCCCAGATATATAATCTTTTCTCTGGCGTACTAGGAGGCTGCTGAGCACAATATTTGTTACAGGCGGAAGGTGCAGGTACCACTGCCATTTTCAGCCTGGCAAACTGACTGCTACTCATTCTCATGTAGAGCGTCCAGATGGGCCTCTATTAGTGATCAAGCCACAGAGTTCTTGGCAGCTGAATGCAGTTTCAAGCTGAGTAGCTGCACAAAATCTTCCCAACTCAGGTGAAAGGAGCAGCACTGAGATTTTCCTTAGGCAGGTAAAATGGCACTGCACTGCTGCCATACTATTTTCCTACCCAACCTACAGCTGCAATTGGGCTCTGGAAAGCTTAGCCTTATGCTTGGATAGCCTCTCCAAGTTTTCCAACATCTACTCTGGCAAGTTGTGTGGCCACAGGGTTATTCCAGGCTGACGAGTGATGGTATAATGCCATGTTCGAGTGGAAAACAATCTTCAAATGTTTCACTCCATGCCTCTCCCCATGCTTGAGCCCTAAATTTCAACATTAGCCTTTAAAATGCAAGGGTCTACAGCAATAAACAACATCATGTAGAATACTTAACTTTGTTTGACCATTGAATCGAAACATAATTCTACCAATGTTCTTGACTAAACAAGACAACTAGTCAAATACGGCAGTGGTGATATTAAGGGAAGCATCAGGACATTAGGAAGGTAGTCCACTGGTACAGTTGTAGACTTGCACATCTGGCAGATATCATTGAAAGGTAATAGTTCTCGCTTCCCCATAAGTACAACAGCTGAAAACAGTTATAGCATTGCAAAGAGTGATGTAAAAACTGAACAAACAGGCTATAAAAACTGTATCCACAAAGCAGACAAAAATACTTTGGGTCACTCAAGCAGCGTGGTGTAATTCGGGCACATGGAATGGAAAAAAGGCTAAAATATGAATTGAATTCTCAAGAGAATGCAACAGAAGTCGACTAGTTTTAAAGGGCCTCAGTAAGCATTCTATAAACACAGATATGCATGTTTCTACCAAAAGAAGTTCGCATTTATATCCATGCGCAGCGCTTCAGGTATTTCCTAAGTAAACAGAGGGAAAAGCTGTGGAGTGGGTGTCTGTGTATGTCCACACAATTTCTAATACAACTTCTAAGCCCCCACTGCCTTGAAACCAGCCCACCTGACAAATGCCTCCACTCCCTGACTTTACCCAACCTTCCTACATCTCAGTTCCTTGCTCCATTTGCAACTAGGACTCAGATGAATGACACTTACCTGGACGACCAGCCCATTGCAGCCATAAGGGTAGCAAACACATACTACAAGGCAAATCAGCTATTAAAAGAACAGCAGACATGTCTCCATTCACCCAATCTCTCCATATTTTTAGGGCAGCAAACTGGATTCACACAAAAGTAGGTCACAGCTTTCCATATTCACTAAATATTGATGAACTGTCTAGATCCAGCAGACGACACCTTCAACTCCGCCGAACACCTGCACTTCCGGATCCACACCGACCCCAACACCACCCTCAGAGGGACACTCCTCTACAGGCCCCCTGGACCCTGGGCTCAGTTCAGCGACTCCATCACCGACCTTGCCAGCACCCAGGCACTCCCCTCCACGGACTACATCCTCCTAGGGGACCTGAACTTCCACATGGAGAAAAACAATGATGCCAACTCCACCACCCTGATCGACAACCTCGGCCTCAGACAACTCATCACCGCACCCACCCACGTCGCCGGCCACATGCTGGACCCCGTCTTCTCCACAGGCCCACGTCACCTTCAACCACACTACCGAACTCCACTGGACCAACCACAGCTGCATCCATTTCACCTTCAAGAAACCAACCACACACCACCGCCCCTAAAAGCTACCTCGCCAGTGCCGGAGCAAAGTCACCGACGACCAGCTGATCACCACCCTCGCCCAGAACCCACCCACCGACCCCACCAACCCAGACGCCGCAGCCCGCAACCTCAGACAGTGGATCGACGACTGCGCTAACACCCTCGTCCCGCTCAAGAAACCCTCCAACAACCACACCAGCAAGAGAGTCACCTGGTTCACTGACGAGCTCCAGACCTCCAAACGCGCATGCTGGAAACTGGAGAAAACATGGCTCCACGAACCCACACAGGACAACCACTCAGCCCACAAGGACGTCACACGCAAACATCACCACCTTATCAGACTAGCCAAGAGATCCTCTTCGAGTAGACAACAATGCACACGACAGCAAAGAGCTCTTCAGCATCGTAAAGGAACTCTCCAACCCCAGCGCCAACACCAACGACATCCCCCCCTCACAAGAACTGTGCGACTCACTAGCCATCTTCTTCCACCGCAAGATCACTGACATCCACGACAGCTTCAACACCACGACCACCCCGACTACGCCAGACGCCACCTCCTCTGTGAACACCACCAGCGCCAACCGCTTGACCTCCTGGTCCATCGTCAACGACGACGAGACAAGCAAGGTCATGAACTCCATCCACTCAGGATCTCCTTCAGACCCGTGCCCACACCACGTATTCAACAAAGCAGACGCAGCCATCGCACCCCAACTATGGAAGGTCATCAACATCTCCTTTGAAACAGCGACATTCCCGGAAAGCTGGAAGCACGCCGAAATCAACGCCCTCCTCAAGAAGCCCAAAGCAGACCCCAAGGACCTCAAGAACCTCTGGACTATCTCTCTGCTCCCGTTCCCGGCAAAGGCCATCGAGAAAACCGTCAACATACAAATGGCCCGCCACCTGGAAGACAACAACATCCTAGACCCGTCCCAGTCCGGATTCAGACGCAACCACTGCACCAAGACAGCCCTCATCGCTGCCACAGACGACATCAGGCGCCAACTAGGCAAAGACGAAACATCAGCCCTCATCCTCCTGTTTGAATGTTTGAATGTTTACAGATTTATAGAGCGCATGGCTGCCCGTAAGTGTCCCAGCGCTAGAGAAAGAAGAAATAGGTGAGAGGGAAGTGAGTTAAGGAAACAACCATGTCTTTAGGAGTTTACGAAAGGAGAGCAGGTTCGGTTGAGCCTGGATATCCAGTGGGAGAGTGTTCCACAACTTGGAAGCATTGTAGGAAAAGAGACGGCCGCTGGAGCGGGCTCTCTTAATTCTAGGTATTGAGGTGAGGTGGAGGTGAGATGAATGGAGGACTCTATTGGTTGTGTGGGGGATAATAAGCTCCTTCAATATCGGGGGGGCTTTTTTGTACAGAATTTTGTATACAGTACACAAGGCTTTAAAATGCACTCTTTGTTGAATCAGGGCTTTGAGGGAAGGTTTGGCTGAACAGTGGTTACGCGTGCCTGTAAGGAGACGGGCCGCCATGTTTTGTACAACCCGGAGTTGTGAGATCACTTTTTTGGGGGCTCCAAGGTACAAGGCGTTTCCATAGTCCAGGCGAGACAATATTAGACCTTGGATCAGGAGTTTTTGAGATTGGGGGGGCAGCAGTGGTAGTATTTTCCTAGAGGTCCGTAGAAGACCAAAGCAAGTGCCCGCTGTTTTTCGGGCTTGGGCGGAGAAGGTAAGGCCTTCATCCAACCAGATCCCCAAGCTCTTAATTTCATTCTTAGGGGTTGGAGGGGGTCCCATGCAGGGGGGCCATAGGGACTCGGGACGGTAGTGGGAGGGGTTGCCCAGGATCATGATCTCCGTTTTTCCGCTGTTTAACTTCAGATGGGATCTGTCCATCCATTTGGATATTCCTCCAAGGCAGGTGTAGAGGTCAGGGGAGAGGTGGTTTTGCTGACTAAGAGATACTACCATCTGGGTGTCATCTGCATAGGTATGAAGTTTAATTCCTGATGCAATGACGATCTTCTCCAGGGGGGACATATAAACATTATAAAGGGTTGGGCTCAATGACGAGCCCTGGGGAACCCCACAATGTAAAGGAATACTTTTGGAAATGAAATTCCCGTCCACCACCTGGAAGGACAGGTCACTCAGAAAGGAGGTAAGCCAGGACAAGGCGACCCCTGAGATTCCCGTATCCTTGAGCCTGTGAACCAGCGTGGAATGGTTCACGGTGTCAAAGGCCGCGCTGAGGTCCAGGAGGATCACTGCCACTGACCCTCCTTCATCCAGGATCTTTCTTGCTTCTTCGACCACAGCAACCATTGCGGTCTCTGTGCTTTGACCCGGTCTAAAACCCGTCTGGGAAGATTGGAGTAGACCATTAGACTCAAGGTAGTCGGAAATCTGAAGATTAATTATCTTTTCAGCAATTGTGCTGAAACCTGGCAATAGGGAGATTGGGCGAAGATTGTTTAAATCTAGTGGGTCAAGATTAGGTTTCTTGATCAGAGCTTTAACAATTGTTCTTTTCCAGCTAGGTGGCACCACACCATGTGAAAACGAGGTGTTAATCAAGTGGGTTAAGTAAGGCAGAATGGTCGGAGAGACCAATTTTAGAATATTTAGAGGGGCAGGATCCACAGGGGATCCGCTATTGATTGATTGTAACACGGATAGAAGTTTATCAGGGGTTGTAGGAGCAAACTGATCTAATTTGGGCATCTGAACATGGGAAGGGAGTTCCAGTGGGACAGGAGGGTCAAGAGTATCAAGGGAAGTGTCGAGATGTTCGGGGGGGGGGGGGGGGAGGCTGGGAGAGAAATAAGGATTCTTTTGATTTTGGCATCGAAAAAATCGGCTAGTTCGTTGCAGCGACTGGTCGAGGGGTCCACAGGCGGAGGAGGGTTAGGGAGTTTAAAAAGTTTTTTTTACTATTTGGAATGTCTCCCTGGACGAATTAGCAAATGACCTGATCTTTTCATCAAAATACATGGACTGTGCTGTTTTGAGTTTTTTTATAAGAGAGCATCATACGTTTGTAATCTAGCTTTTTTAAAGGGTCAAAGTCCTTCCTCCATGCCCTTTCAGATTTTTTGCAGAGCTTCCTTTGGAGACGTACTTCTGTGGTGAACCAAGGTGAAGACATTTTACTTCTAGGTTTACACGTGGATTTTTTTAGGTAAGGTAATATCCAGAGTTTTCCCTATCCATGTCGAAAACTCAAAATCAGCTGGTAGTGGATCAGGGACACACAATGGAAGGGAGCACTCCAGGTTGTGCTTCCATGTTTCTGGGTCCAGTTTTGCCCATGAGCGAGTGGGTTTGCTCAGTGGTGGTCTGTGGCGGGGGGGAGTGGGAATCTGCCACCTGAATGATACTAGATGATGGTCTGACCATGGTATCGGGGATGGACTGGAGATAGAGAGATGGGAAACATTGGAAAAGATCGGGTCTAAAAGGTGGCCCAACTTGTGGGTGTTGACGGAGACTCCTGGACCTGCCAGCCGCCTTCGACACGGTATGCCATCACACTCTAAAGACACGCCTCCTAGAAGCCGGAATCCAAGAGAAGGCCCTTGACTGGACCACGTCCTTCCTCTCAGGTAGAACCCAGAGTCCGCTTCCCACCCTTCCGATCCGAAGCCACCGACATCATCTGCGGCGTCCCCCAGGGTTAATCCCGACGCTGTTCAACATCTACATGGCACCCTCGCACAAGTGGCCCGCCATCATGACCTCAACAACATCTCCTACGCCGACGACACCCAGCTCATCCTCTCCCTCACCAAGGACCCGCACACCCCCAAAACCAACCTCCACGAGGGAACGAAGGCCGTCGCCGACTGGATGAGGAGCAGCCGTCTGAAGCTGAATTCGGACAAGACTGAGGTCCTCATCATCGGACCCACCCCCTCAGCCTGGGACGACTCCTGGTGGTCGACCACAATGGGAACAGCACCAACACCCACCAACCATGCAGGCAACCTAGGATTCATCCTCGACTCCCCCCTCTCCATGTCTAAACAGGTCAACGCCGTCTCCTTCTCCTGCTACAACACCCTGCGTATGCTCCGCAAGATCTACAAGTGGATCCCGACCGAAACAAGAACGGTGACACATGCCCTCTTCAGCAGCAGACTGGACTACAGCGACGCACTCTACGCAGAAATCCCAGATAAACACCTACGACGACTACAACGCATCCAAAACGCCTCCGCCCGACTGATCGTCAACGTCCCCCGGATAGCCACATCATCCCCCACCTGAAAAACCTACACTGGCTCCCCGTCGACAAGAGGATCACCTTCAAGCTCCTCACCTGAACAGCAGACTCAGCTTCCACACCCCCACCCGCCAGCTCCGCTCTGCCAGCCTCGCCCTCGCCGCTGTCCCCCGCATCCAACGTATGACCTCCGGTGGCAGATCCTTCTCCTACCTCGCCGCCAAGACCTGGAACACCCTCCCTACCCACATACGGCAGACCCAAGACCTACTCGCCTTCAGAAGACTCCTCAAGACCTGGCTCTTCGAACAGTAGCAGCAACCCCCCCTCCCCTCAGCGCTTTGAGACCCTCAAGGGTAAGTAGCGAGCTTTACAAGTACTATGATTGATTGATTGAGATCAGTGGATCTTCGCTTTGACTTCTGTGGACACACACTTAATCATAACTTAAAGTCAGGGACCTCAACTGAACCATTATTGGAGTCCGAGGATCTACAATGAGTCGTTACTGGAAGCCGGGGACCCCGGGCTCAGCATTTTCGATGATTTAAACCGTCGAACAATTCACAAAAATAAGCATTCATTAAATGCACCAATGATAAATTATTTTATTTAATTAAAAAAAATACAAATACATATATATATATATATGTATATATATATATATACATATATATATATATATACATATACACACACGCGGCACACACACACATATCTATATCTATCTATATATATGTATATATCTATCTATATCTATATATAAATTCATAGGAAAGTTTGAGCTTTGGATCCACTAGCAATGCCCCCACGAATCAGTCTGAGGATACTACTTTAATTTATAGCCTCCAATTTTAAATTCCTTCACATTTACAGAAATTTAAAACAAATTCAATTGTACATTTTGCTTCTTACACTTTATAAATCTGTTATTTAATTTTTTTAAAGAGTTGCAGACCCCCTAAGTAGGTTGCGTGGGCCTCGAGCGGGTCCTTGGACCATACATTAAGAACCACTGGTCTAGAGAAAAGACAACATGGTCCAAACATATACATGCATGGGATGGAAATCTGGTAAAGAAGTCTTTTTGCTCAAGAACGAACCTAATCCAATATGCTCTCACAACAAACTGTACACTTTCAGACAAAAAGGAAAAGCTAGAAGAACTCTAACCTGAATTCATAAGATTCCAAAGCTGATCGACTAAAGCTTCATTGCACAATGGAGTATCAGAGGTCTTCGTAAACGGTGGGTTCTTGGTTAACATACTCAAGATTTTATGCCTGAAAAAATGATCGGATTCCAAAATAAAAGTCATTATACATTATATTCTCACTGCTGTTGCCCAATTTTTTATACTCTCAAATATGTTATTATTTAGTTTAAACAACAGAAGTTTCTAAATGTCTAGTGCAAACTAAAATAGTTGCTTACATTACAAATATCAGTGATTGAAAAGAATATACAACCCTCCCCAAAAAAGGAGAGACAGGAATTTTTTTGCATTCATTACACAAATTTACAAAGACAGAATATGTAGTTTATATATTTTTAGTTTTTCTTATTAACACCTATTTCTGATGAATATTTATTCACACAAATGGCTCGCCTTATGATTATCTTTGGACATCATGCAGAATCCTTTCTTCGAACAGTAGCTCTTATAAGTAGCTTTCCAGTGCTCCCAGGTGGCACTACATAACTCCACCCAACCCACAAGTGAGGACACTCACCTATGTATTGTGCTACCTGGCATGCTGGCTTCAGTTCCTATTTGTCTGCACATTACCAACAAGGGTCCAGAGCTCTTCTTCGGTTTTTTTATTATTTCATTTTTCCATGACGCTTGCGCGTCAGAGTAGGTCAAATGTTACCCCTGAAGATGTCAGGATTTAAACACTGTAGATGCTCTTATAAGGAAATCTCTGTTCAATTCACAATAACTTGGTTTGAGGTAACTGGGACTGGATACAGATCCTTCAACATTTGGTTCTTGCATCTACATACATCCAAAGGCAAGAAGATGCACCTGGGACTGGATACAGATCCTTCAACATTTGGTTCCTGCATCTACATGTATCCAAAGGCCAGCAGGGAGCAGAGACCATGCTGATCTGGGACCATATCCGTAAGAAGACAACTCCGCTCGCTAGGAGCAGGCCTTCTCGCTGTCCCCAGACACAAGAAAGCCAGAATGGGAGGAAGATCCTTTCGTACTTTGGCGGCACACAAATGGAACTCTCTCCCCCTGAGCTTAAGAGTGGAAACATCGGAGCTCATCTTCCGCAGGAAACTTAAAACATTCCTCTTTCCTAAAGACTAGCCCGTCTTGTTCTGACTGACGGAGTAGCTGGCCCTTCTGACAGCGCGGGGACACACTGACAGTGTAACCAGGCGCTTTACAAATTCAGAAATAATAATAATAATAATAACCAATCAGTCCCTTTCACCTCCTTTAACAAGTCTCCTGAAACAATATGATCCTCAAGAGAAAACAAAAAAAAAAACACCCATAGGAAGTCCTCCACTTCCTCACCTAGAAAACAGCTGATACACACCATTACAGCCTCAGAGCTCTGTCTGGGAAGTCACCTCAGTAAAGATAGCAGTTAGTCAGGCACTTGGGTCACTTTCAACATCGTCCTTTCTGCATTTTTAGAGCTACATTTAGTGCCTTGTCAATCCTTGACATTGACAGAGACTCATCCACTAGCTAGAGAAAAGATGTGTCTTTTAATGATCAGCATCAAACTGACCCTCTGCCAGGCTGAGAGACTGGCATGCATTGGCACTTTGGCTCAGATTCAGACATCCCCAACTTGGAGTTCTAGTGCCCTTACGAAGATGATAAGGAAGCTCTTTCTCCCTTATCATATCTACTTTGGAATGTGTCCGGAGCTTCCCAAGGCAAGTGGCTGTCAGATTTGCGAAGGGATAAATACCATAGCTTTTGCTGGCTAAGGCGGTATGTTCCCATCATGTGAGAAATGGCAACATTGGTTTCCATGCAAGGAGCTCAGTCTTGGACTTTTACGGGATGGCTCTGATGCTTTTAAACAGATTCTGAAATATTATCTGTATTCTGCTAACTCTATGGAAGGTTCTTTGACCTTGAGCAGGCATGACTGGATGTGGGCAGTACGATTATTTGGAGACATCCAGATTGTACTGATGGATATGCTATTGTAAAACAAAACACAAAGAGGAAAAAAAAAGACTCCTCTTTGGAGGAGTTTAAGAATGGCCTCACTAAAATGCGCTCCCTGAGGTGGGCCTCCCTGATTATATAAATTCCCCATCATTACCAATATTAAATACCTGGACGGACGAGCTCACCTGTCGATGCCTAGCCGGTCACGAGTGGCAGTTGCATCAGGAGGTGCTGCAAGGACTCTTAGAGGAATGGGGAGAACCTTGGCTTTTATCCATTTGCCACTGTCAAGAATGTGCATTGTTAGCATTTGAGTGTTGAAGCTTCCAAAGCATCTCTCACTAAGAGGTGCATTCTGCCTAGGGTGGAATTAAACCCTATATGCCTTACTGCTGATACTCCTGCTGCTCAGAGTTCTAAAAAGGCTCAGGGCTAAATGGGCAAAAGTCGTACTTGTAGCCCTGGATTGCGCATGGAGAGTATGGTATCCAGAGCTCTTGGACATGAGCATCTATCCTCCAACCAGGCTGCCCCTCCGGGATGATGTGCTGCAGCAACGGAGCAAGGTCCTGCATCCAGACCTTTGCAAACTGCACCTTCATGCTTGGAGATTAAGCTGCGACGGCTGGTGGGGGAGGTGGTTAATGCCATCTTTGTTGCAAGGGATGCCTCAACAAAAACTGTACTTGCCCGTTATTGGGATACGTGTGTGGTTTAGTGTGGCACATGGCAGATAGAACCCCTCCAGACAAAGTTATCTTATGTTTTGCTACTTTGTTTGTCACTCGCCTAGCATAGCTGTGCTCTGGGCACAGTAAAAGGGTATTCTTTTGGCTTCTTCTGCCTTTTACAGTTGCCAGACCAGAAATCATTATTCAAACTACCTGCTGTGATGCATTTTTTAAAGATTTGCAACATCAGTTTTTTCTTTCTCATGCCACATTGTGACCTTAACTTGGTCCTCCCATATTTGATGTGCACTATCTTAGAGCCACTACACAGCTGTCCCTTGTGGCTTTTTAAATTCAAGACAGTATTCCTCATGATCATAACATTGGCACAGTGGGTGAGTGAGCATCAGGCTCTGTGTTAACTCGCCGTATACCACCATCTTCCAAGACAAACTGGTTCTGCTGGACACAGGCATTCTTCCTGCCAAACACGGTTGTGCAGTTCCATGTCAGTGAACATATCACCTTACCGGTGTTCTTTGCACGACTTCACCCCTCTTGGGAGGAGAGACTCCATTGCTTGGACCACAAAAGAGCTTTGAGGTTTTACACTCAGCATACCAGAGACAACCGGGTTGGACAATCAGCTCTTTTTTGCTAGAGCAAAAAAATGCAAGGCTATGCAGAAGAGGACAATCAGCTGATGGACTGTGCTCTGCATTAAGATCTGCTACACAATGGCCAAAACTCAGCCTCTGGAAGGTGAAACAAAGCTGCTTCCACTGCATTGGCACACAGAGCTCCTATCCTGGACATATGCCAGGTGGCTACGTGGATGTGCCTCCATACATTTACGACTTGTAACAACAAAGGGAGTTTGGCCCATGCGGACGGAAGTGGGGTAAGGGCCCAAATTACTGTGTAAAAAGAAGGAACCCACACTTCGATAATTTCACACCATTAAACTTAAGGCTGAAAAAAGAGATAAACAAAGTTTAATATGTTTATCTGGGCGATTAGTTGCGCCGTTTTATTTTTCAATTTTGTCAAGGAGTAAAAAGTAACTTCGGTCTAGAGAAATCACAGTGTCTTGAACGTACTCGCCACAAGCGTACGACAAGAAACTTAAATCAAACAGTGCATCAAAACACAATAATTTAACGCAACATACAACGTGAATTGTGAAAACATACTACCAATGAAAATTACAGTGTGCAAAAAAACATGTGACAATATTTCACAAAAGAAGGGGAAAAAAGATATATAACCATATATTTTAACATGACATGATCAGAAAATTGTTAAATTTGACCAATAAGGAGTCTATTGATGGATCTCCAAAAAAGAACAAAACGACCTCTCGGTAGCAATGTTAGCAGGCTTGTAGTTCCTAACAATTTAATCTGTTTGTCAGAACTGAGGACTTGATCCTGTCCGCCTACGCGTTTCGAGTTTGTGAGGTGTCTTCTCAAACTCTCCTCAGTTAGTTCTAAAAAGAGGCCGGGGGTTGTGCCGGTGGCCTTTCAACAGCGACAAGTGCCGTGAGTCTTGCAGCTTAGCAGCGTTCTTCACTTCCTCATTCCTTCACTTAGAGTGAATGCGGCTTTTACTCTGAAAGGCCACCGGCACAACCCCCGGCCTCTTTTTAGAACTAAGGCAACTCTAATTTCCGAAAAGCTGATCATAACAAATTAACTATGTGGAAAGTGATTTGAAAATCGCAGCAAACCAATGATTTTCCCTGCACGCACAGAACCCACCAACCCCCCTGAGATCGACACATGTGGGTTGGATGAATTGAATCACCTCTATTCCCCAGAGGTTTAATAAACGGGGAAAAGAATTCAATTGGCCCTGAGGAGAGTTTGAGAAGACACCTCACAAACTCGAAACGCGTAGGCGGACAGGATCAAGTCCTCAGTTCTGACAAACAGATTAAATTGTTAGGAACTACAAGCCTGCTAACATTGCTACCGAGAGGTCGTTTTGTTCTTTTTTGGAGATCCATCAATAGACTCCTTATTGGTCAAATTTAACAATTTTCTGATCAGGTCATGTTAAAATATATGGTTATATATCTTTTTTCCCCTTCTTTTGTGAAATATTGTCACATGTTTTTTTGCACACTGTAATTTTCATTGGTAGTATGTTTTCACAATTCACGTTGTATGTTGCGTTAAAGTATTGTGTTTTGATGCACTGTTTGATTTAAGTTTCTTGTCGTACGCTTGTGGCGAGTACGTTCAAGACACTGTGATTTCTCTAGACCGAAGTTACTTTTTACTCCTTGACAAAATTGAAAAATAAAACGGCGCAACTAATCGCCCAGATAAACATATTAAACTTTGTTTATCTCTTTTTTCAGCCTTAAGTTTAATGGTGTGAAATTATCGAAGTGTGGGTTCCTTCTTTTTACACACTCCATACATTTACGAAGCACTAATATATGGACACCCAGATTCGCTGAAAGGGGCATTTCGCCTAACAGTTTTGCCTGCAACGGGTCCAGACAGTCACCGCTCCAAACCATAAACTAGTCCCATCGTCCAGCATACACCAATTTTGTTGAAGGATACCTGGCTTCCGGGATGACATCAACTTCCTTGAAGGAAGGTCAAGTACTGGTTGCGGAGGGTCCGGTGCTGTACTCTTGCTGGTGGGGTAGTGAGAGGGCTCTGCTGCTGGTTCAAAGGCGACCAAGCAGCCACCACTCAGATCTTTTGCAGCCTCCTCCGACACCTGGATGGAATCCAACAGGTTCCCATGTGCTCACTGACACTTCAGATCCGACTGCAGAGCCTACATAGGTCATTGTGCACAGCATGCAAGCAGGCCAAGAAGCCGCAGAGCTATACTAACTGAGACCCAGCATGGAGGGCGAGACAATGGGATCATAACTCAATGTCTTGGACTCGCTGGTCTGGATGAAAGGTGTGTAAGTGCACAGTATCCAGGATGGGTCTGCTGAAGGCAAGCCTCTATAAAGGAGTCAGGTGTGACTTTTACAGATTGACTAGGCATCGCACAGATGTACGAAGGTTCGCCATCGCCTGGAGGTGGTATGCAACTAACTGTGGCAAGCTCACCTTCAACAGTCAGTCGTAAAGATAGGGAAGGACTGGTACCCCCAACCTCTTAAAATGACGAGTGACCACTGCCATCACCTTTGTGAACACCTTAGGGCACTGATGAGGATGAAAAGGAGCAGGGCAACCTGAAAGTGCTTGTGGCTCACTGTGAATCGCAGGTAGCGTCTCTAGACTTGCAGGAAGGGGATGTGAAAATTGCATCTTGCAGGTCAAACATCACCACTCCGTCTCAGGGATCCAGGGCATAGGCAACCTGGGCCAGTGTGAGCATTTTAAATTTGTCTTTGAGCAGAAAGGCATTGAGAGGGCGAGGATACAGGATAGGAAGGAGGCCTCTGTCCTTCAAAGCACAAAGACGTAGTGGGAGGAACGCCCAGTACCTACTTCCAAGACCAGTACCCTCTCTGTACTTCCTTTGTCCAAAAGTGACTTTTTGGCATAAGACGAACCTGTGGTCGTCCGAGAAGTGGTCTGAAGCAGGAGCAGTGGGTCAAAAAGAAATGGCAAGAGGTATCCCAGTGGAACTATTTGTATGACTTATTTATCAGTTGTGATTTGCGGTCACTCCTGCAGGAGTTGGCTGATCTTGCCTCCTAACTAGTAACTGTGTGCTGGCAAGGGTGCAATAAAAGAGCTGTGAGTTTGTGGCTTCAAAGGCAGAAGATTGTGATGATCGCCCCTAGTAGCCTGGTCTTGATCTGTTGGGCCTGTGGCACGGACCTTGAAAGGCCTGTTGTGCAGGCAGAGGACACTAATGCTGCCAACGTGCTATGCCCCTGGCATATCCCTGAAAAGGATGAAACTTTTGGGGGGGATTACCTGACTGGAGCTCAACCCCCAAGGAGTATACCCTGGCCCCGCTCTCCTTAAAGCACGTTCGGGCCGAATTTAACTTCCCACTAAACAGGCATTGAAAGGCACATCCATCAAAGACGCATGGACATCTCCCAAGAAGCCAGCGTGCCTCATTCAGGAGTGTGGTCGGAGCACCACTCTAGTTTTCCATAGCCTTACCTAAACATTCCTTGCTGTCAAGGCCCGAGTGAATTACAAATTTGGCCATATCCCAACCATCCTGAATAATTTGCCATACATTAGGTCTTTGGGGACCATGGGCAAGAGCTCACCCACCAGGCCCTACAGTGCATGGGTGTAGCGGCCTAACAAACAGTTTGTGTTGACCGATTTCAAGGCGAGGCTGGCAGAGGAGAATATACGTTTCCCCCTTGTGTCCACTCATTTTTTTTACTCCTTGACAGGGGTTTGTGGTCCGAAACGAGTCAGGGTTGACTCTACCGTGGATGCCTTTACAACCAGACATTAAGGGGTTGTATGCGGTCTTAAGAAGTATGGATCTTCCGGAGCAGATCTATGGTGGCAGGCGAACTGTCTGCTGACTGGAGGATCATAACATGTTTGAGCTAGGTGCCAGGCACTGAGTCAGCGAGTGTTTCATTGAAGGGCAAAAGAGGTTGTTGGTGCTTGGCTAGGCTGTAGGAGCACTGTCATTGAATTTATCTTTGCCTCGATAGTAGGGAGGTGGACCTCAACAGCCCTCCTGATCATTGTAGCAAATAATGTGCTTCCTCAGGTGGAGGCGTGAGGAAGGAAGAAGCAACGCTGGCTTGGAGTTAAACACTACAATAGGTTACGGTTCTTCTTCTGGCACTTATCGCGGATTACTTCAGAGGTCACCATTGACACAGAACCCGAAACAGGTTCAAGGGGCCCAGATGACGCAGAGGATGAACCCACTGGTGGGAACCCAACTGGGAGACCCTGAAGATCATTGGGCCCTAAGGTTCAACAAAGGAAACCAGTAGTGTGCCAAAAATAAGCAGCATGGCCTCACGAAAGGACTCTACCTGCTGCAAAGTAGCTGATGGACATAGGAACTCAGGGTGCATCAGGCCAGAGATGAAATCGACTCCTCCATGGAAAAGGACCGAGACTTGGAGGTACAGTGAAGACCTTGTGCCTTCTCTGAAGATCGAGAGTAGGGGGAAGTGGCAGAGCTCCACTTAAGACTACTGCACAAGCAGGACTTACGATTTGGATAACATTCTTTTGGTCGATTATGTATTTTATCTGTACAGGTGTGTTATGGTAAAGTAAAAGTTTTAATGATCTTTTATTTGTTTCTTCTCCTTTCACAGATGCATGGACGTCTGGTCCACCGGTTCATGGATCATCCCTCGGAGGAAGGGAAAAGAGGTAAATGGACAGGTTGAGGTGTACTTCACCTTTACTCAAGTTAGGGGCTTGTGAAGGATTGTTTTCCCAAATTGTGTTATCATGCCACAAACACTATCACCCAGTGTATAGAAACAAGCTTTGGCATAGCCAAGAGGTCTCGTCTTTGGGACCTTATAAGTTTTTAGTTATCCAGCACAATATCCTTTGTGCAAAAACATCAACTGTTGCATGGCTAAACACTCCCAAAGACGAGACCTATTGGCTATGCCAATGCTTGTTTTTGTTATTAACAAGTACACATTAGTGTCCATTTTGGCCAATTTTTAGGTCTGACGCGTTATGGCGCTGGGGCGAAGAGGAGGGAACTGCTGATCAAGAGGAGCATACATTAATATACACAAACCTAATTATTAAAACGGCAGTGAACAAATCTGGAAAGGAAAATGCTACTTACTAGTATGCTTCTGTTCTTGGCATGTAGAAGCGCAGAGTTGTACACTATGCATTAGATCGCCACCTGGTGTTAGGCTCGGATGATTGCAGGTTGTTGTCGTCTTGGAAGAAGTCTTTGTAGTCACGAGAAAGGTGACTCCTCCCTTGGACAATACAGCGCATGGTCATCGGCTCCATCCTTAGATTGTTTTTCACCATGATGGGAAATGATGGAGTTGGTAGAAGTAAAGAAAAAAGGATGTCCATGTGTGTGCATCTAAGTAAGATGAAAAACTGGGACGGATACAAGTCCCGGGGAGGCGGGAGGGCGTGTACAACTCTGCAGCTCTACATGCCAAGAACAGATGCATACTAGTAAGTAGCATTTTCCGTTCGAGGCATATGAGCTGCGGATTGTACACTATGCATTGATTGTGCAGCAGTGTCTCCCTTAGCGGTGGTCACCTGTATCCGTTGCAGTAGTTTGAAAGAGAGTTCTAAGGACAGCCTGGCCTACTGCAGCTTGCTGCTTGGCTTGCACGTCAACACAATAGTGTTTCGTGAAGGTGTGTGGTGTAGACCATGTTGCTGCCTTGCATATGTCCTCTAGGGGTATGTTTCCTAAGAAAGCCATAGAGGCTCCTAGTTTGCAAGTGGAGTGCGCTCTAGGAAGAACTGTTAATATACGTTTAGCTTTAATATGGCATATTTGTATACACTTTACAATCCACCTTGCAATCCCACCTTTGGAGATGGGGTTGCCTTTGTGTGGAGGAGAGAAAGATACAAACAGTTGTTTTGTCTTTTGAAAGGATTTAGTTCTATCTATATAGTATAAAAGAGCCCTTTTAACATCTAATGTGTGTAAAGCCCTTTCCGCTACAGAGTCTGGATTTTGGTAAAACACAGGTAACTCTACCGATTGATTTAGGTGAAAAGGAGTGATGACCTTTGGAAGAAATTTTGGATTAGATCTAAGAACCACTCTGTTAGTATGTATTTGAAAAAATGGTTCTTGTATAGTGAAAGCTTGTATCTCACTTACTCTTCTGAGAGAAGTAATGGCAACACAGAAAGCTGTTTTCCATGTTAGGAATTGCAGTTAACATTTATGTAGAGGCTCGAAAGGGGGCCCCATGAGTACTGTAAGGACAAGATTCAAGTTCCACACAGGAGAAGGTGGCAATCTGGGTGGGATTATTCTTTTTAATCCTTCCATGAATGCTTTGATTGCAGGTACTCTGAAGAGAGACAGATGTTGCCTGTTTTGTAAATAGGCTGCAATTGCTGCAAGGTGGAGGCGTATGGAAGAATATGCCAAATTAGACCTTTGTAAATGTAAAAGGTAGCAAATGATATTCTGGATGGAAGCATCCAGGGGATCAATTTGGTTATTGTTGCAATAAATGGCAAATCTTTTCCATTTAGCGGCATAACACGCTCCGGTAGTAGGTCTCCTAGCCTCTTTAATGATGTTCATACAGTCTGGTGGTAGGTTTAGATAATCAAACTCTAAGACTTCAGGAGCCAGATCGCCAAATTCAGTTGGTTTGGGTCTCGGTGTCTGATTTCTCCATGGTTCTGTGTTAACAGGGAGGGTGTGAGCTGTAGCTTTTGATGTGGAACTAGAGAGAGATCTAGTAGTGTGGTGAACCACGGTTGGCGTGCCCATGTGGGAGCTACTAGGATCAATGTGAGAGACTGTTGTATGAGCTTGCGCACTACTAATGGAATTAGTGGGAGAGGCGGAAAAGCGTACGCAAATCTACCTCACCAGTTCATCCATATCGCATTGCCTTCGGACAGTGGGTGTGGAAACCTGGCGGCAAAGGCTGGGCATTTTGCATTTTCGTGGGTAGCAAACAGATCTATGTGTGGGTGCCCCCACCTTTGGAATAATGGTTGAAGAACTTGCGGATGTATTTCCCATTCGTGAATCTGTAGTGACTGCTGACTTAACAGATCTGCTATCTGATTGTAAACTCCTGGAAGGTGTTCCGCTAACAGATGTATGTTTTGAGGAATGGCCCATCTCAAAATGTTCTGTGCAAGCTGGGACTATTGCAGAGAGTGTGCCCCCCCTGTTTTTGTATATAGTACATGACAGTCATATTGTCCATCCGGATTAGGACAGCTTTGTTTTGTACTTGAAATTGGAAAGTCTTGAGTGCTAAGAATATTGCCAGCAACTCTAGATGGTTGATATGGAACAGTTTTTGTTGATTGTTCCATTGACCTTGAGTTGTGTGATGTAAGAGATGGGCTCCCCATCCTGTGAGGGATGCGTCTGTTGAGAGCACTACTTGTGGAACAGGCTCGAGGAACGGCCGCCCTTTGTCAAGTTTTTGGTGTTCCACCACTGCAGAGAGCGATGAGTGCGGCTGTCGACCAACAACAGGTCTTTTAGTTGATCTTGAGCTTGTTTCCACTGTTGTGCTAGGCACTCTTGTAGTGGACGCATTTGCAATCTTGCGTGTGGTACTATGAAGATGCAAGATGCCATCATGCCTATTAGTCTCATGAACACCCTGGCTTGTAGAGACTGTTGGTGTTGAAAAGTGTTGACTAAGGCTTGAATGCTTTGTATCCTGGCTGGACTGGGATACGCTAGGGCTGTAGACGTGTTTAGCGTAGCCCCTAGATATTGATGTACTTGCGAAGGCTGCAGGCGCGACTTGGTGTAGTTTATTGTAAACCCTAAGTCGTGCAACGTTTGAACTGTCTGATGTGTGTGTTGGACACACTGATTGAATGACATGGCTTTTATGAGCTAGTCGTCTAGATAAGGGAAGACATGTATTTGTTGTCTTCTGAGATGTGCTGCTACCACAGCTAGGCACTTTGTGAATACTCGTGGTGCCGCTGTCACTCCGAATGGAAGGACTTTGAACTGATAGTGTTGTCCTTCCAGTACAAACCTTACATACTTTCTGTGAGCAGGATGTATGGGGATATTGAAGTAGGCGTCCTTTAACCCCTTCCATGCTGGGCCGATTTTGCTGCTGTGCTGGACTTTTAAAGAGTCAATGGGTTTATGACGGCCCCCAGCCGTCATCAGCACACGAGCACTGTAATGCATGACGGATGGGGGCCGTCATCAGCATGGAAGGGGTTAAATATAGTGTTGTAAGGAAGTCACCTTGTTGCAGCAGTGGAAGCATTTGTTGTAGAGTGATCATACGAAAATGATCTGATTGTATGTAATGGTTGAGGGGCCTGAGGTCGAGAATTGGCCTTAGTGTTCCGTCCTTCTTGGGAATTAAAAAGTACAGTGAGTAAACCCCTGTTTCTTGTTCTTCTAAAGGAACTATTTGAATAGCATCTTTTTGTAGAAGTGATAGAACCTCCTGTTGAAGCAGAGTCAGATGGTTGGTATACATTGGACGGTGCCTGGGAGGTATGGTTGGAGGGGTTGCTGTAAGTTCTAGGCAGTAGCCATGTTGGATAATCTGTCTTACCCACTTGTCTGTTGTAATGGAGTTCCAGACAGGCAGGACCTGTGTCAATCTGCCCCCTACAGGAGTGGAATGCTGTGGGGGAGTGGAATGCTGTGGGGGGAGCAGAGGGAAGTCACTGTTTTGTGGCGGAAGAGGATCAGTTCTTATTGTTACCGCGACCTCTTCCTTTGTTATTATTGCCTCTGTATCCTCCTTTAAAGTATCCCTTGTTAGAGGACGTCTGTGATTTGAAAGATGTTGTAGTGTCTGCTCCAGTTTGTTTGGAGCCTCCTCTGTAGAAGGAGCGACGAAAGGAGCTTCTAGCTGGTGTGGACTGTAAAGCCCCCATAGACTTTGCGGTGTCGGTATCTTTCTTCATTTTTTCCAGGGTAGTGTCTTCTTCTGGGCCAAATAACTGGTTCTGGTTAAATGGTTGGTTTAAAATGGTGGTTTGCACTTCTTGTTTAAACCATGACATACGTAACCACGCATGTCTCCTAAGTATGACACTGGTATTTACAGCCCTAGATGCTGTGTCTGCGACATCTAGCGCACATTTTATAGAGGCATTGGATATTAGCTTGCCTTCCTGTATAAGGTCATTTGCTTGATCTTTGTACTGATCTGGTAGGTGCTCAAGTAGTTTTTCTAATTGATCATAATGAGCCCTATCGTAACGAGAGAGGAGGGCTTGTGTATTTGCCCTACGCCAAATGTTTGAAGCTTGTGCAGCTATTCTTTTACCTGACGCATCAATCACTTTTGACTCCTTGTCAGGTGGGGGTGCTTCTCCAGAAGTTTGAGAGTTTGCCCTCTTTCTAGCATTGATTCAAAAAAGGGGGTGGTGATGAACAGAGTGTCTGAATTAAGCAGACCACTCTTACCCAGTCCAAAGATCATTGCTTGATCCATCACCGTTTTTTAGCTCACTGCACCATCCCAGCTCAGAACTTGGCTATATGCAAATTAGTCTGACCCTGGCCCAGTGCATCATGGGAACAGGGCAGACCAAACTACCAAGCCAATTCTTATACTGGGAAGGAAACAAGCTACCGGGGACCGGTTTCTGGCATTTCAGCCGTCTTCGGCCCGGCTTGCTTGAATCCTGATGGTGCAATGAGCAAGGGACTCACATCTGAGTATACCCTTCCACGCTTATGGTGGACAAAAATGATTCAGAAAAGGGGGTGGTGATGAACAGAGTGTCTGAATTAAGCAGACCACTCTTACCCAGTCCAAAGATCAGGGCTTGATCCATCACCGTTTTTTAGCTCACTGCACCATCCCAGCTCAGAACTTGGCTATATGCAAATTAGTCTGACCCTGGCCCAGTGCATCATGGGAACAGGGCAGACCAAACTACCAAGCCAATTCTTATACTGGGAAGGAAACAAGCTACCGGGGACCGGTTTCTGGCATTTCAGCCGTCTTCGGCCCGGCTTGCTTGAATCCTGATGGTGCAATGAGCAAGGGACTCACATCTGAGTATACCCTTCCACGCTTATGGTGGACAAAAATGATTCAGAAAAGGGGGTGGTGATCAACAGAGTGTCTGAATTAAGCAGACTACTCTTACCCAGTCCAAAGATCAGGGCTTGATCCATCACCGTTTTTTAGCTCACTGCACCATCCCAGCTCAGAACTTGGCTATATGCAAATTAGTCTGACCCTGGCCCAGTGCATCATGGGAACAGGGCAGACCAAACTACCAAGCCAATTCTTATACTGGGAAGGAAACAAGCTACCGGGGACCGGTTTCTGGCATTTCATCCGTCTTCGGCCCGGCTTGCTTGAATCCTGATGGTGCAATGAGCAAGGGACTCACATCTGAGTATACCCTTCCACGCTTATGGTGGACAAAAATGATTCAGAAAAGGGGGTGGTGATGAACAGAGTGTCTGAATTAAGCAGACCACTCTTACCCAGTCCAAAGATCAGGGCTTGATCCATCACCGTTTTTTAGCTCACTGCACCATCCCAGCTCAGAACTTGGCTATATGCAAATTAGTCTGACCCTGGCCCAGTGCATCATGGGAACAGGGCAGACCAAACTACCAAGCCAATTCTTATACTGGGAAGGAAACAAGCTACCGGGGACCGGTTTCTGGCATTTCAGCCGTCTTCGGCCCGGCTTGCTTGAATCCTGATGGTGCAATGAGCAAGGGACTCACATCGGAGTATACCCTTCCACGCTTATGGTGGATCTGGTAGGTGCTCAAGTAGTTTTTCTAATTGATCATAATGAGCCCTATCGTAACGAGAGAGGAGGGCTTGTGTATTTGCCCTACGCCAAATGTTTGCAGCTGTGCAGCTATTCTTTTACCTGACGCATCAATCACTTTTGACTCCTTGTCAGGTGGGGGTGCTTCTCCAGAAGTTTGAGAGTTTGCCCTCTTTCTAGCATTGGCCACAACTAATGAGTCTAGTGGTAGGTGGCCTTTAATGTAGACTGGATCTGTGAGGGCCGGTCTATATTTTTTCTCGATTCTAGGGTTTAATATTCTAGAGCGTACAGGGTCTTTAAATACCTCTGGAGCGTGTTTGATGACTCCCTTGATCATGGGAAGAATTTGAGCAGACTGCTGAGACTGTGCAAAAAAGGTATCTAGGAGAAAATCCTCCTCAATGTCATCGGAATGCATAGGGACTCCATGGTAAACAGCAGCTCTGTTTAACAGATGACCAAAACCAACGGTATCTTCTGGAGGGGAAGGTTTTGATGGAAATGACTGCAGTTCAGGAATGTCAGGCACATTTTGAGGGTTTGTAAAGTCCCATATCGGCACATTTTTTGGGTTTGAAAAGTCCCATATACCCTCATCTACATGGTATGAATCAGGTTCTTGCATGTCCTCCCCTCCACCCAAATTGTATTCATCATCATTCTGCTGTGGGGAATGTGATGATAATGGAGAATGTACAGGAGAGATTTGAGCTGATATGTGAGGAGGAACAGGAGAAAAAGGAAGAGGGGGTGGTATAGGAGAGGAAGGGTGCATAGGAGATGTTGCACAGTCCTTTTTCTTGGCAGGAACCACGATTGTGGGTGGAGCATCTGCTGGTCTCTTTTTGTGAGGTGTAGCACCTACATGACCTGTCTTTGGGTCTATGTAGATTTTCTTTTGTCGAGGATCTGGTCGAAAAAGTTCCTCCTCTTCTACAACCTTCTTGGGCGTCGATTTTTTTCGGTACCAGGGGGAAGTTGTCGTGTGTCTTTAGCCTTGGGAGGTGTTATAGCGTCCTATGGCATAGTTTTCGGTGCAGAAGATGTCGTTTTCTGCTTCGTAGGCATGTTCAAGGATTTGGGCACCTCGGAATCAGGCTTTGTGTTCTTCGGCGCCGAAGATGTAGAAGTGGACGGCTTCGGAGCAGGAGCTTCTTTCGGTTTCGGTAGCGGTATGTCTTTATGTTTCGGTGCCGGTACTATTTTAGGCTTTGGTGCCGAAGTGTCTTTCGGCTTCGGCGCCGAGGCATCTTTATTTTTCGGTGGCGATGGAAGAGGCTTGCTCGGTGCCGAAGCACTGGAAGGCTAAGTTGTTTTCTTCGGAGGCGGGCTGGAAGGCTGGGCTTTCGAAGCAGGTATTAGGTCTCGACTGGGCCCTTTGGGCGGAGTGCTGACCTTTGCATTCAGTTTGGACAGGATATGTGGTGCAGGGGCAGTAGTACTCACGCGCTGACACGATGGAATGGAGTCATCCGAGTCGTCTGCCTCTCATACGATCTGGAGATCAGGTGAGTCTTCTTCGGGAACGAGGGGAACCTCTTCGTCGAATATGTCTTCTGGTGCTGGAGCTGATCTCCTCATTTCGTGTCGACGGGGTCTCCGATCCTGGATGGTTTTCTTCGATCGGAAGGATGCACAAGCTGTGCAGGTCGACTCGTGTTCCGGCGATAGTCAGAGGTTGCAGACCTCGTGGTGGTCGCTATGTGGAAACTTTGCTCGACATACCAGGCATCTTTTGAACGGAGTTCTTCCCATGTGGTGTAGGCCGCACGGCGTCGGTGGGCCCAACTGCCCGCGTCAATGACCGGAATGGAACTGATGGCGTCGAAAGTATTGTAGTCGATGTTGAGGGTAGTTTGTAGAAGTTTGAGGAAGTTCTGGGCTTCGAAGTTGCTGAAAAGTCTTTTTCTAGCCAGAGCGGAGAAACTTTCATCCGAACCGAGTGGCGGAAAAAAACAATCAAAGGATGGAGCCGATGCCCATGCACAGTATTGTCCAAGGGAGGAGTCACCTATCTCGTGACTACAAAGACTTCTTCCAAGAAGACAACAACCTGCAATCCTCCGAGCCCAACACCAGGTGGCGATCTAATGCATAGTGTACAATCTGCAGCTCATATGCCTCGAACAAGTTATTACTGATAGGCAATTAAGTTCATTTCCTGGCTGGAAGTGGGTGACAAAGTGCATGCGTGTGCAGGTGGAGGTGAATGTCCTACTCTCATTTCCAATAAAATAAAGGACCACAAAGGGATCACGTAACAGTTACATTTTTAAAAGGGATAAGATATCAGCGCGGTCTGAATTGATGTGTGTTCAGAGTTGCCAATTATTTAGATTAATCACGGGAAGATACGTCATTCCGGGGCCCTCCGTTTTTCGGAGGTGGGGATCAACAACAGATAAAAGTCGGAAGGGTAATTTTTTAAGAGGCTATGTTTAAAAAATTAATAAACTTTAAGCCATTGGTTTCTTCGAATCATTACTTCATTGTATGCAGACAATACAGTTACCAGCAAAGAGTACAACTCCCAAAGGTGTGTTGGGGGTGGTGTAAACAATGCAGATTAATATCAGGGATATAGGACACGTGCCTTACCAAAAGGTGGTATGGCTACAAGGTACAGCAAATCCAACAAGTAATATCTACCTCAACAAAAATCGCTTGATAACCAAACAAAACCAGTTGCTTACGAGATAAAGGGCACGGCTCGCACAGAGCCTGATTTGTTTACAGTGGTGTATCCAAAGGAACCACTTCTAAGGAACAGTTCAGTAGCCAGACGGACCAGGCAAAGGGCATGCTTGCTTTCTTCAACATCCACTTGAGGAACGGATGTATATAAAGGGATTAAAGATGTTTCCGTGAATGACGGATGTGGTAGAGCCGATGTTAATGACCAGTCCGTAAATCTGGCCGACGGTGTTCCGTAATACCGATATTGCCAATAATGACTGTTCAACAGACTATTATTGGCAGGGAGGCAGTGGTCATCACACGCACTTCCATGGCGGGGCGACAGAAATGGCGAAACCTAGACCATAGGACAAGTTGAGTGGAACACATTGCATTTAAACTGCCTCTGATAAGGCAAACTAATCGGCAAACCAAACATAGCATAGTCAGTTATGGATCGCTGATTAACTGGGTCCGCCTAGTGGCACAAAAAAAAACATCTCATGCACGTGCTAAACGGATTTGTTATATTGGTGGGTGGCAGCAGCTGGCCCACAGGGAACGGCCCCTATGTAACGTAAAAGGAGGAGGCACTAAGAGTGCAGTCGCACACTAGGTAGAAACCTCGCACGTTGCAAACAGGAATCAGCGATTCGCTTCCCACAATATCCACACACTTGAACAACCAGGCAGACACACATCTTTGGAGAGGTACGAGGTACAAAGGAACTCGCTGCACCACGATACTTAGAACAAGCGCACACGCCTCGCGCAGCAGCAGGGGGAGGGGAGAGAGGAGGGGGCTTGCACGATTCCCTTGCCCTTGCCCTTGCTTGGTGCTGCTGCTCGCTTGAAAGCAATGCAACGCGTGCACGTTTTTGGCCGAAAAAGGGAACCGATGGCTAAAGGTCTTTTTCCTATGCAGCGAGACCTAAAAAGCACCATGGGGGCGTGGCTACAGTGCCAACCGTATGGTTATACATTAGAGGAGCTCTGCACCTGCTCGGGATTGTTTAGGAACCAAGGAGGCGATCCATTGTAGTGGTGGAGTAGGCTTGTGGCCCTTCCCTCGCCTGCACAGAAGCCTGGAAGCAAATGCCTGGGGAAAACACAGGGAAGATGCCTGGTGGCCAGAACGACCACGGAGGAGTGGACAGTGAGGCTGCTGGAAGGGGAAGGAAGAAAAAAATGGATTGAGTGCATGGTGAGGCCAGGCAGATAGAGCCACCTTGGGAGCCACAGAGTAGCAGAGAGACACACAATAGTGGATGGCAGGGCAAAAAGGAAGGTAACAAGCCCTGAAGAACACCCAAGGGTGGGACTGTACCCCTCTTTGTGATGAGGCTCTAGTGGGGTCTGCTTAGATTGCCTGGACACAGGCAAGAGGGTTAACTAAAAAGATCTGGACTGCCCATACTGCTTGGCAAAACAACTCCTGGAGAGGTAAAGCTACACAGGCCAGAGTGGCAACTGAAGGCGGCCTGGGGACCCGGCGGAGCAGACTGGAAGAAATGGACAGAAATCGCCTGGGAGGCAGAAGATAATTTGGCTATGGCAATACACTAATTGCACTACAACCGTGCAGGAGGTGATCACTGAAAAGCGTGAGGTGCGGAGGCAAAAGTGAGAAGCAGGGGAGAAGACAGTGGAGCATGGCGGGGGTGACTCCACTTAGGAGAGAGATACAGACATGGGCAAGGCCAAGCTAACAAAATGGACAACTATGCTGTGATTAGGACACAGGCGTTGAAGGCGGGGGACCAGTCAGAACACGAGGGACCAGTGGAACCCACTCTAGGAGAAATAATGGTGGCAATAGCAGATCTAAAGGGAACATTGAGCCTAAATTGGATGCAGTGACATCAGATGTTATTCTCCTAAATGCAGACGTCCATAAGATCTCGGAGAAGGTCTCAACAGCAGAGGTCAATATAACACAGTTACAATCATCGGCGAAGAGTGAGTAGATCATCTAACTAAACAACAAGTGGTCTTGGCAGCAAAACTGGAATATCAAGAAGGAAGGGCCTGACGGAATAACACACGAGTGGTGGGAGTGCAGGAGGGAGCGGAAAGCTCGATTGTCTACCTCTTCTTGGAAGATCTTTTCCTTAAACATCTGCACATCTGCAACCCACCAGCTTGTCTAATTTTTTCTCCGTTGAGCAGGCCCAAATGGTGCTAGTCCCTAAGCCACAATCGGGAGCGCCCCACGTACAATCATAACCCGGATCCTGATTTATTGAGATAGAGACGCTATCCTGCAGGCTGCACGTTCACATGGGGACTTGAAAAATGAGAATACAATAATCCGTTTTTCCAGGATTTTACTCTATAAGTCCAACACCAGTGCAGATTGATTAAAGCCTTGAAGAGGGAGCTTCGGGCCAAAGACCTTAAATATATGATGTTGTTCCCTGCCAGGCTCTGAGTTGTGGCAGAGCGGAAAATGTGGCATTTTAACACGCTAGAAGAAACGTGGGAATGGTTGGAGGGCTGGCTAACAGTGGGGCGATGCATGCCCCGAAAGGCAAACAATTGAGGGGTCCAGGGCGCATTGAACCGAACAGATAAGGACCACAGAGACAGAGGATCTAGATGACGAGGGGCGGAATCCACTAGAGAAGAAACACTGATGGTGGCACAATCTAACAAGAGGACAGCAGGCCGAACATTGTGATGAAACCAAAGCGATATCCTTTGGTTTGGTGTTTTTGGGGGGTAGGGGGAGGGATGTTGGGCAACGTAAAATTCGCAGCAGGTACTCCAGGGTCAGGACTATAATGACCCTGCTGTGGTCTTAAGCAAGCCAAGCAGCGGAGGTAAACAGAGGTCAGACCTAGACCACCCTAAAATAGTTGAAGGTAGTTATTGAGAGACAGGCACTCTCCACGATGGGGGTGGGAGGTAGTTCTAAACCCACTAGGCAGGGTAGCAGGGAGGGAGGAGCTAAGCAATGAGAAACATTATAGACAATTTGTTTTCTTTGTTTGTTAGGTTTGCTCTGAACCTGCTAATGATAGAAAACAGGGACCAATACATGGAACAAGGGGGGAGGGGTGGGAAGGGTGCATAAGCCCAGCAGCCCAATAGGTACAGATACATTGGGATCCGATATGATTAACCCATTGATGGAGATACAACCAAATGGTGATAGGTTAGCCTGTACCCCACTGGGTATCCAGGGGGGAGAGGGGTTGAGAGTTATGTCTTGGAATGTAAAGGGGTTGGGGAGCAAGATAAAATGCACAGTAATCCTACAAAGCAATAAGAGACATGCTCCGGACGTAGTCCTCCTGCAAGAAACACCTGAGGGGTAACTACTACAAAGCACTGGATCGATATGGCTATGCCCTGCGAGCACATGCGGGTTACACATCTGGCTCGAGGGGTGTGGTTATCCTAGTGAAGATCTTAACTCTGCTAGTATTAGAGCGTAAATGGTACAATACATTGGGCAGATCTGCAGTAATCACAGGAACATAGGGGGGAGTAACGGTAAATTTCTGCTTGGTGTATGTTCCCCCTGCTACATGGAGAGACACTTCTGGCACTAGGAACCCTACTGCATGAACGTCCGCTGGGAGTATTAGTACTGGGAGGGGACTTTAACTGGGCCATGGTTCCAGAAAAAGATAGAACCCCAAGCCTCATGGCGAGAGCTGGGAGGGAGCCTTTGCAGGGTTTCGTAGAAGCCATGGATCTGGCGGATATATGGCCTGAGAACAATCCCACACAACAGCAATACACATACTATTCTGCCTCCCACAACACCTATGCAAGTCTGGACTATAATCTTACACTATAAGCACACGCAGGTCTCTTCTGCTTGGCTACCCGTCTAGCAAGAGGGATCTCCGACCATTCACCGGTGGAGGTACAACTAAGGGGCCTCAGTGGGACAACAAGTTTCCCCGAGATTAGATGAATGTAAATTCAAGGACAAAAACTTCCGGCATAAGGCACGGGAGCAGCCGGAGCTATATATATTTTTTTTTTCAAAGAGTCAGTTACGTGTGCAGATATGCTGTGGGAGACATATAAGGCAGTCATACAGGGGGAGGGAATGATAGGAGGAAAACAAAAGGAGAGGCACTTGAAATATAAAGAGCTTGAGAAAGAAATTACAGAACTAGCTGCCGGGCATTGGCCGAAGGCGCGGAAGCAGCGACAACTGCCCATCTGGTCTGGGTTAAGCAGAAAGAACTGAGAGACCAGGCTGTCTATGCACTGGCAACACAGATGAAGCTCTACGATGTAGGAGATCAGGCCAGTAAAATATTGCCGTGGCTTGAGAGAAGTAACCAGGGTAGGAACTGGTTGCAGGAAGATGGGACACTTTACAGGACTGGGAAGGAAATAGTGAGAGCCTTTGCAGACTACTATGAACAACTGTATGCTTCGGTCTCAACACGCAACGCAGAGGACTGCATAGAGCTCTTGCCAGATATAACACTCCCAGGACTGTCCGTGGAGGACAAGCAGATCCTGAAGCACAACCTATCTGAGGAGGAGATAGTAGGGACTATCCAGGACCTACAATCGGGTAAGGCCCCAGGCCTAAACGGCCTACCAATCGAACTCTATAAAGGAGTGGAAAGTTAGAAGTAAAACATATGCTCAATATGTTCCAGATGGCTTAAGACAAAGGGGCACTTGCCAGATGATCAGCATAAGCTTTAATAATAACTATTTCTATGCAGGAGAAATCCCTGGAGCTATGTAGCTTTTATCGGCCTACATCCATACTTTACTAGGAGGTCAAGGTATTGGCGAAGGTCCTTGCATCTAGGCTGTCCACAGTTATATCTTCGGTGGTACATCCAGACCAGTCAGGCTTTATAGCACAAAGAAGCACTAGATTAAACTTCAAGCGTTTATATGGGGTTCTACATATTACCCAAGATAGACCAGGGGAATAAGCTGTCCTGATATCGCTGGAGGCCCGAATGTCCTTTGAGCGCATTGAGTGGCCGTACCTATTTGCAGTATTCGAGAAATTGGGATTTGGGTAGGGGTTCATCAACTGGGTCAGGTTATTGTATAGAGACCCGAAGTCGAGAGTCTGTGTAAGCCTTTACATTAAGACAGGAGACAGGACAGGGATGCCCACTGTCCCCGATGCTGTTCGCACTAGAACCGTAGGCAGCATTGGTCAGGGCTGATTGTATGGTGAGAGGCATTGGAGGCACAGAGGGGTGCGAAGAACGAATCTCGCTGTATGCGGATGATATTCTCCTATTTGTCACCAGACAGTACAGCACAGTGTCCAGACTGCTCCACATCTTCTGGCTTTTTGACAGCTACTCCAGCTACCAGATCAACTGGGACAAATCCCTCCTGCTTCCCTTATCAGGAGATATCCCACCTAGACTGACGACAGACACACTCCTACCAGTGCGGATGAGTTTTAAATACTTAGGTATACAGCTCACCAGGAACACACATGATTTTCTAAGAGATAATCTTCTTCCACTGATCGAGAGACTTGGGACAGACATGGCGCATTGAAGGGGCCTCCCCTATTTAAAGTGAAGGCCCTATCCCACTTTCTTTATGTTCTACAAATAACCCCTGTGGGGTTCCTCCTGACCTATTTCAGAAGTCAGACGGAGAGGTAGGTGGGCTCCTCTGGAATTGGGGCAGCTCTAGATTTGCACATTCCAAGCTACAGTGGAAGGATTACGAAGGGGGGTTGGCAGTCCCAGATATTAAGTAGTACTACTGGGCAGCACAGTTGAGTATGGTTAATGCGTGGGTGTATGCGAATAGGGAAGACCAGCATCCTGGTAGATCGACAAGTGATAGGCGACAGAGGCTATCCATCAGTGCTATACCAAAAAAGGGATTAAGAAAACTCCCGCTGTACAACCAGACACTGACCTAAGTATGGTATGAGATAAATCGATATCTGAAATGTGCAAATACCTTGATGGAAAGAACCCCTTATGTGACAGCGACATGCTAGGGGAAGTACTGGGAATAGAATTGCTGGGGGATGTGTGGAGGAGCCAAGCTCTGAACACATTCCAGGAATTGTAAGAAGAATATATTATGGTAAATACTGTAAGGTTTCACTATCTACAATTGGAACTTGCACTTAGGACACATATTCGGAAAGGAGAGAGCCTACCAGAGTGCATGCCTTTGGAAGATAGACTCCTGCTGCACTTTATAGAGTCCAAAGCAGTCTTGTTGACATACAGGAAGATCCTTAATAATTCGCCAGACCCCTTGGTCCCACTGCGAGAGGCATGAGAAGCAGAAGTAGGTATCTTAGAGGACGATGATTGGTCAGAAGCGCTACAGGGACTGAAGGAGGTGGCCATAAGATCCTGCTTCAGGTTACTGCAGCAACGAATACTAGTTCCTCTAGCTCACTCCTAAATAGGCTGGGACGTGGGGACCCATAGTGCAGAAGGGGCTGTCAGGAGGTGGGATCGTTCTTCCATATTTTGTGTGAATGCCCAATTATCCGGAGCTATTGGAGAGGTCACCAAAGCTTTGTTGGAAGTAGCCGGCAGGGCAGTATTATGTATCTCAGGGGAGAAGCTGTGGCCCAAATATCAGAAAGTGTGGCTTATGACAGCGGCAATTGTGGCCAAGAGAAACGTGGCTAGGGAGTAGGGGGAAGGGGGGGGCTCACCACCCAAGGGTAGAGGCTTGGGGACAGGATCTCGATGGTGCAGTCAGGCTGAGAAGATCATCTATTAAAATAGGGGCTACCCAGGGGAATGGACAAAGGTCTGTGATTGGTAAGTGGGAAGGCTACTGGGGACAAAGAAGAGATTCTCCAGCTCCCTCAGCAGGAGACATGAGCTGCTGTTAGGCTCGCTCAGATAGACCAACGGGGCGATACTAGGCACCAGCAGTCCTTTGCTATTCCACGGGTATGGGGAGAAAGACAACAATGAGGGTTTTAACCTGTGTTTAATTGATTGTAAATATTAAGTGTAATGTATCTGAGCAAATGGTTGAATAAACAGAACTTTAAAAAAAGAAAAGCATCACAGGAAATAAGAACACCAAAACTCCATCCTTATGGTTGAGAAACTATTAACTCAAAGCAAACAGGATTGCCCAGCACAGACTATCACCCATACCCAAATCATACATAAATTCCACTCAGGCCTAGATTAGCAATTGATCCTGATTCAGGCTATGTAGTCTGGGATTGCTCTTTACTTAAATTGTGGTTTATTCTGAGGCAGGATAGCTCACTCTATCCTGACTCAAAGAAGAAAAAGAAAAGAACCGCAACACATCACCCACGAAGTACTTGGTGTATCTTCACTTGATGATAGATTGTTAAAATGTGGCGGAGTGAGAGAATATGGACAACAGAGGGCTTTTTATGGGGGTGTACAGCCTACCAATCGCCTTAAATGACTAATATCTTTGCATTATCATAGGAGAGTCGCAGTCCCTACCCACCCTAGATCTGCTCCCTCCCACCTCCCTTGTCTTCCCAGGATACTCGAGACAACCATGCTCCTCCAGGAGCGAGGCGAGGCGCTGGGTCCGAACGGGGGCCTCCTGGCTTCTCAGTCGCTCCCTAATCTCGTGTTGTGCTGCCTGTCTCGATCGTCATTGTGTCCGAATTGGGAAGGGACGTCTCTCACACCAGGGCTTCCTTGTGAAGGTTGCGTTGTTTCTTCCTAGGCTCCGCTGGTTCCAGGCACCACGATGAATCGAGCTTCTGAATCGGCATGTGTGCCATGGTTACATTTGCAGACGTTTTAAAAGAAATGTGTCCCATTGGTTCAAGTTTCATCTCTACCGACTGTTGTGTGGCGTTTTAGGATTCAAGTGAATTTTTCAGATTCATGTCCTCATATAGGTACAATTCACATTGCCCTTATATAGGCATAAAAATCAAGCCCTTATTTAGGCATAGCCCATGCTACCCAAATACAGGCATGGCTACTTCCACCCGCACCAAACGTCACAGCGATTTCTTGGAAAACCAGCTTAAGCCGTCAGGGACTTCCTCTTGCTTGAATATTGATTTCTCCAAGAACTCAGTTAGTTTTACAATGAACGACTATTCTTTAGGGGTTCATTTATGATGTTCATATGCCCAACTTTACGTCAAGCTATTGCATTCCTAAACACCTTCAAGGTATAAATATACCTTCACTTGCTATGGCAAACTACTGTGGTTCGGAGCAGATTGAAGACCTACTTGCCCGACGCTGCTTGCTACAGCAAGTGCCGAAGGAAGACGACTCTCCAGCTGACGCACTGATCAGGAAGCTGCCTTTCTCCTGCTGAGAATCCAGCTCCAGTGTTTCCGGCTCCCCTAGCGAGGTGTTGGGAAATCGAGTCTCGAGAAAGAGATACCAGACCTCCTTCATTCTAAGGTATGGACCTGATTAGAACCTAGAGAAACCTTTGGTAGATTATTGGCAAAGAAAACGAAACCTATGCTACACAATACTTACTTCTTCCCGCATACTAGACTTAGGTTAGGTACATTGGGGTAGGCGTATTTTAGAAGCACCAGTTGAGTATTTTAGCCTGTGTATTTATGTATGTATTTTTATATGGCTTAGAAACCATAAAATGCTCTTACAGTTTTATTTCATATTACTGTTTATGCTGTACGCGTTATACTTTGCAGTCTGCATAACAATAGTAGCAGTTCACTTCTCTTGCATGAGAAAGAAGACTGTTCAATAAACCTTTTATTGAAAACGCCCGTCTTTCTATTTCTCTGCAACTCTGTAGAAACGAAGCATGCATGATTGACTGAGTGAAATACTTATCTATTGTTTCCGCGACTCTGAGAGATATATTCTTATTCTTGGGAAACAAAGTTGTCATGTTTATGCGGTTGTCAGAAACGAATCCCTTCTTGTGTATTCGAGAACGTTTCTAGTAACCTCCGAGTTAGCAGGCACACACACAATTAAGTTTAGTATATTCGATAGAGACCTAGTTGACCTCTGTCCTACGTCTAATCTATAGGATATATTATTCCAATGCGCAGAGCCTATTGGGATGCACCACTTCCAATCAGTGTGATTGCGACGTACCTTCAGTATGTCCCTCACACTGTTGCCTGAGCTACTAGAGTTGCCAGCTGTCAGCAAAAACAGGAGTTTGAATGGGCGAGTCAACATTGCCCCTCATGTGCCAGAGAAGACTGTCATCCTAACATAGACTTCTTGTGTTTTATCTTTAAATCACTCCGAACTTGACAGCAAGGAATATCTACCTCAGGAATTACTTCGATATCTGTTCTCACCCTTCAATCAATCGATCAGGATTTATAAAGTGCAGAAAATCACCTGTGAGGGTCTCAGAGCCTGCCTTTGACCTGTAGTGGGATCAGCATGGACCCTTCCAGTGTTTCACCATATAGAACTTTGCCTTATGGTCACGGACAGCCTTTAAGTGCATCTGGGTGCAGTTGTTGTACGGCATGGAGTTGTGAGAAAAACCTAGACCCCAGAGGTACAACTCATGGGAATCTGCCACAAATATCTATGTACAACAGTCTGTGCAAGCTTTGAATTCTTGAGCAGTACCCCATGTGCACTGGTAGATGGCTTTTTTGGCTCTGGGTCTGCTGCACGGGAAGAGATGTGTGCTGTGCCTATATAGGTGTCACCCCAGTGTGCTGACATCAGTTTCTTTTTGCGACCTTTCCACACCAGAAACGCAGAGCCACGGAGGACGCTGATGTACTGGTGTGCAGCAATAAGAGCAGCAGAAAGGTGATCCTTTGCTGATATCATTTCGCAGAGTGGGAAGGATCTGTAAGGGATTTGCAGATTGATAGTCTCTACCAGATAAGGCATTACTGAAGGTAAGTAACTTGTTCATCGGATAGAGACTTCTAGCTACAGATGTTTTATCTTGGACTAGATACCCAAGAAATATCTTCCAGAGTTGGGTCTGTGAACAGACTACACCAAAAACTTCTGAACGGGCTAAGTGCCCGTCATGATAGATCGGACAGTCCAGGAAGTAATGCTTAGTAAATGTGTGCAGAGATGCCCACATAGCTGCCTGACAGATGTCCTGGAAAGGGACTCCTCGAGCTAATGCAGTGGTCGCAGCCTTAGCTCTATCGGAATGAGCAGGCAAGCCCTCAGGGGATTGCTTTTTGGCCAGTATCTAGCAGATGTATATGCAGAGAGTTATCCACCATGAGATGATCCTTTTCTGCAGAGCCTTCCATTTTTTGACCCGGACATGGCCAACAAAGAGATGATTGTCCACTCGGAACTCTTAAGTACAATCAACTCCTTTTGAGTCCAGGCGCTGGAGGCTCTCCTCTTATTTAAAAGCACGGGGAGGAGCAAAGAAGGTAGGTAGGGTGATATTTTGACCCACATGAAAAGGTGCCGCTACTTTGAGGGGAAATGAGGCCCGAGTTCTCAGAGCCAGTTTGTCTTGGTTGAATGTCATGAAGGGAGGCTGCACAAAGAGTGCTTGCAGTTCACTGATCCTCCTGGCCAGTTTTATGGGCACCAGTTGTTTTAATAGTGAGTAAATGGTGTGGATAGTTGTGTGGTGGGAATAGATACCGGAGTCCCTTTAGGAAACGAGTCACAACAGGTCACTTGAACAAAGAAGGTTGGTCCATCTATGGCTAGAACGCCAAAATGGTTGACAGATCACCTTTACCAGTGCCCAGAGCTCTGTTGGGTCAGAGAAAAGAAAAAACAATATAATTTGGGATAAGAATGCAGAAAAAGGTCAACATTCTTGGAGGCAGACAACGTCACAAATTTGTCCCAAAGCACAAACTCATTCTCTCCAATCTCAGAAGAGACCTTGCACCACCTCCGGATGGAGGCGCAATCTGTGATCTGCTAGGCATAGACGGCTGAGTTTGACTGCTCTAGGATTCAGAGAGCCCACCAGGTGTTGAACCACTAGGAAAATGCGATGCCATTGCAGCCATGTTCAGAGATGCAGGGCCTCTTGACACAGGGTCAACCAACCTAACCCGCCCTGTTCGTTGCAGTACCACATGGTGGTGGTGTTATCTGTGAACACCTGCAGCAGTCTTCCCGTGATCGAAGAAAGAAAGGCGTTTAATGCAGTGAGATGACCCATAGCCCTAGTAAGTTGATGTGTAACCCAGAGTACCCTGAACTCTACCTCTCTCAGATGGAACCTCAGCCCATGTGTGACGCATCTGTCACTATAGTCCGCTCTGGTTGAAAAAGGGGAGAGGGGTCTGCAGCTGACCCAATTGTGGTTTGTTACTCAGCACTGCAGGTCTTTTGCAGTTCCCTGCAAGGTCTGAACTAGGTCGAAGAGATTCCCCTGATTCTGCACCCACTGGACCTTCATGCCCAATTGCAGAGAACGATTATGCCAATGGGCATGTGTCACCAGCAAGAAGCAGGAGACCGTGAGGCCCAATGGCCTCAGAGTCAGTCTCACCAAAATCAAGGATGGAGGCTGAAACATCAGAATCATAGCCTTAACTCGTCATTCGGAAGGATAGGTCAGAAACTGCATTGTGTACAGAAGAGCTCTGGTGAAAGGGAGAGTCAGCATTGATAGTGAACCCCAGCGAGTGCAGGAGGTTCACTGTGGGTTCTCCCTAGGTGCAAGACCACCTATGGAGAGTCCACCTTCAGCAGCTAGTCGTTGAAGTTAGGGGAAGACTGAAACCTTTCACCTCCGCAGGTGTGCTGCAACCACTGCCATCAGCTTGCCACACATCTGAGGGCTGCTGATAAGGCCAAAAGGGAGCACAGTAAAATGATAACGCTTGTGGCCCACTGTAAACTGCAGGCAATGCCTGTGGGCAGACAGGTCAGGGTTGTGTGAAGTAGATGTCTTGCAATTCCAGCGTTACCATCCAGTCTCCAGAGTTGAGGGCAGACAGAACTTGAGCCAATGTAAGCATCTTGATCTTCTCCTTCTTCAGGTGGTGGTCTCACAGATCTGTGGTAACCACATTTGTGGCATCGAAAAAGCTGGGAAGACTCTTAGCTTGCCAGCTGAGCTGGAAAAGATTTGATTGGTAACCCCTACAGTAGCTCTGGCAGGCTAAGGTTGGCAGGGGGGTTTGAATAGGCCCAAAGATCTGGACGTAGCCTGTCTTTAAAGCGCTCCAGCACTGAGTCTACCTTTTTGCCAAAAACGTGAGTCATCAAAGGGCATGCTCATGAAGGAAGTCTGGACATCAGCTGAAAAGCCACTAATTCTCAACCAGGTGTGCCATCTAAGTGCCACTGATGATGCAATCGCTCTGTCTAGAAAGTCAGTCATGTCCAACCCATATCGAATAGTGAACTTTGCTGCAAGTCACTTATTAGCAATACTTGGGTGAGTATGACTGAGGCCTCCTCTGAGACCATGGACAGTGCAACCGAATCCCACACAGTGAGGGTGCATCAGCCCAAAAAGCATGTGGTGTTTACCGACTGCAGTCCTGGGTTTGCGGAAGAGAACATCCTCTTGCAGAAGGTGTCCAGCAGGAGTGGTAGAGAATACACCGGGGTTGATTCGGGAGGTGGAGGCAAAGACCAGCAAGCTATTCCAGGGGGGTGCAGGGTGAGGAAACTGGGGTCTCTAGGAGTAGGGCGATGGCAGCAAGCAATTTTCCTGTACACAGGAGCCCCTGTGCAGGGCTTGGGCAAGGCCCCAAGCAGGACGTCCGAATGGGCTTCAATAAATGGAAGTAAAGGTTTGTTGGGGCAATTCCCAGCTGAAGCACCTCCAAGTAGACAGCCACAAGGCTAGCTGAAGGTTCACAACTTCAGCAGCCCTTCGCACCACCACTGCAAAAGAGGCTCCCACCTCTATAGCCATGTGGGAGGAGAGACCAAGCCAGTGTTTCCTCCAGTTTCTCGTATCAGTTGTCTTATGGTTCATCAAGGGCGTTGTGATATCCATAAGGGTCCGGGGACCCCTCCTAATCATCCCCCTCTCCAGGCCTATCAAAAGAAAAGGGTACTGGCCAGAGTCTGGTGACGCCGATCTGTTTCCATATCGGAGTCAGGGATGATGATAGGGGTCGGCGCTCCTGCGGGGCGTCGGCAGCACAAGTAACAATGGACCTGAAACAGGCTCCTTGGAAGGTCACAGCCTTGCGGGCAGAGCCTCTCAAGATTCAGCATGGATCCGTAGGTCCTGATTGGCACTGAGGAAACACACCAGTGGGAATCCAGTAGGGGTGCCTTCCAAACCCAGGAGTTTCGGAGGGGTCTGCCACCCAAATATGATGTGCATAGCCTCATAAAACTCCTTGAGGAGGGTGGAGTCGCTCCAGTTTCATGAAACTCTGGCCACACAAAGCGGAGCATACCCATACACAGGCTCAGCGGTGGAAGCAAGGCCTCGAACAGTGTTGTTCCTGTGCCTCTTCCGAGGACATGGACTGGGGCAATGAAGTTTACGGGCACTTCGACTTCTTCTATTTGTAGGACTTACTCGATGACTTGCAATAGAAAGACGAATGTCGGGACCAGTTACGTGAGCGGTCCCGGGTAGTACAGCACAACAGGGGTTTTGAAAGTCGCTGCGTTGTCCGACTTCTGCAGCGAGGAAATTCAGACAGTGTTACTGCAGCACCTTAGGATTCAGGGTGCAGCAGTCCATGCATGTCTTAGAGTTGTGGTCCCGCTTCAAGCACCTCAAACATACCAAGTGTGGGTCTGTTACAGACATCTTCCTGTGGCAGCTACCATAAGCTTTCAGACCTGCTGGTTTCTTTGGGAATGTCCCTAGCACAACAAGAGAAAAGTTTCTTGAAAAAACTTTTGACAAAAGCTAGATTAAAAGTCAGTCAAAAACTGAATGGGGATACCCCTCTCTGGATCTGCGCTGACTGGTGTGGAAAGAAAAGAACTGATGAACAAGTTACTTACCTTCGGTAACGATATATCTGTAAAAGACATAGATTAGTTATAGATTCCTTACCTTTAGAATTACCCCGAGGCGTCAGACTGGATCCGTAGAATTTTTCGTCAGCAGTACCCCTGCACGTTGAAAGGTGGTGTTAGACGGTGCCCTCGCGCGCTGATGTCAGTTCTTTTTCAAGACATTCCACGACAGAAGCGCAGAGCCATGCAAGACACTGACCACAGGTGCACATAAACTAGGGCCCTGAAAGGAAGTCCTTAACCCTGGAAGTCAGTTCGCAGAATGGGAAGGATGAGTGGGGTGGTAAGGAATCTATAACTAATCTACATCTCTTACAGATATATTGTTACCGAAGGTAAGTAACTTGTTCATCTGAAAGAGACAATTAGTTATAGATTCCTTACCTTTAGAATAGATAGCCCAGCAATACCAACCCCAGAGGTAGGTCTGTGAACCAAGTTCACATGAGACAGTCCTGGAGAACAGAATGGCCAAAGAAGCCGTCTCTCTGGACTTGGCTGTCCAGGACGTAATGTTTAGTGAATGTGTGCAGAGATGCCCATGTAGCTGCCTGACAGACATTGATGATGGGAACTCCCCATCCCATAGCAGTGCTAGCTGCCGTTGCCCTGGTGGAATGGGTGTGCAGTCCCACTGGAGCCTCCTTTTATGCCAAAGAATACCAAGCTTTTATGCACTAAACAACCCACCTAGAGATGGTCCGTTTGATCACGGCCCGACCTTTTTTTGGCACCCACGGAGCCTTCAAAGAGCTGGTCATCCGCCCGGAATTGCTTGGTGCGATCCAAATAAAAGGAAAGCACACGTTATGGATCCAGACGGTGGAGCCTCTCTTCCTCCTAAGAAGGATGCGGAGGCGGAAAGAAGGTGGGCAAAGCGATGGTTTGACCAATATGAAAAGAAGTAACCACCTTGGGAAGAAAGGAAGTTCTGGTTCTTAGGACAACCTTGTCTAGATAAACAGCCAGAGAAGGAAGTTTTGAAGAAAGAGCTTGGAGCTCACTCACCCTGCGAGCAGAGGTGATGGCAACCAGAAAGGCAGTCTTTAAAGTAAGAATTCTGAGAGGACAGTTATGAAGCGGCTCAAAGGGAGCACACATAAGTTAAGTAAGAACCAAGTTCCAGTCCCACTGAGGCATACGAAAGGAACAGGAGGGAAAAGATGAGTAATGCCCTTAACACCTTGGCTGCTAAGGCAATTCCCAGCCTGTGCTGGAAATTGCTATTCTTCTTTATTCATGACGAGCTCAGCTCGTCATAAGCACAGCTCCAGTGTGCCTTATGACGAGCTGAGCTCGTCATGAGCAGGGAAGGGGTTAAGAAAGCGATTTACAACAGGGGACTTGAAAAGAGAAGGCATATCAGGAAGCTTAAAAAAGGCTGAAATGGTTGAGAGGTAGCCCTTTAGAGTGCCCATAGCAGAGCCCTGCCAGGCCAAAGACAGGAGGAACAAGAGAACCTCAGAAAGAGGGGCAGAAAGCGAATCCACAGCCTTTGTTGTGCACCATGCCACAAATTTGTTCCATCCGTCTTAGTGGAGGGACCCATGGCTGCCAAGATAACATCACAGACTTCGGGAGGAAGGTTGAAGACTGAACTGTCACCGCTGAATCTCCACGCAAGGAGGTGGAGGCTGGACAGGTTCGGGTGGAGGACTGTCCCCTGCTGCAGCTACAGAAAATTCTCCCTAAGTGGCAGTCTGATCGGAGGATCGATGGCCATGTGTAACAGCTCGGGATACCTTACTCTTCGTGCCCAATCCGGAACCACAAGGATGACTTGGGCCCGGTCACGCCTGATCTGCTTCAGCACTCTGGGCAGAAGTGGTATAGGTGGAAAGGCGTATAGAAGACCGCAACTCCACTCGCAATGGAAAGCATCACCAGGCGAGTGCAGCCTTGGAAATTCCAACGCGCAGAAATGCTGACATTGCACGTTCTTTTCGGTGGTGAATAGATCTAACCAAGGCTCTCCCCATTGCTGAAAGAGACCTTGCCCCATCTCAGAGTGAAGACGCCATTCATGATCCATCATGCACCTGAGGCTTAGTGCGTCCACCCTGGCGTTCAGAGAACCTGCCAGGTGTATGTCCTAATGTTCGACATAGGGTCCACGACCCCACCCCGCCCTGCTTGTTGCAGTACCACATGGCGGTGGTGTTGTCCGTGAACACCTGTCCTACTCTTCCCCAGACAGAGGGACAGAGGGAAGGAATGCCTTTAGGGTAAGACGGATCGCCCGGAGCTCCAGAAGGTTAACGCGGAGCCCAGCCACCACCGGAGACCAGAGGCCTCTGATCTCCGTCCCTCCCATGTGGCCGCTCCACCCCAGAAGTGATGCGTCTGTCACCTCTGTGTATTCTGGCTGGGGAAGGGAGAGGGATTTGCTGTTGCCCCAATTGTGGTTCGTCAGCCACCACTGCAATTGTCGTGCAGTGCCCTGATGCTGTGCCCACTGGAACTTCAGGTCCCACTGCAAAGCTTGCATATGCCACTTGGCATGATCTACCAGCAGGATGCAGGAGGCCCAGCAGCCTCAGGGTCATTCTGACCGAAACCCGGGATAGAGGCTGAAAGATCGGAATCATAGCCTGGATATCACGGACTCGCTGCTCGGGAGGATAAACCCAAAACTGAGTTGTCTCCAGAAGTCAGGAGTGACTTTGGCACGTTTATAGTGAACCCTAGCAAGTGCAGTCGGTCCGTCCTAGTCTGGAGGTGGAAGACGACTGCATGGGACGAATCCGCCTTCAACAGCCAGTCATCGAGATAGGCGAAGACTGGAACCCCTAATCTGCGCAGATGAGCTGTGATCACCGTCATCACTTTTGGGAACACCCGAGGGGCGCTCGTAAGGCCAAAGAGGAGCATGGTAAACTGAAAATGCTCGTGGCCTACTGTGAACCGCAGGTAGCGCCGGTGTGCCGGCAGTACAGGGATGTGAAATTAAGCATCCTGCAAGTCCAACGCTACAATCCAGTCTTATGGGTCGAGAGCAGACAGAACCTGAGCAATGTCAACATTTTGAACTTCTCCCCGAGGAAGTGGTTCAACTTCCTGAGATCCAAGATAGAACGCAGGCCTTTGTCCTTCTTGGGCACCAGAAAGTAGTGGGAATAGCAACCACGTCCTACATCTGGGGTAGGAACTCGCTAGATGGCTCACTCGGCCTAGAGAGACGTAACTTCCTGTTGGAGAAGGGCCAGATGATCCTCCGACATTCAAAGGAACTAAGGTGACATGGCTGGGGGGCTAGTCTCGAATGGGAGGGCTTAGCCTCTTCGGACTATCTGCAAAACCCACCTGCCTGACGTGATGGTGCACCAGTGGGGGAGGTGATGGCGAATCTTGCCACCCAATGGCGATTTGTGGCCCTGAAAGGTCGGACTAGGAGGGGTTGGAGGCTGCTGTAGAGGGGGCGTTGGTGGACTGGCCCGCTCGTTGGCCCCCAGATCCATAGCGGTAGGTCCCACGTCGTCAGCTGCGCAGGGGCTGAACAGCTTGCCCCGGCCTGTGGCTCTGGGTGGAATGTGGCGGGGCACCCCTTCCGTAGTCACGAAAGGGATGAAAAACAGACGGATGGTGGAGCGGCCCAAGGACTTGGCCCTAGCCCGGGAGTCCCTGAAGAGCACTAGCGCGCTGTCTGCTTTGTCGCCGAACAGGCGACGGCCATCAAAATGCATGTCCATTAGGGTAGCTTGGACATCCCTGGAAAAACCAGTCGACCTCAGCGAGGTGTAGCGTCGAAAGGGCTACCAATGTTGAATTCGTCCTGCCTAGCGAGTCGGCGGTGTCCAGCCAACATCGTATGGTAAACTTCGCTGCGTCTCTCACCTCGGCGACTGCACAAGAGAGCACGGCTCGGGGCTCCTCATGGCACAGGGGCAGCACCTGCGCCACTGAATCCCCATGTAACGGCCCAGCAGACATGCAGTGTTAACCAACCGTAGTCCCAAGCTGGTGCAGTAGGGAATGCGCCTTTGGACATTGAGGCTTGGATCACCAAGCTCTCAGGGGCGGGTGTTGGGAGAGGAAATTGGGGTTGCCCGGAGCTGGAAAGTAGCGTCTGGCAATCATCCTATTCACAGGAACCCCTGTGTTGGGCCTGGACCAGGTGCCCAAAGGATGTCAGTTAGGGCTTCATTAAACAGTAGTAGGGGCTCCGAAGAGCTTGCGGCTGGCTGAAGCACCTGTGTCAGGAGGTTAGTCCTGACTGCCACCGTAGATAGCTCGAGGTTGAGAGCCTCGCCGCCATATGAAACACCACTGCATAAGAAGCTCCCTCCTCTGTAGCCATTGTAGTAAGAGACAACATGCCAAGGTCTGGCAAGGTATCCAGACCACTGGCTTCCCCCAAGTCCGGATCATACCCCAACTGGTCAGTTAAAGGGCCTCCACACCCCTCCCAGTCCTCCTCACCCGCCTCTGGTTGCCAATTTGGCATGAAAGGAACACCAGGGTAGAACAGGGGTACAAAAGTTCCCGTTGGCGACGGATCTAGCGTCAGATGACACCGATTCGGCTCCGTGGCCACATCAGGGTGGAGGCCAGAGTCGACGCGTGCTGGGGACACAACCGGCATCGGCTGCGGACGTGGTGCCAGTGGAATCGGCGCTGGGGGAGGTGTTATGAGGTCGACCGGCACCCATCCGGATCCAGGCCTGGATACAAGCGTACCCTGCAGTGCCGGACCTGCTGGCGTTAAAGACCCAGGGACCCCAGCCAAGTCCGCGGGTCCCGAAGGCGTGCCAGCGGAGTCGTGCTGCCCAAAGATGGCATCGGAAAGGGAGGGAAACTCGGAGCTGACCCTTCGGGCTCCGCACACGGAGCTGCGGGAGGGGTATCACCCGCATCCCTCGCCAGTCAGCCGACAGACGGGAAGAAGTCGAAGAGCGATGATGCTTCTTCAACTTCTTTCTGTACTTCGACTTACCTGAGGAGTGCGAAGACTTCGAAGACAATTGGTGGTGGTGGCTCCGCGACAGGTCCCTCAACCTCCAGCGCGACTGGGGAAGTTGAAAGGCACGGAGTGGACTGTTGGACCTTGAGAAGCTTTCAGGACTGCTTCCGCTAAGACTTCGGATTTATGGTCAGGCAGTCAGAACACGTCTTGGGATCGTGGTTGTGTTCCAGGCACCAAAGGCACAGGCGGTGAGGATCCGTCACCTACATCAACCGTCGGCAGGAGCCACAAGCCTTGAAACCAGGCATCCCTAACGTGCACCAGTGTTGACAAAAGTCAGTCAAAAAGTGACGGGAGGTACCGCTCTCTCCGAATCTGCACTGGCTGGCACGGAAAAAGAAAGAACTGAGGTCAGCGCACGAGGGCAGCATCTAAGTAGCTGCCGCGACGTCATCCAGGAGACCACGATGCCAGAGACGAACACGGAGCCGACCGACGCCCCCTTCCGACACGCAGGGGTACTGCTGACAAAAAATTCTTCGGATCCAGTCTAACGCCTGGGAGTAATTCTAAAGGTAAGAAATCTATAACTAATTGTCTCTTTCAGATAAAATCTCTTTGGTGTTGCATATATATAGGCACCATGCACGTCACTTCCCGCGCGGACGATGCCGATGATGAACCTACCAGCACACAAGGATACTGTTCAAGAATATCAAGATCCCGTCTGCGCCCGTCCGCGCCTGTCCCGGGCCCAGTGCCAGGACCCCTGGCCCTTGCCGAGGCAAGACGACCCGACGGACCTACGACGCCGCAACACTCAACGCACTCAACACCGACCGGAACCCTGCCTGCTACCGAGCCACCCCGAGACGCACCCACGGACCCTTCGTCTGCCAAGCCTGCCGTTTCTCCTGCCACCGAACCGGTACGGCCCCCGCCAAACCCTGCACCAGCAGCAACCACCTGAAGTGCATCCTGCTCAACACCCGCTGCATCCACAGGCATGCCGTGGAACTTTGGGACCTGCTCGACACGACAGCACCGGACGTTGCCTTCCTCACCGAAACCTGGATGAACGCCTCCTCAGCACCCGACATCGCCATAGCCATACCGGACGGATACAAGATCACCCGGAAGGACCGCGTCAACCAGACAGGATGAGGCATCGCCATCGTGCAAAAGAACACCATCCGCATCTCAACTAACTCCGACGAAACCTTCACCGCCGCCGAACACCTGCACTTCCAGATAAACACGGACCCCAAGACCACCCTCCGCGGCACCCTCATCTACAGACCACCGGGACTACGCACACGATTCAGCGAAGGCATCGCAGACTTCATCAGCCCGCACGCCCTTCCCTCCGCCGACTACATCCTCCTAGGAGACCTCAACTTTCACCTGGAGAACAACAACGACAGACACACCACCGCCCTGCTGGACAACCTCGCCAACCTCGGACTCAAGCAACTGGTGAACACCCCCACCCACTACGCCGGCCACACGCTTGACCCAGTCTTCTCATCCAGCAAGCACATCTCCTTCAGCCACGCCTCCGGACTCCACTGGACCGACCACAACTGCGTCCACTTCAGCTTCAAAAAAACTACGACCCACCACCACCCGCAACAGGTCCCCCGCCGATGCTGGAGCAAGATCACCGCCGAGCAGCTCACCGCCTCCCTCAGCCAGAACACTCCCACCAGCACAACGGACCCCAACGAAGCAGCCAGCAACCTTACCAAGTGGCTGACCGCCTGCGCCGATGACCTCGCACCACTGAAGAACCCTCCCAGCAGACACGGCAGCAAGAAACCCCCTGGTTCACCGACAAACTCAAGGAATCCAAGAAGAACTGCCGCACCCTCGAGAAAGCCTGGCGGCTCGACCACACCACAGACAACAGGACCGCCCTCAAGCACGCCATCAGCTGATCCGCGCCACCAAGAAGTCGGCACTCAAAGAACGACTGGACAACAACACCCACGACAGCAAGGAATTCTTCAGCATCGTCAAAGAATTCTCCAACCCCAGCGCCGGAAACAACGACATTACTCCCTCGCAAGACCTCTGCAACTCACTCGCCTCGTTCTTCCACCGCAAGATCGCCGACATACACAACAGCTTCGACGCACAGACCACGCTCCCTACCACCGAACCAACGCCCGCCACCACCACCCTCTGCAGCTGGATCCCGATCAGCACCGAAGACACCACCCGCACGATGAACTCCATCCACTCCGGATCACCAACCGACCCGTGCCCACACCACGTCTTCAACAAAGCCGACGCCACCATCGCACCCCATCTCCGAGACACCATCAACTCCTCCTTCCACACCGCCACCTTCCCAGAGAGCTGGAAGCACGCCGAGCTGACCGCCCTCCTGAAGAAACCAACGGCGGACCCCACCGACCTCAAGAACTTCCGTCCCGTCTCGCTCCTTCCCTTTCCGGCCAAAGTCATCGAGAAGACCGTCAACAAACAGCTGGCCGCCTTCCTTGAGACGAACGGATCCCTCGACATCTCACAGTCCGGATTTCGGGCCAATCACAGCACCGAGACCGCCTTGATCGCAGTCACCGACGACATCAGGACCCTGATCGACAACGGGGAAACAGCGGCCCTCATCCTCCAGGACCTCTCTGCGGCATTCGACACAGTCTGCCACCGTACTCTTGTGAAGCGCCTCAGCAACACCGAAATTCGAGAAAAAGCGCTGGAATGGATCATCTCGTTCCTCACCGGAAGAACCCAGTGAGTCCACCTCCCTCCGTTCAGATCCGAGGCCACCGAAGTCATCTGCGGCGTACCACAAGGATCTTCACTCAGCCCAACCCTCTTCAACGTCTACATGAGACCCCTCGCAGCCATCGCACGCCAGCGCAATCTCAACATCATCTCCTACGCCGACGACACCCAGCTCATCCTCTCCCTCACCAGCGACCCCACCACCGCCAGAGCCAACCTACACGAAGGGATGAAAAACGTCGCCGACTGGATGAGGAACAGCCGCCTTAAACTGAACTCAGACAAGACGGAAGTCCTCATCCTGGGATCATCACCCTCCGCCTGGGACGACTCCTGGTGGCCCCCGGCCCTGGGCACCGCTCCCAAACCGACGGACCATGCACGCAACCTGGGCTTCATCCTGGACTCCTCCCTGTCTATGACCAGACAAGGCAAAGCCGTCTCATCCTCGTGCTTCAACACCCTGCGCATGCTCCGCAAGATCTTCAGATGGATCCCCACTGAAACCAGGAAGACCGTCACCCAGGCACTCGTCACCAGCCGACTAGACTACGGGAACACCCTCTACGCCGGAACCACAGCAAAACTTCAAAAAAGACTCCAACGCATCCAGAACGCCTCCGCCCGACTCATCCTCGACGTCCCCCGACACAGCCACATCACCGGACACCTGAGAGACCTGCACTGGCTCCCCGTCAACAAGAGAATCACGTTCAGACTCCTCACCCACGCACACAAGGCTCTCTACGACCTGGGACCCGAGTACCTCCATACCGCATGACCTTCTACACGCCCACCCTCTAGCTACGATCGACCGGCCACGCACTCGCCGCACCACCACGCATCAGCAGAGCCACCGGCGGAGGAAGATCCTTCTCCTACCTGGCAGCCAAGACGTGGAACTCCCTCCCCACCCACCTCCGGCGAACCCAAGACCATCTCGCCTTCAGGAAGCAGCTCAAGACCTGGCTGTTCGGGCAGTAACCTTCCCCTCCCCCAGCGCTTTGAGACCCTCCCGGGTGAGTAGTGCGCTATACAAATGACGTGATTGATTGATTGATTGATTGATTGATGGCCATACTGTCTTGCTGTCCTCACATGTCTGCTACTCCTCTCTCCCAATAACAATCCACAGCACATACTGCACTCTTTGTTCTAATGACTGCACTAGCAAGTCAGAACTATGTTTCTGCCCTGGATTAGTGGCCCTATATACAACCTACACCATGTCTATGCAAATCAACTAAGCATAACTAACAGCGTGCACAGACGTGTTTGCAGCGCTTTCAAGAGGCACAAGCCGACATGTTCTGAGCTACAGAAAACATTAAAATAATCTCCATGAACGCTCGGCAGCTGAAGCACACAGCCCGCTACACCACCGAAGACCTAGGCCTGGTGTAGATCCAAAATAGAAGGAACAACATCCTATTCAAACCATATTAATTAACAATACGTGCATTCTTCTACTTTATTAACACTAGTTAGCGCACCCGTGCTGCCATACTGGGCCTGTAGTAGTTGAGCTTCTATCATTTACATGTACATTTTCATTGAGAAACAACTTCAATTTCTAAATATCATTCAATACTGCAAAGATTTGACACACTTCACAGCCCAAAACCTTAAGCTTCCTTTCCCCGGTCTCCCTCATCATGTGCTTGACCAACTATTTTTTTTCTTCCAACTCAAATTTTGATACTTGCTCTAATTCTACAACGAAGAACAACGGACTACGACTACCATCACCAGGAGGAGCGGGGGGCAATAAACAAGCAAGGTCTGGGTGAACATTTCACACACGATGAGCGATAGATACACTGACATTTTGCTTTAGAAGAAAATATTTCTTTGCACATCAGCAACACTAACCCAATGGGTGTAAAGGAAATCACAATTGGGCAGACATGTTATCCACCACATATAACACACACACCCCCAAGTTAGAGGAAGTAAAGGTCTGGAAGGCTCAACTGTAAAAGCAGGAGCGAGGGGCGGTCCAATCCCACTTTCCCGAGGGATCGAGATCAGGTCATTCAGGGCAAGTCATTTGAAGGCCTCCGACATTAAGTTCTCAAAACTGCCACTGCTCAGCGACAGGGTACATTACGGGATAAAATTATTATATAAAAATGACTATGAGAGGGATACACGTTCGGACCCAAATGTCATCAATAAACCGGAATCCCATTTTAGTGTCTAGGTAATTATGTATTTTCTTTAGAGGTCATGCGTCTGTGTTTACGTTTTCCTACGTATTAAAAAATGTAATATCTAAAGAGGAGTCCCTAAATGGCACCGTTGTAAAGTGCATGGGGGGTTTTCAACCTTCCCATCAGCACTTAAGTGGCTCTTCGAGAAAACAACTCGGTTACATCATAGGCTCAGCAGAGGAAACTACAAATAGTGCCGATTAAACTGATCCCAAATGCCCTTAAACAGTACAAGGCTGCCGGCCTGTTCAAGGGATCTTTGAAAGCAGCACCAAAGAGCCCCTGAAAGGAGAGACCGGGATAAATGTGCCTAGTAACCTCATGGCAACAGGCCCCCCACCCCACACATCAGCATGCATCCCGCAAATAACAGACTAGACACCAATGTTAGATTGGGAAAAAGCTGCGCAGGTTTATTACATACAACATTATGTAATCATAGTGGGTTAGCTTATGGGCGATCCAAGGGCAGGACGCCTTCTCGCCACCTGCCCGCCTGATGAGCCAGGCAGCACCGTGGCGAACCACCTATGTGCTGCCCCTTTTGTTAATGATTATACTCATGCCCCTTGCGGGGCGGTGCGTAGCTAGGCAAGCCCCCGGTTGCACAGGCCCACAACCGCCCGAAGGACTACTGGGGCACCGACACAGGTTCCCGGAACCTCCCCTGAGGCCCCTGGTATTAGGCTCTGGCACCCCTATGTGCCCGCTGAGGTACAGTGCTGTACCTCACTGCTTCCGGATCGCCCTGTAACTCCGCCTGCAACGAAAATAAAAACATTAACAAGTTCAACTGGTCTTCCCCCAAGCCAACACACCGGGTGAGGGGTCGGGAGGGAAAGAGTGTGTACGGCGACCCGAGGCCACCACGACGCGTCCGGAGCGGAAAAGAGGCAGAGAAAATGGCGTGGGTGACTTATGTACCCCTCGCCCTGCCTGGCGCCCCAGATATGACGCACCGCCCCCTCCCGGACTCCTCCTGTCCAGGGGAGGAGTGGTGAGCAGAGGAAAGGTGGGGGGAAGCCCTCGGTTACAAGACGGCTGCCCTCTTGAGTGGCCACCGGGTGGCCTCGGGCAGCCTTATTTCCCGAAGCAGGGCTGGAAAGAATAACCGAGGCGTGTCATTCCCTTCATTTATGTAAAATGCGCGTGTGTTTGTGGCTTGGCTGCGACTGCCGCTCTGCTGAGAAATAAATGCCTGTTATGCTGAGCTAATGTTTATCAACGTCAGCCGGTTACAGATTTACAGCGGGCTACACAGCGTCCTATTTTCGTGCTTTATCTGCATTTCCAGGGCAGCACTCGACAATGCAGGCTCGCAGACAATCCCGGGGATTCCAAACATTACACAATACCACTGTCTACACGGGAAAAAATTAACAAGCAAGTGGTGCGCCCGTGCACGCCACAGCGAGACATCTACTTTGCATTATCGGGCACGATAATGTAAAACAGATGTTGGCCGTGCGGGTAACAGACACCAACAGGCCATAGGCGGAGCTACGCGCCCGTCTCTGGCCTATTGGTGTCTACCTCACAAAACAGCAAGCAGTCAAAGGCCAATAGCAGGCCACAACAAGCATTTACAATGCAATGGTCTCTGCATTATTAAAGGTAGAGCTATTGGCATTGCTCATGACTTTGTTTTTCATTTTTTTTTTAAAACATAAATAAATGACACACACACAGACAGAGCCGAGCACACACACACAGACAGAGCCACACACACACGGAGCCCAACACACAAAGCCCCCCCACACACACACACACAGAGCCCCCCCACACACACAGAGCCCCCCCCCACACACACAGAGCCCCCCCCACACACACAGAGCGCCACACACACGAAGCCCCACACACACACAGAGCCCCACACACACACAGAGCCCCACACACACAGAGCCCCCCCACACACACAGAGCCCACACACACAGAGCCCCCCCCCACACACACACACACACAGAGCCCACACACACACATAGAGCCCCCCCCACACACACCCTGAGCCACACACACACACCCAGAGCCCCACACACACTCCCAGAGCCACACACACACTCCCAGAGCCACACACACAGGAGAGCAGGCACAGTGAGGGGGCAGGGAAGCAAGCACAGAGAGGGGGCAGGGAAGCAAGCACAGAGAGGGGGCAGGGAAGCATGCACAGAGAGGGGGTAGGGGAGCAAGCACAGCCAGGGGGCAGGGGAGCAAGCACAGCCAGGGGGCAGGGGAGCAAGCACAGCCAGGGGAGCAAGCACAGCCAGGGAAGCAAGCACAGCCAGGGGGCAGGGAAGCACGCACAGCCAGGGGGCAGGGAAGCACGCACAGCCAGGGGGCAGGGAAGCAAGCACAGCCAGGAGCCAGGGGGCAGGGAAGCAAGCACAGCCAGGGGGCAGGGAAGCAAGCACAGCCAGGGGGCAGGGGGCAGGGAAGCAAGCACAGCCAGGGGGCAGGGAAGCAAGCACAGCTCGGCTCCCCGTGAGAACCATGAAAGAGTACATATATCTGTACATTGGCCCAACGCAGCCAGCATGTACCTTGCCTTGTTCATTGGTCTATATCTGGCTTTAACTGCCTGCCGTGTGCATTGGCTTAAGGTGGGTTGCATCTGCCTTGCCCTGTGTATTGGCCCGGGGAGGGGCAGCGCTACCTGCTGTTTGTGTCGGCCCAGGCTGGGGCTCCAACTGCCTCGCTATGTGCATCGGCCTGGGTCAGGCTGCAGCTGCGTTAGCTTGTGTCTTCGTTGGCTCGGAAGCGGGCTGCGACTCCTGAGGAAGCCAGCCTCGTAGCAGCAGAAGCCACTGAGTACCATCCTGACAGTCCAAGGCAGCTACGCTCAGTGAAGACACGAGCTTTGCATGACGTCCATGGTGTCCATTGCTAAGGCAGCACATGAATACCACCGGCCACCATATGCGGTCAGAAGCCTCTCCGAAAACACTGAGGTGAGTGCGAGGATTGTTTTTCTGTCCATTCAAGCGACGGGTAAGAACTAGAGTGGACAACGAACTGACTGCACATTTTATTTGTGGGAAACGTAATTTGCACCTGAGCCTTATTCGGGCTCTACCGAAGCTGGCTGGGGACAATCTTAGAAAGGGTGACCCGGGTGGCAGAAACATGAAGAGGAGGGACAGGTTTTAGCCCCCACAGTGAATTGAGATCAGAGCCATCACTCTGATTTTGTCATTGATTTGTGTAGTGTTAAGTACACCTATGTCCTTAAAAGTACTTTTTTCCCAAAACAAAAAAGGTAGGCTGGGATTTAAAGTTAATGTTGGTCAACAGTCGAGTTGTGATCTTGTGTCCCCACGCTACCTTCCTGGGTAGCCTGTAGGGTCAGGGGGGTGCGGGGGGCACAAGCACAGCGAGCAACAGGGGGCGGGGGTCAGAAAAGCGAGTGCAACGAGGGTCAGGGGTGGGGGGGCACGAGCACAACGAGGGTCAGGGGGGCGGGGGACAAGAGCAAAATGAGGGTCAGGGGCGGGGGGGCCACGAGCACAATGAGGGGCGGGGGGGCCACGAGCACAACGAGGCACAGCGGGTGGGGGGGCACGAGCACAACGAGGAACAGCGGGTGGGGGGGCACGAGCACAACGAGGAACAGCGGGGTGGGGGGTCACGAGCACAATGAGGAAGAGACACACAACAGAATGAATGAGTAGAAGAGGTGAGGAGGAAGAGACACACATATAAAAAAACAGGAAAGCGACAGGCAGTCTGAAATCACAGCAGTGGAAGGGACAGAGATAGTCGAATGAGAAAAAGAGGAACGACAGACGCTAACGTACTAAAACAGGGGAGAGGGTGACCAGACTGAAACCACTACAGACAAACAGCCACGGCAGACCGGACACACTGTACAAGAAGAGACACAGCAACAGACTGAAACCTGCAGGGAAAGAGACACGGAAATACTGATAACGCAGTACAGGGAGAGACGCGCGGACAGACGAAAACCGTGACCATTCAGCAGACAAAGAGTCTGAAACACAGCAGAACAAAAGAAAACCACATAGAGAAAACACAGAAAGGCAAGAAACAAGATAAATACCGAAACACCTCCGGGGAACAGGCATGAAAACAGGTTGGAAGCACAACGGATGAAACGACGGGCGAGTATAGAAAAGACACATATTGAAAACGGAAAAGGGAAAGGGGCCTTTGACGAGGCTAAACACGCAATACATTAAGAGATAGGGAGAAACAAAAATCCTCAAGAGTCACATACTGAAAAAAAGCAAGGTTGGAATTAACAAACGAACAGGGTATGGATTAATGAGGAGCCGGTAAAGACAGGCAAACGGGGACAACTGCTATCGAGGAAATGCGCAACTAAGGGAGAGGCGAGCCTTCATATCTGAGTGTTAACTTTTTAACATTTTCTTGCTGAAAAGTTCGACGGTACTCTACCAACATTCATTTGAGCGAATTCCATAATAAAAAAGTGCAAATTCAGGAAGTGTGTTCCATTAAATATATTCAGTTCAATAGTATGACAATTATTCGAGGAATTAAGTGCAATGAGCTTTAGAATTGGGGCGAGTGGGGTACTTCTCATGAACTCATGGAAGAAAAAATTGCACGGCCACCGACTACCCAAAATAAATGAATGTGCTCCTACAGAGGGTTTGTTAACCTAACCACTGTGCAATGCATTTCTTTGCCTCGTATGCACAAGTTACCACTTGTGTAACGATATATCTGTAAGAGACATTAGTTAGTGATAGATTCCTTACCTTAGAATATCCCCAGGCGTCAGACTGGATCTGGAAATTTTTGCGTAGCAGTACCCTTGCGCGTCGGTAGGCATCGTCTGCGGCTCCGCGTCGGTCGTCGGCGTCGTGGGCGCCGTGATGATGTCGTCGGAGTACTTAGACGCCGCCTCCGCGTGCTGACATCAGTTCTTAGCCACAGCTTTTCCGCACCAGGAACGTAGAGCTATGCTAAAAACCAACACTGGTGCCATTGAAACTAGGGCCCTGAAAGGGGATGACTTTAACCCTAGATATTGGTTCGCAGAACGGGGAGGATGGGTGAGTCGGTAAGGAATCTATCACTCACTAATGTCTCTTACAGATATATCGTTACACAAGTAGTAACTTGTACATCTGAAAGAGATACGTTAGTGATAGATTCCTTACCTTAGAATAGATACCCCAGCAATACCAACGCCGGTGGTGGGTCTGAGAACCAATAATCACACCAGAAAGTCCTGGAGGACAGAACGGCCAAAGAAGCCATCCCTCCGGACTTGGCTGTCCAGGCAATAGTGTCTTGCAAACGTGTGCAGCGAGGCCCACGTAGCTGCCTGGCAAATGTCCTGCAAGGGCACTCCTCGGCCCAGGGCAGTTGTAGTCGCCATGGCTCGAGTGGAATGAGCCCTAAACCCAACAGGGGGGTCCTTCTTAGCCAAGGAGTAACACGCCTGGATACACAAGATGATCCACCGCGAGATGGTCCGCTTGTGCAAAGACTTTCCCTTCTTAGCGCCCACGTAACCAACAAAGAGTAGGTCATCCACCCGGAACTGGCGTGTGCGATCTAAATAGAAAGAGAGCGCACATTTTGGGTCCAGACGGTGGAGCCGCTCTTCCTCCTTTGAGGGATGCGGAGGCGGAAAGAAGGTGGGCAAGGTGATGGACTGCCCGATGTGGAAGGCTGTGACTACCTTGGGCAGAAAAGAGGGCCTTGTCCGCAATACAACCTCGTCCGGATGGACCGAAAGAAAAGGAGGTTTAGAGGATAGAGCCTGGAGCTCACTCACTCTCCTGACAGAGGTGATGGCAACCAGGAAGGCAGTCTTCAATGTAAGAAGGCGGATAGGACAGTTGTGAAGTGGCTCAAAAGGAGCGCACATCAGGAAAGTAAGAACCAGGGTCAAGTCCCACTGAGGCATCACGAAGGGAGCAGGTGGAAAAGTGTGAGTGATGTCTTTCAGAAAACGATTTACAATAGAGGACTTGAACAAAGATGGCTGATCAGGCAGCCTGAGGAAGGCTGAAAGGGCAGAAAGGTAGCCCTTGATAGTGCCCAGAGCAGAGCCCTGCTGGGCAAGAGAAAGAAGGAAGAGAAGAACCTCAGAAAGAGGGGCCGAGAGAGGATCCACAGCCTTTGCTGTGCACCATGCCACAAATCTGTTCCACCTGCAGGCGTATACCGACTTTGTGGAGGGACGCCGGGCTGCCAGAATGATGTTACAGACTTCAGGAGGCAAGTCAAATGGCCTCAACTGTCGCTGCTCAATCTACAAGCATGGAGGTGGAGACTGGACAGGTTCGGGTGGAGGACAGTCCCCTGCTGCTGCGACAGAAGGTCCTCCTGAAGAGGCAGACGAACCGGGGGATCGACTGACATACCGAGTAGCTCGGGATACCAGTATCTTCGTGCCCAGTCCGGAGCCACAAGGACAACTTGTGCCCGGTCGCGCTTGATCTTCTTCAGCACTCTGGGCAGAAGTGGTATAGGCGGAAAGGCGTACAACAGACCGCAACTCCACTTGTGACGAAAAGCGTCTCCGAGCGAGTGCCGCCTTGGAATTTCCAACGCGCAGAACTGATGACATTGCGCGTTCTCTTCGGTGGCGAATAGATCTAACCAAGGCTCTCCCCACTGCTGAAAGAGGCCTTGCGCCACGTCCGAGTTCAGACGCCATTCGGGATCCATCATGCACCGGCGGCTGAGTTCGTCCGCCCTGGCGTTCAGAGAACCTGCCAGGTGTGAACCACCAGGGTCAGACCCTGATGTTCAAGCCACTGCCAAAGGCGCAGAGCCTCTTGGCAGAGGGTCCACGACCCCACCCCGCCCTGTTTGTTGCAGTACCACATGGTGGTGGTGTTGTACGTGAACACCTGCACTACACTCCCCCGGACAGAGGGGAGGAATGCCTTCAGTGCTAGACGAATCGCCCGCAGCTCCAAAAGGTTGATATGGAGCCGGGACTCCGCCGGAGACCAGAGTCCTCTGATCTCCGCCTCTCCCATGTGGCCTCCCCAGCCCTGGAAGGACGCGTCCGTCACAACCACATGCTCCGGTTGGGGAAGAGAGAGGGATCTGTCGCTGACCCAATCGCAGTCCGTGAGCCACCACTGCAGCTGTCTCGCAGTGCCCTCCGAGATCAGGACATGGTCGGACAGGTTGCCCTGAAGCTAAGGCCCACTGAAACTTCAGGTCCCACTGTAGAGCCCTCATCCGCCAACGGGCGTGATGCACCAGAAGGATGCAGGAAGCCATCAGCCCCAGAAGCTGCAGCGTCAACCTGACCGAAACTCGGGATGAAGGCTGAAAGATTGGAATCAGTGCCTGTATATCCCGAACCCGCTGCTCGGGTGGGTAAACCCGAAACTGCACCGAGTCGAGAACCTCTCCGATGAAAAGGAGCTTCTGAGAGGGACACAGGTGTGACTTCGGCACATTGATGGAGAACCCCAGCAGGTGCAGGAGGTCGGCCGTAGTCTGGAGGTGGCAAATGACCTCTGCCAAAAACTTGCAGATCGAAATTACCCTAGGAATGTAATCAGCAAGTGTAAAAAACGGGATCACAACCAAAATAGAGGAGGTCTACTGAAAACCACAGAAAAAACAGCGCAAGAAGAACTGATAACATGCATCACGACCTACAGCCCTGTAACTAACAATGTTAACACCATCGCTGCTGCAGCAATTCTCCTCATATGCTGACTCTTATGTTTTCCCATTGTTCATGACGAGCTCAGCTCGTCATCAGCAAAGCTCAACCGTGCCTCATGACGAGCTGAGCTCGTCATGAGCATCAAAGGGGTTAAGAAAATAATTAACAAGAACTGGAGGATTCTAACGTCGGGTACATTGACATGGCCTAAACCAAGGTACGCCAACAAGAGAAGCCGCAATTTGAAAGACATTCTTGTCCACACAAGACCACCTCCCAATAAACCAAGAGTTAGAACAAATCTATGGGGACATCCATCAGTTACAGGTCACTACCCCTGTGGCTCCTGCTCGGTCTGTAGCCTAACCAAACACAAAAGAACTACAACTCCTCCTGAACTTCAAATGGACCATGAGGAACCATACCAACTGCAACACAAGTCACGTGGTATATATGATAACTTGCCCGTGCAACATGCGATACATCGGTATGACTTGTAGAAAGGTGAAGCAGAGGATATGCGAGCATCAAAGTAATCCACACAGTAGAAGAACTTAATTGGGTCATCCTAGAAACCCTAACTAACAAAGACAGGAATGCAGAAAAGATCCACAGACCCAAAACGAACTCCATGGGCCTCAATGATAATATTCCTTGGCTGAGCCTGGCAAAATAAAACTAAACTGAATGATAGAATGACGGCGACAGCCATTTGTTTTCTGCCAAATGAGAATGCTGAACACTTACATCTGTTTCTCAACCCGTGGACCACATTAGGTCCTGCCCACCTCTGGCAAAAACCTTCCCCCTTTTCTTTCCTGACGATGTAAAAAAAACCCTATTTCATTAGGACATTGTGTAAAAGCCAGAATTTAGGCCATTCATAAATAGGCTAACGTTAAGGATCATCCCCAAACGTTATTTCCCGGGCAGCAACATCCATCTGCTTCAGTGTTAACTTCTCTAGATGAGACGGACAGTGTTTCAATACATCGGAACCTCTTTATTAACATCTAGCATGATGCTAAATTTATAACATTCATCCATTTGGTCCCCTTTTTTGTTAACCTATATATGCAAATTACTTCAAAATACTCCCGTTTGGCCATCATGCCTTTGAACAGTTCCAATTGCGGCTCCAAAGCTTCGGGTTTTTTTTTTTTAACTTGACTTTTCTATGAGCTTAGCGTGTTTAAAATCTATTGGAAATTTAGATAAAATTTAAATAAACCCATTGTACACACATTAATCGTATTAGTCCTCTTTCAGTTACTATGATGGAAGGTTCTTTAAAAACAGACCAAGTAGCGACTTACAGCGACTTCAAGGTTACAGGAGCAGAGTCAGCACATGCGACGCTCGAGGACAGGAGCTAAAGGGTACCAGAGGCGTTTCTCCATCCAGTCTCTCCTAATTGGAACCGCAAGTATACACAAACTAATGTTCCTCTACCTCTTTCTATAGTCTAGCCCCCTTGAACCCCTGCACAACCCGAAGGAAGTGTAAAATCTACACACTGAAGGTATGTTTGCTAATTACTGCTCTAACCAGCTATTACGTCATTTAAGTAATGCGCCCGGTGAAAACAATGCTCCCGTACGCAGTTACAGGTCCTTTTTTCACGATACTTTAGTCGCGCACATGTCAAACTTGGAGCAGTGCACTTTAGCAATGACGCTAATTTTACCGCTAGTAACATTTCGCGCCCGATGAATGTTAATGCTCCCGTACGCAGTCACAGGTCTTTTTCATGATACCTTGCGCACGCATAAGTCTAATTTTGAGCAGTGCACTTAAGCGATGACACTAGTATTTTCGTCTTATCGACATGCCTAAATATATGCCCAATCTTAATGCGATTATTTTTGTGCATGTGATACTTTGTGGAGAAAGAGAGAGTTGACACCACCATTTACTAAGTGGTCTGTAAAGTATTGCCAACTTTCACGAATCATGATTTTAAAATGTCTGTAGAAAATCACTACATATATGTGTCTCCCCTCACCTTTACCCTTCTTTATGTCTGTATGTTTTACAGGTACATTGTGACCACATTCAAAAGAAACAGGTTGAAAATTTCCCTTTTTCTTACACTGTTTACAATAAGACAAATGATTGTTGTAACTTCTTGACTTCTTTCACTAATCATAGTTGGTCCTGAAGAAAGCCCATAAGTCCAAATCTGGCAGAACAGGCTGAAACATGTCGACCATTTTTATTGACCATTAGTGCGTTAGAATTCCTAATAGATTCACGGAACGCATGCAAATTAACATTCCCTCATGGGCTACCCGAATCCAGACCAAATAAAGTGAAATATCTGGCTGTCCGGATATTTTAACTGACCACTACCCACATCACTAGATCACTACTGTTTTTAACCATGGGCAAGAACCTCCTGGTGGAGGCTGCATAACCAAACTAACCCTATGATTATGCACACAAGTGTATGAAGAGCGGAGAACCAACATATACCGCTACCACGATTCAGAAAACACGTGCATGAGGGTTTTTTACCGGAGACACTTTGGATTTTTTCTGCATACCCAGGTTTTTGCAGGACGAGTGATCCTTTCCCCCTTGATTAGTTAAGCTCAAAATAAGGAAACTGAAGGGATCAGAATTTCCTCCTCCCCCACTTGATTAATAGGTGGCTGACGACTGTCTGGGGCGAGCCCGCCTTCAACAACCAGTCGTCGAGGTAGGGGAAGACTGAAACCCCTAACCTGCGCAGATGAGCTGCCACCACCGCCATCACTTTCATGAACACCCGTGGGGCGCTGGTAAGGCCGAAGGGGAGCACGGTAAACTGAAAGTGCTCGTGGCCTACCGTGAACCGCAGGTAGCGCCGGTGGGCCGGCAGGACGGGGATGTGGAAATAATCGTCCTGCAAGTCCAACGCTACCATCCAGTCTCCTGGGTCCAGGGCAGCTAAGACCTGAGCCAGAGTCAGCATTTTGAACTTCTCCTTCCGGAGGAAGCCGTTGACGTTCCGTAGGTCCAAGATAGGGCGCAGGCCCCCTTTGCCCTTCTTGGCTACCAGAAAGTAGTGGGAGTAGCAACCACGTCCTACTTCTGGCCCAGGAACGCGCTCGATCGCCCTCTTGGCCAAGAGGGCCGAAACTTCCTCCTGCAGAAGCCGCAAATGATCCCCCGATACGCGGTGGTGTTGCGGTGGCATGGCTGGAGGGGTCATCTCGAAGGGGTGGGAGTAGCCCCTTCGGACGATTTGCAGCAACGGACACTCTGGCAGCACTTCCGCGACCGTATCCCACCGTCGCCACGCCTGGTTGAGGCGGACCTCAACCAGGCGTGGCGACGAATCGCCACCGTCGTTGCCATCGCTCTACCTAGTGAGTCGGTGGTATCCAGCCCACACCGGATAGAATATTTCACTGCATCCCGCCTTCCACAAGGGCTTGGCCTTGTTTGGCCCGTACCTCCAACGGACACTCTGGCAGCACTTCCGCGACTATATTCCACAGAGAGTGGGTGTAGCGGCCCAAGAGGCATGCGGTGTTGGAAGATCGCAGTCCCAAACTAAGGGAGGAGAATATCTTCTTACCATAATTCTCATACCGCTTGGATTCCCTGTCTGGCGGGACCGACTGGAATGCGGTTGGGAATTCAATGCCTGGATGACCAGGCTCTCTGGGGTGGGGTGGGTGGACAGGGAACATGGGTCGCCCGGGGCCGGGCGGTGGCGTCTGGCCACGTTCCTATCTACGGGCGAACCCGTAGCGGGCCTGGACCAAGTGCCCAAAAGAACGTCGGTCAAGGCCTCATTAAAGGGCAGCAGAGGCTCGGCCGAGCTTGACTGCGGTTTAAGGACCTCAGTGAGGAGGTTAGTCCTCACGGCCACGACGGGGAGCTCAAGGCCCAAGACCTTGGCTGCCCTCATCAACACCACACTGTGGGTTACCCCCTCCTCCGTAGCCACGGTAGGAGGTGAGACAAAGCCAGTGTCTGGCGATGTGTCCAGACCACTGGCATCCCCAAGTCCACCTGTCCAGTCCTCTTGAGACTGACACTCTCGGGTCAGAGGGTCCTCAGACCCCTCCCAATACTCCTCTTACCCATCCCCTGATAGTCAGGGTTGTCAAACGATGAGGCCGGTTCATAGAAGCTAGACTCCCCAAGCGGCGTCGAAAGCGGCGTCCAGCGGCGCCGTTCCGACGCCGGAACCGGAGCGAGGGAGGCATCGGAGACGGCCTGTGGGACCGGCGCCGGTGAGGTCGTTAGGTCAACCGGCGACGACCCGGATCCCGAAGCAGATCCAGTGAGGTCCTGCGGCGCCGGGCCCAAAGACGCCGGCGGCGTCGGGCCGAAGCCCCTGACCCGCTAGGGGCTCCAGACGGGTCCACTGGGCCCGAAGGCGCCGTGGAACTCGTCGGGGAAGAGAGCGACGCCTGCGACTCCGGCGGAGCCGCGTGGGCGGAGTCACCCGAACCCCCGGCCACGTCGCGCAAGCGTCGGGGGGAGTCGGAAGAGCGATGATGTCTCTTCAACTTCTTGTGTTTCTTACCTGACGACGACTTCGACCTGGAGGAGCGATGCCGACTCTCGGAGCTGTGATGGCTCCGGCCCTGCGACCTGTCCCTAGACCTCCTGCGGGACCGGGACCTCTCTCAGCGCGGGGCCGACTGCCGGAGTTTGAGTCGCTTGCAGGACTGCTCCCGCCTAGCTTTCGAAGAAAGGGCCCGGCAGTCGAGGCAGGCCTTGTCGTCGTGGTCGACGCAGAGACAGTGGAGACACCGACGGTGAGGATCCGTAAACGACATCAGTCGGGCGCAATCTTCACAGGGCTTGAAACCAGGCATCCCTAGGCACCGTCCGGAGTCGCAAGACTCGAGAAATGTGTTCAAAAGAGATAAAAAAGACTAGTCAAAAAGTGACTAAAGTACTGCTTTTTCCAGATCTGCGCTTGCTGGCGCGGAAAAAAGAAGAACTGACGTCAGCACGCGGAGGCGGTGTCTAAGTACTCCGACGACATCATCACGGCGCCTACCACGGTCGCGGAACCACAGACGACGCCTACCGACGCACAAGGGTACTGCTACGCAAAAATTTCCAGATCCAGTCTGACGCCTGGGGATATTCTAAGGTAAGGAATCTATCACTAATTAATGTCTCTTACAGATATATCGTTACACAAGTAGTAACTTGTGCATACGAGGCAAAGAAATGCATTGCACAGTGGTTAGGTTAACAAACCCTCTGTAGGAGCACATTCATTTATTTTGGGAAGTCGGTGGCCGTGCAATTTTTTCTTCCATGAGTTCATGAGTAGTACCCCACTCTCCCCAATTCTAAAGCTCACTGCACTTAATTCCTCGAATAATTGTCACACTATTGAACACGACGCCGAAGACGGACGCGGACCCGCAGACGACGCCTACCGACGCGCAAGGGTACTGCTACGCAAAAATTTCCGGATCCAGTCTGACGCCTGGGGATATTCTAAGGTAAGGAATCTATCACTAACGTGTCTCTTTCAGATTTTGAGGCTATATTGAATTAAACAGAGATGCCTTCTCATCTAAATAACCGCAAATGTGATAGTTCTGTGGTCTTTGCCGCGCAATAGAGAGGAGCGTTGACGTCATCACGGGACGCGCTCTTCCCAGTGACTGACCGGGACCCGTGTCGGGTCATTCAGTGCTCTTGGAGGGAGGGACTAAACACGGCTCTGGGCACTGGCCAGTCACGGGAGCCTCAAGCACCAGTGTCCAAGGTTAGCCACGCGCTACTGCCCTCTTGGCACCGGTCAGTCTGAGAGACGCAAGCACCAAAGCTTCCGGTTTGGTGCCTGCTGCGGCTCCGACCTGTCAGCGCTGGTACAGTTCCCGGGTTTAATTTTTTCAAGTGAATTATTTGGCCCGCCCCTATGCGTTCAGTTTTTATATTCTATCATTTGTTGTTGTCAGGTGTTTTATATGTGAGGGTTTCTTATTAACTGTTTTCACAGAGTTTTATTCACTTTTTTACTAACTTTTTTTTATTTTAGCTAGCAGCTGGTTGTTTTAACAATCGTGCAATTCCAATTTTACATCTACATGCATGTGAATATTTCCTCTGTGGTTTCGCCTCCCCATATTTCCTGTACTTCATTAGTTTTCTGTCACTCTGAGCCATTAACCCATATTTATACGCAGAAACATATATATTTGCATTTAACACTTTTGTGCGTGTCTCAGTACTGCAACCAGTGTTACATTCGCAAGCCATCTCACCCCACATAGATTAGCATTAGAAAAAGGAGCGCCCGCCCAGTAAGTGGCCCCGAGTACCTGCGCTCGACTGCACCCTGGAAATAGAGCCTTTGATGTGTGACCTGGCTGGTTGCATCCCAGGTACACATACCCCCGGTGGCCCTCGCTGTGGCACGAAGATAGTACTGCCAGCGTGTACCAAATGCCTCGTTGCTTCATGGCACACTTCTGCCGTTTCTAAACCACCGATATATCATATATGGCCATTACCCAATTTAATGGTCATTTATAGACCTGAGAAGAATGGATGACTCAGTTGGCCCTAACTAGCCGTATATCACTGCAGGTGTCAGCGGCCCCTGGAATGACGTATGTTAACTGTGTAATTTTCGTTAAATATACATTCTGCTTAACTAGGGGCGTGATAATTACATAGCAATCGCATCGCTCACCCCGACATGACCCAAACAGAGGTTTCTGGCAGCAGCGACTGTGTTCCGTTAACAACGCAACACCGCCTTTTGTGCTCGTCTTGTGTGACGTGTCCACAAAACACGGCAAAGTGTCGCCATTGAAAAGCAATGGGCCGGTGTTATTTGCACAGTTCAATAGATCAACACAGCACAGCCCGAATTATATTCATCGGCTCATACGGACTGCCAGTAATCCCTCGAGACCTGTAAAACAAGACAAGCATTGGAAATGCAATAGGTCTCGCAATAGGAAAGTTGGAGCTATTGGTCTTATAAATGACATTTTTTTTAATTTATGTGTGGTTTTTTGAAATAGCTAAATAAATAGTTTTGTCATTTACAATGCCAATATTTATAACTTTCGCAAATGTGACACCTCTAGCATTTGTAATGCAACATGTTTTGTATTTACGTGACTTAGATGTATTGATATTACAAATAACAATGGCTTTTAACTTTTTTTAAATAATTAATACGTACATAAAAGTGATTTTATTTTATAATAGCAATAGCTTAAACTTTTGTAAATATCTTTAGTTAAGATTATTTTCAGTGTATTTTATTGTGACGAAAATCCAAGAACAGAAGTGAAACATTAACATCTTTTCTGTCATTTGTAATAAAGCTTGAAACATTGAGAGAACATATTTGAACCAGTGATGCTGTGGTGATGCTGAGTGATGCTGTGGTTGCGCTGAGTGATGCTGTGGTTGAGCTGAGTGATGCTGTGGTTTGCGCTGAGTGATGCTGTGGTTACGCTGAGTGATGCTGTGGTTGCGCTGAGTGATGCTGTGGTTGCGCTTGAGTGATGCTGTGGTTGCGCTGAGTAATGCTGTGGTTGCGCTGAGTAATGCAGTGGTTGCGCTGAGTGATACTGTGGTTGCGCTGAGTGATGCTGTGGTTGCGCTGAGTGATGCTGTGGTTGCGCTGAGTGATGCGCTTGCGCTGAGTGATGCTGCGGTTGCACTGAGTGATGCTGTGCTTGCGCAGAGTGATGCTGTGCTTGCGCAGAGTGATGCTGTGCTTGCGCAGAGTGATGCTGTGCTTGCGCAGAGTGATGCTGTGCTTGCGCAGAGTGATGCTGTGCTTGCGCAGAGTGATGCTGTGGTAGCGCAGAGTGATGCTGTGGTAGCGCAGAGTGATGCTGTGCTTGCGCAGAGTGATGCTGTGCTTGCGCAGAGTGATGCTGTGGTTGCGCAGAGTGATGCTGTGGTAGCGCAGAGCGATGCTGTGGTGGTGCTGAGGGATGCTGTGGTGGTGCTGAGTGATGCTGTGGTGGTGCTTAGTGATGCTGCTGAGTGATGCTGTGGTTGTGCTGAGTGATGCTGTGGTGGTGCTGAGTAATGCTGTGGTGATGCGATAGAGTGAGTGCGATAGATAGATAGAGGGAGGCGATAGATAGAGGGAGGGCGATAGATAGAGGGAGGGCGATAGATGAGGGCGATAGATAGAGGGAGGGCGATAGATAGAGGGAGGGCGATAGATAGAGGGAGGGCGATAGAGGGAGGGAGGGCGATAGAGGGAGGGCGATAGATAGCTAGATAGAGAGTGAGGGTGATAGATAGAGTGAGGGCGATAGATAAAGTGAGGTAGATAGACAGATAGATCAGCGATTGAAATATTCATTCGACCGCTCACATTTGCGAGTCAGATTAATTCAGGACGAGCTATTTTTAGGTCCTACTCGCCCTTTCTGGCGAGTTGGAATGCAAACTGACACTTGAAGAAAGATTTACAGACATGTTTTCAAGCCGGGGAAAGCTTTGTTTTTGATTGCAAGAAAAATCGCTGCGTCCATGAAGCGGGCTGATGCACGAGCCGAGGGAAAGAATAACAAGCAGTAGATTAAATGAAACTCCAGGGGAGAGAGAGGGGAGGTGCTGGCGGCTGGGGAGGGGGAGGAGAAATGAGAGCCTGGCTGTGTGCAGGGAGAGAGAGGGGAGGTGCTGGCGGCACCAAGCTGGGGAACAGATGGCGAAGACTGGCGATTTGATGCTGTGCACGCGCATTTTAACTCATTGCGCTTGCGCATTGAGCTAAAAGCGCACATGCACTTCATCAAATCGCCAGTGTAGTTAAACGCTGTTTAAGCCCCTATAGTCTCGCTCCGCTCAATACGCATGCGCATTGAGAGGGGAGACCTAAAAATCAGTCCATGTTTCCTCTTAGGGTCAGAGCTTTCTTTATAAGGTTTTTGATTTCATTTCAATTATACTTTATATACCTCTCTATTATTGCTAACTTAATAGTATTTTGTTATCTCGTGGCCACCTGCATGCGTTACAGGGTTACTGAATCTTTCAGAAGATTGTTTTCAGTTTAAAAGCTTTAACTTCGCACACGACAGGAACCATTCAGTCATTCTTAGATTAGAAACCAAACACGTGGAACTGGCTGCACTCTCCGGCTGAGGCAAAGCGCTTCAAAGTAAAAGAAGGAGGTCTTCAAGGAGAGGACGGAGGGATCTTTTTCACGAGGACCAGCTTCGAGAACCTTCCTCCCCTCTCCCACCCGCTGTGTTTTTCAAAGCCTCCCCATGCGGTAGCGTTCATTTGTTTAACTGCGTGGTCTCGGTCTGACGTCGTAGTTTCTAGTGAAACCAAAGAGACGCTCAGATCTAATGAGTAGACGCCAGCCCCTTATGTCTCGTAAACCGCCCCAGGGTTCAAGCCTCAGTTCGCGTGCCACAGGCCTCTCTTCCGGATCTCTGCGTCACTTCTGATTTAAAATAAAAATAAAATCATCCTTAAATCTCCCGTTATGTGCTGATTGCCTGCGGCATGCGTATGTTGATTGTTGTGGTTTCTATTTAGGGCTGCTGGTACACGAAAATTCTCCCGTTATGTGCTGATTGCCTGCGGCATGCGTATGTTGATTGTTGTGGTTTCTATTTAGGGCTGCTGGTACACGAAAATGTCATTTTTTCGTGGGCATGCGTTCGCATTTCTAAGCGATCCATAAACTTGCATGGGAGATGGGGAGAGACAACTTGTTTCCAGGCTGGTTAATGTAATTTCAAATTCTGCTGACGCTTGTACTCAGGGGCACAGCTATCAACAGTGCAACAGGTGTAGTGGCACCGTGGGCAGGGTAGCAGTAGGCTAAATGCACCAAATGATGGTAGTATTTTCTGGTCCAGTCAGTGTGTTGGGCCCATTTACATTGCCTGCACCAAGGCAAATTGTACCATTGCTACCCCACTGCTTGTACTGAGTTTAACTCCAAGTGCTGTCCTGTTTGTTTCAATAAAACAGGCCTTTCTGCTGATCGCTGTCTTGTAGGTTTCACTTTGCACAGCTAGCACAGCACTTTGACAAATGTCTCAGTGTAAAAAAAAGTTTACACAGTAACCACACATTGGCAAAGTCAACAGGTCTAGACTACAACTACAGGAGACGATGGTTTTTTATTTATTATTTAAGCGCCATCAAACCAGTGAGCAGGAATGAAGAATGAACAAGACGGAGGGCATTGCTGTGGGGAGGGGGAAGGAGAAATGCGACACGGCCGCAGCAGGGGGCGGAGCAGGGAGAGCGGCCTTTGAAGTGCACTTCACACGGCCGGCTGAAACTGAAAGCACGGCCGGGCGGCCGTGAAAGCCTTTGATGCCGCAGGGGGTGGAGCGGCACCAAGCTGGGCAACAGATGGCTGACAATTTGATGCTGTGCACGCGCATTATAGGTCAATGCGCTTGCGCATTGACCTAAAAGCGCACGGGCACAGCACCAAATCGCCAGTTGGGTAAAGTCTGTTTAAGTGCCTATAGTCTCGCTCTGCTCAATGTGCATGCGCATTGAGAGGCAAGACCTAAAAAACTGCACAAACAGGGAAAAAAATGGCGGACGCAAAGCTCAGAAAATTTCGGACTAGGGGGCGTGTTTTGACGTTCTGAGTGACGGGTGACGTCACAGTCGAAAGAACGCAAAAAAACACGCCCCCGAATCCTAAAGAGACGGGACTTTAAAGGAGTGACGCCAGTCTCCTCCAATGGCTGGCCTCCGTTTAGGAAGCCAGCCAATGGAGGAGAGAGGCGGGTTCAAGCCCCCATTCTCCAAAACATTAAGGGCCAGATGTAGGTCGCCAATTACCGGTCGGTAACGGCCAATTTCGACCGTTGCCGACCGGTAATTGGTTTTTGAGATGTAGGGGGCCCGAATTTTACCGAATCTGTAAATTTACCGATTTGGTAAATTTACAGATTCGGTAAAATACCGACTCGGTATATTTACCCAATCGGTAATTCCAGATGTAGGTGGCACAATTTGCAGTGCCACAGGCCCTTAGGAATTCTTATTTTACCACCCAATCCTATTGGGTGGTAAAATACCGAATTCCAGTCTGTGCATGTACATCTATGCCATGTGACACACAGACATGCCCTTAGGGCGTGTATGTGTGCCACATGGCACACAAGCCTGCAATTGGGGTGCTAAAGGGTGTCAAAGTGACACACCGTTCCCCCTGCCAGGATTCAGTATTTACCGAATCGGTAAATACCGATTCGGTATTTCCCATTAATTCCTATGGCCTTCAAGGCCAATAGGAATCAATGGGAAATACCGATTCGATTTACAGAATCGGTAATTGGAGAAAAAAAATTACCTACATCTGCCTACTTCCAATTTACCTACTCTTAAATACCGAATTGGTCAGATTCGGTATTTAAGAGTAGGTAAATCGGAATTACCTACATCTGGCCCTAAATCTCCTCCCGGAGACTGCCAAAGCGCAACCTTCGGTCCTCGACCTAAAAAGAAATCGCACGCACGAGCCGTGTGGAATGTGCAGGTCTATTTTTAAAACTCCTTTCAAGAGGGCTCTCTTGCGAGCACTAGAAAGAAGTAAAGAGAGGTGTATTTGTCTCAAGAGAGTCAAAGTAAGCAGGCTGGTGGTGGGGATGTACATATATGTGTTTTGTTGTGCGCTTTTTTTTTCAGTGGAACTAAAGTGAGGAAGGGCATTTTGAGGTTTGGTCAGTTTCAAAGGGTGACCGAAGTTGGTGGTCAAGCCAATGCTGGCAAATTGGCCCACGGTAAGGGGTAAAATTGTGAGCGTGGAATCAAGGTTGGCAGGTATCATGTGTTGGATGCGGGTGGAATTCAATCTGGAGGATTTTGCTCCTCGAGGTCCATTTGAGTGCTGGACATAGTGGGAGATATGATGGGAGAGGTCTAGATACTGCTCTGAATGAGGATTCTAAAAGTAGGTTAAGGACAAGCTGTCGGGAAAGGAGAAAGTTGCCTTTCAAGTTGAAGGTTTGTGTCCTTTATTGAAGTGCTTGTAAGGTTTAATTCCGTTTCAAATTCTAACTGTCCGTCTTGCCTTTTGTCGTTTTGTATTCCATTTAGTTTGGTTGTGTTCAAAGTATTTTATGCTTCGTGTCTGTGGATCTTGTTTTTTATTTTTCCTAAGCGTGTTGTCTAGTGTTGTACTATGACCTGTGCTCTCATTGGTTAAAAGGGAGGTCGGATATGTCTTCAGGGATCTGCTTTTGTATGAGGAGTTCTGGAATGTGTGTGCTTGGTTGGGCTGGGAGGTTCTCTCGGCAGCTGGGAGCAGATGTGGACAGCAGAAGACGCTCTTTACTGCCATGGCTGTTTCTGTTGTACCTCATTTTTGGAACAGATCTGTTTGACTCTGGCTCATCTGAATCTGTGTGGTCGGCTCTTCAATTTAACAGTGAAGTCCCTTGTCCTTGACAGTATTCCATCCTAGGTGTATAGAATAGGGTCCATCAAAACAGTGGTCCCGCCGGAAAGGATTTATGTCTTCTAGGCATTAACACTACCAATAAAGCAAAATCAACTGAAAACACCTTCAGAGTCTGTGCAATATATTTATACGAGGAGGAAGATCACTCACATGTAGTTGCATTTGTGACAAGGTGGGCTGGTAGTCCAAATGTGATATCCTATCACTATTGTACAGTATGCGATGCCGGATACAAAGGTCCACACTGCAGACAAAACAGGCGCTGTTGTTTATTACCACACCCTTCCTGTGAGGGTGCAAGCAGGGGCCTTAAGCTGGTGCCTCAGACAACATGTTAGGGGAGTATGACCAAGTAGAGACGTGTCAGAATGCAAACAAGTTAGGCTAAGTGGCATTTGGCAAGATGAACACATAAGTTGTTATGTAACGGTTAATTTGAAAACTCAATAAACAAACAAAAAAAATAACTTTTTATGGAATGCTTCATAACACACGTCTCTGTCTCTAAGTGCAATAACAGCTGTTACCATTGTTCAATGTATGGTACTTAATTTACCGACCATGGAAGGATAGAAGGCTGTCTGCTTCCTACAATTCAAACGAGCCCTGTATATCAAATACCATCAGACCACTGAAATAGCTAAGCAATACTGTCAGTAGTGAACTTCCTCTCAATCAGGACTACTGGCAGTGTGCATTTTACCGTGCAAGCCTCAAGATAACGCTGCACACAAGGCACTGGCAGCAGCATGTGCAGGGGTGCTGAGATACTGCTGCAATCTCACCAGAGTACATTTGCAGGCAGTTAAAATGTGACATTGTTTTGATTTGAATGTGGAGTGGAGGCCGCCAGGAAGCAAACAACTGCTCCTATTGGATACTGATATCTGCTGGCAGGCGTGAGAATTACTCTTGAGGACAGACACTGGAGGGAGAGAGGGGAACAGGAACTATAGACCAGACGGGAAAGTGGAGACCGTGGAGTGGCAGTGTGGAGGAGGAGAGGGGGTGCAGATGGCATCAGCAATCTGGTTCATTCATCCCCGCCGCCCTCCTCCGAGCTGGCCCTCCCTGCATCCATGGGAGGAAAGTCTGCACTACCCAGCAGCAGTTTGCTTCTCTGACTCTGCACAGCCACAGAACTTCTATCATTTAAGCAGTCATCTTAACAACAAATGTCTTTCTGATTGACAGAAGAAAAATGCAAAATAGAGAATTGAAAATTGTTATCTATAAACCATCTTTTAAGCGTGTAATCATGTTACTGAGTTATTTCAAAAACAAAACATGTCATTATATCGTACAGCACCGAGCTGTTCACGTTTTGCGAATTCCCTGCTGATGAGTACCACCACAGCCAGTGACTTATTTTCCTGAGCATCTTCCTTTGGTAAAGTCCCTCAGATGAGCTTACACTGAAAAATACCATGCATGCCTCGGCTGCGCAAGCTGGGGTGGTGGGATCTCAGATGCTGGACATACAGAAATACCCATTACAGACGCAGACTGCGCGCAGGAGAGACAGAAAGGAAGCACTACAGATGCAAAGTGAAAACGCAGATCTCTTCAATAAAGCAAAACAAGCCACATACATTCAGACACGCATTTAACCATCTCACTCAAGGACATTACCGACACTGTCTCCAGTTCTGAACGTTTTGCTTACATACCATTGTTTTCAGGTGTATTAGTTCATTAGATGCAACAAGACAGCAACACCCAGGATGCATTAGTTTATTTACTTGGAAATTCAGGACTGGACATGTATCCGTAATGACCTGAAGAGCAGTACTCACCCTAGATATAGATTAGTTGTGTTAATATACAATTTCTTGCACAAACAATAAAATAACAAAAAGTTTTGGGAAAATATATTCTGACAAATATTATATAGGGCATTCAAACACTTAACTGCATCGAACTTCAATTAGTTAATTAGCACGTTGAATGTGGTTCTGTTAATGGCGGAAACCATTTTCTCAAGCTTGCTTCCACATTTAATCAAACACTCCGACAAATTAAACAATTCCCCTCATGAATTGTGATAGACGTTTTGCCAGGAGGCAGAGCAACGCATCTAACCGCCAATAGCATGACGGTGATGGTAGTATACTCCTAGGGGCGACTGATACCGTCTTAAAGAAAGGGCTGACAAGAGCTGAGCCAAACAAGCAACGTTCAAAGTGGGTGGAACAAAAACCTCTCACTTTATACGTGCAGGAGATGGTTTTCCCAGATCTAAAGTGAGTTTCTTTTACTAAGAAACGAATATGTGAAATATGCACTCCTTGCAATAAATATTTTAGAATGATTTATGAACCCAGTGTTCATGGCACATCCTGTTATCACAGTCAGTCTGAAGGGTTTGTGAAATGTGCTACTAATAACAATACATATTATTTATGCATTGCAAGTCTGGACATACTCTTGAACAAACTGAATACTTTATACAAGACCCTAATGTATAGTGCTGTTCTATGAAGCTATATAAAATAAGCGGATTTGTTTTAGCTGGTGAACTTACTTGGTCAATTGACCCCTGCAATCCAGAGCCGTATCCTTCACAGGCTGTGAAATACAATTGTGTACACCAGCCTGAACTCACTAAAGCTAGAATTCCCTCTAGCACTCACCCCTCCGTTGTGCTCTGTCTTCTTACACCACCCCCTTCCTTGCCATAGCCATTTCTACAAGAATCCCCCAATGTATCCTATTACCAATGAATACCCGTGCTTTAAGAATCAGTGAGGAGAAAGATCGCCAAAGTGCTCTGCTTTCCGAGTACAGATGTGTAAAGTCTCTGCAGGATGGTACACTTATATTTATCCCCAAGGATTTAAAAAACATATTTTGTTAAACATCATGTGTGCCATTACATACCAAGACTCTCGCACTTGTGCATGGTCCTATCTGAATCCAGTCTTTACCTTATAAACAGAGCTCAGCTTTACATTTTAGTAAAACAAAAAATAAATCAAACCTAATATTAAGGCTTAGAGGGACTTTGCGCAATTAATCAAAGTTATTGTTGCATGAAATCCATAACTCACTGAAAGTTACCAAGAAGTGTTCAGGTGCAAAGCAATAGGTTTTGAGGGTGCATGTCTTTAGGTTTTTTAAGCTAATTAAAGAGGTGACTATGAAAACAATGAATATGAAGTGAACTTTCACAGCATTTAGAAAGTGTGAGAGAGGCATCTTAACATGTTACAAAACAAATATAATAGGTTGCAGACACAATGCTTGACCCACTGACCTTATGTAGGGAACAGTGTCATTTTGAGCCATGTCCAGCAGCCACTGGAACTCCTCATAGCTTCTGTCAACTTCAAACCAACATGTAATAAAATATATATTACTTAACAGCGAAAACAAACCTAAAGTACAAAATCTGTAATTGGCAAACACCAAATAACACATACATTTAATTTACATCAAAATATCTACAGGCACTCATTCATACCGTTATCATATGCTACAAACAAGTACATATTAAGTTTAGGTTCACATTTTTCCAGATGAAAATCGGCAATATGGAATAAAATGCACTTCTAAAATAACAATGTGAAACATGGAGCAACTATCGGGTACCAATTATAGGCTTAATGGGACTGTGCAATATGGGTACCAACTAATGGAAACAATGCTTTCTTTTTGGAATAAACTTCGTGTGCATGAAACGGAGTAAGCACAGGAACACAAATTACTGCGCAAGAAACTTTTATTTATCTCAGAGAGTCAGACACTTTTGCATGTCGTCCATATACAATTGCAAATTTCACTCCAAATAAAACTTGTATAGGCCCCCTCTGCATCAGCCCTACTGTCGGTGACACCCATATTATTTCCTTCTTTTTCTTCCTTGCTGTGTGGTGCTGTAGCATGTTTCAAACCTCTGAATATGATAAGTATCATATTCACCAGTGTGAAACATGCTACCACTATAACACAGCAATTGGGCACTGAATTAAAGCTCTATCACGTTGATATTTTCTGAACGTGAAATCATCTGCTTCATCTCTCCACTGACAATGGCATCATCATATATCGTTTCGACATTCTCCAGTCCCCTATCATCTTATGTTTGCAACTTACATATCTACTACAAAAGCAATATGTGACCCCCCAGGATTATAGCTTCAACTGTCAGTAACAACGTTTCTGTACCTTTCTGCTCCTTCATAATTTTAGAAATATCCCCCATGTGAAATGGGGATCCAGAAAAATACTTGACATAGTATAGACATTGAACCAAACTCTTTAGTGCACAGCCTTTCTGAGGACTACTTCCACACAGTGGCGGCTGTGTTGCCCCACTGCCTGGCTCACAGCCAGCAAATGGAGAAAAAGAAAACATGTTCTTAATTTTTTAATTCTTTAATTTACCAGCTCTGACCCAGCTCGTGCAGTGAGGGGCTGGGCGGGGCATGTGGAGGAGTGCTACGCGCACTCCCTGAGTGCGCATATGTGTTTTGCCGGCCGTCTCGGGCTGAACAAAAGACACATGCGCACTTAGGTTTCTGCAGCCTGGCTGCACTGAATAGCTGGGCTGGAGAAACCTCCACAGACTCCCAGGTCATAATATGAGAGCGCGAGGATTGCACAGGGAGCCCGTGACGTTGCTTGCTGGGACCAGGAAGAAAGAGGCGTGACACGAGCGTCAGCTCCAGGTAAGGGTTTATTTGTTTAATAAATATTAATCCCCCCCACATGCGCTCCCACGCTCCCTCGCACCTCTCCACCTGCCTCACCACCTTCATCGTGGCTTCCACAACAAGACAGTAGACATCTACAGCAACTTTGCAAATTATGTCGTCCACCTCCTGTCACACACAGACGATCCCACCCCCACCTGCTCACCGACTTGACATCGCTCTCCATGCTGAACACAACAGCCATCAGGACCTCGATTCAGTCCGGAGCCCGACCGACCCATGCTACCACTATGCCTTCAACCTGGGACAGAAGGAAATCAGCAGCGCACTCACCAAGATCCACAAGTCATTCATCACCACTGCCACTGCCCTCGACACATGGAAATCTGCATAGGTTAAACCCCTCCTGAAGAAGCCCTCCGCCGACTCCAGCGAGCTCAAGAATTACAGCCCCCATCTCGCTGCTCCCATTCACTGTAAAGATCCTGGCGCAAGCCATCAATCACCAGCTGACAGATCACCTGGAAGGAAACAACCTACTCTACACTTACTAGTCTGGCTTCCGCAACAACCACATCACTCAGACCGCATTGATGTACGAGTTACGTACCTTCGGTAACAATGTATCGGGTAGAGACGATTCTAGCCGCAGATTCCTTAACGTAGAATTACCCCCAGGCGTGAGACTGGATCCGGAAAACTGTTCTGCCACAGCATCCCTGCGCGCCGGGGGAATGGCACCATGCAACTCCGTCCTGACGTCATCCGCGCTGGTGACGTCAGCGAAGATACATAAGTCCCGCCAAGGCGCGCCTACATCCGTTTTCTTCCGAGAACTTTCCACGCCACAACGCGGAGCCATCACAACAAAACTATGAGAATACTGGAACAGTGAGCGAAGACCCAGCTATACAGAAGGGAAAGAGACGAAAGGTGAGGAACAGCTTATCCAGAATAGTGCCAGGCACTAAGGCACCAAGTCACGGCATGAAAGAATAGAGCGCAGCCATTGTAAGCAAGCCTGCAACCAACCAAACAGCTTCCCTGGAAATAGAAAGCATGTGAAAAAGGGCACAGTCAGACGAAAAAACCTGCAACCACCGCTCGGAGCCAAGAAAGGGTCCAAGGTCAGAATGGAAGCACAATTGGACTTGTCGGCGGCGTTCGACACCGTCCCCCATGATGGCCTTCTCGCAAGACTCTTTGAGATAGGTCTGCGGGGGACGGTGCTCGGCTGGTTTTCCTCCTTTCTAGCCGGCCGCCGGCAAACGGTCTGGGCCTCGCCAGATTCCGCCGTGATGCCGCCTCTGGGAGTCGGGGTCCCACAGGGCTCTATCTTGAGCCCGACCCTATTCAACATCTTCATGACCCCGTTGGCGGCATTGGCGGAGTCGTATGGGGCCCAGATCGTATCCTACGCCGACGACACCCAGCTCCTCTTCTCGTGTAAGAGAGGAGGAGACTTTGACGGGGAGAGTATCCGGGATTGCCTTGGGGCTGTTTTCCAATGGTTCCAACTGAACAGCCTCAAGTGCAATTCCAATAAGTCCGAGGTACTCTTCTTTGGGTGCGACACAGAGCCAGACTGGCAGGCCTGGTGGCCGATTAATATGTTTCCTCCGTCTTGCTCCTCCCAAGTCGCCAAGAATCTGGGGGTCAAGATGGATAAGGGGCTAACATTGAAATCCCAGATCCTCGGGGTGTCGGGCACCTGCTTCGGCATCCTTAGGATGTTGCGGAGGTTCCTTCCCCTGCTGTCTGAGGAGCATAGGAAACTGACAGTGCAGGCTCTGATCGGGTCCAGGTTGGATTATTCTAACATTCTTTACCTGGGCCTGCCAGAGTATTTGCTGCAGCGGCTCCAAGTGGTGCAGAACGCTGCCGCGAGAGCAATCTTTGGATTAAATAGACGGGCCAGTGCATCGGGCCTGTTGAAAACCTTGCATTGGCTTCCTATCCGGAAACGGATCGCCTTCAAGGCTCTGACTTTGGCCTATAAAGCTCTCCACGCGGTGGGAGCAAAGTATCTTCAAAAGAGACTGGTCTTCTATCAACCGACCCGGTCTTTGAGGTCGGAATCCCTGTTTTTGGCGGTTGTTCCGCGTGTGAAGAGAGCTCGCCTGGGAGGCCGCTCTTTTGGACTACTGGCGCCACAGTTGTGGAACTCTCTGCCGCTCACTCTGCGGGGAGCTACCAGCCTACTAGCTTTTAGAAAAGGCCTTAAAACCTGTCTGTTTACCCAGTAGCCTGTTTTTCCTGTATGTATTTGTTTGGCATTCTGTCCTTTTTTTTTTAACGGTGTTATGTTATTGTGTTGCAGCCCTCCTTTTCCAAAAAGCGCCGGGACACTCTTTTTGAGTAGCCGTGCGCTATACAAAAGAATAAATAACATAACATAACATAACAATCACAATTCATCCCCCAACAACACCAGCAGCAGCGGAGGGGGGATGGGTGACTCCTAAAAATAACCGAGGTCGAGACCCAGCCAGGGGACCTCAACCCCAAGGACTGTAAGAGAAGAAGTGCAAGCAACACAAGGAAGCAGGGCACAACGAACCCTACATTGGAGACCAAATGCATGGGCGCAGAAGTACCCAGGCATTCGCCCACCAATCACTAGAAAGGAAGGAATAGAGCAACGACAACAACAAGGCGAGCATCCCCCAGGGAGGGAGCAGAAGAAAGCACTGGGAGAGGACCACCGCGCTGAAGTAGGCAAGCGTAGAAGACCAAGAAGGGCCCTCGCAGAAACGGGGAGGAATGGTGGGTCCTGAAGGAATCTGCAGCTAGAATCGTCTCTACCAGATACATCGTTACCGAAGGTTAGTAACTCCCATCTGATAGAGACTACTAGCCACAGATCCCTTAACGTAGAATAGATACCCTAGCCATACTCCAAAGGGGAGGTGGGTTCTGCGAGAAGACCCCTCCATCTCAGAAAAGCCCAAGACTCTTCACAGGGGACCTGTTACGGGTACAAGGAAAAATAGGCCATGCCACCGCAGCAGGGAAGAGCCACCAGCTCCCCATCTGCACAGCCACACGGAACCTCGGCAGCTCCAATGGTAAATGATCAGACCCGGTAACACGAACTGGCAAGTACGAGTGGGGTACGATGGATTGCGCTGTACCACGCAGCAGCTGTAATGGCGGCCGGACAGTCTAAAGAACGCTGCCGAGAGCTGCGTGGTATTATCCTGATATGCACTGGGGCACAATGACATAACATTATTTGGAGGATTGCACGGCGCACTAGTGTGTTGTAAAAAATATGCCCCACGTGAGAGGTTATTAACGAGTGAGAAGGGCTGTGCTCTGGGCACGATTAACCAGCGCGGACAAGATGGCGGCGCCCGCGAGGCGGAGAGTTTGAATTGTGCCGAATATGAAGCGGATGGCAATTCATTTGGGCAGCACATACAAATCAGTGGTGGTTGGCAGTATTTATGTGGATTGCTGTTATAGCAGGGAACATGCCGAACAATGTTTATCCGGTGTGTGCTCTGTGCTTGTGGTCCCGGTTCTGCTTTTTAGATGAAGTATTTTGCAGAACGACTATCTACTTGTAAAGAATAGCCTTTGTCAAGATCTCTGAGACTATGTGAGAGCTGGTATCTTGATTTGCAGCATATCTGAAGGTTTTTGTCCTCGTTTACTCTGGCAGTAAGGCTGTGCCCGATGTCCTCTTCCTCTGACACCTCAAGCTGGGTTGCGCCTTACCTTCATCACCAGGCTTTAATCTATCAGTCACACTGGCTGCCATGCTCCTTACAGGATGTGCCTTCAGCATAGGAAAGCGATGGGCAGGGGGGGCCTGTGAGGGAAGAAGGGGCTCTCCAGAAGCATCAATGTCCAAACTAAAATTTTACACTAACTCCTAAGCGCAAAGAGACTGACCAACAAGGTCGATGTCCGGTGGAGCTGCCTAGACAGCTATAGAGGAGATCGACTCTGGGTCACCGCCTTGGCCGTCACCTACCCAGCTGGACCTTGGACATAGTTCTCATGTACCTTTGTAACATTGCTATTTGTTTGTCTTTGAGTATGCATCACCATGCTCCAGTAACTGTTTGTAACCATGTAACTTTTACCGATCTACCTACCCCCTTCCCCTCCTTGTTCTACTCCTCTCCACTTTCCTGCTACTGACCTCTGCCCTCACCTGTCCTGGCCCTAGCCCCCACCCTATTTACCTGTGAATTTTCCCTTGTCATTTGAGATCTAGCTATTTTGTTTGATGCCCGATGGAGCTACCTGGTTTAGCAACAGGGGAGACAGGTCGGGGATTCCCTCCTTGGATGTCACCTACCCAGTTGGTCTTAAGCCAGACTTCCTTTCGTCTTCCCTGTCGTCTCTTCCCGCATCCTCCCTCTATTTATGTCTCTCCTTCTCTCCTCTCTCAATGTATTGAGACTGAACTATAGGTTGCCGAATCAGCACTTAAGAAGAGAGGTTTTAAAACTGAGAATGGGCATAAACCCCTGTTATGTAAATACCAGGGTTAAAAATTACATGATAAATAGTAATGGCAATTGCACATGTACGCTAGGTACCTCCTGTGATATTATTCATATTTTATTAGACTGTAGGATGACCCTTGATCTACGTAAGGAGATTTTAGGCCCGCTATTCAAAACTTATAGGATTATGAATAGAAAGCAAGCTGTAGATCTCCTGGTGGGTGAGGTGCCGGGTTTTAGAGACCCGGTGTTGCCAGGGGACCACACCCGAAGACCTCTGAGTTCTCCCTGTTCTGGACTTACAGAAACACAGAGTCTTCTAGTTGAAGTCAGTGATCGAGTTTTATTGGCTGCAACCAAGTAACATGCGTCCTAGAAGTACGACAACACGGGCCGTAAGTTCTCAGGAGACTGTTCGTTTTTACAGAACCAGCCTTCTCCTTATATACATGAATAACAGCTGCAGGCAAGAATTCTTGAGTTTATGATATGGCTATACAAATATTTCCACAAAAATACAAAGAGCGAAGTCATGCTGGTCAGCACATATTTTAGATGTCCAGTTGGTGATGGATTACCCCGCCAGATCCAGAACTCCCATCAGATATCGATGAAACACCAATAAGGTCGGGCACCCTCCCATCATAAACGGGTCATAAACAGGAGTCATGGACAGGTGTGTGTGTATGGAAAACAGGGTCTGTATGTAGTGGATGGTTTATGACATGTTGTGCCTTGATGATATCTTGCTCGGCCACTGGGCGAGGAGCTGCCCAAACAGGCTTGGCTGGAGGCAGTGGAGGCAGCTTCGGCCAGGTCATGGGGAAGTCAGCTACAAAGGACGTGACCTTTTAGATCAAGCTCGGCTTTAATCAATTGACTTATATGAGGGCAAGTCATAAGATGGATGCCGTTTACAAAATGGAGTCCGAGGGTTCGGGCCGGAAACTACGATTTAAGGGTGTTAGCATCACTCAATCGTGACGCAAATGCATAGGGATAATGCCCTAATCATTACCGGTCTGTAGATACCAAATTCGTCATGGTACGACGATATTTTGTGACACGAGTGTTGGACCTCGATATCTGTGAAACAGCGGGGTCCGGATTTGCAGTACCACAGACCCTCCTTTTGCCCTCATATTAGGCAATAACTCACGCTAATCTGAGTCCAAATCTGTATTGATGAATTCACGGAGATGCTGCTGTAGCATCATTCTGTTGCTCAATTCGTCCCTTGACACAGGCTTCCTTACACATGAAGTGGCGCAGAGGCCACATATTGCAGGAGCGCAGTGCACAAACAGGCAGAACATAAACAGAACGGCTAAGATCATCCCGATGAAGATCAGAGTTTTCCATCCCCAGGCAGAGATCAGTTCCCAGAACCACCCTAGCAGAGACCAGTCTCCTTTCTCCATGTGAAGGGAGTCAGAGATTTTGTGTAATTTGGAGATGGCCTGGTATACCGTCGGAGCATTATCGGGGATGAAAATGCAGCAACTAGATTGGATCACTCTACATACACCACCACGGTCTGAAAGTATGACATCTAGGGCAACCCGGTTCTGAAGGGTCATAAGTCGATCCGACTGAAGCTCAGCTGTCAAGTTGCTAAGGGCACCGGCCGTTTCAGTCACGGCGGATTCAACTATTCTCGTCAATTGTCGAATGTTCCTGCTGTTCACCATGGGCCCCCAAAATGGCAGAAAACCCTTTGCGAAGTCTCCAAACTCCTGACCCGCAGTGTCGTCTTGACTCACGACACCCCTAACTGTCCTTGTCCGATGGTAATCTGCCCCGGCCGTGTAGGTGGGTGGCAGCAGAAACGAGATGAAACATGTGCCCGAGAAGTCAGGGGGCAACCACGTGTAGGCTTTGTCATGGCAGACGAAATAGGTGCCTTTAGCCGCCAAGAACGGAGGGGAAGTTCGGGAGGTAAACACATACGTCTCCGTGCATATGCTCTTCCCCAACTGCGCTTTGGGATCCCTGCCAATACCTTGCAGACATAAGTGATCTCGGTGGGCTACTATCCAGACTGGGGAGGATTTCTTGGATTTCTGGCTCTCACTTAAAGAAATCCCATACTTGGTGATGTTCCACCTGCTGTATGGGGTAAACTCGTCTTTGGGAGTTGCTCTAACCGTGTCAATGTCTCTACTCATATTGCGGATCCCTGCCACTAGTGCCTTATTGTTTGAGTTCTCCCCTCGAACGTATGGTTCAAGGGAAAACAGGAACATAGCCTGGAAAGCCCGTAGAGAACCGAAATAACTAAATGGCAGGACAAAGTAAGGGATGCCCTTATCTGTAGTGTGTGGCATGAGTCCGCATATCCAACCATTCGATGTGTTCATTATAGACTGGTGCTGGTGTAGGAGCTGGATAAAGGAGTTATTTACGAATTCTAGTCTTCTGGCAGACTCGTGTTCAGGTAGAGGGTGAAAGGAGTGTGTGGGAACAGTAGGAGGAGGTGCGAGCTGGGTGTTGTGTATGAATGGGATTCGAAAAATGGACAGAGCATAGCCAGTTAAAAACATTATTATACTACACAACATTAAGATGCTTAACACTAGAGTTCGTCTTTTTGCCATTACAGTACATATTTTCTTTTCGAAGGTCATGTGTCTAGCAGGTCTCTCAACCCCTGGAAACTCCATCCTCTGGTTGCTGCCCGCGGTGGGAGGTTGCTTCTGCCAAGATGTGCGCTCTGTCCAGTCCGGGGTAATTCCCTCAGACTGACCAGAACCGTTGACTTAGGCGTCCCCAGCTGCACTCCTCAGACTTCAACCGCGGCCCTAGCAGCAGAACCGGATGGCGGTTCGAAAATCAAAAATGAGCTAGTTCCCTGGGCGAGAGAGCTGTGAAATCAAAAATAGTTCATGGGAAAAGGGGGGGAAAATCGCACAAATTCGATTATGTCAGTTCCTTGGTCTTGGCCTCAGATTATATCGTTCCTTTCCAGGCACGGTGTGATCTTCAAACAATGTTTCAGGTTCTGTAGTGTCCAACTGCATCGACGGAGGCACAGATCCTTGCAAAATACAATCACTCTCTTTGTCGGTACCAGTTCCTTTTAATCGTGCATCGCTGAAGGGGACAAAACGAGGTGTAAACTCAGTTTCGGAGTCAGCGACTCCTTGCCGGACCCATCGGTCATATGGAAGGGGGAGCGGGACCCTTTTGCAATGGGCGCCGTGCACCCAGTGTTTCTTCCCGAGGACACGTACTGCAGAGCGGGTGGACAGCAAAACCTGGAAAGGTCCGGTCCAGCGAGGCTCCTCGTTCTTGGTCCGTCTGAAATTCCGAATCAGGATCCAGGAGCCGGGTTCGATGGCGTGGCCTGGATCGTCAGACGCCGGTGGAGAGGAGCTGTGGACCTGTTGATGTAAAGCATGCAGTTTAGTTGTCAGTTCGTGCAAATAGTCAAACAGTGCAGGGTATTCTATTTCACTGAGCCTCTTGGGTCTCGGTACTCCTCATATATTTGCTGGGCGCCCGAACACGATCTCGTGTGGGCTAAGTCCTAATCTGGAATGGACAATCATCCTGGTAGACAGGACTGCTAAAGGCAGGGCGTCTGGCCACTTGAGACCTGTGCTGGCTTGGATCTTGGCCAGTTTCAATTTTAACGTGCCATTATAGCACTCTACCAATCCTGCCGATTGGGGATGGTTTGCAGCATGGAACTTTTGGCGGATGCCTAGACACTCACACACTCTCTTCATCACTCGTCCCACAAATTCACTTCCGTTATCACTCCAGACAATTCTAGGCATGCCAAATCTAGGGAAGAATTCCTTGACAAGGGCTTTGGCAGTTGACAATGCAGTGTTGTTCTTAAGGGGGTACGCTTCTACCCACCTGGAGAAGGTGCAAACGACAACAAGGACATATTTCAGGTTATTGCACCTCTCCATGTGAATGAAATCGAGTTGCAAGACCTCGAACGGGTACGTTGGAGGTGCAAAATGACCAGCTGGGGTTGGGGTCCCCCTACCGGGATTGTGCTTCAAACACACCATACAATTTCTGACCAGATTCTCTGCACATTTTGGAATACCACTATTCTGCCATACTGGGGCCAACAGCTTACATATTCCTTTCACACTGATGTGTGCCATTCCATGGGCCATCGTTACCACTGCGAGCACATAGGCGTTAGGTAACAACCATCGCTGATGTTCTGACAGTTCGACCCAACAACCATTCGTGTCTAACCTACCCTTGCTTTCTCTCCATTCATTTTTTTTTTTTTTTTAATTACATTTGTTAAGCGCGCAGCTACCCGGAGGTTTCCCGGCGCTAAGGCAAACAGAACGGTATACAGGGTGAGAGGAACATCAGACCAGAAGTTTAAGTATTGAAAAGCCAGGTTTTAATTCCTTTACGGAATGTCAAAAAGCACAATTCAGAACGTAAAGATTGAGGTAGGGAGTTCCATAAGGAAGGTGCTAGCAGGGAGAACGAGCGCCCTCCCATTTTGGCTCTGTTGACGCGCGGAATCCTAAACTTGTTCTGAGTAGATGACCTAAGTGTGCGGGGGGGGAATATATTGCTGCACCAAAGCAGAAAGATAGTGCGGGGCTCTTCCAGTCATAATCTTGTGCATGAAACAAAGTGCTTTGAATTTAACTCTGCTCTCAATTCGCAACCAATGCAGTTTACGCATATGAGACGCGGCCGAGGCTCTGGCAGGCAGGTTACAAATAAGGCGAACTGCCATATTCTGTACCACCTGGTACTTCCTGGTTACCTCCTTGCAGGCACCCAGGAGTAGGATGTTCCCATAGTCCAGGCGTGAGGTGACAAGAGCCTGGACTACAGTCCTCAGGGTGTCAGCAGGCAGCATCCACGTGATTTTCCTCAGCCACCTGATGATGGTGGTACAGGTGGCGGAGACTTTCACAGCGTGTTGCTTGAAGGATAGTTGATTGTCGAGGAGGACCCCAAGATTACGAGCTGTCACGGTTGGAGTAGGTAGAGGGCCCATCTCCGGCGGCCAATGTTGTGGGCCCCAGAGCGAGGTATCTGAGCCAAACAGGAGCAGTTCTGTTTTGTCCCCGTTTAGTTTTAATTTGTGCTTAAGCATCCAATCAGATATTTGTTTCAGTCCAGATTGAAGAGAGGAGGAGGGAAGATTTTTATTGGTAGAAAGTGAGTAGATGACTTGAGTGTCATCAGCAAAGGAATAAATTGTGAGACCGGCCTGTTCCGCCAAAAAAGCAAGAGGTCTCACATACAGGTTAAAGAAAAGAGGGCTAAGGATAGACCCTTGGGGAACACCGTGAGTGGAGGGGAGTATTGACGAAACAGATGTGGAAGAAAAAACTTGAAACGTGCGATCAGAAAGGAAATTAGCAATCCAGGCCAGGGCGGAGCCACCGACACCCACAGATTTCAAGGTGGACAACAAGATGGAATGGGAGACGGTGTCAAATGCGGCACTCAAATCAAGCAAGATGAGTGCCACTGTCTCCCCATTGTCCACCTGTCGTCTGATGGTCTCCGACACACCAAGGAGAGTGGTTTCAGTAGAGAAACCAGCCCTGAACCCGGATTGAGAACCATGAAGAAGATTAGAAGTTACAACGTGGGAATTGAGCAAGGAATTGACGTGTTTCTCCAGAATCTTAGAGAAACATGAGAGCAAAGAAATAGGGCGAAAATTAGATGGGTTGTTGGGATCTGCGTTAGGCTTTTTTAATAATGGGACCACCATTGCGTGCTTCCATTCATTTGGGACAATCGCTTCAGTTAGTGAAGCGTTCAAGACCTCCAGAATAATATGGAGTAGGGCTGGGTCCAAGGAACTCAGAACTTGAGGGGGCATTGGGTCATGGGGGGAACCAGATTTTATGTCTTGGAGATACTTTTTTAGAAGCGCAGGGGAAATAGGATCCCAAACATGGAGTAGGGGAGTAGCGGGCGTAGAGCAGGGGATAGTAGCAGGAAGGGAATTGCATAAGACTTGATCAGAGTGAGTGGAAGCAGCGGGAGTGGAATTAAAAATATCATAGATCCTATCAATTTTCTCAAGAAAGAAGTTGGCTAAAGCATTACACTGGGCAGTGTCCAGACAGGGGTCCTTGGGTACAGAGGACGCACCTGAAAGCTCTTTGACTATTTTAAACAGGGCCTTGGGTCTATTTTGAGCCGTAAGTATAGTGTTATTAGCAAAATTGGCTCTGGCGATATCACAAGCCGAGTGATAAGCTTTAAGGGCAACCTTGTATTTTACTTTATGATCTGGGTTGTAATTGGAACGCCATATGCGTTCCAGTTTTTTACAGTTGGATTTTTCTTGGCGAAGGGAGTCATTAAACCAAGGTGCCGGTGGATGATGAATTTGTGATTTATTCCTTTGAGTTGGAAGACAGGAATCCAAAGCTGTTGTCAACCACGATCTGACAGCAGGTAGCTCTTTAATAGTCATACTGGAAAACGTAGGTTTTGAGTTGGCAAGAAAAGAGTTTAATTTGTCTACGTCTAGACGTTTCCAGTTCCTACTGGCTTTGTGAGGGAGAACAGGATTAGAGGAATTAGTCACAGTCATTTTAATTGAAAAGTTAACAATAAAATGGTCCGACCAGGTGACCGGAGTTGAAGATTGATAGGAAATGCCAGTAAGGTTAGAAATGATGGGGTCTAGAAGATTACCGGCCTTATGGGTAGGGTCGGAATTATGAAGGTGTAGATCTAAGGCTGCAAGATCCTGTAAGAGGCGTGTAGAGATGGCACACGAGACAGAGTTAAAATGGATATTTAGGTCACCAACGACAATAAAATTAGTTGATTGTGCTAAAAACGGGGCAATAAGTTCAGGAAGGGAGGAAGCCCAACTACTAGCAGAACCCGGTGGGCGATAGATCAGGGTGCCGGTTAAAGTAAAATGAGGAGAAAGAGAGAGTTTAAACAAACCAGCTTCACAGTTAGGAAAATCGAGGTCTTCCCATTTACAAGAGAATTCTCTCTTGAAAATAATGGCAATTCCCCCGCCCTCTTTAAGAACCCGGTTCCGCCCCACATAGGTGTAATCATTGGGGAGAGCCATGGCGATGTCAGGGCCAGAGCTATCATTTAACCAAGTTTCAGTGACAAACATGGCAGCTGGGCTAGCTGTCTCCAGTAGGTCAAAAATATCTCTCTTGTGTTTCGAGAGAGATCGACAGTTAATACTAATAAACCTCAGAAGGGAGCAGGGATTGTGCGGAGTAGAAGGGGAGGTGTGTATAGGGGAGGGAAAAATCCAGAAGGTAGAAGACATGCAGTCTATGCTTGAAGTGAAAGAGTCCAATGCAAGGGAGCAATTTGGGCAAGTAATGGGCGCATTTTGACAGTTAAGGACAATGTCCGAGGAACAGGGCGACCCCCGCAACCGCAGTAAGGCGGTGCGAGAATAAGATACATGATCGCGGGCAAGGGGACTGGTCCCTGGGCCCGTGCTGGCGCGGACGGGCGCAGACGGGCAGGACTTTGGCACGACTTTGGCGCGAAGTCGGCGCTCCCGCTGCGCTCGTCCGCTGCGCTTCCGCCATTGTGTCATTAAATATGCAAGGGAAGAAACTCACTAGACCGCTAACCTGCCAATTGGCCAGCAGGGCGGAAGTGAGGATGTGGGGGCGGAAATGAGGTTGTGCTCGTGTGGCCACCGCCGCTGCAAACGGCACAAGCCGTGGCGGATCGGTGCCAGGAGCCAGATACAGCGTGAACAAAATGCAAATATTTAAAAGCGCAGATGAAGGGGCGTTGCGCCAGAGCGGCGATCAAATGCAAGTACAATTTGTTTTTAACATCAACAATAGTACCAGGATGTCAAGCGCTAAGGAGCGATTACTACATTAACAATTTAATCTGTTAAAAGAGTTTTAAAAATTATCCAGTCATACACGGAGCCTCTGCAGCCTCTCTTACCAGCAGTTAGCCCCGACTGACGCTAGCGCTGGATTTAAGTAGAGCTGAATATTCCACTCACTAGACCGCTAACCTGCCAATTGGCCAGCAGGGCGGAAGTGAGGATGTGAGGATGGAAATGAGGTTGTGCTCGTGTGGCCACCGCCGCTGCAAACGGCACAAGTGGTGGCGGATCGGTGCCAGGAGCCAGATACAGCGTGAACAAAATGCTAATATTTAAAAGCGCAGATGAAGGGGGCGTTGCGCCAGAGCGGCGATCAAATGCAAGTACAATTTGTTTTTAACATCAACAATAGTACCAGGATGTCAAGCGCTAAGGAGCGATTACTACATTAACAATTTAATCTGTTAAAAGAGTTTTAAAAATTATCCAGTCATACACGGAGCCTCTGCAGCCTCTCTTACCAGCAGTTAGCCCCGACTGACGCTAGCGCTGGATTTAAGTAGAGCTGAATATTCCACTCACTAGACCGCTAACCTGCCAATTGGCCAGCAGGGCGGAAGTGAGGATGTGGGGGCGGAAATGAGGTTGTGCTCGTGTGGCCACCGCCGCTGCAAACGGCACAAGCCGTGGCGGATCGGTGCCAGGAGCCAGATACAGCGTGAACACAATGCAAATATTTAAAAGCGCAGATGAAGGGGCAATGCGCCAGAGCGGCGATCAAATGCAAGTACAATTTGTTTTTAACATCAACAATAGTACCAGGATGTCAAGCGCTAAGGAGCGATTACTACATTAACAATTTAATCTGTTAAAAGAGTTTTAAAAATTATCCAGTCATACACGGAGCCTCTGCAGCCTCTCTTACCAGCAGTTAGCCCCGACTGACGCTAGCTATTCATTCACCTCTTTCTCGGTAGCATCAGCTTGTATAGACTTCACGCTTTCGATGGTGTCCTCACACATACCCACATCAGGGGTCCATCTAGCAGGACCTACAACATACATCCGACTCATTGTGTTCCTTGCAGTCTCTTTCGCGACCTCATCGGCAAATGCATTCCCTCGGCCAACATCATCTCGGATTTTCCTATGCGCGCTACACTTCACAATCGCAACCTGTAGGGGCAAGGTCAGTGACTCAAGAAGGTCGTGTACTAGCTGGCCATGTTGGATTCTCGCACCGTGTGACGTCAGGAACCCACGTTCACGCCACAATCTTCCAAAACTGTGGGCTACGCCAAAGGCGTACTGACTATCAGTGTACACATTCACTCGTTTTCCTTTCGCCAACACACACGCTCTTGTGAGTGCGACTAACTCTGCTGCTTGTGCAGAATTCTGGGGGATGCGAGCTGTCTCTACAATCGTGTGTAATGTTGTCACGGCATATGCTGCAGTCGTATCGCCATTTGGCAACTTGAAACATGAACCATCAACCCATAAATTATCATTACATTCAGGGAGGGGGGTGTCCTGCAAGTCTACTCTCCCTTTTGTCTCTTCCTCTGTCCTAAAGCAGCAATCATGTTTGTCGACCTCTTCTGCCTCTGCTGGTGGAATGGGTAGTAATGTAGCAGGGTTGAGTGTATCACACCTCTTTATGTGAATGTGACTTGCTAACAGGGTTAATTCATAGCTGGATAGTCGAGCACTAGTTAGATGTTGTGTTTTCGTCCTGTTTAGTAGGATATCTACTGCATGTGGGACCATAACGGTCAGAGTATTATTCATGACTAACCCAGCCGACTGTCGAATACAGACAGCCGCTGCGGCAGTGGCCCTCAAGCAACTTGGTAATGCCTTAGCTACAGGATCTAGAGTCGCGGAGAAATATGCACATGGGCGTTGTTTGTCCCGAAAGTGCTGTGTCAAGACTGATAATGCGCAACCTTCCTTCTCATGGACGTATAATGTAAAAGGCTTGCTGTAGTCGGGGTTGCCCAACACAGGAGCCGAACATAATGCCTCACGCAACTCATGGAAACTCGCCTGACAATCTTCAGACCAAGGCAAAGGATTGGGTGTGTCTTTACGCATTAATGCCAGCAAGGGTTTGGCCAACAGTGAGAAATTCGGTATCCATTGTCTACAGTATGATGTAATACCCAAGAAGGCACGCACTTCTCTTTGTGTCTTTGGGACACTCAATTCTGCAATTGCCTGTATTCTTTCTGGGGTCAGTCTCCTTCCCTCCTTCGATAAGATGTGACCTAAGTAGGTTACTTCTTGTCGGCAAAATTGTAATTTGGAAAGCGAGACCTTGTGCTTCATGTCACATAAATGACGCAACAATGACAATGTAGCTCGCTTGCAAATCTCTTCGGAATCTGCAGCGATCAGTAAATCGTCTACATACTGAATCAGAGCCGCGCCACCAGGTAGAACAATCGTATCTAGTTGTGTTTTCAGAGCCTGACTGAATATTGATGGACTCTCACAGTAGCCCTGAGGAGCGCGTCTGAAGCGGAAGCTTCGTCCTCCTAAATTGAAGCCAAAGATATCTCTGCTCTCCTCGGCAATCGGGATGCTGAAGAAGGCGTTCTTCAGGTCAATCACTGAAAACCAATTGGCTGAGGCTGGAACCATTGTCAATAAGGCTGTAATGTCGGGGACGACTGGAAACTGCGGTACAACGATCTTATTCACTTCCCTTAGATCGATCACAAATCGGTACACAGGGGGCTGTGAAGGATCGGTACGCTTTAAGACAGGCAAAACAGGACTGTTACAAATGTTGCCTGTAGTCTCTTCGATGCCATCTTTCGCAATTAAATCGTGGACTATCTCTAGCAAAGCCTTTTCGCATTCTTTTGACATTCTATATTGGGGAATACGTGGCAACCTGACATTAGCTTTCAATGTTATGACATACGGTGCTATCTCCAAATGACCTACATCATTTGAACCATTCGCCCAAAGTACATCTGGAAGAGATGACAACTTAGTCGGAATTCTTTCCTTTGACAAATACATCGGGGAAATCACTTTCTTACCAAGGGTGAGTTGTACTCCCGAAGGAGAACAATACAAAGTCGCATATAATCTCTTCAGTAAATCCAAACCTAACAGATTTTCGCCACAACCTGTTGTAAGGATGAGGGGTGCTTCTAATTCGCATGGGCCCACAGAAAGGGGCATGGGACTGGAGATCGGGTTTCTAACAGGGGCGCCAGAAAAACCTACTGAAACATTCATTTCGCCGGACAAAGGTGCGCCAGGAAGTTTTGAGTGCATAATGGAACTTTTTGTAGCACCAGTATCCAGCAGAAATGGCTCAGATACTCCGGATGTAATTACCTCGACATAGGGTCCATTCTGATCTACTGGAACTGAAACAACTCCCTCTCTTTGTCCATGGCTGTCCTAGCAATTATTACCCTCATTCTCGTTTTCTCCGTAATAGTCATCTGCATAGTACTGAGCTGACCTGGAAGATGCATTGTTCTGTTGGTCAAAGCTATTCATAGAATTCTGAGGCGGAAAAGAAATGGTATTTTGGGAGAAATTTCCACGGCCCCTACCTCTAGGAGCCTGTTGAACACCTCTACCTCTTGCGCCGGAGACACCGTTTAAAAGTCGTGCAAGAGCTTGGCAATTACTTTTGAAATGGCCCTCTTCTTTGCAATATGCACATTGATTCGGGCCATACGGAAAACGCTGGTGGGAAAACTCGTTTCCTTGCGCGTTTCTCGAATACTGCTGTGGTTGCTGATAGTTGGGCTGACTAGGAGTGCGAGGCGGATAGGCTTGTTGGAGAAGGACTTTAGTTTTTAGTTCTTTAGTCTTCTTGTCTGACTTATCTAGCTCGTCTTTGCGTCTATTTTCATAGTACTGGGCTGTGGCTAAAATCTGCGCTGACGTGGAAACAGCCCAAGCACTCTCTGAATCTTTCAATTTATTGCACAATTCAGGAAGCAGATTATGTACAAATTTGTCTACAAACAATCTTTGGCCACCCTCGGTAGCCATGTCCTGACCACTATGATCAGTGAAAGTCTCCTCAAATCTCGTGAAAAAGTCAGACACATTCTCATCTTTCTTTTGCTTGCACGCAGATAGCTTGTCCCAATTTACACGTAATTCAGGCATCAACGTTTTCCTGTACGCGATAATCCTACCGGGAAGATCTGCTATTAAAGGCTCGGGTTTAGAACCACCAACTTGTCTAGCATCTGTACCAGTAATATTAGCCCATGAGTCACCTAGTTCTTGATCATGATCTACATGACGAATTTTACTCCATAAAGGATGCGGAACAACATTCCCGAACAACATGTCTATATCTGCTAAATTCATTATACATGAGCTGGCGGTCTGTGATAATTCCTTGTAATATCCTGCTGGGTTTTTACGGGGATCGGGTAGTGTCTGTTTGAGTGCTAAAACTTTGGATCTTTTCCAGGGGACATGTACCCATACACGCTGGAAATGCTGTGGAACAGGCGGTTGCGCATTCGCATCACCTTCCCTCCATACCGGAGGAACCTCTCTCATGGGGTACTGTCGCGCCTTTTTCCTACCCGACACATCATCCTCATTAAACGATCTAGAGCTGTTTCCCTTACTCCTATAAGATAACAGATCCATTGCTTTTTCAACATCTGCACCTATAATCATGCCTTCGTAAAATTTGAATCGCATGCGGGCTAGTTCCTGCATCCTGCGTTTTGGGTCATTGTCTTGTAAATCTTCCCAGAGGTACACACACATTTCCTCGAATACGTATCTTTGAGTGGATGGATCCCACTGACGGAAGACTGCCATAACAGACTGAACATCATATCTTACAGTATCAGTAACCCATTTGCGTGCTAACTCATTCAGTACCTCTCTTTCCTCGTAGTCGGGTAGTTGACTACGCAACTGTCTACGTTCTGGTTTAGGGGTCGTTTTAGGCGACCCAAAGAAGGGCGAGAATAGACCAGTGACAGTACTTGTCACTCTCTGTCTGACAGAAGGAGAAGCTTGCGGTGAGGCAGATGCGCCAGAAAAGACAGGCTGATGTAAAGAGGAAGTCGAAGCAACAGCAGAGGAAGTCGAGGCAGTAGCAGACGTAGTATCGTAGTGAATAGTTGGAGCAGTAGGCAAAGTTGTAGAAGTAGATGGAGTATGTAGCAAAGGCGGCGGCCCTTGAGAAGGCTGCGCGGGAGAAGTAGGAACCAGCTGAAGAGGAGCTGGTGCTTGCGCAAGAGCTGCTTTTCGTGCGCCAGGGCGCGGTATAACAATACGTCTCGGGGGTCCAACAATACTCGATGTATATGGGCGTGGTGAGTTCAATAAATGGGACATTAATGGATCTCTCTCGGATGTTCCCTTTGAGTCTTGTCCCCCATGTGGTAACATCGGGTAGCATTTATCTATTGCTGGGTTTCTTGCTTCTGAGCATTTGTTCACTTTCCTGTTCTTCCTCATTATCCCTGTATGCGATGGCAGCTTGTACCATCGACATGCCTCTTTTATTTTTCTTTGCTAATTTTATTTCTTTCTGTTTGGCTTCTTTGCGCCATAAGCGAAAAGAGTCAAACATCGCCGGCCGGGCTTTCTTCTTGAACAATTTGACCTCAAGGTTATCTAATATTTCTGAGTCAAAACTACCATATTGGGGCCATTTTAAAACACCATCCTTGCGGGTGTATTTTATCCATACCTCATTATATGTGATAGGACCTACTCCGTGCTTTATATATAACTCATATGTTGGAGTTCCAATCGGAGGAACTGGACACGAATCCTCTAATCGGGAGTCCTTACTACAACCAAGACAAAACAAGTTTCCAAGTCTGCTGAGACCAGGCATCTTCGCTCACTAGTCTAGCTTCAAACTTCAAGGGATTATCTAATTATGATATTTGTCGTGAATACACGAACCCCTCGGTTTTGGTGCTTGCAAGAACCAATACAAACCGTATCTCTGGGATACCAAAACTAAGAACCAAACTAAGAACCAAACTAAGAACTGGGAGACGCTCCACTTATACTTAACTGAATATTGAAGATCGGTGACGTCACTAGAAGACTCGTCTATCGTTTCGCTCTATCAAGGATCACTGGGTCCAAAACAGGGCGATAGTCAGGGCAGCAGTCCTTCGTAGCCGTCGGGACGCGGGGAACCTCGCAGCAAAGACCTTCGGAACCACGTCGACATGCAGGGGTCGCTGAAGTGGCTGGCCGTCCTCCGGAATTTTCACACGAAGCTCCTCACGAACATCTGGCTTGGACCGTCACTGCTTGATATCGCCTTGAGTTGGGCGCCAACTGAGGTGCCGGGTTTTAGAGACCCGGTGGTGCCAGGGGACCACACCCGAAGACCTCTGAGTTCTCCCTGTTCTGGACTTACAGAAACACAGAGTCTTCTAGTTGAAGTCAGTGATCGAGTTTTATTGGCTGCAACCAAGTAACATGCGTCCTAGAAGTACGACAACACGGGCCGTAAGTTCTCAGGAGACTGTTCGTTTTTACAGAACCAGCCTTCTCCTTATATACATAAATAACAGCTGCAGGCAAGAATTCTTGAGTTTATGATATGGCTATACAAATATTTCCACAATAATACAAAGAGCGAAGTCATGCTGGTCAGCACATATTTTAGATGTCCAGTTGGTGATGGATTACCCAGCCAGATCCAGAACTCCCATCAGATATCGATGAAACACCAATAAGGTCGGGCACCCTCCCATCATAAACGGGTCATAAACAGGAGTCATGGACAGGTGTATGTGTATGGAAAACAGGGTCTGTATGTAGTGGATGGTTTATGACATGTTGTGCCTTGATGATATCTTGCTCGGCCACTGGGCGAGGAGCTGCCCAAACAGGCTTGGCTGGAGGCAGTGGAGGCAGCTTCGGCCAGGTCATGGGGAAGTCAGCTACAAAGGACGTGTCCTTTTAGATCAAGCTCGGCTTTAATCAATTGAATTATATGAGGGCAAGTCATAAGATGGATGCCGTTTACAAAATGGAGTCCGAGGGTTCGGGACGGAAACTACGATTTAAGGGTGTTAGCATCACTCAATCGTGATGCAAATGCATAGGGATAATGCCCTAATCATTACCGGTCTGTAGATACCAAATTCGTCATGGTACGACGATATTTTGTGACACGAGTGTTGGACCTCGATATCTGTGAAACAGCGGGGTCCGGATTTGCAGTACCACATGGGGATGGTAAATCTGGATATAGCCTGCGCTTTGGGTAAATACATGAGCCGAGTCAGGGGGTTTCTCCAGAGTACAGAGGTATAGTCGTATGGTAACGAGATTGCACTTCCATGTATGTATTATGTTTGGAAGACCTGGTCACATATGTTTTCTCATGTTCACCCTTGTAATTTTCACATCCTAGGAGGATACTGATTAATAACAAAGTTACTGGGGTTTCCTCCCGGAAAGGACTGATTTGCAATTTTACAAATTTTATATATTTTGTGTTTTTATAAAGTTTTATAAATGTATTGTGTATACTTTTATGGTTGTAATAACCCGAATAAAGTTTTAATGACTGACTGACTGACTGACTGAACTATTTTGTCTGATGCCCAATGGAGCTACCTGGTTTAGCTATAGGGGAGATGGGCCGTGGACTCCCTCCTTGGTCGTCACCTACCCAGTCGGCCTTTACACAGACTTAATTTCGTCTCTCCTTGTTGTCTCTTCCCCTATTCTCCCTTTCTCACCTTCCCTGTCCCCTCTCCTCTACGCTCCATTTACTTTGCCCTCCATGTTCTTTAAATGTTTCCCATTGAGACCTAGCTATTTGGCCAAAGCCCGATGGAGTTACCTGATAGCTATAGAGGAGATGGGTTTTGGGACTTCCCCCTCGACCGTTACCTACCCAGTCAGACTTTGGGCAGACTTTCCTTCGTCTTTCTCCCGTATCTCCCTCCCACCCGTTTACCCTTACCCCCTTCCCCTCTACACTTCACTTATCTTGTTTTCTATGCTTTTGTAATTGTTTGTCTAGCAACTGATATAAATTGGAACTGATGTAATCTTGTAATTTTGTGGAACCTCATGTAAAGCGCTCTGATACCTCGGGGTCTAGCCAGTGCTATATAAAACTCTTAAAATAAAAATAAATAAACAACTAAATAACAGGAGAAAGCAATACGAAGGGGGAGGGGGGAGGCAGAACACCCCAAGCCCAGTCAACGTAGCAGGGACCTCCACCGGAAGCCCAAAGGTACAGGCAGCGCAGAGGAAGAAGTGCCACCTACAAACTCCAAGGAGAAGAGGCTCAAAAACGGCAAGCCCTCCACCTGGAAGCATGCCCAGGAAGAGGGCCGCCGAGACCATCACAGCTTGAAGTCAAAGACAAGACTGAACAACGCCTCTGCAGTAAAGCAGGCAGAAAAATAAGAATGGAAGCCCACAATGGTCCCAGAGGAGAAGGCAGAAGCTCCAGGGCCCGTGCCAAGGAAGGAGCCACGCAAGAAGATGCTGAATGGCGGAGTCTGCATGAGTATTAAACAACAGGACCCCATCAAAAGGGTGGTCGGCCAGACGCTCTTCAACATTTTCAGGGAAAACATCATTGCATAGCCAAGCATGGCGATGGAGAGCCACAGAAGTAGCCATAGCACGGCCAACAGCATCAGCACCATCCAAAGCCACACAAAGAATAAACGCGGCCAACTCTCTGCCACCCAACACATGGCCTCGCAGATCAGCACAGGCCCCCTCATGAGAGACATGAGAAAGAAGGGACTCCACAGAATCCCACAGGCCAGAAGTAGCCCTGGTCAACACACACAAAGTATTAAGCACCCTCAAGGCAGCACTGGAAGAGGCGAAGACATTACTCCCCCATGAATCTAACCACTGGGACTCCCGAGACGGAGGAAAAAACACTACAGGCAATACCAGCAGCCGTGGAAATAGCCCAAAAAAAGGCAACACTAGACTCAGTAGGGTGCCGCGGAGGTGAAAGTAATTCCTCCATGGGTAATGGTTGCAGACTGAGCCGCCCATCTCCAAGTCCAGGGGGAAGCTGCCAGCCCCCGCATGTAGGAGGATCCACATAGGAATGGGGACCCCGAGGGACCCCAGGGGAGGGCGGAGATGCCGGTGGAGAAGCCAGCCGTGAGCCACGGAAAGAAGGGTTTGAGGATTTAGGCCGTGGGGACGGCGAAGAGCCTTCCCTTGAAGATGCCAGTGAAAAGGCAACCACACGTCCCCCTGTCTCCGTAGAGGAACACACAAGTAGGTGACGGACCTCGGGAGAAGAAGGAGCCTCAAGAGACAAATCCAGAACCCGACGCCGGCGCAGCTCCGTGGAGTCCGCCATCAGCACCTGATCGGCGTCGACCTGCGCCAGAATGGGCCTCCGTCACCACGTGCTCTCCAGGGTAATGGGACGAGGCCGACGCCGAACCGGTGAAGGAGCTGCGGTGAAACGGCACCGGCTCGACCTCAGATGGGGAAGCCGCCCGCGTCGAGGACCAAGAGGGACTCAGGAGGGCGCCCCAGGCCTCCACCCGCGACTCCACCGGAGCCGGGAAGGAAGGCTCCCAGCGCCGAAATGGTGCCGGGCTTGACCTCTGGTGAGGCAACCGCCTGCTTAGAGGATCGAGGGGGACTCTGGGCAAAGCCCAGAGTCCCGGTGATCGCCTGCGACACCACAGGGAGCCCCATAGGGATTTGCGGCAAGACAGGGACGCTATGCGTTGACGAGGGAAGCCCCGAAGGACTACACCTCGACGACGCCACCCTCCCACGACTTGAAGCCGAAACCTTTGACGTCAGAGCCACCGGCGATGCCGCGGAAGTCCCTGCGCAAGGCAAGGGAACTACAGACGTCACAGGAGGTGGAGGAAGGGCCAAAGAAGCCTGCAGCACCGCAGAGTAGGCTGTCATTTGGGCCCTAGTCGCCTCCGCGCTGAGAAACGGCGGGTAGGGAGGCAACAAGCTGGGGCACCTGTCCCGGGGGGAGCCGGCGCCCACCGCGGAAGGAGGACAAGGCCTCGAAGACATACTGAAAGACCTACCATACCTACCAGCCGGTGAGCCACGCCCAAAGGGCCGCACGAAAGACGATTCCGCAGACAAAACTGGCGGCTTCTTGCCTCCGAGGTAGGGGACGGACGCTGGGACGACACTGAGCTGGATAAGCGCGCCGACAGCAGCTTCATCCGGCGCTGGAAAGAGAAAAAACGGACGTAGGCGCGCCGGAGTGGGACTTATGTATCCTTGCTGACGTCACCAGCAAGGACAACGTCAGGATGGAGTCACGTGGTGCCGTCCCCTGGTGCGCAGGGATGCTGTGGCAGAAAAGTTTTCTGGATCCAGTCTCATGTCTGGGGTAATTCTACGCTAAGGAATCTGCGGCTGTAAGTCTCCATCAGAAAACTGTAACTGACAACATCAGATCCATCCTCGACCAAGGCGAGATAGCATCCCTGATACTCCTCGACCTCTCAGCAGCTTTCGACACCTTATCCCACCACATCCTCCTCACCAGACTTCACCACACTGGCATCAGAGGAATTTCCCTAAAGTGGATCACCTCCTTTCCCACAGGATGCCCACAGAGAATTTGCCTACAGCCCTTCACCTCCGAAACCAAAAGCATAATCTGTGGTGTCCCCAAAGGCTCTTCCCTCAGCCCCACCCTCTGCAACGCCTACTGGACTCAACTGGCCGACATCATCCAGACCCAAAGATTCAACATCATCTCATACACCGACTACACCCAGCTCATCCTCTCGCTGACGGAATACACCATCACAAGCAGATCCAACTTCTGGAACGCCATGACCAACATCGCCGACTGGATGAGGTCCAACTGCCTGAAGCTTAACACCGACCAGACGGAAGTGCTCTTCTTTGGAAGAAACACCTCCCATGGGATGACACATGGTGGCCCAAAGCACTCAGACCCTCACCTACCCCCACCGACCAAGCCTGAAACCATGGCATTATCCTGGACAGCGATCTCTCTATTCAGTTCTAGGTCAAAGCAGTAGCCTCCACCTCCTTCCACACCCTCTGCATTCTTTGTAAGTTCTTCAAATGGATCCCTGTCAACACCACTGACTCAAGCCCTGGTCACCAGTCGACTGGACTAGAGAAAAGAACTCTACCTTAAAACCACCACCCATCTCCTCAAACGACTCTAGATCAAACAGAACGCCACAGTCAGACTCATTCTCAACCTCCCCAAATGGCCCAGTATCACCCCGCACCTCAGAAGCCTCCACTGGCTCTCTGTCCAGAAGTGATGCCAATCAAAGCTGCTGACCTACGCCTACAAGGCCCTCCAAAAAACCAGACCTTCCTACATAAACCACCGCCTGAACTTCCACTAACAAACCAAACTACTCCGATCTCCGACTCGCAGGACATCAGCAAACACCACTGCCCCCTACCCCACCGAAGCAGAGAAAGTTAACCGAGATTCAGTGGACTCAGGCCCTCAGCACCATAAAACACCATAAAACCAGAAACAGCAGCGGACCTCGGCAAGGCCATCCAGAACTTCTCTGATTAGATCACTAAATGGCCCGAAAAAATCGCCATGTGGAAACCAGCGAAAGCTAACAAAACCTCAAAACAAGCGAGAAGGTACACCCCAGAGCTCAAAACCTTCAAGTGCAACTGCTACAGACTAGAGAAGATATCGTATCCCACTTAGAATCCCTCTGACAGGGAGCTAACAAAGAAATACCCAGAAATTACCACCTACGCCTCAAGGAAGCCAAGAGGGCAACCAATACTGCCCGCATGGAAACCGTGGCCAACCACATGAAGGAGCTCTTCAAAATGGCCAAGGAATTCTCTAACCCGACAGCCACAGAGAACAACATTCACCCCTCCCAAACCCTCTGCAACACCCTCTTAGAATACTTCTACAGTACAATCAACACCATCTACAACAACTTCGACCCCCAACCCACCTCTTCCAGTCTCTGCAACCTCAACTTCTCAGCAGAATGATCACAACCTGTCCACTCACTACTCAGTCCACCACATACATCATGTCCCCCTCGACTCCAGGGCATCCACGAGCCATGCGCCCACCATCTCTTCAACCTCAGAACCAACCTGATAACCACAGAGCACACCAGCATAAACACCTCCATCACCACAGAAACCTTCCCGGAAAGATGGAAATATGCAGATGTCAGACCCCTCCTAAAGTAAACTGTTAGACCTGGCATCATTGGCATGGGTTTCCCCTGTATTTTTGTCTTTGCCTCCTGTTATTTTGCTGTGTGTTGGTATTCGTTTTGCTGGTGTAGATGCTTTGGGCACTTTGCTACTGCTGTTCAGTGCCAAAGTGCAAATGCTCCCTTTGTCAATTATTGTTATGGATTGGTGTTTCCAGGATTGGTTTATTTGGTTTACTGTTAAGTCCCTAGCACAGTGTACTATGTGTGCCCAGGGCCTGTTAACCAAATACTGCTAGTAGGCTTGCAGCACTGATTGTGCCACCTACGCAAGCAGCCTAGCAACAAGGTCTGCCATTGCGGTGCCTGTGTACAGTCTAGTACTGCCATGTCGACTTGGCAAGTGCACCCACGTGCCAGGCCATAACCTTCCCTTTTCTTACATGTAAGTCACCACTAAGGTAGGCCCAATGTACCCCTGCGGGCAGGGTGAAGTGTATGTTAAAGGTAGGATATGCCCTGATGTATATGGCATGTTCTGAAAGTGAAATACTGCCAATTTCGTTTTACACTACTGTAAGGCTATCTGTTCCATAGGATAGAATGGGGAGTTCACCCATAACATCTTATGAGCATTACTGCCCATGGGAACAAGATCGAACAATATAGTTTGATATGTGTAAACTCAGAATGTTAAGATGAATCTTTCAGTGAGGGTGATTTTTACACGCTGGTTTTGAAAATACCACTTTTAGAAAGTAGGTATTTTCTTGCCTAACCATCCAGTGTACCTCTGCTAGGTTGTGTATTGACTGGCTTTGGAGTGACGGGCTGGGGATGTGCATTCTGTTCAGACAGTCACTTGGGGGGGTTGAGGTGTGTCCTGACTTTCCAGAGTGATTCAGGACTGGGCTGAATAGACCGTGACTGCATGCAGAGTAGGGGAGGAGATTTCTTTTACACTTGAATGGACCTGGTCTGCCTTATACAATGCTGTCTCCACCACCTGCTGGTTTTGGCTGGACAAAGAGCTTCTCTGCCACAGAGAACAAAGAATTTGGATTATAAAAAGAGGACCCCAGACTTTTAGATTCCTTCTGGGAATCAAAAGGAACCATTGCCAAGGAGAAGAGCTGGAGAAACTGAGGAGGAATACTGCCCCTGTGCTATTTGCTGTCTGGGGTTGACCTGCGGTTATGTTGGCGGGGGCACTCAAGAGACTGATATACTTGGATTTGATGCTTGAGGAGTGTTTATTTAAAGAGTTAATAGTTCAAAGCAGGAGGAACAAGTGAATTCTCCTCTCTAATGGCATCTTTGTCAGGGGATTCTTTGATTCTCCACGACCTGCTGTTAGGCCCCTTCTGTTCTTATCAGCCAAGTACCGTCATTGGCCTCCCCCTTTGAGGCGTGGTCTTCGTCCTCTTCGTTGTAGTTAAAGGGCCAGTCTGCGGAAGAGAAGCCCCGCGTCTGATATCCTGGACTGGCGTGAGCGTCTGGGGGCTGAGAAAGAGAGAGAGAGAGCCTGTTTGCGGGGGTGAGTAGTTTTTGACAACAGGGTTGGAGGGCAATGAACTCCGACACCTGAAGTGGCTACTTTCTGCCAAGGAAAAGGAAAAGGATTTTGCTATTTGCTGTGTCCCCTGCTTGAGGAAGATCTCCAAGGGCTTGAAGAAAAGCTTGCCTCCTGTTCTAAAGTTTCAGGGACACAAAGACTTCAACCCCTGCTCCCCTGAATTTCCTTGATGGGAGTTCTGACCTGCCAAGGAGTGCCTGTAGCTGTTCTGGGCCTCTGGAGGTTGTACTGGCTGTTGGGAGCTGGAAAAGTAACGAAACAACGAGAAGCGCGACACATCCGTACCTGTTTCTGACGCATCGCCGAAGAAACCAACGCATCTCCTGTCTGCAGCTCAAGGAATCGCCGTACGCCACATCGAGTGCACAGGTCTCCGAAGTTCAAAATCACTGCACTGATTCCGACGCAAACCCTGCTATGCGGCTGCAAGAACCCACGTATCGTCGCATCGTTAGGGGATGCAGTAAAAAACAGACGCATCCCCTCCCCACTCAGTAAGAAACCAACGCCTCACCCCCTCTCCGGTAAGGATCCGAAGCATCATCTTCCCTGCGCTGCAGTAAAGAACTGGCGCATCACCTCCCCGGAGCAACAAACCGCCACATCACCTTCCTGGAGTGTAAGGAACCGATGCATCACCTTCCCTGCGACCATTTTTGTTTTTGTGCGCGACGCAGCCAAGACACTTTGTGTGAAAAGTGTTGCATCTGCAATTTGCTTTGAACTGAACTATTTCTACCATTTGAAAGTCATATTTTTATTATTGTATTGTGGATTTTTGTCGTGTTGGCCTTGTTTGGTTTAGATAAAGATTACTTATTTTTCTAAACTGGTATGGTGTTCCTTTGTAGTGTATTACTGTATGTGTGCACAAATGCTTTACACACTGCCTCTAAGATAAGCCGGTCTGCTTGTGCCAAACTAACAAGGGGGTGAGCAGGGGTTATTTTAGCAGAGTATCCTGCTTACCCTGACTAGGAAGAAGGGCCCCCACTTGGAGAAAATGTTGTGTGTTGATTTAGATACCGTATATAGATTTCCCGATTCATAGGTATAAATCACATTGCCCTTCTTTAGCCATAGAAATCCAGCCCTTATTTAGGCATTGCTCATGCTAACCAAATACAGGCATGGTCAACTACATCCGATCCTCTTCGTCACAACAAGTTCTTGGAAAACCAGACTCTTAAGCCTTTAGGACTTCCCCTTGCCTGGATATGGATTTCTCCAGGGAACTCATTTATTATGCATCAACATCTATTCCTTTAGGGTTCATTCATGACGTTCTTATGCCCGACTTGTACGTCAATACTGGCATTCCTAAACACCTTCAAGGTATAAATATACCTTCACTTGCTATGGCAAGGCACGGTGCGGTTCGACTACCTACTTGCACGACGCGGCTCGCCACAGTAAGTCCCGCAGGAAGTCAAGTCCCCAACTGACGCACTGACTAGGTGCTGCCATCCTCCTCGCCAAGAATCCAGCTCCAGTGTTTCTGACTCCCCTTGCAGGGTGTTAGGGATCGAGTTCCGGGAAAGAGATACCAACCTCTCTCATTCTAAAGACCATTATGGTCATCAGTTCTTGCACAAATCTGCAATGCCAGGAAATATATATATGTATAACTAATGGGAACATTGTCCTACTCCTCCAAAGGGTAGCTGAAAAACTTTTGCAAATAAGTTTCCATATTTTTTAAGGTAGAATATATTCAATCCAGAATCATTTTAAAAAAAAATGTGAACAAAACAGGAATGAAAAGTATGTTGACCAATACAAACCAGATTTATTTGGCAGCCTTTATTGCCCAACTGTCTAGACAGGGTTTCGACTTTTGGAAAGACAACATTGAGACAAAAACTGTCTGGAGTACAAAAGATTGGCAAGTGCAGTGGGTGGAAGCTATGTTTAGAGCCTGTATCATCCCTGAGCAAATTATGCTTTTGAATGACACTGTCCAAGAAACGTCTTGCTTGGGTTAGCCAAGATCAAAGACATGAACACACCGACCATACCTGTACCTACAAGTAATAGCGCTGCACGGGGGAGGTCGACGTACATAATATTTTGCATCACAACAGATCAGATCCATATTAGAAGAAATCGTTGCTCTGGCCAACAGACACAAACAACTGTCAAGATCGATTCCTAAACAAAACACAGGGTTTCTTTCATTATCAATAGGCCAGACCCAAGATATGTTCAACGACCACATCCTGGGGTAGTAACAACATATAGTTTAGGGAAACTGTGCCTTGATTGGCTACAAACATCTACACTTGAGGATGTAAAACAACCCTTATCTTTACTTAAAGATGGTGCAGACCTTAGGGAATTCTTGCTAGGACCAAGAAAGCTGCGTCAAAAACGTTTCATATATGCTTGTATATATGCTGCATATAATGAATTATGGAAGATTACCCAAGCAGAGACTGCAGAACGAATATGAATTTAGGCAATGGGTTAACGACGCTGTCGTACAGGATATATTCTTTGAACAGCATTGTGTCTTCTGCCATAGACATCATGGAAAAGGTTTTAAACAATGCTCTACTCAAAGACCTAGAACACTACAATCTTCGGGCACTAAACGGAAGATTCTCCACCGACTCTCCGCCTGTAGAAACATTCTACTCACAAACAGCGAGCTCCATCCTGGATTATACATTTGCCAGTTTGGCCTTATTTCCCCACATCCTGGGATTCAGAATGGGGGACAAGGGTGAAAGTGATCACCGCCCCCAGGAATGCCATTTAACGGCAAAAATACCCACTGCATTCAAGCCAGACAAATGATAGGGGACAAAATGATAGGGGCTATTTATTCCATCAATCAAAAAAGACTTAAATGCACGCCAACCAATCTAACATCTCTGGCAGAAACTGCCCTTATATTACATAACACGCTACAATCAAATGTGGTTGGGTACATTCAATGCTGGGAGCTATACACTGAGTCTCTGCTACGAGACCTGGCCACCAATCCCATCCAAAAAAGCAATCTTCCTAATAAGGGCACCACATCCAACTTAAAAAGAGGTCAGAGAGCACAACTAAGGTCACACAAAAAACAAATTAACTCGACCCTACGGAAGCTAAGATCATCTGCAGAGAAAACAAACCTTCGGATAGAGCTGAGGAAACAAAGAGCGGAACTCAAACGCACAAAATGGAACATAAAACAAGAGGTTGAAAACGAAACATGGGCAAAACTGCTATTTGATACCAAAAGCAGTAATAGCGCACGCTTTTGGCAATCGGTGAATAGGATTCTGCGTCCAGAATATAAAGAACCAGGCTCGCACATCATGGAACAGACCTGGATAAACCACCTCTCCAGCCATTTCAACTATCACCTGGAACAGGCAGGAACCCAAGAATCCAACAAAAAAGAGCCCCACCGCATAACGCCCTCGTCGGAGTCTCAGATTAAGAAGGAGCAAGGCCTACAGGAAAGCATTATGGTTGCATCAGCCTCTCAGCAAATAACACAAATATCAACACAAATTCGCAAGGGCAGGAAAGAAGGCGCTCCAGGTCCCAATGGCATACCGCCAGCTTTATTCAAGGAAAAGAGCACAGAATGGGCCACTATCATGCAACCGCTATTCTGTGAAGTTAGACTTCTAAATAAAATCCCAGAATCCTGGAGAGGGTCGACAATCGTCCCCATATATAAACAAGCATTTACAATGCAATGGTTTTGCCTTTGTTAAAGTTAGAGCTATTGGCATTGCTCTTGACATTATTTTTCTTTATGTTTTTTTAAACATAAATAAATGTCATTGTCATTTACAATGCCAATAGCTTATTCTCTCGCAAATGACACACACAAACACCCACAGAGAGCCCCCCCACACACAGAGCCCCCCCCACACACACACCCACACAGAGCCCCCCACACACACAGCCACACAGAGCCCCCCCCCCACACACCCACCCAGAGCCACACACACACCCAGAGCCACACACACACCCAGATCCACACACACACACCCACACACCCAGAGCCACACACACACCCACACACCCAGAGCCACACACACCCACACACCCAGAGCCACACACCCAGAGCCACACACACCCAGAGCCATACACACCCACACACCCAGAACAACCAAGGTCAGCCTCTTGTGCCAAAGAAATGGCTAGGAAGGACACAATTTCAGATTCTCGCGTTTGTAACTCATTTACAGAGGTCCCAGCACTTCTAGACATCTGCGTGCTTCGTGCCATAACTTTAAGTGGACTTCTGGTTTGAGGTGTAGGGCAACACCCGTAGTCAGACAGTTTTTACCAGTTTTATTAGACAGACCTTCCTAGCAGGCTGAAAGCCCCATTACAGATCTGTGATGGTCATGGTAGCGCTACACCTTGAACCATGAACCGAAGAACACAGATGCATGGCCTGAGGGTGGGAATACAGAGGACGCTGCCTACGACCTTCCAGATAAGGGGCTCTTGCAGAAAAAACATTGATTGGAAGGTCTGTAGGATGGAACTGTACAAATATAGCACATACTTCCCGGAGAAACAAAGGGCTGTACCATACAGTAAACTCGAGATTCCCTGATTAGACATTACTTCTAAGCTGGTGGTTAAGTAGTGTCAGACTCGTATGTATCAGGCATGGGAAAAGACATGCAGCGGGCTTCCTTGAAAGCAACACAATGTGATGTCCTGCACAGTAGTGCAATCCTTTGACACTGAAAGTTATTGTTTGAACCCACCTTTCATATTAAATACGACAGACTATGCCCATTCAGTTTTTGACCTCGCAGCAGTGACCGTTCTCTCGTACTTGCACTTTCACAATAAATGTACAGTAGCCTTTTTGAACATTGCTAATAATGGGCACTGCAGTACGGAAATAAAGAGACCAGTGCGAAATGGTAGAATGCCCTTACTGAAAGTAATGATTATGTGCATTAAAACCACCGCTATTAGACCTAAACGCACTGGTGCTATAATTATTTCAACCCAAAATAGAATTGGCAACACTTCTCTTATCTTCCTCCACTAACTACCAGGGTACATCATACTTACTCAGAAACATAAAGCATGGATTGGAGATGTCATGATCATACACTCCTTGGCCTCTCACACTGAGACATCTAACAAGTAATACGAACGGCAACAAAATTATAGCAGTGTACAGTGAAAGGTTGCCCAACAGCGCTGAAAGCACCACCTGCAGGCACGTGCTTGCGACCCTGACACCACCTGATGCCACGCGGGGGCGCTTGCACCATAAATGGCAGTGCACTCATTGGAGGCAGACTGCATGACTACAGTTCTCAGTAACAGAGGGCAGGCAGGCACTGCAGCCGCTCAGAAGATGATTTCATTGATATGATCATTCAAGACTGCTCGCCAGCTTAAAAAGCACATTTTATAGCATAGCAAGTGCAACTGGGAGAATTTACTGTCACCCAGTCTCAGGCGATTACTGCTTTTGTGAGCCTGGCAAGCTGGAGCCGCAGCAACAGGCAGGCCCTGCCACACTCACCAGCCCGGCTGCAGGTTTTCATTGCAGCATAAACCTCACAGGACAATGTAGAAACTACTTAAATTAATGCAGGATTTAACAGAATATATTGAACATTGGACAGAGAGTGTCCGCCTACACAACAACAAGAAACAACAGCCGCTACTCTTAAGATGTGCAATGAAAACCTAACAAAATACCAGATAACGTCAGCTTTATGCGTGGTCGCAATGCATCCAGGGGAAACATGTTTGTATACTTCAAATTACGCAGTGTTGCTGCGTGGAATGCGTTGAAAGTCATGCTCTGTTTGCATGACATATGTGCAGAATCTGCAGGTGCTCCTTAAAACACATTTTACTCCTTGAATGCTTCCCTTGAGCTACCTCGGCAAAGACATTGCAACCCAGTTTGAAACTCTGGTATTCAAGGCAGCATGTAGTGCCTGGAAGTGAGTCAACTAAGCTATGTATCAGGACGTTTACTGAAGCCTGAAAGTGCAACACTGCTATACAAACCTACTCACTGTACTGGGTCGCTGTGGTGTGGGCACTGTTTCAGCCTATTGCTTGGTGGTTGTGGTGCTGTTATAAATCAAAGGACAATGGAGTGACAGTTCGGTTTCACTAACTCATAGTGCTGTGTATGTAAGAGTTATATCACAGCTGTGAGAGAAGTGTTTCTCATCAAATTACAGTGAGGAGCAGGCCTGACAGTGAATCTGTGGGTGAGATGCACATTTTGCTAGTGTTTAAAACAAATCTTGCATGACACCCGTACATTGCTAGTAATTTGACAGGTGTGCATTGTATAAAATAAATTGTCTGTTTTGGTGCTAAATTGAAGTGAATATTTTTTTGTCTTTTTTACAGCGTTTTTTAGTAGGGGAAAGACACGCTGATCTACATTTTCTCCTTCCTTCATTTAGCAGTGAGTTGGTGTGCTGCTTTGCGCTGATGGGTGACTGTATGTGTTTTCAACCAAGGTGCACAGTTGTTGATTAAAATGTGAACCTCATACATGTAAATGCCCCCGTCTTGTCAGTGAGCTGCTAATTGCTCTGTCAGTGCACCAGGCCCAGCTGTAACGCAGAGAGTCACCCCCTGCAGGTCGCAGCATGTGCCTCAGCGTTTTTACAAAACCGTTTACACAGGTTCAGACTAAGATTATCTGCGGTCCTGCCCTCGAACCTGGCTCAATATTTACTTATGGGGCTGGACGCCCCTACAGTCCACGCTTGCCTCGCACCCAGTTAAACTATTTGAAACTCGGGTGCAGGAAGGAACGATCGGCACTCCAAGCCAGTGTGACCTCGAGGGAGGACTTCCCCGAGAGGCAGAAACTGCGTCATTTACATCAACAGTGACCAGCGTTTCACGAGAGAAGCCAACAGGCAGGGGCTCCCATCGCTGCCTGCATCTTCGAGTGGCTTCCCGTCTGCTGGGTAGCTGGGGGGAAGAGTTATTTATTTGTGTCGTACGAGGGCAGGCATGCTAACAGCAACAAGATGCATTAGGAATCACTGTGACCAGAGTCTGGAGTCCAACCACGCAACAGGTGCAGCTGCCCAACAGGCCGTTAGTTGATTTTTTTGCGGCACGATGTTGGGCCTGACCCTCTCACTTACCCCAGGGTCAACCAATCAGGAGGAGAAACGGACATGCAGCGGTCCACAGGGTGGCTCAGTCTTCTCTCAGAGCATCGAACGAGCGAGGAGCGAGGAGGCGGAGGCGAGGAGCAGGGGAGCAAAGGCCAGCAGAGGAGCAGAGGAGCCGAGGCAAGGAGCTGAGGAGCCGAGGAGAGGTGGGGAGAGGAGGACACCATCTCACTCACCTTCGCTTTTAGTGAGAAGCGACTCAGCATCCAGCCTTTAGCCTCCAGACTCCTGCAGCCTGCCTGCGTGTATTCGGCGGCGGGGGAAGCTCCGTGCTCCGTGTTCCTGCAGCCTGCAGTCTGCAGCGGGAGAGGACACGGACGGCGGTCGGTAGCCCTTGTTTTCTTCAATACTTGCTGTGCAGGGTCAGAGCATCGAACGAGCGAGGAGCGAGGAGGCGGAGGCGAGGAGCAGGGGAGCAAAGGCCAGCAGAGCAGCAGAGGAGCCGAGGCAAGGAGCTGAGGAGCCGAGGAGAGGTGGGGAGAGGAGGACACCATCTCACTCACCTTCGCTTTTAGTGAGAAGCGACTCAGCATCCAGCCTTTAGCCTCCAGACTCCTGCTGCCTGCCTGCGTGTATTCGGCGGCGGGGGAAGCTCCGTGCTCCGTGTTCCTGCAGCCTGCAGTCTGCAACGAGAGAGGACACGGACGGCGGGAGGGGACACGGGGGGGTCGGGAGGGGACACGGACGGCAAAGCACTCACGCAAGCAGGAAAGGGTGCCGGCTCAATGCCGGGACAGATTCGGGGGCGTTCCCGGCGTCGCGTGACGTCGGCAAAAGCCAAAGAATCTCGGGAACGCCCCCGTGTCTGGTCCGGCATTGACGGACAGGCCCCTCGTCCAATGGCAAGGCTCCGTTTACGGAGCCAGCCAATCAATGACGAGGGCCGACCCAAAGCCACACACACAACTCAAGAGGTTTTTTGGCACATGCGCAAAGCGCATGGCCAGTCAAAACCTAAAAAGGGGATAAAACTGATCCAAACAACTATCGCCTAGTAGCCCTTCTTGACAATGAGGCAAAATACTTTGCGGGTACAATCTTGGAGGAGATTGTCTCATGGGCGGACTCCAATGAGATTATACCTTTGAACCAGACCGGCTTCCGTAAAAACACTGGAACAACCACAAATATTCTGGCCATCTCACTAATGATCGACGCAGCAAAAACACGGAAATTACCGCTGCACATGTGCTACATTGATTTCAGTGCGGCATTTGATAACATCGATAGAGACAGACTCTGGAGGAAACTGGCACAATGGGGAATACCGCATTCCACGTTAAGTATGCTGAAGCTTCTCCATTCCGACACCTGGGTGCAGGTGAAGCTAGGAGGCGGCACACATTTATCATCTAAAGTCCGCACCACCAAAGGCCTTAAGCAAGGGTGTGTGCTCGCCCCAACACTGTTTAATCTGTATATGGCGGATCTACCAGGCGTATTAAACACTTGCAATTCACATCCCCCGAGGCTGGGAGGGAAACCCCTGAGCAACCTTCTGTACGCAGACGATGTCGTGCTACTGAGCCATACCTACATCGGCCTCAAGCAACTACTAATTCAAATGCATAGTTATGCCATGGAAAACAAACTAAAAATAAATTTAAGCAAAACTCGCACTATGTCAATAAACATACACAAAAAACCGCAGAAGATATGGACACTGGGCGGCCAAAATATTGAGCCAGCTTCGGACTATAAATACTTGGGAGTCATCTTCGACCAAGACGGTTCATTCTCACAGCAAATGCTGGAAGCAAAAAGGAGAGCGTCTTGTATTGCCGCCACATTAAAAAGCATAGCTAACCAACTAATAGGACCAATTTTGACTCCTTACTTGAAAATCATCCAGGCTAAGCTACTACCATCCATCTGCTACGGCAGCGAGGCTCTACGTGGGAGAGATGCCAAGAATCTGGACGTAATCCAGACAAAAGCCTACCGAACAATGTTTTCGCTTCCATCCTATACATCGCCCGCCCAACTCAGGCTGGAATTTGGACTACAAAAACAAGCTCTTGCAAGACAGGGAGATTACATCATCTGCTGCCACAAACTTCGTTCTGCTATTACTAACACTTTAAATGAGCTGTTATGGCAAGACATTCAAAGCAGGGACGTATCTCAGGCAAGATCTTACCTGAAGACAGCCTTGGGGACTACCAAACTAACTGCGATCTGGGATTTGCAACTCGGCCACAAAGCATTTAAAAAACTGGTCTGGAAAACTGTCAAAACTCTTTCACTACTAGAGGATAAAGAGTCATTCGCTAAAAGAAACCATGCATGGATGACCATAAACACATATAAATCCCTGACACCTCAACCATACTTCAGCCAGGGTTATCCCAAGACAATAAAACTGAAGTTTCTGAAATACAGACTAGGGGTCTTGCCTACCAGAGAGCATTTGCCACCATGGCTAAGGAGCAATGGCCATGAACCCTGCACCTTCTGCAATACAGAGAAGGGCGACATACTTCATATGACTTGCCTCTGCCAAGAGTTCAGGCCAGCACGCCAGCTGTTCTTAAAGGACCAACTTAAACAGATAGGAACTCGCACTAGAAGGCAAGCAGTACTGGCTTGTCTTAACCCTGCAAACACAAAACTGAACTGCAGGTATGTAAAGTTCCTTGCGCTAATTGAGCAGAAACTGCCCAAAAACATTACACAGCATATAGACACTAATTTGAACTTAATGACACCTGCTCTTACCCAAAAGTAATGCATCTGGAAATTTGTATTGGGCTTTTACTGTTTGCTCTTTTAATGACGTTTTAAAGACACAACTTCTTTTATGATATTTAATCTGTTTTGTAAAATGTTTGCACTGGTTTTAATTAACTATGCATAATAAAATTACCTTACCATAGACATCATGGAACAAGACTTGGGCATGTTGCAACATGGTCAGTCTCAACTACGTTCTATCATGCTATTAAGCTGGTCGCTACAAAACTGGCGTGGAGGCTATGTGCCTTGGCATTCAATCAATACTACGTCACTGTTTTCAAAATTCAATCTCACTGATAAACAGATCAAACTGGCACAAAGGGGAGCAGACTATATGGTGCTAAGCATTGAAAAGCTGGAAAGATTACCATTCACATTGGCAGAAAAATCAGCTACTGAGTGGATCATAGATGGTAAAATCACTCGGCCTGTTACAATTTTCCATTTTCAGTATTGCCTACAACACATACCAGCAGGCAAATATGAAAGGTTGGGTAAAGAATACATCAAGACATCCTGGAATTTAGCAAACACACACAGATGTTGGAGTGGGAAACGTTAATTGTTTCTTAGCGGTACAACTGTGAAATCACACTAAGCGGTTCTCTCCTTTGTCAGGGTATTAATTTACACGGGGCCTGCGATGGTTCCACTATGAACTTATCGTGCCATCTGCAAGGTTCACCAGCTGCAGTGATTAATCCAGTTTGTGGACTACTTTCTAATGGGAGTTACCTAATCTTGAATGATCACAGCTGCTGTGGCATGTTGCCAGGTATTCCATATCTAGTGACTGTTTCATCCAGGGTCACTTGCTGTATGCAAGTATTTTTTCCACAAACCAAGACAGCCATGGAGTCGCCTTTATGGCCTTCACTGAACATCTCTTCTATACGAATTGATACTCTAAGCAGAATCAAAGCCATTCTTTTACAAAAAACTGTGCCACTGACCTCGGCCAAAGAAACCTATGATCTACAAATTCGAAGGACTTCTGCCAAGATATGTACCCTTTTGAATACAAACAGCCCTATACATTTCTCAGAAATGCTGGGACGTATCTTAAACATGTCTGATACGAGCGGTATTGTACATGTATTTAAGAACGTATGTGCAGGACTGTTAGCACCTTTTCAAGCAGTCCTCGGAATGATTCCAAACTTCGTGCACTCTGTGTTTCGCAGACTACCACTACTTTTTGGACTTAAAGCAGGGATCCTATTTTTGCTCCTACTGCTTCGATATGGCAAGCCAAATCATCAGCGACACCCAATTCACCGCGCAGAGAGCTCTGCTGGAGATGAAATGTGGTGAGCGCATTGTCCAAATTTTGGGTTTACCTTGTGTACGATAATTAAATACCACATGGTTTCTGTCATTCAGACCAATCTGGCAAGATTGTATCTTATCTGTTCTACGCTGCCTGCTTTGTGGTGAAAAATGCGTGCTAGACATCTGTCTAACACTCCCATCAGTCATGCCTACGGATGTTGATACTCTGCTGGACCCCATAACGGCCCATGCTCTATGTTGTCGCCAGCGGCTACCAATCCTGATGGCGGCATTCATTGAGATCTCACAGACGCAAATTGCAACTGCTGAGGTACGAGAGGAAACAACAGGTGGGCAAGTAACATCCGATACGAGCATTGCTGATGCGACCAATGCTGAAGGCAATGCTTGTCATCTTTGTGCGATTAGTCTTCTAAACGAGGTTATCCAACTTTCCCCTACCACGGTAGATGACTTTTTGTCTACCGGATTAGAAGATTTCATGTTTTCTCCAAGCCCTAACACAGACGTTTGATTCTGGCACACAGTGTACTGAGAGACTATGAATTTGACCTTCATTGTTCAGAACAAGGTACTAATTTTGGAACTTTTTCTATGAATAATTTTTTTTTCGCCAAATTTGTATTTTCCATTTTCGGCACAAGTAATCTGCGTATAGAACTATTCATAGAGAATAGAATTCTTTGAATACTTCCAGAGACAATGTACGACCTTGTCCGCAAACGGTTTTATGTAATCTGACATGAAAATGTATATTTTCATGATTCATTCAGTTCGCATTCAAATGTCAACATATGCTTAGAATGCAACATTGCTTTAATATGTACAGCACCAATGCATTTTTATGCTTACAACCAGTTCTAATGCATGTCACAATGTATTTTGGACATGTTTTTAGCACTTTGTGTGTAGATGTATTTTAGATATATTGAACATGTTTAGGATTTAGTAATGCTGTTCATACGAAAGTGGAGTGGGTGTTGTGTGTCGATTTAGATACCGTATATAGATTTCCAGATTCATGCCCTTATATAGGTATAATTCACATTGCCCTTATTTAGCCATGGAACTCCAGCCCTTATTCTAGGCATTGCTCATGCTAACCAAATACAGGCATGGCCAAGTGCATCCGATCCTCTTAGTCGGAACGAGTTCTTGGAAAACCAGAGTCTTAAGCCTTTAGGACTTCCCCTTGCCTGATATTGATTTCTCCAAGAACTCCTTTATTATGCATGAACATCTATTCCTTAGAGGTTCATTCATGACGTTCTTATGCCCGACTTGTACATCAATATTGGCATTCCTAAACACCTTCAAGGTATAAATATACCTTCACTTGCTATGGCAAGGGACGGTGCGGTTCGGCTACCTACTTACACGACGCGGCTCGCCACAGCAAGTCTTGAAGGCAGTCAAGTCCCCAACTGACGCACTGACCAGACGATGCCATCCTCCTCGCCGAGAATCCAGCTCCAGTGTTTCTGACTCCCCTTGTGGGGTGTTAGAGATCGAGTCCCGGGAAAGAGATACCAACCTCTCTCAATCTAAGGTATGGAGCTGATTAGAACCTAGAGAAACTTTTTCCAATTCTTGGCACAACTAAACTAAACTATAGCTAAAACAGCATCTACTTCTTCCCTCGTACTATACTTAGGTTAGGTACACTGGGGTAGGATTATTTTAGAAGCACCAGTTGAGTATTTTAGACTGTGTTATTTATGTATGTATTTTTATATATGTCATAGCTACAGACCATGCTATTGCAGTATTATTTTATCTTACTGCTAACGCTGTACGTATTATACTTCGCATTCTGTCTTACGATTGTAGCAGTTCATATCTCTTGTAGGTGAAATAAGACTGTTCAATAAACCCTTTTATTGAAACGCCCGTCTCTCTATTTCTATGCAACTCTGTAGAAACGAAGCATGCACGATTGACTGAGTGAAACTGTAATCGATTGTTTTTACGACTCTAAAGATATTGTTACAACTCTAAGAGAAACAGAGTTGTCATGCCTATGCGGTTGTCAGAAACTAATCCCTTCTTGTTCATTCAAGAACGTTAAGTGACCTCTGAGTTAGCTGGCACGCACAAGTAATTAAGTTTAATGTACTCGATAGAGAATTACTGACCTAGTCCTATGTCAAAACTATAGTGTATATTATTCCAATGCGCAGAGCCTATCAGGGATATAGGAAGTACACTACAAAAGGTACCTACCTCTGCCAACTAGAGGTCCCCATTTCTAACAGAAACCCTCTGCTGAACCCAGCGTACCTCAAAAACTACCAACATATCTCCCTGCTCCCCTACCCAGCCAAAGTACTCGAGAAAGGCAATCAATAAATACTTGGAACACAATCACCTCCTCAACGTCTCACAATCAGGATTCCTTGCCAACCACAGCACCAAGACAGATGACATCAGAACTCTCCTCGACCATGTAGAACCCGTGGTCCTGATCCTCCTCAACCTCTTTGCTGCATTTAACACAGTATCCCACCACATCCTCATCGACAGACTCTTCAACATCAGCACACAGCGAAATGCCCTCAAGTAGGTTGCCTCCTTCCTTACAGGTCTCAACATAATCTCCTAAGCAGACAACACTCAGCTATTCCTCTGACTCACCGCCAAAACCAACTTCTGCAATGCCATGTCCAAGGTAGCCAATTGGATGAGAGACAACTACCTCAAACTCAACTCTGACAACTCTGACAAAACAGAAATACTGATCTTCAGGAAGAATACCTGCGTATGGGATATCAGCTGGTGACCAGCAGAACTCAGACTCACACAGACCAACCATGCAGGCAACCTCAGCATCATACTCTACAGTCAGCTGTCCATGAAACAACAAGTCAACGCAGTTGCCTTCTTCTGCTTCCACACCCTCCGCAGAATCTTCAGATGAATCCCAATCAACACCAAAATAAACGTCACAAGGTCCTTGTCATCAGCTGCCTCGGCTACGGCAACACTCTCTATGCCAGAATCCCCACTCAACTCCACACAAGACTCCAGACCATATAGAACGCCGCAGCCAGACTCATCCTGGACCCCTCCAAACAGACCCACATCACTCCATACCTCAGAAACCTCCACTGGCTCCCCAACGAGAAGAAATGCCACTTCAAGATCCTCACGGATGCCTACAAAGCTCTTCACGATGAAGGATCTCCTACATCAACCATTGCAGCACTTCCATCAGCTCTAAAAGATCCTGCACTCTGCCTCCCTCTCCCTCGCACACAACCCTGCATCCGACACAGCTGCAGCGGTAGCCACTCCTTCTCCTACATCACTGCCAAGACCTGGAACAACCTACTCCTCCACCTCCAGACAGCAAGCTCGCTGGCTGACTTCAGGAAGAAACTCAAGACCTTGCTTTTCAGACGGAGTCAAGGCACTCTCTGCGCCCAGATACCCTTAAGAGTGACGGTGCTGGGCTTTACAAATTACTGATTGATTGATTCAAATAATTATTGATGCACGTGGCCCATTAAATCGCGTCTCACCAATGCACTATTTCTTTGTCCCACGGAGATCAAGAGTATAGAAGAAAGTAGGTTAACACAATAGAAATCACTAGAATGTCAGAGCAGAGCGAGGACGATGATGTTTTTGCTGAAAGATAATTATTGACCAAAAATGTAATTGAAGCGCAATCTGATATTCAAATGCATGAATCTCCCTGTCGAATTCTTAGCTTAGTAAAATCTTCCAAATAACTGTTCAACGAAAGAGAAATGCTCTGCAAGGCTAAAACGAATCCTCAAAATAAGCACTTTTGCAAAAACACCCGCAAAACCGTGCATCATTTCAGGATAACAGGGTAGATCATAATCGCTGGGCTATGTGAGAACAGCAGCCCAATTTGCAAATTGAGACGTTGGAGGTTTTTGTGGATTAGTGAAGGAAAGGGACCTTGTCTTAAAGAAACACTCCTAGAGGCTCCTAGCAGGTGTGATAGCAAAAAAACAGCACACTCTCTAGAAAAGTAACTAAATGGAACAATAATGATGAGGCTCAAAGGACGCCCCAGCCTCAATTTAAATGTCTTAAGGCAAGCAGGAATGTGTGTGCTGGCACATACAGCTTTAGTGGGCATTGTTAGGGAAATCTAAGATGGAAAAGACAAATTAAATCTTACTGGAAATATCTACTAGTATCAGTGTGCAAGCCTTGGTATCCACCATCCCAATTAAAATACAGCAAAATGTTTTACTTGTTACCTTACTCTCAGCGCAGCAAGAGTTCCAATATTAAACAAATCACTGGTCAAATCATACAGACTGCACCTAATTCCTGGATTAATTGGTGAACTATAAATGTATTTGTACAATTAATGCTCCTTTTTTTAAGATGTCTGAAAACTGTTATGTACTCATCGTATGTACTGCTTAAATGCTATAATGGTTTAGCCAATCATTTGGAAGTAAAGGCTACTTTTTAGGCCTCGCCTACACCTTGCCATTAGCAACAAACCTATTCTACCCACTACAGACTTAGAGTGGATCTTGTGTATCCCCCTTGCTCCTGACTGAATGGCTTTCTAACCAACCTATGTTTGTGCTGCCCAAAGATCATTTCAGTCTCACCCGTTTCAATCAGATGAGCAGTATCCAGTGCTGGAAAGAGAACCAATTTACTCTTAGAACCCATGCATTGGGAATAAAGTGGGGTGGAAACAGATAGGGAGCAGAGTCACAAGGGGGTGGCGTCACATGGAGCCGAGTTAGACTGTCAACTTGTAAATTATTTCTTTTAACCATCCCCTCCACTGAAGATATAATATCAAAAATGTGTTATTATATCTGTTTGTTTTATTTAATTGGCCACAAATACTTTTAAAATGACTAACCAGATTTAGGCACCTGCTACAGAGATCTTTGAGGTCCCAGCAAGGCAAACCGCATAACAGCAGTAAGATGACTCTGGTGGTTAATGCACTTGCTTGAGAGCTCTGTGTGAATCTAATCTAGGTTTTACTCATTATGAAATTGTATAGAGTGTTACTGTTCAGGGGCATAACTCAGGGCCTTGTGCAAAGACGGGACAGCCCAGCCAGCCTCTGCCTATACATATCTGCAATATACAGGTGCATGCTCCCTCACCATATTCCACAGGGGACATTATCATTTTGCTTTACCAGTGTTAATTTGCCTGAGGTAAAGCATAGGCTGTAACATGCAGGTCACAGAGTAAGAGTTTATGTAGATGGCTAAATAGGATGGTACTTGTGTTGCAGATAACCTGGTGTTACCGGCAGGTCACAAGTTCCAATTCCTTGTAATGTAGCATCGTGAGCATAACCAATTATGAAATGGCACCAAGGAGTTGAATACATATTCCACAGCTTAAGCTTTGTTAGTCAAAGGTTATTCAAAGGCTACAAAACACAATTCCTATGGATAATAAATGCTTTTGTAAGTGCTATTAAAATGGTTATTGGTATAATTCACCGAAATTCAGCTACATCTGACATTCTTGCAGTTCATGCGTATCACTTTCCTAAAACTTTGAAAAGTAAAATACCTGGCTCAAAATCGCACTTTATATCTTAAGAACTTGTGAAGTGATGACAACCTGAGCGCCTTGGTCTCCTTGACACCAATCATACATGGGGTGACCAATTAACCCAGGAAGCAGGGACTATTTTGCAATAGAAAGAAAAGTGGTTACGTTCAGGAAGTGTTCTTGCAGAAGTCTGGTAAATAAGTAATATTGAAAATATGTAATGTCATACAATCATTGGTATTCAGTTGATGTTTGCAGAAGTATAGAGGACACTTAAATTAAGAAAAACAGCAAGTATATGGATTAAGGTGTATCTTCATTGATGTAATCATACATTAACTATCTTGTTAACAAGACCGCCCTGAAGAAATGAATGGCTACAGTGTAAGGTAAAGTAAATGGTGAAGTGAATACTGAGCAAAAGACTTCAAAAGAGAATGTCATAAAAATGGCTGGCCGGCTCACTGTAATGAGTTTAGCTCTTATTATGCTCTAATACAAGTGTATAACCATCCGGTCAGTGGGAGAAGGCAGTCCAATAATAGAAATAAGCATCAACGTTTCTACCCCTGTGGCAAAGTAGGCAGAGGCCTTCCTCAGGATGGTGTCAGCGATGCTTATAAGGCAGCAACCTGGTAGATGATGGGGAAAATAACAAAATAAAAGCTTACCATGGTGTCATAACATGGTGTGAGAACACTTTATTTCTTTATTCTTGTTTATATGCACCATACATAAACATGTAAAAAAAAATGTCAGTCGTTAATCTAATTCACCATGGCCTTCGGAGTGGTGAAATAATTAGTATCATCTGGGAGAAACACCGAAGAGAGAAGTCAATGGCATCATGGGGTTAAGCTCCAGACTGTTCCCAGCCAGGGTAAGACTAAAACAAAAGGAGCGGTGATGGCTATTTAGGACAGACATTTGTGCAGGGCCCAGCTGCAGCATAAAAGAATAGACCTCCCTCCACCCGGTGCAGGTTGATGCTCAGTGTGAGCTGCTGAATATGATATATGATCCAGTATCGGAAGATTGCATCAGGACAGGATTAATGCATTTCAGTGGGGCTGGCTAAATAGCTGCCAACGGATCTCAGATTGGAGTGGCTCTTCCGCATTTCTGGTACTTATTGTATCCTTAACTACCAATGTCAGGACCATTCACAGCAGTACATGAGAGACTATCTTCAGTCTCTCTGTTTCTCCCTTCATGCCCTCCTTTCCCATCTTTTGCCCACTTTATTAAAAAATGACACCCCAGCTCAAGCTAGTCTTGCAATCACAGCTCACCCTTACCTCAGCAAGAGGCCATCTCTTTAATTGGTTTTCACACCACTCAAAGATGGCTGCCCTTGTCTGTGCATGTGTACACACAGGGCAGCTATCCTGGAATGGTTTCGCTTATGCTTGAGGATGGTCACATGCATTCGCACACCATCAATGATTTTACTTAAAGCTAAAGTAAAAAACATTTGAAGATGTCTGCAGTGCATGCATACACACAGAGGCAATTTTGGGGTGATTTTCTAAATGCAAGCACGCATGTCCATTTTAGAATACAGTTCCTTCAAGAAAAAACATTCTACGATGGCCGCCTCGCACACACAACTGTGATCTTGTAGTGCTTTTAGTTTGGTTTATGGAAAGCCATTCCAATATGGCCACCATGTGCAAGGCAGCCATCTGGAGGAAAAAAGGATCAGTAATACCAATATGCCGCCTGCTTCTTCACCACAAAAACACTATTTTTTATATTCTTTCAGCAGAGCTTTTAATGTTTTGTTTCTAAAACATCTTCTGCTCTCACTGTGTTAAGTGTCTCAGTCTTACTTTTCCATTATGTGCATCTTCAATCCCTTAACTGCTGAAGTCTCCGTATGCACCCTTCTCAGTACTGAGCCGTTTTTTTGCAGTTTGGGGGCAGTTTGTGCTTAAGCCTTCAAATTATTTTACACAAAAGGTATCCAGTTCATAGTTGGGTCTCTTTTTCATTATTAGGGGGATTGTATATTTACCCAGGATTTGGGATTTATCTTGAAGGAACTAAAGAAAATAGCTAAAATAGAGCAAAATTGTTATTATTATTTTTTTATTCAAAAAATGTTAAAATGGGAAGCATCTGGTTGCACAACAAAGATAATTATAAAGGGCCTGCACCGTGGACTAGTTGCAGCTACGCTGAGAGATCTCCTGCTCCTTTTAACTTGTACTCACCAGACAGCTAAACTATTTTGGATTTAGGAAATGCTATAGTGTCAGTTGCCAGTGTATGGGGCATTGAAGGACTAGCCCACAGAGCACGAATACAGATGTTAACTTATGATGTTATGCATTAAGGACATTGATTTAATAAGCCAAGTGTGTCACACCTGCTGCCTAGTTTGCTCTGCTAAGAACACCATTTTCCCAAATTTCAGACATCAGCCGTTTTTGCAGCTTAGTAAGTGATGGCCAAAATTTACTATTTTTGTAGTTTCTACATATTTGCAGTTTGTGCAGGAAATGTTGTGAAACCCTTGGTTGAACCCGGAAAGCAAGACATTTGTGCAAACTAGACAAAATTCCTAATTCAACACAGAGTTACATGTGTAGCTCTCGTAAGGTTTTCCCAAAGATACTAACTGTCGAAATAAATTTTTTAAAAAGACGTGAAAGTAGGAAAAAAGTGATGTAAGTGACAATGTTTTCATCTGTAAGTTTTTGCACTGAAGGCTAATTTTCAAAAATAATATACTGTCTCTTCCATCAAACTCTTCTGATTGTAAAGATTTACGGTGCTTGTCAGTTGTTCAAAGTGATCCACAGAGCTATCACCCAAGCTTCAGCTCAGAAAGATTTTTGACCTTATATGAACTGATAAGAAAAAATATATTGAATAAAAAGTAGGCATGAAGGAAAGCTATATATTTTCGAAATGTTCCCAAGAATCTGAGTTTAGGAATAGGGGTTATGCAAAACCACTCTGAATTTTCGATAACCCATAATATTTGGATATTCTGAAGGGGTTCCACATATAGGCCAAAATATAGAGCCATTCGATATAGAATGATAAATGTTACCATTCTGTATTTCCAAACTTCTCTAAATAAAAATGGGACCCCACATATGTGAGATCTTTTGTACAAGACAGGTAAGGGCGAACAATCATATGAAGAGAGGAAATGATTTTGGATAAAAAAGACGACATCAATTCTGGACCGATATTGAAAGCTTTTAATATAATGCTGAGAACCTTTAAAGCCTAGAATTATTTAAAATAACACTGCATAAAACAATGTTTTTAAAGAACTTTTCATTATTGGTCAGAAGTTAGCAGAGGGACCCTGGACTTATTTCGCAACCATCTCCTAAAACTTGCTTTAAAATTAAGATTAGTATAATACACATTTGTACAGGTTATATTGTAAATAATGAATAAAATAAATGTGCTTGTTTTGATTTTAAAATGGATTACTTTTTTGTAATGATTTTATTTCATCTTATACAATAAAGTCTTACCTTATCTAAAATAGACCATTGAGGTGGTAGTTGTCTCCTTTTTGGACCATGTTCAACTGACACCCGAGGAAACCTACCAACCCCAGACATTTCTGAAAACTAGAGATTCAAGGGAGTCCATAGTGATTTTTGTTAGGCAGAAGACCTTTTAAAAATCAAACTTTGGGTGAAATCACATAAATTCCTCATATTTTTGTGTGGGGAGTCTTGAAACTATGTGGACTGAATACCTAGGAGAGTAAAGGCCCAAAATCATGACAAGATTTTTGCTTTGAATAACATACTTTTAGGATCGGGGACCTTGTTTTGACTGGCACCCGATGTTCTCAGAGCCTGCTCGGTGGGCTGTGCGACAAGCAGGAGTTACTGGGTCACAAGTATAGTGGATGAGGCATTCCCCCAAGTCTACACTTTCAGCACCTGACACACAGTGTAGCGTGGTGAGCAGTCCACTGCTTCTGACTGAGGTAAAGAGGGGATAGAAACTCAGAGCTCAAAAATTACCTAAGGCCTATCTACTCTATTGCTTATGTTTTTAAAAGAGATTTACATTATTATACCAAAACAAAATACCAAACAAAAGAGTAGGACAGTGGGCAAGGGTTTTATAGCAGGTACTACAGAGAAAATAGGTAAAAAAAGAACCAGGCTATGACTAATCTCATTGGTGCAGGCATGGGTCGGTGATCTGTAGGCCAGTCCTTCAATACCCAAGTCACTGCAACCCACACCATAGCTTTCCCTAAAGGCAAACTAGCTCAAATCTCTGGTGAGCACAAGTTTAAGCATAAATTCCCTGAGAGTAGCTGCAGCTAGGTTACTACCCTTAGGCTCTTACTCTGGAGTACGTCTCTGAAAGCCTCAGTAGTTCCCTGTGTTGTTTGGGGGCTCAGGGCCGACTGTGACTGGTAAGCGGGTACAGCTGCAGGATCCAACAGGGGAAAAAGCCTTAAGCAGTCATATTCTTCCTAAAGCACAAGGTTGGGTATCAAGCGCTGTCTTTAGAGGCTACAGGTGCCGCTACATTCTCTCATAACTCTCCTTATTCTTGCTTGGCACTGTGCTCTGATTATGGCTTGCACAGCGATTAATTAGACAGACAGACCCACTCCAGCACATGGGTTGGCACCTGACTCTCTTCTTCTCCTCCTACTTCATGGGGTCAATTTAACAGTGACCCGGGTGATGGGAAGAAACTCTCCAGTACTCGAGCCACTTCCTGTGTTGCTACCAGGTTATTCTGCACTCCCGGGCTGTCCCTCTCAATTGGGCACAGAGGCTCACTCTTATGGGAAGTATCCTCCTGTAAAGGTATGTGTCCTCTCTCAGCAGGCCAGGCAGGATACTGTTCCGAGGCTGTCCAACAGCTTCTCCAGAAGATCCATGCACAAATTCAAGGTAATGTCCAGAGAGTCTGGAAACATCATGGTAGTGAGAAAAATATCCAAATGAAGAAGGTAGGGATCTCACTCTTCAGGAACAAGAAAAAGGGCTGTGCGGCACTGTACTACAGATCAGGAAGCTGCCACCACCACTCCAAATATATTTTCCAGGACATTGACAGCAGTCTTATGTCATAGGTAGACATGCTTAGGGCACCCCTCCAGACCAAATAGCCATGCTTTGGGTCTGATAACCTTTCACACAGCCTAGGCATCAGTGCACGCATATGTAAATGTAAATGTGTTTGTATTTATATAGCGCCTTCTACCCAGAGGTCTCGTAGCGCTGTATTCATACCGCTGTGGAACCCTTCCTGGCTTTCCTGTGAGATGTCCACTCCTTAGCACCCCCAAGGTGAAGCCAGGCATCCAAGCGCTGCTGGGGCCGTTGTGGAGATTAAGCAAGCTATTGCCCAGAGTCATAGAGTGGGACCCATGTTTAGACTAGGCACCGAGGCGAGAATTATCAGGCCCGGGGAGATTGAGTCCAAGAGCTGCAGAGGCGGGAATTGAACCCTGGTCCCGGGCCAGACCTCTGCATCAGGGTCTGCCGCTCTAACCATTGAGCCACGCTTCTCTGCATATGACTGGTGTGCGTGGTGGGCACAAAAATAAATCAGAATACTAGTGAAAACTACTGTTCAGTTTTATCAGGCAGTGCTGTACCTCTGTAAACTACAAAGAACCAACCAACCCGAGAAAAGTGTGATTACTAGATACCCTGAGGAGTCCAGCGTGGCGTGGGTGAACACTACTACTTTTGCTTACACAGAATGCCTTAAAAATGTTAAAGTTTGGGTGAAAACACATAACGCTCCGGAATCTGCAAGGAATAACAAAGGTCTTGCAATCTAGCAATCCCACACCTCTCCCAAAAGAAGTGGGATTCCACTCCTATGGGTAGGTCTTATTGTCCATGATAAGAGGCCCAGAAAAGCATAGAGGGCATGTCAAGAATGTTACTATGAATTTAGGAATCGTGGGATCTTGGTAGCTGCAGTATTTATTTTAGGACCAGGGCTGGCAGGCACCCAGGGATATCGCCCAACCCTGACCTCTGAAAAGTTTAGACGCAAAGGAAACAAGATTTGTGCAGATAACAGAGTACTTTCCTTACTCCGAATGGCCTGCAAATGTCATAACAATGCCCTAGAAACACCCTGTTTTCTCTCACCGCCTATAGGAGACAGCTGCAGTATTCTGGCTTTTTGTTGGCCAGCACTGACGGAATGCTACCATCCCAGGGCTTTTCTAAAAACTTGTGTCCGAGGAAAATCCAGGGTGGCGTGGCTTCACATTTGATGACATTTTATAATGTTAGTATGCATGGCATGCTGAGCGTCATAAAAAACAAAAATATGGGAAGCACTTACATTGCAGCAAACGGTTGGACAGAAATAGGGAATTCCTCTGATGCAAGTAAAAGAGGGAGTCCCACCCAAGAGTGTGAAGACGTGACTTCTTTGTTAGTGGGGGAAGACATGGATGCATTAAAGATGCTTAACAGCTTACATAATTTTTTATCAATCCATCTAGTATGTTAATTAAGCACCTCATTCTGGCTTTCTCTGAGGTGCTTATGGGTCTTGGCTAACTTTCACAGTCGTCCCATTGCAAGTGGCCTGGTAAACAAAAGGTGCAATAATACCACAACTAATATTACTGTTATGGGTGGCACTACTATACAATGATATGTTTTGAGCCCGGAATGGAGACTAACATGTATGTTTTTCCTAACTACCATCCCTTTGTCCAGACATACATACCAGTGGTAAAACCTACATTTAGCAGCTGAAAATGTGCATGGAAATACTAAGTCCTCTTGTTATGGGTCACACAAAGTGGTGGCACCAGATTTTCAAACATCTCAAGAGCCATGCTATAGTGAGAATTCAAGTCTGTAATTAATTTCAAACTCTGGTCATTGTCCCCCATCATAATCAATGGAGGCATTTGGTCTTTAGTTACCATATTTTTCACATAACCTGCCCCTTTAACTAGTCTTCTTCCCTATTCCCTTGCTCACTCCAATTAAGAACCACAGCTAAAAATTCCACTGAAACGAAGGACAAAGAGCCAATAAACTAATACATAGTCCTCAGGATAGTAGATTTACCTACTCTTCTATGAACTGGTTTAACGCTGCTTTACCCAAATCTGCCTTTGAGATCCCTTCGGTCACGCCTAGCCGTTTTTAATAGGAGTGGACATCTTAAATTTTCTTTGGCTTAAACTTTAGAGACACTCGGGTAGAGTAACAGTGCGCTTTACAAGAATACCACATTTACATTTACATAAATTTACATTTACTTATCTAGCCTAACAGTTTCATCGACATCAAGATTTGGTTGCTTTCTCTGTCCTTCATAGTGAATTTTGAATTTAAATCGCCTCACAGTAAGACCCTACAGAAAATAGCTTCTTCCAGTAACTAGTGCAAATTATTATATAAAATTGATAACTCCCTCAAGGTGGATGTAGACAATAAATATCCTGATGGTATAGGCTTGATCCTTACTGGAAATGTATAAGAAATGTATAACAAACTAAACACTCACATTGCTGGTATAACCTATCCATCTAAAAGACATACCATTTTGATCTTCACTATATTTAGCAGGCTTCCTTGTATTCACCTCTTCTTTGCAACTCTTGTTGTTTTGTTAAAGCTCGGAACCCTACAAAGAGTTTACCCAAGACAATGCAGACTTATGCTCTTCTTAGCAGCTCATTGTTGCACGTAACGTCTTGTCTGAGGCAAAGGTTCCTTACTGCTGGCCGACACCAGTGTTTCCACGCCAGCAGGGTCCCTGAGAAATTTATTGCAGGATGCAAGTAACACAAGCAAAGTTCCAAAACACTGCACTGAGCACAGAGGGTAAAACTTGGGCTTCTTCTTCAAGGAAGAGTGGATACCCTGAGTTTCCAAATGAAGGTAGACCTTGGTCTTATAGAATGCCATTTCTAAGACGGTGAACAGTCCATTGGGAGTTATTGTATCCCAATCTAAGATGGGCCGGAGTTTTTTCCAGTCATGCCATTTCTTATTTCAAGCAAATAGAAAGGCAGTGTTTGGAAATGCATGATGCGTCACAGCACATCTTGTTCTCTAATTTTTCATTGTGCTCAACATCTACTTGTTAGTCTTTTTTGTCCTTTATTTTCATTGACAGATTAAATTTGTTCCCTTCATGAATTATCCTTTTTTCAGACATTTTCAGATTGGCTTTTCCTCACTCTTGTTATCTTTTTCTCAACCAGCTGGAATTTCTTGTTGATCTTCTTTCTTGGATATGTTGTTCTGAATGATTCTCTTCACCCTTCCCTCCGGCAACCTAGACTGGGTTCTCACCACGGTTTGCCATTTTTACATATGTGTGGATAGAACAGTGCAGTATTTTCTGGAAAGTTTTAAGGCCACACAATAACAGATGGATTAAAAGGACGGAGAAGCTCTTCAGCTAAAGAAAAACCCCTTGGCTAAGAGAGATGATATTTTTCAGTCAACAAGCAATTTTTATTCCCAAAAAAAGAGTATAAGTGTAAGTAATGATCATGTTTTAGGACTACCATTTCTAGCCACATGTCAGTTATGACCCTTTTAGTGGTCATCTGGTTATTCAGACTTCCAAGAATACAGTCTTGCTTGCCCTGTCTGTGATCAACATCTAAGCAAGTCTAGGAATGGAGACGGGATATCTTGGGGTATAGAAGCAAGGGGCATGAATTCCCAGAATGGAGAAAGTTGTTCCTGACAAAATACAACAAATTGTATCCAAGAGTCAATGGACGGGCCCTTGTGGCTTTCCGAGGGTATTGCTAGTTTCTGCTTGGCCAGCAGCATCGCGACTAGCCTTCAGTCAGCATAGGGGGCTTCTTTGACAAAGCCTAGGAGGCCTACCAGTGGTGTGCGGTCAATATCCACCCATGTAATGTCTCGCACTGTGCTGCACACTTTGGTCCAGCAATCCACTATCAGCGAGCAGTACCATTCCAAATGGAGAATTGGGGCGTCTGGTAACGTACATTTCCAGTAGTTGCTGTCTGTCCTTAGACCCATTTGCAGGAGCTGCAAGGGTGTTCTATACAGCTGGTGAAGGAACTTGAAGTGGATTAACCTTAATCTATATTTAGGAGACAGCAGCTCAAGCTGACTGCAGCAGTAAATCCATTGTTCAGCTGGGACTGGGGTCTTGAGATCAGAATTCCAGGTCAGCAGCCCTTGTGGGTGGATTATTGGGTGTGCTCGCTGTGTGGCAGCATATAGTCAAGTGATTAGTTTGCGAGGTGACGCTTCTGTCAATAAATGTCCCAGGGGAACAAGGTTGAGGCCGGAAATGTATTATGCAATTTTCTGCAAGTTGCTCACAATTGGCAGTAGAGTAAAGTATCTGATAGATTCGGGGGTCTCTGTCTATGACTGATGGGGGGCCATAAATCCATAATCTGAGTAGAGATCTGCAAATTTAGTAATGTGTAGGTTGCTTGCCCGCCTTATTGCACCACTATCCTGTAGCATGGGGTAGTGAGGATTTCATGCAAGTGGGATCGATGGGGCGTACAGATCGGAAAGGCCCACGCTCATCCTTAGTCCATTCCATGCCCACCACAGAGTCTCTACTGTATTTATTTCAGTGTTCGCATGCTTGTATTTCTGGTACAGGGGGAGTGTAGCAGCACTGTCACTTTCTATAGCTATGTGGCGTTGGAATGGAATTGGGTATAGTCATTGGTGCAGAAATTGAGGTTTTGCGCAACACGCGTATAGGTTGAAGTCTGGTGCTTCCATCCCCCTTGGCGTAGTGGCAGTGTCAGAACTTCCCAGGTTATTTTAGGTTGCCGTCCAGCCCAGACCAAGGTAATCATGTTGGATCTGAGTCTTCTAAAGAAGCCCGAATTTAAGGGTATGGGCAGATTTACAAGTAAAAAGTAAATATAATAGCTTGGGAAGAATCTCAATTTTTGCAACTGCTATGCGGCCTGCCATCGAGATAGGCAGTTATGTCCAAATGGGTATTAATAATAATAATAATAATAATAATTATAATAACAATAATATGATATAGTTATTTGTATAGCACAAACAGCTACCTCAAACAGAGGTGTCCCAGCGCATAGCGGCAGGCAGGTGAATTGATTGGCGCATCGTCTAAATCTAGCAAAAGAGCCACGTCTTGAGGTTCTTACGGAAGGTGAATTCAGAGTCCAGCATGCGGAGTTGTAGAGGTAGTGCATTCCATAGCATAGCTGTCCAGACCGCAAAGGCCCTTTCTCCCTTTCAGGCTTTGACAAACCAGGGTATTCTCTTCCAGCATAGTTCTTTCATATCTATGTGAAACCATACACCCAGGTATTTGAATGGCCCATCAGCTCACTGTAGTGGTTTGTCCAATGTTAATGGTCACGTAGTGTCAGTAAGAGGAAGTAATATGGACTTGGAACAGTTGATAAGGATCCCGGAGAGTTGGCCAAATTTGAACAGTTTTCGTATCATGGGATTTAAAGTATCTATTGGGTTGCTGACAAAGTGCAATGTCTTCTGCGTATAGGGATGCCACCAGACCCCTGGTTGCAAATCCTAGGCCACTGTGTGCATGATGCTGCTACAGTCTTGCGGCAAGGGGAGCCATTGCTATAGCAAAAAGCAGGGGCGACAATGGGCAACCCTGTATTGTACAATAGAATATAATAAATGGTGTGGTTACTACATTGTTAAATCTGGTCTGTACCATGGGGCACGTATATAGCAGTTGTATATACCGTATGAATTGTTTGCTGAGCCCAATACCGGCCAATAGAGCAAACAGATATGGCTGCTCCAATTGCAGGCACTTGCAGGTGTAAGAAGTGTAGCACTGAAAAAAGTGTATTCAGGTTTTGAGAGGTTATCTGCTTAGGATGAAGCAGGATTGATCAGGTCGGACCACTTGAGGTAGGAGTGGCCATAGTAGGGAGGCCAGTAATTTTGTGCATATTTTGTTGTCTACATTAATCAGGGATAACAGGCTATATGAGTCGCAGTTTGCCAGGCTTAAGTATTTTAATTATTAATGCCTCCGCATACATGGTGGAAGAGTACCTCTCTCGAGGGTCTCTAGGTGACTTTAAGTAAATGTGGTGACAGTATCAAATCATATGCCTTGTAGAAGGAGGTTGTAATGCCATCTGACCCTGGGGCCTTCTCCCCTGGCATACCTTGGATCACTTGTATAATACCTCCCTCAATAAATGGACATCCAGATATATGCTCACACAAATTGTTTCTGTTCGATCCAACTAAATCTGCTCTTTAGGGTGTACCGGCTCCCACAGGCGAGCCTCTACAGGTGGTCTGTGCAGAGATTTCTCTGTTTGTGTAGGGCTGGGATGTTGAGCCTGTGCGTTACTAGGGCAAGTATATACCTGCTGTCCTCAGCTTCTGCAGCATCTTTGGCTCCTCATCACTCAGGCGTCATCTTTGCAGACCTCCTCCATCTGTTGCATGACCACGGGCCGTCTATCCCGTTGCACCCAACGTGCTCCCCGCAGACTACTTGTGGCCCGCCCTAGTGCAGCTCTCCCCCTCACACTATTGTATTGTGCTCCTCAGATCTCGCTGTATAGGCCAGTCCAGCACTAGCTACTATTTATCAGCCTCAATGCCCAGCACAACAGCTGCAGCAGTACCGAGTTGGGGGGAGGGGTTGGGGATGAGAGGATGCCGCTCACCTCTCCTGCTTGGATGTATGGCCGGTTTTCCCCCTGCAATCACGGAGTGTCAGGTATACGGCGCAGGCGATCTTCCCCGCAGGCGGATAGAGTCTCAGGCTGCACCCAGTTCGACAATCCGTATCGGACAGGGCACACAGCGATCCTCCGGCGCACCACACTGAGGTCCCACGGCCTACATTCAGCGTCTCAGGCCCAGCCCAGCGGCAGCTCTCCCAGCAACGCCGTTCAATATCTGGCACCAGGGATCGCAGCTACAGGGCCTGTACACCCAGTTCCAGCAATGTGACTATCTGAATTCTTCCGGGCAGTGCTAATAAGTGAAGGATTTTTCCTTGACCAATAGAGCACTCTTAATGAGCGGTCATTTTGCTGCTCGACTAAGCAACACCCACACTAATGCGTTTCTTTTTTTTCTTCAGATTACCTCATACAATCGTCTCAGACAAAGGTACTTCATCGACTAAATTTTCAGAAGGCTTTCTGTAAAGCCTTGGGAGTTCTACAAGCTTTAGAACAAGGTCATGATGCCAAATCTAAGGGATAAAGAAAGCAAATCAATCAAGAGCTTAGAGCAATATTTGCTACTTGAAACAATTAGGCTTTGTTACTTGCCAGCCGTAGAGTTTTCATACAACAGTGCAATTCGGAGTACTACTAAAATGTCACCATTCTTGTGTATACAAGATTTTCACCTTAAGAGTTTTTCCATCTTCTACTTGAATGGATCGTTTGACTCCAGCAGCTACGTAATACTTGATTCAGTTGGAGACACAGCTTGTTTCTGACAATTTAGATAATTCCAAGATTCTTCTGGAAAAAAAACATGCTGATAAGTAAATATCAGGGTTTGTTCTTTTTAGGTCTCGTAGAGAGACCTAATGCCGTCCATCCACAAAGCTGACTTTTTACGATGAGGATTTTCAACAGTTCACGAGAAGCGAATCATGTGACAAGCTCCACGTGCACGAGCTTGCCTTTCTCCACAGGCTTCCCCCTGCCAGCAGCATTTGCCACATCAAAGGCTTCAGCTGCCCCGCCCCCCGCCGTCCTTGCACTCCAATATCAGTTTCACTTTCACGGGCAATGCTTGTTAACTATCTGCACCCATCTCACGGCCACTGCACTATTATCAGTAACTTTTAAAAACATTTTGCTTTCAGCACGTCACTCATCTAACGACCGTCGCACTGTTCGGTAACTTTCTTTTAAACATTTTTTAACCAATCTCCCTCTACCACTTATCACTCCCATGTGTTTTAGCAGGAGGGTTGTACACTGAAGCAGCAAAGGCAATGTTATCTAATCGTAGCACTCTTTGCCAGCTGCAGGGTAATTAGTAGAGTGACCGGAGCCTCAACCACGCCTTATCAGTGTCATCAATCATGATAGATACCAGGGCAATGGCGGATGACTCACTCATCTATTCTGATTCCGATATGTGTGCACTGTCAGGAAACGACATCGGGTTTGAAGAGGAAGCGCAATTGAAGAGAGACTGTTTGCCGGCTGCAGCAGAGAGCTAGAACGGAGCACTTTAAAACGATGCTGCTGCACCAGACAAAGAGAAAATATTGTTTTAAAGTGGCGGTGCTGTAAGTACAGCTCACCGATTACAGTGGTGCAGTGCTAATCTGGGCGGACCAAATCACAACCCAGCGGTAGTACATATGTGCATACCCCTTCTCAATCATCAATAATGTCCAGGCTAGGGTAATGGCAGATGACTCACTTATCCACTCTGCCTCAGCCATCGGGGGAGTGTTGTATATAGCGCTTCACACCACATAGGCGCTATTCTGAGCACAGAAGCAAAAAATATTTTTCCACGAACATTTGGAATTAGAAGTGGGCACTTTAAACGTCATGCCTCTCACTCTAAGACCTCAGCTGAGAGAGTCCAAGGGTTTGCAAAGCTGCCTTTGGATTCTTTCTGAAGAGGAAGCCGAGCCACTACAAACAAGAAGTGCATGTGGTCTCGTGAACGCTCAGCCTGCCTGCCGAAGGCTTCACACACTTAAAACGCTCCGCTCCCGCCCCAGCCTGCACTTCGCACTCTCCGACTTCCCCTCCCACCTCCCACGGCCGCTATTCCCATTCACGCGCTCGTTACCATTTGCTCCCGAGCCGCATTTCCCCTCCCCCTCCAATGCCAGGAGCTTGTTTTGTAAATACGCGTTGACAGCTGGGGTGGACAGATAGACAACCAGAATATATCCTGCTGGCTGGAACCCTTTGAACCCGGGGGGGGGGCTACCCTGCATACATATTACACTATAGCTGTATTCTCCGAGCCCTGTCTTGCCTGCATGTTTACAGTGTCTCAAAGCGCTTTGAAACGGCAGACAGGCACCATACGAGCGCTACATGACAATTTTTCAACACACAAAACAGTTCAGACACTCTTTGTCACTGCTGTTCTTTACAATGCTGCCCTTATGTGTTTGAAACCAGACCCCTGACCCACAACCGCACACATAGCGCCCACAAATCTTAAGAGGCGCTCAGACCACCAGTCCGGTAACAGCGCCAGAGGTACTTGAGGCTGGGGTTGAGTTTGCATGACATTTTATTTATTTCCCTGTGCCCTTTGTTAGCATTAAGTGCAAACTTCTAGTTTCACAGAGCACTGTATAGACTGGATCGCTTCTGGGTGCTATATTTAAATGTAATGCTCTGAAGGATGTCCCAATGACAACACAGGAAATGAAATTGATATAAAGTAATTGCAGATCACATGCTTTTCAGGTTGGGCAGGTCCAGCCCCTTTAGATTCATTTGCATCATGGTATTCGTAGTCTCTCAATTGTCATTCATTCATGCTCAGCACTGTAACTTTTCACAAACATATGTTGATTTTTCTTTAAGTTTTGTAAAAAAAAAAAGCATCTACTCACAGTGTAGACAAGGGCACAGATCAAAGGGCAAGGGATAGAATTGCCTCTCGAGGGGCGCACGCACCCCCGCACAGCAAGGCTCCGACGGACCATGTTAATATGCCTGAAAGCGTGAGAGCTACCCCGACAAATCAGCTCGTTCAACATTTAAAAGTGCTCGGCCCCCGTTGAGGGATTCATTTCACGCGAGGTATTATGGGACTTGTGGTTTTTATAATTTCAATTCATTCATTCATGTTTTTCCGCCATTGTAATTCACGACATGTACGTACTTTGCTTTATGCTATACTAATCAGTTAAAAAAAACACACACTTCCTGCAGCAGATGAGCCAAGAAGTGAGGGGAGGCAGAGCCTCGCAGCATCCCTCCCTGCTCCAGGCACCAGGGCTGCCCTCCTGGAATTGGAGCCTCCCATATCCTCTGCTGCGTCAGCCCCCAGGGACGCTAAACTCCCATTGCTGCACCCCCCACATCCATACTCCTTCTTTCACCTCTGCTGAGATTTCATACAGGGGTTATAACTCCTGCTATTGCTTTGCCCACAAGTATGTATTTACTCTACCCTTCCCCTGTGAAGTCATGACTCTCTTGCCCCTTCCATTGCAAAATGCTGATTTTAGCCCCAAATACAATTTGTCCCATATGCCTTCCTTTAAACTGCTGTATTTCCAGATCGTGCTGCTACATTTAACTACACTTAACCGCACAACAGTTCATGTAACTTTAATATTTTTATAACTTTACAAACTTGTTTTTTGAGTGACATCACACTGGAAATGTCCAATGTCAACCTTGCGCTTGTCTTTCTTTTTTGCGATGTCACTCAAAGTTCATGTTAAGATAGAAAAGTTTGAGTGACATTGCACTGAAAATGACATATTTCAACCTCACGCTTGTTGAGAAAGCATTTCAAAAGTCAGTCATGCGCTTCCTTCCACTTTCATTCACCCATCATTCATCCACCCATCCACCCGCTCTCCATACTTCCACACTTTCATCCATCCATTCATCCACCCACCATTTCAACCGTCCATCCATTCAGCCTTCCACACTTTCATCCACCCATCCTTCATCCATCCACCCATTCTTCATTCATCTACCCTTTCATCCATCCATTCACCCACCCACCGTTTCACCCACCCATCCATTCAGCCTTCCACCCTTTCGAATATAAACGTTTGAGTGACATCGCACTCAATGTAACATCGCACTCAAATGTAACATCACACTCAAATGTAACAGCGGGCTTGTTCATTTTGATAGAACCCTTTGAGTGACATCGCACTGAAAATGTCCAATGTCAACCTTGCGCTTGTCTTTCTTTTTTTGAGTGACATCGCACTGAAAATGTCCAATGTCAACCTTGTGCTTGTCTTTCTTTTTTTGAATGACATCGCACTGAAAATGTCCAATGTCAACCTTGCGCTTGTCTTTCTTTTTTGCGATGTCACTCAAAGTTCATGTTAAGATAGAAAAGTTTGAGTGACATTGCACTGAAAATGTGAAATTTCAACTGACATCGCACTGAAAATGTCAATTTTCAACCTCGCGCTTGTTGAGATAGCACTTTTCAAAAGTCAGTCAGGCGCTTCCTTCCACTTTCACTGTTTCAAATAAAAGCGGCTATTGCAGTGCAAGGGTGCATATTCACAGCTTCTCCCTTGACTCTGGAATTAAAAACGCTTAAGGGTGAATACAAGTATGTGCAAATTTGTGTGCTTTGGTACTGAGCGGGGGAGATGACTGGTTCATGAAGTCGTGCTAGTTTTGTTTATTGTGACACTGGGTTTTGGTCACATTATTACATACAAGGCCATGTTGAGTTGACTGATTTGATATGGTTCACTGCCATATTGTAGCACTAGGACTGTTGTTGACCGTTCTTATATTGGCACTTTTACAATTTTGTTTCCTGCACATGGTGCACATATTGGTTGATTCACTTTTCCCCCACTCATTGTCGAGTGTTAATCAGAAGGTCAGCACATCAGGGTTTGGGAGAATATCACCCTCACACCCCCTCACCCTCCCAACCCTCTCAACCTCACACACCATCACACCCTCGTCCTCACCCTCACACCCTCACTCACCCTCACTCACTCACCCTCATACACCCTCATCAGCATAGCATAACAAAACATAGCATGGCATAACAAAAAAAGCATAGGATACACAACCTCACAACAATCTCACCCTCACCCTCGCTCTAACACACTCACCCTCATTCACCCACCCAACCAACCTCACCCACCCACCCTCACCCACCCACCCTCACTCACCCACCCTCACTCACTCACCCACCCTCACTCACCCACCCTCACTCACCCACCCTCACTCTCACTCACCCTCACCAGCATAGCATAACAAAACATAGCATAGCATAACAAAACAAAGCATAGGATAGAAAAGCATAGGATAGAAAAACATAGCATAGCATAACAAAGCATAGCATAACAAAACACAACAAAACATAACATAGCATAACAAAACATAGCATAACAAAACAAAGCATAGCAAAACAAAACATAGAATAGTACAACAAAGCATAGCATAGCAAAACAAAACATAGCAAAACACAACAAAGCATAGCATAACAAAACATAGCATAACAAAACATAGCATAACAAAACATAGAAAACCATAGCATACATAACAAAACATAGCATAGCATATCATAACAAAACACAACAAAGCTTAACAAAACACAGCAAAGCATAGCATAACAAAACGTAGCATAACAAAATACAACAACAAATAGCATAACAAAACACAACAAAACATAGCATGGCTTAACAAAACATATAGCATAGCAAAACACAGCATAGCATACCAAACACAGCAAACCATAGCATAGCCTAACAAAACATAGCATAGCAAAACAAAGCATAGCATAATAAAACACAACAAAGCATAGCATAGCATAAAAAAATAGCATAACAAAGCATAGCAGAGCAAAACATAGCATAGCATAACAAAACATAGCATAGCATAACAAAACACAACAAAACATTGCATAACAAAACAAAGCATAGGATAGCAAAACTAAACATAGCATAGCATAACAAAACAAAGCATAGGATAGCAAAACAAAACATAGCATAGCATAAAAAAACATAGCATAGCATAACAAAACATAGCATAACATAACAAAACATAGCATAACATAACAAAACATAGCATAACATAACAAAACATAGCATAACAAAACACAACAAAACATAGCATAGCATAACAAAGCAGAGCATAACATAGCATAGCATAGCATAGCATAGCAAAACATAGCATAGCATAACAAAACAGCATAGCATAGCATAACTAAACAAAACATAGGATAGCAAAACAAAACATAGAATAGCATACAGCATCACTCAGCACCACCACAGCATCACTCAGTGGCACCACATCACTGAGCTCCACCACAGCATCAATCTGTGCAACCATTCAACAACTGGTTCAAATATGTTATCTCAATGTTTCAAGCTTTATTACAAATGTAACAAAAGATGTTAATATTTGACATATGTTCTTGGATTTTCGTCACAATAAAATACACTGAACATAATCTTCACAAATGTTATTTACAAAAGTTTAAGCTATTGCCATTATAAATTACAATAACTTTTATTTAAGTATTAATTATTTAAAAAAAATTAAAAAACATTGTTATTTGTAATATCAATACATGTAAGTCACGTAAATACAACACATATTGCATTACAAATGCTATAGGTGTCACATTTGCGAGAGTTATAACTATTGGCATTGTAAATAACAAAGCTATTAATTTCACAATTTTCAAAAACAAAACCTAAATAAAAAATGTGTCATTTACAATATCAATAGCTCTAACTTTCCTAATACGAGACCTATTGCATTGCAAATGCTGGTTTGTAGAGGAAAGGAGGTTTGGTAGTCTGCTTGTTTTCTCCTAGTTAATACTATAAAAGTTACATTGAAACCCACATTCCTTGGTTCATTCATGATATCTTGTCAAATGAAACCTGTCGCCTTTTGGTTAATTTTACACTGCACTTGGGAGATTCTTTGTTTTTCATTTTTCTCAACTGAAGCCATACATGCAAGACTCTTTTTCTACTTCCATCAGAAAGTCCACTAGTATTGGTACAGGGACAACCAGAATGTGATGTTTAAGAGATGTGTGACTCTCAGATGTTTTAGCAAGAATATAGTTTTTGATCCAGCAGAAAGGCTGACCTCTGATTAAGCCATTCTAAGGAGCTATCCTTCAGGTCATACGCGTTTGTTGGCTAGTTGTTTTTTCTCCAAAGGGACCTGGATAAACCCAGAGCTTCTGATGGGGGCACACTGTCAAGTGTGCTCAGAAATATACAGAGAGCTTGACCAGGCCGATACACTCAAAAGGGGAATGCATTCCCAATATGTGTGCTCCTGCACATTGTATCTTGTCTAACATGGGGCTTCTTTATTACCGGACCTTCTCCATTGTTGTTGCACAAACAAAGACCCAGAGGAGATTCTCAAAGCAATAGTGGCGTTCCAAAATAGCAGATGGCACCAAAATGTCAAACTAGGGATTCTCCAAGATACAGCAGACACTACCAGTTCCCAAATACAGGTAGGTGCTTTTCTTGATAACATTTTATTTTTTTTCAAGGCTGTGGTGAGTTAATTGGTACTTAATGGAATTTACCAATCCAAGTTGTGCCAGTTTCTTCCTGTATGGTCAGTTCCTGTTTCAAGCATATGAAAGGCAGAACTTGAAAAGGCATGATGTGCCACAGCACATCTTGTTCCATTATTTTTTGCCACTCTCAACAAACACTTGTTACTCTTATTTGAGTTTCAGTGACACTTTTATTTTTTTCTGTTTGGCTTTTCGCCACTCTTGTTATTTTTTCTCAAGAAGTACCAATTGCTATTTTGGATTTGCTGTTCTGCATGGCTCTTTTGCTCTTCCTTTTGTCCGGAGTTTGGTGCCTTACAAACACTATTCTACATCTTGACTCAAGAATCACGAGATTGTCAAAGGAGGATTTCCCAAATGTGAGTTTTTTCCTTCTAGAAAAAAAGATATCAGTCACCTTTTCATGTACATTATTATTTTTTTTTATAACACCTTTATTAACATAGTCCAAGTCATACACAGCACTCCGCCTACAACCCCCTCGGGCCGGCGATGCGACAATGATGAATATAGTCGAGAACCAGTTAATCTGAAGTACACAGCCAGATGCCGTCAACCCTGGGGTACGGCAGCGCAATATCACTGTACAACAGGCAAGTAGGCTATGAGCTATTGCTAGTGCTGTGACGGTATATATGTTAATGTCCCCCACATTTTCAGAAGATGGGATATGTAGGTCGAGTGCTGCAAAACCAGAAATGTAGGTGTATTTTGTGTTATGTATCCCCCCCCACCCCCCTGTAGGAGGCTCCCCTCCCCTCTCCACATTCAAACAGGAAAGAAAACACCCAGGAAACTCCCACTACCCCCCCCTTCCTCCCGCTGTCCAACCAGTTCGCTGATCCACCCATTTCTGACAGTGCCATGTCGAATTTCGTGTCGGTGTCCATCTCCCTCGCCCCAAGTGTAACTCCTTCGGAGTAGCCCGGGTGTGTCTTGACCTCAACCCTCGCATCATCCCTTGTACCTTACCACCCGTCCTTCGCCACAGGACAGCCAGGTTTCAATACTCCACCCAGCCGTCGCCATGTCTCCCCAGTCGCTTATCAGTTATTGTGTACCCTCCCTCTCGTCTCCCTGCGCGTCCACTGCGTCCTCCCTAGCGTATCTGAAGGTGTTATATAAGCCCCAGAAGTTTTTCGGCCTACTAGTGGAAGGGAGGAGCTCGCTGTAGTGTTCTGTTTTAACAAAATGGGGTGACCCTGTGTCCCTCAGAACCTGGGTATATGTGATTCACAAACAAGTGGTTCTGTTGGGAATTTATAATCTCTTTCGGGTGGGCTGAAGACAGCTCCAAGACACACAAGCAAGCAAAACTCTCTGATAGACAAAGTTTTTTTATATTAAAAACAGAAAAAAAAACCAATATATTGGAATTACTTCATTCCACTACATTACTGACGAGTACTTATCAAATACGTGAGTAGTGACTGTGGTGATTCAAGTGACAAGTGCAATGTATATAGTGACACTTATTTACAAAAACATTTATTTACAATAAAATCACAGAAAAGGGACCGGGGGAAGTTAGAACGATGTGATTTCTATCGTTTTGTGGCCAGTTTATACGAGTTAATGTTCCAAGGAAGACAAGTGGTTAGTGTCCATATTCCTGGAATTAGCTTGGCCAAATGTGAGAGCGTCGACGTTTCGACCCTGGTTGCGCCCCAGTTGGTGGTCGCGGCGGGTCTTTATCAAGACAGGGGGGGGAAGGGGATCGGTCTAGAAGTGATTTATTCCAGAGGGTCGCCCGTTGGTCAACCCTTGATGCAGTAACATCAGCGATGAAACTCCGCGATGTAGCAAAGGCGATCTGGTTGTGAACGCCAAACGAGCTGTCCGTGACGAGCGCTTGTCACGGACAGCTCGTTTGGCGTTCACAACCAGATCGCCTTTGCTACATCGCGGATTTTCATCGCTGATGTTACTGCATCAAGGGTTGACCAACGGGCGACCCTCTGGAATAAATCACTTCTAGACCGATCCCCTTCCCCCCCCTGTCTTGATAAAGACCCGCCGCGACCACCAACTGGGGCGCAACCAGGGTCGAAACGTCGACGCTCTCACATTTGGCCAAGCTAATTCCAGGAATATGGACACTAACCACTTGTCTTCCTTGGAACATTAACTCATATAAACTGGCCACAAAACGATAGAAATCACATCGTTCTAACTTCCCCCGGTCCCTTTTCTGTGATTTTATTGTAAATAAATGTTTTTGTAAATAAGTGTCACTATATACATTGCACTTGTCACTTGAATCACCACAGTCACTACTCACGTATTTGATAAGTACTCGTCAGTAATGTACTGGAATGAAGTAATTCCAATATATTGGTTTTTTTTTCTGTTTTTAATATAAAAAAACTTTGTCTATCAGAGAGTTTCGCTGTAGTGTTCAGCTTGTGTGCAACAGTATACCATGTCCCTGGCCCATCGTTTTTTGGTCGGGGTCGGCCCTCTCATCCAACACTGTGCCACCGCACGTCTCGCCAACAGTAGTCCCATATCCGTCAACCGCCTATACGCCACCGGCAGAGGTTTCGAGTAGCTCAACAGCGCCAAAGCCGGATCGATCAGTAGTTCATGATCCAGTATCTCACTTAATTCCGAAATGACCGCCACCCAGAACTCATGAATCTTGCGGCATCTCCACGCCATGTGCAGGAAGTCCGCCACCGGCGCGTGACAGCGCTCACACTCCGGAGACTGTCGGAGGCCATATCGGTGTAAGCGTTCGGGAGTGTAATACACTCTCTGTAAGAATTTAAAGTGTATCAACCTGTGCCGTCCATTCAGAGACACTTTTCTGGTGTTGGCACAACAGTATGTCCACATTGAATCATCTATCTCCACCTCCAGGTCCCTCTGCCATGCCAATCGGGCCTTGGAAGGTTCCTGCGCTCTGTAGGAGATAATGCTCTTGTACAAATGCGTCGTCAAGTGCCGTGGAGAAGCAGTAGCTATGACGTATGAGAGTTCCGAAATGTCCGGTGGCTCTGCCATATCCGGGCCCAGGACGTCTCTCAAGGCACCCCGAAGCCTGTGGAACTGGAACCGCTGCAACAGTGTCGGGCTCTCAACCGTTTGGGCTATCTGGTCCCACGTTTTGACCTTACCGTCCTCAAAGAAATCACCCACAGTCTCAATCCCCAAGTCGTGTAGCGCTCGGATGACGTTCCTGTCCCCAACGGGGGCCAGCCACTGTAGCCATTCCACCGCCATCGCGGGAGAGTATAACAGCACTTCCTCCCTAGCTTTCAATAATGCATTCCAGGCATGCTTTGTAGCCGTTATCGAATCCAGTACGCCTACCCGGCGGTCTACAGGAGTGCAAACCATGGCCGGGAGCGGAAGAGGTTCCGCGAAGAGCTGCTCCATGCGTACGTGCGGGATGTTCCGGTCTCCATGGATCCATGTGTGCAGGTGTGTGGCCTGGGCCACTTTTCATGTACATTATTTTGTGCATGGTGGCACCACAGCTCCTACGAGGAGCCATCTTTTACCTCTTAAAATCTAGAAGGGCTCAACAGACTGTCATCACTTCTAGACGTGCTGCACATATGAAATTCAGACAGCACTCATACGTACCTATCCAGTCTGCTTCGTGTAAAATAATCAGTAGTATGCCCTTTCACACTTATTTTAGTATTTTCATTTAAACAAATTCAAATATTTTGACCGTTTTAGTTCTTACTAAGTCCAAGCACTTATATTCTAGTGGGAATTAAGAGGTAATAATTTGCCTTTAGGACCACTGAAGGTATCTTAGCTAACACACTGGTTAGAAACCAATGTTTATTTTTTCAAAACCACAAAATGCATTATTTTTCATTTGTTTGCCTTTAGGAATTGTTTAGACCCAAAACCTTAATTAAATAATCTATTTTTTAAACTAATTTAGATATCAGAGTTATTTACATCAATATGTTTCAGAAACACACTTCATCACAATGACAGTCCCAAATGCATACAAATTCATAATTTGTCTACATAATTGTAGTCACCTCAGACTAGAAAACATATTCTGCCTGATGTACTATCCCCATAGCAAACCATGGATATGTAAATTACACATCAACTGGGTTTGTAAATAGGATTTAATTTGCAATGTGACTTATGTGCTAATAGATCGTATTGCAAAATGCCTGCTTGCAGGGGATCAACAAACACAACTGCCTAATGAATGTTAATTACACAGTTGCAATGTTGACTCTCTGTGAATGGCTGTGAAAGCAGGGATGGTGGCCTGCAAGGGACAGCAGGCCACCATCCTTGTAGTTGCTTTCTAAAAATGGCAAACGTTTTTTTTAAAGTAACTCAAGCAATTAAAAGGACAATTCCTGCTTTAAAAAACGTTTCCTACTTGGAAACAATTCAGTGAGTAGTAATGGACTACTTCCCTTTCCTCCCTAAGGCAGTCTGACATGACTGACATGATATCGGCCCAGGATGGGTCCCCTTTCTGCATCAGTAACTACCTCATTTGAGGTGTTGGTAACTTTTTAATAGTTTGCACCTGCAGTAGCACTGATACATTGCGACTTCTAAATAGGAAGAACGCCCCTTTCACACACCCTCCAAGCATTTGCAATGGTTCGCAAAGAACAAGTTACTTACCTTTGGTAATGCTTTTTCTGGTAGATTCAGTATCTGCCTGTGGATTCCTCACCTTTTGAATTCACCCCTTGTGCCAGTTCCACACATTTTTTTCCATGCCTTCGAGGCTAATGGGTGAACTGACAACATATCGGAAGTATACACAGTATACAATATTTCCACTCCACCCGCATTAAAACCACGAATTGACGACACTTTGTGCTGGCCAAATTGATTTATTTAGGACAGCCCTTCGGACGCGTTTCGCTTGTCCAGCAAGCTTGATCACCCGAAACGCGTCCGAAGGGCTGTCCTAAATAAATCAATTTGGCCAGCACAAAGTGTCGTCAATTCGTGGTTTTACTGCGGGTGGAGTGGAAATATTGAGGACCTGACTACGGAGGTCCTGTATGTGACGACACACCCGCTGTTCAGGCTAGGCGGCGGTTTATCCCGTGGTGAGGAGTTGGGAGACAGTATACAACATATACACAAATATACACAGTATATGATTGAGAGAAGAAAGAATACAGGAAAAGGTAAAGCCAAGACATTTCCTAGCGACTAGTACCATAACAATGAAATACGATAATGTCATGCCGAAATATCTTTTCGTATACATAGGTAGACAATGGAGAGGAGAGTGAGAGAGGGAAAAATCCACAGGTAGATACTGTATCCAGCAGAAAAAATGTTACCGAAGTTAAGTAACTTGTTCTTTGGAAGGATACATCTGCCAGTGGATTCCTCACCTCTTGAATTGAATCCCCAAGCTGTACCCCTACCAGAGGAGGGTGTCCACCTACTTATTCCAAAACATCCTGCAGCACAGAACGTGCAAAATGGCCATCCCTCCTCACCTCACAATCACAGGGACACCTCTAGCCAAAGCTGAAGAGGAAGATTTAGCTCTAGTAGAACGAGCTCCAATACCTTCAGGTGGCTCCTTCTTGGCCAAGGCGTAGCCGATCTTGATGCACAAGATGATCCACCTGGAGAGAGTTCTCTTGTGAACAGCTTTGGCCTTCATTCTTCCCAGGTAACCAACGAAGAGCTGATCGTCCAGCCTCAAGTCCTTGGTTCTGTCCAGGTAGAAGCTGACCGTCCTTCTGGGGTCCAGGCAGTGAAGTCTCTCCTCCTCCTTGGAAGGGTGAGGGGGAAGATAGAAGGTAGGCAAAGTGATAGACTACCCCAGATGAAAAGGTGTAATCACCTTAGGCAGGAGAGCAGCTCTGGTTCTAAGAACCATCTTATTTGCCTGGATGGTTGTAAAAGAAGGCTTACAACTAAGAGCCTGAAGCTCACTTACCCTCCTGGCAGAGGTAATAGCAATTAGGAAAACAGTTTTGAATGTAAGAAGCCTCAATGGACAACTGTAAAGAGGCTCAAAAGGAGACCGAATTAAAAAAGTAAGAAACAGATTTAAGTCCCACTGAGGCACAATAAAGGGAATGAGAGGAAATGTATTAGTAAGGCCCTTAATGAAACTCATAACTATGGGAGACTTAAACAACGAAGGCTGGTCTGGCATACAAAGGAAGACTGATAAGGCCGAAAATTAACCCTTAACAGTTGCCACAACACTGCTGGGTCAAAGAAAGTGAAAAACTAAGAACTTCAGATAAATGGGCCTTCAAGGGATCAATCGAACTCTCTCCACACCACCTAACAAATATAGCTCACCTACAGGAATGAACAGATTTGGTGGAGTGTCTTCTGGCTGATAAAATAACATCCACCACATCTGATCTGATTTGTTATGTTTTCCTTTATATTTTCTTCCTGTTTATAATACCCCACTGGAAACCAAGAAAATAGGCTCCAATAATTGGTCCTCATTAGACTAAATGCACTTATTAAGTAAAATTGGACTACAGACAGGGAAGCTTCTGGGGATGGAAGCAAATGAATGTTCCCTTTTCAATGATTTCACTATCAGCTGTTTCAATTTTTATTTTATTTTTTATTATGACTTTATCCAAACAATGCACTCACTGTGTCATAGGGTTAACACTGAAATGTATCCTTCTATCAATTGCATTAAAGTGCTGTACAAATTCTTGAAGCTCCTCTATTGTACCTTATCCACATTCACATAATCTTCACATTGCTTCCAGTGCACCAGAGTGCCTTGGAATATTTGGTTGCTCAGAAAGAAATAGATTTGCTTTAGAAGGCACTACACTGAATGGTTGCATCGGTGAACTGCAAATAATGTGAACGAACTGATACACAAAGTCTGTTGCATTTTCCGCATACGTATCAAATTGTTTAAGGTTTAAGAAACTCATCAACACATACTGCAAGTGGTTATAAAAATTAATTAACTCCAGAGGTATTCGATTTCAGAGAACCAAACTGTTACATCTCAACTAAAAGCACTTCCAGTCACTGTCCTCATATTTTGACCCAAGGCCAGCCATTTCACAGCAGAAAGAAGAAAACCAGTCCTTATCAACCCCTCCCTAGATTATACCCTGGAACTTTGGCCAACTCAGAAGCAAGTATTACTCCCAAAAAAATGCTTAGTTTGTAATATAAACATAGTTGTCCCAAATCAGTGTAATTATTTAAATAGCTGAGCAAAATGCATAGGATCTGAGGCATTGATTATGTAACAACTGCCATTTTAGGGACATAATTCTTTTTGTGTAACAAAATGTGCTGGCTTACGAATATTTATTAAGGACACTTGTCATAATAAGGACACGAGAGGCAGGACTAATGCAAGACCGCCTGCAGGCAAGAATGTCAGTTCTCTTGTGGTCACACATTTCACCTTCACATTAAGCAAATTGTTAGACAAATCAGGCTACCGGCCTGAGCCCCAGAAACACTAACGTCTCATGCATAATAACACCTCCATCAACATCTCTCTCAAACTTTATTTTGCCTAAATACACTACACTAGCCCCTGGCTTATACACAAACAACGTTAGCAAACATCCCTACATATTACTGAAAGAGTGTTCGCTCCCAGTTCACCTCTGGGTGGTTTGAAGGACATTTTTTAAGAACAAGTTACTTACCTTCGGTAACGTATTATCTGGTAGAGACTATCTAGCTGCAGATTCCTTACCTTTGAATTTCCCAGGCGTCAGGCTGGATCCGGAAACATTTGCTGAGCAATACCCCTTGCACCCGACGTCTGGTGGCTCCATCCAGCTCCGTGTGACGTCATCGGTAGCGTCGGTTATGACGTCGTGGTGACTATATAGGCGCCACCCAGGCGCACGGACGTCAGTACTTTTTGTATTGTCCACGCCAGAAGTGCAGAGCCACGAAGTAATTGATGTAGTCATGTGCAAAAACTAGGGCCCTGAAAAGGGGTAACAATCCTAGATCTACTACATCAATCCACAAGGTGGAGCGGCATGGGTGGGGCTGTAAGGAATCTGAAGCTAGATATAGTCTCTACCAGATAATGCATTACCAAAGGTAAGTAACTTGTTCATCTGATAGAGACTTCTAGCTGCAGTTTCTTTACCTTTGAATCATATACTCGAGTCATACCATCCCGGCAGTGAGTTGCGGACTCACGATCTAGACTAAGAAATCTTGAAGGACTGAACAGGCAAAGTGTCCGTCCCTGCGCACTTGACTATCAAGGCAATAATGTTTTGTGAACGTGTGCAATGATGCCCACTTTGCCCCCTGACAGATGTCTTGGACTGGGACACCCCGAGCCAAGGCCGCAGTCGCAGCCTTTCCCCTGGTGGAGTGGACCCTTAACCCCTCAGGGGGCTGCTTCTTCGCCCAGGCATAACAGATTTTAATGCAGAGAAGGACCCAGCGAGAGATGGTCCTATCTGCACTGCCCTTCCCTTCTTCGCTCCCACACACACCACAAAGAGTTGGTCATCCACCCAGAACTCTTTTGTGCGGTCAAGGTAGAAAGACAACGCTCTTTTTTGGGTCTAGTCGGCGGAGACGCTCCTCTTCCTTAGAGGGATGTGGGGGAGCGAAGAAGGTGGGCAAAGTGATGGAATGACCCAGATGGAATAGGGTCACTAACTTTGGCAAAAAAAGATGCCCTGTTGCGAAGTACCACCTTATTCAGAAAGGACATGAGATAAGGAGGCAAGCTGGAAAATGCATGCAATTCATTTAACTTCCAGGCCGATGTAATCGCCACCAAGAACGCTGTTTTGATGGTCAACAGCCGGAGGGGACAATTGTGCAAAGGCTCAAAGGGAGCACACATCAAGTAAGTGAGGACCAAATTAAAATCCTACTGTGGCATAACAAAGGGCTTGGGTGGAAACAAGTGAACCAGCCCTTTTAGAAATCTATTTACAAAAGGAGCTTGAAGAGAGAGGGCTGGTCTGGCAGCAGCAAAAAATCTGACAGAGGAGAAAGGTAACCCTTGAGAGGGATAGAATGAATAAAAGGACAGTAGAAAGAGAAACAGAAAGAGGGTCAATAGACCTTTCTGTACAGTATAAAACTAATTTCTGCCAACAGCAGGCATATACCGTCTTAGTGGAGGGCCGCCTGGCCGCCAGAATAACATTACAGACTTCGGGAGGAAGGTCAAAAGCTATCAACTGTCGCCGCTCAAATTACACGCAAGGAGGCGAACAGTTGATAGGTTCGGGTGGGGAACCCTCCCCTGCTGCTGCGACAGAAGATCCTTCAGAAGGGGCATCCTGATCAGAGGATCAACACTCATGCTCAGAAGCTCTGGATACCATGCTCTCCTTGCCCAGTCTGGTGCCACAAGAAATGACTGGGCCTGGTCGCTCCTGGTCTTCTTCAGAACCCTGGACAGAAGTGGTATGTGCAGAAAGGCGTACTACAGGCCTGAGCTCCACTCGTGACGAAACATGTCGCAGAGCAATAGCTGCCTTGGAAACTCCTGCGTGTAGTACTGCTGACATTGCAAGTTCTCTTCGGAGGCAAACAAATCTAACAAAAGTTCTCCCACTGCTGAAAGAGACCTTGCGCCACCTCCGACTGGAGACACCATTCGTGATCCTGAAGGCATCAACGGCTGAGATTGTCCGTACTGGCGTTCAGAGAACCTGCCAAGTGTTGAACCACCAGGGATATGCCCTGCTGTTCCAGCCATGTCCAGAGACGCAGGGCCTCTCGACAAAGGGTCCACGACCCCACCCTGCCCTGCTTGTTGCAGTACCGCGTGGTGTTGTCCGTGAACACCTGCACCAGCTTCCCCTTGAAAAACAGAAGAAATGCTTTCAATGTCATCCGAATTGCTCTGAGCTCCAACAAGTTTATGTGGAGTCCCGTCTCTGCCGGAGACCAGTGACCCCTGATCTCAACCTCTCCCATGTGGCCGCCCCATCCCAGAAGTGACCCATCCGTCATGACTGTGAAATCTGGTTGGGGAAGGGAGAGAGGTCTGCTGCAGACCCAATCGTGGTTCGTTAACCACCACTGCAGATCCTTCCATGATCTGACCCACTTCTGTGAGATTTCCACGATGCTGTGCCTATTGGAACTTCAAGTCCCACTGCAGAGCCAGCATACGCCACCTGGCATGTCTTACCAACAGGATGCAGGAGGCCATGAGACCCAACAGCCCCCGAGTCAACCTCACCAAAATCAAGGATAGAGGCTGAAATATCAGGAACATAACCTGAATATCCTGGACTCGCTGCTTGGGAGGATAAGCCCAAAACTGCACTGTGTCCAGAACAGCTCAGATGAAAGGGAGCGTCTGGGAAGGAGTCAGGTGTGACTTCGGCACGTTTATAGAGAACCCCAGCAAAGGCAGGAGGTTCGCCGTAGTCTGAAGGTGGGAGACGACTGCCGGGGGTGAAGACGCCTTCAACAGCCAGTCGTTGAGGGAGGGGAAGACTGACACCCCTAACCTGCGCAGATGAGCTGCAACCACCGCCATCACTTTGGTGAACACCTGAGGGGCACTAGTAAGAGCGAAGGGGAGCACGGTAAACTGAAAGTGCTCGTTGCCTACCTTGATCCGCAGGTAACGCCTGTGGCCTGGCAGGATGGGAATGTGAAAATACGCATCCTGCAGGTCCAACACCACCATCTAGTCTCCTTGGTCTAGGGCAGACAAGGCCTGAGCCAAAGTGAGCATTTTGAATTTCTCCTTTTTGAGGAAGAGATTGACGGTCCGAAGATCTAAAATGGGTCTAAGCACCTTGTTGTTCTTCGGAATTTAGAAAGTAGCGGGAATAACAGCCACTGCCTACTTCTGAAGCTGTGACCCTTTTAATAGCTCCTGTGGCCAAAAGAGCTGTAACTTCCTCTTGGAGCAACTTCAAATGATCCTCCGCCAGCCATTCCTGACTTGGTGGAATAGGAGGAGGAAAAGAAAGGAAAGGAAGAGAATAGCCCTCCTGGACAATCTACAGGACCCACTTATCTGTTGTTATAGATATCCAGTGGGGGAGATGATGACGAATTCTCTCACCCACTGGAGTAGTATAGTCCTGCAGAATCAGCCTAGGAGTGCTTGGAGGCTTCGGCTGCCAGGGGCAATCAGGTAGACACGGAACCAAGCTGAATAGTAAGAACCTTGAGTAGAGAGGCAGCCTAAGCACCAGAGAAACAAGATACCTGGATTGTAAGAGCAGGAATAGAGGATTAGCAGGAAACAGGGAAAGCTCCAGCCTATACAAAGCCAGGATGGTGGTGGTGTCTTTTATCGGAAAAGAACCGAACAACCGGCAACTTTGTATGAATGGGCTTCAACCCAACGTCTACTAGGGAAGCTGTGGGAAGTTAGGGGCTGTGAAACTAGTTTACTCATTCCTACAAAAGGGGCTGGGATGAAAAACGTTCCAGATTCTGTGAGAAACTGTGCAGCACTCCTGCCTCTGTGAGGGCATAGAGGAGAAAAGAAACTTGGCTAGCTTAAGTTAAATTGCATATAGATGCAAAATCCATCAGCCATGCATCTTTAGTCCAACGGGCAATCCCCTTCCCAAGGGTGTCCTTCTGTCCTAGCCCTCCTTCCCATACTGCTCCAAAGTGGAAACATGCCTCACATTTGGCATTCTGCACCGGCCTTCGATATCATCTGGGTAATGGAATTTAAGGTTAAGGTTCAAATGCAATATATCGTCAGTAAAAATAGAAAATAAGTTCAAACGGCTCTAGAATCTCCTCGCTCTATCATGGCCAAGCAAACACAACCACAGTGGCAGGTGTGGTGAGGAACAGCGTCCAAATACTTCTGGGCTGTTGACGTGAGGGAACATCTATGACTCCATGATCCAAATGACAAGTGATTTGCTTCACTGACTCCCTTGGTCATTGAGCTTGCCTGCACCTCTCACCTGCTGGCTAATTCAGCCATTGTGGCAACATTCTGGCATATCTTTTGTCAATTGGTCTTCTGTAGGAAGCTGGCTCTGTATATGCTATACCAAAGGGAGGTATAGTGTGCACAGAGTCCAGTGGAACCCCAAAGGAAGGCAGAGGTAAAATTAGATAGAATCTTACTCTCTATTTGTGGTAGTGTGGTTGAGCAGTAAGGCAGTATCAGAGGACAGTGTTAAGCATTTGTTGTACACTCTCAGTCAGCAAATGAATTCACACACTAAAAGACTGAACTTCAGACCAAATGTTTTTGTATAAAAATATTCTTTTAGTTATTTTATTTCTCTAACCAAGCAAAGCCTGGCACAAGTAAGCAATAAATACTTTGCAGCAGTAAATGCTGGTTGTAAAACAGTTAAATTGCAATTGTAAATGTACTATGATTTGACTTACAGTATTGTTTCACAGAAATGTAATCACTTGATAATACAGTACATAGACTTGAATGGGATTTTCAGTAAAATAGCAGGTAAGTTACTTTTGGATTACTTTACTTACTCAGTGCTGTATGCCTGGGTGCAGCATTGGGACATTTCATGTAAACAGGTGAGTAAAAGTGTTTTTGTTAAATAGTACAATTTTAAAGAATTTCTTTAGGTTTCAAAACTCAACACACAGAAACTTTTTCAGGAAAAAGTGTCAATGTTATCCTTCACCTTCAGCTGCATGAGGGCAGCCGGGTGCAGGGTGCTGTTTCGACGTCGGATGCCCTGTTTTCAATAGAGAACCTCCGGTTTGAAAAAGCACTGCAGGCAGGGAGAAGGAGGACTTTTGGGTGCGACCACAAACTTTCCGAGGTAAGTTGGGAAGTTAGGGGTTGGTTAGGCACCGTTGGTTTGGGCACACAAGGCAGTGGGGCGTCGGGTGCAGGGGTGCCTTTTGGGGTCGGAACTTCTAAGCAGGTCCCGGTCACGTTTAGGGGGGCCTTCTGGATTTAGACTGCAGGTGTCGGCTGGAGGCTTGAGGCAGGTATGGGGTTGATGGATCTCTGTTCAGGATCGCCGGGGTGACCTCCTCGTGGTATTTGCCCACTCGAGCTCAAGCCGTGGATGCCGGGTGCAGAGTGGGGCCGATTTGCGGTTCCCGGCTGCCGCCAGAGGTTGCAGTTGAACAAATCCGGTGTTCACGAGAGAAACAGTCTTTGGAAGTGAAGGCAGGCGAGCCCTCCGGGGTTTTTGAGGTTGCTGGCTGCAGGACACCGGGATTTTGTAGGAGCAGTTTCGAGGGGAAAACATGCAGGTGGGGCTGTGGCCAAGTCAGTGGGCGTCTTCCTCTTGTTAGATGCTGCACGGCTGTTTGGTCCTCCTCCTTCTTTTCCTCTTGTTTCTAGTCTGGATCTGAGGAATCAAGGTTCAGGGGTGCCCCTGAATACTAGATTTATGGGCTTTACAGGTAGGTAAAAGGAAGGGACCAATGGGTCCCTTCCCCGGGGAGGGTACACCCCCGATTATACCACACTTCAGTGGGAGGGGGGAATGTGACTGTCCCTGGTTGGTTGAGTCCCCCATCTTCAAGATGGCATGGACTGAGAGTTGTGCTTCCTTCGCCTCCCTCACCTGAGGGGTGGAGTTGGCAGAGGTGGGCACACCTTTCTTCATCACTTGTTTTTTCCACCAGTTCTCCCTTCCAAAGTGTGGGTCAGAACCAGCGGGGACCAGTTGCAGAAAGCAGCAATTGGCCTGGGGAAGCTCACAAAGGCGGCAAGCCTTTGAAGCTTCCCCTTCGTGAATCCTGCCCATCCTGGGGGAGGAGGCTTGGCATTGTTTCAGGCCCCAGAGAGCAGAAGGCTCTCGACCCAGGGGTACAGAAACATGTCTGGTGTTGGCAGCATGGACACTAGTGGTGGGTTAGTTTTCAGGGGGCATCGCTAAGATGCCCTTTGTGTGCATCTTTCATGAAATCCCACACTGGCATCAGTGTGGGTTTAATGTGCCGAGAAGTTTTATACTAAACTTCTCAGTTATCAGTGTAGCCATTATGGTACTGTGGAGTTCATAATGACAAACTTCCAGCACCATATACTCTTAATGGCAGCACTGGTCCATCTGCATTGGCATGGGCAGTCCCAGGTCTGTGTTCTAATACAAAGTCCATTCCCTGTCGGGAGATGGACCACCTCAAAGCTTTGGAATTTCACCTTTCATATGCATTAGCCATCTGAGAGGTCTGTCGAAGCCCACCGACAGCTAACACAAAAATAGTAAAGGACAAAAAAGGTTTTGGAGACAATTCCGGACCCAACCACTAAATGGTAGAATAACACACAGCATGTGAATCCAGAAAAGATTCACATTGCAAAAGGAATATGCTACTTACCAGTATGCATCTGTTCTTGGCATGTAGAGCTGCAGAGTTACACAGTGTTGCATAGATCGCCATCTAGTGTTGGGCCCGGATGTTTGCACTTGTTTTTGTCCTGAAAGTCTTTGGAAGTCACGAGATAGGTGACTCCTCCTTTGGATCACATTGCACATGGGCATCGGCTCCATCCTTAGATTGTTTTTTGCCAGCAGGGAAATGATGGAGGTTCGTAAGAAACAGGAAGGATGCACATGTAAGCTGTATCTAAATAAGATAATACTGGAATAGATAAAGGTAGCCGGGGAGGTGAGTGGGCGTGTGTAACTCTGCAGCTCTACATGCCAACAACAGATGCATACTGGTAAGTAGCATTTTCCGTTTTGAGGCATATGAGCTGCAGATGACACACTGCTTCATAGATTATATAGCGGCGACCACCAGTATCTGTTGCAGTAGTTTGAAATAGTGTTTTGAGTACAGCCTGGCCCACAGTAGCTTGTTTAGTTTACACATCTACACAATAGTGTTTTGTGAATGTGTGCGGTGTAGACCATGTAGCTGCTTTGCAAATATCATCTAAGGGAATGTTCCCTAAAAATGCCATTGAAGCCCCTATCTTTCTTGTAGAGTGGGATTTAGGAGGAACAGATAATGTATGTTTAGCTTTGTGGTAGCAAATCTGTATGCATTTAATAATTCACCTAGCTATCCTAGATTTTGATATTGGGTTGCCTTTGTGTGGTGGCGAGAAAGACACGAAAAGTTGTTTGGTCTTAGAAAAGGGTTGTGTTCTCTCGATGTAGTAAAGCAATGCTCTTTTGACATCTAAGGTATGAAGAGCTCTTTCTGTGACTGTTTGTTAATGTGAGAAAAATAGGGGCAGTTTCACAGATTGATTGAGGTGGAATGGAGAAATGACTTTAGGAAGGAATTTAGGATTAGTTCGGAGAACAACCTTATTATGATGCATTTGCAGAAAAGGTTCCTGAATGGTTAGTGCTTGTAATTCACTAACCCTTCGCAGAGAAGTAATAGCTACTAGGAAAGCAACTTTCCATGTTAAGAATTGTAGCTCACATTTATGTAAAGGTTCAAAGGGAGGTCCCATTAGCCGTGTGAGAACAATGTTTAAATTCCACAAAGGTGAAGGCGGTGCTCTGGGAGGAATTATTCTTTTGAGACCTCCCATAAAGGCTTTTATGGCACGTACTCTGAAAAGTGATAGATGCTGTATATTTTGTAGATATGCTGCCATGGCAGCAAGATGCAGTCTAATAGACGTGTAGGATAAGTTACATCTTTGGAGGTGTAGTAAGTAGCCGATGACGTGTTGGATAGACACATCTAGGGGATTGATGTTGTTGTTATGACAATATATTACTAAACGTTTCCACTTCGCTGCGTAGCATGCCCTAGTGGTGGGACGTCTAGCTTCTCTTTTTAACTTTATTTTCAGTTTTTACATCATAAAAAATAATACACAACTGGCATCAAATCAGTGTAGCAATCAGATCGACGACCTTATTAGTGGCACTTAGGACTACAGGCAGGGTCAGGGAGGGAATTGACCCATGGAGAAAGGAAACAATAACATACAATTAAAGCACTGTGAGGAAGGAACCAGGCATGGCACTGATGCGGGCGGTGAACATCACTGGGGTCGACCCTCTCGCTTCCCATAAGACCCAGACCCAACGGGCATGTCCAACCCACTGCCCTCACTGTCAGATGTGCCCTGTGGGGAGGGCTCCTCTTCTGCCAGCACAGACGAACACATAACCCAGCAAGTCATTAAGTCGTCCTGCAGCTCCTCATCCCTCTGAGTGAGTTGCATGGGGGTTTCCTCTGCCAGGGACCATTCTCAGACATCTCTAAGCCAAGTGGGTATCTCCGGGGGCCCTCTGCCCCATCCAAGTTATCGCCACCTTGCACCTGGCTAGTACCAACATTAATTGTAGGAGTTTATACGAAAGTTTCCGGACTGATGCAAGCAGACAATGCAGGGGTTTGAGTGCCCGCCGAAGGCCTGTAGCTGCAACTATTCGCTCCAAAAACCCCCACCCAGAATTGCCTGACCAAAGGGCAGCCCCATGCTAAGTGTAGGAAGCCCGCTTTCTCAGCGTCACATCTAGGGCATCCATCTCCCCAGAGATACGCTTCAGGAACACATCTACGCAGCAGCACAAATTGCCACATAACTCTGCTAGTGGTTCAATGAGAATAGGTGTGAGGTGGTTGAGGCCCTTGTTGTTGAATATCTACTGAGTGGGGGGTGGCCTCTTTCCCCTTTTCCCCCTAGGGCTCCTTTTGATTGAACATTAATTACCCTGACAAAATGACCAGTAATGCAAAAAAGAACTTCAAGCACAGCACTCTAAAACAACACCCTGAAATACTCATTGTAGATAACTATCACTCAGCGACCAACGGCAGCACGAAAACAAACTTCATTTTCTACACTAATCGCCCGGCTCAATGGAAAAACACCTTCTCTCTTCACCTTCACGTTGCAAGTCAGTAACAATTCCCTATGGTGAAAAAATCTCCACTACCATCTACCCGACCTTCAAAGGGGATCTCACCATTTTCATCTACAGAACTGGAACCATTCTCATACAGGCCACCGACCCGCACCTCACCACTTTTGTCCGCCACTTCCCAACATTTCTCTCCTCGCTAACCTAACTGAGCCTTCAATCCCTTTCTCCCCTATCCCCAACTACCCTCACTAATATTGTGGAACCGATCCAATCTCCCTGCCCTGAAGACCCTCCTCATAACTCATGGACCTCCACCATCACTCACTACCCCTATTCTTACTCTCCGTCACCATACACCCACCATTTTCACATCTACTGATCTCACCAGGAGCAAACAACTCACAACCAAAAATCCCCTCAAGGCCAATCTTAACAACTTGGTCTCTAACCTCAGCCCTCCTGCGACTGAAATCCCCACAGACACTCCCCTCTCCACCCCTGAGAATCTGAACCCTCCCCCATAACCTTCCCCTATCACCTACACAGACCCTGTTCCCACAACCCTTTCTTACCCCTGGTCGAACGTCATTTTTAATTCAGTGGTCTATCTCCCCCATCTACAACTACACCATCCCCTTTCGCTGTCACACCTCCCCATACACAACCCGCCTTCAACTCTATCCTCTAGGACACGCCACGGAACTCTGATGGCCTTTCTTTAATTTCTCTTCCTCCTCACCTGGACTCTAGTCCCACTTCTCCTCAGCTGAACACCACGAATGGGAACATTACAAATCCGGCTCCCTGCGTCCAACCTCTCCCCTCTCCTAATCCCAAGGATCTCACACACGCTCTCCTCTCTACCCCTGATATTCGGAACCCTCACTCACAACCTTCCCCTACCGCCTACACTGTCCCCCCGACCCTTACTTCCCCCCTGTCTAACGTTATTTCCAATCCAGTTGTCTCTCTCCCCCCTTCTACCACTACATACTCCGCTTCCGCTGTCACACTCCCACATTCACAACCTGCCTCCACCACATATCTCTCTGGCAATGCCCGGAACTCTGACGTCCGTCCCAGAATTTCTCTCCCTCTTCCAAACTCCTCGAATAGGAAAATTACATTACCGACTCCCCGCGTACAACCTCCCCCTCTCCTAATCCCAGGGACTCCGTCCAACCCCTGACCCCTGCTCAATCTCTCGCCATAGACACAAGTCATCCTCGACCCCTGCCTAATACCTTAAACTTTCTCAGCTCAATAGCACAGCAACTGAACAAAACTGAACTCCCAACCCTCCAGCCCATCATCGAGACAGGCCCTCAGTCCTAACAAGGATAGCCAACCCTTTTCTGTACCGAAACCGGATGAGCTCTATGACTCTCACCTCGCTTTGGACCAGAAGTCAGCCCCTTTCCACATCCCTGTTATTATCGGCACTAACAAAATCGAGAATACTGTCCACTCGCCTAGACCCCCTGCTCAATACACCTCTATCCACCTAACTCCCCCATCTTCGAGGCTCACCGTCCTCTCTCTTGCATGCTCCTAAACTGCAGATCAGCAGTACAACAAGCTACTGACATTGCTGAAGCTCTTCTCGATGAAGAAATTGACATCGCCTTCCTCACAGAATCCTGGCTCAATGCCCACTCCACCCCCATTCTCGACATTCTCACACCTCCAGGTTACAACATCAGACAAGACAGGCCGATCAAAACACGGGGGGTGGGGTACTAGCCAATATTCATAGAGATGGAATACAGATTACCAAACTCAAACCTGCAGAATACTTATCATTTGAATACCTAGGCGTCAAACTCACTACCAAGGGCACCCCACCCATCAAATTCCATACCATCTACCATCCTCCTGGAGAGCGTACCCTTTTCCCCGAAGAACTAACAGACCTAATAACACGATTCTCATTGACAGACATTAATGATGTGTTCTTGGGTGACCTCAATATCCACTGGAACGACAAGCTTTCCAACCTTCTGGAAATATATAACCTCAAGCAACTCTGCAATTATCCAACTCACATCAAAGGAGCTACACTAGATACGATCATAACCATCAACGATCTGATCTTCCTGAGAGAGATTTCTCTCATTGACTGGTTCGACCACCACCTCATCATTCTGTTCAGGATTGACACACTTGCCAGCCTCCAACCTATTTGTGTTGTCAAACCTAAACTTTTGATCAGAAACATCAAAGAAATACCTTTATCCAAACTTGAAGCCAAGATTCATCCCCATCTTCAACTCCATCCCTCATCATGGACGGCTGATGACGAATGACAGAGGTTTTAGGCCAAATAGCTCCTCTCAAACTCAAACAACTGAGAAAAACCATATCAAAGCCCTGGTTTAACGTGGAGCTGAATGATGAACGGCGTCAACTCAGACAAGCGGAAAGGTTTTGGAGACAAAACCCCTCGTCTTTGCACCCAACACATCTTAGACCTGCTCGGTGGTCATACAAAAACTACATCTTCAATAAAAAGGCATCTTTTTTCCGCAGGCAACTTGATCTGGGGAAAAACAGACCAAGAGAACTATTCAACATTGTAAAAAGCCAAACTAACTTCATTCCCTCTCAAGAAATCGAAGCCACCAATGAGCGATGCGAAGAAATTGCCACCTTCTTCACTAAAAAAGTCTCTAAAATTCATCAATCCTTCTTACAAACGGCTAACCCTCCTTCCCCCTTAACCGGCCCCCCTTCAATCTTCCTTGACCACTCTGAAAAAGATCTTAAGGACAATCAAACCTACCTCCAGATAAAATACAATGCGCATTGATCTGACTTTGAGCTAATGTCGGTTAGCGAGGTCTTCAATATCATTTCTAATCTAAAACCTTCCTCCCACACTATGGACCACCTCCCTTCCACAATTATGAAAGATCTCAACCACACCATCTCCCCCTTCTGGACAAAAATCATCAATGCCTCTCTCACCTCAGGCTGTGTCCCAGACTCCCTTTAAGTAGGACAAATCACACCCATTCTCAAGAAACCTGGGGCTGACCTTAATGACCTTAACAACCTCAGACCTATCTCTAACCTCCCATTCCTTGCAAAAACATTGGAGAAATGTGTTCCCTTCCAACTCAATAAACACATTGATGAGTTCAACCTCCTTGACACCTTTCAATCTGGTTTCAGAAAAGGCAGTAGCACGGAAACAGCTATGCTTAACTTCTCCAACGACATTCATAAGGCCCCAGACGAAGATGATGCCTGCCTACACATGCTTATTGACCTATCTGCGGCATTCAACACAGTAAACCATCCAGCCCTTCTAGAGACCCTGTGGAAATGTTCCGGCATCAATGGGACAGTACTAAAATGGTTCACCTCCTTCCTTCAACACCGGTCGCAACAAATTAAAATGAATTCCTGTCTCCCAAAGCCTATTAAAGTCACACTTGGGGTCCCATAAGGCTCGATCCTCTCCCCGTCCCTCTTCAATCTCTTCATGGAGCCCCTCACAATCACATTGAAAAAAGCTGGAGTAAATTACCACCTTTACGCGGACGACACCCAAATCTATTTCAGGATCAAGTCTCCCAGTGACATCCAACTCCTCAATACCACCCTAACCGAGATCCAATTTTGGTTCTACGTTAACCACTTAAAGCTCAACCCAGACAAAATGGAACTAATCCTATTCTCTCCAAAAAGTAACCATCGCCCAATCAAAGAATGGCTCAAGAATCTGATTGCCCTAAACTAACCCCTTACCCTATCCGATTCAGTTAATTCTCTTGGCATCAACCTTGACAAGAACTTATCAATGGAGGCCCACATCAAAAGCGCTGCAAAAGTGCTCTTTTCTCTCTAAATCACCTCAAGAAAATTGAAACCTTTTCTACCCAACGATGACCTCAAGACAGTAGTCCAATCCCTAGTTCTCTCTAAAATCGACTACGGGAACGCCATCCTTACAGGGACTCCAAAAGCTCACCTAGCCCCTCTAAGGGAAGTGCTGAACATGTCCGCTTGACTCATATCTGAAGTTAAAAGATTTGAACACATCACTCCAGCTCTCAACTGCCTCAATTGGCTTCCCATGGAATAACAAACTGATCAGAGCAGGTCAATCCAGAACGCTGAGAAGCTCCAACTCTCTCCTTCTTATTCCTCCGAAAACGAAAAAACCCAATACCGATCATTTTCTGGCCACGCTCCCAGGATATGAAACGCTCTCCCTGGAGTCCTCAGATGCAACCCCTCCTTCTCCTGTTTCAAAAGGGACTTGAAACTCCATCTCCAAAACAAATACTTTCAGGACCAACGTCAACTTACCTAGACTACTATATCCGAGTTGTCTCCTCTCTCCCTGGACATTCAAGGATAGTGGGTGACCGGACTATGTCATTCTCACCTGTTTCTTTTTATTGCTCTCTCTCCCTCCGCTGCACTGCATATTTATTTCCCATGCTGTATTTTTTTTCTTTGGTTTGCTTCCTTACTGCCGGCCTACTATGTAATGTAATGTCCTTCTGCTGTTTACTGTGTGTATGTAAAGCGCTCTGATACCTACGGGTTAAGTTAGCTCTATATAAGATTTTAAAAATAAAAAAAAGATATTGTGATCAGTCGATACGATGAAGGCTCGTGGGCGTCCCCATCCGCCTTCAGGATCATGTATATTTCCCCCAGCGTCATGCTCGGCGGGAGAGTCCCGCACTCAAACGCCTCAAGATAAACCTGTAATAGGAGTCAGGTAAGTGTACCCTCGAATGCCTGATAAAACTCAGGAGGGAATGAGTCACTATCCGGGGACTTGGCTCTCGGTAGGCGCTGCAGGGCGGAGCGTACCTCGCCCAGCGTTAGAGCTTCGTCTAGGTGCATCCCATTTCGTGGCCATTGAGAGATCCCTCCCACCCCAGTTAAGGTCATCGTAGTCAGTTATGGCAGTTTCTAGGTGATGCTTCCCCACCTGGTCCTCAAGAATCTCTGTTGGTAACCTCCAAGTCCGTGGGCGACACAACGGAGCCCCCAAATTCACCACACACGCCACAGGGGAGTGGTCAGAGATGAATCGTGCCTGATGGGTTGCCTCAAGGGACATGGTGGCCGCTGGATTTGCGAGTAAGACCCTGTACAAGCGACCATGTGTATTGTGAGTGGAGGAAAAAAAGGTGAATACCTTCTGAGTCAGGTGTCTCTGGCGCCAGACATCCTGGACTCCTATATTCCCCATGACCTCCCGGAGTTTTCCTGTTGTTCGTGGTTTTGTGCCAGCACGGGGTGAGAACCTGTCAAGAATGGGGTCTGGGACACTATTAAAATCCCCCGGCCAAAGTAGCATTACCTCCAGCCCCGAGTTAAGGACCTCCTGCAGGGACTGAAAAAAGTCTGGGTCATCTGTGTTCGGTGCATAGGTGTTCAGTATGGCAACATCCCTACCATCCAGTTTAGCTCTAAGGAGCAGGTACCTCCCATGGATGTCAGCTTCCACATATTGGACGGCAAACCGGACCCCGGGGGCCACCCAGACTAGGACCCCCTGGCATATGTGGAGAACGAAGAGTGGAAAACCTGTCCCCGCCATCATTTTTTCCCCAATTTCTGAGACCCTTCGTCCGTGAGGTGAGTTTCTTGGAGGCATACTATCGAGAACCTATGCCTGCGAAGGAAGGACAGGAGCCTATATCTCTTTGTGTATGTACCCAGCCCTCTCATGTTCCAGCTCAGAAATGTATGCCGCATGTGAGGTGAAGTGACCGGTCCTGTCGTATTCCGCGTCCCGTGTAGCCACCCCGATCCCGTGCCCGAAATGCAATACATACGATGCCTCAAAAAAAGACAACCCCCCTAAGAACACCCTCCCCCCTCCCATGAGCAGTTTACTGACAACAACAAAACATGCAGAAATGCTCTTTCCATGTTGGTGCCAGGACGTACACAGCCAACTCATGAGCCCAAAAGGGCTGAACTACTCAACAAGTGGAGAAGAGAACCCCCTTCCCCCAAGTCCAGCTCCCGACACATGCCAGCCGCCCCAAGTCATTATGCAAAGTCTCGGCCTGTCTGAGTAAGAGTCCGGGGAACTCCCAAGGAAGAGCAACCGGCAACCCCCACTGATGGTGACAACGACAGTCCAAGGACTGCAGGGCAGGCCCACAAAGCCAAGCAAGGGAAAAAAAGAGATCGCCAGGCGTCTAAGTATCGGCCCACCCACCCCAGCAGTGGGTAATAAAAAACAAAGGATATCAACTGCAGGATGGTACCGTAGCAGACGTGGAAGGGTCCATGGCTTGGGCCTTCCCATTTGTGAGCACCTTGAGCTTCGCAGGGTACAGGAGCATGTACTGTAGGTAAAACACCCCCAGGACTATCTCCCAACTCAGTGCAGCAGCCTCAAGGCATATATCTCACTGTCTCGAATTGCCCAGGTGTATACACATGAAGCCCTCAGGGTATTGCATTGAGGATTGTTCACCCCTGACTTGGGACTTCAGCACACCTCCCCCTTTTGTTTTTTCCCCCCATTTGTTATTTGTGGTTTTTTGACTACCCAGAGCCCTCGTGCAGGTTAACAAACCCCAGCCCTTAAATGTCAGACACCCCCTACCACAGCAGTATGAGTAACGAAAAAAAGAAGGATATCGGCCTCAAGGCAGGACCGAGGAGGTTGTAAGTGAGTCCATGACGGTTTCAGGAACTGTATCAGTGGTTGGCTGGAGAGTTTCCGTTACCCGTTCCTCATCCGGAGGACCTTTCACAGAGAGTGTAGGGGGTCGTCAGCCTCTGAAGACTCCAGGTGGAGGGCGCTGTCGTCCCCCACCGTGATTCGCTGTCTCTGCCCCTGGGCGGCAAGCGCTGTTCGATTCCTGCGCCTGTTACCTTGTCTCCTCGGCGGTCTCGACCCCCATGTATTCCAGGCCCCCCCACATTCACCCTGCGGCAGGGCATCTCCCCTAATTTCAAGCTACTCCCATACTTCCTCCGGGGCATCAAAGAAATGCACCTTTCCTTGGGATATGACTAAGTTTGGCGGGGTAGAGTAACGTACTGCATGCTGAGTTCCCGGAGTTTCTGCTTGACGGCAAGAAAGGATTTCCTCTGCTCCTGCACCTAGCGGGTATAGTCCGGGTAGATGGATACTTTGGCATTGTCAAAGGTGAGGTTCGCCGCTTATCTCACCTCTTTCAGGATACAGTCTCTATCCCGATAATTCAGGATTTTAGCAATAAGGGCCGGCATAGGAGCACCCGGCTGAGGCGGCGGGACCAGTGCCCTGTGGGCTCTTTCTATCACGAAGACCTCGGACAGACCTGTGGGGCAGAGTTTCGTGCGTATCCAGTTCTCCAAGAATCGTTCAGCATTACCCATTTCGAAGCGCTCTGGAATACCCAGGACCCTGATGTTGCTGCGGCATCCCCTCCCTTCCCCCTCACGCCCCAGCACTTCTGTCGCAGTGGTGAGCTGCGACACCTTTTTTTCAGGGAAGCTACTTCTCACTGTAACTGGACGATATCCCCCTCTGCAGTAGAGACTTTATCCGCTACTTTCCTCAGATCCGCCCGCAACAGGTTTACATCAATGGAGACTGTCTCTATTTGTTTCTCCAGGGCGGTGTGGGCCCCCTGTATTGCCTGCAGGAACTCTGCCTGAGAGAGCTTGTCGTCCACATCACTCTCCCCATCCAGGCCCATCTGATGCTTGATTCGCTGCGAGGGGAGGCTTTGTGTGGTATATTGCGAAATGGTGTTGGGTTGAGAGGCGCGGAGCAGCCTGTCCTTACCTATTGTGTTGGCTTGTGAGGGTCACTTTGGGGTCTGCAAGGGCTGCCCAGTTCTTAAGCGTCCCAGGTCCACTCCCCACAGAATGTCTGTCCAGCTGGCGAACCAGAGGAAGTACTGCAAGAGTCCCACAGGGGAAGAGCCCAGGCCCGACCACAGCTTGCCGCCTTCGCTCCCCTCCGACCTCATTCACCACAGTATAGGGGACAACACATTTGCTGTGGGCCCTCCGCTGCAGGCCACCATCTCCCTGGTACACATGATGTCGCTCGCGCCAGGAAACCCCGGACCACGGACGTAGCCTTCTCTTGGGGGCAGTATCGCAAACCCTGACCCTCAAGTGCGCCTCCACCGTGCACCGAGTGCCACGCAACAGTCCCCGGAGCCTCAGGGCAAAGCAGGAGTCAGTACCCCTCGGGGAAGCCCCTGATGACAAGTGCTCAGGAGCATCAACCGGGAGAGAGCCAGCCGGTCTACGCGTCTCACCCCCTTTGATGCAGGCCGCATCCTCGGCCTTGCGTAATTATGGCCCCGGGTTCCGTCCGTCAGTCGGCCCGCCTCCAGACAGGGTGCTACCACCACTCACTCCCCGCCGCACCTCCGGAAGGATCCTAGAAGCGATCGAGGGGAGGATCAACTGCTCCGGCCTGCAGATGTTATTGCTGGCCACTGGGCGCCTCGCGGCACACCGCGCAGTCCACCGTCCACCCGTGGGGGCCAGAGGCGATGTAGAGGTTCAGCCGTCTGCGGGAGGCCCCCGATGACAGTGGGTGCCTCCCCCGCAACAGCAAGGTGCCCAGTTCAGTCACCGGGTGCGCGGTAGCTTCGATCTCCGGACCCCACTCGTGCTGATACAGGCCGTATCCCCGGCCCGCCAGTCTAATGGGCACAGCGTCGCAAAGTCCGATCCCAGGCCGCCGATCAGGCTTGCTTCCCTACAGGGTGTTCCCCCTGCTTGAAGGGACCCAGACACACCCACAGGTCCGGTCGAGCACTGTGAAAAGGATTTTTCCAGGATTTATGCGGCTGGCTGGTCGGGAGCAGAAGGAGCTCAGGTCCTGACGGCCATGCTGCTTGGTCACGCCCCCAACGTCTAGCTTCTTTAATGACATTCATACAGTCAGGGGAAGGTTAAGGTACCCGAATTCTAGGACCTCAGGAGCCATATCGCAAGGTTGAGCTGAGCTGGGTCTGGGTCTGGGTGTCTGATCTCTCCATGGTTCTGGGTTAAGAGGCGTGGAGATAGGTATAGATTTTGGTGCGGTACTACAGAAAGTTCCAGCAATGTGGTGTACCACAGTTGTCTGGCCCAAGTTGAAGCAACTAGAATGAGGGTTAGGGAATGTTGCTGTAGTTTGCACACCACTAGTGGAATGAGTGTGAGAGGTGGAAAAGCGTACGCAAATCTGCCTGACCAGTTTATCCATATTGCATTGCCTTTGGACAGTGGGTGCGGATATCTGTGGGGGAAGCTTGGGCATTTGGCGTTTTCGTGGGCGGCGAAGAGGTCTATCGGAGGCTGTCCCCACATTTGAAAGAAAGGTTGAAGAACTTGTGGATGAAGTTCCCACTCGTGGATCTGTTGTGTCTGACGGCTCAACTGATCGGCTATGGTGTTTTGTACTCTTGGGACATGTTGGGCTAAGGGGAAAATGTTCTGAGGTATAGCCCACCTCCATATGTTCTGTGCTAGCTGAGAGATATGCAGAGACTGTGTCCCGCCTTGTTTTTGTATGTAGTACATGGCAGTCATGTTGTCGGTGCGGACTAAGACAGTCTTGCCTGATATTTGCTTTTGGACTGCTTTTAAGGCTAGGAATATGGCTAGTAACTCCAGGTGGTTGATATGGTGTCCACCTGCCCTGCATGGTGTTTTGGAGTAGGTGAGCTCCCCAGCCGGAGAACGATGCGTCCGGTGTCATGACTATTTGAGGAACCGGCTCTAGGAACCGTCGCCCTTTGGAAAGGTTTTTGGTGTTCCACCACTGCAGAGAGCGGTGAGTACGACCGTCCACCAACACTAGGTTAAGTGACCTTGAGCCTGGTTCCATTGGCGTGCTAAGCACTCTTGAAGGGGACGCATCTAGAGTCTTGCATGAGGCACTATGAATAATCAAGAGGCCATCATCCCTATGAGTTGTATGAACACTCGAGCTGGAAGAGTGTGTTCTGGTTGAAATTTTGTGAGAAGAGCTTGCATGTTTGCTATAGTGACAGGAGAGAGATAAGCCAGCGCTTTTGAAGTGTTAATTGTGGCACAGAGGTATTGTTGTATGTGGGACGGTTGCAGATGTGACTTGGTGTGGTTTACTGTGAACCCCAAGTCGTGAAGTAATTGGATAGTGGCATGAGAGTGTTGTACACACTCTAAGGATGGAGCCGATGCCCATGCACAATGTGATCCAAAGGAGGAGTCACCTATCTTGTGACTTCAAAAGACTTTCAGGACAAAAACAAGTGCAAACATCTGGGCCCAACACTAGATGGCGATCTATGCAACAGTGTATAATCTGCAGCTCATATGCCTCGAACCTTCTGTTTCGTATCTTCTTTCGAAGCATGTCTTATGTTCTTAGTTCCTTCCACCTTTCCTCATTATCCTTTGTAGATATTCAACCGCATCAGGGCAGCTAATGCTTTTGCTTCAGAACCTAAAGGCTATAAAAAAGTATCTCAAGGTACGGGAAATGCAAACAGGAATTGTGGACTTGCGCTCTATGTTACAGAATCCAACTATGTTTAACGCCCTAAAGAAAAAACTTAGCTTACTTGAGATATTTCCAGACCTATATACAAACAATATGATTCTATCAATGGGTGAAAAAAAGGATTTTTTATTTTAGTTTTCAAAATTAAGGAGTGTGGAAGGCTGATCTTTGCAAATGGCAAAGGCAAGCACTATGTGTTTTTAAAATTCCCCTCACACACTATGAATCCCATAGTGTCATGCTGCATTATTGGGGTCTTCCCGTCCCTCTACGGGGCGGGGCGTGCTACGACCTACGAACTACGCGGGAGCACTTTATAATTGGGAATAGGCTATGTGTGATGTGCAAAATGTGTAAGTGAATTGGGGTGTGTAGGGACTTATGTGTAAAAAAAATTTAAAAAGATTTCCTGGCTAGTTGAAAACATGATTTATTTGCTTCCCTTGCTGGAAATGTTAACAAGCATTTACAATGCAATGGTTTCGCCTTTGGAAAAGTTAGAGCTATTGGCATTGCTCATGACATTTCTTTTTTTTTTTACTTATAAATAAATGGCATTGTTATTTACATTGCCAACAGCTCTCTCAGCCCACACAGCTCTCTCAGCCCACACAGCTCTCTCAGCCCTCACAGCCCACACAGCTCTCACAGCCCACACAACTCTCACAGCCCACATAACTCTCACAGCCCACACAACTCTCACAGCCCACACAACTCTCACAGCCCACACAACTCTCACAGCCCACACAGCTCTCACAGCCCACACAGCTCTCACAGCTCTCACAGCCCACATAGCTCTCACAGCCCACACAGCTCTCACAGCTCTCACAGCCCACACAGCTCTCACAGCCCACACAGCTCTCACAGCCCACACAGCTCTCACAGCCCACACAGCTCTCACAGCCCACACAGCTCTCACAGCCCACACAGCTCTCATAGCCCACACTATGCTGCTGTCTCTAAGAGAAGCACTTCCCAAATTCAAAACAGATTTCAGTTACTGAGAATCATTCCCCAAATGCAACTACAGACATGTGCTTTCCCAAGGAAATATACTGCAAAAATAAAGCAAGCATTTACAAGTGGGGCCGGAGACACGGACAGCGGGAGGGGGGGCAGGAACGGGCACACGGACAGCGGGAGGGGGGGGGGGTGCAGGCACAGGCACAATCAAAAGGCAGAAGGCAAGAAAAAACAAAACAAAGTAGTATCTGTTATTTTGGTGCAGGTTAGAACCCACTTCCCTGAGCTAGCTTTACAAAGGCGGAGTCTCATTTCAGGCCTGGAGGGACTCCCTGCACAGGGAGGGAGACTGAGGACAGGCCTGGAGGGACTCACTGCACACAGAGGGAGACTGAGGACAAGTCTTGAGGGACTCACTGCACAGAGAGGGAGACTGAGGACAAGCATGGGGGGACTCACTGCACACAGAGGGAGACTGAGGACAAGTCTTGATGGACTCACTGCACAGAGAGGGAGACTGAGGACAAGTCTTGAGGGACTCACTGCACAGAGAGGGAGACTGAGGACAAGCCTGAAGGGACTCACTGCACACAGAGGGAGACTGAGGACAGGCCTGGAGGGACTCACTGCACACAGAGGGAGACTGAGGACAAGCCTGAAGGGACTCACTGCACACAGAGGGAGACTGAGGACAGGCCTGGAGGGACTCACTGCACACAGAGGGAGACTGAGGACAAGCCAGGAGGGACTCACTGCACACAGAGGGAGACTGAGGACAAGCCAGGAGGGACTCACTGCACACAGAGGGAGACTGAGGACAAGCCAGGAGGGACTCATTGCACACAGAGGGAGACTGAGGACAAGCCTGGAGGGATTCACTGCACACAGAGGGAGACTGAGGACAAGCCTGGAGGGACTCACTGCACACAGAGGGAGACTGAGGACAGGCCTGGAGGGGCTCACTGCACACAGAGGGAGACTGAGGACAAGCCTGGAGGGACTCACTGCACACAGATGGAGACTGAAGACAAGCCTGGAGGAACTCACTGCACAGAGACGACGAGTCGGGTCAGGTGTAATCCTTACACATGACACAACACCAGACACGTATGTGTACTCTTGTTGTGGGCAATGAGGAGTGTGTGTCTCGTGTTTATCAGTGAAGCCTGCTTGTCTCCTGTTTAGTAGTGAGCCTGTGTGTTTCGAGTTCAGCAATAAGCTCTGCTTGTCTTGTGTTCAACAGGGAGGCATATCTGTCGCGTTCAGCAATGAACCCTGAGTGTCCTCATTAGTAGTGAGGCCTGTGTGTCTTTTGTTCAGTTGTATAGCTCGTGTGTCTCGTGTTCAGCAAGGAGGCCTGTCTGTTTTCTGTTTAGTAGAGAGGCTTCAGTGTCTCGTGTGTAATAGTGAGGCTTCCGTGTCTCATGTGTAATAGGTTGGCCTGTCTGTCTTCTGTTTAGTAGTGAGGCCTGTGTGTTTCGAGTTCAGCAGTAAGGCCTGCTTGTCTTGTGTTCAACAGGGAGGCATATCTGTCGCGTTCAGCAATGAACCCTGTGTGTCCTCATTGGTAGCGAGGCTTGTCCGTCTTTTGTTCAATTGTAGGGCTCGTGTGTCTCGTGTTTAGCGGGGGGGGGGGGGGGGGGGGGGTCTGTCTGTCTTGTGTTTAGTAGTGAGGCCTGTGTGTCTCGTGTTCACCAAGGAGGCCTGAGTATACCTATTCAGCAGGAGCCTGTTGACTGTCTTCAGCGGGGAGGCCTGTCTGATCCTTGTGTAGTAGTGAGTCGGTGTCTTTCTTATTCTTGGGTTGAGCCTGGAGGTCCGCCAGGCTCAGCAAGGCAGACATGTCGGTGTCTAGCGCCGAAGCCAGCCAGCCTTGCTTCTAGCAGTAAAGCCTGCGGGTCTGCGTGTCTTGTGTTATCACTCACGCGTGTGTCACTATAGCTGGTGATTGATTACCAGTAATGCCCTAGTGCTCCGGAGGGCTGTGACACCGTCTCACTGCAGCGCTATATATAGCACTGAGGTGAGTGTGAAGGTATGACTGGGCTGGCGTTTCATGCCAATGGCATCATGTTGGGGCGTGCCAGTGTGTCACGGTGCCTGAGTAATATGCGAATGGTGCCCTCTTAAGGTCTGCGGTTTTTGTGTGTCTCTCTCGGTGGTGTGTCAGTGCCATGTTTAGCAGCGAGGCGAGTGTGGTGAATGCATCACTGTGTCACAATGGCCTGTCTATACATTCTTTTACCATTTTTACTCATCAATCTGAGCTAGAACGGTGAATTAAAAAAAAAGGAGCATTAAAGCGTTGTTTTAAAACGCAGCACGAAAGTGCTTAAAATTAATTTTATTTACCAATGGGAGATAAATCCTTAAATAAAAAAAGTATGAAAGCAATGTTTTAAAATGCAGCATGAAAGTGCTTAGACATTGTTTTTTTCCATTAAAAAAGATGACTAGTTGCAGGAGCAGGTTGGAGGACTGGATGGGGGACAAACAACCCGGTGAGCCGAGGAGAAACAACACAGTGGTCAGGGGAGAAGCAACACAATCAAAAGAGAGCAACATGGACCACATGGGGGAGGAGAGTAAGCACACACAGGGGAGAGAGCGCAACACTACTGTGAGTGGGGAGAGAAGCACAGGGGCAAGCGAAAAGGAGGGAAGATAGCTGGAAAACACATACACTCTCATGGGGCTACAAGCCCCTGTATGTTCTTGTTAAGCCCACAATATATCTTTTGCAACCACACAGTTTGCGCTGTCTGTTAGGCTCGAACTAAACTAGGCTGGCCGGAGTGGGGCCTCGCTGCCTTGATCTGTTATTGCACTGTTCTTTAAACTGTAATACTATCTGGTTGATATGTAACTGTGAACGTTGTATAAAATATAGGCCTTTAATATTTGCTTGGTACTTGGAACACTAATCAGTGACGTTTTCAGGAATCCCATGGATTGCTCTGCCTTTTCCTTTTAATCTACATGTAGATAATAAAAATGTGTACTGGTTAAGATGATAAAAAACTCTACATGAAGGCTTTTATTGATGTAATTTTACAGAGAACACACAAAGATGAAATGTGCATATATGTATAGGGTGGAATACACTTTAAAAGAAGCAGAGCTTGCTGTTCATTTTTAGACAGTGACAATTGCAATGTATTATTAATGGTTTATGCTGTATTTTAATAATTGTGAAAATCGAAATGTATTTTTTCGCCCACTATTACTGTGGCGTGTTATGTTCGGGCACACATTATTTTGTTTGAGAGTTTGTATTCTGTTACCTTTTTATCTGAACAGAGCAAGTGGATAAAAATTAATTGTGAAAATGCTGCACAAACTAACTCAAGAGATCGAAACTATTGTCTGGTCTTTCGTTGATTCGATACTGCTGCACAAAGTGGTTTTAAGGACGAGACAACGCTAAAATGCAATTCGACACAAACATTTGTAAATGGGGGGCAGCGCTGCAATGCAAGACGTGCCTTTTCTAAAACAAACTGGAGCAGGTATGCAAAACTGGTCTTTTCTTAAACAAACAGGACAGCAATATCCCTGGACAGGCCCGCTCATTAAATATTCGTATTTATCTGCCCCGAGCTGGCGAGCCGTCCCCACTGAGGGTTTGGGGAAATGGCTTGGTGTTCGGCGATGGATTTTATGAGCATTACTTCATGATGGCATTAGCATGTGCTTTGATCCACGTGTGAAAAGCACCGGCTCGGCTCTTGTTGCCATATCCAGATGGCGGGACTGGGAGCAAACCGTGGTGTTTCTGCGTCTCTCAAAAGGCTGTCTAGACTGGCCCTGCAGCAGACCGATACCGTGCCCATCAAATTAGCGCTGGTCAGATTTATGCTAATAGCTCACCAGAACCCTTCCTTTCACTGGCAGCAGCCACGATTTACACCTCCACAGTTATTTTGTCTTTCACGGGGACGGGGATGTGATTTCATTTTTTTTTTTTAAGTCTCCCTCCGTTTCTTTGAACAGGGGTCACAGTTCTGAAAGTGAAAGCGGTGCCTGCGGGTCAGGCACCGAGCTCGATTGATTGGACAAGCTTGCTGGAGGCCTGGTTAGAGGTTTTGTTAATGACAAAATATGCCCGTCGTCCCCGTTCCGGTAGAACAGAAACATGTGCCGCATGTTTGCCGCCCTGGCCGCGCAGAGCTTTCAAGTCTCGCCCCGGCAATCCGAGGTGCGTGCGTCCGCGGCGCGAATTACCTCCTGACAGACAGTATATCCACGCGACTGGAAATGTTTTTCCAAGTCTGGGCAGCGCCCCTTTGATCTTACCTGACTGGATTTGAGGGGCTTGGGTACAGCCCGATGTTAAGACTGGAGGTTTTTGGCACGGCGCCCGGTCATTCCATGTTCAACTGCACGTAAGCGCCGTGTGTGCCTGGGCTTCAATAAATAGTATCTGCGTCACGCGCACCTACCTTCGCCTTGTAACGGCTCCATTGGTTAGTGCAGGATTCCGCCCACCGCCGGGATGACGCGCACAGAGGGGCGGAGAGGGAAGAAATCGCGGGAACGCCCACGAATCTGGTCCGGCCATGACGGACAGATCTCTGTTCCAATGGCTAGCCTCCATTTATGGAGCGAGCCAATGGAACAGAGGGGCGGATTCCCAAGCCACACTGTTCTAACATTAGATTTCGCCTGCGCCGAAAAGCTGCGCAGTGCGCAGCTCTCGACGAGGCAAAACCTAAAAAGGGGGTTTGTGGTAGAGCTATGATGTACACTACTTGGTCGACATGTTTCGTAAGCAGTCCCCTACTGCTTTACTCATCAGGACTTCTATTAGTCCCTACTAAAAAAACTCAGGTAACTCACTAAACGTAGTATGCCTATTGTCCTAAAATAGAGTAGTAAAAATCGGCTATTCTATTTCACACTCTGGCTTGAGTTGGCCTTTTTATTGATGAAAAAGTAGACCCAAATTGGTCTCCTAAAAAGAGGGGGGAGAAATTGAATAAAACATGTAGTCCAAGAACTGTTGACAGACATTTCATACGTTAATTGTCACTCAAGAGATTTGTATCTCTCACCTGTAAAGGAAAACGTGATATATTTTTCTCATAGTTTTTTTCATAATTCATTATGTGTGTTGGCCTATTTTTGCAAAACACACTGTTGTTTCTGACAAAATTACTCGTTGATAATGATACATTGTATCATATGTATCGCATCATACACACACATGAAACACACTCATTTTCAAAGGAACAACTTTAAAATAAGTGCGGTGGGGAAATGGTGCTGCCACTTGCGACGATCGCAGATTGTAAAAGAAAAATGGCACACATATTTAAGCAAGGGGTTGCATTATCATTTTGTTAAAATTCAAGGTTGGGGAATAATTTTTCTGTGTACTTCATTCATACAACCTAAGAACGTTAAATATACATACATTAATCAGTTATTTTGCGTGCCCCATGAGCAAGCATCAGAGGATAGTCCTAGCGATCAATAGTTTGTGCACTGCATAGAAAACATGTTGCACTTTTACTAATTTATGTAATCATTAACAAACACTGCCCTTCGCAATAACAGCAAACTTTACTTTGACCAGCGATAAAGAAAATGAGAGATTATATGTAGATCAATAAATACTTGCTATGAAACACTATCTTTTGATGTGGCTCGGGGAAGGAAAAACACAATATATTATGTAGATAGGCCAAGAAAGGCAATGTTACTGAACATCTAATTTCAAATTACTATGAAGGAAATTTGCAAATGAAAGTAAGCAGCACCAAACTCTGGCTCATGGACCCTTCAAAAATGACAACAAACATACTTTTCACTCAGGGAAAACACTGATATCACCAACTGCAACTGCCACCTAACCTTAGGATTACTGGAATTTAGACAACAGAAAAACCACATGGACTGCTTTCTCATCCACTAATTTGTAACATCAATTACTCAACCAGGTTGCTGTATGCGCCGTACATATTACTGTCTCACATCATGACTTGGGTAATATGAAAAACCATTCAAACTTATCTATGAACCATATCTAGGGACCTTTGAGTGGCCGGTTTAGTATTTTTGTAAGATTGGTCGGTTTGGGTTGATCAATATGGTAACTGTAAAAGCGATGGCTTTGATGGGTGCTTTCAAAGAGACGTTTTTAGGGTGTGTCTGAACACCATGCATGTGCTGTCAGCAAAATCTACTGTAACCAAAAAAAGCTTAAAACAGATGTAGAGCCCATCCATTACTTACCATTGGCTGGCTTCCAAATCACTCATTTCCTTGTTTCTGATTGGTCACCGCCTCCTTATTCTACCTGCTTGCTCCATGCGCTTCAATGTGTGCCCCTGCTGTGGAGCATGGACCTAATACATCTTTGTGCATGCAGCTAGTGTCCTTCCACTGCCCGCCGGATCCTGCAGGAACTTTATTTGTTTTAACTTGTATTATTAGCACCCCCTAACAGTGCATATGTCTCCAATCACTCCATCCTCCTATTGTCCATGCTCTTGCCTTATCCCCGCTCTCCCTTCTCCTGTCATGGTTTCTTCCAGGGAGGATTAGCAGCGTGTATGGTGGTTTCTGGTCCATGGTTGACGTGCAGTACTGCACGTCTCGCCAGCGGTCTAGCAATCCAACCAGGAAGTGCACCCAGTCAGGTGGGAAGCACTACCGGGTGAGACCGCATAAAGCTGCAGTACTCAAACCCTTCAGCGCTTCCAGTACTGTCCCTTGGTTAATGCCTGCCACTAGCTACCTGCCTACAGACGCTCTGAAGTCCCCGACCAGCCTGAGACCTTCGCCTTCACAGACGGGTGCAAGCGTCTTCCCTGCCTGCACCTCTGCTGAAAAACATCCCTGGTGTATGGACACACGACACGCACAGAAACGCGTGGTCGCGGTCTTCTTGGCAATTTCCCCATGGCACAGGAGCGCCTTGTTTTCTGTGACCAAGCGACATGCTCAGGGAACGCGTGGTCGCGATTTCTTGTTTGTTTTTCACGGCACAGGAGTGCCTTGTTCTTTGTAACCTCGCGACACGCTCAGGGAACGCATGGTCGCTGTTACCTCCTTGTTTTCACTGGCGCCGGATCGCCTAGTAACATAGCCCTCATGACACGCACTGGAACGCGTGCTCACGGCTTCCTTTGGTTACCTCACCGCGCAGGAGCGCTCCTTGTTTTCTTTCTGTTTCTAACCTGCTACCACCCAGTTGAGCGTGGCAGCCTTTCCCTCTCCTTTCACTGACGTTGGGATCACTGGCCCCACCCTTTTCTGGTGCTTCAGAAACTGGAGTATATCTTGCCTGCCTTCAAGATGATCCTTCTCCAGCCATTGTTTCCAGGTGAATATACTGACCTTTAAACAACGTCCCTTGCATTGGTTTGAGTGCTGTATGTGTATGATCAGGGTAGAAGGGTGGGCAGACGCACTAACCGATTGGTTCTTCCCTTATTTAGCTGGCGATTCCAAGACGAGTGCCTTCAGTCTAGTGAGACTCTTCACCAGGTCTTCAAAGACGGCGTCCTTTCCCAACACCTTTAGACTCCTTCCCCTGGTCCCATCCTTGCCTTGGTCAGTATATTCGCCTTGATTAGTTAAGGAAGGCGACGGTGGAGGTTGTTTGCGTCGTCCCCTGCGAGATAGCCCCACGAGCATACCAGGTAAGTCTTGTGGGGTTCTGACATCTCCCCCGCACCTACCTCGTTTTGCTTTTCCCATACCCTCTACCCCTCCACCCGCTGCCTCTTATTGCTTCTCCCACTCCCTCGACTCCCTTGCGTTGCTTTTCTCCCCTCCGGTTTTATATATAAAACCAGAGGGGAGAAAAGCACCACAAGGGTGGTGAGGGAGTGGGAGCAGCAATAATAGACAGCCAGTGTATGTATGAAAACGTATGTTTGTGTACATGTATATATAATTTTTTATATACTGCTTTGGACAGTATTTTTACTGTCAGCTACTATTTCCATAAGATTTGTTTATAATTGCCTTTCATTATCAAAGACTATTAGAGTGGCTCCATAACTTGCTACAGTTTTCAATGTTCCATCACATAGACTTAAAAAAAATTGTGACATTAACCAAAATGTTTTAGAGCCAGGAATGAGAAACAGTCATTTATACTTTTCAATTCAACCCATCAAAAGCAAACAATCACAAAGAAAATTACCTCTTGTATAATCTACAACTGCATCCAAGGCAGCCACACGAACATCTACAAAGTGTCCAAACTCTGCATACGATTTGAAGAGAGTAGGGTCACTGGGGACATGGCCATTCTTCTGTAAGATACGAATGGCTCTCAGGCAGCTGCAAAGAGTGAAAGACCACACCCTTTACTGCACAATTCACAATGATCACACTAACAAGTGCATTTTAACTTTTGAGCAATAACTTTTAATACATTTCTATGGAGACTATTTTACAGCTTTGTGACTTAAAACCAAACAGTCCTGAATCCAATTAGAGGCTTCAATGAAAGCATGCTGTGTTCTTCTTTCATTTTGATATCTACCAGCATTGGAGAGACTTGAAGGTTTTTTTTCTACAGTAGGAGTAAAGTAATAAATATATAGATACATAACTACATAAAAAGGTACATATATATATTAAAAATAATAAAGAGATATTAAGTTGTATTATATAAAGTCCCATATGTGCATGTATGGATAAATAGTTAGAAACTCAAACGTTCAGTGTTGCTGTACATAAGATTAATTTATTTGTGTATTTTTATTAATTTGTTTGTCATTTCCTGTATTTTATTGGTTTATTTATTTGTATTTATTTAGTTTTGTTGTATATTTTCCCCATTATTTCAATAGTCAAACTCTTATACAATTATGATTATATTTACACATTGTGAAAGATTAAATAAAACAGAGACCCATGAGCATATAATCAAATAACATATGCACACGATGCTGTGACCTATATACATATTAAGCTTAAAATAAATATAAATATTATTTTTACCATAAATAATATCTACATTTGTTATGCAGACCTATAGGAATATCTATATACTGTTAAACCATAAGTGGTGTTTGTGTATATATATACATATATATATATACACTCACACACACACATATATAAATTCACTTGAAAAAAACAAAGATTTCAGTAACATTATAGTTTGGCTCAGATTACACTCGGACAAAACCAGTGAAATTCATCAGTTATAGTTACCTGACCTAACTATAAGGATAAGTTACTTACCTGTAATCCTAGCTCTCTTCCAGGGGTATCCTCATCAGTCATAAGCATTTGAATATTCACGCCAATGCGCGGGGACCCCGGGAAATATATAACAATTATATATGAAAACATATATATACAGCTCTATATATATGCATATGAGTTTTAAAACAATCAGCCTCCCAGAAAAACAAACACATAATAAGCTAAGCAATGCTGTGAGACCCTGTCTATGCACATACACAAACAAACCAGGAAGACCAAAAGACACTTGAACTGCTTTTAATGAACAGCAGAAAAGTAATCCTGCAAAGAAAAAGGCAGGCATTGTTAGCCTATAGGCTGCATTGAAACTTCAACAGCATAGAAACTGAAAGCAAATGTAGAAACTCAAAACTGGCACCGTGCCTTTAAGGCAGTCAACACCCCCAGCTTCCCATCATGACTCAGGGGTGACAGTTGCGGAGACCCGGAGGTCAGGGCACGAAGAGATGACATAATTTTGAATTATTTGCCCGGGGAGGTCGGTGGGTTGCTCATGACTTTGACGAGGATACCCCTTAAAGAGAACTAGAATTACAGGTAAGTCACTTATCCTTCTCTTCCAGGGATCCTCATCAACAGTCATAAGCCCTTGAATCGCGTAGCAAGCCCATCCCCTCTTCCTTCGGGCAAATGACTACCATAAATGACATCAAAGAATAGCTTCAAAAGACTTTAGCATTTCAAATAAATTCATCAAGGAGACTTGGCCTACTTGAGTATCTGCTCTGCAATCAGAGTTGAGCCAATAGTGTCTTGTTTAAGTATGTACAGATTTCCAAGTGGCTGCTTTGCAGGTCTCAGCCATCAGTACATTGTGCAGAAAAGCTATTGTAGCTGCCTTCCCTTTAGTGGAATGCGCTTTGGAAGAAGCCAGAAGGGGTTTATTTGCCAATTGATAAGCCAGCTTGATTCAAGACACTATCCATCTGAAAATGGAACGCTTGGGGGCTGGAAAACCTGTTCTGATGGAACCATAGTTTAAAAATAGCTGATCAGATTTCTTAATGGTCTGAGACTTATCCATGTAGAGTTTCAGAACTCTTTTAAGGTCTAGGGAATGGGGAGACCTTTCAGCTGGCGTAGATGGATTGGGAAAGAAAGAAGGTAGTGAAATACTCTGATTGACAAGAAAATCCGCCACCACCTTCGGAAAGAAGGAGGGGTGGGTTCTAAAAACCACTCTGCTGCTGTGAAAACCGGTGTACAGTTCTTTGGAACAGAGCGCCTGAATCACGCTTACTCTATGAGCTGAGTAATTGCCACCAAAAAGGCGGCTTTCCATGTAAGGTGCTGAAGGGTCGCTTTGTGAATAGGCTCAAAGGGGGCATACATAAGCTTGGAAAGAATCAGGTTCAACTCCCAAGGAGGTGAAGGAGGCCGGACAGAGGGAAAAACGTTCTTTAAACCCTGAAGGAAACCCTTAACCACCTGGAGCTGGAAGAAATAAGGCTGATTTGGAGACATTCTGTAGCCGTATTGGCAGCCAGGTGTAACTTAATGGAAGTAAACTTTAGACCTGACTTGGCTAAATGCAGAAGATAAGTGAAAATTACCGCCTCTTGCCCAATGGAAGGTTGGAAACCATTACGTAAACCTTTTCCATTTTAAAGAATAGGAATGTCTTGTGGAAGGTCTTCTGGACTCCATCAAAATGTTCATACAGTCCTGAGGAAGGCTTAGGTGGCCATACTGGAGGATCTCAGGACTCATGCTGCCAAGTTCAACAAGGGAAGGTTGGGATGATGGATACTCCTGTTCATCTTGGACAGAATGTACGGTCTGCACAGAAGCCTCCTGTGTGGACACTCCGAGAGATGCAGAAGGTCCGGGTACCACCACTGCCTTGGCGTGTCTGGTGCTATTAGAATCAGCCTAATCCTGGAGCGTGTGAGTTTGGTTATGACCTTCGGGATGAGAGGGAGAGGTGGAAAAGCGTAAGCAAAGGTTCCTGACCAGTCGAGCAAAAGGGCATTTCCCTATCGATCCTGGTCGGTAAAACCTTGACGCGAAGGCATTGCATTTTTGTTTGACGCGTCCGCAAAGAGATCGATGGTTGGACAACCACATTGTTGAAAAATGTTCGCCATTACTTTGTCGTGTTGAACCCAGTCTGTTTGATCATCGAAGTGACGACTTAGAGAGTCCGCCTGAAAATTTTGCTCCCCTGGCAGATGGACTGCTTTGATTGAGAGGTGCCTGGCAAGGAGCCAAGGCAAGATTGCCTGAGCCTACAGGGACAGTGGGTGAGAGCGAGTTCCTCCTGCTTCTTTAGGTAGTACATGATGGTCGTGTTGTCCGTCTGTACTAACATGGACTTGGACTGTATGGATGGGTGGAACTCCTTGAGGGCTAGATGCACTGCCTGTAGCTCAAGAATGTTTATGTGTTATGCTTTTTCCTTGCTCGACCACCTACCCAGAGTCTACAGAAGACCCATGTGTGTTCCCCAACCCTGAAGTGAGGCGTCTGTGATCAAAGATTGCGTCAGAGGAGGTTGGTGGAAAGGCACTGCTACCAGGAGATTTTCTCAATGAGTCAACCATGGGATAGATATTCTCGCAGCATGGTAAAGTAGTATCCGGTCTTCCCATCGCGCCAACGTCTGATCCCATTTGTCCTCCAAGTCCTGCTGCAGAGATCTCATCCTCAGTCTGGCGTTGGGGACTAGAAAAATTTAAGATGCCATCAACCCTAGGAGCGAACCAACCTGCCAAACTGAGGGCTGATAAACTTGAAGATGATTGCACCTCAGCTTGATTGATAATAGTCTCTCCTCTGAAGGAGACACTTTTCCTGTGTAGGAGTCCACAGTAGCATTCAGGTAAGGAATTCTTTGAGTGGGCTGATGGACTGACTTCTCCATATTTACTTGAAGGCCCAAGATTTGTAGCAATTTCAGGCAGATTTGATAGTGGTCTTTCACCGTTTGAGGAGATGAGCTCTTTAGGAGCCAGTCGTCATGGTACGGATAGGCGAACAGACCATGTCGACGTAGAGCAGCTACGACTACTGCCATTCATTTTGTGAATATTCAAGGTGCAGTTTGTAGGCCGAACTGTAGGACTCTGTACTGATAATGCTTGGAGCCTACCAAGAATTGCAGGAACTTCCGGTGTCGTGGAGCAATTGGAACATGGAAGTACGCTTTCTGAAGATGGGGATATATTTGATGGGAGAGCCAGCATACAAAATCATTTTTTTTTTATTACTTTGTTGAGGGAAAGAAGATCCAAATAGGTCTGAAACTCGCTTTTTGACCCTTCTTTTGTACCAGGAAATATCTGGAGTAAACTCCTTTTCCTCGTTGTGATGGAGCAACCGCTTCTATGACTAATTTCTGTAAGAGAGTGGATAACTCTTGACGCAACAACGCCAGTTGGTGAACTCTTGTCTTTACTGGAGGAATGCATTTTGGAGGAGAAAAGAATCGTAGCGTATCTCCATTTTGCAGCATATTCAGCACCCATATATAGTTTGTAATGTTGCGCCACTCTTCTACATGGCAGGTGATAATTACTCCCACCGGAGTGGGTAACAGCGATAGAGGAAGTGAATATTCATTGTTTGCCAGTGTTTTTGGCCCTGGAGGAGGGCTGTCGGGACGCACCGCTACCCATGGAAGGTTGACGTTACTGATTGTGAGACTTGGACTGGTGGTACTGCCTCTGGGACCGTTGAGGGGCTTGAACCCTCTGATGGAATGGTCTACGATCATAAGGCCTGTACCAGCATCTGAATTCCTTCCTTTTTCTAAACCCACAGCCTTAAGAGTGTCCAGTTTAGATTTCATCGTGGCTATCTCTTCATCTGTGTGAGAACCAAAAAGAGAATTCCCAGAAAATGGAAGGTTCAAGATGCGCTTTTGGGCTTCCTGCTCCAAGGCTGTAAGCCGTAACCAGGAGGATCATCTTGTGCAGATGCCATGCGAGTAAGAGTGCGCAGCTAGAGATGCTCCATAAGCTGCTGCACTGATCATCTGATTAGCAACGAGGGCTCCCTCCTGGAGAATCTCTAAAAAATCTTGGTGATATTCTTTGGGCAGTTTTTTTTTGTAACGCTCTGGTGAATCCCACAAAGCCCTACCATAATGTCCTAAAAGGGCCGCAGCACTAGAAACTTTCAAAGATGCAGCGGTAGAGCTGCAAGCTTTGCTCCCCATGAATCCTGAGCTCTGCTCTCCTTGTCCGGAGGGACCGATGAGGAAAAGGCTACTGCATGGGTCTTCTTTGTAGCAGCAATAATCACTGAATCTGGTGGTGGGGGGGGGGGGGGGGGGGGGGTCTGCCCTGAAGAACAGAGGATCTTGCTCTGATGGTCTATATTTCTTTAGGATCTTTGCTGGAGCCGTTGTGAGCATTGCTGGGGTAATAAAAATGCCCATGACTGGTTGCAAGGGACAAGGAACCAATGGCAGCAGAGGCCTCGACACAGACCTCTGATGCAGAGTCTCAAAAATGACAGACAGACGTCTGAGGAGTGGACACTTTGTGCCCCTCTTACCAGCACATCATGAAATGTGTTGATGTCATCCACAGGTGACACTCTGGAGGGTGGACTGTCCGTTAATGTGGGTGAGCAATCCCTCTTGGAGGAATGAGTAGAGGAGGACGACCAAGAAGGCGATCATCGCCTCTTGTGACGGCCATGGGAGGTGGATCTCCAACCTGATGGAGATAGAGACCGGCCCCTTTGGCAACCCCTGGATGGAATAGTAGGTGAACGATCCACTGCCAGCACCAGACGAGCCAGAGGAGATCTATGGAGAGGACTTGAATAATCCAACGGCTGTTGTACCTGTGCAGATGTTGTTTCTGCCAGTGATGTATTGGGGGAGCCACCTGGGAGAAAGAAGAACATATAGAGATCTGTGCTCTTCTGCTCGTTGTGTAGGGGTAACAGATCTGTGGAGAGGTTTTTTGCACTCGCCGTTCTGGAGAACTAGAAAAAGACCTTCTCGACGTTGAAATAACCTGTGGAAATCCGGCACTGAAGGTTCAGAGAGGCCCTTTAATGCAGAGTGGTGCCTCAGCAAGGTGGAGTGCTGTGTCGACACCGATACCTGCGAGTGTCTCAACATCAAGCGGGTACGCAGCACTAAGACCTGTGAGTCCACCGACGGAGATCTTGCCCTCGACGTCGGTTGTGTAGCCTCCTTCTGTTTCAACGGCGACTGATGTCCTGTAGACGGAGACTTGTGCTTCAACGTCAGGAAGAGAATTACGCCCGCAATACACTGCTTATGACCTCAACTCATGATATGGTCAGTGACATCCCTGATCATATCCCAAATGATATCACTGATGACATCATCATGCGAGTAAGGGTTTTTAAGAGTTTATGAGAGCTAAATAAATATACTAACCTACAAAAGTTAGATTTGTATACTAGTTGTACTACTAATGATTGATACCATCTCTAACGTGTGATCTGAGTTGGTGTGCAAGTGGCTGTATGGGTGTGTGAGTGCATGCATGAGTGACTGTATGAGCGAGTAGATTTCAGACTAGGTATGTAGGTGTGTCAGTGGTTGTATGGGTGTGTAAGTGGTTCTGTGGTGTGTGAATGGCCATATGGGTATGTGAGTTGCTGTATAAGTAAGTATGCAAGTAACTGAGTGGGTGTGTGAGTGACTAATTTGCTGAGTGAGTGGTTGTGTCAGTGACTGTTTCAGTGAGTGATCGGTTGTGAGTTGTTGTGCGAATGGTTGTATTGGTGTGTGAGTGTGTGTGAATGACTGTATGGGTGTGTGAGCAGATAGGAGAGTGCTTGTATGGTTGTGTGAGTGGTTGTGTGGGTGTGTGAGTGTGGGCACTTATAAGGGTGAGTGGCTATGTTGAAGGGCTGTATGGATATGCAAGTGGGTATGTTAGTGGCTGTATAGGTGAATAAATCTGTGTGCAAGTAGCTGTATGGATGAGCGTATGACTGTGTGAGTGGCTGCAAGGGTGAGTGACTGGTTGTATGAGAGGCTGCGAGGGTAACTGAATGGTTGTGTGAGTGAATGTGCGAGTGGCTCTATGGATGAGTGAGTGGGTGTGGGAGTACTGATATGGGTCTGTGAGTGGGTGTGTGAGTACTGATATGGGTCTGTGAATGGGTATGTGAGTTGTTGTGTGGGTGTGTGAGTGAGCACACAAGAGGTTGTGTGGGGGTTGAGTGGGGGTGTGAGTGGTTTTGAGGATGAGGTCACCAGTGATGTCAATTGAGATGCCATCAGTGATATCACTGACCATGACAAGAGGGATGTAATATGCGAGGTCATAAGCAGTGCAGGGGTGTAAGTTATAGTTAGCTCAGGTAACTATAACTGCAGAATTTCACTGGTTTAGAACAAGTGAAATCTGAGTCGGACTAAAACATTCCTGAAACCTTTGGCTTTTTTCAGTGTATTTCTATGTTTTTTTTAATTCTATTACCTAGCTATAACGTCCCTGTAACCATTGCTTTTTTTAAGCTGAATTTCTATGTTTTTTTTTATCTAATGGTCAAGTTTGCAGAGTAGTGAAGAAAGGGGGCCGGCCTCCGACCGGCTCACAGCAATCCCCTTATGTGGGACTTTCTGGAGGTAACAGGAGGGGCTGTTGGCCCTCAAGGACCCTCAGGAGCCAAGAGAACTTCATCTCCCAACATGTTATGCACCGGGAGGCCACTTTGCAGAATAGTTAAGAAAGGGTGTGGGACCTCCAGAGACTTCCCACGGCGGCCTTTTAAAAACAATTTTTTAAATCTTTTATTTGGGGAGGAGAGGGGCTGCGTGCCCACCCCCGCGTTCCTAGGCTGATTTCGGCCCTGGGGACCACATCCTCAGGGGCCTGGCTCTTTGTAAATGGGGAAGGAGGGTTGTGCGCCCACCCTGCCTGGGCCGAATTCGCCCCCGGGGACCAAATCCCCATCTTTCTGAGCGTGCCCCCAGGTCACCCACTCTCCAATGGAACCGCAAGGGGAGCCTGAAGCACCCGCGCTCCCTGCAAGAGCTCCGTGTCCTGTGGGAGGCTGCGTTGCTGTCAGACATAGGGAGATGCTAAACATGCAGCTCCCTGTGTCTGAAAGCAATTCTGCTCTGCTTTCAGCAAGCAAGAGCCTTGCTTGCCATAAGCAGAGCGTTTGCTGTGGCTTGGCAGGAGCGGTAAAGCTCCTGCAAAGCCACGGCAAACAGCAATGTCCCGGGTGTGGGATCCCAGGGACACAGCAGGAGGTGGCCCTGGGGGGTGGCAGTCACCAGGGCCATCTATGGCCCACCCATTACAAAAATAAAAAGCCCCAAGGAGTTGGTGGTCCCCGGGGGTGGGGGGGAGGGGCGGGGGGATGGGTTACGGGTCAGAGTCCCCTCCCCCCCCCCGATTTTCATTTTAAATGCAGCCCCAGGAGGGTGGTGGTTCAAGGCCCAGGGGGGTCAGAGAAGCCCCCCCATTAAGCCCCAGGGAGGTGGTGACCCCTGGGGCATTAATAAGCCCCAGGATGGGGGGGGGCAGTGCGCCTCCTCATTTATTTATAAAATCCCCCCGGGACCTGGCCCACCCAAGGGCAGATTATGAAACTTTTTGTTTCATTTTCAGTGGGAGCTGTGGATCCAACATGGCTCCGCCGGAATTAAACACAAAATATGCTCTTTTGGGCCCTGTGGAACCCCTCTAAACAAGGCCTAAGAGGTCAGGGTATTGCTATCTACCACCTTTTCTTTTTTGTTTATGTTTTTTCTGGGACTCAGCTCAAGCCAAGTCCCGAGATGGGTGCCAACACTTCCACGTTTGAAGTGTTGGCAACCAACCACATCTCAGCAGGAGATCGGGAGGGGTCGTGGATCCTCCCCTCCCTGTATAAACAACTAATAACTCTACAACTACTGAACTGATTTACACCAAATTACAAAAAGGCACTTCCCTGGACCAATAACTACCTTTCTGACAAATTGTTTAGTAAATCCGATCAGCAGTTCCGGCTGTAGCCATGTCTAAAGTTCCTAGGCAAATGAACTTTGGGGAAACACGTTATGGGACAGCCGCTTGATGGATCAACCCGAAACATTCAAGACAGCAGCTGAAGTGAGTGGCAAACTAATTTTGAAAATTTCGCGAGGATTCATCAAACAATGCCAAAGTTATTGGCAAATGAAAAAAATTATTTTCCTAAGGAAACTAGGCCCTAGCTATGACTACCTACTTGCGACTGCCAGTAGTTAATATATATATTTATACTAAGAAATGCACATATCTAAATACACACATAGATTCAAATTACAAATGTTTACATATACAGGCATACACTGCACATTTGTGTTTTGAGTGTAGTGGTCATGTAGGAAAGCGCCAACTCTTGAGTAGTCTTCTGAAGACAAGATAGTTTTCCGTTAATCTTATTTTTGGAGGTAATAAATTCCATAGTTGGCAGCTTGAACAGAGAGAAAGATGTACCACACATGGTTTGTTTCTTGTATGTTGGGGTTTTGAGGTGGTGTGCCAATCTGGAGCGGATGCATTTAGGAATTTTTTTATTGCTGATGTAAAGTGGGGATGACTTTGGGGCTTTCCAGTTTGAGAGGCAGTTTGTGTATCATCTGCATCGTTATAGCATGTGAGCTGAAATTCATTGATTATTGCAGGAAATGACTACATGTAGATGTTAAAAAGCATGTGTGAGATGATAGAGCCTGGAGGGACCCTTGTAGTTATGAAGTATGGTTTGGATGAGAAAGGGGGGTGGGGGGTGGGAGTGAGTATGGATGTTTTTTTTTCAGTTTTGAAGGTAGGATGTGATCTAGTCAAGAGTAGTCCTCTCTATGCCAGCTTTGTAGAGACTTTGGATTAGAGTGTCATGATCAACTCGGTCGAAGGCAGCTTAGAGGTCCAAGAGAAGAACTGAAGTGACTCCGTTCCGGTCTACTGTGTTTTTAAGGTCATCCCAGGAGGTGATGAGGGCAGATTCTGTGCCTCCTCCTGGACGGAATCCTGTTTAGATGTCGGAAAATATGGAGTTATATTCTAAGAATAGTGACATCAGGGTGACTATTTCTATCAGTTTGCCTAGGAAAGGTCCACTTCTAATCGGCCTGTAGTTGTTTGGGTCATGTGGGTCCAGGTTTGTTTTCTTTAATGATACGCTATGTATGCCTTTTTTCAGTCTTCTGGAAGAATCCCAGCAGTTAAAGTATTATTGATGATTATTCTGACTGGTTTGGCAGCAGAGGTAGCTAAAAAAATGTTCTTGAAGATTTGAGGTGGATAAGGGTCAGATTGTGACCTGTATACTTGCTCGCTCTCTGCTTCTGTGATTAGTTATATGTTGTAACCGGTTGTTAGGAATGTAAACATTGTTATTGAATAATGGTATGAACGCACCACCCCTCCCCTTCCCGTAACGTGGTACTGCCCACGGTGGAATGCTCGATAGGAGCTCACCTTAGAACGTTGGTGATGAGGCGATCGTGCTTGAGGCCAGAACGAAATAAACTGCTCAGCTTCAATTACTGTGTCCGCAGTTATTTCTAACATTATATTTATTAGCTTTATATTTACAGTAAGGCCTTTTATCTTCATGTGATATTATTGTGAATAAAATGGCATGCAGCAACTTTGGCTAGTCTTGGGACACTGTAAAAATGAAGAGTATGCTGTGCTACACATATCTTCTTACCAATGTGCTTACTAAGCTATGAAGGCTCCAAATTGCACTACAATGCTGTTTAACTGTAAAATGTCTAATATTTATCGATGACCTTCCAGGAAGGTATCACTTAACAATAAAATTACAGACTGAAAACATGTCAATGCATCTATGAAAGGAGCATGCTGAAGGAGTTTAAGGTAATGTGGCATTTGAACGATCAACACTGAGTAAGATTAACACTCTTAGTTCATACATGAACACATTTCATGCAACTTCCATGACAATTAATTCTGTTTCTAAAAACAAGATATGGAATTTTGTGGAGTCAGCAGACGCATGCATTGGCTTCCACAGTTAACTTCTCCATTTAGTTGCCAACTGGTCACAAGCACATTATTTTTTAACAATTTGCAACACATAGGAAGAGCAGAGATTCCTCATATTAAACGTCCTACTATTTTTTAGGTCTCGCACCTGCGAACCGATCGCAAAGCGATCGTCGCTGCGAGACTCTATTGCAATCGTTTTTGCTTTCAAGGAGGTACAGGGAGCGACAAGAGATGTGCACGCGCCGCCTGCCGTAATCCGATCAGGTCGCGCGCGAGTTCAACATCTCCTGTCTCTCTCAGAACGGGCGTGATCGTGCCGTCCCGCCTAAAGAGCCTCACCGCCTCCGTCGCACCTCTCCTATTAGTCAGTGGTCCCCCGGGAGATGATGCGAGCGCCTGTTTCTCCCCCCCCCCGCCTTTAAACACTCACCGGCTGCAAGGCAGGGCTCCTCTGACGGCGGCAGGACGTCTGTGGCTCTCGTGGCGGGGGCAGGCACAGACAATGTGCCTGCTCTCGCGGCGGGGGCAGGCACAGACAATGTGCCTCGCGCCCCCTCCGCTGTCCAACAATGCTTGCTGGTTCCTCTGCCGGGGCTCCCTCCAGTACATGGGAGCCCCGCAAAGCTGTGTCTCCTTTCGGCTGGCGGCCCAGGGCTCTACACACTCCAAGGGAGCCCCGTGCCGCGGGAGGACGTCCCTTCTTCTTCCGGGCGGGCGCTGGCCAATCACAGCGCGGCGGCGGCGTGCTCCCCCCCCCCCGCTCCTCTGCGGTGTGTGCGCACCACTACTTTTGTTTTGTTATATCTGCTGGTGTAGGTCTTTAACAAGCACACATGGATGAAAAAAAGTGATTGCGATTTTAATTCTGCTCAGGTGGCGTGGCACGTGGTCACACTTTATTATCTCCAGAGAGTTGTTTCTCTGCGATCATTTAGTTATTTTCTTGTTTAATAATCGGCCTTTCACGTGAGTCGAGCCAGATTTTTGTTGCCGATATTTTGTGCTGGGCCGCTGCGCCGCAGGGACTCGAGGCGCTGGTTGGTCGGTAACGGTTTGTGCTTCACTGGAGGAGGCTTGTCCTATGAGGTATATTTGCAGGGGCCTCATGACGCGTTGTTTGTGGCAAGGACTGCGCCCCCAGCCTTTTTAACATTTCGCATTTTCTGAGGACCGTTCACTTATGTTCATATTTTAGCACCCTCATGTTTATTAAACAATTTTAAAAAGTTTGGATAATCGGGTGGTGTTTGAACTCACGGGCTCTTCTACTAACTTGATGGCGCTTTTTTGTTTACTCAGTACTTGCAAACTAAGCCACTTGTGTAGACCACTGCGACTTTATAGGAGTTTTACCCACCAGTAATGAGCATTCTGGTACTTGTAGTTTCCCATTCAAGGTTCTAATCATGAGTTAACAATGGCATTTTTTTTAATGTGCCTTTAGTCAAACCTGGCTTAAGCTTTCGTACATGCTATGGGGCTCTTTATCAGGTAAACCTGCACAGCCTGGATAGCTACCAAGTCAGATCTCGGCGAAGGTGTCCTAAATAAGACAGGGCCATTGGGTTGCTGTTGGAATTTATAGTCCCTGTCGGGGCTTGAAACCTGCCCTGGAGAATACCATTAGCAGCCCTGTGTTCCACTGACAGCTATATGCAATGGGTGGGTTCGCTCCCGGCTCCGCCCCTGGTGCCTGTGCAACTGCGCGCACGCTGTCCCCCGGTGTTCCAAACGCCGCCATAGCATCAATAACAGATGTGTATCCGTAGACAGGTTAGTGTTAAGGTGAGTCCCAGTCATTCCTACTAGATGTGAACATGTGAAGACACTGCCTTCACCCCACTCACTTCCGTGCATACACCTTGCACACATCAGCAGTGAACATAGAGGCTCACGTGCGTGAGGTGCATCATCAGAGCTGTGTGAATAATAACAGCTGTGAGCCCGTGCCTGAGGTACATCATCAGAGCTGTATGAATAATAACTGCGTCAGCCCCGTGCGTGAGGTGCATAATCAGAGCTGTGTGAATAATAACAGCTGTGAGCTTGTGCCTAAGGTGCATCATCAGAGCTGTGTGAATAATAACACCTGTGATCCCGTGCCTGAGGTGCATCATCAGAGCTGTGTGAATAATAACTGCGTCAGCCCCGTGCGTGAGGTGCATCATCAGAGCTGTGTGAATAATAACAGCTGTGAGCCCCGTGCTGAGGTGCATCATCAAAGCTTTGTGAATAATAACAGCTGTGAGCCCCGTGCTGAGGTGCATCATCAGGGCTTTGTGAATAATAACTGCGTCAGCCCCGTGCCTGAGGTACATCAAAAGAGCTGTGTGAATAATAACTGCCGGCAGCCTCGTGCTGAGGTGCATCATTAGAGCTGTGTGAATAATAACTGCGTCAGCCCCGTGTGTGAGGTGCATCATCAGAGCTGTGTGAATAATAACAGCTGTGAGCCCGTGCCTGAGGTGCATAATCAGAGCTGTGTGAATAATAACAGCTGTGAGCCCGTGCCTAAGGTGCATCATCAGAGCTGTGTGAATAATAACAGCTGTGAGCCCCGTGCCTGAGGTGCATCATCAGAGCTGTGTGAATAATAACTGCCGGCAGCCCCGTGCTGAGGTGCATCATCAGAGCTGTGTGAATAATAACTGCGTCAGCCCAGTGCTGAGGTGCATCATCAGAGCTGTGTGAATAATAACTGCGTCAGCCCCGTGCTCAGGTGCATCATCAGAGCTGTGTGAATAATAACAGCTGTAAGCCCGTGTCTGAGGTGCATCATCAGAGCTGTGTGAATAATAACAGCTGTGAGCCCGTGTCTGAGGTGCATCATCAGAGCTGTGTGAATAATAACTGCGTCAGCCCCGTGCGTGAGGTGCATCATCAGAGCTGTGTGAATAATAACAGCTGTGAGCCCGTGCGTGAGGTGCATCATCAGAGCTGTGTGAATAATAACTGCGTCAGCCCCGTGCGTGAGGTGCATCATCAGAGCTGTGTGAATAATAACAGCTGTGAGCAACAGCATACTCTTGCACACACTCTCACTGCTCACCAATTCAAAGTTTGCTAAAAAATGTATGCAACGCATTGTCATACACAATGCCAACAACTGAAACTTTAATGCTGCGAGACCTATTGCATTGTAAATGCTTGTTTTAATAAAGCCACAGATGTGTTTTCAATAACTTAATCACTAATCATAACACAAAACCATGACATATGCGTTCGTATTGCAGAATGATCCATTGTATGTACATGGATTCTAAAACAAAATAAACAAACGAAATACACTAATCAATGAAGATTTAGGGAACACAGTGTTGTGGGGCTCTTTCCAGAGGAAACCATACTTGTGGACATGTGCTCACAGGACACACAGTTTGATTTAATGCATGATCGATAAAATAAGATTCCTATTTCTTCAGAAATAAGCGCAATGAAATCAAGTATTTGACACAGTTCTACAGAACTTTGGAAGAGGATCAATTGAAGTGAAAATTTGGAACGACTCTTGGAAGCAAATGCACTGTATTTTGGAGGTCTGTTGCATGTTTTTGCAAGACTAGAAGATTCATTCTGCTGACATTACAGTAAAATGTAATACAACTATTATTCCTTAGAGTTTTCATACCTGACTGTTATGGTGTGCCGATAGCTCGGCAGGAGTTTTTCCATATTTAAAAAGCGAGTGATTTCCTCCAAAATGAGACGCACATCAGAGTTCAAGTTATCAAGCGTCCGACTCTCATTGTTCACACTCACTGCAGGAGTTACAGAGTTTGAGAGGGCATCAATCAATTCGGCACGATAGTAATTATCTGAAAACTGAAGCACAGAGTGAAGAATTCAAGCCACCTGAATACAAGACAACAATTAGCTTTAACCATAAATCAATTTCCTTCATTAATATATCTATTTCGTTCATAAGATTCCACTAAAAACGTACGAGTTTGATAAGAAACCTACTTCTCTGGAAAAAGATTAATGATAAAACTCTCTATGGTGACTTAGTGACCCTTACTCAGAGCCAATAGAATTATGCGACACGGAAGGACCATACTATGTTGCAAGGTTGAGTAAATTATGCGGCAAGAAAAGGCAAATAAATAATGCAGCACATTTCCTGATAAAAATGCTTAATTATCTCTTCTCATATACATGTTAACATAGTCTGGCTAAAGATCTCTCCCCATTACTATCAGTTCAGTTTAACAACCAAGTACAGTAATAAGCAACTGAAAGGTGAGCAGTTACCCTTTGCAAACGGCCTTCTATTGTGTCATAATACGTGTTGCTGAGTTTTTTGTAACGTTTGATCTGTTTGAGCTAAAAACATTTTTTTGTTAAAATCTGCAAATTATATAATGCAGCATATGATGGATTATGTATCACGTGTGGAAAATCTTCAATAATGCGAAAAGGGCAGTGGCCACAGAATCGCCTAATTCTAGTCAAGCTGGCCTCAGTCTATTAACTTGTACTACAGCCAGTGGTGGAACACAACATTTCTTATCCCGAGGTTAAATGCAAAGCCTTTGTGTGCTCGCAAATTTAAGGGGGAAAAAGGAACAAGAGTGATCTTTCTCACTGGTAGCAGAGAGCACTGATAATGGCAAAAAGCCTACGGACTTCGTGTAACAAAATCTGTATAAAGGTAACTTTCTGTCCTACCGACCTGGGTCATTCCCAGTCCCAACTAACAGGTAGATTCCACAGCAATTCTAAAAGAAAAACAAAGCAGCATTGGGAACTTTAGGCCGAGGCAAACAGGTTATGTTGAACAGCCGTGCAAACACTTGCTTTGCCTTGAGAGGACGCTTCACGAGCGCATTCGTGGCAGAATGCATGTGGCGTTTCTGGCATAGCAGCCCAACATCCGTTTTTCACAAGTACATAGCTGTGCCAATACTACAAAGCCTCAGCATGGATAAAGCATGCCACGACACCACATGGAGTTTTTCCCCTTTGTAGATTGCAGTAATGGGGTGGGTACTTAATCTGATAACCATCTGGTAATAGTATCATCATTCATACAGAATTATAGGTCCCAAAAGTTACAAAAAGCAATCCTAAGAATAATTTAAGATGGAAAGAAAGAAGAGTCCAAAGAGCCACCCTGTGACAATTTGTAAGCAGCTCTTGGAGAACACTTATGAATTTGGCTGATAAGATGAACAAGAGAAGAACAAGCTGCTTACCTTCGTTACGCTCTTCCTAGTGGATACTCTACCTAATCGTATATTTCCGACCTTAAATAATATCTCCATGCGCCAGACTGGATCCCGGGGCAGCAGTGCTCCCCGGAATATGTGACGTTACAATGCATGCCATTAAATTGCCTGCTGTTGCAATGCCAAAAGTTAACCCGACTTTCTGTCGGGGGAGTGCTGGAAGTTGGAAGAGATTAATTTTCTATTCTAACTCCAGTGAATGCAACAGTAGGGAAGGTGTTGGCGTTATCCCGGGCACCGGTACGTTGTTCCATGTGGTTCCGCATTGACTTTGTTCAGCTTTGAAAGTGATGGAGCAGAGCAGCATACAAGCACCCTTCCGCCCACACTCCCCTCTGCATGTCGACATCAGTTTCATCTTGACTCTACTCACTCCCTCGGACGCACATCCCAAAATAAATCAACGGTGCCAGTGTACAGAGTTCTAATTTGAGACCTTTATAGTTGGAAAAGTGAACATTTCATAGAACAGTAAGGAGGAAGAACAGTGAGGAATCTGAGGTTAGATAGGTTACTCACCAGAAAAAGCATTATCAAAGGTAGCGTGTGTTGACGGATCCTTCTAACTGCAGATTACCCATCTTTAGAATAGATACTAAGCAGTACCTCCCGAGGTGGAAAGTCTGTTTAATGGTCTCAGACAACAAAATGACCAGCAAGACTGAACAGACGAAATGTCCTTCATGTCAGACCTCGCTGTCAAGGCAGTAGCGGCTTTTTGAGTGTGTGCACTGACACCCACAACACAGCCAGACAAATATCCAGGCCAGGTACTCAGCATTCTAACGTAGCAGCAGCAGAATGGGACCAGGTGGAAAGAGCCCTCAGCCCTTCAAGAGGCTCCTTTTGGCCGATGCGTACCAAATCTTAATGCAGAGTACTATCCACCTTCACAAAGTGCTTTTCTGCATCGCCTTACCTTTCTTTGTCCCCAGAAAAGCAGATAATACACCAGATGGGCTTTGGTATGATCGATGTAAAAGCTCAAGGCTCTGTTGGTGTCCAGCAGATGAAGTATCTTGATCCTCCTTCAACAAGTAAGGCGGAGCAAAGAACATTGTGATGGAATTCCGAATGTGAAAAGGAATCATCTGTGTTGGTAAAAAGGCCTCCCTGGTCTTCAACACCAGTTTGCCTGGATATAAGGTGGTTCAGGGCGGCTGCACAGAGAAAGCCTGAAGCTCATTTAAGGGATGAGCTGAAGTAATCATGACGAGGAAGACAATTTAGAGTTTAGAGTCAGGAGACACAACAAGCACCTGTACATTGGCTCGAAGGGAGTACATGAGGAAAGTCAGGAGCAAACTGAGATCTCAATGTGGCATCACAAAGTATTTGGGAGGAAATGTGCCCCAAACCTTTTATAAACCTCATCTCGACAGGTTATGTAAACAAGGACGATGTGTCCAGCAAACGCAAAAAACCCGAAAGGGCCATCAAATAACGTTTAATGGTGCCCACTGCAAGTTCTTGCTAGGCCAAATACAAACGCACAGAAAAACATCAACATCCAACAGGTTGTCTTGTAACGGGTCTGTGTTGCTGAATCCAAACCAAGCCATACATTTGTGCAATGGGCCATGATAATTGGAATCTGGAGCCACTTTGATGACTTGGGCCCAGCCAGTTCTGATGTTTTTCAGAACTCAGGACAGTAGAGGCAGAGATGAAAGAACGTACAGTAATCCCATGCTTCACGTTAGCTGCAATGTGCCTCCCAGAGAGAGCCTTCTTGAGAACTACAGTGCGCAATCGTTTTGACACTGAGCATTAATAGTGGCAGAAACATCCAACCAGGGTTCTCCCCATTGCTGGAAGACACTGTAATCGTGATCGGCCAGGAGCCACCGGTTGAGCTTGTCTGCCCTGGAGTTCAAAGGATCCATGTGTTTGAGTTTGAGTTTGAAAGTTTTTGTAAAGCGCACGTATACCAGCGGCTTCTTGGCGCTATAGCTAACGGGGACTGAGGTTAGAGGCAGGGAGATCAAAGGGAACATTTAATCAAAGGATTTTGTGAATAGATGGGTTTTAAGGCATTTGCGGAATTGTGAGTAGAGGGGGATGGAGCGGAGTTCAAGGGGGAGGGAATTCCAGAGGGTAGGGGCCAGGATAGCAAATTTAGATCCACCCCACTTCTTTCTCCGGAAGCGTGGGATGGTGAGGAGGGACTGGGAGGAGGAACGTAGAGCCCTGGTAGGGACGTAAGAGACAATCTCAGAGGAGATAAAGGCTGGCGCCGAGCCCGATCGGGCCAGGAAGGTGATGGATGCGAGCTTGAATTGGATTCTAGCTCGCACGGGGAGCCAATGAAGTGATTTCAGGAGAGGGGTAGAGTGGTGGAATTTAGGGAGATTGAATGCCAGGCGGGCCGCCTGGTTTTGTATTTGTTGTAGGCGACGCAGGCTGTATGCAGGAATACCGGCATACAGGGCGTTCCCATAGTCCAGGCGGGACACCACCATGGCCAGAATGATAAGTTTGAGGGCAGAGAAAGTGAAGAAGCGGGACACCCTGCGTATAGTACGCAGTGAAAGAAAGGAAGAAGATACCACAGAGCTAACCTGGGAGTGAAGGGTGAGTTGAGAGTTAAGTTTTATGCCTAAAGTTTTAACTGAGGAAGAGGGAACAGGAGAAGGACCAAGAGAGGGGGGCCAAAAAAGGGGGGACCAGGGGCTGGATGAACCACCCGTCAACACCAGTTCGGTTTTATCAGGGTTGAGTTTAAGGTGGTTGTGGTTCATCCAGTCCCTGATATGAAGCATGACAGTTTGAAAATTAAGAACAGCAGAAGGAGAAGAGAGATTAAAGACCAGCTGGAGGTCATCCGCATAGTTAAATACGGTGACCTCCATCTGTTGAAGAGAGAAAATCAGAGGGGCAATATACAGATTAAACAAGAGGGGGGAAAGAGAGGAACCTTGGGGGACCCCGCACTGAACTTTTCGGATGTCCGCTGTGAAATCACCCAGGCGGACAGCCTGGGTGCGGTCGCTCAGGAAGGAGGATAACCAGACCAGGGCACTCCCCCCGATCCCCGCCGCCGCGATACGGGAAAGTAAGAGGTTATGATCCACCGTATCGAAGGCGGCTGAGAGATCTAGGAGCACAAGAGCCTGGTACTGATTGGTGTCCATACCCTCCCTGAGGGTGTCAAGAACCGACATAACAACGGACTCCGTAGAGTGTGCGGGGCGAAAACCAGCTTGACGGGGGGCAAGGGCTCCATACTTCGCCACAAAGGAGCTCAGAGCGCAGGTGACATGGCGCTCGAGCACCTTAGCCAGAAATGGCAGAAGGGAAATGGGGCGGAAATTGGCCGGGACAGAAGGATCAGCCCCAGGTTTCTTCAGAATGGGCACAATGACCGCGGATTTCAAGGAGTTGGGGACTATGCCTTGAGAAAGGGAACTGTTGAGGAGGTGAAGGGGAGGGTCTGGGCAAGATAGAAAGACGTGACGGAGGACCTGAGCAGGGCAGGGATCGAGCGGAGAGCCAGATTTGATCAAAGGCACCACAGAGGTCAGACTTTCCCGAGTGATAGGGGGAAAGGTGGTCAGTGTGCCTTTGGGGGGAGGACATTGGGGATCAACAAAAGATGGGGAAGGAGGGGGGATGTTGGCCTTGATAGTGGCAATTTTGTGAATGAAATAGTTGTTAAGAGAGAGGCAGAGATCTTCGGATGGAGCTGGTTTTAGAGTGGTTCTGTCCGAGAACGCCAGGTTGTGGACGATGGTAAAAATCTCTTTGGACTGGTTCTCTGCTGCTAAGATTTTGGAGGAGAAATGTGTCAGATGGTATACTCACTACCCCTGAAGTAAATGTTTGATTCTGCCTCCTGCAGGGTGGTCATGTGCCCATAAGACCAACTAAAGCGGCTTGGAGGCTGAGCCAAAGGGTGGGTGCTGGAAAGGTCTCTGCAACTGGTGAACTGTATATTGTCTTGCTGGTGGAAACCTGGACCACCTTACTATCTGAGGTGGGATGGTGAATCAAAATGTCAGGATCACCCAGTGCCAGTCTACGGCGTCTGACTACCTGCCTGTCCATCGTTGAGCAAGAACAAGTTTGCAATTAATGTGTCATTAAAGGCTTCATTGAATAGGAGTAAGGGCTCAGAGGAAGCTTGTTCAGGCTGTAGCACTTCTGTGAGGACATTAGTTTTAACTTCCACAGATGGGAGTTGTAAATCCAAAACCGCAGCTGCAAATCTAATGACTACAATAAAGAAAGCACTTTCCTCGATTGGTGGTACAGGGTTTGAGGGGTTGGGGAGGGGTTAGGGCTATCAGCATATCAGGGAAAGTATTAAGCCTACTAGTCTCATGTAATTCCATGTATAGATTGTCATATTCATAGCGTATGGGTAAGTCATTACGATCATCATCTCCAAGTGGTGGTATAGTCTGACCAGAGTTTGAGCCAAAACGCTGGTGGAGCACCTGAGGACTGCTCTGTGGTAGAGATAGTGTTTTGTCTGAATCTGCCTGTATGGGAACTGGGTTTGTCAGGGTCAGTATGGGATGCACCTTTGATCGGGCCTGAGATGAGCTCATCTCAGAGTTGGGCATCAGGAAACGGTCCTTCGCTGGCGTTAACAAGCCAGCGTCGACAGGAAAGGTACAGTTTTTGCCACTGGAGTGGAGGTCAGCATCGAAGCTAGTGGGCATCCTAAAGGGGTTCAAGAAGCACATAAAGCGTCTCTATCCAATAGTAAGCCACTCTGGGTTCTTGAGGCTCAAAGACGCCTCTCTTAAGGCCTTGATCTGCTGCAGCATCGCTGATAAAGAAACTCTTGGTTCATCTGGATCAATTGTGTAATCAGCTCCTCGTCGAATATCGGGAACGAGGCAGAGTGGGACTTTGATGCGCTCACAGCTTACCCAGAAATAGACTTTAGCAGGATGGGACAAGTTCCAGTTAGCCTTCTTGTTTTTACGTTACGATTTGGACTTACCAGAAGACTTTAAAGCAATGAGGGCCTGTTGCAGAAACAGCCTAAGAAACTAGTCAGCACCCTCGACCTTGAGTGGGAGTTTCATGGTTTCTTCCAATATTCTGTAACTTACAGTTTCACTTCATGATACAAGATTGCTTATTAGTTCATGAGGCCATATTGCTCACACGACTCAAACGTTGTGTCCTAACCTAAATACCAAAGGTAAGTCTTGTGAGGGTCTAGTCATCAACATTTGTTTATGACAGTCAAGGCATGAACTGAGCCCTGAAGTTTGTGGAGGGGACATTGATCCTTTGCACACTGGTTTCTCAAAATGTTTTGAAGTAAAAACTTGCCAAACCAATAAGATAAAAAGGGACGAGGGGAGATCTGGATCTGTGCCCAAAGGCATAGAAAGAAAGCAACTTATTCGGGCGTAGAAGGTGGCGCTTATCTGGGGTTTTGCTCAGTCAAGTCGGCAGAATTAAGTCAACCCTGAGCTACACGGCGCCAGCTCCCAGTGTGCTTGAGCACTGCTATAAAAGCTTCCTGATCCAGTCTAGCACCTTGGGATGTTCGGAAGGTGAGGACTCGGTGATTAGAGGTATCCATCTGAAAAGCTGTTTTCCAGGAAGTGGGCCCCAATTTGTACATCCACCTGTTGAGAACCAGATAATAGCCCCAGGAGTTAACAGGACCCCAACTGGACAAAATAATTGCCTAAAGCTCTACAGATGTCTCTTGACAACTGTTGAGCAGGTCTCCCAAGGCCTATTCTGGTAGGCCCATAAGACCATTATGTCGTTTTGCAAGTGTACATCCGCAATCCTGTCTCTCTCCAGGTGAATTGAAAACAATATAACAGCCCGTCGAACACATAAAGCGGTTGACATTCCTCACCATTGGTTCAGGGTTGGATCTTGGGCAACTTGGTCATGTAATAGATTCTGGCAGAGGATTTACTAATGGCCAGCAGGGCCTCCAATATCGATGAGCACATAAATAGTTGTTGAAAGATTAACTTCTCAGCAACCAGGTATTCAAGCTGAGTTGTTAAAAGGGGTGGTGTAACTCCACTATTCCCACATGATGTGGATATCTCAGTTTCTCTGTTCTGGTGAAGGTACAACAGAGCAGAGTACCAGACCGAGCTAAGCAAGGCTGGTGCCATAAAGATCACGGTACTCCTTGGACTCTCCCTGATCTTCTGGAAAAACCCACAGATCTAGGTGAGTCAGATTAAAGGCTGACAAGATTCCCCATTGCAAAAAATTGTCAGGCAGAAACCCCAGAGAGTCTGGTTCCAAACCCATCTAGGTAGGGTTAACCCTCTCGTGTTTGGTGTTCTGATGAGTTGCAAAGGAGTCTACGAGAGGTCGACTTTTAGGAAGATTTCCTGCTTGTGAGATAAGTACAGATGGAAACACAGGGTGTTCGCACTGGCGTTGTCAAATCTCTCAGGTGGAATACAAGCAGGAACATGCCAAGTTGCACAGCCCTGTCCCACAGAGCTATGTAAAGCTGACACCCTATTAACTCATGATGGAAAAGAGGGCTGTGGTATTATCTGTTACCATCACATCATGGATCGTAGCATCAAAAGAAAGACCATCATCAACAAAAAGATGGCCTTCAAGCTCAACATACTACATTCTGAAGAGTCGGTGGTGACTACAAGCTGGCAGTGGTTCGAACAGAGAGAACACTCCCACCGGAAGGATGAGAAAAGTTAGCACCACAGTTAGATGGATTGGAACAGGTTTATATTGCTTGTTCCCCGTTGAGCTCAGTACTCTGTTGAATGCAATTGCAGGATGTGCACATGGAGCTTGGCCTGGGTACCACCCAATGCAGAAGCCTCTGGACCACCAAGCAGACACTGTTATCTTGGTAACTGGGGAATGCATTTCCCAGGCTGTTCTCCAAAAGTGATTCAGTGAAATGAATACTTCTGGAGGGTATTGTGGAGCATTTATAGTAGTTTATGGAGAACCCAAATTTGAAGTGGGTCTGCAAAGTAGGGGCTGGAGGAAGTGACAGTACGGAGCAGTATGTAGGTGCCACTCCTGCAAGTTTATGTCTGTGCTCTTTTGAATCTCTTCCACAGACTCAAATCAATTATGACTGATATTGACATGAATATGCAAAACCTTATTTGGAATTTGTTTATAATCATCAAGTCCACTCCACAGAAGGGGAAGGAGGGAGGACAGCGAGAAACCTGCAGTTACATGCATGTCCACCCAAAAAAGCGTTAAAGTAAGTTGTTCATCTGAAGGATGCTTCTAAAAGCAGATTCCTCAACCTTTGAATAGATATCAAAACAATACTTCCTAAAAGGAGGAGGAGAACTCCACCAGGAAGTTCTGCAGGACATAGCAAGCAAAATTGCAATCCCTGCTTAATTGAGACAGTAATGTCTGGTGGAGGTGTGGACACACACCCATGTAGCAGTATAGTAGATGTCCAGTACCAGAACACCTCTCGCCAATGCCATTATGGCAATCTTGTCTCCCATGGCCCTCAGGAGGATGTTTCTTTACCAGGGTGTAACACATTTTTATGCACAGAACATTCCCCTCAACAAGGTTTGTTCCTGACCTGTCTTTCTTTGATGGACTGCCCAACAAAGAAGGACAATACTATTTTTGGTAGGAAAGATGACCAAGTTCGAAGCACCAATTTGTCAGGGAAAGAGTTGGCATATGGTGGTTGTAGTGACAGTGCCTGCAGCTCACTGACAAGGTGCACAAAGGTCATCATTCTTAATGCAAGTCTTAAGAGTCAGCAATCTCAGGAACATCTATGAACAGGCTCAAAAAGCGTGCACTTAAACAAAGTGAGTAACATGTTAAGGTTCCATTGTGGCATGGTAAAGGACACAAGTGAAAAATGCTAGGCATTTAAAAAACCAGACCACAAGTGGTGACTTAAACGATACAGTTGATCAGGCAAACATAGAAAGGCCTAAAAGAATAACAAATAATTATTACTGGTGCCAAGAGCAAAACCTTCCCAGGATTGTGACAAATCAAATGTCAGAACCTCAGATAGCTTAGCGTAAGAGGATCCGCCTAACAATCCACGTACCAGGCCACAAACTTTTCTCAACGACTACAATAAACTGACTTGATAAGACAGGCACAGAGTCACCAGGATAAAGTCCATTATTTCAGCAGTCCCAATCAAACCCCCTTAGTTGCTTCCAATCAATATCGCATATAGGTTTAGGTTATAGAGGTTCGGGCACAACCTGCCCTGTTGCTGGGAAATGAAGTACTCCCGAAAAGGGAGATGGAACAGGGGACAAATGCTGAGGTGGAAGTAACACATTCTCCTGCCACAATTCGGGGCTAACAGGGTGATCTAAGCCCAGTCCTTCTTGATAATCTTCAGAACTTGTGGCAGAAGCAGCAGCGGGTAAAACGCATACACACTGTAGATGGAATGCGTCTCGCAGGATGCCTTGAGGTGGAGACACCAGCACAAAGTAGTCTTAACACTGCTAGTTCCCAGAAGTGCTGTAAAGATCTATCCAAGACATATCCTACTGTGCAAAGACGCCTTGAGCCGCCTCCGGGAGCAGGCATAATTTGTGGTTGTGTCCTCTTTTTAAGTAATCTCTTTCTCTGGCATTATTCAACTATTAATGTAGAGATTAATGATAAATACATATCTACAAATAGAATCAAGCACATAAAAAGGGACATTATGGCATGAGTTGAGGCTCCAATTAGAAACAGAGCGTACCAGTATTTTGGTTGCTTGAAAAGTTATTTGCTGTCTGCTCAGCTCGTATGACTTGGCATTTAGCAAGCCTTCCAAATGACTGGCCTTCAGAAATATCCCTTGGAGGTGCAGCCATCAGAATCTTAGTGCCTCCATGCAAAATGCCCGCAATTCACACTGTCCAAACAGTTGTAGTACTACATGGCTGCTCTCAGGGGCAGGCCTATGATGCCTAGCTACTAACTGGAGAGTTGAGCCACCTTAGAACAGGTTGCTGTCAAACCTTTTGTTGGAGCCTTATTAAAACGCAGAAAGAGCTCTAAAGTTGGAGTCCCAGGCTGTAAGAATATAGTTAGTTGACTTGCCTTGGTTTCTACTGTGGGCAACCGTAGCTCTAACACTTCTGTGACTCTGTGGATCTATTACTGCATAAGAGGCACCCTCCTCTGTAGGGAACCACAGTGGGGGATGCAAATCTGTTTGAGAAGTATCCAGGCCTTTGGCGAGTCTAAAAATGCGTCATCATCAGTATAATGAAGGGGCAGTAAATCATCTGCTTTCTCGCCATCTTCATCAAGAGGAATATTCTGAAGACCCTGGACAGTATCTGAATCCGATCCAAAAAAAGTCTCTAGCCTACTGTTGTACTGGCATAGAGGTAGTGGCACTTCCCCCGAAGACCTCCCAGATCAGAGGCAGCGCCTTAGATATAAAATACTAAAGATGGTACAGTTCCTAAAAGAAAGTGAGAGGCCGGCAGCCTATTATGGTTGCACGTCAGGATAAGGTGTCTCCAAAGACAAGGAATGAATGTGTCAGAGTGGGGAGTGGTTCTCCTGTGAGTGTTGTGCCCTCACACACCCTTGCGAGTGTAGAGCATCATCATTGGGCACTGCTCCTCGTGGGGGTGGCGCTGCAGTCCCTCACAGGCCCACCAGGAGGGCACTCTGGTGGAGATCTTTTAGAAGTGGCCGCAGTTGTGCATGTGGGTGTGTGGGCCAAGTAGTGAGTGTAAGTGAAGATAAAATAACCTGTTGGTACCTCAATGTGTTTATTAGAGGGTCCTCAGGGTTAAGCTAAAATCTGGACGTTATGGAGATGCACTTTATGCTGATAGAGAGGGGAAAAAACAGATAGATTCCCACTTCTTTCAACCCGTGTGACAGTGTTATTGTGGTGTTACACGTGAGAGGTGGTCGACATGTTTCGCGCGACTAATGGGTCCCTAATGGATCCCGGAGCGCTTCATCAGGACCGTGAGTAGTGATAGAGAGAGGGAGGAATCAGGAAAAAGGCACCCTATATTCCTACCATACCTTCGTTGAGGATGTATTGACAGAGTATGTTAGAGACACGTCTTATTCGTGTACTCTGGTTCAAACTCTCCCTGAGTTGGAATAGGGCTTCTTCAGCGGATAGCGGTCGAGTGAGGAGGGAGAGAGGACACCCTCCAACCGATTCCTGGAGATCTAACAGCCTGCCAGTCGGCCTTAGATATTCCATAATGAGACCCTGGCCAAGCTTGGATGGAAGTTGGCTCTGGATGAGCGGACTGGAGACCGGGCAAGGGGCCCAACGGGGACAGTCCACTCCAGGGCAGGGGCTACAGGCGGATATCCGACTGGTGGATCCAGAGGGCCCTGGAACAGTCTAAAAGACTTGCATCATAGTCTCCTAGAAGACCTCTCCCTAATGCAGGGTCCACGAAGGCCAGGGAAACTCTGGCCATATTGGGACTAATCTCTGGATTGGTTCTGAATCAGTTGAAGTAGACAGAGTTGGATACTTCAAGTGCCACTTTCACAATTTCTCCTTGGAGCTGAAGTGACAGGAGAAAGAATAATCCCATTATATTTATGGCAAAGCTTGTGTTTTGGCTTGATTTTCGACTTACCAAACATGACAGCTATGAATGAGAAAGGTGAGTGGAGCGGCGTGGGACCTGGACCATTACCGGTCTTGCTTCTTGTGCTCAGTGATGCACTACTGTGCCTTCCACACCCTGATGGACTTTGGGGGCATCAGGATGCCTTTGTTAAGGGACTTTCAGTCATGATTTGACCCTAACACCACAGGGAGAAGCCATGTGGGTCCGTAAGAGACAACTGCTTATGTAATCTCAGCAAGGTCTGAAGCCTGTGGTCTTCGGTAAAGACACTGTAATAGCATACTGTTTAAAAAGCATTTCGGTGCCAGAAAATCCCTGAAAGTTAAAGAGCGAAGATCCAAATCCACGTTGAAGGACATCGAAAGACAGGAACTGACAGAGCACAGGGATGAAATGGAGTGCTGTCACTTCAAAGGCAAAAGATGATGGAACCTACTGGAAAACAGAAACAATTGCTGAGAAAGATCCAGGTCAATCCAGCACCAGAAGGAAATTGAAAAGGTGAGGAATCTATGGTTGGAAGTTCTCACCAGGACTACTAGTTTAGGTTTCTTCCTATGAAATGGGGGTGCTTCCTGTGCTCCTCTAAAAGGGGCATAAGAAAGCAGGCTTCCAAAATCACACTGAGTAGTTTCAGGCATTTAGGATAGCGCCTCTAATGAATTTGCAATGACTGCTTGGTAGTTCTTGGGGTCTCCAATGTTAGTCACCTGGTCAGTGTCTGAATGTCCAAGGAAGACATTCTTGCAGCCTTATGCAATGGGGGAATTGTTTCCCTAACACAAAACTAATCACTGCTCCAGTAAACATGGGCTACCTTGTCGATGCATGTTGTTTTTGCAAGTGTAGAGATTCCGCAACTCCTGTGATAATTCTTACAATATTTTTACAATATTTTTTTTAAGTTCCTTTGCTTCTGTGATAAATCTTCGAGGGACAATGTCCACTGTGTATTGAGAGTGTGCAAAGCAAATTCAAATTATATTTCAATAACAAACAGAGTATTAACAGAGGCAATATCTTTGAACAACTTCTACTGAAGTTTCATTAGATTTAGTAATTCAGCTCAGACTGGCTCAATGATATCAGATGGCTTTGCATTTCTGTTGTAGTAAGCAAGAAAAAAATATATATTTAATGCGTGGCAACACATGTTAGGAAAGAAAGCGTACAATACCGTGCCAATTCAGTGAACTGGGTTGTTCTAGTCGGCAGACATTGGATTTTAATCAAAAACAGGAATCACAACTAATAAAATCTGGACCTCATCAATGATATGGACCATGAGATTGTGCATTCTAATACTTGGAAGCCCAATGTCTTATTGCTTGTAGATCATTTGCATTTTTGGAACATCCACATTTTTGTGACTATTTTTCACCTTCTCAAAATGTGATAATTTTTTTTTTTTTGCACTTCGAGTTTAAATATAAATAAGTATCAAGTTAATACAACTTTGTGCTTCCAATAAGAAGTGGTCACTGACCCAATGCGACGGGTTTTACACCACCCTTGGCTCGTCTTCTGCAAAGTACAGACCTGGGACTAGGAGACTGCAGAAATGCTCTACAAATTGTGCACCTCCGTACAGAGTTGTGAATACGCTAGTCACATTAAAATAAGTCGTAGAGTGAAAGGGCATAGAGTGGAGTGGCGTGGCATAGATAGGAGCGGCATGGCATAGAGTGGAGTGCATGTAGTAGAGTGGAGTTGTGTGTGATAGATGGAGTGGTGTGTAATAGTGGAGTGGCAAATTGTAAATTTCTCCTTAAAACCCAGAAGACAATCTAAGTGTGGTTTAAACAATATTTTGCCCTTACAAAATTAAGCCATAGTGTGTAGGTCACACTTAGTCTGCGTTCTAGATTTAAGGGGAAATATAGTTTTTTTAAATTGTTCATACATAAAATTTTTGTTTTCAATTTCGTTAAGTCCTGTGGTACTCCGTAAACTTTAAAAAAAATATATATACAAAGTGATAAAACTACTTTTCCCTACCTTTACAAGCGTATACACAACTGCGATCTAAACAATATGGCTGCCTTTTAATTCTGTAACGGTTCACCCAATCATATACTTTTTTGTCAACGTCCATTACTGCAAAATTACCGCAGGCCATTATGTCACTAAGTTTGTGCATCATAACTTTAAAAATACTAAACTTATTTAGATCTAATACCAAAAATTATTCTTTCCACACCATAATTTATATTTCTGCCAAATGGCAAAATGCGTTCAGCCGTTTTGGCGTTTTGCCCGAATAAAACGTCTATGGAAAATGCATTAATAGAAACTCGTGTTTTTAGACTCCCATTTTTTCTTTTTATCCAATTAATAACTAATCGTCACAAACGTTGCATCATCAGCCAATGTAGAAAAGGGAATAGGTCTGCAAAGTTTTGACATGATTCGTCAAATGGTGGCAAGGTTATTAACAAATATATATATGCGCGTAAGTAGGTTTGGTAGTAATGGGAATAAATAGCATATTACACTCAGTGTGTGTGTATTTGTTTATTTGTTTGGGGTCAAACAATTTGGGATTAATACATACCAAAATGCCTTTTTGCATTTGAAAATAGACTGAGTCAGCGAACATCTGGTCCTTCGTTTTAAACTAGTGAGCCATTGATATACAGGAGGCCTTTGTGCTGCAAGGACATTAGAACCACAAAGTTCAGATGATACGACAGCACTGGTAAAGCACAGTGTCAAACATAGCTCTCATTGGCTCCGTAGGACAATGTTAACCTACGTTTAGTAGTGTCAATGCTGGTTAATACAATGGTCACTGGTGACCTTTGCAATTGTTGTCATGACGTGTGATGGTTCATCAAATAAAATGCCCTCAGAATGCAGAAACTGTTCCATTAATGTGGTCTCATCACCCAGTCCCAAGAAAGAATAAGAACACATCTCCTGCTGATGCAATTGGTTTCCAATATTTATCTTGGTTAACAAAATTTGCTAAATTTAGGGCAAACTTGAGACTGTGTGAGTTGTAATTTTGAATTTACAACCACAAAGTGGAGAAAGTTGAGCAAACCTTTCTGTCCCTGCCATGGAAGCATCAGTAGTTGCTAAACCTCAGTTAGGTCATAACCTGACTCCCTACTGCATGGAGGCTAAGACTGAACCAGTGATCGTCTCTTAAACTTTGACAAATAACAGTTTTTTAGCCCCTAACAGGTATAAATGGTGCGGACCCTTTCATATTATGAAGTGAATTGCGTAGAAAACCATTCCTGGTATCTGAATTCCTCTAGGACTAATCTACCAAATTTAGGTTTTCCGAATCTCTGTAAGGAGTTCTGGATTTTTCAGCAGCGGATGTTGGAGTGATGTGTGAAGCTCACGTAGAACTGAAAGTTTGAAACTATAATCTAATGAAATGATGCATGGTGGTTCAGATGCGGAGTCCAGAAATATATACATTCTATGAGGAGAAAGGGACAGCCCTTCAAGATGGTACTCCTAGGCCTTTGATTCTACTGGGAAGGTGCGAATGTGGCAAAAATGACACCTGTAGATCCCATCAACAGCTTAGCCGTGTGAAACAGAGAACTTAGACTGGTGGCAGTGTGGACACAAAGGCCCATTAGCAGCTGTTTAGGCTCTGCACAAAAACACTCTCCATCGGGTGCCACATTTCCATATTTCCCCTTTTATTCAGTGTTTGGGCAGGTAGAATCATTTTAGCAAGGGAGCATTTTAAATTCACTTCACTGAATTCTCCATTTATGAACACTCATTCACAAATAAAATGTATGTCATAGAGCCACAATGCAGCTTTACCAGTCGCAGTAGTATTATGGTAATACCATACTTTTCTTGCCATTTCCTTCGGTGATAAGCCTAGAAGAGTTAGTTTTTCCCTGACAGAAGACATATTTTTCAGTAGTGAAATAAAGCAAAGTGGTATATCATGGCACTTTAAAAAGTGATATAGTGAAGGTGGGACAGGCCATTCAAGCAGTCTACTGAATTCCAATTAGCAGGAAGCCTAGGCGGTACCCCTAGGGCAGATGTGCAGCCATGGTTTACCTCTCAAAGTGTTTATTGAATATATTTGAAAAGCTGTGCAGTCATTTGTATTTTTTCGATGCAATTTTCTTATCTTCTTTGAGGCAGGGACGATACCCACATAGGGAGGATCAAGCACGCACTCTACCACGATCCGTATGAGGCTTATTTTACTGTACCTTGTGCTGACTCCCTAAAATGAATGCTATAATATGGCCTCTTAACTTTCTCTTATTACCATTGAGCAACTGTTAGACCTGGAGTTACCAGTCCACATAGGGTAGCCTGGCACTGAGTAGGAATGGCTAAACTCAAAGGCAATTCTGTTGTGCTTACATCACACTCTTACAGTAACTCTGCGTCCAACCACAAGAAAAGAATGACACTACACCAATCTGGAAAAATAAGGTCTGCTTTATAAAACTCTTTGTTAGGTTTACGACTTCTAGCAGATTTCAGAGTCAGTCATTACATAACTTCACCTTCAATTATTAGTTTGTGCCAAGTTTTGTATGACATTAACAACACTTCCCTCTCTTTTCCCAAATGAAAGGAACTGAGTGATAATTCCTGCAACTTAAGCAAGCATTACATACATTCTACAATCTTAGATAAGGTATCAGCAATTGTCAAGCTTCTTTACAGTAAGGCAAGGCTGTACATTACCCCTGAGGACTCAAGGACATTACAAACAGGTTGGTACAGGCTTTCAGCAACAGCTCTAATATTGGCATACCTATGCCTCGGTGCGAGCAGCTGGGGATCTGAATGAAGACAGACAGGATGTTACTCAATTTAATTAAAGTTATTTTTAACTTGCTCTGAACCCCCATTAGGCTAGTCGAATCCCACATTGACTCCTCTCGGGCACTGAATGCTCTGTGTCAAGTGCAGCCCCACCCTTTCTTATCCCAGGTTCAGCCCTAATTCCGTGGTTTTCGTTATCGGCCAATTAAGCCTTCCTTCGCAGTGAACCTTACTCAAATAGGGAGGCACTGAAGACAGGAGGACACGTTCCTATGGGGAAATATACATGCCACAGTTCATCAATTGGAGACTGTCCTGTAGCCTGGCTGTGAGTTCACGGCCAGTACCGCTGTCCCGCTGCAGTCCCAATAACGCTCCTCACCTCCCTCCAGCCAAGAGCCCCCAGCGTACTTTTTTTTTCGAGTGGTTCTTTCAGTCCATTTTCACCATGATCCAGAACTGCTGTCCGGGGTCTGGGGAGGGGTACACCTCCAGCCAATTTCGTTCGTTTTCCTGGCCGCAGCTGAATCTTGCCGCTTCCGCTCCGTTGGTTCTCGCGGCGTCAGTCAGCTCCTCCCCGCCGTCTCCACACGCAGGAAGTTCCCCGCCTACGTCCGGCCTCCTCCAGCGTTGGTCCGCCTCTTCCGACGCTACCTCAGACTTCCTCCAAAAGTCACGGAGCCTCTGCCGAGTGCCGCTTCCACCAGCACCACGGAAGGAATCCACGCTGGAGAGGGGCGCCTCTGCACCACAGGGTCGTCAGCTGGCCTCACGAGTCCCACATGCGGTGAGTCCTCGATAAACTGGGCACACAGCCCTGCCGGTTAACTCTACACAGGCCGTACAAGGGGAGAGTCAGGTTCCACGGCTACTTTGGATGTCCCCTCAGAGCTAGGATTCTTCAGCTCCTCAGTAGCAACACAGTTCAGGGTTCCAGGGGCATTGGGAGTAACACAGGGGCCTTTTGGGAAATTAGAGGTGATCTACCATGGCAGGGTTTGGTCAACGCAAGAGGGGTCGCGTCAGCACAGGAGAACAGCCGGCCCACAGGTCGATCCAACTCCTTATAGTGCACTGTCCTCCTCCTCAAAGTCGCCTCTCTCCTCACTAGTTCCACCCCGTGCTCCCACTGGTCACTCTAAAATGGCCGCCCTGATACTAGCCTTAAATAGTCTGGCCTCAGGCTTCCAGAACCAGCTGCAAGGTGCTAGAGTTTCCCTATGTTGTCCCATGGGTCCATTCCCTGAGGTAATCAGTTGTGGCAGTTACTAGCCACCATTTTGTGTGACTAAATTTCCACCATTATAAGGGACACCTAGGCCAAAAAAATTATAGGGACAAGGAAGCACCCATCCCCTAGGACAACACCCAAAAAGTTTCAGTGAACACAAAAATGAAAAACACTAGGAGGCAAAAATTGGACAAAATAAATAAATATTAGGAGGGACCACCCAAAGGGCTGTCAGGTCTCACACGCGTTCCCCCCAGCTGAAAGTGGGGTGAGCTACCCAACCCCTTGGGAGTTCTCATTACTAAGGCGGAAATACCTAGAGAGACTGTTTGCATTGGCGTGGTCCACTCCAGGCCGATGTTCCACCCGGAAGTCCATTCCCTGTAGGGAGATAGACCATCTCAAAAGCTTGGGATTTTCTCCCTTCCTTTGCATCAGCCAACGAAAGGGTCGGTGGTCAGTCTGAACCAGGAAGTGCGAGCCAAACAGGTATGGCCGCAACTTCTTCAGAGCCCATACCACCGCAAAGGCTTCCCGCTCAATTGCACTCCACCTCTGTTCCCGGGGAAGCAGTCTCCTGGACAAGAAGACAACAGGTTGATCCAGACCTTCTTCATTGAGTTGCAATAACACTGCCCCAATGCCATGCTCTGATGCGTCTGTCTGGACAATGAATTCCTTTAAAAAAATCAGGGGCCCTTAGGACTGGAGCCGCGCACATTGCTTGTTTCAAGGTGTCAAAGGCTCGTTGACAGGCCTCTGTCCAGACTACCCGTCGGGGTTGCTTCTTGGAAGTGAGTTCAGTTAAAGGGGCCACAATAGTGCCATACCCCTTCACAAAGCGACGGTAGTAACCTGTGAGGCCCAGAAAAGCTCAGACCTCGGTTTGGGTCTTGGGGGGCTCCCAGGCCATGATAGCCTCAATCTTCGCCTGGAGGGGCTGCACCGCTCCGACCCCTGCCTGATCTGACATTTAGTGGCCTTGATTGTCAAGCCAGCCTGTTTCAGGGCCTGGAGAACAGCTTGTAGATGACACAAATGGTCCTCCCAACTGCTGCTGAAGACGGCAATGTCATCCAGATAAGCAGCGGAGAAGACCTCCATCCCGGAGAGGACCTGGTTCACCAGCCGCTGAAAGGTGGCAGGGCCGTTCTTGAGCCCAAAGGGCATTACACAGAACTGGTAGTGGCCCTCAGGCGTGGAGAAGGCTGACCTTTCCTTTGCTCCATCTGTAAGGGAGATCTGCCAGTACCCTCATGTGAGGTCAAAGGTACTCAAGTATTGGGCTGCTCCCAGCCGGTCAATGAGTTCATCCGCCCTAGGGATCGGATGAGCATCAGTCTTAGTCACTGAATTCAGTCCCCGGTAATCCACACATAACCTTAGTTCTGGAGTGGTGCCCTGTGGGGCAGCTTTTGGTACCAGAACCACCGGACTGGACCAGGGGCTACTTGAAGGTTCAATTACTCCTAGCTCCAGCATCTTAGTGACTTCACTGTGGATGCTGGCCTTCACCTTGTCTGACAGCCGGTAGATCTTAGACTTCACAGATGGGCTGTCTCCTGTGTCAACATCATGGGTACACAGGTGGGTCCTTCCCGGGACAAGGGAGTACTGCTCCAGGACCTGGCGGCCGTCCTCCCACTGCTCAGGAGTTAGGGATGGGGAGAGAATCCCTCCCTCCACCGACCCATCCTTTTCCTGAGACGAAAATAGATCAGGGAGAGGCTCACTCTCCTCTTCCTCTGCTCCATCGGTCACCATCATCAGAATGACCTCGGGCCTCTCATGGTGGGGTTTGAGGCGATTAGCATGGACCACCCGCAGGGGCTGCCGGGGGGTCTTCAGATCCACTAAGTAAGTGGCCTTACCCTTCTTCTCTATCACCTCAAAGGGGCCTGTCCAGCGGTCCTGGAGGGCACTAAGCTCCCCAGATTCCATCACCCACACTTTCTGGCCAGGCTCCAACTCCACAGGGTGAGCATTGTGGTCATACCACTCCTTCATCACAGCTTGGCTGGCTTCCAAGTTGTCGGAAGCTTGCTTCCACAACTTAGCCATTTGGCTCCGGAAGGCCAGCAAGTAGCTCACCACATCCTGGGGAAGCTTCCTGGGAGTCTTTTCCCATCCGTCTTTCACCAGGCTGAGAGGTCCACGCATAGGGTGCCCATACAGAAGTTCGAAGGGGCTGAAGCCCACTCCCTTCTGTGGCACTTCCCTGTAGGAGAACAGAAGACAGAGTAGGAGGATGTCCCATTTCCTCCGTAGGCTCTCAGGCAGACTTCTGATCATGCCTTTCAAGGTTTTGTTGAACCTTTCCACTAGACCATTGGTCTGTGGATGGTAAGGAGTGGTGAACCGGTAGGTAACCCCACACTCCTTCCACATAGCCCGCATGTAAGCTGACATGCAGTTGGTCCCCCTGTCGGACACAACTTCCTTGGGGAAACCCACTCGGGTAAAGATCCCCATCAGGGCCCTTGCCACTGCAGGTGCAGTAATGGTCCTCAAAGGAATTGCCTCTGGGTACCGTGTGGCGTGATCCACCAGAACCAGGATAAACCTGTGACCAGCTGAAGTTGGTGGATCCAATGGCCCCACAATGTCGATGCCCACCCTTTCAAAGGGGGTGCTAACGACAGGAAGTGGTTCCAGGGGAGCTTTCAGCTTCACCCCTGTTTTCCCACTGGCTTGGCAAGACACACATGTCCGGCAATAAGTGTCGGACGCCACCTTCATCTGAGGCCAATAAAAGTGGGGGACAAGCCGGGCAAAGGTCTTGTCCTGACCCAAGTGTCCTGCCAAGGGTATTTCTTGAGCCAGTTCTAAAAGGAAGGCTCGGTAACGTTGAGGGACAACCAAGGCCCGTGACGAACCGTGCACTGGTGCCTTAGGTTCACTGTAAAGGAGTCCATCCTCCCAGTAAATGTGGTAGTTCCCATGAACGTTTCCTGCTGCCTGGGCTTCGGCCTGTAGCCTCAGTCCCTCAAGGGTAGGGCACTCCTTTTGGACCTTACAAAACTCCTCTCTGGTAGGTCCTCCTGCATGCCACTCGGCAGGGATAGGTAGGTTCTCCAGGGAGATAACATCCCCCTCCATGGACTCCTGGTCCACCACCGCAGGTGGCCTATCCGTCTCACGGGGCGTGGATGCCGAGGCATGCTTCTCCTGTCCCCGAATCTTTCCCTTTCTGGCAGCTGGCTGTGCCTTTGTTCCAGTCCAAGCGAACTCCCCCTCCGGGTAGTCGCGGACCTTGTGCTAGCACAGGCCCAGTCAGGTGTACCCAGCATCTCAGAATGAGTCCGGTATTCCACCTCCTTCCAAGCATTGTGCTCCATATCATTCCCCAACAGACAATCAACTGGCACGGCAGGGCTTACGGCAACTCGAAGTAGACCTGCAACCCCTTCCCACTCAAATGGAACCTTGGCCACTGGGTAGTAGCCCATTCTGCCGTCAGCCATCGCGGCGGGGTGGAGTACATGTGGAATCACCTGCTCTGGAGACACCAGTTGACTCCTTACCATAGTCATACTGGCTCCTGTGTCTCTCAGAGCTTCCCCTCTTTGGCCATTGATGGTGACCCACTGCCCATACTTAGTAGTATTTGAGGGCACCTGGATCTTAGGAACCATCTACCGATCTCCCAGGGACACTAAGGTGACACCCGCCCACTCCCCCCCCTTATCTAAGGGCAACACCTCCCCGAGCACTACACTAGCTACTCCCGGGTCTTTTCCTCCAGTGGGAGGGGGTGGTCTCTTTGGGCACTTAACATCTCCCTTATAGTGCCCAACTCCACCACACTCATAGCAGTGGACAACCCTTGGCTGCTAACTTTGGCCAGGATGAGGGTTTCTTGGCGGGTTAGCTTTGTGACTGTATCCTGTTCCTTTTCCCTGGAAATTGTTTTGGGGGCCTTTAGAGAACCCCCTCTTTTTATCTCCCCCTCTTTCTTCTGGAGGGCGCCCTGTCCGGTCCTTTGGGAATCCCCTCCAGTCCCCTTTGAGGACACCCGGGTACTGGCCCAGATGTCCGACTCTTCAGCAAGCTTCCGGGGGCTGGTCAGCTTGCTGTCCACCAGGTGTTGTCGCAGCTCGGGAAAACATTTCTCAAGTAGGTGCTCCTTGAGGATAAGGTCATACAACCACTCGTAGTCCCCCACCTCGCTGCCTTGTACCCAACCCTCTAGGGCCTTCTTTGCATAGTGTAGGAAATCCACCCAATTCTGTGTGCCTAGTTTGTGACTACTCCTCAACTTCTGTCTGTATTTTTCCGGAGTCAGCCCAAACTTTTTACCAGCGCCACTTTCATGGTGGGGTAGTGGGTCTGCTCTCCCTGCTCTAGGGCCAAAAGGGTATCCCTTCCTGCAGGAGGCATGTATTTGTACAAACCACCCCCCCAGTGTTTTTCCAATATCCCATGGGCTCTTAAGGAGACCTCATAGGCAGCCAGCCACTTTGCAATGTCATCCCCTGTGCTGTAGCTGGCGACTACGTCCTTTGGCAAATAGGGTCTGGGTTCCCTGGTTGTGTCTTTGGATTCGCTGCCACCATTAGGAGTACTGGGAGTCCCTATCTGCAGGGCCTTAAGGTCTAACTCTCTGATACTCAGTTTGTGAGCCAGCCTTTTCTCCTCCCTCTCCTTCTCTAATTTTGCCAACTCCCATTTTAACTGCCTCTCCTCCCTCCTGTCCGCTAGTTCAGCTTCAGTTAGACTCCTCATGGAAACACTGCTGCCCTCCCTTGAGAGTGTCCTAGGACCTGTTAGTAGGTTCCCCCCCTCCGGTGGGTACAGACCATCAACCTCGATGACAGTGTCCCGGTCCCCTCTTCCTCCTCCATCTTCCCCCCTTGGTGCGCTTCCCCCCATGCCCTCAAGCTAGTTTGAAGTTCACTCTTTTTCGCACCTCGCTTGAAGTACACCCCCTCTCTCTGGCAAAAGTCTCTGAGTTGGGCCGCAGTATAGGTCTCCAATTCTTCCAGATCAAATTCCATTTTGCCACTTAGGGTTAGGGACAGCCACTTGGAAGAAGTTAAGAAAGGGGGCAAAGTGAGAGTTACCTCCACCCACCACCAGGAGTAAATTTGGAGAAGCAAAAATATTAATTAGGGAGTCCGCTAGGAGAAAACTCCAGGTGTAGGCGGGTAGTGCACACTGAGTTACTGCCAAGTGGACGCAAGCACAAGTTCTAATCCCACCGCTGAACACCAATCATGTTAGACCTGGAGTTACCAGTCCACATAGGGTAGCCTGGCACTGAGTAGGAATGGCTAAACTCAAAGGCAATTGTGTTGTGCTTACATCACACTCTTACAGTAACTCTGCGTCCAACCACAAGAAAAAAAATGACACTACACCAATCTGGAAAAAATACGGTCTGCTTTATAAAACTCTTTGTTATGTTTACGACTTCTAGCAGATTTCAGAGTCAGTACATTACATAACTTCACCTTCAATTATAAGTTTGTGCCAAGTTTTATATGACATTAACAACACTTCCCTCTCTTTTCCCAAATGAAAGGAACTGAGTGATAATTCCTGCAACTTAAGCAAGCATTACATATATTCTACAATCTTAGATAAGGTATCAGCAATTGTCAAGCTTCTTTACAGTAAGGCAAGGCTGTACATTACCCCTGAGGACTCAAGGACATTACAAACAGGTTGGTACAGGCTTTCAGCAACAGTTCCAATATTGGCACACCTATGCCTCGGTGCGAGCAGCTGGGGATCTGAATGAAGACAGACAGGATGTTACTTCATTTAATTAAAGCTATTTTTAACTTGCTCTGAACCCCCATTAGGCTAGTCGAATCCCACATTGACTCCTCTCGGGCACTGAATACTCTGTGTCAAGTGCAGCCCCACCCTTTCTTATCCCAGGTTCAGCCTGATTCCGTGGTTTCCGTTATCGTCCAATTAAGCCTTCCTTCGCAGTGAACCTTACTCAAATAGGGAGGCACTGAAGACAGGAAGACACGTTCTTATGGGGAAATATACATGCCACAGTTCATCAATTGGGGACTGTCCTGTAGCCTGGGTTTGAGTTTACGGCCAGTACCGCTGTCCCGCTGCAGTCCCAATAACGCTCCTCACCTCCCTCCAGCCAAGAGCCCCCAGCGTACTTTTTTTTTTTCCCCCGAGTGGTTCTTTCAGTTTATTTTCACCACGATCCTGAACTGCTGTCCGGGGTCTGGGGAGGGCTACACCTCTAGCCAATTTCGTTTGTTTTCCTGGCCGCAGCTGAATCTTGGAGCTTCCACTCCGTTGGTTCTCGTGGCGTCAGTCAGCTCCTCCCCGCCGTCTCCACACGCAGGAAGTTCCCCGCCTACGTCCGGCCTCCTCCAGCGTTGGTCCGCCTCTTCCGACGCTACCTCAGACTTCCTCCAGAAGTCACGGAGCCTCTGCCGGGTCCCGCTTCCACCAGCACCACGGAAGAAATCCACGCTGGAGAGGGGCGCCTCTGCACCACAGGGTCGTCAGCTGGCCTCACGAGTCCCACATGCAGTGAGTCCTCGATAAACTGGGCACACAGTCCTGCCGGTTCACTCTACACAGGTCGTACAAGGGGAGAGTCAGGTTCCACAGCTTCTTTGGATGTCCCCTCAGAGCTAGGATTCTTCAGCTCCTCAGTAGCAACACAGTTCAGGGTCCCAGGGGCATTGGGAGTAACACGGGGGCCTTTTGGGAAATTAGAGGTGATCTACCATGGCAGGGTTTGGTCAACACAAGAGGGGTCGCGTCAGCACAGGAGAACAGCTGGCCCACAGGTCGATCCAACTCCTTATAGTGCGCTGTCCTCCTCCTCAAAGTCGCCTCTCTCCTCACCAGTTCCACCCCGTGCTCCCAGTGGTCACTCTAAAATGGCCGCCCTGATACTGGCCTTATATAGTCTGGCCTCAGGCTTCTAGAGCCAGCTGGAAGGTTCTAGAGTTTCCCTATGTTGTCCTATGGGTCCATTCCCTGAGGTAATCAGCTGTGGCAGTTACTAGCCACCATTTTGTGTGACTAAATTTCCACCATTATAAGGGACACCTAGGCCAAAAAAAAATATAGGGACAAGGAATTACCCATCCCCTAGGACAACACCCAAAGATTTTCAGTGAACACAAAAATGAAAAACACTAGGAGGCAAAAATGGGACAAAATAAATAAATAATAGGAGGGATCACCCAAAGGGCTGTCAGGTCTAACAGCAACCAATATCAATTTAAAAAACACAATTCAAGACATCTCTGAATTCAGAGAGTTTCCGGTACAGAAATCGGACTCTTGGAGGACTTCTGCTTATAAAATACATATGTGAAATAGACAAAAAAAATAAGAGGTTATCTCAATTACCTTGAGACTTTCTCAACCTAATGTCACCTATAACTCTTGCCATTTATTTTTTACAGCTGTTGTTTGCTATACCTTTATTCTTATAGTCTTACAGGACCGAAAGTTGTTTTCCTTCAACATTTCTTTCTAACATGAAAGCTTAATGGGGAAGAAAAAAGATTTTTGGAAGTTTAGGATCGATTCTAAAATATGATAATAGATTTAAAATATTTATTATTTACAGCATTCACTGTTTGCATTTGAAGAGAAACTATCATACTCACCTTATTTTTCCTGTTGTCGTTGTACTTGATTAAATCCAATATAAATGACAAAACCTCTTTGGGGCAGAGATTGTGAACATCTCTCAGCAGTGCCATAGCGACAGGCATGGTCTATGAGGAAAATAAACATTTTAAAGATGTTGAAGCACAGCTATAGTTACTGAACAGTTTTTTCCTTATCATGGCAGCAATTGTCTACTATAGAACGTTATAGTTAAAATTATGGCTCCCACTAAACTGGTTGATTTTGAACAAAAAGAACATATAAAATAAAAATAGAAAATTCTGCCTAGAGAATTGATCTGCTCTAGTACTAGGATTCCACTAGGTCTATGATCACCTCGGTAGATGAGCTATTCCTGTTTTCGGGACTTTCTATGGCTTATTTTCGTTTTGAAACAATTTTTAATATTCCCTTCACAACTGTAATTGTCTGTAGAAACAATAAAGTGCCACACAGACAAGCTGCTGAGAACGTAAGAAGCCAAAAACTCAGCAAAGACATGAACTTCCAAATAGAGCCGGTGAAGATATACAATGAAACGAGCATTATCAAAGCTGATAGGTCTCGCCTAGGTGAAATGTGTTTTTAAACAAAGACAATATCCTTTTTTAACAATTATTTAGTGCGAACGTAGCAGTGCAGTGTTTTGGATTGTTATCAGTGATGTTGAAATTAGTGCAAGTGGTATTGTTCACAGCTCGCTACATGACTGTAAACAAAAGTGGTTAATTGACTTTACCAGGTATTTCTTTTACTTTCAAAAGATATCTAAAACAACATTTTTGGGTTCCGGAATAGCGTGCTACTCACTGAAAAGGGCTTAAACACCTCATCAGGGGAAGCAAATACTATATAAATGCAAATATTTTCCCTCTTCTATCCCTCCACTATCCTTCTCAATCCAAATAACAGACTAACATACCCACCACTCAAATTACTTTATACTTCACTTTACTAATTCACCACTAATCCTTTATGGGTTCCGGAGTACTGTGCTACTCACCAAAAACGTGCTGCAACACCTCATCAGGGGTAGCAAGCACTATATAAATGCAAACCTTTTCCCTCTACTAACCCTCCACTATCTTTCTCAATCCAAATAACAGAATAACACATCCACCGCTCAAATTACTTTCATAATTCACTATTCTATTCACCACTAATCCTCTATGGGCTCCGGAGTACCACGCTTCTAGACAAAAAAGGGCTTCAAGGCCTCATTAGGGGTAGCACGCGCTATATAAATGCAAACCTTTTCCCTCTTCTATCCCTCCACTACCTTACTCAATCCAAATACCGGACTAACCTATCCACCACTCAAATTACTTTCATATTTCACCACTAATCCTTTATGGGTTCGGGAGTAACGTACTATTCGCCGAAAATGTGCTTCAACGCCTCGTCTGAGGTAGTAAACGCTATATTAATGTAATTACAATACAATATGTTGCCAGCTGTAAAACTGTCCCAAGGGCTTTTTCTCAGAGAATTAAGCAGGGAGATATGATTACGGGCAGAGCTGTGGACTTTGGAATTGGGGAAGTAGGTTTGATTCTCAGCATCGGCTGCACATCATGTGATTCTGGGTACATCACATAATCTCCCCGTGAATGTGATTTTGTGAAAAAAGAAACCTAACAGCTCCTAAAATGATATAAATCCATCCCAAAAGTGTGCATGGGAGAGCCTGATGGTGTGAAGATCAGATGTTTTATGCTTGCTAGAGGCTTCCAGTTCCTTGTCAAAGGTGGCATGTGTGCCCACCAGTTTGGTCACTTGATGGTGTAGTATGGGTTAGGTGGAGCAATTAACATGCCGGACCTGGCAAAGATATTGTATGCATATACTTTTGATGTGTGGTGTTTACCTTTACCACATCGAGCCCGCACTGCAAACAGATATACATTTCAAATTAAATGGTGTTGCACCCCAAGTTAAACAAGGTCACACCAAGACAGAGGCCAGCCTGTTTAATGGATACAGACACGCAATGTCACATGCAAACTAAACTTTGGGAATGAAAATGTTAATCTGCTCTGTTGAAAGAAGCGCTCCCCTGAAGTTCTGCTAGAACAACATGTCTTGGCAACGCAACGTGCTCCAGGCAGCAATGCCCCGGATCTTGCAATCAATGATCAATTTAATAGCACCATCAACAGCATGATCAGAACAAGTTTAACAAACATTCACAAAAGCTTGCTGTCAGATCATTAACAATAGTAAACCTCCTAACACGCTACTTATCCGGTAAAGTAAGTTCCGTGATTGTATTGCAAACTGATAGTATTCACTAAACATTTAATCATGTATTAATGGTTTAATCATGTAAATGAGCAAAACATATAACAAGTTTCCTTTTCCTTTTTTGTTAAATATTGAGACTTTTTGTCTCAGAAATAAATTTGATTCAAGGTAATTAACAAAAAGGGCTTTTAGAGTTGCGACCAGATTAAGAAATTTACATATTTGCAGTGTTGAGGTATTTCAATTATAAACATCAGGCATCAAAGAAAACAATAGGAGTGGAAAACCAAGAGTGTAAGTGATATCGCTTTTTTAATTTGTTAATTATTACATATATTCAGGTTAAAAACATCAAATGTATTCATAAAAAAACATTTCATATATAAAACAGTTCATGAAGAAAAAAGATTGTATGTCGACGCGGCGTTTCGGTGATAAAGGTCGTCACCTTCTTCAGGACGCTTTTTTCATTAAAAAGTAGTCTAAATTAAAAAAAAGATTTAAAACACTTGTTACATAAGAAATTTATACTTAGTGCATATTGTTTATAGAGATATTTAAATATAGTCTTGAACTTCCAAATTACTCTTTACACTCCACTATTTATTAGCCTATTCAGAACATGACCATTGTACGACGGTTTGTTTGGCCTTGAATGGTAACAGGGGAAGTATCCTCCTTAACATTCTGAGGAGGCCAAAACAGGTGGCCGATAGCTTGGTGGCCTGAAAATCTAAAGTCAGGGACCTATCCAGCCAAATGCCCAGGCTCTTAATGGCATTCTTGGGAGCTGGAGGGGAGCCCAGACAGGCTGGCCAAATCGAGTCCACCGAAAATGGAGCCGAGCGTCCCAAAAGCATGACCTCTGTCTTGTCCCCATTAAGCATGAGACAAGACAGGGTCATCCAGCTGTTCACTTCGCCCAGGCAGACTGCCAGATCCACCATGGCCGCAGAGCCCTCGGCCCGCGTCAGAGAGACCACTAGCTGGGTATCGTCCGCATAGGTAATGATCTTAATACCATATGGACGGACGATCCCAGCCAGCGGCCTCATGTAGACGTTAAACAACGTCGGGCTAAGCGAGGAGCCCTGCGGGACCCCACAGCCCAAAGGTCTGCTAGTGGAGGTGGTATTTCCCTCAAAAACCAGAAAGGTTCTATCACTAAGGAAAGATCTGATCCATTTCAACGCTCCCCCCTGGATTCCAATGTCATAGAGACGCTGCAATAAGATTTCATGATTCACTGTGTCAAAAGCAGCGCTTAGATCGAGGAGGATGACAGCCGCCGATCCTCCTCGATCTAAGATTCCCCTAGTTTCCTCCAGAACTGCCAGCAAAGCAGATTCTGTCCCGTGTTTGGGGCGGAAACCCGTTTGTGAAAGGTCAAGCAGCTGATTGTTTTCTAAAAAATTGGTCAAAAGACTGTTGATATATTTCTCTAGTATCTTGCTGATCCAGGGGAGCAGGGAAATGGGACGATAATTACTGAAGTTATTTATATCCATATTAGGTTTCTTCACGAGTGCCCTCACTCTAGCCTCTTTCCATGCTGGTGGAGTTAACCGCTGACTTTTCTGCACTACAGCTAGCTCAGCTTGTCTCACTACCCACTCATACTAAAGGGCACTTGCTTGATCCTGTGTTCAGTAACTGCCCTGATTTGAAGGCAGAGTCTCCCTCCGCGCTCCCTTGGACTGACCATTGGCTAGTCCCGCTTATCTGGAACATTCACAAACCCCCCGCATTGACACCAGGGCCACGGGAAGCACGAAACTGGTCCAAACTTCCACTTGACAAGTGGGTCGATGAGTTACAAGCCACAATACGACCCATCAACACAGATCCCTGGATAGCTAACGTTGAATTTAACAACTGGATAACTAAATCACTGAACATCATACTCCCCGTTAGGAAAACTATGGCAAAGAGATCCAGGACCTCGGCCCCTTGGTATTCGGAGGAGCTTAGGGACATCAAACGCAAGTGTAAGAGGCTAGAGAGAAAGTGGTGTCTGGGCTACACAGACCCAGACAAAATCTTATATAGAAAATCCATCAGTGACTACAAGAAGGAGATAAAGAAAGCTCAAACCCTGTACTACACACAAAAAATATCCGAAGCCAGTTCTAACTCTAAGGAGATCTACCGGATTGTAAAGAGTCTTACTAAACTACCTCAACCCCCCGTAAATAGTGAAGACTTACAAGCTCGCTGCAATGATCTAGCGGACTTTTTTTTACAACAAAGTGGATCTCATCTACTCAGCATTTTCAAACACCATTTCAAATGCCCCAGTAGATATCCTGGCAAACTCTAAGCAGGATAAACTAGGTAATCTGTCATCTGTGCTGGTTGAGCTCCCTCTACTACACCGGACCTACTTGCCACTTTAATGAGGCAAGTAAAATCAGGCTCTCCCTGTGATCCTGCACCTCCGATTTCCCTAATGGCCGTTAGCCACACCATCCTTCCTGTTATGTTGGAGGTACTTAATGCCTCAATCTCCACTAACACGGTCCCACCAGCATGGAAAGAGGCTAGAGTGACGTAACGTAGAAAAGGGATATCTGTGAACACTGAAATTGCTTTCTGAACCAAGAGCTACCTTTTGTCAAATTTGGTATAATTCCGGAAGGACAGCTGGGCAAGAAGGAACCGCCGTGGGGCCCAGCTGCTGCTTCCTGGTGGTCCCTGGTGGCCTGCCTGTGCTCATCTCTGCCCCTTTGCATTTGGGACTTAGTGCAGTGACCGGAGCCCACACTGCCCTGAGGAGTGCCTGAGGGGTTTTGCGCTCAAAAGCGCTGTGCGGCAAAGCTGAAGTAGCCCCTCCAAAGGTGCTGGGATTCCCCTGTGTTGCCTGGAGGTGGGATGGACCGCCGGAATTCAGGCAGAGGCAGGGGCCGTGCCATACGAATCATGGAGCGGGAGCCCACCCCGCCTTCGTGGGCGTCCAGGGCTCCGGAGGACAGAAGTCAGGCAACTGTCCACCTGGCTGTGGGCGGGGCCCACAACGCCGAGAAGAGCAAGGATCGACGGAGGATTTGCTCCCGACCGGAGGAAAAGCGGCCAGAGCGGAAGACAGGCAAAGCTGCCTGGTTCAAAGCGGGGCTCCCAGAGTACCAAGAAGAGCCCCGCGTACAGTCCAGAGCCCGACGGAGCTTCGTGGGCTCCCGGCCTCATACCAGTACTGTTTGCTGAAGTGATGGCGAGAGAGAGAGAAGGCTCCGGTGAGCGGGGCCCAAAAGGCACACAGTTGGGGCCTGCTTCCTGCCACGACTTCGAGCCGGCTGGAAAAAAGGAGAAGTCTGGTGAGTGGGGCCAAAAAGGCACATGGTTAGTGCCTACTAGCTGCACCAAGAGGAGCCCCGAGAAGGGGGGGCTCCCAAAGCACTGTTTGTGCCCGCTGTTGTGCCTATTTCTTTTCTGCAAGGAGAAGCCCTGGTGAGGGGGACTAAGGAGGCAACCTGTTTTTGCCCAGTGGTGTGTCAAAGCTGCGCCGCCAGATTGAGGGCAGCTGCAATGATGGGGGCATTTCTGTTTTGGTCCAGAGAAACAAGGGTGAGTTGCACCCTCGCCTCCATTAGAGCATGGGCTGGTGGAAGCCACATGCTCCTAGAGCCCCGACTTTGTGGGACAAAGGGCATTTAGGACAGCGCAAGACGCCCCTCCACCCCTCCCCCCCCCCCTAGGAAGACAAGTGGGCCTTAGAGTGCCTTGTGTTATGGTAGGGAGCAAGGCCCTAAGGTGATGTATGCACCTTGTGAGAGTTACTATGGTGCACTGTTGACCTAATGTGATTACTGCATAATGTGGGTGATGCCCAATGTGACTGATGCATAATGTGTGTGTGCTAAGTAGTTACTGGCTGTTTTATTACTTACCAGTACTGATGGTTTTGACAGCGGCCCGATTGGCCCCGTCCTGTATAGAATTCCCGTAAAGTATAACCGAGTGGCAGGAGGCACAGTGTACATTTGTGATTATGCCCTAATGTGTTTTATGAGTAATACAAAGGCTACTTTTACATAATCTTGTGTGGAGTTTCTTTTGTGGTGTGCCTAGTGTGTCACTGCTGTGTGTGTGCGTTGCGCAAACACTTTACACATTGCCTCGGGTCTGCCAAACTACTAAGGGGGTGAGCAGGGGTTATCCTCAGTGTGTAACTCCCTTGCACTGACTTGAGTGGTAGTTTCTGCCTGGCATTGGCTTTTGTCCTAGCCAACCAGAAATCCCATTTCTAACACATTAATTACTAGGCTTCAAGATTTTGTTTGCTTACACTGAATTCGGACTCCACTTTGATAGTAGGTAGTTGATAGGAGCAGCCCATACAGAAATGGTTCAGGACCCGAAGAAGTCTCTAGATCTAAAATGATTTACCTGCATTTACTTGTTGCTCTTACCAGCTAGTGACAGCAATAAAGTAATTATTTCAGCGAGAAGGAAGTGTTAATCCAGTTTACCCTTTCTGGTTTCCCCTTTTTCCTCACTAGCTTGACTAATAGATAAGTTGGAAGTAGTAATAGCTCCCCTATAGGGGGTAGAGTCCATATCAGTTAGAAGACTCAAGCTCATGAGAGAAGCGGGACTTATGATGAAGTGTTGCACCAAATGGTGTGTGAGGCCATTTCGTCCTTTTCACAAAAGTTATCCTCATAGCAATCACTGATTCTCTATCGGCCGGGTAACAATGGACAGAGTCAGCACTTTTTATCTTACAGTCGGTGTTTTGGTCGCCACCCAAAAAAACACTTGGTGTGTAGATGGTGTATTAATAGGGTGATCTCCTGAGTTTGTTCTACTCCCTTCCCCATCAGTGGTATTTTTAATGAATTGCCATCAAGATGGCAAGGCTCACTCAGCCTTTTTGTCCCCTCTCGTTCACATAAACGCAGTTGATTTGCAATTCTTCAAAACTCATATAAACTTCTATATAACAAAATATATATCAGGAAGACCTAGAATATTTTAATAGACCTTTTCCAAAGGGTAAAACAGGATAACTTTCAAGTAAATATTGTAACATGACCTACTCTTATAAAACCTTTAATTTTGGAGGAAATGGGTTTACAATATTTTTCTTGGTTGGATTTATCTCCAGAGTTCCTTAAATCGACAGCCCTCACATCGCTATAGAAGGGTCAGACACATAAGGAGGCATTTTATTATTAATTTATTCTCATCGAAAATACATGCACAGCAAAACATTTTTTTTCAATTTCTCAAGCAATGTGGGAACATATGTTAGAAAAGAGCATTTTGCCCAAATTCTTTTTTTTTTTGTTTAACTTGGAATGAAAGTACCCAAAAGGGGTCGGGCTCACTGTATAGTTGGGGATAATGCACTGCACCGGTAGTATGATGTTACAACGCATTCTGTTGCAACGCATGCCTTTACCGCGTGGAAACAGCCTTGCGTTGTAATGACTGTTTCCCTGCAGAAACGTGCATCCTTGTGTGCGCATCCCTTAGCTGTTAGCACTTTAAAAAAGACCAATTTACCTTGCCAATGCTCTTTACTGATTGTTGTAAAAGACAACAGCAACACACAAGCAGTGCGTGCTGCGCTCTTATGTTTTGTGGCAGCACCAAGTCTATGTGTGGACGTTCAGAACAAAATGTTAAAGCATTCAAACCAGCCTCTTCACCTGCGCATCATTAAACAAGGTGAGCACCGACAGGTGGACGTCAAGCTTCAGTAGCCTTCACCAGCCCGGCTCAAGAGCAGGCCGGTTGGAAGCAGGCAGTCGAGACGAGAGCTCAGGTCATGAGCAGAGCAGGACGTTCCGGCCGTGACGCACCGGCCGAGGCCAGTTCCGCCCCCGGCTGCGCACAGCGAGATCGTATCACGGGGAGCGGCACCATTTGGAGAGAAGTATTAACTCCGCGCGCCAGTGACTTATCACTGAACTGTAATGAATTCACCGGGTGGCCGTAAGCAGCTAAAAGGATGAAGGTAATGCAATTTTAATACACTCAAGTCATTTTCAACTGTGATCCACTCAGCTATATTGTGATCAAGCAAACGTCATTAAAATGCTAGTTATTAAGACACAAAGGTGGTCTAGTTTGTAAACGAGAAAGACACAAGTGACATAAGTGGTTTCCAACACAGAAAATTTTTGGGAGACTTAAACTGTAACTTTGGTCAAACAGTGCAAGAAAACAATAATTAAACGAAGCACATTTATGTGATATGCATGTATATAGTCAAAAATGATACTGGGCAGCACATTATCTAAACGTGTGCCAGTGACCTAGTATTTTTCGTCCAGGTACTCACGACTGAAGAACCCCAATCTTCCTGGTGTAGAGGTCACATTCCATAGCACCCCTCTATTCTCATAAGTGGAATAGTGTCTTACTACCGTTTTCCAATTAAGGTTTCCACTCGCACTGGTAACGAGCATTGGCAAAGCCATAGGTCTCGCCCATGCACCGAGATGGGGCAGTTGTAAACACCGACATGGCGGTCTTGCCAAGGGTCCCCTATCTAGTTCAAACACTCACTATCCGACTCAAAGAAACCCTAGGAAAAATGCAACCATGTTCACTGTGCGGGAACACAGAACATGATGCACTCCACGGGCAGATATAAGGGGTTCCAGACTTTTCAAAAGATTATCAAGCAGTTTAACTCCATTATCTTCTGGACTGAATGAGGAGATAAACAGGGGAGATGGAGAGCTTCGTAGACCACACCTTAACAGGCAGACCACTGTGGGCGGTATCTTGGATTCAAAAGAAGCACAACATGGAAGATGAATATATATATATACATATACACACCACAAAGAGGCCCAATACTGGAGTAGCAGGCATTTATTCACCAGCATAGCAACGCAAAGGGTGTCCCCATGTCCTTACGCGTTTCGGCGTCTCTTCAGCCTTGATCACAGGTGGGGTTCATTAGCTTGCAAAATGCATACGTGCGTGCTTTAAAGCTCTTAGGTCACATGACTTACTGTTGTAAAAATACAATCCCCATGGTGCACTGCGCTAGTATTCAAAGTACTGTTCAGGATCTTAATAAATCCATTTTCGTTTTTCATTTCCAGGTGTTAAAAAGTTCATTTTGCGTGGCATCCATGTCATAATTAATGTTCATTACTCACGCAGGCATGTGATGAAAAAATCTTCGCATTGTGCTGACTTTCAATGTGCATCTGATGTACATGCCCGTGCTCCTTCGTGGTGAAGGACTCCTCACTACGATCGTTGAAAATCATTGAAAGTCAGCACAATGCGAAGATTTTTTCATCACATGCCTGCGTGAGTAATGAACATTAATTATGACATGGATGCACGCAAAATGAACTTTTTAACACCTGGAAATGAAAAACGAAAATGGATTTATTAAGATCCTGAACAGTACTTTGAATACTAGCGCAGTGCATCATGGGGATTGTATTTTTACAACAGTAAGTCATGTGACCTAAGAACTTTAAAGCACGCACGTATGCATTTTGCAAGCTAATGAACCCCACCTGTGATCAAGGCTGAAGAGACGCCGAAACGCGTAAGGACATGGGGACACCCTTTGCGTTGCTATGCTGGTGAATAAATGCCTGCTACTCCAGTATTGGGCCTCTTTGTGGTGTGTTGTTGAAGTGACGGGCTGCTCCGTGCCCGTTGTCAGAGGCCGCCCTGTAGGGTCGGGGGCTCCATAGCTCGGAGGCTTTTTTTGAAATATATATATATATATCTCCAAAATAGTGCTTTGCGAATTCTGAATATGAACATCACATGTACAAGATCATTATGGTATACGACAGTCATTATTCCAACCATAGCCGCTTTTCTTAGTTCCTAACAATAGCTAAAAGGATAATACATATGATCATCGGACAGAACTTAACCAAATCACCTCCCCCACCAACTAGATCGGGTACTCACTAGAGGTACCTTAATTTTACCAACTATTTTAAACGTTTCATTAAATATTTAATGTACTAGCCAATTTTTGATGCCAGGAAGTGCTAAAAACATAATTGTTCAATGTATGAAGTTGGCTCTGTATATATTATACCAAAATTAGGTATAGTGTGCACACCGTCCATGGAGTCCACAGAGGTATAGCAGAAGCTAAATTAGAAAAGTACTAACAGCTCTCTTTGTGGTAGTGTGGGCGAGCAGTTAAGCTTATCCAGAGGGTGTGCTAAGGGGGGCGTGGCTAGGACGCCGATGTAGGTGGACGCGGGACTCCGGAGCTCCTCCGTGCCCGCCTCGCACCACCACACATCCTGCATCCCGACTCACTCCTTGACCCCCCAACAGTGCCCAGGTGGACACCAGGGGCACGCAGGGAGATTTTGGAGGACCGGGGGCCCCTGTAACTGCCCCCGCCGGACTTCTGTTGGTGAGCGCGGCACACGGGGACGGGAAAGCCCAAAATGGCGGCCGCCGTCCTGATGGGACGCGCCTGGTAACGGAGCCCGAGAGAAGGGGAGAAGCCCCCTGGAGCTGAGGCGGCGGGCCACTGGTGAAAAGAGACCCTCCGGGAGCGGGCAGCGGTGGGGGGTAGAGGCTGCCACCCTCGCGGGCGGATTTGGGGGACCGGGGAAAATCGGCCTGCCTGACCCCAAAATGGCGCCGACAGAGACCCGGCGATCGCCTTAGCGGCCGGCTGGAGATCCACTGGACCCGCGTGGGGCACTGAGACAGCGTGGGACACCTGACCTGCCCCCCTGGTGGTGATCTGAGGGGAGAGCCTACACCACGGGGGATCTGGGGACACACAAGTGCGGCAGGCGGCGAGAAGTGCCGGGGACGAGGTACTGGCTGCCCTCCCCCACGCGCCTCTGACTTTGAAGGCGGGAAGAGGCACCTATCTGGCCTTGACGGTCGTTTGCTGGGCCGTGGTGGCCGCGTGGGGTGCTGGACTTGCGGAGAGCACCTGTCCTGCCCTCCTGGCGGTGGCAGTGCCAGGGAGCCTGCGCCACAGGTGATCGGTGGCACATACGTGAAGAGGGCGACGGGGAGAGCAGGGGACGAGTTGCTGGCGTCCCGCCCTCATGAGGCGCTGAAATAGAGGACGGAAGAAAGCGCCTAACTGGCCGGGGACGCCCGAATACAGGGGGCCACACTGGGACTGGTGATCAGTGGCGCACACCCTGCCTGAGCCTTCCAGGTGCCCTGACCTGGGGCGCTGGTGCCCCACGACGCTGGTGGGACAGGACCAGGCCTCTGGACGATACCGCGGACCGGACCCCGCGAGGCGCAGGCCCAGAGGTCGAAAGGGACGGCGGACCTGAGGAGGACGGGGAGCGGGAACATCGGCGGCCGCTGCGGAGGCATCGAACGAGCGCTGCCCGCAAGGATGGTACGTGGCAGCAGGAAGAAGGGCTTCGAGGCCCTGAGGCTGGACGACCCGGGGCACCCTGACGACGACGTCCCGCCTGGGGGGGGAGCTGGGGGCTCGGCCCACCCGCGAGACCCCTCCCTGGGAGACATTATGCAGGCGATTGTGGCGTCGCGGGAGGCTCTCGAGAAGCGCATAGACACCATTGGGTCGGACCTGACCCTACTGAAGGACGACCACAAGAAGCTGAAGGAGCGAGTGGCGACCTCTGAAGTCACCCTGAAAAGTCTCCCAGGGGACGTAGTGGAGCTGAAAAAGTCACTGGCGGACATGGCTCAGAAAGTACGGGTGCTGGAACTCCGAGCGGAGGACAGTGAAGGGCGCTCTCGGCGCAATAACCTTCGCCTCGTTGGGGTCCCTGAAAACACAGAGGGGCGGGACGCGGTCACCTACCTGGAGGGCTGGCTGCGATCTGAGGTGGCCCCGGAGGGGCTTTCGCCGTTCTTTGCCATTGAACGGGCACACAGGGTCCCTGCGCGTCCCCCCAAACCGGGGGCGCCTCCGCGTCCGATTGTGCTGCGCCTCCTGCACTTCAGGGACAGAGACCACATACTGCAGAAGGTGAGAGATGTCCCGGACCTGAGAATCGGCAACAGCAGGGTCATGATCTTTCCGGACTTCACCAGGGATGTGCAAAAACAGCGGGCCTCCTTCCTGGCGGTCAAGCGAAAATTGAGGTCGCTACAACTGCCCTATGCTATGCTGTTCCCGGCGCGGCTGCGGGTGGTCGATAGGGAACGCACGCACTTTTTTACAACGCCACAGGAGGCCTGGAGCTGGTTGGATGCGAGGGGGGAGCCGAACACGGACCCCACACCGCAGACCCCTCCCAGGAGACACTCCACGGAAACGACACCACCGCGACGATCTGGCTCCCCTTCGGGCTGGCAGCAGGAACGGGCCAAGGCGGTGCAGGCAGTGGTGGCCATCAGCCAGGGGGACGTCAGCCCCTCCAGCAGCGCGTCGGAGCAGTCGAAAGCCAGTGCTCCCAGCCCTGGCTCCAGCAGCGGACACGAGCTGTCAGAGACAGACATGCCGGTGGTGACTCCCCAGACGGCGGATGGTATCCTGGGCTGAGGAGGCTCGTGGGACACTGGCCACATAAGTAAGGTATTGGGGCGTGCAGGCGGGGGGGGCCACTACTGGACGCTATGCAGTGGGGTGCGAGGGCCCCCCGGGACTTTTTACTGAGACCTTGGGGACGGGGAGAGTTGGGAGACCGCTCCTGTTTGTTGTTAGGGGTGTGGGGCGGGGGCGGGGGGTTTCGGGCCTGTATGGAGCCGGCATCGCTGCCTCTCCAGCCCTATTTTGTAGTGACACGCTTTTTTGATACTTGAGTTTGGATGGGGTTTCCACGTTGGTTGTCTGTCCGGGGGTGTGGGTGTTGGGGTAGTTTGACTATGCAAGTTGGGGGGGGATCGAGGGAGGGACCTAGGCGTGCCGGGGGGGTTGCTGAGAGGGCGAATGGGGCTTGGTGGACTCTGACATGGGATCCGACTTAGGCTACAAATGTCTCACATGGAACGTAAGGGGGATGCACTCGATGCATAGGCGCCATAAGATCCACTCCTATCTGGTCAGGCGGGGCATACACATAGCCTTCCTTCAGGAAACCCATCTGCTGGACAAAGAGGGGAAGGCGCTACAGAGGCGCTGGAGGGGACAGGTCTTTCACACAGGTTACTCTGCTTATGCTAGGGGGGTGGCCGTCTGGGTACGGGCGGGGGTCCCCTTTCAATGCACACAACAGGTAATTGACCCGGAGGGGAGATATATAATGGTACGAGGCAAGCTGGACGGGAGGGACCTTAACCTGGGTTGCGTGTACGCCCCGAATGTGGACCAACCTGCATTCCTCTCCCTACTGTCCAATAAACTAGCCCAGTTCTTAGTGGAGCCCCTGCTACTGGGCGGCGACTTTAACAGTGTGGCTGACACCGCCATGGATAGATCCCACCCCCCCCTTCCGAATGCACCAGCTGGTAGACTCGCACTCGCGCGCTCAGCCTGGCAACGCCAGTGGGGACTGGTCGACTCCTGGAGGGCTAACCACCCGGCGGACAGAGACTACTCATTCTTCTCCGCCCTTCACGAGTTACATGTCCGTATTGACGCCTTCCTGTGCTCGCAGGACGTGCACGCGGAAGTGTGCCAGAGTGAGTATCTCACGCGCTCGATCTCGGACCACAACCCGCTTCTCGTGCGGCTGCGCTGGTCGCAGATCCGCCCGAGAATACCGGCTTGGAGGCTCCGCCCTGAGGCACTGGAAGATCAGCTCTTCCGCGCCACGATCGCCTCGGGCATCGAGGAGTATTTCCAGGTGAACGCGGGCACGGCGGGTTCGGCCACAACGGAATGGGACGCCTTCAAATCCGTACTACGGGGCCAGTGCATTGCGACGTCATCGGGCGTGCGGAGAACACTACTGGCAGAAATTGAGAAGGAGGACGAGACCCTCCGGAGGATGGAGAGAGAGAGACCTGAACGGCCGGACATTCACGAGGCCCTGCTGGGGGCGCGGGAGGCGGTGGCGGCAACGGTGGAACGCCTCCGATGCTTTGATTACAAGGCCTACCTAACGCGGGCGCACTCGGACCGCGACAAATCGGGGGCTCTTCTGGCCTGGTTGGCCAACCCGGCCCGCCGAAGCTCGGTCATCCTTGAGCTCAGAGACCACGCGGGGGCGGCGAGGTTTGATCAGCAGGGGATCAACGCACTGTTTTACGACTACTATACAGAGCTCTACCGCAGCAGGGTCCTCCCTTCGGTGGAGGAGTTCCAGTCCTTTGTGGAGGGTCTTGACCTGCCGGAAATGGAAGAGGCGGACGCGAAGCGGCTCGGGGACCAGATCATGGAGAGTGAGGTGCGGGTCGCCATCAAGAGCATGGCGAGAAACAAGACACCGGGCACCGATGGATTCCCTACGGAATTCTATCTCACCTACGTGGATCTCCTGGCGCCCCGGCTGACGTGGCTCTACAACGAGTCGAGGCGGCTGGGCTGTCTCCCTGCGACCACGAGAGAGGCGTTGATTGTCCCCCTACTGAAGCCGGGTAAGCAGCCATGGGACAGATCGGCGTACCGCCCCCTGTCCATGCTCAACCTGGACTACAAGATCCTGAGCAAGGTCTTGGCGACGCGTTTGCTCCCCCACATGCCCGTACTGGTGCATGCGGACCAGTCGGGTTTCATCCCGGCACGCAATACGGCGCTTAATGTGCGACGACTCCTGCACATCCTAGAGGCTGACACATACGATGGCGACGAGGCGGTGGTGTTTGCTGTCGACATGGAGAAGGCCTTCGACAGCCTGGAATGGCCTTATCTCTTCCATGTGCTACGAACGCTGGGCCTCGGCGAGGGCTTCGTCGATTGGACGAGACTGCTCTATACGAACGCGACGGCGAGAGTCGGAACAGGGAGGGTAATCTCTGAGATGTGTGGGGTGGGCAGGGGCACCCGACAGGGATGCCCTCTTTCCCCCTTGCTGTTTGCCCTGGCTGTCGAGCCTCTCGCGGCGCGGGCCCGGCTGGGCCGGGCTTATCGGGGCCTGGACGTCTATGGCCAAATACACCACATCGCATTGTACGCTGATGACCTACTGATGTTCCTGGCGGACTCGGCGGACTCCCTGCGCGGAGCTAAGACTCTCCTGCAATCGCTGAGTACGGTGTCTGGCCTCCGAGTGAACTGGGCGAAGTCCCACCTATTCCCGACCCGCCCACGGAGAGAATGCCCGCAAATAACGGAAGGCGTGACTTGGGAAGAGAGATGCCTGCGATATCTTGGCACCTCGATCTTTCATGACAATGCTGATGTCCTTGAGGGGAATATCGGTACGGCGATCAGGCACGCTAAAGGGAGCTTCGACTTCTGGGGCACACTCCCATTGTCACTCATGGGGAGGGTGGCGCTTCTCAAGATGGTGACCCTGCCGCGGCTGCTTTACTTCTTCGGGACCCTACCGATTTGGATCCCAGCGAGCTACTTTCGACGGCTGCGGTCAATGGTCATCGGCTTTCTATGGGGGGCGGGCAGGCGTAGGGTGGCCCTTGCCACACTTCTCCGCCCTCGGGCGGACGGAGGTCTAGCTGTCCCAGACTATGAGCTCTACTACTTGGCGGCACAGCTGCAGTGGCTGACGCAGTGGGTGGCACGGGCTAGGAGAGAGGCGGACGGGTCGGGGGAGCCGGCGGGTCCGGTCCAGGTATTATCCCGGATTGTCCTGGGGCTTCCGATGGGGGACTTCCATCTCACGCAGGAGTTTGCAACGGCCAGAAAATGCTGGAACAGATACCGCCGGAGGTGCGGTGTCGCGGTCCCGTACGCACCTGAGATCCCACTTAGACTCTGCGAGACATTGCCGCACGGGGGCTCGTGGCACGGGCTGGACGGCTGGGATCAGCGGGGGCTCTCGTCCATGGGCGATCTGTATGAAAACGGGGCGATGTTGCCCTTCGAACTCCTGCAAGAGCGCTTTGAGTTGGCGGGGGGGGACTTCCTCCTGCATGCGGCTTTAACGGCGGCGATCCGCAGGCACTGGGGGGCGGGCATGTCGGAGCCGGCGCTGTCGCTGGGCTGCCAGTACGTCGTGATGATGACGGGGACGGTCAGGGCGGTCACGTGCCTATCTCGACGCATGGTCTCGGAATCCACCGCTCCACTGTTGGCCTTGAAGGCAAAATGGGAGGCTGATCTGGCGACTGAGATCCCCGAGGAGGCCTGGAATGGCATACTGGAAAGTGCCCGTAATGGCACGCGCAACGCGAGATTCCAGCTGGTGCACTTTTATGTCCTACATAGGGCTTACCTAACCCCTGACAAACTACATAAGTACTTCCCGGCCCACCCGGCGTCCTGCCCGCGTTGCCCGGCGGACCCAGCAGACTTCCGGCACATGTTCTGGTCCTGTCCCGAGCTGGGACCCTTTTGGGAGGAAGTAGTAGAGGTTCTGAGGGAGGTGACGGAGAGGGACCTGCAACTCACCATGGCACATTGCATGCTGCACTGGTTCCCGCACACATCGAAGAACAAAGTCACTAGCAAGTTCCTGGACTTGGGGCTCCTCCTGGCGAAGCGGGCCATTACGTCCCAGTGGAAGGCGTCCCGGGGCCCCGTGGTTGAGCGCTGGAAGGCTGAGCTGCTTAAATGGGCTAGATGTGAGGGTGAGCTTCGCCTGCGGGCCGCACTCAGGATAGACAATGACATGGCACTGGAGAGAGCCAGGGCGTGGGAGGGGCTGGTCCTCGATCTCATGCGCCTGGACGAGGAAGAAGAGGACTCCCCGGTGCATAGTCCGGCTCAGGCGGGGCACCCGCCCACCGAGGGGACGGCTTAGGCCCACCTTGATGCTTCACTACCCTTGCGTTCCAATGTGATGAACTATGACTGTTCGCTGATAAATCCTGTTGCCATGTCTCGGATCTGGTCCTACGAGAGGAGATGAGAGCTCGGTTAGGTGACTCTCTGGCACGCCTGGGGGGGTGGGGGGACCGGAAGGGGGCGGGGGGTGGTCGGGGGGGCTCTGGTCGAGGGGGGCGGGGTAGTTGGGGACGAGGGTGTTACGGGGGGAGGGAGGGGGTTTTGTTAGAGGGGGGTGTACGTTGACTCCTGATTCCACTGGGCTTGAGACATGAGAGAGGGTGTGTTAGGACTAAAAAGCAGCTCTGCCATCTCCCATCCAACTGGTGGCTTTAGATATACACGGATTGTCCCAGCGCAGTTTCTTTTGCCCGTGACTTTGCCGCTCGACCTCAGGGGTGTGAGCTGAATGGCTGTGTGATACAGGAGTAAGGGGACGGCGCTTCAACCGAATATCAATGGGAATGGTTTGATTATACTGTATGACTCTCTGAATTTGCTGCAATAAAAAAATATTTACAAAAAAAAAATCCAGAGGGTGTGCTAAGCATTTTTTGTTTTCACTCAATCAAGACTGATGGCTCACACTCAGACAGAATCCAGACCTGTTAGGTAAGTATAACATGCATTTTCAATGCAGTAGGTCTCGCATTTGCGAGAGTTTTAGCTATTGGCATTGTAAATGACAATGCTTTCTATTTATGTTTTTTTAAACCAACACACATATAAAAGGCATTATTATTTATAATGCCATTAGTTCAAACTCTCACAAATGCGAGGACTATTGCATTGAAAATGCTTGTTATACTTACTCTAATGGTGGGTGCTCGCCGTATTTAGGGTACAGTGAGCAGTGTCTAAAGAAAGGAGCGTGGCCAACATTAAAGTGAAAGCAGGGTATGGGACGCCCAAAAATAAAAAATAAAAAACAAAGGTTCGGTAGCAAGGCCGCTAAAGTTAAAGCGGACCGCGCTGGCAAATTAAGTAAAGAAACGCAGCTGCTACAGTTAAAGCGGACCTGCAGCCATTACTATTAAAAATATAAAAGCGGGCGGCCTTGTAGGAAAGCACGTTGTGGGTAGAATAGTCATGGGTGGAATAGTGGAAGATTAATAAAGAAAACAGTGCTCACAGACTAGATAAAGCAGACCGTTTAACAACACAAGTAAAAAGTCCAGCCCTTGTGGGAGGTTACAAATGCAAACAAGGCGGTACCATGGAGGGACTACTAACCCTATTTATCAATCAAAAGCAGCCATTTCGAAAGGACAGTAACAGGAGCCAATTGAAAAGATGGGCAGAGCTCTATTCCATACCTGAATACAGCATGCGTCACAGTGTAGCGCATGCGCTGCTCAGGCTTGACCTAAAAAGGTATATTTATGTTTTATTTTAGAAGCAAGCGGGACTTGGCACAGGTAAGTGATCTATACTTTCAAAATGCAAGACTGTTCAAGGTAACGCAGTTGTGCTTGAAATGACAATTGTTACAGGTTGGTAAATGCTTTGAAGACCGTTTCAATTACACAGTAATTATTTTCATTCCTTTTCAATAACTTTGGATTACTTTGAGCTCTGGGGGTGGTATGCCTAGATACCACACCTTAAGATCTTTACATACAAGTTAAGTACAACTTTTTATACTTTGCAATTGAGTTCACTTTTCCCCATACAGTAACAGTTCCACACTTAGAACAATTTTAGGCCCTAAATCTTCCAACATGGGTTCCTATGGGAGAAAAAAGGTTATCGGTGTTGGAGGTTAGTACTTGATTTATGAGGGTGAGCGTTGGAGGTGAGGACGAAGGTTCCCCGAAGTCTAGATGGGCACTGAGTTTTGCCACTAGCGCCATTGGGCATTCGGGTGCAGAGGCCATATGTCAGCCAATGCGGCTAAAGGGGTTTTCTGCTTAGGGGCTGCTGATGAGGAGGCCACTCGGGTGTGGAAGCAAGCTCCTAGGGTTAAGGTCAGCACTGCAGGGGCCAACCAAAAGTACAGGAACTGCACCATCAGTAGCACTGGGGCAGCCGGGTGCTGGGTGCAAAACAGACGTCGGGGACCTTGTGTTTCCCAATGGAGACCTTCCGTTTCACAAAGTTGCTGCCGGCTCGGGCAGGGAGACTTCCTGAAGGGGACCACCAGTTGGAGAGGTAAGTTGGGATCTTGGTGGATACCTGAACACCATCTGTTGGGCCACCCAATGAAGGGGGGCTTCGGGTGGATGGTTGTCTTCTGGCGTCCCGGTTTTCTTACCAGTTCCGGTCGCAGGGACCCTTCAGGTAGTAGCTGCAGGCGTCATCTTGAGGGAGGTCGGGGATCACCAGATACCAGGTCAGGATCGCTGGGGAGACCTCCTTGGGGTGTTGGGCATCAGGTGCAGAGGGGTGCAGAGTGGTGCAGAATCGCAGAGTCACTGGAATACGGATGTGAGTTTTTGGTTGAGCAAATCCAGTGCTCAAGGGAGACAGAGTCTGTAGGAAGGTCGCAGGGCAGTTCCTCCGGGCTCTGGGGGTTGCTGGCTGCTGGACTCACTGGCGTTCTGCTGTAGGCAGGGCGTAGGTGGGACAGGCCGGTAGGGCTGGGGGCCAAGACAGTTGGTGTCATCTTCTCCTTCCTTGGTCAGCACTGCTCTTCAGTCCTCCTATTTTCCTCGAATACGAGGAGGCATGGTTCAAGGTCACCCTTAAATACAAAATTTACAGCCGTTAAAAGGGTGAGCAGGTCAGGACCAATGGGTTCCTTTCTTGGGGTGGGCAGACCCCGTTATACCGCCCTCCAATGGGAGGGGGCATGTGCCTCTTCCTAATTGGCTGAGTACCCTCATCTTCAAGATGGAGGGGACTGAGATTAGTGATTCACCTCACCTCCCATACCTGAGGGGTGGGGTTGGCAAAGGTGGGGACACCTTTCTTCTTAGCTTGGTTTTCCTGACTATTCTACTGCCCTAAGTGCGGTACAGAACCGGTGGAAGCCAGCTGCTGGGGCAGCAAAAGGCAGGGACAGCTTCCGAGGGCGGCAGTCCTTTGAAGCTTTTGCTTTTGTGGACCTAGCCCATCCTGGGTGAGGAGGCATGACCTCTGCCAAGGATGGGATTTGTTTCTGTACCCAGAGAGCAGAGGCTCTCCACCCAGGGGTCTAGAAACCTGTATGGTGGTGGTAAATGGCGGGTAGCCATTCAGGAACACCACCAGGGCTGGTCGGTTTTCATGGCGAATCTCTAAGATGTCGTCTGAGTGCATTTTACATTAAATCCCACATTGGCATCAATGTGGGTTTAATGTACTGAGAGGTTTGCTACCAAACTTCAGATTTTAGTAAAGCCATTATGGAGTTGTGGAGTTTGGAATGACCAACTCCTAGACCATGTACTCTTTAAGGCTTACCTACGTTCCAGGTATTTTCCCCAAGGCCAATTCCAACATTCACTCTTCCCCTTATGGCGTACCTCAGGGTTCTATCGTTAATCCCCTGTTGTTTATTGTATATGTTAGACCCTGGAGGAGACTGCAGAGAAGGCTGGGTTGTCCTTGTTTTCCTATGCTGACAACACCCAGATTATCTTCTCTCTCTCTCTGCGGAGAGGGCATCTGAGTCATCTGCTCTACAGTTGGGGTTAAGTAAAAGTGCATCCTGGATGCAGGCCATTTTTCTCAAACTTAATGGAGACAAAACTGAGGTTCTGATTTTGGGGAAAAATAAAGATCAGTGGGGGCCCCAACACTGACCTGCGGTAATGGGTGCTCTACCTCAGCCCACCCGTCAAGTTTGCAACTTAGGCTTCATCACTGATAATCAATTATCAATGAGACGACAAGCTGTGAAGGTGGCCGCAACCTGTTTTACCATCTTGAAATAGCTTAAGAAGATTATCTGGATGCCGCCCAGCCCCACCCAGAGAACAGTGGTCCAGGCTCTTGTCACTTCTAGACTGGACTATGGTAACATTCTCTATTTGGGGGCAAATAAGGATGTAAATGTAAATGCAAATGTAAATGTGACACGCAAGCTGCAGGTGGTGCAGAATTCTGCTGCCAGACTACTCTGTCAGGTCCCCAGAACTGCCTCCATCTCTGGCTCTCTGCGCGATCTACACTGGCTTAGGGTAGAGAACCGGATTAAATTCAAAGCCCTGAGCTACGTGTTTAAGATCAAATCTTGTGTGGCTCCTCGGTATCTGTTGGCCCTGGTCCATCCATACTTACCAGCACTTCCTCTCAGGTCGACTACTCAGGTGAAATTCTCCGTTCCCAGGATTAGACTGTCACATATGGGGGGGCCGATCTTTTTCCTACTTAGGTCCCTCCTTATGGAATTCTCTTCCCATACCACTCTGCAACAAAACGGTCTACAAATATCTAAGAACTTGGTTGTTTAATCAATAATTTTCTGACTTTCTTTCTGTTCCTCTCAGGTTGGCGCCGGGAAACCATTTTGGGGTAGCTGTTGCACCCTACGAAATCAATTAATACAATTTCTAAGAATGGACTTAGACACTGTTGGGGTACAGGGCACATGCCTGGCACAGGCATGTGTTCCCAGTCAACTCTTCACTTTTTTCTGCACCAAAACACGTAGCCTACAGTGGCAGTTTGTGTGCGTTGGGTGCAGGGCTTCGAAGGTTGGCACAATAGATGCTGAAGCCCTTAGAGGCCTTCCCTGGTCACATTGCCCTTGGCACCCATGGTTTATTTTACAAGGGGCTTACCTGGTGCCAGGTGTAGGGTCTGCAATCCTATTGTCACCCCAGATTTTTGCTTTTTGCTTCACTGGTTTACGACTTTCCTTGGCTGTGGGCCTGCTAATCAGACCCACAGCCTAGCTGTTCTCTCTCTAAATTGACATCCATGTACTTTAGGTGCATTTACCAATTGGTATTGGGTCACTCTTGTCAGTCCTTGTACAGTGTACCATAGGTACCCAGGGCATAAGTGAACCCAAGGCCTACCAGGGGATGCAGCATGTATTATGCCACCCCTGGCTGGCCATCCAAATCTGACACAACTGGCTGATCAATCAGCTGGGGCAAGGAGGTGTAATCACCCTCTGCTTTAGATATAGTATACCTATATCTAAACCTAAAATGGACACATATACTCCTATAAGTCACTCCTATGGCAGGCCTTAACAATCCTGGAGGCAGAGTGCTTGGAATTATGTGAGATAGTGCTCTGGCATGGGCTGAGCCTGTCTACAGCTTTCGGAACCAAGTCCTTTAGCTGTTTCCATGATAACGCTATACCATATACTCTTAAGTGCATTATAACCTCGCGGTTATTGCTAACTTTGGCATAGCATTATCAAAACATGTCGAGTAAGGTGTCATACGAATTGGAATATTACCCCCTCGCCAGTTCTGGCGACGGTGGTAGCATTCCACCCTTCTAGAGGGACACGACATGTATCTAACTGTGAACCCCGGTTAAAGTTACCTCGAGCCTCAGCGTCACAAAATGGATGCTGCCACCACAGACACAAGTCTGACCTCCTGCTGCTGGGAGTCCTTCCAGCGAGGGAGGCTTGGACAAAGGGTTTCTTGCCTTGGGAGGTGCTAGCACCACCCCAGACAGGATTTTGTGTATTAGGTAGGACAGGGCTGAAAGGAATGAGACATGCCTGGGGCACACAAGGTGTCCCTGTGCATACACCGGTTCAAACCAGTTGCTGGGGCACTCCAGCCCCAGCTCTGGCGCGACACCGGACAAAGGATAGGGGGTGTAACCACCCCCCTTCCTGGTCCCACCCATAGGAGGGACCTAGTGATAGTACAGCCCCCTTTAGAAGGATAAAGGTAGGAGCTGGTCCCATTCCAAATCAGATTAATCCTGAAGTGAAATTCTACAAGAAGAAACCCCGGACTTCGACTTTCTACACAGCAGACTGAAGAAATCTCCCTTGTGGGCAAGGAGTGTCCACCCTGCACAAGCAGGCACCAACAAGCGTCCAGCGGCTTCACTTTGTCGTCTTCCCTCGAGGATCCGGACTTCAGAGCCCGACGAGACCCGGATTCCCAGACCTCTCCGACCTCAACTCACATCTGCAGCACAGCTGAGATCCGTGGGTGCGACGAGACACTTGGGACTGGCCATCTTGGAGAAACTGCACTTCGCTTCCAGCACGACTTCTGAGGTAACCTCAACTAAGTGCTTTGGGGATTGAGAAGCCCCAGCCCCGAGCAGCTCCTGCACGAAGACCAGCCCTCCAGCATCCACGAGATCTGCGTGGGGCCCTTCTGCCTATTTGCTGCTCGACGTGTTGTCCGGTCACTTGCCGGCTGGCTAGTGGCCTCCTAGACGACGATCCACAACATCAACACCGCTGGTCTGGTTGCTCCAGACTGGCTCTTGCTTCCCTGCAAAGGAGAAGCACCCCGGACCCTCCTGGTCCGCACCAGACGTCTTTTCCACTCATCGTGTGGGTTGCCTTTGCCAAGGCCTGTTGACACCGAATCCGGAACCAACACCGCCGACAGCGAGAGCCTGCGTGGGACAGCTCGTGCCTCCATCCTGGTCGTCGAAGACACCTCCTGGTCCGTGTGGCTGCAGAGTCAAGCGTCCACTCTTCACCTGATCGCGACAACAGCATCTGGTTCCTTCCTGGTTCCACTCCAGTCACTGGCTAGTGACTTTGAACATTGTCCCCTCTGCTTTCAGGTCTTCAGCATTCCTGATCCACCCTTGGATCACACCGGACATGTTCCTCCTGGTCGCCTGCAGCATCTTTTCTTTCAGGCTCCATAGACTTCAACGCAGAAACCCGACACGACTTTGCACCTATGCACCCGCAGCCCGTGGGTGAGGTAACAAGAGCATTTCGGTGTTCAAGGGTAGATTGACTCTCCTAGTGTCCAGTTTCACAGTCGTTTTAGTCCTAACTAGTCAGGATTGTCCGTACTTACCCTTTTCTCGAACTGTACTGTCCATAGACGTTGTTACGCATCTCGCGTGTGAGTTCACACTCTGCACATGCGTTCCGTGGGCCTCCTATTACTTACCTAAAGTTAGGATAGTGTAGTCCCAGCGATCCTACAGCCTCTGGACAGCTCCATTCCTTCTATCTACTTCCTTATACCACTTGTTTAGTATATGGTTTGTTGCGCCCCTAGGGCAACATTGTAACTTGTGCAACTTAACATATTTTTCTTAAGAGTCTTGTCTTGTGCTTAGCCCTCTGACCTCATAAAGAGTTCAGAGGTGTATGTTAGTTAATAAATATCTTGTTTATTTTCATAACTACCTGTGTGGTGTCCTTTCATCTGGTGTTCAAGGGGTTATATGTGGTAAAACAGCTGGCTTCACATGCCAAAAGAGTTCAGCCTAAGACTGCTTTGTCCATGCTACCATTAGGATAGCTGGTCTATACGGTTGACTTACAACCAATCACCATAAGGGTTGTTTGGACTGATACAAGGTGATCACTAGAATTAGTGAGCATCATATATCAGGCCAACTTCTCACATTGGTGTGCAGTGGTTGGGATTTGAGCTTGCTGTTGTTTTTACCAAGTATAATCTTGAGATATCATTTGAAAGATAGGAAAAGTGTTCGCTAAATATCTTTTAACTTTGATTAATAATTGGATAGATCTTAACTGTATTTTACCTTTGGAACAAACAGGATTTCGTAAAGATCATGGAACATTAGATAATTTAACAGCTCTGCAGGTGATTACCGATAAATATGTACGTGTTCGGGGTGGTGGAATTTACGTGGCATTTATAGACTTCTCCACAGCGTTTGATAAAGTCGATCGACCAACGCTGTGGAGAAAGCTTGCAGCTTTAGGTATGCCATTACAGCTTCTTGAGCTCGTGAAGGCCCTTCACTCGAACACATGGCGCAAGGTGTTATATGGTGGTGAGAGAGGACTCTCGCAATCTATACCCTCTCCAAATGGTTTGAAACAAGGGTGTATTTTGGCCCCTACATTATTTTCTTTATATACGGCAGACCTTCCTAAGCATATCTCTGCCTGTGAGGGGCAAGCCCCAAAAATTGGAGAATCTGCGATATCGGTTTTAATGTATGCAGACGATATTCTTGTACTAGATTTAACACCAAAGGGCTTGTCCAATCGTCTGCAGGCATTGAATCGATTCGCAGTAACACATTGCATGAAGATCAACATCTCTAAAAGCAAAATAATGTGTATTTTTGGTAAGAGAAAATGTAGATCAGTTAATTATTGCTGGGCTATAGGAAGACAAAAACTCGAGGTGGTCAAAACTTATACCTTTTTAGGCAAAATTATTTCAGCAAATTTAAGTGAGAAACCCCATATTGATCATAATGCTCATAAAGCATTAGCTCATGGTATGGGGTTAAGTTCCCTGTACAATGCTACAGGGAAGAGACATTTCTCACTTTTTCTAGAGGTATTTAGAGCAAAGATTCCCTCCACATTACTTTATGGATTAGAACTTGTGGAGTTAAATAATTGGGGATTCCTGCATAAAATAGAAGGAAAAGTACTAAGAAGAATTTCCTCTCTTAACTCAGCCTGTTCAGTTTCTGCTTGCAGGCTAGAATTCGGACTCCGCAGTTGTTGGGTACAGGGGCTGATTGCCCTCGTAAGATGGGTGGCCTGTTTAGCGAGAAGTAACCCAGGTACCTTACGGGAAGCAATTAAAAAATAACTTTTGGGCCACTTCAATGAGTTCTCTTTGTTGGTTAAGAACTTTAGAAAAGCTGTAGTTTTGTTAGAACTGGATGAAAGCTCATTATTTTCACTTACTCCTGCTGAACTAAAGTCCAAATTAAAATCTGCCTCATGGGAGCTCAGTTTTAAGTTGGATATGATTGCTAAACAAGGGAATAAAGAAAGGCAATTATTGTTGAGTACTTATACACCAAAAATGACCCAACAATATCTTACATGGAATATTCCCCACAGAGTCCGTAGATTGTGGTACCTTTTAAGACAGGACTTGCTCCCACTTAATCACCTTATTGCGAAATGGTATGGTGTATCCCCGATATGCAACCTTTGCAGTAATGCCATTCAGGATCGTAATCATGTTTTGTTTATTTGTCCGGCATTGCGCCCTTTGCGTGCTAAGTGGCTAAAACCAATTTGTTTGCAACTAGGAATTTTAAATGTTGAAACTTTTTTCCATGCACTTTACTGTCCGCCAAATGAAATGTTCTGTTTTAGAATTTTTAATTTCTTCAGGGGGTTTTTAGATATTTATTAATTGTTTCATGGAGAGGAGCTAGAGTACTGCTTAACTAGTGAATATGTTGAAGCTCTATTAATTCTGTAATCTATGTTTTTCTTTATAATTTATCATTGCATAATTGTATGTGTTTTATGTGGCCCTCAGTTGAGAGCCAAAACATAATAAACTAAACTTGAAACTTGAAACTCATTTGAAAGATCACATAAGGTACCAAAGGTACATATAACAAAGCTTAGAAATACTCTGAGTTCTACTGAACCAGCTGTTGTAGTAGAAAGGGAGTAGCACACCCTGACTACAACTCTTAGCAAGGGATCAGTAGGAAAACCCATAGTGTAGGTAAGTGCACCACTTACACCTCACTAGAACGCATGTCTACCACAGGAGAGAACTCAGTGACTCCCCTTGTGGTTAGTGACCCTCCACAGGTCATTTCAAGATATGCAGCCCTCAGCTTCCAGGAGACGAGACAATTGTGTACCTCCAGGAGACTGAAACAGGGTTCTAACCCTACCCTTCCTTTTCTGATAGGTCTCTTAGAGACATATGATGCAAGAAGGGCTTCTAATCCAGGCCCTCTGATCTTACAGAAGGAAGCATGCCCCCCTTAGAAGGTGACCCTGAGTCTAACCTCCCTGAAACAGAAGATGTAGAAAGGGAGGAGGATGGGGAATCCTCTGAAGGAGAGGTAGACAATAGTCTGGTTAGAGTCAGCAGACTTACCAGGGCCAACTTAAGCCTACATGAGAATGGAACTGGGGGAGCCCCAGGCCCATCCTCAAGCAGGCCTAACCTTGGGAATAGACGAGTTAGGTCTCACTCCAGAGGCTCTAACAGATCTATTCACACCCATGTCTCTCAGGCATCTTCTCAGAGAGGGATGACATCCCCTCAGAGAAGAGAGCATGCAGCTAAGATGAGGGAAGTGAATCTGAGGATTGAGAGGGAAGAACTTGCCCTTGCGAAAGAGAAACTTGCCTTTGCCAGAGAGCAGAAATTGGGTGGGTTAGAACCCACTAGTGGCAGCATTATCCCTAGAGATAAATACAGGAGTTTTGATAACAGAAACCTGAGTAAGATAGTGTCCCCCTTTAAGGTAGGGGATGACATCCACAAATGGATGACTGCTTTGGAGAGAGCCTGCAAAGTACAGCAGGTACCCCAGAGTCAGTGGGCAGCTATATTGTGGCTCTCCTTTGAAGGTAAAGGTAGAGATAAGCTCCTCACTGTTAGAGATAAGGATGCTAACGATTACCAAGTCCTGAAAAATACACTGATTTATGGGTTTGGCTTAACAACTGAACAGTACAGGTTAATGTTCAGAGACACCCAAAAAACTCCGGCCTAGGATTGGACTGACTTTGTTGATTGTGCCACTAAGGCTTTGGAAGGCTGGTTACTGGGAAGTAAAGTTACTGATTACACAGGATTGTATAATCTAATTATGAGAGAGCAAATCTTAAATAATTGTCAGAACCAGTTGCTGCATCAACACTTGATTGACTCAGATCTGACCTCTCCCCAAGATTTGGGAAAGAAGGCAGACAGATGGGTCACGACAAGGGTAAAGCAGCAGAACCAGAACCAGGGTGGTGGCCAGAAAAAAGCAGAACAAAAGGGTAATCAAGAGAATAAGCAAAATGACCAGAAGTCTTCAACAGGGCCCCAACTTTCTAAGGAGGGTGGTCCCAGAATTCCCAAAAGAAGAAGAATGATGGTCAGAGAAAACCATGGTGCCAATACTGTAAAAGTAAAACTCACTGGTTTAGTGAGTGCACCAAGAAAGGCACAGCTCCTACCGCTACTGGCCCAAAGGCACCTGCACCCCCTAGTACAGTTAGTAGTGGTAGTGCACCCCCCAAGGCTACAGTGGGGTTAACCCTGGGTACTGAGATGGATTCTGACTTAGTTAGAATACCTACTCAGGCTGTTCTTGTATGTACTGGGGACATGGATATGACCCCTACTATAAGTCCCAGTACTCTGGGCAAGTACAGGCAAACACCTTTGATCAATGGAAAGATGGCTCAGGCCTACAGGGACACTTTTGCCAGTGTCACTATGGTGACACCTAACTTTGTGGACCCTGAACAGGTAATACTAGGTTCAGACTGGTAGTGACATTGCTAGCATTGGTCACTAGGTAATCACAGTATGGCAGTTGTTAATTTCTCCTGGGGAGGGGTAACTGGCCTCAAAAGGGTTGTAGTTAGTTCAGACCTCCCAGTGGACTGTCTGTTGGGCAATGATTTGGAATCCTCCTTATGTCCTTATGGTCAGATGTGGAGTATAGGACTCATGTGGAAATGTTAGGTTTGTCAGCACATGTCCTTGCTGTGACCAGGTCACAGGCCAAGAAATGCCCAGTTGAACAAGTGCTGTATCCTGGAACAATGGACCAGACACTTCCCAAGAGAAAGAGCAGTAGGGTTAAGGCAGAGCCTTGCCCCCTGCCTCAAGGTGAGGATGAGCCCTCTCAGGAGGCTGACCCAAAGACCCCAGAAGGAACTGTCCTAGAGGAGCTTGAACCTGAACAGGTTGAGTTCCTTGGGGCAGGGGGACCTTCCAGGGCAGACTTTAGGCAGGCACAGTTAGACTGTTCCTCTCTTGAACCCCTCAGACAGCAGGCTGCTGCTGAGGCTGCAGGGAATGCTACAGGTACCCACAAGGTGTACTGGGATGATGGACTCCTATACTCTGAGGCAAGAGACCCCAAGCCTGGTCCTATCAGGAGGCTGGTTATCCCCTGGTCTCCGAGAGGTTTCCTTCTTACCTTAGCCCATGAGATTCCCCTTGCTGGTCACCTAGGCCAGAACAAGACTTGGGTAAGACTTGTCTCACACTTTCACTGGCCTCATATGTCTGAAGACACTAAAGAGTTTTGTCACTCATGTGTCACTTGTCAAGCCAGTGGCAAATCAGGTGGCACAACAAAGGCCCCCCTTATACCACTACCTGTGGTGGGGGTAGCCTTTGAAAGAGTGGGGATTGACATTGTTGGACCAATGGACCCCCCAACAGCATCTGGGCACAGATTTATACTGGTGATAGTGGATCATGCCACCAGGTACCCAGAAGCTATTCCCCTTAGGACCACTACAGCTCCTGTTGTGGCCAGGGCCCTACTTGCAGTTTTCAGTAGAGTAGGGTTCCCTAAGGAGGTTGTCTCTGACAGAGGTGCAAACTTTATGTCAGGATACTTGACTGCAATGTGTAAGGAGTGTGGTGTGAATTACAAATTCACCAGCCCCTATCACCCACAGTGCAATGGGCTTGTGGAGAGATTCAACAAGACCCTAAAAGGGATGATAAAAGGGTTACGAGAAAAGCTTAGGCGAAGATGGGACATCCTTTTACCCTACCTTCTGTTTGCTTACAGAGAGGTCCCACAGAAGGGGGTTGGCTTCAGCCCTTTTGAGCTTCTATTTGGGCATCCTGTAAGAGGACCCCTATGTCTTGTGAAGGAAGGATGGGAGTTACCTCTCAAAAAGCCTAAACTTGACATAGTGGACTATGTACTTGGTCTCCGCTCCAGAATGGCAGAGTACATGGAGAAGGCATCTAAAAACCTTGAGGCCAGCCAAGAACTTCAAAAAGCTTGGCATGACCAAAAGGCTGTCCTTACTGTTTACCAGCCTGGACAGAAGGTGTGGGTGTTGGAGCCAGTGGCCCCAGCAGCTCTCCAAGACAAATGGTCTGGACCCCATACCATCATTGAGCAAAAGGGAGAGGTCACCTACCTGGTAGACCTTGGAACTCCCAGGAGCCCTCACAGAGTACTTCATGTGAACAGGCTCAAGGCATTTGTTGACAGGGAGGACATGGGCTTGCTCATAGCCACAGATGTGGACAGGAGGAAGAGAGTGACCCTCTCCCAGACCTGCTCATTCAGAACCCTGATGATGGGTCAGTAGATGGTGTAGTCTTTTCTGACAGCCTCTCTGAACATCAGCAAAAGGATTGCAAACAAGTTCTTCAGTCCTTTAGACAAATGTTCTCTCAGACACCCAGTCAGACAAACTGGTGCACCCATGAGGTGGACACTGGTGACAGTCTGCCTATAAAGAGTAAAATCTACAGGCAACCTGACCACGTCAGGGACTGCATAAAGAAAGAAGTACAAAATATGTTGGAATTGGGAGTCATTGAACCCTCAGAGAGCCCTTGAGCTAGTCCTGTAGTTCTAGTGCCAAAACTTCACACCCTGGATGGTAAGAGAGAGATGAGGTTTTGTGTAGACTACAGGGGTCTCAATGCTGTCACTAAGACATATGCCCATCCAATACCAAGATCAGATGAACTCCTAGATAAATTGGCTTCTGCCAAATTCTTGAGTACATTTGACCTGACAGCTGGTTATTGGCAAATCAGGTTAGCTGAGGATGCCAAGGCCAAAACAGCATTTTCTACCCCAGAAGGTCATTACCAGTTTGTGGCGATGCCCTTTGGTTTGAAAAATGCACCTGCCACTTTTCAAAGGTTGGTGAACCAAGTTCTCACTGGGCTGGATGACTTCTGTGCAGCATATCTAGATGATATTGCTGTCTTTAGCTCCACCTGGGAGGATCACCTGATCCACCTGAGGAAAGTTTTGTAGGCCCTGCAAAAGGCAGGCCTCACTATCAAGGCTACCAAGTGCCAGATAGGGCAGAGTCAGGTTGTATACCTGGGCCACCTCGTAGGTGGAGGCCAGGTTCAACCATTGGAGAGCAAGATACAGGCCATAAAGGACTGGGCTCCTCCAACCACCCAGACCACAGGTCAGAGCTTTCTTGGGCCTGTCTGGTTACTACAGGAAATTTGTCAGAAATTATGGGACAATTGTGACCCCTCTTAATGACCTGACAAGTAAGAAAATGCCAAAGAAAGTTCAGTGGACAGTTAGCTGTCAAAAGGCATTCGATGACCTAAAGCAGGCCATGTGCACTGCACCTATTCTCAAGAGTCCAGACTACTCCAAACCTTTCATTGTCCAAACAGATGCTTCTGAGTTGGGTGTGGGAGCTGTTCTATCTCAACTGAATATTGATGGTCATGACTAGCCCATTGCTTTTATAAGTAGAAGGCTGACCCCTAGAGAGAAACGTTGGTCAGCTATTGAGAGGGAGGCCTTTGCTGTGGTTTGGGCCCTGAAGAAGTTGAGGCCATACTTGTTTGGAACTCACTTCAAGATTCAGACAGACCATAAGCCCCTCTTGTGGCTAAATCAGATGAAGGGTGAAAACCCCAAACTTCTTAGGTGGTCCATTTCCCTACAGGGGATGGACTTTACAGTGGAGCACAGACCAGGGACTGACCATGGCAATGCAGATGGTCTCTCCAGGTATTTCCACTTAGAACAAGAAGACTCACCTGGTCAAGGTTAGTTTAATGTCCCTAAGTGTGTGTGTGTGTGTGGGGGGGGGGGGGGGGGGTTATGTAGGAGAGTAGGGTCTGCAATCCTATGGTCACCCCAGCTTTTTGCTTTTTGCTTTTTGCTTCACTGGTTTACGACTTTCCCTGGCTGTGGGCCTGCTAATCAGACCCACAGCCTAGCTGTTCTCTCTCTAAATTGGCATCCATGCACTTTAGGTGCATTTACCAATTAGTATTGGGTCACTCTTGTCAGTCCTTGTACAGTGTACCATAGGTACCCGGGGCATAAGTGAACCCAAGGCCTAACAGGGGCTGCAGCATGTATTATGCCACCCCTGGCTGGCCATCCAAATCTGACACAACTGGCTGATCAATCAGCTGGGGGCAAGGTGGTGTAATCACCCTTTGCTTTAGATATAGTATACCTATATCTAAACCTAAAATGGACACATATACTCCTATAAGTCACTCCTATGGCAGGCCTTAACAATCCTGGAGGCAGAGTGCTTGGAATTATGTGAGATAGTGCTCTGGCATTAGCTGAGCCTGTCTACAGCTTTCGGAACCAAGTCCTTTAGCTGTTTCCATGATAACGCTATACCATATACTCTTAAGTGCATTATAACCTCGCGGTTATTGCTAACTTTGGCATAGCATTATCAAAACATGTCGAGTAAGGTGTCATACGAATTGAAATACTACACCCTCGCCAGTTCTGGCGACGGGGGTAGCATTCCACCCTTCTAGAGGGACACAACATGTACCTAACTGTGAACTCTGGTTAAAGTTAACTCGAGCCTCAGCATCACAAAATGGATGTTGCCACCACAGACACAAGTCTGACCTCCTGCTGCTGGGACTCCTTCCAGCGAGGGAGGCTTGGACAAAGGGTTTCTTGCCTTGGGAGGTGCTTGCACCACCCCAGAGAGGATTTTGTGTATTAGGTAGGACAGGGCTGAAAGGAATGAGACATGCCTGGGGCACACAAGGTGTCCCTGTGCATACACCGGTTCAAACCAGTTGCTGGGGCACTCCAGCCCCAGCTCTGGCGCGCCACCGGACAAAGGATGGGGGGGTGTAATCACCCCCCTTCCTGGTCCCACCCATAGGAGGGACCTAGTGATAGTACCGCCCCCTTTAGCAGGATAAAGGTAGGAGCTGGTCCCATTCCAAATCAGATTAATCCTGAAGTGAAATTCTACAAGAAGAAACTCTGGACCTCGACTTTCTACACAGAAGACGGAAGAAATCTCCCTTGTGGGCAAGGAGTGTCCACCCTGCACAAGCAGCACCATCAAGCGTCCAGCGGCTTCACTTTGTCGTCTTCCCTCGAGGATCCAGACTTCAGAGCCCGACGAGACCCGGATTCCCAGACCTCTCCGACCTCAACTCACATCTGCAGCACAGCTAAGATCCGTGGGTGCGAAGAGACACGTGGGACCAGCCATCTTGGAGAAACTGCACTTCGCTTCCAGCAAGACCTCTGAGGTAACCTCAACGAAGTGCTTTGGGGATTGAGAAGCCTCAGCCCCGAGCAGCTCCTGCACCGTAGACCAGCCCTCCAGCATCCACGAGATCTGCGTGGGGCCCTTCTGCCTGTTTGCTGCTCGACGCGTTGTCTGGTCACTTGCCGGCTGGCTAGTGGCCTCCTAGACGACGATCCACGACATCAACACCGCTGGTCTGGTTGCTCCAGACTGGAACTTGCTTCCCTGCAAAGGAGAAGCACCCCGGAGCCTCCTGGTCTGCACCAGACGTCTTTTCCACTCACAGCGTGGGTTGCCCTTGCCAAGGCCTGTTGACGCCGAATCCGGAACCAACACCGCCGACAGCGAGAGCCTGCGTGGGACAGCTCGAGCCTCCATCCTGGTCGTCGAAGACACCTCCTGGTCCACGTGGCTGCAGAGTCAAGCGTCCACTCTTCACCTGATCGTGACGACAGCATCTGGTTCCTTCCTGGTTCCACTCCAGTCACTGGCTAGTGACTTTGAACATTGTCCCCTCTGCTTTCAGGTCTTCAGCATTCCTGATCCACCCTTGGATCACACCGGACATCTTCCTCCTGGTCGCCTGCAGCATCTTTTCTTTCAGGCTCCATAGACTTCAAAGCAGAAACCCGACACGACTTCGCACCTATGCACCCGCAGCCCGTGGGTGAGGTAACAAGAGCATTTCGGTGCTCAAGGGTAGATTGACTCTCCTAGTGTCCAGTTTCACAGTCGTTTTAGTCCTAACTAGTCAGGATTGTCCGTACTCACCTTTTTCTTGAACTGTACTGTCCATAGACGTTGTTACGCATCTCGCGTGTGAGTTCACACTCTGCACACGCGTTCCGTGGGCATCCTATTACTTACCTAAAGTTAGGATAGTGTAGTCCCAGCGATCATACAGTCTCTGGACAGCTCCATTCCTTCTATCGACTTCCTTATACCACTTGTTTAGTATATGGTTCGTTGCGCCCCTAGGGAAACATTGTAACTTGTGCAACTTAACGTATTTTTCTTAAGAGTCTTGTCTTGTGCTTAGCCCTCTGACCTCATAAAGAGTTCAGAGGTGATTGTTAGTTAATAAATATCTTGTTTATTTTCATAACTACCTGTGTGGTGTCCTTTCATCTGGTATTCAAGGGGTTATATGTGGTAAAACAGCTGGCTTCACATGCCAAAAGAGTTTAGCCTAAGACTGCTTTGTCCATGCTACCATTAGGATAGCTCGTCTATAAGGTTGACTTACAACCAATCACCATAAGGGTTGTTTGGACTGATACAAGGTGATCATTAGAATTAGTGAGCATCATATATCAGGCCAACTTCTCACATACAGGGATGTGCCAATTGTACATACAAATGTACAGTTTTGGGAAATAACAGAGACCCTGGGAACCTGATTGGCAGGGACTCAGGGCACATCAAGTAATGTTGCATTAGCTTTCAGGCAAAAAGTGTGTGTGGGGGGGAAGGTAACAAGGCAAAAGGGGCACGTCCTACATTTAGTTGGCCTGGATATATGATTTTCGACTTAGGTCTTACTTTTTTCCTTTTATTCATTCATCTCTTTTTCTCCTTTGTAATTATGTGTTTTTTTAAACCTCAGTTTTTCTTTCTTGTTTTACTTTATGTATGTGTTATAACAAGTTACTTATCTGTAAACTTTGGATCTCCAGTGTGATATCTTACATGGATTCACATGCTTGAATCAGTCATCGAGGTGAGAGTCCTGCGGAATTATAATAAGTATTACAATATTGGAATGTTGGCGCTCCGGAATTCTAATGACTGGTAGAAGCCCAGAGCGCCAACATTCCAATGTTGTCCTTCACAGCTTTTGCTGTGAACAAAGCTCTCACGGAGCCGGAGGAGATTTCAATCTCCTCGGACTCCGTGAGACCTTTGCTTTATTTGTACTTGTGTACAGGTTGGCTAAATCCTCGATAGGGAGGTGGGAGAGTTGCATGTGAATCTATGAAAGATATCAATACTGGAGAACCACAGAGTACAAGTAAGTAACTTTTTCATTCTCCAGTTTTGAATCTTTCGTAGATTCGCAGGCTTGAATCCGAATAGGAAATCGTAAAATACTCGACAAAATATGAAGAACATTCGGAGGTGGGAAACATACATTGTAAAAAGTGTAAACTTTCCATTTATAGAAGAAAAAAGAATAAATTGTCATGAAATTATATTCAACAGTTCAATGTGTCATTTTGTATAAACGTTTGGATTGTATTAACTGAAAGTGTGATTATTATTATTATTAGGTTGGGTACAGCCATATAACAAAACAATAAAAAAGTTAAATGAAAGAAACCGGTATGTTTTGTTTAGAAACACACAATCACCTACTGAGCATCAAGCAAAACAGTGTCAAGGAGCATAATAGCTATCACCACAAACGTCTGAAAAGTCCCTGAGGCCCAACTCCATCTTATGCAGGCCCCAACCCCATCTTGGCTAATGGAGGTCGTCATCTTCCCACTTTCTAACAATGGAAGTCACCATCTTTCTCGATTTATGCATAATCATAGCCATGTCTGCACTTGGATGCAGATGTTGTCTGACCTTGTCTTCTAAGAACTGTGATAGCGTCAAGTCATTAGATTAATGAGATAGATACAACACAATGCTACATTTGACTGGGTCAAATTCCTACTCTTCACCATGTCATGGTTTAATAGGAATATATGCAGCTGTATAACTAAAATAATATAGTCTGAATTGACGTCCTTTTACTTTATATGTTCATAAGGAAACATTTGTGACATACACCTTGATGCACATAATCTATGTCAGACATTTCTAAACTTATGTCAGACTAACAATTTTTGGTAAGATTTAGTATACAGGAAATGCCCTAGTAAAGAGAGGTCCTTTGTCCAGATTATTACCGGAGATTCTGCCAGAGACGTTCTCATCTACTGCCAACACACTTTGCAGATTATACATCTCACATGAAGCCTATAAAGTCGACTCTCCGAGGAAGACCAACTGACTGCTACTGCAGTGGGTGTTTGCCCTTCGCGGGGAACACGGTCTCCATGTCTACGCCAATAAAGACAGCCTTTTCTGTCAATAAGGTATGCAGCTTGTCTCTTCTCGCTAAGAAACTCTAGACTGCAAGTTACTCTGCCTTCCATGTTCTCTTAACCCCTTCGATGCTGATGACGAGCTCAGCTCGTCATCAGCCACGGGTGACGTGTGCGGATGACGAGCTGAGCTCGTCATGTAACGCGGTAATTAGAAAACAGCCGCACAGCGCAAAAATAACCGCAGCAGCGATGCGGTTAATGTAGCATAGAGAAATAGGCATTAGGGTATTCGATTTTAAATGACATTTTAAAACATGCTAGAAATTTTCATTTTATTCTTGCTATTTATAACGTGTCTGCTTACTGTTTTAATAATGTTCTGTGTATTTGCTTCAGATGTACTGAGAGGCAGATTATTCCTGTGGTAATAAATACTTTTTGCTTTAAAGTACTCACTCCTTTTAGTACAGGGTGTGTGAAAATGTGAATAGGGAAATAAGGTATGTTACTGGCACCACAGTGCCCCTGATCCCTTTAAGGGATAGTTTGCAATCCATAAGCATTCAAGTGTTTTGCGGGGCTACAATAACCTGCGATTCACATTCATAATTGGTGCATTGAACCAAGCTCTCCCATGTCACCTGTGAGTGGGAAAGCACACCTCGTATAGTAATGCCAAAGTTGTAACTTAGGCCAAAAAAACTACACCTTAAACCATACTAAATAGGAGTGCATCCCATTCATTTACAGGCAACATGGTGAATGAAATAATACAAATCCCTAATGCTCCTCAAAGGATATTCCATAGAGTTGAGACTTTTTTCCTACATTCATTTGAACTGCATGGGAATGGCCCATTCTTAGTCATTGTCAGACATTTAGGGTAGCATAACAAGATTTCAATGGTTTCAGTACAACATTCGGAGTGGGCTAGTTCCTTTAACAATGGGTATTTGTGGAATTAGCATGGCTGCAAAATGTCTCCTTGAGTAGATGTGTTTTCAGACTAAAGATTTGGGATGAGTTCCAGAAAGAATGCAGCAAGTCCCAGGATCTCATTCTAGCACTTTGTTGATTCTTTCCATGTTGTATACCCTTGGCCAATTAGTATGGTTTTGATACCAGGGTTCATTTGGGGACTAACACATACAGGCATTCCAGGCTTCTAAATTGGAAGGATCAGCAGACTATGTATTGGAGTCTGAACTTTATTCTTTGTTCCAACAAAAGCCAGTGGAGATATGTTAAGATCGGGTTGATTGAGATGTGCATAGAAATATCGTGGTGGATCATCTGGAGTACCTACAAGTCTCTCAAACAATGCTGTGATACTCTGAAAAAAATATTGGAGTCAATGGAGACCTCCATATGTGTTGACTTCTATACTATAGTGATAATGCATCAACTTCTTGGAAGCACTACACTGGAAGAGGGGTATAAAAAGAGTTAATGGCATACAATGTTCTCTGTTTCCGCGCCATTTAGGTGCGTAGGTTGAACCTCATACTGTATTGGGTAGTATGTCGGTGGGGTTCATTTGGAATTGAAATTGCGTGAATATCTCTGCCATAGTCGTATAGAGATATTTAAGGAGATAATAGGGTCTCTTGGAAAAACACGTTACCGATTTTATTAATAATGTTCATTTGCCAATTCTAGTTTATTGATTATATCCTGATAAGAAGACAGTAGAACAATTGAAGGGCTGTGCTAGAGATTCCAACTGAATTAAAAGTCGTTCCAGGTGGCTGCTGTAATCAAGAGTCATGTGCCAACAAGAGTTGAGGGACAGATACGAACTTTCTGCTCTACTGAAATGAATGTTGAGAGTTCTCCTGTATCTCTACTAGAGAAGATTTGGTACCTCTAATCAGTATGATTCACAATTTACAATCACAGGGTGTAATTCAACACGGTTTTGAGTTATGATGTAATTTCACCAGCTTTGATCTTGCTTTTAAGGGTAGTTTGGATACGGGCAGTAGTAGTGATCAATACAAAGATATCCTTAAACCAAAAACACAGTGAAGAACATAAATACCGCGGAGAAATCAAAAAGAATTACAGAATGCGATCGTAGACAAGGCTGCAGAGGAATAATGGTAAGAAATTCAGAAGCAAAACACGGTCATCATATTGTGCTTTCAATAAATACCTTTTCAAGAAAATAGCTTTGAAAATTCATAAAATTGTTGGTTTTCACAATGTTTGGACAACTCTTGCAGCAAAACATTCGGGTAAACAAGGACTTCATTGCTGGTGGGCCGGTCCAAGTGCTAACCATGGAATTTGCAATCTGTGTGAAAAAGGTTGAGACAAAGGAGGATTACAATCAACGTGACTATATCTTTATCATGAGCTGAAAAACAGGTTTGTTTTCAGGATGAAGAACGATTAAAAAAAAAGTTTTTCCTATGTGAGGGTTTGTATTATGTTATCACATTTATCTTTTTCTAACACAGAGGTCTTCAAACTGTGTGATGCGCTCCCTAGGGGTCCGTGGCTGTATTTCCAGGGGGGTGAGGGGGCAAAAATGCCTCAACAAGTACTTGTAAATGAAGATGGCCTGGAAGAGTAACTTTGTTTAAATAACACATTTCCAGGCTGTGATTGAAGTGCTAAACAGTACTATGGGAAATGTGATCCTGAATGCTGTGGTGGCAGAGACAAAAACGTGACTAAAAAGAATAACATGTTCTGTAGGTGTCTTGTTTTTTCATCTTCAGATAACTGATTATAAAATAAGCATAATCCTTGAATGAAAAATAAATGCAAGTTAAACTAATCGCTTGGAGATGCTCTTTTCCCTTATGAAATCTCAGTTGCACTGAATGTCTCTTGATGATCAGAGACACAGAATTGGATACTGTTTGGTGCAGTTGAGAATAGCGACTTGTGTATTTATAGTGCTATGAGATCCCAGTCACTAACAGAAAGCACTGTAAATGTATTGTACACGGTTTAATATAAGCTGCTGCAAAATCATCAACGTCTAGATTTACCATTGCTTTGCGTCAGGTTTGTATTGCAAACCAGAGGAAAAGTGTTACGGTAGGATATACTATCCAAAGCAAATCTAGATTTGCATTAGATAGTACCCTAAATTAACACAAAGTCTGATGTAAATCCCTATCTATAAAGAATTGCAGACAGAAATTTACACCAAAATCCTAGGTCTCCTTGTTTTTCCTACTTTACATGTGTGCTAAATTGTAGAGCACACATACCAAGTTGGAAAAGCCGTAATGCATAGTTTTTGCATACTGCAAAGGGACCCTTCCAGTACAAAACCTATGCTTTAGAATGGGCAGATACCCTTGTAATATGGTGCCAGGGTATCTGTGTAGGCACACTGCTGCCAAAAGTGAGCCAGCTCAGGGAGAGAGAAGAGCAGCACCATATCTTAAGATATATGGTGCTGTTCTGATGTCTCCCTTTCACCAAATGCAGCTCAGCAACTGTAGCTAATGCACTGTATTTCTTGCCTTCTTAGTAAATCAGACGCCCTGAGTTTAAGATAAAACAAGTGCTTTCAAAGTATATATTATAGTAAACACAGGGACCCTTTTTCCTTGCTAGCATTAGGGTAGATGACACGCTTGTGCACAGGGAAAAGGGCCCAAGCAAAAGGCGACTAGATGTGGGGGTTTTCCCCCTTATTTTTATCTTTACACAAAGCTTTCTGCCTCAGGCCTAGGAGTGCTTCCCAAAATGAGTTGACAGAGGAAACTGCCAGGGAGTCAAGGTCCAACTAAATCACAGTTATGGCTGTTTTTATCATCCTTCCTTGCTTGCATTAGGGTCTAGAACACCTTTGCTTTGCCAGTGTTGATATGGGCCCAAGGGAGGGGAACGGCTCCAGAGAGGAAAAAAATTAAGCAGAGGAGACACCTAAGCTGGCCCTCAGAGAGATGGCAGAGAGGCAGTTGGGGCCAGATGGGGGCCAATATTTTCAACAAATGCAGAGGAAACTACCCTCTTCGCAAGGAAGTAGCTATCATTAGTAAAGCAGAAGCAGTGGCATGGAGCCTAGGAAAGTGAGGGGCTCACTGCATCACAATTATGACTGTCTGTCTTTATAAAAGTGGCATGAAGGCTCATTTTCCTTGCTCGGGTTAGGGCCAATGGCTCCCTTGCTGCAGAAAGGGGCAACATGTGGAAGCTATTTTTTGTCTGAAATGGACAGAGTCTGTTTCAAGGATGGAGCGATGGCCAGGTATTGTCACACAGGGGGGAAAGAGGCAGAGGAGACAGCCTGAAACTCAGGGTGACAACTATCATTAGTGCAGCAAAAGGGCGCCGGAGGATGAGGGGCTCACAACAAACTAATTGTGGGGAATAGTGTTTTTTGGTCAATTAATGTTTTTGTTTGACACGTTTTCTCTTTTAGAAGTGACACATTTGTGGCGAGTATGAGCTACAGAAAATGTACTCCTGAAATTTCATAAGGCCCGCCCACTGCATTCAACTGTGCCCGCCAGGGAGTTATTGCTGTAAAGGTTTGGAGGGGGGCCGCTTCAAAATATTTTGCTCACGGGGCTCTGAGCAAAACCATTTACAAACCTCTGCCCGAACACATCTAGATTTATTTAGCACAAGGGGCAATACAATTTAAGCATAGAGCTATAACAAATGTTTTACATTGCAGTGGCATAAACATTGCCAGGCAAGGCTGGTCAAGAACATGAACATCTATGAATCTGAACACACATCTAAGAGCTTCCCCTAGTAGTTTTGCCAAACTCTATGTGTAACACACTCAGTGCTGCATCCGAAGTAAGTACAACCATTCAGTATTGAGACCTTCAGTGTCTAGTCTGTCGCCATAAATGGTCATGGGTCCCTCAGCATACCCCGCCACTACCTCAGGGAAGGTCCAGGGCCTTTGCAGCGTCAATCTGAGTTTGATCCAGCCTATGTTTAGGATGCCCCTCTATAATCAACACAATATTTGGCTGGAGTAGTGTTAGAAATGGGATCTCTGGTTGGCTAAGGCTTGCGCCAAAGCCAGGCAGAGACCCCCACTCTAGTCAGGGGAAGGGAGTTACACGCCAAAGTTAACCCCTGCTCACCCCCTTGGTAGCTTGGCACGAGCAGTCAGGCTTATCCCGGATGCCATGTGTAAAGCGTTTGCGCACGCACACAGCAACAACATCCCAGGCACACCACAAAAGGAACTCCGCACAAGGTTATATCAAAAATAGCCTTTGTATTCTCATAACACATTACAATAGTACTCACATAATATACATCGTGCCATCTGGCACTAGGTCATATTTACAAGGGATTATTGACACCTGGCAGGGCCCATTGGACCACTGTCAGAACCATCACAAAGTGAACTTAGTACAAGTAAGACATATCATAAACGTACAACCAGTAATCACTGGTAACCACTGTACTCAGCATCAGCCTGTAACATAAACCACATTATGCACAGTATCACATTAGGCGCCAAATCCATTGTACGCCAACCTCATAAGTCTAACATCTTAGAACCTAACCTCCTAAGCATCACTCACATTAGGGGTATACTCACAGTAGGAAATAATCTCACTGGCATAAACATATTACGCACATAATCTCATCCCCAAACGCATTTAGAGGCATGAATCATAGTAAAGCATCACACTTCCTAATATCGTGTAAATCACTAACCCCTTTGGCCAACTGGCCTTCTCAAAGTGGCTCCAATGCTCTGTGTCCAGAATGTCAGGGCTCCTGCCTATGCAGCGGATTCCAAAGTGCGCCATTGCGCTAGGGCAAAGGAGTGCATCTCACTCCTCTCTCAAAACATGCCCCCAAAGAACTGGCCCTAAACGTGGCAGCTAGCAAGAAGTGCTGCGCAGCTGTAAAGCAAGTGAAGGTCAGACACCACTGTGCCTCCTGTCCCACTCAGGAACTCTGAATTAATTGTGCCTAATTCTCGTCAGCAGCCCGCGCTGGTGCGGCGCAGCTGTAGCACTTTCCTAAAGAGGGGCCCGGCACCTCTGTGCCCTCTGGACCCCCATGGGGCTGTAAAACATGCCTCCCATCGTTTGGGCGGCCCGCTCTCTGGCGGGACCGCCCAGGCACCAACAATGTGCCTCGATCTGCCCCATAGACTCTGGGGCTCTTCTACTCTCAAAGGAGACTGCCCCCAAAACGTTGGAGCTGCCTGCGCTCTCGCAGGACAGCTGGGATCAGCTAAAACACAGGGAGAATCAAGGGCCCCTCTGGGCACCCAAACACTCAGTATGCCTCGTTGGAGCAGCCCGCTGCCAGACGAGGCCGCTCAGGATCGACCCCTGCACCTGTGCTGTGCCTTGACAGCACCACCACATTGAGCCTTCACTCACCAGCTCCTCGTGGGTCTCTGCGCTGCTCCTCTCTCGGCAGGCGGGACCGGCAGCACTTCTCCTGGTCTCCTCTGTGCGGGGAAAAACTCTAACTTCTCTCGCTGCGCGGGGATTCCCTTCACTCTTGGGAGCCTCGCGCGGCCAATCGGCAGCCTCTGCCGCCTGTTTCTCTTCACCCGGGCCCCCACCTGGGACTTTACATCAGTGCTCATGGAGGCGGGGTAGGCTTTCGTCCTCCTTTCCTCGTCGCGGCTCCCATTTGCTCACTGGAACACCGCTGCACAACACGGGCACCTCTTCCGGCCCTGCCCACAACTCGGCAAGGCCGCAGGACTTCCGGGTCGCGTTGGGAGCGGCCCGGCAACGTTCCTCTGTTCCTGCACTGCTGAGTGGGCTCCCGCTTAACAAAGACGCAGGAGCGGGTTGAGCCCCCATAGGAAGCCAGAGATGCCGGGAAATCCCTACGTCAGGATTCCTTCGAAGACGATCGCAGCCCAGCGCTGCACAGGGAAAACAGAAGCGCTCCTTCTCAGAATAAATAAAGCACTCTGCAGAAATAGCAAGTAAGCGCTCACTAGGCGCTAGGATTGAAGTCCTGGAAGTATTTAAAGATGAGGGGGCAATGCAGGGCCCATCGAGGCAGCCCTCATGGCAGCGCCCCCGCCCCCTCCCACCCCCCGGGCCCCAGCAGCAGCAGGATCAGCACCAAGGTACAGAACAACATAATGGGGACACTGCCCCTTCTTTTATACACCCTTTGTGTCACAGCACAGGGCTTGGGAATACCAGTAAGTACTGGTTTAGGGGGGATTTGAAGCACTTTGTTTTGTAAGCTCCTCTTCCTCTTTGTCAGGTGGGAGCTTAGTGATCAGACACACCACAGGGGGCAGAGCCAGCATTGTACAGCCTGGGCACAGTTCTATTCAGAGTCAGGGGATTACCCCTCCAACTTCTCTTAGCCCAGGTGTCCCACTCAGCCTAGCGCTGACTCACCCTGCCCCTCCTGGAGCCACCCACACCCCTCAAATCCTGTCAATTCCAAGCCAGACATGCAATTCACATCAGGCAGGCAGACACATAGCACACAAAAATGCCAACTTCTAAAAGTGGCATTTCTTCACCAGTCACCATAAATCTGCGCACACCATTGCGCAGCATTTATCCTCATACATACTAAACTTGAACCTGCACTCCTTTCATACCAGGAATTACCATGGACACACTTATCCCTGCATTCCTATGGGAGGGCACGCCAATCTCACCACATGTACACAGAGAGTGCACGCACTTTAGTCTGGACCAGAGTGCCCAGAGGCCTAAAACCACTACCACCATGTCAGAGCTTAAGGCAAAAAGATTAGTGGTAAACCTGCCAAAAAGGTCCAAGTCCAACACGCAGCACCAATGGGAAGCCCACAAGCAAAGCGATTCAACTCCTCAAAAGAGCCTAGCCCAACAAGAAGCTGGAAAACACGGGGACTGAAACTGCAAAGGCAGATCATGTCCCAGCACAAGCCTCCAAACTGATTCTACTTTAAGCAGCGCAAGTGTGTCTTGCTCACCTTTTTAGCGTTGCAAGACGTCCAATTTATCTGAAAGAAGGGAGCCGGGGACAAAAGTGTATTATCTGCTTAGAATTGTTAGACAGATTGTTGGAAATTTGCTCTTTCTGCACTCACCCTGGATTTGTTTTTGCCTTTTTGCTTAACTATATTTTTGCTTGCTACAGAACTCTGTGCTCTTTACCCCTGCTAAACAGCGCTCATCCTTTAAACATGATAAAATTGGTATACTCCTTATTGGCATATTTAAATTACCCATAAGTCCCTAGTATATTGTTATTGTTAATTGTAATTTATAAAGCGCTTAATACCGGCAGGTCTCGAAGCGCTGAGAGAGGGAAGCTACAGCACCCCTGGGTAATGAAGGTCCCAAACTAAGTGGAATTAAGCCCAGGCTTCAATGAAAAGGAGGGTCTTCAAATTCTTCTAAAGAGTAGGAGGGCCTTCTCCGATCGGAGATGGAGTGGGAGCCTGTTCCACAGTTGTGGGATGCAGACGGAAAAGGCCCGCCCTCCTTTTGTCGTGAGATTAAACAGCGGGCAGGATAATTGGTTCCCTGTGGAGGATCTTAGAGAGCAGCTTGGAACATACTTCACAAGGCGCTCTATGATGTAACTTGGGGCATGTCCATATTGAGCCTTATGGGCGATACAAAGTTCCTTGAATTTGGTCCTTTGTTTTATGGGGGGCCAATTAAGTTTTTGCAGAAGAGGGGCAGCTCTTGTATATCTAGGGAGTTTAAAAATCAGCCTAGCTGCATCATTTATTACCACCTGAAGTTTGTTTAACAGGTTATCCGGTAGCCCAATATAAAGCGCGCTTCCAAAGTCTAACCGAGACAGGATCATAGCTGTCACTACCGTATGCATGGTGGAAAACGCGAGGATAGGTGAGAGTTTCCTTAATTGCCTTAATTGGCCCACATATGTCCCAAAGACAGTGGAAACTTGATTAGACAAGGAAAGATTAGCGTCAATTTTAATACCCAGGTTTTTTACCACTGGTGCTGGAGACTGAGTGTCTCCCAGTTCCTGTGGCCAAAAGGGATGAGACCATGGGTTATCATACATAGTAATGGCCAGCACCTCAGTTTTGTCCGGGTTGACCTTTAATGAGTTGAAAGTCATCCAACTCACGACAAATCTCAAATATCTTGTATACGTGCAGGCTCGAGAGGACTTAGAATGGCGTTGGTCCCTGTGGCCAGGACTGCCTCACCAAGCCCTTGGACCGAGGAGCAGCTGCAGGAAGACCCCCTTCGACTGCATAACATCCATAGCATCCTTCAGCATCTTCAGCATCCTGTATCCTCTGCATCAGGACTTCTTCGATAGGAAGTTATTGCAAGGGGATAAAACACCCGGAACTTCTTTTCTGGATGTAAATGTTTCTGAGGTCATTGCTGGTACCCCCGACTGGCTCCCTGCTGGAGTTGGTCACCCAAAGTAACTGCATTGATGTTTATCCAAGTTTTGCTTTAAGTGTCAGATTTGTTGAATTTTCCAGAGCTTGTTCTCAGATAAATAGAAAGTGCATATTTACTGTACCTTATAAATGTTGTACTGTTTAAATGCTTTACATATTTTCCTGAGTGCTCAGAGCCACAGCTACCCAGTATTGTGCTAAGGGGTTCACAAACTAAACCAACTGTTCCTAAAGGGGATGGTAAGTATAATACAGAGTGTGGTCGCACAACCACACCATATAATATACCCTATTTCCTCACATTAGGGAACAGAGGCAATTGTATAACTTGTGGAGAGCTGCAACCCGACATCAAAATGAAAAGTATCTGGATGCTTTGGCAACAGAATTAACCTATATCTATGGAAGAGATATATTCACTGAGAGCCTAGTAGACGGCTAAGGGTCAGGCTTAGGCAGCCTAATTGTCTATTTCTATAAAGCTTAAAAAATATATTAGCTGAACACCTTCTTGATGTTTCCATGAGGCTCTGAAATATGGTGAGTTACATTCCCCCTCACTGCTGAAGGCTATTATTTCAGTGCTCCTGAATCTTGGTAAGGAGTCTAGTAAAAGTGCAACATATCGCCTACATTCACTACTTAACGTGGACAATAAGATCCTGGCAAAGGCGGCAGGGAACCATATGTCCTTACTGGTGCGAATATCATCTCTCCTATTCAAATGAGTTTCAACCCACATTGATCAATCTGTGGCAGTTAATATGCGTACTGTGTTTGTGGATTTACGTCATCCTAACCCCGAACAGCAGGTTGCAGAAATCCTTTTGGACTCTGAGAAATCCTACGACTTTCAAAACCATGGCGTGGGGGAAATTGTTTTTTGCAGTTCATATCACGGTTATAATTCAATTCTGTTTGTGCAAATAGTTTCATGTTGGATGTGTTTCCAGTGAATGGAGGTACTAGACAGGGCTACCCTGTCACCCTTACGTTTTAAATTAGTCTTAGTCCAATTAGTCCCCTAGAGATTGAATGTCATTAGCACATGGGAAGCCAAATCTGCTCTGGTTGCCTATTGCTCTATATACAAACACAGATGATATTCTGATATTTGTCCAATAACAAGTTGATAACTTCTCTCCCTGATAAGAGAGCCAGACTATACCCCCTTGCAAGTAGCACAGTTAAAACTGTGTTGGAATTCCCTATCAGATGGGTGGAAGACTCAGTCAAATATCTAGGGTCATGTTGCACAGTGACACAGAAGCCACTGCAAGGCTGAACTATGGTCCAGCACTGAATAGGCTAGCCCACTAAATAAAAGGCCTATCTCCATGGCTGACCGAGTAGCACTAATAAAAATGGTAGCACTTCTGACATTTCTTTACCTGTTCTTGCACATTCTTTGTACTCATTCCACTCAAAGAATGCAAGATGTTGCAAACTCTGACCTAAGCTGAAATAGGCCACCCCTATGCTGAAGGTAACCAATACAAGATCAGATGTGACTACCAACTCCTCTGTATATATTCACTTATATCTGACTACGACATATCACAAAGGAGATGATCTGAAGGTTTCCTGAGGAACCTTAGGAATTTTGGCCTCTAACCCAGTTAATCAGATCCCCAGATTTCACAAGATGGTATTTAAAACTGGAATATTGCTGTATGTAGACCAGGTTGGTCTCCATGAATTATAGGCATATGCTACTTAATTTAAAATGTATATTCCAACCTTATTTCAAACATGCAAAGCAACAAAGAATAAACCCTGCAAGGCCATACCATGGCCCGTGTCGTCAGGCAGCTCATGGGGGGTTCCTCAACCTAGCCTGGTCTTGCCCCCCAATCTTTGAATACTGGTGTGAGATTACAAGTGCTAGCTCCAGCATGATTGGAGGCCAGGTGGAACCACAACCAATAACAGCTTTGCTGGTCTATGTCAATGACCCCCTGTGGGACCCAATGGTTCACAGTTTTTCTGGCTAAGAGCAGAGTTGCAATGAATTAGTGTAGAGTACAGTTCTGAAAAATAGAAAACTGATTGAAGGACCTAGCTATATGCAATGACCGAATGGAGGTGTATACAGCACTGCAACCCACATACTGATAGGCCCATGGACATATGGGGCTACTCAGGGCTTATTTGACACAAGATGGCTCGGAGATTTCAGCAAATCAGGAGGGAGACACTGCTAGAGCTACTGGGACTTCTCATACTGGTACTGTGATTACAACACACTAGATAGACATAGTTACATTAGTACAGGCACCCTGCCCCACAAGGCAAAAGATAATCAGATGGGCTGATCACAAGATGTTACGACAATTGTTTGTGCGGGGTAATGTTTGTTTCTCAGCTTTAACATTTCCCCTTCATTCTTTGTTAGAGATGTAGGAAGGTAAAACACTCTATAGTCCTGCATGCAGGGTATTCAGCACGGCATAATATATTTAAAGCATATGTAACAGTCACTGTTCAGCTCATTTGTTAATTACTAAACAAAAATAACAAATGATTCGTTTTTTCAACCTGGAAAGTGAGTGACAAAGATAACTCACACTCACTGAGAACTGGTATTGAGAAAGAGGACTCTCCAGGCTAAGTCAAGGACTTTATGGACAAAAACAGGAATTGTAGTGGTAGCTGAGAAGGAGCAGGGATGCCACCTGATGTCTAAGGCGGACTCAAAAAACACGTGAGGGTCTCTATCTGCTGTGGCTATGCAAGTTAGAAACACCCACACAGAAACTCTGTGGTTTGGAAGCTGTGAATTGTGCCTGCCTGCACCAGAACTCTGACTCTCATCAAGCTACTAAAGGCCAAAGGCAGCCGAGAGCTGGTAGTCCTGCTGTGTGACTGGAGGGAGAAGAAGTCTCCCATGCCTAGTTGCAAGTGTTGAACAGGAACTTTCACTGACTATGCATACAGAATCAAGACAACATGCTGAATGGAAGTGACACTTTAAAAATAAAAACTCCCCAGTGACTGGTCTATTTTTGATATTTTAGATTTCTTTTAATCCAATTCCAATTCCAAAAATTCTTTATTTCGGCCACATAGGCCATAAAAGATACAATAAAATACAGTACATATATTACACAGTATTTACATATAAAAAGATCTACTAGATCTGCATGGGGTAAGGAATACATGGTACCAGTTCAGGGGGACATTTTCTTCCTTATTATCCATGCTGCCATTAGGAATTTTGAGACAGCAAAGACAATATGGCCCAGGGTGTTAGTTTTCATAACCCTGTATGCCTGTAAGTACTCCCTAAAACCCAGGTTTCGGCACAGGGGTGCTATCCAACGCTTCCTGGGACTCTGGTAGGCGTGGCAAACAAACATTATGTGTAAATCATCTTCATCCTGGGTTTTGCAACAAGGGCAAAGTTTGTCACCCCCTGTGGACCATTTATGGGTGAATACTTTGGTGGGGAGTGTACCAAACCTCCATTGCAGGAACAGTTTCCTCGCCAAAAGAGGAAAGATAAAATCCATAAAAGGTTCGAAAAGATAAGAATTTTTGGATTCCATAAAACGTCCCATCAAGGTGCCGCTGTTATGAGCATTATCCATGTCAGCCAGATTTTTGTTTTTGTAGAGCTGGGTGAGAGTTTTGCGCGTAATCCTTTGGCAGCCCTGAGCTGGATCATCCCATAGGTCTGGCAAGTTCAAACTGTGCAATTCCGTCTTGATAAAAGCCAGCCAGGGAATTTTGTTGCTACCATTCAGCCTCAATACATGAACAAGGTCCTGTCTGTAATGGTACAGTTCCTCGGTAGTCCATATCCGGTGCCAAAACTTCACGGGTTTCGACAGGAGATCTTCAGCAATGGAGTGTAAACCCAAGTCTAGTCGTAGGGGGAGGAGTGGCGTACCTTGCGGGAGAGCAAGTAAGCGTCTCAAAAAACTATTTTCCACCGCTGCCAGTGCCTTCCCTGCTTTGTGACCCCACAACTCGCTGCCATACATGGCTGCTGCCTTCGCTTGGGATCTATATGTTTCCAGGGCCGGGCTTACAGGCTTAAAGGTGGACTTGTTTGCCACCTTCAGGAGTGCGCCCGATAGCTGGGATAGTTTCAGCCTTGATCTCGCTATCTGACAGTCCCAAGCTAAGTTTTCTTGTAATGTTACCCCCAGATATATAAAGGTCGAGACCCTCTCAAGACTAACTTCCCCGAGTTTTGGATTGGGTCTGGTTTTGGTAGGGGGATTGAAGATCATGAACTTAGTTTTTTCTGTGTTCACCTCCAGCCCATGTTGACGACAAAAGAGGCCAAAACCATTCACAATCCTCTGGATTCCCATGGGGGATTTGGAAAACAGGAGGGTATCGTCAGCAAACATAATTGCCGGGACCCTCCTGCCTGCCAAAAGCGGGGCGTCATTGTCCTTAACAGTGTCAAGATGTTGAATGACACTGTTAATGAAAAGACAGAACAGGGTCGGCGCCAAGACACAGCCCTGTCTGACTCCTCGACGGACCGGAAATTTGCCCGAAAGCTTGCCATCCCTCCCACACCTCACTTGTGCATAGTTGTTCTCATGCAACCTGATGATAATACTAAGGAGGTGGGGGGGTACTCCTAGCTTCTGCAGAACCTCCCATAATTTCCCTCTAGGGACTAGGTCAAAGGCTGACCTCAGATCCACGAAGACCATGTACAGTCTTCCTCCCTCTAGTGTTACAGTCTTCCAATATAGAAGGAGAAGGCGGAAGATCTGGTCCATGGTCGACGTGTTCTTTCTGAAGCCAGCCTGAAGGGGGCTCATGATGTCATTGTCCTCCACCCAGTCCAGGAGGTGATTAAGGATAAGGCGTGCAAAAAGCTTTTGGGGTACATCTATTAGGCTAATGGGCCTATAGTTCGCGGGGAGCAGAGTAGATCCCTTCTTGTGGATCGGAACAATCTCTGCCCCCAGCCACGACCCGGGGATTGACATACCTCCTAGAATGGCATTGAAAAGAATGAGAAGGTATGGACCCCAGATGTCCAAGTGATGCCTGAACAGATCCCCAGGTAGCCTATCCAAACCTGGCGCCTTCCCCAATGATAAATGCTTCAGGGCTGCCTCCACTTCCCCCAGGGATAGTTCCATGTCATGGTCCTGTGCGCCACAGGGCGCTAACAGGGCTATATCAGGGCAGGAGTTAGTGTCTTGGTAAAGCGCCCCAAAGTGGGCCTCCCAAACCTCGGGGACAATGTTGGGTTCCACTGCTTTTTTAAGTTCCCCTATCCCATTATTAACAAGGGCCCAAAATTTACGGGAGTCCCTGACTTTTAGGGCATCATGAAGATCTTGCCAGTGATTCCAGTCCCACTCGGTCCTAGCAGTCGCCATCACTGCTTTGTAGTGTTTCCTAAGGTCACGTACCTTGGCCTTATTAGACCCCTCTTTTATTGCAGCAATAAGCTCAGACTTTGCTGCCCTACAAGAGGAGGTATACCAGGTGGGAACATGGGTCTTTTTCTTTCGATTTGGCACCACCGGGTGAAATACCTCAGCCAAATCCCTGACAAGATCCTGGTGGATGCCACCCAGTTTCTCATGATATTCTGGGGTTCTTGGTGCATTTAGAAGTGCGTCCACCTCCATAAACCTTGGGAGTGCCAACTCGTATAGCTTACTGATTGCCTCTTCTGAGCTCACAAGCTTTTCCCACTTAACCCGGCGCCTGTTAGTTGTAAGGACCAGTTCCCCCGTGTCTCCCCCCGGACTTTCTACCAATATGCCCGCTATGTGCAGGGGCCACTGGATGTTTAAACAAAGGGCATTGTGGTCACTATCTGACCTGTTTATTACCCTAAAGTCGAGGACTTTGGGCCAGAGTGTAATATCTAACATGATATAATCTATCCTCGACTCATGGCCCCTCCTATTGAAAGTACACACTGAGGGGGTATCGGAAGGGGTGCGCCCATTGCAAGCCCTCAGTGCGTAGTTCAGGGTAAGGGACATAAGATGTATTGCAAGGGGGGACCAGGCTTTGGGATGAGGGGAAGACGAGGGTGGGACCCCCCAGTAGTCATCCTCGGCCGTGAGGGCACCCTCCAATATGCCCTCGAGAGGTTCAAAGTGGCAGTTGAAGTCTCCTCCAAGCACCACCTTGAAATCTCCCGGGAGTTGCCCCAGGAAGGAGGACAAGTCGTTTAGGGTTGGTGATTCATTTGGCGCGGCAACTGGTCGCGAGTAGACATTCACAATAGCCCATGATGGTTTGCCAGGCCATGTGAGCCGAACGCACTGGATGTCCTGCGAGAACGTGTGCACCTGTTCCGCCTGGCACCCAGTGTGACTCGCGATCCAGATTGCCAAGCCACCTGACGGCCTCCCCCTCCCACCCCATTTGGCAGGGATTTCAAATACTTCAAACCCTCTCCTAGCTTGGGTGTCCCTCGCCCATGTTTCCTGGAGAAGGAGAATGTCACTACTACCCACCAGATGGTCCCACTCCGGTGTGCCTTCCTTATTTGCAATGCCTGCCACATTCCATGAGACAATTCTCAAGCCCTGATCTGTTGGTAGAGGGCCTTGGCCTACAATAGGAGGTGCCGCAAAGCCTGTGGGTGGATGGATTCCTGGCAAAACAGTAATGCAATCCGCGATGGCGGATGGACCAGCCAACTCCGCCACCCCGGGTTGCAGAATATGGTCATTCCCGGTGTTGGGTGGGGGCCCCTGTTGACCCAGACTCTCACCCGTACTAAGTGATCGATCTTTAGCATTATCCTGCGGGCCATGTTCAATTACAGGGGCTACACTCACTCCCACCCGACTTTGCACCTCATCTATAGCATTATCCTGCGGACCATGCTCAGTTACAGGGGCTGTACTCTCTCCCGCCCGACTTTGCACCTCATCCGCCATCTTCCCAGGGCTGAAGGATGTCACCCCGGTTTGTGGTCAGTCGACCTGATCTAGGCAGGAAAATCTATTATGATGTATGAAATTTACCTGGGCAGGTGGTAAGTAATGCCTTGGTCTGTAACATGAACCGTCTACCGCGAAGCCTACTCTAGTCCACCCCTTCTCCCCCCCTGCCTCTGTATTGCTAACATTTGGGTAGAAGTATGAGAGGGGGACTAGTTCGATATTGGACTTGTCAGGCCTTACAAGCCAGTTGCAGATGTAATTAGCAACGTGGGGGCTTTTAAAACTTATAATAATACAATCCCCTACCCTATTCTTTGGGGTAAGACCAATCCAAGGGATCCTCCTAACCATCAGGACCTCGCCTTTCAGGTTAGGAGGCAGCGGCCTATTAATACTAAGCCAGCTTATCACCTTGTTGCGTAAAGAGTCTTGAGGCTCCCTCATATCACCAGTTAACTCAGGTACTCCCACCATGATTGCCGTGTATGGGACTGCTTCTGGGGGCAGATTAACCACCCTGCGCCTGTCAAAAGGGGGCGTGGTACCATCAGTAGGACCATTGGTAGAGTTCACCACTCCCCCTGTTTGTGGTGCAGGAAGTTGCTTAGATCTCCTTGGGGCCGGGACAGGGAGCCTAGGTGCTGGAGGTGGCAGAGGGTGCGTCTGGGGAACAGACGCACCGTCCGTACTCAGCAGTATCGTATTGGAGCCCTGAGACGGTGCAGAGAGCAACGGTCTATTCACTGATGGTGCCCGGGGGGCTGGAGGGGCATTTGTCGCATTTATGGCTGACCCAGGACTTTTCCTTAAGTGACTGTTTTCCAAGGCCTTCAGTCTAGTCTCTATGGCGTCCAATTTAGCTGAGATGGGGTTTAGCAAATTCTTCATGATATCTGTGAGTGAATTAATTAATGTGTCAGTGCTATTAGAAGTTGCCCCACCAAAAATAAAAGGGCCCGAGTGCAAGGGTAGGGCAGCAATAGTTGGAGAACCCATGTGATTCGACCTGGACCCTGACAGATTAAGATCAGGGGAGGCGGAAATGTCTGTGCTGTCAACCTGATTTAGCTCAGTTGTGTCGACTTTAGCCCTCTTTGCCTTCTTTGCTTTCCTGGACCTTTTCCGTTTTGGGGGCTGTTCCACGCCACTGCCTGCCGGGTCTGGAAGCAGGTCGACCTGGCCTGCATCTTGCAAGTCTATTCCCCTAATTTCCGGAATGGCAGGATGGTCAGAGATCCCAGATAGCCGGGAGGAGTTCCTATCCCTCTGCGTCAAGGGGGTTCTTAACTGCTGAAGGACCGACTCAATCGTCTGGTCAATACTGTCCATTAATGACAAATGGGTGGCATCCAGTGGGATCGGTGTGCTAGCATCTGTAGAAAAAGTATCCCCCTGTTCCAAGAACACACTTTCCGGACCCATCTCGAGGTGCGCCTCTGTGATTGACGAGCATTTGCTAGCTTGATTACTCGCCTTTGGGAAGAATTTTTCCAGGGTACTTAGTCCTTGTTGGGCGGACTTACTTCGTGAAGTTCTGGTCGCCATTATGGAGTGTGTAGGGAGGCGCTCCAGGGGCGGGAACGTCAGAGGGGTGGCCCGGTCCGGTCTCTGCCGGCCTCTAACGGCCTAGAACGGCCCGGTCTTTGCCCGGTCTTCGCCCCGGTGACCGCCCCGCGCGCGTCCCGCGATGCGCGTGAGCAGGTTCACCGAAGTATGACAATGGGGCGTGGCACTGGGAGGGGGCGCGGCGCGGCGGGAAGAGGAACCAGCTGGCGATGTCAAATGGAATGCTGGTCCTCGCAGTCCCGCTCGCCTGCGCCTCTCACCTCGACTGCGGCCGGACTGTGCAAAGGACGTTCCCCCAGGTAGGCGTTGGCTCCCAACCACTCCAGTGGCGAGCAAAGCAGCAGGACAGACTTCTCAACTCGAGCGGCACCCGCGAAGCGGGGGCCGCGAGGAGTAAAGTACACTTCCAGGCAGGGGGGCGTGGCACTGGGAGGGGGCGCGGCGCGGCGGGAAGAGGAACCAGCTGGCGATGTCAAATGGAATGCTGGTCCTCGCAGTCCCGCTCGCCTGCGCCTCTCACCTCCACTGCGGCCGGACTGTGCAAAGGACGTTCCCCCAGGTAGGCGTTGGCTCCCAACCACTCCAGTGGCGAGCAAAGCAGCAGGACAGACTTCTCAACTCGAGCGGCTCCCGCGAAGCGGGGGCCGCGAGGAGTAAAGTACACTTCCAGGCAGGGGGGCGTGGCACTGGGAGGGGGCGCGGCGCGGCGGGAAGAGGAACCAGCTGGCGATGTCAAATGGAATGCTGGTCCTCGCAGTCCCGCTCGCCTGCGCCTCTCACCTCCACTGCGGCCGGACTGTGCAAAGGACGTTCCCCCAGGTAGGCGTTGGCTCCCAACCACTCCAGTGGCGAGCAAAGCAGCAGGACAGACTTCTCAACTCGAGAGGCACCCGCGAAGCGGGGGCCGCGAGGAGTAAAGTACACTTCCAGGCAGGGGGGCGTGGCACTGGGAGGGGGCGCGGCGCGGCGGGAAGAGGAACCAGCTGGCGATGTCAAATGGAATGCTGGTCCTCGCAGTCCCGCTCGCCTGCGCCTCTCACCTCCACTGCGGCCGGACTGTGCAAAGGACGTTCCCCCAGGTAGGCGTTGGCTCCCAACCACTCCAGTGGCGAGCAAAGCAGCAGGACAGACTTCTCAACTCGAGCGGCACCCGCGAAGCGGGGGCCGCGAGGAGTAAAGTACACTTCCAGGCAGGGGGGCGTGGCACTGGGAGGGGGCGCGGCGCGGCGGGAAGAGGAACCAGCTGGCGATGTCAAATGGAATGCTGGTCCTCGCAGTCCCGCTCGCCTGCGCCTCTCACCTCCACTGCGGCCGGACTGTGCAAAGGACGTTCCCCCAGGTAGGCGTTGGCTCCCAACCACTCCAGTGGCGAGCAAAGCAGCAGGACAGACTTCTCAACTCGAGCGGCACCCGCGAAGCGGGGGCCGCGAGGAGTAAAGTACACTTCCAGGCAGGGGGGCGTGGCACTGGGAGGGGGCGCGGCGCGGCGGGAAGAGGAACCAGCTGGCGATGTCAAATGGAATGCTGGTCCTCGCAGTCCCGCTCGCCTGCGCCTCTCACCTCCACTGCGGCCGGACTGTGCAAAGGACGTTCCCCCAGGTAGGCGTTGGCTCCCAACCACTCCAGTGGCGAGCAAAGCAGCAGGACAGACTTCTCAACTCGAGCGGCACCCCGCTCTTTTAATCGTAAAATAGATTTTGACTTTACCAAATTAGTCTAAGAGTTTTTCTAAGTGATTTCTTGATCCAAGTGTAATGCATATACTGTTACCCCTAAACACAGATTTCCTGAAGTTGGCTTCCATCTTGCTCCTTCACTACTAAGGGTAATCTTAGAGAAAGAGTGTTAGTCCAACTAGGAGCTAATTTTGCACATCAGTGGGGGAAATTGCCCCACTGGGTTATCCAGCTTCCTACAGAACCTATTTACAGCGTGCAAAAAGAAAACTGGGAATTTCCCTTTCATATAATCAATGGGACAATAGACTAAGAAAATAAATTAAAGACCCTTTCCATTCTAGTGGAGCTTTTACAACAGCTATTTAGAGACAAAGGCTGCCATTTGTCTCTGTTGTCTGTACCTCATCCGAGCTCAAAGCTTATACCTGCAGCAAAGTGCTGAGGAGAAAAAAGCACAAATACGATACAAGCTAACTGAGGGTACACAAAAAAGTAGATATGAAAATCCTAAAACGTACATAATAAGCACTAACATGGTAGACATTGAAAACATGAGCAACATGGATCACAATAACCTAAAACTAACTGCTCAATAAGGTTTAGGATCATTCTCCTCTGATGGTGATGTAACATAGGGTCTCATTACATTTTCTGTGACAGCACTCAAATTCTAAATGGCTCCATGGGTTGTTTCAGCATGACTAATGTGTTCAGCTATGATCCCGCCATGCAGTTTTGCAGTGGAGCTTGGTGTCAATGAGTAATGCTACTCCGGGACTTGTGAAACAGTTTGCTTACTGAGATCTAGGCAAAGTTTGTAGAAGTATCATCTTACTTTTCTAACTGAAAAATAAGGCAAATACCAAAGGGACTGCCTTTTTTCCACAGAAATTTCGAGAGCCATTTACAGTGTCTCTCGAATGAGTAACGTTTTCTCTAGGGTAGAGCCTCACATTCTAATGTGTATATATTTAAAGAAGTCCTACTAACAGATAGAACAAAGATGGGCCTCTTTGTTGCGAATGCAAAGCGTGCACTTGCAATCTACATAATAAAATACTAGGCAAGCCATTTCAGTAAACATGGCAGTTCTATTGAAAACATATTTATTCATTCAAACACCAAAACTTGCTTTCACAATTCACTTAAGAAAAACTACACATGTGACTGAGCCACAACAAATTTATGACTCCCAGATTTCTTATAGTCTACGCAGGAGGTACATTGTATTTTAACCATCTAAGCAGTGAATTGCTAAATCTTTTATTAAATGGTCTTACAATTTTTACATTTTCAGTAAAGCTGCAAAAAATAAAAGCAGGTGCCTAAAAGCCTATTGGGAATTGTTCTCTAAAGAGGCATCGGAACGTTTAATGTTACACGGTCTCTGTTCCATCTCCTCAAATATTAAAGGTCTCTGTTGTCCCTATTAGTAATACAACATTGAAGTCCCTCCACTCCAATTTCCTGCCCCATCAAATAAGCATCCAGTGGTAGGATAGGGCTAGGGGGCTGAAAAGAGGGTTACCTCAAGGCACACGCCCATCCGTATATCACTTATTGAGTCAAGGAGTGCAGCAAACCTTTCCATAGTGAAGATTCCATAGCAGAAACAGGAAGGGCCTGACGGAAAATTGCTATGTTGCATGTTGAAATGATTGGGAGATCACAAGAATAATAATGAGCTCAGAATTTCTTTATTTAAGCTAGGCCATGTAACGTTTGTAAGTGATGACACACCTCATTTAAGTAAGGACTGGGACAATTTTGGTTGAGAAAATAATAAACAGAATCGCTCTTTTAAGCACAGTCATGCCAAATTTCATCCCATGCAGCTATACTGTTCAGGATTTCTCTTAGCCCCATGCAGATGTACTTATCAGTCTGGTTGCCCCTATTATACATTATGTTTTCAATGCTTATCTTTAGATTTCAAGCAATTTAAAAATATAATTAATTCATTTTGTTCTGTGATGCATTATCTTACCTTGGCCAGACAGAAGCATGCCATCATTCTTACTCGATAAAAGCATTGCTCTTGCTCAAGTATATCAGTCAGAGCAAGCCTGGATGCAGGGGTGGGAAAGGTTTCCAATGCTAAAATGGATTCTTCTTGTGCAACGACATCACGCTCATAACGTAACTGGTACTGCCACATGAAGTCAGCTTGCTCGAACTCTACTTTCCTTAACACAGACATGTCTGGGTCGATTCTTATCCAGAGCAAAGGCGAATCCGCACTAAAGAGAAAAAAATATTGGTTTTGTGAAATCTCGACAGAGAAAACTTTATTAGAAGAAGTATCCACAATCACACTTAGAGTGACATGTCGAACATACAACATTCTATAATGTAGGGTCAGAAAATCTGAAGCCTAAATTCAAACAGTATGTTGCATTGCTAATATCTTCATCTGATTTAAAGTTTAGTGGGGTCTTGATTTAGGGGAGACTACACAGGCATCAAAGATTTATTTGAGATTGAATCCCACCTTCTGAACTATGCCCAATGCGGATGAGGTGCAACCTGGCTTGGAATTCTATCAACTTCTTTTCCACCTGCTGTGAGTCACCAAGTATTTGAGAATGGAGATCATATAATGATCGCTGTTGATTATTATTTCCATTTTTCACTGTTAGAAGATCGTTCATTCATCACTCATGAAAAGATTTATTGAAAGATTAGATTGAAATTTGACAACCGCCCGTCCTTCAATAGTCGAGAGTTAAGGGACTTTCTCAGTCATCTCAATATAAAAGCATCAGAAAAGTACTCCTCTTTGGCCCCTGGCCACTGGACTGGTAGAATGGTTCAGGAGTACTCTACAGAAAGCTGTGAAGTGTACTGCATTAGAGAAGCTCGACCTCAATGTTGTTTTGAATACCACTCTTTGGTCTTACTAATTGACCCTTCACTCGAACACAGGAGAAAGCCCTGCAACCTTAATGTTTGGGAGAGCAATGACAACCAAGTTACCTCAATGGACCAACCTCAGATCAAAAATTGAGAAAGTTATTTGCACAGAAGATTCTGATCACAAACGGAAAATGAAAAAGATATCAATTTCAAGAAAGGAGATCGAGTCCTAATTCGACAATCCAAAAAAACTAAAATCTGATGCTCGTTTCGAGGCTGAGCTCTTTACTGTCACAACCACTAAAGAACACATCGTGACTCCCCAACGTTCTAGGGAGTCTCTTAGGAGAGATTCTTCGCACTTTACACATGTAGCTCATCACTCACTCACCAAACGTCTATGTCATCGAGGAGACTGGGTCCAGACAGACTGTTAATGACCCTGCAACTGCTGTTGTTTCTACTTCACCTATGCAGATCACTGACACTTTGACTGCCAGTTCCCAGAATCCAATAACCGGAACAGGACGTGTGATTCAAGCATCACGAGGCTCATTGAAGAGTTTTAAGTTCACACGTATTTGTAATAATTTTTGTATTAATGTATTCATTTATTTATTGTAAAAAGTTGTAAATTATTATTTAACAAAGGGGGAGATGTAGTGTTGTGTAAATAGAGAATGACAGAACTCTTTTGGTTCCTGATAGGCCTGTGATGTAAGCGTTGAAGGGTAATAAAGTGAATGCAGGTTTAGAACGTGGAGTTCTTGCTTACAAGACTGTAGAATAAAGACGTGTATACATGTATAACTACTCTCCATGTGGGGCCTAGTCATTGATGAGTACCTTGGCTGGGTAGCAAGCTACAGTTGGTTTCATCTAGAGGCCATAGATGATGGGAGGCAGGATGAGTCCCCTAGAGAACCGGAGCTAGTTACAGTCAGGGCATAGGTGGATTTTGAAGCAATGAATATGGTAAGAAGAGGTGAGGATGATAAACAGTTTTCATGAAGGATGAGAGTGAGACAGCGTCTTCCTAGGAAGAGACTTTGAGGTAGTTGAGATTGAACCCCCCCTTCCAGAAATCCTCCCTCAGTGACAGAAAGAGAAAATAGATGTGGTGAACATCAATGTCAATCTAATGAGAACAGACTTTAAAAAAAAAATCACAAAGAGAGAGGGCACTGCAGAACAATTGTTGAAAGGAGTCACAGAGGAGGTAAAATCGCTGAAATTCTGTACAGTGAAAGCCCAATCTGAAAAGAAACTGATGGCTGCAGGGATAGATGAAGAAGGAAAAACAGCAAGAAACAACATTTGATTGCTTTGGTACATAACTTACGTAGATCCCAATTATAGAAATAGTTCTTCAGGACTGGATTTGAAATATACTAAACCTAAGGCCATGTTTTTCTCAAGAGCAGGCACAAAGTGCCCCAGTGCTGCCTCTTCATAATTTCGCCTTTCTCCCCTGCTCCTGGGTGCTATTAGTGTCTGTATACTATACTTCAAAGACAGTGACATCATACATAAAATGACACAGCCTTGTCTTGTAAAAAAACATGACCACAGTACTGTCCACATACTTTGCCTTAGCAGTGCATAAACAGGGACACAGTTTTGTTGCACAAAAACGATCCACACAAGAGAGAGCCTTTGTAATATCTGATGCTATTCTCAGCCTTCCTCATGTAGGGCAAGTCCTGGCATTTGTAGTCCCTGGAAGAAGTGGGGGAATGGTTGGATGTCTTGCAAAAGATGGAGGCAGAAAGGAGACTGACTTCTAGTGACATTGATGACTTTGCTGGTGAAAATAGGACTGAACAGATTAAAGTTGCGAAAGTATGTATTGTATGTATGTATTGGCATTTATATAGCGCACTACTTACCCGTAGGGTCCCAAGGCGCTTCGACCGCTGCGAAACCCTTCCTGGCTTCCCTGAGAGATGGTCCCTTAATGGGTATCTCCAGGGTGAGACCAGGCATCCCCGGCGGTCTGGTGGGGCCGTTAGTGAAGATGAGGCAAGCTAATGCCCAGAGTTGCCGAGTGTGATCGCTGATCAGAGTGGGCACCGAGGCGAGAGAATTATCGAGTCCGCTGACCCTGGTCCAGAAACCTGCCGCGCCGGGAATCGAACCCTGGTCCCGGGCTGTCCTCTGCTCTCGGGTCTGCCGCCTCTAACCAGTGGCAGACTTGGTGGCACAGTGGACAGCTCATAGACTGGGACATGGAAAGAGCAGCTGACCATAAACAAATAGCTAGGGGTGGGCGGAATTTGAGTAGTTGCGCTACGCATAGCTCCGCAAAACTGTATAAAATCTCTGCGAGCATGCAGAGTTCCATGAACACGTGGAATCGCTTGTTCCGCCCATTCGCGATGCTTTTTTCCTGTTCGCGAATGCTGTTTGCGTGCTCGGGGGGGAAATATGCATTTTAAAAGCACAAACAAACAAAAAATCCTGCGAAGTTACGGATCGCAGAATTTTTGGCAATCCCGCGTTCTCTGCCGAACGCGAAATTATCAAAATTCTGCAAGCGGAACGGAATTTACCAACCAGGCCTACGAATAGCATCAGTGATTTGCAGGTCACCAATCAAATTGGCTGCCACCTGGGGTATAAGTCCGGGAGTCCTAACATTGACACTGAATGTCTTTGTTGATGTTGTCGGCAGCCAATCAGTTCTTAGCTTTTGATCTGCCAGTCCTGCTGCACTAGATATCAATACATTGTAAACCTTAATCTCTCAAAAACTACTGAACCAATTTACACCAAATCACAGATGCATGCTCGATACATATAAAGAGCTAAAATGAGTGATGATGCCGTTGCTCAACTAAATGCTTAGTCTTCCAGCAAAAAACGTTTGTTTTAACCCGTTGCCTGCTGATGACGGAACCGCTCAGTCATCAGCTGCGGTGGCGCTGTGCTGATGACGGAGCGGTTCCGTCATGGCTCGCTCGGAGCGCCTGCGCGGCGCGAATTCCGCGCCTGCGCTGAGCGTTCCATTGAGCGGGGCGGGCCATGACGGAACCGCTCTGTCAAAAGCACAGCGCTACCGACGCTGGTGACGGAGCGGTTCCGTCACCAGCATGCGGCCGCCCCACCCCCTTAGCACTGCGGCGGAATAGCCGCCGCAGTGAAGGGGTTAAAAATACCTTTTTGTTGTGCAGTTTTCACTATGTTCACTTATCACTTGCACTGTGCCGGTTTTCCATCAGAGCACCTCACTCAAATTAGTTTTGAATGAAATGATACCTATGCGTTACGTATTTTAAAATACCAAGTATTAAAGATGCATGGGATATGTATTTATCACTGCACTCTCTGTGCCCCAAATACATGCACGTGCCCTGGTTGATTCACGTATTGTTATTAGAGGTGTACTGTAAATCTTGTTGAAAAGTAATTCTTTGATTCAGAGGTTTCTTGAGAGTGCAGTACCCAGATCCCGCCCCTTGTATTAATTAAAAGTATTTTCATTAGTGTTTATAAAAGAAACATTGTGTTTTTGCAAGAATTTAAAGTGCCAGATATCTGAGAACTTGCGGCTGCCCGATGATCACCGGGGGTGGGGGTAGTTGTCGCTTGGTGAGTAGAGCCTCTGAGGCTGAAAGCAGCACACCATGCTTGCATATTGCTTTTTTCTGATCCAACCACTCCTATTATCCTCTTCTAAAATATGTAATACTTAAAATAGTATTCATAATATTATTAACAGTAATGCTGATTATAAGAAATTATCGTTTGCACCCTAAATGTAACAAAATAACAATTCATCACATTTAACTACATCATTTATGTTTGAGCACTAACTACTGGTATAATCTGCAACTGTTTCTTGTCCACAATAGTGGGCAGAGAAGCAACATCTAGATACATGACACTTCTCTCTGCTGGAAACTCCGTCCATGCCCCCATCTTCTTGTTATAGTGAGCTTACTCGAACATACATTTACTTTTCTGGTTTGATTTAAAAGATTTAATAGATTACTATTTTTTTTAATTAGCTATCACAATAGAAGTGTGTTTATTCATGGTTATCATACCTTCAAAACTTTTTTGCAACATATATTTTCTTATAAATATGGACATAATGCTAATAACCCAAATGTAGTTCCAACCACGATTTAACAGTCATAGAAAGATCTTATGCATGAGTAACACTTTCCGTCTGATTTCCAACTATGCAAGGTTGCTGTGCTATACGGAGTTTCCTGTGCTGCTTTAGCAATATTTCTTCTTTAAAAAACTGGTATGTAGCACTTTTTCAGTGACAGAACAACTAATTATGTAAGTATTGCTACCAACATTCAATTTTTAAGCCACACTGCCAATAGTGGTGTCCACAAGAGATTCTTACACTCTGTCAAACATTTTTTCTCCTCCCACATATCGAGATTCTTGTGTCAGCGAGGAAATTGTTAAATGAAGAGATGTCAAATGTCACAAGAGATATGAATTTTCTCTAAAACATGACCAGGTAAACTTACTCCATCGCAGACAAATCCATGTCCACTTCTTCTCCATTCATCAGTGGAATCTTTTTCTTCTTATTCCTTGATTGAAAAGAAAAAAATAATTAATTTCCTCGATCTGATTTTTAGGACATTTTTTTGTTTCCTAATGCGCAAACACTTATACTGAAGGAAACCGATAAGCGTTGATGTACCCAAACTTTAGCAAAACAAGATAATTTTTTTCTACATTTTATTGACATTTTGTAAAGTACAAAGAAACCGTGCAGTTTAATTTTGTGAATGCAAAGGGACAAATACATTGCAATTCTTCCTCGCTGGGCTGGTTTCTAACAAAACTTAATAACCCATCATATGTCAGATTATTCAGTAAGGGCAACGTCACTCCATCGGAGAATATGCTCATGTTTTACACCAAATAAAATGTGCACATCGAGCATCTGAAGAGACACCACATAAAATACAAACTTCACAAAGTGTCGATTGACCATAATTTAGTCCCAATTAAACTGTTATACATGATCATTCAAGTTTTAGACGACTTGATAACTCCTAGTCTGATCCCCACTCTTGAGTCTGTCGTAGTGCGAGTTCAGGAGGTTTACCATGATTTTTTCAGCTAACTACAGGTGATGTGCATTCCAAGTATTTATTTGGTTAATTCCCCATTTTGTTTTTTGTTGCACTACCAAAGTCCATCTCTGCATCGTTCTAACTTCCCTTCTCCAGTGTCCAACCTGTGGTGCAGCGCCAAATGCAGAAGGAACCTAATCATCTTACCTTTCGTAAGCTGTTAAAAACCTGGCGTTTTCCCTAGTTATCGGTTTCTGCGGCTTGTCTCTATCAGCGGCTGGATGCCTGAGGGTAGCCATGCGCTTTATAAATGTATCTTTCATTTCATTTCATCTCCATGTCATGGTTGCTGTAGAGCCAGTGCCCTAGCTAAGTCCACACATCTGCACTTGTGCTGGTTTTACTTTGTTCGTATTTGTACACCCAGGAGGCAGCATTTATGGTTGCTAACAATTGAAATACCCGCCAGTTGCTCTGTTGTGAGTACTACGTTTGACCTATGCTGACGTATGGCTAGGCAGCATCAGAACATGTATGTGCATAAGATCTTTCTTGGAGGTGTGGCATCTAGGGCATTCTTCAGGATTCCACTGATATTTTGTATAGGCAGTTAGCTCTTAAATATGTGTGGTGTTATATAATTTGTTGCATTAGTTTGAATCCTGTTTCTGGACAATGAGTACACATAACATGAAAAACTATTAAGAGGAATCAATAAAATATTCTCAGATTTTGTTACTGGAAGGCAACCATGGATAATTACAATGGCACCTAGCAAGGTTCAGAAAAGGGCAGGAGGCAGCTGGAGACACGCAGAACTGGGTGGATGTGATATAAACGTCACAGGGGTGGAATCTGACAATCCATGGGGGTCTGCTTAGGGGCACAGGACATTTATCTGTCCGGTTGCGGAGTTACACTCATTCTAAGCCCTTCACTTCAAATGCCTACTTTAAATATATTGTCTGTGATCACCTTGTGCAACAATGAACAGACATAGGCAGTTATAGAACATTGGAATAGCACCATCTGGGAACCTGCTTTTAGGTATTTGGTTGAGTCTTCAAAAATGTGGTAAAGTTTTCATCCTGTGTATGACATTATCCCGGAGCTACTTCTCCTTATAGTATGCGATACTAATGGTCATGTCCACTTCCATTGATGAGAGAACATATCCTTGGAGCAGGTATGACTGCGTAGGGGGAAAGATTAATCAAAGACCATGCCTTGAACTAGAGTTCAGCTTACATAGGGCCTACTCTACTACAACCCCGCATGTATGCTCTCTTGGCTAGGTTGTGGAGTTACCCATCGATGTGCATCATGCACACAACAGTGCACTTACACAATTGTTAATTTAGGAATAATGATGACTGGAGCATGGCAGAAGAGATACAAATTGGCTGCAATACGTATGGGCTCCAGTGCTGTTCCCCACTTTCTGAGCAGAGTGAGAGAGCCTTGAGCACAGGGGAGTACACCAATGAAATTAGCGGGACATTTGCAGTAATGCTTGGAGCGATTTTAAAAACGATCCCTCAAAACACGCTGGTGACTTTCCTTTTCCTCACTCCCTTTGCTGGGGAGGGTGTGCAATCACACACACTGCCAGACAAAGTAAACCGTGGTGAGACGTTTGCCTCCATGGACTGTGAATCTTCTCCAGAAATCCAGATGGCATGAACATCCTATCTGGGTTTCGGGTGTGGAATAGTGGCACGTGTCATTGGGTATTCTGAGGCTGAACTGGAACCACAACAAAGATGTTGGCGTTTTCAAATTCTCTGATTGCAGCACGGTTTCAGCAATGCTGTCCTACCAACGCTGATGAAAGCTCTATCTATGTTCTGGCTGTATGGCCCTTACTCTCCCAATCTCAAAACTAAGTGAGGATGATTGAGAAGCTAACTCTGTTCGTACCCACGAATGTGACAGTTAAGAGAAAGCATAGGGGAAGGGCTAATCCCTGAGCTACGAAGCAGATAAGCCAACAGAAAAGGTTATTTATCTTTGATGATGATATTTCTGGGTGGATTTGTAATTGAGGTCAAAGATTGAAAAGCCACCAAGAGGAGTCACTCTTATTTTATAAAAGAACCCTCACTCACCAACCTGGTTGGTGACAAGCTTCATCATTGGGTTCACACCAGAGAGGCCGAGTACCTCTCCGGTGTGCTACAATGCATTATTACAGCAGAGGTTTTTTTTTTCAATTTGTGGATGTGAAAAAGTGATAGTGCAAAAACTTAAAATTGCCTTTATTGAGCAAGAGTAGATTTAATGGTGACCAGTTACCTCCTAGGGTAAAAAAGAAGTGGTACCCTAGGATGTAACTGGTTAATCTATCCAGCACAAAACATCCACCTCACTGTTTTTACTCTTGCCTTATTTTTCCACCCTTAAATTTACTCTGGGTGAATAAAGGCAATTTTCAACTTTTGCACTATCACTTTTTCACATCCACAAATTAAAAAAATAACGCTCTGCTGTAATCAGGCATTGTAGCACACCGGAGAGGCACTTGGTCTCTCTGGTGGGAATTCAAGGATGAAGCATGTCACAACCAGGTTGGTGAGTGAGGGTTCTTTTATAAAATAAGAGTGACTCCTTTTGCTGGCTCCTCAATCTTTGGCCTCACTCTTCTGTTGTTTATTTACCATTATCATTAGGGGGACCAAGAGTGCTCCCTTTTTTCCTCTACCCTCTCTCTCCTTTTATTTGAATATATGGATTTGTAATTGCCCAGCAGATTCCTTCCCAATCTGCCTAGCTAAAAATGGTAGAGGTATAGGAAATCAGAGGAGATCTTGACAGTGGAGGTCAAGCCGCCTTGACCCTATTATATCTCTCAATGGCCTCTGATACGTTTCACCACAGTATCTTTCTGGACTGGCTTGAGTCCATAGGAGTGCAGGGGTCAGCACTCACATTACTGCGTTCCTACCTTTTAGATAGGATGCAATATGTAGAACTAGATTCCTTAACTTCCAAGTCCTTTTCTCTCCCTTGTGGAGTTCCACAAGGGTCTTCTATCAGTTCAGCTTTGTTCAACATTTTTGTCACTAAGCTGTCCCCCATAATCAGATTCTTCAGATTCACGCTGACGTCCTATGCGGACGATACGCAAATTGTTGTTTCCATCTCCAATGAGGACACAAATATTAACAACCCCTTCCATGATTGCATGATCGTGGTCAGTGCCTGTGTCCTATTTGTAACTGAATCAACCAGTCTCTAAAGGTAAGTCTATGGTTCATAATAACTCCTAAATTTCTTACTTTTGTGGCTGGAGTAGGGATTGAGCCCAGGTCTGCAGGCAGGCCACCAGGAGGGAGAACAGAAGGAGGGATTGTTCCAAATAGGACACAGGCACTGACCACGATCATGCAATCATGGAAGGGGTTGTTAATATTTGTGTCCTCATTGGAGATGGAAACAACAATTTGCGTATCGTCCGCATAGGACGTCAGCGTGAATCTGAAGAATCTGATTATGGGGGACAGCTTAGTGACAAAAATGTTGAACAAAGCTGAACTGATAGAAGACCCTTGTGGAACTCCACAAGGGAGAGAAAAGGACTTGGAAGTTAAGGAATCTAGTTCTACATATTGCATCCTATCTAAAAGGTAGGAACGCAGTAATGTGAGTGCTGACCCCTGCACTCCTATGGACTCAAGCCAGTCCAGAAAGATACTGTGGTGAAACGTATCAGAGGCCATCGAGAGATATAATAGGGTCAAGGCGGCTTGACCTCCACTGTCAAGATCTCCTCTGATTTCCTATACCTCTACCATTTTTAGCTAGGCAGATTGGGAAGGAATCTGCTGGGCAATTACAAATCCATATATTCAAATAAAAGGAGAGAGAGGGTAGAGGAAAAAAGGGAGCACTCTTGGTCCCCCTAATGATAATGGTAAATAAACAACAGAAGAGTGAGGCCAAAGATTGAGGAGCCAGCAAAAGGAGTCACTCTTATTTTATAAAAGAACCCTCACTCACCAACCTGGTTGTGACATGCTTCATCCTTGAATTCCCACCAGAGAGACCAAGTGCCTCTCTGGTGTGCTACAATGCCTGATTACAGCAGAGCGTTATTTTTTTAATTTGTGGATGTGAAAAAGTGATAGTGCAAAAGTTGAAAATTGCCTTTATTCACCCAGAGTAAATTTAAGGGTGGAAAAATAAGGCAAGAGTAAAAACAGTGAGGTGGATGTTTTGTGCTGGATAGATTAACCAGTTACATCCTAGGGTACCACTTCTTTTTTACCCTAGGAGGTAACTGGTCACCATTAAATCTACTCTTGCTCAATAAAGGCAATTTTAAGTTTTTGCACTATCACTTTTTCACATCCACAAATTAAAAAAATAACGCTCTGCTGTAATCAGGCATTGTAGCACACCGGAGAGGCACTTGGTCTCTCTGGTGGGAATTCAAGGATGAAGCATGTCACAACCAGGTTGGTGAGTGAGGGTTCTTTTATAAAATAAGAGTGACTCCTTTTGCTGGCTCCTCAATCTTTGGCCTCACTCTTCTGTTGTTTATTTACCATTATCATTAGGGGGACCAAGAGTGCTCCCTTTTTTCCTCTACCCTCTCTCTCCTTTTATTTGAATATATGGATTTGTAATTGCCCAGCAGATTCCTTCCCAATCTGCCTAGCTAAAAATGGTAGAGGTATAGGAAATCAGAGGAGATCTTGACAGTGGAGGTCAAGCCGCCTTGACCCTATTATATCTCTCGATGGCCTCTGATACGTTTCACCACAGTATCTTTCTGGACTGGCTTGAGTCCATAGGAGTGCAGGGGTCAGCACTCACATTACTGCGTTCCTACCTTTTAGATAGGATGCAATATGTAGAACTAGATTCCTTAACTTCCAAGTCCTTTTCTCTCCCTTGTGGAGTTCCACAAGGGTCTTCTATCAGTTCAGCTTTGTTCAACATTTTTGTCACTAAGCTGTCCCCCATAATCAGATTCTTCAGATTCACGCTGACGTCCTATGCGGACGATACGCAAATTGTTGTTTCCATCTCCAATGAGGACACAAATATTAACAACCCCTTCCATGATTGCATGATCGTGGTCAGTGCCTGTGTCCTATTTGGAACAATCCCTCCTTCTGTTCTCCCTCCTGGTGGCCTGCCTGCAGACCTGGGCTCAATCCCTACTCCAGCCACAAAAGTAAGAAATTTAGGAGTTATTATGAACCATAGACTTACCTTTAGAGACTGGTTGATTCAGTTACCTCCTTCACATTCCTTTTTTTTCCGAATGTCAAGAAAAATTCTGCATTTCATAGTGCTAGATGCCCGGAAATCCGTAGTGTCTTTGCTCAATCTGTCCAGACTAGACTACTGTAACAGTCTGTACTTGAACATGCAGCAGCAACATCTTCATAGGCTTCAGGTCCGCCAGAATGTGACTGTCAGACTTCTTTCTGGAAATCCTAAATCCAGTCCTATTAAACCTGTGATCGTGGACCTCCATTGGCTCCCTGTCATAAAGAGAATTAAACACAAAGCACTTTCTATAGCCTTTAAGGCTTCCCAAAACTCTAATCCTGCCTTCTTCACACAAAAGATGGCCTGGTATCTTCCCAGTGGAACTCTTCGATCCTCCAGTGCAACGCTCCTGACAGTCCCCGGATTAAAAAAAGCCAACTATGGAGGGCGAAGGTTCGTCCTGGGCGATGTCAAGATCTGGAATATTTTACCCCTTTCCATCCATTCCTTCTCTAGTTTTCCTACCTTTCAAGAAGGTTAACAGTTGGTGTTGCTGCTCCTTGAGATGTCAGGGGGAGCACCAAGTGTTTTTAAAATAACCCTCACACACTTTGAGTCCCATAGTATCATGCTTCATCCTAGGGGTCTTCCCGTCCCTCTACGGGGCGGGGGCGTGCTACTACCTACGACTACGCGGGAGCACTTGATTTTATGAGCATAGGCTTATGTGAGGTGCGGTGTGGGTAGTGTGAGTGGTAGGGTCTGTGAAGAAATACTAAATTGAAGGTACTTAAAAATTCCCTGGCTAGTGGAAAAAACAGACTTTATTCACTTCCCTAGCTGGGAACATTAAAAATGGGGTTCTAATTAGTAGAGGCTGGATTTGTATAAAATAACTTCTACTGGGTCTACATGTTTCGTAAGCAGTCTCCACTGCTTTACTCGTCAGGACCTAATACGATCCCTACTACACTCTAAACTGTAAATTATTATGTATATAGTATGCCTATTTTCTTTGATCAGACTGCAAAAATAGGCTAGTCTGAAAAAATGGGGTAGGTTCACCCTTAAATATAACAAAAACCGAATGGTATAGTAAAAAAAAGAGGTATTTGGGCCCCATGAGCTCGCAATGGAAGTCGGAGTTTAATCTTCAAAAGAATCAATGAAGCTCCTGTATTCTGTATTCCGTGTGGTGCCTACCACGCAGTGCAGGGAAATGCAGGGGGCACCATGGGTACTCCCACCAGTACAGCAACACTTCTCCCCAAAGCAAGGGGTCCCTCAACAGCCCCCAAACCCAATCCTCGCCAGCCTTTCTAATGGCTGCATCGTTGCCGTGGAAAGGCTGCTTTTAACCAATATCCTAATTTGGAGGATGGTGCCTGCTAGGCACCGCCACCATTTTAAGCACCCTGCACCGTCTGCCAGGCAATTGGACCGAATGCTGTCGGCAGTGAAGTGGCGGATGGACTTTGCGTCCGCTGTGGTACCCACTGCCACCCTAATTGGGCGGTGGGTAAACCGCTGTGTGATGGCGGAAGGACCGCCGGCCCTGTGGTGGTGGTCCTTCTGCCATCCTAATCGGCCCCTAAGTATCTGGTGTGAAAAGGCAGTGAATAATCAGAGCCTTGCAAATCCACACCCTATAAACCTGGCATAATCCTTGCCTGCTATTAATAGGTGCCTCTCATCCCATGAACAAGTAGACTATTTTATAAACTTCCACACCCCTGCATTAGCAAACTATACAACTGCAACAGTCTTTGAGTTGACAACAACCCCTATGCTTTTGAAATTGGTGCAGGGCTTCAGGTGCTGCCAAATCAAACTGCATTCACCCGAAATTGCAAACCGGCCAATCAGCGCTTCCAGAAAAGATTTTTGTGTCTTTGGAATCTACTAAAAGTCATTGATTTCATATTAGACCAAACAATAAACTTGTCAGCTTAACAATTATCATGAAATACGTTGTAGTTAAGCTTCTTTCAAATAAAACTAGTACTTAGCAAATTTCTAAACACTCCCAAGTTTATCGTGCCAGGGACCTGGAGCGCAGGGAGGTAGTCAAGTGTTAAGAAGTAAAAGTCATTGACGGTTACAGTAACAGTATGTCACACATACAAACATCTTTTTATTTTATATTGTATTTTAGTATTTTTCCAGCAAAGAACGAAATAAGAAACAACAAGTCGTGGCATCGGTATTCGCAAACATATACAGTAGACACAAGAAAAAAAATATTTTGCCGAAAAGAGAGCAATAGATGACATACAGAGAAATTAAATCTAAAAAGAACGATTATGGCGTAGATCAAAACACGATTAGCAATAAGCAAATGGCAGAGCAGAAAGATTCTTCAAAGAGGGCATTACCTAGTAAGCCTCAAGACTACTAGCACCCAGCTCTGGGGAAATCACCACCGGAATATCCAACACTTATTTAACCCCTTCCGTGCGGCCGCGATTTTCCCCGTGTGCGGCCGCCGGCCGAACACGGGCGGGCCATGACGAACCCCAGCCGTCATCAGCACACGAGCACTGTAGTGCATGACGGCTGGGGTTCGTCACCAGCATGGAAGGGGTTAAGAAAACCTCGATTTCACCCAAAAAGTTCCCCAAATTTGGACCCCAAAAAACATATGGGTAGCGTCGGCCGCTTGAAGTCGGCACCTAGGACAACAATCTCCCTTTCGTCCCGCCCCATTTTGCAAGTTTAGCGGGAGTGAAATATAAATCAAACATAGCCATGGAACTTTGTGTCCGTAGGCTGCCAGAAACTAGAACATAGCTAGCTATTTCTAACGCCGGTCTAATATTCACTCGTAACATGCTCAGTTTCCCCGCCCACTTAGTATTCTGTACATCCAAATCATCGGAGAAGCCTGATAAAAAATGTTGATCGATAATACCTATTTTGGCCCACCTACGGACCAATTAAATTAAATTGATTTTGTCATACATTGTGGGGGCATTAAGATAATATTAATCTAAAAAGCTTATGATTTGGAGAATTCTGAAAAAAATCAATGGTTTGCAAGTGAAACTTTTCCCTTAAACAGGAGAAGGAGGCCAATTGCCCATCCAAGCATAAGTCACCTATACAATTCAAGCCCAGACTTGATATTGTCCTGAAATATAGATGGCAAAACACCTATAGCATTAAAAGGCGTATAGATATTGACCTTCAAAATAATATATTTACGGCGGATTTTCTGCCAAACTGAAAATATAGTCCAAACAGTTTTCAACCTCAGTTTTTTGGAATAGCTAGGTTCCAGTACTCGTGTTAAGTGTCATGGTGCCAACATTTTATCCATCTGTACCTTGGAAGATTTATTGTACTGTCTTTATTTTCAATTTTATCTTCAATAAAAAAGATTTGAATTAAAAAAAAAAAAAGATACCCTTAGCCGTCTCACCCAAAGCTAGCTCATATATCGGTGGCTTAGTACACAATGGAACACCTACCCGATCACCCAGCAATCATGGCCCAAAGTGTTGTAACATGACAGACCAATAATAGAATAAGAGGTTGGGGACCACCCAGCTCCCTCGATCTCTAGGAAGACAAGTCCACTTGGCCGCCCTTGGAGGGCGATGGTATCCCCAAAGGAACCGAAGACAAATCCTCTAAGCCCTGGCCAAAGTTACCTGTGAAATCTCCAGAGGTATAGTCCTAAACAGATACAGGAACTTTGGGAGGACTAGCATTTTCAAGACATTGCATCGGCCATACAATGACAAATGCAGATGATCTAACCTCTCCAACTGAATGTTAACAGTGTCGGCAACTGGGAGGATATTTAAATCCGGAATTTTATCAACAGTAGGGGTAATTTTAACCCCGAGATACGTTGCTTCAGTAACGACAGACTCCAGAGGGAAGCATAGAGGCCGACTGAATGACCTGAGTTTTTGCAATATTTAGCTTATAGCCTGAAAATGCCCCAAATTGTTCGGCAAGGACTTCTACGTCTGAGAAAGCAGATCCAACATCACTAGTTAAAACCACAATATCGTTGGCGTAAGCCAGTGTCTTATATTCTCCCCCTAACCCTAACCGGGGAAATAGCTACACGTTCTTCGATTTTGCTGAGAAAGGGTTCAATAAACAGGGCAAAGAGCAGGGTGAACACGGGCATCCCTGTCTGGTGCCCCTGCTGATGTTAAAGCACTCTGACTCCTGCCCAGAAATTCGAATTGTTGCAACTAGGGAGATATATAATGATTGGATGGCCCGAATAAACTCGAAGTTAAAGCCCTTCTAGTGCAGCACAGACCACAGGAACCCTCAGGAGATCCTGTCAAACGACTTCTCGGAGTCCAACAGAATCACGCCAAAGCGAGATCCTGTAGTCTGGGCCCAGTCCAGAAGTGCAATAACTCGGCGAACGTGGTCAGCCGTGTCCCTGCCCGGGATAAACCTGTGCTGGCGCAACGAGACTAAAGGAGTGATGACCTGTGCAAGTCTAGAGGATAGTACTCTGGAACATATTTTGCTATCAATATTTATGAGTGAAATTGACCGATAAGATGAGGGATTTAGCTCGGGTTTGCCTTTCTTTTTAAACAGTACCACCGTGGTTTGGCGCCAGGAGTCCGGTATAGCACCGCACTGCGCAGCCCTAAAGACTGGCAATATATCTTGGCTGATCAGTGCAAAAAACGTATTATAGAATTCTAAAGGGATAGCATCTGGGCCAGACGCCTTCCAGTTAGCCAAAGATTTAATTGCGGACTCAACCTCTTCCAGAGTAATTGGCGCAGAAAGTGCCACATTCTGCTCCTGTATAATCACAGAGGTATCAATACTCTGGAGAAAGCTATCCCCCATAGTCTCATTTTGAGACCTACAAACATCCTCCTCATACAGCATAGTATAAAAATGCTTAAAAACATCCATGACCCCCTCTGGCATATCCTGGATAGCACCCAACTGATACTGAATCCGAACGATTTGATTTGTAATACTTTTCTGTTGCAATCTTTTAGCAAGGACTTTACCCGAATTTTCTCCAAATTCATACATCAGCGTACAATATTGTACGTATTTCGCAGCTAAATCCTGGCCAAAAAACTCAAGCAACCTAGATTTTAATATAGCAACCGCCTGCTGCCTCAGATCAGTCTCGAGACCAAGCTGAATATTAGATATTAATTCCAGCTCGGCCACCCGGAGCTCCTCAAATCGGCTTTTGATGTGCGCCTGAATACTCTTCCAGCGATAAGCTGCGAAGCTTTTGGTCTCACCGCGAAGTGCTGCCTTGAACGTATCCCAAACTATGCAATCAGTTGCTGTCCCCCTATTGATGTTCAAGAATTCGGTAATCCAACATTTCATGTGATCCTGACAAGAATGATCTAAAAGGAGCTTCCTTTCAAATGACCATGGTCTAGGGACTTTAGTGGGGCGCACCCAAGGACACTCGGTTACCAATGCATTATGATCCGAAAGCGTCCTTGGCAGAGCTACAATAGTGACTGCACCTGTCTGCTGCTCAGAAACAAAAAAAGAATCCAAACGGACCATTTTGATGTGAGGAGCAGAGTAATGTGTATAGCCGTCATAATCTTTGTTATGTTGATGCCACACGTCAATCAGCCCGTGCTCTAAAGCTACAGTCTGAAGAGCTTTAAAAACCTGTGGTTTCTGTAGGAAGGTGGATATCTGACTATGGTTACCCCAACTTTTTGCCTGGTGTTTTTCTGGTTTTTCGACTTAGTTGACCTGGGACCCTGCTATTCAGGGCCCCAGGCCTACTGCTCTCTCTGTAAAATGGATTCCATGTACCTTAGGTACATATCTAATTGGATACTGAGACACCTTATCAGTCCCTGTACAGTGTACCTTAGGTACCCAGGGCATAGGTGTACCCAGGGCCTACCAGGGGCTGCAGCATGTATTATGCCACCCCTGGCTGGCCATCCAAATCTGACACAACTGGCAGCACGACAGCTGGGGCAAGGTGGTGTAATAACCCTTTGCTTTAGATATAGTATCCCTAAAATGGACACATGTATTCCTATCAGTCACTCCTATGGCAGGCCTTATCAATCCTGAAGGCAGAGTGCTTGGAATTATGTGAGATGGTGCTCTGGCATGAGCTGAGCCCGTTTGCAGCTTGCGGAACCAAGTCCTAATAGCTGTTCCACGATAACGCGTACCATATACTCTTAAGTGCATTATAATCCTCGCGGTTATTTGCCAACTTTGGTATCGCTTTATCAAAACATGTCGAGTAAGGTGTCATACGAATTGGAATACTAACCCCTCGCCAATTCTGGCGACGGGGTTAGAATTCCACCCTTCTAGAGGGACACAACATGTATGTAACTGTGAACCCCGGTTAAAGTTAACTCGAGCCTCAGCATCACAAAATGGATGCTGCCACCACAGACACAAGTCTGACCTCCTGCTGCTGGGAGTCCTTCCAGCGAGGAGAGCTCGGACAAAGGGTTTCTTGTCAGGGGCGGTGCTAGCACCATACCAGACAGGGTTTTGTGTATCCCAGGTAGGCAGGGCTGAGAGGAAGGTGACTGCAAGTGGCACCCCGGTGCTCACTGTGCATATGCCGGCTCAAACCAGTTCCAGGGGCACACCAGCCCCTGAGCTGGGGAAAGTACGGACAAGGGAGAGGGGTGTAAGCACCCCCCTCCTGGTCCCACCCATGGGCAGGACCTAGTCGCGTGCCAGCCCCTTTTTTTAGAATAAAGGTAGGAGCAGGCCCCCTTCCCAAATTGGATAATTCTGAATCTTGAACTACTTTCCACGAAGAGAACTCTTGATACCTTCTGAAGACTCTCCCTTGTGGCTAAGGAGTAGCCACCCTGCACCCGCAGGCACCATCTAAGCATCACGGTTTGCTGTAATCCATCCTCCGGATCAAGACTGCCCAGCTCGACGAGACCCGGATTCCCTGGCATCTCTGACCTCTACCTGCATCATCAGCCCAGCTGAGATTCGTGGGTGTGACGAGACCTGAGGGACCGGCCATCTTCAAAACTGCACGAAGCTTAACCAGCACGACCGCCGAGGGATCCTCGAGTGAGTGCTTTGGGTTTTGAGAAGCCCTAACCCTGAGCAGCTCCAGCACCGAAGTCCAGCCCCCCAGCATCCACGAGAACTGCGTGGGGCCCCTCTGCTCTCTGCTGCTCACCGCGTTGTCCGGTCACTTGCCTGCTGGCTAGTGGCCCTCCTGACGACGCACCACGACGATTTCACCGCTGGTCTGGTTGCTCCAGACTGACCCTTGCTCCCTTCCAAAAGAGGAGCACCCCGGACCCTCCTGGTCCACTCCAGACGCCATCTTGACTCCACCGCGTGGGCTTGCCTTTGCCAAGGTTTGTTGCCCCCATCCTGGGTCCAGCATCGCCGACAGCAGACACCTGCGTGGGACAGCTCGCACCTCCAGCCTGATCGCCGACAACGCCTCCTAGCCCGTGTGACTGCAGAGTCCAGCGTCGCCCACTCACCTGGTCGAGGTGACTTCATCCGGTGCCATCCTGGTGCCCACACAATCACTGGCTAGTGATTAAGAACCGAGTCCCCTCTGCTTTCAGGTCATCTCCATCATCGATCCAGGCTTGGATCACTCCGAATATCTTCACTGGTCGCCTGCCAGCAACTTCTTCTTTCAGGCTCCATAGACTACAACGAGGATTCCTGACGTCTTTTGAACCCTATGCAGCCGCGGCCCCAGGGCTAGGTAACCTGAGCATTTCGGTGCTCCAACGTAGGTTCACTATCTAAGTGTCCAGATCCTTTTTCGTTTTTAGTCTACCTAGTCGGATTCGTCCGGAAACAGTGACTTTAGAAATACTAGCCTCCATAGACTTTGTCCCGTATCCCGTGTGAGAGTGCACACTCTGCACCCGATCTCCCAAGGCCTCCTGCTCCTAACCTTAGGGTTCTGTAGTTTAGTCCTAGCGATCCTGAAGCCTCTGGATCTTGTTACTTACCTGCTAGTATTTCGCATTCCACTTCTAGAGTATATGGTTTTTCGTGCCCCTCGGGCATTTGTGTAAATTGTGCGACTTAAAGTATTTTCTTAAGAGTTTTGTAATGTGCTTAGCTCCCTGACTCATAAAGAGTTCAGGGTAGACTTGTTATAAATAAATATCCTTTATTTTCATAACAACTTGTGTGGTGTCCTTTCACTTGGTGTTCAAGGGGTATATGTGATAGTATAACAGCTGGCTTAACACGCCCTCTAGAGTTTAGCCTAAAGACTGCTCTTGTCCATGCTACTAGGATAGCTGGTTAATAAGGTTGACTTACAACCAATCATCAATAAGGGTCGTTTGGTATGATACACAGTGATCACTAGAATAGTGAGCACTATATATCAGGCCAACTTCTCACAGTTTCCTGCCGAAATACTTTTGATCGCTCATCAGATTAAAGTTGCTAGTCAAATTGGTATTAAAGTCCCCATAGAAGAACATTGGGTGCGGCCATGCTGCAAATTTTAAATTTAGACATTTAATAACTTCTTGATCATCTACATTAGACCCGTAAACCGTACAGACTGATAAAGACACAGCTGATGTTCTGAGATTGTTACCAGAAATTGAGTTCAACGTCGAGACAGACCTATTGGTTAGTTTTGACGTTGAGTCACTCTATACCTGTATACCACAGGAAGAAACCTTAGAGGCGGTCAGACAACTATTGTCCCTGCGAGACCTGGATAGTATCACCCCTGTGAGTTTTATACTTGAGTGCCCTAAAATAGCCATGATGGAGAACTTCTTCAAATTCGAAGACGAGTTCTTTCTGCAGATCTCCGAAATTTCTATGGGGAGTATTTTTGCCCCTAGCCTCGCCAACCTTTATGTCCACCAATTTGAGCAAGACCATGTTCTCAACCATAGCAACCCATTCTTACATCAAGTGTTGCTATGGAAGAGATACATTGATGACATCCTGGTGGTATGGCGAGGCTCAATATCAGAGATCCAACTATTCCACCAATGGCTTAATACTCAAAATCAATATCTGAAATTCACGCTTGAGTTTAGTAGTGAGATGCTACCCTTCTTGGATTTGTCAATCTTTCCATAAGCGGGGAGGCTTCAATGCGAGCTCTACACCAAACCTATGGCCAGAAACTCCCTCCTCGTGTACAGTAGCCACGATCCACGCTCACTACGGGCCAATTTACCAGTGGGCCAGTTTCTTCGAGTCAGAAGAAATTGTTCATCTAGGGAACTCTTTGACAAACACGCAACCAAATTGTCTGACCAACTACAGGAAAGACAATACCCCAAACACCTAGTCAAAAGGGCTTGGAAACGTGCCTCGAATAACAATCGGGAGGCACTCCTGGAAAGGAGACCTACGAAACCAGCATTAGAGAGACTGACATTTGTGAGCACATTCAATGTTCACTCCAATAAAATCCAGAAAACAATACGTAAACATTGGAGCATTCTTATCATCACAGACACTAACATACCTCTACCTTTGTTCTCTTTTAAAAGAGCACCGAGTTTGCGTGACAGTATGGTCCATACCAGACCTAGAGTTCAAGAGAAAGATAGACCAACTACACTCTGGGATCTTCCGCCAGTACAGGGCCACTACCCGTGTGGCTCATGTAGTGTCTGCCCGCAGACCATTAAAACTGACAAAATTGATCTGGGTACAGGCAAGATATGGCTTCTCAAGAAACAAACGAATTGTAATTCTGAAAGAGTCATATATATGGTAACCTGCCCGTGTTCCCTAAGATACATCGGGTACACTACCCGCAAAATCAAGTTAAGAATCGGTGAGCATAAGAGTACGATTCGCTGCCAAAAACAATCAACACGCCTGACCGATCATTTCTTGACTCACAAGCACACTGCATGAGATGGGTGATTTTAGAACAGCTGTTTATTCCACCCCACATCAGTGACATCTCCAGATTCTTATTCATCAAAGAACAAAAATGGATCTTTTCCCTTAAAAGTGATAGTAGGGGACTCAATGATGATATAGCGTGGACTTCACTGTAGATGTTCTTCTCTTGTCTTTTTTATATGTTCATTACACTTCTTATGCATACAGGAGAAATTATGGTTCATCCCATAGGTCCCTACAATACTAGTACCTATGTACATGACTTTATCATCTAAACATGTGGTGGCTTAACTTGCTGTACTCTGAGCACCTAAAATGCTTTTTAGGGCCACATACCTCTCTTTCCAAAAGATAGGGTTCAGTATGTCTGAACCCAAACACGTGACTTCACTACCCAAAAATGAAGTGGCTTAATCTGCTGTACTCTAAATACAACATGTTTTGTGATGGCCACACACTTTTCCTTTTTCAATAGATGGGGCTCAGCTTTCTTATGATATTGACTATGCCCTAATCTTACACTTACCATGTTTTAAGATACACGTATTTATGGTTATATATAGTTGAGCATATAGACTATTGGTTGAGCTGTGAGTACAACTTTAGACCTTAATTGATTTGGAGATACACGATCTACCCACGAGATTCTTTTTTGAGCCTTAATACCGATCCTTGGCAAGTAACATGGCCTTTACTGAGACTTTCTCAATGACAGCGGTCTTTATCACGGTACCGCGCATGCGCACGTAACTATTGATACCGCGCATGCGCCACTGTTAGCGTCTTCTGTTTTCATCGCTCGCGCATGCGCGGCGGAAGGAAGTGGGCGATCCTACGGCATTCCATTTTCAAGATCGGCCCGGACTTTCTAATGACGTATACTACCAAAGGGTGCAACCAATTATTCAATCATCCTAGATACATAAAGGCGCGCTTTCCGTCCGTTCGGTACCTCCACTCCCACTTGGAAGCAGGCGAGAGGTACCGACGGACAGGTAGGCTCGTACAGACCACTCTTTGAACCACTACTGCCTAGTTGTTATTTCTAGCATTTTGGGTTCTTCTCTCTCTTTCTTGTCAAAGCTTGGCAGCAAACCCTGTGTTATATTAATCTACTAACTGGGTCCTTGCCTTACTTCTTTACTGGACAAGCATGTGTTTAGGCATGCAGTCTGACAGGGAGGTGTCTACAATGAGAGCAACTGGATTTAGTTAAAAAATGTTGTTGGAAGTCAGCATAAGCTTAATAAATACACCGCAACTATACAAATATTGTGGTGGAACATATTTTATTATCTCTTCCATCTTTTTAACAGAGCCGGGCCTCATTTTCCCGAGCGGGTGCCGGGTGAGGTGAGGCAACTTCCCACATAAAGCTGGGTGAGTATAAGATTAAAATACTACTATGACTACTGTCATGCAAATCAGTAGGACGGCTGCCTTATGTTAAATAATGAGACTTTTGCTCGTTTTGAAATATGTGTTGTATGTACTGTTTTCTTTGTAACTGGAGGATTAATGGAAACACAGTTTTTGATATCACATATTATGTGCACGATTTCTCCTACAGGCAAGGATAATTTACCCAATTTTCCACCAGTCAACATTGGGGACCCAAGTTCCTGGTAGGATTATCTTGATTTGATATTGGCTTGCTTCACAATTCACAATAAGATTGTTATTCACTGGCATTTGCAGTTGTTATTAGATCACGATCCTGAAGAAAGCTGGATACAATCTATCCGCATAGCTGAAACATGTCGACCACTCTGCACTGCGCCTTCACAAAGTCATATTTTCACACTATGTGGCGTTATTTTAATCTTAACACTGTAACAGCGCCCATTAAACATATTTTCTGTTACAGTAGTTAATTTTACACTTTTCACGCACATTGCACACCATCACCACCGTACTGAAATACATTGTGGCTAGAGGTTCACCTTGGAATCCATCTCTACACCATCACTTGATGGGTTAGGTGAGACTTGGATTTACCATCCGTATCCCACGTGACGATATTCCGCCACAATGGTGGTCTGATGGGAGTTTTTCAGCCACATGTAATTTCTGGGTGTTCCATGACTCCGTCTAGTTCGTAGCTTCAGTACAGCACACATCCTGACTTTGTATCTCTTGTATATTTTTCTAATGCAATTAACCGCCTGGCCCTAGCCATCATGCAAGTGGCTGAACGACCACATCTGCCTATGGTGCGCCTCTCGCTCGAAGCTGAGAAGGCATTTGGCAGGGTCGAATGAATATACCTGTCAAAGGTCCTTGCTAAACATATGGGCCCTAAGATGATGGACTATATACAAGCCAACTTCAAGAAGCCTGCAGACCAGCTAAAAACGAATGCTTACTTACCGCCCACCGTCCAACTCACGAGCACGCCCCAACAGGGAAGTCCCCGTCGCCCTAGCTCTTTGCCTTAACTATAGATCCACTTGTGGCAAAGATTCAGCTCAGCTCTGATTTCCACAGCATGCAAGTGAGTGACAGGGACCATAAATTAGCCCTCTTCGCTGACGATATTCTCTGCTTTAACACAAACAAGAGTCTTCTATATCTGCACTGAAGAGGGAGCTAAACATGTTTGCTCTGGCATACAGCTTTAAAATAAACCTTTCAAAATCTTAGGGTATGTGTGTGTCAAATGCAGACGATAGCCTCTGAGAGACAATTCGGAGCGAGGGCTTCCATTGTTCATTCTCAAGGATTACATACCTCGGGATACAGCTTCCCACCCCCACAGAGGCAGCAACCTGCATCCTCTGCTTACGATCCTCTTCAAAGACTTATATCACTGGGTAAAACTAGAGATCTCTTGAGGCATCTAAACAGCTTCAAGATAAACTTTCTACCCTGCCTGTTATACCTCCTCCAGACTCTTCCCCTCTCAATACCCAAACCGACACAAATCCAGATACGCAACAAAATGGTCCACTTTATTTGGGACAGACAATCACCACGGGTGGCTGGAGCAACATTATATAGACTGGTAGCAGAAGGGGGCTTAGGCTTTCCTAGCATCTAGACTTATATCCTAGCAGCTCAGATTCGTCCCTCATTGGACTAAGCCCACAGCCTAGACCTCAAGCAATGGGTGCAGGTCGAGCACTGGATGGCCTTCTATGGCTTCCATGACAGTGAAAGCCCAGGACTCCACACCTCTCCCATTGACATATACGTTATTTAATTATTTGTAGGCGGTACGAGAAAGGTGACACTTCCTGTTATATCCATTTCCTGTTACCCCGCTGACACCTTATGAGGATTTTCCACCACATTCGGACTCTTTCTGCCAGGCTCAAGGTCGATAGCCCAAATTGTTGGACTTTTATAAAAATGGGGAGTTACAGACTAATAATAACTTGAGGGACAAGTTTCTCTTGCCCAGGGGAGGTGCATAAAAGGTAGGACAGTCACTGTACTGGGCTGGATGTCCTGCTGCTAGCCAGGCTATGCAATGGGAGGAGACACCAATAGAAACCATGTACCTTTTTAATGTCAATGGTAAGGGCATATCCCTGCTGTGTCGGTATATGCTTAATCTAACCCCACTCAAGAAACATGCCTATAAGAAGCAATGGAAAGTGGACTAAACGTGGACAATACAGACGCCACTTGTGGAGCAATATGGCAAAAGGCTTCCTCATCCTCTATATGTCTCAGTTTTAATGGAAACTCCTATAAACTCCTCACTCTGTGGTATTTCACACATGTGAGCCTACACAAAATGTTTGGAAGTCCAGACCTATGCTGGTAGGGGTGCGGGTAAAGGGGAACATTTTTTACAAACATGGTGGACATGCCTGAGAATACAGACATTTTGGGACAAGGTTCTGCTTATGATCCATACTACTACTAATGTTACTTTGCCCCGGGCCCCCTAATTATTCTTCTGTGTGATCCAGGGGAACATAGAACCCTCACCTTGTCAACTTTCCTGGGGCAATACCTTTCCCACCGGTGACTGGCAACACAGCTTTGCATAGCGCAGATGTGGAACCTATACGCCATGGAGAAACTCAATGCCACATTACGAGACAGGGCGGCTAAATTCAATGCTACATGGAGTCCTTTCACAACATACATACACAGACAAGATACAATAGGGGGCATACATCTTACCATGTCTAAAACACGGAGGGCCTCAGATAAATGGCTATTAACCCCCAGAATCAGAAGGTGACCTATAATGCTTTGAGCTTCTTTTGAGACTTATTTTGTCAAGCTGTTAGGACACCCTATTATAAGACAGTCCATTTCTTTTTCCACACAAACACTATATAGGGTAGGTTTCTTTACTTACCTTCCACTGCCTGTATGATTCACGGTGGGGTGAATGTAGAGGCTATCAATGTTAAAAGAAGGCTATGGGTTTTCTCCTGATTGATTATTTTGTATACTTTTGGGGAGGGAAGTGTTGTTGTTTCTTTTTCAAGAAAATACTAAATAAAGATGTTAAAAAAAGGCACTATTGCTTTATTTAGCACATATTCATGTACTAATTAGTCAGTTAGGATACTCTTTTTTTGTGATTCTATCACTATTCACAGTGCTTGCAACCACTTGAAGTCTGGCTTTGCTTCTAAACCCCTTGCAACACCTTCTTTCATTCTTTCTCATCAAGCACTGTAAACAAACAGATCCTTGGCAATTGGAGCAAATTAATCCTGTTGTAGGTCAGCCCAGGGTGTTGTATACTTATTAAGTGTTCAAACAATTGTAAGGAGTAGTTTCTGTCCTGTAACTCCAGTTCTGTAGTAGGGTTATCTCTGTTATAGTCATAATCAGGTGAATAGTCCCGCCCATGTGTGTGGACCCCGGAGCAATCAAAAATAATCTCTTAAGGTGTCGAAAAATGCAGAACTGCACAGACACTTAAGAGAGAATTAAAGACAGATAATGCAGCCTATATAAGCAGACTACACTGTCCAGTACTTCAACTAGAAATTCCACCAAAAATCCACAAACAGCAAAGTTTGTCCAGATTTCCCTTGCTTTAGCAGCAAAAACCCTCTGGAATGATAGAGAGGAAGACATAGACAGACAAGCCCCATAGGCTGCCATTATGTGGCTCATAACAGGATACTGTGCCTTTAAGAGAACTTTCCAGAACTTCACAGTATCCCAGAATTCACTGCAGGTGCCTTTTACTTTCAGTTCTTTTTGAAGGCTAACACGCCAGACCTGTAGCATTCCTTACATGAATATCTTTCTCCACCGGGGAGGAGGGCGGGCGCTTATGACTATAACAGAGATACCTCTACTACAGAACTGGAGTTACAGGACAGAAACTACTCCTTCTGTAGTAGGGGATCTCTGTGTATAGTCATAATCTAGTGAATAGAATGGCAAGGCCATCCCCACACCAAAGCGGCGGTGGAGAACGAGAAATAACACCACTATTGTGCGAACAGATTTCGCAGCGAAGCCTGCCCAACCTGAGCGTCTGCCCTGGCAATAGTCTCCAGGCAGTAATGCTTAGCAAAAGTATGGACCGACTTCCAAGTGGCCGCCTTGCAGATTTCTGCAATTGGAACATTACGGAGCAAAGCCGTCGGGGCAGCTTTGCCCGTGGTGGAATGAGCCTTAGGTTTACCCCCTAAGGTCTTATTAGCCTTTTGGTATCACTGTTGTATGCAGGACACAATCCACCTAGATATGGACTGTTTAGAGGTAGCAAGACCCGTCCTGACTGATCCATAATTGATAAACAATTAGTCTGACCTACGAATATCCTTGGTCTTATCCAGATAAAATTTCAACACCCTCCTAACATCTAGGGAATGCAGACACCTTTCCGCTGGAGAGGAAGGATTCTGAAAAAACGTAGGTAAAGTTATGGTCTGGTTAACATGAAAATCAGATATAACCTTTGGAAGAAATTTAGGGGGAGTACGCATAACAACCTTAGCAGCATGAAATACAGTATAAGGTTCCTGGCAACACAACGCCTGAATTTCACTCACCCTGCGGGCCGATGTAATGGCCACGAGAAACGCCACCTTCCAGGACAGGTGCTGCAACGAAGCCTTATGAATAGGTTCAAAAGGCTCCTTCATCAATCTGGACAGCACCACATTCAATTCCCATGAAGGCGAAGGAAGCCGGACAGGAGGGAACACTTTCTTCAAGCCTTCCAGAAAATCTTTGATCACAGGGAAGTCTGTGAAGGGCATTTCCTGTAGGCAGTCAGCGCAGCAAGATGAACCTTAATGGAATGGATATTATGGCCAGACTGCGCCAGATGCAGAAGATCTGGAAGGATGACATCTACCTTGCACGTCGTCGGATCATAATTCTTGGACTTGCACCAGATGCAAAACCTCTTCCAGTTGTAAGCATATGAAGTCCGAGTGGAAGGTCGCTTAGCCTCCTTCAGTATGTCCATGCAATCTTCAGGTAGATTCAAATGGCCATATTGCACTATCTCAGGAGCCATGCCGCCAAACTCAAAGACAAGAGGTTGGGGTTCAACATCTGCCCCCCGAACTTCGTGAGAAGGTCCGGCCTGCACGGCAGCCGTATGTGAGGAAGGAGAGACCGGTGAAGCAGGTCCGTGAACCACCACTGCCTGGGCCATTCCGGGGCAATCAGGATCATCCGCGCCCTGGACTGTGACAGCTTGATGAGCACCGCCGGAATCAGGGGAATGGGTGGAAAAGCGTACAGAAAGCAGTTCAACCAGTTGATCCATAGCGTATTCCCCAGCGCCCCCTGCTGGTAGTACCTGGAGGCAAAGTCTCGGCATTTGCTGTTTTCGGCGGTGGCGAACAGATCTATGTCTGGAATCCCCCACCTTGCGAAGACTTCTCCTAGTACTTCGTCGTTTATGACCCATTCGTGGTTTTCCTGAATCAGTCTGCTCAGTGCGTCCACCTGAACATTCTGCACACCTGGTAGATGGGTAGCCGTTATCGTCAGTCCTCTGGCCAGAAGCCATCGCCAGATCGCCGGCGCCTCCTGAGACAGAGTGCGTGATCTCGAGCCCACCTGCTTGTTGAGGTAATACATCGTGGTCGTATTGTCCGTCTGTACAAGCAGAGAGTTGGTCTGAAAGGACGGATGAAAGGCCTTCAGTGCCAAGTGAACAGCTCTTAGTTCCAGGAAGTTGATGTGATATGTGGACTCCGTCGGGGACCACGTTCCTTGAATCTATAAGTCTCCAGAGTGCGCCCTCAGCCTTGGAGAGAAGCATCCGTCACGATAGTCTGAGTGGGAATGCCCTTGTGGAAGGGAACCCCTCTGAGGAGATTCTCCGCTGAACACCACCACTTCAGAGACTGAAGAGCATGCTGAGACAGTCGTATTCTGTCGTCCCAAAACCCTTTCCTCTGATCCCACTGATCCTCCAAGCACTCCTGCAACGGTCTCATGTGCAGTCGTGCGTGTGGCGTTAGGAAGATACAAGAGGCCATCGATCCCAGTAGAGAAGATACCGTCCTCACTGTTGTAGATGGAGTGGTCATAAGAGCCTGAGCCTTCCGAAGGAGTGATAATCTTCGCTCCTCCGAAGGAGACACTCTTGCTGACAGCGTATTGATGGGGGCTCCCAAGTACTGAATGCACTAGACCGGAGTCGGGACAGACTTGGACATGTTGATGTGCAACCCCAGCTTGTTCAAGAGAATGCACGTCTTCTGGAAGTGTGCTTGAGCTTCCGAGAAGGAGGAGGCCTTGATCAACCAATCGTCCAGGTACGGGTAGACAAACACCTTGTTCTTCCTTAGGTGTGCTGCTACCACTGCCATGCACTTCGAGAATGTTCTGGGCGCAGACTTCAGTCCGAATGGTAGTACTGTGTACTGATAATGATTGGCGCCGACTTGGAATCGCAGGAACTTCCTGTGTTTGTGTGCAATGGGCACATGGAAGTACGCATCTTGTAGGTCTATAGCACATAGCCAGTCTCCCTGTTGCAACTGAGGATAAATCTGATGCAACGACAGCATGCGAAACTTCTCTCTGCGAATCCACTTGTTTGCCTGTCGCAAATCCAGAATGGGCCTGAACTCGTTCTTGTCCTTCTTGCGAACCAGGAAGAACCAGGAGTAAAGACCTCTTCCTCTTTGAGACAGAGGTACGTCTTCTATCGCCCTTTTCCTTAACAGGATATCGGCCTCCGCCTGGAGCTCGCGCAGCTAAAACTGTGAGCTGACCGGAGGAATTGATGGAGGCGGGCTGGTGAACCGAAGACTGTATCCATTGCAAACAATATTCAGCACCCACTTGTCCCGAGTAATTTTTTCTCAACTCTGCCAGAAAAAATTGAACGCTTTCCCCCACCGGAGCGGGTAACGGATGTAAGGGAAGTAATCGCTCAGGGTCGAGACCCAGCCGGGCCTTTGTTCGCTGTAGAGGACTGCTGGCCCCCTCTACCCTTCTGGTGCTTCTGGAAGGGTCTCCGGTACTGCTGCTGTTGTTGCTGCTGCTGTCCCGAAGACTGTCCTCGCCCTCTGCCCTGTGCACCGAACCGTCTCTGGAACGGGCGGTAGGCCTTCTTTTCCAAGCCCACAGCCGTCAGGGTATCGGCCTCCGCTTTCATGCGGGCCATCTCATCGTCGGCATGCTTGCCGAACAGGGTTTCCCCCGAGAAGGGAAGATTGGCCACCCGCTGCTGGGCCTCCGGCTTGAGTGATGTGAGCCTGAGCCAAGCATGGCGCCGCTGGTTGATCCCATGACAATACCCATGGGCCGCCAACAGAGAGACATCCGCAGTGGCGCTGATGACCAGGTTCGAAACCTGCATCCCTTCCTTGAGGATCTCCTGGAAGTCCTCCCTCTTATCTCTTGGCAGGAGTTCCGTGAACTGCTGAAGGGATTCCCACAGGGCACGGTCATACCTCCCTAGCAGAGCCGCATCGCTAGAGGCCTTCATGGCCATGGATGCTGTTCCACAAGCCTTCCTGCCGGCTGAGTCGATCCATCGGCTCTCCTTACCCGGCGGTACGGTTGAAGACGGGGAAGTAGAATGTAGCTTCCTGGCCGCCGTCACTATAACAGAGTCTGGAACAGGGTCTATCCGCAGAAAAGCCGGGTCAGAATCCGGGGCCTTGTACTTCTTTAGAAGCCGGGAGGGAGCGGCCTTCGTCACTGCTGGCGTGAGGAACAATTCCTCTGCAGGCTCTACCAATACAGGCACTAGGGGTAGTAAAGGTCGAGACAGATGCCTCTTGTGAACCGTCTCAAATATCACGAACGTCGTGGGTGTTGGAGCCGTCACCGTGATTCCCAATTTTGCTGCCCTCCTCAGGAGAACATCCTGGAACGTGCTGATGTCGTCCACCGGAGACACCCTTGTCCCCGGGGATTCCGACATGGTCGGTGAATAGGTCCTGGTCCTGGAGGAGTCCGTGCAGGACCGCGATCCACGCCTCCTATGGCGCCGTCTTGACCTGGTGGAGGATCTATGCCGACTCCTCGATCTCCCCCTCCGTCCAGAGCGTGATCGTGACCTCCTTGGCTTCGTTCGATCTGCCGGTTCCACAGGGGAGGGCGACCTCGGTTTGGCTGGGGCCCTCGACTGAGGGGTCCCCTTGGGAGGAGTCGGTAATCGGGGCAGTAAGACCGACCTCGGAGGGATCGGAGGCGGCTTGTCTGCTGGCAGCTGAGGTTGAGGTAGAGATTGAGGACGCGATGGAAGTGGTGGGAGCGGAGGAGGAGTAGGGGCCCGAGGAGGGAGCCCCCTCGGTAGTGGAGGCGGTGGCGTAACCTGCCTCGGGGTATACACCATTGAGTACACCGAACACGGTGATCCGTCTTCCCTTTCCAGCCTGGGACGTCGGCGACTGACTCCTGGTGCCAGACCTCCTTCCTCGTCTCTTCGGTGTCAAAGAACGGCGACCAGACGGCGAGCGTCGGTCCCTCGACGGCGAGCGTCTTTTCCTCGACGTCGACCGTTTCTCCCTCGGCGGCGAATGCCTTCGCCTCGACGGCAACCTCCTTCACCTCGACGGCGACCTCCTTCGTCTCGACGGCGACCTCCTTCGCCTCGACGGCGACCTCCTTCGTCTCGACGGCTACCTCCTTCGTCTCGACGGCGACCTCCTTCGTCTCGACGGCTACCTCCTTCGCCTCGACGGCGACCTCCTTCGTCTCGACGGCTACCTCCTTCGTCTCGACGGCGACCTCCTTCGTCTCGACGGCGAACTACTTCGCCTCGACGGCGACCTCCTTCGACTCGACGGCGACCTTCGCCTCGACGACGATCCTCCGACGCCAAGGATCCCCTTGACGACGACCTTCTCTTTTTCGCCGACGGCGAACGGCGGTGTCGCCTCAATGGCGAGGGCCGTCACCGGGCCTCTCGACGACTCTGACTCAGACGACGATGAAATCGTCACAGGAGACCTCGACGGCGGTCTATTCAGTTCCCTCGACGTCGACCGTCGACGTCGCTTCGACCCAGAGCCCTGGGGAGACGGGGAACAGACTGTAGTCATCCCTCTCGACGCCGTAGTCGGTGCAATCGACCCAGACGGAGAATGAGGACGCTTGCTGGTCTTCCTGCCCCTGGGGAGCCCCCCAGAGGCCTCAGCACGGGCAGAGGAAGCCCCTACAGACCCACCTTGCGCCTTCAGCCTTCTTTCTTCAAGGCCCTGAAGCCTGATCTTCTTTCTGTCCTTCAGGGTCCTGCCAGAGAAGCCCTGACAAATGACACACTCCTCTGGGACATGGGTAGAGGGAAGGCAGAGGATACACACCTCATGTGGATCAGATTTGGCCTTCTTCCTGGAGCACTCTGGACATTTGTCAAATAATGCAGGCATATTGACAACCAAAGAGTGCACCAAAGGATTAACAAGAAGAAAGGCACCAAAAACTTGAACAAAAGTGAAAAAAAAAACAATAAACCCTTGAAAAGGGAGAGCTCAAGGCTCCAGGGTCCTGCTTGCAGGAGCCGGAAAAAAGAACTGAAAGTAAAAGGGACCTGCAGTGCATTCTGGGATACTGTGAAGTTCTGGAAAGTTCTCTTAAAGGCACAGTATCCTGTTCTGAGCCACATAATGGCAGCCTATGGGGCTTGTCTGTCCATGTCTTCCTCTCTATCATTCCAGAGGGTTTTTGCTGCTAAAGCAAGGGAAATCTGGACAGACTTTGCTGTTTGTGGATTTTTGGTGGAATTTCTAGTTGAAGTACTGGATAGTGTAGTCTGCTTATATAGGCTGCATTATCTGTCTTTAATTCTCTCTTAAGTGTCTGTGCAGTTCTGCATTTTTCGACACCTTAAGAGATTATTTTTGATTGCTCCGGGGTCCACGCACAGGGCGGGACTATTCACTAGATTATGACTATACACAGAGATCCCCTACTACAGAAAATTATGTTACATTACATTTCACTAACCCCAAACAAGGTCTCAGAAAGCACTTCCAGGCTGAAGGTAGACATAACAAATAATTGCTTTGGTAAGATTATTTAAAGAGTTTTAACTAAGAAAGAGAAGTTAACCTCTGCAGCTAAGAAATTCGCTCTTCAAAAAGTAAATTCTGCCGCCGAGAATCAGGTCTTTTGCTAATTAAATTTCCAACCCATGCGGTGATTTATTGCACACTGTGTTCCATTTAACCTCTGCAGCTAAGAAATTCGCTCTTCAAAAAGTAAATTCTGCCTCCAAAATCAGGTCTTTTGCTAATTAAATTTCCAACCCATGCGGTGATTTATTGCACACTGTGTTCCATTTCTCAAACACAACCTGCATTACTCATGTTTTTAAAACTACTGGCTATAACTTACTGATTGACTCCAAGACAAATTTTGGATTCATTGTTTTTGTTTTGGTTTTTTGTTTTCAAATCCGTTTGGTGCAATATTAACAACTATCCTCATTTTAGGGTGCATAATTTGTCTTTTTTCATGCTCGAGAAAGAATTAACATGAACGACAATGCACACCATACAACTGAATATCAATGCTGCAAAGCTATTGCATCCTATCTTGAAAGAGAATTGCTTATTAGGCTAAGCACACTGGGCTCTGTTTTCTAAAACTTCAACTTCAGCGTGAGACCAGTGTCAATGCTTGAATTGTTTACAAACAACTGGCAAAGCTGCTGTATATCATTCTTCACCTGCGCTGACATTCATGAGTCTAATAATCTCATTATTGGGGGAAACACTGTGTTGCTTCACAAAGTGCTTCAACACCTGCTGTTGCACCTTTAATTTTGCCTCTGATTTTCTACTTATCTGCGATTGTAATGTCTTCAATCACACCTCCTCGTCATCAAGTAAAAGTATCACTGCACATAGTTCCAACATCTCTGACTTCTGACTTTTCTGATACAAATGATACTTTAAAATACCATGCCATAGTTCGTTACCATCTACTTTTAGAGTGATATGAACACAGTAAAACAAGATAAAGATAATAATAGCTGCGGCTCTTTCTCTATACAGTGGTCTTTAAGCCGGCTTTAGGCTTTTGATCCCTTTTTGATTATTTTTTGATTTAGCAGCATCGGCATAGTCCCATTAGGCAGTAGGCATTTTTGCCCAGCTTTTTTTTTATCATAGCACATAGAAGTATCCAGACGTGTATACACATATGTTATTATAATGACTGCTCTATCACTACGGTAAGGATGTAATCCTTGTGTTGTCTTGCTTATGTACTCCCCATTGCATTTCATGTATTTATTTGAGTTCACAAGGTCCTTTATAAATGTGTGCCTGTTATGTTTAGTATTCCTTACACAAGTACAATGTATACCATTTACTTTACATTAGTTTGATATTGCATCAGTTTTTAATGTATATGTATTCATATGCTTTTTAACGCGTGGCAGAACTCCGTAACGGTGCAAGATTAATATGTCAATCCTTGCAATTCAATTCAATTCAATTCTTAAACTTTATTCGATTATTCATAAAAAACAATCATAAAAGCATACAGTTTAAAAAAGAAGGACACATAAAAAGATGTTACAAAACAAGAGAATTACGGTACAAAGAGGTTGATACAACTCAAAGGGGCAATATCAAGAGCTTAGCAGCAACTAGATTGGACTAGTACAGTATTAAAAAACCAGACTTTTTCTAACAGATATAGATTTTAACCGCATGCGCGCTAGCGGGTTTTCCCGCTGCGCGCTGACAATTTAAAAATCCTGCGTTACGTGACAAAGCCAGCTCGTCATGCGCGCAGCGCAGGTAACGCCCATGACGAGCTGGCTTTGTCACCAGCATCGAAGGGGTTAAGATAAAAGTTGTGATAAAAAAACAAATATCTGGGGTGGCAAGAGCAAAAAGAAATCTCATGGCATTGACAGTACTGAACACAGAGTTAATCTTAAACAGTGGTTTGAGCAGTGGCGGTTCCTCCATGGGGGCATTTGGGCGCCGCCCCCCCCTACTTTCTCGCCGTGCGTGAAGGCAGAAACAAATGGTAGTTATATAACTACCATTTGTGATTTGTTTCTGCCTTCTGCACGGCGAGAACGCAGAACACTTCCTGGTTTAGAGTGAGTGGGTGTGTTACTCGAGGGGAGGGGGGAGTGGCTTGGGGGAGTGGCTTTGCCACTGTTGTTAATACTGACTGTTTGGACAGCCTGAGGCCGCCCAAACAGACAGTATTAACAACAGTGGCAAAGCCACTCCCCCAAGCCACTCCCCCCTGCCCTCGAGTAGTGCACCCACCCACTCACTCTCCCTGTTCTCTGTATGCTGGCAGAGAAAAAAATTACGTAGCCTGGGGCAGCCGGCCGCACCAATGAAAAGCACTTCAGTGGAGTGGAGTGGAGGGGAGGGAGGCTGCCTGCCGCGCCGCCTTCCTGATGACGTGCTGCAGGACGTTGAAGAAGTTGTAAACGAGGAAGGCGGGAGACGGGACGAGTCTCGGACGGTAAGTTTATTTGTTTTTATTTATTTGATATATATTTGTACTAGTAGCCTGTTTGTTCTAAAATGTATGTCCTTCGTTTCTGGCACATGGGGTGGGGAGACGATGAACAGTGGCATTATGAATGTAATACGGGATATCCCGTATACAATCTCCTGGTTGTTCAGTAACATTCCTAATCCTTCTGTTAATTTGCTAAGAGTCTTCGCTAATCCCTCTTCAATGATCGCAAACATGAGAAAGGAACAGGGGCCGCCATCTCATGCACTGCATTTGTGCCATGCTCCTCATTCTGCAGGCTTCCTGATATGTTAGGCGCCTATGGCTCACGAGGGCACTGTAAGAACATTTAGCAACTAAAAACAATTTGACTTTGGCGTTTGTGGTTTCCCAAAACATCAGGCTCGCCTGTCTGGGAATGCATTTTAGCGCCGCTCCCTTGACGCCTGCTTTAATACAAGCTCTGTCTTGTTGTGAAATGTATGCTTGTCCAGTGCTGTGGAGGTCAGGATACGCCACCTCGGGAAGTTTGTGTTTGAGCGTGAGCATGTTTTCTCTCGCTTTGTGCGTTGCAAGCTTAGGTGTGCACAAACATGAGGACAGGCAACCTTCCAGTGTGCCCACGTGTGAGACGAGGCGTGCTCCATTATGCACACTTGTGAGGATAGGTGTGCACTGTGCACATGTGTTAGAAAGCTGTGGTATGAAGAAAGAGGTTGGGTTGAGAGAGGAGAAGGTGAGGTAGACGAGGTCAAAAGCTTTATTATAGCACAACGCCTGACAGTTCCATTCACTGTAAGAGGGGGCCCTGGAAGAAGGGAGCTCTAAGCTTGCCCACTTTGCCCATGCATCAGCATCTCTGATTGGAAGGATGCCACATGGACAGTCTGTAGAGTGTGTCAGGTTGCAAATTACATGCAATATTTGGTGTGTCTGCTGTGTACAGAGGTGTAGCTTCGGGTGGGCGCGGGTGTTTAAGGTGTGACACCCAAATAATTGCTTTATTAAACACAGTGCAGTGCGACAATCATGTTACGCCCCACTACATTTAAATGTCACCAGCCGCCACTGGGTTTGAGGTAACAAATACGCAGATGCTTAAACAGTGGGCATATTAGCATAAAGTGCAGCGTGCTTTGTTTAGTAATTCCATCACAAGAACAGGGAGTAGAAGTATAGATTCCCATCCTCGGGAATGCCACAAGGTTATGTACAATGCCTAGTCTCAACCTTTTAAGTACGTATTAATGAGACTGTCTGGTGATAACTTTTAAAAACATGGGCAAGCCATACTCTTCCTGCTTGTTAGAATGATAATAAACATGAGTTGAGTAGTGGCTACATTGTTCTTTACGCCTGTTATATTTATGCCTCAGGAAAACTCTTTTAACCTCCTGCTTCGATAAGTCAATGGCACATAAGGGATCACCATGGACATCCAGGTCAAAAAGATCCTTAAAAGATGTTAAGACATAGTTCAACCACGGGATCTGACGGGCATTGTCCAGGCGTAAACAGTATTGGATTATTCGCCTTGTAAAGCCAGTTTCATCTTTGGACCAGATAGACTTCCAGACCATATCCTGTTAAGTCGGTTAAATAATCCAGCCCTACCTCATTGTGGATCAGTTCGGTAGATGCCGAAGGTGGAAGGCAAAGGAGTCTCTTTAAAAATGTATTTTCAGCAACTTGCAGATCGCCCTGGGTCCAGTGTCCCCAAACTCCTGAGCTGTAAAGGGCAATTGAAACACACCTGTGCCGATAGACATTCAACATGTCGGGGATGCCCCCGAAGCGCTCTTACCCATCTTAGCCTTGACATTAAGTAATTCCGGGGCCCAAGACCCGCTTTTGCTAAAGGTTATACCCATGTAACAGAAATTGTTCACAACCTCTATTTGATTTTCCTTAAAATAAAAAGTTTTACGTTGATTCACCTTTTTCCCGCATGCCATGATGAAGGTTTTAGAGTTGTTAATTTTTAATTTCTTCCCCTGTATAAAATCGTAAAAATGATTCATGAGTTTCTGGAGACCTATGGGTGTTCTAGAGAGTAAAACTGTGTCATCTGCATAAAGCAGTACCGGGATTGGTTGTCCCTCGACTTGGGGAGCGTCGGCTTGGACATTCTTCAAAACGGACTCTATGGAGTTTATAAAAAGGGAGAAGAGTAGTGGGGCCAAGACACAACCTTGTCTAATGCCAGAATTAACCCTGATCTTCCTTGTACATTCCCCCTCATGTCCATAGCGGATTTGGGCAGATAGCTTGCTATAGAGTCTAGCCAGGAAGTGGATTATCGCGGCTGGTGCTCCCATATCTAGTAGGGTAGACCACAGCAAATTATGGTCGACCAGATCAAAGGCACTAGAGAGGTCTGCAAAACAAAGGAACAGAGAGCCCTGTTTAGCTTTGGTGTATTTTCCTATAAGATCTAAATTGATACACTGCTCAATAGTGCCAAGGCCCTTCCTAAAACCGTATTGGGATACCGCAAGGATGTTGTTGGTTTCAGCCCATTCCTCTAGACGTAGCAATAAAACCCTGCTCATGATTTTTAGCGAGGAATCCAGGAGGTAGATAGGGCGGTAGTTCTTAGCCTCTCCTCTATCTCCCTTCTTATAAATTGGCAGGATTACAGATTCACTCCAGGTGGAAGGAGTAGTATCGGTGGCAGCAGCATTAAACAACTGGGTCAGAAGGGGGCTCCAGAGGGCCAGATCAGTTTTATATAGATCTACTGGTACGCCGTCCGGTCCTGGAGCCTTCCCCCCTTTGCTGTTTCGGATGGCATTATCTACTTCTAGGAGTGTAATCCCCAGGGGTTGGATAGGTCTGGTAGTGTAGGCACAAAGACTATCCTGAACCTCACTATTTGGGTCGAAAATTCCTGTAAAGTATTGGACCCAACTGTCCTCACTAACCTGGGCAGTTAAGACTGGGAATTCCTCTTTTTGGAGGAAAGGGCTGTTGACAGTGCACCAGAATAACTTGCTGTCCCGCAGTTCTGCCGCCTTTGTCAGGTCCTCCCAGGCTTGTTCCCTGAGTTCCTGTTTCCTACGGTTCAGCTGGGATTTATAGGCAGCCCTGAGGAGAGCTACAGCATCCCTATCTCTAGGGTGGCTGGACAGTGCCCTCTTAAGATCTTGTATTGAGGACGTACAAGCTCTGTCAAACCAACCTAGCGATGCCCGCTTGGATTTACCCTTAGAGATGGTAAGGGACGTTTTAATTATATCTCCCAGTTCCTCGAAATCGACAATAATGCAACTTGAGGCGGCATCAACTTCGAGACAACGTAGTAGCACCTCAGAGCCTGCTCCCACAATTTTCCGTAACAGTTTATCAGAGTTATCCCCACACCATTTAATTTGAATGCCATTTTGCCTGCAGGGAGTAATCTCATCAACAATCCTACCATTAAAGCGGGTCACAGGACCCCAGATGAGTATTGACAGAGTGATGGCATTATGATCGCTAATTCCAAAATCCACGATGATAGGGATCGTACAAAGGGGGGCAATATGTACCGATATCAGCAGATGGTCAATGACTGAGGCTGTATTTCTCCCAGTGAACGTCGGGACGATATTACCCTCATTATCCAAAGCAGGTTGGTGAATGACCAGGTCAAAATTTAACAGGAGGGTGTTAAGGGAGTCACCATAAGCAGTGTGGGTAAAATGAGCCCGGTTCTCCCCGTCAAACCCGCACACATTACTATATGAATAAGGACAGGTTTGAATGTTAAAATCGCCCCCCCCAGATGATGTCACATGGCTTGTGAGAGTCTCTACAAATTTTGTTAACAGCTGACTCGAGTTCATCCACAACAAGGGTACTCGTAGGGTCGAACATATTATTGTAGTGATTGATTAACAAAATGTCCCGACCCCCACTATGTTCCAGCCTAAGTATTTGGGAGTGTGAACCTACGATTGAATGGGATCTCACACAAACTGGGAAGTGCACAGATAGAAGAATTACCAACCCTCCTTTTGCCGTACCCATGGTGGATTATTGTGCTAAGCAATTGTATGACACAAAACCATCAAAATGGATATCTGTTGTGGACCAGGTCTCCTGTAAACAGAGGATGTCAAACCCGGAGATGGATTCCCTCCAGCCCAGGGATGGCATCCTCTGTCGCCAACCGGCAATATTCCAGCTCGCGATTTTAAAACCTGGGGGACTAGGTTCAGGTACAGGCTCTACCAACGCGTGGTTAATAGGAGTGGGTAGCGGCTCCCCTGACATATCCAAAGCAATAGGTGGATGGTCGGTGTCAGCTAAGCCCTCATGCGAGGAAGGCTCCATTGTTTATTTATTTATTTTAAGTATTTATAGAGCGCGACTGATACCTTGCAGGCTTCCTGGCGCTGGAGAATACTCTGCTGAAGGATAGACCGGAGTAGTTAGCAGGTGGGCAGAAATTTAGGGGAATAGCCAGGTCTTGAACCGCTTCCTGAATGGAAGAAGTTGTGAGATCTGGCGTATGTCAATAGGCAGGCTGTTCCATAACTTGGCCGCTGCAACCCTGAAGGATCTGCCCCCGGTTCTGGCTTTGTTGAATCTGGGCACCTTTACCAGACGGGCTGATGATGATCGTAAGTCTCTGGTGGTAGTGTACCACAGGAACAAAGCTTGCAGGGGTCTGGGCCCAAGTCCATGCAGAGCCTTAAAGACGATGCAGAGGGACTTGAATGCCACACGCTGCTTTAAGGGTAGCCAATGTAGCTCGGCCAGGGCTGCTGTGGCCGAAGACCTTCTCGTCCAGCCAAGAGCCAGCTTGGCGGCGGCAGATTGAATTCTTTGAAGCCGGTCCATCAGCGTGACTGGAGACTCAAGGAGCAGGGCGTTACAATAGTCAAGGCGACTGAGTATTGTGCACCTGACTATCGACGCCCGGGCTTGTGCAGGGAGGAGTGGCATGATTTTACGCAGGGAGCGTAGCAGGGCTGTGCAGATCCCCACTGTTTTTGCTACCTGGGTTTCCATACTCAGCTTGTTATTGAGCATGGCTCCCAGGTTGCGGACCGAGGAGACTGGCAGAGGTTTATCCCTAGTCTCAGGTGGCCAGAATTCACTCGGAAACTGGCGGGGTATGTTGGTGCCCGCACAGAACAGAACCTCTGTTTTGGAGGAGTTGAATTGGAGGGAGTTTCTGTGGAGCCACCCAGCCGTCTCTCTTAAACAGTCGTGGAAGGTGGTTAAAGGAATGGAGTCTTCTCCTTCCCAAGAGAGAATGAGCTGCGTGTCATCAGCGTAGTTGATCGTTTTTATCCCAAAAGACTTAATTAACGTGATCAGCGGGATGAGGTACACGTTAAAAAGAATGGGGCTGATGGAGGAACCCTGGGGAACTCCCTGAGGCACCGGTGCGAAGGTGGATTGGAATGGGGGGAGGGAGACAGCCTGTCTCCTGTCCCACAGGTAGGAGTGAAACCAGAGCAGCGCTGTGCCATCCACACCTGCCTCACCTAGTCTCTGCAGCAGCGTGCTGTGGTTGACCGTATCGAATGCGGCAGACAGGTCCAGCAGTATCAGTGCTACTGGCTGGCCCCTGTCTGCACGCATGCGAAGGTCTTCCATGGCTGTCAAGACCGCTGTTTCGGTGCCGTGGGCGGGACGGAATCCGAACTGATGATCGTCTAGAAAGTTGTTCTGTTCTAGGTGACAGGAGAGGCAAGAACTGACCCATCGTTCAGCGACTTTCGCCGGAAATGGTAATAGGGAGATGGGTGAACCTTTTAGATGATGAGGTGATTGGCAGGCACTTATCTGGGCACACTACATTATTTATTTATTTATTTATTTTTAAGGTTTTATATAGCGCGAACAAGATCTTTGCAGATATCAGAGCGCTTTACAGAAACAGTAGGTAGGGTAAACAAAACTCTTGAAACAATATAAAATTCAGTAGTCAGTGAGTTGCAAAATAGGGTAGCAATCACACAAGAGTATGCAGACTAATAACAATCAAGAAACAATAATATGGTAGCAGTACAATGTCTAATCGGGTAAGATTATAGCACCCCAGAGGGTGAGTAAACACAATGTGAAAGCAGAGTAGTAGTCAGTAATGGGTGCGTTGCAAGTTAGTGAGGCACTCAAGTCATAGTGTACAACCCAATAGCCAAGTTGGAAACCAATAATATAGCATCCGTGCGATGATTTAGATCCGAAAGCAGTCAAAAAAGAGACTCGCATAGGTAAGCAATCAGAAGGCCGATAATGTAGGAGCCAAGTACTGTCATTGTTCCAGTATCAATAGTATTCAGGTGAATTTAGCCTGAAGGATGGCCTTCACCTCTTTCTTGAAGAGTACAGTGGAAGGGATAAGCCTAGTTTCTGGCGGGAGTGCATTCCAGATCCTAGGCGCCATTCCTGAGAAGGAGCGTTTGTATGTTTTTTCCTTCCGGAATCTCCGTGGTTTCAGGAGGAGGGTTTTTGTGCTTCTGTTGGATCTTGAGCCTCCTGAAATGGTCAGCTTTTCAGTGAGGTAGTTGGATGACTTGTGGTGTATAGCCGAGTGCGTCATACAGGCAATTTTCAGCTGAATTCTGGCTTCAATAGGCAGCCAGTTTAGGGCTTTTAAGTCAGGGGATATATGCAAGTGTTTTCTTGAGCCAGTGATGAGTCTCGCGGCCGCGTTCAGGGAGGCTCTTAGGGGAGTCGTTGTTGTAAGGGGGAGCCCGCTGAGAGCCGCAATACCGTAGTCTATCCGAGGAATGACTAAGGCTTGAACAACAGTTTGGAAGTCCTTGGGTGGAAGAAAGGGTTTGAGTTTTCTCAGCGTGTTGATTTGGAAGTTGGCTCCTTTAGTTGCTTTGCTAATATGCTGCTGCATGTCGAGATTGCAGTCCAGTGTGATGCCAAGGGATTTCGCGGAGTCCACGATGGTGGGCTGGACATTGAGTGCGGTTAGATGATTGAGCCATGTTTGGGTGATGGCCTTTTTCGTAGGAGGAGAGATCAGAAGGAACTCAGTTTTCAGAGCATTTAGTTTGAGGTGATTGTCGGCCACTATTCAAAGAAGGTGCACACAGTTCCCCTGGGAAGTAAAACAAATATGGAAGAGTGATATTCCTTCCTCTCTCCAGGTGTGGTTGTTTTTGAGGGAACAAGGGCAGATGTCCCTTGTCGGAACTAGGGATGCCTCACACAATAGGTTGGTTCAACGGCTACTGTCATATCACCAGCCAATTGCCTCGTGTCATCATCGGCTTCCTGCTCCTACGTCAAGCCGGCGCTGCAATGCCTGACGGGTAGCACTGGGTGCTACACTTTTACGGAGATCTTTTGTTCCAGGCCGTTTAAATGAGTGGGTGTGAGGGGCCCCAGTTGTGAAGAAGTGAGCGTGAGGTGGGGTGTATTAAAAAAGGTTAGTATAGTCTACTCAAGTCCCTTTATTCATGTAGCTATCTACCTTAATTAAAATTAAGAGGGGTATGGGGACTCAGCCAAACTATGGGTGGGAGACCCGTTCAACCCTCATTAGTGCTAAGGTCAACATGTTTCATGCCTTGGTGGCAATTCGTCAGGACCTAAAGGTTGCTCATAAACTTGAAAAAGAGCCCAGGTTGGGTTGCGAAGTGTAGCAGATACTACCTGAAGGGTCAGAGACTGGAACAGGAAGAGTTCCTGTGGTGGAATCCGCCCCTCAGTAGCTGTAGACGGTCCCCATAGTCTGCTTGGGTGGGACCTATGCTATCAACTAACAATCTGTGCGGCGTGGAGACCAAGTATCTACACCTACGCCCACCGGACCGGCGTTCGGTCGCAAAGCAGCTAGTCGAGTAGTGAAAGCTTCTGGCGTCCATGATTGTCGGCCAGCCAAGCTTGGGTCTTTCTTAGTGTGGTATTCAACAGTTTGATGTCTTCAGGGGATTGAAGCTTGAGGTAGAGCTGAGTGTCATCGGCGTACATATGGAAGTGTACCTTTGAAGATTGAAGCAAGGTGGTGAGTGGTTCCATGACGAGGTTGAACAGTGTGGGGGATAGGGAGGAACCTTGTGGGACGCCTAGTGTTACTGGCACACGCGAGGACAGAGCGTTGTTGATCTTGAACTTCTGAGACCGGTTGTGCAGAAAGGATGTGAACCATTTGAGAACAGTCCCGGATATGCCCATTCTGGTGTTTAGGAGCTCCAGTAGTTTCTTGTGTTTGACCGTATCAAATGCTGAGGAGAGGTCAAGAAGGATGAGGAGGCAAGACTCATTGTGATCAAGGATTTGGAGGGCGTCATCAATTATGTGTGTCATGGCCGTTTCCGTGCTATGCTTTGCTCTGAATCCTGATTGGTGAGAGTTGAGGAGCTCAAACTGCTCAATGTGTTTTGTCAGTTGGAGTTGTACGCATTTTTCTAACAGTTTTACCAGAGTGGGGATATTGGTGATAGGACGATAGTTGTTTAGGTCGGTCGGGTCAGCTGTGGGTTTCTTGAGTATAGGCGTGACTTGCCCAATCTTGAGAGAGTCTGGGATGAGCCCTTGTTGCAAGGAACAGTTGATGATTTTAGTCCAGAGTGGGAGGAGCAGGGGGGTGAGGACTTTAACAGAATTGGCAGGTAGGGGGTCTGTGTGGTGATTGGCGGGTTTCAAGTTGACAAGCAGCTTGTGAATTGATTCTTCAGAATAGGTGTCGAAGGACGACCATGAAGCGTTGTTTTTAGGTTGAGTGTTAGTTATGCATATGGAGCCGGAGTATCGACTTACATCCTTGAGGAGATCACTTCTTATAGTGTCGTTCTTTTGCTTGAAAGAGCAGAAAAGTCTTCACAACTTGGAATAGCCTTTGTTGAGTTGTTAGGTTGTGGAGGTTGCGTTTTGGTTTGGGTTTTGACTAACTCGAACAGTTTTTTAGGTCGGTTTTTAGCTTGATCCAGCTGTTGGCTAAAGAAGACTGATTTTGAGCGTTTGATTTTTCTGAAGTAAGCGTTTCTCTTACTCTTAAGCGCTCTAAGGTGCAGTGCTGAGGGGTCAGATCTCCACGAGCGCTCAGCCATGCACATAGCACGTCTGTCTTCATTGAGGCTGCCATCGTACCATGGGTTCGAATTCTTGGTGGCTACTCTCTTCAGTTGCAGGGGTGCGGCTTCATTGATTATGGCAGACATGGTGTCTAGGTAGTGGTCCGTCAATGAGTGCACATCAGAGACGCCCATCGGGGGAAGGAGGAGACTGCCTGTGTGTGCAGGCAAGGAGTTTGGGTTGAGATTCTTCATGTCCCTCTTCCAAATCTTGGTTTTGGCAGGTTGAGCTGGGTTAAGTTTGACCTTTTCGTTGATGAAGAAGGTGATGATGTGGTGGTCTGACCAGTCACATGGTTCGATTGCCACCAGCTGGGTAGAGTCTTCTTTGGCGATGATAAGGTCAAGGTTAGAGCCTTTTTCATGTGTTGGACCGTTGCAGATTTGGGTGAGGTCAAGCGCGTTGAGGAAACTCTTAAGGCTCTTCACCACTGCGTCTTTCTGGTCGTTCCAGTGGAGGTTGAAGTCTCCCAGGTAAATTTGATTGAGCTGTCGACCGGCGTTGGTGGATATCGTGTCCATTAGTTGTTGGGAGAAGGGGAAGTTGTCCCCGGGTGGGTGGTAAATAACATGTAGGGAGCACACAGGTTTGCCCTCACTAGTAATATCAAGGCAGATGAGTTCACAGGAGGAGAGGGAGGGGGAGGGGCCTTCAGTGATAGCGAGGTTGCTCCTGTAGATGCATGCGATTCCCCCACCCGTCTTGCCATTCCTGTCGAGTCTAATAATGAGATAGTTCGGGGGGACTAATATGTCCATTATAGGTGTGGATGCTTCAGTTAGCCACGTTTCAGTCAGAATGGCTAGGTCAAGGTCCCTTGATAAGATGAGATCCGCGATGCCAGGGGAGTGTCTCCGGGCCGATCTGCAGTTGAGCAGGATACACTTTAGTCTAGGGGTGAGGAGAGTGGGTGAATGTTCTAAGGAGAGGGAGATTTTTTTGAGATTACAGGGGACAGAGCTTCTGTTGCTCAGTGTGGGGGGTCTGAGGGGATTTGTGGGAATCGTGGGTATGGGGAGGTGTGTGGTGGGTGGGCGTTTTGTGGGACCTGGGCCATATGAGCAGAGTAGATTGTGTAAGTCTCGGCCCGAGAGGGGGTTTGGGGTGCGACGGGAAAGGCCGGTGGCCTTGCGATCAGGGATAGAGGGCCAGCGCGGGTAGAGATGCGTGGAATGGTTTGAGGGGCGAGTGGAGTCCTTGTTGGGCGGGGAAGTGTAGGGTAGGGGGTGCCTGGGGTGTGTGAGAAGAAGTTCTTTGATGGTATGGAGCTCTTCTTTGACTTGTAGGAGGGTGGAGATGATCATGTCCAGAGTTGGGTTGGGGATGGAATTGGAAGTGAGAGCAGTGGGTGCGTGTTTGAGTAAGGTAATGGGGTTGGCACTGGATCGAATGGGGCAGGAAGTGCGCGCGATGGAGCAAGGCTCTGAGGTCCTAGTAGGTGGGGTAGCATTCGATGGAAGAGAGAGTTTGTGAGCCGGGGGCGAGGATGAGGACAGGGGGAGGTTGATAGTGTGGGTGATGGCGCTTGTGGAATGCGGCGCAAGTGAGTTGAGGGATGAGTGTAGGCTGGAGAAGGAAGTAGTGACAATAGGATGGTGGGGGCTAAGAATGGGAGGGGATAGAGGATAAGGGGTTAGGTTGAGAGAGGTGGTGTGTTCCGTGAGTCTGGCCGATAGAGTGGGGTAGTGGGGAGTGGGGGGGGAGAAAGGGTGAGGGTTGGTCATGTCGTGGGACGTGGGAGATATGCTCAAGGCGGTGGGGGTGGGTTCTGCGGATGGGTGATTGATTACAGAAGGATCTGCGACGTTCGCAGGGGTCGTGTGGTGGGGGGTGAGGAGGGTGGGGGTAAAGGGAATGAACGCGGGGGGGTGATCTTCGCCAGTGCATGGGGGAATTTGGGAAATATGAACGGGTGGTATGATTTGGGCAGTATGATAGGGTGGGTGACTGGTTACCGCGCAGGGGGGAGGGGAGAGGTGTGAGATGTTCCTCTGCTGTGATGGTGTGCGGCTGGTGTATATGGGGGAGAGGTCTATGTCTGTGATTGAGAGGTGTGGGGTACCTACAGTAGGTGAGTGAGTGACTAAGGTGCTGGGGGTAGAGGAGAGGTGCGAGTCGTTTTGGGGCTGACCTATGTTAGACGGGTTGTGATTGAAGGCTGTGTAGTCAGGGCTGAGAGGGCTGGGGGTGCTATGAGTGGGGGTCCGTGGATTGGAGAGGTGCTGTTTGAAGGTGGGGAACAGGTTGTCTAGTAGTTCCAGGTTCCTGTCTGAGGATTGAATTAGGACAATCCCGTTATTGTAGATAGTGATGGTGGTTCTGCCTGGGAAGAGTTGAGATGGTGTGATGGAGAGTGTTAAGCCATGAGCGGATTTCCTGGTAGAGGAGACGGTGAGTAAGGTGCGGAACGCTTTTCTCCATTGGGCTCTTCGTGTGGTGTGGAAGATGATGTCAATATTCATGGATCCATTCACTGATGAGAAGTAGGTGTCGACAAAAGGGGTTTCAGGGTGGATCCTAAGGAAGTTATGTTTAAAGCGCTTAGCGGCTTTTTTGTTGAGTAATGATGGGTAGTTGATTTTATATGTGTGTTTGCCGATGGGATCCATGTTGGGATGGCGGTAAAGGTAGGCGCAGGAGGGTGTACAATAATGATATACAGGAGCCAAATACAAGTGCAAACAACAAATTACAAGTAACGATAGTGACACTGGTGAGCAGACTGAATATATGAGGTAGCAATCAGAATCAAGATGACATTAGTGATCTTAGTGAGCAATCAAAATATATGAGGTAGCAATCGGTGCGACCCAAGAGAAAAGTGAACTGGGTGCATGTTACAAAAGTGAACAAAATACAGGTAAAAATATAATATGATATAGGAGGTAGCATTGACATTAGTGTGCAATCAAAGTATATGAGGTAACAATCAAAGTATATTAGGTAGTATATGAGGTAGCAGTCGGTGCGTCCCAAAGAGAAAGTGAACTGGGTGCAGGTTACAAGGTGTACAAGATACAAATACAAATATAATATAGCAAAACATAGTCTATCTCTATCACAAGTAGTAGTGGAAACATATAGGTATGACCCCAAATATAAGAGGTAGCAGTCTCTGTGTTACATGGGAAAGCGAACAGAGTGCCGGTTACAAAAAGGTATAATACTGCAGAAATGTTTATAATACAGGTAGAGGTATAATCCTGCAAAAGAGACCGACATTCTGTCAAAAGTGAACAAAATACAAGTAAAAATATAGTGTTGCCACAAAAAAGGTAGCCACTCTATCAGGGAAGTGGTAGATACACCTAGGTGTAAACCCACGAATAAACGGTAGCCGGTGTTGAGTTCTTAGTGTAAGTTCAGATAGTGTGAATGAATGAATGATAGCCCAGCTACAATGACTAGTCCAAGATGGCCACCCGAGAGAGAGACTGGGCAAAAAATGGCCGCCCCATATGGGAGAAAGAGACAGTAGTCCTCTTTTTATTTTTGTTGCTTTGTGAGCAGGGAGGGCAGTTTCGCTTTCAGCTAGCCCAGTTTCTAAGTTGCTGTGAGGGAGTCTTATCTTGCAGGAGCCTCGTGGGCATCTGAAGGCACAGGTGATTTATTGCCTTAGTTTCTAGACCCCGCCATTTTGGACAAAGGGTTTTACCATCATAAAAAGCGAGTTCAAGAAAATACCTTTTTTGTCACAAACCCTGTGAAGTAGCTCTCGCGGGTCCTCTGCGGGAAAGTTGAGACACCCTTGTTTCAGCAATTATAGGAGGGAGGGAGGGCATCCACAGCCGCCCGTGGTCTGCAGGTCTCCCCAAGCGAGGCTGATCCCGCGCTAGTCCTGGGATACTCCGGGGGGGGGGGGGGGCCGGGGAGAGGGGGCTTGGGGGGGGGAGTTCCGAAGTTGTCGCCTCGTTCCTCGCTGGTCCCGGCTGTCACCGACGTCCTCTGCTGTCGGTAGGCGGTAGGATTCCTTCTGCTGCGGAGGGAGGGGGTGTTCCGTTGTCCCGCGCTGGTCCCGGTGCTCTGCTGTCCTCTGTTGCCGTCGGGAGGGGGTCCTCTGCTACCGTTGTCGTCGTAGTTGCCTCGACCCTCTTCAGCCTCCGCTTCTGTTCCGGAGCGGGGGAAGGGTCCGGCGCTAGCTCCGCTCTGGTCCCGGTTCTGGTCCTGGCCGCTACAGTTTCGGGGCAGCAGCTCCCAGCGTCACAAGCCGCTTCCAGCCCTCCGACGCCGCTGCAGTATTCCTTCTGCTGCGGGAGGAGGGAGGGGGTGTTCCGTTGTCCCGTGCTGGTCCCTGTGCTCTGCTGTCCTCTGTTGCCGTCGGGAGGGGGTCCTCTGCCGCCGCAGTCGTCGTTGCCTCGACCCTCTACAGCCTCCGCTTCTGTTCCGGAGTGGGGAGAGGGTCCGGTGCTAGCTCCGCTCTGGTCCCGGTTCTGGCTTTGGGGCAGCAGCTACCAGCGTCTCGAGCTCTCCCAGCCCTCCGACGCCTCTGAGCCCCCTCTGCTGTGGTGCTGGCCAGCCGCGACGACGATACACGTAGTCGATGTCATCCAGTACTTTTAGGTTACTCCTAGTTACTCTTGGGTGTTCCTGTTACTCTTGATGATCCAGCGAGCGATTGATGGTTGCTGCTAACAGGGATATACCCGGTTCGGGGATCCCAAGCACGGGGAGCTCCTCCAGGCAGCTCCTACCAGGCGGCCATCTTGCTCATATAGTCACAGCTTCTCTATCTAGAAGGCCATTAACCATCTCAGTTAGGGAGGACCTTGAATCAAGTGTTGGGGTTAGTCAGTCAAATCCCTCTAAGCCATCTAGGCAGCTGTACCGGTTAGTATCACAGAAGGGAGTGTATTGCGGCAGCATAGCCGGTCTAGCATCATATCTCCTTTGTCTCCCCCTCAGTTCAACCCTAGTCCAGTCGCCCCTGCCTCTGCCATGGGTTATAAAATTAGGTGGAAAAAAGAAGGACACTGGAAGTGTTTGGATGGTGGAGTCAAAGGACCTATTAAAACCCGCGCAGATATGTGACACAGTTCTGAGATCTCTGAAACTGACCGTTATACAGTCCCCATTTATGGTCTTAACCGTCTTACCTAGCCAGGGCACCCTTATTACCATAATGATTTTGTTGTGGACGTGGGCCGGGAGTGGTCGATTCCAGTTAAGCCACTTGACAACTTTACCTTTGAGGGAACTAAAGGTTTCTGTCTCTCCTGTCTCCAGGGTGGGTGCTCCCGCTAAAACTACCATATAGCGATTTGTTTCAGGTGGAAGATCAGGCAAACGTGGTCTAGGGGGTCTGAGTGCTTTAGATGGGGAGCTTTGTGTACCATCAACCGTAAGCCCATATGTATTAATGTTACATGGTTGCGGCCCAGATGTATGTTGCGGGGGTGCATTACTACCCTGGTTGGAGTCTTGGTGGGCTACAGGGGGGCCTATGGGGTCGGTGGGAGGATTTTGAGCCTCTTTAACATGTAGGGGGCCAGAAATGGTAGGGGTGATTTGCTGGATACTCGGGCTGTTAGTTTTGTTAGAGTTGGCTAAAATAGTAGCTGTGGCTTTCTCTATAATAGACAATCTCATTTCTATCCTTTCCAATTTGGCCTCTAAGGGGAATACGATCTATTTAAAAAGGGCACCCAAGCTTTCAATAGAAACCTCCCTACTAGGCGGGGATTGAGATCGGTTTATAGGAGGGGGTACTGGATCGTGTTGCAGCTTAGCAGTTTTCGATTTTCTACCAGCTGTCTTGTTATACGACCTTTTGCGTTTAGAAGTGGCCCCTTCCCTAACCCCCTGTAACATTATATTATTAGCGGTATCCTCGAGTTCAGAGACAGTGGATGCATTATTTATATCAAGAACTGAGTAAATTTCAGGGAGTATTTCGTTAACCAAAATGTCCAGGTCCACTGAAGCCTGATTATCGGTTTCAGTAAGGGATACTTGGTTAGCCACAACCGAGGTAGCAATATCAACAGTTTTTTTGGGGTGTTTTGGTGTTAGCTATAGTCCCCAGGGAAGATCTCTTAATGGCCAACAGTTCTTTGAACAAGCGTTTCTCCAGAATATTAATTTCAGTGTCAATAATGGTATTCGCTCTGATGAGAAATTTTTCCATACCTCCGGCTGCAGATCCTCCAGCAAGCGAGGTCTTACTCCTCGTTTCGCGACCAGCCATTATCCCGGTGGAGCGTGCAGATGGTTGAGAAAGAGGTAAGAGGGTGGGCCCGGTCCGGTCAAGACCGGTCACAAACGGGCACGCCCGCAAGCGTCCCGCGTGCGCGTGGGTGGGTGAGACTAAATAGGGGGTGGAGATGGGGAGAGGCGGGGCGGGAAGAGGAGCCAGGTGCGGCCGATCGCTCACGGCAAAGCAGCCTAGCCCTCGCAGTCCCGTTTGCAGCAGTACTCCTCAGCCCCTCATCGCGTTACACCAGGAAAGCCCCGGAGTCAGGAAACAAGCAGCTCCTCAGGGTCCAAAGCCTCGAGCGGCTCCCGCGAGCGGGGACCGCGAGGCGCTATGTAGTGGGGAGAGGCGGGGTGGGAAGAGGAGCCAGGTGCGGCCGGTCGCTCGCCGCAAAGCAGCCTGGCCCTCGCAGTCCCGTTTGCAGCAGTACTCCTCAGCCCCTCGTCGCGTTACACCAGGAAAGACCCGGAGTCAGGAAACAAGCAGCTCCTCAGGGTCCAAAGCCTCGAGCGGCTCCCGCGGAGCGGGGGCCGCGAGGCGCTATGTAGTGGGGATAAGCGGAGCGTGAAGAGGAGCCAGGTGCGGCCGGTCGCTCGCCGCAAAGCAGCCTGGCCCTCGCAGTCCCGTTTGCAGCAGTACTCCTCAGCCCCTCGTCGCGTTACACCAGGAAAGCCCCGGAGTCAGGAAACAAGCAGCTTCTCAGGGTCCAAAGCCTCGAGCGGCAATCCTTGCATTTTACATCATTCCGCAAGATGCTGGCCCTTTCTAAAATAACCAGAAACATGTATTTACATTTGGTACAGACATTCTTTCGGCAGAGAGGTATTTTCAACTTCTGGGAGACTTCGTTTGTGCAAGCTGTAGCAGAAATCATCCTCAGCGAAGGGTATCAGCTTGTCGGTGCCAGCCTAGCCTTACTGGCTTGATTGGGAACACCATAACTGAGGCAAAGAACCTATTCAAAGTACAGAACAACAAGCCTTTTGTCTGGCTAATGTACGTGGGCTGGAGGCCACCTCAAGAATCTCAGACAGGTACTTTTGGTTGTGCTAAGACAACTTAGCTATGGCTAGAAGGGACAGACTGAACAGAGGTGGATTCCATCTACAATGAATTGAACGTATGCAATATTGTCACAATGTTGCACTTATTTTTAAATGCTCACACCACTTTGTGCATCTATAATGGGTGCCCCAAGCTAGACAAAAGCTGCACCTGGAGAGAAGCAATAGACAATATTAGAAAGAAGAACCTCACCAAACTCTTTCTGAAAGTACAGACAGCTGATCTATATCTCCTGTCTGCTTTGACTGAATAAAAGTGGGACCCATTGGCCCACTTCTTGAATCAGTTGCAAGTTCTCTATGACCAAGAAAGGCCGTGGAATAATGAGTAGTGATGTGCAACCAGAGCGTGTCTGACAGCAAGCTTCTCAGAGGTGAGAAGACATTACCTGAATTCACCCCTTCTTGCAAGAGTTGATTGACTGTCCTGAAATGCCTTTAAACAAGCATGGATACCGAGCAAGAGAGAGAACCTGCCAACCATGCAGGAAGAGTGAATGTCCAGGAAGAGTGGGGTGTAGGGTGACCCTTGAGCAGTGGGCCTACAGAAGCAGAGAACTGTAAAGATAGCTTTCTGTGTGGTCAGGTGTCTGTATGCCCCAGACTCTCCAGTGAGATTCCAGTTAGGAATCATGAAACTGTGACATGATTTGGCCTGCTGAGCCTGATCTATGAAGATGTGACGTGACTTGAGATGGTACACCCATATCATAAAACTGCAGCATGGTTAAAGGGTAGCTAGGAAGAGGATTGAGGGATCAAGCAGTGGAGGATCAAGGCAATTCTGGCCCATTCACAGACTATTTGGGTGACAGTCAGTGAACTGAGTAAAAAGACTGTGCACTAAGACAAAAGTACAGGGATAATCTGCCCATGAGCCTAATCAAACCGGACCTGGACAGGGAACAGTCAGACCATAAGGAGATCTGGATCAGGTTCGATAGTGGGACGAGGCGATGACATACGCAAGCACCTGGACACTAAACTGCATAGCGTACATTTTTCTGTGTGAAATATTTAATTCTAGTGTTTATTAAAGTACTTTTCTTCTTCAAAGCCAAGCACTTGTTTGGACAATCCTTTATTATACTAATGTGCATTTCTTTGAGTGCAAGCTTGAGCACCCCAACACCACCTCCATGAGAAGCCTGTAACAACTGCCACCCCGACATCTGAGAGGTAAGTGCTGAAGTGGGTGTAATGAACCCAGTAGTGACACACTAAAAGAGAGCCAGAAACATTCAAGGCAAATGACCACACACCCCGAAGTTGAGGCCCAGTAGCGGCTGCTTGCACCGTGGCCCCACGACATGTGATGCGACACAAACCACTTACCTAAATAAATTACTTTTGCACAAGAGAATCTCCAAAACTTCCCAGGCAAGTCATATGCAGAGCAGGCTATCATCTAAATTTACAAGCATTGCAGGGGCAGCGCCAATACAAGACCATAGACTAAGGAGCATGCCATGCAGAAAACAGCTCAAATGCATGAGATTGTGGTGCCAAGGGCGATTCGCCAAATCTGTGACAAATCTCCCCCAAACCACAGACCAATTTATTTATTTATTTATTTATTTAGTATATTTGTAGAGCGCAAAACCTGTCACCCAGAGGGCATCCTGGCGCTTTGATCAAGAACCATAGACTTTAACAACTCAGGCCATTTATGGAAACAGGTGGGTTTTTAACGCTTTTCTAAAAGGAAGGTAGTCCTTGTGGCTTCTCAGAGAGAGTGGCAGGGAGTTCCAAAGTTTGGCCGCTGCGACACTGAAGGAGCGGCCACCCATCCTCACTCTGTGAAACCTCGGAACTACAAGAAGATGCGCCGAAGAAGAGCGGAGGGGACGCGATGCAGAGTACCATGCAAACATCTTTTGCAAAGGGATGGGGCCCTGTTGGTGAACAGCTTTAAACACAAGACACGCAGCTTTATATTGTACCCGCAGATGAACCGGGAGCCAGTGTAGGTCTCTTAAAGCAAGAGTGGAGGAGCTGGACCTAGGGCGAGAGAGAGCCAGTTTGGCGGCCATGTTTTGCACCCGCTGTAGCTTACCGGTCAGATTTTTTGGGGCCTCCAAAAGAAGCCCATTGCAGTAGTCGAGGCGACTTAATATGGTCCCACGAACTACTTCCGGCCTTGCTTGAGCGGGGAGAAGGGGCAAAACCTTGCGCAGCATGCGCAGCAGCATCATACACGTAGAAGTGGTTTTATTGACGTGTATGTCAAGCTGTAGGTTAGGGCCAAAAATCACCCCCAAATTACGGGCTGATTCCGAAGCCAGTACTGGCTCAAGGAAGGTACTAGGCCAAAAGTTCTCTGGGAGTGCCCGCGGAATCCGGTCGATGGACCAATGGAGTACCTCCGTCTTGGAGCTATTAAATTGTAGGGAATTAGCTCGTAACCAGTCTGCTGTGGCTGCCATGCAGCGATGGAAAGTATCCAGCGAGACCGCATTATTCCCTTCCAAAGAAAAGACCAGCTGGGTGTCATCGGCATAATTAAATGCCGAGACACCGAAAGATTTTATTAGCTGGACTAAGGGACGGAGGTACAAGTTAAAGAGTATAGGGCTGATGGCCGAGCCCTGTGGGACCCCCTGTCCTACACTCCTTGGCTCAGAGCTGAATGGTGGAAGTGAAACCAACTGTTGCCTGCCACCAAGATAGGATGTCAGCCAATCTCTTGCCACCTCAGTGACCCCGCACTCCTCCAGTCTCCTGACAAGGGTCCGATGGCAGACCGTGTCGAACACAGCTGACATGTCGAGCAGCACTAAAAAGGCTGCCCGACCACTGTCGACACGCGAACGAAGATTGTCCAACACGGTCACCAGCGCGGACTCCGTCCCGTGTCCGGGGCGGAAGCCAAACTGGTCCTCATCGAGCCAGCCGATGTTCTCCAGGAAACCTGGATGACCAATCATCATCTCTTAACTAATAACAAACAGGCACCAACAAAATGCTATCAAGCAATTCCTCCCGTCACAGAGATGGCATTTCCATAGTCATACAAATGTACGTCTGCATTATGATACATTATTATACCATCAGAATATGTATCATATAAATGTGAATACCATAACATCTTCCTTTTACTCGAGGATTAAAATATATTGCTCCCTTCCCCAAAATTTCTAATCCCTTCCCAGCACCATCATATGATTAAATGCCATTTAATCTACTTTGCAAATGTCATAATATACACCGTTAAGCTCACAAGTGAAACACATACTGTTAATACCCATAACTAAAATATATAAATAATTAAAACATGAAAAAGGATCCACTTGACCCATACCTTCTGCTCTTCGAATGACATGGTATGTCGTGTTTGAGACTGTTCTCTTCAATCTGCAAGGTGTGGTTGAAAGACCCATCAAGTTCCTGCACAGTTACTTTTAGGGGGCCCTATGGGAAGGACGAGAGGATAATTAAAGAAGTAAAAATTCATGCAACTTCACCACAACTGTCAGGCAACTCTTAAGTACATTAAAACTGTTTTCAAAAACAATTGCGCCAGGGGCAGGACTGCAAGTCTATGAGAAACTACACTGGATTCCCAAATTTGTTTTATGAAGTACGCACAGTTGCACAGGCTTACTGTACAGCATGCTGCTGGACAGCAGCGAGAGGAGCTGCGAATAAGGGGGCAGTATGGGTGCTCAATGTAACAATGCTAATAGGCCTGAAAAGTGGGAAAGGATGCACTAAAACCAAATGAGTCAAATCACAGTTGGGAAATAACATGAAACATGAGATGCTTAAAAAAGTTCCCAAATTAATTAAACAACTGGATACTTTTACCGGTTATGGAATCCTCCAGATGCCCAGAGGGTACAAGAAGTCATGAGTGGAGATATTAAATGAATGTGTATAGCATTAATTATACGACAGATGCTAAATTTCAAAAGTATAGATTATGCACACCACATACATTTAACAGAAACAAAGAAATCAGACTAAGAAGGTGATTTTATATTGAATACATATCATGGGTAAAACAGGCTCCAAGGTTAGCACTTAAGGCACTGGAAATGCACTTCATTCTGTTAGAATTAGGAACCTTTAACCAGGCATATCCTGTTGCAGTCCAGTTGAAAATGGTCAGAATAGTAGTACTTACTGCTATGTCTTTCTACATTGATACGTAGGAGCTATAAACTACACAAATGAGACATTAATAGATACACTCATACACACAAATTAGAGAACACATCATCGTACCCAACACAAAAGCACCCGTTTTAACCTCTACTGAAAAACCAAAAGCCTCTTGAGGAACTATGTGTACCTCAAAAAAAGTCTCCAACTTTAGTACCAATTGGCTTCTGTGGAAGTCCTGTATGATATATCCTAAAAGTGCAGCTACAGATGTAAGTATGCAAGTATGCCATTTATTACAATTGCTCAGTGCATGAGAGGGGTTGTGAGTAGATGTGAGAATGTCTAAGTGGATCTGTGAGTGGGTGTGTGAATGAGTGTATCAGTGTCTGAGTCGGTCTGTTAGTGGGTGTGTGAGTGCCCGAGTAGGTGCCCAAGTGTCTGTGTGGGTGTGTCAGTAGCTGTGTGAGTAACTGAGCCACAACGGAACCATGCCTGCTCCTGTATGCAATAGGAGTCCAAAGTTTTGCATAAAATATATACTCAAGTGGGGTACCTTTTTCTGGTTAGTTAGTAACTGCTACCTTGTTGGGTAAATGTCCAGTGCATAGTCTACACTACATCTGTGTCTTGGACAAAGCGGAAATGTCTCCAGTGACCTTCTGTGCGTTTAGGACCCCACACAGGGCACCCAGTCAGCAGGGTGGCAGACCGAGGGAGAGGGGATCCTGAATGTCACTGTGGTCCCTGCCGGTTCCCCGCCTTCAGCGGGAGCCGGCATTGCTCTCACACACAGGGAGCTGCTAAACATGCAGCTCCCTCTGTGTGACAGCAATCATTTTGTCTGTTTCCAAACAGACGAAAAACTCTGCATCCAGCAAGTGGGAGCGGTTTGAAATGTTTGCTCTGAATTGGCAGGAGCTGTCAAAGTTCCCCACCAAGTCAGAGCAACAGCTATGTCCTGGGGGAGGGCACCCCTGGACAAAGGGAGTCGGCCCTGGGTGGTCCCCAGGGTCATATATGGCTCCAGCAGGGGGGACCACGCAGCTCCCCTCCTTTGTTGTGCACGGGCCGCCCCACAGAAGTAGTGGTCCCCGGGCCATATATGGCCCGGGACGGGGCCCCCTCTCAAAGATAACATGATGTATTTTGCTCCTGGAAGGTGGGGTCCCTTAGGACCCAGGGAGGTCGTTATCCCCAGGACCCAGGGAGGTAGCGGCCACCAGGGCCCAGGGAGGTAGCGGCCACCAGGGCCCAGGGAGGTGGCGGCCACCAGGGCCCAGGGAGGTAGCGGCCACCAGGGCCCAGGGAGGCAGCGATCCCCAGGGCCCAGGGAGGCGGCGATCCCCAGGGTCCAGGGAGGTGCAAGTCCCCAGGGTCCAGGGGGGTGACAGTCCCCAGGGCCCAGGGGGGTGACAGTCCCCTGGGTCCAGGGGGGTGACAGTCCCCAGGGCCCAGGGGGGTGACAGTCCCCAGGGCCCAGGGAGGTGGCAGTCCCCAGGGCCCAGGGAGGTGGAGGGCTCCTGGGCCCAGGGAGGTGGAGGGCTCCTGGGCCCAGGGAGGTGGCGGGCTCCAGGGCCCAGGGAGGTGCGGGGTCCAGGGCCCAGGGAGGTGGCGGGCTCCAGGGCCCAGGGAGGTGGCGGGCTCCAGGGCCCAGGGAGGTGGCGGGCTCCAGCGCCCAGGGAGGTGGCGGGCTCCAGCGCCCAGGGAGGTGGCGGGCTCCAGCGCCCAGGGAGGTGGCATCCCCCAGGGCCCTGGGGATCCACGCAGTCCACTGGCATATTATTCAATGTTGCCCCAGTGAGGTGGTGATCCCTGGGGCATATCAAAGTCCTAGGAGGAGGCATGCGCAGCTCCCCCCGCCTCCAATGTTACTGAAAAGCCCCGGAAATGGTGGTCCCTGGGACTCTGAGGAGTAGGAGCAGTTGGGGGACCGCGCCCCCGTCAACATTAAAATAAAGCCCTAGGGAGGTGGAGGTCCTCAGGGCAAAAAACAGGCCTAGAAGGGGGGCCTGTGCGCCAGGTTTCTGTTATTTTTAAATGCCTGCATTCCCCCGGGGCTATAACGTAAACAAGTGCGGGAGAGCATGCTTGTTTTTTTTTTTATTGTTTTTTTGCTACGGGTTCACAGCTCTTTCGCGATTTTGTGCCAATTATTTTATTTTTAAAGTGCCTTTGTGCCATGGCGGGGTCCCTCTGGGGCCCATGGCCAGGGCTACGGGGTCAGGGTATTCCTATCCTGCCCCCTCTTCTTTAAATGTTTTTCTGGGACTCAAGATGGCTACCAACATTCCTGGTTGAAGTGTTGCCAGCCAATCAGAGGACGAGATTGGGAGGGCTAGCTAAGTCTTCGCACCCCTAGATAGCCAAAGGAAAATGCTACTTACCAGTATGGATCTGTTCTTGTAATGTAGAGATGTAGATCCGCATACTTTTGCATAGATCGCCATCTGGTGTTGGGCTCGAATGTTTGCACTTTGTTATTGTAGAAGTCTTTGTAGTCACGAGATAGGTGACTCCTTCTCTGGTTAGTAGTGCACATGGGCATCGTTTCCATCCTTAGATAGTTTTGACATGAAGGGTGATGATGGAGTTAGTTAGAAATAGAAAGATGTCCACGTGTAATGTATCTAAGTAAGATAGAACTGCAACACATATAGGTGTCCGGGGAGGCGGGTGGGCGTATGCGGATCTACAGCTCTACATGCCTAGAACAGATGCATACTGGTAAGTAGCATGTTCCATTTGAGGCATACGAGCTGTGGATTGCATACTTTTGCATAGACTATACAACAGTTCCCCAGTTAGTTGTGGCTACCTGTATGAGCTGCAGTAGTTTGAAAAAGTGTTCTTAGTACAGCCTGGCCACACTAGCTTGTTGTTTTGCCTGCACATCTGCACAGTAGTGTTTTGTGAAAGCGTGTGGTGTAGACTATGTTGCGGCTTTGCAAATGTCATCCATGGGGATGTTTCCTAAGAATGGCATGGATGCCCCTATTTTGCGTGTGGAATGCGCTTTAGGGTGAATTGATAAGGTACGTTTTGCTTTTTGGTAGCATATTTGAATGCATTTAACGATCTACCTGGCAATTCCAGCTTTTGATATAGGATTGCCCTTATGTGGTGGCCAAAAAGCTACGAAAAGTTTAGTTTTCCTGAAAACATTTTGTCCTTTCAATGTACTAAAGAATAGCTCTTTTGATGTCAAGCGTATGAAGAGCCCGTTCAGCTACCGAGTCTGGTTGAGGGAAAAATACTGGGAGCTCAACAGACTGTTTAAGGTGGAAAGCTGAAACTACTTCAGGTAAGAGTTTAGGGTTTGTCCTAAGAACCACTTTGTTGTGATGGATATGCAAAAAAGGTTCTTGTATGATTATCACCTGGAGTTCACTTACTCTTCTGAGAGATGTGATGGCCACAAGGAAAGCCAGTTTCCATGTAAGGAATTGCAATTCACATTTATGTAAAGGTTCAAATGGGGGACCCATGAGCCTAGTGAGGACAACGTTTAAATTCCATACTGGAGAGGGTAGAATTCTGGGAGGAATTATTCTTTTAAGGCCTTCCATGAATGCTTTGATGGGAGGTACCCTAAACAATAATAAGTGTTGTCTGTTTTGTAAGTAAGCTGCTATAGCTGCAAGATGTAATCGTATAGATGTGTATGCCAGATTATACCTTTCTAGATGCAGGAGATAACAGATAATGTTTTGAGTTGAAGCATCTAGTGGATTGATTGTTTTGGTATTGCAGTAAATAACAAATCTTTTCCATTTAGGTGCATAGCTTGCCGTAGAGGTAGGACGTCTAGTTTCTCTAATGACGTTCATATAGTCTGGTGTGAGATGAAGGTAACAAAACTCTAAGACTTCAGAATCCAGACTGCTAGGTTCAGTTGAGCTGGTTCTGTTTGTCTTATCTCTCCATGGTTCTGTGTGAGAAGCTTTGGAGAGAGGTGCAGTTTTTGGTGCGGAACTACTGAGAATTCTAGCAGTGTCGTGAACCATGGTTGTCTGGCCCATGTTGGAGCAACCAGGATCATTGTGAGAGACTGTTGCTTGAATTTGCGCACCAGTTACGGAACGAGTGGAAGGGGCGGAAAAGCGTACGCCTGACCAGTTCATCCATATCGCATTGCCTTTGAACAATAGGGGTGGATACCAGGAGGCGAAGTTTGGGCATTTTGTGTTTAAATGTGTGGCGAATAGATCTATGTCTTGGTGGCCCCACATTTGAAAAAACGGAAGAAGAACTTGCGGATGAAGTTTCCCATTCGTGAATCTGCTGTTGTTGATGACTGAGCAGATGCGCAATTTGATTGTGTATCCCAGGTAGATGCTCTGATAAAAGGTAAATCTTTTGAGGAATGGCTCATCTCCAAATGCTCTGAGGCGTGATAACTGCAGAGAGTGTGCCACCCCTGTTGCTGTCATGTTGTCTGTCCGGACGAGGACAGCTTTGCCTATGAGATGTTTCTGGAATGACTTTAGGGCGAGAAATATGGCTAGTAACTCCAGGTGTTTGATTTGGAGGAGTTTTTGTTGAGGGATCAACATACCTTGAATGGTGTGGTTCACGAGATGAGCTCCCCAGCCAGTAAGCGACGTGTCTGCTGTTAGTACTACCTGTAGAACCGGGTCTAAGAATGGCCGCCTTTTGGAAAGATTTTGTGTTTTCCACCATTGCAGCGAGCAATATGTGCAGCAGTCTACCAACACCAGATCTGTAAGATGACCTTAAGCTTGGTTTCACTGTTGTGCTAAACATTCATGTAACGGACGCATTTGGAGTCTTGCGTACGGGACAATTAAGATGCAAGAGGCCATCATCCCTATTAATTGCATGAACACTCAAGCTGGTAGCAAGTGTTGCTGTGGAAATTGTGTTATGAGGGCTTGCATACTGGCTATCCTGGCTGGATTGGGGTATGCTAGGGCTTTGGAAGTATCTGTTGTTGCGCCTAGATACTGTTGGGTGTGGGACGGTTGGAGATGTGACTTGGTGAGGTTCATTGTGAATCTTAAGTGCAGCAGATGGATTGTGTAGTGTGTTTGTTATAGACAACTGCTGCATGACTTGGCTTTTAGGAGCCAGTCGTCCAGGTAAGGAAACAGATGAATGTGTGGTCTTCTTAAATGGGCTGCTACCACTGCGAGACATTTTGTGAAGACTCTGGGTGCTCTTGTGATCCCGAATGGAAGGACTTTGAATTGGTAATGTTGTCCGTCCACCATGAACTGTAGGTATTTCCTGTGGGCAGGGTGAATAGGAATGTGGAAGTAGGCGTCCTTGACATCTAGAGTAGCAAGGAAATCGCCTTGTTGGAGCAGTGGGAGGACCTGCTGTAGGAGTGGAGTGGAGTGGTCTGGTGGGGGTGGAGGAAAGTCACTGTTCTGTGGTTGGAGAGTTGCGAGAGTTAGAACCACGTCCTCTGCTTCCGTTGTTATTGCCTCTGAAAGACTCTCTAAATATCCTCTGTCAGGGGAAGTTTGAGTGGGGCTTTTATAAGTGGAAGAAGTGTCTATACCAGTGGTCTTGGAGGCGCCCCTATAAGAGGAGCGACAAAAGGAACCTCTACTAGTTGTTGCTTGTAGAAACCCCACGGATTTGGCTGTATCTGTGTCCTTTTTCATCTTTTCTAAAGATGTCTCCACAGTGGGTCCAAACAAGTATTCCTGATCCAATGGTTGATTGAGGATGGTAGATTGCACCTCTTGCTTAAAGCCCGATATGCGCAGCCATGCATGTCTTCATAATAACAAGCTTGTATTAACTATGCGGAATGCTATATCTGCAGCATCCAGGGCACATTTTATTGGGGTGTACATGATTAACTTTCCCTCTTGTATAAGATCATTTGCTTTGGTCTTGTGCTCATCTGGAAGATGTTGCATGAGTTTTTCGAAGTTTATCATAGTGAGCCCTGCCGTACCTTGCAAGTAAAGCTTGTGAGTTAGCAATGCGCCAGAAGTTTGCTACCTGGGACGCAACCATTTTACCTGATGCATCTAGGAGATTTGATTCTTTGTCTGGCGGAGGGGCATCACCTGTGGTTTGGGTATTGGCCAGTTTGCGGGCATTTGACACTACCAATGAGTCCAGAGGGAGTGGACCTTTGATGTAAGCTGGAAAGCTTGGAGCTGGCTTGTATTTTTCTCAATCCCAGGATTAGGCACCCTAGCCCTGACAGGATCTTTAAAAACCTCAGGGGCTTGTTTAATCATCCCCTTGAGCATAGGGAGAGTGTTTGTAGTTTTTTGTGGCTGGGAGAATGTCTCTAGTAAATAATCCTCCTCTAGAGGGTCTGAAAGGAGTTGAACCCCATGGTAATGTGCAGCTCTATTTATCAGTTGCGCAAATCCTACATTATTATCTGATGGGATGGTCTAGAGGGATATACATCTGGCTCAGGCACATCTGGGACATTGTAGTCATCCCAAGAGTCATGATGTGGGGTACTGTTGGTGTCATCATCAGTATATGTGTGATGTGGGTCTATTCCCTCATCCTCACCCCCTATATCCTCATCATCGTCTTGTGGCGTAGGTGAAAGAGGATGCAGTGGAGAGTGTGCTGGAGAGGGTATAATGTTTGCTGGTTGTGGAGGAGAGAAAGGCCTCATAAGTGAGGTTGATGAGTCTTTTTTATTGGAGGGTATCTCAGGAGTTTCTGATAGCCCAATTTTCCTCTATTTAGGTGGTATGGAGGGGACGTGGCCAGCAATGGGGTCATTATGGAGCGTTTTTTGCTTAGGATCAGGTGAATCTGGACGGAAAAATTCTTTGGACCTGCTGTCTTTTTTGGGCGCCGAGGACTACGGCTCCGAGTGGTGTTTTGGCCTGTCTTCCTTAGCTTTAGGAGGGGTTTTTGTCTCCTTTTGCTTAGGTGGATTTTCGACTCCGAGAACTTCGTTGGTTTTTTCGGCTCCGAAGACTTAGATTGAATTTGCTTCAGTGTCAAAGAGTCTGTTACTTTTGGTTTCGGTTTAGGTGCTTAAGATTCTGGGGTCCGCGGGACCTTGGTTTTATGTTTCGGTGCCGAAGATGGTTTTTCGGCACCGTTCAAGTTCAAGTTCAGAAATTTGTATAGCGCACTACTCACCCAGAGGGTCTCAAGGCGCTTGAGGGAGGTGGAGTGGGGGTACTTTATTTATCGAATATCCAAGTTTTAAGTTGCTTTCTGAAGGAGAGGTGGTTCTGTGTAAGGCGGAGGTGAGTGGGGAGAGAATTCCAGGTTTTGGCCGCTAAGTAGGAGAAGGATCTTCCCCCCATAGTGGATCTGTTGATGCGCGGAATAGCGGCGAGGGCCTGATTGGACGAACGAAGTTGGCGGGTGGGGGAGTAAAAGGAGAGGCGCGTGTTTAGGCAATCCGGTCCTAGGTCGTAGAGGGCTTTGTGTGCGTGGGTGAGGAGTCGGAACGTTATCCTCTTGTTGACGGGGAGCCAGTGGAGGTCTTTCAGGTGACTGGAAATGTGAGCCTGGCGGGGGATGTTTAGTATAAGTCTGGCTGAGGCGTTTTGGATGCGTTGGAGTTTTTTCTGTAGTTTGGCTGTGGTTCCGGCGTAAAGGGTGTTGCCGTAATCCAGTCGGCTTGTGACAAGTGCGTGGGTGACTGTTTTTCTTGTTTCGGTGGGTATCCAGCGGAATATTTTTTTGAGCATGCGTAGGATGTTGAAGCATGATGAGGAAACGGCATTGACTTGTCTGGTCATCGAGAGGGAGGAGTCCAGGATGAAGCCCAGGTTACGTGCGTGGTCCGTTGGTTTGGGTGCGTTTCCCAGGGCCGGTGGCCACCATGAGTCGTCCCAAGCAGAGGGGGATGAGCCTAAGATTAGGACTTCCGTTTTGTCCGAGTTCAGTTTTAGACGGCTGTCCTTCATCCACTCGGCAACATCTTTCATTCCTTCGTGTAAGTTGGTTTTGGCGGTGTTTGGGTCTTTGGTGAGGGAGAGGATCAGCTGGGTGTCGTCGGCGTAGGAGATGATGTTGAGGTTGTGTTGGCGCGCGATGGATGCGAGGGGACTCATGTATACGTTGAAGAGGGTGGGACTGAGTGATGATCCTTGAGGTACGCCGCAGATGACTTCGGTGGCTTCTGATCTAAAAGGGGGGAGGCGTACTCTCTGTGTTCTTCCGGCGAGGAACGAGATGATCCAGTCCAATGCTTTTCCTTGTATTCCGACGTTGCTGAGGCATTGTATGAGGGTGCTATGACAGACTGTGTCGAAGGCTGCGGAGAGGTCAAGTAGGATGAGGGCAACTGTTTCTCCGTTGTCTAGAAGTGTTCGAATGTCGTCTGTTGCTGCGATGAGTGCGGTTTCGGTGCTGTGTTTGGCTCGGAAGCCGGACTGTGAGGGGTCGAGGGATTTGTTGGATTCGAGGAAGGCGGCGAGCTGATTGTTGACGGCTTTCTCAATGACTTTGGCAGGGAATGGGAGGAGCGAGATGGGACGGTAGTTCTTAAGTTCAGTGGGGTCTGCTGTGGGTTTCTTCAGAAGGGCGCTGAGTTCGGCGTGTTTCCAGCTTTCCGGGAAGGTAGCGGAGTTGAGGGAGCAGTTGATGACGTCTCGGAGATGGGGTGCGATGATGGAGTTTGCTTTGTTGAAAATGTGGTGGGGACATGGGTCGGTAGGCGATCCTGAGTGGATGGTGTTCATCAGGCGGATGGTGTCTTCAGTGGTGATTGGGTTCCAGGCGCAAAGGTTGTTAGAGGGGGGATTTGGTTCAGGGGTGGGTGGAGTGGACTGGTCTCCGGACTGGTTTTCAAAGCTGTTATGTATGTCGGCGATTTTGTTGTGGAAGAAAGAGGCTAGGGAGTCGCAGAGGTCTTGGGATGGGGTGATGTTGGTGCCGGCGGTGGGGTTGGTAAATTCTTTGACGATGTTGAATAGTTCCTTGCTGTTGTGGGCGTTGTTGTCAAGTCGATCTTTGAATGCTGATTTCTTGGTGGATCGGATCAGTTGGTGGATTTTGCGAGTGGCGTTCTTGAAGGTGGTCAGGTTGTCAGTGGTTGGGTTTTTTCTCCAGGCTTTCTCGAGGGTACGACAGAACTTCTTGGAGGTCTTAAGGTCATCGTTGAACCAGGGGGCTTTTTTGTTACTTTGCTTGATTTGATGGTTTTTCAAGGGTGCTAGTTCGTCGGCGCTGTGGGTGATCCATTGTGTGAGGTTGGTGGCAGCCTGGTTTGGGTCCGATGATTTGGCAGGAGGGTTTTTGTGGAGCGAAGTGAAGAGCTGGTCGGTGGTAATTTTGTTCCAGTTTCTTCGGGGAATTGGTTGTGGGAGGTTGTGGGTTGTGGTCTTTTTATAGTTGAAGTGAACGCAGCTGTGGTCCGTCCAATGGAGAGCTGTGGTGTGGTTGAAGGAGATGTGCTTGCTGGAGGTGAAGATTGGGTCGAGCGTGTGCCCGGCATTGTGGGTGGGGGTATCAACAAGTTGTATTAGTCCGAGATTGGCCAAGTTGTCCAGGAGGGTGGTGGTGTTGCTGTCATTTTTCTTTTCCAGGTGGAAGTTGAGGTCTCCCAGTAGAATGTAGTCCTCAGATGAGAGGGCGTGTGGGCTGATGAAGTCAGTGATGTCTTCGCTGAATTGAGTGCGGGGTCCTGGTGGTCTGTAGATGAGGGTGCCTCTGAGTGTGGTTTTGGGGTCGGTGTGGATCTGGAAGTGAAGGTGTTCGGCGGCTGCGAGGTTATCGTCTGAACCGTGGTGTGGATGGCTCGATCCTGAGAAGCCTGAAGGCTTTGTGGGCTTCGGAGCCGGGGCTTCTGCAGACTTGTCCCTGTATCAACCCAGACCCGAAGGTGAAGGTGTTACCGGAGCCTTTTGTGTTTTTGGGGCCCGGGCTTAAACGTCAGTACTCACACTCCGTTGACCTGGGGTAATCGTCTGATCTTCTGAGTCCGAATCGTCTGCTTCAGAGAGATTGGCCTGTTCATCTCCTGTCTCTGGTTCCGGATCTTCGGTGCCTGCCTTTAAAATGTCTTCAGGCACCGAAACTGTTGATCTGGACACTTCGTGACGTCGAGCCCTGCGATCACGTATGGTCTTCTTAGACCTGAAAGAGTCACAGGCCTGGCAGTGTCGACTCTCTTGTTCTGGCGAGAAACAAAGGTTGCAGCCCTCGTGGAGATCTGTGTGTGGGAATTTAGCCACACAGTTGCATTTTTTAAATGGAGTTCTTTCCATATGCTGGTTGATGGTACCGATCGGCCAAATGGCCCACGTCGACGACCGGACTCAAAAAGTTCTTTGGAACTGGATACGCGTCGAGAGAGATCACGATCGAAACAATATCGCGATCAGTGAGAGTTTTGCGCGTCGAAGGGGAATCGAAATGACGTCGACCCGGAGTGCAGCAAATTACACCCGAACCTGATGGTGGAAAAAACAATCTAAGGATGGAGTCGATGCCCATGCGCACTACTAACCAGAGGAGAAGTCTCCTATCTCATGACTACAAAGACTTCTACAATAACAAAGTGCAAACATCCGAGCCCAACACCAGATAGAGATATATGCAAAAGTATGCGATCTACAGCTCATATGCCTCGAACTTTTGTTTTCTTTAAATATCTCAAAAACTACTGAATGGGTTTAAACCAAGTTGCCTTCTGAACCAACAGCTATAATTCTGCCAAATTTGGTGCATTTCCGTTCAACGGTTCGGGCTGTAGTGGTGTCCAAAATTCATATGGGAATTAACATGGAAAACACACTTTTTTGATGCCTCCTTTTCCTAGGCCCCACTTGATGGATCACCTTGAAACTTTCCATGCACAACAAGACCCAATTTGACACTTGTTTTGGGTGAATATTCGTCAAATGGCTCTAAAGATATAGGCAAGTCAAAAAAAATGCTTTCCCTATGGAAACTAGGTCCTAACTACCTACTGGCAAGACACAGACACACACACACACTTCAGCTCCTAACATGCCCTATGGGGGATGAAGACATCAACACTGGTGGAACACCCAGTGAAAAATATGCAACTCAGAGAAAATAATAAAATTAAGACACTCATTCAATCTGTAAATGTGCAGCTAATCCCTCTATTCCATAGCCCATCACAGATTAAATGGAGAAGATGCGTGTCAGACATGGCACCCTTGATCACATGACAACCAAGCAAACCAGGCTGTGTGAAGTAGAGTTACAACATAAATGACAAAGTTTGAAAACGGTGTGGGTGATTGCAATCCTGGAGTGGAGGTAATGTGCCCAGTATACATAATAAATCTGCAAAGAACATAAATACATGACAACAGTTAAAGTGGAGGAAAACACAACACACATAATTCAAGGTATTGATAAACTGAATTGAAAACCCTACCTACCGAAGGAGTAACAAGTATGCAGGGATTTCAATAACAAAAGAGTAGTGTTCCAAGGCAGAGACTGATATTAAGAGAGATGCCCAAACTACTAACAGACCCAAGTGGGCAGTCACCTATTTCAAAAAAATCTGAGCTCCAGAAGGTGATACATGTGAAGGAAATAAATGAATGTACAGAGAGATATGAAAAAAGGAATAACAAATAAATAATACAGTTAGTCAGAGGAATATAAGAAGTGAATAGCTCCTGTGGCCACCTTGAAAATTGAGCACCAGATTGTAAGTAGAAACAGAAAAATTGCAGCATGGGGATCATTAAACAGCCTGCGTGCGTCACTCAATGATGGTGTAGTGCCTACGGACCCCAGAGCGACTGAACACCTTCCAAACGTGCAGATAGATGGCCCACATAGGTAACAAATTTAACGTTCACAAAATTAGGTAAATCATGTATTTGCTCAAAAAATCTTTTAAACAATGGAGAGAGCATGTGTTAAATGACACTCAAATTGGAAACCCTTTAATAAATATACGAGAATACAGCACTAACTACCTACTTCATTTGAGGCAAACAAATAGATATCAGCGCAAATAATAAACTAAAGAGTCTTGGAATAAATATAAATAAAATTAATCAGCGGTCAACAGAAAGTCAGATAAGACATTGATAGACAAGTGAAAAAGATCTTATCTGAAGAGCATCACTTTGTTATTCACTTCATGAATAGGTCATCCATGTATCTTGACAATAATGTAAATGTAAATGTACAGGAATTTATATAGCGCAAATCACCACTGGTTTCTAAGCGCTTGCTTAGGGAACCCGTCCTGGTATTCCTCTGTGAGATAACCCCAGCAGGGTATGTGGATAAAGGTAGGGCTAGGACCTTTCTCATGATTTGCCCGGCGCTAACCGCCCTCGTACCATTCAAGTTTACCAAGCAATGAGGCAGGCGCCGGAGACCAGAAGGCAGGAAACAGAAGTTTATTCCGACGGAGCAGAACACATCAGATCAGACAACAAGGTATCGTCTCGAGGTGCTCTAACAGCCTCTCGGAGGCCTGGCCTCTTATACACTGGTTTATGGCATGTGACCTTTCTTTATTACAATCAGAACATTGTAGCATAAAGGAAAAGACATCCCCGTAATCCTCGTGTCAATCCCACCCCCATATACCTTCACAATAGAGGTCCTCAACCTGCTGATAAGAGGAGGGGGTCATCACGCAGCTAAGTGTTCCGTCGAGTCTTAGGATGTGTGCGCCTGATCATATCACAGGGGGTGGGGAGGCCTGGATCAATAGAGGGTCCTTTGAAGGAGAGCGACCTCATACAATAAGGGGCAGTAAATGATATCTCCCGGCTTAGGCAATGGCCTCGGACCTGTGTGGACAGTCGGACACGGGGTGAGGGGCCATCAATGGAGTGGTATTCATGCTGCGTGGACAATCCAGTGCAGAGGGGAGGTTTATCAACAGAGGGGCATTCATGGGAGGAGAGGAGGTGTTGGTCAGGCGTTGGCGTGACTCCCAAGGACAGGGTCATGCAGACGGGTCACGCTCATGAGGGGGAGGGAGGGGGAGCCAGGGTGCGCGGAGGATGCTTGCTGGGTCAGAGGGGCGCGCTGGCGATTGATCGTGGACAGGGAGACCATGATATCTAAAATGGCCACCGTGCACGTAGTACATAGGTGACCTAAAATGGCTGCCGTGCACGTAGTACATAGGTGACAAGCTGGCGCAGATGATGTTCAGATCGCAAACTAAAATTCCACAGTCCTCCCTTTTAACATGTCTCGCCAACTTGTCAGTTTGGATTTATCCCCATAAGGCCACGTATTTCTACTTCATAGAGGGGGCTCATGTGCTCATTTCGGAAGTCCAAAGTCTTTGGGCACATAGAGTTAGAAACAAGGCCGCACAAAGGTGGCAGACATTGGATACCTAAGCAACACCCACATAATATCACAACAGGTATCAGTACGAAGGAAAACAACTTCCAACCCCAGTTCTTCAAAGTGTCCCAAAACCAGCTCCCAAGCGACCATCCTTCCTGTTCTTGGTGAACCTCTGAGGACAGTCTGTGGAGGTGTTCAATGGCTTTGTAGACTGAAGGCGAGTTGTCTGGCACGTAGGTGCAGCAGCTGGATCCGATGATGCGGCAGGCTCCTCCTCGGTCGGCTAGGACCACGTCTAGGACAAGACGATTTTGAAGGGTCACGAGGCGGACCGCCTGAAGCTCCGCAGTGTTGTTGGCGAGGATGCCAGCCGTGATGTTGATCGTTGTTTCTACTGCCTGGGTCAGGTGTCGGATAGCACGGCTGTTTGCCATTGGGCCCCACAGAGGAACAAGACCCTTTGCTGCATCCAGGAACTGTGCTCCGGTGGAGTCGGCTTGTCCAAGGTCGTCTGCACGCCTCTGCCGGTGATGGTTGGCAGGGGCTACATATGTGGGTGGAAGAACGAAGGCAATGTAACAGATACCTTTCCAGCCTCTCGGGAGCCAGGTGTAAGCTTTGGTGCCACACACAAAGTACATATTCGGAGAAGCAACGAAAGAAGGGGGGTCAACTGAGTCCAGTGTTCTGGTGATTCGGCAGGAACTGTGACCCACCAGCTGCGTTCCCTGGCCTTCGAGGCACACAAGGCCAGTGACATTGATTACAGACAGAGCCACAGTCAGGGTGGCAGTAGTTTGTTTTTGCAGATGAGAGACGGTGGTTCTGGCTGGATTGTGGAGCACCTGCACTTCGACTCGTTCTTTGGCTGGAATGTCTTTGATGAAGGTGGCGCCTGCGAGCGCAGGACACAGGGCAGCAGGGGTTTTTCCTGTTTTGTTCAGCCAGAACCCAGAGTAGAAGTGTGACACTGTCCGGCTGGAGGTGGCGTTGTCCTTGTGGCTCTCTTGCATGAGGATCAACCAGGCGAGGCAAGAGCCGTGAACTGAGAAGGGTGAAGGGATGAAGGGGATGGAGTGTCCAGTGGCATGCGGGAGCAACCCGCAGATCCAACAGTTCGTAGCATTCGCAGCAAGGTTGTGTTGGTGCAACAGTTGCACGAAGGAATTGTTCCAGAATTCCCTGCGCGTTTCTCGGAGCTGAGGCGACAGAGAGATTAGGTGATGCTCTTTCAGGGGTGTTGGCTGTACAGTAGGTAGCAATGTCTCATGAGCCGGTGTGCTTTCCTCCAGAATCCAGAAGGAGGTCATGAGGAGGAGGCAGAAGAGGAAGACAATGAAGAGTGCAATTGTCTTTGATTTGTGCAAGTTGTCAGTCTTTGGATTTCTATACTGGGTATTTCCTGTTGCTTCCATCATCTTCTTATCTGGCGCTTCCATCATCTTCTTATCTGGCGCTTCCATCACCTTCAAGGGGCTCGGTAGTGGGCAGAACCACAGACTTCGTTTAGCTTCTCTCCCGGTAACCCTTGATTGTGTTTAGGTCACCGTTCTGAGATTTAACTTAGTCCGTGGCCTACTTAGCCGAAACTCCCTCCTTTCGACGCAGGAAATACCCTTCTCTGGATGGCACAGTGGGATCAGAGAATTTTGCAAGTTCGAGTGCCTCAGTATCGGGATAACAGTCCAATATCGGTCGGTCTTTGCTCAGGAGCTCTTCTTGGGTGTTGACGTTTTCTGTCGTGGCCAGGTTCGCAGAGACCTTCCGGCAATGATGGGCGTGCAGCCAGTGCTTCTTCCCCTCCACTCGAAGCGCCGTTCGGGTGGTAATCAGCACTTGCCAGGGGCCCGTCCACCGCGGTTCCAGACTCTTGGTCCGCTGGAAATTTCGTATCAATACGAAATCTCCCGGTTGGATGTCATGGCCGGGGCCCCTGGAAGCATCGGGGATGGCCTGCTGCACCTGTTGATGAATGACAGACAACGTTTTAGTCAACTTGCACAAATAATCAGACAGTAGGACGTCTGGGACGTCATGAATGGAGGTCGGTTTGGGAGCAGTCCAGAGATTCATCGGTCGCCCAAACACGACCTCGTAGGGGGTCAAATGGTGCTTGGTGGGAGTGGAGCGCATCGATAACAATGCCAGTGGGAGGGCATCCGGCCAGTTAAGTCCAGTGGTGGCCACTATTTTTGCCAGTTTCAGCTTCAGTGTGGCATTATGGCGTTCCACTAGACCAGCGGATTGGGGGTGGAAGACCGCATGAAATCGTTGCTTCACCCCCAACCCCTTTAGGATTAATTGGATAACCTCAGCTATGAAGTGGGGGCCATTGTCGCTCCATAGAATTCGACAAAGGCCATAGCGAGGGAAGAATTCCTTCAGTAGTACTTTGGCAGTAGTCATGGCAGTGTTGTCACGGGTTGGATAGGCTTCTACCCATTTACTGAAGGCACACACGATGACTAGTACATACTTCAGGTTTTGGCATCTCTCTAGTTGGATGTAGTCCATCTGAAGGACCTCAAAGGGATGATTGGGGGTCCCAAACCCTCCCCGGGGTACTACAGTTCCTTTCCCGGGGTTGTGTTGCAGACAGATAAGGCACTGCTGAACTAGGCGTCTGGCTGAGTCAGGGATTTTGTCGTTATGCCAGACTTTGGAAATGAGTTCGATCATGGGTGCAGATCCTATGTGTGCGGGGGAGTGAGCCATTGTCAGTATGGGAATCAGATATGAGTCGGGCAGCAACCATTTGCTTGCATCCTTCGTTCGCCAACAGCCCTCCTCATCCTTCAAACCCACCCTTGCCCACTTAGTCAGCTCGTGAGGGGTGCTGGCCGACTGTATGTCTCTGATCATTATCCTTGTGTCACTCCATGTTTCTGCTTGTGACCTGGTCATGTACATGCGTGTCACCGTCCTATTCTCAGCTGTGGTTCGTGCAGTGATGTCGGCCAATGCATTCCCTTGTCCGACCAAGTCTGTCACCCTTTTGTGTGCCTGACATTTTATCACCGCTAATCGTTTGGGGAGGAGAACTTCTTCAATCAGAGCGGAGACTAGATCTCCGTGGAGGATCGGGGTGCCGTGGGACGTCAGGAATCCCCTCTCCCTCCACAGGAGCCCAAAATGGTGGACCACTCCCAAGGCATACTGGCTGTCCGTATATACGTTCGTGGTGGTCCCTGCGGCTATGATGCATGCTCGGGTGAGGGCTATCAGCTCTGCTGCCTGGGCAGATCGTTGTGTGATGCAGGCTGTCTCAACTACTGTTCGGGCTGTCGTTACTGCATAGGCAGCTGAAGTGGTGCCATCTGGGAGTTTGATGCATGAGCCGTCTACCCATAGCTCTCCATCGGGGTCAGGAAAAGCAGTGTCTCGGAGGTCAACTCTACTCCTAGTTTGTTCGTCCGTGAGGGTCACACAGTCGTGGATGGGAGGAATGTCGGGGTCATTTTCAGGCAGGGGTAACAATGTGGCAGGGTTCAAAGTCGTGCATCTCTTTAGTGTGATGTGGGGTGCAAGCAGAGTCAACTCATACCCTGTCAGTCGTGCGCTAGTCAGGTGTTGGGTCTTGGTCTGGTTCAAGAGGGTGTCGACTGCATGGGGTACTAGCACTGTGAGGGAGTTGGAAAGTACAATTCCCTCGCTCTGACGGATAGAGACAGCAGCGGCGGCTACTGCTCGAAGGCAGGCAGGCAAAGCTCTGGCTACAGGATCAAGAGTGGCGGAGAAGTAGGCACAAGGGCGCTGCTTAGGACCAATTGATTGAGTTAGGACAGACAATGCGCATCCCTCCCTTTCGTGGGTGAAGAGGGAGAAGGGTTTGGAGTAATCCGGGGTTCCTACGACAGGCGCTGAGCAGAGTGCATCCCGTAATTCCTTAAAGGAGGCTTGACACTCAGCGGTCCAAGGAAGCGGGGAGGGGACATCTTTGGTCAGCAGAGCAAGTAATGGTTTCACAATGAGGCTGTAATTAGGCAACCACTGTCTGCAAAAAGAGGTTAGGCCAACCAAAGAGCGGACCTGCTTTTGTGTTTTTGGGATGGGGGTGTCTAGGATGGTTTGGATTCGGTCGGGTGTAAGTTTCCTCCCTTCTTTGGACAGAAGATGGCCTAGGTAAGTCACCTGTGGCTGACAGAACTGTAACTTCTTTTTGGAGACTTTATGGCCATTTTCTGCAAGAAAGTGTAGGAGTTGGACGGTGGCTGTCGTTGCAAGCGGGGTGGTGTTGGCTGCCAAAAGGATATCGTCAACATATTGGATCAACACCACTCCATCTGGTAGCTGGAAGGCATCTAGCTGCCTTTTGAGGGCCTGGCTGTAAATGCTGGGACTTTCAGTGTACCCCTGGGGAGCTCTACAAAATCGGTACGAGCGGGATTTTAAAGTGAAGCCGAAGAGATAACGGCTGTCTGGATGAATGGGGATAGAGAAAAACGCGTTCTTAAGGTCGATAACAGTGAAGGTGGTGGCAGTGGACGGGATGAGGGTCAGAATGGTGGTGATATCGGAGACTACAGGATATTGGGGTACAACCACTTTGTTAATCTCTCGCAAGTCGATGATGAAGCGGTACGCTTTCTCATCTCCTTCACCTTGCTTCTTAACAATAGGTAGGATTGGGCTGTTGCAGACGTTGCTAACCACTTCTTCAACCACTCCTGCATCTACCAGAGACTGAATGATCGCTACCAGTGCCTTCTCACCCTCTGGCGATATCCGATATTGCGGGAGTTTCGGTAGCATAGCGTCCTGTCGTACAGTTATGTGAATAGGATCAATCATCATTCGCCCCACATCAGAGTCATTTTTGGCCCACAGGTACGGAGGTAGGGTGTCAAGCAGGGACAGGTCAGCGTCAGTTATGGAGCACATGTGCCGTGGGGGACGGGATCTGGGCATGTCTGGGTTGTCGTACAGGATGACTCGTATTCCATCTGGGGAACACCTAATGGTAGCTCGAAAATGTTTCAGTAAGTCAATGCCCATAATGGCGTCAGGGGAGTTGGAGGAGAGTAGAAATGTCGCGTCAGTGGTGTTGTTTTCTAGGTCAAAGGTAATAGGTACGGACAGGGGGTTAGTGGAGGGCGTTCCATCGAAACCTATCGACGTTATGTGTGAGCCAGACAAGGGTGCCCTTGGAATCAGTCGTTTTGATAACACACTACGTGTCGCCCCAGTGTCTACCAAGAATGGAGACTCTGTACCCAGGACCTTAGCGGTGACATAAGGACCTTGCTGGTCAACACAGAGCTCGACTGGATCCCTCCCTTGCCCCTGGCAGTCCTATGCAAAGTCGGGGGCATTTTCACCTTCGGACAGCTGATATTGGTTCTGTCGGGGACGGTCAAATGTGTTCAGTCTCCCTGATCTGTCATTGCTGGTGTCGTTGGTGCTCCCTCGTCCTTGTACTCTATTTCTCGGACCACCTGCTACATCCCTGGAGTCTCTATTTCTATTCACTTCTAGCAAAACCGGACACTGGGATTTCCAATGGCCGAACCCTTTGCAGAAGGCGCATTGGTCATTGCTAATGTCTCTACGTCCAGTGTGGGATGTTGGGGTGTGATCTTTAGGAGGTAGATCTCTGGGGGTGGTTGATTGGTAGTTCCCCCTTTGGGGTTCCCGTCCTACCGCTATACCCTGTATCTGGGCTATCATTACCCTTTCCTTTAAATCTTTCTTCTTTTTCTCGGACACCCTATCATTCTCATTCTTTTGGTGCTCGTAATACTGAGCCATCTGAAGGATAGCTGCGGGTTTGGAGGCCCCCCAACTACTCTCACTCGTCTGCAGTTTTTGGGAGACTTCTTGTGTTAGTCCCTTTACATAATTTTGCACAAACAGGTGCTGTCCGGTTGCGGTGGTCATGTCTTGGCCACTGTAGTCGGAGAACACTGTCTCGAATCGGGAGAAGTATTCTGACACATCTTCCTGGGGTTTCTGTCGACAGGCCGTGACTATCGACCAGTCTACTTTTCTTTCCGGGACCAGTGTTTTTAACTTCTGGACCAGTTTGTCTGGGAGTTCCAGTATGTCTTTCACTGGTTTACTCCCCGGCTCTCGCTGTCTATCTAGTTTACCGAGTTGGTCCCAGGTATGTCCAAACAGATCCGTGTGGTCAGCCTTCCGGATTTGCTTCCACACATCAGCTGGCAGGCATAACCCAAAGAACAAGTCAATGTCCGCTAAAGTCATTATTGTCGAACCCAAGGCTGTGCCTAATTCGGTATAAAATGCCGTCGGGTTCTTTCTTAAATCGGGCAGGGTTTGTTTGAAGGTTAGGATATCCTGTCGGTCCCATGGTTGGTAAACCCAATTGTACACAACCCTCCCCTTTGCATTTTCATTATTAATATCATCGTTCGTTCCCTGGCCCCGTGGCGGGATCCAGTAAGGAGCCGCTTCTCTGATAGGCATCATAGTATTGGCTACTTCTGCCGAGGTTGTTTCAGGGACCGTAACCTTGGCTTCTGGTTTCTGTTCCGCGAGGTGGCGGAAGACCTCAAGCATTTGCATGAAGAGTTCCGTCGCCTCACGTTCAGTCCCATCTCCAACATCAATCTTCCTATACAGTGTTGTTAGTTTAGCGGGACCCTTACTCTGATACCTATCTTCATACGCGTTCAGGGTGTGGTAGCTGAATCGCAAGATGAAATGCCGTTTGTGGCTGTCGGCATGTGAATTATATATGCTCATTGTATATTCTTCGCTCTCCCCTCGTTCTACCAACGTCTTTGCTATTTTGTCGATCCCATCCCGCTCATCTTTGCTTAACCTACTTAGCCTGGCTGATGATTGTTTGCTAGCCTCGGGGTCGTCTGATGAAGGTGTTAATGTGGCTGGTGCGGAGGCCGTGAGGGCCGGTGCACTAGCACTAGGGTCACTTTCACTCACGCTCGGGGTTTGCAGGTTTTGTTGGCTGGGAGCATATGGAGGGGGCATGTAGATGATTGGGGGACCTAGCAGTAACTCATCGCTTGCCCGTTGTTTGGAGGGCAATTCAGGGTAGAGTGCAGAGGGGGTCCTAACAGGGCATTGGCCTGTTGACCCTGATTCTTGGTTTTGTGTAGCTTCTTTTCTTTCTTTTATTTCCTCTTCTAGTTGCTTTGCGGCTAGGTGGGCTGCCTTTCGTAATTCTTTCCCTAATTTTGCTTCTTCTCTTTTCTTTCGTTGTTCCGTTTCTTTGCGCCACATGCCGAGACTATCAAGCATAGTGGGCGTGGTCTTATTCTTCTGGAGCGCTATTTCTAATGTTCTTATTTTATTTTCATTAAAGGAACCTATCAGTGGCCACTGACTTTCAGGGTTCTTTTTCGTATATTTATGCCATAGTTTGGTGTAAGCTATAGCGACTAGTCCATACTTAGTGAACATGTCCTTATTAGGGGTGCCCTCCAGTGGAGCTGGATGGTTCATCTCCAATAAGCGGTCCGGGCTAAACAGGCTACCAACCAGTGGGGAGAAGATAGGCATGACGGATTACAACGGGGACAAAAGTCTGCACTACCTATCTTATCACGGCGGGCAAAGACTAGACAGAATATTTCTATTCTCCGTTGTTTGCCGGCGGTGAATACCTCAAACGAACCAATACCGAACAATCGGTCAATCAAAACAATCCAGTGGGGAGAATAAGTGGGCACGAAAAGTTATCGTTACCTACTCTTTCTCTCCCTGCAAAGAGAGACCTTGTTCTTCCCTGTTTGCAGAAAAAGAATCTCCAGACAATAATCCACGAACGATAGTTCGGGAAACAGTGGGGGAGGAAGATAGGCACGACGGATTACAACGGGGACAAAAGTCTGCGTTACCTATCCTTCACTGTTTGCAAAGAGAGAGCCTGTTGTTTTTCTCCGTTTGCAGACAGCGAATCTCCAGAGGTTTCAACAAAGCGTAATACTAGTATTATCCAAACAAAAACAATTTTCCTCAATTCGTCGTGTTTACACGACCTTACCCGGACCGCATGGACGGTTTCCTGTCCTCTGGATCCAGCGCCCGATCGTCCTCTCTTCTTCGTGATGCCCGTGGCACTCCTGATGGTTCCCAGTCAGGACCGTAGATCACTCGAGAGAGGTCTGTTCAGAACTAGTGAAGGTCGGATGATCGGCTGTCAGACGAGGGTCTATCGGACACGAGCTCTTCCCGATCGTTGCAGTCGTTCACTCTGTCATCGGGACCTCTCCCACTGGATCCACGTGTCGCTGATGGGCCCCACGCTTTGGGACGCCAATTGTGGATAAAGGTAGGGCTAGGACCTTTCTCAAGATTTGCCCGGCGCTAACCGCCCTCGTACCATTCAAGTTTACCAAGCAATGAGGCAGGCGCCGGAGACCAGAAGGCAGGAAACAGAAGTTTATTCCGACGGAGCAGAACACATCAGATCAGACAACAAGGTATCGTCTCGAGGTGCTCTAACAGCCTCTCGGAGGCCTGGCCTCTTATACACTGGTTTATGGCATGTGACCTTTCTTTATTACAATCAGAACATTGTAGCATAAAGGAAAAGACATCCCCGTAATCCTCGTGTCAATCCCACCCCCATATACCTTCACAATAGAGGTCCTCAACCTGCTGATAAGAGGAGGGGGTCATCACGCAGCTAAGTGTTCCGTCGAGTCTTAGGATGTGTGCGCCTGATCATATCACAGGGGGTGGGGAGGCCTGGATCAATAGAGGGTCCTTTGAAGGAGAGCGACCTCATACAATAAGGGGCAGTAAATGATATCTCCCGGCTTAGGCAATGGCCTCGGACCTGTGTGGACAGTCGGACACGGGGTGAGGGGCCATCAATGGAGTGGTATTCATGCTGCGTGGACAATCCAGTGCAGAGGGGAGGTTTATCAACAGAGGGGCATTCATGGGAGGAGAGGAGGTGTTGGTCAGGCGTTGGCGTGACTCCCAAGGACAGGGTCATGCAGACGGGTCACGCTCATGAGGGGGAGGGAGGGGGAGCCAGGGTGCGCGGAGGATGCTTGCTGGGTCAGAGGGGCGCGCTGGCGATTGATCGTGGACAGGGAGACCATGATATCTAAAATGGCCACCGTGCACGTAGTACATAGGTGACCTAAAATGGCTGCCGTGCACGTAGTACATAGGTGACAAGCTGGCGCAGATGATGTTCAGATCGCAAACTAAAATTCCACAGGTATCCGCAAGGTGAAAGCCAGGCATCCCGCCGCGAGGGGTTGTTGTGGAGATTAAGCAAGCTATTGCCCAGAGTCGCAGAGTGTGAACCCATGAATGGAGTAGGCACCGGAGCGAGAATTGTCGAGTCCATGGACATTTTTAGGACTCAAGACCCGCTGAACCGGGAATTGAACCCTGGTCCCAGGCTGACCTCTGCTTCCAGGTCTGCCTGTTCTAACCAGTGAGCCACACTTCTCCATGATCTTTTCCAGCTAGTGTTAATTGTGTTGTCCCCTGGCAATTTCCTTCTCCCACCAGTCTCCCAAAAGGCTGATGGAAGAAAGCAATTGCATTAATTTTATAGCATGGTACACAGCTACAATTTATGGAGTACAATAACATCTTTAACAACAACGACATAGGTTTGATATTTACTTGCTCCACCAGTAGAGAGAAAATGTATTATCCAGATTTCACTATGTACATAGGAGACAACATGATTGAAACTACTGTATAGAGGAAACCTATCTTTACCAAAAGTATCTTATATAGAGATAGCTTTCATTCTAAACCACTAATAAAAATAATTTCATATGGAGAATTACTGAGAATGAGAAGAATGTGTGCCAATGATCCTGATTTGACCAGAGAAAGGGACAGTTTCAAAAGAATGTATCTATACAAAGGGAATAATGTCAAAAAGGGTCTAAGAGTATGAAAAACAAAACACGAATATGAACATTTATTCCAAAACAACAATTTGACTCTACACAAATGGAGGACAATCTAACTATATTTATAATAAAAAACAGCAAAGAAAGCTCTGATATTATAAGAGTTTTTAAGAGACACTGGCATCTAATAAAAAAAGATCCTAACATAAGAAATACAACTGTTGCACAAAAGGTACACTGTTCTTAGTAGAATCTTTTGAATACTCTGTGGTGTAACTCTCATGAAAGTTTCAGGGTTTACAAACAGTGTGGTGAACAATGAACTTTCTACGTAGAGTAAACAGTGTTTGCAGGACTCAGTTCTCTAACGTTTATCAACTTCCTTTCTTAATGTAAGTCCGGTGTGTGTCAGGGGTTTGATACATATAAAAGCTGTCTGAAGACAGGCATTTGTTTTGGAATTGGCATTCACTATGTTGGCTTTCTCTGAACAGTTGTATACTGTTAGAACTGGGATTTCTGGTTGGCTGAGGCTTGCGCCAAAGCCAGGCAGAAACCACCACTCTAGTCTGGGCAAGGGAGTTACACGCTTAAGACAACCCCTGCTCACCCCCTTGGTAGCATGGCACGAGCAGACAGGCTTATCCCGGAGACAATGTGTAAAGCATTTGCTCACGCACAAAGCAACAACATCCCAGGCACACCACAAAAAGAACTCCACACAAGGTTATATAAAAATAACTTTTGTATTCTTAAAACACATCAGATAGTAAAAACACAATAACCATGGTGCCAACTGGCACGGGCAATATTCACAAGGGATTATTTACACAGGACAGGGCCACTGTCAAGATCAACACTTAGCAGAAATAGTACTTAGAGTAACTGTAGCACCAAATAACAATTATAGAACACAACCAGTAACAACTGGTAAAAGGTAGGTACACACTACGCAATACTAATCACCATAGGCATAGATCACGCAGGGACACATAAAATCACTAATATAAACTATACTAGGCAAAACAACCTCCTAAGCATGAAAACACATTTTGAGGTATCAGGCATAAAGGCATTGCACATTACGCATAAATCACATTAGGCCTAACCAGTATAAATACAGTAGGCAATCTCCTCTCTAGTCTAAACACATTAGACCCTACCTCCTAAGTATAACTCACATTTAAATCACAGTGAAGTACAATCTCACTACCACAAACCTTCACAGGTAAAACCATCTCTAGAGGTATCAACACAGGGTGCGTAAAACATACTAGATGCATTACATTTCCTAGCACCACATTTAAAGTACATATCAATCACATTAGGGCCTTGCGCCCTATACCTCTACCAGTCCCCCTGGCCAACTGGCCATCAAGAAAGGGCTCAAATGCCCTGTGTCCAGAATGTCAGGGCGCGCTGCCAATGCGGTGCCAGTCAGGGGTGCGCCACCGGCGCAAACCTAAACGATGCAGCTGCCCACTACTTGCTGGGCAGCTGCGAACCCTCACTGGAGCCTAAACGCTGCCGCTGGCACTAAGTGCTGCGCAGCTGTGGAAGGCCTGGCACCTTTGTGCCACTTCTGTCCCCCTCAGAGACTCTTTCTCAAATGGCGCCTAAACGGTGCAGCTGCCCACTACTTGTGGGCAGCTGTGGGAAGTAAACTGCAGCAGGGGGGGGGGGGGCTCTCAGTAGCCCCTTTAAACAACTTGCGCCAAACATGGGAGCCACTGGGTTCTAAAAACAAACATGTCCCCTGGAGCCCACTGGCTCCTCAAATAATAAGCATTGGCCCCTCTGGGCCCAGGTAACCAGGTACGGCCCGTTGTTGGAGCCCGTAGGCTCAGGATCTACGGGCTCCAGCAAGCGCACCACTGGCCGTGGGGACCCCCACTGGGGCCCCTAAACAAAAAATGTGCCCCAACGTTGGAGCCATCTGGCTCTGAATACCGATGCCCCAAAACGTAGGAGGCCCGCTGCCAGACGGGGCCGCTCAAGACTCGGGTGCCTCGCACTGGGACCATCAACAAACACCATCTGCCCCCCTGTGCCGTAGTCGGCACGAACAGAAAAACAACAATGGGGGCAGGTGCGGCCTTCTGGGCCCCTAACAAGAATTAGAGGCCCCTCGGTGGAGCGCGCTGGCTCTGGGAGAACACGGACCCCCGGGACATCAGGACCCCCACGGGGCAACAAGGCTGACCATCGGTGGAGCAGCCCGCAACGGCCGGTCCGATCCTGCATCCACAAGAACTGTGCCGCTCTGGCGGGGCGCCTCCCTCTGGCGTCCCCCACCCACCTTCAGGCAGCTCTACTCACCAGGCTGCTCTCCAGAGGCGGTGGTGGACGCAGTCTCTTCTTCTCGGTCTGCCGGGGCTCTCCCTAGCTCATGGGAGCCTCAGTGGGCTTCATGGAGGCATTGGGCGGGACTCTCTCCCACTCCCGGACGCCCCGCTGGCGGCGGCTACAATTTTCGGTGGCGCGGGGCTTCCCTTCACCTCTGGGAGCCCTGCACTGTCATCAGCCATTTTCATCTCGTGGCATGGCTACCCCCAGGCAGGGGTAAGCAGAAGCCGAGCACCACAGGCCCCGCCCACAGTCAGGCGGCGCGGGCCTGACTTCCTGTGTTCCCGTGGCTGCAGCGGTATCTCGGGGCACAACGAGGGGTAGGCTCCCTCTATCGTAAAAATGTGCAGCGGGGTGGCACCCGCATAATTAAGCACCGTGACGGGCTGGGCACCCATACATAAAAATAAACAAATAAGCGGGGTGGCACCCGTAAGGACATATTGCAAATAAGCGGGTTAGGCTCTGCCATTAAAAACGGGTCTCAGCTTCGTGCTGCTAAGCAGACACGCTCCTCTCTTGGGCCCCAAGGCACCCTGCAGGCACCAGCATATAGCACTTTCAAGGCGCTAGATAACAGAAATAGGACTCTGGGTCCATGGCATCAGGGAAAGCAAGAGATCCTCCAGGCATCCAGGGGCAGGGCAGAGCCCAGGGGGGGCCAGGGGCTCCAGCAGCAGCACACCCCTGGCAGAATTAGCACTCATGTACAGAACACTTTCATGGGGTCACAGCCCCTCTTTTATACACAAAAATCCTTTGTTTACACAGGTGCAGGACATCAGACGCACCACAGGGGGTGGAGCCAGCATTGTGCCGGGAAAGCACAGCCCTATTCAGGTCCAATGTGCACTCCTCCCTGCCATCAACATGCAGACCTCTCCATTCACCACCAGGGCAGACCCATCCTGACTCCTGGAGGCAGGCACACCAGCCAGCTCCAGCCAATCACAAGCCAGACAGTCAATTCACATTTACTGCACAGACAGGCCAACTTCTAGAAGTGGCACTTCCACACTAAACAAAATAAATCCGCGCACATCATTTTGCAGCATTTAATCACACGAGTTCACACATACCAAACTCGACCCTGCACTCCCCACTCATCAGGAACTACCATGGACACACATATTCCCCGTGCATTCCTATGGGAGGGCAGGCCACTCTCACCAGACATACACAGAGAGCACATGCACTTTACACTGGACCACAGTGAAAAAGTGCGCAGTGGCCTAAAATCACCAACACTAGGTTACAGAAACAGGCTAGGCAAATGCAAAAAGTTTCGGGGTGAACCTGCGAAAAGGGCCAAGTCCAACATATACAGATTGAACACCTTACTCAATGAGGATTTCTCACATATCTGTGGTGGATTGTTAATGTGAACTATGATACCTGTAAAGTGTATGCTATAAGGTTAATATTGCACCTAGAGGAGTTCTTTCTGTGTTGGTAGTAATGATGCATGATTTTCTCCTGAGATATTTTGTACTTACTGTCAGACCTCTAATCCCAAAGTAAATTATACAGTAGTAAGTGGGAAAACAAAGCTTGGATGTGGCCATCAATGTCACAAATGATGTCAGAACATGTAATCAGTGATGTCATATGTGAGGTCATAAGAAGTGCATGGTGTGAGCGCAAGTTATAGTTAGCACTGCTAACTATAACTGGCAAATTTCTGTGTTTTTTTGTTCAAAACTTAAATTTTGTCACTGACAAATCTCCCGAACTTCAATGTTGGATTTTTAGTTTTTTTAATGTAGAGTATTATTTAATTACCATGGTTAAATGCAACTGCCTGTCGCAGCCAAAGCCCCCCCATACAGCCAATCCCATGCTGGGCACGGCTGGTGGCTGGCCATAAGGCATGGGCTGTGGACCCCATCTCCCAGGTACGTTTTTTGCTTGAAATTAAAGGGTAATTTTGAGCCCTTATTAGCACCGCAGACCCCATCCCCCAGTACCCCCTGCCCATTGGCCGCCCGCTCCCTCCTCCCAGCTGCTTCTCCCTCCCACTTCGCCTCATATGGAGGCCGCACGGCAGCCGTGCGGGCGCCAAAGACAAGCCCGTCCATGCCCGTCCGCGACTGGACCGCGCCCGGACCCCTGGCCCCCGTCGGTGCCAGCCCACACGACGGACTTACGACGCCGCCACCCTCCACGCACTCAACGCCAGCCGAAACCCCGCCAGCTACCGAGCCATCCCGAAACGCACCCACGGACCCTTCACCTGCCAAGCCTGCAAATTCACCTGCCTCCGAACCTGCGCTGCTCCCGCCAAGCCAGGCACCAGCAACAATCACCTGAAGTGCATCCTGCTCAACACCCGCTCCGTCCACAGGCACGCCGTCGAACTCTGGAACCTCCTCGACACAACATCACCAGACATCGCCTTCCTCACAGAAACCTGATGAACGCCTCCTCAGCCCCTGACATCGCCATTGGTTGACCCGGAGGTACCGCGTCAACCAAACCGGAGGAGCCATCGCCATCTTCCACAGAAACACCATCCGAATCACGACCAACTCCGACGACACCCTCACCGCCGCCGAGCACCTTCACTTTCAGATACACACCGACCCCAAGACCACCCTCAGAGGCACTCTCATCTACAGACCCACTGGATCACGCACACAATTCAGCGAAGCCATCGCAGACTTCGTCAGCCAGCACGCCCTAACCTCCTCAGACTACATCCTCCTAGGGGACCTCAACTTCCACCTGGAGAACAACGACAGCAACAACGCCGCCCTGCTGGACAACCTCGCCAACCTCGGACTCAAGCAACTGGTGAACACCCCCACCCACTACGCTGGCCACACGTTAGTCTCCATCTTCTCCTCCAGCAAGTACATCTCATTCAGCCACTCCACCGGACAGATCACAGCTGCGTCCACTTCAACTTCAGGAGAACCACGACCCACCACCACCCGCAGAAGCTGGAGCAAGATCACCGCCGACCAACTCACCACCTCCCTCAGCCAGTACCACCCCCACCAACACGATGGACCCCAACGAAGCAGCCCGCAACTTCACACAGTGGCTCACCAACTGCGCCGATGACCTCGCACCACTGTAGAACCCTCCCAGCAGACCCGGCAGCAAGAAAGCCCAGTGGTTCACCAACGACCTCAAAAACTCCAAGAAAACCTGCCGCACCCTCGAGAAAGCCTGGCGCCATGACCAGACAACAGAAAACATGACAGCTGGTCCGCACAACCAAAAGGACAACATTCAAAGAACGACTGGACAACAACACCCACAACAGCAAGGAACTCTTCAGCATCGTTAAAGAGCTCTCCAAGTCCAGCGCCTGCAACAACGACATCACACCCTCACAAGACCTCTGCGACTCACTCGCCTCGTTCTTTCACCACAAGATCGCCGACATACACAACAGCTTCAGCGCACAGACCACGCACCCAACCTCCGAACCAGCACCCCCCACCTCCACCCTCTGCACCTAGACCCCGGTCAGCACCGAAGACACCACCCGCACGATGAACACCATCCACTCCGGCTCCTCAACCGACCCCTGTCCACACCACATCTTCAACAAAGCCGACTCCATCATCGCACCCCAACCCTGGGACATCATTAACAGCTCCTTCGCATCCGCCACCTTCCCGGAGAGCTGGAAACATGCCGAGCTCAACGCCCTCCTGAAGAAATCAATCATCGGTATTTGTATAGCGCGCTACTCACCCGGAGGGTCTCAAGGCGCTGGGGGTGGGGGGGGGCGGTCCGTTACTGCTCGAAGAGCCAAGTCTTGAGGAGCTTCCTGAAGGAGAGATGATCCTGGGTCAGTCGGAGGCGAGTCAGGAGGGAGTTCCATGTCTTGGCTGCCAGGTAGGAGAAGGATCTTCCCCCGGCGGTGGCTTTGCGGATGCGTGGTACGGCTGCGAGGGCGAGGCTGGCCGATTGTAGCTGGCGGGTGGGCGCGTAGGTGGTCAGACGGTTGTTGAGGTACTTGGGGCCCAGGTCGTGGAGGGCCTTGTGTGCGTGGGTGAGGAGTCTGAATGTGATCCTCTTGCTGACGGGGAGCCAGTGCAGGTCACTCAGGTGGCTGGAGATGTAGCTGTGTCGTGGGATGTCAGGACGAGTCGTGCGGAGGCGTTCTGGATGCGCTGGAGTCTTTTCTGAAGTTTGGCTGTGGTTCCGGCGTAGAGGGTGTTTCCGTAGTCTAGCCGGCTGGTGAAGAGTGCCTCGTTTTGGTGGGGATCCAATGGAAGATCTTGCGGAGCATGCGCAGGGTGTTGAAGCATGATGATGAGACGGCGTTGACTTGTCTGGTCATCAAGAGGGAGAAGTCCAGGATGAAGCCCAGGTTGCGTGCGTGGTCCGTTGGTATGGGAGTGGTGCCCAGGGCAGGGGGGCACCAGGAGTCCTCCCAGGCGGAGGGCGATGATCCCAGGATGAGGATTTCTGTCTTGTCTGAGTTCAGTTTCAGGCGGCTGTTGTTCATCCATTCGGCGATGTCTTTCATCCCTTTGTGTAGGCTGGTTCTGGAGGTGGCGGGGTCGTTGGTGAGGGAGAGGATCCGCTGGGTGTCGTCGGCGTAGGAGATGATGTTGAGGTTGTGTTTGCACGCGATGGCTGCGAGAGGGCTCATGTAGACGTTGAAGAGGGTTGGGCGAAGTGAAGATACTTGTGGTACGCCGCAGATGACTTTGGTGGTCTCGGATCTGAACGGGGGGAGGCGGACTCCCTGGGTTCTTCCGGCGAGGAACGAAATGATCCACTCCAGTGCCTTCTCTTGGATTCCGATGTTGTTGAGGCGCTGTACTAGGGTGCGGTGGCAGACAGTGTCGAACGCTGCAGAGAGGTCCAGGAGGATGACGGCAGCTGTTTCCCCGTTGTCGAGCAGGGATCTGATGTTGTCAGTGGCTGCGATGAGAGCGGTCTCAGTGCTGTGGTTGGCTCGAAAACAGGACTGCGAGGGGTCGAGGGATCCGTTCGTCTCGAGGAAGGCGGCAAGCTGTCTGTTGACGGTCTTCTAGATGACTTTGGCAGGGAATGGGAGGAGCGAGATGGGGCGGTAGTTCTTGAGGTCGGTGGGGTCCGCTGTTGGTTTCTTCAGGAGGGCGCTGATCTCGGCGTGCTTCCAGATCTCCGGGAAGGTGGCGTGTTGAAGGAGGTGTTGATGATGTCCCGGAGTTGTGGAGCGATGATGGAGTCGGCCTTGTTGAAGACGTGGTGGGGGCAGGGGTCGGTTGGTGATCCGGAGTGGATGGTGTTCATCATGCGGGTGGTATCTTCTGTGCTGACCGGGGTCCTGGCGCAGATGGTGGTGGTGGGGGGCGTTGGTTCGGTGGTTGGGTGCGTTGTTGGTGCGCCGAACCTGTTGTGTATATCGGCGATCTTGCGGTGGAAGAATGAGGCGAGTGAGTCGCAGAGGTCTTGCGAGGGAGTGATGTTGTTTCCGGCGCTGGGGTTGGAGAACTCTTTGACGATGCTGAAGAGTTCCTTGCTGTTGTGGGCGTTGTTGTCCAGTCGATCTTTGAATGCTGTCTTCTTGGTGGTGCGGATCAGCTGATGGTGTTTGCGGGTGGCGTGCTTGAGGGCCGTCATGTTGTCTGTGGTCTGGTCGTGGCGCCAGGCTTTCTCGAGGGTGCGGTAGTTCCTCTTGGAGATCTTGAGTTCGTTGGTGAACCAGGGTGCTCTCTTGCTGCCAGGTCTGCTGGGAGGGGTCTTCAGTGGTGCAAGGTCATCTGTGCAGTTGGTGAGCCACTGTGTGAGGTTGTTGGCTGCTTCGTTGGGGTCCATTGTGCTGGCGGGAGGGTTCTTGCAGAAGGAGGTGGCGAGCTGCTCGGTGGTGATCTTGCTCCAGCTCCTGCGAGGAATCTGTTGCGGGTGGTGATGGGTCGTGGGTCTTCTGAAGCTGAAGTGGATGCAGCTGTGGTCAGTCCAATGGAGTCCGGTAGAGTGGCTGAGGGAGATGTGTTTGCTGGAGGAGAAGACGGGGTCAAGCGTGTGGCCGGCGTAGTGGGTGGGGGTGTTCACCAGTTGCTTGAGTCCGAGGTTAGCGAGGTTGTCCAGCAGGGTGGTGGTGTTGCTGTCCTTGTTGTTCTCCAGGTGGAAGTTGAGGTCCCCTAGGAGGATGTAGTCAGGGGAGGGCGTGCGGGCTGATGAAGTCGGCAATGTCTTCGCTGAACTGGGTGCATGGTCCCGGGGGTCTGTAGATGAGGGTGCCTCTGAGGGTGGTTTTGGGGTCGGTGTGTATCTGGAAGTGGAGGTGTTCGGGGGCGGTGAAGGTGTCGTCGGGGTTGATCGTGATGCGGATGGTGTTCTTGTGTACGATGGCGATGCCTCCTCCAGTCTGGTTGACGCGGTCCATCCGGGTGATCTTGTATCCGTCCGGCGATGTCCGGCGCTGAGGAGGCGTTCATCCAGGTTTCTGTGAGGAAGGCGACATCTGGTGATGTTGTGTCGAGCAGGTTCCAGAGTTCGACGGCGTGTCTGTGGACGGAGCGGGTGTTGAGCATGATGCACTTGAGGTGGTTGCTGCTGATGATCGGCTTGTCGGGTGTGGCGCAGGTCCGGAGGCAGGTGAATTTGCAGGCTTGGCAGGTGAAGGGTCCGTGGGTGCGTTTCGGGGTGGCTCGGGAGCAGGCGGGGGTTCGGCCGGCGTTGAGTGCGTTGAGGGTGGCGACGTCGTAGGTCCGTCGTGTGGTCTGGTGTCGAGGGGGGCCAGGGGTCCTGGCGCTGGGCGCGGTCCAGGCGCAGACGGGCTTGCCTTTGGCGCACAATCGGCGGTCGCTCTGAGAGCATCATAAATCAGGAGCCGGGAGGGAGGAGCAGCTGGGAGCCGGGTGGGGAATGGGCTGGAGGGGGGCGGGGCTGCAGGGAGGCAGCGGCGGGAAGATCCGAAGGTCGGGCGGCTCAGCGGCGGCTGGGTCGTCAGGAAGCGGCACCAGCAGGCAGGCTGGTTGTCAGGCAGCAGTGCTTGGGGGCAACCTAGCCTGGTGAGAGGCTCAGCGGTCGCTCCCTGGCACAGGTACAAGGTCCCCTTAAATCAGGAGCCGGGAGGGAGAGCAGCTGGGTGGCGGAACGGGGTGGCGAATGGGCTGGAGGGGGGCGGGCCGCAGGGAGGCAGCGGTGGGAAGATCCGGAGGTCAGGCGGCTCAGCGGCGGCTGGGTCGTCAGGAAGCGGCACCAGCAGGCAGGCTGGTTGTCAGGCAGCAGTGCCTGGGGGCGACCTAGCCTGGTGAGAGGCTCAGCGGTCGCTCCCTGGCACAGGTACAAGAAACCCACCGCGGAGCCCACGGACCTCAAGAACTTCCGCCCCATCTCGCTCCTCCCTTTTCCTGCCAAAGTCATTGAGAAGATCATCAACAAACAACTCTCCGCCTTCCTCGAGACAAACGGATCCCTCGACCCCTCGCAGTCCGGTTTCCGAGCAAAGCACAGCACTGAGACCGCCCTCATCGCAGCCACCGACGAAATCAGGTCCCTGCTCGACAACGGGGAAACTGCTGCCCTCATCCTCCGGGACCTCTCAGCAGCCTTCGACACTGTATGTCACCGCCCCCTGATACAACGCCTCAGCAACACCAGAATCCAAGGAACGGCCTTGGAGTGGATCATCTCGTTCCTCGCCGGAAGAACCCAGAGAGTCCGCCTCCCCCCGTTCCGTTCCGCGGCCACCGAAGTAATCTGTGGCGTTCCGCAAGGATCCTCGCTCAGCCCCACCCTCTTCAACATCTACATGAGCCCCCTCGCAGCCATCGCACGCCAACACAACCTAAACATCATTTCCTACACTGACGACACCCAGCTGATCCTCTCCCTCACCAACGACTCCGCCACCACCAGAGCCAGCCTCCAGGAAAGAATGAAAGACGTTGCGGAATGGATGAGGCTCAGCCGTCTGAAATTAAACTCAGACAAGATGGAAGTCCTCATCCTGGGACCATCCCCCTCCGCCTGGGACGACTCCTGGTGGCCCCCTGCCCTGGGCACCGCCCCCAAGCCAACGGATCATGCACGCAACCTGGGCTTCATCCTGGACTCCTCCCTCACGATGACCAAGCAAGTCAACGCCGTCTCGTCATCCTGTTTCAACACCCTGCGCATGCTCCGAAAGATCTTCCGGTGGATCCCCACCGAAACCAGGAAGACGGTCACCCAGGCCCTCGTCACCAGCCAACTGGACTACGGGAACTCCCTCTACGCTGGTACCACAGCCAAACTCCAGAAAAAACTCCAACGCATACAGAACGCCTCTGCACGCCTCATCCTGGACATCCCCCATCACGGCCACATCTCTGCCCATCTGAGAGACCTGCACTGGCTCCCCGTCAGCATGAGGATCACGTTCAGACTCCTCACCCACGCACACAAGGCTCTCCACAACATGGGCCCCAAATACCTCAACAGCCACCTAACATTCTACACACCCACCTGCCAGCTCCGATCCGCCAGCCTCACCCTCGCCACTGTCCCACGAATCCGCAGAACCACCGCCGGAGGAAGATCCTTCTCCTACCTGGCGGCCAAGACATGGAACTCCCTTCCCACCAACCTACGGCTGACCCAGGACAATCCCTTCTTCAGGAAACAACTCAAAACCTGGCTGATCGAGCAGCAGAGACTCCCCCTTCCCCCCAGCGCCTTGAGACCCTAGCGGGTGAGTAGCGAGCTATACAAATTCACTGATTGATTGATTGATTGATTGATAGGGGGTACATGTGGCACCCCTCCTCAAGGCTTGATAGGTCCTAGAGATCTTATCCCCCAGGGCCACTCTTTTATCCACATCCCTTACGACACAGCTTGATTGTTTAAGGAGGGGGCCTGTGGCCACTCTCCCTGGACCGATTTTGGCCTCAGGGCCAGGCACAATCTTTATGGGGAGGGAGGGCACGTAGAACTCCTCCTCTAGCCATATTTCAGCCCTGGGGACCCCATCCCCCTAGAGCCAGCTGCTATTTTTATGGGGAGGGAGTCAATGGCCTCCCTTCCCGGACAGATTTTGGACCTGAGAACCCCGTCCCTCTGGGCCCGGTAGCATGTTAAAGGTGGAAGTAGGCACAGGGCCAATTTTGGCCCTGAGGGAATTCCAAAGGGGGGGGTCATGCAGTCCATTCCTCGGGTCTATTTCAGCCTAGAAGACCCCATCCCCCGGGGCCAGGCTCAACAAAGGGTGCAGGCCAAGGTGCCCACACAGGGCACCCATAACTATTGTTGGGGGCTGCAGGGGGGGCCGCAAGGCTCCCACTGCCCCAGCTGGCTCCCCACCTCCAGCGGAAGCCAGTACTGCTCCCGCCTGCAGGGAGCAGCTAATATTGCTGCTCCCTGCGGGCCGGGAAACAGATCTAAAGCATTTTTGAAGCTCCCACCATCTGCGGGAAGGGAAACCGCGATACCCTGGGAGTGGGCACCCTGGGACATAGCTGCTGAGCTAGCCCCAGCGTGAGCTTCCCAGGGGAAATGAATGGATCAGGGAGGGGTGCTGTGTGGCCCCCTTCTATAAAGGAATCGGCCCGGGGAATGGGCTCCCGGGCCTTTTCAGGCTGGGGGCCACTCCCCATTTTCTGAGTATCCCCACCGGTGGGCATCCAGGGCCTTGAGAGGCTCGGAAGGGAGGTTGTATGGACCCCATCTCCATAAAAATGAATGTTGGCAGGGGTGGGCTCCCCGGGGCCTCTTGAAGTGGAGGGGGAATGCATGGACTCCCATCCCTTAAATGCTAAGATCGCCCCGAAGGTGGGCTTACTGAGGCCGCTAATGGCTCAGGGAGGGGGGAGTAATGTAGCCCCCTCCCGATACAAATAGTTTTTGGCCCCGAGGCCTCTAATGCTGGGGAGGGGGCCACACAGTCCCACTCCCGTTTGTAAACACAGCTCCAGGGTTAGGCTCCCCGGTGCTTTTAATTAAGAAATGCGGCTCGTGGACCATTTTTTAGTTTTGTTTAATAGATACCGAAAGAGCCTCATGGAATTAAATTATTTCTTATTTTTTTCTCCTATTTGGTCAATGAGCTCTAGGAGGTCCGGATATCCCTACCCTCGCCCCATATATCTTTTTTTTCACATCGTCAGGACAGGGGAGTAACTCCCCATGTCCTGTATGCCTGCCAGGACCATTTTTCTAATGTTGCTGGCAGCCAAAGTGCTCACTCTCGTGGGAGTCTAATTACCGCGGGAGCGAGATGGCCCATGGGAAATAAAGCTCCCTGGGCCAATCAGGATGCTTTGTTTTTAAACTGACGCTTCTGCAATACTCTTCAAGACTCTCGCAAGCCTAAGTGTCAAAATAAACAATTATTTTTGGCCATTGATTTCTCAAAAACTACCAAACTGATTTACACCAAATCCCAAATAGCACAATATGCAGCTGAAGATCTAGCTTCTTGCTAAATTTGCCCCCCCCACACCCCACTGCGCACGACCGAGCACTGCGTATAGCGGGATGGTGGCCCACAGATCGGTTGGGCATAAGAAATGGCCGGAGGTCAGACCCTGCTGCAAAGCCCCCACCACAATGGTGAACGCAGTCTGGCCTGTGCAAACTCAAACACTCCCAAGCCCCTCTCTAGTCAGAGATTATAAATAGCTCCCTGGAAACAGGAATCATGCCTGACTGCCTCAAAATCGGTCAGGTAACACCATTACTAAAAAAAGCAGGTGCTGACTCTAATGATCTCAACACTTTCAGGCCTGTTTCCAATCTCCCATTCCTAGCAAAACTACTAGTAAAATGTGTACTCCGTCAACTCACCCATCACATAGACAACAACAACCTCCTCAAGCCTCACCAATCGGGTTTTAGAAAAGGCTGCAGCACAGAGACTGCCATCTTAAATGTCATTGACGACGTTCACAAATCACTGGACAAGGACCGTTGCGGTCTATTCATACTCCTGGACCTTTCGGCGGCCTTTGACACAGTCGACCACAAACTACTTATCAACGTACTCCAAGAAAGGGTAGGAGCAGAAGGGGTGGTCCACCTCCTTCTTGCAAAACCGCTCTCAAAGAATAAAAATCAGAAACTTCATGTCCGACCTAGACCCTATAATCATAGGCGTTCCCCAAGGTTCAGTTCTCTCACCCGCACTGTTCAACATTTACATGGAGCCACTCACCATCATCCTCAAAAAAGCCAATATTCCCTTCCACCTCAATGCCGATGACACCCAGATCTACCTCGAAACTTCCACCATAGCAGACATGCAAAGACTCAATAACACCCTAATAGAAGTCCAAAAATGGCTGTCTCAAAACCATCTGAAACTCAACCAAGCCAAAACGGAAATCCTCCCCATAGCCAACAAAGAACATACCCATCGCATCACGGAGTGGATAAAGTCTATTGATGCTCTTGACTGTACTCTCTTCCCGGCAGACTCCGTGAAGTCATTGGGTATCACTCTAGACCCCAACCTTGACATGGTCAAACACATCAAGAACACCGCAAGATTTGCATTCTTCAAATTAAAACTACTAAACAAAATCAACCCGTCATCCCACCAAACTACCTTAAGCAAGTCACGCAATCCCTCGGCTTATCCAGATTAGACTATGGGATCGCCACTCTCAGAGGCACGGCTAAACTGCACCTTGCTCCTCTCAGATCAACCCTAAATGCAGCAGCCAGAATGGTGACGGGAGTAAATAAATACGAACACATCTCCCCCACTCTAAAAGAAATGCAGGCTAACTTCAGAACTGCTTGTCTCACCCACAAAGCTCGGCACACTGGTAAACCCACCTATCTAGCCGCCAAACTCAACAATCAGAACAGACACCCTCACTCTGCTACTCATATCCCCGAAAACCTGCAAACAAAAGACCTTATCTCTGTCCTTCTCCGGAAATGCACCCAGAATTTGGAATGCCATCCCTATACATATCAGGACTAAGCCTTCCTTCAAAGAATTTAAAAGCCAGCTTAAAGTGCTCTTCCTCAATCGAGCCCTCACAAAGTGACAACGGACCTACAATAATATTCCGCCACCAATCAGAGGACCCAGTCACTACGAAAAGAACACTCCTTACAGCATCTTCCTCTTGACCCGCACAGTACTTCCCCCTACTTTTACCGCAAACATTACTACTCTGCATCTGAATGCTACATGACTTATACTGATCAATGACCCACCTTTGAACACTGTGTTTACTGTGCCACTCTTTGTATACTTGACCGTTATTGACAAATGTTGTAAAGCGACCGATACCTTCGGGTCTGGCTAGTACTATATAAAATGTAAAAAAAAAAAAAAAAAAGGTGATATACAGCAAGTGGTTGGGGGTCTGTTTGCGGTTGGTCGCCCAAACAGCTGCTAGGCAACACTAATGGCCATAAGCAGTGATGGTGTTCATTGAATAAGATAAAAATACAAAAAATCTCTGGAAAAAAACAAAGATTAACGCAACATTATAGATAGGTATTGTAATAAGATCTTAACTTGCATGTGTCACTGAAAACACATCTTCTGCCAAGCCCTACGGAAAACACACTGTAGTTTTGTTATATACAGTACGCACATTCCTGAGTAAACTATAACATGTACATTTCTGTGCTGTTTTATTTTTTAAACATTTCTTTTATATCAGTTTGATAACTGACCATAATAAGCAACAGCAAAAAGTGTTTTTTCTTTCCCTAAACAACAACAGATGACATTTTTAAATAATGTAGTTGTCAAATTCACTAAATGATAATCAGTACTGACCAAGAATAGGGAATGATTATTGAAAGAATTCTTACCACATATTTCTGCGTCCCAGGAGAAGTGTAATCCTGTTTTATTTCCAGTTCTAGAACATTGCGTTTTCGATTGAATGCAAAAGTGCCATAAAACTTTACCACCCCACTTTGGTCACTGAAACAAAATGGTTAAGGAACCATAAAATCATTATAAAATCAATGAAGTAGATAACCTGGGACCTTCAGATCAATGTTCTGTATACTGAGCTCTGCAAGTCATTCTACAACTTAAACTTTTATCTCCCAAGGAAGCCTTGGTGACTCACCTCAGTAAAGTAGGCCAAAGTAAAAAAAAATGCTAATTTCTTTGTGCATTAGAAAATCTTTGCAATCACTAGACACTTCAATGTTAATAAAGGGTGTGGTGTAAATTGATGAAATGAACAATATAAATGTCCTCAATAGACATGTAATCCAAGAACTCTCAATAAGGGAAAGCAGTACACTCACCAATATATATACTAAAATTATACTAAAATTAATTAAATGCGAGATAAACCTGTCAGGAGCCAGAATAGCTCCCCACAAATTGAGCATTTACTTAAGCATTGATGAGGTGCTTCTTGCATTCTACCATTTAGTGTTGTAAAATGCATTGGGGATTTTGTGAATGTCACAAGGTTCAGTGTTTATGGTTGTTCATAACATTCCCAAATGGTACCTCTCTCTATTCTTGAGAATTCCATTTTGCACCCTTTTCTCAAATATATGACTTGGAAAACTACACTCACCCAGTGAATGTTCAACAGTTGAAAGTTCAGCCTATGGCTATCAATATTTTCAAATCCAGATTCTGTAGTAATAGATGACACATTTTGCACATCTATGTGAAACATGGCAGCGCAAAATATTTTGAAACCCAGTCTTTAGTGTTCTACTCTATTTAGATATCAGATGTTAAGCATTACATTGTTGCTCCCAAATATTTCCTCACATCTACCATACAGTGTAAAAGGACCATCCAGTGCAAAGAGAAAAAAATCAGTTCTTGTTGTCCAGTTCTGTATCTCAAACAATCAGCAACAATAAACTTTCTCCAATGTTTGTTTGTCTGATGATGTCAGCTGAGGTTTTTAGGTCTACTGTGACATCATTCACTATATAGCCCGTTTAAACAATGCAGCATAATGGTTTGCATGGTTTGTTCTAGCATTCGGCTGGTCTCCATTGCGTACAATTTTGTCTTTGGCACTTGCCTAGCTCTCTCCTCTCAGTCACCTCTGTCCAAAAAAATGCAGATTATTTAACAGCTTTTTATGTCCTGGTATATTTTCTTGGGGCATCTTACAAGCAGATAGAGTCCGATGATCATGTGAATAGGGGAATTACATACCAGCAAAAGGCCTGACATATATTCTTTCATCTTTGCCATGAAGGAAAAACATGTGGAAAAGTGGTGGACACGCATCACTCGGTCTATTAGGCAAATGGGAAGATTTTCAGTAAAGTAATTTGTGGAGCAGGCATCGGACCGTGCATTTGATCTAGCACTGGATAAATAGCCAGTTAAGGTTCCTTGCTACTGGATGCCATGGATTTGCAAGGTTGCCATATTTTGGATTCTCTGAGGTGATTAAATATTAGGAGAAGGATGGCATAAGAAAAATATGTTGCAGTCTAGTCTAATGTAATAGTTCTAATGTTTTAACCAGGTTTTAATTGCTAATCTGTGAAAAATGGGTGGATTTTTTTATGACAGTCATAACATGGTTCACATGGTGATTCCAATTAGTTTGTAAATCGTCAGATTTTTAAATATTTGGCTAAAGTGAAACTGGCTGTGGTGGTGTGCATGTAAATATCTCAGAAACCTGATTTCAGGCCATTTATGTAGTAGTGGCTGTATGAAACTCTGGAATGTAACACTGGATATTAACAGGCACAGTGGCAACACATTTTTCACTTTCTATGAAGGAGGAAAGGTAATCATAAATACAGTACCAAAAAGGTGCCCTATGATGTTTTACAGTGCCAAAGAGAATATCAGAATTAATCAACTCATTTAGCTCACATTACTTTCTGGCTTTGGCTTCACTATTTATTTAAACAACCAGTATTAGGTTTTAAAATTCAGTGCAACATGTTAAAAGCAGGGGATTAAATGGGCACCCTGTTGGCTTGGCTGGCTGACCCCGTCTCTGGATGTGTACCCATACTGGCGCTGACCTCGTTCTCGGGACGTTTAGAATATACGCAACATCAAATAAACAATCGATTTTGGTCCTTTTATGCAGGCCTATACACGAGCCAATTGCAAACCGGGGAGACGGACGTGCAGGCGTTCTTGGAGGAACTGGAGCTGCCTACCGTTGAGGCGGAAGAGGCAGAGTCCCTTGGCCAGGACATCACAATAACTGAAATTCGCTGCGCCATTAAGCAGTTGGCGCGCAACAAAACTCCGGGCAGTGATGGACTGCCCATCGAATTCTATTTAGCTTATATCGACCTCCTGGCTCCCAGATTGCTGGCGATGTATAGAGAGGCCAGGCAGTGGGGTGTTCTGCCGACCTCCACTAGGGAGGCTGTCATCATTCCCCTCCTTAAACCAGGGAAATCTCCGACCGATCCGTCCGCGTATCGGCCTCTATCTATGCTCACCACTGATTACAAAATATTGAGTCGTGTGCTGGCTACTCGACTCCTTCCCTTTATGACGAGGCTGGTTCACTCTGACCAGGCCGACTTTATCCCGACTCGCAACACTGCTAGCAGCATACGCAGTCTGATACGAATATTGGATGGAGACTACGGAGCAGATGGGCAGGCAATGGTCCTCTCGGTTGATATTGCCAAGGCGTTTGACAGCCTGGAATGGCCCTATTTGTTCTCAGTCATGAAAGCCTTTGGGCTTGGAGAAAGATATGCCCGCTGGACTGAAATACTGAATTCATCTGCAACTGCTAGGGTGAGGGTTGCTAGAGTCGTTTCCTCTCCATACCCTGTGAGGCGTGGTACTAGACAAGGCTGCCCGCTCTCCCTGCTGCTTTTCGCCCTAGCAATGGAGCAATTAGCGGCCCGCGCTAGGATGGGGAGGGCATTCCGAGGCTTGAGACTTAACGATCGGTCGCACTATATCTCGCTGTATGCGGATGATCTTCTATGGTTTCTGAGAGATGCGGGGGGAGCACTGGAGGGAGCGTGCTCCCTGCTCGGCCGGTTCGGAGATATCTCTGGACTGCGGGTCAACTGGGCAAAGACTTGCATATTTCCAGTAACCAGAACGTGCGACCCACCTGCACTACCACCTGACTTGACGTGGGAACCTGGGTGTCTTCCCTACTTGGGACGCATGTGTATCATACTCCGGCAGACCTCCTTGAAGATAACATAGGTAGAGCGCTAAGGGGCTTGAAGGGTAGCATGCATTTTTGGGGGACTCTATCATTGTCGGTGGCGGGTCGATTAGCGCTGCTGAAGATGGTGGTGCTTCCTTGGCTCTTATATTTTTTCCGGACCCTGCCTATACGAATACCCGTTGCATTTTTTGGGCAGCTCCGCTCTGCGGTGGGGGGCTTTATCTGGGGTGCAGGGCAGCGCCGTCTATCATTAGATACTTTGGTACGCCCAAGAGCTGAAGGGGGCCTTGCCGTCCCGGATTTTGAACTGTATTATTTAGCTGCACACTTCCAACATCTTACCCAGGCAGTGGCACATGAGTTTCGAGGACCAGGGAGGGAGTCTGAACCTGATGTGCCGCGGCATGTTCTGTCCTTCGTGGTCCTGCAGCAAAGATTGCGGACTACTGGTTTATCGACTGCGGAATGCGCCCTGAGGCATTGCTGGAAACGATTTCACAATAGAATTGGGGTGCAACGACCTTACGCTCCGGAAATACTGCTGGGCATGTGCACGGATCTACCGCATGGTGGAGATTGGTCTGCCCTTTGCGGAGTGGGAGGTACTGGGCCTACAGATGGTGGGAGATCTATTTGAAGACGGTGTACTATTGCCCTATGGCACATTGCAAGAGACTTTTTGCCTCCCGCGAGGTCATTTCTTAATACATGCGGCCCTGGTTGCCGCTACCCAGAAACATTGGGGCACTGGCCTCTCTGAACCGCCAACAAGCGGGGAGTGCCAATATGAAGCGTTGGCAGCGGGCACGTATAAAGCGGTCACTTGCTTGAACAAACGTATGCTGGGAGAGGGGTTGGCCCCGCTGCAGAGGCTACACGAGCAGTGGGCGATGGATATAGATAAAGAAATACCCAACACGGCCTGGTCACAAATACTTAAAAGAGCATGGAAGGGCACCAGAAATGCTAGGTTCCAATTGATCCAATTTTTTATCCTGCACAGAGCATACCTACGCCGGCAAAGATCAACCAATATTTCCAGGTTAACACAGCACTATGCCCCCGGTGTAGACTACAGGATGCGGATCTACTGTACATGCTGTGGGATTGTCCGCAGTTGGGTACATACTGGGATGAGATAACTGCTTTACTCTGTAGGATAACGGGCAACTGATTACTCCGGATAAGGGGACTTGCTTATTACACTGGTTTCCACACACTAGCAAAACTAAATTGACTAGTTACATTTTTAGACCTAGGATTTTTGCTGGCTAAGAGGGAAATTACATCCCACTGGAAAGAAGCGGCGGGGCCTAGCTACCCTAGATGGAAAACTGCATTACTTATGTGGGCTAGTAGCGAGAGCTCAGTTAGACTGCAGCAGGCTCATAGGTCCCATAATGACAAGGCATTGGAGGTGGCACGGGCTTGGGAAGCCCTGGTGATGGAGCTAAAGGCGACAGATCTAGACACTGACTCATAGACAAGCGCCCTAACTAAGGAGGAGGACCAGTAGATCAACTCCCCTGGATATTGGGGTGCCAGCATGTGAGGCGATTCCCGGCTTCCGTGATAGTCAGAATATTTAATGGAACTGTTAATGTGATGACACTTGTGGAACCCCCACAATATGGTTTTAATTCGATTGCATTTAGCCTTCTGATAGTAGCGCCGGCGGCTGGGGGGGGGGGGGGGACCTGAGGATGGAGTGAACTTTCACTCATAGTTGTATATTATGCGTGGGAGGCTTGACACTGTATCGGTAGGTATATTAAGGGACTTTGCGCCACTGATTCGTTTCTGGGTAATTGATTTATCTTGATAGCCGGAATAGTGTCAATGTTCCCTTTATTTCTAATTGCCTCTATGTGAATGTGGTGGCCCATCCTCATGTTTGTTGTTTGTGTTTGAAAACAATAAAAAGATATTTTAAAAAAAAACCATGTTAAAAGCAGACTGCTTTCCTCTAAATGTCTGTGCATTAAAATCTTACTGCCTACGATTAAGTATTTTACCATTGAAAGTCTTCTCCTACTGACCACATATGTACGCACGTATGCCTGTATGCATGTGGAATTTGTATAGCACAGACCTGGCAGAATCACGTCAGAATGCTGATTATGCTCAAAGGCAGAGATACAATCAGTGGATCTAGGGGTGAACTGCTGGGTTGTTCATGGAAGTGTATGTTTTTGCCTGATGAGAAGCTATCAGATAACTTAGCTGTGCATTAGGCAAAAAAACATCACGCCTCTTAAATGATCACATGAATTATGAATTAGAGGAAGAAGGATGGACTATGGCAACAGAACACCAACTGCATTCCTTGCTGTAAACTGAATCATGAATTGACAGATTTTGATCAACATTCATGTTTGGACTTTGACAATTAGCATCTTGCTTGCTTCATAATGATTTTTACATGTTTGTTGTGCAAAGCAAGTGTTGTTTGTAGGTTTAATGATTTTCTTGATTTACTTAATTTCTCCTGACAAATGTAATGGGATATTTAGTTCTTCATGGAAAATTAGGATTACGTTGACCAAATAAGAAAAATATATTAATTGACTGAGAAACTACTTACTCAAATGTTATTTTGAAAACATTTAAACATTCTTGGTCATTTTCCTCAACAAGAGAGGTTATTGTGGGACAATGAATCTTGAAAGAAAGCGAAGACTTTATGAACAACATTGCAGAACACTCTACATTCATTACTCTAGAGAACTTTATGCAATTTACTTCACATGGAGTGCTTTGCAACTGTTTTTTGTTAATCATCTTTGAACTAACGTATTCTACATGGACTCAGCAACAGTCTACCACTGAATATGAAAACATGTTAGTGTTATAATATTGCCTGTTTCTTGTATATGTCATTTTGCGTGCTTAAAATTTATGAGCTTATCAATCTAGGAATACCAAAAATATATAACTAAAATACAAAATAACTAGAATCTACATTTTACCAAATACATTTGTAAGCGGCTTAATCCAACATTGAAGAGTGACATTTAAAGGTAGTGATACATTCCATTTCACTGTAACAACTGGAGCAGAGATGGCATGGCAAAAACATTGAAACTCAAGACTTGCTACATTTGAGATGCTTAAGTTGTAACATAGACTTTCATTTGTTGTGAAACTAAATATACTTCAAACCTAGAATGATTGTGAATTAAATGGTGCTAAACACAGAGTAGACACGCTTTTGAAAGAGGCCTTCTTATATGTAATGTTGTTTATCATTAGGGTACTCCTTATATTCATGGTCCCTGAAGCCTGCCAATGCAATACCACTTCTCTTTAGCATAATAAAATAAACTTCACCTGAGCAAGAAAGGATACACCCACTGCTTTATTAATGGCTGAATGTCTTTGCCAGAGACATTGGAAATAGATTTCAAAAATCCTGATGTGGAAACCAGCATCTGACTCCACATGTGGGACTGGAACTTCTGAGAGGAGGCAGTGCTGGCCAGACTCAACAACTTGTTGAAAACCTACAAAGACAAAAAAACAATGTATGCATTAGCATTTGATATGCAATCATTAAATGTGTACAATAATATTCATCCAAACAAGCATCTCTCTTAAAAAGAAAACAATTAAAATATTTCCCAACATTTACATATAGAATTGTAGTAATTAATTCAACAATCAGTAGAGGTGCTTTAAGTAGCTCTGAAAACAATTATTTACATAAGATAACAACCTTACTTGGTATACACTATTTCTGTTTGCTACAGTGGTTCAAGACAAAAGTGTTGCAAGGAGGAATGAGAAGGGGAACAGATATAATTCGGGATTTTGACTAATTACAATGGGAACACCCAAGCTAATGGACGGAGTATTTCAATGCCATATGTTACCGCAGGTGTCTTGAAAAGAGGACTTGTCTTAACAAAACCCGCCGTGAGCAGAGAGGCTAAAGTACTAAAGACTGAAAAGAAAGAATAGGCATGCTTTTGGATAGGCATTTCTCCTCTCGTATGTGACAAAAGCTGTAACTTGGTTGGAACTAAATGTAAAGGGCTAATAGATGTAGTGCTAAACTGATTAAGTGTGGAGCTTTTAACCACCTGGCATTTGGCAAACCTTGCAAAATATATGGTACACAAGCACACTTTGCTGAGTCCCCAGAGGCAACAACATATCAAAGTTTTATCTTCTACATGTGTCATGTAATGTAACGTGGTGCACCAGACAATAACAAAAAAAGATACCCCACTTTTACAAATCTTGGAACAGCCCAACAAACTAAAACATATTAACAAGCTTCTACTGTATTTCTACAGGTCTGATCACTGTTGCAGATATGCAAGAAAGTGCCTTGCTGTGTTCATTAACAAAAATATCCACTGCAATACAGAACACTACAAGGTTCAGATGATTAAGTCTTCCGATGTGAGGACTATCTTTACCTTCTCTACAAGGAAACTACTAGATAGAAGCCCATTGTGTTATCCATACTGTCACAAGATTTTAAAAAACTTTCCAATACTGAGATCAGAAAATACTAAGTATGAAATGATTAAAAACAACTGGTGATCGCACTTATGCTCAATAGGCAAAAGAACACATAAGCATTCAACCAAAGAAAAATAGGTTTTGCAGCAGATGAGGAATTTCTGTGATCATATAAATACCATCACAATTTAAAAACATTTACAAACTCAGTGAAACAATCAGCATTCAGATTCCGAGAGTTCAAGCTTGATAAGCTTAAGTAAAGGGTAGAATTGTACATAAAAATTATCACAACAGATATACATGCTTGAAATACTAGGCATGGTTTAGTCACAAATTGGTAAAAACCTTTCCACAAAACATTTCTGGCGAGCAACATCTTATCTACATACTTGTAACATAAATTCCATACTGATCCGGTTTTCAATCAGTCGCATGACAAGATGGGCTTTGCACTGGAACATCTTGTAATACTCCCAGGACAAAGTGTGAGGATGCTTTATAGAAAAGTGTAGATGTGATGAAGGGCTGGAACAGACAAAGTACATAGATAAAAATCAATTAGTGGTCACTTATCTTCTTACATGCGAGAAGAAAATAACATTAAGAAACAAATTACATTCACATAAAGAAATCAATGCAAATGTGTTTAGTTAGACATGGTGATAATTATGGAGGGGGGAAAATGCCACTGTCATATGGACAAACCATAGTACTGCATGAAATGCCATAATATTGAATCGCAATTTTGAAGAATGTGGTTTCAATAAGAATCACCATACTTGTGAAACTCTGGTATATACACCATGAAGTGTAGACAACGCAGGTAAAGTCCAAGGGATTTATGACGTGTTTGGCCGTCTTCCTGTAGGACCGCTGCAGTCCCAGGAAGACCACAAGGCCCGTGGTCAACCCAACTGCCGTATTACGAGTTCAACCCAGGGCGGGCGGTAAGGCACGTATGTTAGGCTCAAACGAGAGCCTAAACAGCATGCTGCCGCCATTACAGTGCCTAAGGTACGTTTGTGCATGGTGTGCCATGTACCATGTCGTGCATGCCACACTGTGAACACATGGCCGTGCACTTTTAAGGGGGGGACATCATGTGCCCACTGCATGCATCCCACCATGGGCAGTTTTGCCTGGGGTTCAGTTTGGGCCCCCTTCCCTGCCTTTCCGCACCGCCACCATTTCAAGCCCATCTCAACAGTGCTACCGCCGCGGGATCCTGGCAGTGGTGGAGATCATGTGGCCACCATCGTAATACAGTGGTTGGATCAGTGGGGTGGACGAGGTCGGACCACCACTTTGAGTAGGCAGTCCCAGAACCGCTGTACTCGTAATAAGGTCCTAAATATGTTTGTCACCACTGACCTACAGCACACAGTCCACAAGTTGGGTTTAACATCATTCTGTTACTAATGACGTGCAGTCTGTGCAAACAGAGTTACACTATTGATAGTGCACCATCAATGATGTACCAACAAGATTTGGTTAAAATGACTGTGTCACTTATTCTTTCATTTAGGACATATATAGTTAATAGCTTAGCATTAACTGCACTACTACAAAATTTGGGACACATTATAATGATGAAGACTTCTACACTCGTTTAATCATATCAGTGGATTCACATCAGCAGCAAAATTAGATTTGCCATCCTTCTGGTTTTGACCAAACAGTTACGGCTGATCTTTTCTAATCAGGGAAAATACAACTCATATACTGTCCTCACAGAATCTCTAAAAAGAAAATTCCAAAACTTCACTATGTGTAACCTTCCAGCTTACAATTAAAATGCATTATCATATTTTTTTCAAATTAATCTACAGAGCCTACACCACAATCTCAAAGTGAGAAAATATTCTAAACTGCTTTAGAAAATGAAATAATATTAAGAGCTAAAATAATTCCCGAAATATCCTCATGAGCTCCAGAGTTGTAACTGGCCTCATCTCCACTGTCCATATACTTCTTTCCAGAGACCGAGGATCTACTTATCCAAACCCTTTCAGTGGCACAAAACTCCCTTTTAGCTGTAATGCAGAGCTGATCCTCAAGAATGCCTGTGAGTTACAACCCTCTCTGACTCTCTTGAGTTTCAAGCTATCAAGGGTATCTGGTAACTTGTATATTCTTGTGATGCTCACTGGTGAGAGTGTGAGGGGTCAGGAGTGCTGTCAGAGGAGGGATATTCTGACGAAGAAAGAGGCAAACAGCCAGGACGCCAGCAGAGAGAACTCACTTTAAGTGGTAGATGGTGGGTAGCTATCTCAGAATATCTGCTTACTATCATCTGCCCTCTGCCTTCTTTGCCTGGCAAAGGAGATAACCAGATGAGCAATGGACACAATAGAACCATTCTAAAAACTTGGCACTGCAGGTCCGAGGGTAACAGAGGACTGAATGGAAAGGTCTCCTTGGGGGAAACAGAAAGGTAGACAGATGCAACTCAGTGGATAGCGGATTCTCTCTGTAGGACACAGCCCTGGATGCCTCCTCAGGATGTCTCTGGAGTGTCAATGAATTGCCCTAAGACGATGAAGATCATGCACACCAGAAGGGGGCCACCTACAAAATACAATCATTGCCCTTGAACAACAGTTGTGCTGCAGTTCGGACGTATGGGTCGCCTGGTGTAGTAGATGAGTAGAAGCTATTGGGAGAACTGGAACCTTTTTAAGGTGAGAGCTTCTCATGGAGACTTTCATGAGAGTTTCTGAAGAGAAGACTGGTGTTCAATGGCACTGGTCCATGCCCTTCTAACATGAACATGTGCACAGTTTTAGCTTGATAACACACTTTGAGTCATTCTTGGTACTCCAAACCTGTTCCCCTGTACTTCTGTGGTATGGCTGCAAGTTAATTGGGTCCCGTGGGACGCAGGTGCCAACTAGAAGAATATATACAAAGGGCTAAGGTTGTCTCCAGACAGACAGGAGGGCCTTCTTTTTCCACCAAACTCCACTCTACCTCCATGAGGTCAATGACCATCTTATAGCTTTGTTTACTTACTTCTCCAACATTTTATTACTATCCCTTTTCCTCATTTCTTTTCACTAGGATACAGTGTGCAGCCACCTCATAGCTAACGTACTAGGTGCTAGTGTAACTTCCCTAACTTCAATCAGACCGCACGCTGAGGTGATTAGAAATCACATCACACCCTCCAACTTCAGAGGATTGACATTTCTGTTTGTCTACAAAATTAACCACATTAAACCATTGCTCACAAGTTCCCATTTTATTTCTAACCCATTGATGGCATGGTTGTGAGCTTTTGTGATAGTGCTGTAGCAGGGATTCTGCACAAGCACAGAACGATGCGCTGAATTACGGGGCCTTAATATATAGGAACTGAGTTACCCTACCACCTTAGTACCCATGAGCCCAGGACCGACTAGCTACAGTGTCTCATTTGCCTTCATACTCACTCAAAGAGGAACAATTGATTAGACATACCAGAACATAACACTCCCGACTCTCTCAGGAATCACGGTTGCGAGACACACCCTTTTGTACAGATCATTGTATTAGTTCACAATAAGATCTGACAGAGACACGAACAAGTTTAAAATATTTATTTTAACTAACGTGCTCTAGTATGCAGTGTATGTGCCACAATCAGCAGAAAAATGCATAACACAAATATGGTCAGCATAGCAAGTAGTCCGTAAATCATAAAAAGAGCAGTCATGATGAATGACAGCGTAGCGTAACCTAACCTCCTTCCCCTTGTATAGAAGCAAAATGATTATGTATTAGTAGATCTCTGGGTGTTATCAGCAGACTCCATACCTCAGTCTATAGATGGCAGATCTACATCATAAGTGCAGTCATGCTCTTCTCCCTGGAAAGGTCCCTCTCCAAGTGTGCATCACCTATCCATGTATTCCAATAAGACCAAAGTATGTGTTACCAAACAACAGCTATATATGAATGTTTTGTCTAGGTGTTAGGGCCTGACCAGAACAGAATAACAAGGGGCATTGTTGTTCGACCTTGTTCACAATGTTCAGACTAAATCCCAGGAACCTGCAAAGCGTGAAAACAAATGTTTGTTCTTATGTGTAAGTTTCAGAATGGCACTTGCAAAATAAACGCATGTAGTATTGTGCGCAAAGCAGCGGCTAGTATGCTGCTTCCTCATGCTAACTTAGGGATGACGACAATGTCCCCGTTGGCAATATGACAGTGCATTTCTCATGTTATTAATCACTGGATGACATTCAAATTGCAAAGAGACTGCACTTATGTAATCACTCATGGTACTTAGAGTAAAAATAAAGCTGAAACAGAAAAAAACAAATACCTTGTCTGGCTAAGTTTTCACTACCTATGTAACTCTAAATTAGCTCAAGTTTTGTAGTGAATCACATGGTTTTTGCATAAACTCAGCAATTCCTGTAAGGTCCACTACTTTGTACCACACTTCAAACCAAAGATCCAAATAAGGTCACAAAGAAGTTTTCAAATAAACTGCAGAACTAAATTCTAATTTAGCAATTAAAAATATTTAAAATGCCTTGAATGTCCTGTGGATCATGTGCGAGATGATTATGATGCAGAATGTGAATGACTATCTGAGGGGAAGTAGGATCTGCTTCTTATGGTTATCCCCACTTTTTGCTAAAGGTAATACTGTTTTTGACTAGTCCGACTGGGATCCTGCTAATAAGGACCCCAGTCTATTGCTTTCTCCATAGACTGTTATTTTATGTACTTAGGTACACTCCAGATTGGATACTGTGGTACCTTTCTCAGTCCCTAGTATATGGTGCCCATGTACCAAGAGCATAGGTACCCCAGAGGCCTCTCCTGGGCTGAAGCATGTATTATGCCACCCATGAGAGGCCATGCAAAATGGAACTACAGGTCTGCCATTGCAGCCTGTGTAAGTTGGTGCATGCACCACTTTCTTAAGATATAGGTTTACTATACCTAAGGGTCACTACAACTAAAACCTATAAATTACCCCTATAGCAGGCCTTAACAATCCTGAAGGCAGGGTACTTGGTTCTAAGTGTGAAGGTGCCAATGAATGAGCTGACACCCCTGCAGCCAACAGAGTCCATTCTCCAGGGTTGTTAGTGAAGCAGCCATTTACGACATATCGAGTGGCATTATACTACCGCGTGATGACCAACGACTGAAACAACCCTATCGTGTTTGCTGTCAAAAGTGTTGGATTCATACCCATACACGGGTAACCTGTGTGGGAGGTACGATTCCACCCTTAGAAGTGAGCTTTGTTGGGTCCCTGGTGTTCCTGGTACCAGCCTTCTAGTCCCGGACAGCACAAAATGGTTGCAGCCGACCAGAGACACATTTCTGCCCGCCTGCTGCTGAGCCAATCTCGAGCAGGGTAAGGCAGAACAATAGGCATTCTGTCACAGGGAGGTGTGACCACCTCCCAGACAGGATTTAGTGTATTAGGGCTCGGTGGGTGCGTTTGCAAATGACTGAAAGTCTGCATGAGGGCCACATTTGGTGTCCCTGTGCATAGTCCAGTTCAAACCAGTCCTGGGAGCCGTTGGCTCCCACTCTGGCGTGAAACTGGACAAAGGACAGGGGAGTATCCTCCCCATTGTCCAGACCCTCCCCTGGGAGGGCGTCCCTGCAATCTGTCCAACCCTCTCACGTGGGTACTTAAGGGCTTAACTGGCTGTAGGATCCTAGATTCTAAGTGGACAAGATTCTGAACCAGAAACCACTGAACTTCGACCGTCTGGACACTCTGGACTTTGTTTGGGCCCGACTTTGTCTCCCTCTCAGTCTGAAGCATTGTCTGTGCCCGTGCACCATATAGGCTTCTTGCAGGACCTGTGGGGCATCAAGGACAACTGAGGATATTTCCCTTGGCGTGAAGGAGTTACTCCACTGCATTCGCAGGCACTGCAACACTGCTGTCCGGTCTGCTAACCCTGAGCTCCTACGGACTCCGAAGGCTTCAGCAACACACGACCTGCCCTCTAACCAAGCTTGAGGTGGAGTTTCCCTTGTGGGGGCTGCAAAACCCAAACCCCTGTGCACCGTGTACATTTGCAGGTGCATATGCTTGTTGCCGTTTCCCGAACAAGTGCATTGGGCATAATTTCCTACAAAGAACTTCGACCTCCTCGCACTGAGTGCTCCGTGGGCTGTTTGGTGAAATCGTTCGAGGTCCTCTCGCAACTTCTATTTCCCTGGCCTGTGAGTCCACTTGCGGGTAAACTTTCTTGAGCTTCCCTGGTTGCTCCAGGCCTGCCCTGACTCCCCTTGCTGTAGTGAATCTCCTGGGCCTAGCTAGTCTGAACCGTAACCATCTTTGACCTTCTACGTGGGCTTGTTGGTGCTCCCGCTGGACACCGACCCCTTAGCAGTCAACATACCCTGATCCCCGCAGCTGCAAAGTCAAGGACTCCCTCAACCAACCTGAGGCATCCTACATCGGTGGGCATTCGTCTACCGGACCCCTCGTCACTCCTGAGTGACCCAGGCTTTTTCCCCCCTGCTTTCAGGTACTCTTCAACCAGAATCCACGTTTGGATTCCAACTGACACTTTTCTTCGTTCCAGCAGCAGCTCTTCTTCCAAGTCCCCCATTGAGTTTAAAGCCGGTTTCCGACGCCACTTCAGACCTATGCACCTGGCTTCTCTGGGATAGGTAACTCAGGCACTTTGGTATTCACAGGTGTGGTGGCTCTCCAACCTTCTGTCATCCACAGGGTTTCTTCGAAGTCCACTGGGAAGGGTCCTTAAACTCTAAAACTACAATCGCATCTTTGTCATAGAATTGTACAGAGCACGCGGTAGTGTTCCTACACTGCACCCGTCCTCCGTGGGGTCCCTATTTACTCAAGTCAAAAAATAATTCCCTTTGGGCGAATTACCATAGACACATAGGTTCTTACAGACAAACAAATAGACTTACCAATATCAAATAGTAACAAGGAAGCAATGAAAATAGTTAAAAAATCAATACAAGCGAAAACACTATAATAAAAGTAAATCTTTGGACAATTTATTAACATACATTATATTTTGTTAAAAATTGGGAAACACATACAGGACGAAACAATAATAAATAGATTCAACATTCCAATAAAAAGGAGCTACGGGAAAAGGACTAAATTCAAACAAAACGGTTATTTTGAATTTTCCTTAACTTCTTATTCCAGTTTCGCTCCTTGAGCATCGACGCGTTTCGGCGGTATAATTAATATATGACCGCCTTCATCAGGGCAATTGTAATAATGTTTCCCAATGATTCTCGGACAAAAAGCATCACTCAATGTATGATAAGGGGTGTTCTTCCTCCTTCTCACTTGCAGGAGATATTCGTCCAGCGAACTATCTTCTCAACGTATACACACACAATATTCAAAAAGTTAGGAATTGTATAGACCCAACACGCGGTAAACTTGTGGTCATAGGCATACACAGGATGTCGATTCACAGATAAATTAAAAACGTTATGCGGTCCCAGGATACCGGAATCACCAATTACACGAGGTTCTAATCTCCGTGCCTTTCCTTTTGGCTGATGATAAAAAGCGTCCCGCGTGATACACTATGGTCCTCGTAGCGGCAAGCTCAAGGAGCGAAACTGGAATAAGAAATTAAGGAAAATTCAAAATAACCGTTTTGTTTGAATTTAGTCCTTTTCCCGTAGCTCCTTTTTATTGGAATGTTGAATCTATTTATTATTGTTTCGTCCTGTATGTGTTTCCCAATTTTTAACAAAATATAATGTATGTTAATAAATTGTCCAAAGATTTACTTTTATTATAGTGTTTTCACTTGTATTGATTTTTTAACTATTTTCATTGCTTCCTTGTTACTATTTGATGTTGGTAAGTCTATTTGTTTGTCTGTAAGAACCTATGTGTCTATGGTAATTCGCCCAAAGGGAATTATTTTTTGACTTGTGTCAATTGTGAAACCCTATCCCTTTGGTCTTGGGGTCCATCTCTCTTTTACTAGAGGTCCCTACTTACTCACCTTGGGTGGTTCCTTGGGGTCCCAGCGATTCTACGACACCTAGACACTTTCTTGACTCGAGATGTGGTTCTTATAATGCTATTTTAGTATATGGTTTGGTCCCACCCTGGGGCCCACTGTGTATTAGTGCTGTTTACTTTCATTTCTGTGTTTTAGTATTGTTTGCTTTGTGATTATCTCCATGTAGGAGATACTGTGTCGTACTAGATAGTGCTCTATTAATAAATACATGTTTTATATAACTACTGTGTGGTTCTCCTTTCATTTAACCAATACTATAGGTTGCCTTCTGGTAAAACAAGCTGCTTAATATTCCTTCAAGACTAAGCCTGAAGGCTGCTCTCCACAGCTTCTACTTGGATAGCTTTCTTTGACCTCTTAAATCACCATAAGGGTTGTTTGGAATGGTGCAAGGAGCCCACTTTAATTAGTTGACAGCATATACCAGGCCAACTTCTCACACTATCCGTCCAAACTAGAAATGCGAGAATGAAGGTGACTTATCAGAGCATCTACCAATATGCCAATGGTAAAGTCGAAACAGCTCCAGAATCTAATGGTCAAGAATGCTCAAAGTAAGCATGTAGCAATATTATTTCAAGCACAAAACAAATCTGGCTTGGCAGAAGGAACCATCAATCACAAACCCCTACATTGAACTTTATTGGATGAGCGAAAAAAGAAAAATCAGGTGATTCTGTAAACAAGTAGCAAAACTGAAATGGTACTTTAAAATAAAAGCAATGTGTCATGGTTGGCAAAAACCCACTACAAAACATTGCACAAAGGACATCAACCATACTATGAAATGATACATCTAGTATAACGGGGTGACACAGTGCCCCTCAGAACCTGGATGTACAGGAATGTGGAGAAATGTGGGTCTGTCGGGTACCCGACAGAACCAACTTTCTCCACACACTATGAAATGAAGCATGTCTAGGGCATTTGTCAAGATAGAAGGAACTATCAAATGAACAAAGCAGAGAAAAGTCTTTAAGGATAATCTGCTCCTTCTGCAAGAAAGCTGAATGTAGGAAATATCAATAGAGTGTGGAAACGTAATGTGAGGAGTGCTAGAGATCTGAACCACAGAAAGGAAAACACAAAGGATCCTGTCTAAGATTCAAAGACTTCGCGCCTGATTACGGTCTAGGCGGATGGGATACATCACAAACATGACGGACATCCCGTCCACCGTTTTACAAGATCCATATGATATAATGAAACTTGTAATACGGCGGACAGGATAACCGTCACGTTTGTGACGGAGTATCCCATCCGCCAAGATCGTAATCGGTCCAAAGTGTTACTCAGAAAATGGCAACATCAACAACAGTGAGGAAAGTAGTAGGCAAATTACATTCGATCAGGTCTTTAATTTGACAGAAAGAAGTCTTTTGCAATAAAAGAATCGGGAAAATCGGAAGTTCATAAGGCCTTACATAAATGCCAATCAAAAAGATAAGAAAAAGTTAAGGTTTACTAACAGCACAAATGATTATGGTAACCAAAACTCATTCAGTGGCAGAAATCGGAAACTCATGAGGCCTTACATAAATGGCAATCAAAAAGATAAGAAAAAGTTAAGGTTTACTAACAGCACAAATGATTATGGTAACCAAAACTCATTCAGTGGCAGAAATCGGAAGCTCATGAGGCCTTACATAAATGGCAATCAAAAAGATAAGAAAAAGTTAAGGTTTACTAACAGCACAAATGATTATGGTAACCAAAACGCATTCTGTGGCAGACCTATACACCAGCCAACAATTTAAAAATGTCACTGACTTGTGAGCTGAAGTGCTGTTAGTTTTTCTATTTTTGCAATCAAGGGGACAATGCTATAACTGGACAAACGCAGCACGTCCATGGAAAGCCCTACATACAGCACAGCTATTTAACAGTTGGTCAGGTGTTGTCACCTTCTGCTGCCACCCTCTGCCCTTTCATTCTACTCCCTCATCCGCAAACCTTGTTGTCATCATTTACCTTTGAGTTTTTTTCAGGCAAGTAATGTGTCCTAAGCTTCAGAAAGCCTACTATAGCACAGCTTGGAGAAAATGTGAACAAAAGATGAACACTAAAAGGTATTCCTCCTACTTGAGTCCTCACTGTTATGCTATTAATAATATGAACCTCACTAAGTGAATCCCATCACGGTGGGGAAGCAACAGCTTGTGTAATTAAAGGTTTCGCATTGGTGTGCCTCTTAATATATAAATTATAATACTCATTTGCACACGATACGAGATTACCGCAGCACGTTCAGCGCGATAGCCAAAGCGTGATTGTGCATTTAAGGCTGCTAATTCTTAGTGGGGCATTGTGTGCATTTTAATATTGTTATTAATCAAAGATACTTATTTTTAACAAAAATACTGTGTACCTTTGCACCCCCTACCTTTTCTGCTGCACAGTCACTTTCTTCTCACGCTCCCTTGATGTGCTTGTGTACTCGTCTGTGATCGAGTCACGGAGCGACGCCATCTTGGGTAGTGTTCTAGTCGATAATTTGCACTCCCTCTATTTAATGGAGGAGGTGCAAGCGCGCGGTTAGATATGAGATTACCGAAGCGCGTACAGCAAGATAGCCAAAGTGCGATTGTGCATTTAAGGCTGCTAATTCTTAGTGGGGCATTATGTGTATTTTGATATTGTTATTAATCAAAGATACTGCTTTTTAACAAAAATACTGTGTACCTTGCACACCCTACCTTTACTGCCACACTTAGTCACTTTCTTCTCACGCTCCCTTGATGTGCTGGTGTACTCGTCTGTGACAGCGAGTCACCGGAGCGACGCCATCTTGGGTAACGTTCTTGGCGATAATTTGCACTCTCCCTATTTAATGGAGGTGGTGCAAGCGTGCAGCGCGTGCGTGCAGCGGGCAAGCCGACAGCGTGCCGAAGGCGCGCCAAAGGCAAGCCTGTCTGCGCCCGTCCGCGCCCCTGACACGCACAGCGCCAGATATGCTGTCCCAATTGCTCCTCGCTTGGTCTATTCTAGAGACGAGCTTGCCCGGCTCGATACTCGGAGAGATGGGACCATGAGTAATGAAAGTGTCACTGGGTCAGGTAAGTATCCCCTTAAGAAAGCAATTTCAGGGACTCTTAATTGTGGATTGATTAATGCCAGCTCTTTGAGCAAACATCACTTGGAGATCTCTATTCTATTGTATGATCACGACCTCGATGTCCTGTTTCTTACTGAAACTTGGACACTAGCAGATAGCGAAGTGGAGCTTGGTTTAGCTTGCCCTCCAGGTTATAAAATCTGCCATAAGCCCAGGATGGATGGAAGAGGAGGAGTAGGTTATATATACAAAGACATTTGGAATACCACCCCACTTTGTGTAGAGGAGATCCCGGGTATTGAATCGCTGGGGTTCTCATTCAAAGGTACTAGGGGTGTTCTGTGTACAGGCCTACATTGTTATAGACCACCAGGGTGTGCTGTCCATGTCTATCAAGAACTGATCGATGCTATATATAACTTATCATATTCTCACTCTAAGCTATTGATCCTCAGAGACTTTAATCTCTGGGAGAATGGCACCCTTGACACCGTTTTTAAAGAACTTTGCCAGGCCTGTAAGAATGTCAATTTACAACAGCTGGTACTACATCCTACCCACCAGAAGGGCCATGTGCTCGACCTTATCTTTGCTGATGAAAACAATATAGTCGTAAAGGAAATACTTCCACAATGCTGGACAGACCATTTCCTGGTCTCTTTAGCCTTGAAAGTTGATAATCTTCAACAATACAATGCTTACACGTCAGCTACTCGTACTAGTAGGGAATGATCCAAAATATCAAAACTAACAGACCTTCCCTGGCTTGTTGACGACCGTTATGTCATGCATGATTCGGTGGAAGTGAACTACCTGAATCTATGCCATCAAATCACTAATTCGTTGGAACAGTTAGCGCCTTTGAGGAAAGCTAAAAGTTGCAAAAAACCTTCTGCTCCCTGGTACAACGAAGAGCTGAGGTTGATGAAGACTAGTTGTAAACAAGCAGAAAGGGAATGGAGGAGGAACAACTTTCAGATAAAGTAGCCTTAAAAAATCTGCTTCACACTTACAAGGAGTCGATAGGCAAGGTCAAGGCCAAATACCTTGAGGAGACTATTCTACCCTCGGCTAACAAATCTCAAACTCCTTTTCAGATTTCAGGAAACTGGATTCAGATCTGCTGAATCCAGTTTCCTTGTTTAGCCACGCTGTAGATTGACTACAGTGGGTGGGCGTGCTTTCTCACGCACTTTGCCAGCTATGTGGAACAAATTGCCGCTGGAACTTCGGAATGAGACCAATTTAATGTCCTTCCGTAAGAAATTAAAACCGGTGCTTTTCAAGCAAGCGTGGGGCGGCCTTTAATTGTAACCAGAAGTCTCCTTTGTATTGCCTAGCGGACCCTGACAAAGCGCTTAGAGACCTCTGGGTTATATTGCGCTATATAAATCTAATAAATAAATAAATAAATTAGCGTAGTAAGAGGCCTGTCTAATCCAGAATGTGTCAAGCCTAACATCCCGGCATCACAAGAATTATGTGATGACTTGGCAATATTCTTCGAGGAGAAAATTAGTAAAATTTTAACTGGTCTTAAATCCATGATGATACGCACCAGCACACTGGCAATAATACTTGAATAAATTGTGGCATAATTGAGAGGGAAAACGCAACAGTTCTGGACCATTTCCAGGTTCTCTCACAAGAGGAATTCAATGCAATTGCTGCTGGTATTTCCTCAGGCTCCCCTACGGACCCACTCCCTCACAAGTTTTGGAAACTTTTTGGTGGTGAGCTTTTCCCGCATCTATACCATATTTGCTGCCAATCCTTAAGTAACGCTGTAGTTCCGGACTGCTGGAAAAAGGCAGTTGTTTCCCCACTGCTAAAAAAGGCTTCCCTGGATCCCCAGTGTCCCACTAACTACAGACCAATCTCCTTGCTACCCTATCCAATTAAGAATTCTGGAGAGGGTAGTGACTAAATCTCTTTCAAAAAACTTCGAGGACAATGAGCTGTTGGACGAAGCCCAATTTGGGTTTTGGCCTGCACACGGGACCGAGACTGCCCTGGTAGCAGTCTTGGATGACCTGAGAATGCGGGCTGACAGTGGTCAAGCAGCCTTTCTAGTGCTGCTTGACATATCAGCCGCGTTCGATACGGTTAATCCCCGGATCCTGATTAAGAGGTTGGAGGAACTGGGTGTTGTTGGCAGGGCAAGGGCCTGGTTGCACTCTTATCTTTCCAATAGACAGCAAGCAGTGACGTTATCTCCGTTTATTTCCCAGTACAGAGATGTTAAACAGGGGGTCCCTCAGGGCTCGGCCATCTGCCCAATCTTGTTCAATCTATATCTTCTCCCTCTTATTGTTTTAATAAAATCATTTGGCATTGATGTCGTCAACTATGAAAATGACACTCAGCTCATCTTTGCGGTTGAGAGCAATAATGCAGTCTCTCTGGAAAAATTCTACAATTGCCTGCACAGAACAGCAGACTGGTTGAAAGAGAATCCTCTACAATTTAATGGGGAAAAAACTGAAGTCCTGTGCTGTACTGCAGGTAAAATTCATCGTCCCCTTCCAGCAGACTTTTGGCCAGATCTGGCTAACAACTCTTCTGTGCCCGCTAACACAGTGCGCAATTTGGGAGTGCTGCTGGACAGCAACTTACAGCTGGTTTCTCAGGTGAACAAAACGGTGAGCACCTGTCTATCTCTGCTTAGAGGTCTTCGGAAGATTCTCCCGGTTTTACCCACCCTTGTTAGACCTCAAGTGGTACAGAGTATTGTTCTGAGCAGAATTGTCAAATGCACTCCTTCTGGGTGCTCCAGCCTCGCTAATAAAGAAGTTACAAAGAATACAGATCATGGCGGCCAAATTGGCACTGAACTGGCCACGAGGAGCTTCAGCCTCCTTGGCCTTAAAGGACCTTCATTGGCTGCCTATTGTGCAAAGAGTTCATTTTAAGGCACTCTGTATTTTCTACAGGGCAGTACAAAAAATTGGGCCTAAAGTCCTACTTAGGAAATTTGTATGGTACTCCACTGCTAGATCCCTGCGCTCTTCTTCTGCTAACCTGGTCTGCGTTCCCCATGTTAAAAAAGTTCGAACGGGTGGCAGATATTTCAGCTTCACGACATCCAGACTTTGGAATACACTACCCCTGGAGCTCAGACAACTGAACACCTTGTCATGTTTTAAGAAGGAACTGAAAACTAGACTGTTCCCTAGAGATTAGATCTTTGCTTATCTCAGTTCTGTTATTCGCTGGTTGGTAGTCTAAGCGCCAGGATACCTTTGGGGTGACAGCTGCGCTATACAAGTGCACGTTACATTACATTAAATTACCTATAGAAGCAGAATTGCAAGAACCTGTCCAAACACCCTAGAAACAAACCTACAATAGTGCATCGTACTTTTCCTCCACCTTCCCATGACCACAGCCTCTCTCTGATTTAATGCACACAATCAAACATGGAATCTTCATTTGGGACACAGACAAGCCATACAACTTATATTCAGAAAAAAGTATCTCTGCACACAGAGGAGAAAAATCTGCTCATCAAGAAAGTCTATTTATGAAAAAAATGTATCTTTCTTTGAAGATCTGTCTAAATTAGGAATGTGTGCTGGAGCACTTTGGCACAGACTTCATTCTACAGTAAGAGCAAAGTATACCTCTTGAGCTTAGTCGCTGGCCGACCTTCCCTACTTTACAGGTCATGGTTAATGTTCCTGAAGCCAAATTCCGTCTGTACTTATGAAGCAAGTACTTAGTGAAACAGCAATTTAAAATCTACTACCAATGACGCACCATTTCAGGAGAAAATCCAAGAAAAATGTGAAGTTGGCAACGACCATCAAACGAAAAACTGCTTGGTTTCAGGAACAGTCAGTAATAAAGATTTGCTAAGCCAAAAGCAACAAGAAGTAAAATAGTTTATGGCCAAATTCCAGGTATAAAAATGTTACTGCTACCCTATTACAGTTTGCACTACTACTACACAATATATAAGGCTACATAGCCTTGACAAGTCGAAATAGTACTTATACACTGAGACATGCCAAGGTGTGCCTGCTGACAATCTTAATTTATAAATCATAAAATATGCCAACTATTTCACAAAATAGCATGGCAGCATAATGTTACAAGTTTCACCAACTATACACAACAATACAGAAATTGTGTGCAACTTATTGGATTTATAGAGCACTTTTCCACTTTAAAAGGTATGGGGGTAACATAGGCAGTGGTGGCAGATGAGCAAGGAATATGCCAAAAGATCAGAAGCAGAACTTGGAAATCAGAAGTGAGGAGAAAGGCTAAAACAGTGTTATGAAGCAGACTAACAGGTAGTTGAACAGCTTCTTGGGGAGAGTGATCAGGTCAGCCCGTGACAAAGCAGAAAAGAGGTAATTTTATAGGCTTCCATGGACGTACAGTAAAATGGGTTACATTTGCATGTTAGAAGTAAGGGATTTCTAGATGAAGACAAAGATTGTTTGGTTTTAGGGCTGAGAGACAAAGGAGCAGTTGCTTTTCAAGCTCTTTAACAAATGTAAACGGTAGGCTCTGACTGACTGTGTTCTTTAAGAACTGGCATGATTGGGCAAATGTCCCATCTCTGTAGGATGTCTGGAAATAAAGGTAATAATAGCAGCTAAGGGAATAGAGAATGATGGTACATTTAACAGTGCACAATGTGGAGTCAAATGCAAAAGATAACTAAAGTCTGGATCGCGGTTTGAAATACGACAGACAGAACAGCTAATCTTTGTTCGTGGGCGATTGGAGGTTGCACTTTTCCGATGTTACAGTACGTTTATGTGTGCATGAATGGTTAGATACAAGCACAGAATAATGTTCAGTGATTCCACATGTGGAACAAGTAATAAAGTGCAGTCCGTTCTGATGGTGTTAGCAAGATATGATAGCTTGAACATGTTCGTGTTTTTCGGTGAACATAGAAATCATTAGTTTTTTTCTGGGTTTTTGGCATAAGGAAATCACTTGACAAAAAGAGCAGCTTTCTCCAGGAGGGATGAGAAGAGGTGTATAATTCCAATGGATGATGTGACAGTGAAATATCATTAAATTGTGGTGAACAGGGGCTGCCTGTCTCATACATAAATATTCTCAAATACTCCATGCATGTATTCAACTGAATGAAGCTAACAAGGAGCCATGAATGGTTCTGCAATTATTTTTTACAGGCTCTATGTTTGTGGTATCAGTTCAGACCAATTACCATCTACTACGTAGATAAACTGGTAAATAATTAAGGACCTTGCACCAAAAGTTCATATCTAGTGTCCAGTTCAATCACCCTAGTCAACTGAGGCATGAGCTACCTCTCTCGAATAAGCAGAATGGACTATTATATTGTGAGTAGCAGGGTTATCACTGAAGACTGGAAGTCAAATTGGTAGTGAGAGAGGAGTTTCTATTCTTCAATGTACATGGCAGACTGGATTAAGACTGATTGTTGGAAAGATGGTGGTGGCGTGGTGGAAGTTATTGAAGATTTTGGGATGCAGCTGGGGCTTCTTGAGGAATTCAATTACTTGGGTCATTTTGAGAGCATACGCAAAGCTGCCTTGAACTGGTGAAGAATTTATGATAAAGCACCAAGTGGTGCTGGAAAGGGTTACTTCTGATTTTATGGTCTTGTCTGGAAAGTGATCTACAAAGTTATTTGTGGATGTACAGTTATGGCATATTTTGGTTAGTTATAGATGAGTATAGGGGGAAACTCTGAATAGTGAATACTGGTTTGAGTTGCAGGTCATCAACTTTGGGGCTGGTTCATAACTGATTTTGGCTCAAAATACTTAGTATTTGTTAATTCAAGAGATTTGTAAAATGCTCAACACAGCCTTGAGGCTAGTACAAGTGAAAGAGAAAGTGTCCAGAGTGGTGTAGGTAGAGCCCGACCGAAGGTGAAGTCAAGCACCCTTATTTAGTATTACTCCAATGCCGCTGTTGTTGAATTAGAAGATGGCAACAATTGTGAAACAAAGCAGAGCCGAGGGTATACCACAGCATCATAACACACACACAACTCTTTTCTCCACTACAAAAGCCCATAAATGCTCAAAATACTAAAGAAACAAGATCACTAGGCAACTTCTTTTTATTCTTTCGGTTGAAGGGGACACCATTTTCTTCTTCAGGTTTTCAAAAGAAGATTCCAGGCTATCAGAGTTTTAGAGATAACCCTTTTGGAGGCAGGAGTTTTGAGCAGATCTAATTTCAGCTGTGTTTCTGTTCAGGCACAACGAATATACATTTTCACCTGCCCACCATTGGCTTCAATAGCTGAAATTGATATTTGGCTCAAGTTCTTTTCTCTGGTGGTCATCCACCATTAGTTGAATATTAGCCATTTATGTAAATATACTCCTAAAATGCCCTGGAAGACTAGTCTATTCAGTTGAGGTTTATAAGCAAACAAGTTTTACGTCATGGTCTGGTGTATTTCTTTTGCTCTTTTTGGCGTTTTTGTTCAAACACAGATATGGATACTGAATAAGAATATCCTAGAGGTCTTGCGTAGTAATGGGAAATATTTTCAAAATGTAATGGAAAACTCTAAGCATCTTAAAGCCAAAATCAATGTGAGAAGCTGAAAAACAATGAATACATATGCTACTCTAATGTCCATTGTTCCGTTTGTAAGGTCATAGGATAATGTTTTGAATTTTAGGCCTCATGTGAGTTGGCTGTGGGTCAGTCCCTTTCAACCATTGACTTGTTTTGCGAAGGCACTTTCAGCACTTCTTAACTGAATTTTCCTTCAAATTTTGGGTAATTCCGTAGCATTTCACAGATTTACACTTTGCACTGCTAATGAGCAGATTCTCCAGGACCACATTTGTTGTTATTCTCTGTTATGCATGTGCTGTGCTCCATCACCAAGTCTGCAGCCTCCTTAACATGGCCCAGAGAAATTCACAGATGTTCCTTTAATCCTAATTTCAGCCCGTGACCTGACGGTACTGGTCACTGACCATCCCTCATCTCCAGTTTCCACCCCCATTTATCACTCTGCGTTACCACCTCACACTTCCTAGGTGCAAAACGATAGGTTAGTACAGGAGAGAACAATTTTGCAGTTCATCATTATAATGTTGTCTGTTAAAAAATAAAAACATCTTTTGCATTTTATTTGCATCTACATGAAAACTGTTGATAAACCATTACATTATTTGACAGGATTATTAAATAACATCAAACAAAGCAAACGCAAGCATGGGCACTTCTGAAGTCGTCATGGTCGATTTTATTATTTAATTTACATCTTTAAAATGTTGTCCTTTCCAGGCTTCAATTATGCCAAATTATGGACACATTTTGTGGGAGGACTTGGCTGCCAAGTGGCTAATCGTGGGGTAGTGGGGCTAGTGATAACACAGGTTACCACTGAAGAAAAAAATGGGGTCATGGTAGAAAATGTTCTCCATGGATTTGGAAAACTTTGAATATTATTTTCTTTCTTTAACTTGCATTGCCATTCTACTGTGTGTTTTATACAAATACAAATTCATTTGACAAAAGCAGCAAATAAATTGTGTTACTTAAAGGTTTGCAATGAAAAGCAAGTATACACTGTATACAAGGAAAGAATGAAACATTTATTGACCAAAATAGGAATGCATGAAAGGGAAAGACCCGCAGCGGCTCTTTCGCTAAGGAGGAGGAGTGTCTCCCCACTGCTCTCTGAGCAGTGCAAAAGGAAAAATAAAATGATGAAATGACAACCTTATTATCATTTTATTTTTAGTAAGGAGCCAGGTTAGTGCTGGGCTTGGCTGTTGTCAGAAGGAGGAGGACTGGTTAGTACACCATAAGTGCACATGGCGGTTTGACCAGCCATCTTGGTCCGGCCAAACTCACATACGCACTTAGCTTTTCTCCTACTAGCTGTGTTGCACAGTTGGGTATATATCAGTCCTAGACACTGTCTGAGCGGCAAACCATGTCGCTCAGACCAATCACAACGCTGCTGTCACGCTGATGACAGCAGCGTCGTGATTGGCTTTGGAGAGTCTGGGAGCCTGTGTGCTGCGGGGAGTCAGAAACAGAGGGAGGGAGGAGGAGAGGCAGCGGACAGCAGGTAAGTCGTCTTTTTTTTTTTTAATTCCTTTTTATCCATCCACCACTACTGTTCCCTAGCAGCCACCACTGGGAAAGACTGAATGAGGAAGTAAAAGGTAAGAAAGGGCATGCACAAGTCTCTTTTTTACCAGGCTCTTAATTCTTTTTTTATACACCATCGTTAGTACCATACCATTCAGTTAAGCAGTAAGACAATATGGGGCAGAGGAAGTGTTTGAAATTTTGACTGAACATGACACTTTTTATAGGATTAACACGTCATGTTGTGTAACTTTTCAATGAATGACAAATGAGAGACCTCATTGTAAACGTGCAAGACTGGAGAAATTTCACATGGAATACATCTTTTATTGGATATTGTCATAAATTGGGAGAACATATTGGATAGGACTCTCAGGATGTCAAGAAACACCACATTTAGGCCGATCAGCTTCTACATGCTACACCGGGTATACCTCACTCCAAGTCGAATTAACTGCTACTTCCACAGAGAAGATGCGGGATGCCAGAGATGTGGAAAGGTGGGAGCGTACCTCCTACATATGAAATGGAGTTGTCAGGATCTAACTCATTATTGGCAGGCAGTGATAAATGAAACAGTCCAAATCATCGATCGAGTGGTCCAGAGTACTCCGGCACACTGCCTCCTTAAGTTATTCACCTACACAGCTAAAACAAAGGTCACCGACAAATTTCAGGACTTGGCCTTCATCCTAGCCTAGCACGCAATTATTAGCCAGTGAAAGGCACAGAGCGGCCCAAGAATAGCTGGATGGAAGCGGGAATTGGAGAAGTGGGAGGGCTGCGAGGGCAGGATCCTGCTTAGGAATGCACGAAGGGGACTGGGAAAACTTGGGAGGGCCAGGGCAAGCGAGGCACTGGCAGAGAGTTTGAGACACGCCAACCAGGGTTGAGGAATCACTACACCAGGAACACAGTCCAGATAGGGAAGTCCAATATGACACAGTCCAGAAAGGGCCTTAAATCAGGCACCACCAGCTGAGGAAGTCTAAGATAAACCCGGGAGTCCAGAGGAGGCTCAAAGACGAAGATCAGTACTAGGAGAGACAGGCATCCACACAATAGCAATAACAGATAAAGGGCGCCACATACAAACGTAGACAATCACTAATGGCGACCTGAAGTGGGGACATGAGATGGAGGGGGGGAGTTGTTGGGGAAAATTGCCACAGTAGCAGTTGTGAGTTATACAGATTATGTACAAAATAAAAATGTAAATGAGAATGCAAGCGAGTGCCGAGAAGCCAGCGCGAAAATGGTATGTAACGGGCTAAATCTACGCATCATTAGATACGGTCATTTCTCTGGCAGTAATGTTCATGAGTCTTTCTAGAGAAAGGCAGTCAGCTAATGGCGTCAAGTGGGTCAGCACTGCCGTTCCCTGATGCTATGCCTTGTTTTAATGCAGACCGTTCAAATAGAAACCCACTGAGAAGGAAGTGACAATTTTGACCATATCCATAGGTTTCCTGGATCTGGCGAATCTGCTTTGGAGGCTTGAGGGAGCGGTTGGGAATTCTTCCAGTTTGTGCCCACGCATATTTGATAACTCTACCACGGTTGCCTCAGGCATTGAATTGCACACCGGAACAATCTAGGAAGGAAAGAGCCCTCAGCCTTAATCCTCTCCCTTTCTGTCAACTGTGTCTGGGAAATCATGGTAATTTTTGAAGGACAAGGGGGTTTAGGGGGTTAGGAAGGGTACTTAACATACACCACCACTTCCCCTTAGATGTGAAGCCAATGGTATGAAAACGATGTGTGAATGTATTTTTTAATGTGGTATTTATAGAGCGAAAACCTTGGAGGAAGGAAGCAAAATGCTGCACATGGTCCAAGGCAAAGCCACTGCTAATGACTGCCTTAGGGGTAGCTGGTTTCTTAGAGCCAAAGTGAATGCTAAATTTCCTAGCTAATGTGCAGGAAAGTTTCAATTCTATTAAGGAGGCGGAGGCGAGGATTATCGCAGCTGGAGTAAATAAAGCAAGAAAGAATAAGCCTAATCAGAAGCCTCCGCCCCTGACATAGAATTGTTACTGCATCATGGTGTAGTGTTTTTTATAGAGGTGTGTCTTCTGTAGTATCCTAAAAGGAAGCAGGTTTGGGGCAGTCCTGGTGGATACAGGTATGTTGTCCGAGATCTAGAGTGCATATGTGAAAAGGGCCTGTTGCTTTTTTTGTTTATATACTTCTTTGTCACCAGTCTATTTTTGTTCTGGCTGTGCTGAGAGCTACGAGATATGATGAGCCTGTCATCCAGATAGGCAAGTGATAGTTTTTCGATGATGCAACTGACTTTGAAGATAATGCAGGCTGACAAGGGCAGGGAGTTGAGTTCCATCAGGGTGTGACTGATGCGTCATTTTAAACAGTAGACCTAGCCATTTTTCAAAATGTACTGCTGTATTTCGCAGTTATTTATGGGTTTTGTTGAGAAAGGGACTCAAAGCGTCTGAATCCTAGTGATTTTGGCAAACCTCATTCCATTTCCTGGAGGGAAATGTTGAACAAGTTACTTACCTTTGGTAAAGCCTTATCTGGTAGAGACTTTATTTCCAGGCGTTAGACTCTAGTTCCATTTGCAGAGCGAAGACGATGGTTAAGTCAGTAAGGGAGATAGATTCCCTACCACATAAGGAGTTACCGAAATGTAAGTAACATGTTCATCTTCTAGCCGCAGATTTCTTACTTTACAGTAGATACACAAGCACCACCTCCCCTGAGGTGAGTCTGCCAAACTGTTTCACACTAGAAAGTCCTACAGGACTGTACAAACAAAGTGTCAGTCCCAAGGACCTGGCTGCCTGGCAGATATCCAGGACTGGAACTACATGTGGTAGCGCAGTGGTCACAGCCTTAGCTTTGGTGGAATGAGCACGCAAACCTTCTGGGGGTTGCTTCTTGACCAATGCGTAGCAGATCTTAATGTAAAGCACGATCCATTGGGCGATGGTCTGATTCTGCAAGGCCGTTCCCTTCTTCACTCGGACATAACCCACGAAGAGTAGATGTTCAGGTATGGAGGCTTGAATGACAAAGCCTGAAGCTCAGTGTCCCTCCAGGCAGATGTTACTGCCACCAGGAAGACCACCTTGATGGTAAGGAACCTAAGAGGATAGTTATGCAATGGCTCAGAGTGAGAGCACATTAGATTAGATTCTCACTGAGGCATGATGAAGCGTGAAGGAGGAAACGTGTTGCAAACCTTTCAAGGACATATGTACAACTGGGGGTTTGAGGAGGGAGGGCTGAATAGGCAACCGAAGAAAGGCTCAGATGGCGGAAAGGTAGCCTGTTAAGGTGCCCATAGCAGAGCCCTGCTGTGCAACGGAAAGGATAAAGAGAAAGACCTGAGAGAGGGAAGCAGAAATATGGTCAACACGCATCTCTACACACCATGCCACAAGCTTGCCTCAATGGCAGGCGTAAACAGTCTTGGTGGAGGCAGGTCTGGCTACCAAAAGAATAGTGCAGACTTTGGGGGGAAAGTCAAAAACTGTCCACTGCTGCTGCTCAATCACCACAAATGAAGGCAGAACGTTAAAAGATTCTGGTGGAAAACCCTCCCTTGCTGTGGCAACAGAAGATCCTCCTAAAGGGGAAGCCTGATCGAATGACCAGTGGCCATGCTTAACAGATCAGGGTACCAAACTCTCTGAGCGCAGTCCGAGCCCAGTCCAGACCCACAAGCATGACGTGGGCCCAGTCATTCTTGAACTTCTTGAGGACTCCGAGCAGAGAAGGTATGAGTGGACAAACTCTGGGTGGAGACATCATTTGTGATCCGCTAGGCATCTTCGGCTGAGTTTTTCCACCCTGGCGTTCATAGAGCCTGTCATGTGTTGAACCACTAGGGAAATGCCCTGATGTTCCGGGCATGCCCAGAGACACAGGGCCTCTTGGCAAATGGTCCATGATCCCATCTAGTCTTGTTTATTGCAGCACCACATGGCAGTAGTATTTCCCTGATGGAGGGTAGAACGGCTTTTAATGGCAGCCAGATCATCCTGTGCTCCAAAAGGTGGTTATGGATTCAAGAATCTATCGGAGAGCAGAGGCCTCTGATCTCCACCTCTCCCAGATGGCTGCCCCATCCCAGGAGTGACGCATCTATCACCATTGTGAGATCTGGTTGCGGAAGAGAGAGGGGTCTGTTGCTGACCCAATCAAAAGTTTGTTAAGCACCACTGCAGATCTTTTGCAGTTTCCCCTGAGATTTAAACCATGTCAGAGAGATTCCCGTAATGCTGCACCCACCGGAATTTCAGGTCCCACTGCAGAGCCCACATAAGCTAGCGGGAATGTGTCACAAGCATGATGCAAGAGACTGTGAGCCCCTGCAGCCACAGAGTCATTCCAGGATAGAGGCTGAACATTAGTATCATAGCCTGAATATGCAGGACTCACTGTTCAGAAGGATAGGCCTGAAAAGGTACTGTGTCCAGAACAGCTACCATGAAATGGAGAGTCTAAGAGGGATGTTGGCTTTGATGGTGAACTCTAGCGAAAGTAAGAAGCTCTGCCATAGTCTTGAGGTAGAAGACAACATCCTGGGGCAAGCCGCCTTCAACAACCAGTCGTCAAAATAGGAGAAGATTGGCACCCCTAATCTCTGCAGATGAGCTACAACCCCTGCCATCGCTTTGGTGAACACCCGAGGAGTGCTGGTAAGGCCAAAAGGGAGCACCGCAAACAAAATGCTTGTGGCCCACCATGAACCTCTGGAAATACCTGTGGGCAGGCAGGACGGAAATGTAGGGTACAGGGCAGACAAGACTTGAGCGAGAGTGAGTATTTTGAACTTCTTCTTGAGGAAGAAATTGAGAGGTGCGCAGGCCTAGGATAGGACAAATGCTTTCTGGCACCCAAGAAGGATGGAAGCTATCAAAGCCTACTTCTGAAGTCTGCACCCTCTCTATGGCTTCCTTGCCAAGAGAGCCGTCACTTCTTGACAGAGCTAGGAGAAATGGACCATTTCTCCTTTACCTTGTCGCAAGTGGGTGGCATGGGGAATGGAGGGGTCAAGAAAGGGAAGGAGTAGTCCCTTTGGATAATTTCAAGAACCCAGAGGTCTGATGTTATTGACCTTCAGTGTGACAGGTGATGGTGTATCTTGCCACACACTGGGTGCCCATGTTGGTGAAAGGGAATACTAAAGGGGTTTGAAGGTTGCTGCTGCCGGGAGGGGGCAGCGGATGGACTAGCCCAATCTCTGGCTGCCCGACCCTCGGGCCTTTGTGTACTACGCCCTCAACCACGCAGAGGCTAAGAAGCTTGCACACCTTGGTGGCTGGGCACGTAAAGACGCAGCTGAAAGCCCTTTCCCTGGCCACGAAAGGAGTGAAAGGTGGTCTGGGGTTGGTGAGGGGCCATGGAAAGACCCATTGGCCTGACTGCAGTCCTGTTGTCCTAAAGCGCTCCAGCGCAGAGTCAGCTTTATCACTGAAGAGACAGCGGACATCAAAGGGCATGTCCATGGGTGACACTTGCACATCCCCAGAAAAGCCAACTGTCCTCCGCCAGGCATGGCGCCGCAAGGCCACCGACAAGAAACCTATCTGCCCACAAGTTTATTACATCCAGCCCACATAAGATTGTGAACTTGACTGCATTACTCCAGTTTGCAATAGCTAGGGAAAATGTGAGCTGGGCCTCCTCTGGGACAATGGCATCACCTGCGCCACCAAATCCAACAAAGCGTTGGAGCTGCAGCCCAAAAGGGACGCAGTGTCACGGACCGAAGTACCAGGCTGGTGGAAGAAAACATTTTTTTTTAAGGTATCTAGCCTCTTATATGTCTGGTGGAGTGGTAGGGAATGGGCCAAAATGTACACAGTAGGTGGAAGCTTGGATCATCAAGCTCTTCGGGATAGGGTATTGTGGGAGGAAATTGGAGTGCCCTGCGGATTGTGGAGGCAAGCAACTGTCCATCCCACATGAGCCCCTGAGTAGGGTTTTGACCAAGTCCCAAACAAGACATCGGTGAGAGCTTCATTTTTTTTTAAAACCTTTATTTATCAAATGCACAATACACAGCGTCTGCCTACAACCCCATTGGGCCGGCCGCTATGACAAACATTAAAAGAATAAAGAAAAACAATACGCAATAGAGGCGGCCACTTAGCGTCCGTTATGATGTGGTGCACAATACAATAATCAACAGGATAGCGAAGGTTTAATTTTATAGTTTTGTCGAGGTAAGAAACAAACAAAAACAAACACATGGTATTATACTGGCAAGGTTCACAGGAGGGGGGGGGGAAGGGAAGGAGTATGCAATAACAGGAGCAAGTCTAACGTGGGGGGGTGATCATGGAGGGAATATAGGATATGATTAGAAAAGGGAACGCCAATCATGGGGAGGAGGGGACAGTATCGGCATAATCAAGTGGAGGGGAACAGATATCGCCACGGTACGCATTCCATTGCGCCCAGACCCTGGTCCATTTTTTAGGACGACCCCGTGCCTCGTACACCGTCTTCTCTCGAAACATGCACCAGTCCATGTTGTCTTTCCAGGCACTAAGCCTCGGTGGTCTATTGGAGCCCCAGAGCTGAGCTATGTCCCTTTTGGCAACCATGTTGCCCAGAGTGACCCAGAATGTCTGGGCAGCCGTACAATCTGTGGGCTCCCACACATTGAGCAGACAGCGCCGTGTCTCAGGGAGGAGAGGGACTCCAGTAACACGTCCCATCACATCATGTACCCTGGACCAGAAAGCTGAGACAACCGGGCATTCCCACAAGACGTGAAGAAAAGTACCATCCATACCACAGCCACGCCTACACAGTCCATCTGTCGCAAGCCCCATTCGCACCAGACGCATACCGGTCACATACACACGGTGAAGGATCTTTAGCTGGACAAAGCGAAGCCGGGCCGGAATAGCCACCTCTTTAGGGGAAGAAACAGCCGACTGCCAATCCTCGTCGTCTAATTCGAGCCCATCTGCCGACCAGGAGGCACGAAGCTTCCCCAGCAGGTCAGCCCTGTTGTTAATAAGTTTCTTATATATTAACGAAATCGTGCTGTCAGGGACGTGGCCATCAAGGATACGGTCCTCCAGTGGGGATGACTGGGGAATATCAGTCCCAGGGGGAAAGGCAGAAGATAAGGCATGTCGTACCTGCATATACTGAAAATACTCCCTATCATCAAGCTGATATTCCAGTTTTAGGGCTTCGAAGGAGATCACAGCGCCCCTGGCCCAGAGATCCTCCACCTTACTAATCCCAATCATATCCCACCTATCAAACCCTTTCGTTCGCCACAGGTTGCCCAGTCGATCAGAATCATACAGTGGGGTCATACGCGTCAATTTGCCACCCCAGCCCGTAGCCACAGTCGCATCCTTCCAGGCACGCACCGCACACTTCGTAGGACCAGTAAGGAGACGGATTGGTGACTTCGAGTACAAAGCCCTATTAAAGTTGCCACCGGGCAGTAGGAATTTGTCCAGGGCAAAAGCAGGAGCGGGTTCCGATGAATACGTTACGTGGTTAATTGCGCTTAAATGCGAGGCCCAGTAATATCGTTTGATATCCGGTAAAGCGATACCGCCATCGTACCAGGGGAGTGTGAGTTTAGACAATGCGATACGGGCACGTCCGTCCAAAATCAATTGCCGCTGTAGGCTTTCGATCTCACGGAAATAGCGGGCGGGGACCGGGTCGAAGAAATTCTGCAACGCATAAAGAAATCTAGGCAGCGACATCATTTTAAAAAGTGCCGCTCGCCCCAGCGGGGACAAGGGCAATTGACGCCACCGCCGCACATCCTGCTTGAGGCGACGGAGGGGAGCATAGAGATTCCGATCGTATCGCACCGCGGAAACCATGGAGACATAGATCCCCAAATATTTAAAACCATTGCTTGCCACTTGAATTGGAAACCTACGGGGCAGCGGCGGCAAGACCCCCGCTATGAAATAAACACAGGACTTGGTCCAATTGATAACCAATCCGGAGTTCTTTCCAAAGGATGTAAGAACGTCAAAGAGCACGTTCAAAGACTTCTGGGGGGAAGTGAAATAAAGAAGGATGTCGTCGGCGTAGAGCGAGACCCGATCTTCCAAATCCGGCGCCCACCGGATCCCTTTAATCGAGGGTTCCCACCGGAGCCATGCCGCAAGGGGCTCGAGCGCCAGTGCAAACAGAAGTGGGGAAAGCGGACACCCCTGACTGGTGCCGCGTCCCAATGGAAACGGGTCAGAGCTTCTGCCATTCACCACAACTTGAGCCAGTGGTTGCTCATACAGGAGCCTCACCCACGCGATGAAGTTAGGGCCAAAGCCAAATTTGGAAAGGGCCGCCCACAGATATGGCCATTCAATGGTGTCGAAAGCCATTGTAGCGTCCAGGGAGGCCACCACCGCTGGCTCAGCAAGAGTTGCAGCTCTCGCGAGAACACCCTGGAGTCTACGCAGATTAAGGGCCGTGTTCCGATGGGGTATGAAGCCGGATTGATCCGGATGAATCAGATCGCAGATCACAGACAACAACCGATTGGCCAAGACCTTGGCAAGGATTTTGGGTTCCGCGTTCAGTAAGGAAATGGGGCGGTAGGAGGTGCAGCGGTCACGAGGCTTGCCATCCTTATGAATGACCACTATGGTGGCCAGGCGCTGTTCAAGCGGAAGGACTCCAGCCTCAAATGCGTTCAGAAACATGGTCCGCAGGTGGGCGGCCATTTTGTCTGGGCGAAGTTTGTAGAGCTCGATAGGCAAACCATTAGGCCCCATCGCCTTACCCGAGCGCAAGGACCTGATGGCGTGGGCGATCTCGTCCACCGTAAAGGGAGCTTCCGAGACACAAGGAAGAGCAATATCACGCAACAGTAAACGGGAATCGGCCTCATCCTGATCACTCACTGGGGTATAAACCTTTAGGAAATGGTCCACGAAACAGTCAACAATCTCACCGGGGTCAGACACACATTCACCAGACTCACGGGTAATAACGGGTACCACACGATTCATTCTTTCAGCCTTATCCAGCCACGCAAGGAGTTTGCTAGCCTTGTCACCCACATCGTACAGACGGCCCAACTGATTCGCGCGCATCACCTTAGCAGCATCAGTCACACAAGCTTTATAATCCGCCTGCTTCAATTCCAAGGTGTGTAGAAGCGCAGGCGTGTCATCTCCACCCAGCTCACTCTCGAGTGCAGTGATTTCGGTCTCAAGGGCCAGCACGGCCTCCCTCCTAGTTTTCCGTTCAGCTGCAATAAGAGATAGTGCGGATCCCCGTATGACCGTTTTAAAGGCCTCCCAGAGAACAGTAGGGGAAGTCACCGAACCCACATTCTCATCAAAATAGCAATCAATAGCCTTCACCAAATCTGAGCGGAGCCGGGGGTTCCGAAAGTGCCAGGGCGGGACAGGGGGAACTCTGTTACCAGGAGGACCACCCACAGAGACCTCAATCAGCAAAGGGGAATGGTCTGAAATACCCCAGGGGAGATGACGAACCTCCCGCACCAAGGATAGGGTAGAGGTCAGCATGAAAAAGTAGTCTATCCTCGAGAGGCTGCCATGTGCACCAGAGTGGAAAGTATACTGCGTCTGGGAGGGGTGCAGCGAACGCCAAACATCCACCAGACCAAAAGTTTCGGCCATGTCAGTGAGCCACATCTGGGACTGCGGCAGAACTCTAGGGGGCAGCCGATCACAATCACCAGACATCACAGAGTTAAAATCCCCACCCATAATCAGCAGACCATCAGGGAGACCAAGAAGAGTCCTGCCAAGATCAGCATATGTGGTTGCCTGCAGCCCCGGGGGAATATACACAGCCACTATCACAATTAGCTTCCCCTCCCATCTCCCCGAGACAGCAGCATAGCGTCCCTGATCATCAAGGGTGACATCGTCAATCTCAAGGGCCAAGGAGGATTTAACCATTATACCCACTCCCCGAGAGCCAGACGTAAAACCAGCATGGGCGACCAACCGGTAGCCTCGACGGTCAAGAGCTTTACAGGCATTACCAATCAAATGGGTTTCCTGAAGTAACACAACATCAGGGGCATGACGCCTTATAAATTGCAACACAATGCCACGTTTAATTCTGTCACCCAAACCATTGACGTTCCAAGAAAGAACCTTTATCTCACCCCCCCCATCCCAATAAGATCGACCCAACCCAGCCCCCTCCCGGAACCTCAGGTCAAGGATGTATGCAATCAATAATGTACCATGAAAAAGGAAGAACAAGAAACACACAACACAACCAAGTCCCCACCAACCACCCCCCAACCATGAACCCGTTACAACGCCCCCTGCTGACTAAAGAGCCACCCCAAACTGCAGTGTGCCTGTCGCCCCATCTGATCTACACAAAGAACCCCCGAGGAGGAAGGGAGTAACTACCCCAACCCGCACCACCACGGGCATAAACATAAAGCATACGATAAAAGGTACTCTGTAGAGTTCATAATCCAAAGCCGGACCTCAGGGGCCCCAGTTCAGCCCTGGGCCGTTGCACCACCGTCCGTGCCTCCGGGGCCTCCGCTCTCGGTGTCATCTTTTGGCAGCGAGTCCAACCAGTCGCTGGCACTGTCCGGTTGATCGAAGAAGTAGGCACGTTCCCTGTATTCAATCCGCAGGCGAGCGGGAAACAACATAGCATATTTAAGTCCCAAATCCCTCAAGCGACGCTTTACTCCAAGGAATCCAGAACGTTGCCGTTGCACTTGAGGAGTGAAGTCAGGATAGATCGAGAGAGTTATTATCGAAGTTCAACGGGCCGTGCTTGCGGGCGGCCTGAAGAATGGCGTCTCTGTCTCGAAAGTGAAACAGCCTAGCGATGATAGGCCTCGGGGGTCCCCCCGGCTTCACCTGTCCACCCGGGAAGCGATAAGCACGCTCGACCGCAAAAAACTTGCTGAGGCCTGCAGGAGCGAGTTTAGCGACAATTAGCTCCTCAACCAGTAGATCGATTGAGGCAGCACCATTATCCTCCGGCACTCCGACTAGAAGAATGTTATTCCGCCGGGCCCTATTGTCGTAGTCCTCCATGCGCTTGGCCAACAGGTCTTGCGAGGAACGCAGATTCCCAATCTCCGACTGCGCTTCCGCCATGTCTGTCACCAAACTCGATGCCTTTAGGTCCAGCGCCTTGACCCTCTCGTTTGTCTTGGCCAAATCGGCCCGAAGAAGAGTAACATCAACCGCCGTGTCAATCTTCGACACGATGGCCTCATACTGTTGACTCATATCGGCCTTGAGTCCTGCAATGGCGGCCAGCAGGTCCTGAAGGGACACTTCCGAGGCGGTCGCCATGTCCGTCTTCGGGTCTTCCAAGCTACGGCTGGCAGCACTGGGAGAACCTCTCGGTTGCGTATAGCGGTCGATCACGTTGGACTGGACCGACCCCCCACGAGTATTGGTCTTCCTGCGTTTCTCCATCTCGGGTTTCGTGGCCATGTTGAATTCAGCACCCCGCGGGGACAATCCGGGTGCAAATGAATGTCGGCGATTCTTGACCCCAAAAGTCTGGTTTTTGCTAGAAATTGTCGCGGGCCACTGAGCCGGCACTGCGAGAAAGCGTGTTGCCAGTGAGAACAGCAAACCAGGATGGAAGAGCAGGTCACAGGGAGTCAGGACACGAGAGGGCCAGAAACCGAAAGTGAAAGTGGCATACAATCGGTGAAGCAAATGCCAGGCAGCCGTTGTTGTTGCATTACTGCTCGGCCATCCAAGGCAACAGAGACCCCGGTCCCGTCCGGGGTTAGGCCAGGAAGTTAGAGACGATGTAAAAATGGTCCCCGAAGTCCGATCTCGGCCCAAAAGGGATCGACAGCATCAGTAAGAGTAGCACTGCAAAAGCCCGTCGAAGCGACCAGGATAACTGAAGGATAAATCAAGAAGGGCGGCGCGGGTCTCGGGAGCTCTCTGCTCACGCGACCATCTTGGATGCCCGCGTAGCTCCTCCCCGGTGAGAGCTTCATTAAATGAGAGAAGCGGCTCTGAAGGGGTAAGAAGCACCTCCGTAAATATGTTACTCTTAAATGCCATGAAGGTAGGCTGAGGTCTAGAACCTTGGCTTCTCACCACAATAGCAAACGAGGCTCCATCCTCCATAGCCCAATCAGGGAGAGAGACCATGCAGTATCTGGAGAGGTGTCCAGTCCCCTGAAAGCCAAGGGCAACGGGACTGGTGCTGGTGAAGGTCGAGGTAGTAAGAACTTTGCTGGTCCAAATCCAAACATGGATCCAAGGGGCTCAACTGGAGCTGGGGACTGAACTGGTGCCAAAGAAACAGGAGGGCCCCTCCTGAATTCGAAGACGTACCAGCAGGAATGGGCAGCACAAATATGAGGTGAATTGCCTCACAGAACTCCGTGATTACACTACAGGAGACCCTCACTTAAGTTGCTTTCTGCTGCAGCATTTTGTCCCTGGTTTCCTGTATTTTCGATATGTGAAAATACAATCTAAAAAAGGAACTCAGACCCATGTGTGTTGTAATCATTTATTGATATTAAAGAATTAAAAGAGAAAATAGAAAGTGTAAAACTATTTAAAGAAATAACCATCTCCCAACAGAACCATTTGTTCTCACATACAGCTGCCTACTAACAGGGGCAAAGGGAGCACCATGTCCCACAGGGGCATTCTGCCCAATGAAGAGGTTTTGTCCCTAGCCTCACACAAATCTAGTGTATGTGTGACTAGGCCTGTCCATTGACATGAGTAAGGTCCTAACCACGTCTTGGGGCATGGAGGTGTTGCACCAAGTTTGCCCAAGTTACACTGACAGTGGACAACGGTCCCTGTAAAGGGTTTAGAATGCAGAGCAGTGGTGGTTGCGTACTGTGTTTGGTGAACGGACCTTTTATCCTTATCGCTGAAGTGGAGGTCTACTGGACCCCTTGTGTGAAGTTCTGCTTCCATGTGCTAACCCAGATCCCAAAGCTAACAATCAAAGTGTATGTTGTGCTTGTTTGAGTAATTGGCATGTGTGGTACATGTACTGTGTGTACGAGACAGAGTTATGGAGGTCTGTGGTATCCATTATGGAAGCCCCTGGTCTGTTCCTATGCTCACAATCGATGTAAGGTGGTTTTGTCTGATATTGGTAGATTATTACTGATATTCCTCAAGCTAGAGGGAGGAGACCTAGATACTGAGAAGTAAAAGGGAAGACAGAGGGTTAATTAGAAATTCAATTAGGCCTTTAAGTGTGAGAAGCTGATGATTAGTTTTTGGATAGTCAAAGCCACCTTGGGAACAGCTACACTTCAACACCTGGCAGGAAAATTCTGCCCTCATGCCTTACCCCTAAGAAATGTACTAAAAATATTATCAAAAAAACAAAAAATACTCAAACATTTGTAATATTTGTTAGCTGAATGCATAAGGTAACTTTGGCAGGAGAGTCATTTCACATTTAAATCTTTTTATTAGAACAGAAAATTGGGTAGACAGTGACAGGTAAACAGGACCCAACAAAACACCATTACACAGGAGGTCTAACCCCTTGCGCGCAGCGCTAATTCTCCCGCTGTGCAGGCTTATTAGCGAGTGGGCGGGATTCGGACGGCCCCCGGCAGTACTCCGCACACGCCCGCCATCACGTGGGAAGGCCGGGGGCCGTTCGCAACACCAAAAGGGTTAAAGATTTCATACCAGTTTCAACTGACCCATTCCTACCCCAATTACTGCAACATAAGTGCTGCACCACCAAACTTTTAAACTGTTATGAAGTCCTTCATGTTGCTCTCCAGACCAATCAACACTGAGAAAAGGGTAAATAAATACTTAAGAGGAACTTTGAGGAAATTGGGAATGTGGACAAGGAAGGATGCAACAATAGGGTGGGGGAGAACACAAGAAGAGAATGAAATGTAAACAAAATCTGGTTGTAGACCAAACACTGAAAACATTCCAAACCTCAATGCCACACCTAACTTTGACTATGAAGGAGAATTAAGAACAGTAAAGTAGCAAAGCCCGCCCTTCCAGTTGACAACAGGTGTGAAGACAATGTTTTCTATTAGGCTGCTGTTGTAAGTCTGGACTGTGAGGCTTCCACGAAAGAGAAACTATATGCCTTATTATCATGCCCTACTTTTAGCCTGAGTTCCACATCAGAACTCAAACGTTTAGAGTGGCTGGAATTGTTGCCGTCTGCGTTAAATTTGTAGCACCGGAACAGCAGCACATACTTGCATTCCACTTGGCGCGTACCCCTAAATGAAGATGACTTGTGCAGGATATGGATCTTCGAGACACAGGTCACGAAAAACAGTAATAATGGTACTGCTTGGAAGCTTGTCTCCCCTTTCAACCTGGAATGGTAGCCTTAAGCTTTCTGCACCATGTGCCTATTTCCACTTTGAAAAGATGCCAGGTGAGTATGTTAAAGGGCTCTTATCACCTCAGTAGCAGAAAAACCTATCCACTGAGGGAATCCAAGGATGCCCCTTCATCACTGCCATTTATTATCCAGCATTATTATTTGAAATACCACCCAGGTGTCTAAAGGTATTGGTTCTTGTAGCCATTTCACCACTAACACCATCCCACTCTAGAATTGCAGCTCTCAGCTGTCCAGCACCTTCTCCACTGTCTTAACCCATACTAAGCTGGACATTTTCTCGAAGCAGACCTTCCCATCAGAGGTGGATTTCTCAACCTGATCTGGATTTTTCTAAGATTCCAAAACACTCACCTGGTCTCTAGCAACAGTGAGTATTTTCAAGTATTCCAGAAATCACCTTTGTGGTTTCCTTGATGTGACACCCTCGGTTCAATGAGCATGCTCAAACGTGGGCCCCTAACTAGGCAGTTTCATCTGGAAAGCTGTCTGGAGTTGCTTGTGTTTCAGTTCAAAGGGGATCTGGCCTGGCAGGTCAGGTTACACTGTTGCTATTTGAGCAGGAAAGAGGTTGATTTGCATGTGGCTGGTTTCTGTCTGCGTTGGCATAGTGGGTGAAAAACATGGAGTGGAATGTGGGCTCAAGCACTTAACAATGGCTATATGTGCAAGCACTGCACCCGTCACCTCTGTGTTATTCTCAGTGTGATGAGTATGGCCAGAGATGCATGTGCAATGCTCACTGTGCCACATGACTCGAACTATACCACACTGACAAGGCCTAAGTAGGCTGAAACCAGTCTGGGCCTGCTTATGTTCCTGTCAAAAAAGACCTAGAATGGCAGTTTGGGCTGGACTGCTGCCACTGGAGCAGGACCAAGTTGCGTTTCCATATATCTGGTCTCTGTTTTGAGTGGCAAAGTTGGCAAAAAGACCTGATGGACTGAAATTGAGCCTGAGCAACTGCCAGTGACAAGACTACTTGCAAACATTCCTTCCATCACCTTTTTACTCTGAGACGCCTTATACATGACCCATATGAAGCAGTTCTTAAAGCTTGTGATCCAAGGCTGATTTGCATACAGCTGGTCTGTGTCTGAAGTGGCACAGTGGTTGAAAAAGATGTGCTGGAATGTGGCCTGAGTGAATGTCAGTGGTTGAAACGATGTAAAAGAGTTCCACCCATCACCTTTTTGTTTTCTACATTGTCAGTAGATAGATCTTCAGTCCCCCATTCAATGTAGCACAATTTCTCCTACATGGGTCGAAAAAGTCCTGTTTAGGCAATGATTAGGAGGTGCAGAGTACTGGTAGGGTGGACACACTGCACTCATAAAGACCAGTACTGTGGAGTTATAAGTTAGACACCAAGGAATGGGAGACTGCGAAAAATGATTTACCTCCTGGAATTCCACACTTGTTTACCATCTGCTATGAGGAGGCGGTAAATGTATGAGTGGAGATACTGGTACAAGGTGAGGGAGGAGAACAGGAGCAGTGCTGGGATGGCGATGGAAAGGGAAGAAGTGGCATGGCAGGCGATAGCAAGCTATGCTTCCGGCTTATCAGAGGAGGTTGGGCTGAGGCAGACAAGTGGCTGCTTTGAGAGATTAAGGCTAAAGCGATTTTACTGGCAGGATTTTTCGGCCAAAGAAATAGTGTCCGGTGTTCCCACACTGAGTGCAGGAGCACCATTATCAGTCATGATTGGACGGGGACACCCATATCCCAAATTCGTAATCAGTGCCTTAGTTTTCTTCTGTTTGGCCGTCATTATTTGTCACACAACACTGAGCACCACTGGCATGCAGCAGTCTAACTCTCTCAGAAGTCCACTCATAAGTGCTGCCATTCTAGGGGTTCTCTTCTCCGCCAAATCGCTCTCCAGCTCTCTCAATCTCCCGGGCTTCCCAGTTCCACACTAGCCTTGGTTTATCCTCCCTCATTGTCTTTGGTAAGTCCCCACAACTATCACGGAGACGTGGCTGGCCATTGGGACACAAAAAGAATGTGGTGTTGTGCTCTCACTAGCGGTGGCCGTCTGTGGATTGCTGAATGGTCTCGCTGAGCACCATATCTCGGTCTTCCAAGAGCTATCCTTCAAAATGAAAAAAATAGTTCCCTCACCATCTTTTCTCTTCTACTAAGCAGTTGATTTACGGTGCCTCATAGGCGGCACGGAGAGGAAAATCTGCAGGCTCAGTGTGGAAACAGTGCAGACATACTGCTAGCTGTCCAGCTCTGCCTCAGGAGCATCACTTAAAACATTTATTTCTCCATCATACAGTTAGTACGTTAAGGAATAACCAACTATCACAATTCTCAGGTATTATAACAGCACAAACTTTCTTGCAAACCCATGAGTGAATCTCCCAATTTTTTGAGGCCATGTTAAGCCCTAGGATCCAAAAGCATGTTTTCACAATGGGGAACTTAAGCCATATAAATACATACACAGAATAAAAAAAGCATACCTTTCTTTTTCCTTTCCAACTGCAAATGTTGGATGCAACAAAACTCCACCAGTTTTCAATTCATAAATCACCATTTGGTCCAACTCCTACAAGAAGTATTGATAAAAATCAGAAATTCACCAATTTTACAGACCAGAAACAAACTACAAAACAATAAACAATACAGCCTCATTTTAGGGGTCTTGTAAATGTCTGGCGTAAAAAACACTGGATTCATTATTGTGCCAGGTTATTTGTTTTGCTGTTTGTAATGGGGAATGATGTACAAAAATGGTCTGTACAATTATTTCTCTGCATGGTACTATTCCTACAGCACTGATTTGCCTGCACAATTTCTTGAAGGTCTAACCTAGAGGAATTATCCTTGGAAAACCCAGGAAGTGAGGCCCAATTTGCATTAATCGCGAACAGTTTGTGCCTGTTTTTATGGTATAGCTTGCAAGCGCAACTGTCGCCATACAAATATGTGAGTACCACAAGGAAGGGGTTTTGGCTCCTCCTACATGTCGGGAGCCAGGAGTACACGTTTTGATTGCACAGAAGTAGTGGGCTTCAGCATTAAAAGTGCCTGCATGTGGGAAGCTGGCTCTTTATATAGTGGATCAAAAAGGAGGTACCCTGTGTAAAGAGTCCAAGCAAACCCCTGCCAGCTTATAGAGGCACAAATGATATCCCAAATGCTCTCTTTTTGTTGTAGTGCGAGTTAGCATTTGTTGAGAAACAAAGAGGCAATAAACGAGACACACACTCAAGAATAAAATCAGGACCAATTTAGAAAAATAAGAAATATTTTTAGATATATAATGATACCAAGAAGTTTGAGAGTAAGTAAGTACTTTTTACGATAATGATTTTATCAGGTAAGTAAAATGTTCACTCAAATGCGTGTTTACGCGCAATGCTTTCCTACGGGAGAAAAGGCATGTGTTGCATACAGTTAATTGTGTATGGTTTCTGGGGTCTCCTTCAGAACTTAGGGTCATAGTGGGCCAAGGTCCAAAGTACTACCAGCAGATTCTCGTTACCTGCCCTGGGGCGCCTGGATGCAAAGATGCTGGTTGCGTTTGAGCTGTGTGCGCTACATCTGTAAAGGGAAGGGGGGGTCACCATGGAAACAGTCAGTAGAGGGGGACTTCGGGACAAGCCCTGATGCCCCCAACACGGGCTAGGGTGCTCCGGTGCAAAGGGAAAAGGTCAGCTGGCCTCTGTGCGCCTTTGAACGTCTGGGCTCGTGCTTTGCAGGTCCTTGCGGTTGTTAGTCTTGCCGGTTGAGGGTGCAAAATCAGGACAGTTGGGCCACTCTGAAATTGGGTCTCTGTGGTGCTGACGCTCCTAGATGGCTGCTTTGTCTTTGAGTCCTGACTGGACTCTTATGCTCTCCATTTGCTGCAAGGGGACCGATACCCCGGGTATTGGTCCTGTGAGACTCCGGTTGGTCTTAGTGTTCTCTCACTTTGTGGGGGGACAGATTTGACATTTAGGAGCAGAGGGTCCTTTTCTTGGGCGGCAGCGGCCTCGGGTTTCATACCAAACATCTCTAGTTCAGTGAAGCCATCAAGTAGCTGGGGAACTTGTAAACACCAGTGTCCAGCACATGTACTTAAAAATGGCTTCCCTGTTCACTTCTAATATCTAAAAATCGACATAGACATTACAGGGGGCACACCTGCAGATATGTCCACACATGTAGTATAGTGTACCCCCATCTTAGGGCTTTAAGACCTGCTGTATGGGTGTCCTACCTATACTGCATTCAGTGTCTGCAGGCATGGCACTCAGGATGCGTGCTATGTTGTCTTCACTTTCCTCTACACCTTGACACACAGCTTACAATGGCAGTCTGTCAGTTGGTGCTGAGGGGTCTCTTAGGGCAGCACAATACGTGCTGCAGCCCTGAGAGACCCTCTTTAGCACTCCATATTCTATGCCCTAGGTACTAGGGGTACCATTTACTAGGGATTTACAGGGGGTGCTAAAGGTTTTGACAATTAAGGAACAAATGCACAGTTTTAGCTAAAGAGATTTGACACTGGGGACTTGCTAAACAGGAACCCAGTGCACTTTCTGTCAAAATTGCATCAGATACAAGCAAAAGAGCAAAAGGTTAGAGGGACCATGTCAAAAAGGGGCACTTTTCTACACTGCCCCCCATCAACTGTGATGAGTTTGATTATTTATCCAGCTAGCTGACCTTGAAATTTCAAGGGTAAACACATGACATTTTAATGCTGTAAAAGAGTCTAAGATAACTAGATAATTTATAGTGTTTTTCTCTGCCAGCAGCAGAGGAGGGGAGTCATTAAAGTACATGGATTTTTAGGTCTGGCTTGACAGTGCAACTGCCACCTGACTACACCAATATTCTTCTATACTTCTTTGCTTCCACAAAAATACATTTACTTGTAATGATTCACATTACCGTACAACATTCCTTTAAAGCCAGACCTATTGGCATTGCCAAAGCTTGATTGAGTTTGTGTTCACCTCAGAATGAACCCAAGCGTATTTAATATGAGCCTGGTATAACGCTGAGTGATTAAAACTCTTACTGCCGAAATCTTGGCATAATTAGAAAAACAGACTGTAAAAAGTCAAAGAACTGAAAAGCAGGGAGATTCAATTCAGAGTTTCAAATCAGAGTCTAACCCTCCTGAGGCTGGTAAATGGATACCATAAATTGATGATTTCAAAACAGCTGCTATTTTCAGTGCTGCAAAATGCTGAATTCTAGGGTATTCACTCATGAGGGACAATGGACAGTCAAGGTGCAAAGATTGCTCAAGAGAGAAAATCAATGGCTTTGTTGCAGACATCGAGAGAGGCAGCTTCACATCTGCTGGCAATTGAAATTACCTATGACCACAAGTATATTCAAATCACACCATTATAAGATATTGATATGGTGCTATTTCAATACTCATTAATATGCAGTGTAATATATAACCACTCAAACTGAAATGTAAGGACTGAATGTAATAGGTGCAGAGATATATGAATTAGTATCAGCTGCTTCCAGAAGCCCAAAATCAATGGCTAAAACCCAGAATGTTTATTTGACCAACCGCATATGGAACAATTTCGACCACATTCCAACTTACATCATGTAGATCAGTTATGCAAAATACCACAATTTCTTCTTTTTTCTAACCAAATGAAAGTACAATGTTAATAAACCACAAAGCTTTGAGAACAAATATTACAACATGAAATACCAAAAATACATGCACGTACGTTTCACTCCAAACTTGTAAAAAATCAATTAGAAAATAAAAGGATTAACAAAAGCTTGTCAATTCTATTAATTGTGTGCCCTTTTACTTCTTGCATCTGTTAATGTTTGAACCCTCTCTAATACTTGCCCTTTTCACTATTTCCGTCTTGTCCACCTAATCCAACCTCCAAACATTCCACCAGGGGTCACTTAAAAATTCACAAGCATTAGTGTAAACTTCCAGCACCTCCACAAGCTTCCCAAACTTTGATAGTTCTTTACATACAAAGGATCCTTAACGCTAACTCAATCTTACGATTGAACCCTACTCTCTTTTTTGAGTTATCTTTTTCTAAACATATGTTCCCTTCATCTGCTTTGGATCATCTCTCTAACACCACCTTCTTTCTTCCTCATACTCTCTCACTTCCTCAACCAACACTGTGTAAGCTCCTCATGCCTTCGAAATGAGCTGTTCCAGTCGCACTGTTTGGTGGTGTTCTATACAACAAAATCACACTACACACATTTTTACCCACTACCATACACCTCTCAACCCCCACTATATGGACTAAACCATAACCTTTGTTGAATCTCTCAACTTAACAAATGGCTTGAGGTTAATTAAGTGTCATCCTCAAATTAAATACTCCACATTGTTTCAAAAGGCTCTCCATTTTAAACTGAATACAATTGTCTATGATAATAGTTCTAGGAAAACCTTCTTTCACAAACACCTATTTAAAAATATGCAATCAATTGCGCTTACATGCTCCGCTTCAAAACTTTATCTTGACCCACCTAATTAAATAATAAGTTATACGTAGGATGTGCCTTAAGTGTTCAGCAGCATAATACATGCTCCCTAAAAATCGACACCAAACTTCTTATATCCCCTGTCTCGACCCTCTACAGCCTTCAGTCGCGCAGTGCCAGTCAGCAAAAAATGCTCATCTCCAGCACTGCGTACTTCACACCTCCATACTGTCTTGTTCACATCCTGATCAATCCATGGAATCCTATATTGCTCTCTTATCATCCTTTTGGTTATCATCATTCCTACATAAAATGTGTATGATTCACTTATAATCTTTTCTCGCAATGCACAAGGAGAAATTAGTTATCAAAGCATGGTTTTCTGCAACCTTCAAATAACCTTATAGTAGCAGTTCAAGATGTTTCTCTCTTAACTCAATGATCATCCTAGGTCTTACCTCCCTCAACACTACATTTATGTCCAGTAATACAAACCACTCCTCTTAACTGCAGCATATGACCACATCTATCAAGCCTTTATCCACTGCCTCCTTTTCTCAAGCTGCATCTTAATTATTTAAGGGTAACTCTAAAAGGCATCATGCCCTCAGATATTTACACACAAATATATATTCCACCTGGTAATTGAATTGTAACATAACAGTCTAGCTACCTTGTTATGGAGATACCAGTTCTATTTCTATATAAGATATCTACGGGCAGTCTGTGATGTGCCCTCAGAACAACATGTCTTCCCCACAAATACTCTTCAATATTTCAAATCACCTATAACTAGCAATATTGTTTTTTCAGTCACCAAATATCTCTTCTCTATTTCGCATTACAGGATGCATAACATATAGTATGTCCCCTTTGCACATCTTTGAGTTAGAATAGCACCCAGCACACACACACTTGTTTAAACTAGGACACTAGTGACCCTACCATGTACATGTGTTTGCAAAACAGGTGTCGCCAGAATCTATTCCTCTGTTACTGTTGAACTTAAGCGGACAGTAATATATTTATAAAGATATCAACCCTTGTTTGAGAAGGACCTAAAGCATTCTGAGATATTTAACAAATTCCAGGAGAACATGGCATATATTTAAAAGAAATCCCAATAAATAAAACCAGTCCTTTTCTATATCAGATTGAGGGTGCTGCCATAATTCCTGCAACTAAAATCTGGTCTGTTTCACCAATTTGCCTCAAGAAAGTCTTGGTTAATCTACTTCCCTTGTGCCAGAAGGATAAGTTGCTTGCTTTCGGTAACACTTTTCTGGGGGGATACTACAACTTAGAGCAGATTCTTCACCTTACTATACTCAAGAAGCAAAAAGGATCCCAAATACTATATCTAATGCTAGATGGTATCCTCTGGCTCTGTGTTGACCCACCACCACTCTGGAAATGTTGGAGCAGAGCCCTACTTGTGTGCCAATGTCAGATTCCTGTTTTTTCCCTGTCTGCGCCCTCAAACTCAGAGCAAAGGCAATAATTAGTACCATTGTACTGAATACCAACTTCGGCCTTTTTTAGATTTCAAAAAGAGGCCACTCCAGAGAATGGGAGGTATGAGGAAGGTGAGGAATCTGTAGTTGGATGGAGTAGCTAACAATAAGAGTGTTACAGAAGTAACATCTTGTTCTGATGGATGCTTCCAACCATAGATTCTTTACATTAGACTAGATATCAATGTGGAGGATCAGTGGAGGGGACTCCGATCAGAAAATCTTGAAGGACCAAACGGAAAATGTATTCCTGCCGCACCGAACAGTCAAAGAAGAAGTAATTAGTGAACATGTGCACTTACGCCAACATGGCAATTTGGAGCTATGTCAAGGACGTGCAATCCATATGACAATGCAGTATCAGCCTTAGCCCTGGTGGAATGGGCTCCTTATTGGCCAGTGTGGGGCAGATGCTAATGGAGAGGACAAGCTACTTCACCTGGGTCCTCTTTTGCACAGCATTCCCTTACTCATATGAATATAGGTGTAGAATAAACAGATTTGAGTGAGAAGTCTGCTCGTTTATTGAGATCAGAGCTCCTTGCAGGAGGTCCTGATCGGAAGACAGATGCTCATACCAAGAAAGGTCTGGGTACTACATTTGACATGCCACAAAGATGATGGGCCTGGTCATTTTTTATCTTCTTCAGAATATTGGGCATGAGAGGCAGGGCAGCAAGGTACCACCAAACACCATTTTCCTTTCTTTTGAATATTCACTTCTTATTTCAGAGACCCAACCTCGACAGTGGTAAAAAATAATTTTTGAAAAGGAGTGCATGACGGTCCAAAAAGAATTTCCAAAGAGAAATGAATCCAACAAATGTTACAAAGCCAATATTAATTCTACTATTATTATAAAAAAAATATCACTAATGATGTTTGGAAAAATAAAAAGATGATGAAATTCATGACTATCCTTTAGCGAAAGGCAAAGTGGCTAGAAAATTACTGTATGAGAAGCCCAAGGAATGAGGTAGCAAATGTTTTAATTAATTTCTTTGTATGCAATACATTAACTCGCTAGGGGTAGAATGATAACATTATTTGCAAGCAAAAGAAGTCTTAGTTACTTAAATCAGGACTGGATTTGCTGCTATGCTCCGATTGTGGAGGAGGGAGGGACACATGTGATTCTATGAACGAAACCAATGCTGGAGAACTGGAGTTTCAACATCTTCTACAGACTCATATGCTTGACACAAAAAATCAAGCAATATATTGCATTCGAAAATAAGTGGTGAAACATGCAGGCTAAGTGCAGAGTAGACATTCAATAATGACGGTTAGGGTTAAGACCAGGTATGCACTTCAGATTGATCAGGATCGTACATGTCGCCGGTGCAGCTTTACGATCTATATACTTTGTGAAATAAATAAGATCATCTATTGGATTGAAGCAGTATCATTTGGAGCTAAGCGACACCATTGTTAACTGGATTTTGTTGTTCAATGGTGTTGATGATTGAACCTCAAGTTTTGTATGGTATGATTGAGCCTTATATAAATTCGGACCAATTAAGAGTGAAGCCCTGATGATGTCCAAGTAGGACGAAACGCGTAGGCTCTGTTAAAGTGACTTTCACTTCATGAACATTGAGATATTGGCTGTGTTAAAGTGATTTTCACTTCATGAACATTGAGATATTGAATTGGATATATCTTTATCTGTTGGATAACCTCGGATCTTGGAATAAGATTGCAATAAAAATAGTTGGACTACAGTATTGGACTGAAAGATTTTTCTTGAATTTGGCGCTCCTTCCCTTCATATACAAATCTAAGTGCAGAATAGGTTGTTACAATCAAGTTGAGGTAGTAGTGCTTCGTGATAGTGTGCTTGCTTTTTCATGCAACTATGCTGCAGATGTCCAGGAGCAGAACTCCCACATACAGAGCAGTTGTCATCAAAATGCTTACAGAATAAGCCCTCAACCAGTCCTGAAGCTTGAGCCTACTGCGGGAGAAAGTGATACAGGTATAGATCCAGCAGCCAACAAACTGCTGAGATAGGTGGCAGCCCCGGTATGGACATGAAAAGAGCTGATCAGAGGGACGTATGTTCTTTGTTCAGTCCATGTAAAATTTGATGCACCTATAAACAACCAATAAATGCTGATATAGTTGACTTTGGAATTAAAGAAAAAACAATTATTGGTTCATTCAGATGAAAATGTGAGGATACCTTGGGAATGAATAAACAATTGATGTGTGAGAGGACTTTGTCCTTTGAGAAATGAAGGTATGCTTCCTTGAAGCTCAACAACTGTCCTTGCCTAGGAGTAGAGGATCTTGCCACCAGAAGTATTTGAGATGTGTCCTATGATAGGCTTAAAGCAAGGTAGCATCTGCCGGATTGAGCACTGTATGCAACTCCCATATACTGGAGGGCTTCTACAACGAGGAAAAGCCCCACAGAGGGCTTTAATGAACTGGTTGATGATCCTTTGGGAAAATAATGGACAAGAATTCTGAGTTTTTCTGAGTCTTGACATTGTCTCTAGATGAACCCTGACCGTAGAGTACTTGAATCCTTCCTGTGGCTAAATGTAAAAGGTATGGAAGCACTTACAAGGGTTACATCATGTTGGGATTCATCCCTTTATCCCTGCACCACACAGAGAAATCTTTATATTAAGGGTTGTAAGATTTTGTACTGACTGGGGAATGTGCTTACCCCAGTATTTCCCCCGTGCTCAATAACTAAGCTGTCAAGCTAAGAAACTTCAAGTCGTGGTGGAGGACATGAGTGCTGTATCAGGAAAGAATCGTGGGGTGGCACTTCAACAAAATTGGAGGTGATCAGAACAGACACACTAGGTCAGTGTCACAAAATTGGTATGGCCAGGCAGGTAGCAATCAATATCAACAATGAAAGAACTGACCCTGAATCCTGGTTAGTGGTACCTAGGTGCACAGTATAGGCATTTCTTGTTCTTCAATAAGGGGAAACAAATCCTGATTCGGGTGAACCCCCTTGCTCAAAACATGCTGTAGCAGACCCTGATCAAGCTCCCACTTGTAGCAATCTCACAGGGAGTGCCAGAGAACATCTACTTGATTGTGCTGAGCCCCTGGTAGATTCTACAAACGATAAACTTGAACTTCCAGTGCTGGCTATGACTCAACATACTGGTTTTAATACTTTTTTTAGAGAGTTCCCTGAAGGGTGTTTTTTCCCCAGTGTAGTAGATATTCAAACTTCACACAGCATAACTGCCCTAGTAGAGTAATGACACAGTAGGCAATTATAATCAGATGCAGCCCAAGATATACAGCCATAGTAATACTGCTGAGAAAGAAGCTATCTCTTGATCTGACCAAGCCAGTGAATTATTTATGTATTTTCTCCCACTCATCACCACGTTAACATAGTCAATGGAAATGTCTTTGTGACACCATTTTGTAGGGAATTATCATCTGTTAAGCCATCTTCAAATGAGATTCAGACATGACCACAGCAAAGAGTTGGCAGTCATCTAAGTGTCAGACAAGTTAAGGTTTATTGTGGACAATGGTTGTGTCAGGCCTTGACTTGGTTAGATCGGTCAGCAGCCTTCAGTAGCATCCACTACAGTATCCCTGCTCTCATGTCTAGCAGAGTTTGGCATTTGAAGCATAATCTTGAAGTGGATTTTCTCCTTTCTTTTGGGAAAAACATTCATGTACAACTATGCAATTTGTCTCAGAACCTAGGAATCTACTTTGGAGTGTCCCTTTGGGCTCCAGACCCTCCTCCCCCCAACTATTTAATTGTTCCTGCAGACACGAGCCTCCTTATCATAAGTTAGGTTTTTCCTTCCAAATATAAGTCAACGACATGCAGCTACTGATGTATGTAAGACTGGGTTGCAGTAGAGGCTGGGGGGACCAGCCAAATGCTCTAAGGGCCATTAATTGCTAAGTAAATAACAGTTCCCGGACGATAAATCCTTCAAAGATTGAGATCCCTCTTACTAATAATGCTACCAATTAGCCAGACTCCATTCCTGAGCCTCATTCTTTGAGCTCTAGCCCCTTCCCGGCATCAGCCGTAAAGAGCTTAGGAGTGCACATTGATGCCTTGCTTTTATTTATTTATTTTTCCTGAAAGGATCAAACGGTTAAAGGGACGTTTTAGTTAGGCTCAGATTTCCCTTGTACAAAACCAGTGAAATTCAGCTGCTATAGTTACCTGAGCTAACTATAACGTATGCCACGCAATGCACTGCTTATGACCTTATATATCACATCACTCATAACATGGTCAGTGACATCACTGTTTGCATCATCCAGTGAGTGTGTTTTCTGAACGTTTATGAGTCAAACATTTATACTAAGGAGGCCTAAAAAAATAAATCTCCACCACATGCAACTGCAAGTAAAATGTTATCAGATCGAGCTATTATTAGCACCTACTTGTCCCATCTGGCAAGTAAAATTAGGCAGGAAAGGAACAGGTGTTCTGATCATTTAAAAAGTGAATGAGCAATAAAGATTCCATTAAATCATGGTTTTATCTTGACACATTTGCTGTCTGTTCAAGGAAAGAGATCAAATGTCAGTTTCTCTTTAACTAATTGCAGTTTGGAAAAAGTGGTTTATTTTTCACTCTCTTGCTAGAGTCAGAGGTTTTTGTCAAGTGAGATGTCTGGATGTGACACATTACATTTAACATTTAAACAAATAGCCTGAAAATTAATATTACAAATATGTCAAAATATATCAGGAGTTACAAAAGCAAAACATTTTTGTAATTAAGACGAGTGATGCAAACAGAGTTAAATAGGAGCAAAGCAAACCAGAACAATTTACATGCTGATGTGTAAATTACACATATTTGCAGAAACTCTATTTCCAAACATTATCATTTGCACACTATATAGTTTGAGATAAAGCTGCATGTCAGTGGGAAAGTGTGTCGCCATTTCAATGTAAAATCTGCTGATTACAAATGACAGTGTGCTACCACTTCATGCTTTAGTTATGAATGTAATAAAAGAGATTTAAGAAACATTCCTCCCCCGGCCAGATGAAAACGCTGTTAATGAACTAAGAGGCAAGTCAGGGGGCATGTTTATCAAATATATGGCTAGATTTGTATCATATAAGGAAAGAAAGTTTAGTCTATTAAATCAAACAAAAGAGTTTTTTGTACAGCAGACATGCTGAACTCGCACATTTGAAGGTACTCTTATATATGATAATGAAGAAAATGGAGGCTTAATAAATTACATTATTGACCCATGATCTCATCATTTGAAACCAGTTTATGGGTAAAGAGCATTAGAAATAGGTCGAGTAGATTATTTAAGTCACTAGAACTGGAGGTCTAGTAACATTTTTATGATTTTCAAGGCCTGTCAAGCTACCACAAAAGTTAAATCAGTACACTTTGTGTACTACTAATGAGCGATACTATTTCTAATATATATTATGTGAGTGGCTGTCTGACTGTGTGTATTCATGTGTAAGTAGGTGTTTGAGTGGCTGTATGGGTATGCAAGTAGCTGTGTGAGTGGCTGTATGCGTGGGTGTGTGAATTGGTGGGTGTCTCAATGGCTGTATGAGTGAGTGACAGGGTGTGTAAGTGGCGGTATGGGTGAGTGAGATGGATGTGTAAATGGGTATCTAAGTGGTTGTGTGAGCGAATATGTGAGTGCTTGTATGAGTGAGTGAGTGACTGTTGAGAGGCTGTATGGGTGAGTGGGTGGCTGTATGGGTGAGTGACTGGTTGTATGAGTACCTGTATGGGTAAGTGACTGGTTGTATGAGTGAGTGAATGAGTGGGTGTGTGAGTGGTTCTATAGATGAGTGAGTGGTTGTGTGAGAATGTATATGGGTGTGTGCATGGGTATGTGAGTGTTTTCTGTTAGTGTATGAATGGATTTGTGGATGTTGTCATCAGTGATGTCACTGACCAGGTCATGAGTGATGTAATTTGTGAGGTCATACAATCAAAAATAAGATCCCACTTGACCTGTATTTCTTCCTCTATGCCTATACAGCGGTGGCCCAAAAAACCCTAAACAGTTGACAAACCAATTTATACAAACATTTGTTTGTTTTATTTTTATTTTTCAATTCACTTAATATTACCAATAAATACCTTTGTCACATATTAACAATAATTTCACAATATTGGACATATATGTTTTTGAAAAACACATGTAAGATACATTATGACAAAATCCTGTACACATAAGATAGTATAATCCCCAATCCTACAATCCACTCCCCCATACATTCATCAGACATGACCTACCATACCATCCATGCAAACCAAGCCACTACACACATACACAAGAAAAATACAAGTGGAAGAGATGCTCTATTTCAGCTGTTGTGGTGTAATGGTCAGGAATCACTCCTAAAAACGGTCAACGTACGTTTCGGTGTGAACATTTTTTCATCCAAACACCTTCTTCAGGACCACACAAAATAAACCTACTTCAAAAGGTGACCAGAGGGGAATAATCAGATTTATCTTGTGCTCCCCCACTATAAGTGCTTCTAACTGTCAGTAATGCTGCTGGTTGAGCATTCAACCGCTGGGGCACCTTGATTTTGGGGAGACACTTAAGATATTGGAAATGTGATATTTACAACGGTACAAGACAATACAAGAAAGATCTAAGGGTCTCATTACTGACAGTTAGAAGCACTGCCTCGGAGTGGAGGATTATTCCCCTCTTGCCACGATGTTAGCTGCTGATTTATTGTTTAAGTTTTCCTCAGTTAATGCATTAATTACTTTTTATTCTGCTCTTGAAATCTATTCTCGCACTACAGCACACTTGCGATTCGCAGGCAGTAACTTTAACGCACTGGGTTGGGACTTTCTTCAGGGTTGCCTGATGTAGAGACCCTTTGCCTGAAATGTTGGACTACCATACTGTATGCTGTATATTCCCTTTGCACTGATGGCTGCACTGGATTGTACTATTTTGCCTTCTGTGATGCTAACTAGTATGCCATCCTGTTGTATTGCATACTGTGCTATTGGTGAATAAAACCAAGATAAAGAAAAAAAGGGTTACAAACTCAACATTTGAGATAATTCACTTACATATCTGGATGATAACGAGATATTATGTAAGTGGCATTGGCACTGCTTGGGCATGGAATATATACGACCCAGTATTCCGTCACTATTTTATTTTCGACAAAGTGTAACAAAATGGAATACATCTGCTAAACATTGCCTAGAAGTGATATTTTAATCACACTGCTCTTAATAACAATCTTATCATTCTGACCTTTTAAATAAAAGAATTTCTACTTTTTTCTGGCCATAAAGGTGTAATTAAATAATCTGCTAACATGTTTAAGGGACATTCCAAGATGCCATGGATCCTTCTGGTAAAAACTATTTTTTGCCCAAAATAAAATAATGTCCTCACCTCTTTAATCCAGTGTCGGTATTGATTGACCCCAAATGTCTTTTTCATCCAGAGGCCATAAATATACCCTGAGATTCCCTTCAATACCCACTCATCTGACCTGCAAAAAAGAAAAAGAAAAAGTGTTTGTTACTGCTCCCATAACCTGAATATTATTTTGAATAACTTAATGAAAACTAAATCGAGAAAAAAAAATGAAAAATACTTTTTTCATGCATGACTACTTAAGATATTACAGTCTGCTTTAATATTATTACTTCTCACAGGTAACAAAACACCAAGATTTGATTTAACATGGGAATGAAAATATAAAGGCTTTGATTTGCTAAAAAGAGAAAGCTCAGAAACAAATGTGCATTACTCGTCTACTCTACAGCCCATATCTATGCTTGATACAAGAATAATAACAACAAAAAAGGGTTTCAGAGAACCTCTTTGGTTATAGATAAATTCTTGGATAGATTAACACCAAGCATGAGAATGAAAATAATAGTTGGATAAAAGGTTATGATTGTCATTAGACACATTTCACTGGTGGTAGACGGGTACAGCAGAAGGCAGCAGGTAGTTTTTCTCCACATGACTAAAGATAGATTCTTTCACATAAAGAGTCATGATAAGTCAACTGTTATCAATCAGTGCTAATGTAGAGGCAGAAAGGAAAAGAAGTCAGGCATCTTCAGCCAAAGGAGAGAAGGCATGCCAAAGAAGAGGTGTGTTAAAAATATGGATACACTACCATATTTGGGATATTTCTGCCCTTCTATTGGGCCAGAAGTAACACCACAGGCTCTCCTTTCTTGGCCCAACACTACCAAGGAAAAACTGTTCAAGATGCTGCCCCATAAACTTTGAGAACTGAAGAAAAGTAAAAGAAGAAAGGCAAAGGGAGAAGTGTTTAAGAGAGAGAGAGTAGATCAAAAGGGAGGGGAGAGGAGAGACATAGGGAAGTAAAGAACATGGAAGTAAGAGCGAGGAAGTGGGAAAGGAAAATGACTATGAAGAAATGTATATAGAAATTAAAGAACGTCCAAAAGTGTTGAATTTACAGTGGATTCAAATTTAAGTTGGGGGCAGCCACACAAAGTAAAGAAAAAGCCACACAAAAAGAGGTAAAAAGGTAAATTTAGCAAACATTGAAAAGTCAAGCTAAAACCTTTCAACGTGATGGACATTCACAAATATGAAGTGGGGTTAAAGAGTCAAAGGAAGAGCTACGAAGCAATACATGAGAACTATAAGAAAAGGAACAAACTGAGAGGCAAGGGAGCAGAACCCAGTAATTCACAAGGAGCTTCAAAGAAGTACTACATTTGTATCATGGCATTCTCAATTTTGGAAGGCATGGGTCATGATTTACAGCAAGATAAAATAAATTGTCTAACATCATAAAATTAACAGTATATGAAAGAATAGAACCCAGGTCTCTTGGATCCAAAGTCAGCACCATAGCCAAAGAAAAACTCTTCTTCTTCAAAGAGTGGAGGAGTTCAAATGACACAAAGACAAGGGAAAAGTCTGTCAAAGAGGGAGATACATTAGAAATAAGGGATAAATATGGTTAATAAAGAGGACCTATTTCTGAATCCATGGGCTACAAGCAGGCCATTCACCTCTTTATGTAACCCAAACTCTGTCCAATTAAGGGAAAGGACTCAGAGCTTCAACTCCCTACAGAGGCTTAACAGCTCAAATTTTGTACTGCAGTGTGGGGGACACTACTCTGTGAACATTGACTATTGAGGATTCCCAGCCTGACAAAATCGAGCTTTCAAGCATGCATATTTGAGAAAGATAGAAAAATATAATGGTGAAGAGCATAGTTGTACAAGACCTTTTTTACAACCTGCCTTTAAAAAATTGAGGAAAACTTAAAGATATCAAAATGTGTCTTTTATTCTTGGCTGTGTGCACATCATTTTTAGTTGTGGCTAACTTTGGGGATCGTTAGATAACATAATGCTAAATAGGGATGGTGTTCATTTCATGGCTACTGCAATGTTCAATGAAATTCTATACATACTCACCAGGACATCCTGGATATGAAGCAGCCAAAAAACTGCTGTGCCAAAGCTTCAGCCAAACATCGTCTAGTCAACGGAGTCTGGTCAATAATCATTGCACTGTGCAACAAGTTAGTACTGCATTGAAAGAAATCTAAGGTTAGAAGAGGAACATTGTAAGGCCTTGGTGTTAAACACTCAATGTTAATAATTCAGGTGTTACCTTGAACCTGTCCCTTCCTTTAAACATGAGGAACCCACATTAGAAAATCACAAGTTCAAGCAAGCATAAACTATGAATTTTCTGCACCCTTATACCTACATTCCTTTCTGTCCGTTCTGCAAAATTATACACCTTGTGGTCACTTCCAAATTGCCCTTTGCAATCTTCCACCTAACTTCACCCTAGTTGTGTGGATACAGACATCCACCTTTTCCACAGTTTTTTGTTTTATTTTAATACAATTTAAACCCTTAAAAATACCTTCACCTGAAAGCCTTCCATTCCATTTTCTCTACCACTGTGAAACCTTTTGCTTTGAAACAGAACTACATCAGCAGTGCATTAGATGTACTTTTTATTTTTTTCTCCATTGACCATACGTCACCATGGAACTGAGAATGGCTAAGTGCAGTTATGAAACATAAAAACAAATCTAAAATTAATAATTGGTTATCTGCCCAGTCCAGCCTTGCAATGCTGAAATTAGTCACCTTCTTCAAACCTGTATGTGAATTAACTTCTTTAGAAGCATATGCCTATTTTTTTGCTTTTCTATACCATTCCTTGTAGCAAATTTTCTGTAGTATTCTGGGTTTAGTATTTATGTTACTGCACTTCTCTGCTTCTAGCTACTCAGCCAGTGTGAGTGTTCCAGATTAGAATGTGAGTGTGATTGACTTTGATGGAATGCTTGTGTGACTGGTATGAGGGTTGGCAGTTGGAGTATGGGCTGAGTAGCTAGGAGGCTGCTCCTGGTGGGGCTGCTTGTTCCAGCATAATACTTCCTGTAAACTTATTTATGGCTTAATAAACCTACTTCTAATCTCAACCACAGCTGCCTCGGCTACATCCTTACTAGTATGTATGGACCTGCATACTAAATTATTTTTGGCGACGATCTGGAGACTTTCCTGCGCAAACTATGCCTATTTACAAGAGTTGGGAGTGTCCTGCAACTGAAGTGGAACAAGCATCTATCATCACAAAATAAGGAACCTCTACAAGCACGTTTAGTAGCCCCACCAGTGCCAACACACCAGGCAGCCCTAGCAAAAGCGTGTTTTCAAGTCATCTTGAACAAGGTTTCTGCGCAGAAAATCACCTAAGTGACGCAGAAGGAAAAACGTCTACAAGCAGTTTCAGCAAAGAACTTGTCCTTGAAGTTACAGCAAAGAACTTGCCCTTGAAACCAAGGTAATCGATTATTTTTCTGATTTAAGAGACTTGTGCTAAGAAAAGTCTTTCTTTTACTAAAAAAGACTCTCATTCATCTCAAGATGTTGGATGTGTTACCATCTTCGTGTGAGAGTTGTCTGTACTAGCGCCCACTGTCGCTGCAATGTAAACTTTGTGTCCCCATCTTTACTGCATCGAGTATTAAGCAGCTATTTGTACTATGTGCCAGCACCTCTGCCGCTTGTGTTAAAATTTGTCTGCCCTTTTCCTGTGGCCGTACTTTATGTTGCTTAGCGCAAGGAAAGCGCACTAAATTTATATGAGACACTTTAACTTCGAGTAACGTGAGGCGGCTAACTGCTTACTTGGAGCCGTTTTTCCGTTGGTGAGGAGCTCTTTTCATCTCCTCTGTCAGCTCGCTTTGGTGACGCATTCGAACCCTGCAGGAGGGTTCAGTGAAGAGCAAGCGTCGTGTACACGTCAGCACTCCAACGAATACCGCATCGTGTTGACGCATTCCTAGCTACGCTGTCTTTTGTGCTGCTGTCAGACGTCTCACAAGAGGGGCGTGCCTGCAGCCATCCGGCACAGCGCAAAGTGCGTGCATCCTTCCGATGTTGATGCCGCTGGAGTGTTTTGAAACCGGAAGTGCTTTGAGGTATTAATTTGCTCTGTGCCTTTTGCTCGCCACGTTTGTTCTTTGCCTCGGTTGTCTTGTGCCACTGCACTTGTTCGTGGTCGATTTTTCACATCCGTGTCTCAAGCATGGGAATGTTTCATTTTGCCAGTAGCTTCCTCCTGGTTGTTCATCAAGCTCAGCGAGCTCAAGTGCCTGCAGCTCCGGACTGACTGCTCTTCGTTTGTGCACACCGACTCAGCCTTGTGTTCTTATGCGCTCAAATTGACCTTCGACACCTCAGTTCTTCCGTTGTTGGCTATTCTACCCAGTTTGTTGTCATTAGTCATGAGTTTTCTTCACGCATTGTCAAACATCGTTTGGGCCATGTGTTCTTTTCAGGAATCTCCCCAGCAGCAAGGTACTGTTTCATAATCTTCTGGTTTCTGTCACGTGTGTTTGAAGACTATTGAAGTCTATTTCTCAATCTTCGTTCTACGTGGTACAGTTTGTGTAAGCTAAGCTCCTGCACATTGCTACTTGAAATCCTTCAACTGAGTTCATTGCCACGTTTCGTTTCAATCTTCTATGGGCATTTTTCCTGTTTAAAAGTACTTTGTTCTGCTGCCATGTGGTATTTCCGTGTACCTGACATCATGCCTGTCTATCTTCGCGGTGACAGGCACACCTATGACTGTGGTTAATTTTGTGCATATTTTATATAACTTACAGAATGCTCAATTTTTGAAATGTATTAGAAATGTGACATTTTACTTTCGTTGGGTTCTCTCACCTTTATGTCTACACTGCATTTACGCTTGTGTCACTTTTCATTTGTGGGTTCTCTCACCCTCTTCGTTTAGGGTTCACTCACACTTTCTTTTTCACTGTTTTAGTTTGGTACATGAGTTCTCCCACTCATGTTTGCGCTAAGTATTAGTTAAGGGTTCTCTCACCCTCATTTGCATTATTGTATCCCTGTTTTTGGGATGGGTTTAGGTCGCGATCCTATTTCCCCTCATGGTTTTACCATATGTTAACCCTCATGTCTGGGTTATTGGGTCTAGTCTTTGTTTCCGACTTTGCCTTCTCTACCTGTGTTGGACACCCTTGTTGTTCGTTGATTGCGTGCATGTCGCACTGTGCGAATTTCTCTTTTGTGTCCAGTGTGTAAGATGCCCTGTGCATCACATTTTTGTGTGTAGTCATTATTTGGCTCACTTTGTCTTGTGTAAGCTTATTGTGCTTCACTTTTCCTATGTGTTTGTTAGACACATTGTGCTGCACCTTTTCGTGCCGCTGGTGTTTTTGGTTATGTCCTTTTAACACCTTCGTCTATGGGTAGCCCCATATTTTGAGTGTCCCTCACATGAGGAGTGGAATTGTTTTGCCACATTGTGCTGCACTTTATCGTGCTGCGTGTGTTTTCTTGGGTAGCCCCATATTTTCAGTGTTCCTCACATGAGGAGTGGAATTGTTTTGCCACATTGTGCTGCACTTTATCGTGCTGTGTGTGTTTTCTTGGGTTTGTCCCTGGTTACACCTTTGTTCATGGGTTAGTCCCATGTCTTCTTAGTTCCTCTCTTGAGGAGTGGCCTTGTTTGCCACAGTCTACCTTCGTGAAGACGTTTTCTTCATGTTAGGTCTTGCTCATTTGTTGTTTGTGAGTTCGTCTCTCATATTTCATTTTTCTTTTTCTTCAGTATTAAAGGAGGAGGATGGTGTCAGTTTTAGTGTCTACTGTCTCTTTCTTCCTTCTTTCTTGGCTTTTGTCTATTTACCCTCTCGTGGTGTGAAGTCCTTCTCATCCCTGGGTTTACGGATACATTTTACGGTTGTATACTCTGTTTGTGGATAGTTTTCTTCTTCGCTCTCTGGTTCTCTTTTGTTTTCCAATTCGAGAGGGAGAGGATGTGTAGTATTCTGGTTTTAGTATTTATGTTACTGCACTTCTCTGCTTCTAGCTACTCAGCCAGTGTGAGTGTTCCAGATTAGAATGTGAGTGTGATTGACTTTGATGGAATGCTTGTGTGACTGGTATGAGGGTTGGCAGTTGGAGTATGGGCTGAGTAGCTAGGAGGCTGCTCCTGGTGGGGCTGCTTGTTCCAGCATAATACTTCCTGTAAACTTATTTATGGCCTAATAAACCTACTTCTAATCTCAACCACAGCTGCCTCGGCTACATCCTTACTAGTATGTATGGACCTGCATACTACATTTTCCCTACTGTTCAAGCTACGTATATATATCAGAGGCAACCAGAAAAAAAGTGGGTGGCTATGAAATGATATCTCTATTTAATCCCTGTTCAATACAAATTTAAATGACGTTAGATGTGAAGCCTTGCAGTGATCATGATCTCTCCCACCCAGTGCTACTCAGTAGATTACAGGAAGCAGGCATAACTGGAACAGTACTAAAGTGGCTTACTTCGTTCCTCACAAATAGAACGTTTTAGGTATGTGAGGAAGGTATACTATCAGAAAACGACACCTTGTAATGTGGGGTCCCGCTGGGATACTCACTAAGTCCCATCACTACTCAATCTGCATGTCCTCTCACGGACTAAATCATACAAACCTACGCTTTCTCTACAACACTGTATGCTGACGACACTTAGATTGCCATCTCACTCTCCAATCAAATAGATAGTACATCTAACCATCTCAACAACTGCTTTAAAGAGGTGCTATATTAGATAACAGAAAGCAGTTTCAAACTAAATGGGGAGAAAATTGAGGGAGGTGGCTAGAATTGAATTGGCCTGACTCTCTTGCCAATCAACCAACTCCTAAGAATCAGAAGTCAAGATCCTGGAGAGGTACAGCTTGATAACAAGCTGTCAATGGCAAGTCAAGCAAACAAAATGGTATACAGCTGATTTGGCCTATTAAGGACCTTGAGAAAGATCCTGGGATGGCTGCCAAAATCCTCGAGAAGGATTACTGGGACGTTTTTTTGCTTTACAAGGTTGGAGCTTTTCTAACTTCAATTGAGTTCATCAATCGTCCATACTATATTCTGTTTGATGCACTTGCATTGCTTCCACAATCAATCTTAATTTTTGTCCTCTAACCTTAAATTCCTACACACTTATAGAACGTTTTCTAATTTACATCATCATTTATATGCATTTTATTAATCTGTTCATATTTAGTTTTCTAAGCAGTTGCGCCCCTTGAGTAGATGTTACAGCTCCCTGGGGTTCCTGGACAACAGGTTAAAAAACGCTGTGATAGAGTATCCACCAGAAGGAGCGCTCCTGAAGGTAAGTAACGTGCCCTTCTGATAGCTACTTCTGACTGCAGATTTCTCACTGTGAAAATCTTCTTCTGCAATTGCAGAACCTGGTGATGCAATAGAATGGTGTTGCGGGGGAGTTCTAGAGAAGGCTATCAGTTGAAGAAGCTGGAGGTTACTATGAAGCTGTAAAGATGTACTTGTGAATAAACAAGCTTTTACTTACTACCACTGTGTGCGTGGTTACTACAAATTTTGGTGAAGAGCGATCTGTGTACGGGGTGGAGGTTACTCTGCGCAGAGTGCAGAACCTGTAAATGTTTATGATATGTCATTGCAAATGTTACCGAACCATTTTACGCCCAGACTTAGTGTGGTTTTTGAAAGGCATACGTTTTTTTGCTGATCACAAGCTCATGATGAGGACATAATGACTTATGTTGTAACATTACGAGGTCTGGCAGTAACATGTAAATTTCAAGGTTTGATGGAATCTCTAATTCGTGACCAAATTATAAGATGTGCCAGAGACAAGAAAGTTAAAGAGAGACTTCTATCTTTGGATCCACGTTGGACGAGGCAGTACAGATTGCCAGGTGCATGGAGCACACCGCGGTTTGGATGAAGGAGATTGATAAGGGAAAACAGAGTGTGAAATCTCCAGAAAAAGAGGTCGTTGCACTTGACGTACAAGAAGTTACGATGAAAAAGTCTACTAACGCAGTAGTGCCTAATACAGATAGAGTGGGAGAAAGAAGAAAAATCATGTGTTACAGGTGTGGTTGTCCTGGGAACATTGCTTCTAGCTTTGCATGCAGGGCAAGAAACATGACGTGTAGATCATGTGGGAGGAAGGGACACTTAGCTAAGGTGTGCAGATCGAAGTGACAAAATCCAAGCATGAAAGTAGTAGAGAACTTTGGAGAAGTTCAGGAAGAAATTGTGCTATCTATTGATGAATATGACATTTCTAACCAAGATTTCAAGGTGCAAAGCAATGAAAGTACGAGTATAAAACCGGAAAGTGCAGGAAAACTAGAAAAGCCTCATTGTAGTTTTAAGGAGGGGAGAGTATGTTTTCCATTATTATGTACATATTATTTAGAGGTTGAATCCTGTAGTCATGAATTCAAAATGCCACTTCAAATAATAAGGTCGCTCCAGTTTTGGAAAAGAACATTTTTATTGGTGCAAATTCGACATTGACAGCCGACACGTGTTTCGCCCTCTGTGGCGATTGGCGCCAGGGCTTTCTCAAGGCTGTAAGAATAAAGGAAGATGTAGGTTTCAATAGAGAGTGCTAGTTGAGATACTTGACCCCAAGAGAAAGTGTGATTAAGTGCAAGCAAGAAAACGAAAACCGCCAGCGTAGAAACAACCTTCGCATTTTGGGGGTTCCCGAGGCGGCAGAGGGGGAAGACACCCGTACCTTCATAATCAATCTTTTTCGCGACTCCCTGCCTGAGCTCTCAGCTGGAATTGGGATGCTGAAACCCAACGGGCCCATCGTATGCCATTCACTCTGAAGACCCCCGCGAAACCTGGAGCCTACCCCAGAGCTATTCTAGTTTTCTTTGGCAACTTTTTGCTCAGGCAGGCAATCTTCGAAAAAGCTAGACCAGAAGCCAAGCGTACCTCCAAAGGAATATCATATTTCTCACGCCCAGACTTTTGCCATTCAACAGTCGAAAGAAGATGGAGGCTACGCCAACTCATAAAACCGTTTCAGGACCAAAAAGCTCTGGTCTATCTTAACAATCCAGCACGGCTCAAGGTTATCTATGGGGGGCAGACTAAGTTCTTCGTTTCTCAAATTAAAGCAAAGGAATACCTAGATGGCTTAAAGTATTCGAACATCCTTGATAACATTGCTTTAATCGGGATCATCAAGTTGTGTATATACACTAAGGGTCTCTGACAACCACTTCCTGAAAATCAACAAAATTAATTGATATGAGATATATATGTTGACTGATAGTAAAATTAACGTTTCTATAGCAAACCGATATTAGTACTGTAATATTGATAGGATTTATTAAGGATGTCGTTTAGTGGGATCTTGTTTTTTTTTTTTTGAGAGCTGGCCAGGTAGGCTGTTAGAGCAGTAGCTCGGACATAATTTATTCACAATTATTTTTTTTATTTCCTACGTATAATATGTTCTCGTATATATTCTAAATTCTTTTTTTGATATCAAGTCTTAGTCGGGACCAGATAACATGTTGCACCTTCATTGGTTTTTTTTAGACTCCAATGGAGTCTTTTTGCCTTATATTGGGCGCAAGGGGGAGGGGGAGAGAGGGGGGGGGGGGGGGGCAGGGGATGAAAACTTTGAAAAAAAACAAACAACTCCAGCTATAGAAATAAGAAAAGAGACAATATTAAGCCAAAACCACAACATTACATTAGCAGTATGCACAACGGTAGGGAACACAACATCTCAACTTAATAACATCTACTTACACATCGCCTTGAATAATGGTACCAAATATACATTATTATGGGGAGGATAACTATATGTAGCTGGAATATTGCAGGGCTATACGACAGAGACAAGCGGGGCGAATGAGTGAGATAATTAAACATAACTCTTTCGTCATAATATGTCTTTCCAGAAACTCACCTGCCCTGGGAGAAGAGAAGTTTATTAAAAATTCAGGGATATAATGTTTTATCAACCACTACTCAAACCTCAAATACCCGCGGCGTAGGTATACTTGCTAAAAACTTTATAGGAAAACCCATACGTCAAGCTGCCGATCACCAGGGCAGATGGGTTATTATTGAGCTTGCCCTAGTCTAATCCTTTGCTCAGTTTATGGATCAAACCTGGACGATCCCTCCATTTTTGAGACCTTAGAATTAGAGTTAGCCTCCTGGTCAGGACCACTTCTATTTTGCGGAGACTTTAATATCTAGTTCGATCACCTATTTAATGACACAAAAAAAAGAAAATATATCGGCCGGAAACCCAAAGTATTTAATGCAATTAGCTTACTTAGAGATAGTTATAATCTAGTTGATATTTGGACCCTTAAAAACCAAAGGGATCCAGGTTACACATATTTTTCACATCCCCATAATAAATATGCCAGGATCGACTATATATTCACAACACGCGATATTTCTGGCCAAGCAACAAATATTAAACACCCTAAACTAGTCTCTGACCACAATGCCCTTGTTCTTACGCTTGAACTAACCTGTCCTGGCAGAAAACGCTCCGCCTGGACATTTGACAGGAAACTTTTGGTCAATAGGGACTATATCAACTTTATTAGAAACTGGGCCCAGGATTTTTTTGATATCAATCGATATAGCGCCCCCAGAATTGTTGTATGGGACTGCTTTAAGGCTGCCCTTAGGGGGGAAACTGCTAGCTATGTCGCAAGAGTTAAAAAACAACATACCACTGAATACAGCCAAAAGATCAGGGAGCTAGCTAGGTTAGAAGCAGATCACATAACACTAATAGCACAAGGGGCGATGGAAAAGATACAATGCGTCAAATATTAATACTTAAAACCGATTTGAATAAGGGTCAGACTCAGAAATCTGCAGAAATCTTTAGCGTCAACCAAAGAAACTTATGAAAATGGAGAAATAGTGGGTAAACAACTGGCCTTACATACTAGACAGAAGATCTCCTATAATACAATTCCATCTATAAAAATAAATGATCTTGTACATAAACAAACGGAGGATATTGTCGAGGTTTTCCAGCACTATCATCAACAACTATAACAGAATGATACTTCTGTCAATCGGGATGAAACAAAAAAAAGTTTTTAAAGGACTTTATAACCTCCGCAGACAGGAGTCTAGATAACCTCACTAAAAATGATCTAGAGAAGGAAATCACACCAATAGAACTTGAACTGGCTCTGGCTGAATTGTCCTCCGGCAACGCTGCAGGCCCTGATGAAATTCCGCTCGAACTATATAAAATTCTAGGCGAATCTATACTGCCCCTTCTACTAGATCTATTTCTTGGAATCCAGTGGAGCGGTATCTCACCCGATTCTTGGAAAGACACAAATATTATCATCTTTCCTAAGAAAGGCAAACCCACAGACTGTCCATTGTCATATCACCCGATTTCACTTATTAATTCCGACTCAAAGCTTTATGCTAAAATTATGGCTAATCGGCTAGGGAGGGTTATTGAACATCTGGTTAGCCCGTGGCAACACAGCTTTATTCCCAGGAAGAGCACTACGGATCACACACGCAGAGCCATCTCTCTATTTGACATCATGTCCGCGACGGGTGGCCAGATGTCAATGATCCTCCTAGATGCCGAGAAGGCATTCGACCGAGTCATGGGAGTTCATGTGGGGTATCTTACAACACTATAACTTTGGGCCTAGCTTCATAAAATCAATAAAAGCAATGTATAAAGACCCAAAGGCTAAACTACAAATGATGGGGTGCGAATCAGGTTCCATCAATATATCAAGGGGAACCAGGCAGGGCTGCAGGTGCTCCCCAATCTTATTTGCCCTCTACATTAATCCCTTGTTATTAAAACTTTTAGACAATGCGAGAATCAAACCAGTTGTGGCAGGAATATATGAGACCAGGGTATTAGCATACGCTGACGATGTCGCAATCTTAACACCTGACCCAGAAGGGGCGATCATAGAGATAGAGGCAGTCTCGCACTTATTTGGATTCTATTCTGGATACTCCCTTAATAAAGGGAAAACAATGATTTTATGTACTGACAATATACATTGTATCGACCCTAGGAGAACCAATAATGCTACATATTTAGGGGTATGCATAAGCTCAGACATTCAAAATATCTCCAAAATCAATTATGAACCTCTAATAAACAAGATTTTAATAGAGAGAATAGCCTTCACCTTTCAATCATAGGGAGGGGGAACTATGTTAAAATGAATGTCCTACCCAAGGTACTTTATTTATTCCATGCCATCCCCTTGTTAATTGAAGATAATTATATTAAAGCTCTTGACTCTCAGATTTCCAAATTTATTTGGCAATACGGCAAGATTAGGAGATGTTTGAAATATTTAACCCTACTACAAAACAGAGGTGGTCTAGCGATCCCACATATGCTATTTTATTTCTGGGCGGCCTTTCTTCAACAACTGGCACCTCTAATCAACTCTGCCCCTACCGCTCAAAACACAGAGGAACTGGATATACCCTCAATTTTTGAATTAGCCTGTGGTAAAAAGGTCAAAGGGCTCCTCTTGAGACAACTAGAACCTAGCTATTTTAAGAAGGTTACATTTAAAACTATCTCTAGTGCATGGAAAGTTTGGTCGAAAGCTGCAAAACATATGCAAATACCTAAATATAACCGATATACTCCTCTTTGGCACTCATCACTCCTCCCTCAGCATGTTAACGATGTAATCTCAACTAAATGGGAAAGGCTGGGGATTATCACACTCTGGGACTTTGTAGGCAATGACAAACATGCAACCTTCCCTAATCTTCAAAGCAAGTTCAATATTTCGGGGTCAGATTATTTTAAATGTATCCAAATAAATACAATTGTAAGTTCTCAATTACTCAGTATTAAATGGGATATCGTACCGCTTATTGAAATTATTAATAAAGCCTCTACAAAAATTGGCACAATCTACACTTCCCTGCTTGAAAAATTACAAGATGATATAGAACGCACTGAAATACTATGGGCTGGTAAATTAGATAACCCAGACGTTGACATTGATATGATTCTGGCATTGTCCTCAAATGTGTTGCTATCATCGAATTTAAAAGCACAATTGCATAAAACAATATACAATTTGTACTTCACTCCAGCTAAATTACATGCATGGGGAAAGAGATTAAATGATGAGTGTCCTAGATGCAACACTGGCCCGGCCACGCTATTGCATATGTTTTACGAGTGCGACAAGCTTTTATCATTTAAGAAAATGATCTGGGAATTTTGGGAAGAGGTCTTTAAGCATGAACTCCCAAACTCCCCCACAATTTATATGCTTGGATATGATAGTATGCTAAAATTAAATTCAGAAGAGGAAGCCATTCTCTTCATTGGAACAGCAGTATATAGAATCATATTTATTTATGTATTTATTTATTTCATTTTTATAGCGCTACAGCTACCCAACAAAGGGTTTCCCGGCGCTGATGATCCAGTGCATTGAGTAGTTCAGGTTTTAGATGTTAAACAGCCAGGTTTTCAAGGCCTTCCTGAATTTCAAGTGGTTGGTTTCCTGCCTAAGGGTCAATGGAAGAGTGTTCCAAAGAGAAGGTCCGAGATATGAAAAAGATCTGCCGCCCATTCTCGTCAGCCTGATTTTGGGAATCACAAAGTGGTTGGCTGCAGCTGAGCGAAGGGTACGGGATGGACGGTAGGGATGTATAAGATTTTGTAGATATTTTGGTGCCTTGTTAATTGAAATCCTGTGCATAATACATAAGGATTTGAATTTTACCCGATTCTCGATTTTCAGCCAGTGTAATTCGCGGATGTACTTGGTGGTGGGTGAGGAGATGGGAATTTTCCACAGTAATCTTGCGGCAGCATTTTGCACCGTCTGTAGTCGTCGGGTTGTGGCCTTATTAGCCCCCAGGTATAGCACGTTGGCATAATCAAGCCTGGAGGTTATCAGAGCGTTGATGACTGATTTTTGAGTATTTTTGGGCAGCATCCAACAGATTTTTTTTAACCACTTTAAAATCGCGAAGCATGTAGCTGATGTCTTTGCAGCTTGCTGGTTAAGATTGAGTGATTCATCAATGATGACTCCCAAGTTGCGGGCTGATTTGACTGGAACCGGGGGGGTACCCATCACATCAGGCCAGTGTTGGGGTCCCCAGAGCTCTTTGTTCTTACCCAAAACAAGTAGCTCTGTTTTCTCGCCATTAAGTTTGAGAAAAATTTTTCTCATCCACTCTGCGATGTTGGTGAGGCCGAGTTTTAATGACGAGATGTTGTTGGAATCCGAGGATGATAGAGAGAAAATAAGCTGAGAATCGTCAGCATAAGAGAACATGAGTAGTCCAGTTTCTTCTATCATTTTGGCCAGTGGGCTCATGTAAATATTGAAAAGCAGCGGGCTCAATATGGAGCCCTGAGGCACTCCATGTTTAAGGATCATAGTGTCAGAACAGGCGGATTGGGAGAAAACTTGGAAAGTACGTTGTTCAAGTAGAGATTTAATCCAATTGCAAGCGGCAACTCTGATACCGGTGGCGTGGAGTGTTTGCTCAAGTACAGCATGTGACACAGTATCAAATGCTGCACTGAGATCCAGTAACAGCAAGGCAACCGTTTCTCCGCGGTCCAACATTAGACAAATGTTCTCAGTTACGCCTAACAGGGTCGTCTCCGTAGAGAATCCTGTGCGGAATCCTGACTGGTGAAGGGGTAGTAGATCATGGGTAGTAATGAAATCAGTGAGGACTCTGTGAACATGTTTTTCCAATATCTTTGCAAAGGTTGGCAACAAAGAGATAGGCCTGAAGTTGGATGGCAAGTTGGGATCTGTTCCTGCTTTTTTCAGTAAGGGGTGAATCATTGCATGTTTCCACTCCTTCGGTACGGTTTCTTCCTGTAATTATGTATTGAGAAGATTGGTGATTGTCTCCAGGGCTCTGTTATTGAGTTTTTTCAGGATAGAACAAGGTAGTGGATCGTTTGGTGAACCTGATTTGATGGAATTTAATAGTTTACGAACCAGATCTAAGTCAAGCAGCGGCCATTTGTCTAGAATAGCTGGAGATGTTACATCATAGGGGAATACACAGGAGGGCAGCTCAGTTTCCGCAGGGATGATGGGGGCTGAAGTATTGGTTTCAAGGCCAATGTCAGTAGCCGGCAGAATCACCATGGAATTGGCAATTTCCTTTGTGGTTTGTTCTATACCCTGGTATATCTTATCAACTTTTTCTACAAAAAAAGCTGCAAGAGCGTCACATTGTGATTTATTTAGGTCTGGAGGAGATTGTAAAGTGAGGGAACCAGCTAGTTCTCTCACAGTTTTAAAAAGTGTTTTGGACTGGCATAGGGCTTCAGTAATTTTTGTGCAAGCATGTTCAGCTTTCGCTTTGGCGCAAAGCCTCTGGTAATTTGAGAGTTTGTTTTTGTAAGCCAATTTGGCATCAGGGCAGTAGGATTTCCTCCATTTACGTTCTGCAGTCTTGCATGTACTTTTTTCCTGTTTCAAGGTCTCAGTGAACCAAGGAGCAGGGGGGCGGTGGGGATTTTGTTTTAGTTTAGTGTTAGACTGTACTGACTCAGAATTCATAAAATAATAGAGAGATGCTATTTAATAAACATCCTCATTATGCAAAATAATTACCATTTCTTTCAACAGAACACTTTTGAAATTCACATGCCCAGGACAGAGGGCGTGGGGAGGAAAGGAAAAGGGAAAAAGGAAAGTGTAAGGTAGTGTAACAAATGAAGTTAGTCATACAAATTTGTCTGTGGTCCTATACACATTTCACATTAAGTACCACACCTGACATAGTATACATTGTCACAAATCGATTCATGTACTTAAGAAGCCTATCCTGTTATCAAAGCACACAGTCACTAATGATCCGTTGTTAACAGGTAGGAGTAGACAAAGGCGTGTCGACGTTTCGACCCCAGAAGAGTAGGCGACGCTATTGCCCTACAGCGGGGTCTTCTTCAGGACTAACAGTGTTGGGGTGTGGGGGTGAAGTGGGAGGGCACAAAGGAGATGGTGGTATCCTTAATTCCGTCTGGTATGGATGGTGGACCAGAGGCTCCTGGTTTGAAAGAGAGCGTAAGCCTATTCACGCTAGAGCTCCGTTGCAACGATTTCCAGAAGAAATTTGCAGCTAACGTTGAGACGCCCGCGCGTTTGCACTGGTATGCCGAGCACGGATTCATTCCGTTCCTGTAACGTCGAGATTAATACGTGGAACAGCTCTCGATTTATCAACGGAAGCGCTTAATGTTTTGTGACAAAAATACGCACAAGAAAAACACGGGGATTCTTTCCATCCATTATCCTTCCCTTTTGGAACCTTGTTTAAATACTGGAAGCCGTTTTTTGGTTTATGTAAACAGTGGATTTTCTTCTGGAAATCGTTGCAACGGAGCTCTAGCGTGAATAGGCTTACGCTCTCTTTCAAACCAGGAGCCTCTGGCCCACCATCCACACCAGACGGAATTAAGGATACCACCATCTCCTTTGTGCCCTCCCACTTCACCCCCACACCCCAACACTGTTAGTCCTGAAGAAGACCCCGCTGTAGGGCAATAGCGTCGCCTACTCTTCTGGGGTCGAAACGTCGACACGCCTTTGTCTACTCCTACCTGTTAACAACGGATCATTAGTGACTGTGTGCTTTGATAACAGGATAGGCTTCTTAAGTACATGAATCGATTTGTGACAATGTATACTATGTCAGGTGTGGTACTTAATGTGAAATGTGTATAGGACCACAGACAAATTTGTATGACTAACTTCATTTGTTACACTACCTTACACTTTCCTTTTTCCCTTTTCCTTTCCTCCCCACGCCCTCTGTCCTGGGCATGTGAATTTCAAAAGTGTTCTGTTGAAAGAAATGGTAATTATTTTGCATAATGAGGATGTTTATTAAATAGCATCTCTCTAAGCTTGTGTCTATGAAATTTTGTATGGTTTATTTTATGAATTCTGAGTCAGTACAGTTTAATTTTGTGCTAACTGGGACCCCCCTTTTCATATACTATTGACTACCCAGGTCCCAGTACTTTTGGGTCAACCCGTATGTTGTAACATTAGTTTAGTGTTAGGCAGAACGGAATCAATAGCTTTTATAAGCCAGGTTTGGACTGATGTTGAGAATACTAGTACTGGTGATTTGGTACAGGGGAGATGGCCCTCAAGAAAGGAGTTGAGGTTATCTAAATCAAGCTTTTTCCATTTCCTGACTAGTTGCATAGGAACTGATGTTCTAACCCCGTTAGAGAATTTGACAAGAAGGGAAAATTTAATCAGGAAATGGTCAGACCAGGGCACTGGAATGGCCGTGAGTATAGATATGTCATTTAAGTTGGAGAGGATGGGATCTAACAAATGACCTGCTCTATGTGTGGGGCCGGAGTTCTTTAAGGTCAAATTAAGGGATGCTAGGTCCGTTTTAAAATCATTGACTATTGTGCAATCATCTTTCTCCAAATGTAGATTCATGTCTCCTAGAATAGTAAAACTAGCCATTTTCATAGTTAAAGGTCCAATAAGTTCAACAAGGTGAGGTATCCATTTAGAGGCGGTTCCTGGTGGCCTATAAATAAGTGCTCCTGAGAAAGTAAAGTTCGGTGTAAGTGAAAGTTTAAAAATTGCGCCTTCGCAACCCTCACATGGGAGTTTATTGAATTTGCAGTTGTAACGGTTTTTAAAAATAATAGCTATCCCTCCTCCTGGTGGTTTTTCACGATCAAGTCTGACAATAGCATAAGTTTCGGGGAGTGCCATAGCTAAGTCAGGTCCAGAGCTGTCCTGCAGCCAAGTTTCAGTTTGAAAAATAGCATCTGGAACCTCATCCAAAAGTAAATTGAAAATTTCAGTTCGATGCTTGGGTAATGAGCGGCAGTTAATACTATAGAATAAGAACTGTTCTGAACTCATCTTAGCATTGTTAGTAGATTTTCTAACCTGTAAGGCTTTTATAAGTACGTGGTCAGTGGATAAATGGCAACATTGGCATGTAGTTTTCTTTAAATCAGGATCTATTGTCCTGCACAAAGGATGACGAGTGGGTCGTAGGGATAGTAAAAAGTCAGATGAATATTTTAGGCGTGAATGGCCGATAGTATTAGTTAATGCATTGTTTATAGAGGGGCATTTATCGTGTTCCCTGATACCTGATGGAGATGGCGCCATAATTCTTGGCACGTCCAGGGCACGTCCGAGGCGCGGACGGGCACAGACGGGCTGACTCTGGCGTGACTCCAGGGTTGGCGAGGCGCGTCCACTGCACGCGTCTGCTGTCGCTGAGGATATCCGTATCCTTTTGTAGGAATGGCTAGAGCGCTGAACCAGCTGCCGCCTCCCACTCAAGATGTCTGCCGTGAAAAATGCTTCCCTTCTGCTCGGTAAACAGCCCTGAAATCAGCTGTTACCGGCGAAAGTGCAAGGGGAGTGATTTGTAGGGGCGGGGTAAGTGCTAATGCTATGTCAAAGCAAATTACGAATAAATGATAATTTTTAAAATTTCGGCATCTAAAAACGCAGCTAGCGTTCGTGTGCAATGCGCTTTCATACTTGCTGCACGTTGGAAAGCCTCCGACCAGCATAACTTTCAAATGTGGCTAACCTGCTTTTTGGGTCTTTATAATCATGAGAAAGCAATCTATTCCACCAGGGGCAGGAAATCTAAACGATTGGGCGATAAGATCTGGTCTCCCATCTCAGCCTGGAATACCGAACTAATGCCAAACTGAGAGCTTAAAATTTTTCGTTTCATTTTCTGTATCATGGCAGATAATATGTATGTAATTGCCCTGTCTCGCTCTCTCTGTTCTTTTTCCTCTACTCTTTCAAGTCCCTAAGTGCACATTTTCATTATATTCTGTGTTCTCTCTTCTTATGATATATCATTATGGCGTTTTTGTTGCTTAAGTCTTATATGCTTTTTTTGTCTATGTTTGAGTTTTGCATTTCTGTATACACTGGAGTTGTTTAATAAACAAACAAACTAACAAAAAGGTGTTGTCCCAGTAGTACTTATAGTTATGTCCATACCATTCTTCATGAGGGAGCCTATTCAGAAGGAACTGATAAATTGTTAGAAGGTAAGATCATTGAACCCATTGAGTCCTCTGAATGGCTTGCTCCAACAGTGGATGCTCCTAAGGAAGGCAACAAAATCCGTCTTTTCATAGACTTGAGGGAGTTAAACAAGAATATATGGGTGGGCCGTCAGCCACTTCCCAATATTGCAGAGATGCTGAGTGTGATGGGAGGTGGAAAACGATTCCGCGTTTTAAACATGTCTGCGGCCTATTACCAGGTGAATATGCATCCGGAATCACGTCCTCCGACTTCCTTTGTTACACCGCTAGGGGCCTTTCGTTATTGTCGAATGCCATTCGGGTTGGCGTCGGCCTCTGCGGTGTTCCAGAGGATTATGCAGAATATTTTTCAGGGGATGGAAAGGGTCTTGTGTTTACAGTATGACATTATGGTGGTTGGTACGTCTTTTGAAGATCATGATGACTTGTTGTATGAAGTGCTAAGAAGAATTGCAGAACTTGGATTGACTATAAAAAAAGAAAAATGTCAACTGAGAAGGGAACAAGTGAGTTATCTGGGGCATGAAATATCTGCAGGTGGGATTAGACCAAAAAAAAGTATTGTGAAAGCAATAGATGATGCTCCTCACCTGCTGACAAAGAGCTATTGAAATAGTTTTTTGGCCTTGCCAAGTACTGCTCTAAGTTTGTATCTAATTTTTTTGAAATTGTAGAACTTATGAGATCGTTGTTAAAGAAAGGAGTGCTGTTCGAATCGAGCATGTTGTGTGAGACGGCATTCAATGATATTAAGGCATTGCTGGTTCGTGCGCCTACTTTAGGTCACTTCAATGTTAAGAAAACGACCACAGTGATGACTGACACAAGCAATGTGGGGTTGGGTGCCGTGTTGACCCAGAGAGTTGATGATGAAGAGAAGTGATTGGTTATGCATCGCGACATTTGCAGGGTGCAGAAAGGTCGTATTCTGCTATTGAGAAGGAAGCGTTAGCTTGTTGTTGGGGAATGAATCACTTCAGATTTTACTTATGGGGTTTACCTTTCACATTTCGAACAGATCACAAGCCCTTATTGCATATTTTCAATGGCAGTAAAGGTCTTGAAGGAAACGTGAGTCCACGTATTTCCCGATGGTTGTTGTCTGTGATGGATTTGAATTTCACGATTGAATTTGTCAGAGGTAAAAAAATGTGATAGCTGATTGCTTATCGCTTATGCCAGTTGATGTAGAGGAGGATGTTTCTCTAATGACTGAAGTAGACTGATTGACGCACGAGGAGTGGATGGAGGCATAGAGTGGAGATGAAGAATACAGAGAATTGAAGGACGTAATAGGTGGTGGATGGCAAAATACTTCAGTTTTTAGTGAGTGATTGAAGCAGTATGTTAAGGTGAAGGATCAGTTGAGCATTCAAGCAGATAAGGTTTTGAGATGCAACCGCATAGTTCCGCCTAAGGCATTGAGAGGAATACTGATTAAGGTTTGCGCATGAAGGACAATTGGGGAGTAGCATGAGTAAAAGGAGATTGAGGCAGTGTTTGTTTTTGGTGGCCTGAAATGGGCAGGGAGGTGGAAGAGGTTGTTAAGAATTGTTATGCCTGCAGCAACAGTGACAAGAGCAGGGTGGCCCATTAGCCTCCTTTGGGTTGTGTAAAGGTACCTGATCGACCCTGGTGGAAATTAGCTATGGATTTCCTGGGTCCTATAGAAAGATTGGGGATCAGGAAAAGATTCCTAGTTGTTTTAGTGGATTACAATAGTAAATGGTTTATTGTCAAGTCTGTGGAGCACATTATGTCCATGAAGGTTATTGAGTTTCCGAAAGGGGAGTTCTTGGAGGAAGGGATACCTAAGACGTTAGTCACAGATAATGGGGTACAACTGGTTTCCACAGTTTTGACAAAGTTTCTTGCAGAGATGGGAATCAAGCATGATTGCGTTTGAGGCCACAGGCTAATGGATTGGTTGAGAGGGTCAACCGTATCATTGTGGAAAATATCCAATTATCCCTGGCTAATGGATTGGCGTGGAAGGAGGAACTGGACAAAATGATGTGGGCCCATAGAGTAACGCCTCATTCTGTCACTGGAGTTTCTCCATTTGTTGCACTTCAAGACAGAGAACCTTCAACGAAAGAGTCTACTGTGTGGTTGCAAAAGAAAAATAAAGTTTGGGTGTTTTGTTTTTTTTGGTGGGTTTTTTTGGTCCTCATCTCACCTGTCAAGCCTCTGCGGGTCTTATGAAGCCAGTTTTTCGATCTGAGGCCCCTCCGGCTTACAGCACTCGCTTGGGTCGTCCGACCGGTCCCTTTTTTGTGAGGGAGCCTGGTGTAATCATTAGACCAATTATATTAATCTTAAACTTTGGCCCAAACTCACAAAGGGGTGCCAGATGTTTGATAGCTTGTCTTCCGTGCCCTCATAGTCCAGAAGCGCCATGGAGAGTGATGCTGTAAGCCAATCCTCCCTCTGTGGTAGTAGGGGGTCTTTCCACCTCTTACAAATTTCCCTTCGAACCAACAGTACCAGATAAATTAATAGACCTCTGTTTTTCAGGGAGAGAGTCTGGCTAAGTCGACCATCATCGCCAAAAAACACCAATGACATATTGATATCTAAAGTGGTGTTATGGATATCACGAATATTGTCGCCCACCTCTGGCCAGAATTTTGCCAGTACTGGACACTCTAGGAAAACATGTAAATCATTGGCCAAAGGTGACAAACATCTTGGACTTTTATGGGGTGGCTCCGGGGCAAACTTGGCGATCCTAGCAGGGGTGTAGTAGAGTCTGTTAATAACGAAGAAGTGTTTTTTTTTTTTTTAAACAAGCAGGTTTGACAAATTTATACAACACCTTTAAAGAAGACTCATAGAACGACTCTATTGATGGCCCAAGAGGAGTTTCGGACCATACTGCAGCCAAAGGAGGGGGCCACGTGGTCGTCGGCTTCCAACAAGTTGTTATACCATACTGAGATTTCCTTCTTAATTGGGAGGGTAGATTGCCACAACCCTTCGATCTCTCCATTCCCACTGACGTCCCCTTTTTCTGCATCGTGCCATGAGACTAACTGTAAATATTAAAATCTTGAGAAGCCTGGCCCAATCTTTGCTCTTAAGTATTCCCATGGGTGAATCCCTCCAGAGTCTACGAGCTCGGCCCATTTGGTGATGCCTGCCCGTCTCATGGGCAGTGCGAAGCTATCTCTGAGGCAGCCCGGTGTTCCTGGTGAATCCCAGACGGGGGCACTATCCGAATAGTATCCTATGCCCCAACTACATCTGAGCGAATACCATAACTCCAGGGCCACCCTCAAAACCTTCAGGCACACTCGCTTGAAGAATTTTGGAGATCCAAACTTTTATAGGAAAGCCTCGCCTTCTCCTCCACCCTCCGCTCTTGCCATTTCACCAAGCAGCCTGCTCCACTCCGACTCCTCTGGTTTAATGAGTAGCATCCGTATGCTTTTAAACTGGATGCTGCTGCATATAGCCTGACATCAGGAAGGGCTATCCCGCCTTTCTTCAGTCTGCGTCTGATCTTTTTCCACGCCAGCCGGACCCCTTTTTCCCCCCACACAAAGCTCCCAATTTTACTCTGTGCCCTGCTTAAGCTTTTTTTTGTGAATGTTAATGGTATAGAGGAAAATAAGTAAGACAACTTGGGCAGAATGACCATCTTTACCAAATTAGTTTTTCCATAGATAGTCAAGGGGAGGTTCCTCCATCTGCTAAAGAGGCCATCTATTTTCTTAATAACCCTGTTGAGGTTAAGCTCAGGTATCTTCTCCACGTCCTTGACTATATATATATCCCCAGATATCTCAACTCTGCACTGACTCTTCCCGGCCACTCCAGGTTCCAGCACATCACCTCTGAATTAATTTTGTTAACTAAATATCCAGATAAGGCCCCAAATTCACACATAGTCTCTTCTACCCTCGGAATTGTTGCCTCGGGGTCACTCATGTACAATATTAGGTCATCGGCGTAAAGGGCGATTTTAGAACTGTATTGTTCAGATCTAAAAGGATAAATTAGATTGTCCAATCTCAATGCCTGTGCCAGTGGTTCCATGTATATATTAAATAAAAGAGGCGAGATCGGACAACCCTGCCTGGTTCCTCTCTGGATGTTAAAACTCGATGTAAGTATCCCGTTTAACAGGATTCGTGCGGAGGCACCATGGTAGCAGTTCTGCAGGGTTTGAATAAAGACGGGACCGAACCCCATTACCTTCAAAACCTCCTAGAGATACACCCAACAGACTCTGTCAAAAGCCTTGGCCGCGTCCAAGGAACTACGGCCAAGGGTTCAGTCCTCTGAATGGCAAGGTCTATGTTGCCTATTAAGAGCTGTGTTTGCTCCTGGATGTGTCTCCCTACAACAAACCCTTCCTGATCCGGATGGATTAACTTCGGGATCAGTTTTGCCAATCTCCCTGCCAGAATGCCCATAAAGATCTTATAATCGGCATTCAGCAGGAAGATTGGTCAATTACAGTCCGCCTTTTTAGGGTCTTTCCCAGATTTTAAAATCAGGACAATGATTGCCTCCTTCCAGGTCTTGGGAACCTTTCCAGTTAAGCTATAGACTGAATTGAAGGTGACATCTTGAGTTGTGGAACCCATATTCATATAGAAAAATTCCAGAGAGGGAGCTTGTACTGCCTCAACAACTTCAGAGTCTAAAAGCTTGGCCCTATTGAGGGTCCATCTCACTGGCTGCCGCTGTACCTCTTTACTCTGATATATGAACTGCAGAGGTGCATGATCAGAAAGGTGACTCGGAAGAACTGATATCTCCCGTAGGCTATCTCTAGACATTCTATCCGAAAAGACATAGTCAATTCTTGAAAATGACCGTGCTTTTTACTGTAGAATGTGAACCCTTGTTTATCACCTTTTTGGGCCCTCCAAACGTCGATCAAATCCATATTGTTTATCATGTTAAGTAATGCTCGATTTATCTTTACTGCTCCAACATAGTAACTCAAGTTGGATCTATCTTTCAACGGGTCCAACAGGACATTGAAATCCCCTCCGATGACGTAGGGTGGAGATTCCAATATTAATGCCGACTGTAGTTTTTATATATAAGCCGGGTCATCGATGTTAGGGCCATAAAAGGATGCGCAGCATGTTAAGACTACGTTTTCAGATGCCAATTGTGCTACCAACCACCTTCCCGAGGGATCTGATTGTGTTTTTTTATAATACAAGGAGCTCCTTGTTTAATTAAAATTGCTACCCATCTGCTTTGAGATGTTGGATATGAGGCACAGAAGCTTTTAACCCAGGGGACCTTCGAGAAGATTGCGCTGCTTTCTTCATGGCTCAAATGTGTCTCTTGTAGTATACAGACTTGAGCGGTTGAGAGTTCTAGATGTTTAAAATTAATCTCTGCCTCAGAGGACACCTTAACCCGTTAACATTCCAGGAGGTAAAGATGGTCTTTCTATCCCCTAGGCCCAGGCCGCTCGTCATCCCCTTGTTTTATCTGGAAAAGTAGACACCCCTTCGTGGCATAAATGTCTGTACATATGGTCAAGATGAGGTAAAAAAAATTCCCTTTTTTCCCCACTGCTCCCCACTCTCATGCCCCCCTGCCTCCCCCTTTCCACCTCCCCATAGCCCCGTGCCCCCCCTACCCTTGAGGAACCCTCCCTTTTAATAGGCAAAGGCATATTTAGCCCTCTCCCCCCTATGGAAAAGCGATAACATTTTCAATTTTTAGCTAAATTCCTGCTGATTACAAATCATAAATATAGAAGGACCCACTAAGTCTACATCCCCCCTTGCCCGTCTCTGATCTTTGCAATAAGAGCGTCTGCCTCTTCCCCAGTTCTGATTTGGTGCATGTGGTTATTCCACATCACCCGTAGCGATGCCGGGAATTTCAACTGAGCCTTGGCCCCTATGCTATTTAGCTCCTCCAACCTTTTCCCCAGCTCCCACTGTCTCATTGAAGTTATATGCGATATGTCGGATCTTATTTGGAAGGTAAAAGGGTTGGAGCTGTTGAAATGTATGGAGCCTTCTTTCAGAGCGGAGGACAAAATCTGCTCTTTTACAGAATACGTTAAAAAGTTCACCAGGATCCTCCTGGGTTTCTGCTTTGCGAGGGTTCTTCTAAAGAGATCCAGATGTACCCTCTGAATATCATGCAGCAGATCTACCCCTGGTGAGTCTTTTAACACTGCTCCCTTCAATAAAGAAATTACAAAGCCCTTGATGTCGCCCCCCTCCAGGGCTTCAGGCACATTCAGGAGTCTCAAGTTGTTCCGGCGTGTGTAATTTTCCAAGCGCTCGATGTCCTCTTTTAATTCTTTATTCTGAACAGACAGCTTGATGACCTCCGCTTCGGTGGTACGCATGGATTCCTCGATCTCAAGGATTTCCGACTCAATTGCCTCGGTTCTAAGGGTAACTTCGTCCAGTCTCTTGGCCAGCACTGGATGCCTGAATTGCTGCTTGGTTGGCTTCAGAGATTAAGAATCTATTAGTCATTTCTGCTTGATTTGTTTCAGATGCCGTGAACCTGCTGGCGATCTCATCCTTCATAGCTAGTAATATGTCGGCCAATGTGCGTGAGGTTGCATCTGATTTATCTGTGATGCTCTCTGCGCCATTGTCAGACGAGGCAGAGTGGTGTATTTGTTCTAATTGTGCTACCTTCGAAGCGTCGGAGCTTTTTATTGTTTCTGTGGGATCCATTAGGGTGTTTCCTGATCCATCCCGCCCGAGCGCTGAATACCTGTTTGACAGGCTAATGCCTGAATGCCCACAGCCACCGCCTCCATCGGAACTGGGGGCTTGTCTGCGCTCCCTTCTTTAACAAAGCTCACAGGAGTTATGGGAGTTACAGTCTAGCCTCCTTGCAATAGTACCCCCATATCATTTACTGCTATAGTAACTGGGGTGGACTGGATAGACTGAGACTGAGTGGGCTGAGTGAGCTGGGTGGGTTGAGCAGACGAGGGAGAGCAGGTGGTAGCGGAGGTGATAGCAGAGATGGTAGACATTACCTTGTAGTAGGTTTTGAGTGAAGGAGTAACTTTTATGTTGGCGGTAGCTCCTTTATCGTTTTTACGTCTGCCCTTACTTTTTATGTTTTTCACACTCAAATATTCTTCCGAGGTATTCAACTTAGCTTCACCCCTTCCTACACGCACCCCCACTTCAGAGACTGGGGCTGAGATACGTGGGGGATAGAGGGGCTTCCCCTTAGTTGAATCGAACACTGCCCTGGCTCTTAGTGCATACCTATTTGTTTTATTTGGATCCGAACCCTCCTCTCTGTCACTGGGACTTCTAGGGCTGATCTTAGGTCTGACCTTACTGCCAACACCAGCACCCTCACCAGACGCTCCCCCTACATCCATACAACCAGTTGGAGCGCTGAATAGATTTGCCTCGTTTAATTGTAGGGGATTTAGTCCTCTAAAAGTACCATCGGGTTCTTGTCGAATAGTTACCAGAGCCAGCAGAATATATGACGTTATCCTGTGGGATAATATCCCGCATACCAATAGTCCGCATTTTTAATAACACAAAAGCAATATAACGAAATACCATGACCCCGCAAACATTTACTCCCCATATGCCTTTACCGCGCATGCCATCACCACGCAAAGGCATGCGTGGTGAAGGCATATACTTTGTAAAAGTACAATATATATATATATATATATATATATATATGCGCTCAAAGTGTAGAAAACACCAACCACACTTCCGGGGCTTCTGTGCAAGGCTTTATTCTCACAATAGTTGCTAGATAGCTGAGAAACACAGGAACAGGGTTCGTGATGCAAGCCTGATTCGTCGTGTGTCCTGACGCGTTTCGAAGGCGGCTGCCTTCTTCTTCAGAGGAGGATGAATAAAGTTTTCAGGGTAGTGGCAGGAAAAGCCCTCTTTTATGTTCATGACACGCCCCTGGATGGGCGCTGTGCCTTATGGTACTTGTATTCCTGCAAGTGATGCCTTGGCGCTTATGGCGTCCGAGTCCTGAATTCTCAATTGTCGGGAAACAGCCCTGGACTGGAAACCCCTCGCCAGCCAGGCAGCGTCATGGTATTTGATCAGGGGAAAAGATAGATTCATCTCCCCACAAGCTGGATGCTCACCATTACGGGCTCTTTCCATCTCGCTGTTTGGCGGTGCTCGACGTGATGCAGTTTCACTACAGCGCTCCTATCCCCATCAGAACGTCGTGCACTCTTCTCAGGCGGGTGCGGAGAAGAAAGGTGATGGGACCTTTCAGATATGTGCACTCAAAGTGTAGAAAACACCAACCACACTCGCGGGGCTTCTGTGCAAGGCTTTATTCTCACAATAGTTGCTAGATAGCTGAGAAACACAGGAACAGGGTTCGTGATGCAAGCCTGATTCGTCCTGTATCCTGACGCGTTTCGAAGGCGGCTGCCTTCTTCTTCAGAGGAGGACGAATAAAGTTTTCAGGGAAGTGGCAGGAAAAGCCCTCTTATGTTCATGACACGCCCCTGGATGGGCGCCGTGCCTTATGGTACTTGTATTCCTGCAAGTGATGCCTTGTCGCTTATGGCGTCCGAGTCCTGAATTCTCAATTGTCGGGAAACAGCCCTGGACTATATCCAAAAATAAAGGTCTTCCCCACTTCAAAGAGCCAACAATCAGGTAGGTATCAATCTTCGTTTTAATTGCAGGTTTTACAGTGCAGAGAGGGACGAGCAGAAGTCCTGTAAATCTTGGAAGCCTAACGCGTTTCATGCTCTGATGAGCACTTCCTCAGAGGCTGTTCAACACTGCGCCGAGCATAAAAGTTAATAAATCACTTGCACCTGCCATGGTGGGCGTTACCCCAAAACCCAAACCTACCCCTGAACCCTAAAATACCACTGTACCCCAAAACCCAAACCTAGCCCTGAACCCTAAAAATACCCCTGTACCCCAAAACCCAAACCTATCCCTGAACCCTAAAAATACCCCTGTACCCCAAAACCCAAACCTAGCCCTGAACCCTAAAAATACCCCTGTACCCCAAAACCCAAACCTAGCCCTGAACCCTAAAAATAGCCCTGTACCCCAAAACCCAAACCTATCCCTGAACCCTAAAAATACCCCTGTACACCAAAACGTTCCCTGAACCCTAAAAATACCCCTGTACCCCAAAACCCAAACCTATCCCTGAACCCTAAAAATACCCCTGTACCCCATACCCCAAACCTAGCCCTGAACCCTAAAAATACCCCTGTACCCCAAATCTATCCTTGAACCCTAAAAATACCCCTGTACCCCAAAACCCCAAACTATCTCTGAACCCTAAAAATACCCCTGTACCCCAAAACCCAAATCTATCCCAGAACCCTAAAAATACCCCTGTACCTCAAAACCCAAATCTATCCCTGAACCCTAAAAATACCCCTGTACCCCAAACCTATCCCTGAACCCTAAAAATACCCCTGTACCCCTAAAACATATACCAACACCACCAAACACCCGTAAAATACTCTTGAACCCCTAAAACATATACCCCAACACTCCCAAACTAAAACCATATACTTACCTTACACTTAAATATTAAAAACATATGCTTTTACCAATTCATGCTTTTACAACAAATTTCATTGTAAAAGCATGCGTGGTAAAAGCATATAAGATATAATGGACAGCGTTTTAAAATTTTGCGGACTGATGGTACTTTCGTTATAATGGTATGCGGACTGAAGGTATGCGGAATGAAAGTTGCAGTATGAAGGTGTTGAACCGAGCCAACAGCATTGTTACAACCACAGGGCGGGGAAAATAAATATTGTTGATCCCCCACCTTAGAATCCGCTTCACTGCAATACCAAATTATGATTTTACTTTCCCTCCTGTGTGCAGCTCCTCGCACCGGCTCCACTCTGCAAAGGCTGCCACTGGCTCTACCCCCAATGACCAGGAACGAAAGCAAGGCAAAGTCGCGCCTCTTCTTTGTCCGAGCCGCCTCCTCCCAGAGCCAGCGCCGGCCTCCATACACGTCGTCCCGCTCTCGCTGACTCTCCTCGCGGTCCTCACTCATCCCAAAGCTCGGTCCAAGTATCCACGGCTTCACACTGTTCTCCGGGGGCATTTTCGGCAACAAGGAACAAATGGCAAGTTTATTTTTTTACAGGGGGAGTGGGGGGGGGGGGGGGGGGTTTAACTGATCGACAAAATTATATGTGGGGTCGAAAAGGTACGCGAGCGAAAACAGGAATTAATTATTCCATAGGGGGAGACCGGCTGCGGCCGTTCAGCTGGCGGCCGCCATGTTCCTCAGAACCCCTCCCCCAAAGTTTGGGTGGTTTGTGAATGCATTGCAGCTAGAGTGAGAGAGTCTCATGAGCGCAACAAGGCAGGCTATGATATGAGGAAAGGAGTGAAGATTGTTGGAATGAAATGTGGTGATTGGGTTGCTACGAGAAAAATAGGTTTTATTAAGAAGGGAGAAAGCAAGTTTTCTCAGCCACAAAGAGTGTTCAAAGTGATGAAGTACATGGTCAAATTAGATTATGGAAAGGAATGGAGTATGGGTAACTTGTGTAAGGTTAATGCTCCAAATTTTAACAAATGAAATGTAGTTGAATTTTCTTTCCTTTTTGCACATTTCACATGTGGAAATCTCTTTATCTTTACCATTAGGTTGTTTATTTTTTTTTCTGCTATGTTAAGTTTAGGTTGGTAATGTTATTATTACTTATTTTATATTTACTTTATCTATAGTGATGGAACTCTTTGTAAGAGGGTTAGATGTGTGAAAATCTTCTTCTGCAATTGTAGAACCTGGTGATGCAATAGAATGGTGTTGCGGGGGAGTTCTAGGGAAGGCTATCCGTTGAAGAAGCTGGGGGTTACTATGAAGCTGTAAAGATGTACTTGTGAATAAACAAGCTTCTACTTACATACCACTGTGTGCGTGGTTACTACACTCACCTTGTGAATAGAAACCAAAGCAGTATCTCTCAGGTGGTAGGAGTGGTAAATGGCTCAGGCCAAAAGATCACGCAGGACTGGGTAGGCAAAGTTAACGTCTCAATGGATCTGGATGGCTAGACAATAGTGCTTTGTGAATGTGTGAACTGACGCCCACATAGCAGCCTGGCAAATATTCAGGAGAGCCACTCTGCATGCCAATACAGGGGTAGCAGCCTTGACTCTGGTGGGAGGAGCCCACAAGCTATTGGGTGGCTGCTTATTAGACTGTGTGTAGATTGATGCAGAGAACAATTCAGTAGATGTTTTTTCCTCAAATGAATTGCCTTTCTTCGTTCCACTGAATCCACCAAAGAGCAGCTTATCACCACAAGATGTTCTTTGGTGTGATCAAAGTAGGAACCTAGGATAGAGTCTCTTCACCCTTAGAAGGGTGAGGTAAAGTGAAGTTTGCCGGGAGCTTGACCATTTGCCGGACATGAAAAGGAGTGACCACTTTTGGTAGGAAGGAAGCCTGTGTCCTTAGCACCAGCATGTCTAGAAACAATGTCTTGTACGACGGGTTGCCCAGGAGGGCGTGTAGCTCACTAGCATTCTGCGCCAATGTTATGGCAATGAGGAAAATCGTCAAGAGTGAGGTAAGACAATAGGCAACTGTATTGTGGCTCAAATCACATGCCAGTTGTGTTGTCTGTGAGTACCTGGCCAGCCACCCTGGGATGGTGGGCAGGACAATGGCCTACAACTCAGCAGCTTGAAGTGGAACCGGTCTCTGCCAGAGACCAGGTACCTCTGATCGCCACCTCTCAAAGATGCCCTCTCTAAAGCGGGATCTGCCATTAACCCAATAGCAATCCAGAAGCCACCACTGCAGATCGTCCGCAGTCTCCTCTGATGACAGGAAGTTGTTGGAGAGATCCCCTGGGGCTGTACCCACTGGGACCTCAAATCCCACTGTAGAGCCCACATATGTCATCTAGCATGCTTCACCAGCAGGATGTCGTATTCCAGTAGTCATCCTTACTGAGATGCTGGACCAAGGCCAAAACATCAAGATCATAGCCTGAAATTCCTGCGCTTTGGGGGGAAGACACACAACTGTATCTTGTCCAGAATAGCTCAGATAAACAGAAGCATCTGCGAGTAAGGTGTGACTTTGGCACGCTGATAGTCCTAAGCCGTTTCCCCCAGTTTTTAACCTTGCCAGACAGACCCGTGAATAAATACAGATTTGGGCACCACCTAGGACATTTTAAAGATTACTTCATATAGATCACACACCCTTTTTCCTTAAAAACTGCTCCCTTCTAAGGAAAGAGATTGCAGCATGCCTAGACCCTCAGAGGGTTGGGAAGAACTCGATGATGAAGCAAGTATAACATTCAGTGAGTAAGAGTTCCTTTAAGAAAAGGCCTTTCCTCTATATCAAGTAGACCCACCCTAGATGACTCGAGGCAGGCTCTCTTTTAATTGTAATGACTAAACTAGCCAAGCAATGTGGTAAAATCTGAAATCACCTGTCTTTCCAGATGTCAAAGGGAATAGGGAATTATCACTTCAGGGTAGTATGGATGAGTACACAAAGCCCAACCTGTTCACAAAACAACACTAAGCCTTGTTAGTGGCTAAAAAAGTGCAGACTTTATAAGGAGGCAATCACAATTGCATGGCAAGAAAAGTTTGCACTATCCTCAAATCTACAGCATCTTCAAAATCAAATGAATCCCCTCAGATATTGCACGTAGAATATAGAGGGGATGGATGTGATACAAAAATTCTGTAAAATTAACCACAGCAGCATAAAAACAGAACTTGGGATCAAGGACTAAGACCCGCTTGTCTCTATGTCACCAGTTAGATTTTCGCTTGAATTATGGCAGTTAGACACAAGTAAGGGGGCAAGGAGGTACGAATGCCTCCTTTCCAGTCCTTGGAAACTCTTTGTCTGCAAATAACTTTTAGTTTCATGGAAGAAAGCACACAAAATGAACATTTTACATTTTTGTTTTTATGCACGTTGCACTTTATTGCTGGCATGCTAATATGGGAATATTGTACTGCAGCTTGATGGTGGTATTTTACCCTAATATTGATTTGCTGATAGTAAGAGTTGAATTTGACAGCCATCTGACTGACACGTACGGGTATGTGTGCAAAGTTTATAGTGGTGGTGAGGGGCAAAGACTTTTGAACAGAAACAAGACATGACACTGAGGAGATTGAAGGGCAGCCCATTCAGGGTGGAATTATGAAGAGGAGTGAAATAATTATGGCCATCCTTGAAAGAGGTACTCAGTACTATCTTTTTTTTGTCTATGCAAGACTAATATTGTATTGGCTCATTTGGGACAGTATAAATGAGGAATATAAAAAAAATTGGATTATATGAGTGAAATAACATTCCAGCATGGCCGCCGAAGTAACAGTATGTAAACTGTAATGGCAGTAGTCCTTCCTTGTTTGCCATGATGATATCGTCCAATAGGAGCAGTTCAAATGATTTTTTTTTTTTTTTTTTTTAAGACGTTTATTAAATATTCCAGTTGTACACAGCGTCTTGCACACAACCCTGAGGCTGGCCGCTATTCATCATATGCAAGTATCACAATAGTACCACAGTATTTACGACCATCCTCGCCAAGTTGCTGATTATGAATACATCACCTGGATACATTCGGATAGGAATATTCACTGAACTAGTCCGTCTTGTTTTGTATTTAAACAACCATAACTTGTCTCCATCAAAAGTAGGATTAAAGCATTCAAAGTCAACATCCTACAGGGTTATACATCACAAGCATTGGCAAATGGGTCCCAAGTATACTTATCATACTATGGAACATTTCCTATCACAAGCCATACCACCCGCCTTGATTAGCACTCTCCGTGTCTCCTCCCATCCAGCACGACATACCTCAGAATTCCAACCACGAACCCTCCCTAGGCGAAGTATAAGCCACACACGCTAAATCGCATTTCCCTTGACCACTGCTCAGCATACGGAGTCCCAGAGAAGTCCCCTCCGAGTCCCACAACACATTGAAGGCCATGATAGAGCAAAGTCATAGTATCATCCCCTCTACAGGTCATCATCAGGTTCTAGCAGTTCCTCTGGGGGGTCACATAAGTTCCCTCGATATTCGTTCCAATTTTTCCATATTCTCGACCATTTCTTAGGGCACCCTCTATGCACATACACTGCCTTTTCCGCCACCATTGCAGAATCCATATCGTTACACCACCGAGTACATGAGGGTTTAACACCAGATCCCCATCGCCTAGCAATGTTACGCTTTGCAATGGCCATACCCAGTGTCGCCCAGATTTGAAGTCCCTTGTTCATATCAGTTGGTGACCAGATATTCAGTAGACAACATTTAGGTTCATTCTGCAGCACCACCCCCGTCGCCTCCGATATCTCAAACAAAACCTCCTCCCAATATGATTGTATGTTGGGGCAATCCCATAGGGTATGAAAGAAGGTCCCCGGGGATCCACAGCCTCTGAGGCAAGTAGGTTCCAGGGTGCGCCCTAGCTTGTGTAGTAGAGTACGTGAATAATACACTCTATGTAGTATTTTTAATTGTACCAGTTTCAGTTGCGAAGGTATGGTGGTCTCTCTGGGTGATGCCAATGCATGTAACCAGTCCTCATCCGCTATGTCCCCCAGATCCACCTCCCACCGACTGCGCAGGACCACCGTGGGGTCAGGGAGATTATTGACGAGCTTTCGATACGTAAGGGAGATCGCCTTCTTATCCAGGTGGTCAGTGAGGAGTCTATCCTCCAGGGGGGAGGATGCAGGAAGTATTGCACCAGATGGGATGGCTCCCTGCAAGGCATGTTTGATTTGTGCATAACGAAAGCGTTCATTTACTCCCATCCCATACTTCTCTTGTAGGGCCGGGAATGAAATAATCTCCCCTCTTATCCATAGGTCTCCAATTGTCGAGATGCCAATTAGATCCCACTGCCTGAAACCTTTCGAATTCGACAGCGTGCCAAGTTTGCGGGTATCCCAGAGTGGTGTGGCAAGTGTAAGAACCCCCTCCCACCCCAGAGCTCTCTGTGCAGTGTGCCAGATCTTGATTGTGTGAGCCGTTGGGCCCGTGAGTGTGTGCCGGCGTTTGTCAGAGTATAGCGCCTTCATAAGGTTGCCTGGGGGCAGGACGGTTCTGTCCAGAGCGTAGGCCGGATCTTGTTGCGAGGCATGTATCCACTGATTCACCACCATAAGCTGTGCTGCCCAGTAATATAATTTGATGTTCGGTAAGGCAATGCCCCCATCGTACCAACTACGTGTCAATTTAGCCTGTGCAATGCGGGCCGGTTTACCGTCCCATAAGAGTGCGGTGATCTCTGCATCGACCGATTTGAGGTAAGTGAGAGGGACCGGAAATGGGGTGTTTTGCAAGACATAGAGGAGTCTAGGAAGCGAGAGCATTTTAAAGAGGGCTGCCCTGCCTAGTAAAGTCAACGGAAGGGAGCGCCAGTGCTTCACATCCGACTTTAGCCTCTGTAGAGGTTTCAGTAGGTTTTCCTCCATGAAGACTGTGACCTGTGGAGTGACGTAAATGCCAAGATATTTAAACCCTCTGGTTACCGTTTGTAAGATGCAGCCATGGGGTAGTATGGGCGGTGAACCTCGTAGGACATACAAGAGCGACTTTGCCCAGTTAATTGTATATCCCGAGACCTCTCCATAGGTCGTAAGTATGGTCATTAGTGTCGCTAGGGACGGGGTCGAAGACATTAAATACAGCAGCACGTCATCAGCATAAAGGGAGATGCGGTCTTCCCAGCCCTCTCCCCACGAGATGCCCCGGATCTGTGGATCCATACGGATTTTCACCGCCAGCGGCTCTAGAATGAGGGCGAACAATAGCGGGGACAGGGGGCAACCCTGTCGGGTGCCGCGACCCAAAGTGATCACTCGTGACGTGTATCCATTCGCAATGATCTGCGCTAGGCAAATGATTTTTAAAAGCATTTCATTTACTTTGCAGTGTTGACTTTACGAACATTGAGGAAGGCAAATCGCTGAAACGAGTCTGCTCATCGAAATAAATGTCTAATAAGATCCCGTGAGTGCTCCGCGTTTGTTTTGGAGAGAAATGTATGTGAGCCCACCCTCACGATAAAGGATGCACCCGCTTTGGAGTTCGGCAGTCTTGGTGGAACTTGTGTTGGGAGATATATATATATATATATATATATATATATGTATATATATATATAGAGAGAGAGATAGATAAGATAAGATAAGATAAGATAAGATAAGATAAGATAAGATAAGATAAGATAAGATAAGATAAGATAAGATAAGATAAGATAAGATAAGATAAGATAAGATAAGATAAGATAAGATAAGATAAGATAAGATAAGATAAGATAAGATAAGATAAGATAAGATAAGATAAGATAAGATAAGATAAGATAAGATAAGATAAGATAAGATAAGATAAGATAAGATAAGATAAGATAAGATAAGATAAGATAAGATAAGATAAGATAAGATAGATAAGATAGATAAGATAGATAGATAGATAGATAGATAGATAGATAGATAGATAGAGATAGATATAGAGATATATACATATAGATATTGTTAGAAATGGGATTTCTGGTTGGCTAAGGCTTGCGCCAAAGCCAGGCAGAGACCACCACTCTAGTCAGGGCAAGGGAGTTACACGCCAAAGATAACCCCTGCTCACCCTCTTGGTAGCTTGGCACAAGCAGTCAGGCTTATCCCGGTGGCAATGTGTAAAGTGTTTGCGCAACACCCAGACAGCAACAACATATTAGGCACACTACAAAAGGAACTCCACACAAGGTTATATCAAAAATAGCCTTTGTATTATCATAAAACACATTAGAATAGTAATCACACTATATACACTGCGCCAACTGGCACTGGGCAATAATTTCAGGTTATTATATACACACGGCCGGGCCAATTGGGCCACTGTCAAAACCGAACAAGTGGACAAGTGCACAACCTCTAGTTTTTTAGAAAATTTTTAGTTGTTAGTGAGTTTTTTTCAGATAGGTTTAAGGTTGCTCCCTTGGGTACGTTTTCCGTCCAGTGAAACGTAGAATTAAATCATAGCTGTGTGTTTCCAAAAGACATTTGGTCACAAATCCCAAATGGGGCACTCCTTGTAAGTGATCACAATGAAGGCTTCTTGTTTAAACCTGTTGAATTTTATTCATTCAGAAGGTAAAAGTTAATTTTCTTCACTCAATTATTATTTCATTTCTGTTATTTCAAATGCATCATGAAATTATATTTTTTAGCATATTCCAACCTCCAATGCATTTCGAGCAGATTGCCTGCTCTTCATCAGGGAGTACATTCTAGAAAGATACAATGCAACCAATAAATTTAAAGTTCAACACCAAAGTATACATTTCATTAATACATAAATGCGATTACCAAAACACAGTTATAATCAACACTCATACGATCTCAGTGTAAACCTTATAAGCCAGATAAACCTTATAAACCAAGTGTAAACGTGCTGTGATAAAATACTGTGAATAGCCAGCTACTCACGTAATCAGGTTGACAGGAATAAAGTTAGTCTGAAAAGGTAATGGGAATCGCGTGTCAGACAATGGGTAGTACTGACATTGTAAGAAATATTCGACTCGCGCTTCGAGAAAACCAAAGCGCTTCAGAAAACGTCGTAACATTTTCAGGACTTCTTACCTGAAAAAAGATGAAAACGCGGGTTCAGATGAACGTCCGGTACACCGTGTGCAGTGGTGTTAGTAACGATTGGGTGGAGATTTTAAACGCGAGTGTTCGAGTGAATGGTAAACATAGTAGGATGGACTAGTGTAAACAAACGCGAGGCCGAGAACAAAAGTGTGGCGGCCATCTTAAGGTGGTAGAGTATCGACGTGCAGTGTTACAAGTCTACCAGTATATACAACAAAGTACAATGAAAATCAAAGTAGGGCATCACATGATCAGAAGGTAAAGAGCAATATAATCAATATTCAGAAAATTTATAGATAACAAACAAATTCAGTCCGTTCATTTAAACCATTCGGTTTTAGAGCCTGTAGGTGATACATCCAGTAATTCTCTCTGCGCAATAGTTCCTTGTTATTATCTTTTCCCTCAGTTTTTTCAACAATTTCCAGTATGAGGAACCTCAATTGCGCAATATTGTGTTTGAATTCATGGAAGTGGGTAGCCACAGTGGATTTAGCATTTTTGGTCCTAATATTGGATTTATGTTCATTTATGCGCAGACGAATTTTGCGTTCAGTCTTCCCTACATAAATTTTTCCGCAAGGACATTTTAAAAGATAAATAACATTGTTAGTTTCACAAGTGGCAGATACTCTTAGTTTGATTTCCTGACCCCGCATGGGGTGATGAATAACATTTCCACGTATGATGTTGTGACAGTTTTGACAGTTCAAGCAAGGCATGGTGCCTGTGTACGTCTTTTTACTTAATTCTTTTCTCTTGATGATTTCTCCTAGGTTTCTGTTCCTAGTATAAGCAAATAGAGGGGGTTCAGTGAACGTGTTTTTAAAGTCAGGTTCCATAGTTAGCATTGGCCAATATTTGTTGATGATTTTCTTAAACGTCTGACTAGACGTAGTGAACTTCGTGACTACCACCATCCTGGTGGTTTCCTTTTCCTTGCTTTTGGTTAAAGATTCATTCCGTGTGATTTGTTGACATTTTAGGGATGATTTAGCAATGACAGTTGCAGGATATCCTCTTTTAATGAATCTTTCAGACATCTCTTTGATTCTAAGTTCAACTTTTTGTTCATCAGATACGATTCTTTTAATCCTCAACATTTGAGATGTGGGTAAGTTATCCTTCAAAGAATATTGATGATGACTGGAGTAATGAAGAATGCTGTTCTTGTCGGTAGATTTCCTAAAAATGTCTGTTTCCAAGCAATCACTCTTTTTTGATATCAGGACATCAAGAAATGTAATTTGAGTATCAGAAATTGTGTGGGTGAATTGAAGGTGCTCATTAAACGAGTTCCATGTTTCAATGGCCAACCTTGCACTTTCTTCATTACCTTTCCACAACGTGAATATGTCGTCTATGTAGCGTTGATACATTAGGATGTGAGGCATCCACTCCAAGTTTGACAGAATGTAGTCTTCCTCAAATCTTTCCATTACCAGATTCGCATACGAAGGGGCCATACAATTTCCCATGGAAGTACCGCTTAATTGGAGGAACCACTCCTCCTTCCATTTAAAGTAACTATGGTACAACGAAAAATTCACCAATTCCATGATGAATATTTGCATAGTGTGTTCCAAATTGCTATTTAACAATGTGTGTTCAATGGCTTCCAAACCTAATTGGTGAGGGGTAGATGTGTAGAGTGATGACACATCAGCTGTACATAATGTGATTTCCTCTCCTTCTAGCCATTTTATTTTTTGTAGTTTTAGGATGAAGTCAGTCGTGTCTTTGGTGAAAGATCTCATTTTTTTCACACTCGGTTGTAAGTATTTATCAATGAATTGGCCAGTATGTTCGTGAATACTCCCACAGGTAGAGACTATTGGTCTAAACGGTGGGTCTGTGAGATTCTTATGAACTTTAGGTAGCATATACAAGGTCGGACTTTTGGGGTTCGTGACAAGTAGGAACATTTTAGTTTTCTCCTTTATGGTGCCCATCTCTACAGCTTTTTCTACAATCTTTTTCAATATCAAACCGAATTCTTTGGTGGGGTTATTCTCAACTTTTAGATAGGTATTATGATCCATTATATGTTCCAATACTTTATTCTCATAGTGTGAAGTGTTAATAATAACCAATCCTCCTCCTTTATCAGCTTTTTGAAAAGTTATTTCAGAATTATTAGACAGTCTTTTTAAGGTATCCCAATCTCTCCGTGATAGGTTTTTTCTGTTGGTGGGTTTAAATTTCAAGGAATCGAGTTCTTTTTTCACCAAGTTTTCGAATAGGTCAAGGGTTTTATGGCTCATGGGAGCCATAAACGTACTCCGGTTCTTTAAGCCCATAAGTTCATCGTCTTCCTCTATTTCACCAGTCGTTTCTGTTTGTATCACATTGTCAAAAAAATTCCTCAAACGAAGTTTTCTCATCAGTTTGAATAGGTCTATTTCAAGTTCCAATAGATTACTGTCTGATGTTGGTACATATGAGATACCCTTTTGTAAAATAGCTAGTTCTTGAGGAGCAAGTTTGTAGTTAGATATGTTAATAACTAGGTTTCCTTCACTGTTTTCTTCTTGTCCTTTTTCGGAACATTCATACTTCTGGTGTTCGGGTGTTCCTTCTCCTTCTCCTTTTCTCTTGTGTTTTCCCCGCCTGGGTCTTCTATTGCGTCTTGGCCTACCTCTAAAAAAGCATTTCCAGAGGTGGTAGGTGTAGATTTTTCAGAAGTCGTAGGTATGGATCCATCAGTGGATTTAGCGCTGGTATGGCTAGTCATGGTTCTTATCTGTTGAGTCTTGCGAGATTGACGCTCACTATTGTCACTAGCGGAAGATGACGTATCCGTGGTTTGAGTATATGGACGGTTTCTGCGTCGTTGGGCGTAGACATCAGCCCATGTATACACTTCCCCCAATTTATAATCTAAAGTGTCTCGTTTAAATTTACGTATCTTGCGTTCATTGACCTCTTGGGAGTGTTTGGAAAGTTGGTTATTGATATCTTCCAATATCTTTGACCAATCCTCTGTTGACATCATTTTGCTTAGATCATCCTTAACTTCAAGAATTTCCTTCGATAGTTCTTCCAAGATGTTAGATAATTCTTCTACAATTAACAGGATCAGGTCTAGTGAACACTTGTTAAGAATAGCGTACCAACGCTCTTGAAATGTTTTTGCATTCTTGCACAGTGAAGGTTTCAAGGCGACACGTAATCCCCGGGGAATCCTTAGGGCCCGATGGTACTTAATCAGTGTGCTCGCATGTAACCGTTGATTTACTTCTCGTTTAGATAAATAAAGGAGATGTTTGATACTTTGCTCTTTAGTTCTGTGTGTGGATGCCCCCGAAGTATCCTCTTGAATCAAAGCATAAATTCTGGTTGCTGCATCCTCTTTGAAGGCAAATGTCAAAACCATCACAAAGCACAAATTGTAAATGTAGTACAAATAGTAAATGTAGAGCACAACCAGTAATTTCTGGCAAAATACTGTACATAGTATTATATCCTGCAACATAAATCATTTTATGCAATCAGCATCACATCAGGCACAAAACACATTATGCGCCAACCTCATAAGCATAAACCTATTATGCAATAACCTCCTAATCATGAATCGCGCTAGGGGCATAAATCACAGTAGAAAGTAACCTCATAACATAAATCCCATTTAGCATATCAATCATCACGTAAGGGGCATAAAACACAGTATGCACCAATCACTAGCATAAACACATTATGGGATTTGTAGAGCCTGGCGCTCTATCAATCTCCCCCAAAATGACCCTAGGCCAACTGGCCTTCCTCTGGGGCGTAAATGCTATAGGTCCAAAATGTCAGGGCGGGAGGCTGCCACTTGCAGCTACAGGGAAGGTACGTGAAGCGCTGGGGCAGGGCAAGAGTGTCACTCACCCCTCTCTCCTCCAAGCGAAAGGCTCCCAAGGAAAAGAATGGGGCTGGCACTAATGTGCGTCCTGAACCCACACTGGGGCTCCTAATCAGCAAATGTCCCAACGTTGCAACTGCCCGCTCTCTCTTGCGGTGCAGCTGGAGAATTTGGCTGGGCACCCCTGTGCCTGGGGATCCCCACTCTGGGACACCCAAACTGAAATGGCCCCAAGCCCCGCTCCGGGACTTCTAAAAAGAAATGGCCGACGTGTTGCAGCTGCCCACTGGCTGGTGGGGAAGCTGGTAAAATATGCTGGCACTCGCAGTGCCTCGAGAGCCTCCTTTATTGGGCTCCTAGTGCCCTCAATCATCACAACCACTGCTCCACCTTTCAGTCTCCACTCACCAGGGGCTCGCCCCGACTCCTCTGGTCTCCCATAGGGAGAAGGCACCGAAAAAGTGCCTCGACGTGGGAGCCATCACTCACCGGGGACTCCACGAGGACTCTGCTCCTTTCACTGGGGAGACTTCGGCTGGCCACACCTCGCTCCTCTGGGTGATTCCGGCCGGTGCAGCAACATGCGGGGCTCTCCCTTCACCATGGGAGCCCCGCGGATAAGTTGCAGTCCCTCTCCTCCCTTCCTGCGGCTCTCCTCTGGTCACGAGAGCAGAGGGGGCGGAAATGGAGCCGGGAGGCTCTCGCATTCGTCAGCAGCCCCGCCCAAAGTCAGGCGCGGGGCCTGACTTTCGGTTTTAGGATCAGGCTGCGGCAGTGATTTTTCGGCAGCGGCACAGTGCGGGGTGGGCACCCAGCTTCCAGATACCATAAGCGGGGTGACCACCCGCCGTTAATCAAAAGCATAAAGCGGGGTGGGCTCCCGCTTATTTTGGCATTAAAAATGCGGGGTAGGCTCCCACAAAGGCGCACCAAACCGCGGGGCCGGCTCCCGCTCTCCTTCTGCAATTCGGGGGAATCGAGACATCTGGATTCCCTTGGCAGATGACGCAGCTCAGCGCTGCGAGGCCCACACGCTCCCCTCTCCTTAGGCAATTTAAAATACAGCGCTCACAGGGCGCTAGGAGCCACCAAGTCTTTTAGCAGGGAGGAATAACAAGTCCTTAGGGCTGGGGACACCCAAAAACAGTGCAGCCAGGCAGGCACGGACGCAGGGACCCCCAAGAAGCTGCAGCTGGGTCCCACGGCGGTTCCTCCTGGCAGAGTGTCTCCCCCAGCCCAAGTAAGGAGAGAACAGCACATTTTCCCTCCTTTGTCCCCAGTGTAGGGCTTGGTGAACCAGATGCAACTGGTTCATGGGGGATTTGGAGCACTTTGCTTTCCAAGCTCCTCTTCCCCTTTGTCAGTTGGGAACTAGGTGATCAGACGCATGACAGGGGGGGAGCCAGCATTGTCCCGACTGGGCACAGTCCTTTTTCTGGGTCAGGGGATTACTCCTCCCACTACTCCGAGCCCAGATGTCCCATTCAGCCTAGTGCTGACTCACCCTGCCCCTCCTGGAGCCACACACACCTTCCAGCTCCTGTCACTCACCAGCCAGACATGCAATTCACATCAGGCAGGCAGACACATAGCACACAAAAATGCCAACTTCTAAAAGGTGCATTTCTAAAATAGTCATACTAAATCTGCGCACACCATTGCGTAGCATTTATTAATACTATTCCAACCATACTAAACTTGACCACACTGCTCCTCTCATACCAGGAATTACTACTGACACACTCATCAGGGAACCCCCCAATTAATTCCTATGGGAGGGCAGACCAATCTCACCAAATGTAACTCAGAGCGCGCACACACTTTACACTGGACAACCGCGCTAAAGTCCCCAGAGTCCCAAAACCACTACCACCAGGTCACAGAAAAAGGCTACGAGAAAAAAGTTTAGGGATGAACCCCCCTAAAGGGCCAAGTCCAACAAATATAGATATATAGAGAGAACTGTGCAGCGGTCAGATGGCTGATGCACTGGCTACGCCCTCAACTGTCATTCAAATATTTAATGTCCCACCTCATTCTTTCAGTGATTTGAAAGCTTACCAAAATGAAGTTGTCCATTTTATGATACACAACTGGGTGATACAGCTACTGAAAAGAAAAGATTAGGAGCAGGACAGGTATGCTGCCTGAGATGTCACTCTTCTTTTGACTTCATAATCTTGGTGTTGTCGTCAAGATGCCTATGGGATAAGATATGACTTCCTATTCTCTACACCCCTGGAAAAGGACCAGGTTTGTATCCTGGTTTGCTTTTTGCAATCTTAAATTAAGGGCAATATGTCACTGAGCCTTTAAGGCAATGAAGAACAGTGTATTTCTTTATCTGAAATTGCCTGTTTACTCCTTTACCAAAGAGCTTATGGTGGAGTCCTGCCTACTCCCCGAGCCACATGCAACTATAAAAATGGTGCTACTGATTTAGGCAAGGGGAATGATGAATTGTTGGATATCCTGTACCCAAAACTACATCACGTAGGTGGAAGAGAAAGTAGCTTCTCAGCAACTGCAAGCGCCCTGCAAAGAACATGATGCTAGATATGGTAGGACAGAGAGAAGTGGTCAAAATGAAAATATGACTAGACAAATCAGAGCATCTGCCAATGTGTGGGAAGAGGATTTTCAGAGAGATTTTCAGTGCAGGTCTTGTTCTGGAATTAGCATGATCAGTACTGGGCTGACTGAGATTAGAGGCACAAGAAGTGAAAAGGTGATAAGAGCAAATTGTGACTGTGAAATAGTATTAGTGAAGTAAGGGAAAGCAACCTGGTAGGCATCTTGCATCAGTAAACTCTCCATCAGCACCTCATCAAACAGCTACATAATAATGTTGCAAAGTAACTGCTAGCAGTATTGGAGAAGGGGTTCGGACTAGAAGGGAAGTATATAAAGGAAGGAAATAAACTTCTGCAGAGTCCGTGAGAATTTTACATACAAATTACAATATGAAAAATAAATAAAGGAAGTAGACACTTGCTTACCACCTGGAATATATAAGTAAAGCATAGAAAGGCATCAGTTGCACTCTCAAGCAGAGTCTTCCCCTAGTTAACTGGGGGACAATAGCAATCTCTCATTTAACAAAAAAAATATAAACTCATTTGTGGGTTGACAGAGTTTGAGGCAGAACAAGCAACCTGAATGTAATTACTTGTGACATTGACAAACAGCCTCAGGGTGATGAGTAGGGGCATTAATTTAAACATGAAATAGAAAAAAACAACTGGTTGCAAGATCAGAGCACTTAAGAATTCGATCATTCTGAATCCAAGGATAGTCCTGGGATTTCCAGCCCAAATGAAAGGCAAGGTTACAACATTATTTATGACAAAGTAAGTTATGGGGTGGCTACGCCATGATTGTCAAGAGGGTTCCAATATATGTGTTTAGATACTATAGAATTAAATACAAGAAAGGTGAAACTGCAAATACAAATGGAGGTGGATAGCGAGTGACAGCATTCAGGGACCCAGAAAGAACTTATATATATATATAAACACACATTTTTTTGTTTTTGTTTTTAAATAGAAGTTCCACTATTACATTTTTCAACTGAACCCCTTGCATATCCGTAGCAAGAGACCTCTGCAATGAATGTATAACTTGATAAGTACAAACATGTGACTATGTTCTCACCAACCTGAAAATACTCATTGAAGCATAAGCAGCTACATCGACGTAAGCTTCATCTATGAAGACAGTCTTAAAACAGGAGTATGGGTAGCGACAGGTGAGAATCTCCTCATAAAATTCAAATACCTCATGGAGGTAGGACGTTGTATGCTTCAAAAGAGGCAGAAGCTGTGGTAAGCAAAAATGAGTAACCTAAAACGAAAAGTAATAATACATTTGTAAAACAATGCCTGCAATCTCTACAGAAATTATTGACGTAGGAAGTTACACAAGTACCAAAGACGCACAACCCAAAAAGCATTACAAATGTATTTATTTGTAGAGCATTAAACACTGCAGTGAGACAGTTTCTAAGAATTATATCAAACAAGATATTTAAATACAGTATACAATGAGGTAGAAGATAGGCAGGTATAGAGTTAAAGGGAATTGTCAAATGACCGCATAGTCTTTGGAGCAGAGAGAAACGGTTCTCATAGTTAGTCTTCCTTTCCAGAGTAAAACTACAAAAACGTAAGTGAAAATACCATTTAGCATGATATTGCCTATGTAAAATGTCTCCTTATAACTGGGCCGGATTTGAAACCATACACAGAGAGCCACACAATTAAGTGTAGTACATATTTTACTAGAGACATTTTCATCAACGTTGGATGATAGTTCATCCATATGAAAAGTATGCCTTGATTATATGCCTTGTATTTCTAGTTCAGCATTATAGGATTCTTCACCAAAGTCATAAACGGAGAACATTTATGCTTGTATGGGGTGACCGGGAACATTTCAATTCCAAACGTAGAATATGTTTTCATGAAAGGTGAAAAACAGTAATTTCCCAAATGCAGGCAAAAGCCTCCACAGCCTCAGCAGGATCGATTTTTCCCCAAAATCTTTCATTGTTATTTTAAATAATACATATGGGACTGTTTCAACATGTTTCTACCAAAAGAAAACCTAAGCTCATAGATCAAAGAATGCACAGCAACGAAAATACCCTAATAGACAATGTCCAAAGAACTGCAAATATGCACTGTTCCTTCCCCGGCAGCTTCCATTGCCTATCATGTCTTGTTCAGGCACTGGCCTCATAGGCTAAGCTTTTTCTCTTTGATAAGCATGCCAAACTGTAATTTTGATTGACTACATATTTGCAGTTCAGATTTGGAAGGACCGGGGAGGTGGGAGGGATATTACATGAAGATTGCTAGAATGCAGAACTAAGATTATAAGTAACATTTCCTACTGTAACTACAGTGTTGACAGTCCTAGAACAAAATAGTAAACTCATCCAAAAAGCACAAGGGTTCTAATCTTGAACGGCAAAGCCATCAAGAGAGGAGCAGAACCTTATTGAAAGATATTCCTTAGGTTGACCAACTATAGTATCTGACAAAGTCTGCATCTAATGCTTGATAAAAAATAAAAATAGTCGTTCAAGTATCTGCTCTACAAATATCTGGAACTGGGACGATTCTTAACAAAGCAACAGTAGCCATTGTGTGATGTGCTTAAATGGACACAAGCTGAACGGTCAACGCTACTGGCCCAGTGCAGGAGAAATATTAAGGGCTAGCCAGATCGCTGGTGAGACCACCTTGGATGAGTCATTCAGAAGACCAAACAAAGCATTTAGGACTGAGAGGCAAAATGGCGCCCGGAGCGGACGCATAGGAGGATCGTTCTTTTGCCCCCTCTCATGGCTACAGCGCAATAATCGCTACTTTGTTGCTACCTTGTTGCTACCTTGTTGCCGGTTCACTTACAGCGGCTTTGTGACTTCTGGTCCGGCAGTGCGATGAAGTGGTGACGCCGGGCGCTGGCGCTGTCTGAACGGAGAGAAGCCCTGGGAGTCCAGAGTTTGCTGCGTTGGCGTTTCGGGACCCAGGCTTGGACAGCGGAGTTTTGGTGTCTTTCTCATTCAGCAGTGGATTTACCTTGCCTGCGGGCTAGAGTGAACATCTGTCTGCCTCTTTGAGAAGGTTACCAGGAGGTACAGTACCCGACTGAGTCGGCGGACGGTGTTTGACGATACGGCGTTTTCAGGCATCTGTGTGGATTGTTGGGGTTTTGTGATATCCCCGCGGTGGTGAGATAAAGTGCTATGATTTAATTGCCACACAACATTTGAGGAGAGATTAAATAATCAAGATGCTCCCTAAGGGAGTGCGTGGGAGACCCCGGGCGCTTGATAAAAATAATGTGAGTATCAATGGTAGTAGTGCTGATGTGGAGGCACGAGATAACACAGGTGAAAGCTTGGAAAACTCTGGGAAAGCTGGGGAGAGTCTTGGTGCTGTTCTGGTGTCTGGATCAGCCAAAAATAAAGACAAAGATAAAGAGGAAGTGGAGAAGAAAATACCAGCGATATTTTCAGCCACTAAAGAAAAGCGCAAAGGTCAACTGCCCCTCCCCTCTGTCGTGGAGAAGTGTGGCTCAGGGGTTAGAGGCGGCAGACCCGGAAGCTGAGATCGGCCCTGGACCAGGGTTCAATTCCCCGCCTCGGCGGGTCTTGGGCTCAAAAATTCCATGGACTCGATAATTCTCGCTCCGGTGCCTTCTCGACTCACGGGTTCACACTCTGCGACTCTGGGCAATAGCTTGCTTAATCTCCACAACGGCCCCTCGCGGCGGGATGCCTGGCTTTCACCTTGTGGATACCCTGCGAGGGTTATCTCACAGGGGAATACCAGGACGGGTTCCCTAAGCAAGCGCCGGGAAACCCACTGCGGGTAGCTGTGCGCTATATAAGCTCAAATACATTTACATACAATGGCTCTGCACAATTGAATTTAATTGTGGATTCTATGTCTGTGACTTGTTCATCTTCCGTGCAGAGCAATGATTCCTCTAGTGGTGTAATGATGAGTACTGGACGAGGAAATGGTGATTTAAATCCTGGTGGAGACACGGTATGGAGAGAAGGGGTCAGCGTTGTAATGGAGGAGTCGACGGCTACAGGCAGAGCGAGAGAGGTATCAGATTGTCTTTCACAAACTTCACCTGATGATCAAAACGTGATGCCTGATACAGAGTCTGGCGACTTCTTTTCATTGTCTGACCAATCTAATGCATCAGGGGATGAGGCGGAGCTACAATACGCAACTCAGATGAATATTAATGATGGTAGTGAGCATAGTAGCTCATTCCTTGAGGATGCTGCCAGCCTTAATGAAGGGCAATCTCTGACTGTGCGGAAAAATGGCCGTTAAATGAGGATAAAGTTCCACAGTACTCTACTGAGAATTTACAGCTGTTAGGGGAAGAGGAGATTTCTTTGTCTCTTATCTATCAATCTATCATGTCTCAACGGGCCGAAACTCGTGAAGAGAACCAGCGAGTCCAGAATATATGTAGGAAGCTACAGAACTCTGTACTGCGGATGTCTAAGTCATAGGCTGATTTTGTCTCTAGGGTGACTGAAGCTGAAACTGGGATATCCAATTTAGAGGATGCACTGGCTCAGCAAAAATCTAAAACTGCTTCTATTCAATCTGTCAAGGACGATTTACAATGGAAGATGTCAGATATTGAGAACCGTGCTCGGCGTAATAACCTGAGAGCGATTCAGATTCCCGAGGGGAAGGAAGGACAGGACCCACGGCGTTATATTGTTGAACTCTTTACGAAATCCCTCCCGGAACTGTCCAAGTGGGATTGGGACCGTGAAATTGAGAGAGCGCATAGTTTTCCATTTAATAGGCGCCCTGTGTTGGGCGATAGTAATGCTCAGCAGGATGTGCGCCCTAGAGCTTTGTTAATTGCAATCAATAGCTTTTTCGCTCGAGAGGATGTATATCGCTCTGAGCGACCTGACAAAAAAAAGATCAGGGGGTGACTGAGTTTTTTGTACAGCCAGATTTTTGTAAGCAAACAGTTGAGCTTAGAAGGCAGCTTCACGAGATGATCCCCAGATTTCAGGCAAAAAATGCGCACGCATATTTGCTGAATCCAGCAAAATTGAAATTTATTTTTAGGGATCGCACATATTTTTTCTCCAGGTAGAGTTTGGCTAAAGACTTTTTTAAATCAATGTAAGTGGCCGGGTCACCTTAGCCATCTTAGCTAAGGGGCTAACAATGTAGTGTTAGTTTAATTTTGGTTTGTTGACTGAGCGATGTTGTAATTTTGAATTTTCTGTATTACTGTGTTTAGATACAATTATGAGTAGGGGCAAGGGGGAGTGCGATCAACCTGCCTCTACAGGACCTTGTGTCCTAAAGCCTTGTTAAGGGGGTGGTGGGTGGTGAGGGTGGTTAAAGTAGGAAGGGGATGGGTTGGTGGGGCGGGTGGGGCACTGAGGTGGGGGAAAATGGGTCAAAAACTCAAAGTAACTCAAGGAGTTAATAAAGTTAGATTTATTTGGATGGTTCTTCAAGTAAAATGCGATGAAGGCTTGGTTGATATGACAGTGTCAAATTATTATTACTATGATGACTAAGGGGGTTTGCTCATTAAATGTCAGTGGCCTTAATAATTGGCATAAAAGAAATAGAATCTCTGCAGAGCTGCGTAGCATCTATCCAGACTTGGTATGTCTCCGAGAGACACACATCCCTTGGTCACAGCGCGCAATTTTAGAAACGCTGGGGTATTCGTTACTAGTGGCTTCTCAACAATCATCATTGATCAGGAGGGTAGCGAATCTAGCTAGACCCAATTTAGTTGCAGTAGGGCGAAACTTAGCTGATAAAGCTGGGAGATGGAGCATTGTTGAGTGTCTGATAGGGCAGATTAAATTTACTTCTGCAAAATGTATGGTTCCAATTTGGACAACGCTTCTGCTTTAATAGAACTTAATAATGAGTTAGCAATATGGGGGACACCTCTCTTAGTCTGTTGGGATATTAATATATCTTTATCCATTGGAGAATTAAAGAAGGGGCCCCGGTACTACAAGGGACGCAAGTCAAAAGTGTTTAAAGCTTTGCATAATCTGGTAATAGATCATGGACTAGTGGATGCCTGTGGGGACTTGAATGTGGTAGATCCGGGATATACTTATTATTCTTTTCGCCACCAAAAGTTTGTGTGTCTAGATAATTTTTTTGTTTCGGGCTCACTAATTGATGGGGTTTCAATGCAAACCTTATCAAAAATTACATCTGACCACTCTCCAATTGTGGTTGGCGTTCCTGCTCTTGCTTTTTTACCTCCGATTCAAATATTTTCTTTTGACCGGAAATTATGTCTGAATGAAGATTTTCTGGGATGCATGTCGGAGTGGATCAGGAATTTTTTTTCTATTAATCATTACTCTACACAATGTGCTATAGTATGGGATTCATTCAAGGCATGTTTCAGAGGGGAGGCACTAAGCTTCGTGAGTTACCAGAATAGGAAGAGAAAACAGGAGATGTTGGCGCTACATACGAATTTGAGGGAAGCGAAAAAGAAATTAATTCACGGGACCGCTGCATGAGCAGGTAATCTGCAAGTACTAGAGGAGGCTGTGGAGGTGGCTAGGTCTAAAATTAAAGAAGTCTGGAATGATGATAATGCCAGGAAATACCTGGTCCATAAGAAACAAATTCATGAATTTGGCGAATCTGTCGGCCGGTGCCAGGCGCTTCGCCTACGTATGAAAGAATCTGGGCGGTGTATTGCGGATATAAAGAATAATGCTGGAGTACGGTGTCAGGACCCTAAAGGGATTTTAGCTATTTTTCAATAGTTTTATTCAGAACTGTATACGCAAAAGCTGTCTTCTAGTATACCTAGTTCATATAATAGGGATTGGCCCATATTAGAGCTTGATAATGCTGAAAGTTTGAGGTTAGATGAGCCAATTACCATGGAAGAGCTGGAAACAGCTGTTAATGGACTAGCTTTGGGGAAAGCGGCTGGACCCGACAGACTTCCGGCAGAAATCTAGAAGTCATTTTTCGATGTTTTGAAGGATGATATGTTATGTACATTTAGAGCTGCTCAGAATGGATCCGCTCCTAAATCACGGGCAGAAGGCACTATTGTGTTTTTTGGAAAAAAAGGCAAAAGATGCTGAATTGGTGGGCTCTTATAGGCCAATTTTATTAATGAATTTTGATAGCAAGATTTATTCTAAAATTTTAGCTTATCGATTGCCTCAAGTCATAACTTCTTTAGTGTCGCAAAATCAGCATGGTTTTATCCCTGAGCGTAGTACAGTAGCACACGTCAATAAGGTGGTGACGTTGTTTGATATTGCGCAGACCGAGAAGCGGGAATTAGGCCTCATATTATTGGACGCAGAAAAGACGTTCAACCGTGTAGGCTTACTTGTGGGAATTGATGTTAATGATGGGATTTGGTACACGGTTTATAAATGGCCACAAGTTTTGTACACTTCGCCGGTCGCTAAGATCGCGTTAATGGGTCTACTTTCTGAAACGGTTTAAATTATTTGTGGCACAAGGCAGGGGGTGTCCCTGTTCCCCGCTCTTCTTTGTGCTATTTATAAATCCGTTTTTTGAACAACTAAGGAATAACTTGTTGATCAAGCCTTTTAAGGTTCACAATCTGTCTTATTCAGTGTTTGCATACGCAGACGATATTGCAGTAACTACCTCTGACCCCGTTTTAGCGCTTAAAGAGATTAAGCGGCTTGCATTTTCATTTGGGCAAGTATCTGGCTACAAACTAAATGTTGCTAAGACTCAGGTTTTAATTACTGATCAGGTGAATATGCAAGACCCTTGTGTGGTAAAAGAAGTGGTGTATCTGGGTATCAAAATTAGGGCATCTATGGATGAATTGGTTAATGTCAATTGGATCTCTTTATCACGTAATATGCAAGATTCGTTGGATAGATGGTCCAGAATGCAATTTACCTTGATCGGCAGAAGCAATATTTTTAAGATGAATGTTTTACCTAAGGTGTTGCATGTATTACGAATAGTTCCGCTGGAAATCTCTGTGGCACAACTGCAGCACCTGCAGTCTATCTGTTCTAAGTTTCTCTGGGCCCCGGGTAAACCAAGACGAGCAATGAGATTTATGACTATCTATTGAGCGGGGAAGGGGTTGCTATTCCTGACTTTGCCTTATATTTTTACGAATGTTTTCTTTTAAAAATGCGTATTTTATTTACTGGAGAAGATGTTGGTAACATAACATTGCGGAGGCCCCGTCTATTTTCCAGGTTTTGCTGGGTCCTGTAGCACGTCAATGCTTCTTTAAACAAACTGATGGCAGTTACTACAAGCATACAAGGTTTAAGGTACTTATATCTGCTTTTAATGTTTGGAAAAGAATACGAAAGCTCTGCCTAGTTGAGAAACTGTCCCGGTATACCCCCAAAAATGCTGTAAATATTCTTCCTTCAATTTTCTGGGGAAATATTGCTATGGGCTGGAAGGGTACGGGCGTTGTCCAACTGGGGGATTTCTTTTGTAATGATGGTTTCCTGATGTCTTATGAAGAATTATCACGACAGTATAATTTGCCCCAAAATCTTTTTTTTAAGTTTCTACAGTTAAGAGATTTTATTTTTCGGAAAAGAGTCAGATTGTAGTCTAGTTCAGTAGTCACTGCTGTCCAAAGTCAGGTCAAAATTGGGGCACTGTACCAATTATTGTTATCCTGTAGAAAGGATGATCTAGATAAACATAGTGTTAAATGGGCTGTGGTCTTGGGCATTGAGAATTTGAGCTTAAAGGACCCTATTATTAGATCCAGGTAGACTCTGTTGTCTGCAAACCTGAAAGCTCAATGTTTTACATCTTTTTTTAAATTTATATTATACGCCGGCACGGATGTTAAAATGGGGGAACGGGCAAGATGGAAAATGCTTTCGATGCCGTGGGGATCATGCAGATTTGTTGCATATTTTTTTTTTCATGTGCCTGCTTGACAAATTATATTCCACACATTGAACAATTTTTGTCTAGAGTAATAGGAGTTCAAATTATTATAACACCTATAATGATGCTTTTGGGTATTGGACCGGATGTTGGTAAGGGTTCTCCCTTATATAAACATAGATATCTTATTTTCATTGCAATGACTGTTGCCCGACTTTGTATTGCGGCTGAGTATAACTTGTATAAACTGAGCATAATACCACGTGGCAGATGCAAATGATAGCATGCTGGGACTAGTACCAGCCAAGATCACATAATTGTAAAGATCTAACCAACTATGGTTGCATGGCCTATGTTATGACTGTTAAAATATAAAAGTTCAATAAAGATCTACTTAGAAATGCAGCAATAGCCATTTTCATTATGCAGAAGGAGCTTTTGGTTTATCAGAAAGAGGCTATTGCATAGCAGATAGCGAAAGGAAATGAAATACAATAGACCATCCATCAGGAAATTGATTGCTTGGAGGAAATAAAACCAGTCTGCAGTGGTTCCCAGTTGAATAAAAGCTTGCTAGATTTCCTTATATATTTTGTTACATTTAAATAAAACTCAAATAGTCTCCTCACATCAAAGAATATAAGGACCGTTCTGCGTGATATGTGGGAATACTGAGGAAAACTGGCAAAGGTATTCTTCGACTGGTGTTGGATAGGAGGGTACATCTTATTTAATCCCTCCTAAAACCATTCATGGCCAGGATTGGGAATACCAATCCTTGATCAGGGCCTTTCCTGTATGCCCTAATGTGGAGGGATGGGTAGAAATAATCCTTAGGAGGCTTGTCTGGTTTGTTTTACGAATTATGGTTTTATTTAAAAAAAAAGAGGGGGAAAAAATCTTTGTGATAACAATGTCTTGTATAGGCTGTTTCTTGCACTTCCTATACGCTGTATTGGTGCCCTGGAATGTTTCTTCTCTTTTTCTTTGTAGGATCGTCTTAGTTGTGCCACCAAGTGCCCTTGAGAAAAGAAGGACAACTAAGGTAAGTAACTATTTATAGTATGATGTTATACCTTTTACACTGCCTGCTTGTCCCTGTAGTCTCTTCCAAACCTGTTGGTCATGAGACAGGAGGCATTGTGAAAGTATTATCGCTATTAACTCGTCTGAAGCACCAGGTACCCTGAGTTGTCTCTTCCCTCCTCCATGAAGTATTGTGACCCACACTATGAGTTTGTGATAAGGAGCCTTCACCCAATTTCAAGAAATCTGAAAGCAGATGTTCGTATGCCCCAAAGTCCTATCTTTGGGCTTAGGTTTTTATCTTTCTCTCTTACATTCTCCCCCAAGCTTATATATATATTTTGGCTCATTACTGTGCTTGAAAGAAAACAAATACAAAAAACGAAATTCGAATTTTTTCCACTTTCATTGTCCATCAGTAAGTAGAAAAAAAACAACTCCACCAAAAAGATTAAGAAAAATTACCTAATAAGTGCACTGTGCTTTATCGCAGGGCTCTGGTTGGAGCCAAAACGAGAGTAAACTTCTGGAAGACCTTGACTTTAGCTCCCATAGGTAGAGTAGTCTTGGCCAAAATGATGTTAGTGCTGCAATTCTTCTACTACTTTGCCAGTAACCCCGTTTTCCCCCCACTCTCCTCCTTCTGAGAACTAGATACCCTATTGAGCTCCCTTATAAGGGGTGATAGACGCCGGAGAGTTGCACTTACAAAATTGCAACTTCCAATAGATCAAGGGGGATTGGGAGCACCATACTTTGAGGCTTATTTCCCTGCTGGACGGCGGGGCGTCATTTGGCAGAGACTGCCTCGGAGGGAGGGCCCATGTCAATACAAGCCCTGTGCAAACTGTTCCTTCCAGGCACCCACCCTACGGCTACACATTCTGTGCAGGTGAAGGTGGCACAAACATGTATGTTGCGCCTTCACCGCATCTCTGGTGAGACACCCCTATACACCCCTATATACTGGCCTGCCGGATTCTACTCTGCTCGGGCACGGCAAGTTTGGACAGAACACGCAGTCCTGGAGGTGGGATCCCTATTCGCGGAGGGTCAGCTAATGCCATTCGATTGACTCTCAGACGAGACGGGCCTCCTGCCAAGGCAGTTTTTACTACACAGACAAATAGTCCTCAGCAGACTCCGCATTTGGGATCTTTCTGAGGGGGAACCGGCGACGCACCCAGTACTACACACAATTCTCCACATGGGTATGGGACAACAATTAATTACATGGCTTTACAAAGCAATTCGAGACCTCACCGCCTCCACGCTTACCCCACTGCGACAAAAATGGAAGGAGGAGACAGGACGCCAATTACATGACAAGGAATGGGGGAGCGCCCTAGAATATCCCAAGAGAGTGTCTCGGAACGCCCGTTTTAAAAAGCGCTTTTACCCAGGCACACAATTTGCATGCCCGAGATGCCAATCTACAGATGCGACTTTCAAACACATGTTTTGGCTATGCGCCACAATACAGTCCTACTGGAATGCAATACACGAGACGCTGCAGGAATTAACAGGGCTCACTGACATCAAAACTTGGGAAGCCAGGGGGATAGGGATCTTCTGCAGACGTAAATCCCTTAAAGTACAAGCACGTTTTGCTTCCCTAGCCCTCCTGCTGGCGAAGAGAGGGATCACAAATTGGAGAACCCTGGACGGACCCCCCTTGGCGGCCTGGGTGGGAGTGGTTGGAAAGTGGGGTTCAGTAGAAGAAGACACAATCAGATGGGAAGAGGCCCAGGGAGTGCGCAGACAACACATATCTATGGAATGGGTTACAATACTGCACCAATTCAGCCACCACATGGCCAACACTCAACAACCACCATCACTACCGACTGCACAAAAAATCCAGAGTCAGAATACACAACTCAAGTCCCCCCACACACTCATGCAGACGGCGTCACTTCCAGGCCATCTCAAGAAACATGACCCTGCAGCGACCCCAGGAGTATAGAGCATCTATAAAGCGCCCAAACTCGATTATGCCATGCTCCTGGAGAGCCCCATTCCCTCATTCACCCCAAACCCCTCGTAAAGGCATGTAACTCCTATTTTTGGACGCCCGCGGGGGCGATTCTAGTCCGCCCAGGTCCGTTTACTCCAAGTTCCAATCCCCAGTTAGCCACACACACCGACAGTTTAAAAGACTGTAGACTTTTCAAAAAGATAGCCCTTTACCGGAAATACATTGAGGCATACTATTATACCACATGATGGCTACAGAGTGTTCAATAGCCAAACCGGTTTTCTTTAATAGATTACCCCATGCTTGAAAGGTCCAGGAAAATGTACTGCACAACTGTATCGCTTAGACCAATCGTTTTGTCTACATTCATGTAAAGCAATATGAGAAAACTAATAAAAATTGTTTTTTTTTTACAAAAGGAAAGGTTACAGAGTTTCATATATCATAAGTATAAGGATACTACAAAAATACACACGTAAAGACTAAAATGTTACAGAACTAAAACAATTAACAGAAAGCCTTTACATTTCTAAATGTAAATGTATAGGCATTTATATAGCGCACTACTTACCCGTAGGGTCCCAAGGCGCTTCGACCGCTGCGAAACCCTTCCTGGCTTCCCTGAGAGATGGTCCCTTAATGGGTATCTCCAGGGTGAGACCAGGCATCCCCGGCGGTCTGGTGGGGCCGTTAGTGAAGATGAGGCAAGCTAATGCCCAGAGTTGCCGAGTGTGATCGCTGATCAGAGTGGGCACCGAGGCGAGAGAATTATCGAGTCCGCTGACCCTGGTCCAGAAACCTGCCGCGCCGGGAATCGAACCCTGGTCCCGGGCCGTCCTCTGCTCTCGGGTCTGCCGCCTCTAACCAGTGAGCCACACTACTTCACTACTACTCTACATGTACTTAGCAACAGTATACAGAACATCAAAGTGAAGGCGGAAGGAGTGTAAGAGGAACAACAAGAACTAGATACGATATATAAGAAAACAAGTTGATCTACTGTGCATGTGCCCGTTTAAAAGAGCTAATTATTCTAATGTAAAAACTAAAAAAATGCGTACCCAAAGCAAATTATGACTCACTACCTGTGAAGCCAATTACCTCATGCATATATGGATCAACGAGGATTTCGAATGGTCCCACTGCTAGAGCAATGTTTGGAGATGCAGTTGGAATGGTCAGCATGTAATGGAAGGTCTTCTTTCTCATATCATGAGTGTAGATGGTTTCAATTAGATCCCCATTGGAGACAGCTACCATAGCAGCATCAACCGTGAACTCCAGTTTCCATGTGCATAGCTCTGAGTAAGAGTCTACACAAGGGAACCAAAATCTGTTGGGGAAGAGGAAGCACGTTAAACATCACACTTTCAATTACCACCTTCAAAAACGTCAGTAATTTGATTATGTATACTCCCGTTTTAACAATTAACCATTCTGCAGAGGTTTGGATCAATTATAATTAAGCATTCGAAGACTGGAAGGCCTTCAAGCATAGAATTACAAAATTGAAGGAGACGAGGCACTGTGTACAGAATTACACTAAGCCAGAGATCTTCAAACTGTTTTGCTGTGAGGTCCCCCTGCCCCCCCCCCCGCCAAAGCAAAATGCTTGTAAATCGGGACCCCATGCCCCCCCTCCTCCCCCCCCAAACTTTATGGCACAGATTGTGAGAACAGGAGATGGGTGGCCCGCGCTTTTGAGATCATTTCATGGATACATTTTCTGAAGCCTGTAATTCACGATAAAGGTGAGACTAACAAAAGGCTGAAATAATCTGACAAAAACAGAAATGGACTTAAAAAAATGAGCTTCCCATAATTTGGGTGTCGTGAGCCCCTCATACTCCTGGACCACAATGGAAGAGCACCTAATGCACTAATGATAGCTGCAGCCCTAAGTAGCAGTCATCTTCTCTGCCTCTTTCATCCCTTCCCCACCATCCCTGGCCCCCACTCCAATCTTGAAACATGCTCATTTTTTTTTATGGGACGAAGATGGTTATGTAGTGCAAACTCAGGTCTAGGGCATCTTACATGAGCACTATTTACATTACACAAGGTCAGGTTAATTTATTTTTTTAAGAACTGGCCGATTAAGTGATTTGCTCAGAACCACAGAAAGTTGAGCGCACACCAGGATTTGAGCAGGGTTCCAAAAAATAGGTAGCTCCCATCATTAGGCCACATCCCCTCCATTTTAGGAAAATAATGAGCTTCAGCACGTTGTCCCCACCTTTTTGTAGCAAAGGTGGACTCAGCTTTATGCTCACAGGGAAAATTAACTCCCAGCCATAATTGTGATCCAGGGAATCCCTCAGACGCCGGAACCCAGTGGGTCCTGCAGGCCTGCTTCACTAATAGCAGCAACCCTTCTTGCTCAATCCTCCTCGCCGCCATCTCTTAGATGCTCAAACTAAGGTGTCTCCTCTGGTTCAATTTTCTCCTCACGAGGGCCCTTGTTCTGTAGCCCCATGCAACACTAGCTTAGCAAGTGTGTATTACACCCCCCCCATGCAAGCAAGGAAGGATGGTAAAACAGCCATAACTGGGGTTAGTCAGAGCAGTTGAAATTATGCAATTTGGGGGCCACTGTTTTTTCTGCATAATTATGGATTTGCCGTATTTGCCACATAATCTATCATCTGCTGCATACTCTGTAGATTTTAACAAAAAATCGTTTCGAGTTCACACATATCAAGTTACTATAAACACTGCAACATGTGTTGCTGCTCAGAAGAAAGCCCTTCGCAAAGCGTGACTGGTCCCCTTTCGGATGCTTATTGCTATATTTGCGTATTAAACAGGTATTAATTTAGTGGACCTATGCCCACAGTGTTCCCAAACGTAAAAATAACACCGTAATATTATCACAAAATGTGCTGCATTATGCCGTATAATTTGCCTTTTCTTGCCACATAATTTAGTCAATCCTGCCACATGATTGGGTCTTCCCCTGGTGCATAATTCTAGTGACCATGGATTAATCTGGCCCCATATACCGATCTACCCTGTGCAACTGGTTAAGCATCAAAGATAAAAGCTGCCTGGGAATCAGTACATTCTTTAACTGATGGGAGTCACAGGCTGTAACCTTGTAGCAATATACATACACACGTTGCTATTCCCAGTGTGAAAACCAGGATTCAGTTTGGTGACTCTCTAGTCACATACAGACATCTGAAGTGACTGCATTAGCTAACTGAGGTTTATAATGTAAAAGAGTACATTTTCAACAGATTAGTTTAACTTGCATTGATTTGTTCATTTAATGTGTATGTGGCAGTGCTTAATTTGTAAACCTATTGCCCCTGCCAGCGCTGCCAATGAGGATACCAAAACAACAACTAACCATCACACTCCTACAAGTGTGACAGTTCAGACTATTCCATGCCACCCAAAACTATAAGAATAGCTTGGGCAGCAGGTATTTGCCATTTTTTATTAATATTAAATTATTAAATAACTGTTTTATGTTCATTTCAAAATTGCCCAAACAGCACCATCATGTGGCAGACTGTCATAAGTACCATTGTTGACAATTAAATGTATATGAAGGGAGCCTGGAAACACGTACGATAAATAGTACTGTTGCTTCAAGATCATCTTGATGTACAGGTCCTTGCACAAGCACTTGCACCCCCTAGAAATGCAGTCAAGGACTCCCCGGGGGTGAGGCCCCACAGTTTAAAGAACTGGGCACTAACAGCCTGATTCATCAAGCCGAAATCGGCTCGCAAAGGGCCAGATTCTGAGAATCTGGCCCTTTGCGAGCTCTATTTTTGCATTTGGGATTCATCATCTCAAATGCAAAAATCGCTATTTAGAAAATCGCAATTTTGCAAGGAATAGCATTTAAGGAATCTCTATTAGCGTCACTTGCCAGCGCCCGAAGGCACATAAAGAAGAGCCGCTCTTGCTGGGGAGCGGGGCCAAAAAACTACTGGGGGCAATTACGAACCGCCACCTACCTGTGTGGATTGCTGGCTGCCACGCTCTCTTGTCTCGCTCTCCCCCGCCGCCGCACCTGCCATAGCGGCCGCCGAGAGGGGGGAGCGATCACCGCATCAAACTGCCTACAATTCCCAGCGTCCCCTGCTAGGACTCGGGGACGCCGCCTGCAGCGTCACTTGCCAGCGCTCGGAGGCGTATAAAGAAGAGCCGCTCCTCCCGCGTCGCGGGACCCGCGCCGGCGACGCCGGGCGGAGCCCGGGCAGAGGGCGGGCCGTCTGTGGCCGTCCGGGGACGACCAGGGACGGGACGACCCCTTGACTTTGACTAACTCTACAGGTACTTTCCATTTGGACCGGCATTTTGTTATTGACTGGGGTATTCAACACGCTGATACCGAACCGCCTAAAGCGGAGAAGTGGGTGAAGGGCAGACATAGCTTATTTCAGTCCCACGGAGTAATTTACTAGAAGGAAGCCAGGATCGATAGATAGGGTTGGAAATAGTTATTTAAAATCCTACTATGTCCAATCCCCCTAAAACACGCTCGGCTACGAGCAAAGCATATCTAGCTGGCACTCCAAAACAAACCATGGCCGAAACAAATATCGTACCTCCTAACAAAGTAAAAAAACCTACTGCAATTGATTTGATGTTGAGGAAGGTATCTGGGGAGATAGAACGTATGGAAAGGAGTTTGTCCTCCTCACCAATCCCTATATTAGTTACCCCAACGCAATCCAGGGATCAAACATTATCTGAAAGCCCCAATATGACTGGGAATATAGTGTTAGCAAGTAACTCAATTGAGGGCATTCCCTGTGCTCAACATGTACTACAATCTGGGCAGAAAATCTAGGGCACAGCAACCTTACCGCTCATAATAAACCCAAACAACGGGCGTGGCAAGGGCCAGCATAGGAAAAATAAATCAAATATAGGAGCTTGTCGATCTAAAAATAGACAAGAGGTCACCCCTGCAGATGATAAAGTATCATCCAACGTAAAACCACCAGGGTGGATAGAGGAGGTAATTGGAGAACTCAAAAAACATCTGGAAGCTTTTATTATTACCCAGTTAAAACTGATTGTAAGCAGGATGGATAAAATAGCCAATGAATTGACTAAACAGGGCAAGATAATGGACCCGACAAGTAAGAAACCTTCCTCAGGCCCCAATCAACCCACAATTGTGGCCACTGATAATATAGCGACCAATAACAACTGTGTCAGTAACATCCAACACATGATCGCCCAGGTACATGACCCTCCTAAAGCTCCTCAACACCCTGAGAGGGATCAAATCACAAGACTGGCACCAAAAATACAGAAAAAGTCCAACAGCAACCAACTACGCAAATGGGGCAGGAAGACCATTACTCAAGGCAAGGCCCATCTAGTTCATCCCAAATGGATTATGACCCATTCCATAACCCAGAAAGTCCTCCACCACATATAAATCTACCACCGGAAGCCAGCCCCTATGTTATAGTATTTGCAGGGGCACCGGAACTCAGGGCCGCAGAAAAAGAATCACACTCACAATTACACTCAAAAATTGCAAAGTGGTTGAATATCCATAGGCCCTTGAACACCGGGGAAAAGGGGGAGATACTACATGTAAGAAGAGTGAACTGGCTAGGAGGCAGGAAAAAAGATATAAGAGGGGATTGCATTGTGGCAAATTTCAGAGATGTCAATCTGGTGGAATATATACTGAGAAATTCAAATAGAAATCACACCAGCACAATTTGCACCCTCCCCTGGGTTATTTTTACCCAAGGAGATGGAGCATTAATAACCTAAACTATCCAATGTGGAGCACTGGAAGGTTACCAATTAACCAAAGGGATAGAATCCTGAATCACCCCGACCAGTTTTTATCTTCCCGAGACTACCCACAGTGGAGAAACAGATTTACCCCTCTGCAGTCGCTCGATGAAAACGACTGACTACCCCCTATAGACAACGAGCAAGCAAATATTGTAATAGGGGATGCAGCTGTTCGTAGCATGGAAGGGACAGGAGGAAGTGCGGAAGCTATGAGGACAGAGATCCCCCAATGCAGAGGGAGGAGGTTGATAGTGTCCTAAAGACTTGTAAAAAAAGAGTGTGTAGACTGAATGACCAGAACGCAGAGGGAAGGAAAGATTCTAGGGAAGGGTTAGTCTTTTTGTCCTGGAACATAGCGGGCCTGGGGGGTAAATTCGAAAATATGGAGTGGAGGGAGTACATTACGGGCTTCCACATTATAGCCTTACAGGAGACATGGGCACGAGACCCTGATTCCCGTCAACTGGAGGGCTATAAATGATTCTTTAGGCCAGCGCAGGAAGGCAGATCAGGGAGGGCGAAGGGAGGGCTAGTAATATATGTTGACCTAGATCTAAAAGGCACTTGGTCACAACCCCTATTGGTATCAGACACCATACAAGCAGTGGCATTCCAGGGACAGAGGTTCCTAATATAACATTTTTATAATTCGGGTCCAATTGAGGGAAACTACCCTGTGTTACAAGAGCTAGAGAGTAGACTAAGTGACGAAACTGACCTAAGGGAGGGGGGCCCTGAACCAACTATTTTGTTGATGGGTGACTTTAATTGTCACCTGTGCCCAAAACTACTCCCCATGTCCCCTGATTGGTCATCCTGCCCTGAAGAAAGTGGACCACACTTTGAACACAACAAAGAGGGAACACTGCTTATGAAGCTACTTGATAGATTCGCCCTCACCCACACAATGGACCTGCTGGCATTGAAAACAGGGGACACTCTTACACCAACATTTAAGGGAAGAGGCTGCTCTTCCATCATAGATTTTATTTTAATATCTGCCTTTGCTAAAGAGCAGATCAAAGAGGTAAGAACGGAGTGGAGCCCCTTTAGCAATCACAACCCCCTAACCCTCGAAATACCATATAATGGCCTGCCTGTAGGACATGCCGGGGAAGTCACTGTAATTTGCCCAACTGACCAGGGGAGGCGCCTAAGATGGGCAAAGATTAATGCACAAGAATTCTACAGCACCCTAGTGGAAAGAGGGAAAGAACATATAGAGGCCTGCCTCGAACCTACAATAGAGGGCAGAGATGTGGTCCTGGCATTCGAGTCCTTAACTAGGGTGGTTGATGGATTATTAAAAACCAAGCGGCCCATAAAGGATTCGCCAACCCCAAGATGGTTTGACTCTAACTGCTCGCGGGCTCTGAGTGAGCAAAAACTGAGCCTTAAGAAGTCCCCGAGAGAGAAGAATGAAATTGCCCTATGTAGACCTAACTATAAAATGCAGGTCAATCAGAGAAAGAGCACACTACAAAAGGAAGTGTGGGCAGTCCTGAGGGAAGCAGGTGAAAACAGGGACTATACCCAATTTTGGAGAATTATTAATAGACCCTGCTATCAAGACTCTAGATCCCTTGTAATTCGTACCAACATACTTCCCGAACAATGGATTAACCATTTCAAGAGTCTATACAACCAACAGGGGGAGACAGTTAGGGACGGAGTGTGGGAGGGGGCTAGACCCACCGAATTAGAATTCTCTCTACTGGAAATCTCAAAGGCATTTCAAGGCCTGACTCGGAATAAGGCACCAGGCCCGGATGGCACCCCCCCAGACCTCTATTTAAATAACATTGAATTATGGGCACCAATTATGACCAGAGTACTAAACGCAGCAATACAATCTGGGCTCTCGAGATCTTGGTCAACAGCGTTGATTGTCCCCATCTACAAGAAATGGTGCAGGGATAACCCGCAATGCTAAAGACCAATCTCGCTGATTTATGTGTCAGCTAAACTACTAGGCAGGGCAATTCTAAATCGCCTTGTTGAGTGGACTGAAGTGCACCACACCCTAGCAGACACCCAGTAAGGGTTCAGAGCAGGCAAATCAACTAATGACTAATGCCTTAATCTTTATCTACTAGTTGCCAAATACACGAAATCTGGTAATGGAACAATGTATATGTGGTTCATGGACCTGGCAGCTGCGTTCGATAACGTAAATAGAACCAAACTCTGGGCCCTTACTTTTAAATTGGGAATTGATCCAGATCTTATAAACATCCTAAAGGAACTCCACTGGAACACCACTGCCAAAGTCCGCTATAAGGCAGTCAAATTACTTCAAATCAAATGGCTATTTATAACAACAGTAACATCTTCAAGTGGGAACTCAGTGCACACATATGCCTATATTAAAACCATATAAAGATTTTATTTAATTTAAAGTCAAAAGATACATCGCAAATTGTACAAATGATGCAACATGATTTCAATGAATAACGCAAAAATACATTATAAGATGTTGCTGTTGTTATAAATAGCCATTTGATTTGAAGTAAGTTGACTGCCTAGGGTGTTTGTACTCAACCGGTTATGGCCCTGCCCTAGGAGGTCTAGAGTTATAGTAGGGGTCCTTGATATATGCATTGTTTAATCCATTAATAGACATGTAAACCAGACTGAGTCCTGACAGAGTGAGTGTGAGAGGTAGTGAGATTTTTTGGAGGGCAATGAGATTTAAGTGTGTGTGGGAGTGCAATACACAGACTTTCTGTGTTTAAAAAGGTCGAACATAAGTTAATTGGGGGCACTGCCAATGAGAAGACACTACATACACTGCATTACTTTCCCTTTAAATTAAACAGGTGCTTTATAAAAAAAATCTCTGCAAAAACATGTTTACCAATCAAGACAAAAAAACATTTTGTAACCAATGGAAAAAAATATATTTTGATCTATTTTGTGTGTTAGGCAGCTGCATAAACATTGATAAGCATAGATTTTAAAAGGTTTTGAAAATGCAGAGAAAACACCACTAAAAGCCACAAAAAATAAATATTGAAAACAGGACAGTCTAGATATAAAGCAGAGAATGAGCAGGCCCTATTGTAAAGGATTTTGCTGAACTACAACCCAATGACCACCGGAAAGAGGCACATAGTGACCCCATCTGCCAGTTTAAAAAGGGACCGTTGGCTAGAGCAAAAATTACAGGATCAAGAACGTAACAAACCTGCTAGCACAGGAGAGATAATGGCAAACACCCCTACTGTAACAAAAGCAGGGACCACAGCAGTGGCCCCAGCTAAAAGGAAGGGACAACAGAAGTGAACACAGGTGTGAAAACTGTAGCCACAACACCTGACACTAAAGCTACTAGCAAAGCAATCTGCACTGCCACAGCAACAATAGCAGCTATAAGCACAGCAAGAAACACAGAAATGGTCAAAGTAGTTACATGGCAGAGACCAGTGCAGTAATAGGCACAGCACGGACCACAGCAGGAACCAAAGCCAACAGTAGACCAGAAACAACAGCAGCCACAATAGTGTCAAATACAACATACACCACCGGAGGAACAAGAAAGCCACAATACTAGATGGAACAGCGATAGCGACTACCACAGTAACAACAACAGCTGGTACAATGGTTGCAAAAACAGCAGGGACCACAGCAGTGACAACAGAGTTAACACTAATAAAAACAATTGTCACCACGACATGGATACCAACAGCTGTTAGGCAAACAAGAACCACAGCCGCACCAACAGCAGCTTTGAGCATGGAAGGGACAACAGGAGCAACAATACAAGTGGCCTTAGTGCAGCTACTACCACCGCAGCAAAAGCTACTACTCTACCAACAACAGCTACCAAGCACAACAGGGACATCAGCTATGACATTAGCAGCCACTGCTGCCAACCACAACGGCAATAAACAGAGCAGTGACCCCAGCTGGAACGAGACCGGGATCACAACAATAGGAGCAACAATTTCAACAAGAGATTCAAAACAGTTGGGACTACTGTAGCTCTCACAGCTTTCACAACAGGGACCACAGTCAACATAGCAATAACCACAGCAAAAACACCAGCTGCCAACACAGAAAGGACCAAAGAAGTAAGTGATCATGGCTATCTCAACTGCATGAGCCACAGTAGCTAACACAGCTGCAACAACCTCAGAAGGGACCAATATTGGCCTAACAACTACATCAGGGACAACAAAAGCAACGATACTAACATTATTAGCTACCAAAACCTCTAAAACTGCAGTGATCAATTCCAGGACCAAGTAGTGATTACAGCCGCCACAATAAGGGCAACAACTACCAACAAGACAGGAGCAACAACTGCAACAAATGGCAGCACGGTAAGTGACAGTAGTAGCTACCACTGTTCCAACGACGGAAAAAACAAAAGTGATGAGTGGGATGCCTAACAATCTCAGAACTGGTAAAACCACACTGCAGTCCATTTATTGTTTGTTCATTGTGCTCCTGCAGACAAGGAGCAACCATATGCAAATCGATAACTCCAATAAGCACCCTCCAGCCCACACTGCTAACCAGTGTTACACTGAAGAGGAACACAAACAATCACCACACCAATTTCGACCATCTAGCTATCCTAATGAAGAAAAACTTGAGTACTATGGCACAGCAAGCAGAAAACTTAGGTCTTTACTCATTGCAGTTGGAAAAGCAAACAAGCCCTGGCAAAGTCAATAGATCTGGTTTTGAACTTTTGATGTGTCAATGAATGTGCACAAAGGCATGCACAAATGTGTTCAGAGTACAATTAGCGTTTCATGTCTGTGCACCTGTCAATTTCTGTTCCTCCTATATTTGTGCCTGCATGTCCCCATAAGCTTGTGGGAGCAAACAAGTCATATTCAGAAACACACACATTCTTAGTTTTTATGCGAGCCTGTATATTCATGCATTCACACATTACACTTTGCTAATGCTTCTTAATGATGCTACTAAACCTAAAACAGTTGGAATTCAGGAGATTAGACCTGCAGATTCAGTCGGCATTTAACTATTTTGAACAATGCCTGTTTCTGCAACATGGTCCGATTAGCACTTTGATACCTGTGCGGTATAGAGGCATTGAAAGTACATTCGTAATAGAGCTAGCAGTCAAAGATGCAACTAAATCAAACCTATGAATAGAGTACCATCTGGTGGACATTCCCATATATCACAGACTGAAGATACCGACATTTTAGGAAAGTGGTCGACAAAAAGCGTCATTGGAGTGAAGGAAGCAGTGAGGAATGAGGGCTTAATGCTTCAGGGGAGGAAACAGGATGCACAGCATGGCAGGGGGTTGAGGCATCTTCTTTAAGGTTTCTAATCAGTCTGACGTTTCTCTAAGGCTCCCGTTGGATACAACACGCGCTACAAAATTCTTCAATAACTATCGAATGTAATTTATATGACACTGTACTCCATGTAAATGGTATCTAACCGCTGCATACGTAAATTCATAGATAATAAGATGGAAATAAACTTTAGGGTCGGAAATGGCAAATCAAGTAAGATTGGTATAAGTTATTTACCTGACAAATATCCCTTTATCCTCCCTTCTCTGCACCAGAATACACTAAAGAACTCCAACTTAACCTCAGAACGGGTAATGGTGTTCTGCTCAACATCCCCAGTCCTGAGCGATAACTACCTTCCAAGCAGTCTGCGGAGAGCAGAGCTCCCCCTCTAGAATGAGCTGGAAGATCCTGTATGTGCGTGAAGGACACAGGTGGGAAGAGGGTCGGTGAAACAAGCATTGCGGTCCCACTTGGCATACGGAATCTGACCGTGTGCCATGTGTCTTAACATACAATCAGGGCTTTAAATGGGATGAAAAAACCAGGGGGGGGGGGGGGGGGGGGGGGGGGGGGGGCGCGGAGAATGTGTCTTTCAAATGGGCGTGGCCAGTGCAATTTAGGGCGTGGCTTAAAACATGTTAGCTAAAAATCTGTGCTTAGCATATTGCCCGCCCGACCGGTATTGTGCTGTTTCTGTCATTGCATCCAGATATATGATACAACGAGTAACATCATACCTAAAACAAGTTAGGACTATTGGCTTTGTCAATGGTTGTTAGTTGCATAAGATAAATAAGCAGCAACTAAGGCTAGTGCATATTATTGAAAAAGCTTCCTAAGACAATGTTGCCGCTCCTGAGTTTAAAAAAGAGAAGGGAAATCCAGAGAGAAAATGACTCTCTTTAATGGATTTCCCTTCCCCTAAATGCTCACCTGGCCTGACGTCATGCCCTAACTCTTCCACTAGTGAGAAGTGAGCAGTGTGAGCATGGGTCCATCGACGTGCCTGCTGTCACTGCAGTCTGGAGAAAAACGGACCACCTGTGCCGGTCACAAAACAGAGCCCGATAGAGACCAGTTAGCACCAGTGAGACCCGGCTCACTTGAAGCCTTGCATACAATTCCAATGGTGGCTGTGCCTGAAATGTACGTGTACAATTTAGAACTACTGCGATAGTAGATGGCTTAAAGTAGGGTAGCTAAACAAAACAAGCATTGGAAATGCAATAGGTCTCGCAGCATTAGAGTTAGTGCTTTTAGAATTGTTTATGGGTTTTTTTGTAAATCTTTAGCATTTTTGTTTCCTGTAGCCAATGCTAAAGAATTAAAAAAAAAAAGCCATAAACATTTCTAAAAGCTCTAACTCAAATGCTCCGAGACCTATTGCACTGTGTGAGGGTGAGGGGTTGAGGGTGAGGGGTTGAGGGTGAGTGAGGGTGAGTGAGGGTGAGGGTGAGTGAGGGTGAGTGAGGGGTTGAGGGTGAGTGAGGGGTTGAGGGTGAGTGAGGGGTTGAGGGTGAGTGAGGGGTTGAGGGTGAGTGAGGGGTTGAGGGTGAGTGAGAGTGAGTGTGAGTTAGGGTGAGGGGTTGAGGGTGGGTGAGGGTGAGGGGTTGAGGGTGAGTGAGGGTTTGAGGGTGAGTGAGGGTGAGTGGGTGAGTGAGTGAGGGTGAGTGGGTGAGTGAGTGAGGGTGAGTGGGTGAGTGAGTGAGTGAGGGTGAGTGAGGGTGAGTGAGTGAGGGTGAGTGAGTGAGGGTGAGTGAGTGAGGGTGAGTGAGTGAGGGTGAGTGAGTGAGGGTGAGTGAGGGTGAGTGAGGGTGAGTGAGGGTGAGTGAGGGTGAGTGAGGGCGAGTGAGTGAGAGTGAGGGTGAGTGAGGGGTTGAGGGTGAGGGTGAGGGGTTGAGGGTGAGGGGTTGAGGGTGAGGGGTTGAGGGTGAGGGGTTGAGGGTGAGGGGGTGAGGGTGAGTGAGGGTGAGGGTGAGTGAGGGTGAGTGAGGGTGAGTGAGGGGTTGAGGGTGAGTGAGGGGTTGAGGGTGAGTGAGGGGTTGAGGGTGAGTGAGGGGTTGAGGGTGAGTGAGTGTGAGTTAGGGTGAGGGGTTGAGGGTGGGTGAGGGTGAGGGGTTGAGGGTGAGTGAGGGTGAGGGGTTGAGGGTGAGTGAGGGTTTGAGGGTGAGTGAGGGTGAGTGGGTGAGTGAGTGAGGGTGAGGGTGAGTGGGTGAGTGGGTGAGGGTGAGTGAGGGTGAGTGGGTGAGTGGGTGAGGGTGAGTGAGGGTGAGGGTGAGTGAGGGTGAGTGAGGGTGAGTGAGGGTGAGTGAGGGTGAGTGAGTGAGAGTGAGGGTGAGTGAGTGAGTGAGGGTGAGTGAGTGAGGGTGAGTGAGTGAGGGTGAGTGAGGGTGAGTGAGGGTGAGGGGTTGAGGGTGAGGGGTTGAGGGTGAGGGGTTGAGGTTGAGGGTGAGGGGTTGAGGGTGAGGGGTTGAGGGTGAGGGGTTGAGGGTGAGTGAGGGTGAGGGGTTGAGGGTGAGTGAGGGTGAGGGGTTGAGGGGGAGGGGTTGAGGGTGGGTGAGGGGTTGAGGGTGAGGGGTTGAGGGTGAGGGGTTGAGGGGTTGAGGGTGAGTGAGGGGTTGAGGGTGAGTGAGGGGTTGAGGGGGAGGGGTCGAGGGGGAGGGGTTGAGGGTGAGTGAGGGTGAGTGAGTGAGAGTGAGGGGTTGAGGGTGAGTGAGTGAGGGTGAGGGGTTGAGGGTGAGGGGTTGAGGGTGAGGGAGGTTGAGGGTGGTTGAGTGAGGATGAGTGAGAGTGAGGGTTAGTGAGGGGTTGAGGGTGAGGGGTTGAGGGTGAGTGAGTGAGGGTGAGGGGTTGAGGGTGAGTGAGGGTGAGGGTGAGGGGTTGAGGGTGAGTGAGGATGAGTGAGGATGAGTGAGGGTGAGTGAGAGTGAGGGTGAGTGAGGGGTTGAGGGTGAGGGGTTGAGGGTGAGGGTGAGTGAGGGGTTGAGGGTGAGTGAGTGAGGGTGAGGGTGAGGGGTTGAGGGGGAGGGGTTGAGGGGGAGGGGTCGAGGGGGAGGGGTCGAGGGGGAGGGGTTGAGGGTGAGTGAGGGTGAGTGAGTGAGGGTGACGGGTTGAGGGTGAGTGAGTGAGGGTGAGGGGTTGAGGGTGGGTGAGTGAGGGTGAGGGTTTGAGGGTGAGGGGTGTCCCCAAACAGAAAGTTCCAAACTTTGCCATTGGCATATTCTAAACCTCACTCTTAAACATTACATACCAACAGTCACTATGCAATGCTGAACAAACCCGGCAATTGGTGAAAACGGCCAACTTTCAAAATCTAGAAAAGTTAATGCCCTGTAACAATTTTGTAAAACCCCGGTCAAAATCGCCCAGAAAACAACCCTGAATAAAAAATAAAACTGACAACTAAATAGATTCCTACTTGCCTCCCTACTGGGTCCATAGACTGACACCAAAGGACATCATCAAGAATCAAGAGGATGTTGAGCGTCGTTCCCGATACTCTTTCAAAAAAAATTGCGAATAAACGTGAAAGGCTTTCACGGCCGGCCGGTCGTGAAACTGAAAGCATGGCCGGCCGGCCGTGAAAGCCTTTGATGTAATCAACACACCCCACACACCTCCTTTGTAGTACAAATTGGAGCCTCTGGAGGGGTCTTCCTGCCTCGCTCTCTCGCACCCAGCCAGGCCCAGCCCTTTAATATTCAAGGGTCCAGACACTGCAGGAAGGAGCACGCAAGGCTGATGCAGACCCCCTAGGCAGGGCTTGTGAAAGAAACCAAACAATGACCTCTCCTGGTTCACATGCAAACCCATCCCGCGAAGAATTTGGAGCATTTCTTGCCATGGAATCCGAGGCCACTCAACATGAAAGGAGGGCTTGGGGACTATTCAGTAGAATGAGCAACGCTGACCCTCTTAAAGCACAAAGCAATTGAATTATAGTTTTATTGCACTGGTTAGAGGAAAGTAACTCGGCATGCTTTCGACAAAGATGTACAAATCTGCATCACAAATGTTTCCGAGCCAGGGAAGGACAGTACAGCAGAATGGAGCATCTTCTTGGGTTCCCACAGCAAAATACTACAACATCCGTTTATAGCTGGAACCGGTATGCTCGGCAGTCAAATTACTTCAAATCAAATGGCTATTTATAACAACAGTAACATCTTCAAGTGGGAACTCAGTGCACACATATGCCTATATTAAAACCATATAAAGATTTTATTTAATTTAAAGTCAAAAGATACATCGCAAATTGTACAAATGATGCAACATGATTTCAATGAATAACGCAAAAATACATTATAAGATGTTGCTGTTGTTATAAATAGCCATTTGATTTGAAGTAAGTTGACTGCCTAGGGTGTTTGTACTCAACCGGTTATGGCCCTGCCCTAGGAGGTCTAGAGTTATAGTAGGGGTCCTTGATATATGCATTGTTTAATCCATTAATAGACATGTAAACCAGACTGAGTCCTGACAGAGTGAGTGTGAGAGGTAGTGAGATTTTTTGGAGGGCAATGAGATTTAAGTGTGTGTGGGAGTGCAATACACAGACTTTCTGTGTTTAAAAAGGTCGAACATAAGTTAATTGGGGGCACTGCCAATGAGAAGACACTACATACACTGCATTACTTTCCCTTTAAATTAAACAGGTGCTTTATAAAAAAAATCTCTGCAAAAACATGTTTACCAATCAAGACAAAAAAACATTTTGTAACCAATGGAAAAAAATATATTTTGATCTATTTTGTGTGTTAGGCAGCTGCATAAACATTGATAAGCATAGATTTTAAAAGGTTTTGAAAATGCAGAGAAAACACCACTAAAAGCCACAAAAAATAAATATTGAAAACAGGACAGTCTAGATATAAAGCAGAGAATGAGCAGGCCCTATTGTAAAGGATTTTGCTGAACTACAACCCAATGACCACCGGAAAGAGGCACATAGTGACCCCATCTGCCAGTTTAAAAAGGGACCGTTGGCTAGAGCAAAAATTACAGGATCAAGAACGTAACAAACCTGCTAGCACAGGAGAGATAATGGCAAACACCCCTACTGTAACAAAAGCAGGGACCACAGCAGTGGCCCCAGCTAAAAGGAAGGGACAACAGAAGTGAACACAGGTGTGAAAACTGTAGCCACAACACCTGACACTAAAGCTACTAGCAAAGCAATCTGCACTGCCACAGCAACAATAGCAGCTATAAGCACAGCAAGAAACACAGAAATGGTCAAAGTAGTTACATGGCAGAGACCAGTGCAGTAATAGGCACAGCACGGACCACAGCAGGAACCAAAGCCAACAGTAGACCAGAAACAACAGCAGCCACAATAGTGTCAAATACAACATACACCACCGGAGGAACAAGAAAGCCACAATACTAGATGGAACAGCGATAGCGACTACCACAGTAACAACAACAGCTGGTACAATGGTTGCAAAAACAGCAGGGACCACAGCAGTGACAACAGAGTTAACACTAATAAAAACAATTGTCACCACGACATGGATACCAACAGCTGTTAGGCAAACAAGAACCACAGCCGCACCAACAGCAGCTTTGAGCATGGAAGGGACAACAGGAGCAACAATACAAGTGGCCTTAGTGCAGCTACTACCACCGCAGCAAAAGCTACTACTCTACCAACAACAGCTACCAAGCACAACAGGGACATCAGCTATGACATTAGCAGCCACTGCTGCCAACCACAACGGCAATAAACAGAGCAGTGACCCCAGCTGGAACGAGACCGGGATCACAACAATAGGAGCAACAATTTCAACAAGAGATTCAAAACAGTTGGGACTACTGTAGCTCTCACAGCTTTCACAACAGGGACCACAGTCAACATAGCAATAACCACAGCAAAAACACCAGCTGCCAACACAGAAAGGACCAAAGAAGTAAGTGATCATGGCTATCTCAACTGCATGAGCCACAGTAGCTAACACAGCTGCAACAACCTCAGAAGGGACCAATATTGGCCTAACAACTACATCAGGGACAACAAAAGCAACGATCCTAACATTATTAGCTACCAAAACCTCTAAAACTGCAGTGATCAATTCCAGGACCAAGTAGTGATTACAGCCGCCACAATAAGGGCAACAACTACCAACAAGACAGGAGCAACAACTGCAACAAATGGCAGCACGGTAAGTGACAGTAGTAGCTACCACTGTTCCAACGACGGAAAAAACAAAAGTGATGAGTGGGATGCCTAACAATCTCAGAACTGGTAAAACCACACTGCAGTCCATTTATTGTTTGTTCATTGTGCTCCTGCAGACAAGGAGCAACCATATGCAAATCGATAACTCCAATAAGCACCCTCCAGCCCACACTGCTAACCAGTGTTACACTGAAGAGGAACACAAACAATCACCACACCAATTTCGACCATCTAGCTATCCTAATGAAGAAAAACTTGAGTACTATGGCACAGCAAGCAGAAAACTTAGGTCTATACTCATTGCAGTTGGAAAAGCAAACAAGCCCTGGCAAAGTCAATAGATCTGGTTTTGAACTTTTGATGTGTCAATGAATGTGCACAAAGGCATGCACAAATGTGTTCAGAGTACAATTAGCGTTTCATGTCTGTGCACCTGTCAATTTCTGTTCCTCCTATATTTGTGCCTGCATGTCCCCATAAGCTTGTGGGAGCAAACAAGTCATATTCAGAAACACACACATTCTTAGTTTTTATGCGAGCCTGTATATTCATGCATTCACACATTACACTTTGCTAATGCTTCTTAATGATGCTACTAAACCTAAAACAGTTGGAATTCAGGAGATTAGACCTGCAGATTCAGTCGGCATTTAACTATTTTGAACAATGCCTGTTTCTGCAACATGGTCCGATTAGCACTTTGATACCTGTGCGGTATAGAGGCATTGAAAGTACATTCGTAATAGAGCTAGCAGTCAAAGATGCAACTAAATCAAACCTATGAATAGAGTACCATCTGGTGGACATTCCCATATATCACAGACTGAAGATACCGACATTTTAGGAAAGTGGTCGACAAAAAGCGTCATTGGAGTGAAGGAAGCAGTGAGGAATGAGGGCTTAATGCTTCAGGGGAGGAAACAGGATGCACAGCATGGCAGGGGGTTGAGGCATCTTCTTTAAGGTTTCTAATCAGTCTGACGTTTCTCTAAGGCTCCCGTTGGATACAACACGCGCTACAAAATTCTTCAATAACTATCGAATGTAATTTATATGACACTGTACTCCATGTAAATGGTATCTAACCGCTGCATACGTAAATTCATAGATAATAAGATGGAAATAAACTTTAGGGTCGGAAATGGCAAATCAAGTAAGATTGGTATAAGTTATTTACCTGACAAATATCCCTTTATCCTCCCTTCTCTGCACCAGAATACACTAAAGAACTCCAACTTAACCTCAGAACGGGTAATGGTGTTCTGCTCAACATCCCCAGTCCTGAGCGATAACTACCTTCCAAGCAGTCTGCGGAGAGCAGAGCTCCCCCTCTAGAATGAGCTGGAAGATCCTGTATGTGCGTGAAGGACACAGGTGGGAAGAGGGTCGGTGAAACAAGCATTGCGGTCCCACTTGGCATACGGAATCTGACCGTGTGCCATGTGTCTTAACATACAATCAGGGCTTTAAATGGGATGAAAAAACCAGGGGGGGGGGGGCGCGGAGAATGTGTCTTTCAAATGGGCGTGGCCAGTGCAATTTAGGGCGTGGCTTAAAACATGTTAGCTAAAAATCTGTGCTTAGCATATTGCCCGCCCGACCGGTATTGTGCTGTTTCTGTCATTGCATCCAGATATATGATACAACGAGTAACATCATACCTAAAACAAGTTAGGACTATTGGCTTTGTCAATGGTTGTTAGTTGCATAAGATAAATAAGCAGCAACTAAGGCTAGTGCATATTATTGAAAAAGCTTCCTAAGACAATGTTGCCGCTCCTGAGTTTAAAAAAGAGAAGGGAAATCCAGAGAGAAAATGACTCTCTTTAATGGATTTCCCTTCCCCTAAATGCTCACCTGGCCTGACGTCATGCCCTAACTCTTCCACTAGTGAGAAGTGAGCAGTGTGAGCATGGGTCCATCGACGTGCCTGCTGTCACTGCAGTCTGGAGAAAAACGGACCACCTGTGCCGGTCACAAAACAGAGCCCGATAGAGACCAGTTAGCACCAGTGAGACCCGGCTCACTTGAAGCCTTGCATACAATTCCAATGGTGGCTGTGCCTGAAATGTACGTGTACAATTTAGAACTACTGCGATAGTAGATGGCTTAAAGTAGGGTAGCTAAACAAAACAAGCATTGGAAATGCAATAGGTCTCGCAGCATTAGAGTTAGTGCTTTTAGAATTGTTTATGGGTTTTTTTGTAAATCTTTAGCATTTTTGTTTCCTGTAGCCAATGCTAAAGAATTAAAAAAAAAAAGCCATAAACATTTCTAAAAGCTCTAACTCAAATGCTCCGAGACCTATTGCACTGTGTGAGGGTGAGGGGTTGAGGGTGAGGGGTTGAGGGTGAGTGAGGATGAGTGAGGATGAGTGAGGGTGAGTGAGAGTGAGGGTGAGTGAGGGGTTGAGGGTGAGGGGTTGAGGGTGAGGGTGAGTGAGGGGTTGAGGGTGAGTGAGTGAGGGTGAGGGTGAGGGGTTGAGGGGGAGGGGTTGAGGGGGAGGGGTCGAGGGGGAGGGGTCGAGGGGGAGGGGTTGAGGGTGAGTGAGGGTGAGTGAGTGAGGGTGACGGGTTGAGGGTGAGTGAGTGAGGGTGAGGGGTTGAGGGTGGGTGAGTGAGGGTGAGGGTTTGAGGGTGAGGGGTGTCCCCAAACAGAAAGTTCCAAACTTTGCCATTGGCATATTCTAAACCTCACTCTTAAACATTACATACCAACAGTCACTATGCAATGCTGAACAAACCCGGCAATTGGTGAAAACGGCCAACTTTCAAAATCTAGAAAAGTTAATGCCCTGTAACAATTTTGTAAAACCCCGGTCAAAATCGCCCAGAAAACAACCCTGAATAAAAAATAAAACTGACAACTAAATAGATTCCTACTTGCCTCCCTACTGGGTCCATAGACTGACACCAAAGGACATCATCAAGAATCAAGAGGATGTTGAGCGTCGTTCCCGATACTCTTTCAAAAAAAATTGCGAATAAACGTGAAAGGCTTTCACGGCCGGCCGGTCGTGAAACTGAAAGCATGGCCGGCCGGCCGTGAAAGCCTTTGATGTAATCAACACACCCCACACACCTCCTTTGTAGTACAAATTGGAGCCTCTGGAGGGGTCTTCCTGCCTCGCTCTCTCGCACCCAGCCAGGCCCAGCCCTTTAATATTCAAGGGTCCAGACACTGCAGGAAGGAGCACGCAAGGCTGATGCAGACCCCCTAGGCAGGGCTTGTGAAAGAAACCAAACAATGACCTCTCCTGGTTCACATGCAAACCCATCCCGCGAAGAATTTGGAGCATTTCTTGCCATGGAATCCGAGGCCACTCAACATGAAAGGAGGGCTTGGGGACTATTCAGTAGAATGAGCAACGCTGACCCTCTTAAAGCACAAAGCAATTGAATTATAGTTTTATTGCACTGGTTAGAGGAAAGTAACTCGGCATGCTTTCGACAAAGATGTACAAATCTGCATCACAAATGTTTCCGAGCCAGGGAAGGACAGTACAGCAGAATGGAGCATCTTCTTGGGTTCCCACAGCAAAATACTACAACATCCGTTTATAGCTGGAACCGGTATGCTCGGCAGTCAAATTACTTCAAATCAAATGGCTATTTATAACAACAGTAACATCTTCAAGTGGGAACTCAGTGCACACATATGCCTATATTAAAACCATATAAAGATTTTATTTAATTTAAAGTCAAAAGATACATCGCAAATTGTACAAATGATGCAACATGATTTCAATGAATAACGCAAAAATACATTATAAGATGTTGCTGTTGTTATAAATAGCCATTTGATTTGAAGTAAGTTGACTGCCTAGGGTGTTTGTACTCAACCGGTTATGGCCCTGCCCTAGGAGGTCTAGAGTTATAGTAGGGGTCCTTGATATATGCATTGTTTAATCCATTAATAGACATGTAAACCAGACTGAGTCCTGACAGAGTGAGTGTGAGAGGTAGTGAGATTTTTTGGAGGGCAATGAGATTTAAGTGTGTGTGGGAGTGCAATACACAGACTTTCTGTGTTTAAAAAGGTCGAACATAAGTTAATTGGGGGCACTGCCAATGAGAAGACACTACATACACTGCATTACTTTCCCTTTAAATTAAACAGGTGCTTTATAAAAAAAATCTCTGCAAAAACATGTTTACCAATCAAGACAAAAAAACATTTTGTAACCAATGGAAAAAAATATATTTTGATCTATTTTGTGTGTTAGGCAGCTGCATAAACATTGATAAGCATAGATTTTAAAAGGTTTTGAAAATGCAGAGAAAACACCACTAAAAGCCACAAAAAATAAATATTGAAAACAGGACAGTCTAGATATAAAGCAGAGAATGAGCAGGCCCTATTGTAAAGGATTTTGCTGAACTACAACCCAATGACCACCGGAAAGAGGCACATAGTGACCCCATCTGCCAGTTTAAAAAGGGACCGTTGGCTAGAGCAAAAATTACAGGATCAAGAACGTAACAAACCTGCTAGCACAGGAGAGATAATGGCAAACACCCCTACTGTAACAAAAGCAGGGACCACAGCAGTGGCCCCAGCTAAAAGGAAGGGACAACAGAAGTGAACACAGGTGTGAAAACTGTAGCCACAACACCTGACACTAAAGCTACTAGCAAAGCAATCTGCACTGCCACAGCAACAATAGCAGCTATAAGCACAGCAAGAAACACAGAAATGGTCAAAGTAGTTACATGGCAGAGACCAGTGCAGTAATAGGCACAGCACGGACCACAGCAGGAACCAAAGCCAACAGTAGACCAGAAACAACAGCAGCCACAATAGTGTCAAATACAACATACACCACCGGAGGAACAAGAAAGCCACAATACTAGATGGAACAGCGATAGCGACTACCACAGTAACAACAACAGCTGGTACAATGGTTGCAAAAACAGCAGGGACCACAGCAGTGACAACAGAGTTAACACTAATAAAAACAATTGTCACCACGACATGGATACCAACAGCTGTTAGGCAAACAAGAACCACAGCCGCACCAACAGCAGCTTTGAGCATGGAAGGGACAACAGGAGCAACAATACAAGTGGCCTTAGTGCAGCTACTACCACCGCAGCAAAAGCTACTACTCTACCAACAACAGCTACCAAGCACAACAGGGACATCAGCTATGACATTAGCAGCCACTGCTGCCAACCACAACGGCAATAAACAGAGCAGTGACCCCAGCTGGAACGAGACCGGGATCACAACAATAGGAGCAACAATTTCAACAAGAGATTCAAAACAGTTGGGACTACTGTAGCTCTCACAGCTTTCACAACAGGGACCACAGTCAACATAGCAATAACCACAGCAAAAACACCAGCTGCCAACACAGAAAGGACCAAAGAAGTAAGTGATCATGGCTATCTCAACTGCATGAGCCACAGTAGCTAACACAGCTGCAACAACCTCAGAAGGGACCAATATTGGCCTAACAACTACATCAGGGACAACAAAAGCAACGATCCTAACATTATTAGCTACCAAAACCTCTAAAACTGCAGTGATCAATTCCAGGACCAAGTAGTGATTACAGCCGCCACAATAAGGGCAACAACTACCAACAAGACAGGAGCAACAACTGCAACAAATGGCAGCACGGTAAGTGACAGTAGTAGCTACCACTGTTCCAACGACGGAAAAAACAAAAGTGATGAGTGGGATGCCTAACAATCTCAGAACTGGTAAAACCACACTGCAGTCCATTTATTGTTTGTTCATTGTGCTCCTGCAGACAAGGAGCAACCATATGCAAATCGATAACTCCAATAAGCACCCTCCAGCCCACACTGCTAACCAGTGTTACACTGAAGAGGAACACAAACAATCACCACACCAATTTCGACCATCTAGCTATCCTAATGAAGAAAAACTTGAGTACTATGGCACAGCAAGCAGAAAACTTAGGTCTATACTCATTGCAGTTGGAAAAGCAAACAAGCCCTGGCAAAGTCAATAGATCTGGTTTTGAACTTTTGATGTGTCAATGAATGTGCACAAAGGCATGCACAAATGTGTTCAGAGTACAATTAGCGTTTCATGTCTGTGCACCTGTCAATTTCTGTTCCTCCTATATTTGTGCCTGCATGTCCCCATAAGCTTGTGGGAGCAAACAAGTCATATTCAGAAACACACACATTCTTAGTTTTTATGCGAGCCTGTATATTCATGCATTCACACATTACACTTTGCTAATGCTTCTTAATGATGCTACTAAACCTAAAACAGTTGGAATTCAGGAGATTAGACCTGCAGATTCAGTCGGCATTTAACTATTTTGAACAATGCCTGTTTCTGCAACATGGTCCGATTAGCACTTTGATACCTGTGCGGTATAGAGGCATTGAAAGTACATTCGTAATAGAGCTAGCAGTCAAAGATGCAACTAAATCAAACCTATGAATAGAGTACCATCTGGTGGACATTCCCATATATCACAGACTGAAGATACCGACATTTTAGGAAAGTGGTCGACAAAAAGCGTCATTGGAGTGAAGGAAGCAGTGAGGAATGAGGGCTTAATGCTTCAGGGGAGGAAACAGGATGCACAGCATGGCAGGGGGTTGAGGCATCTTCTTTAAGGTTTCTAATCAGTCTGACGTTTCTCTAAGGCTCCCGTTGGATACAACACGCGCTACAAAATTCTTCAATAACTATCGAATGTAATTTATATGACACTGTACTCCATGTAAATGGTATCTAACCGCTGCATACGTAAATTCATAGATAATAAGATGGAAATAAACTTTAGGGTCGGAAATGGCAAATCAAGTAAGATTGGTATAAGTTATTTACCTGACAAATATCCCTTTATCCTCCCTTCTCTGCACCAGAATACACTAAAGAACTCCAACTTAACCTCAGAACGGGTAATGGTGTTCTGCTCAACATCCCCAGTCCTGAGCGATAACTACCTTCCAAGCAGTCTGCGGAGAGCAGAGCTCCCCCTCTAGAATGAGCTGGAAGATCCTGTATGTGCGTGAAGGACACAGGTGGGAAGAGGGTCGGTGAAACAAGCATTGCGGTCCCACTTGGCATACGGAATCTGACCGTGTGCCATGTGTCTTAACATACAATCAGGGCTTTAAATGGGATGAAAAAACCAGGGGGGGGGGGGGCGCGGAGAATGTGTCTTTCAAATGGGCGTGGCCAGTGCAATTTAGGGCGTGGCTTAAAACATGTTAGCTAAAAATCTGTGCTTAGCATATTGCCCGCCCGACCGGTATTGTGCTGTTTCTGTCATTGCATCCAGATATATGATACAACGAGTAACATCATACCTAAAACAAGTTAGGACTATTGGCTTTGTCAATGGTTGTTAGTTGCATAAGATAAATAAGCAGCAACTAAGGCTAGTGCATATTATTGAAAAAGCTTCCTAAGACAATGTTGCCGCTCCTGAGTTTAAAAAAGAGAAGGGAAATCCAGAGAGAAAATGACTCTCTTTAATGGATTTCCCTTCCCCTAAATGCTCACCTGGCCTGACGTCATGCCCTAACTCTTCCACTAGTGAGAAGTGAGCAGTGTGAGCATGGGTCCATCGACGTGCCTGCTGTCACTGCAGTCTGGAGAAAAACGGACCACCTGTGCCGGTCACAAAACAGAGCCCGATAGAGACCAGTTAGCACCAGTGAGACCCGGCTCACTTGAAGCCTTGCATACAATTCCAATGGTGGCTGTGCCTGAAATGTACGTGTACAATTTAGAACTACTGCGATAGTAGATGGCTTAAAGTAGGGTAGCTAAACAAAACAAGCATTGGAAATGCAATAGGTCTCGCAGCATTAGAGTTAGTGCTTTTAGAATTGTTTATGGGTTTTTTTGTAAATCTTTAGCATTTTTGTTTCCTGTAGCCAATGCTAAAGAATTAAAAAAAAAAAGCCATAAACATTTCTAAAAGCTCTAACTCAAATGCTCCGAGACCTATTGCACTGTGTGAGGGTGAGGGGTTGAGGGTGAGGGGTTGAGGGTGAGTGAGGGTGAGTGAGGGTGAGGGTGAGTGAGGGTGAGTGAGGGGTTGAGGGTGAGTGAGGGGTTGAGGGTGAGTGAGGGGTTGAGGGTGAGTGAGGGGTTGAGGGTGAGTGAGGGGTTGAGGGTGAGTGAGAGTGAGTGTGAGTTAGGGTGAGGGGTTGAGGGTGGGTGAGGGTGAGGGGTTGAGGGTGAGTGAGGGTTTGAGGGTGAGTGAGGGTGAGTGGGTGAGTGAGTGAGGGTGAGTGGGTGAGTGAGTGAGGGTGAGTGGGTGAGTGAGTGAGTGAGGGTGAGTGAGGGTGAGTGAGTGAGGGTGAGTGAGTGAGGGTGAGTGAGTGAGGGTGAGTGAGTGAGGGTGAGTGAGGGTGAGTGAGGGTGAGTGAGGGTGAGTGAGGGTGAGTGAGGGTGAGTGAGGGCGAGTGAGTGAGAGTGAGGGTGAGTGAGGGGTTGAGGGTGAGGGTGAGGGGTTGAGGGTGAGGGGTTGAGGGTGAGGGGGTGAGGGGTTGAGGGTGAGGGGGTGAGGGTGAGTGAGGGTGAGGGTGAGTGAGGGTGAGTGAGGGTGAGTGAGGGGTTGAGGGTGAGTGAGGGGTTGAGGGTGAGTGAGGGGTTGAGGGTGAGTGAGGGGTTGAGGGTGAGTGAGGGGTTGAGGGTGAGTGAGTGTGAGTTAGGGTGAGGGGTTGAGGGTGGGTGAGGGTGAGGGGTTGAGGGTGAGTGAGGGTGAGGGGTTGAGGGTGAGTGAGGGTTTGAGGGTGAGTGAGGGTGAGTGGGTGAGTGAGTGAGGGTGAGGGTGAGTGGGTGAGTGGGTGAGGGTGAGTGAGGGTGAGGGTGAGTGAGGGTGAGTGAGGGTGAGTGAGGGTGAGTGAGGGTGAGTGAGTGAGAGTGAGGGTGAGTGAGTGAGTGAGGGTGAGTGAGTGAGGGTGAGTGAGTGAGTGAGGGTGAGTGAGTGAGGGTGAGTGAGGGTGAGTGAGGGTGAGTGAGTGAGAGTGAGGGTGAGTGAGTGAGTGAGAGTGAGGGTGAGTGAGTGAGGGTGAGTGAGTGAGGGTGAGTGAGGGTGAGTGAGGGTGAGGGGTTGAGGGTGAGGGGTTGAGGGTGAGGGGTTGAGGTTGAGGGTGAGGGGTTGAGGGTGAGGGGTTGAGGGTGAGTGAGGGTGAGGGGTTGAGGGTGAGTGAGGGTGAGGGGTTGAGGGGGAGGGGTTGAGGGTGGGTGAGGGGTTGAGGGTGAGGGGTTGAGGGTGAGGGGTTGAGGGGTTGAGGGTGAGTGAGGGGTTGAGGGTGAGTGAGGGGTTGAGGGGGAGGGGTCGAGGGGGAGGGGTTGAGGGTGAGTGAGGGTGAGTGAGTGAGAGTGAGGGGTTGAGGGTGAGTGAGTGAGGGTGAGGGGTTGAGGGTGAGGGGTTGAGGGTGAGGGAGGTTGAGGGTGGTTGAGTGAGGATGAGTGAGAGTGAGGGTTAGTGAGGGGTTGAGGGTGAGGGGTTGAGGGTGAGTGAGTGAGGGTGAGGGGTTGAGGGTGAGTGAGGGTGAGGGTGAGGGGTTGAGGGTGAGTGAGGATGAGTGAGGATGAGTGAGGGTGAGTGAGAGTGAGGGTGAGTGAGGGGTTGAGGGTGAGGGGTTGAGGGTGAGGGTGAGTGAGGGGTTGAGGGTGAGTGAGTGAGGGTGAGGGTGAGGGGTTGAGGGGGAGGGGTTGAGGGGGAGGGGTCGAGGGGGAGGGGTCGAGGGGGAGGGGTTGAGGGTGAGTGAGGGTGAGTGAGTGAGGGTGACGGGTTGAGGGTGAGTGAGTGAGGGTGAGGGGTTGAGGGTGGGTGAGTGAGGGTGAGGGTTTGAGGGTGAGGGGTGTCCCCAAACAGAAAGTTCCAAACTTTGCCATTGGCATATTCTAAACCTCACTCTTAAACATTACATACCAACAGTCACTATGCAATGCTGAACAAACCCGGCAATTGGTGAAAACGGCCAACTTTCAAAATCTAGAAAAGTTAATGCCCTGTAACAATTTTGTAAAACCCCGGTCAAAATCGCCCAGAAAACAACCCTGAATAAAAAATAAAACTGACAACTAAATAGATTCCTACTTGCCTCCCTACTGGGTCCATAGACTGACACCAAAGGACATCATCAAGAATCAAGAGGATGTTGAGCGTCGTTCCCGATACTCTTTCAAAAAAAATTGCGAATAAACGTGAAAGGCTTTCACGGCCGGCCGGTCGTGAAACTGAAAGCATGGCCGGCCGGCCGTGAAAGCCTTTGATGTAATCAACACACCCCACACACCTCCTTTGTAGTACAAATTGGAGCCTCTGGAGGGGTCTTCCTGCCTCGCTCTCTCGCACCCAGCCAGGCCCAGCCCTTTAATATTCAAGGGTCCAGACACTGCAGGAAGGAGCACGCAAGGCTGATGCAGACCCCCTAGGCAGGGCTTGTGAAAGAAACCAAACAATGACCTCTCCTGGTTCACATGCAAACCCATCCCGCGAAGAATTTGGAGCATTTCTTGCCATGGAATCCGAGGCCACTCAACATGAAAGGAGGGCTTGGGGACTATTCAGTAGAATGAGCAACGCTGACCCTCTTAAAGCACAAAGCAATTGAATTATAGTTTTATTGCACTGGTTAGAGGAAAGTAACTCGGCATGCTTTCGACAAAGATGTACAAATCTGCATCACAAATGTTTCCGAGCCAGGGAAGGACAGTACAGCAGAATGGAGCATCTTCTTGGGTTCCCACAGCAAAATACTACAACATCCGTTTATAGCTGGAACCGGTATGCTCGGCCCATCATACTCCCGGGGTCGATAAAACGCGTACCATTTCTTCGGTGAAAATAAACATTTGTTACATGGCGCCAAGAAACCCCCGAGTGCGCTTAAGCTTTACAGATACAATTTATTTACACAAGAAAGAGTATTTTGGCGAAGGAAAGAACGAAATACAGAAAATATAAAGACAGTGAGATCAAAATGAGAAAGAAAGCGAAATAAAGACGTGCAACCAGACAATGAAAGAAAAAGAGAAACGGCAAGGTGAAAGGCTTTCACGGCCAACACACCCCACACACCTCCTTTGTAGTACAAATTGGAGCCTCTGGAGGGGTCTTCCTGCCTCGCTCTCTCGCACCCAGTCTTCTACGTGATAACGTCACCTTGCTGTGGAGACACTATTAATTGGGGCTTTTTACACTGTGACTCTTTTACTGTGGCCTTTGAAACACTTATCTTAAATTTCAAAATTTGGTCCAATTAGCAGACAGGCAAAGACGGCACATCGGAAGTAATGTCGCTACTGGACCGGATACACGGGCCCGTTTCATTGCACAAACCCGAGTTATTTCTGCGGAACAAGGTTGCCCTGGGTAGACCGCATTACACTGACGATACACTGCTTATATTGCCTCGCTTGTGGAGTGGGGTTGGTTCGTAGGCCTCTGCTTTGAACTTTACAAGACTTTTAGCGAGGTGTTAAACTCTAGTTTTCCCAGGTCCCTTTTCCTAATTGTGTCACTTGCCTATACATTAGTAGTGCAGCGGTATTCAAGAGGGCATGTGTGAACTCTAAATCCGATATTGCGGTTTTGGAATTGTTGAGAGGTTGGGGGACGTTAGAAGAAGACCTTCGTTTAGTGTCCACAAACGGAATTCGACGGAATCATTGTGTTTACGTAGCTTTGCTCTTTTAATATGCGGAGCATTATGTTTAGCCAAGCATGGAAGCGACTCCAAAACACTCGCCTGCAATACAGACCACGGACAAACATTGTGTTACCTTCTGTTCTGTGTGTCTGCGGTGTGTAATGCGTATTCAGGAAGACTGGTACACAGATCCCGGCTTATTTGCTGAAAAACAGGATATGATCGTGGTACACGGTGGGCCGTTAGCAAGGGGTGCTTGATAGCTCACAGGAAAAAACAAGCTTCTCAGCAGTGGCCGCAGGCTGCCAGTGGGAGGGAACGAGCGAGCATATGGCGAGCGGCGGGGGAGTCTGGTGCGAGGCGCGGGGGGGGATTGAGCACACAAAATAGGCAGTGTCCACAAACGGAATTCGACGGAATCATTGTGTTTACGTAGCTTTGCTCTTTTAATATGCGGAGCATTATGTTTAGCCAAGCATGGAAGCGACTCCAAAACACTCGCCTGCAATACAGACCACGGACAAACATTGTGTTACCTTCTGTTCTGTGTGTCTGCGGTGTGTAATGCGTATTCAGGAAGACTGGTACACAGATCCCGGCTTATTTGCTGAAAAACAGGATATGATCGTGGTACACGGTGGGCCGTTAGCAAGGGGTGCTTGATAGCTCACAGGAAAAAACAAGCTTCTCAGCAGTGGCCGCAGGCTGCCAGTGGGAGGGAACGAGCGAGCATATGGCGAGCGGCGGGGGAGTCTGGTGCGAGGCGCGGGGGGGATTGAGCACACAAAATAGGCTTGCAGACGGCGTTAGACGGAAGGAAGAGAGGGGAGGGGGAGGAGAAATGCGACACGGCGGGAGGGGGCGGAGCGGGTAAACAAAGACGGACGTGCACGCGCACGCGCTTTTAAGGTCAATGCGCATGCGCATAAACTCAATGCGCATGCGCATTGACCTTAAAAGTCACGGGCACTGCAAGGAATCGCCACGATTCCTTGCAGTGTAGATAAAGAGTGGATAAGTCGCAATAGTCTCGCTTGCTCGATGCGCATGCGCATCGACAGGCGAGACCTAAACATCTACTCAAACTGTACCATGGACGGGCAAGATTGTAGCAATACAGTTTCTACGTAATGGAGTCAGTAAAAGCAGGACTGACAGCAATTATGAATAATATTGCAGAGGACACACTGTTGCCACTCTTGGGCAATAACTTTCTCAAGTATCCTGCCTAAGAAGGATGGTTGCATTCCAGGCACAGGTTGTTGATTTGAGGGATCATTGTAGGGTTGCTGGAGGATGGGTTTTCAGGGGTTCGTCGAGGGAAATTGTAGACAGATAATTGTTAAGCCTCAGACATATTTCTGTCTTTTTTAGTAGTCACTTAGAGTAAACTGGTGATAAAAGAACAAATGGAAGAGATGTTATATTTTGTAAAGTACCCCAATATAGGCCTGGGTAGTCACCAAACCTTTCACCTACATTTTCCCTGCCATTGTACAACATAACCTTTTTTTGGTATTAACCTTCTACCTAGTGAGGTGATGCATACAATATCTTGGGGGATACATGAAAAAGGATCTTTGTTTTGACACACAGCTCTATTCTTCATAAAAAGGAAAACAAAGATCCTTTTTCATGTATCATGATGTCCTTCTAATATATATTTAAAGAAGAGCCACATGATCTTTTTTTATGTATTTTATGTGATAAGTGTATTTATTGATCTTTTTATTAAAAATTATCTATTTTGATATCATTTCAGTCCATTGCATTACTTTTTATCTGGTACACATTTATGTTTTTATTTTACCATTTAGCCAGCTTTTTGTGTTTAAAGTCTGCCTGGGTATATGCCATTACATAAAAATTGTTGTCCCTGACCCAGGAGTCGTATCCACATCAGGGGGTCCTTGTTACTTACAAGAATGTATTTATAAGCTTGCATATATTGTTTTAGGCCTATTGCAGAAATCTACCATCCAGTTTCTCTGTTGGTGCTTATAATCGATGATATCCATTTCTGTTTTATGGTTGTTTCAGCACACCTATTTTACACTACAATGACGCTGGTTCATTAAATGCTTATGAAAAACGTCCCCACCGTTTATTCTGTGTCTCTCTCTGAGACAAACTGAGCACAAGTGACTAAGTGAAAAAGTACTGTACGGTTTCCACAATCTCTGATGGGACAGGGTAGTCATGTTGTCAATAGTTGCCAGGAACTTTTCTCTCCTTGTAAGAGGAGTTTCCAGTGGCACTGTGTGCTAGCTGGTGTACAGGCGAACATACCCAGTGGGGGGGGAGTGGGAGGAGGATCTGGAATCAGCCTGGACACCAATCCCACAGTTTACATTGTCTAAACGCGCATATCCTATATAAATGTTTAGGATGTGCACGACATGGCGCTGCCAATGTTGGTTTGGTTCTTATTAACGGTCAAATCTCAGTGTTTCAATCATGCTTTCTCAGAGACCCCTACTCACATCTACCCAGAGACGTCTGGACTGTGAAAGTAAAAACGTGCTGCGTCTGTGTAGGCATATCCTATATATTGGCTGTAGGTTTATTTAAGCTTGAATGATAAATAGTTCCCTATTGTCCATAAAACATTATCTCAGTTTCCTTGAAACTCTTTCATCAATGACTGAAGAAGAAAATGCTGCACCAGCGTTACGTGCAAATGCAGCAGGGGAAGGAAAACCCGTGACAACACAGAGAGCCATTGCAAGGTGGCTCAAGTTCCCTTTGAGTGTGGGGGGGTCTCTGGTACTCTTCAAGTAGCTGTGAGGCCATCCAAGCCTGTTGTCTGTTAGGCAATGATTTAGAAAGCTCCCCTTGGGCTAAGGTGGAGAGGAAGGCGCATTTAGAGATGTTGGGTCTGCCTGAGTGGGCGTGTGTAACCACTCGGTCTGTGGCAGCTAAGGGTGTTCAAGAGACCCTGGAGCCTGAAAGTATGACCCAGGGACCTGCATTAAAGAGAAGAGGTAGGGGGCGCGGGAAACCAGCCCCCATTGTTCCCACAGTGCAGGAAAAGGCAGACCTTGAGGGGGAAGCCCTGGAACCCACTGGTGAACAAGATTCTGAACTGGGTAACCTACCTGAGCTGTCCCATTGGCAGCAAGAAGGGGGTCCCTCCAGGGAGGAATTTTGTGAAGAGCAGCAGAAATGCCCTCTCTTGTGGATTTGAGGCAACAGGCCGCAAACCAGGCAGCAGGTGATCAGTCTGGATCACATTGGATCTACTGGGAGAATGGTCTCCTGTAGAGCGAGCCTAAGGTTGCTGAGTCTGGGTCAGCCCGTGTGCTGGTGGTACCCCAGCGCTTCAGAGCCTTCCTACTGGGTTTGGGTCATGATGTTCCTTTAGCTGGTCATCTGGGGCAGAACAAGATCTTTGAAAGGCTTGTCTCCCACTTTCATTGGCCCCAGATGCGGAAGAGTTCAGATACTCATTGTAGGACCTGTAAAACTTGCCAGGCAAGTGGGAAAAGTGGAAGGAGGCACAAGGCCCCTCTCCAACCTTTCCCTGTAGTCAGTACCCCCTTTGAACGGGTGGGCATTGACATTGTGGGGGCACTGGACCCCAAGAAAGTCATGGGCAACAGGTTTATCTTGGTGGACCATGCTACCCGGTACCCAGATACCATTCCGCTCAGGAGAGTGACTGCCCCCGTGGTGGGACGTGCACTGATGGGGATCTTCTCCCGTGTGGGGTTCCCCAGAGAGGTTGTGTCTGACCGTGATACTAACTTCATTTCTAATTATATGAAGTCTCTGTGGAAGGAGCGTGGTGTTACTTGCAAGTTCACCACTCCTTACCACCCACAAGGTAATGGGCTGGTTGAAAGATTCAATCGGACCCTTAAAGGCATGATCATGGGTCTTGAGGAACGAATGAGGCGTAAGTGGGACGTCCTCCTGCAATGCCTTCTGTTTGCCTACCGTGAGGTGCCACAAAAGTCCCTAGGGTTCAGGCCCTTTGAGCTTATGTATGGTCACCCGGTAAGAGGACCTTTGAGTTTGGTCAAGGAAGGCTGGGAGCAATCTCCCAGGAAACCTCCCTAGGATGTATATAGCTACATTCTGGCCTTCAGGAACCAGACTCGGGGTTTCAGAGATCTCGCTCAGGCGAATCTGGAAGCCAGCCAGGAATATATGAAGCGGTGGAACAATCAGAATGCCCCTCTGATTGAGTTTGAACCTGGACAGAAAGTTTGGGCCATGGCCCCTGTGGAGCCTTGTGTGCTCCAGGATAAGTGGGCTGGTCCATATGAGGTGGTGGAGAGCAAGAGTGATGATACCTATCTGGTGAACTAACGGTCTTCAAGGAACCCTTTGAGTGTCCTACATGTTAATCGCCTGAAGCCCCACTTAGATAGCTCCTAAGTGGGCATGCTCCTAGCGACAGATGATGGAATGGAGGAGGAGACAGACACTCTTCCTGACCTCCTGTCTGCAACAGAGCAAGATGGGTCAGTGGATGGTGTCAGCCTCTCTGCCACACTGACCCCTGATCAGCAGCAAGATTGTCGCCAATTGTTGGGACAATTCTCTGATCTATTGTCCTTAGTTCCTGGTGTCACAGAGTGGTGCGTCCATGATGTGGACACTGGAGACAGTCCTCCTGTGAAGCACAAGGCTTACAGAGTGACTGACAAGGTTAGTGCTTACATTAAGGAGAAAACCTCCAAGATGTTTGCTTTAGGGGTCATTGAGTCCTCAAACAGTCCTTGGGCCAGCCCAGTGGTCTTGGTCCCAAAGGCTGGCTCGCCGGGTGCCACACCTGAACTCCGGTTCTGTGTGGACTACTGAGGGCTCAATTCAGTCACCAGGACTGATGCACACCTCATCCCCAGAGCTGATGAGCTCATTGATCGGTTAGGGCTGCACGGTACCTCAGCACGTTTGATTTGACGTCTGGGCACTGGCAGATCGCCTTGACTGATGGGGCTGAGGAGAGGTCAGCATCTCCACACCAGATGGGCACTACCAATTCCGGGTTATGCCCTTTGGGATGAAGAATGCCCCTGCAACCTTTCAGAGGTTGGTCAACTAAGTGTTAGCTGGACTGGAGGATTTCAGTGCCGCCTACTTGGACGACATTGCAGTGTTCAGCGCCAGTTGGGAAGAACATTTGCAGCACCTCTGGGAAGTGTTGATGGCACTGCGCAAGGCAAGCCTCACGATCAAGGCGAGTAAGTGCCAGATCAGGCAGGGTTCCGTGGTGTACTTGGGTCAGCAGGTAGGAAGCGGCCAGGTAGCACCCTTACAACCCAAGATTAATACCATCCTGGCATGGGAACCCCCCAAAGACTCAGACACAGGTGAGAGTCTTTTTAGAGCTCACGGGGTACTACAGGAGGTTTGTCAAGGGGTATGGCAACATTGTTGCACCCTTGACTGAGCTGGCTTCCAGGAAGCAGCCCAAGAAAGTGAACTGGAAAGATACCTGTCAGAAGGCATTTGACGCCCTGAAGACTGCCATGTACAACCATCCTGGTACAGAACACGCCAACGGTCTGTTCAGATTTTTCCGCCTTAGTGAAGAGAACTCCCAAGCGGAAGGGGAGTTCTCCCCACATATCAGCTGGAGGGGACAAGTGCTAGACCTGACATCATTGGCATGAGTCTCCCTTCCATTTTTGACAGATTGCCTCCTCTGTTTTGATATGTTTTTGCTGGTTATGTTTTGGCCCTGTGCCACTGCTAATCAGTGCCACAGTGCAAGTGCTCCCTAGGTTAAATTGATATACTAATTGGATTCCATGATTGGGTTATTTGATTTATCTGTCAGCCCCTAGTACACCGCACCATGTGTGCCCAGGGCTTGTATATCAAATGCTGCTGGTGGGCTTGTAGCACTGGTTGTGCCACCCACAGAAGCAGCTTGTAAAATGTGTCTCAGGCCTGCCATTGCAAGGCCTATGTGCAGTCTAGCACTGCCATGTCGACTTGGCCAAGTGCACCCACTTGCCAGTCCCGAAACCTTACCTTTGCTTCATTTTAGGCACCCCTATGGTAGGCACAGGGGCAGGGTGCATTGTAAGTGTGTCGCATGTTTTAATAGTGAATTACAGCCATTTTCGTTTTTCACTATTGAAGGTTACCTGTTCTCCATAGGCCAGAATGGGCAGTTAGATTATTACATTCTTATAATCCAAACTGACTCAGGGAGCATGGTAGAAATTCGAATTTAGTATGCCTGAACGCAGAATAATAAAATACATGTTTTAGTAAAGTTGGTTTTAATATCCTGTGTTTGAAAATACCACTTTTAGAAAGTAGGTATTTTTCTTGCCTAACTATCCAGGCCTGCCTCTGCTGGGTTGTGTATTCCTTGTCTGGGTTTGTGAGTGACAGGGCTGGGGAATTCCAGGAGACAGGCTGGAGCAGCCCGGTGGTGAACAGAGAGATCTGCATCTAGATGGGAGGGATGAGTTGCACCTGTGAATTGAATAGGGTTGGGCCTTCCCTCTACAATGCTGGCTCCACCCCCTGTGGCTTGTCTGATGTCTCTGCCCTGCACTGTGAAAGGAGAGGAGTAATCATGTCAACAGAGTGCTCCAGAGCTGTATCTTCCCTCCCCTGTGCTGGCTCCACTTTCTGTGGGGCGGCTGATGTCTCTGCCCTGCACAGTGAAAGGAAGAAGAGTGTCATGTCAACAAGTGCTCAGGAACTGGTTTGAACTAGGCAGAGGCCTCTCTGCCTTCACAGAACAAAGGATTTTGGGATATAAATATTGGGACCCTGATCCCAAGAAATTAGATCACTTCTGGAACAAGAAACCTTTCTGCCAAGGAGAAGAACCAAGGAAGCTGCAAGAGTTTGGACTGCCCCTCTGGAAAGGGGAGACCTCTTGGTCACCCCGAACGTATGGCTGGGTGCCCCGACCGCTCGGGAAACCTTTGCAGGCGGGGGGCGTGTTCCCGGCCGGTATGCCCAAAGTGGCGTGGTTGGAGCACGCCCCCGCCGCCGAAGAGGGTTGTCCTAACACCTGCCCGGAAGTCCGTGCACTTTGGGCGGGAGGGGGATGCCGCCCCGCCTCCTCGCTGCAAGTTAAAAGGCGCGGGGGTCCAGGCTGGCGTCCTCTTGTTCCCGCGCTCTGAAGGCTGCACCACTCATCGCTCGTGAGCCCTCAAGGGAACAAGCAGCAGTTTTTTTAACGTGGTAATCGTTGTTTTTTCTGTTTCAGTCGTCGAGGCGTATCTGGGATCCGAGGAGCTGCGGGAAAACAGGCGGAGAGAAAAACAGTATGTCGGATATGCCTGGAAAGAAGAATGGGAAGAGCTCCGAGATGGAACGGATGCTTCGCACTCTGGTAAACCAAGTGTCAGCAATGGACAGGAAATTTGGTAAAGTGGACCGACTGGGTCGCAGCTTAGCAGCACTCCAGAAGAAAGTGGAAGCTCAGGCGGGGCCCTCAGGGAGACCTAAGAGGATTGTGGGGCCTGCTTTGCCAAACGTTACTCCAGGGGGGGACAAGGGGAAAAAGAAGAGAGAGAAAAGGGGTCCTAGCGAGGTCCCGGTCCTGATGGAAGTTCAGCTGGTCCCAGTAACCCCAGTGGCCAGCCCGGTGCCCGCACCGGAGGGGGGATTGCCAATCCCTGTGATTATCACACCACTGGATAAGGGACAGGTACCCCCCGAACTGGCGATGCATCTAGCGGCGGTATTGCCTTGGTTTAAGAAGGGAGCGGGGGGATCCGCGGCGGCGGAGGGTCCAGCTGAGGAGGCCAGGCAAATTATCGACCAGCTCAGGCAGGCAAGGGGCTCGGGGGCAGGGAACATGCCTTCTATTCCTCTGCAGGTGACGAACAAGGCCGCGGTCGAGAACCAGAATAAGACGACGGACACGACCGAAGGTACGACGGAAAATGGTAAGAAGTCGCTCCCAATAATGGGGGAGGGCGCGGTGCCTTCAAGGCGGGAATGCCTGGCACAACATGTTCCGATGGCCACGAAAGAGATGGTGTGGGCAAATAAATATATTAATAGGTTTTCATTGTTGACGGACAATCGTGAATTAGAGTATGCCAAAACCCAGAAGGAATGGTTGCACCCAAGTGAATGGAGGGCCAAGATGGCAGAATTCAGGGTGGAGGAGTCTATGATGAATTGGATCAGGGCTTTTTCTGTGTTTGTGGCTATTGTGGGTGAGCAAACACCAGATTTGTTGGGAGACCTTGCTTGCCACCAGAGCAGGATCATGGGCTTCCATGAGAAGTATGGGGGGGATACATGGAAAGGGTACGATGTGTCGTTTAGAATAGCGAAAGAGTTTAATGAATCGTTGACTTGGGATTGTTTAGACACTGTATCATGGCATGCGCAGTTCACGCCAGGCTCGGCGACAGGAACAGGGTCGAGTGCAAATGGTTTCAGGGCTTTTCAGCAGAAACAACTGCAGCCCTTTCGACCAGCCCACGGGGGAGAAACGCAGTCGAGATCGGGCGGGAATGAGAACAAGCGAGGGGTATGTTGGGGTTTTAACAAGGGAACGTGTAGTAGGCCGCAGGGAACATGAAGGTTCAGGCATGCCTGCGCAGGTTGTGGTAACACCTCCCACCCCAAAACTAGCTGCGGAACAAGAGGCAATGTTACCGGGGGAAAAGGGGGTACCAAGCAGGATTGACACGGTGGCTCGGATGACTAAGCAATCGCCCGTGGATATTTTGGCTATGACCCCCTGGCTGAGCAAATACCCTGATCATGTGTCAGCCGGGATCCTGCGGGATGGCTTCTCCTATGGCTTCAGGATCCCGGCGGGTGATTTTCAGGGGGCCCTCTTATGCAGGAATCAACTGTCCGTTACGCACAACCCGACTGTGGTCGCCACAAAAATTGCAAAGGAAGTGCGTTTGGGGCGGGTTGCAGGACCGTTTGGTGAAATACCAGCTGCCAATTTTGTGTGTTCCCCATTAGGGGTAGTTCCCAAGAAGGAGCCAGGCGAGTTCAGGCTCATACATAATCTATCTGCGCCAAGGGGGGCTTCCGTGAATGAGGCAATCGATGCAGGCATTTGCAGTGTGAGGTATGCATCGTTCGCTGACGCAGTGGTCATGTTGAATCGCCTAGGCCCCGGGGCACTTTTAGCAAAATCGGATATTGAATCCGCATTTAGATTACTGCCGGTGCATCCCAAGGATCAGCACTTGTTGGGTTTCGCATTCCAGGGAAAGTACTACATGGATATGTGCATGCCGATGGGTTGTTCAATTTCTTGTGCTTACTTTGAAATGTTTAGCTCATTTCTGGAGTGGCCATTCTCAAGGGCCTCGGGGCACCAACATGTGATGCATTATCTGGATGATTTCCTGTTTCTCGGTCCAGCGGGCTCTCGGGACTGTGCACGGGCATTGCAGGAATTTTGCGTGCTTATGCGGGGTTTCGGGGTTCCGTTGGCGCCAGGTAAGACAGTGGGGCCAACTACCTCCCTGGAGTTTCTGGGTATTGAACTAGACTCCATGGAGGGTTGCTTCCGTCTGCCGGCCGAGAAGATCGCCAAATTCAGGGCCTCCTTGCGACAATATCTTAGGAACGACAAGGTGACACTGCATCAACTGCAGCAAACAGTGGGACAGCTGAATTTTGCTCTGAGGGTTATACCGATGGCTCGCCCTTTCTCACGATCCAACGCCCAGGCCATGGTTGGCCTCAAGGAAGGGCACCATCGCACGACACTGTTGGCAGAGGTGCGCCAGGACATGCTCATTAGGCTGGCATTCCTGGCGGATTTCAATGGCCGGGTAGTCTGGAGCAAAGCCCCGGCCTCGTCAGCAGAGTTAGGTCTATGGACTGACTCGGCGGGCAGTGTGGGGTTTGGCGCGATCCTTGGTAACCGATGGTAGGCCCAGAAGTGGCCAGCATGGTGGGAGGCAAATGGCTTGACGAGCAACATTGGTTTCCTAGAGTTATTCTCGATCTGGTTAGCGTTGTCGGCCTGGCCAGAAGAGTTCCGAAACCACTCGGTGATATTCTGGTCTGATAACATGACTGTGGTGGGAGTGCATTAACCAGCAGGCAGCACGCTGCAAGTGGATATTGCGATTGTTGAAAGAAATTGTGTTGAAATGCTTGAGCCTAAATGTACAATTCAGGGCAAAACATGTGCCGGGAATAGTGAATAATGCAGCTGATGCGCTCTCTCGTTTCAAAATGCAGGCATTCAGGGATTGTTTACCCTCAGCGGAGCTAGTGGCAGCGCCATTTCCCGAAGCACTATGGCAAATCGGCGCCCCGGACTACAAAACCTCGTGGCAGCCAGTTTAGTGCCCAGGACAAGGAAAGCTTATGAAGGGGCGTTCCGCTCGTACTGCGCCTTTTTGGGCCCTGAATGGGAGCATAGATGGGGTCAGGGGGGGTCCTTTACCCAATTTTTAGTGGCACTTCATGAGGAGGGCCGGTCGGCGGCAACGCCAGTCGGTATAAGGCCGCCATATCATTTATGGCTCAGCTCCAAGGGATCAGGGACCCGACTGACTCCTTTATAGTCAGAAAGGTGCTGCGCGGCTGGCAGTGCTTAGAGGGGCGCAAAAAGGATACCAGGCATCCGATAGGATTTGACAGGTTGACCACCTTGCTGGCTAAACTAGGGGAGACGTGCTCCTCACCTAGTGAGGTTGTCCTATTCCGGGCAGCATTTGCACTGGCATTCTATGGGGCCCTGCGGGTAGGCGAACTAGCGGCTGCCAATAGGAGGGATACCGAGGGGGGTCTGCGCAGGGACCACACGTAAGTGAGGGGGGATTCCCTGCTGATCACGACTGCCAGGTCAAAGACAGACCAGGAGGCCCAGGGGAGTAGCATTGTGTTGCAGCGCGCTCCGGGTAGTCCCTGTTGTCCAGTGATGCGCGTTGAAGCCTACCTAAAACAAAGGGTGACGACGTGGGGGGGGGGGGCCTTGCTGCGGCATGCTGACGGCACCCCGTTAACAAAGTTTCAGTTCCAAAGGGTGCTGGCGATCACGATTGCAGCTGCGGGCTTGAACCTGAGTGATTTTGGAACTCATTCATTTAGGATAGGGGCCGCTACAGAAGCGACAGCCGGGGGTCTGCAGGCAGACAATGTTAAACAGATGGGGCGATGGTCTTCAGACTGTTTCAAACGTTACGTGCGGTTGCACATGTTGTAATTACTTGAGAGGTGCACTCACGCTTGTTGTCTTTTGTTTGGATTACAGTTTCACGAGCCTGTGACGCATGGCGGAAATTGGGACAGGCCCAGTATCAGCTAACCACCACTTCAGGAGCGAAGAATGGAAGACGTGTGGTCTGGGTCGTGGGCCACTCATACGTGAGACGGGCCGCGGACATATTCAGGGCAGGTGATACGATTCACACATCTGAAGAATATGGTTTCAGGGTGACCTTCCATGGGAAGGGCGGTTTGTGTATTGACCGACTGCAAAGTTTTGTGGAAGAATTGTTAGGGCGGCACAGGTCACCGCCATCAGTAGTCCTAGTGCACAATGGGGGCAATGACTTGGTGAGGCTGGGCAGACGGGCTTTAATCGAACACATACTTTCAGCAGTTAGTTGGTTGGCAAAAACACTCCCGGGGTGCACAATAGCTTGGTCACACATGATTCCGAGGAGGGTATGGAGGGTGGGTTGTCCACGACAGCGTTGAACAATTCGGTAAAGAGGGTCAACAATAAAATGGGGAAATTGTTTCGATCTAACCACCTTCAAAGTATACCTCACGGGTGCATCTGGGGGACCACTGTTATTCAGATGATGGGGTACATCTGTCCAGGGTGGGGAATGACATATTGATAGGAGACATAATAGCTTGGCTAGTGGGATTGAGGAGACATAACCTATAGGCTCTGGTACCTTATCTTCCCACAGCGACGCTGTTTCAGGCGCTGGGAAGCTATCAGCTTGACTTTGGGCGCCATCTTTAGTTGGGAAGGCTGCCCGGTTTGCTCTGCGTCCCTCCCGCCCTCCCAGGGTATTTAAAGGCGTTCCTTCGCTCCTCCAGTAACTGTCTATGTTTTCCCTCTGAGGCGGAGGCCGGAGGTTTGCTTTGTTTACTCGTGCTGTTTACTTAAAAACGATTGATTTACTAAACTTGTTTTAAAATTTGTAAAATATTTTAAAAGGTGCTATTTTATATTTAAAAGGCCCCCCACCTCAAGGCGAGACTAATTCGCCGAGGCTCTGGTACCTTATCTTCCCACAGCGATGCTGTTTCAGGCGCTGGGAAGCTATCAGCTTGACTTTGGGCGCCATCTTTAGTTGGGAAGGCTGCCCGGATTGCTCTGCGCCCCTCCCGCCCTCCCAGGGTATTTAAAGGCGCTCCTTCGCTCCTCCAGTAACTGTCTATGTTTTCCCTCTGAGGTGGAAGCCGGAGGTTTGCTTTGTTTACTCGTGCTGTTTACTTAAAAACGATTGATTTACTAAACTCGTTTTAAAATTTGTAAAATATTTTAAAAGGTGCTATTTTATATTCCCGCCCCCCCACCTCAAGGCGAGACTAATTCGCCGAGGCTCTGGTACCTTATCTTCCCACAGCGACGCTGTTTCAGGCGCTGGGAAGCTATCAGCTTGACTTTGGGCGCCATCTTTAGTTGGGAAGGCTGCCCGGTTTGCTCTGCGCCCCTCCCACCCTCCCAGGGTATTTAAAGGCGCTCCTTCGCTCCTCCAGTAACTGTCTATGTTTTCCCTCTGAGGCGGAAGCCGGAGGTTTGCTTTGTTTACTCGTGCTGTTTACTTAAAAACGATTGATTTACTAAACTCGTTTTAAAATTTGTAAAATATTTTAAAAGGTGCTATTTTATATTCCCGCCCCCCCACCTCAAGGCGAGACTAATTCGCCGAGGCTCTGGTACCTTATCTTCCCACAGCAACGCTGTTTCAGGCGCTGGGAAGCTATCAGCTTGACTTTGGGCGCCATCTTTAGTTGGGAAGGCTGCCCGGTTTGCTCTGCGCCCCTACCACCCTCCTCCCGCCCCGCCCTACTATGCATATTAACAACAGGTTCGCCCGACCGCGCAGCGGGCGGGCGCAGCGGGCGCGCCGGCGGCACGCCAAAGGCAAGCCCGTCTGCGCCCGTCCGCGCCTGGCCCGGGCCCAGGGCCACCCCCCCTGGTCTGCCCCTTCCTTCCCCACGTATCCGTTACTCGGCCGCTCAGCTACAGCTTCTTCGCCCCATGACCAGTCCATTATGTCTTATATCCCACCCTAACTCTTTGTCTACAAATCCAGCAGCATACTGCCCAGGTTGTCATGTCATGTTACCGTCCACCCGCAAATCACTCCCGGGTAGCAAGCACTATCCTACGGAATTTCACACCATTGCGCTCACGAATGTCCGCTCGCTTGGCAAACATAGCCAAGACATCCATGAGCTGATCCAGGACCATAAAATAGATATCATGTTCATGACGGAAACATGGATGGGCCAAGCGTCCGATCCGGATCTTGTCATAGTCGTTCCTGCAGGGTTTACCACCTACAGATTGGACAGGCAAACCAAGAAAATAGGTGGCGGTATTGCCATCATCGCTCGTGACACCTATATCGTAAGGTACACGATGATTCCGCAGACTTCCTGTGAAGCCTTAGAATTCGCAATCAAATTGACCCCTTCCTACACCTTTAAAGGGATCCTTCTTTATCGACCCCCGGGGCCCAGGAACGATTTCCTGGGGGCTCACAGGTCTTTTTTGGAAACACCCGCACTGGACAACTCCTTCACCATCCTAGGTGATTTTAATTTTCATTTTGACGTGCCCGACAATCCCGACACAGCTACGCTTTTAGCTGACATGTCCACCTTTGGCCTATTTCCCCTGGTTCATTCCCCTACGCATGAAGGAGCTCACACGCTAGACAGCATTTTTTCTAATGCCACGGGCCTTCAACTCACAGAAATACTCCCCTTAATTTGGTCGGATCACCATCTCATCTTGGCATCGTTACAAGTGGACGACCCCCTGGTCGACAAACCCAATCCCAATCCCGTCACCCCTACCTGGCATGGGATGATATAGATGTATGCAGGTTGGAAACCTTGCTCAATGACACCCTCCCCACGCTAATAACGCCACTTCCCAATTTTACAACTGGGTAAGCTCGGCAGCAAAAGACCTTGGTCCCAGTTAAACAACGGTCACGCAATAGATCTACCCCTTCGGCCCCGTGGTACATGGAGGAACTGCGTACCCAAAAGCAACAGTGTCGAAATAGAGAGAGACACTGGCGGAAGGACTACACTCCCGAAACCAAATTCCTATATAAGGAGTCTGTAGCAAAATACAAACATCTTATCTTGGATGCAAAAAAAAAGTACTATTGCAACAAAATAGAAACCGCACAAAATTCGAATAAATCCCTATATGAGACCGCTAAACAATTAGCAGGTCTCTCTGTGGATCTCACACCTCCCCCGTCCCAAACTCTCTGTGACGCTCTATCAAAGTTCTTCTTTAGTAAAGTCGACGACATTTACCGGGTCTTCGCCAATAACGTAACCCTCTCCCACAGGCCATCAACTCAACTTGAAGGACCAATCCTCTCGCAGTTCAGCGAGGTTACGTGTCCGCAGGTGCTAAAAACCATATCCTCCATTAAATCCGGCTCGGCCCTTGACCCTTGTCCCCTGAAGGTCTTGAGACCAATCATGGATGCAGTTCTACCGACAATAACCAACATCTGCAATTCCATGTTTAGCACTGGTATCTATCCCGAGACACTAAAGAAAACCCTAATAAAGCCACTGCTCAAAAAACCTACCCTTGATAAAGAAGAACTCAAAAGTTACCGCCCCACTATTAGCAAAAATAGTGGAAAAAATCATGAATGCCCAACTCTCTTCCTTCATCGAGGAAAACAAATGCCTTGATGAATCGCAGTTTGGCTTCCGCCGCTTCCACGGAACGGAGACGGCCTTGGTCAAAGCGGCGGACGACATCAGATCCATCCGGGATGCGGGAGGCACTGCCGTCCTGATATTACTGGATCTATCGGCGGCCTTCGACACGGTCGACCATACCACCTTGGTCGACCGTGTCGAGAGCACAGGCATTCAAGGCAATGCTAAAAATCTTCTTGCCTCCTTCCTGGCTAATAGGACCCAGGTCGTCACTGTAGGACCTTTTGAATCCCCCCCCTGTCACTACCATGTGGAGTCCCCCAAGGCTCATCCCTTAGTCCGACACTATTAACATTTATGTGTCGGACCTTGCCAATGTCATCAGGGCACACGGGATGAGCCTGACTTCATACGCTGATGACACTCAACTGGTCCTTGCCGTCAAAAATGACGGGCTTCAGAAAGCCAACTTGTTCAACCAGGGCATGTCGGCAATCGGGAACTGGATGTCACACAATTGTCTGAAGCTAAACTCCGACAAATCGGAGGTTGTTATTTTTGGCAATCTCTCACCGGAGTGGTCCCCCCTTTGGTGGCCGTCACCCTTGGGCCAGCCCCCAGACCCGGTTGACAAGGTGAGGAGCCTGGGAGTCATGTTCGACAACCGTCTGAACTTCCTACCACATGCCAACCAGATATCCTCCTCAGCCTTTCATAAACTAAGGCTCATCAAAAAAATTCTGCCCTTTCTACCTGAAAACACCGCGAAAACGTTGGTAAGCTCCCTGGTGCTCTCCACCCTAGACTATTGTAACGCTCTGTTTCTAGGTGCCCAGGAGAGAGTGTTAACGAAAATGCAGTCTATACAGAATGCGGCCGCCAGGCTCTTAGGGCGAATTCCCAAATACCAACCGGTTTCACCCACCATAAGACAGCTTCACTGGCTCCCGGTGAAGAAGAGGATCAAGTTCAAATCCCTGTGCTTGGTATACAAGGCTTTACACAATGCCGGACCAGTGTTCTTCACTCAGAACCTAACCCCCTACTGCCCGTCTAGAACACTGCGCTCCTCCAGTTCCTTGGAACTGGTGATCCCCCGAACTAAATCTGTCAACTGGGGTGACAGAAGATTCTTTGTGGCCGCTCCAAAACTATGGAACACATTGCCTCATTCGATCAAGACCAGCACGTCCCTTTGGTCTTTCCGCAAAAACCTTAAAACCTGGCTTTTTAATCAATGAACTCCCAGTCCCCTTGTTGGTTAAACATTGCAGTTACTTAGCGCCGAGATGCCCACGTGCCTTCGTTTCGCGCTTTACAAATGTTTTTATAAATAAATATAAATAAATAAATAGGAGTTGTGGGGGGGCCAGATAGTCGGTCAACTATCTGGCCTGTGGCAGTAAGGTCATGATCGGTGAGCAGTGATTTCAAGGTCCCTAGTGGGGGCGCCACCCATTATGGATGGGAGCGCCCGGGGGAAGGCGGCCATTGGCCCCTCCCACGGAGGGGTTGCACCTATTACGGATGGGATCGCCCAGGGGGAGACGGCCATAGGCCCCTCCCAGGGGGCGATGGCTATATGCCCCTCCAACGAATTTCCCGGGGGCCGGATATCCGCTGCGGCAGAAGAGTGTGGGGAAAGGGGGGGGGAATCTACTCTGTCCTTCTTACGGTTACCCCGCACAGGAACTCGGACGTCCTTAAGATGGCGCCGAGTGGAAGGGGCCCCCATGACAAGGGAAGTTACGGTTGGCTACAAGGGTAAAGTCCTCTGCGCATGGGCCACTCACATGTGAGGGTGGAAATTTGGTGATAGGGATCTGACACCGGTTAAGACCTTGCCGTTGGCCCCGAACGAAAGGATGTACAAAATACGTATGGAATGCATGATGTCATGATGTTAGACTCGGTTAGGAAAATCTTTGTATTAGAGATTTGTTAAGGTTAGCCTGGATACCCGTCTTCATCAAGTGTAATGAAAGTTGAATTTTGTACATGATAAATGAAACATTTTTAATTTAAAGTTTTAAATTTTGTTTAATATTGTAATAAATACGTCCGGGGGGGGTCGAGAGGCCCCCTGCCTTCCAAAAGGTCAAAATGTGTCTGTCTCCTACCATTGGGATTGGTGGTGGAAGGGGTGGCGGGCATCCCGGACCATATGCCAGAGTGCTGTTTGCTGGGTTGGCCTGCAGTGGTTGTGTCATTGCCAAGGGAAAGGAGAAGGAACTTTGTAAGGACTTTCATCTACAGAATATTCTCCAAGGGCTTGAACTGTGCTTGCCTCCTGCGGAAGTCTCAGGGACAAAAGACTTCACCTCCAGCTCCCCACTGAATTTCCTTGCTGGGAATTCTGACTTAACACACTGCCTCTGGGATAAGCCTGTCTGCTCGAGCCAAACTACCAAGGGGGTGAGCAGGGGTTATTAGGGAGTGTAATCCACTTATCCTGACTTAGAAGTAAGGGTCCCTATTTGGACAAAGGTGAATACCATTGTCAACTAGAGACCCCCTGATCTAACACACTCACTTTAAAATTGGCAGAATTTGGGGTCACAGAAAGAGGCGGGGCAGTAACCTTCGTGACTGAGGCACACGAGTCGTACAAGACAGAGGTATTCTATTCATGGGCCAAATTCCCGCCAGCAGATGCACGCACAAATGTAATGTAATGTGTCTTGTAAAGCGCACTGCTGCCCTGAGGCGTCGTGGCGCTGTAGACCGCTGGGGAACCCGTCCTGGCTATCCCTGCGAGATGGTCCCTGCTGGGTATCTCCAGGCATCCCCGGCGAATGTGGGGAGCCGTTGTAGAGATGAGGCAAGCTAATGCCCAGAGTTGCCGAGTGTGATCCCTGGTTAGAGTAGGCACCGAGGCGAGAATTATCAAGTCCGCTGACCCTGATCCACGACCCTGCCGCGTCGGGAATTGAACCCTGGTCCCGGGCCGTTCTCTGCTTCCGGGTCTGCCGCCTCTAACCAGTGAGCCACACCACTCCACATACATTTCATTCATACACTGAAGATGAAATACCAGAGGAATATTGTCCATGCGTGAGCATTGAAGTTCTGCTCACCTACCAGGAGCACATAAACTGGTTTAAAGGCGCCCTCCCACACACAGCAGATAAAGTGAGTCTTGTTTCGCTCGGCAGAGATGGAGCCACTTGGCCGGTCCTAGCTGCCTATACACCGCATCCAGACATTGACACAATGACGGTAGCAGATGGACGTCCACTACATAAGGAAATAATACAATTTTACAGAATTCTCCGAGACAAAGTGAGCACGAGTGACTGAGCGAAAAAAAAATGTACTGTTTCCATGATCCCTGATGGGACAAGGTTGTCATGTTCAATAGTTGCCAGGAACTATTCTCTCCTTGGTAAGTGTCAGAACAGAGAGTGGTTAAAACTAACCTAGAAAGCCGGATACAGCAGCAGCGATGGAAGATGCTAGGTAACCCTTTCCCCTTATGTATCAATATACAATATGTGTTGTACTGCACTTACAGTTAATGCTGCCACAATCATCCCGATACAAAAAGGCAAAAAAGGTAAAAATAAAGAAAAGAAATCAAGGCTGTTCTTCAACCCAGAGTTCAAAGTAAAGTGCACACTGTAGCAAATGACACTGCTTAGGATTCAACAAGAAGTCACAGTAAGAAAACAAGTTACTTACCTGTAACTTTGGTTCCCCAGTATTGGTAACTTTCATAGATTCCCATGCTTTTGTATCATTCCCCGTCGTCGGAATGGGAGTCTCTGTAACAAAATAAAATAGCAGTAGGTACAAAAGAGAAAGAAAAAGGCCTAGGCCTCATTCCCTTTAGTATCATATCCGCCTCTTTTTGTAAAAGAGACCAAACTTAGACATCAGCCAATCAGAAGAGCCTCACCCCTTAGAACCCTCCTGAAGGAACCTCAGAGCCTCAGATTTTCGTAGCCGTTGTCTAACAGTCACCACATCTGCTGAAGGCTGAGCTTTCCTCAGGGAGGTGGGTGGGCGCATGGGAATCTATGAAAGTTACCAATACAGGGGAACCAAAGTTAAAGGTAAGTAACTTGTTTTCTAGCCCCAGTATTGGAACTTTCATAGATTTCCATGCTTTTGTATCAGAGTAGTAAGCAATAAAAAACACATTTTGCAGCAGAAATATACCTTGTAACAACCAGCAATGCATTAAGATACAAAATGTGCAGAATAAGGAAGGTGGGATAGAAAGGAAAGCTCACCAATCAGTGGAAGAGGTTCCTCAGGACTGCCTGGCCCACAGTCGTGTCTTCCTGTTGCAAGGAGTCCAAGCAGTAATGCTTTGTAAAGGTGTGCACGCTGCTCCAGGTCGCAGCCCTGCAAATGTCTTTGATGTGCACTCCCGCAAAGATAGCTGTTGAAGAAGCCACTGATCTTGTGGAATGCACTCTAACTTTGCTGGTCAGTATCTTACCCGCTGCAGTATGGTAATGTAGAATGGCACTTGTAATCCACCTCGCAATACCTTGCTTTGATATAGGGAAACCTTTGCAAGGACCACCAAAAGCAATGAACAATTGGGAGGATTTACGGAATCCCTTGGTGCGATCCAAATAAAATTTTTAGCACCGTTGTATATCCAGAGAATGCAATGATCTTTCCGCTGGTGTAGTAGGGTGAGGAAAGAAAGCTTTAAGAATAACCGGCTCATTTAAGTGGAAGTCCGAGGGCACATTGGGTATGAATTTCGGGTTCGTTCTCAAGATTACTGTATTTCTTTTGAATTGGAGAAACGGCTCTTGGATCGTAAGAGCCTGCAACTCCCCAATGAGTCTTGCAGATGTGAGAGCAAGAAGGAGAGCCAATTTCCAAGAAAGGAATTTCATGTCTGCTCAATGTATTGGTTCAAATGGGCCCTTCATGAGTTGAGTGAGGATCAAATTCAATTACCAAGTAGGAGGTGGAGGCCTCACCGGTGGGTAGACACAGAACAACCCTTTGAGAAATTGTTTCACAATCCTGGAAGACCAAAGAGAAGGTCCAGACTCAGAACGTCTGTATCTAGAAACTGCTGCCAAATGAACTTTAATGGACGAATGGGCCAGCCCCGTCTTAGCCAAGGGCAAAAGATAAGGCAGAAGTTGATGAGATTTTGAAGAAAAAGGGTCAACCCCTTCCTACTGCACCAAATACAAAATCTCTTCCATTTGCGACGGTAAGTCTTGTTCGTGGAAGGGGCTCTAGCCTGGGAGAGAACTTCTTTTATTTCATTAGAGATAGGAAGATTCATAAATTCTCGCTGCTCAGGAGCCATGCTGTCAGGTGCAAAGACTCCGGATCTGGATTCTAAATTTGTCCTTCGGACATTGTGAGAAGGTCTGGAATGGTTCTCAAGGGAAGTGGAAGAGCCAGCGACAACAGATGGAGTCCCGTGAACCAGTACTGTCTAGGCCAAGCAGAGGCTATCAAAATCATCCTGCAAGGTTCCTCTTTGATCTTCCTGATGAGTCTCGGGATCAGGGGAATGGGGGAAAGGCGTAGACAAATGTCCTTGACCAGGCTATCGAAAGAGCATTCCCCAATGATCCTCGGTGGTGAAGTCCGCTTGCATAAGACCAGCATTTATTGTTGGTCGGTGTGGCAAATAGATCTATTGTAGGTTTGCCCCACTGTTGAAAGATCTCGTCCAGAATCCGCTGGTTCAGTTCCCACTCGTGACTGATCGAGGACAATCTGCTTAGTCTGTCTGCACTCTCGTTTAAAACCCCTGGTAGGTGTTCTGCCTGCAGAGATATCTCGTGAAGGATCGCCCATTCCTAGATTTCTTGAGCTTCCTGAGTCAATGGGAGAGATCTGGTTCCTCCTTCTTTGTTGATGTAATGCATGGCCGTGGTGTTGTCCGTTCGGATGAGAACCTTTGAATCTCTTAGGCGAAGGAGAAAAGCTTCAAGAGCCAGTTTGATTGCTCTGAGCTCCAAGAGATTGATGTGGAGCCGACGGTTCTGTGGAGACCAATGTCCTTGACATGCATGTCCTGCAGCACTGCTCCTCAACCATCCAACGACGCATCCGTCGTCACCACCTGAGGAGACGGATCGCTTACGAAGGATAGACCTTGGGACAAGTTTTCCTGCTTTGTCCACCACAAGGCCGCTTTTTTCATTGCCAAGGTGATGGTCACCTTGTTGTCGAACGACCCATGGATCTGTTTCCATTGGATGTCCAGTTGCTCCTGAAGAGGACGCATCCTCAATCTGCAGTGCAGAATCAGAGGAATGCATGATGAAATCACCCCCAGAAGAGATTTGTAGCGGCATACTGAAAGACACCTTCTTTTTTGTAAGTCCAGCGCTATGGTCTGCAGTTTTACTTGCCTCTCCAAGGTTGGGAAAGCTTTCTTGAGATACGAGTTCAAGATGGCTCCCAGGAAGCGTGCTGTCCTGGACGGGACCAGAGAAGACTTCTCTTTGTTTAAAGTGAGACCTAAATTCTGAAAGAGGTTGGTACATGCCTCGACTGCATCCCTCGCAGCCTCCCTGGACGGAGCCTTCAGTAACCAATCATCCAGGTAAGGAAAAACCTGAAAGTGATTCTTCCGCAGAAACGCTGCTACTGGTGCCAGCACCTTCGTGAATATTCTCGGGGCTGAGCGAAGACCAAAGTGTAAAACCCTGAATTGAAAGTGGCTCTTGGCTACTGTAAATAGTAGAAACCTTCTGTGTGCTGGGTGAATCGGAACATGAAACTACGCATCTTCGAGATCGAGTGTGGCCATGAAATACCCAGGAATGATTAGACGAAGAATGTCTTGAAGAGAGACCATCCGGAAAGACAGGGAGATGAGATGGGTGTTGAGCTCCCTGAGATCTAAAATGAGGCGCCATTTCTCTAGCATCTTCCTTACCAGGAAGAACCTGGAATAGAATCCTTCTCCTCTTTGAGCGTAGGGGACCGGCTCTATAGCACCCTTCAAGAGCATTAGATGAACTTTGCGCCGCAGAAGACGCAGATGTTTTGATGGAATGGCAGCCGGGGGCTTGGATGGAGGGATGTGTGTGAATTCCAAAGTGTGGCCCTTTCGAAGGATGTTTAGCACCAAACGGTCTGATGTTATCTTGGACCTATTCTGAAGGTATTGTGACACCCTGCCTCCTACTGATGATCTTTCGGAGGTGGGCACAGTAGGAAGAGCCAGGAGGCCGCTATTGTCTCTTGGACGTATCAAGTCCTTGGCGAGCCTGCTTCTCTCGGTTATTAGGTCTCGAGATATTCGAGGACTGGCCCTGCCTTTGCTGATAAGGTTGGCGGTATTGTTGTGAACCTGAGCCATATGATGAGTTCCTTTGCTGTTGATAAGAGCCTCTGTAGTTGGTGCTTTTGCCTCTGGAACCTCTAAAAAGAGCCTTACGGTACTGAAGCGTACCCAGAGATCTAGCGGTCTCAGTATCTTTTTTAATATCTTGGAGAGTGTCATCTATCAATTTTCCAAATAATGCTTCTCCATCAAAAGGAAGATCCAGGATCTTATTCTGGATTTCAGGTCTAAACTAAGTCACCTTAAGCCATCCCTGGCGATGAAGGACCGCAGCTCCAGCCAAAGAGCGGAATGCCGTCGTGGCAATGTCCATTGCACAGTCAATGATTTCCATTGATGTAGCCTCACCTTCTTGCAAAACGTTTTTAGCCTCCGTTTTTGCCTCTGGAGAAAGTTGCTCCACATACGGCGAAATATCACATCATTATTGGCGATCGTATCTCCCCAATATCGCCACGGCATTAGCTGCCCGCAATAGTAGACTCGCCATGGAAGAGAATCTTTTCCTGGCGTTATCTAACCTGCCCTATTTATCCGGAGGAGTCGTTAATGGAGCTGAGAGGTTGCGTGACTTTCTCTGCGCCGCTTGAGAAATAACAGAGTCCGGTCTCGGATGTCCCGTCAGAGACGCGGACCATCATCAGGCGCTTTGTATTTCTTGTCGAGGCGCGGTATCACAGGGACCACCGTCGCTGGATTTTTCATTGCTTTAAGGCCCTCATCCCAAAGATGCTGGAGAATAGGGATAGATCTTGTTGTCTTCTTATAAGGCTCTTTAAAATCGTACAAGAAGCATTCAGTGGCAACGGAGGGCATAGATAGTTTGAATCTCCCAGCCGCTCTCTCCATTAGCTTATGAAATCCCCCCATATCAGCTGGCGGGGAGTCCACCGGATCCGGACATGGAGATGCTGGGTCCGGGATGACATATTCATCCCATTCGGTATCTTAATCAGTCCGGTCATCAAAATTTTGATCCTCATCCGAGGAATCCTCATTGGTGTTCACTGGAATCGAAGACTCCTGTGGAACCGGTGTCTGTGGCCGAGAAGACTCCTGGGCTGGCAGTTCTGGTGCAGCCATTGCTGGAGTCGCAGGGACAGGCATGGCTTGAGCAACTGGAACAGCAGCAGCAGGTTGTCAACACCTAGACTTATAATCCTGTAGCATATTGTGAAGGTCCTGTAAGAGAGACTATGGTACCGACACCATATCTTGTCTCGAGTGCTGTTGTGGTTAGGCAGAATGATGATGATAACCACATTCCTGGTTGTACTCTCCATCAGAATCTGTCTCTTGGCATTTAACCAGAAGTTGAGATGGGCAGTTTGCATAGCCATAAGAGTCCTGATCATCATCCTCTGATTCATCCTCATCCTCCTCTAAAAGTAAAGCTGGAGGCAAGGGGGGTAACTCTCCTAGGAGATGTCATGTCCGGTGTAATCCTGGTCATTGAAATTGTAATCCTTTTCTCCGATGATAAAATCGTCGACGATCCCGTCGACAATGGTGCTATTAATACTGCCGTCATCGGCCTCGTCGACGAAAGAACACTCGACGACGAGACCGTCGTCGTCGTAAATGTTGTCGGCGTCGAAGCCCTCGATGACGACACTGTCGTCGTCAACACCGTCAGCGGCAGCAACTGTCGTCGACGTCGCTGTCGTCGTTGGAATCTTCGTCAACACCGCTACAACTGCCGTCGTTGACACAGTATTCGTCGACGATCCAGACGACGTCGATTGCACCGTGGACGAGCCAGTCGACGGTACTTTTTTAAGCTTAGGCTTCAATTTCGCCTTCATCGTCGACAACTTGGAACTTCTGTCAGACTTTCCAGAAGACTGAGAAGTGGGTTTCTTGAAGGCTGGAACAGTCTTCACACCCAAAGAAGGAGTAGATGGTCCTACCCTCTCCTTTTCACCATGGTGAGGAGATTTGACTGGAACTTGGCTCTAAGACGCTCTGGGGGTCTTTTTTGAGGCCTTAGAAGGAAGTTCCACAGAAGGAGAAGGGGAACCCCTACTGCAAGGGAGAAAGTCCACCCAAACAAATCAAACAATGGCTCATAAAGAGTCCACTCGTTTTAATATACAACATGGAACTCACCACAGGGCGAAAGAAGGGTCACAAGGTGAAATGAATTACAAATATAGATGTACACAAATCTTTATTTTCTTTTTTTCATTATTTAGTTTATATACTTTTTATTCAAAACATTAGATAACATAGTACATCAATTAATAAATACATAGAAATTGCATCAATAAATACACAGAATATGAATTCCCCACATCAACCTCTCAACAGGCATACACTTTTCTCATTCAGTCACACACAGACATCCACAAATATACCACACTAGATACACATTCCTCAACGTAATCCCCAAAGTGACACAAGGAGAGGACCCTGCGGAGCTTCGTGGCACACTGCCAGGAAGTCCAGATCGATGAGGCAGGATCCAGAATTCATGTAATGCCAACGCGCGTTTCGGTGCAAGGCCCAGATCTACGGGCGCACCTTCATCAGGGCTTTCACGTAGAGGGAGAGGGGAAGACACGACACATAAGAGATACACCAGTGACCAATCTTACACTGATTCAAGGATCCAAAAGATTGCAGCTTGATATATCACTGGTCCGACCCAGCAGGCATAGAACCCCCACTGATCCGCTCGGAATCCGCTAAAGATATTTGTTCCTCCAAAGGTCTTTAATAGGTCTCACACGGATAGTACCTTCCTGCTTCAAACGGTCCTCTGTACGTATATAGTAAGATACACAGCAAAGGAGGTCATAGTTTCCAGCCCACAGTTGAGAGGAGAGTCTTCTAACGCTTCTGCCCACAGATATAAAAGCTTCGTATTCTCAAATATAGTGTCGTAAGTGTGACTCTCCTCTCGTCTAATGGTCTTTACAAGCGGTCAACGGGTATCAAGCAACCCTTTTGTATTGGCGAAGGGGAACTCCTACCCCTTTTAACTGACCTTCTAGCTGATGTTGCTGAAGAAGAGTTCTCATCACTGGAGACTGTGTCCTTTCTGGACTTCAACTTCTGGAGCCATGTAAGAAGCCTACCCTCACGATCCCGGAGTGTCCTGGTTAAAAAGGTGCGGCAGATCTTGCAATCCGCAGCCTTATGATCAGGATAGAGGCAGTAGATGCAATACTTATGCTTATCCTCAACAAAAAGCCTTTTCTTGCCACAGGTGGAACATGGCTTGAAAAGGGCCATCTTCTTTTCCTTATCTGACATCCTGGAAAGAACAGCTAGCAACTTGTAGAGAAATCCTGAAGAAAAAACAGCTGAAAGAGTAGAGATTGAGCAGAGCTCAAAGGAGACTTCCTAAGCACAACGTGCAGTAGACAATCTGAGGCTCTGACGTTCCTTCAGGAGGGTTCTAAGGGGTGAAGCTCTTCTGATTGGCTGATGCCTAAGTTTGGTCTCTTTTACAAAAAGAGGCAGATATGATACAAAAGGGAATGAGGCCTATGCCTTTTTCTTTCTCTTTTGTACATACTGCTATTTTATTTTGTTACCGAGACTCCCATTCCGACGACAGGGAATTATATAAAAGCATGGGAATCTATGAAAGTTCCAATACTGGGGCAAAAGTACTCATCTTAGACCAAACTTCCGGTAATGGTGAGCATCGCCTTTCAGGGTTCAAAGGAAGTTAGTCTCCAGTAACGCACAATTCTAGTGTGTGTTAGAGCAAGCAGCTAAAATAAAAAATTCCAAAAAATGAGTAAGAGAACTCCGAGCCTCTCAACAGCTCATGGGAAATATAGTACCCAGGATGACTTGTAGCCACTTTCCAGTGAGTGACGACCGCCGTGGGTTGGCCCCCAGATGATCACGTTGCAGAGCGATCCAACTCATACACAGAGAGCAAGGTTATCACAGAGATTTGCAGAGCGCACCAGCGTATACACAGAAAGCAAGGTTATCACAGAAATTGCTTTTCACAAACAGCCTGCTGGGAGAAGAGCGGTCAGAAACGTAGTCGCACTCCAGCGCGAATGCGAACAATAACTTGCTCGTGGCAGCCTAGTATCCGTCAGATATTGTCCCTTGCAATACAGGAAGACTTGGACCGAGAACGTTTCAAGGCAAACGTTCAAAACTTACTTTCGAATTCAGGTGACAAGCACCAGGTGAGGGGAGGGAGGAGCTTAAGTACAGATCGAAGGAAGAGGTAGGACAAGGAAGTACACTCTTGGCATTCTGGGAGATGTAGTCCCAAGTTTCACACTCTTCCATATTGCCTCATACACAAGCTAAAGGAGCATTCCGTAGTCACTCCCCACACTACCTTTGCCTTAAAGTGACAGTAAGAGGCGTTTACAGTGGCACTGTGAGCTAGCTGGTATACAAGCGAACGTACCCGGTGGGGTGTCTGCAATCAGTCTGGGCACCAATCCCACAGTTTATGTTGTCTAAACTGCAGATCCTATATAGATTTATAGGAACTACATGACAGACATGGGTTCTACTTAGAAGGCTGTTGGCTAGGGGTGCATGATAGGACGAGTGCAATTTGTTAGAGTTCTGCTACAGACAGGGTTGCTACTGGGGTGTCTTGGTAATGGAAACTTACATATTTTATGATTTTCGCCAACAACAATTCTCTTGCTCTAGCCTACTGAATTAGAGGTAGCAATAGTACAATGTTGCAGTTTTATATAGTGCTAACTTTGGACCAAAGACATTGAAGCACTTTACATAATCAGTAGGTAATATATCACACAAGGTCAAATTCCTTTTTTTATTTTGATTTATTTATTATGCACGGGGAGAGTGCATGATTTGCTCAGAATCACAGACTGTTGATCCAACGCTGGGACTAGAACCAGGTTGCCCAGGTCCAAGGTCTGGCTGATACGCTACATAGTGTTGAATGAGGTTTTAATCTTATATTCCATAATAGTGCTTTGTATTTCAAACCGAAGCATCTTACATTAATGTCTAGGGTGATGTATAAAGAACTACAATATAACAAAATAGCAACATATATAGAAAAAAAATCCACCTGTGCATGTAAGAATTACAAGAGCTTGTAAATGCTAATATGCAGCCATTTGCCTTCCCTTGAATTCAGTCTTAAATAAGCTATAAGAAGTCCTATCAGCATTCTGATAATTTGCCCACCATAGACACTTAGGACTAGGAATTGGATGAAAGGAAAATGCTACTTACCAGTATGCATCCGTTCTTGGCATGTAGAGCTGCAGAGTTGTACACTTAGCATTAGATCACCTTCACTAAACACTACTGTGTTGATGTGCAAGCCAAGCTGCAGTAGGCCAAGCTGTCCTTAAAACACTCTTTCAAACTACTGCAACAGATACAGGTGACCACCGCTAGCGGAGACACTGCTGCACAATCGATGCTAAGTGTACAATCTGCAGGTCATATGCCTTGAACGGAAAATGCTACTTACCAGTATGCATCTGTTCTTGGCATGTAGAGCTGCAGAGTTGTACACGCCCTCCCGCCTCCCCGGGACCTGTATCTGTTCCAGTTTTATCTTACTTACATGCACACACATGGACATCTTTTTTCTTTACTTCTACCAACTCCATCATTTCCCATCATGGCGAAAAACAATCGAAGGATGGAGCCGATGCCCATGCGCACTATCGTCCAAGGGAGGAGTCACCTATCTCGTGACTACAAAGACTTCTTCCAAGACGACAACGACATGCAATGATCCGAGCCCAACACCAGGTGGCGGTCTAATACTAAGTGTACAATCTGCAGCTCATATGCCTCGAACACATGTTTTATCATGTTTTTGGTCCAATTGGGTAAACCTTTCTCTGTAAATTAACAACGTGGGTGCCAGTGCCAATGGCCATTATTGATTGTTATGACAAAGTCATCCAGTAACAACTAATTGGTCACATTTCCTTCAAAACAAACAGGCATTGGCAAAGCCAAAAGGTTTCATCTTTGAGACCTATTGCTTGTACCATTGCCTTTGGGTGATGCTGTGCAGCATCGCCAAAAAGCAGGGGGGGGGGGGGGGGGGGGGGAGGAACACAACACGGCCAAAACAGCCGGGCGTAATTTTGTAGGAGCAATAGCATGGGGATGTATTTGCATTATTATGCATGTGCTCCTACAAAATTATATCAATAATGCATACAGCACACCAACATGTTTGTAAACAAATCGACAACATCTAATAGTCAGAATTGGAACTGGCAAGATACAACTCATTTCAATAAGGGTCTCTACACACATCATTTCTGTAGAAGAAATCTAGCAGTGCTCAATTCCTTTAACATGACATTTGATTATAAGAATGCCTGCCATGAGGTTTATAAAATATGTTTCCTGCACACTTTGTCTTACTAAAGTCACATCATTTAACCCAATCAAAAGCAATCTTCATATGCTGCTTCCGATACTGTGGTGCCCTGATTCCACCGTTAGAAACATGCCACAGTTTACATACTTTGAGTCTGATAGTAGGAAAAATAAATCACAATACCATGAACAAATAAAAATAAGCCATGCCAACTTTACCTTGTAGAATTCTGATATCCATATGAAAAGACATGTGCACTCCTTTCAGCCATGCTTCCTTCCACATTGGGCACAACAAAATGGAGACCACCTTTGGGCTGGTCCAAAGAAAACTCAATGTACACTTTCAGAACCTTTAGCTCTACAACAACAAGCAAAACAAATGTTCTTTATTTCACATAAATATACATTATTTTGTGCAACTATTTTATTACAATGAAATCGATCATTATTTCTTATAGTCTTCCAACCACAGATTCCTCACCTTTTGAATACTTCTCAGGTGTCAGTCTGGATCTGGAAAATGAAAATCATAAGCAATAACCCAGCACACCAACAAGTGGCACCATGAGACTCCACTCTGGACGTGAGATGTGCAGCCCTAAATAGGTGCCACTCATGCTCACTGGCATCAATTTCTTCCTCCTCCCCCCACCTCACAACAGATTCAAAACCAGACCTTCCTTTTTCTCTCTGGAACCATTTTATTTCCCAATATATTCTACCAGTGTCTAGAGGAACACTTCACCTCCTAAATCTACAGGGTTCAAACCCTGTGGGGAATGTTGCAGATAGAGGTCTGGGTAGGACCAACACATGGTTTGACTGTTGAGCCTGGGGTCAGACCACAACAGCAAGGACTGCAGCAACTGACCCTTGATGCACCCCAAACCCACCAGAGACCCCGACATGATGCTCTACGAGCCAAAACATTGTGAGGCCCCCAATCGCAATCTATCAAATTCCAAGGACAGGTTTCAGTCCTGCTCCTCAAGCTGTTCGTGTGACAGATCATCACAGCAATTCAAATCTTCAGGTAAGTGTAGGAAGCTGGCTCTTTATACAGTGGACCTAAAAGAGGTACACTGTGTAAAGAATCCAGGACAATCCCACAAGAATTACAGAGGCACAGATGACACTACAAATTCTCTCTTTTGTGGTATCGTGGGCGAGCAGTTAGGCATACCCGAGGGTTGTGCCAAACATTTATTACACACACACACACACACACACACAAAGGCAGTAAGTGTGACCACACTCAGTAAAAAAATCCGACACCAATTTATGAAAATAACACGTACTTTTATATAAATTTCGATACCAAGATCATCATAATCTGGTGAGTACTTATCAAGATATGAATTTTTAACGTTTTCAAAAATCAGCATTATTATCCTATGGAGGAAAAACATGTATTGCATTTAGGCACTTAGCAGCAACTTACGGTTCTTCAGGACGAAAAGTGAGTATGGGGCAAGGTCCAAGGCCACACTAACAGGTCACCTTAAAAGGCTAGGGGGCGTCCAGGTGCAGAGGTGTGTCACGACGTCGGGTGTCCCATTTACTTCAAAGGGAGAACAGTCTGGACAGAAAGAGGGTGCAGGCGACGACGGCAAGTCTAGTCTGGGCAAACAAGTGCGGCCTAGCTCTTTTGGGTCTGAGGACCCTGTTGGCACTGTCATTTTGCAAAAGAGGGGCAAATAGGGTTGCTTGGCCACTCACAAAGTGGGTCTCACTGTCCCTGAAGTACCTCCCCGTCCAGGTTGGTCTTACTCGGCATTGGTATCCGGACTGGGCACAACAACTCTTGCCTGCAACAAGGGTTCCAGATCCCGGGTATTGGTCCTGGGCGGCTCTGGTTGGTCCTGGTGCCCTCTCACTCAGTGGGAGGACAGATCAGACCTTCAGGGGTCCGGGTCCTCTTCCTGGGGAGCTGTTGCATCGAGCTGCGGGGGTGGGGGGAGGAGGAGCGACAACTCGCGGGACCACACCATGCGTCTTTGGTGCCAGTATCTGCAGGGGAGTAGCTCCTCTACTCTAAGGGAGTTTCTTCAGGCAATTGGCGTAGCACTGGCAGCCATGCAGGTTTCTTGGAGACTGCACAGCAGCAGAACGAGTCAGCTTCTTTTACGACTGTTAGGGGCAGCAGTCAGGCAGACAGAGCTGGTGCCAAGTCAGTTGTTGCTCCTCTGTTCTCGTGGCAGGACTCTTCTTCATCCACTCCTCTTGATCCGTCAAAATGTGAAGATCTGGCATCAGGGGGTCCCCTAAATACTCAATTAAGAGTCGTTAAGAGGAGTGATCAGTAGTAGCCAATGGGCTACTTACCTCAGGGGTCACTACACCCCCTAGATGGCCACTTCCTTTGGGGAGTAGCATTCACTGTGTCCCATAATTCCTAATTCCACCACACACAAGATAGTGGAATCTCTAAAGTCGTATTCACTTCCAGCAGGTCATCCTAGAGATGCGAGATGTGTCCAGCCTGGCAATGCAACACGCCTACTGCGTAGCTAGTTTTCCCACCTTGTCCAGGAGCCAAATGGGCCAGGTCAAGGGGGTTATGGGGTTGGCATACTCTCCTGTGAGGGAAGCCAGATTAGCATACCAAAGGCAGTGGGTTCTATGAAGCTCCCTGCCTTGGGATGGTAATTTGCATGTCATCCTGTCGGAAAGGGTGTAAACACCCTCTGCCAGAGCAGGCTTGGTTTCAGTTCGCCTGAAAGCAGAGGCCCTCACCCAAGGGGGTCGAAAACTCGTCTGTGGCAGCAGGCTGGCTAAGACCAATCCTGCAGCACCCTAGTAGATGGTAGGCTTTCAGGTGGCACCTCTAAGGTGCCCTCTGAGTGCTTGTATGAATAAATCCATCACAGGAAATCAGAGTAGGCTTAATAATACGAGATGTTTGATACCTTATGTTTCAGTTAAGTCATTATATATTTGGGGGAACCCATTTTTGACCAGTGTCCAGTGCCCAGTACATACCTTAAGATGGTTTCCATGCCCACTTGCAATATCCAGTAATAGAACTAGACATCACAGGGGCATATCTACTTATGAGGATATGTACTCACATCAAAAATATTGCACACTACCTTAGGACTCAAAGGCCTGCTGTAGGAGTTAAAAAAAAAAAAATTAAGGTTTTATATAGCGCTGGCTAGACCCAGAGGTATCAGAGCGCTTTACATGGTTATCAGACAATAAATTGCAGATTACAGCTTTACCAAGTTTACACAGTTATTAGAGGGTTAGAGACACGGCATGGCAAGAGGAGGGGGAGGGTGACAGGGACACAAACCGGTAGGCGAGTCAAAGCTGCGCCCAAAGTCCAAAAGCTGTGATCCCAGGGGGAGTGGTATCATTTCCGGAGAGGCTCCCTAAGCGCAGTGGACTCTCTCAGAGAAGTCTCTGAGACTCCAAGCCCTATTTACTGGAACCTTCCACAGAAAGGGGAGAGGGAATGCTTTGCCAAGGGGTGCCATACCATACCTCAATTGTGAGTGGATCCCTTGGCGCTGGGGACTCTTTCAGCGGGTATTCTGAGACTCCAGCGTATATAACTTGGATCTTTACCCAAAAAGGGGAGAAGGAGTCCTAAGTCAAAGGGCACAAAAGGACAGGGGGCTAGGCGGTTAAGCGGGCAAGGGGAAAGATTCAGGTGAGAGGGAATAGGAGCAAGGAAGCAGACAAAGAACGAATACGCTGAATAGGAACACATAGATAGGAGACAAGGAAAAAGCAGTCACAGAAATACGATTGGGGGGGAAGACAGGGAGATGGGGAGAAAAAACTGTGCCCAAAGTCCGGCTGGGTAGGTGACGGTCAGGGGATGAACCAAGGCCGATCTCTTCAATAGCTGAACAGAGCAGCTCCACCAGGCGTCAGACATAGTGCTCGGACTCCGCTGTCAGGACGGGGATTTGGGCTGGCACTACCAGAGCTGTTCCTGGTCTTCGGTACAGGTGTCCACTGTTTTTTCATGGCCATCTGCCCTCTGCAGGTGTTTATAGAGCAGGCTTAGATGATGCCATATACATGACTTACATATATCAGATGCAGTGACTTTGGCATGACACACCGGAGTGTGTCATGACACATTTTCGCTCTTGGTTTGCAACAATGTCACGCAGCCCGTGTTGGACTTGTATGTGGGTCCCTTAAGGTGACATAAGATATGCTGCAGCCCTTAGGTGCCCTTTTTAGTATCCATGCCATAGGTACCTGGGGTACCATTTACTAGGGTTTACAGGGGTGCTGAAGAACTTTGCCACTTGTAGCACAATTAGACAACACCTTGTTTTAGGAAAGGAGCACTTACACTGAGGTCTGGTTAGTAGGCCTCAGTGCACTGTCACATTCGAAAATCAGCATCTAGTAACTAAAAAGAGAGCAAAGGGTGGGGAAGTAACTGCTGAAAAAGCCCAGCCTTCTGCAGTACTGGGACCCATCCTGCCACTCTGGATCACTTGAGAAGACAATTTCCCAGGCCATTAGCGACACCTCAGAAAATTAAGGAATTTCTCTGATTCAGTACCTTTGCCCTCAGGAAGAACCCCTGATCTTCGCTAATTATTTGGCACAGATTCTGACAATGGTAGCTATTACGGTGGGGAATAATTTGCACAGCCATACCATTGTTACTCTTTGCAGGCACGTTACTATGTCATCCACTGGCTTTTCAGGTAACAGCCAGGCCAATCTCATGGACATACAATTTGATGGTAACAGACTTTTCGGGAATAAAGCAAACTCAGCCCTACAGCGCTTGAAAGACAGCATGGCCACAGCTTGCTCCCTGGGTTGCACTGCTCCTACATGCCAGCCACATCAGCAATTTAGCCCCCTCTGCTGCTATATTGGGGAATTCGAGTATCACCGACAATCTCAGCTAGCACAAAAAGGCACATGATGTACAGAATGAGGAACAAATCAAACATTCCCCCCATTCAAGAAATCTGGGATAAATCCAAGTCAAGTCAAGTCAAGTCAGGATTTATATAGCGCGCTACATACCCATAGGGTCTCAAGGCGCTTGAGGAAGGGGGGGGGGGAGGGGGGGGGGGGGGGTTACTTGTCGAATATCCAAGTTTTAAGTTGTTTTATGAATGCCAGGTGGTTCTGAGTAAGGCGTAGGTGAGTGGGAAGAGAGTTCCAGGTTTTAGCTGCCAGGTAGGAGAAGGATCTACCTCCCATGGTGGCTTTGTTGATGCGAGGTACAGTGGCAAGGGCTTGGTTGGAGGATCGTAGCTGACGGGAGGGGTTGTAGAAGGACAGTCGTGTGTTGAGGCATTCGGGTCCAAGTTCGTAAAGTGCTTTGTGTGCGTGGGTTAAGAGGCGGAAAGTGATCCTCTTATTTACGGGGAGCCAGTGGAGGTTTTTCAGGTGACCAGAGATGTGTTCTTTACGCGGGATGTCTAGTAGGAGCCTGGCTGAAGCGTTCTGGATGCGTTGGAGTTTTTTCAGGAGTTTTGCGGAGGTACCGGCGTATAGGGTGTTTCCATAGTCCAGGCGGCTCGTGACCAGTGCGTGAGTGACCGTTTTTCTAGTTTCGGTGGGGATCCAGCGAAATGTCTTTTTGAGCATGCGAAGAATGTTGAAGCAAGATGATGAAACGGCGTTGACTTGTCTGGTCATCGAGAGTGAGGAGTCCAGAATGACGCCCAGGTTCCGTGCGTGGTCTGTCGGGATGGGTGCTTTTCCAAGGGCCTCTGCCCACCAGGAGTCATCCCAGGCGGAGGGGGAGGTGCCTAAGATGAGGACTTCGGTCTTGTCTGAGTTAAGTTTCAGACGGCTGTGCTTCATCCACTCGGCTACTTCTTTCATTCCTTCGTGTAAGTTGTTTTTGGCGGTGTTAGGGTCTGTGGTGAGTGAGAGGATCAGTTGAGTGTCGTCAGCGTAGGAGATGATGTTGAGGTTGTGTTGGCGTGCGATGGCTGCGAGGGGGCTCATGTATACGTTGAAGAGGGTGGGGCTGAGTGAGGATCCTTGTGGCACGCCGCAGATGACTTCAGAGGCCTCTGACTTGAAAGGAGGGAGCCGGACTCTCTGAGTTCTTCCGGAAAGGAACGAGGTGATCCATTCCAGTGCTTTTCCTTGGATTCCGATGTTTCTGAGGCGCTGTAATAGGGTGCTATGACAGACTGTGTCGAAGGCTGCGGAGAGGTCGAGGAGGATGAGAGCGACTGTGTCTCCATTGTCCAATAGAGTTCGGATGTCGTCTGTTGCTGCGATGAGTGCGGTCTCAGCTGACAAGCCAGGTACTCCCTGGACCAGAAACAAGCATCGTAGTACAGGTTTCAGGTTTCATCAGCCAGGCTAGCTTGAATCCAGTGGCACAAAACGAAAACTGTCACAAGCTTTGTATTGCTATCCTAACGATACTTCTTCACAGCTCTGGTTGTCAGAGGATTAGATGAACAAAGGCTTTATACTGAAGGACCAAAAATGCTAGAGAAAAATGTAGAATTATCCAATACTTCATGAGGGATACAGACAGAGGATGTACTCCCTCTGAAAGACGTGAAGGACTGAGAGAACACCACCCAGTAGGAGCAGATTTGAGCCACTATGAGAAGTAAGAATCCAGGCAGTCATTAATTCAGAGACCAAGAAAAGACAAACTAGTAACTTTCATGTTCAGTCCAACAGCAGCAAAACCCCAAGGATCACTGTTCCTTGTTCAACCATTAACCAAAAGACTAAGTTACTTATCTATGGTAACGCATTATCTGGTAGAGACTATCTAGCTGCAGATTCCTTACCTTTGAATTTCCCAGGCGTCAGACTGGATCCGGAAACATTTACTGAGCAATACCCCTTGCGTGTGCAGTCGGTTGGCTCCATTAGGCTCCGCGTGACGTCGTCGGCGTTGTTAGCATCAGTTATGTTGTCGCGGTACAGGTGCCACCCAGGCATGTGGACGTCATTACTTTTAGTTTTTCCCACACCAGAAGCGCAGAGCCACGAAGTAACTGACGTAGTCATGTACAAAACTAGTGCGCTGAACAGGAGAGTAACCCTAGCTCTACAACATTAGTCTGCACAGTAGGGAACAATGGGTGGGGATGTAAGTAATCTGCAGCTAGATAGAGTCTCTACCATATAATGTGTTACCGAAGGTAAGTACCTTGTTCATCTGATAAAGTCTTATAGCTGTAGAATCATTACATTTAAATTAGATACCCAAGCCATACCCTCCCAGCGCTGGGTTGCGGACCAATACCCCAAACTAGAAAGTCCTGAAGGACTGAACGGGCAAAATGACCTTCTCTGTGGACTTGATTGTCCAGGCAGTAATATTTGGCAAACGTGTGTAAGGATGCCCATGTTGCTGGCTGACAGATGTCTAGGACTGGGACACCCCGAGCCAGGGCCGTAGTCGCAGCCTTTCCACTGGTGGAAGGGGCTCTTAATCCCTCAGGGGGCTGCTTCTTTGCCAGGGCATAGCAGATGTTAATGCAATCCTTTATTGTAAGCAGGCATTTTTACACGTGACATGTATTTATACCCACAATTTTAAACTTTTTCACAGAGTTATATCTTATGACAGTATTTGGCGCCACACTTACCCTTGTTTTTTTTTGTTTAACCAATTTTTAATGGCTTTAATTAGCTGAGCATAAACTAATAAACTTAAAACTGGATACTTTAATGCAGCGAACAACGCAGCAAGAAATGTCCTTTTCTGCACTGCCCCTAACTTCTTAGCTCCCACGTACCCCACAAAGATTTGGTCATCCACCCGGACTGTTTTGTACGTTCAAGGTAGAACAACAATGCTCTTTCGGGGTCCAGTTGGTGGAGACGCTCCTCTTCCTTAGAGAGGTGCGGGAGGTACCACATGGCGGTGGTGTTGTCCGTGAACACATGCACCAACGTTTCCTTGACAGGGGGAAGAAATACGTTCAATGCCTACCGAATCGCTCAGAGCTCCAACACTTTTATGTGGAGCCCTGACTCCACAGGAGACCAATGTCCCCTGATCACCACCTCCCCCAGATGGCTGCCACATCCCAGATGTGGCCCATCTGTCACTACTGTGAGACCTGGTTGGGGAAGGGAGAGGGGTCTGTATTTGACCCAATGACGGTTCGTCAACCACCACTGCAGATCTTTCGCAGTCCCTTCTGAAATCTGAACCACATCAGTGAGAATTCCCCGATACTGTGCCCCCTAGAACCTTACGCCCCACTGCAGAAACCGCATACGCCACCTGGCATTCTTCACTAACAGGTTTCAGGAGGCCATGAGGCCCAACAACAACAGAGTCATTCTCACCAAAATTCAGGATAGAGGCAGAAATATCGTTATCATGCCCAGAACAGCTAATTATGAAACAGAGCGACTGGGAAGGAATCAGGTGAGACTTCGGCACGTTTATAAAGAACCCTAGCGAATGCAGGAGGTTTGCCGTAGTCTGAAGGTGGGCAACAACTGTCAGGTGCAAGGACGCCTGTAACAGCCAGTCGTCAAGGAAGAGGATGACCGATACCCCTAACCTGCTCAGATGAGCTGCAACCACCACCATCACCTTGGTGAACACCCTGAGGGGCGCTGGTGAGGCCGAAGGGGAGCACGGTAAACTGAAAGTGCTCTAACCTAGTTTGAACTGCAGGTAATTCCTCTGGCCCTGCAGGTCCAACGCTAACATCCAGTCTCCTTGGTCTAGGGCAGACAAGACCCGAGCCAGAGAGCGGATCTTGAATTTCTCCTGCTTGAGTAAGAGACTGACTGTCCAAAGATATAAAATGGCCTGCAGCCCTTTGTTCTTCTATGGTAACAGAAAGTAGCGGGAAGAACAGCCACTGCTTACTTCTGAAACAGGGACCCTTTTTATAGCCCCCTTGGCCAAGAGAACTTTAACTTTCTCCAGGAGCAATTTTTTTGTAAAAGTTGTTTTTATTAACAGTTTGATTAGAACCATAAAAGAAAAGCGACAGTCCCGCTCAACTTCCCTCGCAGGGGGGTACGGTATCAGGCACATGGATGGCAGCGAACCCGGTGAACAAGTGCATCTGGACGAAGAACGCCCTCAAGCTATACAGCAATTTTGGTTAAGTAGTCCAGGCTATAAACAGGAAGGCAAGGCATCCGGGGGACTCCAGGCCGGAGCGGGCGTACCTCCCAAGGCGCCGATAAGCCAGCAAGGACGTCTAAATTTCGCCTCCTCCACCGCCCCGGTAAACTACACTGCGGGTGTCGCCAAAACCCAACCCACAACACCCCTATCCACCCCGCTCCCCTCCCCTTACCCCAGTGGTGGTAACCTACACGCACACATACAGTCAGTCAGGCAGGGCCTATCAGGTTTGGAATAGGTGAAGGGCCCCGTAATGAGGGCAGATAAACCGCAGAGGGCAAGCCGCTAGAGAGGAAGTGGACCAGAGGACCCCATCGAAAGGAAAAGTTCTTAACATCGCCCGAAAGATATCTGCCATCCGTTCTATACTCAACAGCTTCCATAACCTCGCATGCCACAGAGAGAGCACTGGGGCCTCCTTTTTCTTCCAAGCTGCTGCTAAAGTCAGCTTGGCCACCCCCGTACATAGCCAAAGAATCTTTTCGTCAGCCCGCATCTGATGCTCAAAGTCGGGGTCCCGAAGGCCTAGAAGAAAAAGGTCCAATGAGTCCTTGATAGGATAGCCCAGAATCTCCCTGATGTGGGACAGAATTTCAGCCCAGTAGAGACGGATGATCGGGCAGTCCCACCAGATATGGCGGAAATCACCCAGCAGCCCGCAGCCTCTCCAGCATCTATCCGAAGAATCCGGAAAAATTCTCCGTAATTTGGCCGGGTACAGGTACCAGTCCATCATGGTCTTGAGATGGGCATCCCTAAGGTCTAAGGAATGGTTGTGTTTCGCTATGTCATGCCACAGGTGGGACCATTCCTCGTCCGATATGGTGCGTCCAAGAAGTTCCTCCCAGTGGCCCATGTAACGGGGTCTAGGAGAAATAGAAGTAGAGAGAAGGAGGCCATACAGAAAGGAGATGGTTTCTCGCATGGTGGAAGTTTTAGCGAGGAAAGCCTCAAAAGGAGTGGGCGGCCTGGTGGCTGCATCTCTAACCGCCGGCGACAGCGCCCAGTGGAGTAGCTGGGTGTGGTGGAATTGCTCCAGGTGCGAGACCGAGTAGTCCCGCATACAATTGGCAAATGTGAGTGGGGCAAATCCATGGAACAAGTGTGTAAGGGTGAAGCAGCCCCCGGCTCTCCAGGCGTCAAAGGGACCCTCTCGCTCTGCAGGGGGAAAAGCCGGGTTAAAGTGAATCGGCGTGAATGGGGACGGAAACGACGTCCAGCGTACATTGTGGGAGACCGAGTCCCAAACCCTCAGGGTGGTGCTCGTGGGAGTACCGATGTACGCATTTTTAGGTCTATCCCCTTTAGGTTTCCACACTAAGTCCCAAATCATCCTCCCCGGCACCGACTGATCCATATGCAACCAATGCTTCTCGGAGAGGGGCTGGGACCACTCTACTAGGACCCGCAGCTGTGCCGCCTTATAATATAGGTGCATATCCGGGAGGCCCCCCCCCACCCTTCTGTGGGCGCCGGAGGGTGACGAAGGAGAATCGAGCCCGACCTCCTTGCCAGATGAAGCGGAGCATCATGGATGTAAGACGACGGAAGAAATCGCCCTTAAGGACGATAGGCAAGGCCTGGAAAAGATGCAACAATTTAGGTAATAGGGACATTTTGATCGCGTGGACCCGACCCAGCCAAGAGATAAACATAGGCTTCCAACGGGCCAGATCGCTCTGAATCCTCGTCAGGAGTGGGGGAAAGTTGGCGGCAAACAATTTCCCAATAGTCGGGGTCAAGTGGACCCCTAAATACACTATGGAGGTTGTTGGAAACGGGACCCTGGCCGGCCAAGACTCGCGTCGAGGTCAGTCAGGGATCACCATTCCCAAAGTCAGGGCAAGGGAGTTACACGCCAAGATAACCCCTACTCGCCCTCTAGGTAACGTGGCGCGAGCAGTCAAGGCTAAACTTGGAGGCGATGTAAGTTAAGTATTTGCGCAAGCACCCCAGCAACAACACCCAAGGCCCACCACAAAGGAAAACTCCACACAAGGTTATGTAAAAATAGCCTTTGTATTATAATAAATATACACCAGATAAAACACACATCTTGTTACACTGTGCCCACAGGCACGGGCGGAATTTACAAGGGATACTTGTACAGGACAGGGCCACTTGGACCACTGTCAAGGGTATCAGCACTTTTAGAAATAACACTTTCAGAAAGTAAAATCAGTGTAGCACACAATATAAAAGTAGAGCATACAACCAGTAATCACTGGTAACAGGACCTCTCTAGCACCACCTGTACTAGGGAGAAAACAACCACCTACATGTCACAATACCTATAGTGGTGCAAGGATAAAACACATGATGTATTAACATTCAGAGGTGTACAAACAGTAACAATTGCGCCAAACTCACAAGTCACCACCTGTGACTGTCCCGGTGTCCCAATGTCAGGGCCTAAACGTGGCAGTTGCCCACAAAGTGCTGGGCAACTGGAGCAGGGAAAGTTAGGGCAACGTTGGAGCCTCTCTGGGCTCAAAGAACCACCACTGTGGCACTGGCGAACCTCTCTCAGGCTCTTAAACAAATAAGGGTGCTGCTGAGCCTCTCAGGGCTCCAGCAACAAAAGGTGCAGCCTCGCTGGGCTGTGGGGTCCCTCGCTTTGGGGACCCGGAGCAAAGACAAATGCCCTGCAAGAGCCTCTCAGGCTCACGGACGAAATGCCCCTCAGAGCCTCTCTGGGCTCGTAGCAAATGCCCTCGCGAGCCTCTCTGGCTCGCCAAACAAGAAATGCGCCTGTCGTTGGAGCCTCGCTGGGCTCTCTACACGCAATGCCCCCGAGCCTCTTTGGGCTCTCTAACACGAGGGCGCGAGGTCGCGCTGCCGAGGGGCCAGGGGGGGGGGGGGGGGGGCGGACACCGACAATTTGTCCCGGCGCCCCTCCCTCCAGACCGGCCACACTCACCGGCTGGTCTCCAGCGGAGGCGGGTCTCTCCCGCTGGTCCCGGGGCTCTCCTCTCCACTCGGGGAGCCTCGGGGATCCGGCCGGCAGCTTTTCTCCTCCCGGCTCAGCTATAGAGGCGGGACTTCCGGTCGGCCTCTCCTGGGCCGCGCTAGGATTGGGCGGACCCCCAATCACTTCCGGGTCGCCGCGGGCAGCGCGGCGGCTCGCTTCGTAGGCAGGCAGGCGGGCTCCTATGATCCGAGGAGTGGGCTCCCTCGTGGATCAACAACACAACGGACCTGGGCACAATAAAAGCGGCAATGAGCGGGGTGGCACCCGCGCCGCCAACTCGCCACACGGGGCAGTCAGATGCCGGGTGGGCACCGGCTGTGCACGCCCAGCGCTAGCAGCGCTAGTAACGAAGGGCAGGCGCTCCCAAGCGCCTCCAGGACAGAATACAGCGCTCACAGCGCTATGGCCAAAATCCAGCACTTTCCAAGCGCTAGGCAGGCGATTTCAGCGCTCCCAGCGCTGAAGGGCAGAGAGCAGCGCTCTCAGGCTGCAGGCAAAGAATCCTCAGTGCTCCCCAGCACTGGAGGACAGGACAGGGCTCCAGCAGGGGCTGGAGGCAGGCAGGGGGCAAGGCTGGGCCAGAGCCAGCACACTGGGTCTCCAGGCAGGGAGACTCCCCAAGTGGCGGTCCTCCTGACCCCAGCAGCAGCAAAAGCCCCCCCTGGCAGGATCCAAGAGTAGAACATCTTCTAAGGGGACACAGCCCCTTCTTATACTGTAAAATCCTTTGTTTCAGGGTGCAGGGTGGGGGGAAAACCAGTCGCAGCTGGTTCTGGAGCACTCTTGATGGCCCAACCACCCATTTCTTTCACTGGGGAGGCTAGGGTCGTTAGACACACCACAGGGGGGCGGAGCCAGCATTGTGTGGGGAAAACCCAGCCCATCCAGGACACAGGTACACTCCTCCCACACATCACTCATGCTAATCTCCCACTCACCACCGGGCAAACCCATCTAGACTTCCTGGAGCCTGGCATGCCAGCCAGCTCCAGCCAATCACGCTCCAGCACCCTCACAGCACATGCTCACATATCTCAATGTCCAGAAGTAGCACTTCCCTTCTAGACACATACATGCCGCAGACACCATCTTGCAGCATTCACTCTCACGAGTTTAAGCATACTAAACTCGAGCCTGCACTCCCCACGCATCAGGAACTACCAGGGACACACACATTCCCCATGCATTCCTATGGGAGGGCAGGCCAGCCATACTACACGCACGCACTTTCACTCTGGGACTCAGGGGAAAGTGCGCAGAGACCCAAAAATCACTGACACAGGGTCACACATAAGGCAAAAAGTCTAGGGGTGAACCTGCCCTGCGGGCCAAGTCCAACACAACCCCCTTCCAGCCAAAATGCAGGGGAGAACAATCACCACCGTGATGGACTTCCCTGCTTGGGGCGATAGAACACGGACACAGGCCCGCCACTGCCGGGACACCCTCCTGTTCTATGCCACGGTGAACCCCTATGGTTCCTTCTAAAGCTACTGTAAGGACCAACTGGGCTACCCCACTGGTACTCCTCAGCTGTCCGCGGCCAGGACCAGGCCCTGGGCCACCCAGGTGCCACCGGTCCTTGCCAATTCGCAGAGCGGGGGGTAGTAACCCCTGGCACATAGTGTCCATTCTCCACTCTCCCTGTCTGCAAGACAGGACTAGACTGCCACTGGTTCACCAGCCTTTGGTCTACAACCTCAGGCGGACCAGAAGTCTCAGGGAAGGCTCTCCTCCCCTTACCTCTTCTTCCAGGTTTCCTCCTCCTCCTGCGAGGGGTACCCTTACAACGCCACTCCAACCCAGGGTTTAACCCCTCAGGTTGCACCGGGGTCAGAGGTGGGCTTTCCCACCCTCTGCACCCCCTTCCAGAGGTCTGCCCTCTCCCAACTGGAGAAGTTCCTCTGGAAGAACCGGTCAGGACACTGGTTACAGTCGTCCTACCCTTCAGGTCAGGCCGAACCTGAACCTGGCCTCCCACCCTCCGGTCTAAAACCTTGGGTGGAATAATTGCCTGGCACTCCAGGACTTCTGGGGACTCACACGCAATCCCCCTGAGGCTGACACATGACCCATGTGTCGTGTGACTGTCTGTCTGGCGCAGATCTCCAGCCTCCTGTCCACCTGACAGTGCGCAAAGATCCCCCAGACCAGAAGTGGTGCCACCCGGGTCCACCCAAGAAGATCTAGCCCAACTGGCTAGTCTCTGGTCCACTGGTGCATCCACTGGGAAACTCATCCCCCAATCACTCCTCGCTTCGGACTTCTGTGCCCTCCCAACTGGAGCGACACGGCCGGACACTGGAACCACTGGAGCTCTAGTTACAGACGCTCCAGGTTCCCTAGACACTAGGAGATCCTCCTCAAGTGTACTAACAGGACAGCCTAGGTCCCTAACCTGGTGTTCCCTCAAGAAACCACCCAAGTTCTGAGACAGGGCTTCGGGCCTCTGGGGGCTCTCAGCCACCCACTGACTCCTGCTCCACTGAGCCAGGTAGTCAGCCCCTCCACCCTTCTCACTATACTGGGACCTAGCTGGGCTACACTGAGCCTCTTCCACCACGCTGGGCTGGAAGCTCCCTGTACCACTACTGTTGGACTCACTCACCAATGACTCTACAGAACCTCTGGCACTCTCCCAGCGCTCTGCTTCATCTGCAAGGCCCCAAGGACTAAAACACTTCAACTTCAGCAGGTGCTGACGCAACTCTGGACAGACAACACTGAGCAACTGCTCTTTGAGGAACATATTTACCACACTGTCCACCTCATCATCCACCTCATCGTTCAAGTTAGCCTTCAGCCAGTCCCACATTGCATCTGAACAGTCATCCACAAAATACTTCCATTCCTGGTGAGGCGGTTTTCTAAGGTTCCTAAACCTCAACCTATTCTCCTCCTCTGGAGACACAGGAACCATACTCTGGGAACTGGGAGTGGGACTGTCAACACCAACACTTAAAAAGCTGCCACCACCAGACTCCACCCTCCCTGGGGGATCCAGAAAATTAAGACTGCGGTCAGGGGATAACCTACACTCTAGGGCCATCTCCCTGGCCACGGCCCTCTCAGCCTCTGCAGTCCGCTCATTCACACCCAGCTGCGCCATCTCTCTGGCATACTCTAACCTGAGCTTCTCCATGGCCAGCTGGTGCTCCCTCTCTTCTCTCCTATCCACCCACTCCTCTGGGGACAGGGAAAGGGATGGGGTGCTACATCTGACCCGGGACCCAGCAAGAGACTCCCTATCTAGGGGGTACTCGCTCTCTGCTGGCGTCCCTGTGCTGTCATTTTCTTCCTCCTCTTCTGAATCTTCAGGGCTCCCCACAGACCCACCACCCTCATGGTGTGAGACCCGGGCCCTTTCCTCACTGCGCGCAAGATCCCACTGACCCTTTTGCCATAGGATCAGGCTGCTCCTAAGTTCAGACTGAGTATCTGACTCATCCACTCCTATGCCTCTCTCTCCACAGAACCTTACCAACTCTCCCATACTGTATCCAAACAGATCACAGAAATCAAAAGCAGGGTCCATTCTGGCGGACGTTCTCGTGAAAAGATTACACAGGGAACCTAGGGGTCTGAGCTTAACACAGGAGTACACAATTCACAAAGGTTCAGCAAGTTCCCTCTCCCAGAGAACTCACACTCACTTGCCTAGTGCCACACACTATTCATTCACACACAACCCCCCCTCGGACTGGTAAGGCAGTTTCTACCACCCCTGATTCCTCAACCTGACCACACGTGACACAGGTACCAAACTCTGGGCGCGGGGCAGGGGAACAAATGTACTGGACACAATTGCACAATGATACCTTCAGGAGAAGAAAATAATGGCACTTTACCAAAAACACAATAATCCCGAAAAATGTGGTCATCTAAAATGCAGAGCTTTGTAGTGGCCAGTTGCCACTGTGGTACAACGCAAACACAAATCCTTATCCCACTGCTTGCCGCCAATGTTGGAAACGGGACCCTGGCCGGCCAAGACTCGCTTCGAGGTCAGTCAGGGATCACCATTCCCAAAGTCAGGGCAAGGGAGTTACACGCCAAGATAACCCCTACTCGCCCTCTAGGTAACGTGGCGCGAGCAGTCAAGGCTAAACTTGGAGGCGATGTAAGTTAAGTATTTGCGCACGCACCCCAGCAACAACACCCAAGGCCCACCACAAAGGAAAACTCCACACAAGGTTATGTAAAAATAGCCTTTGTATTATAATAAATATACACCAGATAAAACACACATCTTGTTACACTGTGCCCACAGGCACGGGCGGAATTTACAAGGGATACTTGTACAGGACAGGGCCACTTGGACCACTGTCAAGGGTATCAGCACTTTTAGAAATAACACTTTCAGAAAGTAAAATCAGTGTAGCACACAATATAAAAGTAGACCATACAACCAGTAATCACTGGTAACAGGACCTCTCTAGCACCACCTGTACTAGGGAGAAAACCACCACCTACATGTCACAATACCTATAGGGGTGCAAGGATAAAACACATGATGTATTAACATTCAGAGGTGTACAAACAGTAACAATTGCGCCAAACTCACAAGTCACCACCTGTGACTGTCCCGGTGTCCCAATGTCAGGGCCTAAACGTGGCAGTTGCCCACAAAGTGCTGGGCAACTGGAGCAGGGAAAGTTAGGGCAACGTTGGAGCCTCTCTGGGCTCAAAGAACCACCACTGTGGCACTGGCGAACCTCTCTCAGGCTCTTAAACAAATAAGGGTGCTGCTGAGCCTCTCAGGGCTCCAGCAACAAAAGGTGCAGCCTCGCTGGGCTGTGGGGTCCCTCGCTTTGGGGACCCGGAGCAAAGACAAATGCCCTGCAAGAGCCTCTCAGGCTCACGGACGAAATGCCCCTCAGAGCCTCTCTGGGCTCGTAGCAAATGCCCTCGCGAGCCTCTCTGGCTCACCAAACAAGAAATGCGCCTGTCGTTGGAGCCTCGCTGGGCTCTCTACACGCAATGCCCCCGAGCCTCTTTGGGCTCTCTAACACGAGGGCGCGAGGTCGCGCTGCCGAGGGGCCAGGGGGGGGGGGGGGGGCGGACACCGACAATGTGTCCCGGCGCCCCTCCCTCCAGACCGGCCACACTCACCGGCTGGTCTCCAGCGGAGGCGGGTCTCTCCCGCTGGTCCCGGGGCTCTCCTCTCCACTCGGGGAGCCTCGGGGATCCGGCCGGCAGCTTTTCTCCTCCCGGCTCAGCTATAGAGGCGGGACTTCCGGTCGGCCTCTCCTGGGCCGCGCTAGGATTGGGCGGACCCCCAACCACTTCCGGGTCGCCGCGGGCAGCGCGGCGGCTCGCTTCGTAGGCAGGCAGGCGGGCTCCTATGATCCGAGGAGTGGGCTCCCTCGTGGATCAACAACACAACGGACCTGGGCACAATAAAAGCGGCAATGAGCGGGGTGGCACCCGCGCCGCCAACTCGCCACACGGGGCAGTCAGATGCCGGGTGGGCACCGGCTGTGCACGCCCAGCGCTAGCAGCGCTAGTAACGAAGGGCAGGCGCTCCCAAGCGCCTCCAGGACAGAATACAGCGCTCACAGCGCTATGGCCAAAATCCAGCACTTTCCAAGCGCTAGGCAGGCGATTTCAGCGCTCCCAGCGCTGAAGGGCAGAGAGCAGCGCTCTCAGGCTGCAGGCAAAGAATCCTCAGTGCTCCCCAGCACTGGAGGACAGGACAGGGCTCCAGCAGGGGCTGGAGGCAGGCAGGGGGCAAGGCTGGGCCAGAGCCAGCACACTGGGTCTCCAGGCAGGGAGACTCCCCAAGTGGCGGTCCTCCTGGCCCCAGCAGCAGCAAAAGCCCCCCCTGGCAGGATCCAAGAGTAGAACATCTTCTAAGGGGACACAGCCCCTTCTTATACTGTAAAATCCTTTGTTTCAGGGTGCAGGGTGGGGGGAAAACCAGTCGCAGCTGGTTCTGGAGCACTCTTGATGGCCCAACCACCCATTTCTTTCACTGGGGAGGCTAGGGTCGTTAGACACACCACAGGGGGGCGGAGCCAGCATTGTGTGGGGAAAACCCAGCCCATCCAGGACACAGGTACACTCCTCCCACACATCACTCATGCTAATCTCCCACTCACCACCGGGCAAACCCATCTAGACTTCCTGGAGCCTGGCATGCCAGCCAGCTCCAGCCAATCACGCTCCAGCACCCTCACAGCACATGCTCACATATCTCAATGTCCAGAAGTAGCACTTCCCTTCTAGACACATACATGCCGCAGACACCATCTTGCAGCATTCACTCTCACGAGTTTAAGCATACTAAACTCGAGCCTGCACTCTCCACGCATCAGGAACTACCAGGGACACACACATTCCCCATGCATTCCTATGGGAGGGCAGGCCAGCCATACTACACGCACGCACTTTCACTCTGGGACTCAGGGGAAAGTGCGCAGAGACCCAAAAATCACTGACACAGGGTCACACATAAGGCAAAAAGTCTAGGGGTGAACCTGCCCTGCGGGCCAAGTCCAACAGAGGTGAGGGACCACGGCAGGGGCGACAGTGGGCGTAGACGGTCGACTTCAGCCGAGGGGAGCGTGAGGTTAAGGATATAAGATTTATTGTAGTTGACCTTAAAGCCCGCCACTTTCTCGAAACGCGATAGGACGTCCTGGACATAGGGAAGGCAGTGAGCAGGATCCGCTAGGGACAGTAGAACATCGTCCGCAAAGAGAGAGATCTTATGTTGTTCCCCCGTGAAGGGCAGGCCCCGAATGTCTGGGTTCTCCCGCACCGCCAACGCGAGCGGCTCAATGCTCAGGGCGAAGAGCAGGGGGTGAAAGGGGACAGCCCTGCCGAGTGCAGCGAGAGTGTGGGAAGAAAGCAGAGCAGTGTCCGTTCACCGTGACTCTAGAGCGGGGGCTACTGTAGTTTGCTTTTAACATCGTGAGGAACCTAGCTGAAAGAACAAATCCCGACAGGGTCCGGAACATGAAGTTCCAATCCACTCGATCAAAGGCCTTCTCGGCATCGAGGCCTACCAGGACCGCTGGGATCTTAAAGCGGTTGGCCTTCTCAATGAGGTGGATCACCCTCCTGGTATTGTCGTGTATTTGACGGCCCTTAATGAAGCCGGACTGGCCCGGGTGTATGAGGGCCGGCATGAAGTCCTTGAGTCTATGCGCTAGAATGGTGGCGTACAGTTTGGTTTCCAAATTAAGCAGTGCTATGGGCCTATATGAGGAGCATACGGTAGGGTCCTTTCCAGATATGACGGCTTCCACCATGGAGCCTGAAGTCAAGCCCGTCTCCCCCATGGTATTGAACAACCGCACCAAGAATCCACAAATGTCCGAGGCGAAGGTTTGGTAGAACAGCGCGGTGAACCCATCCGGCCCTGGCGCTTTATGAGGTTTCAGCTCTTTAATAGCCTTCCGTACCTCTTCCTCAGTAAAGGGGGCCGCGAGAAGGTCGTTCCACTCCGCGGAGACCTGGGGTAGCGGGTGCACCCACAGGTACTCCTCCTGATCTTCGGAGGACAGGGCCTCGCCGAGTAGAGAGCGGCATAGAAGTCCCCAAAAAGGTCCGCCTTAGCCCCGTCTTGGTGTGTCACAGTGCCCGACGGGTCCTGAATACCTCTTATGTAATCCTTCTCCCTCTCGTCCCTGAGTTGGCGGGCCAGATGTTTCCCGACCTTGTTCGCCTGGGAGTAGGAAAGGCGCCTCAGCTTCAATAAAGTAAACTCCGCTCGATTATTGTAGTGGGCTCTAAGTTTGCTCCTGACAGCCGTCAGTGGGCGCAACGTCATCGTAGAGGGGTTCTGTTTATGCGCCCGTTCGAGAGTGGAGAGTTCGCATTCTAGTTCGTCCCTTTCTGCTCGTCGTAACTTGTTAAGAGCGGAGTTGAGGGCGATGCACTTGCCACGTATGGTGGCCTTGAAGGCGTCCCATAAAGTAAAGATAGAGGTGTCTCCCTCGCGATTGAGGTAAAAAAATTCACAAACAGCCTTTCGCAGTTCTTTACAGGATGTGTCGTCCCGGGTTAATGATGGTGGGAAATACCATCTGCGGTGGACAGTCGTTACCGGGGACCATGTCAGACAGAGCGCCTGCAGACTGTGGTCCGACACAGACAGGGGAAATATGCTGCCCTCCCGAAGATCATCACGCAGGGATTGACTCAAAAAGATATGGTCCAATCGAGAATAAGAGTGATGGACATGGGAAAAGAAGGTGTAATCCCTAGCCTGAGGGTGAAGGGCACGCCACCCATCCAGAAGGCCTAAGTACAAAAACATGTCCTGAGTGTCCGCGGCAAAGAGGCCGGCGTTGGATCTCTGGTGGTGGGAGCTATCCAAGTCTCTGCCCCAGATCAAGTTGAAATCCCCTAGGACAACCTATTCACCCTCCACAAAGTCCCCCACCTCCCGCAGTAGGTCCCGCAAGAACCCGTTTTGATCAATGTTAGGGGCGTAGAGGACCAAGAACGTGCAAGACCTGCCAAGGAGCACACCTTTGACCATGAGCCAACGTCCCACCCTGTCACTCCGGACACCCAGAGGTTGAAAATGGAGAGTGGAGCTAAACAATAGGGCCACCCCTCTATGCTTCGTAGCAGCGGAGGATCGATAAATAAGGGGGAATTGTTTATGCTTGAGACGGGTTTCGTCCTTACGAGCGAGGTGAGTCTCCTGGAGGCCCACCATGTCTAAGTGATGGTCAACTATGTACTTCCAGACTTTTTGGCGTTTCTGCGGGGAGTTCAAGCCTTTCACGTTCCATGTGCCTATGACTAGAGGCATTACATATCAGGAAGCCCCCCTCGCTCTCCCAGACGGCCCACAGCAATCCGCTCAGGACCGTCAACTCAAGGCGGGCACACAGCAAGTCCACACACACCGAACCATGACCGTCAACCCTCAACACCACACAAGTGACAGCGCGGGGCAGCCAGCGCGCAAAGTCCCGTCCCCGCCCCCCCCCACCCTGTCCCCTGTCACCCCGCAGCCAGCCTCGAGCAAACGCGGATGCCACTTGACACCCCTCATCCCCCCACCACCAGGCCACCAAGACACCACCATCAGCAGGGCAAACCCCACACTGCTGAAGCCACCCGGCATATCAAAAAAAGTCCACCCCGGTGAGCAGGCCACACACCTACCATAGAAAGCAAGATGGAATTTACGCAGACATACATATCTCGGGTGCCACCACTCCCTCCCAACCCCCCAAAAGGCCCCACCAACCCCAAAAACAATAACACACAAACCAAAAAGAGAGAAGGAACCGAAAGACCCAAGAGGCGTGCCACTAGAGGTACCTTCAAAGCATGTGGGTCAAGTCCACAGTCAATGTTCCTCCAGTTATCCGAACCGTGGTGTCCTTCCACAGAGTACATATTATCGCACGGTACCTGAATCGTCTTCCACGGTCCTGATGCAGGACTCACCCACGGAGAAGGATAGAAATACTAGTGGTACCTCTTCGGGGGTTGTCCCCCCGACGCCTGTACACAACCCTCTCAGGACCTCACGTGCCCACTGTGCTGTCCAACGTAGCTGCTTCAGTCACTAGGGCCACAGATGCCACCGCAGCTCCTCTCTCCTGCAGGCTCGCGGACAAGTCCGGTCTCCTCGTCAAGGTGTGCCCTCCAACCTTCTGCCATTCCGCTGACCGCCGCCTCCTTCTACTGGTGGAGTTGCCGCTGCCGGATGGTGAATCAGAACCCTCCAGGCCCAGGAGGTCCATGGCCACCCCCAACGACCTTACTTGGACCAATTTATTCTGCCATCTGAAGATGAGTCGAAACGGGTGTCCCCAGGAGTAGGGTATGTTGAGCTCGTGCAAGCGGGAGGTGACTGGTTTGAATGTTCGCCGCTTCAGCAGCGTGGAGGCAGCCAAGTCCTGAAACAGCTGGGGACGGTGATCACGGAACTCCAGGGGATTGAGATCACGCGCTTTACGTAAGATCCGTTCTTTCAACTGAAAATCTTGGACGCATACCAATATGTCCGGTGGAGGAGCCTTGCCGTGAACTCGGTCCATTCGGATCTCTGTTAGGTTGTCTTCATTGAGGACGTGCTTAAAAAGGCTTTCCACGTATTCTCTCAGGTCCGCCCCCTCTCCTTTCCAGGGCACCGCTCTGATCCTGATGTTGTTGCGACGAGATCTGTTCTCTAAGTTCTCGGCATGTGCTTGTAAGTCCAAATTCTGCTCCGTCAGGCGTACCACATCCCGTTGAAGCTGGTGTATGTCCTCCGCGGTCCCTAAATCATGCTCCTCCAATGTGGCTACACGCTCCCCAACACCATCCACATCTCTCCTCACCTCCCGCAAGTCAGAGGCTAGTTGGGAGCGCAGCTCCGATATGTCCTCCTTAATGGCGGCGAAGAGCTCGATCATAAAGGCTTTGGTTGCGGGCCCCTCGTCTTCACCCCTCCGCGGGGATTTATCCGGGCCAGGAGAAGCAGGTTGCACCGTTCCCTTCAGTGACCCCTCCTTTGCAGGCTTGTCTTTTCTCTGCCTGGCGGTGGCCATCTTGACAGGCCGACAGGTCAGTCCCAGAGGAGCAGGGGAGGGTGATGATGGGCGCCGCTGCCAACCGCAGCCACAGCCGCGGTTGTCACTCACGAGCTGCAAGGGGATCGTACACCCCCGGAGGGGCTCCGATTCACTCAGCCTGGACCCGGGAGCGCCAGCTACTGCTCCGGCGCCGCGGAGGGGTTGCTGGTTACGCCGGTAGTGCCGGCCTACCAAGGCCCGAAAGCCCTGGCCTCGCTTGAGGGATGTCGCCGGGTCTCCGCACCCCCAGCCGCCTTGCCCGTCTGCACAGCCGATCACCTGCGGGAGGCGGGGATCGCAGCCGCGGCTCCTCCCGATGCATCCGCTGCAGTCCGCCACAAACGGGGGTGCCGGTGTCACAGGCTCCCGGTCGGGCACTCCCGGCTCTGCGCCAAACTCTCCTAAACGAGTACGCCGGAACAGGCCGTGCTGTGTTTCCGTGCGATCCGCTGGGATGGCGATTGAAATGAGGCCACCAACCGGTTCCGAACAGCATCTGGACCCCAGGTAAGTGAAAATCACGGCGGATGGGGTTCCCAAGTGGGTGCTTCTCAAGGCTAGAGAACTTGTGGCGCCGGGGGGACTTAGATGCACGTCCTACTTCGCCGCCATCTCCCAGGAGCAATTTTAAATGATCCACCGCCAGCCACTCCTGATTTGCTAAAATGAGAGAGGAAGAAAAGCAAGGAAAAGAAAGAGAATAGCCCTCTTGAAAGATCCGCAACATCCACTTGCCCAATGTATGGACCTCCAGTGGTGGAGATGGTGAGGGATTCTCCCGCCAACTGAAGTGGTGTGGTCTTGTAGAGTGGCTGATGACGTCTGGCTTCCATTCCTAGGTTGGAATAAACCACGTCGGCGCCCACATCCCTGCACAGCTTGGGAAGCCTTTGCAGGAAGGAGTCTAGGATAGGGTTGACGCAGCTGGAAACCCCTTCCGTTGCCACAAAAGGAGTGAAAGGTAGACTGGCCAGAAGGAGAAGTAGAGAGGCCCCAGGATCTGGCCGTAGCTCAACAGCCTTTGAACCTCACTGGGCCGAATCTGCCTTGTCCCCAAAAAGGCAGGTCCAATCAAAGGGCATGTCCATCAGATTTTCCTGGACATCCCCAGAGAAGCCAGTTGTCCTTAGCCAGGAGTGCCGCCTCAAGGCCAGTGTTGTGGACATCGATCTACCCAGCGAATCAGTCATATCAAGGCCACACCTGATGGTAAATTTGCTGCAACCCTCCCGGCCTTAACAGCTTGAGAAAGCACAGCCTGGGTATTCTCCGAGACCTGTGGCAGCACGTGCACAACCATATCCCAAAGGGAGTGGGAGAAAAGGCACGGAAAGCAAGCAGTACTTACCGACTGCAATGTCATGCTGGAAGAAGAAAACTTTTTCTTCCCAATTAGTTTATCCTCTAGGATTCCCTATATGGAGGGGCGGAAGGAAACGCGTCCTGGGACGCAGAGGCATTTCACCACCAAACTTTCTGGGGTAGAGTGTTGGGTGAGGAACTTTGGGTTGTCCGGAGCTGGGCGTTGGCGACAGGCGATTGTCCTTTTCACAGGAGCCCCTGTGATAGGCGTGGACCACGTGCCTAGAAGGACATCAGCAAGTGCTTCATTAAAGGACAAAAGGGGTTTTGAAATGGAAGACTCAGGCTGAAGCACTTCAGTCAGGAGATTAGTCCTGACCTCCACTGAGGGCAGCCCCAGTCCAAGGACCTCAGCTGCAATCTTAACCACCGTGGCATAAGTTGCCCCCACCTCCGTAGCCACAGTTAGCGAAGAGAGCATGCCAGTATATGGAGAACTGTCCAGTCCACTGGCCTCCCCAAGTTCCCCATAATAGTCCAACTGCTCTGCAGAGTCATCCTGGCGATCTAGAGTGTCCATAGACCCCTCTCATTCCTCTCCCGAGCCTATCACATCAACAAAGTGCTCAGGCAACAACATAGAACCTCTGGGTTCAAAAGACATCGGAATTGGCGTTGATCGGCGTCTTTCCGGCTCCATGTCTTCGGGAATAGGGCTGGCACCGCCGATGGCACCATAAGCACTGACTTCAGGTTCAACACCGGCAGAGAATGTGGTGGCATGACCGGTGTCGACCCGGATAGGATCCCTAAGGCCCTACCAGTGCTGTCTGGGCCCCTCAGACCCCATAGGCCCAAAGGCTCACAAGAGGGGGTGGCCCGCTAAAATAAGTGGTGCATGACCTTATAAAACTCTCCTCTGAGCAGGGGTCGGTTCAGCTCCCAGAAAACGGGAAGGCGCAAAGTCGACCCTAACTCCAGCTCCGCGGAACGATGCCTAGAGCGTCAGTGCTACTTACCTCCTGCATCGACAGATGACATTTGAGGTGAAGACGAAGTCCGCTTCAACGTCTTCTTCTTATTCCCCAGCCCCTCCTCCTCTCCACCCACCCCACTCCTCCGCGAGTGTCCAGACGACCTCGAGTGGGATGAAGAGGACTTTGGGCCCTGGGAGCGGTCCTGTGACCTCCTCTTCCTCGATCGGGACTTGACGGTGTCAGCTGTCGGGCTGCAAGAAGCTTCAAAGCCTGTTCCCTCAAGGTCTTAGGAGCAATGGCCCAACATTCCGAGCATGACTTCGGATCATGGTCATGCTCGAGACACCATAGGCAGATGTGGTGGGGATCAGTGACCAACATCGTGCGGGACAGGCCCTGCACTTCTTAAACCCTGTCTTCCTCAAAGACATCCCACGCACAAGATGAAAAAATACATAAATCGACAAAACGTTGAGAAAAAATCTGTCAAAAAGTGACAGAGGGGTAGTTCTTCCCGGATCGGTGCTTAACTGGCGCAGAAAGAAAAGAACGGACATCCGCGCGACTCGGTGGTGCCTATATAAGTACTGCAACATCATAACCGACACCAACGACGCAGAAGACGTCACGCAGAGCCGAATGGTGCCACCAGACGCGCACGTAAGGGGTATTGCTCAGCAAAACTTTCCTGATCCAGCCAGGAGCCTGGGAAATTCAGAGGTAAGGAATCTGCAGCTAGAAGTCTCTATCAGATTATTTGTTTCTGGATTATAGTGGGTCACAAAGGCTTGTATGTCTGAAGCTTCTTAGCCAGAAATATGGTATTGAGGACATCATGATAGAGTTCAACACTTTGGTGGGTAGGGGAAGAGTGAGATGCCTTCTGAAGTTGTCTTTACTGCCTTTTCTTTTGTCTACAATAAGGGACAAATGTAAGACTATGACGAGGGTGATGGCCAGCTGCCAGCCAGCAAAGCGCCTCAGAGTGAGTGTTATCTTATGGAGTAGATTTGTGATGTTGTACGTGTAGACCATCGCCACTCTGGGCCTGGCCACAAGGGAATGAATGCCTTTGAAAGCTTTGTAGACTGCCATTTTCTCTATTGTAAGTTTATGAGAAATGGTATTTTGATTTCGTACCACAAATAATTGATAAAGAAATCGACATAGACAACTTTGAAGATGAGGCGAAGGGGGTCCACCATTTCAAGAATGACTGGTAAAACTGGTGGCACATATTAGCTTTAAGACTTAGAACTTAGCTCATTACTCTGAAAGGCGGTGGTGTATGGCATGCAGATAGAACTTCGCATGGGGAGCTGGGGGGGAGTGACTGCTCCGGTGCTTGATGCCTGCAGTTCCACAAGCCTTTAGATTAATCAGTCTGTAATTACAAGACTTTTATAAGAACAGGTTTAAGGTCAGCTTGAAAAAAAGGCTTCTTCTCCAAGAGACAGAAGGTCAGAAAGATTCACAATTTTACAATGCAATGATCATTTGTATACCCCTTTACCAGAAAAAGAGGTGATTATGGGCAATTTGTCAAGAAGTCACAACTGAACTATGTCCCGAGAAACAGAGGTGGCCAGTCTATTCTATCTTGACTGACAAAGCCCACTCAAGGCAATTGTGTTGTTAGAGGTAGTAGATAATCTAGTCACAGAAAGAAAGACACTGCAGAGCGTAGTAAGGATAATGTATTCTTGTCCAGTTTGAGCTTTAATTTATAGTCTTTATGGGCACAAGAATAACGGCAGGATTGTAGTCAAACTCAAGCCACAAATGCAGTTCAGAGCTCACCATACCATGTGACTGTATTAGCATAAATGAGTTAGGCTTCCTCTCGGACAAGAGTTTACTGCCTTAGGACTCAATAAATCTTTCATCCTGGTCAGCATGCCAGGATGACACTTTATATGCTTTGGGGAGATTACTGTCAGTTCAAAGATTTGAGCATGGGAGTTACTCAAGAGAAAAATAGGGCATTTCTTGGGCACCCCGTACTTGTTCTGCTGAGATAGAGAGGGGCGGTTGTAATGCCAGAGGCCCTTGCATGTATTCAGACCATGTGATGACTTTTGACTACCATTATTTTAATTGACTTAAGGTGTTTTCTTGAATGTACGACATCATGTATCCTGCATGACCTTTTCTCCTTGAAGAATTCTTTCATGTCTCCTTGTAGCTGGAGAGGTGGATTGTTTGTGAAACCCCGAAACCGGTCCTAGGATGCTCGTTTCACTCCAGAGAGGACCTGGCTTGGCAGTTCGGGCTGGACTGTTCCCATGAAGCACAGGGTCAAGACTGATTTGCATTTGGCCATGTCTAAACTGGGGTGGCACGGTGAGCAAAAGAATTATGGATTTAACCCAGATCTCTAGACTGCTGTGAATTTTTTTATTTCTTCTGCATTCCGTCCATTAATTGTGTGTCTTGTGTTTGCTTTTTACAGCCTTGCCAGGAACAGAACGTGTGGGATGTGCGTTTCAAAGCACTGGAGAGAAAGGTGTGGAATGTACTTCTCTGTCTTGGAGTGTAGTGTTATAGGCAGTGGTGCACAAATGTGAATTATGTTGTACATTCGAAAGTATTATGAAGTTCTTACTATTGGCTTTGGCATGCTCTCATGCCATCTTGAATTCTGACTCTGTCTAGCGTGAGCTTTGCGCACTTAAGCAGGCCCCCAGATCGCTCAAGTTGTGTAGGCTACTCCTGTTCAAGGTTGTTTTCTGTACTTTTGGAGACTTTCGTAAGCTTCACTAAGATAATGTGTAGGATGCGCGCTTGGTACCTTTCAGGGGAGATTGTTGTTGCCAGAGAAATGTGTGGAATGCACAGCTCTGTCTCAGCGTCAAAATACAGTGGCCTGGACAGCTTCTGTCTAGACCCGGACACAGACCAGTACGGTCAACTCGGTTTTCGAAACCGAAGAAAGGGGGAAGATTTCCAGAAACTTCTCCTCAAGTTGAGTAAAAGGTATTAAAGGTGGGAAATCTTGGAGCAGATGTGTTGCCACAGGGAAATTTTTAGGGTCCCAATCGATGCTTCTACCTGGCTGTCAAGGGCTCCTCCAGCCGAGTTGGCAAGAATGCAGAGAAAGAGCAATTGGTGATGTGTTTCTTTTAATTATTGAAAGTGTGTGTGTGTGTGTGTGTGTGTGTGTGTGTGTGTGTGTGTGTGTGTGTGTGTGTGTGTGTGTGTGTGTGTGTGTGTGTGTGTGTGTGTGTGTGTGTGTGTGTGTGTGTGTGTGTGTGTGTGTGTGTGTGTGTGTGTGTGTGTGTGTGTGTGTGTGTGTGTGTGTGTGTGTGTGTGTGTGTGTGTGTGTGTGTGTGTGTGTGTGTGTGTGTGTGTGTGTGTGTGTGTGTGTGTGTGTGTGTGTGTGTGTGTGTGTGTGTGTGTGTGTGTGTGTGTGTGTGTGTGTGTGTGTGTGTGTGTGTGTGTGTGTGTGTGTGTGTGTGTGTGTGTGTGTGTGTGTGTGTGTGTGTGTGTGTGTGTGTGTGTGTGTGTGTGTGTGTGTGTGTGTGTGTGTGTGTGTGTGTGTGTGTGTGTGTGTGTGTGTGTGTGTGTGTGTGTGTGTGTGTGTGTGTGTACACACACACACATTCAGGTATCCAGTGGTTATAATAATCTGATGTATTAAGAGTATACATCTTTCTGATTATTTACATTTAGCAGTGCTTATTTCTTGCAGTGCACGTCCAATATGAAAACTAGTTACTTACCTGTAACTTTGGTTCCCCAGTATTGGTAACTTTCATAGATTCCCATGCTTTGTATCATTCCCCGTCGTCGGAATGGGAGCCTAGGTAAATAAAAAATATCAGAACCATAGGTACAAAAGAGAAAATTAGGCCTAGGCCTCATCTCATTTTGTAGCATATCACCCTTGTTGTGTAAAAGAGCCCAAATTTCCGCAAGAACCAATCAGAACAGCCTCACCCCATAGAACCTTCCTGAGAGAGCCTCAGAGCCTCAGATTTTCGTAGCCGTTGTGCAAACAGCCACTATCTCAGTAAAAAGGCCGAGCTTTCCCTGGGGAGGAGGGTGGACGCATGGGAATCTATGAAAGTTACCATACTGGGGAACCAAAGTTACCGGTAAGTAACTTGTTTTCTTACCCCAGTATTGGAACTTTCATAGATTCCCATGCTTTGTATCAGAATAGCTAGCAGTAAGTCACCAAAGCACATTTTGTGTAACATCAATATTATTGCATGACACCATAGCAATGCTCAAAGTAACAATGAAGAAATGTTATCATGGAAAAAGAAGCATCATCGATACAAAATGTGCTACACAGGAAGGCGGGATTGTAGGGAAAGCTCACCTCTCATTGAAAAAGATTCCTGAGGACTGCTTGTCCAACAGCAGCGTCGTCCTGCCCTGAAGACTCCAGGAAGTAATGCTTCGTGAAGGTATGTGTACTGCTCCACGTCGCTGCCCTGCAGATGTCTTTGATAGGGACTCCAGAAAAAAAAGCCACCGAAGATGCCACTGATCTTGTGGAATGTGCACAGGCTTTTCTTTCAAGGGGCTTGCCCGCTCCTTGATGGCAGAACTGAATAGCACTGGAGATCCAGCGGGAAATGCTGGCTTTAGTTAGAGGAAATCCCTTCCGCGGTGCACTGTAAGACACGAACAGTTGTGAGGATTTTCTAAAGGACTTCGTGCGCTCTAAATAAAATTTCAAACACCTCTGAACGTCCAAAGAATGTAAAGCTCTTTCTGCCAGAGTAGTAGGCCGTGGAAAGAATGATTTCAAAATCAAAGGTTCATTCAGATGGAATTCAGAGGGAACCTTAGGGATGAACTTTGGATTCGTCCGAAGGATGAGGACATCTTTCTTGAATTGAAGAAAAGGTTCCACTATTGACAACGCCTGGAGTTCACTAACTCTCCTAGCAGATGTCAGTGCTAAAAGGAGGGCTAGCTTCCAAGAAAGGAATTTAAGATCCGTTCTGTGAATGGGTTTAAACTGAGCTTTCATTAGCTGAGCCAAAACCAGATTAAGTTGCCAAATTGGTGGCGGAGTACAGACTGGAGGATACATCCGAAACAGGCCCTTTAAGAACTGCTTGACAATTCTAGCAGACCAAAGAGAAGGACCTGAAGATGTCCGCCGGAATCTTGAGATGACTGCTAGATGAACATTCACCGTAGAATGAGCCAATCCAGATTGAGCCAGTGATAGGATATATGGTAAAATTTGATGTGGAGCTGACTTGTAAGGGTGGAGATGTAACGCGCCTTGGCTTCGTCGACGCTGGAAAGGTCTTCGTCGACGGAACTTTCATCGTCGAAGATGGATTTATCGTCGACGGAGCTCGTCGTCATCAACATCACAGCCGCCGACGTAGTTCTCGTCGTCGAAGCGGCCGTCGACAGTATCTTCGTTGACATGATCGTCGACGTCGAGAACAGGAAGGCATTTTGAATGTCGACGCAGTCATTGAAGGTGTCGTCGTCGACACAGCCGCCGTCGATGGTCCAGTCGACGGAGCCATCGGAACACTCAAATCCTTATGAGAGACAGTCGTCGACGTACCTGCTGATTTCGTAGTCGACGGATGCTGTTTCTTGTCATGTTTTGTCTCTAAGTGACCGTCGAGAGTTTCTTACCGTCCTTCTGTTTCTGGGATGCTTGTGAAGGAACAGAAACCTCCTTTCTCACCTTCTTGGCTGTGTCCTTCTCAGCAGCCTGTCCCAGCCTCTCCTTTTCACCTCGGTGAGGAGATTTAATGGGACTAAACCTACCAGACCTATAAGAGATCTTTTTGTGGGCTTTGACAGGGGGCTCAGATGAAGTAGAGGGAGGAGACCTACCCCTCTTTTTCAATCTTCTGGAGGAAGTTTTAGATATAGAATCCTCCTCATCTGAAGACAGTACTTCCTTCCGTGCCTTCATCTTCTCTAGCCAGGTCAACAATCGGCCCTCCCTGTCTCTCAAAGTCTTTGTTGAAAAGGTCCTACAGATTTTGCAATCTGTGGCCTTGTGGTCAGGATACAAGCAATAAAATTCAGTCCTCATGCTTATCTTCCACAAAAAGCCTCTTTTTCGCACAGGTAGCACAGGCCTTGAATAAAGCCTTCTTCTCCTTGTTCGACATTGTAGATTTTGAAGAAAAAAGTTGAAGAATAAAGTTGAATAGAAAGAAAAACTGAGCAGAGCTCAGTGGAGACTCCCTTGCACAATGTGCGGTAGAAAATCTGAGGCTCTGAGGCTCTCTCAGGAAGGTTCCATGGGGTGAGGCTGTTCTGATTGGTTCTTGCGGAAATTTGGGCTCTTTTACACACGAGGGTGATATGCTACAAAATGAGATGAGGCCTAGGCCTAATTTTCTCTTTTGTACCTATGGTTCTGATATTTTTTATTTACAGAGGCTCCCATTCCGACGACAGGGAATGATACAAAGCATGGGAATCTATGAAAGTTCCAATACTGGGGTAATATTATCTGCTTGTGTTTTATTTCATGTATTTTATTCAATGCATTTAACAGTTGCTTTTGATTACTTAGAAGTCTGTTATTATTGCTTGAGCGCATATACACACACAAGTATATACATACACATCGATATTTGAATATTGTTCATTTGACATCTGGGAAAGCCTTTTTGTTAACGAGTGTTGCACAAATTAAACCCCATGCTTTATTCTGAAAACTGTCTTTTGAGATGCCTCATTTTATGAGAGTGAAATCTCTTTCTAGGTGTTTTTATTGCTTCCCCGTGTGGGAGTGCGTCATTTTCTAATATTTGGGAGGATGAAGCAACACAATGGTTCAAAAGTCTGACTTCTCCTATACAAGAGATGCAGCCCAACATGGTTATGTCACTGTTTTGATGTGCAGAGCATCTAGTGCTCCAAGAGAGATCACATGGTAGGAGGAACAATTTCACTGTCACCAGTAATTTCATCAACGTTTTAAAGAATACGTTGGACGAGTGCCTGTCCCGCTAAAAAAGGCTACGAATCAGCTGCAGGTTTGTAAAGTTTATTTAAAAAATTCACTCAGGGAAGACACCAGATTGGTGATTCCCATACCCAGATGAAATGAGAGAAGAACTTGGTGGTTCAGGTTAATGTCCTACTTTTGGTGATCCAAAGGATTGGAAGAGTGCATCATGTCTGACAGAGCTACTATTTGAGAGGTGGGCAGCTTGTGGGGGAGCCCTGTAGGGATGGGTTGTTGGTCCTAAGTAGGTAAAAGTAAACAGAAGAACAGTGGATGGACCACAGGCTTTAATCAATCTCCTGATCTAGCAGAATCAGGTCGGAGATGGAAGCAGAGCATTTTCATCTTAGGGCAGTATGGTGAGTTAGGAAATATGGTGAGTAATCAAAATGACAATGGTACGGCTCAAAATGGGCACAGTGGACAATATTATGGCAGCAATCCTACGCTCTCCAGTGCAAACCCTATACTGCCTCCCCATTCCTGCTAATGACTATGTGCATGAAAATTATGTATACATAGCATATAATTAGGAAGATAAGAGGGGTGTAAACAGCTATGGATTCAAGCAACCATCTTGCTAGCTATTACCAAGGTTTCTCAACACATATTCCCCACCTTCCTACCCAGTAACCAGCCCTGCAGAGGACAAATGTATAATTCGTTCATTAGCCTAAGGAACTATAAACTAAGGCAAACTGTAAGAAATTCTAATGAAGGTGGTGGATTTTATCTTTTCAATTAGAGGCATCTGACAGATACAGGAAAACAGAAGTGACGCAGCCACAGTTAATAATTAAAGTATCATCTTTGTTCCAACAATCTTTCATTTATGATTTAATGATTTGGCTGGATAATTTCTGAGGCATTTGCAGGCTCCATGAAATAGCTAACTTGGGAGAATAAAAACTTACTTGCCACTGCTGACACAATCATCCCTCTGCCCCCAGTCACATATTTAAGATGGTACTAGTGCAGTAAATAAAATTCTGTCTATGAAGTAAAAAATGCTACCTGAATCGTATACTAATATCAAAATATATAAGAGGTAAAACAGAAGGTAGATAAATGTTAACGAGAACAGTGGGTCCCTTTGCTCAGTGCAGAAAATACTTCAGGATAAAGAGATAATGAAGAAGAATTTACGTAAGGAACAAGATCCGAAGAGCAAATATTGCAATATATTTCTTGCAATAAAGAACGTATTTTAGATTTAAATAATGTGGTCAAGTTTATATATTTGGAGCGATAAAGTACATTTTCTTTGTATGAGCTTTAAAGAACTAGGAACAGAGATGTAGGGCGTGGTTTGGGCACGACGCATGATGGCTGCGTGAGCGAAGAGCGCTACAACATATCCTGCTATAACAGCCTGCTGTCTGAACCAGAGCGAGACCGCTGAGGAGGGTCGCTGCTAGGGAATCAGCAAAGAGGCGACAGAGCAGCGAACAGATGGCCTGGAAGCCGTGGACTGGTGACGTAGAGCTCGGGGGAGGCTGTCAGAGATCGCGGTTACCTGCTGGAGTGCCAGCCTGCACCGCACAGAGGAGAAACGACTGTGGAGCGCTGAAGCACCACTTTTGTTGCCTGCTTCACTGGGAAAGCCCGAGCGACCTTTGACCCTGCCACCAGGTAGGTCGCTCCCCTCACCGCCACGCAGCCCCCTGTGTGATCGGATCCGCTGCCTACACCTGTGTCAGCCCCCTGCATCCCGGCTGGTTGCTGTGTTGCCTGGTTCCTCCATTTGCTCCTGCTCGATTGTATTTTTGTTGTACACCTAATCCCTTTTTACATTCTGTACCCCTGTGCTCTTACCCTTTCTTTTTCCCATTGTGCCCCCTTTTCTTCTGTTATCCCCCTCCCTCCGTAACCCTCGCCGTTTTCTCCCGCTGCTTTCTCCCGCCGCTGAGGCCCTGCGGCCCGCCCCCTTTCACTCCCATTGGCCGACACACTCCCACCTCCCAGCTGCTCCTATCTCTCTCTGCCCCTCATATGGAGGCCGTGCAGTGGGCGTACCGCTGGCGCGCCCAAGGCAAGCCCGTCTGCGCCCGTCCGCGCCTGGACCGAACCCAGCGCCAGAACCCCTGGCCCCCACCGAAAACAGAGAACTCGACTGAGATACGACTCCGCCGCCCTCAACACCGGTCAACCACCAGCCTGCTACCGAGCCGCCCCGAAGCGCGCCCACGGACCCTTCACCTGTCAAACCTACAAATTCACCTGCCTCCGAACCTTCCCCTCGCCCGCCGATCCAAACAACAACCACCTCAAGTGCGTCCTTCTCAACACCCGCTCTGTCCACAAGCACGCTGTCAAACTCTGGGACCTCCTTGATATGACAGAACCAGACGTCGCCTTCCTCAAAGAAACCTGGATGAACGACTCCTCGGCCCCCGACATCACCATAGCCATTCCGGACGGCTACAAGATCACACGGAAGGACCGTGCCAACAAAACTGGAGGAGGAATCGCCATCATCTACAGGAACACCATCAGCATCACGACCAACACCGAAGATATTCTCTCCACGCCGAACACCTACACTTCCAGATCCACACCGACCCCCAGACCACCCTCAGAGGAACGCTCATCTACAGACCCCCGGGTCCGCGCACACAATTCACTACCACCAGATGACACACAATTTACTACCACCAGATGATCCGCACCACCAACAGGACATCATTCAAAGAGCGGCTGGACAACAACACCCACAACAGCAAGGAACTCTTCAGCATCGTCAAAGAGCTCTCCAACCCCAGCGCCAGCAACAACGACATCATACCATCGCAAGACCTCTGCAATTCCCTTGCCACTTTCTTCCACTGCAAGATCATAGATATACACGACAGCTTCGGACCCAGTCTGGGGTCCAGCTGCCAAACCTACGACCACCACCACCACCACCCTCTGCGCATGGACCCCCATCAGCACTGAAGACACCACCCACGTCATGAACACCATCCACTCTGGCTCCCCCTCCGACCCATGCCCTCGTCATATCTTCAACAAAGCCGACACCACCATCGCACCCCACCTCCGGAACGTCATACACAGCTCCTTCACGCCAGCCACCTTCCCTGAGAGCTGGAAACACGCAGAGATCAACGCCCTTCTGAAGAAACCCACAGCGGACCCCAAAGACCTCAAGAACTTCCGCCCCATCACCCTCTTCCCCTTCCTGGCTAACGTCATCGAGAAGACCGTCAATAAACAGCTGACTACATTTATCGAAGCAAACAACTCGCTCGACCCATCCCAGTCCGGTTTTCGAGCCAACCACAGCACCGAGACCGCCCTCATGCAGGCACCGACGACATCAGGACCCTGATGGACAACGGAGAAACAACCGCTCTCATCCTCCTGGACCTCTCAACAGCCTCTGATATCGTCTGCCACCGCACCCTAATAACTCGCTTCTACAATACTGGGATCCAAGGAAAGGCCCTGGACTGTATCACCTTGTTCCTCTCTGACAGAACCCAGAGAGAACGCCTCCCCCCCTTCATCTCTGCGGCCACCGAGATCCTCTGCGGCGTACCCCAAGTCTCCTCGCTCAGCCCAACCCTCTTCAATATCTACATGAGCCCCCTCAACGCCATCGCATGCAAACACAACATCAACATCATCTCTTACACCGACGACACCCAGCTAATACTCTCCCTCACTAAAGACCCAGCCACCGCCAAAACCAACCTCCAGGAAGGAATGAAAGATGCTGCTGAATGGATGAAGCACACCCGTCTGAAGCTCAACTCGGACAAAACGGAGGTCTTAATCCTCGGACAATCCCCATCCGCCTGGGACGACTCCTGGTGGCCCACAGCGCTGGGCACCCCACCTACACCCACGGACCACGCACGCAACCTGGGTTTCATCCTGGACTCCTCCCTCACGATGACCAAGCAAGTCAACGCCGTCTCGTCCACATGCTTCAACACCCTGAGCATGCTCCGAAAGATCTTCAGGTGGATCCCCACCGAAACCTGAATGACGGTCAACCAAGCCCTCGTCACCAGCCGTCTAGACTACAGGAACGCCCTATACGTAGGAACCACAGCCAAACTCCAGAAACGTCTGCAGCGCATACAGAACGCCTCCGCACGACTCATCCTCGACATCCCTCGCCAAAGCCACATATCTGCCCACCTGAGGAACCTGCACTGGCTCCCCATCAACAAAAGGATCACGTTCAGGCTGCTCACCCACGCACACAAAGCACTCCATAACATGGGCCCAGAATACCTCAACAACCGCCTCTCGTTCTACACCCCCACCCGCCGGCTCCGCTCCGCCAGCCTCGCCCTCGTACCACGGATTCAGAGAACCACCACCGGAGGAAGATCGTTCTCCTACCTGGCAGCCAAGACATGGAACTCCCTCCCCGCACACCTACGACTGACCCAGGACCATCTCACTTTAAGGAATCACCTCAAGACCTGGCTTTTCGAACAGTAGCAGCACCCCCCCCCCCCCCCCCCCCCTGCCTTCAGCGCCTTGAGACCCTCACGGGTGAGTAGCGCGCTCTATAAATGTTCCTGATTGATTGATTAAGTGGTGTTCTGGCGGCTTGTGCTGGTCCCCGGTGAGTGGTGGTGCAATTCGTTGATGCGGACGGCATGAAGACCAGAGACTGGTAGTGCATCCGTGCCCAAGGAAGGCTATCTGAGACCCGCACCTGCCCGCTGGAGGGCCAGTCCACACTGCAGCAATGAGAGATAGCTGCGGTGCACTGAAGCGCCAATTTTGAGACCCTGACTGAATCGGCACGGCCCGAGTGGTGCGCTGGGGGCTGGTCTGGGTGCCTGGTGTGAGGCGGCATGGGCCCCACCCGGCATCCGCGGCCTGTAAGATGGGCCTGAAATTGAGAGGTATTCCAGGTGGGCTCCAGAGGTGCTGCGGATATAGGCTCCCAGGGGTCAGAAAGCTTGGAACACTTGCACAAGAGTTGCAAGACCTACCCACGAGGCAGTGAGTCAACAACACGCAGTAAATTGGGGGGAAGCACCTGGAGTAGCAGTGTGTGGTGCACATGGCCGAGACACCTATTAGGCCCAGAGGACAGTAACTCAAGTTTAGATCTTATGGTCAACATTAAGAAAACCTATGAAATGTATTTGGGTAAAAGTGTAAAAAAAGTCAAGAGGTATCTTTATTGATAACACCAAATTGGAATGCACCAGCTCCTACCCCTATCTGGGCATCCTAATTGACAAAAAGTCTTGCTGGCAACAAGCAATCTCGGCTAGGAAGCTGTCATTCCTTAGAGTCTCCACGGCTTTGGTGGCCTTTGCCCAAAAGCTGGGGAAGCGCCCACCCCAAGAAATGATTAAAATATACCAGGTGAAATGCCTCACCGGAGCAACATACGGTGCTGGTATTTAGGGCCACGTTCCTGGAGACTCCCTAAAAAAGGTAGAGAATGGTTTTATAAGGTACCTTCTGGCTGTTCCAAAGAGCTCACAGACCTTTGGTTGCCATATCGAACTAGGTCTGCATTATCTAGCAGATATAATTCGTATCCAGCCAAATCTTTTATGGCATCGTGTTTGGCAAATAGAACACTGCAAACTGACCCGTAGTTTGATTACAGACTGCCTTGGGTTAGACCAATGGAAAAATATCCCCTGGTTGGTTTATGTTCGTAATTTCCTGAAAGATCTATATTTAGTATCTTATTTTTCCCATCCAACAACCATCGCATCGTAGGAATATCAAGGAAAAACCTAAAAACCCTATGTTTATCCCACCTCCGAGAGCTACGATTAACCCAGGAAATTAGTCAAATTTCGAACAGCCAGATACTAGCCATTCAGACCTCTTTTGGGGTACAACCATACTTGCAGTACAATCTTAATGGTTACGAGAAATACCTTCTGACCCGATTCCGGTTTAACAGTTATTATCGTCTGATAGCATTCCTGAACCGGAACGATTGGTCTAGTAATCTCCCATTGTGTCCGTGCAATGAAATTTCAGAACAGTCTACACTGCACGTAGTATTTTTCTGCAGCTATTACGTGTTCCCACAAAGGAGGAGGATTATACCCTTGCTGAGACTTATGGGCCTGCGATCTTGTCGTCTGGCTTTCCTTGCTTTACAATGCCTAGACACTGAACTCTGTGCCAAACTAATTGCTTGTTTTCTAAAGGCTTGTATTAAATACCGTAAGAACTATGATTAATTCGAGACGCACTTTGTGAATTTTAAAACGGTATGAAATTCTAACTCTAATGTACTGTTTAAATTTTTGCACTTAGAACTAATTGCGCTTTTTTAGGTCTCTGGACCGTTAAGCTGCGAAGCAGCTTCCGGTCAGGAGATCTTATGTTGTGTAGTAGGACTTCAGAACCCGCCTCCCTGCTCTGTCTCTCCACCATTGGCTGGCTTCCTAAACAGAGGCCAGCCATTGGAGGAGAGAGCCGTCCCTCTAAAGAAGCCCCATCTTTTTCGGATTTGGGGGCGTCATTTTTGCTGTTCTTTAGACAGTGACGTCGTCCGTCACTCAGAACAGCAAAACACGCCCCCGAATCCGAAAAATGCCGGATGCTTGAGGCCGCCATTTTCCTGCTGGTAAGGTTGAGGTAGGCTGCTCTCGCTTCCTCCTCCACTCCTGGCTCAGCTCCCCCTCGTCCCCGGGCTTCCATGCAGCGCCCTCAGTGTCTCATGGATGTTGTTTTTTTTTTAATCACTGTGATTCGCCACAATCCGCCTCTGACGCACCCTCAGCTCCTCCGCGTTTACCGGAAAGATACACAACCCGACAAACACTTCCGTCGGAAAAGCCCCGCCCTACCTCTGTGTGCGAGACGCCATCGTTTGCGCACCACAGCTTCCCTCAACGAGAGTGTATCTGCGACTGTCCTCCCTCCAAACTAAGGATCCGGGTAGGTTTTACTCAGTGAATTTACTGACAAACGCGAGATTGGGTAGTCGTTTTGTGCCAGGAGCTGCAGAATTTCGTCTGCGTGGTGGCTGTGCGTGTGTTTGTGTGTTTGTGTGTTTGTGTATGCCGGGGCCGTGGTCACCTGGGAATGGGGGCCGTGTGACCAGGAGAAAAGAAAAGCCGTTGCCGAACTTGGAAAGTTTTAACCGCGGGTCGATCTCTTTCTCTTCTGCAGCCCTCGCCGTCAGGTATGTTTTCGCCGCTCGTTTCTCCTAGTTTGCCCCCTGCTCTTTCCCTTTTATTTCGTTGCCCGTCTTCCCAGCACTTCCTCTTCTGTTCCCAGTTTCTGTTCCAGAGAAGAAGGAAAGGCCGGGTCAGCCCTGCTAAGCATACTCATTAACCCCCTCCCTCCGCCCGCAGCTCTCCTTCGTCCCCCGCTCTCGTGCGACATTGTAAATGTATTTGAGCTGATTCACCACCTCTGGTGCACGTGTAATTGCTGCTGTGTGCGGTGGCCAGCTCGCACGTGACTGCACAGGCCCTGCTCCGGTTTATGGGACCAACACTGAAATTCTTTACGAGTAGTCATGCAGTGAATACAAGAGACAAAAGTACGATATTTATTGCGAGGGTTGAGGAGCCTCCACACTTCCACTAAGGCATAGTCATGGAGCAGGTCTTTGATCATGCCGGAAAATATGCCACAGCTTCATCCTGCTAGATCGGTCTAATGCTATATTCAGACCTCTGCCCAAATCCTGTTTATTGTCGCTAAATTCTGATATCACTCTTGAGAGGTCAGAAAACAAGTACGATTTGGTCCCTGCTGGTGCATGCGCTAAATCGAATACTAATACCTACCCCTGAATTCTGACTTTTGTAAAGACATATCACTCTGCTAAGTATTACAAGTTTCAGAATGCCCAGGGAGAAAAACGTACAAATTAAAGAATCGCCACCCCTCTCTTGTACAGTGCATACTTACAGCATCTGTTCATGAGTCCCATGCATTGCAATAAAAAAATAACCTTGAACACCCAATCTCTTCTCAACTTTTCAGACTCAGTAGGAGCTAAGTGTGAATTCTGTATTAGAGCAATATTCATATGGCTAAACATGAACTTCTCAAGAACTTTCTTTCATCTTATATGGTGTGTGAGTCTGTTGGCATTAAGTGAGAGGAGTTGGATATTTTGCAAGTGAGCATTAGGGTTTCTGTAATTTATCTAAATACCAGGGTGCGTTGTTACCTTCTACCAATGGTTCCCATCAGTAGAAACCCATGCCACCTAATGTGTGAGTGCCACCCAGGATTCAAGGACTACTTGTAGATAATGGGCATTTATGTCAGAATAAATATAGTGCAAAAAGAGGGCTGTGAATAAGTGCATACATACTTTGTGTTGTGTCATTCTTGCCAACAGCCGTTTCGCCTGTTGCACTGCAGTGCCTAATTTAACAGTGGGGCAGTTGTTGGCAGCGAAATATCCTTCGGCTGGTTGGGAAGGGGAGTGGCGCACGAGGGGCACCCCTTATTTTAAAAAAGGCAATCCGTGCAGGTAGACACCAATGTCAAGACTGAGTTAGCGTTTGACCCGCAATGAAATGTTAGCAAATCATGAATAACATAATAGACTAGAGTCATTACATTTGTGCTGTGTGCGGTGACCAGGTCGCACGTGACTGCACAGGCCCTGCTCGGGTTTATGGGACCAGTTATTGGGTGGTTTAGATATCTTGTAAGATGTGGGTTATTCGCAAAACAAAGCGAGTTAAAACTGTCTAGAAATGAAGTGGGGCCGAATGCCACGCTTGACGTTGTCTGCGGCGCCACCACAGACTGCTGACCGCAGATCAGTGCATTTGAAGTTGCCATTCAAGTGTCGTTCATTTCGAAAACTATTTCCTCTGATGGTAAGGCCTGCATTCTGACGCTTCCTGCACTCAAAAACAAACGGATTCCAACCATGCAGGACCACAGTGCTAGGAAAGAGAGGAGTACAGGGATGGGAAAAGCCTAGCAACCTAGTTTATACGTGAGATCTATTCATCATGGTTGCAGAATGCCTTGATCTCGAAAAACTGTGATTTACCAACCTGAATGCAGATCTTTCAAAGAGAAGCATACCTTCATGCTTGCTGCATTTAGTTGCTGACCGCATGTGCCTGTTGTTACTCATGACCAGGTTACTTACTGCTAATCTTCATTACTCCAAGAGTTTTTTTGTGCTGTTCTGTTGGGGAGCTGAAGCTCTCAGTCATGTGGCGAGGAAGATTTAGGAGGTCATTGTTAATAAAAAGTAGTGATAATGATGGCTTTTGAAACATACAATGGTCTACTCTCAGAGTGTAAGTGTAAGTTCAATGATGCAGTAGCGGTCGGTAGTGGGAGTAGCTGCCGGGCGGTGATGTGGGGAGGGGGAGGGGCATTGTGGGGTGTAATAATCTATGAATTACGGAGGATTACAGGTAAGTAAACATATAAATAAATAAAACGATTTTCGTTGTGTGCACTGCATTACATTTGGGGATGTAGTGCATCCAATACAATTATTTTTATTTATTTATATGTTTACTTACCTGTAATCCTCCGTAATCCATAGATTACTACCCCCCACAATGCCCCTCCCCACATCACCGCCCGGCAGTTACTCCCGCCACCGACCGCTACTGTAATGATGAAGAAAAAATGTTGGTGAGACTTCTATGGATCCAATGATCGCCTCCATATTGATCTCTTTTCTTCTGAATGAAATTAAAAACATTGTAATACCTTTCTACAACACTGAATATAGAGCCCTTTCTGAGGACCTACGTGGGCTGAAGTTAAAAATTAAAAATGTCTCTTTGAAAAAGTTCTTCATAGTATTAATAATGCAAAAGCTACCATTAGTTTTCCGCTTTGAAACCGTCAAATCCATGAAGAGGCGACTATCCTGTATTTAACATCAAATGAGGCTTGGCCTGCTGTGAGGCAGGAGGCCACAACCCACTTTTAGTCACCCCTTTCACCTCAGTTTGTGCTGCCTACATCAGCATGTTGGGTTCAAAGGCAGTTAGTGGTGGGAATATGGTGGTCTGAAAGGCGCCAAACGTCTCATTTAAGAGTTACTGGCTGTGTTTGCTCCCCTGCCCCCTGGCTGTGTGTGTGTGGGGGGCTCTGTGTGTGTGTGTGGGGGGGGGGCTCTGTGTGTGTGTGTGTGGGGGGGGGGGCTCTGTGTGTGTGTGGGGGGGCTCTGTGTGTGTGTGTGGGGGGGAGGCTCTGTGTGTGTGTGTGGGGGGGAGGCTCTGTGTGTGTGTGTGGGGGGAGGCTCTGTGTGTGGGGGGGGAGGCTCTGTGTGTGTGTGGGGGGGAGGCTCTGTGTGTGTGTGGGGGAGGCTCTGTGTGTGTGTGGGGGAGGCTCTGTGTGTGTGTGTGGGGGGGCTCTGTGTGTGTTTTTGGGGGGCTCTGTGTGTGTGTGGGGGCTCTGTGTGTGTGTGGGGGGGCTCTGTGTGTGTGTGGGGGGGCTCTGTGTGTGTGTGGGGGGGCTCTGTGTGTGTGGGGGGGCTCTGTGTGTGTGGGGGGGCTCTGTGTGTGTGTGTGGGGGAGGCTCTGTGTGTGTGTGTGGGGGAGGCTCTGTGTGTGTGTGTGGGGGAGGCTGTGTGTGTGTGTGGGGGAGGCTCTGTGTGTGTGGTGGGGGGGCTCTGTGTGTGTGGGGGGGCTCTGTGTGCGTGGGGGGGCTCGGTGTGCGTGTGTGGGGCTCTGTGTGTGTGGAGGGGCTCTGTGTGTTGGTGGGGCTCTGTGTGGGTGGCCCTGTATGTGTGTATGGGTGGGTGGCTTTTCGTGTGTGGCTCTGTGGGTGTAAATGCAATAGGTCATGCATTTGCGAGCGATTAACCTATTGGCATTGTAAATGACAATGCCATTTATTTAACGATTAAGCTATTGCCAATGTAAATGACAATGCCATTATTTAAGATGTAAAAAAAAAAAAAGTCATGCACAATGCCAATAGCTCTACCTTTAATAATGCCGAGACCATTGCATTGTAAATGCTTGTATTGTTTTATATTATGCAATGTTTTTATTATGTGCTTTTATGGTTGTCCAGAAAAGTATGGAAACCGAATAAAGATTATTGAATCAGTAACTCAATCTACCGGATGCCACAGACTAATGCCCAGAAGGGGCATAAACCATGAGTGAGTGCCTTGTTGCTGAGTGCAAAGTTGTTTTGCAGCGCAAAACACAGTTTGTTGGCAGGGTATGCTCAGACGTGAGTCCCTTGCTCACTTTGTCACTGGATTCAAGCACGCCTGGCAGAAGACGGATGCAATGCCAGAAACCGGTCCTAGGAAGCTTGTTTCGGTCCAGGGAAGGTATGGCTTGGAAGTTCGGGCTGGACTGTTCCCATGAGGCACAGGGTCAGACTGATTTGCATATAGCCATGTCTGAACTGGGGTGGCAGAGTGGGCTAAAGAACGGTGATGGATTAAACCCAGATCTGTTGACTGGTGTGAGTGTTTGATTGGTTCAGATGCTCCGTTGTTGGACAGGCCTCGTGAAAGGCCCGCTCCCTCCCCGCATGAGAAGACTCGGACGCCGGCTCCTTTTGTACCGATCTTGATACAACAGGCCCGTGCCAATGGACCTTACCCCGTAGACAACAGCAAGGTGTGCATTTTCCCAAACTTCACTGCTAAAGTGCAAGCCCAACGCACTTCCTTCCTGGAAGAGAAGAAAGCATTGCGAGCAGCGGGAATCAGATACTCCTTAATGTTCCCGGCAACGTTACGGATCACGCTAGATGACACCACACATTTTTAGGATTCTCCGGAATTGGATCTACAGCACAGGTGGGGCCCCACAGCTCAAAACCACCCAAACTACAGCGAAAGTGGCTATGACGCTCGTCCTGACGGATATAGTTACAGAAACCATCCGCATCACAGACTGCACGTGAAAGGAAGGCGGCGCTGCAGGCTATGGCTGAGGTACAGACACAACCCACAGAGAAAGGTGGCTCCGGGAAAACTTCGGAACACAGCGCGGAGGAATATGAATCAGGGACATCGGCCAGGCATGATTTAGAACTGCCAGATGTGACCCCACAGATAGCTGATAACATCAGTTAGATTAGCCATAGTGACTCAGACAAAGGAACATACGAGTACAAAGCGAGCGAGGCACTGGGATTACACACGGCAGGGGGGATCTATAGCCCATGCCAGAACATAGTGAGGCCTGGGAAGGCGAAGCAAGCCTTGTCCAATACCTCGCACACCCCCACCAAGATAATCCCTACTAGGTGGATACCAGGGACAATCTTCCACTAATGGTTTTTCCTTTTTTCAGGCTTGGCAGCCAGCCGTTGTGAAGCTACCCTGGGTAGAGGGAGTTACTTGTTGGAACAATGTGACAGTCTCTAAGGGATTTTTGCTCTTGCCTGTAGAATTGCCAACAGGTGGTGGGGGGAAGAGGGAGAGGGGGGTTATAATGGATCGAGTTACTTCATGACATGCCGCTATTACACCAAGAAGTTAAAACTATCTCCTGGTAAGCACGAGGAATGGGGTCTATGTCTATACGGTACAAAATTCACAGTGGCCTCACACGCCAAGATGTGCAAGTGGGGATGCGGCACGAAACGCATCTTACACTAGAAGAAAGTGTTAGACTCAGGCGTAGGTGGCGCGGTCATGAATTCAGCATTTTCAAGGGACACACTAATATGGATAAGGGCAGGTTCTCCCATCGATGTGAGTAAGGTCCAAACAGACCCGGAAGGCAGATATGTCCTGATACAAAGTAGGATCCTGGGTAAGGTGTTCCTTCTGAGAAGCATTTACGCACCAAATTTTGAAAAGGTCCAATTCTTACACCAATTGTCGATACCGCTGTCTTCTTTCGACACCTCCCAAACCTTGCTTGGAGGAGATTTTAATTGTTTAGCTGACATCACATTAGACAGGTCAACACCTCCGCTGAATGACACATCAGTAGCTAAGGTGGCCAAGGGGTTTCGGGAGTGGTTGGAAGGATGGGACATGGGAGATAACAGCATGGAAATACACTGGATTACTCATACTTTTCCCACTTGCACAAATTACATACTAGACTAGACATGTTTGTGTCTTCAGGTGGACTGGGACCGTCTATTACAAACACGGAATACTTGGGGCATATTATATCGGACCATTACCCACTCCTACTACACATCCGTCCAATACCTGAGCCCAAATTAACCCCTACAGGGAGACTGGATCCTACATTCCCGGAGGACGCTTTGTTTTGCAAACTGTTACAGGGGTCTGTCACAGAATACTTACAGTTTAACTATGACGTAGTTAGGTCTAGGGCAACCGAATGGGAGGCCTTCAAAGTGGTGTTGAGAGGGAAATGCATGGGCCAAAAGGTCGAAATGAGGAAGGCAATATTGGAGGTACTCACCAACCTAGAAACCCAACTGCACGAGGTAGGGGCTCACCCGACTAAAGAGGCAGAGGCTCATGAGAAGCTACACGGGCTATGGCAAGCCTATGACGAAATGCTACAAAGACTGAAATGCTTCGATATGCGTGAATACCAGATTCAGGTGCACATGGAGGGAGGAAGAGCAGGTAGATTACTTGCTTGGGTAATACACTCTGAATATGGGAGAACTCCCATCTCCCAGATACAATTGTCAGAGGAAGGGATTACGCACCACCCTAAAGAAATAAACAAATCATTCGATCTTATTATGCCAAACTATATTCTGAGCCAAAGGCACAAAGGTGAGAATCCATAAATAATTATTTAACACTCTTGCCCCTAGTAATCCTATCTCCTGATAAATGCGAGATGCTGGTGGGACCAGTAACCGCGATGGAAATCATTCCAACGCTTAAGGGGATGGCCAGAGGGAAAATGCCCGGCCCGATGGTCTGCCGATGGAGTTCTATGCCACTTACCCCCAGATCCTAGCACCAAAATTAGAGGAACTATACACAGAAGCCTGGGACAAAGGGGAACTACCCTCTTCATCCCAAGATGCGTTGGTCATGAAAGCTCCCCAAGACAAAAGAAATGCACCCACAGGTGTCAGACTTTCGCCCCCTCTCGATGCTCAACGTTGATTTTAAAATCTTGAGCAAAGGATTAGCTTTTGCCCTATATGACCAGCCTAATACATATAAACCAAAACTGGTTCGTACCGGCAAGATCCACCCATGGGAACCTACGAAGGCTGTTCCATATATTACATTATTCCAACCAGGACCAGTACCCGGACACAATCATACTATCCATAGACCTGGAGAAGGCATTCGACTTGGTACGATGGGATTTTCCAGAAGACACAATGGAGCAAATGGGGTTAGGCGAAGACTGGACCAGGTGGGTGAAAATACTGTACAAGCACCCAACCGCATGAGTTAGGACAAATGGGGTAATCTCAGAACCATACAACATATACAGAGTACTAGGCAGGGGTGTTCATTATCCCCATTATTATTCGCCATACGAATAGAACCACTCGCGACAGCATTTCGGCAACAGGAATGCCATATTGGTATCCGGTTGGAACGGAGGCCGCATGTGATGTCTCTCTACGCGGATGATCTGTTGCTGTATTTGGGGGATGAGGTTACAGGAACACAATGGGCCCTGGCCATGTTAAAATAATATGCAGACCCAGCAGGACTTAAGATGAATTAATCCAAGACCTGTGCCTTCCCGCTTCTGGAGGGTTACGCACAACCTGGGAATTTCCCAGTGGGCCTCACATGGTCACCTCGCTCCTTCAAATATCTGGGAATCTAAATTTCCATACGTTAGATGATTTACGAGAAGGCAACTTGAGCCCGATTGTTAGATCCCTAAAAACGTCCATAGAGTTCTGGCAGTCTCTTAAAGTGCCTCAGATGGCACGCATAGCACTCTCGAAATGATCATGTTGTCCAGACTGTTGTGTAACTTTACGAACCTCCCCGTGGTGATACTCCCACAATGGTTCTCGGATCTGAACCTGCTACTTCGGGAACTGATTTGGGACGGAGGGGGGAATAAAGCGGCATTGGAGTTAGTGCAAAGGGCACCTGAAGATGGAGGGCTAGGTGCCCCAGACTCTGAGATATTTGGGACTGCTTCCACCTTGGAGTCTTGATACCCATAGATGATGTAATGTCCCAACACGATTTACCTCACAGGCAATTCTTGACTTACCATTCACTGACACGAACAGTCCGAGATATGTGGCAAAGTAACTCCACGGAGCTTGACACACAGAGTGCTCCAGGTACTGCTGACCCTTGGGACAGCTAGGCACCTGATAATATGGTTATATAGAGCACTCCTGGAATTGGTCAAAAAACACTGGACCGGACCAAAGGGAAATGGAAGGAGATTATACGGAAAACACTAACAGATAAAGAATGGTCGCGAGCATTGATGGGTTTGAAACAAGTGTCAAGAAACTCTAACTTTAAAACAATCCAATTCAACTATATACATATGGTGAATCGGACGCCTTATAAACTGAATGTAATGAGAGGAGATACTGACCAATCCGGCGCTAGATGTGGACTAAGGGATGCTGGCTTTGTACATATGACCTGGGACTGTCTCTCCTGCTGGAGGAAAATGAACCAGATGCAATATTTCTGACGGAGACCTGGTTAAGAGACGCCTCTGACATGGATATCACCTCTATTCTGCAAATGGGATATACCTTGCAGAGATTGGACAGATCAGAGGGTAGAGGAGGAGGCCTAGGCATCCTTCATAAAAATCAGTACCTTTGTAGAACCTCATCGGCCGATATTTCCAACTGCGAGAGCATGCTATTCACCCTTGAACTTTCACCCACAGATTCTTTTTCTGGTGTACTTATATATCGCCCCCCCAATCAAATAGGGGATTTCATTGAATCACTCCAGTCAAAAATAGCTAACTCTGTGGTTAGTAGATCCAATTTCTCTGTACTAGGAGATATAAATATTCACTTAGATGATCCTAGCAACTCCATGGCCAAAGCATTTCTGGACAGTATGGCAGCCCTCCAGATTACACAGAAAGGCTTTGTGCCTACGCATGAAAAGGGCCACCTTCTTGACGGTGTTTTTAGCAATGATAACAGACTAGAAGTAGGGACCCCACTACCTCTTACCTGGACAGACCACTGTCTAATACCTATTCAGTGGACTCCAGCCACGCTAACTCAGTCCTCTCCTCGCACAACCCTTCTTGGAAGAGACTGGTCCAAAGTCTCTCCAGTCCAATGGGCCAATTTACTTTCGGCCGCTCCCCCCCAAAGGGCAACTGACCCTGCAGTACAATATGAGAACTACATCAAATGGCTGTGTACAGCTTTGGACTCTATCGCACCTATCAAAGTTCTTAAAGAAAAAACTAAGTCCAAGGAATCACCTTGGTACACTCCTGAACTTAAAGAACTAAAAAGGGCATGCAGAAGATCTGAAAGAAATTGGAGGATTTCCCGTAGTAAGGAAGACAAAATCACACACCTTGAAGCCATTAAAACATATAAACTAGAAATCAGACGAACTAAAACCTTATATTTCGAGAAAAAAATTCTAACTGCCTCCAACTCTTCTAGAGAAATCTTCCAGATAGCAAAATTCCTGGTTGATATCCCCTTGGTTCTTGCTGATCCGAGTACAGCTCAGGCCCGCTGTGAAAGTCAAGCTGAATACTTCCACAGCAAAATACAAAAAATTGCCTCTGCCTTTAGCTCACCTAACCCACCCCAAGATACTGGAACCAGCTTACCTAACATCACGACTCCAAAACTAGATGAGTTTCCATTGCTGGATGAGAACTCACTTGCAACCATTATGATGAAAATAAAATCCGGATCTCCTACAGACCCTGCCCCTCCCCATCAGTTAGTAAAAATTGAGAACATCATCAGACCTGTCATTCTCAATATACTAAATTCATCTATTTCCACAGGTTCAGTACCAACTACATGGAAATGTGCACAGGTTAGGGCTTTGCTGAAGAAACCCACTTTGGATCCAGGGAATATGGCCAACTATCGGCCTATTTCCCTCCTTCCGTGGATCAGCAAACTCCTAGAAAAACATGTCAATTCATCCGTTACTCAATTTTTAGAGAACCATCATCTCCTCCACGATTCCCAAGCGGGTTTTCGCCCAAAATTGGGAACTGAGGCGGCCCTCCTGGCGGTAACTGAGCTGGCCAGGAAGCAAATGGATCAAGGCGGCACTGCAGCAATTATGTTGCTTGACCTCAGTGCCGCCTTCGATACCGTTAACACCAATATTCTTCTTCACCGCCTCAATCAGATCGGAATTTCTGGGAAGGCCATGCAGTGGCTCCAGTCATTCCTGGAGAATCGATCTTTCAGGGTAGTTGAGGGCACTACTCACTCAAAAGTCTGGCCCCTGGATCAAGGTGTACCTCAGGGCTCCTCATTGAGCCCTACTCTTTTTAATATTTACATGCGGCCGTTAGCCGACATAGTGCACTCCTTCGGCATTGATATAATAACCTACGCCGATGATACACAATTAGTTGTATCCATGAATCAAGCAGACTCTTCCCCGTCCAACTTAAGTAACTGTCTGGTAGCGGTAGCTCAATGGATGGCCACCTCGCATTTGAAATTAAATGGCGAGAAAACCGAGCTCATGGTGCTGGGTAACTCAACCATTCCCAGCCCTCTGTCAGATTGGCCACCTTGCATGGGGCCCACACCCCAACCGAAATGCCACATAAAGAGCTTAGGCATTTGGCTGGACTCCAACCTCAGCTTTATGCAGCAGGCTACCACTCTTTCTGCCACATGCTTTGGGCTAATGCGCATGCTGAGGAAAGTGCTGCCTCTTCTTCCTTTTGAAGCCCGCAGAATAATGGTCCAAGCCATTATCCTGTCCCGTCTGGATTACGGGAACTCGCTATATTTAGGTGCCCCCGCATTCACAATCAAAAAGCTACAGGTGATCCAGAATGCTGCAGCTCGCCTCCTGCTGGGCCTCAACAAAAGAGAGTCAGCCACCACTGCCCTGAGGAAACTGCACTGGCTCCCTGTTAAGGCTAGAGTGCTATTTAAATCTCTTTGTTTTATGCACAAAGCTATGTGGAAGAATGCCCCTACTATGATCTGTTCCTTGGCAAAACCCTATCTTCCTCACAGATCCCTAAGATCCAGTACTGCCTTTCTGGCTACTGTCAGTAAAGTCAGACGGACAAGATGGGGCGGACGCTCCTTCTCCGGGAATGCCGCGAAGGAATGGAATTCCCTGCCCACCTCCCTTCGCAGTGAATCTAGCCTTCTAAAATTTCGGAAGGCTTTGAAAACGCATCTGTTCATTTAATCTCTTTCCTTTTAGTATGACGGTACTTAGCGCTACGAGGCCTCCGGGTTGTTTGCGCTCTACAAAACCCGATTAATAATAATAATAATAATAATGTACACATTTAATAGGATTCTGTGAGAAAGTCCTGACTGAGATTGGGAAAACTTTGGCCCGATCCCTCCCAAACACACCCGGGATTTGTTTGTTACGCCTATTCCCTAGACCAAAAGCCAAAACAATAGGAAACAGATTTGTAGATCTAGCACTGGTACTGGCATGAAAACAGATAGCCCAACTTTGGGAGGCAAACACAGCACCCTTGATAAAGACATGGGAGAGAAACATAAATGCCTATTCTAAAGCAGAGTTGAGGGTCCTCCAGAAAAATGATGCACGGAGAATACGTAAACGTCCCATGGCGGAGTTATGGGCAGAGGTGCTGCGAGACTGGGAGACTAGAAACATGACAGACTCAGGGGGAGAGGACGAAGATAAAAGAGATCCAAGAGAAGACATTGCCAGCACGAGAGTCCTAGACCCCCCCAGCAACCCCACCATTGACACATAACTGAATATACAAACTTATGTAATATCCTGACTTATACCCCCCACCTAGCCTAGAATCATGCCGGAACCCATACTACCTATAACAGAAATGCTAGAGACAGGCCACAACAAAGTTTATTATAGATTGTTAAGCGTTCATAGAATAGAGTGATTTGATACTGTAAACTTGGCTAAGTGTGAAAGTGACTCCCTTTAGTACACAAATGCCGTGGTACAGAATTCCGAAGTGAAAAACATAAGACTAACTTAATAAAAATGTACATTAATGTGCAAACTCTGTTTTATTTATGATTTGTAACATCCAGATTTGTATGGGTTAGCAAGTATAGTGAAAAGATATGACTAAATATACATGTACAAAACGTATAATCTGATTTAAAATGCCAATAAAAGGATGTTTAAAAAAAACTATGAACAAAAGGTCTAAAAATAAATGTCTAACAGATTAAACTTAAGTGAGGACGAACCACTGCCTCATGTACTTTATTGCTTCTGGATCCCAAGATCTAATTTTGCAGTGTGTATTACCGTCAACATGCTTCCACAGTTCGGAGGGGACTTTAATGCATAGCTCTCCATTTCCAGCATCTGGGTCCACAGCACTGACCGCAGCAGCATACGCATTTGAAAAATAGTTGAGATTTCTTCTGCAAAGAATAACACAAAAAAATCACTAAGCAAACTGATTTTCTTATAACTGTTGTCTGAAAGCATACTCAACATATATATAGTTGGCCCTCAAATTTATCAGAAAACTTAAAAATATTAAGATTATCAGAAACATCCATCACAGCTGCCGCTTGCTGCACTGCTGCCACACTGCACCACACAACATGGAAGGAGCGTTCACATCTGCCTACTGCAAGTTTTCATGCACGCTCTCACACCTTACACTGTCATTCACGCACCTAAAGCACCGCACTCACTCATACTCGCACAAACCAGCCACCCGCTCACACAGACCAAACACCACCCAAACAACAAGCCACACTCGCATGTATGCTCCTCAACACACTCGCTCACTAAACACTCATTAGCAGAGTGCCTCAAGGCTCATCGCTCAGCACCACCCTCTTCAACACATACATGTTCCCTCCGGCCAACATCATTCACACATACGACATCAAGAGCCTCCCCAGAGTACATGAAACTCATACCCTCAGAAAAGAGCCCAAACACAAGACAGAAGTTCACCGGCTGCATGACCAAAGTCGCTAACTGGATGAAAGAGAACTCTCTCAAGATTAACATTAACAAGACAGAAGTAATGATCTTCGGCAAGAACACTTCACCGTGGGAATTCAACTGGTGATTGACCGAACTCGGACCCACACCCAAAACCAACACCAGAAGCCTCAGAATAATCATAAATCGCAAACCGGACATGACCGCACAAATCAAAGCAGTCACTGCACCCTTCTTCCTTCCACACCCTGAAGATGCTGAGGAAGATCTTCAAATGGCTCCAAGACAACACTAGAAAAACTGCCACTCATGCCCTAGTCAAGAGCACACAGTTAGACGAAGTCTCAAGTACACTATAAGATCTTAGATTATCCGTAGCCAACTTGTGAAACACTAAGTGTAATTTGCTTTACCGTAATGGGTTAGGTTGTAGTTCTGCTCTGTATGCACTCCAGCTGCAAATAGTCAGCAACAGGACAAAAGAAGGTGATCTGCTATTAAAGGAGTCATCTGAATTGCTCCGCAGATGACACACTCAGTGATTCTTTACTGGTGCTGCTGTTGTGGTCTCAAAACAGCTCAAGAACAGCTGTCAGATCCAGAAACCAGATGCATCTCACTCAGTTCCAGCACTGATCTGTTTAGGCATTCAAAAACAGTCATACCAACGTTTGTGCAAAGCAGTGTACTATCATCATCCAAGCACATTTAATACCACAAACCAAAAATGATTTGTGACCTCGCCCCGAGTGAATGTAATCACAATAAGAAGGTAGTTTTACCTTCGTACTAGAGGTGGTCAAGACTACAATTTAAGGGGGAGAGCACAGCCAGAAAAAGGCAAATCTATTGTCAGGTGCATCCTGCATGTGGCCTTGATTCTTATTGAACATAGGGCAAGAGTTTAGTCTACTACATCGAACACTAGAGGTGTTTGTACAGCACACATCCTGAAATCACATATCTGAAGGTGCTCTAATTTGTGATAATGAAGGAAGAAAGAGTCTTGGTGAAATAAAATATTGGCCTCAGATCACACAACTTGGTAAAGCAGGAAGGTTATGTGGATTTGTCTAGTCAGTGTGACTAATCACCCTTGAGGGTATCCTGGAGCTGGAGCAGGCATGTAGGCTGAAGGTGTTTGGTGTCAGCCTCAATGAGTTAGTCGAAAAGCAAGGTCTCCAGCTTATAGCGGAATTCAAGAAGTGAGGAGGAGGCCCTGATGTGTTAAGTGAGGTTGTTCCGGTTGTTCCAGGCCTTGGGTGCAATGTAGGGGAACGCTCTGCTGGATTTCCCATTCTGTTTTTGCAGATGAGGGCGGTGCAAGTGAGAGAGTGGTTGAGTGTAGGTGTCTGGTGGGTGGGTAGAAGTGACGGCAGTTGCTCAGGTATATTCAACAGATGTTGTGTAGTGCCTTGTATGAATGATTGAGGAGTTTGAATTGGCAGCATTTGTATCCGTGTAGCCAGTAGACCTCTCAGATGTGGTGCAGTGTGGGTGAGTCATTGGAAGTCAGGGATGAGTCTCGCTTTAGCGTCCTGTATGGTCTGGAGTTGTTTGTGGAAAGGATTGGAGATCCCAGTGTATCTTTAATTTCTGTAGTCTAATCTGCTTGTGAGAAGGGCTTGTGTGACAGTGCGTCTGGTGTTCCGGGGTAGCCATTTGAAGATCTTGCGGAGAACGCACAGAGCATGGAAGCAGGAGGAGTTCACAGCGTTGACCTGTTCTGTCATGTTGAGCTAGTCATCCAGAATGATTCCTAGGTTTCTGATGTGGTTGCTTGGCACGGGTGTGGGTCCGAACTCTGATGGTCACCAGGTGAAAAAAGGATGAGCTGGGTTTCATTGGCGTCAGATATGATGGAGATGCTTTGTGACCGGATGATTTTAACGAGCAGTGTCATATAAATGTTTAACATAATTGGGCTGAGCGATGAACCATGGGGGACTCTGCACATCAGATTCTTGAATTCAGATGCACAAGATTGTAGCCTAGCTCGCTTTGTTCTTCCTGTGAGGAAGGACCTTATCCAGTTGAGGGGCAGACCTTAGATGCCTCTCTCGTGCAGTCTTCTGATGAGTGTGTGGGCTGGAGTGATCCTGGGTTTTTGGTTTCAAATTATGCAATTCATTCACTAGATGGACTGGGATTAGAAATAGGCCTGGGCATCCAAAACCAAAAGTGCCCAAATTTGTAGGTAGTGCCTTTTCAAGAAGAACTGCTCAATTAGCGTATTTTAGGAGAACTTTATGGTAAAGAAATCCTTTTATAGCTTGCATGACCTCTCGGTCTGGATCTGCACAGCGCTAAGACACCCACGGGTAATGCACGCTTTATAAAACTACCTCATTCATTCATGACCAGTAACCTGGTCATGACTGAAAGCACCATGATTTCACTCGATTCCGACACACATTTTCAGGTCCACAGATCTGCTTTAGCCAATACTTTACTTTACATCTCTGAGTATCCTATCGATAAACCCCTATAGTTTCTTCTCATATGTGGGCGAAACTTGGCAATTATCCCCTACCTCTGGGAAGCTGGTTGTCAGGCAGACACCTGCTCTGGTTGTACAACAGTCCTAGGAGTACTCTGTGGAGTGCTTTGCATACTCTGTCCTTAGACATAGAGGACTTGGAACTGGTACAACCAGTAAAAGTAGACAGCAAATATGTATCCACTGTCTGCACTTTCAATCCTGATTTGAAGTGGTTCCCCTTCAAGTGTCATTTTTAGGCTGCTCTCCAGACAAAGCCTTTGTGTAGTGATTCTTTTCACAACAGGGTCACCTCCAGCCTGGAGTACTCACAACAGAAACACAAAGAGGTGTGAGATTTCTTCATCTGGCTGCATTCATCCAAACTAAAGAAATATTCAAAGACAAAAGGCTCTGCCTCACACATTGCACAACAGAGCCTGCAGTCTCAGCATTCACCGCCAATACATAGTAAATGGCAGTGCTTTAGTAAGACTAATCCGCAGTTCTTTACTAAGCAAAAGGCTAACTGAATTTCTAAAGGAGCCCCATTCCCTCCCTCCAACTTCAGGAATGTCAGCTATTCACTTCCACTGTCTAGCAAAACAACATTACCTCTGTCTTGTGCGAAAGGGCAGGCAAGGGGCATCCAAAATGGACCCCTAAGGACATCAAAACTCTGGTTTTCTCAAACATCCACCAAATAAGCTACACACACAAACAGGCAAAACAAACATTTATAATGTTAGATCTAGGATCTGGGTAAGTGCACAGAAGCAGAACTTTACACCAGTGGGCCATTACATCTCCACTTCAGCAATACAGATAAGCACACCTGGTCACAATTATAGATTCACCAAACATGGCACGCCCCTACTAAACCCATGACAGGTATGTAGTAGCCCACTGTCTGTAAAATGACAGCACACATGGTGGGCTTCTCCAGGTCACAGGATAGGTTCAAGACCTCACTTATGTCAAGTGATAGGCCTAGGACTCGTCTCTACACATGCACTAGATTAGTTTGAGGTTAGGTTCAAAAACCAGAATCCCAGATGCACGCAGTTGGGCACTCAGGGTAGGGGAACACAACTGTATACTTAGCAATTAACATTCGCACCCCGACAACACATATACATTTTCATTGGGAAATCAGGACCACTGAGTATCAGACACGCCTGGGAAAGTGAAACCTCACAAGTGGGCTTAAATTTATTGGAATGAAGGTAAGCAATACAATTTCTTAAATTCATCAGAGAAAACAAGGAAGCAACTTGAGTCAGATCCGATAGCATTTCAACAACATTCTTCAAAGTGAAACATGAAAATGGCGAGATAAAACTGCTGTCAAATGGCAATGATTCGGAGGCATTGGGCACTCTGCAGGGAAATATCCTCTCAGTCCTCTCTGCCATCTGGTAAAAGCATTTCTGATATCTGATGGATGAAATGTGCACATGGTGTTCCACCAAAGGTTTTTCTAGGATCAAGAAATGTTTTCATGACCATTCTCTTTGTGCCCATCTCGGTTAAAAATTTCTTATAGTGTCTATCTTGGTTAAGCAAACATGGTTCTCGCACCTACAAGAATGTTGGTGTCCATTTAATAAAACTGCACCTGCCCTAAAACTGCTTCTGCGAGTTATAATTGAGAGTCACAGGAACTGAAAAAGGGCTCAGGAAGGAGAAACTAAGATGGTATGGACTTTCATTAAAGGTCATGGGTGTACTGTAGTGTAGTAACATTTATTTAAAACTATCCTACCACAAATGAATCACAAGGCTCTAAAAGTATGGTTGCACAGTAGCTACTCCGCTCGTTGTGTATTGTTTGAATAGTATTCGTTAAGTTGTGGCCTAATGGTACTTTGGTGATGTTGTGCATGAGAAGCGGGGTGTGGGATTTTCTCATGTTAAGGGATTTGTGATGAGGTGTTAGATCAAGCAGACGATAAGACAACAACAAAAAAATCACAGATGGTTGTGGGTGTGGTTACTTATAGTCAAACATGATTGCAGGGAGCAGATCACAATTTCTACAAAGAAATGGGAACAGGCATGATTTTTAATAGTTATGGTTCAAAAAGACATGCAAAGTGGTTGTAGCCAGTGATTTAATACATCAGCAAATAAGCCACCTAACTTTATTTTATGGATTAAAAAGGGAAAAAAGTTTGTAAGCATTGGGTCTTGCTTCAAGTTCCGTCATTTGAAATCTGTATGGATAACATAGCCAAATTGGCTAAAATATAATGCTCTGCTTATCAAACCTGGGGGTACTTAGAGCCCAGTGGTTACTAATCTTCACAGCTCTGATACTGGAATAAGTGTTCATTAAAGCTACGGCACTTAAGAAATTAGCAAAAAGGAGACATGACGAGACTGTGTTTATTAGGAAACCGATGTGATTGTGCAACATCAAATACATCCTAGTTTCCTTGAATGCACCAATAAAACAGTATCATATCATAAAGCCAACTGTCAAGATTCAAAAGCGTATTTCTACTCCCTAACCTAGCAGATCCTAGATAACCTATTCCATGACACCATCAATCAAGAATAAAGGAACAAAGCAATTAAAGCGTTATTTATAGATCACATTTTTTTTAAGTTAGATGGTCAAACAACGGGGGCTTAATACTTATTGACATTATGCAGATCATCATAAATTGGTCTCTTGCTAAATGTTTTCAATAAACTCCCCACCACACCATGAAAAATGCAAGTAACTTCATTAAAACAATTAGCACTTACTGTTTTGACTCATGATGACAGACTTCCAGCGTGGGATCATTGTAGATAAATGCTGCTTCTAGATCATTGACCCGCACTCGGTAGATTCGACACTGTTTGCTGTTGAGTTTGATTCTGTTCAAATTGCCCACCGTCGGGAATATTGTCAACTCCACATAGCCCTGCAGGGGTGGAACATTTGGCAAGGGACCATGTGAATTTTACGGTTACTCATAACATTCAAATGAATAACATTACAATTCAAAAGACTACTTACTCAAATGTTACTTATTAGTCAGAGATAGTTTTACCTCAAACCATTCTAGTACAGTTGTTCAGCATGCCAGGAGAAGCATTTACTAAAGGTTTATAGCCAGCTGCCAAGGGCTATACCGGTTGTTAAAGGCCGGAGTTATAGGCCCGAGCCGCAGGGGAGGGCCTTTACGGAAGAAAAGGGCCCCTAACAATGGGTATAGCCCAAGGCAAAAGGGTTTTGAGGCTATTAGAACATTCCAACCACTAAGAGTAAAATTATCTCAATTAAAAAGGGAGAAACATGAAAACAAACCTTGGAATGTTGGAGCTCCAGGCTTATACTAGCCCCTGTAAGACCGGAGCTACTACATTATCTTCAATAAACCTCTCAATATTCCAGTGTTCTAATATAGCCTTATAGGCTTCCGTAGCGGGCTTTACCGGCCTTTAAAGGTTCAGCTCGGGACTTTAACAAGGGAACGGGACTTTAAAGACGGTATAACCTGCTACTTTTTGGAGACTTTAAGGCGATTACGACATTCCACCCCTAGAGGGCAGCATGGTCTAAGAAATAGAGTAAAGACCTCACAAAGTCCAAGGGGGTTGAAATCCCCTTGGGCTACGCGAGGCCTTTGTTCACAGCAACAATTATGAAGGACAAAATTGGAACGTTGAAGCTATGGGCTTTTACCAGCCATTAAACGCACGGAGCACTACATTGTTTTCAATGGAGCTTCCAACATTTCAATGTTATAATACATGAAAAAAAAATCTGCACTTTATTACAAGTAGGCTCTTTCTTTTGTTCCCTTTCTACTCACTGCAGTGTGCTAGGGTATAAGTATCAGAGAAGATTACATCCAGAGGGGGCTATCCACTGCCCAGAATGCTGGATTTTGGCTGGATGAGCAAAGTGATGGCACTTGGGCACATAATGATGTAAATAAGAATTATAGATGGGTAGCTATCAACAATTGTATGGTTATAGAGCACTTTCAATACCTCCTGCGGTTATATTTTTCACCAATGAGTTATGAGTGACTTCTTAAACAAAGCAAGCAAAGCTGCAATAGTCTGCAATGTCATTCAGAAACCATAGTCGAAACATACCATTTATAACGAACAAGTTACTTACCTTCGGTAATGCTTTTTCTGGTGGATACAGTATCTGCCTGTGGATTACTCACCTTGTGAATATCCCCTGCGTCAGCAACATTTGGAAATTATTTTGTAGCTCTTCACGCCGACATGAACAACGTCACAGAAGCACGGCATCGCGCGCGGCTCCGCTGACATCACTGACTCCATATTAGGACTCCGTCGGCGTGATGACATCAGTTCAGCCCTTTTTTCCGTGCTTGGCCCCCCAAACAATGGTCTTTTTTTATCTGTTAACAGGAGAGGCCAGGCGGCATATCAAAGCCAACAGAGATAGCACAACTGTATATGCTTATGTGAAGCAATACATCATGGACCGCCTCGGAGTGGACGACGAAACACACCAACTATAATTCAGAAAAAAAAGGCATGCCCCAGGAGACACCCCAAAGACCCTTTTCTAGAAGTTGAAGGATGCAGCGGATTGCTGGCTTATGCCTTTCGAATCCATCAGAGAAGAAATCATGGACATAATCTACCTCGAGCAGTATCGGGAGGACCAGCCTTATGGGACTCAGAAATGGTTCAGACAGCATGCATGGTTAACCTTGGAAAATGCAGTGGATTTGGTTATGACTTACTCTCATCCCCAGAATCTTAGTTTTCTGGCAGAACCAGACATACCCTTGAAGGTCCCTCCCCCTTTGAGACAAGAAAAGAAGCCGAATAAACTGTCTTATGAGTCTTTTCATGCTAGGTCAGGATGGTCGGAAGCTCCCTCAGCATTAGGTCCCCAATGTTTTGATTTCGGGAAGTGGAGGCACATCACCAAGTTCTGCTGAAAAAGGAAAGAAAAGATGGAAGAAGAGCACAAGGATGTCAGCTATTTGCCCCAGTCAATCCTCTACGCCCAGGAAATGGGTCCAGTATATTATGTAAGTATGAAACTAAATAACCAAACCGAAACTGCTCTACTACATTTGGGGTGCAGACAGTCCGTAGTCAGAGGGGAGTTGGTGTTTCCCTCTCAGATCGTTCCCAATTGGAGGGTGGGGATCCGCTGCTTACACAGAGACACGGAGGACTATCCCATGGACAGATGAACGCTTCATAGCAGAGAAGATCAGGGAACCTGTTGTTGATGTAGGGATCCTACCTTCCCTCCCTGAACAGCTTATTCTAGGCCTAGATAATCCCTGCTTCTACGATCTCTTGGTTGGGAACCTTAGGGCTTACACATGGAAAAACAACACACATAATACCCTTCTCACCTCAGAACCATGGGCTATGGATAATAATTTGAGGGTGGTGTAGGAGAGTAGGATCTGCTTACTATGGTTACCCCCACTTTTGACATTAGTCTGGCTGGGGCCCTGCTATTCAGGACCCCAGCCTAGCTGCTTCCTCTCTAAAATGATTACATGTACTTTAACTACACTCCAGATTGGTTACTGGGTTACCATTGTGAGTCCCTAGTATATGGTACCTTAGGTACTAAGGGCAAAGGTACCCCAGAGGAATACCAGGGGCTGAAGCATGTATTATGCCAGCCCTGAGAAGCTTTCCAAAATGGCACCACAGGACTGCTACAGCAGCCTGGGTAACGTGCTGCATGCACCACTAACTAAGATATGGGTTACCTATAGCTACCTTTAATCACTAACACATATAAACCTATCAGTCACTCCTATGGCAGGCCTTATCAATCCTGAAGGCAGAGTGTTTGGTTGTGTGTGAGAGGGTGCCCATGCATGAGCAGGACCTCTCTGCAGCTTTCAGAATCTATTCTCTAGAGGCTGTTCTGTGATACAGCCAGACCATATACTCTTAAGTGAATTATAACCTCGCGGTAAATGCTAACTTTGGGATGGCTGCATGGAAACATGTCGTGTTTGGTGTCAAACACTTCGGAATCATTACCCCCCCCTCGCCAGTCCTGGCGGCGGGGGTAGAATTCCACCCTTCTAGAGGGACAGACGTGTACACACTGACCTAACTGGTAATAGTTTAAAGGAACCCTAGCATCACAAAATGGATGCTGCAGCCACAGACACTGGTCTGACCTCCTGCTGCTGGACGAAACTTCTTACAAGAAAAAGGAGTTAGGTCCTTGAAAAATGGGGAAGGCTGGACCTTATAAATACTTTGACACAAAAATTGCCGCCCCACTTATTCCATTAGCCCTTGGTTATAGGCAACACATCAACTTCGATTAGATATGTTAGGTATTTTATTTACCTTTGTTTTCAATTCTTTTTATGAAAAAATCATAACATCTCATGACAGAGAAGGAACACTGCACGTGTAACATATAAATACATCAACTGTAATACAACATTTAACAAATGAAAAAATCACGAAGTGAGACATACAAAACAACTGTACCAGTTTCAGACTGTTCAAAAAAGGCAAGTTAACTTTACAAGCCTCAATGACCATCAATGAACGAAATCTTAAGAACAGTGTTAGACAGAATCACATTAGCAGGAGATATCACAGTGCACAAATGACATGAGTCTAAAGCTTTCAATGATCATGAATTGCATCTCCTTTCATGCCGACGCGTTTCGAACTCCAAACAGTAGTTATGGGTTCTCTTCAGGGCCTTGTCATTCTCTGTCTGTACATATATAAAAGAAAGGTAACAGTGTGTAAGTGTGATTGACTATGGCCTCCTTGTTTTGTACTGCTAGTGGTATAACACATATAAATCTCATAGTACCTTGGTTGTAGCTGTGGTTATCCTATGGGAGTTTGTGCATCTTTGGAACTGCCGTCTACAAGGTAATTAAAATCAAATTGTCATTTACACATAGCGTTCAACGCTCGCTCAGCGGTAACCTCCTACCAAAACACTGCAGGACGTACCTTTCACTATTTTTTGGTCCGTGTATGGGCCGTCCCTATGGTGCGGTGAAGTTTATCGGACCTAGGGGGAAGGCGGAGATCGGGTTACTATCATTGTGCTTCTATCGTAGTCTGTCTGGGTATGAAAGATTGTAGAAACAATCCTACCTTATTCGCGTTCACCGCGAGCTTAGGGAGCCGCCGGCTCCGTTATCAACCGTTTGCCCTCGAGTTCTGTTTTGTTTGGACGGATCCCGTGTTAAGTCGCGTGTTGTCCTCTCGAGTCGCGCACTGTTAGCAAAATAGGGAATTAGGTTTGTGTCCCTGTGGCGGGAAGCATATGTGTCTAAAACCCTCTGTCCCGCTCACCTTGTTTGCCGCGACTTGCTCTCACTCTGACTCCGTTCGCTATGGAAGGCGGCGGCCTGGTTGCCTAGTGACTAAAAGCAAACCCAGGACAGTGGGTGTTCTGGGATATGTAGTTCCATGGGAGTGCGCCAATTTACAGCAGATTACGAGAGCATTATTCTGACATCCCCGATTTTCTACCCTTCAGTCAAGGGGGTCACAACACCCCCCGTGGAGCCCCACGCAATTATGGCATTATAGCCTAGACACTTCAGAGAGAGTTTAATCCATTTTGTGTGCTATTAAATTTTAGAATGAGGTATGCCTCTTTCCTAAGAAGTGTTTCTTCAATGTCAATTGGACCTTTATTGCCACTTGGCGCTATTGTCCAGAGTACAGTCCATTTAAAGTCCATTTCGCTGTGGTTTAAATCCAGGAAATGTTGGACCATGGGAGCGCTTACAACTTTTCTCTTGATTCTTGATCTGTGTTGGGTGACCCGGCTGTTGACCTGTTGAGTGGTTTTGCCTATATAGATCTTGTGGCAGTCGCAAATGATCGCGTATACCACATTTCGTGTTTTGCAGTTAGAGAAACTGGCATGTTTACATTTGACTCCCCTATGGTCAAACTCGGACCCTTCAATTGTGGAGTCACATGATATGCAATTTCCACACTTGTGGTGTCCTTCAATTGGCTTAAGGCCCCATATTGATAGTAGATCGCTTTTGGGCTTTGGGGTAGACACGTCTGCTCTAATGACGTCCTGGCCAATACTTTTGTTCTTCTTATATGCGAACAACGGTCGCGGAAAGGGGCATTCAAGTCCATCAAGTAGATGCCAGTTTTTCAAGACCATTTGTCTTACTTTGTGTGTGTCTGGTCCGAACGTAGTCACACAGACCAGTCGGTCCATATCTTTCTTAGCCGTTCTCTCAAGTAAGCACTCCCGGGGAGTATACTGTGCCCTTTTCTTAGAATTATTTAGTAGTCTCTTAGGGTAACCCCGATTCTTCATCTCATTGCAGAAACGAGTTGCATGTTTTTCATAATCTGTCACCTCCGAGCAGTTTCTCCGTATCCGAAGCAGCTGCCCGTAGGGCAGATTGTCTCTCAAGCTTCTTGGATGTGCACTACGGTGGTGGAGGATAGTATTTTTGTCCGTCTTCTTTCTAAAAAGAGAAGACTTCAAAAGCCCATCCTTGCAACTTATCTCTAGGTCTAAGAATGTCATTTTCTCATTGTTGGACTCCAGTGAAAACTTAATGTCGCGATGTCTCCCATTAATCCAAAGGTGGAAGTCCACCAACTCTGCGCGGCTCCCCTGCCACAGGAGCCACACGTCGTCGATGTACCTCAACCATTGTTTAATGTGTTTACTGAAGGGGTTGTTGGAGTACACAAATCTATTCTCATACTCCGCCATGTAAAGTATGGCCATCTCCGGCGCATACGGACAGCCCATGGCCGTACCTTTGATCTGCATAAAATATTGGTCATTGAACCTGAAGTAGTTCTTTTTAAGCGTTAGTTCAGCTAGTTTCAGGATGAACGAGGTAGGGACCTGATGGGGCCTGTCTCTTTTCTCAAGGTATAATTCCAGCACTTCTAGTGCTTCATCTTGGGGAATTTGGGTGTACAAGGACGTTACGTCCATTGTCACCATAAATTCCGTCATTGGGTCAAATTGTGTTCCCTCAACTTTTAGTAAAAAGTCGGTGGTATCCTTCAGATACGATTTTACATCGCCGATGAAGGGCTTCAAAAAGAAATCGATATATTTCGAGAGGGGTTCCAAACATGACTCGCACCCGGAGACAATTGGTCGTCCTGGGGGCTCCTCCGGGTTCTTGTGGATTTTGGGTAAAAAATATAAAATCGGCGTTCTGGGAAATTTCTTTATCAAAAACTCGCTTTCTTTTGGTCCCACAAATCCATCTTCCACACCACATTTTATTATTTCACAGATTTGTCCCTGGATGGCCCGCATCGGGTCCTCTGGGAGTTCTCTGTACCATTCGAGATTGTTAACCTGTGTCGCACCTTCCTTAAGATATTTATCCTTGGACCAGATCACCACCGCTCCGCCCTTATCCGCGGGTTTGATAATGACCGACGGGTCACATTTCAAGTTTTTAATGGCTATGCGTTGGCCTTTGGTGATGTTTGGTTTAGTATATTTCTTATTCTTCTCTAGTTTATTGATTGCTGAAAGCATTACCTGTTCAAACGCCACCACCTGCTTCGGGATATTTTGATAAGGGACAAAAGTGGACTTATTCCTTAAGCCTGTTACCTCTGTGTCCGTGCTTGGTGGTTTATTTGCAAAAAAGGCTCGCAGTCGGATCTTCCTACAAAAGGCAATGGTGTCTAGTTTGAGTCTGGTGAAGTCTGTTCTCTGGCTGGGGACAAACTTCAAACCAATGTTAAGGACAGCTTCCTCGTCTTTAGTAAGTACTTTGGTGGAAAGGTTCACTATTGTCGATGGTGTGGAGTCTAGGACTTGTAAAAGTTCCTGCGGGTGCGCATTTCCCATTGTGGTTTGAACCGAGTTTTTGCCTGTGGGCCTTTGTCTAAAAAAGGCCCTTTCTTGTTTGAGTTATTCCCTCTCTCCTCAGGTCCTGATGAGTTTGAGGAGGATGATGTATCAGAGAATGTTTTGTAGCGATTTCTTGATCGACCCTGGAAATTGTATAGGGCTCCACGTGACTCTGTTTGGGTGTAATAATCCTCCTTGAGGAATGGGTAGGCCCTCTCTAGTGTAAACGCTTTTGAGTCCCTCTCGTATTGTGCAGATTTTGAGTTTATGGTTATGTCTCTAAATGTTTGAATATCTTTCTCTATTTTTTCGAGCAGTGTTTTGGCATCAGAAACCGCTGGGCTTTCCTGAAGACTCTTAGTAAGTACCTCAATTTCCTCTAATTCCTTCGCACATAATCTTTGGGCCGTTTCGATGGTATGGACCATCAGGTCCCGGCTACACTTAGTGTTGATGCAGCTAAAACCTTTTTTATATTCACTGTCCTCCGTAAATATAACAGGGACGTTTTTAACCTGAAGACCCCATGGGATGGTCCCACCCCTGAGGTGTTTCAGGAGAAAATGTCCGTGAAGTTCGGTTCGGATATGTTTTTTCTTGAGTCTGATAAGTTTGTCTGACTCTTTCTGTTGTTGAGCGGAGGTACTCAGGGTAATATTATCAAAAGCAGATGAGGCACATAGGTTCTGAATATGTGCTTCAGAGAAGGATAAAGTGTCTTTCTCTGCCATCACCTTGGGAAGACCTCAAGATCCCCCCACAATTATTATGATGGGTAGTTAGGGCGTGACTCGTAATGCCCGTATTCTACTCTCGCGAGTGTGCACCCGCTCTCAATTTTTACAAGAAAAAGGAGTTAGGTCCTTGAAAAATGGGGAAGGCTGGACCTTATAAATACTTTGACACAAAAATTGCCGCCCCACTTATTCCATTAGCCCTTGGTTATAGGCAACACATCAACTTCGATTAGATATGTTAGGTATTTTATTTACCTTTGTTTTCAATTCTTTTTATGAAAAAATCATAACATCTCATGACAGAGAAGGAACACTGCACGTGTAACATATAAATACATCAACTGTAATACAACATTTAACAAATGAAAAAATCACGAAGTGAGACATACAAAACAACTGTACCAGTTTCAGACTGTTCAAAAAAGGCAAGTTAACTTTACAAGCCTCAATGACCATCAATGAACGAAATCTTAAGAACAGTGTTAGACAGAATCACATTAGCAGGAGATATCACAGTGCACAAATGACATGAGTCTAAAGCTTTCAATGATCATGAATTGCATCTCCTTTCATGCCGACGCGTTTCGAACTCCAAACAGTAGTTATGGGTTCTCTTCAGGGCCTTGTCATTCTCTGTCTGTACATATATAAAAGAAAGGTAACAGTGTGTAAGTGTGATTGACTATGGCCTCCTTGTTTTGTACTGCTAGTGGTATAACACATATAAATCTCATAGTACCTTGGTTGTAGCTGTGGTTATCCTATGGGAGTTTGTGCATCTTTGGAACTGCCGTCTACAAGGTAATTAAAATCAAATTGTCATTTACACATAGCGTTCAACGCTCGCTCAGCGGTAACCTCCTACCAAAACACTGCAGGACGTACCTTTCACTATTTTTTGGTCCGTGTATTGGCCGTCCCTATGGTGCGGTGAAGTTTATCGGACCTAGGGGGAAGGCGGAGATCGGGTTACTATCATTGTGCTCCTATCGTAGTCTGTCTGGGTATGAAAGATTGTAGAAACAATCCTACCTTATTCGCGTTCACCGCGAGCTTAGGGAGCCGCCGGCTCCGTTATCAACCGTTTGCCCTCGAGTTCTGTTTTGTTTGGACGGATCCCGTGTTAAGTCGCGTGTTGTCCTCTCGAGTCGCGCACTGTTAGCAAAATAGGGAATTAGGTTTGTGTCCCTGTGGCGGGAAGCATATGTGTCTAAAACCCTCTGTCCCGCTCACCTTGTTTGCCGCGACTTGCTCTCACTCTGACTCCGTTCGCTATGGAAGGCGGCGGCCTGGTTGCCTAGTGACTAAAAGCAAACCCAGGACAGTGGGTGTTCTGGGATATGTAGTTCCATGGGAGTGCGCCAATTTACAGCAGATTACGAGAGCATTATTCTGACATCCCCGATTTTCTACCCTTCAGTCAAGGGGGTCACAACACCCCCCGTGGAGCCCCACGCAATTATGGCATTATAGCCTAGACACTTCAGAGAGAGAGTTTAATCCATTTTGTGTGCTATTAAATTTTAGAATGAGGTATGCCTCTTTCCTAAGAAGTGTTTCTTCAATGTCAATTGGACCTTTATTGCCACTTGGCGCTATTGTCCAGAGTACAGTCCATTTAAAGTCCATTTCGCTGTGGTTTAAATCCAGGAAATGTTGGACCATGGGAGCGCTTACAACTTTTCTCTTGATTCTTGATCTGTGTTGGGCAGGGGAGGCCTGGACAATAGGTTTCCTGTCACATGGAGGTGTAACCACCTCCCACACAGGCTTTAGTGTATTGGAGCTGGGTGGGTGCATTCAGAGAATGCTTTCCAGACAGTGCTGAGGATACACTTGGTGTCCTTGTGAATACCCCAGTTCAAACCGGTTGCAGGGGCACTCAGCCCCTGCTCTGGCGCGAAACTTGACAAAGGAAATGGGTGTAACCACCCCTCTTTCCTGACCCTCCCATAGGTGGGTCCCCAGAGTATGTCCAAACCCCTATCTTAGTAGAAGTATGGGAACCCAGTCCTTAGGATTTCAGATTACACCTGGACGAAACTCTGCAACATATATCCTGGAACTTCGACATTCTACACAACTAGAAGACGGAAGAATCTCCCTTGGGGTCAAGGAGTGACTTCCCCGTTCAAACAGGCACCAAAGAAGCATCTTGCCGGTCTGCATTTTCGAAGCTCCCGCCGGACTCCGAAGTATTTGCGACTCAGGACACGGACTTCCAGACTTCTCAGAGGCCGACACGAGATCCCAGCAAAGCTGAGACCCGCAGACCTCACGAGTGACGTGGAACCGGAACTCCTGGACACTGTGCACATTTGCAAGTGCATCGACTTCCCGAGCTTTCCTGAAGTTTTGAATTGGCCTAATTGTAGTCCAAGCCCCGAGCACCATCTGCAAGGAAGATAGATCTGCACGAGTGTTCCGTGAGCCCGCTTCTAGCATTTCTGCTCAAGGCCCCTTCGCGATACCTGGTCAGTCGACTGGTGGGTCCCCACAAAGGTAACTCTTCTTTCCTTTGGGCTTCCCTAGTTGCTCCAGACGTGCCTTGACTCCACACTGAGTGGTGAGTACCTCAGAACTTGCTGGTCTGCACCGAAGCCAATCTCTGCTTTCTGTGTGGTTTGCTTTTGCCAAGGCTTGTTGGGTCCAATCCGGAAACTGACACCACAGCACTCGACATCCTTCGTGGGACAGATCGAATCCAGAACCTGGTCGTCGTCGACGCCTCCTGGTCCTCGTGGCTGAAGAGTCGAGCTTCACCTTCTTCACCTGCAAGCACCCGACATTGGTGTGCATCCGCTCTTCGCCTTCCTGGTCACTGGCAAGTGACCCAGACACTTTCCCCTCTGCTTTCAGGTTCTTCACATCTCCGATCCACCCTTGGATCCACCCGGACACTTTCCTCTTGGTCGCCAGGAGCACTTTGCAGTACATCGCCATTGAAATCGACGACAAAACACGACGTGAAAAGACACCTATGTACCCGGCTTCCCTGGGTGAGGTAACTGGAGTACTCCGGTGCTCCTGTGCGTGTTTAGGGACCAGATTATGTTCTTTGCTCATTCCCGCCTATTAGCTGGTCATTGTGGGGTAGAAAAAACAGCCAATCCATCCTGAGAGCTTTTTTTGGCCGAGATCTATGCTACGCCTTTCCCCTTCAAAAACCCAAATGTATCATATCAACCTTTTTTAAAAATGGTTGGGTCCCCCTCCTAGTACCGTTCCAGTAGACAAAGAGACCTCTCATACTGTCAACAACACTGTGGTCAATCCACAATTAGTGGAAGAAAAAAGACAAGAGACATATAACCTGCTCCACTTTTTTTCTGACGTCTTCTCAGATCATCCCGGGAGAACACATCTAGCCATGCACTCCATACCCACAAATGAAGGGGTCATAGTTAAACAAAGGCTTTATCGAGTTCCTGAAGCCAGTAGGGCTACCGTACAACAAGAAGTCACACAAATGTTAGAGACCGGCATCATAGTTCCGTTTAAAAGCAATTGGTGCTCGTCTATTGCGCTCGTCCCAAAACCGAACACTAGGATCGGTTTTTGCATAGACTTTAGAGCAGTTAATCAACTCTCCAAGCAAGACGGATATCCCCTTCCAAGGGTGGATGAGCTCATTGAGCGGTTAGGGGAAGCTCGTTACATCAGTACCATTGACCTTACCAAAGGCTATTGGCAAATCCCTTTAAAGCCAAAAGATCAGGAAGAGACAGCTTTCTCCACTCCAGACTGTTTATATAACTTTACCGTCTTGCCGTTTGGATTACATGGCCCCCCTGCCATTTTTCAGAGGCTCATGGACACCCTCCTCGCACAACACCAGAAATATTCTTCCGCATACCTGGATGGTATCATAGTATACAGTAAAACCTTGTCCAAACACCTGCACCACCTTCAAACTATTCTACCCGAACTCAGACCTGCCCATATTCGTATCAAAGCTAAGAAGTCTAAATTCGCCTACCAAAAAGTCAAATACTTGGCTTATATGTTAGGGAAAGGTATGATCAAACCTCAGACAGAAAAGGTCAAAGCCGTACAAGACATCCCTTTTCCTAAACCCAAGAGAGAACTGAGGGACTTTTGGGGGCTTGTAGGTTATTACAGACGCTTTATACCCCAGTTCTCAGACATAGCTGGCCCACTTACAGATCTACTAAAAAAAAGAAATGCTTCAAGGAGGTGAGCCGTCTAGCGCTCCGACCTCCTCCTCCTCAAAAGCAGGGTTGGAACGGGAACACGCCGGACGTGCTGCTGCTGCGGCTGTGTTGTGATGTGAATTTTTAAAACAGCTTTTAAAAAAGAAACTGCTCTCTGTATTTCTACTTTGCTTGCTCACAGCTGATCTAGAGCTGTTTTCTATTCTATACTTTGCCCGCATTTGCTCCCTTACCTCTCCTGAGTGTGGCTGTACCTCTGGACTCCCCGTTCCACCGCGAGCTGACTACTAGCTCGATTGATGTGGAAGGAGCCCATTGGCCGCGACACTTGCTAGGGGTTACTCACTTCCGGTTCAAGGAGGTGAGCGGTCTAGCACTCCGACCTCCTCCTCCTCAAAAGCAGGGTTGGAATGGGAACACGCCGGACGTGCTGCTGCTGCGGCTGTGTCGTGATGTGAATTTTTAAAACTGCTTTTAAAAAAGAAACTGCTCTCTGTATTTCTACTTTGCTTGCTCACAGCTGATCTAGAGCTGTTTTCTATTCTATACTTTGCCCGCATTTGCTCCCTTACCGCTCCTGAGTGTGGCTGTGCCTCTGGACTCCCCGTTTCACAGCGAGCTGACTACTAGCTCGATTGATGTGGAGGGAGCCCATTGGCCGCAACACTTGCTAGGGGTTACTCACTTCCGGTTCAAGGAGGTGAGCGGTCCTCCTTATAGCCCGATATAGCCCGATGCAGCCCACGATGCGCAGCGGACGCAGGCGCGCCTAAGGCAAGCCCGTCCGCGCACGGCCGGGACCAGGGGCCAGTCCCCCTGCTTGTCGGCCCTCCACCTGGGTGTACTCAGCGGAGGAACTGCTCACGTTACGTGGCAAAGTACACCTCTCCACGCCTATGCTGGGCTCAGACAATCTTGCATGCCTCAGCCTAGCGCAACCCCCCACTTACACCCCTGTCACTGCCACGCCGTCTTCCGGGGACTTTGACACGGACCCCTCATCAATCACTCTGCCCTCAGAAAGGCCGGGTGCCAGGCATGACTGTTTGTCTATCTGGTATCTCAATACCAGATCGCTGGTCAAACACCAGGTACTCGACACAGTCAGGCCTGACATACTTTTATTGTCTGAGACTTGGCTCACGGCAGAGTCCTCCCCGGTTATTTTGGCAGCTGTTCCTGACGGCTTCTATGTCCTTCTGGCAAACCGCCCCCAAGGTAAAATTGGAGGGGGGGTGGCTGCCATCATTTCTCACTCCTTTAAATCCAAGTCGTTCGCTATGCTCCCTATACCCTCAGCTGACTATGTTCTCTTCAAACTAGAGTTGGAAACCCTCCCCCTTACTTTTGCCCTATTCTACCGTCGCCCTGGCCAGTCGCCCAACTTCCTGCACCACTTTGGCAGCATGATAGCAGAGCTAGCAATAAATCACGCCAGCATCCTCATAATTGGGGACTTTAATTTCTGGCCCAATGCCCTGCAGGAAAGTGCCCACTTCGGGGAGTTCACTGACCTGTTAGTTGGTCTCAATTTTTCTCAGTTCATTCATGCACCTACTCATGTTAAGGGACATATCCTTGACCAAGTCTGGTCACTGAATCAGGACATCTTTGATGAGCAGATTTCCCCATGTGCTTGGTCGGACCATTTCTCCATCTCCTTCACGGTCCCCAAATCCTCTATTATTACAACTCGCCCCTGTAACCCTCCACTAATTCGTAGTTGGGGCCGAGTCAACCTCCCTTTGCTCTGTCTCTCGCTTGCCACTACGACTCCTCCTTTGACTGGGGAGGCTGGTCTTCCCCTGTCCATCAATGCTCAGGCAGAGAACATTCATAACTGGCTGGCAGATGCTCGGGACACTTTTGTCCCATTAAGGAAACTTAGGACTAAACACCCCCATGACGCTCAGCGTTGGTTCACTATTGACCTCTCCAACATGAAACTTGCACTACGCCAAGCAGAGCGCAAGTGGAGGGCTCACTACTGTCCTGACAAGAAGCTGACCTTCTTGACGGCACTGAAGGAATACAAAGCCGCCATTCTCGTTGCAAAAACAGAATATTTCTCGCAGAAAATTCTCAACTCCTCAAACAAATCGAGGGAGATTTTCACGATAGTCAACGAGCTCGCAAAACCTGACCGGGTCACGATGCCCCCTCTGCTCTCCCAGCCTCTCTGTGACTCTCTCAACAATTACTTTGTTGAGAAGATAGATCTTATCAAAGCGAGCATCCCCAGCCCTGATCCCGGACTCGACATAGGCAGCCCCCCAATTAACCCTCTTTCACTGTTGAATTTTCCCCCTGTTACCATTGCAAGTTCCCCCTGCTCCTTTGGAGAGTCCGTTCCGGCACTCCCTCCGACAGATGCCCAGCTCATGTTGCTCGGAAGATCTTTCTTGACCTCCCTGAGGTCCCCCTTGCCCTGCTTAATAATTCCCTCAGCCAGGGTAGGGTTCCCAGCCCCTTCAAATCGGCCATTGTCACACCTATTTTGAAAAAACCAGGGGCGGACCCGGCCACCCTCAGTAACGTTCGGCCGATATCCCTGCTTCCATTTCTGGGCAAACTGCTGGAGGCCCATGTCTCCAGCTGCCTTGGCTCATTCATCGAATATTCCGGGTGTCTGGACCAGCACCAGGCAGGATTCAGACCTCAGCACTCTTCTGAGTCAGTCATGGTAGCAGTCCATGATGAACTCAGGAAGGGAGCGGACCGGAACATCTCCAGGCCTTGGTGCTCCTCGATCTGTCGGCGACATTCGATACCGTTGATCATTCCATTCTTATTCAACGGATCGAGATCGCCGGCATCAGGGGCACCCCGCTCAGGTAGCTTACCTCATTTTTACAAGACCGCAAGCAAGCAGTTCGTCTTGGCTCTTTTATGTCTGAGGCAAAGGACCTGACTTGTGGGGTCCCCAGGGCTCTTCCCTTTCCCCCTTATTATTTAACCTTTATATTCTCCCACTGATTGCTAAACTTAGACCAGTGGTCATTTTCAATAATGCAGATGACATGCAGCTCATCTTCAATACTGACTCCTCCCCTTCCTCAATAGAGAATTTTCAGAGCACAATGGTGTTCATCAGTAGCTGGATGAATGCTAATCAGCTTAAACTCAATCCAGACAAGACTGAGTTGGTGCTCACTGGTCCCCCTAACAATCCATGGAATCCCAGCTTCTGGCCACTCACGCTGGGCGGAGCCCCCCGTCCAACGGGCTCGGTTAAGAGTCTTCGAGTTACCATCAGTAATGATCTGTCCATGAAACATCAAATCAAATCTGTGATGTCGGCTTGCTTTATACATCTGCGCCGCATCAGGAAGATTAGCAGATTCCTTACCCATGATGCCCTGGTTCACATCGTACTGGGCTTAGTAGTGTCCTGCATTGATTATGCGAATTCCCTCTACATCGGGATCCCCCTCTACCAGTCCCACCAACTCCAACTTGTCCAAAACCAGTCTGCCAGATTGATCTTTCGGCAGCCTAAGTCTTGTTCTGCGAAACCGCTCCTGAAAAGCCTACACTGGCTCCCAGTAGTCCAGCGCAGTCTCTTCAAAGTTGGCTGCACCACGTACTTAGCCCTCACCAATCAAGGACCCTCCTACATTGATGCTTTGCTCGATCGATATACTCCCTCCCGAACACTTCGGTCGGCTGGACTCAATTTCCTCTCCACCTGCACGTTCAAGCGTAAAAGCCTTGGGGGCCTAAGATTTGCCTCACAAGCCCCCCGCCTGTGGAACTCTCTTCCGCCCGGCCTACGCCACATCACCTCCTACCAGGTGTTCAGGAGAGCTCTGAAGACGTGGCTGTTTGCACAGGCATTTGATTAAATTCCTCCTGCTCTGTTGTTAGTGTCAGTTAGTCTCAAAGCGCCATGAAGCCGCTGGTGTACGTGCGCTGTATAAATGTCTTTTTCATTCATTCATTCATTCATTCATTTTTTCATTCATTCATTCATTCTTCTCCCTATCTACTCAAAATCCCTTTTGGCCCCCAGGTCATGGCTTTCCGGACTCTGAAATCCGCTCTGACCACTGCCCCTGGATTCATTTCCCCCAATTTTCAGAGATCGTTCATTCTTCAGACAGACGCCTCCGGGATAGGGATTGGAGCCGTCCTTTCCCAGTTGGACCCGGACGGACAGGAGAGACCAATCCTCTATATAAGTAGAAAGCTCTTCCCGAGTGTCACGGGGCCACCGCTGAGCTGGGACGGGGTGAGGACTTTAACATTTATTCCTTTCCACCCCGTCCACAGGATGACTGCGGGCCCTTTAATTCGGCCTGGGCTTCCCCTGAGGCGGAGCCCTTCATCATGACGTCACCCCATGTCGACCAATCAAGCGGTTGGAAGGCGGATAAGGAAGCCTTACCGGAACCTGTCGGGGCGAAAGGCGGTGTTGGTGAGGAGGAGACACTACCAGGGGCGGCTCTAGGATCATGGTGGCCCTGGGCAGGGAGCGTAGGTAGGAGGCCCCGGAAGAGGGGGTCCAGGCGGGGCGGAACCCCCTGGAGCTCAGGAAGGTGTTTTAATAAAACGTCCAGAAAAGGCACTAGATGAGTACCTGCGGCTGCTCCTACCCTTCTATGCCCTACCTTTACACGCACTGCTGCCTCCATACAGTTCTTGTACCTCTATACCTTCCAGTGTATATAGTACAACCCTGAACTGCACCTTATCCTTCCTATACCGCTGTACCTTCCTAAAACAGCAGCTGTCTCTGCCTTATACTTCCTACAACTTGTACTCTTTTTTTCCTTCCTATGCCCCAGTGCCGTACCTTTCCATACACTGCAACCTCCATATCACCTCTATACCTTCCATTTTACACAGCGCGGCCCTCTGCTGCACCTCATCCTTTCATACCCATGTGCTCTCCGTTTCCCTGCACTGCAGCCTCCCTCCCTATCATTCCCGTACCACAATAGCTTCACAAACCCCTCCCCCTTTATTTTGTTTTTTCTAGAGCCCCTACCTTTCGCATATAGATGTCTCACTCTATACCACACCCCTAGACAATGCACATACACCATTCAGTGCACTGTCCTTTGCACATTTCCCACGCAACACACCCCTAGACATTTATTCCAGTACATCTACTCCTCTAAACATGTCTGCCTATGCACCCTCTTCCTCTCATGTCACCTTCTGTCCCCAGCACATTTCTTCTTCAGTAACCCACATCTTTGGCTCTACAACTCTCTGCACATCTTCGTTTATATACCCTTTCTTTTACTTTTCTACACCCTACACATTTCCCCACACCCTACACTGCTCCACCTTCCCAAACCCCTGCCCATTTGCCTATCTACAACCCATTTCCATACGAATGCCGCCTTTGCCACCACCTCCCCTACGCATGACCCGTATATAGTGTCAACCCCTACTCATGGTTCGCTTTTCTACTCACCCTCTACAACGGCACACCCCACTCTTCTTTATATTGCCCCTGTTCCACACTTCTCTTTCAGTTCTCAGCATTGTTTCTTTTCGACATACTCTCTTTTTGAACCCCCTTTCATTGTATATGTCTCTTTCTGCAGCCTCTCCTGCACATTTCCCCTTCTTTCCCCCTCTTATCCTATCGGCTTCTCCTTGTATACATTCTCTGCCAGTCCCCAGTGTGCATGGCAGGCTCTGCCCTCTGCTCTGACAGCTGAGGCCGCTACCTCTGGCTTGCGCGTCTATGGGGAGGCCCTGGGGTGTCAAGGGCCGGCCCACACGGCCTCACTGAGTGGAAGCCCATCCCTATACCGTCACTGCACAGCACCGTCTCAAACTGCAGCCACCGCCGCATGTGGCTTCAATAACACGCACATGCTGGGCCCGTCAAGGGCGCACAAATGCAGACATTTTTTCCCATATAATAATTTAAGCTTTTTCAACAATACTTTTAATATCCTCGTGGCACATTGCATAAACACTGGACGCCCTATGATTATTAGAATCATGTTAAAAAGTGAAAGTAATTACTTACTGGGACAGCCTTAATTGATCTGCGATGGAGGCCTGCTGCGCAACACGCTGCCTGCTTCTCTCTTCGGCTGAAGATTATCTCCTTGCAGTTGGGCAGTATGGTGGGCGGGCCGCGGCCAAAAACAATCCTTATTGGCCTGAATCTGGGCACACACTTGAAGATTTGCCAGGGAGGGACGGGGTGGGCTATTAATATATTTTACAATAGTTCATTGGTAGCTCATGAACGATTGTAAAATGCGGTGTGACGGTGACCTACACCCGAGGCAGGGACCCAGGCAGTTTCATTTTCTGGCAGTGATGTGAGACTGCATCCAATTTAAAATATATTTAAATTAAGCACTGGTGTGGTGGCCCCTGGCGTTTGGTGGCCCTGTGCAGGTGCACAGCTTGCACATGCCTAGGGCCGGCCCTGACACTACGGAAGGCGGAGTCGAAGGAGAGCAGAGGACGGGAGGCGAGGACGGAGGAGAGCGGAGGAAGGACGGTGCGAGTCGGAATCGGAGGGGACGAAGGTACCAAGGAGCCAGGAGGCCAACGAGGCCGCGAACCGCCCGGCCACGCTTCAAGGGAAGTGTGGCTAGAAAAGGTATGGGCTCGTATACGGAACGCTTGGTCACAGGGAGGGACGGGGTAAAGCTACGGGGAGGTCACAGGACTGTGCTGGTGGTGTTTTCTTTCTTTATGCTTTCTTTTTGGCTCATAAAACCATTCACCTTTCTGATCTGCACACCCCCCGGGGTTTTATCACCCGAGGTCCAGTACCGGTTTAGGTGACTCCTCACCCCGTTCCCTAATTAGATATTTGGTCCGAGAACCGTACCCTAAAGCCTCTTTTTCTTTTATTTTTTGATGCCAATTTCCTGTCCGGTTGGAGGGAAGAGGAGAGGAACGCCAGAGAAGAACATCGGGATCAAGAGGCCAAGACTGCTGTCTTCATGCTTGTAATGGAGTGTCTCCTTATCCAGCAGCAATATCAATAAATATTTCGAACAAACCAGTGTCTCCAGTCGATACCTTAGTGGCCCCGTGGTGCGGCCTCACACCGAGGGAATGTGTGTATCTCACAATCGAAAAAGAATGTCCAGCCCTAATATAGAGCACTGAATAACTCCATTATTATTTGGAAAGCAGGGCATTCATTCTGTATACCGATCATGCGCCTCTTACCTGGCTCCAGAGAAAAAAGGGGAACAATGACTGAGTCCGCAGGTGGTTCATAGCCCTACAACCCTTGCAATTTGAGGTCCGGCACAGGAAGGGCAAGGATCAAGTTAACATGGATTCTGCATCATGCATCTCAATTTCCCATGATCTGGAAAATCCTAGGGGAGGGGAGTGTCGCAGGGTCAAGAATGACTTGGGGGAGGAGATACCATACACACCGGTGGCACGGACAAATGAGGTACTCATCCTCCATGTACAGGATTAATCTCCGGGCAGTCTCTTTAAAACACCGGAGCTCAACATCCAAAAAGAAGGCGGCTCACAAAGCCGGACGATGTCTCCAACCCCGGACCAATAGGAAGAGCAAACCACGAGGACAAAAGCGGAAAAGGAAGCAGGAACGACGGCTGAGGTGAAAGCGAACGTCGGACAACGCGGAACCAGAGAGCATGGACGAGAGCCGAAATCCCCTCGCCTATACAAGGCGGAGAAGAGATCCCGGAGGACGAGAAGACGCCAGGAGGCCATCGGTCCCATGCTTCACCCTGCCATTCTCCTGGAGGAGCGTGACTGGACAAGGTACAGTTCCGGCTGCAGGTCCTTACGGTTTTGGACCTGGAAGGTAAACAAGTAAGGGGAGGACACACCTTTATTAAACCGGAGTGCTAACCGGGTTACACTTAGTGGTGGTATAGTGTTTGGTTGTGGTGAAACCTCCAGCACAGGACCCCTACCCTTCAGCCTATTGTCACTGTCCCAGATAGTTACCAGTGGTTATTTCTTTCCGGGGGGCACCTGAAATCTATGATCGACCCAGTAGCTGTCCAAGGTGAAGAAAGGGAAGAAGCATTCCTAGCCAACGCCTACCAGCCCCTGAAAGGACAATATAGAATATAAAGAAAACTGACCTCTGTAACGAATAAAAATAGAAAAAGGAGTAAAAGAACCCAGTCGCCTTTCGATTCCTTCGAGGGCTTAATCCCTTCATTGAGCACTTGTGACAAACTAGCAAAATAAAACCAATTATCTGGAGAATGTTCAGATTGTTCCATCCTGGCTCCATTTACTGATTTTAAATGTAAAACAGAAAAAACCTGCTGTGGTCCTTGTCTTTGAAAATTGATAGTCAAACAAATTAGAACCCCCGATTCCAAATTGTGCATAACTGGGTGGTGTATTCTAACACACCAGGTCAATATCATAACTCCAGAGTGAGGAACTTACCAGGTGTGGTGCATAACTTCAATTCCAAGTTGTTTTAAACGTACAAATGAGGCATAACATGTAGAACCAGCATTTACGAAACAGAATTTCAAAAGCTTTGCCTTTTACCTCAATATATTTCGACAGGTGTGACCTGCAGGAATCTGTTACGGAAAACATGATAATTATCACTCAAGTCATAATTCTGATCGGTGGCTTAGGGCCAGATGTACGACCCTTTTTTGTGGCCGCAAATGGGAGATCCTACCGTTTGTGACCGCAATAGAGGGTAATGGCATGTACAAATGCTATTTTGCGAGTCACTGACTCGCAAAATAGCATTTGCGACTCTTAGAAAGCGGTGTCCCTTCCTAATAGCGTGTCACCATGACATGTACAATTGTTTTGCGACCGCATTTGCAGACGCACAACACTTGCAGTTTACCATCTACTTCAAGTAGGTGTAAACCACTCGCAAAAGGGAAGGGGTCCCCAGGGGACCCCTTACCCTTTGTGAGTATATAAGAAAATATTTTTAAGAGCAGGCAGTGGTGCCCTTAAAAACATGAAACGGAAAAGTTTAATTTTTGTTTCTAAATGCAGCGCGTTTTCCTTTTAAGGAAAATGGGCTGCATTTTTTAAACAAGCATTTGCAATGCAATAGGTCTCGCATTAATTAAGTTTGAGCTATTGGCATTGCTAAATATTGCAACACCAATTGCAACAAAAGTCTATAAATTGTAGGCCAAAAAAATGTGTATTTATTTTTATAGCAATGGTGGCTTGCTGCACTTGGATGAATATGTTTAAAAGTAAAGTGTGCCATACTGCGATTGCTACAATAGTTAATTGTGGATGTGTTAACAATTGATGTGTGCACTGATGGCTGGTGGTGTGTGTGCCTGTAGAAATTGTGCACTGATGGCTGATGGTGTGTATGCCTGGTGGAAATGTGCACTGCCACCTGATGGTGTGTGCCTGGTAAAAGCGTGCACTGACGGCTGGTGGTGTGTCTGTGCCTGTTGAAAGCATGCCCTGACGGCTGGTGGTGTGTGTGGGCCTGGTGAAAGCGTGCACTGACGGCTGGTGGTGTGCCTGGTGAAAGCATGCACTGACGTCTGGTGGTGTGTGCCAATGCAAGCGTGCACTGACGGCTGGTGGTGTTAGTGCACGGTGAAAGAGTGCACTGGCGGCTGGTGGCGTTTGTGCCTGGTGAAAGCGTGCACTGACGACTGATGGTGTCTGTGCCTGTTAAAAGTGTGCATTGACTGTGTGTGTGGTTGTGTGTGTGTGGTTGTGTGTGCGGTTGTGTGTGGGTGGTTGTGTGTGAGATTGTGTGGGTGGTTGTGTGTGTGGTTGTATGTGTGGTTGTGGTTGTGTGTGTGGTTGTATGTGTGGTTGTATGTGTGTGGTTGTGTGTGTGTGCTTGTGGTTGTGTGTGTGGTTTTGTGTGTGGTGGTGGTGGTTGTGCGTGTGGTTGTGTGTGTGGTATTGTGTGTGGTTGTGTGTGTGGTGTGTGTGTGGTTGTGTGTGTGTGGTGTGTGTGGTTGTGTGTGGTTGTGTTTGTGTGTTGTGTTTGTGTGTGTGGTTGTGTGTGTGTGTGTGGGTGTGTGTGGGGGTGTGTGGGAGTGTGTGTGGTTGTGTGTGTGGTTGTGTGTGTGTGTGTGTAGTGGTGGTAGTGTGTGTGTGTGTGTGTGTGTGTGTGTGTGTGTGTTGGTAGTGTGTGTGTGTGTGTGGTGGTAGTGTGTGTGTGTGTGTGTGTGTGGTGGTAGTGTGTGTGTGGTTGTGGTAGTGTGTGTGTGGTTGTGGTAGTGTGTGTGTGGTTGTTGTAATGTGTGTGCGGTTGTGGTAGTGTGTGTGTGGTTGTGGTAGTGTGTGTGTGGTTGTTGTAATGTGTGTGTGGTTGTGGTAGTGTGTGTGTGGTTGTGTTAGTGTGTGTGTGGTTGTGTGTGTGGTGGTAGTGTGTGTGGTGGTTGTGTGTGTGGTTGTGTGTGTGGTGGTAGTGTGTGTGGTTGTGTGTGTGGTTGTGTGTGTGGTTGTGTGTGTGTGGTTGCGTGTGTGTGGTTGTGTGTGTGTGTGTGTGGTTGGGTGTGTGTGTGCGTGTGTGTGTGTGTGTGTGTGTGTGTGTGTGTGTGTGTGTGTGTGTGTGGTTGTGGGTGTGTGTGTGTGGTTGTGCGTGTGGTTGTATGCGAGTTGTGTGAGTGGTTGTGAGTGGTTGTGTGTGTGGTTGTGTGTGTGGTTGTGTGACTGTGGTTGTGTGTAGTTGTGTGTGAGGCTCTGTGTGGTGCAAGGGCGCATGCATTGGTGCAAGGCAGCGCTAGGAGGCAGCAGAAATGCACAATATCTTTGTAGATGTGCCAACATTTCTCTGTTTCACGCAGCGCAGCAACTTTGCTTGCGGCCCTGCGTTGCGTGTAACGTTAGTAAATATGCCCCAAAATGTATAAGATGTGTGCATGTAAGTTAGTAAAATGTTTACTACCTTAAAAATGTATGGTTTTACTACAAATGTACGTAAGTGAGCTTTTGGGTGTCAGGGTTGCCCCTGTGTTTGTGCATAGGGTCTGTGCTCGAGAGGATGAAACAAAGCTGTCCGGCCGCGTTGAGCGCTAGAGTGCAGTATTCCCGAGGCGCTGGTGCACAAAGCTTTTGGCGCCAACATGTCTAAATGAACTGAGTGCCGTATTTACGACGTCACACCTATTAACCCGCAGTCGCTCCAATGAATAGAACATAGGGATCGTGTCCTCTCAGGGCAGTATACAGATGTTTTCATTTATCCACTATGCTTAGTGCCTGGAAACTTCCCTGGTAATGTGCGATATATCGACGCGCAGATCTCATCATGGCGAATGAAATGGTTCACTACGAGTCTGAACAATAACTTCTCTTTTATAGCGCTGCATACAGCCGTTTGGAGCGCGATTCCATTTGAGCTGCAAACAGCGCGTCATTATTTCCATATTTAAAGGCAAGTCATTTACAGAAGTCGGCAGAGAGAGTGGGTGATACTGGCATTCGAACCCACGACCGTCAAGCCCATGATCGGAATACAACGGGGACACGTGTAATTTTCTGAACCCTTTTGCCAACTGTAAAACACTTCGTATTACGTTCTTGTTACGTAGGATTTGCATCTTCCAATAGGAGGCCGTTATTTACGTCTAGTTGCGATTTCCACGGCTTCTTTTGCAAACTAAATAACACGCAATAGTGTTACACGGAAGGGCTAAGATTTCTGAGCGCTTTAGAAACAAGCAGCGGCACACGTCCCTCACCCTTTACCCCGCTTACCCCTCGTCCTGCTGGTTTTTGCTGGCGTTTATGTTTGATCCCTCCGCGAATTCATCAACGGAGGCCCCGCCAGAGGGGGCGGGTTTTTTTTTTGCGAAACTGACCATTTCTGTCATGGTGGCCGAGGCGGGAAGGAGTCACGGGCCCTGGTCAATCACGAATGGGGTAAAAGCGGAAGGAGTCGCGGTGTCCAAGCGTCTGAGATGGGTAAATGGGTTGGTCAGGTCTGTAGGGGGGAGGGGGGCAGCGGGGAGGGGGTCTCGGTGCGCTCGTGTGTGTGTGTGTGTGTGTGTGTGTGTGGGCGCGTGTGTGTACACGTGTGCGGCGGCGGGGGGGTGTCTCTGTATGTGTGTGTATGTGCGCTCGTGTGTGTGTCTGTGTGTGCGCTCGTGTGTGTGCGCGCGCATGCATGTGTGAAAGCTGGGGGAGGTGTGGCTGTGTGTGTTGGAGCTTCCCAGGAGACAGGAGATGTGCACACGCGCGCGCGGCCTGCTCCGATCCGATTCTTGAAGATGCGCGTGGCCATCTCTTGTCTCCAGGGAAGCTGAGCCGGTGACTATAGGTCTCTGGCGAGACAGCGCTTTCACGCTGTAATCGCCAAAAAAAGACTGCTTTATTTAAAAGCAGTCCCAGACATGGTGGTCAGTTGACCCCAGTAGGCCACCATTTCTGGTAGTGCTAGCCATTTCTAATGGGTCGCAAATTGCGCCTGCCTCATTAATATTCATGAGGCATGCAATTTGCGACTCCATTAGGAATCGCAAACAGTGTCTGAGACACTGTTCTACATCCCAATTTGCGAGTCGCAAATTGCGAGTTGTGAATGCGACGCAATTTGCGAGTCGCAAATTGGTGGGTCATATATCTGGCCCTTAGTGGACTAATGCGTCCATTGTAGGGGCCTGTGTTCGACCTCATGGTCACAAGTTCAAATCCCGGCAGAGCATCTCAGCCTTCTGAAGTCAATAAAATGAGTACCATTGAGTTAGGTAACAAACATCTGTTATTCAGCACCAAGATACCCTTGGGTGAACATGCGCTGTACAAATACACGTTATCCATGTCCAAACTTCTATCTGTGCAGGGATTGAAATATAAAACTGAACTTGTAGCTTGGGCTTCAAGCTGGGGTTATAGAAAGATATTGACTGGACTTCAAAGGTTAAATAGTTTTGAAAGAATTTCCATTATAAAATCTCTTAAAATAATGTCCCAGGATAAGTCTTGTTCTTGTTTCGGAGATACAGAAACATCTGTTTTTCATAAGGAAAGGGTCCCTGCATAATTTAAGTAGAGAGGGCAGATAGACTATTAACCATCAGATCCCCTTCTTGTTCTTAAGAAAGACAGTATGTCAACAACACATACAAATGACCATTATATAAAACAATAGGTAACCACCCTCATTGGAGTATAAAGTAATATTTCTTAGGATGACAGTTCTGACTAGCTAGTCATAATACCATAGCTTTTAGTAAAATTCCTTGATCATCATAGTTCTCATGAATACCGCTTCCGGATGTCTCAAATGTGTGATATTTGTTTATTTAAAACGTTCCCGGCACATTTTTTTGTGTCGAGAAAACAGAGCATGTTCAAGATCAAAGAAAGTATCAAAGGGTTGAGGACTTTAAAAGTGGGAAATATGCATTTGTATTGAAGTCATTTAAATTAAAGTATGCAAGCATGTACACATACGAATTATAAATATGAATAATTATACTTACAACCACAGATTTCCGCTGAAAGTTTATATTGTTGATGCAGACTATCTGGTGGGTTGTACAGAGGAGAAAAGAAAAAAATTACAATTACTAACTGTAAAAACATTGTGTCTTTTTTAACGTAATTGCATTGCGTAATAATTACGTCGGTGGAAGCGTACTTGAAAAGAGCTAAAATAAATGATGGATAGTGTATGCTTATTTCTTGCTAGTACTTAAATGCTCTGGAAAAAATCGAAAAGGATAAATTTACTCAATTAAATTGTGTTTTCGCACATTCAGGAAGCATGTAATGTTTAGTTGTGTGTCCAGGAACCCTCACTTCTTTTCCGAATATTCAAGAAACTTCACGTAAATAACACAAAATATTAAGTTTAGCCTCCAGTTTCCTGATGTTAAGTGACATTTGTATGAAGACAAACATGACTTCCTAAATTGTAGTTTTATTTTTCCGTGAAAGTATGATGCTTTAAAAATAAGCAAAAGCCAGTGTTGCACAGCAGTGTCCACGACAAACGTAGATACATTGTTCTCTGTGTACAATAGCCACTGATAAATAATTTGGCAAAATTGCAATCCTACTTTGCTACGCAACAAAAGGAGAAAGTTTACACCTAATTGACAAATGCACCCATTAACCATAATGTACTGCTGGATAAATATATTTGCTGAGGGAGCCAAAACCTAACTTATTTGATTTTAAGACCAGATTAGCAATTCCTTTTAAGTCCATACTGTGTCTTTAATTTATAGGTTTACAAACTGGAGAAAAATTGAGGTATAATCAAATGAAATTGGGAACTGTTAAACTGCAATAATAAATTCAGATCTCAAAAATAACTGCCAATCTCGTCCTAAATCTTAGTAGGATCTTTAAACTCGCATCTTTGTAACGAGTTGTCACGTCATGAAAAATCACCCGCCAGGGAGTTCTTACTTGACTCTCTAAAGATACTGGGTCTGTCCGACATTTGGGCAACCTCTACAGATCACCAGAGTTTTAAAAAGATCGTAATAAAGGTAATAAAGGTAACCAAATGGGTATCCTTCGTAGAAGACCAGGAAACACTGGCTAAAAGGGCTCATGGCTGGACAGTACTCAGCGACTATAAAATTCTTAAACCGCAACCTTACCTGAAAACAGGAGTAAAACTGTGGGTAAAAGAAATATTCCTAAAGCTCCGCTTTGGTATCTTGCTAAGAAAAGGCTATAGCACAGAAACTGCGATTCTTAACATCATGGACGATATTCATGGATCATTAGACTCTGACATATGCTGCCTCCTCATTCTCCTTGACCTCTCGGCAGCCTTTGATACTGTTGGCCACAAACTCCTCATAAGAGCTCTCCAAGAAAGAGCTGGTCTTGGGGAGGTAGTTCTCAAATGGTTCTCCTGTTTTTTCCTCAATCGCACGCAAAAAATAAAAAATAAAAATGTCACCACCGAAATCCAGCAAATCAACAAGGATCGGTGCTCTCTCCACAACTCTTTAACATCTACATGGAACCTCTTTCCAAACTACTCAGAAAAGCCAACATCCGCCTCCATCTCTATGCGGATGATACGCAGATCTATCTGGAAACTACCTCTCTCAAAGATATTCAAAGACTAAATGATGTCCTGAAAGATGTACAAGATTGGCAGACAAGCAACCACCTGAAACTAAATCCTGACAAGAACGAGACACTCCTCATCTCGAACAAGGATGATAACCCCCAAATCACTGAATGGTTAAAGGCTATCGATGCGCTCAAGGGGAATCTCACTCTAGCAGATTCTGTCAAATCTCTAGGCATCACCTTAGACCCAAAACTGAACATGATGAGACACATTAAGAACTCTGCCAAAAGTGCATTCCTTAACCTCAGACTACTGAACAAAATCAAACCCTACATTCCAACCAAGGATCTCAAACTGGCCACCCAATCTCTGGTACTGTCAAGACTGGACTATGGGAACGCAGTCCTAACAGGAATCCCTAAATCGCACTTGGCCCCCATCAAAACATTACATGCGGCAGCCAGAATGATCACCAGCATCAATAAATCTGATCATATCTCCCCTGCACTCTAGGAACTCAAATGGCTTCCAGTAGAAATGTGAAGTAGCTTCAGAACAGCCTGCCTAACCCATAATGCCCTTCACACCGGCAAACCCGGGAACCTGGTGAAAGAAACTCATAAAAGTAGGCCAATCCAGGAATCTGAGAAGCTCTAACTCCCTCCTACTCATCCCACCTAAAACCAGAAGGAAAAGAACAGCGGAATGTTCTTTCACTGGAAGCGCCCCAAAAATTTTGAATTCCATCCCCCGCACATCAGAACCTTGCCCTCCTTTGTTGAATTCAAACGACAACTCAAATCCCTGTTCCTCAACCGCTCCCTAGGAAGTGGATAACTTGGGACAGTCAGTAATCATCGAGCTCTGCCCCAATCCTAAGAATCTGAAGAATCTTGAAGCCAAAAAGGTTCTGCACTACAACACGTTGCTCTTTACTCTGACACTTGTTGGTTGTTACGTCGCTCCTATTTCATGTATCTGATGATTATATGCTATGCTCCTACTGTAAAGCGCTCCGAAACCCCTGGGTCTGGACAGCGCTATAGAAAACTTCTTATATATCCTATGGATCTTGTAATTCGGCGGACGGGATATCTATCAGGTTTGTGACAGAATATCTCATCCACCAAACTCGTAATCAGACCCATTGTCAAGTTCGCTGAACAGACTACGACACTGTTCTCTGACAAATCACTCAACTAGTTTAAAAAAATAAAAAATAAATTTTTTTAAAACACTGCTTCCTGGATAATGCTATCAACTAGCCCTGGGAAAAATATAGACAAATATTACACTAACAAAGTGAATAGTATTGACACAAACATTAGGCTTGAACAATGTTAAAGTATCCCGTTGTCTTTCTTTGGGGGAGGGGGCAGGGCGGAAGGGCACTAGAAATCGCTCCAAAAGACTATTTAACTTTTATTCATGAGTCAAGGTATATGAGCTGTACTACTGGATGGGGAGTCTTAAATTAAAGATCATGCTGAATCATAAGATTAATCTTAAATGTTTTCTGTACTGCAACTGGCAAGACAATCAAAGTATTTGTCTTGTCAGTTGCAGTACAGTCTCTCACTGGATGTGAATCTCTCCTTTGAGCACAGCATTCTTTGCAGGGCTTATTGGCCCTACTTATGTAAGCATTGCAATAAAGAATGATAACTTTTGTTTTGATAAAAAAAATCCACATGGAATGAAGGTTAATTATTGCCTCACATTTCCAAGCATAACCATTTTTTCTTAAAATATAAGACTTAAAAAGCACTGCTTTCAGTCTCAGTCATTGCTCAGTCTTACTCAATGTCTGCGAGGTTCATAAATAGGGCAGTCACACCCATTAGGCGTCAATCTCAAACCTTGGAATAGTGTCACTTTGAGACCCATGTGGAGGGCAGTCTCAAATTTTGCAGCAGTCTCACAAATAGATATCTGTCAAGTAGCTACTATATCATGGTAGTTACTTTCTGTCAGTCCTAGTTTTCGGCCAGCAGCACTAAACAAGCTGAGATTAGTAGTTTGACTTTTATGAACAATTATGGAACTAAAAATCCAAGCATTCTTTTTAATTATGGCTGCAAAACAATGCTATACAGCAACTGATGGCAACGCCATTCCCAAGAATCTCGCTCTGCATGGCCTACCACCGCATTACCTAGTTGGTAGTATGGGGTGCGATGTGTCACACATATGTATCACGATTTAACTGTAAACAAATATCTAGCTCTGGCTCAATCATTGTCTCTTGGGGACAACTGCTAAACACAAATAGAGCTCAGACAAGCAACCCAGGCAATGCCCGTCTGGTTCTTGAAATCTGTTTTTAGAAGAAAAAAAACTGTTAAACGTAAGACAGCTGAGCCTGAGCACTGTCATATTCAACAGGGTGCTTTTCAATTTGGAATGTTTCTACAGAAGCTAGAGATCAAACCAGTGACAGAACATATCCGTCTCAAGCTCTGATGCAGTTCGCAGGTGTTTCTTTGAAGCGTAGCTACCGCAAAGAAACTTTGTGAGCGCTCCAAATATGTTTTGATTAGGGTCATACAGCTACATTGATATTACCTCCAAAAATGTTACTATCACTCAGTGCAGTGCTCTAAAAGTATGTAATTAATTGCCACGCTATTGAAAAATGTTTTAACTTTATTTTAAGGAAGCTTCATAATATCTCTTCATGTCAATAGTTTCTCGAGTAACCTGTTAACTCTTTGGATGACTCGACTCGTGATCTGGGAATTTGGACCCTGGTCAGACTCTGGCTCGATCGTCTTTGAAATTGCCAGATCGCCCACCTCTATTCTCACGTGAGCCCTCAAACATTGAGCTCAGACACAATAATGGACAAGCATTTGCAATGCAATAGGTCTCGCATTAGGAAAGTGTGAGCTATTGGTATTGTAAATGACACATTTTTTTTTATATATGTTGGCTTTGAAAATATATAAATTAATAGCATTGTTATTCACAAAGCCAAAAGCTTACACTTTCCTAATGCAAGTTCTATTGTCTATGGCAATGCTTGTTGGTAGCAAGCAAGGACAGTGCTGTTGTGGTGCTGAGTGATGTTGTGGTTGGGCTGAGTGATGTGGTGGTGTATTAGAGTGATGTGGTGGTGTATTAGAGTGATGTGGTGGTGTATTAGAGTGATGTGGTGGTGTATTAGAGTGATGTGGTGGTGTATTAGAATGTGGTGGTGTCCCCGAGTGATGTGGTGGTGTCCCTGAGTGATGTGGTGGCGTCACCGAGTGATGTGGTGGCGTCACCGAGTGATGTGGTGGCGTCACCGAGTGATGTGGTGGTGTCCCCGAGTGATGTGGTGGTGTCCCCGAGTGATGTGGTGGTGTCCCCGAGTGATGTGGTGGTGTCCCCGAGTGATGTGGTGGTGTTCCCGAGTGTTGTGGTGGTGTCCCCGAGTGATGTGGTGGAGTCCCAGAGTGATGTGGTGGAGTCCCAGAGTGATGTGGTGGTGTCCCAGAGTGATGTGGTGGTGTCCCCGAGTGATGTGGTGGTGTCCCCGAGTGATGTGGTGGTGTCCCCGAGTGATGTGGTGGTGTCCCCGAGTGATGTGGTGGTGTCCCCGAGTGATGTGGTGGTGTCCCCGAGTGATGTGGCGGTGTCCCCGAGTGATGTGGCGGTGTCCCCGAGTGATGTGGCGGTGTCCCCGAGTGATGTGGCGGTGTCCCCGAGTGATGTGGTGGTGACCCCGATGATGTGGTGGTGTCCCCGATGATGTGGTGGTGTCCCCGATGATGTGGTGGTGTCCCCGATGATGTGGTGGTGTCCCCGATGATGTGGTGGTGTCCCCGAGTGATGTGGTGGTGTCCCTGAGTGATGTGGTGGAGTGCAGCAGTGTGAGGCGTGCAGCAGTGTGAGGCGTGCAGCAGTGTGAGGCGTGCAGCAGTGTGAGGCGTGCAGCAGTGTATGGCGTGCAGCAGTGTATGGCGTGCAGCAGTGTATGGCGTGCAGCAGTGTATGGCGTGCAGTAGTGTGAGTAATGCAGCAGTGTGCGGCAGTGTGAGGCGTGCGGCAGTGTGAGGCGTGCGGCAGTGTGAGGCGTGCGGCAGTGTGAGGCGTGCGGCAGTGTGAGGCGTGCGGCAGTGTGAGGCGTGCGGCAGTGTGAGGCGTGCGGCAGTGTGAGGCGTGCGGCAGTGTGAGGCGTGCGGCAGTGTGAGGCGTGCGGCAGTGTGAGGCGTGCGGCAGTGTGAGGCATGAGACAGTGTGAGGCGTGAGGCAGTGTGAGGCGTGAGGCAGTGTGAGGCGTGCCGCAGTGTGAGGCGTGCCGCAGTGTGAGGCGTGCCGCAGTGTGAGGCGTGCCGCAGTGTGAGGCGTGCCGCAGTGTGAGGCGTGCCGCAGTCGTGCCGCAGTGTGAGGCGTGCAGCAATGTGAGTAATGCAGCAGTGTGAGTAATGCAGCATTGTGAGTAATGCAGCAGTGTGAGAAATGCAGCAGTGTGAGAAATGCAGCAGTGTGAGAAATGCAGCAGTGTGAGAAATGCAGCAGTGTGAGGCGTGCAGAAGTGTGAGGCGTGCAGAAGTGTGAGGCGTGCAGAAGTGTGAGGCGTGCAGAAGTGTGTGGCGTGCAGAAGTGTGTGGCGTGCAGCAGTGTGTGGCGTGCAGCAGTGTGTGGCGTGCAGCAGTGTGTGGCGTGCAGCAGTGTGAGGCGTGCAGCAGTGCGAGGCGTGCAGCAGTGCGAGGCGTGCAGCAGTGCGAGGCGTGCAGCAGTGCGAGGCGTGCAGCAGTGTGTGGCGTGCAGCAGTGTGAGGCGTGCAGCAGTGTGAGGCGTGCAGCAGTGTGTGGCGTGCAGCAGTGTGGCGTGCAGCAGTGTGGCGTGCAGCAGTGTGGCGTGCAGCAGTGTGAGGCATGCAGCAGTGTGTGGCATGCAGCAGTGTGTGGCATGCAGCAGTGTGTGGCATGCAGCAGTGTGTGGCATGCAGCAATGTGTGGCATGCAGCAATGTGTCGGTTGATTCTTTGGCAGGTCCAGAGACTCCAATTATTCTTCTTAGTCTTTACTATGCTTAACAAACAACAGCCAATCAAAAAACAGAAAAGCTAAAGGAAGACTCACGTGTATATAAACTCTCAAACAAATGTGTAACAAGGCAGAAGAGACACGAGACGAGGTGCACAATCTTCTGTCCGGTACACAATGGAGGAAGGAGGGGCCCGACGGGAGGGGGGGGAGGAGGGAAAGGGAAAGCGCTGCATGCGCGCGTCACTGCCGATGCCGTGCAAGGTCCCCGGGAGCTTCCGAGATGATATGGAGCCGACGCTTATGCGTGAACATCTCCTGTCCGTATGCATGCATATCTCCTATCCCCCTTCCAGGGGTGTGGAATTGTTTAAAAAATGAACTTGTCCAGTGGACAAAATTGTGCAGAAAACTACTTGTCCTGAAGAGAAATCTCCTTGTCTTACCTTTTCCCTAAATCAATTAAACTGACCGCCAAAAGTGTAAGTTTGGTCTTAGAGAGTGCATTTTAGACATCCTAGTGCTTGAAGCATTGAAGCCGCCTCTTGGGAGAACAATATCAACAAAGAGGGAGCATACAGGAATCGTTTTTGTACAAGATATAAACAATGAATATAAAAGACTGTCACAAATCAGCTAGAACTAATCCGGTATCTACAAAACATCTGAGACCCAGGCAGAAGTCAGAGGTAGATATGAATATGATCTGTGACTATATCTATATGTGAACCATGACTTTTCTAGCTCACCTAGGAAGGGCAGGAGACAACATCCCTTTTTAGGGGATGGTTCTATCTCAGCCCACATAGATCAAAGAATCATCTGTCAAAACGTGTGAGCTTTTTACTTGTACAAATTGGACACTGTGACATTATGTTACATAATGGCAAGATTGGAAACTCCTGCAGCCAGTTTGGGGTTTGAGGTACATTTAGGCCTGTGCTTTAGAAATTAACTCAACATTCCCAAAGGGAAAACGGACAGTTCTAGAAGTATTATTGAGGTGTGCATGAGAGTCCATTGCGATACTGGTTGGCTGGTCAGTAATATCTTCAACAAGCTCAAGATTCCATTTATGTTAAATAGAATTATTAAAGAGCATCAGGCACTCTTAAATGAGATTGCAGACAGACAATCAAGAGGTCTTAAGTAGAGGCCAGAGGCTAACTGCCCTGCATCTGCTAGTTATATGGAACTGGCAAAAGGAAAGTTCATGTTCTAAATCTAAAATAACATGTCAGTGGATGATATCGAGACCAACGAAGTACCATTGCTTCGCTTATAGATAGTTAGTTTCGACACCCTAAGGTACAAGCTGCAGAAATTTGAGCGAAATACTTGTATTTTTTTAATATAGTACACTGTGGTATAAGCAGACGTCCAGCGAGAAACATGAATAAGGTGACTGGCAGGACAAATCTATCAAAGAAAAACCTCTAGGGCCTGATGACAAAAGCCAGAAGAATTAACTTATTTGTTTTTCAAAACTTTCCCCATCTTTTCAGATGGAGGCTTGAGAGTACTCTGGCAAAGTGTGTGGGCATTTTGAAATGGCTTGGGTGCAGACACAGGAGTTTGACCCAGAAAGCCATCTCACAAGTCTGCAGATAGACAGAAAGGAATGATAGGGTATGGGATGGGGTCAAAAATCAATGGCAAGTCATAGAAGGGTGACATAGTTTGGTGTTAGAAAGACAACATGAAAAGTCAGAGAGATGACAAGAGTGAAGATTTAAGGACAATTCAAAAGAAGAAAGAGGAATGAAAAATAGGATGAAAAGAATGAACTTACAGTAAACGTGACAGTCACTGTGGTCATGAGGGTAATATGGAGGTGGCTGCGCCAGTATTCAGCTCCAAAAATTGATAATGTCCCCAGTATGTGATTAATACTTCACAAATCCGTAGGTGTCTCCCTCAGGACAGCAGCCAGAGAACAAGTCAATACAGACTACTGAGGCAAATGTTGCATCGGTGCACTGTATTCAAGAAATTTAAAAGGGAGCACCTGTCACTGTTCTCTAGGTGTAACATGTTTTAGGCATGTTCCGTCACCAGAACATGGGAAACTTCTCCATCACATTTAAGACAGAGGTAACAACATTTACAAACATTCACATCAGTATTGCATAGGCTCTAGAGATGGAAAAGGTGTTTCAGTGGGAGTCAGTGATGACCAAGAGGTTATATGGATATCCAGTGATGAATGGGGGGTGTGCAGGGTGAGTTACAGAGGGAAGCAGTGATGTCCTGAGGGAGAAGTTACACATGGTGGCAGTGATGTAACTGGGTGGGAAGGGGGAGTTGTAGAGGAAGGCAGTGATGGCCTTAGGCTGGGTTAAAGTGGGAACCACTGATAGCCCATTAGTTCACAGCTAAAGATGGGAGAGGTCTTAAAGAAAGAGCCACATATGGCTTCAGGGGAGAAAATACAACACAGCTAGGGTTGTGCTGATTTTTAAAGAAGAGAGATGGTTTGGTGCTTAACAGAAAGGGGAGATGAGAAAGACAAGGAACTAGATGGATGGTAGAGGGCAGAAAGAGAAGGGAGGGCGGCAGGTCATGGAAATGGAGGGATAGTGGTTGTACCCTGGTAGTTTGAGAGCAAAGGAATGGAGCAAAAGTTGGCTTAAGATGTATAAGGATCTAGATAAAAAAGCAAGAAAAGAAAGGGGACTTTGATTGGGTAAGAAATACAGCATGGTGGCAAGACTAGGTCACAGTGGGAAACTGGACCAATGGCAGAGACTTTAGACACAGCAAGCAGCAAAGGAACAGAGATGAGTTGAACAGGGAATTCGAAAAATGACAGAGCTCTGAGACTGCAAACAGTAGAAGGAAAGGGTGGCAATAGTATAAGACATTCCCAAGTGGCCTCACCATAGTTTCTTCAACGGTATTACTCAAATGCTTTCATGAAATTCTCCCTTCAGATCAACACAGGTACACTTAGAGCATAGTATATTTAGTATTTTTATTCATTTTTTAGCATATGTATCAAAATGTCTTTTCTTATTCATTTTCAATCTTCAATATATTATTTTTTTCATTTGCATTGATTTTTTTTTTAAAAAAGACATATTTCATACTCATTGTATACATAATTTAGAAGTCAAATATGAAATTAATTTTCTCTTAACCCCTTCCGCGCGGATGACAAAGTCAGCTCGTCATGGGCGTTACCTGCGCTACGCGCATGATGAGCTGGCATGGTCACGTAACCCGCGATTTTCGAAAATCCAGCGCACAGCGGGAAAACGCGGTAGCGGTTAAAAAACACCACGTCCGTGCGGCCTCGCATATGTTGGTGAGACTGGACGGGAATTTCGGATAACGTTCAGTGAGCATAAATCTGCCGTGAGAACGCAGAAAATAACAGCACCTATAGTACAGCACTGTCTTGACAATGGTCATAAGGAATCAGACTTAAAGTGGTGCATTCTGGAAAAAGTCCAGCACAGACTCGGACAATCTTCAGAAAGCACAAGGAAAAAACGTGCAAGTTTCTGGACCTTTCAACTAGACACCGTCCGGAAAGGCCTAAATGAAAATATAGCTTGGTACATTACCAGGTAAACATGACTCAGTTGTTTAGACCGTCATCATCTCAGATTTCCCTTAATATCGTCAGTGATTGTAAACTGACTTTTTGCTCTGTAAGGTTGTTTGCCATGTCTGTTTCTTGGTCTCTTAAACTTATGGTGGTAGTAATGTTAAATGTAAAATAGCTCTGAAACAGTTATACACTATCCTTTAGTTAGCTTAGGAATCTCATCGTTAAATGACTCATGCCACAAATATGATAAACAATGCAGAAATAGTAACATTACATGCCCCTCACAGATGTGTAAAATGATACAGCTTCCAAATTATTTACCATTATTTGTACAATTTGGAGCTTTGTTATATAAACATAGGAATAGAACAAATAGGCATGCGTGATTTCCATCATCGTGAATGACTTTGCCCCTTTTCAAAATGGCGCCGACATTAGGGACAAAATAACCCACACCGAAAGCGCTATAACTAACATCAAAACTTCTATATCATTTTCCGTTGTTAATGAGCATATTAATGCAGCTCCCAAAATATTCGTAATTATGGAAAATTAAGGAAAATGCGTGATTTTCATCATCGTGTATGACTTTACCCCTTTTCAAAATGGCGCTGACATTAGGGACTAAATAACCCACGACGAAAGCATAACTAGTTAATATCGAAACTTCTGTACCATTTCACATTGATAATGAGCATATTAATGCAGCTCCAAAAATATTCGTAACTATGAATTTTTTTTAGCTTCAAACAGGATGAATATAAAACATTAAGTAAATATCCTTTGCATTATTAAGGAGGATCGTATCCCTCTTCAAAATGGCGCCGGCATTAGACATAGGCATATCGTGTTATCTCCATCGATATACTTCCGGGTCACGTGACCTCCAGATTTCGCGCCAGTAGAGGCATTTAAAATACGACTCGCGGGTAACCTTAAAACACCTTGGCGTTTCCAAAGGCGTGTAGGGCATGGTGACCCGCTGGAAGGACCTGAAAAAGTAAAAACGGTAGGTGTAACTATGGAAGCCGGGCATGGTTTAAACCTAATGGAGGGTAAGGAATCGGACCTCTTTATGGGGCCTGCGAGCTTTTTAAATTCTTTACTTAATGGATGAGCCAGACTCCTGTATTATCCTCATTTATAAAATTGCTGATTCGTACAGCTTAATTGTGTAAACGAAACCTACCCGTCTGTTTAAACCTAATGTAGGGGAAGGAATCAGACCTCTTTATGGGGCCTCCGAGCTTTCTTAATTCTTTACTTAATGGATGAGCCAGACTCCTGTATTATCCTTGTTTATAAATTTCCTGATTCGTACAGCTTAATTGTGTAAACGAAACCTACCCGCTACACGTGCAGAAATCCTAGTAATATTCGGAACAACCTTCGCCTCTCTTGGAGGAACGTATTCTATGGGGATACGTACAGTCTAATTGTGCCAAAGAAACCTACCCGCTTTAAATATTCACCACAATTCCTGTCCCTTTAGAGGACCGCAATTTATGGGATATCGAGTTTTTTCGATTAAAATTTAAACTACTATATGTTTTTAACGGCACCATATACATGCTACGAGAAGGGGTTGTGACCTCTGTAATCCTTTGGGTTTGCATTCTCATTTACATCCATCAAGAATATACCGTCGGTTGACTCAAGATGGGGTTGATCTGGGTTTCTATCGGGGCCCATGTAGGCTTGATGGTTTGGAAAGGTCCTCTATTGCAACATACTATGCATAGAAAATCTTAGTTAAATCAAGGTAGACTCTAAACGATAAGACATAGATGGAGCTCTGACTTATCATTGTAGCCTATATAGTCTTGTAAATCCAGAGAGATCAGTCAAAGTACTAGATTATAGGTTAAGGGACGTAATCATATTTGGGCAGACTCTAGATAAGTGAACACATATAGAGTGGTGACTCTTTAAATCCAATATTCTTTGTGTCTCGCTTCAGGTCAAATTGTGTATATTGACATGATGAATCGAAAATAATAATCCGGAGATACAAGTAGGGGGAAGGAAAATATCTTTGAAAATTTGGAAGGTTAGTTCATAAAAACTAAAAACCTTTTTTACTTTACACTAAAGACGACAGAATTGATCAAACTAAAAGGCACAAATATTCCCTTTAGTCTATAATGATTGAGAGTGACTCCGCTGAATATTAATACAGGATAGAAGGCAATGAACACACCATCCTAAACTTACATCTCGATAAGGTAATTGGTTTAACATTGGGTTGTACTAGTATAAAGACCAATTATGGCAAAAATAAAGTTGAACCTATCCCTGTTATATCTTTCCTCCTTTAGATCTCACCAAGCTGGAGAAACTTATGGGACAGGTTAAATCTGGATCACCTACCGACCCAGCACCTCCCAGTACCCTCACCAGATTACTCATCTGATCTCGCCCACCCTTCTAGACCTGCTCAATTCCTCACTCCATACTGGTATTGTCCCTCCTCTATGGAAGAGAGCAATGGTCAGAGCTCTATTAAAAAAACCTAATCTTGACCAATCTAACCCCGCCAATTACCGTCCCATCTCCCTCTTACCATGGCTCAGTAAACTCCTCGAGAAGCATGTCAACTCCGTTCTCACCGACTTCTTAGAAGCCAATAACATCCTAGATCTCTCCCAGACCGGCTTCAGGCCCCGTCACGGAACAGAGACGGCACTGATTGCAGTTACGGAGGAGGCGCGAAGGATCTTGGACGATGGCGGATCCACGGCCATCGTCCTACTTGACCCAAGTGCCGCCTTCGACACTGTCAATCATAATATCCTACTCCAGCGTCTTGAGGGAATAGGACTGTCGGGGACCGCTCTCAGCTGGATGAAATCTTTCCTGACTGACAGATCCTTCAGGGTTTTTGAGAAGGACTTTTCCTCTGCCAGTAGACCTCTTAATTGTGGAGTTCCTCAGGGCTCCTCCCTGAGCCCCACCCTTTTTAATGTCTATCTGCGCCCCCTAGCTGATGTCGTCCGCCCATTTGGTGTGAAAATCGTCTCTTACGCGGACGACACGCAGCTAGTGGTATCATTGGACCCCCCCCTAAACTCTCATCACAGCCTACACAAATGCCTGGAAGCAGTCGCCACCTGGATGTCCGGCTCTTGTCTCAAACTTAACGGGGACAAAACAGAGATAATGCTCCTTGGAAATAACATCGCAAAAACCATTGATTCCATCTGGCCTCTCTGTTTAGGTAATCCCCCGCAACCCAAGGAGCAAATCAAGAGCCTAGGCATCTGGCTGGACAACACCCTCTCTTTCAACCATCCGGCTACCAAGCTAGCTGCCACTTTCTTTGGGCTGATGAGACTGCTGCGCAAAATTCTACCTCTCCTCCCATTCCATTCGAGACGAATTATGGTTCAAGGACTGATCCTCTCCCGCCTCGATTGTGGTAATGCCCTATACCTCGGAGCACCCCAATCCACACTAAACCGACTCCAGGTTATTCAAAACTGTGCGGCAAGAATCCTCCTGAACGTTCCTCGCCGAACCTCAGCAAGAGCCAGACTGAGAGACCTTCACTGGCTCCCGGTGAGAGCCAGAATCGAATTTAAGAGCATGTGCATTGCACATCGCTCTTACTGGGGAACAGGCCCCCTCATCAATTCCCCCCTGGTGAAAGCCTATCAGCCCACCCGTTCTCTCAGATCTGCAACCTCCCTCCTCGCCTCAGTACCACGCTTCAGGAAGGCCAGATGTGGTGGCCGAGCGCTCTCCTACAATCTAGCCAGGATCTGAAACTCCCTCCCTCTCCACTTCAGATCCGAACCTAACCTCTTCACTTTCCGGAAAACTCTCAAAACCTGGCTATTCAGCAAAACTTCGGCTTAAAACCTCACTCCGCCTCTCCCCTCCCACCTCTCCGAACCAGTTCAAGCTCTCTACAGCGCTGGGACGCCCCTGGGTAGCCAACGCGCTCTACAAATCCTCATTCCTTCCTTCCTTCCTTCCATATCAGTGAAGGGTTGACATAGTTCAGTCAAATACCATCTAATTACACAAGCCCTGAATGTTCACAAAGGGTAAGGATGTATTACCAGTCTATGGAGTGTAATTTGACTCTAGAACTAAAATGAGTACTTGAAAATCTAACAGTTCTTGCATTTTATAAAAATAAAAAATAAAAATTACTAAATGAATTTTGACTTCTATGATTGTCTATTATTTAAAAAACTGGTCAGGTAATTAAATAACCAATGACCATTTATTAGAGCAAATATTTCCCTCTTTTTCACCTTGTTGTTGTTTGTAGCACACTAGTGGTGTCTTCCAAGAAAACTAGAAAACAAGAAATATCTATTTAGTTAAAATTGTATTGTATTTACTTGTTAGTCTATGTGGAAAATGTAATTGACACGGATACATGACACTGGATTTGTCATTTCAGATACTCTGTAGCAACACCACAAAAAGACAAACCTTTTATCTGTTGGTCCTGAGGAAGGTGGTACAAGTCCACCGAAACGCGCGTCGACCTGGCATGAAGAGTCATCTATACTATCTGTGTCATCTCAGCTTCGGAAAAAGAGCTTGTCCTGATTATCAAAAGAAGTGTGTGTAGATGTATGAATGAGTAGCGTATGTCTGGTGACTAGTGTGTGGTTTTCGGGGTGTTTTTTAAGAGAAAATTAATTTCATATTTGACTTCTAAATTGTGTATACAATGAGTATGAAATATGTCTTTATAAAAAAAATCAATGCAAATGAAAAAAGTAATATACTGAAGATTGAAAATTAATAAGAAAAGTAATTTTGATACATATGCTAAAAAATGAATAAAAATACTAAATATACTATGATCTAAGTGTACCTGTGTTGATCTGAAGGGAGAATTTCTTGAAAACATTTGAGTAATACCGTTGAAGAAACTATGGTGAGGCCACGTGGGAATGTCTTATACTATTGTTAATGTTGTCCCCTCTTTTCCCTGGCCAAAAATTATCTAATAGAGGGGGTCCCAAATGTATGCTGAAGGAAAGGGTGGCAGACATAGCTTGAGGTGGTTGGGGTGTTACATAGCAAGTAAAGGAGGTTTTATAGTTGGTACTTTAGTCATTTCTGCCAGCTGGCACACGGCATATGTACACATTCAATTGCTTCTACTACCTCTCCTGAGAGGTTAGCAAAGTTAGCTGTTTCTGCTTTAAGCAACTTCTAACTGGAACTTTTCCATGCAGTGTATTTACTTGTTTTGGATTTGATTAATTTCCAGCAGAAAAAAACGCACTTCCTGACTGCCTGGGAGTAAAAACCTTGGATCTGTGGTGGCATTTCATGTTCAGCTTCATTGGAAGATGTAGCTGTGAAAGAGAATCCGGGGCTCTAGAGGCAGATTTGTTTGGAATCACTTACATTGCCTTCTCAACCCAGTTTACTTTCCTATCTATTTTGAAGAAGCGTGTTTCTGTGCACTGTATAAACACATTATCCTGTCGTACATGCTGCTTTAACTATTTACCCCTCCCAGTTCATTTGAAGTACATTTCTGCCTTATGTAGGCACACAATGCACCAGGCTCTTATGGAAATGTGGCTTAATTATCGGCTGCCACGGGAGGGCGCGGAGCCTCTAATCACAACTACTTAACCACATTGTGTGATCCTGGGCAAGTGTTACATTTTCATGGTTCTCCTGTCCTAATCTTCCAGGATTGGTTGTGCTTAGATAAGGGTTAACCCCTTGTACTAAGCTCTACCTTAAACAACTATATCTTTCTAAACAGCATAGGAGCCAGAGGTTTGACCAGAATTTTGATAGTGTATGCAGGGGCAGCAAGGTCAAAAAGAGCTTTCAGAGACTTGCTTGCTATAAATGAGATAAAATGTGGGATATTGGGATGCCTGTAGGCATGACTGTGTTCAGTGAGACTAGAGCTTTAGTCCCTGTGACGGTCTGAGGTCACCTATCCCACAGCAGATATTGTAAATGGCTGCCTTTTGTCCTGGCAATAGAAGGGGTCACCCCTAGTAGCGCCTCAGTGCTTCCCTAAAGTCATGCTTACTGCTGCACAGAAAAGCATGTTAAGTCCCTGATAATTTTATGTGCAAGGTTTTGGTAACGTTGTTTAATTGAAATTAAGGCTCGAAGGCACTGGCAAGAGGCAGGACCAGTTAAGCTACGAGGAAAGATAAAAAGCATAGTGCAGGCACCGGATGAAATGTGAGGCTCATGGAAACGAAAGTACCGGCCGGAGTTTTAATGTACATCCTAGTTGAAACAGGAGAGCCCCAGGGGCGCGGAGCAGGGGGTTGGAGGTGAGGCCAGTTGGGTGCACGGGCACCAAATAATTACAGAGGGAAAGCAATGTGCGAAGGGAGGGGCCCGTTAATTACTTCACTGATAGAGGCAAATGCGAGTGAGTGGGAAGCGACCAGGGGGCTGTATCTGAGAGGCCCATGGGAAGCACATTAGAAGGGTGAACAGAGAGCCCAGGTGAGAGGAGGGTCCACCAGGCTCTTACTCGCCAATGCTGTGGCTGTTCTCGGACTGCAGAAGCTGCATCATGTTTCCCTCTTGCTCTAAGGATTGAAAGAGCCAGAAGAGGAGCTCGGAAGCCGCATGAAAGCTTTGTGGAGAAAGACAAAAACCACTTAGCTGACAGCGCTATGCAATTTCTGTATGAAGCTGCCAATTTGAACTTAATCAAGCAGCCGACTTGGGAGCTGGGGAACCAGGTTTGGTTCTTAGTCTCTGTTCAACATCCTGTGAGTCTGGGCAAAACTTTTAATCTCCCCGTGCCTACAGAAACAAAACAGGAATCCTTGTGTAATGTAACTGGCTCTCATATAAAGCACTTTGTTTCAGCCAGTGTCTCGGTTTACTATAGTGCACGGTCTTCTTGTCCTTCGGACGAAACCGACATTAAAACTTCTTGCCCTTGCAAGAAATCTAGATGTCTCGGGCGTCGGGCGATAGGAATTCCCCTTCCCTGCCCCTCACAAGAAAAATCAACGACAATAGATCGCCCAAGCGAGCAGCGCATGCGCTGCGTCGCTAGGCCAGACTTAAAAACAAATATGTGTGATGAAAGAAAGCACGGCGTCCATGAACCGGGCTCTGCGCTCATCAAGATAAAGCGTGCAAAAAATACAAAGGGGCTGAAACATGAAGCGGGCGTACGTGAAGCGGGTGCCGCACTCAGTTTCAAAAGTAAAACAAGCTGCACCGTGTACATAACTACCGGGGAAGCGGGCGGTAGCATTCTATCGAAGAGGCAGGAGCTACCATTGTGCGGGGGAGGCCATTCCGGCTTGCGCCACCTTACACTGCACAAGGTGGTGGATGTGTGAACGGAGTACAAATGAAGTGGTGGCAAAGCTCAGGTGCATGCCAGGGAGCGGCGGGTGGTGGTATTCAACTGACCGAGGCTCCATGGATCGATTATGGGTACCACGGTACAAGCAGCGAGAGGTGGGACGTGACGCACTGCAAATAACAAGCTGCGGGAGGTGTTGTGGGAATGCAAGGAGATTAAGTGAACTGCGAGGAGAAAGCAGAAAAGACAAAGTAGCGCACTGAAGCAAAACATATAGCGCATAGTTAGAGGATCCATGTAGCAGGGGCAGTCGCCAGTGCAGAACAAAACAGCCCGAAGGCAGGACAAATGTATGCCATTGAACAAAGAAAACAAAGGAATTTGTAAAGGCAGATGAAAGAACCAATAGTTAGCAATGAGCGAGTTCAAAGCCCATAGACTGAATACCACGTCTTGAAAACAGTGGATGAGCTGCCGAAGTGAGACCTACAAATAAGGGAATTACAACAATGGAACGAAAGTCTCTAAAAAAAGAGGGAGAGTGTACCCTTCCTTCAGAGGGATCTGAGAAAGGAGACATACAGAAGTACATCCTCCTTAAAAGCATTAGCAAAATAAACGTACACCTCTTCCAGTAAGTTTCCACTCCCCATCCTTCCTCAGCATATACAATATACATAGGTCATTTTTAAGTTCCAATCAAAACCTGCTCAGGAAAAAACTGGGCAAAAATATACAACTGTACACAAAAGTAAATACATATCCCAAGATACAAATTTCTCATTTCATCCCCATTAGTTTAAAGTCCTTGTATGCCTACAGAAAAGGTGCACCCATCTACAACTTGAATTGGACCTGTAATGGTACATTTTATTAATTAGAGCAATGAGACACCCTTCCAAATGCAAAAACAAAGTTCAGGGTACATTGAAAAGGAAAAGCGGTCCTTATTTGACAGACACCTTTTGTAGAGGAATAAAATGATTTGGAAAGCACGGTTTGGCACTATGAAATAACACTGCATGCTCTGCAGACAGGTAAACGGCAATCTGAGGTTAGCAGATAGACAGTACCAATGATCACACATTGTAAACAGTCTGTGAGACAAAGAACCAAGACGATCCAAAAGAATTGGCACACCGCTCTGCACAGAGGAAATAGTTTGGTGAATATATCAAAATTATTGGTACCCACTTGCTGGAAAGCAGAATATTGGGAGTAGTGCCTGTGATAGGCCTGTTTACAGTTAAGAGTAGAATGGTGGTACATTCATTGTTTTCTAGAATCATAACGCAAGCAGAAAAAGGTGCAAGTGTGCTACCACAGGTTAACAGTTGGAGCAAATGTAAGACTTTTCAAGGATTCCCAAAGAAGCTCTGCAATACTCGTGAAAACCTAGCCCAGACCGGGCTGCAAAGGGCACTTTACAGGCAATTTCAAAGAGTAAAAACTAAGAAAAGCCCAGCAGGGCTTTTTAACAGTCAGTAAGGTCCTGGTTCTATGGAAAGTTCCATTTTAAAAAAAAAAGATCAGCCACAATATAGTATGGCTATTACTCGGCAGGGAAATTTGAGCAAGAACATAAAAGCAGTCGTCCCAAAACCTCCAAGGCTAAAAAAGGCAGAAAGCCAGATGGAGAGAAAAAGCAAGAGCAAACAAACTCTCCAAAGTAAGTTTAAAAAATCAAATCTCGGGAAAACAATTCTCGGACTGAGAACCTGCCCTACAATTCTTGCCACTAAAATGAATATACGATTAGTTTATTCCAAGTGCCTGCATATCAAAACAATATATAGTCCACAAGAATACCGCTATATGCCCACGGAACAGGGGTCAATAAGGATTATCCAAACAGTTGCGTGGGACTCATTTGAATGAGAAAACCTTGTCTATTCGTTGGAGGAATCCACACTCTAATTGACAACAAAATTGTACTTCAACCTAATCATAAAAGAAAAAAGTAATTCTCAGAATACCAGCAGCTGACAAACTTCGTTTCTGCCACAAATATATTAAACTAATACATATGAGGTACTGTATAATAACATGTGATACATGTGAAAATTGTGCAGACGACGCAGTGCTCACAGTGATGATATTTACAACATATAATACATAAGACACTGTACAATACCCAGTGGTTATATAAATTGGTACAAAAAGAGATGGGGGAATTAAAATTTCGCGCTGTCTGAGCAAATCAACCAACAGTAAAGAAACTGAATGAAATGCATGATCGCAAACAAACTAGGGAAACACTTTTTAATAAATCAAGGTTAATCGTCAGTAAAAACCTTCCTCTTGTTTACAGGCGGCAGCAAGATTATTTGGAAACGGCATGACGTTGAACAGTCAATCTTTAAAGTCACAACCAGAGCTATCAATAACACAGTGAAAGAGTAAACTCTTTGATGCTGTTCACGTCTCAAACCATTTCCTATGGGCAATTATTTGATATAATCACTCGGAATGAACAAGAAGAGTTCAAGTGCACCCTTATTGCATCTCACAACCAGGACATGCATAGACCATGGTGTCTCACAGAAATGAAACCGTTTGCACAGGCATACACACAGCCAGGCGTAGACATAGACACAAGAGTCTACAAGGCCATAGGCCATATACACACACCCCCGCATGCATACAACCATATATACTCAAACACATGGCCGGTGCCACGCAAACACACACAGCCCAAAAAAATGCTGATTCACAAACACATAACGCACATGTAGACAGATACACAATCATATACAGATCAAGTAAACAAGTATAGCTTTTTGATGTTAGTGCTTTTAAAATGATTTACAATTCTATGTGTGTTGTGAAGTTAGATTTTTGTCGGCGATTATAAACATTGGTCCATGGCAGGATATGTGAGCGGGTTTAGGGATGAGTGAATGCATATACTTAATGGGTGAGTGAATACAAAGTCATATGGTAAGAATAATAGCACATTTTATGGGTGAATACGTGAATGAGTGCAGGGTGCTTCAAATTATATCTGAGTGAGTACCCAGATGGGAAGTGATATTGGTGGCAGTATAGATTTCTTCACTTACCATGCTATTGCTCTCACTCGTCGTTCACCTACTCGCCCATTCATCCATGTAAAATTGCAAAAAACAGCATTCTTTAGCGCGACCATCGACATAACCCCAAACGCACACTCTCACTGATATATTGCTGGACACTTTCACTAACAAAAAAAAACCACTAATCGAATCTACCAAAACCTGTTCCTCGTGTAAAGAGCTCCGACACCCTATAGTCTGGTATACCGATTATAAAAGCTAATCAATAAATATACAACTAAATATTGTATCCTGCTATACTTAATAAAAGGAACCTGCGGTTCTTGATCCCTTTAATTGTGCATTTGAATTAGTCGTGACACTCAATGAATCACAACTAGTCGGGACACTCAATGAATCACAACTTCTATTCAGCTCATCTGCCACTGAAAATACAGTCTAACTTGAACTTTTCAGTAACATGGCTTACACTTGGATACAATTTGCTAACGTTAACATCATACCAGTTGAAATAAGTGTCACTTGAAAGCTAGCTTGTAGTAAACTACACCATTCCAAATATTAGTGCACCTCTGGAGCCTATACTGCTTAGGGAGTGATATGTTCTTCTGTCTTAAGAGTTAATGTATGAACAGGTGTGAGAGACGATGTGAACACACAAAGTATACTTATAATTTATAGGGGCGGGGGCTTTCGAAGCCCTTCTCTCCTTTCTTCCGGTTCGTCTTGCAAAGCTGAACGGTCTGCATTGGAAAGCTGCAAGGATTTCAGCCTTCCTTTCCGAGTCTTCTTCATGAATTAAGCGTCGACTGTGGGAAGCAGGGTTACAGGAACAACAAATATAAAATAAAACAGCCTGTCTCCTAATTCCAATGAACACCAGTGCATTCAACTTGATGTCTGTAGTCCGTTATTGATGTTTCAACGAATGACATTTGTCCATAGTTTCTGTACTTCCGGGTCAAGTTCGAGCTTTTGCAGCCATTCCGATGGCTGAACAGACGCTGGTAGAAAGGAAGAGCTGGATGACTAACTGTATGGCGGTCTAGGATTGGAGCATTGGGGTTACCACAGCCAATCTATGTGCACTCCATAAATTGGGACGTGGCTATTGGCTGTCATGTTCGCATGTGCCTCTGTAGTGTATAAACACTGTCAAAGCTAAAGTAGACAGCCAAGCAGAGTCAGTTGCGGACACGATACAACGTTAACAGCTACGCCAAGCGTATCGCACAACATTCTGGTAATTCTTCCGCTTTACCGCACTGGGGAGAGGGTGTGGCTTAATGCCTAGAGCAGCCGACTTTGGAGCTGGGGCACCAGGTTCGAGTCAGGTGGGAGGCTTAAACATCCTGCGACTCTGGGCAAACCACTTAATCTCCAAGTGCCTAAAAATTGAATGTGTCCGTCTGTAATGCAACTAACTGGTGCTCATATAAAGCGCTCTGATGCCTTCGGGTCAAGCTCGTGTTCTATAAAACTGCACGGAGAAAAAATGCCACGGAATGCTTACGCAACTCAACAGTTAAAAATACATTTTCCTTGCCTGAGCATTATCCCCATCTCTGCAGGCTCTCTGAGCCAATGAAGGCAGGGTTATTATAAATCTCACTCTACCCCTTGCAGTCTCTAAGATAAAGAATTGCCCTTCTCTCCCCAGGGATGAATGTGATTGGCGAGTATCCGATATTGCAGGCTCACACATGCAAAGTAGGACAGCACACAGTTGTACCTGTCCATATATATGTCTTCTGATGTGTGCGTGTGGGCTGCAGAGCAAGGGGGACTAAACATCGGAGGACTTAGACCAGGCTTAAGTATCTCTCGAGCTACCTGCAAATATAGCTCGCCTATGTGCAAGTCAGCCTTCTATAATAGAAGATTTTGCTTGGTTGAATATATGTGTACCAACGTTGTGATTATTGCAAAAAACACAGTTGATGGACAGAATGCAGAACAATCTCTTACATTCACCCCAGTACAAAGATCTGGGCCTAAATCCATCGTTTTTTTGCACTCCACGCCACCCTAGGTCAGACAATGGCTATATGCAAATCAGCCTTGACCCTGTGCCTCATGGGAACAGTCAAGCCCGAACTACCAAGCCATGTCTTTCCTAGACCGGAATCAAGCATCCAAGGACCGGTTTCTGGCTATCAGCCTTCTTCAGCCTGGATAGCTTGACTCCAGTGATGTGGAGAGCCTGGGACTCACGTCTGAGCATACCCAGCCCACTCGGGGTGAAAATTGCAAAAAACACAGTTGATGGACAGAATGCAGAACAATCTCTTACATTCACCCCAGTACGTGTGGCAGGGTATGCTCAGACGTGAGTCCCTTGCTCACTTTGCCACTGGATTCAAGAAAGCCGTCTGAAGACGGCTGGAATGCCAGAAACCGGTCCTCAGAAGCTTGTTTCCGGTCCTTGGAAGACATGGCTTGGCAGTTCGGGCTGGACTGTTCCCATGAGGCACAGGGTCAGACTGATTTACATATAGCCATGTCTGAACTGGGGTGGCAGAGTGGGCTAAAGAACGGTGATGGATTAAACCCAGATCTTTTGACTGGGTGTGAGACTTTGATTGATTCAGATGCTCCGTCCATCACCACCCCCCTTTTGTATCGCTTTTGGCCGCCATAAGTGTGGCAGGGTATGCTCAGACGTGAGTCCCTTGCTCACTTTGCCACTGGATTCAAGCAAGCTGGGATGAAGACGGCTGGAATGCCAGAAACCGGTCCTCGGAAGCTTGTTTCCGGTCCATGGAAGACATGGCTTGGCAGTTCGGGCTGGACTGTTCCCATGAGGCACAGGGTCAGACTGATTTGCATATAGCCTTGTCTGAACTGGGGTGGCAGAGTGGGCTAAAGAACGGTGATGGATTAAACCCAGATCTTTTGACTGGGTGTGAGACTTTGATTGATTCAGATGCTCCGTCCATCACCACCCCCCTTTTGTACCGCTTTTGGCCGCCATAAGTGTCGCAGGGTATGCTCAGACGTGAGTCCCTTGCTCACTTTGCCACTGGATTCAAGCAAGCCGGGCTGAAGACGGCTGGAATGCCAGAAACCGGTCCTCGGAAGCTTGTTTCCGGTCCATGGAAGACATGGCTTGGCAGTTCATGCTGGACTGTTCCCATGAGGCACAGGGTCAGACTGATTTGCATATAGCCATGTCTGAACTGGGGTGGCAGAGTGGGCTAAAGAACGGTGATGGATTAAACCCAGATCTTTTGACTGGGTGTGAGAGTTTGATTGATTCAGATGCTCCGTCCATCACCACCCCCCTTTTGTACCGCTTTTGGCCGCCATAAGTGTGGCAGGGTATGCTCAGACGTGAGTCACTTGCTCACTTTGCCACTGGATTCAAGCAAGCCGGGCTGAAGACGGCTGGAATGCCAGAAACCGGTCCTCGGAAGCTTCTTTCCGGTCCATGGAAGACATGGCTTGGCAGTTCGGGCTGGACTTTTCCCATGAGGCACAGGGTCAGACTGATTTGCATATAGCCATGTCTGAACTGGGGTGGCAGAGTGGGCTAAAGAACGGTGATGGATTAAACCCAGATCTTTTGACTGGGTGTGAGAGTTTGATTGATTCAGATGCTCCGTCCATCACCACCCCCCTTTTGTACCGCTTTTGGCCACCATAAGTGTGGCAGGGTATGCTCAGACGTGAGTCCCTTGCTCACTTTGCCACTGGATTCAAGCAAGCCGGGCTGAAGACGGCTGGAATGCCAGAAACCAGTCCTCGGAAGCTTGTTTCCGGTCCATGGAAGACATGGCTTGGCAGTTCGGGCTGGACTGTTCCCATGAGGCACAGGGTCAGACTGATTTGCATATAGCCATGTCTGAACTGGGGTGGCAGAGTGGGCTAAAGAACGGTGATGGATTAAACCCAGATCTTTTGACTGGGTGTGAGAGTTTGATTGATTCAGATGCTCCGTCCATCACCACGCCCCTTTTGTACCGCTTTTGGCCGCCATAAGTGTGGCAGGGTATACTTAGACGTGAGTCCCTTGCTTACTTTGCCACTGGATTCAAGCAAGCCGGGCTGAAGACGGCTGGAATGCCAGAAACCGGTCCTCGGAAGCTTGTTTCCGGTCCATGGAAGACATGGCTTGGCAGTTCGGGCTGGACTGTTCCCATGAGGCACAGGGTCAGACTGATTTGCATATAGCCATGTCTGAACTGGGGTGGCAGAGTGGGCTAAAGAACGGTGAGGGATTAAACCCAGATCTTTTGACTGGGTGTGAGAGTTTGATTGATTCAGATGCTCCGTCCATCACCACCCCCCTTTTGTACCAACGTTGTGATTCAAGCTAGCCTGGATGATGAGTGGTGTTACTCCGAAACCGGTCGCAAGATGCTTGTTTCTGGTCCAGGGAAGCCATGGCTTGGCAGTTCGGGCTGGATTGTTCCCATGAGGCACAAGGTCAAGACTGATTTGCATATAGCTGTGCCTGTACTGGGGTGGCAAAGTCAGCTAAAGAACGATGATGGATTCAACAAAGATCTGTGACTGGGGGTGAGTGTCTGAAAAGTTTCACCGCTCCGGCTATCATCTCCTTGTGTTTACTTTGTTCGCCCTAAGTTGGTCGGCCTAAGTTGGCAAGGTATGCCCAGACGTGGGTCCCTTGCTCACTTTGCCACTGAATTCAAGCTAACCTGGCTGGTCTATTGGCTTAATATACACTGGATGTGAAAGCCAGGTCCTTATAAATGGTACACTATCTGAGGGGTTCCACATTGAATCAGGGGTCAGACAGGGATGCCCCTTATCATCAGCACTCTTTGTATGTGCAATTGAACCTCTCCTATGTGCCATCAGGAAGGACAAGTGCATAACTGGTACCGGGCAGCCAAGGCAAACAGGTCAAATGTGTAGCATACATAGACAATGTCACCATTGCTTGCACTGACGCTAGATCCATAAATAGAACTTTCCTTATAACCCAACTCTTTTCCCTAGCAGCTGGGCTACAGGTGAATGTGGAGAAAACGCACTGCATGACGGTGGGACAATGGGACAAACTGTCTCAGCTCCCAGTGAAACCTTCCAAAGACCCAGTAAAAATACTGGGGATTCTTTTTTCACAGGACATGAAGGGAGAAATAAACTCAGAGAAGATCCAGACAAAGCTCAAGCAGAAAATGGCGCTCTGGATGACAAGAAAACTTTCCCTGGAAGGGAAAGTCTTGGTGCTGAAAGCAATATGTCTACCAATCCTGATGTTTATTGCCATGATTTTCCCTCCATCATACAGGTGAACAAAAGTGACACAAATTCTTTTTGCAAACTTCTTTTGGGGGTCAAAAATTGAAAAACTAAAAAGAGACACAGTTTTCAAACTACCCACAAAAGGAGGGAAAGACATGCCAAACCTCCATGACTTCCTGATGTCACATTTTGTTAAAAACGTACTGGGGAATGCAAAGAAAGACTCACATGTTGCTGCTTACACACTGTTTGCTACATGCTTCATCTTATCAAGAGTGGGCATATGTAAACTGGACATAACAAAGCCTTTTTTACTAGAACCACCCCCTGCGTACAAAGGCATCAAACCTTTCTTCAAGAAGCTGGAAGAGAGGCAAATTCAAGCGAAGGACATCACACCCCAGATGGCCTTAAGCAAAGAACTGAAAGAAACTGACTCAGTGACAATGGTAAACAACTTACCAGAAAAGCAATCAGGGAAGGTTTGGGAGATGGTGAACCACAAAGACTTGACAAACTCCCAGAAAGACTTGGCATGGATGATGGTATCCAAATGCCTACCAGTGAAGCAATTCCAACATGCAAGGAAACTGGCAAAAACAGCAAGATGTCCAACACCAGGCTGTGCAGCAGATGAATCCCTGATGCACCTCATTTGGAACTGCAGCGGAGCACAAAGCATGTGGAAGGCAATGGGACAGCTCATTAAAGAATTAACAGGACAGGCATCCCTGTCCTATGAACTGGTTCTCTATGGTTTGGGCATGAATTGCAATGCAGATAAAGAAAAGACGCTATGGAGAATAATAAACTGCGTGAAAGAGGCGATGTGGGAAAACAGGAACCTTTCCTTATACAAATACCAAGCAATCACGGAAAAAGAATGCCAAAAACTTGTTTTCACTAAAATGTTCTCTTACATGTGCATAGACACCCATAGATTTGGACAAGAGTGGGCAAAGGAAACCTGGAAAATCAGGAGTTGGTCTGGATGGGTAAAATGGGAAATCTTGATGAAAAACCACCAAAGATAGCCTATGTGCGCTTCTTTGAGAATGGTTAAATGTACAGCACCCAAATATAAGGGACTGCTTAAAATGTAAACCTGACAAATAATGTTAAATAAAGTATATTTTTACAACAAAAAAAATCCCATGGTACTACAGGGAGGTGGAAAAGTTTGTGGGTAAATTTGGGCTAAACTGTGTCACTCCTTGCCTTTGGAAGCCCAAGACAATCCGCAAACTGATCAGGACCAGGGACACCACCAAACCAGTGAACGACCTGCCAACAGCAACGGCAACGCACGTGTGGGGGAATGTATCCTCCCCGAGTCTGACAAACAGACACAAGACATAGCATGGATGACTCTGAAGGGGGGCCTGCCAGTGAGGTCCTTCATGCACAGCAGAGGCCTGTGCCCACACAGGAACTGCCCAAGGGGATGCCCTGCAGAGGAATCTGCACATCACTTCTTCTGGGCCTGCCCCTTTGCTTAGAGACTAAGGGCTGCTTTACGACAAGAACTGCTAGCCCTAATCCCCTACGAGAACATTACTGAACAGTCCATGCTGTACGGGCTGTTTCCAGGGACACACACAGAGGAAGCTATCCATGGGTGCTGGAGGCTCCTCTGCTGTAGTAAGGACATTCTCCTGTTCGCCAGGACCCGCCTGGTGACCAATGGAGAGGTGGTGATCAGAGAAGGGTGCCGCAGGATGGTGCTCAGCCTGCTTAGAGACTATGCAGCCATGGACAAGAAGGAAAGTGAGGAGGAGGAAGAACTGTAAAAACACCCTCCTTCCCCACTGTACTCTTTAAAGTGGCGGCCCCATTAAACAATATCTGCAAATATTTCTAAACTGATGACATGTAAATGTTTAAATGCTTTGATTGAATAGTTAAAGTGGACTGCCTTCCCTAAGGGGGAGGTACCACTTCCTTAAAAACTATGTATCGCAAACTTTTAAGCACTTAATAAAAGTCTTTGCCCCAAAACTAAAAAAAAAAAAAAAACAATCCCAGGATGCTTGTTTCTGGTCCTAGAAAGACATGCCTTAGCAGTTTGGGCTGGACTGTTCTTATGAGTCACAGAGTCTAAACTGATTTGCATAACGCTTTCATTACATGTGCCTTACACATGCCATCCACTCCCACCTGGATAGAAATTCCGCCATCCCGGAGTATTCCCCTCTAGAGGATAGGCTATTATTTATTATACCCTATATTAGAGAAGCCCACATCCACCATCTATCGTAAACTCATAAACAATATGCCGGACTCCTTGGTGATGATCAGAGCGACATGGTCCCGAGACATAGGTGCCCTCGAAGATGATGACTGGCAGGATGCCATACAGAGCCCACATGAGATAGCAATTCGTCCTAGGTTCCAATTGGTTCAATTAAAAATACTCCACCGTATATACTACCCCGCACATATTTATATGAATGGGGCAGGTGTCCATCAGCCCTCTATTTGGGGGGTTGCCAGGAGGAGGGTACTTTCTACCACATAGTGTGGGAGTGCCCAGCGTTAGTCCCTTTTTGGACCAAGGTTGCGGACACAATGTCAAGGGTTGTGGGCGACACGGTCCCGCTGGAGCCAAGGTGGCTCTTGTTGATGATTAAGAGAGACACAGATTGGTCAAGACACGCTGAACTGTGGCTTGCTTTGGCTGCAGGTTTGGCCAAAAGAAACATAGCTAGGGGCTGGTGCTCACGGACGCCCCCGTCCTGGGAGCAGTGTAGGAGGGACCTAGATTGGTGCCAAGGAGCCAAGGAAACCATCTATAAGAACAGGGGTTGCAGGAAGAAATGGAAAAAGATTTGGGGACCATGGCGGAAAAAAAAAGCGGGGCGGGAGGGGAGTCTGAGGAGTAATCATGCACTTGTTTAACCCACTTGTGTACTGTTGTGCTATTTTTCGTTATTCACCACAATGCAATTTTCTAATTTGTCTATTGTTTATCGGCCACTGTGAATTGGTACTAAGAGCATTGTTCAATAAAAAGAATTTTAAAAAAAAGACTGATTTGCATATAGATGTGTCTGAACTGGGGTGGTGAAGTGGACTAAAGAATGATGATGGATTCAACCCAGATCTGTTACTGGGGGGATGAGTTTCAGCAGCTCTGTCTATCATCTTGTGTTTGCTTTACCAAAATTGTGAAGCATGAATTTGAGATTATAAATCATGCAGGGTAGAATGAGAAGTATTACTAATTACTGCTTTGGAGCAAGGGATAATAGTGGTTTGTGACGAATTTTATTGAACAGAAATAGCTCTTATTACAGAAAAGGTTGGAGACCCCTGACTTAGACAGACAGAGAGCTTTATATCACTTACCTACGGTCAGATTGATCACAAATGCTAACCAAGGGACTGAAATCGGAGCCGTAGCATCTTGCAGTGAGGGTAGAAATATGTTACATGCCAGTCCAGGAGCCACTCCTGTACGAACTTTCAGGCAAAGTATACACATGGGCTAAGTTACTCATGCGTTTTGTTCCTATAGTCGCCGTTGTTCCATTATCTCCCTTTGTATCTCTTTTACAAATACCCCCGCTCTAGCCTGTCTCCTCTTTCTTTCATCCTTTCAAGCCCCTCTTGCTCTCTCCGTGTTTATAACACTTCAATCGCGCAGCTTTAATCCAGTCTCTCGGGGCTTCTGGTAAATATTCTAAACCACGAGCCTGACTTTGAATACTCCAATGTTCAAACATATATTTATGTATGATATATTTATCGAGGTCACGGGCCACGCTCAACCCAGTGTCCACCCTATATAACTAGCCCGCACTGCCAAAATGCATGAATAAATTAAGACTGGAGTGCATCTCACTGGGACACTTGAGCCACCATAAGTTGAACTTCTGTTTATTTTTCATATTCTGTGTACTGTGCATATGACGCTATGCAAGAAAAGAGAAAGGGATCCAAGTCATTACTGGTGTTGACTAGTATTTGGTATTCCATGAATTTGTAGATATCAAATATCATATTTACTAAAGCGCCCTCAGTAGGATTGTAGCTATCATTGGTGCAGCAGGTTCAGTGCACCAGGGCACTTTCAGCGCTGATAATTGCTGTATTTTCCTACTCCAACAGTAATGAAATTGGCCATTTTCTTTGCTTGCACTAGGGCCCTTGACATGATTGCTACGGTGCTGTCTCTCAGCCTGCACTGTATGTGGGTGGCTGTGTGGGGGAGGGGGTGATGATCCCCTCACTGTAAATTGAAACTGGCTGATCCGAGCTCTACTTCTCATTAGAAGGTTATCTTAAATTGAAGTTAGCTGTTTAATACTAGCTCATCCACTTGACATAATGTATCATTGTTGACAGAATGAATGATCTGACTAAATATTTTTGGGAAGCAGCTGGAAAGTAGAAAGAAATGCAGGTATTCTGTGGGTTGGAGGCTAATCCCTAGAGGGTACACCATGGACAGATTTATTGGACTCCGATCAACAGATAGCCACCTAATTTCTACACAGACACTATATCAGACTACAAGCTGACTTTCACAAGCCAGTCAATGCCTACACACACAAGAAGCATTAAATGTGTTTTATGCCCTTTTCAACATTTTGTGTTAAAGAAAGAGTTTATTTTTGAAAATGTTTGCATTACACGGTTGGAACTGATCTGGCACTCAGAGTGTGACACATAAAGATTGAGGTGTCACACATAAGTACACAGAAAACATGGAAATGTCAAACATAAGCACACAGAAAACTCGCCAGCTATGCATTTGCATATTGGGGCATGGGAGATTTTGAAATAAAAATTTGGGGAATGTATTTTTCCCATTGACTTCTTTTGAAATAGAGGCAATTTTAGGCGAGAGACAGCTAAAATGAAGACATTTTTTGGTTAAAAAATCATGAGGCTCCCTGCTTGAATTGGGTCTGCATGTATGGCATGGCAATACATTTGCACTGACCATATATATGCACTCTCGGCGTAAGCACATCATGCAGGTGCCACTACCAAGTATAGTTGGGAGGAGGCAAGGATCTATTAAGGATGCAAAAAGTGGGGGTCTCCAAAGTGGGCAACGTCTATGTAATTATGGGTGTGGCTTAAACAAAAACTTCATTTATGTGGTTCCCATAGTGTGCCAACCTACCAGTATTTTTGGTTCATTTCTGAGTTTTGTGTTATCGCATCCAGATATATAACACTGCAACTGACATACAGTTAAACCACATAAACAAAAGGAATCCTACTGACAGTGTTAGGAAAGCGTTTCCCACAGTGGTGTGGGAGCACTTAGTGATTTTTTAAAATACCCCTCACACACCAAAAGGCCCCTTGGTGTCATGCTTCATCATAGGGGTCTTCGCACCCTTCTAGCGGGATGCGGCGTGCTACAACCTACGGCTATGCGGGAGCACTTTTAGTAATGACTATGTGTGGTGTATGTGATGCAAGTGATAGGGATATTTATGTGAGTGATGGGATTTAGTGAAGGATTAAAAAGATACCTGGCTCGTAGGTATTATGGAAAATACTTTATTCACAACCCCGGGCTGGTACTACTAAAAGAAGTGAAGTGCGAGGTTGGACCTGTCGTGTTAATGGACAGTACCTCGTGTGTGCGTCGACATGTTTCGGAGCTTACGCTCCTTCTTCAGGACGGGGTCACCACTTCCCCACCTTACTCACGTTTCACTAGTTTGTAACAAAAATTGTGTAAATAACAAAAAAGTGAAAAATTCAATATGTGTATAAAAATACAGGCTATAATGTGCCTACAGCGGTTTAGCGCAAGTTCAATGCAAATTGCATGACCTGAGAGAGGAAAAAGAAAAAGAAAAAGATGGTCACCCTGGTCATGGGTATCTCATACAGGTGCAGTCACCTGGAACAAACCATTCGCTCAATTGGCCCTGTAAAAGGAAACTGACAAGACATACAACACAGAAAACACACACTCTCTCAAAGGATGTTAAAGAAGTTGTGATCATACTTGCTTGCTTCATGAGCATTCAAGAACGTCTGGGGGGTGATTACTATTGTGCAATCTAGGTAGAGAAGCAATGTAGGTTTTAATATGGTGCGTTACTTACTTAGTCTTAGGAATGCTTGTATTGCACATTCTATACTCACAAACTCGGGATGAGTTGTCCTCCGTCTTACCCCACACGCTGCTCCGCCGGGCTGATTTGGAAAGCCCGGGGCGTGTGGTATTTATACCTGGTTTTCAATTAGTGGTTCGAACTCGTTAGCATTTAACCGGATGTAATTGTGTGTCCATTTAAGGATGATCCGCCTTTAGATGGTAAATTATCAGGTTAATTGTAGGTCCTTTTTTGGCAGATCCGGCGAGAACGATCACTTGTCAGCTCCAAGGTTCCATCAAGGTGGTGTGCGCATGTGTGAATAGCATCCACTCGCTTGCGCATGCTCAGATCAGGTTTACAGTATAGCGCATGCGCGAGGGATGGCAGAGTTTCCCTGCGCATGCGTGCATTATGTTCAGCGCTTTGTTGTTCTCTCGGAAGGTGCTCTTGATCCGAGGATTGTCTATCATACCTTGCGATTTAATACTTGGCTATGGGTAAAGTGTGATTGTATATTAACCGATTCTCACACACAAGATTGTGTCAACCTTTGCCTAGTATTTTGTAGAGCCAAACAAAGATGGAAGTAAAAGATCATTATTATATCTATGTACATAGTGTCAATCAGTTCATCTTGGTAAAATCCTCCAATCTGAGGATGGTAATGATGTCGGCTAATTAGACAGCTGTCCCCAAGGGACCTCATCATTCAGTCCCATGATGTGGGTGCCCTGACGGAACACCCACCTTTGTTCTTTCTGAAATAGACCCACTTCTGATGGCATTTGTTCAATAATTGTGCATCTTAGGTCATTTACACAGTGTTGGGCGTCAAGGAAGTGTGTTAACATCTTAGTTGTGCTCTTTTTGCAACGCACATTACTCTTGTGCTCGTTTATGCGTGTTTTCACAGCTCTCGTGGTCATCTCCACGTATTCCAACCCACAAGGACATGTGTTTAAATAGACCACATTCTTGGTATTGCAATTCGTCATTTTTTGCTGTTCCCATGTGGTGCCATTTCTGAATGTTAGTACAGTGCTTTTTTGGGTCAAATGGCAGTTGCTGCAGTTCCCACATGGGAAATGACCTTGTATTCCAATCGTGGTTTGTCTTGTCTCATGAGTAGGTTTGGGTCGTGTGTGTACCAAAATGTGTTTAAGGTTTCTACCTCTGCGGTGTGCGTACATTGGTTTTTCCAGGTTAAGGGTGCCACATGTGAGGATACCCCAATGTTTATTAATGATCTTGGAGACCTCATTAGACATGGTATTGTAGGTGGTGACACATATTGGTCGTCTGGTTTCTTTTGTCTCCTGTGGTCTATCCTCTAGTAGAGCTTGTCTGTGGTTGTTTTTCGCACGTTTCATAGCTTTGTCAATAATTTTTACAGGGTACTGCCTCCGTATTAGTTTTACTTTTTTAGGTACCCGCCCCGGATCACGGGGAGGAACAAAAAAGGCAACAATGTTGCATGGGAGGACCAAGATCAGGGCAATTCCCGAACCACGAGGAGCATGACGGGATCCCTCCCACACCAACCCTCAACTAGCAAGAGAGAGACCTAGTGGTTAATTTGACCCCTTGGCCCTTGACTGAAATCCAGACGAATGTGTTGAACAAAGGCTTGGGCTTTGTACCAACACAAAAACCGCACATCTTCAAACTAAATATGGAGATACAAGACTTCATTAGAAAATTGAAGTTACAGGCCTTTTTCCAAACAAACCATCCACTCTGGCACCAACAGACACAGGCCTCCGACCAAAATCTACTTTCACTCCTCCTGATTCAACACTACCCATTGAACTTCTAACATTTGAGAAAGCCATCGTGACAGAAGTTATCAAACTCAACCTGACAGTTACCAATGTCTTTCACAACACCAGTAGACTAGAACAACAAGCCATAAAAAATCTGGCGGACAACAAAGAAATAATAATAAAACCAGCGGACAAGGGCGGTGCCATTGTCCTACAGACCATGGAGGCATATGACACAGAGTGCATGAGATTGCTATCAGACAGTCGTAATTATACCATCCTACAGGAGGACCCCACTCAGAACTTGTGCATTAGAATAGGAGGCATGATTGAAGAAGGGCTTGCACATGACTGGCTGAGCAAAAAGGAAGCCGAGTTTTTAGCACAGACAGCACCACGCATTCCCTATTTCTATTGCATCCCAAAAATTCATAAGAACATCACAAACCCACCAGGAAGACCCATCGTATCGGGTATCGGCTCAATCTTGGAGCCTCTATCCAAGTTCGCAGACGCTTTCGGGCGCCCACTGTTACAGTCCACCGACACCTACTTAAAGGACACAAAATCGGTCCTTCAACTACTACAGGACAAGTCCTTTGACCCCATGAACCAACTCTTAATGAGTTTGGACATGGAAAGCTTGTATACGAGCTTACCACATGATGAAACACTCCTAATTATTGAGGAGGTTCTTTTCACGACACCATGGAAATACCAGACACCCAGGGGTTTGGTCCTTGAGTGCATTTCACTGGCACTACAGTAGAACTTCTTCCAATATAAGTCAACCATCTACCTACAGAGCCATGGTACCAGCATGGGCAGTACTTTTGCTCCAAGTTTGGCTGGGTTATATGTGCACCACTTAGAAGCAACTAAAATTCTTCACGCACACAACCCATACAGAAGGAACATCAATACCTGGAAAAGGTACATCGACGACGTCCTGGTCATCTGGGACGGAGACCAACAGTCTGCAGACGACTTCCTGATCTGGCTTAATAACCAGAATGTATTTCTGAAGTTCACCAGCGCAGTCTCTAACCAATCATTGGTTTTCTTGGACTTAAACATCTATACTGAAGGGGGGAGGCTCAAAACCACGACCCATTTCAAACCCACAGCGAGGAACTGTCTATTAAGATACGGCAGTTTCCACCCACGACATCTCAGAGAGAACTTACCATACGGCCAATTTTTGTGCCTCAGACGTAACTGCACTGAGATATCACAATTCAGGACACAGGCCTGTGACCTGAAGGAGAAACTAATACGGAGGCAGTACCCTGTAAAAATTATTGACAAAGCTATGAAACATGCGAAACAAAACCACAGAGAAGCTCTACTAGAGGATAGACCACAGGAGACAAAAGATACCAGACGACCAATATGTGTCACCACCTACAATACCATGTCCAATGAGGTCTCCAAGATCATTAATAAACATTGGGGTATCCTCACATGTGGAACCCTTAACCTGGAAAAACCGATGTACGCACACCGCAGAGGAAGAAACCTTAAACACATTTAGGTACACACACGACCCAAACCTACTCGTGAGACAAGACAAACCACCATTGGAATACAAGGTCATTTCCCATGTGGGAACTGCAGCAACTGCCATTTGACCCAAAAAAGCACTGTACTAACATTCAGAAATGGCACCACATGGGAACAGCAAAAAATGACGAATTGCAATACCAAGAACGTGGTCTATTTAAACACATGTCCTTGTGGGTTGGAATATGTGGAGATGACCACGAGAGCTGTAAAAACATGCATAAACGAGCACAAGAGTAATGTGCGTTGCAAAAAGAGCACAACTAAGATGGCAACACACTACCTTGTCGCCCAACACTGTGTAAATGACCTAAGATGGACAATTATTGAACAAATGCCATCAGAAGTGGGTCTATTTCAGAAAGAACAAAGGTGGTTGTTCCGTCTGGGCACCCACATCATGGGACTGAATGATTAGGTCCCTTGGGGACAGCTGTCTAATTAGCCGACATCATTACCATCCTCAGATTGGAGGATTTTACCAAGATGAACTGATTGACACTACGTGCATAGATATAATAATGATCTTTTACTTCCATCTTTGTTTGGCTCTACAAAATACTAGGCAAAGGTTGACACAATCTTGTGTGTGAGAACCGGTTAATATACAATCACACTTTACCCTTAGCCAAGTATTAAATCGCAAGGTATAATAGACATTCCTCGGATCAAGAGCACCTTCCGAGAGAACAACAAAGCGCTGAACATAATGCACGCATGCGCAGGGAAACTCTGCCATCCCTCGCGCATGCGCTATACTGTAAACCTGATCTGAGCATGCGCAACCGAGTGGATGCTATTCACGCATGCGCACACCACCTTGACGGAACCGTGGGGCTGACAAGTGATCGTTCTCGCCGGATCTGCCAAAAAAGGACCTACAATTAACCTGATAATTTACCATCTAAAGGCGGATCATCCTTATATGGGCACACAATTACATCCGGTTAAAGGCTAACGAGGTCGAACCACTAATTGAAAACCAGGTATAAATACCACACGCCCCGGGCTTTCCAACTCAGTCAGGCGGAGCAGCGTGTGGGGTAAGACGGAGGACAACTCATCCCGAGTTTGTTAGTATAGAATGTGCAATACAAGCATTCCTAAGACTAAGTAAGTAACGAACCATATTAAAACCTACATTGTTTCTCTACCTAAATTGCACAATAGCAATCACCCCCCAGACATTCTTGAATGTTCATGAAGCAAGCAAGCAATACCTATTAAGTATGACCACAACTTCCTTTACATCTTTTGAGAGAGTGTGTGTTTTCTGCGTTGTATGTCTTGTCATTTTCCTTTTACAGGGCCAATTGAGCGAATGGTTTGTTCCAGGTGACTGCACCTGTATGAGATACCCATGACCAGGGTGACCATCTTTTTCTTTTTCTTTTTCCTCTCTCGGGTCATGCAATTTGCATTGAACTTGAGCTAAACCGTTGTAGGCACATTATAGCCTGTATTTTTATACACATATTGAATTTTTCACTTTTTTGTTATTTACACAATTTTTGTTACAAACTAGTGAAACGTGAGTAAGGTGGGGAAGTTGTGCCCCCGTCCTGAAGAAGGAGCGTAAGCTCCGAAACTTGTCGACGCACACACGAGGTACTGTCCATTAACACGACAGGTCCAACCTCGCACTTCACTTCTTTTAGTAGTACCAGCCCGGGGTCGTGAATAAAGTTTTTTCCATAATACCCACAAGCCAGGTATCTTTTTAATCCTTCACTAAATCCCACCACTCACATAAATATCCCTATCACTTGCATCACATACACCACACATAGTCATTACTATAAGTGCTCCCGCGTAGTCGTAGGTTGTAGCACGCCGCATCCCGCTAGAGGGGTGCGAAGACCCCTATGATGAAGCATGACACCAAGGTGCCTTTTGGTGTGTGAGGAGTATTTTAAAAAACACTAAGTGCTCCCACACCACTGTGGGAAACGCTTTCCTAACACTGTCAGTAGGATTCCTTTTGTTTATGTAATTAAGTCACTGGAGTAAGAATCCTACTTCGTTACTCTACCTCCCTCCTTTTGTTTATTTTACAGTTAAACCAGCCAGGACCATTGGCTTTGTCAATGGGTGTTCGATGTTTAAACTAAATGAATAACAACAATCTGATTTTGTTGTAAATAACTAATATTAAAAATGTTTCTATTGTGAGACTGGGAATTAAACATTACTGAGGTCTGTCGAAGTGGTAGAGGTTTTCAGTGTCTAATCACTCACTTTATGTTCACTCTATGTTACATGTATGTCCTTTTTCTCTCCATATCTCCTCCATCTGCAGATCTTAAATAACATCTCTATCCTCTTTTCATTCTATTCTGAATACACATCTGCGTATCTCCTTCCCTTCTCCATCCCCAAACATACAACAGACCCACTCATATGTAAGCACCGCATTTTATTTTACTTTCGCCATGTCAATATTATGACAACTGTGTACCTCCTTCTTAACCTCATAGATGCTATTAAACATTCCTCCCCAGTGCTGCGCTGTCCATTGGAACTAGTGCTGAATGGACGTCCAATGGTCGTGCGCAGCACTGGGGAGGTAGTGCTGCCGTCGGCCAATGCACCGAGGCAGCACTTAAGGGGATAAACATTTGCGAAGAACCACAATTGCAACAGGAAAACATGCTGTATGCACTCTGCAGAGAGGCCAAGGGTTTGAGAATCAGGCGTTCTCAACACCTTTTTTGACCCACTGACAGGCAATGAGAGAAACTCGGAGTGTCTTGTGTCTAGTTATAAACACTTTGCAGCGACTCAGATCAAAGTGTAATGTGGTACCCAAAGAAACCTGTAACAGAACTTCCTGGGAAAAACAAACACTCTTGGGCAATCCAAGATTAAGTACAAAAGTAAGGAAATAAATCGCTGACATGGATTACCTTAGCTTTTTTATATTAATTTTTCTGAAGTCGATAAGTGTTATTAGCCAGCAAGTTAAGAACATGAATATAGAGCCTGAAGAGACCTGTTTCAATGTCTGTTTTTCATTACTAAAATGTCAGTTTTTCATTACTACTGGGTCTCAGACCCAGAAGTACGTGGTCCACTTTAAGCCCTCGGAGGAAGGGTGGTTGGGAGGCAGTGGGCAGCAGGAGTTTTTTATTTTGTCCTCATTTGCCTTGCTTCCACCCTTCGTCCTTCTGTCGATGCCAGCCTTGGGTAATCTAACCTCATATGCTATGACAGGGGTAGTAAGGTCTAGGCTCTTAAGATAGCAACCATGCCACCTTTATCGAGACCTCCTCCTTCTATCCAATACAGACCCTTCCCCATGTCCTTCTGCTCGCGCAGAAAAGACTATACACAGCAGAGGCAGAGGAAGGCTTAATCATTGGACCAATTCCTCCAAACATAAAGTTCCCCTAGACACAAAGGGAGTCCAAAATTCATATCTTCTTTTCCCCTGATCTGAAATGTCCAAATTAGCAGTATAACGCATAGATTTCAGCCAATCCTCCAATGTTGGAGGTGTCGGAGATACCCACAATTTACATATCTCCCTATGCGCTAAATGCATAGCTTAAAAACCCCATTTTGTACAGTCTTTAGTAACAAAACTTTGACATTCCAAAGCTTCAAAAATAACCAAAACAGCGCTTACCTTAATTTGCAGGTTGAGAGCGCTAGCCAGACACTTACTTACTGCCTCCCAGAAGAACTGTAACTTCAGACAGTAGAGAAACATATGTAGGTCATCAGCACTCTGACTGCTGCACTTAGGAAATACCACCGTTCTTCCTGACCCAAATTTAGAAAGCCTTTGTGGTGTCCAGTACGCCCTATGTACAGTAGAAATGGATTCCTCCTCAGATATGCGGGTTTAAGTGTTTTATAAAGTGCAGACATAGATACTTGCCATTGGTCTTCCAGCTCGATTTCTGGCAAGCATCCTATCCACAGATCCACTTGCAAGGTAAACACACATCCTCCATTTCCAGGATCATCCAGTACCATAGTGTGATTTCTTTTTTAAAGACTGAAGTAGAGAGCAGCTTTTCCTCAAGTTCATTTGGTTCTCCTAACTTATCACCCATTGTCCAACCAACTTTGAACCTGGAGGTATTTAAACCTGGAAAGCCTTGAGCCCACTACCTGCTCGCACCAGTTCCATGACACCAGCTGACCATCCAACAGCAAGTGCTCCCATCTTAGAATGCCCGCTTCTTTCAGGGGTAAAGCCAATGAGTCTTTCGTCCATTCTGGAGAACCTGGGGCATCCCAGATCGGGGCCCAATGACTAAAATATGGTATATTTAAAACCTTTCTAATTTTAAACCATGTTTCCGCCATCTCCCTCAGAATCTTCAACCTAACCTTCTTAAAGTATTTCGGATCAGCAAATATAAACATGAAACCAACTCCAGCTCCCTTCTCCTTTATAAGCATCACTCTAAACAACCTGCCTATCTCTGAATCTAAGGGGATATCCAAGTGCATTCTACCATTTTTCAGAGAAAAGGCCTAGGAATAAAGCCTAAAATCTGGAAGAGCTAAACCTCCCTTCAACAGCCTGCTTCTGAGTTTGCGCCAGGATATTCACGGCCCTTTTGGTGCCCAAATAAACAAACTTATATCACTCTGTAACTTAACAAACCACTCTTTTCTAAATGATAAGGGGATCAAATCAAACAAAAAAGTTAATTTCGGAAGCAATTTCGGAAGCAAGATCATCAAAATTCACTCTCCCGAACAAAGTTAGCGGAAGGTGCATCCAACCCTGAATATTAGCACAGATCTCTTTTCTAACCCGGTCAAAATTAACCTTAGTGAGGTGAGCAATATTTTCTGTAATCCTTACTCCTAGATATCTATAACAGCAATGCCCATCTCCCCCATATTCCAACTCATCACTTCTGTCTTGTCTTTGTTAATGTTATAACCTGACACTTTGCCAAACTCAGTTGTTAATTCCATCACAGCCCTCCTGGTTTTTGCAAGGTTTGTTGTAAAAATTAAGATATCATCTGTGTACAGCCCAACCTTCTTTATCCAACCGTTAAACTCAAAAGGCAAAATACTGTTGCAACTCCTAATTTTCCTAGCTAGTGGCTCAATGTAGGGGTCAAACAATAACGGTGAAAGCGGGCACCCCTGCCTAGTACCTCTCATGATCTTTACTGGAGAAGTCAGTGCCCCATTAACTTACACTCTGGTTTCCGGAGCGGGGTAAATACTTTTAAAAACTCTACGGAAGTTGTTGACCTAGATTAAAATGTTTAACCACATTCTGCAAATAGGCCCAATTGACACGGTCAAACGCCTTAGCTGCGTCAAACGCTATCACTGCCAAGGGGAGACCATAAGCAGTTGCCATGTCAATAGAGCCAATCAATGAGTATGTCAACTCTTTCGGCGCTCTTCCTCTTATAAACCCCTTTTGATCTTTATTCACCATCCGAGACATAAAACCATTCAGCTTTCCTGCCATAACCTTTGCAAACACCTTATAATCTGCGTTTAGCAGAGAGATGGGCCTTTACGAATCCACTTTTTTTAGGGGATTTCCCTGGTTTTAAAATTAGGGTTATAATAGCTTCCTTCCAAGAATCGAGAAAGGCAGTGTCTGTCTGAAATATTGTGTTAAAAAGTTAGCTGGAAATAGGAATTATAGTACCAGCCAAAGCTTTGTAGACCTCAAGAGGAAGGGCGTCTGGCCCTGGAGCCTTCCCACGCTCCTCCCCACCCCCCCCTATCACCTCTTCAAGCTCCTCCACTGTGATCTCATCGTTTAGGGCCTCCATTGCCTCCTCAGGAAGAGGTTCTAAGTGCTCCAGCCAAGGCAACACAACCACCTCATTTATAACCAGATCTTCTTTGTATACTCTCCCAAAGTATCTAAAAAAAAGCCGAACTAATCCCTTGGCTATCACTCAACACTGCCCCTGAATCTTCACAAGGGATCTCTTTTATAAAATTTCTAACCCAATCACTCTTCGCCTTCCATGCTAATAATTTACTGCATCCTTCGCCGTACTCAGAATGTGCCAACTGACTGCCTTCCCACCTCTTTCTAACACGATCACTTATAACTCCTGACAGCTCGGCCCTTAGCTTCGAGATTTCGGCCATCTCCCTCTCGCCTTCCTCCAGTCCACCTAGGTTATTCAAAACCCATTTAACTTCTGGATCTGCTCTTCTAATCCCAGAACCTTTCCATAGTAAGCTCGCCTTTAATTTGCCGCTAGAGTACCTTGTTTTCCCCTTAAATAAGCTTTATAAGTGTCCCAGACTGTCCAAATCGTGGCAGAACCTAAATTACTTAAAAAAATTCTTCGGTCTCCATTCTTAAAATCTCAATAACCTCCTCCTCCCATAAAAATGTACGATCTAGCATCCACCTAGAACATTCACTCCTTTCTCCTAACCTCAAATGAAAGAGAGTGGCTGAATGATCAGACAGGTGTACACCAATGTGTTTAACTTAGACTACCACGTCCTTTAGTACCCTGTCGATCAAAAAGTAATCAATACGAGATTTATGTTTATACATTTTGGTGTAATAGGTAAAACCAAGTTGCGACCCTGCCATACACCTCCATATATCACAAAGACCCCACTGGGCCATAAACATCTGAATTCTAGATGACATTTTAGGATTACACACCGCTCTACTGTGCTGGGTCTATCCATTTTATGGACTAAAACAGTATTAACATTTCCTGCCATTATGATCTGATCTGGGAAACCTAAGATCTAATTTTACCAGCTCATCTAATGGACCTGTTTCATCCTGGTTCGGCCCATAATACCCTACCAAAGTATAGTTCTGACCAAAAATATTTAACTTTGCTACCAGCCACCTTCCTGCAATATTAGAGACACTTCTTTCTACTGAGATATTTGTTCCATGCTGAACCAATAATACTACCCCCTTCGTAACCAATGTCTGATTCGTATAGACAGCATGTGCAACCCACCTCTGCGATTTAAAGAACTCCCTACTTTCTTCTTCTGTAAGATGTGTCTCTAGCAGGATAATAACTTGTGCTGGGCAATCTGTTACATACATTATCCTGTCTCTCCTGCTCTTTACCCGAAGCCCATTTACGTTCCATGCTGAAATCTTTATCTCATTAACCCTATTTCTAGAAATCCCCTATAATAAAAAAAAATACAAAAGAAAAGGCTAGCATTGCTGACTGAAGTGGTGTAAAACAAGATATTTGAAGTATTTTTCCCCTTTATGCTCCCCACCCTGTGCTCACCCCACACCACCCCCCAACCCTTGGGAAACCCTAACCATCTTTCCATGGCCAATGAAGGCCATATGGGAGAACCCCAAAGCGCGCAAACGGATTTTAATCAAATACATACGAATATATACAGACTAGAGCAATTTAAGCGGGATCTTTCTACTAGACCTCTGATTGAAGCTCCTCAATAAATTTGTCAACCTCCTCCACAAATCGGAAAGAATGCATTTTGTTCTTTAACATCATCTTAACCCCTTCCATGCTGATGACGAACCCCAGCCGTCATGCACTACGGTGCTCGTGTGCTGATGACGGCTGGGGTTCGTCACGGCCCGCCCCTGTTCATGTTGTTTACAGCACACCAGGGGAATCGCGGCCGCATGGAATGGGTTAAGTAAAGCTGGTGTTTTCAATTGAATCGAAGCCCCCAACTTTTTCAAGGGCTCCATTCTTTTCCCCAACTCCCATTGCCTATTAGATGTTGCTGCTGAGAGGTCTGATCTTATTTCAATTTTTACCCCGTCCAGATCTAGCGATTTATTCTTCAGAGCCTTGGCCAGGATTTCTTCTTTTAAGGAGTACGAGAGGAAATTAAAGTAAAATTTTCCTAGGTTTGGACCTATTTACATTGAACCTAAACGGGTCTCTGTGAACCCTTTGGATGTCTCTAGTAATTTCATCTTCCGATTCCTCCAGCTGAAGCTGTAGTGACAAGAGTTTAAAGAATGATTATCCAACTGGGGCTCAGGCCGGTTTGATGACTGGCATATGGGTTACAGAAGAGGTCCGCGAGGATACTGTTGCATTCCAAGGCGTGGGGGCATGTTCAGAATTTATTAACATGAATATTTCATTTCACTGCCCCCAGTTCGATTCGCATTGTGCAGCTGCCACCTGGCCTGAATATATCAGTTGGAACCCAGTAGCGGTTCACATTCTGCAATGCATTCATACATGTGAGAGTTTTCATTAAATGCACAATAGTATTAAAAGAACACGATTAACATGTAGTTGAACCCAAGACATGATGTTGGAGAAACTGCGCTTATCTCAACATTGGTCAATGTAGGCCTCATTTTGAAAATGGTGTTGCTTGCATCCATCTCTCTAGCATGTAATCACCTTTCTGTCTCTTTCTCACCTTGCACACAGACAGTTCATGCACATCCTATTTTGTAAACAATGTTTGAGATATTATGCCACTTTCCCAGGTACTGAATGAAGGTTTGTTTTTTGTTTTTTAAATTTGTAGCGTTTTTTCCAAGGTCTTACCTATTGGGGCCAGAGTGTGATTCTTCATTATGAAAACTTAGCATTTTATATTCAGTAACAACATTTGTACTAACTATTAAGGCGTCTGTAGAGCACGAGGGATGGGAACTGTATTTTGGCGAATCTGGGGGATAATGTTGAAAATATGAACTCAGAAACTATATTGTTTTTTCTTTTATGTGATTGGTTCCAATCATGCATATCTTGCACAGTTGTATTCGTTGTATAACTTCAATTGTAAACACATTATAAAAGAAGTCCCTTCTTGGGAGTGTTGGGCTTATTCTTCCTTGACTTTTAGGAGGCAGCATCACGTCAGACTGGCCTCTGGTTTATAACTTTAAAAAAAATCTTTTTTATTAAAGTTAGGTAGTCATATAGCAGATGTTAATGGCAGTCATTATATCTGACAATCAAAAGACAATTTCGAATTACTTTCCTACAATCAGAACAAAACATTCATGACCGATTGGATTTCCTCAACATTTTCGTTTGTGGTACATCCATGCCAGCAGAATCAATCCGGGATTTTAGAGCGCACTACTCACCCATGAGTGTCTCAAGGCGCGAAGGGGGAGGTGGTGTGGGCAGCTCAGTTGGTCATTCGAAGAGTCAGGTCTTGAAGTCCTATCTGAATTGGTGCAGTTTTTGGCTTCATGGGATGCGGTGAGTAAGTTCATTCCAGGTCTTGGCCGCGAGGTTGGAGAAGGATATGACACCTGTTCTGGCCCGGTGGATGCGGAGCACCGTGGCTAGGGCAAGTTCTGCAGAGCAGAGATTTCTCTTGAGGGCATGGAAGGAGATTCATTTGTTGAGGTATTGGGGTTGTGGAGGGCTTTGTAGGCATGTGTGAGCAGTTTGAAGGTTATTCTTTCGACGGGGAGCCAGTGGAGGTCGCGGAGCTGTTGGGTGATGCGGTCATATCGTGGGAGGTCGAGGATAAGTCGGGCTGCGGCCTTCTGGACAGTCTAGAGTTTGTGAAGGTTTTTTTGTTGTTTCCGGCATAGAGAGCGTTTCCGTAGTCCATTCTGCTGGCGATGAGTGCATGGGTGATGGTATTCCTGCCGTGGGCTGGGGGAATCCATTTGGACCTGTTCCCTCGTGTGGAGTGCGAAGTACAAATATTGCCCCATGAGCGTTCCATTTGCCCAATATCCAGTCCCACTTGCAGGGGAATCCCCTGTTTTCTTAATCCACTTTTTCTGCCAACATAGGTCAGTCCATATCTCGTTTCCATTCCTCTAATTTCAGCGATTTCGTTGCTCCCCACCTCCGGGCTATATTTCGTTTTGCAATTGCCAGCCCTAGGGTGACCAAATCTGCTCCATATGTGTCATGTCTGTTGCCTCCCACACATTAAGAAGACATAGTCTGGGATGTGGAGAAAGATTCCTCCTACACACTTCTCACAACTGAGACACCATTGCCTCCCAATACAGTTTAATTACCAGACATTCCCATAGTATATGGTAGAACATACCCTGCCGCACACACCATTGTCCCTTCTTCCCATTTTGACCAAGGTGTCACAGGAAAAATACGTTCTATGGAGTATTGTCACGTCCGCCGTCAAAACCCCGCAATGCCCTAACACAGTGCTTCTGGTTCCGAAGCCGATGCTATCCGGAACTCTGTTCTTGCAAGAAGAGTAAGTGCCGGCGCACTCACTCTTCCTCAATTCCTTCCACGGTGAGCGCAGGAGAGCATCACCGTTCTCTTTTAGTCGCGGTAAGCGCAGGAGTGCGTTACCGCTTTCTCCGTTTGCGGTGAGCACTGGAACGAGTCACCGCTCAATACCTTCCACGGCGAGCGCGGGAGCGCGTTACCGCTTTCTTCCTTTCGTGGTGAAAGCTTGAGCGCGTCACCGCTCATTACCTACCACGGTGAGCACAGGAGCACATCACCACTATCCTTTTTAGGTCGAAGGCCTAAAGGCTGGGCTTGCGCAGTCTTAGGCAGGAGATTTAATGATTCTTAGTAGCGCTGTAGGTCCCTCCTTCCTGCCCCGTCTCTCCTTCATTGGCTGGCTTCCTAAACAGAGGCCAGCCATTGGAGGAGAGATGAGTCACTCCAAACAAGCCCCGTCTTTTTCGGATTCGGGGGCGTAATTTTTGCTGTTCTTTAGACAGTGACGTCATGCGTCACTCAAAACAGCAAAACCACGCCCCCGAATCCGAAAAATTAAGAACCCTGCAGCAGCCATTTTCCTTTCCCCGCAGTGAGGGTGAGATCGAGCCTCTGCCTCTGCCCCGTTTGTGCCGTGTATTTGCCCCGCTCCTTGGCGATTTTCGGGTCCCCTGGCAGGTGCCCACCCTGCCAGGGACATCGCCGTTTAATTTAAGGCCGGTGCATTGCCAAAGACTTCACCGCCGGGCCCGGGATTCCCACACGCTGCACCCGCCTTCCTGCTCGGGGCCGCACTGCTATTGGCGGACCCCTGAGGCAGGAAGACAGGCAAACGGAGAGAGGACGGAGGCCGGCCTACAAGCCGGCATTGCCAAAGACTTCACCGCCGGGCCCGGGATTCCCACACGGTGCACCCGCCTGACATCGCCGTTTAATTTAAGGCCGGTGCCCACCCGGCATTGCCAAACACTTCACCGCCGGGCCCGGGATGCCCACACGCTGCACCCGCCTTCCTGCTCGGGGCCGCGCTGCTATTGGCGGACCCCTGAGGCAGGAAGACAGGCAAACGGAGAGAGGACGGAGGCCGGCCTACAAGCAAGCCGGAAGTCCCGCTGCGGAGGAGAAGGAGCCAGCCGCCGTCCCATCTGTGCAGAAAAGCTGCACTCCACTCAGAGGCGGCAGCGGGTACAGCAGATACTGTGCACGGGACCTGTCCCCCCCCCCCTGGCCGGCCGGAAGCAGTCCCGCCGCAGACCTGTGCAGCAGAGAGCACAGTGCACGGAAGCAGTCCCGGCAGAGAGCTGTGCAGCAAAGCAGCGGCATGCCCCTCTCAGCCTCCTGCTGACCGTGGACAGGGCTGCGCCGCCGAGGTTCGAATGATGGTAAGGGTAACGCTCTGAAAGTTGTCTCCGTCCTGGCCATCCAACTCTCACGGCTCCCTCTCCCACTCCCCTGACCTGCTTGACACTCTGATTTTGTTTTTTTATTTTTTTCCCCCATCGCTGAAACCCCCATTTTGATCTCGGTGCAGCTCTATTCCAGCCCTTCGGCATCTCCTGTTGCAGTTCTGGGAGATGTACACTGCTCTGCCTGTGCAATTGGTTATCTGTGCGGTCAGTCCCATACAGTTTGCGGTTGGTGGCAAGTGTCCTCCCACTAGCCCCATGATTCTTGAGGTACATTGATTTAGTTAGGTTCTAACACTCCATAAGAGTGCATGTGTTTCCCGACTGTCTTCCCTCTACCAGCTCACCCTTTCCATGACACTTCCTGCACCCAGAGCATCTTCCCCCGCGTCGTTGCTTACACCAGCCTCCACGCACACTCTTAAACACCAAGTAAACCTTGGTAAACCCGTAGACCACGTGGCGCCCACAAGTAAGTAGCAGGCAGGAAAGGGATCGCCTTGGTAAGTTCTAAAATCTTTAATCTGCTGCCCACCCCGGTTTGTAAGAAAGCATGCTCCCTTTCCTTGCATACTCTATGCTAGCGATAAATGTGCCATCTGTTGCACTGCACAGGTATGCGCTAGATCCATGCTGTGAGGAGAACCGCACACAATGCGGTATTAATTCTAGTTTTGCTATTTCGTGGAATTGAAAAATGAAACATTCTCTTATTTGAGTATCAGAATGTTGGCAAGCATGAGGTGGAACACTCTTGATGTCATTGGACACTGAACAGATTATTCTGTGGCTTTTTTTTTAGGACTTTTGCCTCATTTTGCTTACTCCGTCCCCCGAAGTTTCCCAACGCCCCCATTGAGAATAACGCCAGACACCATGAAGTATCTTGACAGTTTATATGCAATTTAGACACCCCCACAACTAGGAGTGTCAGGCAGTTGCTGGACATGTCCTGGAGCAAGCGGGTCACTTCATGTGGATGTAGAAAACCAATCACTGTCAAGCTAGGCCTGCCACAGGGAAAACAAACAGAGGACGAGCACACGGCACCGGCACTTGCGCTGCGCGCGAGAATGAAGTGGCTTATTGTACGTTCTTAGGGATGGGGAATAAATGCACCCATTGAGCAATGAAGCACAGAGGCAGCATCAAACTAAGAGGCCCCAGCCATCAGGGGGCAGCTTGGAACTAGCAGCTGCTAATGGCTGTCAGCAAGCTTCCATATTATGCTTTGTTATCCATCCAAGTGTGCAATCTGTGCGAGTAATTCATGGTTTATCTGCAGTATTTGTTTTATTCTTTTAAATGTTATGTTGTTTTATTGCTATTTGTGTAGGGCATGCATGCCTATGGAACGTGGTCCGGATATATTCAGGGCCCCAAGCCCTGACCTGAAGTCAGCCCCCCATTATCTCCAACCAGCTCTGCTTAGGAACATTTTATTCACAAAAAAACAACTGCTGACTGGAATCGACGGGTACTTCTTAACCTGAGTGACGCCACGACATCCGGCAGTAATCGCCCGCTCCTCGGCATTTAAAGATCTTTCAGGGTCGCGCATTGTCCCGAGCCAAGTCCCGGCGTAACCTAGACTTCCAGGATGTGCTGGACAAGCTTGCAGACATGGGGATTGATATCCGTGTGGCTTCTCCGAAGCTGGTGATGGAGGAGGTAAGTGGGAGGCTACTCTCAGATGTTTATTCTCTCTTTCCTAGATTCAACATGGCCCGTGGTGATTCCCTTCAGCGATGTGCACCGCTGTGCACGAAGTTGTTCAGGCAGGTATGTATGCTGATTTTAGTTTATGTTAGAGGTAAGGCATATTTTTATTTTTACACTGCACTGTCCTTTTACTGCTGCACTCTCTCCTCAGCCTCTCCCTGCGCCATCGCTTCACTGCTGCACTCTCTGCTCAGCCCCCCCCCCCCAATCCAGGCTGTAGCCCTCACTCCTCCACTGCACCATCACACACTGCTGCACTCTCTCCTCAGCCTCTCACGGTACCATCGCTTCACTGATGCACTCTCCTCAGCCTCTTACTGCACCATCCCTTCACTCTCTCCTCAGCTCCACTATACCGTCTCTTCACTGTTGCACTCTCCTCAGTCTCTCACTGCACCATCCTTTTACTGCTGCACTCTCTCCTCAGCCTCTCCCTGCACCATCCTTTCACTGATGCACACTCTCCTCAGCCTCTCCCTGCACCGTCCCTTCACTGCTGCACTCTCTGCTCAGCCTCTCCCTGCACCGTCGCTTCACTGATGCACTCTCTGCTCAGCCTCTCCCTGCACTGTCCCTTCACTGATGCACTCTCTCCTCAGCCTCTCCCTGCACTGTCCCTTCACTGATGCACTCTCCTCAGCCTCTCCTTGCACCGTCCCTTCACTGCTGCACTCTCTCCTCAGCCTCTCCCTGCACCGTCCCTTCACTGCTGCACTCTCTGCTCAGCCTGTCCCTGCACCGTCCCTTCACTGATGCACTCTCTCCTCAGCCTGTCCCTGCACTGTCCCTTCACTGATGCACTCTACTCAGCCTCTCCTTGGACTGTCCCTTCACTGATGCACTCTCTGCTCAGCCCCCCATTGCATTGTCCCTTCCCTGCTGCACTCTCCTCAACCTCTCACTGCACCATCCCTTCACTGACGCACTCTGCTCAGCCCCCCATTGCATCATCCCTTCATTGCTGCACTCTCTGCTCAGCCCCGCCCCCATCCAAGCTGCAGCCCTCACTCCTCCACTGCACCATCACTCACTGCTGCACTCTCTCTCAGCCTCTCCCTGCACTGTCCCTTCACTGATGCACTCTCCTCAGCCTCTCCTTGCACCGTCCCTTCACTTCTGCACTCTCTCCTCAGCCTCTCCCTGCACCGTCCCTTCACTGCTGCACTCACTCCTCAGCCTCTCCCTGCACCGTCCCTTCACTGCTGCACTCTCTGCTCAGCCTCTCCCTGCACCGTCCCTTCACTGATGCACTCTCTGCTCAGCCTCTCCCTGCACTGTCCCTTCACTGATGCACTCTCTCCTCAGCCTCTCCCTGCACCGTCCCTTCACTGATGCACTCTCTGCTCAGCCTCTCCCTGCACTGTCCCTTCACTGATGCACTCTCTCCTCAGCCTCTCCCTGCACTGTCCCTTCACTGATGCACTCTCCTCAGCCTCTCCTTGCACCGTCCCTTCACTGCTGCACTCTCTCCTCAGCCTCTCCCTGCACTGTCCCTTCACTGATGCACTCTCCTCAGCCTCTCCCTGCACCGTCCCTTCACTGCTGCACTCTCTGCTCAGCCTCTCCCTGCACCGTCCCTTCACTGATGCACTCTCTCCTCAGCCTGTCCCTGCACTGTCCCTTCACTGATGCACTCTACTCAGCCTCTCCTTGGACAGTCCCTTCACTGATGCACTCTCTACTCAGCCCCCCATTGCATTGTCCCTTCCCTGCTGCACTCTCCTCAACCTCTCACTGCACCATCCCTTCACTGACGCACTCTCCTCAACCTCTCATTGCATCGTCCCTTCATTGCTGCACTCTCTGCTCAGCCCCGCCCCCCATCCAAGCTGCAGCCCTCACTCCTCCACTGCACCATCACTCACTGCTGCACTCTCTCTCAGCCTCTCACGGTACTATCCCTTCACTGCTGCACTCTCCTCAGCCTCTCCCTGCACTGTCCCTTCACTGATGCACTCTCTCCTCAGCCTCTCCCTGCACTGTCCCTTCACTGATGCACTCTCTCCTCAGCCTCTCCCTGCACTGTCCCTTCACTGCTGCACTCACTCCTCAGCTTCTCCCTGCACTGTCCCTTCACTGATGCACTCTCCTCAGCCTCTCCCTGCACCGTCCCTTCACTGCTGCACTCTCTGCTCAGCCTCTCCCTGCACCGTCCCTTCACTGATGCACTCTCTGCTCAGCCTCTCCCTGCACCGTCCCTTCACTGATGCACTCTCTGCTCAGCCTCTCCCTGCACTGTCCCTTCACTGATGCACTCTCTCCTCAGCCTCTCCCTGCACCGTTTCTTCACTGATGCACTCTCTGCTCAGCCTCTCCCTGCACTGTCCCTTCACTGGTGCACTCTCCTCAGCCTCTCCCTGCACCGTCCCTTCACTGGTGCACTCTCCTCAGCCTCTCCTTGCACCGTCCCTTCACTTCTGCACTCTCTCCTCAGCCTCTCCCTGCACCGTCCCTTCACTGCTGCACTCACTCCTCAGCCTCTCCCTGCACCGTCCCTTCACTCCTGCACTCTCTGCTCAGCCTCTCCCTGCACCGTCCCTTCACTGATGCACTCTCTGCTCAGCCTCTCCCTGCACTGTCCCTTCACTGATGCACTCTCTCCTCAGCCTCTCCCTGCACCGTCCCTTCACTGATGCACTCTCTGCTCAGCCTCTCCCTGCACTGTCCCTTCACTGATGCACTCTCTCCTCAGCCTCTCCCTGCACTGTCCCTTCACTGATGCACTCTCCTCAGCCTCTCCTTGCACCGTCCCTTCACTGCTGCACTCTCTCCTCAGCCTCTCCCTGCACTGTCCCTTCACTGATGCACTCTCCTCAGCCTCTCCCTGCACCGTCCCTTCACTGCTGCACTCTCTGCTCAGCCTCTCCCTGCACCGTCCCTTCACTGATGCACTCTCTCCTCAGCCTGTCCCTGCACTGTCCCTTCACTGATGCACTCTACTCAGCCTCTCCTTGGACCGTCCCTTCACTGATGCACTCTCTACTCAGCCCCCATTGCATTGTCCCATAACTGCTGCACTCTCCTCAACCTCTCATTGCATCGTCCCTTCATTGCTGCACTCTCTGCTCAGCCCCGCCCCCCATCCAAGCTGCAGCCCTCACTCCTCCACTGCACCATCACTCACTGCTGCACTCTCTCTCAGCCTCTCACGGTACTATCCCTTCACTGCTGCACTCTCCTCAGCCTCTCCCTGCACTGTCCCTTCACTGATGCACTCTCCTCAGCCTCTCCTTGCACCGTCCCTTCACTGCTGCACTCACTCCTCAGCTTCTCCCTGCACTGTCCCTTCACTGATGCACTCTCCTCAGCCTCTCCCTGCACCGTCCCTTCACTGCTGCACTCTCTGCTCAGCCTCTCCCTGCACCGTCCCTTCACTGATGCACTCTCTGCTCAGCCTCTCCCTGCACCGTCCCTTCACTGATGCACTCTCTGCTCAGCCTCTCCCTGCACTGTCCCTTCACTGATGCACACTCTCCTCAGCCTCTCCCTGCACCGTTTCTTCACTGATGCACTCTCTGCTCAGCCTCTCCCTGCACTGTCCCTTCACTGGTGCACTCTCCTCAGCCTCTCCCTGCACCGTCCCTTCACTGGTGCACTCTCCTCAGTGTCTCACTGCACCATCCCTTCACTGCTGCACTCTCTCCTCAGCCTCTCCCTGTACCATCCCTTCACTGATGCACTCTCTCCTCAGCCTCTCCCTGCTCCGGCCCTTTACTGATGCACTCTCTCCTCAGCCTCTCCCTGCACCGTCCCTTCACTGATGCACTCTCTGCTCAGCCTCTCCCTGCACTGTCCATTCACTGATGCACTCTCTCCTCAGCCTCTCCCTGCACTGTCCCTTCACTGATGCACTCTCCTCAGACTCTCCTTGCACCGTCCCTTCACTGCTGCACTCTCTGCTCAGCCTCTCCCTGCACCGTCCATTCACTGATGCACTCTCTGCTCAGCCTCCCATTGCATCGTCCCTTCACTGCTGCACTCTCCTCAGCCTCTCCCTGCATTGTCCCTTCACTCATGCACTCTCTGCTCAGCCCCCCATTGCATCGTCCCTTCACTGCTGCACTCTCCTCAGCCTCTCCCTGCACCGTCCCTTCACTGGCGCACTCTCCTCAGTCTCTCACTGCACCATCCCTTCACTGCACCGTCCATTCACTGGCGCACTCTCCTCAGTCTCTCACTGCACCATCCCTTCACTGCTGCACTCTTTCCTCAGCCTCTCACTGCACCATCCCTTCACTGCTGCACTCTCTCCTCAGCCTCTCCCTGCACCGGCCCTTCATTGATGCACTCTCTCCTCAGCCTCTCCCTGCACCGTCCCTTTATTGCTGCACTCTCTCCTTAGCCTCTCCTTGAACCGTCCCTTCACTGCTGCACTCTCCTCAGCCTCTCACTGCACCGTCACTTCACTGCTGCACTCACTCCTCATCCCCACTGCACCGTCCCTTCACTGCTGCACTCTCCTCAGCCTCTCACTGCATTATCCCTTCACTGCTACACTCTCTCCTAAGTCCCACTGCACCGTCCCTTCACTGCTGCACTCTCTGCTCAGCCCCCCATTGCATCGTCCCTTCACTGCTACACTCTCCTCAGCCTCTCCCTGCACCAGCCCTTCACTGACGCACTCTCTGCTCAGCCCCCCATTGCATCGTCCCTTCATTGCTGCACTCTCTGCTCAGCCCCGCCCCCCATCCAGGCTGCAGCCCTCACTCCTCCACTGCACCATCACTCACTGCTGCACTCTCTCCTCAGCCTCTTACGGTACCGTCCCTTCACTGATGCACTCTCCTCAGCCTCTCACTGCACCATCCCTTCACTCTCTCCTCAGCTCCACTATACCGTCCCTTCGAACTCTCTCTCTCACTACCTCTCTCTCTCTCTCACTACCTCACTCTCTCTCACTACCTCACTCTCTCTCACTACCTCACTCTCTCTTTCACTAACTCACTATCTCTCTCACTACCTCACACACTACTACACTATCTCTCATTCACTCTCTCTCTACCTCAATCTCTACCTCACTACTCAACTCTCTTTCTCACAGCATCACAATATCACTACCACAGTAACTATCTCTCTAACACACTACTTCACAACTTCACTCTCTCTATCTCACTACCTCTGTCTCTCTACATCACTACCTCACTCTATCTATTACTATCTCACTATCTCACTCTCACTGCCTCACTATATCACGACACGCTCTCTCAAAAATTCACTACAACACTCTCTCACTACCTCACAACTTCACTCTCTCTCTCTAACTCACTGCTTCACTCTCTTATCTCACTACCTCACACTCTCTCTATATACTACCTCACTCTATTTCTATCTCACTATCTCTCTCTCACTATATCACGACACACTCTCTCTAAAGTTCACTACATCACTCTCTCACTACCCCACAACTTCACTCTCTCTCTATCTCACTGCCGCACTCTCTCTCTCTCTCAAATACACTAACTCACTTTCACTCTCTCATACACTACCTCACTCTCTCTCTAGCTCACTACTTCACAACATCGCTCTGTTTCTATCTCAATACAGCACAACAACTCTCACCCTCACTAGCTCATTCTTTCACTACCTCACTCTCTCTATCTCTCACTGCATCACTCTATATCTACTTCACTCTCCCACAAAACAAAAATAACTACATCACTACTCAAATTATATCTATAAAACTATCTCACTCTCTCTCACTAACTCTCTCCATAACATCACTCTATTTCGATATCACTCTTACTACCTAACTATAACACAAGTCACTCACTCAAAAAATAACTACAACACTCTCTCGCTGACTCACTCTCTATCTCACTAGCTCACAAGTTCACTCTCTCTCTCCAACTCACTACGTCACTCTCTATCTCACTAACTCTCTCTCTTTCTATCTCACTACGTCACTTTCACTCTCTCTTACACTACCTCAATCCTTCTCTATTTCACTACGTCACAACATCACTCATTGTTTCTATCTCCCTTCCACCAAAAATCACTCTCCATCACTAACTCACTCCTTCACTACCTCACTCTCTCTGTCTCACTACCTCACTCTATCTACCTCACTCTCTCTCTTTCTATCTCACTAAGTCACTTTTACTCTCTTTCACTACCTCACTCTCTCTATCTCACTACCTCACAAACTCACTCACTGTTTCTATCTCTCTACCTCAGAACATCCCTCTACCTCACTCTTTCGCTACCTCACTTTCTCTGTCTCTCACTACCTCACTCTCTATCTATCTATCTCTCACTACATAACTCTCTACCTCACTACTCCACTCTCTCACTACCTCACTATCTCACAACTTCTCTCTCTCAAAACATCACTACCTCACTCTCTCACTACCTCACTCTCTAGCTCACAACCTCACAACGCCACTCTTTCTCTAACTCACTACCTCAATCACACTCTATCTCACTACCTCACTCTTTCTATCTCACTAACTCACTTTCACTCTCTTTCACTACCTCTTTCTCTATCTCACTACATCACTCTATGCTTATTTCTCACTACCTCACAACATCCCTCTCCCTCACTACCTCACTCTTTACTACCTCACTCTCTATCTCACTACCTCACTCTCTATCTACCTCACTCTCTCTCACTACCTCACTCTCTCTTTATTTTAATACCTCACTTGCTCTCTCTACCTCACTACCTCACTCTCTCTCTGCTAATGCAATAGGTATCACATATGCAAAAAACAAAGCTAATTCCAATACAAATGACAATGCCATTTATTTAGGGATACAAAAAAGATTAAAAAAATAATGGACAATTCCAATAGCTCTACCTATAATATTGCCGAGACCATTGCATTGTAAATGCTGGTTTATCATTTACCAAGCGCAGGAGCGCATCACCACTATCCCTTTTGCCATATACCGAGCGCAGGAGCGCATTTGTTACTTTCTCCTGTTTCCACACCACAGTGAGCGCAGGAGCGTATCATCGCTTTCCATTTATTTGCCACGTATCGAGCGCTGGAGCGCCCTGTTACTTTATTCCCCTTTACGGTGAACGCAGGAGCCTCTAACACCATAACCACTATGTAAGGAACTCCCTGTTACTCCGAGACCGTGGTTTCCAGCGCTGGTGCTCTGCCTGTCCTTTCCTAGTACCTGGGTGGTAGGCACCCTTACCGGAGGTTCCTGAAATCATCACTTCCTTCAGGTGACGGTCATTCTCTTCTACCATCTTCTTGATGAATGCATGGGTGTGTGTATACCGGTTGAGGCAGTAAAGTGACCGACTGTTGGTTATCCTTCCAGACTCCAGGTCAGGAAAGACAACAAACTCCACGGAGGGTCCATTATCGTTTCGTCACACCTTCAGGCACGTCCCTTCCCAGGATTCCTTCCCTCAGTCTTCACCACACCCCAGTCTGGTACTAATTAAGGTAGGACAAGGGAGCAGGTGGGAGACGGTGAAGGTTATTCATATCATCCCTGCGAGACTACTCTACAGGCAGACGGTAAGGCTTGTTGCGTCCTTGACAAGTATTTTAAGCTGAATCAGTGTAAGTCGCAATGTAATAGCTATTTCCTGTGGAAAGGAGAGCTCTTCTTGCGAGTCCTCGTCTTCTAGGTCTCCTAGGTCTGCCTGCCAAAGTGAGCAGTGTTGTTTGAGGGGGGCAGGTAAGTTATGGATTTCTTTTGGTATGCCATGGAGATGGCTCTTCATTCCATGTGATCTGTTGAGAGTCTGTCTTCCAGAGGGGAAGCTTCAGACAGGACCCAATCCGGCGGGATAATTGCCATCAATGCATGTTGTATTTGTAAGTATCTAAATGTCTCGGTTTCTGACATTTCATATTCTTTTTGTAATTCTGAGAATGAGAGTATTTACCCCTTTACCCACAGAACACCCACCCATGTTATACTGATGGTGTCCCATTTGTCAAAGCCCGAACAGAAGCTAAGTCTTCCCACCCTCGCCACCTCCCAAAGGGGGTAGCTTGTTTCACCTTGTTGTGCCATCCCAGCTTCTTTGTCACTCGATGCCACCAGGGAGAGTGTTTGGGCGTTGGGCCAGTGAGGTGTCGATGTTTTGGGTTCGTACACAAGGCGGTTCTATAACCCCACTGGACCCTTGAGTCATCTATCCATCTGATATGATGGTTTGATGTGTGGGCGGTGAACCCATTGATGTAGGACAGTCAGCTAAGCTACCCAGTAGTGTGCTCGGATGTTGGGCAACACGGTTCCCCCCCTCATACCATCCCCAGGTCAGTTTATGGACCGCAATGTGAGGGGCTGTCCGTCCCAGAGTAGTGTCCTGACTTCGCCCTCTATCATGTTGAAATAAGCCTCAGGTACTTTGTATGGTGTATTCTGCAGGACATAGAGGAATCGAAGTAGCGCCATCATTTAAAAAAGCGGTACAAAAGGGGGTGTGATGGACGGAGCATCTGAATCAATCAAACACTCACACCCAGTCAAAGGATCTGGGTTTAATCCATCACTGTTCTTTAGCACACTCTGCCACCCCAGTTCAGACATGGCTATATGCAAATCAGTCTGACCCTGTGCCTCATGGGAACAGTCCAGCCCGAACTGCCAAGCCATGTCTTCCCTGGACCGGAAACAAGCCTCAGAGGACCGGTTTCTGGCATTCCAGCAGTCTTCAGCCCGGCTTGCTTGAATCCAGTGGCAAAGTGAGCAAGGGACTCGCTTGAATCCAGTGGCAAAGTGAGCAAGGGACTCACGTCTGAGCATACCCTGCCACACTTATGGCGGCCAAAAGCGATACAAAAGGGGGTGGTGATGGACGTGGCATCTGAATCAATCAAACACTCACACCCAGTCAAAAGATCTGGGTTTAATCCATCACCGTTCTTTAGCCCACTCTGCCACCCCAGTTCAGACATGGATATATGCAAATCAGTCTGACCCTGTGCCTCATGGGAACAGTCCAGCCAGAACTGCCAAGCCATGTCTTCCTTGGACCGGAAACAAGCTTCCGAGGACCGGTTTCTGGCATTCCAGCCGTCTTCAGCCCGGCTTGCTTGAATCCAGTGGCAAAGTGAGCAAGGGACTCACGTCTGAGCATACCCTGCCACACTTATGGCGGCCAAAAGCGGTACAAAAGGGGGTGGTGATGGAAGGAACATCTGAATCAATCAAACACTCACACCCAGTCAAAAGATCTGGGTTTAATCCATCACCGTTCTTTAGCCCACTCTGCCACCCCAGTTCAGACATGGCTATATGCAAATCAGTCTGACCCTGTACCTCATGGGAACAGTCCAGCCCGAACTGCCAAGCCATGTCTTCCCTGGACCGGAAACAAGCTTCCGAGGACCGGTTTCTGGCATTCCAGCCGTCTTCAGCCCGGCTTGCTTGAATCCAGTGGCAAAGTGAGCAAGGGACTCACGTCTGAGCATACCCTGCCACACTTATGGCGGCCAAAAGCGGTACAAAAGGGGGTGGTGATGGACGGAGCATCCGAATCAATCAAACACTCACACCCAGTCAAAAGATCTGGGTTTAATCCATCACCAATCTTTAGCCCACTCTGCCCCCCCAGATCTTTGTACTGGGGTGAATGTAAGACATTGTTCTGTATTCTGTCCATCAACTGTGTTTTTTGCAATTTTCACCCCGAGTGGGCTGGGTATGCTCAGACGTGAGTCCCAGGCTCTCCACATCACTGGAGTCAAGCTATCCAGGCTGAAGAAGGTTGATAGCCAGAAACCAGTCCTTGGATGCTTGATTCCGGTCTAGGAAAGACATGGCTTGGTAGTTCGGGCTGGACTGTTCCCATGAGGCACAGGGTCAAGGCTGATTTGCATATAGCCATTGTCTGACCTAGGGTGGTGTGGAGTGCAAAAAAACGATGGATTTAGGCCCAGATCTTTCTACTGGGGTGAATGTATGACATTTTTCTGCATTCTGTCCATCAACTGTGTTTTTTGCAATCATTTAAAAAAGAGCAGCACGGCCGAGTAGGGACAAGGGTAGGGATCTCCATTGGCGCAATCACTTTGTAGGCGTGTGAGTGGGCCCATGAGATTGTGTGTGTAGAAGAGGTCAGGATCAGCTGTAACGAATATACCTAATATGGAAAGCCCTCTGTCATTATTGTTGCCCCACAATTTCGGGGCAAGATTGGGGCGGGACCATGCAGCAGATATATAATGGATTTTGACCAATTTATTGAATATCCAGAGTATTTGCCAAAGTTGGTGCAGATCAGGAGAATTCTGTTAATAGAGGCCTGTGGCGATGCAACGTAGACAAGTACATCGTCTGCATATAGGGATATTTTATCTTCCCACCATTCAGTTCAGGGACCAGTGGGTCCCTGCGTATCCAGACTGCCAGGGGGTCCAATACGATGAGGAATAATATAGGTGACAGGGCAGCCCTGCATTGTTCCACGACTGAGAGAAAACATCTGTGACGTATGTCCATTTAGCACTACCTGTGTCAATGGCTCCGCACAGAGCAGGTGGATCGACGCCATAAAATTTGGACATAGTCTCATACGTTCTAGAACTGCAAACATTTAATGGTATCGAAGGTCATGTGGGTGCCCAGCGAAAGTATTGCTGCTTCCTCTTTAACTGTGTCCATGTGACCCATAACTCCGTGCAGCATGAATCCAGACCTGTCAGAGTGCACCAGTCTAGTTGGGACCTGGAGCAAACTTGTAAAAATAATTTTGGCAAGGATTTTGACCTCCACGTTCAGCGTAGAGATGGGGTGGTATGAGCTCTTGTCATCTACTGGTTTGCCCTTCTTGTGTATCACCACTATACAGGCTAGTATTTGGCGGGCGTGGCCTGCTGGGGCAGCATGACGGACGTGTTTTAGTCTTGCTCCGCTATCCAGTCCCGTAATCCAGTATAATTATCCAGCATCGCATCAGCATTTAGCCCCAGGGTTGAGTCTGTAGACTCAGTGAGGCCCCCGGGGGTACATGGAAGCAAGGATTGGGTATTGTGACCCCTCTAGCGGCTGCTGCTTCGAAGCACCGGAGAGCACCCGGAAGGCCGCAATTGCCACCAAATGGACTGGGAGCCTGTGGTAGGGCCCCGGCTCGCAGCTGCTCGAGGAGTACGAGTACTATGGGCGAATTGATGACCCAGAGAAGTGACATGAGACCCATCGGGGACTGAGCAGCTGTCTCCGGGCTGCCGGAGGAGGCCAGAGGCATCGGCCGCGTTGCAACTGGCAGCACAACAGAAGACAGAGGTACACAGGATGGGTCCATTCCCCATACCATTGGTAGTGACTATGATGCATTGGCGACGACTCATATATAGTTGGCAGTAGCCTGCGAGGTCTGGGGGACCTGGTGACTAACGGCAGGCGGGAAGAGCGAGGGAAGCCTTTTGCAGTGTAAGCGGAGCAGAGCCTGACCAATCAATCAATCAAATAATTTGTAGAGCGCACTACATACCCACAAGGGTTCCAAGGCGCTGAGGGAGGGGAAAGAGGGGGGGGGGGTTGTTGCTACTGGTCGAACAGCCAGGTCTTGAGTTGTCTCCTGAAGGTTAGAAGGTCTTCGGTTTGTCGTAGGATGAGGGGGAAGGTGTTCCAGGTCTTGGCGGCGCGGTGGGAGAAGGATCTGCCTCCGGCTGTGGTTCTACGGATGCGTGGGACGGTAGCCAGGGAGAGGTCTGCGGAGCGGAGTTTCCTGTTGGGTATGTAGAAGGAGAGTCGACTGTTGAGGTGGGTTGGGCCGGTCTTGTGGAGTGCCTTGTGTGTGTGGATCAGGAGCTTGAAGGACATTCTTTTGTCGACTGGGAGCCAGTGCAGGTTCCTCAGGTAGGGGGTGATGTGGTCGCGGCGCGAGACGTCGAGGATCAGGCGTGGAGAGGCATTCTGGATTCTTCGCAGTCTGTTGATGTGCTTGATTGGGGCGCCGGCATAAAGGGCGTTTCCGTAGTCGAGTCTGCTGCTGACTAGGGACTGGGTGACTGTTTTCCTTGTGTCTGTCGGGATCCATCTGTAGATCTTGCGGAGCATGCGGAGGGTGTTGAAGCAGGCGGAGGAGACAGCGCTGACTTGTTTGGTCATGGTGAGTTTCGAGTTGAGGATGACTCCCAGGTTGAGTGCGTGGTTGGTGGGTGCGGGGGTGTCCCTAGTGATGCGGGCCACCAGGAATCATCCCATGCTGAGGGGTTGGGCCAGAGGATGAGGATCTCCGTCTTGTCTGTGTTCAGCTTAAGGTGGCTATCCTCCATCCATTCCGCGATGGCCTTCATTCCCTGGTGGAGGTTGGATTTGGCGGTGAGGGGGTCCTTGGTGAGGGAGAGGATCAGTTGCGTTTTATCGGCGTAGGAGTTTATGTCGAGGTCGTGATGTCGGCGATGCGTCCAAGGGGCGCCATGTAGACGTTGAACAGTGTCAGGCTGAGGGAGGATCCCTGCGGGACGCCGCAGATGATCTCGGAGAATTCAGATCGGAACAGGGGGAGGCAGACTCTCTGGGTTCTGCCGGAGAGGAAAGAGGAGGTCCAGTCGAGGGCCTTGTCTCGGATCCCTGCGTCATGGAGACGTGTGCGTAGGGTGCGGTGGCAGACGGTGTAGAATTTGGCAGAGAGGTCCAGAAGGATGAGGGCCGCCGTCTCGCAGTTGTCCAGTAGGATCCTGATGTCGTCTGTGGCAGCAATGAGGGTGGTCTCGGTGCTGTGGTTGCTGCAAAATCCTGACTGGGAGGGGTCCAGGATGCTGTTGTCTTCGAGGTAGTGGGTGAGGTGGATGTGGACTATCTTCTCAATTACCTTAACTGGGAATGGAAGCAGGGAGATGGACCGGAAGTTTTTGAGTTTGCTCGGTCCGCCTTGGGTTTCTTCAGTAGGGCGTTGATCTCGGCGTGCTTCCAGCTCTCAGGGAAGGTTGCGGTCTCGAAGGAGAGGTTGATGATGTTACGCAGGTGGGGTGCAATGGAGCTGCTGGCTTTGTTGAAGATGTGGTGTGGAAAAGAGTCAGACGACGAGCTGGAGTGGATTGTGCCCATGGTCTTGATTGTGTCCTTGATGCTCACGTTGGCCCAGGTTGTCAGGGGGTCCAAGTCGGTGGGGTGTGGTAGGTCCGGCGTGTTGGGGCCTGTTAGGGTCGTCCGGGGGTTGAAGCTGTAGTGGATGTCGGCGATCTTGCGGTGGAAGAAGGTGGTGAGGGAGTCGCACAGGGCTTGCGACGGCGGGATGTCATTGGTGTTGGAGAGTTCCTTCCTGAGGTTGAAGAGCTCCTTGCTGTTGTGTGCGTTGTTGTCGAGGCAGTCTTTGAAGGAGGTTTTCTTGGCCATCCTGATGTGGTGGTGGTGGTTGCGGATGGCGTCTTTGTGGGCTGCGCAGCTGCTTGGCGACTTCTCGCTGTGCCATATGTTCTCCAACTTCCAGCAGGTGCGTTTTGATGCTAGGAGTTCCGGGGTGAACCAGTTGGCTCTCTTGCTGGTGTCTTTGAGGGTTTATTTTTGTCAGCGGGGCTAAGGTGTTGGCGCAGTCGTCCATCCATCTTCTGAGGGTGCGCGCACCATCGTCGGGGTTAGAGGGGTGATTTTGCCCCAGCAGCGACAAGATATCTGTAGGGTGCGGTGATGTGCGACAGGTTTCCGAAAGGTGAAGTGGATGCAGTGGTGGTCTGTCCAGGTGGGCTCGGAGACGTGGCTGAAGGAGACGTGGGGGCTTGAGGAGAAGATGGCGTCCATCGTGTGTCCGGCGATGTGGGTCGGCGTCGTGACGAGCTGTTCCAGTCCGAGGTTGGCGAGGTTGTCTATCAGGGTGCTCGGCAGCGAAGGTGATGGCCCCTCGGGCCTCCTAGTTGGCGGACGAGCAGAGCGGAGTGTAGCACTGCAGACACAGAGCGACGGTAAGGGCCAGTTGATGCTGGATGCGGCCTCTGCAGAGGGCATGATCGGGCACTGGCCTGCTGAGACATGGATGGTGAGAGGCGAGCGACAGGCTGGGAGGGCTGTGTGACGACCTGGCACCCCCTGAGACAGTAGAGGAGAGCCACTGATCAGGGCTGAAAAGGGGAGATGTGAAGGGAAGCAGAGCGCAGCCCATGCGAACAGGCAGACGCGGTATGATGATGGCGGGAGCCAGTGGGCCCTGGGAGCTGTGCGTATTCCCTTGAAACAGCTAAATGAGAGCGCTCGACCTGTCGATAGGGGAGGTTTGTTGGAGGAATTGTGACGCGAGTTGTTGTTCTCCAGATGGAAGTTCAGGTCTGCAAGGAGGATGTGGTTGGTGAAGGTCAGTGCATGCCTGTTGATGAAGTCGGTGTTGGCGTCGCAGAATTGCGGCCGGTGTCTGGGTGGTCAGTATACGAGGGTGCCTCTTAGGGTGGTCTTGGGGTCAGTGTTGATCTGGAAGTGCATGTGTTCGGCGGTGGTGAGAGTGTTGTCGGTGTTTGTTGAGACCCTGATGGTCTTCTTGAGGACGACGGCGATTCCTCCTCCGACTCCGTTGGTGTGGTCTCTGCCGGCGATCTTGTATCTGTCGGGGATGGCTATGACGATCTCTGGAGAGGAGGCTTCGTTCATCCAGGTCTCGGTCAGGAAGGCGACATCTGGTGATGCAGTGTACAGTAGGTCCCAAAGCTCAACGGCGTGTTTGCGTGCTGAGCGGGTGTTGATCAGGATGCATCGGAGCTGGTTGTGTTCTGTCGTGGCGGGAGTCTCTGCTTCTACGATGCAGGAGAAGCTGCAGTTCTGGCAGGTGAAGGGACCATAAGTGCACTTCGGGGTGGCCCTGCAGCAAGTGGGGGTCCGTCCTGGGTTGAGAGCGATGAGGGTGCTAGCATCGTATCGGAGGCGGTCTTCATGGCTGGTGCAGGGTCCAGGGGTTCTGGCGCTGGGCGCGGTCCAGGCACGGCCGCCATTTTAAGGGGAGGTGGGAGGGAGGGGGAGGTGGGAGGGAGGAGCAGCTGGGAGGCGGGAGGCAGGGGGCAGTGAATGGGCGCGGGGGTGGGGCCGCAGGGGCAGCAGCGGCGGGAACTGTGGGAAAAGGGCACAGAGGGTCAGGGAACACCAAAATGGTCACAGAGGATCACAGGGCACAGAGGACACTTGGAGCGCCGGTGGAGCTGCAGCGGGTGGGGAGCGACCTACCTGGCAAGGTCAAGGGTCGCTCCCCCAGCCGGGCTCTCAGGCCTTCTGGCTGGGGGACTTGTAAAGCAGTGAGTGGAGCTGTTGCCACGGATGGATGGCAGGGGCCAGCTGCTGCTGGATGCAGCCCCTGCGGAGAGCATCACGGTGCACTGGCCTGCCGTGCCATAAGTGGTGAGAGGAGCGCGACAGACCGAAAGGGCTGAGTGACGTCCTAGCGCCCCTGAAATTGTGGGAACACTGGCCAAGCCTGTTGCCTGCAGAAGAGAGCCATGGAGGAAAGTAGAGCGTGGCCTATGAGACCAGGCAGGCGCGGTGAGTGGAGGGTGAGAGCCGGTGGGCCCTGCTGAGCGGCTCAGGCTTCGGAGCGGAGTTCGGCAGAGAAGGTGATGGCCCCTCGGGCCTCCTAGTTGGGGGACGAGCAGAGCGGAGTGTAGCACTGCAGACACAGAGCGACGGTAAGGGCCAGCTGATGCTGGATGCGGCCTCTGCAGAGGGCATGATCGGGCACTGGCCTGCTGAGACATGGATGGTGAGAGGCGAGCGACAGGCTGGGAGGGCTGTGTGATGACCTGGCACCCCCTGAGCCAGTAGAGGAGAGCCACTGATCAGGGCTGAAAAGGGGAGATGTGAAGGGAAGCAGAGCGCGGCCCATGCGAACAGGCAGACGCGGTATGATGATGGCGGGAACCAGTGGGCCCTGGGAGCTGTGCGTATTCCCTTGAAACAGCTAAATGAGAGCGCTCGCCCTGTCGATAGGGGAGGTTTGTTGGAGGAATTGTGATGCGAGACAGCTTGACACCGTGGAGACCTGAGATCATGCCTGTGTGACATAGGGAGACTACTAGTTGGATATGGGGGTCTGATCCACGCACATGGCCAGCATGAGGCACTGTAAAGTCGCGCCACACCTCATGCGCTGGTTGTGCATTGGAAGGCTGGTCTTCAGTCGACGGTTGGTTCCACCTGTGGTGTGCGCAGGGGACTTGTGCACCCGGCGGGCTGATCTACCTCACTGGGTGATCTGAGACCCCGGTGACAAGTAGGGTGAGGCCGGGTGGAACGATGGGGCGCACCAGAGGCGCTGGTTAGAGGGCCTCATTGCAGCCTGCGGGCAGTACCGAAGTGGAGCATTCGCAACACGTGGAGGGCCAGAAGACTCCAGAGGACAGTTTGGATGCAATCCTGAACGCTATTGAATGTTCTTGTGCATTGATAGAAGCCATGCTGGACAAAGTGGCTTTGGACCTTAACCTGCTTCACGCCGACCATCAGAAAGTGAAAGAAAGGGTCACTGTTGTGGAGCAAGAGATAGCGGAATTGAAACCGGCTACAGAATTTCAGGAAAAGCAACAGAATGCTCTTAATGTCAGGATCTGATATCTTGAGGAGCAGATGAGGGATGCGGAAGGCCGCTCCAGGAGGAACAATGTTCGACTGATTAGACGTCCAGAAGCAGCGGAAGGCCAAGATGCAGTCACCTTCATTGAGTGCTGGCTCATGGAAATACTACCAATCACAGAGTTTCTTCCATTCTTTACTATTGAGAGGGTGCATCGGGGTCCCGGTCAGGAAGCTGGCCCCAGGTGACAGAGCGCGACCGCTCATCTTTAAAATGCTGCACTTTAAAGACCGCAATGTGATCTTACGAGAGACGAGGAAACGGGATGAAGTTAAATTCGAGAACGCTAATGTGTTGTTTCCCCCCCACCCGACTACACAATGAAAGTCCAGCACCAGCATGGGTCCTTCTTGCCTGTTAAGCAACAGCTCCCGCAGCTGAATATTTCTTACTAACTGCTGTTTCCGTGCAGCTCCGTGTGGTCTTTGAAGGAAAGTCGAGGTTCTTTGATATGCCCTAGGATGCCTGGGATGTGCTCGGAATGTTGGATCAATACTCGAGCCACGGCCTACAGGTATCAAAGCTGCGTGCGTTGATGGGTCAGGCGGAGGAGACTCCCGGCGGCGGCAACCTAGGAGGGGATTTCTTGGCTCATCTGCCGCACAGGGTCCGGACTAGATTCACAGAGAGCAACAGGCGGTGGTATGCATCGCGAACAGATAGCAAATGCGGCGGAGCCAGAGGATAAAGCGGACACTTCCCTTCGTTCCTCAGGGGCCGGAGGGTCCTCGGTGGCAGACTCATCATCAGACAAGATCTTGCTGAGAATGCCTGATGTCATGCCCCAGACGGCGGATGGTATTGTATGAAAGAGACTGGGCCTGATACTCAATACAAGTAATATCGCTTGAACTGCAGTGGGTGAGATCTTTGTATGCGGTTATCTACAAGGGATATGTTTTGGGCTATGGGGTGGTGCATGAGGTGTGTCTCTGTGCTCCTGGGGGCTGCCTCTTTGTTGCAATTTCTTTTGGTGCTGTTTAACTTGATGTTACTGTGGGGATTCACAACGGTGCACCTTACATGGTTACACGTCCCTCTGCCTCTTCCATATCTTGGGAACTGGTAGGACATGCGTTTGCGCTGTTGTCTATCAAGTTTGGTCGACACCTCAAGGTTGTGGGGGTGGCCCATGTGATGTTTTTTCTCTACCTTGTTGGCTTATCCCTTTTTCCATTATCGCAGGAATCTCCCGGGGGTCATTGAGGATGCTGCAGTGCATACCCGACTATCACTTCGGGGTGTTTGGTAAGACCGAGAAGCTATTTATCGCTCACATAAACTAGTTCCGGGATGGATCACACAATAGTTACGTGGAATGTGAGGGGAAGACCATCCCGCAGATTTGGTTTACTCTTATCTTAAGCGACACAACATGCGTATAGCACTCCTACAGGTGACGCACTTGAATGCGGTAGAAACAACCAACTGCAGCGTAGATGGAGGGGCAAGATATATGCCACGGACTATTCTCTATTTGCATGGGGGGGTACTTATTTGGATGTGCCCGGGGACTCCGTTTGCGACGAGGTCCTAACTGACAGGGAGGGTAGATATGTGCTCATAAAAGGCAGATTGGACGGGCGACACATATTGCTGGGAATGTGTATCAGTGTCAGTTCTTCAGTCAGTTGTCCCCTGTGATGCAGAAATGGTTGCTGGGTGGGGACTTTAACAGTGTCCTAGACTTAGGGGTGGATAGATCCTTTCCCCCGTTCCGGGGCACGGCTGTCACGGCCAACTCTGTACTGCTAAACGGTTGAGCAAATGGCTGGGGTTTAATCAATGTCTGGAGACACCGTAATGCAGGGGTGAGGGAGTCTTCCTTCTTCTCAGTGACACATAATCTGCATGTCCTTCTAGACAGGTTTTTTGGAGCTCCCCCTTTACTTCCTTACATTTCTGACTCGGAGTATTGGGGATGTTCACAATCCATCACATTCTGGCCTGGGAGGGTGGGTTTCCCGGGGCCCCTATCTGGAGATTGCAGCCGGCACTGCTGGAAGACTCAGTTTTTCGGGAGGCAGTCGGAGAGGTTATAAGGGAGTACTTTTTGCTTAACTCTGGGACTGCTTCATCTTCTTCAGTTGAATGGGCAGCAATGAAGGTCACTATGAAAGGGAAGTGTCTGGGACTAGGATGTTTGTTGCGGAAGCAGGTAGAATCCGACCTGATTGAGGGAGAAAACAAACTGCTGGTGCTGGAGTCACAAGCGATTGCTCATAATGCAGAAATGTCCTCTCTGTTGGAGGCGTGAAAGAAGCATGCAGAGATCTCAGACCAAAAACGTGCCTCAACTTTGCAGCCACTCCGCTTCTGTACATGCCAAAGTGGATAGGTCGGGCCGCTGTTGGCCTGTTTGATCAGGCAGGAGTAGTCGGCTGGGCCCATTACAGCTCTTTGCTCTCTGGATGGAACGCTCAAATTTACGCAGCACGAAATACACGCCGAGCTGTCTTCACACTTCAGGCAATTATACAGATCTGCCCGGAGGATTTCTGAAATGACGATGCAGGAGTTCCTAGATAGCCTTTCTTTTCCGGCCCTGACACCATAACAGCGGATGGAGCTGGATGCCCCACTCATGTTGGAAGAAGTTAGAGGCACAATGAGAGTTCTGCCATCTGGAAAGGTGCCGGGACCCGACGGGCTCCCTCACGAATTCTACCAATCATACGCTGACCCCCTGAGCCCGCAATTACTCAAAGTATACACGGAAGCACTAGAGAAGCACTAGAGAACCTCTCCCTCCCTACCTCATTCCCTGAAGCTACACTGATTACGCTTCCCAAGCCGGGTAGAGATCTCTCCTCTAGGGCCGCATACTGCCCACTGGCGTTATTGAACGGAGACTACAAAATTTTGGTGGGCATATTAGCAGTGAGATTGGCGCTGGTTATCTCCCAATGGGTTCATAGAGACCAAAATGGGTTTGTGCCGGCTCGGAACACATCACTTAACATTTGTCGGCTGCTCAGGGTGATGCGCTGTGCCACAGTAGACTGGCCTGTAGCAGTTGTTTGAAACAGTGTTTTTAGTACAGCCTGGCCCACAGTGGCTTGTTGTTTAGTTTCACACATCTACACAATAATGCTTTGTGAATGTGTGCGGTGTAAGCCATGTAGCTGCTCTGCATATGTCATCTAAGGGGATGTACCCTAAGAATGCCATTGAAGCCTCTATCTTTCTTGTTGAGTGGGCTTTTGGAGGAATTGTTAACGTGCGTTTTGCTTTTTGGTAACAAATTTGTATGCATTTAGCGATCCCTGATTTTGATATAGGGTTGCCTTTATGTGGCGGTGAAAAAGACACAAAAAGTTGTTTTGTTTTATGAAACGATTGTGTCCTTTCGATATAGTACAGCAGTGCTCTTTTGACCTCTAATGTGTGTAGAGCTTTTTCTGCGACTGTTTGAGGTTGCGAGAAAAATACGGGCAGCTCAACAGATTGATTTAGATGGAATGGTGAAATGACTTTAGGAAGGAATTTAGGATTAGTATGAAGAACCACTTTGGTATGATGCATTTCCCAAAAGGGTTCTTGAATGGTAAATGCTTGTAGTTCACTAACCCTTCTAAGAGAAGTAATTGCTACCAGGAAAGCTACTTTCCAAGTTAGGAATTGCTATTCACATTTATGTAATGGGTCAAAGGGAGGACCCATTAACCTTGTAAGAACAATGTTCAGGTTCCACACTGGTGCTAGTGGCGTTCTGGGACAAATTATTCTTTTGAGTCCTTCCATGAAAGCTTTAATAGCTGCTACTCTAAAAAGAGATAGATGTTGTCTATTTTGTAAGTATGCTGCAATGGCAGCAAGGTGTAGCCTGATAGACGTAAAGGGTAGGTTACACTTTTGAAGGAGTAATAGATATCATATGATGTTGAGGTAATTGAAATTTTTATGGTCAAGTGTCCCCTAACGTGTACCCCAACGTCTCCATTTACGTGCTTAAAGTGCATGTAAGTTCCCTCCATGACCGAATATGAAGACGCAAATACATTTGCGTCCAACGTTAACATGTCCTCTTTCAAATCCACCATGAATGGATCGATAATTCAGTTCCTAACCATACCATGCCAACGTCTTTACATGGTACACTTTTTCGTTTTTCCTGGCTCTGCCGAGCTAGGCCCTGATTTCTGTCTCCGAGCCCTTTCTGCCTTCTGCCTCTGAAAGCTGCAGCATGGACGCGTATCCCTGACCTCTGCCTTACTTCCTGCCAAGCGAAGCGGTGCCTGGCTCAACCTGGCCTGCCTGCCAAAACTGTGTTTTGCCTTCAAGTTATCTGCTCAGCCTCCTCGAAAATACATTCCTGTCTAGTGATTTAGGTAAACACCTCCCCGGCTGCAGAGCAAAGAGCAAGCCTTCCTGCCCCCATTCAAGTAATTTACAGTTCCCGTTGCCATAGTAGGCCCATGGCCCTGCACGTAGACACGTAGACACATATGCACGCACTAGCCACAGTATAGAATAGCTTCTGCCCAAGAGACCTTTTACTCCAGATAAAACATCCTCCAAACATAAGATACCAGATATGTTATAGGTCCAGGTCGTTCTGACATCCCAGACTTCTGTCTTCTCTACTAGTGTTAAAGTTCTCCCCAGTTACCACATCCATGTCACGTCATGCTAGATGCGCGCGCATCCACACTTTTCTGCTGATTCCGCAACTCTCTCTATGCACCCACCCACATGTGACGATTCCTGTGACGTTCCTCTGACATGTACAGTGCACGCCCTCGTGTACGCCTATTTTCACGCCTCCTATTACGCACATGTGCTCTTATCTCGCTCTTTTTCACCTGTTACGCCTACTGTATTGAATGCAATGATGTTTTTTACTATATATAATGTGTAATGTTAATAAAACGTTGACTATCCCTTCCCGAACCCTAGTGGTGACGGAACATGATCTCCAAACCTCGAGGTTTTTCTAATAAACCCCGTAAACCTCAGATACCACGGACTCTGCCTCTCATTTTCATGAGCTGTCTTGTAATGATAATTATACGGAAAAACTAACCAGGTAATTTTATTTACCACATAATTTGGCGCCCGAACAGGAACCCTCCCCCACCCCACGCGCCGGCGATGCGTCGCAGGCCTTGTCCCCTGCCACAGCTGTGACGGACATCCATGCGCATCTGCAGGTTTTCCTGTATCTCCCTCAGGCCTACGGAGGTGACTGAGACTGCGGTCGACATCCAGACGAGGCGGTGAGGAGTGCGGAGGATCCCGACCAGAGCCCAGCCGAGAACAGCAGTGTCCGAGGTATCCAGAGGCCCACCTGTTCCGATGTGACGAGGCGCATGCGTAGTAGCAGTATCAGTAGATGTCCAGTCCAGTCCGAGGCCTTCAAGTTCAAGTATTGCTCCCGGTGAGTACCGTTGCTAGGGACGCATCTAGACGGGTGCATTAGTTTGTGTCCGGTAAAGACAGGTCTGGGTACACAGTCCTGGTCCGTACGTGTTCACTCAGGTGAGCGCGGTATGACGTGTCTCTTTATGGGACCGGTCTGTACTGTTTAGCAGTGCATCTAGTAATTCAGTGATTCAGTGATTCAAGATTTAAGCCTTCTAGTATTATTCTCACGTGACTCCAGGTATTGTGTTCTATGTACTAGGCAGTATCTATTCTAAATGTTTTAATGTATTTCATGTTGTGGTATGAATGACTGTTTGCTTTTCATTATTGTGTTTATTGTATTCAAGTTAAAGTCAAGATGCCGTTATTCTCGAAATTACGTCAGATAGGAACTAGGAAAGGGATATTAGAAGAAGCAGTGCCTGTCCCACCTAGGGACACTCCAGGATATTTTATGTACCACAAGCACGGCTTAGACGCTGTGTTGTATTTAGACTTATGGGTGGACTACACTAAGCATTTAGAAGAACAGTTTAGATGGCCTGTCTCAGGGACATGGGATGCCGAGTGCATTATGAGAGTAGAAGAAGCATTATGGAAAAAGAAAGCCCGACAGTCTCAGAAAGATGCCATAGAATTGTGGCGTAAAGAATCACATAGAAGAACAGAAAAAGCACTCAGAAAAGCAGATAGAAGTAGAGAAGAATCCGAAAAAGCCAAAGAAAAAGAGTTACTAGAAGAAGGAGAACAGGTCAGAGCAGAACAATTAGACCGTAAAAGAAATGCACTCATTACAGGCATGTATCCAGTTCTTGCTGAGGGCCTGCCTAAGGCCAACCCGGAAGTATCCAATAACTTGCCACCACCATTGGTCCCGACTAAAGTACGTCACCATAAAACCGCAGCAGATATTTTCCTTTCTTCCTATTTAGATGATGTAGCTCCCGCATATACCAACGTACCCGTACATCCTGCTAATAATAATCTGCCACTGCAGATTCCTGCCGATCAAGCTCAAGCCACGACCCCTCCACGTCAGCATGGTCCCGCACCTGTTATCACTTCCCCCATTGTTGTTCCCCCTACTAATCCTTTTTCGACAGACGCAGCCCAAGGTTCTACCCCGCTACAGCCCGGTTATGCCCAGGCATCCGCTTCAGGAGGGGCCACAGGAGGTCCCTATCACACCCCGCCACAAGTGCAGCGCCTGACACTGAGAGAATTAGCTACGCTGCGTACCCCGAAAGCGACCCCAGCCGAAAAGCTTAAAGAATATCTTACAGATTGTAGATATGATTCAGTACCTGGCAAGACAGGACCCATGATGCTAGCATCGTTACGTTTAAGACGTGCTGCAGACTTTTTGGTTACACTACCAGGAATGCCCGAACAATTAGACAGGATATATCATTTTATTCAGACAGGAGTAGGCCCTGAATGTGTTCGTGAAGCCATGGTATATCAGAAAGTTGATACACAAGCTTTAATATTACGGTTCTTGATTAATTGTTTGATAAGAGAACGAGACCGACCAGGTTTTGATCAAGAAGAGATGAATGTATTGACTAAATGGAGTCAGAATATTGCAGATTGTAAGCATGACAAAGAGAAATGTATAGAGGCCATGTCTAGAAAAATCCGTAAAGAAATAATAGCCATACATACCCGACAGAATGCCGATAGGGCAGTAGAGTCAGACGATAAAGACTCCTCAGAGGAGGAAGAACCAGAGAGTACTACAGTAGCTCAAGATATAGTAGCGTATGTAGGTAGAACGAAACCTCCTAAACAATACCCTTTAGGTAATCCTTTTGACAGACCCATTCGTCTAGAAAGCAAGAAACGATACCTTTCCCCGATACCTGAGCAATGTTCTCTTGAACATATTTTCCAAGTTACTGACAACATCCTGAGAGAAAGAATAGGTTATCATGAACTCACTACCTTACGTGATCAGGAACTAGCCCGGTCAGCGGTTCAGTGGGCCGGGGATGACAATATATATAAAGACGGACAGGTAGCGCAAACATTTTTAAGTCTTACTCCAGAAGAACAGCGATTGGCTGGTATATATATGACCCAACATCTCATTATCCAGTATGAAAACCAACAGTCTGATCCAGGTCCCCTGTATAATCTACTGCAAGACTTACTCCTGAGAAGATGGAGAGGTCTAGGTACCGATTTAATTGATATCATTTTAGAACAACGCCACAAATATAGTACGTTCCTGACTCCACGTCACGTTTCAGTTCCACCCCCAGTCAGACAGTCATATCACCTAGACAGACAAAATCCTTTACGAGAAGTACATCCAATTCGTAAGCCAGATAATACGCTTGAACGTGTATTTGTATACACTCCTTTGACTAAAATGGAATTATTGGAAATGAAGAAAATAGTACCTTGCCACGATAAAGACCCTGCAGGATTCCACCGTGAATTAAAAGACATGTTACTTATGGGCGATTACACATATTCAGACATCCTTAAGATGCTAAAAGTATTATTGCCAGCAGGGATTTACGAAAAACTGAAAGAGAAAGATTGGGAGGTGGGAGATAAAAAGATTAATTGGACCGAATTAGAAGATGAAGATAAAGGACGCACCCCAGGTTTAGGTCTTTGGGATAAAACGAAAGCATTACCCGGATTATTAGTACAGGTTTTGCCTAGATTAATGACAGTTAAAAAGGAAGATTGGGATGCAATTTCAGCCTGCAAACAAAAACCAGACGAAGACACTAGTGATTTTTATTCTAGATTCGAGAAATGTTTTATTATTAACAGTGGACTAAAAACAAGTAGCGAGCCATTCCCACATCTTTTCGTAACCAAATTAGTCGAGAATTCCTTACCCCAGGTTAAGAACAGAGTATTGAAAGTCGAAAGTACATGGCAAGCAAATACGCCTTCCCAAATGTTACAAATGTTACAGTACCACCAGAATAGAATCAGAGAGGAACACGATCATGAACAGAGACGCATGAAAGACACTAAAATGAAAGTACTAGTTGCCCAGTCTGTTCCAGCAGATGGTCAGAAGAGGGGTAACATACAGAACACACAGACTAGTCATCCTACAGGTTCCGTTAAAGGGAATTGCAATTATTGCAAACAGCCAGGTCATTTTATTAGTGATTGTGCCGTTCTGAAACATAATATAGCTACAGGCAAACCGAAAGAAAGACCACGCCCGCCTAGGCCAGAACATGTCCAACCAAATATTCAACATAATCCGCAACTTGCTCCGCCACGTGTTCAGCAACAGACTGTTGCGGTACCACAGCCCCAGCCCATTGCCGCGACACAACACGTTACGCAGCAGATGTACCAATATGCACAGTCAGAGTATCCAGATTACCAACAGTATTCATGAAACAGCCTAGAGAGGGAAGTGGGTTTGCCTCTCATCGAGATTCCTGTGGATCAAGACGGTCCTTATGTGCGTAGTCAGGTACTAGGGAAAGACAGAAAATTTTTGATTGACACAGGAGCAAGTAGAACTACCATTAGTCATGACGAGGTTCCAGGGGCACCCCTCTCAGGCTCAAAGAATGTTTCCCTTGGATTTTCAGGAAAGCCTATTGTTAATGAAGTATCGAAACCAGTTCCCTTGGCAGTTGGTCCATTGTCCCGTACTACTGATTTACTGCTTACGAAGTCATGTCCCGAAAACTTGTTAGGTATTAAAACACTGAAAGCTCTAGGAGCTGTAATATGTTGTTCTCCGGAAGGAGTGAGATTGTTTTTGCGTGACTTTAAGGGTCACTATGTGTTGAGAGATTTTGATCCCCGATTACAGAATGTACCACAGCATTTATGGGCACAAGGTCCGACTGATGTAGGTTGTATGCATATCACACCATATCGTGTCACACTCAAGCCAGGAGTTGTTCTGCCCAGAATTCGACAATACAAATTGCCACCCGAGGCTGTAGCAGCCTTATTGAAAATCATTGACGAGCTTATTGCTCACGGAGTAGTTGTAGAAACTGACTCAAATATTTGTAATTCTCCAATCATTCCGATTCTCAAACGTACAGATCCAAAAGAACCTCCTGTATATCGTCTAGTGATTGACCTTAGAGAGCTTAACAAATGTATCATACCTCAGTTCCCAGTGGTCCCAGATATTTCATCCCTATTGACTGCCATTGATTCCGAAGCGGTGTTCTTCACTGTCATTGATCTGAAGAATGCCTTCTTTAGTGTTCCCATTGATCCAGAAAGCCAGTACCTTTTCGGATTCAGTTTAAATGGCCGAAGCTTTAAATTTGCACGTGCACCTCAGGGGTTCACGGAAAGTCCGAGTATCTATAGCCAAGCACTGAAAAGACAACTTGACAGTATCCACATGCCTGCTAACACTGCCCTACTTCAGTATGTCGATGATCTATTGATCACCGCTCGAAGTGAAAAAGAATGTGAACAAGCATCTCTGACAGTCCTGTTTTTCCTGGCCGACAAGGGACACAAAGTGTCTCCTTCGAAGCTACAGTTCTGTGTTCAGCAAGTTGTGTACCTAGGTCACTTGCTGTCCAAGAGGGGGAGACAGCTTACACCTGACCGCATCCAGTTGATTGTACATATGCCACAACCCAAGACACAAAAGGAGGTACGGGCCTTCATAGGCCTAACCTCTTACTGTAGACAATGGATCCCTCAGTACGCATATCTAGCCAAGCCACTGATACAGTTGACAACCCAGGAGGCAGCGACATCGACTGTCCTCCCTTGGACTCAGGAACATACACATGCCTTTGACGACTTGAAGAAAGCCCTATGTCAAGCACCTGTTCTAGCGACATCATGTTATAACAAGCCTTTTACACTTTTTGTCACAGAGCGCGAAGGTACTGCGTTGTCAGTACTCACCCAAGACCAAGCAGGTTCACACAAGCCATGTGCTTATTTTTCCAGTACATTAGATCCAGTAGCCCAGGCTCTGCCTGCGTGCTTGAAATCTGTAGCAGCAACAGCTCTAGCAATCAGACAAAGTGATTCCATAGTATTAGGACACCAATTGACAGTACAAGTTCCACATTCCGTGGAAGTTCTTTTGAACCGAACACAGACCCAGCATTTGACTATAGCACGATTGACAGGTTATGAATTGACATTATTTCAGCCACACATAGAAATCAGACGCTGCAACACACTGAATCCTGCTACACTTTTACCAGTTAGCACAATAGACCCTTTGGCACATGACTGTGTGGAAGTCATTAACACTATGACGAAGCCCAGACAAGATTTGACAGACATCGCATTACCAGATCCGGACCTGACACTTTATGTGGATGGTTCATGCATGAGAACCAGTACAGGAGAGTTGGTGGCCGCATATGCAGTGACCACTGAAACCGAAGTCATAGAAACACATCGTATTGACACCCTGTCTGCCCAAGCAGCAGAGCTCATCGCTCTGACCCAAGCCTGTATTCGAGCCAAGAACAAGAAAGTTAACATATATACAGATTCCCGTTATGCATTCGGAGTTATACACGACTTCGGAGTCCGCTGGCAGGAAAGAGGTTTTTTAACTTCCCACGATGCCAAGATACAGCACGGTCCCCTCATTCAAGCTCTGTTAGAAGCAATACATTTGCCTACAGCCATAGCCATCATGAAGTGTAAAGCACATACGAAAGTCACCGATACCATTTCCCAGGGTAACGACCTGGCAGATCGAACAGCCAAACATACAGCACAGACTCATACTCAGATTGATATGACAAAGACAGTAGTTCCAACACATTGCATGACAGTGAGGGATCCCGCACTAGATGTAATCGACATACAGACACATGCTACCCCAGACGAAATCAAGAAATGGACAGAACTAGGAGGGATCCAGACAGAACAGGGATGGATGACGAAGGGAAAATCCACTTGGTTTCTCCCCGACTCTATGGTTCAAGTTATCATTAACACAGCACATAATCCTGCACATTTAGTAGAAAAAGCTATGTTAGACAGTATTCAAAGCCTCTGGTTCAATAAACATTTACGAGCAGCAGCAAAACAGAAAGTGCGTACTTGCATGATCTGTTGTCAGTTCAACCCAGGTAAAGGCATTCCCGTAGAGCAAGGTGGATTTCATCCTCCTGATCACCCTTTTGAAGTCCTCCAGATGGATTATATCCAGATGGAACGTTGCCGAGGATTCAAGTATGTCCTCGTAGTTGTATGTGCACTTTCCCGATGGACAGAAGCATATCCAGTCCCAGATTGCACTGCCCCGACCACTGCCAAACAGTTGGTTCGTGAATTTTTCCCGAGGTATGGTTTGCCTCGTGTCGTGTACTCAGATAACGGACAGCCATTCTCGTCCGAATTGATGAAGCAAGTTTCCCTTTTGTTAGGATATCAGTGGAAGTTCCACTGCGTTAGACATCCCGAAGCAGCGGGATTAGTCGAGAGACACAATCAGACTCTGAAAACACGTCTTGCCAAGGTCTGTGCGGAGAAGGGAGTAGACTGGATAGTAGCTCTTCCAGTTGCCCTCTTCTATATGCGAATGGTAGCCCACTCTAGAACAGGGCTATCCCCGTATGAGGTGGTTTTTGGCCGGCCACCGAATATGTGGGGGACGCCTCTGCCACGAAAAATAACTGATGTTGATAGTAACATGTTGACAGATTACCTTGCTTCCTTGATGTCTGCACTACAATCATGTCGTTCACAGGTTGCAGCAGCCTTCCCAGACAACACCGAGGTGAAACCACATGAACTGGTCCCGGGAGACGTTGTTGTAATCCGGAATTTCGACAGGTCAAGCCCTCTGGAGCCCCGCTGGAAGGAGCCGAAGATTGTTTTGTTAACAACCAGGACCGCAGTCAAATTAGAGGGGAGGAAGGGCTGGGTACACTCAAGTCACGTGAAACGTTTTTATGGACTTCCGCCAAAGACTGATTCCCAGGACTTTCGCATACCAGAAACTGATACTAAACTCCCCCTGGTAGAGAAAACTCCGTCCCAGGAGTATAAATTGAAATTAAGGTCTAGTAAGTCAGACAGTTTAATTGTTTAAGTCCCCCCTGGGTGAAGCGGTTAGACGGGTTCCTGACATGTACAAGCTAGACCCCCATAATGAGAGAGATAGACAGGAGATCAAGAAACAGAAATACTACAAGAATCTGCGAAGCAGATGTATCGTTACTTTACTTATCATGTTTTTTCTGAGTCTTACGATTATATGCCTAAGCTATATGTTACATGTATATTTTCCTATACACGCACATTCTTCTTTAAATGACACTGCAGACCACACCTTTAGTGATCTGCCCCCGCATGAGCTTTCTTACCGACTTGCACTGCGTAACAATTCCTTCATCCGTATGTTACACCATTCCCATCAGACCAGCAATGCCACTAATTGCTGGGTATGTGGCCGACTCCCTCCCTACCAGAAAATGACGGGAGCCTTGCCTCTTTTTCCTTATCCGTTTACACATAATGGTTCGTGTGGTGCATGGTTTACATTGATGTCCTCGTTAGACAGTAAGTCCGATGTTTCCCAAGGTAATTGGATATGGGGAGACCTGAACACCGTTATGAATAAGGCATGTTTCCCTGACAAGGAGGGTCTTCCCCGAATGACAGGTACTGATCTAGAAAACGAAGTATATGGATTAGGTAATTTTACACTTAACCTCATGATTTTGAATGTCCAGACAGAAACTAGTTCGAACTCACCTTCAATTTTAGTTTTACCAGTGAAAGGTGACCTATGTGTTAGAAAGAATGGTTCAGTACATCTAGGACACAGCGATTGTAATACAGTTATTGAATTCAGTGATAAAGGCAAGTCCACATTTAAAGCTTCCCGACATTCCTATTTCATTTGTGGTCATACGGCTTACATACGTTTACCTCCAGACTGGGATGGTACTTGCTATATTGCATTCCTATTGCCACCTATTTTTCTAGCCCCACCTGACTACCACAGAAATTCCCATCTCGTTCATGTTAGACCTAAAAGAGATCTCCCAATTGTCGATTACTGAAACAACATGGGAACAATACACAGATTTCAATAAAGGATTCTTTCCCTATTTAGGAACTGTCTCTAACAGTAAACTGATACGTAAACTGACCAGAACCCTTGAAGCAGTAGTGAATGAAACTACTTTTGCCCTAGGTAACTTAACAGAGGGGCAGTCTGCTATGAGACTTGTCGTTCTTCAAAATCGTCTCGTCCTTGACGTCATCCTGGCAGATAGGGGCGGGGCTTGTAGAGTCATCGGATCCAGTTGTTGCGTTTTCATTCCAAATAATGCACCGTCAGTATACAGAGCCATAACTCGGCTCCACAAGATTGCTAGTCAGATACACCAGAATCCAGGCACCTGGACCTGGTCCGGTTGGCTCTGGAGCATAGTATCCGCCTGGGGATGGAAAGTCCTATCCTTCCTCGGAATAGCCCTCCTCATAGTATTCAGTTGTTGCCTATGTCTGCAATGTGGGCCGGCGATTTGCGGCTTGTGCGCCACATCATGTATTCCCCGTCCAAGTCCACGTTCTCGTGCTCGACTGAAAAAAGATGAGCAAATGATGTTATATGAACAGATAGATGGACTCATGAAAATAGATATATCCTGATGGGTCCGTAGGGGACAAGGAGGGAATGAGGTAATTGAAATTTTTATGGTCAAGTGTCCCCTAACGTGTACCCCAACGTCTCCATGTACGTGCTTAAAGTGCATGTAAGTTCCCTCCATGACCGAATATGAAGACGCAAATACATTTGCGTCCAACGTTAACATGTCCTCTTTCAAATCCACAACGAATGGATCGATAATTCAGTTCCTAACCATACCATGCCAACGTCTTTACATGGTACACTTTTTCGTTTTTCCTGGCTCTGCCGAGCTAGGCCCTGATTTCTGTCTGAGCCCTTTCTGCCTTCTGCCTCTGAAAGCTGCAGCATGGACGCGTATCCCTGACCTCTGCCTTACTTCCTGCCAAGCGAAGCGGTGCCTGGCTCAACCTGGCCTGCCTGCCAAAACTGTGTTTTGCCTTCAAGTTATCTGCTCAGCCTCCTCGAAAATACATTCCTGTCTAGTGATTTAGGTAAACACCTCCCCGGCTGCAGAGCAAAGAGCAAGCCTTCCTGCCCCCATTCAAGTAATTTACAGTTCCCGTTGCCATAGTAGGCCCATGGCCCTGCACGTAGACACGTAGACACATAAGCACGCACTAGCCACAGTATAGAATAGCTTCTGCCCGAGAGACCTTTTACTCCAGATAAAACATCCTCCAAACATAAGATACCAGATATGTTATAGGTCCAGGTCGTTCTGACATCCCAGACTTCTGTCTTCTCTACTAGTGTTAAAGTTCTCCCCAGTTACCACATCCATGTCACGTCATGCTAGCTGCGCGCGCATCCACACTTTTCTGCTGATTCCGCAACTCTCTCTATGCACCCACCCACATGTGACGATTCCTGTGACGTTCCTCTGACATGTACAGTGCACGCCCTCGTGTACGCCTATTTTCACGCCTCCTATTACGCACATGTGCTCTTATCTCGCTCTTTTTCACCTGTTACGCCTACTGTATTGAATGCAATGATGTTTTTTACTATATATAATGTGTAATGTTAATAAAACGTTGACTATCCCTTCCCGAACCCTAGTGGTGACGGAACATGATCTCCAAACCTCGAGGTTTTTCTAATAAACCCCGTAAACCTCAGATACCACGGACTCTGCCTCTCATTTTCATGAGCTGTCTAGTAATGATAATTATACGGAAAAACTAACCAGGTAATTTTATTTACCACAATGTGTTGGATAGACACGTCTAGGGGATCTATTTGGTTGTTTTGGCAGTATATGACAAAGCGTTTCCATTTAGCAGCATAACATGCTCTGGTAGTGGGACGTCTAGCTTCTTTAATGATGTCCATGCATTCTGGAGGAAGGTTGAGGTAACCAAACTCTATGACCTCAGAAGCCAGATCGCTAGGTTGAGCTGAGCTGGGTCTGGGTGTCTGATCTCTCCATGGTTCTGTGTTAATTGGCTTGGAGATAGATTTAATCTTTGATGTGGTACTACGGACATTTGCAGCAGTGTGGTGTACCACGGTTGTCTGGCCCAAGTTGGAGCGACTAGAATGAGTGTCAGGGAATGTTGTTGTAGTTTGCGCACCACTAACGGAAGTAGTGGGAGAGGAGGAAAAGCGTACGCAAATAGTTTTGACCAGTTCATCCATATCGCATTGCCTTTGGACAATGGGTGTGGGTATCTGGCGGCAAAGTTTGGGCATTTTGCGTTTTCGTGGTTGGCAAAGAGGTCTATCTGAGGTTGTTCCCACATTTGGAAGAACAGATGAAGAACTTGCGGGTGAAGTTCCCACTCGTGGATCTGCTGTGTTTGTCGACTTAAAAGATCTGCGATAGTGTTTTGTACTCCTGGAACATGTTGGGCTAAGAGGAAGATCTTTAGCGGTATAGCCCATGTCCATATCTGCTGTGCTAACTTAGAGAGCTGCAGAGAGTGTGTCCCCCCTTGTTTGTTTATGTAGTACATAGCTGTCATATTGTCTGTGCGGACTAAGACAGCCTTGCCTGACACTTGAGTTTGAAATGCTTTTAGACATGAAACACAGCTAGCAACTCCAAATGATTGATGTGGAGTAACTTTTGCTGCGGTGTCGACCTGCCTTGCATGGTGTGATGCAGTAGATGGGCTCCCCAGCCGGAGAGTGATGCGTCCGCTGTCATGACTATTTGAGGAACTGGCTCTAGAAACGGTCGTCCTTTGGAAAGGTTTTTGGTGTTCCACCATTGCAGAGAACGATGAGTCCGACCGTCTACCAACACTAGGTCTGTTAATTGACCTTGAGCCTGGTTCCATTGGCGCGCTAGGCACTCTTGAAGTGGACGCATTTGCAATCTTGCGTGAGGTACTACAGATATGCAAGATGCCATCATTCCAATGAGCTGCATGAACACTCGAGCTGGTAGCGAGTGTTGTGGTTTGAATTTTGTTCGGAGAGTTTGTTGACAGAGGGGAACTGGAGGCCCTTCCGAACCCCCTTTAAGGGTGTGGTCACGTTCACTGTGATCTGGAGTACCGTCTCAATAATGCACTGAGAAAGGAGGAAAATGAAGTGAGATGATGACCTTTCACGTTGAAGTGGCACTTTTATTACACAAAAACACATGTATTACAAAAAAACGCTTTGCTAAAGAGCATTTTTAAGAAAACCTGGCTTCACTCTGCCAGGGGTACATGCTAAATAAAGATTGCTTGGAAAATGCTGCGAGGCAAGCAGGAGTGACTAATTACTAAAATGCGAGATTTGATTAAATTGAAACTTTAAGAAGACATTAAAACCCGTTCAAGACAATACTTCGCCGTCACACAAGTCTTCTGAAGAGAATCATTTTAGCTAGTTTAAGCATTTCAGAAAGAACAAATACCAGAGGCTAAGATCCTTAAAAGGGCACAATTGAATTTAGCTGAGTAATACAGAGTACATTTTTATCCGGCCTAGCGCCTAAAAGCACCTAACTAGGGAGAGCAACCCTGCAAGATCTAATGCTGCTAAGATACCTTAAGAATACAAGGGGTTGGGTGTGGATGGAAAATACTTGGTAAAGTCAAGAATTCTAAGAGAGATAAAGATATTATCTTATCTGGGAAGGCATCACCTGATAGAGTAAGCTTGACAGTCCCAAATCAGATAAAGGGTCGACCGGAGAATCTCACCAAACACAGCTGGAGAGTTCTACCTTCGGATTGTGATGCTGAATCTTTTATACTTGAAATTGTAGAACTGACACTGTTCTGACGTATTTTCTGACGCATGTGGCTTGACCGCATTGTCCTAGGACAGTGGGGGCGGTCAGATGTCCTAACGGTTGGTCGGACATGCTTGACCGCAGAACATAAACAAAGAACATCTTGTCCTGTACATATTTCTAAAACCGTATGCGAGAGCAGAACTTACGCCAGGTACTAGCATTTGCAAAACATTGCGGCTTTTATTTCAGCAAGCTAAGTTTCAAAACAATATTTCAGTAAAAAGTCCCAAGATGTGGCAACTTTTACCAGCTGGGTTTGTGTACGTGTGTGGGCGTTGGTCTTGATGCTGTGTAAAATTACTATACTTCGTGGTGGCCCAATTTACCTAGTTCTTTTCAGTGCAACAGAAATGCATGTTTAGCATTAGTGTGGGCCTAGAGCATTTTGTTAGCCTAAGACGTGCCTTTTTGGCCTTTGGCTTGGGTCTATAACCTCAGGATTCAGGGAATTGGCGGGATTTAATTTGCTGATTATACATGGCAAAGAGTGAGGGTTTTAAAGCATATTTTCAGATTCTCTCTGGTGGGGCCATGTAGGACCTTTATGCTACCAAGGTAGATAAGAGATGCTCTTTTTGGTGATCAAATGGTAGAGCGTGATTTTAACCCTTCATCATCTCCCTCCTCTTGTTCATTTATGAACACACTCTTTATTGAGTATCTTGGTGACCCTTCCGATAGTGGCTGTAGCCAGGGCGTGTTGTTAACATAACACTTAAAGCTGCCTTGCAGTGGCCCTTGTTGCCTGGCTCCTTCTCCTATTTGAAAAGTAAAACAAGAAATTTCCCAGTGGGAGATATTGTTTCCTGCTCATAGGTCAGGGCTCAACTGTCAAACACCATTCATGCCATTCATCTTTGTGGAACGGGAGAACACTCGCCAGAAAGGAAAACCACCCAGTCTATTAGTATTATAAAAAATATACACTTTATTCTAAAATATACAACACTGGTCTGAAAATAAAAATTAAAAAAACATAAACACAATAAATTGCACAATTAAAAGCCACCTAATGTGGACGTGGAGAAATTAGTCTAAGGAGACACTTATATCTGTCTTTGATCTGTCATTTCGGACTCTCATTTGTCAACACTAAGAGGAAAAAATATTCCTTTTGTTCAGTCAGATTGTTGGCAATGCCGAATATGACTTTGAAGTTGGCGTCGACGCGTTTCGGAAGCTTAAAAACTGATAATGGCTTCCTTCTTCAGGACAATTTGTGTACGTATTCTCCACACGTTGATAGTAAACCGTAGTCGTTGCTATTTCTGTATAGAGGCCACCAGGTATATAGTAATCCTCTGTTTCTCATCCGTAACAGACACCTGAGGTTTGTTTACTCTTCTACCTCAATTTGTGGATAGGAGTTTTTATCGCGACACTCGTCTATTTCGATAAAAGTAATTTTCATGGATAGTGGGCTTTACGAGGTCCTTGTGCTCGCACAGTGCGATGTTTCTTTAAAATTTCAAGTCTCGTAACAATTTCAGGTGCTGTTCTTAAACCCAGATATAAATGGGTCGCCTTCCCTGAATGGGGTTCTTGTCCAGCAACCGGGTAGGGTAATACACGTGGCTAGTGGATGCACACGGCTGACTTCCCCGGTGCTAATTCTCGTGGCGTCTCTTCGATCACCGCTGTGTGGTCAGGATTTGTAAACTGACCATTATCAGTTTTTAAGCTTCCGAAACGCGTCGACGCCAACTTCAAAGTCATATTCGGCATTGCCAACAATCTGACTGACCTATGAGCAGGAAACAATATCTCCCACTGGGAAATTTCTTGTTTTACTTTTCAAGTATATTGGTGCTCTATTTCCCTTTGGGTCACTAAGAGCCCCTCTCTTTCCTTTTTTACCTATTTATTTATCCTTCTCCTATTTGCCTACCTTGTATTTCGGCATAATCTGCACCGGATTCATTTAGCAGACGCTCATATTGAACTGCTGCAGAATTCTTCTTTAGTGTGTTTCTACCTGGGGGAAGTGGGGGAGCAGTTGGTATGCCATAGTGAATGTCTGGTGGCGCTAGCTAGTCCATTTCTAATTGTTCTCCAGTCCCATCCCCGGGAATCCTATCCATGTCTTCATACTTTGCTACCTGGTAAATCCCTGTGCTAGCATAATTCATCCCTACTGCCTTGGTACTTAATCTTTTAATACAGTGACTCCCAATCTGAAAGGCGCAACACAGAAGTAACATAATCCCAACTATGGGTATCACTAATTTCAGTATTGCTGTAAGCCATGAGGGCATCCAGCCAAAATCGAACCAGTTCGCTGGAATAATATCCGCAGGGGCACCTCCTTCGGTCGTCATTTCTTTTCCCAAGTTGGTCAACTCCTCAATGGCCCTTGCTATTGATCCGTTATCCACGTCATTTCCTGGTATGAAAGTGCAGCAGGATTTTCCTATTCGATGACACAAACCACCATCTTTGGCAGTTAGCATGTCCAGGAAGTAGCGATGCTCCAGAACCATCAGTCTTAGGGGGCGTAGTTCTTCCCTAATTGCATTCAGTCCGTTCCTAGTGCTGTTGATGGCTTTCATGGCCTCATAGCCCGTCACTTCCAGCCAGCGAGCATTAGCCTGAGTTTGGAACATTGGAAGTACCCTGCTGAAGAAAAGCTGGACGTCGTTGAAGAGGCGGAATTCTTCTGGAACTTTACCAAGGGCCTCTGCTGCGAAGTATTCCGCTGTTCGCCGGTGTCGGTGGAGGAATGTCACGTCGCCTGACATGGGGTGTGACAGTATGTGGGAGGCATTCGATGCCGGCACAACCAGATGTACTTCATGCAAAGTTACCAAAGAGCACAGTCCGAACCACTGAGGAGGAAGCTGGAGATAGATGTATTCTCCGCACGCCCAGTAGTAGTCCATTAAAGTGGAGGTGCCGAACTGCATATCGAAATTGAAGATAGTTGTGTTACAATCTGCGTTATGCCCAACAGATACAGAGCCGTTACCTATGAAAGAGAAGGGTAAATCCTTTTTTAGGTTCGGACATTCCTTCCCCGCTCCAGGTATACCTTCCGCTTTCCTTATCCCATATTTGCTTAGAATTTGTATTTTCTCCTACCCCTTGCTCTTTCTGCCCCCCCACACCAGTTATGCTTTGCCTCCCCTTGTACGCAGAAGAATCCTCTAATTCCTCCACCCTATCTGCCCCCCCTTTCTACCCCGTGAATACCTAGGTTACCCTAACCATCCAGCCAACTCGCCTATTTTTATCACTGACGAAGATTCCTCAGTAGATTCCATACAGTCAGCATCTGAAGCGGCGTCCATTCCACCTCTGGAAGGCGAAGGTCCCGACTCCCCTACACCCTCAGTCTCCGACACTAATTCTTTCCACTCACAGTCTGAGGACGATACAATACCTCTTCTAAGAGCACTATTGTCTGACTACTTGCAAGACCCCGCAGAGCCTGCATCCTTACCTAACCTTGACAACCTACCCCATTGTTCCAACTTCATGTAGGGGAATGAACGATAATACCCACAACAATATCACAATATTTCTGATCAACAATAACGTTGTGGGCATTTCTGACTGTCGTCCGTCCTGCTTCATCCACGTGACACCCCTCACCAGCACGGTTCTTCTCACAATACTTCAAACACTCAACATTGACTATAGCCACACCAGACAGGTTACTCTATCTATTGCACCAGCATTTTCGTGCCCCCTTGAGCCAGAACCAAACACCTTCAAAAACAGACGCAAATAGTACACCCTCATTCAGTTGCACAACTCATTCTTTTACAAGCCTAATGCAGGCGCTTCAGGCAGTATTTGACAAAAGAATAATAGGCGTATCATCGCTCAAAACACCAGAGTGGATCCACGTATATATCCATCTATTATCCCCAGGTTTAGAAATCCCCAAAACGTTTACTTCTTCCTGGCCTCGAAACCCTATACAGAGTAAGATTATCCTTGCCATTGCCCGTTATAATCTTGAATTCTCTGACTTCTCAGCTACAGGTATATATCGGGGGCCTGACGAATTGGACTTAAGGGCAATTCTTATGCACATTGTTTTCTGTGAAGTCGGAGACGAACTCATAAAAGATAGATTCCCCAACTACCCCAAAGTCTAGAGCATGGGTACTCACAAAGTTTCTCTCGGGGGACAAATTTACAGTGTGGTTTGTGGCTGAGGGCCGCACCGGTGGGGCGGGGTCGGTGGGGGAAGGGGGCAGGGCTAGAGCAAAAAAAAACTGTGACCAAGAGGTTGAACACAGGCCCCTGCAGCGGATGCCTTCATCCACTGAGCCATCAGACTCGGCATACACACTTCTTTCTCTCTCTCTCAGTCTTCCTCCCTCTCTCTCTGTCTTCCTCCCTCTCTCTATCTCACCCTCCCTCTCTCTGCCTGTCTCCCTCCCTATCTGTCCCTCCCTCTGTCTCCCTCTCGGTCTCCCTTCCTCTCTGTCTCCCTTCCTCTGTCTGTCTGCCTCCGTCTCCCTGACTCCCTCCCTCTGTCTCCCTCTGCCTCCCTCTCTCTCCCTCCCTCGCTCTCCCTCTGTCTCGCTCTCCCTCTGTCTCCCTCCCTCTCCATCTCTCTCCCTCCCTCGCTCTCCCTCCGTCTCCCGCTCCCTCTCCGTCTCTCTGCCTCGCTGTCTCTCAGTCTCTGCCTCTATCTGTCTGTCTGTCCCTGTCTCCCTCCCTCTGTCTCCCTCTGTCTGTCTCTGCCTCTATCTGTCTGCCCCTGCCCTATCTCTGCCTCTATCTGTCTATCTCTATCTCTCTGTCTCCCTCCTTCTCTCTCTCCCTCCCTCTGTCTCTCTCCCTCGGTCACCCTCCGTCGGTCACCCTCCGTCCGTGTTGTACCCCTCACTATTTCCTTGCCCATATCCTTGACAATATAAGCCTTACATGTAAAGCAGCCCACTCGTCCTGTCCTTACTCTGCTCCTTCCCCCTCACAGTCCTCATAACCTGCAATATCATTACTCTGCGCTCATATTTGACATTGCTCCTACTCCCTTGCTCTCTTATGTTGATCCCTCACCTTTCTATACCTCCTCACTGCACTCCTCATTCGGCTTGTATGCTTTACTCATAAAAAGTCAGCCAGTACCTCTGTTTTTCCTTTCTCGGTCCCTTCCCTTTAACTCTGCCGTCTTATTCTGCCTCTGCCCATTCATCTCTATGTACACACTGTGCCCCTATCCCCTCAGCTCTGACTCTACCTAATGTGTGCCACAACCAATAACTATTTGCTGTTCAATTCTGCAGCATAAACGACCTGATGCTACATCTGTGCAAAGACTCAGACTGGTAGTGTTGGATGACTAAAAAGTAACATACTTTCTAAAGAAATGCACAAAGCAAGCTGAATTGCCTGTAAAAAATGTTAGAAATATTTTCCACAACACAAGCACATAAATGTTTCACTCAGAATCATACAATTTAATAAAGAGGGGAAGCTGGGATTTGTACACAATTATTCTGCTGGGCTGCTTCCGAGGCATATAACTGTGTATAAACTGCATCTCCCCCAATTTCACCTGTAAACTTTCCGTAGCACCACAGTTGTGAACCGAGAGCCTGTGGCATCCCATTTACCTAAAGTGAAGCTATGCATGAAACAAACGGCTAGGCGCAGCCACGGATCCATGTGAAGACTTTGCTGGATCCTTATTTGATTTATTCTGCTAACACCACATGTCTGCTCTGAGACCATGAGGAAGTAAAGTCCGGGCTCGGCGGAAACCCTAACCAGGGGCCTTCAAAACATACATTTAACCACAGAGACCGCTCTGTTTTAGTGGCACCAATCGAGATATTAAGGAGGCCCCACTGTCTGCGAGCAGTACGTACAAGTAGCACAGCCAAGGTTCTCAGTGGCAGGGCGAGCAAGTGAAGCCAGAGACGGAGGTGAGGGCAGGGGGCTATGGGTGAGCCTGCAAGACACTGTTTGTCATCGCATGCCTCTTTTATGCTTTTCCGGGCAAACGCGGTCCCGAGTAATTACAATAGGCAGAAATTATGCCATTTCTGTGCCTGCTGATTTCCACGGGGGCCGCATGGAATGGCCTGGCGGGCCGCAAATGGCCCGCGGGCCGTACTTTGAGTACCGCCGGTCTAGAGTAACATTAAATAGGTGGATTACACCCTCCCTTTTGTGCAGAACACACAGCATCGCCGGTACATTAGTGCCCCCATGAACAGGATACTGAGTTCCACTATATACCAAAACATTGTACACTTGTTATCCTGGCTGGAGAGGGATAAGCTAGTGTTAGTTGGGTGTTTATTGTAGCGCCGAGATACTGTTGTATGTGCGAGGGCTGTCTGAGCAATGTTAAATGTTCCTGTGACATTTGACGCTGCTTGGGTGGTATGTTTGGGGGGGTAGATGTTAGTTCCAGACAATAACCGGATTGAATTATTTGGAGCACCCACCTGTGTGATGTTTTCCCAGGCTGGCAGGTACTGTTGGAGTCTTCCCCCGATAGGAGTGGAATGAGGCGGGGGAAGGGGAAGGGAGTCATTTGGCAGGGGTAAAGGCAGAGCGTGAGTTGTTATTTTTGCCTTTGCCTTTATTATCGTTACCCCTGTACCCACCCCTTTGGTAGCCTTTACTGTAGGTAGACTGTGTAGGGGCTTTGTACGAGGTAGAAGCTGTGTCTGAGGTATATCCCCTGGTGGCACCTCGATAGGATGAGTGACGAAATGAACGTCTGGGAGCCTGCGACTGCAGGGCTCCCATAGATTTGGCAGGGTCTGTATCTTTTTTTATTTTCTCTAATGATACATCTACCTCTGGTCCAAATAGGTGTTGTTCGTCAAAGGGATGGTTAAGAATAGCGCTTTGTACCTCAGGTTTGAACCCTGATATGCGAAGCCAATCGTGTCTGCGTAGCAAAACGCTGGTGTTAACTGCCCTAGAGGCCGTTTCTGCTGCATCGAGGGCACACCTAATAGAGGTGTTTGTGATATTTTTCCCCTCTTGAATGAGCTTGTTTGGTCTATCCTTGTACTTGTCAGGGAGGTGCCTCATTAGTGACTCTAGCTCATCGTAATGTGCCCTGTCATATCTGGCTAGCAGTGCCTGTGTATTGGCGATAAGCCACATGTTTGCTGCTTGAGACGCTGTTCTTTTGCCTGATGCGTCAAGTAGCTTAGACTCCTTATCTGGTGGTGCAGCCTCACCCGATGTTTGTGAGTTAGCTCTCTTGCTTGCGTTAGAAACTACAAGTGAGTCTAGTGGTACTGGGCCTTTAATATATGCTGGGTCTGAAGGGGCAGCTTTATATTTTATCTCTATCTGAGGGTTAATGACCCGAGTTCTGACTGGGTCTTTGAAGACTTCAGGGGCATGCTTAATCACTCCTTTACGCATGGGTAAAATTGATGAAAACCTTTGTGCATTATCGAATGTATCCATTAGGAAGTCTTCCTCAACAGGGTCTGTATAAATGTCTACCCCATGATAATGTGCAGCCCTGTGAATTAATTCATTAAACCCTATAGTGTCTTCTGGTGGGGAAGGCCTTGAGGGGTATATGTCATCCTGAGGGACAATCAGGACATCTGGGGTGGTATAATTGTCCCAGGGGTCTGGGGATCCTGTGGGCGTGGTTGGATGAGGTATGTTACCCTCCCATATCATCAGAGCTATCATCCCTTTGTGGTGTGATAGGGGCTGCTGGAGAATGCTGTGGTACAAGAGGTGGTGGTGATGGTACAGGTGAAAGAGAAGGGGAAGGCAGTCTTAAGGGAGAGGTAGCCATGTCCTTCTTTGAATGCGGAGCTGGTGTGTCCAGTGGTCGCTTATTTGGAGCCAAAACTAGGTGTCCAGTGATGGGTCCTTGGCCAGAGTTTTTTGAGCGGGGTCTGGATAGGGTAAATCCACTACCGGGGATTGATCTTTTGTGCAGAGGGAGACTTGTGCACCGAGATGGCTTGTTTTGGTTTCTTGGCAATGTCTTTCACCGGCGAGGCAGCTGTCTTTTTCGGCTCCAAAGCTTTTTTCGGTCCCGAGTGTTTTTTCGGTTCCGGTACGGTTTTTGGATCCGACGACTTTTTCAGATCCGATGATTTTTTCGGTTCCGGTGGTGTTTTGGAATCAGAAGCGGGTTTGCTTGGATCCGGCCTGGGTTTCAGTGCCGAAGGAGTAGTGTGCTTCGGTGCCGATGGTTTGGATGTCGGGGCCGTTGTCTTTTACGGTGCCGGTATGTGTGCGCCGGCACCGTGTGAAGGTTGAATCGAGGTCGAGTCGTCTGAAGGCTTGGTTAGCTTCTAAGCTGGGCCCGAAGGCGGGGCAGTAGAAGCAGTTTGACGGTGTGCACCCGAGCTGGAGGGCGAGGGTGTGACCGGGGCCTTCTGTGTCGAGGTGGACGGTTTTACTTATGACCCGCTGAGCTGGAGTGATGTTCTCGACTTCGGAATCTTCTGCTTCGGAGCTGCTGTTGACGTCATACTGTTATGGGACGTTGAAGTCTTCCTCGAAGATGTCGTCCGGATTGGGAGCTGAAGATCTTTGAGCCATTGTTCTCCTCGCTCTTCGGTCCCGGATAGTCTTTTTGGAGCAGAAAGTGGCACAAGCTGAACAGTCTTTCGCCTCGTGCTCCGTAGAGAGACAGAGGTTACACACCTCATGAAGGTCGGTGTGGGGAAACTTAGACCCACATTGAGGACACTTTTTGAATGGTGTCCTTTCCATGAGCTGGAGTCGAGGCCTAGGTAGGCCCGAAGGACGTCGACAACGACCGGAATCGAGATCCTCGATGTTTGAAGAATCGCGTTGACTGGAAAAGCATTCAAAACTAAGTTTTGTAGTTTGGTGAGGATTGCGCGCCGAAGGAAATCGGTTCCAACACGGAGCGCTGGAAACACATCCGAGCCCGGAGGCGGAAAAAAACAATCTGGGGATATAGCCGATGTCCATGCGTAGTATCATCCTAAGGAGGAGTCACCTATCCCGTGACTCCCAAAGACTTTTCTACAACAAAACAAACTGCAAACATCCGGGCCCAACACTAGGTGGAAATATTAGCATAGTGTGTAATCTGCAGCTCATATGCCTCGAACACTCGGTTCGCCAAATCCATACTGATAGAAAGGGGTACCTGACAGGGGTGCCCTCTCTCCCCATTAATTTTTGTCTTGGCAATTTAGCCGCTGGTGATGGCGCTACGAAATTCGGCGCCTGATTGGGGGATACACCTTGGGGACGGGCTGCACGCAGTCTCACTTTATGCAGACGACATCCTGCTCTATGTCAAAGATCTCCGGGCACACTCCAGTCATTTGCTTTATTATCCGGGCTTGGTGTACACTGAGGTAAATCTGGTCTTTTTCCAGTCATCCCTTCACCTCTGGAATGGAAAATCCTAATCTACAGGTGGATGGGACAGTGGTTGACTGGCAACTGGTGGCATTCCAATACTTGGGTATACACATCTATCATGATGACCGTGATCTTCTAGATGGCAGCATCTCTAGGGCAATCACAGCGCTCAAGTCTCAAATCGAATTTTGGAAGGCTCTCAACCTTTGTTATAGGCAGGGTGGAATTGATAAAGATGGTAATGCTGCCACGTTGTCTTTATTATTTCGCCAATCTCCCGCTATCTACCTGCTTACTTCCCTTGAAGGGATCATCAGGGCTTTTATCTGGAATAACACGCGGTGCAGGGTGGCATTGATGAAGCTGTACTTGCCACGGTCGCAGGGTGGGCTGGCCTTACCCAACCTAGAGCACTCTTTTTTGGTGTCCCAGATATTGTGGGTGGCGAAATGGGTGGAGGAACTACACTTGACAGATTCGGCTGAACAAGAGCTTCTGTACTCCTCGGATAGGATCCTCTTATTATTTCATCCCGCGAACAGATCCTCCGAGTCTCTACCTTTGCTGGTCCGGATTGCGCAGAAATGTTTTCGCAGGGCGCTGCGCTTCACCAGGCACGTCACACGGTATGCACTCCTTCTGCCTTTACTAGGTATGCCGACAGCAAGGGGACGAGTCCGGGCAACGGATCTCCCCGACTGGTTGGAGGCTGATATAACCACATTGGGAGATTTGTACGGAGCAGGCGCGCTATGGCCGTTCCTCTCCTTAACAGAAGAGGAAGTAGTCCCCCAGGTCAGTTCCTGAATCATGCCGCCTGGACGGCCATGCTAAGATTCTGGTGGGGTGACATTTCGCAGGCACCCTCAACACATCCCTTAATACAATATGTGCACGTAATGGGCACGGGCAACATCTGGTGAAATGGTTAGCAGAGTCGATCCGGGAACACACCATGGTGTACCTAACACTGCGACTCACCAAATGGGAAGCGGATCGGGCGAGACCATACTCAGACAAAGAATGGTCCACTGTTTTGGCAAGCCCCAGATTGATCCCTAGAACCGCTCGCTTCAGACCAATCCAATTTTATGTTGTCCGTAGTGCATACCCATCACCATACAAGAGCAATAAGTATTTGAATAGATTAGATGAGTGCTGTACTTGTTGTGCGCTAGTAAATGCGGATTTGTTACACATGCTCTGGTCTTGCTTTGCATTGTAATCGTAATGGGATGGGGTTTTCTGTGTGTTGGCTGCTAGCACAGATAGGGAGTTGCCGCGGACATGGGAGGCATGCATAACATGGATTTTTCCAAGAAGCAAAAAACAAAGTCTCTTCTAGGTTTCTGAATGTAGGCCTAGTTGCAGCCAATCGGCTTATCACATGCCTGTGGAAGGCAGAGGAACCCCCGCCGCTGACAGCGTGGTTTCACTCTATGTTAAACTGGGTTATGGCTGAGGCAGTCTCGCTAATAATAGAGGATATGTCGGGTCTTCATCAGTTTCCCATCTCTACGGCATGGAATGTAATGGTGTGCCTGCCACAAGGGATGCTAACTCCGGATGACCCACCCGACAATCCTATCACTTTTTAGTATTGCTTTCTGTATGTATCGTACTGTGGCTTGACTTGTGAACTGAACACTATGAAGTTCCCCATATACCCCAAATTGTCGTTTATTGATTTTAGGTATTTCACTATGCAAACGCACGATTGTATGAACAGCATTTTCTGCACTGATGTATGATGACGTCCTTTTCTGTTACCCACCTATGTGGGGATCCTGCTTTCCTTCCTTATGGTTCTGTTCTTGGGTTTATGTTATCTAAAAGATTGTTTGATTGTTTGGTTAATTGAACTCACATGATGGATTAAAGCCATATGAAAATTTGTATTTGCAACCAATACGAGCCCATACAATTTGTTCATACTGCATTGCAACCAGGACAAGCTGCTCCGTAGAAAAATATTTACTTGTGTATGTAACCTGGTGGATGATATCTGCTGTTACTGAGTTTGTACTGATGTCAGCCGGTTGTCATGTCCCTGCAATGTTATGTTGGGCACTCTACCTTGTGGACTACCTACAGATTCTTTATTGCAATGTGTATGCTGTTAACTGTACTACTCAATGTAAAAACTTAATGAACAGATCAAACAAAAAAAATGGAGGCTAGTCTTTGGTCCTGGAGCAGTATTCCTCGCTGTTTACTTTCAAGGTACATTTGTCGTAAATGTGGGTTACTTTGATGGCTGTTAGTTTATAAAATTCTACGGGGAGGCAGTTCAGCCCCATCGCCTTCCCAGATTGTATGCTGCAGATTGCAGAAATTATTTTACCATCAGTGGGGTCAGCCTCATATGTCTGTGGAGAGAGTCGGAATTGGGAGATCTACCAATATTTCTCTGGACTCCTGGGCAGTGGCCGGGGCTGCAGGGAAATTCAGTTCGTCAAAGTATGCCGCGAAGGCGTCCGCTATTGCCTGCGTGTCCTTCAGTATCGTACCATTATCTGCTTTCATGGTGGTCACCCAGCGATTTGCCAATTCCTGCCAGTCGAGCCATGCAAGCTGCTTTCCCGCCCTGTCTCTGAGTTCATATATTTTGTGTTTCGCTAAGTGTTGGGCCCTCGCTGCCTCCGTTAGTAAGTTATTATATTCCTGTCGCTTTACGGCTAGTGTATGTGTGGCAGTCCCATCTGGGGTGAGTGTAAGATTTAGTTCACAGGATAGTAAGTCTTTCTCAAGCTCCTGCAGCTTTTTCCTCTTTTATTTTTTGTGACCTGTTATAAGCAAGAGAGCATCTCCCATCAGTACTGTCTTGAAAGCATCCCAAAGAATCTGGGGTGAATCCACTGACCCAACATTTTCTTTAACATAATAGTCAGTGAATTTGATGAGGCCAGATCCCAATAAGTGAGACCGTCAGGTACCAAGGGTTGATTTAAATTGTCAGACGCATGGGTGGGTCACTAGGGAGTAGCGTGCCCAAATTGGGGAGTGATCCGAATACCCCTTGCTAAATGCTGTATATCTTTAAAGTTCTGCAGTTTGTAGGCCAGTGCTATAATATGATCTATTTGGGAGAGACTGTTACGAGCTCCGGAGTGGAATGTGTATTGCAATGCAAGAGGGTTGATCCCGCGCCACACGTCCACGAGTCCAAAGTGGCCATACAGTCAGCCAGGTTGATTCTGGAGCTAGGGGAGCCTCTGGGTGGGTGGTGATTTTTCTGATCACAGAGCATTATGTTTAGGTCTCCTCCTATAACCAGATCGCCATCTGGTAGGTCTATTATAATTTTGCTCATGTCTGGGAGACCAGCCCTGTGAAGTGTTGGGGGGACATATGCCGACATAATGTTGTTACATCTTCCCTCCCAGCTGCCTCTTTGGCCGCAAAGCAACTCTATCGGTCTGTATGGTCTGGTCTACCATAAAGGGGAAGTGCTTGCACAAGTGTATACCTGTTCCTCTAGACCCCGATGTGAAGCCCAAGTGTGCAATTAATCTGTGTCCCCCTCCGTCAAGCACTTTGCATGTGTTCCCGACTAAATGGGTTTCCTGGAGAAGGACAACATCAGGTGAGTGTCTCTTTATATATTGGAGCACAATCCTGCTTTTAAGTTTGTCTCCTAGCCTGTTAACATTCCAAGAGAGTAGTTTGAGCGAGGTCTCTGTACCCCTATCCTGCATGTATGGGCTTGCCGGGATCATTGTGGAGGTGACGGAGTATTGGTTTCGCGTGCCGGAAGTATTTTAATTGCCAAGCTCTCATGTTTATTTGACTGTTTCCACCGGTCAGTGAGATACAATAAGTTTAGGGTCAAGTGATGCGATGCATGTAGTCTGTGGAGGAAAGCTCCCCGTTGTGACTCCTTGCTAGTACAACGGTAACTATAACTATTACCAACAACCTGAGAGTACTCCCACCCTGCCTCCCTTCAGGACGATGTCTGAACTACCCCTCCCCAACATTGCAGAGCAACAATGCTACCTCCTGGTCCCACCCCCGATCCCCAAAAATGCATAATAACATGACATGGTGTGAATACATTACAGTGTTTGTTCCTTTTGTCTTCTCATAATATGACACTCGTCACAGTATTCGGATATTAGGATAGGAGGCCGATCACTGTGGGTCAACGTCCTGGAGTATTAGTCCATTCAGACCATGACTGTTGCAAGTGTGGATAGACGGAACAGGTTTAAGCCATCTGTTTCCTAATGGAGTGCCACTATGAAGCGGATTTTGCTGCGCTTACACGCTCTTCGGGCCCTCAGGCGTTGCATTCTCTGTGGGCTGTACCTCGTCCGTGCGAGGGTCTACTCTCTTCTGGGGCTTCCAGAATCGCTGCATCCGCCTATCAGGGGCGCCCGGATCACCAACTCTGTGCCATCCATCCAGCCATTCCCATGTATCCTCCTGAGTATTAAAGAACCATGTTTTGCCCTTCGCCTCTACCCTCAGCTTGGCAGGGAACAACATAGCATATTTATGTTTTTTGTCCCTAAGGACCTTTTTGATGTCGAGGAAACGTTGTCTCTGTCTCTGCACCCTCAGGGTGAAGTCTGGAAAGATGGTGATGGTGTTGTTCTCGTATTCGACTGACAGGGCACTGTAGGCGTTCTGCGATATGATATCCTATCCCTAAAGTTGAAGACTGTAGTATCCTGTATATTGTGTGTATGCATATTTCCCACTACTCCATCTGTAGAACTCTCTGGTATGATGTCATTTGGAATGTTGTTCTATGAAGCAGTCAGTTGGAGTAGGGCTGAGTACCTAACTGGGTGCTCCTGGTGGGGCTATATACTGATGTACTACTGATCTCCCATCTATCTACAATAAATCTACTTGAACATCACCAACCTGCGTGGAGTCAGTCACTACAAAGACCCAGGCTAATATTGATCTCGGTGGCACGCCCGGTTTAGGTTTGCCTGCCGGTACTCTGTGTGCCATTTCCATTGAGAAATAATTGAAGAGATTTTGAGGTTGTAGATAATTTAAAATCAAAGAGTTCTTCTGTTGCTGGGCCCTCTGCTCTTTCAGGGGCACATGGAATCTGAACGTTGTTCCGTCTAGATCAAGTCGTCCAGTTGGGCAACAAGTAGCTAACAGATGGCCTCCAATTCATTAACTTGTTTCTTAAGAGCTGAAGAATCTGCCACAAGCGTGTGTGTTGCGCCTTCGACTTCTTTGACCCTGGTGTACATTTTCCGCAGGTCTGCTCTTTTGAGTGAGACCTCCGTTGATATGGAGTCCATGCGCGATTCAGGGGAGGTGCTCCCATTGCCGATGTCTGCCATTATATTGTGTAGGGAGAGGTCGCCCTGTTCCCCTGCTGCTTGAGACTGAGCTTGTGCTGATTCCATGCGGCTGTCTGCCACTTCCTGGTGTTTCTGCCAAGAAAATGTGTCAAGTTTAGGCTGGTGGGAAGCGCGACCCCCCCTTTCCACCTGTCATTGCGCTGGTTGAGGCGCTGCAGCCCCTGGTTTCAGTCCAATATGAGCTGTCAGGTACTCGCCGCCGCCTGCCTAGGGCTTTTCCCCCTAGCAAAAAACTGAGGGTATCCCCAAGCAATCTAGTTTGTGCCAGAGGAGGTGCCTATCCTCGCTGAGAAATGCTGCACTGCAATCAATCATATAGTGTAATGACTGACAGTCATATAGTGTAATGACTGACAGCAGAACGTCTAGCATGGATTCACCAGGGCTTAAGCGGAAGTCTAAAGCAGGTAAAACTTTATGAGCTTGGTTCATTCACCTGTGTGTTAATAAGTTGTTTACTCTCATTATGCCAAAGTGCAACCAGCATGTAGTTATTTGGCGTATGTCCTCCTTTTAGGTCTGGCCTATTGTTTTCCAAAACATTCATAAATAATATACTGTGGGACTTTTGGTCAGAGGGCTTCATGCATTGATCTGCTAGATCGGCGGTACTCCAAGTATGGCCCGCGGGCCATTTGCGGCCCACCAGGCCATTCCATGCGGCCCCGTGGAAATCAGCAGGCACAGAAATGGCATAATTTCTGCCTATTGTAATTACTCGGGACCGCGTTTGCCCGGAAAAGCATAAAAGAGGCATGCGATGACAAACAGTGTCTCGCAGGCTCACCCATAGCCCCCCGCCCTCACCTCTGTCTCTGGCTTCACTTGCTCGCCCTGCCACTGAGAACCTTGGCTGTACTACTTGTACGTACTGCTCGCATACAGTGGGGCCTCTTTAATATCTCGATTGGTGCCACTAAAACAAAGCGGTCTCTGTGGTTAAATGTATGTTTTGAAGGCCCCTGGTTAGGGTTTCCGCCGAGCCCGGACTTTACTTCCTCATGGTCTCAGAGCAGACACGTGGTGTTAGCAGAATAAATCAAATAAGGATCCAGCAAAGTCTTCACATGGATCCGTGGGCTGCGCCTAGACGTTTGTTTCATGCATGGCTTCACTTTAGGTAAATGGGATGCTACAGGCTCTCGGTTCACAACTGTGGTGCTACGGAAAGTTTACAGGTGAAATTGGGGGAGATGCAGTTTATACACAGTTATATGCCTCGGAAGCAGCCCAGCAGAATAATTGTGTACAAATCCCAGCTTCCCCACTTTATTAAATTGTATGATTCTGAGTGAAACATTTATGTGCTTGTGTTGTGGAAAATATTTCTAACGTTTTTTACAGGCAATTCAGCTTGCTTTGTGCATTTCTTTAGAAAGTATGTTACTTTTTAGTCAATGTTATTTTATCAATTTTGATCAATGTATTGATGATTTTTATCGTATTAAAAATGTATTTTCGTAAATTGAACTAGTTGATTATTATTAATTATAGTTTGTTTGCCAAGTCTAGTGTGCCAATATCTTGTTTGTGTGCCTGGGAGTGTTACTTTGCATACATTGTTTACCCTGTCCCAGGATCTTGATCCATATCAGGGGGTCCTTGTTGTTAACACAGTGACACATTAGGTAGAGTCAGAGCTGAGGGGATAGGGGCACAGTGTGTACATAGAGATGAATGGGCAGAGGCAGAATAAGACGGCAGAGGTATAGGGAAGGGACAGAGAAAGGAAAAACAGAGGTACTGGCTGACTTTGTATGAGTAAAGCATACAAGACGAATGAGGAGCGCAGTGAGGAGGTATAGAAAAGTGAGGGATCAACATAAGAGAGCAAGGGAGTAGGAGCAATGTCAAATATGAGCGCAGAGTAATGATATTGCAGGTTATGAGGACTGTGAGGGGGCAGGAGCAGAGTAAGGACAGGACGAGTGGGCTGCTTTACATGTAAGGCTTATATTGTCAAGGATATGGGCAAGGAAATAGTGAGGGGTACAACACGGACGGAGGGTGACCGACGGAGGGTGACAGAGGGAGGGAGACAGAGGGAGGGAGACAGAGGGAGGGAGACAGAGGGAGGGAGACAGAGGGAGGGAGACAGAGGGAGGGAGACAGAAAGATAGAGACAGATAGAGGCAGAGATAGAGACAGGGACAGACAGACAGATAGAGGCAGAGACTGAGAGACAGCGAGGCAGAGAGAGAGAGACGGGGAGGGAGCGGGAGACGAAGGGAGAGCGAGGGAGGGAGAGAGATGGAGAGGGAGGGAGACAGAGGGAGAGCGAGGGAGGGAGAGAGAGGGAGGCAGAGGGAGACAGAGGGAGGGAGTCCGGGAGACAGAGGCAGACAGACAGAGGAAGGGAGACAGAGAGGAAGGGAGACAGAGGGAGACAGGGAGGGAGAGAGAGGGAGGGCGAGATAGAGAGAGGGAGGGAGACAGAGAGAGAGAAGTGTGTATGCAGAGTCTGGTGGCTCAGTGGATGAAGGCATCCGCTGCAGGGGCCTGTGTTCAACCTCTTGGTCACAGTTTTTTTTGCTCTAGCCCTTCCCCTTCCCCTTCCCCCACCGACCCCGCCCCACCGGAGCGGCCCTCGGCCACAAACCACACTGTAAATTTGGCCCCCGAGAGAAACTTTGTGAGTACCCATGTGCTAGATTGTCATTCACATTTTGCTTCTGCCCACCACAACATACATCACGGAGTAATGGGCCAGCCCACTTTTTCCCATTAGTTAATTTCATTTTGGTTAGTCGTCAAGGCGTGTGCACACGGTTCACCTCCGCATAAAGTGACAAAGGTTCTCAAAGAGTGATTTTTATTTTTTATTTTGTATATTAGCTTTAAATAGTGATTATTTATTATGCTTATCATTAGGGTGCCCGCTTAAATGGCGATTTATTTTCCGTCTCCTTTTTAAAGTTATAAAGTGTTTACACAATCTCGTAACTGCTTGTGATTTGAGTGCTTTATTGCGTAGTGATTTATTATGGTCTCATTCACAAATAATAATAAAATAAATTGCACAACTGAAAAGTTTTTCATTTAAAAATTTAATTTAAAAAAAAAACTTGTGAAACAACCAAATCGGTGAATGATTTTTATATCTAAAATGTTAACACAAGCATGCAGCATCCACATTTACGTTTATGCTTTTTTTTTTGCAAATAATTAACCATTGTACAGCATGACAAGGCCATGCCTACTGGCTGTGCAAATGACTGCTTATAGAGGACAAGTAAAATACTCCCCTGCCATGACTCTTGTATGAGCTTGGAACTGGAGAATGACTGATAATCCAGTGTTAAGAGAAACACCCACGGTTCTGGGTTCAGTAATCAATATGCCATTGGTGAGGGTACACATGTTCTAGTGCGATGGGTTTCATTTTTTAAATTCGCTTGAAGGCCATGATCGTAACTGCACGTTTTAGGGTGTTCCATATTTGGAAAGTACTGAAGATCTATTTTTAAATTAGTTATTTTTTCTTAATATACCCCAAAACAACCTAGTTGGGGATCGTAAATGGACAAGATGTAAATCCTGGTGGGGCCCACAAGCTGATCTTCATAGACAAGATCTTTTATACCTGCCATGTAGCTGCCCTCCCACCCCACAATTGATTGGCATACTTAATTAAGATGAGTGTACAAAATCATGAATCTCGTCATTATTTGAGTTGCCACTATGGACTAATTTCTGAAGATTTGTGGAGCTGTTTGACTTCATTGCTCTACATAATCGAGAGCAAATGTGTTATGGCGTTATTGTTTGAAGTTGTTGTAATACACCGCATAAAATCTTTTTACTTAAAAAAAATAAAATAAGACAAATGACGGATAATTACGTGAAATCTTTTAAAAATAAAAATGTACTGGGAGATAGTATATACAATAAAGTTTTTACCCTCCTACTGGGAGATAGTATTCCACTTAAGTCCCTTTTCTCCACCAGGAAACCCAAACTGGACTATTCCACAAATGTTTTATCCCCTTTAGCCAAAAGTAATACTGATACAAAAACGCGCAGGAATATTTGCTATTCAGAAGAAAAAAAATCCCTTAAAAATACAAAATAAAGTACACAGATGTTATATTCCATTCAATCTGTTGCATATTGTGTGCAGAAGCTCAAACATAAATTCAAGATTAACAATTAACCTTTAAACATACTGAAATACACACAAATTGATAATCACACAGTATTTTTATTTCACGAGTAAAATACAATATGGTTATTTAGTGTGCAGTTCACTCACTTGTATAGAACTACAAGTATCATTCAAAATGTGTGTCGCATATTGTGTGCAGAAGCCTAAACATCAGGGTTGTATTATTCATTAAAAAAAAATCAATTCAAAATTAACAGTTAGCATCTAAACAAAATTAAATAAACACAAATTGATAATCATGCATCAACTTTTTAATTTTTGATGCGTAAACTACAATTTGGTTATTTGGCATATAGTTTACTCACTTGTATAGAACTACAAGGATCACTCAAAATATATTCCAAGTTTTCTTTTTTGAAAATGTAAGGCAAGTATTTATTAGCTATGATGAAGTAGTCTTCTCTATTTATGACCTAATGTCAAATGGAAAGAAGAAAGAAAGTCATAGCATTACATCGTACAGTTACCTAATAAAACAGTACATCAACATTGTACCCTCGTGCATATTGAATTTTTGAAAATTCCAAATGCTTTCCAAATAGCTAGCATACACAGTAGTAATTACTGTGAATGGCAATTTGATTTCCTCCTTGTACTAATGTATGTCGTACAAATGATGATGTTGCATAAAAAGTATTTGTCAACAGTAATCATTCCCATTACTGTATCGGCCGTCTTGAATTATAAACCTTGATGCCATTCTGTATCGATGATCGAGCATATTTAGTCAGCAAGGCTCCTATTGTTTGCTTCTCTCCACACAAGTCTCTGTTTAACACAATAAGAAAAGAGGTCAATATAGAGCAAGCACTATCAAAACAAACAATCTGTAGTCACAGCCTTGAAGTAATAACTAGGCCATAGCCATGATCATATTCCATGGCTGTAAACATTAAAATAAGAGCCATTTTGGGAGGCCATCTGACTGCATAGGCTGCCACAGGGATCAGGTTTATTACCTAAATAAAAAAAGGTTCATGCTTTGTGGAGCTCAAACTGCTTTTTTTAATGCTAATTTTATTCCCAAATAAGCAAGACATCCTTAAAGAAAGAACAATGAAAGCTCACACATTTTGGATAGTAAAATGGTTTTAAAAAAACAATAGTTTAAATTTGACATCAAACTTTATTCCACTCACAATCAATGTAGAGAGATTGAAAAAAGCTCTACTAAAGCATACAAAAAGTCAAGATATTGGAGGCATCAGAAAGGGTTGCATGGGATGACTTATAACCACTGTAGCTGCATTGGAGGAGTGGCAATAAAGATCCCCGCAGACATGACTGTGAGGAGCCAATGACAGGCTCAGCCCGCAACGGAAGGTGGTGTTAAGTGCAACTGCCCAGGGGTGGGCCGTGGCTGAACTAGATGCTATAGGCGGCTTCTCGAACAGTGTCTTAGATCTGCTGTCTTAGGTACCCAGTGAGGACGTAGCAGGACGGGTATAGCCCTTGACCATGTGCCAGGCACACCGGGGTGCCTTTCCGTAACTTGGGCGGCTGGGCCCACTGATGTTGGTCCAGGAGTGGTCCTCGCGGGTTGGCCAGTAAATTGAGTGCAGGCTCGTGGTCTACGACTATACAAACATTTAGCAGCGGAAGCTGAGCATTTTGTGTGCAAATTGGGGAGAGACTTGTGGGCCTTATGAGATATACCCCTCTAGTTCTGGCTTCCACTGGCCACGGATGAATGGTACTTTAACAAAAGCAACTGATATGGTTGTGATACTGGGGGGCTTTTCACAATTTGTAATAGTTTGGTGGCAACCATTGGACCTATATGTCTGGTTCTCTGTATTGTAATTAGAAGCTTAATCGATTGCTGGTCTGTTCGACTGATGAGCAAATGTTCACTGGAGAATTCGCCCTCTGCACACTTAAAATCAAACTGTCAACATGTCTGCTCGTGCCCTGTAGGAGGCAGGTCTGTGCTGCTGTTGTGTTGATGATGAAGTACTACCTTGTGCCCCTGCTGCGTGATGATGCAGCTGGGGTTTCAGGGAATAAAACCCACACAGCTGTGAAGCTAGGTTTCCCTGGACCCAATAGGCTGCTAGTACCATATGTAATGGTAACTCAGTACGAGAAGAGGTTTCCTTTCTTTGTAACTGGACGGGAAGGCAAAGCCTGACCCAATGAGGGCCCGGGACAAATGCCGTCCGGGGGCGGGAAGCCCCTCCCTGCCCAAATTATGTAGCCCGCTAGAGGGGGCGACCAGGATTGGTCCCCCTAATCCAGGGGTGAGCTGAAGAAAACAAGGGGGGGTGGGGGGATAAATAGGGGTAACAGGCCCAAAAGAAGCACAAACCCCGCCCTTGCAGAAGAGACAAACAATCAGGAAACGCTGGCGAAGAAAGGACAGAACTGCTCCGTGGATCGCCGGTCTGAGGCAGCAAGGATCAGCAGGAACCGGATTACGTGCCGAAGGGCCTACCTGAAGTCAGAGCGGGCAGCTTTCGGAATCAGCCCGGATCCCCAGGGTCCAGCCGTAAAAGGAAGCGAGACGGATCGAGCAGTGGACGTTTTTCGGCCTCCACCCCCTCCCTTCCTCGGAGCGCATCGCAGCAGCTGGTCTTTTGCGGAAAGGAAAGAAGCAAAGGTTCAGTGGCAGAGCGGTGTGGAAGCGGCTCCATAGCAACCAACGCCAGGAACGAAGGACGACACACGTCTGAGGCCGGGCGTGGCCAGCTGGGAGGAGAGGCGCCCTCTTAAAGGCACACAGCCTTTTTTGCCTGCATTAGAGTGGATAGCGGGCCGTTCCAACCGGAGCCTGCATCAGCCTCAATTTTCCTGGTAGCTGAAGCACAGTGCCAATATCGGCCCACTCACCAGCCCTCCCGCAGCAACATGCATGTATCGTAAATAAACATACAAGACAACTTTTTTGTTGGGATAAAGTCGCTGCAGGTTTATTAGCATATACATATGCCAACATGGTGGGTTATCTTACAGACGATCCAAAGGCAAGCCGTCCCTCACGGCCTACCACCTGATGGGCCAACTTGCATCGTGGCCTTAGCCAATCGGTGCTTAGCGGTTGTGGTGAGTGGGTAGCCACTCTCACTTCCGGTGAACCAACGGTCCACCCTCTTGCTCACGCCCCCCCCTACGAGGGGCGGAGCGTTCTAGCGACCCCTGGTTGTACAGGTTTCCAACCGCCCGTAGGACAGACGGGGCGCCGTCGCACCCCAGGGTCCACCGCACAGACTTCCTGGGGATATTAGGCCTCAGCCCCCATTGTGCTCTTGAAGAGGGTACCCCTGAGTACCTTTCCGCCCTTGGAACGCCCTGTAACTCTGCCACAGCCCTGGGTGTGGCGACCGTCGCAGCCAGGCCCCCCACCAAGGCCGCCATTCCTCCCCGCTATTCCTACTTGCGATTACTAGGGCCTCATCCGTGTCCAGCAAAACAGGTCCAAGCATAAGTGGACCGCTGTACCCAATCGTCCCAAAACGCCCTGTGAATTTGGCGTGTAGCACACAAGACTAGTAAAGCCAAATCTCTGCTCCACTGGGATACACATGGCGCAGATGAACGTCCTGCGGCCAGCTGCCTCACTTGTCCGCAACAGAGCTCCATGCCACGGGAGCTAAGGGTGTAAAATCAGACCACTAAGCTCACCTGACCCCAACGGGTGGCCAATTGCCTTTAGTGGTCTTCTTCTAGGGTGCAGCTTGCCCCCTTGCCTAGGCAAGTTCACAGTACTTTTAATTGCTCCCTGGCAAACATTGCATGGAGTCACCCTTAGAAAGAGGGAAAGTGTGTGTGCCTGATATAGACACTCAAACTTCCGTTCAGGCCAACTTACGCAGCCTAACCTGCTTGCTGAACCTTCGACCGGGCACCGATGCCCGGTTCCAGCTAACCACCTGTGTGTCCTAGATCTTACACCAGGATGGTGTCGTACTACCACGTTCTGTGTCACCTGCTTCGCTGTCGTCCCTTTGGAAGCTCCGCTGGGACCCTTCAGTATCCCTGCAAATACTGCGTCACGCACTAGGCCTTATAATGCCCTTTCCTGTCCCTCAAAGACATCTGACCTCCTGATGCCCCATCCCGGCTATGGAGCCTGGCATTGGGCCCAACACCTCCAGTCAGTGTTTGCAACATATATTTTCCTTATAGTGCGTGACTAGCCCTGTCCTGCAATGCATGTCAAAGGCAGACCCCACCAGATGGTGACTATCTTGCCAAGGTAATGTGACATATGCACGGGTGTCCCTGAGTACCTGCCGGGAAGAGGGAGGAACTACAAGAACGAATACTTGCCCCTTCTAGAGCAGTGGGAAAGCCACCACAAACCTTCTTCAAACGTAGCAGTAACCTATGCTCTGACCCCGTGTTCCCCTTACCTTATAGCCCCGCAACCCACAAAAGCCTGGTTATAGGGTGGGTCTTTTTGCCAGTCTTGGATGATCTCGAGGATCCATCTCTTGGTGCATGCTTGCCCCCATAACACATTCCAATAGTTGGACAGCCCACTGCCTAGTCGCAAGCTTCTACATCATGCATATAAGGCCAGTTTGAGTTAGAATAGGCAACATCCCTTTAACATGTGAAGAGTATCTCCTCATGTATGTCACTTGTATAAGTCGTCGCCCTTTGCCTGGCTTTCGTTGGACCCTATAAAGCTTTTGCAGCAGCCTCTACCTGTATATACATGTTGTGCAACTAAGGGAACCAAAGCAGGCCCAGATTCTGTGCAAGATGCACATGCATCACCTTAGTGTGAATGGGCCTGCATGAGAAACTGGAAATTCTGAGATACAACTAAGTGAATGTTTCACCGTGTGCCAGGTTATAGGGTGATGAGTGTGGCTTAAGCGGGCCCAACTAATAAACAGGGCTACCACAAACGGAGCACTACTTCTACAACCAGCCCATCTGCCGGCCACCCACCACGGCCGGAAGTGACGCATAGGACCCTTTAGGGTCGTGGACCACTGGGCTGCCCCGTGTGCCATCTTGTGGCACTAATGTGTGTCCCCTGCGGGGACGTGTCGATCAGCCAGCAGTAAGGCAGCCTGAGACCAGCAGGAGGTTTTCAGGTTGCCGCAAAGGGGGAGAAAGGGCGCGAACAGCGTCGGGCCTATTTCCGGAGTCCGGCAGGGGAGTCAGGAGGAAGCCTTAGACTTCATCGAGTGGGCCTTCATGTCAACCAAGACTAAACCTTGGGCCCAGACACACTTGAACACAGTAGCATATTACACACAACTGGCAGCAGCAGAGGACCGGACAAGGTCCTTCCAAATCAGGATGGCACTGAGAGAGGCTAGGGCAGGTTGCAGCAAGCAAAGAAGGATGCAAGGCGTCCCATCCACTTTAGCATACTGCAGCGGACGATGGGGGTCCTACAGGGAGTATACTCCTCGAGACAGGAAACCATGCTCTTTGGGGCAGCATTCATACTGGCATTCTTTGGAGCTTACAGGTTCAGCGAGTTGGTAACCCCATCAGGGACCTATGCCTGAATCCCAATACGAATTTGTACATTATTTAAATTTGACTAGAAGGGTTTGACCTCGCTCACAGATAGTAACCTGCTGCACACGGGATGCGAGAATCCTGAACATCGATGTTCTCGATGTGCAATACGATATGGTTCCGCGAGTTATTGTGGGATCCGAAGTCTAAACTTTACTTAGTAATCCACAATAGTGGACGAGACATCTGAGGTGCGAGCCATTGAGAACTACAAAGACCGGCTGGCTTGTAGTTCTGATGCGACACCATACGTAAAGTGCACAGAATTATTTAATCTCTTCAAACTTCTCCTTCTTAAAATATAGTTATTCATATTTTTTTTAAACGAGACCTACATAAATATCTAATTTCATTATATATTGAGAAACGTGTCATTCCAATACAGCAGGAAAATGCGGGTATAAAATCAATTAGAAAACGACATCTCCCAATGTCTGTGATGTAGTTTTGTAGTTCAAGGTGACGCAATCAGTATACGCCGGCATCACGCCAATCAACAATACCGGCAATTATTTGCATTTCAAAATAAAAAGACAGTCTGTGTCTCGTTACCTCCATCCCAGCCATGTCAAAGCTGGAGGCAACGATGGACAGGTAAGGGGAATGAGACTTCTACAGGGTGTAATTTAGCTTTTTTCTAAAAAAAATCTAACTTTGATAGGTTGAGAGCTCACTGCTTCGCTACCGCGTACTCTGCCGTAGATCACTCACTACCTTGCAATCTGCCTAAAAACTTTAGTACCCTAGGTAGATAGCGAGTTATATAGTGGGGATAGTGCCGGTTGTTAACATACCCTATCCATGTGTCTTTTAACACACTCGGTCTAAGTGTCTGCTAGCAGCGATATGACTGTTGTTGCCGAAGAGCATGGCCTAATAACGCTAAGGGATATGCAGAAAAGGTGACAGTTCCCCATAAAAACGGGTCGGCTGTACACATGCAACGGCTGTCTGTCGTTAAGCATATTAAATGACTCGACTGGCATCTTTATTCACTGTTTATTTTCTGCTTTTTTTCTGCTTAATTTGCCATAAATGTATATAATACATTTTACACAAATTCAAATACTAGAAAACTATAAATACAATAGAAAGAAATATCTTTTAATAAAAATTAGTTATATGCTCAGCCCTAAATAAGTCAAGATATGGTTGTTTCGAAGAAGCACATAGTATACAAGAATGCAATGTGGAGTAAACCATGTAGAATAAATATACACAGGTTTAAAGAATTACATACAGTAAAGATACTGGTCCGTAATCCGATCTTTATTATTGGATTATGATTTTTCCATTGAGCGGGCCTCTTTGACTAGAGCTGTATGTATGTTTATTAGTGGTATCCTCACTTTTTTCCATATGTCGTATACATCAAGTACACATGGAGGATCAGAATACGGATTACACATGGTAAAACAGTGTCCAACTAATATGTAAACAATTTTATAAACAATGCAGTGACAAAGTCTTTGTACATAACGGTCCTGAAGAAAGCTAGGGAAAGTTATCCCGAAAAGCTGAAACATGTCGACCAGATAGGCAGTGAATAATTATAACTGCTTCTTTGTCTTCCTCTCACTTTTTTAAGTAGAAATCCAACTTAGAGAAGAGAACTAAGAGGAACACTCCATGTCTCCGTTGTATATCCTATTTTAATACACTCACTTTTTTGTTGCACTGCACTTATTAGAAAAGAAATCCTTTCATCTACACTCATTTCTCTCATATAAGAAATCCAACAAGAGGATACAACTCATTCCTAACAGTTTTTCTCCTGGATGGAGAAAAGAAGAGTAAGAGTTGTTTGGAATCCCAGATGATGACACTGGGCACTTTATGTGTAATGACGGGATACCATCTATCCTAAAGTGGATTTCTTTTCCTTCAAGTCACTTTTGAAAATTACTTTATACTACATCTTGATTTAGTCTATTTACGCCTTTTTTACACACTCAAGAATATATAAGACCACAGATTTTTTTTTTTTATTACAGTCTAAAACAAACCAGGTAGGCAGAGGGAGGAGGACTATAATAAACTGCACTAGGGACAAAGCCAGCTGCCCAGTGTGCATACTGCGGGAATACTTGGGACCTGGAAACTACGGCCAAGGGCCTCTGTTCAGGCATAGGGACGGGTCGTTCCTCAGCCGTTTTCAATTCATAGCAATGATGAGAAAGACTCTAGAGGCTTTGGGGCTCCCTGCTAGAGAGTTTGGGTCCCACTCTTTCAGAATAGCGGCAGCCACCACAGCCGCAGGGCTAGGTTTAGATAACAAACAAATCAAGTGGATAGGGCGCTGGGCATCCAGTGCATTTAAGCGTTACATACGCCCAATGATGTACTGTATCCGGTTTCGTCCTCTCATCCTTTCCCCCCACACTTTCCCCCCCGGTCTAGGTCTGACCAAACCACGAAGGTATGGATCCTGGGTCACTCCTGAGTGACGAAGGCTCAAAGATGGCCGGCGGCTAGACGTGAATTCGGCGGCATCTGGCTGAAGGACACCGACGTAGCCTGGTTGGGGCGTTCTGGAATGAAATGGGATCAACAGCTTCTCGCGGTACGGGAGTCAATAGGGCAAGGTGGCAGACCGGATGAAGTGGTGGTCCAACTGGGAGGCAATGACTTGGCAGCCTTGGGGAGGAAGATCCTCCTAGAAAATATGCAGAAACGCCTCACGGCCTTGGCTCGAATGATACGCCCAGCTGAAGTAATTTTTTCAGAAATAAAAGTTTGGAAGGCATGGCGTGGGTCCATGGACTTGGGGGCGGTGAAAAAATCCAGACTAATTCTAATTTTGTGATGAATAACCAAGTAGGGTCTATCAAATACATCTGTCCATTAGTCAGATGGTACATTATATTGTAGAAGCATATGGGTCAAAATTGGTAAGTGATGTTTGAAATTACCAGCAGTTATTTTGGATTACTTCAATTTCTATGTTTTCCTCAAGTTCCCATTATATTGGGCTGTTGCATATACCAGTTTGCACTTTTTGCTCATGTATTCAATAAATGTGTTGAACAATCATGATGTACAATGTGAAGCCACGTTTCTTTTCCGAACTAAAATTAGTCTTTGGCTAGACTTTACGGATTGTTGTCTGTAACAAACTTGCAGAAGTATGACGCTCAGTTTAGCAATTTGGGGATTTCTTTGTGGCTTTCTGAGATTTTTCGCCTTTTCACGGATTGAATTTTGCTGGTATACTGACTCTGTGCACAGTGACCATGCCATTCATTGCCAGTGTGCATTCCGTGTCCATATAAACAAGGTAAAATTAGTTCCACCCAATTGGCTTCTTAAACTTTACAGTAGGGCCATGGTAAGTTGGTACTGGAAATGCACCTTTTTCACTGAAGTTAAATACCATGCAGACAGTAGTATAGGTTTGAGGGGTTGAGTGCGCTACTGGGGTGTAGGCGCATCCCTGTGGTGGGCACACTTGTGTGGAGCTGTGTGTAACAAAACAACACAGTGATTTCCAAACGGTTAATTCAAATAAAGTTCCATTGGTTAAAGGTTTCAAAGTTTTAATCAAAGTCTTTCATTTGATGTGTTTCATATTAGATTCATATGAATTAGCAGACCATCAATTTAATCCATCAGAAACTGTAAGTGGCTCCGATGCATTTCGGACAAAAAGTGTCCTTTCTCAAGGAGCACTGAAACAAAGAGAATATATAAAACTAGATCAATGCACGTAGTATGAAAATGGATAAGGTACATCAATGTTTACATGAGTGACTCAGTGTGTGAACCTCATGCGCCCAGTAGCGGGATAGCGAAGAAACGTGAAAGGAGTGATGTCTCACCAAAGGACAGGAGTGTTCTCACCAAGATACAGGTGTGGGAAAGTGTGGGTAAAAAAGATTACCGGGGTGGTTTAAACAAGGATTGGAGACGTAAGTGCTACACGTGAGAACGTGGTTTAAACCGGGATTAGAAGCATCAGAGTTAAACGTGAGGAAATATAAGGCGTGGCGGGATAAAACAGGGTGAATGGTTTAAAGAGCAAGACAGTTAGGTGGTAAAACCAACGGCTCAAAAGAGCATCACACAGGGCTTACGTGACAGCTTGCGGTATACTCAGTGATCCTAGAAGAAAGATAGGATCACCGTTTTTAATATAATGGCGGGTGAAGGCGAAGCTGAAGGCTGTAAGGACAGCGAAAGAACGGGAAAACTTACTGGGTCTGCCGGTATAGCGGAGCCGTGTAGTGGGTTCCTGGAAGGTGGAACTCCGCGTAGCGAATGCGGAGTTTAGGTGGGTGGTGGAAGGGTGAAGGAAATGGAAGAGGGACTGATGAGAAAAAGTAAACAAGAGCGTTAGGTGAGGGAAGTGGCCATATTGGAAGGGAGGATGAAAACCCGAAGATACCAGGGAAAATCAGATGAAGGAGTGTGTTAAACAGAACAACAAATGAATGCAAACGGCAAAACAAAGTTGTAATGCATCAATGAATGCCCTGGAGCGGCATTACAAGTAACAGCTCAATTCAGTCCGGTCGTTAAGACCAAAAGGTTTCTGTGATTGCAGCCTGTACATCCAGGCAGTTTCTCTTTGTAACAAAGTCTTGTTATTGTCTCTGCCTTCGGTTTTAGGGACAATCTCGAGGACCATGTATTTAAGTTGAGCCACGCTGTGGTTGGCTTCATTGAAGTGGATGGCAATATTAGACTTGATGTTTTTGGTCCTTATGTTAGACTTATGTTCGTTCAACCTCGTCTTTATTTTCCTGCTTGTTTCTCACGTGTAGCACTTACGTCTCCAATCCTTGTTTAAACCACCTCGGTAATCTTTTTTACCCACACTTTCCCACACCTGTATCTTGGTGAGATAACACTCCTGTCCTTTGGTGAGACATCACTCCTTTCACGTTTCTTCGCTATCCCGCTACTGGGCGCATGAGGTTCACACACTGAGTCACTCATGTAAACATTGATGTACCTTATCCATTTTCATACTACGTGCATTGATCTAGTTTTATATATTCTCTTTGTTTCAGTGCTCCTTGAGAAAGGACACTTTTTGTCCGAAATGCATCGGAGCCACATACAGTTTCTGATGGATTAAATTGATGGTCTGCTAATTCATATGAATCTAATATGAAACACATCAAATGAAAGACTTTGATTAAAACTTTGAAACCTTTAACCAATGGAACTTTATTTGAATTAACCGTTTGGAAATCACTGTGTTGTTTTGTTACACACAGCTCCACACAAGTGTGCCCACCACAGGGATGCGCCTACACCCCAGTAGCGCACTCAACCCCTCAATCATTTAGGACGTACCAGCGAACAGTTACGTCACCTGTAGGAGCACCTTAAAATCGACACCTTGTTTACTTTTCCCACCTACTGTTGATAACCTACGCTGTGCGCCACGCCCAATTACCTTAGTAGTATAGGTTTACCATAAACATGTGTCACTGAAAAGGTCTTACTCCATTGACTCCTAGCGCAGTGTCAAAGGGCTTCTCCGCGCCGCAGACTGTGACGGGTCATTGATGCCTGCACTCGCAATTAAGGTTTAAAGAAGCTTTTTGACCTAGCATAAATCCATCTGGTCAGGTTGTTTCAAGGACAGTAACAGTCTACACCCTGGTGTTCGTCAGCATCCAAAGGATACTAACCCAGTATAGGGAACAGTAATATCATTGCTTCCCTTACAGTGGGGGCAAATCTCCTGTCCTTCTGATCAGAATTGTAAATTTTGCGGACTCGTGCTATAAGTATCACTTTGTATGCATCAGTACTCTGTTGAAAGCCCATACAAGCCAGGAGTCTTGTACCTGCTGAAAAGCAGGTAGCTGCTCGTATTGAGTGTGTGGCTGGCAGCACTTTCAGAGTATCCCTTTGCGCTGAACAAAATATGGGTAGTGTCGATAAAATATATATATTATGTGGGGCAGCAGGCTGAAAGTTATGAAAGGAATAGTGATCAACAAAGATAGCAGTGATCTCTGCCTGGGTGCAAACTTGGGTTCCATATTCATGGCAAGACAGTCATTCCCAGCCTGGAGTTGTCAGTGTACAGCAGATATGCAGTTTCTCTGTCTTGTCTCCTACATACTGTCAGAGGGAGTCTGAATGAATATCAAGGGTTCGCAGGCTCTCCATAGAAGTGGCATTTTCAGCACCAGCTTTCTCTGAGCCTAGCGCCAAACCTGCATTATGCATACGAAAGAGTCAAAGCATCCCGAAGTATGTATGCACAGTACCATCTGTCATGCCACCAGTTTAGTTACAGCTGCCCCATTCCTGGCCGCCTTGTTGTGTTGTAATGCATCTCTGCAGATTTCAGACCATCTCATCAATAATGATGGAAGTAAGTGATAGACCAGGTACCTTCGTATTCGCTGCAACATCCAACTTCCAGTCTGATTTATTAGATTGAGAGGCTGTCTTGCTGGAGAGGACTGGAGTTCCAGTGCAACCCCACAAGACCACTGTTGGGTTTATGGTTTCTCACCACCCAAGACTCTGTCCAAACTCATGCTGCAGCTGCATCGGTGAAAAACAGGCCACACTATTTACAATCACGTTCAGTTTGGCTAGGAACATTAGCAAGTACTTGAATGGCACGTATACTTGTTTGAACCTTGGTGATTAAACTCACTGCAGCTGAAATGCTTATGCACAGTTGAGAAGGTCATTACTTGTGTGTTTTCAAAATGCAGTGGGCTCACATGTTTTGCCATGTTACATATGTGGCCAAGCGCTCAGCCCCAGGGTTGGCAAGAGCATTGCTCAACAGCGAAACTTATGGATATTCCTTTTCACACCAATGACATGGATAACCAGTTCTCGAGTTAAAACTAGGGCCCTTAGCAAATTCAGAAAGACCCACTGCTCTTAAGTTATGGAGTTTGGATCAGCCCTCATCATCCTCAACATAAAACTCCAAGTACTTCACTTACTCTGTAGTTTCTCTAGATATTCCTGTAATTCAGCAGGTTTGTACGAGTCACTTTAGTCCTGCTGGGAATATGCTTTTGCTCAAGGGCCCCGAAAGTACGGGCTCAGCCTCTAGTAAGGGCTTTATTTACTGCTCCAACATGAGTTGGGGCTGGTGCAGTGGTTTTGTTTCCCCATCTCAAAAACAAGCAAAGTCAAGAAAGTGCAGATGGGGCCTGGTCTTGCACCCAGAGTGGGAGATGATGCTGTGGATAAAAGGGTAACTAATATAATACCAAGTGTCAGTATCTCAAGGGACTCAGAGTTCAGCAGCCAACGTTCATGATCTCAGGAGGGCAAGAGCTTCCTGGGTGCCCTTGAAATGGATTCACCCCTCCAGATTTGCAGTGCCAGTAAACCTGCTGCACCACACCCAAGGGTGCATTCCCTGTGGCAATACAGCAAAAGTAAATAAAGGCCCCGGCTACCGAGCAGCCACAGAAACTCCCTATCTATTGTCCCTGTAAGCTCTAGTTATGATAGACTATTCATAACTTTAGGCCCATGAAAGGATCACTCCTTCAATTTAGTATTGCACGGTAATGTGAACAGCTGTTTTTGATGGTAATTGTTACAAACTGAAAGACAGTGCACAAATGACATTACTGAATTGTATTGTCTATGGAGTAAACTAATAATTATATTTTAGAAAATATATGGTAATTAGTTTTATGGTAATTGTAATTATTGGGCTAGATACGTTCCCTTCTCAAAAGGTGAGTTGTACTATGTTACAAAACAAATTTTCAGGGAACAAAATATAAGGATAAAAGTCCTTTTTCGTATCCATATATAACACTGCTAGGTCCCAAGTGACATCCAGTCTCCTACACACTAAAGTATATTACTCAAATAAAATCTAGTTTTAAGTCACTTACTGAATATATGGTGCAATGTCAACTTCTGACCACTTCTCTCGGATGCCAAACAAGTAGTTAAATCTGTCCTGGGTGTCTTCTGGCAAGTCTTCGGTCTTTAATATACACACAGTTTCCGGTCTGGAACTTCGATCCAGCAATGCCAAGCCCTTATTATGGAAAACAAACATGTTTTGTATTACTGAATATATTCAGAGATTTCTCTGGATCTAACCTACGTTTGGTTATGTTAGGAAATGTTCCACAAGTGAGCAAAGGAGAAGAGAGAGAGAGAGAGCCAGAAAGACCTGGATGTCATTAAGCGGTTGCCCCTTGTGACCCCTGGCACTGCTTTACAACCTCTGGCACGGTCTTTGCAACCCGTGGCCTTAGTGGAGGCAAAAGAACAGAAGGTAAACACTGCCCTAATAAGCACGGTTTACTTTTGCAGCTCCCACTGCGACTTGGGACATTAAACGTTTCAGTTAAACAAACAAATCGGGTGGTTAATGCCGGACAAGTGATCATAATAAAAATGTAGTAACTGTGATAAGAAATAAATCAATATAGCTTACACTCCAAATATGGTCTGCATGAATAATTTCAGGTGGATAAAAGCACTTTTGATTTTTATGTCTTTTCATGATAATTTTCAGTATATATTATTCTTGAAGCATTCACTAGAACAATACGTCATGACGGTTTATGATTAAAATAACTTGGGTTCTCAGTATTTCCTCTTTCAACAAACTCATATCTTTTCATTCTTCACACAGTAAAACGAATCAGAAAAGTGTAATATTCCTATCACTTGAGCACCTTATTTAAAAAAAGATGGTAAATTATATGGACATTGATCAGATTTAAAAGCGGTTGTGTTATTATATAATCGTGGGCATTAGGGGTTCTTACCTTCAACAGTGCAATTACTGTGATGTCATCAAGGTCACATGACATCACTTCCAAGTAGAATTCTCCATCAAAAATCATACGATGTCACTTCCAGTGACAAAAGGAACAAATGATAGACGGAATGCTAAACAATGTCAAATATTCACCTCCAATACAGAGATCTGGGCTCAAATACATAGTTTCTTTACTCACCACACCTTTCCTGCTTGGACCCAGCCATATGCAAATCAGTCTTCACTCTGCTCCCCATGGGAACAAGACAGCCCGAACTGCCAGGCCAGGTCCTCCCTGGACAGGAAAGAAGCGTCCTAGGACCGTCCCACTTAAGGCAACAAAAACAAAAAGAACAAATGATGGATGGAATGCTGAACAATGTTAAACATTCACCCCAGTGCAGAGGTCTGGGCCTAAATCCATCAGAGTCAAGACTGGTTCGCTTTGGGCTGGGTCCAACCTGGGGTGGGGTAGTGAGCAAAAAAACAATGATTAAACCCAGATCTGTGATGGGGTGAATGTCTGCATTGTTCCGTATTCCGTCCATCATCTATTCTTTTTGCTTTTGTCGCCCTAAGTGGGATGGTTATGTCCAGACGTGGGTCCCGTGTTCACGGAATCACTGGATTCAAGCTAGCCTAGCTGATGAGGTGCGATGCCCCGAAAACCAGCCCCAGGATGCTTGTTTCCAGTCCAGGGAGGACCTGGCTTGGCAGTTTAGGTTGGACTGTTCCCATGAGGGTCAAGACTGATTTGAATATGGCTGGGTCCAAACTGGGGTGGTGTGGTGAGCAATAAAACCATGGATTAAACCCAGATCTGTGATTAGGAATGCATGTTTGCTTTGTTCAGCATTCCATCCCTCATCTATTCTTTTTTCTTCCAGTGATGCATTGAGGCAAAGGACGGGTATGCGGTTGTACTTTCGCTACCCCTGCCATTTTGGTGAATCAAAGTGTATGGAGGAACAGTGGGTGGAAGGGGTCGTTGAGAAGAGACAGTAAAGTATGAACATCTTGAAAGTCAAGATAATGAAGTATCGGCAAATACAACATTTGGAAATGTAAAGCCATTTTATATTGCACAATGCAGTTTTATTTCCACGTTTAAACAGTAACTAAAATAATCCTATTTTACATTGCGTAAAAATAAATAAAACAAGCATTGGAAATGCAATAGGTCTCGCATTAGGAAAGTTTGAGCAATTGCTATTGTAAAGGACACTTTTTTTAGTTATGTGTTGGTTTTGAAAATAGCAAAAGTAATAGCTTTGTCAGTTACAATGTCAATAGTTTTAACTTTCTCAAATGTGACACCTATAGCATTTGTAATGCAATGTGTGTTGTCTTTACGTGACTTAGATGTATTGATATTGCAAATAACAATGGCTTTTAATTTTGTAAATAATTAATACTTAAATAAAATTTATTGTAATTTATAATGGCAATAGCTTAAACGTTTGTAAATTAATTTTGTGAAGATTATGTTCAGTGTATTTTATTGTGACGAAAATCCAAGAACATTGCATTTGCACCTGGTGGTGGATGTGGTGGTGGATGTGGAGGTGATGGTGGATGTGGTGGATGTGGTGGTGGATGCGGTGGTGGTGGTGGATGCGGTGGATGTGGTGGTGGTGGATGCGGTGGAGCATGTGTTGGATGTGGTGGTGGATGTCATGGTGGATGTGGAGGTGATGGTGGATGTGGTGGTGGATGCGGTGGTGGATGTGGTGGTGGTGGATGCGGTGGAGCATGTGGTGGATGTGGTGGTGGATGTCATGGTGGATGTGGAGGTGATGGTCGATGTGGTGGATGTGGTGGTGGATGCAGTGGTGGTGGTGGATGCGGTGGTGCATGTGGTGGATGTGGAGGTGATGGTGGATGTGGTGGTGGATGCGGTGGTGGTGGTGGATGTGGTGGTGGATGTGGTGGTGGTGGATGCGGTGGAGCATGTGGTGGATGTCATGGTGGATGTGGAGGTGATGGTCGATGTGGTGGATGTGGTGGTGGATGCGGTGGTGGTGGTGGATGCGGTGGTGCATGTGGTGGATGTCATGGTGGTTGTGGTGGTGGATGCGGTGGTGGTTGTGGTGGTGGATGTGGAGGTGGATGTCATGGTGGATGTGGAGGTGATGGTGGATGTGGTGGTGGATGCGGTGGTGGTGGTGGATGTGGTGGTGGTGGATGCGGTGAAGCATGTGGTGGATGTGGTGGTGGATGTCATGGTGGATGTGGAGGTGATGGTCGATGTGGTGGATGTGGTGGTGATGGTGGATGTGGTGGTGGATGCGGTGGTGGTGGTGGATGTGGTGGTGGTGGTGGTGGATGCGGTGGAGCATGTGGTGGATGTGGTGGTGGATGTCATGGTGGATGTGGAAGTGATGGTCGATGTGGTGGATGTGGTGGTGGATGCGGTGGTGGTGGTGGATGCGGTGGTGCATGTGGTGGTGGATGTTACGGTGGTTGTGGTGCGGTGGTGGTTGTGGTGGTGGATGTGGATTTTGTCGATCATTTAAGTATAAGCACTGTATGTCAGTCAACTACATTGTACTGACTCTAATAGATGGAGATACATAGTTTTAAGCACAATCACTTTAACAATGGAGAATTGGCTTGCTCAACACAAGAACGTTAATATTTATCATAGGATACCCAACAAGGGACTTCAGTGAGACTAACATATGGGATGACCACACTCATGAAGCAAATGGTCAAATAGTCCAATTCCTAAAAACATTTCTCTTTATACCAAAATAAATAAGGAATCACAAAATATAAGAAATTAGGGCGATCAAATTGGTGGTTCATTTGTAATTAGGATAGGACATACAGAGATAAGCATGAACGTACTAACTGTCCGGCTTTAGAAGATGGCTGCCGTACTTTCACATGTACTTGTAGTCTTGATATCTGCGATACTTAAACATATAGTATCATACAGTTGCACCAAGGGATTGAGCAATTATAGATATGAGTGTCAAATACAACCCAAAATAAATATAAAAATGACTTAGGCAAAGACGGCACAAATAGAGGTTATATAATATAGACAATTACCAAAAATAATGAACAGAGCAGACTTTTTAGTCCTTAAAGATGGCCGCAGTGTAAACGACAAACCAGAAGTCCTTCCTCGATCTTTACACTGGTAGACAAGGGAGGAAATCAACACACCACGAGATCACGCAGATCTCAGATAGTATTTCAACAGGAACGCGGGAGTCTCTCACTCGAGCGTACTCTGCCTCGAGGACCCCGGGAGGCGTCTCGATAACTTCATGAAATCAGAGAAGGTAAGAATTACTGACACCAACCTTAGGGATATACGAGCGAAAACGAGCTAATCTCACTTCTAAGAGCCGGCGAATAGCTATAAGAGAATAATTTATGGGACCTTTTTACTTTTTTCAAGCACACGAGGGGTTTTAACATATGGCTGGGGAGTTGCAAAGACCGTAACACGGCGGGCAGGGGAGGGGGCGGAGCGGGGAGCGGTGCGACACGGCAGGCAGGGGAGGAGAGTAGGAGGAGGAGGGGGGAGGAGAGTAGGGGAGGCACGGCCTAGCGGCCGTGCAATCAAGAAGTGAGGGGGCGGAGCTGGGGGAGGCTGTGAGAGAGAGAGTAGGCAAGGCAGGCGGCTGGGGGCATGTGCACGCGCTTTTAAGCTCAATGCGTATGCGCATTGAGCTTAAATTTCTCGTGCACTGCAAGGAATCGCCACGATTCCTTGCAAGTTGGTTAAAGAGTGGATAAGCCCCCATAGTCTCGCAAGCTCGATGCGCATGCGCATCGACAGGCGAGACCTAAAAAAGACAAATATGCTCTTTTTTCCTAGAACAGCAATAAACCACAATAAGATTGCAAACCACTTTAGTAACCCATGACCCTGCTTGCAGGTTAGGCCGCCACCCACACCGCACAGCTCTGCCTGTGTGTGCCTGCCTTTCGAGCCAGCTGCTGCCGCCTAGTGAGTTCGCCGCACCCCCCGCCCCCTCCTGTACTGTGCCGTTTTTTCTTGTTCTGCTGTTTTTACTCTGTTGACTTAAACTATACTGTGCCATTCTTCTGGTTCTGTTGTTCTGCGCTAATTGACTGTATTGCGGCCCTGCACACATTCCCTTTTTGCCCCCTGTATCTCCCCGTCCCTTCCCGCCGCTGCCTCCCAAAGGCCCACCCCCCGCTCTCCCATTCCCCTCCCTGCTCCTGCCTCCCAGATGCTCCTCCCTCCCACATCCCCTTATAAGGCGCACCTAAGGCAAGCCCTTCTGCGCCCGACCACGCCCAGCTCCAGAACCCCTGGACCCCGAAGACACCATGACACCAGACTGCACTACGACGCCAGCACCCTCAACGCACTCAACCCCGGACGAGAACACACCTGCTACTGGGCCACCCCGAAGGGCACCCAAGGGCCCTTCACCTGCCGGAACTGCAGCTTCACCAGTATCCGAGCCGCAAAACCACCAACCAACGAACCCAACCACCACAGGTGCATCCTCCTCAACACTCGCTCCGCCCGCAAACACGCCGTCAAAATCTGGGACCTCCTCGACTCAACCGCCCCAGGCGTCGCCTTCCTGACGGAGACCTGGCTGAACCCCGCCTCAGCACCCGACATCGCCATAGCCATCCGGGAATGCTACAAGATCGCCCGCAGAGACCGCACCAACGCAACAGGAGGTGGAATTGCCATCTTCCACAAGAACATCCTCAGCGTCTCGTCCAGCACAGGCGACACCCTCAGCACCGTCGAACACCTGCACTTCCAGATTCACACCGACCCAAACACCACCCTCAGAGGAACCCTAATCTACAGACTCCCTGGACCCAGACCACAGTTCAGCGACTCCATCGCCAACCTCATCAGCATCCACGCCCTCGCCTCCACAGACTACATCCTCCTCGGGGACCTGAACTTCCACCTCGAGGACAACAACATCGTCAACTCCACCACCCTGATAGATAACCTCGGACTCAGACAGCTTGTGACAACACCCACCCACGCCGCCGGTCACACGCTAGACCCCATCTTATCCGCAAGCCCCCATGTCTCCTTCAACCACACCACCGAACCCCACTGGACCGACCACCGCTGCATCTATTTCACCTTCAGGAAGCCCACCACACACCGCCACACCCAACAGATGCCTCGTCGCTGTTGGGTCAAAGTCACTGAAGAGCAGCTAGTTACCGCCCTCGCCCAGAGCCCACCAGCCGACCCCACCAAACCAGACACCGCCGCCCTCAACATCCGACAGTGGATCGACGACTGCGCCAACACTCTCACCCCGCTCAAGACACCCTCCAACAGCCACACCAGCAAGAAAGCCGCCTGGTTTACTGAAGACCTCCAGACCTCCAAGCATACATGCCGGAAACTGGAGAAGAACTGGCTCCGCAAACGATCAGCAGACAACTACACGGCCCTCAAGAACTCCACCCGCAGACACCATCAACTCATCAGAACTGCCAAGAGGACAGCATTCAAGGACCGCCTGGATAACAACGCACACAACAGCAAAGAGCTCTTCAGTATCGTGAAGGAACTCTCCAACACCAACGACATCCCCCCTTCGCAGGACCTGTGCGACTCACTGGCAACCTACTTTCACCGCAAGTTCGCAGACATCCACGACAGCTTCAACGCCACTGCCGCCCGGCCAACCGAGACCCTCACCGCCACGATCACCAGCCGCTGATCGCATGGTCCAACGTCAACAATGATGACACCATCAAAATCATGAACTCCGTCCATCCTGGATCCCCGTCTGACCCATGCCCACACCACGTCTTCAACAAAGCCAGCACAATCATGGCCCCCCCATCTCCGGAAAGCTATCAATATCTCCTTCGAGACAGCAACCTTCCCGGAGAGCTGGAAGAACTCCGAGATCAACGCCTTACTCAAGAAGCCCAAGGAGGACCCCAAGGACCTCAAGAACTTCCGTCCCATCTCCCTGCTCCCGTTCCCAGCGAAGGTCACCGAGAAAATCGTCAACAAGCAACTGACCCGCTACCTCGAGGACAACAACATCCTGGACCCATCCCAGTCCGGTTTCCGCAGCAACCACAGCACCGAGACCGCCCTCATCGCCGCCTCCGACGACATCAGGACCCTGCTCGACAACGGAGAAACGGCAGCACTCATACTCCTGGACCTGTCAGCCGCCTTCGACATGGTCTCCCACCTCACACTACGAACACGCCTACACGAAGCGGGGATTCAAGAGAAGGCCCTGGACTGGACCACATCCTTCCTCTCCGGCAGAACTCAGAGCGTCCGCCTCCCACCCTTACGCTACACCGCCACCGAGATCATCTGCGGCGTACCCCAGGGCTCTTCCCTCAGCCCAATGCTGTTCAACATCTAAATGGCACCCCTCACCTACATCGCCCAACAGCACAACCTCAACATCATCTCCTACGCCAACGACACTCAGCTGATCATCTCCCTCACCAAAGACCCTCACACCGCCAAAACCAACCTCCACGAAGGAATGAAGCCCGTCGCCGAATGGATGAGGAACAGCCGACTGAAGCTGAACTCGGACAAGATGGAGGTCCTCATCCTCGGCTCCACCCCTTCAGCCTGGGACGGCTCCTGGTGGCCGACATCACTGGGAACAGCCCCAACACCCACTGACCACGCACGCAACCTGGGGGTCATCCGCGACTCCACCCTCTCCATGACTAAACAGGTCAACGCCGTCTCCTCATCTTGCTTCAACACCCTACGAATGCTCCGCAGGATCTTCAAGTGGATCCCAACCAAAACAGTCACCCAGGCCCTCGTCTCCAGAAGGCTGGACTACGGAAATGCCCTCTACGCAGGAAAATCAAACAAACTCCTGAGACGGCTGCAATGCATCCAGAACGCCTCGGTACGACTGATCTTCCACATCCCCCGCCGCAGCCACATCACACCCTGCCTGAGAGACCTACACTTTCTCCCCGTCAACAAGAGGATAACCTTCAAGCTCCTCATCCACGCACACAAGGCCCTCCACAACGCTGGCCCAGCATACCTCAACAGACGAATCAGCTTCTCCGCCCCTACCCGCAAGCTCTGCTCCGCCGGCCTTGCCCTCGCCACAGTCCCGCGCATCCGAAGAACAACCGCCGGCAGCAGATCGTTCTCCCACCTCGCCGCCAAGACCTGGAACACCCTCCCCACCAACTTACGGCAGACCCAAGACCTCCTGGCCTTCAGAGGACTTCTCAAGACCTGGCTCTTCGATCAGTAGCAGCACGCCCCATCCCAGCGCCTTCAGACCCTCACGGGTATGTAGTGCGCTTAAAAAATGCCCTGATTGATTGATTGAATGATTGAGTAATAGGCAGGTTGTAATGTATTGTAAAAAGACATACCATTTACCGATGTCATTTCTATTGATGCGATTGGGTGAACATTCTGTACCAAACAAGGCACTTTAGCCACAGCATATTCTTTTGAAATGCTGTTTCTCACTTACCCGTGGAGTTATCAACTTTAGTCAAAGTAAAACTAAAACTTTCAACCCTGCCCATGTGAATGAAACGTTTACAGAAACATTTTTCACATGAAATACGTATATTCAGATACATGCATATGCTTTTATTTTATTAGGTCTCGCCTGTCGATGCGCATGCGCATCGAGCAAGGCGAGAGTATTGCGAGTTATCCACACTTTATCTGCACTGCAAGGAATCGTGGCGATTCCTTGCAGTGCCCGTGACTTTTAAGGTCCATGCGCATGCGCATTAAGCTTATGCGCATGCGCATTGACCTTAAAAGTCACGGGCGCGTGCATGTCCGTCTTTGATTACCCGCTCCGCCCCCTTCCCGCCGTCTCGCATTTCCCCCTGCCGCATCAAAGGCTTTCACGGCCGGCCATGCTTTCAGTTTCACGACCGGCCGGCCGTGTCAATTACATTTCTCTCCCCGCTCCGCCCCCTGCTGCCACTTCCTTGACTGCCAGTCTGCCACATTTCCAGCCATAATGGCCGCCCGAAGCACTCCTCTGGTTTCTTTTTGAGGAGAAAATCAAAAACATAATGACCCATGTAACTAGCAGGATAAGAAAACTCGTGCCCTTGTAAAAGGCGCACACAGCAGCAGCAACATGCCCTAAACTGAAACCCACAAGTCTCTCTTCTCCACTCCCATCCCACTGGGTGGCGCTGGGAGCTAGTGTGGCATGACATGTGCTGCAGTTTTGTTTTCCAGATTTCTACAGCTTTGCCCCACGCTGCCGTCGGGAGCCGACAACTCCGCCTGTGAAGTGCAGCTCCCAACGGGCTCGGACACGTGTGATTGACTCACCCACAACTTTTAAATTCTTCACATTTTTGTACCCTGACTGCTCAAAGGATAGTCTCTTTTACATGAGGGCATAGTTGTTTAACACCTCTCCCCTCTCCGCCCCCTCCCCGCTCCGCCCCCTCCCCTTCCCTCCGTGTCGCATTTCTCCTCTCCCCCTCTCCGCCCCCTCCCCTGCCCGCCGTGTTATTTGTTTATTTTACCCGCCGTGTCTCTGCTGCTTCCCCCTGTCCTGTCTCTCCTCCTCTCTCTCTCTATACCCTCCCCCTCCTCCCCACCACTCCCATCAAGTCCCTCTGGCCCTTCCCTCCTCCCCGGACCCCTCCTCCCCTGCCCCCTCCACCCTTTCTTGTTTAACAGGGTCCTAAGTGCCATTGCCGGTGCAATCCCTTGACTTGTGACATTGTAATGTCACTTTCCAGTAATAAAGTAAGCAAAAATATGTATGCTCCCTGGCTTTCGTGTACCTTGTTAGTCAAAGCCGCTCATCCCCCTGCAAAAGGAAGTGGACTCGGAGACACAGAAAACGGTGCTCACAAACTACATGTTCCCCCAGCAACCGAGGACAGAGGACGGTAGGAGTAATCTCTTTAAGGACAAAATGTCTGAACCCTGCATTGGCCGTCCAAAGTGATGGCCGCTCAAGCCAGACCCTAAAGAATGGGCTTTTGTCACAGAACCTCAATTTCTATAGGTTTTAGACGTCAAAGGCCCGGCTATTCAAAATGGACGTCTCAGGAATGTGAGATCTTTTCTTTTTTTGTAATAGAATTTTGTTAGTCTTTTAGAGGGAATCTTCAAAGCGTAGTGGATGACTGCTCAGGTTCAAAAACGTCTGGTGTTTGGCAGCTCTGTGGTTGCATGCCTTTGGTTCATGGGGTAAGACCCTGTCACTGGAAATAATTCTTAGAGAGTAGTTGATTCTAGATTTTCTGGAAATCGGGCACTTTAAGATGAACTGCTGGCTATACCAGTCTTCAGAATGAGAGCTCCAGCCAGCGGACCTTGCAGAGGCTGTTCGTTTATTGATTTTAGCTCCTGCAATCTTTTAATAGCTCCCCTCTCTCAGCAGCGTCATCGGACCTGGTATGATTAAAAAAAAAGCGAAATTGAGTACCGAAGCATTTTCTTTGCATTTTCTCCTCCTCTCGCGGTCTATTACCATTTAACACTTTCATGCTGCCCCTGGTAATCTCAATCACATGCGGTCTTGCATAATCAAAAAAACACATCATCTTTCATAACTGATCCAGTTTGCTTTTAGAAATGCTACGATGAAACAGCCATGTGCCTGTTATCTTAGTTGTGCATTAGCTCTACTGTGGCCCTGTGTAGCTCCTTTAACTCCCTGCAGAACAGATCCCCGCGGCTTCCTTGTCTGGCGTCCGAATGAGCACCAGCGGAGTCCTGTGCAAAAACTACCAGGAGGGAATGGACAGATGCAAGAATCATACACTGCAGCGCACTCCAAGTACCTCAGGTTTAAAGAATTACTCTTGCTTCGTTGAGCAAAGCAGACCAACAGAACTTAGAATTAATGTGTTAGGCGGGTAGTCAGGCCCAACAGCGGAGAAGGACCTAAACTTGAACCTTGAATGGTCATTCAGTCAGTAGACTGTTACCAGGGTGAGCCATGCGGGAGTCCCACTGTTGACAGTGGGGGAACAGAGTACCGGTTCTGGGCACAGTGCTCTGGCCACCTCTATCTGTTGCCGCTTTGTTCTCTGCTCCAGGGCTGGGGCCTGGTTTTCCCACTTGCTCAGCACAACGTGATCCTGGAGTCACGGTTTTGGGCTCTCAGTTATGCAACTGAGACCATATTCAGTGACTTAGCGGTGTTTTGATGTCGGGTCCACCTCCTACCTGAAACGTTCAAGTGAAACTTCTCCAATATTACGAGGTACTCGAGAGTATTGCGAGTTATCCACTCTTTATCCACACTGCAAGGAATCGTGGCGATTCCTTGCAGTGCCCGTGACTTTTAAGGTCAATGCGCATGCGCATTAAGCTTATGCGCATGCGCATTGACCTTAAAAGTCACGGGCGCGTGCACGTCCGTCGTGTTTTACCCGCTCCGCCCCCTCCCGCCGTGTCGCATTTCTCCTCCCCCCTCCCCTCGCGCCGTGTCGCATTTCTCCTCCCCCCTCCCCTCTCTTCCCTCCGTCTTGCTTGTTCTTATTGCCAATTTCATCGGCTCCGTTGCTCACGGAGATGCCCTTCAAGACTTCTAGAGTTCACGCTCTTTTTTTCTGTTTGGGGGCTTGGCACCTCGAGCCGCCGTGGGGGCAGGAGGCAGGTGTTTCCTTTTGACGGCGCCACACTTCCTGGATGACCGCTCTGTAGATAACGGAAGTAGTGGCGTGTTGCTGATGGCCATCGCCTTGCTGCCAGGTGACACAGTTTGCTGCTGCTGCTTCCTCTTCTTCGGTAAAAGCAGATCTGGTCCACGCCGGTGCTGAGTGACATTCCCCGGAGAGGTGACCTCTGCTGCAATACCCGGCTGGAACCCCTGATGTGGTTTGGTAAAATGCCAAAAGTTGTACTTTATTCCTATACGACGAAAAACCATTTTTAATATAGAAAAGACCATCTTTTTTGATAGTGTACCATCGACTTTTTGACGTGCTCGCCAATTTGAAAAGGTATTGTCACAACAGCTCCGTTTGTTGCCTTTATCCTCGTTTCTTTTAAATTGTTCATTTTACACTGGTACAGTAACTTAACCCGCTCGCGGTTTGTATACTTGTAAATACTGTAGCGAGTGTTTCAAATTATGGTATAGTGAGAAAAGTGACTGCAACAAGTGTGTAATTAGTGCTTACTTTTTGAAACACTGCCGCAAAGTTGTGTGCTGCTTTTTTTGTAATCGTACGGGGTGATGTTCTTTATTTGGACTCTCACTAATCAAAATATTATACATTTCCCGTCTAACTCCCGGGCATAGCGCAGTAACTGTTTCTTTAATACTACGTGCAGTTATTAATGTATTGCTTTCATATGTCATTTCCTTGTACGCAACCGTAATCGATTCGTCCGTAGGGTGTTGGATATTTTTCCTCGTGGCAGCATATGTATCGGCGCTTTTGTACCTCGATTTCCTAATTTCCCATCGCTTTCATAATTTCCCCTCGCTTGCAGCAGACGTTCAATGTTTCTGGTTACTGTCTCGTAAGGTAAGGTAGAACTCGTCCTCTTTCCTGTATGTAATACGGTCCTGCGGCGGGATATATGGGTTCCAAATCGCGGCTCATCTCTCGCCTCCTTTGAGTACAGCTGGGAGTCCCCCAAGAGTCTGCGTGTTCCTGGATACCAAAGCCCTGCTACCTTGTACGTCAAGCAGCCCCCCCCCTACTTATCGCGATTTTGAGACTGGCAAGCCTCCCGTGAAATCTGAAGAAGCACGCAGCGAGCGCACTCCTCACCCTCACCCACCCTCAACCCCTCACCCACCCTCAACCCCTCACCCTCACTCACCCTCAACCCCTCACTCACCCTCACTCACCCTCAACCCCTCACTCACCCTCAACCCCTCACCCACCCTCAACCCCTCACCCTCACTCACCCTCAACCCCTCACTCACCCTCACTCACCCTCAACCCCTCACTCACCCTCAACCCCTCACTCACCCTCACTCACCCTCACCCTCACTCACCCTCACCCTCAACCCCTCACTCACCCTCACCCTCACTCACCCTCAACCCCTCACCCTCACCCACCCTCAACCCCTCACCCACCCTCAACCCCTCACCCTCACTCACCCTCAACCCCTCACTCACCCTCACTCACCCTCACTCACCCTCAACTCCTCACTCACCCTCACTCACCCTCAACCCCTCACTCACCCTCAACCCCTCACTCACCCTCAACCCCTCACTCACCCTCACTCACCCTCAACCCCTCAGCCTCACCCTCACTCACCCTCAACCCCTCACCCTCACTCACCCTCAACCTCATGCTAAAGATTTACAAAAAAACCCATAAACAATTCTAAAAGCACTAACTCTAATGCTGCGAGACCTATTGCATTTCTAATGCTTGTTTTTAACATGACACTCATTACTAGCTCAGTAAATAAAGCCTTGTTGTCCTTCGCGGAGGTCGTTAGTTGATGTGTGGTACCTGTCCCATAATTAAGGGCCTCAGTCAGAGATGAGGGGTACTGGCACTTAATACCCGTTAACACCCTACAGCAAGTAGGCACTTCGGCCAATAGTATCCATTGCCCAATGTCACCTAGCACAGGCAGACCAGCTGTGCAACTAACCAAGACTGCTTCATGGACCTGCTTCACAGGCGCTTTGGAGTTACAATGTAGGCCTGACACAGTAGGTACTGCTTGCATCCTGATTGCCTGAGCCAGCATTGCGAGCTTCCAGGATAAGCACAGGTGGGACCAAGTAAACATTACAGAGCCTGGAGAGAGCAGAACTTTGGGGGACTCAGCACACGAGGGGATATCTGCACTTGCAGAGATGAATCCTTCCAATTTTGGGGGTATGTTTTACAGGAATGGAGTGCGCTCACCTCGCTCTTGCATGGGGCACCAACCATTTGAAAAGTGTTTAACGATCGATGATGTCACTCTGAGAATAATGCACACAACTCACCTTTACTTTTATCCCTTGCTGTGGGCACCTCTTTCGGCGTTTGTGCCTCACCGAAAATAAAAACCAGACTAAAGTTTCTCAGCAAGAAGTTGCTTTCAAAATGCTGCTGTAGATTTAAGAGCCTTTGATAAAAACTTTGAGTTTTTGAGCAATGCCGCAGTGGACTGTGATGACTAAAGCTGGGCGGTGCAAGTAGGTAACTTTAGCTTTGCAAACCGGAAAAAGATTAGATATAATGAGTTTTTGTTTTGGCGTATTTTAAAAATGGTCTCCGGTCTCAGCATAGTTTCAGAAAGTAAACTGCATCAAAAACATAGCTTATGAATGCGGATATGGCCCATTCGTTATACAGGGCACAAATAAGATCTTCTGAAGTGTCAAACATATAAGAATTTATATGATTTAAAATCACAAGCCTTTCATTAGTAACAAAGAACCTTCCACAACAGTACTTTGAGTTATGTCAAAATCAATTCAATCTTCAGTGGTTCTGGTCTGGTGCTGCAATTAGGTTCCCTGCCTACCAACATTATGCGGCAAAAACTGCTACTTCACTGACTTAGAGAAAAGAAGGCAGGTATATATTTTACAAAGTACATTCACGTGTCTAGTCAGATACCAATAGAAGAACTAATTTCTTACGGTTAACAAGTTTAAGGAATTCTTGAAAGCCTCATACGAAATAAAAATTGCGATATTCACTCGATAGGTATAAATCAGAAGAACTTATAGACTTAATATGCGTCTGTAGTGCAATGCTCAAAGAGAGGTACGATCTTATATCTCTATTTAAGGATAACCAGCTACGCTTTTGCACACAGATACTTTAATTCCGTTTCACTGCATCTTTGAATATACTGTGTGGTTGACTGGTTACATTTGTTTCATAATTTGTGTCAAAGCCTAGAGCCTCAAAAATCATCTTTATTGATTAAAGTGCTGGAGATACTTACTGGTGCATCATTGTGGAGAAGTGTGGCTCAGGGGTTAGAGGTGGCAGACCCGGAAGCTGAGATCGGCCCTGGACCAGGGTTCAATTCCCCGCCTCGGCGGGGTCTTGAGTCCTAAAATGTCCATGGACTCGACAATTCTCGCTCCGGTGCCTTCTCGACTCACGGGTTCACACTCTGCGACTCTGGGCAATAGCTTGCTTAATCTCCACAACGGCCCCTCGCGGCGGGATGCCTGGCTTTCACCTTGTGGATACCCTGCCGGCGTTATCTCACAGGGGAATACCAGGACGGGTTCCCTAAGCAAGCGCCGGGAAACCCACTGCGGGTAGCTGTGCGCTATATAAGCTCAAATACATACATACATACATACATAGGGCCCCTGCTGTGACTAGGGGGTATCACGGTTTAGTTATTCTAGTAAGTAGGCCCAGGGAAGCGCGCCAGTTCCATGCGGCTAGATAGGTTATCAGAATTATCACAATGGTAATGGGTTATAGATATCTAATATTTAAGTGAAATACTTAAGTGCACATATGTGACTTTCTCCTTTTTTACAATCAGTATTTAGGGGCAGACACTGTAAATGTTTAATCTTTTTGATTGGTTTGTATGTCATTGTTTTATCATTTGGTAATGTTCTGAGGGGCTTGTTTCTCATGGTTTCTATGAGTCAACAAATTAAGTTGTTCACTTCATGCATGTGAACAGGAGGGCATTAAAAAGGGAGCCATCACAGGATAGCTGCCTTGTAGGTACTGATGTGTTACAATTGCAGTCAGCGATATGATGTGTTGCTCTGGAATGGTCGACAGTGCGCTGGGGGGTGGGGGTTGGGTTAGGGATGTTACAGTTATAGGGTTCAGATTTTATCTGTATTGTTCTTCATTTTCTCCTGAAAATATATGAAAATGGACAAATTCAATTGATATGTATTGATGCGGCAGAAGCTTCTGAGTCACAGAGCTCTGCGTCAGATGTGATGTTTTGACAAATAAAATGTGTTTAATAAAAAGAAGGAAGCCATTGCCTTGACATTCCTTATACCTACATAACAAGCATTTACAATGCAACGGTCTCTCCTTTGCAAAAGTTAGCGCTTTTGGCATTGTAAATGACAAATGTTTTATTTATGTGTTGGTTTTGGAAACAGATAAATAAATGGCATTGTCATGAGCAGTAGAGAGTGAGTAGTAGAGAGTGAGTAGTAGAGAGAGTAGTAGAGTGAGTAGTAGTGAGTAGTGAGTGTGTAGTAGAGAGTGTGTAGTAGAGAGTAGTGAGTGTGTAGTAGAGTAGTGAGTGTGTAGTAGAGTAGTGAGTGTGTAGTAGAGTATGTAGTAGAGAGTAGTGAGTGTAGTAGAGAGTAGTGACTGTAGTAGAGAGTGAGTAGTAGAGAGTGAGTAGAGAGAGTAGTGAGTAGTAGAGTGTGTAGTAGAGTAGTGAGTGTGTACTCGAGTGTGTACTAGAGTTTGTAGTAGAGAGTGTGTAGTAGAGAGTGTGTAGTAGAGAGTGTGTAGTAGAGAGTGAGCAGTAGAGAGTAGTGAGTGTGTAGTAGAGTGGTGAGTGTGTAGTAGAGTGTGTAGTAGAGTGTGTAGGAGAGTGTGTAGTAGGGAGTGTAGTAGAGTGTAGTAGAGAGTGTGTAGTAGAGAGTAGTGAGTGTGTAGTAGAGAGTGTGTAATACAGAATGTGAAGTAGAGAGATTGAGGTAGAGAGATTGAAGTAGAGAGTGTGGAGTAGAGAGTGGAGAGTCTGTAGTAGAGTGATGTAGAAAGTAGTGAGTGTGTAGTAGAGTATTAGATAATGTGTAGTAGAGTAGTAGAGAGTAGTAGAGGGTGTGTAGTAGAGTGTGTAGTAGAGCGTGTGTGTAGCAGAGTGTGTAATGTAGAGTGTGTAATGTAGAGTGTGTAGTGTAGAGTGTGTAGTAGAGAGTGTGTATAGAGAGTGTGTAATGTAGAGTGTGTAATGTAGAGTGTATAATGTAGAGTGTATAATGTAGAGTGTAGTAGAGAGTGTAGTAGAGAGTGTAGTAGAGAGTGTAGTAGAGAGTGTAGTAGAGAGTAGTGACTGTAGTAGATAGTGTGTAGTAGAGAGTGTGTAGTATAGAGTGTGTAGAAGAGAGTAGTGGCTGTAGTAGTGAGTGTGTAGAGAGTGTGTAGTAGAGTGTGTAGTAGAGAGTAGTGACTGTAGTAGAGAGTGTGTAGTAGAGTGTGTAGTAGAGAGTGTGTAGTAGAGTGTGTAGTAGTAGAGTGTGTAGTAGAGTGTGTAGTAGAGAGTAGAGTGCGTAGCAGAGAGTAGTGACTGTAGTAGAGAGTGTGTAGCAGAATGTGTAGTAGAGAGTAGTGACTGTAGTAGGGAGTTTGTAGTAGAGAGTAGTGACTGTAGTAGAGAGTGTGTAGTAGAGAGTGTGCAGTGATTTGAGTTTTACATCAAATTAAAAACGGGAACGGAACAAACTCATCCTATACATTATTGTGGTAGGTGCCCACGCATATAGGGTTAAATGATGCGTTAGATGCCACAGGTCCCACCAACACGCTTCCTTTATGATAGGAGAATGCCCAACATCGCGGAGATTTGCTCTCTGCTCTTCCCGGATATTTGTATTTTCAAATATATAATGTTATCCTGCTAAACGAAGACGATGCTCAAACTATAAAAGAAGAGGGTTTCACAGATATGTTAGTCCTTCCGGTCAAACGAAATGACCCAAAGAAAGATCAAGTGACAGTTTAGAGCTCCAAGTGAGTCTTAATAAAATCAGCATCAAAGGCGAGCGGGGCATCAAACTGCAGTGTCATTCACTCAAAGCTTCAAGGCTTCTGAGCGCTAGCCGAGAATTATTTTTTGTGAAGCACTAATCACTGTGGAAGGTGCCCCTGCTATCCCAGATGTGAGAAGTGAGTCTGATATGAAAATAAGCAGTTTTGGAATGAATGTATTTGGCAGGGGGAAGGTGGGGCGGCGCAAGACCGTACTGACGAGTGAACAGGAGCCATTTTGTACCGAGTGATTCTGCCTGTGTGCATGTAGACAAACCAGGCAGCAGCATGAGCATGTGATTCGGTAAATAAAAACGGGGCTTGATGTTAGGAGGGGGGAGCTGGAAGCTGCAGGTCCCCGGAACAGAAGGAGGAAGGGTAGCTGCATCCCCTGTGTGACAACAGGAGCCAGGCATTACTGGGGGTACAGGATAAAAAATTGAAGAACCACACCTCTTAGTCCAGAAGTTGTGATATACCACTTCATGTGATTTCATTTGGGGCAGTGGGCACCTTACATCATATCTGCCACGCCAATCATTTGCTTAAAATTATACCACATGTAACAGGAGGAAATAAACGGTCAGACTCCAAAAATCGGCCCTAATCACAATAGTATTATTTCACCTGCGTGAATATAAGTCTTTGAAATTCTGGCCAGTGGTAATACACACAAGTAATATAAAATTGTTGTTCCAAAGAGCATTAAATGGAAATAAAAAAATGAATATGCTGGAGATCACAAGCTTGGCTTGTGTTGTGTAAATGTTGTAACCTGCTTCAGTAATACCCAGATGGCTAGCAACATTAAACTTAATTACAATGTCCGGACCATGCATGCTGTTCGGCAGCAGTGAAAGGATCCCGCGCCCTAAGAAAACGCCTTACAGGCTGTGGGACTCAGCTTTTCTGCTGTCCAGGTGGAATAGGCGGTGGGTGTGGCCACATCTTGAAAGCTTTTTTGAGACAGGTTAATCATGCTGTGCCACTGTCGAGTCACCCCACCGCATTGCTATGTCATGCCGTGAAGTGGCAATTTAAAAGTGTATGGAAAGATTTGAGAAGCATGGGCCTAGGGCCTCGCAACCCGACCCGCTTGCCCCTAACGTCAGGTACTGCAGTGTGGACAAAAAGGGCCGCCTTGCTCAGTGGCGTAAAGTTACGTAAAATGGGGTGCCCCTCAGATTGTGAAGTCTCCCACATTTCACAGACCCCGTGCCTCACCCGCTGGAGGCGAGTGATTATCACACACCCCTATGTGTTATAAAAATGTATAATTGCATAAGATACGTTTTTGCGTAGTGGGTGTCGGAGCTGATTCTTAAATGCAAATACATGCGAACATGCCATTATTTTTTTATCCCTGTTGTTTGTATTTAATTCATTCTTTGGTGTTTTCTGCTCGCCAGTACGGGCCTGTTTCTTTCTCGACTCCTATCCGTGTTTGTTTCCTTCACCTCTGTGTTTTTGCGGCTTTCTTCTCCCCCGGTGGACGGTGTGGGGCAGTTACCGGCCCCCCGGACCACAACGAGCTCTGAAAACAGGACAACGAGCGCTCACAAAACGGCACCGGAAGAGACAAGTTGTCTTACGAATCCTCTAAGCAATGGAGGGCGTGAGATCCTCCTTGTGATGGCCAAGCTATCTGATGGGGCCATGGTGACGGAGACTCGTTCTACTAGCATACACCAACCTTACGCCTGGATGTTCTGATTTTAACCAAACAGAGATTCCCTTCCCATTTCCCGGTTGTCACCTGGTTGGTTCTTTACGGACCCAAAATGCTAAGGGAAAATTTGCTTCAAACTATTAGTGTCATGCTCCATCTCGGTCTGTACTCGAGACCCCCCCCCCCACCTTACCTAAAAGCGCTAAACAGTTAAATGACACCCACAAACAACTTAAACGTACCTAAGGCTACCAGATGACAGCCACCGAGAACACAGCTCCTGTCCTGGACTGCTTTACACAATGCATTCTGGGAGCAGCAGTCCTGGGCTCGTTGTACTGACCCAAACGAACCAACGCTCAGGAGTTGAAAACTGCATCGTTAGTGACAAGGGGTCATCTGATAACGCCTCGGCAGGGGGTAGTTCACGCTTCGTAACTACCATTACGATTACCGCTGGCTGCCCTATTGTGGATCCCGCCACCCTGCCAGCCCTTCACAAACGCTACCTGCCCACACCCCCACCCAGTCCGGGTGTTACCTGGCGTCCGGCTCAGTCAGCACGGTGGTGTCCAGGTAGTCGATCTTGTAGAACTCGAGCAGCGCCGGCAGATTGTCGAACTCCTGGTTGCCGATCTTGAAGCGCCTCGAAGGCAGCAGCGAGTTGATGATGTAGTGGGAGAAGTGCAAGTTCTCGGACACGGACAGCATGTAGTCTCCGGGGCACGTGGAAGAGTCCCACACCAGGAAGACGCCGTCCGACTGCCCCTGCAGCTGCCGATGAGCCTAGTTGCGGGACACCGGCCTGAAGTAGCAGCTCGAGCGGTCCGACGAGTCAAAGCGGGCCGAGGATATGGCTTGGCGGAGGTGGGCCCTGGGGCTGCAAAGGAGGTGTCACCGCAGGCCAGGGGCTCACACCCGATTCTCCTGACAGGGAACGCATAGGGCTCCTCAGCCAAGGCGGGGGCGGTCCCCCATCCTCCGAGTATTTGTTTATTGGTTCAAATAATTACAATTGTTAACAAAAGAAACAAGGAAATATTTATTTTCTTGTAAACACGGGGAGATTATGTGATGTGTTACGCAAAGAAGCCCCTCCCGCCCGGCGTCGACGACACTTCCGTTGCCAGGCAACGGCCCCACCGGCACCAATCCCAGCGCGGCTCCTCGTCTGACGTCAGAGGAGCTGCGCTCGGGATTTGTGAGGCTACCGAACTTCCCGGGCTGCGGCGGTGTTTACGGGGAGGCAAGTTTTAATTTACATACAATGCCGCTGTGGGAGGCGGCGGTGATTTTAGACAGCGCACCTTCTAGCACAGTGCCTTCACATGCGTAAGTGGAGAGGAGCCCGGTGAGTGGGGGTGGGGGTGTGAGTGGGGGTGTGAGTGGGGGTGGGGGTGTGAGTGGGGGTGGGGGTGAGGGTGGGGGTGGGGGTGTACGCGCGTGTGTCTGTTTGAGTGTGTCTGTGCGTGCGTGCGTGTGTCTGTCTGTTTAAGGGGGGGTGCGTGTGTCTGTTTACGGGGGGGTGCGTGTGTGTGTGTGTATGCAGTGTGTGTATGTGCGCATGCGTGAGTGTGCCTTGGTTTCAGAATGGGAAAATGAGGCACGGCGACGTGCGCGCTCACGAGGTAGAATCTCCGGCAGGAGACGCTCGCTCGTGACAGTCTGCTGTCCACATTCCCCCGAAAGTGATTACATAAATTGTCTCGCCCTAGACAGCAAAAAGCTTCGCTTTTTGCTTTCGTCTAGGCGAGACCTAAAAAGGGAGTAGGCTTTGTCACCCAATGACAAAAAGTACAAACACCTTTGACCCTCCAGGCAGGAGACTCGAGAAAGTGGGTGGCACCTTGATGTAAGCAGTGCAGTTCCAAAGCGGCTCATATCTGGTCCATCCAATGAGAAGTTGTCCCTGAAGGGCATAGGTCACAGACTGACTTCTGTTGGTGAGAGAGCTGCCAGGGCCTAGGTTTGTGACTAGTTTTTGGGCAGGTCTTTCCTGACAATATGCGGCACAGACTAAGAGCCTGCAGACCTTGCGTATGACACCAGTCACTAAAACACAATCCCTGGGGAGTCAGAGTCAGCAATTAGACTAAAGCTTGAAATACTATCTCAAAGGGTTTGTTGGGTGGGTGTTCTTGTTATTTATGTTGCTGTATGCTATTGATGATATGCTAGATTCATTACATTTATCCTCACCCTTGCTGTGGCAAAGATGGGCATAACGTGATGTGATGAGGGATTGGGAATACTCGAAACAAATCAATAAAAAATTACTGTTAAAAAAAAGGAGTCAGAGGCAGCGCACATGCAACAGTGAAACAAACAACAGAGAATCGAGAGTGGTGTGGCCGATGGACAGTGCAGACACTTCATTTCTGCTCCTACAGCACTACGAAGGGCGCCCATATCATGGGTCACGCCAGCACCTCTGAGTGGCAATTCAGGTACCCTGTGACCAATCGCAACTCCACTGTAGAAACCAGTCTCCAAGGTCCTTCACTGGTCAGACAGGCTTAGTATTAAAAGAGATCTCTTCACTTGTGCTTGACAAAGTCACAGAGAGTTCGGAAACGGATCATCTCAATGAATATAACCTTATTGATAAAAGATCATGCAAAATATAATTGAATGAACGTGGCTGGAATGTAGAAGCATAAACACCCAGGAGGACCATCTTCTCAAAGATGTAATCTGTAAGATACACATTTCTTAAAGCAAGTGAACTACGGCATATGCTGTCCGCTGTAAACCAAAGGGGGAAGCTTGCTAGCCAGAGAAGTCTGCGATCGAAAAAATATATGAAAACAAATGAGGTTCAGGGTGGGAAGGGGAGGGACAGATTCTTTTTGATCACCTTGGAAACAAAGGAAGAAGTATAGTCATTGGAAGCTAAAGTGTATGAAGAGGTGGGGCCTGGGCATAGGAGTGGCTTGCACATCCAGGCATGGAACTTAAAAGAAATCTACTTTTATGGTGGGTAAATGTACTCTGGGCCTCCTTCTCTCCTGGAGGCAGCTCCCATAAGGGAGGAGGAAAAGGGGAGAGGATGTGGCATGCGAAATGGTCAAAGGTTTGGAGCCCGGATAGAAAAAAACTCCACGAAAAAAGAAACGCAGTCTTCAGACTGTGGTTAATAACCCAGGCATAACAGACCTTTTGGCCAAGCTGAAGAAAGAAGTCACAGCTGTAGGGGATACCTTACCCAAAGCTTAGCACCGACGGCATAAAACTGTTATACAAAAGTACCTAGAAACGTTGGCTAAGTGTTCGGATCACTAGAATGCCATTTTTTCATGGAACGTTAGAGCTTGAGAATCAGTCTAAATTGTAGCAATGATCTAAAACTGATTACCTTGAGCTGGTCCAACCTGGTAGTCATTCCTTCTGGAACGCTCTGCTGCCAAACTTCCTGAAACTCGGAGAGGTTGAACTTCACTGCATTCTGCAGAAGCATTTGCGATGTGGCTCTACATATCTTATCTTCATTTAAGGCGAAACAAACTTTGCCTGCTAAAAAACAGAAACACACTTGAAAATCAATTTTTTATATTATAGTAGCATAAAACACGATAATACATTTGGACAGTTCACGATTTTCTGTTGTAGTAGAAATGATGTAAGAGAAATAAAGTTCACAAGTGTAAATTCAGGGTTATCTTATTTAGTTAAACATCCTTTGATGTTAAAAATATTAATTTCTTTCTAAAATCTAAATACATTGTTAATTTGTATTTATTTTGAGACAGTGGAATAGATCCCTGAGGGCATCATCAGAGCATGGAACAAAATTGACCAGTGTCTCTTCCATGCACTGAATGTAAGGAAAACAATGAAGAGCAATTTTTACATAATTCAGAAAAGTGATTTTTTTTTCCTCCAAAACGAATAACATTCAGCATTACCTTCAGAATCAAGTGCAAGGATATTCAACATATGGTAGAGTCCAGAATAATAACCAGACATCGAAGAGGTAAAGTAGATAAACCGCTATACTTGCGGTCTGTGGGATATAGATTTTAGATGTGTGGTGTGTATGCGTACAAACAAAAATACGTCAACTTGAAAAAAAAACTGTTAAAGTGAATTGATCCTTACAAATCCTTACAAAACAAACCATAAAACTCACCACAATTCACTGGTTATGGTTAGGAGAAATAACCATAACTCAAACCGTGCCATGCACTGCTTAGGACCTCACATTTGACTTCACTCATAACATCATTGATTACATGAAAACCGGCGTCACTGATAACCACATCATCAAACTACTGTTGGCATTGTATTGATTTTTAGAATGATATATGTAAGGACATGCGTCTTTTTGTATGGTCACCCCCAGGTTTTTGAACTACTGTTTTATCAACTCAGAGTACATGGAGGTCTGCCAACCAGACCTCAGTGCCCGTGCCCTGACCCTAAAATATGTTTGTTGAAATAGCTCATATCCGATTGGCATAAAGTAACTTGCCTATAAGTCCCTAGCATATTATACCAACGGTACTCATGGCATGTAATTTAGAAGGTCACCTCACCTCAGGGATTGCAGCACCGGTTGTGCCACCCTGGGTGTGACACAGATAAAAGGAGTCTCCCAGTTCGCCACTGCAGACTAGAAGAGCTCTTTTGAGCTGCTATGAGACTTTAGAATTTAAAGCAATGGCAAAGCCAAGCCTTCACCACGTGCCAGGCCTACCGAGCCCTAAGGCAGGGGGCAGCATATATCACAGGCAGAACATGTGTTTTCAATGTTCTAACAGTGAAAACTCGAAACTTGTTTCTACTATGGAATAACTTGGTCGCCCCATACTCCAATGTATCAAACAACTTGTTACATTCAGCCTCACAAGATTCTCTGGGCGAAATTAATTTAACAGGTTGTGATATACAACGTTTACAAAGTTGCCGTTTTGTTGCCTTTAATCTCCTGTGTCCTTAACAGTTGCACAAGGGGCCTCTCCCTGAGACAGCCTTCTGCTTTCCTGGAGGGACGTGCTAACGACTGTTAGGAAAGGAGACAACAGAGGTCTACACTGGAGAGAGATGTTACCTCCTTCCTGCAGGAAGCAGCACAGGCATTGACCTAAAAGGCGAGCTTCAAAGGAGAAGCGGACTTTGCAGAGCAATTGGGTAAAACTTGAGAGAGGGGCTGCTCCATTGTCTAAGTAGAAAGGTTGGCACCAGGAAAGGTAAGGGGAAAACAGTTGCCTAACAGTTTTTCCAGGGGTGTGTAGCTCCCTTTTTTAGCCACACCTCTCGGTAAGGCTAGGAAGCTATGGATGATGAGAGGGGGGATTCTGCCATGTTGGACATGGGCAAAATGGTGCATTTTGGGCTAGCCAGTAGCCAAACTTCACAGGAAGTGGTCATCAGTAGGGAAGAAACCTGATAAACAAGTTACATACTTTTGATAAATGCCTTATCTGGTATAGACTATCTAGCTGCAATTTTCTTGGCTTAGAATTATCCCCTGGAGTCAGACTGGATCTGGAATTTTTCCGTGAGCACTGCCCGTGCACGGCGGTAGGTGGTTTCAGCATCCACGGCGGTGAATGATCTAATTCATTCACGTTTAATACAGAGGACGTGGGCTATTATTTTAGCACACACCATTGCAATCTACATATTGGGGTAATTGTTACCCCTATGATTTTACCTCTGGAGGAAGGGAAATGGATATTTATACTCAACAACTGTTTGCATATATGCTGGGATTCGCTGTATGATCTAATTCACGTTTAATACAGAGCCCTGACGAAGTTATAATGAACGAAACGCATTGGCTGTGGTGCAAATTTTAAGAAACTAACTTATGGAATAAAGGATATTTTGAATACATTTACATTTTCTTTGACTTCATCTCTGGTGCACCGTCCTTACCTTCGCTTTTTGTCTGATCCCCAGTGGAGCGAAAGTGCGGCAAGCTCCGGACGGGTGTGCACGAAAAAAAGGACTTTATCTTACTTTGGAATGAAGTGCTGGACCTTCGCCCGCCGCATTGGTCTCTTTGAACAAATCAATGACTGAGTATCCTGGACTCGCCATTCAGGAGAATAAGCCCAAAACTGCACCAGGTCCAGAACAGCTCTGATGAAACTGAGCGTCTGCGAGGGAATCAGGTGTGACTTCGGCACGTTGATAGTAAACCCCAGCGAATGCAGGAGGTCCGCCATCGTCTGGAGGTGGGAGACAACTGCCTGGTGCAAGCCCGCCTTTAACAGCCAGGCGTAAAAATAGAGAAAGACTGGTGCCCCTCATCTCTACGGATTGTATGCAACCACCACCATCTCTTTGGTGAACACACAAGGGGCGCTGGTAAGGACAAATGGGTGCACAGTGAACTGAAAGTGCTCATAGCCTCTGAGAACCACAGATAACATCCTTGGGCAGGCAGGATGGCAATGTGAAAATCTGCTCCCTGTGTTATCCAGGCTCCCTGGTTCAGGACAGACAGGACTTGAGTATGAGCATTTTGAACTTCTCCTTTTTGAGGAAGAAATTGAGAGAGCACATGTCTCGGATAGGACAAAGGCATCAATCGTTTTTGGGCACCCGAAAGTAGCGGGAATAACGACCACAACCTACTAATGGCATTGGCATTCTCTCCATGCCTTCCCTGGCAAAGAGAATCTCCACTTCCTGGAGGAGTAAGGAGAGATGGTCCTCGGTCACCCTGTCACAAGTGGGTGGCATGGGTCGAGGGTTAGTCACAAAAGGGAAGGGAGCAGACCCTTCAGACAATCTGGCAAACCAAGCAGTCTGATGTTATTGACCTCCAGTAGTGCAGATGATGGAATATCCTGCCTCCCATTGGTTGCCCATAATTGTTGGAGGGTGAACTAAAAGGTTTAGAGGCCTCTGGCGACGAACAGGCTGACCTCTGACTGCACGACCCACAGGGTCTGGGTGGAACGCGTCTTCGTCCAAGCACAGGCTTGGGAGCTTGCATGCCGTAGTCGCTGAGCAGGTAAAGATGTGACTGTAGGCTCCTTTTGGGCAACAAAAGGATCAAAAGGTGGACTGAGGTTGGTGGGAGGCCATGGAAAGGCCAAAGCACCTGTCTGTAGATCCTTGAAGCACTCCAGCTTGTCTCCGAAGAGACTGGAACCATCAAAGGGCATGTCCATAAGTGAGGTTTGGACATCCCCTAAAAAGCCAGTCATTCTCAGCCAGGCGTGACGCGTAAAGCCATCAACGGAGAAACCGATTCGCTTAGCCCACACCTGCTCGTGAACTTGGCTGCATCTCTCCAGTCTGCCATTGCTTGCGACAGTACAGCCTAGGCTTCCTCCAGAACCATGAGCAGCACCTGCGCAACCGAATCCCACAGTGCATGGGAGAAATGGCCTAAAAGGCATGTGGTGTTACAGACCGCAGTGACAGGCTGGTGAAAGAAAACATTATCTTCCCTAAGGTGTCCAGTCTCCTGGATTAACTATCCAATGGGGTGTGAAGTAATGCACCAGGGTTTACACTGGAAGTGGAGACTTGAACCGCCAAGCTCTCTGGGGTATGTTGTTGCGTAAGGAAATTGGGGTTTTTGGGTCTGGCGATGGCAGCGGGCAATTGTCCTGTTCACAGGATCTCCTATGCAGGGCTTGGACTAGGTCCCAAGCAGGACATCCGTAAAGGCTTTACTAAATGGGAGAAGCGGTTCTGAAGGAGTCACTCATCAGCTGAAGCACCTCTGTCAAGATGCTAGTCCTGACATACACTGAGAGCAGGCTATGGTCTATGACTTTGTCCACCCTTCTCACCAACATTGCAAAAGAAGCTCTCTGCTCCATAGCCATGGTAGTAGGAGAGACCCTTTCATTACACATCTAAAAGTGGAGAGAGGTACTACTCCTTTTCCATCCTCTATCTTAGTCTACGCAGGGATGCTGTAGCAGCCCTATGATGAAGCAGGCCACTATTAGTGGGTGAGGGAAGTTTTAAACAAACCTGGAGCTTTCCCGAGGGGATGAGCTTTTACACCAACCTCTTTCTCCTTTTCCTCTTTTTGTGGGTACAAGAGGAGAAAACATACCAGTATCTGGGAAGGTGCCCAGTCCACTACCGTCTGCTAATCCCTCACACCAATCCATGTTGAGGTCTAGGGGCTGGTATTCCTCAGCGTCCAGAGGTCCCTCACAATATTCCACAAGTCCTAACATGTAAAAATAGGGCTCAGGCTCCGATCTGGAGTAAAAAGCTCCATTAGTCGTTGGGTGACACCCCTGCAGCTCAATGTTCGAGTCAGGGGTAAGAATGGGGAACGCCGCTGCTGGTGCCGGGGAAGGTCATGGTGGTACGGCGGGTACCGGTCCAGACCCATCTGTGGATCCAAGGGATTCCCCCCACGGGAAACCAGTAGAAGCTCCTCCCGAACCCACCGGACCCGAACGCATGGGCTGCCCAAATATGAGGTATATGGCCTGATACAATTATCAGAGGAGGCTCGGAATCAGGCCAGGCTCAACCATGGACCCATGCCTTGAATGATGACGCTCCCTCGCCTCATCAGATGCCTTTGATGGACGGGGTGAAGTCGAAGACCTCTTTGACTTCTTACTCTTTTTCATCTATTCGGACTTACTCAAATGCCTGTACAACTTCAACTGCAACAAAGATCAATGGCTTCCTGTCAACCGAGATCGAGACTGTTGCAGCGGTGCATGTTGAGCAGCAAGGAGCTTGAGGGACCACTCCTTCAAAGCATTCGGGTGAATGGTGTGGCAGTTGACACATGCCTTACTGTCATGGTTCGTTTAAGGGCCAGAGGCAAACAAGATACGGGTCTGTAACCAACATCTTTTGGTGACATTCACCGTAGCGCTTGAGACAGCTTTCCTAGTGAATATCCCTACCACACTAAGAGAACAATCTCCAAAAACTTTGCTGAAAAGTCAAAAGGTCAGTCAAAAAATTACTGGGGGTAGTTCTCCCTGAATCTGCGCTGACAGGAGCGTAATGTAAATAACGGACATCAGCGTGCTAGGGTGGCATCTATATAGGCACCACGCAGGTCATGTCTGACGCCACGCTGTGCCGAATGACGCCATCTACCGACAAGCAGAGGTGCTGCTCACGAACAATTTCCAGATCTAGTCTGACGCCTGGGAATAATTCTAAGGTAAGGAATATGCAGGTAGATGTCTCTATCAGATAGCCCATTGGTTACCGACCCATGTCCTACCATGAGGGCATTTTCTGAGCATAATTATGGCACACCTAGTACCCAGAACTCAGATCGTGACTGCCCTGCTGCTTGTGGAACTGGAAAAGAAAAGCTGCACCATGGACTGGACTGCTGAAAATTAGTGGCTAGCAGAGGAGAAGGGACTGTGCCTGCTCTGGCCTGCTCATGGAGAGTTGTCTCCAGAGCCAGCTGAAGCTGGAGACTCCATGGGGCAGTTGGCTGACCTAGTCGTAGCACAGGGCCGCAACAGCTGAAGAAGCCTGCTTTGGCAAGTTGGTATCCCAGAATCTTCACCCCACCACCAGACCCAAGACCCAACGTTCAAAGTTGCACTAGAAACCGCTGGACCTAGGAGAGTCGTCGGACTGCAGCCTGGTCACCCAGAAGACGTGTTATCGCCCAAGAAAGGATTTGGTTGGGAACGTGATACTGGGAAACTGATAGCCCGTTGCCAACTGGACTTCTACCAGGATCGAAAGGACTTCAATGGTTGCCTCGCCCCCTCCATGAACCGAGAAGCAGCCACATGAAGACACCCCTCCCCACACTGCTGTAAGACACCCCTGCCCACACTGTTGACCGCATTGCATCCACTGCATCCTGTATCCCTTGTATTAGGACCACCTATATAGAAGCCTACAGTAAACAAGATAAAAGTGTCCGGAACGGACTGAACACTGAATGATCTGCTGAGGTAAACGTTTGAGGACCTTACTGGTCTCCCTGATTAGCTTCCGGTCAGAGTTAGTCACCCAAAGTAACTAACCAATTGCAATTACACTAGCCAAATGTTTTTGCTTAAAAAGTTTCGAAGTGTCAAATGTGTAGAATTTGCCAATGCTTGTTCGCAGTCGAGTACAAAGTGCATATTTACTGTAACTTGTAAATCCTTTATCTCCAGATCATTCCAGTGGATCTTTTTATTTGTGTTGTCTAAAAATATATAAAAATACAGTCGACTTTTATAAATTGGTGTTGGATTTCTTGAGTTTTTCGTGTAATTCTTCTTCAGTTGTTTTGGTGCTGCTTAAATGGTTTACACTTGTTCCGTGCTCAGAGCCACAGAAACCCAAAGTTGAGCTACTGGGTTTAACAAATGAAACCTACTCATCCTAAAGCAGTTGATAGGTGTATAACATGGTGAGGTTGCACTACCACACCATATAATTCACCCCATTTCCTCAGAATATTAATGATGACTTTTGATATTTACATTATATTTAATATAAGTAAAATCTTTTTTCAGAATGAGTAATTTTGGATCTACTGTTTTGTGTGACAGTATTTTAAAAAAGTAAATAGATTTTTAATAGTTACATATATTTTGCAATGTGCGAAAGGGTCTCTTGTTCTGTAATAAGAGTTGTTGGTTTGTATGTTGGTTATACAGGTTTATTATTATTATTATTATAAAAGCTTTTGTAGCGCGCTCTATTACTAAGAAAATAGTATCCTGGCGCGAAAGAGAGAGAGGGCAGAGCAGAAAGAATCCGGAGATGATGATGTAGAGAGAGGGGAGAAACCTACAGAGTGGTGTTAAAGAGGTGGGTCTTCAATCCTTTCTTAAAAACAGTGATGGTGGGGGCTGTTTTTAGGTGGAGAGGAAGAGTGTTCCAGGCTTTCGCTGCTCTGACTGTGATGGATTGGCCACCTAGTCTGCTGCATTTAAATTTAGGTACGGTCATTTGTCACAAATTGGCCGACCTAAGGGGCCGGTTGGGTACATAGAGGGAAAATCTTTTCCTCAGATAAACTGGACCAGTTTGATGGACGGCGCGATAGGAGAGGACAAGGATTTTAAACATAATCCTGTGAGCGAATGGGAGCCAGTGATGGTCGCGAAGAGAGTGGCGGACACGGGAGCTTCTGGGTATGTTAAACAAAAGTCGCACAGCGGCATTTTGAATGACCTGGAGGCGATGTATAAGATAGGCCGGTAGACCACAGAATAGGCCATTCGCATAGTCTAATCTAGACAGTATTAGGGCACGGATAACAGTCTCTTTGGCCTCTCTTTATGTTACTTAGTATGTGATTTTATACTTATGTGAGGGTATCCGTTTGTGATGCTACTTTTGTGTGTCTATGGTGATAAGTATATTGCAGGACGTATAACTATATTTCTGTTCATGCTTTTCGTAGTCAAGTAAAGATAACTTCGATTTCGTCAACTGGAGCTATACAATTACATTCAATAAAATACATATAGGTACAGCTAAAACAGTAAAAGTAATCACAAACATCATATAAAATAATAAATAGGTATTACATTTCCTGGTTTGGCACAAATAGTCAGTACAAAGGGAAAAGTCAATCATAAAAACTGGTTGGACATCAGTGGAAGCAACTTAAGATGAAACACAAAATATTGCCACAAGTGCAGTGTAAAGTACAGTGTGCAAATAAAAGGTAAAAACTCTGCACGGAATCACCTTTGCTTCTTATTGGGATGGTAATGTCTTTCTTCCTATGAGCCACATTCGGACCAAGAATTTGGCAACTGAACAAGCACACAGTGGCTAGAGTCCAATCTTAAAATTCTAAGAGCTGTACAATGGCTTTGCATGCCCATCTGTTTGTATAGGAGCTTTATCCATGGGTGTTGTGGTAGAGTATAAGCCGGACAAGCAAATAAACCATGGGATATAGATTTGTCTGCAGTACTGCAAACTGGACATAATACAGAACCAGTAGCCGTCCATTTACAAGTCAACATTTTTCTGAGATAAAGCGCCAGTCCTGAATTGAAAGTAGAGCTTCCTGTCCATCGGAACAGCTAGGAGGCCCCAATATTGCTCAAAGGCGCTAGTACATTTGAAATCAAGAAATTCCAGTGTCAGTGTAGCTCTAGCAGCCCTTTGGGCGTCATTCCGCATTGTCCAAGACCAATATTGTTTTTTAGGAGCTCTTTGGAAGGAATAGAGTTGCGAGATGGAGTCTCCCAGAGCCCCTTCAAGCACAAAGAAGTCCACAGCTTTTTGATGTTCAAGAGTCAGGTAATTTTATTAAATCTGCTTTAATGACGTCCTGCAAAGTTACAGCGTAATGGGCGAGCTCGAGATGGACCATACCCTCCTCCAAAATAGTAATGGGCGCAGTCTGGCTTGCTTTCAAACGCTTTCCTACCCATATCTAGTGCCCATGGATGTAACGGAGTACTAGCTGGAAGGTAGGCTATATTCCTTAGAACTTGTTCTCAGATGTCCTCAGCCCGTGGAGTTCATCTCTATATAGGACGGATCCCACAACGTTTGCTTCATGAATCTCAAGGGCAGGTGCTATAGGTTTACTAAATGACGCACAATGCTCTTTGAGAATGACAACTGCAATTTGTTTTATATTTTACAATCATTATGTGAGGAACTTCAATGTCATAGTAGAAGACAATTTTATACCCAAGTCATCAAATGAGTTCACCTTTCTTAAGAATAGCGCTGACCTCCCTTTGCAGGATTAGTGCTGATTAAATGTGATGTATTTAGTTTTTGCTGCATTGATCTCCAAGCCGGGAGGGCATCAGAACTGGTTCAGAAGTTGCCGGAATCTGCTAGGGGTTTTGGAGATTATAAGGTTTTGTCAGCGAAAAGAAGAATAGGTGTCTTCACTTTGGCTACAGTGGGGGCATCAATGGGGGGCTGGGAAAGAAAGTGAACTATGTCATTTACGTATAAAGAAAACAATGTGGGAGCCAAGACACAGCCCTGATGGACTCCTTTATTTACAGGAATCGAATCAGTAAGATGGCCTTGGGGGGCGTGGCTTGAGCGCCATTGAGTATGGACGCGTGAGCTGAGAGCTTCGGGTCGATCTCGATATTTATCCTGACAGCGAGACTCCCCTGGCGGTGTTTGCGGCCCAGTGTGGGCAATCCGGAGCTGTGAGGCGCCCGAGCATCTATCTAGGGCGAGCGGAGGGTTCCGGCTGCAGAAGGAGGGACAAAAGGCGAAGCTCCGCCTAGAGGGCCCGGCCATTTTGCTTGCGGCCTGAGACGGGCCTCTCATCCTAGAGTGACGGCGAGGCCATCGGGGAGGAAGAGCGCCCAGGAGACGGCGAGGCGCTGAGCAAGAGCAGAGCGCGGACGCTGCCCACGCTTTGTGTGGACCTATCGGCTGAAGCAGCCAGAGTGGTTCCCCGGCGGCAACAGGAGGGACAACTGATGAGGCTTCATACGGAGGGCCTGGCTATTATCACCGCGGTCTGAGGCGGGCCTCGTGTCCCCGGCATAAAGTGGCGGCGCGGCCCTCCGGGGAGAGGAGCATCCTGGTGACGGCCTGGCGCTGCATTGGAACAGAGCGCTTGCGTTGCCCACGCATTGAGCGGGCTTGCAGGCGGGAGCGGGCAGAGCGGTGCAGCCCGCGCCCCCCCCCCCCCCCCCCCCCCGAGGCGGGCCACTGGAGGGGCCACAGGGCGGTGAGGAGCGCGACGCCCGTCTGGGGGTGCCATACCAGGGGGGCAGCCGGCCCGGAAGCTGGGAGCAGACATTACTGCATAGCGGGACGGGCTCTGGAGCTGGTGCCCGGCCCGAAGCCTGGCAGAGGTGGCAGCAGGGGCGGTCCTGGACTCCGCAGGCGACCAGACCCAGACTGGCGGTGGTGCTTGGTCGCGAATCAGAGGGGCTTAGCGGAGCGGCTGTGGAGATACCTGGACGGCGTGCACATTGTGGGGGCACTGACCAGCATGTTGTCCTCTCGCACCCTCGCTTATGTCAGCCGGCGAAGAGGGGGGTCTGAGGCCGTAACAGACCTGCAACGACCGCAGTGACCTCCCACTGCGACCTAGTAATTGTGGACTCAGTGCCCTGCCACACTGCGGAGGTGTGAAGACCTCGGGGGTCAGGACTGGCCTGCCCAGCCTACTGCGACGCTGTGTAGAGGACTGGCTCAACTTTACAGCGCTGTGGTGCAGGGACCCGATTGGGGACGGACACGGGGCCCTGTTTAGAATGGCCACAGCATGCCTGGTGTAGGCCGGGCTGAAGGACTGTGACGCTTGCAGGAGGTGCTCCCTCGCTGAGCAGAGGGCAATTGCGGTGCCCAGGGAATCGCCGCAGCAGGGGGTTGCTGGCCCTTGGAACATCCTGGGCAGGTGGCTGGTGAGGTCGCCTTTCTGACCGCCCACCCCCACGGACACAGCGGGGGTAACAGGCGCGCAGCTCTTATCTCTGCGGAGGGCGACTGGAAGTGCTGGGCCTTTACTGTCGGTGCTGGCGATCGGTTCTAGGGCTGGGACATGGGGAAACCGCGTAAGGTGCCGGGGACGGCACCAGTCGACCAGGTTGAGGATTCGCCGGAGACCCAGGAACAGAGCTTGACCGGAAACCCGAACACAGGGCTGCAACAGCAACAGATGGACCAGATCCTCAAGGCCATATCGGACACGAAAGAAGCGCTGCATCACGATATCGCGCAGGTGTCGATAAGCCTGGGATTATTAAGGGCGGATCACGACAAGCTAACTGGTCGTGTCAAGAGCACGGAGCTGGGGCTGGAAAAGCTGGAGCCGGCCCAGAAGGCGACGGATACTACGATGGGAGACCTTCTGCGCAGAGTGCAGCAGCTGGAGAAGAGGGCTGAGGATGCGGAAGGGCGCAACAGGCACAATAACATTCGGGTGGTAGGGCTGCCCGAACAAGTCGAGGGGAGTGATATGGTCTCCTATCTGGAAGCGTGGCTGCGTGATGTGGTTGTCCCCGAGGGCCTGACACACTTTTACACATTGGAAAGGGCCCACCGAGTGCCGGCCCGACCGCCGGCGCCGGGTCGCCCCCCTCGCCCTGTGGTTGCACGCCTGCTGCAGTTTAGGGACCGGAATATCATAATGCGGCAGGCCCGGGCGTCTGGCTCGTATAAGGTGGACAATGCCTCCGTCTCTTTTTACTCTGACTACTCCCAGGAGGTTCAACGAAACCGCTTGTTCTTCCTACCGGTCAAGAGGGCCCTCCGCGATGAGGGTGTGCAGTACACTCTGTTATTTCCGGCACGCTTGAAAGTGATGGTAGACGGGGTAGCGATCTTTTGTGACACGCCAGAAGACGCCTGGCAATGGCTGGAAAGATACAGTGCGGGAACGCACGGCGCTGGCAAATGGGACAGGACAGTTGAGGCACAGCCAAAACCCTGTAGGAGCCTTCGCAACCGGAAACGCACATTGAACAAACAATCCCCGTCTACATCTCAGACAGAGTTGTAGAGACTGGCTGCTTTACAAGCGTTGTCTGTCATTTCCGGAGCGGTGACTGCGGCCTCACAGGCGGACTCTGGATCGCAACAGGGATCGGATGAGGGTGGTCGGGGGGCTCTGAGGGGGACCCCGGTGGCTTGCCTCAAGTTACTCCACGAACTGCTGATGACCTGATGGACGAGTGATCCTGTTGGACTTCGCATGGTATACAGTAAGGGGTCATGCTTGTATTTCGGCAATAAGACGCCTGGGGCTGTAGTGGAACATTTACTGGAGCAGGCGGGAGGCTTGGTTTTCTCCTGGGGCGGGAATGGGCCTGGAGGGGGGGGGCTCCTGAGGAAGGGGGGCACGCATGGGGCGGTTTCCATGTACGAGTACTGACCGATACGCTGAGGCAGACTGATCGTGGTCCGGCTCGGTTGGTGTAGGGTCACCCCCTCTACCTCACATAACTTGTGAGCCTCTGGTTGTTACCAGAGTATCCCTGTCAGCGGGGTTCGGGTTTGGATGGGTAACAAATGTTTGGTGCCTGTTCTGGGAGAGGGTGGGTTGAGGGCTTGTTGGGGTTGTTTTGAGTTGCGGGGGTTTGTCAGTGTGCCCGTTAGGATGTACGGGGTTGAGCTCAGCCCTATACCTGCTTATGGCGACCCGACTTGAACTAAAATGTACCACCTGGAATGTGCAAGGGCTGAACTCTATGAGGAAGCGATATAAAGTGCATGCATATTTAGTCCGCAGGGGGATGCAGGTGGCCTTTTTACAGGAAACACACATTAATTAGGTTGAAGGGCAGGCGCTGCAGAGGAGATAGAGGGGACAGCTCTTTTATACCACTTACTCTGCATTTACCAGAGGAACCTTGATTTGGGTGCACGCAGGGGTTCCCTTTCAGCCCATGACCACGTTGGTAGACTCGGAAAGGAGATTTGTGGCGGTGTTGGGTCGTCTGGACGGCCGAGATGTTACGCTTTGCAGTGTCTATGCTCCGAATACCGATCAAGCCGCTTTCTTTTCGAGGCTCTCTGGGAGGTTGGCGTCCTTCTTGGTAGGCACAGTGTTTATGGAGGGGGGACTTCAATTCTGTTGCGGATGTGGAGTTGGATCGTTCTCATCCCCCGTTGGCCCAATCAGTGGTGCGTAGAATGGCTAAGACGCGGTGGGAGTGGCAGGAGGAGTGGGGCCTCACGTATGCCTGGCGGACGCATCACCCCGCAGATCGGGATTATTCGTTCTATTCCGCGCCCCATGACGTCCACGTACGACTTGATAGCATTTTATGTACACCAGGGGCCCAGGAACACACGCATCATAGTGAATACCTCGCTAGGACACTCTCGGATCATAACCCTTGTCTGATCACAATCCTCTGGTCGCGGCAGCGTCAGGCGGTCCCCACGTGGCGACTGAACCCATTGGCGCTGGAAGACCCTGTGTTTTGTGTGGAAGTCAGGGAGGGAATTGAACATTATTTTAAGGAGAACTCTGGGACGGCGACGACTAGAGCCCATGAGTGGGATGCCTTCAAAGTTGTGATGCGGGGCGTGTGCATCTCGTCCACCGCAGGGGCGCGTCAGACCTTACTACGCGACATAGAACAAGAGGAGGCTTGCCTGCGCCAGGCAGAGAAAGACAGTCACGCGGACACGGGGGGTCAGGAGAAAGTATTGGCGGCGCGGGAACAGATGGCCACTCAGGTTGAACGGCTTTGCTGCTTCAACTACAGAGAATACATGGTTCGCGCACATGCTGAGAGGGACGCGCACATGCTGAGAGGGACAAGGTTGGCACGCTGCTGGCCTGGCTGGCTAATCCGGCTGTCAGGGGCACCCCAATAGTATCGCTGGCTACGCCAACTGGGGATCTGGTATACTCACAGAGAGAGGTCAATGACCAATTTCTGGATTATTATACATCGCTCTATCAGAGTAGGCTGAAGGTGCTACCTGATGGTCTAGACACTTTTCTGGAGGAGGCACGGTTGCCACGATTGGAACCGGAGCAGGGTGACATGCTGGGCGCTGTTATTTCATTGGGAGCGATCAGGGCGGCGGTTAAGCACATGGCCAGGAAAAAGACACCGGGGGCGGACGGCTTGCCGATGGAGTTTTACGCAACATATATTGACCTCCTCGCCACAGTTACACATGGTGTACGGAGAGGCTTGGAACCTGGGCAAGTTGCCGCCATCAGCCAAAGAGGCGATCATAGTGCCGCTGCTGAAGAAGGGCGGAATACCCACTTCCAGGACAGCATACCGCCCACTCTCAATGCTCACAGTAGATTAGAAGGTGCTGAGCAGGATCTTGGCCACGCGACTTACGGATCATAGGAGTACTCTGGTGCACCCGGATCAGTCGGTCTTCATTGACGCGCGGAATACTGCGACGTGCATACGGCGGATGATACGGATCATTGGGGAGAGAGGAGAGGATCCATCGGGAACGGTAGTGCTGTCGGTGGATAGTGTGGAGTGGCCGTACCTGTTCCGGGTGCTACGAGGCTTTGGATTGGGGGATAATTTAATCCGCTGGACGCAGCTGCTGTACAGCTCTGCTACGGCCAGGGTTTGCACGGGACGCTCTATATCGGCGGCGTACCAGGTAGAGAGAGGTACCAGTCAGGGCTGTTCTTTATCTCCTCTCTTATTTGCACTGGCGATCGAACCATTGGCGGCGCATGCCCGTCAAGGACGACATTATGAGGGGGTTCTACTGCGTGGAGAAACTCATTATATCTCCTTATATGCGAATGATCTCTTATTGTACTTGGCCGATGCGGAGGATTCTGTGCGGGGGGGCCCGGACCCTTCTCCTGGAGTTTGGCCGGCTATCGGGGTTGCGGGTTAACTGGACTAAGACCGGTTTGTTCCCCTTAACTCCGAACTGCCCACAGCCCTCGACACTGGAGGATCTACGCTGGGAGTCTGTGTGCTTGCCGTAACTGGGTTTTCGCATATACCATGCCCACGCCGACCTTTTGGAAGGAAACGTAGGCGGGGCGCTGAGGGGAATTAAGGGGTAGCATGGGGTTCTGGCGAACTCTTCCGCTGTCGGTAGCTGGGAGAATAGCGCTCCTAAAGATGGTGGTCCTCCCGCAGTTGTTGTACTTCTTCCGCACTTTGCCGGTGTGGATCCCAGCTTCCTTTTTGCAGACGCTAAGATCAATGGTGACAGGGTTTATCTGGGGTTCTGGCAAACGGCATTGGCCACCCTGCTGCGGCCGCGGAGGAGGGGGGCTGGCAGTTCCAGATTTTGAGTGGTACTACTTGGCAGCGAAGTTGCAGTGGCTTACACAGGCGGTGGCGCGCGAGTTTAGAGGCCCAGATGGGCTGCAGGGCAGAGTTATTCCTCGCCACGTGTTGTCCTTTATAGTGCTACAGCAAAAACTTAGGTTGGATCAACTCACTCTTGAGGAGCGCACCATCCGACAATGCTGGTTGCGCAGCCAGAAACGAGCAGGAATTCCCGTCCCGTACGCCCTAGAGAATCCTTTGGGCATGTGCACCGCCATTCCACATGGCGGAGATTGGTCAGTGCTGGCAGGTTGGGAGGAGTGCGGAGTCCACGTGATAGGGGACTTATATAGGGACGGCGCCCTGTTGCCTTTCCGAGATCTGCAGACTGCCTTTGGTCTACCAAGTGGAGACTTTTTGCTTCACGCCGCCCTAGTGTCGGGAATCCAGAAACAGTGGAAGATGGGACTGTTGGAGCCCCCCAAATCATTGGGCTGTCAATATGTCGAGATGGCCGCGGGCACATTCAAGGTCATCACCTATTTATAAAGGAGACTGGCGATGGAGGGGCTCCCGCCCCTGGATAGGCTAAAGGGTAAATGGGAGGAGGACCTTGGCAAGCCGATACCTGAGACAACATGGCCACAGCTAGTGCGGAGGGCCTGGAAAGGCACGCGCAACGCCCGGTTTCAATTAGTTCAATATTTCACGCTGCATAGGGCTTACCTAACGCCGGTTAAAATCCAACAAGCTTTTGGGGGGACTCACTCGATGTGTCCACGATGTAATGCGGAGGGGGCTGATTTTGGTCATATGTCTTGGTCCTGCGTAGGGCTGGGTTCCTCTTGGACGGAAGTGGTGGCGTGTCTGAACCGGGTAACGGAGCGTCAGATTGAAGTGGGAATGGGAGCTAGTCGTCTGCTTTGGTTCCCACACACACCCGCCACAAAAATTACTAGCAAATTCTTTGATTTGGGGTTGGTCATGGCCAAAAGGAAGCTCACCATGCATTGGAAGTCAAGAGCGGGACCCAGCTTTCAGAGATGGCGAGGGAGTTTCCAGCAATGGGCGAGCAGCGAAGGGACGCTCAGACTACAATTAGCCAGGCGCACCTCTAATGACAAGGCGCTAGAAGCAGCGAGGGCTTGGCGCGCGCTGGTAGTGGAGCTTCAGTCTACAGCAGAGGCAGATGAGGAGAATGGGGAGGAGGTGCCAGCGAACCAGGAACTAGAGAGTGGAGCAGGGAACGCCGGGGAGCACACTGGGGACGGAGCCGCCTAGACCCATGTAGACATGAGACGGCTTCCACGCACTAGGCTGAGAAGAGATGCGGTCCCAGCGCACGGACACAGAACACACCTGATTATTTAGCTGGAACCATCGGTTTCCCGAGACGGACGTAGTTGCACACAACCATTGAAGGGAGCTAGGTGCCTGAGCGCAAGGGGTTTCTGTCATTTCATTAGGGGGGTAGAGGAGGGCACACTGACATGGGGGGATGGGGGTAGAGGGGGAGGCGGGTGGGGGGGCCAGGCGAGAGTTACTAGGTATTGGATACTTCTGATTTGTATTCTGAAGATAGGACCATCGAAGCGATGGCCCTGATTGAACTGTAAGAATGTTGGTAGGATGACTGAAGAAAAATTTATAAAAATGTGTTTAAAAAAAAAAAATTAGTAAGATGGCCTTGCGTACCCTAGTGAATTCTGGCATAATTATCTACGTGGGGGCAAATTACTAATAATAAAATATCAGTGGGCATGCGCCCATGTCTTGAAGTACCTGCCACAGATTTGGACGGGGAACTAGGTCAAAAGCAGATTTGAGATCAACGAAAGCAACTACAACTTGCCTCTGCCGATAAGAACTGTCTTCCAATATAGGAGTAAAAAACAAAAGACCTGGTCAATAGTGCTGTTTTTTTACTAAAAACCAGCTTGGAAGAGTGTCAGTATATCCTTTTCGTTGATCCAGTACTGTATTTTGATCGGTACTAGACAGCAGAAAACCTTTTGAATACAATCTATCAGACCGATTGGTCTATAATTTACTGGCAAATTTCTATTGCCGTTTTTAAAGATTGGTATCACTTCAGCACCCTTCAATGAATCCGGAATTGGGGCTCCCTTTGCAATAGCATTGGTAAGGATAAGAATTTATTTTGACCACTTTTCTTTATCATAGATAAATGTATTCGCTGGTATGCCATCAGGCCTGGGAGCCCTGCCACTTGTAATGGCGTCAAGAGTAGCAATAATATTGCATGGCTCAAACATTGGGGAAACATGGCCTGGGGATTCCGTTACTAGGAGGCAACCCCTTATCTGGACTAGGGCTTCATCAAAGTACAAATTTGTGAAGTGCTTAGACCAAACTTATGGAGATCTATAATTTGTAGGAGGGGGCGCAGAGCCGTTGCCACCTCAAGTGACCAAAGACCAGAACTTGGTAGAGTCAATGGCAGAACATGCTTCTTTTAGGTCTTTCCACATCTGTTTGTCCCAATCCCTTTTGACTTTAGACAGGCTTGTCTTGTAAGCCTTTCTAGAGTAACTGATTGGAGTGTTCTCCTTCGATTTAATGGTCAAAGCCAGGAGTCTTCTAAGATGTCTACATACCATGTTAAACCAGGTACTAGCGTTGTGGGAATGCTTTTGATTGAGGGGCACAGGAACAAAAAAATATGACGAAATGTGCTCAAAGAAGTTATTATGGAGGTCCGTTAATGATGGTAAGTCTACTTCCATGTTAGAACAGGCATTTGGATTCGCTAGTACCACTTGTCATCAGAGCTAATGGCAGGTAAGATATCAAGGTGGGCAGCTGCTTGGGACCATTCGAGGTGGTGTGCATCAGTAGATCGTTCAATATCCCCTGTAATGGAAGGCAGGAGGGAATCAGATGGATTTCCATAACAACCATATCATCGACATAGGGCCAAAGCCTCAGATTGACTAAAATAGTTGATAAGACTCATATGGTTGGGTTTGTTGAGCGTTAAGGCCCCCTTCATGTCTGATTTAGTCCAACCATTCGTGGCCCTGACTCCTATTCCTAAAGATAGAGTTTTCAACTGTAAAGCAGCCTAAGACCACCTTTTTATGGGTGCTAAGTCCAAATGAGGGATGGCCCATTTCTCATCCACCTCACAAGCTAACCTAATATCTTCTCTATCCAGGGGCTCAAATGTGTTGTTAAAGTCTCAGAAAGTATGAGATGGGATTAATGCTGGTTCCTTTCCAGGTAATGCTCTAGGAATTGGACAGTTTGACGCCAGACCACCCTTGATCCCTCTGACATAGATATTAAAAATGTCTGCCCTAAGATTCTGGTTATTCTCCATCTGAAAGCCTAGGATGTCAGGGCAGTCAGAATATAGTTGGCGGATTTTACAATTTAAAAAGGCTCTGAACCAGATAGTTAGCCCTCCAGATGGTCTCCCAAAGGAGCTCGTTTTCACTGGAACTTAGAAGTTTAAGCAACCTTTAAAAATTGGGCCATTGGACCATTTTTCTAGAAACAGAAAATGTCCTGTTTGTCGATGAACTCGTTCCAATCAAGTAGGGTTATTTTTGACTTCATGTCAGCAACATTCCATGAGACAAATATTATGAACGGTGGCTTCTGCACTGTTGTAATCATATTGGGCGGACTGATCAGAACCAGGGATTCTTGAGTTGGTATGACAACATTAGTATCCAGTGAGCATGGTGAAAAGTTGAGTTGTTGGACATTTGTTAGAGTGCCATTCGCACTATGGGTTATCTTAACACTAGACTCAATTTGAAGGGCAAGGGATGGCTGGTACCTCGAGCGAGCCATCGACGAGCTACTATCAGATTTCGGTGAAATTGGGCATGGAGTTAATAAGTGGATTCTAGGTAGATATAGTCAATCTACTTCACGCAAAGGAGAAGATCCCAGTGCAGTGCATGAGATGTTACACGGGGCGCTAAAGGACCTGTTGCCTGATCACTGATACTTAAACTGAATGTTTAAATTATTAGGACAACAAGACCTAAAGTCAAGAGCCACCGAATTGTCAACCATTTCTCTGTATTTGAGAAGGAGTTCTATTCTGCCAAATGTCTGATTTCTTGGGAAGTGTTTTTTGGCACAGAGGATGTCACCACGAATAACTGAGTGGCATCTCCTCACATATCGGATCCAGTGAACGGATTGGTTTTTTATCGAGTCCTCCCCTTCATGGCTTATGTAGGAAGGGATTTTTGGTACATTAACCATAGAAATTGAACTAGTGGGGGGGGGGGGGGGGGGGCGAATGCCTACTAGTGGCGTTAGATAAGGACTGGTGACATGCATTGCTCGGTAGGCCGTTAATGCATGAGCTGCCTAGGGGCACTAACTAGCTTTGATTGTTGGAAAGTGCCTGAGTATCTAGTTGGCCTATGTTCTCTGGAGGCTCAGGCCTCAAAGAACCCCAGGCAAGATCTTTACCTCGTCTCGCACAAATATCGTTGGATAATCCTAAAGTGGTGTATCCTGAAGTAGACCTGAGTGGTTGCTCAGGAGACCTGTCTTCCTGATTACGTGATACTTCATGGACTTTGGTATCATTAGTATCCTTAGCAGTTAATAACGGATGGATCTTAATAGATAGATTAAGATGAGCTTTAGTTCCCATACCTCTACCTTCAATTCCTTAATTTGTGATGTGTAGATAGCGAAGTCACCAGAAGGAGGAGGCAACGGTGTTAATGCACCTGTGGGCCCGCTACAAATCTCAGGGGTTGCCTACTAGGGGCAAAAAAAAAAAAAAAGATTACTGCAAGGTAAAGTATCTGCGGGGGAGGGGCACGGGGGTAAGCTTGGGAGCTTAGGCACATTGTTCTCTCTTGTGCAAGCTAGGTCGACATCAGCAGGTAAAGAAGTGGCCTTACTAGTTGATTTCCTGATCGTTTCCCAATTAAAATAACTAGGGAGGGTTCGTACAGATTTCTTAGAATTGCCCAGTAATTTGCCTTGGGGTGCAGAATCCGTGCCTATGATGGATTCAACCTCTTCTATTAAGAGGTCTATTTCATTGAGGGTACAGGTATTTGATTGTTTAGATGCCTTGCTGTGCTGCGTGGCATCCTGCTCAAGCTCAGATGTCTTGTATTTCCACATTTTAATGAGTCTAATGAAGGGGAGGGTACCAAAAGATCTTAAGCAAAAAAAAAAACAACAAAAAAAAACAAGAAAGTTGTCCCTGATCACACAGTCAAATTGTATACAATATTCTAATGGTTTAATCTAGAACATAAAAAACAATACTAATAACAATAAAACCAATAATAAGGGAGAACATGAGTAGAGCCTTAATCTTGATATGCAATAGCCACAAGTGTGATTTACAAACATAGCAAAATCTTAGGGGTCCAGCAAAACTTAGTTAATCAACCTCTACTAATTAACTGTCTAGATATCACTATAATACAACCTCTTCATGAACCCCAAAAATATTTTTAAATGCCAATATCTCCCAAAATACTGGATAGATTACATAAACCACACACAGGCCCTTCCTTGAATAAAGCTCTACTTTCATGCCAAGCTTGCTGTAATTCGGTTCAGTATTTTATTCTGTATTGAACAGCAAGAATCCTCGGGCATTGAAATGGGAAAAGTCACCTTTTTTGCCAAGCCCCCACTTGTTTTGGCCCTGCTTGACAGCTCTGCATGAAGCTTGCCATGCTGAACCCAAAGTAGATTTGCGTTTTTTTTTTATATTTAGTTTTATGCACATGAGCAAAAACGCTTCATTCCAGAGCAGTCGAGGTTGTGCATGTGACCTGGCTTATAAATAGGCTCAGTGCTCATCACCAATACAAACATGTTTACTGTACACGGTTTTCAGCCATGCACAGTAATAACTGAAAGCAGAGACTGGCACCAAAGACTCATGTACGTGGGCTTAAAACGAATTTCACTGATCAAAATAGGCTCTTAAAGCTCCATAACATGCCCTGTAATACAGCGAAAGCATATCCGTGGTGATGTGATCAATCATGTCAATGGTGAGGTGATATAACAGGTAAGGCGATAGATAAAGTAGTCTGTGACATGCGTGGAGAAGTGTGGCTCAATGGTTAGAGCGGCAGACCCTGATGCAGAGGTCTGGCTCGGGACCAGGGTTCAATTCCCGCCTCGGCGGGTCTTGGGCTCAATTTCCTCAGACCTGATAATTCTCGCCTCTGTGCCTATTCTAATCATGAGTCCCACTCTGCAACTCTGGTCAATAGCTTGCTTATTCTCCACAATGGCCCCAACAGCGCTGGGATGCCTGGCTTCACCTTGGGGGTGCCCAAGAGTGGACATTTCACAGGGAAAAGCCAGGAAGGGTTCCACAGTGGTATGCGTTACAGCGCCAGGACACCCCAGTTTTGGGTATTAGTGCGCTTTACAAGTACAAATTACATTACATGCGTGAGGTCATCACCAGTGGTCGGGGGCTGGGGTGAGTTACGGTTTCACAGCTAACTTTACTGTCCTATTTCAATGGGTTTGAGCCTGGTTTCATTTTAACTGTGTCTTTCTAGCCTAAGGATGTTGTTTTAAACATATGTTAACATCCTACGAGTAAAAGATATCATATCTTACCGTTAACATTTTTAGATGAATTTGTGGGTGTTTTTGAGGACAACAAATCCAACTTTTATGGTTTGATTGTATTCCAACCAACCATGCAACTAATCTCTTTGACCACATGCTACGGCTAATCCACTCAGTATGCAAAGGCTGTGCACAGCCAGGGGTTGGTCGTGCGGATAGGCCCTGTACTCTGGATGGGTGGAGGCCGGAATACAGGCCTCTAAGAACACCTGCCGTTAATGGCTTAGTGGGAAATTCAGCAGTGGGATCAGTGAAGGCCTTTTACGGAGGGTGCATGCAGGCTGTTGGGGAGCTCCCTTATAAAATCATGCTCGCGTGCATGGAACGCTTTTCTCTCCACGTTTAGGGATGCTGACTGTTTTCATTTCCTTCTTTAAAAACAAGCATTTACAATGCAATGGTCTCTTTTAAAGTTAGAACTATTGGCATTGCTCATGACATTATTTTTATTTATGTTTTTTTTTTTAAACATAAATAAATTGCATTGTCATTTACAATGCCAATAGCAGGGCAGGAGAGCAAGCACAAGCAACGAGGGGGCAGGACAGCAAGCACAAGCAACGAGGGGGGGGTAAGGGAGGACAGCATGCACGAGTAACGGGGGGACAGTACGCACAAGCAACAAGGGGGGCAGGGGAGCAAGCACAAGCAACGAGGGGGGGGCAGGACAGCAAGCACGAGCAACGAGGGGGGCAGGACAGCAAGCACAAGCAACGAGGGGGGCAGGGGAGCAAGCACAAGCAACGAGGGGGGACAGCAAGAACTAGCAACGAGGGGGGCAGGGGAGCAAGCACAAGCAACGAAGGGGGTCAGGGGAGCAAGCACGAGCAACGAGGGGGGTAGGGGAGCAAGCACAAGCAACGAGGGGGCAGGACAGCAAGCACAAGCAAAGAGGAGGGCAGGACAGCAAGCACAAGCAACGGGGGCAGGGGAGCAAGCACAAGCAACGAGGGGGGAGGACAGCAAGCACGAGCAACGAGGGGGCAGGACAGCAAGGGGGGGCAGGAGAACGGGGCACAAGCAAAGGGGGGCAGGGGAACAAGTACAAGCAACTGGGGGCAGGGGAGCAAGCACAAGCAACGGGGGGGGGGGATCAGCAAGCAATAGCAACGAGGGGGCAGGACAGCAAGCACTCACCTGAGGACGACTTCTTCCGGCGGCGGTCGGGCTGAAATGGCTTCAGCAAAGCGCCAACATTTTCCAATTCGGGGCGTGGTTTTCGTTCTCTCCTCTTCCCATTGACTGGAAGGTAAAATTCCAGCCAATGGGAAGAGGAGAGAACGAAAACAAGAAAAAAGAGAAAAAACACGCCCCCGAATCTGGAAAAGACGGGGCTTGAACCGAGTGACTCCCCCTCTCCTCCAATGGCTGGCCTCGGTTCAGGAAGCCAGCCAATGGAGAAGAGGGGCGGTGTGGGACTACTGAAGTTTGCGGTGCTTATTGCTTGGTCCGCTGGGTTTTTTTTTTTGTGACAAGCAGTAATATGAATGACAGGGAGGATAAATTCAATAGTTAAAATGGGAATATCCATAATTAATATGAGGAATGCGATTAAACAGCTAATTTGACAGAAATGTTGTTTGGGGTCTATGGATGTATAGGCCCTCCGACCGACATCCTTGTGGTTTTTAAACCAACCAACCAACCTCGGTTCGGCGGTCCGAAACCGCAATTACGATGTGACCACACGTGGTGCGGTCGCAGACTCCCATAACCCTAAGGGAGTTTGCGTGGTGGTCGGAAAACCGGTTGCAGCACAACCTCCCATAGAGAAATGGGAGTCACTGTAAATACCTGCACCTGCCACACAGTCCAAGGATTTACAAGGGGGGCACGTTAGGTGCTCCCCCCATATGGTTTCCCCCCTTGCTTTACAACACGCTTTCCATGTCAAAAGGCCCAACATGGAAAGCTTGTCGGAAACAGACATCATAATCCCGACAGTAGAAACACCGTCCGTAAGGGATTATGGTGGCAATTCCACCTGGCCGACGGGGTCCTTGAGCCAGTCGGAAGCCAGCCGGATTGACCGTCCGGTATCAAATCTGACCGCCGCCATTGTATAACAGCTGTCAGATTTGAAACCTTACATGTCGGTCCGACCGACATCCAAATTAGGGGCATAATGTCAGAATCCAGAAAAAGTGAAGGGGACAAAGGATTAACTAATGCCTGACGGAAATTACTGATGATTCCTTAGGCCTCTTTGGGTGGAGGGGTTTGGTTTCTAGGGTCCAGTTTGGTTGCTTCATTCCTGTGATTCACTCCTTTTGGCGATGGGAGACTGCAATAAATGGGTGCTTTTCAAAATGGGAGTGGAAAGTGGGTGTTAATACTAAATGCATAGGCTGTGTGATCTTGGTGCACAAGATTCTTCAAGGTATTAATGAGTTGCCTTTGGGCGGAGATCAGTTCATTGTGGGTGGATAGATCTTACTGGGTGAGGTTGAAGTGGGCTTTGGTGCAATTTGTGAGGTCTCTTTGTGGAAAGACCTTCCTTTGGGCATTGATAATTGTGGCTTTTTTATTTGGGCTTCCAGTTACATGTCATAAATTTAGCCTAATTAACATATTTGTTCCAAATTAAGTGAGCAGAAACCAACTATATAAAAAAAAATCCAGAGTAAAGTATTCGACCACCCTTTCCAAAACTCCCTGGCATATTACAATAAACTCCATTTTATAAAATCTATAAACAATACCATCCTGGGAGCTAGAACCATTGTACAATACAATTAAGTGTGTCATAAGAAAGCATATCATTCATGCCTTATTTTTTGCAACAACAAAAAAAGCAATGCTAAGGACAAAGTCCAACCCAAACATGTACTGCCTAAGCCATGTGACCTACAACTACACGATCTTAGATAGTGTTTTGGAATGTATTTATCTAGGGGAGGTAAAACAATCATGGAAGTCAGAAAGGCAGAATGCTATAGGCTGCTTTAGCTATTGCAAGACAGAGAATTTAGCACACAGTGTACGATGTTGTCCAGCTTCTCCTATGCAACACAAAATGTTATAAACAGCATTACGTGAATTGCAAGCACACAATTGCAATGAAGCAGTTTAGACTGTTTTAGCAACACAGAAGGGATTTTTATTGACAATTTTGTGAAATATATGAACTTAATCACCCCGCCCCCCCTCCCCCACCTCTCTACTAAACACTGTATACCTAGTATGGGAAATATGAATTTCTGTCAGTTTCAATCAATTTTATATGTAATATTTTGCACTGCGTGTAAAATGGGCTTATGCACTCAAAGTGAAATAGTTAGGCATAAGAAGCACTTTTATTAAACAACCTAGTGAACAACATGAATTAGATTTAAAAGGACAGGGCAATCTTTTAATTCTATCTCCCTATATATATCATGGTTTTAGGTCTCGCGACCTATCAATGCGCGCAAGCACATTGAGCGGAGCGAGAATTCAAGTGCTCAAAATGCTCGTCAAACCAAGGGTTTAGTTCCTGCGGTTTTCTTTAAGTTCACGTGAATCACGTGACCAAACAAGCACGCGCATCAGCCTCCCTCCTAATCCGGCTTCCCTCTGGCCATTTGCCACACTCCTTGCCTCTGCCGCAAAGGACTCCTCCCCCCGTCGACACCCCCTACAGTCTCACCGTGAGCTCCTCGCTCACATTCCCGCCCCCCCATCAGGCTCTCCCGCCCCCATCCGGCTTCCCTCCGGCCATTTGCCACACTCCTTGCCTCTGCCGCAAAGGACTCCTCCCCCGTCACTCTCCAAAACAGCTTTGTTTGCTCTTCTTTTCGCTTGTATTCCGTGAGCTCCTCGCTCACATTCCCGCCCCCCCACCAGGCTCTCCCGCCCCCATCCGGCTTCCCTCCGGCCATTTGCCACACTCCTTGCCTCTGCCGCAAAGGACTCCTCCCCCCGTCACTCTCCAAAACAGCTTTGTTTGCTCTTCTTTTCGCTTGTTTAATATACTAATATACTAATACGCCTCAGATCGATAAAGGAAAAAACGAATGTTGTTTTTGCAGGCGCACAAATGCATGTTGAACGAATACAAAATGACGCGGCATTCACATCATTGTGCTTTTTGTGTTTTTCTTTCTTTTTCTCTTGACTGGCATGTCATCCTGAAAGTGTTGCTCAGGGCACAAATTACATGACAAGTGCGATGATGAATATGACTTGAAAAATATAAGTAAAGAAGTTACCCTGCAATTATTTACCCGGCACTACAAATCGAAGGCGTAGTGAAACCTTCTGTCTCGATTCGTGTAGTTGAATATTTGGGATTCTTTTCTGGCTGCTTTATTTGACTGGTAACATTCACTAATGCGATCTGTCTGTCGTGCTTTGTTTAGCTATCGAGTTATAGAATTCACCTCGATCTCTTTCCGTGCTCCTTCCCTCTCACCGAGCTGAGTAAACTAGGATGCCCCTGGTGGCTGGCTCCGTACAGGTGGGCGGGCAGGCTCCATCTGGCAGGCGAAAGCGCTAAGTTTGTTGGCACTACTACCCACTTGTACTGCATGGGCTGGTTATTCAGTAACAAAAACAATGCCAGCGCTTGTTCATCCACAGGCCTCTCCGAAGCGCCGGCTCTTTGTGGTATGGGTGCAGGCTTCCCAGCATCGGCTCAATGCTGAGGGTGTGAAGTCACCCCGTCCGGCTGCGTGCCTCGACCTCATTATTAGGTGCCGCCATGTGAGACAGATGGATGTGCCGCTGAAGGGTGGACTATTCTCCCCCTGCAGGGGTGTATACACAGCGCCCGGCGTGTTTATCGTAAGTCCTTTTATAGTCTGCCGGAGAGGCTTTCCCGCCTCTGCCCACAGCGGATTGTCGGGCCTCGTGTGTCCGGGCGCCCACACCAGTCATTAGTAGTGATATCACTTTCTTGGCACACTTAATCTCGTTCTGACTTACCATAGCGTTCACAAACGCCGATTTATATGGTTGACTTCCACAACGTGTAATGTTTACACATTACTGATTTGGAGATGATTGTCCCTTAATTTTAGCTTTCGCCTGCTAAACCTCCATCCACTTAAGTGCAAATTAAAATGGTAATTAAATTCCGTCTTTTTAATCCAACTCTCTATCTGTTCAAAGATTTTGCCATTTGCGGAAATCGTATATCATCACACGAATAATATAAAGCAGTGTTTTAAATCCTTAAAATTTATTTTAACATGCGTTTCCTCGCGTTTCTCAATCTTTTGACACCTCCGCCAAAGATCTTTCAAGATATGACACCTGCAATCTTTTAATTCCAATGTGAGATTAGCAGCATGTAAAGGATTCTTTAAGACGGCAGTTTAAACAAATGCCTGCAACTCTACCCCTTTTCTCTTCTGACCGTGTGGAACCACACGCACAACCACACACACAAAACCACACGCACACAACCACACACACAAAACCACACACGCATACACACAACCACACACACAACCACACACACACACACAACCACACACACACACACACACAACGATACACAACCACACACACACAACCATATGCACAACCACACACACAACCACACAGCATCAGTGCACAATTTCTACAGGCAGACACACCCCCAGCCATAAGTGCACACATCAATTGTTAATGCATCCACAATTAACTATTGTAGCAATCGCAGTATGGGGCTCTTTACTTTTACTAATAAACAAAGAGAGAGTAAGGGTATAACAAATCACTCTCTTACCCCTAAAGGAATAATTACATCAACAACTAAAGAGTGATAGGAAACAAAACAAGACACCACGTCCAGAGGGAGATCGTGGCGTGGTGAAAAGACAGGCAAAAAGTGAAGGGAAACCAAAAATAGGTTAAATAAGAACCCTCACTCACCACCTAGTGGTGACATGCTTCATCACTGGGTTCCCACTGGAAAGACCTAGCATCTTTCCAGTGTGCTACGACGCCTGTTTTGCAGCGGAGCTGGTTGTCGTGAGTGTTGAGGGTGCAAACAGAAAAACCGAATTGTGATAAGTGAGTGCAAATAATTAAAAAGTGCGTAGTTGTGACAGTCAACTATTTTATTCAAAGTCCAACTAGCACTGGTTAAAAACAATTTTGAGTGGAAACATAGGGTAAGTCTCAGTAATTAAAGACACCTAGTCCACTAAGTGAAAAAATTGGTCGACATGTTTCTGCTCAGTGAGCCCAAGTCGCTCAGCTTTCGTCAGGACCAAAGGGACTGTGATCCCCCGGTGGTGTGCACACACTAAGGTGCACCCAACCGTGAGGAATAATATGTGAAAAATTAAAATTATAAGGAAAATTTTTCCAAAATATTTATGGCTTAAGGCCAATTCGGACCCAGATAGCAAGTTGCTGGGGTCTGTACCTGTAAGAGAAAAGTTGTGCTTAGTCAGCACAACTTCATTCCATTGTTTCATTAGCAAGTCATGATAAACCTTCACCACAAAAACCACCCAAGTGATGAAATTAGAATGCATGGGCAGTGTCGTTAACTATGCGTAGTGCATAGTAGGGAGTCCTCACTATTTTATGTTAACATTGAGTTGGTAAAAACAAACTGAGGAATCCAGACGGTAGATCACCATATAAAATAAGTAGATGAGTTAGGTCTAATAGGATCCTCAATTGCGAAAATCCTCCCCCATACTTCAATTCAAATTCAAACAAAGTGCTTGGGGTTATCAGAATTGAAGGCTATTTAGCCTAAGGTACAATAAATTTTGGGAAAGATGGAATGTCCAGAAGCACTCCTACTTGAGGAGACGCAAAAAGGACTGCAGAATTAATGCCAAGCGGTGTGATAACATCGGAAGACTGGGGGAACTCACTATCAGAGGGCGATAGTCTCTCCTCAGAGGCAGACGCGGTGGAGGGAAAGCTTCACGTCGCGTATCTTAAAGGAAACAAACAAGATAATAAACCTGATGTGAGCAGTTAGCAAAAAAAACCCCGAAAGCACAATATCATATAACAATATATCAATGGGCTGTATTGCTTGTTTCAAGATCATAGTGAGACGTCTATGGTTCCTAGTGAAAAATCATTTTGCCAATGATGGATAATTCGTGAACGGAAATGAAAATCTGTCCGTAGGTACGTGTTTATATTTCTGCAGGCAACTATGATAGATGTAACAAAATGTGCGGTATCGGGCAGGACATTACTAGAAGTTACGTGTGCCTGTATACCGCGCTAGTCTTTGAAAATAAGTTTTAAAACACTCACGGTCACGCTGACGACTCCCCGTATTCGACCTACTTTGTCGACACCGCGGCCCGGTAAAACGCCGAGTCTGCGCGGTGTGGGGTTTAACTCGTCATTGTTGTGATTACGTGAAGGTCCCGTGACCTCGTGTTTAATCCGCCCAGTTCTCGCAATTAAAGGGGCACCGTCAGTATTCACCGGTGCTCAGGAGACTTATAATAGAATTAAGGTTACTAGTGCAATATGTGTAAAGGGATATCCGACTTATTAATTACAACGTGACAAGCGAGCTGATCAAGTGAGCTGTACAATACAATTGGCATGACGAGGAGGGTGTTCAATCCGAGCTTGTTACTTACGAACATCCCCTTCAGCAAAGTGGTGTAGTCATACATTATTTGAATATGGGCCACAGTAGTCTCATAGTGCAACCAAAATATGTCGCAAAACCTTATTACCAATGGTGTAAGCATTTAAGTGAATGGACCGAGGGTATTTACTTTAGTCGCAGTATCGATAGTAAGGACCACGTTTTAAAAGAGTAGGGACCACGTTTTAAAAGAGTGTAAGGCAGGGGGAACATCAAGGAGGGCAAAACTGCTGAGGTGGAGTAAATGATCAAAGGTAAGAAAACAGGGGAAAAAATGAGTAGGCAGTATCACTAAGCCTATGCTAACAACCTCAGTGTTAGATCACAGTCCTAATAAAGGTGTGTACTATAGAGATGTATCATATCATAGAGATAATCGGACTGGATTGGATTACGGAGCAATCATGATATGCAGATTATTGACAGATTTTAGCGTCTTAATACAGAACCCCACGGGATATCATCATTTAATCCATGTTTGTGACTGGATAAACGGTGAATCCACAGTTGTTCTTTCTCAAACAGAAGTCTTTCGTCTCCTTGAATTTGCTCCACCACGGTCCACCGCATATCATTCGGTGTGTGGTTATTAGCAATGAAATGGTTCGTCAATTTCGTTGCATTGCGTTTGCACCGAATATTGCAGCGGTGCTCGCAGATCCTTAACTTTACCCTTCTGGTGGTCATACCAACGTACTTTAACCCACAGTTGCAGATGATCAAATATACCACATTACTGGTATTGCAGTTGGTATGGCCCCGTTGTTCCCTCACCCTCACACCCTCACTCACCCCCTCATCCTCACCCCCCTCACAACCCTCTCACTCTCACTCAGCCTCACACCCTCACCCACTCTCACCCTCACACCCCCTCACTCACCCTCACACACTCACACACCCACTCACCCTCACACCCTCACACCACTCAGTGCTACAACACATATGTGTGTGTAGGTGCAAATGCAATGTTCTTGGATTTTCGTCACAATAAAATACACTGAACATAATCTTCACAAAATTTATTTACAAACGTTTAAGCTATTGCCATTATAAATTACAATAACTTTTATTTAAGTATTAATTATTTACAAAATTAAAAGCCATTGTTATTTGTAATATCAATACATCCAAGTCACGTAAATACAACACACATTGCATTACAAATGCTATAGGTGTCACATTTGCGAAAGTTAAAACTATTGACATTGTAACTGACAAAGCTATTAATTTTGCTATTTTCAAAACCAACACGTAAATTAAAAAAGTGTCATTTACAATACCAATCGCTCAAACTTTCCTAATGCGAAAAGTTAAAAGTATGGGCAATGTAAATCACAAAACAAAAAAATAAAATGTCATTTAGAAAACCAATAGCTCAAACTTTCCTACTGCGAGACCTATTGGCAACGCCAGTGCTTGTTATATTGTATGTTTATATTTATCAATAAATAAATACAAAATATATTTAGGTGCATGTAGATGTCTGATGTATGCGATTACTAATGTGAACTCATTAGTGGCGCTTAAGAGGTAATGGGTTACAACTCTACTGTTTTCAAGTGAAGGTTTTGGGTCAGCAGTATTAATCCATAGGTATGGGTCTGGTGGCTTAGGGGACTAATGCGTCCACTGTAGGGGCGTGTTCAACCTCATGGTCACAGGCACGGATCCACTCAGCCTTTCATCCTTCTGAGGTCAATAAAATGAGTACCATTGAGTTGGGTAACACACATCTGTTATTCAGCACCAAGATAAACTTCTGGGTGAACGTGCGCTTTACAAATGCATGTTATGTTTACAAATATACAGTATGTTATAAGACGTCTTTTTTGCAGGCCTCCCTGATAATGAGGAGTCTCCGTGGCCTGGTGGCTGGACATTTTTGACTTCGAGGATGCACCGACTCCGGCAGTAAGTCACAGCCCAAGAGATCTTCCTCCATATCTGGCTGAGCAGCGCTAGAACACAGACCTGCAAGAACCCTGCCTCACTTTGTAATTCCACAAGGTGAAGCCGATTGCCACCACTTCCATGACAAGAAACAGGCTTCAAGACAGGTTAAGGCTCTACCGGCTGGCCCGGAGACTGGAGGAGACTGGAGGCCTCAGGCCAGCCCACGGAGTGCAAAGAAGCAGACAAAGCCTGTAAGTTTACATTCTTTTTGTGTGTTTGACTAGGGTCTTCCACACACTAAACAAGCATTTGCAATGCAATAGGTCTCGCATTAGGAAAGTTTGAGCTGTTGGTATTTTAAATGACAATTTTTGTATGTATGTGTTGGTTTTGAAAATAGTGAAATTAATAGCTTTGTCATTTACAATGCCAATAGCTATAACTTTCGCACATGTCACACCTATAGCATTTGTAATGCAATATGTGTTGTATTTACTTGACTTAGATGTATTGCTATTACAAATAACAATGGCTTTTAATTTGTTTTAATAATTAATACTTAAATAACGGTTATTGTAATTTATAATGGCAATAGCTTAAACTTTTGTAAATAACTTTTGTGAAGATTATGTTCAGTGTATTTTATTGTGACGAAAATCCAAGAACGAAGTGAAATATTAACATCTTTTTGTGACATTTGTAATAAAGCTTGAAACATTGAGAGAACATATTTGAACCAGTTGTTGAATGGTTGCACAGATTGATGCTGTGGTGGCGCTGAGTGATGCTGTTGTGGCGCTGAGTGATGCTCTGTTGGCGCCGAGTGATGCTGTGGCGTTCAGTGATGCTGTGGTAGCGCATAGTGATGTTGTGGTGCCCCTGAGTGATGCTGTGGTGGTGCTGAGTGATGCTGTGGTGATGCAATATAGTGAGGGTGATAGATAGATAGAGGGAGGGCTATGAGATAGATAGCTAGAGGGAGAGCGATAGATAGATAGATTGAGGGCGATCGATAGATAGATTGAGGGCGATCGATAGATAGATTGAGGGCGATCCATACATAGAGTGAGAGCGATCAATACATAGAGTGAGGGCGATAGAGAGAGTGAGGGCGATAGAGAGAGTGAGGGCGATAGACAGATAGATAGATGGTTGTGTGTGGTTGTGTGTGTTGTGGTGTGTGTGTTATTCTGCTATGCTATTTTTGTTATGTTATGTTTTGTTATGCTATGTTTTGTTATGTTATGTGTTGTTGTGTTTGGTATGCTATGCTATGTTTTGCTATGCTATGATATGTTTTGTTTTGCTATGCTATGCTATGTTTTGTTTTGCTATGCTAGGTTTTGTTTTGCTATGGTTTGTTAAGCTATGCTATGCTATGTTTTGTTTTGGTATGCTATGTTTTGTTATGTTATGCTTTGTTTTGTTATGTTATGTTTTTTTTTTATTGAGCATGATCTGTAGCATTCAATCAAACATTTTCTTTACAAAAGAATACATTCTTAATGAAACGATAATACATCAGGAAGGTTAATAGGAAGAGAATACATACAAAAAAAGAAAAGAGGGGAAAAAAAACAAAAAAAAAAAACATTACAACCCAATACATGTGCACAGCTGATATGAAGAAAATATAAAGAGAAAATTTATACAATTTGCCTCATCATATCATGTCAGTCCCTCTCTTATCAGGGGGGAGATCTTACATTGGAGTACCAGTTGGAGATTGGGGCCCAGATCTGGGTACCCCGGGCTCTAGCTTTTCTACCTCTTGTGCTATATATAGCTATCTCCTGTTTATATGTGGCAAGAAATCGACTAAGTCACATCTGAAAGGTGGGTACGTTGGGATCTTTCCATCGGGCCGCCAGAATAATACGAAAGACGGCATGCTAGGTTTTGTTGTGTTTTGTTATGCTACGCTATGTTATGCTAGGTTTTGTTTTGTTATGCTATGTTATGCTATGTTTTGTTATGCTATGCTTTGTTGTGCTTTGTTATGCTATGTTTTGTTGTGTTTTGTTGTGCTATACTATGTTTTGTTTTGCTATGCTATGTTTTGCTATCCTGGTGTGTGGTTGTGTGTGTGGGTGTGTGTGGGGTGGGGTGGTGTGTGTGTGTGGGTGTGGGTGTGTGTGTGTGTGTGGGGTGTGTGTGTGGGTGTGGGTGTGTGGGTGTGTGGTGGTGTGCGTGTGTGTGGTTGTGTGTGTGTGTGGTTGTGTGTATGTGCGGTTGTGGGTGCAGTTGTGGGTGTCTGTGGATGTGTGGTTGGGTGTGGTTGTGTGTGTGGTTGTGGTTGTGTGTGTGTGTGGTGTGTGTGTGGTTGTGCGTGTGTGTGGTTGTGCGTGTGTGTGGTTGTGCGTGTGTGTTTGGTTGTGTGTGTGTGAGAAAGAGAATGTGCATGTGTGTGTGCTTGTGTGTGTGTGTGTGAGAGAGAGAGAGAGAGAGAGAGAGAGATAGCGTGCATGTGTGTGTGAGGGGGAGAGAAAGAGAGCACAACAAAAAACCTACTGAGATTGTCCATAGAAGGCTTCCTGAGGACTGTGCCCCCAGGGGAATCTTCCAAGATTTAAAGGAAATTGTCTAATATAAGTGTAGAAGCCGGTGACCCCAAAGAGACAGCATGTTCTGATGAAGGTGTTACAACATCAAGTACAATAACACCGAAACGCGTCGACGCTTTTGTGGCTAGAATCCCAACAAGGTCAAGGAGGTAGCAGATATCCATAAATTATAGATACTGTCTACTGTACCACCAGCATTAAAGAAAAGACCAGTGGATCTATATGAGTAGTGGCAAAAAATATCAAGGCCACAATTACAGGGGGTTTGCGAAAAGGATCCATTTGTTGTTTTTTGTGGAATTGTACTGATTAACTTGTTCTCCTTTGTCTTATAATTCTGATGAATGTGATATTATGTTTTTTATGTATAATGAATTGTTTTTAATTGTCTTTTGATATTTTATTGTACTTATCCAGAGAGATGTACTTTGGATTTTTAATTTATCCAGTTGCGACAAGAAACTTTATTTTTACAAAACATTAAAGAGATTGTGAACGTTTACTTTTAGTGTGGAACTCCTTATCTAATGCTTTATTTTTACATAAATTTTCCCTCTAATGCCCCTATAAGAAATGTCTGTATGATTGGTTAGAACCCATGTAGTGAACATAACACACCTAGTTTAGCGTACAACCAGGGATTTCTTTTTGACTATATTTGTGCAACATTACAGTTTTCTTTGTAAACTACGCGGTCCGTTTTTTTTTACCCTGCAACAGGCGTTTTGGATTGTCAAAGAAAGAGTCTCCATAGAGAAAGAAAAGTCGAATAACATATCTGAAACACACGTCACCTCACAAACCGGTTCAGCAGTAATGGACTAGCATCTGAGTAGAAACTATTTAACATCAACCTCTCAGAAGGGGACCCTCCCCCACACATCCTGAACCTATGACATTCAAAGCAATGGTCCCGGATCCTTACATGACCCTTTCTCATCATTACTGGCCAAAGTGGAGACAAATGGGTAAAGAACGATTCTTTGATTCTTGTAGTCACATATTATTGCACAGAACTACAATTGCCATCGAGAGGCATACTATTAAGGTTCAGACTCCTCCCCTTGCTAATTGTCAAAGAAATGGGGCTTCTACTTCTTTATGACACATGCAAGGAAGTAGGCTGTGTGCAAGTTCCCCCTTGATCCCCCACCACCAAGGTTGATGGTTTTTAACTCTGAAAGTGCATTGGAGCCTGCTAATCAGGCCCCAGTGCCAGTGCTCGCTCCCTAAAATGATGTATGTGAATTGGTAACCCCAGTTGGCAAGGACTTTAACTCCCTTATAAGTCCCCCGGTAAGTGGTACCAGTGGTACCCAGGGCATGGGAATTTTAGGGGTCACCAGGGCCTGCAGCACTGATTGCGCCACCTTGAGTGACCCAAGTAAGTAAATGACAGCAGGCCTGCCATTGCAGCCTGCCGAAGAAGTGCAAACTGCTCAAACTCTACTTTCACAGCACTATTTTTAATATATGTCAGTCACCCCTAAGGTAGGCCTCCTGAGCCCATGAAGCAGGGTGCATTATATTAAAGGTGTGGAAATATAAGTACAATCTTATTTGGCGCTATAGTAGCCTTCTTCTATTTGGGGCTAATATAAGTGTTCAGGAAGCCATAGGATAACAAAGACTAGCACCTGGGCACCCTCAGGTTGCCAAGTCCATTATGGTTCCACTGAAAAGTGTCATGTTTGGTATCAAACAACTTGTCTCATCGAACCCACCTTTTTGCCAAAGTCTGATTTAATGTGACATGCACCCATGTGGCTACCTTCGCCCATGTGCCCAGCCTTTCCTGTGTCCTGGCTAATAGCCTGCAGCTGCTGCTGCCGCCAAAACAGGAATCTGACCCCCTGCCAGGAGGTGTGAACACTCCCAGGAGTCACCAACAAAGACCTGCCTAGGCGGAAGGGGTCACCTCCCTCCCTGAGAGGATGGGTTGTGAAGTGACACATCAAGGCGGGGAGCTTCAAAGCTCCCACCACCTGACATGCACCCAGGGAGGAAAAAGCCAACCCCCTGCCCCAGGCACATTTGCAACCCGGGCTGGTTGGAAAATTAGATAGTCAGGAGGCATCCACACCTTGGCTAGCCTCACCCCTAAGGTGGGTTACCTGGTCTGCACAACCGAAGAAGGGTGTTGCCATTTTTAAAAGTGGCAGAATATAGGCTTCTGAGTACAAAATGTGCTACACGCCACAGGAAGTGGTCATCTGAGCCTAATTAGCCATTGGGGCTAGTCGCCCATTGGCCACTAACTCCCACAACCCTAAATCTAAGATTTAATGAGTTCCCCCTAGCAACAGAAACCCAGATCTGATCGACTTGCAACCAAAAAACAAAGAAAAAACCAGAGCCTGTGACTTCAGGACTTTCACGAAGAAAAGGCGCCAAAGACTGCACCTGTGGCAACCATCCTGCAACTGCATGACGACGACTCATCCTGGTCCAAAGACCGGTTCAAAGGAAAGAGCCAACCCTCAAAGAGCCAAAGACAACTCCAGAACTCCCTAATACTAGAGGTACTCGTACCCTGCAGCGACAACTGCACCCAGGTGCGAATTACTGGCCATCGGACCAGCCAAGAAAATCTGACCTCCAGCGAGTTTCAGGCTTCTACCATTTTCCTCCCGGACTCCAGGAAGTCATAGTGACTGAAGGCTGAGCTTGCTGCTGCCAAGGCTTGTTGGTAGCCAGAGTCAGAGTACCACTGCCTTTATTCAACGCTATGCCTTGAGGGAACCTCGCAGTATCTTCATTCAACCCAAAGCCTCTCATTGCCCCCAGTAGTCCCCTTCGATCCGCTCACAAAAATCTACTCGTGGTCCCTAGGTGGGAGAGGGCCAGGTGGCGGGGTAGAGCCTTCTCCACGGTCGCGCCCAAACTGTGGAACTCTCTCCCTCTAGAGATCTCTGGACAGGCCGCTCTCCTTTTATTTCGCAAGGCTTTAAAAACCTGGCTCTTTCCTTGACATTCCTTCTTTAGCTCTATTCCTTTCTGTGTTCCGTTTCTTTCTCCGCACCAGCGCCTTGATGCCCTTGGGCTAAGTCTGCGCTTAACAAGATTACATTCATTCATTCATTGGCTCAGTTGTCAAGATTCTGCACACCTTTCCTCACTAGCACCGTCTAAGTGGTAAAACCAAAAACCAGAACCTGCACCGTTCCCCACAAGATAGGTAAAAAGCAACTGACTGTCAGAGCCTGGTCCCTGGGCACGCCTCACCTAATGCCCCCTCACCCCCCATCCTCTGTGCTTTCTACTGAACTCGATCTGCAAGTCACCAATTGTCACAAGTAAATTTCCTCATAGACTGCAACGTTATCATTTTGCAAATTTGAAATGCACTGATTTTTCTTCTAAGAATCCATGACTCCGGTTATACTCATCCGATTTTCTTCATTTTGGTGTTTAACATGATAGAAACATCTGCTTTATTTTGATAAATTGGTGTTGCATTTCTTTCGAGTTGTGTCAATTACTTATTGTCCATGTTGGTACTCTGAAATGTTTAACACATGTTCCTGTAGGAAAGCCTGACTGCTCTGGGCCACACCACCAGGACTGAGCTACTGATTTATTAATGTGAATCCAAAGGTCATATTTGGGGCAAGGTGAGATTATTACACAGTGAAGCCTAACCAGCTTTACTACATAATAATCCACTGTCCTACAACACACCATTGCTTCACCTTACTACATTAGCCCACATTGTTGATATCTAGATATTCCACAAGAATGTAGGGACAGCTTATGAGTCATGATGGCTCATTCAAGCAAAGAGAATACCACTTTTCATATAGTTTGACTAGCTCACACAGAGGCCAAGCAATATTCATGGAGTAGTTCTTTAACTTGCAGCCTGCCATCACACCATTCCATCAGGATAAGGGGCAACAAAAACACTAAGGGCCAGATGTATCAAAGGATTTTGCCCATTCTGTGTCTATGGGGAAATGTCTTGATACATATGGCCCATAGTCTTGATACATTTCACTAAGGGCATAGTAGACACAAGTCCTTCTTCCCAATCAGTTATTATCTCCAAACAACGTGGTACAACTGTTCTTTGACATATACACATACAGGAAATGTGAATGTAATAAACGAGAATCTGTTCAGATAGGTGGGCTTGCTTCATTTCTTATATTCCATGAATCTCCTTACATGCGTTAATTGAAGCATGTCATTCTAAGAAAGAATAACTAAAGTTGTGAAGCATTGTTATCTTCATAGTGCCTTTTTAGGTCTCTGCAGTAGAAAGTGCATGCACTGCCTCGAAGAGACATGCTGTATCGACTTTGTGGGCTGCTGCATGCCCATACGCTTCCCATTTGCTTGCTCCATCGTCACTTTCCTATTATTTCTCCCCATGTGTCCATGGCATGCATTTGTAATGCCTCTTCCTGTATTTACCCCTCCCCAAGAGCCCTCCTTTTAAGACCATTTTAGGAACGTTTTTGTTGTTGTTAATATTCTCTTCAAAATTACACACTGATTGTATACAGCTACAGGTGAAGACATTTTACACCATCTTCTATTTTTTATGCTTGTTTCTGTTAACTGAAGTTTTACAAACTGTCCTTTTGTGAACGTAGGACACAATTTGGCTATAAAACTCACTTCAAGTTCTATCAATGGATATGTACTGTTAATAACAAGAAAATGTTAATGATACGTTGCAAGTTTTCCAACACGAAATAAAGTCTTTGGTGCCATTTATATAACAACTCGGAGCTCTACTTTTTTTTTTACAGCAAGCAGAAAATGTCACCTAATATGGATGTCAAAAATAAAGCACAACCGGAAATACAAATATTAATTACAACTTCACATGACCAAACTAATGGTATGTGCAGCAGTTTCCCTAAAACGCTGACATTTCTAAAACTACAATGGCAAAAAATATAATGCTCAAACTTACCATCATCTGTATATTTTTTCCCATAGCACATGAGACAATGTTCTATCATATTGCTGAAAAGTAAAAATATGTAAAGATATTTAGCATTACTATTCTACCAGTATGCTTCTAAACTAAATTACTGCATTGTAATGTATTTACATTGAGCACAGCCCAGGTGGACATCTAAACATTCCAAGATGACAAAATCTGTTGCACTACAAGGGACCATGAACATGAAAGCGCAAAATTCTCCTTTACATCAAAACAAATGTCGATTTTGAAAAGTAAACATTAGTAAGAACCAGAGAAATCAGGATAAAGAGGCTAAGATGTGAAAGTGTGTGTGGTCCAATTATATTTCGGCTGAACTTCCCTTTTTGTAGCTGGTCCCAGTTTGAGTTGCATATTTCGGTGCCTTTATTTAGCAGCAGGCAAGCCAAAAATGATGGAATAGAGCGCTAAAAATTAATAGGACCTCTTAAGGCGGTCAGCTGAGCTTGAAGGAAGGAAGCAAGTAGTGGAACTGAGGAATAACCAGAACATATAATTGTCATGCCATTTCTTTGTTGGAATTTACTCATGAGATACCATTTCGCTGTAGGCCATTTAAATGTTGGCAAATTACAGTGGGTAATATATATATAAATATTTATTACACATATAGGAAAGTAATATAATATTAAAACAGTTAATTGGTTGCACAATGTAATCTGTGTACTTGATTTTGGTAAAAAAAAATTATTTGGAATTGTGACAGTTAACTTTCATTAAAAAAAAATAATAATCATTAAAAAAAAAGAGTATCAGAGTTGGGGATTTTTAGTAGTTTGGTATACACAGATAGCAATTTAATTTATATATACACATTTAAAACAATAAAATAATTAAAGCATTGCATTAATAATATAATTTTTAGGAAAAATGATGGGCCAGAAGCAGCCACACCCTAAGTATAACAAAAAGAATTTGTCATTTATATGGCAAATCTATAGATTCCTTAATTTAAAAAATAAGAAAACTATTTAATTGAGTAAATTAAATATTATTTACATATATTTATAGGGTAATAATGCTCGAGTTAGTGATAGCAAGGAAAAAATAAGAATATACTACAATATTTTGAATACCGTAATACAAAAATGAAGGGCTGCACTTAGGCTTAGTAAAATCAATCAATCAATCAATCAGAGTACTTTTAAAGCGCGCTACTAACCCGTGAGGGTCTCAAGGCGCCGAGGGAAGGGGGCTGCTGCTATTGCTCGAAGAGCCAGGTCTTGAGGAGTCTTCTGAAGGAGAGTAGGTCTTGGGTCTGCCGTAGGTGGGTAGGGAGGGTGTTCCAGGTCTTGGCGGCGAGGTAGGAGAAGGATCTGCCGCAGGAGGTCGTTCGTTGGATGCGGGGGACAGCGGCGAGGGCGAGGCTGGCGGAGCGGAGCTGGCGGGTGGGGGTGTAGAAGTTGAGTCTGCTGTTCAGGTAGGCTGGTCCGGCGTTGTGGAGTGCTTTGTGTGCGTGGGAGAGTAGCTGGAAGGTGATCCTCTTGTCGACGGGGAGCCAGTGTAGGTCTCTCAGGTGGAGGGTGATGTGGCTGCGGCCGGGGACGTTGACGATCGGGAGGGGGCGTTTTGGATGCGTTGTAGTCGTCGTAGGTGTTTGGCTGGGATTCCTGCGTAGAGTGCGTTGCCGTAGTCCAGTCTGCTGCTGACGAGGGCCTGTGTATCCGTTCTTCTTGTTTCGGTCGGGATCCACTTGTAGATCCTGCAGAGCGTGCGGAGGGTGTTATAGCAGGAGGAGGAGACGGTGTTGACCTGATTGACATGGAGAGGGAGGAGTCGGGGATGAATCCTAGGTTGCCTGCATGGTCGGTGGGTGTTGTTGCTGTTCCCAGTGTGGTCGGCCACCAGGAGTCGTTCCAGGCTGAGAGGGTGGTTCTGAGGATGAGTAACTCCGTCTTGTCCGAGTTTAGCTTCAGACGGCTGTTGCTCATCCAGTCGGCCACGGTCTTCATTCCCTCGTGGAGGTTGGTTTTGGCCGTGTGTGGGTCCTTTGCGAGGGAGAGAATGAGCTGGGTGTCGTCGGCGTAGGAGATGATGTTGAGGTCGTGTTGGCGGGCCACTTGTGTGAGGGGGGCCATGTAGACGTTGAACAGAGTCGGGCTGGGGAATGAGCCCTGGGGGACGCCTCAGTTGTCGGTGGCCTCGGATCGGAAGGGCGGGAGGCGGACGATCTGGGTTCTGCCAGAGAGTAAGGACGTGGTCCAGTCAAGGGCCTTCTCTTGGATTCCGGCTTCTAGGAGGCGTGTCTTTAGAATGCGATGGCAGACCGGTCCAGGAGGATGAGGGCTGATGTTTCACAGTTGTCTAGTTTGCGCCTGATGTCGTCTGTGGCAGCGATGAGGGCTGTCTCAGTGCTGTGGTTTCGTCTGAACCCGGACTGGGACGGGTCCAAGATGTTGTTGTCTTCCAGGTGGCGGGCCAGTTGCGTGTTGACTATTTTCTCGATGACCTTCGCCGGGAACTGGAGCAGGGAGATGGGCTGGAAGTTCTTGAGGTCCTTCGGGTCCGCCTTGGGCTTCTTGAGGAGGGCGTTGATTTCGGCGTGCATCCAGCTTTTCGGGAATGTCGCCGTTTTGAAGGAGATGTTGATGACCTTCCGTAGTTGGGGTGCGATGGCTGCGTCTGCTTTGTTGAATGCGTGGTGTGGGCACGGGTCTGACGGAGATCCTGAGTGGATGGAGTTCATGACCTTGCGTGTCTCGTCGTCATTGAACCAGGAGGTCAGGCGGTTGGCGCTGGTGGTGTTCACAGGGGAGGTGGAGTTTGTCGTAGTCGGGGTTGTCATGGTGTTGAAGCGGTCATGGATGTCGCCGATCTTGTGGTGGAAGAAGATGTGAGTCGCACAGTTCTTGTGAGGGAGGGCGTTATGTTGTTGGCGTTGGCGCTGGGGTTGGAGAGTTCCTTTGCGATGCTGAAGAGCTCTTTGCTGTTGTGTGCGTTGTTATCCAGGCGGTCTTTGAAGGAGGATCTCTTGGCTAATCTGATGAGGTGGTGATGTCTGCGAGTGGCGTACTTGTGGGCTGCGTGGTTGTCCGGAGCGCGTTTGTGGAACCAGATCTTCTCCAGTTTCCGGCATACGCGTTTGGAGGTCTGGAGCTCGTCTGTGAACCAGGTGGCTCTCTTGCTGGCGTGGTTGTTGGAGGGTTTCTTGAGTGGGGCGAGGATGTTGGCACAGTCGTCGATCCACTGTCTGAGGATGCGGGCTGCTGTGTCTGGGTTGGTGGGGGTGGAAAGTGGTGATCAGCTGGTCTTCGGTGACTTTGCTCCAGCAGCGGCGAGGTAGCTGTTGGGTGCGGTGGTGCGTGGTTGGTTTCTTGAAGGTGAAATGGATGCAGCGGTGGTCGGTCCAGTGGAGTTCGGTGGTGTGGTTGAAGGCGACGTGGGTGCCTGTGGAGAAGACGGGGTCCAGCGTGTGTCCAGCGGTGTGGGTGGGTGCGGTGACGAGTTGTCTGAGGCCGAGGTTGGCGATTAGGGTGGCGGAGTTGGCGTTGTTGTTGTTGTTCTCGAGGTAGAAATTCAGGTCCCCGAGGAGGATGTAGTCCGTGGGGGCGAGTGCGTGGGTGCTGGCGAGGTCGGCGATGGAGTCGCTGAATTGAGCTCGGGGTCCGGGGGGTCTGTAGATGAGTGTTCCTCTGAGGGTGGTGTTGGGGTCGGTGTGGATCCGGAAGTGCAGGTGTTCGGTGGTGTTGAGGGTGTCGTCTGCGCGGGTGGCGACCTTGAGGGTGGACTTGTGAACAATGGCTATTCCTCCTCCGATTCCATTGGCGCGATCCCTGTGGGTGATCTTATAGCCGTCCGGGATGGCTATGGCGATGTCGGGTGCCGAGGAGTCGTTCCACCAGGTCTCGGTCAGGAAGGCCACGTCTAGGGCGGAGGTGTCGAGCAGATCCCAGAGCTCGACGGCGTTTTTGCGTGCAGAGCGGGTCTTGAGGAGTATGCAGCGGAGGTGGTTGGGTCCAGTCCTTTTTAGGTTTGGTGGCTCTGTCGCAGGTGAAGCTGCAGGTGTGGCAGGAGAAAGGTCCGTGTGTCTGTTTCTGGGCGGCTTGGAAGCAGGTGTGGTTTCGGCCGGCGTGGAGTGCGTAAAGGGTGCTGGCGTCGTAGCGGAGTCTGGTGTAGTGGCGTTCGTGGGGTCCAGGGGTTTCTGGCGCAGGGCACGGTCCAAGCGCGGACGGGCGCAGATGGGCTTGCCTTTGGTGCTCCAGCTGCGCAGCCTCCATAAGAGGGGGAGAGGGACTAGCACGGGACCAAGATGGCCGCGTGATCGTGTAGCTCCGTAAGACCCGTTCCTCCGTTTGACTATCCTGCCAGTTATCCTGTGACCCGAGGACCGTATTCGATGGGAGAATAGTATTGCTGCGCCCTGGTGAAATTGCGGCTCGAAAAGGTGCAATTCTACCCTCCCGGATCGTTGTTTGAAGTTTTGGGCCTTCCCATCGCCCTAGCCGCGGACGGTGGTGACAATTGTGGCCGGGCGCTAATGCGACAACAGCGGCTGTGCCGACCGGAAGTGGTGCCTCCTCCTGTAACCGCTACCAGGACTTATCCCTAACTGCTCGGCGTCCTCAGGGGGCCTTCCCTGCACTACTTGATTCCTTATGGTTCTACTCTTGGAACGCGGAGGAGGTGTGAAGTGTTGTCGGAGGTGTGAACTTGTGCGACATCGGCCGGTTGATTGAGGCCTCCTCGCTCACCCTCCGTGGCGGCGAGGTCTGAGACCGATAAACCCCCCCCAAAGGTGGGAGAGGGCAGAGAGCTGTCCAATCCAACAAACTGGACAGGTATACACTTCCTAAGGGATTTCCGAGCGATCTGAGGCAACACCCCGCGACCAGACCGGCCTCCCCAAATGGCGGCTCCGAGCCTTCTCTGAAAGACAAAATGGATGTCGTCACTGGGATTGTAGCGTATATGGGGACGAGGATGGATGCACTTGATACCAAACTGGACTCGGTTAAGATCGATGTTAACCTTCTGAGCACGTATCACGCTAAGACTAGTGAAAAAGTGAAGTCCCTGGACATCAAAACCACCAGCCTGGTCGCTGACGTACAGAGAGAGATCCAGGCCTTACAAGCGGCACGGGAGGAGACCCGACAGCTGCTTGATGACTATGAGGGCCGTAATCGGCGCAACAACGTTCGCATCCTAGGTGTGCCGGAAAAGGCAGAAGATCGTACACCTGATCTCTACGTAGAAGACCTGAACCTTAAACATCTGAAGCCCAAGGGACTCAGCAAGTTTTTACGGTTGAGAGGGCACATAGGGTTCCGGGCGGGCCGCCGAAAGTGGGGGCTCCAGCTAGACCCACGATTGCGAGGGTCCTGAATTTTCGGGACCGGATGCCATACTCCAGGCCTCACGGACAGATGGTCCGCTACGATACGAAAATACCACTGTGTCATACTTTTCAGACTTTACGCAAGCCGTACAGAGGATGCGTCAGAGTTTCCTCCAAGTCAAGCGGAGGATGAGAGACAAAGAGATGAAATACTCTATGCTATATCCAGGTAAGCTATGAGTTGAAACGAATGGTAAGACTTGGTTTTTTGACAATGCGGAGGTGGCATCGGACTGGTTGGACACAGTGATGGCGGATGGTGCGGAAGACCGACGACATGAGGCCGAGGTCGAGCGGCAGAGCCCGGAATGAGAGACTTCTGCGCTGACCGATTTAATTGGTTTCTGGACACGGGGGTGGATATAACCTTTTCTTATTGTGTAACAGTAATGCTTTGGGCTAATATGTGTGTTCCTTAGGCATGATTTTTGTGGGGAGATGGGTTGGGGGGCTGTGCGGCAGGCTCCTCTTCCTACTTTTAGCTACCATTGTTGGGCGGGGCGACAGGCACACTACGATTTGGGGTTGGGGCGTTGTCCTAATGCAGAGGTGCAGGTTGGGGGGGAAGGGCCTTGAGTGAGGGGAGGTGGAGGGGGAAGTTGTTTGTTTCTTTTTGTTTTTGGTTTCGTTTTGAATTGCAATGGGTGTTAGCAGATGTGAATGTGCGCTTGTGGAGTGGGGTGAATGTCTTGCTCTAATCGTGCATCTGGGATCCGGGTGTTGAGTTGGAACGTGAATGGTTTGGGGGACAAAATTAAGAGAGGTATGGTTAGTCAACTTATCAGGCGCCATTCACCAGAGGTGGTACTTTTGCAGGAGACGCATCTTGTGGGTAATCGTTGTATGGCCCTTCACAGAGGGGGATATAAACTGATTGCGCATGCTGGGTTTACAACAGGCTCTAGGGCAGTTGGAATTTTGGTAAAGAAGGCTTTCCCATTTGAGGTTCAGGCTACGTGGTCCGATCAGCGGGGAAGATATGTGGGTGTCTCTGGGAGGGTCGGGGGTAAAGCTGTCACATTTCTCACTATATATGTTCACCCGGGACTCCAGTCTGACACATGTAAGGACCTTGCCAAGGTTTTTCTCTCGCTCCCACTTGGTCTCTTCGTTCTTGGTGGTGACTTTAATACAGTTGTCGATGGTAGTTTAGATTGTACCCTGCCGAGATCACTCCCTCCGTCACGTCAGTGGCTCCCCGAATTTTTGGATTCTTTGGGTCTGGTCGATGTGTGGCGTCTTTTGAATCCTGTACTACGGAGCTATACACATCTCTCAGCGACGCATGGCTCTATGTCGCGACTTGACTATATTCTTTTGCCCGCGGCTATGGCTGACACTATCAGGGAGGCGCGTCTTTTGGGAAGGGGTGTCTCCGATCACTCCCCAGTTTGGATCCGATTTGAGATGGGACAACCTGCGGTGGGCAGAGTTGCCCCTATTAACGCCTGGCACCTTCGGGACCCCGTCATCAGGAAAGGGATGTGTAGGGCTTCAGAACAGTACTTTCAACATAATCAGGGTACAGTGGATTCTGCACAGACATTGTGGGAGGCCTATAAAGTTGTTCTACGCGGGGAGGCTTTGTCTCTCATTGCGGGTAAGAAAAAGAGACGTCTGGTGGAGATTAATGCTGTTGAAGCCAAGGTTGTCGACTTGGAAGAGCAAGTTGCTTGTGGCGTGTCTGCCGGGAGTCAACATCAGTTACTCCTCAAGCAGGACGAGCACCATAGGTTGTCTAGGGAATCGGCGGTGACGCAACATAATGATGTCCAGAGTAGGATTTATGAACATGGCGATATGACGGGCAAGCTCATAGCGTGGTTGGAGCGTGGAGAGCGCGCCTCTCGGTTGGTACCGGAGCTTGAAGGTGGCGGTCAGGAGGCTCTCACAGATCCTCAGATGATCGCGGATTCCTTTGGTAGCCACTATCAGAGTGTCTATGCTTCCTCAGACACTTATACTGCCGCTGAACATGCTGAGATGATTAGAGATATTATTATGCCTACTTTGTCTGAGGAGGATCAGAAGTATACGGATTCCGATATTACAGATGACGAAATAGTGGGAGCCATCCAGAGCATTACCTCGGGGAAGTCGACAGGTCCCAATGGTATTCCAATTGAGCTCTATAAATTGAACGCTTACAAAATCGCACCACACATTAAAGCCATGTTTATTGAGAGTAAAGAGTCTGGTAGCCTCCCATATGATCAGCGGATTGCGAATATCGTAGTTATCCACAAGCCAGGTAAGCCCCGAACCTCCCCCTCTTCTTATTTCGTTGCTTAACACGGAATCCAAGATTTTGGCTAAAATACTGGCGATCAGGTTGGTCAAGGTGATCTCCGCTTTGGTACACCCAGATCAGTCGGGCTTTATGCCACGCCGCAACACTGCGTTGAACCTTCGGCGTTTACACGGAGTGCTGGGTAGGGCCCGTGATTTGTTGCAACCCGCTGTGTTGGTGTCCCTGGACGCCACCATGGCCTTTGATCGGGTTGAATGGTCGTACCTATTCGCGGTGTTGGAGAAGCTGGGCTTCGGGCCTGAGTTTATTGGATGGGTGCGCCTGCTATACACTGACAATTGTTCACAACGACGCGAGCCATAGGGGCAATCTGGCGATTTTGCGTTGGAGAGAGGGACTCGGCAGGGATGTCCTCTGTCGCTCCTTCTGTTTGCGTTGGCGTTGGAGCCGTTGGCAGCTTGGGTCAGATGGGATAGGTCTGTGCGTGGTCTGCGGTGGTCCCCGGACTGGGAAGACAAGATTTCGCTTTACGTGGATGATGTGCTTCTCTATCTCACATCGCCTAGATCCTCATTGCTCGTCTTTCTTGATATTCTCAGTGTTTGGTGAGTACTCAGGCTTTGCTATTAACTAGGCGAAGTCTGTATTGTTAGTATTGTCGGGAGACCCGCCGGTGATTCCACAGACCTGCCCCCTCCAAATTGTCACCACGGGCTTTGTTTATTTGGGAATTTATGTTGCCTTGGACGCCAAGACAAGATACGTAGAGAACTTGTTGCCACCGCTGGTCAGACTACATACTGATGTTGAGCGTTGGAGGGCCTTGCCTCGGTCTCATCTGTGCAGAGCGGTATTGTTCAAAATGTTGGCGCTTCCCCGGTTTTTATATGTGCTCCAAAATACCATGACCCTGTGCCCGCTAAATACTTTAAGGAGGTAGAGGCGCTTCAGAGGCTGCTTCTGTGGGATGGTAGACCCCGCATCGCGTATGCTAAACTCACCCTGGCCTGGTATGATGAAGGTATCGGGCTTCCCGACCTGAGGAAATATTATTGGGCCTCCCAGTTGGCGGCTATTAATCAGATAGTGTATGGCTTGCCAGGAGACCCTGGGTACGCCATGGATCGTAGTCAGGCGCCCGGGGGAGACTTCCTTCGGGCCTTGTATAATCGGCCGGGGCGGTTTTCACTCGCGGGTCCCACCTCACATGCGGTGAAGGTCTGGGTTGGGAAGGGAGATTGACTTTCCCGACCCCTCTCTTTAGCTCCGCCAAATTGGGCAACCTGTGGACCACCAAAGGATTTGACAAGTGGGAGCTGATTGGTGTTAGTCAGATTAAGGATGTCTGGGGGAAAGGGGAAGTGCTGTCCTTCGAGGCTCTCCAGCAGAGACATCGCCTTCCTAGTAATGAGCGGTTTTGTTACCTACAGATCAGACATGCCCTCCTCTCCCATATGTTACCAGGTGAAGCCCTCCCCGAGGCCTCCCCTCTTGAAGATCGTGTATTGGATGGGCATATCCCAGAGAAAACTATTTCATTGATTTATTGAAAGTTGATTAATCACATGGAAGACCCGTTGGGGTCTCTCAGGGTGGCGTGGGTTGCTGATGGTTTGGAGATAGACGATGAGGATTGGGTTGAGGCCGTATCCTCCCCTAGAGTAGTGGCGATACAGATGAGGTTGCGTCTGGTACAATTAAAGATTCTACATAGATCGTATGTCACAGGTCCGGTTCTGGTCAGGATGGGATGGACCACGAATGGCGCATGCAAGAGAGGATGTGGAGAGATTGCGACGTTTTTACACATACTGTGGCACTGTGATAGTGTTCAGAGTTATTGGCGCGCCACTCATGATACGCTGAAGGAGGTCCTGGGCTGTGAGGTGCGATTGGAAGCGCGCAGATGTCTTTTGAATATCTGGGAGCCCACGGATCTCAATCAATATTTACATTTACATCAATGGGTTACTCTGGCCTGTATGATTGCGAAACACAATATAGCACAGCTCTCGGGAGCTACTCGACCGCCGCAGCACACCAAATGGGCCCAGGATTTGGACTGGTGTATGTTCAGGGAGCGTGCTGTATATATTGCAAAGGGCTGCCCTGAAAAGTGGATAAAGATTTGGGGGCCATGGAATGTTTACCGGGGCGACATCTGTGCTCCCCCAGCCGGACAATCTGATTTGGACACTCAGGATTCCCCTTGATTCTAAGTTCTATACTATTCTGTGTATCATATTCTGTTTGCGAGACTTCCTCTGCTCCGAGCACTGCAGAAATAATGTCAAGGTATCCCAATGCATTTGTTAATTTTGTTTTATTGTTACCATATATCAATAAAAAGAAATATAAAAAAAAAAAAGAGGGGGAGAGGGAGGTAGGAGCAGCTGGGAGGCGGGACCGGGGTGGCCAATGGGAAGCAGGGGGGGGGCCACAGGGACGCAGTGGCGGGAGGAGCGGGACAGCAGGCGGACGGCAGAGAAAAGGAACAAAGTAGCTGGCGGCCGTGTGGTGGCGTGGGGAGCGACCTGCCTACGAGCAGGGTTAGAGGTCGCTCCTACACCACTGCGCGGTCTCCTTAAGAGGGGGAGAGGGAGGGAGGAGCAGCTGGGAGGCGGGAGCGGGGTGGCCAATGGGAAGCAGGGGGGCGGGCCCGCAGGGAGCGGTGGGAGGAGCGGAAACGGCGAGAAAAAAGGGTTACTATCCTTACGCTGTTTAAAGAAAAAGACACAAAAAAAATATAAGGTACAAAGAAATCGACAGAATGTGGAGATGGAAATGAGGAAATCATAGAAATAAGGGAAAGCGTATCTCAACTACATAATAGCAGATTGCAGTCAAGAAATTGAATTTGCACAAGGATATTACTTTTACTGTAGTACTATGCAGGAGATTCAGAAAAGGCCCAATTTCGTAAGGTGAGGAGTGCCTCTGACAGGAACGCCTTCATCCAGGATTTAAGTCTTTGAACCTTAATTCATGGTAATGCTCTCCAGCTCCAGATTGCCCTTTGTCGTCATATGGGCATCAATTCTACTCTTAAAGCGGGCAGATGGTTTGACATCAATTTATTTTGACTCTTCATGATCTCCAGATGTTAGGAGAAGTGTCTATGCATTCCTGCCACAAGTTCTTACTCCCTGACCATGCCCAAAGTGTAGAACAGCAGCCAGAAGGCTCTAGATGTTGAAGGTTTGATCGCTCTCACGAATCAGCGTCACAGTGACAAAGAAGGACTTGGCATTAGTGAAAAGAAGCCTGAAATTGAGAAACCGAAAGTCAGAGGAGACAAGATGGGTTGGATAAGACTGCTAGTTAAGCCGAAGTTTTAAAGGTCTACCTGAAGTAATTTCAGAGGACGCAATTGATAATCAACAGTGTCTCTGGGGTTAAAATGACTTTAACCCTTTTCTGAGTTGGGACAGATGCATAAAGGGGTCCTGTTTCACTAGGAGTTCCAAATAAGGTAGTCACCATTACTTATCCTACTTGTATAGACGCAACAGCTCTTTAGTAAGAGAATGATAATCTGCAGGACTCAAGAACATTAAAGGCAGGACACACTTAACCACATCCGTGCGGTACGATTTACCGCCGGGTGCTGAGCCCTAATGGAAACGTGCGTGGTCATGACGGAACGGTTCCGTCATGAGAACAGCTCAACCGATGCTCATGACAGAACCGTTCCGTCATGAGCATCGAAAGGGTTAATCAAGGATATAAAATGTTTACCAGAGACTTGCAACCCAGGAATATAATAAACACATGCGCTAGGAAAAGTGAAAGGAATTACTAAGTTTTGGGGCAGGAAATACCTGATAAGTGTCATAAGAGTTCATAGTTTACTACCGGTCAGCTATCTTGAAAAAGGAGGTCTGGCTTGCATCAACACATTCCTTCAGAAATAAAGAGCCAGAAAAGACTAATATCCGGCATCAGATGAACGGTAGACCAAAAACTGTGATTCTGCTACAATTTATTGATCTGCGCTAAGATTATATAATTGATTATGCAGACTCCATTCCGTAGGAAAACCCACACATATTTGATATTCTTGGACACTCAACATTCAGGGCAACATTTCCTTGGCTAGCACTCTAAGATGTATATTTGCCCAGTAGCGGAATGCAACAAAATACCTAGCATATCTGTTAAAAAAGGGCAAGATCTCTATATTTCTCAATAGGTCTTACGTTTGCAATAAGATACGGATGCAGGATTTACATTGATACGAATTGGATGACTGCACAAATGGATTCAAGAGATACATGTGTTTAAACAAACCTAAGGTCGATTTCTAGAAAAAGCTCAAGCGCAGAGGTCCGCAAACACCCAAGCAGTGAAAGGGTTAAATACTGAACCTAAAAAAAAAATCATTATTACTCACGGAGGCTCCAAAGTTTGAAGTTCCTGTAGACACACATCCAACGGTACTCTGCTGAAAGACCAGGACTCTGAATCCACGAGCTGTGTGATATGATTCAGAAGTTTCATCTCATAATCAAACTCAAGAATTCTCCAGCATCCTGCCAAAAACATATTTTTCATGTTAACTTAATTCTTTACACTAGTTGACCTTAATTCAAGAATCCTAGTACAAAACGGAGATTTAGAAGTAACTTGAGATTTATTTATATGTCTATATTTAACCATATTTTAAGCTAATGCTGGCCTTATCTCCAAGGAAGCTCCGCTTTGTGTCCAAATGTGTGGGAGGGTGTGAATTAAAAGTATCGATAAGGTGTGCAAGTCAGGTCTTGTCTCAGTTGCTGATGCATACTGGTCATCTGTCTTAAGTCAGTAAACAAAACACAGCTTAGGGTCCCACTGGGAAAAAGAGGGGGAAGAGAGAGTAGTGCTGGAATCAAGTGCCCGTGCAAATTAATACAGCAAATAGAAGTCACCCTTTTTCCCAATCAGTCATAGGTTATAACATACAACTAAAAAACACCCTTCTGCATAACTTATGCATAATTAAACCATACTTAACCCAATGAGTAAACTGGGTGTATCCTAACAACATTACTAAAGAAAACTAAGTATGTATAGAAATTAGCTTATAGGAATAATGGCACGGCAATTGTGAGGGAGTCCTATTGGAGCTACGATTCAGTGGTCAAGAATTACTATTTTTTTTATTATACTTGGTCCATCGAAGAAGAAACGAGGGAAAATAGGGAGAAAGATTATTCCAGGTTCTCAAAAAAAAAATGTGATAGCAAGAACGTCAAAGGTAGTTAAACAAAGAGGATAAGTAAGAAGATGTAAAAATAATAGCAAAGAAGTTTCAATAGTTAGTGTTGTAATTTTGATCCAATAGACATTAAGGGCAATTGAAGTGCAACACTGATATGTAAAGCAGATCCCATACAACGTGCAAGCAAACAAAAGAAACTTCTCTAAACTACTGTAGCAACATTTGAAAAAGCTTTCATTGTTAAAGGCTGTTCAGTGTTCCACTTTGAAAGAGCTCTTTCAAAGGAGTGAAAACAGAATAAGTGTGGTTTCTGGTTTTCAGTTAAAACAGATTTCAACCAATAAAACGCCACTGAATGGAACACTTTTTCTTTTCAGTAGAAACTGGAAAATACCAGATTTAGTTGCATTTTTATTGCTTTAGTGCCCTCTAGATTTAAACATTATAAGTGCAGCCTCTATGACCCACTCAGGACATTGTAAGCCATTTATTTGGCCACAAATTTCCTGCAGTCTATTTTTACTCCTGTATGAGAGCATGTCACAACTCATATGGCTTCAGCTCACTGTCAAATGCATGTGGTTGTGTAATGGCCAAAGCAAACACAAGGAGATGATGGACAGGGGGTAGAAACGTTTCACTCCACCCCAGTCCCAGATCTGGGTTGAATCTATCATAATTCTTCAGCCACCCCAATTCAGACCCAGCTATATGCAAATCAGCCTTGACCCTGTGCCTCATGGGAACAGTCCAGCTCGAACTTCCTAGACCGGAAACAAGCATCCTGGGACCGGTTAGCCCTGGAAGTAAGCAGGTATCAAGACTGCAACAACAAGATCACTGTGCATATGAACCCCTCTAGAATCAATGTCCTGTAGCCAGTACTCCTTTCCCTAGTTTTAAATGGCGATGATCATAAAAGCGTGCCTTTGTTAGCCATATCTTCTTATACAGAAAGACAAGGTTCATATTATGAAGAGCTTCAACAACCGTGCTGAAGCCCAGAAGAGGCCTATGCTCTGCTTTTGCTGAAACCGAGCTGCCTGGAACACAAAGATTAGCACAGAAAATCTACAAGTTTGTTTATGAGCTGCAGACAGCACAGCTCAAAATCATAAGAAGCAGCCATAGCTCTTTCCATTTCCAAATATGTGCTGCAGGCAGCATAATTTGAGAGAAAGCATGTGATGGAACCAGCACTGAGCTTGTATGCTGAAGTAGGACATGTTAATGATACACCCCCAGATCACCACGTTAAAGTTTCATTTCTACTGTCCCAATGTGAAAATGAAGCTTGGTAAGATTGGAACCTGTAGAGCTGAAACAAGGCCTGACACTGGACAAAGTCACCTGTACAAACTATGGCAATATACTTCATGTGATGGGAGAGCCGAGATAGTTTTTTTTCTCTACGGAAAATGCACTAAAACAGTGAGCAGTGAGCAAAGGAAGGAGCACAGGCACTCGACTGATTTCAAATAAACAAATGCCTACATGCATGGCACAAATCAATTGTTAGCTGCTCCCTCTTTACTCACTTTCAAATAAGCACAAAATTCCATACACGTAGCCCAATAATGTAAAATAAACAATTCATGGTGTGAACTGCAGAGGCATGACGTTTCATCACTATGTCAACAGTTTCTTTATACAGTAGAAGAGTTAGCTATCTCCAAAGACCCCATAGCTAACAGCATGCACAGTAGTTCCTCAGCAGACTTCTCCCATATTATCTTGTAGAATAGGACTAGGCACAGAAAACCACATTTATTTACCCAGTCCTTTCTTGGAATTTCGAAATAAAGAGCTGAACAGTGCGTATTGTTTTGCAATAACAGAGCACAAACCACAGCGTAATGTATATCACATGTCCTAAGCAGAAAATATTCATTCAGTCTATCTTTGAAAATCAAGCAGCAGGAAAACGCGTTTAATACTCACCATTAACATTTCATCTGCTGCAATCAAATATGAATGATTTGCTAACATATCAGAATCTTGCTCACTCTGAACACGGGGTGGGACTAGACGGCTGAACACCGGACATGGGGTGGAACTAGACTCAACAGTTATTTGGAAGAGCAAATGTAAAGAGAAAGGATTTAGGAGAAGGAAAGAAAGAAAAGAAGGAAGGAAGGAAGGAAGGAAGAACTTGCAATAGGAATGAACGAACAAAGAAACTAAAAGCCACATTATTTAAAGGACTGGAAAACAACATGCCCATAATTTTGTACGGTACAAAAAAAGAGTAAATATGGATAACCATTGATTTGTAACATTTTTGAAAACCCATTTAAATTTACTACAAACAGAAACCGAAAACAGGAAAGCCCAAGACTAAGCTGAGAAGTAACAGAGGAGCCAGGTTTGGAGTTCTTCCAGTTGTGCCAATTATGAGGTCTGTAATGGTATTGGTCTCTGAAACAAAGATCTGTCAGCCTTGAAAAAGTCTGATAATGTGATTCTTTGTCAGATTTACTGGAGGGAAAAAGATGCTGGAGTGACCGTAGTTAGTAAGCCGAGGGCAGTAATGATCTGCAAGGACCTCCAACACTAAGATAACGTGGTAATCGATGGTGTCAAATGATGCATTACACAGGTAAGAAAGTGTTTCAAGTGTTAATGGAAACCAATGCAAAGAGAAAATGAGCAAGGGCAAGAAAGACTGATGCTTCTCAAAAGATCTGCTGCAAAAAATCAATGCAAACCTCTCAGCGAATCAAACTGGCCTATCACAGGCCCTCAAAACTTCTGGTTCACTTATCACATTACGTCACACAGTCTAAAGGAGCCATGTTTTCTTTAAGTTCCCATTGCTTGACCCAGCTTCAGAGTGTACAATGTCACTTCCGCTACCATGACATTATGGTGAACTGGCAGTGGTGTCCTGCTGCTCTATCTGTCACTGCAACATAATGTAGTGGCTAGACACGGTACTACAGTGAGAAAAAAACAGAACCTATATACCTTTTGTCTTGCATTAAAATATGAAGGAGGGACCTGAATGCCATGCAGCTGCAAGTCAGCCTTATTGAAGGATGTATCAATAGTATTACTATGATCTAGGTGGTGTGATTTCCAGGTTGGCTACACAGACCCAATTAGGAGAGACACTCTTACCAAACCAAACAAATGAGGAGATAAGCAAATGTAGGTGGCACAGGCATGGATGTTTTTCTTTAATGTACAATTATGTATCTAAAGCGTGTAGCACATATTTCAGCAGAAGAAATAATGAGCGAAATTAGGATTTGTGGAAATAGGATTGCTTCACTTCAGGGAATAGAGAGTGTGAACTGCAAGCAAAAGGCCTCCATGTTTTAAAGAACCACCTGATAAGATATCCCAATTCTTTTTGCATGGCATCATACCTTCAATTTTACAGGCATGTATAACTTGCAATTGGTCCGTTAGCTCTTGCTCACTGGCTTGAATCTGGTTTAGCAAGTCTTCAGTGGTGTACTGTATGTAAGAGAAAACAATGCATTGGTGTACAAAAAATAAATATATGGAGGTAAGAATATGCACTCACATTCAAGAAAATACCTTCTTATCAAAATCAAATGTCAGAATTGTGTCCTGCTTTATACAAGAAATACAAGAGCGTGAGAAAAAAACACCAAATGAAACAGAAAAAATGTTTCGTGAATGTTATCAATTCAAACACACTGGCAACGTCAACATGCCTTGCGTAATGTGCCAATGAACACAAACAGGCAGACACAAATGCCCATATAGACTGTTCTTGCCATTTACGACTGTGCAATATGTTGGGTGACACCACACGCTTGAGGAAAGGTCTGTGCCCAGCTGGTTCCTCGTGGATTTCTGCATGCCTGTGTGTATATGCATTAGCAGATTGAAATAAGACCTTTTATCTTTGGTGATGCTGGTTTCACTCAGTGAGCTGCCCTAAGTACAAAGGGTGAGCATGGGTCTCGTGCTCACTGTATCAAGGCCAAAAACAGTACAGGGTTGCTAGTCTTCCTGCTCAGAGGGGTTACAAGTCAACACTGCAGGCGGACTATTGAACCTAGAATGGAACCAAGGCTGAGTTTCATATGGTTGGGTTATCTCTATGGTGGCACATGGAGCCCAAAAAAGATAAAACAGTAAAGTGTCTCAGAGTACTTACAAATACCCGAGTTTAATCCATTCACCAAACTAGTGTTTGTCTCAGTGGTTACACTGCAGTCACTGTTGTTGTCCTGTCGGCAACTGTTCTACTGTCCTTGATAGCAACCGCGGTCCCTGCCATAGCTGCTGTGGTGGTTCCTGCTGTGGTCAGAGCCAGGGTTGCTGCTCTTGTCCCTGATGTTATATCTACTGTGGTGACAGCTGTGATCTTCTGTGGTGACAGCTGTGATCTTTGTTGTTTTAATAGTTGTCTCTTCGGGTGTGGTCTCTGCTATGTTTGCAACTAGTGTTATAGTTGTGGGCGCTATTGTGCTTGTATCTACTATTGTAGTGCATATAGGGGTTAGGCCCAATGACAGGAACCAGGTAGGGCCTGAGATACAAATTACAACAACAGAGGACCTGGATTCCCACTTCTTAATTTTCAAACACCACACTATATTCCGTTGGTGGTTAGGTTTTTAGGTCGAGCAGACCTAAAAAGCAGGAGAAGCCTGCTTTGTCTGCGAAGACATCTTTTGCTGGCGTGTCTGGAGGAATGTGAGACAGCGTTCAAGCACGAGCTTCGCTGTCTCAGATTCCTCCTCAAGGGCGCGCACGTCGCCGTTCTATCCCCTGCCTCGCATTCTCTCTCATTCACACACAGTCACGCATGCGCACACACATTCCCTCGCGCACACACGCACACACACTCCCCCCCTCCCCCCCAGGCATACACACAGGCAGGCACTTCACATCAGCCCTGGGCCCCACTCACCGGCTGCTCTCTTCCGGCGGGGCTCCTCTCGCGCTCTGCTCCTCACGGCGCGTCTCCTCTTCTGGATCGGGGCTCCCTCAGGTCAGAGGAGCCCCGCAACAGGCGCCACACTGCTCCTTCTCCCCGGGCCCCCTCCAGGGGACCCGGGCTACCCAAGACCGGCAGGGCGCTCCATGCGCCGGCAGGCTTTCTTCTCCCGGACCTCAGGAGGCGGGACTTCCGGTCGGCCGCAAGCGGTTTGGCCGGCCGGGCAAGAGCTTCCGGGTCGCCGCGGGCAGCGCGGCTGCCCGTTTTTCATATACTTGTCTGTTCATGTGGTAGACGGCTTTTCCGCGAATGTATTTTACCTGACATCTTGGTCAAGAAGGCACAAAAGGGCACAAAATGGCGGTGACAAACTCTATCCCTGCAGTCTGTCCACACTATTAATAACGTCGTGTTCAGTCTTCTTATTACGACTTTACGTCGGACGCTCGCGCGCTTGGCAGCTGAGAAGGCGCCGCATCCTTTAGTTACCATGGAGAAAGGGGAGGTTTGTTTTCAAAACATGGCCCGCCTCTGTGGGTGGAGCAACCATTGTTTAGGGTAACAGTCAGACTGTACCATTCTATTTCATACATGGTGATTTTATTACTCTGACGTTCTTCAGTGCTCGCGAGGTGGAGGGTTAATGAAAACAGCACCCTACCTATCCTTCAAGTGCCGTTTCGTTCCGAAGCCTTCGCGCACTTAACCCGCCCTTTCAAACACCCCTGTTTCGTATGACAATTAGTCGCGCCTGTGTTAATGGGTTGTGTGGGGGTAAACAGAGCTTCGGAAGGTCCTGAATGTGAAGGTGAGTTCGAGGCTTGTGAAAACAATGCAAGAGTTTAACGTAATCAGCGCGGAAGGAAAAATAAGCAGTTTTTCAGCGATTACACTAAAGTTACATGGAGAGAATGGGTTCATACTAGTTTACCTTGCCTTCCTCCGCATCTCCTCCTTCAATATTGCAAATTCTTTTGTCTCAGCGTTTCTTGCCTTACCACTCCTTCCTCAAGATCTCCTGCTTTGCCTCTACGTCTGCATCCTCTTTTGCCTTTCTCACTCATTTCAGTTTTTTCTTTCTTCTTTCATCTTCTGCTCTTTCTCTGTGTTATGAGCTGAGCATCTTCCAATTTATCTCTCCTTTCTCATCTCATCTCACTTAAACTTTCTTTCTAATCTCTAGCCTTCTTTTTTCTCCCTAGCTTCTGTTTTATCTTTCCTTTCTTACTAGAACATGCTTTGTCTTCTTCCTATGTATCGCTTATTTTTCCTTTCCTCCACAGAAACGTCTGCGTTATTCTTGTTTTATATATTCATTCGAATCACATTATTTACCTCTGCTTCCATCCTCAGCATCTCCTGCTCCCCATCTCTGCTTTGTCTCTTTTCTCAGCATCTTCGGCTTTCCTAATTGGACATCTACTTTTTCTTTCTCCAACAGCTTTTTTTTTGGCTCTCTTTCTACTTTGTCATTTTAGTACCTTCTGATCTTTACTCTGCAGATGTTATCTTTCCTATGTATGTTGCTTTCTCTTTGTGTTTCACCGCACTAGTCTTAACTCCTGCTGCTTCTCTTTCACGTTTCCCCTCCCTGCTGTTCCTCAGTTCTTTTGCACTCCCTGCTTTCTCCATCTTCTCGCTAAGCAATTTCTGCTCAGAGTGCTTTTCCTTTTACCTGTTCGGCTGCTCACACATTCTTTCTCTTCCCTGTCTGACCAACTCGTCAGCAGTTTCTGCTGTTTTTGATTTCCTATGTTCTGTATCTCTCACCTCTACTCTACATGCTGTCTTTACCTAAGTCATACATGCCCCTTCCTCAGTCCTTTGCACTCCTGTTGTTCCCACCTGTCCTTAGTTTGTGGCTTTTTCTAGTTGTCTATTTTGCCTTCATATCTTATACAGTCACTGCTCCTGTTTTTAATCAACATCTGCCTTAATTCCAGTCAGAAGTTTATACAGCTTCACGGTAGTTCCTGTTGCTTTCTGGCCCCACATCAAAGTATATTGTACTGCCATCTCCTGTTTACAGTTACAAAGTACATCTAAACTCCCGCTAGGCTAGGGAAATTAAAATCTCACCTGCTACCACATATGCCATGATTGTGCAATCAGTAAAAAGCTTCTTCAGATAAAGGAGACTGGCACCTGACAGTCAAAAGATTTCTGATTGCCAGGGAAACACATTTGTGAATCCCCAGTCCCACTGACCTCCATGTTGGGCCTGTTTGAGAATATCTGTGGCACGAGAAGGTGTTCTGTGGGAGTGAGATGCTCTCGCAACCTCACAGCCTTGATTTAAGCTCTCTGATGTTTAGAAGTCCCTTGCTGTCATGATGCTGTGTGCCCAACTAATATGGCAGTACCAGTCAACTAATTGAAAAAGGTTGTTTATACTATTATAAACTATAGGTGAGGAAGACATGCAACAGTTTGAAATTTGAAACACCCTACAAAATGACCGACTTTTGACCAAGCTTCTTGCCATATTGATGGATACCAGAAATTTCTCCCGTAAAAGATATATTGCCTGCCTTTATCAAAGAAGGCTTGGAAGGCTCTCATCGGCTGAGTTTGAACTTCAGTTGCCCTATTTACTTTGACTTCCCTGCTAGTACCGTGACAGTGCCTTTACTCTGGCTTCATTTACTCAGCTGCATCATCATTTTCTCCAGAGCAACAGGAAAATTACTGTTAAGTTAATTGTAGTTTAGTGTTACTAAATTACTGGTAAATAATTTGTATCCATGTACTTCATTTTAATGTAGGGACATGGTTAATATCACTGTAATTTGTTGAAAAATAAAGAACGGGTTTGGTTAGAATAACTTTAAATATTTATTTTGTTACATTTCATTTGAAATAAATTGGGGACCTCTATGGTAATGTTAATTTTAACATTTAATACAAATACACTGAAATAAAGTGTACACCTGAAACAAAGGATTAGAATAAGGATTATAATTTTAATTTAGTTAAGAATGAATGTAATACAATGTACTTTGTGTTCATTTGATTAGATGGAGTTTATTTTTCTACTGGGGTAAGTTTTGAGTTTAAGTAAGGGTAGTTCAATCAATCAATCATTGACACTTATAAAGCGCGCTACATACCCGTAGGGTCTCAAGGCGCTGGGGGGGGGGGGGGGGGGGGGGGGGGGGTGCCGCTACTGCTCGAACAGCCAGGTCTTCAGCTTCTTCCTGAAGGAGAGGTGGTCTTGGGTCAGGCGCAGGTCGGTCGGGAGGGAGTTCCAGGTCTTGGCGGCCAGGTAGGAGAAGGACCTTCCTCCTGTAGTCGCTCTTCGGATGCGGGGGACGGCGGCGAGGGCGTGGTTGGCTGATCGGAGGTGGCGTTTGGGAGCGTAGAAGTTGACTCGGCTGTTGAGGTAGCTCGGGCCTTGGTCGTGTAGGGCTTTGTGTGCGTGGGTGAGGAGGCGGAAGGTGATTCTTTTGTTGACGGGGAGCCAGTGAAGGTCTTTCAGATGTCCGGAGATGTGACTGGTTCGTGGGATGTCGAGGATGAGTCTGGCTGAGGCGTTCTGGATCCGCTGGAGTCTCTTCTGGAGCTTGGCGGTGGTACCGGCGTAGAGGGCGTTGCCGTAGTCCAGTCGGCTGGTGACGAGGGCCTGGGTGACGGTCTTCCTGGTCTCGGTGGGGATCCACCAGAAGATCTTCCGTAGCATGCGTAGGATGTTGAAGCACGCCGAGGAGACGTTGTTGACTTGCCTGGTCATGGAGAGGGAGGAGTCCAGGATGACGCCCAGGTTTCGTGCATGGTCAGTCGGTTTGGGTGCGGTGCCCAGGGCGGGGGGCCACCAGGAGTCGTCCCAGGCGGAGGGTGAGGAGCCCAGGATGAGGACCTCTGTCTTGTCCGAGTTCAGTTTCAGGCGGCTGGTCGTCATCCACTCGGCTACCTCTTTCATCCCTTCGTGCAGGTTGGCTCTGGCGGCGGCGGGGTCGTTGGTCAGGGAGAGGATCAGCTGGGTGTCGTCGGCGTAGGAGATTATGCTGAGGTTGTGTTTGCGTACGATGGCCGCGAGGGGGCTCATGTAGACGTTGAAGAGGGTGGGGCTCAGAGATGATCCTTGGGGGACGCCGCAGATGACTTCGGAGGCCTCTGACTTGTACGGTGGTAGGCGGACTCTCTGTGTTCTTCCGTCGAGGAAGGAGATGATCCATTCCAGCGCCTTGTCCTGGATGCCGATGTTGCTGAGGCGCCGTACTAGGGTGCGGTGGCAGACCGTGTCGAATGCCGCGGAGAGGTCTAGGAGGATGAGGGCCGCTGTTTCTCCATTGTCCATCAGGGTTCGGATGTCATCGGTGGCGGCGATGAGGGCGGTCTCGGTGCTGTGGTTGGCTCTGAAGCCGGACTGTGAGGGGTCGAGGGATCCGTTCGTCTCGAGGAAGGCGGCCATCTGCTTGTTGACGGTCTTCTCGATGACTTTGGCTGGAAACGGGAGGAGCGAGATGGGGCGGTAATTCTTGAGTTCGGTGGGGTCCGCTGTGGGTTTCTTGAGAAGAGCGCTGAGTTCGGCGTGCTTCCAGCTCTCGGGGAAGGTGGCGGTGTCGAAGGATGTGTTGATGATGTCTCGCAGGTGGGGTGCGATGACAGCGTCGGCCTTGTTGAAGACGTGGTGAGGGCAGGGGTCGGTCGGTGATCCGGAGTGGATGGAGTTCATCGTGCGGATGGTGTCTTCGGTGCTGATCGGGGTCCAGGCGTGGAGGGTGGTGGTGGGGGGTGGTTGTTCGGTCATGGTGTGCGTTGGTTGGTTGTTGAAGCTGTTGTGTATGTCGGCGATCTTGTTGTGGAAGTATGAAGCGAGGGAGTTGCAGAGGTCTTGCGATGGGGTGATGTCGTTGTTTCCTGCGCTGGGGTTGGAAAGCTCTTTCACGATGTTGAAGAGTTCCTTGCAGTTGTGTGCGTTGTTGTCCAACCGGTCCTTGAAAGCTGTTTTCTTGGCGGCGCGGATCAGCTGGTGGTGTTTCCGGGTGGCAAGTTTGAAGGAGGTCCTGTTGTCCGGTGTTGGTTCCCTTCTCCAGACTTTCTCGAGGGCTCGGCAGTTCTTCTTGGAGCTCTTGAGTTCGTCGGTGAACCATGGGGCCTTCTTGCTGCCGGGTCTGCTGGGCGGGGTCCTCAGTGGGGCGAGTTCGTCCGCGCAGTTGCTGATCCACTTCGTGAGGTTGTCGGCGGCCTGGCTGGGGTTCGCTGAGCTGGCAGGAGGGTGCTGGCTCAGGGAGGTGGCGAGCTGGTCTGCTGTGATCTTGTTCCAGCTTCTGCGGGCGGCCTGTTGCTGGTGGTGGTGGGTCGTCGTTCTCTTGAAGGTGAAGTGGACGCAGCTGTGGTCCGTCCATTGAAGCTCAGTGGCGTGGCTGAAGTCGATGTCTGTGCTGGAAGAGAAGACTGCGTCGAGTGTGTGTCCGGCGAGGTGGGTGGGGGTGGACACCAGTTGCTTGAGTCCCAGGTTGGCGAGGTTGTCGAGCAGGGTGATGGTGTTGCGGTCGTTGTTGTTCTCCAGATGGAAGTTGAGGTCTCCCAGGAGGATGTAGTCGGCGGAGGGGAGGGCATGCGGGCTGACGAAGTCGGCGATGTCCTCGCTGAATTGTGTGCGTGGTCCAGGGGGTCGGTAGATCAGGGTGCCTCTGAGGGTGGTGTTCGGGTTGGTGTGGATCTGGAAATGCAGGTGTTCGGCGCTGGTCAGGGTGTTGTCGGTGCTGGTCGTGAGACGGATGGTGTCCCTGTGGATGATGGCGATGCCTCCTCCCATCTGGTTGGCGTTTCGGTCCCTCCGGACGATCTTGTAGCCCTCTGGGATAGCGATGGCGATGTCGGGAGCTGAAGAGGCGTTCATCCAGGTCTCCGTGAGGAAGGCAACGTCAGGGGCTGTGGCGTCTAGGAGGTTCCAGAGTTCGATGGCGTGTCTGTGGACGGAGCGGGTGTTGAGCAGGATGCACTTGAGGTGGGTGCTGCTGGTGTTCGTCTTGGCGGGTGCTGGTGCGAGGCTGGTCCGGATGCAGGAGAACTTGCAGGCGTGGCAGCTGAAAGGTCCGTGGGTACCTCGTGGAGCGGCTAGGTGGCATTCTGGGAGTCGGCCGGTGTTGAGTGCGGTGAGGGTGGCGGCGGAGTACGTCAGGCGGGTCGGTCGGGCTCTTCGGGGGCCAGGGGTCCTGGCGCTGGGCGCGGTCCGGTCGCGGACGGGCGCAGACGGGCTTACCTTTGGCGCGCCTTCGGCGCACAAACGGCGCGCCCGCTGCGCGTGACCGCTGCGCGTTCGCACGGTCGCCATTTAAGGCGAAGTGCGCGGGTGGGCGGAGCAGCTGGGAGGCGGGAGCGGGGAGGGTACAGAAGAAAAAGGGGCGGGGCTAATGGCGGTGGCGGGAAGCGGGAGCGGGGAGGGAGAGCGGAGGGCGGCGAGGTAGGCGGGCAAGCAGGAAGGAGACAGGCACAATGGGGGTCAAAAACACGAAGAGTAATTGGAACAGAAAAAACAGGCTAGAATACAGGTCAAAAAACGGCACAGAAAAAACAAGCAACAAATCAGGTCAAAACGGGGGAAAAAACAGTAGGAAAACGATCTTGGCCACAGAAAGAAAACAAGCACAAATTTTAGACAAAAACGGGCTAAAACCCAAGGGGAGCGCTCAAGGCGGCAGCGAGGTCGGCGCTGAGGCAGAGGCAGGCACTGGGGGCACACGCAGCAGCTGGTGGCCGTGCGGCGCGGGGGTGTCCCACAAGTCCTAGTTGGACTCTTTAGGATCACAGTATGGGTTTGCTTTAATTGAAGTGCATGGATTATGAATTGGTTTTCCATTCGTATTAGTGTATTATAATAAAGCTAATCTAAATTAGTGTAACGTAATTTAGAGTTCGATACGTTTTACAAAAATGTATTGTTATTTTTATTAATAAAACAAAGTTGAATTCAGTTTACTGTGGCATAAGCAGTACTGTTATTAAAATGTAATATATTTGAACACCAGCTTAAGCCATTGATTAGTATTATGAGACAGTTAGGGGACCACATGAAGGTAGGAAAACCCTGGCAGATTTGGACAGAATATTGTTGTGGTTGAGATTCCTCTAACAGTGTTTTTTGGTATCTTTGTAGAATAAGGCCTGCTCAGACCCCTTCAATAATCACGCCTCTCTTAGCCACTGATGTTCTTCAGTATCCTGTACCTCTCCGTGTTCCTCTCTTGTGTGCCCATTCTCGCTCCCATCCTCGTGTATTTGTGTGCCTCACTCTTTCATTACCTTAGTTTTTTATGTCTTTCAATTTTTTACTTCCTAGTTCTAGCAGTCTTTTCTTTTCACTATTCCCCTCAGCTGTATGCAATCTTGCTCTATCCTTGTCATCCCCTGTTTATTCCTTCCATTTTCTATTCCTTACCCTTTTGGCTACTTCTTCTTTTTCCATTCTATTTGTCATTTTCCCTTCCTCCTATCCCAATTTGAGAACATTTACCTTCTCTGTCACTCTTCCGTTACCTCTTCTGCAACCCTCCGTTCCTTCGGAACTTGTGTGGAACACGTTCCTCCCCTTGTCTCCTCATTTCGCACTCCCTATGATTTGTCCATCTATCTTGGCCTCAGGTTGTTTTCGCTCCTTGTTTGTCCTTTGTGATAACATCTCACTTACGGTGTACTTATTTTCTGCTATGCTTGCATACTCATCATAAGCGCTAATCATGTGAGACCCTGGAGCCCCTTAAAAAACCTCACCTTGCAGCATGTTTTTCTTTGATGGGAGATCTGGCAAGGCGACCAGCTAGTGGATGCATGGACGTGTTCTAGTTTAGCATGCAGCTTTGGCATGGAGGCGAAGGTGCATGACCTTTATTCCAGGAACTGGAACCTGAACAGCCAGTGAAGAAAAGAAGCATCCTGGCCTGGGAGAGTGGCACCTAAACTGGGCTCTGCGGTGTCCAGGAGTAGTGCTTCTGCAATCTTTCATTGAAATGCAGTATAAATGTCCCCTGCCATAACACCGTTGACTGGATATTATTATTTTAAATTTATTAAATCTATTGCTTGACTTCATATGTGGCCTGCTGTACCCATCACCCCTCCTTATTTCCCATAACTTTGTTGTTCATCTTCTCCATGGTTCATTTACTCGGCAGTGGAAAAACTGTGAACTGTATGTTTTGCATCAAATAATTTCCATCTCCTCTGTGCTAATGGGCGTAGATCACTATTCCTTACTCTGATTATGTTGATGCTTCTTAAGCTTCTCTTGAAAATAAGGTCAGCAGCTGGTGGGAGACACTGGGTTGGGGGGGGGGGCATGGGACGGGTTGGCGAGGGGCTGCATACTATTGGATCCGAGGCATTACAACATTTAAGGTGTTTGCTTACTAATTAAAGGTAACAGTTGAACGTGCATGGATATAAAATACCCTCACTTTCAGCATTACATAGGCAACAGCGGAATATTCCTGTTTAGGAGGATGAGGTTTGACAAATATATTGATGGAACATTTGACTACAAGAAAAATACTACCTAGTGTACACTGCTCCTCACATATTGTCACATTTGAGCATGCTGGTTTACAAGTTGCCTGCTTATTTCGCCTTCAAATCTGAACTCTTTTATGGATTACAACAGTAGAACTTTGCAAGCTGTGTTTGTACCAACCTTTCAATTTGTAATTGAGATAATACATATATACAATGGTTAGCCATTAAATTAGTTAGAATTATAAACTGAATATAAACTAATGGCTCCTTTGTGCCCCAGGCTTTTACACGTTTGTCTAATTTTTAGGTCTCGCAAACCTAGCGTTGCAGGGCGCATGCGCTGCTCGCTCTGCAGGGCTTATAGTAATTGAGGAGATTTCAGAAGTGGAGCTGTAGCCCCGCATTTAATTTTGATTGGCTAGTGTCACTGTTTATGCTAAACGCTGGCTTGTGATTCAGAATGAGGCTTCTTAGTTACCACCCTGTCTCCTTCACCGACTGCACATCCGGACTGGATCTTTTACTTGCGGCGTTATACAGTCTCCTTTAACTAATGAGTAAGCACTCTTTTTATTATTTGGGTAATGGTGACAGCTTGTTGTCTTTTGCATTGTAAAACTGTTTTGCAAGCTTCAGTAAGGCACATGGTACTGTGTAGGCTGCATATATACAATAAAAGGGGGTTCCCCAGGGCAATAGGCGATGTAAGCAGGAAGGGAGGGGATCAACAGAGCAATTAGAAAAGAACACCCTGCCAAGGTTGACAATAAGGGGTCCTATACAGGATCCTGTTGGACCCGGCCTCGTGGCGTGGTCCTCGCTGATCTCCGCAGCTCCAGATCTACGGGTGGAACTGATTCCCGTCCACCCAGAACTGTACATGACACTCCTACCCCGGACCTGAGACGATCCCCAGACCGCGTGCCTGCACCCGTGCACGTGACCATCAGACTCCATGTTTAGCCACCCCGGCCGGCCGGCCACCTTCTTTCCTTTCGGCAGCCCCTGGCCACTCCCGGCTACAGCCAAGCATGCGCGTCCGGCGCGCCCAGATCCGCCCGCGGGGGGGGGGGGGGGGTGAACGACTCCTCAAGTACACGAAACCAAGACCTCCATCGCACCTCCGGCCCCCTTCCGAGGAACTGGTTTCCCTCACACCTCTGAACTATCCCTGGGGGCTGGTTTCGATCACACCTTGGACCTCCTAGCGAGCTGGCTCCAGGCCTTGATGGGCGTCTGGGATCCCCTGGACGCATGGTCCAAAGCATCAAGGAACCAACCGCCAGACAATCAGGCGCCTGGCCCTTGGACCTCCGGCCTCCTGCCTCTGAGGGTCCGGACATCAAAGAGCTCCAGAACTATAAGACAGCCTGCCTTCCATCTAGTCGGCAGTTGTATTTTGGACAAGAAAGCCCTGCTGATCTGATCGCGGCTGACTTTCAGGAGAACAGACTCTGACCCACTGAGCCCTGCTGACGTCGTCGCGGCTCATCCTCGAACCTACGGAACGGAACCATCGGGGCCCTGCTGACGCTGTCGCGGCCCCCTCCCGAAGAACACGAGACCTGAACCATCGGAGCCCTGCTGACACTGTCGCGGCCCCCTCTCGGAACACAAGACCTGAACCATCGGAGCCCTGCTGACGCTGTCGCGGCCCCCTCTCGGAACACGAGACCTGAACCATCGGAGCCCTGCTGACGCTGTCGCGGCTCCATCTGCTTACGAGTACGACGGAGTACTCCTGACCAAGCCCTGCTGACCTCGTCGCGGCTTGACGAACTCTCTGGTCCAGCTGGACCATCGACGCTACCCTCACTATCATCTTGAACCAGAAGTGAGTAGGACAGCAAGTCCCATCACCAGCCCCCGTACCCCCCAGTTCGAGGATTGAGAACTGTGCGCAGGGTGCGTGGCGTGCCAGCTGGCCTCCTAAGACTGTCCCGCTTCCCCGATCCCTCGTTACGAGACCTTCGCGATCCCTCGATCGCTGTGTATTGCTCCTTACTTTTAATCTTGATAAAGTCCTTCTTGATAAAGAATCACGGTGTGGTGTCCGTTCATAAGTGTGGTGTGTCGACAGTGTGTACGATCAGTCCTCCCCGGCAGGGACTCCCCCCTCGATAAGACTCGGCAGTAATTGTGGGAGAGGAGGTTCCAGGTGGTTAGGAGAGTCCTCTTGACCCCTGGGGTCACCGCCTTCCAACAGATCCAATTCTGGTTAGAGGGGAGCAATATCAAATGAATATCAAGACCCAAGACAACAGATAGATAACAGTCAATTCATCTTTTTATAGAAAATATATATTTTTTTATTATTATTTGTTTTGATGCAATCAGTCATTTTTAAGAAACAGTCAAAAGCTAGCAAATTCTAGAATTAATAAAAACCATCAATGAAGTTCATCATTTCATGTGGGGAAAGGATTTTCTCCAAAGGATTGGGTGTTCCACTCACTCCAGGGTATTTCAAGGGGCTCAACAGACACTCACATCTTACGAGGGTCATTCATACTCACACATGTTCAACCACTTCACACGGGTAAATCTCGTTTCGCCTGCAACAAAAAGGTTGGACTTATGGTTGCATGGACGGGGGTGCAACTTAGGGAGGGCAAATTAGATGGAATAATGTTGCCGTTCTTGATGTGTAGGCTGCAGCAGTCAGACAAACGTGCGTTCTTCTTTTGTCTTTGTTTTCATATCACTTCTACCCAAGCTGTTTGTACTATCTGTAGTAGCTCTTCAGAAGTGCTGGCATATTGGGCAATCCTGTCTCCACCCCCGTGAAGCACGATCAGCTTTTCCGAGACAGTGACCTACTTCTCGTCTATACCATCCTGCAATGAACCCCAAACTCTCCGGCATTTTAGATACACCAGATTGTCTAGAAATCTACTGACATCTCCAGCATGCTAGAGAAGAAACATGTAGGGGTGCAGAGGTCAGTCGAAAGAGGCAGCCTCTTACCAATCAGTTTAGAGAAGTTGAGGAATCCCCTTCATAGATTATTGCAAACAGCACTTTGAGCAACTGCTTCTGTATATGGCGACTCTTGCTGTCACTCTACCGCCCTCACTCTACTACTCTACCACCCTCACTCTACCGCCCTCAATCTACCACTCTACCGCACTCACTCTACCGCTCTCACACCCTCACTCTACCTCACACACTCTACTGCCCTTCCTCTGCCACTCTACCGCCCTAACTCTACCTCTCTAGCGCTCTCACTCTACCGCCCTCACTCTAACACTATCTCCCTCACGCCCTCACTCTACCGCCCTCACTTTACCACTCTACTGCCCTCACGCCCTCACTCTACCGCACTCTACCGCCCTCACACACTCACTCTACCTCACACACTCTACTGCCCTCACGCCCTCACTCTACCACCCTCACTCTACAACTCTACCACCCTTCCTCTACCACTCTACCGCCCTAACTCTACCAGTCTAGCGCTCCCACTCTACCGCGCTCACTCTAACACTCTATCTCCATCACGCCCTCACTCTACCGCCCTCACTCTACCGCTCTCACTCTACCGCCCTCACTCTATCGCCCTCACTCTACCGCCCTCACTCTATCGCCCTCACTCTACCGCCCTCACTTTACAACTCTACCGCCCTCACTCTACCGCACTTACTATACCAGTCTACCGCCCTCACACACTCACTCTACTGCCCTCACTCTACCACTCTACCGCACTCACTCTACCGCCCTCACGGCCTTCACTCTACCATCCTCACTCTACCACTATGCCGCCCTCACTCTACCACTCTACCGCCCTCACTCTACCACTCTACCGCCCTTACCCCACCACTCTACCGCCCTCACTTTACCGCCCTCACTCTACCACTATACCGCCATCACCCTAACACTCTACCACCCTCACTCTACCACCTTCACTCTACCGCCCTCAATCACTCTACCGCCCTCAATCACTCTACCGCCCTCAATCACTCTACCGCCCTCAATCACTCTACCGCCCTCAATCACTCTACCGCCCTCCCTCACTCTATCGCCCTCCCTCACTCTATCGCCCTCCCTCACTCTATCGCCCTCCCTCACTCTATCGCCCTCCCTCACTCTATCGCCCTCCCTCGCTCTATCGCCCTCCCTCGCTCTATCGCCCTCCCTCGCTCTATCGCCCTCCCTCACTCTATCGCCCTCCCTCACTCTATCGCCCTCCCTCACTCTATCGCCCTCCCTCTATCGCCCTCCCTCACTCTATCGCCCTCCATCATTCTATCACCCTCTATCCCTCTATCGCCCTCCCTCTATCGCCCACCCTCTATCGCCCACCCTCTATCGCCCTCCCTCTATCGCCCTCCCTCTATCGCCCACCCTCTATCGCCCACCCTCTATCGCCCTCCCTCTATCTATCACCCTCCCTCTATCTATCTATCGCACTCACTCTATCTATTGCATCACCATAGCATAACTCAGCACCACCACAGCATCACTCAGTGGCACCACAACATTCAACAACAACTGGTTCAAATATTGTCTGTCAATGTTTCAAGCTTTATTACAAATGTCATGAAAAGATGTTAAATGTTTTCACTTCTGTTCTTGTTAAAACATTGTGATTTGTCAGATCCATATATGTAAGACAGGGGAAAACTAAACATGTACCTTTACTAATGCTATAGATGTAACATTTGCTAATTTTATAACTATTGGCATTTCTAATAACAAAATTAATACTTTTATATTTTGAAAAACAAACAAAAATTAAAAAATATTTACATTTTCCACACCAAAAAAAGACATTCTTATTTGCAATATCAATACATCTAAGTCACGTAAATACAACACATATTGCATTGCAAATGCTATAGGTGTCATATTTGCGAAAGTTAAAACTATTGGCATTGTAAATGACAAAGCTATTAATTTCTCTATTTTTAAAACCAACACATAAATAAAATAATTGTCATTTACAATACCAATAGATCAAACTTTCCTAATGCGAGACCTATTGCATTGCAAATGCTTGTTATTCAACCATTTCTTTTCTTCAGTTTACTTTTTTTTAAATGGACTCTCTTCCATTCTCAGAACCACATACAGTTCATACAATACAAAACATTACTACACATATATCATATATACAACTATTTTTTGCCAACAATCACATAACTGTACACAACAATGGCTCCATTAATCAATTTCAAAATAGAAATCGCTGCTAAGAATTACTAATCTCCCCCACTTAAGAATCCACAAGAAGATTGTTCAACTTTTGCCTATAATAAGAAAGCCCTGATGAAAGCCTGTGAAGAATATATGCGTGGCTGGAAACGCGTCAGCATTTATTCATGACTGTGTCATTTACAAAATTATTGGTTTCACGAGTTGAAGGATTTGAACTGTGCATAAATTGATTTAGATATCCTCCTAGTTCACAAGAATTAATTTGATTGTGATATGGTGTTTTGAGAAATAGGCAAATATATGTGTTTCACGCTGCAGGAAGTGATGAATTATTCTTAGCAGCGATTTCTATGGAGCCATTGTTGTTTATAGTTATGTGATTGTTGGCAAATTTATTTTGGCAAAAATTAGTTGTATATATGATATATGTGTAGTAATGTTTTGTATTGTATGAACTGTTTGTGGTTCTGAGAATGGAAGAGAGTCCATTTAAAAAAAAGTAAACTTAAGAAAAGAAATGGTTGAATAAAAACCTAACCACCAAAGGAATATAGTGTGGTGTTTGTAAATTAATAAGTGGGAATCCAGGTCCTCTGTTGTTGTAATTTGTATCTACTATTGTGTCAGTTGTTGCAGCTGTTGTTTCTACTACTGTTGCTAGTGTCCTTGCCTTGCTGATAGATGTTGTCTATGCCAGAGTGACAGCTGTTGGTTCTGTGATTTCTGCTGTCCTGGCAGTTGTTTTCATTGCTATGTCCCCTTCTATGGTGGAAGCAGTCATTTCTGCCGGTGTCCCTAACATGGTGACAGCTTTGGCATATTTGGCGGTTACAATTGTGGTTTCCTACGCGGTCCATGCGGTGATAGAAGCTGTAGTCACTGTTGCGGTTTCTACTGTGCTTGCAACTGTTGAAATGGTGGTTGTGGCAACTGTGGGAGCAGTTTTGGCTGCTATGGTCATGCTAGTGTGGCAGCTTTTTATCGCAGTTGTGGTTCCTGCAGTCTTTACTGTTGTGCCTACTATGATAAAAACGCTGGTCAGTGATGGTGGCCCCAGCACTTGCTGACAGCAGGTGTTACTCCCATTGCTCTTGCCACTTTGGCAGCTGTGATCAATATTGTGGTTCGGGCAGTGGTGTTTTCTGTGGTCTCTACTGTGCAGGCAGCGCCTTGTCCCAGTAATGGTGGCCTGATCACATCAGAGTTTCCTGTAGTGGTCAATACAGTTACGCTGCTTTGATCCCTGCAATGATTACTGTTGTGTATGTTGCTGTTGTAAATGTTGCTCCTATGTTGTAGTGGTAGCTGTGGTCATTATTGTGGTTGTGGCTTTATTCTCATCGTTGTGGCAGCTGTGGTCCCTGCCTTATTGGAAGATGTGGCAGAAGCACTCACTGCATTGCTTGCAGCTACTACTGCAGCTATTGTTGCTGCAGTAATGGTGGTTGTGCTACTATTCTGGCTACACCGGTTTCTAGTGTGCTAGAAGCTTTGTCTTTGGTGTTGTTGCTAATGTGGTGGCAGCTGTGACAAAGGCTATTGTTCGTGCTGTGGTGACAGCGGTCATTACTGAAATGTCAGCATCCGTGGTCACTGCGGTCCGTAAATCTATGGTCACTGCTTTGGTGCCTGTTGTAGTTGCAACTGTGGCAGCTATTGCTGCTGCACACAGGGCAGATATTGTGGGTGTGTTTGTGGCAACTGTGGTCAAAACCATGGTGACTTGTCATCCTGGGCTTGCTAGTAGCTGATGGTGGTGTTATCCTTGCCATGGTGAAGCTCTGGTCACTGCTGTGATGCCAGCTGATATGGAAGCTGTTGCTGCTAGTATGGTCCCTGTTGTGGTGGCAGAAGGGGTTGCTGCTGTGGTCACATGTGTGGTTATGATTAAGGTCATTGCCTCTGTGGCAAAGTTACTGCTGTAGTTCCTACTCTCTTGACAGCTACTGAGAGAGTGGTTGTCAATGCTTTTTCCCTGCTGCTGTGACAGCTGCGGTCTTTGCTTTGGTTGCTGCTCTTGTTGCTTTGCTGCAGCTGTGGTGGAATCTGTTTTCACTCCTATGGTCCCTTCTGTATTTGCAATAATTGCTGCAGCTGTTACTACTATAGTGGCAATTGTTTCAACTGTTGTGGCTACTGCCAGGGATTCTGGCGCTGATGCAGTCATCTCTCCTCTGGTAGAAGCTATGGTGGATGAAGAAGTGGCAGATGTGGCTGAATGCTGTTCTGCTGGGGTTACAATTACGGTTACTGCTCCCTGGTGTGGTGGAAAGCTGTGGCCCTAGCTAGAACTGCTGCTGTTCTCCCTGCTGTGGTAGCAGTTGTCATGGCGAGACAATGTCTGTGGTCACTGCTGTGGTCTTTGATGGAGTTGCAACTGTAGTCAATGCTGCGCTTATAGAGGATGTCACTCCTTGGGTGATGGAAAAAAGGTTGACCCAAATAACTTTAATGTCGGTAGGATAATACTTTACCCCTAAACACCTTAAGCACACAGAGTTGCGGTTGGGGAGGGGGCAGAGAATGAATACCCCCTCCAAACACCGCTCTTTAACCCTCGATGAAGAAGGTCAAGTGGTTGCGTCCAGGTGCTGATGCTAGAGAGGCTTGTTAAACGTTGGTGGTGCTGTGCAGCCAACGTTTTTAAGAATACTTAGCTTTCACTGCAACAAGGCACACTAACCCCTTAATTAGCAGCTTATTGTCCATGCTCAAGAATAATGCACTGAACCACAAGAAGGTCTGAAAATGTTCCAAGCTGAAGTGAAAGCCAATGTATGCCTTGCATTCAGTCCTAATGAGTGTGACACAAATGCTACAATGAATTCACCTTAACCATTTACGTGACTCAGCAGCACCAAAGAGCTGTTAAGCCTTTGATTCTTCCTAACTGTGCACATGAAGACAGGAACACGTGGGTGTTGCGTGCCAGCTGAGGCTGTGCCTCTATCATTTATTCACACGTCAGGCCAGTGCATGCTGTGTACAGAACTCCTCCAACCTCAAGGATTTCTTGTCACTGGCCTCAGAACGTACCCTATCTTAGTCAAGTAAGGGATTTCAAAGGATTAGCGGGATAAGGAGAGTAAACTCTTGAGCGAATTCTCAAAGCTCAGCGAGGTGGTCAGCCGCAAGGTTCAACACCTATATGTATCCTTCTGATATGAGACTTTTAACAGCACAGCACTAGATTGAAGGATAACGGGGATTAACATAATGGGTCGATTTACACAGGATCTGGACAGGGGTGTATGCTGAGATCAATAGCAGCTCTATGCTGCGAAGAGATTAAAAAAATCAATCTCCTACAAGAATGAGCTTTTATTTATCGGATTTTTGTTTCTCTGAAGTCACTACAGAGGGATTTTGCTAATGAAACAAAGCTCTCATAATCAAACCACAAGCCCACCACCTAACATGCAGGCAGATGCTGTGAGACATAGTGGGGTCCAATTTAGCAGCATTAGCTGCAACAAACAGAGCGAAAAGGCGCCTCTGTAATTCGGTGGGACATGCATGGCATCCAAAAACACCTTCAAAAGTATTTTACAAAGTGCAGGCTCTCTGTAAACACAGGAATTCTAACAGCCAACAAATAGATCAGCAAAAGGAAGAGCATTAACAAAACAGACCAGCTTTTCTGTACAACAGATCCCCTGGCTTGGAGCATGTTTACTCAATGTAATCCATGTCATAAATGATAGCCCTGTCCCACATGAGAATACAATATAAATCTCTGGCTTCGAAATTCAGAAGTGCGAACTTTACATTAACATCCGGATATTAACCTTCACAATGCATCATCTTCAATAGCTCACACCTCTCGCCAGAACAACAAGACATCCATCTACTCAAATCTAATCACACCATTACAAACTCTTAAAACCTCTGCCTATGTTTCACTAACTACATTGACCCCACAAATAAGACTGCAACACAATATGCTAATAAACCACTGAGGAATTCTTCAGAGTCTAACAATACTACAAGACAGGGGACATTGACCAAAATGAGGTTCGGGAGCCCTGTTCTCACTCACCCACAAAACACCCAATGTACTGTGCAAGTCTTCATTCCCTCCCAAGAAGAGGGATATCTCATTACCTCATCGTCCCTCCCTCGCTTCCCTTCCTTACGAAATTGAGGCATCCCTGCCTCACCAGACACCCGTACCCACGTGATTTGTCACGTGGGGACTATATATAGCCCCCAGCCCCCTCATACCTCCTGTTTTTTTCTGTCTCACCACTGTGAGACGCGCGTCCCACGCGCTGGCCGTTCTGCGGAGCTGCGGTCATTTTCACTATCTTGAGGGCTTCTCCCTCACTTGCTATCGCCATCCTGGGTCTGGCGGCGCCGACGTGGTGTATGCAAGCCTTTCCCACCGCATTGATGTTTTTGCGGTGCACTTCTCGGCGGCTGGACGGTCGGGTTCCGGGTGACGGAGTCACCGGCCCTGAGTGGCTGGGGCTGTGGTTCCGGTTCGGATGGCCGGAATGGAGGCGGCGGCTGGCGGATGTGCTGTAGCTTCTCGGCTGGCTGTTTCCGATGCTCCTATGCGGTAGGGGCCTCGTTTGAGGTCGTTTTTTATACATTTTAATGTTTTTGGTGATTGGTTTCATTGTCTGCGAGGCTTCTTTATTGGTTGCCTCGTGTATCCTTTGATTTTATTGGGTTTCTCCCGGCTGGGGCTGTGTTACACATTATTTAAGGGCTTGCCTCGGCTTTCTACCCTGTCAGTTTCACTATGGCTAAACGGACTTCGAAGCGCTTGAGGGTTTTGTCCTCCTCTGATGAGGATGGTGAGGTGCCTGTCCCGGCTCGTAGGACCAGGTCCCAGGGTCCGGTGGATTCTTCTGCCCTCCTGTCTGCTTCTGAGGTGCAGTCCATGATTGAGGCTGCTGTGTCTCGTGCTTTGGAGGCGAGGGGTGCTAAGCCACGACGCAGGTCTTCTCGTGTTGCGGGGGGTCCGGTGGACTCTCCCTCTGAGGACTCGTCTTCTTCTTCTTCGGACTCTGCCATGCCTTCTACATCTTCGGGGAAGTTTGTGCGTAGGGAGGAGGTGCCTGCTATTCTCCAGCACATCAGGGAGAACTTGGGGTTTTCTCCTTTTGCTGCTCCCATGGGGTCCGAGGACATTTTTCCCCAATATGTTAAGCCTCCTGAACTCTCTATGCCCTTTCATGGTCGCATCAAAGACTTGATTTCGGGGGAATGGCGGGACCTTGAGCGCTCCTCTGTTCCTCGCTTTTTGCAGAAGCTTTATTCCCTGGAGGAGGGGGAGGTCTCTCTTCCTTACTCTGTGAAGGTGGATGCCATGTTGGCCACTCTTATTGGGCGCACTTCTATTAATCCTGAGGATTGTTCGCCTTCGGATGCCACGGATATAAAGGTGGATGGTGCGCTGAAGAAGGCCTTTTCCGCTGGGAATTTGTCTTTACGTGCTGGTATCTACTCGGCGTATGCGGCGCAATCTTTGGTGTCTGACTTTGGCAAGCTGGCCACGGCTGTTCAGGAGGAGTCGGACTGCTCTGGCTTGCTTGTCCACATGGAGCAGCAGGCTAAGCTCTTGGCTGACGTCTCTTCAGATGTTCTTCGCTCTGCGGCCATGACCTCTGGCTCCTTGGTTTTGGCTCGTCGGAACTTATGGATGCGTGACTGGAAGGCTGATTCTTCGGAGAAGTCCTCACTCCTTAAGATTCCCTTTGATGGCAGGTTGCTCTTTGGTGACCAGCTGGATAGTATGGTCACTAAGGCATTCAAGGACCGTAAGCATGCTCTGCCTTACAAGGGCAAGGCGTCTTCCTCTGGTTCTCGCCGTTTTTGGAATCCTGCTCCTTCCTCCTCTGCGTCTTTTCAGTCTTCCCGCCAGTCCTCCAGGAACTTTTCTGCTCGTCAACGCCATTTCAGGCCCAGGAAATCTTCGGCCTTGCCTGGTCCCAAGCTTCCGGCGGATACCTTCAAGAGGAAGTCCTGACGTCGACTGTGTTTCGCCCTCGGGTCCTGTGGGCGGGAGGCTGATGTCTTTCCTGGACGCTTGGCAGCTGGATGTAAGGGATCGCTGGGCATTGACTATTGTCAGGAGAGGCTATATTATCGACTTTGTCGCCGTTCCGCCCGGCTGGGGCACCATCCTTACTCCTATCCCCAAGTCTCCATCCAAGAGGGAGGCTCTACTGGAAGGGGTTCGGGATCTTCTGTCAAAGAAGGCGATCGTTCCGGTCCCGCTGGCGCAGCGAGGTCTGGGATGTTATTCCATTTTGTTTCTGGTCCAGAAGGTGTCAGGGGGATTCCGGCCGGTTCTGGACCTGAAGAGGGTGAATGGTTGGGTTCGGACCGTTCACTTCAAGATGGTGACTTTGCAGTCCATCATTCCGTTGGTGGGGGTCCGGGACTTCATGACGTCTATCGATTTACAGGACGCCTACCTTCACGTTCCTGTGGCTCGGACTCATCAGCAGTTTCTTCGCTTTGCGGTTGGCGGCTTCCACTTCCAGTTTGCGGTTTTGCCATTCGGGCTGAAATCCGCCCCTCGGGTCTTCACCAAGCTCTTGGCCCCCTTGGTGGCCCTGGTCCACTGTCAGGGGATATTTTTACATCCTTATCTGGACGACTGGCTGGTTCATGCTCCCTCTTTCCAGTTGACTGTCGATCACACGGACTTGGTGCTGGCCGTTTTGAGGGGGCACGGCTTTCTTGTCAATCTGGGCAAGTCGTTCCTTCCCAGGATCGTCTCTTCATTGGGGCCAGGTTTCGGACAGATTTGGGAGTGGTCACTCTGCCCGAGGCTCGGGTGGTCAAGATTCAGTCTCACATCCTGTCTCTGCTGTCCGGTCCGGTGCAGGTGGCGGCACGTTGGCTGCAGGTTCAGGGGGATATGGCTGCCACGGTGTTTCGGTTCCTTGGGCCAGATTTCATTTGCACACACTGTTGGCTCATGTTCTGGCGCATTGGTCTCCCCATTGCCTTCCCCTCTCTTCTCCGATCCCGGTTTCCCCTCAGATCAGGTCTTCTCTGGGTTGGTGGCTGGTTCGGGATCATTTGCTGAAGGGTGTCTCTCTCTCTCCTCCGGCTCCGGTTGTGGTGACGACCGATGCCAGCCTCTCGGGTTGGGGGGCCTGGCTGGGGGTTCATCAGTCCAGGGGCTTCTGGTCTCCCGCTCAGAGCAGGATGTCATCGAACTGGAGGGAGTTGGAGGCTGTCCGTTTGGCTCTGTTGGCCTTCTCCCAGTTTCTGCTGGGTTCCGTGGTCCTGGTTAGGACGGACAACGTCACGGCCATGGCTTACGTCAACAGGCAGGGGGGGACGAGGTCCTCTTCTCTGGCCCTTGTGGCGAGGCGGTTGTTTGTTTGGGCGGAATCTCATCTGTTGGCTCTCTCGGCGATCCATATTCGGGGGGTGTCCAATTCCCGGGCGGATGCCCTCAGCAGGGCCATTCCGTCGTCTGTGGATTTCTGCCTTCGTCGGGAGTTGTTTGTGGCTCTGACGTTGCGTTGGGGTGTTCCGGTGGTGGACCTCTTTGCGGATGTGGGAAATGCCTTGGTGTCCCGGTTTGTCTCCCGCTGTCGGGAGGGGTCGGCCTGGGCGGTGGATGCTCTCTCTTGCCCTTGGCCCCGCGGGCTTCTGTATGCGTTTCCTCCTTTCCCCCTTCTTCTCCGCTTCCTGCTGAGGGTCCGGTCCTCGGGGGCTTCTGTGATTCTGGTGGCTCCGGCGTGGCCTCGTGCCTCCTGGTTTCCTCTCCTGGTGGAGTTGAGGTCGGAGGTGGAGTGGTTGCTGCCTCTGTCTCCTCCCCCTTTGGTCTTCCCGGCGTTTCAACAGGATGTTCTGGGCCGGATGCGCTTGGCGGCTTGGAGGTTGAACGCCTAGGTCTTCTGCGACGAGGGGTTCCGGCTGGTTTGACCTCTACTCTGCAGGCGGCTAGACGCGCTTCGACCAACAAGTCTTACCTTCGGCACTGGCGTTCTTTCAGTCGGTGGTGTCTTGTCAAAGGTTTGGACCACTCTTCCTCTTCTTTGTTTGAGGTGATGCTGTTTCTTCAGGAGGGTGCTTCCTTGGGCTTGAAGGTGTCTTCCCTTCGTTTGCAGTGGGCTGCGATTAGGGCGTTTAGGAGCTCTTGGGGCAATCTCTCGGATTCTGAGGGGTTGGTCAGTCGCCTTTTTAAGGGTTTGAGTAACGTTCTTCCTGCCCCTCGGCGGCATTTTCCGACCTGGGATCTTTCTCTGGTCTTGGACGCCTTGATGTCATCTCCCTTTGAGCCGTTGGTTTCTGTGGATCTGCGCCTGTTGTCCTTCAAGACTTTCTTTTTGGTGGCCATTTCATCTGCTCGCCGCCTGAGTGAACTGGGGGCTCTTTCTTCCAAACACCCTTTTTGTCGGGTTTTTGATGACAGGATCGTGTTGCGACCTATTCTTTCCTTTCGTCCTAAGGTGGACTCTCAATTGCACAGGGATCAGGAGTTGGTTCTTCCTTCCTTTTTTGGTTCCCCGTCCTCGGAGTCTGAGGTGCGGCTTCACTCTTTGGATGTTAGGAGGGCTCTCCTGGTCTATTTGGAGCGGGTCGCTCCTTTCCGTCTCTCGGATTCCCTTTTTGTTAATTTTGGTCCTGTGAATAGGGGTTTGCGTCCTTCTACTCCTTCCTTGAGTCGTTGGGTTCGTTCTCTGATTTCTTTGGCGTACAAAGAGGGGGGGCACCTTTCTCCTTTGGGGGTTCAGGGTTGTTCCACTCGCTCCATGGCTGCTTCCTGTGCGGAGGTCCAAGGGGCTTCCATTTCAGAGATCTGCCGGGCTGCCACCTGGGCTTCCCCGCTGACCTTTGCCTCTCATTACAGGATTGGCCAGGAGGTTGACTGTGCTGATGTGTTTGGACACAGGGTTCTTTCCACTATGATTCCTGAATAGTGGTTTTTCCCCTGGTCTTCTGTGTTTTTTAATAAACCTGTTTTTTGCATACCTTCTTTGGTTGTCCTGTTTGGCTTTGTATATCTCAATTTCGTAAGGAAGGGAAGCGAGGGAGGGACGATGAGGTAATGCTTCAATTACTTACCGGTAATTGCATTACTCTGAGTCCTACTCCCTCGCTTCCCTTACTTACATCCCTCCCTCCCTCCCTGATGGTCCAGGCCAACCTTTTGGTATGGTTTCGATCTGCATGGTATTACAGGAGGTATGAGGGGGCTGGGGGCTATATATAGTCCCCACGTGACAAATCACGTGGGTACGGGTGTCTGGTGAGGCAGGGATGCCTCAATTTCGTAAGGAAGGGAAGCGAGGGAGTAGGACTCAGAGTAATGCAATTACCGGTAAGTAATTGAAGCATAATCTCACTTTGACATCGAGATACCTAACAGTTCACCCACAATAACACCAGAGGGTGTATCTTTTGATAAACACAAGAGGCCGGGGTAACAGCATAACTACAAAACATCAAGGTGCTCCTTGGGCAAAGAAGACTTGAATGTATAAGAAATATATTAAAACATATATAGTTCCAGTACATCATAATAATCAATCTTAAGAAGAGAATATATTTATATACTCTAGTTAATACAAGAACAATCATAAAAATTACAAATAAAATACAAACTATTTCTGCAACCTTATTGGTAGCCCCATTCTTCAAATCTAACAAACAATAAATCAATCAGACATATATTTAATACAAATAAAGCAATAACGAAAGGAAGAAACAGTCATAACGTTACAGCAAAAACTGTAATACTTTCCTCAGAGCATGCAGAGGAAAAACCCATGGACAATATTCAACCTCTCCGACTTTTAAATTGGTCAATGTTTCTGTCCCTTTTAAGACTTATACAGAACATAAAGAGGCACCTGGACACCTACCCTGGCCTCCAGCTCCTGATTGTTCCAGACTGATCCAGTGAGACCACTGATGCCCAGGGTTTCCTGCCCGGGATTTCCCACTCACCATTCTTCCTGCCAACAGATGCCTCACCTACCGCAGGACTTATTTAATACATGTCACAGTGGGACCGCTCCGCTGGTGCATCAAAGACGGGTAAAAGGCAAGCCCGTCTGTGCTGGTCTGCAACTGAACTGCACCCATCACCACAACCGCTGCCCCTACCGCCCCCCTGAAAGGGGACCCCGGACGCCACAACAAACGATGCCATGCACCGACCAACACTCCACAGTATGACCTTTCACCTGTACCCACTGCCCCTTCCCCTGCCACAGCACACACACCAGCCCACTGACCATCCCCACCCCAAATACACAACAGACACCACCTGTACAAAAACAGCAACTTGCATACGCCCTTCTCAACACACGCTCACTATGCAAGCCACCCTCCCACCTGACATAGTATTCCTCATCGAGACCTGGCTCAACCATTCATACGCCCCAGAAATTGGATATAAAATCACTCACCAGGAAAGCACCAACAAGCTAGGAGGAGGAACAGCTATTATCCACAAAGAGAGCATACAGGGCACCACCACACCCTGGACCATCTCAACTTCAAGCTCCACATGGACAAGACAACCATCAGAGGGCCCCCTTCCGGCCAGCGCTCCAGCTCCGGCAACATCATCGCAGACTTCATTGCACCCCTAGCCTTAGACTACATCTTCCTCAGCGAAATAAATGTCCACATCGACAACCTCAGTGACAACACCGCACACCTCCTTGAGAGTATAAGCAGCCTCGCATTCACCTAGATTGTCAACAACCCTACACACACCACAGGACACACGTTGGACCCCATTTTCATCTCCAGCAACCGTGTCAAATACAGCAACGTCACAGGACTTACATGGACCGATCACTCCATCATCCACTTCAGCATCTCCAGCCCCCGCACCACCATCCCCAAGACAACCAGCGACCCCCACCGGAGGTAGAACAAAATCTCAGGGACCAGCTGGACGGACGCCCTTACCAACTCCAACTCCGCTACAACCACCAACCTCAAACAGGAGTGCAGAATTTCAACGGCTGGATCACCAATTGCGCCGACAGCATGTCCTCATCAAGAGCAACATCCAGAGAAATCCTCCAAAAAGGCCAGCTGGTACACCGAAGAATCCAGAACAGCGAAACAAGTCAGAAAACAGATGGAGCGGGGATGACACGCCAGCAAGGACACCTTTAAGACCTTCCTCACCCTCTACCACCACCTGATGAGCGCAACAAAAAGGCCAAACATAGCCACACGCATCAAAACCAGCACCAACAACACTAAATAACTTTTCAACATTAAGGAATTCTCCAACCCAGCTGCTAGCTGCTAGCAAAAACATCACACTCTCACAGAAGCTGTGTGACAACCTCGCCTACTTCTTCCATGACAAGATCGCAACCATATACAAAAACCTAGAACCTCAATCCATACCTATGGGCTTCCTCGACAGACACGCCACCACTGCAACTGACACGATCCAAAGACTGACCAACTGGAACATACTCACCACCCAGGACACCACCTCCACCATGAAATCCATCCACTCAGGAGCTCCCACAAACCCAGGGCCTGCACCAAATCTTCAACCTCGGAAACTATTTCTCGACGTCTGGAAACACTCCAAAGTCCGACCACTACTCAAAAAACCCTCCGCCGACCCCAGCAAACACAAAAACTACCGGACAATCTCCCTGCTCCCATTCTCAGTGAAGGCATTTGAAAAGATAATCAACACGCAACTCATGACACACCTGGTGCTGAACCAGCTACTCAATGCCTCCCAATCCGGCTTGCACAGCAATCACAGCACCAAAACAACCCTGATCGCAGCCACTGATGACATCCGAACCCTCCTCGACAGATGAGAAACAGCAGCTCTGATCCTCCTTGAGCTCTCGGCAGCCTTCAACACCTTATCTCAACACACACTGATCGAAAGATTCCACCACATCGCCATCCAAGGGGATACGCCCAGATGAATCACTCCCTTCCTCAAAGGAAGAACCCAGTGGAACCACCTTTGAACCCAAGGAGATCACCTTTGGTGTCCCCCAGAGCTCATCCCTCTGCCCCACGCTCTTCAACGCGTATATGAACCCGCAGGCCAACATCGTCTGATCCCGCAGTCTCAACATAGTTTCTTACGCAGAAGACACCAAACTCATACTCTCACTGACGACCCCACCACCACCAGAAAGAACTTCCACAGCTGCATGACCAGCATCGTCGACTGGATGAGGAACACCTGCCTGCAGCTGAACACAGACAAGACAGAAGTACTGATCTTCGACAACAGCAGCAACACATGGAACGAATCCTGGTGGCCATCAAATCTAATGTAGGAAGGTGAAAATCTGACTAAACCCCCACTTTTTGCCTGGTGTTTTGCTGGTTTTCGACTTTAGTATGGCTGTGGCCCTGCTAATCAGGCCCATAGCTGTACTCTCTCTAAATTTATACCATGTACTTTAGGTACATACCAGACTGGTTACTGGGTCACCCTTGTGAGCCCCTGTATATGGTACCTTAGGTACCCAGGGCATAGGTGCACCCTAGGCCTACCAGGGGCTGCAGCATGTTTGTGCCACCCCTGGTTAGCCTTCCAAACTGACACCACAGGTCTGTACTTACAGCCTGGGTAAGATGGTAATCACCCCTTACTTAGATATAGTATATCTAGATCTACCTTATATATAGACACATAGTAACCTATAAGTCACTCCTATGGCAGCCTTGACAATCCTGGAGGCAGAGTGCTTGGTTTTGTGTGAGAGGGTGCTTAAGCATGAGCTAAGCCCCTCTGCAGCTTTCGGAACCATCTCCTTAAAGCTGTCCTATGATATAGCCATACCATATACTCTTAAGTGCATTATAATCCTCGCGGTTAATGTGAACTTTGGTTTGGCTTTATCAAAACATGTTGTGTAAGGAGTCAAACACTTTGGAATACTACTCCCGCCAATTCTGGTGGTGAGGGTAGCATTCCACCCTTTTAGAGGGCGAAGACATGTAGTTACTGTTAAACCTGCTTAAAGTTAAACAGAGCCCCAGCATCACAAAATGGATGCTGCTACCACAGACACGAGTCTGCCCTCCTGCTGCTGGACGAAACTCCGGCAGGGGAGGCCTGGACAATAGGTGCCCTGTCCAGGGAGGTGCTGGCACATCCCCAGACAGCATTTAGTGAATTGGGGCAGGGAGGGTTGCATTCGGTGAATGCTTTTCAGACACTTCTTGGGGCACACAAGGTGCCCCATGCATTTCCCAGTTCAAACTGGTAGCTGGGGCACTCAGCCCAAGCTCTGGCGTGAAACTGGTCAAAGGGGAAGGGGTGTAACCACCCCCTCCCCAGGTCCACCCATAGGAGGGACCTTAGAGTTAGTCCAACCCCTAAACTTACTATAAGTATAGAACCCCAGTCCCTAGGACTTTAGATTTCCTGGCCGAAACTCTGCAACATATATCTTGGACCTTCGACATCCCATATTGAATGGAAGACGGAAGAAATCTCCCTTGTGGTCAAAGAGTGACCAACCTGTTCAAACAGGCACCATATATCTCTTGAAATGTCCATGCTCTCAAGGGTATGTAGGTGAAACATCACGTGCAATACAGACAAGACTGACAGAACATCGTTCAGCAGTCAAAACTAAAAAAATGACTGCACCCATTGTGAAACATTTCTTAGATCATGGCCATGGTCCCAATGATTTTACTTGGCGCATATTAGAAAAAATTAACATTGCTGATGACAAAGGAGGTGAGGCAATACGCAAAAAACGCGAAGTCTTCTGGATTTTTTCTCTCAATACATTCCGTGAGGGATTGAATAGTGAAATCCCGTGGGAGAATGCAATCTTTTAAATATAAAATTATAGGAGAACAGAAGACTAACCCCTTCTGTACTCCGTTCAAATAACTTAGGAAAATAGTTTTTGTTTACAGTATTGATATCCTTTTTATTTGTATTTCAGTTCATTTATTCATTTTTTAGATGCATACTAGCGATAAAAATTAAATCTAGTAATTTAGATTAATAGTATGTTAAAACAGCAATAGTCCGTCTTAGTGGACCTCAGTCTGTCATCGAGTTCTAGTTAACACAAGTAAAGTGAGGCGTGCGTTTAGTTTTCATAGCAACAGCGTGTTTACATTTGACCCTTGCGAGTAGATCGTAGTCTTTCCTCGCGTTCTAAAGCACCAATTAAGTCAGGATTAGCCTAATTAGCGGCAGCGATGTGCACATAAATACGCGCGCGCTGCACTACTCTTTCATTTCATCCCGGGACTACGCCCGAAGCAGACGTTCGCCTCCACGCTACTTCAACTCCAGTATTTAAAGGTATGCCATCGGCAGAGAGAGATCAGTACGTGTCAGTAATAGAAATAATCTGGCCTTACCATAATTTAGGAATTAATGTTGCCCTGCAGGAATCTGGAAAGCTGTATTTATTGAATTTACACGCTCCAACTTCATCTTGCCTTTTTGCAGAGAAGTTACAAGCCATCAATAACGGTATGTTATTAGTAATTACTTGCTAGATTATCTGTTAGACCAGACTCCGTCTTAGATATAGCCCTGTCCCAGTCTATAACAAGCATTGCTCTTGTCATTTAAGGAATCAGACGCAAGTGTATGTATGGCCATTACGTACACAGAAATTTCTAATCAGCTTCTGACCCCCTATCAGTGACGGTCACCTATTGATAATAAGCCCGGTAAGCATGCAATAGGGCTCCATAAAGAATACCTGTCGTTTGTAGTTAATAAAACAGATTCTCCGTACTGATATGTCCATATTTTAATTGTTTCTATTATCAGATACCGTGGGTATCTCAGATCCTGAGACCCAACTAGCATATAATTACAGTGTGGAGGCGACACTTTTCTAAAGCTCGCATTTGGGTAAGAAGAGCAATTAAGCACATTTATCTGTGGCATAGCCTTGTAAACTATCAGACATAGTCCATATCTAAGTATATCCTAACAGATTATTCTTTCATTACGATCCAGGCAGTTATTAAACCTAGAACTACAGATTGAATTATTTATCAACTAAGTAGCAATACCACAAGAAGTGACAAGTCTTCAAAATAGGTTAGTTGCCCTCTTTACAATTCTATTATCCATCTTTAGAGAGGATTGCATTTATGTATACCTGTAACACTAACTGTGTTTTTTATTTGTAGTCATCAACATTACTGAATTAGTCTTGTACCAAATCCGCTCTGGTTCAGAATAATAGATGAAACCGCTTTAACATCAATATCATCAGTTATTTTTGAAGTTTTTACTTATCTGTGGTAAGTATAAATTAGATATATGAACAGATTGACATCCGTTAGCGATACCCTATCATAATGACTAGGAGATCTACTAGATATATACATAGAGATTCATAAATAGGAAAATCATTCTGTTTTTTATATACTCTAATAAGAACAGAAATATCCATGTGATATAACCGACTAAGACTCCAACAATAATTAGTAGAAAATACAAAAATCATTTAATGTAGAAGAAAGACCTATGAGATTCAGTTTTTCTTTCCTGTTATCTCCACTCTATCCTTTATCTGCTTTTCTCTTAATTATATCCTTAGATCCATTCTTACTATTCAAGATCTAATGTTAGCTTTGATCATCGCCTTTCACTGCTATATAATGGTGACTGTATAATGGATCATGAAATATCATAATGGAATTAGACCTGTTCCTGCTTTTTCTATTAGATATTTAACCACATCTGTCATACTATACAGAATGTTCCAAAAATTATAGAAGATTAACTGTTTATGTTAAGTGATGAATACTCTCCTTATCTGACAAGTAGGCTGATATATATTTACCTTGCTACAAATTAGCATTTGTCATAAATGATTTATTGTACAATAATGATGCTCAAACCCTGAAGAATAAAATATTGAGATCAACAAGCCACCAGTCATTACATCTACAGACTGTGGTTTAAATATATACAAATCAGTAGCAGGCTACAAAAAGAGGTTATGATATTTTAATTTATGTTTCACAATTTTTGTAAATTATCAACTGTGTTGAGGACAGATTTAGGACCTGAGACTTCTGAACAATGTTTCTGTTATTTTTTAATAAAATGTATAGAATAAACATATTAATGTAATAACTAAGAATGATTTAATTAATACTATACATCATTTCATTTTCAGATAGTTGTAAAATTGTCTTGAGAAAGGCGCTGGTCGCCGAAACGCGTCGACATACAACTCACTCTTCTATGTTCAAGAATTTTTATGTTATGATTAATGTGAATTCAACCTTTTATGAAATGTACTTTTTAACTATTGTTTATGTGACTGTAATAAACTTATGTTTTTAATTGGAAGCTGTTCACTCTCAGTGTTGGTCCTTTTCGCAATGTGTGTTTAACTTCTAAATGACTGCCTAGGTAGTTTTTTCCATCAAACAGGCACCAACTGCATCTTTGCCGGTCTGCATTTTCGAGGCTCCCGTCGGATCCAGAAGAATCTGCGGCACATGACAAGGACTTCCAGACCTCTGACGCTGACGTGCGCTCCCAGCAAAGCTGAGACCTGTGGCGGACACGAGAGACGTGGGACCGGAACGCCTGGACATCCTGCATTTTGCAACCTACACCTACTTCTTGAGGTATCCCGAAGTTGTGCATTGGGGTGCTTGAAGCCCCAGCCCGAGCGCCTTTTGCACCGAAGCTCAGAGGCCCACACTCCACGAGTGTCCCATGGGCTTTGTGCATTTCAGCTCGACGTGTCTCCCCAGTTTCTAGTCCGTTGGCTAGTGAGCCCCTACGAAGACCAATGCTTGATGTACTTTGCTTTCCTGGTTGCTCCAGGCTCTCCAAAGGGGGAGTTCCACAGACCTTGCTCGTCTGCACAGAAGCCCATCTCGACATCCTTTGTGGATTGCGTATCCCAAGGCTTGTTGGGTCCAATCCGGATACCGACACCGCAGTCAACTAGATCCTTCGTGGGACAGCTCGAATCCAGCTCCAGGTCGTCATCAACGCCTCCTGGTCCTCGTGGCTGAAGAGACAAGCTTCACATTCTCACCTGAAATCACCAGACATCGGCTGGCATCTTCCCATCGCCATCCTGGTCACTGTCTAGTGACCCGGACTCGGTCTCCTCTGCTTTCAGGTTCTTCACATCTCCGATCCACCCTTGGATCCACCCGGACACTTTTCCTCTGGTCGCCTGCAGCACTTCTTCGCAGCCCTCCATTGGAATCGACGACGAAACCCAACACCAAAAGGCACCTATGCACCGGCTTCCCTGGGTGAGTTAACACGAGTACTCCGATGCTCCCGTGGGTCTTGACTCTCGAAGTGTCCTAGTGTAAAAGGGTTCCATCGTAGTTCATCTAGAAGTACCCTTAAACTGTAACTTTGCAACTTGTTCGTTCTCCATAGAAAGTCAATAGTAACCCGTGGCTGTGTTTAGACACTGCAAGCATCTCTCGTGGGCCTCCTACATCCTAACCTTTGGTGGTTCTAGGCAGCCCCAGCGATTCCACTGGCTCTAGGCCTGCTTTCTAACTCTCACGTGGTTCTTATACCACTGTTTTAGTATACGGTTTGTGAGGCCCCTAGGGCATAACGTATACTGTGCAACTTATCGTATGCTAATTAAGTTCCTTGTATTGTACTTTTACCTCTGACCTCATAAAGAGTGCAGAGGGGTAGTGTTTAGAATAAATACATATATATTTGATATATACCTTGTGTGGTGTGCTTTCATTTGATCATTCAAGAGCTTATAATTTGTAAAACAACTTGCTTAACTCGTCTCCAAGTCTTAGCCTGAAGGCTGCTCTCCACAGCTACCACTAGGATAGCTTTCTATAAGGTTGACTTTATAACCTACCATCAATAAGGGTCGTTCGGACTGGTGCAAGGTGTCCACTAGAATAGTGGACATCATATACCAGGCCAACTTCTCAAATCTAGGACCCACATACACTTCTTCCCACCACACCAGAAACCTCAGAATCATCACTGACTCAAGCTCACCATGAAATCACAGGACAATGCCATCGCAACGACATCTCAATGCTATCTTCTCCGTCTGCTTCCTCACTCTGCGCATGCTACGCAAGATCTTCAAGTGGCTACCCCTACACATGAGATGCACTGACATAGGCCCTTATCACCAGCCGACTGGTCTACGGAAATATCTATGTAGGAATCGATGCACACCTCCTATAGAGACTTCAGACTACACAGAATGCTTCATCCAGACTCATACTCGCCCTTCCCCGATAAACCCACATCACACACCACCGCAGACAACTCCACTGGCTCTCCGTACAGTAGAGATGCCAATGTAAGCTGCTGACGCAAGCACACAATAACATCTGCCTGAACTTCTACCAACCGTCAAAAAGACTGTGCTCCAACTCCCTCTCTCTTGCCCATACTCCCTGCAACTACCGAAGCAGAAGTGGAGGACGCTCCTTCTTCCACAATGCAGCAAACAGCCTGCCCAGGCAACTCCAGACCATCACCTCACTTCTGGAATTCCGAATGGCCCTCAAGACATCACAGTTCAAATTAGCCTCCGGGATCGGCAAGCACCTGGATACCCTATTGGGTGATTAGCCACACTTTATAAATCCTGATTGATTGACCATCATCAGGACCAAGCGAGGGTCTTTGCATATTTTTTTTTTTTTTTTAATACATTTTTGAAAACCTTTATTAGTGCATCCAGAAAAGTACAAATAGTGGCCCACAACCTTCAGGCTGGCCACAAATACTGTTGAGCACAGGTGCATGCAATACGGTGACGCAACAGCACAGCAATATCAATTTGTAAGCAGGCAGCAGTTACACTGTAGATCACGTGCTGTCACGCCTCAGGAGCAATGACGGTTAATTTTCAAGTTTTCATAGCAGCTAGTAAAGTCCAACTATTGCGTTTAAATAGAAAATAGAAATAGAAACTAAAAGAAAGGAACAGGGTCCATGTAGACGTGATATAGCGGTAGCGACAGAGGCACACACTGCCCAGCAACTCAAATGACAAATCTCCCCAGGCGGCATGGCGGCCAGAAAGTATGCAACAAGGATATTAGACCCAAGACCCTAACAGTGATCTACCGCCACCCGCCCGCCAGCAACACCGACACGGACCCAAAATAGAAAGAAAGAATAAATAAATTAAAAAGAAAAAACAAGGCACCATAGAAACAGAAACGAAACGAAAACCCATCCCCCAACCCCCACCCTACACGCATGCGAAGGCTACGGCCTACCCCCCCCCCCCCCGCAGCGCGTCTGTCGCCCCATAAACCCGAAATATAGAATAGAGAAAGAGAGAAAGAAGGAAAGAAAAAGATATATCGACACCTAGGATATAGGGAGCAAGAAAAGAGAAATCTAATCTAAAACTCCCACGAAATACCTAACCCCGGAGGAGGGCCATAATTTCTGAGTCCCGGACTCCACTACCCGCACAAGACCTACAACACATCAACTATGTCAGAGCGAATACAAAAGTCATTGTCACTAATGAGGAGGGATATTCCAAATAGAGCCCCTGCGTATATCAAGATAGTGTTCCAACCCGAGTCCCCCCCAGCCGAACAGAAACAAAGTTCGAGACCACCAAAAGTAACAAATATCCCCGGACCCCCAGCCCGCAAATACATCCACCCCGTTAGGAAGGGACAAGAATCAGATACATCAAGTGCAACCCGAAATGAAAAAGACCATGGCAAGTAATAGCAATTGCATTCTGAAATAGGGAATTACACATATGCAACACAACCAAAATATCGGCAAGTGTTCTAGTTCGGGTCACAGCCAGTCGATCAGGCAAAATCAGCGAGAGAGACAACATCAGCCCTGGCCTGAACGTTGAAACCCTCCCAAGCCTGGCCGTCGCTGCGAGTGCACTGCAGGCAGAACAAAGGAGCAAGATGGCCGCTCTCGGCATAGAAGAAGCAGGGGGAGAAGAAATGAGTGTTCCCAATCACCGACCATCACCATGCTCAAGATGACGAACGCTCTTTTTACCGCAGGACGGCACACACTCCAGCAATGTAGAAAAGACCATGGCAGCACTGGCAGAGGCAAAGTCTCAGTTTTCGGAGTGGAAGGAGACTTTGTAACTGCAGCTTCGTCAATAAGGGAACACTCGACACTGTAGCCAGGGACAGAACGTTCCACAGTATTCTCATGTCGCAACATTGTATCCACCGCGGGAGGAATAAGAGGTAGTAGGGGGCCAGCCAGCCGCAGTCGTTCCTTGTAAGGAACCGCTCCTTCAATCTTTCGCTCCAGCTCTCGGGCGTTTCGTCGCCATGTCGCCCTTAGGTCTGCAAGGGCTATCAGGATGTCGCCATAATTCAGGTCTTTCCCCAGCATCGGCCGGGTAGCAGTGCGCAGCGACGCCACCAGAGCACCCTCCAGCTCGAGAATAGGCAGGGCAGCAGGTACTGGGGATATGGGAGCATCCGCCTCTTCGGTTCGGTAGGCAGGCGCCATCACCACCCCTGCAGTTAGCTCACAACGGAGGGGGGGGGGGCGACTCCATAGCCAGGAGAAACATCAGTTAGAGCCAACAAAGGAAACACGGCTCGTAATCCGGGGCCTGCACGGTGTGAAAGCCCCCTCGCGTTCTGTCGATGCGGGTGGTACACGGCGGAAGAGGCGCTCTAAGATGGAGGCCACTCAGACTGCTGGCCGCCCAACGAAGGAAATGTCGCCTGCAACTCTTTGCATATTTTTTGAAAGATTGCTCCAGCAGCCATATATTTATTCTTCTCCGAGCATTCTTAAAAAATCACCCCTTGATTTGTATTTAAACAAAGCACTCTAGGGCTTACAAACTCCAAAATGGTGCAGACACCTGATTGTCTACAGCTTCAAATAACTGTGGTTTATTTCTTTTGCCGGTAATGCAGTCTTAACTTATGCAAGCTGAGAGATCAATCCCAAACGGCACACACAATGGTTATGTGGGGTCATTCGTTATATTTAAAGACCAATAATCAGAACCTCTCATTCACCGACACAGTCTTGGACCTAAAGATAGCATTTGAAAATGCTGTGCCGGAGAGCTTTCCAGATATCTTTGGTCAGCTGGTGTGTGCCCTTGGTAGCCAGGTTCTCTGTTCCCATTGCTCCTCGCACCAGGGGCCTACTAGATGTATGCTGTTCCTGGGGCCTTTTAGTGGGATATCAGTTCCCTAATCATATTAATCCGCTGTCAGCTGCGCTCTTTAGTGTGCCTTCTCAGATCCATTCTTGCAGTGACCACCTCACATTACAGATCAAAGAGGCCTTCTGATTTCCCCCCTGGGGATGTCCTCCTGTAGTCTTCGGCATTCCCTCTGCAGCTGTGCCATCATTCTTTAAGTGATTCACAAACTACAGCTCATCACTGGATCACTCCAACTCTTCCTCAAACTCTGGTCACGCTTATTTGGCTTAGTGGGTCTTGTCATGATCCCCAGTCAAAAGAGATTAAAGCAACTTTTCAGTTTGTGGTTACGTAGACGCTCCCTGCAGGAATAATCAAGATAAGTCTGAGCACCTGCTTGATAATCACTCCTTGCCAATCACATGTCCCCATTGCCTGAAAAGAGGGATTTGACCACCTTTACGGTATTCGAGTATACACGGTGTGTGCACCATAGGACTAGCTGAGTCTAACATACTGAGGTCTTCAGTGGTCTTGGAGAGGCTGCGTTCAATGGGGGAACAAAGGGTGATGCTAAAACTAAACCGGATAGGGCAGCTGCCCGCTCAGTTCAAAGAATTTCATTCTCAAAGAAATTGGAGATTTTGAAAAAACAATTCCATCTGTTAAAATGATCCAAGATGCCACATCAGTGCTTATGAATATCTCAAGTCAGATCAACTGTGTTTTAAAATAGCGGAGCAACAATTGTTGTACAGTTGGCAGAGCCACGTAACACCATAGTTATGTGCACCATCGATTTCCTTTACTCGTGTAAAAAAAACTTTTACAGTTCAACACCGGCCACTCTCTATGAAGGTAATTTAACAGGCTGAAATATAAGCAAAGATCATAACCGTCTGACTAGTCATCTGCATGTCGCATTGGCCAGAAATCTTGACAAAAACCATGGACCTGAAATTGCCAGTAGGCCTTTCATACTTCCTTCAGGAGCAAAACTGCCTTTGGTGCACACCCAGGGAGTTGTAGAAAATGTTCAAGACCCCTTTTTCACAGCTTCCAGTACAAAACGTTGAAGACCCACTTGTTCCCTAGGGCAGTTTAAGATGTTGGTTCTGTTGCTGACAGTGATCTCAAGCGCCAGGATGCCCTTGGGGTGACAGTAAAGCGCTATACAAATATACAATACAATACAAAAGATTTTTATCTGCAGCAGAAGCTTGAGGTAGCCTTTGGCAAACAACTGCACTGTTGGAAACAATGTAATTTTTACTATTTTCTATTAGTGCTCATTAATACAGCTAGGTCTCACCGATAGGCCTGTAATGAGCGAGGTAGCAATGTTTTCCCTTCATAATTCATTGGAACAGCGGGTAAAGAATATGGGTTGAATCTCTCACCCAATGAAAACCCCTGAAGATCCGCCTAAGACTGGCCAAAGACAGGTCCCAAAAGAACAGATTAGCATGGTGTGTGGGAAATCTTGATTTCCTTACTAGCCACATAAGTGCAACAAGATCCTGAGAAAAGAACCCCAGAAGCATTTTCAAGACGAAATAAGAACGTGACCATAAAGTAAGAGTGCGGATGACCACGAGAGAACTTGCACATGCACCAGGAGCATTACCGTGACACCCGCAGAATCTCTGTTACGTTCCACATCTGGGCCTTCGTAGGTATTTTCCACCAGAAGCTTTTTTAACTTCTTTACTTTGGGTCTGCATCTTCTTAATTCCCAATAATGGTTGGAGAAACCTGAAATCTGATTTTAAAAGTATACATGAATGAATACCATTTCTTTAAACACTTCACTGACAGAATTTAACATTAAGAATTCAAGGCGTAAACATAATGAAAACAAAACAACGCAGCCCATCCAACAATCTACCATACATACTACTACTTAAATGCAGAAACCTATTCTCCTCTTGTTTACAAATCCTTTACAGCCAGGAAGGTATGCAGCTAGGAAGGTATGCAGCATTAACATCCCACAATACGGCTGCTTTGGAGACTCATGCGTGCAGTTTAGTGCAACCGTGAAGGCTGTAGCTAGGTAGTTATGTGTGAAGGTTGGTGGCCAATCTCAGCTTGCATTTGTACCTTTTTTTAATTTACTTTTAATTGCCGTTCCCTGATCTAACATGATCTTTCAAAGTCTCAGGTTCTGACAAGCTGTACAGTTTATGTTTTCAGATGTTTAGGTGGGAACACCAGATCCCCATAAGACTGTCTACATATATATCTTAGCTTCCAGTGCACTGTAAATCAATTCTGTTTCATAGCTTGCAAATGCTGCCTAATCGATACATGTGATGTGTTCTCGCAGGTCCTTACAAAATCGGTCCTATAACACTTTTACATGGTACTAGCAACATGGGTGTTGGAAGTAGGGGTCCTAGTTGTGCTGCAGCACCCCAAAATAAACATGTTGCAGTTCAGAAGGTAAATGACCGTTAAAGATGCCTTTACATTTTGTTTTAATCTGGTCCCATTTGCTGTGTCTTCAAAGACAGAGGTCAAATAGGTCTACTGTCAAATTGCGGTTTATCCTTTTAACATGAAGAATGGTTCTTACTTTTCTTTCTCTGACTGCAAAGTTAGAGTATTATGTGAAGCAAACTATGTGACAATATTGCTGGGACACAGAGTGGAGTGTGAAAGAAAAAGCAACAGCGTGTCAATTCTTTAATAACGTTTATAAACACAAAAACATTGCTATATCTGTAAATGAACTGTGCAAGTATTTCTAAAATATTTCAGCAGTTAGGAAAGCACAAATGTAATTCTGCATATTTTGTTTTTCTGAAGTGTGATGAAATCAAATAATAGAATTTAAACAAATCGAGGCACTTGGCAATGTGCAAATGAAATATTTGCTGAAACATTTCCACACATTATCGTTGGCGCGCTATTTAGGTTTCTCAGTAAATGCAGGTCAGTGTGATGTTTTTTACCATTTCAATGGAAAAAGTGCGGTCTGTAAATGACCATGCTCTCCCACACCATGCTTTAGTAATATATTTGAGACAGTGTGTGCTCCACTGCCAAGGTCCTGGTGAATAAACCTGGCTTATTTGCTATACTCATTCTTTTCGTGACGCTTCCCTTTTCACAATCCCTATAACGTCCGTGATGTAACATTGATGCCAGCATCCCCACTCTGAAAATTGTTCCCGCACCAGTGACAAGCAATGAAACTGAAAGAAAAACAACAGGTTAGAATGGACTTGTAGCTTCCGAGCTGGCTTTATCCATGGAGCTGTGCATGCGATCAATGCTTGTGATATATGCTTGTATAGGAGTATAGTTGGTATGCGTGCAAAGCCATGCCTCTGCCGCCCATCTTTATCTCATATGCCACACAATTCAACTCCACTCCACACAACGCCACAACACTACACTCAAATCCACTCCATGCCGCATAATTTCACTTGACAGTACCGTCCAATTCCACCCCACACCATACAGTGCCATACAATTCCAAGGTGTAGATTATTGTAATGCCCTACTATTGGAGTCCCCTGGCTTCTTGTTGGATAGGCTTCAAAGAATGCAATCAGCGGCCGCTAGGTTGGTACTGGTGCTTCCTAGGAGAGCACATGCGCCGGCAGCCCTGGCAAAACTTCATTGGCTCCCGGTGAGACAGAGGGTACAATTTAAGGCCCTCTGCCTCGTTTTCAAGTCTCTCCATGGAATAGGTCCTCTACCCCTGCGATCTAAATTTGCCTGGTATACCCCAGCCAGGTGGCTTCGCTCCTCAGCGGCTAGGCTGGGGACAGTGCCTAGGTTTAGGAAGGTTAGATCAGGGGGTAGATCTTTTGAGGTGGCTGCTGCCAAATTATGGAATCTGCTACCGTCCGAGATTAGGCAAATTGGGGAGCTTCTCCCCTTTAGGAAAAAGGTTAAAACCTGGCTTTTTCCCAAGTAATGTAATCGGACTGTCCTGTTCCTGTCCCTTCCGACTCTCGTCCGTACTTTTTTGAGCCACCAGCACCAGGATGCCTGCAGATAGTGCGCTTTATAAGACTAATAAATAAATAAAATAAATAAATTCCCCTCCATGCCACATAATGGTCTTGTGCCCCAGCCCGAAATGACGAAAACATGGAGGCCGGTAAGGGTGTGCAAAATTTTTTATATTCAGCGTGATCAGTACAGTGCATACAGGCACCTCCTTCTCCCCTTGAGGTTTCCTGCAAGTGATTGTCCCCTCTCCTTGACCGGAAGTGGTGTCTGGTGTCCTGTCCCCTCCCCATCTGGTTTGTGCAGGGTCTTACTCCGCACCTACGCACGTTGTTCCAACAATAATGGCACACAATTCCAATCCACAAAATACCACACAACTTCACTCCATGCTACACAATGCCACACAGTCCCATTCCACACAGTGCCACAAATGTTCTCTCTACCAAAAATCAAGTGGAGTGGTGTGGCTCACTGGTTAGAGGCGGCAGACCCGGGAACAGAGGACGGCCCGGGACCAGGGTTCAATTCCCGACGCGGCAGGGTTGTGGACCAGGGTCAGCGGACTCGATAATTCTCACCTCGGTGCCTACTCTAACCAGGGATCACACTCGGCAACTCTGGGCATTAGCTTGCCTCATCTCCACAACGGCCCCCACATACGCCGGGGATGCCTGGTTTCACCTTGGAGATCCCCAGTAGGGACCATCCCACAGGGAAAGCCAGGACGGGTTCCCCAGCGGTCTATTCGCGCCAGGATACTCCGGTAGTAATTGAGCGCGGTATAAAACAGCATATAACATATAACATATAACAAACAATGCCGATCCACTCCCTACCACAATTACACTCCATACAATTGCACTCCACTCTAGTCAATGCCACACACTTCTTCTCTACACTACACAATTTAGCTCCACTCCCCTACACACAATGGAATACAATTTCACTCCACTTCACACAATGCCACTCCACTCCAATTCATGCCACACAGTTCCACTCCATGCAACATGTCACACAATTTCACTCCACACAATTGTATTCCAAGGTGCTAAAAACCATAGTCTCAGCTAGCAGCACTGAGATATTTGCGAATTTGGATATTAATACCGAACCATCACAGATTTTAACCAACTTTTGTAAAATTAATGGATCCATACAATACCGACCACAACATCAAGTAAGAAACACACTCAGAAAAGAGGATGGTTTAATCACGCCTGTACTCTCTCACTGAATTAGTTAAAACAAGCACTCTCTAGCAGCCACAGGGATATGGTGCTTGTTAAAAAATTAACACTAGACTATAAACTAAAACAAAACAGGAGGAAGAGAGAGCTCCAACAGGAGGCCTGGGAGAAACTAGCTATGGCTGCAGATACATCAAACAGCCAGTTGTTCTGGGAAACAGTTCATTCACCATTTTAAAAAAATGAAGTAGTCCCTGAATTGCTGTCCCAAGTTAGTAGTGAGGCGTGGGTGGTACACTTTTCCAGCATTTTTAACCCAGGAAATATTATTATTGAGGATTTTACTAATTCAAGTATTTGGCCTATCATGCCTTTAAACATTATATTAGCTAGAACAAGGAATTAATAGCAGTAAGGGAGGGAAAGCCCCAGGCCCGGACGGCATACCTGTAGATGTCTATAAAGCCATGCTGGATCTCTGGGGCCCCATACTTACAAGAGTTTTTAATGCTGCTGTAACGGAGGGGGCCTCCTCTACTTGGGGCGAATCAATCATTATACCCATCTATAAGAAAGGGAACAAATCAGAAGCTAAAAACTACCGGCCAATTTCTTTACTAGATTCATCGATCAAAGTTATGAGTAGGGTTCTACTGGTCAGGCTAGAGGAGTGGGCTGAGGACAATGGGATTTAACACAGGCCCAACATGGTTTTAGGAAAGGGCGGGGAACCCTAGAACAGTGCATCAATTTAGAACTTTTAATTGGAAAATACACATGTGCTAAGCAAGGGTCCCTTTTTTATGTTTTGCTGACCTCATGTTTTGCCTTTGACCTAGTGGATCATGCTATACTTTGGCCGATTCTACTTGATCTTGGAGCCCCAGAGTCCATTATTTATTTTTTAGCAAGGGTCTATGAAAAATTAGTACGGTACAGCCAAAGGGGCGAATGTACCCCTAAATTTGATGTTAAACGTGGCATCCGACAAGGCTGCGTCCTCGCATCATTGCTTTTTACGCTTTTTATAAATGAAGTTGACGCAGCACTTAAACTTGTACAGTCAGATGGCCCACAAGCTGAGGGCCAGGATGTGCCGGTACTGCTTTATGCAGACGACGCTGTACTTTTATCTAGAACGCCGGTAGGCCTTCAGCGGTTAATAGATAAGTTTACTGATTTTATTAATGGGAGGAAGTTGCAGATAAATAAGACAAAAACATACACTATGGTTTGTGGTCCGAGGCCCAGGAGGACAAAATCTTTCTTTATAGACTGGTACAAAATTCAAACCGTGGACAATTCCTGTTACCTAGGGATAACTTTCTCTGGTGATGGGAATTGGTCGCAGGACATGTTGAATGTCCGGGCTAAGTTGGCAAAAAGTGTACATGGGGTCTTTAGGTTCGCATCGAAACTAGGTAATCCCCGAATTGAAGATATGACACATATTTACCAATCTAGATGTACCTCTATTGCATTATATGGTGCTGGGGTATGGTGTCATCAATCTAATGGTGAATTGCAATCTGACGAAAATACATTCCTCAAAAAGCTTCTCTGTCTACCTACTTCGACGTCCACAGAATTAATCCACAGTCAAGGGGGGATTAACTATTTGTCAGACCATTACTGATCTGGAGACCAATATGGCTGAAAGAGGAGACTTTATTTAATAGAATGATTATCAAAGATTGTCTTCGATTAGATAACTGCCTTAAGATCCCCTGGCTTAAATATATAGCACACACTTTTAAAGATTTATTTAAATCTAGTATTCTGGATAACCCTAATGAAGTGATAGAGCTGCCCAAATCAGAAATAAAGAACACGTTCTAGTTGCATAGAAAGGGGTCACAAGAGAAATGTAGGGCAGCAACAACTTGTCAGTTGTATTACTCTTACTTAGACTCGGAGGGTTTCCAAATGTATTTGAGCCAGGTAAACAGATCTTCACATTGTTTTGTTCTCACAAGAATGAGACTGGGCCTTGTCCACCATCTAGTAGCATTTCCTAGTGTGAAACAGCATCCTGTGTCCCCCTGTCCCTGTGATGGACGCACAAAATAAAGCACTCTGCACTTTCTTCTCATATGTGATCTGTATTTGAACCTCCAAATTGTTTACTTGAAACCTTTGTTCAAAAAACACCGTATTACAACCACTGAAGCTGCTATGAGTTTACTGTTTACAATGCGAGAGCCTGATTTTTATTTTTTTATTGCAACATTCATATTGAGATCAATTTATGCAAGGAAAAGTATGCTGTTTTAAGCGGTATTAATAATTGTGACTGTACTTTTATTTATTGAATTGTAACTGGATTTTAATAATTGTATTTGAAATGTGCTTTTATGGTTGTTTTATAGTAACTGAATAAAGCTTATTGAATCGAATCGTATTCCAATCAATGCTACACAATTCCAATCTACTACACACAAATCCAATCCACACAATTCCACTCCATGCTATACAATGGCACAGAGTTCCACTGCACATCACACAATTCCACTCCACACAATGCTACACATTTCTACTCCACTCTTTGCCACACAATTCCACCCCATTCCACACAGTTCCACTCCAAGCCACACATTTCCACTCTGCAATGCCACATAATTCCTACCATGTCAAACGATTCCACTCAAGGCCATGCAACATAAAAACACTCAACACAACTGCACTCAATTCCACACAATGCCACACTATTCTATTCCACTCTATCCACACCACTTAATTCCAATCAGTTCACACAATGCCACACAGTTGCACACCACACAGTTCCACTCCACACAATGTCAGTTTTACTCCATGCCACAATTCCACTCAATTCCACTTCACCCCACACAATTCCACTCCATGATACACAATGGAAGAGAGTTCCACTCTACACAATTCCACTCCAGTCCACAGTTCCACCCTACACAATTCTACTCCACACATTGAGAGACACACAATGCCATGCAATTTCACACCACACAATGCCACTCCACAGCATACATACCACACAATTCCACTTCATTCTACACAATACCACTCCACCATCTACTCCACATAATTCCAAACCACTGCAGTCCACACAATGCCACATAGTTCCAACTATGCCACACAGCTGCATGCCACACAATTCCAATCTACACATTTCCACTCCATGCCACAAAATTCCACTCCATTACACTGCATTCCACTCACAGGAGACAATTCCACTCAACCCCATGCACACACAATACCACATATTTACACTCCACATCACTCAATGCCACACAATTCCACTCTACTCTACTACACACAATGCCATACAATTTCATTCCACTCCACTCCATTTCACACCACACATTTCCATCACATAGTGCCACACAATTCCACTCCAATCCATGCCATATTATGAAAATTCCACTAAACTCAATTCCAATCCACTCCACACAATGCCACAGAATTAGGATAGGATAAAGGATAAGAATTACAATCCACATCATACAATGCTACACAATTCCTTGCTGAGCGGAGCCTCATGGCACAGCATTAAGCAACTCTCTCTACTGAGGTACTGGTGAGATGGCGAGGCTGAACGGCGGAATGGGGAAAGGGCTTCCGTTTTGGAGGTACTGATGAGCAAAGAGCTTGGTAACGACACCCCTTTATTGCTGCCAGTTCTGGATGAGACTTTGAGGCTCAACTGAACTGCCCTAGTAATCGGTGTATTGGTGGGATCCCAACGTGGCAAGGTGATAGGGGGCCGGTGCGGCTCACCAGAACTGAGAACCTGCAAGGCTGCGGGGGTTCGAGGAGGCAGAGATTACAGCTAAGTGCACTGCGGGCGAAGGAGTGACTAAACTGGGGAGCGGAGACCAGTGAAAGGCAGGGCAGGGCCTACCCTTTTCAAGACATTCAAGGCAGTACTGAATGGTGAAAAGAGAGGGAGAACAGCCATCATATTCGGAGCATGTGAGGTTGGACATTGTCACACAGGGGACAGACTAAAGAAGTGTCGGCGGAGACGGTGGTGGCGGACCCTCCTGGACCGGGCAGAACTGAGGGAGTACGTCGCTGCTGATGTGCGTAGGCTGAGTGAGGAGTGGTGCACTCACTGCCAAATCTGGAAAAAAATGGCTAGAAAAAAGCTGTAAGAAGAGTGTAACTATTGGAGGAGGAGCAGGCGCACTAGGGTTGATGTGAGCGAGCTGACCGAGGAGCTGCTTATTCGCTACCATCCCTGGAATCACAAGGCCAGGCAGGGACTGAGGGAGAAGTGCCCTTAATGGCGCAGTTCGCCGGTGAAGGAGCTGCTGCGTTGGGGTGCACCGCGGACCGGGCGAGTTTGAGAGATTCTATGGTACGGCTGAGAGAGGTGCAAACACAAGGAGCTAATTAGCCACAGGCGGACGGGGAGCGAGCCTGTGACTCCTGCATGCCAGTGGGGTGACCCACCAGGAGACTGGTAGGGGTCGGATACGGCACGTGGTGGACTGTCGTGGGGATCTGGAACAGACGGAAGCAGAGGGCAGAATCGCTGTGGTGGTGGAACTCACGATTAGGACAATCGCAGGGCATGGGGAAGCCAAGGGGGAAGCAAGGGTGTGCAATGCCAGACCCTGAATATTCGGCTATGGAACCCAGGAAACAAGGCACTGTGGAGCAGCCACCTGGGACCATGATGCAGCAGCACGTAGATCAAATACTGCAGGCCATCACGGACAGAAGAGCGGCCCTGCAGCAGGACATTGCGTAGGTAGCAACGGGGTTGGGTCTCTTCCGGGTTGACCACGCAAAATTGACCGATAGGGTGAAGTAAACGGAAACGACATTGGAAGTCATGGAACCGGCCCAGAGGAAATTGGAGTCCCAGATGGGGGATGTTATAATCCGGTTACAGGCCTTGGAACAGAGAGCAGAGGACGCAGAGGGCCGCAACCGCAGGAATAATATAAGGGTGGTGGGGTTGCCGGAGGGAGTGGAAGAGTCCGGCATGGTGAACTATCTGGAATAGTGGCTGAAAACTGAGGTGGCACCGGAGACCTTTCCCCTTTGAGAGAGCAAATCGGGTTCCGGCATGCCCATTGGCACCCGGAAGGTCCCCCAGGCCAGTGGTGGCGCGACTACTCCATTACAAGGACAGAGAACTACTGCTGCACAGAGCCCGATCGTCGGGTCCAAACAAGGTAGACAATGGCAACGTGACGCTGTTCCCGGACTACCCCTTCGAAGTGCAGCGACGTTGTGCCTCATTCCTGGAGGTCAAGAAGGCGTTGCAGGATGAGGGACTGCAGTACTCGCTGATGTTCCCCGCGCGCCTGAGAGTAGTATTGGATGGTACAACACATTTTATGGATAGCCCAGGAGAGGCGTGGGATTGGTTGGAGTCTTACAGAGCGGGCATGGGGAGAGCGGGGCGAAGCACGAGAACGCATGCCCGGAGAATCACGCCTTCGCCGATCACAGCGCATCAGGCGGCGCCACCATGGTGCAAGAGGACCCACTGTGACCCAAACGGAGACGGAGAGGTCAGCTGCATTGAAGGCTGTGTCTGAAATATCCCTGGAAAGGCTTTCCCAATCAGTGGTGGACACCGAATCGGAGAAGGGCACGGAAAGAACTGACACGGACGGAACTGGAACAGGCAGCCCTGTTATACCACATGTTACAGCTGGGACAGCGGATAAGATGGTTGATGTTCCCAAATTGTGCTTAGTGATTATTTGAGTGTAAAATAACGATGGATCGCACACCACTAGCCCCTCCTCCGGATCGCCCCTATGCACTCTGGTATTCGTAGTGCGTGAAGTATGAAGAGTTGACACAAAGTTCGTAAGTGGTACACCAAGCTTGGTGTAAGTAAGTACTTATTGTTCCCAAGATCTCTAGACCAGAGGCATGGCCCGGGTTTCGGGATAGTTTCCCTCATTAGTAGAGAAAGTATTTGGGGTGGATGAGAAGGCCGCCAAGTAACCGTCACAGGCCTCGTTGCCTTTTCCGGCGCAGGTGCGTCTCCAAAAGCTCGTCAGCTTGGAGGCTCATGGGAGCCCTTAAGTAGAAAACAACGATGGATCGCACACCGCTAGTCCCTCCTCCGGATCGCCCCTATGCACTCTGGTATTCTTAGTGCGTGAAGTATAAAGAGTTGACACAAAGTTCGTAAGTGGTACACCAAGCTTGGTGTAAGTAAGTACTTATTGTTACCAAGATCTCTAGACCCGAGGCATGGCCTGGGTTTCAGGATAGTTTCCCTCATCAGTAGAGAAAGTATTTGGGGTGGATGAGAAAGCCGCCAAGTAACAGCCACAGTCCTCGTTGCCTTTTCCGGCACGCAGGTGCGTCTCCAAAAGCCCGTCAGCTTGGAGGCTCATGGGAGCCCTTAAGTAGAAAACAACGATGGATCGCACACCGCTAGCCCATTCTCCGGATCGCCCCTATGCACTCTGGTATTCTTAGTGCGTGAAGTATGAAGAGTTGACACAAAGCTCGTAAGTGGTACACCAAGGTTGGTGTAAGTAAGTACTTATTGTTCCCAAGATCTCTAGACCCGAGGCATGGCCCGGGTTTCGGGATAGTTTCCCTCATCAGTAGAGAAAGTATTTAGGGTGGATGAGAAGGCCGACAAGTAACCGTCACAGGCCTCGTCGCCTTATTTTTGAGTGGGATTGAGGACTGCTGAGACCTTATCTCACATTAGAATGTTTTCACAATTGCTGTACGGAGGCAAGGGAGGTTAGAAGGTCCTGGGTGTACTCATCCTCTTGTACAGTGGCGGCTCTCACTGAGATGCAGGCCCCAGGAGAGTTGGGGGGCCACGCGAGTAATGGGGGTATGGCGCCAGACAATGAAGGCGTAGTACGGCAGGTCCTCTTGGCCCTTGGTCGCCTCCCCTACTTTTTGGGATTGTGAGTCCTCAGTAGCTACTGAAGGACGAAGGTTGGGTTTTGTAGTTTGGATGGGAACTAGTGTTTTATAGTTATAGTCTGTTCTGGGGGGGGGTGGGAAGAGAGAGATCAGAGAGTTGCTGGATAGGGGCGTCTGAGAGCACAGGGGTTGGGTTGGGACTGCCGGTGTGTCCAAGTGGGGTAGGCAGATGTGTACAGGAACGCAAATGCGACATGGAGACGTTACCTGAAGTAAAATGCATAGCATGGAATGTACAGGAGTTACACACAATGCAGAGGCACCATAGAGTGCACGCTTATGTGGTACATAGAGGGGGACAAATTGCATTCCTCCAAGAAACCCATATTAACGGCGCCGAGGGCTTGGCGCTACTATGTAGGTGGAGGGGACAACTATTCTACACAATATACTCAGCTTTTGCCAGGGGGGGCGTTGATATGGGTCAGGGCAGGGTCCCATTCCAGATGACCAGTCAACGAGTGGATCCGGAGGGGAGGTATGTGGCGGGCGCCTTAATGGGAAGGATGTCACTTTGTGTAGCATATATGCCCCTAATGTGGACCAGGCAGCCTTCTTTGCCCATTTGTCAGGGAGACTGGCGCCGTATTTGACTGGCTCGGTACTCATGGGAGGCGATTTTAACTCTATAGCGGACATATGGATAGGTCACATCCTCCTTTGCCTGAAGCGCCCATACATAGTCTCAGACGTGACTGGCAAGACAGGTGGGGGCTCATTGACACATGGCACGCGCATCACTTGGGGGAGCGGGATTATTCCTTCTTTTCCGCGCTGCACGAACTGCACGGGCGGCTGGATGTGATATTATGCTCCCCGGATATACATGCTACGGTGGGCCACAGTGAATACCTCGCAAGAACACTCTCCGATCATAACCCGTTATTGTTGAGGATGCAATGGGCCCAAGTAAAGCCCACGATTCCGACCTGGAGATTCCGACCAGGAGCACTGGAAGACCAGGTCTTTCGCGAAGAGGTAGGGACCGGAACAACGCAATATTTTCTTGACAATGAGGGCACAGCGTCGTCAAAGGCACTGGAATGGGACGCATTTAAAGTGGTGGCAAGGGGACTATGTATTACTAAATTGGTGGGAGTGCGGAAGACGCTAGTGCAAGAAATAGATGGCGCAGAGTGTAGGAGAACAGAGTCTGCTTCCTATGGTAGCCCCCACTTTTTGCTGTGATTTTCTGGTTTTTCGACTTTAGTGTGGCTGTGGGCCTGCTAATCAGACCCACAGCCCATCTCTCTAAATTGATACCATGTACTTTAGGTACATACCAGATTGGATATTGGGGCACCTTTGTGAGCCCCTGTATAGTGTACCATAGGTACCCAGGGCATAGGTGCATCCAAGGCCTACCAGGGGCTGCAGCATATATTATGCCAACCCTGGTTAGCCCTCTAAACTGACACCACAGGCTGATCACTCAGCTTGGGTAAGGTGGTGTAATCACCCCTTACTTAGATATAGCATATCTATATCTACCTTATATATAGACACATAGTCACCTATAAGTCACTCCTATGGCAGGCCTTATCGATCCTGGAGGCAGAGTGCTTTGTTTTATGTGAGAGGGTGCCCTAGCATGAGCTGAGCCCCTCTGCAGCTTTCAGAACCATCTCCTTATAGCTGTTCTATGATATAGCCATACCATATACTCTTAAATGCATTATAATCCTAGCGTTTAATGCTAACTTTGGATTGGCTTTATCGAAACATGTCGTGTAAGGTGTCAAACACTTTGGAATACTAACCCCCCCCCCCCCCACCCCCACCCCCCCCCGCCACCAGTTCAGCACGGGTAGCATTTCACCCTTCTAGAGGGAGAAGACATGTAGTTACTGCTTTACCCGGTTAAAGTTAAACACAACCCAGCATCAGGCTTATGTGTATTAGGACAGGGAGGGCTGCATCAGCAGATGCTTTTTGAGACACTGCCTGGGGCACACAAGGTGCTCCATGCATAGCCCGGTTCAAACCAGTTGCTGGGGAACTCCAGCCCCGCTCTGGCGCGAAACGGGACAAAGGAAAAGGGGTGTAACCACCCCCTTCCCAGGGCCACCTTAACTTAGTATAAAGATAGGAGCTGTGACCCCAGGACTTTAGATTATCCTGGAACGAAACTTTGATACAGAACTCTTGGACCTTCGACGTTCTATTACGACTAGAAGACTGAAGACATCTCCCTTGTGGTCAAGGAGTGACCACCCTGTACAAACAGGCACCACCAGTAACTTGCCGGTCTGCTTTGTCGACGCTCCCGCCGGAGCCCGAAGACTCAGCGACACAGGAACTGGATTCTCAGACTTCTCTAACTCCGACCCACATCCATAGCAAGGCTGAGACCCGTGGCGGACACGAGAGACGTGGGACTGGATACCCTGGACATCCTGCATTTTGCTAACTGCTCGACTACCGAGGTACCCTCGTAGTTTGCATTGGTGTACGAGAGGCCCACTCTTGCATTTCAGCTCGACGCGTCTTCCTGGTTCCTTGCCCGTTGGATAGTGAGCCCCCTGAAGACTTTTCTTTTGAACTAAACTGCTTTCCTAGTTGCTCGAGGCTTGTTCCAGCTTCCCTTCAAAAGGAGAAGCGCCAGAGACCTTGTTGATCTGCAACAGAGCTAATCTTGACATCCTGCGTGGGTTGCGTTTGCCAAAGCTTGTTGGGTCCAATCCGGTTACTGACACCTCAGTCAACTAGATCCTTCGTGGGACAGCTCGAATCCAGCGCCTGGTCATCGTCAATGCCTACTGGACCTCGTGGCTGAAGAGACAAACTCACCTTCTTCACGTTCAAGCATGTGACATTGCCTGGTTCCTTCTTGGTTCCTGGCTAGTGACCCAGACTCGGTCCCCTCTGCTTTCAGGTTCTTCACATCACCGATCCACCCTTGGATCCACCCGGACACTTTTCCTCGGGTGCCTGCAGCACTTCTTTCCAGATCTCCACAGAAAACAACGACTAAACCCGCCACGAAAAGACAACTATGCACCCGGCTTCCCTGGGTGAGGTAACACGAGTGCTCTGGTGCTCCCGTGGGTCTTGACTCTCAAAGTGTCCTAGTTTAAAAGGGTTCCATCCTGGCACATCCGGAAGTGTCCTTAAACAGTAACTTTGTAACTTCTTTGTTTCCCATTATAAGTCAATGGCAACTCGCGACTGTGTTTAGACACTGCACGCGTCTCCCGTGGGCCTCCTACTTCCTAACCTTTGGTTGTTTAGTGTAGTCCCAGCGATTCTACAGGCCCTAGGCCTGCTGACTAACTCTCACGTGGTACTTATACCACTTTCTTAGTATATGGTTCGTGAGACCCCTACGGCATAACCGTATATGTGCACCTTATCGTATGCTAATTGAGTAACTTGTGGTGTACTTTTACCTCTGACCTCATAAAGAGTGCAGAAGGGGTGTGTTAGAAATAAATACATATATATTTGATATATACCTTGTGTGGTGTCCCTTCATTTGTTATTCAAGAGATAATAATTGGTAAAACAGCTTGCTTCACATGCTCTCTGAAGTCGTAGCCTACGACTGCTGGTCCATGCTACCACTAGGATAGCTTATCTATAAGGTTGACTTTACAACCACCATCAACAAGGATCGATTAGACTGGTGCAAGGTGTCCACTAGAACAGTGGACATCATATGCCAGGCTAACTTCTCACACAGAGCAACACCTGCGGATGGCCGAGAGGACTCGCCCTGAGAACCCAGACGCACAGGAGGAAGTTTTGAACGCCAGAGAGGCGATGGCGGTACAATTAGAGAGGTTGCGCTGTTTCGATCATAAGAGATACTTAGCAGGCGCGCATGCGGAGCGAGACAAAGCAAGCAAGTTGCTAGCTTGGTTGGCTGACCCGATCCCCAGAGGCACTCCCATACTGGACTTGGCCTCCCCGACGGGGACACTGGTGTATACCCAACAGGGAATTAATGGACTGTTGTACGACTATTATCAGGAGCTATACCGAAGTAAATTACGGATTGCCGGGGATGATATAGGGAATTTCTTGCCTGCCATCGAGCTGCCCCAACTAGAAAAGATGCAAGCAGATCTGCTTGGACAGGAGATTACATTAGGGGAAATTAGGAGCTCGGTTAAACAGATGGCAAGTAACAAAACGCCAGGGACTGACGGGCTGCCTATAGAATTTTATTCGGTCTATATAGATATTCTGGCCCCTAAGCTGTTGGTGGTTTATAAAGAGCCGAGGGAGGTTGGTGTATGACCGGCCTCCACTCTGGAGCCGGTCATTATTCCGTTGTTGAAGCCTGGGAAGGACTCCACTGATAAGACAGCTTATCGCCTCTTATCCATGCTCACATCTGATTACAAAATTCTGAGTAGGATCCTTGCAACTCGACTTCTCTCATACATGGTGCGACTGGTTCACCAAGATCAAGCGGGATTTATACCTACCAGGAATACGGCTACCAATGTGCGCAGGTTACTTCGTATACTAGGGGAGGACCGATACGAGAATACGTCCGCGGCCATCCTATCGGTGGATACTGAAAAGGCGTTTGATAGCCTTGAATGGCCATATCTGTTCTAAGTCATGCGGACGTTTGGTCTCAGGGAGGATTTTGTAAGATGGACTGAAATACTTTATAGGTCGCGATGGCTCGGGTTCGGACGTGGAATATGATTTCCCACTCTTGTCCAGTAGGGAGAGGAAAGCGACAGGGGTGCCCGCTCTCTCCTTAATTGTTTGCCATTAGCGGCACATACCAGATTGGAGCAGACTTATCTCGGGCTGAGTCTGCGTGGGGCTGTACAATATATCTCACTGTATGCTCATGATCAGCTCATGTTTTTAGCTAACACAGAGGAGGCCCTAGACGGAGTGACATCCCTGCTTCGCAAATTTGGTAGGGTCTCGGGGGTTGGGGTGAATTGGGCGAAGACTTCCCTGTTCCCAATGATCTCCTCAGATAAGGGTCCTGCCCATGTCAAGGGCATTAGGTGGGAGTCTCGGTGTTTGCCTTATCTCGGAACTAACATTTATCATGCACCTGAGGACCTGCTAGAAGGGAACATAAGCAGAGCAGTGCGAGGACTTCAGGTCAGTTTAACATTCTGGAGTATTTTCCCGCTCTCGGTGGCAGGTCGGGTGGCCCTGTTAAAGATGGTGGCTCTCGCTCGGTTGTTGTATTTCTTCAAGACGCTGCCAATCTGAATACCGGGATCTACTTTTTGTCGGCTCCAGTCGATGATCGGGGGTTTCTGTGGGGGAACAGAAGACGGCGAGTGGCACTGGACACAATGATGCGCCCGAGGGCCGAGGGGGGGTGGGCTGTGCTGGATTTTGAGTTTTATTATCTGGCAGCTCAACTACAGTGGCTTACCGAAGCAGTGGTGTTGGAGTTTCGGGGCCCAGATAACCCAGAGGGAAGATGGATACAGCACCACGTGTTGTCCTTCATAGTGCTCCAGCTAAGATTTCAACTCGGGATGCTTTCCAACGAGGAGCGGACGTTGAGGCTGTGCTGGAATCGGAGCCAACGTAGAGCTGGAGTTATTCGGCCCTATGCTCCGGAGATACCACTAGGTTTGTGCACAGCTCTCCCGCATGGGGGGGGGGGGAGGGGGGGTTGGTCCGTGTTGGCTGAGTGGGAGGCATTGGGAGTACAGGTACTGGGGGATTTGTATGAGGATGGTGCCTTGTTGCCCTTCCAAGCTTTGCAGGATTGGTACGGACTCCCTCGCGGCGACTATTTATTGCATTCGGCTTTGGTAACAGCCGTGCAGCGATATTGTAGAGTGGGTCTTACGGAACCACGGACGGCCATGGCGTGTCAGTATGTAGTGATGGCGGCGGGGACCTACAAGGCATTTACATTGAGGAAAATGAAATTTTACATGGCCTGTGTGTCCCCTGCTTGTACTCCAACGTTTAGTGTATGTGCAGGTTACCCATGCATTTTCCCTCTGTGGCCTGATTAATGAGGCCTCTGCATTTACGTCCCACATTAGGATGTCAGTTACCATGTCTTTCATAAAAGAAACGTTAATTCTGCACTGAGGCCAATGTTGCCCATGTGTTTGCATTGTGCACGTTTAATATATCGACATGAACCCATTTTGTGGCTCAGCCTGAGCCAGGACCCGAATTAAGGTTTTCATGCCTCCAGACACTCTGAAAGCTGCAGCTACGTATCCCTGACCTCTCGCATACTTTTGGCTCAGCCGAGAGGGGCCCAGCCCGGGGTGCCAAGACAGTATTTAGCACACAGTTATCTGCTTGCTCTACAGAATCACATTCCTGCCTAGTGAAGAAGGTAAACAGAACCCGTCTGCAGAGATAGGGCCTAGCCTTTCTGTCTCCGTTTAAGTGATTTGCACAGCTCGCATCCATAGAAAGCCCAAAGCCCCCACGCAATGAACGAAGAAATATATGAAATATATGCCCACACTGGCTCTTGGTGATGAGCAACCTTTGCTTGAGCGACCTTTACTTCAGATAATACATCTCCGGACACAAGATATCAGATAATACCAGACGTGCAGGTCGTCCTGACACTGAAGGTATCTCTACTAGACCGAAAGTCAGCTCCCCCCCAGCTTCCCCCCAGTTACACGTCAATTGCACGTCATGACCAAGTTGCGCACACAAGTAGGGAAAAGTTCAAGCTGGCCATGCAACCCCCTCCATGTATCCACCCACCTATGACTCACCTATGACTCCTCAAGTGAACGCCCACATGTACGCCCTCATGCACGCCCACATACTCTTATCTCTCTTTCTCTTGCTCTGCCTGGAGCGCTCCTCCCTATGTACAAGATTGAATGTATAAATATTGTACTCTGTGAATAAAGTTTAGAAGACCCTTCCTGAATCTTAGTGGTGATGGAACCGATTCTCCCTTAACTCGAGTTACTGAAATAAAGCCCTTTCTGAATCGGACACCACGGACTCTGCCTCTCATTATATGCATGACCCTTTGTTTAAGTATAGAAATTATGACAGGGTAATACTTTATTTACCACTTTAATCTGGCGCCCGAATAGGGACAAATCCCCTTCCCCACGCGCCGGAGATGTAGGTCCAGCCCTTGCCCCCTTCTACAGCTGTGACGGACTTCAAAGTGTACACGCCAGCGGGACTTCCTGCTTACTCCCTCAGGCCCACGAGGAGGACGGACTGCGACCAGGCATCCACACGAGGCGGTGAGGATCGCGGATCATCCCAACCAGAGCCCAAGCCGTGAGAGAGCAAGGTCCGAGGTTTCCAGAGGCCCACCTGTTCCGTGGCGCATGCGCAGTATCCAGCAGTACTAAGCAGTATCAAGTTTCCGAGGCCTTCAAGTTCTGCTTCCCGGTGAGTACCGCTATTGGGAACGCATAAAGTTCAAGACGGGTTCATTTATTTGAGCTCGGTAGAGACGTGTCCGTTCACACGAGCACGGTAAAGACGGGTCCACGGTAAACGTGGACACGGTCAAGACGTGTCTCATTTATGAGACCGGTATGGTTGTATTGTATTCCAGTGCATAAAGTTAACTGTTTTCAAATACATGTATCTAGTCAAACTGTATCTGTTTTAATGTTTTAGTGTTGTAGTGTGAATGATTGTTTCAGTCAGGGTATTTTTGTGTTTATTGTGTTTTTCATTACGTTGGTTTCAACATGCCACTGTTTTCGAAATTACGTCAGATAGGGACTAGGAAAGGCATACTAGAAGAGCCAGTTAACATCCCGCCTAGAGACACACCTGGTCATTACATGTATAATAAGCACGGGCTATATGCCGTATTGTATTTAGAACTATGGGTAGATTACACGAAGGATTTAGAGGAGAAGTACAGATGGCCTATTTCAGGAACGTGGGATTCTGAATGCATTATGAAAGTAGAGGAAGCGCTATGGAAAAGGAAAGCAAGACCCTCACAGAAAGATGCCATTGAGTTATGGCGCAAAGAGTCACATAGGAGATCAGAGAAAGAATTCCACCAAGCAGAGAGATCCAAACAAGCAGCGGAAAAAGCCAAAGAAAAAGAACTGCGGGAGGAGGGGGAACGGGTCAAGGCAGAACAGGCTGATAGAGAAAGAAATGCCGTCGTTACTGGTATTTATCCCGTCCTCTCAGAAGAACTAGCTAGAGTGACCCCCTCAGAAACACGCCGTAGGTCGCGAACGCCACCACCTGTACCCTTTAGAGTACGTAGAAAGAAGCCAACAGCATCAGAGGCTTTTATTTCCTCCTATCTAGAGGAGCCCGCACCAGACTATGTAAATGCAGATTTCCCTCCGCCCCCACCGGTAGATCAGCTCGAACAGCTCCAGCAGGTCGTGAAAGACAACGTAGGGCCCGGGGCAGTAGGAGGAGGGGGGCCAACGCCAACGTCACCGCCATATACGTTTACTGTAGATGTAGCAATCTCACGCTGTATTTACGATCCAGAACCAGGAAAGGGTTCAATGCTCGTGTTTTCACTAAGACTAAGACAAGCCGTCGACTATTTGGTCACACTACCGGATATGAAAGACCATCTAGATAAAATATACTGTTTCATTAGGTAGGGGGAGGGACCAGAGTGTATAGAAGAGGCCATGGAACACAGAAAGGTAGGGGTTAAGAACTACATTCTACGCTTTATGATTAACTGCCTGATCAGGGAACAAGACCAAGGAGACGGAGATGTAAAGCAAGGTCTGTTAGAATGGAGTGATAACATAGATGCCGGTCGGCATGATAAACAGGGACAAACAGATAGCATGACAACGAAAATACGAAAGGAAATATTGGCGATACACAGAGCAGGGTCTGACGAGAAGGGTGAGTCATCATCGGAAGAGGAAAACGAAGCAAAGGACAAAATGAATTATGTAGGTAAGGCACGACAGTTTGACAGGCCCAAGTGCCTCGACTACCGTAAACAGGGACAGGCTATAAAAGAAAGATATTCCCTTGAAAATCTGTTCCAAGCTACTGAAAAAGCACTGAAACGACGGATAGGAAGCGAGCGATCCCACACCCCACACGAAAAGGAATTGGCTCGGTCAGCCACCCAGTGGGTGTCAAATTCTAATATATATAGCAATGATATAGTGGCTCAGACTTTCTTGAGCCTCCCACCGAACGAACAGCGTTTGGCTGGTATTTACATGGTCCAACATTTAATAACATTGTATGAGAGTCAATATTCCGATCCTGGTCACTTGTATAAATTACTGGACGACATACTTCTAGAAAGATGGACAGGCCTAGGTACTGACTTAATTAACGTTATCCTGGATCAACGACATAAGTACTTGAATTCTCTGACCACATGCATGCTACCCGCCCCACACCATGACAGAAAGCACCTATACATAGACAGACAGAACCCCCTACGAGAGGTACATCCCGTAAAAAATGCAACCGGTGAGCTTCAACGAGTGTATGTTTACACCCCCTTAACGAAATTAGAAATACTGGAAATGAAAAAGATGCTGCCCTGCCATGATAAAGACCCGGGGGGGTTTCACCGAGAATTAAAAGACATTCTCCGCATTGGAGATTATACGTACGCTGACATTCTGAAACTATTGAAAGTACTGTTGCCTGCAGGTATTTACGAAAAGCTTAAGGAAAAAGACTGGAAGGTGGGAGAGAAAAAGATAAGTTGGACAGAATTGGAAACAGAGGATAAAGCCAGGCTCCCGGGGGTGGGGCTTGGTGACAAAGCTAGAGAACTACCTGAACTCCTAATACAGGTTTTGCCGAGATTATTGACTACTAAAAAGGAAGACTGGGATGCTATTTCAGCCTGTAAACAGAAAGCAGACGAGGACACAAGTGATTTCTATTCTAGATTCGAGAAATGTTTTGCCATTAATAGTGGCCTTAAGCCCAGTAGCGAGTCGTATCCACATCTTTTCGTGAGCAAATTAGTAGAGAATTCCTTACCCCAGATCAAGAATAGAGTATTGAAGGTTGAGAGTACTTGGCAAGCAAACAGTCCGTCGCAAATGTTACAAATGCTACAATATCACCAGAACAGGATTAGAGAAGAGCAGGATCAGGAAAAGAGACGCATGAAAGAGACAAAAATGAAGGTGCTGGTTGCCCAAACGGTACCGGCAAACACGAACAAAAATGGCAAAAATGCCACGACACCTGTCGAAGGGAACTGTAATTATTGCAAGCAACCAGGTCACAATGTAAATGAATGTGCTGTCCTGAAACACAATATAGCTACAGGCAAGACAAAAGAACGACCACACGTTCCTAGGCAGAATAGCACCCCACAGAACACACAACAGACAGTAGCGAATTTTCCACCCCCACCACCGCCTGTTAATGCCACGCAACAAATGTATCAGTACACGCAGTCGGACTATCCAGAATATCAAGCATACTCATGAAACAGCCTTGAGAGGGAAGTTGGCTTGCCCCTTATTGAGGTTCCTGTAGATCAAGAGGGTCCCTATGTACATAGTCGTGTATTGGGAAAGGATAGAAAGTTTCTGATTGACACAGGGGCGAGCAGAACTACCATCAGCCATGACGAGGTTCCAGGGGCACCCCTCTCGGGCTCACAGAATGTTTCCCTGGGATTTTCAGGAAAGCCTATTGTTAATGAAGTATCGAAACCAGTCTCCCTAGGAGTTGGTCCATTGTCACGTACCACAGACTTGCTACTTACTAAATCATGTCCAGAAAACTTACTTGGGATAAAGACGTTAAAAGAACTAGGAGCAGTTATCTGTTGTTCTCCGGAAGGAGTACGATTGTTCTTATGTGATTTTAAGGGACATTATGTGTTGACAGATTTTGATCACAGACTCCAGAATGTGCCACAGCACCTATGAGCACAAGGTCCGACTGACGTAGGTTACATGAACATAACACCACACCGTGTCACTCTCAAAGTAGGAGTAGTACTACCACGTATACGACAGTACAAGTTACCACCAGAGGCCGAAGAGGCCTTATTGAAAATTGTTGACGAACTCATTGCACAAGGGGTGGTAGTGGAGACTGACTCGAATGTATGCAACTCACCTGTTATTCCTATCCTTAAACGAACAGACCCTAATGCACCACCAGTTTACAGACTAGTTGTTGACCTTCGAGAATTGAATAAATGTGTAGTCCCTCAATACCCAGTGGTCCCAGACATTTCTTCATTACTGACTGCTATTGATTCTGAGGCAACGTTCTTTACAGTTATTGACTTGAAGAATGCTTTCTTTAGCGTTCCAATTCATCCAGACAGCCAGTATCTTTTCGGATTTAGTCTAAAAGGACGCAGCTTTAAATTTACGAGAGCTCCCCAAGGTTTTACAGAGAGTCCTAGCATTTACAGTCAAGCATTAAAAAGTCAGCTGGACAGTATTGACATGCCTACCAACACTGCACTGCTCCAATATGTAGACATCCTAATTACAGCACGATCAGAACCAGACTGCGAAAATGCATCATTGACAGTTTTACACTTTCTGGCAGACAAGGGGCACAAAGTGTCCCCTTCCAAGTTGCAATTCTGTGCACAGCAAGTGGTGTACCTTGGACACTTGCTGTCCAAGAGGGGTAGACAGCTGACACAAGAACGTATTCAGTTAATTTCTAACCTTTCACAGCCCAAGACACAAAAGGAAGTGCGGGCCTTTATTGGCCTCACTTCATACTGTAGGCAATGGATTCCCCAGTATGCCTATCTAGCCAAACCACTCATACAGTTGACAACACAGGAGGCAGCGTCTTCGACTGTCCTCCCTTGGACACAAGACCATACCTTGGCATTTGAAGAATTAAAAAGAGCCTTATGTCAAGCGCCAGTTTTAGCGACTCCTGATTACAGCAAACCTTTTATGCTTTTTGTAACTGAACGAGATGGAACAGCATTATCTGTCCTCACACAAGATCAAGCAGGAAAACACAAGCCTTGTGCTTATTTTTCTAGTACACTGGATCCAGTGGCCCAGGCTCTGCCTGCGTGCCTGAAATCGGTTGCTGCAACAGCCCTAGCCATAAGACAAAGTGACTCTATAGTGCTGGGACACCCCCTGATAGTCCAGGTACCACATGCAGTGGAAGTTCTCTTGAACAGGACACAGACACAACACTTGACTGTAGCGAGACTGACAGGATATGAACTGACGTTATTTCAGCCACACATAGAGATCAGACGATGTAACATTCTGAACCCTGCTACACTTTTGCCCTCAAGTACAGTAGACACCGCACCACATGACTGTGTGGAAGTAATGAATATAGTGACGAAACCAAGACAAGACTTGACAGATGTGGCACTGCCAGACCCTGACCTGACACTTTATGTAGATGGTTCATGCATGAGAACGAGTACGGGAGAGTTAGTGGCAGCATATGCCGTGACCACTGACACTCAAGTCATAGAGACACAAAGAATAGACACACTGTCAGCACAAGCAGCAGAGCTCATCGCTCTGACACAAGCCTGCATAAGAGCTAAGCACTTGAAAGTGAACATTTATACAGATTCACAATATGCATTCGGCGTAGTTCATGATTTCGGAGTATTATGGAGGGAGAGAGGTTTCTTGACCTCTCATGGTGCCAAAATTCAGCATGGCCCGCTTATTCAGGCCCTGTTAGAAGCAATACATTTACCTGCAGCCATAGCTATTCTGAAATGCAAAGCACACACCAAAGTTACAGACACCATTTCCCAGGGTAATGACCTGGCAGACCAAACTGCTAAACTTACAGCCCAGACACCAACAGACACGACAAAGACAGAGGTACCATTACTGACAAAAAGTATGACAGTCAGGGATCCTTCTCAAGATGTACTCGACATACAGACACATGCCACTTCAGACGAAATAAAGAAATGGACTGAACAAGGAGGGGTCCAGACTGACCAAGGTTGGATGACTAAGGGCAAAGCTACATGGTTTCTTCCAGATTCCATGGTACAAGTGATCATAAAACCCAGCACATAGTCCAGCACACTTGGGAGAGAAGGCAATGTTAGACAGCTTACAGAATATCTGGTTTAACAAGCACCTGCGTGCAGCAGCAAAGCAAAAAGTGCGAACATGTATGATCTGTTGCCAGTTCAATCCAGGTAAAGGCATTCCGGTGGAACAAGGCGGATTTCATCCTCCTGACCATCCTTTTGAGGTCCTCCAGATGGATTATATCCAAATGGACAGATGTAGAGGTTACAAGTATGTCCTGGTAGTTGTGTGTGCACTATCTAGATGGACAGAAGCGTACCCAGTCCCAGATTATAGTGCTGTGACCACCGCCAGGCAATTGGTGCGAGAATTCTTCCCTAGATACGGATTGCCCCGTGTCGTGTACTCAGACAATGGTCAGCCTTTTTCTTCTGAATTAATGAAACAAGTGTCCCTTCTGTTAGGATATCAGTGGAAGTTTCATTGTGTACGACATCCTGAAGCAGCAGGCCTTGTAGAACGACATAATCAGACAATAAAGACGAAACTAGCAAAGATCTGTGCAGAAAAAGGCGTGGATTGGATGGTAGCCTTGCCGGTTGCCCTCTTTTACATGCGTATGGTAGCCCATTCCAGAACAGGCCTATCTCCGTATGAAGTGGTTTTCGGTAGACCGCCAAATATGTGGGGTACGCCTATGCCTAAGAAAATAACTGATGTTGACAGTAACATGCTGACAGATAACCTGGCTTCCTTGATGTCTGCACTACTCTCTTGTCGTTCACAGGTTCCCGCCGCCTTCCCTGACAACACCCAAGTCAAGGAACATGCCATAGTCCCTGGTGATTTCGTATTCGTGCAGAATTTTGATCGATCAAGCCCCCTTGAGCCGCGCTGGAAGACACCAAAATTAGTGCTACTGACCACGAGGACAGCGATCAAGGTCGAAGGAAGAAAAGGATGGCTTCATGCCCACCATTGTAAAAAGTACTTTGGAGATTCTGGAACTTTGATAAAGACAAAAGACAGTACAGACTTTGAGCCCCCTTTGCTAGAAAAGACTCCGCAACAAGAGTACAGGTCCAAATTACGATCTAGTAAGTCAGACAGCGTTTAATTGTTTAAGTCCACTAGGTGGTGAATCGGTTAGACAGGTTCCTCACCTGCAGGAAGCGAATATACTGGATAATTCCCAGAACGGATTCCGTGCAGGTCATAGCACCGAAACTGCTCTTTTGGCTGTGGTGGAGCACATCAGGAAGCTGTTGGACCAGGGCCTGACGGCGGCACTGATCCTTTTGGATCTCAGTGCCGCCTTCGATACTGTGTCCCATCAGATTCTTTTACATCGTCTGATGGAGGCTGGAGTTGGAGAGGTGGCACTTGAGTGGTTTCGCTCCTTTCTTAAGGATCGAGGCTTCAAAGTGTCTACACCCCCTTTTGTTTCTGCTTCTCGCCCTATACTTCAGGGTGTTCCCCAAGGTTCGGCTCTCAGCCCTACCTTATTTAATTTATATGTTCAACCATTGGCGGAGGTAGCCCATAGTTTTGGTCTCTCCTTAGTGTCATACGCCGATGACACGCAGCTGGCGGTGGCACTTAATGGTGACTCCAAAATGGATGCCCCCACCTTTCAGTCAGCTCTAAAAGCTGTTGCTGGCTGGATGGCGAACAATCGACTCCACTTTAAGGCCTCCAAGACCGAGGTCATTATTTTTGGTAGGGAAAGTGGGCTATGGGGAGATCAATGGTGGCCATCTGATCTAGGCCCTGTTCCCACCCCCGTGACTGAAGTCAGAAACCTCGGGGTGTGGTTTGATGATAAGCTTTCTTTCACCTCCCATACTAAGCGTGTGGCTGGCACATGTCTAGGGACTCTGCAGTGTCTTCGACCAATTTTTAAGTTTTTTGACACGGAGACCAGACAGATTATAGTCCAAGCTCTGGTTCTTACCAGACTGTTTTTGGGTTTAAATCAGGCTGAACTATCCCGCCTTCAGAGGGTCCAAAATGCGGCGGCCAGGATGCTTGTCGGTCTCCCGAAGTTTGTCTCGGCTCGTCGAACCATCCAGGATCTCCATTGGCTACCGATAGAGCAAAGAATTAAGTTTAAAGCTTTATGCTTAACTTTTAAAATTCTTAAATTAGCCTCTCCTCCTATTCTCTCACAGACTATCCTGCACTATGTCCCTGCTAGAACACTCCGCTCTGCTGGATTAAATCTTGCCGTTGTGCCGCGATTTAAAAAAGCTAGAATGGGTGGACGCTCTTTTTCAGTGCTGGCGGCTGCCCTCTGGAACTCTTTGCCGGCTCCTCTCCGTTCAATCCCTGACTTGCTCCCTTTTAGGAAGGCTTTAAAGACCTTCCTCTTTTCTACAGTTTAGATCCTGTTTTCTGACCTTTTTCGATGTGTTGTGTTACTCAATGCTCCAAAGCGCCGGGACGCCACTTGGCTGCGGCATCCGCGCGCTATACAAAATAAAATAACATAACATAACATAAGATCGTAGACCAGAATAGTAAAAAGAGCAAAATGAAAGAGAAATACTGCAAGATATTACGCAGTAGATGTATAGTAACTCTGATTTTTCTGTCTCTTCTGTGCATCACTATAATCTGTATCAGTTTAATACTACATGTTTCCTTTCCTCCTATTGCCTCGCATATACACTTTTCCATAAATGACACTGTAGAGCATACATTTAGTGATCTGCCTCCCCATGAACTGTCATATCGACTAGCCCTGCGCAACAATACTTTAATTCGGATGTTGCACCGTTCTCATCAGACCAGCAATGCAACAGATTGCTGGGTATGTGGCCGACTCCCACCTTATCAGAAGACGAAGGGAGTTCTGCCCCTCGTCCCTTTTCCGTTCTCCCACAATGGTTCGTGCGGAGCATGGTTTGCTTTAATGACATCACTAGACAGAAAGTTCACAGTTTCCCAGGGCGACTGGATATGGGGAAACTTGAATAAAGTAATGAATGAGGCATGTTTTCCAGACGAAGACGGTCTTCCCCAAAGGAAGGGGACCGATCTAGAAAATGAAGAGTACGAGCAAGGAAATGCTTCCCTCAGTTTTATGATTCTGAATGTTCAGCCCAAGCAAAATGCAGGTCCACCGACTATTTCAGTCCTACCAGTAAAAGGTGATTTGTGCGTTAGAAAGAAAGGATCAGTACTTATGGGACACAGCGAGTGTAATGCTATAGTCGAGTTTAATGATAAAGGAAAGTCTTCTTTCAAAGCATCTCGCCATACCTATTTCAATTGTGGTCAGACAGCCTATGTACATCTGCCCTTAGACTGGAGTGGGACATGCTATATAGCGTTCCTGCTACCACCCGTCTTTCTGGCCCCATCCCATTATCATCGAGATTCACGACTAGAGCATGTTAGACACAGGAGAGAGACCGATTCCCCAGTGATTGATCAGACTGAGACAGCTTGGGAGCAATATACAGATTTCAATGGAGGATTCTTTTTCTTCATAGGTCCCATCCAAAACAGTAAACTCATACGCAGGTTAACAAGAACTCTAGAAGCAGTAGTGAATGAGACTGCATCTGCCCTGGCGAACTTGACCCAGGAGCAGTCTGCCATGCGACTTGTTGTTCTTCAGAACCGTCTTGTTCTTGACGTCATCCTGGCAGATAGGGGCGGGCTTGTAGAGTGATCGGCTCCAGTTGCTGCGTTTTCATACCGAATAACGCGCCATCTGTGTACGCAGCAATAACAAGGCTCCATAAGATTGCTCACGAGATACATCAAGACCCAGGCACATGGACTTGGTCCAGTTGGCTCTGGAGTGTAATATCAGCATGGGGATGGAAAGTGTTGTCGTTCCTAGGAATGATACTGCTTATGATATTCGGCTGCTGTCTCTGTCTGCAGTGTGGCCCGGCGATTTGCGGCCTGTGTGCCACTGCCTGTGTTCCCCATCCACGTATACAAAAGATTAAAGATGAACAAATGATGCTGTATGATCAGATATACGGTCTCATGAATATAGATATGTCCTGAAGGGTACAGTAGGGGACAAGGAGGGAATGAGGAAAATGAAATTTTACATGGCCTGTGTGTCCCCTGCTTGTACTCCAACGTTTAGTGTATGTGCATGTTACCCATGCATTTTCCCTCTGTGGCCTGATTAATGAGGCCTCTGCATTTACGTCCCACATTAGGATGTCAGTTACCATGTCTTTCATAAAAGAAACGTTAATTCTGCACTGAGGCCAATGTTGCCCATGTGTTTGCATTGTGCACGTTTAATATATCGACATGAACCCATTTTGTGGCTCAGCCTGAGCCAGGACCCGAATTAAGGTTTTCATGCCTCCAGACACTCTGAAAGCTGCAGCTACGTATCCCTGACCTCTCGCATACTTTTGGCTGAGCCGAGAGGGGCCCAGCCCGGGGTGCCAAGACAGTATTTAGCACACAGTTATCTGCTTGCTCTACAGAATCACATTCCTGCCTAGTGAAGAAGGTAAACAGAACCCGTCTGCAGAGATAGGGCCTAGCCTTTCTGTCTCCGTTTAAGTGATTTGCACAGCTCGCATCCATAGAAAGCCCAAAGCCCCCACGCAATGAACGAAGAAATATATGAAATATATGCCCACACTGGCTCTTGGTGATGAGCAACCTTTGCTTGACCGACCTTTACTTCAGATAATACATCTCCGGACACAAGATATCAGATAATACCAGACGTGCAGGTCGTCCTGACACTGAAGGCATCTCTACTAGACCGAAAGTCAGCTCCCCCCAGCTTCCCCCCAGTTACACGTCAATTGCACGTCATGACCAAGTTGCGCACACAAGTAGGGAAAAGTTCAAGCTGGCCATGCAACCCCCTCCATGTATCCACCCACCTATGACTCACCTATGACTCCTCAAGTGAACGCCCACATGTACGCCCTCATGCACGCCCACATGCTCTTATCTCTCTCTTTCTCTTGCTCTGCCTGGAGCGCTCCTCCCTATGTACAAGATTGAATGTATAAATATTGTACTCTGTGAATAAAGTTTAGAAGACCCTTCCTGAACCTTAGTGGTGATGGAACCGATTCTCCCTTAACTCGAGTTACTGAAATAAAGCCCTTTCTGAATCGGACACCACGGACTCTGCCTCTCATTATATGCATGACCCTTTGTTTAAGTATAGAAATTATGACAGGGTAATACTTTATTTACCACAACATGACTATATAGGCGCATGGTGGGAGAAGGGATGGAGCCGCTGAGGGAACTCCAACATAAATGGGAGGCGGATTTGGGCAAGGAGATCCCCGAGATGACATGAGCCCAAATAGTCAGAAGAGCATGGAAAAGTACTAGAAGCGCTAGATTCCAGCTGATTAATTTTTTCATATTGCATAGGGCATATCTTACTCCCGCTAAGATTAACAAGTATTTTAAAATAGCCACTGCCCAATTCCCGTGCTGCCATTTAGAGGGGGCAGAGTTTTGCCACATGATGTGGGGCTGGCGCGCCTCTGGGCACCTACTGGGAGGGAGTAACAGATATGCTCTGCGAAATCACGGAACGGCGGATCAATCCTGACATGGGTACCTGTTTGTTGCACTGGTTTCCGCACACTCCCAAACTGAAGGTAACAAGCAAGTTTTTAGATTTGGGGTTGCTCTTGGCCAAAAGGGACAGAACAGCGCACTGGAAGTCAAGGGAAGGGCCTAGCTTTACGAGGTGGAAGGCAGACCTAGTTAAATGGGCGTTGAGCGAAAGCACAGTTAGACTTCAGCAAGCCAAGTGGACCAATAGCGATAAGGCACTGGAGTCCGCAAGGGCATGGGAGGTCTTAGTCATAGCACTACAAGAACAGGAGACTCAGATACAGACTCGGTCCCTGACACACAGACGGGGTACTCTTGAAAAATGAGGGTGGGAGGGGGCCCCGGGGCAGACATGCTATGCAGTTGTTGCAATAGAGAGAGTAGAAATGGTGAGATAATGTGATAATATTACCACGCAAAGTACTGCTGAGGGAAAGGTTATTCAAGATCATTTAGATAATTGAAGGTTGTACGCACCGGTGGCGGAGGGTGGATCGTCTTATTCTAAGTTATATTGCCCAACTCTTGTGGAACGGGCACGCCTCGAAGAACAGAGTGGAAGGGGCTCCTGTCCGACAATTGCACGTTGCAAGGGAGGAGGACTAGTTGGGGCAAGCTAATTGATCGAAAATATTTGACTTCATGAATAGGAAGATAGGGGGCGGTGAATCTCCTGTTTAGAGGGGCATCGTGTTTGAGCATTACAGAAATGTTTGTGTGTTGTTGGGCAAGAAAAACTAATTAAAATATATATTTTTTTTAAATATCAAAAGAAGAGGAATACGAGCTGGCCAAAGGTACCTCTGACAATAGAAAATTGGACAGCGGCGTTTTTGATTTACACCAGTGTATATTGTGAGAAGTACCCGGAGCTCTGCGTAGCTTTATTTAAATACATGAACGTGATTAGAAAAGCTCAGATGGCAGGGGGTGGATACGCATGGGCACAATATGATGAGGAGTTCAAAGTGCGAATGGGGTGGGACCCAGAGGCAAAATGGGGGGAATTAAACACAGATCTGTGGCAACACACCATGGGGGCGGCAAAGGGGGGAGAAACCATATTTACAGCCAGCGGCTTACCAATAGTATACCGGCCCTTTCAAGGAAAGCCCATCCGGGGGAGGGGTGGGGGGCACGGGAAAGACTCAGACTGGGTCAGAAGGGGCGTGACGGGACTTTAACAAAGGCCTGTGCACACTGGAGGTTTGTAGGTTCCATCACGATTGCTCCAAATGCGGGGGCCGCCATTCATTGGTCAACTGCTGGGGCGGACAACCATAGGGAGGCCAGCAATGGCATCAGCCAGGATATAGCGCAGCAGGACACCCGCAGCAGTTCATGGGCAATAGGGGCGGGTGAGAGGCCACAGGGACCTGGGCTCAAAAGTTAGAACGCCAGTTAAACTTGAGAAGTTGGAGGAGGGGCTGCTGGGGTATGAGGACGTGAGAGCAGGGAGGGGTTCAGATGTGGGTTTCGTTTGGGTTACAGGGGTCCGAGACAGAGAAGATGGGCTAACAATCTGAAATCAGCTACAGAACAGACAGTTAGTGCGAGACAAATTGAAGAAAGAAGTGCAGGAAGGGAGAATGGCAGGCCCCTTTGACAATTGGCCAATAGAGAACTTGATTGTCTCGCCAATAGGGGAGTGCCCAAAAAAAGAAGTGGGGCAATACAGATTGATTCAGCATCTGTCATGGCAAGAAGGGACTTCGGTCAATAACTTTATTGCTGAGGAGGCAGCCTCCGTATCTTACTCATCAGTTGACGTGGCCATGTCACTGGTAGTGACCGCGGGTGCAACTGCACCAATGGCAAAATGTGACAAAGTCGGCTTTTCGGTTGCTTCCAGTCCATCCAGATGATTGGGATCTTCAGGGTATCCATTTCGAAAGAAAATGGTATGTGGACAAACACTGCCGATGCACATTGTATTGAGTGCTTCAGCACATTTCGGCAGTGGTAATTCACACGGCGCACAGGTCACCGACTAGTGACGCACTATCTAGACAATTTCTTCTTCGCAGGTTCGCCGGGCTCCAGGGAATGCCAGGCAGCGCTGGACAATTTCCACGAGCTAACAGAGGAAATGGCGGTGCCTTTGGCACCAGAGAAGACAATGGGACCCAGTACGGCTCTATCTTTCTTGGGCATAGAAATCAACTCTGTGGCAACGTGGGCTCGCCTACTAGAAGAGAAAAAAGGAAAAATGTTGGACTTGCTAAAAAGCATGTTGTCCAGGGACAAAGGCAAGATTAAGGACATTCAGGTACTGTTAGGACATCTCATCTTCGCATGCAGGGTAGTGCGGGCTGGGAGGACCTTTTGTAGGAGATTGGGGCGTGCACTAGCAGGGCACCACTTACCCCACAACCTGGAGTGATAGAAGATTGGGGGATGTGGGCTGTGGTTATTCAGTCATTCAATGGAGTGCTATTGGCGAGTGAGGATGAAGTCACATGGGATGTGCACATTTTTTAAGATGCGGCAGGAAGCGAAGGCTTTGGCCTGTTTTGGCAGGGAAAATGGTGCGCAGAACAGTGGCCGCCACTTTGGAAAGGTGGGGGCAGAAGCATAGCCTTTTTAGATTTTTTTCCCTTAGTGGTAGCAATAACACTTATGGGGTAGGAGTTAGCTCACAAGAAGGTACTGTTCAGAGTGGACAACATGGCAGTGGTCGAAATTGAGAATAGAAAGTCAGCAAGAGACGAGCAAATACTGAAGTTGTTAAGGGTCTTCGTGTTGGGGTGTCTGAGACATGATATTGCTTTCAGGGCTTTACACTTACCTGGTGTGGACAATGACATAGCCGATGCTTTGTCTCGTTCACAGTGAGGGAGATTCCATGGGCTGGCCAAGGAGGCAGACAGGATGCCAACGCCAATGCCCGCTCATTTGTGGTACATAGGTACCGTAGAATGCTACAATTGGTGGTAGGCTCGTTGTCTGCAACAACTTGGGCATCATACAGGTTGCCATCAGGTGCCCAGCGGCACATTAAGATCTGGCGGCGGTCAGAGGACGTCATTCAGTTCATTCTGGATCTCATTGATCGGAGTTTATCCAGGGTGACAATTGCCAGGAAGCTGGCTGGGATAGCTTTCATGGGTAAATTGTTATGGGGTTATCCTCCGACACCAGGTGAACTAGGGAGAATACTCGAGGGGTGGGCCAGGGAGAAATCCAGGGGTTGCAACTCGGGAAACCGCTTTCATGGCGGACTTTAGCTCGGGTGATTGAAGTATTACCAGTGGTATGTAGGGATGATTTTGAGTCTTGCCTATTTTCGACATTAATGGTTTGGATGTTCTTTGGGGCATTCAGGGTGTCAGAACTACTGGGTAACAAGTACGTTGGAGGGGTAGGGAGGCAGGATGTGACACCACAGGGGACAGGTTTGCAGATTTGGTTGGCCAGGTCCAAAACAGACCAAAGGGGTAAGGGTAGATGGGCCAGGTTGGAGGCGGCAGTTCCACAATTGACATGTCTGCTTCAGTGGACCCGATGCTGGTTCAACATGATGGGCGGGACGGGGGTGCGGTGTTTAAACATGAAAATGGACACAATGGGGCCCTTTTTGGGAATCATTCTTTTCAGATTGGAGCTGCAACAGAGGCGTGCAATAGGAGATGGGTCCGGGGGGATATCATGCAATTGGGGCACTGGTCTTCTGATTCCAATTTTTCCCGTTTCAGGTTCTGTGACCGGCCCTCAGGCAGAAGAATTGACCATTTGGATAGTGGGGCACTCTTTTGTCAAATGGGCGCAAGTTCAAGAGTTATTTTTTGGTCCACCTGGGTTTCAATGAACGTTCGTTTAAGGTTGTCTGGAAGGGAAAGGGGTATGCACTGGAAGGAGCTGATCCATTGTCTCAACAGCTGTGGCAGGTGCCTGTACATTTTATTGGTTCACCTTGGGGGAAACTATTTGTGCAGTGAAAAATGGGTTGTTTTGATGGGGGCGATGAAGGATTTGGCCTTGATAAAGGAGCAGTGGGCAGGTTGTCATGTGATGTGGACAGAGTTTGCACCATGCAGGGTGTGGAGGGGTGCCTTGCACCCGAGCGCCATTGACAAATCCAGGTGAAAGGTAAGTACCGAAATGTCCCGTTTTAGTCGAAGCTTAGGTTTTGGTCGAGTTAGCCATAAGGACATTCGTTTCAAGTCAGTGGAGTTTTTCAGGGATGACGATGTGCACTTGTCCAGGCTCTGTATGGATTTATACTTCTTAGAGATCAGGGAGGTTTTTTCCAGGTCTTTGAACGTGCAGAGGCACTCAACATAAGGACACGGGGATTGCATGCAGGTTGGGGGGCAAAAAGGTGGAGAAGATTCTCTCTGCCCACCTTCTGGGTGGCGGGGGTTATTGAAAGTTTGCCAGGGTTGGCAGAAGTTTTTTTGGTTATTGTTGAAGTTGGGTGTATGGACAGGGAAAGGGTAGGCAGGTTATTTTAAGCTCAGTTGGACAAGTTTGTGGATTTACTCTTGTAAAGAGGCAGGTATAGGATGTTGGTTAATTAACGTGTATAATTAAAGGGTTTAATTTTACTTCAATGTTTAAATGGTAATGTCAGGGTGTGGGCGTGTTCAGGGGATCATAGGGGCGGGGTCAGTAACTTGATGTAGTAGTGAGGCTTTAAGTTTTGTAAGGCAGTTGCCATGGATGTTCATTGTGATGTGCACCTGTTTCAATAAAGCGGCATATTTCACACATCAAAATGGTCTTATCTGGTCTGCTTCCCCAATCCCCCTCCCTCCCAACAGAGGATTCTTCTTTGAAACACTCCTGGTTGGCAATCATGGGTGGAGACATCACAGCAGTATGCAACATTTGGCACGATCAGTTCATCAGCAGACATGCGCAAGGTTAGTGGGTAATGACAAAAGCGAGACAACATATACTGGGGTGCTGTGTACCCATAGAGTATTGCAAAATAAACCTTCAAGCAAAGAAGCTGTGAGAGCCAGCTAGCAAAACTGTTTGCTCTGGGAATGACGATTACATAAAATAAAGAAAGTTCATTAGCCCAATTCACTAGTTTACTGAACACGGACATGCCCATGGCATGCTTAGGTTCTAAAGAGCTGCAGGCCAACTCACATCCAACAGTCATAGATTAAGGAAACCATACTTCTGTTGGCCTTAGCCAGGGTATTACTAGAATAGGCGAGTCTTGTAAAGACTTGTGGCTCTAATACAATGAGCATTTGCTTACAGGATCACTCAGTTATGGTTACCTCACTCCAAGGGCAGAAGGCCATGGAGCCCAAGAGCACTATACCCAAACAGAAGAGCCGTCATTACATGGAGATTACACAGAATGCCTCTTAGAATACCATTACACATTCTAAAAAATAGTTGCACACTTTAACTAACACCATTAAGAATCCAACAAAGCTCAGTTTACCTGTGTGTGAATTAGATTCCGCGTTTCCTTATCAGCAGTCAGCTGCTCTGGTGTTCCACAACCAGGAATAAAAAGCAGTAGATTTGAAGTATCTGCTATTTTCAAGTCATAGGTTTTGTCTCCACTGCATAAAACTGCATGCTCATTTTTGTCACCTCTGATTATAAGGCTAGAAAAAAAAGGAAGCACGTCATACAAAACATATTTACCTTTGTACAAAGTATTGGCATAATGAGCCAAGCGATAGATCTCAATCTCAGGGGAATAGGAATATAAATGCAGGAACTTTACCGGGCACCTCACAGGAGTACCTTGGGGCCTTCTCACTTTGCCAGGCAGTGACTGTAAACAAAGTTTTTCTAATAAGGTGCGAGGACGTCACATCAATTAAACATAATTTACAGAATTCTACGTTTACAGATAAAAGTGAAAACTAACTTACTATACACCCTATTAATTTAATAATCACCTACAATGAAAATGTTCCTAGCAAACATAAAATAAAAACTTCCAATTCTATTAAGGACACGGAGGGGAGGATTATGCTTATAATATTTTGGTTCACCTATTATATGTTTTAAACAGCAGCCATTTCAACAGCTTTGATCAAAAAACTAACATTTCCAAAAGACTTAGGGGCATAACACAACAACCAATTATAATAAAGTCAGTCCTAATAAAGTCCATCTTCAGTTTCCACGCTGCCTCTTTTCTTCGTATGAATCACTGCATTTCCACTGCTCACAAATCGTGCTTGGACCCATCATTTCCTAAGACCTTAAAGAGACCCCAGAGGATATATGACTGCATCCAGCAATTCACCACATTGCCAGCTGTACAATTTCTTGTTTACAATTGAACAGTCATATAAAATATTTTAAAAAATCCCAAAAACATTAATTTACAGTCAATCATAATGCGAGCATTCGCAGGGTAACTTAAAATAGCCAGGTACTTACAGAATACAGGGGGGAGGGGCGACCACAGGGACGACTGGTTTGAGAATTTCTCGCTGGGTGGGATAATCTTTGCCTCTGTGTCCTCAATCGAATTGAAACTTATGTTTGCTTGGGAAACTTTCATTCTATGTCAGGACCAGAGACGAGGATGTTGCTAGTTTAAAGCCTGCTGACAGCCAGCTATGCCACATCCATCACCAGTGTGAAATAAAACCTCTCATATGTAGAGTTCGAGGACCAGTCCGCTGCTCTGTGTACTGAGGCATCAACGGCCTCATAAAAATTATCGTCCCAAAGGATGAAGGACATGCCCTCCTCCTCAATATAAGTGTTCTCTGAATCCAGGGATGTGGAATTCCTATAGCCCAACACCCAGGACATATTGTTTGGGGTCAAGGGCAACAAGTTTTCATGTGTATTTTGACCTTGGGACAAGTACGCCAAACCCCTACAGCATAAACCCTTTGGCAGCCAGTTTGCAGTACTACAATATGGATCAGAGAAGGGCACTGTCTGTAGTTAAGGTAATATTTGTGTCCATATGTTAATGCTGCTCAAACTTGTATTTATGGTTTATTATCTGAAATCCTTTATTATTAGGGTGAGCACTCTAAGTAAATGTTGTAAGCTCTGACTGCACTTCTGACAGTGGTTCTAGTATAAATAGGTTTAGCAATATGAGGCTATGTATAATGCTTGATGATTCTTTGCTTTTAAAAAAGAAATTCATAAAAAAGGAAAGCCGGAAAAAAAAACATTTTGCAAAGCTTCTGTGCAAACAGAATTATTTTAAACATGGATGCTACTGGCAGAAAGCAACTCTTAAGTTCCGCCTAGACAGCACATGCACGGCCTCTGAGAGACATGCCTCTGTGAGACATCCTGCCCATAGCTTTCCATATGTTAGCTTCAGAGTCGCTCTCATTTCCTTTGTCCCAGTTCGTCACCACAGGTAAACGTTGTGTCTCCTTCTTCTTGAGTTTGGCCCACCCCTGGAGCAAGGACCAAGTATTTGTGTTCATCTACTACTCCTGTTTTTGGAGAGACTTTTTTCTTTGTGTTCTAGCGCTCCATATGTAAATGTAATGTAAATGTCATGGTATTTATAGAGCTCACTGTCACCAGACGATCACCAGTGGTGTTGCCTATGCGGTTTCCTGGCGCTGAAACTCATACTGCTGTGGAACCCCTCCTGGCTTTCCCTGTGAAGTGTCCACTCCTGGGCACCCCCAGGGTGAAGCCAGACATCCTTAGCGCTGTTGGGGCCGGTGTGGAAGTTAAGCAAGCTATTGCCCAGAGTTGCAGCGTGGGGCCCATGCTTAGAATAGGCACCGAGGCGAGAATTGACGGTCCGAGGAAATTGAGCCCGAGACCCGCCGGGGCGGGAATTGAACCTTGGTCCCTGGTCCGAACTCTGCATCAGGGTCTGCCGCTCTAACCATTGAGCCACACTCCTCCACACCCTGTGTGCCTGTGTTTTCAGTCCATCTCCCATATCTTTTTACATGTAGCTTCTTTTTCCTCCCATCCCCCTATCCTGTACTCTATGCCACTGTACACTATTCTGCACCACTCAACTTTACACCACTACATTGCAATGTACTCTGCACCAATGCACTTTTTCGCCACCCTATGCAGCTACACTCTATGCCACTCTGCTCTTCTCTGCACTACTGAACCACTCGGCGCCACTGCCTTCCATGCCATTTGCTCTTCTCTGCACCATTCTTTGCCACTGCACTCTGCTCTGCACCACTTTACGCCACTATACAGGCCAGTTTGAGTTGGTTTCAGGCTTCGTAAGGAAGCCAATTCAGGGTCTTCAGATGTGTGAGATGTAGTCAAATGTGTTCGAGTCTGTTATGAGCAACCTACCCCATGGACAAGTAAATATTCTATTAAAATCCACACCCCTGCAACTGCAACTTGAATTGATACACAGGACACAGAAGCAATAGTCCGTTTTTACTTGTTTGGACGTATTTGACAGACCGTACTGCAGCCGCTTTACACGCGGAGAATTGACCATGCTTGCTCGCTGTTTTTGGGAAATAAATGTAGCTATACTGGTAAGAATACTACAAATTTATGAAATTTCAAAGATAGCTGTATAGGAGATTTCTGATAGCGTCGAAGGTTAAAATAGTTGTAATTAATTAGGTTTCACATGCCATTCTGTTTGAAGGATGAGGCTATGAGGAAAACAATAAGTACATCACAAGGTGCACGGTGATATATTCTAATTGGGACTAAACTTAAAACTGGAAAACGGGGCTGAGTGCATGGATTCTTATGATACTTTTGGTCATTAGTTAAATAATGTTAAAGTCTGATCACAGTTTTGCATATTTACAGAAAATACACGCAGAACTCTTATGTCCATACCGGTACAGGATCACAACTAGCTTTAAGGTATGGTTTCCCTGCATTAGTCGGGCAAGATGTTTTGTAAGGTTGTTACCAAAGTGGGATCAATACTTTGATAATTATATAGTGGTATTGTGGCTCTTTTTTTTATTTTATTTCCTTGTTTTGCCAGAAACATTTTGACAAACTAACAGGTATCTATTAATGGTGATCATATTATTTCATTCTAGCAATGCAGTTACATTGCTTTGCACATAATGAAGAATCACAATTCGGAGTACGATATCTCCACAGTGCTAATCAGCGCATATGATTAGTTGCTTAGAATTGATAATGTATCTCTAACTGTTACATAGAGCACAACTTGAACATTTATGAACTGTATATTATATGATTACGCATGGGTTTCCACTAAAATGTCACTAATAAGAACAACTAATCAGCAGTGCCACACCAATATCACCGCAATTAAGGTGCAAATGACTAGAAAATTAAGTGTCACATTTCAATGGAATATATTTCTGTATTCTTTTAGCCCTGAGGAAGTCCTAGTTTTTTCCTCTTATGTGACGAAATGCATGTTGACTTGATGGCTAAGGACCAAAGAACAGGGCTTTGCTGGTTAACGACCAAAGACCTGAATACAAAGATTCAAATAATAAAAAGAAACCTGTGAAAATCTCAAACAAATACAAAATAACTTGCATTTGATGTTAGCGTGTGCTGGAGGATAACAGTTGACTATATTCAGAGAAATACTTTGTTAAGAAAAGTTTCAGAATCCTGGAGAGGTTCAATAATCTATCCCATTTTTAAGAGAGGGAAGTCAACCCAGCCAAGTAATCATCGCCTGTTATCCCTTTTGGATATTAAAGCAAAAGAATTTGCAGATTTACAGTAGGAAGATCTTAAAGGCTGGGCAGAAGTAAAAACGTTAATACCCCTGAACCAGACTGGGTTCCAACAAAATCCAGGCTGCACCTCAAACCTGATGACAATCTTGATTCTTATGAACCAGGACGTTCGATCACAGTAATTATCATGAATATGCATTGTTTATTTTAAGGCAACATTGACTTAGTTCCAAGGAAATCTCCATTGAAAAAGTTATTATTAGGGGCAATCCTCTTAAAACTACTGAGAGTAATTGAACTCCTATATACAGATACGTGAACAATGATAAAACTGGGTGATGGCAGGTTTCTCCCTCGAAAAATTAACACCACAATAGGGCTAAAACAAGAACGTGTTTTGGCAGCTTTGTTATTCAATCTGTACATGTTGGACTTCACTCTGGCATTGGACTTTGTAAATGCTCACCCCCCCCCCCCCCCCCCCCCCCGAGTTAAGGGGAAGGCAGTTGTCAAATCTGCTGTACGTTGATGACCTGGTGATGTTAAGCAAAACATGAGTGGGTCTCCAACGGCTGATTAACAAACTTGGTGAGTACACCAGATTTAACAAACTTGAATTGACTTTGGACAAAACACAAATTGTTGTTTTTGGAAAGAGAATTAATAAACCTGGTACCTGACTAGGTGGTGAACACATCAAAAAAGTGTCAGAATACAAGCACCTAGGTGTATGTAAGAGGGGAACTATGTGCAGCCAAGGGAATCAATCAATCAAAAACAAAGCCTGTGCTCTACAATGTGCCTCAAGCGTCTATGGGGTCCCTCCCAGTCTAGAGACAATTCTCCATGTCATGAAGGTGAAATTAATGCAAGCAATAACCTATGGAAGTGAATCAATGATGGGAAAAGTTTCAAAGCTATCGGGCGCCCTTGTGGTGAAAAAAATACAAATCCATCTTTTGCGTGCCAAAAATAGCAATTCAGGCGCAGGTATGGATTGAATTAATCAATCCACAGACAGACAGTGCGCATTCTTTAAATTTTTTTCATAAGCTGAGGGAATCAAAGCCAAACATTCTAGACCACGTTAGCTGGCAGGAACAAGACCCTACCATTTGGCCCATTACCACATCATGGAAAAAGGTCTAGACACTACATAAGTGAGGGAGGCATGGAAACTGTATGTTATCCACAAAGTGCTAAAAAAAACACCTTAATAACCAGCGCACAAGAGCTGAGCAGATTTAAGGATAAAGACCCAGCAGCACAGCGCAGTCACTCCTGGATGGAGATGAACACTTATAATAAGAAAGAAAAAACGTTATCTGAGAACAGATTATTCAAAGCAAGTTTAAGGCATTTCGGTACGGAGACTGCAAATGTTGGATTTTCTTTCGAAGTGGCAAAATCAAATCGCAGATCTAAAATGCAGACGATGCAAAAAAAGGAATGCATCTTGTATGTCTGAGACCCGAGCTTTTAGAAGCTCGCAGGCCGTTATTATGTAAATCATTCAACAATTTGAGGGTGTGGCCTTGCAGGCAGGCCATTACAGAGGAACATTGGACTGGTTGCATTTCTCCTAGTATTCTTGGACAAGCTATGCACTAAGTTGTACAGTAAGCACTAAGGAAGAAACCACTACCTCGTCCAGTTTGGTAAAAAATTCCATGTCGTTCACTTACGTAATTTATGTACATTTGACTGAAAACTAAGAACCGTACAAGATAAGCAAGGATTTGCCACCTGCATGAACTTTAGTGACTATGGCAGTCCCCACCTATGCACCGTTTTTGATTTGAACACTATAAAAGGCAGTTTTATCAATCGTTGATTTTCTTTTTTAGGATTTGCAATGATTTTACCAGACTGCTTTACAATGATTTTAATTAATCGCGCTATATATACATTGTTATTGTTTTATTGGGGGATGGGGGGGAGGGGTAGTACTTCACTCATTTTGTACCAATAGTCCGATTCCTAGAATGCAATCATTTGTTTAATGCAACGTCTGGACAGGATGTGTAGTGTCCCATTGCTGCGGTCACCTGTCCCCCTGTGAACTTACTTAGTGGCAGCATATTTCAAATGTGCAACTTTCAGCCAGTTTTCGATTTTATGAAAATCATTCTCTCTTCTCATACTTTTAAGTTCATACATTTAGTGGTCAAAGAAGAAACGTAAAGTAATGAATAACAGAGCAAAGTTCGACTGGCTAAAATGCCCTTGCTTAAGATGTCACACACGACTTGCGTCCACTTGACATTTATGCCAGGATAAGTTGTAAGAGAAGGAGTTCTCTTTCAAGACGAGCTGTGTACTTGTGTTCAGCGGGGCGAGCTAAGCAGTCACAACCAGTGATGTAAAGTGTGTACCATGCTAAAGAGTGAGGCACGTACACAATTTTGCATTACAGGCTACAGGAGTGACAGCAACACTGGGAGTACCTCTGGCCGCGCTGCACGCTTTCGCAGAGCGTGGGGTCCAGTTCCAGCAGGCTGTACTCCCCGGAGGTCACACTGGGGCTGAAGTTAAGGCAATGCACGGTTTCCAGCAGTTCTTCCGGAACTAGCTTAGCCACTTGCAGAGTAGCGTTCACCTCCTCCCGGGTGCGGCGATCCATGGCGCGAAAGTTCTCTCAGGATCGCACCGGGGAACGGAACAAGATGTTCTTCACTAAGACCATGCTCGAAAGTACGCGCATCCTCAGTGCCTTCAAGGTCTCAAGAAGCGGCCATCCTAAAACCAGGCAAAACAATCATGTTCTGTGTGACGTCACTAAGCTGTGAGCGCGCCGCGCAAACTTCTGCTGCTTTGAACGTGTATTTCGTGGTAATGAGACGGGGCCACTGGGGTGTGAGTGTAATGGCCTCTCTGGCTAGAGATTTTTTTACGTTATCCATGTAGAAACGGCACTACAGGAATACAACAGAATGATCTCATTACATTTTCTATAGGCTACGCTATCAATTATTAATCAAGGTCACGGTTCGATGTGTTACTGAGGGGGGCAGATTGGCCAATAGGGCAATAAGGTAGTGTCCGAAGGGCTGGTTTGACAGGTCAGTGTGTGGGCTTTTTTCGGCTTGTAACTGTTTGTTGGTCTTTTTAGGTCGAGTAATTTATTACTCAAAACTATTGTGTTAGAACAAACTCTCTTGACCAAGCGGATTTCTCACAATGCATGTTGTGTACTGGAGCGTGAAGCTTCCCCAGGCACGCGTTTGGCCTCACTCACACTCCAAATGCCTGCTCCCCCGCCCCCACGCCTCGCACCAGACTTCATTGGAATGCGCTCCACTCGCTCGCTACCCTGCCCCCCCACAAGGCTCTTGAAGCGCGACGCTTCGCCAGCTCTTCCCTCCCACTCGCTCACTCCCCCTCCCACCCCTCCACCCCCACAGCAATGCCGAGAACTTGTTGTTGGCCAGCTGTTACCTCCTTGCTCCCACCTCTGCCCGTATTTGCTTCCTTCCTTCCGGCGCCTGTCACTCCGTCTGAGCACACTCGCTGAGAGTAATGGGCATCCGCTCTTAAGCAATGCTGGTTTTATTTGTCGATTGCTTTGGTGTTAAAATAAAAAAGAACATTGTCACTGTATATGTGGCAATATGCTCCATAATTTGTATTTTCTTGTCCCATAATTTTGTCATTCTTGCCATACAATATGTTTTTAAATGCTGCAAACTTTTATCCCCCTCCTGTGATGTGAAACTAATTTCTGGACGTGGTCACCTATCGCCACCTGCAGGCCAAAACTATGATTTGTGTGCTGTAATCATCTGAACTCGCCACAAGAAAGATCTGAATGGCGTCTGTTGATAGGGTTGTTTTCTTTCTCAATATGAAAGTACGGGTGAATTTGTAAATGATCTTTTGCATTATAAGGCTATATAATGCAATTGCAATAATTACTCTAATTTCCAAACATATTTGATGTACTACGACTCTTGAAAGAAGATGCTGCAACCTAGGGTAGCTGTTAACCAAATGGAGACTAATATTTCAAGCGATTTGAGGATTTTGTCTGTTCACATCAGCTGGTCACTTAGCGCAACTTAGTCCAGTCCAGGAGCAGAAGAGCACCATGTCCAACATTTACGGTACTATCACAGGCGAACCACAGATAAGCATAAAAGGTTTATCCCTTGGCTTTGGTTGCTGGGAGGTTTCTCGTGGTGGGATTGTTGGTGCACTCGGTTGTTTGGACAGCACTTGCTGATTGCGCATTCCTTGTCTGTCTAAAAAGAATTCCACAGCTGAGCGCGAGCCCACAATCCTCTGCCCACCATCCCCCACACAAGGGCCGGATAGAAAGCACACAACTGCGCATTTGTCGTGGCATCTCCCTAGGCTTCAAACGGGAGGCACTGTTACTTTAGCACAAAAGAATCTCGGTGCACTTAAAAATAAGGCGGGAACTGGGTGCGTTCTAATTTTGTACCACTTCAAACATGGACCAATCACGTGTCCTCTTGCTGCAAATAACAGTACACCCGTCTATCAAAAGAGCATGGGGTGTCAATGCCTTTGTGAAATAATACACAACTGCTACATTTATCTAGAGCCTAATATCTTACTTTACAGTTTGAAGCTTAACTAATGGTCCCGATTATTTAAGTTTTTTTTGTGACTAAGTGCGACTTTGTATAGGATTTCCAGGAAAAAGTGGTCCCTACTTCTGGGTTTAAAACAAAAAAGCTGTGGAAATCTGGCCCAAAGTCTGTACTTTCACTGTTCACTAGGAGTGTGTATTTTCCCATATACATCAGTTAGCTTTGAGGACGAATGTCGGTTTTCTGAGCAGGGCATTAAACTACTTAAGAAATGTGAAAGATTGATGTCAGAATGGTACATTTTAATGGGTTGATTCCAGCAGTCCGCATCCTTCCATATGATAGAGTAGGTATTGTTTAGATTGCTTAATAAAGTACGTCAGAATATGTATGTAGATTCATTGTCCGAATTCAGCATGCACCTTCTCGCAACCCCTTCGAGCACTGTTATTTTAACATTTGTGTTTCTATCTCATGATTTCTGCCCTGCCACCATTTACTTTGTACCCTCACACACCCTCACCCTCACTCCTCACACCTCCTCACCCTCACACACCCTCTCACCCCCTCACACACCCTCACACACCCTCACTCACCTTCACCCCTCACCCACCCTCACCCTCACACACCCTCACTCACCCTCACTCCCTCACCCTCACACACCATCACTCACCCTCACACCCCCTCACACCCCATCACCCTCACCAACCCTCACTCACCCTCACACACCCTCACTCACCCTCACATCTCCTCACCATCACACACCCTCACATCCTCACACCCTCACTCACACCCTCACCCTCCCCCACCCTCACCCACCCTCACACACCCTCATTTACCTTCACACCCTCATCCTCACACACCCTCACACCCTCACCCTCACTCACCCTCACACACCATCACAAATCCTCACACACCCTCACTCACCCTCACACACCCTCACTCACCCTCACACACCCTCACTCACCCTCACACCCTCACCCACCCTCACACCCACACACCCTCACACTCACACACCATCACTCACCATCACACCCTCACACCTTCATCCTCACACACCCTCACACCCTCACCATCACAACCCTCACGCTCTCACCCTCACTCACCCTCCCAACTCCACCCTCCAACTCCACCCTCCAACTCCACCCTCCACTCCAACTCCACCTCCAACTCCACCCTCCAACTCCAACTCCACCCTCCAACTCCACCCTCCAACTCCACCCTCCAACTCCACCCTCCAACTCCAACTCCACCCTTCAACTCCACCCTCCAACTCCACCCTCCAACTCCACCCTCCAACTCCACCCTCCAACTTCCAATTCCACCTCCACCCTCCAACTCCACCCTCCAACTCGACCCTCCAACTTCACCCTCCAACTCCACCTCCACCCTCCAACTCCTCCCTCTAACTCCAACTCCACCCTCCAACTCCACCCTCCAACTCCACCCTCCAACTCTGCCCTCCAACTTCCAACTCCACCTCCACCCTCCAACTCCACCCTCCAACTCCAACGCCACCCTTCCAACTCCACCTCCACCCTCCAACTCCACCTCCACCTCCAACTCCACCCTCCAACTCCAACTCCACCCTCCAACTCCACCCTCCAACTCCACCCTCCAACCCCACCCTCCAACTCCACCCTTCAACTCCATCTCCACCCTCCAACTCCACCCTCTAACTCCAACTCCACTCTCCAACTCCACCCTCCAACTTCCAACTCCACCTCCACCCTCTAACTCCACCCTCCAACTCCACCCTCCAACTCCACCCTCCAACTCCACCTCCAACTCCACCTCCACCTCCAACTCCACCCTCCAACTCCACCCTCCAACTCCACCCTCCAACTCCAACATCCAACTCCACCCTCCAACTTCCAACTCCACCTCCACCCTCCAACTCCACCCTCCAACTCCACCCTCCAACTCCACCCTCCAACTCCAACTCCACCCTCCAACTTCACCCTACAACTCCACCCTCCAACTCCACCCTCCAACTCCACCCTCCAACTCCAACATCCAACTCCACCCTCCAACTTCCAACTCCACATCCACCCTCCAACTCCAACTCCACCCTCCAACTCCAACATCCAACTCCACCCTCCAACTTCCAACTCCACCTCCACCCTCCAACTCCAACCTCCAACTCCACCCTCCAAATCCACCCTCCAACTCCACCCTCTAACTCCAACTCCACCCTCTAACTCCAACTCCACCCTCCAACTTCCACCTCCACCTCCACCTCCAACTCCACCCTCCAACTCCACCCTCCACCTGTTCTGAACCTTTTGGTTGCAACCTTTTGGTTGCTAACGTCTATTCCCTCCACCCTCCAACTCCAACTCCACCTCCACCTTCCAACTCCACACTCCAACTCCACACTCCAACTCCACCCTCCAACTCCACCCTACACCTCCACCCATACAACTCCACCTCCACCCTCCAACTCCACCCCCACCTCCAACTCCACCCTCCAACCCCCCTCCAACTCCACCTCCACCCTCCAACTCCACCCTCCAACTCCACCTCCCCCCTACAACTCCACCTCCACCCTACAACTCCACCCTCAAACTCCACCTTCAACTCCACCTCCACCCTCCAACTCCACCCTCCATCACTCAGGGACACCATCACATCACTCGGGGACACCACCACATCACTCGGTGACACCACCACATCACTCTGGGACACCACCACATCACTCTGGGACACCACCACATCACACAGCCCAACCACATCATCACTCAGCCCCACAAGAGCACTGTTCTTGCTTGCTACCAACAAGCATTGCCATAGCCAATAGGACTCGCATTAGGAAAGTGTAAGCTATTGGCTTTGTGAATAACGATGCTATTAATTTATATATTTTCAAAGCCAACACATATTAAAAAAATGTGTAATTTACAATACCAATAGCTCACACTTTCCTAATGCGAGACCTATTGCATTGCAAATGCTTGTTTTTTTACGGGTTGGTCTGGTAACACAAAATGATGGCCTCCCCTGCAGAATGTGATGAAGTGCCCCTGTGGTTCGCATAGCTCACAGATATTCATGGACTCTGAGCTTAATTAGGGAGCCCCTTGAAGTGTTCTTTCCCTACGGTGCATTCGTTACCACATGGGTCTGCTGAACCGTATTTTTTACTATTGATTATACTGATATTAAAAAATACATTGCCTTTAGCAAACTCAAATCCACTCAGTCTTCAATAACTTGCAAAACACATACAGTATGACTTTCCAAGTTAAAACTGGCCCAGTTTGCAAACACTGTGCACTTTTTAGGTCTCTTCTGCGACAGTGCAAATGCCCTCTCTTGGAAGACTATGGGCCTGATTTCGCTGTCGGTCGGAAAGCCATAACCGCTGGTCGGATCCTTTCACCAACCTCTGTATTACAAAGCTGGTGGTCAAAGTTCAAACCGGCAAGGGAATTCGACTCAGTTCCGATGGGCTCCTGTAACAGACGGCGTTTCTGCCGTTGGGATTATGATGGCACTTTCCAACATCGGTTCGATGTTGGCCTTTCCGATATGTAACTGTGTAGTACTGGGAGTAGAATGTGGTTGCTGTTTTTTCCTTGACATAATTCTCTTTCAGGGATTCTGGTGTATTGTGGAATGAGGTCAGGCTATCGAATATAATGGTTTGAAGGACGGGCGGATTCAGACAACAGTTTGGGTTGGCTGAGGAGGTTTCTTTCTACAGTGTAGCTACAAATAAATATCTTCAACTTACCTACCCTCACCAGTGTCGTCATTACTACAGTATTCTTGGCAACGACCTGGCTACATGCCAACATCGCAACCCCACGCGTGCGAAGTCCTTCAAGTTGCTGCTGCTTTGCCTCGTCTTGCCGGTGGAGTTTCGAGCTGTTTTGCCTCGTCTTGCCTCTGAGTCCGGAGACTCCTCCTGCTGCTTGACGAACCCTGTTCTGAACCTTTTGGTTGCTAACGTCTATTCCCTCCCGCTGTGCAGCAGTTGTGGAGGTGTGCAGAGCTCAGCAACCAATCTTCTCCACTTTTCAGTGGACTGCAGTGCGTTCTATTTTTCCTATGGTTTCCGTGCGCTGATCTTCTTTGGGCTGGGAACTTTGTGAATTTATTCAGCGTATTTTCTAGATTTTCCTGGCTCGCTGTGGGTGGGTCATCGATGACGTCACCAGGACAAGCTGTAGTCCCACGTCCTCGCTTCCCCGCAGCGTTACCCTAGCAATGTCAGCAATGATGCGTACCTGCAGCGTGTCTTCACGCAGACAGTGTTACTTCGTTACCAAGGTGACTGCACGCTGTGCCAGGCTCTGGAGTGTGTCCAGAGTTACACAAAGGCTGTACCGCGCTCTTACTTGCAAAAGATAATCAAACATTTATTTGGAAATACATTTGTCAACACGGTCCACTTCCTGAAGTTCACCATCTGTCTCCACATCCTTCATGTCCAAGCGGATAGTGGTAATTTGCACACCAATTTATTTCTCTTCTCCCAACATTGTATTGTGAAGGATTTGTTAATTTCCACCACCTTTCTGCAGTGTGGATCGCGCTGATTCACACACCTTTGAATAAATCTTGTGTCAGTATTTGGTTCACATGTTTCAAGATATTTATTTGAAGCTACATGGTAGACAGGGACCTCCACAGCCAACACAAACCATTGTCTGAATTCGCCGTCCTTCAAATCATTACATTCCACAGCCTGACCTCATTCCATAGAAACACCAGAATCCCTGGGAAAAACTGGCATGATAAAAAAGGGAACTAAGTTGGTTCCTTTGGCTGTGGGTGACATAGATCACATCAAGTTGCCTGTTTGTGTGAAGAAAGGCCAAAACAGGTTTGGTTCACCCACCACTATCATAAAAGTGGGGAGCAATGGCGTTCAGGTGGATGGAGGGTGATGCAGCGGAAGGCAGTGTTTTTTCTTTTTTTCGCTACTACTTTATGACAACAACGTTATAATCACCTCAGCTACCACAAACCTACCAAATAACAAAGTTTAGCCCATATAACCTCTAACTTCACCGATTTCTGTCTAATTTACAACCTTCAGGGTCCTCTGATAGATCTTTTGATTGAGCTAATAAGGACTCAGATAATAAGAGACGAATGGACACTTCCTCATGAGGACATGGAATGAAGAAGTGCCTTCCTAGCAACAAAATCCACATATAATATCCAATGACCAGACATTAAATAATGACATACATATGAATGTTTATAAAAAGGAAATATTTATCTAAATTTCAAGTCGAATGGTCAAGAAACAAAAATTCCTGTAGAATCATTTAATATCAGTTATCAATTTAGTACAACTGAATCACAATACATCACCGTTCAGAGCCAAATACATTTCAAATCAATACCTGGTGAGAATGAGCGAGAGAGAGCATAATGCAATGTTTAGAATGCAAACATGAATCATACAAACTAAAAAATCGGTTGCAGATTATCAGGACCGGGGGTCTCTGGATGAACCCCAGAGTGACGCTAGAGCACATTGTGCGAAAGGCGGAGACATTCAACCCTTCAGCCAAAAGGTTTTGCCTACTCGACTTCACCAAGTGACAAAGTGCAGGAAATATGAGAGTTCAGTTCAAGGAAATCAGAGTTCAGTACGACTGCATGTCAGGCATATAGGACATTTTCAAAGATAGCCGGCCACAGTCCTTTTTCCACCTGACCGTTATACTTCCAATTATTCAAAGTTCCTTCCTACAAAAGTATCTTATGTGCAGTTTGCATGATTTCCATTGGTCAAAGTCTATGGTCTATCCATGGGGTGATCGTTACCTTACCCAAATGATCCAGAAATTATACGTAATACCATTGTCTGATGTTCATCATTTTACCGATAATGTTATTTCATTCCTCCGTGGAACTAGGAAATCCATTTGTATCTTATCATGTCTGTTCCCAAGTGCTCTCTTCTGAGATTGCAACATAGTCGACACAGTTCTGTTCTAGCAGAAAGGGTGTCCTTTATTCAAAACTAGAGAAAAGAAACTTTAATAAAAGTTCTCACAGTGGGTAGTGAAGTCATGTCAGCATATTCTAGTCTTATTTGAAGGAAATTATGAAAAATGCATTTTAAGGCCTAGGTGAAAGTCTGCTAAATCATTACTATTTACTGAAAGGTATCAAACTTTTAATTGAATAAAGCGGATTATATTTCTCTTGCGAATAGACTGTTCATAGAAATTAATACGCAAACACCATTTTATATTCTAATCAAGCATTAACTCATATACAAATCTTCTATAAATGAAACAGCCCATTTTCTCTCAACATTGGAAATTGCAGGTTTTTTCATGTCAGTGCTGCCACGTGAGCAGAAATCATTTTATTCCTTTTCAGCTCAGGTTAACCCATTTATTAAATACGCACTTTATTCTAGCATTTTCATAGTCATTTTGATAACAAGACTATACCATTATGTGACACATTATGGCATTCACAGGTTCTCATAGTATATTATTAACCGTCAAATTATTAACATAATTAGTTTCTCTCTGTCATGAATAATTTTGATCTCAAACTGAATTGCGACCGTACTTCATGCTTTTACGATGTATGTTGAACTCTTGTGTGTTTTACGAGCCACACTGTTAGTCATGTTTTTTAAGTATATATTAGTATCACACTATCCAATGAGCAGGAATTTATTGAGACAAATCACACTAAGATAATTACACTCCATTAATTCCCCGTTAGATGGCGAATTAAGCTATCACCCAATCTTTTTGATAATCTGATAACAATCTGATAACTCTTAGAATGCACTTATCTTCATTTGTTTCAGTCTAACACCTTCCCTGTCTTTCACAACATCATAATAAGTACTTTTTTCAGTCTTTAAATTCTATTTCAGTTCTCCTCCTTTTTCAACCTCTACTTTCTTTTGTTTCTGCTTTGCATTTACAGTGTCTGAATATCAGTACTAAGATGAATATGCCAATAGCAATAGTTATTAATGGTGTTAGTATTTGCCTAACCAAGATATTCCCTAATGCTGCAATCCAACTTCCCACTTAGGAAAACCCTCTCCCATTATCTAGCATGCACCATTAGCCTTTAGTTCTGTTAAATCATGGCTTAAGCTTATAATGTTGCCTATAAATCCCCACAAGTCTTTACTTTTATCAGGGATATAAATGCAACATTGTTGAATGTTCAGCATGCGTCAGACACTGCCTTCTTTTGCCAATAATACATCCAAAACAAGTCTGTTTTTCAAAACTATAGATCTAATAGCAACCATTTCAGTGTCAATCACTAAGAAACCAACAGCGGTATCTGTCGCAAATCGATCTGCCACTGTAGACAGTTTTCAAATTTCATGCAAGTTCAATATTACCCCACTAAGTGTATTATTGCACCAAATATATCACTAATAACCTCTGTAGCACCTATTCCCCTTTTGTTCTATGTACATTTATTTTAATTGGTTCCTTGATGATCATCCACATAATATATTTAAGGAAAGATAATACCCATGTAACAGCATCCCTACCAATATTTGAGCAATTTATAATAAGCATTTCTCCCATACACTTAGTACACGCCCAGAAATACTGGGTCAGTACCACCTTTTAATCCCCAACTTCCTGTTATCAGTAAGGTGTGTTCACACTCACTGGAACTAATGAATTTATTATTATATTCACTCTGTTGTCTTAGTATGCAGAGCTTTCCTTTGTGTTGCCAATCTAGAGACATTGCAGTGCAAGTCTCACCCTTTTTGTAATCACCTTCCCTATGCCCATGGAGGTATTCTAACTTTCTGCCCATCAGCTTTTCCTTTTATCTACCTTCTACGTTGTTAATACATTATTTTTCTACACTGTATACGATGCACGTTAAATGCGCATGTACAATAGCTATAGGCTTTATATTATGAAAGAATTCTCCTATTACCTCAGCATATTTCGCACTTACCACAATATTCAGATTTTCAGAAAATACTAGATCAAAATTAGAATAATACTGAAACTGCTCCTTGCCATAGAATAAACTTGTTAGTACACTACAAGAGATACCATAAGTTAAAGGAAGGCAATGGTAAGTCACCCTGTCAAACACAGACATCGGTAATTGCATGCACACATAGTAGTCTCTTGCATCCGCTGTGTCAACGTACTCTTACAAAAGTTTGGTAAATACATTTAATGAGAAGTCATTAGTTTAATTATCTTGGTGTAAGTCACTACTTGTTAGTTCTTTAGTGTCTATATTTTCTCCGGGGACTCTTGTTAATTCAGTAGTCGTACTCACATATACATTAGTAGATTTAACAAAATAAACATGATCAGGTACATTTAGAATGATCAACATCAAAACAAGTATTAGGACAAGAATAGACATAAAGCAAGCACTTATACGCTTTTGTCTAGGCGAAGCAATCTTTTTCGGATCTTCAGTCTTGGAACCAGAAACATCCATTTCTAAAATCATTTTCTATATTAATACGATGATTAGCAGCAGGATTTGCGTTTTCGATCACTTATACCATTGACTGATCACAGCTTTATTTTTTTCAGCCTTTATTTCCAGCATAGTCAAATTAGGATGGGTTATACTGAGTATTGTCTTTAAAACAGAATGTGATGAACTCTCTCTCGCAATTGTTTGCTGCAGCTACATATGTCCATTCTGGTGCTGCGTATCTTTGATTTGGGACTCGTGTTCTTTTTGTTTTGCTCACTGTATTCTCTTCTCCGTCTGTATCACTTTGTTCACACTGACTGGAGACTTCGATTACAGAAGATGGGATTCTTCCCACAGTCAGAATATTTTTCAATCGTTTAGTTCTTCTGGCCATCGGTCACCTTTATGCATTTGTTTTTCTGGCACAGTGTTTATTTCAATTGTGTCAATACTTCGTTTGGCTGAATTCCTTTCTCTCTGACCCTAATTACCTACAGGGATCAACTCTCTTTTGCTTTCAACAGTGTTTCGATACCCAGTAGCTGATGCCCAGTCTGGTCAGGCTGTCTCACTGCTACTACCAGTTCACCTGCAGCAGAACTCTGCACTTTCAAGTGGACATGGGACTCAATGAGTATGGGCTGCATCAACCCAATTAGGGAGACCACCACATTTAACCACAGTTGTTCTTACAAGAATCACTTGGTAAGGCCCACACCAACGTGCGTTCAAACAGGACTTTCTCACATGTTTCATGACAAGCACCTAATCACCTGGGCACAAGTCGTGTGTTTGCTCCTGTTGGACAGTAGTGGTGACTTCTCCAACCTGGTGAGACACAGAACGCACAACATCAGCCAATCCTTTAAAATAATCGAGCACCAAATCATCAGATATGTTTACAAGCTGATTTGCTGGGCTGTAAGCTGTCTCATAGCCCTCCCCATAATTATCTTGTGTGGGGACAGTCCCGTTCTTTTATATGGGATACTTCACAAACTCATCAACACTAAAGGCAATGCATCAGGCCATTTTAATGATGTGGATGCACATACCTTTGCCAATCATGATTTTCTTGTGCCATTCATTTGTTACACCACGCCTGACGCCTCAGATCGATAAGCACAATGCAACTTTTGCTCAATCTGTAAGTACCACTTCATTATTGAAGTGTGTTCCTCTATCTGATTCAAACGAGATTGGAAATCCAAATTTTGGAATTAACTCTCTAAGCAACAGTTTAGCAACAGTTAGGCTGCCATTTCGTCTCGTAGGGTATGCTTCAACCAAACTTGAAAACAGACACACAAACACAAGGTCATATTTTAATCTATTACAAGGAGGCATTTCTATTAAATCCAACTGCATGCAGGGAAAAGGACCTCCAAATTTGAACCATGCTAACTACTGTTTTCCTTCCTGCATTCTGCTGCTGACATGTTATACATCTCTGCCACAGCCTATCAGCAATGGCTCTTAATTTGGGGTTGTACCATGACTGTCTAAAAAGTTGCATCATTGCATCCCTGCCTACATGTGTTGGTCCATGGCAGACTCTTGCCATTGGTGACAGCAGACTATCTGGCAACACAGGTCTTCCATCTGTATAAACCTACACTTCATCTTCTGGTCTGCATGTACATCCTGCTTTGATCCACCATTCCCTTTCTGCCTGGTTAACTGAATCCTGTAACGCTCTAATGTCTTCCCATGTCTAAACAATTGAAAACATTAATCTGCATCCAGATTCATCGGATTGTTCTTTCAAGGATTCCTCATTGAATGCATAATAATTTAGAGCACAATAACAAGCAGTTTTGTCAGCATATCTATTGCCAACAGTCACATAGTCATGTCCAGATTGATCAGTCAAACATTTTACCATTGCAATTTGAGCTGGCAGTTGTAATGTCATCAATAGGTTCTTTACACACTCTGCGTTTCATATCGGTGAACCCAAAGAGGTCATGAACCCACGGTGAGACCACAACTGCCCAAAATCATGCACCACCCCAAAACCATATTGACTGTCTGTAAATATGGTTACTCGCATCTGCTCCATAATGCAACATGCCCTAGTGAGTGCAATCAATTCTGCCACTTGTGCTGAATTTACTCCTATCAACCAAGCTGCTTCAACAATACCCATCACTGTACAGATTGCATATGCAGCTCGTAAGGTGCCCCCAGAGTATCTCAAGCATGATCCATCCACAAACAAAACATGAACTGATTATGGCAATGGAGTGCACTTTGTTGGTCTAGGCTTTGTACACAAATCAGTCACATCAAGGCAATCATGATCAACTTCTTCCACAACCACTTCACAACTTGGGAGCGGTATCAAGGTAGCTGGATTCAGACTTGTGCACCTCGTTACAGTTACATTTTCCGCACCCAATATCACTGGTTCATATTTTGTTAAGCGACTGCTTGTAAGATGCTGTGTGCGCGTTCGTGTTAACAAAATTTCAACTGAATGTGGCACATATACTTTCAATGGATGACTCACAATGCTCCAAACTCACACATGTTGCAGCAACAGCTTTTAAGCATCCAGGTAAGGCAGCAGCCATGGGATCTAATGTGGCTGAAAAACATGCCACAGGATGGCGTGCTGTTCCGTGCACTTGCGTCAGAACTGAGAGTGCACAACCGTCTTGTTCACTGCAAAATAGAGTGAAACTCTTAATAAAGTCGGACATTCCCAATGCTGGAGCTCTACACAAACTGTATTGCAGTTCAAGAAACGAACACATGCATTCTTCATCCATATTTACCGAATCTGACACATCTTTGTGTGTCGGCCATTGCAAGGACTTGACTGTCAGTGAAAAGCTTGGTATCCAATGCCTGCAATATCCATCTGAACTTCCTTTTGTGTACTCAGTGAATTCATCTGCAATATGACATTGATCCGATCTTGAGACACTTTCCTGACTCCTTTTTCAATGTGATGTTCCAAATAAAGAACCTCTCTCTGACAGAATTGTAATTTTGCTGGCGACACTTTATTCCCACTTACTGCCAAATGATTCAGTAGAGCCATCGTATCAGTAACACAAGCATCTTTGGTTCCTGATGCAACCAGCAAATCATCAATGTACTGCACCAGCACAGAGTGATTAGGCATTATCAACGACTTCAAATTGCTTTCCAAAATCTGTTTGAAGATTGATGGGCTTTCAGTATACCCTTGTGGGACTCGGCACCATGCCAAAACACGGTCTCCGAACTGGAATGCAAATAAATATTATCAATCCAGATGCAAAGGGATTGAGAAAAAAGCTTGACACAAATCAATCACTGGGAACCATTCTGCTTCACATGGAATCTGATATAGAATCACAGATGGGTTAGACACTGCTGGATAACAAGTTATCACAATCTGATACATTTTTCGAAGGTCCTGAACAATTTTATCTTTCCCGTTAGGTTTTCGTATGTCCATGATAGGACAATTACATGGACTTCCTAATATTTCTCTCATAATACCTTGTTTAATCAATGTTTTATTCAAAGGGATTATTCCAGCCACTGTCTCAGGACTAAAATGATATGCTGTAATTCTCGGGAATTCTGCATTAGGTTTTACAGTAATTCGAATTGGAGCTACTCCTTTCATCAGACCAATGTCTTTACCTGAAAAGTCCCACACATTAGGCAGAATTGCATCTTTCAATACAGCTGGCATATCATTCGCTGTAAGTAAAGGATATAGGCTATTTACTTCCAATTGTTGTTGAGCCATTTTAAACACTACATCTTCATCTTTAATATGGAATTCTATCCCATTCTGTGTACAATAGATGGAACAGTTCATTTTGCATAACAAGTCTCGTCCTAACAGTTTAACTGGACTGGTATCACACACCACAAATTTGTGTATATCTTTAAAACTTCAAATTTGTACTTTCATTGGTTAGGTCACTGGGGTCGAGATCAATTTATTCGATACTCCTACAACTTGGATACTTTCTCCCAAGAGGGGTAGGTTGGGAATTTCCACAGTTCTCACAGTGGAATGGGTAGCACCAGTGTCTACAAGGAACAAAATAGATTTTCAGTCTACCTCGCCATCCACACAGGGACCACTTTGGTCTGCCTTTAAGGATGCGCCAAGCACGCATTCCTCCTCCTCCACAGGCACTATTAGAAATGGTGGTCTCTAGTTGGCAATGATATACACCTTTGTCTAAATAGGGACCCTTGCTTCTAGTCAGGGTAAGGGGCTAAACTTCTAAAAATAACCCCTGCTCACCCCCTTGGTAGCTTGGCACGAGCAGACAGGCTTATCTCAGAGGCAGTGTGTAAAGCATTTTGTGAACACATACAGTAATACAGTGAAAACACTACAAATGGACATCACACCAGTTTAGAAAAATACTTAATATTTACTAGACATAACACAAGACCAAACAACAGAAATTTACAATACTGTAATCAAAAATAGACTTTAAAATGGTAGAAAATAGCTTAGTTTAATGTAGATGGTAGGTGCAACACTTAACTCTCAAAGTACCTTGGATGTATCACGCAAAAAACAAACAAAAGGGTCGCAGGGAAGTTGATGCGCCGTTCCTTACACTCAGGGGAGTGGATGCATTGGTTCCTTACTTCTGCGCATGGGAGTTGATGCTCGTTTCCTTACTGTGTGGGAAGTTGATGCTCGGTTTCTTACTGCGTCCTGGTTATGATGCGACAAGATGGCGCCTTGGATGTGGCGCGCTTCCAGCTCCTAGCGACCCGTAGTCTCTTAGAAGGCCCAGCACAACAGCAGGTACTTCAATTCCCAGCAAAGGAATTCAGGAGGGAGCTAGTGGTGAAGTCTTGTATCCCTGAGACTTCAGACAGGTGCCAAGCACAGTTCAAACCCTTGGAGATTCTTCTTCAAGATGATGAAAGCACACTCAGTGTTTTTTCTCCTTTCTTTGGCAATGAAGCAACCACTGCAGGCCAACCCACAAAGAGCACACAGCACGGGGTAGTCTCCTCCTTCAGTTCTCTGGTTCTTCTCCACACCAAAGGGTCGTCTTGATTCCCAGAAGTGATCTAAAGTTCTGGGGTCTGGGTCCCCCTTTTATACACACAATCCCTTTGTCTCTGAAGGCAGAGAGTACCTGTAACTAGTCCAAACCAGTTCTGGGTGCATTCTGCCTGTGCACAACTTCTTCTTTGTCAGTGTGGGCCAGGGTCATCAGACGCACCACGGGAGGTAGAGCCAGCATTGTGGAAGGCAGGCACAGCCCTAATCAGGCCAAGGTGCTACTCCACCCACCACTCCCAATGCAGATAGGTCTATTCAGCCTAGTGCTGAAATACCTTGCCTCCTGGAGCCACCCCAGCCCCTGTCACTCACAAACCAGACATGGTTTACACAACCTAGCAGAGGCAGGCTTGGATGGTTAGGCAAGAAAATACCTCCTTTCTAAAAGTGGTATTTTCAAACACAGAATATTAAAACCAACTTCACAAAAAAAATTATTTTATCATTCTGAGCTCAGGCATACTAAATTCGAATTTTCACCTCGTTCCCTGGGTCAGTTAGGATTATAAGATGTTATAATAAAACTGCCCATTCTGGCCTATGGGAACAGGCAGCCTTGCAATAGTGAAAAACGAAATTGGCTGTAATTAACTATCAGGACATGCCTCACACATCAGGACATGTCCTACCTTTTACATAAAATGCACCCTTCCCATGGGGGTACCTTGGGCCTACCTTATGGGTGACTAACATGTAGAAAAGGAAAGGTTTAGGGGCTGGCAAGTGTGTGCACTTGCCAAGTCGACGTGGCAGTGGCAGCCCCAAGCTGCACACAGGCTCTGCAATGGCAGACCTGAGTCACACTTTACAAGCTGCTTCTGTGGGTGGCACATTCAGTGCTGCAAGCCCACCAGCAGCATTTGATTTACAGGTCCTGGGCACACATGGTGCACTGTACTAGGCTCTGACAAAAAAATCAAATAAGCCAATCATGGAGTCACTAATCCATTACAACAATTTACAATAGAGAGCATATGCACTTTAGCACTGATCAGCAGTGGTAATACCCGAGGAAGACAAAAAGTTCAGGGATGACCCTGCAAAAAGAGCCAAGTACATCACAACCCCCTTCCAGCCAAAACGCAGGGTAGACCAATCACTACCTTGATGGGATTCCCAGTTTTGGGCGATAGAACATGGACCCTGGCCCACAACTGCAGGGGCATACTCCAGTTCTACGCCAATCTGAACCTATTTGGATCCCTCTGTCCATACTCTCAGGACCCACTAAGCTAACCCATGGGGAACCTTTCTCCTCACCTGTGGACACCATCTGTGCAGGACCTAACCTTAGCTTGCTCACATGTGTGTCCCAACAGACAGACAGTACCCACAAGGACAAAACAGAGGTGTGGCCCAGTCCAACCCCGGGGTGCGGCTCCTGTCCCCCTCCAGGGCAACTCTGTCCACCAGGACAGCAAGCCACAATGGCCACTGAAAGCTGTCAGGTATGAGAACCAGGCCCCAGGCCTTTCATGGTTCTCCAACCTCTGCGGCGTCAGAGAGCGGGGGGGGGGGCAGTAGCCCCAGGTGATGGGTATCCTTGATCCACTCTCCCTCCTGTCAGGTCAGGTATGACATCCTGACACTGACCCACCAGCCCCGGGCCTGTCCCCGGGGACTAGACAGGAGACTGGGGTGGGCTTTCCCACACCCGGTCCTCCTCCTTGGGGTTCTGCACCCTTCCACCTGGAGCGGTACCTCCTTCCAGAATTGTGAGGGCACCTGTGGCAGGTGTCCTGCACAATGTGCCCACCAGTTCAGGGGTTCTATCCTGCAACTGGGATCCCAGCCTAGGGTCTGTACCCTTAGACTGGACAGAGGTCAGAGTTGTGGCTCCCCTCTCCCCACCACCCTTACTGGGGCCCTGCACCCTCCCACCTGAAGCGGTGCCCCCAGAAGACAAACCGGTAGGGACACGGATTACAGTTGTCTTTTCTTCCAGGTCAGGCAACACCTGAACCTGACTTCCCAACCCAGGGACTAACCCCTGCCGCGGAGCACCTGCCCAGCGCACCAGGACTTCCTGGGGAGCACACAGGGCCCCTGAGGGTAACACATAACTCATGTGTTGTGTGACAGTCTGCCTGGCGCAGATCTCCCGACCCCTGTCCATCTGACAGGGCTTGAAGATCCCCCAGGACAGAGGTGGTGTCACCATGGTCACTGCTGGGAGACTCAACCCTTCTGGCTGGCCCCAGACCCACTGGGTATTCCACTGAGGACTCTCGCCCCCTCTCACCCCTCAATCTATACTTCTGCACACTCCACATAGGAGTGGCACTGCCAGACATTAGAACTGATAGAGGTCCACTTACAGACACTCCCAGTTCTCCTGACACTAGGAGATCCCCTTCTGGACTATTAGTACAGCATATGCTCCCTACCTGGTGTTCCCTTAAGGAACCATCCAGGTCCTGAAACTGAAGTTGGGGCACTTTGGGACACATCCCAGTATCACTCTTTCTCCTTGGAGACAGGACGTGAGGCCCTACAACCCTTCCACTATACCAGGACCTAACTGGGCTACTCTGAACCTCTCCCACCACTCTGGGCTGGAAGATACCCGAGCCACTCCTCTTAGGGTCACTCCCCAATGCCTCTTCAGACGCTCTGGAATCCACCAAAAAAGGGAAATACCTGCCAGGACTAATATTGTAAGGTAAGGCCCAAGGAGAGGATCCTAAAATACATACGTTATCACAGGAGCAACCATGAGCAAGGTCAAAGTTTCAAATCAAAAAGTACATAGATTTATATTCTCAAAATCATTTCTTTATTCAAACATAAACATTAAAATATCAGATCATTTCATGATTCATTTACTTAAAAACAATAATATATATATATCTCATAAACTCAAGTCCCACACATCCAATTCATGCCCACCAGTCAGACCATCAACCATTCAAACTTCAAACGCACACTCTTAAATCCACCAAAAGTTCTGCCTCCCGGGTGAGCTTCCTGGGGTCAGAGAACTCACACTCTAACAGGTGTTGGCATAGCTCTAGAAAACAGGGACTTACAACAATCTCTCCTACAATTAGATCACACAGCCCCCCACAGGAGTTAACCAAACTATCTTTCACCTCATCATCCAGTCCCTCGCACACATACTCGACACCGCTCTCCTGAGATTGGCAAGACAGTATCTGACTGTCTCTGTCACTAAACCCACATTCTTCTGGGTGGTGTCCACACTCACACACCAGGATTTCAACCATGGGGGAACCCCTCTCCCTGCACCTCTCATCTAGAGTCAGTAGAGTGTCCCGCCCACCACTAGGACGATGAACCCCTGCGTCAGTTTCCCAATTTACCTCATGGACACTGTAAACCCCTGGAGCTACCTCATATCCTTGAACCCTCTGGTGTATATTAACCCCCTCCTTTAAGTCAGGCGCCATATCTCTGGGTGTATGTACTGCTCCCTCAGCACTAGATAACTCAATTTTGCTGCCATCATCTGAGCTGGACTCCACCTCCAACCCAGCCAAGCTCACTTCCTGAGCTATACAAATTTCCTCTACTTGGGTTAAGGCCTTCTTAACTTCAGCCCTCTCGAGCTCCTCATCAAGCTCTCTCAGCCTCTTCTCACAAACCAGTTGCCCTTCATCTTTCTCTGTTTCTCCCGTACTTTCAGAGAATTCCTCCTCCTCAGACTCATTTTGTAGTGTTAGCATCCAGCGTGGTCGTTCATACTGAAATAGGATTGTCTCTAGATCCTATCTGGACCTTCTCTTCATCTCTTCTAGTCAGGGTAAGGGGCTACACTTCTAAAATAACCCCTGCTCACTCCCTTGTTAGCTTGGCATGAGCAGACAGGCTTATCTCGGAGGCAGTGTGTAAAGCATTTGTGAACACACACAGTAATACAGTGAAAACACTACAAATGGACACCACACCAGTTTAGAAAAATAAGTAATCTTTACTAGACTTAACACAAGACCAAACGACAAAAAACCACAATACTGTAATCAAAAATAGACTTTAAAATGGTAGAAAATAGCTTAGTCCAATGTAGATGGTAAGTGTGACACTTTACCCTCAAAGCACCTTAGATGTGTCACGCAAAGCAAACAAAAGGGTCGCAGGGAAGTTGATGCGCTGTTCCTTACACTCAGGGGAGTGGTTGCGTTGTTTCCTTACTGTTGCGCAGGGGAGTTGATGCTCGCTTCCCTACTGTGTGCGGAGTTGATGCTTAGTTTCTTACTGCGTCCCGGTTACAATGTGACAAGATGGCGACTTGGATGCGTCGTGCTTCCAGCTCCCAGCAACATGCAGTCTCTTAGAAGGGCCAGCACAACAGTAGGCAATTCAATTCCCAGCAAGGGAATTCAGGAGGGAGGTGGTGGTGAAGTGTTGTATCCTGAGACTTCAGGCAGGAGGTAAGCACAGTTCAAGCCCTTGGAGATTCTTTTTCAAGATAATGAAAGCACACTCAGTCCATTTTCTCCTTTCTTTGCGAATGAAGCAACCACTACAGGCCAACCCCCAAACCACACACAGCACAGGGGTAGTCTCCTCCTTCCGTTTCTCTGGTTATTCTCTTAAGCAAAGGGCTGTCTTGATTCCCAGAAGTGATCTAAAGTTCTGGGGTCTGGGTCCCCCTTTTTATAGACACAATCCCTTTGTCTCTGAAGGCAAAGAGTGCCTGTACTTAGTCCAAACCTGTTCTGGGTGCATTCTCCCAGTCCACAACTTCTTTCTTTGTCAGTGTGGGCCAGGGTCCTCAGACGCACCACAGGCGGTGGAGACAGCATTGTGGAATGCAGGCACTGCCCTATTCAGGCCCAGGTGCTACTCCTCCCACCACTTCCAATGCAGATAGGTCTATTCAGCCTAGTGCTGACTCACCCTGCCTCGTGGAGCCACCCCAGCCCCTGTCACTCACAACCAAACATGGCTTACACAACCCAGCAGAGGCAGGCTTGGATGGTTAGGCAAGAAAATACCTACTTTCTAAAAGTGGTATTCTCAAACACAGAATATTAAAACCAACTTCACTAAAAGATGTATTTTATCATTCTGAGTTCAGGCATACTAAATTCGAATTTCTACCTTGTTCCCTGGGTCAGTTAGGATTATAAGATGTTATAATCAAACTGCCCATTCTGGCCTATGGGAACAGGTAGCCTTGCAATAGTGGAAAACGAACTTGGCTGTAATTCACTATCAGGACGTGCCACACACATCAGGGCATGTCCTACCTTTTACATACAATGCACCCTGCCCATGTGGGTAAGTTGGGCCTACCTTAGGGCTGACTAAGATGTAGAAAAGGGAAGGGTTAGGGACTAGAAAGTGTGTGCACTTGCTAAGTCGACATGGCAGCCTCAGGCTGCACACAGGCTCTGCAATGGCAGGCCTGAGTCACACTTTACAAACTGCTTCTGTGGGTGGCACAATCAGTGATGCAAGCCCAACAGCAGCATTTGATTCACAGGCCCTCGGCACACATGATGCACTGTACTAGGGTCTGACAAGTAAAACAAACAAGCCAGTTTGAGTCACTAATCCATTACAACAATTTACAATAGAGAGCATATGGACTTTAGCACTGATCAGCAGTGGTAAGGTGCCCAGAGTCATAAAACCACCAACAACATGTCAGAAAAAATACAGGAGGAAGGCAACAAGTTCAGGGTTGACCCTACAAAAAGGGCCAAGTCCAAAAGGCACCATCATTGAGATGCATCCGAATCGCTTTGATTCAAATATTATGAAGACACCTCCATATTTGAATTCATTTGGTCATTTGTATTGAAACCCATATTCGTATTGTATCTTTGCACTTGACCATTCATATTTGGCGTAGGAGCTTGAGGCATTCCCTGACCCTGTCCTTTTCCTACAGACATCGGCTGATTCGGATTCTGCTGATTCATTATTTAACTTCCCATTTGCAAATGCCTCAATCCATCTACTCCTGGGTCTATCGCTTGTACACCTCCTCTATTTGTCAGAATATTCCTACACTCGTGCCTCCAATGCCCAAACTTGCCACAACCATGACACAGAAACTTCTTCTTCAATTCTTCTAGATTACCTCCTTGACCTCTCCCCTGTGGCATCAAATTTGTCACAGGATTTATCGCCATACCTCTCATTCCAGTAGTAGTCTGACCATTTCCCTGAAATGCTCCTGAACAATCCGTATTCATACTCATATGCCCCCTTTCTTGGCTGCTTTCATCTGAGTGAACATTTGTTTTTCCTTTAATTTTTTGTGACACAAATCAATGTCATTTCCACAGTATTTTGTATAGCGAAGTATCCCACTATACTGTTTAAATGCCTGTAAAAGCCTCTCATAATATGAATGAATTGACTCCTTCAATTCTTGAGTAGATCTATCTAGTTTTACCCAATCTGTCTTTTGGCAAACTTTTCCCTTTCAGATAGATAATAATCTGATTATATTTTTTCATGACTTCATCTGACGGTGCTCCTGTTTTCGGATCTCTCGGATACTCCTCTTTTAGCCAATCTACAGCAATTTTGCATTCGGCCCATAATTCGGTCAGGACTACAATGTCGAACAAAGCATCTAGATCCTTCAATTAAACTTTCGGAACCTTAACAAACCTTTCCACTTGCTTGTACCACTTTAACAGGTTTTTCCCTCAACCTGGGAAAATCATTTGTGAATGACAATATATCCATTCTAGACCATGGAACATGAAAAAACCCTCTTTCTGGTACCTCTCTTATAGTGTTGCATTTGCTTCCCCCTTTTCTGCCTCCCTCACAGGATACAGAGGTAAAAGTACTTTTGCATCCTCTTTTTTTACCCATCTGCCTTCCCATGTATCCACTTCACCCCAACACCTTAGTGCGTTTATTCTTTGATCTGTAATTGTTTACCTGAGACATTTAAACTTTCCAAATCCTTGTCACTAAAATCCAATTGATATGTCTTTTTTAAATCTTTCGTCTTTTCTATGTCTACTCCATAATTGTGTGCTATCTCAGCAAATTTCTTGTGTGTATTTTTCACTTTGCGAGTAATATCCTTACACATAAAGAGTAATTCTTGATTACAATATTTGGCTAATATTTCGTGACTTATGGTTCCCAATATAATTTATTCTATTTCCACTATTAATTTGCTCATATCTATGCCCAAATCTCGAGAAGAATTACCAGGAGCAATTTCCCTTATCCATTTATCAAGCTCCTCTGGGGAAGGTCCTAACAATGTATCCTGTTCTGATCTTTGTAATCCCTCGCTAGTTCCAGGAGCCATCTCAGGCTGAAGGGTGGGTCCCAAGATGAGTACTTTGGTCTTGTCTGAGTTGAGCTTGAGGCAGCTGTCTTTCTTCCACGTAGAAACAGCCTTCATTCCACAGTGGAAGTTGTTTCTAGCGGTTGTAGGTTTGTTGGTGAGGGACAGGATCAGCTAGGTGTTGTCAGCATAGGAGAAGATGTTGAGTCACTGGCTCCTGGCGATGGCTGTGTTGGGGGCCATATAGATGTTGAAGAGGATGGAGCTCAGGGAGCAATCCTGGGGCACTCCACAGCTGATCTCTGTGGGTTCTGAGAGGAACAGTGGTAGTCTAACTTGCTGAGTCCGGCCAGTGAGGAAGGAGTGGTTCCAGTCCAGAGCCTTGTCGCAGATGCCAGCGTCATGGAGTCTCGTGATTAGGGTGCAGTGGGAGACGGTGTCGAAGGCGGCCGAGAGGTCTAGTAGGATGAGCGCTGCGGTCTAGCCCGGGTCGGGGAGGGAGCGAGTGTCATCAGTGGTGGCAAAGACTGCGGTCTCCGTGCTTTGGTTGCTTCGGAAGCGGGTTTGGGAGGTGTTCAGGATGTGGTTCCCTTCGATGAACTCAGAGAGTTGGGCATTGATGGCCTTCTCGATGACCTTGGCTGGGACGGGGAGGAGGAAGGCGGGTCTGAAGTTCTTGAGGTCTGTCTGGTTTGAGGATGGCTTCTTCAGCAAGGGGTTGATCTCGGCGTGTTTCCAGTCACCGAGGAAGGTGGTAGTTTCGATGGAGCAGTTGATGATGCAGCGACGCTGTTGATGGCGGTGGCTGCTCGGTGAAAGATGTGCTATAGGCAAGGATCTGCCGGCACTCCTGAGTGGATGAACTTCATAGTCTTGAGTGGGCCCTCTTTTGTGAGCCGGGTCGAGCGGAGCACAGTCTGTTGGGGTGCGGTGTAATTGTGTGCGATGGTGGCAGGTGTCTTGGCCGGGTCTAGGGCGTCGAAGCTGTCATAGCTCTTCCTGATCTTGTGATGGAAGAAGGTGCAGAGTTTGTTGCAGAGGTCTTGGGAAGGAGGAATGTCTGTGGTCTTGTTGTTGGGCCTGGCAAACTCCTTGACGATGGCGAAAAGTTCTTTGCTGTTGTGTGCGTTGGTGTTAATTCTGTCTTGGAGGGACGTTTTCTTTGTGGTTTTGTCAGGTACTTTTGGTGGGTAATGGTATGGAAGTGGGTAAATCCATTTGTTAGAAATTTCCTGATGCGTTTGTTGATGGAATTGGTACTTAGAAACAATGTGAACATAAAAACAGTTTAAAAGATACAGCTTGTCCAAAGGTTTTTAGTCTTTGAAAACAAACCTATGGTAAAAAGGAAGATGTGAAAGAATACTGGCGAAGCTAGTTGCATCCAGAGTGATAGAATCTGTTGAAGGTTCGGATTGGATTTTACCTTTGGTAGGGGCTAAATTGAGTAACTGGAAAATAAGACTATGTATCAACATTAGACATCTGAACAATAATATCATCATTAATAGTTTTCCCTTGCCTAGAATTAGTAAAATAGTGTAATTTGTAAAGGATGCAAATTAGTTCTCAATGATAGATCTAGCATCAGTTTACAGCCATGTTCCTTTGGTACCATAGTCCATGACAGCTTTCATTACATCTTATTTTTTATATAACATTTTATTTCTCTTTCCATGAAACATAAGATAAGCCAACAAGTAACCATGGTCACATTATTCTCCCCTTTCCCCTGCCCTCTCTTTCTTGGGGGTCACACCATACAGTTGTAACAGAGCCAGGCACCTCATTACACCTTTTGGATGTTTCCAATTTATAAATAAAATGCCTTTTGGATTAGTATCAGCTGCTACAGTCATTCAGGGGTTGATGGTTTAATCTCTTTGGCAAACAAAAGGGCATTATGTGCTTTCAAGATGATTATCGTATTTTCGGGTAGGACAGAGATGAGCATGATGACACAAGTTACAGGTGTGATCCTAATTTGCTATATGAGAACAGGATCTGTCGCTCAGCCCATTCCACTCTCCTCATATTTGATTGTGGATTAGACCAACATATAGGAAGACCAGAGGGACGTAGAGGAAATTACCTCACGCCTATGTGAACTATGAAGTTGCCTCCTCACTGTGTTTACTGAGCTACCAACAAAGAGCAGCGTATGGCACTTTTGGGTGCAGTAGGTTGGGATAAAGAGTCTCTACTATAAACAAGTGAAGAAAAAGGATGTTATCTCACTAGTGTGAGTGTGAGCCACTAGTGCAAAGTGAGTGAGCTGCATAGTGATCGTTTATGTGTACTGTCAAATGATCAATTTTACCAGGTGTTCCAGAGAGGACCAGTCTTTCATCATTCTCCAGTCTCCTGCATCAGGGTGACTGTAAATAACCTGCCAGGGTGTGTGAGTGATTCTTATTGGAAATAAACATAATGGAAGGTTTTCATTGACAACAACTGTGATAAAGGTACACTGACTGCTTTCATCACGGCCCTTCCATTCCCACAGTACATTTTACATCCAGATTATGGGGTGTTTCGGCTCCTGTACACATTAGAATCAATCAGGCCGAGACAGGAAGAGAGCCGCCTTAAGATGCATAGATTGCAACAAGGAGTGAAGTACAGCTGCAATATTTTCATCATAAAAAAAACATTTTCTCATTAAAGTCTCCCGTGAAGATTGTTTTTTCAAATTAGGCTAAATTCACCAGTGCCAAAATCATTGATTTAAAATTCTACAAAATATATTTTTCTAGCATTGCACCCTTCTGGGACAGATATCGGACAGCTTCTATGCCACCCAACGGTTGATGTCCGTAAACTATCTGAAACCAAATCCGAACAAAAGCAAATTTCTTCTAGCTTCACCAGAAATTCAGTTGGAGTCTATACATTTGTCCATAATGCTCACCCCAAGCCCTCTTTCCCAAAGTAGCCACAAGGGTGCAGAACCTTGGTTACTATAAGGAATCCAATCATGGGCTTGAGTCACATTTCAAGCATAGTCAAAAGCTGTTTTTTTTTCACTTGAAGACCCTGCGTAAAATAATGTCACTTCAAGATTGTAAAATGTAAAATACGAGTTGTTAATGCTTTCATTTAATCCCACATAGATTATTGGAACACTGTTTTACTAGTCGTGCCCAAACAAGAGGTCCCTGTGGTCCAACTCATTCAGAACGGAGAGTCAAGCTTGCATATACCCTAAGGAAGCCTAACAAACCTGACTTCTTGAGTAACAAAACTCACCATACATATACCAGTCAGGGATGTATGACGTTACAACGCATGCTTTTACAACGCATGCCTTTACAACGCAGTTTTTACAACGCATGCCTTTACAACGCATAGTGCTTTGGGGCACTGGATAGTGAATAGTTTATTTACTATTCCAACTCCAGTCCCTGTGGATAGTAGGGAAGGTGTTGGATAGTACATTAAACATTCCCTATCCTAGAGCGCCCCCCAGCGCAATGCGTTGTAATTGTTTGCGTTGTAAAAGTTGCATCGTAATGGTAGTGCGTTGTAAAAGTTTTGTTGTAAAGGTTGTTTACCACCAGTCAGGCTTCTCTGCTAGCAAAACAAATACTCCCTCCAAATCCCAGAGTATGCACTATCCCATATGAGGGACAAATCCTTTTATATTGCTGCCACTAAAATCTAAAACACTCTTCTACATAATCTGCGTATTCTTCCCTTCCACACTTCAATTTAGGAAATCATTCAAAGCGTACTTATTCAACCTATAACATCTCACCGATCTATGCAGTATCTTCAAATGATCCTATGACTGTTTTTATTGCTATCCACTAAGAACCTTTGCTGTATAAAGAAACATTAACATAATACAGACACATATTTGTCATCTCCTTTTTAATCTGCTTTGGGGTAACAATCGAACTGTAAGATAACAGTGAAAGAGTTTTTCCTTACATTTCAGGTTAGCCCCTAAATGAATGTTGAACTTAGTGATGCTGGTGCTATACCAAGAATGGGTTCGAGTTGGTATGCGGGCTCAGAATTGCTCCATGCACCTGTTTTTGCTGTAGTGCATACAGGTACACATAGAACAGTTGTCACGTCTTCTTCTTTCTATGCTGTACTATGTGCAGCTCAAACACTCATTTGTAGCTTTAATGTTCTGCTTGGGCACATGAACACCTTCTGGAATGTTATCTCAGGCCCGGCTTGGCAATGCATGTCCTCCTACTTTATCTTTGCTCCTCTTCATGCTATTTTCAAGTGGAGGCTTAAACTATTCATATGTCTTGTTTAATTACATTTTTGTTATTTCATTTTGAATTGATCTTCATTTGATTGTAGTTTTTTGTCAGAGATTTCACTTTTCTGATGCCAGCAGGGACAACCGTAAACACTACAAGATGATGGTAAACACAATAAGATGATGGACGGAGTGCTGAAACTTTTCAACCACTCATCCCCCAGTCACAGATCTGGGTTTAATCCATCGTTCTTTTACTCACTATGCCACCCCAGTTTGGACCAGCCAAATGCAGTCTTGACCTTGTTTCTCATGGGAACAGCATCGCCCGGACTGCAAAGTTAGGCCCTTCCTGGACCGGAAACAAGTATCTTGGGACCAGTTCTGGGGTATAGCTCCTCATCAGCCAGGCTAGCTTGAATCCAGTGGCACATTGAGCAAGGGACCCACGTCTGGGCATACCCTTGGCCACTTGGGGTAAACATAGCAAACACAACAAGATGATGGACAAGTGCTGAAACTTTTCAACTACTCACCCCCAGTCGAAGATCTGGGATTAAACCATTGTTCTTTTGCTCCCTTCGCGACCCCAGTTTATATCCAGCCATATGCTAATCAGTCTGACCCTGTGCCTCATGGGAACAGTCCAGCCCTAACTGCCAAGCCATGTCTTCCCTGGACCGTAAACAAGCCTCCTGGGACCGGTTTCAGGGGATGTCACCCTTCATCAGCCAGGCTAGCTTGAATCCAGTGGCACAGTGAGCAAGGGACCCACGTCTGGGCATTCCCTTGGCCACTTAGGGCAAGCATAGCAAACACAATATGATGATGATGGACGAGTGCTGAAACTAGGGGCAACGGTCACATGAAGTAATGCCTGTGATTTCAACAGATTGAAGAATGTGTGATGTCACATCCTATGATATCATCAGTGTCAAAGGGCATGTGATGTCACTTCTTTTACCCTCTGACATTTAGATTAAATATACTTGGAGAATGAACAAAGGGGCGAATCAAGTGTTTTTCTTTGGCAGCACTCGAGGTGCTTTTAAAGACAGCCTGCAATAAATCCCTTTTAGTGAGCTGACTTTACTGCCAGCACCTCCACTCCAAAGGTAGTTCCAGCACCCATGGCGAGTGGCGCACAGCTAACATTTTTTCAGTATTTATACAGTGTTGAGCATAAAGTGTTTCAGGCAATACGTTTGACTCTTCTGCCCCCTGGCGGATTGTGACAGAATTCAAAATTAGAAACCTCAAGTATAATAAACAAGCAAATCGGGTTTGCTGATGATGCTGCAGTTTGGCAAGTGCTGACAAATCCAGGAGCCAGATAGCGCACGGGGAGGGGGTAGGGGGGAGGAGGTCGGCGGTAACGGGGCCATCCTGCACTGGAGCGGCGGGGACCGCCCCAAAAAGAATTAAAAAAAAGTATTTAATGATAATGCACGCATGGACTAGGTTTTAGTATCCGCAAAATGCAGTGGACTGATACTCGCGGTTGTCTGCCCTTTAATCAATGGGGAAAAGCCAGCTGAACCACAGTATCTATTGGCTAAAAAGTCCCAGAGCCCCTGTAGATGGATTTATCTGTGGTGTGGATGACGTGCTCTCTCACCAGACCGATAAAGCTGTCTGTACAGTATCTAAACAAGCATTTGAAATGCAGTAGGTCTTGCATTTTTTAGAGTTTGCACTATTGGCATTGTAATGTAAATGGTTTTAACTTATGTGTTTTGGAGTGAAGTGGATGTCTCTGATGTCAATTGTGTGTTTTTTCACAAACTTGCGTAAATGCGAGACCTATTGCATTGCAAATGTTTGTTTTATTTCCGTTCTTGCTGAATAAAATCAATTGATAGGCATCAACATGAATGTTCAGGCTCAAAACAGGTGATGGGCAGCTGAGAAGATCGAATCCTTGTTAGGTTGGATTAAGCTTTAAAATGGCAGCGGGTCTTTGACAGGCCTGCTGCAGGTGCGCTAGCGGGAAGGTAATTGTGCAATTACAGGTTGTGTTTTGGCATGCGGTGTTTGCTTATCACATTAGCTGTGGTCTTCGGGGCTGCCTGGCACAGAGCGGCAAGGTTTTTCCAGGCTTGTGTCTCTCTTCCGAACTAGCCGCAGCGCACAGCGAGCACTAAAAAGCATCAACTGTGCGGCTGAAGGAAATCTGTCATTACTCCCCCTACAACAGTACGAATAAAGTGGCCAGTCTGCAAAACACGTGTCAGATTCCAAGACTAGCCCATTATATATAATACATGTGTATGTGTATATATATATATATATATATATATATATATATATATATATATATATATATATATATATATATATATATATATATATATATATATATATATATATATATATATATATATATATATATATATATATATATATATATTTATATATATATATATTTATATATATATATCTCCAGAGACATAAACAAAAAAACACCTTCAAGTTCTTGAAAACCCAAGTTCACTCAAAGGCAGGTGACCCTCCAGATTGGCCGCAGCACTTGAAGTCTCCACATTTTAGCGCGCTAATACTACAATATAAACATAATACAGGCAAAACCAGACTGTGCCGATGCTTGTCTGCAATACATGGATTTATTGTCACTTCTTCCACTGTACACCACACTGCCTAGAATTAATAAAGTAGCATTCAATCAGCGTTCTACATATGGCGAATATCGGATGCAACTCACTGATAGTTAACTTTTGTTGAGCTTCTTTTTTAACAATATTTTTTACATTATGTAAAGACGAACATGAAGTACTGTGCACTGAATTGCTTTAACTTTTTATGTATGTATAAACACACAGTTATTGCATTTAGACCGACTGAAAACAAGTAATAACATTCATCAAAACAACACCTACATCAAAAACTCTTGTTTCCTGCTCCTGTTTGAACAGACATGAACAACGTGGGTATTATTACCATAACTAATACCTCAAGTGTCAACGATCACTTGACCCTACCTGCACTGTGTGCTGCAAACAAACGTTTGCTGAAAATTAATCAACAATTTTCTACTAACTTTTGTACATTTTGAAACTTCACAAATTCATTTTAAAAACATATGGAAAACTTTACGCTTGAAATTTTATAAACTTACATTTTTGTCCACATCAATGATGTAATGTTTAACATGGGCAAGAAAGGCCTATACAAACAATCAATAACTAATCTTGAACTAATGTTGATGTTGTCGTAAGTCCCAATGCATTTTGGGATTCTAGATCCCTTCTTCAGGGGAACAACACTTTCATGTTACTACAACCTAGCTGTGCTGAACCCATTCGGTAGATTGAAAAAATGGAAGTTGAGATCTGTGCTTTCATATTAAGCTGAGACTGTGAATGTTCGTCGACCTCGGTCTAGAACAGCGTCTCTCTAGAAAAAAGTGCTCGGTGTAGGGAAAACAGTCACTAGGTTCAAGCTGCTTGACCACAGGTTTACGCGGCAATGCCGTAGCAAAACAATCTCTTAAGTTAGGCAAAGCTCGACATCACAGTCCCTGCAGACATTAATCCGGTGGCGCGGGGCAGCGTACTAAAAAGCGCCCATCGGCCCTTAAATGAACGTCAAAGGGAGCCGCAGTCTGCAGGACATGCCTCGGCATGTTATCGAGTCGGCCACCTCGATTCCGGGGTTTTAGTGCTGAGAGAGAACACGGGTGCACCTCCGCTATCTGTGCAAGACATTGCCACACAAGGCGACCTGGAGGTTGGGGCACCCACCAACGGTGGTCAGAGCCGGCGGGTGTGTCTCCCTCCCCTGAGATCTGGAGCGCTGGAGACCAACCAACTAGGGCCTGTAGGCAGACCCCCTCCTGAGCAGAGGGTGGGCAGGGTCGTGGCCTCCAGCAGCCCGCCGGCACTGACCACCGCGTGAGGCCAGTGATTAGCAAAACAAATCTTCACTCGTGCCTTCCTGTGAACTGAGCTGGGTGCAATACATGGCAAGTAAATGGGAGCTGTGCGTCGTGTTTGAAACATACCACAAAGTTCCATATTTTTGTATCAGAAGTACATTTGCAGTTTATTTTTAGCGCAAACTCGACCCGAAGGTGTTGGAGCACTTTACAGGAGCCCAGAATCACAGGGTGTTGAGCCAATGACGAGATTCGAACCAGGATTCCCAGCTCCAAAGTCGTCTGTTGTAATTCTTAGTTCATAGGCACGACAGTGGGGTCCTGGAACTACTGCAACATGTTGTATATTTATCCTTCTTCTATTTCCTTTACTCCACCACAGTTCTTACCTGTGTCACCCATTCCAGAATGTATATGGCTCTGTCTCCTCCTAGTGTTCTAGCTGGTGACAGTTTGTGCCTGGCCAGCTTGTGTTGAGGTTACTCCTTTCTGTTTCCTGCAATAAACCTCTACTGCTGCTCCTGTGGTCTCCTGGTTACTTACTACAATTTTGGCGACGTTACCTGCTGGCCAGTATTATTGAAGACCTCATCTTGATACTTCATTTCAAGATTTCCAGCGGAAAGCAGATTTAAACGGAGTTTCCTCAACAAGAAACGAATCTACGGCGTGCAGATCCCACTTTTGGTCCTCCTCTTCGGTTTCCAGTGAAGGCGCTCATCTGTGGTAATTCTACTACTTATTTTGGACTTAAAAGCGGAGCGGAGCTCGAGCTCTACCAGCGCTGACGTCACCCAAACAGCTGAGCTGGTGAGTCACACCTGAGCGAGCGCAGCGCGTGTGAGCCACGCTCGAGACAACGTCTTCAGTTGCCATAGAGACCCACCAGACTGGTGAGTCACAGCGCTCGAGACACTGCTTCCGTTGCCCTGGAGACGCACCAGCTGACGCAGCGCGTGAGTCAGCGGAGGCGAGCGCAGCACGTTTGCCTGGTGCTAGTGGAGAGACGCTCCTTGTGCGTTCCAAGCCTCGTTTAAGGACAATCTCAAGCCTCGTTTTCGGCGGCGGACATCTTCCTTCAGGTCTTTGCCCTTCAAGCCTCGTTTCAGCCCCAATCCAAGCCTCGTTTTCAGCGGCGGCCATCTTTGCATTCCAGTGTTTACATCCCAAGTCTCAATTTCGTCTTGCAGCCGTTTTTGGTGATTTCAAATCGGATTTTCCTCGTTTTGCCATAAAACTTCTGCCTGGCTCTGTCGCAGTACTATGGTATCGTTTGGACACTTTATGAATGGTAAGAGGTGTTACTTTAATCGCTAAATTTCTTTTGTTGTGCAAAACCTGTGGTTATTTTGTTTCACTCTACAATCAGTGAACATGGCACAACAATTTGTGGTAACTTTGCCTCCCCAGTTTTTACCTGAACCTGGTGTACCTGAAATACCTTGGGAAGACTGGTATATCATGTTTGACAATTACCTGGAAGCACTTGATGGACAGGAATTTTCACCCAAAAGGAAAAAAGCTATCCTTTTGAGCACTTTGGGCAAAGAAGGGCAGAGGGTCTTTAGATTCCTACCTATCACACTTGGAGCTAGTGGGCATGACATTGATGAGTTTAAGGAAGCGGTTGATCGCTTGGAGATCAGATTTGCAAAGGAAGAGAATCTGATTATGAACCGATATAAGTTCTATACACAACGCCAAAAAGAGTCAGAAGCCATAGATGATTTCGTGGCCAGACTCAGAGAGCTTTCTATAAAGTGTAAGTTCGGTTCTATGAACGACGAGCTCATAAGAGATCAATTAGTCGTCCAGTGCTCAAGCAAGAAAATCCAAGAGAGGCTATGGGCAGCCAAAAATCCTACCTTGAAAGACGCAATTGATCTGGCCAAAGTAATTGAGGAGTCTAGTAAGTGCATGAAGGTCCTTGATTCGCACAAGTCTACTCCTCACCAAGAAGTTTCTGTGGTTACCGACAAAGGTAGCGTTGTGGGGTGTGAGCATTGTTCTGGAGACAGTGTTGCGGTAGTAAAAAACAGACCCAGACCCACTGTCAAGAAAACCTCAGTAAGCAAAGTCTGCAACAGGTGTGGCAGTAGCAGTCACTCTTCCGACGCCAGGTTTTGCTTTGCATCAAACAAAGAATGTTTGAAGTGTGGGAAAGTCGGACATTTTTCCAAGATGTGCAAGGGCAAAGCTAGACAGAGAGTGAATATTGTTGATGACTACTACGCTGATGATTCTGGAGTTGAACCTGACAGGCTTCTGGTCATTGACGATGTTGATGTCATCTGTGATGATCCGAGACAAACCAGACCCAAAGCCATCTTCAAGATTGACTCCCACGAGGTGTTGTTGATGGTTGACACGGGTTCTCGACATACCATTATACCCAAGTCTACTTTCGATGCCTGTTGGGAAGGGGTGAATTTACAGCGTAGTGATATTTCACCTAAGGGTTTCAATGGCCAGAAAATTGAAATCCTGGGTTTCTTTGAATCTGAGATTGTGTTTGAGAAAAGGTCTATTTTTGGGAAAGTTTATGTTTCCATTGATGGTCCGCCTATTCTAGGGTGGGTACATCAATATGACCTCTACATCGTCATCAATCCTAGGGCAAAGAACCAAATAATGGTTGTCGACGATGACTCTATTGAGTTCATTTTGTCTGAATTTGGGTCTGTGTTCAGGGAGGAGTTGGGTGAACTTCGGGGGTATGCCCATCTCATTAAGTTAAAGAAGGGTAGTCTGCCAGTGCAACATCGGGTAAGGAGGATTCCCATCTCAATCCGGAGTGAGGTAAAACTCTTAATTGAAGAGATGCTTCAGTCTGGTGTAATTGAGCCTACAGAAGCATCAGCATGGGTTTCGCCCGTCGTGATTTCTAAAAAATCAGACGGAAAATTGAGATTCTGTGTGGACCTCAGGTCCCTAAACAAGTGTGTCGTTGCGGACACCTTCCCTTTACCCAACATCACGGAGATGGTTTCCACTCTTCAGGGGGCGAGATATTTCTCAAAACTCGACCTGAAGAGCGCCTACCATCAGGTTAAGCTCCATGAGTCCTCCAAGCATCTTACCGCCTTCATCACTCCAGAGGGTATCTTTCAATTTACTCGTCTTCCCTTTGGGTTGATTTCGGCGGCGAGTGTCTTCCAAAGATTGGTCAGTGAAATCTTTAAAGGACTCAAAAATGTAGTATTCTTTCAAGATGACATCTTGGTCTTTGGAGAGTCTGTGACTGACCACAACCTTGTTCTCAGAAATGTTCTACACAGAATCTGGGACACTGGCCTTACACTACGTAGGGAGAAGTGTTCTTTTCTTGTGGAGAACATTGAGTACTTGGGACATGAGATTTCAGTCAATGGCGTCAGACCCAAGAAGAACCTTCTTGATGCAATACGCTTAGCCCCTTGCCCGTCTGACAAGGACCAGTTGCGGTCATTCATGGGTTTGATCGAATACTACTCCAAATTTGTGGAGAAATTCTCAGAGAAGACCTTGCCTCTGAGAACCTTGCTGAAGAAGGGTTGCAAGTTTTCATGGGGTCCTGAAATGGAAGCTTGTTTCAATGAGATTAAGGAGGCTATCTGCAGTGCTAAGGTTCTGGCACCCTTCGATACTGCCAAGTCCTCCACTTTGTTGGTGGATGCCAGTGCCTGTGGCCTCGGTGCAGTTTTACTTCAGTCCCACAAGGATGGTGACAGACCTGTTGCCTTTGCCTCACGTACCCTTTCAAAATGTGAACAGAACTATTCTGTTATCGAGAAAGAGGCTTTGGCCGCTGCGTGGGGTGCTCATCACTTTCGACCATACCTATGGGGCACCCGTTTCAACCTTAAGACTGACCATAAACCCCTCATCCGCATTCTTTCTCCTGGGGGTGGGGCATTTGGTTCTCCAAGGTTGGCAAGGTTAGCCTCTAAACTCCAGGAATACCACTTTGACATCTCTCACATCTCTGGGTGGAGGAACTTCCAGGCCGACTGTCTGTCTAGGTTGGCTGTTCCGTCTGGTTCTGATGTTGGCTTCAGTCTGGAGGGATGTGATGCGAATGTTGCTTGGATCGACGATGTGCTTCTACTTTCTGAGAGCTCCTTTTCTCGCTCTGAGTGGGTTGATGCCATGTCTAGAGATAGTGTGTTACAGGAAGTCATCCAGCTCATCAAATTGGGTTCCCGCAGAGAGAGCTGTCTCCATGTCTCTGTCCGTCCTTTTCTCAAAGTCATTGATGACTTGTCTGTTTGCAATGACAACGTCATATTGCGTGGTGACAAATTTGTGCCTCCTGCTGACTTGAGACCGAAGCTCATCTCCTTAGCACATGAGGGTCACCTTGGCCAAACCCTGACGCAACAGCGTCTCAAGCTCAACTTCTGGTGGCCCGGTATGGACTCCATGGTCTCCTCATGGGTTGAGGATTGTTCTACCTGCAAGGTGGGTGAGAAGAGACTTAAGGTTTCAGTGGGTTCTGAGATGGGTGCGTTGCAGTTCCCCGAAATTCCATGGCACACCATCTGCTTAGATTTTATAGGTCCCATTGCCGAGCTGCCTCTTTCCCAGAGGTTTGCTGTTGTCATTGTCGACTGCCATTCTAAGTGGTTGTCTGTGGAGTTTCTCAAGGACATCACTACGGCTACTACCATTAATCACCTTAAGTCTCTGTTTTTTAGAGAAGGTTTCCCTAGTGTTCTTATAACTGACAATGGCACACAGTTGGTTTCGCATGAGATGCAAGCCTTTTTGTCTGATTGCGGTATCTCCCACCATAGGACCTCCCTCTACAACCCTCAGGGTAATGGCCTCTGTGAACGCCTTAATAGGTTGGTGAAAGGCACCGTTCAAATGGCCCTCTCCAGTGGTTCTTCTGTCTCTTCCCTTGTTAGTGAAATGGTTTATGCGTATTGTACCACTCTTCATGGTTCCCACTCCAGATCTCCTTTTGAGATGATGAGGGGTAGAGTTCCCAGCACCAAACTCATTCCCTCTTGGCTCAAGGACTTGGTCTGTCAGTCCCTTTTAGGTGATGTTTCTAGAGTGGTCCCCAAGCTTTCTCGTAAGGGCCCTGTGTGTTCTCCTGGTAAGGGCGCTTCTAGTTGTAGTTCTGTAGGTCTGCTTCCTAAGGCCTCCTCTCGCAAATCTCTTGAAGGTGATGGGCCCTCTGCCAAAGTTGTTGCTGGTAAAATTGCGAAAGGTGACCTTGTCAAGGTAAAGTCTGGTCGTGTTTCTGGCGGTTTGTCCAAGTTCCGTGGCCCATTTCTCGTTAAGATGGTCTATCCTCACTATGTTGTCCTCTCCAATGGGGAAAAGTGGAACTTAAGGAGGGTTGCCCTCTATCAGAAAGGTAGTGTTAGTCCTGTGGTTGGTCCTAGTCCTGCTCCTGTTCCTTCTCCTGTCCAAGACCTTCCCTCCTCAGGGTTCATGCTCGTTCCTTCTCCGGATCCGGGTCCTGTGGTTCCTGCTCCTGTTAATGTTTTGGCTAGGGGTGATGGTGGAGGGGATGCTCCTGATCCCGTTGTGTCTGTTCCCAATTCCATTGCTGATCTCGTTCCCAACTCCTTTACTGATTCTAATTCCAACCCCATTGCTTCTTCAAGTTCTCCTTTGCCTGCCATCAGACCTCAAAGGAGTCACAGACCTCCTGCTTATTTGAATGATTTCTGTTGTGATTAGTTCTTTTAGAGGGGTGACGTGTGTCCCTTTCAATGCTTATTAATTATATGATGTTTTCATTGCTTATAATTATTTGTGTTTGAATGCTTATCATTCTATGATGTCTTCTATTTTGTCTTTACTTCAGGAATTCTTTTTTAGTCTTGTGCTAAGTTTCCTTTCCATGGCATGCATATCCTTTTGTGTTAATTTTCCTTTAATTTCTTTTTGTTTATTCTACGAGAGGAGATGTGTTGTATATTTATCCTTCTTCTATTTCCTTTACTCCACCACAGTTCTTACCTGTGTCACCCATTCCAGAATGTATATGGCTCTGTCTCCTCCTAGTGTTCTAGCTGGTGACAGTTTGTGCCTGGCCAGCTTGTGTTGAGGTTACTCCTTTCTGTTTCCTGCAATAAACCTCTACTGCTGCTCCTGTGGTCTCCTGGTTACTTACTACACAACACTAATCGATGACCACGATAACGTGCTGCTCAGTTGTGCACGCGCCCTGGATTTCAAAGATTTGTATTTTGCAGGGGCCGCTAAAGATTTCATCCTTCCGATGTTGATGAGTGCAAGTAAGTACAGTAAGTACAGTAAATCTGTTGTAGCACTGCTACCATGCAAACTATAGGAAAAGGAATAGGGTAGTTGAATGCAATTAACATATTTTGACACCCTGACCACCCTAAAAAGTCAGCGGCCGTATGCGCTATGTCCTTGGCACAGAAACCATGCTCCCAGAGACCAAAAGCTAACACATTAACACACCCGACCAGAACAACACAGAGGTAAAACGTCCCAAAAATACATGTCATGATTTACATCCACAACTTGTGTGGTGGACAGTTGATTAAACGTCAAATTTAAAGAGAAAAAGGGCGACAGAGTACAATCTATTTATATCAAGGCAACATAACGATTCAGTTGTTGGATTTTAGCATGAGCACACCGAGTGCCGAGCTTGGCCCGTGGCCCATAGCCCTGGGCCTATCACGCCAAGATACGCAGCCTGGCATTTACAATAGAAGACGGGGCTGGCTTGCCCAGGTCAGAAATGGCTGTGACTGGGCTAAACCCAATTGGGCACAGTGTGCCAGTGTGTGTATCCATTAACACATTCCCGGAGCTGCTGCTGATTTTAATGCCAACCGCTCTTCCTCGAGCCCTGCGTGCATTAATGCCTACGACCTTGTGTTACATTACTCTGGGTATCACAGGGAGTGACGCGGCCTGTCAGCCCGTCTGCTGTAATGTCTCATTTCTGCCTTAAAACCTCCGCAGGGGCAGCTTGCTGACGGGCACAGTGTTACACAGGATAACTTCATGCGGTGGTCTGCTGGGCAATGCCAACACAGGGAACCCAGTGTGGGCAATGCTGAGGCTCATGAGGGGCAAAGCCACCAACACACAAAAATACATTTGTGGCTACGTTTATTTGCACTATCCAAGGTGCTGAAGAAAGACTTTTCCACTTTGCATTTATTATAGACACGCCATTTGCTGTCCGTGTCCCTCGTCTAATATTTTCGAAAACTGCGGCAACCATGATATAATATCAATACAAAAGTGATTTGTTGATGTATGAGAGAAATTGAGCTAATTTTAATCACCTGGACGCCCACAATGTAGCAGTGTCACTTGTAATAACTGCTTGAGGAAAACAAGCACAAGCATGCACAACAGCAGGGGGAGGGGAAAGAGGAGGGGTCCTGGGCGATTCACTTGCGGGAGCGAGCGGCTGGCGCCAGGATAATTGCTACCATATGGCACCGCGTGCTCCTGCAAGTGAATCGCCACATGTGCACGTGTTGGCATTGAAGGCAATGGAACGCGTGCCCGTGTTTGACTGAAAAGACAAAGCATATTCCAAAAGGTCTTTTTGCCTATGCAGCACATGCGCGCTGCGTAGCCGAGACCTAAAAAAGGTACATGGACAATGAAACGCCCACATCATATTTCCCAGTATTCAGAAACCATGAAGTTGTGTGTTGCTAAATGTATGTGATAGGCTTTTATATTTGAAATGTGGGCAGTCTACAATTATGAATGCAGCACTGTGTGTGTACTGTGGAACAATATATCTTCAAAAAACGTTCCTCTGAGGGGCGTGGCTAGCAGCTGATGATGGCGGCAGCAACCTAGAGAGGCTCCCGTAGCGCGGCGGCTCCCCGCATCAATCCGCATGCCTATCCGCTCAACAATCAACCCAGAAGGGGTGTCCTGGGTCCGGTGACCGAACGACGGCTGCAGGAGAAATCTGGGAGCGTTTACGCCCCGGGAAGAGGGAGAAGGTCCTACTTCGGCTAATCTTGGCAGTGCGGCCTGGTGGCACGAGTGCAGCCGCGGTAGTCGAGCTGAGTTCTATCCGGGCGGAAGTGGATCTTCATCTGCGCGGCCGAACGGAAGTGCCCGCTGCGGCCACGGATCGACACCAGCGGACCCTCGGACTGGCGGGTCCCTCTTGGTCACTCAACTTCTAGCCCTACTTCTCCGGCGTCGTGGCGGAGCAGTGAATAGTGGCGGCGAACTGACACAACTGAAGTTCGAAAGACACTGCGTAGTCGCCGCCATCTTGCATTTCGTCTGCCAGTGTTGATGCGGACCCGCTGCCGAAGGGTCCAGGACGCCATTAGTGACTTGTAAACTGTGCCTGGCGTGTCTGTTTGCCAAGACGCCTTGGCGCCATTGGTCAGAGGCGGCCTGCTTACCCTTCTACCGAAAGTGCCCCGACGTCGAGCCACGATGGCGGGGAAGGGACTCCGACAAACCGCCGCGCAGGCGAAGCTCGACAAATTCGCCTACGACAAACAGACACTTTCCCAGCCGGAGCAGCGCAAATCTCTGGGCAATGGTGCGGATAGTGATGGGGCTAAGAAGGCCACCCTGGATGATGTCCTTCACGCCCTGGCGCAGGTTCAGGCAACGGTGGGCGCGACTGCTACCGAGGTGACCCTGATACGAGCGGACCTCCAGAAGATGAGCGAAAGAGTTAAACAGGTGGAGGTGGTAGCCAAATCGCTGGTGGAAGATGTCTCGGACCTACAGGTAGCGATGGAAAAGCTGCAGGCTGACAATAAACTCCTGAAAGACAAACTGGATGATCACGAGGGGCGCTCCAGGTGGAACAACGTCCGCATTTTGGGGGTCCCGGAATCTGAAACTAAAGGGGCCATGGACTTGTACGTGGAGGATTTGATTAAAAATCAGCTAGCCCCCAAGGGGCTCTCCAACTTCTTCACAGTAGAACGAGCCCATAGGGTACCCGGTGGAACACCTAAGCCGGGGGCTCTCCCACGTCCGATCCTGGCGAGACTTTTCAACTTCAGGGATCGGGACACGATCCTACAAGCGGCCAGGGTGGCACCACCTATCCAGATCCAAAACTTGCGCATTTCCTTTTTTCCGGATTACACAGCGGAGGTCACGAGAAGGAGGAGAACTTTTCTGGAGGTGAAGAAAAAACTCCGCGAACAGGAATTGCCGTACTCCATGCTGTACCCGGCCCGGCTACGAGTGGTGGCCGATAAGAAGGTCTGGTTTTTTGACTCTCCTGAGGCGGCAAGAGACTGGCTGGAGGGATGGCGCACAGTGGATCGCACATATGGCCGACAACGCAACAGGCCCCAGAACGACAGCCGGCCCGGCTCACAGACGTCGGCTAGAAGGAGCGCGAGTGCATCGCCAACGCAAGACTTATCCGGGGCTGCCGGGGGCAGCTGAGATTCACAGGCCGCGAAATGTCTAGACTTCGACTTCCTCACGCACTGGTTGCTCAATCACGTCGTTATTGGACGCCGGCCTGGACATCCCGAGGGCAGCAAGGGGGCCGCCTGCTTTGGGGGACACTCTCCCCCGACGCGCAAGTACTCTGTTTGTGGGATGGATTAAGCGCTCTGCTAAGTTGGGGTGGCGGGCAGTTGTAGGTCCGTTAAGCAGGGAGGCAGTGTGGGAAGGGGTGGGGAGGGGTTGGTTCTTTTTCTTTTTCATGGGAAATCCACTAAGTCGATCAAGAACTGAAAAGTGTATTACTACTAGAATTGTGTTATTGCAGGTGCGATTGATTCCTTATGGACGTTTTGTGTGTTGTGTGATTGAAGATGGCGGATGAACGACTTAATGCCGCAGGGCTGGATGGGGCGCGGACTAGTGGCTCCGCCCTCTGAATATTTTCTTGGAACGTGCGGGGCCTGGGGGACAAGGTGAAACGTGGCCTAGTTCTGTCTGAGCTGAAGCGCCATAAACCAGACATAGCACTCTTGCAGGAGACTCATTTGGTGGGAGGGGCTACCAAGGCCTTAGACAGGAGAGGATATAAGATGATTATACATTCAGAATTTTCCTCTGGTTCACGGGGCACGGGTGTCCTGATTAAAAAATCCTCACACTTCATCACACTGAGTACTAAAGCCGATAATCAAGGATGTTTTGCGGCGGTAGTGGGGCAGTGGGACGGTCGTCCGTTGACAGTGGTCTCGGTGTATGTTCCGCCGTCCCTGCATTCAGTGATGCTCCCAGCCCTGGGTGACTTCTTGTTATCTCTCCCGGACAGTGATGTGATCTTGGGGGGGGACTTTAATGCAGCTGCGGACCCGCAGCTTGACAGGTTTCCGATGACTGCTTTGCCGGGGGGACCCTCCCGGTTTCAGAGGTTCCTAGAGGCAATGGGACTAATAGATATCTGGCGTCATGTTCACCCTCTGGTCAGACAATACACGGTCCACTCCACAGTCCACAACAGTCTCTCCCGCATTGATTATTTCTTGGCGTTGGGGGAGGGTGTACAGCGCGTATACACAGTAGACATACACCCCCGAGGCATTTCAGATCACTCTCCGTTAACTCTCACCATTTCCACCCGGACAAAGTCACGTCGCCGCATATACCCTATTCAGGCCTCTTACCTTAAAGTCCCGAAAATCAAGAGGGCTCTCCAAAAGGCCACGGAGCAATACTTTGTTGAGAACGAATCGACTGTGGCATCCGCCGAGGTTCTCTGGGAGGCCTATAAAACAGTGTTGAGGGGACAGGCTATAAGCTCCATATCGGCGCATAGGAAGGAACAGGCAGCTGAGCAATCTACACTCGAGCTCCAACTGCGCGCAGCCACAACCGCGCACGAAGCTGACCCCACAGAGGACATGGCACACAACCTTACACTCCATCAGCGACTATACACGGACCACGCTCGCCTCGCAGTGCAGGGACATATCACTGAGGTACAGAATCGAGTGTATGATGTGGGTGACAAGGCGGGAAAGATGTTAGCCTGGCTTGATAAGAGAGGGGGTAGCTCCAAGGGGATCCAGCAGGTGAAGGATGGGAACAGTACGATGCTGACTGACCCCGAACAAGTAGTGGAAGCACTGGCGGCCCACTTCGAAAAGGTGTATACTCCCGAAAGGGAGGTGACTGCGATTATGGCCCAGTGTGCGCTGAGCGACATAGATGTCCCGACATTGCAACCGGAGGCTATGGCCGACCTAGATGCGGCATTAACCACCGACGAACTACGGATAGCCATAGGGGCGCTCAAACCCGGTAAAGCACTCGGCCCGAACGGCATTCCGGTCGAATGGTATCAGGCGCGCTCTGAGGACCTTTGTCCTTATCTACTTAAAATGTATGACGAATGCCGCGAGAGGGGGCAGCTCCCACTGGACCAGCGCACGGCCACGATCGTGGCTATACCGAAGCCCGGCAAGCCTCAGGAGGAATGCTCATCCTACCGCCCCATCTCCCTGCTGAACGCAGAAAGTAAAATCTTGGCGAAGCTCCTGGCTAACCGACTGCTGGCTCACCTGCCTGATCTTATCCACCCAGATCAGTCGGGGTTCATGCCCCACAGAAACACTGCGCTCAATCTCCGTAGGGTTCATGGGGTGTTGGCGAGGGCAGACCAACTTAGTGATAGTGCAGTTATATTGGCCCTGGACGCGAAGATGGCTTTCGACTTGGTGGAGTGGGTCTACCTTTTCGAAGTACTGTCTCACATGGGCTTTGGCCTGAACTTCATATCCTGGATAAAACTACTCTATGCGGCACCAGTGGCACACGTAGTTGCAAATGGCCACATTTCACGCATGTTTCCACTTGGGAGGGGCACCCGGCAGGGTTGCCCTCTGTCTCCCCTGCTCTTCGCACTCACCCTGGAACCTCTGGCTAACTGCATAAGACAGCCTCCCTTGCTCAAGGGACTTCAATGGAAGGAGGTATGGGAAGACCGCTTGTCCCTCTATGCGGACGACATGCTTGTGTATCTGACGGATCCCGAGCGTGGAGTCCCGGCCCTTCTGCACTTGTGCGACGAGCACGGCAAAGTCTCTGGCTACACCATAAATTGGAGCAAGTCGGAGATGTACGTGTTGGCGGGTCAAACCCCGACACTCGGGCCAGACTGCCCTCTGAGACTGGCTGGTTCCTCCTTTAAATATTTGGGCATCCACGTCACGGCGGACCCACTTGAATACAGGAGACTGAACTTGATGCCACCGCTGGAGCGCCTCAGGCAGGAGGCCACCTTCTGGGCAGGGTTGCCATTAACAATGCTGGGGAAAGCAGCGCTGTACAAAATGAAATCACTGCCCCGCTTTCTGTACATCCTAGATAACACACCATTCCCGGTGGCAGCGGGATATTTCAGGAAGGTCGCGGCGGTAGTCTCCGGACTGTTGTGGGGCAATCGGCCGGCGCGCATAGCTCAAGCTAAACTCTGCAGAGGCTGGTATGATGGGGGCATTGCACTTCCGAACTTGCATTTGTACTACTGGGCAGCACAACTTAGGCCTATTAATCAATGGCTGCACGCCCCACAGTCTGACCCAGCATTCCAAGCAGACAGGGCGCAGTTGGGCATCAATAACATACTTGCCCCACTTTATGATCGGAGAAAGTTGAGATGGCTCATAGGACCCACCAAACTCACGGTGGAAACCTGGCACGCGGCGACAGCTGCGCTAGGATGGAAGGGGAAGATCACCAAACTCACCCCGCTCTGGGACGCACGCGCCTTGGGCAACTTGAGGACTAGCAAGGGGTTTTCCCTCTGGGACTCCATCGGCATCTCCACGGTGGGGGACATGTGGGAGCGGGAGGATGTGATTTCATTCACCCGCCTGAGAGAAATATATGATCTGGGGCCGCACGAATCGTACCGATACGTGCAGATCCGCCATGCACTCTACTCGGCCATCCCCTCCGGATCGACTCTCCCTGAGTCTTCCCCGCTGGAGGATCACCTCCTGACCGAGTTCATGGTGGAGAGAGCAACTTCCTTGACGTACCGTAAGCTCCTCAACAATTCGCCAGATCCTCTGGCTCCCCTCAAGGAAAGGTGGGAACAGGAGGTAGGCGCCCTGGATGAGTACGAGTGGAATGAGGCTCTTGCTTCTCCGAAAGAGGTGGGCATATCGGCTAGGATGAGGCTAGTCCAACTAAAGGTCCTTCACAGGGTGTACTACACGAGGACACTGCTACACTGCATCCACAGAACACCACACCCATTTTGCTTGCGTGGCTGCGGGGAAGAGGGCACCTTCTTTCACACGTTTTGGGATTGCCCTCGCATACAAAATTACTGGCGACAAATACTGCGTACTGTATCCCAGGTGCTAGAGATCTCGGTTCTCCCGGAGCCAAGGCGGTGTCTCCTCAATGTATGGGAACCGACAGATCTGTCCCGGCATGGTCGACTCTGGGTGACACTGGGAATGATGGTAGCGAAGCGGGACATTGCACAGCGTTGGGGGGCGGCAGACCTTCCAACTACGTCACAATGGTGCATGAATATGGATAGAACAATGATAACTGAAAGGGCGGTGTACTTGAGTCGGGCTTGTCCAGGCAAATGGAATAAGGTGTGGTCCCCATGGAATGCGTACCGAGGTGACATTTGCGATCCACTGTCAGAAGACGATCCACTGGACTCAGATGATGAGGGGGGGGGAGGAGTGAGGGGGAGCGGTTGAGGTAAAGGGTCCTTTCGGGAGGGAAGTGGGGGGTGACAGTTTCTATACATTCCACATTAGATCCTAGACAACACACAGCACCATATCCTATCCTGGGGACTCTTCTTACAGCTATCCTGCAATGTTATTTATCAATGATCGCATTGTGATTTCCCGCTGTTCTTTTGTTTCCTTTTTTATTTTTCATCAAAAAACAAAAAACGAAAACCTCATTTAATTTGTATGAAACGTGTACTAGAGACCTTCATTTATTTATGTGGCGAGCCTTCTTATACAGTGGCTTCTTTATCATGTGGACCTTATTTCTGCAAGGCTGTCATTGCTATCTCTTTTATTTAGCGGCCGGCCCCTCGGGGTTGTAGGCGACTTGCTGTGTAACTGTAAGAAGGTACAATAAAGGTTTTAAAAAAAAAACTAAAAAAAACGTTCCTCTGTTTTAAGTTGCACTTGTATGTTGGTCACAAATTTCAAAATTACTAAACGTTACATAATATTTTCCCTTACTCGTGTGTAGCCCATCGAGTTCAGTTTGTTTTTTCTTTGCATTCTGAGATTGTAGTGCTGATTAATTCGTAGTGAGATCAGGAGTACTGGTCCCATAACGCAAAGATGAAACCTGGGTCGACGATAGATCTATAAAAATTGAGCACTATGAATTCTATGTAAGTGGGGCTGTCCACTTGTTCGTGATACTGATAAAGGCTAAAAATATAGTAAATACAATACTTAACAGGATTGACTGGGCCTCTAGACCTCTACGCTCCAGCAAAACTACACCTGCCACACCATTGATTGGTTTTATGGAATTTGTGTGCTTTTCCTCCAAACTGTCTTACGTTGTTCATCACCACTGCTGGCATGCCCATACTCATTAAACACTGGATGGAACTTGAATGAAAATAAAACTCATAATATTAGCAGACTCCAATAACAATAATATCACGGTTAACGGGGAGAGGATGTGGCCTAACGGTGAGAGCGACGGAACGAGTTTCGGCTGTGGCTCAACATCTTGTGATTCTGGACAAATCACTTAATCTTCCTGTGCCTACCCAAAAATGTATGTTTCCCTTTTTAATGTAACTGGTGCTCATGTAAAGCACTTCTATAGCTTCCGGTCAAGTTATCCCCCAAAAAAGCAAAAATAAAACTCCCTTGCTCCTATTAGAACGGAGTAGGGCATTCATTAGAACTGTGCTATTTTTATTCATGGGAACGCTACCATGCAGACCTTCATGGCTGGCAAATGTTAACCTTTAGATCGCAGAGAGGCAGCGTAGAACTATGCACTGTGTTGAGCATGAGAGCCTATACACCCACGGATCTGTTCGCAAAGGTGTAAATAAATAAAACGAGCATTGGCAATGCAATTGCACTCGCATTTACGCAAGACCTATTGTATTGAAATGGCAACGTGTGCGGGCGACGAGGCGGGGGGGCAGTGAGAAGGCATCGGACAGGTAAGAAAGTAGTCTGTGCTGTAAAGGGGGCAGTAGCCATGAAAGGATACAAATGACTGACATGACTGTCATGGGGAGGGACTAACAAGCTTGAAACCAATCGGAAGGCTGCATTTATAACCTAAGCCTATGAAGAAGATGGGCGGGAGAGTGGGCGGAGCTTCCACGAAGCTTCCACACTATAGTGTATACTGCATGCCTCGCAAAGCGATGGCAGCGCATTAGCAGAGCATGTAGCCTTATGGGTTGAGCAGCCGACCTTGGAGCAGGGGAACCAGGCTCCAGACTCGGCTCAATATCCTGTGATTCTGGGCAAATCACTTAATCTCCCAGTGCCTACCAAAAGTTAATGTGTCCTTGTGTGATGTAGCTGGTGCTTGTATAAAGCGCTCAAATACCTACAAGGGACACAACATCACAAAGCAGTAACTGTCCAATCTCTGCTCTCTGAACTCAGCTACCCCTTCAGTCACCATCAACTGCATCTTTAGCCTTGACCATATACAGTACTCCTCTACCTTTACCCAAAAACCTTTTCCACCCATTCATACGTGCGAACGTTAATCCATACAAATCCTCATGTAAATCGTGCAAAGACATTTGTAGGTTCCAACGACTTTTTGTTCAAAGTCCAAAATTATTAATTTGGGTTCCTTTTTTGTTTTACCATCATATGTATTTTTATTAAGGAGTAAGACCTATATTAATGGAAATGTATGTCTTTCATCTACTATATGAACGGTGTACATTTGCGTGAAAAGTGAAAAGCAAGATTTGAAAGCCCCATTAACATGCCATGTCTCAGCATGGTGTAAATGTTCAATATTTTTTGTGTTTCCAAAAATTATAACCCAGATGTCGTTATAATAGAAAATGTACTCTCATAATTTGTAATGGGTTTCCTGTAAATTTCTTTGTGTTATTTTTCAGAAGCTTTTGGTGGTTTTCTCATGTTCGTTTCTTGCATTGCACAACAGTCGCAACAGTACTAACCAGGAAGTACACAGGCCTGTGTGGAAAAGGCTGCGTCAATGGAACGGATATGCATCACATTATACAAAGGCCTTTACCAAACCCTTGTGGACTACGTGCAACCTTACTAAGCAGATAATAATCTGACCCGAAACTACCACACTTACATTTCCCATGAACCTTCTAACATAGCTTTATCTAGCTTGAAACTTCCCATCCCCCATTGCACAACTTCCCCCAGGCGCTACCTGTCCTGTGACCAAGCCCCGCCCCCTGTTCACGCTCTTTGCTCTTTCAAAATGGGATCTCTTTCAATTAAAATACACAGCACCCTACCCCTCGAGCTACTCCACCTGCCCAGTAAACCCACTGTTTCTCAAAGTCAGGGGATACCTAAACCTACCAGCCAGAAAAACCCTCCACGGAGGAATGTTTCTCCTCCAAACCCTAGCAACCATCCAGATTCCCTGCCACCTAGCACCAATCATCTTTCCTCAGCGCCACAGCTAGAGTTTCCTTTAGTTACAACAAAAAAAGTATTATAGCCATAAATGAAAGGTGCTCACATTATGCTCTTTACCATACAGTAGGCCTTTACAATGGCCAAAGGTGTCCTTGCCTCAGGCACACCCTTTGTTGTGTGAGCTCCGTCACGACTACAATAGTCACGGCCCACAGGACTTTCACCTCCCCAATTCATCTCTTTCAATGGTACTCTGCCCTTTAACTGAATGAAATCGTTCTCACCAGGATCACTAAGATGTCGGGACACCATCTCCCTCTAAGTAAGTCCGCTAGCATTGGGAGAAGCTGACCCCACTGTATACAGACCTCTTTTTACCAGCTCTTCTGGCGGTCCTCTCTACTCCACTCTGTCGCTGCCCCAATCCTAAACGAATACATACCAATAAAGTTATACTAGATCAGTTTAATCATACGTTTGAGTTTATCGCTTTGACCCCTTCATGGACTTTAATTTCAATCCTTTTCAGTCCTGTTTTGCATCATCTTGCTTCTAGCCACTTCCTGCTAGCCCAACAAGCGAGACACGGATTCTGACGTTAGTCCACTTCAAACTAATGTTTCAACCATTACCAAGATTTGAGAAGAACTTAAAATAGCCCAAATAGAAAGGTCTTAACTTTTAAGCAAAACCTTGAATTATACAATAATCCTGATACATCAGCTTTATCAAATACCACAGTGGCATCACTAACAGTCGTATGGACTGTTACTGCTGGCGTTTCCACTATACTGAATATTCCCCCCTCCTCAAAAAATGGGAACTGGAGTCCTAACCATGCCAGAGAATTATGCAGGGACCCTGTAAACTCAATACATTTCTACTGCATTGTAAATTACATTCTGTGAATTGTTCTCAGTTATTTCAAACTAATTCAGCAAAAGTGATATTTTTGTTATTACATTTAATGCACTGAGCATTGACTAGGGCTACACCTCTAAGTAACAATACTATTCCTTTATTAGCCAACTTGCACCAATATTTTGGTTATATTTGGAAAGACAGCATATTTGGAGGATCTGTCCTTAAGACAAGGTTCATGGACATATCATTCCATACATAAGCAATATCCAGCAATTATGGTCCAGGTCTAATTGGACTGACGACTGCCGCCGTTTAATATTGGGTTAAGGGAGGAACAAAAGGATGTTCTTGTTTCAGTGTTTAACCGCCCTCCAAGAACTGTTCATCTAATTAATCTTACTTTAAAAATTGAGGCTCAAAAAACGCAGTCCAGAAACAAAAAAATGGCGGGCTTTCCTTTGGAGTGAGGTTCTTCCAGCCAATCTTCTGAAGGCACGGAGGAAAAGGAAGAACCAATTCAAACTGGATTGGTACAAAATACTTTTTACTTACAAGAAAAAGAGAAAATAATGTTATTTATATTGCTGGAGAAAAGAACATTGAGTATGTAATTGTCTCCAGCTGCAGGAAAACTAGAAAGCTAACCTATGACCAGCAAACGCAAGGTGACCTCATCTTCTTTCAAATAGTTTCCTACCAAACACACTCATTTCAACCTTAAAGTGTAGATAAATGTTCCAGACTATGGTACAACCTTTATTGCCAGTGGGGCCTTAGGATGCTTCATTAATTAAAGATTTTGCAAAGTTTTCAGCCTGTTGTTAAAAGCAAAGTTGCTGAGGCAATACAAGGCATTAATGGAAATTTTTTAATATCAATCAGTTTGTGCCTGGAAACAAAACAATTGCTTATGGTATTAGAAATGGGTATGAAGAGTCACTTACTTTTGGTATAATAGCTACTCCTATGTTTCCAATCGTTCCAGGCACTTCATAGTTAAGAACTTGCAATCATCAAACACACAAAATGTGATGGGTGCAATCCTTACAACTTGATTGCAAGTGTAACCACTGGCAATTGCTCGGGGTAGCATTTCAACCCATCGTTCTTTCGTCCACCATGCCACCTCAGTGTCAGGCGACACTGTTCTGCCCACTTGGCTAGAGCGTGCAGTTGGGTTAATTGAGGTGACTGCAGGCAGACCCGTTACTTACGTGTTCAGCCACATGAGGAGCCCCTGAAGTTTGAGGGCATGGCAGCTGCCTGGGGAAACTCCTTCCCACTCTGTTATTAAGGAGGTCGGTAGAACTGCTGCATCACCTTTTGGATGCGCACGAGGGCGCCATCTTGAAATCTTATTATAGCCCAATCCATGATGGCACGCTAAATTGCAACTATCCATCTAAGAAGATGGGAAATTTGTTCCTGTTCCTCTTCTATGTCCTGTGTAATTTGCACTAACTATTTCTGTTTGGGTAGCTATTTTCTTTGCGATTTCCCTATGCTGATTCCTTGTCTATCAGAATCCTTGGTGTCACTCCAGAGTTTGGTTCTCCCTGCTGTGAGGTTTATGCCTCTGCTTTTTCCCTCCTCAGCAGTGATTTCTTTCCAGGGCATTTGACAGCTTCTGTATTTTACATCACCTGTCAGTACAGTGGATACAGAAAAGAATCTCCCTTTCTTCTGGGTCAAGTCCTTGAAAATGCAAAGACTTCCACTGCATCCAGTTCTTAACACCCATATATAGGCAAATCATTCTTGGTCCTTCTTCAGTAGGAGCAGTCCAGCTCCAACTGTCAAACCAAGTTGTCTTTGAAACTGAACACAAGGAACCCAAAACCTGTTTCAGTCTGATTGGGCCTCTTCTGTCATGTGTATCCTGGTTCCACTGCCACTATGAGCAAGGGATCCATGTGTGGGCATACCCAAGGACACTTAGGGCAGTGCATCAAACACACAAAAGGTGGGGAGGAATGCTTGCAATAAGTCTGACCACAGGCTGATGATTTTTATTCTTCTCTTGATTTTCTTATGACATCATATGTAGATCTATAAATTGTTGTGGTAAAGCTGATTTGCAATCCGGATAAGATGAAGCTTAAGGGATTGAAAGTGAACCTTTCTCAACTCTTAAAGACATCTTGAATCAAGTGGTGGAAATGAAAAGAAAGAAATCTGGCAAAATCCAGTGCTAAGAAAGGATATAAGAAAGATGCAGCATTTGCCCAATATAAAATAGCCTCTTGGCCCATCACAACTAGATATTCATTGTTGGCAAAGAACAGCAGAAAAAGATCTTTTATTGGTTTCATGCTGTAACAGAACCAGGGCACTCAGGAATAAAAAGATCGCAAGATCTGATTGAGAGTCTGATTTAGTGCTGAGAATGGACTAAACCTTCAAAGATTATGGAACGAGTGGAGCGGTGCACTACCCGAGTTGTCTGTTTTAGTAATGACGATTGGTCGGTTTCTTTTTTTTAAAAAGATTCTTTATTTAATAGTCCAGCAAATTGTGCGCGTTTCGTTCAAGAGATTGCACTTCGTCAGGGCATTTGTGAAGATGGACAAATTATATACTGGTTCCAAAGTAGCAAGTCGCCTCACAGGATTCAACCGTGTGAATTGATGGAGAGGTCAAGTCTAAGTCAGTGGAGATACAGATATTGTGGATTGTTTTAACTAACACATTACATTTTTTCTTTGTTAATTTTTACAATGCAATCTTTAATGTGGGATGTCAGTTAATATTTTGTTTGAGGTACTCTCAGTTTTAAAATCGACATCATTTAGCTTTTTAAACTATTTTTATGTAATTGTAAGGGGTGATTTTAACGCCAAGCTTGACTGAAAATCTACAACCTACAATCCTTTTGTGACAGCCAATAATTTACCATACACCCAGCCTGATCATAAGGGTCTGGAGGTGCTTTATAGTTTACGTAATTTCGGGTTATTTAACATAGTGGAAAGCATGGGAGATCTACATAAACAGCCTCCCACGTTTGTTGGATGGGGCACATGTTCAGTCATTGACTATGTCTTCATTTTAAGAACATGGAACCTTTTGCCATCTCACGAAAGGTGACTGAAAGTACCTTCAGTGACAATAATCCACTTGAGTTTATTCTTAACATACCCGATTGCATCCAACCATCAGTTCCTTCGGCTGCAGTTGGTCTGTCCTAGAATAATAGTGGTCTGAGGTTAAGCTGGAGAGCCATCCCAAAATCCACTTTGCTGAGTCCAATCTTGATTTATCTGATATTTTCTTAACTTTTAACCCACCACCATCTAAACCTTTAGACACGTTTATATCCCTGAACCAGGCTATAAGGAATATTATTTGGAACCACTCAAGGTGCAAAGAGGCCCCTAAAAAACGGTGGTTTGATAAGAATTGCAGATAGGCAAACCGAAGCTTGCATGTAGCCCTTACTACCAAGCCCAGGAATCAACAGTGCATTGTAGGGGCTAGGGCAATCTATAAACATGCAATTAAAAAAAGGAAATCAGTACGTAAAGAGGCAACTTAGGAACGTTTAGTACACACATGCACAGCCAGGGACTCTAAGGAATTCTGGGAAATTGTTAATGGTTCAAAATCCTCACTCGCATTGTCAGAGTGATTAGGATCTAATATCAATTCTGATAAATGGTTAGACCATTTCAAATTGATCTACTTATATGGGGTGGTGCCCATGGCTGAGGACACAGTTAACGTTCTAACAGCCAGATTCATCAACCAAAATTGCGATCGCAATAGCTGCGAATTAGCTATTGCGATCGCAAACAAAAGTAAAGCAATTCATGATGTGAAAAAATCCCAAAAAGCGAATTCGCAAAATTTATTTAGCGAAATCGCAAAATAATTCGCAGAATCTAGGTGGAACCCCTTTAGCGAATCGGAATCGGAATTAGCGAGAAATACAAGTATTCTGTGAAGTATTTTGCGAACTTGCTAAATAATCGCAAACACAATTCATGAAAACTCGCAAATAGAGAAAAATCGGAAAATCGCTATTTGCGAAGCGCAATTTAAGGAGAACCCAAACCAGGTGGTAACCATGAAGTGAATAAAAAAAAATAATAATAATAAAGTAGCCCCAGGTGCAGGCCTGACCAAACACACTTAAGGAGACACAGTAGGAGCATGTGGGCTCACACAATGCCAGGACTCTACATGGTGGTCAGGCGGCGAAGGCTCCAGGCAGCAGCAAGGAACAGACGCAGGATCCATGAGGGAATATTCCACCAGCGGATCACCCTTCTGGGCCAAACTGAGGAGCAAATCTACTCCAAGTACCGCCTGAATGGGGCAATGATCACCAAGCTGGTCCGGGACCTAGACCCCCTGATGCAGCACCCAACAAGGAGGACCAATGCCGTGCCCACCCATGTCCAGGTCTTGTGCAGCCTGCACCTCCTGGCCTCCGGAAGCTTCCAGGGGGTAGTTGCCGTTGCAGGGGGATCTCCCAGAGCTCCATGTCCCGCTGCCTAAGGAGTTTCCTGGAGGCAATGCTGACCCGGCTGCACCATCACGTCACATTCCCGACCACCCAACAGGACTTGAATCAAACCAAGCAATACCAAGAATACAACATTATATCCATATCCACATCTGCCCACCTGCACAACCAGAATACATGTACTGGAACCGCAAGACCTACCACTCCCTGAATATCCAGATGGTGTGCAACGCTAAGACAATCATCACGGACATAGTGGCACAATGACCGGGGATCACACATGACTCCTTCATATTCCGGCACAGCGGCATGCACACACGACTGGCCAGGGGAGACTTTGGCGAAGGACACCTTCCCCTTTTCTGAATCGTTTTGTCCACCACAAGCGTGGAAGGGTATACTCAGATGTGAGTCCCTTGCTCACTGCACCATCAGGATTCAAGCAAGCCGGGCCGAAGATGGCTGTAATGCCAGAAACCGGTCCTCGGAAGCTTGTTTCCTTTCCAGTAAAAGAATTGGCTTGGTAGTTTGGTTTGCCCTGTTCCCATGATGCACTGGGCCAGGGACAGACTAATTTGCATGTAGCCGGGTTCTGAGCTGGGATGGTGCAGTGAGATAAAAAACGGTGATGGATCAAGCCCTGATCTTTTGACTGAGTACGAGTGTTCTGTTTAATTCAGATACTCTGTCCATCACCACCCCCTTTTATAAATAGTGAGAGGCATAAGGGACCAGGTCTTAATGTCTGCACAAATGTGCTCCCACACCGGTGCCAAGTTCCATTCCCACGATATCGCCAGCACATCCGAAAGGCATACTCCCAGATATTTAAGTCCTCCCACCGCTACCTGTAGCGCAAACGCCCACGTGCCCACTCTCACCCGAACACCAAAGACCCACAGCGTAGACTTGCGGGTGTTCATGTACAGCCTGGTCGTTTCCCCGAATATTTGCATGATCTCTAGGATTCGCGGCCCGACCTATCCAATGCCGTTAAAAAGAAGAGGACATCATCCGCATATAGTGGGATCCTGTCAGATAGGCCAGGAGCCCACTCAAATCCCTTCAACTGTGCGTCTATACGCACCCAGGCCGCTAACGGCTCCAGAGCGAGGGCGAATAAATAGGGCGACAGGGGGCACCCATGTCTGATGCCACGTTGGATGGGGAGTATCAATAGGGGGTTCACCCAGATAAAGTCACTGGGACCTGGGTCATGTCACTACTGAGAGAGGAGGGGTCCCAGTGAGAGAGTAGCAATTTCCACAAATTATAAACAAAAAATTAGTAATGCACTGAATTAATCTACACTATTTTTATTCACAACGTAGATATAACCAGGATATAGTATCCAGCAATAACCATTTCAAAAAGGTTGTATAGTGCCCCAGGGAACAAGGAAAAGGTGATAAGGTGAGGATAGTGTGGATGGGGAATTGTGACAATAAAATCAGGCAGTAATCTGAACGCACTTGTAGGTCAATTAGAACATACAGACGAACATAAATGCAAATATATCACTTGATCAGAAACATGCTCCACGTAATACATAAATGTAACAGTTTTGGTGTGGAGCTGAAGGGAGAAAAACAGTTGTCGACGTTTCGACCCTCAGGTTATGCAGGGATTAATGGTGCCCTTGCTGCGGGGTCTTCATCAGGACAGTGCGGGGGCAGGCAACCTATTTATGTGGTGCTCATCATCATTGTAATTGTAGACAGGCCAATTAAACCTCATTGTTGGGAACATGGATACATGATGGATTACAAGATCCGTGTTACGGCGGGATTCGAAATCTGGCCCGGGGACACTGGGAACTGGGGATCCGGAGATAGATCCGAAAGGTATTTAGGATTTAGTTGTCGTCCCCTCGTGGTTGACGTGCTGCGAATATTTCAAAGGGCACCCTCGGAGTGTGAATCAATCTGGCGTCTTGTCCGCTCGCATCTACAACGTCAGATGGGGAAGCTGGACGAGGACTGATGCTGTCAATTCGGTATAGAGAAGCATCACATACGACAGATTAAGCCTACGAAGGAGGGCGAACAGGTAAACCGAGCTCAGGGAATCAAATGCCCTGTCCATGTCCGCCAGTAGGAGCTCAGCCGGCTTCCCCGTCTGCCGGACCGCTGCCAGTGCTACGTATGCCCGCCGTATGTTGTGGCGCGTCACCCTCTGAGGCATGAACCCGGCCTGGTCCGGGTGGACCAAAGCCGAAATGTGGGGTAGGAGGCGATTAGCCAGTGCTTCAGCTAAAACCTTGGCCTCAACATTGAGAAGGGAGATGAAGTGGGAAAAGGCATGCCGCTCCAGGGGCCGACCAGGCTTATGAAACATCACTACCTCTGCATGCCGCCAGTCCGGGGGGAGCCGACCGGCCTCCCTGGCCTACTCCACCGCCGGCAGGAGGGGGTCTGGGTGCAACTGGGTTGAGTGCCACCCAGAACCCCTCCTGCCCTGCTCCTGTCCCTGCCCATATCCATGACATCATTCCAATCTCCACCCACCACTGAGGCCACATCTGGCATGTCAGCCCATAAGGAGAGCATCCGCTCCACCAAGGACCACTGTAAAGGGGGAGGGGCTTATACACATCCCAGTACAATAGAGTCCTCCCCAATCTTGCCCCGAAGAAACAGGTACCGCCCCTGCGGGTCCAGCCATTGTTGCGCGTTCACATATGGAACCCTGCGATGTATTAGAACCGCTACTCCCCTAGAACCCTGCATGAACCCAGCGTGAAAGACCTGCTGGAAGCCATAACGCTGCAGGCACGGGACCTTGAAGCCCATCAGATGGGTTTCCTACAGAAAGAGGATGTCAGTTCCGACACTCTTTGCCTGACGCAGGACTGCCCCTCGCTTAATTTTATCCAGGAACCCACGCACATTCCAACTGACAATACAGAGGGTGCCCAGGGACACCCGAGCATCTACAGCCCCACTAGCCATTGGGCAACAAGCATTGATGTAGCATGGATAGAAGGTCCCAACCGTGTGTGTGTATGACGTGGTGGGTCGAGTGTAAAAGCGCAACTCATGCCCCTAACCAAACCACTTCTCCATAAAAAACTCCCCACCCCATACTTCAAGAACACTGAAGTACCTGTCGCGGCGGGGTTGGCACCAAGCCCCAAATGGGGGGGCACAGTCCACACCTGCCAATGGATCCCCAACCTACAGCCCATGTCACCCAGGCCCACCCCCCACAAGCACTAGATAGGTGGGGATTCAGCCCTCCTAAGGGCTCCCTCTATACCACTTAAATCAAACAGTCACACTGTCCAATTAAAGAAGCGCCTCAGCACCATCCTAGTCACAAGGACCAAGGGTCCAATGTCTGGCACTGGGAAGCGGGGTCTCCCCGGGAAGAGGCTCTACAGGAAACAGAGCGTCTCTGGGACCGCGATCTTCTGTGCCCACTCCGGCGCTGTCCATGGGGATTCTTTGACGGCCTCTCACTTAATGATGAGTCTGATTGCAGCCCAGGCAGCGTATTCACCCGCAACAGTACAGTTTCATCTGTCCACTTGAAGACCTCCTCCGGGGAGTCAAAGAAGTAGGTGCGGTATTGAAATACCACATGCAAACGAGCAGGGAATAGTAAAGCATACGGGAGTTTGAGGTCTCTCAGTCTGGCCTTCACCGCCATGAACAATTGGCGTTGCTGCTGCATGAGTCGTGTATAATCCGGGAACACCAGGATACAATGATTGTTATTGAGCAAGGGTTCATTGACTCGGGCCTGCTTCAGCACAGTATCACGGTCAAGGTAATTCAACAGTCTCGCAATCACCGGTCGTGGACGAGTCCCCACTGGGGGTTTCTGAATGTGCGCTCTGTGGGCCCGCTCCACGATGAAGCACCGGGACAGCGCATCCAGCTCTCCAGCCACTGCGTAAGGAAACATTCCATATTGCCATTCTTGCACCCCTCCGGGAAGCCAACAAAGCGCAGGTTGTTCTGCCGGGCCCGCCCTTCAGCATCCTTGACTTGGAGTGCCAAGCCTTTCTGGATGCTTTCCATACCTTCCACCTTCTGCTTGAGGACCGAAATGTCGTCCTATACCCCTGAGATGCCGGTCTCTGCCTCCGTGATGCTGGACACCGCGTTCCGTAGATCTTGGCATAATAACATAACATCCGCACCCACAGCACCAATTTTGGCATTGAGCATATCCCTGGATTGGGTGATTGCCGCCATCAGGGCCGTGTTGTCTGGTACAGCATCTTGAAAACCCCCGGCGGCACCACCCATCGCTCCAGGGCCAGTGAACTAGTCTATAGGCCAATGCTTCGTGGATCCACCGCCGCCCTTGTTCCCTTGTTATGACGGCTTTCAACGGACACTCCGCAGATTCAGGCCATGGTGGACTGGGCTCCGGCACAAGAGCGTACTCTGCACAGGCACACCACAGGTAGATCTGTCACCCGGCCCGATCCCAAGGGAGAAAAAGAAGGAAGGAATAGAGGCGAGAAGGCACCCCGGTCCGGGGCCTGAAATCCACTAGCGGGGGCCTCGACCTGCAAACGGTCCCTCCACCAACCTGCCCGCCGAAGTCGCTAAGCACCAAGGCTGCATGGCTCCGCCGGTGACGCCGTCCTCCGGCCCCCAAACTGCCCACTCGACTGCCAATGTCCGCCACCCGGGCTAACAACGTGGGCACAGGGCAGTCTCCTCACGCACGTCCCCCAGGGGTGCGACCCGGCGCGGCCGCCGATCACGGGCCCCGTCACCACAGTCAAGGCATGGGAATCTCCACAAAATCAGGCCAACCAGCCTGCATCCACGCCCAGGGCTCACACAGCAGAGAAGGTCCATCACGATCCGCTGCATTCACCCTGCGGCTACACTGTCCCTCCTGGCCCTGCTCTTGCCACCGGCCTGTCACGGGGCACCCGTGGGGGACACACACCAGGCCCGGCCGACCTCCTCTCAGGCCCAGGAAACCCCCAAGGCTAGAGCACCACAAGGCCGATTCGCCGCCTCCACCACGGGACCCCGAGGTTCAAGGAGAGACCAGACCGCTCCGTTAGGACCTCCTTAGCCCCCCCAACGCGTCCCGATGCAGCCGCCGGTCCCCCAAGCAAAGGCACCAGCCCAAGGGGGGGCGAGTAAAGGCCTCCCGCTCCCCCTGCCATCGCTGCCGCACTGTAGCCACCAAATGTCTGAGTAGAGGGCCCTCCCGCGCCCGGGGCGCCAGAAACCGGCCTCTCTCCTGGGCGCGGTGTGCAGGCGCAGCTGAGCCTTCCTGCTGGCCGGGGCGCCCCCTCCTCCCCTTATCTCCTCACAGTTGTTCACAGCCTCGATCCCGGGCCGACCTGCCCCATGAAGACCGCCGCCGCCACTGAGCCATCAGGACCGCAAGCCGCCGCCGCAGGCTCTCAAGGGCAGCCACGAGGCTCGTGCCCCCTCCAGGGCTGGCTAAAATCCACTTTCTGGCTCCACCACCAGACAACAGGCCGTGCCTGGTGGACGTGTCGGTTACAGCGCCCAGGTGCTCCGGACACCGCTGCTGCTCACCGGACTGTCCCCAGAGTGACTGGCGCCGAGATGCCCCCTCCAGGACTTCTCAAAGGTCCGAGGGAGCTTATTATAATCGTCGGATCAATGTTGGGCTGGACGGAGCTGGCTAGCACACGTCGCCATGCCGGCCTGCTAAGCCACGCCCCGCTTCTGTTTGTTTTTAAGATAATTGAATAACCATTTTATCAGAGTGATACTGCATTGCTTTTATTGCTTGTTTAATAGCGATGACCATAGACTTTCTGTACCTGATGGCATTTCCTTGGCATTCCTGTCTTGGTGACTTTTGTTATTATCTTCATGGAGGATGCCAGGGAGTGAGGCTACCAGCCTCTCCCATTCTTCCGTTGTAAGGTATGGTATATTTCTTGATTCACCTTTTGCAGTTTTCGCAGGTTCAGTGTCTACCTTCTCTGTGGCATAGTCCGTTTTATTGAGGTGGTTCAATGCCTGAGGCTCCCCTGCATTCATGGCCGATAACCTAGGAGAGTTCTCAACCCCTACCCCTATCTTGTCAAATTGTTTGGTCACCTTCATGTTCCTCTGTGTTGAGTCGGGGTCAGAACCGATGAGCAAGCTTGATCCTTTCCAGTTGGCTGATGGGCAACCACTTGTTAGGTCTTTTGACCTCGTTACAATTGTTGTTGTAGATGTTGTACATGTGTTGTAAGCATATGAGGCTTAAATGCCAGCGATAAGTTGGACTTTGAATTGTGTATGGCAGGGTTATAATTCTTGGTTTGAGCGGTGCCTCTGGGGCCCCAGAGGCACCTGACATGTGCTTGGAGTTACAGTGCCGTTGTAATCAGTGCTTTGTATAGGCATGCTTTCTGCCAATATCTCCGTTTGAATATGTGCATTTATAGTGCCTGTTACCTGAGCACCTCCATTTTCCTGTGCTATGGTCCCGTGATATCTTTCTGTGCCTCTGGCTTCTTTGTACATAGTTAAACTCCTGTTGATTGCCTGCATTAGTGTAGCAGCTGCAGCTTCTGTTTGATCTAAGACCTCTGGGTACAGTGGAGAGGGTGTCACGTCGTCCTCACAATGATGAGGCAGACGACATGCTTTATTCACAGAGCTTTATTTAGCATGACCCTTCCTCTTCTATCCCTACTCTATTCTGCCCCTTTCCTTTCGCCTCCGCTCCTCCCTTTCCTGTCCCTCCCACATCTCCTCCCCCCAACTACTAGAATGCTAAGTCACGTTCTTACATCTCCCCTCTTCTTGAACAAATGCACAGTCAATCATGCTGGCAACAGCTTGCTACCTCAGTGAGGGTGTGAACATATTTACAGTTCTTCAATCAGCCGTGCAGGTTTTCGGATGGTTCGTCGTGGTTTCCAATAAGCTTCTGAGTTCCCACCTTCAGACTCAGCGAGATTTTCGTGTCTCGGCCGAATGTTACCAGCTATGGCACTCTCACTAGCCAGGGTCCTAGACGGATTAGCAAGGGCGTCTTTAACTGCAGATGGGCACTTGTCAGTGGTCACATGTGTAGTTGTTCGGTAAGCTCCCAGGACTCCGTTTGTTTCGATGCTTCACGAGAACAACAGTCAGCTCTGGGACCCATTTACTTGTTCTGTTTGCCTCACCCATTCCCACTTGCATTCGGGACTGTTGAAGTCTTTGACCATCTGAGCATCTGCATGTTCCTTTCTCATCCCCTTCTCCTTGAGAATGACCTCCCTCTGTCAACACATTTTGCCTTTCTCACAGAGTGATGAGACAGCCTTTTCTCAACATTTTGGGTAATGTCTTATACATTTGTTCTCATTCTGCAAGCCCTTTGAGTCAGCCTAGCGGACCCCATCAGGGGTGGAGGTATATTATTAATGTCCTGATATGAATGTAACTGACATGACATGTTGTGTGGTGGCGTAAGTGAATGTTCTTAGTCATCGGCATGTGATATTTTGCTCTGGACGGGGAGAACGTTCTCTGATTCCATGGTGCATTCGGGTGATTGATGCCATGGGCATTTTCTTGATCTTGATTCCGTTGACCCGAGTGATTGTACAGACATGCATTCTGAATCGGAGGAGTCTTTTACTGATTTCCTTTGAGGACGTTCTTTTGGGTGTGTCTTGACTGGTAAATTTCTTGAGCTGGTATGCTGTGATACGTGCTCCTGGAGTCGGAGCTATCTTTGGGACATTTCTTTGGGTACATCTCTCGAAGTGTCTTCTGTGTTATTGCAATGGAGAGATTGTTTGATAGCCACGCGTTAATTTTTTTTGTTTGGTCCCGGGGCATTTTGTCTCTGCCCCTCTCATATGTTAATTGTCTCCTCTCAGTTTTCTCATTGTCATGGTTGTCTTGAGTGCACTTGCCTACCCATTTCCGGTGTCTGAGTGGATTTCCCCGTCTTATGTGGTTTGTTTCTTCTTCTCGCTTGTTGGGTGCACTGATGTCTATGCCATGTGTGTGATGTATCCCACTGCTTGATGCTTCTTCGGAAAAGTCTAAGAAGTTTGATGAACAGTGGGTTGCTCGGGTGTGTTCGTATACCGGTTTACAGAGTTGGCGTGACTTTTCTACTCTTCTGTAGTTTGTCTTTTCTTCACACTTGTTGAGCAGACTGTCATCTGTTCCATTTGTGTGGTCTGTCCCACTGCTTGATGCTTCTTCAGAATAGTTTGGAAAGTTTGTTGAATGACTCCTTGAAGTTATATCAGGTAGGCTGCCACAATCCCGGATTGTCCCGGTCCTTTGTTTGCCATCCTCCACTGCCTTTCGTATTGTTGAATCGGAGTATTTCATGTCACTTTGTCTTTCATGATGTCTTGTCTCTGGCCTGCCTTTGCCCTCCCTCTTTCTGTTTTTTTGGTTTCTTGGGCTTTATTCACTGACACGAGAGGTATCTCCTTTCTCTTGTCTTCCTTTCTTGCATTGAGGTGCAATTCTCTTGCTTTGGCCCGCTCTCCAGCTTTGGCCCTGCTGATGATTTCCTTTAGCAAGAGCTGCTTTTGAAGGATCTTGCGCTTCGTGTCTGATATTGAACAGCCCTCAATTACCCAGAGTCGAATTGCTTCCTCATTTGTGAATGTATTGACATGGCAGTATTGTACCAGACTTTGTAACCTTGTTGTGAAGTCTGGTAATGATTCCCCTGGTTCCTGCCAAGCTGCGTTGAAGATGATGCGTTCATGATCAACGTCCTTCTTTGTGTTGAAATGGGCGCGTAGTGTCTCTTTGAGTTTTCCATATGTTTCTGTGTCCTTTGCTGAAAATGTTCTGATTAGGCGTCGGCCTTCATGACCCACCGGCTGAAGTAGTAGTAGGAGACGTTTTCCATCTCTTCGCTCACCGGTTGTTACAAGAAATTCATCCAGTGACTTCAGCCACCGGTTCCATTTGGGACCCAAACTCTGGATGCCAGTCTGTGTCACTGGGTGTGGCACTTCAATGCAGGGATTGGATTTTTGTGTTTCTTTTCCCACCGACATGATGGAGGAAAGTTCTAGTATGCTAATGTCACAGGACTGCTCACTATGCTTCCTGTATTATTTGCTGACCCTCTTCGGTCGAGATCTTGCATATAGTTGTTTTCCCTTAATTTTGGGAAAGCTTACTCACAGGTTACCACTGTAGTTTGCCCGCCAGCTTCACCTTTTCCTTATAGAGAGGTTCCAGTTTTTATGCCCCCAGCTATGCGTATTCCTTTCAAAAGCCACCCTAGCTTGGTGTCCGCCCTTAGTATGTCTATCTCAGTAGGATTCCGTGAATTAGACTTGGATTGCCTGAGTTCAAAATGGTCGCCACTCAGCTGCAGGTGATTTGTGCTTCCTCAGCACTGGTACTTGGCGATGTCCACTTCTTGCTCTTTTTCTCAAGGTTTATGCGGGTTACCAGCCACTTTGGTTGATGAGAGAAAGCTTCCCTGACACTTGTTTACTCGTGTTTCTAGATAATTTATTTTCTTTCTTCCTTTAATTTCAGTTACTTATCTTCACTTGGTGCTGAAAATTTACTTCGGGACTTGCACTTGCTTGTGCTTCTTACACTCTGGATTTGCATTTGCTTGTTGCATTCAAGACATGTATTTGCTTGTGCTTATTGCACTCAAAACTTGCATTTGCTTGTGAGAACTGACCATGGTAGTCCATATCTGTAAGGGGAAAGAGCACCCCCCTTGGATTGCACTGTGAGCACGGCTTAGGCGCCACTGGCTGTGGCGAATGGCTGGCAATACTGTCCAGAGCCAGCAGAGGAGGTGAGTGGAGGCGTGCTCTATGCTGGTGCTTGTGCCACTGCCTGAGTAGAGCAATACAATGTAGTGTAGAGCAAGGGGAGAGAGCCGACTGTAGCTGTGGCTGTCTGGCTGTGGCTGTCTGACTGTGACTGTCAGCGTGATGCCGCGAGGGAGGACAGGGAGGCGAGGTGCAAAACAAGCGTTCTTGGGTCGCCCAAGGGTATGAGTAGCAACCACCACTCCTACAGATACTGCAATCTTCATTGAAACACCCATCACCCATTCCCACATGCTAGCACGCTATATATGTGCCAACCCATGCAACTAATGTAAATGTGTGTTGTTATATTCCTTCCATTTACATGAAAACTTAAAAGAAATTGTAGATACTTATCTGGTGCTCCGTATTACATATTTACCTGTATCTAAAAACAGGAGCATATTACTACTGTAATCTAATGTGTGGACTAATCTTGGTCATGCGCTTTATTCAATCAGGTAATCAGACACTCACCCATCAACAGACACGCTCACACAGAATGCACACAAATGAAAACAAACATACTCAAGTTAGATTTATCAAATGATTTTACATAGAAGAGATTAGCAACAAATGTGATATCTAAGGCCAAAATAGAGGGGAGTATAGGTAGGAGTTGATAAAAACTATCAATGAGGAGGGTATAACTAAAATAGTCTCTTGCCCGGGTAGGGTATATAACTTGGCGGTGGGGAGGGGCAAAGCAGGATAAACATTCGATTAGTAGGGAAAAGGCTCTATACACTGTCCAAAGGGGAAAGGTATGGAAGCGAATGCCCAAAATATGCCTAAATGTCCCAAATCAAAGTAGTTGAAACAAAAAGTAATAACATGTCCAAATCAAACACATAGAGTCCCTCAACACACATAGAGTATTGTCTGAATCCTGGGATGGGGTCTGGAGATAGGTGGTAGCGGGTGAGTAAAAACTGTCCATGAGGAGGGAATAACTAAAATAGTCCCTTATCCAGGTAAGATAAATTGACTTGGAGGTGGAGGTGCAAAGGTAAAGGTTTGGCTAGAAGGGAAAAATCTATATGCAGTGTCCAAGGGGGACATGCATGGAGACAAAAGTCCAAAATAAAAAGCCCCAAAATGTGTCTAAATGTCCCAAAGTAATTAGTTCAAACATGCCCAAATTAAGGATAAAGCCAGTCCCTCAACACGGACAGGGTATCATCGTCTGAGTCCTGGGTTGGGGCCCGGAACACCTGGTCATCCTTTATGTCAGACGTGAGAATCACCTTTACCACTTCCAAGCTCTAAGACATGGTGGTTTGCAACTGGTTAAATTGAAGGGGCAGTCATGGTAGATGAGCGGGCTGACAATGACAGCAGGTGGGGAGGAGTGGGTGGAGCAGGGAAGACAGGGCAAAGGTCTAAGAAGGTCATTTTGCAATGATGGACTGCCTAGCAATCGTTCAGTGCTTGGGAGTGCTGCAGCCTCTACCAAGAGAACTGGGACAGCCTTGCTAGCCAGTGTGCAACTCCACCCATATTGAATCTTTTGGATTGGGAGTGTGTCACCTTCCAGGTGGGCACACAGTCACATCATTGAAGTCCGGCCCCTCCTTCTCCATGGTGTTATCCTCTAGTACCCACCTTGTCGCTGAGATGTGTCTTTGCCTGTCCCCTGGGTTCTGTGGCTCCCATTCTAGGTCTTGATTGCCAGCCGCAGAGGATTAGTCAGAAGCAGGTGTTCTGCAGGATGTATGACGTTACAAAGCATACTATTACAACGCATGCTTTTACAACGCATTTTTTACAACGCAAGTACCTTTACAACGCATGACTTCACAAAGCATACTTTTACAACGCGAAATAGTAAAACTAATGTAAAAGTACCATTACAACGAAATCACTTACAACGCATACCTTTACAATGCAAAAAAAAATATATATATATATCTATATTTTTTGTAAAATAAAGTCTGGATGCAGGGAAAATAGGGGTTTTGGGTGGGGAAGTGTATTAAAATGTAATGAAAACCTGAACGTAGATGTTACGAAATACAAACCTTTTTTAAAAATTAATACACGAGTATTAAAATTAATACTCGAGTATTAAATAAAGTACTACCTACATTTCTAAAAAGCGTTATTCCTCCTCTAAATATTAATATATCCTTTAAAAACAAAAACATTGCTCAAAACAGATTAATAAAATTAAATTTGCAAATATCAAACATTTGTCTTTCGAAAACTCGTCATTTTAGAAAGACAACATAATATTTTTTGTCCTACTACTGTTTTCATGAAAATGAAACCACAACACGATTTTCAAAATGGATGCCAAACTGAATGCGAAACTTAAAACAACACTTTTATAAAACATTATTTATAAATTGTAAGTTTCCACAGGAAATGAAAGGATTTTAGAAGCACATTAAAACGCCGTATTTCTTACTAATCATAATACCACTAATAAAATGTTATAAATACGAGCAAGACACCATTTTGAAACCAGTTGATTATCAACTCCCAGAGTGAGCAGACGCCGAAACCTGACCCTCTGACCTATGCAACAAAGTACGACCGGAATAGATTACAAGCGAAATATAATCAAATACTCAAGTAAGTGCACAAGGTAAAAACTACATTTTTAAATGTAAAGAATAATAATAACAATTATTAGTAATATTTAAAAAAAAATGTATAGGATTTTAAAACTGTCAAGAATAAACATTCGATTTTATACGTGCAAAACAACTTACAAAAAAATGTAAGGATATATATAAATATATGTAAATAAATATTTAAACCTTTAATTTTTTTTTCGAAATAATAGATTTCAAAATAAAAATGTTACATAAAGTAAACCTTTAAAAAGCCACAAATTATAATAACCTGCAACTTTTTTCAGATATTATAAAATCTAAATGAAAAGAGTGCAAAGTAAACCTATAGAAATATATTATTTCTATTTTTAATTTAATAAATATAAATTATTTTTCTTAACAGCACCACTGATAGATATACGGAGAATATAATTCGAAATTGCTTTTTCAAAAAAATACGACGCTCCTTTCCAACTAAAATAAAAGGTACTGTTTATAAATATTTTTCAAGGCATTTCAAAAGTTGCCAACACTACGAGAAGTACTTGTAAAACACACACATTTTATATCATTGTAACAGGAAAAAAACAAGTAAGAAAGAAAGGACAACTTCTTTAAGAGATAAATAATGAAACAAAAAATATATGTAAATAATTTTGTTATAAAAAAAGACTCAGCAGTAGGGAAAGTGTAGGATAATATATATACAATACTTATTAATCCAACTCCAATAAACTGCATCAGTAAGTAAAATATGAGATAGAAATAGTAGAGGATTACCAATCCTATCTCCAATAACATGCAGCAGTAGGTATAGTGTAGTGTCTAAAATTACTATTGTAACTCCAAAAAAGGTGCAGCAGTAGTGAAAGTGATGGATAGAGAAGAGGAAATATTTACTATTCTAACTCCAGGAGGGTACAGAAGTATAAAAAAAAGTGTGAGATAGTGTAGGGGCAGAATTTACTATTCTAACTCCAGGAAGGTGCATTAGTAGGGAAAGTGTGGGATAGTGTGGGGGCAGGATTTACTATTCTAACTCCAAGAACGTGCAGTATTAGTGAAAGTGTGAGAAAATGTATTGTTAAAGAAAAGCAAAATTATGTTTTTGCTCAAAAATGTAGACCTTTCACTTTGTTTTAAAAAAATGTAGGCAGCAAAAAACATTAACATATTTTTATCTACTTTCAGAATCAAAAGCAACTCTTTGAAAATCCGAAGCAAAGTCAAAAGCCAAGACACAAAAAAACAAACAAGGAGAAAAAACCCAACCGAATAAGGTAATACAAAAGAACATTCCTAGCAAAAAAAACTAAATAAATGACAGTACTTGATTATTAATACTTCAAAAAGATACTGCATTATTGCAACAGTAGGGAAAGAGATGGATATTGTAGGAGCAATATGTACTATTGTAACTCCATGAAGGTGCAGCAGTAGGGAAAGTGTGGGATAGTGTAGGGACAGGAATAACTATTGTAAAACCAGGAAGGTGCACCAGTAGGGAAAGTGTGGAATAGTGTGAGGGCAGGATTTTCTATTCTAACTCCAGGAAGGTGTAACAGTAGAGAAAGGGTAGGATAGTAAAGGGTGTGGATTTACTATTCTAACTCCAGAAGGGTGCAGCAGTAAGGAAAGTGTGGGATAGTGTAGGGGCAGGATTTACTATTGTAACACCAGGAAGGTGCACCAATAGGGAAAGTGTGGGATAGTGTGAGGGCAGGATTTTCTATTCTAACTCCAGGAAGGTACAGCAGTAGAGAAAGTGTAGGATAGTGAAGGGTGTGGATTTACTATTCTAACTCCAGAAGGGTGCAGCAGTAGGGAAAGTGTAGGATAAAGTAGGGGCAGGATTTACTATTCTAACTCTAGGAAGGTGCATCAGTAGGGAAAGTGTGGGATAGTGTGGGGGTAGGATTTTCTATTCTAACTCCAGGAAGGTGCAGCAGTAGGGAAAGTGTGGGAAAGTGTAAGGGCAGGATTTACTAAACTAACTCCAGAAAGGTGCAGCAGTAGTGAAAGTGTGGGATAGTGTAGGGGCTGGTTTGACTATTTTAACTCCAAGAAGGTGCAGTAATAGTGAAAGTGTGAGAAAATGTATTGTTAACGAAAAGCAAAATTATGTTTTTGCTAAAAAATGCAGACCTTTCTCGTTGTTTAAAAAAAAATAAAGCAGCAAAAAACATTAACATACTTTTATCTACTTTCAGATTCAAAAGCAACTCTTTGAAAATCCGAAGCAAAGTCAAAAGCCAAGACATCAAAAAACAAGGAGAAAAAAACAAACCAAATAAGGTAATACAAAAGAACATTCCTAGCAAAAAAACATAAATAAATGACAGTACTTGAGTATTAATACTTTAAAAAGATAGTGCATTATTGCAACAGTAGGGAAAGAGATGGATATCATAGGGGCAATATGTACTATTGTAACTCCATGAAGGTGCAGCAGTAGAGAAAGTGTGGGATACTGTATGGGCAGGATTTACTATTCTAAACCAGGAAGATGCAGCAGTAGGGAGAATGTGGGATAGTGTGAGGGCAGGATTTAATAATCTAACACCAGTAAGGTGCAGCACTAGGGAAAATGTGGGATAATGTGGAGGCAGGATTTTCTATTCTAACTCCAGGAAGGTGCAGCAGTAGAGAAAGTGTAGGATAGTGAAGGGTGTGGATATACTATTCTAACTCTAGGAGGGTGCAGCAGTAGGGAAAGTGTGGGATAGTGTAGGGGCAAGATTTACTATTCAAACTCCAGGAAGATGCAGCAGTAGGGAAAGTGTGGGATAGTGTGGGGGCAGGATTTACTAATCTAACACCAAAAAGATGCAGCAGTAGGGAAAGAGTGGGATAAAGTAGGGGCTGAATTTACTATTATAACTCCTTAATGGTGTAGCAGTAGTTGAAATAAGAGAAAATGTATATTTACTGTAAAGCAAAATTACATTTTAGCACAGAAATGCAGACATTTTTCTGTTTAAAAAAAAGGTATACAAAAAATAACAATAACATACTTTTTTCTACTTTTAGAATCTGAAACAATGCAAATAAAATCCGAAGCCAAGTCCAAACCAAAACAGCAACAAACCGAACAAAGAAAAATAACCAAATCTAAAACGGTAATTCAAATGAACATTCCAAGCAAGGAAACATACATTAATGGCAATACTTGAGTATTAATACTTTAAAAAGATACTGCATAATTGTAACAGTAGGGAAAGAGATGGATATTGTAGGGGCAATATGTACTATTCTAACTCCATGAATGTACACCAGTAGGTAAAGTGTGGGATAGTGTAGGGGCAGGATTTACTATTCTAACAACAGGAAGGTGCAGTAGTGGTGAAAGTGTGGGATAGTGTAGAGGCAGGATTTACTATTCTAACTCCAGGAAGGTACCTCAGTAAGGAAAGTGTGGGATAGTGTGGAGGCAGGATTTTCTATTCTAACTCCAGGAAGGTGCAGCAGTAGAGAAAGTGTAGGATAGTGAAGGGTGTGGATTTACTATTCTAACTCCAGGAGGGTGCAGCAGTAGGGAAAGTGTGGGATGGTGTAGGGGCAAGATTTACTATTCAAACTCCAGGAAGTTGCAGCAGTAGGGAAAGTGTGAGATAGTGTAGGGGCAGGATTTACTAATCTAACACTAAAAAGATGCAGCAGTAGGGAAAGTGTGGGATAAAGTAGGGGCTGAATTTACTATTATAACTCCTTAATGGAGTAGCAGTAGTTGAAAAAAGAGAAAATGCATATTTACTGTAAAGCAAAATTACATTTTAGCACAGAAATGCAGACATTTTTCTTTGTTTAAAAACATTTATACAAAAAAAATAACATACTTTTTCCTACTTTCAGATTCAGAAACAATGCTAATAAAATCCGAAGCCAAGTCCAAACCAAAACAACAACATACCGAACAAGGAAAATTAACCAAATCTAAGACGGTAATTCAAATGAACATTCCTAGCAAAGAAACATACATTAATGGCAATACTTGAGTATTAATACTTTAAAAAGATACTGCATTATTGTAACAGTATGAAAAGAGATGGATATTGTAGGGGCAATATGTACTATTCTAACTCCATGAAGGTGCACCAGTAGGTAAAGTGTGGGATTATGTAGGGGCAGGATTTACTATTATAACAACAGGAAGGTGCAGTAGCAGGGAAAGTGTGGGATAGTGAAGGGTCTAAATTGACTATTCTAACTCTAGGAAGGTGCAGCAGTAGGGTAAGTGTGGGATAGTGTAGGGGCAGAATTTACTATTCTAACTCCAGGAGGGTGCAGCAGTAAGGAAAGTGTGGGATAGTGTATGGAGAAGATTTACTATTCTAACACCAAGAAGGTGCAGCATTAGGAAAGTATGGGATAGTGTGGGGGAAGGATTTACTAATCTAACTCCATGAAGGTGCAGCAGTAGAGAAAGTGTGGTATAAAGTAGGGGCATGATTTACTAATCTAACTCCAGGAAGGTGCAGCAGTAGTTAAAATTAGAGAAAATATATGTAGGAAGGTGGCTACCTGACTATGGTTACCCCAGAATTTTTGCCTTGTGTTTAGCTGGTTTTCGACTTTGTTGGCCTGGTTCCCTGCTAATCAGGGCCCCAGGCTATCTGCTCTCTCTGTAAAATGGATTCCATGTACGCTAGGTGCATAACTAGATTGGCTTGAGTCACCTTATCAGCCCCTGTACAGAGCACTATAGGTGCCCAGGGCATAGGTGCATCCAAGGCCTACCAGGTGCTGCAGCATATCTTTTGCCACCCCTGGCTGGCTATCTAAAATTGACACAACTGGCTGATCACTCAGCTGGGGCAAGGTGGTGTAATCACCCCTTGCTTAGATATAGTATACCTATATCTAAACCTATATCTGGACACATATAAACCTGTGAGCCACTCCTATGGAAGGCCTTAGCAATCCAGGAGGCAGAGTGCGTGGTTCAATGTGAGATGGAGCTCTAGCATGAGCTGAGCCTGTCTGCAGCTGTCAGGAACAACTCCCTAAGCTGTTCCGGGATAATGCCATACCATATACTATTAAGTGCATTATAATCCTTGCGGTTATATAGCAACTTTGGTTTGGCTTTATCAAAACATGTCGTGTAAGGTGTCATACGAATTGGAATACTACCCCCTCGCCAGTTCTGGCGACGGGGGTAGCATTCCACCCCTCTAGAGGGAGACGACATGTTACTTTGCTAAAACGCGGTTGATTTTTAAAAGAGCCTCAGATCCACAAAATGGATGCTTCTGCCACAGACACCTGTCTGACCTCCTGCTGCTGACCGAAACTCAGCAGAGGAGGCCTGGACAAAGGCTTTCCTGTCACAGGGAGGTGTCACACCACCCCAGACAGGAGATAGTGGATTGTAGCAGGGAGGTTTGTAAGAAACCAGACAGTGCCTGGGGAGCACAAGGCTTCCCCTTGCATAATCCGGTCAAACCGGTTCTGGGGCACACCAGCCCCAGCTCCAGGGCGACCTGGACAAAGGAAAGGGGGTGTAACCGCCCCCCTTCCTGGTCCCACCCATAGGGAGGGACCTAGCAGGAGATCCACCCCTCAGATTGGAATAAGAGTGGGAGCAGTGCCCTAGCACAGCAGATCATCCTGACATCACCCTTAAACTAAGAAGACAACTGTACTTCGACATTCTGATGAACAGAAGACTGAAGAGCATCTCCCTTGTGGCCTAGGAGGGGCCACCCTGTGAACACAGGCACCATCCAGCAACTCGACGTCTGCTTTGCCGCAGCCTCCCGCCGGAGCCCGAGTGCAGAGCCTGACAAGACCCAGACTCCCAGACTTCTCACAGCGCTATCCACAGTCCCTGCAAAGAAGGGACCTATGGAGGCACTGAGAGACGTGGGACCGGACATCTTGGAAGACCCCCGAGACGCTGACTGCGCAGCACCCGAGGCACCCTTGACTCTGTGCTTTGGGGTTTGAGAAGCCCTTACAACCGAGCAGCATTTGCACCAAAGATCAGCCCTCCAGCATCTCCACGATCTGCGTGGGGCCCTTTTGCTTTGTGCCACTCGATGCGCCATCCCGGCCACTTGCCACGTGGTCAGCGGCCATCTTGGTGACAAAACCTACAATTTACACTGCAGGTCTGGTTGCTCCAGACTTGCCCTCGCTCCTGTAGAAAGGAGCACCCGCTCTGACCTTGCTGGTCCCAGTAATAAGCCTTTTTTACTTTCTGCGTGGCTTGCATTAGCCAAGGCCTGTTTGCTTTAATCAAGTTGCCGACACCGCCATCAGCTAGAGCCTTTGTGGGACAGCTCGTGATTGACTCCTGGACATCCTTTACCTCTTCGTGTCCACGTGGCTGCAGAGAGAACAACACCTCATCACCTGTTTGCACCCGACTTTGCCTGGTTACAATCTGGTTCCACGGTGGTCACTGGTCAGTGACTTTGAACATTGTCCCCTCTGCTTTCAGGTCTTCCCCACTTCAGATCCACCCTTGGATCCACCGGACACTTCTCCTTCACATAGCCTGCAGCATCTTCAGCTTCAAGCACCAAGAGCCTGCGTGTCAAAACCCGACGCCACTTCGACCCTATGCACCCGCTTCCTGTGGGTGAGGTAACATTACAACGCCGGTGTTCCCACACTGGTACACATCTCTAGGGTCTGTGTCTAAAGTTTGGTTCTTCTAGGTTCAGCCGAAGTGTCCTTAAACTCTATTTGTGTAACTTTTACGCACCATTGAGATTGCATTGGTGCAAGCCGCACTTTAAGTGCTGCACCCGAATCCCGCGGGCTTTTTCCGACTTCAGCATTGCTTGTCCCAACTGCTCCCAGCGATTCCCTAGGCACTAGGCCTAACCACTGTTCGATTGGTATCTCTTATTCCATTTTTTTAATATATGGTTTGAGTGGCCACCCGCCCTCATCCATAATTGTGCAACTTTGTATGTTATACTGTGCTTTTGATTTAACGCTTGTGCCCCTTTGCTCATAAAGAGTACTGGGGATTATTTTAGAAATAAACACATATATTTTTATAATATATACTTGTGTGGTGTCCTTTCATTTGATATTACAGGATTGTATGTGGTAAAACAGCTCGCTTAACACGACCTCTTAAGTTAAGCCTTTAAGGCTGCTTAGTCCATGCTACCCCTAGGATAGCTTGTCTAACAAGGTTGACTTACAACCAGACACCATAAGGGATTGTTTGGACTGATACAAGGTGGTTCCAGAATTGGAAACATGATATATCAGGCCAACTTCTCACAATATATAAAAAACTGTAAAGCAAAATTACATTTTAGCACAGAAATGCAGACATTTTTCATTGTTTAAAAAACAATAATACAAAAAAATAACAATAACATACCTTTTTCTACTTTCAGATTCATAAAAAACTCTAATAAAATCCGAAGCAAAGTCAAAACCCAAAACGACAACAAACTAAACAAAGAAAAATAACCAAATCTAAGATGGTAATTCAAATGACCATTCTTAGCAAAGAAACATACATTAATGGCAATACATGAATATTTATACTTAAAAAAGATACTGCATTATTGCAACAGTAGGGAAAGAGATGGATATTGTAGGGGCAATATGTACTATTCTAACTCCATTAAGGTGGATTAGTAGGGAAAGTGTAGGATATTGTAGGGGCAGGATTTACTATTCTAACTCCAGGAAGGTGCAGCAGTAGGGAAAGTGAGGGATAGTGTAGGGGCAGGATTTACTATTCTAACTCCAGGAAGGTGCATCAGTAGGAAAAGTGTGGGACAGTGAGGGGGCAGGATTGTCTATTCTGACTCCAGGAAGGTGCAGCAGTAGGAAAAGTGTGGGATAGTGTAGGGGCAGGATTAACTATTGTAACTCCAGGAGGGTGCAGAAGTAGGGAAAGTGTGGGATAGTGTAAAGGAAAAATTTACTATTCTAACACCAGAAAGGAGCAGCAGTAGGAAAAGAGTGGGATAGTGTAGGGGCAGTAATTACTATTCTAACGCCAGAAAGGTGCAGCAGAAGTAAAAGTGTGTGATATTGTGGGGAAAGGATTTACTAATCTAACTCCATGAAGGTGTAGCAGTAGAGAAAATATGAGATAGTGAAGGGTCTAGATTTACTATTCTAACTCCAGGAGGGTGCAGCAGTAAGGAAAGTGTTGGATAGTATAGGGGCAGGATTTACTATTCGCACTCCAGGAAGGTGCATCAGTAAATAAAGTGTGGGATAGTGTGGAGGCAGGATTTTCTATTCAAACTCCAGGAAGGTGCAACAGTAGGTAAAGTGTGGGATAGTGTAGGGTAAAGATTTACTATTCTAACTCCAGGAAGGTACAGCAGTAGAGAAAGTGTGGGATAGTGTGGGAACAGGAATTACTATTCAAACACCAGTAAGGTGCAGCAGTAGGGATAGTGTGGGGGAAGGATTTACTAATCTAACTCCATGAAGGTGCAGCAGTAGAGAATGTGTGGGATAGTGAAGAGTCTGGATTTTCTATTCTAACTCCAGGAAGGTGCAGCAGTAGAGAAAGTGTAGGATAGTGAAGGGTGTGGAATTACTATTCTAACTCTAGGAGGGTGCTGCAGTAGGGAAAGTGTGGGATAGTGTAGGGGCAAGATTTACTATTCAAACTCCAGGAATATGCAGCAGTAGGGAAAGTGTGGGATAGTGTAGGGGCTGGATTTACTAATCTAACACCAAAAAGATGCAGCAGTAGGGAAAGTGTGGGATAAAGTAGGGGCTGAATTTACTATTATAACTCCTTAATGGTGTAGCAGTAGTTGAAATAAGAGAAAATGTACATTTACAGTAAAGCAAAATTACATTTTAGCACAGAAGTGCAGACATTTTTCTTTGTTTAAAAAAAATGTATACAAAAAATAACAATAACATACTTTTTTCTACTTTCAGAATCTGAAACAATGCAAATAAAATCCGAAGCCAAGTCCAAACCAAAACAACAACAAACCGAACAAAGAAAAATAACCAAATCTAAAACGGTAATTCAAATGAACATTCCAAGCAAGGAAACATACATTAATGGCAATACTTGAGTATTAATACTTTAAAAAGATACTGCATAATTGTAACAGTAGGGAAAGAGATGGATATTGTAGGGGCAATATGTGTTATTCTAACTCCATGAATGTACACCAGTAGGTAAAGTGTGGGATAGTGTAGGGGCAGGATTTACTATTCTAACAACAGGAAGGTGCAGTAGTGGTGAAAGTGTGGGATAGTGTAGAGGCAGGATTTACTATTCTAACTCCAGGAAGGTACCTCAGTAAGGAAAGTGTGGGATAGTGTGGAGGCAGGATTTTCTATTCTAACTCCAGGAAGGTGCAGCAGCAGAGAAAGTGTAGGATAGTGAAGGGTGTGGATTTACTATTCTAACTCCAGGAGGGTGCAGCAGTAGGGAAAGTGTGGGATGGTGTAGGGGCAAGATTTACTATTCAAACTCCAGGAAGTTGCAGCAGTAGGGAAAGTGTGAGATAGTGTAGGGGCAGGATTTACTAATCTAACACCAAAAAGATGCAGCAGTAGGGAAAGTGTGGTATAAAGTAGGGGCTGAATTTACTATTATAACTCCTTATTGGAGTAGCAGTAGTTGAAAAAAGAGAAAATGTATATTTACTGTAAAGCAAAATTACATTTTAGCACAGAAATGCAGACATTTTTCTTTGTTTAAAAACATTTATAAAAAAAAAAGAACATACTTTTTCCTACTTTCAGATTCAGAAACAACGCTAATAAAATCCGAAGCCAAGTCCAAACCAAAACAACAACAAACCGAACAAGGAAAATTAACCAAATCTAAGACGGTAATTCAAATGAACATTCCTAGCAAAGAAACATACATTAATGGCAATACTTGAGTATTAATACTTTAAAAAGATACTGCATTATTGTAACAGTATGAAAAGAGATGGATATTGTAGGGGCAATATGTACTATTCTAACTCCATGAAGATGCACCAGTAGGTAAAGTGTGGGATAGTGTAGGGGCAGGATTTACTATTCTAACAACATGAAGGTGCAGTAGTAGGGAAAGTGTGGGATAGTGAAGGGTTTAAATTGACTATTCTAACTCTAGGAAGGTGCAGCAGTAGGGTAAGTGTGGGATAGTGTAGGGGTAGAATTTACTATTCTGACTCCAGGAGGGTGCAGCAGTAAGGAAAGTGTGGGATAGTGTATGGACAAGATTTACTATTCTAACACCAAGAAGGTGCAGCATTAGGAAAGTGTGGGATAGTGTGGGGGAAGGATTTACTAATCTCACTCCATGAAGGTGCAGCAGTAGAGAAAGTGTGGTATAAAGTAGGGGCATGATTTACTAATCTAACTCCAAGAAGGTGCAGTAGTAGTTAAAATTTGAGAAAATATATAAAAAACTGTAAAGCAAAATTACATTTTACCACAGCAATTTTTCATTTTTAAAAAAACAATAATACAAAAAAATAACAATAACATACTTTTTTCTACTTTCAGATTCATAAAAAACTCAAATAAAATCCGAAGCAAAGTCAAAACCCAAAACGACAACAAACTAAACAAAGAAAAAGAACCAAATCTAAGACGGTAATTCAAATGACCATTCTTAGCAAAGAAACATACATTAATGGCAATACATGAATATTTATACTTAAAAAAGATACTGCATTATTGCAACAGTGAGGAAAGAGATGGATATTGTTGGGGCAATATGTACTATTCTAACTCCATGAAGGTGCATTAGTAGGGAAAGTGTAGGATATTGTAGGGGCAGGATTTACTATTCTAACTCCAGGAAGGTGCAGCAGTAGGGAAAGTGAGGGATAGTATAGGGGCAGGATTTACTATTCTAACTCCAGGAAGGTGCATCAGTAGGAAAAGTGTGGGACAGTGAGGGGGCAGGATTTTCTATTCTAACTCCAGGAAGGTGCAGCAGTAGGGAAAGTGTGGAATAGTGTAGGGGCAGGATTAACTATTGTAACTCCAGGAGGGTGCCGAAGTAGGGAAAGTGTGGGATAGTGTAAAGGAAAAGTTTACTATTCTAACACCAGAAAGGAGCAGCAGTAGGGAAAGAGTGGGATAGTGTAGGGGCAGAGATTACTATTCTAACGCCAGAAAGGTGCAGCAGAAGTAAAAGTGTGTGATATTGTGGCGAAAGGATTTACTAATCTAACTCCATGAAGGTGTAGCAGTAGAGAAAATGTGAGATAGTGAAGGGTCTAGATTTACTATTCTAACTCCAGGAGGGTGCAGCAGTAAGGAAAGTGTTGTCTAGTATAGGGGCAGGATTTACTATTCTCACTCCAGGAAGGTGCATCAGTAAATAAAGTGTGGGATAGTGTGGAGGCAGGATTTTCTATTCAAACTCCAGGAAGGTGCAGCAGTAGAGAAAATGTAGAGAAAATGTGGGATAGTGAAGAGTTTAGATTTAGTATTCTAACTCCAGGAAGGTGCAACAGTAGGTAAAGTGTGGGATAGTGTAGGGTAAGGATTTACTATTCTAACTCCAGGAAGGTGCAGCAGTAGAGAATGTGTGGGATAGTGTAGGAACAGGAATTACTATTCAAATACCAGTAAGGTGCAGCAGTAGGGGAAGTGTGGGATAGTGTGGGGGAATGATTTACTAATCTAACTCCATGAAGGTGCAGCAGTAGAGTAGGTGTGGGATAGTGAAGAGTCTGGATTTACTAATCTAACTCCAGGAAGGTGCAGCAGTAGTGAAAGGGTGGGATAGTGTAGGAGCAGGATTAACTATTCTAACTCCAGAAGTGTGCAGCAGTAGGAAAAGTGTGGGATAGTGTAGGGGCAGGATTTACTATTCTAACACCAGGAAGGTGCAGCAGTAAGGAAAATGAGGGATAGTGTAGGGGTAGGATTTACTATTCTAACTCCAGGAAGGTGCAGCAGCAATGAAAGTGATGGATAGTGTAGGAACAATAATTACTAATGTAACTCTAGGAAGATACAGCAGTATAGGAAATTCTAGGATAGTAAAGGAGCAAGATTTACTTTTCAAACAAAAGAAAAGTGTAGCAGTAGGTAATGTGTGAGAAAATGTAAGAATACAGTAAAGCAAAGTTAAGTTTACGTACAGAAATACAGTATTTCTCTTTGATTAAAAAACATTAAAACAACAAATTACATTGATACACTTTTATCTATTTTCAGATTTAAAAACAACTCTATGAAAAACCGACGCAAAGTGAAAACCCAAGACATCAATAAACAGAACAAGGAAAAAAACCACATCAAATAAGGTAATTTAAAAAAACATTCCTAGCAAATAAACATAAATAAATGGCAGTACTTGAGTATTAATACTTTTAAAAGATACTGCACTATGGAAAATAAAGGATAGTGAAAACGTAGCATATAGTAATCTAACTTAAGGAAGTTGTAGCAGTACGTAAAAAGTGGGATAGTAAAAGGACAGAATTACCTATTCTAAGTACAATAAGGTGCAGCAATAGAGAAAATTATGGATATAATTTGAGTAAAATGTAATATTCTCTCTCCAGAAAGGTGCAATTGTAGGGAAAGTGTGGGATAGTGTAGGGGCAGGATTTACTATTCTAACTCCAGGAAGGTGCAGCAGTAGGGAAAGTGTGGGATAGTGTAGGAGCAGGATTTACTATTCTAACTCCAGGAAGGTGCAGCAGTAGGGAAAGTGTGGGATAGTGTAGGGGCAGAATTTATTATTCTAACTCCTGGAAGGTGCAGCAGTAGGGAAAGTGTGGGATAGTATAGGGGCAGGATTTACTATTCTAACTCCAGGAAGGTGCAGCAGTAGGGAAAGTGTGGGATAGTGTAGGGGCATGATTTACTATTCTAACTCCAGGAAGGTGCAGCAGTAGGGAAATTGTGTGATAGTGTAGGGGCAGAATTTACTATTCTAACTCCTGGAAGGTGCAACAGTAGGGAAAGTGTGGGATAGTGTAGGAGCAGTATTTAGTATTCTAACTCCTGAAAACTATAGCAGTAGGAAAAGCATGATATAGTGTACTTACTTATTAACTGTATAAAATATACATTCTAAAATAAAATAAAAAATTCACAGAAAATGTCAACTCAGGAAACAGTAACATACATAAAATCTAGAAAAGGAAACCGTTTACTGAAACATTCTGGATATATATATTGTAAAGAAAGGATAAGTGAACTACGTAGACATTGGAGGTGCGTGCAATACTACTCATCCCATTGCAACGGCAGAGCGGTTACCCTTGATGATATTATTATTAAAACAACAGAACATAACCACTCTGCCTCTGCAATGGAGATTGAAGTAAGGGAAACCTTAAACGAAATGAAAGACATTGCAAGCACCTCCAATGAAACTACTAGTTCAATATTACGAGAGGTTGCACAGCATGTTCCTAGTCATGTTGCTAGTAGTATGCCTATTATACCCAATTTGCGAAGAATTATACAAAGACAAAAGCAGGCAAGTAATACTCAAACTTCAACTCCTCACACTTTTTCTGACATTAAAATCCCAAATGAACTCACTATATCTTTTTCTAACGAACCTTTCCTCCTGCACGACAACCAAAACCCTCAAAAACGTATTCTTATCTTTAGTACACCCCGCAACCTTGTTAAGTTAGAAAATAGTGAAATTTGGATGATGGATGGGACGTTTAAAAGTACACCCTATCCTTTCACCCAAATTTACACTATTCACGCAAAGATTAACCATAATGTTATTCCATTAGTATATAGTTTGCTACCAGATAAGCAATCAGCAACCTACACTGAGTTTTTTTCAGTGATTAAAAGCAAAACATCCAACAAAAGTCCTAGGAAGATAATAATTGATTTTGAATTGGCTATGATCAATGTGATCACTAAAACTTACACGGATACCCAAATTCAAGGATGTTTTTTCCATTTTTCCCAGGCATTCTGGCGTAAATTACAAAAAACATCCCTGGTTGCTGAATACTCATCTGATAGCAAACTTCAATTTGAATTAAAATAACGTACCGCTCTTTGTTTTATCCCTCCTGAAAGTGTAGACGAGTACTACACAGCTATTTTATAATCTGATTATTTCAATGAAAATGAAGACAAATTGGCACCCTTACTAAATTATTTTGAAGACACATGGATTGGACATCTAAGCAGATCGGGTCGCAGGAGGAAACCACGTTTCCATGTGGAGTGGTGGTACTGCTACACGAGCTGCTTAGAAGGAGAAGGCAAAACAAACAATGCCATAGAGGGATGGCATAACTCCTTCAACCATACAATTGGCAAACCACACCCAAACTTCTACTCATTTTTGGAAACTTTGAAGAAGGAGCAAAGTTTTCAAGAAATGAGAATCTCTCAAACATTAACTGGTAGTTTAAACCCACGCATTTAAAAAAATCTAAGGAAATGTCTGAGAGACTATTGGCAATATTACAACCGTTTACGTTGTGTGTGGCTTTAGACTACCTAGATAATGTTGCTAGCATACTAAATTTCTAAGTTTAATCTACACCTTACTTTTCTGCTTCTACCTAAATTTAAATAACAATCGATTCAATTGGCATTTTTTTTTTACTAAATTACTTTTTTTAAATTTAAAGTCGGGTCAGCTTACCTTTAATTTTTGATTTTTTTCTAATTCCACTTCTTTCTCCAATATTAATTCAATAGAGAGAAATAAACAAATATACAAAGCCAAAAGAACTAGAAATGCACATAGCAAATAAACCTATTTTTTCAAAAATAATTTTCGAGCATTTTCTAATGTACAGATGCATTATCTTAAGAAATCCAAAGTGCATGCAAAAAAATTTATTGAATAACACCATTCAAAGTAATGGACAATTGAGAAAAAGCACGTTTGATGGTAAACAATGTGGTCTGTTCTACAAAATCTAAATTCATCCTAAAAATCATCCATACTCCCAGAACATCTTTGTCCCCCTAAATCTGTCTGAAAAGGTTTTTAAAATTCTAGTACATTATTTTGACAATCAAAATGATTTGAAAATCAGGTTAGTTCAAAACCATTTTTTAAAAGAATTACAACAACCATGTACATGTTGAAAACAATCAAAACTCCTAGAAATCCAAACTGTATACAAAACCTTCAATGAAGGTTTCTTTCATTCTTTTCCTTTCCCAAAAAAAGCCAAACTGCACGAAATCAATTTTTTTTTACATTTTGAAACATGTACGATTTTTTTCCGACCATAATCATCCTGATAGTAGAACAAAAATCCTATAAAAACCTTTTCATACAAACAACATACAGCATACGTTACTCGAAGAACGAAAACATGCTGAAAAAAAGACATAGACCAAAAAATAAACATCCGAAAATAGAACAAAATATTAAACAATCCATAACTTTCCCCACTGCATCCTATAAACAATTCGGTATTTACGTAGCAACAGACCAAAGTAATAAAAAAACAACCAAACCATCAAATATCTTTTTGCGATCTTTACGTTTTCACATTTGTGAAATATCCGGCACTTTGCGTTTAAAATTATCAATGCATTTGACATTATTATTTTTTTAACATTAAAAATTCTCCCATTAACTTATTTCATATTAATTGACATGTCCCTTTTATTTAAAGCTACCCGACAAAGACATACTACAGTAACATGATGGGCGACATGCTGAAATAACATGATATACAAATCAATTACATTTGCAACCTCTTCTTATCATTTCTTTACAATATATATATCCTAAATTACATTAAATTGTAAAATATTAAGTATTAAAAGTTTCCTACCTGAGCGCAGATCAGCTTCCTGCTGCTTCCAGCTTCGACGCTCTTCAAAATGGCCGCTTAACGACACGTTTACGCGTCAACCTCATCACCAGCTACAAAGATAAAGACAGGACTATTAGTATATATTTATTTTATTCATAATAAACATTATTTTTTTATTAATTATTTACATTTCATAAATGTATTAAAATATGAAAATTACAAATAAAAATAATTACATTTATTCATGATTTTTTCAATAAAAAAAAAACAATAATATCGACTAATTGTTTTCATTAATATATTTTTTTATAATGTATATTTATATTAAATATTTCAAGTTGTTAAATATTTAAAAATGTTACTTACCTCTTCTCTGATGCCAAATCCATTTAAAAATTGTTCCTAGTACCTTTTTTGCAGCTTCCAAAGTAGTTCCGCGGGACTCTAATCTACAAGTATGGAAATAAATGAAGAACAAAAATTCTCAATTGAATTCAATGTTAAAGCGTGGGAAAATTTCTCAAAATATTATTTAAGCATATAATTCCTTAACTATAAAAATAAAAAAATATATATAAAAATGATTTTAATCAATAAGAAATAATTTTAAAATGTCTAATTTTTAATTTCTATTAATGCACTATGTTTTTTAAATAATTTGTAAATAAACATTTTTTTAAATTCAAATTTTAATCATAAATTAAATAAAACATAACATTAAGAACATGTTTTAAAAATATTTTTATAAATATTTATTAAATTTTCATTCCATACATATTTTTAAATTTAACAATAATTTATTTTAAATAAATAATACTAATATCATTTAAAAAAATATTTAAATATAAATTGTATTAATTTACATTCAATACATATTTTTAAAATAAACAATAGTATTTTTTTTAATTAAATAAAATAAATTAATAATACTAATATTTTAATCTTATAATGTAACAGACTATAAATAATTATTAAATAATTTTAATTATAATTACGTTTTATAATTAATAATCACATTACTCTTTTAAAATTTAAAAATAGATAATATTTAAAAAAAAATTAACATTTTTATTAAAGATTTTAAAAAATTTAAATAAAAAAGATACACTTTTACATGTGTATTACCTATTTTTAAAAATTATTAAATAAACTTAAAATGAAACTGAAAAAATACTAGAGTAATATTTACATTACTCTTTTTAAATTAAAAAAGTAGATAATTTTTATAAAAATGTAAATACTTTTAAAAATTTTTTTTACAAATTTATAAGAAAAAAGATATACTTTTACATGTGTATTACTTATTTTTTCAAATTAATAATTAAACTTAAAATGAAACAGAAATTTTTCATTTTTTAAAAAAACTAGAGTAATATTTTAATAACATCAAAACAAAAGTAAACTTTACAAATTAAATACTCTAGAATTAATTATTTAAAAATATTACAAATTAACAATAAATTAATAATATTCAAATAAATACTTGAGTATTATTTGTATTTGTAAATAATATATAAAAATAATAATAATAAAAAAAATTAACTAATAATTAATTTACAAAATAATATAAAAAAATCTTTAAAAAAATTAATACAAAATATAAAACTTAAAACTATTATTAAAACTTGAGTAATATTTTTTTTAATATATCAAATATTTAAAAATATAAATAAAAAATTAAATAAATAATTTAAAAAAAATGTAAATGAAAAAAAACGATACTAAAAACCTACTTACGATGTAATAGCATGCGTTGTAATGACATCTGTGTTGTAATAGCATGCGTTGTAAATACAGGCGTTGTAAAAGCACTTGCATTGTAAAAGTTGCGTTGTAATGGAAGTGCGTTGTAAAAGTTGCGTTGTAAAGGATGTTCCCCGTTCTGCAGGATGTTCTTCTGTAGTGCATCAAGCCATGGGTGCCTGTTGTGTGTTTAGGTGTACTTGTCAAAGCTAGTCTGGGCACTGACCTGAACCCTGTAGAGTTACTTCCAGTGTTCGTGACATTACTAGACACTGCAGGTGTAATGCTGACTGCATTGCAGTGCCTGGCGATGTTCTCTCAGATGCCCAGGTGTGCATTCTTCATCAGCTGGGTATCTCGCTTTAAATAAAACTGCGGATATTTCTGAAGGATCTGCTCCCCGATCACCTCAATTTCACCCTGAATGGAGCCGTCTAGCTTTTATGTTCAGCCATTTTGAGAGCACCAGAACAAAAAAGCAGAAGCAGGATGGAGAAGGACTGTCATTCCCTTCGAGGGTGGCTCATGAATAGCTGTTTCTCTACTTCCACTATGGACCTTCTTGTAGGCCATAATTGGCCTAGAACTCCTCCTATGCTGTATAGCTCTAAGTAGCATAGACATAATATTTTCAAAAAAGTTGGAGAAAAAGGGGACAATAAACCTGGAGTAGCTAGTGTCTCCTTAACAGGAGTTGGTGCTAGAAGTGCTGGAAGTGTAACTCTGAATCATGTAGACGTATATTTACATGTGTTGAGTGTATCTGTAGAAACATAACTAATATTTGACGATTTTGATAACAATTATGAAAAGTATTACTACTGTGATTATTGTGTATTTCACTGTTGTATTTTTATTTTAGAATATGGTAAGAAGTGGCATTTTACTTCAAAATGTACTGGCTGTTTTGAGTGTTGTGTGTGTTTTTGGAAATTGCAATGTGAGATTATGTAGCTAAGAGTGTGTGTGTGTGTGGTTATGAGTGACGTCATATGTGTTACTTGTATTTTTAGGAGTGTTCTACAAATTTACATATTTTGGAACATAAGTGCATCTATTCTGTTTGCATTTTTAAAAAAGTGTAGAGTGTAATTGTATTTGACCAATTATTATTTAATGGTGATTTCTTTTTAGGGCTCGACCTCTGCCAATGCGCAAGCATTGCAGATGTCGAGACATATTGGGCCTTATCCAGAGCTTAACTAAACGGGCGATTTGATGCTGTGCCCGTAAAAAAGCATGTGCACAGCATCAAAGCCACCAGCCTCCCTCCACAAGCTTACCCCAGCGTGCGCTCTGGCATTTCTCCTCCCCTAATTATTCACTGCCCACGGCCGGCAAGCACATCAAAGGCTGCTGCTCCCCGTGCGTCTTGTCACCCTTACTCTCCCCTATTCTTCCCTTCTTGCCTCTCCCCGCCCTCCCCCCTCCCCACCACAGCAATGTGGAGGGCTTGTCTGCCTTCTCCCAGACTCGTTTACCTAACGTTCCCTAGCCTGCACACTAAACTTTCCCTAGCTCTGATGCCTGGGACTTCATTCCGCTTTTTTTACAATGCATTGACCAATGCTTGAGAAAATGATTGCATTTACCAGTGCTTGTTATGTCTGCGTGTCCCTGCGCTATGTAGGCTCCCAGTAGTCAGCAGAGCATATCTGTGGGGGTCCCTCCTTCTCCTCCTCGCTCTCAGAGTCCAGAATCAATAAACAACAAACTGGTTCTAATCTCCACCCTCAGAGTACGGCATCTCACCCAGGACTAAACACAGCAAACTACAACCCCCGACAGGCAGGACGCAAGCGTTGCACATCATGGCAGATGAAAATTCAATATAGTGTCATGTGCTGTCCAACTAATGAGCAACATGGTACGGTATAATGTTCAGCATTATTCTTAAACGTCACATGGTGCCTTATGTTATTTCTAACTGTTCCGTCACGCGCATGTCTCGTGGTGCCCAACGTTGCTGTGTTGGTGAACTGAGTCAAAAGCAGGCGTGGCACATTGGGCACCTTTCTCAGAAAAAAACACCGGTCGTTTATTTACATTCTGATTTAGGAGAAATATTTTTTTTACATAGGAACTATGCATGTTTGCTACTTTTTAAGTGAGTTCTTCTAGCTTTTGCGTTTCAAACTTTATGCCTCAAAGACTCGTTTTAACTAGTGTTACCGTACTTTTATTTGAATATAACACACTTTTATCATTTCAGGGGGCTTTCTGTAACTTTACATGGCTGTGAGCATTTGTAGGCGTATTTTCACTCAGCGTCCTACTTTGCCTAATACTTTCTAACTAGTAAGCTTTCTTTCTGCGTGCATTTCAAGCATGGTGGCAAGTTGCATACTTTTATCTTGAAACAATGAGTCTGGGATGCAACCGAAGCACCCACCACACAGCTCCACCGAGGCACCCACCACACAGCTCCACAGATGCACCCACCACACAGCTCCACAGATGCACCCACCACACAGCTCCACAGATGCACTCACCACCCAGCTCCACCGATGCACCCACCACACAGCTCCACCAATGCACCCACCACAAAGCTCCACAGATGCACCCACCACCCAGCTCCACAGATGCACCTACCACACAGCTCCACTGATGCACCCACCACACAGCTCCACTAATGCACCCACCACCCAGCTCCACCGATGCACCCACCACACAGCTCCACCGACACAGCTCCACCGATGCACCCACCACCCAGCTCCACTGATGCAACCACCACACAGCTCCACCGACACAGCTCCACCGATGCACCCACCACACAGCTCCACTGATGCACCCACCACAGAGCTCCACCGAAGCACCCACCACAGAGCTCCACCGATGCGCCCACCACAGAGCTCCACCTATGCCCCACAGCAGAGCTCCACCGATGCACCCACCACAGAGCTCCACTTATGCCCCCACCACAGAGCTCCACCGATGCACCCACCACAGAGCTCCACGGATGCCCCCACCACACAGCTCCACCGATGCACCCACCACACAGCTCCACCCAGGCACCCACCACACAGCTCCACCGATGCACCTACCACACAGCTCCACCGATGCACCCACCACACAGCTCCACCTATGCACTCACCACACAGCTCCACCTATGCACCCACCACACAGCTCATCCGAGGCACCCACCACACAGCTCAACAGATGCACCCACCACACAGCTCCACAGAGGCACCCACCACACAGCTCCACAGATGCACCCACCACACAGCTCCACCGAAGCACCCACGACACAGCTCCACCGATGCACCCACTACACAACTTTACAGATGCACCCACCCCACAGCTCTGCCGAGGCACCCACCACACAGCTCTACCGATGCACCCACCACACAGCTCCACCGATGCACCCACCACACAGCTCCACCGAGGCACCCACCACACAGCTCAACCGATGCACCCACCACACAGCTCTACCTATGCACCCACCACACAGCTCCACCGATGCACCAACTAAGCTCCACCGATGGACCCACCACACAGCTCCACCAATGCACCCACTAAGCTCCACCGATGCACCCACCACCCAGCTCCACTGATGCACCCACCACACAGCTCCACCTACACAGCTCCACCGATGCACCCAGTGCCACCGTTGCACCCACCACACAGCTCCACTGACACAGCTCCACCGATGCACCCACTACACAGCTCCACCAATGCACCCACCACACAGCTCCACCGATGCTCCAACTAAGCTCCACCAATGCACCCACCACACAGCTCCACCAATGCACCCACTAAGCTCCACTGATGCACCCACCACACAGCTCCACTGATGCACCCACCACACAGCTCCACCGATGCTCCAACTAAGCTCCACCGATGCATCTACCACACAGCTCCACCAACACAGCTCCACCGATGCACCCACCACACAGCTCCACTGATGCACCCACCACACAGCTCCACTGATGCACCCACCACACAGCTCCACCGATGCTCCAACTAAGCTCCACCAATGCACCCACCACTCAGCTCCACCAATGCACCCACTAAGCTCCACCGATGCACCCACCACACAGCTTCACCGATGCACCCACCACAGAGCTCCACCGAGGCACCCACCACACAGCTCAACCGAGGCACCCACTACAAAGCTCTACCGATGCACCCACCACACAGCTCTACCGATGCACCCACCACACAGCTCCACAGATGCACCCACCACACAGCTCCACTGATGCACCCACCACACAGCTCCACCGATGCACCCACCACACAGCTCCACCGAGGCACCCACCACACAGCTCCACCGAGGCACCCATCACACAGCCCTACTGATGCACCCACCACACAGCTCCACCGATGCACCCACCACACAGCTCCACAGATGCACCCACCACACAGCTCCACTGACACAGCTCCACCGATGCACCCACCACACAGCTCTACCGATGCACCCACCACACAGCTCCACCGATGCACCCACCACACAGGTCCACCGATGCAGCCACCACACAGCTCCACTGACACAGCTCCACCGATGCACCCATCACCCAGCTCCACCGAGGCACCCATCACACAGCTCCACCGACACAGCTCCACCGATGCACCCACCACACAGTTCCACTGATGCACCCACCACACAGCTCCACCAATGCACCCACCATACAGCTGCACCGAGGCACCCACCACACAGCTCAACCGAGGCACCCACTACACAGCTCTACCGATGCACCCACCACACAGCTCCACCGATGCACCCACCACACAGCTCCACAGATGCACCCACCACACAGCTCCACCGATGCACCTACCACACAGCTCCACTGACACAGCTCCACCGATGCACCCACCACACAGCTCCACCGAGGCACCCACCACACAGCTCCACCGAGGCACCCATCACACAGCCCTACCAATGCACCCACCACACAGCTCCACCGATGCACCCACTACACAGCTCCACAGATGCACCCACCACACAGCTCCACTGATGCACCCACCACACAGCTCCACTGATGCACCCACCACACAGCTCCACCGATGCTCCAACTAAGCTCCACCAATGCACCCACCACACAGCTCCACCAATGCACCCACTAAGCTCCACCGATGCACCCACCACACAGCTTCACCGATGCACCCACCACAGAGCTCCACGGAGGCACCCACCACACAGCTCAACCGAGGCACCCACTACAAAGCTCTACCGATGCACCCACCACACAGCTCTACCGATGCACCCACCACACAGCTCCACAGATGCACCCACCACACAGCTCCACTGATGCACCCACCACACAGCTCCACCGATGCACCCACCACACAGCTCCACTGAGGCACCCACCACACAGCTCCACCGAGGCACCCATCACACAGCCCTACCGATGCACCCACCACACAGCTCCACCGATGCACCCACCACACAGCTCCACAGATGCACCCACCACACAGCTCCACTGACACAGCTCCACCGATGCACCCACCACACAGCTCTACCGATGCACCCACCACACAGCTCCACCGATGCACCCACCACACAGGTCCACCGATGCAGCCACCACACAGCTCCACCGACACAGCTCCACCGATGCACCCATCACCCAGCTCCACCGAGGCACCCATCACACAGCTCCACCGACACAGCTCCACCGATGCACCCACCACACAGTTCCACTGATGCACCCACCACACAGCTCCACCAATGCACCCACCATACAGCTGCACCGAGGCACCCACCACACAGCTCAACCGAGGCACCCACTACACAGCTCTACCGATGCACCCACCACACAGCTCCACCGATGCACCCACCACACAGCTCCACAGATGCACCCACCACACAGCTCCACCGATGCACCTACCACACAGCTCCACTGACACAGCTCCACCGATGCACCCACCACACAGCTCCACCACACAGCTCCACAGCTCCACAGATGCACCCACCACACAGCCCTACCGATGCACCCACCACACAGCTCCACCGATGCACCCACTACACAGCTCCACAGATGCACCCACCACACAGCTCCACCGATGCACCCACCACACAGGTCCACCGATGCAGCCACCACACAGCTCCACCGACACAGCTCCACCGATGCACCCATTACCCAGCTCCACCGAGGCACCCATCACACAGCTCCACCGACACAGCTCCACCGATGCACCCACCACACAGCTCCACTGATGCACCCACCACACAGCTCCACCAATGCACCCACCACACAGCTGCACCGATGCACCCACCACACAGCTCCACCTACACAGCTCCACCGATGCACCCACCACACAGCTCCACCGATGCATCCACCACACAGCTCCACGAGTCACCCACCACACCGCTCCACCGATGCACCCACCACACAGCTCCACCGATACACCCACCACACAGCTCCACCGATGCAGCCACCACACAGCTCTACCGACACAGCTCCACCGATGCACCCACCACCCAGCTCCACCGATGCACCCACCACACAGCTCCACGACACAGCTTCACCGATGCACCCACCACACAGCTCCACCGATGCACCCACCACACAGCTCCAGCGAGGCACCCACCATACAGCTCCACCAAGGCACCCACCACACAGCTCCACCGATGCACCCACCACACAGCTCCACAGATGCACCCACCACACAGCTCCACAGATGCACCCACCACACAGCTCCATAGATGCACCCACCACACAGCTCCACCGAAGCACCCACCACACAGCTCCACCGATGTGCCCACCACACAGCTCCGCCAAGGCACCCACCACACAGCTCCACCGATGCACCCACCACACAGCTCCACTGATGCTCCAACTAAGCTCCACCAATGCACCCACCACACAGCTCCACCAATGCACCCACTTAGCTCCACCGATGCACACACCACTCAGCGCAACCACAGCATCACTCAGCGCAACCACAGCATCACTCAGCACCACCACAGCATCACTCAGCGCAACTACAGCATCACTCAGCGCAACCACAGCATCACTGGTTCAAATATGTTCTTTCAATGTTTCATACTGTTTTCAAGCTTTCACACTTTATTACAAATCACAAAAGATGTTAATATTTCACTTCTGTTCTTGGATTTTCGTCACAATAAAAAACACTGAACATAATCTTCACAAGAGTTATTTACGAAAGTTTAAGCTATTGCCATTACAAATTAAATAAATTATTTAAGTATTAATTATTTAAAAAAATTAAAAGCCATTGTTATTTGTAATATCAATACATCTAAGTCACGTAAATACAAAACATGTTGCATTACAAATGCTATAGGTGTCACATTTCCGAAAGTTATAACTATTGGCATTGTAAATGACAAAACTATTAATTTAGCTATTTTAAAAAATAACACATAAATCAAAAAAAAAAAATCATTCATAAGACCAATAGCTCAAACTTTCCTAATGCGAGCCCTATTGTATTTCCAATGCTTGTTTTATGTGGTTTCTATGCACGTTTGCAATGTGGCAATGAGGCTGCTTCGAGATTCCATGCCTTTTCCACTAGTGCAACGGTTACACTGTTATCCTTAGAAAGACTAACCCTCATCAGAGACAGTTGTAGGGTAGCAAAACTACATAATTCCAAGGGTGCTTCTCCTGGTAAATAGGCCACAAAGTGCTGTGTGACTTGCTCTACTGAAGCCAAGAGGGGCATATGTTGTCTTACCCCCTACTAGCACGTTATCTGAAAATCATTTTCCTACCCAGACAAGAAGGAGGGAGAGCTGGACTACAGTGCAAGGAACATTATATTCACGGTGATTCAGTACTCTTATTCATTCCACATCAGGCTTCACCTTCTATATAGGAAAACATGTAGAAACAAGGGGCACTGATGTATGTTCAAGCAGGTAACGAATAGTGGCTGCAGATTGTGGACTAACTTCTCTGGCCTGGTTGCCATTTTTGGATGTGACATGTGCACTGATGGATTATATCGCAAATTGGACATTCAGAGAGGGTTACAAAACAACATGCCTAGTGAATGCTAATTAGTCAGGTCGCTAAGTGCACACCCCGTGATTGGTTATGAACACAGGGACACCAAGAGACAACAGACCTTCATCCCTGTATTCACATTCTCAAAGCTTTTTTTAAAGTAGCCCGTGTCCCTTAAGGATAAGGTCTGATTTTAGAAAAAATGTCTGCTGCCCTAGAGCCCCACCAATATGCTTTTCAAAGGAGGAGTTGTCCCAAAGGGACAGCTTGCCTTTGCAAATCATACACCAACCCAACTCTAGAGTTGAAGTCTGATCAATGGCTATTCACAGCCACATGTAAGTCTTAGAAATGTGCAGCTGTTACCTTTCATGTCTCCTCCTAATTGCGATTCAGAATAAGTCTCAGAATCAGAGCTAACTAGCAAGAAATGAATGCTAAATGCATTTTAGAAAGTCTAAAATCACATTCTCTATAGTAATATTTCTAAGCTATGGATTATTGGGTGAAGCCAGAATTTCTAGTGAAACCACTTGTTGATGCATGTTTTTTAAGATAAAGGTTGGATGACTGCCCATGCTGACATTTTGGTCCGTTTGCAAACAGAGCTTATTGATTCAAAATACATGCACACAAGGGACAATAAAAGCTACATGAGCAGTCGAGTTTTTCCCATATATGCTCATAGAGAGCACAAGATTTAAAGTGTGGGTTGTTGCTTTGGGATCAACTGCCCTGCAAACTGATCCCACAAATTCAAAATACAAGGGAACTTGGGAGATAAAAATAGAAAAACTGTCAGGAAGAGCACAGTTGCACAGTTACTTGATGACTTTCGTCCTTACACCCTCGCCCACGAGGCCTTACATGACACAGACCCGGGTATGGTTCCCAACACTTTTACACTATACCGCTCAACCAGGCCCCTAAAGTAAGCCATCCCCAACTGTCCCCCAGTATTACCTTTGAGGTACAGAGTGATCAGGGTTAGCTGTTAGCACAATCAAAGCTACTCTAATGCCTCTACATTTGCCTTTCTAAGCATTCAAAGTTGCACTTTCACTAAGGTTTTGGACGTGAACAACTATCAGTTCTGTTGGTTTCTTGCTACTCTCCAATGCCCTTATTTGTCCAAACGCCGGAATTATTAATTGATGACACTACTTATTTAATAAATAGTATATAAGCAGATGCACTGAGTGTAAAATGCTATTCATTACCATTGTTGAGTATGGGGAGGGGCCATGACATACAAGAGGCGAAGGCGCGAGGGGAGTCATGATACTTGTTTTCTTCCTGCGGCGCTGTACATGTTAATATGTTGTTAATGTCATGGCATTTTTCCTGTGTATTTGTTTTTTCTAAAGAAATTTACCAAAAACCAGGATGTAAGGGGTTAAGTATGTGTAGAAAGTTAAAATCACACTGACAAAATAGCTCAATGTGACGGAGTCCCAGCGTCTCCCCCCCCCCCAGGATTCTTTCCCCCTGGGTCTTTACCTCATCCCGGGGACGTCCACACGAACCCTGGCCAGCCGATCCCTCGGGTCCGCCCCGAGCCGGAAAAATAACATTGACCCACAGTTCCCCGCCTCTCTCTTCAATACAGGAGCCAATCACGGACCTGCAAATACCGGAAGCACTACGCTGTGAACCCGGAAGTCCCGCCACGGAAAGAGCGTCAGAACCGGTGAAAAGCATCCCGGATATTGGAAGCAGGGTCGGAGAATCGTGGCAGGATACTCAGGCTGGAGACAGAGGAGAGGAGCCAACCGAAGCAGACGAGTGGTCGGAGGAGTGGTGGAACCCTTAAGGAGGAAGCTGAAGAGCGGCCGTAGCTCACCTGGAGAGCTACGGCAGACCGCGTGAGTACCTGTAAACCGCCCCTGGAGCGCGTTAGGTGCTCTCTGTATATATTGTAAATAATCTCTATCTTTGTAGGCACGAAGCACTTAGAGTTAACACTGTAACCTATTGTATAGCATTTATCACCGTGCACGGCCCGATTCCCCAACACGTCCCGAAAACCCTTGCGGATTCGCTATCTTGGTCCTGGCCTATCGTCCCTCTTCCCCCTTCCCTCCTTCCCTCACCAACTTCCGCTCCGCCCTTTCACCTCCCGGTGTTGGTAGTGGCATATTTGCCGAATCGCGGTTCGGACTAACGGTCCTTTTCTCTCTTCTTGCCCTCCGAGGTCTCTCCACGTTCCACGACGACCTACTACCCGGCAAAGAACCCTCCGAAGAGAGCTACACACCAGAGACGCCGGATCCGAACACCAGGAGCCCCTGTCGTCACATCTTGTATGACTGTTGTACTGCGAATAAACTACCTTAACTATAGCACACTATCTCCGGCCTCCTCGCCTGATTTACCGGCCCGCGGACACCCCACGACCACATCTGGTGTCAGAAGTGGGATCAGCCGGTAGCATGGAGGCCGTTATGAAGAGGATGGCCGAGTCCCAGGAGCAGCTGGGCAAACTCATGGAACAATTCTTGAAAACTGCCGAAGACGACAGGAGTCAGCTCCATGATGTCCTGAAAGGACATGGAACAGTGCAGGAACAAGCTTTGGGGAAATTGACTGATGTCCTGGGACAACCCAGACCCATGACCTCTCTACCGTCCGTGGTGTTACAGAAATATGTCCCCGGTGAAGACCCCGATTACTTTTTTACCAATTTTGAGAGATTGTCCCAAGCAGCTAACTGGCCTGTGGATCGATGGGGCCAGTATTTGGGTCCCTTGCTTACAGGAGACCTACAGGCCGCATACCAGCAGGCCAACATCCAAGGCACCACCCCGTATCCGGACATAAAGAAGTGCATCCTTGAACGTCTGGGCGTAGACGATGATACGTATAGGATGAAGCTCAGACAGACCAAGGAAGGACCCCAAGAAAATCCTCGAGCGCTGTCCTTCCGGATCAGGGATCTTGTCAACCGGTGGCTTAAACCGGAGGCTTCCACAAAAGAGGACATCATCGAAAAAATCTGTTTGGAACAGTTCCTAAACTCCCTTCATCCCGCCACGCAGAGATGGGTACGGCAACACACCCGGCTCACCCTGGAGACCGCTGTCGAAATTGCCTGTGCGTATGGACGGGCTCAAGACCTACAACGTGGTAAGGATGAAGCCACCCACAGGCCACACCCCTCCAACACCAACCGATTCCCAAGGCCACCTCAACCCCGAAGACAAGAACCGGCTCCTCTCTTGCCCTCCCCGATCCTATACCGTCCACCCAACCCTGGACCGCAATGCTATCATTGTGGGAACTACGGCCACATAGCCCGTATGTGTCCCCAAAAGGAAGTACCAATGGAAATCGGAATGGTACGGAACTATGTCTGCAACACCCCCGGGGCTGCTCCCCCTCCGTTTCATTGTCCCGTGCACATAGACGGACAGGAAGTTTTGGCCCTCGCAGACTCAGGGTGCCGTCAAAGCGTCCTTCGTCCACAGGACTTGGGTCTCCACCAGAAGACCCCAACAGGGGCAGTGGCCATTCAGTGCGTGCACGGCGACACGAAACGGTATCCCACCACCCGGGTTCGGGTGCAGCATCCCGGAGATACAGGAACCGACCTCACGGTTGGACTCATACCAGCCTTACCGGAACAGGCAATCCTAGGGAGCGATTACCCAGGTCTCCCGACGTTACTCCAGGACACAACGGACTCCCTGGCCCAGTGGTGGAAGGAGGTCCCCTACCCTCAGACACCGACCGGAAGCTCGGCGGAACCGAAACCTCACAAAAGCAAGAGACAGAAAAGACAGGAGAAGATGTCATACGCCTCTGCATATCCAGTTGAGGTGGAGGAACACCCATGGCAGACGGACCAGGAGTTCCGCGGGGCTCAACAGGAGGATCCGCTCCTACAGGAAGCCTGGGGAAGGGCCCTAGAAAACGAAGACCCTACACAAGTAGGTCCTTATTTCTTTAAGAAAAGGGGTTTGCTGTACAGAAAGGGGGGCCCACAACAAAACCCTCAATTGTTGATTCCTAGCCCCTTCAGAGACAAAGTTCTTTTCCTGGCCCACAGCCACCTATTGGGAGGACATTTTGGGGATGAAAAGACTAGCCAAACGGTCCTTGACCGTTTTTACTGGCCAGGTATACATCAGCACATAAAAACCTATTGCCGTGAGTGCGCTATTTGTCAAAAGAACAGTCGGTACAGACCTCCTAAGGTACCCCTGTGTCCCTTGCCTCTCATCGACATACCATTCAGTCGGGTGGGAATGGACATTATAGGGCCCCTATTGCCCTCCCGCAGTGGTTGCCGATATGCCCTTGTCATCGTGGACTATGCCACGCGCTTCCCGGAAGCCTTTCCGCTACGCCAGCCCACAGCCCAAAACATCGCCAAGGCGCTTATCACTCTATTTTCCCGTGTAGGCTTCCCCCGTGAGATCCTTACGGATCATGGCACACCCTTCGTTTCTGCCCTGATGAAGCAGGTCTGCTCAAGGCTAGGGATCAAGCAAATCAGGACTTCAGCCTACCACCCCCAGACAGACGGCTTGGTCGAACGCTACAATGCCACCTTAAAGCAGACCCTAAAGAAGATGTTGGGACTGGAGGCTAAGCGGTGGGAGGAGCTCCTCCCGCTGGCCCTTTTTGCCATCCGGTGTAAACCCCAGAGCAGTACCGGCTACTCCCCATACGAGTTGCTATATGGAAGGCCCCCTCGTACCCTGCTGGAGATGGCACAGGAAGCCTGGGAGGCTGACCCGGACCGCACACGCCCTTTGCCTGAGTATGTCAACAACTTGAAGACCCATCTAGCCCAGATCCGAGACATAGTCAGACAAAACATGGAAAAAGCGCAAGACAACCAGAAAAGGCAGTACGATAAGGGCACCAAAACCAGGACATTTTCCGTTGGAGACCTGGTCCTCCTAATGATGCCCTCATCCGACCACAAACTCCTCGGACAGTGGCAAGGACCCTACGCCGTCCTACGGCAGGTGACCCCGGTCACTTATGAGATCGAGCTCGACCCCACTAAAGATACGACCCAGATCTACCACGTGAACCATCTGAAGAAATGGGAGGGACCCCGTCCTGTCCTGGTCGGAGACAGTCACCCGGTTCCCTTTTCCTTTGCTCCCTGTCTAGACCCTGCCCTGACCCCGGAGCAGATCCATGCACTCCGCACAGCCCTGTCCCCCGTACAGAATGTGTTCTCTCCATACCCCGGTAGAACCACCATCACCAAACACGCAATAGACACTGAACCAGGGAAAGTGGTACGGTTGCGTCCTTACCGTGTCCCTGAAGCACGAAGGGCTGTCATAAGAAGAGAAATTGAGGACATGTTAAAGATGGGAATCATCGAGCCATCGATCAGTGAGTGGAACTCCCCGATCGTTCTGGTGCCGAAACCTGACGGGTCTGTCAGGTTCTGTATTGACTTTCGCGAAGTGAACAAAGTGTCCAGATTCGACACATACCCCTTGCCGAGAGTCGACGAAATGGTCGAACGGATAGGGAAGGCCAGATTTATCTCCACCCTCGACCTCTGCAAGGGTTATTGGTAGATTCCCCTCCGAGACCAAGATAAGAAAAAGACAGCCTTCTCCACCCCGGAGGGGCTGTTTCAATTTATTGTTATGCCTTTTGGACTCCACGGGGCCCCCGCCACCTTCCAGCGGGCGATGAACCAGGTCCTGCGGCCACACACGGAGTATGCAGGAGCTTATCTCGATGACATTGTCATCTACAGCGACAGCTGGGAACAACACCTGATCCACTTGCATGACGTTGTTTCTTCCTTGGGCTCCTTTGGCTTTTCCATCAACCCCGCCAAAACCACCCTGGCGGCCCAAACCGTCCAGTACCTGGGGTTCCTGTTGGGCGAAGGTATGATCAGACCTCAGAAATCCAAAACCGAAGCCATAGAGAACCTTCCCTTCCCGTGAACAAAAAAAGATCTCCGTGCATTTCTCGGGCTCCTCGGTTATTACAGGAGGTTCGTGCCTAACTTCTCTCAAAGAGCTGCACCTCTTACAGATCTTCTCAAAAAGGCTACCCACACCGAACAGGCCCTGAAGCATCCTACCCCCCTCCTATGGCAGGCGTTTTCTGACCTGAAGGGAGCCCTAACCTCCAGTCCGGTTCTAGTGAGTCCGGACTACACACGACCCTTCATTCTCCAGACAGACGCCTCCGACCAGGGATTAGGGGCGGTTCTGTCTCAAAAGGACGAACAAGGGAACGAGAAACCCATACTTTATCTCAGTCGAAAACTGTTCCCCAGGGAACTTAACTATGCTGTGGTTGAGAAAGAGGCCCTTGCCATCAAGTGGGCTATCAAAACCTTAAGATATTACCTGGAGGGCCGTGACTTCACAATCTATACCGACCATGCCCCCTTGGAGTGGATGGCCCGGAACAAAGGACACAACGACCGGGTCCTCCGCTGGTTCCTTTCTCTCCAGCTCTTCCACTTCCGTACCCAACATCGGAAAGGGTCGGAACAAGGAAACGCTGATTTTCTGTCCCGGTACCCCCTCTCGCCCTCTCCTGCCCGTACAAGAAGGACAGCTAGGGGAAGGGAATGTGACAGAGTCCCGGCGTCTTCCCCCCCCCCAGGATTCTTTCCCCCTGGGTCTTTACCTCATCCCGGGGACGTCCACACGAACCCTGGCCAGCCGATCCCTCGGGTCCGCCCCGAGCCGGAAAAATAACATTGACCCACAGTTCCCCGCCTCTCTCTTCAATACAGGAGCCAATCACGGACCTGCAAATACCGGAAGCACTACGCTGTGAACCCGGAAGTCCCGCCACGGAAAGAGCGTCAGAACCGGTGAAAAGCATCCCGGATATTGGAAGCAGGGTCGGAGAATTGTGGCAGGATACTCAGGCTGGAGACAGAGGAGAGGAGCCAACCGAAGCAGAGGAGTGGTCGGAGGAGTGGTGGAACCCTTAAGGAGGAAGCTCAAGAGCGGCCGTAGCTCACCTGGAGAGCTACGGCAGACCGCGTGAGTACCTGTAAACCGCCCCTGGAGCGCGTTAGGTGCTCTCTGTATATATTGTAAATAATCTCTATCTTTGTAGGCACGAAGCACTTAGAGTTAACACTGTAACCTATTGTATAGCATTTATCACCGTGCACGGCCCGATTCCCCAACACGTCCCGAACACCCTTGCGGATTCGCTATCTTGGTCCTGGCCTATCGTCCCTCTTCCCCCTTCCCTCCTTCCCTCACCAACTTCCGCTCCGCCCTTTCACCTCCCGGTGTTGGTAGTGGCATATTTGCCGAATCGCGGTTCGGACTAACGGTCCTTTTCTCTCTTCTTGCCCTCCGAGGTCTCTCCACGTCCCACGACGACCTACTACCCGGCAAAGAACCCTCCGAAGAGAGCTACACACCAGAGACGCCGGATCCGAACACCAGGAGCCCCTGTCGTCACATCTTGTATGACTGTTGTACTGCGAATAAACTACCTTAACTATAGCACACTATCTCCGGCCTCCTCGCCTGATTTACCGGCCCGCGGACACCCCACGACCACACTCAACTATTAGAAAAGTTCCTTCTCTGTGTCAAATTATTGTTACCTGTAATATGTGAGGCAGAAAAAAGTGCTGTACTGCAATAATAAACGGGAAATCTAAGGACCAGGTTTAGATCTTGGTGGTACTACCACCGTCCCGCCACTGCAACAGTCCCACGTACTCGGCGGTCCACCCGCCGTATTTAGATGTATGCTGGCAGACTCTCCGTCCATGTTTACAGATGCGGTGTTCTCAAATGCCAGTGAATAGTACTCCATCGCCGGCAGGGTGGGAGGATTGCGCGGAGCCAATTTAGATTTCCCAGTTGTGCTGGCGGTGTCCCAGCGGCGGGTTGCTGACATGGTGAATCCATCGCGGGACGCAGTCAGCATTGGACTATTTCTGTGGCTGTAGCCTGTATTCATTTTGCTTTTCCTACTACTTGTTCATTCTCTCTCTTTTCTAAATTTGAATGGGGTGGGTAAATACAATCAGTACATTTTATAATTTTATAATGCCAGGACACAAATATCTCCGTTTTACTGAGGGAGAATTGTCTGTCATGGTGGATGAAATCATAAGAGTAGAGCCGCAATTGTTTGAAGCCCAAGTTGAAAATATACCCCTATCTCAGACAAAGCAAATGTGGGCACCAACAATCAACAGAGTGATTGCTATAGCAAACAGCCTCGCACACAGGAGGAAATTAGGAAGAGGTGGATTGACTTGCAGGGGAGAGTGTGTTCCCTGGTCTTCAAGCGCCACCTGGAGGCCCAGAGGACTGGTGGCGGTTCTCCCAGGCTCCCCTTACAACTCATGCCCTAGGAGGTCTTGCTATCATCCTGAAGGCTTGACAGGAATAACTGGTGGAGTGGAGACTGGTAAGTTACACTTTTCAATGTGTCACCAAACCTAAAATATCCTGTTTTCTTTCATGTTAGCTGTTGCTAATGTGTTCTGCTCAATTTATTTCACATAGTAACCTAAATATATCAGTGTTAGGCTTGTTTGATTGAGTGTATTAAGTTTTATTTAAGGTAACTGGTTTCAATACACATCATATTCCACATGATGTTATGGTGCTTGTAAGTGTTTGTACTCTGTTTTGGGAGTCTTGTGAATATTTAATTGAAATAGCTACAACTACCATGATGCCTTGTTTCAATTTTGTGATAATAATATTGCCATCTCATTTTGTTTATTGTCCCTTTTCGGTCATATTTTTACATATGGTAAAGTGTCATTTATTGATCAATCTCTATTAAATGCTCTCCTTTGGAAATTGTTTGTATTGAATTTTGTAGGTTGTCCTTTTCTTGACATGTGATACAATTGATGTCATTAGCTTTACAAATCAACATTTGTTGAGCTTTAAAATTTAAGGTATGCTAAATTGTATGCTGAATAAAAGTGTCATATGCGAAAACTGAACTCTGCACTGTTTATATGATGACTAATGCTAAACATCTTTCTAAACATAAATGTTTGTTGTTTAGCCTGCTAGGCATTTGAATACTAAAGTTCACATTATTCTACTCTACTATGTTGGGTTCAATAGTTGTTATATTTTATGAATACTTATTCCTTTATCTTTTTTAATTTCAGGATATCTTCTTACCTGTTTATTTGAAGTAGTGGTGTATGAAACATAAACTGATTGTGAAATTAAGTACATTTCTCCTGAAAGGTCTAAGCATGATATTAAATTCATTTTCCCTTTTAGGTTGCTACATTCTATTTGCTTATAACTCATTGGATGTATAATTCACACTTTTAATGAATATTTTATTTGTCACAATCATTAAAGGTCCCAAAGCCAGAGCTTGTGTTCAAACATCTTTACTCCTGAAAGTCCAGATGAAGTTGAGCTGCCTGGTCCATCTGGTCTGCCTGGACAGATTGCTCCATTAAGCAGGCATTGGCACACAGCTACACCTCCCACCCCAGCTGTTACAACACCTGAGCAGATGGGTATCCTCACTTCCAATGTCAAAAGCAACATAACACCAATCTTGTCTCCCCCCCCCCCAGTCCTGGTTGATTGTGAGACAACACCACCACCACCACCAACTTCATTTCAACCAAGATCCAGTGAGACGAGACCCACTGGCTCAAGGCCCAGGTTAGTTAGGGTACGGGTCGTGGGAGGGATCCTGTGGGCCAGCATAGTGGCTACTGGGGTCACTGTCTCCCAGGCCACCATTAGTCAAGTCTTGGGAGCCCTCCATCAGTCCTAAGACATGATGAGCCAGGTCCTTAAAGAGCTCTAGTACATGAAGCAGTTGCAGAGGGAGCACACAACTCAGATGGAATTTCGGCTCCGTTACTGGGGTGATTAGGGTGCTGCTGGACCTTTACACCCATATGTGCAGGGCTTTTCCAGAACCATCTTCCCCTTTCTGTGGCCCAAATAGATCTGAACCTACTACATCCGCCTCAGCCATAGAAAGAGAGGCCCTGTCACAAGAGGCAATAGCTGCACCCACCTCAGTCTCTGCAACTGTGGTTCCAGCATCCACTCGCGAGAGCACACATTTAACGAGACCTCAAGGAGGGGATGGTAAGACCCCCACCCTCAGTAAGCGACACCACACCTAATTTCCTCCAGTGTGTGACTACCATTCACTCTGTGGACTATTTTCTGGTCACATTTACCTTTCTGAGGACAGTTGTATTTTGGTCATTGGACTGCAAACAATGTAGGTTTTACACTTATGATTTCATACACCATGACTGACTTTTTCTTTCTTTGTTTGCTATTTTGGTTGACCTCCTCTCTTACTTTATTTGCTTTTGCATAATAAAAGAAAAAATTCAAAGACTGGTATTGTAGTTATTTTCTGTATTCTTTTGTTTTTCCTTCCATTATATAATTCAAAATGTAAACAACAAAAGTATTGTTTATTTATAAATACATTGCAAGTAGGTAATGTTACTCACTAATGTCTACCATGACAACAAAATACAGATAACAAAAACTCATAAAATAGCATTTCATTCAATTGACAGAGTGTTCTGTCCAATTTGTATTGAACATAGCAAACCATACATAACACACATACTCAGAGCCAATTTTACATTTGCAGGTTCACACCTTGCCTCCAGGGAAGAAGGGGGAAGAATATAAATATTTAGATTCAATAGACAAAATATTAATGTGTAATGTCATGAGCTGGAGACAGATATTCTGGCTCACAATAGGAATTGTACAACAATAACATCAATAGTCATAAATCCTGGCAGTACTCACTTTTGACATTAGTGAGATAAATCAACATAGTCATACACGAAATGTGCATTTGGCCAGTGTGAAGGAGGATGACTATGCATTTCATTGACTACCATGTTGTTAGAGCAAATCAAGCAGCACATAATGGCTTGGTGCCATCATTCAACAGAAAACAAGTCTAATGCTATCTAAAACACTTCTATGCAATCACTGTGCAAGTTGTCTCAGTACAAGATATGTACACACAAAGTCTACGTGTATCTTCCACAGAAACAACCCATGATCCCTTTGTATGTTAAAACAGCACCATTTAACTGCAAATGTCACAATCTTGAAATCTCCAAATTAAGATGACATGGTAAAGATACATGAATAAAGATTAAAACAAAACAATGGGTAATGAAACATTATAAAATAGGCACATTACAAAGTCATGTTTTCCAATCCAAGATAAACAATGAAAATGAACACAAAAGTCAATGTCTCCAAACTTTGATCAACAAAGACTTTTAGCCTGGATTTCCCTGAACTTGCCCTTCCTAAAAAAAAATGTCCAGCACATACTTTAATACTCATTACAGCAATAGTTGGTTTTACAGTTACTGTGATAATATGTAAAGAGATACTTAAACTCATGTGAAGAAGTTGTCAGTGACATCCTGTTGTAAGTCAACTCCTTCCTCCTCACCACTATCATCTTCATTTGGCATTTCAGGATCCTCCCCTGGTGGCTCTTCATTGTCTCCATCCTGTGCAATCTGAGGGATATTCCATCACAGGGCTATGTTATGCAATCAGGCGAGTAGAGGAGGGCTCCACCAGTCTTGTCCAGACAGCAAAACCTTACCTTTAGGAGCCTAAAAGCCAGCTCCACTGGCCTCATTGAAGCAAACTTCCCCTAGCATTGTTGGATTCCTTAGCTGTGTCAATAACCATGGTGAGTTAGGGTAAGCTGAGTCTCCTAAATGGAGAAAAAAAATATGAGCCAAAATATGTAACACCATTTCAGATGATTCACCTTGAAATTATCCAAAACAATCTTATGTTAGGTTGAACTTACCAACAAGCGAGGGCCTGTCAGCACAAGTTTTAACATTTGCAGCTGTATGCTGCTACTCCTTAGTACAAAGCAATCACGGCTGATTCAAGGAATCACGCACAGATGCTTGTGATGTGCAAATCAGCTAAGCAGACAACGTTTACATTGATTGAATGGAAGTGCTTCTGATTCCGGTAGACTTGTTCCCTGGCGTATAATGGCACAAAGGAAATATGTGTGCCATCAATTGCTTCAACCACATGTGGTAGGTGACCCAAAGAACAGAAATCACCCTTCATATTCACAAAATCCGCATGGCGTGGAATCTGGATGAATCTGTTGATGTGTCTCCTCATTGACGAAAGAGCTTCATGTAGCAAACCACCGAAAGTAGGTTGTGACATTACATCAGATACTGCCACCGTGTATTGGAATGATCCTATGGCCAAAAAATGAAGTACTGCCACAAGTTTGTCAGTAGGTATAATAGATGAGGGATTCTGTTGTGAGGCAAAAGATCTGGCTCCAGCTGGTTACATAAATCCAGCATAGTTTTCATATTCAATTCTATTTTTTTTTATAATGTCCAGGTCTTCCATTGTGGTAAGGTCTGGAAATTGGGTCAATTGATGCTGTCATCTCTCAACTCTCCCCGGTTTCAAATGTCTGCATTGAAGAATTGTGAACATATTTTAACATTATCCACAGCAAACATTTTTTTTTATTATTGACACATGTTATATTGTGCTAAAAAGATATGTGGTTTTAAAAAATATGTTGTCATTTCTACTTCCCAAATGTAGTTTTTTAGCTGTTGATATTTTAAATCTGAAATAGTGTGTAAAAAATACATTACTAATGTATTATTTATACATCCAAATATTTTATGATGTTTTTCGGAAAAAAAACATCAACGGACGTGTACACAACACCATGCAAATATTTCATTTAACCACAGTAACGCCCTACATATATATATACTTTTTAATACATTAGTGTCAAACTGCCCACCATTTCCAATGATGGTGATACTCTTAACAGTCGGAACCCCACTATTTGACCTTCTAAGATGGTAGTCTCCTAACCTCACTGTCAGGACATTTGTAGTCCGGTGTCTGCGGTAGAAGTCGACTGCGTAGTGGGTGTTCAACTCTACAACAGGCACAGCCATAGGTTAACATGTGTGAAAGCAACATATGAAAACCGATGGCTGTATCCGTCTCCGCTGAAGACCGCGTACATGTAAGCGGCAGTTTAAAAAAAGCTCACTTTACTCCAAACACTGCAGCTATCAAGCCTGCCTCCACTTTTGCTGCGGTTTGTAAGCAGGGGCTGCTGCCTATATAAAGTGGTGGGGCACCGCAGGGGTAATTTTTTTTTTTAATGCACTCACCTGCTTCTTCCGCTGCCGGCCGCCTCAGTACTTCTCTCTTCTGGAAGTTCCTGGGGCAGCACAGGCTCGCAGAGCCCCACCCAATCCAGACACTATTCTCATGCTGTGGGAGCAGAGTCTGGATTAGTCTGAGTGGCCTAGTTAGTTGCTCAGTAAGAGACTAGGAGCCTGTGCCATTTCTTCACCCAGCAGTACAATGCAGTTTGGTGGATAAATTATAAGTGTTCATGTCTGTATGCCCAGTCTATTCTTCCGGCCAAACAGACATTCACCCTTACATGTGCCTTCCACTCCTCCTCGGAGTTCCTGCGCCAGTGTCAAGAGAGGACTGCTTGGGTCCACCCTATACTCGACAGCATCAGCTGCCAGTGAAAAATAAAACTATAGTAAAATTGTTTTATAATCATTTTATTTTTCATTCTGCAGTGGGACTACGTTCTTCCAACATTTTAGGGAGCCACATATGCTGTTTGTGACCTCTGGGAGCAACAATGCCAGGTTGAGCAGGTGAGAGGGCCCCTCCCTTCAAGCCAAAGGAGCTAGAGTTGATGGCAGAGGAGGTCCGTTCCCTGTATGGCCAGTTATCTGGCTCACCAGTGGAACAGGTACATGTTTGAAATGCATATGTGAATCTGTCTAACTGTTTGTTTTCCATTAACACAGACTACAATGTCCCTTTGTTTTGAGCTCCTGAGTAAAGGTAGTGATTGATGTTAAGTGTCAAATATTTTGGCCCTTACATAGGACAAAGATATTTGGGATTCATATGTACTTTACAATGTAAAAACAAAACACCATTAATATGTGTGGTTTGTTTAAAACCCTAGATTCTATATGGTGTGTATGTAGAGATATTTGTATCTATATGTATGATGTACATGTGATATGTTGACAACTCACATCATGGAAATTATAAAGCGCATTATTTACTCTTTACAACTGTACATAAATATGTATTCTGTACAAACAAAATGAAAATTATGTTAGCTGTGTATATTGTCCCACAAATCACTCAGCCTAGATCAGTGCTCTCCAAACAGTTGTTTGGGAGCTACCAGTATTTCCCAGATCCCTTCAGAGTAGCACACAACCTTGGGGTCACTTATTACATGGGCACAAGGTCTTTTTTCATGTAAGAGTTAAGGGAAGGGAAGATTGTGATCATGAGAAATCATGATCATGAGGCTGCAAATAGCAGGGCCTGACAATGAGCAGTAATCATTTGCCTGTCACTGCGACAAAAAACCGAAGCACTGAAATATATCTGTCATAAACATATCTCCTTGCCAGGTCAAAATGTGAGTGTTGCTTAAGAAATATTCCCCTGAAAGCTTTTAAATGGATGACAATTGAAAGGGAGAGTTACCTAACTTCTTGAGCTAACACTTTATTTCATTTAACTCCCATGAAGTAGGTCGGAACTGGGTTTGAGTCTCGGCGATGACGCTGAACATCCTGTGATTCTGGGCAAATCACTTAATCTCCCCGTGCCTAACAAAAATGAATGTGTGTCCTCATGTAACATAACTGGTGCTATGTAAAGCATTCGTATACCCGATTCGAGTCAATTTTGCGCTATATAAAACTCTGCAAATAATAAAGATGTATAAAAATGGTGTTACATCAATGCAGACACATAAAAAGTCACAAAAGCATTGTTTTTTCTTTTATTTATTGTATCTATACAGGTCAACGCCCATCAAAGTGTGAAATTTGGAAGGCGATCACTAGGAAGGTCCAGGCCCTGGAGGTCTACAAGCTGCGCAGAGTCCATTGCTGTAAGAGATGGGAGGACCTATGATGCTGAACCATAAAGTCAGCCAAAGTCCAGCTCAGGCAGTCCTCCCAACGTGAGAAGTGCGTGCTCCACAGCCTGACACTCCTAATGGCCAGCATTCTTGTGGTGGCCAATCTGGAGCTTGATGGGCAGTTGAGGTCCCAACAGCAACATGAGTTATTAGAGTTTCATATGTTACATGACTATTTTTTGTTACAGCCAGGATGTTTGCCATCAACATTAGGGTGATCCATGTCCAACACACAAGAAGAGTTCTTGAAGATGCAAGTTTTGCACACGATGTATGATGATATGCTTTGTCTATTAATTTGTTGGAAAGGATCCCACCTCATTCCTGTTCTGAGCAGACACATGGCTGCCTAAACTCCACATATAGATCAGGTCCTTTGATGTCATGAGGAACTGTTCTACCAAACAGGCCATTACTCTTTATCATGTCAGGTGTGATACTCCTTAATTATTGAGGATGATGTAATGGTACCCCTATGACATGTGATACAGTATACTATGCAATTATGTGGATATATCAAACACCACATTAGTAAATTGGGATTCCACACAAACAAGAGTGAGCATTTGATCCAAAATGACTAGTGACCTCAGAATTAATGGCTACATTATGGAATCAACATATATCCAAACTGTGTTTAGCATCCGAAATACTGTAAATGTTAGAAGTGGCAGATTTGCATGAGGTCTTACTCCTTCACAAATGTATGTATGCCAGTCTGTTTTTGGACAAATTGTGATAGGCATACACTTTTTGTTGCAACACAGACAGGAATGTGTACTCATTGATGACAGAGTAAGACATGCCCCAAACCATTTCTCATTGTCATTTGTCATGTCCAGATGATAAATCAATGATGGTAAAAAATGGAAACCTAAAGGGATTTTGGAAGTTGGAATGTTTCATCATATATATATATATATATATATATATATATATATATATATATATATATATATATATATATATATATATATATATATATATATATATATATATATATTTTAGATTAAGCCTTCGGACAAAGGTGGGAATATTGTTATGTTTAGCAAGGAGAATTATGAGCAAGAAGCACTAAGACAATTAAAAGACACTGAGTGCTATACCACTGTAAAGAGAGAACAATATGTACAAAGCACCATTGAACATCAGACACTACTAAATGGGTGGAAAGAAGATGGATTGCTGACTACAGATGAATTTGCTTTTCTCCATTGTGAATCTCCGGTACTGCCCACCTTTTATCACTTGCCAAAGATCCACAAAAACGCCAAAAGACCACCAGGGAGGCCGATTGTGTCGGCGATCGGCAGCCTGTTAGAAAACACTTCTCACTTCATTGACACTTATCTTGCCCCTATTGTGAAGGACTTACCCTCATATGTGAGGGACACACAAGACTTCCTTCGCATAATGGACAGCATATCATGGGAACAAAACATGCTCTTAATAACATTAGATGTGGTCAATCTCTATACATGCATAGACCATGAAAGTGGTCTGAGAGCGACAAAGTGGTTCCTGGATAGGAAACATGATAAATTCCAGGCGCACAGTGACATGTTATTATGTATGATGAGATTCTGTCTGTATAACAACTTTTTCCTTTTTTCTGGCCAACTGTATAGACAAATACGGGGTACTTCTATGGGCTCGTGCTTCTCCCCCAGCTACGCGAACTTGTTCGTGGGCTGGTGGGAGAGGCACGAGGGATGGGGAGGTACTAATGAGAGGTGGAGTGAAAGGATTTTAATGTGGACAAGATATATTGACGATCTTTTTATTGTTTGGTGTGGAGATAGGGCCTCGGCTGAGGAATATGTCGCCACCCTGAACAATAATGATCTTAATCTGAGATTCACCAGTAACATCAGTGAAAAGAGTGTATGTTATCTTGACCTAGAGGTATTTGTAGAGAATGATAGTCTTCAGACTCGACTCTATAGAAAGCCAACGGCGGGCAATGCCGTGTTACACGCGGCTAGTCACCATCCGAGAAGTCTGATTAAGAACGTACCCTATGGTGAATACTTGCGCCTCAAAAGAAACTGCTCACCTAAGAAAGATTTCCTAGATGCGCAACAAGATGCTAGTAATAGGTTCCTAGCAAGGGGCTATTCAAAGTGCATTTTACAACAGGCAGCTGCAAAGGCATCAGCAATCAACAGGAGGGATCTCCTTGTGGTGCAATAGGCACAAACAGACAATGATCAAGTTAGAATGATCACCACATTTAATACAAAATCAGGTGATCTGGTCCACACCTTTAAGAAAAACTGGCATATTTTACACACAGACAATATCTTGAAGAAACATTTGCCAGACAGGCCGATGATAACATATCGGCGATGCCAGTCCTTATCAGACCACCTGATCCATAGTCATTTCTCCCCTCAAATGGAACCCCCGGCCATAAACAGTATAAAGGGGTTCTATCCGTGCTTACGCTGCAAAGCCTGTAAGTATAGCAAAAAAGTCAAAGAGTATCCAGGGAGAACGGGAGATGAGAAACAGAAAAGAAGAATCACTAAACATCTCAATTGCAACTCTGACTATACGATTTACTGTTTAGAGTGCCCATGTAAGAAACGTTACATAGGTAGCACCATTAACCCCACAAAACTGAGAATCCTAGAGCATATGAGAGCCATCGCGAACAAGGACAAGTACTATCCGGTGGCTCGTCATTTTGCTGAATTCCATGGAAGTAACAGAGATCTCCTCAGTTTTTACTGTATAGATCAAATCAAGCGCCTAGAACGCGGTGGGGACAGGGAAAAAGCACTCCGCATCGCAGAATCCAGGTACATCATTGACCTCAAAACCATGACACCGTGGGATCTTAATAATGATGAGGAGATGTGGGTGCACCTGTAGATGTAGAAGGGTTGCTCTCCAATGGGTCAGAACTGGAAAACTTAAATAGAAAACACTACTATACTATACTTAAGAACTCCTAAGATCTAACATTGTATACATACATTTTTCTCAAGTAATAGTAGTAATTAAGCCCATACAGGGCGAAACAACCAATCTGAGAACAAGTTGTGAAACTCCAGTGGTCCCACAAGAATTACTTAGGGGTTACACCCCGCTATAGTAAAAACAGGAATTTGTAAAAATCTTTTTATAACTATTTGGTCATGGAACTGATTTATTACTTGATGAATTTAATGAAATGAAGTGTGCACGTGAATAATGAAATGTTTGTTGCTGTCAATGCACTAGAGCACTTTATATTCGCCATAATAACCAATGAAATGTATGTGTAATACTACACTCTAAAATGGCCACCACGTTCACTAAGATTCACCATCTTCTATGCTGCTGGAAAAAAAAATGTGAGGTGGGGTTTAAAATGGCGATCATTTCTATGCACAAACTGACACTGACGAAGCTTTTTACAGCGAAACGCGTCTGTCGAGGGTGAAGGGGGTCTGAAATAAAGAATTTCACAACAGGATACCCGTGTGCTTGCCATTTATCAACTAGGACTAGTTGATTTGTGCTGCTATATATATATATATATATATATATATATATATATATATATAAATATATATATATATATATATATATATATATATATATATATATATATATGTGTATTACATTACGCTGCCACAGTTGGAGGTGCACGCAATGACAGGCAAACTCAGTCACCACGGTTAAGTCCTTTATTGAGGCACAACGGGACACAGCGCTGGATATTTCATTAAGCCCCAAAGCGTTTCGGAGCTCCTTATGCTCCTTGCTCACGGGGTGGGCATGCAGTGGCAGACGTAGGAAGAGAACAAGTCCCTGGTTCGTCCTGTTTCATAGCAATTATTGCTGACGTCATCTTTGGACTTATGGGATTCGTAGTCCTCCAACCACCATATGACCCATGTTGGGCTCTGCCTCCTGTAAGATAAAATCAAACCCTTAGTTGGGCCTCCAAATCTGTGTCCGTTGCAAGTTAAATGCACAAAACCTGTCATTCTGCAATACGGTTTCAAAATGTATCGAATCCTGCAGTCCACAACCATTGTCGTGATGTTGCTACCTCCCCGACCTGGCTCGGCCGGTAAATATGTTCCATTACGCTGCCACAGTTGGAGGTGCACGCAATGACAGGCGAACTCAACCACCACGGTTAAGTCCTTTATTGAGGCACAACGGGACACAGCGCTTGATATTTCATTAAGCCCCAACGCGTTACGGAGCTCCTTATGCTCCTTGCTCCCGGGGCAGGCATGCAGCGGCAGACGTAGGAAGAGAACAAGTCCCTGGTTCGTCTGGTTTCATAGCAATTATTGCTGACGTCATCTTTGGACTTATGGGATTCGTAGTCCTCCAACCACCATATGACCCATGTTGGGCTCTGCCTCCTGTAAGATAAAATCAAACCCTTAGTCGGGCCTCCAAATCTGTGTCCGTTGCAAGTTAAATGCACAAAACCTGTCATTCTGCAATACGGTTTCAAAATGTATCGAATCCTGCAGTCCACAAACATTGTTGTGATGTTGCTACCTCCCCGACCTGGCTCGGCCGGTAAATATGTTCCATTACGCTGCCACAGTTGGAGGTGCACGCAATGACAGGCGAACTCAACCACCACGGTTAAGTCCTTTATTGAGGCACAACGGGACACAGCGCTTGATATTTCATTAAGCCCCAACGCGTTACGGAGCTCCTTATGCTCCTTGCTCCCGGGGCAGGCATGCAGCGGCAGACGTAGGAAGAGAACAAGTCCCTGGTTCGTCCGGTTTCATAGCAATTATTGCTGACGTCATCTTTGGACTTATGGGATTCGTAGTCCTCCAACCACCATATGACCCATGTTGGGCTCTGCCTCCTGCAAGATAAAATCAAACCCTTAGTCGGGCCTCCAAATCTGTGTCCGTTGCAAGTTAAATGCACAAAACCTGTCATTCTGCAATACGGTTTCAAAATTTATTGAATCCTGCAGTCCACAAACATTGTCGTGATGTTGCTACCTCCCCAACCTGGCTCGGCCGGTAAATAGGTTCCATTACTCTGCCACAGTTGGAGGTGCACGCAATGACAGGTGAACTCAGCCACCACGGTTAAGTCCTTTATTGAGGCACAACGGGACACAGCGCTGGATATTTCATTAAGCCCCAACGCGTTTCGGAGCTCCTTATGCTCCTTGCTCATGGGGCGGGCATGCAGGGGCAGACGTAGGAAGAAAACAAGTCCCTGGTTCGTCCTGTTTCATAGCAATTATTGCTGACGTCATTGTTGGATTTATGGGATTCGTAGTCCTCCAACCACCATATGACCCATGTTGGGCTCTGCCTCCTGCAAGATAAAATCAAACCCTTAGTCGGGCCTCCAAATCTGTGTCCGTTGCAAGTTAAATGCACAAAACATGTCATTCTGCAATACGGTTTCAAAATGTATCGAATCCTGCAGTCCACAAACATTGTCGTGATGTTGCTACCTCCCCGACCTGGCTCAGCCGGTAAATATGTTCCATTACGCTGCCACAGTTGGAGGTGCACGCAATGACAGGCCAAGTCAGCCACCACCGTTAATTCCTTTATTGAGGCACAACCGGACACAGTGCTGGATATTTCATTAAGCCCCAGCGCGTTTCGGAGCTCCTTATGCTCCTTGCTCAAGGGGCGGGCATGCAGCGGCAGACGTAGGAAGAGAACAAGTCCCTGGTTCGTCCTGTTTCATAGCAATTATTGCTGATGTCATCTTTGGACGTATGGGATTCATAGTCCTCCAACCACCATATGACCCATGTTGGGCTCTGCGTCCTGCAAGATAAAATCAAACCTTTAGTCAGGCCTCCAAATCTGTGTCCGTTGCAAGTTAAATGCACAAAACCTGTCATTCTGCAATACGGTTTCAAAATGTATCGAATCCTGCAGTCCACAAACATTGTTGTGATGTTGCTACCTCCCCGACCTGGCTCGGCCGGTAAATATGTTCCATTACGCTGCCACAGTTGGAGGTGCACCCAATGACAGGCAAACTCAACCACCACGGTTAAGTCCTTTATTGAGGCACAACGGGACACAGCGCTTGATATTTCATTAAGCCCCAACGCGTTACGGAGCTCCTTATGCTCCTTGCTCACGGGGCAGGCATGCAGCGCCAGACGTAGGAAGAGAACAAGTCCCTGGTTCGTCCGGTTTCATAGCAATTATTGCTGACATCATCTTTGGACTTATGGGATTCGTAGTCCTCCAACCACCATATGACCCATGTTGGGCTCTGCCTCCTGCAAGGTAAAATCAAACCCTTAGTCGGGCCTCCAAATCTGTGTCCGTTGCAAGTTAAATGCACAAAACCTGTCATTCTGCAATACGGTTTCAAAATTTATCGAAACAACATAAATCCGATACATGGCCACGATGCAACCGAACGGGTTGAATGATAGGATGGAATTCCTATGTTATCTTTAATATGTTCTATTCTCATGCAGCAATGTTGTTGAATCAGTTTCTGTTTTACGTACCTCTATCTTGTTTATCTTCGTATAATTAATGTTGTAATGTGACTATTTTCATTATTTTGTCAATTTACGACACAGTTATAAACAGTCTTTTCTGGTATTTACTAACGCCGGTAAATATGTTCCATTACGCTGCCACAGTTGGAGGTGCAAGCAATGACAGGCGAACTCAGCCACCATGGTTAAGTCCTTTATTGAGGCACAACGGGACACAGAGCTGGATATTTCATTAAGCCCCAACGCGTTTCGGAGCTCCTTATGCTCCTTGCTCATGGGGCGTGTAGGAAGGTACCTCCTGACTATGGTTGCCCCCAACTTTTTGCCCTGTGTTTTAGCTGGTTTTTGACCTAGTCGACCTGGGACCCTGCCAATCAGGACCCCAGGCCTACTGCTCTCTCTGTAAAATGGATTCCATGTACCTTAGGTACATTTCCAATTGGTACTGGGCCACCTTATCAGACCCTGTAACTCAGGGCATAGGTGTACCCAGGGCCTACCAGGGGCTGAAGCATGTATTATGCCACCCCTGGCTGGCCTCCTAAATTTGACACAACTGGCTGCATGACAGCTGGGGCGAAGTCGTGTAATCACCCTTTGCTATAGATATAGTATACCTATATCTAACCCTAAAAATGGACACACGGATTCCTATCAGTCACTCCTATGGCAGGCCTTGACAATCCTGAAGGCAGAGTGCTTGGAATCGTGTGAGATGGTGCTCTGGCATGAGCTGAGCCTGTCTGCAGCTTGCGGAACCAAGTCCTAATAGCTGTTCCATGATAACGCATACCATATACTCTTAAGTGCATTATAATCCTCGCGGTTAAATGCTATCTTTGGTACTGCTTTATCAAAACATGTCGAGTAAGGTGTCATACGAATTGGAATACTAACCCCTCGCCAATTCTGGCGACGGGGTTAGCATTCCACCCTTCTAGAGGGACACGACATGTATGTAACTGTGAACCCCGGTTAAAGTTAAACGAAGCCTCAGCTCCACAAAATGGATGCTGCCACCACAGACACGAGTCTGACCTCCTGCAGCTGGGAGTCCTTCCAGCGAGGGGAGCCTGGACAAAGGGTTTCCTGTTGAGGGCGGTGCTAGCACCGTCCCAGATAGGGTTTTGTGTATCCTGGGTAGGCAGGGCTTTACAGGAAGGTGACTGCTGAGTGGCACCCCGGTGCTCACTACGCATAGGCCGGTCAGAACCAGTTCCAGGGGCACACCAGCCCCTGGCCTGGGGAAAGTCCGGCATGGGAGAGGGGTGTAACCACCCCCCTCCTAGTCCCACCCATAGGCAGGACCTAGTCACCGGGTCAGCCCCTTTTCTTAGTATAAAGATAGGAGCGGGCCCCCTGTTCAAATTAGATCATCTTTGAATCAAGAATACTTTCTACGAAAGGACTTCGAGACTCTTCTCAAGATTTCTCCCTTGTGGCTAAGGAGTAGTCACCCTGTGTCCGCAGGCACCATCTAAGAACTCTGCGGTTTGCTGCAAGTCCTTCCTCAAGGATCCGACGGCCCAGCTCGACGAGAACCGGCTTCCCTGGCACCTCTGACCTTTACCCACGTCGTCAGCTCAGCTGAGATCTGTGGGTGCGACGAGACCTCGAGGGACCGGCCATCATCAAAACCTGCACGCTTTCTTAAATCAGCACGACCATCGAAGCAATTCTCTGGTGAGTGCTCTGGGGTCCGAGAAGCCCCGACCCTGAGTAGCTCCAGCACCGAAGTGCAGTCTCCCAGCATCTCCACGATCTGCGTGGGGCCCTTCTGCTCGCTGCTCAGCACGTTGTCTGGTCACTAGCCGCTGGCTTGTGCCCTTCTCTGACGACATCCGACAACCAACGCTGCTGGTCTGGTTGCTCCAGGCCGGCCCTTGCTCCCTTTTTCGAGAGGAGCACCCCGGACCCTCCTGGTCCACTCAAGACGCCATCTTAGGCCCACCACGTGGCCCTGAGATCTGCCAAGGCTTGTTGCCCCAATCCTGGGCCCAGCGACGCCGACAGCATCAACCTTCGTGGGACAGCTCGCACCTCCATCCTGGTCGCCGACAACGCCTCCTGGTCCGTGAGACTGCAGAGCCTAGCGTCGCCCACTCACCTAGTCGAGGTGACGGCCATCCGGTGCCTTTCTGGTACCCTCTGACTACTGGCTAGTAGTACGAACTTGGTCCCTTATGCTTTCAGGTATCATCGATCTCTGATCCAGGCTTGGATCTCTGCGAACTATTCATCACTGGTCGCCGGCCAGCAACTCCTTTTCTTCCGGCTCCTGGCTCGTCAGCGAAGACCCCAGACGCCTGTAAGACTTGTGCAGCCGCAGCCCTCGTGGCTACGTAACTTCGGCATTTCGGTGCCTGCATAGCCTCCTTACTCTAGGGTCCCGAGTCCCTCGCTTCTGACTTGCATTATCGGGTCCGCCCGAGACCACTAAACTTTCCGTGCCCTCGGGCACTTGTTTTTAATTGTGCACTTTAAGTATTTTCTAAGAGCTTTGGTTCTGTGCTTAGTACCCTATCCTGATAAAGAGTACAGGGCTGTTGTGATTCTAATAAATATACTGTTTATTTTCATAACACTTGTGTGGTGCCCTTTCACTTGGTGTTCAAGGGGTATGTGATGGTATTACAGCTGGCTTAACACGCCCTCTAGAGTTTAGCCCGAAGACTGCTCGTATCCACGCTACTAGGATAGCTGGTCTAAGGTTGACTTACAACCAATCACCATAAGGGTCGTTGGAACGATACATAGTGGTCGCTAGAATAGTGAACGCTGCATATCGGGCCACCTTCTCACAGGGCGGGCATGCAGGGGCAGACGTAGGAAGAGAACAAGTCCCTGGTTCGTCCTGTTTCATAGCAATTATTGCTGACATCATCGTTGGACTGATGGGATTCGTAGTCCTCCAACCACCATATGACCCATGTTGGGCTCTGCCTCCTGCAAGATAAAATCAAACCCTTAGTCGGGCCTCCAAATCTGTGTCCGTTGCAAGTTAAATGCACAAAACATGTCATTTTGCAATACGGTTTCAAAATGTATCGAATCCTGCAGTCCACAAACATTGTCGTGATGTTGCTACCTCCCCGACCTGGCTCGGCCGGTAAATATGTTCCATTATGCTGCCACAGTATGAGGTGCACGCAATGACAGGCCAAGTCAGCCACCACCGTTAAGTCCTTGATTGAGGCACAATGGGACACAGCGCTGGATATTTCATTATGCCCCAATGCATTTCGAGCTCCTTATGCTCCTTGCTCACGGGACGGGCATGCAGCGGCAGACGTAGGAAGAGAACAAGTCCCTGGTTCGTCCTGTTTCACAGCAATTATTGCTGACGTCATCTTTGGACTTATGGGATTCGTAGTTCTCCAACCACCATATGACCCATGTTGGGCTCTGCCTCCTGCAAGATAAAATCAAATACTTAGTCGGGCCTCCAAATCTGTGTCCGTTGAAAGTTAAATGCACAAAACCTGTCATTCTGCAATACAGTTTCAAAATGTATCGAATCCTGCAGTCCACAAACATTGTCTTGATGTTGCTACCTCCCCGACCTGGCTCGGCCGGTAAATATGTTCCATTACGCTGCCACAGTTGGAGGTGCACGCAATGACAGGCGACCTCAGCCACCACGGTTAAGACCTTTATTGAGGCACAACAGGACACAGCGCTTGATATTTCATTAAGCCCCAACGCGTTACGGAGCTCCTTATGCTCCTTGCTCACGGGGCAGGCATGCAGCGGCAGACGTAGGAAGAGAACAAGTCCCTGGTTCGTCCGGTTTCATAGCAATTATTGCTGACGTCATCTTTGGACTTATGGGATTCGTAGTCCTCCAACCACCATATGACCCATGTTGGGCTCTGCCTCCTGCAAGATCAAATCAAACCCTTAGTCGGGCCTCCAAATCTGTGTCCGTTGCAAGTTAAATGCACAAAACCTGTCATTCTGCATACGGTTTCAAAATGTATCGAAACAACATAGATCCGATACATGGCCACGATGCAACCGAACGGGTTAAATGATAGGATGGAATTCCTATGTTATCTTTAATATGTTCTATTCTCATGCAGCAATGTTGTTGAATCAGTTTCTGTTTTACGTACCTCTATCTTGTTTATCTTCGTTTAATTAATGTTGTAATGTGACTATTTTCGTTATTTTGTCAATTTACGACACAGTATCCACTATAAACAGTCTTTTCTGGTATTTACTAACGCATTATTGACTAACCCACCATTCAGATTTCACCATTCCAATATGGCGACCATTCGTTCCGCTAGAAACACAGTCCTTCTATAGTGTTTATACAACTAACAGGCGGGCTTTAACATCACGCTTCACTCTCACACTTAACGCCACGAGTCAGGCGGAAGCGCGGATACACGGCGGAGTTCCTTCGCATCCTAGTAAGTACCTCACATGAGGACCCGTATAAGCACTCACACCATTAGTATTGATCTATAATGATGTATATAAATATTGATATCTTTCCAGGTTTACCGGACACATCATAATTCACGTGAGTGAACCTCACTGTTAGACTCCACAGCTATTAATTCATTAATGCGTAGCCAATACTCACCATCACCTGCCAGTGTAAAATCGAGCACCGGATACGACACACATTCTAACATCACTCATAGAGTAACATAGCCAGGGAGCAACAACACAAATCACAGTCGTACAGCTTTTTGTTTGTCACTGTAAGGCACGAACCTGATTATAGACACTGATAAGGAGCATGTTTCACACACAAACACTTACAGTGTTGGACATTGCATGGCATGGAAGTACACCTTAACCCGTATCACTGATTTCTAACAGCGCATTGCATACTAGCAACATCTGAGAATACAACCATTGATGGGCGCATACTTTCTTTACTTGTAGAGTAATCCCCTGACGAAGGGCTGACACGAAGCCCGAAATGCATTGGGAATAGCGAAGAGGGAGGATCATATAACGGCAATATTGACACTGTGATGAAATGGATAAGGATGATATGTCACAACCATGAAGATAATGAGTTGAACTAATAAAAAAACTTTGAATCCACACCACTTTGAATACAGAGAACTTTATCAAACCCACAAAAGTGAACAAGACTATTTAGTCTCCAAAGCAGTGCACAGAGGAGCCTTCCCCCTGGCTGGGGCAGCTTTGTAATAGTCCTTGTCATATCTAACGCTGTGTGGACCAGACAGCGATTCCACTGTAGCACGCCACAGATAACAAACCACAGAATACAACAGAACAAACTGAGCGGTGCAAGTCCCATTCACTCCTTTTGACAACATGGCAGTATTCATTAACACACATTTATCCATCTTTTACTTATTGAGAATGAAAACTATGCAGTTTAGTACCTTGTGAAAACATTGCACAAAGGTATTTTGGTTAATATCCTTTTTGGTGACATAGTTCTCTATTCCAAACAACAAAGCCCAACCATTCAGAGGTGTTAAACAGTTTCTTGAGAGAATTAATATTGGATAAGTGTAAAGATTATACATGACATAGGAGCTATCATGGGGAATAACATAACTCCGACTAAATTGTTTCTGAAAATGTTGCCCACATGCATGAGCTTACGCTAATGTAGAACCAAAGTTTGAGGGCCTTGAAGCAGGGAAAATATGAAAATTTGGAACATGTTTTGTGATCAAAGTTCATTATCAGTTCTGTTACACAGATTCAATAAAATTATTGTATATGTCATTTCAGCATCATCCGGAGCAGGTGATGGAGGATTTGCCACCATAGGCCACTGTGGTTTGGGTGCTGACACCATCGACATCGAGGGACACAGTGGCATGGAGAAGGAGGGGAGTACAACGGAGTCCGCCAGCTCCGCAACATCTTCTTCAGAGGCCACCTCCAGAGAGCACTCCCTAGTGGGGGCAGACCAGACAGGAAGTCTACCAATTGCATCCTTATCCGCCACCCATTGTACCATCTCCACCCTCACTCTTACTCTTGCCGGTAGGCGAAAACAACCTGCCTGAAAGGGGTGGTGTCTCCTTCGCTCCAGGCACCTCAACCCCCTGCCCCTGTTTCTCCAGCTGCACTGAGTGAGGAGACTATTGACGTCCTGCTGTCATATGCAAAAATGGCAGCATACCTGGAGGGAATTTACAGTGCTATGTTGGCCAACAGAGTCCTTTTCAAGGTCTAGCCTTCTCACGGACCGCAGCCTCCAACCATCCCAACTGTGTGCCCCACCTGCCACCCCTTCCCCCTTCCAATTCCCAGACATGTTCCAAGCACACTCATACTTTTACATGCACCCACTCAAACATACACAAGCAGCACACCCATACAGAAACACAAACACCATAAAAAACACAGGCATACATCCAAATACACAAACGCCACACCTACATGCACCTCTATTAGCACACCCAAAGACACCGCACCCACCACCACACACACATGCACCACTCCAGCACCAGCACACCCATAGGCACAGCATCTACCACCACACCCACATTGACCACCCCTAGCACACCCAGACACCGCACACACAACCACACCCACAAGCACCACCACCAGCACACCCAAAGACACCACACCCACCACCATATACGCCCACATGCACCACTCCCACTACCAGCTACCAGCACACCCATAGACACTGAACCCACCATCACACCCACATGCACCATCCCAGCACACCCAGCCACTGCACACACTACCAAACCCGCATGTACCACCACCAGCATACCAACAGAGCCTGCACTCACCACCACACCCACATGCACCACCACCAGCACACCCAAAGACACAGCACCCACCACCACACCCACATGCACCCCCCACAGACATTGTACCCACCACCTCACCCACTTGCACCATCACATCCACATGCAACACAACCACACCCAGCATCTCAACAGCACATCCAACCACACGCACAAGCACCCAAATGTGGACGACATACACCAGAACCACAGACACCTGCATCCTCAACAAACACATGCACATTAGCCACTGACACTCCCTCTACCTTGCAAACCCAACTCTCTGCTGAACATCCTACCCATTTTCCCCGTGAGAGTTTATTGCTTGTTCTTTCCTTAACCCCTTTCAAAGCCCAAATCTCCCCTCCCAAATGCAAACCTACCTCTTCCACACCCCAACACACCCCTTCCACGTCCCAAACCCACCCATCCCAATACAGAAACCACCCATACTAAAACCAAAAGTACTCCTCCCAAATGCCAAGCCCCCACCAAACCTAAGAGCACCTCACAACCCCCACCCCTCCAAACTCAAGAGCACCCCTCCCAAACTCAAACACCCCCGTCCCAAGTAAGATCTTTGTGGTGTCAGCTCTACCCACTACATGCCTCTCCCTGAGGAGGTTACCCTTGACAGTGATTGAGGAGGCAAGCTTTGTGGAGGCAGCTTTGTGGAACCACACAACAGTGCACCATTTAATTTTGGTCATTTATGTACTGCCATTTGGTTTCATCCCATCAAGAGACTTCTTTCATTGTTTTCAACAAATGTATATTTTGGGTTTCACCAAATTAGTTCCTACCTTTGCAATTGTTTCATTCTAGCAATGTTTCTGAATAAAATGTGAAGTGATGGCAGGTAATACAAATAGGTTTTAGGTCTAATGTCACATGGCTAGGTTAGGCCCAGAAAGTACCAGCCAGTTAACATGTATGTGTTTCTAAAGTTGCCTTCTTTTTCCACACAATGAATTTTGACACACTTTCACTTGTGTGACAGTGCAGAATTAGTTCCACTGAAACCACATTGTTACAATTCTACTTCTAAGTACACTATCATGACACCATCATGACACCTTGAAGATTCAGTACAAGGCCTGGTTAAACATTGTGCAAATGTTGTGGTTTTTTATTCATCTATGAGGCGACTAAGATATCTCAGAGACAATAAACAATGTCACCTTGGCTGAAGCCTCAACACGGAGGCATGTATATTGTTGTTATAAATACACACGTATTTCCGTGATCAAATTTGACGAGCATTCAACTGTCATTGTGAGGTTGTCTCTATTGTCGAAGTCTCAGCCCAGCTAATTCCTGTGTACCCTCCGCGAGGAGGGGTGTCCAACTTGTGACCAAGACAGGGGCCTAAGTATCTTGCCATCAGGTAATGGGGATTTAGATCATCCTGTAAGGGATTCTAGGCAGAGCACATACCCTAGGCAACTAGATTAAGGAATGCATAGTAGGAGTTCAGGATATCCAGTACTTATATGCCAGGATATATACACTGTTTTAGCATGATGGTGGAATCGTTCATTCTTTTCAATGTCATGTTCTGAGGTTGCCCAAACAATTTGTTACCTTGTCAGGTTGAGGGTTATCTATGGTGGCACTGTGAGCTATCAGGGCTATAGGCCAACATATCCTGAGGAGGTGCATAGAATTAGTCTGGCACCATCCCAACGTTTATGTTGTCCAACAAAGGAACAGTCTTTCTGAAAAGTGCAAACCATATGACATGGCACCAACAAAATTGGTATATTGGGTTCTAATTTAATGGATTGCCTGAATAGTTCTTTCATGGAAAAGGTTCTAGATCTGTTACCACAATTCCTGGGGGGTCAGGGTTGGTATGTTCTGAGGTTGCCTAAACCATTTGTTACTTTGCCAGGTTTAGGTGTACTTTTGGTGGCACTGTGAGCTACCAGGTCTATAGGCCAACATATCCTGAGAGGATGCATGGAAACAGTCTGGCACCATTCCAATTTCTATGTTGTTAAACAAAAGAACAGTTGCTACTGAAAAGTAGAAACTGTACAACACTACTTTGTTAAGTGCATACACTGGTTAACATTGTATGTAATGGTCATTTGAATGTAGGTTCAGGCATTCATCATAGTAAGGCCACTTACACCAACTAATAGATATTTAAAGAGATTTTCTTCAAGTAGTTACTACAGGTGTGTTTGTTTCACCTTGATTACTGAACAGTGTGTACACATATGCATTACAGTTTATTCAATATTGTGACTACTGAAATCAGATACAGTACAGGACTTGCAGTAGAAAAGAGAAAATGTTACATAGATGTATATGTTGAATATTTCATATTTGGGCCAGACATTGATTTGACAAGTAATTAATAAGACAAAGGTTACACCTTGTCTAGTGCCATTTCCACATCATCTTAGATCGCACTTATCCCAATGATGTGCGTTGCATATGTTTTTACTGTGACAATTTACGAAATTAATTAAAACACACCTATATGGTGACTTTTTGTAATTTGATTTGATACCCTTTTTTGTGCAAATGTCCATTATGTTTGAAGGCAGCTTATACCAAATGAATACTTAAAATGTGATGAATCAGGTCTGTTTCTTTAATGTTCTTAAACGTCAACTTTACAGACATATGCATTCCACATTGGTATGCTATTGCTTGTAAGAGTGATTTATAAATGCAAGAGTCCACTGCAAATGTTAACATACAAGTCAATAGGTAACAGGTAAAAGTGGAGCGTACCGTCGATTGCGTCCGTGATGGTGTTAATTTTGTTGATAAAGTAGCAGTATCAGGAGTGGGAAGATCATGTCCATGGCAGAACATGAAGTGTGAAAAAGAGAAAAGGTGAGTTTCTTCCTTATGTCCCTTTCATTCCGCCTACTCAGGTGCGGAGGTTTTACTGCCACAGTCATGTCGGCAGGAAGGCACATAGTGACTTGCCCGGTGGGGAAGCTGGCGGTCCTCCTAGCGACATCCACTTTTGCCTATCCTGCCGTTGATGTGGTTGAGATTTTCTGGAGGTGACAGCGGGACCACAGTAGTTTTTCATCTAAGGACCCGCTAACATCTAAATAGGACAGGCGGAACACCAAGCTGGAGGGGGGAAAGATCGCTGAAAAAGCAACAGTGGGACTTGAAATGCCAAGATCAAAATCAGGCCCTTAGACTTCAGTAGCTTTTTCTGCCACAACTGGGAAAGCCTAAAAAGAAGTGATAAACTGTGCACCTCACACTGGAGCAATGTCTGGAGGTGTCTATTAAAGAACACTAAGACATCTAAATGAAACAAAGGTGGTTGTTTAGTGCTTCACAAACAGCAAACTGTTATGACTTTAAGTAATCTCCTGCTTGAATGTTCCATTCCATATGTCATTGAGAGTGTTGCGATGTATGGATTCCACCTTTGTTGGTTGATCTGTGGCTGACAGGAGGGAAACAGTAATAGTAGCAGGAGAACCTGCCAGTACCATGCTCTGTTCACTGGGTTTCTTTAATCCCAAAACCCTATTGTTAATAGAAATAAACAAGGCTAAACGAATGTTTGTACTGTCATAATATTCAGCTTGTTCAAAAATTAATCAGTACATGTCAAATGATAAAATTCATAATACAAAAACAATATTTCTGTGTTTAGTAATGCATGACAATAATCACTTTTAATGATACAAAAGCACAATACAAAGTCTTTAAAGATTAGGAAACTAACTAAATGGGGGCCTGAATGGGGACCTGCGAAGCAGGGAATTCGTTGTTAGTCAGCTTTTGCCACGTTCTCACTTGCGTGTATTACCCTCAGGGTTGCCAGATTTTAAGACCGGTCCCAAGCCAAATGCTACTCAAGTATAAGCCTAAATTTAGCCCAGCGCAGCCCAGTGTCAGCCCAAAAAGTAGACCAAAGTTGCAACTCTCAAATGATGCTAAACTAGTCATCAGAAAAAAATTCAACGATACCTCTAAAATCTATTCAGTTTACAGCTAGGGAGAGGGTGTTAACTGGGCACCTGTGTTAATAGCTACTCATTTTCAAGACCATTCACCACTGTGACTTTTCAACATGTAAAATGCACTGCTAAAGTTACACTGGTAGAAAACATGAGAGATTAAAAAAGGCAGCAATAGTATTATGTTCTAATTGTAAGCAAATATGTAGGACACGCAGTGCCTGAATTATTCATTGCATTACATTAAAATGGAAATAGACTTGGAAAAATGATCACTCATTTCTCATGATGAGCAGCAAATTGGACAAAGTAGTAATTCTGGGCTTGGTGAGACACATATGTCTTTAATCACATGCAAAGCGGTCCTTTGACACACCTTTTGCATTGGAGCCCTTTGCAGCATCCAGTTTATTTTCTTTCATTAGTAGACAGAAAGCAAGTGCAATAGCCACATCCTATGCCTTGATATGCTAGTTTCGCACTGTGTTAAACCTAATAAAATATCAGTCCCAGCATGCAAAGATAACATTTGCTACACCATTAACCTACAATAATCAACAACCCCACCTAATGGATTCTAAGCACAACCTGCTCTTTTTACTGCCTTTCATATGTACACTGATAAAGGTGAAATGCAAGTGGTCATTTAGCATTCAGAGTGTATATGTATAGTCTGCTCTACTGTTCTACTTTCAAGATTTTGCAGTAAACGGCCAGCAGACAACCTGTCAGTCTGATTGCCCTGCCTCCCATAGACGTACTGAGGCACTATCCCTACACCTATATTAGTGGGCTACCTCTGTCCTAGACTTTGGAGGTAAACATGGCCCTGAGGGAAAATATATCCGAGTACTGTTCTCCTTTTTTTTGTGGAGTTTTATATAGCGCGATCTAGACCCGAAGGTATTAGAGTGCTTTACATGAGCACCAGTTACATTACAGATGAACACATTCCTTTTTTGTTAGGCACAGGGAGATTACATGATTTGCCCAGAATCACAGAATGTTGAGCATCCCTGCCAAGACTTGAACCTGGGTCCCCAGCTCCGAAATTGACCGCCCTAGCCGTTAGGCCACAATTGTTGAAGCAACCGACCTGTTGATCTTCCTTTCTGCCCCCTCAATGCACTTTTTATTGATTGAATACAGACCACAAAATGAATCCTAGCCTAAGCATGGAAAATACAACCAAAATAAGGCATATTAAAGTTTGTTTTTAACTCTGTGAGTTGTTAATACTTAATACTAGAAAATACAATTATTGAAAAAAATGTGTACACCATTTTGTTTCACATTACACATTCCTCTTTAGTGAGAATACATTTTGCTTGAATATTTAGCAAGCTGGGAACATGCACCCCACAGAACAGTTAAGAGTTATTCCATTGAGCATCACTCATCTAGAATTTCATGCATCTCGTACATTATTGCGCTTTAAGCACCATCAGGAATTAATTCAAAATGCATGATATTGCACTTTCAAGAGTGGATTTTTAGCATCCTACTCCTTTGTCAGACACTTCCCCTACCTTCTTTGTATGTACTGTCCCACCACGCTTAGTCTCTTCAGCAAACATCCTGCCTCAAAAGCACATCAGAATTAAAGGCGGTATAAAGTAGTGTACCTAACTAGGAATCTTATGTGGAACGGCATATCTTACCAGTAACAAACATCTCATTTAACATCCAAAATGCCTAAAAGCATGAATGCCTGCTTTACAAATGCAGATGTTACATTCCAAATTAAAATGTGACTCCATCAATCACTGCTCCTCAAGCAAAACTTTCCACAATTCAAAATAGATGCACTTCATCCATGATAATCTCTTGAATGCACTTTAAACTGTGACATTTTCCTTTTGTAGATTCCAAGACTTACAATGCAAGTGGATCTTTTCCGCAGCACATCTCCTAAACACTTACGTGTGAATGGACTCACTAGCACCTGACAGTGCCTTAAATTACTTAAGCACAGCATGTGCGCTGTTAAATAGAGATGGGCAAATCAACGAACTATCAGGGGGTGGGCACTAGCTTGAGGATCCCCTACAAGAGCCCTGCAAATAATTACCAAGTAAATGATACAGATCAGGCACTCCTGTTGCTACATATAATTCAGTTATTCCCCGTCTAGGATAGGTTTGTGCAACATAAACACCTAAAATAAACTCAGCGCATTGCGTTACCAACCTATGTACCCATGAGGGCATCAACTTTTTTTTTTTAATGGCAAAAAGATATTGGCAACAAGGAGAAACATGGCAGTAAATTTGTTACATTTAATTGGTTGCAAATTCTGCATTTTAAAATATCTTATGGGGTTAAGGTACTGTACCGACCAGATTTTCGGACCAGATGGAATCAGCCCCTAGGGGCCCCTCTAACCCAGCCGGAACGTAATCACCTCCCTCCTTAGAACGTATTTACAATGGGTATAGATATATGTATGTACATCTCGTACCTAAGGATGGGGAAAATAGCAATAAACATGCATTGGTTTTCTACAATATCCTATTCACACCTACTAGTCTCGCGGCCACTTAGGCCCAGACTGATCTACCCTGGGGCAGGTCTGATAATATACTCTCACACACTGATCTCTCTCAGTGCTCACTCGACACGCAATCCGGCGCGCCTACACACATGGGCCTGCAGTCCCAGTGCTCTCGTTTATACCCGGTCCGCAATCCGGCAGACCTACACACCCCTCTATCTTAGGTGCTCTCACTTACACACAGTCCGCAATCCGGCAGACCTCCACACCGTGTCCCTCCGGTGTTCTCATTTACACACGGTCCGCAATCCGGCAGACCTCCACACCGGGTCCCTCCGGTGTTCTCATTAACGCCGTGTACCAACGACGATCACTTTCCTATGAACACTTAAGGATGAAGTCTTTTGTTATCTATTTGGGATAGAACTACGACAATAGAAATTGGTATGGCTTTCCAAATTACAATATGTACCTTCTGCTCCTGACATCCAATGTTCCCTCTCTCCCTACTTGCTCAGTCACTCCTTACCTGATCGGGATTCGCATCCGCTCATGCAAACAATGCCTGACTAGAAGACCAGGTTACCCTGATTGAACAAGAATACAAGGCACATGTCGGTTCACTAAGAACTGGGGTGTTTTATTACAATAAAAATAAACACAATACTACACAATGTATATGCTGCAAAGAAAAGTAAAGGTTAGAACGCGCGCTTAACAAGGAAAGGGCAGAGATCACCTGGTTAATATGAAGTCGGGGCTCGGCAGTCATCTAGGTTCCCTTCTCGTCTCTGTGTCTTGGCTCGTCTCGGAATCACACCTCAGCGTCACGGGTACACGTCTGCACCGCTAGGCTCAATCTCCTCTGCTTCCCTCCAAGTCACTGGAACCTTGCTCGCTATTAGCTACCGTCTCTCTCTCTCTCTGTCTCTGTGCGCTCCGCGCTATTTCTCCTTCAGTCTTTCTCAGAGAGTCTCGGTTTCAGGATCTTTCTCGGACTTCAAAATGGCGATTGTCTGCCTTGGAAATAATTAATGGCATAGATGCTAACGGCTAGCTGCCGCCTACAGACTGACTGACTCATTGCCTAACACTTTCGCTAATATCAAAACCTGTCCCTTCATGGAAAGTTACGGCCAGTAACCTGCCGCCCACCAAATTCTTGTACCTCCCCGTACCAAGGGCACGTTCCCAGCCGGCCGGCCTGGAGTTGTGTCTTCGGAGTGGAGAAAAATACAGTCTTTCGATAAGGGCCAGCCTGAACCGGTTCTCTCCAAGCGAACAACACCTCGAAACTAAAACATTACACTTGACCTAGAAAGCCTCTCAAGCTACCAGGCAGAGAGCAAGATGGAGTCTGTCCCGTTTAAGGCCTACAAGGCCCAAAATATGCATAACTCCACGGAAGATATACTAACACTCTTGCAAAAGGATGGATCATCACTAACACTTATATATCTATCCCCTAGCTTAAGTTTATAAGCCCTGATCTAAAGAAAAGGGTACGAAAATGCACTACTGTGCCTCATGGATAGGTCCTACTTATAATCCTAATCCCTATACTGCAAGGGTAATAGGCTGGAGTCATCTTCTATCATCCTCCCTCTAAAAGAGGGTTGAAAAAGTCGGCTATTACACTTCACCCTTGACTCCAGTCTATTAGCCATATCCTATATAGAACTAACATCAGTGGAAGAGTAATAAGAAACAAAATTAACTGACCTATTCTTCCTACCAAATCTACAAAATTGTAATAGAGAAGGAATGCACTGAATAAAGCAACAAAAAGCTACTAAAATACAAACAAAAATAATGACACCCCCTAGAATCTGTCGTAAAGAATGTAAGTCAGGCAACCAGTTAAAGAGCCAGTCGAACCAGCCCTGGTCGATATGTTTTCTAACTTCTGCAGTCAAGTCGTGAAGTTTGTCAATATGGGCCTGAATCGATTTAGAATGGTCCAAAAGGTTAAAACAACAAAGACCCTCAAAGTCAGAACAGTCATGGCCATGTTTTAACAGGAGATAATCAATCGCTGCGCGGTTTTGCAGAATAGCTCGACGTTCACCCTGGGCATCTAATAACAGGTCAGATAATACAGTAGAAGTTTGATTAATGGATTTAACCATCCAGCAGGCCATCTTGCCAATTGTTTTAGCATTGTAAACGGCTAGCGCCGGGACACCAATAATAGAAATAGCTAAACTAAGATACTCAGATTTAGAGTAAAGGTGTATGGAGGAATCACAGTCTTCATGTAATGTCATAGAGTCCCGTACTACACGGGAATGGGAACCAGGGTGCGATGAAAACATTAACAAGCTTAATCTAGTGATAGCGCATGGACCTCCAGAAATATTAGCGGGAATATAGGGCCAGGAGGAATTCCCGCATGAGAACAGCCAACCAGATGGCAGCAACATTGCACGGTAATAACTAGGAGCAACTAATACACGTTTACATGTCATATTGTTTTTAACGGAAATACATGAACTTGGAAGTCTTTGTAAACACAATAATCGTTGATGAGCTGAAAAAGAAGTGGCAGCCTGCAACTTCAATTTTATACATTCGGAAATTGCTTTAGGATCACATGTCAAAATGAAACATAAATCACTGTGTGTAATATTGTAGGTAGTAATTTGGGAATGAATTGGGGGAATGGAGTCAGAAAGGACAGTACACAAAGGGCAAAATTCATGAGCCGCAAAATCGCCCAGAATAATATTGGGTCGGGCACTTGAAATATTGAAAATGTGCCGCAACGTTTCGGTGGAAGCAGGGACAGCAACCAAGCAGGTCGCTAGGATATCAGTCACAGATCTCATGGGAGTGAGGCAAAAATGCGGAGAGTTAGTAACCCGTTTAGCAAGGGTAATCCAAAAGTTCGACGAAGAGTCCCACGCAGCGAAGGATCGCGGAACTCGGGTTCTCCAATCAACCGAAGTCGGTGGGTTCTCTCCTCTCCCGGCGTAGCAGACCAAAAGGAGTCCAACGCCGGCACATCCTGCAGCAGCAGTCCAGAGAATGATCTGAAAGAATACAAACACAGGCCTTAATCATTCTCGTAAGTAACAAACAGAGATAAATCGATGGACCCTTCCTAATGTCAGCACCTGACTACCTTTCTCCCCGTAATGTTACGTGGCCCTTGAGTTACTAAAGGGAATTGTGTGCACACTGGCTGGCACCCATCGTTACTGTGCCTATTCCCTAGGGAATCCAAGTACAAATAAAACAACCGCAAAGGTGCACCACAAAGGACAAAAAATAAGTGCAAATGATATATAGCACAAGAAAGAATTTTTTCTCAAAAAGATGTTGGTAATCTTCTGGTAATCTTTATTTTCAATTTTCAGTAAAACATACAGCCGACGCGTTTCGTCCCAAGCTGGGACTTCTTCAGGGCTTTTATAATCTTGGTTCATCACTTTTTGAGCGAATATACAGAAAAGAGTCCGAAGGGCGCCTTCCCAGACTCAGTAGTCCTAATATGCAAGCCGGAATATGTATTTCCTTCCAGTTTGGAACAGTCAGGGTTGAACTGTAACATTTTTGAGTGGTGAGGACAAAGCTTTGCAGGATTCCTAAACAATAAGAGGGGTCGGTCTCGCAACCTTAATGTGTATATGACTCATTTCATATTCTGAGTTGTTTGTCGGAATTTCAAAGGACAAGAGGTCTTATATGTCTCAGGGAGGAGGATGTGGGCACTGTATTCCAGTAGGCCGTTCGTGTTAAAACAGCCGGCGCCCATCCACAAAGCCTTCGTCCCGCCGAAACACCCGCAAATCGGATGCAAGACGATGCTCAAAAAGTGACGAACCAAGATTATAAAAGCCCTGAAGAAGTCCCAGCTTGGGACGAAACGCGTCGGCTGTATGTTTTACTGAAAATTGAAAATAAAGATTACCAGAAGATTACCAACATCTTTTTGAGAAAAAATTCTTTCTTGTGCTATATATCATTTGCACTTATTTTTTGTCCTTTGTGGTGCACCTTTGCGGTTGTTTTATTCTCGTAAGTAACATTTGTCAGCTGGGACAGCTTCCCAGCTATCTTTCCCTGGTCTCATTACCAAAATGGTATTGTCATGACCGGTCGCAATAACTTCAGCCTGTTCAGGGGGATGTTTAGGCGATTGCACCCATATTTTCGCACCAGGGTTATCGGTGGAACCAAAGCCTTTTTGGCCTCGTATTGTCAGCAAAGTCGGGGCAGTGCCTTTCTTAATCTCACCACTGAAAACAGGCATAATCAGCAACTGAGCAACACGGTCAGATTTTTTAATTGATAAATCAATCTCACTGCTATTAAGCAGGAGAACCTTAATCTCTCCCTGATAATCGCTGTCAATCACTCCTCCGAGAACTTGAATACTTTTCATGGCAAGGCCCGATCTAGGGGCAATCAGTCCAAAACTACCGGCTGGTATACAGACACCAACGCCGGTTTCAACAATGATTCGGTCTCTACCTTTCAGAATTGCATCATTCATAGCATGTAGGTCCAAGCCTGCGGAACCTGGGGTCGCTCTGCATGGAGCCAAAGCTCCGGGGGTAATTTCCCAGTACATGATAGTATTGGACATGGAATTGGGCTTTGCATCAACAGTTGGAGGAAACAAACGCATTAAAGGAGATTCAGCATGCAACAAAGGGCGATTATTTAAAATCAACAATGCTTGGAGCAAAAAATCTCTCCAGTTTTTATAATGTTCATCAGTCAATTTACGTAGTTGTTCTTTTAGCAAACCATTCATTCTCTCGATGAGGCCCGAGGCCTGCGGATAATATGGAATATGAAAAATCTATTCAATGTTACTTTCCACACAGAATTCCTGCACCAATCTTCCACGAAAATGGGATGCGTTATCAGATTGAATTTGGAATGGAACACCATAATACAAAATAAGCAATTCCAGAGTCTTAATGGTATTCACTTGAGTAGCTTGTTTGCAAGGGAAAGCGACCAATAGGCCACTAAAAGTATCAACAGCTGTGCAAATATACTGACAATTTTTGCTCATAGGGAGCGGGCCAATATAATCAATTTGCCAAATTTGGGCGGGCATTTTTCCTCGATGTAAATGGCCTTTAACAAAATGAGGCACTGTTCTTTTTCTAGAATGCTGACAGATAGGACAATGCAGAATGACGTCTTTAATCAAATTTAAGGGAATATGAATTCCTCGATCGGAAGCCCACCTGCTAGTGGCTCTTTCTCCAAAATGTCCCGCTTTTTGGTGGGCCCATTTCGCCAATCCCGCCAAATCAGAAACCTGCAAGTCCACCACTGCCTCAGAAATCTTGAACTTTTCATCTGCAATGTTATGAAAGAATTTGTCAAGGGAGTCAATCGGGGTATGAGCATCTACATGAAAGATTGTAACAGTACTCTGTGGGAGTAATTCCCAAATTTCTTGCCATAATTCTTTTCCCCACAGTTCTTTTGAATGCAATTCCCAATTATGAGAATGCCAAGTTGGTAACCATACCGCCAGTCCATTAGCAGTGGACCAGGAATCAGTGAAAATATGACATGTGCCAGGTAGTTCCTGTTTCAAAACTTGGTAAACTGCATACAATTCAGCATATTGACTACTCTTTCCATCACCAGTTGTACTCAATAATTTTTGCGTGATCGGATTATAGGACACTGCTTTCCAATGACGTTTTTCACCAATGAACTTCGCTGAACCATCTGTAAACCACACATGTTTTCTGTCCTCCACGGACAAATCATCAAATGGCTTACCCCACCTGACAGGAGATTCCTGGACTACAGGCACAGAACAATCATTTCCAGTCTCATTCGATGGCGCCTGCGCCACTCGCTCATGCAACACAGCCACACCTTTCGGACCCACACGCGCTCTGTCCTGAATGTACCATTTCCATTTAATCACGCTCGCCTCCTGAGCATGTCCAATTCGATGGGATTTCGGCGAACTCAAAACCCACTGCATGATAGGAATTTCAGGTCTCAAAATCACAGTATGATCCAATGTCAATTGCTCGGTATCCACCAGAACCCAATAACATGCAAGTAATTGTTTTTCAAAAGGTGTATAACGCTCACCAGCCTCAGGTAACTTTTTGGTCCAAAAACCTAATGGCACTTTTTGTCTGCCTTGCTTTTGCCACAGACTCCAATTGGCATACAGACCATCCACAGAAACATTCAAATCCACATCACCTTCGCCCACAGGCCACAAATCCAAAGCATACTGAATTGCTTCTTTCGCCAAATTAAAAGCATTTTGTTGTGGTTCACCCCATTCAAACGCATTCTTTTTACGGGTGACTCGGTACAAAGGAGCTAAAATCTGACTCAAATGGGGAATATGCTGACGCCAAAAACCAAACAGGCCAATGAAACATTGAGCCTCCTTTCTGTTCCTCGGAACAGCAAAATCCAAAATTTTTCCCCTCACCTGCGGGATCACTTCTCTGTGACCTTCATGCCAATTAATTCCTAAAAATTTAACATTCTGGGAAGGGCCCTGCAATTTATCGGCATTAATCTCCCAACCTTTTGCACGTAAACAGTCAAGAATCTGATCTAAATGGGATTGGACTTGGTCTTGCGTTTCACCTTGAATCAAAATGTCATCAATATAGTGACACACCTGAATATGGGGATGTACGGGCACTTCAGATAAATGTTCCGCCACCAGCCGGTGACAGATCGTAGGACTATGTACATAACCTTGAGGAAGACTCCTAAACGTCATTTGACGTCCATGCCAGGTAAAACTGAATTGTTCCTGACACTCAGGGGCAATTGGAATTGAAAAGAAAGCATTAGCAATATCAATAGACGCATACCATGTACCTGGATGCTTCTGAATTCTCTGAATCAAAGTAACCATGTCTGGCACTGCAACAGCTAAACGTGGAGTGTGTTTGTTCAATTCTCGATAATCAACCGTCATGCGCCAAGAATTATCACTCTTGCGTACAGGCCACACGGGATTATTGCAGGCAGAAGTGATTGGAGTTATAACCCCTGCGTCAATCAAATCCTGAATTGTGGCACTAATTTCCTCATGACCACCTGGAATACGGTATTGTTTCAGAGAAACAATTTTCGTAGCTTGGGGAATTTTAATGGGGGGCATCCGCAAACGACCAACTCGTACGGGTCTGGACGAAATGTAATGCTTCGTTCCAAATTGATAGCAACCATCATCAAGATGCAAAGTCATTCCTTTCAAAATGTCAATTCCAATTATATATTCCAGGAGAGGCACAACTAACACAGAATATTCTTTACGGGGAATTCTGCCAATTTTCATTTCAAGCGCTGTTTGCACTGCGGGGGTTTCTTTACCACCTAAACCAGTAATTGTAAAAAATTGTCCTTTGAATTTTTTCGATTTACCATGAATTAAAGTGGCCTCCGCTCCAGTATCCACCAATGCCCGGGCCCTTTGGATATTACGATGTTTCCAAAAAATTTCAATATCTACATAGGGTCTATTGTCTTTGTGAGCCCACCTGCGTACCGGAGCTTGACCTATTTCCTAGTAATTTTCCCGTGGTCAGGCAACCAAGACAAATCAGGATAAATGCTTTTAACTTTCTTTGGGATCAGAATGTCTTGCTCATATCCATCTCTATTACGAAATGGATTATTGTCATGTTCAAAGAATTGAGAATTACGGTCAGAAAGCTTGTGACGATCCTCCCGTCGTCTAACATCAGGGGAATAACTTCTCTCATCTCTGCGTCTATTAGAGACACGATCATCTCTTCCCCTGTCTCTCTCTCCCTCTCTCACCCTTATGCTCTCACGGCGGGGGGAAACATCACGTTCATAGCGCCGGTCATCACGGCGATCAGCATCCACACGACGCCTCTCATCACCACTGTCATCGGACCCACGGTCACAATCATTCTTTCGTACACGACGGGCACCCTCCTTCCGATCTAAACCACGCTTACGGAACATGTCCCACAAGCGATTATTAGGTTCACCATCAATGTCCTCCTTTTTCATACCATCAGCCAAAAGTGCAAGAAACATATCACGTCTAGAGAATTTATAATCCCCAGCGGTACGACCTTCAGGTCGAGATTGCCTCTCAGGTTTAAACCATTCACCCAACTCACCAAGCTGACGAACAGATTCAAGCACCATAGACAAAGGATTGCCAGTTTGATTGATCAACAAAGTCATCATAACTTGTTTATAAGCAACAGGCGAAGAACGGATAATGCGATTACGTACAGAAGATGTTAAAAGACCATCCAACAATCTGTCAGACGTACTGAGAAAAATGGCAGTTTTCATCACCTCCTCTTTCAAACGTTGCGACGCATCGCGCAAAGTGTACCATGGCTTGTCATTAACAGGCCAATCAGATTCAGTAGGGTATTTATGGTTACAGCCATCATTCGCAAGCTGGAGCAAACTAATTTGGCCAGCACCATTATAATTTCGAAAATGATCTTGTACAGTAGAATCGGAACTCAAAGAACAAAAACGTAAGCAATCACCAGCATCAAGCATAATACCAGCAGCACCCAATTCATAAAGGCGCACCATCCAAGTAAGCAAAGTTTCACCGGGTCGTTGTCGAAATCGTTGTAAAATGTCACTAACCTCCTGTTGAGTAAAATCTTCAATACTATCCAATTGAATACCATTTGGTATACCAGGAGCCTGTTGTAATTTGCGTCGAAACACAGGGTGAGCAGAAACCTCCGGAAGAGCCTCCGAGGAAGCCCGGTCCTTAGATTTAGAAGAACAATCAGAGCGTAATACGTCATCAGAATTGGTAGAGCGACCACGGTCGCCAGAAATGTCGTCTTTGTCACAAGAAGCAGATTTACAATCACGTCCGGAGCGAGAAGACTCGCGCTTGTCACCCTCCTCAGCCGAGGAGCCAGATTCGTTCGAGTCCCAGATATTACCATCCCACTCGTCAGGGTTCCAATCTAGTCCGGCTTTAGCCACGACCAGACGCACTTTCCGTGTAGACACACGACCACGACGGTGTCTGTATTTATATTTCGCAATGCGCACTGCAGCCCTTTCGGCTATAGTTTGATAAGTCTCAAGTTTGTCGGCAAGCAACTTATTCTGACATCGCAAAAGAGTATGCGCATTCTGCACTTCAACAAACTTTTCTTCCATATCCACAAATCGCTTCTGCAATTTAACAAACTTCTCATGAAGCATTCTGTATGCAGTCAGCACAATCCAACCTCTGCGTCCTAAAATAGGAAGCTCATCACCCTTCACTACTGGCGCTTTTTGCAAGCAAGAAACCACATCAGCAGGCTCCGCCTGCTCCAAACAAGAAGTCCAATTCTCACTCAAAGCAGAAGAATTGGCCCACTCACGGGCCAAAGCCTCATAAGGCGTTGATTCCCAGCCGGGAATATCTATAGGCAACTTGAAAGTAGATTTCGATTTTTTCGAAAACATTGTAACACACAAAAAATATATATACAATTATAAACAAAGAAAATACGTACGAGCCGAGCGCAAATCAACAAGATCAAAACAATACAGCGCACACAGGCTTCGTAAACAGTTCGTGACGCCAGATGTACCGACCAGATTTTCGGACCAGATGGAATCAGCCCCTAGGGGCCCCTCTAACTCAGCCGGAACGTAATCACCTCCCTCCTTAGAACGTATTTACAATGGGTATAGATATATGTATGTACATCTCGTACCTAAGGATGGGGAAAATAGCAATAAACATGCATTGGTTTTCTACAATATCCTATTCACACCTACTAGTCTCGCGGCCACTTAGGCCCAGACTGATCTACCCTGGGGCAGGTCTGATAATATACTCTCACACACTGATCTCTCTCAGTGCTCACTCGACACGCAATCCGGCGCGCCTACACACATGGGCCTGCAGTCCCAGTGCTGTCGTTTATACCCGGTCCGCAATCCGGCAGACCTACACACCCCTCTATCTTAGGTGCTCTCACTTACACACGGTCCGCAATCCGGCAGACCTCCACACCGTGTCCCTCCGGTGTTCTCATTTACACACGGTCCGCAATCCGGCAGACCTCCACACCGTGTCCCTCCGGTGTTCTCATTAACGCCGTGTACCAACGACGATCACTTTCCTATGAACACTTAAGGATGAAGTCTTTTGTTATCTATTTGGGATAGAACTACGACAATAGAAATTGGTATGGCTTTCCAAATTACAATATGTACCTTCTGCTCCTGACATCCAATGTTCCCTCTCTCCCTACTTGCTCAGTCACTCCTTACCTGATCGGGATTCGCATCCGCTCATGCAAACAAGACCAGGTTACCCTGATTGAACAAGAATACAAGGCACATGTCGGTTCACTAAGAACTGGGGTGTTTTATTAACAAAAAAATTAAACACAATACTACACAATGTATATGCTGCAAAGAAAAGTAAAGGTTAGAACGCGCGCTTAACAAGGAAAGGGCAGAGATCACCTGGTTAATATGAAGTTGGGGCTCGGCAGTCATCTAGGTTCCCTTCTCGTCTCTGTGTCTTGGCTCGTCTCGGAATCACACCTCAGCCGTCACGGTTACACGTCTGCACCGCTCGGCTCAATCTCCTCTGCTTCCCTCCAAGTCACTGGAACCTTGCTCGCTATTAGCTACCGTCTCTCTCTCTGTCTCTGTGCGCTCCGCGCTATTTCTCCTTCAGTCTTTCTCAGAGAGTCTCGGTTTCAGGATCTTTCTCGGACTTCAAAATGGCGATTGTCTGCCTTGGAAATAATTAATGGCATAGATGCTAACGGCTAGCTGCCGCCTACAGACTGACTGACTCATTGCCTAACACTTTCGCTAATATCAAAACCTGTCCCTTCATGGAAAGTTACGGCCAGTAACCTGCCGCCCACCAAATTCTTGTACCTCCCCGTACCAAGGGCACGTTCCCAGCCGGCCGGCCTGGAGTTGTGTCTTCGGAGTGGAGAAAAATACAGTCTTTCGATAAGGGCCAGCCTGAACCGGTTCTCTCCAAGCGAACAACACCTCGAAACTAAAACATTACACTTGACCTAGAAAGCCTCTCAAGCTACCAGGCAGAGAGCAAGATGGAGTCTGTCCCGTTTAAGGCCTACAAGGCCCAAAATATGCATAACTCCACGGAAGATATACTAACACTCTTGCAAAAGGATGGATCATCACTAACACTTATATATCTATCCCCTAGCTTAAGTTTATAAGCCCTGATCTAAAGAAAAGGGTACGAAAATGCACTACTGTGCCTCATGGATAGGTCCTACTTATAATCCTAATCCCTATACTGCAAGGGTAATAGGCTGGAGTCATCTTCTATCATCCTCCCTCTAAAAGAGGGTCGAAAAAGTCGGCTATTACAGGTACCTGCTGCCACAACTAAGTCTCAGGGGATAATAATAATAATGGTAAGAAAACTCTGGAGGATAACAAAGTTGATGGAGAGATCTGTGTTTTGTCTAGTCCCAATTTTGAATCTAAGTAGCATAAAGGATTAATATGTCTCCTGCAAAGATAATTATGTAACATGCAGATAACAGATTTTTATTTAATGTAGATGGGTAACTGGGATTCTGATTTTTGCAGTTCATAAATTGTAGTCCTTGTAATAAAACACAGTGATCTATGAAGGACATATGATTCCTACACCTGGTAACCTTCACTGTCTTATTTAACACATCATGTACATTGATTTACACACCAAATTTATTGCGTATGTGTTATGTAAGGTGCTCTGACACCCTGCATTGGGATTAGCAGCACAATAAAAAACATTTGTTAGTTACCCCCTGCATATACCCCACACAAAAAGGCAAGGAAGACAGTCTGGTTGCCCTATAATTTTACCTTCATTAAACTCCGACATGAGACAGCAAAGCCTGAATACATGCCGGGTCTGGTGGCTCAGTGGACTAATACATCCATTGCAGGGGCCTGTGTTCGACCTCATGGTCACAGGTTCAGATCCCGGCGGGTCCACTCAGACTTTCATCCATCTGAGGTCGATAAAATGAGAACCATTGAGTTAGGTAACAATGAACATCTGTTATTCAGCACCAAGAGACCTCGGGGTGAATGTGCGCTTTACAAATACATATGTTATGTTATGTTAATACATGCATAATACATTTAGAATGAGGCCGCATGGTGTGATGATCGTGTGTGCAACATGTGGTAGGTGAGGTCTGTGGGTAAGGCACGCAGGTCAGAGAAGAAATTAAGTTCAGTTGTTCCTGAATCTGAGAGATGTGTGGTGTCCTGTAGGTGCTCTCCTGCTATCTGCCCTCTACAGCAGTGCAGGTGTAATTAGGAGTAAAACTGAGGCTACAATGCATGAACATGTAACACAACATATGCATGGTCTTAGGATGGCACAGCAAATCTGTGCAAGATCAAGAACCAACAAGATGTGTTTTTAGTTGAACTTGACTAGCATGAGACACAACTTGCTGCCGCCCCTCCAGCTGTGATCTTCTCCATTGCACATCACCTTACATAACAAGGAACAGGCCAATGCGAAGTAAAGTTGGATGGGGGGCTGGGACGGTGTAGGCATGGAGGAGCGAGAGTGAGAGGAACTTGAAAGGGACGCTGGGACAGGCACTAATTTAAGGGAGGAGAGCATGTTCCCGAGAGGGCAGCATTGTGTGTGGGAAATATGCCGGGGTCAGGAAAGTGAGAGTTCTCAGTGTGAGGTCGAGGAAGGAGTACGTGTGTGACAGCTGAGTGGTAGTAGTGTGAGGAATGCGCACGTCTGCGAGGAAAGAGGTGCACGTCACTATGCATTAAAATGAAGAGGCGAGGGGGGGCGTGGTCCGGCCACGCAGGAAGATGGCCGCCTGCTAGGAGAGCTCCACCGAGGGACGGACCCCTGACGAGCTTCTCCGACTTGCCTGCTCGTGTGAGGCGTCTCTTCGGTGATGGCAGAGCTCCGGAGACCGTGAGGGTTGCGGCGGTGTTCTTGTTTGCTGGGCAGCGGCTTCTGAACACATGGCAGCGGAGTTGCGGTGAGGCGGCCGGCTTCCACAGCGTGCGCCTCGGGAGTCACGCGCTCCTGTGGCCGCGCTTCTCCTCAGCCGAGGCGGCGCCTACGCTACCACAGGGCCGCGCCTCCTTCACAAAAAGGCCCGCCTCCTCAGACGGTGGGGGCACGCTCTATCAACGCTGTAAGCTGCCTCTCTACCTCTTTTAATGTTATTGCGAACAATCAGCAGCGCCCTCCTCAGGCTATTCTAATATTGGTTTTTCTCACAAGCTGCATTTAATGCTTTTTTGGATAGGAAAGGCAACACAACAGGAATAAAGGGAAACCTAACAGACTGGCACCATGAAAACATGTCTACTTAATTAAATGTGCACATGTGCCCAACAGATTTATCAATACTAGTGGAACTACTATTGCCTGAATTGTCAATTCTAACATTTATTATTCCATGTGGAAGCAAACAGTGACTATCATTTGAAAGGGCAGAAATAATGGTACTGGCAGATTTAAGTTCAGGAGTACTGGTCCATTTCTCCCTCTTATTTTCACCACCTGGTTTTGGTACTTGTGCTTAGCTGTTTAATGCGCCATAAGTGAAATTTGTGTCAGATTGACTTGACCTTCTCAGTTTTATTACCCCTGTTATCTGACTTATCCTCCCAATATAGTATCTTACTAGTTACATTATTACAGGGAGAGGCAGATGGAAAAGATTGACGGCTAACTTTTTCATTTAAAGTCGCTATTTTATACTGTAAGCTCATGTACTTTGTTCTTCTTTGCAGCCATTTACTGTACTTACATACTTTTCCTATAAGGTAGTTTATGCACACAAGACTGGCTACTCTGATATCTCATTGGTTTTGTGGCATAATCATTTTTCAATTTCAGGAACTACTTGTCTGCTGGTTGCATTAGTTATTTTCTTGCTGCGTACACCCTATTGCCTCATTGTTATTTATTACATTCCTGGTTTCACCATTGCCTCATATTCCAATATTTCCTCGATTCGCTACTGCAGACCACCATTGAAACGGTGTATGACCATGTCTAACAATAGAAATGGGGGTCTTGGACCTAAACAGCCACTTTTCAATGAAGTGGTGAAACAATCTTCTTCTGTGGCAGTTAAAGGTAATGGCTCTACGTCATCTCCTTCATCGCAAGCTGCACTGCCTCCGAGCGACAAATCCTTATCTGACACTATGCAACGTATTTTGCAAGAAGTCTCTGGGGTCAACCGACGGTTAGAGGCAGTGGCGTCACTAGGGTCGGTGTCACCCGGTGCGGGTTACTCATGGTGTCACCCCCTCACAACTTACCGCATGGACCTCTTCCGCAGCGAACAGAGAACAATGGAGGGTGGGTGAGGGTAAGCAACACAGACAATGAGAATGAAGGAGGTGGATGGCGGCAAGCAACAAAGTCCACAATGAAGGGAGGGAGGGTGGATGGTGGCAGCTACTTGGACAACAGAGGGAGGCAGGTCAGGTGCGTATGGCTGTTATTAAATTTAGCAGTTTAGGAAACATCAACCGTGACATGAAATTTTAATACAAACGTATGGGTGCCTTCTGTCAGGATTATGCAGTGAGGCATGGTATAGAAACCCTTCTTATTTGTAATGTACATTATAAGAAAATATTACTCCAATTGGCACCAAAAAAAAGCTACCATCAACTTTGAATTACTGTAACCTAAGGACATTGTTTAAAACACATGGATGACTACACAAAATAAAACATGTGGAAAGAATGGAGAGAAAAGGGCGTTCCCAAGTAAAGTACAAGTTCACTGGCCCTGGCATTGAAGTGCTCCTCTTTTTATGCACTGGAAGGGGAACAAGGGAACCCTACTCACTGGGAGCCTGGGTATGAAGATTAAGAAGAAAAAAATGGGGTGTGGTTTGGATGAAAACCAAACTGTTCAAGTGTGTAGACAGCTTCTTTTTCTGACATCCAAACCACCCCCCTATATTGCCATTGTGCGTCAGTTCTATCAAAAGTTTTTTTGTATTATCCCACAGGAGCCGTTGTTTTTCTTCTTCTTCTTTTTAGGCAGGCTTGCACATGTGGACAGGAAAAATACTGCCACTCACAGAGGAAGAAAACCAGTGGCTGAAGTGGTCTGCCCCATTACACCATCATAACTGCTGTAGTGGGGAGAAGTAAAATGGGAATAACTTTGGAACTGATCCATGGATGACACACATAAAGTTTTTGTCCACTAAAATGATATAATGACAGTTAAAACACAGCATTTTTTAATGCAGATTTACAGCGCAAACTCGACCCGAAGGTATTGGAGCGCATTACATGAGCGTCGGTTACGTACATATTCAGGCACAGGGAGACAGGGAGATTAAGTGATTTACTGAGAATCACAGGATGTGGACGCGACCCCGAGGCTCGAACCCTGGCTTCCAGCACCAAAGTCGGCTATCTAGCCGACCGACCACATCCTCTCCCATCAAAGAATCAAAGAAGAGCCCTCGAATTTTACCCAGTGGTAGGTCCTCGGAAAACGTATTAGTCTTAAAACAGCGGCAATCGCCAGTTATAATGAAAAAGTTTATGTTAACGTATTAATTTCATGTATCAACTTCAAATCTCTCAATTCATTGTCAATGTCATGTGAAGGGTGCCTGCCTCCTTCGAATCAGATTCACATTCGAGCTAGACATCTGCTCGTGTTAGATTGCAATTTGAACTTACTGTCGCTCACCCCAATTCACATCCATGTACTCACCTTAACAAAACATACAATATCTCCCATCTTTAAGTATTGACTGGGAAATATGTTGTTTTTCCATTTCCAATAGTAATAAGAGCTGCAACAAACGTATAGAACATACCACCAGAGCCCCATTCACTAGAAAGGATGTTCTAGGCTGCTTACACCGGATACAACTTAGGGGCTGTGAGATGATGGAAGATTGGAAACGGGAACCCCTGTGCATGTTGATATAGGACAACAAGCAGAGTGGAATATTACAAAAGCTGAGGTGTTACACATTCAAAAGAGCTCTCACAAGCTAGTGCACTTTGACAGAGCGGTCACACGCCCTTCGGGACACCTGGCACGCACATTTTCAGACAGATGAATCAAAAGATGCACGAACTGGGCAACACACATTTTGACAGCTCGGTCAAACACAGGGTCACGAATGGATAGGTAGGCTGCTGTGACTAACACCCCGAAGAAACATAAACTCACAAGGAGGGGAGCAGGTTAACCAACAGAATGAAATTACAGAGACCTGCGATGTGAACAGAGTGATATTCACATGTTCACGGATTTGCAAGTACAGTTGTACATACCACTGCCATCAATCTCACCCATAAACACAAATCCTTCCACAAAACCCGAAGTTGTGCTGTGAAAGCCACACGATGTTCGCGCTGAGCTCTGCTGTTTGTAAACTCTGATTCCATAGGCCTGAGCAGCAGTCAAGGGTCACAGGCATGGTGCACACCTGACTGCTGCTCAAAAGGCCTCCTTGCTCCTAGGTTGCTGACATACCCTTGGCGCCGCCAAATAGAACCAATGGCTGCAGTGAGCTGACCAATTGCCTCATGCTGCATGTTGGTGTTGGTGGTAGCAAAGTGAGAATAACAATTTAGCAGATCAATGGAAAAATCCCGCTGACCTAAGGGCCTATATAAGTACATATTATAGTATTATTCAAAGGCCAGGCCTTAAAGCAGTCTATAGGTGCTGATATGAAATCATTTCCTTCTCTGAATGAACATCCAGATGTCACCTCTTCATCTGGCCTGGTGCCACGTCAGGCCTTTCCCTTATTCAAATACATCCCCGCGGTAGTTCTAATTAGAGAAACACCTGCGCAAGCATGAGAATCGGGATGCACGCCATAGCGAGGAGCACTCACTTGAGACAAATGTGCAGAAAATATCCCTCCGAGTGCGCACAAAGTGGGAATAAACAGGCAGTGTGCATATGACGTTCTTGTGCAACAAGAGATGATAGTTTGTAATTGTATGCGTTCTAATAAAAGCGGGGACACTTGGAGTAATAACGGGTGTCATCAAAGTAAAAAAAAAACATAACACAGGGATAACTTAAGGGCTCAGCACTCGCGATGAGTTTACTTTCTGAACTTTACATACCCGGCTCATGAAAGTACACGGTGCACACCGCCCGAAGAGGGTCGTGTTTTCGTTTGTGAGAAAGTAAGTGCACCCAAGAAAAAAAAGCATGTGCTAATACTGAATCTGATTCATTTGTGTGCCATTGCGCTGCTACAATAAATTAATAAATGATATTATTTCTCGCTCTCTCACCGCTCAAAATTTGAAGGGGAGACCAGACCACGACGGCGCTCGCGAATCGCGATAAACAGAAGATGGTGGTGATCTGAGTGATGTCATCGGTATCAATTCTTTATCATCACGATGCACACACTCTCGTCTCCTCTCACTGGCGACCTTGACGGGCGCGTGACCGCCGTGACGCGTCAGGTGCGCACAGCGCGCGGGGGCTGTCTCAGGGCCGTCATTGGTAGTGCTAAGATTGACGGCCCTGGGACCCACAAACTGCTGGGTACGTGGCGTACTCCGCGCGCATCCGCATCGCACCAGACACTGACAATCATCACATGCTGGTGCGTGTGTGGCGACGTGCTGCTGGCTGCAGTGAGTGCATTTGAATTTTTTGGAAGAAAGTGCGTGCGCAACTGCACATCGCACCGTGGTGGCGTGCGCTGCACTAAAGCCAGTGAGCACTACTGTGGCCAGGCAGCTAGCTAACTAGATTGGTGTCACCCCAGATGGGGTGACACCCGGTGCGGTCCGCACCCCCCGCACTCCCCTTGTGATGCCACTGGTTAGAGGGTCTGGATATTGCCATGACTTCATTGACTGCAGAAACGAAGTCTATCAGGGCAGAACTTGCTACGTTCCACTCCAGGATTGATGTTATTGACTCTAAAATAATGGACATAGAGGGTCATCTGGATTCTGTTCAGGGTTCAGATCAAGACTTACTTTTCCTACACAGTAAGATCATCGACTTGGAAGATCGCAGTCGTAGGGACAATATCCGTTTTTTTGGTTTTCCAGAGAATGTTGAGAAACAAGACATGAAGTCCTTTCTTTGTGATGCCCTTCCCACTATGACTGGGATTTCTTTTACTCCTCCTCTTGAGCTCCAACATGCTCACAGACTAGGCCCACCGCGTCCTGGATCTTCGGCAAGACCTAGACCAATCATTGCTTGCTTCCTTCGACATGAACAAACCAGAAAGATTCTATCACTGGCTCGTACTCATGGTTCCTTTCTGTTTCAGGGTCATACCATCCATATGGCTGCAGATTTCTCTAAAGAAATGAATGAATGACGGAAAGCGTTTCTTTCCATGCGACCCCAATTGCGTCAAATGGACATCAAATATGGATTATTTGAGCCTGCTCGGTTTCATATTACTAGGAATGGGGAGTCCAAAGACTTTTACGATCCTGCACTTCTACTGCAGTTTTTGAATGATATCAGGTCCGATGATATGGACACGCAGTCTCCTCCCTATGCTCACTCTTCTCAGTCCAAATCCTCCTCTATGAATCTTCCAACATATCAATCGTATTCCTCTCCTGAATCTAGACAACGTGGCAGAGATCTCACTTGTCTGCCTCGCTCTCAGGATGGCAAGGAATCTGCTCTACGTTCTGTCTCTTCTCACACTACTACGCAGCAAAGAGACAAATCCAGATCGCCTCTTAAGACACCTTCTGATGCTGACTGATTTTTTTTCGATGCCTTAATGTTTCATTACTTTTTCTTATTGTATAAGTGTATGGCAATGTTTACTGTTCATAATGTTTTCACTTCTCGTTTCGCTCACCGAGTTTTTAATGCATGATATAATAAGATCCACCCTCCTTAGTGTCCTATATAGTATTCTGTACCCTATTGTTCTTCTATATTTACTAATAATATGTGATTTACAGTTTGCAGTTATTTAATTATTACAGGTTTTGCTTATTATATACTATATGACTGTTCTCTATCCCACAAGAGATCTTTCTCTCCTCCTGTTCGCTCCCCCAGCTATGGTGTTGTTCTGTTGCTACGCCTCTCGCCATTTATTTTATGTATTACCTACTCTGGTTTTATATGATATTCTTTGTTTTACTGTTTTCTCGCTTTAAACTGTGTTTGATCATTTTTCTTTTGTTTCTTCTCTGTAGTATGGCTTGAGGAGGTCCTTCTTCCTCTTCTTTTACTTCCTATCTCTTTCCTGTTCTATGACAATATTGGTATGTTTCTCATTGCCTGTTTTCTTCTCCTTAGATATGTTTTCTCTTTTTTCTTGTCATGTTATTCTTGTCTAGGTTTTATTCTAACGGTGTGTTGTTCTTCTTTGTGGTGTGCTTACCCTTGTTCTCTGTTTCATGTTGTGGCTTATGCCTCCTTGTTCTTTTACGTTTTGTATTAGGTGATTGAATCCTTTAGAGTATTTATTTGATTGCAGCCTCTCTCCAAAGTTATTACCTCTTTTATGGTGGTTCCTTTTCCAATGCATTCCCCTTCCTATGATGTTGTACTTGTTGTTAAATGTGACATTATCTATTTCCTTTATTCTGATATGGATGGTTTCACATATTTCTTTAAATAGATCCTAATATTTTTTCCTGCGTCTATTACAACACCTCTCTCACGCTTTTTCTTTTTTTGTACCTTATCTTCCCTTTGCTTTATCCTTATTGCTTCTCTTCACTCTTCTCATGTCTTTCTCATATAATCTTTAGGATGCTTGGGGGTTTTGATGTATTGGTTCCTCTTCTTGTTACATTTCGTGACAGTCTCCTTTGGGGACGTACAACAGTTGGTCCAGGCTTTTATGATGCTATTTTATTCTCTTATGCTTTATGTATTTCATGTTATCATTTATCCTGTAGATCCCCATTCTTCTTTACTTGAAGGGGGTCCGGTTTCCCCCCTGGCGTTGGTCTAAGTGCGCCCAGACCCGCAGTTAACAGTCCAGGTTGCTCTTTTCTCCTACTGTTCTTACTTAATTTTCTTTTTCTTTTTCTTTCTTTTCTTCTCTTTTTTCCCTCCCAGAGTAGCATTTCTCCTCTTTCTTCTCTCTGCTTTCCCTCACTTATTGTTAACTTACTCCTATTATCATGCCTTCTATATCCATCCGTTGTCTGGGGTTTCTTGGAATGTTCATGGCCTCACCCATTACATAAAACGTAAGAAAGTTCTTTCCTATTTACATTCTAAGCATGTGGATGTTGCTCTATTGCAGGAGACTCGTTTGGATGATATTGAGTCTAGTAAGCTCAGCAGAGACTGGGTTGGTAAAGTCATTCATAGTTCAGTCTCTAAACCTGATCCCACCAATCCTAATCCTATTCGTAAATGCAGAGTCGCCATTCTTTTTCGGAAGTCACTTCCTTTCACAATTTTAAAGACATGGTTGGATCCGGAAGGTCGGTATGTTTTTGTTAAATTGAAGCTCGGCAATTCCTTCCTTTGTCTTGGTTCTGTATACGTTCCGCTTGGTTCCAAAAAGCAATTTTTTCTTCGACTAAATCGTCTTCTTACGGAAATAAATGCTTCTTATTTTCTCATTGGTGGTGATGGGAACCTGGCACTGGATCCTGCTCTTGACAGAACCGGTTGCATTGACACTGTCAACGCTTCAGACAGGGCCATCTTCGGTGACATTCTTGCTGACGCTGGTCTTGTTGACCACTGGCGACTAAGTCATCCACAGGATAAAGAATATACGTTTTTTTCTTCTACTCATGGTACGTTTTCGCGTCTTGACTACTTTCTTCTTTCGCAAGATTCAGTCCGACTGGTTACTGATTCTAAGATTTTAGAAGCAGCTATGTCTGCTCATTCTCCTGTCCTTTAGTCTCTAGATTTGAGTCTTATGTCTCCGGGGAGCAAACCGTGGCGTTTGAATATCAACAAATACAAATCACCAGCGGGTAAACTTCTTTTGTAATCCCACTTACATGATTATCTTCTCAATAATGCAGACTTGGTTTCCTCTAGACGAACGCTTTGGGCAGCTGCTAAGGCAACCATTAGAGGCCAAATTATGCGGGATGCTGCTCTTTATAATAAAAAGAACGCTGCCAAGAAGATTGAACTGTAAAAGGATATTCGCCGACTCTCTCAATTATATATCTCGCAACCATCTCTCCAAAACCGAAGTTATTTGAACAAGCGTGCATGTCCCTCAATACTCTTTTTACTTCTAAGGCGGAATATGCCTTACAAAAGATGAAAGGCCGCCATTATGAACAAGGAGAGAAAGCTGGTCGGTTATTGGGTGCGCAGGTGCGCCAAAGAGAGGCCGATTTGGCGATTCCAGCAATAAGATCAAGTGGTGGTGATATCCTTACTCGGCCTCAAGAGATAGTTGAGGAATTTGCCTCATTTTATTGATCTCAATACTCCCCAGGCAGTCAGGTAGATACGATAGCGATGTCTAAATTTCTGGATGAAGTTCATATTCCACGGCTCTCCGATGATGGTAGGGCTCTACTTGAGGGAACTATCAACAAGGAGGAAATTTCTTCAGCTATATCTGCCTTACCGTACCATAAAGCCCCGGGAGATGATGGTTTCCCTCCTGAATTCTTTAAATGGACTGGCCAGAGTATGCTTGATACTCTTCATGCTGCCTTTGAGGAAGCCGTGGAGGAGTCTTCTCTTGGTTCTATCTCTAACAAAGCCATCATAGCAGTCTTGCCAAAACCTGGCAAGGATCCTCTATTGTGTAATAGTTATCGTCCTATAACTCTTTTAAATTCTGATGTTAAGGTTCTTGCCAGCATTCTAGCATCACGACTCAGCAAGGTTTTGCCTTCCTTAATCCATAACTCCCAAGTAGGTTTTGTTCCCGGTCGTTCCTCCCGCAATCATTTACGTACTCTCTCCCATGCCCTATGGTCCGCTAAACATTTTGCAGATGATGCCCTCCTTCTTTCTTTAGATGCTGAAAAAGCATTTGACCGTATTGAGTGAAATTACCTTTTTACCATAATGCAAAAATTTGGATTAGGTGACCAGTTCATAGCCAAGTTCGACTACTTTATGATAGCCAATCTGCCCAAGTTAATTGTGGAGGTTTTCTCTCTACTCCATTTCCTATTCGATGGGGTACCCGTCAAGGTTGTCCACTCTCCCCTTTTCTTTTTCTTTTAGCTATGGAACTTCTGGCTGCTGCAATTCGTCAATCGGCTGCTGTGGTGGGTGTTCCTCTTCCAATTGGTCATTCAAAAATGTATTTATATGCGGCCGATATTCTTCTTACACTTACTAACCTTTCGCGATCTCTCCCTGCTCTCCTCCATGTCATTGATGATTTTTCTTCTTTTTCTGGCTATAAAATAAACTGGGACAAGAGCGAAGCCTTGCCTATGTCCCTTGGTACTACAAAGGATGCAATCTCTGGTTTTCCATTTCACTGGCAGCCTTATCGGCTTAAATACTTAGGAATACTCCTCAATAGGGGATTGGATAACGTTGTCACAGACAATTTAACTCCCTTGATTACGCAAATGCAAAGGGACTTCGATAAATGGAAGGTCTTGGGTTTATCCCTTTGGGGACGGGTTCAGGCGATTAAGATGGTCACCGTACCGCGTTTTCTTTATGTTTTAGGTATGCTCCCTTTGACTATTCCTCAGGCTACTCTTCGGTCCATTGATTCAAAAATTACATTTTTTATATGGGGTACAGCTAAACCGCGTCTCAGCTTTGCTAAATTAAAATCCCACCAATTGCAGGGAGGTTTGGGTCTTCCCTCTATCGAGCACTACTCCCTTGCCCTACATCTTTCCCATCTTTCTTTCTTTTTACCTAAATCTAACGACATCCCTCAATGAGTGCCACTTGAACGCCATTTATTGGCCTCTGGTCCTGGTTTATCCCTTTTATATGGCAAGGGTTCCAGTTCTCTTGACCCCAAAAATCCTATCTTATCTGCCATGTTTAAGTCTTGGCAAAGAAGTCACCGTCTCCTTAAATCTAACTCGCGGCTTCATTTTAATGCTCCTATATGGTCTAATTCGGCTATTCGGGTTCGAGGTCGAACTGTATCCTGGCCTCTATGGCAGGAAGCTGGTATTCATTCCCTGGAACAACTGTTCCATGGTGACAATTTTAAATCCTTTTCCCAATTAAGTGAGGAATTTCATCTTCCGCCCACACAATCCTGTAAATACTCTCATCTTCAGCAAGCTCTCACAAAACATTTAAGTTCCCCACCTGAGTAGTTGTCCATCTCTTCTATTTTATCTTATCTGAATTTATGGGGAACTTTTAAGGGTGTCACTTCTGGCTTTATAAGACTTTCCTGCTCCCTTTATTTTCGCAACCCCTTTCGAAAGCGCTTCAATTGAAATGGCAAACACGCCTACCTGTGACTTGCTCTGACACTCAATGGGATCTCATTTTGGAAGGATTACATAAGGGTGTTCGAGAAGCTCGCCTTAAATTTTGTATTTTTAAAATTCTCCACGAATGGCACTGGTCACCGGTCAAATTACATCATGCTAAGTTACTTTCGCATTCCTTGTGTTGGAGATGTTCTGCTTCTGACTGTGATATAACGCACATTATATGTGAGTGCCCTCGTACCAGATCATTTTTGGCTTTTTGTACGAAACACTTTGGCTCATTCTATGTCATTGCCCTTACCCTTTACCTCTGCAAATATAATTTTACATGACTTTCGTGGCCTTTCCAAGTTTACTAAACCACAGACTCGTCCCTCCATACTGCTTTAGCCACGGCAAAAATTTGTATATTGCGTCATTGGAAGTCTTCCTTAACTCCTTCTCAGGAGGAGTGGTTGGTTGCAATGATACAAACAGCTTCTTATGAACGTATAATCTATAGTCTACAGGATCAAGCTTCCATTTTTCTTCAAGTATGGTCCCCATTCCTGGAAACCACAGTGGATAATGACTCTGTCTCTACTTCTTCTTCTTCTACGACTACTCTTCCTTCTTAATTTCACCTTCCTTGTACCATGCTTTCTTTCTTTTCCTTTCTCTTTTCCGCTTATTATCATTATTCTTGCTTCCATCTCTCTTCACAACTAGTTTGTTACTCTGGGTTTCCTTTTCTTTTTCTTTTTCTTTCTCTTTCTTTTTCTCCTTCCTTTCTTCTTTCTTTCTTTTCTTTTCTCTATTACCCTTAATGTTGCCTTATGAATACTAGAGGATGTGTTGTTTTATGCCTCCTTTGTTATATTCTATGAATGGTTTCATCATTTATACTATGTTCCATTTCTTCCTCTGCATGTATATCTGCATTTGTGATTTATTTGAAATTTTCTTAATAAACAATTTCAACACAAAAAAAATGAAGAGGCGAGTGTGAGATGTAGTTGGGTGGGTGTCCGGGACAGTGTAAGCATGGGAGAGAGAGTGGAGAGGGAAGCAAGAGAGCATGATTGAGGAAGGAAGGGACAAATTGACAGGCACTATTTTAAGGGAGGAGAGCATGTGCCGGAGATGGCACATTGTGTGTGTGGGAAATACAGCAACTCCGGGGATTCAGGGAAAGCAAGAGGCAGGATCAATGATGTTTCTAGCAGGCAGGCGCAGCAGGTATTTCCTTCCCAATGGTGTGTTGGTTACTGTGGTAGATAAATGTTACTAGGTGTTATACTGGTCCCTACTCCCTACATGTTAACAGTTACTTACTGAATGTGTGCTTGCTTGTAGGGGGTTTTCCGCAGCTGAGCCCACACATGTCTGTTATAATCTATGTATATAGCTCTTGTTCTTTCCCCACCCCTTTCCTCTCTAGCTGCAGTGGTCTCTCCCATGGAACTTAGAGAGAGATAGGCAAATTAGAGTGTTGGTGGTTTGAGGCGTTTGGCACTGAGCTGCTCTCGCGAGCTGATGATGTTCATTGCTTACTTTTGAATAAAGTTATTGACTTTCTTTCTGCATCCTCATTACTTCATTTGGCGACGAGGATGGGATGCTGTGTAAGGGACAGCGCAACATCTTCACCCTGTTGACATTCTTCTTGCCAGAGGTGTACAATTAACGGTGAGCTTGTGTTGGAGTCTGTTTACCAGCACACATGAGGGGATTTCTCACCATTCTGGTTTGGTGTGCATGCGAGGTACTTTAGACATATTTTACAGCATACCCCGGAGCGAGCATGAGATTGAGACAAACAGCACGACTGTTAATGGGCTGTTAACTAAACTATTTGCATCCGTGTACCAACACAGGACCCTATTCAACAGAAACTGTAGCTGACTTAAAACAATTTTGGCAACCTTTCTGGGAAAAGTTTATTATACTAAAAGCACTTCCCTCAGCAAGGTGTTCTGTGCACTTAGCAGTCTGTCGTGGTATCTCACTGAAAGATCTTGTAGTTTTTGGATAGCGATTATTTATCGCGCCTGTACTGTCCATGAGAGGCTTTTCAGCCAGTTTTACGCTGGTCAGTGTCAGGATATAAACTCAATTTACAGGAGACTTCAATCAAGATCAGCTCGGTTGTTCTTACCATCATCCGGTGGCAGGGTACATCGAGTAATGCTGAAGAGGAAGAATCTCTGCTCACCAGTTCATTCGTCTACGTGTTGAGGAGGCGCCACCAGGGACTTCTTCGTAAAAGACAGCAGAAAAGATCATAGAAGTCAAAAGAGCACTGTTCTTTTACATATTAAGGGAAATGTTGAAACTTTAGTATAACTGTGAAAAATTACAGTTTTTATTTTTTTAGGTACAACTCATAGTCAATTTTCATACAAAGTTGTCACTTGTACTTATGCTTTTGAACAGTTGTATACTGGTACATTTAAGTTTCAAATTATTGGAGTTATACAGGTAGCAGGCTGAGGGTAACTTCAAAATGGCTGCAGCCTGCCTGAATGAATCAGTCCCCATCATTTTTGAATGAGTTAGGACAACCAGACATACCCTGGCAGAGATGGCTTAGAATATTTAAAGCATATCTAATAGCAATAGGAGGAAGCAATCTCTCTTCAGTAAGGAAACAACACATTCTTCTACATAATTTAGGGCTTCAAGGGAGGAAAATATATGAAGACATTACAGGAAGGGAACCTAATGAAGACAATGAGGAAGATTTACTGGGGAAGATGTACAAGAATATACTTTGAGGAAGTTAGAAGCACACTTTAAAAAAAGATTAACAAGGTGCTAGAACGTCACAAATCTTTTAGGAGGGTTCAAAGAAAGGAGGAAAGAGTGTCCACCTATGTAGCAGGTATATCTGCAACTTGTGATTTTGGAGCACTTACAGACTCTTTAATAAGGGATTCGTTAGATAAATGTACAAAAGACCAGAAGATACAAGAGGAACTATTAACTCAGAACGCAGACCCCCCTGGACAGCCCATAACTAGCGATACTCTAAGAACAGGGGACCCGGGGAACCTCTTCCCACGTCTGGCTCTCCTGACTCCCTGGGCCCGTTGATTCAAGCCTGCAGAAGCAATACAGACCTGCCGAGGCCCCTCAGACCGCGAATGGACTGTGATGTTGCTGTGAGTGAAAACCAAGTTCATAAAAACGAACAAGATCCCCCCCTACGTCCTATAGTTACAACTATCGGGAGTGTGACAGAACCCATTTCAAAGTATATAGATGCAATCTTACGTCCACACATAGAGAAAATACCTGGACACATTAAAGACACTAGGAATGTAATCACCCAATTTGAAGGCACCTCGTTCAATGCTCACCGTCAGTGGATGGTAACACTTGACGTGGAGAGCCTATATTCCAACATTCCTTGTATAGGGGCAATGGAAGCCACTAAGTGGTTTATCGAGTCCTTTAACATCGACTGTAATATGTCATTCATCCTGGACTGCCTCCAAATCATTTTGGACAATAATATTTTTGAATTTGCGGGTCAATTGTACAAGCAAATTAGAGGAGTCAGCATGGGCGCTTCATGTGCACCAACGATCGCAAATATCTATGTGGCTCTCTTTGAGGAGAAATTTGTCTTTAATGAAGTTGCGCCTTTTTTTGAATCAGTTTTTTATTGGTCACGTTTTATCGACGATATTATTTTCGTTTGGGACGACAATGAGGATGTCCTAGAAGAATTTGTATCTTGGTTGAATGCCTGTGACCCCAACTTAAAATTTACAGAAAAAAAGAGCAACACAGAAATTGAATTTTTGGACTTGAATATCAAGCATGACGAAGGAAAACTGATTATGGACCTTTTTACCAAACCTACAGCACGTAATACTCTCCTTCATTATAGTAGTTTCCATCCCTCGTCTCAGAAAGACAGCATTCCCTTCAGCCAATTTCTCAGACTTAGAAGGAATTGTACTAGGCTAACCGACTATGACCAGAAGGCTACTATAATGAAGGAGAAGTTTCTGGAACGCGGTTATCCACACAGACTAATACGTGACTCTTTCAAAAGAGCTAGGTATTATGACCGTCAACATCTCCTTACAGGCACCAATAAAAAAAGAGATGCCAGTTTAGTATTTGTAACTAGGCACTCTATGTTAAACAAACAAATTCAACAAATCCTGTATACAAATTGGCATATCCTTAATGTCAACAAAAGCGGAAATGAAATTATAAATAAACCTCTTTTCGCATATAAGAAAAACAAAAATATCAAGGACATAGTTGTCAGATCAAGGATGCCAACTCAGAAGGCCTTGAGCCAAAGAGATATCATCACTGGGGCCCCAGTGATTGGAAACCATAGGTGTGGAACTTGCAAAATTTGTCCACTTACTATCGAAACTGCTGAATTTTCGTTCAATAACATAACTATTCCCCTATTAACCATGACGAATTGTAAAACTACTAACATCGTTTACCTTCTAATTTGTCCATGTAATAAAGGCTATGTGGGTGAATCATCGCGATCTGTAAGTACTAGAATCACGGAACATAAATCAGCGATTCGTACACGAAAATTAACTGCCCCTTTAGTATTGCACTATTTGGATAAAGATCACAAACCTGAAGATATCAAGTGGATAATCTTAGAAAAAATTGTAGCTAAAGCAGGCATCAACACAGACAAAATCCGTCGTAAACGAGAAGTTTTTTGGATATTCACTTTGGACACCTTTAAATCAGGTCTTAATTCCGAAATTCCATGGCATCAAGCAATACTTTAGTGCTATTATCTAATTATGTGCTTAATTAAAAGAAAAGTGCTTAAATCTAACCATGTACTAGATTGTTAGAGTACATATGCCACCTTATCCAGACAATAACTATCGTCCGGATATGAACACTTCCTTTTCATTTGAATTGTCAGCTATAATATGTGGTCTTTAATAGTAATTGCATATAAATCTAGGCAAAATATATTGTGCTATGTAAGACTATCATCAAACCATAGACTAAAGTCTTTCTTTTAGTTGCCCTGGTAGTCGAACTACAAACTCTCATTTGGCAATAAGTCTGTTTTCGACCTCTACACGGTTTATTGTGACTCGTGACTCTTTCTTTAAAAACGTCATCGAACCGCGCCCTGAGCATTTGGCCGCAGCTGTTCAGTACAAACTTCTATTCGGCAATAAGTCTGTTTTCGACCTCTACACGGTTTATTGTGACTCGTGACTCTTTCTTTAAAAACGTCATCGAACCGCGTCTTTAGCAATTGGCCGCAGCTGTTCAGTACGTAGCGCAAGTAAATGAGCGCGCGTTTTCCTAAATAAAAAGGCGAAAACTGCTCAGTCCGTCTAGATCGCGGAGCTTAGAAGAATTAACCGACCAGAATCCCCGTCTGAACGAACGAAAGTCATATCAGAAAGGTATGTGTCTAACTACTAAGCGACATGACGTTGGCTAAACTAGACTCTTAATTTAGTTAAGTCATTCATATTATAGTTACGCCAATTTTAATAATGGTTTTTATTTTCTATTTTCTTCAACAGTGGCTGCATTACTTATCATTCTCAGCCCTTTCATGTGCGTCAGTATATTAAGGTAATAAACTTAAGAGACACTAGTAGATAGGCAAGTTGCAATGATATCATGCTTAGTACAATAGTGTCGCCTTATATCTTTTTGGTGCAGATTGACTTCAAGGAAAATGACCAAAAGCATTGACACTTTCTGTGGGTCGCCATGAAAATACGTTACAAAATTTAATCATCATATATCTGAGGTAGGCGTTTATTAATTAATTAAGACATACTCTGTTAAGGATCCCCCTTTGGTGTAAAATTTGTGAGAGTCTTTTTGCGGCAAAAATAACATATAATTCGCAATAGACCTAAATGTAATCTATATAACATGAATAAAATTCTAATTTACATAAATAGTAAATCTTGTTGTCCTCATTTTGATTCAGAATCAGCCCACTGGAATAAAGAACTTAAGGATTCACCTGTATCTCCGATTAACTAAACATACTATAATCTGTACGTGACTCAGTGCGTATAAAGTCTTGTCACAGGAACAAATAAGGTACATCTTCATTACAGAGCAGTTAAGATTAAAACTAAAAGTATATGGCTGGATATTAATATCTAAAAATGGGTACTTACTTATTTTTCAGCACAATTGACTCGATACAAATGAAATTAAAACTGTCGCCATAGGAACCGAAGTGTTAAGTTGTCAACCTGTCCATTGTTGTGTAAGTAGAAATAGCTATACTCCCCTACTTCATAGGTAAAGGTATCTCTAGGATGAGTGTAAAAGGCTGTTTATCTGTGTCTACATCTATTCTGCTTTCGGATCTCTTTCCTCTTGAAACTTTAGTGTCTAATATGGAACTGTTGGTCAAAAATCCTTTCAGCAAAACTATCACATTTAGAAATGCTACAAAAAGGGATATAGTTTAAGTGACGGTCTCTAACTTAACCAATATAGAACCAGAATCATCAAATAGATATCTATGCATCTGTAAAGCAACAAACTAGATGGTCTGGCATTAATTAAAATTAGGTAGTTGTACCGAGAGGATAAACATTGTATATATATGCATCTGTATTGAAACTGTTATAGACCCTAAAAATATAGAAATAGAAATTGCTTGTAAATAGATTAAATGATTATGTGTGTCTGAGCTGTTGATATATTTATATTTTTTCTGTTTTGTCTGTTTAGGTTATATCACCTGTTTTATTTATTTATAATATACGAATGACGGTCACCTGACGAAGGCCTTGGGCCGAAACGCGCGTAGTTCCATTCAACCGCATTGCCTTCATCAATTATTCCAACGACTGAATATCTCGTATATCACTGGGTTATTTTGCTTTTGTAATTATGGTTATGTAATTTTTTCTGTTCTCACCTATTGTCTTTACACGTTCTTAGTTGTAAATAATCAAATTTTTGCATCTGTTTAAATATTATGTATTATATACCAAGGTTCTTTTTAAATGTGAACAATGAATTAAGCAAGTAATTGAAATTTATACAAATGACAAAAATAACAAACTAAATATACTAAAAACAAAATAAATAAATTGAAGAATTTTTGTATAAATTATTGTTTCAGCACACAGTTATTTGAATGTGTTGAAGGGTCTATTATTTTGTTTAGATTATGTTCTAGGGACTATCCATGCCCTTAGAGTTTGCTACACATTCTTTCTCTACATAACCCGTTGATTCAAGCCTGCAGAAGCAATACAGACCTGCCGAGGCCCCTCAGACCGCGAATGGACTGTGATGTTGCTGTGAGTGAAAACCAAGTCAGAGGGGTCTCGTAGACGTAGTCTGGGAGTGGCGGTGCTGAACTTGCGGACTGGTGTGATCCCGGTACTGTACGACTGACGCGGCCTCCCTCCACACCGTAGGTGGTGTAGGGGCCGCACCTATGCCGCCGAAGAGGGCGACAACTAAAGTCAGTCATGTCTTCCCCCCACCGAGCAAAGGCACCCATTGGAACAAGTGACTCCTCAACCACTATGGCTCTCACCAAGACGGAAAAGATGGCATCTTTGCGCAAATTTAAGGAGGAATTACGAGCCGAATTGAATCAAGACATGAAGGCCTCCATTGATCAGTTGCAGGCAGATTTAACTACTCGCATGACCACTCTCCAGCACGACGTCGACTCAGTGGGCACGAGAGTGGCCGATCTGGAAACCCAGACCCAGGAGCTCGACAAACATGCAATGGACACTCTTGGGAAGCTGCAAGATCTTCAAAACCAATTGCATATGGCTCAATTGAAAGCTGAAGACCTAGATAATGGGGCAAGGCGAGATAACATCCGGATCCGAGACCTGGAGGAGGGAGCAGAAGGAACAGATCTTGAAGCATTCCTCGAAGGCCTCTTTGCTGGAATTGTCAGCCTGCGCCCACTGAAGATTAAACTGGAATGAGTGCACCGAGTGGGGGGCCTGACCAACGGAGAACGACGACAGACGCGTGGTGTCTTAGCTAAATTCCACTCCTACACGGTTTCTACCCCCCCACCCAAATCTGACAATCTCTAAGTACTCCTGATCTCCATCCTGACAGCGTAGTCCGAACACTATGTCCGGTGCCCGGTGGAGCTGCTCTGTTCAGCTATTGAGGAGATCGGCCTTGGTTCATCCCCTGACCGTCACCTACCCAGCCGGACTTTGGGCACAGTTTTTCTCTCCATCTCCCTGTCTCACCCACCCACCCCCATCGCATTTATGTAACTCTGCTTTTTTCCTTGTCTCCTATCTATCTATCTATCTATCTATCTATCTATCTATCTATCTATCTATCTATCTATCTATCTATCTATCTATCTATCTATCTATCTATCTATCTATCTATCTATCTATCTATCGATCTGTTCCCATTAAGCACTCTTTCTTTGTCCTACTTCCTTTACTCCTATCCCCTCTCACCTGAATCTTTCCCCTTGCCCGCTACACCACCTAGCCCCCTGTCCTTTTGTGCCCTTTGACTAAGCACTCCTTCTCCCCTTGTTGGGGAAAGATCTAATATTTATACTCTGAAGTCTCAGCGAATCCGCTGAGAGAGTCCACAGCACCTAGGGAGCCACTCACAGTTGATGTATGGTATGGCACCCCTTGCCAAAGCACTCCCTCTCCCCTTTTTGGGGAAGGATCCAGTATGTAGACCTTGGAGGATCACTGACAGAATATCGACAGTCAAAATATCGACTTGCCAAAATATCGAGGTTAAAATACTAGCCTTTTGACAGAGTTTCCTCCTATTTCCTTAAAAGAATTTTCTTCATTGCTTCAACCAGACATACCCTTGATTGCTTCTCAAAGTCAGCTCAGGTTCACCTAACGACTGTTGCCCTCCTCTGATTCTGAGGGAGGCCTTTCTGGCCTGTCCGGACCCTCCTCTGTCCTTGCTTAACCACTCCCTGGCCACTGAAGAGGTCCCTCGTTCCTTTAAACAAGCAGCCGTCCTACCTATCTTGAAAAAACCTAATGCGGACCCTACCATCTTAAGCAATTACCGCCCCATATCCCTTCTCCCTTATTTAGGAAAGATTTTGGAGACGTATGTAACCCGCTGCTTGACCTCTTTTATAGAGAAATCCTCTTTCCTGGATGTCCAACAAGCTGGATTTCGACCCCTCCACTCAACCGAGGCGGTTATAGTAGCTGTCATGGATGCCCTCAGGACTAGTGCCGATAAAAACACCTATCAGGCCCTTGTCCTTTTGGACCTTTCTGCAGCATTCGACACGGTCGATCATGCTATTCTGATCGACCGTGTCCACAATGCTGGCATCCAGGGAGTGGCCCTCGACTGGCTAAGTTCCTTTCTTGACCAGCGAACTCAAGCTGTCAACTTGTCCACATTCTCTGCACCTTACACATCTCTAACTTGCGGGGTCCCCCAGGGCTCGGCACTATCCCCTCTTTTATTTAATCTGTATTTACAACCCCTCTTAGCTATCCTCAGAAACTCTCCGGTCACAATCTTCAATTATGCAGATGATCTTCAGTTAATCTTTCCCATCGATTCCCAACCTTCTTCCAGTTTTCATTTTCAGTCCACCATGTTGACCATCTCAGATTGGATGTGCCACAGTCAACTCAAACTAAATCCCGCAAAGACTGAGCTGGTACTCACGGGTGTTCCTGCTAACCCTTGGAATGACACCTTCTGGCCACCTTCCTTGGGGACGGCTCCCACTCCGGTCAGTACAGTCAAGAGTCTAGGGGTGATGATTTCTGAAGATCTCTCGATGAGGCCACAAATAAACTCAGTGACCTCCTCCTGTTTTTTCCAACTCAGGAGGATCCGTAAAATTAGTAGGTTCCTCACAAGAGACGCCCTGATTTTAGTGGTCATTGCTCTCATCACCTCTAGGCTTGACTACGCCAACCTGTTGTACGTGGGGACCCCGGCATGCCACCTCCATCGGCTGCAATTGGTGCAGAATCAGGCTGCCCGCCTGATCTTTCACCAACCCAAGTATCATCATGTCACCCCCCTCCTCCGTAGTCTCCACTGGCTTCCTGTTTCCACTCGGTGTCTGTTCAAGATGGCTTGTACCGTTTTTAAGGCACTTATCGAGGCGGCTCCCGCCTTTATTTCATCACGCCTGGTTCGCTACACCCCCCCCAGAACCCTCCGCTCCTCCTCCCTCAATCTCCTTGTGGTCCCCAAATACAAACGGAAAAAACACGGTGGCTCGAGTTTCTCTGTTTTAGCTCCCTCCACCTGGAACTCCCTGCCTCTCACTCTCCGTCTTTGCCCCAGCTATGACTCCTTCCGTAGACAGTTGAAAACCCTCTTTTTCCAGTCAGCATTTGAGTAACCCCTTCTCCATGACCTCTGCTGTTTGTCAAGAGCGCCAAGAAACCGTTGGTGTATGTGCGCGGTACAAATATTTTTAATGTAATGTAATGTAATGTAAAATATCGAATGCCAGAATATCGACTTCCTATCTACAAACAGGTAAGTACAAAAATATCGACTCCAAAATATCGATAGAAAAAATATAGACAGTCAAAATATCGAATTTTTAAAATATCTTAAAAGTAATTTAAAACTAATATAATAATAAATATAATTAATCTAAACATGCATAAAATACTTACATAAACTTAACATTAATAAATAATTAATGCAACTTTAAAAAAAATTCTTTAAATATATATATTTATATATACATATTATTAACAAAACATATACAATATTTTTTCCGTAGGATAGCGAGAGGGTTACATTTACTATTCCCACTCCAGAGAGTGCAACAGTAAGGAAAGCGTGGGATAGCGTAGGGGTAAAAATTACTATTCCCACTCCAGAGAACGCAACAGTAGGGAAAGCTTTGGTTAGCGTAGGGGTAAAAATTACTATTCCCACGCCAGTGAGTGCAACAGTAGGGAAAGCGTTGGATAGCGTGGGGTAAAAATTACTATTCCAACTCCAGAGAGTGCAACAGTAGGGCAATCGTTGGATAGTGAGAGGGTAAAAATTACTATTAGCCCTCCAGAGAGAGCAACAGTAGGGAAAGCGTTGGATAGCGTAGGGGTAAATATTACTATTCCCACTCCAGAGAGCGCAACAGTAGGGAAAGCATTGGATAGGGTAGAGGTAAAAATAACTATTCCCACTCTAGAGAGTGCAACAGTACGGAAAGTGTTGGATAGCGTAGGGGTAAAAATTACTATTCCCACTCCAGTGAGTGCAACAGTAGAGAAAGCGTTGGATAGCGTAGGGATAAAAATTACTATTCCCACTCCAGTGAGTGCAACAGTAGGGAAAGCGTTGGATAGCGTAGGGGTAAAAATTACTATTCCAACTCCAAAGAGTTCATCAGTAGGGAAAGCGTTGGATAGCGTAGGGGTAAAAATTACTATCCCCACTCCAGTGAGTGCAACAGTAGGGAAAGCGTTGGATAGCGTAGGAATAAAAATGACTATACCTACTCCAGAGAGTGCAACAGTAGCGAAAGCGTTGGATAGCGTAGGGATAAAAAATACTATTCCCACTCCAGTGAGTGCAACAGTAGGGAAAGCGTTGGATAGCGTAGGGGTAAAAATTACTATTCCAACTCCAGCGAGTGCAACAGTAGGGAAAGCGTTGGATAGCGTAGGGGTAAAAATTGCTATTCCCACTCCAGTGAGTGCAACAGTAGGGAAAGCGTTGGATTGCGTTGGGGTAAAAATTACTATTCCTACTCCAGAGAGTGCAACAGTAGGGAAAGCGTTGGATAGCGTAGGGTTAAAAATTACTATTCCCACTCCAGTGAGTGCAATAGTAGGGAAAGTAATACTTCATATATAAATATAAATAACATAAATATTAATACCAATTACAAAATAATTAAAATATTTTACAATGTTATCAAATATATTAATTAATCAATTAAATTAAATGTAAAAAAAATTACTTGCTAAGCCCGGAGTGCAGGACCTCCTCTGCTGACCATCTACAAGTGGAGGTCCGGAAAGTGGCTGGACGGTAGCCTGCGGGCCGGACCATTGCTGGCACTACCGCGCGACTGACTGCGAACTGTGAGTACCTCCCCTGGGTCCCTGAATTCCGAAGGAGTGGTGGCCGGTTCTGGGGAGCGGGAGACCGGCATTACTGAGCCCGCAGCACGCGGCGGAGTGGCACAGATCGGCCAACAGAGTGTGGGACGCGCAGATCGCCGAGGACTGGGGTGTAGACCCCGGGGCCTGCCTTGGCCTGACCCGGGTACGGTGCCGGACCAGGGGTACGAGCATCTGACCCTCATAGTGGAAGGAGAGCTGCTGTGTCGGCCCCCTGTTGGACTTTGCAGACGAGATCAAAGACCTTATACTGCCATACCTGCCTACACGGTCGGTGGCCCAAGTACAGTCCGCAGCCATGACCAGAGGAGGCGGCGGCCTCACCAAACAGGCGACCATTGATAAATTCACGGGGCCTAGTGGGGGCTCCGGACCCTCGGGCGGAGGACAACAAGGAGGGTGGTCGGACAATGCAGCAATTATGGCGGCCATCACCCAGTCCAGGGACATGCTAGACGCCAAAATAGGCGCAGTGGGCACAGATGTCACCCTGTTGCGCCAGGACTTGCGGAATGCAGTGGCACGGATTACGGAGGCGGAATCTAGGGTTTCGGTAGTGGAAAACGACGTGGGCTCCCTAAAGAAGAAAATGGCGGCAATGGAAACTGCGCAACAGGGCCTAGTGCTCCGGGTGGAGGATGCTGAGGGGCGTGCACGTCGAAACAACCTCCGCTTCATTGGTTTTCCAGAACGATGCGAGAAAGGGAACATGGAACAGTTTCTCACGCAGTGGCTGAAGACCTGGCTGCCCCCGGGGGTTCTATCCAACTGCTTCGTCATTGTACGCGCGCATCGAGCTCTGACACAGAGGCCGCCGGAGGGCGAACGTCCCAGAGCAGTGATTGCTAGACTCTTGAATTATCACGATCGAGACGTCATTTTGAAGGAAGCGAGAACCAGGGATGCCATTCTCTACGAGAATCGAAAGATCATGATCTTTCCTGACTATTCCAAGCTCGTACAGCAACAGCGCCACTCCTTCATGGCCGCAAAGGCGAAGCTGCGAGGTCTGAAACTTCAATACTCCCTGCTGTACCCGGCTCGTCTGAGGGTGATTTTCCAGTCGCAGACGCTATTCTTTGACACTCCGGAGGACCTCTTTAAATGGACCGACGAAACAGTGAGAATCAGGCCAAATGCCCAGCCGGGACTGAACCTGGGCTCTTCGAGGGGATCGTCGCAGGAACGGAGGGATCGGACGGCCAAGAGCAGGAGAAATCGGAGGTCCAAATCACGCAAGCGGTCAGTCTCTGTCAATGGTACGCAAGATAGCGGCAGAACTGAGGCCTCGGACCACTCTGGGACGGATCACTGAAGACCAGGGGAACTCTGTGCTTCTTGTTTGGTGATGTAGGTCCTAGCTAATTGGGACGGGGCGCTTGAGGTTCAGTGGACTGGATGCATTATCGCTGCCTCAGCATCGATTCGTAACTGAGTTATTGAACATGAGTGGAGTTGTGGGGTGGGGCTCGGGGACTGCTTACTAAGGGCTGCCACCCTCCTACTAATGTGGGAGTTGATAGGGGAGGGGGGATGAGTTCACTGGTTTCCGGGGAGTTGGGATCCATTGGCATGGTTGGTCCTGGGCCCTCTGTTTTGGACTCGGGGCTACCCATGCCGCGACAGGTACTTCATAGTTCAGTGAGGTATAGGGGGGGGGAAGAGGGGTGCGGGTGGCCAGGGAAGGGACTGTTGAGTTGGGGACCGGGGTTACTCAGGACTGTGTGGGCAAGGGGTCTGTGGTTGTTTGGGGGGCTGGGTGTGAGGGGGGGAGAGCGGGTGTTGCTCTTTTTGTTGCTTCGGGGTCCTGGGGTGGGTGGGGGGGAATGCATGTGTCGTTTGCAATGGCTTTGATAACAGTGCGCAGTGGGTGGAATTGGCGCAGAGGGCCTACTTGGTGGGTCCCGCTTGATTATGGCTGAAATGACTCAGACTCCCTGAGGAGTCCCTACGAGTGATCACATGGAATGTCAGGGGGATGCTGGACAAGATTAAACGTGGGGCAGTCTTGCGCTGGGGAAGAGAGAGGTCGCAGATGTGCTCTTGCTCCAAGAAACTCACATGATGGGCTCGAAGGTACTAGGTCTGCAGAGGTTTGGCTATCAACAGATTTTTCACGCCGGCTTTTCCAGGGGGTCCAGAGGGGTGGCTACCTTGATTCATCGCAGGGTGGCCTACGTCCATGAGAAGCAGTGGGTGGACCCACAGGGTCGCTATCTCTTTGTTAAGGGCATGGTTAGCACTGAGCCTGTGGTCTTTGGGAGTGTCTACGCCCCCCCCCCACTGCAGTGGGCCCTGGCCGAGAAGCTGTTCACAGTGTGGGAGGACATCCCGGAATCCTTAGCAGTGGTTGGGGGTGATTGGAACGAGGTGATGGACGTATGTATGGACCGCCAGAGGCGCCAGGAGGTGTTTGGGATCCCTTCCCCCCCCCCTACCAGACTGCATGCTATGATTGAGGGATTAGGCTGGGTGGATACGTGGCGACATATGCACCCTACAGTACGCGAGTATACGTATGTGTCTGCGGTGCATGGCTCCTTCTCAAGACTAGATTATGTGTTTGTGCCCAGAGTATCCCTGTGCAGGGTGAAAGAAGCAGAGATCTTACCGAGGGGACTGTCCGATCACTCCCCGGTGTCGGTTAGGGTAGAACTCCTTAGAAAACATCAGCCATTCAGATGGAGGATGTCCTCGTGGCATCTCCAGCAGCCTGCCTATGTCCAACATCTGCGGGAGGCGATTGACCACTATTGGCGAGAAAACCTGGTAGGCGATATTGACGCAGCGGTGGTGTGGGAGGCTATGAAGCCCACTATACGGGGGGTGGACATCGCGTGTTGTACTGCGGCCCGTCAAAGGCGTCGGGAGACGATCACGGCGGCGGCCAAGCTGGTGGAAACCTTAGAACAGCAGAGCCGGGAAGGAGGCGATGAAGTTGTGATACAATTGCTTCTCCAGGCACAGCAATCCTATGCATCTGTCTTAATGGATGAGGCCAAACAGGCGTGGCTGGCCACGCGGAGTAGAATATACCAGTGGGGGGATAAGTCGTGTACGATGCTCCATAAACTCTGTCAACACAACCTCCAGCCCATCACGCTGCCGGGACTTACTGACCCGAACTAGTTAGCAGCGAGCTTTGCTAGCTACTTCACGACCCAATATGCCCCGTGTGACCGTCTGTCGGCAGACGAAGTGGCTAAATTCATCGATGACTTGCCACCTAAAGCGGTGTCGGATGAGACCAGGAAGGCTCTTGATGTTCCCCTTACAGCGGAAGAGCTGGGGGAGGCCCTGGGACAACTCAATGCAGGGAAGGCCCCTGGGCCGAGCGGCTACCCATGTGAGTTCTATAGGAAATTCCATGTACAACTAGGGTCCCATTATCGCCGTGCACTTGAGACGGCGCGTACACGGGGCAGGTTGCCCCTGGAATGGCGCCATGCTGAATACGTGGTTTTTCAAAAACCAGGTAGACCCCCAGACAGGCATGACTCATATCGCCCCATCTCTTTACTCAATATAGAGGCCAAAATTCTGGCAAAGGCTCTGGCGAATCGGTTACTCCCACATATAACAGATCTGGTTCATCCGGACCAAGCCGGATTCATGCCACACAGGGCAACGCGACATAACATCCGACGCGCGCAGGCCGCGGTAGATGCAATAGGGGCCACCGGAGAACAAGCGGCTTTGTTACTAGCTGATATAAACAGAGCCTTTGACTCGGTTAGCTGGACATACCTCTTTGCACTCCTGTCCCGTCTCAATCTGGGCCCGATATTCCTGTCATATGTCAAGCTACTGTATACCGACATCACGGCCTCGCTGCGAGTCGCGTGGGCGGTGTCGGAGGCGTTTCACATTGGACGAGGGACTCGGCAGGGGTGTCCACTATCCCCTTACTTGTTCGCCCTAGCCATGGAGCCTCTGGCCGCCTGGGTGCGCATAGATGCGCAGATGCGGGGCTTTGTGTGGACCGAAAACCTCTCGGATAGAATCGCACTATATGCGGACGATGTCCTCTTCTTTCTTACCGATCTGCAACGCTCGGGGCCGCGAGTGTTGGAAATTATGCGAATCTTTGGGGAGGTCCCGGGCCTTTACCTGAATCTGCGCAAGTCCACCCTGTGGGTACTGGGGGATGGAGCCGTGACAGATCCCTGGACATCGGGATTGCAGGTTGCTACCGGCGGTCTGAAATATCTGGGGGTGTTCCTGTCGGAATCGGTGAACATTACCTGGGAACGGAACATAGTGCCTGTTTGGGAGCGGGTTCAAGCAGATGTGAAAACGTGGTCTCGGATGCCCCTCACTATCTTTGGCAGGTCCGCAATTTTCAAAATGGTAGCGCTCCCGCGCCTCTTATATCAATTGCAGAATTATCCCTACCCTATCGCACCCCAGTGGTTTCGGCAGGTCAACTCGGTCTTGGGCCGCTTCCTGTGGGCTGGGGGGGCTGCCAGGGTAGCGCTGCGTACGTGCTTTTTATCCACATATTGTGGGGGCTTAGCCACCTCGGATCTACTATCCTATTACCAAGCCCCTCACCTACTAATCCTGAATGAATGGTGGTACGGAGACAGAGGTGATCCGGCTTATGCCCTAGAACGCGCGTTAATGGGTGACAATACGCTCCATACGATCCTCTACTCAGCCCGGCTGCGTCGGACGTTGCCAAGGGTCACAAGACTTGTCTTTGCTGTGTGGCGGCAGGCGTTACGTCGCATGGGCTGGTGGGGTAGACTGACTGCAGAAACGCCGCTGTGGCATAACGGCCTACTCCCCGAACTTTCCACATTATCGGGATTCGATGGCTGGGACACAATCGGGATCTCGCTGCTGGGACATGTACTGTCCGGGACTACTCTCAAATCCTTCCAAGAGCTCAGTACGGAGTTCAATATGCCCCGGTCCCAATTTTTTCGTTATCTGCAATTTAGACACACACTGACACCCAGCATTGCCAACCTGGACTCGCTTCCTGAATTTAGTCCGATTGAGGCGAAGGTCTTCATGGGTGACCTTGGAGATAAGAAGGTCTCCCGTATTTACCAAACGATGGTCACTCACTGTTCCTCCACCCTTCTTCCCCTGAGGGCGGCCTGGGAAGCAGATATTGGTTCCCTGGATGAGGATGATTGGAGGGAGTCCCTGGAATCCCCGCGGGGGACGGCCATTGCAATGCGGTTTAGGTTAATCCAATTCAAAATTCTCCATAGGGCCTACTACACCCGTGAGCGACTGTGGAAGGCAAGATTGATTGGGTCACCGGAATGCTTGCGCTGTGGGGCTGCGGTGGGCACATTGCTCCATACGGTATGGTCGTGCCCTAGAATAGTTGGTTTCTGGAGGGGGTGTGGAGCTGCCTGTCTGAGGTGCTGGGTTGGGACCTTCCTCGCACTCATCACCTAGGTCTACTCCACATCCTGGAGGGAGTTGGTGGGAACATATATAAACGACACTTGTTGTTACTGGGGCTGGTGGTTGCCAAAAGGGATTTCTGCCCGAGCTTGGAAGGATGAGAGGGCCCCTCCCCTGAGTGCATGGAGAGCCGGACTGGACTTTTGTATGGGTCTAGAACGACCAGTATTTGAAGCACGAGGATGCCCCCGCAAACACTTTAAGGTATGGAAGAGATGGGCAGACTATAGGGGGTTGACACTAGATCCCCCGGCGGAACCTGAGGAAGATCTCTAGGCGTACAGTATCCAGCGGGCCTGTGAACTGCGTCATGCTTGCCATACCACGACCAAGCACTGAAGCTATCTGTACACACGTGCACGGGGTAAGGGAGGGACAACGGGGGGGTAGCGGGGAGGTTGGGTGGTCAAAGTTGGGGGGGATAGGGGCGGGTATAGAAGTTTCCCTTCATTTGTGCTCTCTCTCGTTTTTGATTGGACTCTGGTCCTGTGATGTAACTGTACCAAGATGCCTGGTGGTGTTCTCCTGACTGTGGGGAGCCACACTTATTACTCTGCCCAATCCTATCAATAAAATTTGTTGTGAAAAAAAAAATACCTGCTAATACAAATTTTTTACCAATTACCAATAAATTAATTTACAATATAAAAATATTTAAAAATTAGACACAATAAAAATATTTAGAAAATGTAATTACTTACAATTAAATTACTTCCCAAACTATTCCCCAATAAATACACAACCCACTACAGAAAATAATGTAATAAAAGTAACAAATGTATCAATTAATCAATTACAATAAATTACAAATTATATTTTAATTAATTGCCAATTAATAATTAATTAACAGTTAATTCTAAATAAATAACATTAAATAAAAATAACATATTTAATTAATTATAATTAAATTACTTCCCACCCTATTCCCCTATAAACCCACAGCCCGCTACAGAAAATAAAATACTAAAATTAACATATTTATCAATTAATCAGTTAAAATTAATTGCCAATTATATTTTAATTATTTACAAAGTAATAATTAATTCACAATTATTTCCAAAAAAATACCAATAAATAAAATAACATATATAAATAATTATAATTAAATTACTTCACACCCTATTCCCCTATAAACCCACAACCCGCTACAGAAAATACATTACTAAAATTAACATATTTATCAATTAATCAATTAAAATTACCAATTATATTTTAATTATTACCAATTAATAATTGATTGACAATTAATTTTAAATAAATACCAATAAATAAAATAACATATTTAATTAAATATAATTAAATTACTTCCCACCCTATTCCCCTATAAACCCACAACCCGCTACAGAAAATAAATTACTAAAATTAACATATTTATCAATTATTCATTTAAAATTAATTGCCAATTTTATTTTAATTATTAACCAATTAATATTTAATTAACAATTAATTCTAAATAAATACCAATATTTAAAATACCATATTTAATTAATTATCATTAAATTTCTTCCCACCCTATTCCCCTATAAACCCACAACCCGCTACAGAATTATATTACACAAAAATTAAAAATTAATATTAACTTACCTTAAATTCGATATTTTTGTTGTCTATATTCTGTCTAGTCGATATTATGTCCATTCGATATTTTTGATTAGATATTATGTCCATTCTATTCGATATTAAAATTTTCTAGTCGATATTTTGGTAATCTATATTCTGTCTAGTCGATATTATGTCTATTCTATATTTTATACTCGATATTATGTCTAGTCGATAATAAAAACTCGATATTTTGACTCTATACCGTCCTTGGAGTCTCAGAGACCCTTCTATGAGAGTCCACTGCGTATAGGGAACCTCTCGAAACAGAGATGGGGAAATTATACCACTTACCCTGGGATCACAGCTTACTGGACTTTGGACGCAGCTTTGACTCGTCTACTGGTTTGTGTCCCCGTCACCTCTCCCTCCTCTTTCCATGCTGTGTATCTCACCCTCCCCTCCTCTTCCCTCCTCCATTCTCTGTCTACCTCCGCTGCTCTTACCCCCTCCTCCCCTGAATCTCTCTCCTTGCCTGCTTTTACCCTTACGTATATGTCCTTTTTGTTTGTCTCGACCTTACTTGTCACTATGTTGCCAGGCTCTAATAACTGTGTAACCTTTGTAACAATGCAACCTGCAATTATGGTCTGATACTCATGTAAAGCGCTCTGATACCTCCGGGTCTAGCCAGCGCAATATAAAACCTTTAAAATAAATAAATAAAATAAATACAATGAAAGGAATGGAACATACACTTATATGTATTAAGAAGATGAGATTAAGTAGTGTAACTCATAAAGAAAGAGAGGCGGTGACGGTGCTTGCTGAGGAGGAAGTTGTGTGTAAAATTAATGAAAAGATTTAGGAGATACATACACCCAAACATTAAAATGTACGTTGTTACAGATGTGGTAATCAGAACCATTTGGCTAACAGTTTTAAATGTCCCTCAAGGGGTGTAATTTGCAGGAAATGTAACAAAAGGGGTCAATTTGCCAAGGTTTGCAGAGTTCAATGTGACAAAGTTCATATGGTTTCTGATTCTGAGGGCAAGGTGGAGGAAACAAAAGAATATATTTCTCAAGTAGAACAGGAAGTGGGTGGAGAGAAAGTACAATACATAACATGTGATATTTGGCTTGATGGAGTATCTGTACAGGTTTACGCTGATTCATGTTCACCATATACCTTGATTGATAAGAAAACATTTGAGGAGAATTTTTCCAAGGAAAGATATACATTGAAGATACCTGACATTCAACCTGGGGTGTACAATAAGGAACTTATTCCTCTTGCGGGAATAATGAGAATGCGTATAATATTCAGGAACAGGTACACAATAGGGAAAGGTTATGTAACCAACAAGGGTCAAATTTACTGTGCAGGAAACACCAGAAGGATTTGGGGATTACTTTAGAAACCAACAATGTGGATCATGAGTTGCTTGTGGACAGTGCTTAATTTCAGCCAGTGCTTTCCAGTGCTGGGGCACCTGCACCTAATCCTCAGCACCGGTTATTATAGCACGAATTAAGGACAAACTAATTTGAAATTATAAAAAACAACAAGGGCACCCAATCGAGTCAGCACAGGACCTCGGGGAACATATGAGTAAAGACAACAGCGGTCCTATGCAAGGAGGGATATAGTCAAAAGGTAAATATAGACACAATGGAAACTATATTGTAAATTGACTTGCCCAGCCGGGCAGAGGTCTAATATTTAATTTAGAACCACAATATTAGGAGATACCTTCAACAATTTCTTGGAGATGGGCACAAGCCTGTGCCCAGACGTTTACAAATTGTCATGGTTAGCGGAGTGGATAGAAGGTAGAGAAAGGTTTTTAGGCAAAAGCTATTGTTTTCTGTGCATATAGCAATAACAGAATTCACATTTACACCATTACTTGAAATATAGTAACAGATACACAACAGAGTATATGGCCGTCGACAACTTCTACAGAAATTGTTGAAGGTATCTCCTAATATTGTGGTTCTAAATTAAATATTAGACCTCTGCCCGGCTGGGCAAGTCAATTTACAATATAGTTTCCATTGTGTCTATATTTACCTTTTGACTATATCCCTCCTTGCATAGGACCGCTGTTGTCTTTACTCAAACTAATTTGGAAGGCACACAATTTTCTCTGGAATCTAAGGATGTTGAGCCACGCCAAGACTCAAACACAGTTCCCCAGCTCTGAAATCGGCAACTCTAGCCATTAGGCTAAGTCCTCTCCAGAATAATAAGTGCTAGTCAGGAGGCAGTTTGCACCAGCACATTTCACCGGTTAGCGCTGCCTCCTGAGGAGAGCGCTGGCACTTTTTATTTTACAAATTAACCACTGCTTATGGAACAACCCATAGTGGGAAGGTATTTGTGTAAGGAATTTCCAGAAGTATTTTTCAACCAACTAGGAAAATTAAATAATTGCATGAATATGATCACATTCAAGGAAGTTCCATTCCAGTGGGGCACAAAGCCAGATCAATCCCACTATTGAGGGAACCTTCAAAAGCTCGAACTGCAGATACTAATGAGTCAAGGGGTCTTAGAAGAAATAGAAAGCTCTGAGTGGTTGGTACCCATTGTTATCACAAAAAAAGATGGAGGAAAGAGCATTCAGCTTTGTGTGGATTTGAGGGATCTCAATGCAAATATTTGGGTGCACAGTACAAGATCCAGTTATTTTAGTGTACTTGACTTATCCTCAACCTATCATCAGGCCATTCCCCATCCTGAGTCACATATGTTATCAGCTTTCACAACCCTTTTTGGTAATTTCAAATTCTCAAGAATGCCCTTTGGATTAGCTTTGGCCACGGCAGCCTTCCAGAGGATCATGCAACATATACTAAAAAACTGTAAGAAGACTATATGCTTTCAGGATGATATTTTAATTTATGGTTCTAGTGAAGAGGAACACAATTGTAGAGTGAGAGATATTTTGTCCAAGCTAAAAAATTCAGGTTTCACCACAAGAGAAAGTAAATGCAAATTAGGTGTCACATCAGTAGATTACTTGGGTCACACAATATCAGAAGAGGTTATCAAACCTAAAATGGACCTGGTAGAGTCAGGTTTGGCAGAGTACATGGCTAAATACACAACAACATTTTCAGTTTTGGTTCAACATCGTAGGGACTTATTAAAAAAAAGGTATACCCTTCCATGATGCAACATTTAAAGAGATAAAGAAATGCCCTTATATAGGGAATTTTCATGTTGATAGAGAAACCATACTAACAACAAATGCAAGTAATAGGGGTTTAGGAGCCACTCTTTCACAGAGAGCAGAGAATCAAGAGAAAATTGTGACATTTGCCTCCAAGACCGTGGTGGGCTCTGAAGTCAATTATTTGACAGTGGAAAAAGAGGCGTTGGCATGCTATTGGGCCATCAATCATTTAAAAAATGTATTAGTGGGGTTTACCATTTGGATTAAGTACAGATCACAAACCTTTAACCCCTTCCCTGCGCGGCAAATTCCGGAGCGTCGCGGGAGGGGCTAAGGGGTGGACGTGGCGCTCCCGTACTTACGACGGTTCCACGCCGTCATGAGTCACGGGCGGCGTGTGCTCATGATGGCGTGGAGCCGTCATGACCCCGCCCACTCACTAATTCGCCCGCACAGGTGGGAAATTAGTGCCGCGTGGGCGGAGCGGCATGATACCCTTGTTGTCTAAGAAAGAAATGTAAAAAAAACACTCCCCGGATAGCTAAATGGGTGTTGGGACACCAGGGTTTCAATAACAAAGTTGCATATGTTCCAGGTATCAAACACTGTGCTGCAGATTTCTTATCAAGGAAAGTGGAAAGATTAGAAGAGGCCAGAGAAAAGGAAGGTACAATATTGGAAGTTACAGTTCCAGCTATTATAAAAACTGAGTGGGAAGCACAGATGGATAGAGACCTCACTCTTAAAGCGGTTAGAACGTCCATTGTGGAGGGATGGCCCCCCAGGTGTAAAGAATTATCAGAAGAGTTACAACCTTTTTGGAATTTAAAAGAAGAAGAATCTCTAGAAGGGAACATAATCTTAAGATCAGGAAAGATTGTAACACCTTTTGGGTTACAAGAACATATTATTAATTTAGCTCCGGAGGGACATTTGGGGAGGAATCTCACCAAATCCAAGCTAAGAGCAGATTATTGGTTTCCTTACATGGATCACTTAGTGGAGGAAAATTCAAAGATTGCCATGCCTGCAGTTTAAGTGATAAAACCAAAGGCTAAAGAGTGCTCCCCTTATTTTGGTTGACGTACCCACTGTTCTGTGGAATAAGTTGGGCTTGGCTATTGCAGTTAATTGCTAATACTACCGTGGATTGGGGGTCTATGGGGAAAGTTTATAGACTTATTAGGTACATGTCCCTGAATACATAGAAAAACACGTAATACATACCTATGGTCTTCCACACGTGTATGTGATGTAATATTGAAGAGCTCTAATCTCTCTCTCAACTCTCAAGGTGTTGTAACACCGGGGAAGGCATCCCTTAAGGATAAGACCCCTCACTCACCCGAAGGTGACATGCTTCATCATATGGGGCCTCCTTACCAGTGGGGAAAGCCTAGTCACCACTGGGAGCTACTACTTCTGGAATTTAAGGAAGGAGTTCAGAGATGTTTTTTTGGAGTCGGATGGTAATCCCATATGTGTGCTGTTATAGGTTGAGTGAGGTATGTTGCAGCGCTGTGTGAATAGGGGGGTGTGAATTAAAACTGTCTAGATAGATCACCACTAACCTTTATTCCTGTGCACTACCTGACAGGGTTAAAATGTAACAGCACAGTGGTATGGATATGAGCCACTGTTAGTGATAGGTCGACATGTTTCAGCCTCTTGATCTGTTTTTAGTATCAGCGGCTTTCTTCAGGACCAGATATTTGTACAATGCTGCTGCAATTTAGTGATAAAGCAAAAAAGAACTAAAGAAGAATTGGTAATACACCACCAGTACTCCTTCGCAATGTTATTGCTGTGTCAGGTCATACTCTGGATATCTGTAAAAAAGAGTAAGCTGCAAAAGGTGGTTGTTGAAGAGAGCAAGAGAAATATATATATAGAGCAAATCAAAACCACATCTTACACATTCATATCACATGTGTCATGTGCATATTTTTCTATCATATGTCACACAAAAATTGCCTAATTTTAAGCTTATAGGACTTACCCACAATTGTTGAATAGTCCAGCCTCACCTCTACCTGTCAGGTTGCTCTGGAGGGAGGCCCCGCTCTGCGGGAGGAAAGAGATACTCTAGTAGTTTCTAACCATACTGTCTAATTTTTCCTAAAATCTAGTTTCTCTAAATGTCTGGAAGGGTTCCCAAACAGGGGCTATGCATAGTGAGGTCAGTGTTACATATACATGTTATCAATACTAGTGTACTAAAAGAATGTGTTTAAATGATATCCAACAAATTCCATTTGACACTGAAAAGGATTGGCTGGTGTCCTTCGATGTGGAATCCCTCTATACGTGTATTCCACAAGAGGAGACATTAGCCACCATAAAAGGAATGCTTGAAAACACTACTTGGGAGAGTATCACCCCGATTGATTTCGTGATATTCTGTGCAGGAATGGTCCTAAAAGAAAATTTCTTTAGATTTGAGGATCTATTGTACCTACAAATATCGGGTACTTGTATGGGCAGTATCTGTGCCCCTAGTTTGGCCAATTTGTATGTTCACAAGGTAGAACAGGAGATGATATTAACTACTAGCAACCCGTTCTACAGTCATCTACGTACCTAGAAAAGGTACATAGACGAAATTTTTGTCATATGGAGAGGAGAAGAAGAAACCCTTAAAATGTTCCATGAATGGCTGAACAATCAAAACGATTTTTTGCGGTTCACTTTAGAATCCTCCAAACACAAACTCCCTTTTCTAGATCTATTGATTCAACCAATGAATGGAGGACTCATAACAGAACTATACCGGAAGCCAACCTCCTGCAATTCGCTTTTACCATTTGAAAGTTACCATCCTCGTGCTTTGCGTGAAAATCTACCGTTTGGCCAGTTCTTACGGATAAGACGTAATTGCACAAATCTGGAACAGTATGAAGAACACGCTCAAGGACTGACAATAGATCTTAAGGTGAAAAAATATCCTAACCGCATCATTCGGAACTCCAAGAAAAGAGCGGCCAACAATAACCGAGAGCGGCGATTGGAACAACATACACAAAAGGAACCTAATCAAAGGATGACGTTTGTAAATACTTTCTCTAGTTTTTCAAATTCAGTCAAAAAAAGTATAAACAAACATTGGCCCATTCTCAACCTAGGAAATAATGAACTACCTCGCCCATTATTTGCATACAAACGGAGTGCGAACTTGAGGGATAAACTGGTCCATACCCGTCCGCTAAAAAACAGTAAGTCAGAGAGACAGCTGACTCTCTGGAATCTACCCCCAGTAGTAGGACATTTTCCCTGTGGCACATGCTCAGTCTGTCCTCAAACAGGGAAAACTTTGGAGCTAGACATTGGAACTTCACGCCCCTGGAGAATAGAAAAACATACCAACTGCAATAGCGAGGGGTTGATTTACCTTATATGGTGTCCGTGCCAGCTCCGCTACGTGGGCATGACCATCAGAAAAGTTAAAACGCGGATACAAGAACATAAAAACACGATAAAATGTGGCAAACGGTCAACAAAGATGACTAATCAATTTTTGGATAAAGGACATCGTGAGATAGACCTCAAATGGGTGGTATTAGAAAAGCCATGGATCCCGTCACACCTGACAGACCCCGCGAAATTTCTATTTCGCAAAGAACAGAAGTGGGTATACAGACTTAGAACGGACACCATAGGTCTAAATGATGACATACCCTGGATCTTACTCTAAATAGATTAACCATACACTTACAATCCTTAGTGCTAGATGCAATATGTGTAGATATATCTATATATATGTAAACTAATAATGGTAGAGAAGGCAGGATGAGGAGAATGCCAGCCTAAGCACGAAAGAAATAAAAACTCTATCATATCTGCCTTGGAGATATAAACAAAGAATAGGGCCATAAGTCGCTAGGTAGTACCCTCGAGTACCATGCCCTACTACACTTCATACACGAATAGTAACAACATTATACCCAGAATTACTGGGTAAGAATTTTCTTGTGAGTATTTCAGGATGAGAGTCCGTAAAGATTTTATTAATTCTAATAAAGATGCACTTAATACTCTAAAGGGATCCCCTTATAAAGCGTTACCTAGGAGGTACATATTCAGGGAAATTATTAGTCGTGTAAACATCACTCCAGTAGAGAATAATACCTCCTCACTCGTTCTACGAGAAATAATAGTAGCAGCTTGCACGAGGACAAATTATTGTAAATACACTAAGTAATACGCAGAGACATAATGTTGCCAAGTTCCTTAATTGATGACTACAATACACGGAATATTTCTCCGCAAGCATGGTTAATTTATTTTCTTAAATAACACTACAGCACTCAAAACGCATGCGCGAGTGGTTAGTGCGTTATAAACACACATGCGCGCATCGTTTAGTAATGAATGACAAAGAGAACGTTCAAGCGCATGCGCTAACTCGTAGCGTTTTTTAGCAGCACATGCATATTGATACTCCAGAATGCAGGCATAAACTAAGACGGCGTCCATGGGAAGGACCCGGAAGACACAGCCGAGGCCTATTAACCTCATTAAGGTGACTATAAAAACGCGAGCAAACCTGCCGTTGGACGTGGCGCTCCCGTACTTACGACGGTTCCACGCCGTCATGAGTCACGGGCGGCGTGTGCTCATGATGGCGTGGAGCCGTCATGACCCCGCCCACTCACTAATTCGCCCGCACAGGTGGGAAATTAGTGCCGCGTGGGCGGAGCGGCATGATACCCTTGTTGTCTAAGAAAGAAATGTAAAAAAAACACTCCCCAGATAGCTAAATGGGTGTTGGGACACCAGGGTTTCAATTACAAAGTTGCATATGTTCCAGGTATCAAAACCTGTGCTGCAGATTTCTTGTCAAGGAAAGTGGAAAGATTAGAAGAGGCCAGAGAAAAGGAAGGTACAATATTGGAAGTTACAGTTCCAGCTATTATAAAAACTGAGTGGGAAGCACAGATGGATAATGACCTCACTCTTAAAGCGGTTAAACGTCTATTGTGGGGGGATGGCCCCCCAGGTGTAAAGAATTATCAGAAGAGTTACAACCTTTTTGGAATTTAAAAGAAGAAGAATCTTTAGAAGGGAACATAATCTTAAGATCATGAAAGATTGTAACACCTTTTGGGTTACAAGAACATATTATTAATTTAGCTCCGGAGGGACATTTGGGGAGGAATCTCACCAAGTCCAAGCTAAGAGCAGATTATTGGTTTCCTTACATGGATCACTTAGTGGAGGAAAATTCAAAGATTGCCATGCCTGCAGTTTAAGTGATAAAACCAAAGGCTAAAGAGTGCTCCCCTTATTTTGGTTGAGGTACCCACTGTTCTGTGGAATAAGTTGGGCTTGGCTATTGCAGTTAATTGCTAATACTACCCTGGATTGGGGGTCTATGGGGAAAGTTTATAGACTTATTAGGTACATGTCCCTGAATACATAGAAAAACATGTGGTAACTTTCAAATGGTAAAAGTGAATTGCAGGAGGTTGGCTTCCGGTATAGTTCTGTTATGAGTCCTCCATTCATTGGTTCAATCAATAGATCTAGAAAAGGGAGTTTGTGTTTGGAGGATTCTAAAGTGAACCGCAAAAAATCGTTTTGATTGTTCAGCCATTCATGGAACATTTTAAGGGTTTCTTCTTCTCCTCTCCATATGACAAAAATGTCGTCTATGTACCTTTTCCAGGTACGTAGATGACTGTAGAACGGGTTGCTAGTAGTTAATATCATCTCCTGTTCTACCTTGTGAACATACAAATTGGCCAAACTAGGGGCACAGATACTGCCCATACAAGTACCCGATATTTGTAGGTACAATAGATCCTCAAATCTAAAGAAATTTTCTTTTAGGACCATTCTTGCACAGAACATCACAAAATCAATCGGGGTGATACTCTCCCAAGTAGTGTTTTCAAGCATTCCTTTTATGGTGGCTAATGTCTCCTCTTGTGGAATACACGTATAGAGTGATTCCACATCGAAGGACACCAGCCAATCCTTTTCAGTGTCAAATGGAATTTGTTGGATATCATTTAAACACATTCTTTTAGTACACTAGTATTGATAACATGTATATGTAACACTGACCTCGCTATGCATAGCCCCTGTTTGTGAACCCTTCCAGACATTTAGAGAAAGTAGATTTTAGGAAAAATTAGACAGTATGGTTAGAAAGTACTAGAGTATCTCTTTCCTCCCGCAGAGTCCTATAAGCTTAAAATTAGGCCATTTTTGTGTGACATATGATAGAAAAATATGCACATGACACATGTGATATGAATGTATAAGATGTGGTTTTGATTTGCTCTATATATATATTTCTCTTGCTCTCTTCAACAACCACCTTTTGCATCTTACTCTTTTTTACAGATATCCAGAGTATGACCTGACACAGCAATAACATTGCGCAGGAGTACTGGTGGTGTATTACCAATTCTTCTTTAGTTCTTTTTTGCTTTATCACTAAATTGCAGCAGCATTGTACAAATATCTGGTCCTGAAGAAAGCCGCTGATACTAAAAACAGATCAAGAGGCTGAAACATGTTAACCTATCACTAACAGTGGTTCATATCCATACCACTGTGCTGTTACATTTTAACCCTGTCAGGTAGTGCACAGGAATAAAGGTTAGTGGTGACCTATCTAGACAGTTTTAATTCACACCCCCCTATTCACACAGCGCTGCAACATACCTCACTCAACCTATAACAGCACACATATGGGATTACCATCCGACTCCAAAAAAACATCTCTGAGCTCCTTCCTTAAATTCCAGAAATAGTAGCTCCCAGTGGTGACTAGGCTTTCCCCACTGGTAAGGAGGCCCCATATGATGAAGCATGTCACCTTCGGGTGAGTGAGGGGTCTTATCCTTAAGGGATGCCTTCCCCGGTGTTACAACACCTTGAGAGTTGAGAGAGAGATTAGAGCTCTTCAATATTACATCACATACACGTGTGGAAGACCATAGGTATGTATTACGTGTTTTTCTATTGCAGTTAATTAACATGGTCACAACCAAGACCCTCACAAATGTCTTGACAGAGGTGTTTTCCAGGGAAGGTATTCCAGCCACTCTGATCACAGACAATGAGGTTCAGTTTGTTTTGGAGGAAATGAGGAACTTCCTAAAAGACTTATACATTAAACATGTTCGCACACCTTTGTATTGTCCCAAGGCCAATGGGAGGGTGGAAATAGCCAATAGAATGATTAAAGAACCGATTCAGTTGGCGGTAGCCTCTTGTAAACGCATAGAAGAAACCATAAGAAACATGTTGTGGTCTTATCACACCACTCCAAATTTGATAACGGGGTTGTCTCCATTTGAGGTGCTATGGGGCAGGACAGCAGGTACCAAATTGTAACCGCCTTGGCTCTGTGAAAGTAAAGGTATTTCAATCAATACAGAAGAAGTTGGGGAGAAAGTGAGTAGACAACAAGCCTTGTATAAAAACAGGTATGACAAGAAAAGGGGTACAAAAAGGAAAGATTGGAAAATAGGGCAATGGGTTCTAGTCTGAAAGCCCTACAATTTATGTGGGAGGGAGAAATTTTACAAACCTGATAAAATCAAGTAAGTCAAAAACAATGCGGTAATCCTTGAAAATGGGAAAATGTGGAGCATGGATAGACTTACCAGTTGTCCTATCAACATGCTCCCATTGGAGGTACCTGAGACGGTTGTAGGTAAAGCCCCACTGAGTTTCGATCCCAGAGTAAGAGTAAAAAGACAACTTCATCCTCAAGGTTGGCACAATGATTTCATGATGATTTAGTTTTGCAATATTATTTTGTATTTCTTCTGTTTCTAGTATTAACTGGTGGGGCTTTCCGCTTTCTCCCCTCTGTCCCCCCTTTTTCTTCTTCCTTTTCCATTGATGCTCATATTGTTTTTCCTCTCGCCTCATATCTTCATTTGTTCCTTGCTCTTTCATTATTGAAGGGAGATGTGTTGTAATCTATGGATATAGCTCCTGTTCTTCCCCCACCCCTTTCCTCCTTAGCTGCAGTGATCTCTCCCATTGAACTTTGAGAAAGAGGCAACTTAGAATGTGGGCAGTTTGAGGCGTTTGGCACCGAGATGCTCTGGCAAGCTGAATATGTTTGTTGCTTACTTCTGAATAAAGCTTTTCACTTTCTTTCCACATCCTCGTTACTTCAACGTCACAGGTGGACGGACGCCTACGTGCACAGCACAAGGCGCACCACCACGTGAGTCTGACAGTCCGAGACTCTCAGTCAGTAACACAGTGAAGTCAAGGGCCGCCGGGTCGGGAGTCTCGGGTGTGGCACTCTCGAAGTCTGTTGCTGGTCTCACTTACTCATTCACTCAGAGATGGCAGAGTAGAGGTATCAGTAAAAACACACAAGTGACGAATCAGTCAGTCAGTGACAGTGTAGTGACGATGACGAATCCCGAGTCTGCCAGTCCCGAGAGATCAGCATGGCACATCATTGAGGCTTTTAAAGAGCACTGAGGGGGCTGGCCAAAAATTATTTCCTGGGCCGTCAGCCCTGTGACCCAAACAGACTCTAAACCCACGGCACCACTATGCTAGTGTAGCAACGTAACTTGAACAGCAGCTGCAGGTGCGCTTGCAGATACAAACATGTGCTGCTGTCTTCAGCAACACATGTGTATAGTAACTAACAGTCACTGACTCTCCATCCCAAAATTGTGTCATGTGTCCAATACTATCCAATCGTGCCTCAGGCATGCAGCACGCTTTACGCTTATTTGCGTCTGACCTCTCATGCATCGCATGTCACTGACAGTAAAGTGATAGCCATCAATGCATCATCATCATCATCTCCGTGGCTACCTGACTTGCTGCGCTGGCTTTTGGCTGCCATCCATGCCTGCCAATGCATAATGGGTTACGCACAACGGGCTAATATACGCCCAAAAAATAGTCACCCACCAGGTGTGATTTCCCCCCCACAAATTGGAAACATGTCACCCATTTGTGCGGGAAATAACCCAATCTGGCAACACTGATTACCCATAAAGTGTTAATTCTGTAAGACAAAACCAAAAGGTTAATGTATGAGGTATAACAATCCTGAGTGATATGAATGTGGAACTGAAGGAGAAGAAATGACTAGAAAGACAGCCTAAAGAGTGCTCGAAAAAGTACCCATCAGCCCGCTCAATAGCGGAGCATCGTCATCTGGGTTGCATGGTTGAAATTGTGGTATCCAGTGTGCCCTTCCTCAGGACAAACCTAAGGCTAGCAAAAGCTTGGACCACTTTATTGACCCTCAACCATTAGAGATGATCAGGTGCAGACTGAAAGGGCTTAGGTTGCAGTGCTCAGAAAGTTGTGAGAAAAAGAAGGAAAAAATTGTAATCCACATGTTCTAAAAATACCTATCTTGATGTCATTTGAGAAACTTTATTGGGTCTGACCATCAAGGTGGTATGATTAAAAGCAGAGTGAAAAATAGCATGCAAGGAATTGCTATTCACCATGATTGTAAACTGGTCGACATGTTTCAGCCTGGATAGGCTTTCTTCAGGACCTATGATGCACTACTGCAACGTTTACTTACTGTGAAAAACTACAGACCAGCTACACTTCCTCAAATGAGAAAATGGTATTTCTTCTCCTGTGTATAAAGAAAATAATAATAGATAAAGATGACAAACATTGTTACTATTTAAAGAACTATCACATGTGCCTGGTGCACTGATTAATCCTCTGATCATCAACTCACCCAAATTGTAGGGAGGAAAAGCCTCACCTCACCTGGCACTGGCTCAGAGTGAAGGAGGCCACGCACTAAAAAAGACAAAAGCAAAACATACATTTCAAAAAAACCAAACTTGGACTGGGATTAGTCCAAAAATAGTTTATACACCTACAGCGACCACAAATGTGGCAGTACAAGGAGGTCAAAGGTTGAAAATGACATTACTCTGTTACTGGGTATAATGCACCAATCTCAAGGAACAAACCAGTATCCTAGGGTCAGCGTCAGAAATCTCATCTGCCCCAGGAAAAACTAGAAAGGACCCACGTGACCAGCGCCTCCCATAGAGACATCTACAAACGAACTGTGGGAAGCCAGTGCCTCAAAAAGGAAGTCTCTCCAATCTATGTTGTAATATTATAAAATGCAGCAAACTGCATTGTTAAAAGAGAGACTGCCATGTTCTCAGACTACTGGCAAAATGCGGAGTTACTGATCTAATCTCCAACTATGCTTCATCTCCTCTTTGAAGAAGTAAAAAAATGAAAAAAGTGAGCGCTCTCACCTCTCCGTCGTTGCCTCGCTCTGTGTCATGAGCCGAGGGGGAGGTAAAGGCACTCTGTAGGTGGCCGCGAGATATACGGCGGCTGCGGACGTGAGAGAGAACCACCCCATGTCTAGTAGCTGGTTCGATCTCTTCGCGTCCAGTAATATTGCTGTTATTTCAAGAAAAGCCGATGTGAATTGTTCTAACCACTCTTTACAAACCGAGCCCTGATTGGGCAAAAGGGTGTCTCGAAGAATCGCATTGGTCCGTTCTTAACCAATGCGCGTCGGACAATAGTTTGTTTATGTATGTTCGTGTCAGTGAAAGCATTCGCGATGTCGAATGGTGTTTCAAACCTGGACACTACTTGAAAAGACCGACTTCGTGTTGGAAGGTCCGTTCTTAAACACTTTTTTCATTTTTTTACTTCTTCAAAGATGAGATGAAGCATAGTTGGAGATTAGATCAGTAACTCCGCATTTTGCCAGTAGTCTGAGAACATGGCAGTCTCTCTTTTAACAATGCAGTTTGCTGCATTTTATAATATTACAACATAGATTGGAGAGACTATGCAAATGCGCTCTTTGCGGGCCTACCTAAATATCTGATATCTAGGCTGCAGATTGTACAGAATTCGGCGGCCAGAGTCATCTATAGCCTGCCCAGGAGAGCCAGTGCCTCAGCGCTCTTAGCCAGGCTGCACTGGCTGCCTATCGCTGGGAGAATTAGATTTAAACTCCTCACTTTGGCGTTTAAAGCTCTCCATGCGATTGGCCCTCACTATCTGAGGAAGCGTACCGCTTTCTATGTGCCACGGAGGTCTTTGCGATCGGCGGAACTGGCCAAAATGGAGGTTCCTGTGGTCAAACGTGTCCGGATGGGAGGCCGTTCCTTCCAACACGTGACAGCTTGCCTGTGGAACGAACTCCCACTTTCCCTTCGGAAAGCAAACAATCTCTTGGCTTTCAGGAAGGAGCTGAAGACTCTGCTCTTCACCAAGTAACCCGCGATAACTGTAGTGTGTCTGCCTTGGTTTTTTTCTGTTTCTAGGGGCCTCTTTGCTAAAGCGCCGGGACACCCTTTGGGGTAGCCGTGCGCTCTAAAAGTTTGGCTTACATTTAACATTAACTTCCTTTTTGAGGCACTGGCTTCCCACAGTTCGTTTGTAGATGTCTCTATGGGAGGCGCTGGTCACGTGGGTCCTTTCTAGTTTTTCCTGGGGCAGATGAGATTTCTGACGCTGACCCTAGGATACTGGTCTGTTCCTTGAGATTGGTGCATTATACCCAGTAACAGAGTAATGTCATTTTCAACCTTTGACCTCCTTGTACTGCCACATTTGTGGTCGCTGTAGGTGTATAAACTATTTTTGGACTAATCCCAGTCCAAGTTTGGTTTTTTTGAAACGTATGTTTTGCTTTTGTCTTTTTTAGTGCGTGGCCTCCTTCACTCTGAGCCAGTGCCAGGTGAGGTGAGGCTTTTCCTCCCTACAATTTGGGTGAGTTGATGATCAGAGGATTAATCAGTGCACCAGGCACATGTGATAGTTCTTTAAATAGTAACAATGTTTGTCATCTTTATCTATTATTATTTTCTTTATACACAGGAGAAGAAATACCATTTTCTCATTTGAGGAAGTGTAGCTGGTCTGTAGTTTTTCACAGTAAGTAAACGTTGCAGTAGTGCATCATAGGTCCTGAAGAAAGCCTATCCAGGCTGAAACATGTCGACCAGTTTACAATCATGGTGAATAGCAATTCCTTGCATGCTATTTTTCACTCTGCTTTTAATCATACCACCTTGATGGTCAGACCCAATAAAGTTTCTCAAATGACATCAAGATAGGTATTTTTAGAACACGTGGATTACAATTTTTTCCTTCTTTTTCTCACAACTTTCTGAGCACTGCAACCTAAGCCCTTTCAGTCTGCACCTGATCATCTCTAATGGTTGAGGGTCAATAAAGTGGTCCAAGCTTTTGCTAGCCTTAGGTTTGTCCTGAGGAAGGGCACACTGGATACCACAATTTCAACCATGCAACCCAGATGACGATGCTCCGCTATTGAGCGGGCTGATGGGTACTTTTTCGAGCACTCTTTAGGCTGTCTTTCTAGTCATTTCTTCTCCTTCAGTTCCACATTCATATCACTCAGGATTGTTATACCTCATACATTAACCTTTTGGTTTTGTCTTACAGAATGAACACTTTATAGGTTCCTGCAATCAGACTTCTGGTATCTCTCATGTTATTTACTGTTAAGTTGGGGGACAAGGTACCAACAGGTCTATAAATAAGACTCCCCTCAGGCCCTCTTTCACACTCTGTAATTTAACACTAATTACCCTTCAAGTCACCAGCTCGACTTGTGTAACTCCTCCTGCTGGCCTTGCATGGGAGTGAAACTGTCGTAGAACTAGTTCTGGTTGTGAGGGTTTTTAGTAACTCAGGAAAATCGGCACTCTGCTGGCTCACTTATGTGTGGGTAAAATCCTACACAGTTACAGAATTCAACAAGAGCCTGGGCACATATGTAAAACAGTTGTACAATGTAGATGTAATCAAACAGATCTAGAGCATTTTGAAAACAATGGTCAGAAACCAGCCAACACGTGATTCGCCGCATTTGGAAATTAATTCTGGTTGGTCAATATGTAGTCCTTAAGTGATGGCCTATTCAGTTTAGGAAACACTCTGATATTGGTGATCCAGAGTTTTAAATCTGCCGTGAGTCTTCTCTGGGTGAAGGGCCGATCGTGAATATCAATGAGATCTCAAGTGTGTGCACTAATACTCCTCACTGCAGTATTCCGTGTTCCGGATAATTGACCATTGTTTTCAAATTTATTAGATCTGTATGAATACATCTACATTGTACAACTGTTTTACATGTGTCCCCATGCTCTTGTCGTAGGACTAACGCCTGGTGAATTGAGGGGTAGATGCTGAAAAAGGACTCATGTTTCAAGCTCTCCTCCAGATTAGAGGAAGGCATCTTTTGAACTGCATTCACTTATTGGAAAGCATCAAGTTTTGTTGTTGTCAAAGAAATCGCGGACCACTAGGGTATTTGAAAGACTATGTAGAGAAATTATTTCTACTTATTGTTTTGAGACTTGTCCTTTTATGCACTGTTGTATTGGTGGGAAATGTGAGTAATGGAAATTATTTTACAGGTTTTCTTTATAAAGTAGAGGCTCCTATGCTAAGGCGGAGGAACTTTGCCCGACTGCTTTGCAGCAGTGTAAATGAAGGAAAAATAAAATGATAATAACTTGATGTTGATATTTGTTATCTTTTCCTACTGCAGCAGCTTGGAGGGGCTGGGCTAAACTGCTCTGCTCACAGAGCAGAGGAGGGATGATGGGCACTCTGTAAGTGCGCATGAATGTTTGGCTGTCCATCTTGGGCCTGTCAAACAGTCATGCACACTTTGCATGCTCTCCACCCAGGCTGCATTAGAGCCTGGGTGGGGAACATGCCCAGGTTTCCAGTCCCTCTGTTAGCGCTGAACCACGGTGCTCAGACCGATCACAACACTGCATTGCAGCGTTGTGATTGTCTCAGGGGAGCCTGGGTGCTTCCTGTTCTCCCCCACGTGGAGGAGAGACAAAGGAGAGACACGATGATAAGGGATGTTTTTTATAACTTTTCTTATACCACCTTATCTCCCCGCCACCCAAGTCCTGTGCCGTCCGCCCCAACATTTATACGTTTTATTTTTATGTTGATTAGTTCCTTTTCCTTGTTTATCATATATTACTATAAAGGAGGTAGATGTTTTATGACTGTCATCTCCTGCTTGGATATTCCATTCCACATGTCATTGAGAGTTTTGGGGTGCTTAGATTCCACCTCTGTGAGTTGATCTGTGGCTGGCATGAGGGAAGCAACGTGAATAAAAGCTGTTTATTTGTAACATCACACGTCTTCGGTGTTTCTCACAACACAAACCTTTGAATTTTACGGTTTTGCAGCAAACCTGCATTTGAGATAGTGCAATCCTACACAAGTCCTGCGATGTCTGTTTCACAATTCTTTATTAGAGTTTCACATAAAATGACATTGAATACAATCATGATCAATAACTAAAAGCGCCCCCACGAGCCCAGCAACTACCTGGGAAGGTCACAATGGTTTTCCTGAGCGACTGTAATGGAAACTCTACAGCATCAAGAGTAGGTTGTGAACGTAGTTAAGTCAGGATGCGATGTCAGTGCTTGCAGCACGGAGAAAAACAATGTTCCTTCCAACTGTGTGCAAACTTGCACACAAAAACCAAAGAATTCTTCAAGGATTTCCAGATAATCAAAAAAAGGGGTGTAGCCCAGTATCAGTGGGCCCGATTCACAGCACTAACTTAAGACAAAATCCTAAACTTACTACCATTTTGGTATTCACAGAAAGCACTTACTCATTTTGGCATTCACAGAAGGCACTTACTCATTTAGGTATTCACAGAAGTTAGGAGTCCTAACTTTAGGACACCTAAATGCCTTCTGTGAATACCGAAAGTCTTAAAATTAGGATTTTTCTCAATTAATAGTAGTAAAGTATTAATAGTAGTGGTGTATTTCTGTTTGATGTAGATGGCCCACTCAGTGTGGTTGCCTTCTAGGTCGGCTGTCCTCAAGCACTTTGTGATTTATCAAACACATAATCCATTTCTTGTCCTTGAAAGGAGGCACATTGTCAATTTTTATCTCCTGGTGAATTCCATGGGTTGAAAATATTATCTCGCGTTTTTTAATTACTTAATCTCGCAGACGTCGATTGGATCTACCTCACCATCAGCGTATTTATTTTAGTCGTCCACAATGACTAAGAGGTAGTGATTTTGAGACAGAGTATAGATGATAGGTGAGAGGCACAGAGAGCTGAACCAGCTTTAAGATGGACCAATGGGAGAGTGGGAAAGTCCTCTGACACTATAGGTGCTGGTGGGTCAGGTTTGTAACCACTTGACATGGTAGGCAGTCAGCAACTGTTTGGTCTTCTTGGATATCAAGCACAGGAAACCAGACTTTCTTTCACAGACTCATGGTGGGTATGGTGTACATTTGAGTTTCTAACTCCGAGGGAAGGACCATTCTGTGGCCTCTCATTATCTGTTACAGATAGCTCTCCTTACATTATAATAAGCTTGGACTTTAGATTTTGCCTCAAGCATGCGGTTTGGTTGGTCTTTGAGAAGCTTCTACCAGTTGTAGTTTTGGGTGGCTTCTTCGATCTGTGTCAGGTAGGCATCCTTTTGTAATACTGCCACTTATGTGACAGTGAGTGCCTGGAGGCTGGGAATCACTGACAGAATATCAACGTCAGAAATATCGACGTCAAAAATATCGGAGGCGGAATATCAATGTCAAGAATGTCGAAGTTCTCTCTCCATTATGGTAAGTACAAAAATATCGGGAAAAACATATTGTTGTCAAAAATATTGTTGTTAAAAATATCATTTTTTAAAATATTTTTAAAAAATAATGTAAAATAAAATAAATAATACATATATTTAAAATACAGATAGTTAAAAATGTGTTTTAAATTATAAGTAATACATAAAATGTAAAAAAATAAACAAATACATATAAAATATAATATATACTTACTTAATATTTACAATGAATTATTATAACTTATAATTTGTTAAAAAACATTATATATATTATAAATACATACATACACATACAACAATAAAATAAATAAAATATAAAAACTATATATAATAATTTTTTTTAACTATTTAAATAATTTATAAACTACATTAACTTAAACAGTAAATATTGGATAGTGTTCGGGTAAAAATTACTATTCCCACTCCAGAGAGTGCCAATGTAGGGAAAGTGTTGGATAGCGTAGGGGTAAAAATTACAATTCCAACTCCAGAGAGTGCAACAGTAGGGAAAGTGTTGGATAGCGTAGGGCTTAAAAGTACTATTCCAACTCCAGAGAGTGCAAAAGCAGGGAAAGTATTGGATAGCGTAGGGGTAAAAATTACTATTCCAACTCCAGAGAGTGCAACAGTAGCGAAAGTGTTGGATAGCATAGGGGTTAAAATTACTATTCCAACTCCAGGGGGTGCAACAGTAGGGAAGTGTTGGATAGCGTAGGGGTTAAAATTACTATTCCAACTCCAGAGGGTGAAACAGTAGGGAAAGTGTTGGATAGCATAGGGGTAAAAATTACAATTCCAACTCCAGAGCGTGAAACAGTAGGGAAAGTGTTGGATAGCGTAGGGCTTAAAATTACTATTCCAACTCCAGAGAGTGCAAAAGCAGGGAAAGTGTTGGATAGCGTAGGGGTAAAAATTACTATTCCAACTCCAGAGAGTGCAACAGTAGCGAAAGTGTTGGATAGCGTATGGGTTAAAATTACTATTCCAACGCCAGAGGGTGCAACAGTAGGGAAGTGTTGGATAGCGTAGGGGTTAAAAGTACTATTCCACCTCCATAGGGTGAAACAGTAGGGAAAGTGCTAGATAGCGTAGGGGTTGAAATTACTATTCCAACTCCAGAGGGTGCAACAGTAGAGAAAGTGTTGGATATCATAGGGGTTAACCAAAAAACAAGAATTAAAAAAAAATATGTAGCAATTAATGAACAATAAATTATTAATAATTACCAATACATTATCATTATTAAAATGGAATTACCAATTATTAATGAATGAACAATAAATTAATTTTCCTTTTTTATTACTTATTGAAAAGTTAGTACCAATTAATATTTAGCAATAAATGAATTATCAATACTCAACAATAAAATAAATATTACTTAATTACAATTAAATTACTTCTCAACCTATTGATCTATAACCTCACATCATACGTCAATAATAAATTAAGACACTTAATATAATTATCAACTAATCAATTAATAAAAATGAATTACCAATTAATACAAATTAATTACCAGTTCATAATTATTTAACATAAAATTAATTGTAAATACCAATCAATAAAAATAAATAATTACTTAATTACAATTAAATAACTTCCCACCCTAGTCCCCTATAAACCCACAACCTGCTACAGAACTAAAACGTAAAATGTAGTTACAAATAATTACTATTTTTTTTTAATTCATTTACTATAATTAAATTACTTTCCGCTCTATTCTCCTATAAACCGACAACCCGCTACGGTACTATAACGCATAATTTATTTAAGAAAAATATTAATAACTTCTAAAAATGTAATACATATTCTAAAATGAGTACAATAATTAACAAAAAATACAAACATAGACATAAAATACATAATAAAATACATAAAACTAATATTAATATCGATATTAGTTACATCAATATTTTTGCTATTGATATTACTAACTTCGATATTAACAAAAACGGTATTTCTTACCTTCAGGTCGATATTCTGGTTGTCGATATTCTTGATTTCGATATTGTGTCCCTACCATATTTCCAACTCGATATTCTTGTAGGTCGAAATTAAAAACTCGATATTTAGACTGTTTACCCAGGCTGGCGCTCTAAACGAGGAATTCAAGTTTCTTTTGCCTGTTTGGCTTTTTCTTGTGTGGCATTTCGATGTTTTAAAAATAGATAACCTGCTGGGTTGTTATGGAGTGATCTGTACACTAGCTCAAAGGAACACTGCTGTCACGGGAGAATTCACTTGTATTAGTTGTGATATTCTTTGTTATTCTGTATCCTTCATGATATGCTGTGTTGAGCAGTTTGGGCTAAAATCATTCCAAAACCCGATGCATTTCGGTTCGTTAAAGCCCCTTCGTCAGGGCCTTTAAATTACAATCCAATAAGATAACTGCTTCTCTTCAGGTTCCCTCTTTGGAACAAAATCTTGTTGATGATAACCAATTGAACGTTTGCAATCCATTGGAAATATTGCACATGAAATGTGATGTTTGGATGAAAAACATGTTTGTTTTGAAGTTAAGTGCGCCCATCAGCTTGGGAGCAGTTGATCCGCACCTAGCAAACATTTGATGGTTTACTTTTCCAGTGCTTACCAGACACAGCGCTATTGAATGGGATGCACACGAGTACTTGATTGAATAAAAAGGTTTATACAATAGTTAACAGGAGTGCACCACTGTAACATTATTTATAGCCACTTTGCATGTTCCTCACCAGGCTGCATTACACAGCCTGGTGCGGATCATGCCCAGGCCCCCAGTCTCTATCTGAGCATGGATCCGCGATGCTTAGACCAATCACAACACTGCATTGCAGCGTTCGTATTGGCTATGGGGAGCCTATGTGCTTCCTAGTTCCGGGACACACCAGAGAAGCGGAAGAGAGATGCGGACAAGGTAAGTAGTATTTTTTTATATTGTCCCCCCGCCCCCGCGAACCCCTACCCCTCCACCCTCATTCTTCCCTGCCAGCCATTATTGGAAATATATTCTTATTAGTAAAGCCAACCCCAACCAATGTGATACGTTTTAAATCCTGAGTTTTTCCTTCTCCAGGCAAAACACTCTTAAAATATACAGCCTACTAGCATAGATATCACATGATTCTTACACCTTGTGATCCTAATTGTCTAATGTAACATATCCTAAAGACTGATTTACACATGTGCGATTCTTTGTCTCTGTATAATGTGCGTGTGATATAAAGTGCTCTGACATCTTACACTGGTATGAGCAGCACATCAAATACCAAATGAAATACATGTGGGAGAGGGGCTATGGAGCGTTGAGGGGCACTATTGCAATGTGGCAGTGATGGAATCCACGGATATTAAGGTCATGAGGGGGGGGGGCCCAAAAAGCTTTTCATACTGGGCACCACCAGCGCTAAAGCCAGCCCTTGGGCAGTTTGCAGTATGACTTTGCAGAGGAATGAGGAGTGGCTCCCTTGTATAATCTTCACTCAAATCTCTTTGTCTACGTTGGTGAGCTCACACATGCTGGCAAGACCTTTGAGGTGAACTTAGAATGTGTCAACTGTTTCTATGGGTTTTCTTTTGCTTGGTGCACAATACATTGCTCATAGTCCCCATTGGCTTGTGTGCTGAACTGGTTGTAAGGGCTGTTAGAGCAGCATAGTAATTCGTGTTGAACCCAGTGTTTAGACGGGTCAGGAACATCTTGTGCACTTGTTCACCAAGCAGGTGGAGAAGGATGAAGCACTTTACTGCTGGGCCTGTTTCTTTCACAGCTGTGACATAATTTTCGAGCTTGGTCACCCTATTTTCCATTGGGCTGCCACGGATGATGGTGAGGTTAGCTTATCAAAAGGCTGTATAGCATTTGGTGCGCTGTGCAACAAAGTGTCGAAGTCTATAGCGTTCCTTTTGCTATCTTATTTTCTATTAGAAGTGGCTGCAGGGTGAAAAATGTGGATGTACACTCAAAGTTAAAGAAGTATACTTATTTGATGCTATTGCCTGCTAAAGTAATTCATTATGACATGTCAAAGTGTATTTTCCTGGCTTATGTTAACTAAGGCTCAGTTAGGCCTCAACACCATCTTGTTCAAAATGGATGTCTTCCTCTTCCACATTAACAAGTTTGTTCTGCCATCGCCAGACAGCATGCGCATAGAGTCTGAATCAATATTCATGTAGTAGGACAGTGCATAGATGGTAAGGTAATATGACACTTAATAGAACTGTGCTATGATTTGCTTAAGTTATAACTTTTTTGCTCACACCATGATGATTTAGCACCTTCAATGTTAGTCTATGAGATTGTTTCCTATATAAACCCTAGATTTTTGTTGTGAGTCAGAATATTTCGGAGACTTTTCGGATGCTATTTGGGATGTGGTCCAATTTCTTATTGATTTGCTGCTCATTTGAGATTTATAATTTTTCTAATTAGGTGATTCATACTGTACTGTTCTATCTCTGAGAACCTTTGTGGTATTGGCTTTAGGCAATTGCATTAACAATTTCTTATACCGCACCTCAAGATTTATGTAATAAATATCTATAAAGTGTTATAATTCTGCCCTAGAACACACTTATTGAGTTTATCCTTTCTTAATCAACTGTATTTTTCATATGCTGTGTGGTCCTTTGTTTGTGGACCAAATGCCAAGAAATTGAGGTTTACCATCGTCCCAGACCCAGTTACCCATGGACGTGCTACTGAAGTATCTTGTAGGCTTTAAGAATTTAGGGGTAGTCTGCACCCACACTAATATGATGTTAATACCTTTGAAACCATTTTTTTTTTTTAAACCTTATTTCGACAGAGCAATACAAATACAGACCTACAACCACAGGGGCCGGTCAGTAACAGCTAGCGTCAAATTCCATCAGTAATACACAGCTCATCAGCCGGCAACCCGGGGGTCCGGCAGCGATAAAATACACCCAGACGATATCCATGTAACGGAAAGAGGATCATTGAAAGGTTTCGCATTTTTTATTTTTTTTAAAAACAAACAAAACAACCTAATCCTGAGGCAATGTATAAAGGGTGTGTGACTGTCTCAAGAAGACAGCTATGAAAGGATATGAAAACATAAGGGGGGAATGAAGGGGTCAGACAACCAGGTGAAATACAACAGGACATGGACGTATGGAATGTTCGGTCACGGGGACTGAGGGACGGCAGTCGTTTCTACGAAGGGGGGGGTACAGATTTCTCCACGATACGAGTTCCATTGACCCCATATCCTTCCCCATTTCTTAGGTCGTCCACGGGCGATGTACACAGTTTGCTTTCGGAACATGCACCAGTCCATGTTGTCCTCCCAAGCGGAAACCAGGGGTGCACGTGGAGACCCCCACAGCTGGGCGACGTCTCTTTTCGCAATCATGTTGCCGAGGGTGGCCCATTGAGTCTGCGCTACGCTATAGTCATTCGGCTCCCACACATTCAACAGACATCTCCTGGCCTCTGGCAAAAGCGAAACACCCGTGACTTCATCCATAACCTCATGCACTCGTCGCCAATACTCCACCACATCAGGACATTCCCACAGAATGTGAAGAAAAGTAGCAAGCATACCACAGCCGCGCCTACACAATCCATCTAGAGAATAACCCATGCGCAGCAAACGTGGACCCGTATCATACACACGGTGTAGGATCTTCAATTGCACCAGTCGGAGACGCGCCGGGATCGCTACTTCCTTAGGAGAGGATATCGCAGCCTGCCAATCTTCATCGTCCAGCTCAAGCCCATCACCAGTCCAGGCCTCACGAAGCCGCACAAGAAGATCTGAACGATTATTAATCAGCTTTTTATAAATAAGGGAGATGGTGCTGTCCGGGACATGCCCGTCAAGCACCCGGTCTTCCAAGGGAGAGGACTCTGGGACATCAGTACCAACAGGGAAGACGGATACAAGTGCGTGACGAACCTGCAAGTAGCGGAAGTGCTCCCTATCGCCCAGTCTATATTCTTGTTGGAGTTCCACAAAGGATTTGATCCTGTCCTTGACCCAGAGGTCTCCTACCTTGCTAATCCCTATGAGATACCACTTGTCAAACCCCTTTGTTCTCCAAAGACAGCCCAGTCTCTCAGCCGCATAAAGCGGAGTGGCTCTGGTCAGCCGATCTGTCCACCCCTTAGCAACAGTCGCCGCGCCCCACACTCGTACCGCAACCCTGGTAGGCCCGGTTAAATACTTTCCCGCCGACCTGGAGTACAGCGTTCTGGTATAATCTCCTCCCGGGAGCTGCCATCTGTCCATCTCAAATGCCGGGTTAGGGACCGGGCCGTACATTGCATGGTCAATGGCATTTAGTTGCGACGCCCACTAATACCTGTTTATGTCAGGCAACGCAGTACCACCGTCGTATCAGGGTAGGGTCAGTTTCGCCAACGCAATGCGAGGTCGCCCGCCCCATACCAGCTTCCTCTGGATGCCCTCGATTTCCCGGAAGTAGCTTGCAGGCACCAGGTCAAGCGTGTTCTAAAGGGCATACAAAAAGTGAGGGAGGGATATTATTTTAAACAAGGCCGCTCTCCCAACCGGGGACAACGGCAATCCGCACCATGCTGTAACGTCGGATCGAAGCCGGTGGAGTGGCGGGAGCAGATTCTTCTCATATCGTATGGCTGAGTCCAGGGAGATATAAATCCCTAAGTATTTAAAGCCTTCACGCGATACTGGTATCAGACAGAAACGGGGCAACAGTGGCATCTCAGCAGTGAGCGGGTAAATACAGGATTTAGACCAATTGATGGCCAAACCCGAGTTTCTTCCAAAGGAGCGCAATACGTCGAACAGCACTCCCAGGGACTTACGAGGGGAAGTGAGATATAACAGGATATCATCCGCGTATAGGGATATACGGTCCTCAAAATCAGAGGACCACCTAATACCATTTAGCGACGGTTCCCACCTAAGCCACGCTGCCAGGGGCTCAAGAGCAAGCGCAAAAAGGAGCGGTGACAATGGACATCCCTGTCGTGTGCCTCTGCCAAGTACGAAAGGCTCCGAAGCCCTACCGTTTACGACCACTTGGGCCATTGGCTGTTCGCAAAGGAGTTTAACCCAGCCGATAAAATGAGGTCCGAAGCCGAATTTAGCAAGTGCCGCCCACAAATATGGCCATTCAATCGTGTGGAAGGCCATCGAGGCGTCTAACGAAACCAAGATGGCCGACTCGCGAAGCGACCCCGCCCTTGCAAGCACACCATGGAGGCGGCGTAAATTGAGAGCCGTATTCCGGTGAGGAATAAACCCGGACTGATCTGGGTGTATCAGATCACCAATAACCGTGATCCAACGATTCGATAGGAGTTTCGCCAAAATTATGGGTTCAACGTTCAGGAGTGAAATCGGCCGGTATGAAGAACATTGATCACGAGGCTTCCCATCTTTATGAATAGCTACAATAGAAGCCAATCTCTGATCTCAGGGAAAAAGCCCAAGATCACGCGATTCCAGAAACATTTGGCGAAGGCGTGGCGCTATTTTATCCGGACACAATTTATACAGCTCTATCGGGAGACCATTTGGACCAGAGGCCTTCCCTGAACGAAGAGAGCGAATAGCGAGCGCTACTTCATCAGTAGAAAAATCCACCTCCATAAGCTCGCTATTAGACTCCGAGAGGCTAGGCAACGCGATATCCCTAAGCAGCAAGTGTGAATCCTCCTCTGGCCTGTCGGAAACCGGCGAGTAAACCTTCTGAAAGTGCTGAGCAAACACCACAACTATACCATCCGGTTCCACAACCCGTTCACCGTCCTCACTCACCACGACAGGCACCACATGATTCAGCCTTTCTCTCTTATCCAGCCACGCAATCAACTTTCCAGCCTTATCTCCGACATCGTACAAACGCCCCTGTTGCTCACGACTCATCATCCTCGCCGCATCCGTCACCAACGCCTTATAATCGGCTTGTTTAAGGGCCAAAACATGTAAACCATCGGGTGTGACCTCAGACCCCAACTTCTCTTCCAACTACGTAATTTCAGTCTCCAGTCTCACCACTTCCTCATTCTTGCACTTTCTCGCGCTAGCAATCAGAGAAAGGGCTTGCCCCCGGACAACAGTCTTAAAGGCCTCCCACAGGGAAACCGAAGAGGACACCGACCCAGCATTCTCCACAAAGTAATGGTCTACACACTTAACTAACTCAGCCCTTGTTTTCGGATAACGTAGGTGCCAGGGGTTAATTGGGGCAACCCGGCCCCCGGCTTCTAAATGTACATCTATTGTAAGCCAGAGAGGCGAGTGATCCGGGATCCCCCTAGCAAGATGGCGAATTTCCCTCACAGAGACCATCTGCGCCGCTGGCAATAGGATATAATCGAGCCTAGAGAGAATTCTGTGTGCACCCGAATAGAAAGTATATTGTGCCTGCCCAGGGTGGAAGTGCCTCCAGCAATCTACCAAACCCAATGCATTCAGGAAATCGCTCATCCATAACTGCGACCTCAAAAGAGTCCGGGGGGGGGTGACGGTCTTCGCTACCACAAACAACCGAGTTAAAATCCCCACCAACCACCATCATACCCAGTGGGAAATTCAGCACCACCCTACCCAGATCAGCAAATGTGATGGACTGTAAACCCGGTGGGACATATACAGAAAGAATAGAGATCGTCTTCCCCTCCCAGCGACCTGTAATGGCCGCGTATCGGCCTCTTTCATCTAACACAGTGTCGCCTATCTCCAAGGGGAGGGAACTCCTAACCAAGACACCCGCCCCCCTCGATCCAGTAGTGAATCCTGAATGCGCCACCAAGCGGTATCCCCTTCTGTTCATTGCCTGGCAAGCATTCCCTATAAGATGAGTCTCCTGCAATAACACTACATCAGGTGAAAGACGTTTCAGATACTGTAAAACAATCCCCCGCTTAATCCTGTCACCCAGACCGTTGACATTCCAACTCAGCACCCGTAGCCCCCTACCCCCCATTCCCAGCGCATGAGCTATGCCCCCCCAAAGAAACAGACACAGTGATCCAAGTATGCAGCAAAACAGATCCCCGGGATAAACAAATAGACAAGAAGCCCCCCACACCCCCAGGAAAACCCGTAAAACACACCCCCCCACCCTGCCCCCCTGCGTTAGACCCGAAAGCCACCCCTACTTGCAGTGTGCCTGTCGCCCCATTGAACTAATCTACGGAAAGAGAGAAAAAGACCCCTTAGAGGAGGAAGAATCCTGAGCCCTCCCGCCCCCTAGCAATCAACAGGTCATATGCAAAATAATAATCAAACCCCCGCTGAAAGTCTAGATAGATGGCCCGCCGGTAAGGGCTCACTCCACCCGTTCCTCCAGGCCACCTTCGGCTCCCGTCGTCCGATCTTGTCCATCGCGATGTGTCGGCAAAGTGTCGAGCCAGTCACTTGCGACCTCCGGGCGGTCAAAGAAGAGCACACGCTCCTCGTACTGGATCCTCAAGCGAGCCGGGAAGAACATGGCATATTTTAGACCCATGTCCCTGAGGCGCCTTTTAACACCAGTGAAGCTCATGCGCTGGTTTTGCACCGCCTGCGTGAAATCTGGGTAGAAGTTGATCGAAGCATTATCAAATTTCGTAGGTCCGTTGGTACGCGATGCTTGCAGGATAGCGTCCCTATCACGAAAGTTGAAAATCCTGGCGACAATAGGCCTCGGCGCGGCGCCCAGTCTAGGCCTACCACCTGGGACTCTGTGAGCACGCTCCACAGTGAAAAAATTGCTAAGTCCCTTAGGCGCGAGATGGTTCAGCACCAGATCCTCCACTAAAAGGTCCATGGAGAGCTCCGAGGAACTTTCTGGAACACCAATAATACGAACGTTGTTACGCCTGGCACAGCTTTCAAAATCGTCCAGCCGGCGGGCAAACAAGTCATTTGATGATCGGAGAGTACGAACCTCCGCCTGTAGATCCGATACATCCGTCGTGAGGCTTGCGGTCTTAATGTCCAACGACTTGACCCGCTCGTTGGTTTTCACAAGTTCCGTTCTAACAAGGTTGACTTCAATCGCAACCGTGTCTATTTTGGAAACCAGGGTCTCATACTGCTGGCTCGTTGAAGTCTTAACGCCGGCAATGGCGCCCATGACATCCTGCAGTGACAAGTCTTCCATTCTGGGAGAGCCATCTCCAGTCTCATCCAAAACTTTGCCCACTCCTCCAGGGGATCCCTTTGGGCGGGCGAAGCGGTCGATAGTGTTCGACTGGGCTGCACCTCCTCGGAATGTGCCCCTGGTGGCTCTCTTCTCACTATCCGACCTACCCGCCATACCAGTTAGTGAGCCCAGCCGGGCCGTTCGAGATCTGGTGAGAATGGCTCCCCAAGACACCAACCAACAAAGGCAGGGATGAGGGCAAGAGAAGAGAGACGTAGGGCCAGCAGCAGAGCGAGGTCAACAGTCGCAGCAGACGGTGAATCTCAGTGGGTGATGAACCAAAAGCGAAACCGAAAGTACCACAGGGGCGACAGATGGATCTCAAAGGCCGCTGTTGTTCAATTGCCACCTGGGTACTTCAGAGACTCAAGGCCGCGGAGGTCTGTCGGTGTAGGCCACAAAGTTCAAAGGCGCAGAGAGTCCGGTTCCCAGCGGCCAAATCAATTTCTGAAAAACGACAGTATGTCAGCAGGGCATCAGCTAATATAACCCGTCGTCCAAATCAGGATATTTAACAGGATAGATGCGGGAGGCGGAAAGGGTCTCGGAGTCCTGTGCTCACGCGTCCATCTTGGATCCGCGCGTAGCTCCTCCTCCCCTTTGAAACAATTTTAATACAACCTGTTAAAGAGCAATTTACAGGCTTATGCTAACTAGGCCTTGACTGGGTCTTGACGCCATCTTGTTCAAAATGGATGTCTCACGCTGCACATTAATTTTTTGCTATTTCTGCAACAGAGTCGAACAAAGTCATATTTGTTCATTTGCAAAACACTTCTCAAAGACTTTTTAATCTTTCTCAAGGTTTCTACCACTTGCATGCACTATTGCATTCATTCACAATAGTTCACTGTTGTTTTTGTGACTAGTTTGTTCTGCCATTTCCGGATGATTTCAGCCTCCTCTGTTTGAAACAATATGCATGTAGTGAGATAGTGCTTAGGTAGTAAGGCAATATGACGCTGTTCATTTTCTGTGCTCTTATTTGCTGGAATTGTATTCTTTTTCTCAAAGCAGTATGAATCTACAGTCTTCATTATAGTCTATGAACAGATTTCCTATATAAACCCTCAAATTTGTGGGAAAGCCAGATGACTTTCCGATGCTACTACGGATACTGTCCAATTTCTCTCCGATTTTGCTGCTCATTTGGAACTTTGAATAATTCTTGTTTTTGTTTATTTTTCTGCATTGTCCAATTACTGAGAGATTTTGTGGCAATGATTTATGCATCTGAATTTCATAATTTATGCATTATTCCCTTTAAATTTCTGTAATAAATCATTCTAAATGTCGAATTCCGCCCTTGAACTCACTTATTGAGTCTATCCTGCCTTAATTAACGTGTTTTTGAGATTATGTTTTGTATCTTACCGGGGGACACACTGCCTCATGAAATGGAGGTTTAACACCGAACGCAGTCCACCCAACTTTTGGCGTGTTGTTGAGGTGTCTTTTTTGGGTGTAAGATTTTAGATGTCACCCTAGCTCACAGTTGCAACAAATTGGCGGATCGCTCGCACCCCCTTCTTCTTATGGGAGCTACACTGTTGACCTGTCACATCGGTTGTGCTTTGCTGCGGCAGGTGTGCATAGTCCACTGAGGCATGATGGGCCGTTTGATGAGATAGCTTAGCCTTTCAAGGTCATGGGTGGAAGGCAGAAAAGACTTGCCAATGGAAGGGCAGACATGTCTGGTGCGTGAAGCAACATGAGGCCTTGGCAAGCAAGTCTATACCTTGCTGCCGCTTTTTGGTGTATCGTTCGCTCAGGCAGATGTGTGCACCGCAGCAACTTAAGGACCACTTAGACACTGTCAGGGGGTTCACACCCGACTGCTGGAACTAACTAGGCATGATCAATAAATACATACAGCACGTCTCATGCTGGAAGAAGCCATTAGGTATCAACATACGTGCCAACAGACCTGGTTCAGATGGGAGGCTTCGATTTTTTTTAGCCCCAAATGGCTTTATTTTAGATGTCTCCAGCCTAAAATCTCCTCTGCTTCAATGTAAGTCAATGGGGAAAATCAATTACCCCGATTTTGTTTTCAAAATATCCCTCTTGCCAATTTCAAAATGTTGGCATGTATTTATCAACGAAGGAGGGGGACAAGAGTCTGCAGTGGGTCATTACAGTAGATCGTAAATAGAAAACGCACTGCGTTTCAGTGGAATTGTACACTGAGCAGACAGCTTCTTTTTAATTCCCAGCAGATTAAAGCGATTTTGAGGGCAAACAGCAGTCACAGGCTCCAGCGCAGTTAGGACTGCCTCCTTCCTTGCTGCGCAGACCCCTGCAGGGCAAAGGGGCCCCCTTCAACACAAGGCTTATGATTATGTGTGAGATATGGGGCTGTCAGAGGCTCCTAGCACATTCTGCAGGGGCGCCCCATAATGCTGGATGCCTGCAACCGGTTTCGGAGCTGGGCTGCGAAGAGGTTTGATCACTCCTCTAGAATAAAATGTATTTTCAGGTCTTATTCAAAACAGTGTCACTGTCACATGTTGACAGATGTAACGGGAGACTGTACGAGACTCCAATGTATGGTATTTAAACAGGACACGCACAACTGTTGCTTTAAATAGACTAGCTGTGAGTGCAGACCGTAGCCTTGGTGTGTTTTGGGAAACATTTTAAAAACAATTTCCAGACAAGCAGAGTGCACGCTTGCTTCTTTCAGTCCGGTTTAAAATAAGAAAAGTACAGCGCAGACCACTGAGCATTCAACGCAGCGGCTGTTATTCAACCCCAGACCCGACGACAGTTGGGAGGGGAGGGGAAGGGGGAAAAGTAGAAGCAGAACAGTCCCAGCTCTTTGGGAGGGATTCGGCGAGCTCGCGGATTTCTGCTGGGGCCCCACGTGAAGCAGCTGGAGCAGCGCGCGAGGCCGGCGGAAGCGCGAGGCGCTCGCGCCCCAGCTGCCCTCCCGTTTTGTTTGTGCGCCGGGCGCGAGCTGCCCGGGGTTCAGAGAGGGCACTTCAGCAGGCTGTGCCTTCTAACCGGGCGCTCGGCTGGTGCGCTTGTCAGACGCCGCCGCGCAGCTGGCTCTGCTGTCAGCCAAGTGCAGCATGCTCGTGAACTCGCAGCGCCCCCGTCCACTCCCCCGGCGGACCCACCTTCAGTGCCGAAGTTCAGCCCGATAAAGAGCGCAGCCCTTGGACTGAGCTCCCCTGCTGCCTTATTTATCTTCTTGGCGCAGCCTCGTGTTTGTAATTTGCAGTCGGAGCCGTGTGTTGCTTTGTGCTCCCAGCGGCCTGATGCAGGGGGAGCGCGGCTGCCTGGGACTGGGAGGATTGCAGCGCAGGCTCGCCCAGCGTGCACGGAGCTGCTGCCCGGTGTGCCCGGGTCCGTCTCCCGCTGGCATTAAAAAGAAGGGACAGGAACTCCAGGGTGAGTAAAACACGACACCCGCCAAATCTCCTATTCATCACATTGTGCCCGGCTTCGCGTCAAGGTGCATCAGCCCCGCTGGCTGGGCTGTGCTCGCGTGCACGGTTGCAAACAAAGAGGCAGCGTGGGAAGCTGGAAAATGTCATGCAAGGTTTATTTAACGAAATCAGCTGAAACAATCTTGTTTGTTTTGTTTTTGCTCAGAACCTTGGCATGTGGGCATTGCTGGTAACTGGGATTTCACGCGGGGCATGAGCACAACTCTCATCTCTCATTTAACATGTGAGAGGAATCTCACAGGTATTAATCGCTGCAGCTGTGAACTGACAGCCTCGTGCACGCTCCAGCAGTTCGAGGTGGGGTGGGGGGGAGAGGGGGTTCTTTGATAAGCAGCAGCAAAAGAGGGATGAGCTCGCGCGCAGGCTGGCAGCCGGCCCCGTGCCCTCTTCACCAGTCGTTGTGTTGTTGCTCACAGGTTGTTCGTAGAGGCGCGCTCAGGGCCCAGGAGTGGCAGCGATGGACGCAGTTGTGCACAATATGCAGAAGGTGACCGAGCTGGAGCACATGGCCGAGCTGCTTATCACCGGGGAGCAGTTAAGGTAGGGAAGCCTCCTTTGCACGGACGTCACTTTACACACCCACCCCTTCAAGCCGGGGAAGGGCCGGATAAGGCCTGCAGATGTAACTGGACAAGTACACTGAGCTGACATGATGGGCGTGGCCGAACCACGTGGTGGGCCACACAATTAAGCATTTGTGCGGGATGTATAAATTTAGCATTTTTATCCTCACAGATTGTTTTTAAAGAGCATGTAGAAGGGGTGAATTTTGTTTAAACGTATTATTATTTGCATGCACAAAATCACATTGTACAGTTTGCTACACATAGATACAGCAATGCATTAACATTACATTGACACAGATGTTGCTCAGCCCTGACATTCTTTGGGCAAGAAGGGGTGAATTTGACCATAAGTTCTACTTTGTTTAAAATGTATGTATCACAATTAGGGAGTCCTCTGGATAGACAAGCGAAGAAATTAAAAGTAAAATCTAATCACCTGCCACGAGGGCTTTAAGTGGAATGAAAAAACTAGGGGGTCTCTCAAAGTGGCGTGGCCGATGTAATTAAGGGCGTTGCTTAAAAATACACAAGGTAAAATTCGGTGCTTAGCAAAGTGTGCCTCCTTACTGGTATTTTGCTGCTTCAGTCCTTGCATACAGATATATAATACAAGTGACAGGGGCGGCTCCTCCACTTGGGCGGAGGAGCGTCGCCTCACTGCTTTCCTAGTGCGAGAGCCAAAACCTAAAATGGTAATAACTTTTGGGTATTACCATTTTATGTTGCTTTCTGCATTGCGGGTGGGCGGAACTGCCAGGGAAGGGCAGGAGTGGTTTGCCCACTCCTGAGTACGCATGATTGGTTTGGTCGGCCCTCTCGGGCCACCCAAATCAGTCCTGCGTACTCTGCAGTGCACTTCTCCATGCAGGCTGCATTGCAGCCTACATGGAGAATATGCAATCCCCTACAGCCCCCAGCTGGGGTGGGCCCTAACAATCAAAATGCCCCACTGGAGCGTTTTGATTGGCTTAGGGGAGGGGAGGGAGGCTGCCTGCTTCCTGTTCCTGCTGGAGGCAGGAAAGCAGGAGCAGTGAAGACTCTCGACCCAGGAAAGGTGGTATAACTTTTTTTTACATTATTTGAACCTCCCCTTCCCCACGCAACCCCTCACCTTAAGGATAAGGGCAGAAATGGAGGGCATGACAGGGAGAGCACTTACCTGAGACGCCGCCACCGCCAGGAGTCACAAAGGGGCCGCCATTATCACGCCGCCACCGCCAGGAGTCAAACGAACGCTGACATACCGCGCCGCCGCTCCGGGACTTCAATTCCCGGCAGCATTTGCGGCTGCGCGCTCCGTTACACCGCGCACCGCGCCAGGAGGCGCCAGGGGGCATAAGAGCAGGCTACGCCCGCTTCGCGGGACGCCCGGGGCTAAGCCCGGGCAAAGGGCGGGCCCTCTACGGCCCTCATCGTCAGGAAGCGACAGGGACAGGGCCAGAAACTCTGTTGGATGCTTGAGGCATACCCTACTATCCAAGTAAGACATTGTTGTATTTACATTACATCTACTGTTGAGACTGAGGAGACAGTCTTCTGGCTGTAGTGGCAGGATGCCGAAAAGAGGTGCTGTCCCTATAGCAAATACTATGGAAAACTACTTGGTCCAAACTGTGCAAAAAATAAATATTCAGAGGAGAGAATCTTTGGTGTTGAGTCAATCACCCGATTTACGATGTTTGAGCCTTACCATACTTCCCCCCACTGATGATATTATATCCCTGGATACTGATCTTGAAGCCTGTTCTATCCTTCCTATTAATCAGGATACCGGCAATTTAACTGAAATTACTGTGCCAGGCCCGGAGGTACTTATTGCGGACCCTGTGAACAATATAGACAGTGACTCTGAACAGGAGATACATGCTTGTCCTTCAGAGGAAGATCAGTCCATATCTGATCAAGCCCCCCGGTCAGAACACTCTAGGGCAAAAACCCAGCCAAAACGGGGTGGGTTAAGGTCGGGGACAAGGAGGAAGAGGGCAAACACCCCAAAGGTTAACTTAAAGGAAAATGGAGAGGGAAGAGCAAAGCTCAATGTCAATGTTGATGATGATTTGTTTGTAAAAATTGCTGAGCTAATTGAAAGTAAAATTAAAGCCATTGTTAAACCTCTAATTGCCAAAATAGACAAATTACAAACTGAGGTTAAAAAGCTAGGTGGCCAGCAGAACAAGCTAGTGGAGGGTGTTGAAAATGTTACTTCGCTGGTAGTTAACTTGGGCAATAATACTGGAGAGCATGTTGACCCCGAGGGTGAAGGAACAGATGAATTATTGCATAATAATCCCCCAACGCAGTTACCGGTTCTAAAAGCTAATGAAATAGTTGGTAAAGGGGATGGTCCTTTAACAGTTGAAATTCCCCCAGTACAAGACCAGTTAACGGACCCTTTACAATTTATAGTCGAAGCTTCACCTGTTGATCTAGTACTAGCCAATGTTCCCCCCCTAGAAGCTGGTATAGTAGAATCCCCCTCCTCTTTGTCTAATAAGGCATTGCAATGGCTCACAAATAGTATGAGGCTAGCCCCGGGGGGTGGGGGGGGGGGCAACAGTTGGCTCAAGAGATTAAGAACGCAAAAAGGGTTTCCTGGTTAGGAAATCGTCCCCAAAAATTTAAAGGGGACTGTGTGGCAGTGAGTTTTTCACATACAGGCGTTTTGCCAAACATCCTCACTAACTTACTCCCGCCCCAACGCAGGCAGGGTACTGTTGTCCCATTAACTTTAAATTTTTTTATGGAGAACAACAGAATGTCACCTACCCTAGGACTCCAGCTTTTGGGTGGGATAATAATTGGGATACAAACAATAGATGGGGTCGAGATCAACATCGAAATACTGTAAACCACCCAGTCTTTCCAGTTCACCAAAATCCTTTTGTACAACCTCTTTTGTTGTCTAACCGATATGCTCCACTATCCTTTCTGGATCAAAACAATTGACTTTTGCCTGAACATATAAGCCAAGAGGAGAACAATGTACCTGTATTTAGTATGCTTACTTGGAATATTGCGGGAATCAGGGCCAAAGTAGGCAATGTGGCATGGACAGACTTTATGATTAAGTTCGACATTATTGCATTGCAGGAAACATGGGATACAAACAATAGTTTTTCTTTAGATGGCTATAGCCATTTCTGTATTCCTGCAGTGTCTAGCGCTGCAGGAAGAGCCAAGGGAGGATTGTTAAGCCTCTTTAAACTAGATATTAAAGGTAGCCTAAAGAAATGTGACTTGGGTTCCGAGCAATGTTTAATTGTTGAACTTTCCTCAGTAGAATCTCCCAACATTTTATTTATACATTTTTATAACTCCAATGTATCAGACTGCACTTTACATAGTCTAGATAGATTGGACCATTTTTTGTCAGTCTATAGTGAAAATGTTAATTCTTTTGAAATCATTTTCTTGGGTGATTTTAATATACACCCGTGTTTATTAATGTGTGTTTGCGATGACATAGAATCCCCTCCAAATTGTTCGCCCATCCATCTTGAACATAACAAACAGGGGGATTGTTTAGAGAACTTTCTAGCAAGATGGAACTTATATGAGTCTGGCTGCATTCAACCGACCTTCGGGGGCACTTTGGAGTAAACTTTCCTATCGGCTGGCAGTGTGTGTGGTTCCCCGCCGCCGCAAGCAAAACGCGGCCGCCGGGTAGAACTACACTACCCAGGATCCCCTGGGACGCCGACCTCCGTGATCCCCGGACTTCCGCGCCTGGAGGCGCTTAAATTCCAGCTGCCCCTCCCGCGTCGCGGGAGCGCGCGGGGCCGCGCCGGGCTAAGCCCGGGCAAAGGGCGGGCCCTCTGTGGCCCTCAGAGGCACGAGGAGGACGGGACAGGGCCACCCCCTTTTTATTCACCCATTCGATACAACTTGAAGGTACTGTTCATTGGTCCATTGGCCATTCCTCATTTGGGAACTGTGGGTACTACTATCATTTCCGGGACTATTCTGTTTGCTATGTGTCATTGAAACCTGTATCTGTAGTCCTGCGTAACAACCCAAACCGCAGAACAGGGGTTAGTATCTGTCAGCATGTCCCCAAGAGGCACCCGCAGCAAAACTGCTGCTGCTGTGACTGGCCCCATTGACCTTTTTATATCTAAGGCCAATGATGCCATCAATCAGGGCATTAACCTACTAGAACGCAGGGTATCACAAGACCTGGCGCATGCCAAACGTTCTTCGCTTGGCCTTATTGCTACCGCCACCACACCTGCACAAGCTATGCCTAACAATATTAGACCCCTACTTGATGTTTGTGCTGACATACACACCATTCCCAGCGAGGTTAACCTCTCAGCCTCCATTCCCCTGCTAGACACAGACACCGACACTAGCACCGATCTGGAAAAAACGCCTGACTTACTAATTAACCCCTCTCCCAAAGTAAAATCTGCTGATAACATCAGGCATGCTAGAGGCAGGCGAGAGGGGGCAGTTCAAAAACTGAAGTTACACGCACCCAAGCCCCGGGTCACTACGATCAGGAAATATGGCCGGGCACAAAGGAAACCTGGGAAAAATACCAACTCTGTCCCTGACAATAATCATAACGCGACTAAGGTTATGGTAATATCCCAGAGGGATGATAGTGAAACTGTTCAACAGGGTAGAACAACGAACACTAACGGAAACATAGACAAGGCATATGACCCCCTGTTGGAAAAACTGGGGGATTTATTAAGCATTTATCTATCCCCAATCGAAAATAGGCTTGCTCGATTAGAAAAACAGCTAGATGAATTGAGCAACCCTCTTAAGACTTTCCTAAAGGGAGGTCCTGCAATTAGCACAAAAAATAGTAACCCCACCAATATAGCAGGCCCTAAAACAACTATTTTACAATTGCCCCCAGCTGCCCCAAATAACGTAGATAAAGTCGTACCTGTTGCGCCGGCCAATGGCCCAATTACCAAACAAAAAACAGCAACACCACACACTAACAGCAAATCCACAGATAAAAGGAAGGATCCTGGCACCAATACCACCACGAATACTACACTCCCAATTGCGAGTACCACAGGCCACCCTTCAGTTTCAACAAGCAATCCTATCTTGACCCAACCCATCCCAAAAACATCCAGACAAGTTCCTGCACGCATTAATCTTCCTCCGGAATGCGGTGCATATGTATTAGTGTTAGTAAACGTTACCAAACTAAGAGAGGATCAGGACGAAAATCCCACATCACTCAAAAATAAAACCCTGCACTGGCTAATTACTAACTGTAACTACCCGATTGATGGTGCAAGGGAGATTATTAACACACAGAGGGTGGGTTGGATTGGACCACTTAGGAAAAAATTTGAGGGCGACTGTGTCACTATTAGTTTTAGAAAACCACATTGGGCAGAGAAAACATTAGCCAACGCCCCTTTACCATCGCCATGGGAATTTAACACCACGCTCCTTCCCTTAGGATATTTTTACCGACACCTGATACCCCCAGAACAAGCCACGGTTAACTATCCCGACAATTTCCCCACTAATTCATACCCAGAGATGAATTTTGGTGCAAGGGTCAAATCACCCCTTTTTGCCCAAAACCAGAACTTACATGCCGCCTTTCCCAACAACCTCAATTGGCACCCACAACCTCCTATGCCAATCCCTACCCCCAACCATCCGCAGTACTTTCAAGCCCCAACTATGCACCAGAGCAAACACAGGGATAGGTCCTACTCAATCCCCAACCCATTCCAGTTTGCACAGATGACACAAGCTAGGCCAATGTACAATGTCCCAACTTTCAATCGGTTCGACTACCTATCATCATTAGACGAACAGGATTGACTGAGCACACCCCTTAACAAAAAATTACGCAACAACGCAAAAGCCTGTAACCAAGAGGATGCCACAATTATAAATTCACCTGCATCGCTCCATGTTAAAACAGCAGTTCCAGAAATCATATTGTCGGATAGTATTCCGGCCATTGTAAACGAACCAACTATCTATGATAATGGGAATACTAGGCGCACATTTATTAACCAGGGGTTCAAACACGGCCTATCAATTCTAAGCTGGAATGTCGCAGGTTTAGAATCTAAGCTCTCTGACCCTGCTTGGACCGAACTAATTAATGACATAGATATACTTATGTTCCAAGAGACTTGGGCTGTTGATAACCTGTATATTGAAGGCTACCACTGTTTCAGCCTGACATCTACAAAACCTAGCTTTGGCCGAGCGGTGGGTGGACTCTTCATGGGGATTAGAATTTTGGCAGGCGGTATAATTAATGTTTTGAAGTCAGACAACCTTGCCAATTCCAACATTCAAATTCTGGAATATAAATTGAAATCAAAGACCACAATTTATTTAATTAATTTTTACAACAATGATTTTAATGGTGTACCGAACAAAAATTTTGCTGCTTTATCTAAGGTTTTAAACATGATTGATTGTTCTTTGTCAGTAGACACTAAGACTAGTATTCTGATCGGGGGAGATTTTAATGTGAAACTTATAGATAACTACGGATCCACTAATTTTGATCACTGTAATGACCGCAGGGGTTTGGAACTGATTAGCATACTCTCTGATTTTAATCTTGCTGATGTAATGAGTGTAGGGTATGATATGAATTTTCCCTATGCCCCTACGTTTAAGGGCAGGGATAACGGTTCAATCATCAATTACATTTTTACATCACCTGTGCTAACGGACTGTTTAATCAAATCTACTGTGGTGCAAACGTCCTTCAGCGATCATAATCCTTTGTTTGCTATTTTTAACCTCGCACCCAGTCCGATTTTTATGAATTTAAATGGAGCAAGGGATATCACACCCTCAATTGACGGCCTTCGCCTTAAATGGAGAGGAATTGATTGTGGGGCCATTATAGATACGATCCGGGAGGCACATCCGGATTTATTGAAATGCCTCTCCTCCCCAAGTACAAATAATGAAGAACTGATTATTAATTTTGAAGCTTTATGCACCAATATAAAAAATCTCCTGTCAGTCCCACTCTCTACTGACCACAAAGAGCCACGGTGGTTTGATACATCTTGCTCCGTGGCCAATAGAGAGTTAAGAAAGGCCCTCTCTGCCAATCCCAGGTGTAAGGACGTTGTTCGAGCTGCCAGGAAAAACTATAAAGACAAAACATCAAAAAGGAAGGCAGATTTGCTCTCCGATCACTGGGATAAGCTGGTTATCAGCGCCAATCTGGGTGGCAGCGGCCCATTTTGGTCGGCAGTTAGGAGAACGAGGGAAATGGGCAAAGAGCTTACAAAAATTAGCTGCAACATAACCAGCTCAGCCTGGGAGACCCATTTTTCTAATATTTATGCCGCCCCCTCTGATGAGCAACCTCTCCCTAACCTGAACCAAACAGCAGGCTTAGAGATCTCGGACCTAGAAGTCAGGAAAGCTATCAAAGAGAGCCTAGGTAACAAGGCGCCCGGGCCGGACGGCCTCCCTATCGACATCATCAAATTTAACGTTGATCTCTGGACACCAATACTTTTAAACATTTTTAACAGTCTTCCACATGTAGCCATGCCTGCCACCTGGGCTACTAGTATTATTGTCCCCATCTATAAAAAGGGAGACAGATCTGACCCAGTAAACTATCGTCCCATCTCCCTCCTGGATAATACTCTAAAAATACTAGGACGAATAATTTATAACAGGGTACTGGAATGGGCGTCTGATTCTGACTTTTTAGACCCCTGCCAGATGGGGTTTAGGAGCGGGGTAGGAACAGTCGAGCAATGCCTAAACTTAAAATTGATAATAGATAAATACTGCATTGCTCGCTCATCCCCCGTTTACCTAGCCTTTATGGATCTTTCATCCGCATTCGATCTAGTGAATAGATCCAAGCTATGGTTAACCCTCCTGTCAAACGGTCTCGATGCCACTCTTGTTAGATTCTTAGCCTACCTCCATACTGACTTGAAAGCTCGGGTACGTATTGGGATGGGCGGAGAGGTATCGGGAGCCATCAAGATAGGGAGGGGGGTGAGACAGGGGTGTGTTTTAGCACCCCTGCTGTTTATTATCTATATTAATGGCCTGTCCAACTGTTTAAAGAAAGCTACCCCTGATGTCCCAATCATTTTAGGAAATCCCTTGCCCGTACTTTTATATGCAGACGACGCTGTCCTTATGGCACGTACACCTAACGCTCTACGTCTGCTTGTACATAGTTTTGTAAATTTTATGGAGGGACTGGATTTGAAAGTTAATTTTAAAAAGTCTTTTATCATGCCCTGTGGGCCGGGCAAAAGGAAACTCGGTACTATTCAAATTGGAACAGACAAACTTGAATCTGTCCATAAGTTCCCTTATCTGGGGTTGGTTTTCGCTGCGAACGGCTCCTGGAGTGGGCATGTGGCCCACGCCACGAGCAAGTTCTCGAAAGCCAACAACTCTGTCCTGAGTCTCCCCCGCCCTAAGAAAATCGGTGCCACTAAAGCTATTGTTAAAATTTTTAAACTACAGTGTTCCCCTGTTGCCACGTATGGAGCCGAAGTTTGGGGATCGGCCAGCAGCATTGGTATTCAAAGAGAGGAAAACCGTTTTTGCAGAAAATTGCTGGGAGCACCAATTTCCTCTTCCAATTTCATCTGTCATAATGAACTCAACCTCCCTTTTATAAACGACTTTATTAAAGCAAGACCAGCACTCTTCTGGATCAGAATCTGGAGGAATGAGGCTGCTGCCCTTACGCAAAACATCATTAGGGACTGCCTTAATAGTGAAAATGGCATGCAGATCCCCTGGTTTAAAGAAGTTTTTAAAATATTTAATGAAATTGGTAGAGGTACTTTGTTTACTGAGCCAACGGCTATTGAACCAAAGGACAAATATGAGGTCCAAAAGGCACTCTATGCACTTTACCGTAATGAACGGCTTGGAATTGAACTACAGAAATCAGGGGTCAAAAAATACATTGGCAATGGTCTCTGTATGCAAATCATGTCACCCTACCTATCATTGCCTATGTCAAATTGGGAACGATCTCTACTGTTTCGTCTAAGGGCAGGAACTGTGAAATTTTTGCTCTCATTTCCTCTGGGGTATCAACACCATACTGACCTTACCCCCTGCCCCTGTGACGGTACAAGCACTCAAGACGATTTGCACTTTCTGTTTTTCTGTAAATTTTATGCGAGATATACCAAATGGCTTTTAATCCCGTATTTTAGAAAACTTAGACCTCTCACACTTCAGGAATCTTATATGCTGCTGCTCACCTTGGACAATGATGAACTGACATTTCGCACTAGCACTTTTCTAAGACTAGCCATACGCGCACGCAAGACTATGGAAAGTCCTTGAAATCAGATTCAGTCAAAAATACTACTGCTAAAACCTTATAAGTTTATGAAATTTATTGTCTAACCGCTGTATGAATTGCTTTGTCACTATGAAATGTAAATTATTTAACTGTTTTGTATTATGTGTATGTATATGTTCTTTGATGTGTTCGGTACTTTTATGAATTTTAACAAATTCGAATAAAGGTCTTTTGAAACTTTGAAACTTGAAACTTGAGTCTGGCTGCGGGGAGGGGGGGTTAGGGCCCCTACATTTAAGGGAACAGACAATGGCTCTATTATTGATTACATATTTATTTCTGCATGTTTTTTAGCTAAGGTTTTAATGTATAAAACTGTGGTTTCTGTTTTCAGTGATCACAACCCTGTCTCCTTGGACCTAGTAACTTCTGATCTTATAGGGCGTAAATATGGCCCCTGTAATAATAAACAAGTATTCAAAGTTAAGGACCAGGGACGCAGACTGAAATGGGATAGTATAACCCCGGAATCCTTCATACAAGAGGTACTCTCTGAGGCTGAGGATGAGGTTGGTGTGTGCCTATCTAGTGTGTCCGAAGACAGGGAAGTGATATTTGCATTTGGTAGTATATGTAGCAAGATTAATTGCAGGCTATCTGTGGGTTCTAAACCTAAGACAATGCCCATCAAAAGATGGTTTGATCACAGATGTTCAAAAACACACTCTGCACTGCTAAATGCCTTAAAGGCTGTTCCTAAAGATCGTGAACTTATCATCACCTGTAAAGTCCAGTATAAAAAGGCCATAGCTGATAGGAAAAAACAGATTAAAGATGAAGCCTGGACACTGCTCTTAGACCCAGCAATATTGAAAAACAGTGGAGAATTCTGGAAGATTGTCAACCAACCTTTATTTACAGGGGAGGAAAACTCCCCCCTCGAAACTAATATTCCTGATGAAGGCTGGATTAAACACCTTAGTGACATCTATTCTGATCATACCAGTGGAGATCCTAGGGCGCAGGATGTTGACACTAACGCCACAGGGAATCAATTGCACTTTGAAGTAACGGAAGTCTTACATGCCATACACTGTACTCTGAAGAAAAAGGCGCCAGGACCCGATGGTGTTCCTGCAGACGCCTTCAAATGCTTCCCCAATTTTTGGTCGAGACTACTTTGCAGGGTCTTTAATGCATTAAACCATGATAATATTCCCGAGTCATGGAAAACTTCTATATTTATCCCTGTGTTTAAAAAGGGAAACAGGCAGGATCCTGCATGTTATAGACCAATCTCACTGATTGACTCATCAGTTAAGATCTTAGGAAGAGTTATTTTAGTAAAAGTAAATGAGTGGGTTACAGAGAACAGTATTTTGACAAATGTGCAATATGGTTTTAGACCTAAAAGAAGTACCAAGGATTAATGCCTTAATCTCCACTTGCTGATTGAGAAATATACCAGGGCTAAGGAGGGGTCCATGTACCTTGGTTTCATGGACCTCTCCTCCGCCTTTGATCTGGTCAACAGATCAAAGCTTTGGTCAAAACTACTGGAAATGGGCTTGGATAGGACAATAGTCAATTTATTGGCTGACTTGCACTCTGGCCTTACTGCAAAAATTAGAGTTTCCCAGAGCGGAAGGTGTACCGACGTTTTCGCTTCTGAAAAAGGAGTCAGACAGGCGTGCATTATGGCACCCCTATTGTTTACATTATGTGTGAATGCCTTGGAGCCTGCTCTTAGGGACGTGACTCTCGATATTCCGCGTGCAGGGGATCAGGGGATTCCTGTTCTCCTTTACACGGATGACGCGGTTCTACTTGCGCATACCGGGGTGGGGCTCCAACGCCTTCTGGACGCCTTTGAATCCTTCATGGGCTCACTTGATTTGAAAATAAATGCGAAAAAATCTCAAATTATGCTCATGGGCAGGGCAGCTAGGAAAAACTATCACAAAACTTTTCTCTGCGGACAGGATAAGCTTGCTCGTGTAACCTCCTTTCCCTATCTAGGGATTACCTTTGATGAGAAGGGTAACTGGGGACCCCATGTTAAGAATAGAGTAACTATGTTAGCTAGGACATCTGCAGCCCTTCAGGGGTTCTCTAAGAAACTTGGGGGTAGGCCAATTGCAGCCATTATGAAAATCTATAAGGCCAAATGCATTTCAGTGGCATCATATGGTAGTTCGATATGGGGATATAGGAGAGTGGATCCCTTACAGATGATGGAAAAGAAATTCTTTAGATCTGTTCTTGGCGTCCCACAGTCAACCCCGTCCTACACTGTTCATATGGAATTAGGGGAAGGCTACATCACAGACCTGATAAAAACAGCACCTTTAGTAGCTTGGCTGAGGTTGTGGCTCAACAAAGAAATCCCTTTAACCACATCGCTGCTGTGGTTATTTTTCCCCTGTGCTGGAAATTGCCATTTTGCTGGTGTCATGACGAGCTCAGCTCGTCATCTGCACAGCTCAACTGTGCCTCATGACGAGCTGAGCTCGTTATGAGCATGGAAGGGGTTAAACCATATTATTATGAGAGACTGTTTGTGTTTGGACAAAGTTAACAATATTAGGTGGCTGACATACATCAAGGAAACTTTTTTAAGGTTGGGGAGGCCTGAGCTTTATTCTGTAACAGATTCTATGAATCTAAAGATATAGTGTCTACAAAACTTGCAATGAAAGAGCTTTTATCTCTGGAGAGGGAAGAATGTGAGCTGAAAAAACCCTGTGTCAGGGCCAGTCTAATATTGTCCATACCTGATGGCCCAGAAAATTATTTGAATACGGTGACTTATCCTTACCACAGGTTTATTTTAACTCGTTTTCGTTTTAATTTGATACATTTTAATCTTGGTTTTTATCCTGTATGGAGTACCCCAGAAAAGGCGTCACCATGTTCTTGCGATCATTTCTCCGAACAAAACACCATGCACTTTGTAATGTTCTGTAGTCATTACATTGATGCTAGGAGAAAGTTCCTTGTGCCTATTCTTAGGGAAGCTGGATTTATCCAAGTTAAACCTGCTCTTATTTATTTACAGCTCCTACAGACTCCCAAGATTATGTTTCACGTGGCTAGTTTCTTGGTGAGAGCTATTAGGAGTAGGAATATTAGATTAAAAAATGCGCCTATTTCCCCTTGTAGTATAGATTGTGTACTTCAAACAGGCACTTTGTAATTATATCAGGTTTTGTAATTATATAAGGCATTGTAACAGGGACATCTGGTGCTAGTAATGTTTGTCTTGCTGGGGATTTGCTTAGTACTCTTTTAGCACTTTAGCACTTTGCACTTTGTATCATTTTATCGACATGAATTGTAATATGATCTATGATTTTTTTTATCTTATTGTATTTTAACTGTTTTTAAAGTATGTATTTTCTTTCTTTGTATCATAAATAATTTGTACCTTGCCATTGTCTTTATATGATATTAAGTTATCGCAATAAAGTATTTTGACTGACTGACTGACACGTCTAAGCACCTGCTTTTTAGAACTGCCGGTGCTGAGCACCGGCAGGACCCAGCCCAGGACCCGGCCCACTTAAAGCCCTACCTGCCACATCCAATCTAAATCTCCTGTACCTTAATGCACATATGTTACCATTAAATGCTGTTAGTTTACACCACTTCTCTGCTGCACTTCTTTCAATATGTATATCTCTTATGAGTAATGATATTTAATATCCCTTATCTTAGACACGCTCTGTACATAACTCTTAATTATCTTCTTATCATTAGGGTAACTCATACATGCCAACAGACCCGAATCAGGAGGAGACTCCCGATTTTTTAAGCTAAATGTGGTTTTATTTTAGCTGAAATTGCCTTTGTATCCATAGAAGTCAATGGGGAAAATAAATTCCCCAGTTTTGGTTTTCAAACCTCTCACTTACCTATTCTGAAATATTGGAATATATGCTTTCAGCTATTCCTGTTTTTTTCCACAGCACTATTGCTAAGCTTGCTGGAATAGTAATTGTACTTTTCTTGCTAGAAACAAGTTCAATGATGCTTTTTCTCTACTTTCACATATTTATTACAAATATATCCTTATTAAAATACTGCATTTGATTTTAAAGTAGATAGGTTTTGCAGCAACAGTTCATCCATTTGTGAAATTCACATTGATTTTTGCCAAAGGCTTTAACGATTTCCGTGTTAGTGGTGTTCTACTTGAGATAATTGGTTGTGTTTTAAGAGACAACTCTTCAATGAGCATTACAAGCATTACCACATTATACAAAAAAATCTGGAATTCGCCTGTCTCCTTATAAACAGCCTTGAATCGTATCCATGGGCTCTTGCTTGTTGTTCAGCTTACTGTTGCTTCACAGCTACGTTTGTGATGAGTAAATACCTACATACTCATCTTGTTTTATATTCTTTTAATTTTTCGTTGTCTTTTTTTTTCTCGTCTTCTTTCTCAACAATTTTTAGGTCTGGCATCAGCTAAGACCTTTTGATTTTTACAAAAATTATACATTTGTTATACGCATAAGGGTTTTTTCAAACTTTTTTATTCATTGGTCTGTATTTGTGTCATTCACTTTTTTTCTGCCCACTATAGCATAGAGCATCGGGCAAAGGGGCAGCCCACTTCACCCAGCTAACTTCACTATCAATGACTGCATTCTTCCCTTTCACAAGCAGTACACCCACCTACAAAGTAGTTCTTAGAAGTGCCAGGAACTACTTTTTTTTTTTGCATGCTTTTTGAGACCAAAAATATTTTAGATTTTGCACTTTTTTTAATCATTGGGCCCGGTAGCTTCCCCTGCAACAAAGCTTTGCATAAATCAAGATAAAACAAAGTATTGGCAAAGCTAAACAGCTGGTTGCCAACACAGAACTATTGCTGTGCCTTCCTATTTGGTAATCTACAACTTTGGTGTCTTCATCTCAGGCTTTGGAAATGCCTTGGCCATCACTGTTGACATCTTGAATTGTTCTGAATATTCTCAGTATCCACTTAACTAAGGAAATACCATATTCTTCTTTTGAATGCCCTCTATTTATAGAGCATGTCAGACCCAATCAAGTCATCGTCTTAGGTCTCACAGTGATGCAGTTCTGTGGTTGTTTAACCCCTGGGGTTATGCCAGTATCATTTCTTGTCACTGTTGTCGAGAAACAGCCATTTCTCTTTAATAGTGTTCTTGAATAGATTTTTCTTTCCAGTCCCTATATGGTCGCAATGGCAGGTGTTCATGATATTGTGTATTCCTGTTCATCACTTCATTGTACTTGTGGCTATAGTATGGCCTTTTTAATTTCCTCTGTGGCAGATAACAATGAGCTTTGGAGGCTGCAGGTTTTAAAAACCGCAGATTAGGAGTGGAGATAGATCCCCTCTATTCCTACACCATTTCTGTTTTGTGTTTCTAGATCTCCAAATTTTATTTAACTAAGTTTATCTATACTTATATTGGTGTCACAACAATGACACAATTGTAGCATTTAATCATTGTTAAGGACAGAAATTCAATAGTCGAAAAGCTCCAAGTAACTATTCCAAATTTGATGAAAAACAGCCAATTGAGACATTTATCGTTAGAGCTAGAATAGCGTTGTCCAGGCGCCAATTATTAATATGCAGTGTGTTATTCAGTCTCAAATTTGTAAGAACAATCTTGTTTTTGCTACTGTTAGGCCTTATTATAGCCACATAACTTTTTTCCCCAACATTTTCCTGTGTCATTAAAAACAAGTTTTTTGGCTGATAATGCCAGATTGCGTTTAACATCAGATTAATTTTGATATTGATTTCTTTACATCATTCTGATACTAAGTCACCATTCATAAATGGGTGAAGATAATCTGCATGTGTTTTTGACATGTCCAGTACTTCCCTACCAATCGTTTCCATTTAAACATTTTCTAGTATATTTTTTTGAGAATTGTTTGTTGCACTCTGTAGGTTGACTATTGACTCTGGTTCTTTTTGAACATTCCATGCCTAAGGTGTTGCAGTTAATTAGCTTCCCAACTCCTTTCGCTTTTTGAATAAAGGTGTACATTGCCACTTATCTATAATTTATACATTATTCAAATTTAATTGTACTGTTGTGACAGTTTTGACAACGTCATTTCTGTCTAAGTTTAGAAATAGTGGGATAGAAGTAACAAACATTAGAAATAAGGTGCTAGCAGTGGTAATAAATTGAGTCTTCTCGACCTCTCCTTTCTGAAGGCTATAGTGTTGTGTGGGATAGCAAAGATGGAACCCTTGGGGCTCCTGATGGACTCAATAGAACTGTGACATAGGCGTTAAAGCGTAGCAAAGTGAAGGCAGGTTTAGAATGTTTCGTTTGCGGTTATACACAGAAGAATAAAGACATGTTATGCTAAGCTCCATGTGTTGCGTAGTCATTGGCGAGACCCTGGGCTGCTGAGTAAGCTACAACTGGTGATGAGGTAGGAAATAAGTAGCCCAAAGATAAACAGTTGTCTCCCAAAGAGTTTGCCGTGGTCCAGCAAACTGCTCTTGCATGCCACGTGTCTCTCAGTCGAATGCGGAATCAATGTTTGGCGTATGTGAGGTCATAGCACAGCTCCAGTCTGTGTGAACATTTAACAATAACGGAAGGTGTACTGAGAAGTCCACGCATCGTTGGCCGAGAACCTGCTGGGAAAGCCACAAAAGGAGGTGTCATGCTGCCACGCAACGTCATGTTATACAACTTACGGAGTGATAACCCCAAAGGCGGATGCAACCAGGTTTTGAAAGAGCAGCAAATTGCAAGGTAACGCTGTGAACACAAGTGCTGCGAGGCAGAGATCAACCATGTGTCATACAGCACAAAGAGATGCCTAAAGGTAAAGTGATACAGATATAAGAAACAGTCATCCACTTACCAGAACTGAGAAAGGAGAGTCATCATGTCACAGTTCTGGGGAGAGTGAACTCAGAGGAAGCACCCAGGGTTGTCTTTGCTGAGCCTTCAATGCCCAAAGTGGGACACCATTAAAGCTGCAGAGTGGGGCTAGGAACAACTCCAGAGGTCTCAGAAGATCAGAAAGCTGAGAGCGGTGATCAGAATCCTGAAAGCTTGCATTTCCAATAGAGAAAGAGGTCATGTTTCCTTTCATTATCAAAGATGCCCCAGAGGCCAACACATCACAAGGCATCAGAGATGGTTTGCATAAACAAGATCACCAAGCAGCTTCAGAAGGAACACTACTCACCACTTCACTAAGTTCCAGTAATGGTTACAAATTTGCCGCCTTTCTGAAACCACCACTGCCATTCGATACCACCAAAAATCTGAATATTGGCGACAGATGGACTGCTTGGAAGGAGACATTTGATGATTTCATTCATGCAATAGAAGAAGCAGGTAATAAGAAGATTATCAAATGCCTTAAGAATCTTACTGGGGAAGGTGTAAAAGAAGTCATAAAGAAAATGCAGCGAGCTGATAATATTACACACAGTAAAATCAAAGCAGCATTGAATCTCAAGTTCAATCCAATGATGAAAGTAGATTAGGAAAGGTACAAATTTAGTCAAGAATGACCGAACATTAGTGAAACCATCAACAAATGTGTTGAGAGACTGGGTCCACTCAATTTTCCCAAAGCAACAACGGCGGACCTCCTATGCCGCACCTTGTGCCAGTTCCTATACGTGTGTTTGCTGTGCAAACTACCCCTATGCCAGCCGTTAAATGACATCACAGTGCTCCAGATCAGAGAATATTGTAACAAACGGGGGTGCGCAGCTCAAGAAGTCCAATAGGCCAAGGTAGTTAGAAAAATAACTTCTTTATTCACAAAATTCTTTTAAAATTCATTGAGTATAGACAATTCAGCCAACGCATTTCATTCCCATATAGGGAACTTCCGCAGGGCAAACAATGTGTCCGTGTGAAGTACACTTCAAAAAAGATGCCAGCAAATAGTTGTTAATAATAGTTGTTTTGAAGCAGTTGACTTTTCACATAGAACAATATACTCCTATGTAGGACTGTATATTACAGAAAGAACTTCCACTGGATATCTAGAAAAGGGGTTCCAAATGTGGTAAGATGGCCCCACGGGAAAAAGTCAACACGGAGGAGAAGGACAGATTCGCTTGCGACATTGAGGAATCCCTTTTTCTACTTAAAATATATATGGGCCACGGTGCAATACACTGTACCATATCAGAATTTTTGGAATATATTGTTGGTGATGCTAAGAAAATATAGAGGCACTCCAAATTACCTTTCCAATTGACCTTTTTTACTGTGAAGGTGTATGATTTCCTTCATACGGATTAATTCACTACACATCCTTGGAGTGTCTTGGGCAGTCACAACAGCCAATACCTGGTTGTTGACTTTTTCCCATGGAGCCATCTTACCACATTTGCAACCCCTTTCCCAAGGTACATTGCAACCTTTTCTACACCTATTGGTGTGTTCCGTTACAAAAGACTATATTTCAGTGTGTCATCAGCTGCAGCTTCAAGATGGCGTTTGACGTATCATGCAGCCTGTCATGAATGCTTTCAATATAGTGATCTCATGTTGTTTTTCAGAGCTACACAAAATGAGCATGATAAAGCTCTCACGCAAGTGTTTCTTTTGCTTGCTGAGGCAGGTTTAACATTGAATGCCAGAGAAATGTGAGTTCCATAAGACTAAGTTAAAATTCTCTGGCTATATTTTTTCTAATGGAGGTATGACACCTTATCCTGCTAAGGTGCAAGCGTTGTCAACTGCTAATTTCCCACAATGTTACATTAATTTCTTGGCATACTGTTGAAGATATATATGAGACTCTGTCACTGTCAGTGTGCCAATAAGAGACTTGACAAAAAAGGAATGTTTAATGTAATTGGTTACATGAATGCGAGAAAAGCTTCCAGAAACAACTACACTATCGTGCACCGTCCAGGGAAATGTCAAAACTCTGCTGACTACTTCTCAAGAGAGCCTTTACAGTGCCTAGGCATCCTTTGAAGACAGCTGAAGCTTACATAAATTTCATTGTGAAATGAAGCACACGAGCTTCCATTTTGTTGGAGCAAACCGTTACTGCCATAAGTCAAGAAAGTGACATGTTAAAACTAAAAGGCATTATTACACATCGGTCTTGACACCAGCACCCTCAACAGCTTACCAGTGACAGTGAATACCTGAAGTTTAAAAATGTCAAAGATGAGCTGTCCGTTACTCAGGAAGGCATTATCCTAAGAAGTTCAAGAATTGTTATTCAGTAGGAGTCTGCGATAGCAGATAATTTAAGTGGCACACGAAAGACATCGTGGACATAAAAAGAGCTCTCAGAGACAGAGCCTGGTTTCCATATCTCAACGAGAGTTGAAAGAGAATTGAAGGCCTGTCATGTGTGCAACTGCCTTTCAGTGAAAAACACTCAACTCACCTTAAACATGTCAGAGTTGCCAAAGCATGTATCAGAAAGAATTGCTGTTGACTTCTTCGGTCATCTTGGCATTGTACATCACTTGATGGCGACTGTTGATGAATACTCACATTTTCCATTGAGTCATCAAGAGATTAGACAGCATCTTCACGACATGGGGCGTTCCAGTGATTTTGAAATCTGACAAGGGTCCACCTTTCAACATTCAAGAATTCTGACACTTTCTCAGTAATCTTAATGTGAAGCATCTGAAAAGCACACCTCTTTGGCCACCGGCCAATCGCCTTGTCGAACATTTTTATGAATACTCTTAAGAAAGTTGTTCAACTTGCTGTACAGGAAAAGTTCGACCTTAAAACAGTCTTAAATTCTACTCTTCGAGCTTACTGTTTGACCCCGCATTCGGCCACAGGTGAAAGCCCTGCAACTTTGATGTTCAGGAGAGCCATGGTGCCCAAGTCATCTCTATGGACCAACAGAAGATCAAGTACTGAGGAAGAAACCCATATGAAAGACTTGGATCGTAAAAAGAAAATGAAGCCTATGCAGAAAAGGGTAGACATGCAAAAGATGTTAAGTTCACTAGAGGAGATCGTGTGCTTGTTCGTCAGCATAGAAAACGAAAATCTGATGCTCCTGTCGATGCTGAGCCATTTCATGTTGTGACCAGAATATGGTGACTGCCCAACGTCTTGGGAAGTCCATTACCCGAGATTCCTCACATTTCTGACATGTGGCTCATCGCTCGTCAGGCACTGACGTCAATGTAGAGACTGGGTCTGAAAGGACAAGTGAAGATTGATTACCTGACTGCAGTTGTTCCTTCATCACCTGCGCAGGGCATGGACACTTCTACTGCCTGTCCCCAGTTTTTCGAAGACACGGTTTGGGATGTGTTGTCAAAGCACCAGGAAGACTCATTAAAGAGCTATGATTGTTTATATATTTGTAAAAACATAAAACAAAATGTATTTAACAGATGCGGAGATGTAGTGTTGTATGAGTTAGCAATAACTGAACACTTGTGGCTCCAGATGGACTCTGTAAATCTGTGACATTAGAGTTAGATCATAGCGTAGAGAAGGCAGGTTTAGACTGTGGAGTTTGCGGATACACACAGAATAATAAAGATATATTATGCTAAACTCTGTGTGTGGCGTAGTCATTGGCGAGTGCCTGGGCTGGGGTGGACGCTACAAAGGCATGTGCAAATATTAAAATAGTTGCTAAGTTGATTTTGTGAGAAGCTATAACTGTGTCTCAGAATCTTGAAAGGACCTTGTTTTCTTCGGACGTAACTTACACTACCTTCTCTCCATACTTTCCAGGAGAGAGGTTTGTTATGCACCTTAATGAATGGGATGTTCAAGAAAAGAGCTGCCTGTACGTCAAAATAATTTATGTTATTTTTTTCAGTTTACTTCTGAAATTATATTTATTGAAGGCCATACTGTTTGTTCTCAAGATTTGTGGCCTGAGCCTGCCTACAGATAAATGTGAATAATATTTCTTTTAATGATTACTTGCCTTTACTAAGCTTGTTATAGGGCCTTTTCTTCGTGGTCTGAAAAAAGTAAGCCCAGTAGGTTTTTGAATTTAGAGAATAAGAAGTTTTACCTGACACATGTATGTTCTTTAACACTAAGGGGTCGATTACGAGTTTGGCATTGCGGCCAAACCTGCGTGAGAACCGCTTGCCATACAATGACTTTTTTAGTAATTGGCGGGCTATTCTTTTGGGTTTCCCATGGCGGTGCCTATAGGTAAGTAAATATTTTATTGTATATGGTTAATTAAAATCTTTACAAAGTTTGCAAAGAGAATATAACATAAAATCATTAAAATGAAAAATGAATGAAAACCTACATTTACTCTCTGTTTTAAAAGGGAAGACAGAAAAAAAATAAAACAATTTGACATTTGCTAAAATCGGCGTCTTTTGTATTCCTTAATCCTTTGATTCGATACCATTGTTCGCCATTTTTTCAGTTTGCATTATTAGGAGGCTCGCCTTCTGAAGAAATCTATAAAATAGGCATTGCCATGGGCACGTCAAAAACAGTTCCAGCACGACATGGACTGAAAAGTCGATGCCATGCTGGAACTTCTGTGCAGGCGCACAGGGGGTGCACATGTTGTGCCCTCCTGTGTGCATACACAGGGTGTGAGTCACATGGGGGCCTTGTAGGACTCCCTTTGTTTCCTCTCGGCCAGGTTTTTCATAGAGGAGGAACCGCCATGTAACCCTGGCGGAGAGGAAACTCCTAATATGCTCGGCGAGACCACGACAGACTCGCCAAGCATATGGATGACTCTGGACCAGCTCCAGGGACCAGCCGTTCCTTGGCAGTGTCAGCGGTCCCAGGGTGGCATGACCACTAGGGTCGAAAACAATGTTATAGAATGCATACCTCCTTGTATTCTACTTCACACTGCTACTATTAACCAATATTCATCCAATGCTTCACGTTTAATCATTCTTTTTATTGATTGCTCCAAACTTCATTATTTTTTTTAACTTCAAAGACAGCTTAATTCCACATTTTTTTCAAATGCCAAATGCATGCCTATCCGGGCCTTAACCTTGGCACATAGGAATCAGATTAACAGTTCATGGAGTGCTTGATTTAGAATTGGAAATCTTTGTTTCACGAAGGCAAGGGGTCTCCTTTTTATTTTCATTTTTTATTTTACTTCTGGTATGATTGTTTTCTTAATTTCATTAGGTTTTGTCAATAGCATTAAGTTTAAATATTTCATAACAACAATTTTTTTAAATAGCACGGCTGATAAGGGGGTAACCAGGGTAGTTGAGATGGAAGTACAACAGAATATTTATATATTTCTTTATTCATTGCAGTTACCCCTGACGAAGGGCTGTAGAGCCCGAAATTCATTGGGTCACAAAAATGAGGCTAACCGGAATTAATCTGATTCCTCTGCTTTGTGGCCTGGGGGGGGGGGGCACATATGGTGACCCCCAAACATCACATGGTGCCTGGCACACAGTGTATAGATATATAGAAACATACCCTTTACCATTGCAGCTTGTGCTGTGGCCCTTTTCTGGGTCGCAGTACAAGCCGCAGTAGGAAAGACTATGTTTCTGACTGCTGTGCTGATAGTCACATTCCACTCCCGAAATTATGTTGGTCAGACACTCGTCCGAATGGCATCGTAATAAGGCTCTAAGAGTAAATCTGTTCACATTTAAAGAGGTACCTGGTTTGGGCTATAACATTTTAAAATGGTACAATTGGCACAATTTGACAAAGCCCTATGGCGAAACGCATTGTTGCTGTTTAGTTCCCTGAAAATAAACTTGCTGTGGAACTACCCCCTGCGTGTGCTACTTTCCTGTGGATATATTGTCCGTGGATTTTGGAGCTGTGATTTCGTAACGGGCACACCCCCGTTCTGTGTGCACCCGCTCACGAGTGCATCTGGCTGGTGTTTGGTAGCTGTGGATATATATATATATATATATATATATATATATATATATATATATATATATATATATATATATATTGAGCCCCCCGAAATTCTAACTAGTTTAAGTATTTTAAAGTTGCAAGCGGCATAGTATGAATTGCATAGTTCTTTTTGCCATTTCTATTGTTTCTTCTGAATTTGTGCATACCTAGCAGTAATTTATGGATACCAAAGTAATAGTCAAATCAGTGAATGAGATTATGATGTTGATGTTCAATTTGTTAAAAACGTATGCAGCGTTTTGCACAACAGGGAGAGGTTTGTTTACAGTCGAATCTATAATGGAAATATTAAGTGACTATTTATTTAGTGTTTACCCTGGGTGTGATGCTGTGCAATAACCAGTTTATAATGAATATTTATCAAGAAACTCCCGTAGACATATATATTTAGATATTTTTATATTTATTTAAATATATTCTGTTTGCAATTTATCACACATTTTGGTTGTCTAAGTATGGGTAATGAGATATATTTGTGGAATATAAACTGTGGCTCCAATAGCTCCACTTTTTGTTAGGTCTTCTAAAATACTGATCCATCCCTTAAGCCAGCGCCGAGACGCCTACGGGTATTCGCCGCGCTCAATAAATGTCAATAAATAAATAAATAAATAAATAAATAAGATTAATGAGAGTATAACCATTTGGAGATTACATTTGGATTGAATTTATGATGTTTGATGTTGTAGATGTTGTGATTTGGGCACTGGCCAAAGATTAGCTCAATCCGTCCAAGAACCTAATACCATGGACGGTGAATAAAGTTTTTTTGAAAATATAAAAAGAATTTTTTTTTTAAATGTACTGGGACATGTGAAATTTGACATCATATAGGGCCATATGTATCATCAAACCATTTTGCATTTCCTAAAAACGAATTTTAAGGAATCGCTATTTAGGAAATGCAAAATGGTATGTATGAACAAAATCGCTTTTTTATAGTGATTCCTTACCATTCCTAATTTGCGATTCGCAAATTGCTAATCACAAATTACCCATTCATTTCTATGGGCCAGGAGGCTCAAGAACACCCTGCTGCACCCCTGAAAATAACATTTGGGGGCATATGGCGCACATACATGCCCTAAGGGCATGTATGAGCGTCATATGGCACCTTTGGTTTTTTTGAAAAAAGATTTTTTAAAAGAATACGCATCTTACCACCAACAAGAAGTTGGTGGTAATTTGCGAATCCTTATGGGCATTTTTTGCATATTTTTTCTTTGATACATTGCATTTAAGGATTCGCAAAATTTGCGATTCCTTAAGTGCAATCGCAAAATAAGGAATAGCAATTTTTGCGATTCCTTATTTTGATGCTAAGATGTTTGATACATACCATTTAGGTAATTAGCATTCGCAAAGGCCGAAATTCGCCGAATTTCGGCCTTTGCGAATGCTAATTAGCTTGATACATATGGCCCATAATGTTTTATGAATGTCTCTTCTATAGAAAAGGTAAAAAAAGAGGACGAAAAGAAAGGAAAAACTAAATAAAAAGTGCATTTGAAAGTATGTTTTTTATATCTATGATTATGATATTTAAAACTTTCACTGGTTTGTGGGTTTTTTACACTCTGAGAAAGACTAGGAATAGCCAAAATGTGTCAATGACGGATGTGCTGCAATAAAGAATTTAAATTGAAAATTGGATACCTGGTCTGGAGTGCCCATGTTTGTCCCGCTTTTGGAGAAGAAAATGTAAAAAAGAAATATATAAAAATTACTGGCCACTTGCAATTTCCTGATGAAATATAGCAAAACAAGATATGGAAACTCTTTTTACACCTTCACAAAATACTTCCCAGTTTTTAGAAAAAGGGCACTCTGGCAAAAGCATAGGCTGATCTAACTTATCAGCTTGAGACAGGGCACCCGCAGCACTCACCCATGGATCACTACATGAGGATGATGTGTTCTGAGCAATGACCAATCTTGTGAAACTACAGAATTATTTGGTATATTAGTGATTTCTGAAAATCATAAAGAACACACAAAACAAAATAAATGGTAGGTGTGTGTATTTTATTACTATACGTAATGCTAACCCCATGCTGTGCACAACATTTGGCGCTGTGGATTTGGAATCAGGGCCTGGCCAGAGGCCAGGCCATGCATTTAACCCCCGGCAGGCAGCCTACCTCCCTCTGCGCACCATCTTTGACCGTGTGTGGCAGGGGGTGGCCACAGGGCCGGCGCGCAGCCAGGCCCAGAATCCTAACCCCTGTGGGCAGCCAACCCACAGGTTGTGCACGGTCTACAACTGTGCGATTCAGGTGCTAAGGCTGCAGGGCCTTCAGTGAATTCCTCGGAGGCAGCCAACCCCATGTGGGGCATAGCATTTGGTGGTGGTGTGACGTTGGCCACAGAAAGCCAAGGATTTTTTATATAGTTTGAATCCCACAGGTATTCTACAGGAGCCAGCAAGTGAACCAGTTGGCCTCCTGTGGGAGTCCAGGGGCCTTTCTAGCTCCCATGGGATATCCCTCAAGATTGGAGAAACCAAAAACATTGTTTTTAAGTTCGGGCCGGGGTGGTCCTTTGGGATCCCTCACATGGTCCAGGGAGTCAGGATAGCAAGGATAGTGAGATGGTTGATGGGGAAAAAAGCAATTTTGGCCAACCAGATTTGCTCTATTTTTTTAAATTGTGTGATTGTGCAACTCTTGCGAACCTCTCATGAACCCAAATTCCAGATGTACAGAGTTTTTTAACTTTAATTTCTCAAAAACTACTGAACTGATTAACACCAAATCTCAAAAACATGCTTTTGTGACCAAGATCTAGTTCTTTTGCCAAATTTGTTGTAAGTACGGTCAGCCATTTTTGCGTTAACACTGTTTAATTGCTCTATGGAAAAATGAATGGTAAAATTGCGTTTTGGGACCACCTTTTTTTCTCAGCCTCAGCTTCACATATCACCCCAAAACTTTTCAGAAAGGAGTTAGGATGGTTAAACCTTTTAAAAAAAAGTTTTGTGAAGATTCCTCAAAGGGCTCCAAAGCTATTAGCAAACCAAATCGCCACTCTGTTTCATAAATACATATATATATATATATATTTTTTTTTTATATATAATATACATTAAAATGAAAGCAATTAAGAATCAAAATATTAAAAAAGAATTGCAATATTGTGGTGGTATTTCATTAATTCATTACATTGAATGATGGAACCAGTTATTTGTATCCAACCCCTCCTTCTAACCACTAACTAGCTGTCTAGTTGTCTTAGTTAGCTTCTGTATTTCGAGAAGGTTGCTCTGTGTCTTAGTTATGATGTTCCCAAACGGATACAGCTACGTTGGCTCTATTGAGCCAATTACCTTTGCTAGGTTTGTTTTCAACTCAGCTCGCACGATTTCTCAGTCTCCAAGGAAGAGGAGGCTTACCCCCAGGTCCCTTATGTCCTCGTCCCATTCATAACTATGTGGAGATAACCATCTCCCGACAGAAAAAAAGGATCAGAAGAGTGCTTGGGACACTAACCCCGCCCCTCCCATCGGGAGCACATAAGGGGTACTTACCCAGCATTCCGCCTGTTCTTTTTTCTGTCCGGCTGCCTGGCTTTGCGGGCGGGGGGAGGTGGGGGGGTTCTGTTGGTCTGCCTCCTGGCCTGCCGGGCTTGCTGGGAGGCAAGGCTGTTCCTGGATGGAAATCCTGGTTACCGGCCCTTTGCGGCTGGTGCACCGCCTCCCGGTTGCTTCCGGGTCTCTGAGCGCGTCTTTCTGTGGCCTGGTTGGTGGAAGACATGCTGCGCTTACTTTACCTGGATGTTGGAGTGGGGGCCTTGTTCCTGTTCCAGTCCCCACTCCGGGTAAGTCCCGCGTAGCGGTGTTTTTGTTTCCATACAATTTTCAGACGTTATGGTTCAATGATGCCCGGCCATGACGTGCACATGGATGCCACTGTAATAATTGTGTGCAGGCACACGGCTTCCCGCTTCCCGCACGACGCGGCCGTGTTCATGGACTGCTTCCTCCTGGCAAGTGGAATGTCGAGGGCTCTGATATACAGTGTGCGGTGGCAGTGGGCCGTTACTGTTGGTGCGCTTCAGCGCTTCGCCTGTGGTACTAAGCTAGATAACTGCATATTCAGTGCACTACTGTGGGATGTGCTCTGTGATACTGCTATTCTTTTACAGGCGGTGGTGTCTGTCAATTGTTACCTGGACTCGGAGTAACAGCATTCTTTTAACTCGGCCTCTTTGCTTTCTCCTGCTTCTGGTTGGCTAGGAGGCTGTGTGTAATTCCTATGAGTTTCGCACTGCTTGCTTCCGCCTTGTGCTATTACCTGCCTAGCTTTCTGCCTCCATGCGGAAACCAGGGTCCTCAATAGGCATGGTGGGGGGTCTGGAGATGCCGGGGTTTGCTCCTCGGTCACTCTCACGCAATGGCAGGTTGGGCTTCTGAAGTACGCCCCGTTGTGCACCGTTGTCTCCTGGAGATTTTGGGGTTTGGACCCGCGGCCTCCTCCAATCGTGGCATGTGCTCTACCACTGTACTGCATCCCCGCTTCTGACCTCAAGTGTTCCCCCTTCTCGAAGTTGTTATATTCTCGTCCTTGCTGTGAGGGGCTGTGTCTCTTATACTGCGCTGTGTTCTTGTTGGTTAGGTTCTGCATCATGGCTGGTCTGGTTTCTGCCTCCTGTGCTGCTTGAGGGACGCAGTGTTTCCGGCGGCGCCATTTGGTGTTGGGCTTCGTGGTGCTACCAGTCTTGGGGCCTGGAGTCCCTTGTTTGTGCCCCGTACGGTGCTCTTGCTTCGGGATCGTATGATTCTGGGCGCGTCACTTGGTCTCCCATGTTTAAGTACTGCATTTGCTGTGTGGGGTGAAATGTATTTTTGTGCTCCCTGATGTGTGAGCATGCTTTTGTGGCACCTGTGGTTGCGGCCTTGAGACATGCACTCGCGCCTTTGCACCATGTCACTCTGTTGTGTGTTTCATGACTGCAATAGGTTCTGGGCTGGTGGGATACTCTTTCAGCACAAACTTCCATGGTTCACTGATTGTGTTTACACTACTCTCCGTTTCTTTCTGCGTGGCATGCTTTGCTTCTCCTGCTCTTTTGCTGGCGGGGTGCCTGTCGATGTTGCCGTGGACGGGCGGTGTTTTTTGCTTCCTGTTCCTTGGGCTGCTGCCTTTTCCTCAAGTTTGGCAGGCTCCTCCAGGGCTGGGGCCTGTTGGGCTCTGCTCGGGTCCTGTGTTCTGCCTCCTTTGTGCCACTGGCACAGGCGCTGTTGCAGTTGTGTTTCTCGTTTGATGGGTTTGCACTGCGTTCTTCTCCTTGTACTTCGGGGCTATGCTCTTCTCGGACTTTGTGGCTACCTTGGGCTGTCTGTCGGGGTGCGGCCTTGTTCCTGGTGGTGTCCCGGCCTCCCCTCCGGGTTTGCGGGGGCTGTGGCCTTCGTATCCCGGTGGGTGCTCTCTGGGTCGTTTGAAGGGATTTCTCGACCCTGGCCTGGGCTTGGCCTTCCCTGTGTCTCTAGAGTGGTGCTCTGGGCTCCAGTGCCTCTGGGGGTCTCTGCCTGTGGCTTATCCTGGATGTTGTGTCTGTGGCTGCAGTGCCGGTTGTTGTCTCGGTCATCCTGCTGCTGTTCTGCTTTCATGGCACTTGCCACCTACAAAATAATGATAATTGCAGCCAAAAAACACTTTTTCTCGCTGCATATAGAAAAAGCGAAAAATTCCAGCAAGCAATTGTATGACATTGCCAAAACCCTATCTGGTAACACACCGGACCTAAACCCGCCCCGTCACAATCATTATGCGACGCTCTGTCCGAGTTCTTCTTCTCTAAGGTAAACAACATATACCAAGCTTTTACATCAGAATCTAACATCAGCAGTGCTTCCACTCCCCCTATCATCCTGGGAAATACCATGACTAGTTTTAAAACCCTAACCACTGATCAAATAAAGGCCATTGCTAGGTCTGTCAAATCGGGATCAGCTCTGGATCCTTGTCCCACCTCTGTACTCTCCTTGGTATCGGATACAACTATTCCGATTATTACTCATGTCTGTAATACGATATTGAGTTCTGGGACTTATCCTGACTCTTTAAAAAACACGCTGATCAAGCCTCTGCTCAAAAAACCAAATCTTGATAAGAAGGAATTGAAAAATTACCGGCCTATAGCGAGTCTCCCTTTTTTAGCTAAAGTGACGGAAAAGGCCATGAACCAGCAGTTATCTGCACATATAGAAATAAATATTCTGCTTGATGATACTCAGTTCGGTTTCCGTAAGTACCATGGTACAGAAACCGCTCTTATCAAAGCTGCGGACGACATCAGAATCATCCGTGATCAAGGAGGAACCGCACTATTGGCACTCCTAGATCTCTCGGCAGCCTTCGAAACGGTCGTTCATAAGACCTTGGTCGACCGTGTCGGAAGGATGGGTGTTCAGCTCACTACGAGAGACCTGCTTGCCTCCTTCCTGGCCAACAGAACACAGGCGGTCACACTGGGACCATACCAATCTGCCAAACTGTCATTACCGTGTGGGGTTCCTCAAGGCTCATCCCTAAGTCCGACACTATTTAACATCTATGTGTCGGACCTTGCTAGTGTCATCAAAGCATATGGGATGAGCCTAACCTCATACACAGATGACACGCAATTGGTGTTGGCCATCAAGGGTGATGGGCAGGAGGTGGCAGGACGTTTTCAAAATGGAATGACTGCTATTGGTGAGTGGATGGCAGGCAACTGCCTGAAGCTCAACTCTGATAAAACGGAGGTGGTCATTTTTGGAACTCTCTCCCCGGCCTGGTCTGCAACCTGGTGGCCCCCAGCTTTTGGCACCCCTCCATGCCCTACCTCTAAGGTCAGGAACCTGGAAGTAACCTTCGACGACCAGCTCAATTTCATGGCACATGCAAATAAGGTAGCGGCCTCTGCCCACTATAAACTCAGAATGATAAGAAAAATCATTCCTTTTCTGCCGGACGCGGCCGCTAAGACCCTGGTCACTTCTTTGGTTTTAACATCTTTAGACTATTGTAATGGACTCTTTCTTAACGCACAAGCTCGAGTCACAAAAAAGCTGCAGGCTATTCAGAACGCGGCGGCACGCCTGTTGTCCAGAACACCTAAATTCGCTCCCATCTCAGACACCTTGAGGACTTACCACTGGTTGACCATCCAAAACAGGATTAAGTTTAAATCTCTGTGTTCAGTGTATAAAGTACTGCAGGACCAAGGACCTCGTTTTCTCAAGGACCAGCTTATTCTTTATAACCCGGTTAGACAACTCCGGTCCCACGCTCCAGAACAGTCTCCTGGGGTGATCGCCGCTTTTTAGTTGCGGCTCCTAAGATCTGGAATACTCTGCCACACCACATAAAAACCAGTCCTTCACTCCTGCAGTTTCGAAAAGAAGACGTGGCTATTCAACCAATAACATGGCACATCAATCTGCATGAGCCTTCAATCTCTGGGGAGGGACATTACTGTTGTCTAGCGCCGAGACGCCTACGGGTATTTGTTCGCGCTCTATAAATGTCAGTAAATAAATAAATAAATAAAATGGTCCCTTTCCATGTTGCCTTTGCCTGCGCTTCTGCGATGGTTCTTGGCTGTGTTCTGGACCTGGTTGTTGCGGTCCTGGCCTCTGGGGATTTTGCCTGTGGCCTTTCCTCCCTGGGGTTGGCTTCTCACCTGGTTGGGGTCGCCTGCTTGGATTTCTGGATGCGGTTGATTTCCTCTTTTTCTGCTTCCCCGGGCTGTTGATTCTTGGTGGGCGCTGTGGTGCCGGTCTAGCCTCCTTTCAGGGTCTGTCTCCCTTGCGGGTGTGCTTGGGTTGCCCTGGTTGATCCTCTCTGATCCTCACTGCTGCGTGGTGTTCTGGGCGCCTCGTCTGCTCTGGTGCCTTGGTGGGTTTTGTCTTCCCCTGGGGTGTCTTGTGTTTGGCCTCTTGGCTGTTGGCTGTGTTTCTTCCTTCAGCCTTTCCTCCCTGATTCTTCTGGTCTCGTCTGGTATCAGAGGTGCTGCTGGGTGGACATTCTTTGGTGCCTGGATGGGTTCCCCGGGTGCTGTTGGCCTCTGCTGGGTTTCTTCTGGCCTGCAGTGGTCTTCTCCGGCTTGATTCACTGAGGAGGGGGGGGGGTGTTGTCCCTACCCTTTCTGGTTTTTCTTTTTGCCGGTGTTGTTCCTCAGCTTTCCCTGGACTCCTGTTGTTCAGGGGGCTTTGTTTCGGTCGATCTTGGTCTGCAGGCTTGCGGTTGCTTCTGCTTGTCCTTCGGCTGTTGCTTCTTTTGGTTGCTGTGGCCTTCGGCCTTCCTCCCTGTTGGCTCCTGTTCCTGGCTGGCCTGTTGGTTTCTGTTTGGTACAACCTGCTCGGGTTTGCCTGGTTGGGCTCTTGCTGCAGTCCTGGACTGCCTGATGGGGCTGTGTGGGAGGTCTGTTGGGTGGCCTGGCTCTTCTTTGCGGGGGTCTTTTCTGCCTGTGGGATGGCTGGTCCCTCTGCTGTAGGGTTCCGGTCCTTGCGGGTGTGGTTTGTTCCTGATGTTGTGGCATCTTGGTTTTGGCTGTGCCTGTTTGGGGCTGTTGCCCACTCCTTGTTTGGGCAACGCCGGGGCTTCTTTTGACCTTCTCCTGGTTTTGGGTTGGGACTTCGGGTCCTTCTGGTCGTGCGAGTTGCTTGGCTTCAGATTTGGCTTCCCAGCTGTGTCATCAGTTGCCGTTTTGTGCCCTGGGGGTTTGTCCCCTGCGTGGGCCCTGCCTTGGGCCGTTTCGGACTGTGGGGTTTGGTTTGCTTGTGCTTTCCACCCTGTTTGCCGTTTCTGCTGTGATCAGGTTGTTTTTTAGTGTTTCCTCTCCCCTGGTGGGTTGGGGTTCCGTGCTGTGATGGTTGGGCCTGTCCCGCTCCTTTGGGACCTCTGGAGGTTGTTGGCCCTCGGTCTCGCTGGCCTCTGTGTTTTTGCCCCAGCCTTCTGCTTGGACTGTTTGGGGTCATCTCTGCCTGGCCTGTATCTGGTTGGGCTTGGCTGTGGTTGATGTTGGCTCCCTTGGGGTTCCCTTGCTGTGATCTTGTGTTCTCTGGGTTGTTTAACCTTCCGGTTGCACTCCTTCTCTGGTGTTCGGGATGGGCCTTCTTCGGGCGGTTGCTTTCTGCTCCTATTTCCTTCAGTTTGGGTTTGGGGTGTTTTGCTGGAGCTGTGTTCTGGGGTTCCTGTGGTTCCTCCGGTTCCCTTTTTTCCTCTTTGTTTTTCCAGGTCTCCTAGTCCTGGTTGGTTGCCCTTGTTGGTTCTTGCTGCTCGGGTTTCCTGGAGGTGCTGGTTCCCTTGGTGCCTTGTTCCTCGTCTCTCGGAGCCTGGTGAGTTGGCTTCCGGGATTTGTTCTTCCTTCCCCAGTGCCTTGGTTTTCCCTCTTTCCCTGTCCGTGGGTTCTGTCTCGCCTTCCGGGCTGGGTGCTGGTGGACTGTCAGCTGCTGCTGGTCCTTTTCTCTAGGGGCCTGCTGCTCTTTTGTGTGGTTCCGGGGGTTTGTCCTCTGGTCTCTCTGGGGTTGGGTCATTTGCTTCCCTTCTCTTCTGGTTTGGTCCTGCCCTTGGTGGGCTTCTCTGCCCTTTTTTCCCCGGGGACAACTTTGGTTCCGTGCTCTCCCCTTATCTGGTGACCTCTGTGGTTGTGGGTCTGGTCGTCTGGTTGTTCTCCCGTTGTTTTATTGAGTGCGTCCAGGATTGGTGGGGCTCCCTCTTGTCGAGGGCTCTGACTGGGGTTTCGCAGGTTCTTCCTTTTGTTTCCTGCGGTTGCTGCATTGGTATGTTTCCTGGGTTGGCTTCTGTTTTGTTTGGGAAGGCCGGCTTTTTCTGCGTCGGTATTCTCCACATAGTTATGAATGGGACGAGGATATGAGGGACCTGGGGGTAATGCTCTATTACTTACTGGTAATCTTCATTACTCTGGGGCCCGTTGTCCTCATCCCATTCATACACCCCGCCCTTCCTCCCGGACGGCCGGCCTTCCTGTTTTGGACTTGGTTGTTCAGGCGGAATGCTGGGTAAGTACCCCTTATGTACTCCCGGTGGGAGGGGCTGGGTTAGTGTCCCAAGCATTCTTCTGATCCTTTTTTTCTGTCGGGAGATGGCTTTCTCCACATAGTTATGAATGGGACGAGGACAACGGGACCCTGAGTAATGAAGATTACCGGTAAGTAATAGAGCATTACTTTCTGCCTAATAGCTATAACAGGTTCAAATACACTTTTATGATTATTTTGCAAAGAGAAGACCTTGTGATAAATGATGTGAAATGGAAGAATTATCATATGAATTCTGTTTCACCTTCACTAAATCTATCGCATATTTAAACCATATTAAAACCTAAATACACTGTAATAAAGTAAATGTTGTATGGTATACAAGCGCAATCAATACTAAATGCAGCACACGTTTATAATGAAAAATGTGCACTGAGATACATGAACATACGAAATGCAGTGAGGATTCTTAAGCAGAAAATGCAATGCCTTTACAGAATGTTCAATATTTTTCTGGTATATAAAAGTCACACTAAAGATCAAGTATGTTTGTTAAGGTAACTACATTAGGGACTTGGATATACAAATGAAAACGGATTCACAAATTAAAATTGAAGCATTTTTTATTTTAATTGGTGTTTGTTTTAAGAAACAAATAAAACAATTAAATGAAAACAGTTACTTATGAATTCATGTTTGCTTGTTACTGAGAGAGACAAAAAAGTGACATTATAAATATAGTACATTCCTAGAAGGGAGGTCTTATGCATAGTCTCTATTGTCTACTCCTTCGCCTCTGAGACTAAGGGGGTTTCCCTGTGTCTTCAGAAGCACATCACCAAATATTTAGACTTTACCTTAATCATAGGAGGCCATAAGAGACCTTGATCATCCTCTATCCTCAAGGTGGCCAACAGTGTGTGTTATGTAGAGGAGAAAATTGTGGATTTGGAGTCATGAGGGTACTTTTATAGTGTACCCCAACCCTTCTAGACGCTGCCCAATTTTTTTGAAGGAGATGCATATAAGCAAAAAGATTTGTGAACTGAAGGCCTTCGTCTTAAATGTGGTCCATTACATTCAAAGGAACAACAGAAGTTTAATCCCAAGGCGTAGCTGGTAGACACTGGTGATTGCTGTGGCTAAAGAAACGTATTTAGCAGGAACATGTGCGTATTGTTGGGAAGGCCGTGAGTGTCGGGTCTTCGCAAATCTGCATGAAGAGTTTGGAGTCCTATATTGAGGAGCATCTTTTACAAATTATGATGTGCTTGGAGGTCAGAGGACCCGGACGGGTGCATTTTGCTGATTGCAGAAGTTGTCTTACGGTGTGCATAGACATCCTGTTCTGGAGATATGCTTGGGCAACACTGGTGATGCACTTGTTGTTGAAGGCAAATGTTAATTCTTGCAATCACTGAAAGACCGGGGGTTCTGGGAGGCAACCCGACGAGGTCTGTTAGTCTTTTTACTTTTTGGCTAGTCTTGCTTGCCACATTTTTTACTTTTTGGAGTTTATTAATTTGGGTGATGAAGTGTTTGGATAGTCCACTGTCCATTTTGGAGCGGATGACCGGGCTGACCACTGCAAGCTGGACTTTTTAATCAGTGTTGGGAGGGGTAATTTGAGTGCGCCCATTGGTAGTTTCTTCTTTACAGTGGCACTGACTTGACTGATTAGGTTGAGATAATTGAATATGTAGAATCCCATATTCTTCAACATGGGATTTTTCAGTAATCCTAAAAGGTTGAATATCTCCGGAACTGTGTAAAATCTTTGAACACATCTCAACAAATACATGTTTTCCAAAATCAGTAGCACATCTAGAAAACATGCCCAAAGACTTGAAATATCTGCTTAAGAAGAATACAAGTACCATGACAGCAATATCTAATCTCACTGTGTGACATAAAATTATCTCCTCGTTATTCCTGAAAAGACAGAGGAAGGCATTCGTTTGGCGAACAGTGTACACCTGTTATTATTTTCTTTACATCTGTATATTCCCTCATTCTAACTGGGTTGGAATTACTGTGAGGTAATTATGTACCAGCTAAAGTCTAATATCACACCTTCCACAATTATGTGTTATTTTTCTCTTTTCAACCTGTTTTCCCTGTACAAATTTCACCTGGCAATGCTTTGTAAAAGGTAAATGTGAAAAAACGCTTTTGCAGAATAACTCAATTTCTTGTAATCCAGATTAGGGTGCAAACACCTTTTATAAACCGTGTCTATATCTATTATTTTGAAATACCGGCTAGTATATTATTTGTTATTTCCATATTTTTAATTAATGAGGCAGGTTTTATACACACGCTGGAAATGCTCGTGAAATGTTCTTTTTTTTTTCTCCATGTAGTTTGCGAATCGTGGATGATTTGTAGGAATCCGGTTAAATGTTTGCTACACACTGTGTACAACATATACTGGCTTTTATAAATCGGATATTGGTCGGCTCATAGTTTGCACCTTAACTGATGTTGGCACTGCTCGGCATATTATTTTATATTCTGGATGAAATTAGTCAATTTTAACAGTGTGTTTACATTTTTAGATTTTTAGATGGTTTCTATCTGTATTTATTTATTCGTTGTGGAAATGGAATATATAACTGAATTTGTATTTTATGATTTATTGTACTTTTGTGATCTTATTGCCTAAGGTCAAATAAAGTTAATTGCCTGACTAATGACAAATATTTTTCCGGTAACTGTGTAATTCATTACATTGGAAAAACAACATACACAACCCCCTGCGATGTTCCTAAACTCGTCTTGTGTTCACATATAAATGGAGCGCAGTACTGCTAGGCACGTTGCAGTTGTGCTACTTTCATGGCTAGACTGGAACAAAAGGTTTCTGAGTCACCCGGTTGTGTATTCGCTCTTGAGTGAGGCTTGGCGTACAGAACTGCCGCTTGTGAAAAATGCTGACTCAGCATAAGCAGCTCTCCGTGCCTGCAATTGGTTCATGTGCGAGCCGCGTCACTGCATCTTTGTTTGGACGGTAAGCTCGAGCGGGCTCGAAAGAGGCCAAAAATAAACCCACGATGTTGTGCAAGGGCTTTTGTTTCTGTCTTGGTAACAGAGATTTCATCTCGCAGATGAAACAATATTTTGATTATTCTGTGATAAAGGGTATGTTTGCGCCTGGCAGTCTTCAAGATTATTTGCACAACAGTTATGCTTGAGGACAGAGGCAAGATCATTTGATTGTATTTGATGGAATAACCATTGAGCAGACACGCTGTAGTAGTTTTATGATGGATATACAAATAGAAGCAGCAGGGTGGTGACATTGATAAGTGGTGATGTTAGGTGGTGTGGGTTGGTACAGTTCAGTGACCCACACGACTGCGGTGATTACATGAATGACATAGGCAGATGGAGAAATGTGATGGAGGTCTCCCATACTCTGAAGACCAGAGGGAGGAGGGAAGGTATGGCCGAAACATTGCTAGGCCTAGGTGCCAGACGTCAAAAGGATCTCACCCTGATGGACTTGCACAAAAACATAACCAGACACCACAACTGTGGCTTTAAATCAGAGAAAATCTTTTTTTTCGTGGTGAAAAACTTCCCCCTTCTGAATTTCTTCAGAGTGTAAGCCATTTATGCCCTGGAATGTATTTTTGAACCAGGAGCAAAAACATCTGATGCAGTTTGCTATTTTCAATTGCTTGCATTACAATCGATGATCCTACACTTTATACTCATTGCCATCACTAAAATTATTTCACATTATCATATAAAAATATATTATTAAAAATGCATTACTCACTGTGGTTGGAAGACACCTACAATTCTCTCATTTAAGAGAAGGCAGACAAGGCAGCGCTTTCATCCTAATGCATTTAGGATTTGGACAAAGTCTAATCTATGTGTCATCTTTCAGACCGTGTGATGACCTACATGTAAAAAGTAGGAAAAGCGGTGGTAACACAAATTGAATTCTGTTTCATATGGAGGATAATTTGATTTTGGAAATTATCTTATTGGACATTGGGGATCTGAAGGTTGAGTGAGGGATGCACTTTCTACTTAATGAACTGCTGGGATATTTTAAAGTACAAGACATTAGTATCTTTTCAAAATCATTGAGTGATGATTTTCTAGCAAAGTCGTAATTTTTTTTGATAGTTCAATATTATTCTGTTGAAAACTGTGATGTGGAGAAATGAGTTTTATATTACAGATACACTGACAGATGTGACATTCTATGTATATTTTGTTTTCTATCTGTTTAAAATGTATTTATTTTTGTTTTACAGTAATTTATTTTTCAATTTTATAGAACTGAGCAACAAGTACAGTGCTCAGGTGTTGGATACAGTAACGAAACCAACATTCCTCCACATGTGACATGGTCAGCTTTCTAATCCATAAAAACCCCACCATTCCCCTCAAAGTTTCCAATACTTCCAAGGACAGCCCGTGCAACTCATATAATCTCTTCCTGTTTTCATACCAGTCCATAGCTGTCCAACATTTGCCCAAAGGTAGGAGGGTTAGGTAGTCTCCATTTTTTGGCAGTCACCCTTTTGGGGATCACTGTTCCAATCCCCACCATGATGCAGTCACAACTGTGCCCCTTAAAATCCTCTAAGATACCCAGGAGCACAACTCTACATGAGGGCTCCAAAGTCCTTCCTAATAGGATCGTCTGGGTGGCGAAAACCCAGCCTCCTATATGTCTGGATAAGTGAACAAGGCCCATCCACATTGAAGACATCCCCCTCCTTCACCGAGCAGTGGAAACATATAGGTGCTGGGATTTTGCTTGCTTGCCACAACCTTTAGGGCATAAGGTAGGTAGTATATAGCTAACTAAGCTGTATAAGCCTACGTCTCACTGAAACAACTAGCGATTTGGGGCCATATATGCATTCCTTCGATCGCTGATATCAAGGGATCCTACCCACTCCTCCCACTTGGTTTTCTGCTCTAGGAAGATGGTCTGGGGAGTGAATCACTAATAACTTATAAATGTAGGGTTTTGCCTCTTTTCCCATGGGCTCACGCAGATTTTGGCTTCCAGTGGGCTATATTTAGAGACTTCAGAGAGGGGGCTCAAGTGCTGTTCCAGGGCTTGACAAAGTAACAGATACTTGTAGAATTGCGATCAGTAAAGCTGAAACTCTGTGTGGAGGTCATGAAAGGACTTCATGGGGTTCCCTTGCTGGACATTTCCCACCCTTGATATACCAATGAGGTCCCACTTCCTAAAACCTGTCAGGCTGGTACAGTGTTCCTTCCACATGCGTGTTTCCAAGTGTGATCTTTTAGTTCGGTCCGATCCAAAAAGAGCCAATCTCCAGAGCAGGAAAACTATTCTAGTTGCTTTGGGGCGTGCCTGGGAGAGGGAGAACCCAAGCAACATTCCAGTTATAATATTCCGTCCCATGAGGGCTACTTTGAGATGGGCCCCCCCACAGGCAGTTATACAACACCAGGATTTGTGATGCCCAGTAGTAAAGTCAGCCTTGCCCATCCTGCCATCAAAAGTCAATTGTACGCATTTGCCAGAGGCGAAGTTTGGCAGTGGACCTTGGTTAGCAGTGATGGGAACCACGACTGTGGAAGGAAGAGCAGGAAGGTCTGGCATACATATACAAATTGAGGCAAGATCATCATCTTCAAGAGGGCTACTCTACCCTGGCCATTAAGTGGAGGTTTAGACCAGTGATTCAAATTTGTCGTCATTTTACACATGAGGGTTGTAATGTTAAGATGACAGGGGAGAGTGGGCCTCCAGGGTAGTATAAATACCCAGTTGTTGGAAACTAAGCCTACGGATTGGAATGCCTGACTGCCAATTCATATCTGCGCTGTCTCCTTTAAAATGAGATCAGGATATATTTAGGCCAGTTAATCTGGAGGGCCTAAAGCTCATGGCTTAGAGAGGAACAGGAGGACATGGTACATGTACAGTGCAGTTTGGTTTTCCATACCGGGTCCCAGTCAAACCCTCATATGTGGGAATCACACCCCTTCCAGACCCCAGGGGGTTTGATAGCTAGAGCGAATGTAATGAGGGAGAGAGAGTGCATCCCTGTCCTGTCCCTCTATGAATCTCGAACAGGGTGGAGAGTGTGCTGTTCACCAGACCTGGGCCTGTGGGTACGCATAGAGGACCCCGAAGCACGATATGAGCTACAGCCCGAAACCCATCCACCACAGCACACTCTCCAGGAACCTCCAATCCACAGAGCCAGATCCTTCTCAAGGTCTATAAACATAAGCACGCTAGGGTCCGGCAGAGAGTGCAATCATGACAGATCCGTGTGCAGTCTGTGTATGAAGGGTTACGCACTTCAGAGTGTAAGCCATGTGCAATCTGATCGTGAGCAGCCTGTTCGCAAGGACTTTAGCGTAGAGTTTGACCTCTGAAATAATGCGAGATAGGCCTTGTGGCACAGGAGACCAATGCCCTGGAAACCAATGAGTGCCCCTGCTTAGGGATAACCACAATGGTTGCCATGTCTAGGACCCGCAGGAACCGGCGTGCCTCAGCCGCCTTTAGGTACATGGCCAGGAAGGAAGGCAGCAGTTGATAAAATTCAATAGGATATCTATCCGAGCCAGGTGTTTTGTACAAATTCATCTTCACACTAAATGCCCTAACTCAGCCTGCATGATTGGACTGTTGAGTTCCAGTTTGTCATCTAGGAATATTCTTGGGAGGGGGAGCTCGCCAAAAAGCAGAACGAGGTATTCTCAAGCTGGCCGTTGACATGTTTTGTAGAGCTGGCGATAGTAATTTGCAAAGGAGGCTGCAATTTTGGGGGCAGTGGACACCCTTCTCCCACTGCTATCACAGAGGATGAGCTTGGATGCAAGGTCCCTAGTGGCTAGCTAATACAACAGTTTACTGCGCTAGTTTCCCCGCTTATACACCCTTTGTGTGGAGGCCAACCAGCATTGGCACTCCTTTCCAGACAGAGTTACCAGAGGGAAACTCTTTCAAGCTCAAAGCCTCTCTACACATGGTCCAGGTATTGTCCACAATCATCTATGTCCAATATCAAATTCTGGTCTCCACCCCGTGTATCTTTTGCTTTGTTTCCTGCTCTTTATCTTGCAAATATGTCCGTGTAAGTCTTCTCATGACTTTTTTCTTGTCCACCTTGCCCATGTTGACTTCGAGGTAGGCCTTCAGTTCTTGACCCAGGAAACGGGTGCAAGATTTGGCCACCAGGCGTTAAGGTGCCAGATTGGTTAGAAGCTGCCAGCCAAAGTGATGGGTAACCGGGGCATGATCCGAGATGCCTTGAGTTAAGATCTTTGCTGCCATCATCAGGTAGATATCTGCCACTGGCAGAAACAGCAGGCCAGTGCATGACAGTGTTGTGTGAGCTGCTGACATGTGTGTATATTTAAAGGCACATGGGTGCCACATATGCCACACATCGAAGAGGCCCAACATATTGACACAATTGGCCAAGTTACTCCTCCTCCCTACCTCCGCTTTCTTGGGCCCGCTGAATTTAAGTCAGGCACCATTGTGTTGTTAAAGTCTCCTATGACTGTGGTGCCCAGTGGAAATCCCAGCCTGGAGCATCGTAAGGGTCGAGCTTGAGCAGTGGGGGTATATTAACACTCAGAGGTTGTGTTGGCAGCCTTCAAGGGAGCGCTGAACAGCAACCAATGGGCAAGGAAGGAGCGTTTGGTACCCAGAAGATGGGTCTCAAGGAGCTTGATTGCTGCCCGAGCATAAAGCTACACAAACTGAAGGACTGCTCCCGTTTAATACACTCATCTGTGCTATGATAAAGCAGGCCTGTGTGGACGCAAAGCATAAGAGTAGTGCATGTCAAATAAGGAGAATCAGTGTAAACAAGCATATCGGGTAGTGTGCATGAGCAAAGGCCATGTTTTCAATGTGTCAAACAAGAAATTAACAACTATCCCATCCCCCCACCTCATGCTTCCTTCCTAGAAGCATCTGTCGCACCTCTTGCAACCAGTGAACTGGGAAACTACATGTAAAAGGATTAGCATTAGTAACAAGTATTTGCAATGCAAATTGTTCTCGCATTTGTGAGAGTTAGAGGTATTGGCGCTGTAAACGACAATGTCTTTTACCATTGTCTTTTGGATTGGCATGGAGTGGATGTATGTGGTGTGGAGTGTAATTATGTGAGTTGGATTGGAATTCTAATGGAATTGTGTGGTGGAATTGTGTGGTGTGGAGTGGATATGTGTAGTGGAATTATGTGGAATGGTGTGCAGTTGAAATATGTGGGTAGTAATGATGTGGTATTGAGTGTACTGGAGTTATGTGGAGTGTAATTGTGTCATAGGGTGTCATTATGTGGAATGGCAGTTTGTGCTGTGGAGTGGAACGTTGTGGATTTTAATTATGTGATGTGCTGTTGAACTTTGTGACATGATGTGGAATTCTGTGGTGTGGTTTGGATGTATGTGGTGTGGTGCAATTGTGGTGTTGAGTTTAAATATGTGGTTTGTTGGGGAATTATGCGGTGTGGAATGAAAATATGTAGAGCTAAATTTTATGGTATGAAAGTGTGTGGCATTGAGTGAAATTATGTTGATTGGAATTTTGTTGCATGGTGTGGAGTGTATTGACGTCGATTGTGTTACCAAGTTTTAAAATAATGAAACATAATTTCAAAGAATTGCAGCCTTTCACTGCACTCACATTTACAGGACCTTATAATATTCAAAGACTTGTCCAAATATCTCAATGAAATTTGTGTTGATGAATTTTAGGGGTGGGGGCTTGAACAATGTGGGGTGCTATTTGGGTAGCTAATGGTGCTAGGGTTCTGCACATGTGCGAGAAGGGGTGGGGGCACGAACCATGTTTATCTAAACTCAGCCTGGCACATTTGTTAGGGGAGTTCTGATTCCGGGAGTTTAAACCCTGCGTCCATAGATGTGTATGTGGCGCACAGAATTCTAAATTAATTCACTGCTCAGCAGGCAGCGAGCGAGTTGCTTGTGAAACTGTAAATGTATTAAATGCCTCAGCATTAGATAGCTATTGAGTGAGGTAAAAAAAACAAGCATAAACATTTATGTCAGATAAAAGTGGCAAGTCAGCGCATCATTACTTGTGGAGAAGTGTGGCTCAATGGTTAGAGCGGCAGCCCCTGATGCAGAGGTCTAGCCCGGGACCAGGGTTCAATGACCTGCCTCGGCGGGTCTTGGGCTCAAAAATTCCACTGACCTGATAATTCTCGCCTCGGTGCCTATTCCAATCATGGAGTCCCACTCTGCAACTCTGGGCAATAGCTTGCTTAATCTCCACAACGGCCCCCACAATGCTAAGGATGCCTGGCCTCCACCTTGGGGGTGCCCAGGAGTGGATGCCTCACAGAAAAAGCCAGGATCGGTTCCACAGCGGTATTTGTACAAGCGCCTTGAGACCCTTGCGGGTGTGTAGTGCGCTATACAAGTATCAATTTACATTACTTCTGGCTGCGCAGAGTTGTGTTTTCCTCGCTGCATTCTCGAGCTCTTATTGCCTTGTTTACCTTGTGAGATGGGGGTTGGATCTCGCTGGGGGGGCAGTCTTGTTTCTTTTAGAATGATGTTGCCCCGCCTTAATGCCAGTGTGATTGCTGTGTGTGTTTATGACTGGTGTGTTTAAGATGGTCATTTGCCACAAGTGACTTAGATCAATTTCCAAAAACAATAAATCACGCTTTCTTCCACAGGGCTCCGAAGACTGGCGATTTCACTATTACTGTACTTCCTGAGAAATGGTCTTATTCAAGCGGGATTCTAGTCTTGCTGCACAATGAACCCTAATAAGCGGGTCTGCTCAGTAGGTTACCTGTACCCTGCTGATATTACTGTGTGGCCTGCCAGGTTGAATTCCAGCTCAGCCTTGCATCTATCAAACACAGATAATTGAGTAGCATTAAATTGGGTAAGATGTGTTATTACAGTGCCTACAACTGCAAACCTGTGGCATTACACACCATATAAAACTATTTATCATCATTATTATTATTATAAACCTCCTAGTCATAGGATTGTAGTGGCAGGGCAAACTGATTGTTTCATAGTGCTAAAATAAGCTAAATGAGTTGGGTAATGAAGACCACTTGTTATTCATAGCATTATAAACAGGCCCGGACTGGCCGTAAAGGGCACCGGGCAATCCCCCGGTGTGCCGCATGGGTGGGGGCCGGTTTTGGTCACCTGGGGGCCGATTTTGTTACAGGGTCTTTTTTGCAGCATAGCTGCAAATTCGCCCTGTAACAAAATCGGCCGAAAACCGGCCCTGGCAAAGAGCTCAGCGGCATCCCGGGGGGCCGGCCGAGCACTTTGCCAGGGCCGGTTTTGGTTCCCAGTCCGGCCCTGGTTATAAACCGTAAACTCTTTGAAGCATCTGTAAAAATAACCATGTTCTTATCTGATGGTAAGACCAACGAGTACACCTAGCAGGTAATCTGTTTTAGATATCACCTGTACTCTTCTATTTGCTAAATCAAACAGAGAAGAAATGTGTGGATTTTTTTTGCTCACCTGGCTATCGAGCAACGGCGCAGAAAACAGCGAGTCAGAAGGGTAACAGAAAGTGCATTCGGGAAAAGGTGGGAGGAGGGAGACACCTGCCTGACAACAGACTGAGCCAAGAGCCACATCACCACTACTGTAGACAGATCCCAGCCGTAGTGGAGGGCACGCTGTGGAGTGGGAGCTCAGCGTCAAAAAGGTGTGGTCTTCCACAATCAGTTTCAGGAACAAGAAAAGAGCATGCCGCTGTATTAAGTCTAGAGGAGCAGAAGACCATCTGCATTATCGTAAAATTTGCAAATAGTACAGGGGGTGAAGAGGCTTAAAAGGTCACTTTGCCAAGGGTAGCAAAAATCCATGCACCGGTTGGCTTTCTTTGGTGCCCACTGTTTTGCTTGGATAATTTTTGGAGGGTATAGAGGACTGAAAAGCACTTTAAGGTGAACTACACAATACATCTTACATGGTGGGGTGTGGTTTCATAACAGAACACAAATGTTCCAACCACTCCACACAATAGCTTGGAGAAACAAGAGATCATGTGCGTTAATAGTTACAGCTCCGAAAGGACGTCCCTTCTCCAGAAGCAGTCTATACTCACAAGCAAGCGAGGCACGGAGTGACCTCAGTCTAAATATTCGACTAACATTTCCATTAGTCTATTATGCTTCCGGTGACCGGTCTCTCAGGTTTAAGCATAAGACCACCTTTGCAGATCCCTTCCCCACATGACTTACAATCGCCGTCTGTGAAAAACGAAAGGAAACCTAAACTGCAATAACCCTCACTTGAGCAGAAACATGCAAAATACAAAGAGAAACATGCAGCGGTCAAGAAGTCCTTCTATTTGAAGCATGCAGTTTAAAGTGCGAATGTGTCCATGCTTAAAGTTGAACTTCGGTGTACCAGATGAATGGATAAAGCACTTCGTGCCGCGCTGATTAAGGGGGAAAGAGCAGAGGAAGCGCGCGTTGCTATGGCCAACCAGAAGTAACCATGAACGTGTGATGGCCAATCCGAAGAAACAATTAGTAAAATCGCCTGGGAGTGAACTAGGCACCCAAAGGAGGGACAATTCAAGCAATGCACCAAGAAAAAGGCAGCATTTCTCTAAGGCACAAAAAAGAACGAATGGCAATCGATGGGCTTATTGTAGATGCATCATGCCTCGCTGAGCAGCACATGCTTGCTGACCTGAGACTCGACCTAAAAACTACATTGTGCTGCTAGCTTAAAAGTAAATGAGGAGCCCAGGTTCAACACAGTCTTCAGTTAGTCACCAGATCAGTTTCTCCATCCGTCCCGGAAGCCTAGGGTGTTACTCGGGCTGCAGCTGTCATACTGGTCAGCTTCCTGGGGCTCTCTGTCCACGTTTGCGGAGTATACATTTTATTTAATTTAAGCATTTTATCTATATTTTATATCATGAATTTCAGTGACAGCAGTAAGTGCATATTTTAGAGGGAAACCAGTATTATTCACGGCACTACAAGTACCAGAATTCCACTTCAAGTGAATACATTTGAAGCCAGATCTCAATGACAGCTCAGGAAGCCAAATAGGGCAAAAGGGCAAGCTTGTATTGACTTTGAGAAATTTGTGTGAATTTTGTATTCTGTTCATTCTCACAGTGTATGTATTAATGCATTTAAGCTGTATGTTAGAATTTTATGCAACAAATTAGTCAATTTGTATGATGCCAGTGAGTGTAAATTGTATGATTGACTAGTTAATATATTTGGCACTTCAAGCACCATAGTTCGTTAGGTGGGTTTGCTCCTAGTTTAATATTTAATTCCACTCCTAGAACTAGGGCAAAGCTTTCATTTCTTGTTACTCTAGTTTCCTCCCCTTCTCACCAATCACTTTCAGAATATGCAGAGCCAACACATGATTGCATCTAAAAGTCATGTGTGTGTTACACCGATGGTGCATACGTCTATTTTGGAATCTTGATAGTTTGCATTGGAAATGTACTATAATTTGAGACAGAAAGAGCACTCCAGTAGATTATGTCACAATTTGACAGAGACTGAGGTTCTTACAATTGGTAGTAGAGTCTTCGTGACTACTCTAAAGTAAAGTAGTTAAATCAGTTACCATTAAAAAATGTGGTACATAGGTGAAAACAGTCAGGCACGTGTGAAGATGCATGCCACAGAGCACAGGTTTCACTTCTAGGGTACCCCTAGCCAACCCAGGGGCGCAGGTCACTCTTTGTGGCCAGTGGACCATAGAGGAATCATGGGGAACACCATCTTGGTGTTCTTTTTTACATCATATGTTTACGTCTGGTGAGATGTAAACGAACAGTGCTCCTCTCTCCCACTAGTACCAATAAGAGTGTAAACAAGTATGACACGGCTCCTGTAACAGCAGGTCTGACCATGCATGACAGAGAGCAGGTCTGCAGCAACAGGAGGTGCTTGGACAAGGAGACGAGAGGGAGCTATGGAAAGTTCGAAAGAGTGCTTGAAAGCCTGGAGTGGTCACAGAGGAAGATATTTTCTATAAAGAGTGCTATTTGCTATTGTAGTCAGTCTTAATTTATATACGTGGGACAGCCCTTCCTTGGTGCCACACATTCCTATGAAGCAATGCACGAAGTGGTGGTGCCAAAATGAATAAAGGTGAGCACATGCTTTGAAGTGAGCACAAAGACACTGTGAGGTACCTTGCTGATCTGCTGGGAAAAGATTTTGATGAACAGAATTAAGACAGGGAACAACACCAACGCGGTAGCACACCAGACCATGAAGGCACTCTCCATCACTTACTAGGCCTCTCACGTTCTAAGTGCAGGATACGTTGGTAAAGTCGAGATTACAGCCTGAACAGTCTGTAATGAGACGCCACCATACCAGCAAGTTGGGCTGGAATCCCTGTAATGAAAAAACTGCGATGACTGTATGTTTTATGCTGTATGTGTTGCCGTATTGTAAAAGACAATAAAAACGTATTGAAATTTAAAAAAAAACAACAACATGCAAATGTTGCTAAAAGAAGATATGTGGAGGGGTCCACATTATAAGAGAAAACAGTTGTTTTTTGATTTGTGTAGAATATGTGGCATTACCTTATTTATTTAAAGTGATCTTTGAAAGTGATTTAAATAAAAAAAAAACGAGAGCCCGCTATAGGAAGTGTGAGAAACTGAGAGCCTGTAACCGTTTTGCATAGGTATGGGAGGACAGCTTCTATAGAAGTTACTAATTTTGCTTAATGCAGCGGACTGTAAATGTCTGGGCTTCTTGAATTTGCATCATCTATGCCTTCATTCAAAGCATAAAGTGTAAAATTGGGCGCAAACAGCGTTTTCAATAACTGCAATTCATGGGTTTCACATATCTTGTCCTCAGTCCCGACATTCATATATTCCTCAAGGTATTAACCGGTGGAAACAGTGCCGGTAAACCGCTGTGGTATGAAAGATACCGTGCTTGCAATGCAGGTTTTGCATGTGAATGACTTTTGCAGGGTGTAAAACTTGGAATCAGGTAGAAAAATTGACCTCCTACCGTGTTCAGCCGGTATTTCACAGGTTGATTTTTGCAAAGTACTTTCTGCAGTACCCGGAAAAAAGCTCATAATAGCTTGAGTACTTGCATTACGTGCCTCTTGCAGTCATCAGTTCACGAGCTCTGTATGTCCATTTCCGCGAATACTTCAGATCAAGTGGGTTGATATATATTTAGCTCTGGAAAGCACCATGACAGTTGTAAGTTCCAGAGTCAGTTGTTCGGTTTATGGAGGGATGTGCTCCCCAGTCAAAAACGTCCCCTGTTCCATAGAGCACGTCCTTGGAATTTACAAAGTATCAAAATAACTATTCCAGTTGTTTGATGCTGTAAAAACATGGCCGAACTCCAGAACTGTCCCAGCTACCTGCTCGTGTTCTGAAGTGATATGAGCAGGTACATTGAGATGTAGAAAATATAACATGTTTTTAGAAGTGCTGTTTAATTCCATTCATTGTTTGGTTGTTTAATAAGTTATCGCGCCCAGAGGAGAAAAATGAATGTCAATAAGAGGTACACCTTTCTGACACTTGGATGGAAACTATTCCTTAGCCTACAGTGTGTTTGGTAGTCAGAAATTCCACTTTCTGTGAGATGAACTAACAAATCATGTATTTAAAGCTTGGTGAATTCATGTCAACCTTTCGTGGATGAAAATAGTGATATATTTATAGAGCAAACAGTGGTGGGTAGAATCTATTTGCAGCTTAAGCAAAGGTTCAAGACGGTGTATCTTATATGTGCATGCATTTCCAAAAGCCATTATTGACTTGTGTACAAAATAAATTTACCTCAATGGTTATCGATTAAGATTCGCAATTTCGGATGGATTGCCAAGACGGAATATTACTGTTCTCAAGATAATGCTGATTTTAGGTGCCTCGGTCCCCCTTTTTGAATATTGTGTAATATTAATGAGGATGGGATATTGTCTGTCAATTATAAGTGATGACAAGGTGCAGCCTGTTTTTGTTGTCAGAGCAACATGTAGTTGTAGTAGGTATTACTCAGTGTCATAAATTTAAAAAATGAATTGAATACAGGCTTCTTGTTGGCTCCAGACCCTGCAAGCACGGTCACTTTGCTAGTCCCTTGCAGTGGACACAACCATGTGCGGCTCCAGTATAGTCGAAGGCCAGACCTGGCATTGTGATACTGACTAAGCAGAGGACACTGCTTGAGACTTGAGTAATAAACCCTGGTCCAGCTATTTTCATTTGCGAAGTGTTACTCCTGGCGAAAGTTCCTTAAAAGAAAGGAGTCAGTGCCATCCTGTTAACCCATTCCATGCCTTTATGGTGAGTATTAAATATTCAAGAAGTGCTTGGTCTTCAAGAGCCTAAAGCATTACTTACCAAATAGGGTTGATATCCAGATTTACCAGACACACATGAACTAAGACTGCATGTACCATCTAAGAAGCTGTTTCGATCTGTGTCAGAAACAGTATTGAGGTCACCTATAGCCTTTCTGGACTAGCCTAATGGGAAAGCAAATCATACATTATATAGTCTGTTTGAGATGTTACAGGCCTGACACATAAAGGAGTGAAAATAAGGAGGTGCTTCATACTGCCTGATAAACAAAAGCTGTAGTTCATTCAACTAAACTATTCATAACCATGGTTAACAAAGAGCTCTCTCTGTCTGTGTGTCCCACTATATATGTATGGTTTAGGAAATCACTTTAGGCTCAGTTTACACAGTTGTTTAAAGGCACACAAGTTTAAAGGCACACAAGTACAAAGATTGTGTAGGGGACCCTAAATTCCCTGACGGATTATCAGGATTAGTGAACATTCTTTTTCACCAATCTAACTGGCGAATGTAGACAATAATGCAGTATAGCACATTGTTGCATTCGTAAAAGTGGGCATTCGAAGTGATCCGCATGCAAATTGAGAATACCCACAAGCTTTGCCAGTTTGAAGGAATGAAAAATGTCCTAGCAATCTTAAAGGAAAGTTTCAGTTCTATTTAGGACGCAGAGGCGAGGATTAGGCTGTTCTTTCTCCACTTTATTCATTCCAGCAGCCATCATTCATAACAACATAACAAAAACTACATTTCCCATGATGCCAAGAGGAATGGAGAGAGAAAAAGTCCAACTATAGTGCCCAATCCTGAGCCAGGACCACTGAATAATTCCCTTTGAGGACTCTCCTCTATCTTCGTGCGACCTCAGCCTGCAAGTCTTCGAATTATTCTTGTTTGCTGGCGTCTGAACCTAAATCAAATAAGGATAGGTCGTAAGACCGGAATATGGGACAACATGTAAATCGTCAAACAGCAGTGATGTTCACAACCAGAGCAAATCAATATAACAAACAGGTTAACCAAGAATAACCATAAAAAATGTAGGCAAGTTACTCACCACGTGTAATTAGGTGCTCTGGGAGGGATTCTAATCTGGTGGGATAATCCTCTCCTCTGCGTCCTTAATAGAATTGAAACTTTCCTTTACGATAGCTAGGAAATTTTTCATTCTATGTCAGAACCGGAGGCTTCGGATTAGACTAGTTTAAAGCTTGTCCACCACTAGAGAGGCCAGAGATAGCACTGGCTTGAAATAGAATCTATTGAAGGTGGAGTCTTAAGACCAATCTGCAACTTTAAGGATATCCTCCAGCCACGCCCCCAGAGAAAAAGCTTTTGATGCCATTGCCCCCCCAACAGAAGGAGCTCCGAAATGAGAAGTGTCTATCCCTGCTTCCTGCATAGCCCAGCGAACCCATCTCACGATCGTAGGGGAAGAAACTGCCCTATATGGTTTAGTAAAAGTGATAAACAATTGCCTGATGCCCTAAGGACGTATGTCGACTGTTGCCACTTCATAGGCTTTAAGTGCTCTGACCACACATAATTTGGGGACGTCCGGAAAAGTGGGATAGGACACTGACTTTGAATGGCATTTGGTTCTCCTGGAAATATGAAATGTAACTCCCTTTGGAGTAACAACTCGGCCTGTGAGATCCAAGGCCTGCACATCGGAAACCCTGTGGCAGGATATCAAACATACGAGAGTCGCCAGTTTTGCTGATATTTGGTTTCTGGAGAGATACTTATTCGATAGCCATGATCAAAACAGGTTTAAAACCTTGTTAACATCCCAAAGGGCGGAGTACTGAGGTTCGGGAGGAATGGATAGCCTGATACCGCTCAGTAGTTTACAGACTAGCGGATGTTCCCCTACTCCTACTGGATGACTATCTACTGGCATATGGCCCTCCGATATTGCCAATTGGAATATGCTGATTGACCTGTAGGCCAAGCCCTCCTATGCCAGGGAGACTAAAAAGTTAAGGACGTTGACAACCTCGGTCCCCATCGGATCCACTTGTTGTCGAAGACACCAACTCCCCCATCTAGACCAATCTGAGTGGTATCTCTTGTTTGTGCTCTCTCCCCAAGACTTCGCAACTAGTGAGACAGCATCAGCAAAAGGGCCTGACACCTTCCAACATTGCCTGTAACCCACCAAGCAATCAGGTGAAGACTGCCTGTGAGAAGGAGGTGATGGGGATTCCCCTGAGGATCCCTGAGGAGATCTGGAAACTGGGGTAGACGGATTTGAAAATCCCAAGAAAGTTCCATCAGAACTGGAAACCATGCTTGCGGCCTCCAGATTGGGGTGATCACCACTAGATCCGCACGCTGCCTCCTCAGCTGAGTGGACACCCTCATTATCATCAAGAAGGGGTAACCTGTTCCGCACTCCAGTCCTGCAGGAACGCATCCACCGCCAATGCCTCAGGGTCCGGGCGCCAACTGTAATACATCTACAACTGGGTATCCAGTCGGGAGGCAAGGAGGTCTATCGAGAAGGGGCCCCAAAGAGTTTGAAGTTCTTAAAATATCCCTGGGTGTAATTTCCATAGGCTGGTGTCCTTTCAATAGCGGGAACACCAGTCCTTAACCTGATTGGATGTTCCCAGAAGATGTTCCGCTGAAAGCGAAATCTGGTTGGACAGACAGTATTCCCAGAGGTCTCGCACCAGATCTGATAAGGATCTCGCTCTCCCTAGATGATTGATATAACATATTTCTGCCAAATTTTCCATCTTGAGTAGGACGTTAGCATTGGGCCTTGTCTCTGGTCCAGCATTTCTCAGCAAAGGACCATGCTGTCAGCTCAAAACAATCCGTGGGGGACCATTTTCTGCCGGCAGAAATAGCTCCGCACCAGGCACTCCAGCCTGAGCCGCTGGCATCGGATTCTATCACCAGGTCGGGTTGGATTCCGACAGTCACCCCACCATTCCATGCCTCCATGTGTGAGATCCACCACCGCATCTCGGTTTTGGCCTCCTCTGAGAGGGGAACTAACTGGCAGTAAGTAAGGCCCTTGCGAATGTGAGAGTATTTGAGACACTGAAGGGCCCTCATAACTACTGCCTGTATTGATGACGATAGGAGGCCCACCACTCTGGCTTGTTGGCGAAGAGATATCGTGGACTTGGCTAGAGTTCGTCTCAGTTCGTGCCTCATTTTGGCCAGTTTTCGAGAAGGAAGGCATAGAGTCGCCTCGACAGAGTCAACCAGAAAACCCAGGAATTGCATCCTTTGTGAGGGGTTGAGAACTGACTAGGATTCGTTGATCACAAACCCCAGGGACTCCAACAGACTTACTGCTTGCTTTAGCTGGACAAGCGAATGTCGAGGACACTGATTCATTATGAGGATATCATCCAGGTAAATTATCAGCCGGACCCCCTCCGATCTGAGGTGCTCCATCACTTTGGTGAAACACCTCGGAGCAGAGGATGAACCGAAAGGAGGGATGAAAACTGAAATATCTGCAAATTCCACAGGAACTAAAGGAAACGCCTGTGAGGGGGAAAGATTGGGATCATAAGATACACATACTTGAGGTACAGGTGGACCATCCAATCCTGACTGTGGAGAAGATCGCTGAGGAGGTGGGTACCCTCAATTTTGAAGTGGAGATAGATGAGCCACTCGTTGAATTCCTTGAGGTTTATTACTGGGCGGTAGCCCCCATCCTGCTTCTCCACCAAGAAGATGGTGCTGAGGAAACCCTATGGGTGGAGGGTTGAAATTACAATGGCCTTCTGTTGCAACAGGTCTTAGACCTCCCTGTCTATGAGCTCCCTCTGTTCCTTTGGAAATTAGAGGGGTCTTGGGCGAGCTAACTGGGTAGAGTACTCGAAAAACTCTATCTGGAAGCCTTGCACTGTCTGTAACACCCAGGCATTAAGGAGGAAACGAGGTCCAAATCTGGAAAAAACATTGCAGTCTACCCCCTACTGCCACATCTCCTGAACTCTGAACTCTCACCTTGCTGGTTGTTGTAGGATCAGTTTCCTCTTCCTCTACCGCCTTTGTGGTGTGGGCGTGATCTGGTAGGGTAGAAATTCCCAAACTTGTTGAGGTCCTGTCACTGTCCACTCCGTGTTTCTGCAGACTTGAAGGAGGCTTGGTTGTAGGGACAGCTGTTCGACTGCCCCTTCCATGACCGGCTGCACCAAAAACACATGGGGTGAAGATGCGTTTTAAAGACGTTTCGCCTTTGTCAAGGGAGTTGAACGTATTACCGAATTTTCCCAACTCCCTGACAAAGGGATCTCCAAAAAGGTTGCCCTCCGCCACAGATCCAGCTTCTGAGGTGGTCAATTCTCCCAACTTAGGGTATATTTTAATCAATAATGATCTGCGATGTTCTGTAGAATTTGCTGCGTTTGCATTCCCTAGGAAAATAACTGCCCTCTGAGCCCAGCTGGAGAGGGTCTCGGGGGAAATAAGCATGCCTGAGAACTTGACGTCTTCTGCCGTATCTAGAATTTTTGCTAAGGGACCCGCTATATCCAGGAGCTTTTCCTAGCACGGCCTCCAGGAATTATGTATGCTCTTCTCAGGGTCCCTGATATATTTGGCCAGAAACGTGGCCATCTTACGGTCCACCTCTGGCATGAGGACGAATTTCCCTTCCAAAGTAGGTCTCGGGCGTTCTGCACTTAGGCAGCTCCTAATCTCCTTGTCAAGCGGTTTATGAAGCCTGGCAGCCATGTACGCTGCAACCTTACGGGCCGGAACCCATTCTGCTGACCGTGGATGAAGTAGGTCATCCGGGCTCAACATGTCGCTGCCTGCATCAGGCTCTGTCATCTGATCTACCTTTACTGGGTGCCATGGTCTGCCCAAGTCACCATAACCATCTGAGGTCTGGGGGGACTCGTCCGGATCCGGATGCGATTGTCTTCACTTGGATTCCTCTTTCTGCCAGAAAAGTCCTCATACATACGCTTCTTTTTTTTTTTTAAGTTTGAAGTTTATTGAAATATAAAGAAACAAAGACAGAAAATGAAGAAACAATCAAGAGTTATGAAAAAATGAAACCAATCTTACATAATAGTGAATTACATTGGGGAAACTGAAGCATAAAATATGAAAAAATAAATAATGGATATGAGGAACATAGGGGAATGAGGAGATATCGGAAAATATGAGAATGGATAAAAAATATGATAAAATACTAGCTATAACCGATAGTATATTAAACGAATAAATTAAGGTAATGCATTCATGGAGGTTTACAAACTTCAACAGTACGAATCGGAAGTGGTGGAGGAGGTTTAGCAACTGTGGATAGATAGTCAGTGAGGGGAAGCCATAAGAGATCACGTTTGATTGTTAAGGAGATAGGAGAAACAAAATTAGTGTCAAGTCGGTGATTAAAGCAAACTGCGTTCCACCATGCAGTAAAAGAAACATCATTAGCTTGTTTCCAGTGTGATGTAATATGATGGAAAGCAATGGCTATGCATAGATCAAGTAATTTTTGGTTGGAGTGGGAATCAGCGAGTGTGGGAGAGAGGGAACCTAAGAAAATATGTGAAATGGAGAATGAAACCGTAATGTTGAAAATTTTTTGGAGCTGAAACCATACTAAGTGCCAGAAACGTAATATGGGAGGACATTCAAATAACATGTGTTTCAAATCAGCTGAGGGGAAATTGCAGGACCAACAAGTAGATGGAGTGTCTGGGGAAAAGGAGGACAGGAATAATGGAGTGAATAGAATACGATTATAAATAAAGAATAATGTTTGTGTGGTATTTGCAGCTCTGGATGTACTATGAATTTTAGACCAAATTTTGTCCCATAAAATAATGGACCATGTGTGAGATAAATCTTCCTCCCAAGCCAACTCAATCTTAGATTTTGTACGATCAGCAGAGGACTGTAAAGATTTATAAATAAATGACGCAGAAAGAGATTGATCAATAGCATTAGAAATCGAAAGATGTGTGGTAGGGATAGAGGTAGAGGTTGGGAGTGAAGAAAGATATTGAGTAAGGGAAGGAAGTATCGATAAATATTGTTTACGGGATGAGGCAGGTAATGAGAATTTTGCTTGAAGGTCTTGGAAAGAAAGAGGTTGAGTATCTGAGAGGAGTTGTGAGATCCATTTTAGACCAAGGGAATGCCAGGATTTCCAATATAAGGAACGATTACGAATTTTGAGGAATTTATTGTGCCAAATAGGTTGAGCGTGGGTGGAGGAGGCAGATGGGTATGTGGATATTAAGTATGGACGAAGAAGAGAGCAGGAGTGAGATATGATGGGGGAACAAATGGATGATACCTTAGAGGTAAAGGAGAGGACTTCTCGAAAATCATAAGGGTGAAGAAGAGAGGATTCTAATGTGAGCCAAAGGGGAGGAATGCGAGGAAGATCTGAAGAAAGCCACCTCAGAGATTGTTTTAAAGAAAATGCGTTATGGTAAGACTTAAAGTGGGGGAATTTGATACCACCTAGGGATTTGTCTTTTTTCAGGGAAGAAAGTGCTATCCGAGATTTTTTGCCTTTCCACAAGAATTTTAATAGAAGGGAGTCGATCGATTTGAAGTAATGATCTGGAATACGGACGGGAATCATGGAAACAGAATAGAGGACTAAGGGAGCTAGCATCATTTTGATGGAGTCTAGTCGACCCCACCAAGAAAGGAATAGAGGGTTCCACCGCGTTATTGATGTATTAATTTTGGTAGAAAGAGCTTCGAAATTAAATTTAAGAGTGTCTGGAATGCGGGGGGCAAACCAGATACCTAAATATTTGATCTTTATGGGCTGCCAGGAAAAGCCAGAAGAGTCAAAGAGATGTTTTTGGCATAAGGGATTTAAAGGTAAGATTTCACATTTATCTGTGTTAAGACGATAACCTGAGACGGTAGAGAAAGAAGAAACTTGACGAAGGAAGGAAGGGAGAGTTGTTTGAGGGTCCGAGCAATAAAATAAAATGTCATCAGCGTATACAGATAGTTTAGCTTGCTGGTGAGGGCCATATTGGAAACCAGTGATCGTGTCATCAAGTCTAATCTTGGTTAAAAAGGGTTCTAAGGCTATAATAAACAGTAGAGGGGATAGTGGGCATCCTTGACGAACCCCTCTTTGAAGAGGAAAGTAGTCGGAAACCATACCATTGGCAAAGATTGACGCATGGGGGCTAGAGTATAGTAGTGATATTAGAGATATGAATTTAGGGGGGAAGCCAAACCAATGAAGAGCTTGGAACATAAAGTCCCAACCAATTCTGTCGAATGCTTTTTCAGCATCGAGGGAGATAGCAGCAAGGGGGGAAGAAAGGGATGGGGCTCTACTCAAAATATTAAAGAAAACACGAGAATTATCTGAAGATAGGCGACCCTTAACGAAACCGGATTGCTCAGGACCTATAAGTTCTGGTAATAAGGGATCTAGTCGGAGAGCTATAATTTTGGCGAAGATTTTATAATCAGTGTTTACTAGTGATATGGGACGATAGTTCTTACATAGGGTATGGTCTTTATCTGGTTTAGGTATCAAACAAATCAATGCTTCTTGGAAGGTTCCTTGAGAGGATCCGGAGGCCGCAAAAGATTGGAATAGGAGATGCAATTTTGGGAGAAGAAGGGAAGAGAAGTAAGTATAGAATTCAATGGTAAAACCATCGGGCCCTGGGGCTTTACCTCGACGAAGAATAGAGATTGCATGAGAAATTTCCGATTGGCTAATGTCCAAATCTAATGATTGAAAATCAAGATGGGATGCTTCTGGAGAAGGGATATTTTGAAAGTATGAAAGGAGATCTTGAGGGTCGGGAATAGATTCGGGAGTGTAGAGATTTTGGTAAAAGGAAACAAATTGAGCCAGTATGTCTTTATCTTTAAAGAAAGACACTCCATGTGGGTTTTGCAAGGATTCAATTTTTGTACGTTCTTTACGTATCTTAAGGTAATTGGCCAGGAGCCTGCCCATCTTGTTTTGTCCGCCGTAGTAGCGGGAATTGCATTTTAGAAGAGAGTTAGAGGCAGCATTGGTGGTAAATTTATTGAAATCAAGTTTGGCTGAAATTAATTCACGTAGAGAAGATTCAGAATTTGAGTTATAGTACGTATATTCCAATTTTTTAATTTTATCCAAGAGTTGAGTTGACTTAGAGATTGATTGTTTTTTCTTTTGGGAGACAAAATTAATAATAAAACCACGTGCAGCTGCCTTAAACGAGTCCCAAATCATAACAAAAGGAGATTCAGGAAGGTGGTTAAGTGTAAAAAATTCAGTGGAAAATTGCCTAAATTGGGTGCAAAAATCAGAATCAAGAAGTAGAGAATTATTAAATCTCCAACGGCCTGAATGAGGGGAGTAGGGAATAAGATCAATGTCCACAAAAACGGGAGCGTGGTCTGAAATGAGAATGGAGCCTATATCTGAGTGAATGGCAAGTTGGGCCAGAGGTTTGCTAAGGAAAAGGTAATCAATACGTGATTGGGAGTGATGTGTGGGGGAGTAGAAAGAGTATTCTCTGAGGTCAGGGTTACAAAGCCTCCAAATGTCAACTAATGCATTATTCTGTATAGAGGAAATAAACTGGGTATGCATTTTGGAAGGAACAAATTTAACTTTTGAATTTCTATCGATAAAGGGATCATAAACTTGGTTGCAGTCACCGCCAAGAATAACGTATTGGTCATTGAGGGTAACCAGTTTGTTCGAAATAGCAGGCCAGAACAATTTATCAACACCAGTTGGGGCATAAACATTAAAAATAACTAGAGGTATTTTGTCTATAAGAAGATTAACAATTACCCAACGACCATCATCATCGCACTCTTGGGATACAATTGAAACATTTAACTTTTTATGACAGAGTATAACAGTACCATTTTTCTTACCTACAGCAGGTGAATAAAAAACATGACCCACCCAACATCGTTTAAGTTTAGTAGACTCTAAATCTGTGAGGTGGGATTCTTGAAGAAGGGCTACATCTGCCTTAAGTCTAGTTAAATGTGTTAAAACTCGTTGACGTTTAATGGGGTTATTCAACCCCTTAACATTCCAGGTGACTACTCGGAATGTACAATATCATGAGAATGATATACGAGAAAAGAGAAAGTGGAATAGAAAAGTAGATGAGAAATGTTGAAAGAAGTAGTAAGATTGCAAGAACATATGTATGAGAGAGATAGAGAGAGAAAGTGAGAGCAAGAAAGAGAAGAAGAGATAAAGAAAGGAATATAAAGGAAGATAAGAGAGAACAAGTCAAGAGAAGAAACATAACAACAAATACAAATGAGAACTAGGGGGTGACGACGCCAGAAGAGGACGACATCAACAACAGAAACTCACGTCATCGAACACCGGAGGAACCAGCTTAGGATCAATTGAAGGGAGCAGAAACTACACCGGGACGGGGAACAGAAGGAGAGGATCTGTGATGAGACAAAAAATGGAATAGATAGGTTAAAAGTACATAAGGACGCCAAGTATAGGAACTACGCGACAGTAGAATGAAGTAAACAAAATATATATGTATACAATAAGGTAAGGGGAGTCGATACTAGGCACAGTAGGGAAATAAAGGGGTAATAATTTTAGTCAAATCAGGAAGACACATAAATCATTAAACTGGTCTTGCAGTGTCCATGTTGATGTTTTCATGGTGACGGAGGAATTCTTCAAGGACTCGTGGGTCTTCAAAAGTCGTTGTCTTTTCTTTATACGTAACCTTGAAGAGGCAAGGATGAAGGAGACCGAATCTGGCACCAAGATCTCGCAATCGTGGTCGTAGATCGAGAAATTGTTTCCTGCGGTCAGCTGTCACTTTGGCTACGTCTTGAGATAGATACAGACGGTGACCTTCCCACATAATCTGCTTCTTCGCTTTGGCTGCTGAAAGTACCTGAAGTAAGTCGGTATATTGTAGGAAGAGCATGATGACTCCGCGGGGCTTGGAGGAAACTTTCGGACCCAGTCTATGAGCACGTTGAATGTTGAGTGTGACAGAAGATGGAAGATCCAAAATTTTTGGTAAAAAGGTTTGGAAGAAGGAGGTTGGATTGGACCCTTCTGTGAGCTCTGGAAGATTATAAAGGCGCAGGTTATTGCGACGATTTCTATTTTCCAACTCCTCAGTCTGTCGTCTTAAGAGAGAGACATCCTTCTCCAATGAGGAAATTCTTGAGCAGGAAGATTGTAGAGCCTCCGTTGATTGTTCCACTATCAGGACTCTGGATTCGAGAGTGGACCATTTATCGTGAAGAAATTGCAGTGTTTTAGTAGTTTCAGCCATGAAGGGTTTAAGTGCTCGAAGTTCTTCAAGAATAAGATCCATGGAAGCGGATGATGACTCAGAACCTGGAGATGGTGGATCTTTCTTGTGACGTTTCGTGGAGCCAGGTTGCAGAAGTTTACTGGTGACAGTAGTCTTAGGAATAGCCCCACGAGTGACCTCCGCTTTAGAAGGAATGGTGTCCTCCATGGCCTGCGTCGTCGAGTCAGAGTCTGAGGAAAGATGTGGCTTGGTTTTGGTAGCCGTGAGCTTGAGAGTGCGCAGTTTCCCCATATATGGTATGGGAGATAAATAATAATGTTCCTGTAGGTTCAGAAGATAGAAGCTCTGTGGTGAAAGTATTCCTCAGTAAGAAAAAATATCAGTGCTGTGAAAGGTAGAGCACAACACATTGATGTCAGAACCTTGTTGCGCAGAAGAAAGTAAAATGCGTCACACAAAAGACATCATTAAAATAAAGGTGTACTCAAAAAGACTGGAATAGCACTGTATAATATGAGCATGAAGAGAAAAATCGTCTGTATCATGTGGAGAGACAGATAGACGTTGTTGAGGATAAACAAAAACAAATGATATCCTTTCTTGTAGGTTCCATTGAAAATGCCTTTGAAAAGCGGCGCCCAGATGAGGAATTCAGCCTGAAAGCAGCGCTCAGCGTGAAGAAAGCGTGACGAAATAGGGGAACCACAGGCTGAAAAACGCTGACAGGAAGATTCAGTTAATGAGGAACATCAGTATTATGTATACCTTCTTGCCGCATTGAGTAGCGTTGACAAGGAGAGCACCGCACCGCGGTGCAAGTCCTCCGCTGACAGAAAACGGAGACGCGGCAAAAGTTCAAAGGAAATGGCGGCCGCCTGAGAGCGCGCCGCGTCAGTCACGAAAAGTCTGCATTTAGACGGAGTAGAGGGACGCAGGTGGTGTCAATCTGCTCACCTCATACTCCGATGCAAGAAGATGAAGTCGGCGTTCGAAAGGGTGCAGTTTAAGATAGGAAAACTGCTGGCATCGGCGTCCGATGTCCGGAGCTCCGCAGTCAAGCCGCCATCTTGTGCGGCGTTCAGGCCACGCCCCCCCATACATACGCTTCTAGTCAGTAGACTAGACTATGGAAATTCCCTAATGGAAGGGGTAAGGGAGGATTTATTATCAAGGTTGCAAGTTGCCCAAACACAGCAGCGCGCCTAGCCCTCAATAAACCCGCACAAACTCTGTCACTAACCCTTTTGCGACAACTACATTGGCTCCCTATTAGAAAAAGGTCAGTCTTTAAACTCCTATGTCTAGTGTTTAAATCACTTCAGGGGATGGGTCCGGCCTATGTAATGAAATTAGAACCTTACACTCCTGTGCGCCAACTGAGATTGAGCAGTCGAAATCTGCTCTGCACTCGGAGAATCAGGAAATCAAAAATGGGTGGGCGTGCTTTTTCCTCATTTAGCTCCCACCCACTGGAACAGACTGCCAGAGGATATTCAAGCCTGTTCCAATCTGGCACAATTTAAGAAACTGCTTAAAACTTGGCTGTTTTAATGAGCACTCCCTAACATGTTGTCTGCTACCCACGCGCCAAGAGAGCCCCCTGGGGATGATTTGCTGCGCCTTACAAATAATAATAATATCACCACTATTACTGCCACCACCAATACCACCAACACCACTAATACTACCACCACCAATACCACCACCACCAATACCACCACCTCAGCGCCTCTCGCTCACTAGTAATAGCAGGGGCACTGTACGAGGCTGGAGCTGCAGCCAAGACCATCCCTCCCTCCCTCCATGCCTAACATTAGGCACAGCCCGCCCTGCACCAGGAGGTGAACCCACAGCCCTATTACATCTGGAGTGTTTTTATTAGTCCAAAGATAGCAATGACATTACACAATGCCACACCTCACATATAAATCACGGAGAGGCCAGGAAATAGCCCCCTGTCCCGCTCTTCCTCCTGAGCAGCAACAGTGTGGAGAAGTGTGGCTCACTGGTTAGAGGAGGCAGACCCTGATGCAGAGGTCCGACCCGGGACCAGGGTTCAATTCCCGACACAGAAGGGTCTTGAGCTCAAATGTCCACGGACTCGATAATTCTTGCCTCGGTGCCTACTCGAATCATGGGTTCACACTCTGCAACTCTGGGCAATAGCTTGCTTAATCTCCACTACGGCCCCACCGCGATGGGATGCCTGGTCTTCACCTTGGGGATGCCCAGTAGGGGTTATCTCGCAGGGAAAGCCAGGACAGGTTCCCAAAGCAAGCGCTAAGAGACCTGTCGGTGATTTGGCGCTATATAAATCGAAATTAACATAACATAACATAACATAACAGTGTAATCACAGAGCGAAAGGTGTTGGAGTGCTTTGCTAGTGTTTATACCTTGGATCATATGAAACTCTCACTTCACACTTTGTGTCTGTGTAATTTACTACACTCACACATCTTCTTCACTGCACTATTTATCACTACTTTGAAGATCTCACAGGTCGGTCTCTTCCTCTTATATTTACAATCTGACAAGCGGTCGAGAAGGCCCTTTATTACATTAAAATAGGTCTCGCATTTGCGAGAGTTTAAGCTGTTAGTATTGTAATTGACAATGCCTTTTATTTATGTTTTAAAACCCAAAACATAAATTAAAGGCATTGTCATTTACAATGCCAATAGCTCAAACGTGCATGAATGTGAGACCTAATGCATTGCAAAAGGTTGATTTTTATAACCAATTTTATTGAGTTTTCGTGAGAAGAAAAAAATACAGCACTTTTCACATCATCGCAGGCATGAAACATTAATTTCAATCAATGTAGCTGTTTACAATACACACTGTGGTCTGCACAAGTCCGAGGTGTCTTGCACAATAATAATATCTCTCTACACAACCTGACCCAACCATTTGCCCCACACCTGACCGTGCTTGGTTGCACATCTTCTGGCTATGTACAATGGCCCCTCTTGTGTTGCACACCAATCTATGCCCCTGCGCCATTTGGCTACACTAAGTGGGGTAGGGTTTCTCCATACGGCAGCTATGCCCGTTTGGCTACCATGCTGGGTGTACCCAAGAACAGTTTGTCCGCCCGGGACACGTCTAGACCATCAATAACTCCCAGGAGCAAGTTCATAGGATTACGTGGCACCTCCCAACCCATGACTTCAGTCAGCTCGGATACCAGTGCCTCCCAGTATGGGACGAGACAAGGACATGCCCATACCATGTGAAAGAAGTCTGCCGGTTCAGACCCGCAGTGCGTGCAGGACGGGTTGGTCAGCAGGTCCGCCCAGTTGAGACAATTAGGGGTGGGATATGTACAGTGGAGATAATACAGTTGGACCACACGGAGCCTGGCTGAAATGGGGATGGCTTTAGGAGCCATCAGGGCATCCCGCCAATCCTCCTCCGCTCCAGTGGGCCCAGCCATGCCTCCCATCGGCACCTAAGAGGGACGAGTGTGCTCGGACTGTTATTGGTCCAAGACTAGTAGATCCTCAACATCCCGCTTCCCAAATTACCCATTATGATCTGTGCTGACATACTTAAACATTTACACATATTCTTTCTAGGATGAGAAAGTACTCATGTTTGATGGGGGTAAAGGGTGCAGGTGTTTCCCCTGTGAAACCATTTTACCCTTGTGGTAGCGTACTTGAACAAATAAACATGTGTTTTTACTTTTGCACATTTCCACCATGGATGCTAAAATGGTTTTTACCTCTGGTGGGAAGAGTGTTCCTGGAAAATCTACAGTTTGCATAGGCTTCCGAGTGTAAATTTCTTGGGTTACGTGGATCAGCAAAGAGGCGTAGATTTTTTATAAATTGTACACCGAAGTCTGTGATTCATATGTGTTGTTTGCGGCACATACACTAAAACACAGTTTCAAGATGCAGATAATTTACTTAATAAACAGCATGAAGAAAGGGAGAAAGACAAGGCATTTCCTTCAAGCTTACGTAGTCCCATTTGAACCGCCACCTAAACCCTCAACCCCCGCACTCCACATTATCCCCAAGAACATGAGCACGGGCTCATAACTTTTCACACAGGCAGCATGAGAGCACTATAACAACATGTTTCTGTCTTTTTATTTTAATAAGTCAGGCCATTTATTTCTCTACTAATTTTTTTTAGGCCAAATTCAGGATGTGTTTAGAAACAGGCAAGGTAGTAAAACTATATCTGCCTATAGAGGCATATCTTCAACATATCGCAGTAATTAATATTCCAGAAGCAATATCTTGGCAGGACATTGTGTCCCTCAGTAGAGTGAATTACAAGATTGCTGGATGGTTCAAGTTAAATATGTCATCTTTTGCTGTTAAGTGATTTACCAGACAGACCCAAAAATCAGTAGTGACCAACTTCTTCCAGAAACAAGTTTTGGCTTCCAAAAGGAAGAAGCACACTTTTGTATAATTTTATATAGTGTTTTCTAAATACTGTCCCACACAAAGATTAGAATGGTTAGAAAAGTAACCCCTTTTTTGGTCTTTGTGAGATTATGACACAAACCATCTAAGGAGGATTTTTTTTTATCTAGAATTTTGACATCCAACGAGAAATGTGGTGGAGGAGTATAGTTAATCTAGCAGATGATGATTTCAGGGAAAGCTCATCATTTTCTATCCAGGAATAAAACAGTTTTTGAGCAAAAGATTTATCCTTCATGAAACAGCCCTCAGGAGAAGGAGGATGGGACACCCTAATTCCTCTAATGAAACAGCACCTTCAAGTTTTTTTGGCAGTCAGTTTATTGCCCAATCTGGCATGTTCCATTGAGGAAGCTTAATGACACAATTTGCATTTCTGTTGAATTTTTCATGACGGGATAGGAATGCAGGAGAATTTGCTATATAGGTCAAATCTTCTGAACCGGGATCAATGTATCCCCCTATGGCCAACTGTAGAGACTTGTATGCCTTAGATTTTCAAAAGAACAAGTGCTCCAGATGATGGATGCATGCATGGGATCCAGGCTGATCCGGGTGTAGGATGCAGACACCGGGAAATATTAGATCTTGACATTGCCACTGGGGAATTCTAAGTAGATGGTAAACATTATTGAAAACATCAAATGATAGAACGCAGACATTGTAGTACACTTGGGAGCCACAACCGTGACTATAGAAGCCTGTTCCCATTTCAGCCAGGGATCTGACGATCATTGTGATATAGGGAAATGTATCGTGAATCCCTTCCAATCAGTCCTGTAAGAAAGCATCTACAGCCAGAGTCAGCGGATATTGCCACTAGCTGAAAAATAGACAACTGTATTTTTAAAGTTGATCAAAAAAATCTACTTTAGTAAAACCCATAACTAAGAATTTCTTATAACATGAAAGAAGGAAGACTGGTTAAAATGGTGATATCTTCTGAAAAGCCTTTCTGCTACCATGGTTTGAATTCCCAGCATGTGTTCTGCGTAGTCTGAAATATTGTGATTGAGACAAGGGACCTTATTAATATTTTGGCGAATGGGATGCTTAATCAAAATGTGATGAATATCCTGGCTGCTTTTTTTGTAGTTGCATAGGCTATAACAGAGCGATTCTGCGCCTGATGTGTTTATTTGCACATTTTAACAAAAGTAAAATTTGTTTTTCGCTCAAACGGACCAAAAGTTATGAAAATTGCAGTGAATTGCTGCTGTGCAGTGGAGGGCACATTGCAAAAGTTTACTGCTCACCTTTCAATTTTCTATTGCGGTATGTGATTGTTAAACTATTATTAAAATGTACAAAAAACAATACTTTTTATTGTCACAAAATGTTGCATTACGCTGCATAATTTGGGCTTCCTTGCCACTAATTGAGTCAACTCTGACGCATAATTTGCTCATCCTGTGTTGCATAATTCTATTGGCTTATGCTGTAATGCACATGTAATACAATGGACGGGACATCCAACATATTTGTGACATGAATGCCAGAACCAAAATGAAACCCAAAATGTATTAAAATACTTTACTAACTATACTAAAAGATTTGCCCTTAGCCTTCTCAGATGATGATCTCTAAACAACTTATTTGCAAAGATGACTACTACTTTAGCTGTAATCTTCCATTTGGGAGTTGGATACACCTTGTGCCCCAATTTATGTGCGTAGATAAATACTTCATTGGCCATAGACTTCCATTTGAGAGTGGACACACCTTATGCCCCATCAAGACCTATTTGCTTTGGACTGTTCCAGGCATCAAAGTGATCTAGCAGCTATTGTAGTTTTAGTTGACATTCTTGATCTAGGGGAATTACTTGTGAGTGTACTAGGACTTATTTTAGATGGCACACCTTCAGTCTTTTAAGAATCCTGTAATGTAAGGATCCCATAAAAAGTAATTAAATTTAGGATATAAGAAGAGTTTGAATAGAGTTAGAAACATTTCTTACTTCATTCTTAAGAATTTTAACTCCAGGAGTTGCAGGTTCGGAAGATTTTGAGAGCATGGAATATGATCTTTCTCAAGAGAAATGTGTCTGATTTGTTGTTGATTACTAAATGCAGGGTCTGTAAAATAACTTTGCTATCTGTGTATGTTCCTGTGATATTAAATGATTCCGTACCACAAAGAGGATGTAAATATACCGTTTTTTAAATTACTTGTGAGCAAAGTATTGTGGTAACTGGCTTTCAAAACATTGTAAATCACATGGGGTAGGCTGAAGACAGCCTGAATTAAGGTAATCTCAAAGTAACTACAGATATTTGTGAGATACATTCATAACATACCATGGGGTTTGCTTCTTGAAGATTGAAACTTGTCATCCATTTCCCTAAAAAAAAAAGGGAGTCCGTCAACTACTCTGTTTTTGAAATGTTGGTAGAAAACAAAGAAATTGAAACCCTTGTGATTGATCGATTTATCACTGAATAGATTTTCGTATTCTTTTTCTGGACCAGGAAATTTGCACTCAGGAATCGAGGTCAGAGAGATGTTTGCTCGATTCCCGCCCGTCTATAATGGACTTTAGATCTCTGGAGTTACTTGATCTGTATTTGGGAAAATGGGGTTTGCTTGATTGGGAAGTTTCAGTGGAGTGGCATAAAACTATCTGAAGCCCTTTTCTACGTGTGAGAACCGAATGATGCACTGAATTGTGTACCCCTTTTAAATAAACATTGGTAATCCACCTCCTATGTAAAGAGGTGTTGTCTATGTTAAGCTTACCCCCAGGGACACGACCTCTACAACCACAGGATCTAAAACCTCATCCACTTTACAGGAATTATTGACTGAATAAATCTGTAATCTTGGAAGCCAGTTTGAGAACCCTGAAATTGTGAATAAAACTTGTTTAGTTGGAAGCAGTAGTTTTACCAAAACTGACCATAAAAGCGTTGCAAAATACCAACGGACAGATGTTAGGCTGAAAAGAGTGTATTGGAAGCAACGCCCCGCTCTAACAAATAAATTATAGATACGTGCTATGTTATAGGTATGTTGGTAACTTGAATTATGCTTCTTAAAGGTTAAGACATGCTATCCATTCCTTTGGAAGAAGGATAGTGGAGTATCTCGGGTGATAAAACTACGGGATCTAAAATCTCATCCACTTTACAGGAATTATTGACTGAATACGTCTGTAATCTTGGAAGCCAGTTTGAAAACCCTGAAATTGTGAATAAAACTTGTGAATAAAACTTGTTTAGTTGGAAGCAGGAGTTTTACCAAAACGAACCATAAAAGCGTTGCAAAATACCAACGGGCGGAAGTCAGGCTGAAAAGAGTGCATTGGAAGCAACGCCCTAACAAATAAAATATAAATACATATATGTTACAGGTATGTTGGTAACTTGAATTATGCTTCTTAAATGTTGAGACATGCCATGCATTCCTCTGGAAGAAGGATAGTGGAGTGTCTCAGGTGTAATATTGTTTGCACTTTTAAATGTTGATAAACCACAAATAAAAATGTAAGCCCTTGATATTTCTCACTAAAACTCAAGATTCAGCTGAGATGCAGGCACATGTTGAAGAAATCATTGTCAATATTGATAGCATTTTCTGCTAACCTTCAGAGACTTGTCTTTTGCATTGACCTTTCTGACAACAGTATTTGAGACCTCTTCCGCTTTGTGGACAGAATTGGGGTCTGCTGTAACGCTGATAGCCAGTTTGAGAACCCTGGAAGTGTATATATAACGTGAAATTTTGTTGGAAGCAGGTGGAAGAGCGGTTACTTCCACTACAGGCCTTTGCTAAATCCTTGGAGCCAATGGTGTTTAACAAAGTCCTTCCTACCTTAAGAATGCTTGGATATTTGCTCCTTTCAGTGGCAGGAGTCATACCTTTCCAGGGTGGGATTGAAAACAGAACACCCACATAAATGGTTGGGATTTATGGAAAGTGATTCTTTACAGAGGAACATATTTTCCTTGTTTTTTGTGGAGAAAAAAAAACTTCCTGAGTGTATTTGAACTTTATCTGATTATTTTGCACACAAAAATATGACTTTGTATATTTGTGTGCGCAAAAGAAAAATTCGCAAAAGTTTTCCAGGAGTACACCTGGAAACCTGTTACTTGGGGATGTTTTTGGGCATAACCTGGAAAATGTTTGTGAATTATGAAAATGAGTAAATGTATATTGATGTGATGTCCTAAATCACAGGGTGCAGATATACACATTTTCTGTGAATCGGACGCACTAGGACGAGCAGTTGGTGAATAGCTTCATATTTGGTACAGTAGAGATGTCAGGTATAATGTGTGTTGTTTTCTTTGTGTTGGGTGTTGGAGGAGCAAGAGAATTCTGCTAATGACGAGAGAAATCCGACATTGCCTTTCCGACTAGGAGTCCTGGCACTCAACTTCCAAGCACATAATGCATTTATTAGTGGAGTGACACTCCAAACACCCCCTGAAGCTGCACTCCTGCCATTAAGATCATTATTTTGGTAATTTTTGCCCCACTGCCAACCATTCGTCCTGAGGATATTTGTGGTCCACAACCACAAGCCAGATGGGAATGACTATACTGATTCAATTTACTAACCAAAGTTGCATTCACATGAAGTTGATATTTTCTAGAGGTGGTTATTTGTTTTTTCTCATGCTAGTGTGGTTCATCACCTTCTTCTCGCATATTTCATCCCGCATACCTTCCGGGATGAAAAATGCGGGATAATGGTATGCGGGATTTCATCATATATTCAGCTAGTGTATGTGTCTGCTCTGTTAGAAAGTATCCAAAACAATAGTACCACAAACAATTGTTGGTACACTCAAAACTGTGGTCCTGATTCCCAAAGGTAATTTGTGGGTAGTAAAGTTTAGAGCGCGGAGTCTCCGCACTCAGGGAAGTATCTCTGCACTGCAGGGAGTGCACAGTGCGGAGATTCCACCTCGAGTGTGCAGACTACGCACTTGTAACTTTACTACTCATAAGTTACCTTTATGAATTGGGTCCTAAGTGAGAAGCTTCCTGCTTTTATCAGTATGAGGGATCATGGCAGTCCAACCAATAGCTCGAGTGTCTCTGTTTCTTTGGAGTTTGACTTCATTGAGGACGTCATAGCCTGTTTATTTGAAGATGACCTAGAGGCTCTAATGAAATAGATCAGGTTATGCCTAAATACTTGAGCTTCACCAGACTTCTAATCGTGAATTGTGCCTACACATTAATCATAGGGCATTTTTACCTAGAAAGATGATGCACAACAAATTGTGGGCAAATTGACAGTATGTCAATTCGGATATCTGAATGAATCTACTCTGTTGGCAATGGATACTGCAGAGGGGAGAAGGAGATGTGCTGCAGACAGCAATGCGATACGAAGGGGAAAGTAAGTCTCATGAATGAAAAGTCACTGAACTTTTCTGATACCCACAGTAAAATGATTTTTAGGTCGAACCTACGCAGCGCATGCGCTGTCTCTCGACATGCTGTATTCAGTCAGGCGGGCTTACAACCCGCCTCCAGCTTCTGATTGGCTTTTGTCAGTGTCCTTTAAAAAACATGTGCTTCTAATTGGATAATGGTTCCTGCTTGTCCCACCTTTTTCTCAATTGTTGACTCCCATGGATCACCCACAGGACTTGTCCTCTTCCACTTCTCCTATTTTACATTCGGCTCAGTAATTATTTAAAAATGTTGACCAGCGCTTCACATATGCGAACGCTCGCTCCCTCTCCTCAGGCTGCAGCGGCCTCCTCGTCCCTCCTGCTTGTCGGGCTCTTTTCTCTCCTTCAGCCAGTGTGGCATTGTTGATCCCCCTCCCCTTATTTATTTTGATATACAGATGCTCGCTCCCATGGATCAATGTGTGTTTGTTTACAGCCAGTAATGGGCGTTTTCTGGGCACTTGCACCGGTATCCAATTGCTCTTTGTTGCTTCTGGTCTATAATTGCCTTCACTGGTTTATGCTTTGTGTCTGTAAAATCATTGCTCTGTTGTTGCTTGTCTCCTGTTCTCACCTCATTGTTTGTGCTTGCACTGTGCCCCGTCCACAGGTATTTGTTCCTGTCCCATGACCCATTCCGCGCCCTCGTTTGGCTGGTTCCCATCCCACATTCTTCCTTCCCCATTTTTTGTGCTTGCCCCGTGGCCCTATTTCCTTACCCTTTGTTTCTGCTTGTTCTGTGCTCAATCCCTGCTCTCAATTTTTTGCTCACACCCACCCGATGTTGCTTGCACCGCTTCCACCTGCCCTATTCCCACCCACAGTACTCTCCCGCAGAAAACAACTCTATGACACGGCTGCCACTGGTTGCATCATATCGATTTTCTTAAATTTCATCCGCAGCTTTGTAAATGCTTGAGTTTTTTTTTTGGTGGCTTGCCGCTACTCGATTCCACACCAAAATGTGATTAACGCTTATCTTGTTTATTTATTAATTAGTCATTTTCAGATGGCACAGCACCCAGATGCTCCTGTTCGAATATTAGTTGCTCTCTGACTGCACTGCTCCCAGCTGATCGAGTCTTCAGCGTACTGCTAATAAACTATCCTATCTAAATGTTTAGTCTTTTATGTATGTTTTCCTTAATTCAGCCAGGTATTATCCAGTTACACATCAATTACATATTAAAATTTGCTTATGCATTTATCTTTAATTCTATATAAAGTTATTCTACTTCGGCATTTGTCTTTTATTCTTTTCCCATGCATTTCTCTTTGGTTATTTTTTAAATGTTGTTTTTATGTACTCACGTTCAGCGATGCATGTGACGGGCAAGTTGTTTCATCGCACTGAGATAGGGGACTCTTGCTCACTCATCAATATTTCAGGAGTTCGGGAGGCGGGGTGGGCAGGAGAGCCATGGACATTCCTCGCTCCTTCTTTGACATCGAATCTGATTTGAAGAACTGATTTATTTATTCATGTCTTTGCAGAGCGCTATTATTTCGAAGCACTTGACTGAGTCTTTAATATGGAGAAAGACAGTATTTGGCAGGTAATTGTGCCTTCTATAGACAGCTGCCCTCGTGTTGTCTACGCCCAAGCCAGACCGCAGAGAGGCTTGTCGGCACCTCATGAAAGAAAATTTAAAAAACCACACACTTTTTCTTCATTCCTGTGTGTAGTGAAAATTAATTTGGATTTTTTCCAAATTTCTCAACTCTCGCCTTGCACACTGAGGAGGGCAATGTCATGCCAACCAGGTCAGCTTGCTCCTGACCACACATACTGGATATGTAGAGACGGTGTTCATATTGTGATCTTATTGGTTTATTTGTCGCCGTATAACGTGGAACTATACCCAATCTGGTTTCAGGGCGCTGTATAGAGAAAAGGTATGACAAACACCCCACAAAGTCAGCCCTGCTTGATAGGCAGCAAAGTAGATCACATTGTTTACAGTACATTGGTCAGACGTTCTAGAGCATTATAATGAGAGTCACTGAAATTATGCAGCAGGGAAGGACAAAATGCTTCTGCGGGGTAGAATAAACTATGCAGCAAGGAAAGAAAATAATGCAGCGCATTGCAACACATTTTGTGATAGTATAACTTGATAGTTTTGATATGTTTACACTCTTACCTGTCAGGGCTTAGATTTTACCTCAGTGCCATTTGAACACCCAAATACAGCAATAAGTCTACATAGTTACCCTCATGAAAACATACATACTTCAATGTTAAAGAAAGATTTGAAGCAGAGGGAACACTCTGCTATCATGGGATATTTTTCCATATGGTAACATTGCTCATCAGTTTTAAAGGGTAGGTTAACTTATTACACACACAATTCCTCACCACACAATTCACTGCCACACATTTCAGCACCACTCAAAATAATTACACTCCCCATAATACCACTCAACACAACATAATTCAACTTCACTTAATTACACTTACCTCAATACCAGATAATTACACCCCACATAAACCCTCTTGATAACACATAGCAACAATCCACAAAAAAACACTGCACACCATGCCACATAATTGCAATCAGCATAATTTCACTCAACGACACACAGTTCAACGCCACACAATTCAACTCCACACATTTCCATTCCACACCACATAATTCGAAAACAAACCACACATTTCAACTCAGCAACAGAATTACAAAACACGCCACATACATCCAAACCACACCACAGAATTCCACATCATTCCACAAAATTCAGCAGCACACCAGATAATTAAACTCCACTACATACCACACCACAACACAAAATACCAATTCACGTATTTACACTCCACACTTAATACCACATAATTACTATCCACATAATTCGACTACACACCATGCCACACCATTCCACGCAGCACAATTGCACACCTAACAATTCCAATCCAACCCACAAAATTCCACTCCGCACCACATACATCCACTCCACTCCATAACACATGGGTAAAACACATTATCATTTACAACGCAAATGTTTAGTTTTAGGCAAACCTAGTCCACATCCCATCCAGCTCCTGTATTGGTCCCCTAACTCCCTCTTGCTGCTGCAGCTTTGTCTTCATAACTAACCTTTGTTTAAATAATAACAGGGTGACAGAATAAATGAACACTAGCAAATACAAACTTAACTCGTCTGATGGTAGAAGGAAAAGAGTATCTTCTTTTAGTAGTGGATTGTTCTGTATACATATAAGATTATATGTTGGAGATTAATTTTCCTGGTTTTCTTCCTTTGTGTCTCGAGGAAGTGTTGCTGTAAAATTATGCACATCCAAATTAAAGACAAAGCACAATGACAACGGTTTCAGCTCCTTTCAAACCTGAGTATTACTAACTAGCACAAGGGTGTGTTTACAGGCAACAAATGCATTTCCACACACAGTGAGTGGTATTTCACAGTTCTCTGACATTTGTTTCCTGTAAATATTCTTATGTGCATGTTATTGTTAATACGTTTAGTATCATGGAAATACTAAATGCACGTGCCCTTGTCAAATTCAGGTCACCCTTTATACTTGCTGCTTATATGTATATTAGAGCTCTTAATAAACTTTATATTGGCAAAGTAGTCGCAAACTTGCAGCAACAGATGGTGGACCTCTAGGTACTGGCGAGAAGTAAACAGCAATTTCCTTGTTGTCCTCCTGAAACTGTGTGATGGAGACAAGGGACTGTTTGGTCCACTTAAAGCTTTGTTCTTTCAGTTCATGATACTTAAGCACCCAGATAATCTTTGCCACCTGTACCATGACCACTGCACGCACCTTGTAGTTGGCATGGTCAGGTGCACTTATGACTGCTTTCATCCAGTAACTATCGTGTTATACTGAGGATGTGCCACAGAAAGAGCAGGATGACTTCTCTGCTCAGCATCCTCTCACTCCACTATCTTATCAAATGGATAGTGCACGTGAAACACACACACACACGCACAAGTTTACATACACCTGACTGGACACTGCAAAGAGCCCAGGGAATATCCGGGCCCTGCAGAGACCATGCCAATGGAGATAAGCTAGAACATGTTATTGAACTCATGGGAGTCCAATGCTCATAGTGGGACTTGCATACTGTACTGTACAGTTAGCACTGGAGTAAGGCATTCCCTTCTAAGGCAAGGGAATCAATCTCTTTATTAATTCCAACTGTGAGGTCTGATCCAATTGAAGACTTCCTCCACCTCCTCTTCTCACTTCCTTTGCAAATGGATGCATGCATCATACAGCAAGCAAGTATTGGCATAGTCTGACTCATGAAAGTGTCTCTTCAGTCACTGATGAGATAAGGCAATCAGTAAGTCATACATACACTCTTTCACTCTTCACTGACCTCTTACATCTATTTATGCCCAGCCCAGCTCTCCCTCGCCACTATACCTCGCTTTAGGAAGAGCAGAACAGGAGAACACTTCTTCTCCTTCCTCGTTGCCAAGCATGGGACACCCTCCCTCTCCACCTCCACCGGACACCAACTCTCTCCAAGTTCCTGAAGGACCTCAAGACCTGGCTCTTCGACAAATCTCCATGAGCATCCGACACCGCACGCACATTGATGAGCTATGGCAACCCTCTGATGATTCCACTGCAAGGGCATTGAGCCACATGCCCCACCTCCCCCAGCGCCTTCAGACCCTTCTGGGTGAGTAGCTGCGCTTAATACACCCTGATTGAATTATTCACCATTGACTTATTCTTGCATTCATCCACTTACCCATCCACATTAAAACAGACACACGTCAATAAGCGTATGCAAGATAAATTGAAATAATCAAAGTAAAGCAATTGGCCTGGTAGGACTGGCTGAGAATAATGTTCTAGCAAAAAAGGAAAAAAGAAAAGAAATGAAAGGGGACCTATACGGAGAAAAAATGGAATGCTAAATGACTTGTCGACCAGTCCTAAGAATGACGCTCATTCCTTTTCCAGTTGCATAATAAACAGATATAACTTTTCATAATGTACTAATCGGACCTAAAGACTTTAGTAATGGCTCATCGCCATCAAGGGCGTAGCATAGGCAATATTTCTCGGAGGGGGGTGTGTGTCTGAGTATTTCCAACAAGCAATTGGGTGCACCCAACTAAAAAGGACAGTGACAACCTGGGCAGGCTGGTGGGAAGGGTAATGTGCAAACAAGGAACATTCTTGCTGCCATGTTTATCCACGTAGATCCATAAGCTGTTGGAAGCAATCCTTTTTGCACCGCTGTCCAAGCTGTACAGCCAAGTAATGCTAAAAATACATACTATAAGCCAATCATGTGTCACAGTTCCTTGTTTCCTTGTTTACAATGTGGCACAATGCAATTACAAATTTACAATATATACAGTAGAAGCTATGCACACAAGATATGGCACTGTGCCACTTTGGAACTATGTTATGTGCTAGGCTTGGTTCACTGAATTGTGTGTGTGTGTGTTTCTTTTTTTTTTGAAGGATGCCTAAATATAGGTCCCAGGTACCACAATATCCAGTACAAGGTCACAGGCCTCACAACCATACAGTGCTTTAAAGGATTACAGAGGTGAACATAGACAAACTTAAGGAAATACAGTTAACACAAAACCCCTTATTTACTTTACTCTTTCTATCTTTTATGTGAGCTAGGTGCTCAGCTGGGAATTCAGTTTTATTTGAAACTAGTCACATAATTATTTGCAGAGTAGACAATTGGCTCCTTCTCGCACAGGGTTAATCTGTTTTTGGGCAGTCCACCTCCTCTTGTTTACTTGTAGGCCAGGTAGCCAGCATGGGTCCCCAATGAGATAGTTGCTTGGTGGACAATGTTGTACACTCCAGTCCAGTTCCCCCAAACAGCACTACATGGCATGGGTTCCAAGAACAGCAGGTCTAGTATTAGCCCAGACTTAACACCAGGAGATCTGGCTAGTGAAGGGCAGCAAGAGCATGCTTAGTAGCAATTAAGCACTGTGACAGGGTATTGTAGACCAGGCTCAGCAGCAGTATCAGACAAGGCTGAAGGTGGGGGTACAGAAGAACTATCAGAGGTTAAATGAGGAACACAAGATTCACATTTTCCTAGGTGAAATGTGGACCAGCAGGAAACGCGTGCATACACCTAGCACCAAGTAACAACATGAGGCCTCCAAAACACAGAAGATTATACAGAAAAGTTTATTACAACCCGCATTGGCTGGTGTTGACCTTTGAAAGTGTTAGGAAAAAACAGATGAACTGTCATACAGCGACTATGCTAGACAATTTTCCCTAAGAAGGGTTCTCCCATCTTGCTCCCAGGGAATACCATGTAAAAGGGAGTAAAACAGTACATTTGAAGGCCCAATTTACACCTACGTTTGCTGTGGTGTCATAGGCTCAGAGAGGGCACCAGTGATGGTTTTCCAGTTCTGTGCTGTAACCAAGCCAGACAATTTCCTGTCTGTAGTGGTTGCAGGTTCAACATCCATGAATCAATTAGAGAAGATGGTGTTAAGATGGTGCAAGTAGACACTCAATAGTTTGTTGTGACTGAGATCATATAAGATAATTTTTTTGTGAATCATTGGAAGCGTCCAATGAGCAAGACTGTTCTCTAAGCTTTAAGACCAACTGAGTGAATCTGTGTTAGATTGTGGAACTTACATCAAGTTAGTGAAGCTGTGCTCCAGAAAATGTGTCTTGCCAACAATCAGATACTCTCTATTTCTGAAGTGAAACTCACACCCAGTGAATGCAACTCTTCTCTAAGGTATGAGACTTCCACCAAATGGAAGAGACGGTGCAGGAATGCCTAAATTTACACTCATTGTAAGATATTGTCCAATACATTATGGGACTTACATTAATGCAAGACTATGCTCTAACACAGCTCTGCAAATGCACCTCGTTCCTGGCACTGAAAACCTCATAGGTGCTAGTGTTGTGACACTTCCTCACATGTACAGTAATTAGCACTCCTGATTATCAGCACTCTCTGGTATTCAGTCCGGGTACACACAGCTTTGCAGCGAAATTCAGTTCTAACAGTCAGTGCTCCATGTTATTCCACTCCCTAATTTTAAGCAAAGACGGCTGCCAACTCATCTCACTTGCAACACCCCCTGGTTTAGACCTAGCTCTCCCACTACACCTCGGGCCTTACCTGTATCACCTTTAACTATTTCACATTCACACAAACACTTTCACTCACACACACTCTCCAACCCTTAGACACTTTTCCCTTCCAAACTGACACACACAGCTCCATAGACACACTCCCTGACTTTCAGCACCCATTGCTATTCACTGAGGTAACACACATCTCTACCACTGCAACTGATTCCTGACAAGAGCTCTTGTGCGCTCACGTCTTGACACCTGCTAGAAGGATTGTGCTACTAGAGTTCCTCAGTCACTTTAGTTATTACCTCTACGCAATGTTGCAGTGTTGAGTGCCAAACAGAGCTTTTATAATCCAATCACTCCTGAACTCCAATCAGTGTTATTCCAGTGCTCGGTACGTGTGTACACACACAATCGCACGCATGCATGCACAACCCCCCCTCCCAATTATTATTAGGATAGGCAATTGAACGTAATGAAGTGTGCATTTACTATTCTAACACACGTACACACACACTGTCCTTATGCAATGCAACTGCTGCTCATATAAAGCGCTCCAACACCTTCGGGTCGAGTTTGCGCTATAAAAAACTACACAAAAAAAGCACTTGATTCTTACTCCATGCTAGCCACGCCTTAGTGTCCAGATGGGAGATTTTGCCAACAGCCTCTCCAGACACACCCAAACACATATCTAATTCCAACCATTGGTAACCTTTTTCTATGCCAAAGAACGAGCTTTGCTAATGAATTTAATCATGAAGACCAGATAGCTGACTACAGGCCTTTGCCTTATGACATCTCTATCCCTCTCTCTCTCTCTCTTCTTCACACACATACACTCCACCCCATCAACATTATTTTATGAGGCTTCAAACTACTGACCAGACATCACACAAAGAATATCTAGAAGGTGCATAGCTGGCATGACTCGCGGGGGAGGGGGGAGCTTGCGGGGGGGGGGGGGGTGGAGGGGTGCAGGCAGGGGGGGAATAATTTCATAATAATTTAAAAAAATTAACTTACCGTCCTGCCGGCCAGGTCCTGCGTCTTCTCTGCTCCTCTCCTGCTCCCCTGCCTCCTGCAGGAATAGGAAACAGGCAGCCAGGCTCCCACCTCTAAGCCAATCACAATTCTGCAAGCAGCGTTGAGATTGGTGGGACGCGGCCCAGCCAGGGGCTAATGACCCGGCCATGTTCTCCATGTAGGCTGCATTGCAGCCTGAATGGAGAAGGGCAGAGTGCGCATGACTGGTTTGGTCGGCCCCAGAGGACACACCACTCCTCCCCTGCCCAGCGCTGCTCTCAAAGCATAACCCGCCCACCCACCCACCCGCAACCAAACCCTTCTGCTTTCTCGCAGTGCGAGAAGCAGAAACATAAAACTGTAGTTATTACCATTTTATGTTCCTGCTTCTCGCACTGCGAGAAATCAGAGGGGCGACACTCCTCCGCCCTAATGGAGGAGCCGCCCCTGCTAACCACTTCAGCTACCGAGTACCAATAGGCACTGAAACACCCTTTTTAAACAGTTGTAGCAACAGACAGAGAGAGAGTGCTAATACAAAAACAACTCATTATTATTACTATATGCCCCAACTCCTGTTTAAAGAAGTAACATACTTGTCTCTAAAGGGCCTGGCATAAATGCTGCACTGAAATGCTTAGGCCTTGAGCAATCAGAAGCTCCTGCAGCCCTGTTCAATGACAAACGCAAAAGTCTGAGGAAAGCGGTAAGTGATGTTATTTTGGGGATACATAGACCTGACTGTTTAAAGGAAGACCTGTGCCCAGGCTTCACACTACCAGAAATCAGATGTCACACTTCTATCCAGCTCTGATTTCTTAACTAGATAAAGGACGAGTCATGACTAGGGGTGGGCGTAATTTGCGTAATTGCGTTACGCAAATCTCTGTGAAACAGTAAAAAATCTCTGCGAACACGCGGAATTGCTTTTTCGCAATGCTTTTTTACTGTTCGCAATCGCTGTTTGCCTGCTCGGGGGGAGATATCTCGCAAACACACATTTGAGAACGCGAACAAGCAAAAAATGTCACGAAAGTCACGGAACGCAGAATTGTGGGCAATTTCGCGTTCTCCGCGGAACGCACAATTACCCAAATTCTGCGAGCGGAACGGAATTTGCCGCCCAGGCCTAAGCATAACACAATTCTAAATTGAACCCCTACTTGACCACATTGGCCTCTCCTTTAAATGAAATGCTCGGCAGTAGGAGGGTGACAACACCTTCGAGCATCCAGCAGTAGCTTGATATACAGCCCTGCTGTTACTGACCACAACAGGCGTCACATCTGACTGTGGAGATATTAACCACATGGCTGCTAGGCGTTTTCCCCTCCTGTGCTGGGAATTGCTGTTTTACTTTATTTCATGACGAGCTGGCCTTGTCATCCGCGCACGGCAGGTAAGCGCCATGACGAGCCCAGCTCGTCATTAGCTTCGAAGGGGTTAAGGAGGTGTTGTCCCATGTATCCCCCCTTAAGCTACACCCCTGATCACCATAAGTATCTCAGGCCTACTTTATTGAGCACTAGGCAGCCATTGGGACACAGGCAACAAAATCATAAATATGTATAAAATTACTATTGGCTCAATTACATACAACTCCTCTCAGGAAGGTTTTTTAAAAAAACATTTCTTTATTGATTTTCAAAAAGGAACAAAACAGAACGATAGTGGTACACTGCTTGCAGACACATCTCCAGGATGTCAATAACCATGCTACATACACAGAGATATAATCAAGACACACAAAGGCACTAAGCATATAGGTGTGCGACAACCAGGCCAATAAGCTGGATTACGAAGGAAAAGAAATAGGAAAAACAAGGGGGGCTTCTGCTTCAAGGTGAGATAGGGGAAGGACCCTAAGGTGGGGTGTCTGGGTCTAATGTATGGAGGTGGTCACACAATCGCCCCCAAATGTCCTTGGGACTGGAAGAAGGGGGTTGCAGGACGGCGTAGTCTTCGCTTACAATTTCACAAAATGACATACTTTTAAGCCAGGCAGTAGTAGAAGGAACTACAGTGCCGCCCCAATGAAGCACTATCTCACGCTTAGCCAGGAGGAAGCACATGGAGACAAAGCGCCGCAGGGAGAGTGATATGTCTTTTATGTATCCCAAGAGTGCAAGAAGAGAGTTCGGGGAGAGCAGTTACATATACAAAGACAGAGGTTCAGTAAGTATGTATCACAGGGCAGGGCCAGGCTAGATGTGCATAGTCAGCCTTGGGGGCATGGCATTTGACACACAGATCAGATCTAGTGGTGTCAAGTTTGGCAATATCCGAGAGTGAGATCTAAATGTTTTTGATTTGTGAACAGCAGTATGTCCGTATTTTATCCCTGAGGGGGACACCCAGCTCCTCTGCCCATACCCCCCGAACCGTAGCAGTGGTATCAGGTTTGCGTGAGATGCATGTATGATATAGTTGTGAGACTAGTCAATCACCAACTCCATCGGTAGCAACAAGCGTCAAGGGAGGGATATCTTTAGGGGGCAGCGGGAAGGTAGGGAGCAGAGAATGCAATGTGTTATGGAGTCTCCGGACAATAAAACGATCCATGAATGGTAATTCATGTAGGTGAGGCTCTGCAGTCGGCTGTACAACATGGCCGACTGGGAATAGATCCCATAGTAGAGAGGTGATGGCAGCGGAACATTCGTATGAGCTTTTCTCTGGCCAGAGGGAGCTAGGGATTATGAGGAAGGGGAAGAGCAGGGAAATAAAGAATGTCCCCACCCAGCAGCTGCCGCAGTCTACACCACGCCCAACAAGTCGTGGACTGTCTGGATGTCCTTGGCACCTAGCGAGATGCCCTTTTTGCAAGATTAAATTGTGTGGAAGGTAACCAGTTGGGACCGCTCTGGTCTCAGATAGGGGATGCGAGCATCTAGATGGTACCAGCGATTGGAATACTGGCATTGAGCAACCAGATAGAACAAGTGGAGGTTGGGAACCCCAAGTCCTCCGTGCTCAAAAAGGAGAGTGAGAGTGTCCCAGTGGACCCGTGGGCGACCCCCAGCCCTCACCACGTGCAGAAGGAGATCCCCCAGGGAGTGGAAATAATTCTGGGGTTGTGGGGTACGAATATTCAGAAATAATTATAATAAGCAAGGGTGAATGACCATTTTTATGATGGATAAACGACCAGTGATGGACAGGGGCAGCTTGAGCCAGCTATCAGCCTGTGAAGCAAGTTTGCCCATTGCCGGTATGTAGTTTAGTTGTAGAACTTGCTCCCTGTCTCTATGGAGCCCTATACCGAATTATTTAGTACGATCCGCTGCCCAGGGAAATGAGTAGTCAGCCGGCGTCGACAGCACCGCATCAGTCAATGGGAACAGTTGTGATTTGGCCCAGTTAATTCGGAGCCCAGACAAGTTGTCAAAACAAATGAATTCCTGTACCAAGGGGTACAAGTTTTCAGACGGATGACGAATGAAAAGCAAGATGTTCCGCATATAGGGAGAGTAAGAACTGTCCATTGGTATATTAAAGATTGCGATGCAGATAGTGGGCATGCATGTACCAGACCTGTGGATCCACGGGGATGATGAAGAGGAGGGGAGATAGGGGGCATCCCTGCCGGTCCCCCTCCTGATATGGAACATCTTGGAGAGTGAACCATTGACATGGGTAAGAGCCACAGGGTTAGTATACATAAGCATGCTCAGGGAGATGAAAATTGGGGGGATACCCAGTTTACCGAGGGCCACTCTTAGAAAGGGCCACTGGAGTGCGTCAAAAGCTTTCTCAACAACCAACAGAGCCACAACTGTGGAGATAGATGGTGAGATCTTGTTGAGGACGACAAAGATGGTGCGGAGACTGTGGGAGGTGCATCAATGTGGGAACAAGCCTGATTGCACAGGTGAAATAGAAAGGATCAGCCTAGTGGCAAGGATTTTATTGTCAAGGTTCAAGAGTAATAGGGGTTGGCAGGAGGATCATAAGAGGGGGTCAATTCCAGGTTTCAGCAAAAGGACAAGAATGGCCTCACGCAAGAATGAGGGCTGGGTGCCACTGGCCAAGAATTCGCTATACAACGTCAGAAGGTGGGGAGCCAGTAAGTGCTTAAAGGACTTGTAGAAGACCCTCTTCGAACCGTCAAAAGTGTCAATAGCAAATGTAATTTATTTGACAGTAATAGGCTCAGCAAGAAATTGGCATTAGCTGTCCGTCAGCCAGACCATCACCTCCTCCTTGAGATAGGAGGACATTTCAGAAGGAAGATCAGAGACATGTGAGGAGCATAGACTACGGTAATACTGATGAAGGTCTGCCACTACACCCTCACAACCAGATACCCGTTTCCAGATTCTGAATGCAGCTCCGTGAGGTAATTATGGGAGCTGTTGGGACTCAGAAGGCGGGTAAGAGTGCAAACTAGACGCTCCCCCTTCCCATACTGTCGAGCCCTGGTACTCCTCCCAATGTAGGCGACCTCTCTGTCAGCAAGGTCATGGAACTCTGTTAACAAGACTGAACGTCGATGTGAGCAGGGCTCGCTGCCTGCCATTTCGTCAATGTCTTGTAAAGCGGACTCAATACCATGCAGCTGTGTGAGTATGTCACATAAAATTCCCATGTGCTTGGAAGTACACACTCCGTGGATAAAGGTCTTAAAGGCTTCCCAAAGTGTGGCCTGCCTCCCCGCATTCAACTAAAAATATTCAGATATAGCAGCGAGCACCTACCTTCATAACATCGGTTCCCGAAGGGGCTTGCTAGGCAGTCTCCAAGTGCGTTCCGCAGCCATAAGAGATCTGCAGGTGAAGAATAACAGGACTGTGATCCAACAATGTGCATGGTAATACTGTAAATTCCCACAACCATTGGCCGAGAGTAGCCAATAGTCCAGATGGAGTGGGGAGCAGAATAAAAAGTAAATCCTGAGGCAGAGGTGTAGCGGGATTGTTAGGCTTCTTGCGCACAGGGCTTACCACTAGGGTGTGTACTTTTGGAGTCAGTTTGGGTGCACATCAGCATATTTAGGTAGCCACCCAATATCCATGTGTCAAGAGGTTGTGAAAGAAGTTAGGATCATCCACATTAGGACATAAATATTCAACAGCATCACTCGTTGAATATAAGTGCCCCATGAATATGAACTGTAGCAGAAGATGTATTGATGCGCACACCGTGGCCTAGCGTATGAGCAATCAGCAGTCAGAGGCAAAGGTGCTCTCTTGCAGAAAGGCGATTTTAATGCCATTTCTGTTTAAGTACAACAGAATCTGTTTCCCATTTCTAGGGTTGTTGATTCCACAAATGTTCCAGGTACTGAAAGTATGGTCCACTGACCTCTTACTTTGGGTGGGCGGCATGGCAATAACAAGGGAAAAGTGCATGAGGGTGCCTAGGGAGTGAAAGTGAAGGCATCACAGGAGGTGTTGCAGCAGTAAAACATGAGTGAACAAATGAACAGAAGCTTAGATCAAAACCTAAATCCCCATCCCCACCCACACTGGAACATAAGGTATCCAGTGAGAACCAACAAAATGAATCAAAAATCAACACAATCCCAACAACGAGAATGTGGTGTACACCATGGGAGCATAGCGGCAACACGACGGGCAGTGGACCATTATGAACCATCATCATGCAACAATAGAGATTAATCAACCACAGTTGTGCTAGAGCAACAATCACAAAGAATACAAGAAATGCACAGGTGCAGACAACACCGGGTCCTGGTGGGGAGACAGCGGGCAGGCACTAAGCTTGCAGAAATAGGGCAGTCACATCGGAGTAGGGTGGTCTGGGGTGATGGACCGGGGGCAAGCAGGGGATCCAGTCATGTTCAGAACAGATCTTCCAGGAGAAGTGGACTTGGCCCGCAGGGACTTGCAAAAGGCGGAGGCATCTAAATGGCATCGAATATTCGGGATCTTCCATTGTGCTCACTCGCCGACGTGCTGGGCAGCAAATCAGATGCCCAGCTTTTGAAGACAGTTCTTGGCATCACTGAGTTTGCTATGGGCCTCCTGGACCATTGGAGTGAAGTCAGGTAAAGGGCGATGTCGGCACCCCGATATCGGAGGGGACCATTCTCACAGGCTAGATGGAGAGCAGTGTCCCTTTCCCTATAGTTGAGGAGGCATGCAATGAGAAAATGAGGTGGAGTGCCCTCAGGATGGCAGGGGGCCAAGGGAACGATGTGCACACTCTGCTGCAAACGTGTGAGAAAACTGGAATGGTTAAATAGTTCAGTGAGGATTTGCTTTACGAAGGCGGTTGGTTGGCAGTCTCAGCAATGCCAGATATGCATATGTTATTTTTCCTGGACCTAGCCTCCAGATCTACATTCTTGACCACCACCTGCTTCAGAATACGTTCCATCTTGTCAAGCCTCTTCTGCATCGTAGTACTATTGTCCTCTAGCCCTGATATTCCCTCCTCTGCACCATCTATCCTTGATCCAGGCGCTCCCCCACCTATCTATATGACCAGCGAGGGTGTCGAAGGGTGCGTCGATTGCACAGAAGCCCGCTTTGAGCTCCAACATAATGGCTGTCGTATTGTTGGTCACTACGTTGTCCGCTTAGCGACCTGAGGCCTCCTACGCGTCACAGTGAAAGGCGGTATCTATAGCAGATTTTGTGTGGCCTAAGGTCAGGCCTGTGTTGTTTGTGGTCCGATAGGCCCATTGCAAGAGGAAGAAGGGCCTCAATTGGCGACTACAGTCATGCAGCAAACGCTCCTGAGGAAGCAGCCAGGTTATAAAGAACTGCACTGCCCAGTATAGTCATGTAGTAATGGGTATTGCCCACCTCCAATGGTCAGCTGCCACTTGACCATAAACAGAAACATGCAGAACTGGAGATGAGAGGCAACACAAGCTGTTTGGTATGAGAATACAGTTAAGTGTACAGTTGGAAAAGCAAAGAATACACGTGATCGTTGAAGTCGTTCCGCTCCTTTATTTCAAGTCTGCTTGGTCTGCACCATATCAAATAGACAGTCAATGCGTTTCCCCAAACATGTGCTTCAATCAGGGCAGAGGTAAAGTTGCCAGAGTCTTGCCTGGTGAAGAGGATCAATGATCCTAAGATCAGTGTGAAACATCCGTTTCAGAGCGTGAAGTTCAGACAGAGATAACAGACTCTAGGCCAAGGAACCTCCTGTATGTCCGTAAGGTGGTGGTCCTAGGTCAGTAGGAGGGTGATATGTCCAGGCAAATCCGTCTCTGTCACGCCAACTATCGGACGCTTACCGGACATGGCTACAACGTACATGACACTGTAAAGCTTACAAATCACTATACTACATCGGGTTTCTCTGGACATATTACCCTCTTACTGACCAGAAGGGATCACCAACACAAAAACTCTTGCTTATTACGGTAATCTGTGACTATCTATGTAACACAGTCTACAGACTGTCTACAGGGTTTAACACTGTTTAATAACAATCCATCCTTATAGGTAAAAACAAGGACTAATTTTCACGAGATGTGCATGTCTTCTGCCTAGTGAAAGTCTATAATCAAGGCGATCCACTTTAGGGTGGAACCAAAGACACTTTCTCAGTAGTGTTTCTTAAAGCTGTTTTTCTGTTGCTTACACAACTTTAGCAACAGCTTCTCTGTTAAGCAACACCTAAAAATGGCTTTTCAATCCCTAATACTGACAAGAGAGTTGTTCCAGGTCTTCCTCAAATGAGCAGATCATTTACAGACAACTGTCTCTCCAGTCCTATTTCTGCAGACGTGTGACAGCCTCCTGTTCCAATTTCCTAATATTGCACAACTCCATTCTAGAATTCCATCACACCATACTCTCCTAGTTTAGTAATTAGGACCAGAGTCCACCTGCCTGGCGCGAGACCCTCCTACACCAGATACTCCTCATGTGCCTCTTTTTTTATATCAAAGAAAATATGGAACATGGAGGAAATTAGAAATTCAAAATCAGGTAGTTAAATATCCACGCCGGAAAAATTGGATCCTCGGTCAAGAGTTCCTTGGTATGGGCTTTTTTTTGCTGTTCCAAAGATTGCTTCATGAAATTTTGGTATAATTTTCAGAGTGCACAGAAATTCTAAGAATTGTGTAAGAGTTATCGTGAACACAAACAAGCCACAACAGACATGTGTTTTATGGAGTATCCGCTTCCTCTGGGCCTCTGAAATTATCATAGCATCATCACTGAAAGTTTGTCTTTATTTTAGATATAACTCTAAATGAGTCGTGCAACTCTGTAAGTGTGTCCTTACTAGTTTACCAATTCAGCATTAGCTCGAAAGGGATCAAAGCAGATCCTGTCCTAAGTTTTTGAAGAATTTCAGTGCTTGCTATTCCATGATTATGATACAGCAGCCCATAGTGGAGACACGCTGTCAATTCTTGCCTTAGTTGCAGACTAAAAAACAATGCCCCATCCTTTTGCCTTTGGAGAGTTTATTTCCAATGCCAATATCGTAAAACCCCTGGTACTGCACCCACTTGCCTTTCATCACCAAGCTAGTCAATGCCTCTCTCTTCTCGTGTTCAGTAGGTCAGATGCTGAAACATCAGATAAACACTCGTTTGAAAAAAACTAGCACCAAAGACATGTCCAAACCAGTCATAGACCTATCACAGATCTTCCCTGCATTGTAAATGTGCTGGTAGTTTTCTGTATCCACCTTTTTATTATTTGGAGGTTAAATGCTTCCTTAGCGACTACCAGTCGCACTCAAATCATATAGAGAATTCTTTGGTGGTCAGCACTGTTGCTAATCTTTTACATGGGTCACTCGGCACACTTACAGTCCTCACCACGTGGGCTTTCACAGGAAGGCTGACGAAATCAAACTACAGCCCAGACGTCTTGATTATCCAAGCACTTCATCGCCAGCTGCATGGCAAACATCCAGAATTGAATGCAACAGAACAGACTGTGCTTAATTTCAAGCTTGAGGGAGATCACATTAATTGGCTCAGAAAATTCCTCCCAGTCTGACGCAGCCAACATCATTTGGCAGACAGCCCTCTAACACCCAGAACAAGAAAGACCTAAAAGTCACATTTCCCACGGACCTTTCATTCAAAATATTTATAAAGGCTATTGCAAAATGTGCTTATCTTCAGCTTCAACGATTCCTCCTTCTGATCTTGATTTCTCATTAAGTCACACTAGTGACTACCACTCAAAAGAGTAATACTATTTCATCTAGAGTCTGATGCGCAGAACACTTTTGTTGTGAAAAGCATTCAATTGATAAGATCACAGGCTTTTCAAGGGCAAAAGAGTGCTTTGGGGTGTACAAAATCTCTTTTGTGAGTTGGAAAATACTTTCCAGCTTTCAAAAGAGGTTCTGCAACTCATTCCATTCACAGGCAGGGGCATCCCTGCCTAATTGCGAGATGCACTGGTATAACGGTGGTTTATGAACACAAGTGCATTCACAAACAATGAATCAGACACCTGAGATGAGTGGTGTCTGATTCTAAAGGAAGTGCTATCCCAGCGGACAGCTTCTGCTTTGTGAATCTTGTCAAGGGACCGCAAAGGAGCATACAGTGGTCCCCGAACCCTTGACCCAACCAGGTAGGTCGCTCCCCCTCCGCACAGCACCACCTGTGCCTCCCTGCCCCAGCTGCCACTGCAGAGGGCGTTCAAGGCCCTCCACCACCCGCAGGCTGCTACCTGCGCCTCATCCCTGGTGGCCAGTGGTAGGACGTAGGTAGGTTTGTTCATCCTCCGCTTTATTGCTTTTATCGTATTGCCTGTATTTTCATTGTTGTGTCTGTGACTGCTGTTGTCTGTCTTCCCCCGCTGCCTGTACGTGGTCTGTGCCCCTTTGTCTTCCCTCTGTTCCCCTCGCTGTCCCTGTTCTCACTCTGCCCGGTCTCTCCTTCTGTACTCCTCGCTGCCCCCGTGTCTTTGTCCGGTTTTCCCTTCTGTTCCCCTCACTGCCCTCGTGCCTCTCTGCCCGTTCTGCCCTCTGCTCCACTCGTTTTTCCCTCGTTTTTTGTGCCCCTCTGCTCCACTCGTTTTTCCCTCGTTTTTTGTGCCTCTGCCCTCTGTTCCACTCGTTTTTTGTGCCTTTCTGCCCTCTGTGCCACTCATTCTTCCCTCGTTTTTTGTGCCTTTCTGCCCTCTGTTCCACTCTTTTTCCCTCGTTTTTGTGCCCTTCTGCCCTCTGTTCCACTCCTTTATTTGTGCCCTTCTGCCCTCTGTGCCACTCATTTATCCCTCGTTTTTTGTCCCTTCCTGCCCTCTGTTCCACTTGTTTTTCGTGCCTTTCTCCCCTATTTTCCACTCGTTTTTCCCATGTTTTTTGTGCCTTTCTGCCCTGTGTTCCACTCATTTTTCCCTATTTTTTTGTGCCTTTCGGCCCTCTGTTCCACTAGTTTTTTTGTACCCTCTGTTCCACTCGATTTTTGTGCCCTGCCCTATGTGCCACTTGTTTTTCCCTCGGTTTTTTTGCCTTTCTGCCCTCTGTTCCACCCGTTTCTCCCTCATTTTTTGTGCCTTTCTGCCCTCTGTTCTACTCGTTTTCCCCTCTTTTACTTGTGCCCTGCTGCCCTCCGTTCCACTCGTTTTTTTGTGCCATTCTGCCCTCTATGCCACTCGTTTTTCCCTCGTTTCTGTGCCCCTTTTGCCTTCTGTTCCACTCGTTTTTTGTGCCCTTTTGCCTTCTGTGCCACTTGTTTTACCCTCAATTTTTTTGCCCCTTTTTCCTCCTGTTACCTTCGTTGTCCCTCGCCGCTGTGTCCCCTGCGGCCCGCCCCCTGACTGCGCACTGCCCATTCGCTGCCCCCCCTCCCGCCTCCCAGCTGCTCCTCCCTCCCACCTCCCCATATATGCCAGCCGCTGCGAGGCCGCCTAAGGCGAGCCCGTCTGCGCCTGGACCGCGCCCAGCGCCAGAACCCCTGACTTCCGCCACGACGACCGCCACCACTATGACGCCAGCACTCTGCATGCTCTCAACTCCGAACGGAACCACACCTGCTTCAAGGCAACCCGAAAACGCACACACGGCCCCTTCACCTGCCGGAACTGCAGCTACACCAGCCTCAGAGCCGACGAACCACCCGCCAAGAAAGACCCCAACCACCTCCGATGCATACTACTGAACACCCGCTCCACACGCAAGCATGCCGTCGAGCTCAGGGACCTGCTCGACACAACATCCCCGGACGTCGCCTTCCTGACAGAGACCTGGTTTAACGACTCCTCCGCACCCGACATCGCCATAGCCATCCCAGGCGGCTACAAGATCACCCGCAGAGACCGCACCAACGGAGTCGGAGGAGGAATTGCCATCGTCCACAAGAATAGCATCAGGGTCTCGACTAGCACCGACGATGCGCTCAGCACCGCCGAACACATGCATTTCCAGATTCACACAGACCCTAATTCCACCCTCAGAGGCACCCTCGTCTATCAACTCCCCAGACCCCGCCCCCAGTTCAGTGACTCAATCTCCGACTTGATCAGCACGCACGCCCTGACCTCCACCGACTACATCCTCCTCGGAGACCTGAACTTTCACCTTGAGAACAACAACAACAACAACTCCACAACCCTGATCGATAACCTTGCCAACCTCGGACTGAAGCAACTCGTCACAACGCCCACCCACTCCGCCGGCCACACGCTCGAACCAGTCTTCTCCTCAAGCTCATACGTCTCCATCAGCCACACCACCAAACTCCTCTGGACCAACCACCGCTGCATCCATTTCGCCTTCCAGAAACCCACCACACACCACCGCACCCAACAGATCCCCCGGCGCTGCTGGAGCAAAATCACAGAAGTCCAACTACATGCAAACCTCGCGCTCAGCCCACCCACCGAACCCTCCAAAACCGACGACACTGCCCACAGACTCAGACGCTGGATCAAGGTCTGTGCCAACACCCTCGCACCACTGAAGAAACCACCCCACAGAGACACCAGCAAGAGGGCCAGCTGATTCACCCCAGAACTCCTAGCCTCCAAGCAAGCCTGCCGGAAACTAGAGAAGAAATGGCACAGTGAACAAACTCTGGACAGCCACGCAGCACACGAGGACACCATCCGCAACCACCACCACCACTTCATCAGGGTGGCCAAGAGGACCTCCTTCAAAGACTGCCTTGACAACAATGCACACAATAGCAGGGAGCTCTTCAACATCGTTAAGGAACTCTCCAACCCCAGCTCCAACACCAACGACATCCCGCCGTCGCAAGTCCTGTGCGACTCCTTCGCCACCTTCTTCCACCCCCAGATAGAAGACATCCATGACAGCTTCAACACCCAGACAGCCCCAGCAGACAGCAACACAACAGACCCTCCATACACCATTGACCACGGTCCACTGCTAGCCTGGGCCAGCGTGAGCATCGATGTCACCATCAAGAGCATGCGCTCAATCCAATCCGGCTCTCCGTCGGACCCATTCCCGCACCACGTCTTCAACAGAGCAAGCAGCACCATCGCACCCCACCTTCGCAACGTCATCAATCTCTCCCTCGAGACCGCGACCATCCCAGAGATTTGGAAACACGCCGAGATCAACGCCCTACTCAGAAAACCTAATGCAGACCAAAGAGACCTCAAGAACTTCCTGCCCATCTCTCTGCTCCCCCTCCCGGTCAAGGTCATCGAGAAAACCGTCAACCGACAGCTAACCCGATACCTCGAAGAAAACAGAATCCTGGACCCTTCCCAGTCAGGGTTCTGCAGCAACCACAGCACCGAGACTGCCCTAATCGCCGCCACTGACGACATCAGGACCCTACTGGACAACGGCGAGACTGCAGCACTCATCCTCCTAGACCTCTCTGCCGCCTTCGACACCGCCTGTCACCGCACACTACGTGCACTCCTCTACGCCGCAGTGATCCGATTTGTGCTCATCCCGCCCCTGGTTCATGGACACATTACTTGTACTTCACTGCTCATTTTTCAGATTCAATTTTTTTCTGCTTATGTAAGCAGTGTATCAGAGTGCTGTGTTTTCCAGATGTCTCCCTCGGTTAAACCTCCACAAGTGTGTTCCTCTTTCTCGTCCTCCCTCAGTTGACATGTTTGCTTTCCCTTCACCGCCTTCGCTGTGTGTTGCCCCAGCTCTGCCTGCCCACTTGCTGTTATCAGTTTGCTTCCCCAGAAACTCCTGTCCACCCTCCATTTTATGCGTGCTTCCCCATCTCTTCCTGGCCCCCTTTGTTAGCGTGCTGCCTAGCCACTCCTGCCCAACCTCTGTTGTCAGCGTGCTGCTCCCAACCGTTGCCAGCTTCCCTCCAGTGCAGCTTGCTTCCCCATCTGTTAGCGCCCAACCTCCATTGTCAACCATTGCCAGCTGCCCTACAGTGCAGCTTGCTGCCCCATCTGTTATTCCCCAACCCTCAATTTTCACACTGAAGTATACAAAAAGTGATGGATGGAATGCTTGTATTAATCTCTGCCACTGGTAATTACTCTGGGCTGTATCCTAGTCCTTTTTAGGTTTCGACCTGGCCAGAGCACTGCAAAGCAGTGCTCCGCCCAGGCGAAAGCTTTTGTTTACAGTATGGGGGACTTGAATCCGCCCCTTCTTCCATTGGCTAGCTCCATAAATGGAGGCTAGCCATTGGAAGAGAGTGGCTGTCAATCACGCTTTCCCTGTGAAAACGTGATTCAGGGGCGTTTCCGTGTCTTTTTTTAAGTCCCGCCCTCTCCTCTTCCCATTGGCTGGAATTTTACCTTCTAGCCAATGGGAAGGGGAGAGGGCGAAAAACACGCCCCCGAATCTGCCGGCCGGGACACCCCCGTGACGTCATTCCCCGGGCCGCGCTGTGATTGGCTGCCGGCCTGGGACCTGACTTGTTTTCTCCCTCAAGGGTCCCTTCCTGGAAATTCATTCAAGGATTTTAAAGTCACACTTTATTGAAGGAGAGATGTGTCATGCTTTGAATGCATTAAGCAATGTTTATTTATATACCCTTCCACTCCCCTCCCTCCCTTCTCTTTCCGCTGCGTCCCCTCCCGCTTGGAACTATGGTATGTTCCTGGAATGCTGGAGGTGCGTGGATTCGGGGAAGAGGATGTGACGTTCATGCAGGAGTCTGCTTTGGCAGCTGACGAGCATAATAAAGGCTGATTGCTTTATATTACTTCTCCGGGTTTTGTCCCATGCGACAGGCACCGCTCAGGTGTCAGAATTTGTCCTAATTTGCAGTGATGCCTTTTAACTCTCCTTAAGATCCTAGCCTCGTCTCCGGTTTCCAGAAGGCGATCCCTCTTAAAACAAGTGCTGGAGATAAAAGCGATGTATTATTGAAGAGAATAAGTCAGTGAGTGCACCCCCTGGCAGGCACCGGCAGAGTCCTCAGCAGCCGGTCCCGGGATCCTGACACCTCGGCGTGGAGATTTAAAGGGAAACAGATGATAAGGAAACATAACAAGGTCTGGGTAACCTCTGGGGCAGCGCCCTGAGAGTCTTGCGTGCGCCAAGGCTTGATAACAGGCGGGCCCCCTCCCGGTGCCGGGGCACGCCGTCGTGCAGATGGCATGCGGCGCACGGGAGTTTAATGTACTGTCTGTAATCTCTCTCAGCGCTTTAATCCGCTCGTATTTTTCCTGCTGTCACGTTGTTAAAGTGACGCAGCAGATAACGAGGCATTCGTCGCCTCATAACCGCCCGCCATTGTCAGGACAGTCTGATGCGGTGTCATCCCGCGGCTAACTAAGTGCCAGTCGGTGACCGTCTCAACTGGTACCCGCCGCAGCCGGCAGCAGCTTTCAAGCATTTGAACCTGCGACCCCCTGTGTAATGGAACCCCAGGGGCCCCCCGTTCACACTTCCAAGTACTGACTCTGCTGCTGCACCGTGGGGGTCACCGAAAGGGCAGGTCCGGGCTCTGCTGCATGCCCCCTTTGTAATATGAAAGCTCCCCTGAGTGCGAACGCCCGGTTTCTCTGCCCAGGCTCTTCCGTAATAGGAAAGCTAGTACTGGCCATGGAGTAAGACGGCCACCCGAGACTGCTTGGTCTTTGGGGCTGAGCGCGTGCACCCAGGACTGTCTGAGCTTTTCACCGGCGCTTACTACTCACTCTTGAGTATGGAGGCCCCTGTGATGACACCAGACCTCCTCATATTTATGACAGAATCACAGAATGTTCAGTGTCCGTGCTGAGACATGAATCTGGTTTGCCGGCTCCGAGGTCGACCGCCCTAGCCATTAAGCCACACCACTTACTGTGTCCTATGCTGAATGTAAAAAAAATTACAGTTTAAAAGTATCTTCCCTCTGTTTCAAGCCATCAAATGATTCCCCACTCTGAATAAGATTTCTTTCGTTTTGGGTGGCACATACATATGGGCAATGCAATAGGTCTCGCATTTACGTGAGTTTGAGCTATTGGCATTGTATATGACAAGGCCATATATGTTTTGGTTTTTAAAACATAAAGGCCATTGTCATTTACAATGCTAACTGCTTAAACTCTCGCAAATTCGAAACCTATTCCATTCCAAATGCTTGTTTATTTTGCACACCATGTGACCTCATTTTGGACTCCGCCACATGCAAATCAGTCTTGACCCTCCTCCAGTGGAAACAGTCTAGCCCAAACTGCCAGGCTAGGTTCTCCCTGAAACGTAAGACAAGCAACCCAGGTCCGGTTTTGCCCTGATTAGGGCTCATCATTCAGGCGTAGCTTGGTTCCAGTGGCACAGTATGCATGGGACTAAAGTCTGGCCATATCCGTTTCACTAAGGGCAACACACTGAGGTATGCAAAAAAAGTGATGGAGGAATGCTTGCATTAATCTCAGCCTTTGGAAATTACTCAGGCCGTATCCCAGTCCTTTTTAGGTCTCGCCCTGCGATTGCAGGCCAAAGGCCTGCTGTCGCAGAGCGAGACTATTGTTATCATTCCGGTTTTCAGGGACTCAAGGGGAGAGGACAACAGACTGTCACGCGCACGCAGCAGCAGCCTGCCGGGATCAGGTCGCGCGCGTCAACACGCGCTCCGATTCCGGCAGGCTGTTCACAACACATATACAGACCCCCCCCCCCCGCTGCGCATACACACACTCACAGAACCCCCCCTGCCCCCGCCGCCATGCATGCATACACACACAGAACCCCCGGCGCTTAAACACACACACATCCCCTACCTCGTCTCGGCATGTCTTCGAGCTCCCTTGCCCCCGCTCCTCTGGTGCGCGCGCACCACTGGTTTCGATTCCCGCGTCGGCTCCTCTGTGCACCACAGGTTTCTATTCCGTGCTTGTTTTTATTTTCATTCGTGTCCGCCAATGCTTGTCCTCATTAGCAGTTCATTTGCCTTTGATGCCTCGGTTTTCCTGCATCAATTCGACCCCAAAGGAAAGCTGGTCGTTAACTGCTAGAGAGGCCGACTTTGAAGCTGGGGACCCGGGTTCGAGTCTCGGCGTTCACTCAAAAATTCTCTGATTCTGTGCAAATCCCTTAAGCTCCGCTTTCCTAAAAAACAATCCGTATGCAATTGGTGTTCTTGAAAAGCTCTCCGATATCTTCTGGTCGAGTTCGCGCTATTAAAATTGAAGGGAAAAAAAAGCTGGTCTCCACGCACTTCCGGTGTCGCCGGAACCGAGAGCTGGTTGAAAAGCATGACTGTTACGCACTTCTGGTTGCACCGGAAGTTACCTTACCTGCAAAGCCTCCCCGTCTGGTCTACGCTGCGAACTGCGAGAGAGGGAGATGGTGGAGAGACATTGTGGTCATTTAAAGTGAGGGTATGGCGTTTCTTGTCTATCATTAATTCGTCATCGAACATTTTTAAAGAGGCCTCCTCCCGCTCTTGCATCTCTTTGGTCGACTTATTAATTTGTGTGCACCCTTACCGCCCAGCTCCGTGTACCACCTCTCGGAGCTGTTTAATGTTTCCAGCGGTTCTCCCTTCTCCTGCTCCTTTATGCACTCTGTAGTCTTAACTGGGTGGTAAACTCGTCCCTGGGGGGTCCGCCGGCTCTCCAGTGCCAGATCTACAGCTTGTGTTCACACCGAAATCGCATCGCGGGCCCGGCGACTTCCTCTCCTTCACATTCACAACCCGCTGACTTCCGCCAATCTCCAGATCGAAGATCATGTCGTCCCTCTGGATCCAGTACAAACCATGAGTTTGTGCTTGGAAAAAGAGCAGACTGCTTGCGCGCACATGCACGCGCTCGGCCGATGCTTGGTTTCCGACTTACAGTTTTCCAGGGAGCAGGAATAGTCAAGTGAACTTAGCCTGCGGGAGTGGGCAGTTATTCAAACAGTGCCAAATCTAGAGCAGTGCCTGGGCTGGCTTTTGAGCCCTCGAGAGGGATCACTCTTAGCGATATTCCAACTAGGAACCATACGATCTTTACTCTGCTTTCCTTTGGGCCAATACAAAACTGACTCAGTTTTAGTCTGTCCCTGTGATGAGCCTGTGGTGCAAACTCTTGCGATTTTATTTTGTTGTAAATATGATCAGCAGTGTACTCGTAAGTATTTAAAACCAATGTTAAATATGTATGGACTTAGTCAATGCAAGCCAGCATTGTTCTTTCTACGAACGTATCATTGCCTAATTTTCAGGTTTGCTTTAGCGTCTGCAGTTTTCTTGAAAATCATCAATTTTTAAACAGAAAATGTCATCTGTATGAGTGAATATTACTATCCACGTTTACATATTTGTGATGGATTAGGTACAACTTGTTCTGCTTTTCTTTATTTTTTAATAATCGAATAACGTTTTTGATGATGCTGATTTTTACCTTAGTAAAAGGAAATTAAATCGAATTACAAAGCAAACCTGCATCAAATATCTCAACCGTAAGTAGAAACCAGCCCACATTAAGGAAGATAGGTGGCTCTCATCCTCGGAAGAGTTGAAAAAACAGCTAAGGAAGAAATATAATACCAACATCCATGGAGTTCAGTTTCATACAGAAAGCCGCACACCTCCAGCAACGCGAAACAGGTTATGTAAAGGCTAAAAAAAGACTACCTTCAAGGAGAGCCTGAATATATTTCAAAGATGACGGGTTGAGCTGTACAAGAGCGCATCATATTGGGCATTGCGTTTCACACAAATGACGTGGCTTAAGGCAGGCAGGTGAACAGGTGGAACTTTGGGTGACGTGACCTTGACGCTGGAAGAGCAAAGCTAGTGTCTGAGCTTTCATGAGAGGGCAGGCATATTAACAGTTATGTGTTTGCTAGCTAAAAAATACGCACACCGACCAAACACACGACTGCAGCATTACAAAAAAATATATATAGAAATTGAAAAAAGGAAGAAAAAAAAATCTGTCCGCAAAACAAATTACGTTACTCATGTGGTAACCGCTCTCATGGTTGGATCCCTTCACTTCCATGCCACAAAATGAAACTTCGTATTTCACGTTGTCCTTTGTGGTCTTTACAGTTCAATGGATACAGTGCCAGGCTTGAGCACAGATTTTAGAAACTGTTCTCGTCACCCAGCTATGGCTCGGGATCACTGACCCCAGAAACAAACCTAACAAAGAATACGATACAAAAACAGAACTTGGGACAAAGGAAAAACTGACAGACCACCAACCCTTGCAGAGTTTCACTGGCATGCAGAAGCATCAATAGGGGGTCGCCAGCCAAGACCCAAAGACGCTTTAAAAAGGAAAATGCCCAACTCGAAGGCATGTCTATATTGTGTGTGGGGAAGGGGGGCGGGCACGTTAAAAAAATCATACTTCACTACCTATATACTGTCAGTGAAGTGAGTTTCATAGTTTGTCTCATGACCACTCACAGCCCTTTAAGTTTGCCTGGAAGAAACAGGTCTCAAGCAAGTCCTTCTTTGGCGAAAAGCAATCACACAGTCATTCTTGCAAATAAATAAAGGGCGGACGAGCAGGTCTGAGGTCTAGGGCTCAAGCTTCTGCAGCCACTAAATAACACCAAGAAAGCAGGGTCTGATAACTGGCTGCACCAACCACTACAACACAGTAGGAAGTAAGTTAGAAGGGGCTATCAGAGGAACTTTACTGGGGCAATAGGGACAACAGGTTAGGTGCCCTCTCACCAAGCACTGGAAACGGGAGAAGGCATAGCATTGCTTGAGGTGCAAGGTTTAACACAGAAGAGGATGGGAAACAGCAGTGCCCAGACATGGTCAAGAAGTGTTGCGTGGCCGAGGAAAGCAACTAAAGTTGAGTTTTACAGATCAGAACTTGAGGCCAACAAGTCATAAGTGCCCTTGCGTGCAGCCGAGTAGTTCTACAGAATTACCGGTCAGAGGAGTTGAGCACTCCATAATTATGCATAGCATGTCAGCCGGTATGTCTGCTTTGAGCTTAAAACATGTTTAATGGTGAAAATAAATGGGCTACATCTGTAGATGCTATTTAAGTCCTGCATTGATGTCTGTGGCCCACAGTCAGTAGCAGGAGCACAAGCACAGCAGAAGAGCAATATGCATTGGCATAGCCAATAGGTCTTGACTTTGGGACCTTATAAGTATTTAGTTATGCAGCACAATATCCGTGGTGCAACAACATTAACTGTTGCATGGGTAAACACTTGCAAGGTCCCAAAGGCGAGACCTATTGGCTATGCCAATGCTTGTTTATTTTGCACACCATTTGACCTCAGTTTGGGCTCAGACATATGCAAATCAATCTTGACCTTGCTCCATTGGGAACAGTACAGGCCAAGCTGCGAGGCCAGGTCCTCCCTGAAAGGGAACACAGGCAACCCAGGATTGATTTCACCCTGATTAGGGCTCATTGCCCAGGTATAATTTGGTTCCGGTGGCACAGTGTATACAGGACCCACATCTGGGTATATCGTCCCACTTAGGGCGACATACTTAAATAACAAAGAAGTGATGGGTGGAATGCTTGAATGAATCTCTGCCACTTGTAATTACTCTGGGCTACATCGCAGTCCATTGTTATTTTGCACACCCTGCCACCTTGGTTTGGAAATCCGTTTGGGTGCTGCTCCAATGGTAACAGTGCAGCCCGAACTATCAAGCCAGATTCTCCATGAAACTGAATGCAAGCTATACAGGACCGGTTTCACCCTGATTCTGAAGGTTTTCAGGCTGGACTGTTCCCATTGGAGCAGGGTCAAGACTGAGTTATAGGTCCTTGATTTGTAATCTGCCAGACACTCTACTGACTCTTCTTGATTATTTGGTAGAAGATACGGGTACAGGTTCCATGCAATACAAACATTGGGAGGAGTCCCTTACCCAGCCTAGTAAGCATGCAATACAGTAAAGCCTGAGACTCAATTAAGTCAACAAACTAAACTGGGTTTATTACAATAGTCAGAAAATATGCAATAATAATCTGGTGTTTAAGATGCAATAGGGAAGAGAATATGTTCCATCACACAATGGATGTGATATGATGTGTTTTGGGAAGTGACCCATTCTCAGCTGATGGAGATTCTTGAGACTGGCATATTTCTATTCCGTTTCTCCGTCATTGTCTTTGATATTGCACTGATGATAGGGGACATCGCCAAATAAAGGGGCAGCTCTGTACCACTAGAGCTTGGCACATCAATAGGAATTGACTGCTGGGCAGTATTTGCTGAAGGGGATGGGTATGCCACAAGAAATGGTAAACAAACAAAGGCAGTGCCAATAGGTCTGGCTTTAAAAGAATGTCATATGGTACCTTGAAGCACTGCAAGTACATAGCATGGGAATGGATATGTATTTGTGTGGAAGAAAAGAACTGTAGAATAATTTTCGTGTAGGTTAAAAGGTCAGGTGACAGTTGCACTGTCAACATCTAAAAATCCATGTACATTAATGACATCCTCCTCTCATCCCTAATAATAACAATAATAATAATACATTGTTTATTTACTTGATTAATTAAAAGCATTGTAAAATATAAAATGGGATTCATCCCACAGCAGCCACAACAAAAATCTTTCAAAGCAATATAAGTGGTAATATAAACTGAGCCACAATACCTCTATTAGCATGGCAATGCCAATATGCAGCCTGGGAAAAGTACATTGCAATTGTGCCTTGCTTCTTCATGATGCTAGCCGTTCAGCAGTAGCGGCTCGGGGAGGGAGTGCCGTGGGGCGGGGCGGGGGAGGGTTCAGGGTGGGGGGTAGTAAACTCCAGCTCACAGCCGACCGTAGTAATGTAAATAAATAAAACAAATTTAATTGCGTGCGCTGAAACGGCAAATGCGTTTCAGCGTGCGCAATGAAATTCGTTTTATTTATTTCTTTCTTTACATTACTCTGGTCGGCCGTGAGCTGGAGTTTACTACCCCCCACCCTGCCCCTCCCCCGACCTGCCCCGTGGCACTCCTTCCACGAGCCTCTACTGCAGTTCAGTACGTAGGAGGATATTAACAAGGAAGTGGGGGAGGGAGGTGTTAGCCTTCTTGGCTTAACGCCTCTCTCCGCCACTTCGAAAATGCAAGGCTGCACCATATTCACAAGGATATGGTGCAGCCTTGTGTTTCCCCCTACTATGGTGCTAAGTTTCACAACTTAGCGCCGACGCAGGCACCCTTGCACCAGAGTGCAAGAGTCTCTGCAAGCAGGGAGGTTTGTTTATGTAGATGTAGAGGAAGGTGTTCCTTCCTGCACATAAATAAACCTAAAATGCCAGTTTGTAACTTACATGTGTGCTGCTTTATGCAGCACACGTACAAGTTACATAACAGCATTTGAAAAAAAAGGTTGTTTATGTACTGGAAGGGACACCGTTCTGTACGTACACAAACATGGCATTTTGCCTTTTCCATGTGTGCTGCACAAGGCAGCACACATGAAGAAAAGCAAAACCAAGGAGAAATAAAGCATTTCTCCTCGTTTCGCCAACTTAAGACCAGGGTTTTCCTGGCCTTAATGTTGGCGCTGCCTCCTACTTATGCTACCCTTGTGAATAGGGGGCGGCGTCAAAATCAATGGGTGTTGTGGTGGCAGGCCCACCAAAACACCCACTGCACGCCCCTTGCACGCTAAATACAGCGTGAAATGGGGCCCTATTTACAAGGTAGTGTTAAGCCATGTTAAGTGGCTTAACGCTGCCTTGTGAATAAGGCGAGGCCCCTATTGCAGTAGTGTGGCTCACTGGGTAGAGGCGGCAGACCCGAGAGCAGAGGACGGCCCGGGACCAGGGTTCGATTCCCGACGCGGCAGGTTTCTGGACCAGGGTCAGCGGACTCGATAATTCTCTCGCCTCGGTGCCCACTCTGATCAGCGATCACACTCGGCAACTCTGGGCATAAGCTTGCCTCATCTGCACTAACGGCCCCACCAGACCGCCAGGGATGCCTGGTCTCACCCTGGAGATACCCATTAAGGGACCATCTCTCAGGGAAGCCAGGAAGGGTTTCGCAGCGGTCGAAGCGCGGAGATACTCCTCCGGGAGTCGATCCTAGCGCTATATAAAAAAACTTGCAATTGCCACCACAACGTCACTGAAAGTGACGTTGTGATGACAATAGGGGCTTGTGAATATGCCCCATAGTGCCTACAGAATATTCAGTAGCAACACATTCTGAGACCTATCTAGATTGCTTACCATTTAAATGAGCAGTAGCATTTTGATATAAAGTGACATAAGCATGAAAGGGACGCTGCTTTGCAGGTATTAGTTGCAAAGATATAACATTTCTTTGATGACTAATCTGCCTAGCGTGATTCATACAAGCAGGTACTTTAACTGCGTTGGGCAAATCTTTTGATTAGTCTTAAAGTGACTCGAGCACAAAAAAAGCCCTGCTGTACATCCGATAGTGTAATAAAAATAAAAGTGCTTTAGTGCCCAGCACATGCTCAGCTCAGATCAACGAACGGTTCTTAAAGTGCGTTGTGCTAATCTTTCGGTTAATCATTTCAGGCTGGCGTGTTCAGGTCCCCACAGAACTAGTGAGTTACCAGTTCTTGTGTGGCAATACTCTGGCCTTCCCAAATTGCACGTTTCACCGTCTTTAACATCAGGGCAAAAGATGTTTTCTTCTGATGGGTTGGTGGTTCCATTTGGCTTTATCTTGGCTCGTCTAATGTTTTGGTTTTTGCGTCTGTTCTCAAGTTCAGAGCATTCTTTTCTACCCTCTGAAGATAGTTTATCACCGTGCAGTTTAGTCGAGGATCACTTGGATTAAAAGAGGCTGGAACAGCCTTTCTACATGACCTTATTCTTCTTTCATTGAATTTCCTGTGTAGGATTGATCGACGATCCACTAGGGTGGCCTTGCACAGACACAGCACATGAACCATGACTACATAGCCTGCAGTTGCCCTGGCCTTTCTGTTCTTCCTCATGGTAGGGCATGCTTCAGTGCAGGCAGAACTCTCATCCTATATTTTAAAAACATTTTCTTTATTGGGTTGTTTATATAGCTCTTCTAGATAGCATTGGGGCCTGAGCTTCATGTAGTTATTGGGAGTTAGCCAGCCATGACTACGCCTAGCTTGAGCGGATTAATTCTTCATGAGTGACAGGGTTTTAGTGCTGGATTTTGTTAAAATTGTTAAATCCCTGCCTGCTCAGTTGTAGGTCTCAGGCCGATGAAAGGTCCAAATTAGTTATGGAATCTCACAATTTGTGGTGCACCGAAAAGTTACAGTCCATTTAACAAAAGTTCAGTTCCAAATTCCATGTGTTCGAAAAACGTCTTTATTTTCTTTGATGGTTAAAATAAGACAGCCAATGCTTGTTGTTCACCACATGTGGACGTCCTCAGGGCTGTAAAGAGATATATAACATAACATATATCTGCGTGCTCACGATAAAACATACAAAAACATAACTTCACGTAATACAATAGATGCAAAACCATTATTCCTACACCATACATACACATAACAACCACATAATAACTATACAAAGAAATACGATGGGTCAAATGTTTGCACATGTGATTTGCACTTACTATAACACACCGGACATGTCGTTGGCGATTTCCATTTTACATTTGTGTCTCTGTTGGTTTTAACTATATTTGTCAATATATATGTAATTTCAATAGTAGGGGGTTTATTTGGGGTTTCTTGTGATGGGTCTCTCCGTCTTTGTATTTCAGCGTCATTATCAATCAAGGCAACCAATCGTTAGTTTCCTGGATTACTCTTGTCCCCTCCTTTCTGTATTGGCGAGATTATGGAGCCATTCAATGAAGTGGGAATAATACTGCTGCAAATGATATAATAAAAAGTGGGGACAGTTGATCTGCCCAAAAAGTGGACTACTCCTTATAAATCTCAGGGGGAATCCCATTTGGGCCTGGAGTCCTTTCTCGTCACCCCTTAGCTATGTGTCTTTGAATGACGCCCGGACTGAAAAAACATTTACTGCTTCAATACTCTAGGTGGCCATGGGTGGAATTTTGGAGGACACCAGCAGTGGGATTGTTACTCTGTTTGCTCTGTTCCAGCTGGTTACTTGTGGGGAATCTTTGACCACAAGGGTGCTATTTTTTATTTCCCTAGTTGAGAGATTATGCATCTGGTTACTCCACTCAGACTGATTGTGAAAGGGGAGGTCTTTTCCTGTATGGGTTATACTCCCCTTGTTAAACGCTCCAGAAACCCTACCCATGCAGGTTGTGGGATGTTTGATTTTATCGCTCTGGTTGAAAATCTATTAATATAATTCACTGTGCACTAAAAGGAGATGGAGGTCTTCCTCTTGATGCCCCACAAGGTGTTGTTTCGATTCCCTGCCAGTTTCTGCTTTAAACTTTTAAGTCTTTCTTTGCTTTCCCAAGTTCGAGTTGTACAGCTGGATCTCTTGGGGCAGGGGTGTGGAATCCTATAGCCCGACGCCCAGGACATATTGTTAGAGGTCAAGCACAACAGGTTTTTATGTTTATTTTGTCCTTCGGACAAGTAGGCCTAACCCCCTACAGCACAAACCTTTTGGCTGCCAGTTTACAATACCATGTATCAGGGAAGGGCATTGGCTGCAGTTAATCAATCAATCAAGACATTTATATAGCGCACTACTCACCCGGAGGGTCTCAAGGCGCTTGGGGAGGGGGGGTCCGCTGCTGCTCGAACAGCCAGGTCTTGAGCTGCTTCCTGAAGGCGAGGTGGTCTTGGGTCAGGCGGAGGTGGGTCGGGAGGGAGTTCCAAGTCTTGGCGGCCAGGTAGGAGAAGGACCTTCCTCCTGTTGTGGCTCTTCGGATGCGGGGGACGGCGGCGAGGGCGTGGCTGGTCGATGGAAGCTGGCGTGTGGGAGTGTAGAAGTTGAGGCGGCTGTTGAGGTATCTCGGGCCTTGGTTGTGTAGGGCTTTGTGTGTGTGGGTGAAGAGACGGAAGGTGATTGTCTTGTTGATCGGGAGACAGTGCAGGTCTCTCAGGTGTCGGGAGATGTGGCTGTGTCGGGGGATGTCGAGGATGAGTCTCGCTGAGGCGTTCTGGATCCGCTGGAGTCTCTTCTGGAGCTTGGCGGTGGTTCCGGCGTAAAGGGCGTTGCCGTAGTCCAGTCGGCTGGTGACGAGGGCCTGTGTGACCGTCTTCCTGGTCTCGGTGGGGATCCACCGGAAGATCTTACGTAGCATGCGCAGGATATTGAAGCAAGACGAGGAGACGGCGTTGACTTGTCTGGTCATGGAGAGGGAGGAGTCCAGGAGGAAGCCCAGGTTGCGTGCGTGGTCTGTCGGTTTGGGTGCGGTGCCCAGGGCGGGGGGCCACCAGGAGTCGTCCCAGGCGGAGGGTGAGGAGCCCAGGATGAGAACTTCCGTCTTGTCTGAGTTCAGTTTCAGGCGGCTGGTCATCATCCACTCGGCAACGTTTGTCATCCCTTCGTGTAGGTTGGCTCTGGCCGTGGCGGGGTCGTTGGTGAGGGAGAGGATCAGCTGTGTGTCATCGGCGTAGGAGATGATGTTGAGGTTGTGTAAGGTAATATTTGTGTCCGGATGTTAATGCTGTAAGAACTTGTATTTGTGCAAAGCCATTATTATTAGTGTGTGCGCTCTGAGGAAATGTTTTAAGCTCGGACTGCACTACTGAAAGTGGTTCCAGTATAAAAATGTATACACGTTTGCAAGGTTTAACAATATGGAGCTACATATAATGCTCCAAGAATGCTCTCTGATAAGATGCAAATATTTGCAGTAGTTTGAAAGCAAGATTGATGATTCTTTGTTTTCAAAATAAAATGTTCACAAGCAAATGCAACAAGGAAAAAAATAATTTTGCTAATTACTGTGAAATTTTATGTTCCGTTTCTTTGAAGCATCAGTTGGTTAAATGTGTTGACACATGCTACTATTTCCCAAAAATATTCATATAAGAAAAATCAGGGAAGCCAATTTTCAACAAGATTATGGGAAACATGAAAATAAACAAGCAGTGGCAGGGATAGTAGGTCTGACATTGGTGGTGAGCCTTTTGGTTTTGTCAATACGTGTCTTGTTTTGATATGGTTTTTGTAACACTTTATTGTTGTAGGAGCTGCCAGGCCCTCACCATTATATTAAACATTGGCAAAATACAAAAAAAAATTGTCTCAAAAAAGCATTTATTGCGACAGCAGTTTGGGCAGTGAACAAAGCTCTGTGTGCTGATATGCTTCTTGTGAAAGAGCAGAATGCTGTCACAGTGAAGCCATCCTATTTAGAAAGAGAGACTTTCAATAAAAATAAAAGTCACAAAGGTGCATCCATGGTATATGTCCTTGCATTAGTGCAGATTTACAGCTTTCATGAATTCATTCAAATTTACAGAAGTAGGCTTGGAAATCATACTCCTAGAAAATATTTGTGAACTCCATTTTAGTCACAAGTAAATATGTATGTGTTGATTTGCTCATGCGATAATCTGTTCACTTTCCCTCCAACCCTGGAAGAAGTTTTACTTTTGCCCTGGTTAAGGAGTAAAATTTCCAATCTTTCCAGTATGGGAAAAGATTAGAAAAGAGCTGGTAAAACCCCCTAAAACATGCACGTTAGTAGGTTTGCACAGACTCATAAGGGCATTCCAATCCTGGAACTATTGCTTACCGCTACCTCCAATCCCAGTATGCAGATCTACGGATTTGCGAGTATTCAGACCTTACTATAGTATGAGCCTTTGCTTAATCAGAGAGGCTATTATCAGAGCTCTTATATAATGAGTTTGCTGCTTTAATTAGCCGCGCACTACACAGCACCAAAGGGACAAGTGGATTTTGTTACAGGATAAGTAGATTTAAGAAGCAACCTGTCCCATGGACAAGTAGATAGTTTATTAAGTTCCACACCCCTGTGGGGGCCCTCCAATGTACCCTCAGAAGTTTTTGTATACGTGTATTTCCCTCCCAAGAAATAAGCTGGGTGCCCTTATAACTGGTGACAACCTCTCATCCCTGCTGCTGCCAGAGAAAAGCACCATCAATTATCCAGTTATCTAAGACACTTTAATAGCTTTACAATGTCATGTGTGTTCTCCTAAAGTTCAGCCTCAGACAGCTGGATGAAAAAAATGATCACAGCTGTATGGAGACAAGCACTATTTTGTGAAAGCAGACAATGTCTGCCCAATTAAAACATGTCCTCCTGGCTTCCAGCATGTGGGCTGAGCCAAAGCCCCTGTTCTGGTGGTTCTCACTTAATTGGTTGGCAACAGCTGCGCCGTCAAGCCAGGCCATAAAAATATGGGTACCATGAAGTGGCTTGTAGTTGGTCTACTATGTTGATCGATATTAGGGAGCATTCATGCTAAGTGTGTAGCAGTGGATAGGAGATAGGGATTGGGTTGTCTGTGTGTCCGTCCCAATATGGAATGCATGCGTTTTGATATGCTGTTGTTCACATATTTTTTTAATGGTGCAGTACTTATTCAAATGGTGTTCCACTGATGTACTAAAAATGCTTTAAAAAAGTTAAATTGTGGTAATCATACTCTTTGCCTAAAACATGCTCCTTTTAGTCAACAGTACAGTGCAAATAAAATATGAAGGACATTCTGTATTGCTGAGTTCCATGGTGTGTGAGTTTTTCCCAAGAGCCTCCTCTGTTGCTCCTGATTCTGCCATCTTTTAGTACTTGCTGAGTTTGTGCCACTAGTAATCCCCTATTTTTGCACAAATTCTGGTTCACGGTCAATCCGTGCCACCCATCCCTTCTCCTTTGGAGTGATAATCCAAAAACATGCATTAACTGCTGTTTATGCCCTGGTTCCGGAGACTGATGGGGTGCTGGCGTGGTGGTTTTCCGTTGGGAAGTGAACCTCCAGGAGTGGAGTCCTTTCATCCGCCCTTCAATGTGTACAGTGTCTGAGATTAAAATCGACCCTCTCGACTCCTAACGGATATTTTCTAATATTCCAGACTTTTTTTTACCAGAGAATCGTTCCCGGATCAGCTTTCCTCAGGTTGAGCCGTCTTCCAAGACCGTGCGGTATAATGCCGAATGAACAATGCCAGCGGCGCGAGCCAGGGCTCTGTAATGAGAGCTCTTCCTTGTTTTTGGATCGGATTTGACAGTTGACTTCACAGATCAAATTGTCTGTTTCTTGGCTCGAGCCTTTCATCAGAGTGAAGTGTGCCAGCCTGCCGCAGGGCACCCCGCGGCTCCTTTCTCTCTCTCTCTGATCCACTCTCCCTTATTTACTCGAACAACTCCCTCAGTGCCGCTCTCTTTGTTACTTACTCCACCCCTTCCCTCAGTTTCACTGTCAAAGTTTTTTACTACTCTGTTCCCTCAGTTCTGCTCTCTCTGTTACTTACATAACATCTTTCCTCAGTTCCACTTTTCCACTTATTTACTTTTCCCTTTTCCTCGGTTCTATACTCTCAGCACTTACTCCAGCCCGTCACTAGTTTCTCTCTCCCTGCTACTTACTCAACCCTTCCATCAGTTCCATACTTCCCGTTAATTTAATCCACCCCTTCACTTAGTTCCTCTCTGCGTTACTGACTCTCCCCTTCTGTCTCTTCCATACTCCCTTTCTTTACCCCACCCCTTCTCTCTGCCTTAAACTTCTCACATATTAATATTCTTTAAAGCATGAACCGGATGGACTGAACGCTGAATTTACACCTGGCTATAATTAAGTCCTTCAACCTCTTGAGTATTACTTTCCCATGCCACCACTGAACATCCGAAGCCTCCTGCAATTCCATGGACACTGAGTCACCAAAATGCCAGGGGGGGTTGGGGGGGGCAGGTGTTAGATCACATACACATTTAAATACCCCCCCCCCCCACACTTCACCCCCATGACATCACAGGGTTCCCCTTGAACAGATTTTTGTCTCGCAGGAGACTCCCTCTAATTTCTGAGTGCCTAGGGAAATGTTACTAAGTGCAGAGGGAAAGACAAGGGGTGGAAACATCGGACAGTATACATGGCTCTTCTGGTCTCTGGGCGGAGGGGTCTCAAGGGCACAGAACCAAAGGGTAAGGCAGGTCTAGCACCTTGTACTCCTGGCGAACCCCAATGGACGACTGTGAGCAATTGCTGATGGATCATTTTTCTACCTCATACAATTTTCTCAGCCTTCATACCATAGTAAATATGATTGAGGAGTGTATGGTATTCCACCTGACTATCGACTATGTATCTAGGTAAGTGCAGGTTTACTATAATTAACTTCACAGATGCCTCGGTGATACACACATCTTCAAGGTGCATAGATGTGGATTTAAGCATAGTAAATCTATAGTTTCCTGTATGCACATTTTGGTCCTTGATATTTTGTGTCCACAATATTTCACCCTTCGATATTCTACCATACAACCAAGTCTTTTAAGATGCACTGCACTCTATTTTGCTGTGTTGGCATAATCGGAGAGCGTGTGCTATCGGAGAGTCCTGAAATCATGTAGACTCAAGGTTTGGCGCCAGTGTACAAGGCAGATGTACCACTTTCCTCGCTATATAAGTAAATTTATTGAACCTGCACCCCGCTCTGCTGTGCCTGCCCTACTGTGCGCCCAAGCCCGATCCTGTATAAACATGGGCGAGAGACTGCTGATCCAGTGCTATGGGCACTCACAGGGTAGATGACATAGAACTTCTGAGGTTGTTTCACCAAGTTTGCACAGTTAGTGGAAATTGAGTACATGTCTCTGCCACAGTTGTGGGTTGACTGATGTCCTAAGTAGTTGTAGAGCAATAGCTTTGGACCATTACAAATTTAACAACCCTAACAGTAAATGGCTGCTTGGCACAGGAACTTTAAAGGCATGTGCCGACTTTTGTTTGGAAAGGTACTCGTATTTGTTGACATATCTAAAGTAACCATTAGAACATAACCCAATAACTTGCACAGGGGCGGCTGGCAAGTTTATGGCGGGCAACTAAGTGGTGGGTGGGTGCCTGCATGCAGGCAAGGCGAGTAGCATATAATAAAAAATAAAGTCACTTACCGTGCCCGCTGCACGTTTGACGGTCTCCTCAGTTCCTCTTCTGTTGGCTCCACAGACTCCAGCCTCCAGGATATTCCACTAACCAATCCTGGCGCTACTCTAACCAACAAGAAAGCAGTGCCAGGATTGGATGGAGCGTCCTGGCTGGACGCTACTCCAGGCACTTTAGGCCTGTGCTTGGTCTCCACCCAGCTGTGTAAGACAGTTGGGTGGAGAGATTCAAGGTGCACGTTACTTTGGCCGACAAAAGACATCCGGCCAAAGTAACATGCGCACTTTGGAGCATCCAGTCAGCCCTGCTTGGGTACTCCTCTGCTGCTAATCAACAGCAGAGAAGGCCATGCCCCTATTTTTCCTGGCTGAAGGCAGGCTGGCACCTGCTGCGAGCTAAATGTGAAAATAAAATGGCAATGAAATGATTTCATTGTGATTTTATTTTTCACGTTTAACACCGCTACAGCATGTGTGTGTGGGGAGGGGCGGGGGCAGCCCTTCTCTGCTCTCAGGAAGAAACCGCAGCTGAACTTGCATTAAGCAACATAGGAGCGCAATTAAAGCATAAGGGCAAAACAAAAAAGTCAAGTTTGCTCAGACGTTCATGCCAATCAATCAATCAAAGCATTTATAAAGCGCGCTACTCACCCGTGAGGGTCTCAAGGCGCTATGGCGGGGGGGGGGGGGCGCTGCTACTGCTCAAATAGCCAGGTCTTGAGGTGCTTCCTGAAGCCAAGATGGTCCGGGGTCAGTCGTAGGTGAGTGGGGAGGGAGTTCCAGGTCTTCGCTGCCAGGTAGGAGAATGATCTTCCTCCGGAGGTGGTTCTGTGAATTCGTGGGACGATGGCTAGGGCGAGGCTGGTGGAGCGAAGCTGGCGGGTGGGGGGTGTAGAACAAGAGTCGGCTGTTGAGGTAGACGGGGCCCATGTTGTGGAGCGCTTTGTGTGTGTGGGTGAGCAGTCTGAACGTAATCCTTTCGTTGACGGGGAGCCAGTGGAGGTATCTTAGGTGGGTGGATATGTGGCTGTGACGAGGGATGTTGAGGATGAGACGTGCTGAGGCGTTTTGTATGCGCTGGAGACGAGTCTGAAGTTTGGCGGTGGTTCCTGCGTATAGGACGTTCCCGTAGTCCAGTCGGCTGGTGACAAGGGCCTGGGTGACTGTTCTTCTGGTTTCGGTGGGGATCCATCGGAAGATATTTCGGAGCATTCGCAGGGTGTTGAAGCATGAGGATGAGACAGCGTTTACTTGTTTGGTCATCGAGAGGGAGGAGTCCAGGATGAAACCCAGGTTGCGGGCGTGGTCTGTGGGTGTTGGTGCGGTTCCCAGCACCGAGGGCCACCATGAGTCGTCCAGGCAGATGGGGATTGTCCGAGGATGAAGACCTCCGTCTTGTCTGAGTTGAGCTTGAGACATCTGCGCTTCATCCAGTCTGCTACCTCTTTCATTCCTTCCTGGAAGTTGGTTTTGGCGGTGGCTGGGTCCTTGGTGAGGGAGAGTATCAGCTGGGTGTCGTCGGCATAGGAGATGATGTTGATGTTGTGTTTTCTTGCGATGGTGGTGAGGGAGCTCATGTAGATATTCAAGAGTGTTGGACTGAGTGAAGATCCTTGAGGTACGCCGCAGATGATCTCGGTGGCCGCTGACCGAAGGGGGGGAGGCGGACTCTTTGGGTTCTGTCGGAGAGGAACGAGGTGATCCATTCCTGGGCCTTTTCTTGGATTCCAGTGTTGCTGAGGCGGTGAATTAGGGTACAGTGGCATACGGTGTCAAAGGCTACTGAGAGGTCCAGAAGGATGAGGGCGGCTGTTTCTCCGTTGTCTATCAGGGTTCTGATGTCGTCTGCTGCGATGAGGGCGGTCTCAGTGCTGTGGTTGGCTCGGAATCCGGACTGGGAGGGGACGAGCGAGTTGTTGTCCTCAAGGAAAGCAGTCAGCTGTTTGTTGACGGTCTTCTCGATTACTTTACCCGGGAAGGGGAGAAGAGAGATGGGACGGAAGTTCTTGAGGTCCTTGGGGTCTGCTGTGGGTTTCTTCAGGAGGGCGTTGATCTCTCCGTGCTTCCAGCTCTCAGGGAAGGTTGCTGACGTGAAGGAGCTGTTTATGACGTTCCGCAGGTGGGGTGCAATGGTGGTGTTGAAGATGTGATGGGGGCATGGGTCGGAGGGAGAGCCGGAGTGGATGGTGCTCATGACGTGGATGGTGTCTTCATTGCTGATGGGGGTCCAGGAGTTGATGGTGATGCAGGGGGTCACTGGTTTGGTGTCCGGAAGTGGAGTTTGGGGTCCGAAGCTGACGTGTATGTCTGTGATTTTTCGGTGGAAGAACGTGGCGAGGGAGTTGCAGAGGTCTTGCGAAGGGGTGATGTCGTTGTTGCTGGCGTTGGGGTTGGAGAGCTCTTTTACGATGCTGAAGAGTTCCTTGCTGTTATGGGTGTTGTTGTCCAGTCGCTCTTTGAACGATGTCCTCTTGGTGGTCCGGATCTGCTGATGATATTCGCGGGTGGCGGCTTTGAGGGTTGTCAAGTTTTCAGTCGTCCGTTCTTGGCGCCAGGTCTTTTTGAGTGTTCGGCAGGATCCCTTTGCGGCTTTGAGGGCATCTGTGAACCAAGAGGGTCTTCTGGTGGTGGTCTTGCTGTGGGGGGTTTTCAATGGAGCGAGGTTGTCAGCGCAGTTGGTGATCCACTGTGCGAGGTTGAGAGCTGCGTTGTTGGTGTCGGGTATATTAGTGTCGGCAGGTGGGTTCTGGCTCAGTGACATGGTGAGCTGGTCAGCGGTGATTTTGCTCCAGCATCTGCGGGGGATCCGATGCGTGTTGTGGTGTGATGTAGTCTTCTTGAAAGTGAAGTGTATGCAGCTGTGGTCGATCCAGTGTAGTTCTGTGGAGCGGTTGAAGGTGACGTGGTTACTGGCGGAGAAGATGGCGTCGAGGGTGTGGCCAGTGAAGTGTGTGGGGGTGCCCACCAGTTGCTTGAGTCCGAGGTTGGCGAGGTTGTCGAGCAGGGTGGTGGTAGCGTTGTCGTTGCTATTCTCCAGGTGAAAGTTTAGGTCGCCTAGGAGGATGTATTCTGGTGAGGCTAGGGCGTGCAGGCTGATGAGGTCGGCGATGGTTTCACTGAATTGTGTGCGTGGGCCCGGGGGTCTGTAGATGAGTGTTCCTCTGAGTGTGGTCTGGGGGTCGGTGTGGATCTGGAAGTGTAGGTGCTCGGCGGAGGAGATGGTGTCTTGGCGTTGGTCGTGACGCTGATGGTGTTCCTGTAGATGATGGCAATCCCTCCTCCTGTTTTGTTGATGCGGTCCTTCCGGGTGATTTTGTAGCCGTCCAGGATGGCAATGGTGATGTCGGGGGCTGAGGAGGCGTTCATCCATATTTCCGTGAGGAAGGCGACGTCAGGTGTTGTAGTGTCGAAGAGGTCCCAGAGTTCGATGGCGTGCTTGTGGACGGAGCGGGTGTTGAGGAGGATGCACTTGAGGTGGTTGTTGTTGCTGTTTGCTTTGGGGGCGGGGTATGGGGTCTGAGGCAGGTGAATTTGCAGGCTTGACAGGTGAAGTGTTAGTGGGTGCATCTAGGGGTGGCTTGGTAGCAGGCGGTCGTTCGTTCGGTGTTGAGTGCGTTGAGGGCGGCGCTGTCGTATGTCAGTCGGTTGGTCTGGGTCCGGCGGGGTCCAGGGGTCCTGGCGCTGGGCGAGGTCCAGGCGCGGACGGGGTAGACAGGCTTGCCTTTGTCGCGCCCGCTGCGCTTCCGCGCGGTCTCCTCCATATATGGCGAAGTGGGAGGGAGGAGCAGCTGGGAGGCGGGAGCGGGATGGCGAATGGGCGTAGGGGAAGCGGGTACAGAAGGAAAAAGGGGCGGGCCGCAGGGGAGCAGCGGCAGGGAGCGGGGGGGAACAAAGCGGTAAAAATACAATCACGGGCAGAGCGAAATGAAAATAAGAAACAGGCAGAGCAACAGTGGGCACAAACAGATGCAGGGGCACAGAACAGCAAACACAAAATACTTATGGCGCAGGGGCAGAGTCAAACTAGCGGAAGCAGCGGTGAAGTCCTGGGAACCCACAGAGAGCCGTGTGGTGCGTGGAGCGGCCAGCCCTGCCACGTATTACTACCTCGACAAACAAGCTTTTATGAGACGATGGTTAAGAGTGTTTGTACCAAGCACTGCCTTTCTTCAGGGGCGGCCTTAGGCATGTGCAAGCTGTGCACCTGCACAGGGCCACCAAACCCCAGGGGCCTCCACGCCAATATATAACCTTAATATAATAATCCTCTGAGGATGGATACATATTTGCGTGGCGGCCCCTGGCAGGGATTTGGCGGCCTCCAGCTCTGTTCCACTTCCTAACACCCTGACCCCCCCCCAAGCCCCCCCCATCTGAGCTCCGGGGGGCCACTGCCCCGCCCAGACCCCCTCTTCCGGGACCCCCTACCTACGCTCCCTGCCCAGGGCCGCCATGAGCCTAGAGCCGCCCCTGCTTTCTTACACCCCATCACATGAACTAACAAGAGTTTTAAATGTTGTGTGATTCGGCCTCGGGTTGTCATATGCTTTTAAACTGAAAGCAATGGCAGCATATTTTCAGTGAGCATTAGAGTGTTCCTGAAGCAGAGTTATTTCCTGCACCACTGTGATTAGTCAGCCACTGCTGTTGGCAGGGGTGTCGTCCTGTCCACCGAAAAGCTAGACCTCGCCTTGTCTGAGGCTGTTTTGTGTTCATGCCCTCTGCTGCATCTGCATCACGGTTGTACCGTTTTATGCCACAAACATGGAAGCAACAAGCTGCAGAAAGTAAAAACGCAATCCAGTTTGCATGGCTTAGTTATGGACATATTATAAGATACGGAGGTTTAAAGAGTGGCCTCGTAGTAGTGGTGATATTTTGTTCCTCTGATTGGCATTTGTGAAATTAGCTTTTTCCTAATCTTTCTTTTTTTTGGTCAATCTTTAAGTACGATTAAATAATAAAATAAAATAAACATATTTAAAAGTGAAGATTGGAGCCACTAATTATATGTTAGGCAAGGACATACATCGCGCTACAAATTGCAGCATGGAAGATAAAAAGTTTAATTAATTATAGTCGGTTCTACAGGGGCATTAATTACATATTCAAATTATTTCATGTTTGCCCCTATTCTTCATAGGGGGTTTACAGCCGGGATGGTCCCTAAAAAACTTTAAATGAAGCCAAACGGTATGGTTTATGAAAGTTCCATAACAAATTGGCTAAAAGACAAGGGTTTTACAGGCACATTAAATATTGTATATCTGTCACACTGTCTCCTATCATTTTCAAAGTATATAAAGCATCTTCCTCCACTTTTACCTCCCATTTTATTTCATTTTCTCTTACACGTGGGTTCTCAGTCATAATTAGTTTGAGACTCTATTTGGTGAGGATAAAAAGTTACACAAATCACCCAATATCAAGACTGCAGACAGCTGGGCTGTCCCTCAGGTCGGATAATGTTAAAATAGGGTCAACAGGAGAGATTCTACCTGGGTTGCAGAGACCTCAGAGGTTCAGGCAGCAGACATATGCACTAGGTGACACCAATGTTACCGGCTCTGGTCCCTGTTACGGATGTATGTTGTTACAACGCATGCTTTTACCACGCATGCCTTTACAACGCAGGTTTTTCAACGCAAGTCGTTACAACGACTTGCGTTGGGGGGTGCGGGATAGTGAATAGTTTAATTTACTATTCCAACTCCAGTCCCCGTGGATAGTAGGGAAGGTGTTGGATAGTAAATTAAACTATTGCCTATCCTATAGCGCCCCCCCCCAGCGCAAGTCGTTGTAATGACTTGCGTTGAAAAACCTGCATTGTAAAGGTACTGCGTGGTAAAAGTTGCGTCGTAAAGGATGTTTCCCCCCTGTTACTGATAATGCTATGAAAAGCAATTGGTGTAGACGAAGATTGACATCCATCTGAGTCATGAGGTAACATTTACAGCAGCAAGTGCCCTCTCACAATTATCGAAATGCACTTATTTTGTCCCTGAAGATCAGGTCACAATTTCCTAAACTTTGTCTCTATTTTTAATAATGTCATTTTTCATTAACAATTGTTTATTATATTCTTTTTATTAACATGTGTTATTGTATTACCCATACACATCTTGTCATAAAATGCAAGCTCTCCAATTTTAGTACATAAATTAGTTTGCTCACAAAATATTCGAATTTTAGTTTTTAACCATACTTGCATGTACTGCTGCTCAACATGGACAGCTTCTGGGTCGCTTGCCTATGTGCCACCAGCAGATACCAGAAATACCATCCATGTACTGGGACGTTTATGATATGCCAGGGACACTTATAGCACGAATAGCCACCAGATGATAGGATTTAACACCTGGCTGCTGGTAGCCACCCTGTTCCCCTTGATTGCTCCCAATAACCAACGTGACAAGCATCCTCACCTTATAACAGCGATGCTCGCCTTATGCTGGACTTGGCCATGAGATGTTCAGGGTGCTGACCATATGCCACAAATGCCCGATTGTGGCCAAGAATGACCACCTTTTACCAGGGGTAGTGACCCGAGGTTAATGATGTCCACCTTACCACCAGAACTTTTTCATTATGCCGGAGATTCGTACCTTTTTTCCTAGGTGGCCACCAGATGGGTTTTCACATATTCATGGATGCCCGGCAGGTATCAGCACCCTGGTTCGCACATGTGTGCACCCACTTGCACAGGCAGACATGCGGACACACGGCACACCGTCAGCCTCATCTCTTGCCTCCTGTCACCCCACCTTCCTCTAGTGGAGCTGGTTGGCCACTGGCCTGTTCACAGCAGCCCTTCTCGTGCTTGCAAGCACATTACGGCCCGTTCTAGTCCCAGGAGGAGGGAAGTCCTTGGTCTGGTCAGCCACAGGACTTGGTTGTGTGCATCTACTGGATGCAGGAGCAAGAGAGCTGAAGATGACATTCTTCTACATTCTGTGCCAATAGAAGACTTAAAATGAGTTTAACAATTCATTTTACAGAGCCTAAATATTTGCCAAGAATATAAAGTTTGTGTGGTTTTCTGGATGCATGGTCAGAGGACCCTCTAGCTCTCCAACATTGATAGCCCCCTATCCTTCAGTCTACCACGGTTTTAGCTGTCTCCGTGCATTCTCCTATGCAGAGAGCCCCTGTAGTAATATTCTGAATATTCGTCGAGGCTGAAAGGCGGCGTGGGTGGCTGTCTTGACCAGAGATTAGGAGTGATGGTTTTGCCATCATGCAACTTGCTGGGAGCTGTGGCAGGTCTCAGGGCAGGAGCTGGTGGCCACATTGGGTTTCACCCTACGCTGCTTATAACCACGAGCACCAGATCTATGAGGAGAGCTTTCCTTTGTGCTTCAGAGACACATTTTGTGTTTGCTTGACGGACATTCCCTGTCCAGCTGCTGCAGATGCCTCTGCAATGGCCTGAACAGCAGCCAGTTCACAGCTGGCAGTCTGTTGTGAGCAATTTAATCCGGTTAACGATGCGCTCTGACTGCCTTACACAGATGTGCCTCCTCTGTAATATTTGTAGATAAGTTGCTTCTTTTTTTAGCCTCCTTAAGAAGATGAATTGCTGTTCTGCTCTTGACAGTGTGGCAGAATACGTCATCACTGTGCATACTATTAAATAGATTTTGAAATAAATGTTATTTCCGCCTTCTTCTTTGGGCTTTTGTGTAGAGCAATTTACCATAGGGATGGCTGCACTCTTAACCCTAAACAGAACAAATGACCAAGTCCGAAACAGCTTGATAGGTATATCACAAAAAAACTATAGCTCTGGCACCCATTATATTTTATCTCGGGCATAAAGCACTCTGATGTGATTTGACATTTTTTTTTTTAAATTTTTGAAAACCTTTATTGTGCATAGTAAGCATACAATTACGGGCCTACAACCATACAGGCCGGCCTCGAAAGCAATCCGTAGCACAAAAAGTAAGGATAGACCATCTCAGCGGTCCCTAAGAAAACCCAAACGATAAGTGTCCAAGACATGAGAAAGAAACAGGACCGCTAGGCTAAGGAGAAGTGAGGTTAATTTTTAAAAGTTTTGTAGGTAAGAAGGATCAGATGCATTCAATCCACCGAGAGCAATTGGCAGGCAACGAACCTGCGAGTCAGCAACAATATGAGGAAGAGACATGATATGCGACAAAGAATAATAATCATCAGAATAGTTGCACAATAAACAGTACACATTGGCCATCGCCCGCCCACGGACTCAGTACACCCAAATCCACTAAAATGACAGTATCAACAGCGGATAGAATAGGTATCACTACCCCAAGGCACCTGAAAACCCAAAGGGAAAGAAAGAAAAAGGAAGAAGAGGAGATGAGAAAAATAAGGCCCATAGAAACTGAAACTGAAACTAAATCCCTACCCCCCACCCCCCACCCTGCACGTATGCCGAGGCTACGGCCAACCCCCCCCCTAGCTACGTGCCTGTCGCCCACAAACCGAACCCGAAATTTAGAACAGAGAAGGGAAGAAAAGAAAAGAAAGGAAAAGAGAAAATAAAAAAAAACGTGTTACACATAAGACCGGAGGAGGGCCATCGGATATTTCCAAGACTACTATCACATATCACTCCGGCCACCCGATCCAAAGCCCCGCGACCAATACAATACCAATATTCACTATCTCCGGCAGTCCATCAGTGTCCCAGCAGTGTAAGCAAAAACAGTCCGAGCATATGAAGAGACAACCTCATCCCTCCCCTCCGCGATGCGGAGCAGCGACATAGTCCAGCCTCACAGTAGACATCCTGGGGGAGGTGAGCGAGCAAAGTGGCCATATCCGAGCGGGGGGGTGTCCATCAAAGTACATCCAGCACACAGCCGTGTTGATAACCACAGTACAGGAGGATGTAGCGCCCTTTAGTGAACCACCAGGATCAGCAAGCCAAGATAGTAGAAACCATTCCAGGATAGATGAGCAAGTCGTGTCAATAACCCCGCGAGGAGTCGCCAAACGTGGCACCCGGGCATCGCTCCTCAGCCACATTGCATCTCCAGAGATTTCAAACCTCCTCGTAGGAGTAACAGCTGGCCCTTCAGCAGGAGTAGGGTCTCGCACTCCAGGCGTGTCAGTAGCAACCGGAGAGGAGGGGAGGAGAGTAGAAGCCGGGTGTGGCATAGTGTCCTGCTCCCAGAGGCGTTCAGGCAAGGATGTCGTCGATAGAATCCCATCCAGCCGATCCCCCAAGTCGCGGCCAGCAACACCAAAAGCTGCTCTTAAGGTACATAGGGCTACCAGGATTTCACCAAGCAGTACCGGTGTATCAGGGAGAAAGGACATAGTGGTTCCCCTGGGCAAATGGTCGCAGTACTGACCCGGAATATGGCCGCCATCCCCCTCCACAGTCAGCTGGTCCCTTCGCCGATATATACCATGGCACCGCCCGACCGAGGGGACAGGGGAGGCAGACTCCATGGTCACTCAGTGCCGATGCAGTGTGGGCAGACGTCCGCAGCTTCAGGAGCAGCCCGGGAGCAGCCGTTACGGGAGTGAAGGCAAGCTGCAAAAATGGCGATCGGCACTACTCGCCAAGAAACAAAGTAGCAAGGAAGCCGTCTCCGGGCTAGGGATTAAATACAATGTTGCCTCAGCGGCGGCGGCGCCCAAAGCCAGAAAAAGCGATAGAGCAGGATCCAGGGGGCAAGACACGCTTGCCACGTGAAGTCGTTCGATTCCGATCTGCCAGGAATGGCGGCCGTCGTTGTGGACAGGGCCGGTCAGCGGGAGAACAAAGACCCGGCACAGCAGCGCAGCGTCAGGAGGAGGCAGAGGCGTCTCAGCACTTTCACAGCCGGGATCAAGCTGAGGAGCACATCGGCAGGTCCGGGTTCGTCTCCCGTTTCCGTTACCGCCACTCGAATGCAGGATGAAGTACAGGATGAGGCGGAAAACGGGAGAAAGGCGAGGTGGTCGGCGGAGCCGAGAGATCAGGCGGCCATCATGGTTCGAGCTAGGCTCCTCCTCTGATTTGACATTTTTGATGATGAATTTTATACTTCATTAGGAGGTTCTGCCCTAGTCTGTCATCTTTTTTGAGTTTGGTGAGGTGAACAGCATTTTCAGTGTAACAAGGTGCTACAAACTGTCATTTTTGTTGTCGCATTGTTATTTTATGAATCTGATGCATGGTTTTACTCTTCTTGCACTAGCACTTTAGCTCTCTGTTCTGGGCGCTTATACTGGAGAGAGCTCTGGGAGCCGGTTGTCATTTCTCCTCCCTCTGCACTTGAGAGGACGCCATTTTGGGTAGTTCCCACTCTACTGATCTGCCTGTGGTCACAGGGATGCACCTGCTTTATCTCTTTTAAAGATAGGTTGTGGCGCAGACACACGCAGCAAGTGCGTTGCTAGCTCACCAAAGCCAAGCCCATCCACATCCCTGCCACGGCCAGCGCTAGCCACACTGCCCACGTTGTCGGCCAGAATACCAAAAGATTGGTCTCCACTCCGGCTGAACCTAAACGTTGGGGCAGTGAAGCACATTCAGTGGCGGCTCCTCCCCTAATGCGAAGTAGCGTCGTCCCACTGAGCAATTCAAAACAGAAAAATAAAATGTTAATAACGCAAGTTATTATCATTTTATTCAACTGTACTGGCCCAGTTTGTTGGGGGTCGGGCTATTTAGAGCTGGGGAGGAGTGGTAGGCACTTCCTAACTGCGCATGATATTTTGGCTCGCCCTCTCAGGCCGGCCAAACAATCATGCACACTTTGCATATTCTCCAACCAGGCTGCACTCCACTACAGCCTGGGTGGAGAACATGCCCAGCCTTTTAGCTCCTGTCTGAGCGCTGAACCATGGTGCTCAGACCAATCACAACACTGCTGTAAGGCAGCATTGTGATTGGTCAGGGGAGGCTGTGTGCTTCTTAGTTCCTGCTGCCCAGGGCGAGAGAAGAGGAAGGAGGAGAGGCGGCCGCCGGCTGGCGGTATCCAGGTGTTTTTTAAATTTTATTTCTAACCTATTCTTCAGCCCAAAGCATGTAACTCAGCTATTATACCCTCTGATTAATTATTCTATGATCTCTCAGATTTCGTTGAGAATAAAATACAACCTGATTTTTCACCTATTACTCAACTCATTTTTCCTGAAGCTCTCTCTTGTTTTTTGAGGTTCATAACTAAATCTTGATTTCACAGATTTGAACCATTACTCTTCAGTAATCTAAATTCTAAACCAACCGTGATCGGTTGTAAATCAGGCTCCCCCTTGGCCTCGTGTCCCCCCAAAAGGTGCCATATCAGGCGATCAATGTTCTTTATATTGTGATAAATAAACTGTTTAACACATAATTAGCCTCTGTTGCAGCCATTTGTAAACAAGCAAATGTATGACCCCTCGTGAAAAAAACATATCAGCTAATCTTACCTTTTTGTCAAATAATTGTCCCATTTCTCTGCTCCCTGCCTTTGCTAAAGCCTTAGAAAAATTGGTTAATAGTCAATTATCTGACTATCTGGAAGGGCTGGGCGTCTGCTACATTGAATACAATCAGGATTTAGGCTTCTTCCACTCATTGTCAGCACTGCTGGAAGTATCTGATTTCATTACATTTGCCTTGGATGAAAGGGAAAGAGCTGCCCTCCTGCAGCTGCTTTCGACACGGTTTTCACCTCTTACTTCTTCAATGGCTGTCCTAACTAGGCATTTGTGGCATGGCGCTTCGATGGCTCCAGTCTTTTTTGTCGTACGGTGTCCAATCAGTCGGCTTATCCAACTTTTTTTCAGACAATAAACTACTCTGCTGTGGTGGTCCTCGGAGGTCGGCACTGAGTCCAACCCTGTTTAATGTTTACATGTCTCCTCTGGGGTTGGTCAAACCGTTGGTATTAAGGTAATATCATATCCTGATGATACCCAGCTGCTTTTTCAATGGACAGTACAACTAACACCTCAGTTGCATATTTTAAAATGTGTCTTACCAAAGTTGTGGCGTGGATGGATAGCAGTTGGTATGTGTGCCTGTTAGATCGCCTTAACACGCTTGGGAGAAAAGTCTGTATCTCAGTTTACGATGTGTTGTTTGTATGCAGATTGCTATGATTCTGGGTATGGTGTTGTCTTTATAATGATTTCTATTCACCTGTTCAGTGTGATCAGTGATTAATCTCTGAATCTAGGAGTGTCGCTCTTCGTATGTATGTATCATGCCTTTCATTCATTTTAATCTGAACTTTGAGTGGACTGGTGCTTTTTTTCACTCATTTTGGCTTAAATGTGGGAGCAGTAGTCTACCTGTATTAAATTACAACAGTATACATGAATATAAAGGATAAGAATAAAAGCTCATTCCTGTATATGGGTGAGGGATGGCCTCTGAGTGATAGACTTGCTCACCAACTTATCCCCAAACGTAACAAAATGTAATTTATTCTTGTTCAGGATATTTTACAACAATTATTATTACCATTTCTGAAATCTTTCCTTTCACTCTGTTTTAGCAGTACATCGGACTCTTCCTATTATTAACTTTGAAGTCTTCATTTTTCATGCTTTATGATGTTTGACACGTTCAACATCAATTATTAACCAGAGCTTTAAAAGATACTCTCTAGTGATCCCCCGTTAAAATTCCCTTCATCTTTGCTTTCTGATTTTTTTAAGTCAACTATATTTATAGTCACATCAATTTTATCTAAATAAAATATCTTGTATGAATCTACTGTTACTAGTGACCTGTATGCCAGCTTTTTGCATTAATTTCAAGTAGTATTCACAGTATACTAACTATGTCCTTCTTCTACTTTCACCTTTCTGGTGTTATTATTCTTGTTTATGTATATTTTTTTCCATGCAGTATGTAGTCTTTTAGCAGTGATCTTGAATAGTATCTCGTTTTTTGCTTATCCTCTTTTTATTCTAGTCACTGCTTGCCAGTCTCCATCATTCTGTGGAGGCAAGGGTTGTATGAAGTCCTTTATTTATTCCTGTGACATCTATGTCCAAGTCATCCAAAGAATCCAACAATTAATTGTTTCTGCTCTCAAGAGTCTTCGTTTGCTCTAGTTTTTCCGTCTATATTCACCAGCAGGTTCACCAGTCCCAAACGTAAATAGTTTGTCATCTTAGATCTAAGTGGCAAGTCTTTTCTGCTTCAAGTTTGTTTCGTTAAAGAAGCTCTTTGTAGTGTAACTAACTTGTATCTCTCATTTCCATATCTCTACTGGTCTGACAAAATCAATTGCTGGTGCTCTGGGTTACACGTTTTTATCCTGGGTCTTCTTTAAAACTCAAGTAGCGGAGTACATTTTATCTTTGTGAGTTCTGGTTTGAAGTTCAAGACGAATCCTATTATATAACCCTCTTCCAGCTTTTCTACTGGTTTGGGAAACACATATCTTGTCTTAGTGTTTTCTGTCTTCCAGGTCTATCCTTTTTCTTTTTAGGTTGCAATAGTCCTGCTGTAGCAGGGTAACTAGAGTTAGTGTGTTCACCAGTGGTGCCTGAGAAGGTGGACTGGCAATTCACCTTCTAAAGACTGGCTGGCTACACTGCCTCAGAATGCTGCCAAATACAGACAAGCAGTAGCAAAGCCAGTACATCTAACCATGTAATGGTTAGTGTTAGTAGTATTTCCTATCATGCTAAAGTACATAGAATATTTTTAGGAACACCTGTTCGTTTTAGGGCACATCACATCAACATATGATTCATGTTGAAGCAAAGAAAAGATACTACTGGATTTAAACTACTTTAACCTGAAGTCCTAGTTTAAAGGCACCAAGATGGCTCTTGGTACAATGTTCCCTGCATAGTATACAGACATGCCAACCTGCATGTACATCTGATATCCTGACTTTTATGTTGGCCCTAGCATCACACTAACATAAACATGTAGTCAGAGACCTTGGCGTGTCATTGACTATGCAAGGTCCTGGGCCTGTCCTCTGAGGGTCCTGAAGAGGCACACTAAACATGCGCCCACTCTTGGGCAGAGGACTACTATTACCCTCCTGGGTAGAATTCATAAAGTAGTGGTGGCATCATACCACATTTTTGAGAGTGAGAGCAGTGTGTTCTAGAGAGGATGGCCTACAGGCACCTCTTGTGTGAAGTTCTTATTCTTTTGTTTATGCCCAGAACGTTGCACTGACATCCCTTGTTCATGTGGAGTGCATGTGATTGCATAATCTGGATGTCGCACATGTGCAGTAGCGGGGCTCTTTCTGTGAGTGAGCCTGAGTACTGAAGCCATTGGAATCCATTTTAGATGACCCTGGCATGTCACAAGATGGAGATGAGGACATCTTCCCCAGAACTGTATTGCCTGCTTACCTGTGTCTTCATGGTCGATATCCAGGCACTGAACTGAGGTGGATGGAGACATAGGGCTACCTGTAAAAATTCCATTACTTTTGCTAGCAGGGGACTGATGATTAGTTTTACATGGGTACTGCCATTTGGTTGATGGTAGGGATAAGGGGTAGGACTGAAGTGTCTGGTATACTTAGATAAATTTGTCTGGGTCAGGCCTTCCCTCCTTTCCTTTTGTCTGTCCATGATTCCTACTTAAGAAACCTCACACTTTATTGTGGCTTTGTTGTAGGTGCTCCAGTTTGGAGACAGCCACAGTGCTTACCGCTATAGGAGGCACCACTCTACACAAAGGCTGTGTTTGAGAACTACCTCAAACCAGTTCTGAAATTTAAGACAAAGAATTCTCATCCCCTATCTAGAAAATGTTTATCAAAGTTTAAGGGCCTTATTACGAGTTCGGCTTTCCAGTGGACCACCGAACCCGTTACGGCAGTCCGTGTACTTCCAGAGTGGCGGTTAACCCCCCGCTTTAAGACTGTGGCGGTTGGACCGCCACGGGACCGCTGCTGCCACCAGGAATCCACGATCCCTAGTTGTGGCACCGCTGTCTGAGGCCCCTAATATGCCAGCTGTTCTGCTACTGCACCGCCACGCATTTTAGGAGTTTCCTCACTGCCACACTTTTCATGGCAGTGCGACTACCATGAAAAGTGTGCTTCTGCTCCATGGAGTGCATGCAGGGGGCACATGGTATATGGCGGGCCTCCTGTCTGCATGCACCTCCATCTTCCTGAACGGAACGAAATGCACAACATTATGCATTTCAGTCCGTGCAGGAACATGCTTTGACGTTCCCATTGCCTTGCCTATTTCGCAGGCCCCCCTGTGGGAATGCTAAGAACTGCTCGCCAGCAATGTAAAAAGTCAAATAAATAATAAAATTAATAGTCTGGCAGGCGGTTAGTTTTGGCTTTGGCAGTGTGGAGGCAGTGTGGCAGCACTGCTTCCACACCGCCAAAGTCATAATAAAGCCCTAAGCCAAACCAACCAATATAGTTCTAGTTCCAGGTCCTTCATGTCCAAGGAAGGGAGTGTTCCGTAGAGTACTTGCAGGACTGGTAGGTCCAACCAAGACACAGTGGTTTCCCTGCCCGCACTGGTAGTGATGCAGACAGGGAAACAGATCAACAGATTGCTCCAGCTCTGAGAGAGCAGCATAAACAGCTGCTCCATCCTGGTGTGAGCAACCCCTGCCCCCTACCAGCAACCCCCAACGAGGTGCCTGTTGAGTGCCCTGGGTGGGTACCAGGACACCCACCTTAACCGCATGCGCGCTAGCGGGTTTTCCCGCTGTGCGCTGAATTTTGAAAATCGCTGCTTTTGTGACAAAGCCAGCTCGTCATCCGCGTAGCGCAGGTAACGCCCATGACGAGCTGGCTTTGTCACCCGCGTCGAAGGGGTTAAATAATGTGGACCCTGGGCGATGGGGTACCAGGAGGTTGGGCAGTCTTACTTAAAATGACACCCTTTATGTTGTAAGGCAGACTTACTGACTTTGTCAAAAGGTCAAAACACCAAATTATAAAAAGTTAGCATATCAACATATATAAAGCACTCCTATTGTCTTTGTCAAATTATCACCAATATGTATAACCAAATGTATATTTCATTTATTCACATAGAGCAATGTTTAATAATAGTGACTGTCATAATTAAAGTGTAACTAAATGTTACATAAATAATCAACATTTTCAACAGCATTTAAGCTACACCTTGCAGCCATTGAATCAGCTCAAGGAAAATCTGCACTCTAGCTGAAGAACATAAAGCTCTAGCTAGAAATATGGTAAGCTTTCCTGGAGTCATGGATTTAAAGACTCAGGAGATGTGCTGTTCTTTTAAATGTTGGTGGAGGCTGATGAACTCACTGCTGCTCTCCACAACATTGAAAAGACTATCTTGGTAGTGCTCCTGCCCCTTCTAGGGACAACACAAAGATCTCAAAAATGTAAATAGGAAACCCCTGCAGGGCATTATGGGGCACTCCTTGCTTGGAGCAGTGAATAATAAATTGCTCAGCCTGGATGGCACTATGCTAATCCAATGCTTAAAACTCTATTAAAAAAAAAAACATTTGAGGTGAACAGTATCAGAGTGTCAGTGGTGTTGTAGAGTGCTCCATATAAAGGAGCTGCTGCCCACCTAAAACCTGAGAGTTACCCAGAGATCCCTTGCTTTTTTGCCTAATTTATGCAGCACTCTAGGCCTTAAAGGGTTTTTACTTCTATATACAATATTTCTTTCATGCGTTATTTTTCTAATATTTAATAAAGGAGGAACTTAACTGTTTAACAAGTATTTAAATGTAATTTATTCTCAAAAGCTATTTACAGTCCCTTTTTTAAAAGCTTTTTTTTGCACTCAAGGCAGCTCTACCCAGTGTTTTAACCCCTTCGATGGGCGCGTTGGCCAACGGCCGTCGTGAGCACCACCTCGGTAGTGCTGCACGCTACCGTTGGCTGACGCGGCCCGCTCACTTATTCAAACCGCGGCGGAATTCGCGCTGCGGTTTAGAGGTTAACTGTCAAAAGTCAGTGAGGAGCCGTGTTTTTAGTGAACAATAAATAAAACTGGATTGAAGTTTACGTTTTGAAATAGTTTTTTCTTTTGGAGTATAAAATGCATATTTGGTGTTAATACTGCATTAAAACCAAAGTGTTTACAAATCCTTTTTACAAGGACTTTTTTTTCACTGCCGGAGTAGCTCTTCCCTGACATTTAAATGTTGGAGGTCACTGATTCTGAGGAGGTGGGTTTTCGGTAGCTGCTGGTACATTCTAAGTGTCCATTATTTCTTTCAGAATATTTGGTGTTCATTCCGTGTCAGAGCAGGGTGAATAGTTTTAACAGTAAAAAATTGTAAATTGATACTTGTATAGCGCACTACTCACCTGCAAGGGTCTCAAAGCGCTTGTACGAATACCGCTGTGGAACCCATCCTGGCTTTCCCTGTGAGGCGTCCACTCCTGAGCACCCCCAAGGTGGAGGCCAGGCATCCTTAGCGTTGTGGGGCCGTTGTGGAGATTAAGCAAGCTATTGCCCAGAGTTGCAGAGTGGGACTCCATGATTGGAATAGGCACTGAGGCGAGAAATATCAGGTCCGTGGAATTTTGAGCCCAAGACCCGCCGAGGCGGGGAATTGAACCCTGGTCCCGGGCTAGACCTCTGCATCAGGGTCTGCCGCTCTGAGCATTTACAGACTTGCATGGCGAGACGAAAAGGGTAGAATGAAAAGCTAGTGGGTAAGATGCATTTGGAGTGCTGTACTGCAGTGAAAGGTCTGCATACAACCCATCAGGCCTAAGTGCAATGGTGGTGGGTCTTGAGATTGTTTGGGTTGAGGTTATTGTTATGTTCTAAATGTTTTGTTGTGTAGGAGGCTTTTGTTCTGTCTAAAGTGGTTTGGGTCCCTTCACACAAAAGACAGCTGAGGATTCAATACTACATTTAGTTGTACCATGAATAAAAACTGTTGAGTTTTGACATATTACGTTACTGTGATTTGTAATGCCATCTGTAATGTTATTTTTGAGGTTACATGAACAATCAGTTAACCCGAGAACATTGAGTGACAGCATTCAAAATAGGATCGCAATGACAGATTTCGGCATGCCCTCCTGTGCCTCCATTCCAGAATGGAACCATCAGTTCACTGAACCTGTGGCACATCAGCTAAATGATTGTTTAATGACAAAATTAAGAAAAAAGCATCCCCTGTAAGTGAGTTGCAAAAGGAAAGCACCTCCACTGTGGTATTGTACAGGAAATCCAGTTTATGCCTCAAAGAGATTTCTCTTCTATTAGCAAAATAAGGAAAGAATTTGACACCACTTCCAGAGTGAATGAATGGAAAAAGCAATGCATGAGTTACAACTATCAATATGTACAATATAAGAAGACATCTATACTGCAAGTTTATACCGTGGCTTGTATTGAGCCTAGGTAAAAACATGACCTGATGAATCTGCAAAGAAAACATGACCGCGAAACATGTTAATCTTCCCAAAATGGTATATATTTGCCTTTTACCTTTCACATATAATGAAGCTTGCGTCATTTATTTGTGGCAAACATATTCTAATCTATACTTTTAAATAACAATACACATATGAAGGAGGCTTTACCTCTTTAATTCATTGATTTGTTGAAGATCAGCCCACAAGTCATATAGCGAAAGTGGTGCTATTTATCACTACTGTTTCAACCTTTGTCTTCTTGGTAGCATCATTCACAATTTAGATTTGTCCACAGGACAGCCATTCGGTCTTGGATTTTTCAGTCATGATGAGTGACTGAATTTTTAGGCCTTGCCTGAAATAGTGAATGCACTGTCACTTGTCAGACATTTTGTTTACTTACAGGGGACTTAGAATCCCTCCCTTTACTTACCATTGGTTAGCTTCATCATCACTGTAATTTCCTTGCTTCTCTTTCATCAGCGTATGGTGGCATTACTTCCTTTTCACCTGTTTGCCCCTCCTCTGGAGCTTGCCCGAAGAACTGCTTCCTTGCCCAGTGTGTGTCCTTCCACTGGTTGCTCTTTTAGAGTACTTTTTTCTTTCTCTTACACCCGCCCTTTCCATGTTGTTGCTTGCCCCATCGTTGTGTGTTCTGTCCTTCCTGCATTGGCGCTTGCCTTGCCCACTCCATCCTCCACATGGATTGCCCTATCCCTATTACCCCCCTCCTGCATTGTTGCTTGCCTGTCGCTCCTGGCTCTTCCTGCCTTGTTTCTTTTACCCATCCCTCCAACCTCCTCCCAATTTGATGCTTGCCACATCCGTCCTGACCCCTCTGGCTTTGTTGCTTACCCCGGCCCTCCTGCCCTCTCCCTCTTTATTGTTTGCCTTGTCCTTCCCGCTCCATTCCCGCTTTTTTCCTTGCCCCCTCTTTGCTTGCCCTGTTCCCTTCCCATCCTGCATTGTTGCTTGCCCCTACCACCTCCTTTTTTGTTTTTTTACTACCTCCCTCCCAAGTGCATAGTTATTGCTTGCCCCATCCCTACCACTTTGCCAGAAAAAAAGTGCTACGAGGCGGCCAGCCCTGGCCGCATCCTAGTCGTTTTTTTCAAACTTTCAGCCATGATGCACAGCAGCCACACTGCTATACAAAAAGGCTGAAATGCTTTTAATAACACCTTTGTAGAAAGCTACCCTTGCGCCCTATGTAAGAGAATAGTTCTTTGGGGAACAGAGGAAAGATAACCAAGTTTTCACCATGACAAGATCATGCATCTACTCCTGCACAAGACATCAAGGGTAGCACATATATCACTTCTTCACACAAAGGCATTATCACTACCTTTGATATAAAACTCACAAATAAACACTGCCTCCACAAAAGGCACTTGCCTCTAGTATATCAGAATAACACCTTTCCTACGAGCGAACTCCATCACAAGCTTGTTCCTTTCCATGTGAGGAGCCTGCTAAGTGTCAAAAGCACGATCGACAGCTACTTAATGCTTAGAGCTAACCCTTCATCAGCCCCACTGTATCCTGACTTCGGATAGGCCATGGGCCAATGTTGTGTAAATGGAATCGCTGTCTGTGTTTATTCCTGCTGCTCAGGTTGCAAGGAGAACTTTAATGTATGTGTAAGCTGGTGCTGGTGAGGCTGCTCCCCAATGACCCCTTATGCACCAACCACCCATCAACTAGTGTGGCTGAGAGATCAAGAATTGGCAAAGCCCCTAGGTCTCGCATACGAGAACTATTGGTTTTGCCCATTTTATTTTAGCCTAATTGTACAGCAGCATGGCAGCAACAAACCCCAAAGATTTTACTCAATCAATTTTCAGTGTATTCTAGAAAGCACCCCACCAAGCCCTCAACTAGGAATATCCAAGTTATCTTCCCCGTTATCTGATGGGTATTTAGTAGAAGACACAACTCACCCGGTAGGCTAAACTGGTGCTGGAAAGGAGCAGCGACCTGGGCAGAGCCAGGGCCAAGACTAGATGAAGAACTAGGTCGCTCCAGGCTTTAGGTACGGGGTAGGAGAAGGCATGGCCGCTAGATCTGGGTCTGCATATGTGGGATGTGTGTGAGTAGGAGGAGTCCGGAAAAACTGAGGTGTTGGGTGTGTATGTGGAAGTCAATGCTATTATTAAGGTACGCAAGTCAGATGTTGTGCAAAGCTTTATATGTGTTTGTGAGGAGTTTGAAGAGTGCCCATTTGTGGATGGGGAGCCAGTGGAGGTCTTTAAGGTGTGTAGTGATGTGGCTGTGGGATGCCGCCTGAGGGTGAGTCTGAGAGCTGAGTTCTGTAAGATCTGGAGTCTTCTAGCCAGCTGTGTGTGGATTCCTACTTGGTGTGCATTGCCATAGTCCAACTTACGGGTGATGAGAGCCTGGGTGACGGTTTGCAGGTGTTGAAGACAAGTCACTTGAAAATCTTCTTCAACATCTTCAGTATGTGGAAACAAGAGGCAAAGACTGCATTCACTTTGACCTGTCATAGCGAGCTGGTTATTGACTAGTATTTCGAGGTTCTTCACGTTTGTGGTTGGGTTTGAGTGTGGGTCCAATATCAGCAGGCCACCAAGTGGAGTCCTATAGCGAAGTGTCTTTTCCAAAGATGACTACTGCTGTCTTGTCTGTGTTGAGCATGAGACAGTTGGTTTTCATCCATCTAGTGTCTTTGGACTTGCAGGTGAAGAAGTTGGTCCGTGTGTTCGAATTTTTGACAGAGAGAGAGAGGATGAGCTGGGTGTCGTCTGTGTAAGATATAACTTTGATTCCGTGAGCACGAATGATGATGTTGAGTGTGGCCATGTAAGCATTGAACAGTATGGGACTGAGCGCCGATCCTTGTTGTAATCCCCTAACAGTAAACTGGATAATACAGAAATTCTGCCATACTGATGTGAACGTGTGCTGTACTAAGATCCATCTTTTCTCATAAATATATCAATCTGTGAATCCAGATATCAGATTCTGCACTAACAGGCGGTTCTGTCTGTCTCTGGTTTCAAAGTATTACAGGAAAGCATGAATTTCGAGTTTTTTACCAGACACCTTTTGGATGTGTAAAATAGGAAGCTAATATTTAGGGAAAAATGCTCAGAAGCAGAAACAAACATGTGAAAAGTAGTGCACAAACATCAATTCCTGTAATTATTGGTGTTTCCAGGTGGTAAAGTAACACTGCACATGGTGACTACTGTGACCCGCTGTAATTCCGGGGGCAATGATGCTGCATCACTTTTCTCTGGAAACTCATAATGAGCCCCCCTATAGTAATCCTGCTATTCAGATCATGGTTTCTTATAACATCTGGATTAAATAAAATCGCTTATGTGAACAACCATATAATAGTTTCCCTAAACTTGGTTACAGAAAACGGAAGGACCTTTGGTCGTAAATATAACTTCTCATAGGAAATTATCATCATGACTGCTGACCGATATCACAGGTTACTTGCACATTATCCACCCTTGTGCATCCTGTTATCACACACTCTACTTGCTAAACATTTTAGAGAGTACGATTGACATTAAGAAGACAGAATAGTTCTGTGTTATTTATGTGGAACTGAACAAGTTTTTCGTAAGTGCAGCACTATAACCGGAAGAGCCTCTAAGCGGGCTAAATTTAACCAAGGGCTATATCTTATTTAATTACTTGATACTTTCACTGCCAGTGAGGGAACTGGGCACAGATAGCACATTATGGGTCAAAGCTCTTATTTTAAATCTGCAGTTTAACTTCTCGAAGGGAAAAGTGCACAACAACCTTGTTGTTTGTACCCTGTGAACACTCAAGCGGTGTCTATTTACTCTATATTTGCGTCTGTTATATTTTAGCCTCAACAGCTTTGGAGTAAGCGTGGGCGGAAAATCCGTTCCGCTCGCGGATTTTGCGGATTTTCGGGAAATCCGCAATCCGCGAGATTTGCGGATTTCCCGCAAAATCCGCAAATTCGCACGCAGCGGATTTTTTTGGCGGCGCGCGGCGTTGGTGATACAATTTTTGCGGCGCGCGGCGTTTATCATCGTTTGCCGAGTTGTTTTTTTCGATAGTTTGCGAGTGCTGCGCCATTTTGGATCTTGCTGTGTGATCCCGCGGGAATTGGCGAGCGCGATTACGTCATCGCGGCTTGCCAGCGATAGTTTGTCAACGCGAGTACGGCGAGATCACGTCTCGCGGTACTTCGCAATTTGCGAGATTTGAGATGCGGCGAGCGAAAATATAAATTTGCAATTCTGCACAAGAAATCCACCAGCAAGCAGCATAAACCTTCTAGAAATGATGATTTTTATGTGAATAACTCCTTAGTTTGACATTTGCCTGCACTTTTTTAGCGAGGAGTCCATTTTGGGGAGGGGGCAGGGGGGTGGGAGGAAGGAAGTGCCCCATAGTCTTCAACTTCCTGTTCCTGTTCAGCAGGCTCCTCCCAGTGCTTTGTCCATCTCCTGGTCACTTTTCATTCGGATGTGGACCTGGAAGGATTACCTTTTGTGGATGCTGCTGGATCTTTGGATTTGAGGCCTTTTTGACTTTCTTTGGATCACTGTTGGATTAGAAATTTTACAAGTAAGTTTGTTTGGGGCATTACAGTTGCTGCAACTAAAATTTTGGGATTTTCGATTTTTGGGCTGTTTTGGGGCCTTTTCCCAGGGGTACTCAGTGGTGGGTGGACTGATTCTTTCTGTGGGTTGTCTTGAATTTAAACATCATGGAGGCCATAGATGAATTGGGATTGTGCTGATTTTTCTGTGTTTTTCGATTTTTTTTTTTTGTAAAATTTTGTGTTTTTCGATTTTTGACCTGTTGTTGGGGCCTTGACCAGGGGTAGTGAGTGGTGCATGGGGCCTAGTCTTTCTGTGGGCTGTCTTGAATTTAAACATCATGGATGGAATGGGATTGTGCTGATTTTGCAGTGTTTTTCGATTTTTGGGGGTGTTCATGGGGAGGGACATGCCATGTGGCTGGTGGCCATTTTGAGTGCAGCTACAGGCACTGGCCATGTGCTGGCAGGCAAGTGGCCATTTTGAATGCAGGCTTTGTTGTTAGGCCTCCAACCATTTTGCCTACTTTTCAACCTTTATTTATGCCAGGGGTAGTGAGTCTTGCATGGGCCTAGTATTTCTGTGGGTTGTCTTGAATTTAAACATCATGGAGGCCATGGATGGAATGGGATTGTGCTGATTTTTCTGTGTTTTTCGATTTTTTTTTTTTGTAAAATTTTGTGTTTTTCGATTTTTGACCTGTTGTTGGGGCCTTGACCAGGGGTAGTGAGTGGTGCATGGGGCCTAGTCTTTCTGTGGGCTGTCTTGAATTTAAACATCATGGATGGAATGGGATTGTGCTGATTTTGCAGTGTTTTTCGATTTTTGGGGGTGTTCATGGGGAGGGACATGCCATGTGGCTGGTGGCCATTTTGAGTGCAGCTACAGGCACTTGCCATGTGCTGGCAGGCAAGTGGCCATTTTGAATGCAGGCTTTGTTGTTAGGCCTCCAACCATTTTGCCTACTTTTCAACCTTTATTTATGCCAGGGGTAGTGAGTCTTGCATGGGCCTAGTATTTCTGTGGGTTGTCTTGAATTTAAACATCATGGAGGCCATAGATGAATTGGGATTGTGCTGATTTTTCTGTGTTTTTCGATTTTTTTTTTTTTGTAAAATTTTGTGTTTTTCGATTTTTGACCTGTTGTTGGGGCCTTGACCAGGGGTAGTGAGTGGTGCATGGGGCCTAGTCTTTCTGTGGGCTGTCTTGAATTTAAACATCATGGATGGAATGGGATTGTGCTGATTTTGCAGTGTTTTTCGATTTTTGGGGGTGTTCATGGGGAGGGACATGCCATGTGGCTGGTGGCCATTTTGAGTGCAGCTACAGGCACTTGCCATGTGCTGGCAGGCAAGTGGCCATTTTGAATGCAGGCTTTGTTGTTAGGCCTCCAACCATTTTGCCTACTTTTCAACCTTTATTTATGCCAGGGGTAGTGAGTCTTGCATGGGCCTAGTATTTCTGTGGGTTGTCTTGAATTTAAACATCATGGAGGCCATAGATGAATTGGGATTGTGCTGATTTTTCTGTGTTTTTCGATTTTTTTTTTTGTAAAATTTTGTGTTTTTCGATTTTTGACCTGTTGTTGGGGCCTTGACCAGGGGTAGTGAGTGGTGCATGGGGCCTAGTCTTTCTGTGGGCTGTCTTGAATTTAAACATCATGGATGGAATGGGATTGTGCTGATTTTGCAGTGTTTTTCGATTTTTGGGGGTGTTCATGGGGAGGGACATGCCATGTGGCTGGTGGCCATTTTGAGTGCAGCTACAGGCACTGGCCATGTGCTGGCAGGCAAGTGGCCATTTTGAATGCAGGCTTTGTTGTTAGGCCTCCAACCATTTTGCCTACTTTTCAACCTTTATTTATGCCAGGGGTAGTGAGTCTTGCATGGGCCTAGTATTTCTGTGGGTTGTCTTGAATTTAAACATCATGGAGGCCATAGATGAATTGGGATTGTGCTGATTTTTCTGTGTTTTTCGTTTTTTTTTTTGTTGTAAAATTTTGTGTTTTTCGATTTTTGACCTGTTGTTGGGGCCTTGACCAGGGGTAGTGAGTGGTGCATGGGGCCTAGTCTTTCTGTGGGCTGTCTTGAATTTAAACATCATGGATGGACTGGGATTGTGCTGATTTTGCAGTGTTTTTCGATTTTTGGGGGTGTTCATGGGGAGGGACATGCCATGTGGCTGGTGGCCATTTTGAGTGCAGCTACAGGCACTGGCCATGTGCTTGGCAGGCAAGTGGCCATTTTGAATGCAGGCTTTGTTGTTAGGCCTCCAACCATTTTGCCTACTTTTCAACCTTTATTTATGCCCAGGGGTAGTGAGTCTTGCATGGGCCTAGTCTTTCTGTGGGTTGTCTTGAATTTAAACATTATGGAGGGCATGGATGGATTGGGATTGTGCTGATTTTGCAGTGTTTTTCGATTTTTTTGTGCTCTATAACTGAACTGATGTTCCTCTGTCTTCCATTTTTTTTAGGTGCACAAGACTCAAGAGAACCACCAGTGCCAGGAAGAAGTCCTGCAGCGGTGTGTGTGTGCAGCATAACGTCACGCGACGTCACGTCTGGCCTCAGACAACTCTACAATTCGTGCAACTGCGGCCTGCTGTCTGACCTGCTCTGAAGAAGATGGCCCCAAAGAAAGTTCTCCGTAGCTCCTCTAGCAAGAAAGTTGCTAGTAAGGAGCAGAAGAAGCAAGTTACCAAGGAGGCTGGTGTGCCACCCGCCACTTTTTTTGGGAGCAAAAAAAAAAGTACGCCTGCAGCAGCAGGATCTGCTGGGGACCAACCTGAGAGCAGCACCCCTGCTCCATTGGGTTCAGTGCCTCCACCACCACGCCAACTTAAGTCAAAGCCCTTGAGTGCTTCAGAGGCAGTCAGTGTACTTCTCCAATCACCATCGACCAGTGATGTTGGCTCATCGCAAGAAAGTAGCAGCAATGTCCCTGAATCAACACAGGTTGTTGTAACTCATCTGACAAGTGTTGAACAACCACAGCCGCAACAACAACACCATGTGCAAGTACACGCCCAAGTACATGTGGAAGGAGAGGCAGCAAAAGGAGATGCGCAAGCAAAGGTGCATGGACGTTCACAAGTGCCCACAATAGTTGTTCCTCCCGAAGTAGGGGCACATTTGGAAATCGACAATGAAGCTGAGGTATCATTGGAAGCCACTCCTCCTGATGATCATTCATTGTCTTCCACATCCCTAGCAAGGAAAAGATCAAGGGGGGTGTCTACATCTTCTTCAAGCCCACCTCGTTCTGGTGCAAGTGATCTGTCTTGGGAACCACGACAACTGCGGTCTGACAGTGAGGCAGAGGCACACCATGATCTGCCACCGGTACCTAAGCGTAAAAGGAAGGTCGTCCAAAAACTCAAACCTATGGAGTGTGATGAGGCTCAACAAGAAGTGACAGATACTGCTGGTGATGAAGCCTCTCACGATGACGACGAGGCAGTCATCACAAAGGTCACTGCAGCCCCACCGGGCATGCAGCAAAGAGACATTTTGACCCTATCCCGAGAAGCTGCTGAGCGTGATGATGATGTCGGCGAGGAGGCAATGGAAATGGAATCATTAGATTTGGAGTTAAGTAGTACACCAAAACCTACCGCTTCCATATTTCTTCCTCGCAAGAAGGTACCCACCTCGTCCTCGACCTCAATTCGTGGTGGTGAAAGTGCAAAACGTACTGAAGTTCGGCAATCCACATCCTCCACTTCATCTGTCATTAGCAGCAGGACCACCACCACCAGTATCGCCGCCTCCTCCGGCCCCCGAAGACATTTCAAGTCTCCAGTTTGGGACTTCTTTAGTGTTTGCCCAAAAAAGGAAAACGTAGCCATTTGTAGCCTTTGTAAGCTTCGATTTAGTCGTGGTAAGCTTGGTTCTAACTATGGTACCGGAGGCCAGAGAGGTCATCTTGAGAGAAGGCACCCTGTCGAATGGTTTCCGCACCTAGAGGCGGTCAAGAAAGCCGGAATTGCACGTAATGAAAACGTTGATTTGTCATCTGCTGATGACGAGGAGGTAGAAGACGATTCAAACACTTCACTTACACCCAGTTCCCATGTCAGCAGCACACCCCATGGGAGCCACACTAAGAGTGTGGGAGAGAGTGAGACATCAATGCGGAAAAGTTCATCAGCGAGCGTAACTGGGTCGAAGAGATCATCATCATCCCGTAAATCATTGGTCCAGGGCAACATTAAAAAGATGTTGTTTACAGAAGCGCAATATGAACGCAACCACCCAATGACCCGTCTGTATAACACTAAGCTGGCTAAAATGCTAGCTCTGGACCTTCTCCCTTTTTCTTTTGTAGAAGGGGTTGGTTTTCTAGAATTAGTGACAGTGCTCTGCCCTAAATGGAAGGTTCCTAGCCGGTTCTATTTTGCCCGAGTTGCGGTTCCAGCACTACATGAAGATGTTCTGAAGGTGATTGGGGCAGCTTTGCAGAAGAGTGCTGTTCACACTATACATCTGACAACAGACATGTGGACCAGTGGCGCAGGCGCTGATTACATGTGCATCACTGCACACTGGGTCTCTTTTTCAGGGGCTAAAGCAAAGCTAAACTCAGGTGTTGACACTAACATTGTTTTTAAAGGTGCTCGGAAACATGCAACACTAGCCATGTTTGGTTTGGAGAAACGTCACACAGCAGAAAACATTTTGGATGTCTTTAACACAAAGGTCCTTAACTGTCTGTCCCCACTAAAACGCAAGGTTGGTTATGTTTCCACAGACAATGGCTCCAATATAGTTAAGGCCATGAGGGACGGTTACTATTTCAGAGTGCCGTGTTTGGCGCACTGTATAAACCTGGTTGTCCAAAAATTCTTGGGTAATAAACGCAGTGCAGCGTACAGTGTATTGGAGAACTGCCGAAAAATTTGCAAGCATTTCAGGCATTCTTTTAAGGCCCGCAAGCAGCTGAGGAGCATGCTATATCAAAGTCAAATGCCAGTGAAAGCACTCATCCAGGAGGTGGTAACACGTTGGAACTCAACCTTCTACATGCTTGAGCGTCTGTATGAGCAGTATACGCAACTCGATCAATTTTTCTTGAAAGAGGGTATAGAGGAGCTGAGGATGGGTGGGCCGCAATGGAACATAGTTGAAAGCCTAACACGCATGCTTCGTCCTTTTGAGGTCTTCACACGTGCAGTCAGCAAGGAGGACTCTAATTTGGGAAAAGCTATCCCATTGTTGTACATGCTGGAGGACCAACTGAAGGAGGTGTGTTCTGTGTTTCGAAAAGATGACAAAAAGAAAGACTCTTTGCTTCTGGCTGAGACATTATTAGAGCTCCTACAAGGTGATGAACGTCTTCAAAAGATCCACTCAGAACAGCATTACATTTGTGCTACTATTCTGGATCCACGCTACAAAAAGGCGCTGGCAGGCAGAGCATTCTTTCCTTTTGCTGATGAAGATGTTACAAAGTACAAACGTTGGCTAGCCTTGTCAGCCAAGAAGTTTGAAACAGAACGGCTGGAAATTGAAGGAAATGGCAGTACATCAGCAGGCCATCCCCAGTCAAAACAATCCACTTCTGCACCTGTGGCTGTGGCACAAGTGACCTCTCAGCCGTTAAAGACACCGGCAACCGCATCATCTGCACGAAAGGCAGCAGAAACATTGGAGGCTGAAGAGGATTGGCTAGCTCTGCGTGGGTTTGGTTCTCAAAAGGCCAGAGGCACAGCAAGAGCTACGCAAAGTGGAGGAACCTTGGAGGAGGACCTTGAGTCGATGGTGAAGGACTATCTGAATGACTCCACAGAGGTCTATGTTAATTCTGACCCATTGGCGTATTGGCATGGGAAAAAAGAATTGTGGCCACAGCTCACCAACCTGGCTTTAAACTACTTGTCTTGCCCACTCGCAAGTGTGTCTTCTGAACGGGTTTTCAGTGCGGCTGGTGGGATTGTAACTCCCAAACGGAGCCGCCTCTCGCCCAAAAATGTGGAGAGGTTAACAATGATCAAGATGAATCAGCACCTCATACCACCAGATATAAGAGTACGAGAGAGCGTGCCGGATGAAGAGGAGGTGGCCAGCACCATAGATGAGGGAATTTCTACTCTGTCAGGTGGCACTGACCTCACCCGGGCTGAATTCGCAGAGTATGATGACGAAGCCTTATTCTTATTCCTGGACCGTGATTCCGGCTTCGAGCCCTGAAAATGAGACAACGAATCAATAACTTTCTTTTTCATCCTTATTCACTTTTATTCCTGTGTGTCTGTCTTTCTTTGTTGTGCACAGTTAATATAATTCAAACTTTAATCAGATAATCACAAAGACAAGCCCATCAGCAGAACTGTCTTCACTTGTTTGCTAATTTATTTGAAGGTGCCGCAGTCTGCATTCCTCAGGTTCACAAGTTCAGAAGAACATGCTCCTCTATCCTCCTCCTCCAGACTCCTATTTCCATCAAAGCAGAGGGCTGGTTTACGCCCAATGAAGAAAGACTCAGCACTTGTGGGGGTGTTGTTCTACCTCTTTGCAGGTGAGTTGACGGGTCTGGGGCCATTGCTGGGAAGCACTAAAAGTGGTTTGTGCCAAATCCGAGGCGGAAATTTTTTTGTGTTTTTGATGACTTGCTTGCCTTTGAGGTGCTCTTAGGGGGGGTTCCGTCTGTTTGTGGGTGAGTTTCATGGTCTGAGAGCATTGCTGGGACACTCTAATCTTGATTGCATTTGCTTTTCAGGAAATCCGTCGTGCCAACCCCGACTTATGGCCCAGCTACGCAGCGCGTTTGGACCGAAGGCCCAGAAATATTGCAAGTATGAGAGTTTGCTTTTGGCCTGTTTGGGGGTGTTATACTTCTTGGCGGGTGGGTTGCCGGGTCTTGGGGCATTCCTGGGAAGGTCTAATACCGGGTAGAAGTGGTTGGGACTAAATCCAGGCCGATTTTTTTTTGGGCTATTTCTGACATTTTGCTCTATGTAGCGTTTTCGGGGGCCTGTTTGGGGGGCTTCCTGGTGTTTGCGGGTGAGTTTCGTGGTCTGGGAGCACTGCTGGGACACTCTAATCTTGATTGCATTTGCTTTTCAGGAAATCCGTCGTGCCAACCCCGACTTATGGCCCAGCTACGCAGCGCGTTTGGACCGAAGGCCCAGAAATATTGCAAGTATGAGAGTTTGCTTTTGGCCTGTTTGGGGGTGTTATACTTCTTGGCGGGTGGGTTGCCGGGTCTTGGGGCATTCCTGGGAAGGTCTAATACCGGGTAGAAGTGGTTGGGACTAAATCCAGGCCGATTTTTTTTTGGGCTATTTCTGACATTTTGCTCTATGTAGCGTTTTCGGGGGCCTGTTTGGGGGGCTTCCTGGTGTTTGCGGGTGAGTTTCGTGGTCTGGGAGCACTGCTGGGACACTCTAATCTTGATTGCATTTGCTTTTCAGGAAATCCGTCGTGCCAACCCCGACTTATGGCCCAGCTACGCAGCGCGTTTGGACCGAAGGCCCAGAAATATTGCAAGTATGAGAGTTTGCTTTTGGCCTGTTTGGGGGTGTTATACTTCTTGGCGGGTGGGTTGCCGGGTCTTGGGGCATTCCTGGGAAGGTCTAATACCGGGTAGAAGTGGTTGGGACTAAATCCAGGCCGATTTTTTTTTGGGCTATTTCTGACATTTTGCTCTATGTAGCGTTTTCGGGGGCCTGTTTGGGGGGCTTCCTGGTGTTTGCGGGTGAGTTTCGTGGTCTGGGAGCACTGCTGGGACACTCTAATCTTGATTGCATTTGCTTTTCAGGAAATCCGTCGTGCCAACCCCGACTTATGGCCCAGCTACGCAGCGCGTTTGGACCGAAGGCCCAGAAATATTGCAAGTATGAGAGTTTGCTTTTGGCCTGTTTGGGGGTGTTATACTTCTTGGCGGGTGGGTTGCCGGGTCTTGGGGCATTCCTGGGAAGGTCTAATACCGGGTAGAAGTGGTTGGGACAAAATCCAGGCCGATTTTTTTTTGGGCTATTTCTGACATTTTGCTCTATGTAGCGTTTTCGGGGGCCTGTTTGGGGGGCTTCCTGGTGTTTCTGGGTGAGTTTCGTGGTCTGGGAGCACTGCTGGGACACTCTAATCTTGATTGCATTTGCTTTTCAGGAAATCCGTCGTGCCAACCCCGACTTATGGCCTAGCTACGCAGCGCGTTTGGACCGAAGGCCCAGAAATATTGCAAGTATGAGATTTTGCTTTTGGCCTGTTTGGGGGTGTTATGCTTCTTGGCGGGTGGGTTGCCGGGTCTTGGGGCATTCCTGGGAAGGTCTAATACCGGGTAGAAGTGGTTGGGACTAAATCCAGGCCGATTTTTTTTTGGGCTATTTCTGACATTTTGCTCTATGTAGCGTTTTCGGGGGCCTGTTTGGGGGGCTTCCTGGTGTTTGCGGGTGAGTTTCGTGGTCTGGGAGCACTGCTGGGACACTCTAATCTTGATTGCATTTGCTTTTCAGGAAATCCGTCGTGCCAACCCCGACTTATGGCCTAGCTACGCAGCGCGTTTGGACCGAAGGCCCAGAAATATTGCAAGTATGAGATTTTGCTTTTGGCCTGTTTGGGGGTGTTATGCTTCTTGGCGGGTGGGTTGCCGGGTCTTGGGGCATTCCTGGGAAGGTCTAATACCGGGTAGAAGTGGTTGGGACTAAATCCAGGCCGATTTTTTTTGGGCTATTTCAGACATTTTGCTCTATGTAGCGTTTTCGGGGGCCTGTTTGGGGGGCTTCCTGGTGTTTGCGGGTGAGTTTCGTGGTCTGGGAGCACTGCTGGGACACTCTAATCTTGATTGCATTTGCTTTTCAGGAAATCCGTCGTGCCAACCCCGACTTATGGCCTAGCTACGCAGCGCGTTTGGACCGAAGGCCCAGAAATATTGCAAGTATGAGATTTTGCTTTTGGCCTGTTTGGGGGTGTTATGCTTCTTGGCGGGTGGGTTGCCGGGTCTTGGGGCATTCCTGGGAAGGTCTAATACCGGGTAGAAGTGGTTGGGACTAAATCCAGGCCGATTTTTTTTTGGGCAATTTCTGACATTTTGCTCTATGTAGCGTTTTCGGGGGCCTGTTTGGGGGGCTTCCTGGTGTTTGCGGGTGAGTTTCGTGGTCTGGGAGCACTGCTGGGACACTCTAATCTTGATTGCATTTGCTTTTCAGGAAATCCGTCGTGCCAACCCCGACTTATGGCCTAGCTACGCAGCGCGTTTGGACCGAAGGCCCAGAAATATTGCAAGTATGAGATTTTGCTTTTGGCCTGTTTGGGGGTGTTATGCTTCTTGGCGGGTGGGTTGCCGGGTCTTGGGGCATTCCTGGGAAGGTCTAATACCGGGTAGAAGTGGTTGGGACAAAATCCAGGCCGATTTTTTTTTGGGCTATTTCTGACATTTTGCTCTATGTAGCGTTTTCGGGGGCCTGTTTGGGGGGCTTCCTGGTGTTTGCGGGTGAGTTTCGTGGTGTGGGAGCACTGCTGGCTATATATACTTTACTTTGCAAGAGGTTTGAAGCAAATCCATGGTGGCTGAGGGGACTTAGGGCCTAGCTGCAGAGCGCGCGCGGAGTGATTTGGGAAATTTGTGAAAAAGTGACTAAGTCCCCATTTTTGTACTTTTGCTCTTTGGCTGTTTGGGGGTCTTCTACTCGTTTTCTCCTGGGTTGACGGCTCTGGGGCCATTGCTGGGAAGCTCTAATACCGGATAAAAGTGTTTTGGACCAAATCCCAGGCGGAATTTTTTTTGTGTTTTTGATGACTTGCTTGCCTTTGAGGTGCTCTTAGGGGGGGTTCCGTCTGTTTGCGGGTGAGTTTCGTGGTCTGGGAGCACTGCTGGGACACTCTAATCTTGATTGCATTTGCTTTTCAGGAAATCCGTCGTGCCAACCCCGACTTATGGCCTAGCTACGCAGCGCGTTTGGACCGAAGGCCCAGAAATATTGCAAGTATGAGATTTTGCTTTTGGCCTGTTTGGGGGTGTTACGCTTCTTGGCGGGTGGGTTGCCGGGTCTTGGGGCATTCCTGGGAAGGTCTAATACCGGGTAGAAGTGGTTGGGACAAAATCCGCGCGGAAAAGCCTTTAGTTTTGGCACTTTTTGTAACTTAGGGTTCGTTAGGGTTAGCCCTAGCAGCAGGATTGCATGTGTTTCGGGGTGTTCTAGATTTTTCAAACTGAGTTCTGGGGTCTTAGAGCACTCGTGAGAATGTGTAATTTTGGTTGCAAGTCATTTGAAGAAAATCCATGGTGGGAAAGGGGGGATTTGGCATAGTTAAAGAAAGCCTTTGCCACTATTCTTAACTTAGGGTTCGTTAGGGTTAGCAGTATTTCTATTGCATGTGTTTGAGTGGGGGGGATTTCGAGTCTTGGAGCGATGCTGGCTATGGCTACTTTTGCTTGGTTGCTTGCAAGTGGTTTGAATGCAATCCACGGTGGGTAATGGGTAATTAGGGTACTTCGGCCTACTTTTACTTTCAAAGTAAGTTTTGTCACCAGTTTTCTGCTAGGCCTCGTTTTTTGAGATTTGATTGGGGGTCTTCTACATTTTTGCGACTGGCTTTAGTAAGGGTCTGGGTGGGAGCACTGCTAGGAAGATCTAATTTTGTTCTAAAACACAGTTTACAGTACACCTAGCTTGAGGGGCAAGATCCGATACATTAATTTGCCCATACATCCTTCAAAAGGTGACTCAGAGTACGCACTTTCAAAAACATTGTACTGTCTACTAGGAAAAACAAATTGTGACTTTTTGCACTCCACAGCCTACATGCCTTATATTTATTTATCAGTGGTGTTGTAATATTATATCACTTCCTGTTTTTCGTTGAATAATTACAGGCCGGGTTTCAGTCTCTGCAATGGGGAAAAAAGGATGGAGTCAGGCTTCACAGTAGCGAGCCACAATTCAGCATCAGGCAGGCAGTGGACAGGGTGTCTTCTGGTGACCAACATCGATGGACGAAGCGTCGGCTGCAATGGAGGAGTGCCGCTAATAGGAGGATTTTTTTTCTGCGGGCAACTTACTTACCACTTCCAACAGGACCACTACAACCACATAGATACAGTATCCCTTGCCTTTTTCTCTGACTGTGACTGCATTTCTTGGCTCTCTCTCTGCTTCTACATTGATCCCTTAACACATCACTTAGTCCACTCCACTATCACATCTGCACCACACATAGTCATTTGTAAGTGCTCCTACGTAATTCGCAAGTCGCAGCACGCCCCAGGCCGTAGAGGACTGGGATGGCCCCAATGATGAAGCATGTCACCAAGGGGCAACCCTGGTGAGTGAGGGGACACCTAGAAAAAAAGCAATTTCTCCTTTTCTATCTACTATACCTTCTGTCAGGTTACGCAGCCCCTAAGCGCCTACCGTACTATGAAACTACATTTCCCATGAGTAGGCGGGAGACTTGCAGACTATTTAGTGAGACTATATGAGAGTACCCTTGTATGTTAGGACAGCACTTCACTGATGCCTGTCTTGTCTTCTGTTACAGGTATCCTTTCCCTGCTGACCCTACCTTTACCCATCCCACATTTTTTATTTTAGTTTGTTATTTTTCTCCCCCGCCTAATGCCTCGAACACCCTGTGTTTACACTTCTGGGTGTTGGTGACATTTGGAAGTGGAACCATATTTGCATCGACTGGATCACGGGGAGTAAACCTGACACCTTCCAGACCAACCCCATTGAGTGTTGTTGTGAATGGATTTATAGTGACCAGCAAGGCTCTCAGGTATCTGGCTACAGAGACCTTATGTTGAATATAGTTATCAATATTTCCACCCACGCCCTGTACTGTCGCATTCTTTCTTCCACAGTTGTCGAAAGTACTAATTACTTTTAACTGACATGCATGCAGTTACAGTAGTGTATGCACTTTCAAAGATTGATGGATAGGTTTGTACCCAAAGATTTGTTTATGTTCACAATTGTTCGTCCATGCTGTGCTACTTTTTCTTGTCTCCCAAAACCTTTCCCAAAAACCCCCGTACCCATCCATTTTTCAAACCCTAACCCTCTTCCCCCGGGCTGTGTGGTTTTGATTGATGTGTGACTAAATTACAGCAATAAATCCACACACTTGCTGGGGAGGATAAGGTGATAGCAACAGGCTGGTGAAGAAATCCGATGATATATTCTTACTCTGCTTGACAAAGACCCATGGCTAATGTCAAAGAACTTCAACCGAATTAGTTATACTTTAACATTTGTTAGGCTACAACGTGGCACTGTTCTAGTGTACTTCTGTCACCTGCTATATTCTGTATTGTACCTTTGTATTGCTCAGGAGCACAAACCAGATTTCATTTTCTTTTTTTCATAGGCAAGCAACTGCCACTGTGTCACACCACTAGTACCACCGCTATGAGGAAATTTTATCCGCCCAGGATTGCCAACCTTATTTGCTGTTTCCCGTGGAGCCAGCCCTGGGCCTAGCCCTACTTGCAAACAGAAATTACAGGTAAGATAGGCGTTTGGTTGGAGGTAGTATAATGGAGTATTAGGAGAGACGAGAGATTTGATTGACGGTAGTACTACTAAAGTCCTAGGACTATTCAGGAAAACAAACTTACTGTTATGTTAAACCCCCACCCACCAGACTCAAAAGCAGTAAAAAACAGGTATGGTCAGATAAAGTTTCAAAAAGTATATTTTTATAGCCCTAACAAAAGAATCTCCCGCAAGACCCTCCCTAACCCCAACGATTGTCCTTCAAAAGTCCCCAAAAATCACAACTCCCAATTCCCACCCCCCAAAAGTCTCTAAAAAAGGGGCAAGGGACACTATGGCAGGGTGCTGTTGGAATTAGCAGCCAGGGCATCATGCTCCTTGCGGAGGGTGGCAAGTTCGAAGCGGAGGCCCTCCACCACGTTCTTATAATTATGGACCTCCTGCTCCAGGTAGGACAGTCTGAGGGATAAGCGGCGCCGGTGTGCCTTGCAATTCCTGTGAGGGGCAGCTGCTTTCTTTGCTGCTGGGCGGTGGCGTTTGGCTTTGGTAGCCCGGCTCCGTACCGCTGGAGCACTGCGCTGGCTGGCAGCCCGCACGGAGGAGGAGGCAGCTGTCCCAGTGGACGTTGTTGTTGTTCCAGACTGCGTCTCCTCCTCCTCCAGGGCCACCAGCCGCCGATATTCAGCAACAGTGGCATCCAGCCTCCGTTGCCGGGCCATTCGAGCCTGCTCCTTCCTCCTTGATGGTGTCTTGGATTTGGAAGGAGCAACTACATGAAAAAAGAAAGACATAGTCTGTAACCAATGCTCCTTAAGATTAACACAAAATGATTGAGCAGAAAGTTGTCACAGTACAAGTAGCAAATTGAAAGCACAGTGCATAACTATTGAGGACAGTATCTATGTAACCTCCGACTTCTTCATCCTTGCTCTAACATTAGTGGGAGTTTAAGGAACAAATTCTACGAGCACTATGGACTTCTATTACAGTCGACTATGACAGTACACCACTCTTATTCTTCTTCTTCTCTCTTGTTTAGGACAATTGGTACGTTATCTTATGCAAGCCGGCATAATGCCAGCGCAGTGAACTTGCACCCGAGAAAAACAGACGCACACCATGGTGAGTGAGACAGACTTGCGTTACTGTACCGGTCCAGTACATGCAGGTGGTGAAGCTCTTACTTTTCTATTACGGGTGGCACTGAGAATACTCTGTTAAAAGGGCTACTGCTTAATTAATTTAGCTTTCACCCTACAGTGCAAATGAGTATTAGAAAAGGAAAATGAAGAAGCTAAATTATCTGATTATCTATCACTTCACATGGGATGTATTTGATGACATATGGGATGACTTTAGGTGCTTTGCTTATTATTGAGTGAACAGTGATACCCCCACACATGAATGACGTACTACTACTAAACTAAAGTTATTAAGGGAGGTAGGGAGTGCCCACCGTAATAACTGGATATATGCTGTGCTTGCAGTTGCAATACAAACTACTGCTACTATTCATGGTAGTCTTTGGACAACGTTACAACTTCTTTTCCTTGCCTTTCCTACACTGGAACGGACGTGCGGGTGCGGTGTTACATGCTCTTCAAAGTAACACTTAGTTCATCCAGTGACCGTCTACTCTCTCTAGATTCACATATGCTATCTAAGAGTCAGATAGTACCATGAATGATCCAGGCATCCATCCATTCAAAGTATATTGCACACATACAGTTTCTGTCTCACCCACCCAGGCTGTTCTCCTTCCACCCATCCTTGCTTCATCATTCACCCAGCCATGCACCATACCATTTTCTTACCTTCCCAGCCACCTCGGGGACCAAGCAAACACATATCATTCTTCTTTGCCAGTCATCATTACATTTCTCGTGCTTCCACACTTACTTACACCCTTCTTTCGCTTTTCGTTCATCCCATCCATCAAGTTCACCTCAGATCTGATTGGGATTCTTCTCGCCAAAAACTTCACAGCTAAGTCGAAGTACATTTAGAGGAGGCTACTACCTGCTTTTTTTATAATACACCCGTGCAGAAAGCACACTCTGCAGTCTTCAATCTCAATGACTAAGGAATGTATAGCTTACCTCTGCCCGCCACCACCGTGTGAACCCTCACAGGCATGTCCTTTTCCGGCACTTGCACCGCCTCCTCCCCAGAGTTGTCCTCCTCGTCCAATGCCACCACCTCCGCGCTGGCCCCGTCTCCAGATGTTCCACCTACAAAGTACATTTAATAATGTTAGAATACACCACTCACTACTATATAATATTTGGTCTAGGAGGAAGAAAGAAATGTGAAAAAAAGTGTACAATTTAATAATTTTTGACTGTCTACTCTAGAGTAAAAAGGTCCCTTTTTCCAGGGAAGGCTGTTGTCTTGCTGCACTTTTTGGCACAACTGATGAATGTTTGCTTTTTACTTTTTAACACGCACCACTTTTTCTCCTAACAGACAGAACCTTGACTTCTAAGAACACGAGCAGGATCAAGTTCAAACCAGGTGAGAGCTCGGCTCGACCACAAGAAATGTGTCCAATTAATCGTCAGCACTAAGCACTTTTCCATTTTCAGTTACACGTTCACTTTTATGACAAACTTGAATTTAATAAATGTGTTTACTTTTAATAAAGCTTTTAAACTTAAATAGAGTCTGTGGTTTTTGGTCCTCCAGACTAGAGTGGATGAGCTAAAGGTTTTCGAATTTTTGCAAGCATGAGTCCGTGCCTCTGCCATCGGTGACTTTGGGAGCTAAATGACTCTGCCACACTATCTAGTCAGTAAGGAGATTGGGGCCGGGGTTCAACTACAAAGTCTGTTATCACTGAGGTATGTGGAAAGTCTAACAGTTACAGCACCTATTATAATTGATAAGCTAAGCGATGCATTATTTAGTGTCCATAGTTCTGTTTGTGCAGATTTGTCCCTGCAACAGTAGTAGAATGGATTGTCCTATCCAAACCAAAAGTAAAGTAGTATCTTATTATTTCTTGGTGGTGGTCATTCACCTTTTTATTGTTGGCAATGGTCAAAGCATAAACATTTAGAATACTTGAAAAGACAATATGGACAATCCCAGAGGACTACACTCAGTGCATAGAGCTATTGCTGACTAGAATGGGAGTCCAATGGAAATGCCAAATGTGCAATCTTAGTTAGCTACACAGACAGACTAATAAGAATAATCTAGTAATACCACACGGAGTCATAGGGATAAGAATTTAGATCCTGTCTACAAGAAGATCAAAGACGATTTAGAAAAAATCGAATGAGGAACGCTAGGAAAAAATAAGTACTCTATATTAAAATTAAAACTTACTGGGGCCAGCAAAGGAGCCCTCGACTGCCCGGTCCTGGCCTGCATCGACAACAGCACCCTCCTCCTCCTCCTCCTGTGTCCTCCTCTTGCCCCTGGGGGAAGCTGATGTACAACATGAAAGAAAGAAAAACAGAAAACATGGATGATATTTATTTCTCAACCAAATCAAACATTTAAAAAAGAACTAACAAAGTAACAAAATATTTTTGCGAAATAGCAAATAGGGAACGACTCCACGGGATATATTATTGACCAATCTCATGTGGTCGACTACGTCATTACTTTAGTATTGCTTGATTTGCGGACCGTCGAATTGGAAACTACCCTATGTAACTCACTAAACAAAGTACTAAAAAGGTTTGCCTAGGATTGGCAGGCAGCAGTCCGCAGCACGCAAAGTGACAGCCAAAGTCCATTGTGATTGAAGATCAGCGACAACACTAAAGTTTCCTACTACATTCACCAGTCATTAAAATACTCAAACTATTAATCCACCACCACTATTTCTTCTTATCGCCATGTGTACAAAGGAAGGACTGGACTTGAGTCTGTAGGGGCTGATTTATAAGGCCCTTGCGGCTCTTTTGCTCCATTGTTGCGTGACTTTTGTGACGCAGCGACAGCACATAAGAGGCGCAATGGTGCGGCGTATATTAACAACGTGACGCATCTGGGAGATGCATCACGTTGTAAAGCCCTGCGCCAATAGGGGTGTTCCGGCGCAAGGGAGGGCGTTCCTGCGCAGGAACGCATCCTAAAAGTGGCTGAGGGAAATCTACAAGATTTCAATCAGTCACTTTGAGGACAATGATGCGTGACTCAAACCCTGCGCCTGCTTGAAGCAGACGTACGGCTTGACGCAGCATTGGGGAGATAGGGCACCCCAGAGAATTGATGGAGCTGCACCATCGTTGCGACGCAACTCCAGCAATGCGCCACCTTTACGGCACAGATGCGTAACGCTTTGGTGACGTTTTGGGCCCATGGCGCGCCGCATTGTAATACGGCGCACCATGGGTGATGGTGGCGTGACGCACAATTACTGGCGCATCCCTGCAACTTTGCAGGGATGCGCCGGTAATTAAAAATCTGAACCTTAGTGTGTAGCATTGCGCAGTTCTTTCAACTACACTCATACATAATTTCACAGGCCAATGAAATGAACACAAAATCTAAAACAAATAAGCATAGTAGCAACACTACTGAGAAGGAGAGCAGTGTACCTGAAATGCACAGAAGATTTTGAAATAAAATGTACCTACAATGTAATGAGCAGCATTATTGCTCTTGTAAAAAAAACAAAAATTTGCAATATAATAACACAGCAGGAGAAAACATAGTAGTAAAGACATAGCTACTACTACTCACCAAGCCCGGGGATCTCAAGGCCAAGGAGGTCGAGCAGATCTCGCTCACGGGTCAGGACATCCGTCCAGCGGTGGGTGGCCTGGTTGTAGGTGCGCCAGACCCGAGAGTGGTGGTAAATGGCCTGGCACACCTTCTCCCACCGCTTCCGGCGCTCCCGGGCCCCGTACCCGGCACTGATCTTGCCGCCTCCCATGATGGTCCTGGGGAGGCGGCGCTGAACATAAAAAATGAGCTGGCCCACCTCCTCCGGGGTAAAGATCTCCCGTGGCATCACTAGCTCCCCCCTCAAACGCCCGCACGGGAGCCGGACACGGGGTGCGGGACCCTTCCCCTTCTCGGGATGCTTCCCGGCTCCCTTCACCATGGTCTGGGCGGAAAGGAATAAAGAAAATAGAATAGGGAAGAGAAGAAAAGAAAAGAGTTTACAAAAGTAGTTTAAAATTAACCAAAAGTAGCAGTAAACACAAAAATATAGGGCTAGAAAAATAGAGGGATAGATAATAAGTAAAATAGATAAAAAAAAACTTCAAACAAGCAAAGGATGGCAGAGATTGACAGAGGATACAAAGACCATGCCCAGAACCATAGCAATGAATGAGAAACAAGATGGCCGCGCCCGTTCACGACCGCGCGGGTAAGTTCGCGCGAGATTTTCCTTGCGAACACGCGCGAGACTGTACTGGCAAACCGCGGACTTTGCGAGATTACACTTCGCGCCCGGAAACGGAAATACGTCAGGCAAACAAGATGGCTGCGCCCTTGCACGACCGCGAGGGTAACTTCGCGTCTTGCGCTACGAGCGGCTCGCAAAAACGCACAAAACCTTGCCAACTAACACGCTGCAAAAAAAACAAATTGCATATTCGCACGAATTTGCGGCTTCCGAATCCGATCTTGCGCGTGTTCGCACCCCGCGAACCCCGCGAAATTGCAGAAAAACGAGTTTTTCAAAAGTGAAAGCACTCGGCAGGGGCAAGAGTTCAAACTCATCATTAGTAACAATTCCCGGTAGTGCTTCCTGACTGGGGCCCCTCCAGAATTCAGTTGCTAGTTGCAACAATTGTATGACCCTGCTCTGACCCTCACAGCAGGCTCATACAATAGCTACAAGTAGGCCACAAAGAAGGTCCTGGGGAAAAAAAATGCACTGCAACAGAAAGCAAAATTACAGATAAGGAAGCAGGTGCCAGACTGGAATTTTAAAACAGTGACACATTAATAAACTAACCCCAAATTAATTCATCTGAGTTGAAGCAGGGATGGTGTGCTTGCTTTTCCCCCCCATAATCTACAGTAATGATGAACCAGAGGGTGGCATTGATGTAACAGAGGGTTGCAGTGGTGAAACAGAGGGTGCTGGGAACCTGTGATGATGAACCAGACGTAGAAACAACATAATTCGCGACCGTTGCGCGACGAAATGTAAGTTCGCAATTGCGAACTGGTACGAAACCCTCGCGAACTGGCAGAAATCCTTGCGAACACAAAAAAAAAAAAAAATCCGCAAATTCGCAAGAATTCGCGGATTTTGCGGATTGCGAGTTCAAAAATCCGCAAATTCGCGAACGCGAGATCCGCAAAATTCGCTCATGCTTACTTTGGAGCCATAAGAGCTAAATTCCTCTCTTCTGGGCAGAGGTGGGTCTGGGGGACAAGAGTAGTGGGCGCAGTCTCCACCATCCTCTGCTAGCTCTGTTGTCCCAAAATCTCACCCTTAAGCCATCATCTCCATCTCCTGACGTCCCTTCGTCCACCAGGATGTGCTATCCAGCGCACACCTCGATTTTGGGGCAGAAAGAAATTCCTGCCAAGCTGAATAAGAGGCTATAGAGGTGGTGCCTCTGTAAGAAAGGGGAATGGCATTGTACTTCTTGATCCCCAAGAATGATAGAACACTGAAGCCCATCCTGGATCTCTGCATCCTTAAAATTTTCATTCTGTAGCAGAATTTCAATATGCTACCCTTTTGCTAAGTCCTTTTTGGCCCCTAATGCGGGAGATGGGTTAGCCAACCTGGATATCCAGAATGCCTTTTTCCATCTTCCAGTTCTTCCCAGCCACAAACATTACCAGAGGTTCATGTTGGGATCCCAGCACAATCAGTCCACAGTGATACCATTCGAACTGTCAACCGCTCTGTGCATCTTTACTAAAGTGCTTGCAAGTGTGATGGCTTTATTCAGATGGTCTGGAGTGCATGTATTCCTGTACTCTGACAACTGGCCGGCTAAAGAGAAGTCCCTGGCACTGGTCAAGGAACCCCTTCAGCAGACAATGACTGTCCTCCACAATATGGGCTTTACCATCAACTTCATCAACACACAGAGGCTACATGGGCTTCACTGACCATGACCCGCATTTGCATCCTATTTGTGCCACATGATAGATGGCAGATGAGCACCATTCAGTGGTTTCTGAGGTGACAGTGGCTAAAATATGAAGGAAGTCTCACAGCTCAAGAGCAGAAAGGCAACTCTGCTGATCTGGATCTGCCACTCAAACCATTTGATGGGTCGTTCTTTCAGTCCTCAGAGGGTCAGTCTACCATGGTCATGGACACTTCTTTAATGGATTGGGCTGGACGACAGGATGACATAGGCCTTTGGTTAGCATTGGAGTGGCTCTTTTACATAAATCTGTTAGAGCTGTGGGTGGTACATCTTGCCTTCTTCTTTCCATCTTGTGGAGCATCTTTCAGATTTTATTAGAGAGCACCACCACAGTCCATTATATCAAAAGAGTGCTGTGGGGGTGGTGGACCCTATGTTGGGATGTGATTCAATGAGAATTTTCGAAAGAGCTGCTCATCGAGCAGACTCCCTCATAGTGAGGGAAGATGCTGTCAATCACCTCTCGCTGGAATATCGTGACGCGGCAAAAATACTCGGCAGAGGCAAGTAGATTGAGGAGCTTTAATTTAAATCTAGAAAAACCACAATGTGGCACATCCTGGCAGTTCGGATCCTAACAGCAAACTGGCCGTTGTACAAGAATCCTTGCTGACCGTTCATGAAGAACGTGGGGAAATATATTTAAACGCAACAATGGGCGTGTGCATACAGCTTATGCCCAACGTTCCCAAAACATTTGAATAATGCATGACGATACATTCATCATATCACCTTTCCACCTTTAAAATGAATCAAATAATAATAATAATAAAAAAAATAATAAAACTAATAAAATGCAAAGTATATATATATATCGCATTAAGAGTATGTCCAGAATAATCACATTTTTCATAAACAATTACGAGAATACAAAGTCACCAAACCTCTTTGGAACCCTTCTGGTGCGGGACCCCACCGAATCATTACCTACAAGTATGCTGGGAAACTCACCACCCTTAGAACAATGTTCATCTATGTGTACATGGTCATCTTCTGCACATGTGCCTAAGTCTTACTTACTCATTGATTGTAACCACAGTGTCGAATCTGCAGAACCTTTCCTCTTGCACATTTTGTTTACCTGCTCTGGCGTAAGCTTCACTAACTGCCTCTTGTTCCACCAACCTTTTCCCAAAACGAGTGCAGCGCCTTTATTCACTTTGTCCACACTTATAGGTGCAGAAAACTTGCATTCACCTTTCCTAGCTGTGATGGGGTTCTTAATCATTACGCAGTCACCTACCTCTAGATCTGCTCCCGTTTTATAAAAAACGTTGCTTCATGTAAAATTGCTGTGCCAATCCCATGTGAGGCTATATCATCTCTGGAGAGGCCAACATCCACACTTTTGTGGACTCTTTCATTCAACAATCAGGTAAACAACGACGTGTGTACCTCTCTATCCCATCGTAATAAAAATGGGATCTACCCTGTGGTGCAATGTGGGGAATTATTATACCCCCAACCTTCTGAGTAACACACTTGCCCACCTCTAATTCTGGTGCCAAAGCAGTCTGTACACCTTCCTTAAAGATTTGGTGCCACACTCAATGAAATCATTAGAGGTAGGTGGGTACAAGGCTTCTTTAAGCTGTTTAATATCCATGTTGGAGAAAAATCTTCTCATACAATCAGACACAAAGTGTGTACAGTTGTCCGTAACCACAATTTTCGGTGCACCTTCCAACACAAAAATATGTTCTGAGAATTTGATAACTGTCTCAGTGTCAGGCTATTCTACGAATGAATGATACATCCACTTTGAGAAGTAATCAATAAGAAGCACAGTGTAATTCATAATACCTCGTAGTGTGGGACAAGGACATGAAAAATCTAATTCTACTTGTTTCCATGCATTCTCAGGAAAAGGTGTTGGGTGTAAAAGTGTATGCATGCTCTTTCAGTGCCTGTCAGAAAGCAACCACTCAGGACACCTGACAATCTTGAGCTTTACCCCACTGTCCAACGCAGGCCACCAGTAATGTTGGTTGATCTTCATGCATATCTCAGTGTCCCCACATAAATCTCTTAAAGCCAGAGTTGTAACAATTACATTGTTGACGTTCTCAAGGGCTTTAGCCAATTCATCTGACCATGCAAACTTCTGTTCCTTCCTGAGTAGCAACCTCAGAGGTCCAAAAGCCTGTGCGTACCCAGAGACAAAACATACGTAATACTCAGCTAGCCCTAGGAACGAGCGCAGTGCATCTTTATCTACTGTGCCTTTGTGTCCTTAATTGCCTTAATGAGGGACATTTTAGTTTTTATACCATTGCACGATACAGTATGACCAATATATTCTAATTCTTTAGTGGCAAACTTGCACTCCTCCAGTCCGATTGTCATACCTCTATGCATCAAAATAGACAAAATATTTCTCAGGATCTTGTCATGTTCCTCCAAATCCTTTGCAAAAACGAAAATGTTGTCTTGGTACACCTGAACGCCAGCGATGCTTCCAAACAAATTGTCCATGAGTTTTTGAAACACACCTGCAGGAGACGCCAGACGGAATGGCAATCTAAGATATTTGTAGGCACCATCAGATGTCATAATGGTTGTTAAATCCAATGACCCGGTAGTGAGGGTGACCTGATGATAAGCTGATTTTAAGTTCATTGTGTACAACTATATTGCTCCACTCAGGCTGGCTAACAGATCATGTATCTTGAGAAGTGGGTGGCAATCCACTACTGTTTTTGTTGAGGGCACACAAGTCTGCACACAATCTGATCACGCCAGACTTTTTGCTTGCCACCCACTAGGAAGAATCAGTGGATTGAATGATACTTTGAGACAATAATTCATTGTGTTTACTTGAACTCTTCGCTTACACTTAAAGACACTAGGCATATCTTGTGAGCTAATGATTTGCATTTGGGAGCAACTTCATTTGATGTTCAAACCCTTTAACTTTGCTCTCATGCATACAGAAAAATGGTTTAAAATCAGATAATATGTTGGCAACAGTTTCGTGTACATCACCAAAAAATTATACTGGAACATCACAAACCACTTCAATGTTGTCAGAACCTGGAACTATATATAAGCCCATTGTAGCCAGGTCAGGCCACTCCTAATATTTCTCCCCTTGACAGCAACATAATCTTTGGTGTAAGTCTCCCTTTCGAGATAAGAGACTTTGGAATTGAAATAGACTAGCATTTCAATGTCCTTCTCCCCACCTTGGGATTAACATCCATGGGAGACTAGGTGCAGTTAGCTCCCCAAAACTCATGGAATGTGGTGTCTGTCAGAATGGTTATGAACGAACCCGAGTCAGCCATAACTAATAGTGGCACATTATCAAGGAGAGCCTCACACATAGGGCCTTTAACAGCCATGGTTTGACTAGTAAAATCTAAGGTGAGAAGAACATTGTTTAAAGATTCAGCACTCGAAACTACGTCCACATCCACATTCCCAATTTTCACTGGGTGGTTAGCACTCTTACACAGAATTTGAAAGTGTCCCATTTTTTTACACAATGGACACCTTTTGTCAACTGCGGGACAGCTGGCAAAATTGCTGAGGTAACTTTTGGAACCACATCTGTAGCATGTGCCAAAAGTTTCCTTACCAGTGTTCCTAAATGACTTACCTTTAGTGTTAACAGCACTTAAGGATTCTGAGTAAACCTCGTTGGACACTATCGTGTTGACGGCAGGTTCAGGATGAAGAATTTTAGAAGAAATCGGTGATCTCTCGATGCTCTTGGCTAGGTCAACAACTTTAAACAATGTTGGATTCTTACAATTTACAAGTCTCTCCTGAACCTCTCTGAAGAACATTTAAACATGTACCTAAACCACTGGATCCATTTTATAGGTGGTTTACCAGGTTGACTTAAGAATGGAGGTGGTTGTGTGATTTTCTGTGGAGTGGCCATGATGGCATGTGCAGCAGCAGAGAACCAACAGTATACAGTGCAATGAGAAGAGCCCAAACTGTCCAAAGTAGCAGAATAGAGTGCAATAACATGAGCAAAGTCAGACTAAATAGCGCTTTAAAATGCCAGAAATGTACATCGAATGTATTGAAGTACTGAGTTCTGAATTACACAGTCACAGGATTGAAATACCTGGAACCACAATTAATCAGAATGTTCCCTGGAAACTGTTGCTGTTGTTGTTTTGATGTGGCGAGTGAAAAAGCTCAAAAATATGGCAACCACACAAATACTTTTGCTAAACCCTACTGCCTCTTTTCTTTGAGACAAAACAGGTACTTAGCCTGAGTTGTGTTGGATGACTTCCTAGATGACAGGCAGTACTGCGTGCCACCTCCGAGTGAGCTTTTGCTTTAGGACTGGGTCAAAAGGTAAGGAATGTGCGGGAAGATGTAACCATCAAAAGAAAACTGTACTTACCTTTTTGAATGATATTTCTGGGGGATCTTCTCACAGCTATCTCATCACCTACCCTCCTCACTTGGGAGTTCGCGCAGTAAATAATAAGATCTCAAGGTTTACAAACATGATTTTGGTTGTATTTGATACTTTAGTGATGTTCTTGGTTTCACTCTGTGTGCCTTGCTGTGGTTCAGAAAAAATCCAGGAACTGATGCATGCTTGTCAATTGTCACTTTTCTATACTCTATTGTTGTCATGTCCAAGGGCGAAGTTTTAAAGCCAGTCAGAAGCATAGAGATATAATTCATATGGTGATGACGCTAAAAAAGAAGAGTATGCACATGCTAGATATATTGTTACTGAAGAAAAGAGATTAACGGAAAGGTTCGAACCAGGCCGATAAAAATACAATTTCCTGTGATTATTTTAGAAGATTTCTAATCGTCAGGTGGTCCTATGGACATGCAGTGTCCTGTAAGAGCGCAGAAGTGTATTTGATGAGCAACTTGTGCATGGTGTTTCTTTGGAAAGCTGGTGTTTCTCGGTTGGATTTCTTTTTGGGGTATAGTTCCTTCCTTTGAGGATGATTCTTAAACTTGAATTTATGTTTTTTTCCCATTTATAATCTGTAATTCCTTTTTTTCAGAATGTCTTCTAAGGCATTCGCATGCGGCAGTCCTTAATTAACATTGTTATTGAAAATACTTTTGTTTGACTTCTGCAAGCTCACAGCTTGTGCACGCCTCAGGGCTCTGGATTTCACAACAGCACTCACTCCAAAACTCATCTTGTCACAATGGCCACGTGCTGAACCGCAATTGTGTACTTTGAGTGGCCCAAAAAGATGTCGCTCTCCACTCTGTGCCCAGTGTTCAAGCTGCTGACATAACATCCTTAAGGAGATCAGTGAGTCACTTCTCCTTAAGTGCTACCTGTTGACAGTTTCTGCAGACATAATGGAAGCAGGACCGCTGGCAACATTGAATTATTTGTTTATTGCAAGTAACTCTATAGATTGAGCCTGTCGTGTGTGTGGCTGAGCGCTTGCTATTAACTGACAAACGGAGGAACGAGAGAAAGGGTTAGAGACTGAGTGTTACCTATTAGGAGCAGCAAAGATAACAAAGGGTAAAAGTAGCGAAGACTAACTGGAATACAGTTTATTGTGTTTTCAGAAACAGATCAAACGTTAGAACCACGAACAGTGAAAATTCAAACAAAAAAGACATTGATCGAGTCATTTTATCATAATTGTACTAGTAAAGTGAGAGTCATCAGAGTTATAATAGTAAGGTTACCTTTGTCAAATCATGTTGATTTTCTATTGCTTTCCTGTGATATCTATCAAAACCTTGTAAGAGTGTAGGTCCCCTCTACCTGTCTTGTATTAGGTATCCTCATGTGCGCTACTCCAACCCTATCATGGTTGGGAAGGTTAGCCTTCTTTTTTGGGTGCCACGTTTATAGTTAAAATCCCATATGCTACTCGTGTGTCCCGTAGTACGTGGAATATAGTACAGGATTCAATGGGGATAATCCTCAGGTGGCCTCCTTTTCCGTACATAGGAATTTGCTCATCCATGGGGGTCTAGAATTGGCATGTCCAGTGTGTTTAAACAGGATGGCTCCAGTATCTTCGCTTGCTCGGCATGCATGTTTGTGGACTGACAGTTCTCAGACTACGTATTCTGCAGTGGCCCACCTGTGGATGTCTCTCGTCCAATTAGACCAATCCGACTCAGCGACACACCCCCTACGCCCCCGTTAAGTGCGGTAAAAAGAATGTAAACGAGCGCAATCACTAAGGCCCTACGGAACGATTGGACCAACGTGGCTCCCTATCTCGTCATAAGCAAGCCAATGATGTGACGGCTTGTCACACTTTTATAAGCCTCACAACTACAGAACCTTCCTAGTGCCCTTATTTCACTCCTTTCTCTTCTGCTTTTTACTTTCATCTTTTTTCTTGTTCTCACTTATCCACGTCAGGTGGGGTTAGCTAAGCATATGATTCGAAGTGACTGCTAACACTATTGTACAAACTACGATTGGCTAACCTTGGAACAGAAATGCTGATGTCTTGTTTATAAAAATCAATAAAATACTTTGAAATAAAAAAAAGAAATCATTCATGTTGCAAACAAGAAAGCCAAATCTGCGACTCTCTACTCCGTTTCACTAATTTTCGGACGTACAAAAAGACCAAACAGGCATGTTTTACATAAGTGCAGGTTTAGTTTGTGCAACAGGCCAAAAAGGTTGTCAGTCTCCTGGCTTCCAGTGGAGCTAACTGATGGAACTGGAAGAGTTAACTAGATTTGGGTAGTGGAATACGATGGTGATTGCTGAATAGGTGCTTTTTATGCTTTCAGATTAATGAATGATTAATGTTGAGGTTCCAATAAAAAAGTTAAAAATTAAACATTTGGTTAAGCATGTCATGCTGACACCAGATTTCGATGACATTACGTATCACTGTGGGATTTTCAAATATCACTAACCCAAAGAAAATCAAGTCTTTGGTTAAAGCGATAACACAATACCGGGCGGATCGTTGTAACAGAGACGCTGATCTGAGTGTCAAACCTACTGCCTCAAACTACATAAGGAAGTATAAAGGTATGTTTGGGGGGGATGAAGCAAAATGCCCGGCTCCATACAGTTGTCATCAATACTAGCAAATAGTCTTTCTTCTGAAATTTGAGTCCCTGCATAGCGCTATAGATGGATAAATGATGCTGTTTGGCAAACTGCTCTTATTCCCAAAGGTTTCCCCAACCCTGAGGAAAACAGGGAGCCAGCAGCCAAAGGGCACAAACGAGAAAACACTGCTGGACGGTCCATCATTCCACTCTTTTTCTCGCAGTGAGAACCAGGGATGCTGGTGGAATCAAAGAGCTGGAGTTGGAGCTAAATAGAAAATGTTGAGTCAAACTGGAAGATCCTGAACTTTCAGAACATGGAATAAATAATATGCACATATTAGAAAGCTAGTATAGAAGTCATAAACAAGATGAATCGTACCCATTCCGCTCACAACGAGCTGTCACAGCCCTGCAGGCATATCCGGTGGTAGGAGATTCCGTATATTTCAAGAAGGAGAATGGTGTCCAGCAGAGAGAAGCTCGGTCTATGGAATGCCAAGGGAAGTCCTTCAATGAGGGGGCAGAAGAGGAAGAACATACAAACGATGAGGGGTGCTAGTGTTGTGAGGTGGTGAAAAGCAACAGGCACTTGCTGACCATTCCTGCACCATCTATCCAGAGGCACAGTATGGAGCAATTAGAGAGGCATCTGTGGCACGTTGAATAAAAGTTGAAGGACGCAGGTTTGAGTTAATATAATGATAAGGTTTATTTGTCACAAGTAATAGGAAAAGAGTGACCCCAGCCACAGCTGACTATCACCCTCGCTCAAGCCGTATGACTCGCCTGGGCGCTCACCTTAGAAAGTTACCAGCTGTGACATTCTAAGGGATGTCACTAGCGGTGCGTTCCAAGGTGATTGCAGGGGAGAAGATACAATAGTGTGGCATGGCTTCCCCCTTGGGCGGAAGATACCAAAGCATCCCAACCAGATCTTCTCTTTGAGGAAAGCTGTACCAGATAGCAATATACTGTTACCAGCAAAAGTCAGGACAAGTGACACAAGCTTAAGAGTACTGAATTTGGGGTAGTGGCTGCTGATAAAGGAAATATCAGTTCAGGTAGAGAGATTAATGGTCGAACAGTGTAGCTGTCAGAGACAAGAGTGACTTCTTTAGAGCTACTATATTTGATTTGAGGAGGTTTAAGTTTTATTGATGAGTTGGAATGATGAATGATGAACAATGTAATTTGAGAGTCAATGAAAACAATTCTGTCGTTAGGAGGAGACATTCTGATTGAGGAATGCACTGGTCATGTAAAAAAGTGATAGAGGAATGATTGATTCAGGGACACAGAATGCTAGTTGAGGAATCGGACATGGTGATAAAAGAATCATAAGGATAAAGCAGAGGGCTACCTAAAGGTTACTGGTGAAGTCCGGCCAGAGACACTGATGTCTGGGAAATACTGAAATCAGGATACAGGAGTACTGATTAGTAAGAAATGTCTAAGAGCATGGCAGCATAGATGGGGAATAGTGGGGCTGAGTAGAAGGTACTGAGATGTGTACTGTAGGCAGACAGGTGAAACTGGGACACGACAGGCTACTCCCTGATAGCAGTTGTGGACTAATGCTGACTGGTGTATGTACAGAGATGTAGTAATTGATGTTTTAGTGTAGTATTGATGCTAAGTTCTTCTTTTTCATTTTATAGCCAGCTTCTGGCCACCAGCTATGCTTTATGGGTGGCTCATTAGATAGGTGTGGACAGAGGCGGCTGCTCTATCCTCCGAGCGACAGTGGCGGCTTCCCTATCCTCAGAGCAGTGGGACAGTGCGAATGCTGGGGTATTGGGGTAAGAGGGAATTCATGAATTAAAAGCACTTAACTGCAGCTGCGGTCTCTGTCTTGGTGCTCCTCTTCTGACCCTGTGTACACTGCACAGGCTCCCAGGGGCCAATCATGGCACTGCTCTCCTGCTGGTAATACTGGGGCTGAACTAATGCTCGCTCAGGGCCTGGAAGTCTGTGCCTTTTCTCCACCCGGCTGTGCAACATAGCTGGGTGGAGAAATGTAAGTGAGCATGTCAGCCGACCAAACCGGCATTCGCACTTACAGTGCACAATTCTCCTCCACCTTGTAGGTCAGTGACTCTCCTCAGGATGGCTCCGCCCCCACCCTGACGCTGGCAATTGGCGCAGCAAGAAAAATAAAATGACAATAAACTGGTTTTAATATTATTTTATTTTTCAGTGTGGCAGTGCTACTCCTCCATAACAGAGGAGCCACCCCTGGGCATGCAGATGACACCTAGCTTCTATTTAAACTGGCTAGTAAGTGTTGGGAAGCAACCAGTGACTGTGTCCTCAGTCCTGCAGCTATTACTTCCTGACTTTGAATAAGCCACTGATGGACATTTGATATTTTAGTTTTAAATTAAAACACTCTAAAATGGAAATTCTGCCATCTAATATAAATTCATCCTTTCGGGCATCATCATTTGGTCTCTTCGGTGAGGTTAAAGCCTACTCCATCGAAAGGAGGAAAACAACTCGGTATAACATTTTAGATCTCTCTAGGCACCCTCTTATGGTGAATGTTTCTTCCTCCTGTTTTTCTAACCTTAAAACCTTGAGGTGGAGTCACCATTGCACATACTGGTTGTTAGTGCTGTAGTGCAATTACTATTGGTGTGCGGAAATATGATTTCATCGCATGAATAGAGAGTTTTAAACTAATTGCAAATCGTGTAGCATGCAGACGCTGCACTGATTGTAGAGCTGAAGAAATATTATTTCAGCTACTCTATGTAAATGTCACTGGCTGCCAGTGATACCGAGAACACGTTCCAAAGCATGGACCATCGATCATAAAGCTCTGTTAGGAACTATGCAATGCAACATTTTCTGGCTTCAACTTTTAGGTGCTTTGCAGCTGTCCTGTTCATGAGATTGACCGATCGAAAATTCATTGGACTAGTTTAGTAAAAACGGATAGTAATGGTTTCTTCAGGAACTATATTCAGTTCCAAAATCACTTTCCTTCGATGCTAAGTGCAGAAACAAACCTAATGCATGTTCGAAAAAATGTAAAAACCTACTTTTGCAGTCAGCCATCAAGCTAAGTAAAGTTGTGTTGTGCTATAATATGTTTTCTAGCACCATAATTATTTGATGTACATGCGCCCTAGAAATAAAATATATTAAACAGTAACATATCTAATCATGCCTTAAGCATCTAATTATTCGCAATTTCCTGTTCTGATATTGATTTGTGTTGGTCCTTATTTCAGTCAATAACAGGCATTAAAATATACTTTTTTTGTAATACTTGGTTGGAGACATTGTAACAAAATGCTAACCACACTAGGGACAGATTTTTTTTTTTTTTAAACAAGAACTGGTGTACCCCTATCTAAAGGAGGACTTCTTTAAGAACACTAACCCGGGGAATCTCAACACCCAGTACAAGGGAAGATCTAAAACGAGATTCTTGACTTTCTCAAATTCCTCTTCTGACTCAGACCAAAGTGACGGAGGTTACTATTACCCCCCTTACCCACAATACCATTCATATTACCAATACCAGCAAAACCCGCCACCTTTTGTAGATAGAGGGGGTAGGAGAGGTAGGGGATATAGACGAGGTTGGAGACAACCACAATATCAATCTTTCCAACCATTTCCACAGCCAGCTCCAGCACAAGATCCAAATTTTTTTCGGACGCGACGAGTGTACCCACGTTGAACATTACTATCAACCGCCAGGGTTCTGGTGGTAACCATATTAATGACCCCATGAATACGGAACCTATACCAATCTACAATTTGTCCAAAATATCTTTGACCCCTGTGGAATTAAGAGTCCTCCAGAAAGGACTATCTTTTGTGCCTCTAACCATACAAGACACTGTAGATACGAAAACTGAGGTCCTTCAGTTCCTCAGAAAGGTTAGGTTAAAAGCATTCTTTCAAGATCAAGAAAAACCTATGGAATGGAATGCTAGTGGACTCAAACTTAGGTCCACTTTTTGCCCTGACGCTGCTAGCATGCCAGACGAAGTGATACTTTTTGAGAACCAGGTGTTAAGGGAGGTAGATAAATTGAATAAAAAGAATATTTCTTATAGATTCAATTTCTGGAAAGAAGATCGACAAGCACTTATCAGTCTAGCGAATAACCCCTTAGCAGTGATAAAACCTACCGACAAGGGTGGTGGGATTGTATTGTGGGACAGTGATGAGTATGATAGTGAAGTACTGAAACAGCTGAATAATCCTGCGCATTATCGGAAAATAGACAATAGCCCCGCCCCTATGTTGAGAGCCAAAATTCTGCATTTGACCACTGAAGCCTAAGACTTGGGATATCTTGGCAAAAAAGAATATGAATTTTTGAACACTTCGGAACAAAAGACACCCAGTATATATGTACTTCCGAAGGTACATAAGGACGTCCAAAAACCTCCGGGACGCCCAATTATTGCGGCATGCGGCTCAATGCTTGAGCCTTTAGCCAAATACATTGACACATTCCTTAAACCATTTGTCTGTACCACCAGGGCTTTTGTGCGAGATACTATGGACTTCATACAAAAGGTGGAAAACTCGGTGTTCGATGGTGACCAACAATTGTTGGTCACCTTCGACATCGAGAGTTTGTACACCAACATACCTCAAGATGAGGCACTGTTGTTCATGGGGTTGGTGTTGGACCGTAGAAGCAGACCTCACCGAGTGCCTACTAAATTCTCATAGAATTGGCCGAAATCTGTCTAAAAAATAACTTTTTCACTTTCAAAGACTCCCTTTATTTACAACTTAAGGGAGTCGCAATGGGTTGATGTTTTGCACCGGAGATTGCCAACCTGGTGATGGGTCAATTCGAAGAGGTGTATGTCTTCGGTGAGGCGAACCCTTTTCGGCACTTGATGTTGAGGTGGGTTCGCTACATCGACGAAATATTCCTTATCTGGAATAGCAATAATGAGGAACTTTCCCAGTTTCATGATTGGCTGAATTCATGTTCCTCTGATTTGAGATTCACTATGAGTGCTAGCAATGACAAAATCAACGTCCTCGATGTGTGGATTTTCAATAACGAAGGAGTCCTGAAAGTTAACCTTTACACTAAACCTACTGACCGGAATACTCTCTTAGAATTCAGTAGTGGTCACCCTAGGAGCCTTAAAGAAAACTTGCCCTATGGGCAATTTTTGCGTATTCGTCGCAATTGCTACAACAAAAGCGACTATTTTGATAATGCGGATACCTTAATGAACAAACTTTGCAATAGAGGATATCCCAGGAAGTTGGTCAGAGCAGCACTTAAACGTGCTTGGTACACGCCTCGAGAAAGTTTGCTGACACCCAAAGAGAAGAAAGAGGGCTTATCATTGATCTGCGTTCTAACATTCAACCCCAAAGCGAATAAGGTCAAACAGATTATTTAAAAAAATTGCAGACTTATAGATCATTTGAATATCCCAAAACCACTTTTTGCGTTCCATAAAGGAAAGAACATAAAGCAGCATTTGGTGAAGGCAAGTAGAGTGGTGCCAAGCAAAAAAGACACTAGGAGCTTGTTAGGATTACCACCTGTGATCGAACACTACCGCTGCATGAATTGTTCTGTGTGTCCGAACACTAAGGATCTGAAAGAGATGGATATCAATGGTCACATACATACGATGCGTACCTTCTCTAACTGTAACACCAAGAACTGTATCTATGTAGTGACCTGTCCCTGTGATTTGTCCTATATTGGGCAGACTACACAAGCAGTCAAAATGCGTATTGGACAGCATAAATCACGCATAAGATGCAAGTACATTGGGGCGCCTCTAGTACAGCACAATATGGAGGCAGATCACAATGAAGAGGAGTTGACTTGGGCAGTCCTAGTCACCATCTCGGCTAAAAATAAAACAGAATTAGAGACCAAGTTGAATCGTACAGAAGCAAGACTAATAGAGAGGTACCATACGTCTGATAAAGGACTGAATGAACGTGATGAAATTTGGGCTTTGATTTGATCACTTGTCCCCTCTTTCCTTAAGATCTGCTCTATGTCCATTTTTTGCTGTCGACTTTAATGAGTTGATATGGATGATGAGATAATATGACACATACTACTGTAGTATGTATAGATAAACTATACTGACATTTATACTGATTCTTGATGCGATTTTATCTTGTATATACAGCCATAGACTATGCCACAGTGTGTACTTGAATGGCCTTTGTCCATTTGGATGCTGCTTTGTCGTCTTGCAATATAAGGTCCAGGTGCCTTCTTTAAAATGGGAACCCAATAGTGGAAATGCAGGAGTATTAATATATATTACACATGCTTTTTATGTCTCTTTAGATTTGCTTTGTTCATTTGTTATCCTATGCTTATTTAGTATTTATTTGGCATGACTTTATTTTCTGTCGTTATTATTTTTGATTTGTACACTTTGTCTTGATAGAATGAGTCACATACGTTCCTCCTATGCCGATAGATGTGCCTCGGTTGTGGGTATACGGACTCAGGGATCCTCTTTGAGATTTGTAGTCCCTTCTTAGTGTTGCCCGCCGGTTAGGCGCCCTTGTTGACGCATGACACGCCTCATTTATATGGGCGGTGCCGGCGGCTCCTAGCTTCCCGGTGGATTGACTGACGCTGCGGTGAACACTGTTTGTTCGTGTCGCCGCGTGATCTGATGACTCAAGGTAACTGCTGCTTCCTCTCGTCTCTCGCTCTGCATACGTATGCGAGCAGGCTGCGGCGGCTGCGTTGTACTTTTGATATGCAGTAGACTTCTGAGGAGCACGTTAGGTTCTGCAGCGTAGTGATATGCTGCTATGGCCACCTAGTTTTCTTTCCGTGGATGGGTTTTGTTCTAGTGTTGGTCCCCAGCCTAGTAGCGACTTAGATTATGGAACCCTCGATGTCAGGTGGGTTTGTGTCTAATGGGGTTTGTGAGTCCCCGCTCCTCCCCCCCCCTTTTCCCCTGATGTAATTCCTTATTTGACCGGCTGACCCCTCCATTTGTTGTATTAACTACTGGCCTTGTTGGTTGAGACGGATAAACACATGTAGTACAGACTCTAGATGTGCGCAGTTCTACTTGTGCGCTCTTGTATTTAGTGCAGCCTGTTCTTTGGTGAAAGATTAATGAAGATAGAGGTTGGTGTGACTTTTAATGCGCTGTCCCTCTCTCTTTCCTTCCCCTGTGTTCGGACTTGATGACAGAAAGATCGTGTGACTTGAGCCACGCCTCTTTTACCTTTACATTACCCGAGCGGACACATTTTATATATAAGGTATGCCCGCCGCATTTTGTCTAGATATCATATTAAAGTGGTTACTTGTATGGAACTATCCCCCCCCTGTTAGATCTGTTACTGCGGCTGATTGGCCTTTATATGTGTTTACCCTATGTAGAACTTTCAAGACTTGAGCTAAGAAAGTGGTTCCTACCCCACCCTCGTGGGTGGTTGTGTGGACTAGCCGGCGATATCTGCTCTAGGCTCTGCCAGGGCCTTGAAAATTAGGTATTTACTCTTTTTCTTTGGTTTATAGTATCTGGTACTTAGACACACTTATACACTGTGGGATATAAGGTGTAAATATTTTCTGTTTCTAATTTTTTTGATTTCGTCACACGCGTGTGCTGTTCACCTTAAGAGGTTTGGCTGAGGTTTCGTCTGAATGTATCGTGTTTTATCTATTTTACCTTGATTATTGTTTGACCATTTAGTTGTTCTTGGCTCGGCTTTAACTTTCTGCTTTCTTTCGTTCTCTCTGATGTATTCACCTAGCGACACTGCATTTCCACGTGTGGGGGAGAGTTTGTCATTTTTGCAGCTGTTATTTTAGTTTATTTTATGTGGTGCCCATGTTAGGCAAGTAAGAAGATAATATATGTATTTGTTATTACTAGAGTACCCATGTCCTGATGAAGCCTATATCATCTGTCTGAAACGCGACCCGACTGCGTCGACACCTCTTGCTTTGAACGGAGTCCCCTGTTATAATTCAAAAAAGATTTGATTTTTTCCTTAGGTGCACCAATACAAATATAGACTGGGTTGATGTTCTAACCTCCTGGTGCTTTGCTTTTGGGACTACCATTTTGTTGTGCACTCCATTGTAAATAAAGAGGAGGCACTTATGTTAATTGGTGTGTATATATATCCTTATATATTCCTTGTATGTAGGGTACATAAAATTCATATTGTAAATGTTTTATATATTTGTATATGATGTACATGTGATGTTTTGTATATAGATTGTTGTTTGCCGTGCCTCCCTGGATGTCCGCTCATATATGTGTATATGAATTAATATATATATTTTTAAAATGTATAATTTGATATTCACAAGATAATTAATTGTTTCTTGTTTGAAAATTAAAAGTGGATTGATCCCTTCGGTACCCCTTGTTACTACTTTTTCATCCTTGGATGTCTCCTGCTCAGGTACGGGAGGGTAAAGTGGGCAGAACCCCTAACCATTTTCGCTAGTCACACTAGGGACACAAGCATCTGGTCATTAAACAGAAATATGGGCCTGATTATGAGTGTGGTGGTCGTAAGACCGCCGCAATTGCGCTGGCGGTTGTCCATCCGCTGCATTACGTCTTTAAAAGTCGTTTCAGAGGAGGACCACCAGCTGCGCCAGGGAACAGCCAATTTCTGGTGGTGGCGGAGCTGCCGGGACAATGTAAGTCCCGCTGAGCATACTATATGAGTTCCTGCAAACCCAGCCATTTCATGGCGGGAGCCCCGCAATGAAAGGGCTGGCACACCAGTAACAAAGGGGGTCCTACAGGGCCCCCACGCCCCCCCCCCCCCCCCATGGGATACATTCAGGGGGCATAACATGTGCTCCCCTGTCTGTATTCCCCCAAAGTTCCAGCATGGCATGGATGTCACTGTCCATGCCGTGCTGGAACTTTTTTGCTCTTCCATTGGTGGTGCCTGGTTTCCCAGCACTGCTATGGGAAAGGCAAAGGGCCATTCCGCCTTACACAAGTTCAACTTGTAATAAGGTGGGCAGTCCTTGCTTGCCTTTGATGGTGTTGTGGCGGCGGAGAGCCGGCACAGAACCGTCAAACGTCTAATGTGTGCCAGTGTAACTCAGTGCAGTTACTAGAGATGCAAACACAGTTTGATTGAATGTTGAAATGATCTTTTGAGGCAAAGGGAAAAGATATAAGGCATTTGTCTTGAAGAGGGTTTAACCTGGACAGAAGCATGGTAGCAGGCAAAACAATACATATAGTAAGGTTAAAGCCAAGAATTTCATGGACTTGATAAAAGAACAGCTGTGTAACATGTTGTTTGCATTTACCTGGACACAGGTGAATCAGAGTCTGAGACACAGTTTCCTATATGGAATATATTTTGTAGTTTATACTAACAAAGAAGTAACCCCTAATAATGATTGCTAATATCACAAATGTAACCCAACAACGTATCCATGTTAATAAACAAGCAATATTCAGTATGTATGACACTTTTTGCTGGTTATTGATTGGGGAAAAGGCGGGGCAATACTATATGCCCTGCCTTTCTAGGCCCTATCACCATTGAATCTGCATGTCTGCTAACTTCACCTTTTTCCAATTTTTAGCTCCATTTGACTAATAACCACATTATGGAAATCGAACCCCTTTTGATACTCCACCCTGAAGTCATTGTATTGTTTTGGTATCTATATAGCACTTTCCAAACCCCTTGCAAGACCCAAAGCGACTTTCTATTTTGAGTACATAGTTACTCCATATGTATTTTTTTATGTAGTGCTTTGTAACCCCCAAAAGGTCAAGCAAGGAAGGCTCCACTATTCATTGAGTGTCTAAGGTCTCATCATAGTGTATGACTCAAAGCGTGTTGGGAGTATCTCAATACGTGAACTAAGGAAGCAGGGCAGTATTGCTGCAGAGAATAAACATTGATGTTGCAGAGATTTTATATGGATAAGTGCAGCTGCACATATGAATACTTGTCGTCTTTGTGTATGGATTATTTTAGGGAGGAGTAGTGGTTGATGGTGTCTCTACAGTCTGTAGGTTGGCCCAGTGTCTTGGTCCATGCACAGTTTTGCAATCTGACTGGGGTCCTTGAGATGATTTCAGGTCTGTGTGGTGATGCTAAGGACATCCCAACATACATCTCTGTTTGTATGGCATTTTGGATGTATTATTTGGATCAGTTTATGCCATTTTCTAAAAACTGACATTGTATATGATCTTTGGTTTGTTGAGTCATGTTTGGGGAACAACCAGGTTTTTTATTGCTTTTTTAAGTTCGATGTTGTTGCTGATTGTATTTATTTTTGTGGATAATATGTTCCACAGTTTTCAGATCTGTACAGAGAAGGAGTCACCACCTAAGTGGGATACTAAGCAGTGGTGCCTGCCATTCTTAGGTTCCTCTTTTGGGTGTAGCGTTTGAATCTGTATCCTACAAAACGGGTCCAATGCTATGATTAGCCCTGTCAACTATGCAGATTGCTTTGAGGGAAATTCGTTTACAGCAAGTGCCCATTTTCTAGCTACTACATTCTGGATTTGCTGGAGTTTGTGGTCAGGAATTGTGTAATCCCTATGAATAACAATTTATCATCATATATCCGTGGCTGCATTAATGCAGTTGAGATCTCTTCGTATGGAGTTAGCCCAGGTAGGGCAAACGTCCCATTTAACACTATGGCTCTCAGCGGGCTCCCCCTATCAACAACGGCACCCCTAAGAGCCTCCCTGAACGCTGCCGCGAGACTCATCACTGGCTCAAGAAAACACTTGCATATATCCCCTGACTTAAAAACCCTGAACTGGCTGCCTTTTGAAGCCAGAATACAGCTGAAAATTGCCTGTATGACACACTCGGCCGTATATCACAAGTCACCCAACTACCTCACTCAAAAGCTGACTATATCGGGAGGCTCGAGATCCAATAGAAGCACAGAAACCCTCCTCCTGAAACCTCGAAGATTCCGGAAGGATAAAACATACAAACGCTCCTTCTCAGGAATGGCACCCAGGATCTGGAATGCACTCCCGCCTGAAACCAGACTTATCTCCTCTACTGCATTTTTTAAGAAAGAGGTAAAAGCCATCCTCATGGCTAAGTTCACCTGAACTCTAGTGTTACTGGATCAAAGACATTGCGCGGCTTCTGTATTATTGGTTTCCTGATTGTTTATCGTGTTATACTCTTACTTGATTGCTTTCCTACCTTGCAACTCACTGACTACCTACTATTATATTGTTTTCAAGAATTTGTTTAATCACCCCCTTGTTGCCCCTTCTCTCTATTTCTGTAAAGCGCTCTGATATCTGCAAAGATCTTGTTCACGCTATATAAAACCTTGAATAAATAAATAAAATAAATAAATAAATATGAAAGGGTTTTTTGTCACATTGTTGAACTGTGTCCCATAACAGAGGGATTAGAAGAGAAGCGGACTGTGATCGTCGGTACATCCCATAAAAAAAGGGGACAAGCTCTGAAATATGTAACAATGATCATCTTTTTGTCACTTGCCCAAGATTTACTGACTCTGTTAGATCATACTGAAGCAGCGTATTAATTAGCATCAGTTACATGAAAGCAAGCAGGATTTTCCAGTAATGAAATGTGATGGGAAGTATAAATATACCATTTGTACCATAGACTAAGGTAATGATGCTGCTGTTCTGCATATGAAGTTTACTAACTTGTATTGCCCTATGCAACACTTACGTCCAAGGATGCTTCCGGAGTTTTCACTTGTTATCATTTGCAGTGAGGAACAATCCGTTCATCCATGTTGTAATGCCACCCCTTAACATGGAAAATAGGGTCTTCCAAACAAAGTCATGATTGAAAGATTTGTTCTTGAAGTAATTTTTTTTCTCTGTACATAATGATTATGCATGACAATTTATTTTTCCAATTTACTTTCTAAAAATGATTTATAGTAAATAGTACCTTCTGTTTGCATTGGATGGGCAGGGGTGCCGTGTTAGGTGCGGCATGTTTGCAGTTGCATGCCCCAGTGCAGGTTGTAGTTTCTGAGATTATGAAATCACTGAAAACATTCATCATCCTGACAGAAAAATATTCCTCTTACATCACAGCCTGTATTTGCTCATGCGGAAAGCTGCCAGGAGAACTTATTTACATCAATAGGGCAGCAGTGATTAGGCTGTGGTGGGAGTCAAATTCTGTGGTAGGTACTGACTAACTTTGCAGCCATTCAGCGTGTTGCACTGGCAGGCACTGTTATTTATCACAGTGTGTTAATGGTTGACTTGTATAAACAGGCCCTCTGAAATAAACATACACAAACCAAAACTTGGACAGAAACTTCCAAGTTATTGGATGAACTATGGCAAAACAAGCACAAAAGTAAAGTTGTTGGCAGGAACTATACAAAGATGAAGGGAATCTTGTGGCTTCTGTATGAGGTCATGGAACTTCCCAATGACTTGCAGTATACTTAAAATGTACAGCAAAATATATTTTGTTCCTTAAAATACATGGCCATAACAACACACTTCCTACAAATCCCTTAAATCCTTGGTGTCTTACTCTTTCTTGTTCGTTAGAGACAAGAAGAATAAAAGCAGATTTTACTGCGAAATTAGTCACAATATAGATTAGTTAGTTATGTTTGGAAATGTATATTGAAATCCTTTTTAACGTAAGTTTTATTAAAAAAGGTTTTGGCTCAGATTGTGTAGATACATGCCGAGATTCTGTCTTTCCAGCAATGAGTCATTGGTGGAAAGACAGAATCTCTGCATGGAATGAACATAAGCATGTTCCCATTAACATCTCCTTACTGCTGATCAGTTTTTGTTTTTAGAAAATGGTATCAGACGAAGGAAAAGGCAGTTTCCGTTTTCCTTATTTAAACTGCAGCTGTTATTATGGTACCCGACCTGCCTTTCACTCTCGGTGCTACCTCTGGCAGCATTACTTGTGACATTAGAACTCAACTGTAATGACTTATTACAGTTGAGCATCTACTCCATTTCATGACTACAGGTGACTAGAGAGGTCACAGTTTGACTGTAATAAGGATATTAGAGACAGCTTTTTGTACAGCGATTGCAGGCACCCTTCTATAATTACCTTGGCGCTTGCCTAAAGTGTTTGCGCATTGATGAACTCTAGTTGGTTAATGCTTATTGGAGCAAAATTAGAAACAATGTTTGTCACTCCGACTCAGTTCCATAACCAATCTATCACTGGGAATTTTTCATAATTCAGTTACACGTGGTGAAAAGTCTAATGGTTATTTTGGACAAAATCACTCCACCCTTATACAGGTGAACTGTAGTTCGATGGAAAAGCTCAGATTTGACTATGTATATGATGACGCTATTTTCTGATTGAAAACATATTTGCTTATTAATATGAATCCATTGATGTGCAGAACTATATTTTTCTGACCTGTGCAATACTAGGACTCTGCTCCATTTTGTGTTCATATTGTTGCTGCTGAGAGAGCGCAAACTGAACAAAATGTATGAGTGCACCCGAATTGCAAGTAGTATGCACAATTCATAAAGAGAAATGCTATGAGTGTTGAAAATATATTCATCTATACCTTGAAATGTGTAGCTAGTCTAGAGATTTTATATAGAAGTAGAACTGATGTAGAAATGTGTGAAAATGTATAACCTTATTAGATGTGATTTATCAGGATCCATGTTATGTAGCTGCTAATGGAAGAAATTACGCTGTAAGGCATAGAAGGGAACGGGCCTCATGGCTAGGCCAGAAGGGTTCAGAAACGAAGATTGCTTTTCATATACATGGATTGCACTAATGTTACACTGATTTGTTTATTCATTGAATTTATATTCCATAGGTGTGTTTTCTTATTATGCTAAGAGAAAGAAGCTAACATGTTATTTTAGTTAACTTGCGAAAGGGTTGTAGGCCTGAAATGATGAAAGGTTTTTGATTTGCACGTACTGGTACAGGCTGAACTGTGTCAGGGGAAAATGTTGCAAGCTTCTGTTAGAAGTTTATGAGAAATGAAGATTCAGCTACGGATGTCTGTCTGCAAATGGGAGGGGGATCCAATTAATAATTGGATGAATAGAACGTTGTTCAAGAGATGGATGTAGACATGGAGGAGGGTTCAGGAATGTTTTAGGGGGTATCGGCGGGCCGGAGAAGAGTCTGAGAAGCAAGGTCAACGCTAACGCACGAGGCCCAAGAGTAGAACAGCATGGAAAAAGCCAGAAGAGACATCACGTGAGGGGCGTCTCGCAAGGGGCGTCTCAAATGTTGTTGTGTTTTGTATTAGGGTCAGCACCCCGGGGTGGAGAGAGAGCAGATGCCTGAGGACCCTTTAGAGAGCGGATGGGTAGGCAGAGAGGGGTCATGACTGGCGATCATAGGTTTTCATCTAGAGACTAAGTGTGGGTAATCTCCTTAGGGAGCCATTCACAGCTGACACCTTTGGTAGGTTGGGGTTCTGTTAAGTAGGGATACCATCCAGAGCAGGGTAGGGACAGCCTAACCTGAACCTTTCACTCCTGCTGTAAATGACGGAGAGATCACAATACGTGTCTATGCTTGCAGCCCTTTTGATTTTAGAACTGGTACTCGTAGTGTTCTTTGCTCGCTTAAGGGCCTTTCGAGAGCACATGTATGTAGTGGTGCCTGTATATCTTTTGAATCTCATTCTGAGATGTCTGTACTTGCAGTTAACCTTAACCTTGTAATAAATCTTTAAAAGCTAGAAGTAGTTTGTGGTTTTTCCGAGCGAGTCCACTATTGATTGAGTTAACCTGGTATTGGATGCACTTTCTTTCCTCAAAGACAGGCAATAAAGGTTCAGTTGACCAGAACGGGGTTTAGATCTAGAGTGATAAGATAGAGATCTACAATCTCGCCCTCGCAGTTGGTAGCTATAGAGGATGGTTGCCTTCTTGAGGAAGGTGATCTAGGCCAGGTTAGATTACCCCAAGGCCCCTAGAGATCGATGATCGGAAGAACCGCCCGCCGAAGAAGGTCCGGATGACGTGAGACAGAAAAGCAGCAGTATCGGTCGAGAGTGAGTATAAAGGGTCATGCGTGTTAGATTGCGGTGTTTTTGTGTTGTATCTATGTTGTAATGTCTGGCGGAGTTGAATGCCTGTAGAGTGACTGCGGAACAGGTTGTGAGCGCGCGCAACCGGTGAAAATCTTAAGTTCAAGGAGAGCTTAAGTGGTTCGGGTGTATCGGACATCCAGAGTAATTGTCAACCAGCGTGATAGGGGGAACGTAAGTGTGAGTGCGTGAGTAACGGACGCTGGTCGGAAGTTACTGTGTGTAAGCAACCTATCAGAGAGACGGAGGACGTTTCGTCAGTTGTGGTGACAATTACAGATAGACTGTGGACGTACAGTCAAGAGAAGTGACGGCTTGGTCGGAAGTAGTCATTTTTCGGTGTATGAATGGGACGCATGCATGACCAGGAGACTAGCTGAGAAAGGAGGGGTGCTGCTGCGAAGCGGAGGCGAGTGACGTCAGAAAGTGCCGCGCTGGGATTGGCCGGCCAGAGCAAGACCGCGCTGTGATAGGCCAGTTAGCAAAGCCGCGCTAGGATTGGAGGATTGTCATCAGGAAGTAAACAGAATAGCAAGGTCGGAAATTGTACGTTTAATCATGAAATGTTTTAAATGGTTAAGAGCGGCGTTTAAAAGAGAGAGACGAAGATCTTATGATGGGGAAGAAGCCCCGCCGGAGGGTACACCAGCTTATTATATGGCAGCAAATGTTGGGCTACACACGATAATGTGGATTTCAGAGTGGAGTAAGATTACAGAAGGAAATGAGGAACTAACGTTCCCAAAATACGGGACGTTCAGATTAGAGGTGCTACACCGATTAAAAGCAGTCATGACCTCAATGAGACCTATGCCTAGACCGACCCAGTTTGAAGCTCTCAATGCGTGGATTAGGGCAGCGCACGAGAGGAACCTGAATAGACGACAAGAAAGGGTGAAACGATCGGTAAGAGCAGTGCAGGATGCCAAATGGGATGCGGATGCTAAAAGATGGAGCGTGCATAACATTGAAGTAAACAAATTGAACCCAGTATTAGAGGTGACCGGAAACAAGAGCCCATTTGAGGAAGATGAGGAGAGCGAGACAGAAGACAGCCTGATAAATAGGTTACTAACAGATAGGCCACCCCCGTACAATAAAGAGACAGGAAATGTCGAGCCATGCAGGGAAGGGGGGCCTAGCAAAGGGGAGTATGGACCGCTTCCCACTACAGATTGGGATCCCACGGCAAGTAAAGAGTCGTCTCAACCTAGTCCGGTGCAGAAGGTAGTCGGAAGATTTGTGGTACAAAGGGTGCCAGAAACGGAGTGTGCCACTTCCTACGCACTGCCAGATGCCCTGCAAGTACCTGTTACTATAGGCCCTATAGTATTGATCTATGACCCAGGGAGAGAAAAAGGGGAGGAACAGGTACGACTAGACAGAGAGAGAGCAGAAATGACAAGGAGGAATGATACAATCAATTCACCAAGTCAGTTGACAAAACCAAGAGATTGGAGCACCCCAGTTCAAACAGCAGTAGATCCAAAAGGGGATCCGGGGGGCCCGAGATGGCCGGAGGATCTGAGGGGATCAGGACGGAAATCCTTCCAGGAGCTAAGTGAGTACATGAGGAAATGGGATGAGGCAGTGGAGGCTCACAAGAGCATCATAGCAGCGGAAGCTGGAAGGGAAAGCCAGGATAGCAGGACCCGGACTCACTGTGGGGCTGACGAAAGCAGTCCAGAGTGGGACGGGAGGGGTCAGGACAGTAGAGGAGACACTTGTCCAACCAGGAGAAGAGGGAGACCAGACCTGGAAGACAGGAGCCCCGAGTGTGGGGGGGTGTCTCGCCCAATTCACAGCGAAGGGGATAGGAGAACGCAGGAGTACAGGAACAGTTTTAAGTGCACCCACTATGCGTCTGACAATAGTGGGCAGAACGAGAGTTGCGAGAGGTCTCGCCATAACCCCTGTGACTACGGACAGGAACGCAGTCCTGGGGAGATGGGGAGCCGAGAAGGAACCTACCGTATCTTGAGTGACACTAGGCAACGGGAAGATAGCGACAGAAGGGAGAACAGCAGGGAATCCTATCAGGGAGCAAGTGAGGGCAGAGAGAATGAGATTGGGGGAAACAGGTCCGTGTTTCACCACCTTCCAAGGCCGGATGGCAGAGCATGGGACTTAGAGAGATGGGAACAAGGGAGGACACTCCTTAACTCCCCTGAGCCCAAGCGTAGGACTCGGAGTTGGGATGGTAGAGAGACCAGTGAACCCCCTAAGAAAGAGATCTTGCGAGCCGAGATAAAAGCTAAGAGACTCGATGTCGCCAGCCTAAAATCAGATCTGGATGACATGGTGGATGGTACCTTGCCTCTAGAGAGAATGGAGATGTATGAACAGGATGAGATACTGTTCATGGCAAAGGACATCACTCGGAAAGCGAGAGCGGCACATGAGAAATTAGTCGAACTAGCGGGAAAATATATGGTAGACCTGTCAAGGACCAAAGCATTACAGGGTAACCATAGGCTCCATTATTCCGATCAGGACCTAGATGAGCGAAGAACAATAGGATTAAAAACACACATAAGGGAACTGATCACGGGAATAAGGACATGGAGAGCGCTTGATAAATGGGAAGAAAGGTGGTCCAAGAAAGGGACCGTCAGGAGAAGCACGCTTGGGATGACCCCGGAGGGAGGACTACAGAGAATAGAGGCATACCCTTTGCGTGAGGTTGCAAACGGGAATTATGTGCATGTGCCATGGAGTAGAGGAGACTTAGCAGCTTTTACCAACTCCTTCCCTAAATTGAGGGAGAACCCAGTCGAGTGGTATAAACAGGTGGAGAGGTTCGTGAAAATCTCCAAGGTACTGTCAATAGATCTGAATACACTGTTTGATATAGTGGTACCAGGAGACTTGTGGACAGCATGTAAGGTTAGTGCTGAGTGGCCCACATCAGAGCCAGAGAGAGATGCACGGACCAATGGGCCGTCCGAGACAGTAATGGTAAAATACGAGAGAGTGATAACTTGGCTGAAAGACAAGGTGCCTATGCAAGACATAGACTGGGTCAAAATAGATCGAACAAGGCAAGAACCCAAAGAGACAGTTCACGAATATTATGAGAGATTGCTGAAGGCGTTTAAACAATATAGCGGGTTGGATGTAATGGACCCGAAAGACATAGGGCAGTTTGTGTCTAAGTTTGTCTTAGGGTTGAGACCGGATATTAGTTTAATGATTCAGCAACACTTGATTTGTTGGCAAAATAAACCTTTGGATGAAATTCTGAGATATGCTAGGTACTGTTGTGATGAGATAGACTCAAAGGCAAAGAAGCTAAAGGAAAAACTGATGGTGGTGCAGATGCAGTCAGCTGGCAAAGGGGGACAACAGCAACAGCAGCAGGGGACAGGGACTGGGGGTAAGAAGCAGTATAGTCAGAACAAGGGCAATGAGGAGAACTCCACCTTCAGACCTAGGGTGGACATTGCGGCATTGAAAAAGACGACCCGGTGCCATCAGTGTAATGAGGTGGGACATTGGAAACGCGAGTGTCCCTACAACATTGAAATTGGAGAACAAGAGGTAGAGGAGGAAGAGATTCAAAGCACTCCAGGAAAAGGGGTAACGCCGTACCAAGGGAAGGTGGTCAAAGGGGGGACCCCAGCTCCGCGAGCCCAGTTCCCTCAACCACCCAGAATAGGAACAACTGGGAAGACCTATAGACAAATGCCTTTTTTTGTAGGAGGAGAGGAGTGCTATTACGTTGATCCCTTAACCGGACAGAGAGTAGAGAGAGAAGACTGTACCCTCGGGGCAGCCTTAGACGTCGATCAAAGGGGACCCTATGTTGAGGCAGAAGTGGCAGGGTGCCCCACGACATTTTTAGTGGACACAGGAGCCACCAGATCCACGATAAGATCAGCTGCAGTTCCAGGCTTGCCTATGTCTGGAGAGACTATTCAAGTAGTGGGGGTCGCAAACAGGAGAATAACGAGCTCATTGACGGAACCGGTAAAGGTGAAAATAGGAAAGTACAGCGATGAGCATCAGTTTGTGGTTTGCGATTCTAGTCCTGTATGTTTATTGAGAAGAGACCTATTGTGTAAGTTAAATTGTACCATATATTGCACCCCGCAGGGAGTGGAGGTATTAACCAATGATGATGACGCTGACTTCAAAGTCGCAAATTCAAGAATATGTGTGGAGCTGTATCCCACTTTGACAGTGGATGAGCTCCCCTGGGATCTAAGGGAGACAGTGGCACCAGAAGTGTGGGATTTCACTGGGGAAGAGATTGGACCCAGTGAAAATAATAGTGAAACCACATGCTGAGTTTCCAAGAACACCCCAATATAAATTGACTCCGGAAACGATTGCAGGTATAAAACCCGTGATCGAGTCCATGATTAAGCAGGGAATACTGAAAGAGATCGTGGGTAGTCCGTGTAACTCCCCGATCATGGGTTTGCAGAAACCCAACGGAAAATTCAGGATAGTGCAGGATCTTCGAAAGATTAATAACATAGTTGTCTCATGTTGTCCAGTGGTACCGAATCCATCAGTGATATTGTTTCAGATACCGTTCCAAGCCGAATGGTTCACTGTGATAGATCTTTGCCAGGCGTTCTTTTCGATCCCTCTGGACGAGGAGAGCCATTTTCTTTTCGCATTTAAGCTGGAAGGTCGCGTCCTAACATGGTGTCGTATTCCTCAGGGGTATACAGAAAGCCCATCGATCTTTAACCAGCTGTTGAAGAAAAATCTTGAAAGTCTAGTGCTGCCCCAGAAGTCAGTTCTGGTCCAGTACATAGACGACCTGCTTGTAGCGTCAGAAACGGAAGAGGCTTGCAGGGAAGACTCCATCGCTTTGCTAAATCACTTAGCTGCGAATGGGCACAAGGTGTCCCCGGGAAAATTGCAATACTGCCTGACAGAGGTGCAGTACTTGGGGCACAGAATAGAGAAGGGGAAACGGAAGGTCTCCCCAGACAGAATAGAGGCGATCATGAAGATGAATGCGCCCAAAACTCAGAGAGAGGTCAGGATGTTCCTAGGGATGGTGGGGTATTGCCGACAGTGGATAGCGAACTTTTCACTGAAAGCAAAACCCTTGCAAAAACTGACGCACAAGGAGGTGAGTGATCCGGTACCATGGGACAAAGACTGTTTGATGGCGTTCCTGCAGCTGAGAGAGGACCTGTGTCGTGCTCCTGCTCTGGGAATGCCTGATTACGATAAAATATTCTTGCTCTACTGCTGTGAAAGAGAGGGTGTGCGTTGTCTGTCTTGGTCCAAATCCATGGGAATGCCCGTAGACCAGTTGCTTACTTTTCGGCTACATTAGACCCAGTAGCCGCAGCGTTGCCCGGATGTCTCAAATCCGTTGCTGCAACAGGTGTCAGTATCGAGCGTTGTGAGAACATCGTCATGGGACACCCGTTAGAGGTGTACGTGCCGCATTCTGTTGAATTGTTAATGACCAGGACCAAAACACAGCATCTGACCAATAGCAGGCTCACGCGATATGAGCAAGTCATTCTTGCTGCAGAGAACGTGACCCTCAAGAGATGCTCTGTTTTGAACCCTGCCACCTTGATGCCACTCCCAGGTGACATTGATGATGATGTATGTACAGACCATGATTGCCTTGATGTGACTGAACTATGCACCAAACCGAGACCCGACATCGTGGATTAGCCACTGACTGACCCTGATGAAATATTCTTTGTCGATGGCTCATGTGTAAGAGACGAAGTTAGGCAGTTGAGAGCAGCTTATGCTGTTTGTACAATTACTGGAGTTTTGGAAGCCGGATGCCTGGAAGGAGTACACTCCGCTCAGGTAGCTGAAATTATTGCCTTGACGCGTGCCTGTTTGGCAAGCAACCAAATTCGAGTCACCATATACACCGACAGCCAATATGGTTTCGGGGTAGTTCATGATTACGGGCAATTGTGGTCTCAAAGAGGTTACATGACTTCTTCAGGCTCTCCCATTCGTAATGGAGAGTTTGTACGTTTACTGTTAGAAGCTTTGCAATGTCCAGCAGGTATTGCAGTTGTAAAATGTACCGCCCACACCAGAAATATGGACTTCGTGTCACAAGGCAATAGATATGCCGACGAAGTCGCGAGATATTGCGCGGAACAAGGGTACTCTTTCACGGAGGTGGAGGTGGGCGGAATAAATGTAAGAACTGAATTAGCTATGATATTGGAGACTGTAGACACTTGGGATGAGTTGAAATGCATGCAAGAGAATGCACCCGATTTTGAAAAACAAACCTGGAGGACAGCAGGATGTGTGATAGGTGAAGCCCATTTCTGGGTTTCAGCAGATGGAAGAGCAGTGTTGCCCAATGAGATGGTGAGCCCAATGGCCAGGCAGATACATGGTCCAGTACATTTAGGGAGAGACGCTATGTTGAGAGTATTCAGACAAACCTGGTACAATCCTAAGTTCAGAGTAGCAGCAGAAGCCGTGTGCCAGCGTTGTGTGACCTGTCAGCAGTTGAATGTCGGAAAAAGAACACCAGTCACATTGAGTCATATAGGGAGGTCTGGAGGTCCATTCAATAGGATGCAGATAGATTTTATTGAAATGCCAAGGTGCAACCGCCTTCGTTATGTCCTGGTGGTTGTTTGCATATTTTCCAGATGGGTCGAGGCATACCCTACACGCAGGTGTGACACCCTCACAGTAGCCAAGTTATTGCTTAGGGAACTCATTCCACGCTTCGGGGTACCGGCCTCTTTGGAATCAGATAGGGGAACTCATTTCAACAGTGAGCTTGTGAAGATGATTTGTGCGGCCCTGAACATAGATCAGAAATTGCATTGCAGTTACCGACCAGAAGCTTCAGGAATTGTGGAGCAGATAAACAGCACCATCAAAAATCGAATTGCCAAAATGTGTTCATCAACGTCCCTGAGTTGGCCTGATGCTCTGCCATTGGTCCTTATGAGTATCCGTAGTACCCCAGACAGAAGAACGGGACTGTCACCGCACGAGGTGTTAATGGGGAGGGCAATGAGATTGCCATCAGTACCAACTGCTGCACTGTTAAATATTACAGATGATATGATCCTGGACTATTGTAAGGGGCTGTCTGACGCCATTCATTCTGTGTCCCTTCAGGTGCAGGCTGCCGAGGTTCCATCGTGCCAAGACCTGTGCCATGACCTGTACCCTGGAGATTGGGTGCTTGTGAAGAAACACGTAAGGAGAAGCTGCCTAGATGTTCGTTGGCGTGGACCCTACCAGATCATCCTGATCACGAACACCGCAGTGAAGGTGGGAGGCCTGCCCAATTGGATCCACGCGTCTCATACGCGGAGGGTTCCAGCACCTCTGGAAGAAACAGCTCCTCTCTCGGATGGAAGTCCAGCTGTGGACCGAGAAGCCATAGAGGGGGCTAGCCAAGCTGTAGAGGTGCAAGAAGAAGCAGGGAACGAGTCTGACCAAGCTGAGGACGGTCAGTACAACAGCGAAACGGACGACGCTACAGAAGGAGGAAGTAGCTGGGAGTACGAATCAGACACCGACCAGTCTGAAAGAGAGCGTGAACAGACCAGAAGGAGAAGGAGCAGAAGGGTACGTGGAGAAGCCAGTTGGCCACAAAGAAGGAGTTCTAGCCTGAGGTCAACTCCAGAGAGAACCCTTGCTCCAATATCGGAAGACTCAGACCAGGAGGAAGGTGCGCAGGGCGCTGAAGCACCAGATCTAAGAAGGTCAAGAAGAGTACGTGTGACCAGTAGAAGATACGCCACTCCTGAGTGGACATATCTGGCGACAAATGTCTTTGGAGCGGGAGACAGGGAGGATACGAGCGGTGCTGGTGTCCAGCTCTGAGCCCATCGTCACTGTGGAAGTACAGCTGTTAGTGCCCGGAGTCGAAGCAGAAGGGTCACTAACGTTCACACTCCCCAACCCTCCCCGCCTGAGCAAGTTAAAGCACATGTTTTTCACCGAATTGCAATTCCCTTACTTTGGAACCAAGATAACAAGCCATGAAGAGCACACTCTTCGCCTGGAAATATTGAACTATGCTATTCAAGCCGCGGGCTCAAAACTCATTGTAGATGCTTAAAGACTTTTTGTAAATAAGCAAGAAAAAGAAGATTACCTAGCGCCTAGGAAGCAGAGAATCTTAGGGACTTCCTATTAGTTGACGGAGAAGGGCTAGGGCTGTCTGTGTTAAAGCTTCAAAAGGACTTTTGCAAAAAGGGACTGCCCGCTTCCAATTGTGTGATTCTAAAGACTGGTTGATCCAAAGAGACTGTAAAGGAATAAAGAAGAAAGGAACTTTTGGGTTGAAAGGAGAGAGAGTCATACTGTCTGAAGAAATGGAGGCCGGTAGTCCGAACCGTAGGGCCAAATGTATAATAGGCACACTAATAGTAGGAGTGATACTTCTAATAGCTTTGGTAGTTATTGTATCATATGTAGTGGGACGTGAGAGAGAGGCAAGGGCATCAGACGAGAAGTCTGTAGTGACACCAAGACCCACTGTTGCTGGTAAGGCAGGAGAAAGCATACATGAGAAAGCGTTATTAGCAGCAGAAGCCCGTAGGTTACACATGGATGAGTCCCAAGGCGACTTTAGGTCAAATGCTTATGCTAAACTTTTGTATGAATACGTGGATGCCATGGAGGTCAAGGATTGCTACGTCTGCATGCAACTGCCTGCATCAGTAGACGAAGGCATTAGATATCATCACCTCCCGTTGACATATGGCATTACATGTAGCTTATTGCTTAGCATATTTTATGGGAGAGATAGTTTTGAATACTATTTCTCTAATTATGACTCAGTGTTACCAGAAGTCCCAAATTACAAGCAAATGAATAAATGGGACTACTGGAAGAGTGAAGACAGATTGGCCAAGTTCTTCATTCCTTGGGTTACCTTAGATACTTCACATGCCCGCAGAAATAATTTGACATGCAAAGTGTCAGAAGTCGAAAAGAAGTTTATAGGGCAGGTGGATGATCGGTATAGAAGGCAAAAGATTTTGAAGAAATCAGGACAATGGAAAACAGATTGGACCGAGGAAGAGAAGGCACACAAGAGAAAGGGTAGTAGTGGTCCAATAGCTTTGGATAAGACACAGAGAGGGAAGTTATGTCTTCACAGAAGCAAAACGTATTACGAAAATGTATTCGTAGGAGAAGTCAGTTGTGAACATGCTTTCAATTTAGAATATTATACAAAGGATTTCTTGAAAGGAATGCAAGTGATTCCAAATGTCTATTTTGTATGTGGAAGAAATGCCTACGTGAGACTACCTGATAATTGGTATGGATCATGTTACTTGGCAATTGTTTTCCCCAAAATATACCATGCTCAAGACTTAGAGATCATCGAGGGCAAGGCCTCGAAGAGAGGGAAAAGAGGAGTAGGAGATGCAGAATTAGTTGGAGATGTATTTGGAGCTGCATTTCCTATCTTAGGACTGATCCTCAATGATGTCAAAATTAGGCGACTGGCAACAGTCGTAGACAGGTTGTCTGCCAGCACTGCTAGATCCTTAATGCTGGTGGAAGGAGAGATGCAATCGATAAGGGCCATGGTGCTTCAAAACCGTCTTGCATTAGACGTCCTGCTAGCAAAAGAGGGCGGAGTCTGTAAGGCTTTGAAGGTCCAGGAATGTTGCACTTACATTCCAGACAATTCAAAACCTCTTGAGAAGGTCATTATGAATATAACTAATATTCATAAGGAGATCGAAGACCTAACCAAAGTAAATGTTTGGGAAAAGGTGAGTCATGGAATGGGCGAAGTTGGAGGTTGGTTCGCCAATCTAGGGAAGAGCTTTGTATGGTATGTGCTGAAACCTATCATCATAATAGTGATCTGTATGATCCTGTTGTGGGGATTGGTAAGGTCATACCAATGGTATAGATCGAAGAGATTGGAGAGATCCAGGAGAGAGCAGTTACAGAGATTGGCTGCAATACAAGATAATCAGTATCGGAGTCTGAGGGCTCTAGAAACGCAGAAACGAGGAGCATTAGCCATTAGTTCAGTTTAAAAATTGGTGATGACCCCTGGAGGTCATCAAAGGGGGGAACTGAGAGAGCGCAAACTGAACAAAATGTAAGAGTGCACCCGAATTGCAAGTAGTATGCACAATTCATAAAGAGAAATGCTATGAGTGTTGAAAATATATTCATCTATACCTTGAAATGTGTAGCTAGTCTAGAGATTTTATATAGAAGTAGAACTGATGTAGAAATGTGTGAAAATGTATAACCTTATTAGACGTGATTTATCAGGATCCATGTTATGTAGCTGCTAATGGAAGAAATTACGCTGTAAGGCATAGAAGGGAACGGGCCTCATGGCTAGGCCAGAAGGGTTCAGAAACGAAGATTGCTTTTCATATACATGGATTGCACTAATGTTACACTGATTTGTTTATTCATTGAATTTATATTCCATAGGTGTGTTTTCTTATTATGCTAAGAGAAAGAAGCTAACATGTTATTTTAGTTAACTTGCGAAAGGGTTGTAGGCCTGAAATGATGAAAGGTTTTTGATTTGCACGTACTGGTACAGGCTGAACTGTGTCAGGGGAAAATGTTGCAAGCTTCTGTTAGAAGTCTATGAGAAATGAAGATTCAGCTACGGATGTCTGTCTGCAAATGTGAGGGGGATCCAATTAATAATTGGATGAATAGAACGTTGTTCAAGAGATGGAAGTAGACATGGAGGAGGGTTCAGGAATGTTTTAGGGGGTATCGGCGGGCCGGAGAAGAGTCTGAGAAGCAAGGTCAACGCTAACGCACGAGGCCCAAGAGAAGAACAGCATGGAAAAAGCCAGAAGAGACATCACGTGAGGGGCGTCTCGAAAGGGGCGTCTCAAATGTTGTTGTGTTTTGTATTAGGGTCAGCACCCCGGGGTGGAGAGAGAGCAGATGCCTGAGGACCCTTTAGAGAGCGGATGGGTAGGCAGAGAGGGGTCATGACTGGCGATCATAGGTTTTCATCTAGAGACTAAGTGTGGGTGATCTCCTTAGGGAGCCATTCACAGCTGACACCTTTGGTAGGTTGGGGTTCTGTTAAGTAGGTATACCATCCAGAGCAGGGTAGGGACAGCCTAACCTGAACCTTTCACTCCTGCTGTAAATGACGGAGAGATCACAATACGTGTCTATGCTTGCAGCCCTTTTGATTTTAGAACTGGTACTCGTAGTGTTCTTTGCTCGCTTAAGGGCCTTTCGAGAGCACATGTATGTAGTGGTGCCTGTATATCTTTTGAATCTCATTCTGAGATGTCTGTACTTGCAGTTAACCTTAACCTTGTAATAAATCTTTAAAAGCTAGAAGTAGTTTGTGGTTTTTCCGAGCGAGTCCACTATTGATTGAGTTAACCTGGTATTGGATGCACTTTCTTTCCTCAAAGACAGGCAATAAAGGTTCAGTTGACCAGAACGGGGTTTAGATCTAGAGTGATAAGATAGAGATCTACAATCTCGCCCTCGCACTGCTTCATAATATTCATTGTGTGTTTATATTTCTCATTGACATCATACGTGGCAAAATGTGCACTATTTAGTTTGGTAATTACATTCACGAAGAACTGGAGGAAGCCTTCAGGAACGTTTCAAGGCTCTGCCTGCGCACTCACTGTAGGCCATTAATTTCTGTCTCATTGTTGATGATTTGTTCTGACACTGCTGATGACATTAGGTTAGAGGAGTTCATAATTATATAGGGTGGGATAGTGGTAGGAGGGTGGGATTAAATGATGTTTTTTAAGGTTGTGCTTTGATTTGTTGTGTATTGCTACATACGCTCACCCCATGCTTGCAGGAATTTCCAGTGCTTTCTGTGGTGCAAAATATTATAAATGGCCCTCAGTTTGGGGGTGAGCCAAGCTCTTTTGTGAGCTCTAGGCATTATGCCCGATTTTCTATTGATTTGCTGCACATGTTGGACTTAGTCTATTTATATATTTCTCTGATTTGTTCATTGCTGCATCTATCTTCAATGCTAAAGAGTTTTAGAGTAATTCATTTCTATGTCCTGTGACTGATTTATTGAGACTGACTACATTTTTATCTTATGTATGGCACTTTAATACTTTAATAAACCTTCATAGTTACCCCAATTTACTGATCTCAAACTCCCTTTTTGAATCAGTCCCTACTTTTTGACTGTTCAAAAATCCTGTTTTTAATCTTGTCTTTAGGGACGCACTGCTGCATCCTTTGTTGCAGACAACAGTCCCCGACTCTGCTATGGGTGCTTCAGTCTTGCAGGTTATCTAAGAGATAGCATCAACACAAATAATCAATATTTAGTGTTACCTATGTTTTGCGCCACAGGTTGCTTAATCCTCAGGTTCTGCTCTGTTATTTGCAGCTTCCGTTGCCTAAAAGTGGAGGATCATGCAGCCTTTACATGTTATGCACTGTCTGCCAGTTTATAAACAGCTATATACCTTCATATCTCAGTACCAACCTAACTCATCCCCCAAATCTTACATTCAACCTGTGGCAAAGCTAATGTGGACAGGGTATAAATCTGTCCTCTTGTATAGTAGCAAGGATGGACTATTCCTGGTAAAGCCTAAACGGAAAACGACCATTAGGATGGATTGATAAGTCTGAAATATTTGATAAGGCCTGCATATATCAAATGTAACTTTGTAACCTCCAGCAATGTCCCTATTGATGAGGTATAAGCATTTAATTTCCGATACAGCCCATACAAATGGAACATAAATATGGAATCTCTCGTAAGACCTGTAACTATGTATTATTGGTAATGTTAATCTGCAGACTCATATAAGTCCCCTGCATGCACTGTACAGTAGTGAGAATGGTTAGGTTTAAGGGACTTTACATGGAGAATTGAATGATGAACATGGAAACATATGGACACCACAGATATGGGTGTCTTATATGATAATATGTTGACACAGATATGTAAATATGTTGACTTAGATATGTAGATGTGTTGCAAGTTACTTTAAATGAATGGTTGTTTTCTCAGAAATGCAGGCAGATAGAAATGTGGCTGTTGTCTGCTTATTAACTGAGTCAAAGGTCTGATGATGATTTCTTTTATTGAGGGTTAATCATAGCTTCGAAGTTCAGTAGTGATAAACATTTGTCCGAGAAAATGTTAATGATTGAACTCCCAGGTTGGTGTACCAGGAGGTGTTTGTTGCTCTTTGCTATTCGTGTGCCTGCTCTTACTGTTGTTTGCATCTGCATGGAATGAGGCTTGTGCATGGTCACGTCACTGACTGATGCCTACAGGTAGCCACAGTACAGATTATTATGAAAGGAATACATTCTGTCATAGGTTAAAACTAATTTTTCTGGGAGGGATTTGCGAGGGCGAAATCTTGTTTTTAAGGCAGGCTTAAAACTGGTTTAATGGAGAGAGTCGATCATAAACCAGATTCCGTGTCTTTATAATGGCAGTTAATTGGTAAATGAAAGACATATCACATCTCATTTTCAGCGTGCAGCTTGATGACTATAATCGCTGGTGCAGCATGGTAAATATGTTAAATAACAATTTAAGGCGTGCTCAATTTCAACCTGCATCATTTTTTTTTATTTGGCTGGAGAGAGAGTCCCTGCATCCTGACAATTTTGTCAGTTTAGACAACATTGCGGTTAAGCTTGGGTTAAACTACATGGAAATCATGAGACATTTTCAAAAACTATATCGTTTGCAAAGTGGTGAACATTCTAGAGCTGTGGTGTACTTGTAGCGTCCAAACACTGAACATTTTGTAACATTATGCGAAGTCATTGTAGGCTGTACAGCTATGACTTTCAAAAGTAATGTCCGTACAATTTAATATTTTATAAATATGGGTAGGAATGAGTACTGGCGGCATAGCTCATGTGTGAGCTCTAGGAAAGTAGATTGGACAGGCTCTTCGGAAGAGATTAAATATGTGGCGTCACTTTACGGTAATCAATTTCCCAGTGCGCATGTTAATAATTTGGCTTACCGTTTTTCATGCATATCCTTTCAAGACATCCTCTATTTTGAGATGCAGAGGCCGAACAACTTATTGTTGTTTGCTGCCCCTCTTACACAACACATCACCATTTTGAGGCCATTTGTTGCAATCTGGTGCCGTGAGGTAGCTACACACAATGGCCTGCAAGTAATAGTGGCCCTGCTGACTGGGTGTCACATCTGTGCCGAGAATAGAATGGAGATCTTTCCTCTGCTGGAAGAAGAGGAAGAAGCATTTATGGCATTGTTGTGTTGATGGCTAAGGGCTGGCGCTGCCAGAAGCTTCCTGGTGTCACATTTGAGGCCGCCTGGAGGGGTGTTTTGCTATGTAAAGTACAGGAAGTGAATGGTGGCAGTAGGATTGCATAATGCAGAGGAGCGGAGAAAGATGTTAAACTTCGGCATCCTCCCTTCTCAAGCGAATACCCTGATTGCCAGAATGAGGCATGGTCAATCCATATAAAAAATCCCTTTCTGAGATGGTGGTCAGTCAATAGGATGTTGTCCAACGATCCCAAACCTAGACGAGGAAGGTCTTTTTCCTGGGATGTGAGTTTCCATTAGAACATATAAAAGTTTCAAGTGAAGGATGTCTTGTAAAGCATTTGTTCCCCTAATTGTCAATGTGTTTTTGTTCTTCGTCCCCTTGCTTCTATTTTTGCTCCTTGCAGCTGGAACTTTTAGTGTATTTGTTTCCTGGAATTTGGCCCAGCTCTTTTAAAAGGGGGTGGTGATGAACAGAGTGTCTGAATTAAGCAGACCACTCTTACCCAGTCCAAAGATCAGGGCTTGATCCATCACCGTTTTTTAGCTCACTGTAGCTTGTCTCCTTTCTGTTGAAGAATTGGCTTGGTAGTTTGGTCTGCCCTGTTCCCATGATGCACTGGGCCAGGGACAGACTAATTTGCATATAGCCAGGTTCTGAGCTGGGATGGTGCAGTGAGCTAAATAACGGTGATGGATCAAGCCCTGATCTTTGGACTGGGTAAGAGTGGTCTGCTTAATTCAGACACTCTGTTCATCACCACCCCCTTTTCTGAATCGTTTTTGGCCACTATAGGTGTGGCAGGGTATACTCAGACATGAGTCCCTTGCTCACTGCACCATCAGGATTCAAGCAAGCCGGGCCGACGACGGCTGAAATGCCAGAAACCGGTCCCCGGTAGCTTGTCTCCTTTCTGGTGAAGAATTGGCTTGGTAGTTTGGTTTGCCCTGTTCCCATGAGGCACTGGGCCAGGGACAGACTAATTTGCATATAGCCAGGTTCTGAGCTGGGATGGTGCAGTGAGCTAAATAACTGTGATGGATCAAGCCCTGATCTTTGGACTGGGTAAGAGTGGTCTGCTTAATTCAGACACTCTGTTCATCACCACCCCCTTTTATGAATCGTTTTTGGCCACTATAGGTGTGGCAGGGTATACTCAGACATGAGTCCCTTGCTCACTGCACCATCAGGATTCAAGCAAGCCGGGCCGACGACGGCTGATATGCCAGAAACCGGTCCCCGGTAGCTTGTCTCCTTTCTGGTGAAGAATTGGCTTGGTAGTTTGGTCTGCCCTGTTCCCATGATGCACTGGCACAGGGACAGACTAATTTGCATATAGCCAGGTTCTGAGCTGGGATGGTGCAGTGAGCTAAATAACGGTGATGGATCAAGCCCTGATCTTTGGACTGGGTAAGAGTGGTCTGCTTAATTCAGACACTCTGTTCATCACCACCCCCTTTTCTGAATCGTTTTTGGCCACTATAGGTGTGGCAGGGTATACTCAGACATGAGTCCCTTGCTCACTGCACCATCAGGATTCAAGCAAGCCGGGCCGACGACGGCTGAAATGACAGAAACCGGTCCCCGGTAGCTTGTCTCCTTTCTGGTGAAGAATTGGCTTGGTAGTTTGGTCTGCCCTGTTCCCATGATGCACTGGGCCAGGGACAGACTAATTTGCATATAGCCAGGTTCTGAGCTGGGATGGTGCAGTGAGCTAAATAACGGTGATGGATCAAGCCCTGATCTTTGGACTGGGTAAGAGTGGTCTGCTTAATTCAGACACTCTGTTCATCACCACCCCCTTTTCTGAATCGTTTTTGGCCACTATAGGTGTGGCAGGGTATACTCAGACATGAGTCCCTTGCTCACAGCACCATCAGGATTCAAGCAAGCCAGGCCGACGACGGCTGAAATGCCAGAAACCGGTCCCCGGTAGCTTGTCTCCTTTCTGGTGAAGAATTGGCTTGGTAGTTTGGTCTGCCCTGTTCCCATGATGCACTGGGCCAGGGACAGACTAATTTGCATATAGCCAGGTTCTGAGCTGGGATGGTGCAGTGAGCTAAATAACGGTGATGGATCAAGCCCTGATCTTTGGACTGGGTAAGAGTGGTCTGCTTAATTCAGACACTCTGTTCATCACTACCCCCTTTTCTGAATCGTTTTTGGCCACTATAGGTGTGGCAGGGTATACTCAGACATGAGTCCCTTGCTCACTGCACCATCAGGATTCAAGCGAGCCGGGCCGACGGCGGCTGAAATGCCAGAAACCGGTCCCCGGTAGCTTGTCTCCTTTCTGTTGAAGAATTGGCTTGGTAGTTTGGTCTGCCCTGTTCCCATGATGCACTGGGCCAGGGACAGACTAATTTGCATATAGCCAGGTTCTGAGCTGGGATGGTGCAGTGAGCTAAATAACGGTGATGGATCAAGCCCTGATCTTTGGACTGGGTAAGAGTGGTCTGCTTAATTCAGACACTCTGTTCATCACCACCCCCTTTTCTGAATCGTTTTTGGCCACTATAGGTGTGGCAGGGTATACTCAGACATGAGTCCCTTGCTCACTGCACCATCAGGATTCAAGCAAGCCGGGCCGACGACGGCTGAAATGCCAGAAACCGGTCCCCGGTAACTTGTCTCCTTTCTGGTGAAGAATTGGCTTGGTAGTTTGGTCTGCCCTGTTCCCATGATGCACTGGGCCAGGGACAGACTAATTTGCATATAGCCAGGTTCTGAGCTGGGATGGTGCAGTGAGCTAAATAACGGTGATGGATCAAGCCCTGATCTTTGGACTGGGTAAGAGTGGTCTGCTTAATTCAGACACTCTGTTCATCACCACCCCCTTTTCTGAATCGTGGCCATTGTAGATGGCACATAGGATTTCCGAGGAGGCAAAGAATGTTCAGTTCAGTTCAGATTAGCTTTATTCGATTTTGATTTAAAATCATAAAAGCAGCAACAATACATAAATAAATACCTTAACATTTCGTTACAAAGTTAATATTAACTATTAAAACAGGATTAAATAAATATTACGTATCAGCTAATCAATATAGAACATTTCATTATCAAGTAGAACAACTCTAAGAACAAAAAGGGTCATGCATACAGTGCCACAAAATAGCTTAAAGTTCAGGGGAAGAACATCAGGCAAACCTATGTCAGCAGTTTTCTTATTAGTTGCATACTACCGTGTCAATTAAGCTAGTACTCATGAGTGGCCTCTTTGTAGTTGGTTCTCAGAAAATACCATTTTTAAACAGTGGTACAAATTTATTAGCAGCTAGAAGGTTAGTGGCGCTAGGTGCACAAGATCCCCTTCCCCAGGAGTTGTATTTCTTTGCCGTTGATCTTAGTAACGGGATGTGTGGGATGCTCGGGTAAAAGACATGCAAGTCCCAAATGCAAATGGGGCCATCTCCTTCTTTGGGCTGGCAAGATCGTAAGTAGGGGACGATGTTCCTATTCTTAAATTTAATTAACACCAGGTCCCCAGAGGTGTCTTTGGGCAGCGTACCTAACCACCCCGCCCTCCTGACGCTCAGTATTCCACCATTTAGATCAGGTGGCAAAGGTCTGTTGTTCTGTAGCCAAAAAATAACCTTATTTAGCAGGTCCTGATGTGTTTCGTGTTTTCCCTGGCTAAGTGCAGGAACCCCAGAGAGGACAGTCACATATGGGGCGGCTTCAGGAGGTAAGTTAATACGTGGCATTCTTTCTGATTCGGCTCTGGCCACTGTGTAATTTATTAACGCAGGTTTTAAAGCCACTTTAGGTCCTGTTGCGGTAGGTGTATTAAGAGATAGTAATTGAGTTTGGGCATTCTTACGTGTAATTGACTTAAACTTTTTGGGGGTAATCGGAGGATTAGGGCAGATGGGTATTGTCATCTTATTGGTTGGTGGAGAATTCCTTTTAATTATTTTCTCAATGCTAGTCAGCCTGTCCCCCAGGTCATTAATTTGTATTACCAAAGGTGATATGACAGATTGTAACAGTTGCTCGAGCTGAGCCAGTAAAGTCGGTTGGGAGGACGATACAGGGTCATCTGTTTTGTCCACAGCCATGTCCGCCATTGATGTGATTAGGTTGGAGGGGGATGATGTAGGGCTGGTGCACAATTTTGGGATTTTAGGTTGGTTCTCATTGACATTTTCCCTGTCATGCTTCCTTTTAATATTGAGACCCCGAGGCAGTGCATTGGCTTGAGTTTTGTCTTTATTTAAAGGTAGGGATAGGTCCTGCGAAGTGCAGTTTGAATTGTCAGAATTACTGCCCATAATAGGGGGGGGTGATGCATCCGGGACATACTTGGTGCCACACAGGGCATTGAGCTCCTCCCAGATGGACATGTTTTGTATACAATATGCCAAGAAGCTGCAATAAGCAGTACAGTGCAAGTCAGTAAGTAAAGTGCGTCTCTATACCTCCTCCTATGGAACAGTCAGGTGGGGTGGCCCGTCCCGTCCTCTTCTGGCCTCTGAGGGCCGTAGAGGGCCCACCCTTTGCCCGGGCTTCGCCCGGCGCGTCCCGCGGGCCGGAAGTGAGAGCTGACTGAAATAGGCTCCGGTTGCAAGTGGGTGTGGCCGCCGCCTCCCGAGTCCTCCCGTAGCCTCCAGGAATGTCCGTGCACTTCCCTGTGCACACGCTGCGCCTCCCGCGAAGCGGGAGACGCGAGGTCTAATTTGATTCCCCCTGTAGCAAGGGGGTGTGGCCGCCGCCTCCCGAGTCCTCCCGCAGCCTCCAGGAATGTCCGTGCACTTCCCTGTGCACACGCTGCGCCTCCCGCGAAGCGGGAGACGCGAGGTCTAATTTGATTCCCCCTGTAGCAAGGGGGTGTGGCCGCCGCCTCCCGAGTCCTCCCACAGCCTCCAGGAATGTCCATGCACTTCCCTGTGCACACGCTGTGCCTCCCGCGAAGCGGGAGACGCGAGGTCTAATTTGATTCCCCCGGTAGCAAGGGGGTGTGGCCGCCGCCTCCCGAGACCTCCCGCAGCCTCCAGGAATGTCTGTGCACTTCCCTGTGCACACGCTGCGCAAAGAATGAACTGTGAGTGAGATTTCCAAAAGGTAGTAGGAAGCACATTGACCAGACATGTTTCTCTTTTGGTCATTTGTTTGTAGTTACAGCCTGGCTTCGGTTGGTGACTGCAAGAGAGACTCATAGAGTATATATAACTGCCTCAGCATGTCCCAGTCATCACTGTGCATGACTACATGCCATACTTCACACTCTGGAAAACACATTTATTTCAGAAGACCACATTTTTACAGTCTACCAAGCAGCTTCACATCTGCATCCCATCATCCGTGGAAAACCTTTCAGCACAAGATGTGCTCGATAAAATTGAGATCATCCTGAGCATCATTATATTATTGGAATATATATATATATATATATATATGGGATAAGGTACCCTTATCCACCAGGGATTCCTTGGCCACATAGAAGAATAAGGCCACAGGTCTCCAATGTGACTTGTTATGTAAATGTAAGTTAGAGTTGTTTTTTATCTCTCATTATCATAAATAGTCATACTATCCATTTATCTCTACAGCATTTTAAATGATTTCTTTCTTACTCTTTTTATGAAAGATGTTCTATTGTTGCAGAGACACAGAATGTAAATGCAACTTGCACGGTGAAAATAACTACAGCAATAAGCAAATTAACATTGGTTGTAAAACATAATAAAAAACTGTTGTGTTTCAGTATACATAAAAATATGTAGACTGATTCCTGATTTCTTGTACTGGAATCCAACTGTGCAATAGATAAGCACCATGACATAAAATCACTTAATCAGCTAATAATGTTTCATGGGAAATAGATAAGAGATGTGAAGTTAGCTCCCGGTTCACTGTTTATACACAGTTGTAATTCCAGTGACCTGGCTTTGACACTATTCTGTAGCAGACATGTTGATGCCGAACCTACCTGTAATGGCCTATTACTGTTAAGTAGCTAAGTGATTTTCAAATTAGTGGTGAGTAGTGAGGCCACAGCTAGGCAGTAATAAGAACATTGGAGACAAATTTGTATACCTGGATTATAGTTAAATTCAGTGTTTCCCAAACTCTAGTTCACGACCCACTGGTAGGCCATGAGCCAATTTTTTGGTTGTTGGGAAAGTCCAAGCAACAAAGATTCATTTAAAATCTGCATTTATGGTGTCATATTGGCTATGCTTCAAAGACAGAGATCAAATGTCGGGATATGTCTTCTAACAGATTACAGCACAGGTTTCTTAACATGAGGACTGGTGTTTACAAACTCCTCCCACTTTGTAGTCAGAGAAAGAAAAGTAAAGTGAATTATGCGGTACAGAGAGTGACAGGAAGGGCAAATTGTTTGCAACACCACTAAATGTAAATACCTGTAATTGAACTGCACACATTCAGCAGTTAGGAAAGCAAAAATGTAACACATTTTTATAATCCTGAAATGTGATGGAAACAAAGATTTTAACCGGATCAAAACATATCAAGATACTTTACTTGCTGATGTACAAATGATGCATATTCACTGAAACCTGAAACCTACACATTATCATTTGTTTGCAATATAGTTATATTTGTAAAATTGTAGTGCGCTACCTCACGATTATTTAGTTACATTAAAAAATCACCCACGTCATGTCAATTAACGTGGGTTGCGAAAGTTTGTTGTTCTAAACATTTAGTTGTGATTCTAACATGTTAGGAAGCACCCGTCTAGTTCCATATAGGAGAAGGAAGTAAGAGCTAATCAAATGGAGCCCAGAGATGGATTGATTCTCTTATTTCTTTAGATCATGCATGATGTATTAATGGTTGCCTCTTGGTAGATAACTTGTTGATGGAAAATAAATATTTCACCACTATGCATCAAACTCAAGAGCAAGGGCTGGAGCATCTCTTGAACTTGAAAATGACTTGATGTGACTGTAGGTTCTTATCCTGAGTACTGAGGAATTATGGGTTTAGTTGGATTTGGTTGGGTAATTTAGGTATTGTATAGCGTGAATAGGCTTTGCTGGGATGCTTCATTAGGCAGAAGGCTGCAAACTCTCTTCTATATTCCCAAAGCTGTTACTAACAACTGAATGAACGATTCAGGCTTTTCTGCTGAATCTCCATGAACTGATATACTGCTTAGGTTGAGTGTTGCCTAAATATTTGCATAGAACCACACTTCTCATGGGGTGGGGATTGGAGAAGCGGAGATAAATACTTTGCCCCACAAGCACGCCATCTTCCGTCTATAAATATCTTTGTCAGATCAGTAGTTACTAAAAAAGATCAACGCATTAAAGAAACCTATTTGATGTTATACAACAGCATAAGCATTCAATTAAAAAAACTGTAATCTATTAGCACAGGTGGACCGTTCTGCCTGACCTGAAGCTACTCCAGGCTGCATTTAATGTAAGAATTGCAATGCACCAAACCTGACTTGAATGCCTCTTCCGTAGGACAAAACATCTTCCTGTGACGTAGGTCCTTATGTAGTGTTGGGCAGACGTGTTACTCCATGAACATGAGTGATATCCTGTCCGTCTTATTACAAGTCCATTATATCATATGGAACTTGTAATAGGGCAGACACAATATCAGTCATGTTTTTGACAGGGCATCCTGTCGGTTAAACTCTAAATCAGAATGTAAGAGTGCTGATCTTCTCGTCACCGTTCCTCCTTAATGTTGTATCTATCAAGCCAAGCTTAAACAATTTAGATCCACTAAAACTAGTTTACTGTTGCATCAGAAGCACACAGGTCTTTATAGAACAGGGGTTGGCAATGTAGATGCAAGAATGCCAGATTCATATACGCTTTTCAGGACAATCCCGGCAATCTGCGCCCTGGTTCACAGAGGCGCTACGCATGGCTCGCAGCCTATGTAAGGTTGCTGAGCGGGCCTGGCGCCATCAATATGATGGGGAGGCCAAATTTGCCTATCGATCAGCGGTGAAGGCCTATCATCGCGACATTCTTGCTGCCAAGCGGGAATACCTCGCCAGGAGGATTGAGGCATCAGCGAACTCCTGCAAGGAGATCTTCACGATTGTGAAGGAGTTCACCTCTCCCTCCTCTTATTTACCCCCGCCTGTGTCACCCGATGCGTGGGCGCGTGATCTTGCCATCTTTTTCACCGACAAGATTAAGGCTATTCAGGCCTCCTTCTCGGAGAGCACGGCGGAGGCTTGTTGTGATCCTGGAACAGGACTTGGAACACCGGCCACGCCTGTGGCTATCCTGGAGGACTTTCCATCTGTCTCCAGTGACATGTCCCGAACTCTGTTAGCCAGTCTTAAATCTGGATCCCCACTTGACCCCTGCCCCGCCAAATTTTTGGCTGGGATGGCGGCAGTGGTGAATCCCCTGGTTAACCCGATCCTCAATGCCTCCTTGAGTGAGGGGAGTGTCCCACGCTCCTGGAAGAGGGCGATGGTGATCCCCCTCCTGAAAAAGCCAGGTCTTGATGCCGAGGTCTTGGCCAATTACAGGCCAATTTCACTTCTTCCGGCCTTGGCCAAGATCACCGAGAAACATGTTCATGGCGTCTTGTCAAACTTCTTGGAGTCTAACAATCTGCTCCACCCATCCCAATCCGGTTTCCGTCCGAACTTCAGCACGGAAACAGCGCTGGTGGAGGTCTCTGAAATCATCAGGGAGACCTTGGATGGGGGTGGCAAGGCCATGTTAGTCATGTTGGACCTGTCGGCGGCTTTCGACACCGTCCCCCATAAGGCGCTGCTCGCCAGGCTATATGACATCGGCCTAAGGGGGACGGTGCTCAGATGGTTTACATCTTTCCTGGAGGGCCGCCGCCAGACGGTCTGGGTATCCCAGAGCTCAGCCGAGATGCCGCCTTTGGGTGTTGGGGTTCCACAGGGCTCTGTGCTGAGCCCGACATTATTCAACATCTTTATGTCCCCTCTGGCGGCTATGGTGGAGGCCTACGGAGCCCAGATCGTGTCCTACGCCGATGACACACAACTCCTCTTCACTTGTGAAAAAGATCAGACATTTGATGGGGAGAGAATCCGGGACTGCTTGGACAGGGTCTTCAGCTGGTTTCAGCTAAATTGTCTGAAGGCCAACTCCAGCAAGTCGGAGGTTCTTTTCTTTGGCTGTGCCTCCGATCCCGAGTGGCGGCAGTGGTGGCCGGCTGCCATGTGTCCTCCGGCACAATCATCCTTGGTTGCCAAGAACTTGGGTGTTAAGCTCGACAACAAACTATCTCTGAGAGCGCACATCCTTGGCCTGTCCGGCACCTGTTTCGGTATCCTCAGAATGCTCCGCAAGTTTCTTCCCTTATTGTCCGCGGAGCACAGACGGATTACGGTGCAGGCGCTCATCGGTTCTAGGCTTGATTATGCCAATGCCCTTTTTCTAGGCCTTCCGGATTACTTAGTCCAGCGTCTGCAGGTGGCACAGAACTCGGCAGCCCGGGCAATCTTCGGTCTGCACAGACGAGCACGGGCTTCTGTGTTACTGCAGTCGCTCCACTGGCTGCCAATTCGGAAGCGGATTGTCTTCAAATCTATGACCCTGATGCACAAGGCTCTTTTTGGCTCAGGCGCTGGATATCTGAAAAAAAGACTAGTCTTCTACCGCCCGGCTCGCTCACTGCGTTCAGAATCCCTCTTCACTGCTGTGGTTCCACGCGTGAGGAAGGCACGTACTGGGGGGCGCTCTTTCAGCTTCAAGGCCTCCCAGTTGTGGAATTCGCTCCCTTTGGCACTGCGTAGTACCCCCAACCTGCTTCATTTTAGGAAGAATTTGAAGACGTGGCTTTTTAACCTCTCTGTTTAGGTGGTTTTCTTTTTTTTCTTCTCTATCGGGGTCTGTTTTTATCTGTTATGTTGATCAAACACTGTAAGTTGCCTGTGGAAAGCGCCGGGACACTCTTTCCGAGTAGCCGAGCGCTATAAAAATGCAATTTAACATATTAACATATGTAATACATTTCCAGTTAGATTTATTGTACAGAGGTTTACCATGGGGAAATATGCTGAGTATCTAGGGTGGAGCCAGCCCTGCTAGATCAATGTTGGGCACCCCTGCTACAGAACACAATTTTATGTTGCAACAATACTACTGTTTCAGAGCCATGCGGGTTCAATCAACCATAGTGCAGAAAACCTACCTTAAACTATGCATTGGAGCTAACCACAAAGAATTTCAGTTTTACCATGTGGTTCACAATCAGGTGGTGTGTGATGAAATGATGTGGCTAATGTCCCACTGTGGCCCACATCGTCCACACCTGTGTCTCCTTGACTTCAGGACTTCCTCTGCGAATGTGGAGGTATTTGCAGCAAGGTTCTTTTAGAGTAGTCCCACCACAGAGAGGCTCCATCATCTATCATTTCAGCCATTAAAAATACATGTTTTTGTTAGGAGCTTAACTCCACAGTAGTTGCCGCTTGTATTAGCCAGTTGAATTGTGCTTGATTTATCGACCTAAGAAAGATGAAAGTTTGATCTAAGGTTCACATTTTTGATCTCTAGATGGCGATATTAGGAGTGAGGAGTTCCCTCACTGAATTGGTCTACTTAAATGATCTAATGGTGGAATGTTGAGTAACATTTGAGTTATAGTCAGTATTTATAGTTTTTCAAGCTGTTTTCTAGTATTCATGTTGAATTGATATTTTGAAGTTCTAGATCTATAATAACAAGTAAACTTTGAGAACATTAGTCGTTTAAATTAGTCATGGAGAGTGGCAAATCCTCCTTTGGCCTCCACTTGGGTAATTTCTATGTTGGCATTAGCTCAAGCGAGAGTACATTGCTACTCAGTGAGGAGATGAAGGGTATCCTTAAATACCCCAGTTCAGAGACGTAAGACGCCCTCCTGGAGACGTTCTGCGAGGGGATCCCGTCCACTCCATCCACCCCTTAACTATATATGTGGAACATATGCTTCTCCTTCCCCTCTTCTTCCTTTCTCCGCATTGTTTTTCTTTCTCCTCTTTCGCCCCCACTGCCTCTTGTTGGCTCCCAGCCATTTGTGTTAAGCTACCATACCACCACGAAGTAGTGCAGCCACTGTTTCAGATTTATTTCCTTCTTTACTTTCCTCAGGTTTTTCACGCAGTTCAGTTATTGTTTAGAACAGTGTTCCCCTTTTGACATCCTTCATTGTTATATCGGTTTTATGTTCAGTGCATATGACCTCAAGAGAGAAATGTTCCTTGCCACCTAAATAGTTGACACCTTGATTTCTCTTTGTTATCTATGCATAGGTGGCTTGCATATACAGACTGCATTCTATGATGCTATACTGTTTTTTGTTTTTTTCAGTTATCTTGGACATATGTTTTGTACACAACTTGTACTCTGCTGCATCAATCACACTGTACTGGTTATATTCTTTAAAACAAAGTCAATAAAAATGATTCAAACAGAAAAAAAGTGAGTCATGCTGTTATTTCTTAAAAATATTAACCTTTTCTTTTACCTAGATGAATATGAGACGATACCATCATTCAGATAGGGTGTGTGGTAAAGGTGATCAGTAAAACGGGGTTACTGTGTATTTTTACATTAATGCACATTTTACTAATTCACTGTACTATCTTCCTTACCACGCGCTATTTCCTATGTTTTCACACTGGACTCTAAATGCAGCTAGGGTGATCAACGGGCATGGGTGCAAATTCAGGAGGGTGAGTGTAAAAATTCAAGACAAAGGGTCAAAATTCAGGACAAAAATTCAGGACAGGAGGTCAAAATTCAGGACAAAACTTCGGGACAAAAGGTACATTTTACAGACACGTCAGAGGAGGTGGCGCAATAGTATATAAGTAAGTAAATAGACAACCACTTTAGTACAAGTCAAAATAAGTTCATATTAGGTGGAGACAACCGTGCACTTAACAGTCTTTCAGTATGCCCACAGCTTGCTACCTTAGACGATTCAAAACTCGCATCTCACTCCAGCAGGTACATTAGTCACTAGACAAAGGTGAAACTTACCTAAATATAGGCGAGGCTGCTTTTATTGTTGATTGAAAACTACTGGATATACAAGGAACTTTGCAGTGCCAGCCCCCAGTAACAAAACCGCCCCCTTTCCAGCCTCCCAGGGAAACACCTGATGCCCGGTCCAGCCAGTCAGGCCTTGCTACCACCCTCCAATATTTCCCCTCATCTTCACATTGACTGTCTCTCATGTGTATTTAATTTCTTATAGTGTTACTCATCCCAAGTAAGTAGGGCAGAGTGTCGGAGTACGTTACATCACACACACGTTAATTAGAGACAATGACTCATATAAACATGAAAGGGAATGTATAGGAAATGTTACTTAAGATAAGAGGTGCTACAAGGTGTAAACATTATTTTATCCATCATTTAGTCTTTCACCGTTCATTCTGTCCTTCCATCTGTTTGCCCATCTATATCCAAACATATTCAACCATTTGTAAACCTATCCACCTTGTATCCTTCCATCCATCATTTGACTCATCCATCCCCCATCCACCCTTTCATCCCATCCAGCCGTACTCTCATCCATCCACTCTTCCACCAATCCATCCATTCACTCATCCACCCAGCCATCCTTTCACTTACTCATTCATCCATCCAGTCACTTATCCTTCCATCCATTCACCTTTTCAGTCATTCATCCTCCTGTACTCTCTCCATCCCCCTTTCACTTATCCATCCATCCTTCCACCCACCCATCTACTCATCCATTCATGAATCCATCCACTGACCCTATTACTCATCCATCCTTTCACTCATCCATCCTTTCTCTCATCCATCCACCCTTTCACTTCTTCACTCATATATCCATCATTTTGTCCATCTAACCCCTTTCACTCACTCATCAATCCTTACATCCACCCTTTTATTCATCCATCCATCCATTCACCCATCAATTCATCAATCCATCCATCCTTTCACTCATCCATTCACCCATTCATCATCTACCCTTTCACTCATCCACCCATCCTTTCACTCACCCATCCACCCTTTTACCCATCCATCTACCCTTCCACCCATCCATCCATCTATTTACTTTTTCTCTCATTCATCCTTCCATTCACTCACTCATCCATCCTTTCTTTCATTATCTATCCATTCACCCTTTCATTCGACCATTCATCCTTTCACTAATCCATCCAGCCATTCACATATTCCTTCACTTATTTACTCACCCACCTTTTCACATTAAGAGCTGAGCCTTTGTCTTCAGAGTTGCAGTCAGAAAAGGCCCATCAAGAACTTCACCTCACTGTAGTTCCTAAAGCAAAGGGTGGGGTGGGGGAGGGTTCACTATGCCCCTGCACATAGGCAATCTTATAACGTAGAAGTCATGCATGAGGCACAGTGCCAGGACGTGAGGCGACTATGACATGGTGTTGTTTCCAGGGCTTTAAGTGGGGGTAAAGAAACTGGGAGGTCTCTTCACAGGCGGTGTTCGATGTAATTAGGGCGTTGCTTAAAACACCTAGGCTAAAAATCTGTGCTTAGCATATTGGTCCGCCCGACTGGTATTATATTGTTTCTGTCTTTACATCCAGATGTATAATACAGCAAGTATCATTACACCAACAACAACCCAGGGCTATTGGCTTTGTCAATGGTTGTTAGTTTCTTAAAATAAAAAAGCAGCAACCATGGCTTTGTTGAATATAATATTGAAAATGCGTCAGTTCTAAAATGATGAGACAGTGAAAGTACTCTAGCCCTTTCTTTTTAACTTGTTTCACAGGCTTCAAACTGTTTTCTCACTTGCAGCAGGGCATTTTACATTTTATCCCTCTAACAGAATGCCCTGCAGTACACTGGGGCAGGAGGAGGCCACCACATGCTTTTAACAGCCCAGACTGCCCCATTGTCATTCTGAATGTCACTATTACCAGGCAGAAGCGTTCATAGAGTGCGGTAAAATACAGTCCCGCTCTCTTGACTGAGCACGGAAGTGTGCCACAGCACTACAGTTCTGTAGCTACAATAGAAAGTCCGCGTGGCCCAGTCACACGTGCTCGTGTTTTGTTTTACAGAAGATCCGGCCCAATGGTGACCGCGAATAGCACTGCTTGAGAAGTTACGTAACTGAAAAGTGATCTGAAGCTTTCAAGTAAACAGGAGCCAGCCGAGGGGCCCACACACTCGAAAAGGGAAGGAACAAGTGTTTAGATAGATTTCAAAAGCTGGGCTTTATTATTCTTCCTCTTAAAAACTCTGCACACACTTGGTGGGTGTGTGCCTGTACTTAGTGAAAAATGTTATACTGCAGAAGGTACTGGTTAGGTCTATAGTTCTATAATTCAACCTTAGTAAGACAAACCACCCCAGACTCCTATAAAGTGCATACATTGAACAGTCGTTACGATTAAAAACAATAAAATCAGCCAGTTACGTTGAGCCAGAACTCGTTCTCATAATGCGTCTATACATTATCTTGGGGTCTTATGTGTTAAAAGTTCATTTAAACTAGAAATGCGCAAACTTTTTGTGAAATTGCATTATAAATAGGTATGCATATTAAGTGTTACTGGAAGTGCTTTGCCAAGGTCAGGGAATTTGGTTACTTAGACTCCGGTGCGTCTTGCAGATTGTCTAAACAGATGAAAAGATCTGGAAAGATCTAAGATTCAACAGCTGGTGGTTTGCAGTCTTTCACTTGGAATTTTTTTGACTGATCTTCTCTGCAGCCTTCACCGCCTATAAGGCTAGGTGTCTCTGCAGTGCTTTATATGGGGCCGAACCTTGGAGTCAGCACGATGCAAAATGTTTGCCCAGGTGAGATCTTTACCGATTACTTTACGATTGCAGATGGGCCTCTTTACTAATCATAATGGAGCAACATTCAGAGGCACTGTGAGAGATTTACTTTCGGGTAGAGACAGGCTTTAGTTCGCTCCAGGGATCACCTTCCTTTTCTCTTGTGAGAGATACTTCTGATCAGTGAAAGTCATCAGAACTACTGAGGGCCAAGCACCTAATGCATTGTTACCAGACACCCTCACACCCAGGTCCATTGACTTTAAAGCCTAATGCCCATAGACCCGATAATATAGTTTCAATCAATCAATCAGGGATTTATAAAGCGTGCTACTCACCCGTGAGGGTCTCAAGGCCCTGGGGGGAGGGGTGCAGCTCCGGATCAGTCAAAGAGCCAGGTCTTGAGGCTCGTCCTGAAGGTGTGCAGAGTGGGTGAGCATCTGATGTTGACTGGGAGCTTGTTCCAGGTCTTAGCTGCGATGTAGTAGAATGCTCTTCCGCCTGCTCTGGTTCTGCTAATGTGTGGGGTCTCTGCCAGGGCGAGGTCGGCTGGGCGAAGGTTCCTTTTGGGTACGTGGAAGGAGACTCTTTTGTTGAGGTATTTGGGTCCGATGTTGTGGAGGGATTTGTAGGCGTGGGTGAGTAGCTTGAAGGTTACCTTCTTCTCGATGGGGAGCCAGTGAAGGTCTCGTAGGTGCTGGGTCATGTGCTTGTGTTCCGAGGACGAGTCTGGCTGAGGTGTTCTGGATGGTTTGGAGCTTGTGTAGCAGGGTTTTGTTGATTCCGGCATAGAGGGCGTTGCTGTAGTTCAGTCTGCTTGTTATGAGTGGCATGGCTGTCATGTGTGCCAGTGAGAGCGTGGACTTTGGGGATGAATGAACATGTGTGCGTATGAATGTGATGTATTTGTATGGCTTACTTAGAGTGTATGTTGTATGTACTAGTAGCAAAGAAGATACCTTTCGCCATATGAGGCACAGTTACATGTTACAAACATACAATCTTTTTTTTAAATGGGAGAAATTTAAATTGTAGAAACATTTTCTGCTAAAATGTTCATAACATGGAACATTTTTCTGCACTTTAAATTTTCCTAATTTAAAAAAATGGCTGTATTTTTAAGTTATTCTTATTGGACAGTGTCCACTGGCCACTGGAAGCAAGACTCCTGCTATTTATAAATGCAACACTTTGAAATAGGAAAAAAATAAAAGGAAGAGTCAACTTAATGATTAAGTTAACAATTCATTTGCATTTTCTCCCTGTTAAAAATATGAAGAAAAATTATTTTGTTCACAGCTTCAACAGTTACTTGACAAAAACATTTTATTTAAGATTTAAATCCCTAAGTGCTTCAGTTGTTCACCTCTGTGCCTCAGCCCCAATCTTAATTCTGACTGAGCACTGCTCATTATCAGGCCCTGATATCTGCATATATATATGATAATACTGTAAAATAAACTCAGCCTTCCCTTAACTTTAAAAAGAAAATATGACATTGCTTATTTAAAAATTAACACAATGCTGTTAGCTAATCTGAAGTGTCTGGAAGCTAATGGTAGCACGCCATGGACTGGTCGAAGACACCTGGTTTAAACACACAAAATGTTTATATTATCCATTAAACTATTCCCGAGGTGTGGCTGTCCTCTGATAATCTACAATCTAGAGACAGACAGGTTGCTAAAACAACGTTTTATGAATGGATAGATTATTTAAACTGAGAGTTGCATTTATTGACCTCCAGAGACCGCACATATCATGCACACAAAAAACAGGAGCAGCGAGTATTATCTGGAGATTATGCCCCTACACTTGCTCACTTTATGCCAAATTCAGCCTGGTAGTATTACCAGTAGCTGTGACAGGTAACTGGTGCTCTGCCACATAATAGTCTGGAGATACTTTTCTTCAGCACTGTGAGATTGAAATCACTTTTAATCCTTTGTTATCCTGCCCCTTTATGACAGCACCAGGAGTAATGGGGCTTACCTCTGTTTAGGGCTTTTAATATAAGAGGTGTGCGGGATGCTTATGTGCTGTGCAACTGTACTAAATAATCTTCCTGCCCCTTTACAATCTGTATATTTTTTTACTTGGCAGACGTGTTGAAATTTCAGGAATTGTATTTGTGCGTGATTAATTGAAACGAGTTATGAATTGTGCAAAAGTTATTTCCAATTGTAACTGTATGCGTGTTTTTCATGATGTGAGGATCTAATGTAATGAATGGTTCCACTAGTTTTCATCTAAATGAATCCGGCTGCCTGGACCTTACTTAACAGTGGGGAAACTCTTGGGCCAACCCTACCTGTAGAGTATGTTTTAACAAACCTGCCACACACAGCGTGACCCTGCAACTGACTGCAGTGATAGATCATGGTTACCAGATGATTACATTTCATCCGGATCATTACTGGCAGGCAGAGTACAAGTCCTAAAAAAAGAAGTGGGGGGACGCTCCAAGTTAGGTGGTGTCACCGGAAGTGACGTCACAACAGGAAGTGATGTCACGAAAGGTTGTCCCCTCTCATTACAGGGAGTCCTTCACTTTGACCCCCTGTGGCCCCTCCGGACTTAGGGCCTCGTTTGGCTGACTTATTGTATCATATTTTTTCAGATTTATGGCTGAGTTTAAGGTTGCTGCCAAGTGTTGCTGTTTTTAGTTTTGAGAGGTTCTTGGCCAGTGCTTGGCTGTTTGGCAGAGAGGGGGGGCACAAGGGGTTGGTTTTAAAGTGCTTATCCCTCGGAAGATGTTCAAAGTCCGTATTTCCCGCCCATTCTTTGGCGTATTAAACAGAAATCTGGATATTTAAAGTGCCTAGAAACAACTGGTGTGTGCTTTACACATGGTTTTGTCATAGAGCTCAGCCCTGCGATCTCACCAACTGTGGCATGGCCGCATTTGTTGGTGTCTCTCCATCTCGCGGGTTGTCCCGGAAGAGCTCCGGAGCCTGAGGCAGCCAGCTCTTCTTCCCAGAAACAACAGTGAGGCAGGGGGGGCGGCGTCCACCCGGTAAAATAAGTGGGGGGACGCCATCCACCCGCGTGGTACCCCGACTCGAGCCCTGCTGACAGGCCACTTTCATAAATCATTAAAGTCGAGAACTTTAATTCACTTGGTTCTACGAAGGTGTAGGAGGACTAATACAATTAGTTGTTAAATGAAAGCCCGAGACTGGAACAAAGTGTTCACCATGACAGTGTCATCTGGTAACTCTACAAGTCCTTGTACTCTCTCTTCAGCATTTCTGCATGCATGAAGGGTTGGCAGGTGCCTCTGTTTTGTATTTATAATGAGGCATTCTGTCAGAATACAACAACAAATAGAAATTTCAGCAGCAATGGTGTAATGTATTTTAACTTCACTTCATTTGAATATATATGTAGAATGTGTTATCTACAGCGGATCGGACGAGCTGGGAAGTGCGTGGAGGTTCAGGTGCGTTGAGGAGTGCAAGTTAGCCTTTGACTAAATATGTAATCAGCATAAGGGCACATTTCTCGTTTGCTCATTTCACCTACTTCATCCCAGTTCAAACATGCTTATCAGCACCTGCGCTCAGTGGTGCCTCCCAAGGGTTAGCATACTCCGGTAATTGTGTAGATATGTCCTTGATTCCTAGCTGGACACCAGTTGGAGATTTTATTTAAAAAAAAAAATTTTTGTTTATTTTGAAACATAGTCGTATTCCAACTGTACAATGTTATGTGTTAGCGGGGAACAAACCCGAATATTGTAACCATCTTTAGACTTGGGTCCGCCCAGTTGGATATTTACAATTTATTTCAAGAGGCCAGGTGGAAAAGAGACTCCTCAAGGAGGAAAGGACATTGTTCTGCCCTCGAATTTTAATATTGTGGTTCAGTCCTTTGTGTTCCTCAGTGCCTATGGATTTAAGATAATATTGTGGATATCTCAGACTATCGGACATCCAATGAAGAGTTTGTAAAAAGACTGATGGAGGGTGAAGGGCGTATCTACCATCTGATGGCTTATACATGCCAGTAACATGATGACATCGTTTAATCAGAGTGCTAAATTTGTAATTTCATGGCTATTCCTAATGATTGTTTTCTTGTGAAATCATATGCTCAATGCAGTAGGCCTAAAAAGTTACAAATAAGGCAGTAGTCCTGACTTATTTATTTTGAAAAGTAAATGTTATAGACAATAGACTCTTAATAGAGGTTTGTTATTACACTATGTTTAAGGCTTTTTATAGGTGTTTCATCAAATGAAAACTCACAGATTACCATATTAGGTTTGAATGTTGGTGTTGATTTCTTAGTCTGACGAAGCCTGGGGTAGAAAATGTGCAGTCTGATAATCCCTGTTGGTCCCTTAAGTAGGGGTTGTATGCTGTTTTCCCAGATGTAGTTTTGTACATATTTTCAAAAAATAATAAAAATAATATTGTAATAATGTGTATATTAATAATACATTATAATCATTCTATGCTTGGTGACTGCCTTTTGGGAAAGTTTTGTCAATACAGTACCTCTCAATTGGTTATGCTGACAGGCAACCACAAAGGCTATAGACCTGATTGGTTCTTCGGCAAAAAGTTATATCAGATGCCATAGATCTGATCCGTTTACCTTGAAACGTTACGACAAAGGCTGTAGGTGTTGTGTGGCCTTCCTTGGCCCACTTTGGTTTTCCATTTTAGATTTACATATTTTAGGTTAACATCGTTTTAGTAATGTTATTTTCACATGTTTTGCTTGCACAATATTATTCCAAGAAGACACTGCAGGTGCTGCATGTTTTTAGAAAGCCTTTCTCGTCATGTTAACCTAAAATGTGCAAAAAGTAAAACTAAAATGGAGAACCAAAGTGGGCCCAAGCAGGCCACATGACATAAGCATGTAGTCAAATACTTATATGTTATTTATGTAATGGCCTGCATACATTTTAATCATAAATATAAGAAATGTGTATATATATAGTAATATATTCATTTGTGCATTTGTTAAGCATAAATATATATATTCAAAAGTAATATGTGAATTTGTGCAAAGAAAATCACATATCTGAATACATACATATAATCAAAGTATACAAGCCAATAAACCTTGATTGATAGATTGTTACTTCACTCTGTTAGAGCCTGTAAAAGTTTTTTGTGTCATGATAATTACAGACTACTGCAGCAAACATTGGAGGTGGATTTTCCCTGTGAGGACCCATATTAGGCTCTTTTGAAGTGGTTGGGTAGTAAGTAATAAGTGTATCGAATAGTTAACATTTATACATACTTTCTGTATAATCATGTTTATATGTTGTGATATGAGTGATCATAATAAATAGAGACCCATAAGCTTGTAGTCAAATACTTATATTATTTATGTAATGGCTCACATACATTTTATTTACAACAAGGGGTGGTGAGGGACAGAGTCTCTGAATTAAGCAGAAAGCTCTCACCCAGTCAAGAGATCAGGGCTAGATCCAACACCGTTTTTTAGCTCACTGCACCATCCCAGTTTCAGAACCTGGCTGTATGCAAATTAGTCTGTTCCTGTCCCAGTGCATGATGGGAACAGGGCAAACCAAACTACAAAAGCCAATTCTTACACTGGGAAGGAAACAAGCTCCCGGGGACCGGTTTCTGGCATTACAGCCGTCTTCGGCCCGATTTGCTTGAATCCTGATGGTGCAATGAGCAAGGGTCTCACATCTGAGAATACCCTTCCACGCTTAGGGTGGACAAAAATATTTACAACAAGGGGTGGTGAGGGACAGAGTCTCTGAATTAAGCAGAAAGCTCTCACCCAGTCAAGAGATCAGGGCTAGATCCAACACCGTTTTTTAGCTCACTGCACCATCCCAGTTTCAGAACCTGGCTGTATGCAAATTAGTCTGTTCCTGTCCCAGTGCATGATGGGAACAGGGCAAACCAAACTACAAAAGCCAATTCTTACACTGGGAAGGAAACAAGCTCCCGGGGACCGGTTTCTGGCATTACAGCCGTCTTCGGCCCGGTTTGCTTGAATCCTGATGGTGCAATGAGCAAGGGTCTCACATCTGAGAATACCCTTCCACGCTTAGGGTGGACAAAAATATTTACAACAAGGGGTTCATCACCACCCCCTTTTCTGAATCGTTTTTGGCCACTATAGGTGTGGCAGGGTATACTCAGACATGAGTCCCTTGCTCACTGCACCATCAGGATTCAAGCAAGCCGGGCCGACGACGGCTGAAATGCCAGAAACCGGTCCCCGGTAGCTTGTCTCCTTTCTGGTGAAGAATTGGCTTGGTAGTTTAGTCTGCCCTGTTCCCATGATGCACTGGGCCAGGGACAGACTGATTTGCATATAGCCAGGTTCTGAGCTGGGATGGGGCAGTGAGATAAATAACGGTGATGGATCAAGCCCTGATCTTTGGACTGGGTAAGAGTGGTCTGTTTAACTCAGACACTCTGTTCATCACCACCCCCTTTTTGTAAATCGTTTTTGGCCACTATAGGTGTGGCAGGGTATACTCAGACATGAGTCCCTTTCTCACTGCTCCATCAGGATTCAAGCAAGCCGGGCCGAAGAAGGCTGAAATGCCAGAAACCGGTCCCCGGTAGCTTGTCTCCTTTCTGGTGAAGAATTGGCTTGGTAGTTTAGTCTGCCCTGTTCCCATGATGCACTGGGCCAGGGACAGACTGATTTGCATATAGCCAGGTTCTGAGCTGGGATGGGGCAGTGAGATAAATAACGGTGATGGATCAAGCCCTGATCTTTGGACTGGGTAAGAGTGGTCTGTTTAACTCAGACACTCTGTTCATCACCACCCCCTTTTTGTAAATCGTTTTTGGCCACTATAGGTGTGGCAGGGTATACTCAGACATGAGTCCCTTTCTCACTGCTCCATCAGGATTCAAGCAAGCCGGGCCGAAGAAGGATGAAATGCCAGAAACCGGTCCCCGGTAGCTTGTCTCCTTTCTGGTGAAGAATTGGCTTGGTAGTTTAGTCTGCCCTGTTCCCATGATGCACTGGGCCAGGGACAGACTGATTTGCATATAGCCAGGTTCTGAGCTGGGATGGGGCAGTGAGATAAATAACGGTGATGGATCAAGCCCTGATCTTTGGACTGGGTAAGAGTGGTCTGTTTAACTCAGACACTCTGTTCATCACCACCCCCTTTTTGTAAATCGTTTTTGGCCACTATAGGTGTGGCAGGGTATACTCAGACATGAGTCCCTTTCTCACTGCTCCATCAGGATTCAAGCAAGCCAGGCTGAAGAAGGCTGAAATGCCAGAAACCGGTCCCCGGTAGCTTGTCTCCTTTCTGGTGAAGAATTGGCTTGGTAGTTTAGTCTGCCCTGTTCCCATGATGCACTGGGCCAGGGACAGACTGATTTGCATATAGCCAGGTTCTGAGCTGGGATGGGGCAGTGAGATAAATAACGGTGATGGATCAAGCCCTGATCTTTGGACTGGGTAAGAGTGGTCTGTTTAACTCAGACACTCTGTTCATCACCACCCCCTTTTTGTAAATCGTTTTTGTCCACTATAGGTGTGGCAGGGTATACTCAGACATGAGTCCCTTTCTCACTGCTCCATCAGGATTCAAGCAAGCCGGGCCGAAGAAGGCTGAAATGCCAGAAACCGGTCCCCGGTAGCTTGTCTCCTTTCTGGTGAAGAATTGGCTTGGTAGTTTAGTCTGCCCTGTTCCCATGATGCACTGGGCCAGGGACAGACTGATTTGCATATAGCCAGGTTCTGAGCTGGGATGGGGCAGTGAGATAAATAACGGTGATGGATCAAGCCCTGATCTTTGGACTGGGTAAGAGTGGTCTGTTTAACTCAGACACTCTGTTCATCACCACCCCCTTTTTGTAAATCGTTTTTGGCCACTATAGGTGTGGCAGGGTATACTCAGACATGAGTCCCTTTCTCACTGCTCCATCAGGATTCAAGCAAGCCGGGCCGAAGAAGGCTGAAATGCCAGAAACCGGTCCCCGGTAGCTTGTCTCCTTTCTGGTGAAGAATTGGCTTGGTAGTATAGTCTGCCCTGTTCCCATGATGCACTGGGCCAGGGACAGACTGATTTGCATATAGCCAGGTTCTGAGCTGGGATGGGGCAGTGAGATAAATAACGGTGATGGATCAAGCCCTGATCTTTGGACTGGGTAAGAGTGGTCTGTTTAACTCAGACACTCTGTTCATCACCACCCCCTTTTTGTAAATCATATACATTTTAAGCATAAATAAAAGGAATGTATACCATAGTAATATACACATTTGTATTTTTGTTTAGCATAAATATTAGAAAATATATATTTTTTTATTCATATGTAATAGGTGCATTTGTACAAAGAAATGCACATATCTGAATACATACACATAATCAATCTGATCCCAAGAATTTAGATCACTTTTGGACAAACAAGAAGAAACCTTTGCTGAGGAGTAGAACCAGAAGAAACTGAGGAGAGACTATCCCTAAGCTGAAGTGCTGCTTGGGTGATTGGCCTGCAGTGGTTGCCTGACTGCGAAAGAAAGGAGAAAGGAACTTTGTGCACTTTATTCAACTTGTAAAGGATCTCCAAGGGCTTGAGAGAAGAGCTTGCCTCCTGCTGAAGTCTCAGGGACAACTGACTTCAACCACCAGCTCCCCAAGAGTTCTTTAGAAGTGCCTGCTGCTGTTTTTGGCCTTCTGAGGGACTGCGTGTCTCAAGGAGCTGGTAGCATCTCGCAACGAAGAAGAAGTGTGTCGCCTTCACAGCCGCTGCCGTCGCATTGTGGATGTCGCCACTGTAGCTGTCGCATTGCACCGCATCAAGAAAAGCGTCTCGCAATGAAGAAAAAGCGCGTCGCAGCCGCTGCTATTGCATCGGGATGTCGCCGCTGTAGCTGTCGCATCCACTGCATCAAGAGAAGCGTCTCACAACAAAGAAGAAGTATGTCGCCGTCCCAGCCACTGCCGTCGCATCGTGGATGTCGCTGCTGTAGCTGTTGCATTGCACCGCATCACGAGAAGCGCTTCGCATCCACGGAGAAGCGTGCCGCCGTTAGAGCCGCTGCCGTCGCATCACAGAACAAGGGTGTCGCCGCTGCAGCTTATGCAACCAGTCGAGACTTCTTGCAACTTCTGAGAAGCGTGTTGCATCAAGAAGAAAACAACATCTTTATTTCTTTGCACCAAAATGTCATCGCATCGCGGCGTTGCTCGCCGCATCGCCCTGGAAATGCAGTAAGGGATCAACGCATCACCATCCTTGCAACGCTTTCGTTGCCCTGCGTGTCGCATCTTAAGATACATTGACTCAAAGTGTCGCATTTTAAGATCTAAAGAGAACAGTATTGCGGATTTTTGTTGTTTGTGGTCTTGTGTTAAGTCTATATAAACAATATTTATTTTTAATATACAACCTGTGTGATGTCCATCTGTAGTGTTGTCACTGTATTACTGAATGTGTTCACAAATGCTTTACACACTGCCTCTGAGATAAGCCTGTCTGCTCGTGCCAAGCTACCAAGGGGGGAGCAGGGGTTATTTTAGGAGTGTACTCCCTTACCCTGACTAGAGGCAAGAGTCCCTATTTGTCACAAGTACCTACCTGTGCCAACTAGAGACCTCCAAATCTAACAGTGGTTTAGGCAGTTTCCATGACATGATGAGAAACAGTCAAGCAACAGTGCTAAGTTCAAGATGCCATTCCCTGATCATTCCCTCTTGGGCATGGAAACAGGCCCAGCAGGTGCAAAATCTTCTAATGTGATGGTAACCTCTCTCCAAATTGACCTGTGATAGGACAGTCCCGCACCATATGGAAAAGCCCTGTGTCTATGTTTTTGCAATTAGGACTCCCCTCTGTGATTAGCTAAATTATATATATATATATATATATATATATATATATATATATATATATATATATATATATATATATATATATATATATATATATATATATATATATATATATATATATATATATATATATATATATATATATATATATATATATATATATATATATATATATATATATATATATATATATATATATATAACCTAGTGTTCATGATGATTTAGTGTGGGTATTCAAAGGTTATATCCCATTATCTTTCTCCTCAATCATGCCCAAGATCTGTTTTCCTCTGTTTATCAGTTGGGCTTTAGATGAGTCTGCAGATTTTCCTCATGTCAAGGAGGGCTTTGTAAATCCAAGTTCGAATTTCCTTACCCTCTACGATAGTAAAGAGAAGCTGTAGTACTCAAGTCTCAACATGCTGGAGGAGTAACACTCCACTACGGCCCTTGCAATCACCTTTTCAACCCTTGTCCATCTGACCGATTGCCTGTGAGTCTGACAAGCCTGTCAGTGGTGTGGCAGGGGCCTAGAGCTTAGTTCTAAATATACATCAATACCAGCACTTTAGGGCACCATGGTGAAAACAAGGTTACGCATTGGCTGTTAATCTGCCACATATGAACACGTTAGCTATCATTCCAGTTTGCACCTGATGCCACTGCCATCATCTGGCCCACTTCAGTTACGTGGCTAGGAAGTAGAATGTTACATTCCACACCCCAGTCCTCCCTCCAATAGAAGGAGTTTGAATTTGTCAAGAGCTACCCTGTGTCTGCCTGTCCCCAAGATCAGCTCAGTATCAGACGCATCCAAGGCTTTAAAAAAAGGTCAGCAGGAGCCACAGTAGGAAGTTGAAGGAGAAATATAGTAGTCGTGTGAGCTTTAATATGTTGGACAATGAAGCTTTGCCCATAACCAAGAGAGGCCGTACCTCCTCAAAGTTGACACACCGCTCAATAATTGCACAGCTGTGTTCAGATTTACAGGTCTAAGGTTATTGCCTAAATTATAAATACATATCCCCAGGTACCTAAATGAATCTGGTTCTCGTGATAATCCCTTGTAATTCAGTCACTTGATTTGCTATAGGTATTCCTAGTTTGTCTTGAGTCCTGATATACCTCCAAACTCATCAAGGCAATTAAAAGAAGGCCCAACTCGTGTTTTCCTGCCCATCATGAATAGCAGCAGTTCATCCGCGTATAGCAATATGGTGCTTGCATTGTCAGCCAGTGCCACGCCTCTGTCCTCTCTATCGATTCTGAGTAAACCAGCAAAGAGCTGTATTGCCAGCACACACAGCTGTGGAGACCTATGGCATCCCTTCCTAATGCCTCAGAGGATTGAAAGTGATATCAGGTTGCCTATTAGCATTGTAGCTGTTGGTGCAGTCTATCTTACCATAGCTTGTTGAGTTTGTATTTAGGGTTTATTGGGGACAGGGGAGTGCATGGATGTGATAGTGTGCATGCATGATGATAATATTGAGTGCCTTAACTCGCCAGTAACTGAAAATGCATGTTTAATTATAAGCCAGACGTTTTTTGTTTTTTCTCCCCTATTTGCTGCAATATATCCATAACTTTTTAATAGAGGCTCCCACACACTCTTCTCACTTCTTATCAAAGTGCATTGAAAAGACACTCAGACACTCTAGAAACAAGTTTTGGATAAGCCAGTAGGTATGGCTTTAACTCGTATAAACAAAGGCTTTCACAAATGCTGTTTACAAGGTTTGCATGCACAAATGCTGCATATCACATTAGAGACTGCAATAGTGGATTTCCCAGTGCTGTTAAAAAAGTAGTTAAAATGTTGAATTCGGTGTAGAATGCATATCGACATAAACAACTGAAAGCAGCTAATAGTATTATGACTGAGTGTACTATTCAGATGTCAAATAGTCCATCCTGCATTCCTATGGATCCACTTCCTGGAAGGAGGGATAATGCAATAAATAGTCAAAAGCATGATGTGGGAGTAGAAGTCCTTTAGTTGGAGCCAATACTTTGTGTATTAAACTAACTGGTAACAGTACATCTGTGAAGCCAGACTGAAAAACAAAATAAGCCTGTGCTCATCCTCAAGTATTTGATACTCACTAAATCCCTCACACTGAGTGCGTTCATCCCTACCGATGACTTGTCCAGTGATAAACTTTGTATTATGCTATGTTTGATCCTACCCTCTTTCAAAATTTCTTACAATCAAGATGACCATTCGGGCACATTCCAATCATGCTGGACATCCCCAAAAAATGGTAAAATGGTAAAAATAAAGCTTGCACATTCTCATTAGTTTAAATGGAGGCAAATGAGTTAAATCATGCTTGGGTGATCAGTAGTTGCGAGCTATTTCCTCAGTTACCACCGTCAATCTTTATCCTCCCACATCAACCAGTTTCTCGCTGTCCACGTTGGTTCTATTGAACCTCTCTGCTAAGCTATTAGATTCAGGATGGCACAAGTATTAAAGTTCTGTCAACTATCTTTTTCTTCTCTATAAAGCTGCGCCTCTCTCAGTGTGAACTAAATCCCATGTTCAGTCAAGATCTAATCAGAGAATTCTATACTGGAAATACTCCCCATAAACTTTAACGAACACTTTGTTGTTCGACTGTTTATTTTATTTTACTTGTTGCCGTTTTGTTGCGGTATGAACTAGAGCTTCAGGAGTGTTTTGCAGAGGATTGCTTTTCTACCTACGAAACAAGAAAAAAAGAAATTCTTTAGTAGTCTTTGCTGGTTTAATTGCCTAGAAAATGCGGAGATGTCCATTTAATGTGATTGTTAGACATATCGGTCTGTCTAGAAATATAAATCTATTCAGCAATTGATGGCATTATTTGGAATAGTTTCATTGGAATACCTGAAGGTTCGGTTTTCCTTTGAAGTTATCATAGGAAATGATTGTCCTGAAGGCTGGTTGAATGGAATTCCAGACTTTTGGTGCACTTCCAGGGAAAGATTGTTTTAGTAGTTTCTCTTTTTTGGGAGGGGGCACCAAGTCTGAGGAAGGCCGCAATTCAGAGTCTGCCTTGACCCCTTAACATGGACAGGTTTCGAGTAAGGTGTTACGCAGATAGGTTATGTATGCTAATTGGAGAAACCTTTTCCTTCAGTAGAGAGCCATTTGAGAGTAATTAGATGTGGTGTGATGTGGTCATAATTCCTCAAGGAAGTGGTTGTCAACCTGGCAGAAATCTAAGCCGTCCCAGAGAGCTCGCAACACCCCTCCAAAAGTGCCCCGCGAAACTCTGTCTCTTCGTGATACACCTGCATACTTCTGGGCACCTTGCGTAGAGTTTGACTAAAACATAAATCTGGGCACCATAACTTTCAATCACAGTGAAACCTGTGTATACAAACCAGAACCTTCTACATGACCTCATGGGCAAGGGTAGAGGAATTACAGAAATAACCACTTCTCATTTACGATCCCTTCTCTGCACGGTTTGTATTAATCCTAGATGAGCCTTGTATGAAATATGACTGAAACATTGCCTTTCACCTGCTGGTGCCAATACTTTATCTCTCCTAAGTGGTTGCTCCTCTCTCACTCAGTGGGTTCTTCACAGACCAGAATCTATGTTATTCTTCACCTGGCCTTGTACTTAGCATAAAGCCTTCGACCATTTTTAAATCAAGTCCTTTCCTTCTCCAGTCTTATAAAGCAACTCCTCCACTCTGCACTTTCCAATTTCCAGTATTGGTGATTCTAATTCTGCTCTGATACCTGTGAAAGCGGTGAGTGCAGGAAAACCACTGAACCATTTCTCATCCAAAACAATTATATTACCATAAAAACACATTTGCAGCACCAACCACAGACCCAGTCTCAAAGTACTCAATTTGAAATATAATAATCCATCCATTTATTTTCTCTTACATCAAAACATCCTATTTTAGTTTAAATAAAAAATAGTCACTCCTAAATTAATTCCTATATATGTAAAGACCCACCCATCCTAAGGGTTCTGCATGAGCCATTGTGTAGAAATCTACACTCATCTGCTCCAGCAACAACATACACAAATATGTCACTTCCTCTCCAACGTCCTCTAACTTGTCACCAGCATCATCTACTTACCAGTCTGCTTGGCCAACTTGAAAGAATGTTCTATACATTTCCTTGTTCCTGAAAGATTTACAACTCCAAAAGAGTGCTCTTTTAACCGAGTTACCGATTTGCAAATGTATGTGGAAATTGCAACTAAATCTGTGTTGATAAAAACAGCCCTGTGTGCTGTTCTCTGTCCCCTTAACATAATGTCCCCCCTCAAGTCAGGAACAAAAGGTTCTCGCTGCATGAGAACGTATTTCCCGGAGACCAGGACTCCGCTTCCTTCATGCAAACTCTCTTGATAGTGTAATGCTCTTACATTCCTCACACATCTGAGTTAAAAATGGCACCTTAATCGCATCAGTCACACTAGTGGGTGTTATGGTAATTGTGTCCTTAAGAACCGATTCAAGATTAGTGCTTTTGCAATCTTTGTAGTGATCCTCTCTAACTCATTCTGTCAGTCAGTTGGTGATGCACAACTCTCTACCTTCGTCAAGAACTCTCTGAGATTAAGCATTCACTCAAAACATGAATTACAGTGAGTCATACTGATACATTTCTGTTATTGAGTTCTAGTTCTTGAATCGCACAAATAACCTTTAATATGCCTAGTGCATGAGGATGGGAGGTGGGTGGAGCAGGGGATCCCTTGCAGACGCCTTTCCCTGCAGTGCAAATCTGTGACATTTCCGTATTAGGTGTTTTCATGGCGCTGCCCTGTAGACTCCTCAATCTCCCTGGTGGTTTGTTTATCTCTGCAGTGCTGCCCTGGCTGCCTTGTTTCAACGTGGCGTTGCCCTGCGGCATGCACTTTGCAGTTCGGCCTAAGGCAAAGCACCGGTAATGCAGTGTCAAAGCGGTTTTCTCAAATCTTGGGAGTGGAAAAGCAAAGCTCAGAAGCTGTGTTTATCAGTATTCACAGAATGGATCTACTCTATTTCTACAAATGCCTACAAATTTAAAAAAGAAACATGTTCCCCAGCGATCCCTCTTCTATATCGATCTCAGTCAATTATGAACATTAAATAGGGCATTTTACTCAAAGCCATGCTGCTGCTTTCTCCCATAAAGACTCCTCAGTTTGTTGCTCCCTCTGGAGTCCTCTGGTTTGGTGCCTCTCTCATCTCCATCTGCCTTGCATTAACTCCTGCTCATGTCCATAATTATTGGCAGGTATAGCACCTGCCAGAGATTTTTCTTGACCCTCTGTATTTTCCTTTGGAAAGACTCTGTATTACACTATGATGTCTGTTTCATCTAAAATTTGGAATTTTACTGATTCAGGAAACGTACCAATTCAAATTGACAGAAGGGAAAGAAGACCTGGACTGTAACTTCACAATGACAAGCCCTTCACACAGTGTTAAATTGCACAACATCCCTGCTTAATCTAGAAAACTCACATTAAATATTCATCTCTACTTTCTGCATCTATGACATTTCACGAGAAAAATCAGAGGACTCTCCTATAGCCCTTCTATTGGATGTCACTACAGTGAACAACAATATTGTCCTGAAAGAGAATAATCCTAAATTAACCTTTCAGTAACACATTTATGACATACTGAAACTCTGTGCCAATTGATACCCAGTTAAATTCTTCTGGATTGGTAAACTCCCACTGATGCCACAAAAGCAATGGGCTTTACGAAGAAGGGTGCATCTCGAACTGGTGTTACACCAACAATAGATCGATTTGCCTTTACCTAAGCTCTGTCTAATACGGTACTCACCTCACAAAAAGGTAGTCACACCTGGAAGGACATAACCTCTTCTTTGTAGCTCATTCTAAGCAGTCCGCAAAATCTTAAGGCCAGCTATGATGCAGACACCCTAGTATCTCCCATTTCAGATGCACAATCTAATCTCTCTCTCTCTCCTCGAAACTGACTTTGGTTTTAAATGAACTATCTTTATAGATGCCTCTTCATTCCTCTCTGTCGCAATTGTGCCTTTTTTTTAAATTACCATCTCTTCTTCATACATTTCATTAGCTGTGTCTAATGACAGCATGGTGACAGTAACCACAGGAACCCACCAGCATCCTAATAGGTTTACTATGAACACGTAGATTGACAAACGTTGCCCCTTTACGTTTCATGGTCACCATCAGTACTACTTTCTCCTTCTCTTTGGTGACCCTTTAAAAAAAATTCTGTTTGGGATTTAAATGCTCCTCTAATGCCCTCAAATTCATGCAGCGCATTTCCATGGTGATCCCTTCATTAAGTAAAGCGCAGTATACTTTCTCCTACCCGAGGGGGGCGCACTGCAACTATTGGTGCACAATTGGGGCCCTGTCTGCAAATGATTGTCTTCTGTGAACTGACCAACTTTGCAGGGCTTAAATCCTCAGCAGTGGACTGGAGTCTGAAAATAAAGACTGCATAATTGTTGCAGGTGACAGTAAAACTATGGTGGACCCAGCTAGTGTGTGACGATACCTGACGCTGAAGGGCGAACAATAAAAATAATGGTCAAGCTGGCAATCACACGTGTGATGAACCCAGCTGCATGTAGGATTCCAAATATTTATTGACATTTGATGATGAAGGATGCAAGAGGCCTAAAGGCCTGTAGGGGAGCATCCCACCAGCAAACCTTTCACTTTCATTCTGCGTTCAGGAAAAATGAGTGAATCGCACCCTGCAGGGTTCTTTAAAGTAAAATTATAGTATAGTTAGAGGTAGTCCGCAGGATCGGGGCCTTCTTATCTAGGGTCATATGTATCAAAAAGTCATTTTGCGATTCTCTAATAGCGATTTTTTGCGAATCGCTATTTGAGAATCGCAAAATGCTATGTATGTAGGATTTGCAATACATTTTGCGAATTCTACATATTCCTTAGTTGTGAATCTCAAATTGCGATTCGCAATTAAGGAATACCTCCCCATTCATTCTTATGGGCCTAGAGGCCCATAGGAATGAATGGGAAGACATTCTCAATTTGCGATTTGCAATTAGCGAATCGCAAATTGAGAATGCAATTTCAAGGGTGCAGGGGTGTCAAAAGGACACCCTGTTGCACCCCTGAAATAAGCATGGGTGCACATGTGGCACACATACATGCCTTAAGGGCATGTATGTGCGTCACATGGCACTTTGAAAAATGAAAATAAGTGAATTTTTCAAAGAAATCGCAAATTACCACCAACTTGAAGTTGGTGGTAATTTGCGATTCCTTAAGGCAAAATTGCACTTTTTTTGTGCTTCTTACATTGCATTTAAGGAATCGTAAAATTTGCGATTACTTAAATGCAATCGCAAAATAAGGAATTGCAAATTTTGCGATTCCTTATTTTGCACGCAGATTTGCTTCATACATACCATTTAGCAAAAATGCGATAGCAAACGCCGAAATTCTGCGAATTTCGGTGTTTGCGAACGCATTTGTGCTTGATGCATATGGCCCTAAATGAGGTTGACATTCACCTTGGGAAGCCCTCTTATCCTGGATGAAGTGTTTTATGATAGGGGCCACTAATACCAGGAATCAGGAACAGCTATTGTGTCTCCTTTCCATGTCCATTTTTAGGTCTCGCCTGTCGATGCGCATGCGCATCGAGCTTGCGAGACTATGGGGGCTTAAACAGTCTTCAACCAACTTGCAAGGAATCGTGGCGATTCCTTGCAGTGCCCGTGAAATTGAAGCTCAATGCGCATGCGCATTGAGCTTAAAAGCGCGTGCACATGCCCCCAGCCGCCTGCCTTGCATGTATTTTCCCTCAGGCGCACTCCTCCCACACCCCCGCTCCGCCCCCTCCCCTGCCTGCCGTGTTGCATTTCTTCAGTTCCCTCAGCCGCACTCCAGGCCCCTGCTGCTTTCACACCCTCTCCCCGCTCCGCCCCCTCCCCTGCCTGCCGTGTCGCATTTCTCCTCCCCCCTCCCCTTCTCTGCCTTCCCTCCGTCTTGTCTCTTCACTTCTTGGTTGCACGGCCGCTAGACCGTGCCTCCCCTACTCTCCTCCCCCCTCCTCCTACTCTCAAGACGCAATATGTTCCCTCGCATTGAACGGTGCTTATTTTACAAGTGAAGCACCCCGGCGCCTCAGCGCGCTAATCCTTAAGAATGTGTTTTGAGAGAGGAGGAGCTTCGCCGGCGATCAAGATGGCCGCGTGAGCTCGGAGCTCCGAAGACCTCCCGATCCTCCGCAATAATCCTGCTATCTATCCTGTCCCACGACAGTGGGAATCGACTGCTGAGTGGGTCCTGATGCGGCGCCCGCTTTCGGAATGAAAATCGGACATTCCTGGACTTAGTTAGCTCGACGAAACCCAGAGGCTCCTTCCGCGTCATTGTACACCATTGAGGGGTACAGCGGTGCTTCCGCACGAGCGCCTCTTTGTCTGAGCTTAGTCCCACCGATGAGCAACTCTGATAACTGCATGCCCTGTTACTCGGCCTAAGTACCGGACCCTGGTTCTACCATCGTGTGTGTGGCGCGCCTACCAAGAGGCTCCTTACCCCTGCTTGCCGCCTGACCCGAGGGTACCAACATGGCGGGCAAAGGAGACCTGGACAGAGGCAAGTCCCAGCGGGTCAACAGAAAACCGTCCCAGTCCCAGTCTACTATCCCGGAACGCTTTTCCCAGTCCAAAAACTCGCCGGTGCAGGCGGGCCGTACTAATGACTCGAAACGGGATGGATCGCCGGACGATTCTGCCATAACGCTTCGGGACGTTCTGGGCGCGATCACGGGAGTACAGACGGAGATGCACGCACTCCGGGAGGAACTGTCCAGCAAGGTCGACTCCCTGAAGATCGAGATGAACCTCATCAGGACTGACCTCGGGAAAACCAACGACCGGGTGAAGTCGTTGGATCTCAAGACGACTAGCCTGGTCACTGATGTATCTGATATCCAGACGGAGGTACGTGACCTGAAATTGGCGAACGGAATGCTGGCGCGCCGACTGGACGAGTTTGAAGGCCGCGCGCGGCGCCAGAACGTCCGTATTACTGGGGTACCGGAGAAGGCCGAAGAGGACTCGGCTGAACTTTTCGTGGAGGATCTGGTGCTTAAGAACTTGGCGCCGGGGGGCCTGAGTAAGTTCTTCTCGGTGGAACGGGCACACAGGATACCGGGGGGACCACCCAAGTCTGGCGCTTTCCCTCGCCCCATCATCGCACGGCTCTTTAACTTTAGGGACAGAGACGCTATCCTGCAGGCGTCAAGAGCCGCGGGCCCTTTGCGATTCCAGAACTCCGACGTGAACTTTTTTCCGGATTTCACTCAGGCTGTGCAGAAAAAGCGTCAGAGCTTTACCGGGGTGAAACGAAGACTGAGAGAAATGGGCCTGCGGTACTCCATGCTCTACCCTGCCAAGCTCCGCATCGAACGGGACCACCGGACCCTGTTTTTTGACTTTCCGGACGAGGTGGGGCACTGGCTGGATACCCTGCCACAGGAGCGGCGCGAACCGGCTGACCAGACGGAGGAGTCCACCGAGGGCGCGGAAGCGCAGGAATGAATATTTATTGTTTGACTTTCTGTGAGCTGGGTAGCCGTATGGGACTTTCACTTCAGACACTGCTGCTATGGTTTGACTCGTTTTGTCAATAATATGGGGGATGACGGGGGGTGATAGGATGTCTCCTTTCTCCTCTGTGGGCTTTCTGTAGGTTAGTTAAGGGGCGACAGGCACACTGCTAGTTGGGGTGGATTTTAGTCTTATGCAGGGGTGCAGGGTGGTGGGTAGTTGGGGTGTGTTTTTTCGACTTCTTTTCTTGTCTTATTCTTTGTCCTGGCTGAGGTCTTATTGCGCTGCTATGTTACTGCTGTGGGCGCCATTGCGGGCACGGGTGGGGGGGAGGGGGCGGAACGTCCCTGATGATGGGGGGTAGAACTCTTAACTTGTTAAGCTGGAATGTAAACGGGTTGGGGGACCGTATTAAAAGGGGTGTGGTGTTGCAAATGCTCAAACGCTGTTCGCCAGATGTGGTTTTCCTGCAGGAGACCCACCTAGTGGGGCACACTTGTAAAGCCTTGACTAGACGTGGTTTCAAAATGGTGGCACACTCGGGGTTCTCCTCGGGATCACGAGGGGTGGGCATCATGGTGCGCATGTCCCTCCCGCTGGAGGTGGAGTCGGTGCTTGCGGATGAGAGAGGCAGATATGTTGCTGTGGTGGGCAAATGGGAGGGCCGCACGCTAGTTTTAGTTTCGGTTTATGTTCCCCCGGGGCTACAAGAGACTACTTTCAGGGATCTAGCTGGCGCCATTTTGGGTCTCCCTGAGGGGCTGCTGCTTGTGGGTGGTGACTTTAATTCTGTCGTTTCCGGGGACCTGGACCGCTTCCCATCCAGAGATCTGCGTCCTTCCCAGTCCTGGCTGTCTGATTTCCTAGATTCCATGGGGATGGTTGATTGCTGGCGTCTGTTGCACCCCTCCCAGAGACAGTACACGTTCCTCTCCGGCGCCCATGGTAGCCTTTCTAGACTAGACTACGTCCTCACCCCGGCTGCCCAGGCGCAGTCCGTGTCCACTGCGCGTCTCCTGGCTAGGGGCATTTCGGATCACTCCCCAGTTTGGGTCTCCTTTGACTTTCGAATCCCCGTGTCCTCGCGGGTGGCTCCCATCAACCCTTGGTACTTTCGCGACCCGAAGACCAGGTCGCTCCTGGCTAAGGCTATGGATCGGTACTTCGTCGAGAATACAGGTTCAGTTGACTCGTCCGTTTCCCTTTGGGAGGCCTTCAAAACTGTACTTCGCGGCGAGGCCTTCTCCTTGATTGCGGAGGTCCGCCGTCGGCGGGACGAGGACGTAGTTCGACTGGAATCTGACATTGCTGCATTAAACTCCCAGCTGGAGCTGGGCCCGTCTCCCGAGCTACTCCACGCTCTCTCCCTCAAACAGTCTGAGCTCCGGGCGACCGCCACTGACGCGGCGAAAGCCCTGAGCAGGGAGCAGCAAGGCAGAATATATGACGCGGGTGACAAGGCTGGCAAGCTCCTGGCGTGGCTAGATAGAAGGGAACTCGCGTCTCGGGTGGTCCCGGAGCTGACCAGTGCGGAAGGCCTATCCCTCACGGACCCGGCGGCTATAGTTGGGTCCTTCGCGGACTACTTTGGGGAGGTTTACGCCTCGGCGGACCCCCTCCCGGAGTCTGCGTCGGCATCCTTCTTGGAGAACATTGAGCTTCCCTGCCTCTCGGACCTCGAGCGCGACGACATGGATCGGGACCTAACGGTGGATGAGACGGCCTTGGCTATTAAATCATTACGCTCGGGCAAAGCGCCGGGGCCAAACGGCATCCCGGTTGAGCTCTACAAACTCAGGGCCGACGCACTTGCGGCACCTCTGTTGAATATGTTCCTTGAGGCCTGCGAGGTGGGAGAACTCCCCCCCGACCAGCGGCTGGCCACCATTGTGGTGATACATAAGGAGGGGAAGCCTCGCGATCTTTGTCGATCCTACCGACCCATCTCCCTCTTAAACGCCGAACCCAAGATTCTGGCCAAACTATTGGCTAATCGGTTGGTGGGAGTGATCTCGGACCTGGTGCACCCGGACCAGTCCGGCTTCATCCCGCATCGGAATACGGCGCTCAATCTGAGACGGCTTCACGCAGTAATGGCGCGTGTCCATCTGCTCCGTGAACCCACTGTCCTCGCTTCCCTCGACGCCACTATGGCATTTGACTCGTTGGAGTGGAACTATTTGTGGGCAGTTCTGGCCAAGTTGGGGTTTGGACCCGCTTTCATCGGCTGGGTCCGGCTGCTGTACTCCGCTCCACTGGCCAATGTGACGGTCAATGGTCGGTTGTCTGCCTCCTTCGCGCTGCACAGGGGCACTAGGCAAGGTTGCCCGCTTTCCCCGCTCCTATTTGCCCTAGCACTTGAGCCACTGGCGGCCTGGATCAGAACGCACCCCGATATCTCTGGGATACCGTGGTCCCCGGGTTTCGAGGACCGGATATCGCTCTATGCGGATGACATCCTTCTGTATCTCTCCTCTCCATGCCACTCGCTTATAATGGCCTTTGAACTCTTGGGAACCTTCGGGACCCACTCGGGCCTGGTAATCAATTGGACTAAATCCTCGTTGTATGTACTGTCCGGAGACACGCCGCGCCTCCCCCGTGGGTGCTCAATTCAGGTGGCCCAGCAGGGCTTTCGGTATTTGGGCATCTACGTGTCGCGAGACTCCCGAGCCCGGTACTCGCACAACCTCCTCCCGCCGTTGGAGCGATTGCGCCGGGACGTCGAAGGCTGGAAGAAGTTGCCGATCTCCCTGATGGGTAGAGCCGCACTTTTTAAGATGATGGCGTTGCCTCGCTTCTTGTATGCCCTGCAGAATACACAGGATCCCGTACCGGCAAAATACTTTACGGATATCGAATCACTGCAGCGGGCGTTGCTGTGGGATGGTAGGCCGAGAATCTCGTTGGCTAAGTTGACTATACCAAGTTATGATGGGGGCATTGCCCTGCCTGACGTGAGGCGCTACTATTGGGCGTCCCAGCTGGCGGCAATTAATCATGGCCTCTACGGCCCGGCGGTCAACCCGGGCTACGCTATGGATCGGTGGCTAGTGGGAGATGGGAATTACTACAGAGCGTTGTACTCCGGATCTCTGGATCGGAAACTGACAGGTCCCACTATGACGATGGTGCGTATATGGCGCACAATTACTAAAACTCTGGGCTGGCATAATAAGGTTACTATGGCCACTCCGCTGTTTGATTCGGATATACTGGGGAAGCTGTGGCATACTAAGGGCTTCGACAGGTGGGACACCATTGGGATTTCCAAGGTTGGGGACATGATAGCCAGAGGACGGGTCAAGTCGTTTGAGGTGCTGCAGTCTGAATACCAACTGGCGGCGACGGAATACTTCCGACACGCCCAGCTTAGTCATGCCCTCTCTCCCTATGTAGCGGAAGGGGAGTCTATCCCTGAATCATCCCCCCTGGAAGATCGGGTGCTGGACGGCCATATGCCGGACAGCGCTATCTCTCTAACGTATAAAAAACTCATTAATGTAAGAGTGGATTTGCTGGTGCGACTGAGAGAGCTGTGGGTGCATGACGGTATAGAGGTGGATGACGAAGAGTGGCAATCGGCGATCTCCTCCCCTAGGGAGGTGGCCATATCGGCACGGCTCCGCCTGGTGCAGCTGAAGATACTGCACAGAGTGTATGTCACCGGCCCCAGACTTCTACGTATGGGGCTTTCTATGGATGGCGTGTGCCGGCGGGGGTGTGGTATGCTTGGGACCTTCCTGCACATCATATGGGAGTGTCCGGATGTGGCCCGCTATTGGAAGCGTGTGCATGAGGTTATGGAAGAAGTGACTGGTGTGGCCCTGCCGGCGGAGGCCCGGAGATGCCTCCTCAACATCTGGGGCCCGACCGATTACAATGTTGCACAGACCCGTTGGATCACCCTGGGCAATATGGTGGCTAAGAGAGACATCGCCCAGAAATGGGGTGCGCCGGCTCCTCCCTCGCTCAGCCTATGGGAAACTAATATGGACTGGTGCATGCTGCGTGAAAAGACGGTGTATGTAGCCAGGGGTAAACCTAAAATGTGGAGATCTGTTTGGGGTGCCTGGAACTCTTATAGAGGTGATATTTGCGACCCCCCCGTTGAACTTGATCCCGAGATCCAGCTTTCCCCGTAGTGCCCCCTACCTGTGGTTCCAGATTGTCTATCCTGCGGTACTACTTCCCACATGCCTCATTGTTGCCATTATCAGTGTGTTACCTTGGGTGTGCAGCCCCCGACCTCCTACCGCCACGCAAGTCCGCTGTATCTGTATTGTCCTCAGCCTACCCTCTCTTCCCCTCTTTTTCTCCCGTGCTTATTGCACACTTCTTTTTCTTGGCCTTCTGGGCCCTTTCTCCTTATGGTTTACTTGTTTCAGATTTTGATGTTATTTAAAAATTAAACCTGATTGCTCCTGCTTCTGGTATGGTACATGACCTATCCTGTTGCCTTAATGCTGCCTGGCCTCCGGGATGTATGGCTGAATAGCGGTGTACTTTTTCCTAAAAATAAAGGTTTTCCAAAAAAAAAAAAAAAAAAAAAAAAAGAAGGTGTTTTGATACGATGCAAACAAGAGGTGCGGCGGCTTTCCTTTACAATATCTCTGCCCGGTGCAATCATATTTCATCTCTTGGTTCAGTAATGCTGAAAGAACAGGTCGCCGTTGCTCGGAATATACTTAAGAGATGGGGGATTTGAGATTGCTTTTCTGCCGAGCGGGAGGAAGTCTCCATTTGTAATCGTGTGTATAAAACATGACTTTGAGGCAGATTAGCTTGCCTCTGCCCCGGCTCTGTCTGACATTGAACCGTGAAATGTTAGCATTTCATTGAACACGCACTTTAATGACAAGACGGGAGCGTTACTTTGACGGGGGAATCGGATTTTTATCAAAGGTGGCCAATAAGTGAGGTAAAATATGCTTAAGCAGTTGCAAAGAGGAGCAGGTGTTTGAGAAATTAAATTGGCCACTATCAAATCTGCGTGCTTCTGCGTGAAGGCTTGGGACATTGTCTTGTAACGTTATTATATAGTATACTCCCTTCGAAAGCAACACTGCCCGTGCACTTTCTACCAATGAGACTTCCAACAACATTTCTCTTGTTATGGCTTTTTTTATTTGTAATTCTTTAGCATTGGCTACAGGAAACAAAAATGCTAAAGATTTACAAAAAACCCATAAACAATTCTAAAAGCACTAACTCTAATGATGCGAGACCTATTGCATTTCCAATGCTTGTTCTTCATTGGTATAGCTGACTCTCCCCAACCAGAGCCTCACCTCGTTTACCTGCTGATCCATGGAGCTACATTGTCAGGTGACTGTCTGATCCATCCTCGGTGGATTCCTGGATGCTGCTGTACTGCAGTGGAGGCTGTTCCTTTTCAAGCGTGTGGCTGTCCTCCTGATTTCTACTGGAACTTTCACATGCCAGGGAGTAACCCGGGGAGAACCAGTTTGTGATTTATAAGGAAGGATGTTGTCTTCCTCTGCAGCCTCTTTGCTGCATAATAGTTGTTTTTCCCTAATGTACTGTGCTTTGTGAAGTAATGCCTTTCCAAACCCATTATCACTTTAATGTTGTGAATATTTGAAGCCTAGTAAACTGCATTGTCATTGTTGATTGAATACAGTGAGCATTCATTTTAAAATATGTCAGTGTTCGCTCACATTAACACTGAGCATGGCATTTTGGAAACTGGAAGTCACATGTCTTGGATGATGTTTTTAGATTGATGCACGGCAACCTGGGATTGACATGCGCATATTCACACCAGTTGAAGTTACGTGGTCCAACTTGCACCATCTTGTTTAGATCGCGATCCTGTCTGAAATTTATCAGGGTGAGTGTCCCTGCTCCCCAGCCGGCACCTTCTTGATGTGATTTGTGTGGGAAAAACAATAACAATACATTATCCTCCTCCTTAACCAACAATCAATATATCTATCTATCTATCTATCTATCTATCTATCTATCTATCTATCTATCTATCTATCTATCTATCTATCTATCTATCTATCTATCTATCTATCTATCTATCAATATAAAGTACTATTTTTAGATATAACATTTTAATTTGAAAGATGTATCCCTCCTCATGCTAAACCCATTGGTTTGGCATTGGTTGCCTGCCTTTTGGCTTTGTCAGTGCATGTTTTGTTTTGTCATGATTTTTGTAACATTTTTTGAAGTACTGCCAGGACTCGACCAATTAAAAAAATAAAATAAAAATAAAAGTAAAAGTTGTTTTTTGGCTTCACAAAGCACACTACTGTAGTTGTCCCTGACACTGAACAACTGCATTCGGCCAATGTGCTCTTTGTGAAAGAGCAGAGTGATGTCTCTCACAGTGGAGTTATCCAGTGGCTGAGAGGGCTGATCCATTGCCTCATGCTGTACGCTGTAGTGGAAGGAAGAAAAATGTGAATGACACAACAACAGACCAATAGTTGGAGAGGACTGGCAGAAAGTCTCTCGCTCTCTCTCTCCCTCTCTCTCTCTCATTATATTTTGTTATATTGGCGAGACTCGCGCCCGCTACCTTGCACTGGCTGCCACGCAGCAAGAGAATTCGTTTAAAGCTATGGGCTTCTGCCATCTAATGTTTAATGACAGGGGCCCACAATACTAGCTTGAATGGTGAAGGGCCACGATTTAAGCTCCAGTCTCATGTCTTCAGGGACCAACATGGCGGTAGTCCCTAGGGTGGGGAAGGCCAGCATGGGCGGTTGCTCCGTTGGTTTTTGGCAGCAAATGTCTGGAATTCTCTGCCTCTTCAGTTGAGGATGGAACCTTCAGAAGGCTTTTCGGGCTGTCTGTCTCTAGCACGGTGACACGCTTTTGGGCGTAACCATGCACTGTATAAATCTGGCTATTATTATTTTTATAAAGCTGGCTATTTTATATATTTGTCTGTACAATCAAAAGGCCTTGTCTAAAGCCATAATTCTTAAAACAGGGAGTTACAAAAAAAGGCTTTTCACATATATAATCTTCAAGTTTTATTTTGGAGGTATATTCTTCATCCTCACTCTTTATTCTTCTAGGGCAGCTTCAGAAGCTCTTGAATTAATTCTAAACCTTTTGCCCTTTCAGATAATCCGGTTGCTGTTATAATTTGTTCTGAAATGTACGTTTTCACCTAATTTCTTCATCTATACTCTTGGCTGTTAAGAAGAAGGATGTGCAGTGTCCCCCTCACTGCACTGTGTCCCGCCTTCTAAAGAGTGTATTTCACATTTTCCTTTGAGCAAGCTATCGTCATTTGATTTCATGGTGTGTATTATATCTATTTTTTAAGGACGAGGGCTATTGACAGCGTCTGAACAATTCTCTTTCTACATAGCAGCTTTTACTTTCTTTGAGACAGATGTATCCTTGTTCACATCTTACTTAAGCCCTATAGTTACCACATTTTGGGTTCTTGGCTCAGGGATAAGAGAAGGCAGCTGTCGGCGCCCTCTAAAAGCTCGAATTCTCCGACTGCTTCCCCTTTCACATCAAGAGATTGAGCAATACCTTGGAGAGAGGGATTATTGCTGTTTTTGTGAAACTGCAAAATTTCTTCCAAATGGTTTTCTTTTGCATTTGTGGATTACATTATTTCTTGAGCTGAAATGCAACACCTTTTTGTGAAAAGCTCCCCTGCGTTATAAGAGTGAGAGTGTTATTAGAATGAATTTGTGGAGCAAGAGCCATTGATATTTGGTGTTAATGCATTTTCTGAACTCAGCCCTATCCTTCCTTCTTTTGAGATTTCTTAACCCCTTGGCTGAGGCTTTACCCGTCATGATTTCTTTCTGTGAAAGGCAGACCTGCCAACATGAACGAAAATCTCACTGTGCGAGAAGGGGCGGTGCCTTCGGAGGGGGCAGGGCCTTCGATGAGGCAGGGCCTTGTACCAGAAGTTCCTCAGAGGCTCTTTTGCCCCCACCCTGCAACCAAGCCCTCTTCTCCTTTCCCCAAAAAATGAAAGCTTGCTGAAACTGTGTCAATGTACTTGGGTTTTCACACTCCTTAATGGACATCAGCAGTTTAAAGCCTTGGAAAACGAGCTGGAAATCCACTATTTTCAGTGGTTTTCAGTTCGTTTTCCATGCCACCATGTGATATTGGTTCCTCACTGGGTAACCGTGTGAAAAGAGCTGGTATTGTGTGTCACATGTGTGGCACTGTGTGAGTTGGCAGGTTTGGAAAGGAATCCAGTCCAAATTTGCATTTTTCCCCACATGTTGGGAACTCTAAAGGACCCAAGGTTTGTTGATTTCCCTGGGGGCAACAAGAACATTGCATAAATAAAACAATTTCTTTGGATAAAGGGGAAAAAATGCTTTGCAAGAAAATGTATGCTTTTTCTAAAGATGGTATCACAAGTTTAGCTGTGCTAACATTGCTTGTTATAGAAATCTGGAAAGATTGCAGAGTTGTAAAAAAACTAAAATACCACAGTTTTTGAATTTTTTTAAACGGTAGTCCATCTTTTTGGTGGTTTGTAGTTTGTGGGGGGAAACAGTTCCGAGGTAATTTCTGTAGATTGGTCATGGTTTTCCAAAATGAATGAATCACTGAAATAAACAAATAACAAAAATAAGTAGGAGAAAATAGAACCTGGTGACAACATTTTCACCTTTATTGTTTGCCCTTATGGCCAATTTACAAAATTGATATACCATTATGTCTGTCAGACCCCTCTGGTCACAGTGATATGAAGTGTTTTCTGGCTGTCCATAAACACATGGTAACAAGAGCTAACTTTAGTTGAGATGCAGGTTACAATGATTTTTCATTGTATACCCATATTTGGGCCTGAGCTTAGCTGCCACAAAGTGAAACATACTAAACCCAGGTATTTCTGAAAACTAGACACCCAGGCAGTTCAGATTGGTGTGACTTGTGTGGCTTCCACTTCATTTTTTTATATTTTTATGAGAGGAATCTCCAAAATCTTTAGAGATCCCCAAAAGTTCTACCACCCACCATTCCTACACTCCTGAAAAAAACTGTTTCCCACGTGTGTGGCTGGGCCAATCGTCTCTGACACAATAGACATAAAACACAATGTGAAGACATCATTTTTTCACAAGGAAAATTAACCTATTTTGGTTATGTGGGTGTATTTGGGCATGGGTTCGGCCACCACTCAGCGAAACGTACCAAACCTAGACATTTGTGAAAACTAGACACCCCAGTGAGTTCAGGGTGGTTTGACTTTCATGGGTCGTACAACTCTCACCCAGCATGCCCGGCAAGCCTCAAACTTTGGCTAAAATTACGCACTTTTCTCTCAAGGTATTGAAGGCAGGCTTTTCTCCTATCTCGGCTCGGTTGCTTTGAATAAACTTCCTTTGGTTTTACATACAACAGCTGAGACATCAATCTTCTAGAGCCGTGCTGAATTTTCATGCCTGCAAGGACCCCCATTGCGGACCTGCTCATTACATTGCCAGAATTCTAAACGAGGGCATCTTCCCTGTCGATCTAATTGAGTCAATTCTTGGATGTTACCATTGAATATAGTTGCATATTGATTTTCGGGCTGAATCTCTTTCAGCCTCACCCCACCGTAGGGACAACTGTGAATGTTAACTCTTTAGGCAATTATTCTTTGTCCTGAGGATGAACCGATATTGTTTAAGGTTCGAAACGTCGTCGACCTAAATGCACTAAATGCATAGTTGATACAAATTTTTCATGCATATGTGTATGTTTTGGATTATCTGCTTTATGATTTACAATAACCAGATGACCTGTTATTGCCTACTACTTCCCCTTTGTTTGTGCTCCCTTAGTGTGTTAGTCGGACATCGGCTGGTGTCCCGCTTCCATCACACTCTGTGGTTTATTGTGTTGTGACCATTTTCTATCAAGATAATAAATTGTCCGGCTGGACACTTCCTTAAAAATATAGTTCCATTTGGTCTATATTCATTCTCCTTTAATCTTCCCTTGGCTAAGGACCTCTGCCTTTGTAAATAAGTACAACTCTCACCCAGAATGCCCGGCAAGCCTCAAACTTTGGCTAAAATTACGCACTTTTCTCTCAAGGTATTGAAGGCAGGCTTTTCTCCTATCTCGGCTCGGTTGCTTTGAATAAACTTCCTTTGGTTTTACATACAACAGCTGAGACATCAATCTTCTAGAAAAAAACTAAAAACCTGGATGGTCCAACAGGAATAGTGCCACTGTGTGCAGATAGCCTTGAAGCCAGCGCTGAGACACTCAGTTAAGTATCTGAGCACTTTCAAATGTGTAGGGAGTCACAAAATTCCTATCACCCAGCATTTTCAGACATCTGCCGTTAAAAATGGTACCCCACTTGTGTGGCTAGACCAAGCGCCTGTGACAGAAACGGATGAAAACTGAGACCATATGAGGTCATTGTGGCCTTCAAAGGTCCCTAGTTTGATGAAGTGTTATTTAACAAAGGTATATTTAAGGCAACCGCAATCATGCCTTAATTGTTTGCTAAAATATGGGGCAGGTTAACTTAATATTTGTTGGCAGTATTTCAGTATGTTGTCATTTTATCACGTAAATAATTTCTGAGGAAAGATTTCACTGTGTTAGCATAGTACCAGCTTAATACCTTTATGTAGCACTCAGCAATTGAAATTTGATCAGGTATCAACCTTTGCAAAGGATCTGTCACTAAGTGGCACCACATATGGCACTTTTATGTTACATTTGATCAGTTTAAGCTAAAAACTCAATGTGTTTGTTGAAAACTTCAGATAGTGAATTATGGGAATGAAGTCTATAATTATGCAGAAAATGCGGTCAGAGAGCTGCGTTCTTCCTGTGACCCTGGCTACATTCAACATACTTTTTGATGATCATGGTTAAGTTGAATCTCTTCACTTACCTGGTCCTAACTTTGCCATGTATGCGGCTCCAAGCTTCTTATACCGATCTTATCAACTAATGTTGAGGTTAATTGATATTTGTATATATGTACCTTTTACATCTTGTGACTGGGCTGGATTCTGCTTTGTGACTTTCTAAAATTAAATGAGTACACTGCCAGAACTGCACATGTGTACCATTATGCTCAATCTTCCAGTGTGCAAGACCTGTAAACCTTTTAGGCAACTGGCATTCGATGGAGTCCTGGCTGTTCTTAGGTTGCTCTTAGGACCACTGAAGAATGTTCTATATCAAATGCAGAACAACAGTATAGGAGACCCTTGTCTTTTAGTGAAGTTTTGGACATTGACAAATAAGTTACCTCCCCATGTCGAATGTTTAGAACCTGCAGACTCAAAGCAGAGACTCTCAATGAGGAGGTGTCGTCCACTCACTCACCCTAATCTTTGCAATTCTGAATAAGTCGAAAAAGGCTGTTTGCGAGTCAGAAAGATTGTTTCGACTCATCCAACACGGACAGTGTCTTTAAAACACTCCGAATTTTGCTAAGCAGTCCGTAAGTCGTAACCATTGAACCGCATGATCTGTTTAGGTGAAAAGACTCAACATGGCTAGATTTCTTACCGTACGGTAGTAGTATGTCACAGGCATCTACTCTAATGATGAGAAAAGTAAACCTCACATTTACCTTGACGAACTTTTACCTCTTTACAAGAACGAGCCTGTAAACGAGCCATTTTATACATGTTACGTACTCAAAAGTTATTATACATGGAATCTAATATACAATTACTTTGGAAGTAAGAGCGTACACAAACAATTGTATATTGTGTATTTCTACTCCTTATCTATTCCACATAGGAGCTTCAGTTTCTGTAACATCATTTGATGTATCAGGATAACAGCAAATATCTCTTCTAGAAGGGAAAACAGGTGTGGCCATTACAAATCCATCATACCAGATCTTTCACATTCTGTAAGAGAGCCAGTATCACTCTCCTGAGAGGTGTTACTAAGTTTTGGATCCAGAGCTTAGCATTCAAGCAGAATGAAAGATGCCGGATCAGGTTGTAGGCTTGCTTAGGCATGTTTTTTTGGCTTCTCTTCAGTAGCATCTTGATTCAGCACCCAGATCTCTATCCTTCAACTTCTAAGAGTAAATAAACTGTATGGAACCTCTACCACTCCTCTAATTATGGATGGACAATATCCAGGCATTTGCATTTGTTCAGATCCAATTACAGTTACCTCACCTTAGAGCTGATCAAATCAGAAATTACATGAAATCACCTATAACATCTGTGTACGTTTTAGAATGTTTCAATTTCTCTTTGACCTATAGAGACCTTTATATGAATGTTCAAACTGAGGGCATCACCTGATGTTACCTTTGTACTCGTGCTTTGGCTTCATACCTAAGTTGCATAAGTAATTGGAAAATATCTGAGCATCATAAGATGCACTTCTTACCAAAGGATGCTTCCTGCTCACCCTGGACATTGGCAGCTTTTCAATAACCTTGGATGGCAGCCAAAGCAAGTTCTTGCTCTGGCAGAAAGGGGAGTAGGGACCCTTTGGGGTGAATGCAGACTGTTTAAGAATGACCCTTTTCTCTAACGCTGTACATATTTTAATTGTGCTACTTAGTAGGATAGTAAAAATACACCATGCATAAAATACACCTTTCTTTGGTTAATTCACAAATGAAAGTTGTTATGCGTTATATGTTTAATAGTTCTAGCTTATGAATAATAATTCGACCATGCTATTATGGTGATACTTTTAACACAGGCATGTCACCGGGTCACATCTCAGTAAGGTCTATTTAGCCTTCCATTCTCCTGAAGATTGGTAATTTAAATACCATAAATTGGATAATAAAAGCATGTTTTATTTACAGAATTGTGACACAGCACACCACCTGTGAAGAACTCTTGTTGCATTCCATAAAAAAGATCATTACATAAATAATTAGTTATTGTTCTGCCCACATGCTGCATTGACTCCTCCATTGTTGTCATTATGGTGAAAAAAGTAAAACCACAATGCCGTTGGTTTGCACACTAAGGCCATCTGCTTTTCACACCTACTTTTAAATCTAGGAACATATTGGTAGTAGTTTCTGAATAGCTGTTCCCATCTCAAGCTTTTCACTGGTGCTTCCAGCTTCATTGCCATAATTCATGGTCTTTTACTTTGGCATTCAACAACTGCTATTCTTTTATACATGGACAACTCTTGCAGTCTAGTGTTTGAATATGTCAAGGTAATGAATGGAGCAGAGTTCCAAAGAATAAAATGCCCCTGTATGTTTTCTTTGTGTCATATAAACTATTTTGTGTTCCCCATGTGGTTTTCAGCAGCCCGATTCATACGTTTGCTTGCTATTTAAAGTACACCACTGCCCCTCTGTCCTGTTCCCTTCTCTATAAATGCTGTTAATACAATATAAACAATTATTTGCAATGCAATAGGCCTCACATTTGTGAGAGTTTAAGCTATTGACATTGTAAATGACAATGCCTTTTATTTATCTGTTTTGATAATTGGCACATAAATAAAAAGCATTGTCATTTACAGTGCCAATAGCTCAAACTCTCGTAAATGCGAGACATATTCCAATTCAAAGAAGTGGCCGCCATTGGCCCTGGTTGCTTGGAAAGCATGTCGTGCCTGCAGTAGGAGAAACTCATTAAAGACAATAGTGCTTACAGACTAAATAAGAGGTACCATGTAACAAAAGAAGTCAAAGAGCCTTTCCACTTGGGAGGTTACAAATGACGACAAGCCAGTACTAAGGAGGTACTCGAAAGCCATCATTTACAAAGAACAATGCAACAAGCCAATGAAATAATGGACAGAGAGAGGGAGGAGCTTCAAATCCATACTCGAATACAGCATGCTTCGCAGAGCAGCGCATGTGCTGCCCAGGCTCGACCTAAAAAACATAAGCACTGTACATTAATTCACAAAGCAAGTCACTCCTCGCCTGCGAGGTTATCACATACTCCAAACATCTCCTACTTTAGCCCTTATGCTGGAAACAGTCAAGTCAAGTCAAGTCAGATAATTTATATAGCGCACTACATACCCAGAGGGTCTCAAGGCGCTTAGAAAGGGGAGGAGGATTACTTGTCAAATATCCACGTTTTAAGTTGCTTTCTGAATGCTAGGTGGTTCTGGGTAAGGCGAAGGTAAGCGGGGAGTGAGTTCCATGTTTTAGCAGCTAGGTATGAGTAGGATCTGCCTCCCATGGTGGTCTTGTTGATGCGAGGTACAGTGGCGAGGGCTTGGCTGGAAGAACGTAGTTGGCGGGAGGGGGTGTAGAAGGACAGTCGTGAGTTAAGGCATTCTGGTCCGATGTCGTAGAGTGATTTGTGTGCGTGGGTTAGCAGTCGGAAAGTGATTCTCTTATTGACGGGTAGCCAGTGGAGGTCTTTCAGGTGACCGGAGATGTGTTCGTTGCGCGGTATGTCTAATATGATCCTGGCTGAGGCGTTTTGGATTCGTTGGAGTTTCTTCTGGAGTTTAGCGGTAGTACCTGCGTAGAGGGTGTTTCCGTAGTCCAGTCGGCTCGTGACCAGAGCATGGGTGACTGTTTTCCTTGTTTCGGTGGGGATCCAGCGAAATGTTTTTTTGAGCATGCGGAGAATGTTGAAGCAGGATGAGGATACGGCGCTGACTTGTCTGTTCATTGAGAGTGAGGAATCCAGGATGACGCCTAGGTTCCGTGCGTGGTCTGTCGGGATGGGTGCTTTTCCAAGGGCTTCCGGCCACCAAGAGTCGTCCCATGCAGAGGGGGATGTGCCTAAGATGAGGACTTCTGTTTTGTCTGAGTTCAGTTTCAGACGGCTTTGTTTCATCCATTCGGCAACTTCTTTCATTCCTTCGTGTAGGTTAGTTTTGGCTGTGCTGGGGTCATTGGTGAGAGAAAGGATTAGTTGAGTGTCGTCTGCGTAGGAGATGATGTTGAGGTTGTGTTGGCGTGCGATGGCCGCGAGGGGGCTCATGTATACGTTGAAGAGGGTGGGGCTGAGTGAGGACCCTTGGGGTACGCCGCAGATGACTTCAGTGGCCTCGGATTTGAATGGTGGAAGGCGGACTCTCTGGGTTCTTCCGGTGAGGAACGAGGTGATCCATTCAAGTGCTTTTCCTTGTATTCCGATGTTATTGAGGCGTTTTAAGAGGGTGCTGTGGCAGACTGTGTCGAATGCTGCAGAGAGGTCGAGGAGGATGAGGGCGACTGTGTCTCCATTGTCCAGTAGAGTTCGAATGTCGTCTGTTGCAGCGATGAGGGCGGTCTCAGTGCTGTGTTTTGCTCGGAAGCCAGATTGTGAGGAGTCGAGTGATTTGTTGGATTCGAGGAAAGCGGCGAGCTGGTTGTTGACAGCTTTCTCGATGACTTTGGCCGGGAATGGAAGGAGCGAAATGGGGCGGTAATTTTTGAGTTCGGTGGGGTCCGCTGTGGGTTTTTTCAGAAGGGCGGTGAGTTCAGCGTGTTTCCAGTCTTCCGGGAAGGAGGCGGAGTTGAAGGAGCAGTTGATGACGTCTCGGAGGTGCGGTGCTATGACGGAGTCTGCTTTGTTGAAGATGTGGTGAGGACATGGGTCTGTGGGGGATCCTGAGTGGATGGAATTCATCAGGCGGATTGTGTCCTCGGTGGAGATTGGGTTCCAGTCGTTAAGGGTGTTCACGGGGGGAGGATGTTCAGCAAATGGTTGGATGGGTTGGTCTCCGGGTTGGTTGTCGAAGCTGTTGTGGATGTCTGCAATCTTGTTGTGGAAGAATGAGGCTAGGGAGTCGCAGAGGGCTTGAGAGGGGGTGATGTCGTTGGAGTTGGCCGAGGGATTGGAAAATTCCTTGACGATGTTGAAAAGTTCCTTGCTGTTGTGGGCGTTGTTGTCAAGTCGATCCTTGAATGCTGTTTTCTTGGCCTTTCGGATTAGTTGGTGGTGAGTGCGGGTGGCGTTTTTGAAGGCGTCCTTGGTGCTAGTGGTTGGGTCTTTTTTCCAGGCCTTTTCAAGGGAGCGGCAGAGTTTCTTGGACTTCTTAAGATCCTCGTTGAACCATGAGGCCTTCTTGCTGCCAGGTTTGCTTTGACGTTTTTTCAGTGGTGCTAAGGTGTTGGCCGTGTTGGATAACCATAGTGTGAGGTTGGCGGCGGCTTGGTTTGGGTTAGAAGAGTGGGCTGGGGTGTTTAGAAGGAGCGATGCTGAGATCTGGTCGGTGGTTATTTTGTTCCAGTTTCTTTGCAGAGTTGGTTGGAGGTGGTTGATGGGTTTTGGCTTGTTGTAGGTGAAGTGAACGCAACTGTGGTCAGTCCAGAGGAGATCCGTAGTGTGGCTGAAGATGTTCATAGATATATAGACAGATATATATGAGGCCGGTCATCTTCAGAGATGCTCTGTATGGTCATCCTGCTTTCGGGTTCTTTTACCAGGTTCTTATACAACTAGTTCGGACTGATTAATAGGACAATCAGGGAGTGCCTGATGGGCTGGTCTGACAGGTCAGTGTGTAGGCTGGTTTTCTGACTGTTTGTGGGCCTGTTTATTGTCTGCTTGGCTGGTTTTTACTATTGATTTCCCTGGTATTGAAACAAACATTGCTTGCAGCAAGCTCAATTCCATGCAGACTTCCATACCATGCAAAACGCCTATACAGCTTGTCTTTGCAAGTTTAAAACTGCCACAATTGGAAAAATGTGCCTCATTTTTAGCTTTCTAATTCACTAAAGGGGGACACTTTTATTTTGTTTCCCAGGCCTATTTCCTGTTCCAGTCAGACCCTGTGAATACTGCACAGGCCTTCTTACCACGGAAAGGTGTTAGTAGTCAATTTAAGATTTTGCCTATACAAAATAATGTGCTAACAAAAAACAGGATTAGATCCTGCCCATTACTTACCATTGCTTGTTCTCAGCTGTACCCGTTTCCTTACTTCTTATTGGTCACTGCCTCCTGCTCGCATCCTACTTCCCGCTGTGTCTTCGAGCATTTGCCCCTGCTATGGAGCATGGACCAAGTACAGTTTCCTGTCTGCGGCCAGTGTCCTTCCACTGATCACACACTCCTGCAGTTACTTTTCGAAAATGTTTTTACATGCAGTCTAAATGGTGTATATGTCTCGAGTCCCTCCCTCCTCTCCCACACCTCGCTCATGTTGCTTACCCCCACATTCCCACACCCTCTGTTGTGTTGCTGCTCCCTCCCTCTTCTTCACACTTCCCTGATGTTGCTTCACCCCCACACTCCTCCTACCCTCTCTTGTGCTGCTGCTCCACCCCCTCCCCCACACCTCCCTAGTGTTACTTTCTCCTCCTCCCTATATCCATTGTGTTGCCAACCTCCCACACCCACCCACGGTTATTCCTGCCCGCTCCAACCTTCCCATCCCCACAAAAGAAATTTAACACAGCCAAATAGCTCTCACGGATGCGAGTACAATTTAGCTTTGTTTAGTCTTTTTTAGAAACATTGCACAGCAGTGGGGCCTCTGTGCAACATGGTGTAAAGAAAAAAGTCACTATGACTTGGTTAATGTTAGCCACGTCATAGCTCTTTTTAAAATTTTCACTTTAAGCAATGTTGTACTTCAGCCCGCGCTGCTGTACAACATGTTTAAAAAACATTGACAAAACCAATAATCTCGTATAGGTGAAATCTGTTGGCTTTGAAAATGCTTATTATGTAAGCCTGGGGTCTGGTTTGTGATTTGGTAAAGAACAAAGGCACCACTTCTAAATAAATAGCATATTGCATTCTGTTTATCTGTATTTATACTATGTATTGACCACATAAGAAGGGGGATTTGCATAACATTGTATGTTCCTCTTTGCTATTTTAAGATTGTAGTTTTTTTATGGTCAAATAAAAAGCAGGCTCTTAGAGGAGTCCTATTTCCTCTCTTGAATGATGTCTTTATTTCAGTTATACTTGTGTAACTTGTTTTGCAATACCAGTCTGTTAATTTCATGTATTTGCTTCATTCCCTTTTAGGCAAAATTGCAGGTCATGATAATAGAAGTGAGAACTGCATTCTGTAACTCAACACACAAAACACCACATGCCTCCCACATGGGCCACAATCAAAATCATCCCACTTTTCAGCCAGACACAACAATAATATAAAGCTCAAGTGATCTATCCATGTGCTTCTAAACGCTCTAGTCTAGCAACATGTGACAGCATAAGAGTGCCCTCCCTGGTCATCTCGCTTGACACCAAGAGATATTCCCCTGAGATAACACTCTTATTAAACACCCTTACACAACCTACACTGTATTTTTCTACCCGTGCACCAAGGTATGTTGTTCCTTTGTTAGTGGCATGTACATTCATCTGCAATGCAGTACAGAAGAAACCAGGGGCAGCTCTAGGCTCATGGCAGCCATGGGCAGGGAGCGTAGGTAGGAGGCCCCGGAAGAGGGGGTCTGGGCGGGGCAGAGCGTGGAGGCCAGTGAAGGGGGGGGGGAGTAGGGTGTGGTTGTTTGGAAGTGGCCGCTAAATCCCTGCCAGGGGCCACCACGCAAATATGTATGTTATGTTATGTTATGTTATTTTTATTTTTATCGCACACAGCTGCCCCAGCAAAGGGGCGTCCTAGCGCTTTGACAAGGTCAACACAACACAACACCACAAAATATCAGGGGGACCAAAGAACACAGCAAGGGAGCTAAACAAATAAAATGGTTTTGATGGCCCGTCTGAACTGAAGAAGATTGTCCATAGCTCGAACATGTACCGGGAGAGAGTTCTATCCTCATTATCATATTAAGGATATATATTTGCCAGGTGGCCCCTGGGGTTTGGTGGCCCTGTGCAGGTGCACAGCTTACACATGCCTAAGGCCGCCCATGGTAGAAACACTTCTCTATGGTACGATTGATCAGTTCATTCTGTTGTGTACTTCCTACGAACAGCAAAAGACGCAGGACTTAGTTGTAGCAGGACACAGTCAGCTTTTTTTAATAGATTGATACAATGAGTGTCTTTACTTTATATGCTATTAGCAGCTAATATATAAGCATTGAGATACAATATGATATCAGTATTAATAATAGTATAGTGAAAAATGAATCAAAATAAGAAAAGAAGCTGAAGGTAATGAACAATAATTACTTGGAAAGATGTTTTGTTGCTGCCAACAAAAATATAAAAAATTATACTAATAGAAAGCATGCCACTTGGGGGTGCTCTGTGTTTTTCTTGCTTTTTAAAAAATATTTTTATTTGCAAACAAAACATACAGGTCTGTGTAATACAGTGGGGTGGTGTAGGCAATCAGAGTAACAATCAATACAAATCATTCAGCACAGGAGCGACTGGTGACATAGAGCCATCATTCCAGTACTGTATAAGGTGATCAGCAGGGAGTATGGTTACACAGAACCTAACCATGGAATTAGAGTGATCAGACTTTGACCAGCTCAAATCCCTGTATACATGTGGGCCACAGGCTAATTTCCAGTTCATCCTCAGCTGTCTGTAAGCACGTATAAGCGCGAGATATGCAAATATGTCAGGCACCTTTCGAGAAGCGCCACGGTCATGAAGGCCTTATAAACAAAAATGGTGGAACCAAGCTCTGATCAGTAGCTTGGCAAATAACCTAGAGGACAGTGGTCCAGTGCAGTTTCAATGTCGGGCAAGCCCACACCATATGAAAAAAATCTGCATAGTCTACATGGCATCGAGGGCAGGACAGCGCCGCACCAGTGAACTTGGCAAGTAGACGTCTGGGTAGGTACGCCGTGTGCAAGTAGTAGAACTGAATGAGTTTGAAGCTAGCATTCCTAGACACCTTGGAAGTAAGTTCTAGTGCCCTTCTCCAAGCTGTGTCAGACAATGGTGTCCCTAAGTCCTCCTCCCAGCGCTGTCGCAAGCATGCAAAGTCAAGTAGTGCCTCCTTCAACCAAGCCCTGTAGAGTAACTTAACCCCCCTTGCGTGGCTTGTAATTTGGAATAGATAATACAGCCACTCATGTCCTGGAGGTTTTGCAGTGCCTCAACCCCACCACTCGTGTATCCCATGCACCAGAGCCCCGGGGAGTAAAAAAACTCCACTGGGAGGTCATACATCTCCTGCAGCTCAAGAATATAACATGCCTCGCCCCCCAAAAATGAATCACCCACTATGTTTAGCCCCGTCTGTGTCTACCGGCGCACCCCCGACCAACCCCCAAGGCGCTGCCAGCGCTGAGCAACCGGCAATGGCAGTTTGTGTATGTTCTTTGTAGTGCCCTATCCCAGACGTAGCAAGCCATTCTAATCAGTACATTCTTATCTTGAACCATGGGGGCGAGCTTAGGTTTTAACAAAATGCTAGGCAACAGTCTCTTAGAGGGCAGTCCATGTTGTCGGTGGCCCACCCTGTCTCACTGCACAGATCTCCACTGAGCCACCCACTGCATTTGTCCTGCCTGATAATGAAGTTCGAAATCGGGACAACCCACCCTCCTCAAATGGTAATCTCAGTTTCTGCAGTGCAACCCAGCTCTGCTGCGTTCCCCAGTATAGTGTTAGTAGGATACCATCCAATTCTCAAAAGAACCACCGTGAAAGTTCTACTGGTAGGGCCACAAACAGACAGTGGCGGCATGGTAGTACCAACACGTTAGAGACAGCTATCTGCCCACCCACTGACCGTGTCAGAGTGGTCTAGAAGGTCAGTGAACATTTTAGGGCAGTAATTGCACTGCCAAAATTACCCTCGTAGAGCATTTCCTCTGTACAGTAAATAGCCACTCTCAAACAGCGAATGACGGCTTGTTCCCAGCGCAATGTCAGGGCAGCCGGGAGACGTCTGATCACCGCGCAGAGAGTAGATGCAGGATGTACTCCAGTTTACCTCCAGGCTAGAGAAGCGCCCAAAATCCATCAAAGCTGCCACCGCCCCCTCCAGGTCAGTCTCCCCCTCTCATATATAAAAGAATGTCATCTGCGTACAGGGAGAGATGAAGGCAGTCAGTGGAAAATTGCAAGCCCCGATAATGGCCACCACACCAGACTGTCTGGGCAAATGGATCTAGAGCCAAAGTAAACGGAGGGGATAATGGGCACCCCTGGGACACTCTACTACACATTGCCTTACTGCTAAATGTGCCATCCAGAGTGGTAGGAATACCCCCTTGTCTCCGGGTTCTGCACCCTCCAGCAAGGTAAAAGGCCCCACTGCGATCCCAGGTGTGCAAGCCTCTGCCAGCCTATGCGCCTTTGCGTGTGCAAGGGATGGTGCGACTGCGATCTAGCCAAGTCAAGGTCTGCTACACATTCAATGACACCTCCCACTAACCTCACACAGGGAAGCATCAACGGAAGGAGAAGGGCCAAGCTGGAGGGGAAAACTGACTAGTCCACATTTGGGCATATACATTCAGCAGAGCAGCGTCCGTACCATCCAATACATATGGACCATCCAGGTCAAAAACTGCCATATTCAATTGGAAGAAAAATAAAAAATTATTATGTGATTGCACATGTAGTGTTTCCACTTTACAAACAGGTACCTGGAGCACCGTGAAAAATATCTCAAACCTGTCCACGTTAAAAAAAAACAAAAAAACACTAAATCAAATCCTGAATTCTGTATAAAATGTCTTCTTTCTTCCTTGTATTGAAAACAAAACTTTTCAATAAAATGGAAAGGTATCTGTATACATTTTACAATGACAGGCCGTGACTGCCCAGAAATGTAATTTTTCGTGAGGACTACCTTCATTAGGATTGCACATTAAGTATTTTGTGCAGCAGCAGCGGGCCATGACCTGGAAGTAGACGACAGGGCCCAGCATACACAAATGGCTTTTAGATCTCCGCAGGGCGCTAATAGCGGAACACGAAATTCTTCAAACCAACGCTGCACCCCTGCCCGACACAGCAATCCCAATTAAATACCACAAATCTTACACTATAACGGAGCCGGGCCACGCTGTTGCATCTGCATGATCGCCCCAAAGAACTTACTTATAGAGTAGAAGGTGTGCCTCCTCAAACAAGCCCCTCCTCCTCCCTGCTTTTGGGGGGAGGAGGGAGTGCCCCCACCTCTTTCTTTCCCCAAGGGACAGGTTCGACCGCCATAAGGGTTGCGCACGCTATTTTAGCGCTCGGCCTTGTTCAGTCGAGCAGCCAGCCGTCGCGTGTGGCCCTCTGAATCCACAAGGCAGCGTTCCGTGGTTTGGGCTGCAGGTTTAGGGTCTGCACAGAGACCTCCAAAGTGTTGCCCCTCTCAGACAGTTTCTTGGGAGTCCTCTCAGATGAGGCCCAGTTCCACTGCAATGGAATTTATCTTACCCTCCAGGCGTTCCCAGAGGCATTGATCGCAGGCCAGGAGTTTGTCGAACTTACTTTCAATGTGAGATGTATCACCTTCACTCTCACCCTGCTTGATCCCCTCTTGGGAGGCACCTGTCGACATAAGAACCCCACAGCAAGAGTCACGGGTAAAGCCAAAGTGATCGCCAATCAGTCCAGCTCAGGTCCCCAACAACTATATCAGAAGCTTCAGTCCCCAAGTGGATTGGGGATTACCAGGGGCCGCCCGGCAAGCGCAGTCGTGTGAGTGGAGGAGAAGGACCCAGTCGAGGTAACCTGCTACAGTGCCCAGCCCCAAGAGGCTGCAACACCTCCGCTTACCTGGGCTGTCTCCAAGTACCCCCTCAGGGCCAAACACTGGTGTGGGTACTCAGCGCGATTCCCAGCTACTACCAATGACACCAGTAGAGTTTGGTTGGGGGAATAGCCTTACCCGGCACACGAACGTCAAGTGCTTTGAGAGAGGGCTCCTGATTCCCTGCATGTAGTCCTCTAGCGTGAGGTTACCCCACTTTTCAGGGATACTCATGGCACTTCATTCTTGGGGCTCTCTCTTTCCAAACTGGGCTTCACCCAGGGACAATGCCCGTAGTCCCTGTGGCCCCTGCTAGCTATGGAGGCCACCATCTTGATTGCGTCGGGCACCTTACCCGAACAGGCTCCCTCGCTGCCTGGCATGGCGGTTTGGCCCTCCGAACGACCGCGGCCCCCACTGTGGTCAGTGGTCTAGGGGCCTCTCGGTAGGCTCGGAGGGGCATGCAGTATGGCTGCAAGAGGGCTGAGCCTGTCGACTTTGTGACCGTAGCTAACATTATGGGCCGCCATCATTAGGAGTGTCGGATGCCACCCCCAATCCAGCTGTGTCTTCTTTTACAGTGGCGTGTCAGTCCAGCTATCGCCTGTGGGCCCCACCAGGTTCTCGGCAGGTCAGGGGTGTGCTGTTGGGGCAAGCAGGGCACGTGTGATGGCTGCAAGGGGTTGGGGGTTCCTGGTTGGCGAGGAGTTTGCGCCGTCCGTGTCTTAACACCATGACAACTAGCCCTGCTCCCCCATTCTTCTACAGGGTGTTCTGTTCTATGACATACCTGCTTTGCCTAATATGAGACTGCCAGTGTAAGACAACTAAACTGTTTCTGGATTAAGATGATTCCATCTAGAATAGCATTTGCGTTGACTATGAGATCTAAATGATGTTTAGAGACTATTTACACAGATGTCTTTTGTTGCAGGCTTAGGCTTCACGAGGAAAAGGTCATCAAAGATAGAAGACATCATCTAAAGACATATCCAAATTGCTTTGTTGCCAAAGAACTGATTGACTGGCTGATTGATCGCAAGGAAGCCACGGACAGGGAGACAGCAGTCAAGCTGGTGCAGAAACTGTTTGAGAGCAGCATCATTCATCACGGTAAGTACAAGGCAATGTATCAGTTTGTACTACATATGGAGAAAAGTTAGGATTCATGAGCAGTGGTACTTTAAAATGAAAAGGGAAAAGTTAGAACTTAGCAAAAATATCCTTAATAAATACAATTCAAAGTAACTTAAAGAAGGCATGGTAGCTACTATTATTTTGTGAATATATTATTTGGATTTTATTCAATATTTTTCACATTTTTTGTTTTTTGCTTAATTTTCATGTGGAGTAATATTGACTAAGGATTTCCAAGGTGTATATATTTGCATTCTTCTTGATGACCACTAGGAAACTGACCGAATATGTGTAGTTGACGGAGTTGCATTAGTATTGCTTTTTAATTAATAATTCGGCCTGGGCGTAGTTCACTGAGTTTTGCAATGCAGAACTCTGCGAAGTTACAAAAAAACTCTGCAAAGTTCCGCAAGTGGCGGAGTGCAGTGAGAACTGCAGTTTGTGCTGGTATTCCTGCCGCTCGGGTAGAAATTATACCCCAGAGGCAGCTCGCACTCGTGAGCTTACTGTACACGATCGCAAACTTACCTTTCGCAATTGCAACCAGGGAAAAAACTCAGCTTCACATTGCGAAGCGGAGTTTTCTGCACTCCGCGAGCTCTGCGGAGAGCAGAAAACTCCGCAAACTCTGTGAACAGAGCGAAGTTCACTGCCCAGGCCTAATTAATATGGATATCGCTAAGGAATTGTGTTGCTTCAACTTAGCTAGGTAACAACAAAGAGATGTAGTAAGAGGATGTTGGGTGACTAGTTGAAATTGAACAAGCTTCTGGGGTATAGGGCTGGCTGTTCTGTGTTAGGCAAAGGAGGCAGTGGGTGCAACAAGACCTCCATCGCTAACTGATATTTTGGTCCAGAAGAAATTTCTTTAGCAGCATTTGGGAGAACTCGATTCGTGGAGGATTGTTGCTCGTATTCTGCATGCATACATACAGGGTGAATGTTTACCTCTGTGTTTTTCTAATTTGCATGTCCTAATTTCCAGTCTCTTAGTATTTGAGCCTCTTGTGTTGCATTGGCCTATGGAAGTTTTACATTTTACTGACAAGTAGGGTGAGCCTGTGTTTGGCGCTGCCTTGCTTCATCTGTTACAGGTCCTGGACATTTATGTTGTCATATATTTCAGTTTTAGTACCTTATTTCAAGTACATGTTTTATGTAACTAAGACATACGAAAACTGATTACAGACATTTCATAAAAGACATCAACTGCTGCTCCTTTCAAGGAGTCTATGGCTGCAGGTGCATATTATCTCAGAGATTTGTTACTTCCTACCCTCTAGTCCTCCGTTCCGTCCTGCAAAGACTTGCTAAACGGCTTTGTAAATGGATGTGATTTTTTTTTATTTTATTAATGATGATTTTAGAGCAGCGTCATAACACTCTCAGCCGACTTTGAAGAGCCAGGAAGGGATGTGAGGTTTTGCACAAACAAGAGAAAACATAAAGGGGTTTTCAGGGTTCATTAAGAGCATGGGAAGGACATTATGTAACACCTACCAAAATAATCTATTTCTTTTTTTACACAAATATTTTGATTATCATTTTCACAGGCCAATAATTTGTTTCTTAAATTGTATTACCTTGCAGCTGAAACTGACTGTAGATTTCCAGTTCTTAGCGGAATGGTGGGAAAGGAAGGTTTAGAGCACTTTGTGTATTTTAAGTAGTCTTTCTTTACCTGTAAGACTTTCGAGTATCTATTGCTATACTGTTTTAATTTGATTGTTGATGGAACAAAGTTTCCATCTGGTACAGACCTTAGTAGATCCCACTTTGTAGTGTTTTGTACACTCACTCTGGACCTTCTAGTCTGTGGACCAACATCCCTTGTGTATATTACATTGTGGGGCCTCATTACATTTTAGTACCATCAACTTCGGTGGACGGTATTCTTAAATTGCTGGACAGTAATCTACCACAACATACCCAGTCAGGGACCAAGGAGCCAGTACCAACATAACATTCATTCAGCAAGTGGATGTAGTGGCAAAAAGCAATCGAATACCTTTCGCTTGCTAAATGACCTTGAACCTATATTTGTCTGCAAATTCAAAGTGGACCATGTTGAAACACTGGAGTGGTGACATTTCAACAATTACTTAAACAAAGACAAAGAAACAACGTAGCTAGCTGCAACTAGTCAAAAGCAGAGCTGCCTGGTTGATGCCAAGTCTAAAAAGTATGGTCCACCTTGAAACAGCCCTTCAATGTTCCATAGAGGGATTACTTTCTATAATAATCTATAACTTGTATTTGTAAAGCATGAACTAATCACCCGTAGGGGTTTCAAGGCGCTGGGGGCCGTCTGGGAGATTGAGTGATCTATTGCCCAGAGTCACATGATGCTGAGCTGAGCTGCTTCCGGTGCTGGGGATTGAACCATGAGCCCGCGCTCCACAGTCAGCCGTTCTGGCCACTGCACCACATCTCACTTTTTTGAGAAAAAAACCTATAACTTTCTGCAAGCCTTTCTGCAAAAGACGAATTAGCTAGATAGCCCGTAACTGTGACCAGCATCATAGTGGCTGGGTGGATGATCTCACTACCTACACCAGTGACCACATGTTACAAGAATACAAGGTCCATTGGTAGAACCTCTGAAAGGAGAATGGGATAAAAGAGAAAACAGGCACCGGTCCTGCACTCTGATTTGTCATTTGTACTGGATACAAATGTCTGAAGGTTTAAGTGGTAGCGAAAAGCACCGATAGAGATGTTAGTAACCTGTTAGTAGTCCTGCATGTATCTGTAAGCTATATCTCTGTGTAACCGATTCCCTGTATTCTAATATGAAACTTGCTATTCTTGAAACTGAAGCATAACAAGACATGAGAACCTTTATATATGTATCATTATAACTTCTGACTTATTGATAAAAATGACTACCTCACACTTCGCCACTATGCGCTCTCTAATGAAGATACGCTTAGTTTTTACTTGACTCTTATGCTAATTGAAAAGTAGTTATGAGTTATTAACATTTTGTGGTTCCCATCATTAGCATTTCATATACTACCCTTAGTACATTATGCATAATTATATACATACATTTTTTTGTTTAGCATATCTTGGCATGATAATTCTTCTCGTTCCATCCCAGTTTAAAACTAAAAGTTATATACAAAAGTTCCTAAGATCTTTAGCAATGCCCAAAGTCAAATCCTCAAAATAGTTCAAAAGTCTGTTTTTCAACGCGACTTGATTTCTATAATCCTCTGATACTCTCAAAGCACCTGTTATTACATAATAAAATATTGGATCCATGTGCCAAGGTCTGGCAACAGTGTCGCTCAGATGTCTAGCTATCATGCTGGTAAGCATGAGGAAGGGTAACCCCATATTTCAAGATGGGCACCATCAACTGGACTTCTGGAAAATGTAATTTATCATCAGGACGTCATTGTGCAGGGTATTTTCCACGTATGTAATCATCCCACCAGACAGCGTCGATGCTCATGGTAACACTTCTAGCCTTTCCTTCTCTGGAATGGATTTAGTGTGAGCGGGTTTGGATTACTGGGCCTCCGCTGGGCTATGAGCAGTAAGGTATGCATTCTAACATTCTCCCTAACACTCTGTGCCAATTCCAACAGGGGTGCAAATTGTATGCTCAAATTTGCACCCACTAATTACTGATATCAGTGGTGTTGTGATTAGTAGATGCAATGTGTGCAATATTTTGACGTTTCTGGACAGCATAACTTTGAATTTCCTTCTGATTTGTGGCAGATTCAACTGGGTGAAAATTCTGGAACTAACACCTATGTTAGGTGCATATTGTCTGGAAAAATGCACACTCCCTTTTATTTAATGCAGTCTATATTTCTGAATCAGACTGGAAGGTATTGTCATGAATATGTGGTGAAACAGGAGGCGCGCATTTTCTGCAGGTTTAAAGCTCATTTATCACATATGTAGAAAAATAATCAGTTAGTTTCAGATAAAAATAAATAAATGTGAATCCTTAGAGTTCGGGAAAAATCTGAAAACTCTCCTCTTTTCTAGCGCCTTTGCCACTTAGTATGCCTATCCCTGCTGCTATCTGCTGGTCGTAATCCCTAAAGCGCCATGAAACCGCTGGGTATAAGTGCGCTCAACAAGTGTTTTTAAATTCAAATTCAATTCAAATTCTGAAGCCCAGCCCACCAAATGCAAAACCAAACTACTTACCATTAACCTTGTTATGTTATGTTATGTTAAATTGCTTTTATAAGGTGCACAGCTACCCAAAAAGGGTTTCCCAGCGCCAGCCAAAGGATGAAACAGAGCCTGGAATTATTGGTTAAATAGCCATGTTTTTAAATTCTTGCGAAATCTTGCGAAATTTGTTTCTAGGCGAAGAGATAGAGGCAAACTATTCCACAAAGTGGGACCGAGAAAGGCAAAGGAGCGGCCCCCCCATCTGTGAGAGTCTAATCCTGGGAACCAAAAATGTTCCCTGAGTGGTGGAGGGCAGTTGCCGTGAAGGATAATAAGGTTAGGCCAGGGCCTGTAGGTACAAGGGAGCAGTGCCAGCTTTGATCTTAAATAAAAGGCTCAACGTTTTAAACTTAACACGACTTTCCACTTTCAACCAATGGAGATCACGTAAGTAGCTGGTGGGGGAGGTGAATTTGGGAATTCGGCATAATAATCTTGCTGCCGCGTTTTGCACTCCCTGTAGCTTCTGCACTATATCTTTGTTGGCCCCTAGATAGAGAACGTTGCCATAGTCCATTCTCAAGGTCACAAGTGCCTGGACTACCGTTTTCTGGGTGGAGCAAGGAAGCATCCAGACAACTTTTCTCAGCCACTTCAATATAGTGAAACGGGTACCTGCCACTTTTACTACTTGCTGTCTCATGGACAGCCGTTCATCAACAATGAAGCCCAAATTACGGACTTGTTGGGTGGGCTGAGGTGCAATACCCAATTCAGTGGGCCAGTGACGGGGGCCCCTTAGTTCTTTGTTATTCCCAAAAACAAGGACCTCGGTCTTGTCACCATTAAGTTTAAGCATGCTTGTTTGAATCCATGCTGCCACTTTCCTTAAGACGTCTTGAAGAGCTGACGGAACGGCCATCCTCTCAGAAGAAAGAGAGAAGATGATTTGGGTATCAATCAATCAATCAAATCTTTTTTTATAGCGCGCTACTCACCCGCTAGGGTCTCAAGTCGCTGGGAGGAGGGGAGGGGGAGCCGCTACTGCTCGAACAGCCAGGTCTTGAATTGCTTCCTGAAGGAGAGATGGTCCTGGGTCAGCCGTAGGTGGGTGGGGAGGGAGTTCCATGTCTTGGCCGCCAGGTAGGAGAAGGATCTTCCTCCGGCGGTGGCTTTGCGAATTCGTGGGACGGTGGCGAGGGCGAGGTTGGCGGATCGGAGCTGGCGGTGGGTGTGTAGAATGTGAGGCGGCTGTTGAGGTATTTGGGGCCCATGTCGTGGAGAGCCTTGTGTGCGTGGGTGAGGAGTCTGAACGTGATCCTCTTGCTGACGGGGAGCCAGTGCAGGTCTTTCAGATGGGCAGAGATATGGCTGTGACGGGGGATGTCCAGGATGAGTTGTGCCGAAGCGTTCTGTATGCGCTGGAGTCTTTTCTGGAGTTTGGCTGTGGTTCCAGCGTAGAGGGTGTTCCTGTAGTCCAGACGGCTGCTGACGAGGGCCTGGGTGACCGTCTTCCTGGTTTCGGTGGGGATCCACCGGAAGATCTTTCGGAGCATGCGCAGGGTGATGAAACAGGATGACGAGACGGTGTTGACTTGCTTGGTCATCGTGAGGGAGGAGTCCAGGATGAAGCCCAGGTTGCGTGCATGGTCCGTTGACTTGGGGGCGGTGCCCAGGGCAGGGGGCCACCAGGAGTCGTCCCATGCAGAGGGGGATGGTCCCAGCATGAGGACTTCCATCTTGTCTGAGTTCAGTTTCAGACGGCTGAGCTTCATCCATTCCGCAACGTCTTTCATTCCTTCCTGGAGGCTGGCTCTGGCGGTGGCGGGGTCGTTGGTGAGGGAGAGGATCAGCTGGGTGTCGTCAGCATAGGAGATAATATTAAGGTTGTGTTGGCGTGGGATGGCTGCGAGGGGGCTCATGTAGACGTTGCAGAGGGTGGGGCTGAGCGAGGATCCTTGCGGAACGCCGCAGATGACTTCGGTGGCCGCAAATCGGAACGGGGGGAGGCGGACTCTCTGGGTTCTTCTGGCGAGGAACGAGATGATCCACTCCGAAGCCGTTTCTTGGATTCCGGTGTTGCTGAGGCGCTGTATCAGGGTGCAGTGGCATACGGTGTCGAAGGCTGCTGAGAGGTCTAGGAGGATGAGGGCAGCTGTTTCCCCGTTGTCGAGCAGGAACCTGATGTCGTCGGTAGCTGCGATGAGGGCGGTCTCGGTGGTGTGGTTTGCTCGGAAACCCGACTGCGAGAAGTCGAGGGATCCGTTTGTCTCGAGGAAGGCGGAGAGTTGTTTGTTGACGGTCTTCTCGATGACTTTGGCAGGAAAAGGGAGGAGCGAGATGGGGCGGAAGTTCTTGAGGTCCGTGGAGTCCGCGGTGGGTTTCTTCAGGAGGGCGCTGAGCTCAGCATGTTTCCAGCTCTCCGTGAAGGTGGCGGATGGGAAGGAGCTGTTAATGATGTCCCGGAGTTGGGGTGCGATGATGGAGTCGGCTTTGTTAAAGATGTGGTGTGGGCATGGGTCGGTTGGGGAGCCGGAGTGGATGGTGTTCATCGTGCGGGTGGTGTCTTCGGTGCTGACCGAGGTCCAGGTGCAGAGGGTGGTGGTGGGGGGCGCTGGTTCGGTGGTTGGGTGCGTGGTCTGTGCGCCGAAGCTGTTGTGTATGTCGGCGATCTTGCGTTGAAAGAACGAGGCGAGTGAGTCGCAGAGGTCTTGCGAGGGTGCGATGTCGTTGTTGCAGGCGCTGGGGTTGGAGAGCTATTTAACGATGCAGAAGAGTTCCTTGCTGTTGTGGGTGTTGTTGTCCAGTTGTTCCTTGAATGTTGTCCTTTTGGTGGTGCAAATCAGCTGGTGGTGTTTGCGGGTGGCGTTTTTGAGGGCTGTCATGTTTTCTGTTCTCTGGTCGTGGCGCCAGGCTTTCTCGAGGGTGCGGAGGGTATCATCTGTGTAAGAGAAGAGAGATAGCCCAGCCTCTTCTACAATAGACGCCAAAGGGTTAACATAAACATTGTAACTTTGTTCAAAAAGAAATCGCAAGATCATTATATTGTACATCATCTAAAGCGGGGGGGCATTGGTTGAGTTTCAGAACCTGAAAGGGACCATTTACCATGTGCTCCCCATTAAGACATGATTTATCAAATCTAAAACTGCAACAATTGCATTTAGCAGACTCATTCAAAGGATCAAGGCACTCACATTTAGATTGAGGAAGGCCACTATAGTTTAGTAGCTGTGCCGGTGTGTATCTTATTGGGACAAAGTCTTTGAAAAAAAATTTGAACAGGGATTGGGGCCCCTGGTCCCGTCCGGGCACTGACGGGTACTGTCAGGCTTGCCTTTGGCGCGCCGCAGGCGCACCAGCTGCGCGCGTCAACTGCGCGTTCTGTGGTGCATCCGGTTTTATCGCGGGAGGGAGTGTCCGCTCGAACGCTCAGGATTTACCCACGGTGGACCTGGGACCGACACTCAGGTAAGTGCAAGTGACAATAGTTTTAAAAGCAATGCGGAGAAAAAGCAGTCATTCATCCAAAATAAAATAAACAACTCAGGCAAGATATCGCTTGATAGTTTTAAAAAGTATGTTAACCCACTCTGGCTAAGAGCAGCGAGCATCTTGGTCTTTTCGTGCTCGTCCGCTGCGGGTTCTGTGGTGCATCTGGTTTTATGGCGGGAGGTAGGGGCCGCTCGAACGCCGACCTCCTCTCAACCGGAAATGGTGTGACATGAACAAAGTCCCTCCACAACATTCGGGAAATACCCGCGGTGGACCGGGGACCGACACTCAGGTAAGTGCAAGTTACAATAGTTTTAAAAGCAATGCAGCGAAAAAGCAGTCATTCATTCAAAATAAAATAAACAACTCAGGCAAGATATCGCTCAATAGATTTGAAAAGTATGTTAACCCACTCTGGCTAAGAGCAGCGAGCACCTTGGTCTTTTCGTGCGCGTCCTTCTTTACTCCGAGTCCTACTCAACCTTCACAGTCCTACGTTTCCTCCCCAAACCTAGCTGCCAATTGTCATTGCTTTGCTGTGGATAGAGAATGTTTTTATGGAAGAATAACAAAGTAGACAACCATTTGTAAAGCCAGTGGGTCTCAGCTCTGAAGGGGCAAACCATTGGCTATGTCATCGCTTGTGGCAATGGCAAGCAAATACATGTGTCAAAATGCAAACGCCCACATGGCCTCCAAACTTGGATTGGGTTTTCTTTAAAATGAAACCCATTCCTAGATGCTCATCAATGCGCCTGAATGTGTTGTTGTGCATGCCTTTTGATACATGCACACCTGTGTGTCATCACATAGTACCATGCATGCAGGGTGATGCAAGTGCAGATATAATTCATGATGCTGCATGTGAATGTGTCATGATGCATGGTGGCCATTTTTATTACAATAGAAACAAGCATTTGCAATGCAATAGGTCTCTCATTTACACGAGTTTGAGCTATTGGCATTGTAAATGAAAATGTCTTTTATTTATGCTTTATTTTTTAAAACATAAATAAAAGGCATTGTCATTTACAATGCCAATAGCTCAAACTTGCATAAATGCGAGACCTATTGCATTGCAAATGCTTGTTACTAGGATTACCCCGGGATGTCCCTACTCGGGACCTAACATGCTACCTCTCTTCCATTGTTGGAAGGTTCTCATGTCAAAGACAAAAGGTCTGTACTCGAAATGACCGTGGTGGCCCATATGAAGTGGCTTAAAGGTTGCCTGGCTGTGCCTCCCTCTGTCACTACAGAGCTTGCCTTGTATAGCGCTTCTAGGACTAAAAGTCTGTGTCAAAACGCGCAGGGAGAAACAGGCAAAGCAGGAGGCAGTATAGGGGAAGGCAAAAAAATGAATAGGGAGAATGGGGAATATAATCATACATCACACGGTGTCCTTGTATAACGTACATAAGTACTAAATCCACCTCGGGCGCTAAGTGAAAAGACGTGGAGGAAATGAAGAAAGTAGCAAGATAACTTGTTACCACGTCTTACTGCATGTAGATATTACGGTGTACTCCAGTGACCTAACACAAAATGATGGGGGCCCTGCAGAATGTGATGAGGGGCCCCACGACTCCTACAGATCTCACTAGGAAAATGGCAAAAACATACCATGGGATGGGGGGTGTCTGTAGGGAAAGCACAACCGCCAACCGGTTCTTCAGAAACACTAGAATTTAAAGCATATATTTCAAGTACTTCCAGTGTCTGAAGTCTGCACTGGAACTGTCAATGTGTGCATAGTTCACCTCTCCAAAAAATAAACACCCTTCGGCAGAGCATTCTGTAAAAGTAACAGCAAAAGAGATTCAAACTCCCACCGGTCTACACATTTCCACTACTAACATAGCGCCTAGAGGGCTGCTTGCTCTCTGTCTTTGCATCTGCTAAATCCATCTCATGCTCTGTCGGTGTCCAGGGCATTTTTTTCTCCAAAAGTATTTACATCTGCTCTGCTGCATTCTGCAGTCTGACTTTGGATCTCTGATCGAAGTGGGTGCCGGATCCTGTCACACAGTCGCCATAAAAAGGACACACTCCTTAGATGAACACAAACACCAACACCAACACACGGCATGAATAAAAGTCTTAACTTTTCCAGGTGCGATGTAGATGAAGTACAGGAAGGACGAGGAGAGAGAGAGAAGAGAAAGAAGACTGCCACCACGGAGCGGTTCAGCTACCTGAAAAATGTGCTCATGGCCACACGTAGTCAACGATTTAAAAAATGTGAGAAATAAAATAGAATACAAGTTCAGAACACAGCAGGTGCCTCTGTAAGAAGTCACTTTAAAATAAAAAAAAGTGATCAGCGAGTTTAAGGACTGTTGAAATAAAAAATAACAAATAAATGAAAAGCTGCAGCAGAAAGTGAGAAATTGAATCCAGAAATCGAAAAGGTCCTGTGGTTAAAATTTGGTATACAAAATAGTAATGTGACTTTCCAAACCAGGCTCAGCCTTTTATCGACAGAGGGAAGGGGCAGCTTCTATGCAGAGGGTGGATAAGGTGAATGAAACAAAGAGCTGCTGCTGAAAGTGAAAGTGCGCCATGCTCGTTGAACAAGGCAGAAAAGACGCCGTGCGTGAGCAAAAGAGATGCCGTGCGCCAGCAAAATATCCAGTCCGGGTGTTTGAGCCGAAGAGGAGACAGGGAGGGAACAAACAAACCTCACTTGCAATGAAAAGCAAAGGTTCAGCATAAATTGTGACGCACGCCAATCAAAAGCATGGGTGGAGCTTCCACCCTACTTCCGAAAGCAACCCGATGACAATAGATCTTGCAGAGCGAGCCGGGCATGCGACGCTAGGCGAGACCTAATAAGTGCCTGCAAAGCATAAAAAGGAAGCGAGCAGCCAGGTAGAAATTTACAGCTACGGAGCCTTGGAGAAAGAAAAAGATGACACAATCAGATCAATGGGTAGCGCGAGTAGGGAAGGGGCATCCAGGAGTGGGGGTTGGGCATGCAGCAACAGGAGATGGAGAGTATAAAGAGAGTGCGTGGGCAGATGAGGAGTGGGTGAAAAAGAGTAAACAGTGGAAGAGAACATGGAAAAACATACACACCGACAGAGTTTTGAATGCCAAATAGACTTCCCTTCAAACTTGGTCCATTTAGCCACCTCCTCCTTCCACGCGGCAACACTCGGCCAAGCTGACCCTACACTACCAGGGCTAGATCGATAAACTTGGTGGTAAAATTTTTGATCTTAGGCCTCGGGTACAAAACCAGTAAACAAGTCTAGGGAGTTACAGCAATATCCTTTTCTCATGTCGGATTGATTAATAGTACTGACTTGCACTAGTAATCTGTCAGTCTGTGACATCCCCAATTTCATTGCAGGGAAGGAAGGTTGCGTGTGCCCCCATGTAATATTTATTTACCCTATCTGGGGACATGTACGCTCTATTTATATAATTGTAAGCTCTATGTATGTTATAAAAGAAGAATTATTTGAAACCTGTCATTTCAGGATATATTTGGGTCATTGAAAGGCACATGTACCCAGTCTTCCTAGCTAAGCCGTCTACCTATATCCTCCACCCATTTACCCTTAAATGTATCTAAGATGAATTAACAATGACCAGGTAGTGCTTTGTACAGGAGTGACCCTACTTTCCATTTGCCACTTGTGGTTACCATGACTTCCAGCCCGAAAAGGCCTACTTTCTAGGTACATTTCAGAGCTTCAACCAATGGATGATATAGTAGCAAGTGCCCTATCGGTAATTCGTATTCCTCGAGTATTATCGTGAAATCCAAAACTCTGCTCTCCTCTCTGTCAGAGGTCACCTACTCTTCCAGCCCTCTTTCTTTCCACATTTGCTGTCCATTCCAAATGCCTTCTGTATGAAGTATGAAGGTCCTCAAAATATCTACTGTTAGAGAAGGGTAGCGTTGTACAGCTCTTTTGAAGGCATCTCACCCAACAGTGCTTAAGCCATCGACTGTATATCTCCTCCCAAGCCTCCTTTTTTTGGCCACATCAGTATTTGGTTCCTCAAGAGTATTTATTCTTTCAGTCTCCCATCTAGTTAACATCTGCAGCTGAGCTGCAAGATAGTTATTTTTGATTTTTTTTACTGGCATCTCCAAAAATCGAGTGAATTTCCCTTAACTAACTACCCGGAACCACAATGGGCAATGTCCAGAAATAGTACCATAATGTGACTAGTGCTGACGTCTTAACGAAAGCTATCCTGCCCACCACGGAAAGGAAAAGAGTTTTCTAGAACTGCACACTCCTCCTCACTGCTGCCAGCACATGTAAATATTTCCCTCTGTTAAGACCCTCTCAGTCTGATATTAATGAACCTCCAGGTATCGCAGGGCTACTGGCTCCCTGTAGAATCTACTTAAGTCGTCAGTGATTCTGTTCTTTAACCCAAAGAAGGGAAGAACAGGAGCAGAATCTCAAGATGCTTGCCAAAGGAGCTCTACCTACCAGATCTGTATGGCATCTGGCATCTCTGGTGGAGATAGGTACAAAGCAATAGAAGTCAGCATCTTCTGCTATGGGCAAATAGTTATGACAATGAAGAATTACATTCAGTGGTTATGTGGAAAAATTGGCTTGTTACTGAGTAGGTTGCTTACTGGTATAGGATGTAGTGATCCACATTGGCACGTCAGTGTGCACTTGCATACTTGAAATTCGTGGCAGTCTGTAACCTGAAGAACACAGCTTCATTTTTGTAAGCAACTTAAAGGTGGTAACCTACATCTGACCTAAAACACTGAGCAATACTCTTGCCATCTTAAACCCAAAGGTTCTAGCATGCTCACAGTCCGAAGAGAACACTGGCACGGGGAGTAGCCCTGACCAAGTTGAGCATCGTCATTGACCTCCGATAGGCTGAAACAATGAGCAGTGGTATTCTGCCAGCATTTTGGAACAGCACCCTTAGTAGTCTGAGGCGTTCAGTGTCATGTTATTAAAAACACTTTGTAATATATTTGTAAAATAAATATACATATGATAGCATTCTGAAATACTTGAACAACATATATGTATTTTGGGGATTGGTGTCAGTACAACGCGGATTTTTACGTCGCATTCCGTTACAACGGAATTTTTACAACGCAGGATCCATTACATCGGATGCCATTACAACGCATGGCATTACATAGCAGATGGTATTACAACGCATGGCATTACATCGTAAGTATAGGTAAGTATACCTTTTTTTAAAAATTTTATTAAGTTAATTTAATTAATTTAATTTAATTAATTTAAATAACATACATTTTAAAATAGCCATTAATTTAATTTAATAAAATAATATCTATTTAATAAATGTAATTTTAATAAAAAATGGGAATACTTTAATTTAATTAAAATAATAAAATTAACTTAATGTACATATTTTTATAATTAATATTAAATTAAATTAATTGAAATAATTTATTTAATTTAATTAATTTAATAAAAAAATGTAATTAATGAAATAAAATTAATTTAATGTATTAAATATATTTTAATTAATTTAAAAATGGTAAATATAATTTAATTAAACCAAAACAAAAACCCCTGTACTCCAAAACCCAAACCCTGCCCTAAAACCTAAAAACACCCCTGTACCCCAAAACCCAAACACTGCCCTAAAACCTAAAAACACCCCTGTACCCCAAAACCCAAACCTTGCCCTAAAACCTAAAAACACCCCTGTACCCCAAAACCCAAACCCTGCCCTAAAACCTAAAAACACCCCTGTACCCCAAAACCCAAACCCTGCCCTAAAACCTAAAAACACCCCTGTACCCCAAAACCCAAACCCTGCCCTAAAACCTAAAAACACCCCTGTACCCCAAAACCCAAACCCTGCCCTAAAACCTAAAAACACCCCTGTACCCCAAAACCCAAACCCTGCCCTAAAACCTAAAAACACCCCTGTACCCCAAAACCCAAACCCTGCCCTAAAACCTAAAAACACCCCTGTACCCCAAAACCCAAACCCTGCCCTAAAACCTAAAAATACCCAAACACCCCAAAACATATAACTCAGTACCCCAAAACATATACTCCTATACTCATACTTATTTAAAAAATTACTTAAATTAATAAATTACATTTATAATATTTAAAAACATAAATAAATATTTTTATTTATTTTTATTTATAAATAATAATAATAAAATCAATTATATAATATTAAATAAAATAAAAAATAATTATATACTTACCAATACTTACGATGTAATGGTATGCGTTGTAAAACCATCTGCTATGTAATGCCATGCGTTGTAATGGCATCCGATGTAATGGATCCTGTGTTGTAATAGCTGCGTTGTAACAGCATTACGACGTAAAAGTTGCGTTGTAAGTGATACACACCGTATTTTGGATGTGCCTTGGCATTTGATGACAGCAACTTGGCATACAATGGTATCGATTATTATATTATTTTATTTTCTAGAACTTGTGATGCTGTGTTAACTATCAATGGAACAGTAGTAGACATTTTTTCCATTGCACATTATTTTAAAACAGTGTCCTACCATTTTTAGGACTTGCCGGTTAGCTAGTGTATGTACTGTCTTTTGCTAGACATATTGTTAACTTACAGTGTGCTTAAATTCCACCCATTGCCTATTATTGGTTAGCTTCATTGTTACTCACATTTGTTTACTTCTTATTCATTAGTGTATGTGGCCTCTCCTTCCTCTTCTTGTGTTTGTACATCCTCTGGAGCATGGACGCAATACTGTGCCCTTAAATACCCGCTTTTGCAGGTTCTACCTTTTTAGGGCTCGCTGCGAAAAGCGCGCGAAAGCGCTCTCTCGCTGAGAGCACTATAGCTGTCGGATTCCGACGCGCGCCTTGGGATTGGGTCGCGCGCGTGTGCTTCTGCCTAGAGAGTTTACGACGCGCGGCTTGTCTTTCCTTGCCCTCTCTCTCAGCTCGCTCCTTCACCCGCTCTCTCTGCTGAACCCCTCCTCCCTCCCTTCCAAACATTCATGAGGTGCGGCAGCCCCATCCCGCTCTACATATCGGCGGTCACGGGCAGCAATCGCTGCCGAATCTCGCCAGAACCCCGCTCCCCGTTCCTCGCACGCGTTGCTTTATATTTAGCGGAGACACACGCAGAGCTCACTCAGCTGTCGGCAGTGTGGGTGGCTGCAGTGCGGGGTGGTGCACAGATCCGATGATGGCGTTGCTGGGCATGGGCTACCCGGGAAAGATGCTGGAGCTCCTGAGTCAGAAGATGAACGACAAGGTGGAGTTCTACACTTGGAGCCTGACCATTGCAGGTAACGAGCTAGTTGATGGCCTGTGTGCAGGGAAAGCAGGGGTCATGTCATTAACACCTCCCCCCTTCTGACAGCAGCTGCTCATCAAAATGGCCTCACCGGCTGCTATAAGCACTGGAGTCGCGTGCCTCAACGCAATCCCCCACACAGCCCCCCACCCCCCGCACTGGCTGTAGTAGCACGCCCTACATCAGCAAACAGCTTAACTGTAAGACTCCCAGGCATCTATAGGAGCGAGTAATGGGCGGAATAGGTCATAACATATACAGTCTATGAATGAAACCTGCATGCGTGCCACGGGTGTAGGCGCCAGGAACAGGCGAACACTGCAAAACACATAGGCATTAGAATATCCTAAGTACTGTGCAAAGGACAGGCCTGTATACATACATTACTGACAAGCAAAGATGCATAATGACACGAATATGCAGGGATCATAGACACACACTAGCATGCAGGGCAGAGTTAATATACATATACATCCAGGCATCATAAGAGACCTACACTAAAACATGACACAAATAAATATTAATTGAAACGTCCGACCATAAGAGCATTACGCACATTAGGACATGCTTACAGGTGTGTCTGTGTCACGATCATGTATGTGGATTATAAACACATAATCAAGTGACAGCCTGGGAACAAGCCTCGTCGGTGTTATGCAGCGCTATATACACTCATTCTATAGTATAGTACGATGCAACGTAGCTGAGACGCACACGTGAAAGGCATGCACATGAACTACACAAGTGAAAGGGGTGGTGCAGATGGCCCCGAAAGTCCCCGGTGTCACTGCACCTGCCGCACCACTGACACCCACGCTTCCGAGGACCTCCTATGCGGCACTGCAGCACAGCACAGATCTGCAGGACACCTTCCCATTCATATGTATGGCTACAGGGGGCAGGGGGGCGCATATAGGGCATGGTGTCGTATGGCTATTGGCCAGCCGGTTTGACATTCAGGGCGTATACAGACAAGATGAGTGCGCGGTCCCTTTGATAGGAGCTTGCTGCAGTCGTGACAGAAGCCAGACGAGTGCTCACATCCTCCGCAGGTATCAGAGCGCTTTAAATCAGCATGCTTATAACAAGCAAGACTAGCACTCTATATTACTGCCAACTTAGCTTAGCATAAGCAACAGCTAACCACTAACAAACAATGTTTATATACCAATTGCAAGTTAAAAAAAAATAATGCAAAGCATTGTCATTTACAATGCCAGTAACTCAAACTTTAATGCTGCGAGACCTATTGCATTGCAAATGCTTGTTCTTTTTGTTTAAACACACTAAGAGAGTTCATGTGCTTTTCAGCTGTCTTCCGATTGTACAAACTGTGTCGACTTTATAGCTTGCATAACACAGACTATTCCATTTTTGTTGTGAAAAATAGGATGTTTTCTACATCTCAAATCTGTCAATTGCACGTGAGACTGCACAGCACTGTGCATGCTGAGGGCATGTGCTGTGCTGCACCGATTATAGAAATTAAATGAAATGTTCATAAGAATGCATAAAACGCGCTTTCTCCAAGCATACAACATGTTGTACACCCGATGACACACACAGTGCTGTATGTTGCATATAATGGTGCTTTTCAGAACACCAAGGAGACCGGCTGCACTCACCATATTAATAGACAAAGGGCTTTGCTCTGCACTGAATGGATATGCATGAAAAGCACTGTAACAGGAGCAATTACAACAGACTCTAACGCAGCAGCTTTCAAGCACCACGTGTACAAAACACATGTGCATACTTTTGACATTTGCAGTTTGGGGGATTTTACACCTTATTTTTGGTACTTCAGTTTTGTTACAGAACATGTATGCAAACATTTTGCTTTGCCAAACGCGCATTTTATTAAATAAATGTGCCAGTCAGGCTGTTGCTAAGAGAGGGTCTGGGTTAGCGAAGGATCTTTCGCTGAGGAGACTTGGGAGGTAAGAAGTAAATAACGCTTGGTTTGAGAGTGTGGCCAACTAATTATCAAAAAGTATGAAAATCTCCAACTTTAAAACCACCAGCAATGGCATGTTACTTTAATACTTTAATACTCGCTGAGCGCGATGATTAGCCAGGGGCTTCTTTGCGGTAAGAAAACAAAACCTGCAGCCTGGTAGGGGGGACCGAAAATAACATCCACTCATTGAGAGGCTAGTAACCAAAATAAAAGATCTTTAGTTTTCTGAGTGTGTCAGCTTTACCACATTGGGAATGCCAGTGGAAGCGGATACATAAATATTGCATGGGCACGGGGTAAAAATCCCAGCACACATCCTACTACTTCATGCCCCATCAGAAAGTATTCGTTTACAGAACTAAACTCGCAATATAGATTATAAAGAGGATAAGCAGGGTCTCTGAATTATAATTTATGGAAGGCGTTTGCATGTGTTCGAAAAGAATTTAGTTGAGAGTCTGAAGCGTAATTCCCTACGGCCGGAGAGTCGCCATGTCCCAGGGATACGTACCCCTCTTCACAAAACCATCAATGCCATTGACAAAGCCTGAGGCCATCTCTTTTTAGGTCTCGACTATTTATCACTTAAGTGATAAATTGACGAGAGTATTGAGGGCCAAATAATCTTTGAAACCAACGGCGGATTTGCCACAGTGCATGTGCTCCGTGCGCGTTCACAAACCAGCTACGTCACAAACCACCATCTGTCTCTCAGTGCCTCACACACTTCAAAGGCTCCGCTCCCCGCCCCCCGCCCCCGCCTGCACTTCGCACTCTCCGACTTCCCCTCCCACCTCCCACGGCCGCTCTTCCCATTCACGCGCTCGCACATCAAAGGCTGCTGCTCCCCAGTCAATGCGCTCCCGCCCCGCCCCCCCACAGCAATGCCAAGAGCTTGTATTTCATGGTGAATAAAGCATTCTTTTTCGCGCTGCTCTGGTTTTACTTTCTATGTTGTGTATTTACCCGGCTCCTCCGCCCCACTCTCTACTCTCCATCCCCCTACCCCTCCCTTACAATCACTCACGGGGCCCCATCATGCTCCTCTCTGACACCCCCCCCCCTCCCGCCTCCTCGCAGCTTGCCCCCTCCTTGTTTAAAATTCGTATTAGTTTCCTGCCTCCTGCGCCTCGCACGGTTTATGGTTAACGCTCCTGATATCAGTGCTGCATAGGAGAGAGAAGGCATTTTTCGATTATTTCTTTTTTGCTTCTTTTCTTACCTCTTCGGAGTTCTCTCCTGCTCCTGCTCTCTGTTTCCCTCCCACAGCCCTTTTCTCCCACTCTGTGTGCAGCCTCCCAAATACGCATTCTTATCACTATATTTCAGTTATTTAAATAGTCAGACATGAGGTTGCTTACTGGGAACCAGTTGCGCCATATCAGTGAGAAGCGGGTTTGCGAGCTTCATGGCACACTGTCTCCTGCTCGTAACAACGTTTGCATCCCTGATGTGCGCTACAAACTTTGCACAGACTGGACGTATTTTCGAAATTCTGCTGCTGTTTTTGCAGGTCATTGTCCTTACACTGTTGACAGGTTAAGGACATCAGTCCCCAATAAAAATGACTGTAGACGGGGGGAGGGGAGAGTGTGTGTTTCAATAGCGCTTGTAATTTCAGCGGATCCTCGTTTATTGCTTGAAAACTAACTAGGATCGCTTAAAACACAAGCTGATCCTCGTCCCTCTAGCCCCTCTCGCCTGCTTTACCTTTCAGCAACCAAGCATAATCCCTAATTCACTCCTGCTGTTGCTTGTGTTGCCTTCCCTCCTCCCTCACCTCTCCGCCTCCTCCCAGCTGTTTCTGCTTGCTTTCCGACTCCCTGCCACACCTTCCCACCCTCTGTCCTTCTTTAACTACCACCAACATTTCTCCCTCGTGTTGCTTGTTGTATTCATGTATTTATTATTTGTGTATGGTTTTGTACTATATGAGGATAAAAAGAGAGCTAAGGTTGTCTCCAGGCCAGACCTTAAAAACAGTGTCAATCGTTCAGCTAGTCAAGTTCCTGGATTATGGTAAAAGATTTATCAGATTCAAGATAACCTCTTCCACCAAGTAAATTTGGTTAATTACCATGTGCTAAAGCCTAAACTGTGGCTAGGCATTATAACGTGCATCCGTGACTGCCTATTTCATGAGGGAGGCAGTAAAATCAACAGAAATCAATGGAAGAAAAGGCACCCTAGCGCTGTAGCAGGCTCAAAAGACACACTAGGGATTACCCTGGGAATGTTTGCATTTTCCATTTGTTTGCCTATTAATTGCTTCATATATACAGCATCGCAATGCAGAATACAAACTTTAATTAACAAATACTGATTGCTTAAAATCTCTAAACTTAAATGTTTTAAGGCTAAGAATTTGGTGATAGGATGTATAGCAATTTGCATGTCAAGTCTTTTAGTTTAGTTTTTGCCCTTTTCCACGAGATTAGTCTTTTTAATATAAGCGAAACCGACATACCGTTTGTATAACGTAAATCTCCAAATTCCATGATATTACAATCTTTAAAAGTTAAGATTAGGCAGCTTAAAAAGGTGTTAAGCAGATAAACGCCAAAATCAAGAAATGGTGTATGGAAAATAGATAGGAAAACCTGCATATGTGGTGTAAACATACTTATTACGTTTGTTCCTAAAGAATATTTGTTTCACTTGCTGTTTTGATGTGGGTCTCCCAGTTTATATTGCTTGTTATTTACATCTTGGTAAATAAATGTGTTGTCCTCCTCGAGTTCCATCTCCCAAGGATGAAAACTCTTTAACCATCGTTTTTTTCAGACCCTCATTATCTTAGTTTTTTGTGTGATAATTGTCAGACATTTGGATGTGCCATATTTACCCATGGCTGTTAGTTGCAAGACCTCTTTGTATATATTTGTGTAGATTGAAAACAGGAGTGGAACACAGAGGCAGCCTTATTTTACTCCTCCAGAGGTTGAGAATTGTGTGTTTAGCTTTCCTTTTGGATTTACCTTTACCTTAGAGTTTGTTCCTGTGTTCAACATTTGAACCAGGTATAAAACAGCAAATTACAGGGTGAAGTTTGCCAGTTTTTGCTATAATCTTCCCTTGAAACTAGATTGAAGGCTGCGGTAAAGCGTGGTTGCCATATACAGGGGCATTTTGTTTTGGCTGTGATGTGTTTGTGGGTTGTGTGGTAGAAATGAAGAACTGCTGTACGGTTGAGAGTCCTAACCTGAATCTGCCTTCAATTGGATTAAATATGTTTAGTTTTATTTTCCATTCTTCCATTAGGATAGAATAAGGAGAATTGTTAAATTGTTCCATTCTCCCACAAAGAAAATTATTTTAGAGTAGAGTTAGCATTCTGTGTTGAGGACACTAATAGGTCTGTAGAATTTGGGGTCGTTCTTTGGGCTTTTTTATAATCTTAAAACTATGCTGTTCAGCCAGGATGCTGGGCAAACAAGGCGTTCCAAAATTTTTATGAAGGTGGCTGCTAGGATTTGTGTCCACCATTCCAGTTGGGGTCTGAAGACTTTCAGCAGGATCATATTTGGACCTGGTTAGTTCTTTGATAGCTATTTTCACTTTGACTTCAGTGAAGGTTTCCTCATTATTTCTCAATGTGGCATGATCTTTATTTGTGGATGCATTTCTTGGTATGATTTTCTTAGATGGGTTTGTTTTGTGTTGCTTGTTGTTAGAGGGGATCTTGAAATCAAGTTGTTCCTATGGTATTGGTTCTGTGTGTGCAAGGGAAATTTACACTGGTAATGTCCATGGGTTGTTTGTGCATACTTGACCACTCACCCACTTTTTCGTGTTCATTCGTCATTCACCTGGTGGATTACACTATTAAACGCCGGACTTCGCCCACGTGTTTTGCTCAGGGGTTGCCAGGTAGCGGTGTGGTTAAGATAATCTCATCCCGGTTATCAATTTGTTCTTAGTTTTATATAGTGAGAACTTGGCCCTAGGAACCAGATACCATTACACAAGGTATCATTTTTTTTAAAGGCACAGGAGCTTGAGGGATTTTATTCAAAATCATACGATGTTGTGCTGATACTGGACTCAAACCTTATTTCCTTGTTCCAGTGTTGGAGCTAAACCAATTTTGTATTTTTTGTTGTTGTATATTTCTAGAGGTCGTCCACCAGTACATACACCCATACACACGTGCCTGTGCGGTTGGTTGGTCTCAGTGTGTCATCACATTTATTGCTATCAGGGGCTGTATTACACATCACTCTGGGACACCACCACATCACTCAGGGACACCACCACATCACTTGGGGGCACCACCACATCACTCAGGGGCACCACCACATCACTCGGGGACACCACCACATCACTCTGGGACACCACCACTTCACTCAGGGACACCACCACATCACTCACGGGACACCACCACATCACTCACGGGACACCACCACATCACTCACGGGACACCACCACATCACTCACGGAACACCACCACATCACTCACGGGACACCACCACATCACTCACGGGACACCACCACATCACTCACGGGACACCACCACATCACTCACGGAACACCACCACATCACTCACGGAACACCACCCCATCACTCACGGAACACCACCACATCACACACGGAACACCACCACATCACTCACGGAACACCACCACATCACTCACAGAACACCACCACATCATTCACAGAACACCACCACATCACTCACAGAACACCACCACATCACTCGGGGACACCACCACATCGCTCAGGGGACACCACCACATCACTCACGGGAAACACCACCACATCACTCTGGGACACCACCACCACATCACTCTGGGACACCACCACCACATCACTCTGGGACACCACCACCACATCACTCTGGGACACCACCACCACATCACTCAGCCCAACCACAACAGCATCACTCAGCACCACAACAGCATCACTCACACCACAACAGCACTCTCCTTGCTTGCTACCAACAAGCATTCATAATCACAAAGGGGAAAAGGATCATTTGTCCTGCGTAAACCAAGGTGTGCAGGTAGGTAAGTGGGTGTCTCCCAATAAAAGACCCTCATACACGCGTTTTTTGATATCTCGTAGCGGTATATGATGTGTCCCCGCTTATTTAAACACGTGAGTGCGTAATCCTTGGGTCAATTTTTTATGTGCACCCTCCGCCAGGAGGCTTTACCTTTGGTTGAGGCAGTAGTGATCGTGAATTGGTGAGTGAAAAAGTGGTGATATCTTAAAAATTGTCCTAACAACCAGTGTATCGATTTTTAATAAATCTGGAGTTGGACAGATATAAAATTCAATTTGCGTGGCTAATGAATCGATTATGAATTCTAGCGCACTCCATTAGTGAAAAATCGAGGTCGACCTGTTTCAGCCTTAATTGCCAAATGGCCAGTAGGCTTTCATCAGGACCAAAAAAGTGGTGCAGTGAACAAAAGTGAAAGAATAGGTAAATTTATGACCTGATTCTTTGAGTAGTAGAAGGTCGCATTGTACCTGTAAAGAGAAGAGAGACATGCACACAACAACAATGTGTAGGGAAAAGGGGAATGGGAGGAGACAACACAGTTGTGTACAATTGTACAGTTTTCTTCAAGAAACTAAAAAATGGCAATACTTTTTGCAGAATCACAGTCATTTCAGGCGTCAACTTAGTCATTCTCATGCCATAGTGAATAAGAGTGATTTCGCTATACTGTAGTGCAGTGCCCATAGCTGTAATATTATCCGTGTCAGAAAAGACTTCATGGTACTGATAACTGTGGTGATGACTTAACGTATCGCTATCAGGTGATGATATTGTGCTCTTACGGCTTTAAATAAAACTCTATTGCGGTTCTAACGGTCTCCTTTTATAGTTTTACGAGACTTAGTGGAATGACTACGGGGGAAATGTGGCTTAATACTGTGTGCAACTGATTAGAATAATTGCGCACTATATTGTTATGGTGGAACTGATGCGCGCATGATGGTCGTTATCGGAGCCTACCTCTACGTATTGTAGAATTTGCTTCTTCAGGTAGAGGGGCGCTCAGAGGGAGGTTATACTGTGGGGATAGAGCACTCGTTAGTTTCATTATAAACCGCGGGACTAATTGCGGTTTTAATCCCCATTGCACGGAAATGCCGCGTGTTACCTCTATCCTTCTCCTCTGGTCTCGCAGCTTGTGCTGTCTCTGCCACTCGCCGCCCGGAACTCTTCGTGAGTTGAATCCGGTTCAATTTGTGGGAAACCACAGTGATAGAAAGAGACGAAAGATTCTCTATTGTCATTTGCGGTTACAAATGTAAAGATGTCATATATTTTTACAGTAAAAGTGATAGGTACTTTCCTTACGTTGTATTCCAATATTAGAACCAATGAGTAATTATAATCAAAAAAGAACAGGACATTACCCTTGTGGCACCTGCACAGCCTGTGAGACCACAAAACCTACAAAATAATTGCAGCTACTCCCGCTTTAAACGTTATGACTCACCAATTTGGTATTGAATTAAGGAAGCAATTGACTTCGCTGCTTCAACACACTTCATCGAACCTAATATGTTGTTTTAACATTGACTTATAATTTTCTTGTTTTGCTTTAATACGGACTTACGTTTGTTGTTTCACATTTTGTTGAATTCATGGGGACGCATTCAATTTGAGGGGTTTCCTTGTCTAGATATTAATCGTAGTGCACAGTGGGAGATGTAGTTTTATGGCATAGGGACACTTTTTAAATAAGGAGGGTGGAGTAATATCACGACCTGATTGTGAACAGGTGGGAAAAACGTTATCTTTAAAAACGCTATGTGCGGGAGGGATTAACAACAAACATTTCTGTGAAAAGCAAGGGAAATGAGGCATGTTGCCAAACATGGCCAGATAAGGTAATTGGGAGAGAAGGGTTGCTCGTAGTTTTTGGGATACTGTTTCAATGGGAGAGAGTCGTGACACTAGACAAGTTAATATAATTGGGGAAGTATATTTTGAAAGTTGGGATTGATATGAGTAAACAGGGAGGTTCTTTATGTTTAAGGGTAAATACTGGTCGTTTTGTTGCTGGGTTTGGGTGTGGTTGGAATTAGAAAAATGAGCTTGGGGTGTTTTCGCACTGAAACTATGACTGAACAGCTAGCTGAATTGTTTCCTCATTTTTTTACTTGTAGTTAACCCCTGACGAAGAATCTAATAGATTCGAAATGCATTGGGACACGCTTACATTTAAAAATCACTTTTGAGAACATGTTTGACTTCACATGTCTTCGTAAAAGCCTGGATTGGCAACGTCAAACACTTGAAAATGTTGAATAAAAATTCATAGCACAAACATGTTTTCTCCGCAGTGGTGTAATACTAAAGCAGAAGTATGATTAAAGATTTTGGATAAACACTTGCAAAGAGATAAAAATGATGAATCGTTGGATGAAAAACAGGATGTCGGAAAGATTTCCTTATTCGCAGTGCGACAGCAGGGTGCAGAAGAGTTGTGCCCCACTTGGAATTATTTTCATATTGAGCTGTGAAGAGGCGCTCCACGGCTACTGTTCCGCACGCATCCAAATAAAGGAGTTGAAGATCTAGAGTAATGAGCAAAGAGAAGGAGTGCAGCCGCTCAACCAAGACTTTTTTGCTATTTTTCAAAGTAGGCATTTTTTCGTGTAACAAAGGGGTCAGTGTCTGCCTCCTGGACTTTTCGATTGTCATCAGAAACATCATCCGTCCTACATCCGGAGCGAGCAGGTGGCTGGACATCCACTCACCGGCATCAACAAGTGTAGTGGAGGTCATGGCTGACTGCTGGGGGAGGGGTTCGGAGGGAGACAGGGTGAGAGGGGGTCTCTGAGGGCATGTGTGGGACTCCAGAGGGCGGGCGACTCTTAGAAAGGGGGGGCGCGTGTGTGGGGCAGCAGTGTGAGTACACAACGTAATTTAGGTGCGCGCGTGACGGGCAGAGAACGTGTGAGTAGCACGAGGGTGCGTGTGCCCGGACAAGTAACTACATGGATAAACACGTTTCAGTCAAGCGGATGTGAAACCAAAAGCCATCTGTAGCCACTACCAAAGGAAACTAGCTGAGGAATGAAAACAAGGCGGAGGGGCCATGACACGCTGTACAGTGTGATAGCCAAACAAAATGTTCTCTAGGTGAAATCGCCAGGGACAAACTAAGTAGGCAAAGGAGGGGCATTTACACAAATGCACCAATAACAAGCCAACATTTCTGAATGCCACAGATAGTAACCAATGGCAATAGGTGCGTTTGCCAAACCCCACAGAAGAGATATAACAGGTCGATCAAAGCTCGACCTAAAAAGGGGGCATACGTCTGCATAATTGAAAACAACCACACCCCAACATGCCCCGTGCCCCTTGCTCTGGGGATGGTGGGTAAGGAAAACAGCTCTCAGCCCATGTGGCTCCCGAAGGTGTGCGGCCTCAGTGTCGTCTATGGGGACGTCCGTCCTTCAGTGTGTGGGGAGAGCAAAATTAGGAGAGCTGCGACTTCGGTGGTGTGCAGGAACCAAGAGACCTGCCCGCAGAGTCACGGCTCCTTTTAAGGGGCCTGGCCATGACCGCAGAGAACCCAGAATCATGATTTTTTCCGGGGCAGCATCTAGGTGGCCTACCATCCCCCTGGCCTACCCCAGGCCCGGGGCAAGTGGCGCGAGCCTCTGGCTGTCCCCCGGCTTCCCGCCATATCGCCAACTCTCCCAAATTAGGAGAGCCTTTCACTCAGTTTAGATGAGATGGTACGCAGTGAACAGTTTATTTCAGATCACTATCCACTTTGGGGTTTTTCTGAATTGTTCACATCCTAGCATTGCCTCACGAAGGATTTGGGGCATAGGTGGCACTATTTTCAACAATCACATGGGCACCAGAGCGAGGTTATTACCCAGTACATTAGTTCTATCACCAGTACCTACCAGTTCTTCCTGTATTGCCTATGAACTGAGCCAGTGCTATAAATGGAAATACAGACATGCAGGTACTCACTCTTCAGAGTACCTGCTGGCTTCTGTGAAGTGCAGGTACTCTTAGATTAAAAGCATTGTACCAGTGGTGAGAAGTGCAGCTACTTTCTCTTTCAAATGAAAGAAGTACAGGTACTGAATAATAGAAAGTGCCTGCCCATGTTAAGAACTGAACTGAGCTCAGTACAACCTCATGGAGAATAAATGCCTCTGCTGATGACCCCTTGATTCAGGGCCAGATTCACAAAACCTTTCTAGGTCCGGCTTACTGGTTATGAAAAGACTTACTGTTAGCTTACAGTTGGCTTAGGACCTGCGCATTGCTTTCCATTGAGTGGCTTTTTTGTCACCACATTTTCTTGCTTTTTATTCGTTAGCTTGTATGATGGCCTCATTACTTGTATTGTTCCACTGCTTAACTTCCAGGCACTATCTTTTTGTGTTTGTCCCTTCTATGGAGCCTAGCCTCAATTACTTTTATCCTTTCACTGATTAATTTTCAGGCACTAGTTTTGTCTTTTTCGTTAAGGTCTCCCAGAGAGTGTATACGTTGTCAGCTATCTCCCTCGTGTACTTCTCGTAATCGCTCCACCGCGCTGTATGTTGCTCTTTCTCCCCTGTGTGCTTATCCCCTTCATGTTTCTTTCTCCCTCATGTGTTTCTCCTGTGAGAGCTGAACCCCCAACCTCCTCGTTGCTTCCCCCCCATCCTCCCACTTCCTTTTACTGATCTCCCACTCTGCATTGCTGCCCCGTTACTCTACCACTCCCCATTGCTGCGTCCTCACCCTTCCACTCCATGTTGCTGAACTCCCATTGCTGTCCCTCTCTCCCGTTGATTCCCCGTTGCTGTCCCCTTTCCTCCCACTCCCTGCTGCTGACCCCCCACCCTCCCGCTCCCTGTTGCTGTCCCCCCGCCCACCCTAGCACTCCTCGTTGCTGCCCTCACCCGCCCATCTGTTGTTGCTCCCATCCTCCCACTCCCCATTGCTGTACATCCTGTTGCTACTAGTCCACCATCCAACACCCCGTTGCTACCCCCTCCTTCCCACTCCTTCTTGCTACCCTCCCACTCCCCATTGCTACCCTTTCACTCCCTGGTGCCCCTCCACCCTCCCACTCCCCCGTTGCTGAACTCCCCGTAGCTGCCCCTACACCATCCCACTACCTATAGCTGCCCCTACACTCCCAACAAGTAGCTGCACCCACCCTCTCACTTCCCATAGCTGCCCCCACCCTTTGATTCCTCATAGCTGCCCCACTCTTCTACTCCTATTGCTGCTCCCTCAACCCATCTGCAGACTTTTCTTAAAGTTTATTTGTTTATTTATTTACAGCAGAGAACCAGATGGAACATTTCTGCTGGCCTATGTGCCTTAAGAAAGCTTTTGCATTACTTCTGTATTTTGTTTTTATTTAACGAGCCATCTTGCATCAGTAATAAAAATAACAGCACCTGTATAATTTTGTAGAAATGCAGGCATAACAGAACATGCACGCGCCTACAAAATGACGTGTTATAGGTTTGCGCCATGCTGCACAGCATTTTGCAGATGCTGTATAGCATGGCTATAAGGCTTTGGCGAAGCCAACCGGACTGACAGGAGAGACCTATTGACTTTGCTGTGTGCTTGTATCTATAGGGGCCTCGTATATCAGATAAACAATGCTTTACCAGTGGAACAAACATATTTATCGGCTGTACACACAATGCTTTGTAGTGGTCTTGTGATGGAAGCACACATGCGATTACCACACATGCCAGTTCAACACAGTCTTAACCTCGCAAGTCTTAACCATGCATATGCATTTAACACAGATGTCTTTACAATGAAATATGCTTTGGTAAGGCATGTTATGTATATGCAAAAAAGAAGCAGAGAACTCTGGGTAGTTCTCAAGTTTAGGTGGAAAGCAGCTCTAGTATAGAGCACTCTCGACACCAGCGACTGGCGACACTCTAAATTTGCTCTACTTAAATGTCTGCTTTTCTATCAAAGTCTTTATACTGCTTACCACCTAAACTTGAGAAGTACCCAGAGTTCTCTGCTTCTTTCTTTGCATACTTTATGTGTCACTCTATGCCTGAAAGGGTATTGTTTAGACTTCTACTGGGTGCTCCCTTGTGTCTGGACAAAGCTATACCTCTCTGACGAGCGAAACACATGTCAGGGGTTGCTTTTGTACATTTCAGGTTGGCTTGGATGGTATTTTACTAATCCAAAGCTGCATTACTGTGCCTGGGGTGGTAAAAGGCTTTGGTCATTGTACAGCTCAGCATGGATAGCACTGTGCTAATCCTATCCTTAAAGACTTTGTCCCTTTCTATCTCGGCGTAGTTGGCACTGTGCTAATCCTATGCTTAAAAACTTTGACAGAAAAGCAGACATTTGAGGTGAGCAAATTTAGAGGGTCGCTGGTGTTGAGAGTGCTCTATAGTGGAGTTGCTTTCCATCTAAACTTCTTTTTTTTGCATAATTTATGCATCACTCTATTGTATTGTTCTACTATGTATATATATATATATATATATATATATATATATATATATATATATATATATATATATGTATATACCCTGACATCTGCCCCCCCCCCCCCCACTCTGAGCCCTAAAACACCTTTAGGTCAAAATTCTATTCCTGACCCAGCCCCCCGCCCTGAGTCCTAAAAGAGACCCCAAAGCCCAAAAAAGTACCCTGATCCCTGCCCCCTGCCCAGAGCCCTAAAGTGGGCCCCAAGCCCAAAAAACAACCTCTTCCTCCTCGCCCAGAGACCTAAAACGAACCCCTCTATCCTGAAGACAAATATCCTTAACCCAGCCCAACAACCTCCCTGAACCGCCCCCGAGCCATAAAAACTACCCTGCCACAGCCCTAAAAACTACCCTGACGCCAGGAGCCCTAGAAACGTTCCCGACCCCCCTGAGTCCAAATGAAATCCCCAACCTTCCAGCCCTGTAAACATCCCGACCGCCCATCCCTGAAACTACGCCCAACCCTTAAAAATTACCCCCACCCCCCAAACCCCAGCAACAGTCCCACTTACCTCACGGCGTCCTCTCTCAATGTTTCCTGTTCATGGGCCCGCCCATTCCAGCAGCTAGACCTCGCATATGCATGGTAAAGGCAAGCGTGGTTGCGCTTGCGTTGTTCGTGCACACTTGGCAGAGCCCGCATTGTTCTGACCTTTTTCTCTTTGTAGTGGATGCACAGTTCCGTGTTTGGCATGTGCTTGACATTTTATTTCCAGTTGGAAAATAGTTTCTCATTACTGTGGTTAATTCTTAAGTATTTACAGGAGCGGCCCTTGCAGGTAAGAGCGGTGGGTCGATGGGATGGGCAGGGGACTCGACAGACAACGACAAGGGAAAAATAAATAAATAATTATTTTTCCCTTGTCGTCGTTGGTTGAGTCCCTCTCCACGCAGCACCACCGCCCCACCGTTCTTACCTGCACAGGCCACTTCTGAGTATTTAAATAAGTAATTTGTTCCCCTTTAGATCCAGTGAAACATATGTATCTTTTAGGCTAAAATAGTTTAAAAGCGAGCTGTAAAAATTTGCAGTTTTCTCCCTGTTTTACCAAAGTCTTGGGTAGAGCAGTGTAAGCCCTCTACAAAGTAAAATGCTTGTTTGTTATACTTGCTCTGTTGATTCGGTGTGGAACCTGTCTAAACAGGTTTTGTTCCCAGTCCTGCACTGCATGGTGCTGATATCCAATGGTGGATAAAGCATTTATAGCTTGTGAAACATGTTGACTTTTCATGTGTTTACTTTGACAGTTGTTACCACATTGAAGGTCTGTAGGATGAGTTTCAAAATATAATCTTGATGTTTCTGGCAGCATATTTTTGTAGCATGCTGTTAATGACATTCCAGAATTAATTGATCACAGAAAAATGTACAAAATGTTTACTGGAAGTTTTAATTAAATGCCTTTTTACTTGTGTAAGAGTGTGTGCCTCACGTTTGTTAAGGCCCAGGGGCACCAACTTCGCAAAAACATTGTACCCAGACAAGGGTTGTAATCAACTTTAAGATAGTCTCTACGTCACATGTAAATCAGTACTGTCTTCAAGAACAAGACTAAATGTTCTACTACATTCAGACACACCTTCCCTTTGCTGAACACCTCCCAGTCGGTTCAGAGATTCTCATGAGTCCTAAAAAAAAGTTATGTTATGTTATGTTATGTTATAGGAATTTTTATAGCGCAACAGCTGCCCCAGCAAAGGGGTGTCCCGGCGCTTTTGAACAGGCAGATAACACACATAACGCCACACAAACTACGGGCAGGAGCAAGAAGGGAAAAAATTAAAAAACCTTAGGGAACAAATGAGTTTTAATGGCCCTCCTAAATGCGAGCATCTAACTGCAGTTAACTGCAAAAACCCACGTCCTCTGTCGTTCCTGAAGATTCTAGCCTCTACAGCTATCTCTCCTGAGTAAGCATGGGCGGAAAATCCGTTTCGCTCGCGGATTTTGCGGATTTTCGGTAAATTCGCAATCCGCGAGATTCGCGAATCTCCCGCAAAATCCGCAAATCCGCGAGCAGCGGATTTTATGGCTTGCTCGCACTGTTCGCGTGAGTTCGCGGCTTCCCAGTACAACTTCGCGCCCCGCGAATAAGCGCTAAATTGCAGAAATACGATCTTAGCAAAACTGAAACTACTTACCAGGTTCAAAAGTTCAGGCTCATCATTAGTAGCCATTTCCTGTAGTGCTTCCTGAGGGGCCCCTCCAGAGTTCAGTTGCCAGTTGCAACTATTATGTGACCCTGCTCTGAACCTCAGAATAGTTACACATATGCCACAAAGGTCCTGAATTACAGCTAAGGGAGACAAGCAGGAGCCAGGCTGGAAGTTCAAATCCATTAATCAGCCCCTAATTCATTATTGTCAGTTGGGGCAGGGCAGGTGTTGTAACTAATTTTGCAACAATGAAAGCACTTAGTAAGTGCAAAAGATCACTAATCAGGAAGCACTAAGGAAGCAGGTGCCAGCTAAAAAAATATTCTGTGACACATTAATCAGCCCCAAATTAATTCAGGGCACTTGAGGCAGGGAAGGTGTGCTTTGCTTTGCCACAATAATGTACACTGACTGGACAACCAGAGGGTGCTGTGATGAAACAGAGGGTGGCATGGGTGGGCCAGAGGGTGGCATGAGTAGTCAGAGAGTGGCAGTGGTGACAGAGAGTGGCAGTGATGAAAAAGAGTGTCCCAAACAGGCTGGACACGCACTCGCGAACTGGCAGAAACCAGCGCAAACACAAAAAAAAAATCCGCAAATTCGCGAGAATTCGCGGATTTTGCGGATTGCGAGTTCGCTAATCCGCAAAATTCGCGAACGCGAGATTCGCAAAATTCGCCCATGCTTACTCCTGAGCATTTTCTTCACAGCACACACATGTAGCCCTTGAGATGATACGAGGACATTAAGTCATTAACTGATTTTTTGGGGATTCATATTTATTGGCAACAATTGCAGTCGACAGTGTCTATCACAGTGTTAGACTGTGGTCTTGGAATATGAACAGTTCATACCTAAAAGAGCACATATCGATAAGTGAACATTACATACAAAACAGCAACAGTTGTAAAGTTCTAGTCAATATGCACCTGCAAATGCCAGCGCTATACCGCCGCAATGTCGTGAACTGGGGATAGAACTAGGAATTGGGGTGGAGGTAGGGTGGGTGAAAGAGATGGCAGTGGCAGGCCATAGCAGTCGAAAAAGTAATGCACATGCACTGGCTGCCAGGAGTGTGGAAAAGGGAGTACTAGGTAGAGGAGGGTAGAAAGAGTGGACAGGCACAAGCACGCAGACCCCTACCGCATGAGTGGTAAGTGGTGTTCGTGGGAGAGGCACGCTCAGGTCATGGGGAAATGGCATAAATTCCCACCTCCTGTAGAAGGTCTGTAGAAGGTGCATGAGGAGGGTAGTCCATTGGAGACTGCTTCATGCCCCTACCGGTGGGGCTGTGGGAGATCATTATGGGAGTGTGAGCGCATGTTTCCCAAGGAGGAGCGCTAGGGCCCCAAAACAAGTGCGCGCCTTCTGTTGTTTTCTATGGTTAAATATGCCCAAGGAGAACGCTTCCCACATGTGCGTATCCGGTAAGTTTGTGACCGCACACAGGGTGGTGTGTACCGAGTGCCAGTAACTCTGCAGGGCCCAAGAGGACCACAACATATGCTTGAGTTCAACGTCAGGGGTATGGCAATGGGGGCCATCCACCTGTGCGTCAGGGAAATAACGATTCAATTTGGTTGGGGTAAGATATGCTTTGTGTAGAAGAAAGAATTTAATATTTTTAAAGCAAGAATTACGGTAGACGAGCCAGGGGGAATTCTAACGCTAGTTCCCATTTCCTATCATGCAGCGCTCTCTTAAAATAGTCCTCCTACTTTTGCAGCAGCACTGCAAGAGGGACAGCCATCAGTTCATGGATGGCTTTAAACAGCCAGGTGATAAGGTGCTGACCGCCACCCATGGTAAAGATGGCCTGCAGTACTGGATGAGTGGTAGGCTCTCCCTCCGAGAAGCTCCAAAGGGTACAACAGGTATGGCTAATTTGCTTGTGAAGAAGGAACTTCCCCGAAGGGAGGCCATGTTACGCTATCAACTGGTCGAACTTGAGAAGGTGGCCATCAGAGAAGAGGTCTCCTAGCGTAACCAGCGAGTATACCATTCCAAGTTCTCAGGCCCCTGGGAGAGAAAAAATCATGCAGAATCTCGCCCTGCATGCAAACGGTGGCACCCAAAAGTGTGGCCACTTCCATAATAGGGCTGACTGTGGGGTCCTGTCTTATCAGCCAGGCCAGTAGTCTGCCCGACCTGTCACCCTATCTGTGGAGGGCTGTGCAGGAAGACTTTGCATCCGCGAGTTGCTGGGCAAGTGCAGGATTGCAGTCCACTGCTTTACCCAGTCAGACGAGGTGCTTCTAAGCGTCTACTATTTCCCTATCCAAAGTCCGGTGGACTCCTACATTCTTCTGGGTACAGAAACCTCTTGTCATCACCTTAATGGCTACCCACTCTAGTGCCCTGGTAGTAGCTGTTTTGTGGTTCTTAGCAAAGTACTGCCGAATATGGTTTGCTTACTCGTCACAGAAGAATTGTTCCTCCAGGCAATCCCTCGAGAGCCAACACAAGGAGATGATGGACGGAGCATTGACATTTTTAGACACTCACCCCCAGTTACAGATCTGGGTTAAATCAATCATCGTTCTTTAGCTCACTTTGCCACGTCAGTTTAGACCCAGCTATATGCAAATCAGTCTTGACCCTGTGCCTCATGGAACAGCACAAACTGCCAAGCCAGGAATACAAGTCTCCTGGGACCGGTTTCGGGGTAACACCCATCATCAGCCAGGCTAGCTTGAATCCAGTGGCAAAGTGGGCAGGGGACCCATGTCTGGGTATACCCTGCCAACTTAGGACAAACAAAGCAAACACAAGTAGATTATGGACCGAGCCCTGAAATGTTTCTGACACTGAACCCCAGTCACAGATCTGGCTGAATCCATCATCGTTCTTTAGCTCACTTTGCCACCTCAGTTCAGACCCAGTTCAATCCCTTGAGAGCCTCTTCGTAGATGTTTGTGGATGTGGAGGAGGTACACACCGGGGGTCTATCATGTGGGAATCATGATCGGAGACTATGCGACTCCGATAATCCAAGTGTTGGATAAGGGGTGTCAAGGAGGCGTAGCAAAGAAAACGGTTGAGGCATGCATAAAGATCACGAGGCATGCATAAATATCATGAGGCACCGAGTGAAAGGAATAAAGCTGAGTCCTAGTGAACTGAGATCGCCACACATCCAACAGTGATCAATGATTTACTTAGCTCCTGAAATGCAGAGGAGCGTGGCACTGGAGGGTGGGGTCTGTCCAAGTCGAGTTCTTGCACACAGTTGTAGTTGCCTCCCTACACCAAGGGCAACACTGTCTTATGAGCTAACATGGCGGATAGAGAGTGCCTGAACGCTTCCGGATCTGTGTTGGAGCGTAGATGCCCCCTATAAGTATTGGCTTACCATCTAATTGGCCCTCAAGGAGTACATACCATCCCTACCTTCGGTCATGGCCACTTCCTGAAATGGAATATAGGGTCTAACCCAAGTCAAGTCATTGCTGCAAATCACTCCTTTAGAGTGAACTGACCTTTAGAAAATAATCTTAGTGCTAGGATAACTTTCTTCAGTGTGTTGCTGCTCTTTTTCCCTGCAGTGGATGTTGGTCCTTGACCTTCCAAGGAAACCCTTAGTAACACATGACATTTCTTGTTGACTTTTGTCTTCCAACATTGCATTTATTAGGCTCTTATACTAAATGTGCACCTTCAGTGCAAGGGTTTTCACTAGTCCCTTATGAGACTAGTGAAGTTTATTTTTATTTCCACCCTTGGTATATAAATGTTAACTGGTTGAATAAAATGTACTCTTTTGTGATGTCTTTTATCTGCCTTTTAAATATAAACGAGGCTTGGAGAAGAGCTTCCAGACTGGTCTGATGCTATCCCTTTTGTTGAGAAGTGTAAGAACATTTCGCATCTCATATCATTGCCCCCTGGGGACCCAGGCTTGACCTATATTTATTGATGAAAATATGATGTTTTGCAATGTGCTTGTTAAATTAAATCACCAAGCACATATTGTAGAGCTAAACCTTGAAGTCTGCAGAACTGCTAAAGGGAGAGGCAAGAAATGATTCATCTCTGTCTGTGAGTGCCTCCTTTTCACGCTTGGATTTAGTATATTTAAACTTTACCCTCTCTTAAATGGAAAGTGTCTTTCCCTCGGGATCTTTCAATATATGCATTTAATAAAGGCGTTGAAGGACAAGGAACCAGAAGGAGAACGTTTTTCCCCTCAAAGTCTGACCAAGCCGTAGGGATCACTTTACTTTCCAACTTAACCCATAAATCCTGGCTGGCCATCTTGCTATATACTAAAATCTGGTCTTTCGGCCACAGCTGCCGACTTGGGAACTGGGGAAACAGGTTTCACTACCGGCGTCACCTCAACCTCCTCTGATTCTGGGCAAATCACTTAATCTCCCTGTTAAATGAATGGTAACACCCACTAATCATATCAGAGATTGCTTTGGTTGACGTTGAACCCCCCACTGTGCAAGTTGCTGTTATTGTTATTATTGTAAAACCTGCTGTGTGAAATGTTATTTCTGCCATATAAATAAATGCTTTATCTGTACACCATTTGGCCTCAACAGTACAAGCTCTCATTTAAAACAGGAACAGGTAATCATTTGACTCAGGCGTGCCATCTCTAGTTTTAGAGGTTCTGCTGTAGGGATAACTGGATTCGATGTTATTATCTGCAGTGTATTGTTTTGTGTAATACAAAGTACAAAAAAGTATGATGCAATGCTTAGCTACTTGTTGTGGATGTTAAGAGCTGAGTGGCGCGTTGTACTGCATACTATCACATGGAGCTCTGTCTTCGTTGTTTGCTCCACGGAGCTGTGTAAATGGCTTCCAACTCGTATTAAGATTTCTGAGGTTCTCATCGAGAGCAAGGCGTATCATATGCAAGAGGAGATATCCTAAGCACTTTGAGGCCCAACGCCATCTAACTATCCAATGAAGTTCTTTGCACGGTGGTCATTACTAGTTGAATTACCTCCCATGTTCATAGAATAATGTGCAATATTGCAGTCATGTCAGCTGTTCAGTCATTATCAAACAGCCCCGAATATGCTTTCCAGAATGATAGCCAATTGTAGAGCCACCAACTTTGCTGTAATGTGACATCCACTGAGGAAAAACAAGCATTGGCAAAACCAACAGGTCTGGCTTTGGCTTCCAGTCTTTTGGCTGTGTCAATGCTTGTTTTGTTATGTCATTGGTTTTCAAAAACGTTATTTGTTGAGGAAGCTGCTGGGCCCTCGCCAATCTAAAAAACAAAAGTGGCTAAAAGCAAAAATAGTTTTGTAGTCTCAAAATTTGCAAAATGGCATAGTAGTCCCTAACACTAAGGCAACTGCTTTGTGTGCAGATGTAGTCTTTGTGAGAGAGCAAAATGCCATCACTCACAGGGAAGTCTGCCAATAGCTGAAGTAAGCTATTGCCTCATGCTGAATGCTGTATGCTCTGTATGCTGAAGTGCACAGACCTAAAATTTGAATTGCGCATTATCAGAGCAGAGGATGAAGAGGTTGGCTAACATGCATTGCTACTGCCAGACCTAATAAATCGGTCTTCTTCACTGCTATATGATTCTTGCGCTTTTGCTCCCCTGCTGGGGTGTATTTTCTCTGATATGTGCTTTTCTTCCTTTACTTCTTAGTGTGTGATGAACATAAGGAATTCAAGGATGTCAAGCTCTTCTATCGCTTCAGGAAGGATGACGGCACCTTTCCCATGGACAATGAGATCAAAGTCTTCATGCGAGGACAGAGGATGTATGAGAAGTAGGTTGCATTGAATGACTAAATAAGTGACCAAATGAATGGAAAGATGAATTCATAATACAAGATGAATTAAAATAGATTCCAAGAATTTAGGCAGGGATCTGCACAGTATAAAGTAGTGAAGCAATAGAGATGGAGCTAAGAGAGTGGAGAGGGACTTGTAGATACATAGCAACTTTGGGTCTCTCCTTAGAGAGCCTCCACATTGTGCAGAAGTCCACAGTACAACTTGACCACAGTACTACGTCATGGATTTTCAACCTCACATGAAACACTAAATGGTCTGCCGCAGAGTCCCTGGTGAAATGTCATGTGTTTTTCAAACTGTTCTCAAGGACCGTCATGCATCTAGCTCTTGCCGGCCATGGTCACAGAGGCAAAGTAATTAGCAAACTTATTTCATATGAACCTCTAAAGTGAATTCACAATTACTTAAAAGCTCTTCATAAAGATCACTCTTAAAGAAGAAGTTGTTGGGATTGTTAACGATTTAAATAATGGGGCTGATTCACAAAGGTATATAAGGAATGTAAACGAGTGCTGCTGTAATACTCTTTTAAGTATTCTTCCATCACTTTGTGAATTGGCCAAAAAAATATCCAAAATGTTATTCATTTATTAATAGTGAGTTAGATGTTTCAGGGATGATTCACAAAAGCATGCAAGATTAAGTATATAGTACTTCTTCCTGTACTCGTAAATGATTTCATGGTTTGGCCCTAGTGCATTTGGCATTCTCTGTATTCTGTCTGGTTAAGGTAATGTGGAGGCTGCTGTCTAAAAATGTGTTTGACTAATTCAAACTTGTGACTCAGTTTTGTTGATCATCAGACACATTTGTGTGTGGGACGGGTGTGTAGAGGAATACCTTGATAGAAACTTAAAACACAACATAAACCCATAGTGACATCTATTCCGACAAACTTCTCAGCCACTGAAGTTGACACATTATTACTTTTGATACCTTTTGATTTAGAAGAAACTAATAATACTTCTGAGTGACCCTGTAACTCTTCTTATTCTTATGGTTCTGAGTAGTGGGATATCCTCGGCCTCTGCAGCAGCCCCCACTGATGATAGAAAGATGACCATCTATAGGCAGGCTGGGGATGGAATCAATGCGTGCCTTAGATTTACCAATCAGCAGTCTCCGTAGCTCTCATTGACCAAAAGCAAAAGGATGGGACTTCTTGAGCATTATAACTACATATTGAAACACTGCATATCTCAAGAGCCACAGGGATGTTTCAAAAGTAATAATGTCATTCTTCTCTTCTGTATTATTGAGTTGCAAGAGGCATGGTCAACTGGCAAACTTTGGCTTAATGGTGATGAGTTTTTTATGGTAAAATCCAAGCCATCAAAGAAAGGGAGATCATTAGATGGGCTATGTACTTTTATGAAAACATATTACAGAATCAGTTACATTTTCCGCTAAGAACAGTGGCCTTCTGGCTCTCCTCTTGCTGCTTTTGCTGCAAATTGGAAAGCCTCTCTTTTCAATAAATGGATGTATGCAATCCCTGATGATTAACGCTTACATCTCTTTGACGCCTCTAGCTCTTTTTAGAAGCATATGAACAGTTGTAGCAAGAACAGTGTCATAGGCCTGCGTAATATGAATGCATGATCCTCCGAGATGTGTATTCTGGATGATGATTGGGCCAGTAGCTTGAAAAACCCAGGTACCCGCAACATAAATAAATGTTATATCTTAACAGAGTACTAAACTGCAAAGGTTTAATGGCTGAATGAATAATGTACCAACCTTAGCTTTGATCAGCTGCTAAAAACGTGTTGTTGACTATGATTTGCTTGATTGTGGTTTACTTAAAAATACTATTGTTGATCTTTTTTGTGCTAAAAGACAAAAGTGACAATGACTCTATAGTAATTACACTTAAAGTCAAGGTGACCTCACCTAAAGGACCAAAACTGTTAGAACCCAAGGTTTAACATCTGGGGAGAGGCATATTTGCCCAAAAGTCAAAATATCTAATGGGAGGCCTGATTCAGCCTTTTTTCAGTACCAGATTTAAAAAAAAACTCACAGAAAATTCTGTTTTAATTGCCTTTCTATAATAAGTTAAAAGTGTGAACTGCTTCATGCTATTTTCATTTAAATTGGTGAATTCTGAAACTGAACCTGAACACTAGCGGCCATCAAACCTGCTCCTCTCTTTCTAATCCCAGTATTGCTAAACACAGTTTTAAGAGATCCCTTAAGCACCAGAAATCAGAAAGTGTTTGCGGTGCCCTCTTTGTAACAATTTAAGGTAAAGTCGTTTCTGTATTTTGGAAGTTGTCATAGATTGTGGATACTTGGCTTTACCATCGAACCACACAGTCACCCATGCCCTGTGGTTCCTCTTAACAATGACTGATGCTGACAATGCAAATACAAACCGCCTAATGATATGTGTTAATACTGACTTACTAGCTTGCTGTTCTTCAGTCAGGAGAGGCAAACCATCTGATCAGTACCTTCTGTCTGATTTTTCACTAATAACCCTGGGTGGAAGATTTGTACGGTACCATTGGTATGGCAGTTGGACAATTAAAATGATTTTCCAAAGTTGGACAACATGGGTACCAGTTCACAATAAGAATTCTCTTATTGACCCAGATTGATTTCCATCCATTGCCACGCTTTACATTGTTTAAAAAACTTATACTAAGTGGTTTATCAATAATATGGAGACATAGGTGGTCCAAAGTGATGTAGTGCTAGCTTGTCAAGTTGGCTTCTAGGAGTATGTAGCACTTATGTATACACTGTATGGTTCTTGAAATCCTTAACAAATTTATAGGATTTTCTCACCAGCTGGTAATTTTGAGATCAAGGTTCAGCAAATGTAGTCTGACTGGGCTACCATTTCTCCTTCTCGGAGTCTTAAAAGTGATGCTGTAATAAAAATCTCAGGGCATCGTTCTAAGATCAAACTACCCATCTACCAAAGCTCTTAAGATAATTTGTTAATGCTTCATAGTGGCTTTTGCAGATAGAGAATTGGAAAGAAATCATATAACAATACCTGCAACATTCAATAATCATATTCTCTTTCTCCTGCACTATCCACCCTAAACTCATTTGATTGCGAAAAAGCAGTTGCACTGTTGTTTTTTCGTTAACATCTAAATATGACTTCTATTTTTGCTGATTTTATTGCTAGTCCCCTGCCAAAAGACAGATCCTCAACCAGCTTTATCTTTTCTTCTGTCTTTATCGCTTTGTAAGTTGGGAATTAGTGGCCCTGTTTGAGAGGTTTTGTGTATAGGGTATTGATCTTGTCAAGTATTTCTGTATTTTAAAGACAAACATTAAGTATAGAAGCAAGTTTTTTAAACTTGAAATAAATTTTATCCTTTTGTATTAGAAACAATGATTTCACGTTTCAATAAGATTGAAGTTGTTCAATGCATTTAGTAAACAAGAAATTGAATTTAACTGAATAAAGAGGTTATCTTAAGTTTAGAAAAGTCTTGTCTAGACCACTTTTTTCCTTTAAAATACAAAATACAGAGGAGCCATGCTCCCCTTGGTATAGCATTGCTTACTATTTTGTATTGTTGTGACATAATGGCTGGCATTGCGAGAAAGCACAGTTTTTTTAGGATGATGCTAATTATGATGGTTACTTTTTTCACAGGGCAGTCAAAACTATTATAAAATATCCCACTTCTTAATGCTTCTGTCTAGAAATGAAAAACTCTTTTTTTCTGAGCTTTTCTGCCTGTTATATCAATACATATTCACAAAGTGAGGATTCCCAAATTTTTCATTACTTAATAAAAATATACTTGGTCTTGATTCTGTCTTAATGAACCCTTCAAAGCTGTCATCTTGAGGAGGGTTGGCAAAAAACACGATTGTTGTTTCTTTTCTGCTGGGTACCACAGTGCACGATTTTATTCTTAATGTTTTTACTTGTCTTAGCATTCAAAGGATTTGTTTGATAGTGGATCAAGCTTTTTTTAATATATCAAGTGATCCCTTTTCCATAGATAATGTTTAGGAGTGTTCTACTTTATATTTTGAGATGTTGGGAGTAAAATCAATTTTAAATAAATTAAAGGATGCGTTCATTACGTTAAAGTCCTACTTAACATCAGGCGACACAAATAGTAGTGGCCCAACTTGGAGAATGTAGCTACTAAATATTTTGATCTGGATATATTTGTAGAGTAGTGGTCATATTTTGGCTAGTAGTCTCTCTATCTATTTCTCCCTGTTTTAACGATTTAACACGTGAAATCAAGGCTTATCTATGGGACTGAGTGCGCCAAGAAAAGTTTCCAAATATAAATGCGGGAGACATAGAAGCTACCATGTGGTGGAGTTCAACAGCTTTTGTAGGTCTTAAGGTGCAACAACCTTTTCTTTTTGGCAGTTCCTGGATATTTTCAAAGATAAAGATTTCCCTTTTGTTGAAGATAAAGAAAGAATTCATAGCAGATTCCTAAAGCGAGTAAATTGTTAGTTCAGTTGACAATGTTTTTTCCACTTGCCAGTTGTGATTTAGGGCCACATGTACGACAGTCAGGTTTTGCGACTTGCAAAGTGTGGTTTTTGGTGAATCGCAATTTACGAGTCATAAAACCTAATGCACAACTGTGTCTCAAACACTGTTTGTGATTCCCAAATGGGTCACTCACAATGAACCTGCATTCATTAATATTCAAGAGGCAGGTCGCAGTTTGCAACCCATTGGGATTGGCCTTCACTCACAGAGATGGTGGCCTGCTGGGGTCAGCAGACCACAATGTCTGTGACAGCTTTTTAAATAAAGTAGTTAAATGCAGCCCGTGTTCCTTTTTCTTCCTTAAAGAAAAACAGGATGCATTTAAAAAATAAAGATTAAATTTTTTTTTTCGTTTTTATTAAAGCGGGCAGTGGTCAGTGGGACCACTGCCTGCTCTGAAACAATGGTGAGGGCCCCCATGCACAAAGAAAAGGGATCCCTTCAAATTTTCGAATGGGTTACCACCAATTTGAAATTGGTGGTAATGTGCGAATGTTTTTTGACCGCATTCCTGGCTCGCAAAACATTCATACATACAAGTGCGACTCGCTATTAGGAAGGGAAGCCTTTTACACGCCCCCTCCTAATAGCGACTCGCAAACCCTATTTTGCTTACCAACCCGCAAAAAAGGGTTGGTATGTAAAAGTGGGCTGTTTACGACCAGTAAAATGCATCCTACATCTGGCCCTCTATGTTGTTGAGTGAGTTCCATCAAATAATTGGACTTAGTTTTGATTACGCAATTTGTTTTTTGTGGTGGTGCTTCTTTTTTCAGTGTTTGTTTAAACAAAAATGGTAAGTGATGCTTGCATATTACATTCACCTCTAAAGAAGACAGATAAAAAAAATCACAATGCTGTGATAAGTTGCTGGTAGTATTCAGGATGAGAGAAGACTGGGAAAGGGGCAGCAACATTGTATCCCCTCTCCTAGACATAAGAAGATTAATACCTGACCTCTTAAGTGCAAGTCCTCTATTTTTACTACTTGTTCAGTACCACAGTAGTTAGAGACACAGACCACGCAGGCTGCAGGTGCGAGGGATTTAATTGAAGACTGATAATAAAGTGTGGCATATAACATAATATCATGACTATATCACTTTACCCCTCTTTCTTATCATAGTCCTGCCTGCCAGCATAAGAATGAATTAAGAAGGGACAAGTGTTCGAATGGTATCCAACAAGAGATAACCTGGAGTTCCACTCCAGCCGCAATCCATGTGGAAGCATCCATATTGATCCACTCTTAAGAAAAAAGAGCGACTCTCAGAAAAATATAAAACTTCACAGATATAGAGGTTTAAAAAAACACACACTCACACAGTGGTTCCACATCATGCATGATTTGAACATTGTCATCAAATCGGTAACAAGAACCTAAGACACCAGAAAGATCAAATCAACACTACCATGATGAGGAACATGAATTCTTACAGGATAACCTAGGACCCAGATCTCCCTCACAGTACTCAGACAACCTTTGGAATCTCAGTGAGGCCTTCAACCAAAGAAGAACCATATACAAACTGGAAAGATGGGAACGCCTGTTCACAAACAGCACTAACCTCAACAAACAACTATTGTGAACAGAAACAAGTTTCAAAGCAAGGTCTGACAAAGGCCATAATAAAAGTGCTGTTCTTTTAAGGACTGACATATAAACCTAAGACCCAGGCACAGCCGCCACTTAAGAACAACTGTCATCTAACACCTCTTGCACTAGCTCACTGGACGTAAGATATTGAGGAAGGTTATCACCAAAATCTGTCTACAGAAACCTTAGTTTCTCACAACATAGGGTTCTGTGAGGGGTCATAATGTCAGAACAGGGAACGCACCGGTACAGGTGAGCATATACATCAACAGGAGGATGTCAGTGACTTAGATGAAAGGAAAAAGTTACAGGTACATATATCTTCCTCAATCCTAAGCCGATATCTGCAAATCTCAACTGTCGACATTATACCATACAATCAATATATTGCCCATTTGCCCACATTTAGCAGTATAGCCAAGTAGTTGGAGAGCCATATTCTGAGCCCTAACTTATTTATATTTATTTTTAGAGAGCCTTACAGAGTGCTGACGTGTGACCTTGTTCACTGCAGAAGATTGAAAAAGTGACAAAAAGGGTTTTTGAGTCCAGCTGGAATAGGTGTGGGGTACTTAAGCCAGCATTCCTCATTCGCTCCCCTGGTATTGAAGGTTCTAATTTAACATTGCTCAGAACAGGTCTCTTTGTATGCTTCTCCTGAATTGAAGGTAGTTGACTCTCTGCTCGAGCTGAGGGCTAGGATTGCTCCACAGATTCGATCTCAGGATTCCGATGGATCTTCAGGCTTGTTTTAGTCTTGTGAAGCGGTGTTTTTGGCTCACCTGAGAAAAGCATGCTGCAAGGTCATGGTTGGTATCATAGTGGCAAGTCATCTTTTGAAGGTATATAGCACCTAATCTGCTAAAGAGAGAAAGTGAAAGCAAAACAATACATTCTCAATATAACCCTCTCAGAGATCTAAAAGAAGGTATATTGAGTCTGCCAGAATCCTCCATACTTGCAGAGAGAATGACATTTACAATCTGCTGGAATAGCTTTCGTGAAATGGAATAAATTCTTAGCTTTTACTGCAGTATTCTGAAGCAATCAACTGCAAAATCATAAGTTATCACCGCTCATCAAGGTCGGAAAGATTTAGTTGGCAGTGGGACACAAAGAAACCTACGTGTAAGAACAGCATGTAAAAGCCTTATCATATGTGGTAGACAACAGCAACCACTAGTGTCATAAGACCAAATCCACGAGGCGATCATTATTGAAAACTTGAGCCACTTCTGGCATCCAGCCTGCATGTCTTATCTCCTTTTTATCACTGAAACAAAACTGATTACAACACAGAGAGCACAAAAACAAATCAACATGAAGTGCAAACCAAGTTACTTTTCTGCCACTTCATATGACAGGCAGTCCCAATATTCTGTTTGAGAAAGGATCCATTATTGAATATCAAACCATTGGTGAACCGTAGGGCAAAACCTTAGAATTACAAATTGAAGAATAAGGTATCATAACACCAGCAGAATCAAACCAAGCCAAAGTGTAGCCATGATATCAATTCAGTTAAAAAAGAATGATGACAGACTCATGAATATGCATAACCTCTCGAAGCTCTTGCACGACAAACCCTTTGCTATCAAAATATGAGTAACTGCATAGTACACGCATGTTAATGACGTGGTCTCCGAAGGTTCTGACACACATTCCCCGGAGTCACATGTATCCCACACTACCACCCCTACTCGTGGTAGCTGAACATCTCCAAATGTCCTGACTTCATCATCTATGGAAGGGGTGCCTTCAATTGGTCGTGCCAGAGGATCCCCCTATATTGAGCCCAGGCCGCCCATATCTTGTGGTGCTTTTGTGGGATCCCCAAAAGGCATTCACAGGGATTTCCAGACTCATACATCTGAGTAGACTCGTTTTCCATCTTTCTAAACTGTGGACATTTTCATCTTTCCATGCTTTGGTGATGTCCTGTTTTGAGACAAATAGCCCCAGCCACATGAGGGCGGCCTAATATCTATTTTTGTCGATTTCTTCTGCAAAATACTGTAGGGTAAATTTGGGGTCTCTGGGCAAACTCCATCCCAGTTTCCACCCCAAGTAAGTATGCAGAAATACCTTCTTGAATTATGAACAGAAGAGAAGGTGATTCATCCATGTGATTGTAGGCGAAACCCTACAATGTCCAGGACAGTGCATCCATGGTGTAACAGAAAAATCCATAAGGCCGACATACGGAGAATATGGCGCATACTGTCACTGTAGACCCTGCAACGAAGTTACACAATGCAGGACAATGACATCCTTGAATTAAAAACACTTTTAAAAGAAGTGGCGTGTCAGGAAAGAACATTTTATTTGAAAACGCATTGCTGTATTTAGCAAATTCAGAGCACTGTAGCACCTGCTGGCCTTGGAATGACCTCAATGAAACCGTGCACAACAGTACCACCCAACATCAAGTCATCATAAAAATAATTATACTTGTACATGTGATGCTTATATGTTCTTAATACTCCCTCGCGCCTTTGGAGGAAGGAACATCTCATGCATCTGTAGGATGTCTTTGAGAGGTATTACGATGCTTCTGCTTTAATAGAGCATCCCTGGTCTGGCACCCATTGTGCCAGACCAATGCGATGCACAGAAACGTGTACTTAATTTATCAGGGCATCATGCGACTGAAGGGAGAACCTATGGCAGCGCTTGCTGTTACATTGCACGTTCTTGTTGGTCCTACACAAGGAGCACACAGATAATCAACAGAATATAGTCCCAGAGGACCAGAGAGAAACCTCCCACTGACCACCAGTTGTACAGCTGTGCTCTTAAAGGTTCCAGGCAATACTGTGACAGCCACACTAGTGACGCTGGAAAGACCCACGACCAAACCACACTGCTGGCATTTGGATCTGGTACCCAGACCTTCCACCTTACCCCCAACCACAAGGCACAAGTAGCGAGTATAGTCAAAGGCGTAGCTAGAGCTTGTAGCACCAGGGGCTATCCCTCAGAATGCCGCCCCTGGCATCCGCAGCCCTGTGATTATTGTGTGAGCTTAAGTCTCGGACTTGAATTTGGAATCTCACCTCACTGTCAAATTTCGGGCCCAAATATTTCTCATGTGTATCATTGTAATGCTAGTTTTTATTGGTCTATTAACGAGTGCAAGTAAGTGTTAACTATCTAAACTTGCAGTTGTAGAAGGCTGTGCAGAGCACCCTGAGTATTTGCAATTTTCTGTTGAGTGTTTCTTTCAATTTGATTATTCAGTTTTCCATCAACAAAAAAATACAGAGAACTAACATTGCAGCATAGTTACAGTTGACACAGACCGCTTCGCTTAGGTGTGTGTGGTGGGCGCAGAGACTAGACCGGGAAGTCCAATATGTTCTCAACTTCGTTAGGGAAAGAAGAAAGAACAAAAACCCTTCCTCTGTCGTACACGTTACTACTACACAATGTGCATGTGTGTGGCCAACGGGGAGGTGGGGGTAGAATTTTCAGATCCAAGTCGGATGCAACACCTGTTCAAAGGGACTACTGTCAGGTCCAGTCAGATTCAACAAGTGTTCACTATTGGGTAAAACTTGTGAGTCCAATGCATCCCCCTGCTCACACTCCGCACTTGTATCATTGTCTCCCAATGTTATTGAGTCTTAATGTACACTGCTATGTTAACATTGTTTACCAAGAGTTCCAGACATGATGTTGAATAATCCAACCATGTGAATCTATGAAAGATCTAGTATTAGAGAGCACCTAAATACGCCAACGTATTGTTATTTGAAAGCTTGAGAGCGGAGTGAAAAGGACTGATTACCAGGGTGTTTACATGTTTTATGCAGTGAAACAAATGTCTAAGGCCCTCGTTATGACTGGCCAAGCAAAATGGGCAGGAATGTCCCTCCCCCAGAGTTACTGATACAGGGAAAATCCAAGTTGGACCCTAACAGACCACTAAGAAATAAAGAATTACTGGGTAAAATCTGTAACACTGGTACTAATTCCCCTGGTATTTTCACATTTTTTCCATGCCTTCACACAGATTTCGTCTGTTTTCAGCAGTCGAAATCTCCGGGTAAAATAAAAAAATCTGTGGTGCTTCCACAAATCTCATAATTCCGAAGCGGTTTCTGGTCCCATGGGAATTAATAGGTCATTCATATTGAGGGCCTTATATGCTTGCAATTAGGAAGACTGCCTTGAAAAACTATCTGCAAGTGGCAACCCTTCCTTCTGCTGTAAGAAGTAACTGCTCCTAGCAGTCAAGTGCTGGGCAGAATAATTCAATTTAGTAGGCTGTGAGCTTTAGGCTTCATTGAGGTTTGTTTTTGACCTGAAATCAAATTATAAATCACGCTGTTCCTCATTGTGCTTGTGTCCCCCCCACGCTGTGTCTCGTTGTGCTGGTGTCCCCCCCGCTGTTCCTCGTTGTGCTGGTGTCCCCACCCACCCACGCTGTTCCTCGTGCTGGTGTCCCCACCCACCCATGCTGTTCCTCGTTGTGCTGGTGTCTCCACCCCCTACGCTGTACCTTGTTATGCTGGTGTCCCCCCCCCCCCCCCCACCCATGCTGTTCCACGTTGTGCTGGTGTCCCCACCCACCCACGCGGTTCCTCGTTGTGCTGGTGTCCCCACCCATGCTGTTCCTCGTTGTGCTTGCTCCCCTGGCTGTGCTTGCTCCACTGCCCCCTGGCTGTGCTTGCTCCCCTGCCCCCTGGCTGTGCTTGCTTCCCTGCCCCCTGGCTGTGCTTGCTTCCCTGCCCCCTGGCTGTGCTTGCTTCCCTGCCCCCTGGCTGTGCTTGCTTCCCCGCCCCCTCGCTGTGCTTGCTTCCCTGCCCCCTCGCTTTGCTTGCTTCCCTGCCCCCTTCGCTGTGCTTGCTTCCCTGCCCCCTCGCTGTGCTTGCTTCCCTACCCCCTTGCTGTGCTTGCTCTCCTGTGTGTGGCTCTGGGTGTGTGTGTGGCTCTGGGTATGTGTGTGGCTCTGGGTGTGTATGTGGCTCTGGGTGTGTGTGTGTGGGGCTGTGTGTGTGTGGGTGTGGGTCTGTGTGTGTGTGTGTGTGTGTCGCTCTGTGTGGGTGGCTCTGTATGTGTATGTGGGTGGCTTTATGTGTGTTTCTCTGTGTGGGTGTAAATACAATAGGTCATGCATTTGGGAGCTATTAAGCTATTGGCATTGTAAATGACAATGCCATTTATTTAACGATTAAGCTACTGGCAATGTAAATGACAATGCCATTTATTTATGATAAAAATAAAAACCTTGAGCAATGCCAATAGCTCTACCTTTAATAATGCCGAGACCATTGCATTGTAAATGCTTGTCTTTTCTTCCTATTCTACACTTTGTGTCCTTCCCAACCTTACTTCTGTGCTCACTCGTCAGCCCTCCCTTACCAAGTCATCTAACCCCGATGTAGGTATCTATTCCGCCTTTACCCAAAACGTTTATCGCTTATTTCCGACATTTTCTAAAAACGAGATTCATTCGCATATCTCTAAATACCTCAGCGCGACTGACCTCCCCTTCCGATTCGGCACCCTAGACCCCCTTCTGAACAATTTTTTTTCGTTACTACTCCGGTGCAGGTCGCCGACTCAATCGTGGCCCGCTTTGCATCCAAGATTAAAGAAAAGGTCCTTGGCAACAGCGACCTTGCGTCCTCCGGTTGCCAATGGCCTCTTCTTCCCACAGTAAACGCTGCTCTCCAGCTGCTTCACACATCCACGCTCGAGCCCATTGCCTTGACAACGCGGCATAAGCACAGGAGAATCGATGGTCTTGAGGTACCTACCCCTAACATCAATAATGAAGAAATGAAAAAGATTACTCAACAAGAAATGCACTCCTGCATGCGCAAAAAACTCAACCAGGTCATGTCAACCAAAAAACCCTTAATTGAGGAAGAAGCTGGCACTACTGAAACCCAGAAAGGCGAAAACGGGTAATGCAATTAAAAAGGGGGCAAAAGATTTAAGGGAAAGAACAACATTGAAAGAGCAAGCCCCATGAGCACATTGGGAGGTCTAAGCACCTCAACTTATAAGGGAGGTCTACGCACCTTAAAAGTATCAGGTGTCCTTAGCGGCACAACACATTATCTAAGTGCTCGTCATGATACACACGATCTTGAAATTGAACCACAAGGGGACCAAAACATTAACCCGTTGGATGAATATATCCTTGACCTAGACCAGGATGATCTAAACTTCGAGAGTCCCCTTTCAGAGGAAGAGCTCCCTTAATCCGCTAAACAAATAATAACCAACCCATGGGTGAGGAGATGTTTTCTCCACATAATATCAGACACTCGAGGAGCTCAGAATGGTGGCCCCAAGATCCAGTGGTTCAAGAAAACGTATGCCTGGCACCCAACCTCGAACCAGAATTAATTAAATTCCTATTCAAACTTGGTAGAGACCCCAGCAAGGGCATGGAAATATCACTGAAGGCCTGCCAGGATCATATGCTTGATATTTTAAGCCCACTGACTAGAATAATTGATATGGCGGAAGACATCCACATTAACTGTACCCCGTTAGACTTAGATCTACTAAGATCTACTAAGCTAAGAGGATGGAGTCAGAAAACTCTGATCCTGGTAGGGAGCACGAATGCAGGGATAAATGCATGCGCCAAAGAGTAGTCCTTACCAAGATCAGCGCTAAGCTGAGCGACATGGCTGACAAAGAACCCTCAGCAAACCCAAAAGGACTCTTATTTGGAGAGGACATGGTCAAGATCTTAGGCAAATACGTTGCAACCTTCACAACCCTAGACGAAGCTCAGGACAGCATGCGTTGAGTATTCAACCCTAGTGCTTTTGCCGAAGGGGCCGCTCTACTGGCCATGCCAACTAAACACCCTACCACAGACAATGAGGATTAGGTCGACTCAGATTGTTTTTTACAGACTTGAAAAACAATTACACAAGACCCCTGGGTTTTAGAAACCATTCAAGGCTTCAAAATAGAATTTTTGAAAACACTGACACAATCCTCACCCTCAAGAAACCTAGTACTGATCACAGAACAACAGAAAATAGTAGAGGAAGAGGTAATGCCCATGATAGAGTAAGGATCAATTATATAAGTACCTTGGGATCGTATGAAATTCTTAACCACTCTCTTTCTGGTAGAGAAAAAAGACAAGGGTTGAAGACCAGCCATAAACCTGAGAGAACTGAACAAATCTCTCATCTACAGGCACTTCAAAATGGAGGGCATCTACCGCCTTAGAGACATGCTTCTAGAATAGGACTTTCTAGTGAAGTTGGACCTGAAAGGTGCCTACTAGTGAAGTTGGACCTGAAAGGTGCCTACTTCACAATCCCCATGGCCTCAGAGTTCCAACCATACCTCCAATTCACATGGAACTGTTGTCTATTCCAATTTCAAGCTCTCCACCTTTGGCTGTGTTATGCTCCCTGGTGTTTCACCAAGGTAATGAGAGCTATAGCATCCTTCTTGAGAGAAAGAGGGATACGACTGATAGTCTATCTCGACGACATTCTCATTATGTCCCAGCACCACTCTCAGATTCTTCCAGACCTTAATCAACAGCTAGTATAGGAATTTCTTGGTCTTGTTTTAACCAGCCCTTAAGAGGGGATAGAGTTCTGAATGAGGGTACATGTCGGTTTGGCACTGAAAGAAGCATGTTGGACATGATCTGCTGTCTGTTGCTGCTGGGTCCAGCTGAGAACAGACTTAAGAATTCAGCATCCTATTAATATGTGTGGAAGGGTGCACTCGTGTTTTGTCTATTGTATTTGTGTACCTTTTTAATGGGACCACCGTATGAATGATGTCACAGTACATTCCATAACACCAGCTGATGTCATCAGATAAACAAGGGTTCTAGAACACCTGGGGCCCTATTGCACAAAGTGTGTGCCTGGCGCAAACAGAGAAAGTGCGCCCTTTTAAATTGAATGGTTTGCCCCACTGGGCAGCTGGAAATTTCCGCTGGGGCCATCGCATTCAAGTAAAATACGGAGCGGCTTTGAAGCCTCCGCTCTGTGTTTTACAATGCAGGTGACAACCCACCTGCACTTTTAAGAGGGGTGAGAGGTCCCCTTGCAGGCAGGTGCAGTGATGACTACACCTGCCTACAAGTGTCTATTGGGTCCATACGACCCCCTTTCCTTCTCTCCAGAGGGCTGCCATCACATTTTAGGTGGTGCACTGCACAGAGGCAAAGGGATTCCCTCATTTGCACGGGGGCACGCTCCTATGCAAATGAGGAACACCCTCTGGTGATAGGGCTGGCACTATGTGTGCGCCAGCGCTATGTGTATTACAGAAAGGGCCGCACAAGCATCTGCAGTCCTTTTCGTAATACCAGGAGGAGGGGTGCACAGCTGGCTCACATGCCCTTGCGCTCCCAGGGCTCTTTCCATAATGCGGCCCCTGTTGTCGATGACTGTTTGAGATGCAGGGCTGGGTAGAGAGAGCTGTTTATTCCCTACATCGGATGGCCCCTTCAAGCATCGAGGGCTATGTGCTCAGAATCACACATTTTTGTGGTTTAACTTGTACAGACTAGTCTTAAATTTTCAGGATTAAACCTCTAATTAGTTACCTAAGTGTTACAACGGCTTTACTGGCAAGATGGCCCAGTAAGTTAACGCGCTCTGCTGACTTCTGCAGTTACCCTGAAAATCATGCGTTTTCAATCTCGGCAAAGCACAGTGAGGTTTCTTTCCAGCCTCATGAGTTGAATGGATTACAGTTAAATCGTGTAACAGCAACAGCATGTATCGACAACATTAAGAAACGGCAGAAGGAAGCATGACATACTATTTTTAATCAAGTTATTCTTGCTATACAGAGAATTGCTCAGAATATTTTGAGGTTGCAAAGACTTTGGTGCCAATACGCAGAGGCATTTATTATATGAGTAGGCGAAGTAACACTACAGAAATGCTCAATGAAGTACTTGCCTTCGTGAATTGGCCTGAAAATGTCCAGAAGGGGAGAGGATTCTAATCCCGATTCTTCCTGGTCAGAAAAAAGGAGAAGAAGCAGTGGAGACCAATACTGGATCTGAGAAACCTAAACATATACCTCAAGAAGCAGTCCTTCCGTATGGTTACCCTCCAGGAGGTATTACACCTACTCAATCCAAAAGACTATATGGTATCCTTAGACCTCCAGGATGCCTATTTTCATATCCTCATTCACAAGAGTCATCGACAATTTCTGAGGTTTGCAGTGGCAGGCAGACAATACCAGTTCAGAGTTTTACCATTCGGCCTGAAGTCAGCTCCACGCATCTTCACGAAGTGTCTGTCTCCGGTAGCCGCATACCTTCGCCAGCATCATCACCAAGTCTTTCCCTACCTAGACGACTGGCTCATCAAAGCTCCGACTCGGACAGGCGTAGCCAAGTCCTCTTCGGCCTGCCTTCATCTATTCGAAAATCTGGGCCTAACACTCAACCAGGAAAAGTCAACTCTCCAACCGTCACAAAGTCTCAATTTCCTGGGAGCAACGTTGGATACACAACAAGAGAAAGCCTTCCCTTCCAGAGAACGTCAGGTCAAGCTGAAGACCCTGGCCGTCCACATTCAGACCAAAAAGAGAGTCAAAGTTCGTCTATTCAAGTCGTTGTTAGGAATGATGTCTTCCAACATTTTTCTCATTCCTCACTGTCGCCTACACATGCGGCCTCTACAGGAAGCCTTAACATATCAGTGGATCCAAAGTACAGGGTCTTTCGACGACTGGATCAAGATCACTCAGGTCATGAAGAAAGCTCTGAGATGGTGGCTTCTGGGCGACACAAGGGTCTCCCTTTTCTTCTCCCAGTCTCTCCTCATGTGATAACCACAGACGCTTCACTGGAAGGATGGGGGGCGTTCCTGCAGGAACTGCAAGTGCACGGTCAATGGTCAGTGGCAGAAAAACAACTCCACATCAATCTGCTAGAGTTAAGAGCAGTGCGCTTTGCACTTCGAGCATTTCTGCCCCGAATCCGGAACTCCCCAGTGCTTGTGAGGACGGACAACACCACCACAATGCACTACCTGAACAAGCAGGGGGGTACTCGATCCAGGACGTTGTCTCGAGAATCTCAGCAAATTTGGATCTGGCTGGTACAACACGACATTTCTCTGCGGGCAGAGTATGTCCCAGGAGTAGACAACACCCTGGCAGACTCGCTAAGCAGGCAGCGTTCACTTTGTCACGAGTGGGAGCTCGACCAGCAGACGCTCGACTCGGTGTTCTCCCGTTGGGGCAAACCTCACCTGGATCTCTTTGCGACGGAAGTGAACGCGAAATGCCAACATTACGCAAGCTGGCTTCCCCAGAAAAGGTCCCTAGGGAATGCCTTTTCGATGACATGGTGCAACGTCTTTGCTTACGCTTTTCCACCGTTTCCCCTGATCCCCAGGGTTCTCCGGAAACTGAAAGCAGAGAGTTGTACCATGATCCTGATAGCCCCAGCGTGGACGCGCCAACACTGGTATACAGAACTACACCTTCTGGTGGTGGCGTTGCGTAGTTTAGTGGCGTTGCGTAGTTTAGTGGCGTTGCGTAGTTTAGTGGCGTTGCGTAGTTTAGTGGCGTTGAGTAGTTGAGTGGCGTTGCGTAGTTGAGTGGCGTTGCGTAGTTGAGTGGCGTTGCGTAGTTGAGTGGCATTGCATGTGTGAGTGGCGTTGCATGTGTGAGTGGCGTTGGGTAGTTTAGTGGCGTTGGGTAGTCTAGTGGCGTTGCGTAGTTTAGTGGCGTTGCGTAGTTTAGTGGCGTTGCGTAGTTTAGTGGCGTTGCGTAGTTTAGTGGCGTTGCGTAGTTGAGTGGCGTTGCGTAGTCGAGTGGCGTTGCGTAGTTGAGTGGCGTTGCGTAGTTGAGTGGCGTTGCGTAGTTGAGTGGCGTTGCGTAGTTGAGTGGCGTTGCGTAGTTTAGTGGCGTTGCGTAGTTTAGTGGCGTTGCGTAGTTTAGTGGCGTTGCGTAGTTGAGTGGCGTTGCGTAGTCGAGTGGCGTTGCGTAGTTGAGTGGCGTTGCGTAGTTGAGTGGCGTTGCGTAGTTGAGTGGCGTTGCGTAGTTGAGTGGCGTTGCGTAGTTGAGTGGCGTTGCATGTGTGAGTGGCGTTGCGTAGTTGAGTGGCGTTGCATGTGTGAGTGGCGTTGCATGTGTGAGTGGCGTTGCGTAGTTTAGTGGCGTTGCGTAGTTTAGTGGCGTTGCGTAGTTGAGTGGCGTTGCGTAGTTGAGTGGCGTTGCGTAGTTGAGTGGCGTTGCGTAGTTGAGTGGCGTTGCGTAGTTGAGTGGCGTTGCGTAGTTGAGTGGCGTTGCGTAGTTGAGTGGCGTTGCATGTGTGAGTGGCGTTGCGTAGTTGAGTGGCGTTGCATGTGTGAGTGGCGTTGCGTAGTTTAGTGGCGTTGCGTAGTTTAGTGGCGTTGCGTAGTTGAGTGGCGTTGCGTAGTTGAGTGGCGTTGCGTAGTTGAGTGGCGTTGCATGTGTGAGTGGCGTTGCGTAGTTTAGTGGCGTTGCGTAGTTTAGTGGCGTTGCGTAGTTGAGTGGCGTTGCGTAGTTGAGTGGCGTTGCGTAGTTGAGTGGCGTTGCATGTGTGAGTGGCGTTGCGTAGTTTAGTGGCGTTGCGTAGTTGAGTGGCGTTGCGTAGTTGAGTGGCGTTGCGTAGTTGAGTGGCGTTGCGTAGTTGAGTGGCGTTGCGTAGTTGAGTGGCGTTGCGTAGTTGAGTGGCGTTGCGTAGTTGAGTGGCGTTGCGTAGTTGAGTGGCGTTGAGTAGTTGAGTGGCGTTGCGTAGTTGAGTGGCGTTGCGTAGTTTACTGGCGTTGCGTAGTTTACTGGCGTTGCGTAGTTTAGTGGCGTTGCGTAGTTTAGTGGCGTTGCGTAGTTGAGTGGCGTTGCGTAGTCGAGTGGCGTTGCGTAGTTGAGTGGCGTTGCGTAGTTGAGTGGCGTTGCGTAGTTGAGTGGCGTTGCGTAGTTGAGTGGCGTTGCGTAGTTTAGTGGCGTTGCGTAGTTTAGTGGCGTTGCGTAGTTTAGTGGCGTTGCGTAGTTGAGTGGCGTTGCGTAGTCGAGTGGCGTTGCGTAGTTGCGTGGCGTTGCGGCGTTGCGTAGTTGCGCAGCGTTGCGTAGTTGAGTGGCGTTGCGTAGTTGAGTGGCGTTGCGTAGTTGCGTGGCGTTGCGTAGTTGCGTGGCGTTGCGTAGTTGCATGGCGTTGCGTAGTTGCGTGGCGTTGCGTGGTTGAGTGGCGTTGCGTGGTTGAGTGGCGTTGCGTGGTTGAGTGGTGTTGCGTGGTTGAGTGGCGTTGCGTGGTTGAGTGGCGTTGCATGTGTCAGAGGCTAAATGTAGCACAGGGAGACCTCCAGTGGTAAGACAATCAAAAACAACTTAGAAAACATTTGACAGTATGAAGAGATCAAACTCATGAACAAGCGTGATACACCTCAGCTAAAAATCATGATAAATAACAACACACATTAGAAGTGAAACTGCAAGTACAGAAGGACCAGCTTTGCTTGTTTAAAACTCCCACTTCAGGCAGATGAGTGTAATGTGTAAAGCGTCTTGTGCACATGAGCAGATCGGAGTCTGGAAGCAAATACAAAGAAGAGGAATGACTGAGGCGCATTGGTGTGAAGCACATCAAAGGGCTTCTCCTCCCCTAATTAGCCGTTCTGGGGAAACTGAAAGTACGGCCGGCCTGCGGCCGGCCATGAATAATTAGGGGAGGAGAAGCCCTTTGATGTGCTGGGCTGGCTGGCCCTGAATGCGCGTGCATGTTATCACGTGGTTCACGGGCACTGCAAGAAAACCGCGGCTGAAAGCCCTTTGGTTTGACGAGAAAATAGCCGACTTGAATTCTCCCCATTTCCCATTCCTGCGGAATGGTAAAGGCTCGACCTAAAAATCATTCTCCGATCGGATGCTATCTTGCACCATTTCAGTGCGTGTAATCTTAGCCCGGGCAGAGGAGGCGACGGGGGGGGGGGGGGGGGGGGGGGGGGGGGGTAGCTGAAGCCCGGTGAGCCCAATGGGTGTTGCGCGCCTGATTGGGTCCATACGATCCCCTTTCCTCCTCTCCAGAGGGCTGCCATCACATTTTAGGTGGTGCACTGCACAGAGGCAAAGGGATTCCCTCATTTGCACGGGGGCACGCTCCTATGCAAATGAGGAACACCCTCTGGTTATAGGGCTGGCACTATGTGTGCGCCAGCGCTATGTGTATTACAGAAAGGGCCGCACAAGCATCTGCAGTCCTTTTTGTAATACCAGGAGGAGGGGTGCACAGCTGGCTCACATGCCCTTGCGCTCCCAGGGCTCTTTCCATAATGCGGCCCCTCTTGTCGATGACTGTTTGAGATGCAGGGCTGGGTAGAGAGAGCTGTTTATTCCCTACATCGGATGGCCCCTTCAAGCATCGAGGGCTATGCTCAGAATCACACATTTTTGTGGTTTAACTGGTACAGACTAGTCTTAATTGTTCAGGATTAAACCTCTAATTAGTTACCTAAGTGTTACAACGGCTTTACAGGCAAAATGGCCCAGTAAGTTAACGCCCTCTGCTGACTTCTGCAGTTACCCTGAAAATCATGCGTTTTCAATCTCGGCAAAGCACAGTGAGGCTTCTTTCCAGCCTCATGAGTTGAATGGATTACAGTTAAATCACGTAACAGCAACAGCATTTATAGACAACATTAAGAAACGGCAGAAAGAAGCATGACATACTATGTTTAATCAAGTTATTCTTAATGTACAGAGAATTGCTCAGAAAATTTTGAGGTTGCAAAGACTTTGGTGCCAATACGCACAGGCATTTATTATATGAGTAGACGAAGTAATACTACAGAAATACTCCATGAAGTACTTGCCTTCGTGAATTGGCCTGAAAATGTCCAGCATTTTAGTAATAAAAATGTATGATTAGTCCCTGAATATTTCCATTTAATTCTCATTTTAGATGTTTTGGGGCAAATTCACAAAAGCATGTGAGAATATTTAAAAGAGAATTATAGCAATACTGCTTTACGTATTCCAAAATGCCTTTATGAATAGGCCCCAACATGTCCAACTGCCTATTAGTAAAAATGCAAAGTAGGCACAGTCCTTTCTGTTTGTACTAATTAAAATATGTAAATGTAAATTGATACTTGTATAGTGCACTACTCACCCGCAAGGGTCTCAAGGCGCTTGTACGAATACCGCTGTGGAACCCCTCCTGGCTTTCCCTGTGAGGCGTCCACTCCTGGGCACCCCCAAGGTGGAGGCCAGGCATTCTTAGCGTTGTGGGGGCTGTTGAGGAGATTAAGCAAGCTATTGCCCAGAGTTGCAGAGTGGGACTCCATGATTGGAATAGGCACCGAGGCGAGAATTATCAGGTCCCTGGAATTTTGAGCCCAAGACCCGCCGAGGTGGAGAATTGAACCCCGGTCCCAGGCTAGACCTCTGCATCAGGGTCTGCCGCTCTAACCATTGAGCCGCACTTCTAATTGTATATAACTATTCCTTGAATAATCCCATTTTAGATGCGTTGTTGTCTAATTCACAAAAGCACATAATACTATGTAAAACCGTACTATTGAGGAATACAACTCTACTTACTCTAAATGCCTTTTGTGACTAGCTCCCTGACATTTCAAAAGAACGTCTAGAGTGCTGTGTTACAAAAGCCCCGAAGCATTCAGGCGATCACTGTGTATTTATACACTGTCAGTAATTGCAGTGAACTCAGGATGAGGCTACTGTACACATAAGAGCCTTACACTTAGAAAAGGTTTTAGCCAAAGTCAACAGGGCAGCTTCCTGCGCCGGCGAAGGAAGTGGGTGCCCTCGGTCTCACCCTGACCCTGCCACAAATGGATTGTAGTGCGGGAGCACAGAGTGCACAATAAGTGCTTGAGAGAGTTTACGAAGTAATCTGAACGCACTGCAGTGGAGGTGTTCTCATCTGGTTCTTACTAGTTACATGCCTAGCACCAGCAATTCTAGTGCACTGAGAAGTGAGAACTTTAAGAGGTCATTCACTGACATCTGGCATGTAAGGGCATGTTTTAGCAACTAGAGAAGGTTGTAGAACAAATACTAAATCATAACTTGATAAAAGAACAAGCATTTGCAATGCAATAGGTCTCGCATTCACCCTAGTTTCAGCCATTGGCAGACATTGTGATGTCAGAACTCAATGGTAGTAAATTATTACAGTTGAGCGGCTACATCATTTCCTTGTAATAGGGTCATGTCACAAGTCACCTATTGTATATGGGACATAGTACCCCCTACTGTATATTGTAAGGATATAGCATGTCACAGGGGAGTTGCATCAGTTCCTTTATAAGTTTATGGAACTCTGAGGTGGCTTGAAATAGCCTTATCATGTACAGCAGAGGGTACTTTATTCCTTATACTACATGGTCACATCATCACCTTTCCCAGAAACCACTTTAATCCTTGGTTAAAAGCCATGTTTCATTTTCATTTGTTAAACAGCAACTTTTGTTATGCTCCTTGACCTGACCTGCCTTTCCCCTCAGCTGCTGGCTGTGACTGCAAGCATTGCTAAGCAATGCTTGCAGTCACAGCCAGCAGCTGAGGGGAAAGGCATTGCTATGTCCGAAATCAACTGTTAAAAGCTATGAAATTTCTTTATAATAGGTAACTGGTGTCTCACAAGCCGAGATGGGTTTTTAAAGGAAGATTACAAAATCCCATGTGTTAAAGCACAGCTACAAGTTTGCCACAATACAATGAGGGCCCATTTTTGGTCATATGTCACGGCACTAAACCTCTTCCCACACAGTGTTGCACCCTGAACCCTCAGTCTAAGAACGAAACTCATCGATAAGATGTACAAGCGTAAGTGGCTTTCACTTACTCTCTTCGCTCCACTCACCCTTGAGTTCAGCTACTGATAGCAAATTAAGAGCTCCCGCCTGGTCATCTTGCTTTATACTGATAATCTTACCAGATAGGCCACACCATAAACATTCTACTAATGAAACACAACAACGCTTTGTCTACATGTAAGCAACTACATCTCTAACTCTTCTTCGCTCCTCACAACACACAAGCGCAGCCTCATGGGACATGTTAGAAGCTCGACTCTGTACCACACTATAAATCCAGCCTTCCAACCACGCACAACCTGAGGAGTAGCTAGTCCTCCATCCCATAAAAGTCCTTCTGTGTCTCGTGAAATGTGCGAGGAGCTACACCCACCTAAAAATACACAAATGTTGAAGAAAATATATACATTTCTTGCTATATCTTGTTCTTTTAGGTACATGGTAAAGGTGCACAGACACATATTCCATCTGCATCTGTCTAGAGTGAAGTTAACGTGTAAACCCAGCAGAGTCACCAGTTGGATTGTGCTTTGCTTATTTTTACCTAGACCTGGTGAAACTAGGTCACTAAACCACCATCTTTAGTTTATTCCACACCACTTTCCACTACCCTTGGCAGAGCGTGTATGTAAACTGGTGGGCTAGTAGGCTGGTGTCAGTGTGGGGGGGGGGGGGGGGGAGGGGGATTTCATCTTGTCAGTACTGTTTTCAAGTTTAAGGAGCTTTATTGAAAGAATTATAGGCATAGGGACAATATATAGCAAGGCTTATAGAAAAAATTGATGGGTGTTGACAAACTGAATAGATGATTTGATAGGACAAATAACAAATAAAACAATATTAAACATACAATTATTCCAAGAAGAGGAAAAGCAATAATAGAAGAATTAATCTTGAAGTGCCAGTAGCGATGCCTTCTGCTTGAGCCAGAATGGTGCATAAGGAGTCATGTGTTTCCACATGAGGACGGCCGGACGATGTTGAGGTCTTTGTCATTTCCTTTGTGGTCAGAGATGTGCTTGTGACTGATCTCCCTGATGCTCCTGATTCTTGTTTTGCTAGATGCAAGTGACTGGTACTTGCCACTGGAAACAACTAGTGCTCGAGGGCATGTGCTGCTAAGAATTATAGTGTTGTACCATTGTGGACGTGTTTTTTTGTTTTGTCTGCATTTTCGCGGAGACTTTAACTAAAGTTAAGAGAGTGAGGTAAGTAGAAACAAAGCATGGAATTCAGTTAGTGGTAGGATCTGTCACCCTTGACTCCCCTGTTGCTGGCACTGACCTTATCAGGAGCATGAGCTAGATGTAAACATGGCGCCTGGAGCTCTGGTTTACATTGTGTCATTTGTGCTCCTTGTTATTCTCCAGCATGGTGCTGCTCAGGCTGGGACAAGGGGTAATTCATCCCCGAGATCTCCTTGGCGGGGTCGATGGGGACCGAGGTGCATTATGTTACTTCCGTTATCCCTGGAACATTCTTTGTTCATCATCCATTTGTTTTTAGTATATTGTTTTTAGCGTTATGTTTGAAAACCCTGCACAAATAAGAGGACTGTGAGGTGTAACATAGTGCTTCGGGGTATGACCTACCCCAATTCTGTTTCAGCACTTCCGCCCCCCTCCTTCAGTACATTTGGCTTGATATGAATATGACTCCCTCACACTGAAAATGCAGTAACCAGTGGCGGCTGTGTCTTTGCAGCAGTGAACGAAAGGAAAAATAAAATGATAATAACTTGATGTTACTATCATTTTATTTTTTCCTGCTCCGGCAGCATGGGGGCAGGGCTGCTCAGCTCACAGGGCAGGGAAGGAGTGGTGGGCACATTGAAGTGCGCATGAAGCTTTGGCTGACCATCTCGGGCCGGCCAAACAGTCATGTTCACTTAGCATGTTCTCCACACAGGCTGCGATACAGTACCCGCCTGAGCACCAAACTACGGCTCTCAGACCAATCGCTTAAGGGAGCCAATCACAACGCTGCATTGCAGCATTGTGATTGGCTCAGGGGAGCCTGGCTGCTTCCTCTGCGGCAAAGGAGAGTCAAGGTGGGACAGAGCAGCAACGAGGTAGGTGTCTTTTTCTTTTTCTACAACTCCTTACCCCTTCGCCCCCATCCCGCCTCCCCAGATCCGTGTCGGCCGCTACTGGCAGTAACCGGTGTCCTGCATCATTCTGCACAAATTGCAGTCAATGAATCAAGTATCTAGAAAGTCAGACAAAAAAACTGAGTTACTCTAGTCCAAGCAAGACCCTGTTATTACAGACGTATTTCAGAAAGTCATCTATGCCTAAGTATGCCAGTGACTCTTTCCAAAAGTCCTTAAAACTGTTTCAGGGGGGAGGAGCCACGCGCGTGACCAAGATGGCCGCGTGAGAGCTCGGCTCCGCCGACCTCCGTTACCAGCCTTCACATCCTAGCATTAATCTTCTGCTATAAACCTGCTCCTATAAAGATCTGGCGAAGCGACAACTCCCGCTGTTTTCCCGGGCTGCCTACGGTGCTCGAGACCGAAGTTATGCCGGGTTGTGGTCTGCGGCCTACTAGCATCTGAAGCAGGGGGCTTGAGTGGACGAGGAATCCGCCACTAAGTGTAAAAACATCGGGGTCGCAAACCGGATGTCGCCGGTCCGGCCCCGTGAACTACCCCAAATACACATCCAGCAGACCTGGCGGGAGTGAAGTGGTGGCGATGCGGCCGCTGTGAGGCCGTGGTGCCGTGAACTCCTCCTGATTTGCCCTGTTAGGCGCACGGAGGGGGCTACCCGTCGTGGACACGAAGCACCGCGCTCCGGGGCGGCGAGCCAGTGCTGGCGAAGCTTCAGCGCGGCTCGAAGGGAGAGAGGAATCGTGCACAGAGGCTGCGGTGAGCAGTGTGTTGGCGGTGCCGCCCCTCCTTGAGGCATATATAAAGCCCTGTGGTGCCTGTGTGTGGCGAGGTAGGCAGGTTGCAAACAGGTGGTGCCCACTACATTGGCTTTGTGGCGAGCAGTGGTGGCCAGGTTGGCACCCTGTTTGGTTGTACAGAACTGCGGACTGCGGGAAAGCGGCTGCCCTGGGGCCTTCCTTGCAGGCAATGCCCTACCTTGCTGCGGTGTGTATACCCTGCTAGTAATGTTGTGGGGTGAGCCGGGCAGCTGATTGGAGATGCTGCGCACATACAACCCCCAGTAATCCATCCATTCCTGGCTGCTGGCTGGGCGGGGTCAAGCGAGAGGTTGTGCTGCTACTGAGGGGACGGGACGTCTGCCACAGCTTCGCCCTGTTGAATTGGCACTGTCTGCGCCCAGCATTTGGACCAGTGAGTTAAGCGGCCCGCTTTGTGGGCGGGGGTGGGCGCTGGTGAAAGGCGATCTGTCCATTGCGTGTTTGTCGCCCTCCCTGCCTGTTGGCCAACAGAACTGGATATTGATCAGTTGAGACCCTTGAGGGGCACCGTGACTGGGCGGCCAGCCCTGGAGGGACCGGAGGACGCTCGGGGGCCCCGGGCGCCGAGAATACTCCTTTTGCTATTAACGGCTAGCGACGCGGAAACGGCGTTAAGATGGCAACCAAGCCAGAAGCTGAAAAATCATCCTCTAGGTCCTCCAGGGTGTCCAGAAACATCCAAACCAATAAGTTGGACCATTATACCATGCCCAAGGGGTCCCCCATAGAAACGAAGAAGGCTCAGTCAACAGTGGGAGACACTGCAGGCCCTCCCACTGAACCAACTTTGACCGATGTCATGGCAGCTATAAATGGGGTCCAGGCGTCCTTGGGGCAAAAAATGTAAGCTTTGGATGATAAGTTGGACACAGTCACAATTGAGGTGAACTTGATATGGGCGGATCTATTTAAGGCAAGTGAGTAAGTCAAATCGCTTGAGCTCAAGACTACTAGCCTGATTGATGATGTGGCGTTGTTGCAGCAAGAGGTGAGAGACCTGAAGACCTCGAGAACCCTGATGGATCGAAAGCTCGACAAATTTGAGGGGAGGGCTAGGCGTGGCATCGTTCGCAGTCTTGGGGTACCCGAAAAGGCAGAAGGCCCAACCCCGGACCTGTTTGTCCAGGATATTGTCCTTAATCACCTTAAGCCCAAGGGACTCAGTAACTTTTTCACAGTCGAACACGCACACAGAGTGCCGGGGGGAAGGACCAGGCCCGGAGCCCCCCTCGCCCGATGATTGCGAGGATCCTGAATTTTCGAGACAGGGACGCGATCCTCCTGGTGGCCCGAGCGGGATCCCCCCTCCGGTATGAAAATGCGACGATCTAATTTTTTCCGGACTTTACTCAAATGGTGCAGAAACAATGACAGAGCTTCCTGCCGGTAAAGAAGAAACTCAGGGACAAGGGACTGAAATATGCTATGATGTTCCCGGCCCGCCTGCGGGTGGTACTCAACGGGAAGGTCTGGTTCTTTGATAACCCTGAGGTGGCATCAGACTGGTTGGACAGCAAGCACCCAAGCGAATCGGAGGATCGAGATCGTGGAGGAGAAGACGAGCAACAGGAACGAGAATAGATAAGACTGTGGGAGTTAATGTGTAGTATTATACTTCGGGGGTGGGGTGGTTCCACAGCCAACTCTTTGATTAGACCTGTTTAACTGGAATTAGTGTGGAATGACCCGGATTCGAACAAGTGTTTTGGGGAGGCTGAGGGGTAGCGGGGGTTTCTTTTGGCCCTCCTTCCATTTTCTACCTTTAGTTAATTTGTAGTTTAGTGTTTGGGAGACGGGCACACTGCTAGTTGGGGATGGGCGACAGCCATATGCAGGGGTGCAGGGAGGGGGATTGAGAGCAAAGGTGTTTTTTGGTGTAGTGATGGTATTGTGTGCAGCTATATTCGCAATTCTTTTTAATGTATTTCTTGCATCTGGTGGCATAGCTATGATTGGAATGATTCCGTACCATTACAATGTCTGCTGTTAAATGGGGATCGGGGATAAATGTGCTCAGTTGGAATGTAAACGGTCTAGGGGATAAAATGGTGAATGGTGAACCAGTTGGTTAGGAGACATTCCCCGGATGTGTTGCTATTGCAGGAGACACATTTGGTTGGTAATCGATACATGGCATTACACAAGGGGGTTACAAATTAATGGCTCATGTCGGATTCACTACGTGATCTAGAGGGATGGGTATCTTAGTTAAAAACTCTTTTGCCCTGACCATCCAGGCCACGTGGGCTGATCATCGAGGCAGATAAATTTGCATATCGGGACTGTGGGAGGGGAGAACCGTTCCTTTTATGTCTATATATGTTCTATATATGTTCCACCGGGTCTGCAGGCGGACACTTTCCGGGACCTGGTGCAATTTTCCTGACGCTTCCCGTGGGCCTCCTGGTGATGGGTGGGGATTTCAATGTGGTGATCGATGGCGAGAGAGATAGGCACCCTGCTCGAACTCTAAGGCCATCCCAGAAGTGGCTCTCAGAATTCCTAGAGACAACTGGGCTTACAGATGGCTGGCGGTTGAAAAACCCAAACGGGGTGCACCACACGCACGCATCGGCTGCTCACCATACCCTCTCTAGAATAGATTATGTACTAATACCGGCGGCCCAGGCGGCGACGGTCTGGAAAGGTGCATCACCTGGGGCGTGGAATCTCCGACCATTCGCCGATCAGGCTCTGGATGGAGGCTGGTCAATCTGACGTGGCTAGAATAGCCCCCATCAACGCATGGCATCTAAGGGACCCCGCCACCAAGAAGGAAATTTCTCATGTACGGAAAGGTATTTTCATGAGAATGCGGGATTTGTCGACTCTGCACGGACCCTGTGGGAGGCGTACAAGACTGTTATTCGAGGGAAGGTTTTATCATTAGTAACCGGGAATCAGAGGAAGAGATGGGCCTTTTGTAGACCGGGCGGAGGCGGAGGTGACCAAGATGGAGATTGAGGTATCCAGTGCTGTGACCTCTGAAGGTACACACTGATTGAAACTCCTTCAAGATGAATACAGAGACCTACCTAGGAATAAGGTCAAAGCACAGCACGCAGATACTCAAAGTAGGATATATGAACATGGCGATAAAGCAGGTAAACTAGGGGGTCTAGGCTAGTGCCAGAGCTGCAGAACAGTTCTTCTGATAGGATAACTGACTCGCAAATTATAGCTAATGAGTTTTCTGACTATTATAATTCAGTGTATACGTCTGCAGGGGTTTACACTGAGGCGGAAAGTGCAGACATGATACACGACATTCCTATGCCCACGCGATCGGAGGATGATCGGAAATATTTAGATTCCCCTCTCACAAATGATGAAGTGGCACAGGCCATCAGAGGTGTGCACTCCGGGAAGGCCTCGGGACCGAACGGAATCCCCATAAAATTATATAAACTGAGTGCGAATAAACTTGCTCCGTTCCTCCGCGCCATGTTTGTAGAGAGTAAGGAGGGGGGTCAGCTCCCCTATGATCAGCGAGTAGCCAATATTGTCGTTATCCACAAAGCGGGAAAGCCCAGGACGCTCTGCTCCTCATGCAGGCTGATTTCGCTACTAAATGCAGAGCCTAAAGTGCTGGCGAAGCTCCTGGTGACGAGACTAACTAAAGTTATTACCACCCTGGTTCACTCGGACCAATCGGGCTTTATGCTACGTCGTAATACGGCCCTTAACCTGCGAAGGCTGCATGATATACTGGGCGGTGCCCCGAAGATACACGAACCGGCGGTCCTGTTGTCATTGGATGCCACCATGGCCTTTGATAGTTCGTTTGATTGAGTGGCCCTTCCTGTTCGCAGTCTTGGGAAAGATGGGCATAAGCCCTGAGTTTGTCAACTGGGTCCGTCTCCTGTTTACAGATCCTCTAGCTAGGGTAGTGGTAAACAATCATAGATCAGCTGACTTCAGTCTGGGCAGAGGCACTAGACAGGGGTGTCCCCTGTCCCCCCTTCTATTTGCTTTGGCTCTCGAGCCATTGGCGGTGTGGGTCAGGTGGGACCGTTCAATCAGGGGCTGCGTAGGACGCCGGAGTGGGAGGACAAGATCTCGCTCTACGCAGACGATATCCTGCTCTACCTTGCCTCCCGCAGAGAATCCCTGTCTTGCTTTCTTGATGTGCTTACTATATTTGGGAGGTACTCTGGTTTCGCAATTAACTGGTCGAAATCGGTACTCTTTGTTCTTATTGGTGATCCTCCAGTGGTTCCGAGTTCCTGCCCATTACAAATTGAACCAGTAGGATTCTGTTACCTTGGTATTTATGTGACGTTGACCCGAAGTTGAGATACGCATGATGTGGCGCGATGGAAGGCGCTACCGCTCTGCCTCCTGGGTAGGGCGGTGCTCTTCAAGATGATGGCCCTTCCCCGATTCCTAAACGCGCTTCAGAATGCATAGGACCTGGTGCCGTCGTCCTACTTTAAGGAAATTGAGTCCCTTCAACGGCAGCTTCTTTGGGAGGGCAAGCCTCGCATCATCTTCTCCAAACTTACACTCCCCTGGTATGATGGAGGAATAGGGTTGCCGGATCTGGGGGAAGTACTACTGGGCCTCCCAACTAGCGGCAGTAAACCACGCTATTTACGGGTCTCCTGGAGACCCCGGATATGCGATGGACCGTAGGCAGGTGCCGGGGGGCGACTTTATGAGGGCACTATATTCCAGGGCTCGCCGGTTTCCCCTCGTTGGCCCATCGGCCCATGCAGTACAGGTGTGGCACGCGGCTACTCGATATCTTAAGTGGGACGGTAAACTCACCCTTTTGACCCCATTATGGCATTCGGAGAAGTTGGGCAGCTTGTGGAAATCAAAGGGTTTTGATCAATGGGATCTCATTGGGATCTCGCAGATCAGGGACGTTTGGGGGAAAGACACTGTGCAAACATTCAGTGCTCTCCAAGGAAAGTATCAGCTACAAGAGAGTGAGCATTATCGTTACCTCCAGGTTAGACATGCCATCTTTGGTTGGGCTGAGTGTGTGTGTGCGCGGGCGCCATCTTGGAGTGTCTCGACGCTCGAGGGGATGTGGGAGACGCCTATTTAAGGCGGACTCGACTTTCTGGCATTCTGATTGATTGCTACACGAGCGCAGGTCGCGCTGACACCTAGCTCGGACAACTGGTGATTTTAAAACTCCCTTTGCCTATCTTTGTTTACCTAGGTTCCTTTAACCCCTGATTTTATTGCTGCTCCACTGGGCTTCTGTCCCCTTACCTGCACTTAATTTTTGGAAAATACACCGCCATTTGGCGGGTCCGGGTTCCGGGGCGGATTTCATTTGTGGGCGCCATCTTTGGTTGGGCTGAGTGTGTGTGTGCGCGGGCGCCATCTTGGAGTGTCTCGACGCTCGAGGGGATGTGGGAGACGCCTATTTAAAGTCATCCTCTCCCGCGCAGCGGGACGCCGTCGCTTAGCCGGAGTCGTGCCAGAGTCCTGCCCGTCTGCGCCCGTCAGCGTCCCGGAGGCGTACGAGGCGACGGGCAGTCCTGGGCAACTGTATTCCATATGTAGCTTGTGCATGTGAGCATTATGCTTCACTACTCGGGTTCGGAACTTCGTTCCTTGCAACACATCAATGGCTCCTGCCGTACGGTGTTTCCTGCTCGCCACAAGGGCAAGTATTGTTGCCCTGAGTGTGGCTGGCGCCCGCAGAAACATCTTGGCGGGGCGCCGCAGAAGGTGGCGGTTAGCGCTAAACATCTGGGCTTACTGCTCAATACTAGATCTCTGGGCCGGCATGCTCTGGACATATTTGATCTGCTGGACTCAGAAAAACCCTTGTTTCTGATGCTCACCGAGACGTGGCTCGGCGAGGCGTCCAACCCAGATATTGCTACTGCTCTCCCGCCCGAGTATAACATCTTCAGGCAGGACAGGCCGAAGGGGCGTGGAGGGGGGGTTGCACTAATAGTAAATAAAATAGCCACCTGTACCATCATCCCCTCGGACGCGATCAAGGATTGCGAATCCCTTGCCTTTGCCATTGTTCTTTCACCGCACCAATCGATGAAGGGTCTCCTAGTCTATCGGCCGCCAGGGCCCACGGGCTCTTTTTTTGAAGAGTTCCAGTCGGTGACTTCTTCTTTATTACTCACGGCAGAGCATTGTATTGTTGCCGGGGACTTTAACGTCCATATGGACGTGGTAACGGACGCTGATGCGATAAAAATGCTGGAGGTCACAGCCCCTCTGGGCCTGGTTCCATATCATATCGGACCGACCCATGAGAAGGGACATACTTTAGATCTGACCTTCTCTACGACCCCTATAGAGATGCTGGCTCCTAGCCAGGTTCTTTGGTCCGACCATAGGTTGGTGAAATTTTACTTCTCGGAAGTTAGGAAGCCTTCCGGCGCCCCCCGGCAGTCTTCCGTGGGATTCAGGGCACTTCACCGGATTACTCCGGAACTGCTGGCGCAGGCTTGTGCGGACCACCCCTTCGTGTTAGCAGGGAACTTAGAGGAGGATGTGGAGCGACTGCAGGCCTGGTTCTCAGAGAGACTTAATGATCTGGCTCCTCTGAGACCCCTCCGCAAACCTGAAAAAGGTGCTTCTGCCCCTTGGTTTACGGAAGCATTGGCGGCCTCTCGGCGCCAATGCAAGGTAGCGGAAAGAGCATGGCGCGCAAATTACGACGCGACGGCGAAACTCGCCTATAGGTCTGTGGCGAAAGCTTACCACCGGAACATCCTCGCGGAGAAGAAGGCTTATTTCGCGAGAAAAATTGAAGCTGCCTCCAATTCCTGTAAGGAGCTTTTCGCCGTTGTGCGGGAGTTTACAACGTCTCGCGCAGTACCAACCCAGACTCCCCCTCCTGCGCCTTGGGTCAGGGCGATTGCGGACTTTTTCACCTCTAAGATCCAGCGGATCCAGGACTCCTTCCAGGTGCTGGAGCCTGAGATACCGGGTCGGGTGGAGAATACCGCTGCTACCCGACTTAACGCAGGTGTGGCCTTGGCAGCTTTCCCTCCTCTTTCGCTGACCGCCTCACTTGACCTGATGGCTGGGCTTAAATCAGGTTCCCCTCGGGATGCCTGTCCGGCAAAATTTTTGGCTAAAATGGCAGCTGTCATTAATCCCCTCGTGAACCCCCTGTTGAATTGTTCTCTTGCACAGGGTGTGGTTCCCCAGGCCTGGAAGCAGGCCTTGATCATTCCCCTGCTTAAAAAGCCTGGCCTGGATGTGGAGGTGTTGGCGAATTATAGACCTATTTCGCTCCTGCCGGCTTTTGCGAAGGTCATTGAAAAGCATGTCCATAAGGTGCTTGCCGATTACCTGGAGTCCCACGACCTACTGCACCCTACCCAGTCGGGTTTCCGCGCCAATCTTAGCACCGAAACAGCCCTCCTGGAAGTCTCGGAGGCGATTAAGGAGGTGCTGGATTCGGGCGGGAGAGCGATGCTGGTGATGCTAGATCTGTCGGCGGCCTTCGACACCGTCCCTCATGAGGGTCTTCTTGCAAGACTCTCAGAGGCTGGTCTCCGAGGGACGGTGCTCCAGTGGTTTCGATCTTTCCTGGCAGGCCGTCGACAAACGGTCTGGGCTTCTGCTTGCTCCGCCGAGATGTCGCCATTGGGTGTGGGAGTTCCTCAGGGCTCTGTCCTGAGTCCAACTCTATTTAACATCTTCATGACCCCTCTGGCGGCATTGGCGGAGTCTTTCGGGGCCCAGATCGTTTCTTATGCCGATGACACCCAGCTCCTCTTCACCTGTGAGAGGGGTGCGGACTTCGATGGAGGTAGGATCCAGGGTTGCCTTGAGGCTGTGTTTCAATGGTTCCATCACAACAGCCTCAAGTGCAACTCGGATAAATCCGAGGTCCTCTTTTTTGGGTGCAGTTCGGATCCGGACTGGAAAGTGTGGTGGCCTGAGAACATGTTTCCACCAGCAAGTTCGTCCCAGGTGGCTAAAAACCTTGGGATTAAGATTGATAATGGCCTCACACTACGTTCACAGGTAATCGGTCTCACTGGTACCTGCTTTGGCCTACTCCGGATGCTACGTAAGTTCCTTCCCCTGTTATCGGAGGAACATAGGAAGATCACGGTGCAGGCGATTATAGGCTCGAGAATTGACTATTCCAACGTCCTTTATCTCGGCTTGCCAGAGTATCTGCTCCAACGGTTACAGGTTGTCCAGAATTCGGCAGCACGGGCCATCTTTGGACTATCTCGCCGTGCCAGAGCCTCGGGTCTTCTGGAGGCTCTGCACTGGCTCCCTGTCCGGAAGCGGATAATTTTTAAAACTCTTACTCTGGCGCACAAAGCCTTGCACGCCTCCGGAGCAAAATATCTGCAGAAGAGGCTGGCCTTTTATTTGCCTGCCAGGTCGCTCAGGTCTGAAGCCCTGTTTCTTGCGGCGGTTCCTCGTGTGAAGAGAGCCCGCATCGGAGGCCGCTCTTTTAAACTGCTAGCGCCTCAGTTATGGAATAAACTGCCTGTGTCCCTGCGCAGCATTCCTAATTTGTTGGCCTTTCGGAAAGGGCTTACAACCTGGCTCTTTTCCTCTTAGTTTCGGTCCCTATTAGGTTTCTTTTTTATCTCTGTTTCTTATTTTCCCTGTTGTGTTATGAGATTAGTGTGCAATCCAAAGCGTCGGGACACTCTTCCGAGTAGCCGTACGCTATACAAAACCCCTGCATAACATAACATAACATAACATTCCCAGAGATACCGCGCTCCCAGACACCTCTCCCCTGGAAGATTGAGTGTTAGATGGTCACCTCCCGGAAAAGACCATATCATTGATATACAAACAAGCATTGGAAATGCAATAGGTCTCCATTAGGAAAGTTTGAGCTATTGGTATTGTAAATGACACTTTTTTTATTTATGTGTTGGTTTTGAAAGTAGCAAAATTAATAGCTTTGTCAGTTACAATGTCAATAGTTTTGACTTTTGCAAATGTGACACCTATAGCATTTGTAATGCAATGTGTGTTGTATTTACGTGACGTATTGATATTACAAATAACAATGGCTTTTAATTTTGTAAATAATTAATACTTAAATAAAAAAAATTGTAATTTATAATGGCAATAGCTTAAACGTTTGTAAATAACTTTTGTGAAGATTATGTTCAGTGTATTTTATTGTGACGAAAATCCAAGAACATTGCATTTGCACCTACACACACACAGAGCCACACACATATAGATGTGGTGGTGGTGGATCTGGGGGATATGGTGGTGGTGGATGTGGTGGTGGTGGTGATGGTGGATGTGGTGGTGATGGTGGTGGATGTGGGGGTGGATGTGGTGGTGGATGTGGTGGTGGTGGTGGTGGTGGATGTGGTGGAGGTGGTGGATGTGGTGGATGTGGTGGTGGTGGATGTGGTGGTGGTGGTGGTGGATGTGGTGGTTGTGGATGTGGTGAAAGTGGTGGTGGATGTGGTGGTGGATGTGGTGGTGGAAGTGATGGTGGTGGATGTGGTGGTGGTGGATGCGTTGGTGGATGAGGTGGTGGATGAGGTGGTGGATGTGGTGGTGGATGCGGTGGTGGATGCGGTGGTGGATGCGGTGGTGGATGTGGTGGTGGATGTGGTGGTGGTGGATGCCGTGGAAGTGGTGGTGGATGTGGTGGTGGTGGTGGATGGTGGTGGTGGTTGTAGTGGATGTGGTGGTGGATGTAGTGGTGGTGGGTGTGGTGGTGGTGGATGTGGTGGATGTGGATGTGGTGGATGTGGCAGTGGATGTCATGGTGGATGTGGAGGTGATGGTGGAGATGATGGTGGATGTGGTGGTGGTGGTGGTGGATGTGATGGTGGATGTGGTGGTGATGGTGGATGTGGTGATGATGTGGTGGTGGTGGATGTGGTGGTTGTGGATGTGGTGGTTGTGGATGTGCTGGTGGATGTGGTGGTGGTGGTGGTGGTGGATGCGGTGGTGGTGGATGCGGTGGTGGTGGATGTGGTGGTGGTGGATGTGGCAGTGGCGGTGGATGTGGTGGTGGTGGAGGTGATGGTGGATGTGGTGGTGGATGTGGTGGTGGATGTGATGGTGGATGTGGTGGTGGATGTGGTGGTGGATGCGGTGGTGGAGGTGGTAGTGGTAGTGGTGGATGGGGTGGTGGTTGTAGTGGATGTGGTGGTGGATGTAGTGGTGGTGGATGCGGTGGAAGTGGTGGTGGATGTGGTGGTGGTGGTGGTGGATGTGGTGGTGGTGGTGGATGTGGTGGTGGTGGATGTGGTGGATGTGGTGGTGGATGTGGCAGTGGATGTGGCGGTGGATGTGGATGTGATGGTGGATGTGGTGGTGGATGTGATGGTGGATGTGATGGTGGATGTGGTGGTGATTGTTCCCTTCAGGAAAATGTTGAAGACCTTCCTATTTAAACAGTAGATTAGAACATCTGCAATAGCCCTTCTTCTTAATTCTTTGTAGAAGCCAAAGGCGCGGAGATACTCCTCCTGGAGTGAAGCCAGCGCGGTACAAACTTGCAAATAAATGGTGGATGTGGTGGATGTGGTGGTGGTGGATGTGGTGGATGCAGTGGTGGTGGTAGTGGTGGATGGGGTGGTGGGTGGTGGCTGTAGTGGATGTGGTGGTGGATGTAGTGGTGGTGGGTGTGGTGGTGGTGGGTGTGGTGGTGGTGGTGGATGCAGTGGTGGTGGATGTGGTGGTGGTGGATGTGGATGTGGCGGTGGATGTCATGGTGGATGTGGAGGTGATGGTGGATGTGATGGTGGATGTGGTGGTGGTGGTGGTGGTGGATGTGATGGTGGATGTGGTGTTGATGGTGGATGTGGTGGATGCGGTGGTGGTGGATGCGGTGGATGTGGTGATGGTGGATGCGGTGGTGGTGGTGGATGGGGTGGTGGTTGTGGTGGTGGATGTAGTGGTGGTGGGTGTGGTGGTGGAGGCGGTGGTGGTGGATGTAGTGGTGGTGGGTGTGGTGGTGGAGGCGGTGGTGGTGGATGTGGTGGTGGTGGATGTGGTGGTGGATGTGGCGGTGGATGTCATGGTGGATGTCATGGTGGATGTGGAGGTGATGGTGGATGTGGTGGTGGATGCGGTGATGGTGGATGCGGTGGTGGTGGTGGTGGTGGTTGTGGTGGATGTGGTGGTGGAAGTAGTGGTGGTGGGTGTGGTGGTGGATGCGGTGGATGCAGTGGTGGTGGATGCGGTGGATGTGGTGATGGTGGATGCGGTGGTGGTGGTGGATGGGGTGGTGGTTGTGGTGGATGTGGTGGTGGATGTAGTGGTGGTGGGTGTGGTGGTCCTGTGGGTTCCATAAGGGTTTGTGACCAGATGATCTTATTTCAATAACATTTAAATTCGTGTCTGTATTTGTGTGTAAGACAGATCCAATTCTCCGGAATTTCGAACAAAGAGTACATTACACAACCAACGGTCGAAGCCATCCCGAAAAAACCAAGCATCCTGCTGTGAGTTAGAGGCCGTTGAGGACCGTGCTGCAGGGGTGGCCTGGACGTCGCGCTCCATGGAAGGCTGAGAAGGCAGGCCAAGCGCCCAACGGGGCATTGGTGCTGTAGCCTGCAGAGCGTTGAGAGGGGCCATAAAAAGAAAGGGTACAGAGAGAGAGAGAGGGGGGGTAGGGAGAAGGTGTGAGAGATGAGAGAGAGGCATGGGAGAAGGTAAGAGAGATGGCAGTGACGACGCGATGGAAAGGAGATGTCGCCATAGCACCCATCAGCCTGTGCCACCTATAGAGACCCACACACCCATATGTAAAACTGCGCCGCATTACTTAGGAACCTGCAGTAATAAACATGTATGCCTATAATGCTTGCACATATAGAGAGAGCGTTTCATACGAGACATGGTGTTTGAAAGCACCCTAATAATTTATCAATAAAATAAGCATTGTAAAATAACAGATGTTGCTTTTACCACTCACTTTACCAACCTCAGAAGGATGACAGGCTCGGTTACTGGCTTTGCGAATGCTCGCTTTCTTTTTCTCTCTCATTCATGCCATGTTCATGGAGTGAAGCTAGGTAAGTGTCATGTTTGAACAGTAATTCAGGTTTAGCCATTGCAAAAAAGTTAGCTGAAGTTTGGCAAAAAATATGCGGAAGAAAACAATCGAGTATTGGACATCATGTCCGTGATACATAGGATAGACTTCGAGGGAAAGAGAGAAGGTTTAGTGAATCGGGGAATCACGGCAACTCATGCTTAAGCGTTGGTCGGCTCATGGGGGGGGGGGGGGGGGTGACAGGTGGGATAAAGGCTGCTAGGTGAAGGGAATTTATAGAAGAGGGAACATATTGTGTAAAAAACACAAAAAGGGAGACATTACACAAACAGAAGTAGGAATACAATTGTGGATCCGGGTAGAGTTGGCGCTAAGTAAAACTGCAATAAGTAAATAACGAAAATGGTGAGACAATGGGGTTAAAGGGTTAACGCCCTAATGACGCGCTTACATCAACATAAAGGCCAGACAGACGGACTTCTTTGGAAAATACGAAGAAAGGCGACTGCGGGTAAATCCGTCCTCGCACCGTCATATTGAAGACGCCACCAAACCTCTCTGAACCGGTGTCTCCCAGCGTGTTTAGGTAATTGACCAATCAGTTACCATAGCAGCAGCGATAAGACGCTTCTCAGATGGCTAATCACGCTGCCCCATTTGGCGCGGGCCGCAGGTGATAAGGCCGTGTTTGCTAGCTCTATGGAAGCCAATCTCAAGAACCCAGGGCGGAGCCTCAAAGGAGCTCGACATGCTTCAGCATATGGGATAGGCGTGATTGTATTGGACAAGTGTACTTTTTAGGTCTCGGCTAAAAGACGCGCGTAAGCGCGTCTCCGCCGAGATCTTATGTCAGCGAGTCTCAGTCCCAGGAGACACTCCTGGTCGCGCGCAGGCGATTCTAAACTGGCACGCGCATTAGCACGAGCGCTGCGCGAGGCTCCCACACAACACACGCATACATAGAAACAGAAGCGCTCACGCACGCACATACATACAGAACCCCCCACTCATACACACACATACACACACACACACACACACACACACACACACGCGCGCGCGCGCGCGCACCGGCCCCCCCTCTCCCCTTTAACTTACTGCTCCGCACCGGCAGGGAGAGTTGACGCTGCGGCTCCTATCCCAGGACTCCCTCTTGGTCAAGGGAGCCCCGCAACACGCGTGCAACGTCCTGTTGTCGGCCCCGGGGGCTCTCCACGCTCGCAGGAGCCCCGGGCCGCTCCACGCATTTCCTCCGCCTGCCTCCTCTTCCGGTCCGGACGCGGCTCCGCCCCCGTCACAGGCGACCTTGCCTGACTTCCGGTGCGGCCGCGGCGGAATTCCGGGGGCAGTAAGTTATTGTATATTTGGCTCCTAAATGAAAGCGTGTCCATCTGCCACTGACATTTAAATTTACTAAAAATATGTGAATATGCCCTAAATCCAAATGTAAATTTAATTTAGCTAAAAACTATTATTATTTTAAGTGAAATTAATGTTTTCATGTAAATCAAAACCCATGCTGAACAGTTTGTTTCGGCATTACTGTTTGCATGTCATATTTTTATCTTTTTGAAGGAAATGTACTACTTTTGAGTAGAGAAGTAGTCTAAAGCGTGATTTAACACATGCTGCTCGAAATGTGAACTTGGCGTGGTACAGACAGCTTCAGTGTGTTTCCTTGTTTTCTCTGTTTTGACATTATGCACTAGTTCTAGCTGTGGAAGGAAGCTGTAGTGAGTGCAGAGTAGTGAGTGTGAGTAGTGAGTGTGAGTAGTGAGTGCAGAGTAGTGAGTGCAGAGTAGTGAGTGCAGAGTGCAGAGTAGTGAGTGCAGAGTAGTGAGTGCAGAGTGCAGAGTAGTGAGTGCAGAGTGCAGAGTAGTGAGTGCAGAGTAGTGAGTGCAGAGTAGTGAGTGCAGAGTAGTGAGTAGTGAGTGCAGAGTAGTGAGTGCAGAGTAGTGAGTGCAGAGTGCAGAGTAGTGAGTGCAGAGTAGTGAGTGCAGAGTAGTGAGTGCAGAGTAGTGAGTGCAGAGTAGTGAGTGCAGAGTAGTGAGTGCAGAGTAGTGAGTAGTGAGTGCAGAGTGCAGAGTAGTGAGTGCAGAGTGCAGAGTAGTGAGTGCAGAGTGCAGAGTAGTGAGTGCAGAGTAGTGAGTGCAGAGTAGTGAGTGCAGAGTAGTGAGTGCAGAGTAGTGAGTGCAGAGTAGTGAGTGCAGAGTAGTGAGTGCAGAGTGCAGAGTAGTGAGTGCAGAGTAGTGAGTGCAGAGTGCAGAGTAGTGAGTGCAGAGTAGTGAGTGCAGAGTGCAGAGTAGTGAGTGCAGAGTGCAGAGTAGTGAGTGCAGAGTAGTGAGTGCAGAGTAGTGAGTGCAGAGTAGTGAGTGCAGAGTAGTGAGTGCAGAGTAGTGAGTAGTGAGTGCAGAGTAGTGAGTAGTGAGTGCAGAGTAGTGAGTAGTGAGTGCAGAGTAGTGAGTAGTGAGTGCAGAGTAGTGAGTAGTGAGTGCAGAGTAGTGAGTGCAGAGTGCAGAGTAGTGAGTGCAGAGTAGTGAGTGCAGAGTAGTGAGTGCAGAGTAGTGAGTGCAGAGTAGTGAGTGCAGAGTAGTGAGTGCAGAGTAGTGAGTGCAGAGTAGTGAGTGCAGAGTAGTGAGTAGTGAGTGCAGAGTAGTGAGTGCAGAGTGCAGAGTAGTGAGTGCAGAGTGCAGAGTAGTGAGTGCAGAGTAGTGAGTGCAGAGTAGTGAGTGCAGAGTAGTGAGTGCAGAGTAGTGAGTGCAGAGTAGTGAGTGCAGAGTGCAGAGTAGTGAGTGCAGAGTGCAGAGTAGTGAGTGCAGAGTGCAGAGTAGTGAGTGCAGAGTGCAGAGTAGTGAGTGCAGAGTGCAGAGTAGTGAGTGCAGAGTAGTGAGTGCAGAGTAGTGAGTGCAGAGTAGTGAGTCCAGAGTAGTGAGTGCAGAGTAGTGAGTGCAGAGTAGTGAGTGCAGAGTAGTGAGTGCAGAGTAGTGAGTGCAGAGTGCAGAGTAGTGAGTGCAGAGTGCAGAGTAGTGAGTGCAGAGTGCAGAGTAGTGAGTGCAGAGTGCAGAGTAGTGAGTGCAGAGTAGTGAGTGCAGAGTAGTGAGTCCAGAGTAGTGAGTGCAGAGTAGTGAGTGCAGAGTAGTGAGTGCAGAGTGCAGAGTAGTGAGTGCAGAGTGCAGAGTAGTGAGTGCAGAGTAGTGAGTGCAGAGTAGTGAGTGCAGAGTAGTGAGTGCAGAGTAGTGAGTGCAGAGTAGTGAGTGCAGAGTGCAGAGTAGTGAGTGCAGAGTGCAGAGTAGTGAGTGCAGAGTGCAGAGTAGTGAGTGCAGAGTAGTGAGTGCAGAGTAGTGAGTGCAGAGTAGTGAGTGCAGAGTAGTGAGTCCAGAGTAGTGAGTGCAGAGTAGTGAGTGCAGAGTAGTGAGTGCAGAGTAGTGAGTGCAGAGTAGTGAGTGCAGAGTAGTGAGTAGTGAGTGCAGAGTAGTGAGTAGTGAGTGCAGAGTAGTGAGTAGTGAGTGCAGAGTAGTGAGTAGTGAGTGCAGAGTAGTGAGTGCAGAGTAGTGAGTGCAGAGTAGTGAGTGCAGAGTAGTGAGTGCAGAGTGCAGAGTAGTGAGTGCAGAGTGCAGAGTAGTGAGTGCAGAGTGCAGAGTAGTGAGTGCAGAGTAGTGAGTGCAGAGTAGTGAGTGCAGAGTAGTGAGTGCAGAGTAGTGAGTGCAGAGTAGTGAGTAGTGAGTGCAGAGTAGTGAGTAGTGAGTGCAGAGTAGTGAGTAGTGAGTGCAGAGTAGTGAGTGCAGAGTAGTGAGTGCAGAGTAGTGAGTGCAGAGTAGTGAGTGCAGAGTGCAGAGTAGTGAGTGCAGAGTAGTGAGTGCAGAGTGCAGAGTAGTGAGTGCAGAGTGCAGAGTAGTGAGTGCAGAGTAGTGAGTGCAGAGTAGTGAGTGCAGAGTAGTGAGTGCAGAGTAGTGAGTGCAGAGTAGTGAGTAGTGAGTGCAGAGTAGTGAGTAGTGAGTGCAGAGTAGTGAGTAGTGAGTGCAGAGTAGTGAGTAGTGAGTGCAGAGTAGTGAGTAGTGAGTGCAGAGTAGTGAGTGCAGAGTGCAGAGTAGTGAGTGCAGAGTAGTGAGTGCAGAGTAGTGAGTGCAGAGTAGTGAGTGCAGAGTAGTGAGTGCAGAGTGCAGAGTGCAGAGTAGTGAGTGCAGAGTAGTGAGTGCAGAGTAGTGAGTGCAGAGTAGTGAGTGCAGAGTAGTGAGTGCAGAGTAGTGAGTGCAGAGTAGTGAGTGCAGAGTAGTGAGTGCAGAGTGCAGAGTAGTGCGTGCAGAGTGCAGAGTAGTGCGTGCAGAGTGCAGAGTAGTGCGTGCAGAGTGCAGAGTAGTGCGTGCAGAGTAGTGAGTGCAGAGTGCAGAGTAGTGAGTGCAGAGTGCAGAGTAGTGAGTGCAGAGTGCAGAGTAGTGAGTGCAGAGTAGTGAGTGTGCAGAGCAGTGAGTGTGCAGAGCAGTGAGTGCAGGTGCAGAGTGGTGTGTATTGGCAATGTAAATGACAATGCCATTTATTTATGATTTAAAGAAAAAAAAAGAAATGTCATGAGCAATGCCAATTGCTCTACCTTTAATGATGCCGAGACCATTGCATTGCAAATGCTTGTTATCACTTAAATCTGGCCTGCAAACCAAGGATGTTAATTCACCATAACGCTAGTGGTGATGGAAGTGACATCATGGTTTAGATTTTTTTTGCTCCGTTTTATGCGCCTGAACTCGACCCCAAGGCATCGGAGCGCCTAACATAGCGACAGTAGTCAAGACAGAAGAAAATGCCAGATACCGCTGCACTTTATAGGTGTTGGGAATAAACACCATGGGTCTCAGGAGGGGGGTGGAGGCGTATTCGGCACACCGCCCTTGACGCTCAGCACCCTCAGTCTACCTACGTCGCCCTCGAACCGGACCCCGACGATGTGTATAAAGTGCAGAAACAATCAGTAGAAGCCTCCTAAACCAGTAGTAATTAGGAATAGTTCAATCATTCCTAATTTTTTTGCACTTTTTTCACATTTATTTAATTTTCACTCTCACGCCCCTAGGTAAGGGTGGGCCTTAGCGTGCCCATACCGCCAGGGTTTACCACACACAGTCCTGAAGAATTGCCGGGTAAATTAACACCGTTTCGATGGCAAGAAACATGTCGACTAACTTATAGGAACCCACCACTCAATTAAAGTGGAATGTTTCCTCACATATTTTAATATCTCTGTCTTTAGTGATCATTTAATAAAATTATTACCTCAGATACACTACTGACTATTTTAAAACCCCCACCACTCACTAGTCTTAATTCGCACCCAACACGCCCTGAACTCACTATCCCGCTCCGCAGTAATCCTGGCGTTGCAGCACACCAAAGAGACACTCGGTCTCTTTGGTGGGGCCCGATGATGAAGCATGTCATCACTAGGTGGTGAGAGAGGGCTTTCTTCAACATCCCAGTGTGGTTGTTTTTGTGCTCCCTAGAACGGCTTAGCCTTTCCTGTAGACACTCTTCTTTTGATTATTGATTACTGACCGGGGAACAAGAGTGTCAATCTACTCTCCCTACCTCTCTCCTTGTTACTCAAAGTTTCAGAGCAATCAGGTTTAACATTAGTGGACTTATGGTTGTGGCGATAAAACTGGTCCTAAGAACGACTAAGATAATTTTTGAACAGTTGCTCAGTGTACCCCAAGACATAGCATATTTTCAGAATGTGAAACAGGCTGACAGCCTCATGCTTATGTGGTCTAATCAACAGCCAGCTTTCAATAAGCAGTTAATAAGCGATGTCCAAGTTCTTCTCTCTGAATCCCTGCCTGTCTATTATTCAGTAACTATTAATGCACTATGGGGGGTCCACTGTGACCCCCATGCCTGGCAAAATCCAGAAAAATATCACAGAGGCTTTTCATAGATGAGAACATTTCTGGTTAACCGAAGAGAATAAAAGGATGATGTCAGAAGCTGAGAAAGCTATGTTGAAGGCGTCTTTCTTACATAACCACTGTATGATTCCAGTGACATCTTAGGGAGGTGAGGAACACACGAATGGCTCAGTGCGTTCCTGCAATGGATACTGGAGGGACCGGAGAATACTTTTGTCCTTTGTCTGAAATTAGATCTGTAATGATTCAAAAAAGACCAATGTTGTCTTTTAACTTTTATCCCAAAAATCTGTATGATTCTGCACGTCACCGCATTTAATCAACCACAACACACAGTTGCAATATGTAGACTAATCATAGTTATTGGGAACGTGGAATGGGACAAAGACAAGACGAACATTTAGCATATCACATCTCTGGAAAGGGTGGTATGCTGTAAGGGTATTACAGCATACCACCCTTTCCAGAGATGTGATATACCTTTAGAATAGCTCTAGTTTTCAGATTCTCTGTTTTGAAGTGGGATAATAGTAGCCTTGAAAAACTGGGACATAAATAACATCTTTGTAATCAATGATCTACAACCTTCAGCATAACCTCACTCTCTGTAATAAAATGGTTACATTCTAGCTGTGAATACACACTCTCTGCTCTATAACTGTACATCACCACTACATTAAATACGTATTGTTCATTGGACGTAATCCAAGACTCTAGAAAATGAGAAAAATCCCTTTCATTGCTCTAAGTCATCGATCCAATTATCCTCAACAAAAGTGGAGTTGTCTACTCCTTCAAGAGATTAACAGTCATTTACACTTATTGAAGATTTTTTTCTCCAAATGCGACAATAAACTATTAGAACAATTATCGATGTTCAGAATCCGCTATCCCCCAAAAGCTTTAGATGCTGAAACAGTCTTTAAAGTGTTCACAAGAACTGGAATGGAGGTACTGAGTGCCGCTCAAGGCGAACCCTGATAATACTTACACCAAATGCTTTCAACATGGCTGTTTCTTTTTCAAACCAATGTGAGACTTTATATAACAGTTTATTACCTGGAGATTTAAGTGATTTGCATAGAATCACAGGACTTTGAACAGGGCCGCCGAGACTCAAACCGGGATCTCCAACTATCGAGTCAGCATCTCTGACCGCTGTGCCACATCCTCTCCACTCCAGGCGAAACCAATGCATTACCAATGTTTGTTTCTATATGCTCTTTAGTAACATCCATAATCTTTCTGGAATCTATGACCTACTCCTTCCTTCAGGAAAAAACGTGAACAGCTGACATCACTTTTAGTATCTTTTGTATATTTTTGGAGGGTTACTTTGCCATTCCAGTGAATTGAGCAGGGGGTTTCTCATGACGGATGCCAACATTGCTTTTAAAATATGAGCAGACTAGCATTGAAAGCAGAAAATCTCTTTATATTACATGTTGTCATTGTCATTCATATGCTATGTTGATATCAAATATAAGGACAAGGCAGGAGGTTCAGACTCGTGTGTTGCCCATACAGTACATGGAAATGATATCATACAGCCAACAATTATTGCCTTCAACACATAACTAGTATTGAGTAAGCAATCGCTCTGTGTTTAACAAATCAGTCAGGCTTTGATATATGAGTCTACAAGAATTTCCCCAATGCAGCACATCTTCTCTTTGGTAATGTACAGATTCCATGAAAAGAAAAACGGATTCAAACTTAACAATTGGAGCCCGCCTTTACAATTTTTGTGTTGACCTTCAAAGCAGAAAATCTCTTGTTGTGTTTTCTTTTCTCCTGGCTATATTACTCTCCAGTCTCAAAAGGAGAAAAAATTCTACATCTCTCCTATATATTCGCATAGCGTTCCGGAAGTCCCTCTATTCATACTTTTAAATTGCATTATTGCAGTAATGGATGGAGAATATGATAGAGCTTGTTTTTGTGGGTAGAATCTATTATTGAGAAAGGCCCTTCCTCAAAAATGGTCCTGACGGTACCAACAAATTTTGCATCCACTAAATCAAGAGATGTCCGTCCCTCGGAGTCGAGGGGTATCTCGCCTTAATCCATGCTTCGTTGGTGAAGATCAGTTTGATGTGGATGATAACAATTGCATTGCGGCAATCTCTGATGCTGTATGATGATGCATCGTAGAAGCTATATTTGTCAGGAAACACGTCTGTAATATTAAATCCTGTTACAAAGCAGCAAGATTCCTTCTAAATCTAACATTCCCAGAGTAGCACCATGAAGGCTGATGTTGCTGCTCGATGGCCCGTAAGCCTCTTATACTCTTTTGAGAAATCTGATGATGTATTCATTGGAGATCATCGCCTTCTGGGCACTTCTGTTGCAGCAGTCCATCCCATGCCACACACTCGCCTTAAATTGTTAATGTGCTGTTAAATAATTTACAGTCTTTACCTTTTATACCATAGCAGGAGCGGTATGTAAAGCACTAGCTTTACCCTTTCTTCTGCCTATGTACAGGGCTCACACGAAGAGATGATTGTAATTATAGTTTTTAATATAATGATTTCATAAGATATTACCTATTTTGAATATAGCTGTAAATCTCAGGACGTGGAAACTTATGCAGAGAGGACACTTCTTATACAATAGCGAAAATCCTATGCTTATGCACAGCTTTGTGCTTCTTTCGAATTAAAATTTCTCAGATTTGACATTTGTGTTAAAACCAAATTAGTACACACACAAAACTTTGACTTGAAGCTAAATGTAAACATGGCAATCAAAATTTTGAAAAATTGTTGAGGGTCAGGAAAACTTTATAAATTATTAGTTTCAAAATCTTGCTACATTTATAGTTGCTCCTAATGCAACAAAATAAATATCATGAAAAATACAGTGCGATAATTTAAAAAAGATTATTCTAGAATTTGACACCTGATGATAATGCAGGAGGCAGGGCTTTACATCGGTTGGGTCCCTCCGGGACTCAGATCCAGTAGTAATTTAAAACAGATATTGAAATTAATCCCTGTCTTCATATCATTAACTTTTCATTCAAAAAAAGTAACAATTTCTGATCAATGAGTGTAAAAAACATTAAGGTAATCCATGTCATTCTTGTTTATATTTCACATGCTTTAGTTAATCTTGCATTCCCTATGAGTTTCTGCTTTTTCAAGGATGTTGCGTTATGGGTTTTTCCAGGAAGCATATTACTTCTGTCTACTGCATAATTTGAATTGAGTCGCATCCATGTGTTTATAATAGGGGACAAATGCATTGTGTCTGAAGCCAGTGCGAGTTTATCTCGGTGCCAGTTATGGGCCAGAAGGTGCTCAGAATACATGGTCATCCAATCCTCGGCCTCCCTGCAAAGCGCACAGAGCAATCAATGATCACTTAGGCCAGTTGCAGTTGTAATTCTACATAAATATGTGGGTAGGGTGAAACGAATTTTAGTACATATGTTTAAGCCATGCTATTAATTATATAGACGCTGACCCTTTTAGTGGCCCCTCACTATTTTATTCCAATTTAAATCCCTGGCAGAAGGGAATATGGGCCATTGATGCACATGCAGTTGGTTTTCGAGGAGCTTAAGACAATTTTGCGAAGAGGTATGTGGAAGGATTACTTTTATTGCAAGTAAAGAAATCCCAAAATGAAAAACACTGGCAATATTTCATTACCTTTCATCATAGATTATCTTTCCCAAGAGAGTAAAAACAAATAAACTAACACTTGGCCACTGGAAACAGCCTCACAAGGCTGCGATCGAGGACTGGACTTTAGGTGTGAGTAGGTCATGAATTAAAGGGACCTGGTGTGTGTGTAAATAAAAAATGTAAATATGTACGTTTTCTCACTCTTGTATTCAGAATGGAGGCCTTAGCTCTTACTACTGGCACCATTATGTTTTACAGCGCACTGTTAGGGTCAGATTTACAAATATTTCGTGCAATGCAACGCAGCAAGGCAACTTGCTGCATTACATGAATGGGAGGGATCAGAATTTCACCATATCTACTAAAATATTAAGCATTCCGGCTCTCTTTATGTGCTGTCACAGTGCGCTGCCTAGTGCCAATGCCGGCACCCTCGTGCCATGCAGCAAGGGTTCCTTTGTTACAGGCAAGATTGTGTTTTGTACAGGAAGTGATACATTCCTGTATATAAACAATCCTAAGAGGCAATTTCCTCTTTCTAGGCAGGATGCAAAATGCTTCATGCATAGAAAGAGGAAGTAACAAGAAGAACTAAAGATATTTCTCTTCTTTACTCCTCTCTATGGTAGGCACCCCATTTTGGTGCTACTCCAGGTTTTTCTGTTTTTAATAAAAATCTGAGATCGCGTCGGATTCCATGGTTGGATGGACGGGAACACCTATGCTCCACCCAAGGAACTCCTACCACTATGAAATGAAATACAGTGCAGTGCAAGCTGTTGTATTACATTTCATTACAAAGTCAAGCAAGGCGGCGCAAATTGCCGCTTGTGTGACTTTGTATATCTTACTTAAGCTTTTAAGTGGACTTGTGTCGCCAAGTGTTGCCTTGCGCAACGCAAGGACCATGCAAAGGCTTAGTAAATCTTGGCCACAATGAGACCCTTATTGATATCTCTCCATGCAGAAGTATGTTAATCCTCTCTTTGTGACTCTAGGTCAAATTTTGTGAGAAGATTTTGTTTCACTTTTAAGTCAAGTCTGATACATGCAGGATAAAGCTTTGTGGACACTGACTTTACATCTACTACAAAGGAAAATATGTCCTGGGGCAGATAATGTGAGGTTTGTTAGCAGTCAACAGAGGATTCTGTAACAGTGGTTGTTTTGGGTTTCAACACAACCAGCTTCACCAACAAACAACCACCTGCTCAGCAGATAAGTTGCTGGCTTCAACCCTTGCAAAGTTGGACAGCCATCCATCGGGTTAGCTTTTTAAAAAAAATATTCTCTTTTGCCAAAAGTATTAATAGTAATGTTCATGTTTTCAAACTCTGAGGATAGAAGAACTAAATACTGAATGTTATCGCATTGGACTCACTAATGCTTGCTGTTCAGAAAGCCTCACGCAAATCCACAACGCAAAAGCAGTCTCTTTTTGTTTGATTTTTGAGGGTCAGTGATTTTTTTAGGAAAACTTAATCGCTTTTCTTTTCCTAATGCAGACGTCTTTTTTCTTTACTACCATTGGACTTGCCTCATATGAATATTGCTCTTCTGACAGTCTCAATCTTGATACCGTCAGTTCAATATAATTAGGTTATAGTGAATTTAAAGCTTTGCAGTAGTGGTTCTTGGATGCGACTTGCTTAAAACGTGTGGGGATGAAATGGACGGATAGCTGATTAATTCAGGACAAATTCCTTGCATCTCACAAACGTCTTCTGCTGTATACGTTTTTTAAGTACATGTTTAAAGCAGTCTGAGCACATTGATCTATTTTATGCAAATGCCTACTTTTCTGTCTTGCAATGGCAATTGAAGCCAGCGCCTAACACAGTACATTGGAGAGCTGCTCTGGGTGCAGGTATGAGTTTGCTGCCTGTAACCTGCTGTCTTGTATGGCCCCCAATCTCCTTGTTCCCTGGCACAAACGGTAAAGTGAAGTTGCTCTTATTCGCCCCACACACGATCCATTAGGTCGGTGGAAAGACAGGCCCACGCTGAGCATCTGTATGTGGCTACCAGTCAACTAAGGGATTAGAGGGTCTTTTTCTCCACCGGTTTTTGCACCAAATGCTTCGATGCTGGTGCAAACAATTAATGTCAGAGCTGTGTTATGGCCGGCAGCAGTTGTTGGGAATCAAATGCAGCACAGTTGCAACCAGATTTAGCAGCCCCTCAGGGGTACAAAGATGCACGGTGTGTTACTACACAAGTTGACCATCGATAAAGCTTTCATTTCTCAAGCTCTGTAAGATGTAAAGTAAGTGGCTCTATGCATGGAAGGAATGCAGGGCTATATATGTTATCAAATTAATATTGGCTATTTATGTGCCACACAGTATAGACTGAATTATGTTAACACATACATATAGTGATTAATTACTATCCAGGTCTCGGTAGCCAATTTATCAACCTTGAGAGGCTGAGGCAAATAAACCCTGTGAGGATTCAATTTTTTGCCGATCAGGTGGCACGCAGTTGTGTGCAGTGGGTCACTGTGTTATTTTTCTTAGATCTGCACTTCTGACCCGCATGTTTCACAAAATGCACTGCGGCAGGCACATTACCCGGCACATTACCACTTGAAGTTGTTTTTGATGCTGATATTTGACCAAATGATTATACACAGATGTCCACTGAAAATGCATCAACCAGTTCGGTGTGGATGATGGCTCTGTGCCATCCTCTGTATCAGTCCTCATCTGTTGAGAACAGCTCCAAGCCGTCCTTGCACGAAATTTCTCTGGTGCAAGTACCAGAAGGATTTCCTTTTACCATATTCAGGCTCGGGTGCTCGGGAAGAGCTTCCCCAACACCAGAGGCTGTTTTTTTCCTCTTTAAAATGAAAATCAGCGCACATGGCGCGCTGACGGAAAACAACCTTTACAACGCATTCATTACATCGCACTACCTTTACAATGCTGTCATTACAACGAAACATTCTTTACATCGAATGCCATTACAATGCAGCCATTACATCGCATGTCATTACAATGCATGTCACTACAATGCATACCATTACAACGCATAGTTTTGACCCCTACGCTATCCAATTCTTTCCCTAATGTTGCACTCACTGGAGTGGGAATAGTAATTTTCACCCCTACGCTATCCAACACTTACCCTCCTGTTGCACTCACTGGAGTGGGAATAGTAATTTTTACCCCTACACTAGCCAATACTTACCCTACTGTTGCACTCACTGGAGTGAGAATAGTAATTTTTACCCCTACATGATCCAACACTTACCTTAAATGCAATGTAATGGTATGCGTTGTAATGGTATAGTGCAATGCAATGGAATGCGTTGTAAAATCATGCGTTGTAATGGATGTTCGGATGTAAAAACTGTGTTATAAAGGCATTGGTTGTAAATGTTTGCCTTTTAACATCATACATTCGTGCTGACGTCATTTCAGAGAAAACAAAAGTGAAATGAGATGCATCGATGCTCACGGATTATCTCAAACCCCTAATACCGATTCAGACAGGAGAGGTATCAATAAAGAGGGGAGAATTTCCCATTTCCAATGGTACCTTTCCCTACTGGATCCCTACTGGGGGATTGCTGCAGGAGGGCTAACCTGTTCTTTCTTGTGATAAGCAAATGCATTGTAGTGTTGTAGTCTTCTTTCGCTTCCATTGACCTAATTAGATTAACACCTGAAATCAATGACATGTGGATGAAGTGTTCTACACTGGCGCCAATGTCCATAATGACCCGGAGTGAACCGTTGTGGCTGTAGCTTCGTTCAATAAAAAAAATTAAGATCAGCTGATAGGACGGTCAAGAAGCTGTTCAGGTTGGCACTGACTCAATGTAGAACCCACGAGACAGCCGACAGAAACAATTAGTTCAATAATTGTAATTTGATTCTGCAGGGCAGAGCGTTGGGTTCAGATCTGGAAGCAACGGAAACCACAATTGCTAACTTCACCGAATTTCTAGTTGCCGTCACTTCACGATTGCAGTCCTTCTTTCTAGCCCACAGCCTTTTATAATTTAGGTCTCATAATGTTACTGAATTGGCTTGAGAAATGGGCCAAGATCACCAAAACAGAGCTGCCTGCGTGTCATTCTTTCCTTTCAATCTGCATCCAGCAAATTTACATTTGTTCTGCATCATCGGTGAAACCTGTCAGATGCAGAGTTTGCAAGGATCGTCACTTTATCTACTACTTTTCAGCATATGCATGATACCATTCACCCAATTGATATTGCAAATCAGCTTCTTTTCCAAATATACATAGATGATATCCAGCTTTAGCCGCAAATTCAATTTGTCATATGTCCTGTGCAGGTACATTGTCGTTTTCCCTATGTTAGCATGAGCACCTTGCAGACTGCCCTCTGCTTTACGCTCGTTACTATAAAACTTATTTTGGTTTGTGCCACACTGTACTTTCACACAGAACCCGCTGTTTTCACGTTCTGTTATTTTGGGGCATTTAGTCTGAACACTGGCGATAAAGTCTAACAACAATGCCCCTTGTTATTCTGTTCTGGTCAGGCCCTAGCACCTAGACAAAACACACAAATGCAGATGGTTTTTGGGAACATGTACATTTGTCATATTGGTATGCGCAAATAGGTAACAGCACATACTTGCAGAGGGATCTTTCCAGGGAAAAGATTGCAACAGGACTTGAGATATAGATGTATCTGTATATGCTAAGGAACAGGATATGTGGCCAACACCCAAAGATCTTCTGAAATATAATCATTTTTACTTCTGTAGAAGGGGAGAGAGGTTAGGCTATTCTGTCTTACACAATGACAGCTAGTTCATAATTTGTGGACTACTTACTATGCTAACCATCTTTGTGTTAGCCATTTTCTTACTTATTGTGGCTCGTATTCTGCATACTAGAGCATGATAGTTAAAATAAGCATTTTAAACTTTTCTTGTGTCTCTGTCAGAATTTATTGTGGACTAGACAGAGTGTGAGAGTGAAAGGGTGTGTCCTGCAACCTCGATTCCTGAGAGGGTCAAGAGTGTTGTGTTCTGGGGTGTCTAATCACGTGTGCCTCTATGAGTGAGTAGGAGGGCAAGTGAGATTCTATAGCTAGTTGGTCCCGGGCTCATGGGTACTCAGGTGGTAGGATAACTCAGTCCCTGCCAACTAAGGTTCCTTGATTCCAAGCATAGTTCTGTGACTGCACAGGATCCCTGCAACAGCAATAAGCATCAATAAGGATCACTAGCAGATCATCACCAACTAACTGAAAGACACTCGTTGGTAAACGAGGGAAAGCCCTCTGTGACTGATTTGATCAAGAACTGAAATCTTGAGAGATGGAGGTCCCTCTGCTGAAATCTTTCTATTCAATTAGCCAGAGATACTCAGTGTGAGGCCGTCTCCTGCTAAAGCAGCAAAAATCTTGCAGTGAGGTCCGACTGCTTATTTTAGTCACAGTACCACAGCAGCCACCAGAACAGATTCTTACTCATGCTGCTGAGAAGCATCTTACCTTTGCTTCAGTCTTCTGACCAGAGTCTTGATTCTGTTGAGACTGGTCTATTATAATGTTGTCTTTGCGGAGGAAACAAGAAAAGAGAAACTCCATGGGAGACTGCAAAATCAAGAAGCCTGGCTTGGTGTCAACTAAAAAACGTATTTTTTATCACTCGTCCATAATGAACTGCCTTGTCTTTCAGAGAATACATTTTAAAGCCTGCAGTCCTAGGACATGTGTCCCAAAAAAAAAAAAACCTAACCTGGCTACTTAAAACATAGAAACCAAGCTTCTTCAAAGAAATCTTTCCATGAATGAAATCATCTGTAATATCTCCCTCCCATCCAAGAGCAGGCAGGTCCCCTCCATGAGCAGCTGGATCCTTGCCTCAGGCTACATCTGATCTTTCTGGCTTCACAACCATATACTCCAAAATTTCAGTTGATTAGTTTGACCTAAAACAGCTACCCTATCTGCTATCAGTGCTGCAAAGTGGCAATCTATCACAAGCCAGCACTTTACTTAATAAGAAAAAAATATTTTAATAAAGGTCCTTGTACTGAAGACTGGGAGAGAGAGAAGAAAAAGGAGCCACATATGGCCTCAGATTTTTTTCCCCGGGTCGGACTGAGTCCTCCAGACACCTGGAGTAAGTGAGTTAGCGTGTTTGTGTGTGTCTGCCCCATGTCCTGTTGTCCATGCTGAGACTTAATTGCTTGTTAGCAAAGCTTATGAAAAAAAATCCTTCCACTATACAAGAGCCAAAATGATTGGCATTGGAAATATTGGTCACTAGTTAAGATTGCTAAGCCTTTTTAGGTCAGGATATATTTAACTCTCCACACTCATTGTGCAAACACCTGTACCCCTTTGCCTTTTTCGCAATGATACAGCACAGTTAGTGGTGGTTTTGACAGTTGCACCTCTAATTCTACAATAAGTCTTAGTTTGTGCTAATTATTTCTGGACAGATTCTTATTTGTATAGTACCGGTGCCCCTTAAGGTAAGAGTAACATCCCACTACCACAGATGTTGGCTTCAACTGGAATCCCAGCGCAGTATTTGTTTCTCCAAAGAGAATAAGAATCTGTCCAGAAATAATTAGCATGTAAGGACTCACATATTTGTAAGTATAGTAAAAACAGTGTAGATAAAAACTCGCCTGGATACTACTGTCTGATTATTCAATACCAGTCTCTTTTATTTATCCTTGTAGAGGCATGGACTAGCCTCGAAATAGCTCATGACTAAAATGCTTACATCATAGCACATATTCTCTGTACACGTGATGTTGAGCCCACCCTCAAACCGGCATTTCTGAATAAAGCATGCTAGAAACGGGCATACTTTCTTAAACTGGCCATTAACATATGAGATTCGGCAGTTATTATACTGTACCTTTGTCTTATCTAGAAACATGTCTCATTTCTCTCAACAGAGAGCTGCCGTTTAATGCTTAATCGCCGCAAAATCACCGCGTGTGGAATATAGGACTTATTATATTCCCCCCACAGAGATACCCCACGAATTAGTATGCTGCCGCATCCGGAGGTACCAACATGCACATCTCTTTGATACCTAGACTAATTAATAAACGTTTTTAAAATATTTTTAGCATACAAGATATTCTAACTTATTGGAGAAAGGCAATTAATACTCTATGTTTATCGCATTACTACTTTACGGTGTATAAACGTGCGCTATTTTCCCTTCAATAGGAAGACATTGGTCACATATAATCACCACATAGAGTACATACGATCTATTGGAATCCTATCGTTGGAGAGACTTATAAAGCAAAACGCTGTCGTTCTTTCAGGTAATAAATAAGGAGTCTCTTTGAGTAACTAGCATTATCTAACCCAGACCTACCTCTTGGGGAGTCATGCTGCTACAGTAATCAGTATTTACAACAAGGGGTGGTGAGGGACAGAGTCTCTGAATTAAGCAGAAAGCTCTCACCCAGTCAAGAGATCAGGGCTAGATCCAACACCGTTTTTTAGCTCACTGCACCATCCCAGTTTCAGAACCTGGCTGTATGCAAATTAGTCTGTTCCTGTCCCAGTGCATGATGTCTCCTTTCTGGTGAAGAATTGGCTTGGTAGTTTAGTCTGCCCTGTTCCCATGATGCACTGGGCCAGGGACAGACTGATTTGCATATAGCCAGGTTCTGAGCTGGGATGGGGCAGTGAGATAAATAACGGTGATGGATCAAGCCCTGATCTTTGGACTGGGTAAGAGTGGTCTGTTTAACTCAGACACTCTGTTCATCACCACCCCCCTTTTCTAAATCGTGTTTGGCCACTATAGGTGTGGCAGGGTATACTCAGACATGAGTCCCTTTCTCACTGCTCCATCAGGATTCAAGCAAGCCGGGCCGAAGAAGGCTGAAATGCCAGAAACCGGTCCCCGGTAGCTTGTCTCCTTTCTGGTGAAGAATTGGCTTGGTAGTTTAGTCTGCCCTGTTCCCATGATGCACTGGGCCAGGGACAGACTGATTTGCATATAGCCAGGTTCTGAGCTGGGATGGGGCAGTGAGATAAATAACGGTGATGGATCAAGCCCTGATCTTTGGACTGGGTAAGAGTGGTCTGTTTAACTCAGACACTCTGTTCATCACCACCCCCCTTTTCTAAATCGTGTTTGGCCACTATAGGTGTGGCAGGGTATACTCAGACATGAGTCCCTTTCTCACTGCTCCATCAGGATTCAAGCAAGCCGGGCCGAAGAAGGCTGAAATGCCAGAAACCGGTCCCCGGTAGCTTGTCTCCTTTCTGGTGAAGAATTGGCTTGGTAGTTTAGTCTGCCCTGTTCCCATGATGCACTGGGCCAGGGACAGACTGATTTGCATATAGCCAGGTTCTGAGCTGGGATGGGGCAGTGAGATAAATAACGGTGATGGATCAAGCCCTGATCTTTGGACTGGGTAAGAGTGGTCTGTTTAACTCAGACACTCTGTTCATCACCACCCCCCTTTTCTAAATCGTGTTTGGCCACTATAGGTGTGGCAGGGTATACTCAGACATGAGTCCCTTTCTCACTGCTCCATCAGGATTCAAGCAAGCCGGGCCGAAGAAGGCTGAAATGCCAGAAACCGGTCCCCGGTAGCTTGTCTCCTTTCTGGTGAAGAATTGGCTTGGTAGTTTAGTCTGCCCTGTTCCCATGATGCACTGGGCCAGGGACAGTCTGATTTGCATATAGCCAGGTTCTGAGCTGGGATGGGGCAGTGAGATAAATAACGGTGATGGATCAAGCCCTGATCTTTGGACTGGGTAAGAGTGGTCTGTTTAACTCAGACACTCTGTTCATCACCACCCCCCTTTTCTAAATCGTGTTTGGCCACTATAGGTGTGGCAGGGTATACTCAGACATGAGTCCCTTTCTCACTGCTCCATCAGGATTCAAACAAGCCGGGCCGAAGAAGGCTGAAATGCCAGAAACCGGTCCCCGGTAGCTTGTCTCCTTTCTGGTGAAGAATTGGCTTGGTAGTTTAGTCTGCCCTGTTCCCATGATGCACTGGGCCAGGGACAGACTGATTTGCATATAGCCAGGTTCTGAGCTGGGATGGGGCAGTGAGATAAATAACGGTGATGGATCAAGCCCTGATCTTTGGACTGGGTAAGAGTGGTCTGTTTAACTCAGACACTCTGTTCATCACCACCCCCCTTTTCTAAATCGTGTTTGGCCACTATAGGTGTGGCAGGGTATACTCAGACATGAGTCCCTTTCTCACTGCTCCATCAGGATTCAAGCAAGCCGGGCCGAAGAAGGCTGAAATGCCAGAAACCGGTCCCCGGTAGCTTGTCTCCTTTCTGGTGAAGAATTGGCTTGGTAGTTTAGTCTGCCCTGTTCCCATGATGCACTGGGCCAGGGACAGACTGATTTGCATATAGCCAGGTTCTGAGCTGGGATGGGGCAGTGAGATAAATAACGGTGATGTATCAAGCCCTGATCTTTGGACTGGGTAAGAGTGGTCTGTTTAACTCAGACACTCTGTTCATCACCACCCCCCTTTTCTAAATCGCTACAGTAATCAGAGCATAAGACACATGTTCTCTTTAGACTGGTAACTTCATAAAATGCAGTAGGTGACTCTGTCTGATGTGCTCACTTCTATAACACCGTGAAATTTGTCGCGTAGAATTTCTTAAATTTAAATAGTATGAGAAATGCGGGTTTTTGTTTTCTGCACCCGATTATTAAATTATGTTCTTTTAACTTCTGGATCTCACATATAGGATCATATAATGAACCTTTCTTCAAATCACAAATCACTTTTGAGAAACAAATACTGCACAGACAACTACATCTCCAAGAGAGGTAATGAGTAACAGAAAGTACAGTCTCTCTTCACTAATGAAATCGGTTCTTAATGATAAATAACAAAGAAACATCTGATTTTGATGTCTTTTACAGAATAACATTTATCTGGCTCTTGGGGGTACGACAAGTCACTCTCATTGGATCATGAGGCAATGTATCCTTCTAACAAGGTAATTTTACTGTTGTGGGTCATTTCCAACAGACCTCACTAACGTCGTGCAAAAATAATAATTATTTCCGTCTTTCGTAGGTCTAAGAACTTATTTCTTCTTGAAAAATGTTTTACAAGACTATGATGTTTCTCACTTACAACATAAACAAGGTACTTTTTAGCCGCCTCTCTGCTAGATTTCGAGGGCAACACTTTTGGGAACTTACTTTTCTAATCTTGAAAACTCTGCATCCTCATAGGAGTTCTTGGCATGAAATTAGGCACTTTGGTTGGCTTACTATCATCACTTTTAAAAAAGTGGAATGTCACATTCTTTGCTCTTACCTCCTGACCAAGCTTTATTCACGTCCCATTCACTTCTAAATCACTTTCCTAATGCCTGTTCACATAACATCTTCTTGCACAATGTGTGTCAAAGAGAACATCACTGTTCGGCTTATCTCGTCACTTGTTATAACATGCTTCACACACAACTCTCTACTAACAACTAGAAAGATAGAGGATAGAGATAACAGGTTTTTCTCTTGACAATCTCTGTTTGCAGCCTTGAGGAAGTTACGTTTAGTAACGAAACACGTGTCGGCTGCCTGCATCAGTTCTTCGGGATCAAAGCAAAGAAGAACTTGCAACAATAATGCTGTATCATGTGTTGTTAACAAGCAGTGTATTGTTTGTAGAGGAACTGTATCTAATAACACATTAAATCACTAAATGAATTCCACATTTTTGATGTTCTTTTTCTATATATAGACATTAGTATTGTCCATATCAGAGATCAATAGTCAGGACACTTTAAACAGGTCAGGACTGGGAATAAACTCCCTTAATAGCACATGCTTATATGATAACAAATATTGGAGTTCCGAGGTACAATTAGTTCTAAAAATGCCCTTTGCCTCTTTGTATAGTCAGCCAGTACCATCCTTAAATTCTACATTGTGTGTGAGAGATATCAACTACAATAATCTTTGCATTTAAAAACATTTATGGCTCTGAATCAGCCATGGTTGCAGCTTAAAGCAAAGTTAAAACACGAAGAATTGAGTTGATAAAATGGTAGACATGGACAAAGCATATTTTCTTAAGATTTTAAAAGATATTATATATTGTTGAAGCCTGATGTTCTGCATCTGGGTGAGATACACTTTAAAAATTAGATGGTCTGTAATCGAACATATTTCTGGTTCTAAAGTTGTAACCTGGAAGGTGAGAATCTAGCGCAGGAAAAGAAATATAGTTTGGATTGTAAAGAAACAAGAATTAGTTTCACTACTTACATCTTGAAGAATATAGACACTTTGGGGCTGATTAAAAGTTTCCTTGGTAGGATCACTCTTTATATAGAACATTTTATTGATATTTATGAACACCATAAAAGAGAATCACGGTAGGTACAGTTGACGATACACATTAGCCCCTGAATTTGAATTATTGCCCTGACTTGATCACTACTTTACTAGGGCGGGTTCAGCTTGTGTCCCAAGAAACTGTTCCTTGAGTGTGACCCAGCTTGGATGTATAGGTTGGTCTCTATGTAGCAATACCAGCCCCCAAATCTTAAGATGCTTCTACGGACATCCCCTTTCTCTGTACAGCGATATATCCACACTCACACAGAGTTCGAAACCTTGGCACTACGTTTCCAAAGTTGAGGGGTACCAGATACCCCTAGGGGTGACTCTTCTGCGCTATACATATGCTGATTGATTAATTGAATGAGGGGCCTGGAATTCGCCGGTTCTTGACAAAATGTTGCCTAGTGATGAGTAACCCATCCATAAGACTGCTAATGTATAGCGATCTGAGTCAGTATCTATTGTTACATGCAGTAATGCCAGTTTTGGGTCATCTCCAAATGGTATTGGGGCTGTTGAAAGACCCTGATCATGCGATAACACCATTTGTACTTTGATGTCAAGAACGTCAGTTTCAGTGCCATGTCACGGACGAAACACAAATTGAGCATCAGAAAAAAAAGTCGTTTTACTTTTTTTTTTTAAATCGTTCCACTACTATTAATTCTTTCATGTTCACCAGGAAAGAAACAATAAGTGTTAGCCTATAATTTACTAGTGCTGGAGCCCTAACATTATTTTTTGACCTGCAGAGTCACAGTAGCAATCTTTACAGAAGTACTGTAAGATCTGCATTACAAGAAAGCATTAACTAGCAATATTTGCCAATATTTTATTTTATAAAGCAACATGAAACATTTCACATTTTGTGATGTTAACTCAAATGTATACATTTTTCAAGGTCGGCTTATCGCCCAATCCATCTCATTCACTTAGAAAGGTAGCAAGTTAATATAGATTTTATCAGTCAAATCTGTGAAGACACTTTTCTCAGGTAACACATTTATTTAGGAGCACCGAGGTAGTGTGTTGTGTGGAGAACATCCAACCAGGCCCAGCTTTAGCGCTGGTGTCACCGGTGCGCAGATCATTTTTGGTGCACCCACCAGGGGCGGCATTAGGCATGTGCAAACTGTGCACCTGCACAGGGCCACCAAACCCCAGGGGCCACCACGCCAATATATATCCGTAATATAATAAACCTCTGAGGATGGATACACATTTGCGGGGCGGCCCCTGGCCAGGATTTGGCGGCCTCCGGCTCTGTTCCACTTCCAAACAACCTGATCCGCCCCACCCAACCCCCCCTTCCCCTCTTCACTGGCCTCCGCACCTGCGTTCCTCCTGGTTCCTGATTGGCTTCGTTTTTTTCCCCTACCCACTGCTGGCCCGCTGGTAACTTCCTGAGCTCCGGGGGGCTCCGCCCCACCCGGACCCCCTCTTCCGAGGCCCCCTACCTACGCTCCCTGGCCAGGACCGCCATGAGCCTAGAGCCGACCCTGTACCCACACCCCATGACTGTTTCCTTGGATTCTCTCACTACCACTGGGAAAAGGTGCCCCTCATCTCACTAATTATAAGTTATTGCTAAACACAGCACCAACCCCTGAGGTCAGCGCTCCACCCATAGGTAAGTGCTCAGTGCGGCCGCAACAGTCGCACTGCCCTAAAGCCGGCCCTGCATCCAACTCAGTCCTGAGACTGAAGTCAATATTTATAAACTCCACGTTCAGAAGTCATCTGTTCTTCGTTAGATAAGGCCTACACAAACACAGTGTTTTATGGCTTAACAGGTGAGCAAAAAGAATTATGAAAGTCTTCCTGCAATTAAAAACAGTTTTCCCTTCCCAAAACATGATAATAAATACATTGATTAGCCTTTAGCCTTGTTTAGTGAATTACAGCAAGCGATGTATGGAGACAGAAGAAGTCTCAAAACAGAAACAGCTAGCTTGCATTGTTCCAGGATGAAATTATTTTTTTGGTGTTGAAGAGAGAAGCACTAGTCTGGAAGTCCTGTGTCCAGATAAGTTATGATGTGCACATACACGTTTCATCATCATAGGCATTGTTGTATTTTTTTTGTTTATCTTCCACAATCCCATCTCTTGTGCTTCCTCAAGAACAATTAGCCATATGTTTGAAGCCATTAATTTAGCTAGCTCTTTATTGTACCCTTCTGTTTCCTTCCACTTCCTGTCCACTATTTTCTACATAAACCCTGATCTCTCCTCTTGTCCAATTCAGAGAGTGTTCTTTGCAAAATAGTGATGACTCGTAACCCTCTCACTCACCAAAGACCCTAATACCGCCAAAACCAACCTTCATGAAGGAATGAAAGAAGTAGCCGAATGGATGAAGCATAGCCGTCTAAAACTTAACTCAGATAAAACAGAAATCCTTATCTTAGGAACCTCCCCCTCCGCCTGGGATGACTCCTGGTGGCCAGAGGCTCTTGGAAAAGCACCCATCCCGACGTATCACGCACGGACCCTGGGCGTCATTTTAGACTCCTCACTCTCGATGTCCAGACAGGTCAGCGCCGTCTCATCATCTTGCTTCAACATTCTTCGCATGCTCAAAAAAACATTTCGCTGGATCCCCACCGAAACCAAAAAAAAAGGTCACCCATGCACGGGTTACAAGCCGCATGGACTACGGAAACACCCTATACGCCGGCACCACCGCAAAACTCCAGAAAAAACTCCAACGCATCCAGAACGCATCAGCCAGACTCATACTTGACATTCCACGTAAAGACCACATCTCCAGTCACCTGAAAAAACTCCACTGGCTCCCCGTCAATAAGAGGATTACTTTCCGCCTCCTAACCCATGCACACAAATCACTTTACGAACTCGGACCCGATTGCCTCAACACTCGACTTTCCTTCTACACCCCCCCGCCCGCTACGTTCCTCCAGCCAAGCCCTTGCTACCGTGCCTCGCATCAATAAAACCACCATGGGAGGTAGATCCTTCTCCTACCTGGCTGCTAAAACCTGGAACTCACTCCCCACTCACCTTCGTCTCACTCAGAACCATCTAGCATTCAGAAAGCAACTTAAAACTTGGATATTTGACAAGTAATCCCCCCACCCTTCCTCAAGCGCCTTGAGACCCTCTGGGTATGTAGCGCGCTATATAAATCCATTTGACTTGACTTGACTTGACTTGACTTGAATGACCCAAACAACATGTGCTCCTGTGTCCTTTGGATGTGCCCGTCGTTGTATTGTATCTTGCTGCAGGTGCGTCGATGCCAGTTTCCCCCCTGCGTGACAGGTTTGAGAAACTGAAATGTAAGCAGAGATGGAACATGCATCAGTACAAGTGAGAAATGCCACACTCACAGCATGTGTAGCTGCACATAGCGCGTATAACAATTGGAGGACCACCTCCCAATCCTTTTTACACTGTTGCTGCGCAAACCTCTGGCTGTTGCTTCTGTGGCAGCCCCTATTCTGAATGAATGTGTTCCAAAGCACTTCGGATCCAAGCCTGTCCTGGTTATTGCCATGTCCATGACCCTTTTAAACTGGAACCTGGTGAGCGGGGTCCCATCTGCATGTATTAGTAGCGCTCCCCCCATTGCACTATTCCTCTGTCGTAGGAATGTTTCTAGCTGAGTCACGGGACAGCAAGGATTATCACTTGCGCGGTGAAGTACTATCCCTTCGCCACGGGCTTCCTGGTCTGTTTTGGATTTTCTAATGGATATTAGTAAAGGGTCGCCCTGTACTTTTGCATGTTCAAGCTGCAGCCCTCCTTGCACATCCTGTTTATTCTGCGCCACCAACTCCCCTATCCTAAATGCTCCATAAAAGACCAATGAAAAGGCGGATCTGAATAGCAACGCCTCCCCTGTTGAGCTGCAAATGCCATCAAGCGCTGCTAGTAGAAATGTCAGCAGTTCTATCCCAATTGGGCGTCTTGTGTCTGGTGCTGACCCCTGGAGGCGTTCCACCCCTTCAGTGCCTTTCTAACAATGAAACTATTAGTTGGATCCCTGCTGCCCTTGATTTGTGCGAAGAAAGAGATTGCTGATACATGTCGCCTGGCTGCCACCGCAGGAATGCCCCTATCCCATGCCAGCTGTCTACCCAATCCTGCCCCAAAAAAGCACAGTAAGCCCAAAACGCTCCTTCATAAGCTTTCCTGGTCTTTGGAGCTAGCCTAGCTTCCACGAGATTCTGTAGCTGGGGGCACCAATCTGCCAAAGTACTTTCGGGAAGAGTGTTGGTGTTGCCTCCGCAGAGGGTAGGTGTTCCCTGAAAACCTGCATCTTGAAGCGAGAGAGTGCATCAACAGCAGTATTCAAACCCCCGGGACATGTTTAGCCTTAAACTGTATGTTCAGTTTCAAACATAACAACACTATTTCCTTCAACAGGCGGAGGATCGTTTTACACCGTGCAGCCTGTTGGTTGATGCATTCAACCACCGTCATGTTATCTGACCAGAAAATCACAGATTGATTACGCAAATGATGAGGCCAAACAGTGAGTGCCACCCAGATGGGAAAGAGTTCCAGGAAACCAATGTTGGCTGTCACACCATTCTCAGCCCACCAGGCCGGCCAATGTTGTACCACCCATTCATTCCCGAGTATGGCACTAAATCCCACACTTCCCGCAGCGTCAGTCCATAAACCTAACTCCGCAGAAGTAGTGGGAGGACCGGGCCAGACCACCCTGCCGTTGAGACCCTCCAGAAATGCCATCCAAATGCGCATGTCCTGGCGAACCTCAGATGACAGTATTGTGTGATGGTGTTTTCCTTGGAGACCTGTCATGGCCTGTGAGATGGAGCGGGAGAATGGGCGAGCCATAGGTATGACTCTCAGTGCGAAATTCAACTGTTGCAGCTGATGTAAGGTTACTTTATCTTTTGCCAGGCATTGTTGTAGTGATGTCTTAAATTTTGCAATTTTTTCCTTAGGTAACCGGAAACAACCCTGTACCGAGTCTAACTCTTTGCCCAGGAATTCTATTGTGGTCATTGGACCCACCATCTTCCCTGGCGCCAGGCGAATCCCAAAGGCCTGCATGAGCACACAAAATTCCTACAATGCCCAAGCGCACTCCCGGGAGCCCGCCGACCCCAGAAAAAGAAAATCATCCAGATAATGCATAACTCATTGGTGCCCCATCGCCTGTCTAAAAACCCATTACAAAAATGAACTGCATTTTTCAAAGTAAGCGCAGGAAACGGAGCATCCCATGGGCATGCACATATCCATGTAGAATTTGTCCTGAAACTTGAAACCCAGAAGGTGGTAATCAAGCAGATTTATCGGCAGCAAACGGAAGACAGACTCAATATCTGACTTGGCTAGCAAGGCCCCGGGGCCCAGAACCCTTAGCATATCCACTGCCTGGTCAAAGGAAGCATATTTTACGATACAGCGTTCCTCATTGATGGCGTCATTCAATGAATTGGGGCTGACAGATTATGAATCAACCTGAACTCCCCCTCCTTTTTCTTGGGGACTACTCCAAGGGGTGAGCAAACAAAATTGTGTACTGGGATGTGATCAAAAGGACCAGCTATTCTGCCCAAGCGTAATCCTTGTTCAATTTTTGTTGCTGTCACCCAGGATTGGTCCTTACAGAAAGCTGATTTTTGCAATGTGGTGTCCCTATGTAATCCAATGCAGGAATCCGGAAGCCATACAAAAAAACTTTCTTATAAGGTCCTAGCAGTGGCATGATCTGGGTACTTGTTTAACCAAGGAGTCATAGCCATAACGTCAATGGGTGAGTGTGTTACAAGTTGTGTCCTCTCCTCACTCCTGTTTCTTCTTTCCCCTATATCCTGATTTTGTGAGGCATTTTGATTCTGGGTGCGATGGGTTATTGCAGATAGAGCATGTGTGTCTGAACTTACAAGTGCCTGTGGCCCTGGTGCATGTCCGCCTATTAAAATCCCAACCTGTCCCTTTCCGTCCCCCTGCTCCCTGGACTAGGGGCCGTACCTGTCGTTTGGGGTGGCCGAAAGGGCTGAGAAGCTTGTAATGTGTGACCCTTGTTGAAGTTTTGCACTGTGCTACCAGGTTGCCCTGGCCCACACTGATCCAACTATGAGATTGTGTTGACTTGGTCCCATGAAAGTGATGGGCCAGCTGCCCTAGCCTTCCTGAAGTTCATGTCATACTCCTTCCACCCTACTCCCCCATATTTGTCATGAGACATAGTAATCCTGCTCTGGTAACAAGCCATCTCTGCTTGTATGTTAGGTGAACGCTCAGCTGTTATTGCCATAAAAACTGAAAAGGCCCTAATCCAGTTGCTCAAATTCTCCTCTACCCTGAATTTCAACAGTTTACTGTGCCATTCACTAGGAAGCATCCAATCTTTCTGTTTCCTTGAATACTCCATTTCTCTTTCATCCACGAGTAAGGAAAACATATTAATGTAAGCACCAGACCATACCAATTCTTTCACTTCCTGAGTTACATGTCTGGCCAAATGTTCCCTTCTGTGCGTGACTCCCCCACGCCTAATAATGGCAATGTCACTTCCTTACCTATTGCAACCACTCCAGCTGGCTCCGTCAGCTTGTCCTTCCCCTGGCTGCTCGCTGGCACATCCTTGTTGTTTCCTGTTAAAGGAACCCCCGTTGGTTGCATAAGAGATGGAGAACCTGGCCCCTCGCTTGGCGTCCCACCTGGTGTTGCAATAATCTTTGCCACCATCTTTCTTGCCTTGGCCAGGGGGTCCTCCCCTACCTCCTTTGCCCCCACAGAAGTTGGCAACATCCCTCCCTTCCCTAACCAAGGGAGAACTGCCGCTATCTGTGCTACTAATTTCTGTGGGACCTGATTGATGTCTATTGGGGTACCATATGGGACACAACCCTGCGGGGCCACCCCACAGTGACCGTTGGGGCAGGTGTAGGGACCACTGGGGCAAGTATAGGAGCCACTGAGATATGCGCGGGGCCACTGGAATAGGTGTGGGGGCCACTGGGATAGGTGCGGGGACCAATGGGGTATGTGTGTGGACTCCTGGGATAGCTGCGGGGACCACCGTGACCGGTGTGGAAGGGACCCCCGTGGGACATCCGCCTGTAGGAACCCCACCTGATGGACCAGGACTATCCCCGCCCCACCCCCACCCCCAGATGAGGGACTGGCACGGGGGCTCTTTCTTGGGTCTTCTCCTTGGGTCTTAGCCCGCCTAGGGAGTGGTTAGAATTCACCCCTGGGTTTTGTTGGCACTATTGTTCGCTTAGGCCTCCCAACCGCTTCACTCTGCCCTTCAACTCTTTCTCTGAGTTCCGCCAGGTTCTGCCCTAGTTTTTCAACCTTTCTCCATCTCCTATCCATAGTCACCATCCTGCGCATCATGGACTCCATCATGTGTTCCATGCTGGAACGCTTCGTCCCACGCTTACTGGCCATAACACCTGTGCCCCAATTGCAGGATCACTTATAATTGGCAAAAATAACACCGCAAACACAATGTTATCTATACCTCAATGTTATCTCTCACTAAGAGCCTCCCCACAATATTTTTCCGGGCCTGGACAACCTGTCCAGGTCCTTACCTGCGCACTGTTGGAGGTACACACACTGGCCGTAAGCACCACGCAACTGGAGCCGTGCCACACCAGCTAACCTGGGTGTTGGGCGAGTAATATCAAGCCTGTGCGGCCCACAGAAGCAGTGAAATGCAGGCCTGTCTGTAACCCCTGTGAGTGATGTCCTTGCGCCCCTCGCTGCCCCTAGTGGAGTCTTTGCAAACTTGGGTTCTGTAAGTGTGACAAGGAGATTGTTATACCACTGTTAGTCTTATACAAAACACACGGGACAGTGGACCACTTATATACCTTCAATGCACCAACCCATATATCACCAATATGTAAATCAGAATTTCTTGTAAATGGCGTGCAATTTCAAATACTCCCTGTCCCAGGAGTATATCCCAGAAACATCCTAGGAAAAAGACAATTTTCAACCAAATTTCGAAATGCACCACCCAAATAAAGTGAATTGCCACTAGGCTTATTTGGTAATGTTCATAAGCAAATGGTAGTTCCAGATGAAAAACGCTGAATCCGTGGTTGCAAAAGAGTTCTTTTAATATGCCAAGAGAAACCAGTAATATCAAGCCTGTGCGGCCCACAGAAGCAGTGAAATGCAGGCCTGTCTGTAACCCCTGTGAGTGATGTCCTTGCGCCCCTCGCTGCCCCTAGTGGAGTCTTTGCAAACTTGGGTTCTGTAAGTGTGACAAGGAGATTGTTATACCACTGTTAATCAAAGCACAATACTGTACATATACTCTACCCTTATATCAACAAAACTTGACCCTTGTCCAACTGTGCCACTGTCAGCCGCTATACCAATGGCCCTGATGTGCCCCTTCGCCAGGAAAGGTAAAAAGGGAACAAAGGCTGCAGACTTTGCTCCCTTTTTACCTTTCCCATTGAATAACATTGAGCGCCCGACGGCTCAAAAGCACCCTGCACCCAGCCGCCCGAGTGCCCCTGGCAGTGCAACCTGACGGTGATTCTTCAGGTGCGACCACCACTGCGAGAGGTAAGTTGGGATCCTGGAGAAGAGGTAGGTACCCCAAAAGGAGGCACAGGGGGTCGCAGGGCGCCGGGTGCAGGGGTGTCTTTGGGTGTCGGACGTAGCACCTCGCCCAGGATGTGTATTGTTGCAGGCCCAGGAGAGCGGGGGGGGCTCTCCACCCAGGGGTCCAGCAACATGTCTGCTGTGTGGCAGCCTCTGCAGCCACTCAGCCCAGACGTGGATTGCAGGTTAGGTTTTAAGGGGGCATCTCTAAGATGCCCTCTGGTGCATTTTACATTAAATCCCACACTGGCATCAGTGTAGGTTTAATGTGCTGAGAAGTTTGGTACCAAACTTGTCAGTCTTCAGTGTAGCCATTATGGTGCTGTGGTGTTTGTAATGACCACCTCCCAGCACCATATACTCTTAATGGCATCACTGCATTTACAGTGCCCAGGAATGGCCCTGGGTACTGTAGGGGCACAGGGCTCATGCACCTGTGCCCACACCTTTGGCATAGGGCACCCAGCTAGAGGGGTGACTGTATGCCAGGGCAGTGGGTTCTGTGGGCATGGCACACAGGGATGGGTGCCATGTCGACTCTTTGTTTGGGTCTGTACTTATACACTCAGCCTGCAAAGGCAGTGTATGGGTGTCGGGGTACAGGGCCCCTGAGGGTGGCACAATAAGTGCTGCAGTCCCCAGGAGTCTTCTCTAGTCACCATGCCCTGGGTACCTAGGGTACCATTTACTAGGGGCTGACAGGTGGCCAGAGATGCCAATTGGGTTTTAGTTTCAACACAGCTTTAGGGAAGGAACACAGGCCCTGGGTACCTGGTCGGCAGGAACCCAGGGCACACTCAGTCAAAGCACATCAGCAGTTCAGAAAAAAAGTGGGGGCATACCAGTTCAAGAAAGATGGCACTTTCTCACTGGAGGCCATGGTGGGAAGGGGACGTTTAAGAATGACTTTAATCCTAAAGGCAGATAGATGCTGATGCTCATTTAATGCCTTAAGGTCCACTACTAATCAGTAAAAGCATAAGCTGCAGGACAGGGTGGTGGAGAGATTATCCCATAAGAACACTTTGGATGAATTTAAACGAGCCGGTACATGCTATAAGACATTTGCAGTAATGCAGCGCCTGCCACAGTACGAAAGAGCACTCTAGGTTTACAGCCGGCAAATATGCTGCTGCCTGGTGCAAGAATGGCAATCACCAATCCCACATCAGGAAAAGTAACATTGTGTGGCTCAGTCCTCTAGACTGTACTACTGAGAAGTCTAGGAGAGTTGTGAATTACCGATCAACCTCAGGTTATTGTTCCTTTAGGCACAGTACTCCATTACATGCAGTAAAAATTGGCAGGTGTGTCTACAATTCCCTTGTATTCAAAGCAATGACACATTACACTTTGCCTCCTCTATGTAACACCAAGGCTGGTGCAAAGATCTTTGCTGCCCTTTGTGAAGTAACATTTCGTTGACTCGCTCCCATAGCAATGGGGCTACAATTGATGCTGGCAGGGGCAAACTCGTGCCCCCTGCTCATAATGCCTGAGGCTGTCAGCTAAAATTATCTAGATGGTGAATCGGCTGTGTGGAAAACATAGTCAGCCATATCAGTTTCCACAGTGCTCTTCATGAGTGCACAATTGTCATATTTTTTAGTGATCTAAATGTAATAAACGTTACACTGCACATTGTTGCATGGCTCTGCTCGCACCGCACTCACAATGGCTGTTCCCCTGTTGCAAGGCATTCGCCGCAGGCTTGTTTCAGCCAGTATGTAAAGCACTCATTGCCATGAGATGGTACTGTGAGCCCTAACTATTGAGCAGTGGCAGCACATGAAATTGATGCATACTTTACATACAGGGCAATGTGTAATTTGATGATATATTGCTCTGTATGTAAAACACACATTCATCACATGCATGTTTCCTCTTGAATTTAAAGCACATATTTCTATGCCCATTCTACATTGTCAACAGCCAGCAGTCTTGATTCTGATTCACTATGACCAATGTGAGGTTATACTTATGCACATCTTTTACATGTAGTGCGACATCTTACTACAGTGCTTTCTCTGTGTACTCAGTGATAACCCACAGCTGCATCGTGTAGCTGTCCCTTGTGGAAACTGCTTCTCAAGATCAGTAGTCAACTCATTTTCAATTTCATCTTACTATAGCCACTAAAGCAAGAGATGCGTGTAACTACACCTCAAAGATCCTGTGTGCCCAGGACAGTTTCAATCTACCCACTAATACTCCTAACACCGAGCCCTGATAACCACTCAAGAAACTTTAATCAGTGACAAATATTATATCTCAGACTGGGTTCCATGAAAATGGACACAATCTTTGATTTTTATTAAAGACATTCTCTCATTTACCCAAAGTATGTTTTTTATCTTTAACATTTAATGGAGTTTGTGGCATTAAGGACTTACATATTGTATTCAATAAAAACTGTACATAGTGAAAGGCTCTTTGGTTTAGCCACCTTCAGCCATTGACTCCTTTGACTCCTGAAGCCTCAAAGATTGTCTTCTGTGATAATCAATTACATCTTAGATCAGCGCACGGGGGTATTTTATTCACACCAATTTATTGTTGGCTGTTTGTGTGTGTCATTCCACATCCACTGTAATGCATGAGAAATTAATTTACATCTGTAAAATACTGTCATTCATCACATATGCAACATGTAAATGTCTTAATAGTCTAAGCGGCAATACATTTTACTTTATTATTATATTAAGTCCATGTACAAGTATTCTGTGATCTACTATGGTAGAGAACTCTGTGGTGAGCAGCACTTTCGATGTTGCACTCTAAGCTACATGCTGCCATGGTACTAAATTGCATACACTACACAGTGTTGTAATGGCCAGTCTAAGGATGGAAACCTCTTGCAATAAAACTTTCATGCTTGGAAGTAGAGAAGGTCAGTCTGTGGATAGGTTTATGATTGGGACCACGAATTGATGATCAAAAACTTTCCTTCAGAAGTAAAGTAGGCCTGGCTAACACTAGTACTCATTTCATCTCTAAACAAACACGTGAGGACACCATAACCTGTTCAAAGCGAGTTTTGAATTCCACACTCAGATCACACAAAACAAGTCCAGAAAGATAGCAAACTGGCCTGTGATGATAAATGAAAAGAAATAATGGCATTATAAACCTGGTTTATTGTAGTGTATTTAAGCAGATTTACACATTCAGAAACATATGCACATATACATACACACATGCAGACACACCAGCATACCTTTCAGCATTCATGAATGCAAAAGCCAAAATTGTTAGTAACACCTACACATAGAGAGATATAGATGCAAGTACACATATACAAGAACCAACAGACAAATTGGCACAAATGCTCTTGCAGAAAAGATATAGACAGACACCTTGGTACGCAGACACCACAAAGCAGCACATGCAGACAACACATGTGCAGGCAAACATTTAGTCACTGAATTAAGGAGTACATGGCTACAAACTTAGACTTCTTTGTTTCACTCTCTCCTGCTTCCCCTTCTTCTTTCTTCCTACCCACTTTTCTTTGTTTATGCCTTGTTCCTTCCTTCCATTTTTTCTCCCCTCCTTTCCTTCCTCCACTGCATTATTTCCCTCCTTCACGATAGAGACATGCAACACATTGGCTTTGACAATTTGTGTTCTTCTTACTCTCAACGAACATGAAAAGCTCGTTTGGGGAAAATAATACGGTTGCAGGTTATCACAAGAAGAAATGTGACCTTCAATCCTCGAATATTAAATTAACCTCTGTTTATTCTTAGCATTGGTTGACACTCAGATAGCCCTGAATGTTTCATCAACAGTTGGAGATGGTAGCACTGTCTTGTGCACCTCTAGCTTACCCTCTTTCACTCTCACATCTCCCTTGTATCACCCACACACTGGAGGAAATTAAACCGGATAGCTTAATTATAGCTGAAACATACCACTAGTACCTAAGCCTTAGGATATTTATTACAAAAAGGGAAACTGCAAGTAAATTGTGGTCCAACTGTTAATTAGTGACACTGCACGAAATGCTGTGCTCGACTCAGGACTCGTGTAAACATCATACTACAGACTCTTAGATTGAGTCTCTTAGATGAAGTATGGATGGATCGTGGAGTGAAAGCCCTTCCACCGGTGAGCACCAATCCTCAATATAGCCCCTTTCTGTCAGCCAACCTCCTAGCTTTGCCAAAACAGCACACAACCTGACTCACCACAGAAGGATTTGACCACTTGTATCATGATTGACTTGAATTACTCGTGGTATAATTCAATTGATCCATTTACCCACCATCAGAGAATGCGGCTGGCACTTCGTTAAGGTCCACATTGTGCATCCCGTCTCTTCCTTATGGCAGCCAGTGCACCACTCTGAACAGTGTAGCCAGCTTTCGGGGTAAAATGAAAAGGTCCGGTCGGTGCAGGCCGCATCATCTTTTAAATTAATTTAATTTCTGCTAGGATAGCATCGCTGCTTGGGCGGTGCGGGCTGCCAGAAAAGGACAACTATCGAACTCGGGTCACTCTCTGCAAACTCATATGGTATCCCCTCGTGTGTGCTGCTCTGCTTGTGTGTGTGTATGGGGGAGGAAATGGGTAAGAGGGCAGGGGACCGGGCATCAGCCTTGTGTCTTGCAGAGGCCCCCGCAGCCCCCCCGAAGGGGGGGGGGAGGCTCAAGGGCCGGCGCCTTAATCCACGCCGAGCCCCAGTGGAAGAACCGGTTCTGGGCACCCAGAAGCGGCAGGGAGACTTAACACCTCGCAGGGGAACATCCGGTTTACACCAAGGAACCCTCAGCCAATCGGGGGGACAGCATGGTACAAACCCCCCAATGGGGTGGCCAGCTTCAAGGAACGGACATACAGAAGTGGGGGGATATAAGCCACCGCTTCCACCAGTTAAGCTCCTAATTTGGCGGAGCAGGGGAAGCGGCGCACCTGAACTTTTGGAAAATGGTACCTTTTACTTACTACGAGGCGAAGCTTTACAAATGCGGACGGAATGAAAGCCCGAATCTGTCGCCAGAGAAGCACGAAGAGGCGAAACCCACGCATGGCCTTGTAAAGGTATTTGAATATGAAGAAAGCAAGGGAGGTGCGCCCGCTAATAACCCCCCCACAAATCTCCGCGGCTGGAACCCTCAAGATGCCGACTACTTGGTTGAGGCCTGGCGGTCTGCCGTATGTAAGGTGGTAGGAGACCTCCGCAAACTCCACGATGGCGGCAGAGGTGGAGGGCAGCGGCTAAGCCCAGCCGGTGGCAGAAATGGCGGCCTACGCGTTTCAAGGGAACGCCCGATGACCGTCGACGAAGGAGGTATGGAGTGACCCCTGATCAAGAGAGCCTAGTCCAGGGATCGGAGGACAAGGCCGAGGGGACCGGCGCGCCCAGGAGGCACGCAGCATAAGAAAAGCAGGAGGCTCGCGGTGCCAGCGACGATCCGGCAAAGGAGACGACGATGAAGTGCACCCCCCCCACGCCCCTCCACCCCCGACAGCGATGGAAGAGGCTCCCAGCTTCGGTAAAGATCCAGGCGGAGCGGAGTAGCGGTGGTGGCGAGGTAAAGTGGCGAAAGGGGGGGGCTAAGCGCTAGCAGCAGCAAAGGCACGAATAGGTCGATAAAATAAAAAAAAAAAAAAAAAAAAAGGCAGATTCCAAAATGTAAAGTGCTGGGCGGTGGAGCCCACAAAGGGGACGAATCGTGCCGATAACAGAGGTTTCTTTGAAAGGGAAACTCACGGACAAAGACCTCTCCTAAGCGAGGTAGGTTCATGGTATGCTTTCCGGGCAGCACGGGTTAATGTAACAGCATTTCGCAGCGTAACTCTAGGCCTGGGGGGCAGCCGGGCAGATAAGGCAGCTTGCGCGCCCGGAGATAGCAGTGTGCCCAGGATCACACAGATCGGCCAAATGTGGGTAAATCGAGCATGAGTGAAAGTGCCCCGGACAGAATGTTGCAAGCAGCTTATGGCAGCCAGATCAGGCAACAAAAGAGGTGCCCTCCCGGGTAAAGCCAGCTGCGACCAGCACAAGTTATGAAGAAAGTGCCCTACCTAGGGTAGCGGTTTTGCGGTGACTAATCGTGAGCAGCTCAGGTAATGAGGTACAGTGCCCCGGTTAGTTTTGTTGTTAATAAAGGTTGTAAACAGCTAGGAGATAAGCTGAACCGACGAGGCGCACGCGTGGCAGGCTTGCAATCCCGTCATGTAACACGAACAACTACGACGAGTTTGATCATAAGAAAAGCCGAAAGAAAGGAACGCTAAGGGGGCAGGTAGAACACCCCTTTAGAAACGATCGTATATCGCATTGCGCTAGTGGGAACATAATGCCGAGGTAGAAATTGGTCAAAGAACCGCCATCACGATATAGACGTGGTAAGAGGCATTTAAAAAAAAAAAAAAAAAAAAAAAAATTTTCACGTGAACATAAGAGTCATCCTAGACAATAATGTTAAGCAGGTGAGCATGCGGAGGCTAAACACGATTGGAAGGGGAATGATGTAGCAAGGTTACAAATCAGTTACACCGAGAAGTGTTGGCTTAGGCCGTCACACCCCCCGAAGGGGGGGGGGGCGCGGGGGCAGGCACCGTAACCTTTGAAGCGAACAGAAGCCAAGAGGGGAAATCCGCGATTCACAGCCTCCCGCCAAAATGAAGGAGAATGTCCAGTGGCGCCAAGAGGGCGGCCAATGGGCAAGGAGAGCGAAAAATGAACATCACGGACACCGCAACTTGATCTCCGCTGACCCAGCGCCAGGGCGGAGAACACCAAGAGGATAGCACATTTTTGTGCGTCACCACAAGCGCTCCAGGGTGTCAGTGTTCAGGAACGCCGTCCGACCTAATTGGTTTTAGACCGGCCAACGCTGTCGCTTGTCCTCATAGGCGTTAAACGTCCGCAGGCAAGGGAGAGATGTGTCTAAATGCAAGCATCGCTGGTGTTTTGAGCAGCCGAGGCTTGTGTACGGCAGCAGGTATGGCCCGGTTTAACTATGATGTTTCCAGCAGTTGAGCGCCCTCGTAGTGGGATGCCCTACTTACGCGTGCCACGGCACCAGTCCGTTAAAGCAAGGGAATTTGCCTCCGGGTAGAAATTCCAGTTGACCAGTTGCAGTCAATTTGTTATGCAAACCAGATAGGGCGCAGTAAATTAACTCGTTTTCTATACAACGCTTGTCGCCACACTCTTGTCATTCCGAATCATTGTCAATGGAAGTGGCCGGGCGTAGTTTAAAGGTGCTACGGCATCCGCCTCTGAAGAGTTGAGGGCGGCGTGAGCTTGACTGAGAGTAAACTTCATCAGTCGTTAGTACATGTTTGGGTTTGATAGGTTATATCACCGAACCTTCCCAGGTAACTGGACAAGAGATAAGTCGACTTCATCAAATGCACCCATAAGACACGTTTAAAAAAAAAAAAAAAAAAAAGCCAGGGGGGTACACCGAATGGACAACTTGGTGCACATTTCTTTCAAAAGAAGGGCAACCCCGGCCTTGAGGAAGGCATTTTGTTTGCGCGATGGCGGATACCTGTGGACAAATGGGTAATCCATTTATAGGCGCTGACCACCACCTGTTTCCAAGCGTCACGTTCGTAGAGGCATCATCTGGTATATCAGTGGTCTTTCCTTACCCGTCACCGGGGCCGGGGTTTGACATCAGGGTTGCGGTCCATATCCCGGCGGGGCCCAGCCAGCCTCTCATGCATCTGGGGCCGACGATAAACCGAGTACGAAGATGAAACAGCGTTTATTCAGCAGCGAGGGAACGCGCGTTCAAAATTACACATGTTCGGATATGTCAGGCTAAGGAATCCCAGAGCCATGGCAGTGTCGGGCAGAACGGTAGCAAACTGTCGCACACCAACGCAAGCGCTCCAGTGGTACTGTTGTTCTGTTGGTAGCGCCTGACAATTTTAAAGGGTTTTAAAGTAGGTAAGGCTTCCTATTGGGCCTAACTACGTTAATTTAGCAAGCAGGAGAGCGATGCCTCAGAAAACAAGCACGGGCGGTCGTTAGACAGCCGGGTGAGACTATATCGTGCGATGAACTCGGCATATTGGTGGCGGCCTGTCCGCCCCAGAGGTGAACTTGGTGCCCTCAGACCGAAAACAGTGGAGGGGAAGCACTGGTGATGAATGCATGTGCCACAGAGTTTGCCTTTGTGGTGCAAACAGTGCGCAGCCAATTGGCTTGGCTTTAAGCGAGGGCGGCCGCCGGAAGCCCGATGCGAATACCACGACATCTAAGGCCGGCTGACTTCATTGTTAAGCGCTGGAACGCGCGAAAATCACGGAAGGCCACGGTCCCTGTAAACCCCGTTGAATATTCAGTTCACTAGCAGTGGCTAACCTCCAGGCCGGGCCGGGAACGGGCGGTCAGCTAATGCAGCATAGTGGTTAATCGATTTGTGGAGGAAGGTGAGGATGAACGCGCCGCACACAGGCGGCTCCCACGTGGCGGACAAAGCCAACAGCGTTTAAAAAAAAAAAAAAAAAAAAAAAAAAAGAACAGAGTGGAAGGCAGACGGCTGCCGGGCACGAGTTGCCATTGAATACTGCAGGAAAACAAGAGTTGATTGTCGCGCCGGGGGCGAGGGGCCCCGGCGCAGGTCCTGCGCCCACCCTGGCATGGAAAAGGAGGGCCGGCCTCACAAATAAAGGTATAAGCACAGCTGCGCAAAAGTACGCAAGGCCGGCTCAGGATATGCGTGGCGGGTGTCCACATTGGGTGTTGTGCAAGGTAGCCCTGACCCTCTCGGCCACGACCGAGTATAGCTGACTGAAGAAGGGGTAAGAGTCAGCGAAGTGCCGTCCGATGGCCCAAGTGCGCACTTAAGCCACAAGAATCACAGGAGCTGGGGGGAGCCGCAGGAAGACGTGCGCCTCCCTGCGGCGTGGCGGGAATGGTTACAATCGGATGGCTAAGGAGACACACCAACAGGGCGGTGTGTAGAAGTAGGCCACTCATTTTGGGATGCCGCACGGCAGGGTGAGGTGGCCTGGCCAAGGAGGGGAGTAGCGAACGGAGACGGCGCTCGCGGCCCAGACCCGGCCGGACGGCAGGGCACATAAAGGTAGCGAGTTGGGGCCTAACTCCTTGGAGAAGCTACCCCTCCATACACGCAAAGGGCGTGGGTGACCAGCCAAAATGGCGGTCCTTGAGGTAACACGACAATGGGGAATACCAACGGACCAACAAAAGAACTGGTTTGGTAGACGTGCCATCTACGAACTGATCTGCACAATATGTTGATTGACATGTTTATGACCCAGATATGATTTATGAAAATAATGATGACATGTATGATTTATGACCCAGAGATGATTTATGATGATGATGGCATGTACGATTTATGACCCCGTTATGATTTATGACCACGGTAATGGCATGTATGATTTATGACCCAGACATGTTGTATGACACAGTTATGACCCAGACATAATTTACGGGATATTGTGTTGACATGTATATGACCCAGATATGATTTATGATCCCAATAAAAACTGCGGCCAACAACCACCACAACAATTACGAGCTTGTTGGCTAAGTGTGTTGGGGATAAGATGGGTTTGGGTCTTTGGGTAGATACTTCCACGGTATGGGGGAGTGCGGGGGTTATTGCAGAGGCCGCAGCCCCCCCGAAGGGGGGGGGGAGGCTCAAGGGCCGGCGCCTTAATCCACGCCGAGCCCCAGTGGAAGAACCGGTTCTGGGCACCCAGAAGCGGCAGGGAGACTTAACACCTCGCAGGGGAACATCCGGTTTACACCAAGGAACCCTCAGCCAATCGGGGGGACAGCATGGTACAAACCCCCCAATGGGGTGGCCAGCTTCAAGGAACGGACATACAGAAGTGGGGGGATATAAGCCACCGCTTCCTCCAGTTAAGCTCCTAATTTGGCGGAGCAGGGGAAGCGGCGCACCTGAACTTTTGGACCCACACCTAAGAACCAGCAGTTGTCGCAGTGCTGGACAGGAACACAAGCATCGACGGGAATGGTTACAATCAGATGGCTAAGGAGACACACCAACAGGGCGGTGTGTAGAAGTAGGCCACTCATTTTGGGATGCCGCACGGCAGGGTGAGGTGGCCTGGCCAAGGAGGGGAGTAGCGAACGGAGACGGCGCTCGCGGCCCAGACCCGGCCGGACGGCAGGGCACATAAAGGTAGCGAGTTGGGGCCTAACTCCTTGGAGAAGCTACCCCTCCATACACGCAAAGGGCGTGGGTGACCAGCCAAAATGGCGGTCCTTGAGGTAACACGACAATGGGGAATACCAACGGACCAACAAAAGAACTGGTTTGGTAGACGTGCCATCTACGAACTGATCTGCACAATATGTTGATTGACATGTTTATGACCCAGATATGATTTATGAAAATAATGATGACATGTATGATTTATGACCCAGAGATGATTTATGATGATGATGGCATGTACGATTTATGACCCCGTTATGATTTATGACCACGGTAATGGCATGTATGATTTATGACCCAGACATGTTGTATGACACAGTTATGACCCAGACATAATTTACGGGATATTGTGTTGACATGTATATGACCCAGATATGATTTATGATCCCAATAAAAACTGCGGCCAACAACCACCACAACAATTACGAGCTTGTTGGCTAAGTGTGTTGGGGATAAGATGGGTTTGGGTCTTTGGGTAGATACTTCCACGGTATGGGGGAGTGCGGGGGTTATGGTCCAGAGCGCAGGCATTGAGACAGTGTCTTTAAAAGTCACACACCAAGGACCGGTCTCTCCGCGACTTCAAAGTGTACTCTGACAGACCAGCATCGTCAGTGCCAGCCTGGCAGCTGAGCTGCCCTTGTACCGGGACAGTACCATGGCCAATGCCATTTATGATCTCCAGATCGGCAACCTACTCCAGCACTTGAGTTTCTGAGCAACTGTCAGCAGTGAGTGAGTGTGAGTCAGGGCCGGACTGGCTACCGGGCAGTTTGGAATGCTGCCGAGCTGCTGCCTGATTTTACTGCAGTGGGGGCTGATTTCGTCCATGGAGACCTGCGTGTTCTTCGAAATACTGAAAGCAAAACGAATTTCGTTTAGCTCACGCAGGTCCCCATTACCGAAATCAGCCCCCAGCTCAGCAGCATTCCAAACTGCCCAGTAGCCAGTCCGGCCCTGGTGTGAGTCCACAGACACAGTGCAGCTACAGTAACAGTCTGAAGTCCCAGGCATTTAAATCAAGTGGCCAGTTATAAACTACAGATGGGGAAAACACTAACGAGTGCTGTGCAGGGCTGGCTTTAGGATGGCAACAGTGCAGCCTCACCTGGCTCTGAGCTGGGGCACTTCTCGGTTTAAGAATAATTTGTGGGAAGCACCTGCTGTAGAGTTCCTTGTGTGTCCAGCAGTTTTCAGGCAACAATAAAGAATGCTAAAATAACCCTGATGATTAATGCTTCTGCTGGAGAGAAATTTGAGTTTTTGTTTAGTGGCAGTTTTGACTCATAAGGTAGCATAGAGCGTTAATTTGCATGCTGCAAAGAGCATGTACAATGCAGATCGCAGAACTCTTTTTTTATGTGGATAGCCCAGTGGGTTATTCTGTTTTCGCATAGATCCTTTGTTACCGGGCAGTTCATAAGTTACAATCCTAATATCGCACAATGCCTAAGAACTGTCATCAAAAAGCTGCATGCAAACTGCATGGTATAGGTTAGAACATTTTGTTTTTTTCTCTTCTTTCAGTACCCTAATGTTGCTAATAATTGTTTGGGAATAAATACATTCTTATTAGTAAAGCCATACACAACCTTTGGTGTATATTTTAAATCCTAAGTTTGGGCTTCTCCAGACCAAGCACTTAAAATATACTGCTGACTAGTCTGTATACCATGAGACTCCTACACCTTGTAATCCTCATTGTCCCATGTAACATTTACTATAGATATATTTTTGTAGGTATTATTCATTGTCTTAGTAAAAGGTGCCTGTGATGTAAAGTGCTGTGTCATCCTACACTGATATAAGAAGTGCTATCAAACAAATAGAATGGATATTAGAGATGGGTTATGGAGAGATGAGGGGCACTGTGGGAGAGTGGGAGTGAGGGAATCCCTGGAGAAGGAGGTCATTGGGGAGGCACCAAAAATAGTGTTGCACTGGGTGCCACTAGTGCTAATGCCAGCTCTGAGAGAGTGAATCAGTGAAATCTGTCGCTGCTCTGTTTGAGAACTATACCATACTAATGTTTAGCACTGTATAGATGGGGTTGGATCACAAATAAGTTGTGTTGAAAAGTGTTTTATGTAGCTAAATTACAGTGGCCTGGCAATTTCACAATGACTGTTCAGAGACACCAGTGAATGCCATAATTTGTCCATGGTACTGCAGGCAGTACCATCAGATGCAGTGGTCAAAAGAGGTGTAAAATCATGTAGAATGTGAGGAGGTTGTGCAAGATCTTAGAGTTTCTTGTTCCAAATAGGTGTAATTTCTGATATTTAGATATTTCACTGCATTTTCATTGCCTGATGTTTGCCTGCGAGAAAGTGTCACTCGTAGTCAATGCATGCCAGGGCAGAGAATGTGGCCTTACAGCCAGAGCTGCCGACTTTGGAGCAGGGAACTAAGGGGTCTATTAGATCCGGTGGAAACGGGACCGTCCGCCACGTGGGCGGCGGTCCCGCCATAGCAATTATGATGCGCCCGCAAAGTGGTGAGCGCATCCAGCATTTTTAACATTGTGGCGGGCGGTGCTCTCAGCACCGCCCGCCGCAATGCTAAAAATGCACGTTGTACAGTTCAATGCACAACATGACAGGCACCGCGCGGTGCCTGTCATGTTGTACATTGAAATGCTGGGGGGTACCATAGGTACCCCCCCATGTGCACCTCCCACCCCCTTCACCCTGGGGACCCTGTAACAGGCCCCCAAAGCAAAGACCGTATGCATTTCCGTGGCGGCAATAAAGGCATACCCCGAAGCCCATCCTAATATGGCTGGCGGTGTCTGATAGACACCGCCACCATATTAGACCTTTTCTTGCGACCGCGGCGGATGGTCTTTCTGTCCGCCGCAGTCCCCCCCGCCATTGTAATATGGCGGGGGTAAATTGCTGGCGGACGGTGACGGATGGCGGACGGATCTCCCCCTAAATTCGAGCCTCGGCATTGCATTATCCTGTGATTCTGTGCAAATCACTTAATCTCCAATACCTTTGGTCGAGTGCGCGCTGTATTAATCTGAAGAAAAAAAAGTCACCCATAATTCCACCAAAATTATGAATATGTCACACATAAGCAATCTGAAACTTTGGCAGCAATGTGTAGCAGGCTACGAGTCTGCTTTTTGACCCAGAGGAGCTCCCATGTCCCTGCCACACCGTCTCCTGGGCCCAATATATTTGCGGTCTCTTGCAGAATGGAGCTGGCTGGAACATTTTTACCAGAGCGGAATTTGGTTTCCAGCAGGGTCTGACTGACGATAATATATTTACTTCGTGTCTGAAAAGGACTGAAGCCCAAAAAATACAGTACCATGCCGCGCTATAAATCAACAACCAACACCCCCGTTTTGTATGCATCGGACCCACAGATTCAAACGGCTGAGTCTCCTCGCCGTGGTCAACCGTGACTGCTTCCGGTCATCTTTCGGCCGGCCGCCTGGCAGCGCGAATTGCACGTGATATCAGTTATCTAATTAGTGCCCTGGCTTCTCGATGCCTTTACTCCTCGGAAACAGAATCCTTTCCGTTAGAAGCCTCAACGCACTTCTGAGCCCGAGACCCGGTCGCTGCCTGGTAGTCGTGCACCGGGGTCACTGGGGTTTGTTTTTTAAACCTCATCCATATTTTCCAAGAATTTGTGGGCAGTTGTGTTCAGAAAACAAGCATGTGGGAGGCACGCGTCGAATAAACACGACACTGATGAGTACTGTCTTTCTACAGCTCCTCAATCGTGGTTTTGTGTTGGAAAAGGTTCCCTGAAAGCAGTGTACTTTGTATTTGTAAAAGTTAGAACTGCCTTTCTTTATTGAATAGGTACTTGCCTCCTTTTGCAAGGTTGTTATTAGATTACCTTATCGCCACATATCACATATTGTAAAGGTGTACTGTTTGTAGTTCCCAACTCTCCGTATCAACACCATGTTTCCAGTCCTGGCTTTGGTTTTGTCTGTTACTCTCGCCTGTGCCGCTAGAAATGGTGCCATGGCAGGACACCGAGGTGGCAGCACGCAGAAAGCATCAGACTGTAAAATAAATTGATGCACCAGGCAGAACTCATGATGCCTTGACAACATGACGTGAGATCGCAAACCTAGTGCTCCTACTCAATTTGTGCAGCGGCTACTGCTGTTTTGCAACAGCAAAAATAAATGGGTCTTATTTGTTAAGGGCCACATGTATCAAACAATTTGGGAACGTTTGCGAAAGCAAAATAGCCTTTCAAGAAGTAGGAAAGGCTTTGCAGTCACAATTTTAGGTAATTGCAAAAATTGCGATGACCTAAAATTGCAACTACAAATAGGGAATCGCAATTTGGTATGGCATTTTCTAAGTGCAAGACTCCAAGTCGATGGTAACCACGTGAAATTTAGAAAAATGCACAAAAATTAATTTTTCAAAGTGCCATGTAGCGCACACATGCCCCTAAAGCATGGGTACTCACAAACTTTCTCTCGGGGGCCAAATTTACAGTTTGGTTTGTGTCCGAGGGCCGCATCGGTGGGGGGGCAGGGTCGGAGTGGGAGGGGCTAGAGCAACAACATAAAACTGCCCATGAGGTTGATCATAGGTCCCTGCAGCGGACGCCTTCGTCCACTGAGCCGTCCCGGCATACACACATCTCTCTCGGTCTCCCTCCCTCTCTCTAGCTCTCTCTCCCTCTCACCCTCCCTCTCTCCTGTCTTCCTCTGTCTCACTCCGACTGTCTCACTCCCTCTCTCTCACTCCCTCTCTCTCACTCCCTCTCTCTCACTCCCTCCCTCTCACTCCCTCCCTCTCCGTCCCCCTCCCTTTCCCTCCCTCTCACTCACTCTGTCTCACCCCCTTTCCCTCCCTTTCCCTCCCTCTCCATCTCACCCCCTCTCCCTCCCTGCCCGTCTCACTCCCTCTCCGTCTCACTCACTCCCTCTCCCTCCCTCTCCCACTCACTCACTCTCGCTCACTCACTCACTCTCGCTCACTCACTCCCTCTCACTCACTCCCTCCCTCTCACTCCCTCCCACTCCCTCCCTCCCTCCCACTCACTCCCTCCCTCCCACTCACTCCCTCCCTCCCACTCACTCCCTCCCTCCCACTCCCTCCCTCCCTCCCACTCCCTCCCACTCACTCCCTCCCTCCCACTCACTCCCTCCCTCCCACTCACTCCCTCCCTCCCTCTCACTCACTCCATCCCACTCACTCCCTCCCTCCCTCTCACTCACTCCCTCCCTCCCTCTCACTCACTCACTCCATCCCTCTCACTCACTCCATCCCTCTCACTCACTCCATCCCTCTCACTCACTCCATCCCTCTCACTCACTCCATCCCTCTCACTCACTCCATCCCTCTCACTCACTCCATCCCTCTCACTCCCTCCATCCCTCTCACTCCCTCCATCCCTCTCACTCCCTCCATCCCTCTCACTCCCTCCCTCGCACTCACTCACTCACTCCCACTCATTTACTCATTCTCTCTCACTCACTCACTCCCTCTCACTCACTCCCTCTCACTCTCACTCACTCCCTCTCACTCTCACTCACTCCCTCTCACTCACTCCCTCTCACTCACTCCCTCTCACTCATTCTCACTCCCTCTCACTCTCTCAGTCACTCTCTCACTCCCTCCCTCCCACTCCGTCCCATTCACTCCCTCCCTCTCACTCACTCTCTCTCTCATTCACTCCCTCCCTCTCACTCACTCCCTCTCTCTCTCTCTCTCTCCCTCCCTCCCTCTCCCTCCCTCCCTCTCCCTCACTAACTCCCTCTCCCTCACTAAATCCCTCTCACTCACTCACTCCCTCTCACTCACTCACTCCCTCTCACTCACTCACTCCCTCTCACTCACTCACTCCATCTCACTCACTCACTCACTCACTCACTCACTCACTCTCACTCACTCACTCCCTCTCACTCACTCTCTCCCTCCCTCTCACTCACTCACTCTCTCCCTCCCTCTCACTCACTCCCTCTCTCTCTCCCTCCCTCCCTCTCCCTCCCTCCCTCCCTCTCCCTCACTAACTCCCTCTCCCTCACTAACTCCCTCTCCCTCACTAACTCCCTCTCCCTCACTAACTCCCTCTCCCTCACTCACTCCCTCTCCCTCACTCACTCCCTCTCCCTCACTCACTCCCTCTCCCTCACTCACTCCCTCTCAACCCCTCTCTCTCCCTCTCACACTCTCCCTCTCACTCCCACTCACTCTCCCTCCCACTCACTCACTCACTCTCCCTCCCACTCACTCACTCACTCACTCTCACTCACTCACTCCCACTCACTCACTCACTCACTCCCACTCACTCACTCACTCATGTACTCATTCTCACTCACTCCCTCTCACTCACTCTCTCTCTCATTCACTCCCTCCCTCTCACTCACTCCCTCTCTCTCTCTCTCTCTCTCCCTCCCTCTCCCTCCCTCCCTCCCTCTCCCTCACTAACTCCCTCTCCCTCACTAACTCCTTCTCCCTCACTAACTCCCTCTCCCTCACTCACTCACTCCCTCTCAACCCCTCTCAACCCCTCTCTCTCCCTCTCACACTCTCCCTCTCACACTCTCCCTCTCACTTCCACTCACTCTCACTCTCCCTCCCACTCACTCTCACTCACTCTCACTCACTCACTCACTCACTCCCACTCACTCACTCACTCATGTACTCACTCCCTCTCACTCACTCTCTCTCTCATTCACTCCCTCCCTCTCTCTCTCTCCCTCTCTCTCTCTCCCTCTCTCTCTCCCTCCCTCCCTCTCTCTCCCTCCCTCTCTCTCCCTCCCTCCCTCTCCCTCCCTCCCTCCCTCACTAACTCCCTCTCCCTCACTAACTCCCTCTCCCTCACTAACTCCCTCTCCCTCACTAACTCCCTCTCAACCCCTCTCTCTCCCTCTCACACTCTCCCTCTCACTTCCACTCACTCTCCCTCCCACTCACTCACTCACTCCCTCTCAACCCCTCTCTCTCCCTCTCACACTCTCCCTCTCACACTCTCCCTCTCACACTCTCCCTCTCACACTCTCCCTCTCACACTCTCCCTCTCCCTCACTCCCACTCACACTCACTCCCACTCACTCTCACTCCCACTCACTCACTCCCACTCACTCACTCCCACTCACTCACTCCCACTCACTCACTCTCACTCCCACTCACTCTCACTCCCACTCACTCTCACTCACTCACTCACTCACTCACTCACTCACTCACTCCCACTCACTCCCACTCACTCACTCTCTCCCTCTCACACTCTCCCTCTCACACTCTCCCTCTCACACTCTCCCTCTCACACTCTCCTTCTCCCTCTCACTCACTCCCACTCACTCTCACTCACTCTCACTCACTCCCACTCACTCCCACTCACTCTCACTCCCACTCACTCTCACTCCCACTCACTCACTCCCACTCACTCACTCACTCCCACTCACTCACTCACTCCCACTCACTCACTCACTCCCACTCACTCACTCCCACTCACTCCCACTCACTCACTCACTCCCTCTCAATCCCTCTCACTCACTCCCTCTCATTCACTCACTCCCTCTCATTCACTCACTCTCTCTCATTCACTCCCTCCCTCTCATTCACTCCCTCCCTCTCACTCACTCCCTCCCTCTCACTCACTCCCTCCCTCCCACTCCCTCCCTCCCACTCACTCCCACTCACTCACTCCCACTCACTCACTCCCACTCACTCACTCACTCCCACTCACTCACTCACTCCCACTCACTCACTCCCACTCACTCACTCACTCCCACTCACTCACTCACTCACTCCCAATCACTCACTCACTCACTCACTCCCACTCACTCACTCACTCACTCCCACTCACTCACTCCCACTCACTCACTCCCACTCACTCACTCCCACTCACTCACTCACTCCCACTCACTCCCACTCACTCACTCCCACTCACTCCCACTCATTTACTCATTCTCTCTCACTCCCTCTCAGTCACTCACTCCCTCTCAGTCACTCACTCCCTCTCAGTCACTCACTCCCTCTCCCTCACTCCCTCTCCCTCACTCCCTCTCACTCCCTCCCTCTCACTCACTCACTCCTTCTCTCCCTCCCTCTCACTCACTCACTCCCTTTCACTCTCTCTCTCCCTCTCCGTCCCCCTCCCCCTCCCTTTCCCTCCCACTCCCTCTGTCACCTCACCCTGCCTGTTGCCAGCCGGGGCACACACACACAGCCGCACCCGAGCACTTCACAGGTCATTAAAAGACCATTTGCATGTTAATGATGCCTTTGTATTTCACCTCTCCTTAGGCCCCTGCAGCTTTACTCTGGCCATTCCTAGGATCGCCCGGCCGGCCGTCAGCCCCCACAAAGCAGCAAGAGTCTCTCTCGCTGCTGCAGACACTATAAAAAAAAAACTCGGGAAACACAGGTATTATGTCTCGGGGGTCCGCGGGCCGCCAGGGAAGGCTTGCCGGGCCGCCACTGGCCCGTGGGCCGTACTATGAGTACCCCTGCCCTAAAGCATGTGTGCGCTTTGCATGTACCTTTTGTATTGCGTTATCTAATTTTCGATTACTAATTAGGTAACCGCTAATTAGGTACTGCAAAACCAGTCGAACCTAAGGGCCTTATGCCCATAGGAACAAATGGAGTAATATTACCTAATAGCGATTACCCAACTGAATGGTAGATTGATCAAATTCCTTAAAGTCTTTTCAAAGCTTTGTTAAAAGGGTCTGAAATCGGGCAAAGAAAAAAGGACAAACTTTTGGCTACTGAATTTTTAACAATTTCAGGTGTGGCAAGCAGCAATAAAATGATGAAATGAATACAGTGTGTAATCCGATTTTAATTTGTTTTGTATATACATAAGGTTTTTTTATATTGTTAAAGTTTTAATTAACTAAACAATAAACATTTACTTACTTACTTACATTTCTTAAAATCGATTACCTAAAATTCACTATTTAAGAATGCAAAAACGATTTTTGATTCATATGGTCCTAAGCTTTTTAGGTCGAGGACCGTCGCACTGCGTAGCAGTGGGCAGAGTCTGAAGATTTTATGTTTTTAGATTAGGGGGGCTTGAACCCGTCCATCTCCTCCATTGGCTGGCTTCCTAAACGGAGGCCAGCCATTGGAGGAGAGGGGCATCACTCCATTCAAGCCCCGTCTCTTTCGGATTCGGGGGCGTGTTTTTTGCGTTCTTTCGCCCTGTGACGTCATCCGTCACTCACGCAAAAAACACGCCCGAATCCGAAAATGTCCGGCCCTTGCACCCATCCGACACTTCCAGTGCGAGCCTGCCTATGATGCCATTGCTGTTGCGCGCTTCCAGTAACTCCCCAGTGTTGTCATTACTGTGGATTGACGGTCTTGTGTGCGCCTCGTGCTTCGGAGACACCACCCGGCTCACGCACCTTCTCTGTAAGATTTATGTTTACATGCCCCGCCCTTATTCCTACCCCACACTGCACCCCAGCCCACCGCTGCTTTTGATGAGTGCCTGCACTTGTTTTTTTCCTATCAAAGCCCTGGTCACAGGGCTCTGCTGCTCTCAGCGGCCCCAGACAAACTTTCTCTTCATTTCTTGTTTTCCCCTGGGCGGAACGCATCTCTTCCCTGGCAGAACCAAGAAAGCGTGCAGAGCGAGCACAAAGCGCTTTCCTCAAACTAGTCCGCCTCACGGCGCTAGGCTGGCAACAGCAGATCCGTGTGATCCAGGCGTACAAAGCAACCTTTGACCTCAGACCAATGGGTAAGTTAATCTTCTTCAATGGGGAGATGCTCAGAGGTCAAAGGTCGTAGGCAGGCTTCTGGAAAGCACTGGAACCCGTGTTAGACCCAAGGGCCCGTGATCACACGTCAACAATTGGGAGTCCAGGCCGTGAGGAGGTGAAACACGGGGCTGCGGGGGACAGAGAACTGAGCAACAGCCGTGTGACAAGTGAGTGCGGGCGAGATGGCAAGAGGCCCCCCCACCAAACCCCCAAAAGCTCACACTGAAGTCATGCGCCTGCTCTGTCCCCCACTGTGCATCAGCAGACGGGCAGCTGGGACTTCAGTGATTAAAGATGCCCCCGGGGGGGGGGCTCAACTTTAACCGGGCAAAGATTAAGCACTCACCTGCACATTCTGGCCAGGGAGGTGGGGGCCCCAGCAAGGGGGGGGGTTGTAAGGCAGCATTTCCCACGATCCCTCACGCAGGGCTGGGATCCAAAGAGCTGCCTTTATAGCGCTTATTTCCAACATTTGTTGGTTCTAAGCACTATAGATATCAGGCGATATTATATAATATTAATAGTACCCACCCCATCGACCTCGGAAAGATAAACGGTAGATGGCCATGCCGAGGCCTAAACATTTGCCCTGATATTATACACATACATAACCTTATGTTTTATTAAAATTTCAGTACAGTAAATCAGGAATGAAAAGACCGCTGTGACCTGCTGGGAGGGGGTTTATCAGTCCATTTTTACCGAAGCTGTGATTCTGACTACTCGGGAGGGGCCACAGCCCCTTCCTCTCATAGATTTGAGCGTCTCACCCAATAGGGCGAAATGTGTTTGTGATTGTGACATCATTTTGACATATGGTTGTCCTCGTCTTACAAGCCATCCATGCCCGGCGTCGATACAGGGAGCTCTAGGCGTAGATTTCACGTCCTTCGCGCAGTAGAACACTTAGTGAAAAAGTGCAGCTCTTTGCTGTGCAAAGAACCAAAGACAGTGCAGCACCCGAGGGAGCGGGAGTCACGGGTGACGTCATCAGAGGTGCACAAGCTAACAACGGGCTGTTGTGCACGATGCCCAGACGTGCACCGTGGGACAGAGGCGGCCAGCAGTGTCTGGGGTAGGAATAACACTCGAGGCACCCCCCACCCACCCCCATGACAAGTGCAGAGTTCAGATTGTGAGTGCAGAGTGCAGATTCCGAGTGCAGAGTGCAGATTCAGAGTGCAGATTCAGAGTGCAGAGTACAGAGTGCAGATTCAGAGTGAAGAGTGCAGATTCAGAGTGCAGAGTGCAGATTCAGAGTGCAGAGTGCAGATTCAGAGTGAAGAGTGCAGATTCAGAGTGCAGATTGTGAGTGCAGAGTGCAGATCCAGAGTGCAGATTGTGAGTGCAGAGTGCAGATGCAGAGTGCAGAGTGCAGATTGTGAGTGCAGATTGTGAGTGCAGATTCAGAGTGCAGATTCAGAGTGCAGAGTGCAGATTGTTAGTGCAGAGTGCAGATTCAGAGTGGAGAGTGCAGAGTGCAGATTCAGGGCGCAGAGTGCAGATTCAGAGTGCAGATTCACAGTGCAGATTCAGAGTGCAGATTGTGAGTGCAGAGTGCAGATTGTGAGTGCAGAGTGCAGATGCAGAGTGCAGATGCAGAGTGCAGATTGTGAGTGCAGAGTGCAGATTCAGAGTGCAGATTCAGAGTGCAGATTCAGAGTGCAGATTGTGAGTGAAGAGTGCAGATTGTGAGTGAAGAGTGCAGATTGTGAGTGCAGAGTGCAGATTCAGAGTGCAGAGTGCAGATTCAGAGTGCAGAGTGCAGATCGTGTGGGTGGCTCTGTATGCGTGTGTGGGTGGCTTTGTGTGTGTGGCTCTGTGTGGGTGTAAATGCAATAGGTCATGCATTGCGAGCAATTAAGCTATTGGCATTGTAAATGACAATGCCATTTATTTAACGATTACGCTATTGGCAATGTAAATGACAATGCCATTTATTTATGATTTTGTTTTTAAAAACACCCCCAAAAAATGTTATGAGCAATGCCAAGAGCTCTACCTTTAATAATGCTGAGACCATTGCATTGTAAATGCTTGTTTTCTGTGACTTTGACTTACTCCTGGAAAATCAGGTGAGAACCATATCTGTTTGAAAACAGGAGTAAATCACTACTACTAGAGCAAACGTTGTTAATCGAATACATTTTCATATTCATTCTACAGACAAAATTCAATGGGATCTTTTCACAAAGGCAAATTTGCATGTGTAGGTTTACATCTATGTAAACCAACTCCCGCACCCAGCTCTAAGTGACTTTTTCACTATTCACAATGGATTCAGGAGTGGAGAGTAAAGTTACTAATAGTAATAAATAGTACTTATTAATTGTGAGCAAATATTAATTTTTTTTATTGTAATATAAACATTTGATTTTATTTATAATACATGGGATTCTGTAATCCTTTTACAAACGTATGTCTCAAATGTCTTTATAATTGGCGAATTGTGACGCACCCATTCACCGAATATAAAGAAAAGCCATCACAATATCTGCTGCCAGTGCCAACAGCTGAGATGAAAGGCTGGTCAGGTCTGAGAGCAATTGTTTAAAGCGATGGAAATGAAATGCTGCTTTTCCTTCTTCTGCTTTATTTTTCTAGCTTTAAGAGACTAGCAGAAAGAACATTATTATTTTTGCATGCCTTAGATAATTAGAGAAAAGTTAGAATCTGTCTGCATGTTTCTACACATTCTGAACCCCTGCAGCTTTTCATTTTGTTTTTTTAACCGAGCTGTATTGAACTGTTTTTAATATCTTTTTGCAAAAAATATCTAACAGGTTTTTGATGCGTTTCATTTTTCACTTAAAGTTCTATTTTTATTTGCAAACCTGCTCTCTCTTTCATATAAAAGAGCTACGCACCAAGGTTTCAAGTTGTTTGTAGGAACATAATGGTGTGACCATGTATTATATAGGCTAAAGTACCCCCTGCCATACATGATAAGGAAATTGCAGGTGATTTCGGTGTCCCATATCCTTATAAAGAAACTAGGCCTTCGGCCTTGTTCCTCTATATAGTTATGGAACTCTTCAGTGACTTACAATAACCTTATAGTGTATGTCAGGGGGTACTTTATCCCTTAAATGATTTTAAAGTTGAAATTGTTTAATATATTAATATGATTTTCAGTGGGGTATTATATTAAGTCCCTGCCTAAATTATTTTCAGTGGGACAGACTTGCAATTCCGGTGAGTCGCCATGTGTGATGATAGACTTACCCCAAGGCTGGAGTACATTTACCACTGTTTTGTCATCTTTTGGACTGCAGTAACTTTAGACGTGTCATTTGTGAAGAGCAACGATCTTACCCTTTTGTGGATGGGTGTTTTTATTTGTATGTTCCTGTATTGCGATTTATATAGCGCACGTATCACCTGAAGGCATCAAGGCGCTTGCCTTGGGAACCCGTCATGGCTTTTCCCTGTGAGATAACCCCTACTGGGCATCCCCAAGGTGAAAGCCAGGCATCCCGCAGCGGGTGGGCCGCCGTAGCGGAGATTAAGCAAGCTATTGCCCAGAGTTGCAGCGTGGGACCCCATGATTAGAGTAGACACTGAGGCGAGAATTATCGAGTCCGTGGACATTTTTGGGCTCACGACCCTGCCGCGTCAGGAATTGAACCCTGGTCTCGGGCCAGACCTCTGCATCAGGGCTTGCTGCTCTAATCAGTGAGCCACACTCCTTCCTACCTAAATCCCTCCTTATTCCGCCATAAACCACTCCCATTTAGGTGTGAGGAGTCGCAATTTTTCAGCTACTCGATCGCTGCGTGGAGTGAAGTTTATTTAGTATTAGGGTATGTTTCATAGATTCACATGCCTGAATCATTTCCCGTCGTTGTGATGGGAGTCCCCGGTACATAACTAAAGTAATGTCTCATTAGACATATAGAGTAATAGGCCAAGGGCCTCACCTTAGTAACATATCCATGTCCTTTTGTAAAAAGGACCAAACTTTGGAATAGAGCCAATCAGCTATCACCACCCTCTGGAACCTTCCTGGAAGGAGCTCTTGTCCCTCAGATTTTCTACCGCATTTCGTGCTAAGGGAGTCTCCTCTGAGCTCTGCTCAGCTTTCCTCATTTCTGGATTTCCAGTGGTTTTTTCTTCAAAATTCCATCTTTTGAGTGAAGTTCTCAAAATCTTCATGGCAGATACTCCTAAGAAAGGCCTTTTTAGGCCCTGTGCTTCCTGTGGTAAAAAGAGACTTCATGTGGTTGACCAACACAAGGACTGTCTCTACTGCCTTTACCCGGATCACTCCTCAAAGGACTGTAAGGTATGTCGTACCTTTTCTTCAAAGACCCTCAAAGATCGGGAGGGATGCCTCTTAATTTGGCTGCAGAGGCTTAAAGACAAAGACCAAGCCTTGTCATCTGAGGAGAGTGAGGGCTCCTCCAAATCTTCAGTCCTCTCAGAAAAGACCAAGAGTGGCTTCTCCAGGCCCTCCGTCGCAGCCACCTCAAAAGAAGACACACAAAAAGTCTTCGGAGGTACATCCTAAGGCTCTACCAGCAAAGGTTTCTCCTCAGGAGGTTTTTCACACCTTTAAAAAGCCTACTTCCACCCCGTCGTACTTGAGCACATCAAAAGCTATTTCAGCTTAATCATCCCAACAAAATAATCTGTTACTACTTTCTTTCTTCAAATCTTCAGTAATGTCCTTAGTTACATCGGCTAAAGTCATAATAAATCGAGTTTATGTGGATCTGTACAAGGTGATGAGGTTCTCCCAACGACGGTGCTTCCTTGTCTAGAAGACATTTGGGTTCATTCCGCTCAGGCCTCTTTGCAGCAAAGAACCAGTCTTCAGTGGGACTGCGCAGTCAAGCTGTCTGGCCTTGATGAGCCCTGCCTAGCTAAATTATCCATCCATGCCTGGTGGAACCAAAGAGGTGGTGTAGTTTGAAGCTAAAATATGAGACCTTGTGAGGTGGCAAATGTTCACCAACATTGTCTCATGCTGAGCTTTAGTGCTAAGGCTGAAAGTTTCAGTAGGAGTTTGTGGACGGCACATCCAACCTGGAGAGACCCTCCCCCAATTGGGCATCCACTTGAGCATTTTGACAACTGGAAAACAAAATTCCAAGGTAAAAACATTCACTTTTATGATGGCTAGGCTTACCTTACCCTGCTGCCTATGCTGCCAGTCTAAAGTTGTGCCCCAGTCTACCACAATGATTAACATAAAGTTACCATTTGTGTATTCTTGCTGCAATTTTTGCCTTAAAATTGTGAAATCCATAACATTCGTCTTATCTGATTTTAACTTGTGCTTTGCTCTTAACTTACTGCTTGAACTTCTCTGGGAAGTTGCCTATTGTTTTGTGACATTGTTACCAGGAGTTAAGCAGAATTCATTTAAAATTGGCCTGTGACTTAACCAATATATGTTTATTAAGTTGGTAACAAGTGTGTCAGAAACAGCCGTTATAACAACATGGATAACTGCATTATGTCAAGAATAGGCCACTATTAACCCAAAGGATAACCAGATTGTTACAAAGATTGCCAACTGTGTCAAGGATGATTACTGGTGTTACACCAGGCATAGCATAAACTCTTCTAGAGTGCTATTAAGGGTCACCACTGTGTCCGCTATGGTCCATTTGGGCACCATTGGGCTGCGGAAAGTCAAATAGTACTCTATTCTGCAGCATCCACCTCCCTACTTTCCAAAACCTACAAAAATCACACTCACGCACTCATTCACAGACGTATACACTCATGTATATTGACACCATCTTTTCTTCACTTCCTGCCAACAAATCTTCCATGCTCTCCACACCACGGGAGTCAAGCTATCCTGGCTGAAGACAGCTGATAGCCCGAAACCGGTCCTACGATGCTTGATTCCGGTCCAGGAAAGACATGGCTTGCAAGTTCGGGCTGCACTGTTCCCATGATTAACAGTGTCAAGGCTGATTTGCATATGGCCATGTCTGAACTGTGGTGGTGTGGAGTGCAAAAAAACAATGGATTTAGGCCCAGATCTACGTACTGGGGTGAATGTATGATATTGTTCTGCATTCTGTCCATCAATTGTTGTTTTTGCATTTGTCACCTCGAGTGGGATGGGTATGCTTAGACGTGAGTCCCATGCTCTCCACACCACTGGAGTCAAGCTATCCTGGCTGAAGACGGCTGATAGCCAGAAACCGGTCCTAGGATGCTTGATTCCGGTGCAGGAAAGACATGGCTTGGCAGTTCGGGCTGGACTGTTCCCATGAGGCACAGGGTCAAGGCTGATTTGCATATGGCCATGTCTGAGCTGGGGTGGTGTGGAGTGCAAAAAAACGATGGATTTAGGCCCAGATCTCTGTACTGGGGTGATTGTATGACATTGTTCTGCATTCTGTTCAACAATAGTTTTTGCAACAAATTTTCTTACGCCCGCTGCCCAGCATGTGATCATCCAGTTGTCCACTGACCAATAACCCCATTCCTCCTTTCAACCCTGAGACCTGGTAGCAATAATAAAATAAACAGACAGCATCAAGTACAGGTGGAAGTTTTCAGTATTGACAACGTCAATATTCCTTTCCCAGGCCACTGCCACCTCTGCCTTAGCAAATTGCTCACTTCATTTACACCCTAAAAATGGCAGGAGTCTGCCTACCACGCCCTAATGGTCAGCTTTTAAGTGTAATAACGTTAAGAGTATATACATATGTATAGTATAGTTAGATCAGCGGTTCCATAGGAAAATTATTTTTTGTGTTGCTAATAACTTTAGACCCGTTTGCCAACTCTCCACAAAACTCTCCCAAAAGATGCTACTTTTTGACTTGTCTGTTCATGGAAAGGTTCAGGGTGATCAATCAAGCGAGGGACAAGAAAAAACAGGATGTCCCAAAATGTAAAATCCCCATGCATTTTCCTCGCCCACATTCCAGTTAACCCTCATGGGGCACTCGGCCATTTTCAAATTGGTCTCATAACCCCGTTTTCTATACCACCTACACTACTATCCATTCCCATTACCTGCATCCTTCTTTCCAATAGTTCACTCTATGTTTACCAGCTTTCTATGGAACTATGGATGAGACTAAGGTATGTTTGTGCACAGGTTAGCAGACAAAGCTTTGTCAAAGCTAATGATTGACCATTGTTTGCCGTAAGTAGTTGTGCTTCTTAAATTAAAGCCTGGTGGGTTAAGACTTTGTAGGCCTTCCTAGTCTGTCAACAAACATTTAATATTGTGTTTTGTGTTTGTAGTCATACTTCTTTTGTAGATTTCTCTAAATGGGTAACTGCTATCCTGATGCTGTAGTTGCCATCACTAAGTATGCATGAGAAATAGCAGAAAGAACCAGGATTCAATGCAGGGGTATGCGCATTGTTTATGAAGTTCCAGTGTTCCCTTTTTCCTTCGACTTCACCCCCGCAAAGTTTTTTTGCACACTTTTTTCTTTTACCAAGGTATTTTTTGTGATCATAGAAACCAGCTAAGCCCAACACGACGAGAAGAGTGCCATTCACACTTCTTGTATATTTGCATCATAACTCCATTTCGCAAGATACATTCTTTATTGATCAGAAGATGTACATTTCTACTCAGAATGACATTTTGGAGATGGAGAACACTAACAGTGTTGTTTAGACCCTAGTGGGTGGCTGGCCTACTGCCATATCAGCGGAGGCCAGGGGGTTGCCCACTCTACTGAGCGATCCCCCCTCTGTGACTGTGATATCGAAGTTTCTGGGAGACAGGCATTCTAAGGGTTGAGCTGCGCCATGTTTGTTTTGCCCACTCTGCAAACAGTTTTGTTTTCAAGAAAAAATTCCCATACCATCGGTTTTTTCTTCCGTGGCATAGGGGGATTTTTCTCCCTGCATGTAGGGGCCTTTGATGGATTTATCTGCTTGGGGCCATCCTTCCTTTCCAAGCAAAGAAATGTAATGCTGATTGTGCCACACTTCGGAGGGCAGGTGATGCACGCACGCTGTGATACACACTGTGTCCCAGCAGCCCACTGGTAGTTGAAACACCATGGGCCCGATTCGCAGAACTAACTTAAGACAAAATCCTAAACTTACTACCATTTTGGTATTCACAGAAGGCACTTACTCATTGTTGAGCAAGTGCCTTCTATGAATACCAAAATGAGTAAGTGCCTTCTGTGAATACCAAAATGGTAGTAAGTTTAGGATTTTGTCTTAAGTTAGTTCTGTGAATCGGGCCCCAAGTGAAGAGTTTTCATGGTGGGGCCATCTGAGGCTCAGTCGGTGCAGACCCTGCACTTCGCCCACTTATAAATGAAGCATGAGATGGCTTACAGCAGGGCTCCACTCCCCATGCTCTATGCGAGGCTCTCACTCTGTTCTACTATGTACTTCTTCCACAGTATCTTTTAGCATTAAATAATATACGTGTGGTAAATTATTTCTAAAATCACAATTCTCTAAGAGGCGAAAATCTTCCTAAACTACACGAGGCCTGATAGTGTTTGCTTCAGAGCTTTTCTAAGATGGCAACAAAAATAAGTGTGAAGTGAGAAATAGTAGTAGCTTAGTAACGGAGAGACGGCCTCTCGTCTGTTTGGTCCGGTGCCACTAAAAGTCCAGTGGCCGCCCTTTGTGCATGGAAGAAATGGGGAGCTTTGTCTGACCCGTTCACTGGCCTCCTCCTGCCTCCCCATCGTGGCAGCTAATTAACAGCGTACAAGAGAGACAGGGTCCCGCTGCTGCTTCTCACACATACTTGCCGATTACGGAAGCCCAACTAACAAGGGCATATTGTGCAATCTCTTCTTCGGGCAGACGCCGCAGGCGTTGATATTCACATGGCAGCTCCTTCCAGCAGTCCTCGTGACTTCTTCAGTTTATTAAGAATCCCAATGTCCTAAAGCACGGCCGAGGTTGTCTCGTGCCCCTGTAGAGAAGCATGTGCCGAGGCACTCCATTGAACAAACATTCTAACATGGAACCCTTAGCAATATGTGTTGTGTCCCATTGAGGCTGATTCAGAACATAGCATACTACTAAAAAGAAAATGAGCAGAAACGAAATATGAGAAAATAGAAAAAACCTCAGACCGTGAAGCAAAATTAAATAGACCCCTTCATTAGAGCAATGCAGCCGGAAAGTGTAGTGATTGGAATAGATGGGAGGGGGTAAGTTTGGGAATGCAGGTACCTGAATTGTAAACTGAAGTAACTGCATCAGAACGCGTGTTCATTTGCTCTGCTTTTACCGCCTAACAATTTATGATTTGAAAACACCTAGTAACAAGTATAAGAGACTTTACCAAGTAATAGGTTATAATTTATGTGTCAGATTTTCTATTTGCCTTTATAAAAAGAAACGCTGCCTTGTATCCAATAGCAAACAATTAACAATATAACTATAAATGGTTACTCAACTTGAGGCCATATTTAAAGTTTAGTGGACAGGGTACAGTTCTTCAGGGTTGCAGAGGACATTATGCCTGCCACCCTGACAGGCTAGCACCTTCCACATTTAAAGATCATGGCTGTATCTTGGTTCAAAGATATAATGACACCCACACCTACGGAATATTTTGATGAATGTGTAGGTCATTATTTATGTTTTTTTCTGTCCTCAACTTCAGGTTTTACCTGGTGGTGATGGACAGAAAAAAAAGACATAACACTGTCTGCCGTAAATAATGTGGGTGCTATAATCCACCATCTCCATCGGGCTATCAGAGGAAGCATTCTGTCAATGGAGCCAACTGGAATTTCACTGTCTTCCAAACTCTAAATTTGAGGCTTAATCAGTTAAACATTTTGACTCCTTACCAGGGAACAAGTCGTAAAAAAAGAAGTGGGGGGGGGGGACGCTGTCACCGGAAGTGACGCCACAACAGGAAGTGACGTCATGACAGGTGCCGAGCTCCTCGTCCCAGGGAGGCCAAAGAGAGAAGTCCAGCTGTTTGGCAGGGGGGACGGTGTCCCCCCGGTAAAATAAGTGGGGGGGACGCCGTCCACCCGCGTGGTACCCCGACTCGAGCCCTGCTCCTTACTTCTCTAAGTCCAACCAGGTCGATATCTCAATAAGGAAGCCAAGTTAACTGAGTTTACTTTTGTATCCTACCTCAACTCTCAGTGCTCACTACTGTGTTAGGCCTGGTCCCTCAACCATGTAGCTGGGAACGTTGCCAGTGTATGATTCTTAGTAGGCATGTACGCTCTTAACTTGGCTTGCAACTAATCCTGAATGGGGCCCAATCTTTGCTAAAGGATTCAGGTTTGCATTCTAGAGTTATTGTTAGTTTATCCATACCAAGAAACTCCAACAACCTGTAAAACCATTCTCTGAAGTCCAGAGCTTTCATCTTACCCCACTAAGCTGTGATTACGTGCCTTCCTGCACAAAGAGCAAGTGTGACCTGCTTAGCTCTAGATCAGTGATACTAAAAGGACGGGCCAGGGGCCGCATGCAGAGCCGGTCCTAGGCCTTCTGAGGCCTTCTGAGGCCCCGGGCGAAAGGGAAGATGTGAGGCCCCTCTAAGTGCCTTACTGCCTGCGCGAGTGCGCTTTTCCCTACTCTGCGGGGCCGGCAGGGGGCCCCCTGAGCGCGAGGCCCTGGGCAGCTGCCCATACCGCCCATGCCTAGGATCGGCCCTGGCCGCATGCGGCTCTCCTGACCTTTACATGCTGCCCCCTGGTCAAGAGCAGCACTGGGCTGCTGTTCCTCGACTCAGCACTAACTTTGAGAAATATGTTTAATTAAAGAGCACACATTTATTTACAACTTAACTGACGTTAAAGGAAGTAATTAAGGTGTTGAGCACCACCTAAATTTAGGAACACCTTCATTTTAAAGGCGTTGCAGTTTTTAGCTGTCGCTTAACGATGATCTATTGTGTATCATACCAATACTTACATTGGACTTCAGTTCATACCATTTCTTATCATTTCTTGTCAGTCTAATTTGTTTGGTGGCCATCTTTCCTCTCCTTCTTTAACTTCAGTCTCATTGGATTACTTTTACCCTTTCACTACTTTTATTCATGGGACTACTTTTTTCTATATCATTGAGCACTCCATGGGAGGGCATGTGTTTTTGCTCTCTCCCCATGTGCCCTTTTCCACCTCACATCTCTTCACCCACTCTTGTGTTCTCCATGTTGGTCCGTCTTTTTGGTTTTTTTTTCTCCTTCAGACCAACACCCCCACCCCCACTCCCTATCTGTTGACTCCCAACCCTTCTTGTTAACCACCACTCAGTGGTGATGAATTAATGCCAGTCTCCTCAACCAGGTCTCTTATCCGAGTACATCCTCCTCTCCTTCAGGCCTTGATGCCACCATCTTTGAATGCTGACGTAAAGCTGAGATTGCTTATTATCGGTGTAAATGTTGACAAGATCTTCATCAGGCCCAGTCTTGCAGATATTTTATCCCACACTCCCATTGTGGGTCTAGTGACCAGGGCTGAGTGAAAACCCCAATGGACGATGTTTGCTTTCTAACTAGAGGTTGTTCCAAATATGTATTCCAGCAATAATTAAATCAACAAAACACCATATTTTTCAGATTCTGGACAATTGCATTCCACCATGTATCATAACTGGACTGCTTGAGGATATCTCACTACGGTTAGTACTCCCAGTTAGCCTTTAAAAGCTGGTGCTGTTAGTATAAGTCTGGTGATCTTAGATCTTTCCTCCCTTACATATAAAGTTGTCTGTTAAACTGTGCAAGCTATTTATTAAGTGTGCTGGGAGTGGAATCAGCAATGTTGAAAACAAACGCAAAAGTTTAGGTTGCTTCATCATTTTGATGGCTGAATTTCTGCCAAACCATGAAATGCTCCCCAAATGTCAACAGTGCAAGTTATTTTGCATAGATTGTATGACTGGGTTATAATTAGAGGGGATCATTTGCTTAATCGATGGAGTGATTTGGATCATGTCAGGTTCCAGATTTGTAGACCCATTGAAAGCCCCTGATATACCTGAATAACTAAGCTGGTGAGCGAAGAGGGACTCACTACCGGACATAACAATCAGACTAGAAACAGGGAATGGGCTAAGAGAGAGATCCTGGATTGGCGTCCACAGAGGCATCACTCTGTCTAGATGTTATGGAATGGGTAGATCCACACCTGCTGGGAGGCAGAGGGGAGATGCTTAATAAACAATTCAGCCAGTAAACAAATAATAAAGTACATATTGAATTATGCTTACTGGCTATAGCAGTAGGTAATGCTTTTTCAAGCCAGAAGCTGACCAGGGTTCACGTGGAAGGCTCCAGAATGCTTCAGCAACACACTGGTTTGGCAACAACAAATGGGGTGCGACAGAACAACACCAGGCACAGCAACACAGGAGCAGAGCAGACAACGGAACCGAAAATGAACCGTTCTCCAGCTTCCTAGCACCTGCCATTTTCACAGTATACGCAAATCCAAATAGTGCTTTAGCTGTCTTCTCCAGGGTCTTGGGCAGGGTCTCCATTGCAATAATGCTGGTTTTGCCACGGTTGCTTTACCATTTCCCTACCTTGCCTGTCCTACCCCAGTGCTTATTACATGAATTGAACTCACTTCTCTCTGATTTGATGTGGGGTACTGGGAGGAAAAGAGTGACCTTACACAAGTTGTTCGCCCCTCTGGAGAACGGGGGCTTGAGAGCGCCGCAATATGAACTGAACTATGCTGCTGTTCAACTGCAGTGGTCCATGCGATGGGTAACAACGTTCCCACCCCTGAGCGGTCTTGCGTTGTCCAGGACTTAGAGGATCTGGCATCTTGGACTGGCTCATCGACCCCATGGCGCCCCACCCATGCATGAGGGTGGGGCACCTGCCTAATTATTGTTGGGATAAATACATGACACCGAGGTGTGGCCCAGTGCCATACTCACCCGCTCTACCACTGGGGGTGCTCCTGGTGTTTTGTGAGGTTAAGTGCTGTCACAGCACGAGCATCTGGACAGAGACGGGTGTTCTCATGGTGGGGGACCTGTACAACCACCAACTCCTAATGTCCTTTCAGGACCTTAGGGAGTGTTATGAGGTTTATAAGGGCCATTTCCTGTCATACAATGCCTTGGGAGTGGCCTTTGAGGTAGTGTGGGGGCCGGAATGTGAGAAGCTTAGTCCTTCCTCTGCGCTACATGTACTGTTGGGGCACGCTATGGGTAGGCATGCAGTAACACTGCTATATGGTGGGTTGTTGAAATTTAGCATCCAACCCTCCAAGTCTTGGGGGCTAAATAGGCTCTATCTCTTGGCCATGATCTGGCCGACAGACAGTGGACTAACATGTTGGAGCAGGTATGGGGTGTTTCCAGGAACTCTTGACTAAAATTCACCCAGTTCAATTATGTCCATCTGACTTTCCTGACCCCTGTGCAAAACATGTATCTTTCCGGGTGTTCCATTGGGTTGCCCCTAGTGTCCCTGTCTTGAGGCTGACTTTTACTTTTATGGCACGTGCATGCCCGGAGATTGCCTGCCACTGGAGGGAAGCCATCCAGACCCTGTCTGATATCATGGGCTGTCCCCACCAGGTTGATCCTCTCCTTTGCGTCCAGCATCTGATCGCTTGTACCAGTAGGAACAAATAAGCTGTCAGGTTCATCGACTTGGCGTTCGTTGTCCTGTAACGCCATATAGCCAACGCTTGGAAGTTTACAGTGGCGCCATCGCTGTCTCTCTCTTTGTAGGACCTTCTTAAATGGATGTCTGCTGAGACAACAACACGGAGATTGCTCCCCCTGCAGTGGGGAGAGACACTCTAGCTGGATGCTTGGGACACTTATCTTGACAAATTGTTGGTACAGATGAATGAGAGACCCTCTTGAGACTGAGTGTTGACTTATCGGTACATGTTGGCCCACTGGGGATACCCTGGTTGGCGTTTTCCTTTATATAGATTCTTCCTTTGCCTTGGACGACGGGGTTGGTTCCCTGCACCTACTGCTTCTTACTGTTGTGACACATAGGCAATCTTCTTTTTTTTTATACTCCTCCTTAACCCCGTAGGCTTGGCAGTTGGCTCCCCATCCCCTCCACCGATAACTGGTATACACAACACTATTACGTTCCACAGAAATTATTTTTTATTTCACACTTTTGATTCTTTTTGCCATGTTTCAGCTTCTTTTCTCTGTGCAGCCGACCTCCAATACAGATCCTATCTGGTCACTGTGTCTAGACACATCATCCTTCGACCCGTTTAAGGAAAGAGTTGATTTTGGTCCTTTGGTACTCTTCTTGAATACAAGAAATTGATTGTTCTCCTGCTTTGTTCTTTCTTCATTCGCAGGGCATTGATACCCGGGTGTATGAGGGCATGCACCTTGTACTGAATGTGAAATGCAAATGTCCTAGAATGTTCGTGTCGAGTTCATGATGTTTAACGATGAACATGTGTTGATAAAGAGCTACTTGGGAAAAACAAACAAGTAATGCACTGTGTGCATTACTATATAAAAATATCTTTTAATAATTGTGTTTCTTTGCCTTTTGAAGGAACTCTGCTATGGTGTTTTTGATGAATTCCTCCCTGCCTGAGTTGGTAGCATATATATTCACTACTGTCAATGTGGATTCCCCCAATTTAAGCATTAACACTACAGGTCTTCCCACGCCACCTGTTTTCACATTCAAAACCTCATCAATGAAGTCTCTATATGGTAGTAGGGCTACCCTGCAAGTTTTTTAATTCGGTGGGAACTATTTTAACTTGCATAAGGCAGATATACCCACCTTCGATTTATACCACATGTTCAACATGGCTAAAGGTATCACGTGCACGAAACTCAAATAAGTCACCATAGTTACCAGACCTCAGATCAAACCCCACATGGATGGGGCAAGAGGAGAGTCATCATTCAACAAGGTTAGCTTGATGCAGTTAATAGGATGCTGAGTTATAAATGCTGACGGCAGAGCTTTTTAGAGACAGAAGACTAGGGGCCTGATGTAGGAAGCCTAATCCCGGCCGGTACCGGCCAAAATTACCGAATTTCGGCCGTTACCGACCGGTATTAGGCATTTGAGATGTAGGGGCCTAATTTAAGGATTCGGTAATTTACCTATTCGGTAGTGTAAGGAATCAGTAAATTACCGAATTCCTAAATACCGATTCGGTAGGAAGCACTCAAGTGAGCGCTTTTCACTTGTAAGGATTCGCTATTTACCACCAACTACAAGTTGGTGGTAAATAACGAAAACCATTTAAAAAGCAATTTTGTGCTTTTTTAACAGTGCCATGTGGCAGACATACATGCCCTTAGAGCATGTATGTGTGCCACATGTGCACCCATGCACTATTCAGGGGTGCAACAGGGTGTCAGTGTGACACCCTGCCACCCCTGTAGGTCTTGCCCCTCTTACCGATTCGGTATTTACCGATTCGGTATTCCCCATTCATTCCTATGGGCCTCCAGGCCCATAGGAATGAATGGGGAATACCGAATCGGTAAATACCGCCTCTTACCGATTCGGTATTTACCGATTCGGTAATAATTATCGAATGAATACCTACATACCATTTACCCATTCTAAAATACCGAATCGGTAAAATTCGGTCTTTTAGAATCGGTAAATGTTATTTACCTACATCTGGCCCTAGGTAATTGCCTTTCAATGCAGCAGCATCCAAAAATGTGTAAACGCTGCCCCTTGTCACAGAGCCATCTCTAAAAGAATGTTGCTGTTCCTCCGCATCTCTTACTAGGACTGGGACATGCTTTATGGTCAGCAGGCCCGATTTATATTAAATAAAGACTTCAATCCGTTCCTTCAACTCTACAACAGGTGCATCTAGAACCTTTGACAGTCACATGCTCCAGTTGTACTCCCGGAAAACATTTGTGAATTCCACTTTCTCACGAATAAGCATACAGGTAATATGTGCACATGGGAAAAACTACTGAGAAAGTGCAAGTACACTACTAACTTTTATGTTTCTTTTATCTCCACAAGGAAAATGACATCCCGCATGGAGGATCCCCTCCCCCTACTTTTCCATACTTTTGAGAATGTTCCCTTTCCCTTCACCTTCAATGCAGGAACAAATTAAATCCTGCTCGTTAGGAGAAAGGAGGAAAAGAATAGAATGCCACTGTTGCTAGCAGAGGAAACAGAAGTCAGAATGTCAGTAGGGATTTTGATTTAGGGCCTTATTGGGAAGTAATGCACTTGTAATAAGACGGACAGGATATCCTTCACATTTGTGACATAGTGCCTGTCCATCAAAAGTCAAGACCTAGTAACTTAGGGTTTGCATAATCGAGGTATTTATAGTAAGGGTAATTCTAAGCTTTGGCAATGTTACTTGCTGTTCTGTACACAAGTATTTAATTTTAAAAAGTATCTAATAATTCAATCCTCGTGCTCATGCTGTATATAAATCAGAGGCAGCTATAATAGTTTGCTGGTCCTTAGCTCTGTCCTTGAGTTTTTTGAGTAGGAATATTTTATAATATCACTGTCTTTGTGCGTTTGCTTTCTTTGCAGACTGATGAATTCAGAAAGTGTGCTCTTGCAGCCGCGGGAAGAGGAAGGTGTGAAGTATGAGCGAACTTTCATGGCCTCTGACTTTATTGATTGGTTGATCCAAGAAGGGGAGGCCACAACAAGAAGTGAGGCGGAGCAGCTTAGCCGAAGACTACTGGAGCATGGCATCATACAGCATGGTGAGCAGCCAAGGGATGCACCAGTAGGGTCCATGTATGGTATACTGCACACCATTCCCCCATGCAGGTCAAATTAACAAGAGGATCTCTTTGTGATTTGGCTATGGTCCAGGTTTTCTGGAATGACATTATGGATTCCCGTATTGATTTTCTTGCAAAGTATGTTCCAAAATAATTTATGTTTGTTTTTTTGATTTTTGTTGTTGCTGTATTAAGTACACATATTGAATGCTGGTGCCCGTAGCTGAAAAATTGCCTAAATATATAATAATAATGTCCGAATCTTGACACAGTTATGAAATGATGATCCCTGTTAGGTACGGTAAATGGGAAAAGAGTTTGATTTGGAAGGTAAGATGATAATGATTATGTTGAATCTCTGAATGTCAAAAAAATTGAATATTATTGCCTTGAGATAATAAGAACGCATGTTGTATAATAGTAGCTCCTGTCTAGTACAGTGACAAGAAACTGCAGGAGCTTGGTACCAAACTCAATATAATATACACGCTTCAAAAGTAAGTTATCAGGCTTGGATTTCAGTAGATTCCTGCTCTGATGTTAAATGAGTTTTCAGATTATGCTGTACATCAACTGGCTTTTCTAGGATGATCCACAATGCCATTTCCCAGCCATAAACATTTATTCCCGGCACACAGTGGCTCCTGTCAAAAATCCACAAATGAATACTTGGTAGATGTAAATATTGTAGTACTGCACAACTTCCCTTTCAGGAGGGAATGGTATGGAGTAGCAGACAAAATGATATGTCCCCATGTGCAGAAAAAAGGGGAAAGAAAGCAAATTTGCATTGGGAAAGCGCAGATGTCACAACTACAGGCGGATGTGTGACAAATTATCATATATGAAAATACTGTCCTAGAAAAATATCATTGCCAGAGTAATGACTACCACTGTATTATGAATGTATGCATATATATATGTAAAGGATAGATTACTATTCTTAACTCTCTATATATCTTCAAGGAACATATATATGGAATAGTAAATATTTTGTTGACCAATATTTAAAACAATATTATAGTAGAGTATGTTCCAGGTGTAATACGGAGAAAATGTGTACAGTTTCAAAAATCATACATTTACACATTTGTGTAGGAGTAGGTGTATGGATGTTATGTATGTGTTTTCTTTGTGAACTTAATCTACAAACTTTGTAAGTCTTTTTTTTTTTTATAACATCGTCAGGGCAGCACTGTCCGTTTTAAGACAAGCGTTGCTTCCAATTTTACAGGGACTTTTCCATAAATACACTCCTCTTGTTTTAAAGGTCATTTGACCCTAAAGATCCACTGGAGCAACTGGGGCTTACCCTGCACCCAAGTACATCCAGCACTGCACCTTTAAAACAAGAGCAGCACCCTGATATGCACATAGGTGTTTGCATGCCCTGCCAGAACTTCTCAATAAGAAGGTCTGTAAACATGGCTTTTCTACTGAAAGAAGAGCTACTAACTAAATGGACACTAAGGGGCCGGTTACAAGTTTGGTGGTCCTGGAGCGGGTTGCTATGCCACAGCCCCACTCCAGAACTCTCAAACCAGTGTGCTCACGCCCACCAGATAATGATTTTTTCAGTCAGTGGCAGGCGATTCTGTGGCATTTCCACGGCAGTGCCTATGAAATAGGCACTGCAATGGGAATGTCGAAGGCAGTACCTGAGCAGCATGGACTGATGTAGTCCATGCCGTGCAGGTACTGGAGTGCATGCAAACAGCAAGCAATCCAATGCCCAGAGGCAACAGGGGGCTCTGTAGGATCCTTTGTTAATTCTCCGCCACAGTTTCCATGGAGGAGGAACCACCATGAATACCGTGGTGGAGAGGAAACTCATAATATGCTTGGCGTGTCCGCTGCTGCCCTGCCAAGCATATTGTGGCCTCAAGACCACCGCATCACCGCCAGGGATCTCTGATCCTTGGTGGCTGTGGTCGTGCAATGGCGGTCCGACCGCCCTATTCGTAATGGGGCGGTCAGAGCACCGGTGCGGTGGTGGCTGGACTGCCACAGCTTCGCCACCATGAGTCTGGCAGTCCATGGACCACCAGACACATAAGCCCTATGTCTGCACAATGAACATCTGTACACTAGATTGCATATAACAGATTCCAGTTATAAAGCTGAGCCTGCACTGCTACCGAGTGCACTGAATTCTGGTGTAGCAAAGGACTGTGCCAGTTTACGTAGGCATCAATCACTGGAGATGGACTGGAGCTATGTGATAGGTAGTTGATGTCTATGATCCAAGCCTTACATTCGAGAGAGGCAAACGAGTGGTAGGAACCAATCTTTCGTAAGGTTTTAACCAACTTCTGGCACGTCCGTGCTTTACCTTAAAAGATCCCCACCTCACATTCTATTTGTAACCTTTTATTTTGTGTCTCTCCTTTTGAGATTAAGGCCTCCTGCTGACACAGGGGTCACCCTATTGTTTTCATTTCCTTTGATGTGGTGCTGGACACAGTCCTGCAGGATGCCTCTATATTTGGGGTAATGAGGGATTCCTAAGGCCTAAGTACTCGCAAACATTTCCCCTGGGACCTCATGCTATGGTCTGTGATGTGCCTGAGGGCCGCATTTATGGCAGTAAGGTGGGAGTTGGACTTTATGGGGGTTAAGGTGTGCTTAGGGGAAGGAAATCACATCCATGGTGTGGTCAGTGAGTCATGGAGTTATTTTGAGGTTTCTTTCCACACTGTCCTCTATATTACGCCCCTTGACTATAGAAGAGTCATAGATTTGGCAATACTGTGTTATTCTCTATCTGATTTGCTAGATCTTTACCACGTCTTGTGGTAAGCCTTTCTGCTTGCTATCTGTACATTGGGAGAGGCAAGTGTAAAAATGAAATAACTTGATTATTGAATTGAAATAGAACTGCACAATGCAGAAAACCTAGGATCAACATTTGATCCGAGGCAATTGCCTAATTTCACTTTGCCTCCTTGTTCTTCACTATGAAATTTAAGAGCACCTTGAAATACTTGAGTTCAGGATATATGCTGTACAGACTTCTTGTGTTTGCTTTAATATTTTATAAAGTTCTCAATGTATAACAACCCTGACAATTGGGACGGTTCCATATGGCAACTGACTTGCCTCTAAGGAGGCATGAATATTTCTACACTCACTTTTTAAAACAATCAGTTTTAAATAAAATACTTATGAATGGCCTTATCTATTTTGATGTACTAAGGTGTAACGCTTCTGCATGTTAATGAAATACACTTTTGGAATATTGGAGAGACTTTATCATATTTTTACATGTTTATTGCAAGAAGTATTGAAAAATGGATGTGTTGCTAAATTAAGTTTTGCAGGTTATCTTATTTGCCTCTTTTCTTTTAATTAAGTTACCATGTAAATATTGTGAATGTTTAGTGTTTTCTGAAGTAAACAGCAGCCCAGTGTAGTCATTTACCTGGTGGCCTCATGTGAAGGTCAAGAGGGCCGCATGTTTGGGATGTACTTTGAGCACCATGGTCCTCAGCCCCCCCCCCCCCCCCCCCGTTGCATGGCCCTGTCCGGCAAAAACAGGTATACAGCCATCCCTGATGCAGCCCTTTAGTGTCCCCCGATCTCCACAGCCAAACAGATGACGGGTAGGCAGAAGTGGTGCCAGGTGTAGCCCCAAGACAGGTACAATGTCTTGTCTAGCTCCATTATTAGGGTTATTTTGAAAGTTCACCAATAACATCCCAGCTTCAATCCACAAGTTGGTCTCAGTTAATATTCAGGCTTCAGTAGCAGTAATTCTTTACTGTTACATTTTCATGTCTGTTGTGGACAAGTTGTATGTAGGGATCCAAACTTTCTCTTCAAGTCCTGTTGTTTGTCTTCCACTAGACACCAGTTTAACGGCTTCTACGTGCTCGAAGAGAAGCGATTATTGGATATCAACTCACAGCTCTCCTGACCATCTCAATCTAAAGTTGCTTTAGAGCCAAAAATGATTGGAGCCAACTGATGTACTACTTTGTTCCCTGGCTTGATACTGATGACATCAGTATTTAAAGAAAGGCCTAGTAACTACAACTTCATTTTCAGACAAGTGCAGTCTTCAAAGCTCCGCATAAGCAGTGGTGGGGGATCCTCTATGATGGAAAATTGTTCTCTCTGAATGCTGGTTCTTGGTTTCTTTAGCAAACATACTAGACCAGCGGCACGTCTGGTAGGCCCACATGTTTGACTCACTCTGGAAACATAGCTGGAGATCTAATTAATCCTGACAAATGTAGATTTATACTTGCTAGAACTCCCTTGCGCAGCATATACATCAAATACTTCACAATTGGTACATTTAAACAAATATTTTGGTTTCTAATTGGTAGGTTTGTTGATCCAAGAATTACTTAAAATAATTGGGAGCCATGAAACCTAAATATCTATTTCTAAAAAGGGATCTCTCACTATCTTGATTCAACTGTACTTATATTCCAGTAGGCTTAAAGAATGACCATGAAAAGAGTTCGAAAAAGTATTGCTCCTTGCTCACCTTCTTCTTGTAAGTCCTAGTAAAATCCATCTCTCATCTCTGGGGGTGATAATTACTGCCCAATTAGGATGTGGACTTGGTATTAAGTGCAGACACTAAAGAGCTGAGGTTACCGATATTTGATAAGGATTTTGTTTGATGGAGGTTAGTTGATGCTCTTGGCTAAACAGTGAATATCTTCTTCTCATTCAAGTTTGACCTGCCATTTTACTCCCCTCCTGCAATATAGCCCAAACAGTACACAGTTCTAATGTTTTGCTGAAAGATTATTTTGTAATTCATTTGATTTCTTGTCCTTTTGACTTCTGTTGACTCTCACTGAATCGCTAATGGATGCTGTGGACATGGCCTAAGCAATTTCTATGATTTGACCCCGAAACACAAAAGAATACAGAAACAAGTGTAGATCAAATAAATACAAGCTATGAAATATTGTATTTATATCACACACAAAAAATCCGAATTTTAATACAAACTTAAAAGAGCTTTCAAAAAAAGTGACTGTTTTTCTAAGCGACAAAGAAACTTGCTAGCATCTAGCATATCACTTTGTCTTTTTTGCTCCAAATACATTCCTTCTTTTTGTCAGATTCCTGAGCTTCAACTGAGGCTACCAATCGGATATGCCAGATTCTGTTTGTTGTGCTTTTATGTGTTCCCACAAACCAAGCTAAGGATACCCAGTAAATGATTAGCTTCCAATTTCAAATTACTTCACGTTTACAGATCTTAACATTTTCAATTTTGCAGTTTGCATGTATATAGGCTTTATTAATCAACAAATAATCTTTAGGTTTTTCAAGTATTGAACCCAATCAGCAGAAGTTGAGTCTGCAGACAAAGGACCTTGCATTTATTGTAACAGTTCTATTTAAAATCAGATACTTATATCAGATATTTAATAAACAGGCCCTCTGTCAAAAGGACAATAAAAACCTTTTCAAAGGATGTCCTTCTTTCACGGTTATACATTCTATCCAGATTTATGGAAAATATAGATAGATATTTTTGAGATGCAATTTAAATCCATAATCAGGGCCGGACTGAGAACCAAAACCGTCCCTGGCAAAGTGCTCGGCCGGCCCCACTTCCCCACTCGGGGGGTGTTGGAGGTGCCGCCGAGCGCTTCGCTAGGGCCGGTTTTCGGCCGATTTTGTTGCAGGGACGATTTTGCAGCTATGCTGCAAAAACGGCCCTGTAACAAAATCAGCTCCCAGGGGCTCAAAACCAGCACCCACCCTTGCGGCGCACCGGAGGATTGCCCGGTGCCCGCTATGGCCAGTCCGGACCTGTCCTTAATACATAGGCTTAACTGATGTGTAAAATGTACCATTGGTTTCATTACAAAGATCTATTATTTTTTATTTGTTTTATGTGGTTATCATGGTCAGAGGGTTGTATGACTGAACCCCACATGCATTTACCCCGCATGCCTTTACAACGCAGTCACTACCCCAGCTGCGATGTTACTATATGTTTTTTTACCACATAGGTTGTTACGATGACTTGCCTTAGGGGGTGCTGGACTTTGGAATAGTAGAAATTGCTCCAGTCCACTCAACAGTAGAGAAGGTGTTGGACTTAAACATCTAACACCAATCCTAGAACGTGCCCCCTAAACCAAGTCGTTGTAACGACTTGTGGGTTAAAGTAACGCATGGTAACGTCGCAGTCGGAGTAGTGACTGCGTTGTAAAGGCAGATCGTTGTTGTGACTGCGGAGTGAAGGATGTTTCCCTGGTCAGAGTATGGTCTTGTTCAGTGAGATAGACAATATGTGTGGTTATGGCACAGTTCACATGATACAAAGAATATTTAAAAGGCACAGGATGGTAATAGGACCTTAACTTAGTTCAGCAGATAGATTGCTTTCCTCAGAAGACATGGTGAGGTGGGCATGCCAAGCTCAGTCCCTATGTTGTTTCTGAGGAATCCAATTGTTTAAAATTGTGGTACAGGGAAGTGGTGATTTCCCACACACTACACAATTTGAAGAAACGAGAAACCAGAAATTACTACTCATGGCTTTTTACATTTAGGCTCTAGCTCAGATTACAATATTTCTGCAGATTATATCAATTCTGATGATCATTTCTCATGAAAAACCTGGACCTGTTGGCCAGTTGCAGCGTGGTGACCATTAAATCATTCCATTTGTTTTTCACAAGCCGAATATCACATTTGTTTCCTTACTCATATGCCTGGCAAGCCTGACCGGGTCTGCCTCCCAGGGTCCTTCCATGCTTAATGTCTACACCAGTGGTTCTTAACCTGTGGTCATGGGACCCGGGAGGGTCTGCAAACCCTACTCAGGGAGTCTGCAACAGCTTAGAAAATTAACTAATATTAACATATTAATAAAGTGTATGTAAATATATAAGCAAAATGCATAGCGGACATTTTTTAAAGCAGTGTGTAAATTGCTGTAAATGTGAACAAATTTCAAAATACCATAACATTGGTATTTGTAAAGCGCACATTCACCCAAAGGTATCGTGGTTATGAATAACAGAGGTTTATTGTTACCCAAATCAATGGTACTCATTTTATTGACCCTAGAAGGAAAAAAGGCTGAGTTGGCATGCTGGAATTTGAACCTGTGACCATGAGGTTGAAGACAGGCCCCTACAGGGGGTGCATTAGTCCACTAAGCCACCAGACCCGGTTGTGGAGGCTTAAAATAATGTTAGTATCCTCAAGTTGATTCAAAGTAGCAGTGCACGTGCATCAGATAGTATTTGTGAATTAATTTAAATATTTCAAAATGTGTATATTTGTTTGATGAATGCTTTTTTCTGTACTTTGTATGTCTTGTTTTGTAGTCTAAAAAGGCTTAGGCCATGAGCCACGGCTTCCAGTAATTACTCTTTGGGGAGTGGGGAGGGAGGGGGGTGTATTCCAACAGTGATTCAATGAGGGCACATTGGTTCCAGTAATATTTAAGTGGGCTCAACAGACTCCTCGGCGCCCGACATCGCCATAGCCATCCCAGATGGCTACAAGATCACCCGCATGTATTGCTCCAACGGAATCGGAGGAGGAATAGCCATCGTCCACAAGTCCGCCCTCAAGGTCGCCACCCACGCATATGACACCCTCAACACCACCGAACACCTGCACTTCCGGGTCCACACCGACCCCAACACCACCCTCAGAGGAACACTCATCTACAGACCCCCCGGACCCCGGGCTCAGTTCAGCGACTCCATCGCCGACCTCGCCAGCACCCACGCACTCGCCTCCCCGGACTACATCCTCCTCGGGGACCTGAACTTCCACCTCGATAACAACAACGACGCCAACTCCGCCACCCTGATCGACAACCTCACCAACCTCGGCCTCAGACAACTCATCACCGCACCCACCCACGCCGCCAGCCACACGCTGGATCCCGTCTTCTCCCCAGAGTCCCACGTTGCCTTCGACCACAACACCGAACTCCACTGGACCGACTACCGCTGCAACCATTTTACCTTCAAGAAACCAACAACGCACCACCGCACCCAGCAACTGCCTCGCAGCTGCTGGAGGAAAGTCACCGAAGACCAGCTGATCAACTCCCTCGCCAAGAACCCACCCACCGACCCCACCAACCCAGACGCCGCAGCCTGAAACCTCAGACAGTGGATCGACGACTGCGCCAACACCCTCGCCCCGCTCAAGAAACCCTCCAACAGCCACGCCAACAAGAGAGCCACCTGGTTCACCGCCGAGCTCCAGACCTCTAAACGTGCATGCCGGAAACTGGAGAAGACATGGCTCCACGAACGCACACCGGACAACCACGCAGCCCACAAGGATGCCACCCGCAGACACCACCACCTCATCAGATTAGCCAAGAGATCCTCCTTCAAAGACCGCTGGGATAACAACGCACACGACAGCAAAGAGCTCTTCAGCATCGTAAAGGAACTCTCCAACCCCAGCGCCAACGCCAACGACATCCCGCCCTCACAAGAACTGTGCGACTCACTAGCCATCTTCTTCCACCGCAAGATCGCTGACATCCACGATATCTTCAACACCACGACCGCCCCGACTACGCCAGACTCCACCTCCCCTGTGAACACCACCAGCGCCAACCGCCTGACCTCCTGGTCCAACATCAACGACGACGAGGCACGCAAGGCCATGAACTCCATCCACTCAGGATCTCCGTCTGACCCTTGCCCACACCATGTATTCAACAAAGTAGACACAGCCATTGTACCCCAACTACGGAAGGTCATCAACATCTCCTTCGAAACAGCGACATTCCCGGAAAGCTGGAAGCATGCCGAAATCACCGCCCTCCTCAAGAAGCCCAAAGCAGACCCCAATACGTCAGTATGCAACTGGCCCGTCACCTGGAAGACAACATCTTGGACCCGTCCCAGTCCGGATTCAGACGAAACCACAGTACCGAGACAGCCCTCATCGCCGCCACAGACGACATTAGGTGCCAACTAGACAACGGCGAAACATCAGCCCTCATCCTCCTGGACCTGTCAGCCGCCTTCGACACGGTCTAAAGACACGCCTCCTAGAAGCTGGAATCCAAGAGAAGGCTCTTGACTGGACCACGTCCTTCCTCTCCGGCAGAACCCAGAGCGTCCGCCTCCCACCCTTCCAATCCAAAGCCACCGACATCATCTGCGGCGTCCCCCAGGGCTCATCCCTCAGCACAACGCTGTTCAATGTCTACATGGCCCCCCTCGCACAAGTGGCCCACCATCATGACCTCAACATCATCTCCTACGCTGACGACACCCAGCTCATCCTCTCCCTCACCAAGGACGTACACATCGCCGCTGGATGAGGAGCATCCATCTGAAGCTGAACTCGGACAAGACGGAGGTCCTCATCCTCGGACCCACCCCCTCAGCCAGGGACGACTCCTGGTGGCCGACCACACTGGGAACAGCACCAACACCCACCGACCATGCACGCAATCTAGGATTCATCCTCGACTCCTCCCTCTCCATGTCTAAGCAGGTCAACGCCATCTCATCCTCCTGCTACAACACCCTCCGCATGCTCCGCAGGATCTACAAGTTGATCCTGACCGAAACAAGAAGAACAGTGACACAGGCCCTCGTCGGGAGCAGACTGGACTACGGCAACGCACTCCACGCAGGAATCCCAGCCAAACACCTACGACGACTACAATGCACCCAAAACGCCTCCGTCTGACTGATCTTCAACGTCCCCCAACGCAGTCACAACACCCCCCACCTGAGAGACCTACACTGGCTCCCCGTCGACAAGAGGATCACCTTCAAGCTCCTCACCCATGCACACAAAGCACTCCACAACGCCGGACTTGCCTACCTGAACTGCAGACTCAGCTTCCACACCCCCACCCGCCAGCTCCGCTTCGCCAGCCTCGCCCTCGCCGCTGTACCCCGCATCCAACGAACGACCTACGGCAGGAGATCCTTCTCCTACCTCACCACCAAGACCTGGAACACCCTCCCTACCCACATACGGCAGACCCAAGACCTACTCGCCTTCAGTAGACTCCTCAAGACCTGGCTCTTCGAGCAGTAGCAGCACCCCCTCTCCCCTCAGCGCCTTGGGACCCTCACGGGTAAGTAGCGCGCTTTACAAGTACTCTGATTGATTGATTGATTGATTGATTGATTGATTGATTGATTGATTGAACAGACGTCAAAAGGTTAAGAACCACTGATCTAGCTGACTCACTGTACTATCTAATCTGAGACTTCATAGTGAATGACTTCCGTTATCATAATGAAAGAAAGTTGTACATCCATGCCTGATCGGCTGTCTACTCAATTGCTTGACAACTATTCATTTCTGTATGAAGTTCAGCTTGCTGACGATAAACCCAAGCAAGGAAAAGATCATTCTGTTGTCAAAAATGGAAGACACCTATAATAGATTTGACCCTTCTGAAGCGGTGGGTCCTTTCCCTTTCCATGGCCTTCTAAAATGCAAACAAGTCACTTACCTGCAGCAATAGTTCTTAAGCTTACTTTATTTATGCATCTCGCGTTACATAGACTACCACCATCCTGTGGTTGGACCTGGAATAGTATTTTGATTTTAATGTTTTTTTGCCTGGAAAGTGGGTTTCAACCATTGGCATCTCTTGAATGACTCGCTTAGATGTCACACTCCTATTCCTACAATTTAACGTGATTATGATAATTATTGTAGGAGATGCATCTGCCCTCTTCAGTATTCAGGATGTCTTGGTTGTTTGTACCTAATTTTGCACTTCAAATTAGTGTTGGACCATTTGTATTTTTGCCTTAATCAGCTATTGATATTCATGCGACTGAAGAAACGAGCATTGGTAAATGCATTAGATCACCTATATGATGAATAATAAGCTGTTTTTTGTTGTAAGTTGTAGCTTGCTGAGTAATAGTACACTTTAAGTTACAGAAAGTGTTATGACTTGTTCATGTACAAAAAAGCAATATGTTGTGCTGTTGCAAGTGGTATAGTGCTGGTACGTAAAAGCAACATTTTGAAAAATTAAATGAAAGAGGAAAATAATGGAATTATTTGATTTAATTGCAACATTATGTGTTTAGATGAGTTCTGACAACTTTTGGGCCCACTGCCACTGCACATGCTGCACCATTCAAATCATGCCCCTAGTGCCTGAACGATAACTGCATTTGTGATTGCCTGTTCAGTAGTAAGATACTGCAATATTTGGTGCTTATAGGAGATATGACAACGTTTGGCCCCAGTGCCACTGCACCTGTTGCACCATTTAAATCATGACCCTAGTGCCTGCAATGTAACCACTTGTGACTGCTTATTTCGTAGTTAAATATAGCAATATTTGGTGTTTAGCGGACTTATGACAACTTTTGGCCCCGGTGCCACTGCACCTGCAGCACCATTGAAATCATTTCCCTAGTGTCTACTAGATAACTGCACTTGTGACTGCCTGTTTAGTAGTAACACTTAGCAATATTCTGCATTTAATGGGGGTCCCTAGTGCTTTTGGCCCAGGTGCCACGGCACCTTCTGCATCTTTCAAATCAAGCTCCTTTTAACTGCAAGATAACTGCAATTGTGTCTGCCTGTATAGTAGTAAAATATAGCAATATTTGGAGTTTAGAGGAGTTCTGACAACTATAGGGACCTGTGCCACTGCATTTGCTGCACTATTCAAATCCTGACCCTGTTGTTTGCATGGTAATTGCACTTGTGGGTGCCTATTTAGGAATACAATACAGCAATTTTACATGTTTAGTGGGGTGCCTGGAGCTTTTGGTCCCGGTGCCACTGCACCTGCTGCACTATTGAAATCATCACCCTAGCGCTTGCTAGATAACTGCACTTGTGCTTGCCTGCTTGGTAGTAATACATCTCTATTATAGATGGTTCGTGGGGTGCCTAGAGCTTTTGGTTCTGGTGTCACTGCACTTGCTGCACCATTGAAATCATGACCCTGTTGTCTACAAGGTAACTGCACGTGTACCTGCCCGTTTAGTTTCAATTTTTTGCAATACTCTGGGTTTAGTGGGGTCCCTATAGATTTTGGCCCCAGTGCTGCTATGTCTATTGCAACATTCAAATCAAGCCCCTATTACCTGCATGGTGACTGCAATTGTGACTGACTGTTTAGTAGTCAAATAAAGCAATATTATGTGTTTAGAGGATTTCTGACAACTTTTGGGCCCAGTGCTAATGCACCTGCTGCACCATTCAAACCATGATCCTGTTGTTGTCTGCAAGGTAACTGCACTTGTGGCTGCCTTTTTAGTTGTAAAATATAGCATAGCTCTTCCATAATAATTTTATTTTTAACTTGCAATGTTTATTGAAACATTTAGAATTTGATCATAAAAATCAATCCGATAATACGTACAAAGTGCAAAACAAAGGTATTGAGGAAGGAATAGGAAATGTCTCCAAATGTTCTCAGGCTAAAGCTTCTACTTTACACAACTAAGTAATAAAAAGCAAGTATTCCAGCATACTGTTAGAAGCTGTCTGCCTTTTCCACTCACTGTCTTATCTTGACAGTGAATGGGGCTTAAGCAGTGTGAACAGCTTTAGTAGAAGTATCGCAAATGCATGCAGCCAGGGGAAGTTAACAAAAAAAGAAAAGTTAGTCACAAAAGCGAATGAACACAGTAATTCGGCTTTTGGGAACTGATAAGAGCCCCCTTTTAAGAAATATTAAATCCAAGCTGTGTGCATGCGAAACCTAAAAAGGCTAAATACTTTTTACAGAACCAGGCTTGCTATGACTATAAATTTTCAGTGTTTAACAAACATTTTTTGAGGTATCCCCATGTTTTGTTTCTGCAAATCACAGTTTACCCTTGTTCTACTAGGCCATAATCAAATTCTGACAGCTTCAAGTGTGCCTGTAGCAATTTCTGGATTTTTGTCAGAGTTGGACTTATGGGATTTATACTGAGTTATTTCTAAAGGCGAGAATCAGTTGTAGAGATAGAAATATTGCACTTTTTCCAGTCTTTAGTTTGTTTTGTACCATGGATCCAGACCAGCTAAGCCTTAAAGCTCCTTAATCGGATTAGTTTTAATTTGCTCTCAGTGGTTTTAATGACTACCTCTTGTAGCTACATAGTTACAACCCATTGTGCATTGCAGCGCATATTGCAGCCCCTTAAAGGCTCGGAGTTAAGCTAACAAGGGATGCCTTCTGACTAGCCTCTGTCAGTCGGTTATTTGTGGTAGCAACACGAAGAACCAGAGGAACAGAGAAAACGTGCCCCAGAAAGACTCTCACTGGTTATGCTTGATTCACAGATTCTTTCAACTTGGTGGCCATCATCCAACTCTTGTGAAATTTCCGGATAGACCATCTGTATAAGGTGCTGGAGAAATATATGTATTCTTTTAGTTAGGTGTTCAACCCCTTGTGTGTTCGTGACAGAACCGTTCCGTCACGAGCCTCGGGTGGGCTCTGCTGGTGACGGAACGGTTCCGTCACGGCCCGCTCGCCGCGCCTGCGCGGCGCGAATTCCACGCCTGCGCTGAAGGTTCTATTAGGCGGGCGGGGCCGTGACGGAACCGTTCCGTCACAAGCACAGCCCACCCGAGGCTCGTGACGGAGCGGTTCCGTCACGAGCACGGGAGCGCCGCGCGGCCCCCCTACCCCCTAGCACTGCGGCGGAATAGCCGCCCCAGCTAAGAGGTTAAAAGTTCAAGAAACAAATGTTTAGAAATACCAAATAAAATGAAAATATCAGCTGAAAATCTATCTTGCCAAATATTTCAGAGGGACATCCATTTGCTCCTATGACTGCTTTGCATGTCCTCTGATGCTGGCCACTGGAGCAGTCTCTGTGCCGTCTTGATGCTTTGAGCTCAAGTACCTGGAAGCCCTGTGAGCTTAACTCTGGTCCCTGGCCACTCCTTTAGAATGATTTACTGGAGCAGACAATAAAGTTCTGTTAGGGAGAGAAGCAGGAAAGTTCCAGAACAATAGAGCATTCACCTCTGAATGCCGTGTCCGGAACACAGTAGACAGTGGAAGCTGGCATAAAATGTGTTGCTGCTAGGACAAGTACAAAGATAGGCTCTGCCATGTGGTGTTAAACTCCGAGGGGGAACCAGACATGCTTTGTGTTCTCTCCTGAAACCATGATGCATGGATCTGTTTTCACAGAATATCTGAAGACTCCTTTACATGACTGTAGCTCATGGTTGCTTCAATACAAGTGTGTTTCTGTTTTTGAAACAACTGTAGTTGCTCCCATCAGTGAATTATATTGATAGAATGGCTTCACTCTGGCTCTCTGGAAATACATCTAGTTCAAACTGGTCTGCTTATCTACCTTCAAATATGTTACATTTTGGGCCACGCATTTCCTCATCTCTAAAGTGAAATCCTGCTCCACACACTCATGTCTGCTCCTCAGAGCAGTGACATCGGATTATCCATCATTTCATCTAAGCCTAAACATGTGTGCATCGAAGACAGAAATCATAGAGCTCATCTCCTTCCTTCTACTTCAAAGCACAAAAAAATGTATGTCCTTCAATCAATCAATCAAGCATGACTTGTAAAGCGCAGCTAATCACCCATGAGGGTATCCAGGCATTGAGGATCTTGCTACGGAAGCTCAGTCGAACAGCCAGGCTCCTTTCCTGAATTCCAGTAGCAAAGGTGAGGTCCAGAGGTGAAAAGGGATGTCATTTCAGGACTTGACCACAAAGTCGGAGAAGGAACAACTGCCACTTCAGCTTTGACATATGCGAGGGGTATGAGCAAGGTGGAGGGAGGCTGAGTAGAGTTGTCTGGAGTGTTGGTGGAAATTCAGGCGATGGTTGTTGTATGCTGGTCCTTTGTTGTGCAGTGCACTGTATTTGTGAATCAGTATCTTGAAGTAGAATCTCTTCTGAATGGGTACGCAGTGGAGCTGCCTGAGTTGAGGAGTAATGTGGGTCCACTTGAGGAGGTTGAGGATGAGTTTGGCCGCAGAGTTCTTTATGGTCTGTAGTCTGTTCAGGAGGTGCAAGTTGAATACTGCTTAGAGTGAGTTGCCTTAATCTAGCTGGCTGGTGACTATGGCTTGGGGGACGGTTTTCTGGTGTTGACCGAGAGCCATTTGAATATCTTGCGGGGCATGCGAAGAGTGAGGAAGCAGGTGGAGGAGACTGTGTTGCTCTGGTTTTTCATGGTGCGTTTCCTGTCCAGGATGATGCTAATGTTGTAGGCATTGTCTGTTGGCGTGGGTGAGGGACCTAGTTCGGGCGACCACCAGGGTGGAGATGTTGTTGCCGATGATCAGTACTTCAGTTTTTTCTGTGTTGAGGTTCAGGCAGTTGTCTTTCATCCAATCTGCGATGCTCGTCATGCACCTGAAGAAGTTGTTCCTCGTGGTAAAGGGCTCTTCTGATAGCGTGAGGGTGAGCTGGGTGTCGTTAGCGTAGGATATGATATTTGGTCGATGGGTTTCTGATGATATCAGCCAAGTGGGTCATGAAGGTGTTGAACAGGGTGGGCTGAGTGATGAGCCAGACTCTGCAGATAATGCTTTTGTGTTCTGAGGTGTAGGGAGGCATGCAGATTTTCTGCATTCTTCTGATGAGGGTGTCTTCTTGGATTCCAGTGTGGTGGAGTCTTTTGATAAGAGTGTGGTGGAATACAGTGTCAAAAGCTTCTGAGAAGTCGAGAAGGGTCAGGGTTGCTTTTTCTCCATGGTCAAGCAAGGCTCTGATTTCATCGGTGGCAGTGATGAGGTCAGTTTTGGTGCTGTGTTAGTCATGAAATCCAGATTGGGAGATGGCCAGAAGGTTAACAAGAGTTCGAGGACATTGGTGGGAAGGGGAGCAGAGAGATGGGATGGAAGTTTTTGAGTTCACTGGGGTTGGCGGACAGTTTCTTGAGGATTCGTTTGATTGCAGTGTGTTTCCATTAATCGGGGAAGGTGGCTGTGGCGATGGATGCACTGAAGATGTTGGTGAGATGGTTACTGATCATCTTGATCCCAGGGTTGAAGGTGTTCTGACTGTAGGTGTCCGTTGGTGCTCCTGATTGGACAGAGTTCATGAAGGTGGTGGTGTTTTGAGTGGTGAGCTGGTTTCTAGGAGGTTAGCAGGTGGTCAAGATTTCCCTCTGTGGGAGTGATGAGCATGTCTGTGGCGGTAGGTTGGGGCTTGAAGTTTTTATAGATGTTGGAGAGCTTATCCTGGAAGTAGTCTAACAGGGAGTTGCACAGTTATTGGGAGGGGGTGATGACGTTTTCAGAGGTTGAGGGTTAGAGAACTCTCTGATGAAGTTAAATAGCTCTTTGCTGTGGTTGACACTTGCCTCGATGCGTTTTGCAATCGTACTCTTTTTGTCCTTTTCAGGGGTTGATGGTATTGATAGAGCGGTGTATTGTAGGATGTTTGGTCTGTAGTGTCCTTGCTAGTGTGCCATATTCTTTCCAGTTGCTTGCAGTTGAGTTTTGTACTTCTTAGTTCCATGGTATACTAGCTGGCCTGTGTGAAGGGTCTATTAGATTTTGTGGGCTTGATGGGGCGTCTCCATTGGCGCAATCCGTGAACCAGGCAGAGAAGTTCTTGACAGCCTAATCTAGGTCAGTTGAGATATTTGGGTAGGAGGAGTTGGGAGCATTGGTCCATTGGCTCTCTGATACTTTATTCCACCGTTGGTGAGGGGCACTAGGCAGGTTGGTGGTGGTGCACGGAGAACCTGTGATGGTGAAATGGAGGAAGGCATGGTATGTTTAGGTGAGTTTGGTGATATGGCCATACTTGACTCTTTCGCTGGCTGTGAGAATGGGGTCGAGAGTATGTCCCGCGATGGGCGTGGGGTTGGTGACTAGTTGCTTTGGGCTCAGGGTGTTAATGCTTTCGAGGAGTTTGGTGGTGTTGTCACAGTCGTCGAGGTGGAAATTGATTTCTCCAAGGAAGGTGTAGTGCTTGGAGTCGATGGCGAGCTGTGCAGTGAAATCAGGGATGGCGTTGCAGAAGCTGGGGTGAGGTCCGGAAAGTCTGTAGGCGATTTTGCCATCGGTGTGGGAGTTGGAAGTTGAGATGGTCCATGATCGGGGTGGCATTGTCTGTGGTGGTGGTGCAGTGTATGGATTTCTTGTGAATGATGCTGATACCACCTCCATGTTTGTTGGCACTGACTTGGTGCGTTATCTTGTAGCCATCGGGCATTGAAGAGGCAGTGTCAGGTGCCAATGCGGGGTTGAGCCAGGTCTCTGTAAGGAAAATGATGTTGGGAGTGAGGGAGGAGATTGTGTCCCAGATTTCAATGGTGTCTTTGCATAGAGATGGTGCATTGAGCAGGAGGCAGTGGGAATGCTCTGTATTGGTAGTGGTTGACGAGTTAGTGGGTGCCCCGGTGATACAGACGGAGAAGCAGTGAGGCTGGCAAAAGGTATTACCTTAGATCGAGACGAGGTGTGGCAGCAGTTGTTGTTGCAAGGACCACAGCATGGAGCTCGGAGGTGGTGTAGATTGCCCCAGTATTGGAACTTTCATAGATTCCCATGCTTTGTCTCATTCCCCGTCGTCGGAATGGGAGCCTCGGTAAATAGAAAATACCATAGTAGCAAGCACAAAGTGAAAAAATAGGCCTAGGCCTCATCTCATTTTGTAGCTTATCCACCTCCTTTTGTAAAAAAGACCAAACTTCTGCAGTAGCCAATCAGAGCAGCCTCACCCCATAGAACCTTCCTGAGAGAAGCTCAGAGCCTCAGATTTTATACCGCACGTTGTGCAAGGGAGTCTCCAGTGAGCTCTGCTCATTTTCTTCAGTTTTTCTGACTACTTTTTCTACAACTTGGATTTCTTTTCGACATGTCTGACAAGGAGAAAAAAGTCCTTTTTAGAGCCTGTGCCACCTGCTCCAAAAAGAGGTTGTTTGTCGATGACAAACATGTGGACTGTATTTACTGCCTGTATCCCGACCACAAACCTACAGGCTGCCCCATGTGCAGGACCTTCTCAGCGAAGGCCTTGAGGGACAGGGAAGGACGTCTCCTCACATGGCTTCAGAAGATGAAGGACCGTAAGGACATTGTGTCTTCGGACAGTGAAGGCTCCTCGTCTATGGTGTCATCTAAGAGGTCTCAGAAGAGGGGTAGGTCTCCCCCTTCTACCTCAGGCGAGTCCCTTCACAAGGCCTTACCAGGGACCTCTGATAGGTCTGACAGGCCTGTTTCCCTAAAATCTCCTCACCACGGTGAAAAGGAGAGGCAGGGTAAGCCTGAGGAATCACAACCCTCAAAGAAGGTGAAAAAGTCTACAACTATCTCTTCACCTCACTCTGAAAAGGATAAAGGGGTCAAGAAACCTTCAAGTTCAGTTCAGGAGATCAGTTCGGACAAGAAACTGAGGTCGTCGACGATTAAAATCTCAGGTACGTCGACTGTAAAGAAGGACAGCTCTGTTAAAGTTGCCTCGTCGACGGGCTCGTCGACGACGGCTGCGTCGACGACGCCTGCACCGTCGACAGTTTTCAAAGCTCCTGAATCCTGCTCGTCGTCGACGAAGATCACAATCTCCACGTCGACGACGATGACCGCAAAGGTGGCGATGACGACGACAAGGACGACGTCGACGACGACGGTGTCGACGACGCCAGTTACCATGTTACTGACGACGAGTTCGTCGACGACCCCGTCGACGCTCCTACCATCGTCGACACTGAGTTTCTGTTCGTCGACGACGCGATCCTCGACGACGAGATCAATATCTTCGTCGGCGCTTCCACCGTCGACGCAGTCCCATAGAGAGTTGCTGTCGACGACGACGACCTCGTCGACGATGAAGAAAACAGCAGGTCTGGGAGCACACCACTGACCTATCAAGCAAGGGTCGCCCCTGGCATTCTGGGTAATGCAGTCTCTGGTAGTTTGCCTCGTAGTAGTGTTATCGAGTGTTCCGCCAGGGTTGGCTCAAATGTGCTGATCTCTAGACACCGGTGTTTCAGGTTCATTAACCTTCGTCAGTAGAGATTACAGACTAGTTTTAGGGGTTTGCTGGATAGGTTGCCGAAATCATCTCAGGTCTGGTACCGCTCACTGGCGCGCAGGGCATCAACCACGAGCTCGTCAGCTCCATGAATCACGGGAGTCCATTTGAAGAAAACAGCAGGTCTGGGAGCACACCGCTGACCTATCAAGCAAGGTTCGCCCCTGGCATTCTGGGTAATGCAGTCTCTGGTAGTTTGCCACGTAGTAGTGTTATCGAGTGTTCCGCCAGGGTTGGCTCAAATGTGCTGATCTCTAGACACCGGTGTTTCAGGTTCATTAACCTTCGTCAGTAGAGATTACAGACTAGTTTTAGGGGTTTGCTGGATAGGTTGCCGAAATCATCTCAGGTCTGGTACCGCTCACTGGCGCGCAGGGCATCAACCACGAGCTCGTCAGCTCCATGACTCACGGGAGTCCATTTGAAGAAAACAGCAGGTCTGGGAGCACACCGCTGACCTATCAAGCAAGGGTCGCCCCTGGCATTCTGGGTAATGCAGTCTCTGGTAGTTTGCCTCGTAGTAGTGTTATCGAGTGTTCCGCCAGGGTTGGCTCAAATGTGCTGATCTCTAGACACCGGTGTTTCAGGTTCATTAACCTTCGTCAGTAGAGATTACAGACTAGTTTTAGGGGTTTGCTGGATAGGTTGCCGAAATCATCTCAGGTCTGGTACCGCTCACTGGCGCGCAGGGCATCAACCACAAGCTCGTCAGCTCCATGACTCACGGGAGTCCATTTGAAGAAAACAGCAGGTCTGGGAGCACACCGCTGACCTATCAAGCAAGGGTCGCCCCTGGCATTCTGGGTAATGCAGTCTCTGGTAGTTTGCCTCGTAGTAGTGTTATCGAGTGTTCCGCCAGGGTTGGCTCAAATGTGCTGATCTCTAGACACCGGTGTTTCAGGTTCATTAACCTTCGTCAGTAGAGATTACAGACTAGTTTTAGGGGTTTGCTGGATAGGTTGCCGAAATCATCTCAGGTCTGGTACCGCTCACTGGCGCGCAGGGCATCAACCACGAGCTCGTCAGCTCCATGACTCACGGGAGTCCATTTGAAGAAAACAGCAGGTCTGGGAGCACACCGCTGACCTATCAAGCAAGGGTCGCCCCTGGCATTCTGGGTAATGCAGTCTCTGGTAGTTTGCCTCGTAGTAGTGTTATCGAGTGTTCCGCCAGGGTTGGCTCAAATGTGCTGATCTCTAGACACCGGTGTTTCAGGTTCATTAACCTTCGTCAGTAGAGATTACAGACTAGTTTTAGGGGTTTGCTGGATAGGTTGCCGAAATCATCTCAGGTCTGGTACCGCTCACTGGCGCGCAGGGCATCAACCACGAGCTCGTCAGCTCCATGACTCACGGGAGTCCATTTGAAGAAAACAGCAGGTCTGGGAGCACACCGCTGACCTATCAAGCAAGGGTCGCCCCTGGCATTCTGGGTAATGCAGTCTCTGGTAGTTTGCCTCGTAGTAGTGTTATCGAGTGTTCCGCCAGGGTTGGCTCAAATGTGCTGATCTCTAGACACCGGTGTTTCAGGTTCATTAACCTTCGTCAGTAGAGATTACAGACTAGTTTTAGGGGTTTGCTGGATAGGTTGCCGAAATCATCTCAGGTCTGGTACCGCTCACTGGCGCGCAGGGCATCAACCACGAGCTCGTCAGCTCCATGACTCACGGGAGTCCATTTGAAGAAAACAGCAGGTCTGGGAGCACACCGCTGACCTATCAAGCAAGGGTCGCCCCTGGCATTCTGGGTAATGCAGTCTCTGGTAGTTTGCCTCGTAGTAGTGTTATCGAGTGTTCCGCCAGGGTTGGCTCAAATGTGCTGATCTCTAGACACCGGTGTTTCAGGTTCATTAACCTTCGTCAGTAGAGATTACAGACTAGTTTTAGGGGTTTGCTGGATAGGTTGCCGAAATCATCTCAGGTCTGGTACCGCTCACTGGCGCGCAGGGCATCAACCACGAGCTCGTCAGCTCCATGACTCACGGGAGTCCATTTGAAGAAAACAGCAGGTCTGGGAGCACACCGCTGACCTATCAAGCAAGGGTCGCCCCTGGCATTCTGGGTAATGCAGTCTCTGGTCGTTTGCCTCGTAGTAGTGTTATCGAGTGTTCCGCCAGGGTTGGCTCAAATGTGCTGATCTCTAGACACCGGTGTTTCAGGTTCATTAACCTTCGTCAGTAGAGATTACAGAGTAGTTTTAGGGGTTTGCTGGATAGGTTGCCGAAATCATCTCAGGTCTGGTACCGCTCACTGGCGCGCAGGGCATCAACCACGAGCTCGTCAGCTCCATGACTCACGGGAGTCCATTTGAAGAAAACAGCAGGTCTGGCAGCACACCGCTGACCTATCAAGCAAGGGTCGCCCCTGGCATTCTGGGTAATGCAGTCTCTGGTAGTTTGCTTCGTAGTAGTGTTATCGAGTGTTCCGCCAGGGTTGGCTCAAATGTGCTGATCTCTAGACACCGGTGTTTCAGGTTCATTAACCTTCGTCAGTAGAGATTACAGACTAGTTTTAGGGGTTTGCTGGATAGGTTGCCGAAATCATCTCAGGTCTGGTACCGCTCACTGGCGCGCAGGGCATCAACCACGAGCTCGTCAGCTCCATGACTCTACCAGAGACTGCATTACCCAGAATGCCAGGGGCGACCCTTGCTTGATAGATCAGCGGTGTGCTCCCAGACCTGCTGTTTTCTTCAAATGGACTCCCGTGAGTCATGGAGCTGACGAGCTCGTGGTTGATGCCCTGCGCGCCAGTGAGCGGTACCAGACCTGAGATGATTTCGGCAACCTATCCAGCAAACCCCTAAAACTAGTCTGTAATCTCTACTGACGAAGGTTAATGAACCTGAAACACCGGTGTCTAGAGATCAGCACATTTGAGCCAACCCTGGCGGAACACTCGATAACACTACTACGAGGCAAACTACCAGAGACTGCATTACCCAGAATGCCAGGGGCGACCCTTGCTTGATAGGTCAGCGGTGTGCTCTCAGACCTGCTGTTTTCTTCAAATGGACTCCCGTGAGTCATGGAGCTGACAAGCTCGTGGTTGATGCCCTGCGCGCCAGTGAGCGGTACCAGACCTGAGATGATTTCGGCAACCTATCCAGCAAACCCCTAAAACTAGTCTGTAATCTCTACTGACGAAGGTTAATGAACCTGAAACACCGGTGTCTAGAGATCAGCACATTTGAGCCAACCCTGGCGGAACACTCGATAACACTACTACGAGGCAAACTACCAGAGACTGCATTACCCAGAATGCCAGGGGCGACCCTTGCTTGATAGGTCAGCGGTGTGCTCCCAGACCTGCTGTTTTCTTCAAATGGACTCCCGTGAGTCATGGAGCTGACGAGCTCGTGGTTGATGCCCTGCGCGCCAGTGAGCGGTACCAGACCTGAGATGATTTCGGCAACCTACCCAGCAAACCCCTAAAACTAGTCTGTAATCTCTACTGACGAAGGTTAATGAACCTGAAACACCGGTGTCTAGAGATCAGCACATTTGAGCCAACCCTGGCGGAACACTCGATAACACTACTACGAGGCAAACTACCAGAGACTGCATTACCCAGAATGCCAGGGGCGACCCTTGCTTGATAGGTCAGCGGTGTGCTCCCAGACCTGCTGTTTTCTTCAAATGGACTCCCGTGAGTCATGGAGCTGACGAGCTCGTGGTTGATGCCCTGCGCGCCAGTGAGCGGTACCAGACCTGAGATGATTTCGGCAACCTATCCAGCAAACCCCTAAAACTAGTCTGTAATCTCTACTGACGAAGGTTAATGAACCTGAAACACCGGTGTCTAGAGATCAGCACATTTGAGCCAACCCTGGCGGAACACTCGATAACACTACTACGAGGCAAACTACCAGAGACTGCATTACCCAGAATGCCAGGGGCGACCCTTGCTTGATAGGTCAGCGGTGTGCTCCCAGACCTGCTGTTTTCTTCAAATGGACTCCCGTGAGTCATGGAGCTGACGAGCTCGTGGTTGATGCCCTGCGCGCCAGTGAGCGGTACCAGACCTGAGATGATTTCGGCAACCTATCCAGCAAACCCCTAAAACTAGTCTGTAATCTCTACTGACGAAGGTTAATGAACCTGAAACACCGGTGTCTAGAGATCAGCACATTTGAGCCAACCCTGGCGGAACACTCGATAACACTACTACGAGGCAAACTACCAGAGACTGCATTACCCAGAATGCCAGGGGCGACCCTTGCTTGATAGGTCAGCGGTGTGCTCTCAGACCTGCTGTTTTCTTCAAATGGACTCCCGTGAGTCATGGAGCTGACGAGCTCGTGGTTGATGCCCTGCGCGCCAGTGAGCGGTACCAGACCTGAGATGATTTCGGCAACCTATCCAGCAAACCCCTAAAACTAGTCTGTAATCTCTACTGACGAAGGTTAATGAACCTGAAACACCGGTGTCTAGAGATCAGCACATTTGAGCCAACCCTGGCGGAACACTCGATAACACTACTACGAGGCAAACTACCAGAGACTGCATTACCCAGAATGCCAGGGGCGACCCTTGCTTGATAGGTCAGCGGTGTGCTCCCAGACCTGCTGTTTTCTTCAAATGGACTCCCGTGAGTCATGGAGCTGACGAGCTCGTGGTTGATGCCCTGCGCGCCAGTGAGCGGTACCAGACCTGAGATGATTTCGGCAACCTACCCAGCAAACCCCTAAAACTAGTCTGTAATCTCTACTGACGAAGGTTAATGAACCTGAAACACCGGTGTCTAGAGATCAGCACATTTGAGCCAACCCTGGCGGAACACTCGATAACACTACTACGAGGCAAACTACCAGAGACTGCATTACCCAGAATGCCAGGGGCGACCCTTGCTTGATAGGTCAGCGGTGTGCTCCCAGACCTGCTGTTTTCTTCAAATGGACTCCCGTGAGTCATGGAGCTGACGAGCTCGTGGTTGATGCCCTGCGCGCCAGTGAGCGGTACCAGACCTGAGATGATTTCGGCAACCTATCCAGCAAACCCCTAAAACTAGTCTGTAATCTCTACTGACGAAGGTTAATGAACCTGAAACACCGGTGTCTAGAGATCAGCACATTTGAGCCAACCCTGGCGGAACACTCGATAACACTACTACGAGGCAAACTACCAGAGACTGCATTACCCAGAATGCCAGGGGCGACCCTTGCTTGATAGGTCAGCGGTGTGCTCCCAGACCTGCTGTTTTCTTCAAATGGACTCCCGTGAGTCATGGAGCTGACGAGCTCGTGGTTGATGCCCTGCGCGCCAGTGAGCGGTACCAGACCTGAGATGATTTCGGCAACCTATCCAGCAAACCCCTAAAACTAGTCTGTAATCTCTACTGACGAAGGTTAATGAACCTGAAACACCGGTGTCTAGAGATCAGCACATTTGAGCCAACCCTGGCGGAACACTCGATAACACTACTACGAGGCAAACTACCAGAGACTGCATTACCCAGAATGCCAGGGGCGACCCTTGCTTGATAGGTCAGCAGTGTGCTCCCAGACCTGCTGTTTTCTTCAAATGGACTCCCGTGAGTCATGGAGCTGACGAGCTCGTGGTTGATGCCCTGCGCGCCAGTGAGCGGTACCAGACCTGAGATGATTTCGGCAACCTATCCAGCAAACCCCTAAAACTAGTCTGTAATCTCTACTGACGAAGGTTAATGAACCTGAAACACCGGTGTCTAGAGATCAGCACTTTTGAGCCAACCCTGGCGGAACACTCGATAACACTACTACGAGGCAAACTACCAGAGACTGCATTACCCAGAATGCCAGGGGCGACCCTTGCTTGATAGGTCAGCGGTGTGCTCCCAGACCTGCTGTTTTCGACCTCGTCGACGATGTTGTCGACGACAGAATCATCAGAGAAAATTGTTTTTTCACGCAAGAAGAAGCTAATAACGCCAGAGATGACGTCTCCGCGACAGGTTCAGAAATTTCCACCTAATCTTCTGTTGGATGACGACTCTGATGAAGAGACTTTTAGTGACTTTGGACAAGCATATAGTCCTTCTGACCTACAAGTTAAGGTTCAGGGTGTTAGTTCTGAGGAAGGAGAGATGGAACAACAGCACTATATTACGGAACATTACTATGAGGAAGAGCGCGCTCCTGCCAGGCAGATGCCTTTGCAGCAACCTCCGCGTCAGGTACAAGAAGGGATGGTGGCGATGCCGTCCAGTCTGATTGCGGATCTACAACGGTTCCCTACTCCTCAGGAATCTCAACAAGCGCGTCCTACGACACCTCTGCCTCAATCATTGCAACCTGTGGCGGCCCAATCTTTGCCTCCAAAAGAACGAACCGCTGCGCCTGAAGAGCGCCTGCAGGAGGTGGTGCAAGTGCATGATACTGATGATGACACTGCTTCTTCTGATGCGAATCAACAAGTGGATCCTGATCAGGATCAACAGGCGGATTGGAATCCGACTGACCCAAGGGATCCAGACATCGCAGATCCAGACAACGCTTCCTCGCCTCCAGCGGACGTTGGAGGTTTCCACAACCTGATGGAACGGGCTTCCAAAAGATTTGGTCTCCCAGTGACCACGGTTCAATCAGAATGTTTCTTATATGACTTTAAGGAACCGTTCAAAAAATCAGTACGGTCCATACCAATTGTTGAGCATGTCTGGTCTGAGGGTTTGAAGGCTATGCATAACCCGGCCACAGTCCTCTCGGTGCTACCAAGACTAGAGAAAAAGTACAAGGCACCAGATGGCAGTCCGGCATGTCTGCTTGGCCAACCAAGACCGGACTCGGTCATTTCTCAAGCCGCCCAAAGCAAATCTAAAAATCCATCCACGCCACTAACTACACCACCAGATAAGGAGGGCAGACGCCTAGACAATGTTGGCAAAAGATTTTCAGCTATGGCCAGTCTTCTGGTTAGAGCAGCCAATGCTTTAGCAATTCTTGGACGTTATGATCGCCAGATGTGGTGCGACCTTGCTCCATTTGTGGAGGAATTGCAGGATTCATCTAAGGAAGAAGCGAAGAAGATTTTGCTTGGAGGGGAGCGGGCCTCTTCGGAGGTCATTGATGTGGCAATGGATATAGCGACCACCGCATTTCGAGCACTTGCCGGTTCGGCTGTTCTGCGACGCCAAGGGTGGTTGAGGGCCACATGGTTCAGGCAGGAAGTGCAGAATAAAATCTTAGACCTGCCATACGACGGAGAAATGCTGTTTGGCAAGCACGTCGATGACGCCCTGCAGGGCATAAAGAAGGACACCGATACAGCCAAGTCCTTAGGATCATTGCAGTATCGCAAAGTACCCTTCAGGGGAGCAAGAGGTAGAGGATTCACCTCTTATCGAGGAGGAAATCAGAGTCGCTACTCTTCTGGCTCACAATCTAGCCAGACATATAAACCTCAGTACTCTCAGAGGGGTTCTTTCTCTCGCCAGCAGCCTAAAGGACGTCAAGGGCAGCAAAGGAGAGACAACACCAGGAAACAATAGCGGCCAGGTGGCTCTTTCCGCTGTTCCTGTTCCCTCAATAACACCAGTGGGGGGCAGGATTGCCCATTGCCTACACAACTGGATGATCATTACATCAGATCAGTGGGTCCTACAGATAGTCAAGGAAGGACACACGTTGGAGTTTCAAGACCTTCCTCCAACAAGAGCGCCAGACGCCTTTCCTCCCAAACATCTCAAACTCCTACGCCTCGAAGCCCATCAACTCTTCACCAAGGGGGCGGTAGAGCCTGTACCCCTTTCTCAGAAGGGGAGAGGGTTCTATTCCAGGTTCTTCCTGGTTCAGAAGACAAGGGACAAGTGGCGTCCAATTTTAGATCTACGGCAGCTCAACACTTATCTCGTAAAGTTGTCCTTCAGGATGGTCACTCTTCAGGACATCCTCCGCCTTCTCAATCCAGGGGACTACATGGCGACCCTCGATTTGGAAGACGCTTACTTCCACGTTCCTATTCATCCAGCTCACAGGCAATATCTTCGATTTACAGTGGGCAAGAGCCACTTTCAATTCAAAGTACTGCCGTTTGGTCTCCGGTCCGCTCCGCGGATCTTCACAAAGATTCTGGCACCAGTAGCAGCCTTTCTCAGGAGGCAAGCTATACAGGTTTTTCCATATCTGGACGATTGGCTGCTAAAAGCTCCATCTGCCTTAGAGGCGTCCAAGGCAGTCACATCATGCAAAGAACTCTTCGAACAACTAGGTCTTTGACTCAACAAGGAAAAATCTGTTCTATGCCCCTCCAGGACAGCGAGGTTCTTAGGGGCCATCCTCAACACAGAGAGTTGCCTAGCTTTTCCATCGGAGGAGCGCCAAAGCAAACTGATTTGTTCAGCCCGCCTTCTTCAATCTCGGAAGACACTGACAGTTCGCAGGTACAAATCGCTTCTAGGATCGATTTCATCCTGCATACCATTAGTTCCACACTGCAGGCTCAGAATGCGTCCACTGCAAGAACAATTAGACAAGCAATAGCGTCAGGTCACTGGATCCTTCGACAACAGGATTGTCGTTACCCCGGAAATTAGAAAGGCAAGCGGCTGGTGGTCGCTGAAGGACAATCTTTGCAAGGGTCTAACGTTCCAACTTCCACCATCTCCCATTGTTTTGACAACGGATGCTTCCATGGACGGATGGGGAGCGGTCCTCCAAGAGTTAAAGGTCAGCGGCCATTGGAGTCCAGTCCAGGTCAAGTTCCACATCAACCTTCTGGAGCTTCTCGCTGTCCGTCTAGCTTTACAGGCTTTTCTTCCGAGGATACGCAACCGTGCAGTGCTGGTTTGTACGGACAACACCACGGCCATGCACTACATAAACAAACAGGGCGGAACAAGATCCTCCTCCCTATCCAAGGAAGCCCAGACACTGTGGAATTGGGTGATCCAAAACAAGATCTCCCTCTCAGCGGAACATCTAGCGGGGACACTCAATGTCAGGGCAGACGCTCTGAGTCGCCAAAGGACTGTCTCTCACGAGTGGGAACTGGATCAGACCGTTCTGGAGGAGCTCTTTGCACGATGGGGGACACCATCCATCGACCTGTTTGCAACTCCCCAGAACGCCAAATGCCAGTCCTTCGCAAGCAGGGTTCCCCATCGGGAATCCTTGGGGAATGCGCTTTTGATTGCTTGGTCCGGCGCCTTTGTTTACGCCTTTCCTCCCATTCCGCTAATCCCGAGGTTGATCAGCAAGCTCAAGGTGGAACCGTGCAGGATGATTCTGATCGCTCCAGCATGGCCCAGACAGTTCTGGTACTCGGAACTTCTCCTCCTCTCCCAGGACCAGCCAGTTCTCCTGCATCCTGTTTCAACACTGTTAACAATGTCTCACGGACAAGTTCTACATCCGGACTTGGAGTCTCTGCGATTGACAGCGTGGCTCCTGAGTTCCGAGAATTCCAAGGTTTAAATCTCTCAGGAGAATGTAGAGACGTTTTTGCCCAGGCCCGGGCACCTAGTACCAACAAGACCTATCGGGCTAAGTGGAAGAGATTCTGTGTTTGGTGTCGGAAGGAAGGTTTGCACCCATATACTTCTGCTCCGCACCAGCTCTTGCCTTACATACTTTCTCTGGCCAAATCTGGATTGGCTCCATCTTCTGTGAAAGTACATTTAGCGGCCATTTCTAGATTCAGACGTTCATCTTCAGGTCCTTCTCTATGGTCAGCAAGAATTATCAAACAATTTCTGAAGGGTTTATTCAGGGTCTTTCTTCCAGTCCGGCCACCGCCACCGGCCTGGCATTTGAATCTAGTCTTGTCATATCTCATGAAAGCCCCTTTTGAGCCTGTTCATAAATCTGACCTCAAATTTCTCTCGTGGAAACTGGCTCTTCTCTTGGCCCTGACATCGGCTAGAAGAGTAAGTGAGCTCCAAGCTTTCACAATTGAGGAACCCTTTCTACAATTCAGGAATAATGTTCTTATCCTAAGGACAAATCCTAAATTTATCCCAAAGGTGCCTTCAGAATTCCACCTTAATGAGCCAGTGGTCTTGAAACCATTCTTTCCACAGCCTTCCACACCCGCGGAAAGAACTTTGCACTCTTTGGACATCCACAGATGCCTGAAATTCTACCTGGAACGGACAAAACCGTTCAGAAAATCTTCACAGCTTTTTGTTTCTTTCAGTGCTCCTCGCAAGGGGTACCCAGTTTCTAAAGCTTGTATTTCCCGCTGGATTTCAAGTGCTATACATTTTTGCCACCAGGCGGCTGGAAAACCACTACAGCGAGCAGTTCGTGCTCACTCTACGAGATCAATGGCTTCATCGACAGCTCTATTTTCAGGCGTCCCTATCAAGGACATATGTAGAGCAGCGACATGGAGCAGTGCCCACACCTTCACTCGGCACTACTGCTTGGATTCTTCTGTGAAGGAGGATGCGGCAGTGGGCCAGGCGGTTTTGAGGTACCTTTTCCAATAAGTCAGTGAGCTTTCCTTTCTATCCCGCCTTCCTGTTTGCATATTTTGTATTACTGTGTTATTGTCATGCTTTATTATTCTAAGGTGTATCTAGTTTTCTTATCAGAAATGTGTGACATTTTCAGTTTCACAGATTGCAAAATATGTTTTCCTATGTACTGCTGGTTACTCTGATACAAAGCATGGGAATCTATGAAAGTTCCAATACTGGGGCAAGAAAACAAGTTACTTACCTGTAACTTTGGTTCCCCAGTATTGGTAACTTTCATAGATTCCCATACGCCCACCCGCCTCCCCTGGGAAAGCTCAGTCTTATTGATATGCGAGATAGCTGTTCACAACGGCTACGAAAATCTGAGGCTCTGAGCTTCTCTCAGGAAGGTTCTATGGGGTGAGGCTGCTCTGATTGGCTACTGCAGAAGTTTGGTCTCTTTTACAAAAGGAGGTGGATAAGCTACAAAATGAGATGAGGCCTAGGCCTATTTTTTCACTTTGTGCTTGCTACTATGGTATTTTCTATTTACCGAGGCTCCCATTCCGACGACGGGGAATGATACAAAGCATGGGAATCTATGAAAGTTACCAATACTGGGGAACCAAAGTTACAGGTAAGTAACTTGTTTTCTTCAGGTGGCGAGAGAACCAGGGTTTGTGGTGCTAGGCGTGATCCAGGTTGGACGGGTGCAAATGGGTTTGCCTTTCGCACGCGGGCGGCGCTCCGACTGCATGGACACCCTGCGGCCTTCATTAAGTAGGTCCAAAGAGGACAGAGGGGCACTGGGAGGCGGTAAGTGAGCGAAAAACAGTGGGGAGCAGCGGAGAAATCCTTAAAACACAAATTGCCCGGCAAACAGGTTAAAACAGCAAGTAAAAACAGAGTACTGCTCGGCTAAAGAAATACAAAGTTAAAGTTAAAGGCTATTCAGAAGGAGAAACAGAGTTAAACAGCTAGATTCAATGTTAAAGGCAAGGATACAATGCTACAGCAGAAATGGCTATCTACAGCAAATACCAGGAAGATAACTGCAGTGTAAAAACAGCTATGAGAACGATAACAGTGTAAAAATGAAGACCAACAAGGCAGCGAGCTTCACTTAGCAAAGGGGGGAGCTGGCATGTGGGGGGCCATCCCTTCTTATTGTCATTCTTCTCGTAGTCCGCACTCATGCCTTCCAAATCTTAATCCTTCCATTTCCTTAAATAAAAGCAAGTGCATTTGTTCTAAACCGAAGTCCTAGGATGTTAAAGCCTAACTGCAATCTACAAAGATCCCGCAGATTCTGTCACCCACCTTTGGTTGACACAGTCCGTCTCACGTGAACACAGTGCCCTGATTGTGGGATGAACCATGAAAATATAAGTGTAGTTAATGTACTCTTCCATCTCTGGTGTTTTTGAGTCAGGCTGTTTTCTTCCATTAGTTTTCCTTCATATAATTTTCTAATGTGCTGTTTACTTTGGCGCCTGTGGTTTCTTTGCTTTGTATCACATGCTTAAGAAGAGCTGAATAAGAAAGTAAACAGATAGCCAAGGTCACTTTTTGTAATAATGATCTTGGGCAGAAGCAATACAAGTGGAAAATTAATGTGCATGTGTTTTGTTTGCTCATTAAAAAAAGGTTTCCATTTTTCTCAGAACTGAGAAATGCAGAAACAAGAATAAATACAATGTTCTGTCTGCTGTGCATGTATAGCGAAACAGACTGGTAGAAAATATTTGTATTTTTATATACTTTGTCTTGAACATGCACATGTTACATTGTTGGCCCGATTCACAAATAATAATTTACATTTACTCTTGTAGGTTTACACCTACTTTTTGAGTAAATGTATATTTTCTTGTAAGTCTCAAAAAATTCCAGGAGTAATCATGGGAAGCAGCGACAGTCAGAGCTTTCTGTGAGTATTCACAGCCATAAGCAATTAGTTATGTGTAACTATACTTGGGGTACTTTTACATATGTGTAATTGCAGGTGGAAGTGCAATACCTTCCGCGCCCGTCTTCCCCGTCCCAGTTCTCACAGGATGAGCAACTCCTCCTTGTACACAGATTTAGCCCTTGTATCCAAACTTATGATTGACACCCCCAAGCCACCGGTCACGGTCATAACCCTCGCATGTGCCTATTCCGCGGAGACCCCAGTCTCCATACTTACCGGCCCCCGCATTCTGCTGTTGCCAAAGGTGGGAAATAATGTCAGCCAACAAAACCTGGTATCATTAGTGGTCGTTGTTGGCCGCAGTTTATTAATAACCAAAGACATATTAATAACACAAACTGGTTTCAAGCAATCTTCCATTTTGCGAACATTACTCATCAATCATAATTATCAATCATAATTGGCATATTACACATTATGACACCCTCTTGTGATAGCGGGTGTCAGTCTCTTTGTGCCCTCCTTAGTTCGAAAATGGGGCTTGTACCCAAACCAGTTTGTTGCCAGTCTATTGGTGCTCCAGTGGTTGGTTGACCACGCCCTTTGCGTGTTGCGGAGGGGAGATTTCCAGTCGGGAGTTAGGTCCCCAGCTCGCTACCAAATTGCGCCCTGCCGTCCGGCCGGGTCTGGGCCGCGAGTGCCGTCTCCTCCTGTTACTCCCCTCCTTTATGCCGCCACGTCACCCTGCCGTGCGGCATTCAAAAGTGAGTGGCCATCCTCTTACACACCGCCCGCCGGTGTGTTTTCTTAGCCAACCAGTGTAGAATTTCCGCCACGCCGCAGGGAGGCCCACGTCTCACTGTGGCTCCCCCCCCTGCACCTGGTTCGTGGCTCCCACCTTTCACCATATCTTTTCCCTTATTTTTTTTATTTATTTTTTTTTATACGCAACCTGCGAGTGACATTGCACCCCACAAGTTATCCCAAAACACCTTCATCCCCTTCTCGGATAGGTGTACCCCGTCTTGCCCATAGATCTCCGGGCGGCCCGGGTGGATGAGGCCGTGCCGAATTGATTCCAGGCCATTGGCGAGGCAAAACTTGTGCATCGCCACATTTAGTTTCCTTCTTGCGTTGTCGACGGCCTTGTTGGAATCGGCCCCTCTCCAATGTTTCCTGCTGATCATTTCGGACCAGACTACCGTCGTAGGTCCCAGCCACGCTGCTGTCTTGGTGAGATCCCTTTGGATGGCTTGCCCGACTGCTTTTCGCCCTAGCCGGGTCAGGTCGTTGCCCCCAAGGTGGATGATCAGGACGTCGGGCAACCAGGCCGAATCTGCCATGAGGCCGTCCAGCGTCGGCAGTAGCTGCTCCCATCTCATCCCTGGCTGCCCTATCCACCGGATGTATGTCGCTTTGGGCCTGTTTATGCTGCGGCCCCCCTGCCGCCACCAAGACTCCATCCGGGACACGAATGAGTGCCCCACCACCCAGACCAGCTGCGGGCGTCCCCCTGTCGAGAGAAAGCATTCTGTTAGGTGGCTTATCTGCGCACCGTGTGCATTTATGAGAGGGAGGGGGGGGTGCTGTCACCCTGCCGTGCGGCATCCCAAGGCGAATCCCTCTCGTTCCCTCCCCCAACCCCCCCCCCCCCGTGGCTTTCTCTCTTTTTTTTTTTTATATGAGGTGAGGGCGTATGTACGACTTGTACGCCCTGGAGCGCCATCTGCCCACTGCCTGGATCCTGTCCTCTGGCATGCCATGCTGCGCTGCCGAGGTCGCTGCGCCGATCCTGAAGGAGTGAGAGGCAAATGATGCCGCGCAATACCCGGCTTTGCCCAAGCCTTGGCGCATTATGGCTGTAAACTGGAACTTACTCAGGTTCCTCCCGTCCTTATGTATGAAGAGGGGGCCCTCACCAGCTGGTCGAGCCCCCATGTACTTAAATAACCAGCATACCGCACAGAGCCCCGACTCTGGGATGCAATGGAGACGTATCATCGTCCCCCTCCTTTCCCTGTCCGTTTTGGACTGTCTCAGCGTTAATTCGACTGCCCTCTCCATTGGTTTAATGTCTCTTGCCTGCAGGGATTGCTGCGCTGGGCCCGATTTGCTGGGGGCTACCAGTTCGCTTATACGGAATGCTCCGAAGAAAGCCGTCGTGAAAGCCGCCCTAAACAGCAGCAGCTCGTATTTATCCGATATTAAGCCCGTGAGAGCTCCAAGGAGCTGGCCCAGTTTGGCAAAATCAATGGGACGCCTGTCGTCCTTCTTTCTACCTTCAACCCTCCTCCAGCCTTTTAAGGCCGTCTTTAGATAGGCCGAGTTAGTGGGGTCCTCACCTGTGTAAAGCCTGGCAAAATGGGCGATGGCGGCTAAATGCGCCTGGGCCCACGATCTCGTTTTTCTCGACTCGAATGCCCATTGCACGAATTTCTCGACTGCTGTGCGAGTTTTTGCCCCGTCTTCCAGTGATCTTAGGCCCCCCACTCTCATTACCGTGCCCGCGTATGTCTTGTACCTTCTGTTAGCCTCTGCGGTAAGTGACTGCCCTATTAGCCATGATAAGTCTACTCCCCCAGGTCCCAAAGGGACGATGGAAAGGGGGTCATCTCCTTGTCCGCCCCAGGCACCAGTTCTCTGAAACGTTTCATTTGGGCCCGTGAGAGCGCGTCTGCTGCTGAGTTCTCTGCTCCTGGCACGTGGCGTGCTTTCAGCTCCAGGTTCCCTTCCAGCTGCAATTTAATTAACCGTCGCATTAGCCTCAGCATGTCCGGGCATCTCGCTGCGCCTCTGTTAATGGCCTGTACTACTCCCATGTTATCTGACCAAAGCGTGAGTTTCAGGTTCTTTATTTTCTCGCTCCATATGGTCAGAGCCACAATGATCGGGAACAGCTCGAGAAACGTGATGTTCCTGGTGAGCCCCTGCACATGCCATTCATCCGGCCACTGGCTGGCGCACCAACTGTTTCCCAGGACCGCGCCGAAGCCAAGGCTTCCGGCCGCGTCAGTGTAAAGAGCTATCTGTTCGGCCGTTACCCAACCTGCCCTCCAAATCAGCACCCCGTTGAAATCTTGTAGGAACTCATCCCACACCTGCAGGTCCTGTTTCACGCCTGCGCCCAGCCTGATGTGGTGGTGCTTGTGGGTGACGCCGGCCGTTAGCCCTGTTAGGCGTCTTTAGAATACCCTGGCGGGCGGGATCACCCGAGCCGCGAAGTTAAGTCTCCCTATCACTCGTTGGATTTCCCTCAGGGTGGCCTTGCTCTGACCCCGTAGCTTCGATACTTCCTCGCGAAATTCTTTCACCTTGTCGGGAGGCAGCCTGGCCGTTCCCGCTATAGAGTCCAATTCTATGCCCAGGAACGTGAGGCTTGTGGTCGGGCCTGTAGTTTTCTCTTTTGCGAGGGGGACCCCTAGGGACCTAGATAGCTCCTCGAAGGCTGCCAATGAGCTTGCGCACACTGAGGATCCTGCCGGGCCTGTGAACAGGAAGTCGTCTAGGTAGTGCAGTTTTCCACCTTCTTGGTGCCGGTCATGCAGCGCCCATTCTAAGAAAGTGGCGAACTGCTCAAAGTATGCGCATGAAATTGCGCATCCCATGGGCATGGCTTTGTCAATAAACACGTCCTCGCCCCATTGGAAACCCAATAAATGGAAGCTGGAGGGGTGGACCGGCAATAGTCGAAACGCAGATTCAATATCGGCCTTCGCCATGAGGGCCCCTCTGCCTGTCGCCTTAACCAGCTCGATAGCGTCGTCGACTGACGCATAACTCACCGAGCAAGCTTCGGGGTCGATACCGTCGTTCACAGAGGAACCTTCCGGGAACGATAGGTGGTGTATCAGCCTGAATTGACCTTGTTCCTTCTTGGGGACCACGCCTAGCGGGGAGATGACTATGCCCTCATGCAATTCCTTTGGGAGGGGGCCCTCAACTCTACCCAGTTTCAACTCCTTCTCTATCTTGGCGCTAACCACTTCGGGGTGTTGGCTTGCCGACTTCAGGTTACTCGCACCCGCCGAGGGGAGCGGGCCCTGGAATGGAATAACAAAGCCTTGCTCGAAGCCCTCTACCAGTGATCTGGCCTCCGCTTTGTTCGGGTATTTGTTTGTTAATCTGCGCAGCTGTTGCGTAACAATGGGGGATCTGGCCAGCGGGCGCCTACAAATGTCCACCAGTCCCCCCCTTTCTCCTGCGTTGGGGCTACCGCTTCTTGCTCTTTTCTCTCTTCTCTCTTTTTGCGCTTGGAACCTTTGCATGCAACGGTGGCGTGCTTGCCCCCGCAGCTAGCGCATGCGTGTTGAAACTTACAAGACGAGCCCCATGAGCAGTCCCCCGCCTCGTATCTCCAACAGATCGCCTTGGTTGCGGTTGGGGAGTACGATCTCCCGTTCGACCGCCTTTGATAGGAACCGCTCTTCCCCTTTTGGTAGGAGCTCCGAAAGGGCTGGTCGCTTTTTCCCGCCCAGGCCCTAACATCTTTGGCTGTGAGCATCTTGTGGATAAAACCCGAGACATCCTCCTCATTCCACTCCATTTTGGGGTGCCTCTGCATTTTTAATCTAAACCCTTTGTCGTATTCTAACCAGGCATCCCCCGGGAACTGCCTCTGTGCTAGGTGGATATTGGCCTCGTAAAGCCACAAGTCAGCCGCGCAATGGGGGAACCTTTCCACTATAATGCACGCCATGATTCTAAAGGCATCTAACCAATTGTCGAAACTGCGCTCCTTTCTGGCCCCACGCCTTTCTCTCCTGTCCTCTTCCTTCCTGTCGCACGTGGTTAGATCAAGTCCCTCTAGCTGTATTTCGAGCAGCGAAAATATGTCAATGAATTCTTTGCGCCATATCCTCTCTTTCACCGCTAGGGGGATGAGACAAGCCAAGCCTGTGGCTTTCGTGGTCAGGGACGCCGGACCAGGGGATGGCCTGATGTAATGATCGTTGACTACGCCACTCGGAGGCGGGCTTCCCGAAACGGGGCCGTAACCCCAACCGGGTAGTGGGGAGATTTGTTCCCCCTGGGTGGACAAGCTTACCTGTTCTTGCACTCTTGTCTGACGGGCCCACCCCGGGTCGACCATATGCCACGTGAGACCTGTCGCCTCCTCCGCGCGCTGCTCCCTAGGCCCTGGTACCCCCTGCCCTGTGCCATTAAGTAGCCCCGGCGCCAGCGATTTTAGACATTCCCTTACGATGTTGCTAATATGCTCACCCTTTTTCTTTTGGTCGGTGGTCTCGTTCTGGTCGCCGCCCTCTGGTCTCGGCGGGAGGGGTTTCTGCCGCACTTTCCTCGGAGGGTTCCTCTTCGATGTTCTCTTCATCGGCGTGTTCTTCAACTTCTTGGGTGCGGAAGGCCCTGGCTCTTCATCCGCCTGTTCTACCGGTCTGTTCTCTTTCCCTTTGCCCAGGTGGGGGTGAAGCCAGTCGTCGCCGTGGGTGGCCGATAACTCTCGGATCTTCGACAGCACCTCTGCCATCTCGTCCGGCTGGCCTTCCGACATGTCGTGAGTCCCTGCGCACTGGTGTGTGGCTTCTTGTTTTCCCGCGTCTGCGTCAGGCCGTCAGCTGAAGGCACAGCTGGCTGCGTGTGCTTAACCTGGGCTCTGAGCTTGCTGCGGTTTTTACCTGCTGCTGCTTCAAGGGAGCTGGCACGGCGCGCCGCGCTCCGTAAGGCGTCCTCGGTGATACCGACCTTGATCTTCAACTGGAGCCTTGCCGTCTTCCTCTTCGTCCTCCGCCGCGTCGCCTCTCCTCCTCTTCAGTCGTTGTTGCTGTCGCGCCGTTCTCCCAGCTCCTCGGATGCGATGTGCTTCTGCTGGGAGGGCGGCGTCGCTTAAATCCTCTTGAGCCCTCCATGCAGGTCTCAGGTGAGTCCCCCTGATTGGGGGGTTCAAACAAAGCCAGGTTGACCATTGGGCGCCCTTTGGGGGCGCTCAGGTCAACAGGTCACTTCCGGTCGGGTGGCTGGTGCGCACCCCGCTTCCGCTGGTTCCTGTGCGCATCGAAGCGCCCAGAACCAGTTTACCCCCGCTGGTGGCACCACGAGGGTTATGGCGCCGGCCTTCGAGCCTCCCCCACCCTTCGGGCGGGTGCGGCGGCCTCTGCAATGATCACGTGAGCGTAAAGGAGCGGCCATCACTAAGCACTTCCTGTTTCGTTTTCTGTGGTTGTATGCCAGATTTATATCCGTAAAAAAGTTATGTGTTTTCTTCGTTTAAAGTTGATTTAATTGTTTTATTGATACAAACCTGCTATAGCAGCCTGCTCTTGGTAGTTTTTTTTGCTAAACAGATTTTATTGAATTTTGTGCGGAGGAAAGTAAGAACATAGGACACACGTTTAGCGTGTTTGACATAGATACACAGCAATTGCTCAAGCCATTGGCATTCATTTGATATAGTAGTGTTACAAAACAACATCAGTACTCCTGGCTCTAATCAAAACCACATGCTTATTGACCCAGCCTTTCCCCCCACACTCACTGTGCTTAAGGGGACACCCCCGGCCTCATAGACCTGTATTTCCTGCTGTGCACACCAGTCCACCCCTCTGCGCCAGTGTAAAAGGGTGGGTGGAGAAAGGGGAATTCCATCGAGTGGTGATGTCACGTTTACCGACCGTAAAGGTCGTTCCCAGGAACGATTGATTAGCCCTCATGCCCCCAGCGTCCGCAAGGACACCCAACAGAAGCATTAGTCCCATCCAAACAATTCAGTTAATTCTCCCACTACCACAGCACAGAAGTTTTCAAACACACGGCATAACAAAACAATGTGATAGGAATCGAGGGGGGTGTCCCTAGAGCAGGGACAGACAGGCTCAGAAAGAAGTCCCGCTCGGTGGAGCCTGGCTGGAAAGAGATAGGTGCTATGGAGGTAATATGTTTGATTCAACTGCAGTCTGGAGGAAATTCTGATAACCCTTAGTGACATCAGCACGTTGCACCAGTCTTCATCTTCGAGGGGTCCCAACCAACCATCCATCAGGTTCTGAAGTGGTTTAGAGAGCCCGGAACATTAAAAATCAAGGTACAACAAATTTGGGAGATTCCACCTTTGCCCAGATCACCCATCAGAAGCTTGGCCTCCAATGGGTTAAACTCGGGAAGAGAGTCAGTTTGTGGGACGTGAGACTTAAGGGCGTGTCTCAATTGAAGGTACTTATAGAACTGTGTATGGGCCAGCACATAAGTATAAAATAAAATAGGGCTATGCGACCCATTACGATCAGTGGGAGAGATTGCCATTTAGCAAGGTTGCCAGAGCTTTTCATGTTAAGGGCCCAGGTAAGTTCAGGGTGTAGTGCAACCCAGATGCCAAGGTATTTGAAACTAAGACGACAAATGGCTCTGGTGTCCTGCCAATCGAAGCAATGCTGAGAGGGGGCAGGGGCATCAATACTGATTTGGAAGGGTTCACCCTGAGCCCAGATGCCTCCCCAAAGCGATGTAGGAGGTGGAGACAGCGGGGGCCAGTCTCTGCAGGTTTCGCCCTGTAAAGCAGGACATTGTCTGCATATAAGGCTGTACAAACTTTATGACCGTCACTCCATCTCCACCCGCATACCTGTGTATCATTTCGGATGAGTTGCACCAGTGGCTTGATCGCAAGCGTAAAGAGGTTTGGAGACAGAGAACAGCCCTGTCTGGTATCTCGGCCGATGGGGAATGTGTGGGAGAGGGCTTCATTGATCTTAACCCTTGCCGTAGGATTGGAATAAAGGTCCTTGACCATTCCACTAAAGCGAGGTCCAATCCCAGCCCGGTCCAGTACCAGCTAGAGGTAAAGCCTGTCCACCATGTCAAAAGCTTACCCAAATCAATGAAAAGCAATACTAAGTCATTAGGCAATAGATGTCAGTGGGCAAGGGCCACGTGAAGCCGTCGAAGGCAGTGTCTTGTGCTGCAGGCCAGCAATTGCGGTCGCAAAACACTCGCAGTTTACCACCCTCTTCAAGAAGGTGGTAAGGCGCTCGCAAATGGGAAGTGATCCCCAGGGGACACCTTCCCCCCTTTGAGAATGCATGCAAAATAATTTTTTAGGGGTGGGCAGTGGTCCCAGGGACCACTGCCTGCTCTTAAAACATGAAACTTCAAAGAATCATATTTTTATAAAAATGCATCCCATTTTCCTTTAATGAAAACGGGCTGCATTTGAAAAAACCTGCTTTATTTAAATCAGTCCCAGTCATGGTGGTCTGCTGAGCTCAGCAGGCCATCATCCCTGGAAGGCCAGCCATTCCCAATGGGGTCGCATATTGCGACTGCCTCATTAATATGCTTGAGGCATATACTTTGCAACTCCAGTGGGAATCACAAACAGTGTCTGAGACACTGTTGTACATTGCGAGTCACAAATCACAATGTCGTACATCTGGCCCTAGGAGTTGCGGGGTCAGGATATCGCGAAATACCTTGTAGTATTCCGCAAGACACCCATCAAGATCAGGAGTCTTCCCAAGAGCTGCCTCCAACAAAGCTGCCTCAACCTCCTCTTCTGAAAACGGCTCGCCTAATACTCGGGCCTCGGTCAAAGAGAGGCAAGGGAGTGAACACCTTCAAGGAACTGAAGGGCAAAGGCCGTTTCTCTCCTGGGCGGAGCAGCGGTGTACAAATGATGGTTGTAGTAGACAAACGCATTGTGAGCTCAGGGAGGATATGTAAGGAGTCCCTGCGTTCTTCAACGATCTCATGCACGATCCTGACTACTTGCTGGTGGGAGGCTAGCCAACACAGCAGCTTCCCATTCTTGTCTCCCCACCCGTAGACCCTGGCCGTTGTGGCACGTCAAAGATGTTTGGCAGCTTCCAGGAATAGGGGGCAAATTTCTTCCCGCAGAATATTCTGTTGTCGGAAGGTATCGACTCTGGAAACCATCTAGAGATTTCTATCTTGCCGGAGGGCACGCGTCTCCAACTGAGTGATGTGAAGGGAGCCGGTGTCCTCCTGTATGTGGATATGCCCCCTGGCAAAACCCCTGTATAGTGGCCTTACTGGTGGCTCAGAGGGTGCCAAGACCTGCAACAGAGCCTTCATTATTGTGGAAGTACATTTGCAGTTCTTCATTCAAGGCTTGCACATAGGTTTGATCTTGGAGATACCAGGCATTAAGAAGCCACATAGGTCGTGGACCATCTCTGGGGGAACCTAGATTGAGGAAGGGAACAGCGTGATCAGGTATGCCTTGAGAGAGAGAATCTGGACGTGAGAAATGGCACGACAATCGAGCGTGGGCATGAGGACAAGGTCTATACTTGAATGGGGTGATGTGCAGCCGATGTATGTGTATATTGTCGATGCCTTGGGTTCCATATACTCCACGCTTTGCAGAGACCAAAGCCTAGTCAGAGAGACAATGGACCCCGGAGTGCCTGGATAAGGTCCTGGATACCAAGGGAGGTCCAGTTGCATCATCCTCTGGGACGGGGATCCCGTTGAAGTCCCCACCAATTACTGTCATCCCCTGTGGAAAATCCAGGAGGATCTTGGACTGGTCATGGAGAAAGGTACATGGGCCGCAGTCGGTGCATACACACTTACTAGATTGATGGATTGGCCTTCAAGCATCCCAGTAAGGGCAAGAAAGCAGCCTTGTGGTTTGCAGACTTCACAGGAAACTGAGAGGGAGAAGGAACGTCACAGCAGAATGGCCACTCTGCAGGATCCGCGTGTATAGCCCGTGTGAAAGACCCTATTGTATCCGTGACGTGCCAGAAAGCGGCAGTTTTTACTCATAAGGAGGTTTTTTTGGAGCAGGAGAGTGCAGAGAAGGTGGCGGTGGGCAAAGGTAAGGACTGCAGTGCGCTTCACCCGGTCCAGGAGACCATTAACGTTCCAGGACAAAATATGAAAGGATGCCATCACGAGAGGTGATAAGTGTCTTGTGTGGCAAGGAGGAGAGGAAGGGAGACACCCTGTCTGCTATTGTACTTGATATTTACATCTTTCATTCCTTGTGCACGGTTGAAGTATTCAGACAAGGTTGTGCTCATCTGCAGCGCGATAAGGAGTGCGGCCAATACATGTACTGATGCTTTTACTGTTTAAATTCCCCCGCTCTGCAATTAAGAATTGCTTATGGTTCTTTAGAGTTTTTGGGCTGGATCAGCCTGTATTGGGAATAAATGTTGGTTTTTACGATCACACGCTTTACAGCGGACCAATGCTGTAGAAACAAAGTGTCTTCCAGCTTGCTGCTTCTGGTCATTTACTTCCGCATATTCCACCATATTGGTTGCTGAAGAACGAGAAAGGGATAACATTTTCAAGTCCACGGCTGGGTAAAGTGAGTGTCATTGCTGACTCTGTGGACACATTGTACCTGGCGTTTTCCTGTCACAGTGGACTGTTCTACCAGAAAACATGCTTCTAAGAGGAAAAATGTTAAGTCCTGTTAAGGAGAAAGAGCTGCCTTGGGCTTTTGACCCATACCCTCTGCAGCCTAACATGGATTTGTTTCAGTGGTATCAGCTTTTGTGGCTAAAAAAGCTACCTCTCCCCAAAGAAAGCGAAGGGATCTGTGGAAACTTATGTCTCATGCAACGACAGAGAGCAAAGGGACAGATATATTCAATGCTCAAAGCTTAAAGACATTTTGGAACATTTGAAGGAGAACCTCTCCTTTCCTTTAACTTCCCAGGGAGAGAAAGAGTATTCTTGTCTCTAAATATAGGCGTAAAGATCCTGAGGGGCTCCTGATTCACAGAGCTGTTAGAGGGTTGCTGGCCAGAGAATGGTCAGAGTTTTAGAAAGTAAGCTTCCTATGCTTTCTTTCAAAACGATGAGTTTCCTGCTAATGTGTAGTTGAACCCTCTCATGGCAGGACTTTCTTCGAGTGTATCCATTATTTCTGAAGAAGCGTCTACAGCCTATCTTACTGATAAAACATTTGAGGGAGCTATCAAATGATCCTATTCCGCCTCTAACTTTGCCGTTAAGGCTGATACGTATGAAATCTATGCAATGCAGTCATCACTTCAAGACTTTTTCTGCCTTGGCAGAGGAACTTCAACAAGGCAAAGACTCCACAACACGTTTGGCAGTAATGGAACGACAAGTTTACTTTTTATCAGACGCTTCCTTTAATTCTCTATGTGTAGCTGCAGCCAGGTGTCTCATCTGGATGAGGTCTTTGAGAGAGGACAGTAGCCAAAAATCACTACTTAGCTACCTTCCATTTCCTGACAATAAGTTGTCTCAGTTGGAGGAGCGTATCAAAAGATCAGCAAAGGACCCCAAATGTCTGGGTCCAGTTCGTACCGCAGGGAGAGGACGAGGTTTTGGTTATAAGAGGGCTTCAGCAATTCCTCCTTGAGACCTTCCGGGCAGCTGTTTCGTGGTATTTGACCTGGCTGGATAGGTCCCTACACTGATGAAGCCTAGCAACAGCCCACATCAATTTCCAATCCTCCATGAGCTCCAAATGGCTGTCCCTAAAAGGAGGGTAGAAATATCTGCCTTTTCTACAAGAATGGCAGGCGGCTGTCTCAAATGCCTAGGTTCTCCAGGTCATTCAAGTTAGCTACCAGATTCAGTATTCTGCAGAACCTGAAGATTTCTTCCTTTCTACACCTTCAACTTGATGCCCTCTAATATGGCAAAGAGTAAAATAGGGAATTTTGGATCTCACCAGCAAGGGTGCCTTCATTCCAGTGCCGGAACACAAGAAGGGCCTCAGATGTTACTCCATAATGTTCCTAGTAAAGAAACAGTCAGGAGACTTCCACCCTAGTTCTGTATTTAAAGAAGGTGAACAGATTCAGTCTATATCAGCGATTGAAAGATGGTGACTCTGCAATCCATCCTTTCATTAATTGCTCTTGGGATCTTTGTAGCCTCCCTAAACCTCCACGATGTGTACTTCACATTCCGATACATCACAGGTCTCCGACATTTCTAAGGTTCAGAGTTTTCGGAGAACACTTTCAACTCTGTGTCCTTCCGTTCAGACTGGCTTGAGCCCCCAGACTGTTCACAAACAGTCTGGCACCTCTGGTGGGTAACTTTCATGCTTCAAGTCTTTTTGTTTTTCCTTATCTCGATGACTGGTTAATTTCTGCTTCTTCTTTTTCGAAGGGTCAGGTAGCAGTTTGTCTGGTATGTAAAGTTCTGTCATCCTAAGGGTTTCTTCTGAACGAAGCCAAGTCTCATCTTCAACCAGTACAGGGGCTACTGTTTCTCTTTGTGTCAGATAAGGGGAGGGTATATCTGCCTCCTGTGAGACAAGAAAAACAGATGAACCTATTTTCTCAGGTCCTAAGTCGCAGGAAAGAGCCAGCCAGACAGTGGTTAGCAGTGGAGGGAGACTTGGCTGCTATTCTGTCTCTGGTTCCCTGGCCTTGTTTGCATCTGTATCACCTGATCAATTATGTTCTGGACCATTGGAATCAATTAAAAAAAATCTGTTTATTGTTTTATTTCAGACAAGACAAGCATTTAATATCTGAATACAGCTGACCCGTCCATTTACCTACCATTTGCCCCACCCCCTCCCTACATATAAGCATAAAGGATGCAACCAAATCTCTGTATGGCTTCTCCTGGTTGTGTGGTCGATCCTCCTGCTACCCTCTGTGGCATGTGTACAATGTAACTCTAATCTAGACAGGCTGACCCCACTCTTCCCTTAATCCTCAGCTGGAGCGTTCCTCACCTTTTGGCCCACCGGTCCCCTTTGTGCACTCCTAGTCCCAGTTGCACCAGATTTTATAAAATTTCTGGCAACAACCCATCCTCTTGTAGAACTCCTTTCCGACTATCTTACAATGCTCCATACCAGCCTCCCAGTCTAGATACCCTGAGGGAGCTCCAGTGCCCCATTTTTGGGCAATTACGCGCTTGGCCACCATGTTCACTAGTATCTTCTGGTATCGCATCATATCTGAGGTACCCCATATTCCCAACAGCACAAGTCTGGGTTGCATATCTAAGGGTACTCCTGTGGTCTCTTCCAGTGAACCTCTAACCTCATTCCACAAGGAGCGTGATCTGGGGCAGCTCCACAGTGTGTGCAGAAGTATACCCTCCTCCCCACAGTCTCTGAGGCAGAGTGCATTCTCTGGCTTCCCAATTTTATACAGTAATGCTCTTGTGTAATCCGTCCTGTGGACAGTTTTAAGTTGGATCAGTCAGTAACTCTCTTTTATTGCGACTTCCACAGGGAAACCCAGTGCCAGGTCCTGTTCCCATCTACCTTGCGGTTGTGTGAGGGGGCCCTGCGTGTTCCTCATCAGAGTGCCGTAAGTCAATGAAATGAGTTTACTGCTGATCCAGCCATCCAACAGTCTCCCTACCAAGGAGGAGGCCTTCTGGGTTTCCGCATCCTGGGGCACAAAACTCTGGAGTGCATGTCACAGTTGGCCATAGCGTAACCATTGTGTCTCTGGAATCTTGTATTCCCACCACAGGAAGGCAAACGGGACAATGCCTTTGGCATCTAGACGTCTGCCAAATTAGAGAGACCAATATTATCCCAGCTTCAAAAGCCCTTCAGTGCTGCCACTGGTCCCAGTCTGGTCCCTTCCCATAAAGGTATTTTGAGGGTGAGTCTCCTGCCCCATCCCATCTCTCTAGTCAGTCTCTTCCAGGTGTCCATTACTGTCTTAGTCGCTGAGCCCACCTGTGGACCCAGCTTTCACCCATAGAGTGCATGTAGATAACTCCATGTACCCATACCTCGTCTGTCCAGATGGAATGGTCGGTCATCCTAGTCTGCCAGTGCCTCACGTCCCTTCAACATAGGCATAAAATTGAAAGCTATTGTTGAGGGATCACAATTTCCTGGTTCCAGTTTCACAAGAAATAGTGACCAAACTCCAACGGTGGTCGATCCCTTCTAACTTGAACAAAGAGTTGTCTCTGACTCCTTCCCTTCCTGTTACATTGACCACGGATGTCAGCAGTTGGGATGGGAAGGAACGATGCAGGTGCATTCAGTCCAGGGTGTTTGTTCAAGGAAAGAACAGAATCAGTGAAACATCTCGGGAGCACAAAGGTGCCACATTTGGCCAGTGTGGGGTGACTAATTGGCTACTGGGCAGCAGTGACTCTGTCCTCTCTTTCATCTTTGTATCTGCCAGAGAGAATATTCATGCTGACAAGTCAAGTCGCCCATTGCCATCTTCGGTGGAGATGTCTTTGTGTCCCAGGGTATTTTGAGTAATTCAGTACAAAATGGAGAAGCCTTGGTTGGACCTGTTTTGTGCCCCTCACAATGCTCGTCTCCTGAAGTTTTGTTCTCTTGTTCCACATCCTTTTTTCGGGGGTGGATGCTATGAGTTTCAGAGGCCCAGGGGACTCCTGTTTGCTTTTCCTCCTTTCCCTTTGTTGACAAAAATCCTAGTAAGGATCAGGGAGGTTCTTGTGGTGGCTCCACAATGTTTGCTATCCTTGGTTCCCTCTGTTGTCCCAGCTGGCGATAGAACCACCTTTGATATTTCCAAAACCTCCATCTCTTCTCAGGTTCCCTCTACTTCCTCAGAAATCTCTCCTTTCTCTCTCCCTAGCAGTCTGCCATTTGAAATGCAGAGATTAGAATCCATGTGTTTTTCTCTGTTGGTGACCCCCTTTATCCAGAACTCTAGAAAGAAGAGCACATTGGGGTAGTATAAAAGACATTGAAGATACTTCCCAGCTTGGTGGGTAGCTAAAGCTATGTCTTGTCAAGGTTCGAAGATTCTTGACTTTTTGAGAGATGGGTTCCTTCTGGGTTTGTCTGTTTCCATCTTCCGTAGCAATTAGGGCCCTTAGGAGTCCTGGCTTAGATGCCTTTGACATACTAGTAGCCACATTGCTGAGGAGGTTTTGTTTAGAATGACCAGGGGTTCTTTCCGCCCTCCCTTCAAGGGATTTGTCTTTGGTACTGTCAGCACTACAATTTCTGCCTTTTGATTGAGTTCCCCTAAAGTTACTAACTCTTAAGGTTTTATTTCTGGTTGCTATTTGTTCGGGACGTTAGTTTGGCGAGATTGGAGCCCTTTTGGCTTCAGATCCCTTTTTGAGATTTGTTTAAAGATGAAGTGGTTCTTATACCAGACCCTTCTTTCCTTCCTAAAGTTCCATCTTCCTTTCGTTTATCACAGGATTTGCTTTTGTCTGTCTTTTTTCCTTTTCCATCCAATGATCAGGAATCTCTTTCACGTTGGCTTGATGTTTTTGGAGCTCTTTCCATTTATCTTTGGGGAACAGCCTCAGTTTATACAGTAGACTCCCTCCACTTTTAAAGAACATAATAATAATTTGTTCTTGTACCAAATACACCATGGGAAATATGTGAGCTTTTTAGAAAGTACAGAGGGGGACACAGAATATTCGAGAATTGAAAGCATTATTAATGTGGTTTACGCTTGATGCATCCTTATTTTTTTTTTTTTAAATCAAGACTATTGTGTAACTATGAAGTCTTTATGAAGGGTGGTGCCAAGGTTTATAGTCACTAACTGCCCACCAGGATTGATCTAAAGTTCCCCAACCAACACAATCTCTTCAGTTTACAGGCAATTCTCATTTCTATGATAAAACTCAAAAATCGGAAGAAAAGGATAGAGAAGACTGTCTGACTCATGTGTAATATGGAGAGGGTGTCTTCTGGAATGGTAGAAATGTCTCAGCGAAACTGGGGCTCTCCTGCTGTAATCTGACCCTGCCTCGTGCCGGAAGCAACCTACATCCATGCCCTGCCTCAATGACTGACATCTAAGCCACGCCCCTGAGATGTTCATGCCTTGGCATTTTGTCACTAGGGGAGATTAATCAAACACTTTTAGTGCGTAACACGGAGTCCTTTATTTAAACGTTCGCACTGTATATGGTTAATGTATAAGAGGATACATCGGTAAAATAACCATTAGATTTTATTACACTCACCATCATGATACCAAGCTGACTGGCAGGAAGACCTGTTGACCCACAAACACAAAAGCAGACGCCATGCACAGTAATGAAAGAATAATGCTGAAAGCGCACACTGTGCTTAAATATAAACAACGCAGCACCCGTGTTGTAAATATAACAGCAGGCGCCGTACTAAAACAAAGCGCGGTGCCCGTGCACAGTAATGAAAGAATAATGCTAAAAGTCGGTGCCATGCTAAAATATGAAGCGCTGCGCCTGTGCATATTTAACTTTTGTGCATGGCAGCTCATGAAGCGGTCGCAATGGTTATAAAAAAAAAAACATGAAACCGGTGCTGTGGTGACAAAATATTAGTTGCACATAATAAAAGAAGTAGTCCCTAAACACCACACATGAGGGCTTACAGCATAATAAAACTGTAGTTGGTCGGTGCTGCTTCAGATGAAACTGAAGTGATGTATTGGGAGCACTAACAAATTAGGAGAGAAAAGTAATGCTGGAGTTAAGCAATGGCAAGCAGCAGGCGGGATTACACTATACTGCTTATGGCAGGTCTTGCATACAGCGCATGCTCGCTGCATAGGCTCGCCTTAAAAATAAACTGTTCAGCACCAATCCTATTCCCAGTGCAAATAGTTACACTCATCTTGTGCCAGGTGTAGCCGCAAATGCCCACTGTGATTAATGGTAACATCCCATCACAAGACACGTTCATCCCAGATTTATCTACGCCAGCACGTATTTGTACAAGATGCCTTTCCTTACCTCGGTATATACGTATTGCTTTTGGCTACGAAAGGCAGGACTGTTGAATGGACCTGGGGTTATACTTCAGTACCCTCCCTTGCACATGAAGATAACAAAGTGTCCACTAACCATAGAAGAAGATGCTAGTCACTGATATAGCCAGCAAAGGCTAATGATTTCAAACCACTTTCTGACAAAGTTTGGATTACATTCTTAACCCCCGTACAGTCACACAACTTTGCATTACTTTTGGAAGGATTAAAGGTTTGGCCTTTCTGACCAAACAACGCACGTAAGCGACTACTCCCAGAACAGAGCAGGAAAAGGAGAAAAAAACCAAGTGTCTCCCTAACACGAACTACATTTCACTGATGCCTATAGTGACCATGAAAACTCCCATGTATTTGTAGTGTACATAAGGCGAATAAGACGCTCTTTCTTTGTACAGCTTGGCAAGCCACAGGATGACTTTCACTTAAGAGGAACACACAGGAGCCTGTAATCATCAATTGCAATGGGAAGGTGCCCCAGTCGCTTGTTCAAAAATAACATACTCTGTTTCTGCTTCATCCACGTTTAGTTTGCAGAAAAAATAATTACTCTTGTGTTGTAGAGAAGAACAACTTCTCCATAAAGGCACAGCTTGAAAAAGGCACCAAGTAACGGGCATACAGATATATATTCGATTTACTATGAGCGCACTTTGTGGCATGGTGTGTGTGTTCCAGGGGAGCAGTGTGATACCCTTAACCTTTCCTTCATCAATGTACTCTGTATTTATATCTTTCCACTCCATGGTCTGTAGGATAAGATCAGCACCCCTCCCCCAATCATCAGCACTCTCCTCCATTTCTCCCTATCATGGGAGCATGAGATCTTATATGCATGGCATGCCATGGAAGTGTAAGGCCATCACTAAGAAGCAACACAATTAAGAGGCGGAGGCCCTGGAGCACTCACCACTGTTACATGATGTGATATACTGGTTCTAATGCAGAAGATGCCTCGCTCGCCATCGAGTCATCCCGAGGGGAGTAAAGCAGTGAAGGGGTAAGGTAGAACCATTCTGGTGTTGTACAGGTGGTCCTCAATCCACTGAACCTAAGTGATCTGTGATGCAATCAATCTCTTTTATTGGAGTTCAACATCAGCCGCCCGCCACAGCCCTTTGCTCAGGCCGAGCAGCTGCATGTACAACACACCCTGGAAAGAGGCACTGCCACTATTTTACTGCTCTCGTGCAGTGCTCTCCAAGCGGCAGGTATCTGTGCTTTAGCAGAAAGGAGGAGGACTCATGCATGGCACGGGGTTGCCCTTTCTTAAGTGTTTCCTCCCTTTTCAAGCCCTAAGGAAAAGATCACATTTCTTATCTGTCCCCCAGTCCATCATCAGCCAATAAGAGGATGGTAATGGATCTGGGGTGGTGACTAGTAGTGGGTGGTCCCATCCTGTGGCCCGCCCTTAGGCCAGCAAGAGCCTCCTCTTGAATGCTGAGGGGATAAGGGAAGGGCAAGGAATGAGAACTGCAGAAAATAAATGCGACTGTCATAGAGCTTATGTTTGCCTTCTGTTCCTGAGACTGCCAAAGAGATTTTAGAGCCAAGAGCCACAAGCACAGCACAAGGGTTAGCAAAGGGTATGTCAGGGATAGCAGCTACTATACCTGGTGATTCCTAAATGATGTCTACGATGAAGCTGGAAAGAGAAGTGTTTTCGCTTACCATGATTGCAGGAGACATCCTTGGTGTCAGTGACTGATCCTAGAGAATCATTGCAGGAACTATTTATGGTACTTTGACAAGACTGAGAGGTCTTAAAATTCAATATAATCTTAGCTAGATCTGAGGTTCTCAGAATTACTCTGAAGTCAGCGCTATGGGCTTTGAAAAACCCATACATCCTGGCCTAGCTGAAAACATGCCTGGAGCAAAGGAAGGGATTTGGGGACTCTCTAAGTTTGCTGTGATAGTATCATGCAGGAAAATTACTTTGTCTAGTGGATTGGAGAAGGATAGAGTCATTTAAAGAAGGGTGCATCATAGATAATTCACTCGTACTGCACTATCTGAGAAGCTCATAGCTCCCAAGATGTCACAGATAAATGCAGCTCCATATGTCACTAGTAACCAGAACAGCTGTTGGGGTCTGAGATAAAATCAGCCTCACACAAGAGCTACTCTTTCCCTTTCCTGCTGCTATGGGGCAGTCACTATTTCTCCCCAGATCTATGTAGTAGACTGTTTGAAAAGTGGAAATAGGGGGATCTTCCAAGGTAGAGGACAGGTTTGTGGATGGGACAGTTAAGTCTTTGGAGAACATCAACAGAGATGACAGGATCCCTCAAACAAGGTTTTCAGTATTTCCACGTTAGGCAGTGGGTTGAGCAGCTCACAGTAGTGACATGGCCTCCTCCACATTGTGTGAGAACACTTTCCATTTTTCTCAACTTAAACTGAGTTCCATTATCTGTAATTAAAACATCAGAACAGTCTTTTCCTACTTGAGTGATGATTTGCGAAACAACTTTTACTTCCGGCCACTTGGAGTAATAACTAACCCTGGGCGAAGCACTACGCTACGCTCGCGTAGTTTGCGAAGTTTGCCCAACTTCGCACTACGCGAGCTGCACGTAGCACAGTGCCAACATGCCTAGCGCAACGTAGCGTAGTGCAGAGGTAATTTTTTGCTTGCTCGCAGTCCTCAACTTCATGTTCGCGACCGCGAGCAAGCAAAATGACATCCCGGCGAGATTCTCAACGCGGGGAGGTCAGGTTTCTCAGTGCGAGTGGTCGCGCATGCTCGCGACCGCTCGCGATGAGAAACTACCAGTCCGCGTTGAGAAAGCTGCAGCTCGAGTAAAAATCTACTCGAGCAGCAGAAAACTACAGCTCGCACTGTGAAAGATGCCGTTTTCAATGATTGCACAGTGCCGGATGTTTGTCCGCACTGTGCAATCATTGAAAACGCATCTTGCACAGTGCGAACATGCTACTACGCAGCTCGCATAGTGCTACGTGAAGTTCGCAAAGTGCACTTTGCGTAGCTTCGCGTAGCACTACTTCGCGAACTACGCCCACAGTTAGTAATAACCTGTCATCACTAAAGCAAACCTAGCTTCTTGAGGTAAAGAAGAAAACAGACCAGAAATGTCAAAGGCTATTTTTTCCCACGGGTATTTCAGCCATGCAATAGGTTTCAAAGTTGCAGAGTTAGCCTTTATGGTTTTCTCACCATTAACACATTGATCACACTCTCTTACCACCCTGTCTGCCTTTCTATCCATACTTAGCCACCAAAAACACGTTCTGATAAACCTCGTCATAGGCGACATGCCAATATGCTCCTCCTGAGCCAGACACAAAATCAGATATCAATTTGCATATCAACTAGGAACACACTTGCCTTCTTTCTTTATATAATAATCCACCTTCCATGTCCAGTTCTCCTGAAACCTTCTAAAATGGTAATAACTTTGAAGAAATCAACTCCTTCCTAGGCCAACCTTCCTTCGCACATTTCCTTACCTGTTGCCATAACGTATTCCTCGTTTCACTCTCTCCCTACTTCTTCTCTGTAATGGCATCATAAAGTCGAAGCAACTATATATTTTATTGTAACAATCATGTCCACTTCAGACACACTTACATTTGTATCCTTCAACCAGCAAGGTAGCCTTGATAAGCAATCAGCCATCACATTGCACTTTCCAGGAACCAATGTTGCTTTAAAACAGTACTCTTCAAGCCTTGAAGTTAATCTGGCAATGCGTGCAGTGGCATTCCACACCCCACCAGGTGATAATAGGACCAACTTCTGTTTGTGATCTGTCCTATATGTGAATCGACTTCCCCACACAAAATATCTAAATGTTCAATAGCTACCCACATGCCAACAACTCTGTTTTAATCTCCACATACTCCTGCCAGTATCATTTAAGGTCCTGGACGCAAAACCTACATTCCACTCTTCTTTACCACACCTCTATGATAAAACACAACCAACTCCATGCATGCTAGCAGCCGCAATAATGATACAATCTTTGTTTACACAGAAAGTCTTCAATGTAGATTCCTCTTCAATATCTTTCTGAATACACTGAAATGCCTGTTGCTGTTTTTCAGACCAAAAAAACAGAGTCCACATTTTTCCTGGTCAGTCCCCTCAACTGTTCCATTTTGGTGGCAACATTCCTAATGAATTTGCCAGATCATTAATGATAGCTTCTACAATAGATTTCTTGGGCACAACTCTATTCGTAGACAAAGAATGGCCAAAATAATCCCCAGAATTGCTAAACAATTAGCATTTGGAGCTTCTGAGAGTCAGACCATGTTTCTCGAACCTTCTACATGCTTCAATAATATGTTTGACGTGTTTTTTGCTCATCCTTTGAAAATATCAACATATCATCTTGGAAACAGTTCTTCAAATTGTGCACATCCTTGAAAATATGGAACTCAGCCCTCTGGAACACTGATGCAGCCGAAGCCAATTCAAAAAGGCATCCTTTTAAATTGATATAGTCTGTGCGGCGTAAGAAAAGCAGTTCAATGTTTCGAGTCTTCTGTAAGTTCAATCTGGTAATAGGCTGATCTTAAATCTAATGTGGAAAATATGTTAGCATCTTCAAGCATACAAACCACTACATTGATGTTAGGTAAAGGGTGTCAGTCTTCTGCAATATTTACAGTATTAGCATTTAGTGCTCTCAGTCCACACAAATCTTAGTTTGTGTCCGCCTTGTGTGCCAAAACAATGGGAGATAGCCATTCAGAAGACTCAGTCTCCTCACTTATGCTATAATCCACCATTTCATTCAAATTATTCTTGAGTTCTTGTCTTACATTAATTGGTAACCCCCTTGGCTTTTTTTTAAAAAAGGTACCACACCTATCTTTATTTAAATTCTTTGAGAAAAATATGTCAGCTTCCCTAAAGTGTAATTGAATACTTTTGGAAATGTCCTAATTATTTAAGATTCTTTACTTACATCCGTGATAACTGACATTGGCTATTTACTTCTGGAATTTATAATTATTCCCAACCTCCATTGGTCCATCCACCCCAATACTTTGACTCCTTTTTCAGCCACATACAATTTTATGTTGAAATTGCTACCTTTTAATTCAATCTTGACCCACTCAAAACCAATGATATTAACAGCCATCAATTCTTTCAGAAAATATATCAGAAGTTCGTAGTTTCTTAAGATCCAAAACATTTCCAAACTTCTCCATAAAGTAGTTCCATGTGATGATGGTGCAGAGTTAATGCCCAAGATCACAACTTTACATTTAGGAGGCTTTCTGAATAGCAAACTCTCCTCACAACACAAGAATCATTGACTGACAACCCAATAACGTAATTCTCCATTGTCTTCCCACGCTCAGATTTGGAATCCTCATTTCTAGTAATACCTTAAACTTTACCTCTCTGCAACATAACTTTTTATTTTACATCCTTACAGACACAAAGAAAAGGACCCACAAGGCCACACTTTTTACACTCCTTGCCTATTGCAGGGCTTCATGCAAATTAAGCAATATGATTACTACTACCGCATCTGTAACATACACCAACCTTCTCAACTTTCTTCAGAAAGGTCGCATTATTATGGCGAGCATTGTTCATGCTACACACATCAGTTTTACTCACACTGCACACTTCTTCAGGACTGTTGACATTTAAACAAATTATTTATCGAAGAATCAATTTTTCTGACTGTGTTAATGCCTTAGCAGTGGCAATGGTATCTTACAATTTGGGATCAGCCATGACTCATTACTGTTCCTGTTTTTTTAAAACTTTTGATGAGCAATTGTTTGATCCATAATAATCTCATCTATCATGGGGCCAAAATTGCATGTCATGAAAAGGGCCCTCAGTGCAGTGAGAAACACTCCCCTTCCATCTGTGCACAGGTATAAAATTTAGATCTATTAAACACAATACTTAAAGTCCGTCTTCAGTAGCGTCTCCTCATAAGCATCAATATCTCCTTGACCTTCCAATGGTAAAACTTGTGGTAAATTTCTGAATACAACTTTACCCTCAGATGTTAAACAATCGAGCAAAATACTTTTTTCCTCTCTGCTCCCATCCTTTCCCCAGCAATGGCCTTCATATGTCACAAATTCTTCCTTCCATCTGGCCCATGGAATGGGAGGGTCTCCCTTATTCTATAAACAATTTCGGAGGAGGCTCAAACTTTATGATGTATATTTAACTCCCCAAAGAAATCGAGGAAAATGCGCACAGATAAATATAAGACAAAGAAAATGAGCTGGAACAGCAATCACACAAGTGTAAAATCATATCCAATTGACTTATTCCGCCAGTACAGCCAACCCACTTGTTTTTAAAGACAAGAAGCAGGAAATATTGTCCAATGAACACGACAATAAGATCACTTTTGCAATATACTTGCAGTTATTCCTCTGCTGCCCGTCATCCAATAGAATACATTGTAGTATCCACCAATCAGAGTGTGTGATATGCTTGAGCTGGTCCTTCCGTGCTCATAAGCAGTCATCCACGCTCTCCACGCAGAACATGGTATTTTGAAGCCGGCCCGTCCGTGCTCACAAGCGCTTTCCATGTGATGTGTTTAAAACACTCCTCTTGCCTAAGGTGGGAAAGAAAGTTAAGCCAGTCTCCAGTAGTGGTAGTAGTAGTAGTTCATCTACTGTTATCACCAACTTGTTCCTTGAAAGTATACACAGGCAACCATAGTCACATGTTGAAATCGAAGATGAGTCCATAAATAGAGATGGTATTGCTCCTGTGCCACTGTGAAGATAGATACACCTCTACAAGTTGTCACAGTTGACAGCTCTTTATTAGTGCAGCTCAGTATCTGCCTTCAGGCAGTCAAAACAGACATGAATCTAAACATTCTAATAGGGAACTGTGAAGACAGTTCCTCAGTTAAAAATAAACAATACACAAACCACACACCTAATTGAATGTAAACTCACTACAACATCTAGTAGTTCATTAGAACTCTGTGTTGGCATTGCAGTATATTACGTGGGAGTTAACTAACGGACTGCTGAGAGTGCTAAAAGTAGGTTTCACTCTGCATGTCAGAATTTTATACTGACATGGATGAGAAAGATATTGTCGCACGCAGAAAACGAGAAAATATGTCCTAATTTAACCTTTCTAGATCATCACTTCCTAAACTTTTTAGAACCACCACACACTTTTTAAAACGGACAAATATTCATGACCCATCTAGCTTTAATGGACATGAGGCGGGTGATTTTTTTAAATGTAAGTAAAGCATTGTCTGCTAGACAGCACATTTTTCATTTAAATGGCCAATAAATGCGCACAGACATACAGTTTTACTGATAAAACTATATTGCACGCGAGTGATAATGTGTGGATATCGGGTTTCATTGAATGTTTATGATTTGTGCATCACCAAGTAAAGTGTCTTGACTTGTTTTGATCCTATTAAAATCTTTGTTTCTATCACACTGCAGAATTACCAAACACAAATATGTTTAACTTATACTTTCCTAACTTCTGAATGTGTACAGTTCATTTACAGGTATTTACATTTTGATGTGTGTTACAGAAAATGTCATCCAACATCCTTTCCTTTCACAATTTCTGTTCAATGGAAAGATTGTCACATAATTCACTTTACATGTCTTTCTCTGACTTCAAAGTGAAAGGAGTTTGTCAACACCATTCCATGTAAAGAAAAGAATACTCAGCAATTTGTCAAAAGACATAGCCTGACATTTGACCTCTATCTTTAAAGTGAAGCAAATGTAACAAGATAAATGCAGAATTTAAAGGCTCACTGTTTGGAAGGCAAAAAGTGAACTGAGTCCATGAAACTAACACCAAATAGAAAAGGAATTGTGGCCCAAACAGAATAGAATATCTTCAGGTATTGTTCTAATAGTTGCATAGGTTGTGATTCTTGCCCAGAGTTTGATGACCAATTTGGCCAAGAAGTCTTAAGAGATGTGCTTGCTCAAGTCAATATCTGATGCTGCCCTTCTCATTTTAGTCTAGGATCTTGCTTTGCAGTCTATCCACAGAGTGGGAATAGGAGAAAGCAAGGGTATAGGATAAAGTTGTTCTTATTGTGACATGTCATACTCCTAGTTTTAGGCTCTCTTCTATTCTCATCTCCTAATAGTCTACACCTTCTAACATTGGTCACACTCCTCATAGAGATAGGCCTCTTTGTAAAGATGGAAAGGGTAAGTGTACACACCCCTGAGGATGGTACCAGTTGCACAAGACTTGAACATTTCAGTTTTGTGTCCTACGACTTGATTGCAGGGTGCCCACAGGATGGAAATAGTGAAACTTGGCTACAAATGTAGAGTCCTAAAGTTAACTTTATCTTATTAATACCCAACTTAATGGTACTAATTTTAACATATTTAGAGCAGTGAGTAGTGATCCAGTGCTGCTCCAAACCAAACCTCCAAACCATCACTATAAATCCTAGGAGCTATCACACTTTACTCGTCGGTGGGGCCCTTAACACCACAAGTCATTCATTCACACAAATCACCCTGCTCCCAGGATCAGTGAAAAACCAGAGGATGTGACGCTGGATTTTTAGCGGAGTGTCTTTTACTTCATCTATGTAATCTAATTTTTATACACTATGTACATCTTCAGTTATTAAGTCTTACCATGGTTTTACTCTTAAGAAACATTAAACACTCCACTATTTGGTCAATGGATCAGCTAGTAAAAGTTAACTCATGGACAACAAGACCAGCTTAATTCTCCATTTTTTTATTTTATTTACTATTTAGATCTCCTAGCATGACCTTATTTTTATTATTATTATTTTTAATCAAATAAGCATTTCATTTACCCTATAATGAAAGAGAAAAGTAATTCAAACAATTTACATTTATTAGCAGAATAGTTCAGAAAAATACGTCAAAAACACATTACCAATCCTTTCGGTTAATGGAAATCAGTAATAAGGTTCCAATTGTTTATTATTACATTTTTTAATTTGTGTCCTTTAACTTGTCACTTCAACATCTTTTCCCAGGCTCATGACTCGGACATCTCAATCTTGGCACCATTCTGCTTTTCAGGCCACGCTGACCTTGAACCACACTGTACGAGCACAGGCTGCTTGCACATCTCTCGAGCATAGTCGCGAATGCGTATAAAATCACCCACTCGGAGTCTCGCAAACCACCATTTTATTTTAGGCCGCATGGGCCATAACGGGAACTATTATAGAAACAAACACAATTAAACGTTAGATTTCGAAATATAGCCCTTCTGTTTACCTCCCCCCATTCTAAGATAACCCTGTTAGTTATTACCTAGCATATAAAGGTACACATACGCTGTGTTTTATTACCATTCTCCATCATTTCTGCCACAATTATACATCTAGAAAGCTTACATGCATAGTTTTTCATTAGATTATAGCATTTCCGCACAATATTAGTAAAACGACTTCACATAATTAATGGATTAAATTTGCAACTCAAGTATATTAGTATCCCACGTGTATTTGTGTGTGTGCTTTCTATTCTATGTTGGTTAATTATAAAACCACATTATTAATACATATTACAGTTATGAAAAGTCAACTTCACGAGGGGTATACAAAAATTTTCTTTTCACCCTCGCTCCATCAGAAGCTAAGTGGCCATGTCAGGATTCAATCTGTGACTTTTATTCAGGTTATGCACAGATCCCTCCAGTAGATATAGTCAGTAGATCCCAGACAGTAAGAAAAGGGTAAAAATGACACACTTCCCCTTGCTTTCCCTAAGCAGCAAAGACGTCCAAGTACCTATTCAGCAGCTAGAATACAAAAGGATTGTTTAATATGCACAAGTAGTGTGTCACAAGAAGTATCTTGAACTGACGGAAATGTTTCTATACTCATTATACTAAATTTGCCACTGGCATATTCTATAATATTGTCTACTATGCAGTATTTCTTCAATAGCACAATTTCACATTTCTAAGCTGTCATTGGAGAAAAATTCAGCTCTGAGCCGATGCCAAGGCTTGCTCATGCCGGTCCAGGATTTCTGCTCCAGAGTCAGTACTGAGTCTTGTTCACTCATCTGAAAGATGGACAGTTTCAGACTCGGTGTGAACACCTGCACACTGACTATACAGATGTAGAGGAATGCAACTACAATACACTAACCAGTATATCACCTGTTTTCTGCTAAATCATCAGCCCCTCACCTTCTATGTGCATAGCTGTTTCTTTCTGGCAGATACCTGGGAGAAAGTTGCATAGCACAGCTTTTAGATTAGAGTAGTTACCCCCCTGCTTAAGAAACCCTCCTAGAACCCCATGGTCCCGGCCAATTTTAGACCCATATCTCTGTTGCCCTACCCAATTAAAATCCTAGAGAAAATAGTTAGCAAGACTCTGTCAAGCTACCTAGAGGACAACCATCTACTAGATAGGGATCAATTTGGCTTTCGCCCGGGCCACAGTATGGAGACTGCTCTGTCCACCGTAATGGACAATCTACGGATGAGTGCCGACAACGGAGATTCTTCTGTTCTAGTGTTACTAGACATGTTGGCCGCATTTGATACGGTGAGCCATACAATACTGGTGGAAAGATTGAATAGCCTGGGGTAAAAGGCCGAGCCCTGCAGTGGCTACAATCTTACCTATCATGGAGACAACAGGCGGTGACTATGTCGCCGTTTAAGTCTAGTAAGTCCCCGGTACACCACGAGGTCCCGCAGGGGTCTGCGATAAGCCCCATTCTTTTTAATATCTATTTGCGCCCTTTACTCTCCCTTATCAAGTTTTACGGAATCGACTTGGTTAACTACACGGACAACACCCAATTGGTGTTCTCCCTGGAAGGGAAACAGGCAGTGTCCATGGATACGTTCCAGGAGTGCATGCGCCAGAGAGTAGGCTGGCTCAAGCAAAATTCCCTACAATTTAATGGGGGGAAAACAGAGGTGATTTTCTGCCCTCCCACTAGCTTGCAGCTACATCCGATACTGGAGTTTAAGCTTACCCCAGAGCATGATCCCCTGGTTCCTGCCAAAATAGTGCGCAATTTGGGGGTACTAGTGGGCAGTAGTCTCCAAATGGAGTCCCAGGCAAATAAAACTGCCAGCGCCTGCTTCTCTTTGTTGCGGATGCTGCAACAGATTCTTCCACTCCTGCCCAAAGATACCCATTCGCTTGTAGTAAGGAGCGTAATTCTTAGCAGACTGGACTACTGCAATGCTCTGTATTTGGGAGCCCCACAATACATCTTACAGAGTCTGCAGAGAGTCCAGTCCATGGCAGCTAAGCTGGAGCTGAATATAAGCTGGAGCTGAATAGGAAATGCAGGTCCTCTGACCTTAGCCCTAAGAGAAGTACACTGGCTGCCTATCAAAGAGAGAATTTGCTTTAAATCTCTCTGCATTGTGTATAAAGTGGCACACAAGGTGGGCCCTATCCCGCGGCAGGAGAGGTCTATATGGCATAATCCGAAAAGGCAGCTTCGCTCCTCCAATGCAAATTTGATTAAGACCTCCAGATTTAAGGAAGCCAGAATGGGGGGCAGAGCCTTTGGTGTGGCAGCTGCACGATTATGGAATGATGTGCCTCAGACTATCAGACAGGCAAACTCGTGGGCCTGTTTTAGAAAGAATCTGAAAACCTGGTTGTTCCCAAGGATGGAAAATTAGTCCTCCCACTGCCAATTATGGGCTGGTACCGTGCTGTCTACCCCCAAGTCTAAGCGCCAGGATACCCGTAGGGTGACAGTTTTGCGCTATATAAATGTACAATACAATTAATTTGCTGTTGGCCATCCTGTAAATGTGTTTTCCCCATCTGCGGACTATTTTCCATTCCACATCTTATCATAGGTTAAAGAGTTTTGATATCTGCTTCCTGTCTTTTGTTGGTTTTCTTCCAGGTTCTTGTACTTTTAAGAAGACTGGTCGATTACTTTGTCGTGTTGCAGCTATTCATGTTCTAGCTTGTTGCTCGCTCCAGAGGAACTTTCCTGCTCCTGTTTTCTTACTTTCTTTAGTCCTGACCTTAATGCTTTGCTTGATTCCTCACAAACTTTTTTCTGATCCTCAGTTTTTTCCTGCTGTGGAACTGAGCTTTCTTCAGTTTGTTTAGCTTAATTTCTTGTTATACTGTATCCATTCTGGATTTAGAGCTGGCGAGGGAAAGTAACAGCTCATATTTTCACTCAAGAAATCATCAATCTACATCGAACACCCACCCTTGACTACAGGATGTATAAGTTTCACACTAACAATTTGTGTAACTTTAAAAAAAAAATGTAAACATACAGCAAGTTTATAATTGCTTTGAGAATACATATTCGCTGGTCCATGAATGACATTGTGTAAACAAATTATTTTTGCACCTAAGCATTAACAAACTACAGAAGGTTGCCATGGTCTGGAGTTGTTGCACAAAGAGTACAAATCCAGTTGTAACTTGCCACCTGATTCCTACAACATTGTCTTCCTCATCTTCACTTACCTGAATTTGTTTTACATCACAGCTCTCTGTAGCGCCCAACCGTAGGCTCTTGCCAATGTGTTGTTCTCAAGAGTCCTAAGTTCAAGAAGGGCTAAGAATGGCTTATGGAAACATAAGATAACACATTTTAAAGAACAGAAATAAGTGAATATGCTCACAAATGTTGATGAGCTAGATTTTTAAGAAGGAAAACTATAAATTTTCCAATGTGGTGAAAAAAGGCATCAATAAAAACCAGCATTTACAATGCAACGGTTTCGCCTTTGGAAAAGTTTGAGCGATTGGCATTGTAAATGACAACATTTTTATTTATGTGTTGGTTTTGAAAACAGATAAATAAATGGCATTGTCATTTACATTGCCAATAGCTCTAACTTTTCCAAAGGCGAAACCGTTGCATTGTAAATGCTTGTTCTTTTTGCTAACCCATCAGTCTCATCTGTTTTCCTATCTGCAACGTGCTCCTTTATCAGGTAAAGGTTTTAATTAACTGCATCGTGATTAATAAATATAATAAACTAGCACTAAGTAAACTTGACTTTCGCAACAGTATGCCTTCCCCAGTAGTTTTTCTCCTCACTGGACCAGGTCATAAACTAAGCCATCAAAACCTTATTCCAGCGTCCCAAGCACACTACACCTCACTCGATCGCGAGCTGGCTCTCCGTCAAAGGCCGAGCCACAGTCATCCTATTGACATTGGTGCACAAGGCTGGTTATATGTCCATCACCTACTCCCACTACCACCCAGTTGCAACCCGTCAATCCATCAAACAATCGTCTAGCCCTACAGCCACTGCTCTGGCTGCACTTCCAAGCCTTTTGCTTTTTACGGTCATGGACTCCAGTCTTCTAGGCACACCGTCAATCCAGGAGTCCATACAGGCTCCAATATGCCAACTACTGCTCCTATAAGCAGAGGGGGGAACCAACCCATAGTACTAACACCCTGCCCTCAGTCTGAAACCGATGCAGCGCCCAGATTATAAACCGTGGCAGCCACCACCGGTTTGCAGAGTGACACCCGGCCCAGAAGGGGTGCGACAGACAGTTTAAAAGAGCAGCGGGGCCCCCAATCCAAACAACTGAAGGGTCGGTGCTGGCAGCCCGGCCGAGTAGCGGCGGCAGTCCAGCAGTTGGGCATAAGTTCAGGGCCGGTCTCAGGTCTGGGAAAGGGCTCAACCTCCGAATCTACCTGTGTGCCTTTTTGACAGAGAACCCGGCACTTACCTCTTACTCCTGAGTTGTGACCCGGCCTCTCCTCGGTCCGGAACGCCGCTTTGGGTTTCTCGGTCGTCAGGAAGCCCACCCCAGTACCGTACGGGACACCGCTCTCTCCCCGAGGCCTCCCCGCACTCTGTCCCCTGCCTCCCCGCACTCCTGTCAGCGGCGCGCGAAACCACGACGCGGGAACCCGAAATGAACGCCCGGCTCCCAGCTCAGCCAGCCACACACAATGCACGTAGGATGACGCCGACAACGTCACACGTACGCACGAGCGCGCACACAAAGCCCATGCTGAAGGTAGGGAAGTGTCTCGCCGGGCAGCCTTTTCAAAGCCCCGCCCCCGTGAAGAGTAGCGTCTCAGTCCTGCTTATCCATATCCAGACCGAAGCAACAGCACGCCGATCTGTGGAGGGCGCCTATTAATAAGCAATGTTGTGCTTCTTTTGCCGTTTTGGACCCGAATACCTCTCGAGTATTTGAAGTGCTGAGGCCTTAGCCTAATGTCACACCAGGTGAGAAGGCAGGTATAGAGACTGAAATGTACATGAAATTCTGTTTAGAGCCGACTGTGTGCAGGACAGAAACTCGGACCTATTGAGGCATCAGAATCCTATTGCAGAGGATACCACTTTATTTAACATTTTAAGGTCGAGCTCAGGGCACAAGTCCTAAACAAGTCAGGTCCCGGGCCGTGCTGTGATTGGCTGACGTCACGGGGGTGTCCCGGGCCGGCAGCCAATCACAGCGCGGCCCGGGAAATGACGTCACGGGGGTGTCCCGGGCCGGCAGCCAATCACAGCGCGGCCCGGGACAAAGGGGCGGGGCTTAAAAAAAGAACGAGAAACGCCCCCGAATCGCGTTTTCGCAAGAAAGCGTGATTGACAGCCTCTGTCTCCCAATGGCTAGTCTCCATTTATGGAGCTAGCCAATTGGAAACAGAGGCGGTCCGAACATCCCTACTGAAGACAAAAGTTTTCGAACTGGGAGGGGCACTGCCCCTCGCCAGGTCGAAACCTAAAAAGGGGGGGGGGGGAATTGTGAATATAGAGTTTCGGTATATTGCCCTTCGTGCCCTAAAAATATATTCTGGAAAAAAAACTTTCCAAAGGCCCTATCTGGAATGAAAGTTGGAGAATTCCTGTATAAAATATACTCGATTCCTCCCTTTTAAAACTACTTCCAGCCAGCCTGGTCAAGTAAGTACCAAAGATAACTGCTCAATAACCTGTAAATGTACAGAGGGGGGACTAAGCTACATTTAAGACTCTTTTTCAATAGTATGTATTTATTTAGGTGTTGTGTAGACAATGGAAAGAGTCATTCACAATCAGACGTCATCCCCCATCCTTCAGCTAGACTTGTTGGGCGGTAAAGGCAGAGAAAATATTTTAAATGTTAGGATGTTGGCAAATTAGTTGTTCTAAAGCCATTGTCAATTCTAGATCGTTGTATTTAGTTCACTATCTATCTCTATTTTCAGTATCCAACAAGCACCATTTCATGGATAGTAACCTCCTCTACCAGTTCAAAATGAACTTCCGACGGCGACGCAGGTTGATGGAGCTCCTCAGTGAAAGATCCCCCACGGTATCTGAAAGCCAAGACAGTCCCTTTTGCCTGCGCAAGCAAAACCATGACAATAAAACCACAAGTTTCCTCTCAGGTGAGGCATTTAGTATTGAGTGCATCCAGATATATGTGAAGTGTGAAGATTGTGACAGAGTGACTTGAAGTCTATAGATTGTGCCAGAGTGTGGGGTTAAAGGTTATAGTGAATCTATAAGCCATGGAGTCCATACTGGTTAATTGTACTGTTGGCAAGGTTTCTAAGAATTACTGTTTTGACTGTGCCTAACTTTGTATGTTACATGCTGTCCATATCAGACTGAAGATGGGAGGTTGATGTAGATTACACTAAACTAATGTTAGCCTGTGTTCAACTATCCTTAGCCCTTGTTTCTAGCCAGAATTCAGTATGTTTCATAGGGTAACACCAATCACGCAATGGGTCAAAAACTCTTACACAATGATTCAGCATGATCATTTCCTCCTTTTTAAATGACAACCTGCACTTAGACTAACACAATCTTGCATCAGTCGATCACTTTTCTAGTACCATATGCTGAACTCAGTTATTAACTAATGTTTCCATCCAATTACATGGTATTTCTTTTTTTTTTTTTATTTGTTTTTTATTGTTGCATCATAGTATATGGGTACAGTGTAAATCATCTGCTGACGTGGCGTCAACATTCAGCCACGATCAGCTAGGCGCGCAACGTTTTCTTGCTTTATATAACTGGTACAATTAGGTATTTCCTCCATTAAACAGCACAGATCGAGCAAATATGTCTGCAGGCTGGGATACAGTAAACGTATTCCGCCAAGGGGACGGAGAATAACAGTGGGCATATGAGTTCCCGCCTCGAGGGCGTAGGATCGGGGACTGTACAGTTCGCATAGTGGTGCTACCAGAGAACGGGGGGGACAAAACTGTGGGAGGGAAGCATGTGGGCTCTAGCAGGGTCCAGGTAGGGGGATACTGGTGACGGGCGTCGGGGGGGGGGGCACAGGGCTTTCCAGTTTGCACTCTCAGGGGGAGAGGGACGGACAGGGGGGGATACATCCCGTGCATGTGAGTGATGGGATGGGTGATATGATAGATGGGAATTGACCAGGATGCGTGGGGCACCGGGATTCGGCCCTGGGATGGTTGACACCAGGCAGAGACTACTGGCCCTCTCGGGCGGGGGGGGGAGGAGTAGGTGGGTCCCCTGCATGCAAGGACTGCCGGAAGCTATGAAGGAGCATGGCCCATTCCATGGAAATGGGAATTTTACGCGCGCCCCTGGCTTCCTCTTCCCTAAGAGCATCCTCTTCCGCCGCCGCCCATGCTGCTATAGGCCGCCCTGTCCATGCTGCTATAGGGGGCCCTCCGGGGACCGCCAGTGCATGGCAATGCATCTGTTCGCCAACAGGAGTGCTAAGGACACGAAGCGTCTATGCACCGGTTCTTGCTTAGGGACATGAAAAATGCCTAGTGCGCTGGACTCCCAGGTGGCTAGTGTGGTAAGACCTGTGAGTTCCGACAGTGTTCCGTGCACCACCCGCCATAAGGGGTGAAGGTTGGGACAACTCCAAAACATGTGACAAAAATCTGCATCAGGGGAGCAACATCTGGGGCATAGGAATGGTGTGGAGGGATAGAACTTCTGCAAGCGCGCTGGGGTGAGGTATGCCCTGTGTAAAATATAGTATTGGATGTTTTTGAAGCGGGCATCCTAGAGACGCGTTTTGGGGCCTCGAGTGCTTTAGTCCATTCCGAGTCGTGTAGTGTGCGACCTATGTCCTCCTCCCACGTAGCACGTAAGGTCGTTAGGGGAGCGTGCAAGAGTTCCCGGATAGATTTATATAGCCAGGTGACCAAGTGGCGTCCCACTCCCATATGTAGGATAGTATGTATTACTGGATGCGTGTCTGGCTCACCGGTTCGGAGATTATAATGGGGCCGGTACCCATCGAGCAACTGTCTGTATCTGAGGAATTGTCTTGGGGGGAGCCCGTATTCAGCGACCAGTCGGTCGAGTGATTTCAGCTGGCCTTCTTCAAAGAGCGACTCCATATCTGTGATGCCACAGTGCGACCATTCGGTTAACAGTGGAGCCGTGAAGTAGGAGTCCTGCCTGGGGCTGCCTATCAACAGTAGTAGCGGGGAGTATGGAGGTCTACTGGGGGACATCCGGTGGATCCGCATCATGCACCGGCACGCTATCGCTACCTGGAGGGGGTATGTTCGCCGTGGCTTGGTGCCAGGGAGGAGCAGACGGGTGAGTTCCGGGGTTGTGACTCTGCCGGCCGGGGTAAAAGTCTCCTGGGGGTAACGGTCCGCCGTCCAGTATGACAGCCATTGGAGCTGCGCCGCAAGGAAATAAGACTCGAAGGACGGAGCTCCAAGCCCACCTTGCGTTGTGGGAAGTTGGAGGGTTTCAGGGCAACCCTGTGTCGGCCCGCGCCCAAGATAAGGGTACCTAGGAGGGAGTCGACGTCTCGGAAGAAGGACCTGGGTGGCACTACCAGTAGATTTGTGAAGTGGTAGAGGAGTCGGGGAAGCATCACCATTTTAGCCAGGGCTATCCGTCCTATTGGGGCTAGCGGGAGTTTATTCCAGAAGGCAACAGTCGGGCGCAGGCCAGCGAGTGCTTTACGGTGGTTACCCTCAAAGATGTCTGCTGGAGAGTGGTACAGGCGGACACCGAGGTATCGGGGAGCTTCTGCGGACCAGGAGAGTTTATGCGGTCCGAGCTCGACTTCCCGGGGGGTAGACTCGAGTGAAAGGGGTAGACTGTGGACTTGTCCCAGTTCACCTGGAGTCCCGAGGCGTCTGCAAATTCCGCCAGCGTTACCCCTATGGGGGCCAGGTCAGTCTCGATGTCTCGAACGTATATGAGGAGGTCGTCCGCGTACATGGAGACGCAATGTGTGCCGTCCGCGAGCGGAATGCCCATCCAATTACATGGTAAACGAATTGTGCAAGTGATATTAAATACATATTCTAGAGTATAAGAATATTCTATTGCATGGGGTATGTTTGTATATTGCCAGATAATGTATTTACTTAAGTATTTTTTTAAGTGTTGTGTAGAACACAGGTTGTTACTTGAGAAAACTTTGCAACCCTTTTTGTACAAAAACCATGGTAAGAAATGTAAAGTTGACAATGAACCAGAAGCCCATCTATCTAGGTCAATCTTACAAGACTGTCTAAAGCTGGACAACTATCTGGATATCCCATGGCTTAAGTAGATTAAAAGAATTTTGAAAGGACTTGGTATCCTTAATTTTTTTCTCAACCTGTATAGTCTGGTAACCATTCCCCTAAAGCACAAATGACATGGGCAGAGACTAGAGCAAGATGGCTAGGAAGCACTCTTAGGGTCCTACCTGCACTTTCCGCATTTTTCTTACATAACATTATAAATGGGAGACAGAAGTTCCTTCTGACACGGTTCAGTCTTCAAAGTATACGCTTTCAGTTAGCATTACCAGTTAAAGGTACACGGTTTTCATCTCTTCCTCAATGTCCCCGCAAATTCCCAGTAGAACAAAGCACAATGCACTTTTTGCTTTTTTGCACATTTTAGACCACACAAAGAGTGTTGTTTCTCCACCCTATATTACGAGCATTAAAAATAAGATCCCATGTTGCGCCCTTTACTTATTTGCACTGTCTGGGAAACAAAACTGTTATACATGCTGTTTTAAATCACATGCTAAGTGCCATAAAGATAAAATCATATTATTGAATGACTCCTTTATGGTATGGATGTCTTTTAATACCTGTTTTTAGTGTAATTAACAAATGTTTCCCTCAATCCTATGAATTTTAATACTGTCTATGTTTTTTTCGTTATAACTTTTATGGCTCAGGGGAGCCAAATAAAGTATTTTGATTGATTGAAGTAGCCCCATGAAACAGAGGTTGGTCTGGTTGGCTTGGATTTGGGGATTGAGCTCGAATTTAGAAGTGATTGTTTTCAAATCATTGTTTACTTTGTACATTTATGGAAACATCCCTCATTTGAATCAGCCTGATGAAAGTTTATGTTGTACAAACTAACTGGGGAGCAACAGAGCTCTGTAATTCAAGTGAGATTGGGAATGTGTTCCTCGTAAAATACGTAAAGCGGGAAGAAGACGACAGAACAAAGCCTCTTCTTTGTTGGATGCAGGTGGATGGTGAGAGCGTGGAGGTTTCTTATCGAGGATCGTTGAAGAGTTTCTTAAGAGCCATACTTAGTGAACTACAGTAGGCCTGCAGCAGGTCTGATGTTTAGAGGGATGTTGTTTCAGATTCCGATTGTCTAGCTGGATAAGGCTTGCGTTCAGGGTTTTCCCTTTTTTGTATTTTCTGAATTGTAGTTTGTCTGTGTCCTGATTACTTCTTTGTGTAAGCCCTGCACATATTTCGGTTCCTGCCAGGCAGGCTGCGTCACTGAATGTTACTACCTTGGAGGTGTAAATGTAAATGTAAATGTGACCCTTCAGGTGTTGAAGGCTTGAAGCTAGTGCTGGTATGCGAGGGTCTTTGATAGTCGAAACTTGTATCCTTAGTTCCCTCAATCTGAAATTACGCTGAAATAGCCAGATTTTGGAAATATACTGATATTCAATTACCCGGCTGTCTCAGCACATTACACGAGGAATTACTTATATCTTATATTTAAAGGCTAATAGATTTCAAGAGGTTCTTTTCTTGGTATCCGCCTACGCTGGGCGAAGCCGCAGGATTCTCCTTAGTGTTAATAACTTTGATAAAACATAGGTCTATTAACACATATTTGTTACCAATTCAGACCATATACATTTGATGTCTTCGCCATCCATTATTGCTCACAGTACTTGTTCAAAGAGCCGCCATTGACAATAGCATCCGACAATATCTTGAATGGAATTAAACACTAATAATCTACTGACACTAGGATGGCAACCAGGATAGGGGGAAGCCTACCCACACTAAGATAGCGCTTACATACCGAGTGCAGACAGCTTGGGAATGAGGAGAGCTGCTTTGTCCATCTTTAATTAATGACTAGAGGCATTGATTTGTGTAAGTACCATGTTTTCTGCTTAGATCTCGTAATTTGGATATATTTGGATATATTTTGTATTGATTAATAAAATGTATTAACTATAGTTTTAATTTAAAACAGCATCCCAGAAACTGAACATTGAATATTGTTATCAATAAGTGAAGTTAAATTAAGGTGTGCAAGATGGCTATATTAATCTGCTGCTGTTGTTTAAACAAATGGGGACCGATTCACAAAGGCATTTAAGATAATATGAGGCATTGCCGCAGGTTTACGACTTGACATACCACTATGAATCAGTTCAGAAATGTCCAGCTCCATATTAGTAAAACTGCAAAGAGGGCACAGTTCTTTCTAGTTGTCAATGAATAGTCCCTGAATACTTTCATTGTATTCAAAATGTTTGATGTTTTGGGGCCAGTGCCTATATTTAAGAATACGTAAAGTAGTACTACAAGATGTGAAGTAGTACTACAGGATTACTATTTCGCATACACATTAATGCCTTTCTGAATGAGCCCCATGGCTAATAACTAGTTCATTAACAGTATCACTATAGGGGTGATAATTATCCTGATGCAGATGGCTTGACTAATGGATCAGTGACAGAGTACAATTGCTCCGTAAGGTAGGACATTGTCAGTAGAAAGAGGCTCACAGCATGGAAAATGATCAATCCGATATTGAGCGACATTAATTTCCCGTGACAGTGGCACACTTATGTCCTGACATGGCATGTCTTCTCTTTCACATTCTACATTGGCACCACAAAGGGCTGTTTGTTGTAGCTCCCCTTGGCATCAACACCTCAGAGGCTTTAGACAGTAACAGCAAGAAAATATTACTTTCAGCACCTAATTGAACTGCCCCGTAATTGACAGATGTCTTGAAATATAATCCTTATATGAGAGCTTTCATAAAGTGTGCAAGACTTACTTTTAACTTTTGATTTGTTTTCTGTTCTTTCTTATTGCTGACTTGCATTAGTCATTGCTATCTTTTCAGTGCTGTCTTTAATGAAATAGAATTCTTACATAAATATAAGATGTTGATGGTTCTCTGAACCAGCATTGGCCTGTTGCATACTAGCACAATTCCAGAGTAACACCCACACTTGATAAAAGCACTAGCTACACATTTCATTAACACATCCAGCTGCAAATTTCTTGCCATTTGTGGACCCTGCCCTGTTGTGCCTCTTGGTAAGAGACTGAATAATATACTCTTAAGCAGTTGCTACATATTTAAGGAATCTTTGAGTAAAGATAATACTCCCATTTACCTTGCCCTACACAAAGTCACCTTGCTGCTTAATCAGGCTTATAGTGAAATTCTATTTGCATAGTTGAAATGCTTGGTGAACAAGACAAGTCCAATACAGTATATGTCGCTGACCCGCTGTATTTGCTTTTTGATTTCCACAGTAAGTCCTACCAAGGAGATCAGGATAGTGTCGGCAGTGAGACGGAGCAGCATGAGTAGCAGCAACAGTAGCGGATACTTCAGCAGCAGTCCCACCCTGAGCAGTAGCCCGCCAGTGCTATGTAACCCCAAGTCAGGTAAGAATGTGACATTCTGTTGCCTCTGCTGCTCATAAACAATGTTTTGGGCCAGTATGAATTGGGATTATTCAGTTACCCGTCTAAACCATTTAGCTGGATTGAAATGATTTTCTTTGGCACTTACCACCCTGAATGCAATGTGTATGAAGCATTGTTTGTATTCATGGCTCTTATTATACAACATAGCTCACAATATTTTATGATTGAGGGGCTCCACCAATACTGGCATGTAGCAGGAAGAGGTCAGGTTCAATTTTCAGCAGCTATTTTTATGCTGGAACCTGAAGTCCTGGCTAATCATTCTGCTGTGTCTTGCTACAGTGTAGTGGCAAGCACCGTGGAAGGGCATTAACACATTCCGTATGTGGTGTAATTCTGAGCAGCAGCTGCCAGAGGTCTGGGCGAATTTAAGGCTTTCACTCCTCCACTGCCAGGGCTTCACCTCAAGGACAATTTCTAACTCTTTTCACAGTGTTTTGGCTGGATGCGACTGTTTGAATCTGAGTCAAAGGAAGGCCAGCCAAACAAGACCACTGCTGGCCTCCACACCCACAGAGCTATTCACAAAGGTTACTTACAGTAGTGGGTAATTTACACATATAATTTACTCTTACACAATTGAATAAGGTTACATTTTTGGCTATTCACAAAATCTGAGTGTAAAGTTGCTCAGAACTGTAGACTTTCACATCTCCACCCCCTGAAAAAGGGGGTGGAGCCAAATTTAACGGTGCAAGTTACTACTGCCAAAAAACATAGACCAAGTGGCCAACCACTGATACTGCAACACTGTTACATGCAAAATAATGGTGGTAGGGACTTAAAATGGAGCCCAATAGGAAATAATGTGAAATTGAAATATGTAAAATTGTTAAAAATATAAATAAATATAATTAAATGTTCTTACAAAAACGAAAAATAAAACAGTTATTATTTAATTGTAAAATAATTTAACAACCTTCTTTGAAGTTATAAATTAGTGTTAAAATACATTTTTATTCAAATATAAATAGCTTCCTTTTATTGAATTCTATACATTACATTTAATGTTTAGTAATGCATAACAAAAAAATAACTATTTTAATTTAAAAGGAAATTTATTTTTTAATTTAAACTTCAGAAAAAGGTACTTTATTTTTAAACTAAATTAGTTGAAGATTTAATTCAAAATTAAGTTAATGATGTAGAATTATTTTATTTTGTTTTACATTTACAATAAATATATAATTAATTTACAGTAATATTTAAAATAAAAATATTTCTATTCATTTATGATAAAGCTTAATACACTTTTTTTGTTTTAGCTATACCCTACCCTAGGTAGATCTCCACCAAAATGGAGTCTACCTATGGTAAAGTATAGGAAAAAGTAAAACAATTTTATTTAACTAAAAAAAATTAGCTGATGCATTTTATGTTCAGTATTAATATGAATCAATTGTGTATATGTATTTTGAATGTAGAACAAAATTAAAATAATGCTGCTGCATTATTAACCAAATTTTGAATTAATTTAAATATATTGTATTAAATAAAATTATTTTTCCAATGTTTAGATTAAAACATACATTCCCATGTAAAGTGATTTTTTCCCTTTATTATGCATTGCTAATTATCAAAAGTGTTACTAAGGCCCCCATTAGGATGTCCGCCCGCCATCCTCACGGTACTAGGGACCACCCGCCATAAGGGCTGGGGTCCCGTGCATGGCATTAGGATGCGCCCGCCACAGTGGCGGGCCCATCCAGCATTCCTACCATTGTGGTGGGCGGTGCACTCAGCACCGCCCGCGACAATGGTAAGAAGGCATGCAGTGCACTTCCATGCACAACATGGCAGGCACTGCGCGGTGCTTGCGCGGTGCTTGCCATGCTCCCCCCCCTTTCCTAATTGTTTTGTCCACCGTAAGCGTGGAAGGGTATGCTCAGATGTGAGTCCCTTGCTCACTGCACCATCAGGATTCAAGCAAGCCGGGCCGAAGACGGCTGTAATGCCAGAAACCGGTCCCCGGAAGCTTGTTTCCTTTCCAGTAAAAGAATTGGCTTGGTAGTTTGGTTTGCCCTGTTCCCATGATGCACTGGGCCAGGGACAGAATAATTTGCATTGCCGCCACGGAAAGGCATTGAATATTGCGCATCCTAATATGGCTGGCGGTGTCTGATAGACACCGCCACCATATAAACCCTTTCCGTCCCGGTCACAAGGCGACCGGGGCGTAAAAGCAGCGGACGGTCTTTCCGTCCGCCGCGGACCCCCCTGCCATGTTAATCTGGAAGCCGGTGGCTACCGCCAACCTGGCAGGGGCAATCCGCCCGCCATCCTAATGGTGCCCCAAGTATTAAAAGTAATATAATTATAATTTTATATAAGATAATGTTACTTTAATTTATCAATTAAAAAAAGGTAGTTAAAATATTTTATCATTCAATAATAAATGTTTCATTTTTAGATTTTGTTTTATATTAAATTATAATTACTTTTATGTTAAACTATTTAAAAATTATTTTTTTACATTTAAGAGTAAATCTTAAAGGGTTTTATTTTAAGTCCCAACCGCCAATATTGTCTATTTTTATTTTTGTTTTGCGAAATCAATGAGTGGCCATGTGTGTACTTGACTTACTCCAACTCTCAGTGGAAGTAATATACTATTGTTTGGATACCTTTTTTGGCTGTAGTAAATTTAGAAGTGCAGTTTATAAATAGTAGTTGGCATACTATTTTGTGAGTGGGTGCATGTCTTTCCCTAAAGCCTTCCTTACTCCCCTTAAGCACCCTCCTCCCCAGAAAACTCCCATTAGGTTATGAGTATGCCACTTTTTACTGCCATTTTCCCTGGTCCCACCCATATTTGCTACCAAGTATTAAATCTACATATGTCAGGAACACCCGATACAAAAGACGGAAGCTACAGAAGTGGACAATTCCACTCGTAAATTTGTTGTGGGTAACATTTGGTAGCAGTTTAGTAGTAATACTACTAATGTACCTCAAAATGCAGTCTGTGAATAGGCCCTTCTGCATCCAGTCTGTGCAAACAAGAATGCACTGTGTGTCAGTACACACACTGGTGAAGAGTTTAACTAAGGCATACAAGTGGGGAGTAAGGAACTCAATACAGGATCTCCAAAAACACTTGTGGAGCTCAACTCCCCAAGCTTTATCTACAGGCCAAAATAAAAATGGGTTGTTTCGAGGTCACATTTTTAATAGATCATTAGAAATCAATTCTCTATGAGTAAAGTGTTATTTATTAACTGATGATCCTTTTTTCATCAAAGAATAAATGACTAAAACCTGATTAAGTATATAAACTAGTTAGAGTACTGTAAGACCTGCTGGATGACAGAGATTTCTGCTGCAGCAAGTTTAACTGATTGGGTTATCTTAAAATGTGTCTAATTTAGCAGTAGTATAGCTGTTAGACTGAAAAATCGATCACTTTGTGATAGAAAGCTGAAAATTGGTACAGACATTCATGCAGCGGTGGTGAGTACTTTTTCCAAATATATTCATGCCTGTGAGTGCATGTCGACTGCATATGTGTCGGATGCACACATATGTATGATATATGTGGAAAAATACCATATACCCATTACAGGGGTGCAGCCCATAAGAGGGCAGTCCTGGCAATTGGTATATGGTACGAAAAAGGTTCAACAGTATATACAGCACACAGGGTAGTAATGCTCGAGGTGAAGATCGTTCTGTGAAGGGGGGACCTGGAGGCAGGGATCCACGCTAGAGTCTGCCTGGAAGAAGAAGAAAGGGTTGAGTATGCACCCCAAATCCTTCATGTCCACCACCTTGAAGCAGACGGTCGGACCGCTGCGGTATGCTCATGGATCAGGCAACTCGTAATACGCACGTTGGTGCAGCTCCCCCGTACCGCCTTATGGTGGCTGCCTTTCCCCGATTGCAAACCCAGTGGTCAGGGGTTTTGGTGGTCCAGGGGAGGTCGGACCATCGAGCTCTCCATGCTCAGACAATACATAATAAGACCCTTTATCTTTAAATTTTTTTTTATTTTTATTAACATATGCTCAGCAATTAATACAATCAATGGACACTAACATTGAATTACAGTAGTTCCTGTTCTCATGTCATCAATGGTACATAAATCATTACAATAGCAACTCATTCCATGTCTCAACTTACCCTACAATACTTCCCTCATAGATCTCTGTAGGTCTGCCAGGCTCCCCATATCTTCTCCCATTTCCTTGGGCACCCCTGCTCTTGTATATTGTTTGTTCTGTTTGCCTGCACCAGTCTAACTCAGATTTCCACTCCCCTATCGTCGGAATCTTGGTTGCTCCCCATTTCTTCGCAACGTGTCAAAGCCATCCATTGTCTTGTGTGTCTGGGCCAGTCTTCTACCCCGTTAAACATAAGTAAAAATTATTTCGGTGTCAGCTGCATGTCTATTCTGGTAACAACCATTAGTACTCCCCCCGTGCCAAAACTCTCGTAACCTTGGGCAGCCCCATATTAAATGATAGAAGGTCCCCTCGATTCCACACCCTCTCTGACATTGTGAATCTTCACTTTACCCCATTTGTTGTAACACTGTTCTGGGATAGTATAGTCGGTGAAGGACCTTCAACGGAATCAGCCGGAATCTTTCCCTAATCGCCACCTCTATTGGGCTTTGTAATGCTTCCATCCATTCCTCTTCTTCAAGCGGACCAATGTCCCCCTTCCAGATTGCTCTCAATGAGCTCAATATTTCAGGAGCGTTGTTAATTATTTTTTGTATATCAGGTAAATGGTCTTTTCATGCATTGACTCAGTCAGTGTTCTGTCCTTTAATGGTGAGGCTTCTACCAGTGTCTCCCCTTCCCTTAGATAATTGCGTATAGCATGTCCTAGCTACTAGTTCTGCAACCACTCCCCTTTTTCCATCTCAAAGTCCGTGTGCAGGTTTGCAAATGTTATGTAGGCTTGATCCCTCCATATATTACCTTAAGTCTCAATGTCCAAAAGCTCCCATTTCGCAAACCCCTTTAGTTTACTCACTTTTCCCAACCAAGTGCCATCCCAGAGTGGGGTCATCCCTGTACACTTACCCTCCCATCCTTTGTATTTTGTGGCCATCTGCTAGGCTAATGCCACTGTCTGGGAGTGCTGTGGTATGTTCCTCGCTAGTCGTTTGGCGTACAATATCGATCTATGCCCCCTTGCCTATGGCTAGTCTGCCCACCCTGTAGGCCGGTTCCACTGGCTCTACAAACATCCACCCATTTACTGTTACTAGTTGGGTCACCCAGTGTTCGCTTTGGATGTCTGGTATTGCTAATCCTCCTCATAGACCCCTCTCTGCAATTTGCGTAGTGCTATCCGTGGTGCGCCTCCACTCCACAGCAAGGATCGCAATTCCGCCTCCACTCTTTGAAAGAATAGTGGAGGTACATTGTATGGTGTATTTTGCAGTGCGTATAACAAATGGGGGGGGGGGGGGGCATCGACTTAAACAAGGCGGCCCACCCCATCAAAGTGAGGGGCAGGCTCTGCCAGTGCTTGCCATCCACCATTAATCTATCTAGCTGTGAACACAGGTTACAGCAATAGAACTCCTGAGTGCTTCTTGCTACGTATATTCCTAAATACTTGAAACCCTTCATCCCAACTGGCACCGTACATCTTGAAGTTAACTCTGGGGCACCCCCTGCCTATGGGAAGAGCAATAATTTATTCCACTTAATTTGGTATCCGGAGTATTCCCCGTAAGTTCTGAATATCTGCAGTATTCTGTCGATTGACTGCCGTGGTTTCTAAACATACAGTTAGACATCATCCGCATGTAAGGAAATGCGTTCCTCCCCAATCACGATCCCCAAATCAGAGGGTCCTGACGTACCCATGCTGCCAGAGGCTCCAGAGCCAAGGTGAACAGCAGTGGGGACAGTGGGTATCCCTGCCTTGTTCCCTTTCAGAGGGAGAACACCCTTGACACCGTGGCGTTGACTCGTACTCTGGCAGAGGCTGTTGACAGAGCAGTCTAACCCACCCTATGAACTCTCGCCCGAATCTCAGTTTGTCCAGCACTGCAAAAAGGTATTTCCTTTCCACATTATCGAAAGCCATTCTGGCATCTAAATACAGGAGCGCCACCTATTTTGCTGAGATTGCCTCTGTAAGGTGGAGGACCCCAAACAATCTACGCAGGTTAAGTCTGTTTCCCCTATGGGGCATAAACCCTGATTGATACAGGTATACAAGGGAGGTAATCACCTTGCCCAGTCTCAGGGATAGGAGTTTCGCCAAAACCTTCACTTCATAATTAAGCAGGGAAATTAGTCTGAATGAACCGCATTGGGTAGGCGGTTTACCCTCTTTAGGTATTACAGCTATTACTGCCGTTCTTTGATCTGGTGGAGAATTTCCTCTTTTTTTGCCTCTTTCAGCATATCTAGCATATGTGCTGCTGTCCCTTCCAACAAACATTTATACATTTCCACTGGGAGACCATTTGGTCCCACTGCTTTACTCGATTGCAGTGAGAGGGAGTCTGCCTTTATTTCTTCCGTCATTACGTCTGCCTCTAGCATCTCTTTGTTTTTCTAAGGCAGTTGTGGTAGAGCAATATTGTGTAGAAAGTCACTACAGTCCTGCTCCGTTTTCACTGAAGAGGAGGCATAAATTCCTTCATAGTAAGTTGCGAATTTCTCCGCTACGTTTTTCCCAATGACATAATTGTGACCCTTATCATCTATTAGTCCAGGCACCCATCTACCTTCCGCCCTGCTCTTATCCAACCAGGCAAGTAATTTATTTACTTTGTCCCCTGCATCATATAGTCTGAGCTGTGTTTATCTAGCGCCTGGATTCTTGTGCTATCTTCCAGCAAGTCTACTGAATCAGCCCCCCCCCCTCTGCCACCCAGGACTCCAGCCTCATTATATCCTCTTCCAGGGTTTGAAACCTAAGCAATTTCTCCTTCCTTTTGGCACACACAGGTGCTTGGATTCTGCCTTGGAGCACTGTTTTAAATGCCTCCCAGAGTCTACTGAACCCACATTTTCAGCAAAAAATAATTCTGCTCCCTTCTTCGCATCTTCCCTGAAATCACCATCTCTGAATAACCATGGGTCTATTCGCGGGGGTAGTGTATAGTCTCTCCTGGAGCCAATGAGCCCCACTTGCACTGGGTAGTGATCCCACACCCCACGAGCCCTGTGGGTCGCACCCACAAGTTCTCCCAAACCCGTGAGTTGTGTTATCATGTAGTCCAGTCGTAAAAGGCTCCCGCTTAAGGCCAACAGAACTGTCGCTCTATGGGACGTTGGTATCGCCATATGTCGCCCAGTCCCATCACCTGTAGGAAGCCCCCAATGGGCCCACTATTCTGCTTGTTACTGCCTGGCCGGTAACATCCATCTCTATGGCTACAATATTATTCATGTCTCCTCCTAAATGAAGCGCCCTTCCGGAAGTTCCAGTAGCAGAGGGCCCAGCGTCTCTAGTGTGGTGGCCTGCAACCCTGGAGGAACATAGACTGAGCCTTCCCATGTCCCACTAACTGCTACATATCTACCAAATGTATCTGCCCATACCCTCTCTTGAATAAATGGAAGTGTTTTCCTGATGAGCACCCCTACTCCCCTGGATCCTGCAGTGTACCCTGCGTGTGCCAATATGATATAACCAAATCTATTCAGAGCTTTACATTGGTTGCCTTTTAACCCCTTCGGTGCTCATGACGGTACCGTTCCGTCATGGCCCCGCCCGCTCAATAGAACCTTTAGCACAGCGCGAAAATTTGCGCCGTGCTGAAGGTGTTAAGTGCGTTTCCTGAAGACCCTTGATCTTGATAACAATGTCCACTGCAAAAGCAAAGGTCGGTGCACAGGAGGCTTGCCTTTGAGCATTTGCATTGATTTTGGCACAACTTTTTGCACCCACAACAAATAAGTTCTTTGCATGCTTTAGATGCCTCCGGAATGGTTGTCCAATGTGGTACCATTACTCCATCAATCTGCTTCCAGCCAAATCATTTAAATTTGGCAACTCTGCATGGGCACTAAAGTCTGAAACCAAACATGGCGCCCTTGGTACGCAGATCGTTTAACATCTTGAATAAGAGCATCTGGTGTAGGTGGGATGTTTTCAATAGATCTGTTGCCACTTGCAAACATGAATTGGCAAGCACCAATTATTTCATGCAATTTACAAGTGTGGCTATACATTATTAAAATGAATCTATTGACATTTCCGAAGCGAACAGATTCAACAGAACTTGGTCGATCTGACAGAAAATTTGAATGCGGGAGTAGCAGAAGATAACACCATTCAAGTGTTAGGAGCTGCTTTCTTCACTCTCCCATGCCGCAACCGGTAGTAGCATGGAAAAAGGGCAGAGACTCACATACATCAATGCCTACGCTTGCTGCAATACTATGAACTGGTATGTAGCGAAGGCTATTTCCTGTACCAAATGGTAACCACAATTCTTGACATCCAGTGTTTTTAAATGAACAATTTTAAGAACAACTATAACGGTATCTACTGTACAAATCATTATTTTGGAATGATATTCAGTTGCTGCATGGAAAAATGAAGCATAACTTGTGTGTCCGCCTCCTCATGATTGCAAGGTAATTGCATTTGGAAATTCGTAACTGCCGTAAAACTTGCAACTTTATCCTGACAGCTGACAATTACTTGCTTCCATTTGATGTTAGTGTGTTGCACACGCCTATTCAGTAAGCCAAACAACTTTGTCCTGCTCATGTCTAAGGAAACAATGCCAATCTATGGGTACAGAAGTGTTAGATTCAACCCTCTTTTTTCTCTAACACTTTGCTTAATGCTTCTAGTAATATATATATCCCACACAAGATCCAATTGTTTCAGGTTTCTTGCTTGAGTTTAGTAGGGTGATAAAAACTGTGGAGCGTAATCATCAATTGTTTTACAAGACTTGGGAGGTAAGTTGTTTACTATAGCTGCACCATCTAATATATTTACATCCACCTCTGAAGCAGTGTTGTGTATGGTGGTACTTCCTGCAACGCAGTCCAATAGCTGTGACTTCTGACCTTGTATAAGTTTTTTATTCACAAATTTAAAGGGCGTAAAAGACTGATTCTTGTGCTTGAAAAATTCTTCCAAATTTCCAATTTTTGCCTGACACCTGATATATAATCTAGGAAACAGATTGCATTTACTTTTTCATGAGGATAGTTTGTCTTTGGATTCAGAAGTTTTATGCAGACAGGTGCTAGAGTAATTGAAGTTTGTTCCTTGGTATTGTATCTGATGGGCTTGGATTATTTTTGCAACACCTCATGAAAATAGGAGTTCTGTTGTGATCTACCTACTTCATTTGCTGTTTTCACTGACTTGATAACTGTTGCAGGCATAACTTTGTTTCTCTCCGGACTGAAAAGGTCACCACTGTCCTCCATAAACATATTACCAACTTCCTCAATTGTTTAAAGTATACATTTGACATCTCATACAAAAGATTTTTGTACACTAGTTATTTGTTCATGGTGGCAAAGCTTGCATGTTTATTTAGCATCCACAAATGCTTTTCAAATTCATTTACAACTCTGGTCCAGATATCATCCATCCTCTCATAGCTCCAGGATTTTCCATCATACCTACAGCCTCCTCCATCTCCATTGATGATAGCATTTTCCTGCCCATGATTTTGATCTAGAGCAATTGATGAGAATATCCGGTTACTTTTATTGACAATAAACGTTACTTTTCGAAACTCCGAGTGAATATGTGGGTGGCTTTCTGCTTGTGTCACCATGTCGCGAATGTGGACAGACTGCCATCATGAATAATGACTATGATTTGTAGCAAACATCCACGGAGCCATATGATCAAGAACTTGTACATATAAATGGAAGCTGCCGTCTCTAAATAAATAAACAAATTCAAGTGCAAGTATCAATAGATCCTTAACAATTGCCCAAAATTGAAAGTGTGGGTTCTCATTCAATTTCCATCTTAATCCAGTTAGAAAACTCCCTTATTTCTTCATAGGGCTTTTAGATTCAAGATCATTTTGATAAGCCTTACTCTGTAATATATAAATTGCAGCAGCAGTAATTTGACGAGCATGACGTGTGTGAGTTAGGGGTGAACCCTTCAATATAGCAGCAGCCTTTCCTATGGCAGTGATGTCAGCTTGCACTAACATACAGTTCCATCCACTGTTCAAAAGCCAGTCTCCAAGTATTTCAAGGAAAGACATTTCGATAAGAAGATCCCCATCATTACAACATATTTATCTTCACCATATAGATGTGATGCATCCCATTGAATTTGTTTTGCTAGGGCAAAGAGAGGTTGGTTTATTGAAATAATAGATGTGTGTCCTGGATTGAAATAATGAACAGACTCTTTAATGACTTTCATGCATTGCAAGACCATGGTTTTAGAATGAGCACCATCTGTGAACAGCGGCAAATTGCAGTAGTTGACAGTAGTCTACTGATAGGTGGTAGCAATGATGCATGATGTGCTGCCCAAGATATGCTTTCATCAGAAAAAATATTTCCACTCTCAGCATTTCGCATCACTCTTTCAAGCCATTTATATTCAAAGGAATTAGTAGCATCAATTAGATCACTTTGTCAATCAACTACTACATATAGTAATGGAACGTGATAATCTGTATTGTTCATTAAAGCTCGTTCAATATTTGTATACAGTACTAGAAGATTTGAAATCTGTTTTGACGTTGCCATATTGCTATTAATCACAACAATACCACAGTCAATTCATTCAAGTTCTCGTTATGGGGTTGTGTAAGAGTTATTTCTGTTCCATGGAAGGAGTCTTTAGCTGTTGTGGAACTTGGGTTGTGATCTATGTTGTCAATAGTTCGACGGGTGAGTAGTTGCAACTTCAGTTTTGGTGGAAACATAACTTGTTCATTCTCACACAGTGTGCAAATGCTAATTCCTTATTCAGCAGATATTTGCAGAACCCTATTATATGAAATGCAAATACCTAGTTTATGGAACTTGCCTGTAAGTTCTCGATTTCTCTTTTGACTATGGATAGAAAGAGCAATGTATATGGACAGAGGAGTTTCTTTGTTGCTGTTATGTCTACGAACTGAAGAGTCTGTTCTTGAATTCTGTACCCTGTAAATATCAGTAATTCAGAAATAGACAACACTACTGGTAGTGGCTGTTTTCACAGGAATATTGATCTCTTACGTTAGATCCATCAAGGATCATTTTAACAATGGCAAAAAAAAGATTCAGGAACTGATCGGTTTCTACAATCATCTCCAAACATCCCATTGAAGTTTTCAGATTTCTGCATCATGTCCCTGCTAACAACATTTGCAGCATTAGCAATATTTACGGCACCAGAATCTGACTTGTCACAGGCAAATACTAATGTGGAACCTACGTCATCCCCGAAAGCTAACAGGACATCTTTTCCTTCATTGTCTGCTTCAAACCTCTTGTACTTCTGAGATTTCTCTTGTCTCTTGTTTATTCTTGTTGAGCTAACCTTACCTGCAGTGGATTCGAGCTGCTTTACTCTGCTTGTGTAAAGGTTTACTAAGTCACAGAGTTTGAAAATTATTTTAACATCTTGAAGTCGCAAATTTTTCAGATAGGAGACAAGCGCGGAGCTTGTCTCCTATCTGAAAAATTTGCGACTATCACTTCGACTGAGGTCTCACTAGGTGATTCGTTTTTATTCTTTCGTACACTGCATGCTCTGTTCTAAAGTCCACAGCGATACCAAAGGGGATGATGGACGGAGCGTTTCAGCAAATCAAACACTCACCCCCAGTCAACTGATCTGGGTTTAATCCATCATCATTCTTTAGCTCACTCCACCACCCCAGTTCAGACATGGCCATATGCAAATCAGTCTGACCCTGTGCCTCATGGGAACAATCCAGCCCGAACTGCCAAGCCATGTCTTCCCTGGACCGGAAACAAGCATCCTGGGACTGGTTTCGGCTTCATAACCCTCATCAGTCAGGCTATGTTGAATCCAGTGGCAAAGTGAGCAAGCGACCCACATCAGGGCATACCCTGTCAATTTAGGGCGAGCAAAGGGATACCAAAGGGGATGATGGACGGAGCGATTGAGCAAATCAAACACTCACCCCCAGGAGAGTTGGCATTGTTCATTAGGAGCTGCTCCCTGTGGTGGTAGCAGCATTTTGATTTGTCTCATTGCGGGCAGGGAAACAGATCAAATGTCCACTCCCTGCAAGCAGGAGCACTTTTGAAGCTCCTGCCCTCTAGCAGTGGACTTGGTGTTAGCTTCCCCTTAGCTGGAGCTTTGAAAATGCTCCTACCAAGCGAGAGCAAACACAGGTTTCTCTTCCTGCGCCACTGTGGGCAGGTAAATGTCCTGGAGATGGGCTTCCCGGGACATAGCATCTGAGCCGGCCCCAGAGGATGGGGTCCACCGGCCATTAATGGCTCAGGGAGGGGGTCCCCGCGGGTCTTCGAGGCTTGAGGAAGGGACCGCGTGGCTCCCTCCCCATTTGACCCAATGTTGGCCCTGGGGGTGGGCTTCCCATGGCCGGCCCTTCTTTAAAGATTTCAGTTCATGGGTGGGTTGCCTTGCCCTTCGATGGTTCAGGGAGAGCGGCTGCGTGTCTTCCTTCCCATACATAATATGTTCAGTCCTACGGCGGGCTCCCCAGGGCTTCTAATGGGTTGGCAGGGGACGACACTCCCTCCCTGTATACAATATGTTCGGCCACAGGAGTGGGCCCCCGGGCCCTCTGATGGCTCTAGGAGGCGGGATGCGCATCCGTCTTTCCATAAACATTTTTTTTGCCCCCCGAGGTGTACTCCCCGGTGCCTCTGGAGGCTAGGGGAAGGGGCCACGCAGCCCCTCTACCGTTTATGAACACAGCCAGGGAGTGGGCTCCACAAGGTTTATAGTAAATAATTGCTGCCATTTTTTTCTTCTTCTTTTTTTCGAGTCTGCAATTTTTCCCTTTTTGGCCCGATATATAATTTATGTATATTCGCTAACAAATACAAAGGAAGGTTAAAGTGATGTTATAGTCAAGTGAGAATCTCAGTTTAAAAGTAACAGTTTAAACTAGAAGAAACACTGAAATTCACCAGTTATATTTATTTCAAGTAACTATTTCTGGGGCCCGAGCCATGCCCAGTGTTGTCATTTCAGATGGCATCAGTGATATCAATGATATCATAGATCGTGTAATGAGTGATGTAATACGTGAGGTCATAAGTAGTGCAAAGGTGAGGGTGAATACCAACATGTAGAAAAGTAGTAAACATTCAAAAAATTGTAACACAGATACCATTCTTTGCTTCTAGGTGCTAACTGGGTGGGAGCTCACATCAAAACCAAGGCTTCTCTCTCCAGTAGCTTAAGAATCGTCTGTTTCCCAGGTGGACAGATCAAGGGTATTCACTGTCTATGTGATACTCACCAAATGGACACTAGAGTTTCGAGGTAGCCTGTTCAACAGGTATAGTATAAGCCTGCTGGAATGCAGCTCAGCCCTACTTTTGTACATAGTATGTACAAAACTGAACACTTTGGATCTACTGTCATCTTTCTATAACTTGGCAGTGCTCAGATATTAAGTGCTTACTTCCTCTGACCTCGACTACGAAGAAAGATAACGTTATAACGTCCCTCTCATTGGCTCCCAATGTCTTGAAAGAGTAGAGGCAGTCGGTATGCCATTGCCATCCCACACTGTCTATGGCCGCAGTAGCTGGGAGGACACCCTAACTATTTTCTACTACTGGTCAGAAGTAGGTGTCGTGAGTACCAGGTTCATCTGAACTCCCTTTATGTGCCGCGATCAATAGAGTAAAGATGTTACCAGTAGGCTTTCAGCCCCGCCCCTCTTTCCACACACAGCACGTCATATGGAATGATAATTCCTAGCAACAGCGAGATATCAAATGAGCCTGCCATGGTCGGTTCTTATACTGACTGGCCTGTTACACATCTCCACAACGTCAGTTAACTGCTAACACAATTTAAAGGGTACTGAAGTGCAGGATGGCTTCAGGAATGGACACTACAGAAGTAGGAATATTGGAAACTCATTGGCACCAAAATACATGTGAAAATTGGGTTTACATCATTAGAAGGCATCATCCATCTGTGGTGAACTGAGGGCTTTCCTAGCAACAGTAGCAACATTCATGGATTTATACTTCTGCATCCAGGTGGATCTGAAACACTGCAAATACTTGTTCTTTGTGATATGTGGGAAGCAATTCCATCTGCCACAGCATATGGTTGTTGGTGGTGGCAGTACCTAAGCATAACAATAAGTCATGGAAGAGCAACAGGGCTGGACTGGGAACCAGATACATCCTTACAAAAACATCCACACCAGTGCCTACTTGCACTGCATGAGAGAGAAGATGTAGCAAACAAACATGGCAGTTTCCACTGGTTTTGGGGGACCCACTATATCAGAAATTCATATTAGGTAACAATATTTCAGCTGTATTGACTTAAATGCTGTCATTGCTGCGCCCAAGCAGCTAGACCAGCCCTAAAATCAGCCTGCTAGCTTGTAGTTCACTGGCAAATGTCATATTGTCTGAATGGCAAGTCCAGTCACGAATGAGGATTCTTTACAAAGTATGGCAATAACATTAAAAGGACAGTACAACATTTGTACCTCTTCAGCTTCACGGTCAATCTACAGAAATCCAGCTCAGCCCCATTCGGCAGAAGTAATTTTGGATGATTGCTGGTGAAAGCTGTGGCTAGTCCTACACTGATGTGAATTTCTAACAGGAATGAAATTGGTCTATAATGGCATCCTGTATTAACATGGTGCCACACTCAAAGCTACACATGAGACGTTTGCAAGAATAGCTCCTCAGTGACTAGTAATAGAGTAGATTTGACTGGGAGAGTGCTGTAGTTTTAAAACTGAGAGCACACAACTGGCTATGGTTATGGAGACAAACACATACTATCTAAAAGAGGGTCCAAGGGCTACTTTAATGACTCCAAACTGGACACGTGCCCCCAATAGAACTACTTACAACAAAAGGTATCCAGGAGTCACAACTCTGTTGTCATGCTTTAGACTAACCACTACTTGATTAAACTAAATTGTGAATTAAATGCAATTAGATATGTAAACACCATCTCAACACTCATATCTATGACATACAACCCTGGTGGGAAATTTTTCCATCAGTTGTCGTCCTGTGCCACCACTATTACATCATTTGGATACTCCTTACCCAGGAGTTAGTATGAAGTCCGTCACCTTAATTAAAAAGTGAGGGCTATATGAGTCGGGAGGTGTTGGTAATAGTGTTGTTACTGGGTGAGAAAGAATAAAATAGAAAAATATCACCTAATTTTCAGGTGTTGATTCTCCACCACAATCCAATTTCTGTGGGGATGGCGCCTCACCTCACCTGGCTGCAGCTCAGGTAAATAAGGAGCACCGCTCTCTCCGTCGGTGTCTCCCAGCGTCCCTCTGGGCTGTTCTGGGGCGGCCTCAACACCTGAAAATTAGGTGATATTTTTCTATTTTATTCTTTCTCACTTTATAATACAGCAGTAGCAACATCATGGTCCTGATGAAAGCATAGGATAGTTTCCACCTATATGCAGAAACATGTCGACCACTTGCTGAGTAGATATTATGTTAAATCTACTTGTTTTTTCATTGTTTACTTGTTTTTAAACTTAGGGGTCTGAGAGAAATCATTAAAATATCTATTCTACTCAGTTCCACCTAATTTTACCCACTTCACTTATTTTCACTTTGCACTGCTTTTTCTTCAGTTGTAAACACCAACACCATACTGACACCACCCAGTAACAACACTATTACCAACACCTCCCGACTCATATAGCCCTCACTTTTTAATTAAGGTGACGGACTTCATACTAACTCCTGGGTAAGGAGTATCCAAATGATGTAATAGTGGTGGCACAGGACGACAACTGATGGAAAAATTCCCACCAGGGTTGTATGTCATAGATATGAGTGTTGAGATGGTGTTTACATATCTAATTGCATTTAATTCACAATTTAGTTTAGTCAAGTAGTGGTTAGTCTAAAGCATGACAACAGAGTTGTGACTCCTGGATACCTTTTGTTGTAAGTATGGTTATGGAGAAGCAAATATGTACTACTGGCAGTTACAATATTCTCATCCCCCATACATACAGCCATTACAACCGCAGACCGCTGCCCCACTGGGTGTCAAAGGAAAAATAAATAGATAATATTGCAACGTTAATATTGTAACGTTATTTTAATTTTATTTTACTCTATGGAGCCCCAACCAGGTTAGGGCAGGGTGGGGCTGGACTGTGTCACAGGGAGAGGGTGGAGGAGTGGTAAAATGTGCACTTATGTATGCATGACGGTTTGGCCAGCCGCCTTGGGCAGGCCAAACCGTCATGCGCACTTAGCATGTTCTCCACCTGACTGTTTTGCAAGGCCTGGGGGAGAACATGCACAGGCTACCACATCCTGTCTGAGCACCAAACAAGGCAGCTCAGACCACTCACAACGCTGCAGTCATGCTGGTGACTGCAGTGTTGTGATTGGCTAGGGGAGTCTGGGAGACTGTGCTTTCGTTCTGCCGGGAGATTAAAAGAGGATGGAGAAGAGGCGGCGGCCCTTCAGGTAAGTGAACTTTTCATTATTTATTTTCTTAAATCAAGCCCCACTCGCCCTGCCCTGCCACTACTTTCCAAAGCGGCCGTCACTGAATACAACACACCAGAGCGCTTCCAGTATACTGCAGGTGAAAACAGTGGGGTTGGCTTTGAGAGCCTGTCAGAAACAATTGCTTAACTACGTGTGCCAGAATCAGCATTTAACGTGAATAAGCAAGGAGAACAAAATCTATTCCTTAGCCTCAGATTGCACAGAATATGAATCATTAGGCGGTCACAAAAGATGAAAAATAAGTCACATAACACATGCCAGGAGAAAACAACGTTTTAACAAATACACCCAACAGGGAACAAGAACACGGTCATGAATGGGAGCTAGGTCAAGACAGCACAATGTTGTCTGAGTATGGGAATTCCTACAGCTAGGCTGACTTAGATTAAAGGAAATCTAAAATTGCTCAGACTCCATGTTCAGGTGTTCTATGCGTTGATCTGAGGACATGCATAATGTGAAAGTAGATTCTCAAGGAGGTCAGAAAACTAGCTACCAGAAGATATCAACAAAGTGGAAATGGTTTGTGCCATGTTGTGTAAGCATAAAACACAGTACGATACATATTTACTGGAGTCACAACTAGGTTATGCATCAGCTTGGGACGTCGAGCTCCACTGCATGGTTATATGAAAACAAAGTCATATCTTAACCTTTTATACATTGGTTTTAGAGGGGGGTAAATATGCCAATCCCAAATTCAAAACACCAACACAGACATGTACTACATACAGCATGGCATAGATTAAAAGAATATCAGGTTGTAATAAGGCAGGATTATTTCCCACAGATACATAAGAATTGAATGGTGTTAGGAACACATCCTACATTTTTAGGTTTTGCCTACACAGTGCTTGCACTTTGCTCAAGAAATCTATTGTTTTTAATATAAACCTGAAAGGTACTTGTATCCCGCCTTCTTTCCTGGCTTCTCATTGGTTCCTGTGTGTGACACCTACCTTTCCTCCATTTCTATTGTCTGTAGCATATTTTCCTGCATTTACCAATGCTTGTTCCTGATCTGCTTCTCTTATCAGTTTCCCACTGCAGAAATACTGTTAACATCCTCTTTGGTGGAACTATATTTTCATAAAAGTCTGCCTTTTAGTATTGCAGCATATTTATCTGACAATTTATTACCCGGAGAGATTAAGGGGCACATGCATCAAGGGTTTTTGCATTCGCAAACGGTGCGAAACGCAAAATTCGGTCGTTTGCGATTGCAAATCCCTTTTTTGGGATGCATTAAGGTTTTTGCTGTTTTCGCAATTTAAGAAATCGCTATTTATTTGGGATTTCTTAAATTGCGAGTGCATTTAAGAAATCGCAATTTTGAAATTTCTTAAATGCAATGCATGATTTCTTTTAAATTGCGAAATCGCAAATAGGAAGTGGTAAATTACCATGAAGTTAACCTTCATGGTAATTTGCAAAAACTTTCAAAAATGCACAAAAGTGCATTTTTGAAAGTTTCATTTTACACACACATGCCCTTAGGGCATGGTCGTGTGAAAAAAGTACTCAAAGGTACATTTCAGGGGTGCCGGGGGGGTCCTTTTGACCCCCCCTGCACCCTTGACATTGCATTCTCATTTTGCGATTCCTTAATTGCGAATCGCAAAATGAGAATGCCTTCACATTCATTCCTATGGGCCTCTAGGCCCATAGGAATCAATGAAAAGGGATTCCTTAATTGCGATTCGTAAATTGTGAATCGCAATTAAGGAAAATTAAGAAATCGCAAAAAAAATGTGATTTCTTAATGCATAGCCGTTTGCGAATTCTTAATTGCGATTCCTTAATTTTCGCAATTAAGAATTCGCAAACGGGAAAATTGATGCATGTGGCCATAAGTGCTTTGCATTCAATCCCAAGATATTGTGCGGCACCTGCTGGGACTCGAACCAGGATCCCCAGCTCTCGAGTCAGCAGCTCTGTTCGCTGTTCCACATCCTCTCCACTCCTGTGTTATTTGGCAGGGAACTCTTTCCTTCTCCCGGACTATAATTGATGAAAACAGCTCTTTCTTCATTACGTAGGCGAAACTGCTGCATTACCAATTCTTGTTGTCTAAGATTGTATCTTCTTTCCATGTTAATAAAACTGTCAAGTTACAGGCTTTATTTCTAAATCCACAATCTGCATTCGAGAGGTGTGTACACCCATGAGATGTCAGAAGGATCTAATATATTACTTTGATAGGATAACTATTTTTTTGTTGAAAATAGATCAATCTTAATATTCTTTGCTCACCACACAAGCCCATTCCTAATACCAAGGCAAGTGCCGCAGACTCTTTCGTGACTTTTGCAGTTTAGTTATCCATTAGCTCACAACTAACTGCACTTATTTCTCTTTAGTGTCTGCACTTCAGTGTCAATAGATTACTCGTTGAATAATGCAACAGAATCTATATCCGCTTTAGGTTTTGTTTGCGTTGCATAAATAGAGGGCACATTATGCACCTATATTTAAGTGGTTGTTTTTCCCAAGACGTGATGCTCGTTAAAGCACTCTTGGAAGACCGTGCCTTTCACGTTTTTATAGTTTATTTAAGGAACTCGTTGTACAAATCATGCAGCTCCGATATAACATGAATTTTACAGTACAGCTGAGCGGGCCCATTTTCTTTCCCATTTCCTTGTAATTGTGTAATGTGTTATGTTTATTGGACGGATTGATGGCTCACTAAGGCATTCGAGAATATACAAGTCGTTTTCAGTCAGAGTGAAACCATTTATTTTCTCTCATCCTTTCCTCTTCCCCAGACAGTGACGTTAACAGTAGCGATGTTATTCGTTCTGCTTTGGCCCCTCTTTGGTGGGAGTGTGTGAAATGTAGTTTTTTGTTAAACTAATATGTTTATTTTACTAGTACAGTACGGCTGGGTAATCGTACTCACCTCACATCAGCTATATAAGGTTGACATTGAAAGAAGATGGACAGCAACTATATTGTAGGGAGCCAGCACAATTCTGATTCAACCCTTAGATGTTTTATCACTTTATCTACACCTGTATTTTTGACTCCTAGGAGTTTTCCATTCAGCCCTGTTGATTGTCTTGCTGGGAAGAGGTTGTAATGCCTGCACTACATGTGTATCATGTGTCTCCATTGCATGTGCTTGGGCCCTGTGGGGATCCCTGTCGGGGTTCCAAGGCAGACTAGTAGCGCACCAGGGCCCTACAGCGCTATTGTTATAAGGTTTGCTTTTTGGGATGAGAAGGATGATAATTTCCGTGTTCCCGTCATTTAGATAAGTACCATGAATGTTGAATGCTTTTTTTTCAAAGGATGTCATATTGTCAGCAGGATGGCAACTCGAATTGAATGAATTTTATTGTTGGTTACTAAAAACCATTACATAAAACCAAAGACACAAAAGTCACAACATTACAAAATTTAAAAACAAGAGAGTTTCGAACAGATCAAGTTATCTAGTTGCCCTGAGAGCACTGAAATGCCAAGGAAAAGGTTCATGGGCCGGCAAAAGGCTCTATGATCCGACCAGTGGAAGTCTTCAGCATTGTCCGTGCTTGAGAGATAAACTTCCCAAAGGCGGCCATGTGCTTAACCGTGGACAGGGTATAGAGATGAAAGATCCCATCCTTTGCAGAGCGTAACCCTGAATGTCTTAATAATGGCCTAAGGTAAAGACTGCGGGGCAAACGCAGGGCCGGGCAACAGAAGAGAAGATGGGCCAATGACTCCCGTTTATAGCAGCACAGCCTGCATTCCTGCGCTCCTGGGCTTTCCTTGCCGCACTTTGAGGGGCAACGGGTGTAGTCTGTAAGCCAAGATCTTATGAAGGGCTGCACTGCCCACTGCCTGCGTGAGATGCTGTTTAGGAGTGTGCTGGATGTGGGGGAAACACAGGGTCTCATGCAAGCCTTTTCTTCTCCTGAGGGACTCCAGATCCAGTTCCCGTGATCGCACACGCACTTGTTTTTTAATCATGTTTTTGTTGGCAGAGTATGTAACGTATTCTGGGTTCCAGGAGTCCATGGCAAGGTTGAGATGAACCTTAGCCGCTTCGAGGGTGGCCGACCAGGGGTTCCCTGGCTCTCTGAAGATACATTTCAAGACTGCCTTCAGTGTGTTCTCTTGTGCCGCCGTTGTTAAAAAGTAATATTTACTTAAGGCGGCCAACTCTTCCAGGTTTTGCTGGTTGAGTGAGAATTCCAGGCGAACGAGGGTGTTTCTGGTGCAGCTTGGGAGGTGGAAAAGTCTCTTGTATGCCCTGCAAGGATGGCAACTCGTGCATTTGTTTCACACTCCTAATACACACATTGCACTGTTGTTTGTTCCTTTTTGCCCAGTTACTGCAGAACGATTTCTGGAACCGAGTTTTACAAAAGAACCAATCCACCCAATTGATTTAGACATTTGCGTTCTTAAGTCTTAAGTCTATTTACGTACCAGGCTTCACTGGGCATGCGTCTGAATTTATAAACGTGTGCTATGAACTTCATCTGCTGCCTCCTCAGCCCCCATTTTTCTGAAAATAAAACAGAAAGGGAGAGGTATTCTCAAAATAAAGAGAAACCCAGGTCGAATGCAGATAAGAATAAAGACGAAAGTGCCTTGTTGAAATATATCATGGCATGGCAACTTGTTCACCTTTTTTTTCTTATAAACTTTATTTAACGTTTTGTGGAAGTACAACAACCGACAACAAACAAGGCTCAGCACAGTAGTCCCGCGTCATACATAACTTGTTCACTGTTGAAAGTGCGTGCTCAGAGCCTCCTGGTGCGCTACATGACAAGGAAAGTTGGGGGGTGTGCTTGTGCTGCTCGGAGGGAACATAGGAGCATAGATCAATATATACATATTGCAATACATACATAACGAGGGGGCCTGTCAGTCCAGACTTCATTGTTTTAAAAGTTCAACAAACCACTGCTCCAAGATGTACAATCAGTGTTAACAATAGTCTAACTATAAACCGCTGACTGAAAACTGAATGAAATTATTCTATCAGAGAAGAATTTAATAGATGTATACTTGCTTGTTGCAGAATGTCTAACAACGGCTATAAAGTTAGCAATTGTAGTCACAGAGATCGAGGAAATCACCCCAAATGCATTGAAAAGTTTGGATATTGTTTTGCGTTTTGTATATGGTTCGCTCGGTGAGGGCCAGATACACCATGGCAATAAACCAGGATTCTAGGCTCGGAGATTTAATGGTAATATCAAAAGACTATTGAATTTGCAGGAATTATTAGCATCCCTTATTTCGGGGTAGAAACCTGGACCACGAATAACTAGTGTTTACTAGAATTATTGTCCACTTCCTTATAATTAGTAAAAATAAAAAAGCAGAACTACAGAGTCGAGGCACTAAAACTACAGAAGATATAGCACCTATTAATCCTAAAACATTTACAGAGTAAATGCTGTGCAGTCTGCCACATTTCGAGACATTTTTAGTTATATTATTGAAAAGGTTCACTCTTGTTTAACATAACATATTGGCTATCATCACATGCCATAACGATACAGAAATAATGCATGCCAAAGTTCTATTATGTGGTGCAAAGAAGTTTCTATTTACAGATTCGAGCAGATTGTTATCCCAGGTATAAAGGATTCGGACATGAAAAACACCATTTTCACTAGAAAAATGTCGCACATCTGAAACTTTAATCTCTTAGGAAGGTAACAGATATGCACCCACTTGTTGGTAGTCACAACTATTTTTATTTCCCATGTTTCAAAATGTGCTGGATACTGTGCAGCTGGAATTGTAAGAGGAGTGAAAATGTGAAGTAGCCTCAGCAGGCATGTCTACATTCAACCTGATAGGCATACACCGCCCTGTCGAGTTATTTCACCAACGTGAAGGTAATGGAGACTCTTTTTCCTGGCTCTGGAAGAAAGAGCACATTTTCTGAGATCTTCCAGTCAGGTGAAGGCATGAACTGCTTCACAAACCTTCCTATATTCATATATTAAGCAGCAATGGTGCTAACAGAGTTGTATTCCGAGTTGTATTCATTTAGTGTTTCTTGTAAATTACACGCTAATAGGAGATGAAGGGGTGGGAAAAGCACCTAGAAGCAAATGAGCAATACCAAGCACTCGGAACCAAATGTCTGTAAGGTACTTGTTCTACTTATCCTTATGTTATTTCTTCAGTTATTTATATAGCACATTGTACACCATTAGGTGGTGTTAGACTTGGCCTTTTTGGCAGGTTCACCCCTAAACTTTATGCCTTTTCTGTGACCTGATATTAGTAGTTTTTGGCCTCTTTGCACTTTAGCACTGTGGCCCAGTGTAAGGTGCGTTCACGCTCTGAGTGCGTGTGGTGAGATTGGCCTTCCCTCCCGTAGGAATGCCTGGTATGAGAGGAGTGCAGGGGTGAGTTTAGTGTGTGCGAACTCATGAGAATAGATGCTGCGCAATGGTGTGCACAGATGTATGATGACTGGTGGAGAAATGCCACTTTTAGAAGTTGGCATTTCTGTGTGTGGTGTGTCTGCCTGCCTGATGTGAATTGCATGTCTGGCTTGAGATTGATAGGTGTTGGATGGTGTGGGTGGCCCGAGGAGCCAGGATGAGTCTGCCTAGTGGTGAATAAGGAGATCTGCATGTAGATGGGAGGGAGGAGTTGCACCTGGGTCCTGAATAGGGCTGTGCCTTCCCTCCACAATGCTAGCTTCACCCCCTGTGGTGCGTCTGATCCCTGAGCCCCCACCTAACAAAGGAGAGAGGAGCTGAGCAAAACAAAGTGCTCCAAAGCTCCTCTACACCAGTTCTAACTGGTATCCCTAAACCCTGTGCTGTGACACAAAGGAAATGAAGTATAAATGCAGGGGATGTGACCCCATGAAAGTGCTGTGCTGTTCTGACTTGAGGCGGGCCTGCTGCTTCTGCTGGGCTCCAGGAGGAACCGCCACTAGGGACTGCCTCCCTGATGGAGGACCCTGTGAGCTGGCCTGCCTGAGCCCAGCCCTTGCCCCCCGATCCTTGCTTTGTTTCTGGGGAAGAGTGCTTCGTTTTGACCCTAGACTTTGGACTTCACTTCTAGCGCCTTGGGAGCTCATTTCTTTTATTTAAAAGAGCGCTGGTGGCCTGCAGCGCAAGGCTGCAGCATGTGGGATTCCCCCACACTGCCCCTTTATTCTGCCATGTATCGGCAGCCTGTGGTGCTCATTTTTGGGTATTGGCGGGTGCCCACCCCGCTTTTGTGCTCATTGCATGAGAGCCCACCCCGCATTTGAATTTATTTAGTTGGCGGTAGCCCACCCCGCATTCATGCATACTCTGCCGCTTTGGTGTACACATAGCGGGTGCCCACCCCGCGTCTTTGACTGTATGTCCTGACGGGTGCCCACCCCGCATGTTGTGCTGCTTGGCGGGTGTCCACCCCGCTTAAATAAGTATTGTTGAAGCGGGTGCGCACCCCTCATCGCCGTAAAGATCTCAAGAGGGATCACCGCCGGCCCGACCAGGAAGCCAGGCAGCCTTGACTGACTCTGGGCGGGGCCACAAGAGGAAGTGGCTGCTGCTGCCAATCACATCGCGACTGGACCGGAAGAGGCAGCGCCTGTGGCGGAGTGAGGCGAGGCAGGCTCCCGTGAGCTGAAGGGAGCCCTGCATGCTGCCCAGGGGAAGAGCACGGAGACAGTAGCCCATGTCTCACGGAACCAGAGGAGTCTGTCAAGAACTCCGGTGCGTGGAGCTCCTACCTGGCCTGGTGGTGCCTGTGCTTGGAGCCGACCAGAGGGAGTCCTGGGGAGACCGGAGGGCAGCCAGAAGTGTCCCGGTGAGTGGGGGCGGATCGTTTGGGGGAAGCTGCATTTGGTTCACAAAGTCCCTGTGGGGCTTGGGGGCATTTCTCAGCGCCTTCAGTTTATTAGTGCCAGTGAAGGAACAGTGCCTGTGCGGTCCCGCAAAGGGAGCGGGCCGCTCCAACAACGGGGGCCACAATTGTGTTAATTACAGCCAGTGGTGCCGGGCCTCATGGTGATGGGGTCACAGCTGCCCCGGTTGACAGTGGGCAGCTTCAACGTTGGCATTGAATTAGAGGGCACAGTGAGTGCCCAGCCTTTCTTTTAATTACACAGCTGCCCAGCAAGTAGTGGGCAGCTGCAACGTTTAGGACATTCTCTTCCTTGGGGGCATTTTCATTTAGAGTCCCAGAGAGGGGCTCCGTGCTCATTCTTTACAGCTGCCCAGCAAGTAGTGGGCAGCTGCCTCATTTAGGCTTCAGTAATTGCGCCTTCTGCTTTTGCTGCATGCGCAGCCAGCCCTGACTTTGCAAGACATAGGTCGCAGAGTTCTAAGTTGGCGCATAAGGTGGTTTCTGCATGATGTGATGCTGATTGCATAATATGTTGTATGTTGCAGGCTATACTACTGAGTACAGTGTTTGCCAGTAATTACTGGTTGAGTACTACATTGATTCGTCATTGATTATATGTTCTACATCTACTATTTTCACTATGTGATGGTGCTCATGCTTTCAGGTATTGCCTAATGTATTTATGCTTGTGATTCCTATTGCGTAATGCGTTATGTTAATGTGGTTCTATGCCTAATGTGATTCATGCGCAAGATGATGTGTACATCCTATGTTTTAGGTTGCAAGATACGAATCTACGGTCCTCAGTTTACCAGTAGTTACTAGGTTGTGATTTACATCTACTACGTGCATCTCTAACGGTTCTGACAGTGGCCCAATTGGGCCTGTCTTGTGTTAAAAAAATCCCCTGTAAATACTGCCCAGTGCCAGTTGGCACAGTGTATATTGTGCGATTATAATCTAATGTGTTTTATGATAATACAAAGGCTATTTATGATATAACCTTATGAAAAGGTCGGTGGGTGCTATGGTTATTAAGATGATGGCGCAGTCATAAATTGATTTAACACATAAAGTGATTTAACAGGGTAAACATTTTGACTGAATGCTATTTTCGAGTGTCATTCATATAGCATTGAAATAATATGTTCAAGAACAAAACATTATTATGGGACGAAGCGTTGAAATACAAATGTCAAGTTTGCATACCACAGTTTTTCAAATACTTACGTCTTCACTAGGATAATGTTTACACATCATTGAAGCAGAAACCCTTCAAAGGCAAACCAATATATTAATTTTGGATTTTTATGAAGTATAACTCAACCAGAGTGAGCTGTACCTACAAACAACATGGGGGTGCAAGGCATCCGTTACAGACAGAACGCTAGTGGTACAGTCCAATAAAATGGATAATAATTTAGTGACAACCTTATCTCAGAGCAAGAACGGGCATAAGTCTTAAAGTTACAGGGTAAGAGAAGGTTGAGAATAATATGGTGATATAAAGAATGCAGTAATTAGGAAGTGAAGCGCAGGGTTAGACTCCTGTGAACACAAAAGCATGAAGATGAAAGAGGAAAGGGATCAGGGGGGATATTCTTATATAGGAGTTCATACGAAGGTCAGAGACAATTCACAGGAGAGGCAGGGGAGCGGTAACAATCCTCAAGGAGAAGGGAAGCATGGTAAGAGTGGCATCAGACAGAATGTAGATAGCTGTACGAGGATATTGAAAGGGGAAAAGATAAGTGCAAGAAATGTAGCAGGAGTTTAAAAAGAACTGTACTTAACCAAGTCAACGGCGACTCGTCCAAGTAGAAGAGAAACTAGAAGAGTAGAAGCAGTTGCTTCCATGAGGCGTGGTTCTAACTGGAATCAACTTCACAGCTGAAAACACCCTTTCCCAATATATATTAGTTTCGTTTTGAGCTCAAATTTTGACTCCTCCGCATTGGACAGCTTGTTACATACTATACTATTTACATAAACTTCCATTTTATTGTTAATGTATGTAAATATGACGTTCTTTCTCAAAAAGGTAGAGACCTTACTACTATCATATAGAATATACATTAATTCACACGTGGGTAGCAACTAGGCATCCATGTGTGAATGGATGTATTTTTCTGGTCACCCATGCTGGTAGGGATTGCACAGCTATCTTGCAGGCCACAGAATGCTTAGATAAAGCATTCATCGGACCTCCAAGAAAGTGCTCAGGTCTGCTCCTTGAGTACAGTCAAGGGCCTGATGGCATCCCTGGTGACATCTTTCTACATGATAAAGCCAGCTGGTGCCAATATATCCTCTTGCTATCCAATGCGATTGCACAAGGTGCCCCGATTCCCGCGTCTTGGAAAAGTACGGAAATCATCCCTGTCTGCAAGAAAGGAGACAAAGCATGCCCGGGGAACTATAGGCCTATCAGCCTAATCGACTGCTTCCAGAAAATAATTGGTAGAATGGTGTTAAATAGATTACAGGGGTGGATAGAGGAGGTCGGAGTCCTATCTCCATTGCAAGCTGGATTCCGAGCGTCCACAAGTACCATAGACCAGGTATTTAGATTTACCCTAATTTACTGGAAGATTGTGACGATAGGCAAGGTTAACCTCTATGCTGTCTTCGTAGATCTTAAGGCGGCATTTGATCTAGTACCCCGTTGGAAATTATGGCTAGTTTTGAAACAGCTTGGGCTCCCCTTGGACCTTTTGACTTTGATTAGAAGGCTTCATGAAGATAACAATGCCCAAATAAGATGGCGGGGGCAGGGGGAATTCACTGATGTTCCCTGTTGAACGCGGTGTGAGACGGGGATGTGTGATGGCCCCAACGCTATTCTTGTTATATATTAACGGGATAGCTGAATGTATGAGTGCAACACGAACTGATGCCCCCGCACTTGCTGGAGAAAAAGTACCAATACTGATGTTTGCTGGCGACACATTGATCCTTTCCAAGACCCCTAGTGGGCTGCAGAAGGCCTTAAAAATCTTTGAGGATTTTTGCTGGCAGACGGGCTTGGAGGTCAATGTGTTCAAGACAAAGCTAATGGCATTCAACGCTCGTAAGGCAAACATGAGGGGCTTTAGTATGAAGGATAGACCGCTAGAATCAGTTAAAGAGTTAACTAACCTAGGGTGGAACTTTCAAGGAAGTATGAAATGGGATCGCCAAATTGATCTAGCTTCTCTTAAACTCAGGCAGATTTCAGGGGTTCTCTGTCAGGAGCACAATCTCTCTCATTTTAAGCCTATTAGCCCAGCCCTAGAAATGTATAACCTGAAAGCTGTTAGCTCAGCATTATATGGCTCGGAAGTCTGGGGATGCGAGAACCTTCTAGGTCTTACCATCTCTGAAAACAGGTTCCTAAGAAATATTACCAGACTACCCCAGAGTACCCCAGAGTACCCCTATGAGTCCTTTGTTAATTGATCTAGGCAAGAAACCTATTGCAGTAGCAGCTAAATTGCGTCCCTTTCTGTATTGGAGGAGACTATGGATTACACCAGAACTTGCAGGCTATGCACAAGGTTTCTTAGTAATAATCAGGGCTGACACATTACATCGTATTAAATGGCTATGGGTAGTTCGAAACCTTCTAGTAGATCTAGGCCTGATTTCGCTGTGGGTAGATCCTGTAAACTCTCTCTTCCCATCAAAAGAGGTGCTGAAGACCAAGTATTGGGATAGGTTTCAGGGAAAAAACGTAAGACAACAAGTGTCAAATTCCCTCACTAGCCGTTTTTTACGTTTTTTGGACCATAAAGTCGCCCCGAAGCTGGAACCTTACTGGGATGCTATTACTAAACCCCTGGACCGTAAATTGTATTTTCAGTTCAGGGTGGGAACGCTCCCAGTGAGATCATTTACCACTAAATGGTCAGCCCAATCTGCAACTAGGTGCCCGGGGTGTAGATTCTGCAACGAGTCCACAGCCCCTATCCTCTTTGTTTGTGATGCCTATGCAGCCCCGCGACGGGCCTGGTTGTTACCAATTTGTAGGCTCTTGGGCACAAGGAGGGTAGTGGCACATCATTACCTATTGTATTAGCCATGGCAAAATTTGTAGGCTGAGTATGGATTTTGAAGTCTCGCTTAATTTCTCAGAGTGTGTGAAAACAAAAAAAAAAATAATTTCTACCTAATGCTGTCAATTGTATATATTTTAATTGTTTTTATCTTGTAATTTAACGAGTTTTTAAATGATTTTACAACATGTACTTTTTTTCACCCATGATTTTGTATAATCAATTCCATTTTATTGTACATATTTTACCTACATGAGAGTTTTGCAGTAATATATACACCAAAGCCTTTTCCAAGTGGTCACAGGTGTTTGGCCAGACAGAGTACGCCCACTGACAACCATCCTAATCTCCATCACATTGCTAGAACAAAATCACGCCAGTCCCCTGAAACCATGATGATGGCTTGAGAAACAGGTTAAAGTCCCATCATGAAAGATGTATGTGATCAGTGCTGCAGGGTTTGGGTAATATATCATCACAAATGTGATTTTTGCTCTTCAATACATGTAAAAGAGATCACGTTCCTTAATGGTGTTCTAACAAACATTTTAAAAAATCCTTTTAAGCCTGCTAAATCACTCATACATGCATTCATAGTGCGCTGTTTAAAACCAAAGTCCAGGGCTTGCACCCAAAAGTTTGTTGGCTTCAGGAGAGCTGAGCGACTATGGTGTTGTCAGCCTTGTGCTTTACTTCAATACTAATGGAAGCTTGTGCACTGTAAACAAGAAATAACAGTACTAACAAATCAATACGTGATGGTGCCAGTGATGTAATTAATGCTGTTAACTATGATGTTATCTGTGACATCAGGTGTAAGGGCTTGAGCAGGTCTTTGGAAGAGTTATGATTGTAGGTTCGAAAAAGGATGGAAGTAGCTAATGTCTAGAGAATCCAATAATGCTTTCTTAACTGATAGGCTGAATTTGCCGATGCAGAGAAGTGGAAGACGTTCCCTTGATAAAGCTAAGTATTGTGCTTGTCCAAAACAGTGCAATTTAATGTGAGATTTCCTTGAAGGCTGATGTTTGTTTTAATAGGTTCAGAAGGGTGGGGAGGTTGGTTTGGTTTTCCTGATAATTTGCTTGGTTGTGATAAGCAAGACTTCTCTGACTTGTTTTTTTTTTTAGCTAGAGTGTATGTTCTCTCCTTGTCTGGGATGGTTAGGAGTGGAATTGTAGAGTTGGCGCTCTAGCTGGCGTGAGCAGCGTGATGACGCGGCACGCCCGCGGCCATGCTGGGAGGCGCGCGCATCCCGAGCAAAAGAGTGCGAGTGTCGGAGCCGGCAAGTTCATTGGCTCGGCGCTCTCTGATGCCTGTAATACAATAAATAACGTAAACGATAACAGCGGCTCCTGTCTTCCTTGTAAGGCGAATAACATCATTACAATGGCGACGAGTGCGGGATTTACAAGGTGAAAAAAAAACGAAAAAAAGAACCAGAAGCAAGATCGACCACTGAGCCCTGGGCAGGAGCACAGACTGAGCAGCACTACGAGCTCATCAAACCAAACCTACCACCAACCACTGGACAAGGACATCAGAGAGCGTGGCAGAGCCCACTCACACACAAGGGAGCTTCACAGCCACGGAAGGAGGTGGGAGGGCACTGAAGGAGGGGATAAGACAGTAAAGGACCCCACCAACCTCACACCCCAAGGGCTGGAGAGCTGGCGATCCCGGGGAAAGGCGAAGGGGAAGGCAATAAAAGCCCCCAGAGACAGCCAAAGAAACAGGAGGAGGACGACTCGCCAGGCAGCCCCAAGAGCCATAGTGGGACTGACCCACAGAAAAGTGCGAAAGGATGTGTGCCCAAACATCTTCAGCTATGGCACCGGTTCCATTCCTACCCAAACCAGGGGAACCCCTCATGCGGTGGGAAGATTGGAGAGAATACATAGACAACTTTATAGAAGTGCTGGAGGATGAAAACGAGGAGAAATTTACAAGCCAGAGGAAGAAACGAATACTACTGCTTAACCTAGGCCCGGAGGGGCTCAGGGTTTTCAAGAACTTGGTACCCAAGCAACGGGCAAGTACGGATCATGATGTCTACGCCCAAGCCATCGAGGAATTGAATGAACACTTTCGCCCGGCGGTCTGCGTCTCAATCGACAGATATAATTTCCAGCAAAGAAAACAAGAGATAGGAGAATCAGTCGAGGAATACGTAGCGGCATTGAGGAAATTGGCCTCCACGTGCAGGTACAATGCATTCCAGGATGAGTTTATCAAAGATCAGATTGTGATGCACACCACGAGCAAAGCTGTGCAGGAGAAGTTATGGGCGAGCGGTGACACCACGCTGAAGGAAGTCATGGCGACGGTCAAGAAAGCGGAACTTGCAAAGCGGTGTGCCGAGACGGCGAAAAAAGAGCCGGTGGCCAGACCAATGGTCAACAGGATCGAGGACGAAGGGCCCCGGAGAGAAGGCAAGTACAAAGGTACGGCAGAGAAGAATCCGAACAGATGGCAAGGCAATCCGGGACCCCCAGGAAAACAGGCGGGAAACAACAAAAGGAGTTGTTACAGATGCGGAAGCATGGCACATGAGGCTCACGACAGGAAGTGCCCGGCGTTTCGTGCCAAATGCCTGTTCTGCGGGATCGTAGGACACTACGAGAAGGTGTGCCGCAGGAAATCCACCAGGACCATGGTGAAGTTCGTAGACCAAGGGCAAGAGGACCAAGACGAAAACAACTACGAAGAAGAAGACACCGTGCTATGCATTTACGACCAGATACTCTGTGTCGACACCAAGAGGTCAACCAAACCAATGTTGGATATGACAATAGGAGGAGTGCCAATAAGCATAGTAGCGGACACAGGCTCACCTTACACAATAGTCCAGAGGGCGGTAAGGAATGAGACATTTACGCCGTCACTGGGCCCAGAACTGGAGCGGCTGGACATTCGACCGGTCACGTACAACGGAGACCGCATACCCATGGCAGGGTTCAGACCATTGAAGTTCGAATTCAAGGGACGCCCGCCATCTGCAAACTGTACGTCTCGGAGAAGGGACCCTCAGTCTTGGGTTGGTTGGACCAAAGAGACTTGGGCATCAAACTAGACCCGGGAGGAAAGGTCCAGATACTACTCACCAAACAAGACAGATGGCCGGACTTAGACCAGTGGTAGAAGGAATACCCCAAAGTATTTGGAGGCAAAGTGGGAAGACTAGAGAAGTTTACACACAAGATTGTACTCAAGGAAGGAGCGGTACCGATATCGCACAAAGTGAGGAACGTACCTCTGGCCGTAAGAGATGCAGTGCAGGAAGAACTACAAGAACTAGAGAACAAGGGCATAATCGTACCCATTACGTGTGCAGAGTGGTTGGCACCACTGGTGGTGGTAATGAAACCCAGCGGTAAGGTCAGGCTGTGTGTTGACCTCCACGAGCTCAACAAGAGCATTGTAGTGGAAACGTTCCCCTTACCCCGCATCGAAGAGATGGTAGCAAAAACCAGGGGAATAAAGTGGTATTCCACGGTAGACTTAACTTCTGCATACCACCAGATCGCATTACATTCTGAGAGCAAGAGATTGACGTCCTTCATCACTCCCTTTGGGTGTTACCAGTTCTGTCGTATGCCGTTTGGACTGGCATCGGCTGCAGCAGTGTTCCAAAAATTGATGCACCAACTTTTCAAGAACATGGACGGCATCCAATACTTTCAGGATGATATCCTGGTGATGGGGCGAGACAGAATAGACCACGATGCCAAGCTAACCAAGGTCCTGAGTGTACTGGAGTAAAAAGGCCTGACGGCGGAGTGGAGAAAATGCCGCCTGGGCATGGAATCAGTAACATACTTGGGGCATGAGATTGGGGTGCAAGGAAACAAACCAAAAACCGAGAATGTAAGAGCAATTTGTGATGCACCGCCCCCCGCTAACAGAGAAGACGTCAGATCCTTCTTAGGGATGGCGGAATACTATAGTAAATTCGTCCAACATTTTGCAACAAAGAACCACGACATGCGACAACTGACAAGGGAGCAGACGCCATTCAGATGGACAGAAGAAACACAGCAGGAGTTTGAGAGTGTAAAGAGAGAAGTGGTGAATGCAGTACCCTTGCAAGGGTACGATCCCCAGGGACTAACGGTGCTCACGACAGATGCCAGCGACAAGGGACTTGGCGCAGTGTTGATGCAGGACAGAGGCCAAGGAATGGTGGAAACGTTGAGTTTTGCATCACGCACACTGAGTGATACCGAGAAAAAATTCAACGTCATAGAAAAGGAGATGCTGGCTGTAGTGTGGGCAATGGCAAGATTTCGACAATTTCTATGGGGCACGCGGTTCCAGCTGAAAACGGATCACAAACCATTAGTAAAGGTACTAACCTCAAGTGGACATGCCAGCGCCATGCCCAGGATAGCTAAGATGACGTTGAAGCTGCTGGAATACAGATATGACGTGGAGTATATCCCGGGCAGTCGGTATAAAGTAGCCGACTATTTGAGCAGAGCAGCAGCAATGGAGACGGAAGCAGAGGACGGAGAAATCGGAGGAGAAATGGTGGCATTGACGGAGGACCAAGAAAGAGTCATCAGTAACCAAGAGTGGCACGAAGTCTATAAAGAGGATGGAGGCTTACAGGAGGTGAAGGAGTGCATAGTGAAGGGGTGGCCGGAGAAAAGACATATGGATGAAAATCTAAGGAAGTATTACGAAATCAGGGAAGAACTGTCTGTTGGCGACAAAGGAGTGTTTGTATACAGAGGAGATAAAGTCATCCCCCCAGCAGGAATTGTCCCGAGGTTACTAGCGATACTCCATGAAGGACATCTGGGGATCGTAAAGATGAAATTACGGACTAAGCAAGGGTACTGGTGGCCGGGCTTGGATGTACAAGCGGAACGGTACGTCAGGGAATGTGCTCAGTGCCAAGAAGCGGACAAAACACTCAAGCCTTTGAGGCCAGCGCTGGGGAAGTTCGAGTCCCCAAGGAACCCGTGGGAAGAACTGTCCATTGACATCTTAGGCCCGATTTTGGATGGACAGGGTACCCAAAAGTACGTTTGTGTCCTCATAGATAGGTACTCTAAGTGGCCAGAAATGAAGGTGGCAGAAGTGATGGACACGGAGACAGTTGTAAAGTTCCTGAATGACACGTTTGTAAGAGAAGGTATTCCCAAGTCTATACTAAGCGACAATGGGCCTCAGTTCACCTCGGAGAAGTGGATCAAATTCATGATGAGGAATGGAATCCTGTCCAAACACACGTCTATTTACTACCCGGCTGGGAATGGTCTAGTAGAACGTTTCAATAGAGTGGTGATGGGGTCGGTGTAGGCGGCCATAATGAGTGAAAAAGATTGGGAGAAGGAAATATGGAAAATGATATGGGCCTACCGAATCACACCCATGGGGACAGGATATAGCCCCTTCCAAATATTGAGGGGCCGAGACCCTTTTACGAGGGGCAACAGAGTGTGGAAAGAAAAAACATTGACCAGCCAATGGTCCCCAGCAGTAGTTCATGCCAACCTGGAGAAAGCACAAGCTGTTTATGCCAAACATTACAACTTACGCAAGAATGTGAGAGACACTGGACTGGAGAAAGGCGAATGGGTGAGAGTCAAGCTGGTGACAGTACAAAGGAACGGGGACAGCAAGTACAGTAAACCACTCCAAGTTAAGAAGGTGTACGACAGAGCGGCCTTATTGAGCGACAGAAATGTATGGTCCCAAGATAGAATGGCAAGATGCAATAGAATAGTAAGATGGGACGCTGACGAACAGGAACAGGAAAGAGCAGCGGAGTTTGAACAGGAAATGGAACTTTCCAGCTTGGAGGTGGACACAGATGCAGAGAATTGAATGAGGAGCAAGGCAGCAATGTTGGCCACAACACGGAAGCGGAGAGGAGCATAAGGAGATCGACAGGGAGCCCAGCTGAACCGAACCCAGGAGAAGGTAGTGGAGCGACTCAGGAGAGAGAGGACACTGCAACCCAGGTAAGACGCACCCGAGGGGGGAGAACAGTGGTGAGACCATCCAGGTTCCAGGACTATGACATGGGTGATGGACAATAGTTCTCAGTTTTCTCATATGTGTAAAAAGGGGAGATATGTAGAGTTGGCGCTCTAGCTGGTGTGAGCAGCGTGATGACGCGGCACGCCCGCGGCCATGCTGGGATGCGCGCGCATCCCGAGCAAAAGAGCGCGAGTGTCGGAGACGGCAAGTTCAGTGGCTCGGCGCTCTCTGATGCCTGTAATACAATAAATAACGTAAACGATAACAGCGGCTCCTGTCTTCCTTGTAAGGCGAATAACATCATTACAGGAATCTCAATCGATTTCACCTTTTCTTTGAATAAGTTTGCATATTTCTCAAATCTCTGCGAGGAAGGAGAGCGTCTTGGAGGGAGCAGCGTGTTTTTCATTACCTCCAAAAGCTTTCTAGGGTGATTTTGGTTCAGTTGATCTTATATCTGAAAGCAGTTGATTTGGCTTTGAGGTAAGTGTTCTGTACTGTTTCCTTTTCGTTGTCAAATGTACCAAATTTTTAGCTTTGGGTTATGTCGTCATTGTCGCTCTGACAGTGTTAGGATACTTTGTTGTCATTGAGATATTTAAAGAAGCATTTTCCAAACCTTTTGATTTTCGCTCTTTTTTATTTTTTAGGGGTGGTCTTGTCACTAATTTCTGACACATACTTTGTTGTGATGCCATTCATGTTTTCATGTATGGATATTTTTTGTTGATTGAGATTTCTAAGGAGTCCATTTGGGTTGTTGAGGGTCCTAACTAACTGATTGACGGATCTATCTACTCTTGTAGATTTACTACATGTGCATTTACTTTTACACTTACCAGTAATTTTACTGCTTTTGCTATTAACCATTTGCAAGTGTAAAGTTACTCAAAAGTGTAGACTTACATGTCCTCAACCCCTAACAAAGGGGGTCTAGTCAGTAAAATGGTCAAATGCAGCTGTTAAATTAATATTACTAGTAGTGACTTTATCACTGTATGTGACTTTCCACACACCTTGCGGAGACCTCTGCAATCAACCGGTGTGGAGATATAGGGAAGTATAAAGGTTTTATAAATCTTTTTTTTAAAAAATATTTTGTTATGTTAAATATTAATGTGAAGTCATTTCATATATTTATTTAAAATGCAGAACAAAATAGAAAATGTATCATCATTACATTTTAAATACAAAATACATTATTTTAAATACATTGAATTAAAATAACATTCTTTTTCAAAAGTATAAATGAAGAAAATCCCACATAATGTAAAAAATGATGTTTTATTATGTAAGAATATTTAAAATATTGTATAAAATTAATTAAAAGTATTGTTTAATTACTGTTACTTTATTTCTTACATTTTAAAACGGCTAATAAAATATTTTAAAGCAATATAACAATTATCGGATATAGCAGTGCTGAATGGCATTTCAATGCAAACCATAATGTTTCACTTCTTATTATCATATTCTGTGAGCTTTTCTGTACCTCACTCTTTTCTACGTTCCTCACTTGTTCTTCCAAATGGTTTATTGTAGATTAGACATGTTTTTTGTATTTTTTCTTATCTGTTCAAGATTCATGAACATCACTATGATGTTAAAAAATCTTGGACGCATTTATATGTAAAAACTTTATTTACATTAACATAAAAAAGATATCAATGAAAGGGTAGCTCCTAGAAGAGACTTTTGGGTTAGGTGGAGAAATATTAATGGCTCTGACTAAGGACGTGATTACGAGATCAGCGGTCCTGGAGTGGGCCGCCACACCAGCGCCACGCTACAGGATCACCAAACCCATAGTCAGAGCGCCCACCAGATTAGGAGTTTTATCCTGTTTTAGATGGGTTCTTTGGTGTTCCCAATGGAAATACCAAACCTGCTTACTTGCCCCCCAAAAGCCGTTCCTGCATGGCATGGACTATAAAGTCCATGCTGTACAGGAAAGGGGGTGAATGCAGACAGGGGCACACCATGTGCCCTCTGCATGCATCCCTTGGCCCACTAAGTTTCCTCATTTTTAATGGCGGACTAACAGGCATTGAAAGTGAGGCAGTCAGGGAACTCCTAATAAGCTGGGCTTTGCATATGCGGGCCTCTGACCCCTGCGCCACTGACGCAGGATCTATGATCCCTGATGGGTGCAGCGATCCCACTGCCCTATTCGTACTATGGCGGACGGCCCACCAGTCTGGCGTTCCAGGGACCGTCACCATGGGTTTGACGGTCTGATGGACCGCTAAGCTCGTAATCAGGCCCTAAGTAACATGCCTGCAAGGACTTTGCAAATTACTTAAAAGACGTAAATGAAAGCATTAACACAGTCAGTAAGATGGGCACTATATCTCCAAAACAGATTTGGATGTCATATCTTATACTACCAGGATAAATGCTGCCAAATTGATCATCACCAAAATGTGCAGACATGACATGATTGTCATTGCGACAGGCATGCTTTATCTTTGGGTTAAAGTCTGAGCCACTTTTGAAGTTGGGTAGTGCATGTAAAATAAAGTTTGTGTTTGTATTGGGGAACGGGGATACAAGATGTCCCTTGTATCCTCGTAGCACAGGTGTGATCTTTCCCTCCTACTTGTAAAATAAATAATTTGGGATGGCGCAGACTCGATGATCCTTTAACGTAGGAACGACTTTCTCCATCTCCGAAATGCAAACCTCTTTACCTTAACTCCAGTAAAATCCAAATCCATTAACACATTATTATGCTCTATGGCCTTCTTCACATCCTAATACACACAGGAATCTCCTACAAGTCAAACTAGAGGACAGTTGTGGCAAACCATCTATACTTTTCCAGCAGTAAATAGAAATGTATTGAAATTAATGAACTATGAAAAGGTTAAACACTCCAAGATAATGCTTTACCCACTGATGGGCTAAAACAATTAGGTCACTATGTACACATGGTAAGTTAAAATATGTGAACTACTGTGGATTTTTTTGTCTCCATTGCTTACTTTTTATTGTCCATTATGTTACATAATTCGAACGTTTGCAAACAGTAACTGACACATCATTGATCATTTAAAAAGGGCACTTTATGTAATATAATGTTCACGTACACTAAAAAGAAATAAAGAAAATATATAAACTGGAATATAAAAAATGTTCACGCCATTACACATGCACAGCAATACTGTTATTAGGAGGAATCCACAAGATGTTCCTGTGCCTTGATATCCCTTACAAGACCCAATCACTAAAGCACCTTGTGATGTCAAGGATCGATTAGGCTGAAGGACCTACCTGGGGCATCCTTAGGGTTTGCTGAGCCAGTTGCGATTGCTCAGTGCAGCAGCAAGATGTTACACTGGCACCAGTGAAACGATAATTGAATTCAAAGCAGGGTGCTGGTCCATAAGACAGTGCTTTAATGCATACAATTCATTCTGAAATCAAAGATTTCAGCAATATGTCCCAGGAAGAAGGATACGGTCTAAGTTCCAAGGCTTACTACCCATACCAGAAATTGCCAAAATGTATCAATTTGAGAGCAGGGAGGGGATTCTTTGAAGTTCAGGCAACACAAGGATGGAATGCATTTCCCACAACATATCCGAAGAATAGTAATTCATTTATATTTCTGGAATAAATTAAAAATCCATCTGTTCAGAAGAGAAAGGAGAGGCTTACATCTTGGATTCTGTATTGGCTAATTTGGGACCCCTTGGGGCAGCTGTGTACTATATGAAACTTGTTAATATAACATAATATATTGCATACCATTGCATAACATTTCCATCCCTCTGCACCTCTCGTGTGATGGTATGTGCTGACCCTGACATCCGAGTTTTTACCCTTGAAAAGCCATGGCGGGCAGTCATTTTAGCGGGGAGGTGGGCTGGGGGCCATAAATGTATGCATACACACTCACACCCATTCATTCACACGTGCGCACACTTACCTCCCATTCACAACATGCACTCACAAATACACATACATACATTCATACATACATGCATGCAAACATCAAACATAAAAAAATACCTTCCCTGCGTGTTCCATAGAGGGAACCCTTGGAGGTCCCAGGAGGGTTGAGACTGCTGCCTTCAATGATTGGCTGACCAAAGGTCACTTAGGTTCTTCACTCTTCACAGAGTTGGATGGGGTCAGTGAGTCTGCAGACCTCATTCCCCTGTGACGAGGTGTCACTGATTGACACCTGGTACCTGGGCACTTCAGGGCTTAAAACTGAAGCGCAAAGTTCAGAGGCTATCAGTGACCCCCCTATCGTAACAAAGGGGAGGGCCTTGAGGCACTTTTGCCAGGTAGAGGAGGCCACAACCCCAGGGCTGTGAAATCATCAGCCTGGAAAAATTCAGCTCAAGCAGCCAGGTGCCAGCGCATTTAGTACGGGTAATGCTCCTGGTGGCCGGAACAGAACAAGAAGAGTATCTGTCGAGCTGACCTTTGTTCAGCCTGACAGACGGTCTTCTTGTGGGGGGAAAAAGGTGGGGGGAGTGGCCCATCCGCCCATATGGACAGGCCGCGGCTGTTGAAAAGACAGACAGAACAAAATGTTAAGCCTACAGTGAGCCATGCACTCACAGCATGTGCCCCAAACAACCACCACACATTGCACCTGAATGAAGGTACCTGGCAGACAGCATGTCCATTAATTGCACCCCACTCACATTACTCCCTTACAACACAATCCGCATATTACAGACTCTCTCAATGTGGCCACTGTAGTGTACCCCAAAAATACAGTAGCCTCATAATTTACCTCCTAAACCTTTTCTTCTTAACCCTAGATCCATTGCAGACAGACACCCCTTATGATACACTGCCGTTCGTCCTGCACATAAAACCCAAACGCACATGCTCACACACTGCACCATTGAAAACTATACCTCTTTCAAACTGTAACCTCACATACTGACTGCACCACCTTAGACTATACACCTTCACAATGCATCCCCTAAACTGCGCCTCTTTACCAGTGCATCCCTCCACATGCAACACATCCCGCACGCCCCAAAGTGTGTGTGCTCTGCTTTCCATTGTGGGTTTTTCCACACTGCTCTCTTGAAACATCCGCAAAGCTCCCCACACTACAGTACATCAGCACTACTACTGAAACACTCCACATTGCAACTCACTCAGTAGCACAGAGCCATGAATTGTCTGAACTGGATGCCCACCTGCGCCGTTGCCCTTTGAACTCCTGAAATTCCTTCCCATCACCCTTCTATGCTTCACTAAATCATCTACTCTAAACATATACACCTAAAACATTGCACAGAACCGCCCATTTTACTCAGGCAGATAACTAGGCCTGTTTGTTCTCAGTGGCATGTGCTGAATGTGGTGGGGCAAGTGGCAAAAAATATTAAATCAAAATAAAACACACCTACCTCGATACGCAACGTCCTCCTCCACCAGTCTTCTCTCTTCCAGGCAGGCTCCAATGTGGGATCCAGCCTACTCCCCTAACCAATCCTGGTGCTGCTCTCACCAGCTTGAGAGCAGCGCCAGGATTGGAGGGAGCAGTCTCACTCAGCGCTCTTAAAACCACTAGAGGCCTGCACTTTTTCAAATCCAGCTGTCCCAGACAGCTGAGTTAGAGAAGTTATAAGGCACATGTTTGGCTGGCTATCGCAAGACAGCTGGTCAAGGGACTTGCACATTTTAAACTTAAGTACACAGCTCCCTGCTGCACTCAGCAGCAATGGCCCATTACCATTTTATTTTACCATTACCAAATTACCATTTTACTTTCCAGCTCTGGCCTCAGGCTTCTCTTTGTGGGGCGACACTCCTCCGCTCAAGCGGAGGACCCTCCCCTGTAAAATTGTCCTCAAATGTATTGAGCAGGTTTGGTTGATTTCCGCCTCTAAGGGAAGAAGGTTCCTCCTGACTGATGGGAATAGGCCTAATGCAAAGTGGTGGAAGGAATAGGGTAATGTCAAAGAGGCTGGGTGCATGTGCAGGTGGGGTGTAGTGTGACAATAAATTATGGAAATCTCTGGCTATAGCTGTAGGGGCTGAAAGAGCAATCCGCCAGAGGTGATGAGGGTAGCAGGAAGGACATTCAAATGGTGATGCGATATAAACTACCAGCAAGAAGCTACACTGGAGGCCAGGTTGCATAATTGAGTCGGTGCCACTTTCTCTTTTACTTACTGCTAAATATTGCTGGGGAGGTTGCTTCCACGTCCACTCGGTGCTATGTTGGGTAAATACACGTCTTAAAATCGTTTTTTGTTTTTTTTATTCTTTTTTTTTTTTTTGCAAAGTACTACGTTTTGTGTAGCGCTTATTGCGGCCGGATTCAAAAAGCTTTAATACTCGAGTGAGATTCATTCGTGAAAATTCAGGAGTTAGCTAAACATATATCTCAAATAAATCACACTGAATGTAGCCATTTAGCCATTTCTATATAACCACCCCAAATGTAAAATTCACTTTCTAGTCAGTAGCAGCACATTGTAACTGCAGTCTTTGTGATACACACGTGCCAACATCATGGAGTAAACTATACAACTCATCCTTTTACAGTTGTGTTTGTAAACGGAGTACATATTTACCTTCTAGTTCGTACCCATTGAGGTCATTTTGTTCTAAATTTTTTCCATGAGTCATAAATAAGGTAAGTGTTATTATACATGGAACATGTATTGGGGAATAAACAAAAGAATGTCTTATTTGACTAGATCTCTAATTAAAAAAAAGTATGGAATGTTAAGAACAAGTATTTTTCTTTCGGTCTTTGCAGTTTTAAAGAAACAAGTAACTCCAGATGAACTTCTCAACCCAGGGGCTCCATACGTGAGACGAACGCTTACGGTACGTAATCTCATCCTTATTCACGCTGCTATTGTTTCCACTGAGGGTGGGTTCTTATTTAACTCTGAAGAGAGTTGAGCAAAAAGTTACAATTCATTGAAATGATGACCTCCACTGTATGTGCGTTCAATGTATAGAGTTTTGTTTGACCAGTTCAAGGGGACATTTCCAGAAATAGACGGATGTCACGAGATTTATGAAAGAATAGATATATTACTGGGCACTGCGTCTTTGAATGTTAAATTAACTCCATCCATGCTCATGACGAGCTGAGCTCGTCATGAGGCACGGTGCTCAGGTGCTCATGACGAGCTGAGATGAGCCGTGGAACGCTCACACGCGGGGATAATTCCCCTGCTGTGCTGAGCGTTCCACGGGAACGGGTGTAGTCATGACGAGCTCAGCTCGTCATGAGCACACGAGCACAGTGCCTTCATGAGCACAGGGGCGCTGTGCGCGCCCCCCCGGCCCCCAGCACAGCGGGGGAATTACCCCCGCTGCGAAGGGGTTAAAGGAATGCTCGCAACCCCTTTTCAGTGGGTTTTGTTGTCTAAGTCAAGCTTCCATGTTTAGAATTTTGACTGGGAGACTAAGGTCCTGGTTTAAAGATTGGTGGACCAGTTACAACGTCACAAACGTGATATCACATCTGCCTTAAATAATATTGTAATAAGGTGGACAGAAGATCAGTTAGTGTATCCTGAAAGTAGTGGTGGGCGAGCCACCAAAAAAAGAGGGTGAACCAAGCCAAGGGTCTGGGTTGACTCTTCTAGCCCGTGCACGAGCTGAGCCCTGAAACTGTTTGCCATGTAAATCATACAGCAATCATCACTTAAAATTTAATAAAGGCTCTTCAGAATTAAAAAACGTGCATTTCTTTATTTATATGTCACACTGAAGCACTGCACTGAGAAGTAATTATTAAAAATGTTTACCTTAGGCTGATGACATTCAGCTTCTTTCATTTGACAAATTTCCTTTGGTCACGCCCTGCACTGAGAGACTGACGTGTCACAGAACACATTTGATGGCCACCAACTTTCTTAAATTGAATGGGGGCAAAATGAAATTCTTGCTCATTAGTAAAGACCAGACATGCTGGTACAACATGATGGCGCGGCCGGTACAGTAAAGAGCGGTGTCGCGGGGTTGGGAGGACGAGTTGACATACGATGGGATAGGGAAAATAAATATCTAAATAAAACTACTTACCTTATTCTCACCACATCGTCGAGCGCAGGGTGTTTTTTATTTATTTATTTATTTTCCGCAGCCCATCGTATGTTGACTTCCCCACCCCACCTCTCTTGTCTGTACCAGCCGAGTCTGACAACTTGCAGTCTGGATTTGCCTAGTTCTAGAACCTTGGCATCCGGTTCAATTACAAACTGCATGTACAAACTGTATTTTGATTGCAGTTTCAAAGCCTTTGGACCCCTACTGAGTTTATGCATGTAGAGAAAAGTCTCTGCACAGGCAGAACATTTAGTATCTTGGTCCTCAAACCCGCAAGACCTACACCAGATGTCCAGTTTCATAAGTTTTATGAAAAACTTAAAACCAATTTGATCTCCTACCTTTCTTTTTTTGTCCATTTATCAGCGTCTTTGCATGACTATTGTGCCAAATAAATGAATAAACAAACAAACTTAGAACTAATGAATTGTTATGTGTATAGGAGTGATTTATGGGAATGTGTTGTTTGTCCTCAGGACCAGTACTTCTAGGTACACTTCTAATGCCCCCTGGAGCATAAATGCGAGTTCAGTGTCTGATAATTAGGAAAAATCATAAACCGCACCAAACAAACACAATAAATAACAAGCATGGATGAAGAAAATCGGTCTGGCTTTGTAAGCAGGTTCAATGGCTACATATGTTTTATAATACGTTGAAAAAGTAAAAACGAGACAAAATGTGTTGGCTATATGCTTCCAAAAAATGTAAATTAAAAAAATGAACCATTGCATGTCATTTTAACAGGAAAGATGTTTACTAGCAAACAGGTGAACGTAAACAGATATGGAAACTAATTTTAGTTTTAATACACATCATCGCAAAATGTGATTATTTTAGTGCAAAGAAAATATACGATTGACTTGTAACTACTGTAATGTTGAGGCATACTTTAACACATTCTGATGATTAAAAAAATAATAATGGTAAAGAATGAAAATAAAAACTATTGGTAAAGTAAAGTATTAGCCCACCAGCTCTGGCACTGTATAAAGAAAAATGTCATCACTCTGTGCAAGAGAGACAGTGGCTGAAGTGGGTAACCCATTGCCCTGTGATGTATGCCTTGGTAGGTGAAAGCAAAATGTGATTTGCAAATGAACAAGCCAGTGGATGAAGAGAGTTGACCCAAATGCTCTCTGTGAATTTTTGGAAGGGCGTATTTTATATGTATGATTTTTCTTTGTTCACATAAAGCTAATGACACTGTGCCAAACAAAACTAATTTCTAATATGTTCGAGTTCCTTCAAGGTGCTTGATGAACATGTTGCTCACCTTGTTGTGCTATAAATTTGGCCAGCCAGCTCCTTCTAAAAATGCAGCTCATTTCTAGACAGCACAAAGAGTTGAAGGCAACTCTTACTTTTCACAGTAACAAGGCACTCCTCATTCACAGCAATGAATCAGTTGTAAAATGTATAGCTAGTCTTATTTCAGGACAGCAACCCATTCTTGCCTATTTCTTTTTAGGTTGTTGGTGATGCAGTAGGGTGGGGCTTTGTTGTTCGAGGAAGTAAGCCATGCTTTATTCAAGCAGTGGATCCCAGCGGCCCTGCCGCTGCAGCTGGGATGAAGGTATGTTTTTCTTACTTTTTCTGATGTCATGTTTTGGCCACTGATATAGATCCACAGGTAAGTTTTATCAGTTTTTTTTGCATTTCATCTCTTCTGATATAGATGTCAGAAAATACATAAATGTGCTTGGCAAATGAAATGAGGACTGTGCTGGAGGAGTGGCATGTTCTCTGCTGTCAGCAAGAGGAGAAATAGGAAGAGCGAAAGAAAGTTGTACCTTAAAGACATTGGGCTTTATCGTATAAGGTGTGAACTGGGTGCGCTAATTTAACCACTTTGCTGCTAGGCCTCCCTGTGATAAGCCATTTTTTGGCTATTTGGGGTAGTTCGCGTTTAGAACCCCATAATGTTTTGTCCACTAAAGGTATCCATGCCAAATTGGTGGCCTTTTTTCCAACATCCTTTGTATTCTAAAAACACCCAGGGTTTGTGGACTCCTCAGGAGGAGACCGAGAAATTAGACAAAATACAGCTACAGTTTGGGTTTTTGGGGGAGAATGGGAAACAATTGCTGAAGGAGAAAGTCTGTTTTTTTCCTGTCAATGACATCAATGAAGGGTTTGCCGTGCTAACATCACCATCTTCCCAGCTTCCAGGAACAGGCAGGCTTGAATCAAAAAAACTAAATTTTCAACATCCTTTTTACTAGGAATAGCCCATTTTTACTATTTTTTTGTACTTTCAACCTCCTTCCAGTTAGTTATGGAAATGATTGTGAAACCAATGGTGGATCCCGGAATGCTATACATTTCTGAAAAGTAGACAACATTCTAAATTCAACAAGGGGGTCATTTGTGTAGATCCATAAAGGTTTACCTATAAAAAGTAACCGTTGAAATAAATAAATGTTGAAATTGAGTTGGAAAAAACAGACATTTATGTCTACATTTTCATCTTTGACTTTTTCTAACTATGGTAGATTATTGAAAAAGCAATATACTGTCACGTCCGCCGGACCCTTCTGGCTCCGGGATATATAGGGCATGTTGGTTCACCAAGAACCCAAGGTACGCAGAGCCAATAACCAAGCTGAACACTGCCATGGTTTTTCATTGTATAATGGGTATACAGCAATTTATTCTGTAAAATATAAAGAGTGAAAAAAAGGTATCAAGGAAACCTATGTATTTCTGAAATGGGCCAAGATATGGAGTTTAGAAGCAGTGATTATTTGCACGTCTCTGAATTTGTGGGTACTCATACTAGCATGTGAATTAGAGGGCATTTCTTAAAATGACTTCTTTCTTACACACTGTCTTACATTTGGAAGGTGCAAATGCAGCGAAAGACAATTGGTAAAAACACTTTCCTCTAAGTCTCCCGATAACAATGGTACCTCACTTTGTGGGTAGGTCTATTACCTGCGACAGGAAACAGCGCAAAATGAAATGTGGACACACTGCATTTTTCCACTCAAAACTGAAAAAAAATTTTTTTTAAATGAGCCTAGCTGTGGAATCTGGGCCCCTGTACATTTTTTAAAACTAGACACCCAGGGGAATCTTCAAAAGTTGTCTAAAAAGACACATTTTCATCAAATTTTTGTGATGGAAGGTTCTAAAATCGGTGGGAAGCCACACACTTCCATCCACCCAGCATTCCCCTAAGTCCCCGCATACAAATGCTACCTCACTTGTGGGCAAAGTGCAACATCAACACATCATATTTTCCCACCGAAAACTGAGCCTTTTTTCCCAATGTGGGTAGCTCTAGATTTTGAACTCTTGGTCAGCCGGCACCTATGGAAACCTAGCCAACTTTTACGTTTTTCAAAACTATACACCTAGGGGTATCCAGGGTAGACTGACTTGTGTGGCTCTCACCATATTTTTTACCCAGAATCCCTTGCAAACCTCAAACTGTGAGAAATGTGAGACTAAACAGTCTCACATTTCTGTGATGAAAAATTCTGGAATCTGCGGAGAGACACAAACGTCTGCCCACCTGGCATTCCCCCAAGTCTCTCGATAAAAACGGTGCCTCACTTGTGTAGGCCTAGTCCCCTCGACAGGAAACGGCTACAAAACGTAACATGGACGCATCACATTTTTCCACCGAAAACAAAGCTTTTTTTTCCAATGTGGATAGCTCAGTTGGCACCTATGGAAACCTAGCTAACCTGTCCATTTTTTTAACTAGACACCTAGAGGTATCTAGGGTGGGTGACCTGCATGGCATTCACCACGTTTTTTACCCAGAATCCCTTGAAAACTCAAACTTTGACTAAAAAAAACACATTTCATCACATTTCTTTGATGGAATGTTCTGGAATCTGCAGACAGCCACAAACGTCTGTCCACCTGGCATTCCAGTGCTTAATTTGAGCAGGTGGTTTCCGGTGCTCAGCACCTGCACTTAATCATCAACACTGGTGCTTTTCACTAGCACAATTAAGGGCACATTAATTTATGAGGATATTAAGTGATTTGCCCAGAATCACAGGATGTTGAGCCGACGGCGGGATATGAACCTGGTTCCCCACCTCTAAAGTATGCAGCTCTGGCCATTACACCACACCCTCTCCCAACTTTCATAGTTAGCAGTTGGTTCTGTTTTAGGCAGCGCTAACAACGAAGCCGACTGCTTAGCTTGTGCTCAATTTAGATAAAAAAAACTCTTCGGGTTCGACGTGCGACGCGACAGACGATGCAGAGGTCAGCGCCCGAACCGGAGAACATCTTTGAAGATGACGAAGAGGTCGTCGACCCGGAGGACTCGGATCAGCAGTCGGAGCAGGGGTCTGAACACGACTCCAACTACTGCGTCAATGACGAGGAAGACATCATCGAGGTAGGGGACGACGAACCAGGCATAGGAGCCGTCGAGGACGACTCCGGCGAAGACGCTGGGCCGACCGTGAGTACGGAGCCCAATATATTCACTGGTTCAGATCCAGAGGCTCAGGTCGAGGCATCGCCGGAAGGCCTTAGCCAAGATCAGAACAACAATTCGATAGCCCCACAGTTAAGCCCGGCTACGAATGTATCACAGGAGCCATCGTACGACATTTCCAAATTCTGGAGAAATCGAAACCGAAAGTGATAGCTGCCAAACAGAAACCGAAACTAATCGACATCCCATTCTTCGGACCGAAAATGGCGGATCCGTCGAAGTCGATCAAGCAAAAACAGGTCGTCGACCCATCGAGGTCGCTTGCGAAGGTTGTCGAGGCCAGAGCAACTACTCCCACGTCCGTGCTTAAGCGGAAGGCAGTCGACCCGACGACATCGACGTCGACGCCTGGCAAAACTAAAAAGGGACTCGAACGGACAACGGTTGTCGATCCGAAGGTACGCGTCGAACAACCGAAGCAAGTGCACACGAAGACACTTATTAAAAAATCAAGACTCGAGCCGAAGAGCTCAGTCGAACCAAGGGACATAAGCATCGCTCCGAAGCAACATGCTCCGAAGTCGACGCCGGGCAACAGAATGGTTATCGAACAGCCAAAACCAGTTGGATCGAAAACCACGGCTCCGAAAAAGCTCATACAGGCTACTAAAACGGTCCAACAACCTCTTGGACCGATAAAATTCGGACTCCCTCCGTATGTCAAGCCAAGGGTGGTCGAAAAGGATAGCGGATTCCAACCAACACAGCCAAAAAGGCCGAAATTGGGGGAAAAACCGACAGTAGCACAAGAACAGGATCCCTCAGCCGAGGAATAGTCTAAACTGTATGTCGACCCCGACACTGGGAGGGTGACCCTGTTAAAGAGGAAAATCAGGCCTGACACTACCGTTGAGTCCTACAAGATACCTCTAAAGAGGAAAAGAGACACTTCAACATCTCCAGTTCTCTTTGAAACTATCACGCCATATGTACAGGAAACATATATGTACTTCCCCACACGCACATATGACTATGGGGAGTATGAGGACAATGACCAATACAATTATCCAACGGATACTGACCAGGACACACAAACTCAGCCATGGACTGACCCTGTGGATCCTGGAGATTCTCAAACAATTCCTGACACCTCTGCATACCCTGTAAAAACATCGCCTACAGAGGACACAGCTGCCTTTAACGCACTGATAGAAAGGGCAGCATATAATCACCATGTGGAGATGCACACAGATCCCATTGATGAGGACTTCCTCTTTGACACTTTTAGCACCTCAGAGAAAAATGTCAAAACATTGCCAATGCTGAAGGGGATGCTTAAACATGCAGGGGACATATTTAAAGACACAACCAGGGCACGGGTCATTAATCCTAGGATAGAGAAAAAATATAGACCAGCCCCGGTTGACCCTACATACATTAAGGGACAACTGCCTTTGGACTCTCTAGTTGTCTCCAATGCACGTAAACGTGCTAATTCGCAAACATCTGGCGAAGCTCCACCTCCAGACAAAGAGTCCAAAATTCTGGAGGCATCAGGAAAAAGGGTGGCTGCTCAAGTGGCTAACTTCTGGAGAATTGCAAACACGCAAGCCCTGTTAGCTAGGTATGACAAGGCGCACTACGACACACTGGAACAAATCTTTCAACACCTACCTGACCTTTATAAAGAACAGGCAGAATTCCTGATACAGGAGGGCAAGCTCATATCTAATGCATCCATAAAATGCGCCTTAGATGCAGCAGACACAGCAGCCAGAGCTATCAACACCAGCGTCATGCTTAGACGACATGCGTGGCTACGCATCTCCGGGTTTAAAAGTGAAGTTCAAACCACTTTACTTAATCAACCCGTTAACCCTGACTATTTATTTGGTCCTGATGTGGACACCATACTGGACAAAATGAAAAAGGACACCGAGACAGCCAAGTCTATGGGTGCCCTGCAGTCACAACAATATAGAGGCGGTTCCTTTCGTCGCTCCAGCAACAGAGGAGCTCTTAGAGGAGCCGCCCTCAACACAGCAAACCTCTTATAATAAAAGCAACACGCAAAACACCTACAACAAGAACAGTAGAGGTGGATACCGTGGCAATAGCACCAAGGGTAGAGGACGAGGAAATAACAGCTCCAGGTCCTCCGCCAACACCAAACAGTGACTTCTTGTCACTGACCCCAGACCATGTAACACCGGTCGGGGGAAGACTACAGCAGTTCCTGCCAGTCTGGAAAACCATAACTACAGACAGGTGGGTGAGGCAAATTATACAGCATGGCTATTGCCTAGAGTTAATGTCCACACCGCCCAACATACCCCCCAGACAACGTCCTATGTCCACAGAACACCTACACTTATTGCAGCAGGAGGTCATCAGCATGCTACAAAAAGGGGTCACAGAACTAGTACCCTTAGAACACCAAGATACAGGGGTGTACCCTCTGTACTTTCTAATCCCCAAAAAGGACGGGTCTCTCAGACCAATATTAGACCTCAGGCCCCTGAACCAATACGTCTTATCAGAGCATTTCCACATGATCACTCTGCAGCAGGTGTTGCCACTGTTGCGTCAAGGAGATTTCCTCGCAACATTCGACCTCAAAGACGCATATTTCCATATACCTATACACCCGGCACACAGGAAATATCTCAGGTTCACAATTCTAAACCAGCACTACCAATTCAAGGTCCTCCCTTTTGGGGTAACAACAGCCCCAAGGGTGCTTAGCAACAGTAGCGGCACACCTCAGAAGACAGCACATACATGTCTATCCATATCTGGGCGACTGGCTAATACAAGCACAGTCAGCCCAGCAATGTGCCAGCCACATGTCACGCACGATTCACCTCCTGCACGACCTAGGTTTCTCGCTGAACTACAACAAATACCATCTCCAGCCTGCCCACGTCCAGCAGTATCTGGGAGCAACAATAGACACTCTGGCAGCGAAAGCACAACCAAATCCTGCCAGAATATAAGCAGCATCCAAATGCTCATCCAAAAGTTCAGGCCGCAACACTCACTCCCGGCCCGAGTGTTTATGCAACTGATTGGCATGATGGCCTTTTGCATCTCCATAGTTCCTCATGCAAGACTTCACATGCATCCGCTGCAGGAGTGCCTAGCACGGCAGTGGAACCAGACTCAGGGACAATTAAACGACCTAGTGTTGGTGATCAATCATGCATACAACTCTCTGCATTGGTGGAAACCACAAAACCTTTGCAAGGGACGACTGTTCCAGGAGCCTGTACCACAAATTGTGCTGACAACGGACGCATCCCTGATAGGGTGGGGAGCCCATGTTCTCCACCACACAGTACAGGGCCTATGGACCACGCAGCTGAAAAAACTGCATATCAACCTGCTAGAGCTGATGGCAATTTTCATGGCGATGAAAGCTTTCAAAGTACATCTCTGCAACAAGACCGTGTTGATCCGGACGGACAACATGACTGCGATGTACTACCTACAAAAACAGGGAGGAACACACTCTCCACAGCTGTCGCATCTGGCACAACAAGTGTGGAAGTGGGCCATCCAGAGAAACATTTTTCTCATGGCGGAACACCTCCCAGGCAAGGACAATCAGATAGCGGATCTGCTCAGCAGACACAGCCAGCAAATGCACGAGTGGGAGATTCACCCCTCGGTGCTTCAACCATACTTTCAACAGTGGGGACAGCCAGAAATAGACCTGTTCGCCACAAAAGAAAATGCAAAATGCCGGTCCTTCGCCGCAAGGTTCCCACACCCGCAGTCTCAGAGGAATGCGATATGGATGAACTGGTCAGGCAGATTTGCATAAGCTTTTCCACCAGCTCCGTTAATACCGCTAGTGGCACGCAAGCTGCGCCAGCATTCCATGACGCTAATCCTAGTTGCTCCAACGTGGGCGAGGCAACCGTGGTACACCACGTTCCTAGAACTTTCCGTGGTGCCCCATCAGAGCAGAGCCATGGAGACATTCAGCACCCAGATCCACAGCAACTGAACCTTGCAATCTGGCTCCTGAGGTCTTAGAGTTTCGCTACCTCAACTTACCTCCTGACTGCATGAACATCATCAAGGAGGCAAGAAGGCCTACAACAAGAGCTTGCTATGCGTCAAAGTGGAAACGTTTTGTCATTTATTGTAACAACAACGACATAGACCCACTGGACGCGTCCATTCAAAATATCATATGCTATCTTTTGCACTTACATCGCTGCAATCTAGCCTATACGTCCATACGGATACACCTAGCAGCCATAGCTACTTACCTTTAGAACAGACAGCACCTTTCCCTGTTCAGAGTGCCTGCAATTAAGGCGTTCATGGAGCGCCTCAAACGAGTAATTCCGCCAAGACACCCTCCTTCCCCTGTCTGGAACCTAAACGTCGTGTTAACCAGACTAATGGGACCACCTTTTGAGCCATTGCACTCCTGTGAGATACAATTCTTAACATGGAAGGTGGCTTTTCTCATAGCCATCACTTCGCTTAGAAGAGTTAGTGAGCTGCAAGCCCTAACTATTCAAGAACCATTCATTCAAATTCACGCAAATAGGGTCGTGCTTCGGACAAACCCTAAATTCATGCCTAAAGTGGTATCGCAATTCCACATAAATCAAACAATAGAACTGCCAGTGTTCTTCCCAAACCCACACTCAGTACCTGAAAGAGCCCTGCACACACTGGATGTGAAAAGAGCTCTGCTATATTACATAGACAGGACTAAAGACTTTAGGAAGACAAAGCAGTTGTTCATTGCCTTTTCACCACAGCACAAAGGTAACCCTATTTCAAAAAGTGGCTTAGCTAGATGGATAGTTAAATGCATCCAAATATGTTACATTAAAGCTAAACGTACTTTAACAGTGCCCCCAAGAGCTCATGCCACATGCAAAATGGGAGCATCTATGGCTTTCCTAGGGAACATTCCTCTAGAGGAAATATGTAGGGCAGCCGCATGGACCACCATACATACATTTACCAAACACTACTGCGTAGATGTACACTCCAAGCAGCAAGCAGCTGTGGGACAGGCTGTTCTCAAAACTCTTTTTCAGACTGATGCAGCTGGCACAGGTAGCCACCGCTAAGGGAGAGCCTGCTATACATTCTATGCACAGATATGAATTCAGCAGCCCACATGCCTCGAAGGGAATATGCTGCTTACCAGTATGCATCTGTTCTTGGCATGTAGGGCTGCTGACATTCATATCGCCCACCCTCCTCCCCGGTGCCTGTCGCAGCTGTAGCATTCACTCTTACTTTCTTGCATGAACACCTCTTACTGTATCACACTCCATCTCTGCCACAGTGGCGAAAAACAATCTGAGGATGGAGAGGATGCCCATGCGCACTGTAGTCCAGAGGAGAAGCCACCTATCTCGTGATACTTCGAAGACTCTTCCAGGACAACAATGTGCAATCATCCGGACCCAACACTAGGCGGCGATCTATGCACAGATATGAATGTCAGCAGCCCTACATGCCAAGAACAGATGCATACTGGTAAGTAGCATATTCCTTCTTATATGCAATGCATTAGTCCATGATAGAAAATGTCTTGTTTTAATTTGATTTATGACTAACCATAGTATCTGCTTCCTTAAGAGACAGATAGAAAAATCTCACTGTAAAGAAAACTAGAATTTGAATAGTGATACATTTATTACTACCTAACCAAAGCAGGTATCCTCAAAGAGGTCCAAAGTACGCTATTCTCCAGTATTCAATCTTTCATAGATTCACATGCTTGTATCTTCCCCGTCGTCATGGTGGAAGTCTCCCGGTAAATAATAATCATAGCAGTAGAAGAAAAAACTGCCTGAAACCATAGAGTAGAGAAACCAGAGGGTAACCTCTCCTCCTCATTATGTGGCCCAAACTACAGCCAATCAGCAACCAGCCCCAGCTTACACCATTCCCAGCAGAGCCACCATACCTCAGATTTCTAACCGCCTTCGTGTGAGAAGGAGTCTCCCTGAGCTCTGCTCAGTTTTTTCTCTCTCTTCACTGAACTTTTGACCTTTGTCAGCTGGATTCAGGTACTGTTTTTTCTTGTTGGAATTACTTCAGTCACGATGTCTGAAAGCTCTAAGAAGAGTCTTTTCAGAGCTTGCAGATCCTGTGGCAAGGCCAGACTTTTTTCTGAGGATCCTCACAAGGAATGCTTGTACTGCCTGTACCCCAAGCATATCCCTAAGGACTGCAAGTACTGCCAGAACTTCCCTCCCAAAACTCTGAGGGATAGGGAAGGGCGCCTCCTAATATGGCTTCAGAAAAGGAAGGTTCATGACTCTGAATCTGAAGGGGAAGCCATGGGACACTCCTCTAAGAAGTTAAGAGGGTCCTCTGAGGAAAAGGGAGATGTGAGGCAAAAAGCAGGAAAATCTAAGGAAGGTGAACCTTCTACTTCACTCCCTCCAACTCCTCTCAAGCCTTCCTCAGAAAAGAGGGCTCCGTCGTCGCTTCCGTCAACGAGATCTGTTAAAAATCCAGTCAGATCGACGACGAGATCGTCGACGACGGCGGCGAAGACCGTTCCGTCGACGATGGTGACGACGACCGCTCCGTCGACGACCAGGTCCAGTCCGTCGACGACGACGACAGTCTCGATGTCGACAGCTTCGTCGACGACGATGACAACGACGACTCCGTCGACGGTGAGTGTTAAGTCTTCGTCGACGGCGAGATCTTCGTCGACGAGCATCCCGTCGACGGCCCCGTCGACGGCCCCGTCGACGATCCCGTCGACGACCCCGTCGACGGCGAATAAATCATTGAAGATGTCTTCTCCAACGAAAATAACGTCAACTTACATCTCTGTTAAAAGGATTGCTCCGTCGACGGGGGGGTTGACGAGCAGAAAAGGAGAATTTTCAACGCCAAAGATATCACCTCTGCTACCTTCCACCATTCTAGATGGCCAGGAATCGGAGGAGGAAGGATCTTTTGGAGCGGCGTACAGTCCTTCGCAGCTCCATATTAAGCATCAGGACACTGATGAGGAAGATCAACAGGAGGACTATGCCTTTACAGACCGGCCGGTCAGGGGCCAAATGAGATATGAGTCTTTCCACCAGGCCTATCACTATGATGATGATGAGGAGGAAGTGGATACGCCTGCGCGAGATGAGTCAATGTCGGTGCCAATCTCTTTAATATCCGACTTAAGGAGTATGATAGACAACTATTATCGTCGTTTTCCAGAAGATAATGCTCCTGCGGCCTCTGAGAAAAGCTCTCAACCTGTTAAAGAGGCGCCTATAACTCAACCACCTCCCCCTCCTAGGAAGGAGGTTCAAAACGTAATTACGATTCGTGATGACCTGAATGAGTCTGATCATGAGGAGGAAGAAGGGGAAATTGCTCAGGACGATGAAGTGGGAGACGAATGGAACCAATATATTGCTCCAACGTCTCCGGCGTCACCCTTGCCTCAATCAAGTTCTCCTCCAGCGGATATAGCCAGCTTTCATGACCTAATGGAGAAAACGGCTACAAGGTTCAAGCTTTCTATGCCAGTCAAGGAAAACGATTGCTTCCTTTATGACTTTAAGGAGTCCTCCAGGAAGTCGGTAAGAGCTATTCCTATCATTGAGCATATCTGGGAGGAAGGACTCAAATTGATGAAGAATCCAGCTTCAGTCCCAGCGTCCATACCCAGGCTGGACAAGAAGTATCGCGCTGTAGAGAAGGCTCCAGCATGCCTTATTGGACATCCTCGTCCAGACTCGGTGGTGACTCAAGCAGCCCAGAAGCGCTCCAAGAACCCGATGGCCACATGCGTGGCGCCCCCTGATAAGGAGGGCAAGAAGATGGATGGCATAGGAAAACGCTTTGCGGTGATGGCAGCGGCTTCCATCAAAGCTACCAACGCAATGGCTCTGCTGAGTCGGTTCAATAGACAGATGTGGTTGGACATCGCGCCTTTCCTGTCGCACCTTCCAGAGGACAAGAAAGAGGAGGCAACTACCATTCTTCAAGATGGAGCCAGAGCAGCGTCGGATTGCCACATCTATGGACATATCATCTATAGCTTTTCGCCAAATGGCCGGGGCGATAACCCTACGGAGGCAGGGATGGCTCAAGGCTACGTCTTTTCGGCCGGAAGTCCAGTCTAAGATATTGGATATGCCATTCGATGGAGAAAGCCTCTTTGGAAAACAGATTGATGAGGCGTTGCAGGGGATAAAAGCAGATACCGACACTGCTAGATCCTTGGGATCATTGCAACAGGGCCGTTATCAGTCCTTTCGCGGTCGAGGATCCAGAGGACACTTTCAACAACAACGTTCCTCTTATCAATCTAATCGGTACCAACCGTATAACCAGCAGGGCTACCGTCAGTACCCCTCCAACCAACAATATCGGTCCTCAAACACTTCCTTCCAGCAGCAAGGAAGGAGAAAGTCCGCAGCCAGAGGAAAGCAGGACTCTGGGCGCAGACAGTGATGTTCCGCAGGCGCCTCTATTGCCGCTTCAGATCAACCAGTTCCACTACCTCTCTCAGTTTCTCCCATATTGGCAATCCATAACATCGGACAGATGGGTATTGGACATTATTACACAGGGTCACACCCTGGAATTCTCGCAAAAACCTCCAAATCGTCCACCCCTCTGCAAGGTTCATCAACACCTAACGGCTCTCAAAGCAGAGGTCTTATCACTCATTCTGAAAGGAGCGATAGAGGAGGTACCACCAAACCAGCGGGGAACAGGGTTTTATTCGCACTTTTTCCTTATAAGGAAAAAGCAGTCATCGAAATGGAGACAGGTGCTGGACCTCAGAGATCTGAACACATACATAAAAAAGATTTCTTTCCGTATGCTATCCTTGCAGGAAATTCTGCTACTGCTTCGCAAAGGAGACTACATGGTCTCTCTAGACCTGCTGGAAGCATACTTCCACATTCCGATACACGAAAAGCACAAAAGATATCTTCGATTCATGGTGGAGGGGCGCCATTACCAGTTCAGAGTTTTACCTTTCGGACTGAAATCCGCCCCCAGAGTTTTCACAAAATGCATGGCCCCTATAGCGGCGCACTTAAGAAAACAAGGTCTACAGGTGTTCCCATACTTGGACGACTGGTTGATAAAAGGACCATCGTTCCAAGCAACGCGAAGATCTCTACAAAAGTGCATGGATCTCTTCCAAGGTCTAGGTCTTCGGATAAACAAGGAAAAGTCATCCTTTATCCCGACTTGCGTTCTACAGTTCTTAGGAGCAATCTTGAAAACACAAGAATTGAAAGCTTACCCTTCAGAGGAAAGGATAACGAAAATCTTGAATCTGACGGCATCCCTAGCAGCAAAAAAGTGCACTTCCATCAGGATATTCAAATCATTACTGGGAATGATGTCCTCTTGCATTCCGCTGATCCCCAACTGCCGTTTGCAAATGAGACCGTTACAGGAAGCCCTGGACAAGCAGTGGGTCCAAGCCCGGGGTTCCTTCGACGACAAGCTGGTCATAACAAATCAGATCAAGCGGGCAATGTCATGGTGGGGTATCAGGAGCAACCTAACAAAGGGCCTCACGTTCGAACCACAATCACCAAGCTACGTCATGACGTCAGACGCTTCATTGCGAGGTTGGGGGGCTCATCTGCAAGACCTAGAAATTCAGGGCCTTTGGTCTCCTCAAGAGGCGAAACGTCACATCAACCTCTTGGAATTGGAAGCGGTCTTTCTGGGCCTCCAGGCTTTCCTTCCCAGGATCCAAGGTTCATCGGTTTTGGTGCGGACAGACAGCACAACAACAATGTTTTACCTTCGCAAACAGGGCGGAACGAGATCAAAACCCTTGTCGATTCTGGCACAAAGAATCTGGAAATGGCTATTGGGTCAGAAAATATCGCTGCAAGTAGAACATGTTCCGGGAGTTGACAACACAAAAGCGGATCTGTTAAGCAGGTCATCCGACATTTGCCATGAGTGGGAAATCAACCAGATCCAGCTGAACCGGATTTTCAAAGTGTGGGGCAAACCAGGTCTAGACCTGTTTGCGACTCTGAGCAACAAAAAATGCAGTCATTATGCCAGCAGGTTCCCTCAACAAGATTCGAGGGGGAACGCTCTTCACCTCAGATGGACAGGGATGTTTGCCTATGCCTTCCCTCCTTTCCCCTTAATTCCCAGACTACTAAGGAAAATGAGAGCAGAACCTTGCCAGATAATACTGATAGCCCCGGCATGGCCGAGGCAGTTTTGGTATACGGAGCTTCTGCAGTTGTCGGTAGAACCGAGAATACAGCTCCCGATAACCAGAGATCTGATTTCCATGAACGGAGGCCAAGTACTTCATCCGCAACTGACCTCGCTAAGATTGTCTGCTTGGAACCTTTTGAGCACGAATTCCGGTCCCTAGATATCACCCCAGAATGTCGTGAAATACTGCAAAGTTCTGTGGCACTGTCTACCAACAGGACATATGTAGCAAAATGGAAGCGATTCTGTAGTTGGTGCGTGACTAAGGTACTGCATCCCTTAACGTCCTCGGCTGAGCAAATCCTTCCGTATTTACTGCATTTAGCCAGATCAGGACTGGCGCACTCATCTATAAAAGTCCATCTTGCTGCAATTTCCAGGTATAGAAGATCACCAGGATGCCCTTCCTTGTGGTCTAACAGGCTAATCAAGGAATTCTTGAAAGGGCTGTTCAGGAAGTTTCCTCCTGTCAAGCATCCTCCACCTTCATGGCAGCTTAACACAGTATTGTCGCAGTTGATGAAAGCTCCCTTCGAACCCATACACAAATCAGAATTACAATTCTTGTCATGGAAGGTGGCTTTACTGTTGGCGCTCACGTCTGCCAGAAGAGTGAGCGAGATACAAGCTTTTTCTATATTGGATCCCTTCATTCAATTCAAGCCGGATAAGGTGATGATAAGAACCAACCCTAAATTTGTGCCTAAAATACCCTCTTATTTTCATCTGAATGAACCTGTCATCCTGCCGACATATTTTAAGAACCCATCCACGGCGGCTGAAAAAGCTTTGCATACTTTGGATATCGGCAGATGCCTAAAATTTTACATTGAAAAGACAAAAAGCTTTCGCAAATCAAACCAACTGTTTGTTGCTTACTCAGGGGTCAGAAAAGGGCTGGCCCTTTCACGTTCCTCCATATCCAGATGGATTGCTTCCGCTATTTGCTTCTGTCATGAGAAAGCAGGAAGACCTCTCGACAGGAAAGTCCGTGCCCATGATACACGGAAAATGGCGACGTCTTCTGCATGGTTGGCAGGAGTACCCCTTCCAGACATATGTAGAGCAGCAACCTGGTCGACTGCTCATACATTCACCAAGCATTACTGTCTGGACACGGAATGGAAAGCAGATGCAGCAGTGGGACAGGCAGTCCTGCGACATCTCTTTAAATAAGGTACATGTTTATGAATTGTATTCTGCAAATTTCTTTTTACTGTATAATATGCTTTTCTCTTTACGCAAATACTTATGATGACAATGTTTAATTGATCATGCCTTGGTATTGTGGAAAGTTCTTTTGTAATAGAAGCAATTTATGGCACACAGCCCCGAGATAGGAAAGGGGTCTAGCCTAGAAACGCTCTAACTACAGGAACTGCTATCTAATCTGATACAAGCATGTGAATCTATGAAAGATTGAATACTGGAGAAAGAACTAGTTACTTACCTGTACACTATGGTTCTCCAGTATTATCTTTCATAGATTCACATGCGCCCGCCCGCCTCCCCGTTTCCTTTAGGTAGACCGCCTTTTATCTCTGGTTTTCCTGTATAGCTCACTCTTGGGCGGTAGGAAATCTGAGATATGGTGGCTCTGCTGGGAATGGTGTAGGCTGGGGCTGGTTGCTGATTGGCTGTAGTTTGGGCCACATAATGAGGAGGAGAGGCTACCCTCTGGTTTCTCTACTCTATGGTTTCAGGCAGTTTTTTCTTCTACTGCTATGATTATTATTTACCGGGAGACTCCCACCATGACGACGGGGAAGATACAAGCATGTGAATCTATGAAAGATAATACTGGAGAACCATAGTGTACAGGTAAGTAACTAGTTCTATACTTGCTGTGCCCGAAGGAAAACTTATTTTGTGATTTTGCACTGAGATCGGAAGGGGCCTTTTGTAAGTGACAAAGGTCTCCAATGAACGTCCCCTTGCACCCCTCTCTGATGAGGGTAGCAACTTTGCATCTCTGTGGCAGGCACATCAGGCATAAATGATGTAGCTGCAGCAGAGGTTACCTGCCTAGAATGGATTCCTGACATGGTGAGGGAATGGATGTCTCCAGATGATTTAGACTGCAATGCGTACAATTATACAAATCCTCAATTATTGTTGAATGAACTCCGCAAAATGAGTAAGTAATAGATGGGTAAAACAAATTTCAAACAAGCATGGGCAAAGTCAATAGATCGTGCTTGCAATTTGAATCCCAACTAAAATGTTTACAAAGCCTGCAGTAGTGAAAAACAAAATAACCGCCAACTACTTTCTGCACATTATGCACATATAAGGTAAATAACTTCAAGTCAAGTCAAAACCACTTTATTCGATTAATTAAAATCATAAAAGTATGCTATACATGTACAGAAATATTAAAAAATCTTATAAATAACTATTAAACAGATAAAAACTATTCATTAACAGTAAGAATTCATGATCGACCATAGCCACCTTAAGCAGTTAATACAAGTTCATTGTCTGTTAATTGAGGGGATCAGTATCTTGTACAGTTTTTTGTCTGACCCTCTTCTCTCTAACAGACGCTGCAAGAAAGCTGGCAACACAAAACATAATTAATGGAGATTCTACCAATTGTAAAAACATTAAAGCTGGCTTGCACTGAATAAAGTTCATACTTTTTAACAATGGGATGATAAACCTTTTCCTGGCGTGTTTATACAGTGGGCAGAAAAACATAAAGTGCATGGTGTCTTGAGGTGAAAAGTCGTCGCACTTACAAGGGGCAACATCTTCAAGTCTACTCCAACCCTCCACATCCCATAGGACCATGTGTATTTGGTTAAACCGCAATTTGGTCAACAGCCATCTATGGAAAGGATTGGTTACTGTTGTCAGATATAGTGGCATTGCTGGAGACAGGGTTACCAAAACATGCCCCCTAACAGAAGATTTACAGAGTTCTGCTCCCTCCCGCTCAGCCTCCCTTAGCTTTGTGAAATTGGTTTTTACCCACTCAAGGTCAGCCTTACATAGGGATTCTGGGTTAGAAAAAATGTCTGGTCTCCCCATGTACGCAGCTAACATTTCTATGTTAGACAACCACTGAATTTTGTTCCTATTGTCTAACCTAATGCAGTCCTTTAAGATCTTATGATTTAGGGGGAGGTTCGGATTTAACCAGATTTTGATCCATAGCAGTATTGGGGCTAATTTAATTATATCTGCTATGTAACCAATCCCAAGTTCAAGATGGACTGAGTAGGAAGCGGTTTAATGTGGAAGGCCAAGAAGAGAGCGTAGGAATTTATTTTCTTCCGTTTGGATCATATCGTGTTTAATGTAACCCCAAATTGTCGCCCCGTACCTTACAATAGAAATGGTCTTGGCTTTATAAATTGTTAAAATTGCCTCTACCGGCTTTCCCCCCAACCTTTTGGCAAAGCCTAGTACTGCCGCTGAAGAATTTCCCGCGGAGTTTGCCTTTAGTAAAAGCTGAGGGGACCAAGAACTTTTATCGTCGAAGACTACTCCCAGGTAGGTAAATACCTTCACTCTGGAGATTTCTTCACCACCGCAAAAGAAGGTCTTAACTTTATTTTTTGCAGGCCCCAACGACATAACATGTGATTTGCCGTTGTTTACTACCAGGACCAGGCTTTTCATGAAGTCCCCAAACGTATCCAGCAATCTTTGCAAACCCAGAGGGGTCCTGGCCAAAAGGACAGCGTCATCCGCGTATAGGAGCACCGGGACCGGGGTACCTCCCATACGCGGAATGTCCGGCGTCGCTGCCAACAGATTTTGCTCCAGGGCATTTATGTATAATGTAAACAGCATAGGGGCTAATATGTATCCTTGTCGTACCCCTCTACTGGACTTAAAGCTGGACTTACATTTCCCCTCGGTCGTCATCCTGATGGAGGCATTCAGGTCTTTGTGGAGCTCGGCCAAGAAGTACACGAGGGACCGATCAAGTCCCATTTCCAGGAGCATTGTCCACAGCTTTGACCTATTAACTAGGTCAAAAGCTGTGGACAAATCCATAAAACCCAAATAAATGGAGCCCCTGGCCGCTTTGGTGTATTTGGCTATTATCAGGTGGAGGTTCAAACATTGGTCCTCCGTACTCCTCCCCGCTCTAAAGCCATATTGGGCATCTGACAGTATGTTATTGTCGGAGGCCCACCCTGTTATCCTTGCTAGGATAACCTTCCCCAGAATTTTTATAGAGGAATCCAGCAAGGATATGGGCCTATAGCATCTAGGGTCTGCCCTTTGGCCTTTCTTGAACACCGGGATAATAGTCGACCGGGACCAAGATTTAGGGAATCCTACACAAGCCGAGGTGTTAAAAACATTTGTCAAGATGTTGGCCCAATACAATGGATTGGCCTTGTACATATCCGTAGGGACTCCATCTGGTCCTGGAGCCTTCCTCCCTGAAGAATCTTCAATTGCTTTAATAACCTCCCCTATATGAAACCTAACTGGCGTGGCGGAAGATTCTGAGGCTTGACCCACAAAAATTTCTAATTCAAGGTGGCTGCCATAAATCTTTTCAAAATGGCTCAGCCAATCCTCCTCCGCAATATTAGTTTCCAGCACGTTATTTTTAGTGTTAGAAAAAAGGGGCGTATTAATGATAGACCAAAATTTTGCACTGTCTTTTAATGTAGCTTTGTCCATAAGTTCAACCCAGGCATTATGTTTAATTTCGTTTTTCCTATCCTGCACTATTTTTTTATACTCTCGTCTAAGCTGTGCCACCAGAACTTTATTCCTTGGGCGCTCCTGGAGAGCTTTTTTGAGGAGATTATGGGATTTAGTGCATTTATGATCAAACCAGCCCATGACTAAACTATTAGTGACTGGTCTGCTTTTAGTGGTGAGTTCTTTTGCCACTTTGGAGCAGATAGCTTCATACAAGGATATTACTTGCTTCCCCGTAGAATGTTGGTCTCCACAAATTTCTAAATCTAGAACCGCCTTTAATGTAATGGTGTTAAAAAACTCGTCTGGAATTACCTTGCTCCAGTTTAGCCTCCTCCCCTGGTCTTTTGCTTTCACTTCAACCTCCGCCATGTGAGGGGTGGATGTGTTTAAAAAAGAGAAACCATCTACCAGTTCAATTGCCTCTGGATTATGGTCACTAAAAATTGACGGTATAGCATTATAAGAGTCTACGTATTTTAAAAGGCCAGAAGAAAGGAATATGTAGTCAATTATTGTGTCACAATCCCTGCCTGTGAATGTGGGAACACGGGAGCTATGTTCGAAGAACCCTGGTTCGTACAAGTCATTGTTAGATAAGAGTTTCTCCAGTGCTTCCCCCTTACTTGAATGCTCAAAGTGTTGCGGGGATGTAAAATCTGGCCCATCAATGTCAGTTAACAAACAATTATGACTACATAAGTGCACATTAAAATCTCCTAACAAAATATATTGGCAAAAAGTGGTTTGCTTTAAAGTGTATGTGTTTAAAAAATTCAACAACCATAACAAGTTTACATTCGGAGAGTCCCCTTGCTGGGAGTTATACCAATTCACCAGAATTAGTTTCGTATTATTAGTAAGTTTGAATTCCAGGATAAGAAAATTATTAGATGAACAATTTATCCTGCTAACTGACCCTCTTAAGTTCACAGAAACCAAGACCACCAAGCCCCCTATATCTCTCCCGGCCACTGATTTTAAAGCTGGGACGAAATATGACGTGAAACCATCCATCCAAAAGTCACAGTCTATATCCCAAGTCTCTTGGAAAGCCATGATGTCGTATTGTTTCACAAAACTTAGCCAAGAGGTATTTTCTCTCTTGGAACGTAGACCCGTTACATTCCAAGTTAACATCTTAATCATTGCCCCCTTGGGATTACCATGAGTTACTGGAATACAGTTAATAGCAAGAGGATTCTCCCCTCCTATGTAAAGCGCTCTGATATCTGCAAAGATCTTGTTCGCGCTATATAAAACTTTCAAAAGAAAATAAATAAATAAATAAATAGGTAGTTGGTCTAATTCCTGGGGTACCAAACCGAGGCAAGACTCTTCCCCAGTTCCATTGCTAGCCTCTCGTCAATCACACATATCCAGAGAAGAAAATACCTCAAATCTGTTGTGTGTGGGGATATTAGGCCCATAATTAAAGTAATTTTCTCCTCCTGTTCCCTGATGAAAAAACGGCGTCTGTGCCGTCGCGGGGGTGTAGGGTCTCAATCTTGCGCTATGTGGGAGCACTCTGGGGGGATGGTTATAAAAGAAACCGAGGGGGCGCACCCGAATACTATTTTCATCGTGCGCCAAAGAAGCTGCCCTTAACAAGACGGTGGCCACGTGTTGTGGGTGTCTAAAGTTGACTATTATACAATCTCCTTTACAGGATTTTTTAGAAGACCCAATCCATTTCGCTTGTCTAGTACTTAGAATATCAGGGGCAAATTTTGTCGGGAATCCACAGTTCCTGTTTAACCAAGAGACAGTTTTGTACTTAAGGGACTCATGGGATTCCTTATGCGTCTGGGCTGAATGACTATCCTGAGGCGGTACATTTGTTAGAACCACAACGTAAGGGGTGCAGGCTGAGGGTAAGTTTGTGGGTCTGCTACTCCTTTCCACGTGACTTTTGAATACTAGATCAGACCCTGTTGTTACTGGAGTAGCTGCACTTAGTGCGGAGGAGGGCGCTGGTGTAACTGGTATAACTGGATTAGTAATATTTAGGGGCTGAGTTATTTGTTGTTGATTTTCTACTCTAGCTACCTGCGCTGGCCCAGCTAAGCCCGTCTCCACCTGTTTGTTACTGTCGGCCGATTGTAGATGTTTTGCTAGCAATCCTCCCAGCCTCTTAACCTCGGTGGTCACACTGTCAAGTTTCCGAACTAAAGGTTGCACAAACTGCTCTAGTTTGGCTTCAAACTTGACTTGCAAGGAGCAAAGTAGTTGGGAAAATTGTTCAGAACTTAAAAAGTTGTTTACAGCATCACTGTCAACCCGTACGTTAGAGGGCTCATCTACATTGACCTGTACTTGATCAGTGATGTCGACCCTTTTTTTAGAATACCCCCCCCCCTTTTGCTTTGTTGCTTCTTGCAGTTTCTAACTGGTCTAGCAACAGGGGTGGCTTCATCGTTATTTTCACTCACTATGTGTATGTCTGATGCTGAAGAATCCATGTGGACCTGGGCTGTGACCGTGGAGACAGCTATAGAGGCCGGATCACAGGTAACATGTTCCAGGGGACTCTCTACTGGAATTAAAGGAGCTTGAGTGTTTTTTGAGGGACTATCCCTTCCTAGAGAAGCCCTTCGTTCACTGTTTATTTTGTTTACCATTTTCACCAAATAGTTATCAAGAGGACCTGACCCCGGTGTGAATGATTCCTTTGCACCGTTAGGCATTGTAAAAACAAGTGACTATTTCCGATGCTGTAAAGCGGCTGGGGTGTATGTGGCACTACTAACTAGACTGTATACAATATACCAAGGAAACACTTTACCAGAGGAGAAGTCTTCAAAATCCTAGTAGTCCGGTACAAATTGTCAAGGGGTTTGGCCCAGCCCTGCCTCTTCCTGTCTATGACTGTCTTAGACTGTCCCGCCCTTGTCCCGGGCTTCTCCCGGGCGCGCCCGCGCGCGTCCCGCGGGGCGAGGAGGCGTGGACTCCTTTATGCGCCTCCCGGCGCTTCCTGCTTGCGTGGGCGGCATCCTTGCCGCGATGAGGCTGCTGGGGGTTGTGGTCTCTGGCGTCCCCCGGCGGAGCCAAGCCCGGCCAGGAACACCACGAAGAAGGAGAATGAATGGCGGAGCCAAGCCCGGCCAAGAACACCACAGCGGAGCCAAGCCCGGCCGAAAAGCACACAGCTGAGCCGAGCCCGGCCGTGTACAGCAACTGGTCAGTGAATTGCGCCACCCCAATGACTTTATGGCGTGGACTCCTTTATGCGCCTCCCGGCGCTTCCTGCTTGCGTGGGCGGCGTCCTTGCCGCGATGAGGCTGCTGGGGGTTGTGGTCTCTGGCGTCCCCCGGCGGAGCCAAGCCCGGCCAGGAACACCACGAAGAAGGAGAATGAATGGCGGAGCCAAACCCGGCCAAGAACACCACAGCGGAGCCAAGCCCGGCCGAAAAGTTCACAGCGGAGCCGAGCCCGGCCGTGTACAGCAACTGGTCAGTGAATTGCGCCTCCCCAATGACTCTATGGCGTGGACTCCTTTATGCGCCTCCCGGCGCTTCCTGCTTGCGTGGGCGGCGTCCTTGCCGCGATGAGGCTGTAAATAACTTAAATATGTGGTTATTCAGTATACTTTTTATTTGTAATTTTGTCCCTCGTGGATGGCAGTGCAAGCACTCTAAATGAAGTGGAAGGATACACCCCAATGGTCATTAGCATGTGGGTGAGAATAGTACTCTTCTGGATGGAGCCAAAGTCCTCCAGGTTTATATTTTATGAAAATATTATTCCTAGATCTTGCAGACAGTTGAGCTATCAAGCTAGACCTAAACATAGTTCAGTATGAGACAAAGAGACTTTGGAAGAAGATAAAATAACATTTGATGGAAGATTTCTTTTTAGCTGAGGCTGTGGACAGGGGAGTATGTTTCGAATATTATATAAAGAAAATAAGGAATTGCTGCTCCTTGCTGGGCGCTACATAGAAGCACACCATGTATCGGTCAGGATTGGAATGTTTGTGGAGGGTGATGTAGGAATTGAAATCACTAAACATAATGGGCACCCTGAATTGGAAAATGCTATTGGACCTTAAAAATAGTAGAAACGCACTGCAGAAATTCTCATAGCCAAACATTAAAAGCGTGGATTACACTCAAACTGCATTTTTTCTTTAAGCTAAATTGTTCTTGGATAATATTTCTTCATTTTGCCTTATTTCTCCAAATTTACTGTCATTTGAGATGTTGGCAAATTTTATCCCAGGAAACAGGGAGATTGTGGAAGTAAATCCGTTTTGTCTCAGATGGCTGAAGACGGTAGGCTAGTGGCCCATTTTGCTACCTGCACTCTGATGAGGCTAATGGTTGACTAGACCTCTGAACACAAATGTCTCTGCCACCAAGGAAGTTTGTGAGGATTTATCCTGGGGGTGAATTTTATACGGTCACTTTCCTAGGGTTGAAGACCTCTCCTGGGAACTGCCGCATATTAGCCGGTGCCTCAGCATTAGCCGTAAACGTCCTAAATGTAGACTAGCCATGTTCAGCCTTGCTTCGACAGTTCCATGATGCCGATGAGACATACGAAGTTGGTTGGAACTAAGTGCGGGACCAAATATAGCATTGGCCGCTTCCCATCCTAACATGGAGCCGCCTGTCCACAGCCAGTAATGGACAGAGGGTTTTCACACCGGTGTGTGCCTCACAGCGTCACAAGTAAAAGAAAAAGGGAGGTCTCCTTATTAATCCAGTGAGGGACAAGGAGAATAGGAGTGAAGAACTTAACAAGTCCCAATATTCAACTCTTGAATAGTTGAATATTGGGACTTGTTAAGTTCTTCATGCCTCACAGTGTCACCGCTGGGTCTTAAGTAGTAAGATGTTCGCCTACTTGTACTTAGCACCATTTACTGAACGTGGTGCACCTCCGAGCCTCTGTGGGCTCCTAACCCTCTTAGAATGTCTGACTGCACTGCTGCTTATTTTTATCTCGAAGTAAAAGCTGAACCCACCGAGCTTAGAGTGGCTCTGAATCCACCACAAGGCCTGTGCTCTGTGACAAGCCTTTCATTGATACAGAGGTTTTGAGCAGTCGCGGGCGTCTCCTCAGCAGCACAATGAAAGGCCGCTTTGATTGCAGCTGCCAGTGCTTAGACACAGTTGCAAGTGTACGAGTTAGAGCTTCAAACCCTTCCCTCTGGACTCCAGCCTGCTCGACGGAGGGGAACAGCTGTGGTCGCAGGCCCCTTGAACCTCCTGGCAAGAGCGGCGGGCTCCCCTTGGCACAGCAGAGGCGTCCTGCAGTGGGCCCGGCGAGGGAGCAGGCTGAACGCTGCATTTGTATTTAATCACTGACACGGTGTTTATTCCATGGAAAGCGCTGTCTAACAAGCCTAAAAGACCTTCAAATCAAACAATCCATTAAACACACGGCTTGTAGTTGCCTCATGACACTTCCTGGTAATTGAGCGTTCATGGCCTTGCTGTTTACAAGCCTTGTTAACATTTCACGTGAAACTGTCGTCAGAGTTTGCCTAGAAAGAGGAGCATAATGACACACATGGCCTGTGCTTGGACAATGACCATCTTTAATTAAAATAACTGTGTGTTATTGAAGTTATCACATGACTCCTGTGATTCCGGGCAAATTACTTACGGCCAGATTCAACAAAGTGAATTCGGCTCGCAAAGGGCCAGATTCTGAGAATACGGCCCTTTGCGAGCGCTATTTTTGCATTTGGGATTCATCATCCCAAATGCAAAAATCGCAATTACAGAACTCGCTAAATTGCGAAGAATCGCATTTAAGGAATCTCAATTAGCGATTCCTTAAATGCTATACATGAACCTTTTAAAAATTGCGAATTCGCAATATGGGGCAGCTATTTACAGCGAAGTGTAACTTTGTGGTAAATAGCAAAAACTTAGAAAAATGCACTTATGCCCTTTGGAATGAATGGGAAATCGCATCCTTATTTGTAATTCGCAATTTGCGAATCACAAATAAGGAAGCAGTAGAAATCGCAAAAAATATTGCGATTTCTACATGCATCCCGTTTTGCAAGTCTGTAATAGCGATTCCTTAATAATCGCTAATACAGACTCGCAAAAGGGGACTTTGATGAATCTATATGATAATCTCCCCGTGGCTACAATTTTTTTTTTTTTAAATGAATGTATCCTTGTGTAACATAACTGGTGCTCAGGTAAAGCGCTCCTAAACCTTCGAGTCGAGCTCGCGCTATATAAATCTGAAACAACAAAAACGACTGGGAGATAATCAAGGACTTTTGTGCGTTGGTGGCAATGGTATCCGTGCACCCATTTTAAATCAAAAGTCGCTATTTTATAGACAGATACCTTTCTATATACTGACATTCTGGTGGTGCTATGTGAAACTGTTTAGATTTACCAGTAAAATAATACTTTTGTTTGCGGAAATCCTGAAGGTATGTAAAACATTTATTATTTCAAGTAGAACACCATGCACCATTCGGAAATGCCTCTTGATTGCCTGGCCAGAAACATTTGTTGTGGCCACCCTTTAGAAGATGCAGTACTTAGTCACGCGTCCTAAAAAACTAAGTTAAAGGATCCCCATGATGTCAACATGACAGGTATGTCATAGCATGTCTTTTTACCTGCTGAATAAAATAGGAGGCATTTCCACGTATCACAATTCATTCTTCGTCACACCATTTTCTTCGCGTTCTTCACCTCCCTGCCACTATTTTTTGCCGTCGGTTTTTGCTTTTTGACACTTCTCCTGGACCTACCTGTGGATATTCCTGCCTGGCTCTTTCATATTCCCTGATGTCAGAGGGGATTTTGGTGCCTTGCTAATAATATGTGCATTCATCTTAATCTTCAAGCAAGAGCTACAAGATTGGCCCTTATGTTGTTTCCTCTTAACTGGGCACCTCCTTTGGAGGCATTTCACAACTTTCACATGTAATGTTAAGTGTAAGTGGCACTTTGGCTATTGGGAGGAGCCGCACTTTCCTTGTGCCGTCAAGAAGGGTACTCAAAAGACACATATTGGTGAGGCAATCATTGAAAGAGGAAATGAGAATGCTGTTAAGTACTCTACATGAACTTTTACAGCAGGCTCTATGTCATTGTGTCATTGCCTGTGTAGTCATTATGTTTTATACTGAGATTATTAGTAAGAACATGCAACAGCGTCCACTATTTCTGACACAATAGGGTGGAATTTAAGAATCCGGGAATATCGGCAAATTTGCATTTCATGGCAAATGCAAGCACAAATGTGCAATCTTTTCCCATGAGGGGCTATTATTTCTGCTGAATTTGAGAAAAGAACAAGCCGTGTTTACTGTAAGGTACGTATAGCTCTGTTGATCATTATTTTGTCGAAAATCTTTCTCTGAGTCAATAAGATGTGCACTTTTCCTTCTCGCTGTGTAATTTCCCGAGTGTTTACTATGGGACATTAGCCAGCCCAGAAAGCAGGCCAAGAGACTACTGAAAGCCATATTTTCTCTGGAGATATGATCCCTTGTTTACTTTAGAAATTCTGGACTCTGTCCCATTCCCACACTGCCCACCGTATGTACAGCCAGTTGCGCATTTGGCTGCGATATTTATAGCACCCCTAACACATAGTTGCCGCCTATCCTGCAATAGTATTTTGTCAAAAGCACTTTCGCTTAAGCTGAAAAATGTGTCACTCCGTTTTAGTTTTTAGTTGCATTAGAACTAGCGTATGAGCTCTTAAAGAAATGTACAGTTAATTTCCTGACTCTACACTACAGTAATGTAGAATTGCATTACAGCACAAACATTTCTTAGAATTCACAGCGTGGCCATCTCTTAAGTAACGTTTTTCTTAAAAATAATGATGATTATATTTATTCCTTTTCATGACCTCTTAAGTCTTTTATTAACCGTCTTATTTTGTGTGAACATCCTATCTTCACAATTGTTTGTATAGCTTTTTTTTTTTTTTTGAAAATAACCCTTCGTAAACTTAAAAAGTAAAATGTTTCCATTTCCTCTCCTGAACCTTGGCTATACATGTATGGCATAAAGTAAAAATAATCCCACTATATACTGATTTTCTGTGGCTGTCACCCTTTTTGGAGCTGGCTAAAAACTCAGCTTTAATTGTCTCACCGGCCTGTTATAAGCTCGATAAAACATATCATATTTTTAGTATTACTGCATACAGAAAGGGGCTTTGGGTTAGCCTGCTTCACCATTGCACTTATGGACTGCCAATCACACGTAAATGTAGTCCCCAGAATAGCTTACATACTGGATTATTCCCCTTCAGCTAATGGCTTGTAGGCAGTGTCAGTCAGATTTTATCTCTACCTTCAGGACATCCATCCAGTGTTTAGCTTTAGAAGCATGTGAATGACAGCATTTTGCCTTCTTACTTTCTGCTTCTGTATCAAAGAGGGACAGCTACCGACAGGCAAAGGAGTTTGCATCCATCTGTGAACTTCTGCTCTGCCCCACCCTCACTATCACCGCTTCATTGCAATTCACAGGTTCCCAGCTCCTGCTCCACCCTGCCCTATTTGTTACTGTGGCTAATGGTAGTCTCGGCTTTTAGTCTGTCTGCCCTCCCCGTCAGCAGTTCCTTCCACACTTATCAAGGTTCTGTGTGGCCCTTGAGCCACGCGAGAGCGATGCAAATCCTAAGTGAGATTTATCCTGCCACTCACAGCAACCTTGGGTGGCCCTGTTTGGCTTGATAAATCTAGATAAAGTGGAAGGAGTATGCTGTTCCTGTGGGGGAAGGAGGAGGAAGCTGGGTTGGTCAACACCCCTAACCTAAAGTGGAGACAGGGTGTCTCCCAAATTGGGAAGTGGGGCCCCCACACACCCGGTTGGGTGTCATGCTTCATCATAGGGCTTGCTCCTTGTCAGGCTGGCGCTGCAATGCCTGACGGGCACCGTATGAGGGGCGCTTTGGCGGAGATCTTTTTCCCAAGCCGTTAGGTGATGTGTGGGGCCTTGTGGTGCAGGTGTGGGAAAAGTGCATAGTGAGATGGTATGTGGAAGGCTAAAATGAGGCACAGTGGTGCTCCAAAACCAATTCATTCTCTGAATGGTTTTCACCATTACCCACAGTACAACAACCATTAGCAACAGCACCACCACCACTGTTACCACCACCACTACCAAACAACATTTACCACCACAGTTACTCCAGCTTTACCCCATCAGTATCATCACCACTTTTAGCACCACAACTACCATTACACTGCTACGATGACCACCATTATCACCACCATTAGCAAAACACCACTACCACCATTACCTTTATCACTTCTACACCCATCATCCTAATTATGACCACCACTATCACAATTGCCACCATTACCACCACCACTATTAACACCATTTCCCTCAGCACCACCGACACCACCATCCTCACTATTACACACTCAATACCACTATCACCACCAGTACCACGATCTCCTTGACTATCATTATCACCATCATCACTATCACCACTATCAGTTTTATCACCACTATAACATTCTCGTTGACTTGACCAAAACGGTTTCTTTCTCATGTTTTGGTTGGAAGGAAGGTAATGGTTATAGCAATTGGAATTAGTCTGAGTGTTTCAGGTGAGTGTGGCTGATCCATTTACCAAGATGTTTTTCATTACAGACTCACTAGATGTTCTAGATTGAGACTGGGTGCCTTTAGGATCAGGAATATAGACACCATTTATTTAGGGTCCATGGCACAACCTGAAGAAATAGGGAGGGATTAACTGTCACAGAGATATACGCACACGTTAGACCTGTATACTTGACTAGAACTCATCCAGGCATGAGAGCTGCTGTTACTTCTATGCTGAGAGCAATATCAAGACCTCACAAGAGGCTACATGCATTCAGAGAGGAAGAAATGATCCACGCCCCACAACAATACATTGCTGAACAACCACACCCATTGTTCTTGCTGCCTGAATCGTTCTTGTGTCGGTACCCAGTATCGGTAACTCCAGGCGTGGACATATTCTGACCCTTTAGAAGTTGGGCACTTAAGGTCCAATAAGGAATTACCCTAATCTGGATCCCGTTTCCCTGTTAATTTATTATTCTCCTCAGTACTATCACACAGAGATTTTTACTGTTTTCAGCAACCCAAATATCCATGTGAAAGTAAATGGATCTGTAGTGTTCCCGTTGTGGCCACTCTTAAAGTGGCCCTAATTAGTTAGATTTGTTGTTTTAAATTACTGTAAATGTTGACAGTGTGTGTAATGACCTTAAATGGGCCATTCGGTGTGTGATGTCATAATATGTCTCAAAGCTCGATCAAACATCATCAAACAAAGCAACATTCTAGAATGGCAGTTGTTAGCAATGGAGAAACTAAAAATATTTTTTTGTTTCTCTACACGGGATTATCGCTTTATTATGTCTGAATCAAATTAAAGTATCAAATAATACATTTACAATGATATCTGTATAAGCATATGTAAAAATGGTGGTAAATTATTAAAATACACATAGTTTCGATTCTTCATGAGCTCCAGGTCTCCAAACTAACCTTTTTCCAAAGAAGTAATTTGCTTTTAGGTCACAAATTGGCTTATGCACATTTTTAAGAGCTGCCTATTTCAGTTGAGTAGAAATGTAAACATAACTGTGAATGAAAACAAAATTATTATCAGCCTGCCCTCACGACTACTCTCTAATCACATTGCTACTCAATCCAGAGCCTTTTCTGTGCAAAGACGAAACAAGCAGATGCTGTAGGCATCACAGGAATCCCTAACTTCTACCACCTATCCACAGCTTTGTTTTTTAGCACCCAAAGGGGATGGGGAGGTGACCTAAATGTGGCGTGTTTAGGATGGTTAAGTACCTTGAGGTGCCCATGACTCTCTACTCAGATTTGCTCTCTACTCATATAAATTGTCTCTCAACCCCATTTTCTCACAACCCCATCCAACCTATCTGTTCAACAGAATCCTATTCTCAGCTTCAAATACTATTTCTTCAACCACAGAGTTTAACAGGGTCTTTATTACCAGCTAATATGGAATGGGACAGCAATAACATCTCACAGCGACTACGTTTTGATTATACTCTACCAGATGTTTCTTCTTTCTCCCCACTGCGGCTTCCTAATAAACCCATGCTGAAGATCATTATAGCTTATCAATGCTACGATTAGGATTGATTGTGGCCAAACAGGACAAAGCCCGTTAATGGAAAGACAGCGACCCTCCCTCTGTAGAGGAACGGCCCTGAGGACTTGACAGGTGCATTAGCAGAGACCAGGCCGTGTGTGAAGCCAGGGGTTGTCGCCATAAACACACTAAGATCTAGAAGAAATAGGCAGATTACAGGGGCATAACCATAGGCCCAAGAGTCTCACAGACTGACATGATAGAAGCAGAGATCTGAATGTGCATGGACTGAGGGCTGGTGCACCCTCCTGGGTTACAAGCTGTGGGAAATTCGACTGGAGGGGGAGAGCGATGGGTAGGGCCCTGGGGGAACAGTCTAGAGGTAAATATTAGTCAAAACGTCCCTTCCACTGTAGCTTCTCTTATTTGCTGAGCTCAGAGGAAGGGAACAGAATACTTAGGTGATTCACTGTCCCACAGCAAAAATACTACACAGAAGCCTAGGAAATAATTCTCCCAAGAACATAAGCATCTTTTTAAAAAAGTCTCTGATATGTGAGATTTGAGCATGAACTGACATTTAGTGCAAAATAGTTTTTTAAGGAAGAAAAAATCCACGTCCAAGCCCTTGAAGAATGTCCAAATCTGGCCTAGGATGATCACTCCATTGCAGCTCCCAAACGGGCCAAAGGCGGGAGCAGCCGCTCGTAAATTGAAATGGTAGGGCGGGGGGAGTGCGGAATACACAAAAAGATAGTCAAAATATTAATAACATTTCACTTACCTGCTCTTGCCTCTGCCTTCCACCCGATCCTTGCGTCCTCGTCAGGATCCTGGTGCACACTGCACAAGCTCCCAATCCCAACGCTACTCACATGCTCGGAATGCTAGACATATACTGGAAGCCTGTGTTGGTTTCTTCACCCAGCTGTACAACACAGCTAGGTGGAGAAAGGCTACGTGTGCATGATGGTTTGGTTGGCCACCTGGGGCCGACTAAATCATCATGCGCATTTAGCAGTGCCCACCACTTCTCCTGCCTCCCTGGTGCTGCAGCCTCACTGTGGCTGTCTCCCCACCTCCGTCGGCTGGCAGGCAGCCTACAGGACGCAAAAATATTGATAATAAAAACGTTTTAGTATCAGTTTATTGATGTCCTTGCCTCTGATGACTTTCAGCAGGAGGGGGCGATGCTCTTCCGCCATAACAGAGGCGCCATCCCTGACCAAAGGTACAGCAGCTTGTAGCGGTACCTGCCAGGAACTGGCAGTGAGAGACCAGGAAGATCCACTGTCATACTGGTCACTCCCAACTCGCTCTTGTATAGTGAGCACAACTTGGATGTCATGTAGTACCATGGGCCTCTTTTCTCCTAGACAGTCTGTCCATCTGTATGACCAGACAGACTCCTTCCCTCTCTCAGCAGGCATAAAGGCTTCTATGTGTTTGAGGGAGATTCGCAGATCCTAGAGCAGAAAGTATAGATTTCAGGTGATATCCTCTAACCTCTGGGAGACTGGCATTCAGGCAGAGACCAACCCTGGTTGCACCGCAGTCCTATGAGTATTCTGTAGAGCACTCCCATGCCTGGTCTAAATGACTTGGAACAGGAACCAGGTAAGATGGTTTAGGGCCCACTTTGATACTCAACATTTAATCCAGGGATGTGAATCCATTGTCTAAAACTCCATAACCGGTATGGTTCTACCTCATACACTTCCACTTTCTGGGACAGGAGTTGTCAATCTCCATCTGTGCTAGGACAAGCCAGGTGCATCCAAAATGGATCCCATTGTCCGCAAAACTCAGGCTGACTCACACACAGTTCATCACCATACATGCACATGCACCAAAACATGCACATTCACTTGACAAACACCTGGAATGCTGGCACAAGGTCCCGGGCATACACAGCATAACAACCCTTATAGAAGTGGAACCAGAAGGCCTCATTCCCAGTGGCAGAGATGAAAAATGTCTGGTCACAATATTGATCCTTCTAAATGCTGCCACTGCGGCTTTATGTACCATACCCAGGACAGGGGCAGATGTCCTCTGCCCATAATGAGAGCACGCTTGATGCACCCCTCCCAGTCACAGGACTGGTCAACGATTTCACATAATCAGAGACAGGCCTAGGCCTCTGTAGTTGTGGGACACTAGGGCCAAAATAAAAGTAAGGATACCAGACAAACGTGTTGCAGGGATTCTGTTCAGGAACAGAACTATGCTTGGGACCATAGAACATCAGTAGGTAGGGACAAAAGTCTCCATACCCAATCAACATCTCTGAGCCCGAATCCGGCTATTTCATAGTACCTCACTTTCCCTCTACAACACTCCTGACCCTCTCAGGATCGCGGTGTCAGGTCACCCCCTTTCGTTCTCTCACTCGTACCAAAAATAGAAAAGAAGCATGAGGAAAGTTTTTAATGTTTGTTTAAACTATTGTGCTCTGTGCATTAGTTGCAGCACAACCAGCAAACAAATACACCTCAGGAAGGTCATTAGCCTAGCTATTAGACCGAAACCCACCCTCACTACGAAAGCTAAATGATTATAGATATATGGGCTTGGCAACAGACCCTGTACCTTAGCATTCGTAGACAGTTGTTCTACATCCAAGCTGACGCAGCTGTCTTGTCTCAGGACCTTTGCGCTGCCTGCCGTCTCCGCTGTGTGTGTGTTTAGAACAACATGTCCCGGGTAATATGGCAACACGTTTTTAAAAAACAGCAGCTGGGTGTCTCTATTACGTCTAGGTCCTTGTGTCCCACACAGAGAATAACACGAAACAGTGTTGTGTGACCTTGCCTAGGCTGTGCAGACTAAATCCCAGGAAAAGGACAAAAAACATGTGCTAACTATCGGCCAGATTCATGAAAGACCCGTTTTGCGAGTCTGAAATAGCGATTCATGAGGAATCGCTATTACAGACTCGCAAAACGGGATTCATGTAGGAATCGCAAAATTAAATGCGATTCCTACAGATTCCTTATTTGCGATTAGCAAATTGCTAATCGCAAATAAGGAATAACTCCCCATTCATTCCTATGGGTCAAAATGCCCATAGGAATGAATGGGGAGTATTCCTTATTTACGATTAGCAATTTGCTAATCGCAAATAAGATAGCGATTTGAAGGGTGCCAGGGGTGTCCAAAGGACACCCTGTAGCACCCCTTAAATGCACATTTCAACAGGTGTTGCGCACACACATGTCCTAAGGACATGTGTGTGTGTAACACGCAACTTAGAAAAATGCTTTTAAAAGCATTTTTCTAAGTTTTCGCTATTTACCACGAGGTTTGACCTCGCGGTAAATAGCGGCCGAAATTTGCGATTTCGCAATTTTAAAATGTTTCAAGAATAGCATTTAAGGAATCTCTAATAGAGATTCCTTAAATGCTATTCCTCGCAAATTTGCGAGTTTCTAAATAGCGATTTTTGCATTTGGGATGATGAATCCCAAATGCAAAAATTTCATTCGCAAAGGGCCAGATTCTCAGAATCTGGCCCTTTGCGAGCTCAAATATGATTGATGAATCAGGCTGCAAATGTGAAAGTACAATGTGGCACAAAAACAAGCATGTGCTTTGGTAACAAGTGCACAGCAGAAGAGGCCTACAATGTGAAAAGTTAAGCTAAGATAAGGAAAACAACAATGTCCATGTAGGAAGCACAGGACACGTGCAGTTGGGCACTCAGGACAGGAGAGCACATCTGTATACGATGTAAGGGGCATTCCAATCCTAACAGATTCTCGAAATATTTTACACAATGCTGCACCTACTTTTATGAGCATCAAGGGCATCAGCTTTGTCAGGAAGGCTGAAGGGTCTTTAGATAACACACATGTAGTTGTTTGATTTTATTCACACAGTATCACATAGCTAATTTGACAACACACTGGTAAATTCAGGATTCGCAGTGTCGACATCCTGATAATAAATAATAAAGTCTTCTCTTTTTGACCCTGGTAGAAAACGATGATCGATATGTAGCATACGGCCACATGCATCAACCTATTTAGGAAGTGCAAACGGTGCGAATCGGTAAATTCGGCCGTTTGCGATTCCTAAATAGGCTTTTGGGATGCATCTAACATTTTTGGCAAAATCACTATTTTTAGCGAATTCCAAAAATGCGATTGCTTTTAAGGAATCTCAAATTTGCGATTCCTTAAAAGCAATGCATGAATGCTTTTAAAATTGCGAATTCGCAATTAGGGGGTGCAAATTACCACGAGGGTGAACCTCGTGGTAATTTGCAAAAAAGTATTACAATTGCTCAAAATTGCATTTTACACACTGTCATGTTACAGACACACATATCCTTAGGACATGTGTGTGTGAAACATGCACTTTAAAATACATTTCAGGGGTGCAGGGGGGGTTCTTTGGACCTCCCCCTGCACCCATGGAATGCATTAACATTTTGCGAATCGCTAATTGAAATTCGCAAAATGTCAATGCCTTCCCATTGATTCCTATGGGCCTTTTGGCCCATAGGAATCAATGGGAATTGCGAAATCGCAAATTAGAATTCGCATAATATTTGCGATTCGATAAAAATTGCAATTTTTACCGAATCGCTAATATTATGTGAGGAAAATCATGCATCCCATTTTGCGATTCCTTATTTGCGATTCCCTAAAAATCGCAAATAAGGAATCGCAAAACCATGCAATGATGCATGCGGCCGTAGGTCTGAACAAGTAGTAAAAGACCCAGACATAATGCATTTCCCCTGGGTACCTTGAGGTTGGCAAGTACAGTGTCTGTACCCCAACATGGAATGTAAGGAAATCATCTTAATCTTTGCTCGGAAATGGACGACTCCAGGTCCTGCTCCTGGGCTATCTACTGCTGCCTGTGCCAATATAAAGTTCAAATCTACCTTGCAAAAAAACTGTCCTCAAACTGTAAACATTTCTCCTCAATTTCGCCTGGACATCCTCTTTTAGTCTTCCGGAATGTTGCTGATCTTGGGTCAAAATTGCAAGACTTGGATTTCCAGGATTTTATCATGCCGAGACGAAGCGATATGGCTCTGGAAACATGGCTACTGGCTCCAGTGAACAAAGAAAGCTACAATACCTACTTCCTGCACTATTTCATGAACTATAGAGGACGTGCTCTGGGAGGCGGATTGGTATGGATTCTATCGCTTTGATAAGTGAACCCCCCTCGCTTTCAACTCACAGCAAATCTGTAGGCCTTGTTTTGGTCCAAGGCCACTAACTTTGATAGCAAGTGACTTTAAATATCTACATCAAGACACACTTCTGGCTGATGTAGAGTTTGATTCTAACATTAGACATAGCAGATTGGCCTTTTATTCTGTCTGGCATTTCCCCAGGGACTGGAGTCATTGTAGACTGGATTTCTAAGCCCAGGGTCACTGCTGGTGCCTTTGTCAGTGTCCCAGCTCCTGACTGCATTTGTTGCAGCCACTAGGGGCTTCAAAACAGGGAGAGAAAGAGCTGGGGGTGGGAGGGTACAGAGAGAGCGAGTGATCAGAGAAGTAGAAGATAGAGAGGAGAGAGTGAGAGAGAAAGACTAGATGGATGGAAAGAGAAAAACCTAGTTTGACAATTTTTCCAAGGGAGGCTTATGGCTCCCATCTCCGGCCCTCTAATGCGAGTTCTGGTGTCATGCACATTGTTACTGCACTACTATCCCCAACAAAGATTCCATCAACAGAAAAAAATCTACTCCCTATTACATGTTTTGCTGATAAGGAATGGAAATGGCCGCTCTCCATCTGACACCCTTGCAAAACCCACTTTATGCTGGGTAGCCCCAGAAAGTGTAATTGATTATTTATGAGTGACCATTGAACACTGGTCAATGTAAAGGTCTGCGAGGTGGTACTGAGGGTCGAAAGTGATTATAATGAATTGCTTGTTACGTTAAATCTACCATAACCACTGTGTTGGAATAGCAAATTGGAAGACATGAACATGAAAACAAAAAAAATGGGAGTTCATTGACTCGATAACCGTGATCTCGTAGTTCCTCTAGGTTATAGCTGAGTCTCGCTTCTAAACTTCAGAATTCCAGCCTGAGCTCCCACATGTGGAGTTCCATCGGGAAAAAACGGCAAAAGAGTGCCCATGGGCGGAAACCACAGATTAACGAAAAGATCTCTCCTGTCAGAATTCAAGGAACTCGAACCCTATGATCAGTCTATCGATCAATAATAACAAGAAAGAAGAATAACTACTACAGCAAAAACTGGAAAGACTTGAATAATCCTGTACAGGAAAAACACGGTTGAGGCTTTTTTACACTCTTGGCATGAGGCACCAAATAGATAGGTCCTCTTCTAATTTCAGCAGAGACTTGGGGCCAGATGTACGAAAGAATTTAGCATTTCTTAATGGACCGATTGCCAATTTCGGTCTGTTAAGAAATGCTAAATTTCCTTTCCATATGTACAAACTGCCAGATTCATCAAAGGCCCGTTTTGCGAGTCTGTAATAGCGATTCATAAGGAATCGCTATTACAGACTCGCAAAACAGGATTCATGTAGGAATCGCAATATAAATTGCAATTCCTGCACAGTCCTTATTTGCGATTAGCAAATTGCTAATCGCAAATAAGGAATAACTCCCCATTCATTCGGAATGAAGGGGGAGTTATTCCTTATTTGCGATTAGCAATTTGCTAATCGCAAATAAGGATGCGATTTCAAGGGTGCTAGAGGTGTCCAAAGGACACCCTGTAGCACCCCTGAAAGGTAATCTACATTGGTGTTGGGCACACACATGTCCAAAGGACATGTGTGTGTGCAACATGCAACTTAGAAAAATGCTTTTAAAAGCATTTTTCTAAGTTTTCGCTATTTACCACGAGGTTTGACCTCACGGTAAATAGCGGCCCGAAATTGCGATTTCGCAATTTAAAAATGGATGATGAATTGCATTTAAGGAATCTCAAATAGAGATTCCTTAAATGTAATTCCTCGCTAATTAGCAAATTCGCTTTTACTGATTTTTGCATTTGGGATGATGAATCCCAAATGCAATAATTGCGCTCGCAAAGGGCCAGATTCTGAGAATCTGTCCCTTTGCGAGCGCAATTCAGCGTCATGAATCTGGCTGTTACTGCCAGATTCATCAAAGGCCCGTTTTGCGAGTCTGTAATAGCGATTCATAAGGAATCGCTATTACAGACTCGCAAAACGGGATTCATGTAGGAATCGCAATATAAATTGCGATTCCTGCACAGTCCTTATTTGCGATTAGCAAATTGCTAATCGCAAATAAGGAATAACTCCCCATTCATTCGGAATGAAGGGGGAGTTATTCCTTATTTGCGATTAGCAATTTACTAATCGCAAATAAGGATGCGATTTCAAGGGTGCTAGGGGTGTCCAAAGGACACCCTGTAGCACCCCTGAAAGGTAATCTACATTGGTGTTGGGCACACACATGTCCAAAGGACATGTGTGTGTGCAACATGCAACTTAGAAAAATGCTTTTAAAAGCATTTTTCTAAGTTTTCGCTATTTACCACGAGGTTTGACCTCACGGTAAATAGCGGCCCGAAATTGCGATTTCGCAATTTAAAAATGGATGATGAATTGCATTTAAGGAATCTCAAATAGAGATTCCTTAAATGTAATTCCTCGCTAATTAGCGAATTCGCTTTTACCGATTTTTGCATTTGGGATGATGAATCCCAAATGCAATAATTGCGCTCGCAAAGGGCCAGATTCTGAGAATCTGGCCCTTTGCGAGCGCAATTCAGCGTCATGAATCTGGCTGTTAGACACATAAAGAATAGCAAAATGCGCTTTCTCCACAGTAGAAATTGCGTTTTGCAATTCCCTAAATAGGAAATAAGAAATATGGATTTCCTAAGCACATGTACAAAGCAGTAACAAAATGCAAAATGGGCATTTAGAAAATGCTACTTCCATCGACTCCAAGTCGAATTGAACATTTGAAAAAAGCACCGCAAAATGGTTTTTTTAAGTGACATAAAGCACACACTTGCTCCAAGGGTATTTTTGCGCTTTACATATGAACTAAATTTTTTTGGGGTGCATCAAGGGCATAGAGCGGCTTATCAATGTGTGGATTGTATATTATTGTATTATGTACATGTTATATTAATATCACATTATGTATTGCTGTAATGTTGGGTGGTTTAATGAGTCCTTTTCTCATATTTAAACAAATAAAATTGATAAAGAGAGACCCGTTTCTTGTTTTATCATTTTGCTGATGACACAAGCATATAGTGACTCTACAAGCACACACATGCAGCACTCACATGCACACTCAGACACACTCGCTTTAATTCTGTTGAAATGTTAAAATGTTTCCTTTACATGTAATCTGTATTCGTCCACTGTTCTAAAGCCTCTCTTATAATTCACATTAAATTTGAGAGGGCTACCTGTATAATTACGGGAAACGACCTTAGCAATGCGGTCAAAACACTGCAGTACATTTAGGTCGCTGATTTTACAACGCAAGTCGTTACCACGACTTGCACTGGAGGGCGCTCTAGACTAAGGAATAGTGTGATTTACTATTCCTACACCTTCCCTACTGTACGTAGGCTGGAGTTAGAATAGTAAATCATACTATTCCTAAGTCCAGCGCTCTAGAGCGCAAGTCGTTATAATGACATGCGTTGTAAAACAGTGATTTAATGTTCCGCGATCTAAATGATCACGTTGTTACATCATACATCCTATGATTCCATTTATTCTGTAACCATATTATGCCACTTTCATTTTTTTTTGTATTATTAGGTTTTCTTAAACAGGGCAGACATTCACAATTTACATTCCTGCTAACATTGATCATTTGATGGGTTGAATCAAGTGTACATCAAGGCATATTTAAGAAAAATAGATTCACATTCATAACTGTGGCATGTACATGTGGCTGCTATCTGTATTTATGTCTTGAGTATTTATCATTGGTGTTTATACAGCTCTGCAGCACATGCATGTATGCTGCATATAGATTCTACTAATCTTTTCAGTGTAGCAGTTTGTGAACTGGGGAGGCGGATACTAATGTAACAGGAGCAACTTAAAACATAACAGGTTGTTGTGTGATATTGAACCGGAGGGTTCCTTGGTCCCTCACCTAGTGTATCTTCTGTACTGTCGCACATTTAATGGAATCTATTGTCTATCTAAGAGGCAATATTGAACAATACACACTCATGTCTGCGTCCTCTTTTCTCAGATCAACTTTTTGGCTGTCGATTTCCTCTTCTTTTAGTGTGTACCCCTATACAGTGGTGTTCACTGAAGGTGAATCCTCCATATTGGTAGTGTGTATGTTTTGCAACAAATTTAGTACCACATCCCAACTTGCGGCGAGTCCTATGGATAGCCATGGTGTCTTCCTGGTGTAGCACAATGATCTCGGCCTTAGCCCATGTCAGCATGGAGCATCTCCACGCTAGTATGTGTGGGGGATCCAGAGCCTTCCATCTCTGGGTGATTGGTCTTTTCGCTGCAGCGATGCCCAGATCGAGAAACCTTGAAGTCACTTTGTGTGCCCGGCTTCTACAGTATAAATGCAAAATGTGTACTTCCCATTCAAATGGAAGGGAGCGGTCTGTACAGTGGGTGAGAGTGTCTGCCATCTCTGTCCAATACCTATGCAGGTGGGGGCATCCCCATAGCACATGCAGTATATCATTGTCTATGAGGGAGCAACAGGGACATCTTATGCCACTTTCACACTCAGAGATGGTGTCCTATAACCCAAATGTTTCATTGTGTTGATCATATGTTTTTGAATAGCTTAAATTAACAAGCAGCGCTTAATATGCTAGCAATAAGTAGTGGCCGTCTGGAGCTGTGTGTTTCATATATTTCACAATTATTCTGAAGGTGGTTAAAACTGCAGAGTCCGATGTAAGTTCACAAACCATATACATCCAGGATTTACAGCAGGTCCACTAAATATGTGTATAATTCCAGCTGGCATTTTTCGACCCTAAGGCATGCGGATATAATCAAACCGACACGAAAACGAAGGCTATCCATTTAAACGCTGCAACTGCTTTTGGAAAGCGTGACATATCTCACGTTGCAGGCATATCCGTCGTGGACATAATACGAAAACATTGCTAGGCGTCTCAGTGTTAATTGACAAGATCCATTCATATTCAGAAAAACCTGTACTAGATTGATCGACATAGAAATATTCTTGGATTTCAAATTATATGAACATAAGGGAAAAATTTCATCCACAACTTCAGACCAAAAAAGTGTACTCGAATGGATAAAACGGAAGTCTAGACATAAAAAACACGGGACTATCTAGAAACTAGCCAAAAACGTATGGAAAATATTACCGAATATCTGGCCGTATTATTATTCAGCCCTCGCGCTACTTTACTGCTTGTATGCTATCACAATTAAAACAACTGATTCAAGGAATAGAAATTATGCTAAAAGACGGAGTCCTGATGAAGGCAGCAGTGCCGAAACGCGCATAGTCTCTATTCTGCCGCTAGCCATCATCATATACATCCGCTCTCCATGTTTGTACTATAAATGTGATTTATGAATGTAAATAAAGTGTTATAATGCATCAGATATCCTGAAAAATGTGTACACTTTTTATAAGAATAACAATGAATCCCAAAAGAAATACTAGAATAATAGAATAAAGATATATTTTTTCAAAAAATATCTAATTGTGGATTTACCCTTTTTGAACCCATTAAGTTAAGTTGTTAAATGTGTGTTTGCTATAGATAATTTTCCTAAACTGTGTATGATTCCAGTATATATCTTGAAAATATAGTGTGAATCTGGCCCTTGTCAACCAACCGTGGAAACCCTAGGGTCCTGCTAACATTTAAATGTTGAACTAAAACAACCTTTTCATCTTTTCAAAGTTTTAAAAATAACAATATAAAGTGGGTTTTAGCTCTTCCATCTAAAAGTATGTGAATGATGGGCAGTGAAACCCCTTGAGAGATTTAAAGCAGCTTTTCACTGGTTTACTGTCCTCTCCCTTCTTCTAGGTCTGCCAGTTTGTTCTTTCGGTGAACGGCCTCAACGTACTCCATGTTGACTACAGGGCCGTTAGCAATCTCATATTGACCGGCCCGCGGACCATCGTCATGGAAGTAATGGAAGAGCTAGACCTCTAGCAAGAAACCATGAACAGATGAAGAACGGCCTCATATTGTCAATGTTGTTCAACTACAACCATTAGTACTTAGAGCAGGCGGTGTACACAGAGACCGCCCCAACCAAAGTAGCGCACAGGGTAAAAAAGATAAATCTGATTAAGAAAAGGCAGTTTGTTACACTCACCTGCCAATTTCTTTCATTAGCTATGACAAAACTTGAAAACTAGAAGTACTTAAAGTGCCACAGGTGAACCTTAATTTCGAGGTTGGCATGCACCCACACAAACACATGTTATATATAGAAAAACTGTGATGCGTTCATGTATCTACTAAAAAGATAATATATTGTGTAAATATATTTTGCAAATATTCAGGAAATTTATGAACGACGATTACCTCTTGTCTGAGAAAATCAGTCACATTGTCTCCAAAATGTTAACAGCGATTCACATAGGGGGAAACACCCTATTCTTTGGCAGCTTCGGGAATGCAGCTTTGTAATCTTTAAATGTATACGTTAAATTTTCACATAATATTTCTTTTTATTTGAGGAGTAAGGTTGTGGCATAAGCTCTAATGCACCACAAGGAATCTTTGGTCCTTGAAAAAGCCAGAAATATTAAGACAACACCAGACTGATGCGAAAGGTGCCAGTAAACACAGTATACAAATAAAAGTGATGGATGGAATGCCTGAATTAATCTTAGCCACTGGTAATCATTCGGCACCCCATTCCAGTCCATCTTTATTTACCATACTATGCCACCTCAGTTTAAACCCAGCCATATGCAAATCAGTCTTGACTATGCTCTAATAGGAACAGTCCTGCCTGAACGGGCAGGCCAGGTGCTCCCTAAACTGGAACATAAGCAACCTGGTGTCACCATGTGGGCGAAAAACAATGGATTGGAATGCGACCCCAGGCGATTTCCAGTGGCTGAGATTAATTCAAGCATTTCACCCATTATTTTGTGTTTGATGCCCGCAAATTTCCAGTAAAGGCAAAAATTATAGCCTCATTGCCAACTGAGCCTGGGGTGCAGCAAAATGTCACTTTACCTATGGCACCAGCAATCCATGCATCAACCCTATTTGAAGGTGACATCATGAAATATATATATTTGATTTAATTGTGGTGTGTTGACCTTCTTGCCTCCTAGGCTCTCAGGTGGGAGACATTATACCTTTCCAAGCTCCTTTTTGATACTGACACTTCTAACAAGCAGGATAGCTTAAGAAATCATGGAATTAAGGGTACAGTGAAGACAGAAGTCAAGAACGTCTGACAGAAGAGGAGTATAGGGTGAAGAACGGCATGCCTCAAGACCCAGCCTGCTAGAGAAGCTGCTTATTGCACACATTCAAAAGGAAATCAAAGTCCACATGTACAATAGTTCAAAGTAGGACGCAAGGCACATCTCTTAGCTCAAAGCATGTTTTACACCTTTTTTGTGCCTTTATTTAAATGTGCTTATTTGTATGTTCTTGTTCTTTCTCTTTTCTTAATATTGCTCATAGCCAGCCTTTACCTTGTGCCTAAGATATTATTGTAACTTTACAGCCAGTTGTACTGACATCTGATCACAGTAGTTGTTTCTGAAGACACGTGCCTCTGTCACATCAGTTAATGGACTGTGGTTAAGTTCTGTTGCTCTCATTACATTTTTAGGTGATTTTTCCCTTTCTTCTATTACTGTGACTTCCCAAAGAGGATAAGCGTACCATGCAATGTGTTTCCTAAGTACCTTTCACAAGGCTGTGGTGTGATTTATATGTTTGAGCCTCTGAGTATCTGGATGGAACATAGAAGATAAGCATGTCTTAGCCTGCTGGCTTCACACCACATTTGAGGGGGGAGGAGGGGTTGTCAAGCTTGCTGAACTAATGGGTTCCTACACACCAGTGACCATCATTGGCTGTTCATGGAGACGTGTGTGGTACAGAACGGGTGGTATTTAACAAAAGTCAAAAAATCTGTTGTCACAAAGTAATTGTCCCTTTTGTGCATATTTTTATTCTAGGCGCAAAAAAAGGATGCTAACTGTACCACAAAATGTTTGTGCCCAGTCTTTAAATTTGTGATGTGACCTGTGTATCAATTGATCGCATCACAAAATGTCCAGTTTCAGAGAGTTGAAGAACATTTTGTGTAGTCAATATAAATTAGGCACTTTCTATGTGCAAACCTCTGTAATTGGCAACAAATACAGGGACGGTGGCCTGCTAGCTAGACAAAGTCAGATCAAATCGGTCATGGACTGGCTACGAGCTCACAATCACATTGGGACGTGACACAAAAGATTTAAGTGTTCTGATAAACATTTCAATCGTAATCATGACATGCTACCTCATTTCAATTCTGAAATACTCTACCTGAGTGTGAAATTTTCCATTGATATCATAAAGGGTTGACCGATATATATATATATATATATATATATATATATATATATATATATATATATATATATACTGCATTTTTTGGCGCACTTACTACATATTTCCAAGACATGCTAAATATATCAGTCACCACGATTCCACTGTCATGAGGACTACATTTAAAAAGATCATATATATGACAATTATTTCAGATTGTTTTTAGGATGGGGACTTGCAATCTCTTTATTCGCCATTTGTCTCCTTTCATATTGTTTTTATTTCTAAGTGTCCTATTCTTTTTCTCAGATGCTCAACCTTGCGATTCCACTTTCTGTTTGTGCTCATCCTCTTATGAAGGGGACTCAGCACTTCATCAGAGGACTTAAACTTGCTCTGATGCCAGCTTCAGATGCTGTAATGCACTTGCTTCTGGGACGAGGCTACTAGTGACTTTTGTCCCAGGACAACAATAATACTCATGTTTCTGTATTGTTTGTTATGTTTGTGATACATTTGTTATGTAGACATTTGTCATTATTGATTAGTTACTTTGTTGTTTATTGTTTTAGCTTTGTCATGATTGCATAATTCTGATCTGACAATTCCTGAAAGGGGGCTACCTTAAAGAGGGATTGTGTGTTTGGTAAACATCGTTTACAACGATGTTTTCACAACGCGGTACCTTTACACCGCGGCTGTGACAACGCAAGTCGTTACCACGACTTGCGCTGGAGGGCGCTCAAGGTCTAAAAATAGTTAATTTACTATCCTAACACCTTCCCTAGGGTCCACGGGGACTGGTGTTAGAATAGTAAATTAAACTATTCGAAATCCGCGCCCCCCCAACGCAAGTCGTGGTAACGACTTGCGTTGTCACGGCCGCGTTGTAAAGGTATGCGTTGTGACGGTACGCGTTGTACCGTCATATATCCGTGTGTTTTGGTGTAAAAAGCTCCTCCTTCCCTTACCCTAAAGCATCACTAGTCTGTCTTTTGATCGGTTATTTATTTTAAAATGATGACAAACAGAAGCAGGGTTTCAAGTCATTGAAGAAAAGGGTTAGAATGGTGGTGGTGAGCGAAATGAAAGGTGCCTCAAATCGACCAATAACATTAGTCTTTTGATATTAAACTATTGGGCAATCTAAATTCATGGACAATCATCGAGATGTTAGGTTAGATTTTCAAGCATATGATCAACGTGTATTGGAAGCCAATTACATTAACATTAGTATGCATTACATTCTTATACAAATGTAAAAGAGTCATTTTGGAAAAGTGCAAAGCTTTTGTCGAACATATATTGTGCTAGACACTAAACAGAACCTAATTCAGCATTAATACATGTAGCTTTAATAACATTTATTTAATAGATATTAGAAAATTATTGGAATGCTGGGCGCTCCATTGAAAACAATGGAGTGCTGCGGGCTTCTATTGGCTGGTAGAAGTCTGGAGCTCCAACATTTCAGCGTTGTACAGTCCTTCACAGCTGTTGCTGTGAACAAAGGCTGAGGGCTCTAGGAGACCTTTGTTTTATTTGTTAGAACATTCTACCCTCTAGTGGCGGAATGTTCTAATAGCCTTATAGCCCTCCGTAGCTGGGCTATACTGGCATTAAAGCCCTGCTCCCTTGTTAAACGCCCTTGCCTTCGACTCAGGCCTTTAATACTGGAGCGGGCCAATAATGGTGGGTATAGCTCGCTACGGCGGGCTATAAGGCTATAGTGGATCACATCTTCCATTATGGCAACAACCAACACTAAATAATTGTCTATTAGGAAGAATTGCTGAAGTCCTAGTTTAAAGTTTAAGTTATCTTTCATTATACTCTTTTGAGGTGCTATGCACAATGGGACAACGCAGGATGAGCATTGCTGTGTAACTGAAATCAATGCAATGGATGCATGTTTCTAACAGTAAGGCCCTGAATCCGAGGTTTCGGCATTATTCCTGTTGGAGCAGGAATCTGTTATTTGCTTTGCAATAAATATTGCAGCCTTGCTGTTTTCCCATGACAGATATAGGCAGGTGAAACATGTTGAATTTTGTGCAAGTTTTGGGGAAAGGCACTGACGAAGTGCGAAATTCAGTGTTTTCTTAAGTAACAATTTTGGATGTTATGACGCTTTTCCAAGTGAAAAAATTGGAATGAGGAGTCTTTGCCACACCTGGTAAAATATCTCACCATGTTCCCACCTAGTTGGAGTGGGGCTGAAATGTATGAATACTTAAGCTAATTTGTGGAGAAAAGCTAAGATTTCTAGGACCTGAATTCTACACTTTTTTGTGCGGCTAAGTATTGTGGGCATAATATCACTGACCCTTATTCCCAAATTCAGGACCCATGAGGTAATATTGGAGGATTTTTCACACTTGGGCCAGCAATACAAATTGTATGATATAGTATGCCATATTTACCACAAGTGGTAAATACTGTCAGCCGATGGTGAGGCATTTTACTATGTGTTAAACAGCTCCAATTTAGAGTTTTGAACACAAAATTCTGCATGTTTTGGCTTGTGGCAAGCCTTTCTTCCCTGGTGTAGTATGGCAGTTTTAACCTGCAGGAATCTCTCAGTAAAACTGAGTGTGTGAATTTATCAGCCAAACTCCTAATTCAGATCCCTGATCAAAAAGGCATTGGAATTCAACTTTTCCTTTGTAATGAGGGCCTAATATCCTTCGGGATCAAGTTTGCGCTATATAAAACTTTATAAATAAATAAAAATAAATAAATATAGAACTGTTGTGATGGTTTTGTAAAAGAGGTGTTGTCAGGGTGAGCAATGATTGTGAAAAATCCATTGTGCACCCATAAAACCGAAACTTTTTTGATATTTGTAAACATTTTGCCTGCCCATTCCCACTCCAGAAGGACTCGTATAGCAACTCCAGGAAATGTTGAAGTAAGAGTGTTTCCAGACTGTGAAAAGGTAGGGAACAGACCCCAAAATTCTTGACGATATGAGGAATGGGGAGTCTATCCATAAACAAAAGTTAAATATCCTGCTGCATATTTTGCTGCACTGACAATCCACAGAAACGTTTTAATGGAGAATGAAATCTCATGGAATTCAAAGCCTTGTGTAGATGTCAATGATGACTCAAGGGTATTTCTCAGAATCTTCTGAAAGTCATAAATCTATGTTACTCATATGTGTATTATTGATTGCCAACGTTTTAAAAATTGCTGAAAATCTGCCTCTTGGTTCCTACTTTAGAAGATTAATTAAACATTGTTATCACTAATACCACAATTGAAAAGAAGGGAAATAGAAGTAATTTGTAAAGCTTTCATTTTTTTCTTGTGAAATACTTTTTGATTATAAATAAAAATGAGGTTCTATGTTTTCTCCATCCATCTTGTGACTTCTACCAAATTAGCGAAGTTAACACCTGAAGCTTTCATGTGTATGTTAAATGTGGAGATGGAAGTTGAAAATGCATTTCTGCGTGTTTGCAATTGCCTTCAAAGTTAGGTTTGTGATGCTTTTCAAGCCCTTTTGCATTGGGTTTCCCTGCAATTGGTACTGGTTTGTACTGTGTTTAAAACTGCTTGTGAATAGTGTTCACATTGATGTGTACGGTAAACAATTCTTGATCACATACATATGGGGTTCTTTCATTATTTTGGATTAAGGCATAAACTATTATCTTTCCCAAGTTTAAGTCATACTTGCAGCTGATAAAACTTGGTCCTTGATGAGCTAAGAGTTTTGCAAACTGAGCATACTTAACTCTCCTAGAAGGGAGCGTTCCATGCTCATGACGGTCATCCATTTTGAAATGGTGGCATTAGACAGTAGAGGGCCTTCTAAGTCCTGCCTGTCTGCCAGGATGAATTAGAGGTGAATGTCTAACACAAATCACTTTCTCACCAGAACAGACTCCTTGTTCTCTTATTGTCTAGTTAACACCATTTATATCTTAGATTATTTACATCACAGGCACCAGCAAAATTGACCACCAGAAGTCAATGGCACAATCACATAACACCAGTCTTGTGTCTTTTTTGGGCGCTTGTTAAACAGCCCATTGAATGTAAAGTCTTGCCCTGTGAGATGCTTAAAGGATCTGTACCAATAGATTCTTTCCATATCACCCCACATGGAATTTATACTCTTCAGGAGAAATCCTCCTTCGCCTTCAGCCATTTCCAAAAGTTTGAACTGGAAGACATTGTAAGGTGTGCAGTTTTTTGTATGTCTCTAAAGTCTCTTTTCCTCTTCATCGAGCCACAGACCTTGCATGCAAAGTACCTTGTCAGCCCCTTCATTGGAAGCAAGGCGCCATACATGTCATGGCACTCAGTTAACTGAAACTCTCACACAATATGTGAATGGTGCTACTGTGTATGGAATGAGCACTCACTCTAGTGGCATTGATTACAATAAAGCCAAACAAGCCGTTCTGCTTTAAAGGGATCATAATCGCTGTCTCTGATGAAAACAGAGAGGGCTGCTCATGGTGCAGTAGCAGGCATAATTCCTAAGCCAACTCTTTCCTTATTGTTGAAAAATTTGCATAACACTAGAAATGGAAAATACATCAGCAGTTATGTTTAGCCTGAAACCTGACAGCACTGTGTTGATATTGGTGGGTTGTTTTATATGGATACTTTCAAAAGGGGTTATACATATGCATACATGATAATGAATGTACTTAGTGCTTAACTTACCTCAAAATGTTGTTGGAAAACAACGGTACTAAAGGGGGTGGTGATGGACGGAGCATCTGAATCAATCAAACACTCGCACCAGTCAAAAGATCTGGGTTTAATCCATCACCGTTCTTTAGCCCACTCTGCCACCCCAGTTCAGACATGGCTATATGGAAAACAACGGGCGCCTTCTTGTCTGTAACTTTGGAAGAATAATCACTTAGATTAATATTAATATGACACTATTATAGAGATAATATATGACACGCAACATACCTTGTGCAGTGTGAAAGCAGCAGAATATGATGCCAGCATTATAAGGTGCGCGTTGGGTAAGAAAACCAGTGATAAAACTGTTTCTCTTGATATCCTTTGCTAAAATGTATTTTCCAGAACATTTGTCAGTAATCGCATGTTCTCCTAACACCTCGCACTACAGTATTGGAATTTATTGCACAAAAAACCTCTTTTTTTCATAAAAATGGGTATTTATAGTTGGAAGATGAAAGTCTCCTAAGTTAGAATTTATTGACAATCAGTAGAGAAAATGCTGTAAATATTTTAAGACATGTAAAAAACATGTTAATTCTTTTAATTTTAAAACCAAACAGTAAAATGAAAATCAATTCAAAATCAAATAAATTGTTCAGTGTTAATAATTTTAAAAAGGTTACATGTAAATTAAATTCAATTGAAAGGCTAAGTGCTTGGAAAGGTAGACATTACACTTGAGGTATGAGGGCTCTGTTGTAAGTAAGTATGAAGGAGAGGAATGTAGTGAAACTTATTTCGGGCACATGGGAGATGTCACCCTCAACCCTGTTGAAAAGGTTGCTGGGGCTATTTACCAATATGAAAAATTAACCATATTTTGTATTTTAAAACACCTATATATAAGATGCAAAAAAAAGATGAAGCTAAGTTGAGATATATAAAACCATGTTTTCATCAAAATTATATCACACGTGGAACAATAGATTATTTTAAGAGATGTTTTGGGAAAGAAATGTTGGCAAAATATGGTAAGAAAAATGATTTTAACAAGAAATCGAGCTTGAAAAACACTATAGAGAGAGTGGCATGTTTAGTGTGCAACTGCTGCTGAGCTTTGTAAGTATTTAGCCATGAATCACTTCACCTTTCACCTCGAGTAGTATTGTAAAATCCCTCTATAATTTTTGCAATGTGCATATTTGGGGGAGGGGGTCCCTCGAAGTCTCCTGCTGTCTGACGTTCTGTGAGATAAAGTGCATGTTCCATAGTCTGATAGGCTGCTCCAATTTTATATCTACATCTTAGAAGCAGTGTATTGTGCTATCTTCATTTTATTAATTTTTAAGGAACCAAAAATGTCATCTTTTCTAACCTGGGAACAGCTTGAAACGTATTTGTAGCACTTCTACTGACATTGATTACTAGTGGATCCGTAAAACGGAACATGCAATGAAGGGAAAGCAGGATTTGTTTAGTGGATATTCAGCTCCCTCTAGTGCTTAATGCTGCTCATAGCAGCTCTTTGAATCTTTGTACATGACACTGTGCAGTAACAAACGTTCTTGTCTGTGTTAAAAGGATGTATGTTGAAATGATCATGCCACGCTGTACTTTCATATTTTTCTTCTTTTTGTCACTTGAAAGTCTATTTCCTAACATGAAATTTTAAGGCAAGCTGTCAAAATAAAATGTGCTCTTGTGACAAATTACCATCAGTTTCTAGTTCATTATTAATCCTCTATTAACCATTGTGCTTGTTTTTTTATACGCACGTGGGCGTATGACGTGAACTCTTTTGCGTTGTCGGTATTGGCGTAAACAGATATGTGTTAGCAATATTTGAATTTGTATGGACTAAACAATGGAGTTTGAAAATTGAACCACTGAATGTATTCTCCATTGTTGCCACTGGTTTTTAAGTGAATCTGTGAAAAAAAATGTAAATCCTATTTTATTGATGTTACATTTACAAAAATACAATCTGAAAATATTTTACAACAATTCTTTACATTTTAGAACACAAAAAAGCAAAAATGAAAAGAATTAAGGACATCAAAAGAAGTTCTTAGATAATAATAATTTTTAAATAGACTCCTTAGAAATTATACACATTTTCGATAGTTTGTGTTGCTTTATCGCTGACAAAATATTAATTTACCCCCAAATCATAATTATATTATATGGGCAGTTCCGGAAACACACTCAAATACTGCCAACACAAAACGGTTTGCGTGAAAGGGCTCTACAATAGAAAAGTAAAAATTGTCTATTTGAAGCTTGTATTCACGGTTATTCCAAAGCATGATTCTTCATAAATATAAGCTATGTACTCCTGTAAGCTTCATATCAAAACCACAGATAGAATGTCATGCTGGCAACACAGAGCAGTGGGATGTTGACTCGCACAGGATGTTCATTCAAAATGGTTTCAATAGAGATGTAAATGAGAGTAGAAGAGAGTGCAAGGTGTAGTGTTTGCTATTTGCGTCATGCAGTGACGCAGCGCGATCGCGGTAATAATCACAGGAGCCTGCAGATTAGTTTTACACGTGGCTCCGACTGACTAGCCGAGGCTCCGCCTTTATTATTTATACCCGCGAACGTGTGACGTCGCACGTCAGCGTTCGCTCGTTCCGATCACGTGGGAGCGCGCGGGCGCCACCTCGTTGTCAGAACACTACATTCCTTCCAACCTTTATTAAGCAACTACATTTTTAATTTTACGCTTCAAACAAAATGACGATGAAACAGTTACCAGTCTCAGTCCTTGATGGTTACACCAGATAGTCCGCCAGCTGCGACGATGGCGCCGGATTTGTTCGTAGGCTGTACCGGCCTTGTCCACCTCGGTATCCAGCCGCCTGCGGGGATCTGCCTTCGGGGGTGTTAGGCTCCCCTCGGGGTGAGGGGGAGAGAGGCTGATCACCCCTGGGGGATGCTGGCAAGGATCGATCACATTGGTCCATCAGATTTTCATCATCGGGCGGGCACTGGTCTGTGTCCAGGGCTTCTGACGGTTGACTTAGGGGCATTCCTTCCGACTCGGGCCCGGGCCCTCTCGGAGTCCTGGGATACGCTTTCTTGAAGAAAGATACGTCTTTCGTGACAGTCTCTGTACCTCTTTGAGCGGTTACCATCGTGCCGGTCCGGCGTGTGACAGTCCATGGCCGGTGCTCGAAAGGAAGTCTGAACTTGCTTCCAGGATATCGATCCTTGACATGCACTCGATCTTGCAATTGGATGGTGGATTCTTTGGCTCCTCTCCGCTTGCTGGCTTGGTCGTTTGAGCGAGTTCGATTGGCTAAGGTCTTTTCTCCGCTGGCCGGCCTGGGAACCCAGTTTGGGTGGTGAGGAAGTGTGTCACTCAGAGTTCGACCCATGGTCGCCGTTCCCGGCGCTGCCTCTGTGGTGAGGGGAGGGGTCATCCGATACTCCCTCAAGAAGCTATAGATCGCCCTTTCCAAGGGGGATCCGTCGGCCACTGCGATGCGTATTGTCTTGTAGAGGGTGCGCATGAACCTTTCCACTTCCCCATTTGCTTGGGGCCAGCGTGGGGTGATCTTTCGATGGTGAATTCCCCATCCTTTCGGATATTCTGCAAATTCTTGCCCCTGGAAGGGGGGTCCATTGTCTGTTTTTACCACCTCGAAAATGCCATGAGTGGCAATAGTCTTTTCAAATTTCGCAATCACCTAACTTGCCGTCTGGCTTCCCACAATTTCCACTTCCGGATACTTGGGGAAGTCATCGATTATGACTAGGGCATAGTGTCCGTCCGAGAGATTCCCAAAATCTGCACTCATACACTCCCACGGTCTCTTGGGATTTTCTTCCGTGACCACGGGGTGGGGTCGATCTGCTTGCCCTGCCGCTTGACACCAGTTACATGCTCTCACTGCTTGTTCGACCATGGCGTCCATGCCGGGGAACCAGACTTTGGCCCTCAGTCTGCTCTTAGTTTTCACCATGCCTTGATGCCCTCGGTGTGCTAAGTCTACTGCTTGCTGGGTGAGGCTCGTCGGCATCACTAGTCTGGGGCCTCGCAGTAGGCATCCTTGGCCATCGACGGATAGCTCTCCTTTCACTCTTAGGATTGATTCCAGCATCAGCTTGGCCTGGGGGGTCTTTCGGCTCAAAGACTCTTGGATGGCCTTCCAGTCTCCCGACCTGACTGCCTCCGCGGCCGCTTGCAGGCATTCGTCCGCTCTTGAGGCCTCAATGATTGCTGCTAGGCTCATGGGGAGGGGTCGTGATCTCTCAGTCACTAGACGGACAAATTCTTCTGTGTCCTCCGCCTCTTCCTGTTCCTCTTTGGTTGTTTGCCGAGGATGCCTGGATAGATAGTCCGCCGAGTTCGTGGACCCTGGTTTATACTCCACCCTTTAATCGTATCCTTGCAACTGGAGGATCCATTTCTCGATTCTGGGTGGCGGCTTTGAAGCCGATCCTTGGAATAGCGGTATGAGTGGCTTGTGGTCGGTGGACACCGTGAAGTGATGGCCATACACATACACATGGAAATGCCTGCAGGCCCAATGAATGGCGATAGCCTCCCGCTCAATCTGCGAGTATCTTTGTTCTGTTTCTGTCAGGGACCGACTGGCGTAGGCGATGGGGGCCCACTCTCCGTTGTTTTGCAGTTGGGCCAGTACGGCTCCAAGTCCATACGGGCTAGCGTCTACGGCCACATTGGTTGGCTTTGCGGGATCGAAATACGACAAGGTGGTGTCTGCCGACAAGGCCGCTTTCGTTGCACTGAATGCTTGCTCTTGTTCAGGGCACCACTGCCATGTGGATGTGGACTTTGTTAGTTCTCTGAGGGGTTTGGTCAGGTTGGATAGATCGGGGATAAAGCGCCCGCAGAAGTTAACCATACCTAGGAAGCTCCGGGCTGCGGAAATGTTCGTTGGAGCGGGGGCCTCCTGGACGTCTTTCACCTTCTCGGGGTCCGGGGCTTCCCCTTGATCAGAGAATGTATATCTGAAGAAGCTAATTCGATTCCGTAGGAACTGCCACTTCTCCCTGTGCTGAGTGAGGCCTGATTCTTGGATCCTTTTAAGGACTCCTCTCAGTCTCTGGTGGTGATCTTCCACTGTTGATGCGTAGATCAATAGATCATCGCTAACATTTAGCACTCCGGGGAGTCCACTGAGGACTTCTCTTATGGTGTTCTGAAACACTTCAGCAGCACTGGAGATGCCGAAGTTTAGGCGCCGGTATCGTCTGAGGCCTACGTGTGTGGAGAAAGTGGTGATATACCTCGAGTCTGGGTGGAGTGGCAGTTGGTGATAGCCTGACCGGAGGTCCATTTTGGAGAACCACTTGGCTCCGTTCAGCTCTCCCAGGATATCGTCGATGGTGGGCGTTAGGTGTCTTTCCCTTTTGACTGCGGCGTTGGGAAGGCGCATGTCCACGCAGATGCGAACTTGTCCGGGCTGTTTTGGCTTCCTGGCAATCACAATCAGGGATACCCATGGGGTTGGCCCGCTGACTTTCTCTATGATGCCTTGTCTTTCTAGGGCCTCCAGCTCCTCCTCGACCTTCTGCCTTAGATGGAACCAATTCGCCTGTGTCTCAACGCCATTGGCTGCACCGACGGATCAATGTGCAGGGATACTTCTTTTCCTTTCAAACACTCGATTCCTTTAAACACTTCCCCAAACTCTTCCATGATGGTTTCCAACTCTTCCTCTAGTACTGCCATGGCAAACGATATTAGTTTCAGTTCTTCGGCCGATTGCCCGCTTAACAGCATGCCGCTGCCTTCTTTTGTGATGTAAATGGTGGTGCCTATTTTCGTCTCTACGTGCTCCACAGTGGTTTTGAAGCATCCGATGAGTGGGATGGGGTCTTTTGGCCATACGCGAACACTCGGATCTTCGCTTCTTGCAGTGGGGGCTTAGTGCGCAGTTGGTTGTAGACTTTGGCCACCATTAGCTCAATGGACGCCCCCGTATCGATGGTCGCTTTTACCTCCTGTTGGTGGATCATGATGCGACATTTGGGCAGGCGTCGCTTTTTCCTTTGCGGCTGGTTGATCGCGAATACATAGTGTACTGGGTACTCTTCAGCGTCCTCGTCCATGTCTTCGCTATCTGCCTCTTCTCACACTGCTTGTGCAGCCTCCTTCTTGGCCTTGGTGGAGGTGGATCTGCATACGGCTGCGAAGTGGTATAGCCATTAAGGGTGGGCGTAAAATCCTTTCGCGGGCGAATTTGCGGATTTTCCGCGATTTCGCGATCCACGAATCTCGCGAAAATCGCGGTAAAATCCGCGAATCAACGGGGACGAATTTTCAGCCAAGGAAGGGTTACAGCAGCAGGTGCAAAAGTTGAACCTAATTTCTTTGTAACCTTTTACAAAAGGGTTACAAGCAAATTAACTTCAACTTGGACACCTGCTGCTAATTGCTTCCTGGCGCCTCGTTGCCTACTTGCAACTATTCTCTGACCCTGCTCTGACCCTTGAAGCAGGGTCAGAGAATAGTTACAAGTAGGCAACGAGGCACCTGTCCAAGGAATTAAGCCTCATCAGGAAGCACTTACAGATATAAAAAACAGGAAGAAGGGAGAGGATGGCAAATACACCCATTTTGAGTTGTCAGGAGGGGTTAAACTAAAAGAGACCTTTACAGCACAATTTTCATATGCATTTTGCTAAAAATAAAAAGCTGCTCAGGAATCTGGCCCTTCAGAGATCCGGCCTCTCTTTTTTTCTCTCGTTCTCTCTCTCCCTCTATCTTTCCCACCTCTTTCTCTATCTATCTATCTATCTATCTATCTATCTATCTATCTATCTATCTATCTATCTATCTATCTATCTATTTTCTATCTCTCTCTCCCTCTCCCATAAACGACTGCATGGGTAACTTCGCTATGCAAGCGGCTCGCGAAGACGCAAAAATCCCTGCGAACACGCAAAAAACCCCGCGAACACGCAAAAAAACAGAAATTCGCGAAATTTGCAGATCGCGAATTCGGAAATCTGCAAATTTGCGGATCGCGAATTCGCAAAATTCGCCCATGCTTAATAGCCATCCGCATGTGCTGCATTTCTTCCCTCGTGCCGGGCAATCTTGCCTGCGGTGAGGTTTGCCACCGCAGTACCCACATTCCTTCTTTTTGGCTTCCGGTTGTCTCCTTCCTCCGGTTTGCCTCACTTTGGGCCTTGCTACGTTCACTTTCTCCGCCACGTGGGCTTGTTCCATTTTGATGGGGCGATGCAATGCCGCTTCCATGTGCGACGCCCTCGCCAGCGACAGTTCTTTTGACCGGCCTAGTGTGAGGATGTCTGCCAGCGGCTTACCGTCTTCCTGGAGGATGGCGACTCGGAGTTTGGAGGAGTAGCACCCTTGGATTATTTGTCCTCGGATCTCTTCCTGCTCGTCGCGGAATCCGCACGTGCTGGCTAGCTCTTTCAGGCGGCCATGGAACGCGTCTAAGGACACTTCGGCTTCCTGCTTGGCTTGGCGAAAAATGAATTTCTCGTAGTCTCTGTTTGCCATGGGCTCAAAGTGTAGTCGGACTGGACTGTTCCCAGGAGGCACAGGGTCACAGCTGATTTGCATATAGCCAGTGTCTAACCCAGGGTGGTGTGGAGTGCAAAACAACGATGGATTTAGGCCCAGATCCGTGTACTGTGGTGAATGTATGACATTTTTCTACATTCTGTCCATCAACTGTGTTTTTTGCAATTTTCACCCCGAGTGTGCTGGGGATGCTCAGACGTGAGTCCCAGTCTTTCCACACCACTGGAGTCAAGCTATCCAGGCTGATGAAGGCTGATAGCCAGAAACCGGTCCTTGGATGCTTGATTCCGGTCTGGGAAAGACATGGCTTGGTAGTTCGGACTGGACTGTTCCCAGGAGGCACAGGGTCACAGCTGATTTGCATATAGCCAGTGTCTAACCCAGGGTGGTGTGGAGTGCAAAAAAACGATGGGTTTAGGCCCAGATCCTTGTACTGGGGTGAATGTATGACATTGTTCTACATTCTGTCCATCAACTGTGTTTTTTGCAATTTTCACCCCGAGTGTGCTGGGGATGCTCAGACGTGAGTCCCAGGCTCTCCACACCACTGGAGTCAAGCTATCCAGGCTGATGAAGGCTGATAGCTAGAAACCGGTCCTTGGATGCTTGATTCCGGTCTGGGAAAGACATGGCTTGGTAGTTCGGACTGGACTGTTCCCAGGAGGCACAGGGTCAGAGCTGATTTGCATATAGCCAGTGTCTAACCCAGGGTGGTGTGGAGTGCCAAAAACGATGGATTTAGGCCCGGATCCTTGTACTGGGGTGAATGTATGATATTGTTCTACATTCTGTCCATCAACTGTGTTTTTTGCAATTTTCACCCCGAGTGGGCTGGGGATGCTCAGACGTGAGTCCCAGGCTCTCCACACCACTGGAGTCAAGCTATCCAGGCTCATGAAGGCTGATAGCCAGAAACCGGTCCTTGGATGCTTGATTCCGGTCTGGGAAAGACATGGCTTGGTAGTTCGGACTGGACTGTTCCCAGGAGGCACAGGGTCAGAGCTGATTTGCATATAGCCAGTGTCTAACCCAGGGTGGTGTGGAGTGCAAAAAAACGATGGATTTAGGCCCAGATCCTTGTACTGGGGTGAATGTATGACATTGTTCTACATTCTGTCCATCAACTGTGTTTTTTGCAATTTTCACCCCGAGTGTGCTGGGGATGCTCAGACGTGAGTCCCAGTCTCTCCACACCACTGGAGTCAAGCTATCCAGGCTGGTGAAGGCTGATAGCCAGAAACTGGTCCTTGGATGCTTGATTCCGGTCTGGGAAAGACATGGCTTGGTAGTTCGGACTGGACTGTTCCCAGGAGGCACAGGGTCACAGCTGATTTGCATATAGCCAGTGTCTAACCCAGGGTGGTGTGGAGTGCAAAAAAACGATGGATTTAGGCCCAGATCCTTGTACTGGGGTGAATGTATGACATTGTTCTACATTCTGTCCATCAACTGTGTTTTTTGCAATGGGCTCAAAGTGGGCATTTAAGGCGGTCAGTAGGATGTGATACGTTTTCGGAGTTGCTTCCACAAGGGTTTTATATATTTGGTGGATGTCTTTGTCACCTAGGTGTAGTAAGAGTGCTCTGCGCCTTTCTCTAGATATCCCAGCCCCCTCAAAGTATATTTGGAGGCAATCATTCCAGTCCCTCCAGCGTGGGGCTAGGGACGATGGGGAACCGTCGACGATGAATGGCTCGAGGGCTGGGATCGACGCCATGTTGGCACGTGCACCGCGTGCTACTCAGGCTGTGTACCGTCCCTTCACCTTCTGGGCAAACGTTGAGAGTCGACGCTCCTCGATGCACGGGGCGCAGCAATCAAGCTATCATCCACTGCGGGGTGGCCAGGTCGAGGTCATCAGCCCCAGCATGGGGTGCAGGCACTACAATCCAGCGTTGGTTAACCACCTGGCCCAGGAGGGCAAGTGGGGCGCTGCTCTACCTGTAGGCAGTCCGTGAGCCCTTGGGAACATATTTTCGACCCTCAGGGCGGCGACAGAAGGCTCAGGCGGGCCTACCAGAGGGCTCTGAACCCGGTGGACTCAGCGACATGCTTCCGTGGGTCAGGCATAGAAAAAGGGTATGCGTCCCTGCTCGGGGATTCAACTCGATACCCTCGTCGCCAGTGTAGCGTTTGCTATTTGCACCATGCAGTGGCACAGCGCGCTCGCGCTAATAATCACAGGAGCCTGCAGATTAGTTTTACACGTGGCTCCGACTGACTAGCCGAGGCCCTGGCTTTATTATTTATACCCGCGAACGTGTGACGTCACACGTCAGCGTTCGCTCGTTCCGATCACATGGGAGCGCGCGGGCGCCACCTCGTTGTCAGAACACTACATTAGGCACAAATAGCACTAGTTGTAAGTGTGCCACCAAAAGTTTTCTTTTTTAATGAATAAGTCATGTCTGTGCATGAGTGAGTTACTATCATTGTTCGAAGTTCATAAATAATGATATTGGCACTGAGGCTAGACATGCAATACCTGTTCATTAGATACACAACCAGAGACAGGTTTTGGTATTCACGTAGACTGGAAATTTAACAACTACTTCTATAGCCCTATAAATGTATATTACACATTGCAAAGATAATTCATGCTTAGGGTTATGAAATTTGCTTAGGGTTATGAAATTTAAGATGCTTACATTTAGTTCTTCATTCTTGTTTTACTAAATATACTGTCCCCATACCTTTCACCCTTTCACAAATACATTTTCTGAATTTCAAATTAATTTGTGCACTTCACCAGACTGATGGAGTAAGGACCATCAGAGAATTGGCTTTATGTCCATCCACCCAATTAGGATGGGCAGGCATATAGCTGTATGCCCCCCACGCCATGGGAAATGACTCCTATGGCAAGGGGTGCATTATCTTTTTTATTTTCAAAAAGAAAGTCCCGCTTTGGGATTTTCTTTTTGGAAGTAATAAGAAAACAGTTTGGTGCTAGGAGCCCTGCTTCCAAACAAAGTACATTGTTTGGAAATTGGCAGCGCCAATGAAGATGGGTCAGATATGCAGAAATGTGGGAGCACTTGCAACAACATGGTATGAGGCGGGCTAAGGTATTCTGCAATTACTAATCCGTAGGTCCGGTGAGATAGAAGACCTACATTTACAGGATTGCAGTAGTCAAGACGTAAAGGTCTGCACCAACATTTTCCTGGAGGAAGTGGGCTAGAAAGGCAGGATTATTTTTGTGATGCTCAACAGTCGAAAGCAGGTGGAAGTCACATTGCTAATGTGAGCATAGAGAGAGAGAGAGCTGTTTATCAAAGATGATCCCTAATGAGTCGGTGTGGAAAGCGGAAAGCGAAAATCCTGCCTCCACTTTGAAGTCCACATAGATAGCTTACCAAAAAAAGGGCGTCTGTTCTGTCCGAATTCATTAGCTTTCATAAAGTTGGACATTTACAACAAGTTTTGAATTGTTTTGAAGCAATACCATATTCCTATCAATTCTGCGAATAATTTGAGTACTGTCAATGTAAGCAAAAATATTGTATCCCCAAGAATTCCTAAGGATCACCAAAGGGCAAAAGTAAAGGTTAAATCAGGTTGGACTTAAGTAGAACATTAACTCATAGTGTTCATGAAAGAAACCAGTTATAGACTGTGCTTCTGACATGATGTCTTCAAGCCGCTTTAGCAGGATCTCATGAGAAACGGTGTTAAAGGCAGCAGTCAAGCAACAAAATCAAAACAGCAGCACCACTGGCATCTAAAATCATCTGAATATCATTCAATGGAACTGCATCTTAATCCTGAAGTGCAGCATGCCACTGAGCAGGACATCCATTGGTGTGACATTGATGCGGACGAGGAGCAGGTGAGAGAAGGAACAGATGAGGCAAGCAGAACAGAGCAGTGTGGATCAGTGTGGATCAGAGGAGGCAAGCAATGTGGGGCCATTACAGTCCGGGGGATTGAGGCAAGCTGCTTGACCGTTACTAAAGCTACGTAATACAAAAGGGGATGATGGACGGAGCGTTTGAGCAAATCAAACACTCACCCCCAGTCTCATGGGAACAGTCCAGCCCGAACTGCCAAGCCATGTCTTCCCTGGACCGGAAACAAGCATCCTGGGACCGGTTTCGGGTTCATAACCCTCATCAGCCAGGCTATCTTGAATCCAATGGCAAAGTGAGCAAGGTACTCACGTCTGAGCATACCCTGCCAACTTAGGGTGAACAAAGCGATACAAAAGGGGATGATGGACGGAGTGTTTGAGCAAATCAAACACTCACCCCCAGTCAACTGATCTGGGTTTAATCCATCACCATACTTTAGCTCACTCCGCCACCCCAGTTCAGACATGGCCATATGCAAATCAGTCTGACCCTGTACCTCATGAGAACAGTCCAGCCCGAACTGCCAAGCCATGTCTTCCATGGACCGGAAACAAGCATCCTGGGACCGGTTTCGGGTTCATAACCCTCATCAGCCAGGCTATCTTGAATCCAGTGGCAAAGTGAGCAAGGGACTCACGTCTGAGCATATCCTGCCACTTAGGGTGAACAAAGCGATAAAAAAAGGGGATGATGGACGGAGCGTTTGAGCAAATCAAACACACACCCCCAGTCAACTGATCCTTTTTTAATCCAGGTTTCCGATTCATAATCCTCATCAGCCAGGCTATCTTGAATCCAGATGGTAGAGTGAGCAAGGGACCCACGTCTGGGCATACCCTGCCATTTTAGGGCGAACACAGCGTTACCAAAGGGGATGATGGACGGAGCGTTTGAGCAATTCAAACACTCACCCCCAGTCAACTGATCTGGGTTTAATTCATCACCATTATTTAGCTCACTCCACCACCCCAGTTCAGACATGGCCATATGTAAATCAGTCTGACCCTGTGCCGCATGGGAACAGTCCAGCGCGAACTGCCAAGTCATGTCTTTCCTGGACCGGAAACAAGCATCCTGGGACCGATTTCGGATTCATAATCCTCATCAGCCTTTTGTATCGCTTTGTTCGCTCTAATTTAGCAGGGTATGATCAGACGTGAGTCCATTTCTCACTTTGCCACTGGATTCAAGATAGCCTGGCTGATGAGGGCTATGAACCCAAAACCGGTCCCAGGATGCTTGTTTTCGGTCCAGGAAAGACATGGCTTGGCAGTTCGGGCTGGACTGTTCCCATGAGGCACAGGGTCAGACTGATTTGCATATGGCCATGTCTGAACTGGGATGGTGGAGTGAGCTAAAGAATGGTGATGGATTAAACCCAGATCAGTTGACTGGGGGTGAGTGTTTGATTCGCTCAAACACTCCGTCCATCATCCCCTTTGGTATTGTTAGTAAAGCTACATCAATCCCTTGTGTCCGCGCCGGATGATATCACCAGAAATCGTTAGGCCTTTGGCGTCGGCTGGATTTATTGTGCTGGGAAATTTGATGTTCCCACACACCGACAGCTTTAAACCCAGCCTAGCTGAGAGCTACTTATGTCAGAGCTGCAATTCAACAGCAGCTCAAATACAATCCAACTACAGCCCAATTACAGCCCAGAAAGAAAAAATAAGGGGAGCAAGAAGGGCACCCTAAGTGCCGCATTGGGTGTCACTAGGGGTGGTGAGTGAACCACTGTGAGTTAGCCACAGTGGTGGTGGGTTCATCCCGCTGAGCACCGAGGTGCCTGACCTAGGAGTCGGTGCGGCTTGCAAAAAAGCAGAGCTCCCCCATCCTCGCATCTCTGCTTACCCAGCCTAACAAGATCAAAGCGAATAAAACACCTCTACCAGTCTTTAAAGTGTCAAAAGGCAAGTTCCAAATGGAAGATCATAATCCACCGAAAATACTTTTCAACTCGAGCAGAGTTGTGGAGGACCAATCTAAACCACGTGTGGCAAGTGGAAGAACCGGACCAGGACGAATCGGTGCTAGATAATGTGTACTCATAGGAACTCATAAAAGGGCACCCAATGGAACCGTGGGTCATCAGAAAACAAGCATTTACAATGCAATAGGCCTCACAATTACGAGACTTTTAGCTATTGACATTGTAAATGTCAATGCTTTTTATAATATTAAAAGATATTGTCGTTTAAAATACCAATAGGTCAAACTTTGTCAAAAGCAAGACGCAATGTATTATAGAGCAAGGTGTCTGTGAAGCGGGGGCTGCGCTCACCAATAAAGTTAAAAAAATAAAATTAAACAGAGCCCGGTGTTCCTAAAGCCCGTGCCACATTCAACATTATAGTTAAAAAAAAATGAAACTGAGCGCAGGGTCCCTAACGCGGGCGCTGCGCTCAGCATGCAAGTTTATTTAAAAAAAAGGTGAAAGAACGCATGGTGTCCCTGAAGTGAATGCTGCATTCAACTAAAAAGTAATTAAAAAAACAAGCATTGGCATAGCCAATAGGTCTCGCTTTGGGACCTTATAAGTGTTTAGCCAGAGATATTGGCAATGTTTTTAAGGTATATTGTAGAGCAATGTAGCTGCTGTGTTTAGTGCTGTAAACGTGTGCAAGTTGTGCTTAGTGTAATGACGTAAGGGCACTGGCATGGTGTGGAATGTAGAGGCGAGTTGTGATATGATGTGTGTTGGTGGGATGTATGTGTATATATATCATAACAGACTCTGAGATTACAATACTGAGTACCTCACATATTTCTTTATTAAGGACATACCTTTAGAAATAAAATCTACTGAGAATATAAAAATTATTGTGATTTGTGAGGCTGGACACAAGATAGCAAGGAATAAACAATAAAAGGCAGTAAGGCACCCTAAAAGGTACTGTAAATCCTAGGGCCCAATCTTTCTCCCCAAATGTTGTATTATTTGAGCATTTGTGTTGCGCACTGCAAATATTTCTGTTGTTGGTAGTGATTTTGTAGCATGGTAACTCATATGAATGTGTTCGCTCTGCAAGCAGGCTATTAGATTATATAACAAAACATTAAAATTCATAAATTACGTTTTTTTAAATTAAATCTCATAGCTAATGTGGGAAGAACATTAATACTCCAGAACACATAACATGATTCCATTCAATGCATTTTTAGTTGAAGAGCGGAGTTATTTTTTATTGTGCTGCATTTATTTAAGCTCCTTAACAGATGTGTGATGTTTTCCTTTAGAATATTTTGCAGTGGCCAAAGTCATGACTTAAAATGTCCCACAGGGCCATGCATAAGCCTGCTCCCTAGCCAGATCGTGAAGACCTAAGAACCCAGCGAAGGCACTCGTCCACAGGAATGGTGTTCACCAAAAGCAGAGGCCCCACACAAAATGGAATCTATTCACAACAGGAAACAGACCAGGGGAGAAAGCCCACAATCTTCCCTCCTCGTTGTTCACCCGTGGCCCAGGCACGGATTTGTCTAAAGTAATGTCACATCATGTGGGCCTATCCTAGTTTAACACGGACTGAAGTATGTGGCACTGCTGGAAGTGGAAATCTGAGAACCCATGCATTTCCTTACAGCGCTTCTGAAAGCCCTTTACAAAGCCTGACTTATCACATATTTGCTGCTTAGTGTTACATATGGGTGTTACACTGGTGCTAATGAGGTGAATCCAAAGCTCAGACAGTGTTAGCATAGAATAGCAAAATAATGAAGTAATACCATCACAAAATGTAAGGCATTGTGCCTCGCAATTTGCCTTTTCTTGCCACATAATTTAATCAACCCTGCTTCATATTTTACCCTCCCCTGCTACATCATTCCGGTGGCCCTGATTATTACCCTCTCACACAGTAAGAACCTATTCATGTCGGTCTGTTTTTTTTTAAATCAGGCTGTATTGCAGAAATGCAATCACATGCATATTCAATAATTCAGCTGTTGCTATGCAATTAGTCTTTTCAATAATGTCCAGAGAGAAAAGCCGTTTATAGCAGACTGCTGCAATGTTAGTGACAGCAAATAGACTAGAGTGGAATATGTATGTGGTGAAACTGTCTGACTCCGCTCCCTACAGCAGCGTTAAGCAGCATCTTGCACTTTGACGGTGAAAGTGTAGGATGCTGCTTAAGGCTGCTGGGAAGACCGGAGACAGTGGCTTGCGCTCCTGTTTGATTAATTACATGAACAGCCCCATGGAGTGTACGGATTGCTGCTTTTTACCAACTTTCATGTACCTCGTCAGCCATGGTATACACAGTGGTAATGCTCCGGAAGTGGAGGCATGGTGTGCCATGGTATACACATGGGCAATGCTCCGGAAGTAAAAGCATGGTGTGCCACGATATGCACACGGCAATGCTCTGGAAGTGGCAGCGTAATGTCCATGGTATACACATGGGTAATGCTCCGGAAGTAAAAGCCTAGTGTGCCATGATATACACACTGGTAATGCTCCGGAAGTGGAAGCGTAGTGTGCCATGGTACAGACACCGGTAATGCTCCGGAAGTGGAAGCGTAGTGTGCCATGGTATAAACACCAGTAATGCTCCCGAAGTAAAAGCCTAGTGTGCCTTGGTATACTTACTGGTAATGTTCCGGAATTGGAAGCATAGTGTCCATGGTATACACACCGGTACTGCTCATGAAGGTGAGCATTTTCAGTAATCGTAAGTGGTAGTGAGCTCTGGTATGCACACCGATAATGCTTTGGAAGCATAGTGTGCCATGGTAAACACACTGGTAATACACCGAAAGAAAAAGCCTAGTGTGCCATGGTAAACAATGGTAATGCTCCGGAAGTGGAAGCTTAGTGTGCCATGGTATACACACCGGTAATGCTCTGGAAGTGGAAGCGTAGTGTGCCATGGTATACACACCGGTAATACTCAGGAAGTAAAAACCTATTGTACATGGTATATACCGGTAAAGCTCCAGAATTGGAAGCATAGTGTCCATGGTATACACAACAGTAATGCTCCAGAACTGGAAGCATAGTGTGCCATTATAGACACACCGGTAATGCTCTGGAAGGGTGGCATTTTTTGTAATAGGAAGTGGAAGCATAGTGTGCTATGGTAAACACACCGGTAATGCTCCAAAAGTAATAATATTAGTAGTTCATTTGTAGAGCGCCTGGTTACCCCCAAAGGTGTATCCCCACGCTAGAAACACGTCAGCAAAAGTGGGAGAGAAAACTAGGCTAAAGTTTGTAAAGCCAGGTTTTCAGTTCTCTGCGAAAGACTGGTTTGGATTTCCCAGCACGTAGCCAGAGAGGGAGTGTCTTCCAGTTCTTCTTGGCCACTAGGTAGCTAAAAGATCGGGTGCCCATCCTAGCTTTCTTTATCCTGAGAAGTGGAAGCATAGTGTGCCATGGTACAGACACCAGTATTGGTCTGGAAGTGGAATCATAGTGTGCCATGGTATAAACACCCGTAATGCTCCGGAAGTAAAAGCCTAGTGTGCCTTGGTATACATACTGGTAATGTTACGGAATTGGAAGCATAGTGTCCATGGTATACACACCGGTAATGCTCCAGAAGTGGAGCATTTTCAGTAATCGGAAGTGGTAGTGTGCTATGGTATGCACACCAATAATGCTTTGGAAGCATAGTGTGCCATGGTAAACACACTGGTAATACTCTGAAAGAAAAAGCCTAGTGTGCCATGGTATACACCGGTAATGCTCCTGAAGTGGAAGCATAGTGTGCCGTGGTATACACACCGGTAATGCTCCGGAAGTGGAAGCATAGTGTCCATGGTATACACACCGGTAATGCTCCGGAACTGGAAGCATAGTGTGCCATTGTAAACACACCGGTAATGCTCTGGAAGGGTGTCATTTTGGTAATCGGAAGTGGAAGCGTAGTGTGCTATGGTAAACACACCGGTAATGCTCCAAAAGTAATAATAATAATAGTTCATTTGCAGAGCACCTGGTTACCCCCAATGGTTTATCCCCGCGCTAGAAACATGTCAGCAAAAGTGGGAGAGAAAACTAGACTAAAGTTTGTAAAGCCAGGTTTTCAGTTCTCTGCCAAAGACTGGTTCGGATTTCCCAGCGCACAGCCAGAGAGGGAGTGTCTTCCAGTTCTTGGCCACTAGGTAGCTAAAAGATCGGGTGCCCATTCTAGCTTTCTTTATCCTGGGTATCTTGAGTAGCTGTGCTCCTGTTGATCTTAGATGGCGGCTAGGATTGTACGGGGTAAGAAAGTTATGCAGATAGCTAGGGCCTTTCCCCTTTAGGCTCTTATGACAGACGCACATGCTTTGAAGAGAATGCTTTCCTCAATTGGCAGCCAGTGGAGGGAGTCGAGAGCTTTTGTCATTGAAACACACCACAGTAGATTAAAAACAATGTGTGCCGCTGCATTTTGAATGCGCTGTAGTCGTTTCACACAGTCCTTAGGTGCACCCAGATAAAGGACATTCCTGTAATCAAGTTGTGAGGTCACCAGAGTGTGGACTATGGTTTTCCTTGCTGATACAGGGAGAATGTCTAGTTTTTTTAAACAACTTAAGAGTGCTAAAGCATCTCCCTGCCACCTTTCTGGTTTGGGACTCAAACAAGAGTTTAGGATCCAGTCACACTCCTATGTTTTTTACCTCGGTTTTAGGCTCAGGGATAGGCCCCAGTGACTGTGGCCACCAGGCTGTACCCCAAATGGAGGGAGATTTCCCAACTATCATGACCTCAGTATTGGCACCATTAAGTTTAAGGCAGTTGTTTTACATCCAAGAGGCCAGATCGTTGAGGCAGGAAGAGAACTGTAGAGCTGACTCACCGGAGTCTTGCGCCAGGGTTACCACAAGATGTGTGTCATCAGCATACGACACCATATAGATCTTGTAATTGTCCATAATCTTAGCCAATGGTCCAATGTACAAATTAAAAAGGGTGGGACTCAAGATAGATCCCTGTGGGACCCCTTGATTGAGTGGCAGGATTTTTGATCGATGGGGGGGGTTGTACAATTTGGAAACTACAATCTTCAAGAAAAGACCGCATCCACTGTAGTGCTACCCCATCCACTCTACACACCCGTAGATGCTGAATGAGTAGCTTATGGGATATCGTGGCGAAGGCGAAACTTAGGTCCACCAGGACCAAGGCCACCGTCTGACCGCCGTCCGCCATCTCTGTATGGTCTCAGTAGTAAAGAAGAGAGCGGATTTGTTAGAGAAGGATGCTCTGAGACCTGACTGTGTCGGATGTAGAAGGTTGTGTGAGTTGATAAGCTCCACTAATTGCTTATTCACAACCTTTTCAGTGAGTTTAGATATGTAGGGGAGCAAGAAGATGGGACGCAGATTGTTCAGTAGCTCAGGGTTGGCAGAAGGCCTTTTCTTTAAAGGTATGACAGTCGCATGTTTCCAAGCCCCAGGAACTTCTCCACACTTGAGGGATGTGCCTATTGTTGTATTTTAGGTATTATCAATTCAATTCCCTCTTTAACCTCTTTGGTGTTGCTGGATCCGCGGGGGAACCAGATTTGATTTGTAAGGCCATTTCCTTAAGTACCAGTGCAGGGGGGGCGAGAAACTCACTCGAGGATGGTAGAGTCAGTTCAATAGATTCCTCTTTAGGATCATTTAGGCAGTTTCAAGCTTCCTCATCAAAGGAGTTATATATAGTGGATACTTTTTGAAGGAAGAAATCTGCAATTACTCTTCAGAGCTGATGGGTGTTGTAAGAGTTCTATCTAGAGACAAGTGGAAGCGTAGTGTGCTATGGTATACCCATGGGTAATGCTCCAGAAGTAAAAGCCTAGTGTGCCATGGTATACAGACAAGTAATGTTCCGGAAGTGGAAGCGTACAGTCCATGGTATACACACACCGGTAATGCTCCAGAAGTGGAAGCGTCGTGTTCATGGTATACACAGGAGTAATGCTCCAGCAGTACAAGCCTAGTGTGCCATGGTATACGCACCGGTAATGCTCCGGAAGTGGAAGCGTAGTGTGCCATGGTATACACACAGTCATGCTCCGGAACTGGAAGCACAGTGTCCATGGTATACACACTGGTAATGCTCCAGAAGTGGAAGCATAGTATGCCATAGTATACACACCGGTAATGCTCCGGAAGTAAAAGCCTAGTGTACCATGGTATACACCGGTAATGCTCCGGAATTGGAAGCATAGTGTACGTGGTATACACACCGGAAATGTAAGCCTAGTGTCCATGGTATACACACTGGTAATGCTCCTGAAGTGGAAGCATAGTGTGTCATGGTATACACACAGGAAATGTAAGCCTAGTGTCCATGGTATACACACTGGTAATGCTCCTGAAGTGGAAGCATAGTGTGTCATGGTATACCCACGGGTAATGCTCCGGAAGTAAATGCCTAGTGTGGCTTGGTATACTCACTGGTAATGCTCCAGAAGTGGAAGCGCAGCGTCCATGGTATACACACCGGTAATGCTCCGGAATTGGAAGCATAGTGTCCATGGTATTCACACCGGTAATGCTCCAAAAGTAGAAACGTAGTGTGCCATGGTATACACACCCGTAATGCTCCAGAAGTGTAAGCATATTGTGCCATGTTATACACACTGGTAATGCTCCGGTAGTGGAAGCGTAGTTTCCATGGTATACACACCGGTTATGCTCCGGAATTGGAAGCATAGTGTCCATGGTATACACATCGATAATGCTCCGGAAGTGTGGCGGTCTGCTAAGCTAACATGACTATGCCTGCCTTTTCAGACGAGGACTTTTAATTAAATAACCTCCTTGCAATCAAATAAACCTATGGGAGATAGCATGACAAATTAAAAAGTGCGAGAAATAAATAAAGGAGTGAACATGAAAAAGAACCACATACAAGTGTAGAAGACAAGCATGCACGGCCACGAAGGTGAAAGCAACGGCTCTGTTTAATTAGTAACATGATCCATGACTAGGGAGGAATGCAGCTGGCAACCTGCGCGCCGCTGCTCGCTCCCGACATTTGGCCAATTGCGTGCTTTCATTTTTGAACGCCACACGCAAAGGCCAACAGAATGTGTGGAAGTTGAACAAGCATTTGCAATGCAATAGGTCTCGCATTATTAAAGTTTGAGCTATTGGCATTGCTAAATAATGCAACACCAACATTGGTGTTGCATTATTTAGCAATGCCAATAGCTCAAACTTTAATAATGCAAGACCTATTGCATTGCAAATTTTGTTTTCTTAAGCTCCAGTCATACTGCTGTACAACATGGTGAAAAAAGGACAAAACTAATAGCACTTTCTCAAGCTTGACCTATTGGCTTTGCCAATGCTTTTTTGTTATTAGGAAGTGAAAAAGGCATAACGTGTCTCATGTAATCTCTCAGCATTTCTCTTTAAGATACTAACAGGGTAAAGTACACACGCTCTCTCACGAAGAGGCAATTACAAGCACAAAGAGCAAGTTAGATTGTCAGATACTCGTTCTGAGGCACCGACATCTGTGCACAACAGCACCAACTCAAATACATGTGATGACATGACAATGTACAAGCTAAGAACAAAGTAACCATCGATCAGTATCGACACACATACTTTTATGGACGACTCCAAATACCATGCGAGCATTAGCAAAGGCATATTCCATATATGCATTAATTGCTGTCCTAATGAGTACACGCATGAAGGTGCAGTTACTCCCACAGACATGCATGCACTCATGCACTAGAGCAGATATCTGAAGCTAACACATGGGACAGACAGAGAAAGTGTGCAGACATACCGCCAGGGTCCTGTTTGCCGCTCTTCCACTCATTCTCAGGTGCACACAGATAAATACCGCATACACAGGGCAGTCTGGACAGACCCGCTCAGGTACTCTCTTCACCGTACTTGAGTTAGCCATGTCACAGAGCACTGGCATCGCACATACCTGAGTCTAGCATTGCCTTGGTGGCTGCTCAGTGGACTCTGAATGAGTCAGAGATTTTACGCCCAGTCTGCCCTCGACATACATGAAGTATATCTAAAGCGTGGTGTCCGGGTCGAGACAGGGATGAGGGGCTGCAAGCAGCGGGCTCCATTGTTGACTGTGTTGATTGATTTGGGCGAGCTGCACATAACAGAAGAAATGCGCAGCTGCCATTCTGGAACCTGACACATGCCTTGTGCTTCAAAAAATAACACAAAGCGTGTCTTAAAATGAAGGTGCTTTAAAGAGAATATATGATGGCGTGAGCAGAGTTAATAGCGCGGCCATCATTCTTGAATCAAAACACATAACATAAGTTAAAGCGCGGCCGCGCAACGTAAAATAAAATACGCGGTTGCAGGAAAGCATGTTGCAGGATAGTTAAAGCAGTGTAAATGAGTTTCTAATGCTGGCTACAGATTATGTTAGAGGTATTAATATATATTGGCACCTAAGAAGCAAGAGCAGCTTTAGAACATGTGTGCTAGAGGTAGCATAGCATGTTGTTCCTATGCGGGAGACTGCAACCTGCATTGGTGGTTGGGAGAAGTCTGTGGTTGACTGCTGCTGTTTGAACACAATCTTAAAACAGCTTCCACCAGAATGTAGCCTTCTCAGCCATCACCTGCCCTGTACACGGGCCCACTGGACCAATGGAAGCCCCGAGGGGAGGCCCAACCTCTTCTGTAGGTTGACAAAGTTATGTGACAAGAGAAGGCATTTGAGTAGGAATCAAAACCAAACTGTGCAGCATATTATGTGATTAAGGGCAAACTACGCAATGTATAATGTCACATTATTGTTACACTATTTTCAGTTCTTCACAGACTGACACGTTGGTTTCTTACAACAACCATTCACATCTAGAAGAGTTTATTCGCAATATAACTCACCAACGATTAGCAATGTAGGCTTTTGGCAGGTGCAGAAACACTGCTCAATAGTGTGCATTCTACTTCTGGAGTGCAACAGATAGTGCAAATCCTATGCAAGAAGGCATTTGGTGGAAAACAAGCCTACATTTACATGCTTACTGCAAATTTAAGGGGTGCCTCATTTATTCAGCCATCCCGCTTACATTCTAAAACCTGTCTTCAGGTTTGGGTTTAACATGTGTTTATGGTACAGGAATTCTGGAGGCACCACTTTTCATAGCAGAATTCTGCATACTAGAATAGCACGTTTGGGTCCGAATTTGAAAGCAAAATCAGCAATACCTAAAATCTTCAAACCAGACACAGGCCACAAGAGGACAGAAGTGTCTTGAATCAAGCCTTAGCTGGGAGAAGCTGACAAGCCTCACTTGCTAACCCCTGAACAGTAAATTCCAGCCACATGCTAGGAAATGTGCACTGAGCAGAAATGGGGGAATAAGGTTTCGTCATGGTTGCCCCCTTCAGCTGAGGGACCTAGGATCACAGCTCTTGCTACACACTTCTTCCCATCCATGACATGTGAACCTTGGAGGGCGCCAATCCTTAATAAACAGCAAGACGGTTCTGTGGGTGCTGTGCAGTGCTTAATTTGAGCCTGCGGTTTCCGGTGCTCAGCACTGGCACTTAATTGGTTTACGGTACTCGGCACCAGCACTTAATTGATAACACCACACTTAGGACAGTGTGCCATATGGCTGCGCTGCTCATGTAATTTAGAGATGAGCAGAACAATGGCTGTTTATGAATACAATATACATTAAAATAACTAATATCTGCCTCCCCAGCCATTCCTTTATCTTTGGGGACCTGAAATAATCTGAACTGTCGCACCTGAAGTAAGAGAGAGATGGTTAGTAGTTGTTTTGGCAGTGATGACAGGGGTTATGGGTGGTGCAAGCTGCAGTTCCTCCTGGTCAGGGCCCTGGCCCTTATTAATATACAAATTAAGCGCTGCTTAATTGTGAAAGGTTATTTTAGCATGCTCTTGATGTCAGAAAATACGGTATGAACCTTAAAGACAACAAGTCTTTAGTGCTTCTACTACACACTGGGAAATGGTAGGTGGTTGGCTTCTAAGAGGAACATGATCTTATCCCACTTATAGTCCAGCATCCCACATCCTTTCAAAAATAATTTTCCCAAATTGCATTTTAAATAATTGACATGTTTAGCCCATCAATTCACTGCCCTGGACCTCTCCAGTAATCCAGGGAGGTAGTTCAGGTATCTCAAAAAGGACCCAGCAGGTGCTAGGGGTTGACAAGCTAGAAAGCTCCCGCCTATTACCGGCTTTGATTGGACGGACGGACTCCAGCAGGTCCAGTGTCCATTCATTCAAGTGCAGCACTGCCAATACCATCTGACCAAGGCTTTCCCCATTGGCCTGCCCGGGGCAGAGTTAAGAGAGTGGACATCTCGGCTCATCTAATAGCTTAGGGCAGGGTACGCGCCTGAGAATCGATTATCACCAAAGAAAGGAGACCTTATCGACGGCCCAGCGCTGCACCGAGCACAAGACACATAGGCACGGGAAATAAAGGCTGACAACCAGCCCCGATAATCCCTACACAGGGTTATCCCTTCTGTAAGCCTACCAGGCGCTGCAGCCCCTGTGCAACCTCCTGTGGGAATGTCTGTGTATTTATCCCCGTACATTGCTAAGCATACGTGAACTGCCCCATTTCTAAGGGAAACTCTGGCGTACAGTAGTGGGAATACTATGCTTGTTCTGCACACACACACGGGGAACACATGAAGCAGCCAATCCATAATAAATGGTCATTTCCCCACAAATAGAATTGAGCACCGGACAAGCGAAGCGCACACACTGTCAGGTGCACGGCAGTGGCTCTCTGTGACCCATGCCCTCAACTTCAAGAAAACACAGTTCCAATTGAATGCATTTATTGCGAGAAAGAGAAACGTTAAGGTGAAATGCAGCTGGCTGCTGCCCTGGGATGTGCTAGTGTGGGGTTACAACAGCCGGCCACAAAAAAAAAACAAGTAAAGCGCTCGCGAAACTGAAAGCGATCGCTTTTAGGAAACATAGCTGCAAGTGTTGCGCGCGCACCCCATATTGTTTCAATTATCGCACCTGTTTCTGGTCACAATAATTGAAACCAAATGGCAGGAATGCGCGTAATAGACACCAATAGGCCATGGGCGGAGCAATGCGTCCGCCTTTGGCCTATTGTGTGCTATTTTAAAAACGAACACCCAGGCGAAGGTCAATAGCAGGCCACAAAAGTTAAAAACACACGCACAAGCGTGTACAATTCCAGGGTCCATTTCAGAACCCTGAACAAAAGGACTCTCACTGCGCGGGCGCTCCTGCGCAGTGCATCGCTACGCGCGAGACCTAAAAACCCCACAGGGAAGTCTGGAGTGATTCCAAGAGGCCTCCCCGTAGAGCAGCGCATGCGTGCTGCATTAGGCTCGACCTAAAAAGCGTCACCATTGTGCCTTGAGTGCTGTGGGGCTAGTGTGCAGGAACTTTTAAAGTTAGAGCAGCATAGCACTTCCTACGAAAAGCGGCCAACATTGTCCTGTGTGGGCACTCTACAAATACAAAAATCAGCTGATATTGTCTCCATTAGTCAATAATCAAAATAGTGCTCACCCACCCACTTATAACGCAGACCGTGTAACTAGCCAAGTAAAAGGTCCAGTTGTTATGGGAGGTAATGAATGCAGACAAGCCTATTTATGAATCAGAAGCCAGCATTTATGAAGGACAATGACACAAGCCAATAACAAATATGGGCGGAGAGCGGGCGGGGTTTCCAGGGCATACTCCAATGCAGCATGCCTCGCAGAGCGAGCAGCGCTTGCACGCTGCCTCTAGGCTCGACCTAAAAAACAAAATGTATAGAAAAGTAAATATCCAGTTATACAAACATCCTATGAGAGAGCATTTCAGCTCCTGCCCCATCAGCTGACCTAGAAACTTGCTTGGCAACAGCCTTTTATGACAGTATGGTATCGCCTTGGAGGTGAAAAGAAAGTTGGAAACTAAGAATAAAAGGGTAATACAGACCATTCCAACAGTTCTTGTTGGCTTTCTCTCTTGGATGTACTTCAAGTATCAGTTGCTGCCCTAAATTCCCAATCAAAAATACTAGACCTGCTGGTTGACCTATTAAACAACTTGGCTGTATTTGTGTCTGATATAAACTCTAAAATGGAACATTTAAACAGTCTTATTAGGAGGACACAGGTATTGGGAAGTTGACGTTGATCACAGATGTGCCTGCTCTCCTATAATAGTAAACTAGGCTAGTTACCGGATTTTCTATTGTCGGCTTTAACAGACTTAAAAAAATCAATTTCACATATTAATTGGTCCAAAATGGAGATTACAGTGAAGTAAGAGCCAACTCTCATGTTATGGGGCCGAGCCTCAAAGCCCAAGCTCTTGCCACAACTACAGGCGTAGGGTGACAGGAGCAGTTAATATCGTCAGTACACTCAGTAGTAGTCCTGGCTTTACAACTTCAACTATATTTAGAAGTGTCAAGTAGAGCACATGCCCTCAATGTCGCCGTCCTAAAAAGCCCAGCTCTTTAAGCGACTACGAACCTTTTCCTATAACTGATAACACACCTAATGAAACCTTTAACAAAATGTGAAAGAAAGAGAAATAAAACAGCTAAAAGTAAAAGTTTCAGGATAAGTACAACCCTGTATGGTCCAACTAGGGAACACATCTTCCAAATATTTCATAGCTGAGCAAGGAAGCTCCCGGGCATATCTCCATTACTTAAATCTTCAACTGCAATGAGCAAGGAACACCTATCAGATCATGCAACACATGAAAAGGACTCTCAAATTCTTATAAAGATAAATTGCACAGGGTGACCTCATGTGCAACCCTGTTGTAGTGATTACATTTAATCTCCAATTTAGTTTTTCTTTCTAAAATAGCATCTTTTTAAGATAGTGGTTTGAATATGTTTTTCATGCATTTATTTTTGGTAGATATTGTTGTTCTATAATCTGCACTGTTTGTACCAGGAACACACATATTAGAACGTGATGTCCTTGCTTTATTATGGGCTCGGAGGTGACAATTAGAATGCTAACAGTGGGGGGGCGTGGCCAATGCAATGGCTGAGTAGACGCTTCGCCCGGAGACTCCGATAGCCTGACATGAATCTTGTACCAAATCCTGACTGCCAAACCCTATTCACACCAGAAACAGACACCGGGAAACAAGGTGGGGAGCAATGACATAAACCTGAGAAATTCAAGCTGAAACCAAGCAGGGAAACCCGCCAGCAGAGAGGGCGTCTCAGAGGGAGCCCAGTACCTGACGGCACAGGCAGATATTCTGATCGACTGGAGGAGACGGCGAGACCCTCCATCCGTGACAATGACAAACTCTCCCCCTGCTGAGTTTACCCGAGCCTCATTTGTTGTCGGAGCTGGAGGAAGCAGGGGGGGCTGTTGTGGACTGCAGCGAGCATCTGGATCCTGCAGACATGGAGGAGCGCCACACGGATCCACACCGCCAGAGTGCCTCACGACAGGAGACGAGGTCCAGCACACCCTGGACAGACCCGCACCGCCACAGGCAGGTGGGAGACCTGCAGGACCTGAGACGCTTGGGGTGGGGTGGGAAGAAGCCCACGCCCTCACTGTCTGGAGGCACTTGGAGGCCCCAATCGAGTAGACTATGAGGTGGACAAGCGCTGAAGTAAGCTGGGGCCCGCGGGGATGCGAATGGCAGAAAACATTGGGCACTCCCTCAAGCATGAGCAGCATCCCCCCTTCTGACGATCTCAGTGACGGAACGGGGCCCACAACTTCTCACGCAGTGCCTGGACAGATCTGGTAGCCACGATATAACTGCGTAGGCGATGGGCAGGAGACTGGCCAGAGAGGCACTACATATCCCTACAGGAGATGACCAATGCTCAGTGCAAGACTAGGGGGAGAAGGGAAGACACGCAAGAACTTCCAGAACCCGTGCCTGAACCAGAGGGTAGCCGGGGTAAATTACTCCAAGCCGAGGAGGGAAGATGAAAACTGGGCATGAGAGCAGCCAAGAGAGCCTGTATCGGCCCGGGTCGGTGGTGCCGACCCCGAACAAGTCCCCCTCCGCTAGACCTGTGGGGAAGGACCATCTGCCAAGCGAGACAGGGAAAACCGGATAGCACAAGGGGAAGTGGACTGAACAGGCCCACCTGAGACGATGAGAGATACCTACAACTGTGGGCTTAGACGTGCCAGGAGGGACTGAGCACCCGAAAAGGAAGACCTCAGCGTGTATGCCCAGCCCACGCCAAAACCCAGGAGGCACTGGAGCTACAGAGGGGGGCAGACAGGAAGCAGCAAGTCATCATAAACCACACGCTGCTGTGATGGTGGGGTCGGGACACCTGGTGGCACTTGGAGCCCGCAGGCAGGGAGAAGTTGATAGCTGAGACCCTGCGGGGAAGACCTCTCCTCATGAAGCAACCCAGAGTGCGAGAGAGCGAGCAGAAGAAGGTTCCGCAACAGGGAGACACTGACCACAGATTAACACCCCTCAGGCCGGCCAGTACCTCAGCGCACTCTGAAATTACTCACGGGCAAAAACATCGACAACGAATGTCCAGAGACAAGGAGCCAAAGTCCCAAAGGCAGGGGAAAATGGACAGATATGCTAAAGTGGTGACCCCACTGTCAGGGGCGACTGGAAACCCAACATCTATGCCAGATAACGCAGTTGTACTGCTGGCAATACAGTAATCTAGAGAGGCGCTGGAAGGAAGGATAGCAGAAGTACGCACTGACATGACATTGCTGAGACAAGACCTCCGCAATGTTTTAGAGAGAGTGACACTTGCGGAGCAACACATTTCGGAAGTGGAGGATGTAACACAAAGCCTAAGGAAAGAAGTTACTCAGCTGACAGCCACCTTGAAGGAGACGGCGTGGAAAGTGGATGATGCCGAAAACCGTGCGAGGTGGAACAACCTGCGCTTTATAGGCTTCCCGGAAGGGATCGAGGGTGCTGATGTGGGATCCTTCCTCTTCCAATGGCTTAAAAGACACTCTCATGAATGCCCGGTTCTCTAACTGTTTTGTGATTGAACAAGCACACAGCATGGCTTCCTCCAAACCTCCGGCGGGATCCCCCCTAGGCCAGTAATCACCCGATTCCTAACTTATCAGGATAGAGACTTAATATTACGTGAGTTGAGACCCCTGGGAGAGGTCTGGACAATACTAAAATAATGGTCTTCCCGGACTACTCCAAAGAAGTCTAGAAACAGAGAAGAACCTGTGATTCCGTCAAAGAAAAGCTAAGAAACCTCTGAATTCAATATATGCTACTTTTCCCTGCCAAGCTCAACTTAATATTTCAAAACAAGATGTTCTTCTCTCAGATCCCGGAAGAGGCAGGGTCCTGGATAGTGGAACGGCCTTCTAGAATGCAAAGGATTGATCTGCTGGAGTCTCAACGCCGGACAACAGAGACAGTAGTAAGGCCTAACTCCATCGCTGTACACGTATAGGCCCGAAGAGAATGCAGAACGGAGAGCCCACGACTCAGACTCGGAGGAGGATCCAAACAAGAGACAAGGGAATTGCCGCGTACCGGGGGCTGTCCCAGGAGACAGGCCACACCAACCCTGTTGGAACAGGAAAATTCAGAAGAATCTGACAATGACCACCCACTCCTGCAAAACATTACTCGGCTAGAAGAGCGAGGCGCAGAAGACGAAATCAGGAAGGCCCCCCCGACCCACAACGCCGGATGGGAACGAAGAAGGCTGAGATTCAGGGCATGTCAATTGCCGAAGGGACAGTTAGAGAGCACTAGGTGCCCATATAGACTTAACCAGCCCAAGTTAGGGAGGACTTAAGTCTGGGCTTTAGAGCCCCAAGGAGCCTTTGTTCACATTAGTTAATTCATTGTTGGTGGACGGAGGGAGGTTATAGACCTCTCAGGCTAATCCTACGACACAGTTGTCATGTTGACATTTATGGGGAACTGCATGGGTAGTGGGAGAGAGTGGGGAGGGGGGAGCTGGGGGGATCAGGTTCAGAGGGGGGACAGAAAGGGAGGCAATCCGATTCTAGTAACGGCGCAGAGAGGCAAAGTAAAGGCCAAGCCAGTGGCAGGCAACTTACTGAGACACTGAACAAAGAACAAGGGACGTACCCCGCCAAATGATGTAGTGGTCCCGACACTAGCATCCCAATATATATGGGGTGATAAGCCTAGGAGTTGGCACTGCACATGACAAGATTAACTCAATCCAAATATACTGAAGAGGAGGTTTTTAGCAAATATATATGTATTTTTATTTTTTTATATATACTCTTAGACCTGATGTAGAAAACACTTACATACATAAATAACACATGATTTTCTTTAGGATATTGCACAACATGCATAAGACAATGGAAAAAGGTAAAAGTAACAGAAATTCATTTTACTTTGGGGCCTACCCAGTAACACTTCACACTTCAGTCATACTCTCATACTCTCAAATTTTCAAAAAGTAATCCTACCTAAAGTTCTATCATTCCACTTTCATTCTTCCATACATTCCCATCGTTCTGGTGTATGCAACACATAGATGGTAAATATGTAGTATAGAACAGAATATTGTTCCAGATAGACAATCTTAGTACGGCCCCTAATTAATATAACACAGTATGCCGTATTTCTGGAGACACAAGCCGACGTGCGTTTCGGTGACAGGCCGGGTGGTCCACACCTTCGTCAGGGTTGGGAGTTGTTGACTGGGAGGGGAGGAGATAATGATCTGGAAATAAAACACAATGCCTTAGTATTTTTCTATATAACAATTAAATTTGTCAAGACATATATATATTCTTATCCTTTCTAATACATTTTTTACAAAAGTTAGACCATAATTGTTATCGTTCGTCTGATGTCTATATGGTTGCCATTTTGAGGGTGTGCAGTACCAAGCTACCTAGAGACACTCCCTGAGCCAGACACCCGGTAAGGTGAGATCTGTGAAAGGCAATTAGATAACCTGAGCTAAGTAACCAATCAAGAAACCAATGTCACATCTTTCATATCTCACATTATATTACATTATAATATACAGTCATTCTGGCACACATATTGACCAAATGCAAGAAAGTTATTGCATATCAAATTAACAGCCAGGGGCTAAGGTATTATAGAGCCCAACCTTCAGCTGGAGGAGGGGAATTGTTTTAGACATAATATAAAAGAGGATTTTTGATAGTTATTGAACTTTGAAAAACAGTAGGGGTATGCATAGATTAAATAAGGTTAAACAATGGTGGTACTAGGTAGTATCCAGTTTATCTTTACCAAACAGTATTGCGCCAAAGATACACAATGTTAAATCAAGTTTTACCTATTATGAATTTCTAGTTGGAAATGATGTGGAGGCTCAGAACCGGATGTCTTGCATCTATGGGAGGATATTTTATAATTTCCTTCAAGACGGGTACTACAATGGAGGACCTATAATTGAGATGAAGTGTTTTTTATATATATATCTCAGTGCTCGTTTTAACATAATAGAATTTGCCATTATTTAACTCACACTATCATTCGATAGTTTTATTCGATTTATAAAGTTAGTTGAGCCCAGGCCTGTGTTGGGGGGGTAAGAGGCTTCAATTTACCTGATATAGTCTTAAGACGATTCTTCAGGGCAAATGCGCATTAAGTATATTTTCAGGGAACCAGGATCCTGGTAAATAATAAATGAACTCTGATTACGAGTAGTCCTCATTAGTTTGTTATAACCCAACAGTGGATAATGCCCAAGGTTCTATTACCTGAATCGTTAAGCTTGTATATCAAAGGATAGGCTCCACTACGCAGGGGTTGACGGCGGAAGGATAAATGAAGGACCGCTGTACTTTAGAATTTTTTAGGACTGGCAGTATCAAGCAGATGTCCCTAAAGGAGGATAATGTGGTAAGTATACATAATAGCCAATGTCCTCTAGGTAATACAAGGTAAAGTCGCTAATAGTATATACACCGTGAGCGATAAGGGACTTTAAAGCGGTGAGTCTAGTGGGGTATAGGTCCACCGTAGCTGCTGGCATGTGCAGGACAACAGGTATCTTGAAAAAGTACCTAGTAGAGGATCAAATAGTAAATATATAATATAGCAGATAACCTCTATGTATTATGGCGTCAGGGTGTCTTACATATACACACCGTTAAGGATAGATGTGAGTGGCCGCTACGTTTTTCAGTTGTTTAGACGGTGCGTTGCTGCAGAAGGCGCTGCCTAATGTTGGATATAAGAAAGAGGAGCGAAATAAGTAAGACGGCTTAGCGCATTCTCTTGGAATAATAGCGTATCAGACAAGCACACTTACCTTGCGTAGTGGAAGCGCAGTCCATAGATGGGGTTCCGTCGATCAGCCGAATCGACCTTTCATCACGGGAAACAGGACTCACATACGTACCGAGCCTGTTAATATTTAAATAGCCGATTTTTTGCGCCACAATTAAAGCTAGTCAGCTGCTTAGGGATAATAAAATCGATGACGGACTAACTTGTTGCCGATAGCTCGGTGGCGGCCATCTTAGAGCGGACATTCAGCGGCTAGATAGCTAGTCTATACATCTTTGTGGTCGCCATCTTTGAAGAGGGTTTAGTTGTTTCTTTTAAATAGTGAATACCTCAAAACATTTCCATAAGTATAATGTAACTTGGTTATGATGCAGTGAGTTTATTTAGGATCAAGCCCGTTTTTCGAGTTATACATTGGATATATCGGCGGCGTGGATATGGTCGACATAAACGACGGACTTATATGTTACTAATCAGCATGTCGTAGCCATCTTGAGAAGGCTACTCGAGTGCTATAGATATAGATAATGGGCTACTTAGCAACTACCATCTAGGAAGGATGAATTCTGCTGTCCTATTTACTGTTATTAAACTAGACACTATGTTGTAAGATATATATTATAGCATACTCCCTAGAGGGATTCAAAGTATATACATTATAAAGTTAGTTATCAAATGCAGAGCAGTTACCTCCTAATTTAGTTCTCTGTTTCTTGGAAATTATGGTCAGGCATTATTGTCACGAAATTCATGTTTACAAAAATGCTTGGTGCCAGGGACATTCTTCATTGAGTCCTTTGTCCACAGTATCCAAGAAAAAGATCCAGAACACCTCCCGTTTTTTTCGTAAACCTACGGGATCAGTTCCAGGGTTCGCTTTTATTTTTTCCAGGATGAACCAACGAAGTTCCAGTTCTTTGTGATCTTTCTCAAGCCAATGAGTTACTATGGGGGCAGTGGTTTTTTGATTCCTGATGTTAGACTTGTGTTCCCCTATCCGCACTCTGCATTCTCTGCCTGTCTCCCTAACATATGGGAGGTTACATGGACACAGGATTAGATATATGATGTTGCTAGTGCGACAGTTTGTCATAGTTGCATTCCGTCGTACAGATATCGTGCGGTTGTTGGTACTGACAGTCTCTCCCACGATAGCCTGAGGACAGATGTGGCATGTCCCACATTTGTGGTTGCCATATATGGGTTCAAGTCCGGTTATGGTGGTTTGAATGTTTTCGGTCGTTTCTCGGACTTTGCCTCTTACCAGATGGTTTTTCAGGTTGGAGTTTTTTTTTAAGGCAAATATCGGTCGGGTCAAGTGTGGCTTCTCACTTTCTACATTCAGAATATGCCAACTTGAGTTGATGGCCTGTCTAATCTTATGGTTCATTTCAGAGTGGCGAGTAACACATACAAGCTGGTTGGTTTTTTCAGAGTTTCTCGATGTGAACATAGCCTCTCTGTTGGTGTATCTTGCCCGTTTGAACGACTCTTTAATTAATCTAGCTGGGTAGCTTCGGAATCGGAGAGGGACGCGCTGCAATTTTCTAGGGAGAGGTACATACACCCCTCTGGCCCACACAGTATTTTCCTCAGGATCTAGAGGGGTGGCAATACTCATTAGAAAAACTATACTTTTCACTTCTCCAAAACCTGGTCTGACCCAAACGGCACATTTGTGGCAGTACAAGGGACATGGTGACACAGGGATATTACACTAGTAAGTGTTTATGCACCTCTGCGACTACAACGGCAGACACTGGAGAAAGTAGCAGATTTCCTATTGGGTTCAGACTCCCCCTTACACCTGGGTGGAGGGTATTTTAATGATAAGCCCGACCCTTCCATAGGGCCCTTGGGAATGACAGTAGGAGGGAGGGGGAATACACCACTGGCCGAATTTGCCCTCACCTTAGGGCTACAAGATATCTGCGGTGACATCATCCCACTGACCGGCATACTCCTATTTCTCTGGGGCACACAGGGTGTTTTCTAGGCTGGATTATTTCTTCGCTCCAGCGGGAGAACTAGAAAAGGTGGTCGGTGGAATACTTGGCGCGAGGCTTATCCGATCACTCCCCTCTGTGGCTCACGGTGGGGAGCGGCTTGATAGAAAAGGAATTGAGAGAAGACTCTTGTACTCCCTAGAAAATAAAAGATCAGATAAAGAACAAAACGCGATCGCGCATAATCACAAGAGAGAGACACAGGAAATTGTGGCCCTCGAAAGCAAACTCCTGAACTTGGAACAAGATGCAGGTGTGAACCCCAGACACTCCACTCTCCGTCAGATAGAAGTTACTTGTGCAGAATATCAAGCAATGGCATGAGGAAAAAACGCTTTATAACCTCAAGACATCGCCTATATGAGGCGGGAGACAGGGCAGGGAGGCTCCTGGCATGGTTGGGAAGGAAGAAGACGGAATCCATGTGGATGAGTACCACCCACAGGGCCGGGCTTACCTTCACCACAGCGCAGGATATCGCCAACGCCTTCACAGATTACTATGCCGACCTGTATAAGGCTAGGACGCGGGTGGTCGAATCACAGATTCAGGAGTATCTCCACGAGATAGACTTCCCGGCTCTGTCACCAGAAGACCGGGATATCCTTGAGGAAGAGGTCACCCTCAAGGAGGTCATGGGGCCATACACAAACAGAAAATAGGGAAAACACCAGGACCTAAAGGTCTGCCGGAGTAATTTAAGGCGCACTACAAGGACCACACCTCCTCGAGATGTTCCAGGCAGGACAGGAGGAGGGCACCCTCCCTCCCAACCTACGAGGTGCAACAGTGGTGGTAATTCACAAGCCTGGGAAGCCAGCAAGGGAGTGTGGGTCATACCGGCCAATTTCACTTTTTTTTTTTTCAAAACTGGTTTTATTGAATCGCAGAAATAAACATCCACAGTGCTCCGAGCCCCGAAGGGACTGTGACTACAATCATGGGTCATGCTGTGCGATACATTTAGTGAAAAATACCCTCCCCCCTCCACCCCCCCCTAACTACCCAACCACCCCCCCCCCATCCTGCAACACTCCGTCTCCCCAACACTGCTATGAAAAGCATACATTCCTACATGAAAAGAACCGAGCCCCAATATGCCCTCTACATCTGCCCTTCCTCGCTCCTTGGCGGCGGTGGGGGCTCCAGCCACAATCCCCTATTGTCCGCCCATCTCCTCCATATCTTATAGTGTTTTGTGGGACAGCCCCTGGCCTCGAACACCGGTCGCTCCAGTCCCATGCAAAAGTCCAGGCCTTTCTTCCACCCGACCACTTTAGGAGCCCCAGGGTCCTTCCAGGCCTGAGCCACATCACGTTTGGCCAGTGTGAGTCCCAGTAGTAACAAGTGCCGCTTGTACACATTCCCACCTACCCCTTCAAGCACATGGAGCAGGCCCAATTTCTCCGTGCGAGGGAGCTCCCACCCCAGCACCTCCGACAAACAGTCCCACACACCCTTCCAGAACCGCGCCAGGCCACAACATTCCCACACTGTATGCAACAGGGTACCTATCTCATGGCCACATCGCAAGCACGCCGGGGACTCAATCAGCCCTGCCTTCCACAATCTCTCTCTGGTATAATATGCACGGTGCAAGTATTTGAATTGTATTAGCCGTAAATGGACTGCTATTGCTGCTCCCCTGGGGGACACAAGAGCCTCCCGCCATTCCTCCTCCTCCAGTTCTCCCACATCCCGCTCCCATCGATCTCTTAAGGGCTGTCGGTCTGAGGAACAGTGCGTCACTAATGTTTGGTATATTTTGGATATTTTACGGTCTTCCAAGTCCCCCATAAAGACTTTTGCTTCTATCGGGCTGAATTCGAGTAGTGTAGCCAAGCCCTCCAGCACGGGCGCCAAAGCATGTCTAAGCTGTCGGTAGCGGAAAAACTGGGTGCGGGGCATATTGAACTCTGCACTGAGATCCTGAAAGGTTTTAAGCGTGGTGCCTCTAAGGACCTGGCCCAGAGTAGAAATTCCTATTAAGTCCCAGCTCCTAAACCCTGAAAGGGACATCAGGGCCGGCAGTTGCCCGTTATGCCAGAGCAGGGTCTCCCCAGTCAGCTTTCCCCACCATCCCATGCGGCGCAGTGCCTGCCGCCATATCTGGAACACCACTTGCGTTGCTCTAGGCAGTCTCTTTCGCAGCTGGGGTGAGTATAAGACCGTATGGAGGGAATCAGGTTCCATCAGAAATCGTTCTAGGGCATACGCCGGGTCCCCCCGTCACAGTACCACCAATCATTTAGGACCACCAGATGCGAGGCCTGGTAATACGACAGAATATCCGAGGTCGCCAGTCCCCCACAATATGTGGATAGAAAGCAGGTTCGCAGCGCTACTCTCGCCGCGCCACTGGCCCACAAAAAGCGACCAAGAGCCGAGTTGACTAGTCGGAACCACTGCGGTGGGACCGGGAACGGGTGGTTTTGTAGTTGATATAACAATCTGGGAAGGGCAACCATCTTGAAGATAGCTGATCTACCATAAATATTGAGAGGCATGCGGGACCAGCATTTCATTTCCTGCTGCACTTTGTCCCAAACAGGAACAACGTTGTGCTCCCAGGCTATAGTCGGCATAGTTGTCAGGAACACTCCCAAGTATTTAAGGCCCCCGACCGCTCTCTGCAGTGTCGAGGCCCACGACCCGACCTTGAAGTGATCTCCCAAAGTCCATAAGGTGGACTTCTGCAGTTTCAAGCAGAGTCCGGAGACCTCGCCAAAGATTCTCATGATGTCTAGGACCCGCGGCCCGGAGCGGTTCACATTGGTAAGGAAAAACAGGACATCATCTGCATACAGTGCGTTTCTGTCCGACGGTCCCGCCTGCCACTCAAACCCCTTCAGCTGTGCATCAATCCGGACCCACGCCTCCAGCGGCTCCATAGCTAGAGCAAACAAGTAAGGTGAGAGGGGGCATCCCTGCCGAGTGCCACGTCCTATCGGGAAGGCTGCCGACACCTCCCCCGCCACCCATACTGAGGCCATCAGACCGGTATAAAGAAGCTTGACATAGGACAGAAAGTGGGGCCCTAAGTTGAGGCGTGGAAGGAGGGCAAATAAGTAGGTCCAACTCAGGGAATCGAAGGCCCTGTCGATATCGGCTAGCAGCAGTGCCGCTTGATCCCCGGTCTTACTCATCGCTTCCACCGCTACGTGGGCTCGTCTAATATTGTGCCGCGTCGCCCTGCGGGGCATAAATCCGGCTTGGTCCGGGTGGACCAACTCTGATATATAGGGAAGAAGGCGATTCGCGAGTGCTTTAGCAAGTATTTTGGCCTCAATGATCAGAAGAGAAATTGGCCGATAGGACTCGTGGCGGTCCGGGGGCCGACCGGGTTTACAGAAGACAACAATTTCGGCATGCCTCCAGTCCACCGGCAGTGGGCCCTCCTCTCGCGCTGCCTCCAGGGCGGCTTTGTAGTGCGGGCCCAGCTGTAGGTGATAGCGCTTAAAAAACTCACTCGGGAAACCGTTGGGCCCGGGGGCCTTACCAGCATTAAGTTCCCCCAGTGCCATGCCCAATTCATCGGCCGAAAGTGGGGCCTCAAGGAGCTCCTGCACATCATCAGAGAGCGCACGGGGTGGGAGATCAGCTATAAATTTATCAACATCAAGCGCCGAGAGAGGGTCCCTTGGGAATGACAGTAGGAGGGAGGGGGAATACACCACTGGCCGAATTTGCCCTCACCTTAGGGCTACAAGATATCTGCGGTGACATCATCCCACTGACCGGCATAATCCTATTTCTCTGGGGCACACAGGGTGTTTTCTAGGCTGGATTATTTCTTCGCTCCAGCGGGAGAACTAGAAAAGGTGGTCGGTGGAATACTTGGCGCGAGGCTTATCCAATCACTCCCCCCTGTGGCTCACGGTGGGCAGCGGCTTGATAGAAAAGGAATTGAGAGAAGACTCTTGTACTCCCTAGAAAATAAAAGATCAGATAAAGCACAAAACGCGATCGCGCATAATCACAAGAGAGAGACACAGGAAATTGTGGCCCTCGAAAGCAAACTCCTGAACTTGGAACAAGATGCAGGTGTGAACCCCAGACACTCCACTCTCCGTCAGATAGAAGTTACTTGTGCAGAATATCAAGCAATGGCATGAGGAAAAAACGCTTTATAACCTCAAGACATCGCCTATATGAGGTGGGAGACAGGGCAGGGAGGCTCCTGGCATGGTTGGGAAGGAAGAAGACGGAATCCATGTGGATGAGTACCACCCACAGGGCCGGGCTTACCTTCACCACAGCGCAGGATATCGCCAACGCCTTCACAGATTACTATGCCGACCTGTATAAGGCTAGGACGCGGGTGGTCGAATCACAGATTCAGGAGTATCTCCACGAGATAGACTTCCCGGCTCTGTCACCAGAAGACCGGGATATCCTTGAGGAAGAGGTCACCCTCAAGGAGGTCATGGGGCCATACACAAACAGAAAATAGGGAAAACACCAGGACCTAAAGGTCTGCCGGAGTAATTTAAGGCGCACTACTAGGACCACACCTCCTCGAGATGTTCCAGGCAGGACAGGAGGAGGGCACCCTCCCTCCCAACCTACGAGGTGCAACAGTGGTGGTAATTCACAAGCCTGGGAAGCCAGCAAGGGAGTGTGGGTCATACCGGCCAATTTCACATTTTTTTTTTTTCAAAACTGGTTTTATTGAATCGCAGAAATAAACATCCACAGTGCTCCGAGCCCCGGAGGGACTGTGACTACAATCACGGGTCATGCTGTGCGATACATTTAGTGAAAAATACCCTCCCCCCTCCACCCCCCCCCCTAACTACCCAACCACTCCCCCCCCCATCCTGCAACACTCCGTCTCCCCAACACTGCTATGAAAAGCATACATTCCTACATGAAAAGAACCGAGCCCCAATATGCTCTCTACATCTGCCCTTCCTCGCTCCTTGGCGGCGGTGGTGGCTCCAGCCACAATCCCCTATTGTCCGTCCATCTCATCCATATCTTATAGTGTTTTGTGGGACAGCCCCTGGCCTCGAACACCGGTCGCTCCAGTCCCATGCAAAAGTCCAGGCCTTTCTTCCACCCGACCACTTTAGGAGCCCCAGGGTCTTTCCAGGCCTGAGCCACATCACGTTTGGCCAGTGTGAGTCCCAGTAGTAACAAGTGCCGCTTGTACACATTCCCACCTACCCCTTCAAGCACATGGAGCAGGCCCAATTTCGCCGTGCGAGGGAGCTCCCACCCCAGCACCTCTGACAAACAGTCCCACACACCCTTCCAGAACCGCGCCAGGCCACAACATTCCCACACTGTATGCAACAGGGTACCTATCTCATGGCCACATCGCAAGCACGCCGGGGACTCAATCAGCCCTGCCTTCCACAATCTCTCTCTGGTATAATATGCACGGTGCAAGTATTTGAATTGTATTAGCCGTAAATGGACTGCTATTGCTGCTCCCCTGGGGGACACAAGAGCCTCCCGCCATTCCTCCTCCTCCAGTTCTCCCACATCCCGCTCCCATCGATCTCTTGAGGGCTGTAGGTCTGAGGAACAGTGCGTCACTAATGTTTGGTATATTTTGGATATTTTACGGTCTTCCAAGTCCCCCATAAAGACTTTTGCTTCTATCGGGCTGAATTCGGGTAGTATAGCCAAGCCCTCCAGCACGGGCGCCAAAGCATGTCTAAGCTGTCGGTAGCGGAAAAACTGGGTGCGGGGCATATTGAACTCTGCACTGAGTTCCTGAAAGGTTTTAAGCGTGGTGCCTCTAAGGACCTGGCCCAGAGTAGAAATTCCTATTAAGTCCCAGCTCCTAAACCCTGAAAGGGACATCAGGGCCGGCAGTTGCCCGTTATGCCAGAGCGGGGTCTCCCCAGTCAGCTTTCCCCACCATCCCATGCGGCGCAGTGCCTGCCGCCATATCTGGAACACCACTTGCGTTGCTCTAGGCAGTCTCTTTCGCAGCTGGGGTGAGTATAAGACCGTATGGAGGGAATCAGGTTCCATCAGAAATCGTTCTAGGGCATGCACCGGGTCCCCCCCGTCACAGTACCAACAATCATTCAGGACCACCAGATGCGAGGCCTGGTAATACGACAGAATATCCGAGGTCGCCAGTCCTCCACAATATGTGGATAGAAAGCAGGTTCGCAGCGCTACTCTCGCCGCGCCACCGGCCCACAAAAAGCGACCATGAGCCAAGTTGACTAGTCGGAACCACTGCGGTGGGACCGGGAACGGGTGGTTTTGTAGTTGATATAACAATCTGGGAAGGGCAACCATCTTGAAGATAGCTGATCTACCATAAATATTGAGAGGCATGCGGGACCAGCATTTCATTTCCTGATGCACTTTGTCCCAAACAGGAACAACGTTGTGCTCCCATGCTATAGTCGGCATAGTTGTCAGGAACACTCCCAAGTATTTAAGGCCCCCGACCGCTCTCTGCAGTGTCGAGGCCCACGGCCCGACCTTGAAGTGATCTCCCAAAGTCCATAAGGTGGACTTCTGCGGTTTCAAGCAGAGTCCGGAGACCTCGCCAAAGATTCTCATGATGCCTAGGACCCGCGGCCCGGAGCGGTTCACATTGGTAAGGAAAAACAGGACATCATCTGCATACAGTGCGATTCTGTCCGACGGTCCCGCCTGCCACTCAAAACCCTTCAGCTGTGCATCAATCCGGACCCACGCCGCCAGCGGCTCCATAGCTAGAGCAAACAAGTAAGGTGAGAGGGGGCATCCCTGCCGAGTGCCACGTCCTATCGGGAAGGCTGCCGACACCTCCCCCGCCACCCTCACCGTGGCCGTCAGACCGGTATAAAGAAGCTTGACATAGGACAGAAAGTGGGGCCCTAAGTTGAGGCGCGGAAGGAGGGCAAATAAGTAGGTCCAACTCAGGGAATCGAAGGCCCTGTCGATATCGGCTAGCAGCAGTGCCGCTTGACCCCCGGTCTTACTCATCGCTTCCACCGCTATGTGGGCTCGTCTAATATTGTGCCTCGTCACCCTGCGGGGCATAAATCCGGCTTGGTCCGGGTGGACCAACTCTGATATATGGGGAAGAAGGCGATTCGCTAGTGCTTTAGCAAGGATTTTGGCCTCAATGTTCAGAAGAGAAATTGGCCGATAGGACTCATGGCGGTCCGGGAGCCGACCGGGTTTACAGAGACAACAATTTCGGCATGCCTCCAGTCCGCCGGCAGTAGGCCCTCCTCTCGCGCTGCCTCCAGGGCGGCTTTGTAGTGCGGGCCCAGCTGTAGGTGATAGCGCTTAAAAAACTCACTCGGGAAACCGTTGGGCCCGGGGGCCTTACCAGCATTAAGTTCCCCCAGTGCCATGCCCAATTCATCGGCCGAAAGTGGGGCCTCAAGGAGCTCCAGCACATCATCAGAGAGCGCGCGGGGTGGGAGATCAGCTATAAATGTATCAACATCAAGTGCCGAGAGAGGGTCCCGCGGGGCGCACTGCGCCGCAAACTAGCCAGCGAAGCTGTCCGCAAGTTCCTTGGGAGCTGTAATGGAGGCCCCGGTGTCGTCTCTAAGGCCCGGCAGGTCCTGTGCCTGGAACACCTTTTGGCAGAGCCTATGAAGCATGGTGCTGGACTTGTCGCCCCATTGATAAATTCTAATCCTGGTCGCCAACCAGATCTGGCGGGCCTCGTCTAGCTGGAGAGAGGCGTATGTTTGTTGCACCAGCAAAAGTTGCCCTACGTCTTCTAAGTGATTCGCCACCCCACATTGAGTTTCCAACCGCTCCACCTCCGCTGCTGCCCGCACCAGTTCCTCCCGTCGTTTGCGACGCGCTGCCGCACACCATGTTATGTCTACCCCGCGCAGCATGGGTTTCATAGCCTCCCAAACCGTCCGTGTATCGGAGACCGTGCCTAGGTTTTCTTCCCAATACTGGGCAATAGCCACCTCTAGATGTTGTTGATACGCCTCTTCCTGCAAATGCCAGGTGGAGAGTCTCCACCGGAATGGGCGCCTCTCCCTGTCGAGGGCGACCTCCACAACCACGGGGGAGTGATCTGAAAGTCCCCGCGGCCGGATAGCCGCCGAGACCACCCTGGAAATGACCGCCGCTGGAACAAAAATGTAATCCAGTGTCGAAAATGAGCAGTGGACCGCCGAGACGTACATGTATTCCCTCTCATGTGTATGGAAATATCGCCATGTGTCTACCCAGTTCAGGCCATTCACCATGCTGTGTAATTTAGTGGGGGTATCAACAGCGGGATCTCCCCTGAGTCTGAGGCGATCAAGTCGACACTGCATGACATCGTTCCAGTCTCCCCCAATCATCGCAAGGCTCTCAGGGATCTCGGCCCACACTGTGAAGAGTTTTTCGATTAGGGCCCACTGCAGCGGGGTGGAGCATAGACACTCCCAAGAACCACGGAGTCTGAGCCCTTCGTCCCATGTACAAAAATATATCGGCCCTGGGGGTCTATCCAGTGTTTGGTGTGTGTAAAGGCCAGTCTACGATGTATCAGCAAGGCCACCCCCCTGGAACCTCTCCCAAAGCCCGCGTGGTAGACCTGATCATATCCATATCTTTGTAGGCTCAGTGCTTTGTTACCCATGAGGTGTGTTTCTTGCAGCATCAGGACATCTACATTCTCCTTCTTCCCCTGTCGCAACACCGCCCCCGCTTAATCTTGTCTAGCACACCCCTCACATTCCAGCTCATCACTCTCATGAGGGCACCTAGTTGCGCCCGCCTAGGGTTTTCAGCCCCCATCTAAGCGCCGGTGAATTCGTACAGTAGGCAATAGGCTCAACAAACGTGAACACCACAGCAGCATCTTTCGAGACAATCGTGAGCAGGACAACCCTCTCCCCCCACCTCCCTCAGGCCCCAATCCCCCTACCCCAACTGCAATCAACGTCCCACAACTCCACCCCCCACCCCCACCCCATACCTCAAGGAACAATGAAGTACCTGTCGCGGTGAAGCTTGGCTCCTGCCCCCAACGTGAGACAGACCGCCCACCACACCAATGGACCCCCATCGCTACCCAAAACCCACTAACAACTAAACCAAACAGAGGGGTCAAGTCCGCCCTCCTTAAGCCGTCCCCCCACCCGAGTCCCGAAACCATAAAGTTACTTGCACAAATGAAATCCTTTGCTTCAATCTGCCACAGCTGTTCACATCAGGGGGGAGTGAATCAACTCCCCACAAATCTCAATGGAGCCATCGCTTGGCGTTGCGGTGGCTAAGACGCCGGATCTTGAGAGTCTGGAGCCCCAGTAGTTCCCGCTGCCCCATCATCTGTGGAGGAGTTTTTCTTTGAGCGGGACCTCCAATTACTTCTGCTGCGCGACCGCTGCGGAGTCCGAGGGGGCCCGGTCGTGGAGGAGTCTGAATCCCGACCCGGGGGGGGTGTGCACTCAAATGCGGACTGTCTCGTCTGTCCAGGCGAAGACCTCCTCAGGTGTATTAAAGAACAGAGTCCGAGAGTGAAACACCACCCGCAGGCGGGCTGGATAGAGCAGGGCATATTGGATTTTCAGACCCCGCAGCTTCGCTTTAGCTTCAGTGAAGGATTGGCGCTGCTTCTGCACTAGCTTAGTGTAGTCCGGAAAAATTAGGATCTTATGATTGTCGTATAGCGGAGGGTCCTTCAGACGGGCTTGACACAGAATCGTATCGCTGTCGTGATAGTTAAGGAGCTTGGCTATCACAGGTCGAGGGCGTTCTCCCACCGGCGTCTTCTGTGTCAGCGCCCTGTGTGACCGTTCGACGATAAAGCAGCGCGATAGGGACTCTGGAGGCATCCAACTTTCTATCCAATTGGTCAGGAAGGCCTCCATGTCACCCTTCTCGCAATCTTCTGGAAAACCCACAAACGTAGGTTATTCCGTCGGGCGCGCCCTTCCGCATCCTCTGCCCTCAGGGTAAGGCCCCTCTGGATGCCCTCCATGGTAGCCACCTTCTTCTTAAGGGTCGCGACATCTTCCTCCATCCCAGTGATCCTAGTTTCGGCTTCCGATATGCGGGCCACTGCATTGCGGAGGTCCTGGTGTAGTAGTGTCACGTCTGCTCCAACCGCCCCAATTTTTGCATCCAACATGTCCCGGGATTGCGTTATCGCCGCCATGAGGGCAGCATTGTCAGGGACAGACGTAGGAGGACCCCCAGCCGCTCCAGCACCCCCCGGCGGGCCTGTGAATTTGTCTATGGTCCCCTGTTTGGAGGTGTGACCGCTGTTGCCTCCCCTCATCATGGCTGCCAAGTAATGCGAAGGCGAGGTCCAAGACGCTATCGGTAGGGCCAACAAGGTGTAGAATGCCCTCCTCGGCCGAAACGCGCCACTGCCTAGGGCGCCACACCCCTGCGTTCCGGCTGTACCGTCGCCGGGTTGCCTTTCCCTCCAACAGCCGGTTAATGGGCCAACGCCAGGACCAAGGCCACCTGTGTCGTTCCGTAGGGCGCTCTCCAGGAGGGGGGCCACCACCTCTGACCCGCAGGCCCACTCCACCAAGTCAGGCTATAGCCCCACGGGACCAATCCGCTGCGAGGCAATATACCGCCAGGCTCCACTGCCCGTCTCCTCCTCCGTGTATCGGGACCTGCCCAGTGGCCCCGCAGTGGTTCCGTGCCTGGGGAGGATAAAGTTCAGTACCCCACGGGGGGGACGCCGGAACTGCGCCCCTTGGCCAAGTGTCACACACCCCTCCCCTACTCGTGCAGCTCCAAGGAATGCCACTCGGCTGCAGGAGAAGGTATATGGGGGTGGGGAAGCCAAGTTGTGTCGCCAGGGGAGGAGGGGGGGCACTCCACCGCCCCACAGAATGGCCGCCGCAACCTCGCGGCAGCCCGCCCAGCAGCCGATCCCGCCTGCGAGCCAGCTGAAGATGCGGAGCGGGGGCCACCAGCAGATTATCCACGCCCCCCCCCCCCCAAGTGCGACCCGGGTACCTCCTCTGCCGCCGCCTCCGCGATCTTGATGGCAGGGACCGGCTCCTTCCTCTGCGGCACGCCGGCTGCGCCCCACTTCCGGTCCGCTGTTGTTAGGCGAGAGCCCCGGCTCCACTCGTGACCACAGGCCTCTCCACACCGGGGCCCAAGTCGCCGCACAGCAAGTCTCCACAGCCCGAAAACGATCACCGCAGCTCCGCTGCAGGGTCCGGTGGGCGAATCCGTCGGCTCGGGCTGCTTTGGGTGAGGGAAGCAGAGGATAACGTCAGGATATTAGATCGGCTGGACGGAGCTCTTTCAAGCTGCGTCCGCCATGATCGCCGCCTTGGCCACGCCCCCCCAATTTCACTTTTAAACAAGGATGTAACATATTAGCCGCCATCCTAGCACACATATTGGCTTCGGTCATTACTTCCCTTATTCACGCCGACCAATCGGAGTTTATACCCAAGAGAGCAACAAGGTTTAATCTATGGCATTTGGCGAATTGGTTAAGCACGGTTAAATATAGTTTGAACCACACTTGCTGCTCTCTCTCGATGTCTAAAAGGCCTTCAATGCTGTACGTTGGCCGTTCATGTGGCAGACGCTGGAGAGGTTCGGACCCAGATTCATGGCTTGGATCGAGATGCTCTATAAGTCACCGCAGGCAAGGGTGCGTGTCAATGGGGCAGTGTCTGCATGGTTTCCAACAGAACGAGGCACTAGGCAAGGGTGCCCACTGTCCCCAATGCTATTTGCTCTGACTTTGGAACCGCTAGCATCCCTAATTAGAACTCACCCGAGGGTGATGGGATTTAAATCAATTCAATTTCAAATCTTTATTTCGATCACAAGATCATAAAAGATATACAAAATTACCATATCAATTAAAATCAATACATTGGAAGTCTAAAAGGAAAATAATGATAAAAAGGGTAACAATGCATCAAGGGGTACAAATTTTCAGGAGTCTCCAACCGTCTTTATCAATCGGGTTCGGATATACCACATTGCAGTTAAAAATTTTGCCACGGCAAACACAGTTGGCGGTGATAGATCTGTCTTTAAAACTCGATATGCAGGCAAAAATGTTCTAAAACCCAGGTTTTTAAGGAGGGGAACAAGCCAGATCTTCCTACTTTTCTGATAGGCTCGGCAGAAGAAGATCACGTGAACATCATTCTCCTTAGTGTGATCACATGCTGGGCACATCTCTGTGGTGGACCTGCAGGATCAAGTTTTAGTGAAAGACATTAAAGGAAGGGTTCCATATCTCCATTGGAGGAATAATTTCCTTGTTAGTGCAGGAGTCATGCCATCCAAAACGCTTTCAAGGTTATATGAGTCTTTAATTGTAATAAAACAGTGTGTCAGAGATCCCTCTCGTGCGCTATCCATGGCTCGAAGAAGCATTTTGTCATAGCATGTCCTGGACAACACTTTCTTTGAAATCCTGGTACTTGTGCTTTCCGGGTCTAACCATAGTTCTGGTAGACCAAGGGTCTCACAGGTTCTCCTAATGTATTTTAACCAGGGTATTTTGGTGGCATTAGATAGAGATAAGAATTCCTGTAACTCTGATCTGTAGGAGATAAGATCTTGACTGCTCCAAAGACGACACCAAAATGTTAATGGTTTAAGTCCTAATTCTTCAGTGATAGGCCTCAGACCCAGATCCAGTCTTAGGGGCAGGAGTGGAGTGCTTGGTGGAAGAGCTGTCAACTGCCTCAGAAATTTATTTTCTGTGGTTAACAGATTGGACGATGGAATGTGGCCCCAGATCTCTCCCCCATAAGTAACTCCCCCCCGCGCCTGTGCTTTATAGATTTGGATGGCGGGGCTGGGGGGGCGATATGATGACTTGGTCGCAATTCTCATGATACCACCCACCTTCTGGGCCAGCTTCATGTTCGCTTTTGTCTGGTGCGCCCTCCACGTAAGATTTTGATTTAGGGTTATCCCCAGGTACTCAATCGTGTCTACCCTTTCCAAGCGCACTGTGCCAAGCAAGGGATTTGGACGCTTGAAAGACGTGGGGTTAAGGATCATGAATTTTGTTTTCTGCGGGTTGATTTCAAGTCCCCTTTCTATGCAGAATTCCAGGAAACCATCCAGCACCCGCTGTATGCCCATCGGGGATTTGGACAGCAGCAGGGTGTCGTCCGCAAACATGATTGCGGGCACCCTGCTGCCGGTCAATTTTGGAGCATCAGTGTTAGCAATCCCCGCCAGGTGCGCGATTACCCCGTTCACAAAGAGGCAGAACAGGGTCGGTGCAAGCACACAACCCTGTCTCACCCCTCTGCGAACGGGGAATCTTTCGGTTAGGTTACCGCCTCTCCCGAACCTGACGCGTGCGAAGTTGTTTTGGTGTAATTTCATCAGGATTGCGAGGATGTCTTTCGGAACGCCCAACTCCTCCATTACCATCCACAGTTTTGGTCTGGGCACCAGATTGAAGGCGGCACGTAGGTCCACGAAAACCGTGTACAAAGTGCCGCCCTCGATCAATGCAGTCCTCCAATACATTAGGTTTAATCTAAATATTTGATCGATTGTGGAGACCCCCCTCCTAAATCCTGCCTGGTAACGGCTCAGGGTATCTGTTTCCTCCAACCAGCTCTGCAACCGGTCCAATACTAGCCTACCGAAGAGCTTATGCAACACGTCGATGAGGCTTATTGGACGATAGTTGGCTGGGATCAGAGGGGATCCCTTTTTAAATATTGGGACCACCTCTGTACCCAGCCAAGTATCCGGGACCTCCATCCCTTTAAGAACCGCGTTAAATATCAGCAGGAAGTAGGCGGCCCATATCCCCGGCTCCTGCTTGAAAAGATCTCCTGGCAGCCCGTCGAGCCCCGGGGCTTTACCTGCTGCCAAGCCCCCAATTGCTGCCCTGACTTCTTTTTCCGTAAAGGGTTCTCCCTCCTGGTCACATAATGTAGTACAGTGGGGCGTACTCAGGGACATGTCCTCTATTGCGTATAGGGACTGAAAGTGGTTTTGCCAAACGCTCGGCTATGTTGGGTTCAATTGCCGAGGGGAGATCTTCTGAGCCATTATTGACTAACCGCCAGAATTTACGGGAGTCTTTGGTGACTAAAGCACCAGAGAGCTCCTCCCAGTGTTGTTGATCCCACTCGGCCCTGGCATTTGCCAACAGTGACCTATATGCCCGTCTTCTTGCTTGTATCTCCTCCCGGGATCTGCGCACCTTAATTGCAAGTAGGAGCTCACGTTTTGATTCCCGGCATGAGGCATTATACCAGGACTTTTTATATGTCCCACTGGTTCTACCAGGGTCTTTTACAAAGAGATCTGACTCCAAGGTGTTTATTACATTTTCATGAGTTCGCAATAGCTGCTCTCTATTTTCCCCGGTGCTAAGGTCCGTACCAAGAGCAAATGCCTTTTCCAGCACAGGGGTAATTCTGCCATAAAGCCTGGATAACTTAACGCCACATGTAGCCAGTTTTCCCCACCTAACTCTCCTCCTGTTATTCTCCAAGAGTAACCCTGTCTTTGGATTTGCTATGTCCTGTCCCGTGCCCTCAATGCCTGGCATGGCATATTCAAGTTCAAGGGCGTTATGGTCGCTATCACCTCTATCCAGTACCCTGAAGTCGATAATTTGTGACCAACAAGAGAGTTGGACTAAGACATAATCTAGTCTGGATTCACTTCCTACTTTATTGAAGGTGCATTTACTGGGGATGTCTGATTTAAAACGACCATTACAAGCCCTGAGACCATGGTTGAGGGTGAAAGCAGTGATCTGCAGTGCAAGGGAAGTCCAATCTCTTGGTGGAGGTGCCACCGTGGCAGGTATCAGCCATCTTGAATCCTCCTCTAAGGAGGGTCCATCAAGAAGGCCGGGCAGTGGCTCATAATGCAAATTCAGGTCCCCTCCAACCACGTAGGGGAGGTCCCTAGGGATTTCACTCAGGAAAGCCGAGAGTTCCTCAATGGTGGTTGATTCGCGTAATCCAGCTACAGGTCTCGAGTAGACATTTATTAACATCAGTTTGGAGGAGTTTGGCCATTCTAACAGGACAGGTAATATGTCTTCTGAATCGGCAGTTAGGCCAATGGCCTTGCAGCCTAATTGGGAGGCTACCCAAGTTGCCAACCCTCCTGACGGTCGTCCTCTTCCCCCCCATTTGGCGGGTTTTGAAAACACTGCAAACCCCGGGCATGTGTACTCCTCTCTTGCCCAAGTTTCTTGGAAGAGACAGACACTTTTTGAGTTAATAAAGGAAGCCCACTCCGGGCAATCCATTTTATTACCCAGCCCAGCTACATTCCAAGAAATCAGGTTGAGTGTTGGGGTTCTTGGAGATGGTGAGACTGTATCAGGATGGTTGTCCTCTTTTGTTCCAAGATTTACCATTGGGTGTTGTAACATTTCCCCCTGTCCAATCCTTAGATTACTAACATTGCACAGTGTATCTGCTGGTGAGTGGCCGGGGTCCTGACACTGTGTAGGAACGTTGGGGAGGGTTATCGATTCTCGTGGAACCTGGGCTTGTTCGCTGAGGATAATTCTGTCCTCGCTCCCATCTGTTAGGTGGAATTGATGCTGGTCCCTACAGTTGGGCTCAGACAGTCAGTCAACCATTTTGAGGCGGCTGTATCTATTAGAGACAGGGAGGTAAGCTGGCTGGTGGATTCTATATGGCCCCTGGACTCCTCTTGCTCGTCCCCCCCATCCGCCCCTCCTCCTGGTACTAATCTCCCATCCCTCTTCGTCACTATATGGGGGTAAGTATTCGGGCGCCATAGCCCTGTGGTATTGGGTGTTCCTCCTCCCTGCACGGTTGTTCTCCCACTCTTCCATTAACTCTTGTTGGTGCCCCCATCTTTGATCTTCAGATATGTACATATTCGATGAGTAGAAAAATGAGAGAGGAAGTGACTGGATGTGGCTCCCTTGCTCTTCGGGGACCCAGCTACAGATGTAGGAGGCTGTCCTGGGTTCTCTAAAGCTAACTACAACACAATTGCCTCTGATTGTTTTTCTCATGTTTCCCACCCAGGGAGTCCGTCTCACCATAAGAACGTCACTAGTTGTACCCTGTGGAAGAGGTCTGTATATAGACAACCAGTTGATGACTTTGTTCTTGAGGGAGGCAGTCGTCTCTATAGTGGTAGGTTTTTTTTTTGTGTTCAAAAGTTTTTATTGGGAGCTTCAGAGATATACAGCTGAACAGAAATAAATAACAGAATAGAATAAAAAGTACATACATAGCAGCAAATAAGGGAGTAACAAAAGTTGGCGTAAAAGGGCATGCACATGAGTCGTGTCAGAGATCTTGCAGTAAAAATAAATAAATAAACAAAATTTATACATACGTTATCCAAACAAATATTCAAAGGAGAGTTACATCCAATGTTACATGACGGAATGCATGCAAAGACCTGGATTGATAATGTCACCTCCGCAGTAAAACAGATACAGAGTAAGTTAACCAGTTACGTGAAACATACATGTATACATAGGAGAGTTGTGATTGGTAGCCCTTGACGATGAACGTACGGAGTCATAGAATGGTAACTCTACCCCCCAGCAGACAAGATAGGGAAGTGAAAATACGCAGTGGGCGTGAGGTGACCAAGCTTCAAGGAGGCTTGTGTAGGTCAAAGTGATTGTCTAACGAGGACCAGATTTTCCTGAGTGGCGTACGCCATGGGGTAGTGGCTAAGGCTATATTGTCAGCCCCTCTTAAGTTGGTGACCCAGTTCAGCCAATGGGGGAAAGAAGCTTTGTTCGTGCTTTTCCAGTTATTAAGTATGATTTTAACCGCAGCCGTCAGCAATAGGTCGAGTAGGGCTTTGTCATTATCATTGAGAGAGACGGCTTTGGCAAAACCTAGGACAAGCGTTGAGAATTCCCTTGGGAGGGTGATATGGAGGACTTTTGATATAAAATCAAAGATTCTGTCCCAATAGGCGGTTACACAGGGGCATCTGAAAATTAAGTGTTCAAGGTCCCCTCCCTCACCTGTACAGTTCCAGCATGTGTCATCGTCCTTGATTTTGTGCAGAAACAGCCTCCTAGGTGTCCAGAAGGCCTTATGAAGTAGCCAGAACTTGGTTTGTGAGAGTGTAGGGCTTATTTTGTGGCGAGTGGTGGACTCCCAAGTTCTGGCCCAGTCTGTCTCTGAGGTAGGAGTGGATAAGAAGGAGTCCCAGTAGCGTTGTAGAGGCTCGGTTATGGAGGACGATTGTGGGCGCATAAGTTTATACATTCTAGAAACTTGGTGGCCCAGTTTGTTAAGTGAGGTGAGCAAGCCGGGGAGGGAGGGGGTGACGTCCTTCAGGTTAGCTTTTGCTAGTGCTACTTTAATGTGTAAGAAGTTATAGAATTCAACGTGGTGTAGAAGGAATCTATTCTGTGTTCGCGAAAGGTAAGTGGTAACAAATTTTCGGTGAGTTGGTGGGGGAATAGTATACCTCTTTCTATCCAAGTGGAGTAATTTAGAGTTTTCCCTTTGTATGTTACGGCGGCGTGCCAGAGTGACTCCCAGTTTGAGTGCCGGAATTGATGTGGTAGGTGTTTACTAACTTGGAGAAGAGCCATTTTGGTATTCTTGAAGATAGGGCCAGAGCCTAAGGTGGGACGGAGTTTAATGGTGAGTAGGGCACAGGGGTTGAGACCTTTTAATATTGACCTTTCCACAGAGAGCCACACAGGGGTATAATCAGTCTGTGGGGTTAGCCAGTACGAACCCTGTTTTGCTAAAAAGGCAATTTGGTAAATTTTGAAGTCCGCCAGGTTGACTCCTCCTAATTCTTTGTCTAAACGTAGTTTCTTTAAACTAATTCTGGCTTTCTTGCCCTGCCATAGAAAGGACGAGATCAGTTTATCCAGTTTACAATGAAACTCTTTGGAGAGCATGAGTGGAAGCATTGTGATGAGGTAGTTGACCAGGGGGGATATCATCATTTTTATGGTTTCTATACGGCCCCACCAGGTAATGAAACGGGGTGACCAACCGTCTAGCAGTCGTTTGATTTTGGCCAGGGTTGTGTTTTCATTATGTTTAAGGGTACTTAGAAGGTCATCTGTAAATTCTATCCCCAAATATTTAATCACGTCAGTTTGCCAAGTTAGGCCCGAGTCGCCCAGCACTTCCCTAGAGGTATGGACATTTAGAGGTTTTACCTCGGATTTATCTCTATTTAATTTGTAGCCGGATAGGGAGGAGTATTTGTCAATTGAGGACATAATCCCAACGATGGAGTTAGTAGGGTCTTCCGTGGTGATTAGGATGTCGTCAGCATACGCTGCTAACTTGACTCGTGTGTCACCGAAGGAGATACCCGCAATGTCTCTATTATTTTTGATGTCTGTAAGGAGGGGTTCGAGGGCTAAGAGAAAAAGAGCTGGGGAGAGAGGGCAGCCTTGTCTGGTACCTTGGTGCAGGCGGAACAGGTCGGATAGGGTGCCGTTTATAGCTATCCTGGCAGTTGGGACAGAGTATAGGGCCATCACCATCTTGGTAAAGGAGTCGCCAAGGTTGAAAGAGTGCATGCATTGTCGTAGGAAAGACCACAAGACTTTGTCAAAGGCCTTTTCCGCGTCCAAGGTTATCGCTACCATTGGGGAGGAAGAGGTCTTTGCTTTCTCTAGAAGGTGACACAGCAGTCTTGTGTTGTCGTTTGACATCCGGTGTTTTAGGAAGCCAACCTGCGAGGGGCTAATTAGTTTGTGGAGGACGGAATTTAGTCTGGTCGCCAATATTTTTGCATAGATTTTGCAATCAAGATTTATCAAAGAAATGGGGCGGTAATTTTTAGTGAGGAGGGGGTCTTTCCCTTCTTTGGATATTACTATGATCGTTGCCTCACTCATCGATGGGGAAACACTGCCGCTGGATGCTGTAGAGTTATAAAGGTTGAGGAGCGGAGGGCTAAGTTGATCTGTAAAGGCCTTATAGAAGGACGCAGTGAAGCCGCCCGGTCCGGGGGCCTTATTATTCTTCAGAGTGTGGATTGCTGCTCTGATTTCTGTGCTAGAGACTGGGGAGCCTAAGTGAGTCTTATCTGTTTCTGAGAGTTTGGGAAGGTGGAGTGAATTGAGGTAGTCAGTGCAGGCTGATTCACCTAGTGGTTTGTCGTTTTTGTATAGGTCTTCGTAGAAAGTTTTGAATGTGTCAAGGATATTAGATTGTTTAGTGTGTGTGTTGTTTCTGGAATCTTTAATGGACGATATGGTGGACAGTTTCTGTTTATGCTTGAGATTGGAGGCTAGCAGCTTCCCTGCTTTGTTGCCCTCGCAGAGTTTTAGGGCCTTGAAGCGATTGATCCATACCCCCGCTCGCTTGCTGGTGATGGTGTTGTATTCGTACTTTTTTCTGGTTAGTGTATCTAGCAATATAGTATCTAACGGGTTGGACTTGTGTTGGGCTTCTAGTGCACCAATCTGATGTTCCAAAGATTCTAGTTCTTTATTCAGCGCCTTGTTTGCCTTGGCCCTGATGTTGATGATGACCCCACGGATTGTGGCTTTCAGAGCATCCCCCAAGGTGTTGGGTGTAGTGTTGGGGGTGTCATTTATGGTTAAGTATTCCTCAATGGCATTAGCTATTAGTAATTTGTTTGTGGGATCTGAAAGTGTTTCATCATTAAAACGCCATCTCTTGGGAGGGAGAATCGATTTGGAGCCAGCTAGCTTGGTGCGAATACAGGCGTGGTCAGAGATCAATTTAGGGGCTATTTCAGTTTCCTCTATAAGATGTGTGAAGGGGCTTGAGATCAAGATGAAGTCGATGCGTGAATAAGATTTGTGTGGTGCGGAGTAAAAAGTATAGTCCCTACTGTCCGGATTTTGGAGGCGCCAGGAATCCTTCAGATTATATCTATCACAGAGGCGAAGGAGGGCGTCATGCGAGCGGGATGGATGGAAGGAACACTTAGATTGCCTGTCCAGAATCGGGTCGAGCGGGAGATTAAAGTCTCCTCCCACTATCATCAGGTCTTCTGAAGGGATGGGTTCTAATGAGCGGGAGACTGAGTCCCAGAATTCCGGGTCGTCAGCATTTGGGCCGTAGATATTAACTACATGAATGGGGTCGTCCTCCCTTAGAAGGTGTGTAACGGAAAGTCTACCTACTTCGTCGTGAGAGTGCGAGACTAGTGTTAGGTTAGCTTTTTTCACTAATAAGGTGATTACCCCACCCTTTTTATGAGTTGCTAGTGAGTGCAGAATGTGTGACGCTCAATAGATGTTCAGAAAGCATAGGTCATCCTCAGACAATTTGGTTTCTTGGGGTAATATAATGTCCCCCTTAGATTTGGTGAGATACTCGAAAATGTTCCTCCTTTTTACTGGATGGTTGAGGCCCTTAACATTAAGAGAGACTATTGTGAGATCATCGGCTAGTGATTTTGCATTAGCCATTGGAGATGGGAATCATCGCTGGGGAGTTGCGTGGTAGTCTAGAGATATAAGTGAGTGTTGCCGTGAGCTGGTCCCCATGCGGGCCATTGTGTGGAGATACATTGGACTGCAACGAGATACATATGTCAAATGTGAAGTAAAGAAATAAAAACAAAATACAGTACAAAACAAAAAGAAAGACTAAGAAATGTTGAACTCTTTTAGCTCCATTTTCTCCCTCCCCTGTCCCTACCCCCTCCACCACCCCCCTCTCCCTCCCTCCCCTCCCCCCCAATACGTACATCGGGAGTGCGACGGCAGCCCCGTGCAAGGCGGAGTCAGGGGTACACAATTGGTAGCTAGTAACTTCCCTAGACATTGAGAATAGTATGGTAGTAATGAACTTGAAACTCGTTTTACAATTCAAACTGCATTGCGGCTGAAAAAGACCTATTAACTATAACGGTAAACATTGGACGAGGCGTGAGAACGTAGGCATTTCGCGTTAAGGCGAAATGAGTGTAACGATAGCATTAGAAAATACCAGTATCAACGATCATTAAAGAGCAACAATAGTGCGACAATATGATGAGGCACGAGGCCTGCTTGCATTAAAGTTGTGGGTACCTGCATCCGCAGAGAAGCAACCTGTAAAGGAAACAATGGCACACTGTTAAGAACAATAGACTCACTATACAGGAGAGTAAACATTCAGATGAAGGGCTTCAATATTGAAATGGCCAATGCCCGATTACAGGGCATGATTTTAGGAACATAACAGCAAACGGTTTGATGAACTAAGCGGAGGGTGAGTTCACGTTTTCCTTTTGTTCGAGAGGCCGAACGCTAGGTCCATTTCTTGTTCGCGGCGATCTTCAAGTAGATCAGCAAGGGCTCTGGGGTCCGTGAAGTATTTTGGATGGCCATTGACTACAATCCCGAATTTCGCCGGACCATCAAAGGAGAATGTAATATTTTTGGATCTGAGTTTGTCTCTGAGCTCCAGGAAACCTTTGCGGATTGCCACCGTGTCTTTTGAAAAGTCTTGCGTGAAGATGATTCTATGACCTTCCCATGAGATGGAGTGGTTTCTCCTTGCGAATTGAAGGATCATCTCAACGTGCTGAAATCTGAGCGGTTTGCAGATCAATGGTCTGGGGCCATTGGAGCTCCTGGAAGCGAAGGTGGGGATCCTGTGTGCCATATCCAATTCAAGACCGTGTGGAAAGTCTAATTTGATGATCATGGGAATCCACGATTCAAGAAAGGCCACGCAGGAGTCAGCATCTTTTTCGGAATTCTCCGGAACGCCAAAGATCCTGATGTTACCTCTTCTGTTCCTGTCTTCCAACTCCGCGTTGTGGCGTTTAAGTTCGTCCGTGGCTTTTTCTAGACGTTGGATCTTGAAGGCTGATTGTTTTGCCATGTCCTCCACGTCGCTGATACGTTGTTCGGCCGCCCCCAAACCCGTGTTTATTACACTTATATCGGGTCTGATCGCAGTGAGTTCTAGCTGCATAGAGTCGGTATTGGACTTGGTGGATTTTGAGAGTTCCGGTATAGGTCTGCCAATTTTCTGAGAATCATATCCATAGTGGCCGCCATATCCGATTTACTTTTAATGGGCGAGTCCAAGAGTGAGTCAGATTTCACCTTTTTAGTGTTGTTTCTGTCCTCTCTGTTTGCCATTGCTGCGTGGTGTGTGTTCGCTTCTGCTGGGAACTGGGTAGTCCTCGTAGAGCCTGTAGGAAGGCACTGTGGGCTGGTGAGGCTGGACCCCCACGAAAGTAGGGTCGGCTGCAGAACTACTGTTGTGCCTGGGGTCTCGTGAGTGGTTCAGGACCAGGATCTAAGGGTGGAAGGACACTGGCTACAGTCTCATGGCAGAGCAGAGAGCGCGCAGATAAATACGTAAGTGCAGTGACTGAGCGCTACTTTAGTAGATGGACTACGCAGCTCAGTTAGGCTAAGGGTCTGTTTCACTGATCCAGATGAGACGTTTGGCAGTGAGGCAGGGCTTGGTGTCCACTTGGGAGGCAGCACCGGGTACAGGGCACGAGTAGTCACTTCCAAGGATGGTATGGCCGGGTGGAGCCACACAGATGCATAAGAGACTCACTGAGATGGTGAAGCTGGCTTCAGATGGGCTTTGGATGGGCTTAAGAAAGGCATAAACGCTCACCGTGTGACCAGGCAGTGAATTTTTGCAGGGATCGCCTCCGCCATTTTGGGGTCAGGCACGTCGAGCCGATCTGCAGCTGTCGAGTCGTCTACCTGCCAACCTCCATCGCAAGAGACACTCAAGGGGTGATTCCCGTTGTTTTGTGGCGCTTCCCCAGCCTGTGTGGTCGTCTGCTGACAGTAGGAGCGATAGTAAAGCTCGCTGGGTCAGGCGGAGCAGCCGCGACCGGGCGCAGCCATTTTGAGGAAAGCCCGGGTCGGAGATCGCCCAGCCGACAAAGTCCAAAAAAGACCGCTACTGACTGTTGCAGGCAGTTTTCAGCCCACCGGAGGATTCAGCATGGCCGCCATAGTTCTGGGGCGAGTCTCCGTTCTGGAAGTAGGGATGGCTGAGATCGCGCTCTCCCGTTCCGCGGAGCACTCGGTTCAGGCGGCCATTCCTTCTGCCGTCCAAGCCACGCCCCCATAGTGGTAGGTTTTAACTCAGGTACACACGCCAAGATTACTGTGTAGGGGGACGCCTCAGGTGGTAGACTCACAGGTTTGATTTTACGGGGATTATTTGACATGTTATCTACGGGTTTTAAGTCACTCTGGAATTTGTCAGAGGGGATGGCGTTATCTTTAGGGTGTGCAGTTGTGTTTGAAGGTGGAGGTGGAGGAGCCTGGGTTTGAAGAGGTAGGATGGTTTTGTTTGTAGTGGCCAAGGGTTGCGGAGTGTTATTTTGGTTGGGTTTGTGGTGCGTGTTATGAGAAATAACTGGGTCATTTTTCTTCACTAGAGTTGTGGGATCAGTACCCTTTTTGAGCTTGGAGTTTAACCCTCATTTGGGTCCCATATTTTCTATTTTCAGGCTGTCTGCCAGCTGGACTGTAGATTTTTCAATGTTGACCAGCCTGGCTTCGATCTTTATCAGCCGGGCTTCAAGGGGGCTTAAAAGAGACCTGAAGAGTGTGCCTGTATCTGCGAGTGTAATTTCCTCACTGGAGGATTCCAATGAGATATTGATGGGATGAGAAGGTGTGCCCATGGGTAGAGTAACTATTGATGGGACCTCTACGCTGATCTTGGATGGTTGTCTGGAGGTATTTGCACCAGGACTAGGAACATCATTTACGGGGTTTGGCTTAGATATTTTAGGCTTACATCCTCCCTTAGTGTGACCCCCTTTCTTCCTTTTTTGAATTGCTCCTTCCCTTGCTCCCCTTGAAAGATCCGAGACAATCTCGGTTGTGGTAACAGTAGCAGAGACCTGGCTGGGGGTTAGAGCTGGGGTAGCTGATATTTGGCCGGTCGGCAGGGTCATTAGGCTCATGTCCTCAAGATCGTTTAAGGCCTCCATAGTGAGGCCTGGGTTAGTAAGTGACTGGTTAGCCCCCTGGCCCTCATGGTTAGGGTGTTAACCTCTTGCCTTCCTTCAGGAGTCTTGGCCAGAGCCATTGGGCCCATTGATGATCTCCTTACCCAATCGATTTCCTGTGAAATGCGTCTTTCGAGCACAGCAATTTCGTCAATCCAAAGTGAACCAGCTTTGACAAAATAATTTTCGATGGTACCTCTAGCAACTCCTGCCGTAGCCTGTGAGGATTTGCTCCTTGTTTCCCTGGTACACATCTCGACGTCTGTATGATCGGGGCCTTGTGGCGCTTGGAATGATGGAATGATCCGACCAAGGGGAGAGGCCGGTCCCGGTCTCTGCCGTCCTCGAACGGCCTCAAACGGCCCGCACTTTGCCCGGACTTCGCTCCGCGCTTCATCCCGCGTGTGTCCCGCATGCGCGGGTGTTGGACTGATTATATACGTGTGCTGTGGGCGTGGCTTCCAGGGAGAGCTGGCCAGGTTTCAGGAATTGGCCTCGCAGGGACTCCTGGTCAGTGGAGTCCCTGCTGTCACGCTCGCAGCCCCGTTGAACCTCCACAGCCCCTCTTAGCTTGCCTGTGAAGCGGGACCCGCGGAGCGGGTCCGGCGAACAGTTTGACAAGCAGAAGTGATTTAGAGCAGGCCAGTGGCAAAGGTCCGTAGCTCCGCTAAATTCTCCTCGTGGAGTTCAGAGTCCCACCAGCTGGAAAGAGGAGAGCTGGTTTTCAGCAGTCCGATGTGCTGTGGGCGTGGCTTCCGGGGAGAGCTGGCCTGGTGTCAGGAATTGGCCTAGCAGGGACTCCTGGTCACTGGATTCCCTGCCGTCACGCTCGCAGCCCCGTTGAGCATCCGCAGCCCCTCTTAGCTTGCCTGTGAAGCGGGACCCGCGGAGCGGGTCCGGCGAACAGTTTGACAAGCAGAAGTGATATAGAGCCGGTCAGTGGCAAAGGTCCGTAGCTCCGCTAAATTCTCCTCGTGGAGTTCAGAGTTAAATTAAACGGAGGTGAAGAACGTATCTCACTCCATGCCGACGATGTCCTTCTATACATCACTAACCCCTCATACACGATACCTGCCCTATTCCAGGTGCTTGGAAGATACGAGGAATATGCAGGATATGGGATTAACTGGGAGAAATCAATTTTGTACCCAGTAGGAGGGCCTTTAGACGTGCAAGAACTTCCCAGGGACCTACAAGTAACCACTGAAGGGTTTAAATACTTAGGAGTTTACATATCCACAGATATCCCACGGAGCCTCACTCATAACATCCTGAGGGTAGTTGCAGATCTCCACGCGGACGTTGAAAGGTGGATGCGGTTGCCCCTTACATTATTAGGCAGAGCAGCAATGTACAAGATGATTACACTCCCCAAACTTCTATATATCCTACAAAATACACACTATAAGATTCCGGAAGAAATTTTTGGGACAATAGATAAGGAGGTGCGTACGCTCCTGTGGGAAGGAGGCCAACGAAGGATAGAGCTCCAGACACTATACCGCAATCTGTACAATGGGGGAGATTGCCCTCCTGGGCATAAGATTCTATTACCGTGCAGCAGATCTGATAGTAATTAACGAGTAGGGACACTTGCCAGGAGCGCACCCAGCATATGCACTGGAGCGACACCAATTCGAGACAAACTCTCACCTACACTACGCATATGGGGGGAAGGGCTCTAAACACCTACTACCAGCCCCTCCAAAGGACAGTGGAAGCGTGGAAGGGTGCAGAGAAACAAATGGGATGGGACAGGAAGATCACAAGGGAGACCCTGCTACAGGAAGGCACTTGCCTCCCAGACATTGGGAAACTGAGGGGGTTTAAAGTCTGGGACTTGATCGGAATTTCCAAAGTGGGAGACCTGATAAAGGAAGGCACTCTGACTACATTTGACGCCCTACAGCGAGAGTGTTTCAGCTGAAGGACAGTCAAAGATATAAATATATGCAGCTACAGCACGCTTGGAACGCAGAGGGAATAGATAGTGCAAACACTTCTGAGTTCGCACCGCTGGAGGGAAGACACCTTCAAGGAGAAATAGCAGAGAAGGCTATCTCCTGGACAAATAAGACTCTCATAAATAATGTTCCAGACAGCTTGACAGGCCGGAGGAGAGGCTGGGAAACCACTTTAAGTGAATTAGAGGATATAGATTGGGAAGCCTCCCTAATGCATCTGAGGGACATGGCCATTAAATCAATGTTACGCTTAATTCAGTACAAAATCCTCCATAGGACATACATGACAAGGTCCCAACTCCACAAAATGGAAATGGAAGAACCCCCTGGCTGCCTCCACTGTGCGTCAGAGAGTGGCAGCTACATCCACACCCTATGGGAGTGCACACACGTACAAAGATACTGGGCCAAAATAACTAGGGAGCTAAGTGAGATAGTAGGGACACAGTTACTAAGAGGCGCTAAGTACACACTGTTGGGCATACCCTCAGAAGTAGACCTACCCAGAAGCACCCTCATCCTTTGTACCTTGGGGCTAGTGGTGGCCTAGAGGGACATAGTCAAACATTGGGGTGCGCCACAGGCCCCAACTCTGCGAGCGTGGAAAGCAGGGATGGACATGTGTATGGGGGCAGAACAAGTGACAAACAAAATGAGAGGATGCCCCCCAAAATTCTCTAAGATTTGGCATCCCTAGCTCAGGTACTATGGGCTGGGGTTGAACAGCATGCAGGGAGGTTCGCATCCTCCAAACACAACCAGGGGAGAGAAGGTGCGAATATGCACACACCCGGTGGGATGAGGTAGGCGGGTGCCCAGTGAGATTCAACTTGTATAAACCAAGAAAGACATATGTTGATGTTACTAAATACGCAAGATGCCTGTGATCAGATGATGGACATGTACTGCCTTGTGTACCTCTTCATGCTATGAGTACATTTGATATACTTGCAAAACAGAAATTGAATCAATAAAAATATTCAACAAAAAAACCTGGTAACAGTAAACTGAGAGACTAGTCAGCTTTTATGTGCACCCCCTAGGTGACCACAGTTGCTACTATACATCAATAGAATAGTTTATTAAATAAAACACAGGTGAATATATGACATTGTTCTGCATTCTGTCCATCAATTGTTGTTTTTGCATTTGTCACCCCCGAGTGGGACGGGTATGCCCAGACGTGGGTCCTGTGCTCTCCATGCCACTGGAGTCAAGCTATCCTAGCTGATGAGGGGTGAAACCCCAAAACCGGTCCTAGGCTGCTTGTTTCCAGTCCAAGTTAGGACAGGGCCTGGCAGTTTGGACTGGACTGTTCCGATTGGGCGCAGGGTCAAGACTGATTTGCATATGGCTGAGTTCAAACTGCAATGGCATGGGGAGCAACAAAACGATGGATTTAGGCCCAGATCTCTGTACTGGGGTGATTGTATGATATTTTTCTGCACCCTGTCCATCAATTCTTGTTTTTGCCACCCTGAATGGGATGAGTATGCCAAGACGTGGGTCCTGTGCTCTCCATGCCACTGGAGTCAAGCTATCCTGACTGATGAGGGGTGAAACCCCGAAACTGCTCCTAGGATGCTTGTTTCCAGTCCAGGGAGGACCTGGCCTGGCAGTTCGAGCTGGACTATTCCCATTGGGCGCAGGGTCAAGACTGATTTGCATATGATTGGGATCAAACTGGAATGGCATGTGGAGCAAAAAAACGATGGATTTATGCTCAGATCTGTGTACTGGGGTGAATGTATGACATTGTTCTGCATTCTGTCTATCAATTGTTGTTTTTGCATAGCTACACTGGTGGCCCTCACTTTTCCAGGTCGGGTTATGTACACAAAACCTGGCCTCACCCCACCACCAGATTATACATACAAACTACAACAAAGCATATATATTATTGGTGAATTTTTTTAACTGTATGTGATGTCAGTAATTATGCCATAGTGAAATCAATGCAGGAGGACATAGAGCACAGCTTGAGTAATTTCTTCGGCAGTTATGTGATTATGTGGATGGGGATTTCAATGCTAAACATTGTCAAGCGTCCCCAATGCCATGTGGGCTGCTGAGCACAGATCAGTAGCCCACTACACATTTTGCCCACAATCCATATGGGGATGAACTCAACCTGTTGTTAACTAAGTGACACCTTTTTGAAAAAACAGCAGGTGACGGGTTATCTGCAACTGCTGTACTTTTCTCCTAATAAGAGGGTTATCATGAGCTGGGCAAAAGTGATTAAGGACTTTTTCTTCTTGAATTTAATTCTTGCATTTTTTAGCAATCTTTTGATATGTCTGGAGGAGATTAAGGACGGGGGATTTGAGAGAGTTAATAGTTGCCACAAAATCTGCAGAACCACAAGGAACAAATGCTCACTGTCACCCTGAACAGACACTCACCACAACAAAAGCGGTGGTGTGGTTTGATACAAATTGCACCAAAACCCACAATCGATTATTGCTGACACCCAAGAGATCCGAAAGGGTTCGTGGCTGCTGCAGAAAGAGCTATAAGGCTGCCTTACAGGTCTGGAAAAGACACTAAGAGGGGAAGCTTATCATGACCTAGTAAAGGCCATTGACCTTAAAGATGGCAAGCTCTTTTGGCAAACTGTAAATTGAAACTACATGGAGAAAGCTAAGGAAACTGGGCTTGATACAGTGATCCCTCCAGAGGTCTGGGCTAGCACTTTTCTCAGTTATACCCAGACCCTGCCCCCCCCCATAGAAGGGCACGTTTCAAGCATGATTCAGGCAAAAACACCTGCAATTCCGTTAGCCTCCACCCAGTCCCTCTGCAGCTTAAAGATTGATGTAACTGACGTGATTGGGACCATTAAGAAGTGCCGTGCCTCAAAAGCCCCAGGCCCTGATGGGATCCAAATGAATCTTTTAAGGGCAAATTTACCCCTCTGAGCTACTCTCTTGACTAATGTTTTTTGTACCATTTTATTTTCAGGTCCTTTCAAAGCCTGGTCACATCCAACAATAATCCCAATTTTCAAGAAAGGATCCAAGGGAGACCCAACGTGCTATCGCCCTATATCTTACATTATTTGCACGGCTAAGATAATGAGCAGGATCCTGTTGGAACAATTGCACACCGGGTCTCTCCAATCTCCAGTTTGTGTTTTGCGTAGGCTTAGTGACCATAGAGCAATGCCTCAATTTATACTTATTAATAAAGAAGTGTGGAGATGTGTGGCTCAAGGGTTAGAGGCGGCAGACCCGGAAGCTGAGATCGGCCCTGGACCAGGGTTCAATTCCCCGCCTCGGCGGGTCTTGGGCTCAAAAATTCCACGGACTCGATAATTCTCTCTCCGGTGCCTACTCGACTCACGGGTTCACACTCTGCGACTCTGGGCAATAGCATGCTTAATCTCCACAACGGCCCCTCGCGGCGGGATGCCTGGCTTTCACCTTGTGGATACCCTGCCGGGGTTATCTCACAGGGGAATACCAGGACGGGTTCCCTAAGCAAGCGCCGGGAAACCCTTTGTGGGTAGCTGTGCGCTATATAAGCTCAAATACATTTACATTTACATAAACAAGTATACAGTAACAACGGATGCATGGATCTGAGATCGGCCTTTTAGGTCAAAGCTCTGGGAAATTATGATTGAGCTAGGGGTCGAGCCCAGCATCATAGTTTTTCTGAGGGAACTCCTCTTAGAGGTAACAGCAAGCGTGAGATATGGCCGAGCCGGGGAAACAACAGAAAGCTTAAGGCTCAAACGTGGATTGCGTACTTGTCCCCTATCTCTTTTCCTTGCATGTCAACGGTCTTGAGACGCACTTATTGAAATCAAGAGCCGATTGCCCCATGGTTGGCAGTCACAGAATACTGGCTTTGGTTTATGCCGATGATACTGTTCTGCTGGCCAGGACTGCAATCGGTTTGCAGCGTTCAATAGATCAATTCTGTGCCTTCATGACTAGCCTAGACTTGGTAAACCATTCAAAAACTCACATTATGGCCTTTGGCCACCGAGACAGGAAAAGCAAGGCTTTTTTTGTCAATGGAAAGAAGATTAGCAAGGTCCCCTCTTAGCCCTGTCTGGGAATACTATTTGATGACAGGCTGACGTTGGGCACCCTGAAGGTTGGCAGGAGTATTGCCGTGGGCTTAGGCTTTTCAGCTAGCTGAAGCAGCAAGCCAATCTATGAGATGCAAAAAATTTACAAGGCTAATTGCTGCCCAGGCACCACATACAAGGCCGCCATCTGGGCCCTTTGCTACCAACCGAGGTTAGAGAAGGTAGAAAATTGTTTTATGAAAAGGCTACTTGTTGTTTCCGAATCCACCAGTAATTATATATTCCACATGGAAATTGGGCTACGGTGTATACGCAAATTTGTAAGGCTGCAGCATCTCTTGGTATGGCTGAAAATATGGACCAAGCGGGAAACCAGACTGAATCGCACAATCTTGGCAGATTGTTTGAATCTGGAAAACAATTCAGAAATACCCTGGATTGCGTACCTATCCAAGATCTGCAATTGACTGAATCTAGACGAGCTGTTCTCAAACTCTAGTTTCTTCAAAGATAGTTTCTCCAGACCACTGACTAAACTTTTCCTAGTCAAATGTACAGAGGAAAGGATGTAAAAAAATGTAGGATTGTCAATATTCATTGCCCATGCCCAACTTAGTACTTGTCCTGGTACCTTTCTTGGGTTAACAATCTACATCATAGGTCCCTGCTAGTCAGACTGCACCTAAACACTGTCCATTTTCTTATTGCACACACCAGGCAAGGTATCTTTGTTATCAACTTGCTTTTTTGTCCTTGCAATGTACTTTCTGCAACGAGCACCCTGCACTTTAGTCTCTTTCCAAATACTGGGGCATATTATCAAGGGGGTTTATCTCCGCTTTTTTGGCTTTAAAAGCCAAGAAAGCGGAGATAAAATTATCTCCCTATTACCTAGCTGCCGCTAACACCAGTTAGCGACAGCTAGTAGGAGATAGCGACCATCTTGGGCCCCACTTTGCATGTCAGTGATATTTATCACTAATGAGATGCAAAGTGGGCGTGCCAAGATGTTAGAGACTGAAAACAGTCGCTAACATCGCTATCTCCTATTACCAACTTTTGGAGATATTCGCGCTCAGCGGGAATATCTCCAAAAGCTAACACCTGCCCTGAGCAGTTCTTAGCCATGTTATCCAATGGGAGGTGGATAACATGGCTAAGAGCATTAGCTCGCTAATGCATGAATATCGCTGACTTTTCAGCGATATTCATGCTTTGCGGCGATTCTTACCGCATTTGCGTTAAACCTTGGTAATACCAAGGTTTATTTGCGGTAAAAATCGCCGCAGCGCTGCGGTAAATTTTTGTCTCTAACCAAGCAATAGCGATAATTATCGCTATTGCTTGGTAATATGCCCCACTGTTCCTTGCTAAGGACTGTGTTTATCTTACCACTCTTGAAGCAGGTAAGCTTCAGACAGTGCAGTGCTGCCATGGAGGTTTTGCGAAAGCTATTAACTGTGAGATATTGCTTTTCTATCGCAGTCTTCATATAGCGGGCTATACACTTATGCTCTGCACTTGCCCCATGAAATTCTTATATGCCTGTATACCTCCACCTTGACCTAAAGCTTTCTGATTTTACACTATAATGGATTTAAATGACTATTTTTATACACTTTTGTGTGCTTTACGGTATTTTTGTGATTGTTGGTTAACAACACAATGAAAAATATGTGAAAGTTAAGCAAGGCCAAGCTGCTCTTTTTTACTGCTAACTGGGCTTATCTATGGCAGGCGGAACACGAGGCTCTTTTGATTGTATCGACTGGAGTAGATGATGACTTCATTCGTCCTGGGGTTTCGCCGGTAGCTTTTAGCTTCTGCCTACCACCAGGTAGAGTTTGATGTGTCTTGTCAGGACTTGACAGCATTTATTACTCCAATGGGCACATTTAAATTTAAAAGGATGCCCTTTGGGCTGATTTCAGCTGCTTCAGTTTTTCAACGCATTATGGCACGTATTCTCAAAGGTCTTTGTGGCGTGAAGTGTTATCAAGACGATTTGTTAATTTATGGAACTGATATGTTTGAGCATAATGAATGTGTATGTGCAATATTAGAGAGGTTGAGTAAAGCTGGTTTGTCACTTAAGAAAGAGAAGTGTAAGTTTGGTTTGGAAGAAGTGAATTATCTTGGGCATTGTATTAAGAGCGAAGGTGTTTTTCCAAAAACTGAATTAGTTGAATCCATTGATATTATGGCGGAGCCAGTAAATAAGGAGGAGTTACTTTCGTTTCTTGGTATGGTGGAATTTTATCGGAAATTCATCATACATTTTGCTGATAAGACTAAGAATATGAGAAGGCTTACTAGGAAGAGTGTGGTTTTTGAATGGTCAAGTGAATGTAAGAAAGAATTTGAAGAAATTAAAGATGAATTGAAGAAAGCCCCATGTCTTCATGCATTTGTTCCAGGTTTTCCAACATATTTATTTACTGATGCTAGTGATAAAGGTCTTGGTGCGGTTTTAGTTCAAAGTAAACAAGGTAATGATTCTCTCATTGCTTGTGCTTCAAGATGTCTTCGAGGGCCAGAGTTAAATTACTCTGTTATAGAGAAAGAGTCTTTGGCGATTTTCTGGGCTCTGAGGAAATTAAAAAATTTAATTTGGGGTACTAAAATCTTTGTCATGTCTGATCCCAAGCCTTTAAAAGAGTTTTTTTGCAAGAAAGGTTTAGATTCTATCTCGTCTCGGATTAGGAGATGGATTATTTCTTTGCAGGAGTTTGACTTTGAGGTACAGTACATACCTGGTGTTTCTAATAAATCGACTGATTGTTTCTCTAGATTGGTGAAAAGAGATAATATGTTTGTTGAGGATGTGTTTGAAGAGGACAATGATGTTATCAATGTCTGTGAAGTTACGGAAGGTGTTGTTGAGGAGAATGAGTGGAAAAATGAACTGGAAAAAGATGAGGTGTTAGTTAAGGTGATGGGTATGTTGAGAGAAAAAAACGTTTGGAAAAACCTTGGTCTCTTGTTTCTGAAGAATTATCTATAACTGATGGTATGTTGACACGTGGAGTGAGACTTATACCTCCTTCAGTGTTGAGGAAAAAATTGTTATTGCATGCACACTGTGGTCACTTGGGTATCGTGAAAACTAAGGAGATGTTACGTACACAATTTTGGTGGCTTGGAATGGATTTGGAGATAGAAAGAATGGTTAGAGAATATGTTGAATGTTGCGGAAGCGATAAAATTCTTAAGACTAAACAAATGCCCATGGTTTGTAGGAGTTTACCTAATCATCCGTGGGATGAGATTGCCATTGATATCCTAGGGCCGCTTTCAGGTGTGTCTGACACTCCTTACTTGATTGTAGTGATTGATTTGTATTCACGTTGGATTGAGGTGTGTGCAGTTAGTGACATAACGTCTGATTCCGTTATTAAGTTTTTGGAGGAAATTTTCAAGAGGGAAAGCTTTCCTAATAGTATATTGTCGGACAATGTTCCTCAATTTTGTTCTGGTGTTTTTGGCGATTATTTGAATAATCGTGGTGTTGTTCACAAGAGATCTTCTTTGTATCATCCTGAAACCAATGGTGCTGTTGAGAGAGTGAATAAAACGTTAAAAGAATGTATTCAGCTTGCAAGGGCTAATGGTTTAAATTGGAAAGTAGCTCTCAAGGAAAGGATAGATGCCTATCGGTGTTCTCCTCACTTCACTACTGGTAAATCTCCTTTTGAGTTATTTAAAGGCAGAATTCCCAATACCATGTGGTGTCCTGGTTGGATGAAATTGAATAAAGGGTTTGTGGATAACCGCATTGGTGCATGGAGAGAGAGGGAGTTGGAAAAGCAAGCCTGTAGAAAAAGGTATTTTGATGATAAGAAATGTGTTCAGTTCCAAGAAGTCAAAATAGGTGACTTAGTCAAAATAAAAGCACCTGTTGGACGAAAATCTTGGTCTAAGTACACCAATGTTAGATCTGTACTAAAAGTTTTTTGGAATGCTATAAAAACAAATGATGGGAGGATTTGGAACAAAAGTCGTGTTGTTGTGGTGAAATCCAAGAGTTGTGAACAAGGTAATTTTGATGCTGATAATCATTTATTTGGTGCTGTCAATGTTCCTCCACTTTGTTCCAGATATTCTCCTGGAGTTCGTGTAAGGAGTCAAAGAATATGCAAGGCTCCCGCTTACATGAAAGATTACATATGAACTCTTTTTCTTGTCTTCTATTTTAGGTTTCATTGTGTTGTTCTCCCTTTTCTCTTATTTTGCTGCATATTTCATTTTATTGTTGTTAAGAAGGGAGATGTGTAATGGTAAGCTTTATATATTCTGCATGGTATGCCTATGTTATTTATAGAATGTGGAATTAAGTGTTTGTAACGTTCTGATGCTGGGAATGTCCAGATGTAGATTCCTGGCAGTTGAGCAAGAGCTGTTCGTGGCTGAGGTTTAATAAACTATATCTCACGTAATTTCATCCTCTGTTCTTAATTATTTAAGTGGTAAACACCACACATACTACTGCTTTTAGTTCCCTGAGAACTACTTCTGTTTCAGATCTGCGTGGCCGGTCCCTTTTGATCCTTTAATTACATAGAACTCTGTCAGATATCTATGAGGGAGCTATCACAGCTAACCAATATCAGTCGGAATATTGCGTCAACACTGTTTAGGGACATTCATATGCTGCTCCAGCCAGAATCAGATCTTACACTGCCTCCATCGTTGGGCTGACCATCGCCTTGATATTTTAAGTGGGACCTGTTTTATGCAAAAATCTCCTGCCCTAATGAAGTTCCTATAAAGGGAATGAAACACGTTGGCTGTTGTCCTGTTGTTTTAACCTAAAGAAGAATAAAGAAATTTGACTAGAACATATTCACTAATGTGACTTCATCCCTGGTGCTGCCTCCATTTTCCTTCAATTTGTGTCTCTGGATTTCCAGTGAGACCCAAATGCAGCAGGTCTCGGAGGCTAATGGCACAGGACTCTAATATCTTGTGGACACTATGATTGAGTTGCTAAACGTATAGTCAGCTGCAGTTTCAATATATTCTGGTCCAACTTAGTACTTGTCCTGGTACCTTTCTTGGGTTAACGACCTACATCATAGGTCCCTGCTAGTCAGACTGCGCCTAAACACTGTCCATGTTCTTGTTGCACACACCAGGCAAGGTATCTTTGTTATCAATTTGCCTGTTTGTCCTTGCGATGGAGTTTCTGCAAAGAGCACCCTGCACTTTAGTCTCATTCCAAATACTATTCCTTGCTAAGGACTGTGTTTATCTTACCCCTCTTGAAGCAGGTAAGCTTCAGACAGTGCAGGGCTGCCATGGAGGTTTTGCGAAATCTATTAACTGTGAGATATTGCTTTTCTATCGCAGTCTTCATACAGCGGGTTAGACACTTACACACTTACCCATGAAATTGTTGTATGCCTGTACACCTTGACCTAAAGCTTTCTGATTTTACACAATAGTGGATTTTAATGACTATTTTTATACACTTATATGTGTTTTTGTGATTGTTGCTTAACAAGACAATGAAAAATATGTGAAATTTAAGCAAGGACAAACTGACAATAGCACTTCACATTCTTGCATTTTAAAAATGCTTTCTTACATTTCTTTTTACGTTTATTAATAGCTGGTGCCCTCTATATGAAGAAGTATGGATCTATGCTTGCTTGCATTCTATAAAAGGTACATTACTATATCTTGTAACATAGTGGACCCATAGTGGTTCCTGTCTACAGATCTGTTTTGCAGCTGGCAGAATATGGTGCCTTATCACATTATGTCGTTATTTCTCCCTATGCACTTAGGGGCTTATTTACAAGCCCCTTGTGCCGCTGCTGCGTCACTTTTAACATGGGAAAAAGTGACGCACCGGGGGCCAGTGGACTTGTAAATAGTCCCCTTAGTATTTTGGAATTTGTCCAGCAGGTTGTTGTTATGGCACATTCAGCATGTATTTTATTATCATTGTAGGAACGCTGCTATGCAGTTTTAAGTACAATGCATTTTTGCAATTGTACTTTTATGATTTTTATTAAAATGAAATAAAGATTTTGACTGGGCAATAACCTCGAATTGATCTCAAAAATCTAAAAACAAACCAAAATCTCGATAATTGGAAATAAAATGAAAAAATGGTGCTAGGTTCCCGAATGGCAAAAAATCAAGAGGGAATCGGGATATAAATATCTAGGAGTCCTGATAGACAACCGAGGTTCTTTTTGCCCCACAAACAATACACCTAGACAAAGCCTCTGTATTCTGACCTCCACGCATTCCGAGCTCTCTCAAACCAACTTCAAGGTCCGACCATGACAACAATTTTAAACATCGTCTTAGCAAATCTAACTCCAACTATTGGTTACGGCTCCAAAATGCTACTGGGAAAAGACCCAAATACTTGGATACTACAATGTTAAATACATACAGGGAAATTTTCTGCCTCCTGAGCCACATCTCTCTTGCTCAGATATGCCTTGCGTTCGGACTGGTCAACCAAACCATTGCTCAAAAGGGGGCTTTTTTGAGGATGTGCTTTAAACTCTGGCAAGTCCAACTCAACACTCTAGATCACCGTTGTGGTAGAAAATAAAGCCCACAGGTGATAAGGTTGTGGTTCGACACTTACTGGAGAAAGCCATGTCAACATTGCATATAAAGAGCCTCATACTTTTTAATAGTCTCCTCAGGAAGAATATGCATACTTTTTCCTTTTTTTTTTTTTTTAAATCTTTTTATTGAGAAATTTTTCCCCCACTTTTGCGTACAGGGCACGGCAATATATTACATTAAACATAAACAGATCAGCCACAATACATAGAGAATGTAGATCAATCAGCATACTTCAAATCTTTCTATTCTACACGATCTCTTCCTTTTAGTGTACCGCACCAATTAATATGCTGATTAGCCAAAACTATATATATATTCTTTTGGGAGTGAAGGAGGAGGAGGGGCAACAGCAGGGTGGGGGGGAATTCTTGTTTGTAGCTATGTCAGTTATGAGACTCTGCATTGCATCTGCATGGCTGGACCCTTCGCCACCTTCATTTCATCATCCCAAAAGAATTATCAAGGGGGTTAAAAGAATATCAGTTCCTAATATTCTATTTATAAATCCCTTGATGCCTTTTTCGAGCAGTTGCTGGTGAGGGCATGCTGCAAACACATGTACCAGATCTGCATCTAAGCTTACACACCTAAAACAGATAGTTCCTGTTGCGCCTCCCCACTGAGCTATCTTTGCAGGTGTGTGATAAAGATGGTATATAGTTTTATAGTGTTGTGCCTGGAGAGGCGCTGAGCACAGCAGTGTATATCCCTTTTCTAAAGACATGTAAAAGTTTTCCTCACTGATATCCAAGCTATTTTTCAATTCTTTTGCCCATTTTTCAGTATCATCCTCCTTTGAGATTATCAGTTCAGCATAAAATCTCTTTATTGTACAATCCTCCCCTGCTTGAATCACTTCCATAATTGGGTTTTTGCTGAATCCTGATGGTCCTCCTTTTTTGTTATACAAAAAACTCCTTATTTGTAGATATTTATAAAATTGTCTATTGTCTAGCGCATACTTTTCCTGCAGTTCAGAGAACTGATAGACCCCTTGCTGTCCTAGAATATCTCCTACCCTTCTAACTCCTTTCCTTTCCTATTCTGTGAGTATAGGACCAGCGAAAACGTCCTCCGGAAGATTTGGATTTTCTTTCAATCTGGTGTAGAAATTGTACCTCCCCAAGCCAAATCTTTTGGCGAAAGCTTTCCAAACTGTCTGAGCCGCCATAAGCGTCTTGAACCGTGTCCTTTTGAAATAGCTAGGTTCTGTATATTTCAGAAACACGTTCTCAGCTTCTGGCCCCAATACTAGGCCATATATTGCCAATGACCCCAACTCATTCCATCCTTCAGACTCTGCCCCCCCACCAAGCCTACCATATTTTGCAGAGCTGCTGCCCAGTAATAAAGCTTTAAATCTGGCAGTGCCCACCCGCCCCTCTCCCGTGAAAGTGTCATAAACCTGAGCGCCCTCCTAGTTTTCCCCTTTGCCCAAATAAATCTATTAATCAAATATTTGATCTTCTTGAACAATTTGGCCTCAAATAATAAGGGTATTGCTCTAAAAAGATAAAGGAACTTAGGTAAAACCAACATCTTTACTACATTCGTCCGCCCCACGATAGATAGATGTAAGTTATCTAATCTATCCAAGTCCTTCTGCACTTTATTAATTAAAGGTGTTATATTCTTTTCCACTAAGCAATCTAGATCGGCCGAGATAGTCACCCCTAGATTTGTTCCTGCCTGAATAACTTGGCTATCTACACAGGTAGTGTAACAGTTTTTAATTATCTGTGTCTTAGCAGTGTTGAGTTTATAGCCCAAGATCTCCGCAAACCTCAGGGCCTCAATTTCCACTTGGGCAATAGTCTCCATTGGAGTCGGTGTAATTACTGCAACGTCGTCGGCGTATGCTAGTATTTTGCACTGGCCAGTTCGTGTAGGTAATGGTGTTATTAATTCACACATCTCTATTCTCCGGATCAGTGGATCCATGCACATGGCGAATAACAATGGGGAGCAGGGGCAACCCTGCCTCGTACCTTTCCTTATCCGAAATTGTCCTGTGGACCCCGCATTCACCCGCACAGAGGCCACTGGGTCTACATATAGTGCCTGAATTGCTTTAATGAATCTTTTTTTTACCCCTGATCTTTCCATAGTATGTCACAGATAGTCCCAGGAGACCCAATCGAATGCTTTTTCCGCATCTAACAACATGACCGCCATCGGGTTCCCTGAGACTGCTGCAGCATCAAATAGAGTTATCACCTTACGCGTGTGATGGGTAGTGCCCCTTCCAGGTATAAAACCATGCTAGTTCTTACTCACTACTTTATCTATTATCCTAGCACATCTTGTTGCTAACGCTTTAGAGAATACCTTAGTATCCGTATTCATTAGGGTAATGGGCCTATATGACCCAGGTTCTTCCGAAGGCTTCCCTTTTTTCAAAATTATCACTATTTCCGCGCCCCCCCCCCCCATGACCCGGGTATAGATTCACCTATCTGTGCCTGTTGCATTGTCCTAATTATATCGCCTTCTAAAGTGTCCCAAAACACTTTATAAAATTCTATTGGAATTTGGTCAGGGCCCGCAGCTTTCCGGGAGGGGAGGTTCAAGATAGCATTTTTTATTTCTTCTCCCTGAAAAACCTCTTCCAAACCTTCTGCCTCCTCATCCGTGAACATAACTACCGGAATTTCCTGTAAATAGTCTCTGATTCTCCGGGCATCTCCCCTTATTGGTTCATCATACAGTTTCTCATAAAAAGTTCTGAAGACCTCCCTTATTTCCTCTGAATCTGAGTGAATCCTGCCTGCGGTATCCCTGATCTTCCTCACAATACCCGACGCTTCTTGTTGCCTTGTCCGTATAGCCAGAGTTCTGCCTACTGTTTCACTAAATTCGTGACATCTCTCTCTTTTTGTTGTATATATTTTTGCAGCTTTTCTGGCAATATCTCCCTCCGCATCCCCTTTAGCTTTCAGAAGTTCTATCATAGCAGTATCTAATGGGATTCAATTCATAACACACTCCTCCAATTTCTCTTCAGCCTTAAGTACTGCCCCTGCTAGTTCTATGTTCCGCATCTGCTCCTGTTTTCGCTTATAAGAATTAAAACTCAGCATCTCCCCCCGGAACCCTGCCTTAAAGGCATCCCAGACTACCCCTACAGCAGAACTGTCTCTATTAATCTCAAAAAATTCCCTAATCCATATTTTCATATGATCCACATATTTATCTTCCTGTAGTAGCCCTCTTTCAAAAGTCCACACTCTTTGCTGTTTAATATTTATTGACTTAGTTATTGTAAGCACAAGGGGATTATGATCACTGAGGATCCGTGGGAGTCTTTCTATCCTTGATTCCGATAAGACTGTGCTTGAGACAAAGAAGTAATCCAATCTTACACAGGTTTGCCCTCTTTTTCCCCCAGACATCAGATAGAACATTGTTTGCTACTAAGCTCTGTAGGGCCTGGCATACATGCCTCTTCCTGCCTAAATATTTACCAAATGAGCCCAGACCCAAACCATCAGCGCCATTGATATCAAAGTCCCCTGCCATGATAATTCTAGGTGCCCAGGTAGCTAATTCCACGTCCAAAAACTGGAAAATCTCCGGGTCGTCCTCGGTTGACCCATATACTGTTACCAGCGTAGTCCACTCCCCATCTATCATACACTCAATCATTGCCCATCTCCCCCATTGATCCTGTGCCTTTTTTCTCAATAGCAAATTTTTATTCCTAGATAGTATGGTTACTCCCCTTTTTTTGACGCCTTGCCGTGAGCTTACTAATACCTGAAAGCCCAATTGTTTCAGAAAATATTCTTGCGAGGCCATAACATGTGTTTCCTGCAAAAAAATAAAGTCCACATTCATTTGTCTTAATGCAACTGAAACCTTTAACCTTTTCTGGGCATCATTTAAACCGCAAATGTTCCATGTTACATATCAAGTCCCCATAAATAATGTATTACTTTACTGCCATATATACTCATACATTTATTAAACTTATTTGTTTTTCCGTTATTTCTTAATTTTTTTAGTCTGTGCCCACCACCAGATAGACCTTTCCTTCCTTCGAACCCCAAGTCTCTTGTCTTATCTCCCCTCTCTCCCACCTCTACTTCTGTGAATAATTCTGCCTTTTGCTGCTGTACCGTGCCCTGTACCTCCCTCCCCTCCCCTCTCCAAACCCCAACCCCTCCCCCCCCTTACTGGCAAATAGGTCAATGCTGACCTATATCTGACAGCCGAGCCCCCCCAGGAAGCCTCTCCCCCTCCACTCTCCCAGTATCTCAGTATCCCTTTCTTAGTCCTGCATAGCCAGGCTTATCCGTGCTGCTCCCTCCCTTACTCTTACTTCCTTCATTTTTGCTGTGTCACCTGGGCTGTTTGTCTTATAGCTGCAGCCCTGTCACTTTGCGCCTTTCCTTCTCTTTGTGCCTTCCCTTCTTTTAGGTAAGTCAGGTATTCCTGTGCCACTATTTCAGAGTAAAATACCCTAAACTGACCATTAAAACCGACTTTGAGGCGGCAGGGAAACAACAGATATACCTCACATCCTACATTTTGGAAGGGTGTTATTAGCTGCCTCATGCGCCACCTTCTCTCCACAGTGGTGTGGCAGAAATCTGGGCGAGCAAAAAAAGTTATATCTTTGTATAACCGTTTGGCCGCTGGCTTTGCCTTGCTGATTACCTCCTCTCTTAACAAAAAATTTCCCACATACACCAGTATGGCCCTTGATTTAGAGCCTGTGTTTTTTCTTCGTGTCAGAGGAAAACGATGCGCCCGCTGCACCTCTTTGTCCCAATCCCACTTATCCATCTCCGGGAAAGCCCCTTTCAACAACTCAACAACAAAGGCACGTACATCAGTCCCCTCCTTCCCTTCCTCAATTACAAGCAGTCTTATATTATTGCGCCTCTGTCTATTCTCGAAATCTTCGAGCTTCCACAAAACGTCCGATGAAGTCTTTTCTTGCTCGTCTCTATATTCCCGTAATTTTACAACTTCGTCCTCTACTTTGCCTGTCCTCTCCTCCACTTCCACCAGTCTACCAGACACTTCCGCATACATTTTATTGACTTTGCGCAGAGACCCTTGTATTTTCTTGTTTGCGTGTTTAGCTCTTTGACTCTCCCGCCGAGCCTCCCCCTGGATTTGCTTTAGGGTTGAAAACAGAAGTTCGAAACTAGCTGCGTAGTCTTTCTCATGGGCCTGTGCCTGAGCCTGAGCCTGATTTGTCTGTAGGGAGCCATCAGTTGCGTTCTCCTGATACAGCTGTGAAGTGGCTGCGTAATCCCAGTCCAGTTTTTTAGCCACCCCTGACTGCGTTGTGCTCCCACGCTTCTTAGCTCTTCTACGAGTCCTTCCCCTGGTTCTGCTTGACTTACCCACTTGGTTTCGTTTTAGTACAGTATTATGCTCTGATTCAGATTCTAGTTCTGAAGTATCTACCTGTGATACCTCCGAGCAGCTCTCCGTAGGTGACGATGAATCATCTAAGTTAGTGGATAAATCATGACTTAAATCTGATCCTTCAATCTCCTCCTCCTCCTCATTCTCCTCATTATCTTCCTTATCATCGTCATTTCCAGTAAAAAAGCAGTTATCACTAGGTGAACCATTAGCTGTAGGCAGGTAATTATTCCTATTATCGACTTCCCCATTATCCACCCCCTCAGTCACTGCTTGAGGATTATATGGGGCTCCCTCACGGGCATTATCTTTACTTCCATTTTTAACCTTGCTCGTTTTGTCTACTAGGTTGTCTCCTAGGTTGTTATTTGAGAGGGATCTCCCTGTTATTTCCTTATTACCAGGTAATTGCTGTGTCACTTCGTCTATCAAGGTACTCTCAGTCAATTGGCTAGCCCCCTCTTGCACCTTACCCGTCTGGGCTTGCTGTATATTCTGCGCTGGCATTAACGTTGGGGGCAGAGGCACAGCCTCTAAAGCATCTTCTCTTACTGTAGCATTTCTCTGCGGGTCCATTTCCCCCCCCGCACTTCCAAGCAGTGGACTTATCTGTTTTGAGCCGGTTAACTGCTCCCGGACTGCTGCTTCTGGGTGTTCCTTTCTGTTGCGAACCTCCTCTAGGTCCGGGGCGGCTGATCCACTTTCGCTCTCCAGGGCTGCTGCCTTGCCTGTAGTTTCTCTCCGTGGGTCACTGTCAACTTTCTCCGGATCGCGCAGCTCTTCTCCCTGACTCACCGCAGCTGCAGCCCCGGATTGCGCCTCATTCCTCATCCCGTTGACGTCACCCTCCGATTCCAGCTCAACCTCTAGGAGCACAGCCTCGTTTACATCTGTCAATGAAGTCGTCTGTTCTGTAATCCCGGCTGACCCGACTGAACCGGTCGACCCAGTAGCATTAGTGGGCGCGTTCTCAGTTCTAAGCGCCGGGAATGATTCGAACAGCGTCGGCTGCCGCAGACTGACTTCCCTCGAAGAGTCAGAGCCAGCATCCATGTTCTTAATAGATCCTTTACCAGGTAGCTCTTTTTTTCTTTTCTCTGCCTCTCTGTCCTGCTTTCTTCGTTCCGCGCAGACTGTTTCTCCTCTTCACGCATCCTGGCAGCCTCTCTTCGCGCTTGAGCTCTGTGACGAGCCTTCGCCCTGAGATTTGCTGCCTGTATCTCGGAGTCACTCGCTTGCACATCCTCGTCCTCTCTTCCAACCAGATCCTTGATCGCCTTCAATACCTTCGGAGCCATGACTCGCCTTGCAGTATCCCAGCTTGTCTGAAAACGCTGGAATGTCTCCTCTATCGTTGCACCAAATATCCGCCAGAAAGTGCTCGGCCTTTTCTCAGAGCCAGCATACACTCGTGTTGGAGGCCACTCCACTAGATCAAACCAATTGATATAGTACTTGAACATCCCACTACGTGACTCAAACTGAGATTACTTCAGCAACTGGGATGCAGCATACCGCCCAATCCATCGCTTAGACCGAGGTTCCCAGCACATCACTACGGGAGAGTGGTTTGAGAGCTGCTGCCTCCTACGGTCTGTCGGCGGCCATCTTGCCCTCCTCTTTCTAAGCATACTTTTTCCTTATTGGAGGACAAAAACAAATTTGCAAAGTGAGCCCATGCCTGGACAGTGATTAATAACTATACTTCACTCACGGTGCAGCTCTACCTGGGCATAAGCTATTCCAGGGCCCTAAAAATGAAATTGATGTAGTTACGATGGGACACCTCCATCCACCAACTTCTTACCAAAGTGGCCTAACATAAGCCTAGAAAGTGAAGTAAGCTTTGTGAGTATGATAGAGAATCAATTGAACACAAGGAGCCCAACTCACAAAGGAAAGCGCATACCTGAAGTCTAAATTTGGACCTGAAGCCTAAATTAGACCTGAATGCTCAACTTAGACTTCAGGTCTAAAGTTAGACTTCAGGTGTAAGTTTACCTTTGTGAATAGGGCATTTTGTATGTACCTACCATCCACAGTTATATGATAGATGCTGCTGGCTAAAGCAGTTTTTATCATACTGGGCATTGGTTCATGAAGGAAGGCAGTCGTGGTATCAACGCAAGGAACTAATGCCAAGCTAAGGGCCCTTTTTGTGAAGTTCTTGATCGTTGCTGGAAAGAGATTGAAACGTATGTGGGTAAATCAAGATTGAAACAGACATTTTAGCACAACATTTTAAATTGGTCTTTCAGTTATTTAAAATTCTTGCTTTGGTATTGTAAGCTAGTTTTAAATGCAATGGTTTTAATTAACTAATCATTAATACTTTTTTGTAACTTTGTAAAACTATTGATGCCATGAGACTAGTAAAGCCAAAGCAAACACAAGGAAATGATGGACGGAGCGCTGAAACTTTTCAGACACTCACTCCCAGACACAGATCTGGGTTGAATCCATCATCGTTCTTTAGCTCACTTTGCCACCCCAGTTCAGACCCACACGTGGGTCCCTTGCTCCCTATGCTGCAAAAACTGGCCTGTAACAAAAACGGCCCCCAGGGGCCCAAAACTTGCCCCCACCCTTACGGCGCAACAGGAGATTGCCTAGTGCCCGCTACGGCCAGTCCGGCCCTGAGTATACCCTGACTTACAAAATGCCAGTGGGCTTAAAACCTACCCTGACACAGAGCTTGGGTCAGTGACAGAGGAAAGTGCCTTGCTTGCGGTGGTATCTCGGAGGGCAGCTGAGGTACTAGAGCTGCAGTTGCCCTCCATTGGCACTAAGACAAATGTTCTGAAGGAGATTATTCAACTTGGGCCTGGAACATTGGACCCCTTACTCTAATTCAATGATGCAGCACCCTCGTGGATACCTTGATGTCTATATGGTTGAAAGCATGTCCTTGACTGCCTGTTAGTTGCCAAGTAGTTGAGTGACAAAGGCCTGCACCCAGGACACCTAGATTTCATCACCAAGCACCCTACCCCACAAAAAGTTATTGTGCTGACTTCGACTAGTAAGGTGAATCCTTTTAATTTTCAACCAAGCCCCACAGAGAATCTAAAATGATTTATGCTTTTGGCAAACATGTTTTCTTCTGCCAGCTTGGCACTATGGTGAAAAAAAGCAGTCTGCTTGCTGTGCCGATATATGCATGCCTTACAGGACATAGTCAGTGATATCTTGCCTGGTCTCGTTGCCTCCCCAACTCAGACATTCCATGATGGGCAGGTTGTGGTGAAAATAAGGCATCTGCACAGGCCTGTAAACAACAGACTTCATTTAGATAACAGTTTTCACCAGTGAAGTACTTTGACTGCATGTACGGTTGAGGTTGACCTGTTTGCGGATGACGTGCATAATGAACATGCGTTTGTTTGGGTCTAACTCTTTGGAGAAAATGCAGACCCAATGCTGGAAAGTTTTAAAGACAGTTGGTCGAAAGAGCGCTCCTTGATGGCTACTGACTCCTGTGAAACAATTCCTCAATTGATTCCTCAAATGTAAGGGATATTCCAGGGGGCTAGTCTTTAGACTATGCCAGCCTTTCGAAACCAGTGGTGCAGCACACCGCTTAGCTTTTACGGGCCTGTGGACATAGCATCAGCATACTTCGAACAAGAGAGTAGGAACACCAGTCCTCAAGCTCCTTGTCAGCCCCTTCTACAACTACAAAGCTGCTTTAGTTTGGTCTCAACGACTTATGTCCAACTGGTGGGAGGGCAGATTAATTATTTCCTCTGAGGTTGGCGATCCATCATACACAACAGATGGGTCTTACAGATTGTTTAGTGGGGCTTTGCCCTACCTTTCATTTTCTACCAACTCCACCATCCAAACTACAATAACGAATTCTGGAGATGAGGAGCTGTTGGAGGAAGATGGCGGCCGGCAAAGAGGTCCGGTCGGGAGCTCCATGCTCGCTGCGGATGAACCACGGAATATACACCTACACATCGCAAACCCGCATTTGTAAGGAAAGAACCTATAATATGGACTCTACGGGCCTCATTCACAGAATGAACTTAAGACTCAATCCTAAACTTACTACTGTTTTGGTATTCACAGATTGCACTTACTACTTTTGGTATTCAGAGAATGAACTTACTACTTTTGGCATTCACAGAATGCACTTACTACTTTTGGTATTCACAGAATGAACTTACTCATTTCGGTATTCACAGAAGTTAGGACTCCTAACTTTAGGACTCCTAAATGCCTTCTGTGAATACCGAAAGTCTTAAAATTAGGATTTTTCTCCATTCAGTAGTAGTAAAGTTAGGACTCCTAACTTCAGGAGCATGTGTGCATCTAACTGCAGGAAATATATATTGTACTCTCCAAGAGTGAAATTGCATGGTATTGGACTTAGTAAAATGGGAAGGCTATTTTTTTTATGGGAACTTCCTCTGTCCAAAAAATACAGTGGCCTCAGATCGTCGATTCAGTTTAAACATTTATGGCAAATATGAGAAATCGAGCTTTTACTTACTTAGGACAATTTCTGCTCTGACGTCTATCTTGTGTGTGACACTGTAGTATACTGTTGTAAATAAAGAACCTTGAGTTTTGCTATGTGCTGAAACTTTCCCAGCTTTCGAATTATGTATTTTCAAGAACAGACTAACTGTCCTTAACCCGCCGTACAAGTTCACCCCGGAAGCCATTGCGGGAATAACACCCATCGCCAAGCATATGATACAACAGGGGTTCATTAGAAGTCCATTCAATTCTCCAATTATGACCTTGCAAACTGCAACCCAAAAAAATGGCGCATCAGGAAGAACCTAAGCGAAATTAACCAATTAGTTGTTCCATGCTATCAAGTGATACCGAACCCTGCCATAATCCTGTTCCAGATTCCCCAAGAAGCAGACTCATTCACGGTCATTGACTTAGGCCCGGATTCTTTTCAATCCCCCTTCACATAGAGAGACTGTTTCTCTTTCCATTCAGATTCCAAGAGAAAACTCTTGTGTGGTGTTGTACTCCTTAAGTGTATACTTAGACTCCCTCATATTTGAGTCACGTACTAAAGAAGAACTTAGAGACTCTGCAACTACCATGCAACTTAGTTGAGTACATTGATGACCAACTTGTGGTATCAATACAAAAGACGCTTGTAGGCAAGACACCATTGCCATGCTCAAACACCTTGCTGAGAACAGGTGTAAAGTTTCTCCTGAGAAGTTGCAGTACTGTCAAAGAGAAGTCAAGTATTGGGGACATCAAATTTAGAGCTAGGAGAGGTTCCCATGAGCGCATTGAAATGGTTCTCAAAATGAAGTTTCCAACCACACAGAGAGAAATGCGAATGTTCTTGGGCATAGTTGGCTCTTGGCAAAATTCAATCCCAAATGTTTTCCTCGTGGCGAAGCCCTTACTGGGGCTGACATGCATAGATGTCAATGAACGGGTACCCAAAGATGGCTAGAGCATGGACGCATTGCAGGAGCTCAATCATTTACTCTGCAGTGTGCGCTCTTGGTATGCCAAACTACATCAAAGAATTAATTATTTTCTGCCATGAACGTGATGGGTGCACTTTATCTGTGTTGACACAGACTCATGGAGATTCGAAACCCGTGTTGCATACCTTTCGGCAACCCTTAACTGTAGCCGCAGCATTGCCTGGTTGTCTAAAAGCAGTTGCAACGATCAGCCTGAACATTCAGAAAACTGTGACTTGTGATGGGTCACCCGCTCATTGTCATGGTGCTATATTGATTTGAAATACCTATGACCCACACCGGCATGCAGCATTTGACTAATAGCCACCTAACTCGCTATGTGAAGCTATGCTAATTGCAGATAATGTCTTTGAAAAGATGTCATTCTTTGATCCCTGCCACCTTGTTGCCTACTCTTGATGAGGATGATGAATGAGTTTGACTATAATTTTGTTAACGTAACAGAATTCTGCACAAAGCTGAGACCTGATATGCTAGATGTGCCATTTCTTGAATCTAGCCACACTTTATTAATTGAAGGCTCATGCCTGAGAGACAGACGTGATGTTTTAAGAGCAGCATACTGCGTATGTACCCTCAGTAGAGTTGTAGAAACTGCCTACCTCTGCCATGTGACTTCTACATAAGTAATTGATTGATCGCAAAATGCGATGCAGCCCGCGCTACGAAATTCGTTTTATTAATTAAATTGTTTACTTACCTCCAATTATCCATATTCCGGTTTTTAGCAGCCCCCCCTGTCCCTCCCCCGCCCCGCCTTTCCACCACACCGCAACTCCCTCCACGGGCCGTGGCTGAGCGTCAGGTAGTAGAGTGGTAGTAGAGAGGGCAAATGGGATGATCAAAGCAAAACAGCTCATCTCTCAAATGGCCAAATGCACTTCCCTTGCATGCCGCACAAGAGAAACAGATTATCCTCACATGAAGTGTTGAAGGGAAGAGCCATGATAATCCCTTCTCCTACAACTTTTGCTCTTGTAAATATTACAGATGACATGGTCCTCAAGTATTGCAAGGGATTGGCTGATGTGGGCCATTCTATCTCTCATCAGGTGGACATTGCAACTCCAGCAAAGCAAGAAGCCATTATTTGCCCCCTGGTTCATGTGAAGAAATGTGTGTAAATTATGCCTAGAGGAATGCTGGAGTGGTCCCTTCTAGGTTATACTGATGACCAACACTGCTGTGAGGTGTGTCGGATTGCCGAACGGGATACATGCTCCAGTACCAAGAGAATGAGACGAGCAAAGGAGGTATAAGAGCCAACATCTGCTACCGCTTTGTGTCTGACCAGATTTGAAGTTTGAAGAAGGGGAAGAGGAAGATCAGTCCAAAACTTCCCAACAATCCACAGTAGAGCAGCAGATACAGTAAGTACGGGATAGTAGTACAAGTTCCTTAATTGCAACTGCCATTCAAGGCTCCAGGTTGTAGATGAGCATCTTCCAAGAGAACAAGGATTCGTGGGGAGTGGAAACAGATCTGCCTGGGATCTGTTTCCAGATCCCAGGCAGTACCTTTTTCTGCCCCAGAAAAATGAAACAAACTCTACTGAGCCGGAGATCACAAGTACTTCAAGAGAGCGAGTGTAAACAGAGAAAGGATGGCCATGGACCAGGAAATAGACGAACAAGATTGTTGACCAAGATTAAGAGACCAGAAACAATTAGATAAGTCAATGAGGTCAAAGAACAAGAACCCCAAGAACTGCAAAACTTCAGTGATGAGGAGTAAAACGTAATTATTCTAGTAGTATTAGTAATTGCTGTAGCTGTCTCTATTGGGTGGATATTAGATGTCTGTCTGCTGGAAAGAAATGTTTTATCCCTGCAACCTAACCAGACTCAAAACCCTGTAATTGATAAAGATATGCATGTAGGTAGAATGTCTATTTTCAAATGCTTGCCGAATATGTTAAAATAATGGAAATTTAAGATTGCTTTGTTTGTTTCTATCTTCCAGTCTCCACAGCCGAGGGCTTAGCCTATTGCCACCTTTTGTTATTTTATGCCTTCTCTTGTAGCATAGTTCTTAATCTGTTTTATTAGCAGCACTCACTTAAACTGTTTTATACAAATTGTGAATGTCTCTTAGAGAAAGTACCTTTTGTGAAAGGATCAAATTATGTATTTTTGGGCAACAAAGCATGTTTATCACTTTTCCAAAGCCTTTAAACAAAGGGATCATTGTTTGCATTTGATTACATTCTTTACTCCTTTAACTAACTCAAACACTACTAGTAATAGCATGCATGATCTATCTTGCAAAATGTACATGGATGAGAGAAACCTTGTAGATTAATTAAATGAAAGAATAAGACTAGGTGAAGAAAGGGGAAATGGGTGAATCAAGCGGAAAGAGACTTAATGGAAAGGGAAGGGAAAACTGGAAGATCCACCAAATGACTTTGCAAATAAGGAAACCTTGCGTATGGTCCAAAGACAACAGGGGAATGAGGCCGTAGAAGAGGTAGGATGAAGGGAATGTGAATATAGCTATGTGGCAAAGAAGGGAGTGTTTTCTGAAATTGAGGTAAGTATTAAGGGTATATATTATGTATGTTGTAAGTCAGCTTATTTCCATCTGCTGCACAATTTGGTGGGCAGTTGCTATGCAGTCTTAGTTTTACCAAGAATCTACCACACGGGAAACGTAGATCCATAACTTGACACTTACCTGAGATGAAGCACACATCGTTTTAATCAAATAAGTGACATTTTTGGAGCCTAGTAACTTCAGTAGATGTGGTTCTAAATGGTGTTAAGATTGGAAACCTGTCAACACTAGTAGATAGGCTTGCTGCACATACTTTAGGTTCTCGAACAGTGAATAACAAGGAACTGCATGCAATGAGAGCTATGATCTGACAAAACCTCTTGCTTTAGATATACTGCTTGCAAAAGAATGCATAATTTGCAAAGCAATTCATGCGAGAGAATGCTGTGCTTACATTCCTGGAGTACATATTCAGATCAACAGCTATGCTGCAAACGTTACGAATATTACTCATGAACTAACTGATCTAGAAGAGACCGGTACTAGGAGGGACTTGGTTCCATATTTGAATCCATTGAATGGGGATTTGCTAAGCTATGTGAATGGTTAGGAAGAGTAGGATGAGGGATACTTAAACTGCTTTTGAGTCTTCTTATTGTCATTCTAATTGGTGCTGCATGTGTGCTTTTCTTCCTAAAACTTTGTAAAATAATTGTATCAAATGGTAGGACAAACTGTGGGAGAAAGAAGCTGTCAGCATTTAGTGGAAGAAAAAGTGAAAGAGCAGATGTCAGAGGTTGTATGGGAGCTTAAGTGCTTTTCTCAGTGACTGTATAGGTGAATGAGTACATGTGTTAGCATGCTTGTGAATAAGTGAGTGGGTGTGTGGGTGTGTGAGTAGCTGTATGGGTGACTGATTCAGTGTGTGAGTGGCTGTGTGGGTGTATGAGTAGGTATGTAAGTGTCTGCGTAAATGAATGTGTGAGTGGCTGTATTGGTCAGTGAGTAGATGCACAAGTGGCTATATGTGAGTTTGTGGTTCCATTAGTGGCTGTATCGGTGAGTTGATGTGTGAACAGCTCTATGGATCAGTGAGTAGGTGTGTGAGTAATGGTATGGGTTTGTGGATGGGTACGTCAGAGGTTGTGTGGGAATGGGTGAATGAGTTGTTGTATGGGGTGTAAGTTAGTATGTCAGTGGTTCAGTGAATGATGTCATCAGAGATGTCATTTGAGATGTCATCAGTGATGTCGCTGACCATGTTATGAGTGATGTAATATGTGAGGTCATAAACAGTGCATTGTAGGGACGTAAGTTATAGTAAGCTCGGCAAACTATAATTGCTGAATTTCTTGGTTTTTCCACGAGTGAAATGTGAGCCTTACTATAACGTCCCTATTACCTTTGTTTTCTACAGAAAATTTCCAAGGTTTTTTAATTCTATTTCCTAACCGTAATGTCCCTGTAATCTTTGTTATTTTCAGTGGATTTCTAAGGTTTTTAAAATTGTATTCTCTAACTAGAATGTCCCTGTAACTTTCGGTTTTGTCATTGAATTTCAACGTTTTTTAAATGTTATTTCCTAACTGTAACCTGTTAAGGTTTAATTTCAGCGAAATGATCATCGTGCCAGAATGAATCCTGTCCTGCGTATTCATCCAAAAAGATGCCACCATTTTGTGCAACACCTCTACCCTACTGGAGTACTTTCTACTGGCTAATTAGTCAGTGCTATCCTGTTGGCTAATTGTAAAGTGCATTTCAAATACTACAGCTGTATAAAGAATGCCAATGAAATGTCCCCAGTGACCTTGTGTGCCTGTAACATTGCCAATGAGATTGTTGCTCAAGCATCTTCAACAGATAACTTTACAAGGTGGAACTGCAGAAAAAACACACTTGGATGTTTTTCACTTTAAAGAAGTGAGTGCTTCTTTGGTGGAGATGCAATCGTATTCCTAGGCATCAAGACCCATCTCCAAAATCGTCAGAAAACATGCTCGGAGGTGCCTTTTAGTAAGCTGCACATCATCCTGGGAAAAGGGCTGGTAGATGTTGCATATTGCTAATGTATAAGGGGCAGGACCAAACAGGTGGGGCTTTTTGGCAAGTTTACATACTTCTAGTATTTCAAAGTTTAGGACAGGATCTCTGGTCTCAGCAGCGGATGACAATAAAGAACCTTCTCATCACAGACACTACATGAGATATTACGCTTGAGAAAAGCAAGGATGCAAGCACCTCCATCATGGATTACAGATAACTTTTCATGGTGGAAATGTAGAGAAAACACAATTGGATGATTTATACTTTACAGAATAAGTGCTTCTCTGTTTGGTAGAGATGTGATCATATTCCTAGGCATCACAACCCCATCTCCATATATGGTGGGAAAAGCGCTCCAGGGACCTATTTTTTTTTAATAGGCGAGGGGTGTCACGTGGCCCCCCTCCCTGGGCCGAGTTTGGCCGTGGGGACCCCATTCCCGGGGCCCAACCTTTTTATTTTATTTATTATTATTAGTTGAAGAGAGCTTGTGGTCCCCCTCGCCAGGCCAATTTTGGTCCCGGGTACCTCATCCCCCAGGGCCCAGCCATTAACAAATGGGAGAGAGGGGCTGCACGGCACCCCTACCTGGGCCAATTTTAGCTCCAAGGAACCCATAACCTCCTGGGTACCACTTGGGTGCCCAGTGTGCAATGGGACCGTTGGGGAACCCCAAGGCCCCCGTGATCCCAGCTGACTGCCCGCCTCCTGCGGGAGCTGGCATTTATTTATTTATTTGTTGAATTTATAAGGTGCAACAGCTACACAAAAAGGATTTCCCGGCACCAGGATGGAACTGGAAGCAGAAGAAAGGAGGTAGGAAGAATTTAATGATTAAATAACCAGGTCTTTCAAGATCTGCGGAAACGGGTATAAACGTTTTCTTTACGGATAACGAGGGGGAGAGTATTCCAGAGGATCGGACCAAGATATGAAAAAGACCGACCACTCATCCTAGCAAGTTTGAACCTGAGCACTGTGAATTTTTCAAGAGTAGCGGAACGAAGATGGCGGGTAGGGACATAAGGGCAAACAAGAGAATGCAGGTATTGTGGTGCTGAACCCCGTTTGATCTTAAACATATAGCTCAGAGCTTTGAATTTTATACGATTTCCCACCTTGAGCCAATGTAAGTCACAGAGATATCCAGAGATGGGAGTAATTATGGGACCTCTGCAAAGAAGTCCTGCTGCAGAGTTCTGAACCGGCTGCAGTCTACGGGTCACCTCCTTGTTCGCACCCAGAAAAAGAACATCCCGTAATCCAGCCGTGAGGTGATAAGGGCATGGACTACTGTTTTTAGGGTGGTATTAGGTAGCATCCAAAGGATCTTCCTAAGCCATTTTAATATAATAAAACAAATGGCTGTGACCTTGACTGCTTGATGATGCATGGTCAAAGAGTCATCAATATAGACTCCCAGGTTACGGACATGGCTGGAAGGCTGCGAAAGAGCACCCATCTCGTCCGGCCAGTGTAGCGGGCCCCAAAGATCTTTCTCTTTACCAAGGATTTATCACCGTTAAGTTTCAGATAGTTCTGGTTCATCCATGTTGCAATTCGCCTGAGACCCAACTGAAGGCAGGATGTGGAGCAGGGGTCAGATCGTGAAAGTGAAAAGATGATCTGAGAGTCATCAGCGTAGGTAAAAAAGGGTCAGACTGGCCTGTTCGGCAATGTCAGCTAGAGGCCTGACATACATGTTAAAAAGCGCGGGGCTCAGTATGGAGCTCTGGGGTACCCCATTGGGTGATGGATGGATATTGGAACTATCCGTAGCGGAAAAAATCTGAAAGTATGGCCATCCAGAAAAGAAACAATCCAATCCAAGGCAGATCCACAAATGCTAAAGGACCCCAGTGTGTTGACTAGTATGGAGTGGGAGGTAGTGTTGAATGCCGTGCTGAGGTCTAGCAGTATGAGAGCGACGGTGTCTCCAACATGCAGATGATGGCGGAGCCTCTCTGTAACTCCCAGCAAAGTGGTTTCTGTGGAGAACCAAGTTCTAAACCCAGATTGAGAGGGGTGGAGGATTTTGTTAGTCTCAATAAACTGGGAAAGATGAAGATGGATGTGCCTTTCAAGGATTTTGGAGAAAACAGGTAAAAGGGAAATCGGACAGTAATGTGCAAGAATTAGGGTCAGCAGTGGGTTTCTTTAAAAGAGGAGTCACCATAGCGTGTTTCTAAAGTGAAGGAACTTTGGGCTCAAGTAGAAAAGAGTTTAAAACCTTCAAGATGACATGCATATGGGAAGGATCAAGTTGCTTAACAATTGAAATTGGTAATGGGTCATTAGGAGAGCCGGACTTAACTTTGTCTAAAATACTAATAAGGGAGGTCAAATCAAGAAGGAGCTCCGTGACGAGTTCTGAATGCGATGTGACAGCAGTCAAACTAGGAGAAGGAAGTATAAGGTTGGTGGTTGTAGAATGTGGTTGCAAGGGCCTGTTCAAAGGAGAGTTTGCAATTTCAAGGTAGATCTTCTCAATTTTATGTGTGAAGAATTGGGCAAGATCTTCACACTGATGTTTGTTTAATGGCGGAGGGTTTCCTATAGTTTCAGATCCAGCAAGCTTTTTACTAGACCGAAAAGTGTTTTTGAGCAATTAGTGGAATCAGTAATGGTTTGGAAACAAAAATGGCGCTAGCAGTATTGCAAAGGTTATGGTATTTTTTTTAGCCTTTTTCTAGGCATCTTTGAGATCAGGCGTATAATACCTTCTCCATTTTCATTCTAATACTTTACATTTAGATTTCTCAATTTTTAATGTGTCGTTTAACCATGGGGCCGGGGGACGATGGTGTGCACGTTTCTTATTGGTCGGGGCAAGACAGGAATCTGTGGCATTAGAAAGCCAGGTGTGAACATTTTTAGAAAGCACGTCAACCTGTGAGTCAGGTGTGGGTAAATTAGAACGTAGAAGATTGTGAAGATCATAGGAATCAATTTTTTTCCAATCTCTTTTTGAAGTCATCAGAGAAGGGAATGAAGACCTCAAGGTGAGAGGAAGAGTGATTTTAAACTTTAATAGAAAATGATCAGAACAGTGAATAGGTACTGCTGGAGCACAGTGAACGTAGGGAAGGGTAGAAAAAATGGGGTCAAGAAGGTGTCCTGCTTTATGCGTAGGGCCTGAGTTACAGAGGTTAATGTTCATGGCAGCAAGGTCGGAAATAAAATTAATGCATGTGGAATTGGAGAGATTATCTAAATGTAGATTTACAGCCTGATTCATTAAAGGTAATTGCGCTCGCAAAGGGCCAGATTCTGAGAATCCGGCCCTTTGCGAGTGCGATTTTTGCATTTGGGATTCATCATCCCAAATGCAAAAATCGGTAATAGCGAATTCGCAAATTTGCGAGGAATTACATTTAAGGAATCTCTATTTGAGATTCCTTAAATGCAATTCATCATCCATTTTCAAATTGCGAAATCGCAATTTCGGGCCGCTATTTACCGCGAGGTCAAACCTCGTGGTAAATAGCGAAAACTCAGAAAAATGCTTTTAAAAGCATTTTTCTGAGTTGCATGTTGCATACACACATGTCCTTTGGACATGTGTGTGCGCAACACCTGTTTAAATTAGCATTTAAGGGGTGCTACAGGGTGTCCTCTGGACACCCCTGGCACCCTTTAAATCGCTATCTTATTTGCGATTAGCTAATTGCTAATCGCAAATAAGGAATACTCCCCATTCATTCCTATGGGCCTTTTGGCCCATAGGAATGAATGGGGAGTAATTCCTTATTTGCGATTAGCAATTTGCTAATCGCAAATAAGGAATCGCAAAAAATTTTGCTATTCCTACATGAATACCGTTTTGCGAGTCTGGAATAGCGATTCCTTATGATTCGCTATTTCAGACTCGCAAAACCTCCCATTGATGAATCAGGCTGTTAGATCCCCAAGTAGTGAGAAGTTTTTAGAACTTATAATTAAAGGGGATAAAAGACTAGGCAGAGATGTAGCCCAAGAGGTGAGAGGGCCAGGCGGAAGATAAACCAATAAGCCAGAAAAGGTGAATTTGCGGCTTAAGTGTAATTTTAAACATGGCGGCTTCACAGTTAGGGAAATCCACTGAATCAAGTTTACATTGGAGGTGTTTCTTATAAATAATGGCTATACCCCCGCCTGTTCTTGTAACTCTATCCATTCTAACAATGGCGTAGTTAGATGGTAGATATTGCAACATCAGGGCCAGCACTCTCATTTAGCCAAGTCTCTGTGAGAAAAAAAGCATTGGGTAATTCCTCAAGGAGAAAGTCAAAGATATCCCTTTTATGATTAGCTAGTGAGCGACAATTTAAGCTGAGGAACGTAAACTCTTTTGTGGGGGAAACATTAGAAGGTGTGTTTGACCTATTTCCTGTGGACGCAGGGTGACCTAACTGAGAGGTGGCAAGAGAGCAACTGCAGCCAGGACAGGCTTCTTTAGCTGAGTTATCACCTAAAAGCCAAATACAGTCAGGTTTAATTGCAGGGCGAAGGGATGAAAGTTGTTTAGACGAAAATACAAGTCTATTGGAGAGCTCTGGACCAGGGGTCGTGGCCCGGTGCGCGCGTCCGCTGCATGAAGCGCGATGCATGAGATTTAAACCCCAGGTCAGGGGGCCGGCATCCTGTGATCCCCCACCTCCCCTCACCTCTAGCCCGGAAGAAATGTACCGCACCTCCCTCCACTACAACCGGGAAAACCTGTGGTGGAACGGGGAGTTTGCGGCATGAGAAGGCCATCAGAAGAAAACAGGTAAGCGAACTAGATCAGGCTTATTAAAACAGACAAACAGTGCAGGCTTAAAATTATGTGAATTATGTCAGAATAGCATTAGGGTAAAAAATTTAGCGCGAGGTACAGGAGTGCAGCAGTTAACAATGGGCTTTCACTCCCAGCGTGCGTCCACATTGCTCTTGTACGTAAGGTAGCTGCTGGAAATGCAGCTACCTGCTTGTGGGAGCAATGTTTTCATCTGTTTCCCTGCACGCATTTTTGTGTGCAGGGACACAGATGAAACCTCGCTTTGACAGCTCCCACTTGCAGAAAGCAGAGTTATGTTTGCTTTTGCTTAGTGGGAGGTGTCAGCTCCCACCAAGCAAAAGCAAACAGCTACCTCTCAAGGGTGGGCCCCTCACGAGGCAGCAAGAGTCGGCCCTAGGTTTGGTGGTCCCATGGGCCATCCATGACTCCACAAGATGGGCCACAAGGCCCCCCTCCATTGTAGTCCCCAGGGCTGCGGGGGTCCGTGGGCACCCTTTAGTTTGAAAGAATTGCGCCAGGGAAGTGGCGGTCCCTGGGGCTATGGGGGTGCACTGCATGCCCCCCCGCATTAATTTTATGTTTTGCACTGGGGAGGCGGCAGTCCCCGCGCATACATATTTTTAAGTTGCCTGGGAGGTGGCGGTCCCTGTTTGTGTGGGGGGCACGCTTCCCCCCCTGCATTTATTTACACAGATTTGCATTGAGGAGGTGGGGTCCTCAGGGCGCGAGGGGTGCTGCACAGGCCCCCGGGGAGGTGGCGGTTCTTGGGGATTTTATAAGCCTGAGGGGGTTCCCATGTGCCTCCCTCCTTTTTTATCATTTCTGATTTCTGCCCTGCCACCTTTTCTTTTTGTAAAAACATTTTTTGTCAGCCAAGTCCCAAGAGTGTAGACAATACTTCCTGGTTGAAGTGTTGGCAGCCAATCACCTTTCAGCACATTTCAGACTGAGGACTGGCAGAGCCTCAGAGGACCTGCGTCCCTAGATATATATTTTTTTAAATAACTCTAAAACTACTGAACTGATTTACACCAAATAACCAAAAGCACTCTTTCTAGATCAAAAGAGAACTTTCTGCCAAATTTGGGGCAATTCGGTCCAGCGGTTTGTAACATTGGAAAAATACTTGTATTTACCCTTCCCCTCGTGACAGATCGACCCAAAAGTTTCCAATTCCAACAAGAATCACAAAATTTTTGGGAACATTTTGTAAAGGGACATCAAACTGCGCCAAAGATATAGGCAAGTCAAAAGACTCTTTTGCTATGGAAGCTAGATACTAACTGTAACTACCTACTGGCGACGGTCAGTAGGTTTTATATATATATATATATATATATATATATATATATATATATATATATATATATATGTTTGTCACAACAGCACTCCCGTACGCTCTCAGTAAACGTCAGCCAGCCAGCTCATATTCCAAGGGTGTTAATTCCAAGAAACAACATGTTTCGGCTTACCAGAAGCCTTGTTCACGTTAAATGAAATTGTGCTCACAACAGTACTGATAAAGCATTCGGCAACTGACAAATCAAGATGCAATACATAGACATAGAAAGAGGACTATAAATACGTCACGCCATAAGTAAAACAGGAGCAGCCATATTGGAATGGGGCAATGTGTACACAGTTCATCATGATAATAACAGAAAACAAATTAGATCTGTCAACAAACTTAAATGATCAAAAATTGCTAGGAAGTTATTACGTTAAATACGCATGTAATTTAAACATGAAACACTTAAAGGTTGATAATGCTGACACAATTTTACAGTCAAAGACCCACTGGTGTAAAGCAATTCATGCGTGAAAAGCCCACACTTAACGCGGTGCTCTTAAATTAAATCATCATTTAGAACAGTAACCATGTTAAAATACACATAGACTGCTTGCCTTGTCAAGAGCAGCAAATGCCCTCACTGTCAAAATACAGCGCTGCTAGAGTGTCATGCAAATAGAAAAAATACTATTCTTGCCGTAATGTTCATCAGAAAAATAATGTGCTCATGTGATGGTGAAAGAGAATTACGCGGCCCGTGTCAAGTGAATACGGTGATTGGGCCACTTCCAATTCTACTGTTGAGAAAAAGAAGAAACAACAATTGTGACACGTGAAGTAATGTGAATAAAACTATTAAAAAACAAATCATTTTCTCATTCATACATTGAACATGGAGGATTATTAAGATATTTTGATATATATATAGTTTATATATATATATATATTCACTTAAAAAACCATAGGTTTCAGGCCTTATATAGTTAGGAAGTAGCATTTAAAAAACCTTGCAAATTCACTTAAAAAAACCATAGGTTTCAGGCCTTATATAGTTAGGAATTAGCATTTTAAAAACCTTGCAAATTGACTTAAAAAAACCATAGGTTTCAGGCCTTATATAGTTAGGAATTAGCATTTAAAAAAACATTGAAATTGCTCCTATATATTTAGTTGTACTAACTATATTTCGCGCACCCGCAATCCACTGCTGATGATGTCACATATTACATCATTCATGACATGGTCAGTGACATCACTGATGACATCACTGATGACATCTCAAATGACATCACTGATGACATATCATTTGACATCACTGATGACATCACTGATGACATCATCCAGTGACTGTGTGTTTCTGTAAAGTTTAAATATGTTTTACATATTGAAGAATGAGTGGATGTATAAGTGTCTGGATGAAGGATTTAGTAGGTGCGTGACTGACTGTATGAGTGAGTGATTAAATGTGTCTTACTAAATGCATGGGTTAGTGACTAATCTGTCTGAATGTGTGCATCAGTATGTCTGTTGTTGTGTAAGCTGCTGCATGTGTTGATCAGTAGCTATATGAGTGGCTATATGGGTTATTGATCGGTTGCCCAAGTATTTGAATGGGAGACTGAGTGTGTGTGTGGGTGGCTGGGAGGTGTGTGACTCTGTGCATAGATGTGTGAGCAGTTGATGCACTAGGTGTATGAGTTCAAGAGTGCATGTTGAAACAGCTATATGGGCGGTTGACTGTGTGCATGGGGGTGTTGGTGAGTGAATGGATATCTCAGTGCTACATGTCCAAGTAAGTACATATGTAAAACACAGTGCATGTGAGAGTTGGCATATATAAATGACTATACATGAGAGCCAGTAAATGTGCGAGTGGCTGTATGGATCATTGTGTACTTGTATCAGTGATTGTATAATTGAGTAAGTATGTGTTAGTATATGTTTGAATAAGTAAGGTGTTATGTGTATAACTGTATAGTTGAGGAAATGGAAGTGTGATTGATTCTTTGCATGACTGACTAGGAATGTGAGTAACTCCATGGATGAGTGGCAGTGTGTGAGTGTCTGTATAGGTGTATGAGTGCATATGATAGTGTTGTATTGATGAGTGACTGTATGTAAGAGTGATTCTATGGGTGAATGAGTGAATATGTGTGTAGACCTAGGAATCAGTGAGTGCGTATGTAGTACCTGGTATTGGTGTGTCAATGGTTTCAAGAATGGTAGTCTGTATTTAACAGTGGGTGTATCAAAGGTTATATTAGAGTGTGAGGAGGTGCATCGTATTATCACATGAATGATATCATCAGTGATGTGATCAGTGATGTCAAATGAGATGTAATGAGTGATGTCATCAGTGATGTCATTTCAGATGTATCAGTGATGTCATCAGTGATGTCACTGACCATGTCATGAATGATGTAATATGTGACATCATCAGCAGTGGATTGCGGGTGCGCGAAATATAGTTAGTACAACTAACTATATAGGAGCAATTTCAATGGGTTTTTTTAAATGCTAATTCCTAACTATATAAGGCCTGAAACCTATGGCTTTTTAAGTGAATTTGCAAGGTTTTTAAAATGCTAATTCCTAACTATATAAGGCCTGAAACCTATGGTTTTTTAAGTGAATTTGCAAGGTTTTTTAAATGCTAATTCCTAACTATATAAGGCCTGAAACCTATGGTTTTTAAGTAAATTTGCAAAGTTTTTTAAATGTTAATTCCTAACTATATTAGCGGATAAAGTTTATATATGTTATTATCCTTCGGGGACCACCTGAGCAGCCATCTTGTTTCTCAGGAGAAGTGAGGCACAAGAGAGCACAAAACAAGAGTGGAAAACGTGAAAAGGGGGCAGGGTTGAGACCTCCTGACCCCCTAGCCCTTGTCAGGGGGTCCCAGAAAGACCACCAAGTGCAAAAAAATATTATTTTTTTAAATCGCGGAGTACACGCATGGTACGCGTACCGTACGCGTACGGTGCACGTACCCCATGAATTTTTCAAATTTAGGTTTTTTTGCCCTTGGTGGTCCTTTTGGACCCCCAAGGGGACCTTCTATGGGACCTTCGTGTCTGAAGGTCCCATAGAAAATGCCATTTGAAAAATTTCAAATTCACTTTCTCAAGAACTACTGGAGGGATTTTCACCAAACGTAGCAAAGGCACATCTGCATACCAGGCCCTACCATTTTGCCACGTTTGGTGTAATTCCATTCAGCCGTTCGGGCTGTAGCCGTGTCTAAAGGTCCCTATGGAAATTAACATGGGGAAAACACGTTTTGGGACCCCCCTTTCGGCCCCCACTTGACGAATCCCCCCGAAACTTTCAGGGAAGGCGTGGAGCGGAGCTGGCCAAAATTCTGGAATATTACACACATATTCCTCAATCGGCGCCAAAGTTATTGCCAATAGAATGTTGAGCGCATATAGATATATAATTTGCTCAAATTCAATTTCTCAACAACTACTGGAGGGATCTTCACCAAATATAGACAAGGCACTACTGCATACCTGTCCCTACCATTTTGCCAAGTTTGGTGTAATTCCGTTCAGCCATTTGGGCTGTAGCCGTGTCTAAAGGTCCCATAGAAAATGCCATTTGAAAAATTTCAAATTCAATTTTCTCAAGAACTACTGGAGGGATTTTCACCAAACATACAAAAGGCACTGCTGCATACCAGTCCCTACCATTTTGCCAAATCTGGTGTAATTCCGTTCAGCCGTTCGAGCTGTAGCCTTGTCAGAATGTCCCTATGGAAATTAACATGGGGAAAACACGTTTTGGGACCCCCTTTTTTCTCGGCCCCCGCTTGATGAATCCCCCGAAACTTTCAGGGAAAGAACGGCAAATTTAAGGAAAATTACAGGCAGATCCCTCAATCGGCACCAAAGTTATTCCCAATAGAATGTTCGGAATTTCCTATGGTAACTAGGTCCTAACTATATATACCTACTGGCTATCGCCAGTAGGTAATATATATATCTATCTATATATATATATATATAGATAGATATATATATTAGCTATTAATTGATAAATATGTACCTTTTAAAACTGTTTGGTATTTATTTAAATGTTTTGTAGTGTTTTTTTGGTTATAGATTAATTTTTGAATTTGATTGTGGGGTTTATTGGGAGATTGGTATGGTAGTTCTTTTAAGTAAATATTAAAAAATTAAGATTGTTTGAAGTATTAACTATGCTATTTTATTTAAATTGCTGCACAAACAAATGATGGACGGAATGCTGAACAAATCAAAGATTCGCCACGAGTCAAGTGATCTGGGTTAAATCCATTGATCTTTTGCTCATCATGCCACCCCCGTTTTAGACCCAGCCATATGCAAATCAGTCTTGACCCTGCTCCTCGTGGGAACAGTCCAGCCCGAAATGCCAAGCTACGTCCTCCCTGGACCAGAAACAGGCCTCCTGGGACTGGTTTCAGGGTATCACAGCTCATCAGGCTAGCTTGAATCCAGTGGCACAATGAGCATGGGACCCATCCCACTTAGGATGAAAAATGCTGCACAAGCAGTTGATCGACAGAATGCTGAACAAATCAAACATTCAGCCCCTGACAAGAATTACGAAGCCGTGGAGGTGAACTATTAGGTTCTATATGCTGAAACCATAAAATACTTTGTTTTAAAATAAAAGCTTTATGATACACAAGTAAATCCGGTAAACAAAATCAACTATTGTTTTTGGACAATTTCAGTTTTATATAACTTAACCGATGAGATTAGTTATTTTTTAACATTTGAGAGGGAGTTGAATAGGTATAATTGGAGCAAGATAAAAAAAAGCGTGGTAGCCATAATCATTTTAATTGCATCTAACCTTCCCCACCAAGACAAAAGCGAGACAGACCATTTTTAAAAATGTATCCTTAATATGAGCCAAAGTAGAATCAAAATTCAATGACAGAGATTGTTTATGTTGTCAGCAAATAATATGCTTATACATTTAACCTTATCTTTTTGCCAAACAATTTCTTTATTGGTAAGCATTTCAGACGAACAATGAATATTTAACGGGAAAAAATCGTATTTGTTATTGTTAAGCTTATAACCTGAAATCTTAGAATGCATATCAATTAAACTCAATAATGGAGGGCTGGAAGAATTTGGATTCACACTATATAAGAGCATATCATCAGCATATGCTGATGTTTTAATAGGGACTTTGTTTATTTGAAGGCCCTCAATTTCTAAACAATTTCTAACAGCAATTAATACGGGTTCAATTGCAAGAAGAAAAAGTAAAGGAGACAATGGGCAACTGTGCCTAGTTCTCATAAAGAGGTAAAATTATGGGAAAGTCAACCATTATTAAAACATTTGGCAGACGGGCTAGATTATAGAGCTCAAATCATACGAACAAACAATGTACCAAAATTGAAAGCAGACAAGGTGCGAAAAAGGTATTGCCAATGTATTTTATCATAAGCCTTTTCCGCATCTAATGCTAGAACTCCTGCTGGAAACAGCAGTAATGATCCAGCATCAATTGCATGAAACAATAATCTAATATTATTTGTCGCACGTCTATTTTTCATAAAGCCAGGCTGGTCCACATGTAGGAAGCACAATAGCTAATCTAGTCGCAATAAGTTTAGCATAAAGTTTACAATCTTGATTTTTTAAAGCAATAGAGTGATGATTTGTAACCAGAAAAGGGTCTTTATCTGGTTTCAAGAGGACTCTAATCATCACTTCAGAGAACGACCCCAAAGTAGAACCATACTACTAAAATAAGAAAACAATGAACGCAAATGCGATAAAAGGTGAGGGGAAAATTCCTTATACAATTCCGCAGGAATACCATCTGGAACTTGAGTTTTTTTACATTCAGCGATTTAATGCTGAAAGTATTTCATCTAAAGAAATTAGAAGATCCAATTTAATTCTACTTGCTTGTGAAATTTCAGGTAAACCACATCATTCTAAAAATGTATCAATATGTAATATATCATTAGGAGATGTTTTGTTATATAAATCAGAATAATATTTAATGTATTCAATAATTATGTCTTCGTGAGAAAAAGCAATTGAACCATTTGGAGTGTGAAGAGCATTAATTTGATTTTTATTTTGTTTATATCAAGATAGTTAGTCAGAAGTCTACCAGATCTATTGGCACTAAAACCAAATTTAGCTTTGTTATTAGAGAATTCTATGCCTGCTCTATTGCTTAAAATAGAGTTCAATTCATAACAAATAGTACTTTATATTTGATGTTTGATGTGATTAGAAGTAATATATAGATGTTCATATTTAGCTTTGTTTATCCAAATCTTTAATAGTAATAATTGTATTAAATGATTTATTTTCATGTGCCAAAATGGAAATAGTTTCTCATCTGATATATGCTTTAAATGCATCCCATCCATTCATGTTAGACATAGATCCTTCAGGACTGAATGAAAAATACTCATGATTTTGGTATTGATGCAGCAACGACCTTGACCATGTTGACGGGAGTTGAAGCATAAAATGCATGATATGAGAGCATGGTCAGAAATATCTATATTTTGAATAGTGGGATTAAAAATTGAGTGTGTTAGACTACGAAATATGAAAAAATAATCAAGTCGAAAATAAAATCTATGTGGATTAGGAAAAAAAGTAAACGTTTTGTCTGTATGGTTATGTAGATGCCAAACATCTACTATTTTGGTAGTTTTCAAGAAGGATTTAGTAGTAAAAAAAAGCTTTTGGTGGATGGTATATGATTTGGGACATTCTATCCAGCAATGGATCAGAAATAAGATTAAAATACCCTCCAATAATCAGAGGAACATTACCCAATTTTAGTACTTCTGCAGTAAATTGGGACCAAAAATCAGGATCATCATTTCTGGGCCCATATACATTAATTAGGTATAAAACCTTATTGTCATTTTTAATATTGGCTATACTGAAATGACCATCAGGATCAGAACATTTATGCAAAATCTGAACATGTAATTTTGTTGCGAAAAGAATAGAAACTCAATTTTTCCTATTAAGACCCGGAGACGAAATAATAGAACAGATCAATTTTTTACACATGGAAGATAACCTTTATCATCTACATAAGTCCATTGAAGTAAACATATATCTGCTTTATGTCTAGCTAAATAATCTGAAACCTTAGTACGTTTCACAGGGTGACGTAAACTTTAACATTAAATGAAACAATTTTAATACCGTTAATATTCAACATTATGAGAAAAGACTAAAAGAAAGATAAAAGGATTGACAATTCAGATAGAATGAAAAACTAAATGAAGCTCTAATACCAATAAAGAGAAGTAAAGAAGGACACAAACTGACACAAAAATTATAGACTAGACAACAGAGAAACATAATTAGTACTCTTCAATTGCACACACACATTCCAAGAATGGCCTTAATCTACATGCCCTTATAAAATACTCTAAACAAAAGTCTAGCAAATTAGAAATTCAAATATGATTGAGATCAGGTGCCTGTCTCATTTGTTTCCATGGAGTACCGTGTCTGTTGATCCAAAAAGCCACGAAGATCATCTGGTTGCTGAAAAGACTTAAAGGACCCATCTTTCCATATTCGCATTGTGGACGGATCAAATAAACCATATTTATAACCAGCATTTTTCAGTCTGGGTCGAAGATAAGATGAATAAAAATGTTATTCGCATTGACCATTAAAGAAGGAATGTCTCTGGCTGCCTTTCATATCAAAACTAAATGGTGATGACGAAAGACTTTGAATATCATTTGACGAGGCTTATCCTGTCTTGGATTACGATGAGAAGGAATTCCATGTGCCATTTCAATCTCAAAATTTTCAGGAAACTTTATATGTAAAAGACCAGGTAACACGTTTTCTAATAATGACTTGCAGTCAATACCTTCTGCATCCTCCAGTAAATTAACCATTTGCAGATTATATTGCCGATTGAGGTCTAGTAATAACTTATTCATTGGTACTATTTTAGCTGCAATCATGGGCGTCCGCAGAAATGTTTCCAGGGGGGGGCAAAATGTTTACTTCATCACTCGCCTTCCAGGGGGGGGGCAACATTGTAACTTTATCACCAGCCTTCAAGGCAAGTTAAAGGCAGACGGCCCATTGTCATTCTTTATGTGATGATCAGCAGCATAGAGAATGACAATGGGCCTGTCCACAGTCTGCTCGAGGTCGGGGAGGGGCTGCTGCAGCCTCTAAAGTTCAAAGAGAAGTGCAAGCAGCCCCAAGTGGGAGATCATTTAAACTCCTGGGGCTTCTCGCAGGGGAACAGCCTGCTGTAATGGTGAAAATTACAGACCAAAGGCGTCCGTCAAAGTCATGCGACCGGCGATCCAGGGGGGGGCAAGCGCTCCCCCTTGCCCTCCCCTGCGGACGCCCATGGCTGCAATAGATATAAGATGGTCAATTTTAAATGTATTATCCTGAATTTCAATAGCATTGTCCGAAATGTTCATGTTAAAACCAGCCATATCCTTTCACAAATGTTTTATTTCAGCTGCAATGTTATCTGTATTGGAGCACACAGCTTGTAATTCCTCCAGTAAAGTGGATAATGAAGGCTCATTAAAATCAACTAGTTTAGTCTTAACCGGTGGAGGAGATATATTTTGTTTGCTTAGTTGACATAGCTTGAGAAGTCTTTCTATCCATCTCCAAAAGATAAAAAGAAAGGAAAACACCAGTCACAGTATTACTTAAATGACAAATAATATAAATAAAAAAATAATTAAAAGGGGCTGCCCAGCATCTAAAACTAACTGTGGGAGTGGGCGAGGTCACAGTTGTGCCCTTTCCTGGGAGTCACTCCATCCTACTGACAGTCAGCAGCTCCAATACCAAGGACACAGGAGAGCAGCTCCCACTGTATGCATGTTCCCCAATGCTTGTTGGATTGGAGTTAGAATTGTGAATATGTCCCCTGCCCCCCAATGTTTGCATGTTCCTCATCATTTGTTGGACTGGAGTTAGAATTGCAATCCGGTACCACACCCCCAACCTCCAAAGTATGCACTTCACCCAGTGTTTGTGGCATGCGAGTTAGAATAGAAAATCTGCCTACCCCTCACGTAATGCACTTTCCATAGGGCATATTATCGAGGAAGAGCGATGAACATCGCTGAGCGCACTTAGCGCGTTTCTGTTTACCGCCGTCTATCGGTAAATTACATCTCCGTGTTAGCGGCGTATTATCAACGCTTTGAGAACAGGCAATGTAATTTCAGAGATAGACAGCGAGAAACAGAAACATCGCCTGAAATCCAGCGATGATTATGGAGATGCTTGCTGATAGGGGAGTGTGGTCATAACATGGCGATCCACCTCCCATTATCAGCATAGCTAGGTAAAATAAAAAGCAGACGTTAACTTCAGTCAATAACAGCGGTTAGCGTGGTTTTTTACATCGCTGGGGCGCATTGTTAATAGTGCGATGGTCTGTCTGACACATAAATCATGCATTATGTAGAAAGAGGGGTCCTGGACTTGAAGAGTCAGAGCAATCAAAATAACATTTATAAGAAAAATCTAAAACAATTTCACAGTACAGTGTTAATTATTCACAAAGTACTCATTCTTATTATTAGTTCAACAATTGCAAGTAAAATGTCATCAATATTCAGTTAAAGTTGTGCCCAAGGGAAGAAAAGGGGAGGGGAAGGGAAGGGTGTGCCGTGAAGGAATTCATGTAGGATGAGAAGAGAAGATTCTTCACTTTAGTGCAAGTCAAAAGTACATTAATTATAAAAACATTACTATATTGGCTTTCCAAAGGAGCCAAACAAAATTGCCGCACAGGGTCAGGTAGTTCATATAACCAAGCTTCAAAAGGCAAGCTGGAACAATCCTGCTAGGGGTGGAAGCTGGTTTTACGGGGAGTAGGTAGTCTACGTTTCAACCCTAGTAAGCGTAGGATGTTTTTCCTTACAATGTGGGTCTTCTTCAGGACATGGGAGGAGAGGCTTGGGCTGTTTTCCTTGCAGAGCTGCAGGTCGTGAGCCAAGGTAATCAATCATGTGTCCAATATTATTTCGGCTCTCTAGCCAGTGGAACGTCTGGAGCTGGCATCTACATGTTCGGGCAACGGCCGTTGCTAATCGTGTAATTCCTTGCGACTGTTTCCCCGTCTAGTGGGTTAATGCAAACTGGTAATTAAAGCAAAATGGAACGGATATTGTCCTGGAGCCTTTCTATTGTTCTATGGTGGATCAGCGTTGTAACAGTCAGCCACCAATTGGCAAAAATGGAAGCGTGGATCACAACGGGCTGGCGCGATTCAATCACGGGCTCCCGTCTCGTAGCTACGGCAGTGAGGACGTACACGCCGGATGTATTAAAGCGTTTCTAAGGGGCGTGTCATAGCCCGAAGGCTGTTTAAATCATGCAGACATTGTGAGGAACACCCATTTTGCATGTCATTAGCGATAATAATCGCTGACATGCAAAATGGAGAGAAAACGGCTACTGAATCAAGGAAACACGCGTTAGCGTGTCCTTGAAAATAGTGAGATGTTTATTTTGCCGCTTTTCGGCCGAAATCGGCCGCTAAAGCGGTGAAAATTGGCTTGAAAATATGCCCCCACCTTGTTTATTAGACTGGAGTTAGAATACTAAATCTGACCTCCCCACAAAATATATGCACTTTTCCAATGTTTGTTGGACTGGATATAGCATAGTAAATCTTTCTCCCCCTCCCATATTTGTTTGGCTGGAGTTAGAATAGTAAAGTTGGCTTACCAATGTATGTACTTTCCCCAATGTTTTTAGGCTTGGAGTTAGAATAGTAAATCTGCCACACCCTTAATGTATGCCTTTTAGCCAACGTTTGTTTGAATACAGTCAGAACAGTAATCTGACACCCCTCACCCATGTATGCACTTTCCCCAATGTTTGCTAGATTGGAGTTTGAATAGTAAATGTGCCCCCCCCCCCAATATATGTACTTTCCACCGGTAGGAAATAAAACTTGACCCAACCCCGTGCATGTTCATTCCCCAACATTACTGGGATTGGAATTAGAACAGTATATATGCCCCCAACGCACTTCACTAAAAGTTTTTTTAGACATGAGTTAGAATGGTAAACGTGACCACCCCCTTCAAAGTACACACTTTTCCCAGTGTATTTGAGAGTAGATTTAAATAGTAAGTCTTAGCTCTACTGTATGTAATTCCCCCAGCATTTTTGGGACTGGAGTTAAAATACTAAATGTGCCCCTACAATGTATGCTCTTTCTCCAATGTTTATTAGATCGGAGTTAAAATACAAACATGATCTCCCCCACCTCCCCATGTATTCACATGTATGCACTTTCCCCAGTGTTTATTGGACTGGAGTTAGAATAGTAAACCTGCCCTTCCGAAGTAATGATTGGACTGGGGGGTTAGAATAATCAACCTGGCTACCTAATATAAGCAGTTTCTCCAACATGCGTTGCACTGGAGTTAGAATAGTTAATCTGATACCTCTCCTTCCTAAATGTGTGCAATTTCCTCTCTGTGTGTTGGACAGCAGTTAGAATAGGAAATATGCTCCACATGTATGCACTTGCTCCAACATTTGTGGAATTGGGGATAGTAGTGTTAATCTGGACCCTCAATATATGAACTTTGCCTAACTGGAAGTATAACAGTAAATCAGACCCCCGCCAATGTATAAACTTAGCCCAATGTTTTTTAAACTAGAGGTATACTGATAAATCCGACCCCTACAATGTATGTATTTCCCCCCATTTTGTTGAACTGAAATTAGAATAAAAAGTCTAGTTCCCCAGCTCCCCTCCTTAATATTGATGTTTTTCACAATATACAAGTCTTTACAATAGTGTACTTTTTATGTTTTTTAATTCAAGTATTTTTTTGTTTCATAATTTCTTAACAAATATTTTGAGGTTATTTAATTGAAAAGTATACATTTGTAAAATTCTAATGGTTCTTTTATTTTTAAATCGCGTTTTGATTTTTATAATTATTTGTATGTGTTTTAGTCTTTGACAAATATCCGTTTTAGTAATTGATTTTTAAAATGTCTTTTAAATGGCTTGATAATGAAATAAAGTTTTTTAATTTTTCAAAAACAATTCATAATTAATATTAGTGTTTATATGGAGTTTAGTGTATAATAAAATATATTAATACTAATAAAAATACGTTTAATCTCAGAATTACTTAGTGTGTATTTTACAGACAAGTTTTTTTACATTATGAAATAATTGTTTGCTTTTTTAGAAAAAATGTAAAACATATTTTGGTTATTTTATAATGTAACTTTTTTAAGTAACAATATTGTTAAATATATTTTAATATATATCCTTCACTACGTAATGTCAATATTTTTGTTTACAATGTGTTTGTACTTAGTTATTCTTATACATTTCTTTAGAAGTATGTAAAGTCAATATTTTGGTCATCGAAATATTTTTTTCTGCAATATTTTTGTATTTTGATATTCTCGTGGATAATATTCTAGCATACAATCTGCAAGAATGATTACAGAGTCCAGGGCCCAGATTTATGCCTTTTTTTCGCACTGAAGGTACCAAATTCTCTGGACTCCTTTGTACAAGAGGGAAACCAGCACAGCAATATTTTGTTGCTGCTGACATCCCCTAAACAGGAGCACAGACAGGCTCAGTGGTGAGTGTGCACTCTCTTGCTTAGGATTTGTAGTGAAAGTATACCTTTCGAGTACAATGTCTTATGCGTAGACAAATTCAGAAGGATTCCACACATAGCTTTGCACTACAGTACACAATCAACACATTGTATTTTTTTAGAAATTAACCCACTTCCCCATTTAGACCTGTCTCCAGCATGCATTAGTTTTTGACGCAAAGCCCAGCTCAATATCTTAATACATTTGCTTTGCATCAAAACCTAGCAGTATTTGAACTAGTCTACCATAGTAATGCCTCCTTGTTGAAAAGTGGTACAAAGCATTTTTTGTGCTGAAAAAAGGGTGACTCCCCAGGTAGATTACCTTTTGCGTGGGATACCATGTGAGACTTTAGATCTCTACCTTTCGTTTTGTGCGGGGATAAATCTTCGGTAAATGTGTAAGAAAGTGTGCTGAGGAAAATGGGAGTAGCATTGTACCCGTGTCAGGAAAAATGAATCATCTTGTGAGACTGCTGGCATGTGATTGGGTGCAAGCTAAAAGGGAAATGTCTGTACATGTGAAAAATCAGCGGTCTGGAACTTGACTTTGGGATAGAGTCACCTGGGCTCCCCTCTTCATTATATTGTCCTAAGTAACAGAGATCAAGTTGCGATAAAAGGACCTCTGACCTGCCTTTGGTCAGGAGCTCGCTCCCCCACGACCACAGCACCACCTAGCTGTGCCCGTGTCCTTGACCCCCGCCCACGCTGCTGTTCGCGTGTTCGAGGCCCTCCTCCACCCGCAGGCATCCACCTCATCCCTGGTGTCTAGTAGGCTTCTGGTAAGCATCGCTAGACTTGTGCATTGTGCATTATTGTGACTGTTTTATTGTGCCTTGTTTTATTGACCAAAGGCAGGTCAGCCGGGTCTGGTGGCTCAGTGGACTAATGCGTCTACTGCAGGGGCCTGTGTTCGACCTCATGGTCACAGGTTCAAATCCCGGCGGGTCCACTCAGCCTTTCATCCATTTGGGGTCGATAAAATGAGTACCATTGAGTTGGGTAACAACAAACATCTGTTATTTCAGCGCCAAGATGCCCGTAGTGGTGAACGTGCGCTTTACAAATACTCATGTTATGTTATGTTATGTTATTGTGTCTTGATTTATTGTGCCGTTTTTCATTCATTTCCTTTGTGCCTTTCTGGTTTTCTGCCTGTTTTTGCCCCTTGTGCGCTCCCCTTTGCCGGCTCTGAGCCGCTTTCCCACCGCTGCCTCCCTGTGGCCCCGCCCCCCTCGCGCCCCCCATTCGCCGCTCCCTCCCACCTCCCAGCTGCTCCTCCCTCCCTCCTTCCTTCTTAATGGTGGTCGCTGTGTGACCGCTCGCAGCGGGCGTGCCGCTGGCACGCCGGAGGCATGCCAGAGGTAAGCCCGTCTGCGCCCGTCCGTGCCTGGACCGCGCCCAGCACCACCCCCCCTGGCCCGCATGGCCCCCACACCTCAACACGCCGCTACACGGCCGACCAGCTCAACGGCCTCAATCCCGGCCACCTCACAGCATGCTTCCAGTCCTCACCGAGGAACACCAACGGACCCTTCTCCTGCCACGCATGCAACTTCACCAGCGACAGAACGAGGAAACCTGCAAAGACCGGAACAAACTACCTCCACTGCATACCCCTCAACACCCGCTCCACACGCAAGCACGCCATCGAGCTCTGGGACCTGCTTGACACCACCGCCCCAGACGTAGCCTTCCTGACCGAAACCTGGTGGAATGACTCCTCGGCGCCCGACATCGCAATAGTGAACCCCGGACGGCTACAAGATCATCTGAAGGGATCGCACCAATGGAATTGGTGGAGGAATAGCCATCGCCCACAAATCCACCCTCATAGTCTACAACCACACGGACGACACCCTCAATACCGCCGAACACCTACACTTCCATATCCACACCGACCCCAACACCACTCTCAGAGGAACGCTCATCTACAGACCCCCCGGACCACGAGCACCATTCAGCGAATCCATCGCCGACCTCACCAGCACCCACGCATTCACCTCAACGGATTACATCCTCCTCGGGGACCTAAATTTCCACCTGGAGAACAACAACGACACCAACTTCACAACTCTGATCGATAACCTCGCCAACCTCGGCCTCAGACAACTCGTCAACACACCCACCCACATCGCCGGCCACACGCTTGATCCCATCTTCTCCTCAAGCACCCACGTCACCTTCAACCACACCACCGAACTCCACTGGACCGACCACCACTGTATCCACTTCACTTTCAAGAAACATACCTAGCACCACCGCACCCAACAACCACCCCGCTAATGCTGGAGCAAAGTTACTGAAGACCAGCTTACCAACATCCTCGCCCAGAACCCACCCTCCAACCCCACCGACCTGGACCCCGCCGCCCACAACCTCAGACTGTGGATCAACGATTGCGCCAACACCCTCGCGCCACTCAAGAAACCCACCGACAACCAACCAGAAAAAAAGCCACCTGGTTCACCGACGAGTTCCTAACCTCCAAGCGCGACTGCCGGAAACTAAAAAAGAAATGGCTCCTCGAACGCACACCTGACAGCCTCACAGCCCACAAGGACGCCACCCGCAGGCATCACCAACTCATCAGGCAAGCCAAACGATCCCACTTCAAAGACCGCCTGGACAACAACCCACACAACAGCAAAGAGCTCTTCAGCATTGTGAAAGAACTCTCCAACCCCAGCGCCAACGTCAACGACATCCCACCATCCCAAGAACTCTGCGACGCGCTGTCCACCTTTTTCCATCGGAAGATCAACGACATCCACGACAGCTTCAACACCACGCCCACGCCAGACCCCACCCCCGAAAGCTCCACCTGTGCAAACCGCCTGACCTCCTGGACCAACGTCAACGACACAGAGACACGCAAGATCATGAATTCCATCCACTCAGGATGTCCGTCAGACCCTTGTCCCTACCACGTACACAACAAAGCCGACTCTACTATCGCCCCCCAACTACGGAAGGTCATCAACATCTCCTTTGAAACAGCGACATTCCCGGAAAGTTGGAAGCATGCCTAAATCTGCGCCCTCCTCAAGAAGCCCAAAGCAGACCCCAACGACCTCAAGAATTTCCGACCGATCTCCCTACTCGCCTTCCTGGCGAAGGTCATTGAAAAAATAGTCAACGCACAACTAACCCGCCACCTCTAAGACAATGACATCCTGGACCCCTCCCAGTCCGGCTTCAGACGAAACCACAGCACTGAGACTGCCCTTCTCGCCGCCACAGACGACATCAGACGCCAAATGGACAACGGCGAAACATCAGCCCTCATCCTCCTGGACCTATCTGCCACCTTCGACACAGTCTGCCACCGCACCCTGAAAACATGCCACCACGAAACCGGAATTCAAGGAAAAGCCCTCGACTGGATCATCTCATTCCTCTCCGGCAGAACCCAGAGAGTCCGCCTCCCCCCCTTCCGTTCCGAAGCCACCAACATCATCTGCGGCGTCCCCCGAGGCTTATCCCTCAGCCCGATGCTGTTCAACATCTACATGGCCCCTCTCACACAAGTGGCCCGACAACACAACCTCAACATTCTCTCTTACACCGACGACACCCAGCTCATCCTCTCCCTCACCAAGGACCCGCGCACCGCCAAAACCAACCTCACCGACGGAATAAAATCCATCGCCGAATGGATGAGAAGCAGCCGTCTGAAACTGAACTTGGACAAGACGGAGGCCCTCATCCTCGGACCGACCCCCTCCGCCTGGGACGACTCCTGGTGGCCTACCTCACTAGGAACCCCACCGACACGACCGACCATGCACGCAACCTGGGCTTCGTCCTTGCCTCCTCCCTCGCCATGTCTACCACTGAACAGCTTGTCGTGCACACGTGAATCCTTTATCGGTAAGACTTTCACAACACTCCCGCTGAAGCAGGTTAACCATGTCTTTACGAGACCACAGACCACTCATTGCTCTTTTTCTTTCACAGGGACGCTCCATATACGCGATACGGTCACTCTCTGTTTTACGCCTACGGGTGAGCAGATACATTCACTTCTTTCTTCCGCACCCTTCTTACTACTAGATCACCCACGTATGACTTCCGTACTTATTTTTTCCATTAGCTCTTTTCGACGTATCATTGTGTAGAGACATTGACTCAAACCAGCCTTATCCTACGCTCCCGACAAGATATGTAAGTTCTCTTCTTTCGCACTACCCTCACGGTTCTTTCACTTCCCTCACGATTTTGGGCACGAATCTAAGCATGTTAATTTTCTTTCATGGAGTCTTCACGCAACTCATAGGCCTCTCAGTTCACCCACTCTCAGCCACTCGTGGTGACAAGGGTCTTTACTTCTGGTCTTTTCGCATATATTCTCATTCTTCTTAGTGTTGATTATCAGATGAGTTCTTGCTCTCTTAGCATGATGTGCTATAAATATTTCTGCCAATAATGTTTATTAATTCACAAAATTATCGTTTTGTAGATTCCCCTGACGAAGGGCACACTGTTAAGCCCGAAATGCATTGGGACGCATAAACAAACATTGTTGCTGAAGTTCTGTAATTTGTGATCATACAACATTTTTACAAGAATACTTATTAAATATCCATCGAGCAACAAACCACCAACGGCATCTGCGAAGTTTTATTGAATTGTTATAATTGCATGTTTATTATGTTGAATTGGAATCTCCTATGACTAACACAGTATAATTGTATGAAGATCCACCATTTACACTCATTTGAGTGAACGGGCAGTGCATCAGGTTCCTGGGAAATTCCCAGGAAACCCCCTCCGTGTTCGATCAGTAACAGCAGCACCCCCTCGACCCCCCCTCAGTGCCTTGAAACCCTCACGGGTAAGTAGAGCTCTTTATAAATTCTATGATTGATTGATTGAAGGTGGGTTGGTAGGTGAGTACTGGAACAAGGAAGTTTATTCAAAGTAATGAAAATTACCGGAAAGTAATCAGAACATCACCTCCCCAACCGTTCCTTCTTCCAGTCCTTATATTATTGCGGCTCTATTAAAACAGTATATCACAATTTTCAATGCACAACAAACAACAGCACTTAGAATATAGTGCTTGAAATATATTTTAATGAATACAATATAATTATCTATTTCCTCCAGCTGCAGCCAACACACTGGTTTTGAACTCCAAACACGTAGAATTTCCAACGTCTAGTCTATAATGAGCTATGAATGTATTAGCTGCATCCCATGTAGCTGCTCGACAGATATACTGAAGCCAAGCACCTCCTGCATCAGTCCAAGAGGTTGCCGATTCATGTGTAGAGCAACTATAAACATCACCTGGCAAACAAACCTGTTGTTTTTCATAGGCAATTGAAACAGTGAACTTTATACAGCTTCTCGAGGTGGAAGAGGAGAACTTATGACCACTTCTAAACAAACCAAAATTTACAAACAGGCTGTCACTGACTGTAAACAAATCTGATGTGCATTTCTGAAAAATTTCCTTGTTATCTATTGTAATAAGAGGACCAAATATAGGTCTGACACAGTATTAATGTTTAGGAGCAAGAGCACTCACCCACCAATTGAGAGCATGCTTCAACATAGAAGCTCTTCGTAGGGCTGGCGCTGCAGTGCCCAACTGGTCCCTCAAAGGCTCTTTACTGGAGATCTTATTTAATTAGCAAGAAACTCTAAATTCATGAACTTGGAATGTGTGCTGAGCATATTTGCTGAAACGGTGGGTGAAAGAGTATTAAAAGGAACTAAGGAACCCCCCTAAATATCCTATGTAATCCTTAGGGGCCTCTGTTAAGATTAAAACCAGTGGAGATCTTAGGGAACTTAAGTTCCATAAGATCTAATCTGGGTCAACATGTTTCTTGCCTAAGTCCCTAAATGGATGTGTGGCACTTTGTCAGGAATTATAATGTAATTGCTTATCTATGTGAAGGGCTCTACCTAATTCAAGAGATACTGAAGTAATGTCCTTATGGTAGACCCACAACTGGAGTCATATAAATAGGAAAACTACAATTACCCCTATTATTAAGAGTACTTGTATAATGCTGTTATAGAAACGAAATGTAAAGAGAAACGAGACATACACCATATAACACCCATATTTAATTTTTTGTTGCCAATTAAAAATACTCAACTTGTTCTCTTACAACTGGCTAGCCTTACTCAATAGTACAACTCATATGTGTTTTTGGACTTTTCCCTGTCACACTTAAGTAAAAAGCATGCAACATGCAGAAAACCATGCCTCAAGTGGTGATTGCAGTGGTATTTTCATGAAATCAAACAAGGATGGAGTCTCCCATAGAAGTAAGTTAGGTCGCCTTGGTACGCACGGAGTGAGAACCTCAGTATGGCCTAACTCTATTGAGGAGTGCTTGCCTTATGAAGTGTTTTCAGGAGATGGCACTTCCCAAGCAAAAGTCAGGGAATATATCACCGATTTGTCTCGAGAAAAGTCCCCGCTTTTTGCCTATCCACGCCGTGGATCCGAAATTGATAAACACCTGAATCGGGGAGACGTGTTTAAGCTCCCATTCATGGGGTCATAGGGTGACGTTTTCTGCTGGCGTCACAGTGTATGCATTGCTCGTCTCACTGTGTATGTGCTCAGTGGTGGTCTGCACCTCTACTGCTGAAGAATCCTAATTGTGCTGTCATGACGCGGTGTGTGGTAATGACGTGTCCATGCAGTAGCAGCAAACTGGGATGGCATTGCGCATTACGGTGGTCGGAGACATTTTGAAATGGCAGAAGGTCCAAAATGGGACTCAGTGTAATCACCCAAATACTAAGAAATTTTAAAGAAGAAACAGCGGATAATTTATTGAAATTATATACTACCCTGAACTATATCATTGGTACTCAGCATCATGGATTTGTGGAAAATAAAAATCCATTAACATAGTGTTACAAGCCCGAGAGGACAAATGGGAGAATAGTGAGATCCTAAAAAGTCAAAAAATCTAGGTAATACCAGAGGTTGAAAATGTGAGAGGAGCTTTGTGATTGAGGTAAACCCCCATGAGATATGGGCAAAACAAGGCTCATTAACAATCAGGGTCATAACAAGGAGACCAAACAACTGTCATGTCAAAAGCAGAGCTTTACTACACAATTTATAGAGATTATCAGGGTTCGATCAAGATATTAATGTTGAAAGTTTTAAGTGAAAATAGAGCCTAGAAACACAAAGTGCCAACTACGGTTACCTAGTCTAACTAGATGAAGACAAAGTCACAAGTTCAGACTGACCGCGATGGAGCACGGGCCGGGTTCAGAACTGAGTTCTGCCTGCCTGGAGTTGTACCTTTGTGGCATTGAGGTTGACATGCAAGGTCCTGTGTTGGTCTGTGCTGCGCTGTGTCAGTTCCGGTGAAGCTTCTGGTCAGGAGCTGCGAGGTGCTGCCATGTGAGGTCCTGCGTCAGGTTGCATCACAATGTGCTAATTCCAATGAAGCCATCGCTCAGCAGCTGTCTGAGTATGTCACCGTTTTCTATGAGGCCCTGGATCAGGAGCTGGGGGGTACTGCAATTTGAGGTCCTGCATTGGGCTGCATCACACTGCGTTAGTTCAGATGAGGCCACTCACTGATCAGGCCACTGATCAGGAGCTCCGATGGTACTGCAACACGAGGTCCTGCACCAGGTTGCATCATGGTGCACCAGCTCCAATGAAGCCTTCAGTTAGGCCAGGCGGAGTTTGCTCTGATGCCAGCCAAGTGTCCAGGACCTTGGAGGCACCTCATGGGGATCAGGCTCACTCCAGCAGAGGCCAGCAGCAGGGCTCAGGCAGGTCCAATTGCAAGTCCAGTTGCAGCAGGTCGGCTGAGCAGTTGAAGGAAAACTGATGAAGCTTGTGTCCCTGTAGTTAACACAGGAGGTCAGCCAACTAACTCTTTAGAGTCACTCTGGGTAGCCTCGGATGAAGGCAAAGATGTCCAGACGTTCTTCTCAAACAGCATGGTAGTCCTTCAAGCAGCAGGACAGCCCTCTGCCAGCAAGGTTAGTCAATCATATGTAACTTACACAGGTGTTCTGATGAGAAGCTTTGGCGGTCCAAAATGTATAACTGGTGCCCGCTGTTTGGGCGGGACTTACTGTCCTACCCCCACATCTAACTCTGGAAAGTTCTTCCCCTTTCAGGGCTCCAAACTAAGCATGGGCGAATTTTGCGAATCTCGCGTTCGCGAATTTTGCGGATTTGCGAACTCGCAATCCGCAAAATCCGCGAATTCTCGCGAATTTGCGGATTTTTTTTTGTGTGTTTGCGCGGGTTTCTGCCAGTTCGCGAGGGTTTTGTACAATGTCGCAAATTGCGAACTTACCTGTCGGGTCGCAAGTTTCGCGAACTTGTTGTTTCTACGTGTCCAGCCTGTTTGGGACACTCTTCTTCATCACTGCCACTCTCTGTCACCACTGCCACTCTCTGACTACTCATGCCACCCTCTGGCCCACCCATGCCACCCTCTGTTTCATCACAGCACCCTCTGGTTGTCCAGTCAGTGTACATTATTGTGGCAACGCAAGCACACCTTCCCTGCCTCAAGTGACCTGAATTAATTTGGGGCTGATTAATGTGTCACAGAATATTTTTTTAGCTGGCACCTGCTTCCTTAGTGCTTCCTGATTAGTGAACTTTTGCACTTGCTAAGTGCTTTCATTGTTGCAAAATTAGTTACAACACCTGCCCTGCCCCAACTGACAATAATGAATTAGGGGCTGATTAATGGATTTGAACTGCCAGCCTGGCTCCTGCTTGTCTCCCTTAGCTGTAATTCAGGACCTTTGTGGCATATGTGTAACTATTCTGAGGTTCAGAGCAGGGTCACATAATAGTTGCAACTGGCAACTGAACTCTGGAGGGGCCTCTCAGCAAGCACTACAGGAAATGGCTACTAATGATGAGCCTGAACTTTTGAACCTGGTAAGTAGTTACTTTCAGTTTGCTAAAATCGTATTTCTGCAATTTTGCACTTATTCGCGGGGCGCGAACTCACGCGAACTCACGCGAACAGTGCGAGCAGTGCGAGCAAAATCCGCTGCTCGCGGATTTGCGGATTTTGCGGGAGATTCGCGAATCTCGCGGATTGCGAATTTCCCGAAAATCCGCAAAATCCGCGAGCGAAACGGATTTTCCGCCCATGCTTACTCCAAACAAGAGGCAGGACAGGCCTGTTGCCAGGTTCCTTTGTGTGTCTAGAAGGCAAAACTAATTAAAGTGTAAGGGAAACTAGGCACAACTACTCTCCAGTCATCATGACAGGATTGCACATCCTGTCCACATCCAAGTCCCATTTGTGTTACTGTCTGGAAACTATATATAATTCCCAACAGCAGAGCCATTCACATTCACCCAACCCAGGGCACTGGCAGAAAGCACAAATGGTTGGGACAAGAAAATGCCAACTTTCTGAAAGAGGCATTTTCCAAATTCCTATTTAAAATGCCATTATATTTTAAAGTACAATTCATTTAAGTGTAAACTATGGGGCAGATTTATGAAGGGCTTGCGCCACGTTTACGCCGCCGTTGCGTGACGCAACGGCGCGGAAACGTGGCGCATCCCTGCGCCCTATTTACAACGTGACGCATCTAGGAGATGCGTCATGTTGTACAGCACTGCGCCATGAGGAGGCGTTCCTGCGCAGGGGGGGGCGTTCCTGCGCAGGAACGCCTCTTGAAAGTGGCTGAGTGAAATCTATGAGATTTCACTCAGTCACTTTCAGGGCAATGCTGCGTCAAAACCCTGCGCCTGCTTGAAGCAGGCGTAAGGCTTGAGGCAGCATTGAAATAATAGGCCCCCCCAGAGCATTGCTGGAGCTGCGTCGCGCTTGCGACGCAACTCCAGCAATGCGCCACATTTCCGTCACAGATGCGTGACGCATCTGTGCTGTTTTTGCCCCATGGTGCGCCACATCACAAATGCGGCGCACCATGGGTGGCGTAGCTGTGGCGCACTGTGGCACATGTTAACTGGCGCATCCCTCGGGATGCGCCAGTTAACATCAATCTGCCCCATTGTTTTTATATCTGCTTCCAATCCACAATTATCGCTTACTAGCAGCCCGTCCCGACGTTGTCCGGGTATGAATTGCTGCCGGCCAGTAGTATATTGTTTTGTAGGATTTCGTTTTGATAGCATTTCTTATCTGTGACAGGTCTGTGAAACGCTCCGATTCACAGTGCACTGCTGATGCACTTAAGAGTACGCGTTCAGTAGTGTGTGAACTTGAGTTTCCCTACTTTATTTTTCCTTGCAATATTATATAGCGCGAACTCCACAACATGGCATGAGCACAATTTACATTACAGAAGAACACATTCATTTGTGGTAGGCACAGGGAGACAAAGCAGTTTGCCTGGAATCACAGGATGTTGAGCTGATGCCGAGATTTGAAAGTAGCTCTCCAGCTCTAAAGTTCGCAATTCTAGAACTTGTGGCAGGAGGTGTGATAAAAATGTATGTCGGTGCTGGCCATCAATGAGAGAGACCTTTGCATTTTTCAAATGGGTGGTGAAAAAATATGAGTATGTTGCTGGAGATGTGGGCCCCTGTGCCACCAATGTACTTACCGGGGGAGGGTAAACACCCATTATTCCGCAACTTTCTTTCCTCATACCATCACTCCGCATACTTTCATTACGAAAGCACCATGACTCCGCAATGCCATTATAACGCATGGCATTACATTTTATATGCTTTTACCACACATATACATTTACAACGAAATTCGTTGTAAATGCATGAATGGCAAAAGCATGTTTTTTTTTAATGTTTGGATAAGGTAAGTATGGGTATAGGGGTATATCTTTTGGGGTACTGAGGTATATGTTTTGGGGTGTTTGGGTATTTTAAGGGTTCAGATATAGTTTTGGGTTATGGGGTACAGGGGCAGTTTTAGGGTTTAGGGATAGGTATGGGTTTTGGGGTACAGGGGTATTTTTAGGGTTCAGGGCTAGGTTTGGGTTTTGGGGTATAGGGGTATTTTTAGGGTTCAGGGGTAGGTTAGGGTTTTGGGGTACAGGGTTATTTTTAGGTTTCAGGGCTAGGTTTGGGTTTTTTGGGTACAGGGGTATTTTTAGGGTTCAGGGGTAGGTTTGGGTTTTGGGGTACAGGGGTATTTTAGGGTTCAGGGGTAGGTTTGGGTTTTGGGGTACAGGGTTATTTTTAGGGTTCAGGGGTAGGTGTGGGTTTTGGGGTACAGGGTTATTTTTAGGGTTCAGGGCTAGGTTTGGGTTTTTTGGGTACAGGGGTATTTTTAGGGTTCCGGGGTAGGTTTGGGTTTTGGGGTACAGGGTTATTTTAAGGGTTCAGGGCTAGGTCTGGGTTTTGGGGTACAGGGGTATTTTAGGGTTCAGGGGTAGGTTTGGGTTTTGTGTACAGTGGTATTTTTAGGGTTCAGGGCTAGGTTTGGGTTTTGGGGTACAGGGGTATTTTTAGGGTTCTGGGGTAGTTTTGGGTTTTGAGGTACAGGGGTATTTATAGGGTTCAGGGCTAGGTTTGGGGTACAGGTGTATTTTTAGGGTTTGGGATAGGTTTGGGTTTTGGGGTACAGGGTATATTTATAGGGTTAAGGCGGGTTAGTGTTTAAGGGTGTTGGGGTATTTTAAGGAGTAAGGGTGGGTTATTATTATGGGGTGCAGGGGTATTTAAAGGGAGCAGGGTGGGATTAGCACACAATATGAGACATGGCATGAAGGGCCGAACGTACCACACGCCCCCAGCATTTGTCACGCCCCCAGCACACGCTCACAGCACAACGCAGACACGCCCACAAGGGACTACTTTGCTGGCACGGTTCTTTACCTTTTAAATGTATATGGTGGGCGTCTGCATAGCCTATGTCCTTCTGCTGCAACTGCCCTTTCCAACACTGTATTGGGTGTTGTGATTGGTGCTGTGGTTCCCGAGATTACCCGCCTCAAAGGTTTGGGCTCTCGCTTTATTATATTAGTATAGATTAAATGTAATACGCTAACCCAGTGTTAGTCAATAGAACAAATAGACCTTGCAAGAGTGAAAAACGCCTTTAGAAGTTTTTAACTGCTAGGACATATGAAACATAAGTACACATGTCCTACTTTTTCATTTCAATGCACCCTGCCATATGAGCCTTTGGGGCGACTTCTAAGTATTAACAAGCATTTGAAATGCAATAGGTCTCGCCTTTGCAAGAGTTTGAGCTGTTGACATTGTAAATGACATTGCCTTTTATGTACGTGTTGGCTTTTAAAACATAAATAAAAGGCATTGCCATTTACAATGCCAATAGCTTACACTCTCGCAAATGTGAGCCCTATTGCATTGCAAACGTTTGTTTATTATTAGTGCTAGCTACAACTGGTGAACAAAATAACTTTTGACAAACAGAGCATTTCCTCGCTATTGAAAAGAAAAAAGCCTGTGCACCTGCTCCGACAGCACCAGGAATTTACAAGAAGTGCCTGGATGGGGTTTTCTCTGCAACGTGACAGTTTATACGTTCCCGCGGAGGACACTGCCCACACAAGGCCTGGCAGCTAGGGCCCGAGTCGTGCCTGCTAAAACTATAGCAATGATCACTTAATACAGCCATTCACCGCCTGAGAGGCAAGCGGTGATTTATTTTTTTAATTCCTTGAAAAGGCAGTACCTGCCTGTGGATTAATGTCCACCTGCAATGGGTTGTGAGAAACACTTGGGCCAGTGTGTTCCTTAAACCATGTGTCTAACCTCTGCCGGGTAAAAGCGGCACTTACCTAATTTGAGGAATTGGTGCTCCCAGAATTGCAAATCCAAACGGCCCGTGAACAGCATTCCACGAAAAAACTAGAGCAAATCCTCAATTCCAAAATAATCGGGCAAAAAATCCACATAATCCCAGAGGCAACCATCAAGCACTCCAAAAGAGGCACAAATGTCCACTTGTGTAAAATCCCCAAGGCAGAGAGGGTGTAGTCGAACACCTAAAAACGTCTTTTGATTTTGTTTTCCTTGTGTGCGTGTTATAAGAAGATTCCGGAAACCATGTTGTAATTTGAAGTCTTCTTTATTCTGGGAAAGCAACACCCACAGGTATGTGCTGCCGCTCGACTCCAGGACTCCAGGCAACTGACTAACGTTGCTCAGAGTGCTAGAATCGAACGGAGCCATTGGAACAGCAATACAAAAGAAAACATGAAGTATTCCCTCGTGCTGAGTACAGCACGAGGAGAATAGGCATATACTACAACTTCTCCCTCTTCACAACATATTAAAGGAGAAAGCAAAAGAAAAAGGGCAAGGATAGAAAAGAAAGCAAAAGCATTTTAACCTGAAACATGAACATTAATTTCAACTTAAAACGTAATCATTAAACCTGACAGGTAACTTCCTACATCGAACAGATGAAGCAGAAGCTTGATGTAAAACCTTCCCGTCAACCTCAGAATCAATGGATGAGGGAGAGGAACTTGTCAGAGATGCAGATACATCAGACAAAGAACTCGATGAGGAGGGATCAGTAGAAATAGGAACATCTAACCAAAAAAACCAGTCACACTGATCAAATTGTTCTTTGGTCAAATTCAATAAAGAGCGTGCTTGTGAATTGGTCAAGTGAACTAAAGCTCTCTTATTCCACCATCCTCTGCTGCCAAGTAAAGCAGAAGCCTTACTAACAGAAATTACCTGGACTGGGGTAGAGAATTTTGAGAGACCTTTAGAAACCTTTCTTGGGTTTTTGATGAGAACCCAATCACCGATTTTTAAGTCAACAGAACTGAAACATTTACCTGAATCATGTTTGCTCTTCATGACAGTCTGTTTTTGTAAAACTTTTTCAGATAAAGTAAAATCAGAAGGTTCATGGGTCTCGACATTCTTCTCAGACAACCATTTAGGACACAACTTAGTGTGAACATTCCTATTTCTTAATAAAGAAAAAGGAGACATGCCAGTTGTACAATGAGGAGAAATGTTATATGACCAAAACTTTTCTTCAACAAAATTCCTTACATCATTGTGGGAGGAAGTAGCAGTTTGAACAGCATCTTTGAGAAGTCTATTAGCACGTTCAACCAAACCGTTTGAAGTGGGCGAGTAAAGTGAGACTTTAAAATGAACCACATCATGTTCCAGTAAAAATGAGGTAAATTTTTCGGATATGAAATGGGAACCATTATCAGTAACTACAACAGAGGGACAGCCTTCAATGATGAACAGTTTCCGCAGGAATTTGATGGCGTTGGCAGAGGGAGAGTCACAAAACATGTGATACAACCATTTTGAATGATAGTCAATTAGAAGAATGACATATTTCATTTCATGAGGGAGAACATCAAATGGGCCAGAAAAATCCAAGCCGACCTTTTCCCAAGGTTTATCCGGAAAAGGGACAGGATGAAGGGGTGTACTAATGAGTTTCCATTTCTTATCCGAGAGTAAGCATTCATTACAAAATTTTACCTGAGACTCAATAGAAGGCCACCAATAATGGGATTTGATAAGTTGAGATGTTTTTGTGATGCCAAGATAGCCTTGATGTGCGAATTTAATGATATCAGGTCTGATATCTGAAGGAGGAACAAAAACATCATGCCTCATTATTAAACTGTTGACAAGGGAGAGTTCAGAAGAAATCATGGAAAAGGCTTTCAGCTCATTAGACAGTTTCCTATTCTCAGGCCAGCCCTTAGAAATGTATTGTGCAACCAATTTTAAATTGTGATCATTCTCAAATGCTTTGGACCAAGATCCTTCCGTAATGCAAGGGCATAATTTAGTGGCATCAAGAGTGGCGACTACACACTCAATGTCACCAATTTCCTGCAAATCAGATGAATCATTGAGTGAGATGCGAGATAAGCAGTCAGCGCGAAAATTTTTACCACCAGATATATGCTTAATATTGAAGTGAAACTCATGTAACTTGGACAAGAGTCTGACAAGTCTTGAGGAGGCTTTCCCTAGGCCATCCCCATTGAGAAGTTGAGTGAGTGGCTTGTGATCAGTAAATAAATCAAATTCTCGTCCCCATATGTAATTTTTGAACTTTTCAATGGCCCATACGCAAGCCAAGGACTCTCGCTCAATGGTGCTATAGTGTGTTTCAGAATCCTTAAGTCTCCTAGAAGAAAAAGCAACTGTGTGTTCTTTACCTGAGACCCACTGACCTAAAACAGCACCTAAACCAGTCAAACTGGCATCAACCATAATGAAACACTTGGCAGGATCTTGAAAGGGATGCAACGCGGGAGCACCAACAATCATGTTCTTGATGTGAGTAAAAGAGGCATCAATTTCTTCAGACCAAGCAAATTTTGAGCCTTTGCGAAGCAAAGAACGAAGAGGTTCAACAATTTGTGCATAGCCTTTGACAAAATGGGCATAATACTCTGCTAAACCAAGAAAGGAGCGAAGGGCATCCTTGTCCTTGGGAGGGGAAGCATGAGTGATAGCCTCAATGAGAGAGGACTTGGGTTTTATACCTTCGGGAGTTAAGGTATGACCTAAGTATTCCAAAGATTGAGAGCCAAATTTACATTTGTCAGCTCTGACAGTCATGCCAGCTTCATTGAGCTTGCTCAAAACAGAAGACAGATGAGACAAATGGGAATTCCAATCAGGAGAAAAAAACAAAATGTCATCCTGATAGGCCTGCACACCAGGAATAGACTCAAAAAGGTGATCCATTATTTTTTGGAAAACACTAACTACATGAGAAGGAAAGATGGCGTCAGCGTGAGCAGTCGCAGCGGCGGTGCTCTGAGACACTGGGCTGTCTCTATTCAGTACATGCTTTCCCACAATCTAGCCGAGTGATCAAGACCCCCGCATCTTGCATTTATTTCCCGTATCCTTCATCCTGCATTTTCTGGTACTACCAGCGCCATGGACCGTCGGAGGGAAGGAAGAATCTGGAGGCACTAAACCGGACCGAGCTGTGCATTGGGAATGCCATTACGAATCTCGCATATGGGGGAAGTCCCAAATTAACCTCGACTTCGACCTAGTTTCGACCCTAGCTGCAAGTAGTTTTTACATTTACATTACATTCTGATAATTGACGTTTTGGCACATGGCGTTGACATCGTTTTGCATTGAATTACACAGCAGAGGAACATATTTGCAGAAGGGCATATTAGCGTGCACACGTGCTATCTGCCATTGTCAGCTGATTGATTCACTGGATTGCTAAAGCGAGTGAGTGAGTGTTCATCCTGTTCAACCTCTGCTGTTCAATTTATCCCCCGCATGACATTTTGACCTGGGCCCTTCACAATTTAAAAAACCTCTTGTGCCTTTATGAGTCTAATTCCTGACCTTCGCCTGGCATCGCATCGCGTTTTTGTTAAAGCCCTGATCAAAGCCTGGATCTTTCATTACCTTTAAAAACGTAACAGGCTCAGTAACTTTTCAGCCTTTCACTGCCCTTGAGACGCTGGAGCTTCTCTCCCCATCCGCCTCCCTTCGATTCTAGATTCTAGACTTCATCTGCAGACGGGAGAAAACCGGACTTTAACTCTTACGTGTACTGCGCTGCGTGTTTGAGCACGCCCCACGTGTCCTGTGTCCTGTTGCCTGGCCTGTTGCCTGTTGCCAGGGAGACGCTCTGTAGGTGAAAGGAGGGCTGGGAAATCAATGGTGCTTAGGAGAAGGAGCAGATTTAAAACGCAGGAGAAGCAGTTTATTCCTCAATCGCTCTCTGCAAGTGAGACTGGAGCTGGAACTCGTGCTGTCTCATCTGCCTCATTGCTTTTTTTGGGGACTGGAATTGTGACTGTGGTTAATACTAGCTCTGTATTTATATCTGTGTCTATTTCTTTATCTGGCATTACTGCAAACCCAGCAAAACCAGCGAAACTAGCAAAACCTCAAGTAAAACTTCAAATAGGGAAGAGCTACCTTCTTAACACTGGTTCTTTACAGAGAGAGCAGAGAACTTGTCTGAAGGAACTTAAGGGCACAAAAGTTCAGAAGAAACGCACTACTACCGTGAAACAATTTTATTACAGGCACAAGAGGAAATTTCATGGGGGAAATCGGCAGGGTGCACTGACGTCAGTAAACTGTCTGAAATGGATTGTGATGCCCTTAAAGCCTTCTAAAGTTACAGATATGGAAGGGAATACCGGAGAGAACAGGGAGGGCAAGGAGGACAGAGGGGAGAGGCTTACCCTGCTCACCCTGCAAGAGGAGCAAAAAGGCCAGAAAACACAAACAGGGGCAGTATATAACGCCGCTTTTAACAAGGAAAAAGGGGATGAGGTAGCCGAGATTCTACAGGGAGAGATATCGACCCAACAAGAGCGTGAAAAAAACGCAGAAATGGAACTGACACCTGCCCAACACACAACTAACAGACATAAAGGTCCTGAAACCAGAGGAATTAGAGCAAAGGAGAAAGGCCTGACAGGAGATGAGGTTCAAGATAAAGGAAGAATTAAAGATAAAAATATGGAAAAAAAGCTGGAAAAAGAAAGAGAAAAAACAAAACGAAAGGAAGAGAAAGAGAAAGAAAAGGAGAAAGAGGCTGGCAAAAAGAAGGAGAAAGGGGTTGAAACGGAGGAAGATGCCAAACTGGAGTTAATGGCCAAAAAAGCACAGAGATTACAGACTATAAAAAATTTAAAGGCAACTGCAAAAAATACCGGTATAATTGAGTCATCCCAGCCAAGAATATCCAATATATTCAGCCCTCTACATAAGGATTACCAGAGCGATGTACCAAATAATGGGGAAAAAATACAGATCCAAATGCAGAATAAGAACACTGAGGAGTGGAATGAAAGCTGTAAGGATGTTCAATGTATACCTCCAACCAATTTGGAAAGAAGTGGAGCTATAGGCACTGGCGAAGGAACTTGGAATGCAGATTCAAAAGTGACTCAGCAAGAGATAAGGGCACCTATAGAGTTAGACGTAGTAACATCAAATCAGAGAGAACAAATGGAGCAACTTGATAAAAAAAAAGGGAACAAGGAAACGAAGGATCTGAACCCTTTTGTCAACGCTCCTAATTTGCAAGATCTTCCAGTGGGGAAGGAAGTACATTCAGCTAACTACTCTCTCTCGGATGAAGATTCAGAATCCGAGGTATACGAAACAGGATTGTCTATCTCTAGTGACCTAAGCCAACTGAGCAATTCAAGAGAATCAAGTCCAAGCGCTCGAAGGGGCGCCGTATCTCTGGAGCTCTCTGGCTCCAATGATTCAAGATTATCTATCGAAATCAACACCAGGAAAAAAAGGAGTGGGGGGAAAAAAAGGTCAAAACACAAAAGAGAACGAAACGTGTTGAATGAGGAAACCACAGACCCTGGTAATAACACGGACTATGTCAAAAGTAGACCTAATCCCCCCCGAAGAAGCCCAGAAACTAAATCAACAGGGGAAACACCATGCCAAACCCTGAGGGTACATGAAAAAAAAGATAGACACCAAAAAACTACGGAGCCCTCGTTGAGCCAGGTGCTCAGCTCAATAAAAAACTTCCATGAGGATGTGAAAAAAGACAGTCAAAAGAACCGCATGGCCATTGAAAAATTACAAGGAGCAGTGAGGAAAGTGGGCAGTATTTGCTCCGAGATCTCTGAAAGAATGGTCATGATGGAAACCCGTACTGAGAATCTTGAAACCGATGTTGCAACGCTTCAAAAAAGGGAAACAGAACAAGATGGAACAATAAGGGATCTTATGGCCAAAGTGGAAGATCATGAAAACAGATCCAGAAGAAATAATCTAAGGTTTCTCGGAATTCCGGAGAATTTTGAGGGAAGCGATGCTAGAGGGGCAATGGTTAACATACTCAAAACATCGTTTCCGGAATTGGAAGCCTGGGATATGGAAAGGGAAGTCCAGCGGGCCCATCGTTTTCCTCTAATGCTATCAAAAAACTCTAACAAGCAAAATCAATATCCCAGGGCAATGCTGGTCTGCTTTGGGAATTTTCTCCTCCGTGAAAAAATCTACGACCTTGCAAGACCTACCACCCAAAGAGAGCATAAGGGGTTCAAATTTTTTGTTAGACCGGACTTCGCTCACGCCACCGTGGAGCGAAGATGGAAAATGCGTCAGCTATTTGGACCCTTTGAAAAAGTTGGAGCAAAAGTATTCTTGCAAAATCCGGCACGCCTGAAAATTATATTTAAAGGTACAACAAGAAGCTTCAACAGCGAAATACAGGCGGAGGACTATCTTCGAGAAATTTCAGAGATAACCTCTCGAAATCCAGGGAAATAATCTAAATCAGATTTATAGACTTGTAGACTTAAAGACTTGTTGTAAAAGGAATATATAAGATGAAGGAACTATTGCAATGTATATCAAGTAGAAGGTATATATTGGGAAAGCGTGGACTGTTAGTGGAATGGCTGAACGATTTGGGGAAATTAAGTCTGAAAAATTATTTAAAAATTTAGGCTTAGGGTCAACTTTAAAAAATAAGCATAAAACTTATACTAACAAACTAGCCTAGTTCGCAGAGCCTGCTTGCGCGGATGTCGCACCCCTGGTCCAGATAGGCCCAGGTAACCTTCAAAGGTGGTGGTGGGTGGGGGGGGGGAAAGGGGAGGGGGGGAGGCCGGACAGGTTAGACATACAGGGAAGTAAATCTATGTCAATAAGAACTATGGAAATACCTATAGGGATCACAGGAAACCAGATTGTCTGTGATATAAAATATGGCACTCTTTTATTAGGAACATGGCTGGGATAAAAATATTATCTCTGAATATTTGTGGTCTGAACGATCTTAAGAAAAGGCAAATGGTGGCAATTGGTCTACAAAATTGGGGAGCCAACGTTGTATGTATGCAGGAGACGCATATTGAAGGGTCCCAGAGCCAGTTGTTAAATACACTAGGGTATAAACTGGTGTGTGCTACCTCACAAGGTGCTAAAATTCGGGGGGTTGCCATTCTGGCTAAAGGGAGTGGATTGGTGTTTAACAAATCTAAAGCTGATAAGTTTGGCCGCTGGGCTATTACTGAATGCAGCTATCAAACAGGGCAAAAAATCACAATTTGTGCTATTTATGGGAGCAATACAGATGACCCCAGGGTTTTCGATGAGGTCTCTAATGAACTTTCACACTGGCCTCTTCCAGTGTTGGTCTGTGGGGATTTTAATATTAACCTCCCGGCTAACTGGTCTTTAAACGATGAATGGGTCTATAAAGGATACAAACCTAAAGTATTTCGCTCCCTTAAGGATTTGTGTCTTGTGCATGGACTTGTAGATAGCTGGCAGACGTCAAATACTAACACCGGGGACCTTGGATATACCTTTTATTCAAATCCACACCACACGCACACCAGAATTGACTATATTTTACTCTCAAATTCACTACTCAGGAATTCCCAAATTGTTAAATTGCCCCGGGTACTATCTGACCATAACCCCCTTCTCTGTACACTGACTATTAGGCTAGCTAAATCAGAGCCTACTCTGTGGTCATTTGAAAAAGCACTACTGAACGACCTTCAGTATTGTATTCACATGAAAGACTGGATACCCAAGTTCCTAGCAGAAAACATTAATAGTACGTCAATAGAGGTTGTTTGGGACACATTGAAAGCAGGGGTCCGGGGTGAGACTATGTCATATTCCCTCAGAGCAAACAGGCGAGAGAAAGAGGAGATGCAGAGGCTGCAGGATGAGCTTATGCTAGCTGAAGTAGGGCTCATCAGTGTCACCAGCAATAGAGACTCAACTGGGGACATCTCTAGCACCTTAGCCCAAGTAGCAGTTGCCAAGGCAGCAATTACCAATATCTTTTCAGATAAGGCAATCCGGAAAGCCACGGCACGAAAAGAATTAATATATGAAGTCAATGAGCAAGTGGGTCATCAATTGGCGGTGCGATTGCGACAACAGGTCAATGCTAATCTAATAAGGGAAATTATAGACCCAGTGGAAGGCCAGTTAAAAGACTCAGAGCTGATTAAGCAAGCATTTTGGAGGTTTTATAAAGAACTATATACGGATAAGGGCAATGAAGATATTACAGAAATAGAAAGGTACTTAGAGAATTGTGATATCGTAAAGCTTGAGGTAAATACTCAGCTGGCTCTAGAGGAAACTCCGAATATGGAAGAGGTATTGACCGCAGTTAATAGCCTCCCTAAAGGAAAGGCAACAGGTCTGGACAGTATCCCCTCGGAGTTCTATAGCACATTTATAGACGAAATCAAACACATATTTAGAGACTTGATTATCCATATTTTCTCCGGGGGGGAACCTCCCAGCTCCTGGTCCAACGCCAAAATTGTGATTTTCGCTAAAAAGGGGAAACCCCCAGAACATTTAGGATCATATCGCCCCATAACCCTTATAAATGCTGATTCTAAAATATATTCCAAAATCTTGGCAAATCGAATTGCCCCTATAATACACAATGCAATCGTCAAAAGCCAGCACGGTTTTGTCCCTGGAAGGTCAACGATCAATCATATCCAGAGGGTAATAACACTTTTTGATGGAACAGAAACTACAGGAGACCCTATGGCCCTGATCCTTTTGGATGCAGAGAAGGCCTTTGATAGGGTCTCCTGGCAGTTTCTCTGGAAAGCAATGGCGATGATGGGATTTCGAAACAAGTTTATTCAGGCGATACAAAAAATGTATAATAATCCTAGGGCTGTCGTATCTATCAATGGAAGTCTTACTAAGGAAATCGCCATCTCCAGGGGAACACGTCAGGGGTGCCCTTGCTCGCCATTGCTCTTTGCAATATATATAGATTCCTTTATTCGTTATTTGGAGAAAAATAATCATATAACCCCCATTATATCACAGGGGTATACAACAAAAACATTAGCATACGCCGATGATATTGCTATAGTTACCGCTGACCCCATAGTAGCAATGTTGATCATTGAAGCCGAGGCTAGGAAATTTGGTCTTGTCTCTGGCTACGCGCTAAATCAAGGAAAGACACAAATTGTTTTAAATCAAAAAATTGGGATGGATGACCCTAGGGTGGTGAAGGGAGCGACATACCTGGGTGTCACAATCTCTTCAAAGCTAGAGGAAGTAGTGGACATAAATCTTAAGCCAATGCTGAACACGATACAAAAGGATCTACGACGGCTAGACAATCTTCACCTGTCCATCATTGGAAGAGTAAATGCAATTAAAATGGTGTACTTTCCTAAAATATTATACTTATTCAGGGCAATTTGCCTAGAGTTCTCTAATCAGTGGTTTACAACAATGGAACGTACCTTTTCTAGATTTATATGGTCATACGCTCAACCCCGTCGAGCATATAAATATCTTACCCTTCCTAAGGACAGAGGTGGGTTAGCACTTCCCAATTTAAGGAGATATTACTGGTCATGTGTATTACTTTACAGTAAGGAATTATTGCAAGGGGGGAACAACACAGAGCTACATACCGCTTCAATCTTTCAGCTATTGGTGGGGAATTCCTGCTATGGCTACTTTTGGAGACACATACATGACAATTACCACAAAAAGGTCAAATTCAAGACTCTCTATAGCTGTTTTAAGGTATGGAAGGCGGTAAAAAAAGTACTAGGCATAGGACGATTCTCATATTACACTCCGGTACTAAACAACCCAACTCTTCCACCAATAATCTTTAAAGATAATTGCATTAATAAATGGTATAATTTAGGAATTACACAACTTGGGGATTTTTATACCAATCAGGGGATTAAATCGTTTGAAGTTCTGAAGGGAGAATTTGGTTTAGACTGGCGGGATTTTTTTAAATATCTCCAAATTAGGGACTTCCTAACTCACAAATCTGGAGCAAGGACACTCTGGGAACAATCTACTGTAGTGGAGACAATTATACATTCAAGGAAACAGTCAATAGGTGGAGTGTATGTGTCATTGCTGGACAGGTTCCCGGATGATCTAGATAAAACGGCAATGAGGTGGCAAGGCAAACTCGAGATTTCTAAAGAAGGATTTTTGTACTCCTATCAGCTAGCTCAAACTATTCTTATTTCGACTAGACTCCAGGCACAATTTTATAAAACCTGTTTTTTTCTTTACTATACACCCGATAAAATTGCAAAATGGGGAACCAGTAATGGGACTTGCTGCCCGAGATGCAATCTATTTAAGGCAGATTCCATCCATATCTTTGCCTCTTGCCCGGTGTTAATACCTTTGATACAAAGTATAGAGAGGTTTCTAACTTCAGTTCTTCACAGAAAGGTTGCCTTGTCACCAGAGGTAATGGTACTTGGGGTGGAGGATCCAGATAATCTTGAGAGCGGCCACGATTTTATATTTGTTGCTATGGCTGTTTGGCGGCTATGCCTAGCCTCGGCTTGGCTAGACCCGCTACCACCTACTTTCCAACAGTGGCTAGCTAGGCTCTTAGCTGTGCATAATATCGAGACAGCTATTTATAAGCGTAAAGGCAGACGGCGACGTGAAAGGGGTATGAAAATCTGGACTCCTCTCACACACTGGCGAGCTCTACAAAACTGATTTATTATCGATACTGTAATGTATTCATGCTACTGTTTTAATTGGTTTTTTCGTGATGCTGGGAATATATTTTATTTTGTAAATTCTCTATAATGTATATTTATTTATGTCAAACACAACGAAAAGTTCATGATGTTAATGAACAGAAAGTCTGCCTGTCCGGGGGGGGGGGATAAATATGTAAAAATCAATAAAAACATTTAAAAAAAAAAAAAGGAAAACACTAGCTGCACTAGCAAGTCCAAATGGAAGTTTCAAATATTTGAAAACACCAAATGGGGTCACAAACGTGGTGAGATCTTGGGAAGCCTCAGTGAGGGGAACCTGATGGTATGCTGAACGCAAATCAATTAGAGAAAAATATTTTGCACCACCCAGATTGGCCAGGAGATCATGAATCTTGGGGAGGGGATGGCAATCAACCAAAATATTTTTGTTTAATGTGCGTAAATCGGCACATAGCCTAACCTCACCATTCTTTTTGCGTACGATAACAATGGGCGAAACCCATTCGGAAGAGTCTGAAGGTGCAATGATACCATCCAGGGGTGGGGGAATCATATCGCCCGACGCCCGAACCATGTTGATATTTATGAGGGGCAA